>NC_136397.1:11992610-21992610 GCF_965140285.1 Lepidochelys kempii
GGAATTAAATTAAGAACTATATAATGACTGAGATACTCAACTCCTTTGGCCTGTGTTATCTGGGAGATCAGACTAGATGATCACATCTGGCTTTATAATCTATGACTAACAAGAAAAATAAAAGAAATCTGGACAATTGGGAAGTAATAGAGAGACAAACCAATGAAAAAAATTGAGCAAGGGAATGAAAATTTGAATATACTTAGGCAGCTCAGTCAGCCTGGATGGTATGTATCATAGGATGTTAAGAGCACGAGGAAATGTAGCTCATTAAGAATTGTTTTGAGTCATGAGGCAATCAAAAGGTACTGGAAGATTAGAGACAAGCACACTAGGTATTAATCTTCAAAAAAAACCCAGGAGTGAGCCTGACAATTATGTCCAGTAAGGCTCTCTTCTAGCCCAAGAAAACCAATTGAACAAATAAGAGAATTACTAGACAGTCAGAGGATTTTGTAACCATTCACACTCCTAAGGAATAAATCTTGCAAGAGACTCAATTGTTTTCTAGATTAGCAGATGAAGGGAAAGCGAGAGATCTAAATTTTCATAAAACAGTTCATGGTCAAATCACACAAACATACTGTGGAAACTAGTTCAAATTGGTTTGAACAGAAGACTGCACAGTGAAGAAACTTAAACGAAGAGGAGTAATCTGGGTCATCCCCATCATAGGTAGCCAGTTGAGAAATCTGGATCACCATTCACATTTTTGTAGTCCATCCAACCCTACTCTAAAGTTCAGGGTTTGTTTGTTCTTAAATCAATGTACCTCAAACATCTGGTATTCTTTGTTAATAAAGATGATATGGTCCATGTATAACAAGACTCAACCGAGTCTTTTCCTCCCTCAGTCTATTGATGCTACCAGCTTTAGCTCTGAAATGCTCTGTTGCTCTTCCCTAGCAATCACCAAGGATGGTTTTCAGTTGCAAAGTGCTCAGAATGAAACTTATTTCTTCAGTAACAAATGCAGCTTGTGCTGATTCAGCAAAGCCATTTAAAAAATGCACTCGCTTTCAGAGAAAGCTTTTTTCCCTTCCTTTTCAAGAAGAACTTGGTAAATTTAAGGCATTTGTCTTTTCCCCGATTTCCTTAGACAAGTAAGAGGAGCGGATAACATTATTTTTGTGGAAAAAACACAGTCGCCAGTGTATTCTGATCCTTGATCCTCTTTCATGGAAGAGGGAGCGAGGGAAGGGGCGAGTGTTGTGGGCAGGCAGAAGTTGGCAAAAACTAAACTTTCTAGTGACTACACTGACTTGTGATCCCCGAGAGGAGACAGAAACCCTCTTGTTCTAACTCTAGCTGCCAATACACATAGATCACACACTGGCTCCTCCTGGCTGCTTTCACTTTGTCCTCGCTAAGTGCTGCTGTTTAAGGCTCTGTGTAGATAAAACGGAGGAAGTCTAGCGGCTAGAAACAGAACAGGAAGAAGGAGCCCGGTTTCTGGTGCTGCCCTTGATTTTATAAACTCTTGACCAAGACACTGAACCATCTTCTGTTTCTCAGTTTACCCATCTGAAAATGGGTGTAATGATACCGGTTTACACTGAAGGGATGTTACGGTGCTTTCTTAATGTTTAGAAATTGCTCCTAGTGCATGTGGTCTAGAGATACACTGAGGGGTTTTTCAGGGCTGGGCCAGGCAGGTAGTGAGCCAGGCTATTTACAGCTCTGCCTCCATAGGTTTGTAGCCATGCAGATGGGTGCTGCCCATGTAGCTGCATTAAAGATTTTGATTTCTGGGCTGAAGGAGGTTGACTATTTTGATGTGGCTGGTTACAAATGCTCCTGGAAGGCACAAGTGCTTTGATTGCTAAATAAACTAGATGTGCAGTGCATGCTGGTGGCCATAGTCACCAGCTGGGGATAGAGAGTCAGCCACAGCCAGCTTAGGTTTCTGCCCCTTTCCGCAGGGCTCTATTCTCTTCGCAAAGAAAGAAAACTCTGCAGAAAGTAATACAAACAACAGGCTGGTTAGGGAATCAGTCTGGGGACCTCTGGCCTCCAGGAGCTACTGGGAAGGGCCCTTTCCAGCCCCAGGGGGCTCTGCAGGGTCTGCTTTCTGGTGAGCAGAGAGTATGACCCTCAATCCCCCCCATCACGGGGGTGAGTTCTCTTTTATATTGCCCAGCTGAGAGTGCAGGCCAATCATGAGGTGCTTCCCAGCTGCTTCCTAGCACCTGTCTGCTGGATTCTCTCCAGGATAGGATTGGCTGCTCCCTCTCCACCCCGAGCTTATAAAAGGGGCAGATTGCCTTGGAATACCCATCTATTCCTCTTGCAAGTATCAGAGCCCATTGGAATGAAAAAGTAACCCGTAGCTTGCTCTCCAAGGCCTCTTTAGAAGTGCCAGTGGGGGCTCACTGATCAGGAGCAAAGTCGAAGCCTGTTTACCTGTGTTAGGGTTGGTAGGCGAAGCAAACAGAACTGTGGGTTTTCTGCCCCCCACCCCCTCAGAACTACAGGGCAGTCCCCGCAATGTCATTAACCTACCACCTGTAGCACTGGCAAAGTAGCATTCAGGAAGGGCCTGACCGTAACAGACTCTAGCTCCGGCGAGCGACTCTCCCTGGTCAAAGCAAACGTTTGTGCTTGAGCTTTTTGGGAGAGGCTTGCACAGCAGCTGCCAGCAGTGTGTGTAAAAGGGATCAATTAAAGATCAGACAGACTCCAGTAGCCTCCGCCTTCCAGGGACAGCAGGGAAGGGGGTTTCACAAATAGCTGTCTTGGTTTTCTTTTTTTTTTCTGGTTAAAAAGCTCTTTGTGGCCACAGTGTTCAGGGGGCCATTTTTCCCTGCGTGCTCAGCCTCTGGAAACAATTGTTCTATAGCTTCTACACACAATCCTTGTCCTTTGGGTGACCCGTCCATTTACCCAAAGTATAAACGCACATGAAAGCTGTTTACTTCTCTCATGGCCTTTTAGTACTTTTGAGTCAGACCAGAAAAAGCACGAGGTGCAAGGTTATTCTTATCCTGAGAACTATTTGTGCTGGGCACACGGCTTGGGCCATAGAGTGTCAGTTTCCAAAAGGGGCCGTCTGGTACTAGAGTCAAAGCACACTAGGTAAGGACATAACCGTAGAACAGATCATTAATAGAATGTATATAATGGAATAGGCATTTCTTACGTAAGCACAGCTAGTTCCAAGATTATTTTTACTTCTATACTAATGAGAGTGCTGTAACTCCACCGAGGAAAATGGCTACATTATTATTCAGGGCTTGTCAATTGTTAATGAGTTACTTACTCAAATGTTTTTGGCAAGCCTCCTCGCCGATAACTAATTTTAGTAAGATGATGTTGAAGTAAAAACAAAACGGTACAGAGTTTAAGCATAGAAGTTTCTGGTTATCAGGGAATAAGGTACAGATTATCGAGGGGTGCGAAATTCGGTTTAGGAGCGGGTGGCGTAAGGAATACATAAACTGCAAGCTCCCCGATTGGGGGTAAAAGTTTAACAGGTCAAAGTACAGACACTGAGATATGGGGGTATGTGGTTCATACAATGGCTATGTTCAGGAGTGGAGTATAATGAGTGGATACGATGAAGCCTCCTCGCCGATAACTAATGCTACACTCTGTCACTATCCACCAGAGCGCAAACCCAGGCGTGGTCCAGAGAACAACCATGGTTCATTACAGAGCTGCTGCTTTTTATTTTTATTTTATCATAAGCCTCGTCTACACTACCAAGTTTGGTTACTGTAAATTACATTGGCTTAAGTTGCCGACTTTTGTCGACCGCTAGGGCACATACACCCTTGGCTGCTCACCACAAGTGGTTACGGTGATGGAAAGATGTGATGCACCATGGCAGGTATCCCAGACTGCCCTGCATGGTCATTCACTACAAGGCCTTGTGGGACATTTTCACGATGCTTTGTGGGATGCCAGCAATTCACCCAAGGATTTCTGGGAACTATGGGAAGGGGTCAAATTCTCACAATGCCGTTTTCTCCATCCCGTAACACTTAGTCCATCCCACCATTTTCATGCGGTTTAAAAAAATTCCCACCCTCCTGTGCGCTGCTTGTCGGTCTCTGCCTTCTCGCTGGCAGAAGCATGGACCCTACAGAGTTTAGTGCAATTCTAATGAGCATTGCTAAACAGAGCATAGGAGGCTCCTGCAAGTGCAGGACTTCAGTGAGTCCTGCGGCAACTAGTGGTGTCCTGTGGAAGAGGAAACGTTTGAGGACAATGACTGGATGACGATGGACACAGTGAATAAAAAGGCCAGGTTGCTGCTGGCATTCACTGAGCAACCACATGCGGTGGCTCAGCTCTGCCAGGCCTGAGAATTGAGCGCTGACTGTTGGGATCGCATCGTGATGTGAGTCTGGCACAATGAGCAGTGGCTGCAGAACTCCCAGCTGGGAAAGGCCACATTCCTGGATCTTCGTACAGAGCTTAAAAAAATTCACCACGCTTAATCACACAGTTAAAGAATAATAGAATACCACTTATTTAAATATTTTTGTGGTTTCTACATTTTCAAATGTATTGATTTCAATTACAACACAGAATACAAATTGTACAGTGCTCACTTTATATTATTTTTGATTACAAATATTTGCACTGTAAAAAATAAAAGAAATCGTATTTTTCAATTCACCTAATACAAGTACTGTAGTGCACTCTCTTTATCTTGAAAGTTGAACTTACAAATGTAGAATTAAGTATAAAAAAATAACTAAATTCAAAAATAAAACAAATGTAAAACTTAAACTTCTTGTTCGGCCAATTGCTCAGACAAACAAGTTTGTTTAGATTTAGGGGAGATACTGCTGCCCGCTTCTTTTTTATATCACCACCTGAAAGTGAGAACAGGCATTCACACGGCACGGTGGTAGCCGGTGTTGCAAGATATTTATGTGCACTAAAGATTCATATGTCCCTTCATGCTTCAACCACCATTCCAGAGGACATGTGCCCCGGCTGATAACGGGTTCTACTTGATAACCATCCAAAGCAGTGCAGACTGAAGCAAGTTCATTTTCATCATGAGTCAGATTCCAGCAGAAGGTTGATTTTCTTTTTCGGTGGTTCAGGTTCTGTAGTTTCTGCATCAGAGTGTTGCTCTTTTAAGACTTCTGAAAGCGTGCTTCACACCTCGTCCCTCTCAGATTCTATAAGGCAGATACCATTTTTATTCCATATGTGGGAGGAATATTTCAATAGGAGTAACATAATAAAGGGCAAGACAGTGCCTTAAAAGGTTTAGGATCACATTGTTTACACAGTGTAGAACCAAATATTTATTTTAGATCCTCAGAATCATTTTGAAATAACTTTACCCTTTCACAGTCAGTATTATAAATGTTCTCCGACTGCTGAAGCATTAGCTGCTCAAACAAGAATGAAAATGAAGTGTTCTAGATGGGCAGAGAACACGCTGTACGATTTTCAACTGAAGAGAAAATAGAGAACATCGAGAACCAGAGCATCTTTAGTGGTATAAAGGCAACTTTCCCTCTCTTGGTATTGATACCTCCTCCTCAATTATTGGGAGTGGACTACATCCACCCTGATTGAATTGGCCCTGTCAACACTGGTTCTCCACTTGTAAGGCAACTCCCTTCTCTTCATGGATAATAATGCCTGCATCTGTAAAATTTTCACTCCAGCATCTGAAGAAGTGCGTTTTTTAACCCACGGAAGCTTATGCCCAAATAAATCTGTTAGTCTTTAAGGTGCCACTGGGCTCCTTGTTGTTTTTGTGGCTACAGACTAACACGGCTACCCTGATACCTGTTGGGTTATTGTTTTTATACAACTGTTAAAGCCAATGTGGCATTTGCATCTTTGTTAAATGTGCAATTTATTTATTTTTTTCAAATAAAGGTGGATGGATACGTAAGGCAGTGATGAACAATTTCATGTTAAGCCTGAAGCAATTGTTGGTTTGCTCATCAAACTTGTATGCATCATGTTTTATGAGGATAATAGAGTGAAAGGAAGAAGAACCCAGTGTCACCCTTACTGTATTCTTCACAAGCTAATTTCAGAGTTTTTCACAGGTTAGAGTCTCTAGCTGTTCGATTGATTTACAATATTAAAGGGTCCGGGGTGAGGGAGTTGGGTGTTCAACTGCATTTATAGGCAAAGCCCATCATTTAAAGCCTGAATCTGCTCTCACTGTTGTCGTCAGCTGCAGTAATCCCACTGCCATCACTAGCAGCAGGATGGGGCTGCTAAGCTATTTGTTCTGTTGTTGATAAATATTCATATTCAACTGTCATAAGGTGGAACGCAAGATTTTCCTCTTGGTGCTCAAGCTCTGGTGATAGCATTTACTAACCGTATAATTAAAGAAATGCAGCAACTGGTCCTCCTTGTTTGCTTCCAGCTGGTTTGAATTGTTATGAATCTTCTAAGGGGGGCGAAGAAGAAAACATCACTTGAAAGCTACGTTAGCAATGGGTTAGGAGTGTCGGTAACAGCGGGGGAGGGATAGCTCAGTGGTTTGAGCATTGGCCTGCTAAACCCAGGGTTGTGAGCTCAATCCTTGAGTGGGCCATTTAGGGATCTGGGGCAAAAATTGGGGATTGGTCCTGCTTTGAGCAGGGGGTTGGACTAGATGACCTCCTGAGGTCCCTTCCAACCCCTGAGATTCTATGATACACAAGGAAGCACACAGTAAGAGTTCTTACTGAAATAATACAAAAATAGTTGGGTTCTGGTGACAAAACTTCATGTCACTTGCACTCTGTCACTTAAGGTACATATTTAACGTTCAAACCCACTGAGCACAAGATTGTTAAGTGAGGTAAATTACTGCCTTCGGTTATGTGTGTGTCACTCCCTTTGCAAACAGTAGGGTGGATGCTCCCATAAGGACACAATTTGGCCTCGTAAAAGAACTTTCTTCACTGTTTCAAAGGCATGAGGTGACAGGTCTTAGAATGGTTTAAAGCCAAATACAATGCACTGTATTCATGTCCAGTTGGTGGGTTACAATCTTTTAACATCAGAACGATAGGCATTGCTTACTGGATGGCCATTACCATCATAAACAGGTAAATAGTTATTTAGTTTCTGAAACTAAAACAGAAATAGTTATTTGAGCCTAGGGAGCCACTATTTATATGCAGGGTACAGTAACCAACCTTTTTAGCTGTTGGTGTCTCTTGCTTTTTAAGTTACCAATACATATCTGCTCAACAATATATGAATCATCATGTAGTAACTTGATTCTTGCCACTGAACTGGCATGAAGATGGGAACTGTCAACATTTATTTCTTATTTTAGATTGTGCGTGATCCAATATGATTAGCTGCTTCCCACAAAATCCTTCCAGCTTGAATAGCTAGATGCTCACTGCAACAAGTATGAATTTTATATGGGACAGTAGCAGTGAGCCTAAAGCAATATTGAGCCAATGCACAGGCTGAACTGCTAAAACCTACTTTAAAAATACAATATGCAGAGAAATGTACACCAAAAGTGAAGCATTCAGTTTAGTTTGTGTAATGGACCTTTATGGATTTCAAATTCTAACCACTTAGACCACACACATTAACTGATCATCACAGCTTCTCTTTATACATTGAACCTCTACCTTTCACGTATTACAAGCATTACAAATTGTTTTACTCTAGCCTTAAATTTAAAAATACCCTTATGGTGTGCCTTTATTTAAGAACGTGACAAATAAGTGAATTCAAGAGTAAAACTTTAATGGACCTCTGCTTATTTCTAATCAAAAGTTTACAAAAAAGTATGCATGTTTGGAAAACCTGCTGAAATCCGCAACATGTTACTCAGTAATTTTGTGGCAATAGCATACCCCATGATGAAACTTACACAGCAGATGCCATGTTGCAGGCAGGAAGTCATTGCAATTGTAAACCACTTTCAGAGAGACAAAGTGCCCAATAGCACCATTAAAAAAAAGTAAACAGCAAGATATTCCTTATATTTTTTTAATTGAAAAAACTTACAAAATAAGACTTAACTCCATTACAGATAAAGTCAATTTTCCTAGTTTCTTTGAGTTACGGGACAAGCCACCATCTTTCCTCCAAGTCTATGTCTATGAGATCACACTCTGCTTTTGGTAAAGGAACACTGTCAAGGTTAATGAGTCCAACATTTGACGTAAAGTACCTCTGCCTCTCAATACTGTATCTATTAAAATAGTTTAATTAGGAGATGCATTTTTTACGATTCCAAAACAAATGGTACAGTGATTTTTCAAATCAACCCAAATCCGTGCCAGCAGCCTAACACTTATGAGCAACCCTACAATAACAAACTAACTTATTAAATCACACTTATTAAATCAAAGGGTGGAGGAAGTGTGTGTAAAACCAGTAAATTAAGATTTCAAGTATTGTCCTTTTAAAATATATTGCCAATGTGCCAGCAACTGGATTATATCTGTCTTCAATACAGCTCTGAACAGGGTGTGGTTATTTTTCTGAAAACTAAACAATCATTTTGCAAAAAATGATCTCTCTGTTTAGTACTGAAGATTGCTGTTAAACTATGTGAACCAGTAAGCCCTACCACTCTACTCCAGTGAACAAATTCACAAAAGCATTATGAATCTGGTGTAAAAAAAATGAAGTGAACTTCTGGCAGAGCACTTTATGCATCTGCTTTCAATTGCACCCAGGGTCCTGAATATCGACAAAGTGCACTCTTATGGTAAGATTCTTTAACCAGTACAGGTCTTCTGTGTTCTGGACCCCAACTCCACAGAAGACAAATGAATGTCTTTATATTACATCTACATTCCTCCACTCTTAAGAATAGCTTTCTCGAGAGAATGTACAGTTTCAATTAGTGCAATATGACTCAATAGAACTTTTCTTTAATTTTTTTTTACAGTAAACAGACCTTTATACAGACCCACAAACTAGTTTGTACTTCCTTATTTACATCAAACAGTTGTACATATATACATATTATCAAAATACAGAACTTCCCCCATAACATTTCAAATGTCTTGTTATTCAATAAACACTTTTAAAAAAAATTGTTCTCTCAAACTAAATAATCTCATACAGCAAAGACTCTAATTGCATTCATTTGTTTCCAGTGCACTGGGTTCTTCAATTACAGAATACACTTTCCACCAACCCATTTTTGTTCTTTCATTTTGGAGACAGAATACCCTTATCCCCTGGATTAGTACTTGCAATGGTGTTAGGGAAATTCGGTCTGGCAGTAAGTCGGATGGTTTCAGGAGTCCACCTCCAATTCTTCTTGGTTTTCACTGAGTCTTAGCATAAGTTGTTGCTCATAATAAAGGCTCTTTGCATAGTTTATTTCTTGAGATAACTTTACTGCTAAGACTTCAGACTTCACATGGACCTGCACAAATAAAAGTTTATTACACATACAGAAGTATTAAAAGTAGTGGGAAAATGTAATACCACTGTGAAGAGAAATAAAAATATCCACTTAAAGTAACTACCTGCAGTTATCTAACTGCAACGACCAGGCTGGTTACTTTAAGGGGTAGTCCTATCTAGTGTTAAGTAGAAAACTAGAAATTGGGACTCCGTTTCTGTTCTTAGGTGTGCCACTTACTCGTTATTTTCCCTATCTCTGAAGTAGAGATTTCCTTACCTAGCTTAGTGCTGAAGTTGAGTGAATTAATGTTTGTAAAAGGGTTCTGAAATACTCTGATAAACAGTATTTTAATTATTTACATGGACCTTGGCTCAAAGAAACAGACAGGCAGACAACTAGAGATATTAGGTATGTTATTTTTATTGGAAGGAGAGGGATGGGCCATACAAGTACTTTGGGGCCAGTCATTTTACCCCTCTTATCTTTTCTGTGTTTTTTCTATTTAGAATGTAAGTGCTTTGGGGCATGGTCAACCTCTTACGGGGCACGGATCTCTGTTCACGTCTCTAGGTGCTACTTTAATACTTACATTAGTAAGTGTACAAACTCCAGTTGCTTTAGAACTGAGAGCTCTACTATATTTGATCTATCTACATTACAAAGATTAAATTTACTATACACAGGGAATAGATATCATGAGTTTGGAGAGAATATTTTGCTACTACAAGGTGAGAAAGCACAGACATAACACTGTAAAACAGCCTGATGGCTATTCCATTCAACTAACAAATACTGGGTCAGGCTTCTGAATTTGTTTTTTTTTTTAAATTAGATTCCGCCCCTAGTAATATCATCCTGGGTAATGCCCCGCCTATCATTCTGATTGGATTTCTTGTCCTCAGGAAGTGGAACAGTCCATATATGTCAGTGATACCTTCCCTTATTCAGGGAGCTCTGGAATTTCCCTTGATCTTTCTCCCAAGTTTACAGAAAAGTACTTCTGCACCCAGGCCTCCCTCACAGATAGGCAAAACACCATTAAAAAAAAAAGACTACAATGTCTACTTTCGCTGTCAGCTGAATGGCATTGTTATAATTCAATGGCACAGAAGACAGTATACCAAGGGTGCCAAAGCACTGGACTATTGCAATATAGAGAGCACAAAACCACAATATGAACAGAAGAGTAAGTGCTGGGTCCTCACCATAGGTCTCTGCTGTGATGGGCCTGGCATTGCTACACCGCTACTTGTACTGACAGCTTTCTTGGTCAGCTGCACATAGACCTTCCCATGGTCCTTTGAAATGAGGCAGTGGTAGAGATGATCGTATTTGACTTCCAAGAAGATGGCCTCTCTGTCTACATAATCCCCACTCTTCAGGAAATAAACAGCTTTGGATGAAATGAGAACACAATAGCTGTCTGTGTTCTCCACTGCTATGAAACTGCAAAAACCGGAAAGATAAGTCAGTGGTTTTTTACATCGTCTCATTTGTAAAACACTGAGCTGGGAGGGAGACTATTCTGTTCTTGTACTTGCTACTCTCTGTGTGACCTCTGAAAACCTACCAGGAAAATGAACTGCAGCAGAGAGAGCGCTGTGACCTTAGGATTCAAATGTTTTTATTAGTTCATCAAAAATAAACTGAAGTGTGCCTCAAACCATCACCCTTGCACAATAAGTGTAATATTAATATTAAAGTGCCCATTTTGTAGCCTTTCTAGCTTTGGAGATTAGGGCTACAAGATAGGCAGAAAGAACAGAAGTACTTGTGGCACGTTAGAGACTAACCAATATATTTGAGCATAAGCTTTCGTGAGCTACAGCTCACTTCACGAAAGCTCATGCTCAAATAAATTGGTTAGTCTCTAAGGTGCCACAAGCCCTCCTGTTCTTTTTGCAAATAGACTAACACGGCTGCTACTCTGAAACCTGTCATTATGCAAGATAGGCAGAGTTACAGGGTTAACTCTAGATCAAACAAAACATTGGGAATACCACAGTCTCACTCAAACACCAAAGAAAGGCAGAGAGTTAGAAGTGATAGGGAATAGAAAGATAAGAAAGCAAGGCAGTGAGATAGCATGATAGCATACCAAGTTTTACTGCCATCACTTTGTTGGTTAGGGGTATGATTTTTTTTATATTTATGTCAGTAGGAGAGGAATAAGAGAAGAGAGGAAAAGGTCGAGATGCAATCACCCCATGACATAGGTGGCTGGGATCATTCTATTAATAAATATTGTTCAGTGGGGAGTTTGACTGAGTCACTACTCTACCTTTCAAACCACACAACAAATTTCCCCAGCACAGAGACGTAGTCGGGGTGTTTTTGTTTGTTTATTTAAAGCCAATTTTATTGCTGACACATTCTTTAAATTTCAGAGTAGCAGCCGTGTTAGTCTGTATCCGTAAAAAGAAAAGGAGGACTTGTGGCACCTTAGAGACTAACAAATTTATTTGAGCATTAGCTTTTATGAGCTACAGCTCACTTCATCGGATGCATTCATTCTTTAAATTGAAATTGTTTGTAAATCTACTCTGATGTCTCTCATGATACATTACAAACTACAATGCTTCACTTTTTTTTCTTTAAAACAAACAAACAAAAACAATGTTAACCTGCTGCCTGACCAGTAGCTAGAGAAGAGAAATTAGCTGTTTAACATTGGGGGTGAGAGGTTAAGCAGCAAGCAGGAGGGTTTCCCAGGGAGATTAGTTAGTTTGAGTGATGAATATGGGAGGGAGTATAGGGTGAATTAAGGAGATTTAGAGAATTATACCGTCTGAAAAAGATCAATGTAAAAACAAAGAGAATTCAAAGGTGAAATATTTTATATATACACAACATTTTGAGTCACCATACAAGCCTGAACACTAATGGCATATTTTACAAATTTAAATATGTATTTAGTTTCTCTATTCACACTATGAGTGTGCTAAATGGAATTATTAGTGTTATTCCTGCACTGTCAGTAATTCACTAGTGTATGAAACACGCCTGCAGGAAGGAGATTCTACTCCTTTAGATCAATTATTAGGCAGTTTGAAAATTATTTTGCATAGCAACAATTAACATTCTCACTATGTTATTTTTAAATCTTCCTCTTCCAAATGGTCACAGCTTGAGAGGTCTATTGAAATTTTTCAGAGTTGCTATCCAAATGAAACGGACAACTTTGTGTTACCTGTCCTATTTTCCTTACCAACTAAGTGTTCTCTGCAGTCAGTGTTTCTGCAGATCCGAACTGTGTGCCAACATGCGACAACCACATGCTGTTTTCTAAGCTGGTATCAGAGTAACAGCCATGTTAGTCTATATTCGCAAAAAGAAAAGGAGTACTTGTGGCACCTTAGAGACTAACCAATTTATTTGAGCATAAGCTTTCGTGAGCTACAGCTCACTTCATCGGATGCATACTGTGGAAAATACAGAAGATGTTTTTATACACACAAACCATGAAAAAAATCGGTGTTTATCACTACAAAAGGTTTTCTCTCCCCCCACCCTACTCTCCTGCTGGTAATAGCTTATACAGCAAGTCTGCCTAACTGTTTCATAATCCCTCTCCCCAATCTTTCTCCTTTGCACCAATACAGAAATAAAGAGAGAATCGTTGAAAGCATTTGCCTCTGAGCTGACAACTTGCAGGGCATATTACAGATCCACAATATTAAAACTAAAAAGTGAAAACTGCAGTTGTTTACTGGGCACTTTTCATTGCAGCCCACTGCTGGGAGGTTGCTTGGCTAGGCTAAGAGGTCTTGTTAATTGTTAATGGCAGTGGAAAGTGGGACACAGATCATAAGGAGCGTTGCAGGACAGGATCCAGCAAATAAGCAGCTCTTGCCATTATGTGCAGCGGCAGGAAGATGCAGAGAAAGTCACAGTTACATGTTCTTGGAAGATCTTCTTTCACAGACTTCAGTGTAAGGAGAGAAATACCAAAGGGGTTGTAGGGCACAGCCAGTAGAAGGAGTTCCTGAATGTCTGATAAATGTTATTGGTAGAACTGGGTGGAAATTTTTGTATGGAAAATGCCAATTCATCGGAATTGAAACGTTCCGCAGGAACATGTCGATTTTGATGACATTCCGGTAGAAACCAGGCAGATTTCTCATGGAACCCTGCCTGCTACTCAGGTTTTGAAACCTGGTTGCTGGTTCCTCAGCAGCCTACTAGGGAACCAGAACTCCCAGCTCCTTGTCAACATGGACTGACAGGGAGCCAAGAGCCTGGGAGTCCCTGGCACCCAAGCTCGCTGGCAGCCCGAGCTCCCAGGGCTTCCATGGTCCCTGACTCTGAGATAGTCTGCTGGGCAAACTCTGGCTCCCTGGCCGCTCATCTGGCAGGCTGCCACAGACAGCCAGGGACCGAGGTGGAGGATTCCCAGCCTGTCTGGCTCCCCAGTGATGCCCTCCTGGTGTCCAGGGAATCAGGCAGCTGTTCTGGGAAAAATTCTGATAAATTTTTTTTCCTACTACAAAGTGCAAAACATTTCAAAATTTCAAAATCTTTCATGAAACAGAAAATCCAGTTACTAATCAGCTTTAGTTGTTGGCTGCGAAACTTTCATCAGCTCGACCATTTGAGAAGCATTTTGTGCAATATACCAATCTACATCTGACTGAACCACTGGTTATCAAATAGGATTTTAATACCAAAACATCCAGCAGGGTCAGTTAATCAGATTTCTCCTCACCCCTCAATAAAATGACTAGGGCTCCTAGCTGCTATGGTAACACAAATAATAATACCATCGGTTTTTGATTAAAAGAATCATGCCAATAATCTTCAACGAATTCTTTTTATTACTAGCTTACTCCAGGAGGGTTCTTCTGTATTGTACACTTAACTCTTTGTCTTTTCCCCTCATGCCTTTGTCTCACCTAATCATGATAATTCATAGAGCCTCTTGTCATTGTAAACCCAGATGGCACAATTAAGGAGAAGTCTCACCACACCTTGTCTTTAGGGTTTGTTTGTTTTTGTTAATGATTTTTTATGCTCTTAATGTTTCAAACACTAACTGCATTAGTTATCATATGTATCTATTCTACTGTTTGGACTACAGGTGTGCCATTTAGAAGACAGGTAAAGGCCTTTGAAACTAGTCTGATTAAAATAAAGGTTATCAAATTAAATCCATCTTGCTTTAGTACTATGTAATATATGCATAGGCCATTCTATTCTTAACACTCTGTGCTTGACAAACTTCTTTTTTTTAAAAAACACAACTGTCTCCCCTGATCTAGTGCCTCTCAATTCAGTTATGAAATAAAATAAACAGTTTATGTGTCAGTTTATATGTTGCTGTTCCCAGGGCCCAACTGATAACATACTTCTCAGATGCTTGTTTGACTTACTATTTCTAGTTAACAATCCCAACTTTAATTTATCTGCTATACTACAATACGAGTGGTGGGTGCCTGTGGATGATCAATGTAAACTAACTGTCTCGCGGCCCACCAGTGGATTACCCTGACAGGCCGCGTGTGGCCTGTGGGCCGCAGGGTGCCCACCACGGTACTATACTGTTCAACAGCAGTAGCTCTCACAGCCTTAGATGGTTAAACATTTACATATCTCGTTTTTTAAGAGGACAACACAGCTAAGACAGTAGAGTTGTCTCATTATTTTCTGAGGAGTATGATGGGAATTTTAATTTTAAGTTGATACTGGAGACTTAAACAGATATTAGAGACTGGCAGAACACGGATTTCTCCTCACAACACAGTACTGTGACAAAACAGGTACTATGTTTTATACCCATTTTAGAGACAGGTAAACTGAGGCACAGTCAGGTGCTCTGGCTTCAGTCAGAAGTTTCCAAACTGTGGTTCATAGACCAATGATGGTCCACAGAGAATTTACTAGCCAAATGGTTTTGGTTTTCCTTGTTCCCAGCTGCTAAACTGCATTAAAAGAAGTAATAGACAGACAAATTCGTAGTATTATTATTCTACGTAAGAAATTGCCACAGAGAAGTTATGAAATTTCAGATGGGAAAGGAGGTGGTCTGTGTAATTGCTAAGGCATGGGGAGATAATCATGAGACAACCTCTATTAAAATGTGGCCCACCCTATGAGAAACTATTATATCACTGGTTTCAGAGTAGCAGCCGTGTTAGTCTATATCCGCAAAAAGAAAAGGACTTGTGGCACCTTAGAGACTAAAATTTATCTGAGCATAAGCTTTGGTGAGCTACAGCTCACTTCATCGGATGCATTCAGTGGAAAATACAGTGGGGAGAAATATACACAGAGAACATGAAACAATGGGTGTTACCATACACACTGTAATGAGAGAGATCAGGTAAGGTGAGCTATTACCAGCAGAAGAACGGGGGGGGGGGGGGGGGGGCGCGGGGAGGAAGGGGGAACCTTTTGTAGTGATTTGCTAACTGGATACAATTAACTTAGGCTTGAATAAAGACTGGGAGTCATTACACAAAGTAAAACTATTGCCCCATGTTTATTCCCCCCTTCCCCCCCCCACTGTTCCTCAGACGTTCTTGTCAACTGCTGGAAATGGCCCACCTTGATTATCTCTACTGAATTGATTATCCACTGTATGCATCCGATGAAGTGAGCTGTAGCTCACCAAAGCTTATGCTCAAATAAATTTGTTAGTCTCTAAGGTGCCACAAGTACTCCTCTTCTTTTTGCGCATACAGACTAACACAACTGCTACTCTGAAACCTTTCATTTTATCAGTTTCTCTTGATCAATTACAGTTACATTCCATAAATCAAATTATTTTAAAGAGGGGAAAAAATCCCACCAAATTGCTTTAGTTTAGACAATAGTCTTGCCAACAGACAATAAAAGGAAATTATTTTTTCTTGCTGTAGTTCACTGAATATTTAAGCCCCGATCTTCAGATGTGCTCAGCATATGGAGCTCCCTTGAGTTCATTGAGGTTCTCAGGCCCAGCACTTCAGAAAACTGGATGATTAATTTCTATTATGCTTTCTACAACAGGCCAGATTTAATCTTAATCAATTTTCCTTCAAGGTGTCAGGGATGTATTTTGAGGAACGGAGGTATGGAAACCAAGGGCAGTGATTTCCTGGTGAAGCACTGATATTTTAGCAAATTTGTAGTTAAACCTTACATTTTGTTCCAAGTTTGAGTCACACATCATCATGCGTTTTCTTTTGTCAACAACATACATCCTCTCCTCTTGTGCTTAAAGTTTCAACAGAAGAGCTGAAAACTAAGATATTACTTTTGTTTTTTTCTATATTCCTACATTTCTGTGATTTAAAAAATCAAATAAATAAAAGAAAATGAAAAATTAAATGAAACACAATCCAGTAGAACAAAGTAGAAGCAACCAGATCTCTGGAGAATTTGTGGGGCTTTAACTACATCAGGAAGTAATTACACAATATTTTCCAGAAGTGAAACAGTGAGCCTAACTGGAAAAAAATGTGGAAACATTTAGTTAGAACAGTAGAGCAAGGTATTATACCCATGTCCCCCTTTTATGGATTAAACTTTGAAGGAAAATATGCAAATAATCAGGTCTTTAAATCTGGTTTTAATTACAATACTAGGATAAAAGTCAGAGGCACAATTTTGTACTGGTTTTCCATGACAAGAGATACCGTTTTCTTGTTGAGTGATATTCCTGTTGGTGAAAGTCACAGTGAATGAGCAATACAACAGCTGAAATTGTGTTAGACATTTTTGATAATTTCACTGATGTACTTACTCATTTAGTAGCGCACGCACACACCCCCTTCCCTCACTCATAAAAGTCTTATTTGGAAAATCTCTATAAAAAAAATTTAACTCTCAGGGCTCAAATTTTTCCCAGTTTTCTCCCAGCAGAAGCCAGATTATGGCCCCTGGCAGTGGAAAATCTGTCCACGGAGTGTGTGTGTTTCAGAGCCACTGCAACAACAGAACTTGCCACGAGAGACACAGTGATCTCTAGTGCACAGCCAACAAGAAAACCCTGGTGCGCACACAGCTCCTGGAGAGCAGCTGTCAAATCTCTTAGACCCCCAACTTGAATAGTAGTAGGAAGAATGCAAAAATTGAGAGGGCAGGGAAGGTCATGGTACCACCAAATTAGATACCCTGAGGCACAAGGCCAGATGTCAAATGATATAATTTCTCTAGAACCTCACCTTCTTGGAAAATGTTACTGTTTTATTCTTTCAAAGCAAAATGAGAGTAATGAGACTGATAACATGCAGTTAAACAAGACTGCTACACCATTTAGAAACCTAACTGCTCAGATTCCTTCTTCATAAATGGGGGGGGGGGGGGAGCGGAGGGAGAGAGCCTGGCCATGTAATTGAGGAAAGGACTTGACATCAAGAGATATGGGTTCTAATCTTGAGTCTGTCATAAACAGACACTCACCTTGGACTAATTACTTAATATCTTATTGCCTCAATTTTCCTTATCTGTGAAACCGAGATAATGACAATGAGTTAACTTATTAGGGTTTTGTGAGGCTACATCAAACAATATTTATAAACCATGTGAACACACTTGGAAGGGAGGGGATGATGGAAGTTCTCAAACACCAAAAATATCCTCCAGAAATCAAAAACAAGAGAAATAGGTGACGTGGATAAAAAAAGCTTTTAGTGGCTATTACAAAGACACAATGTATTTTCATATAATGATTATATTATAACACAGCAGTTGCTGGGTTAGTACTTACAACTCATCTTGGATGTTGTCTGTCAGCTTGAATAGCTGCTCCTGTCCTTCTGCCTGGCTTTCTGAATACCGGGGCAATAGTCCTTGAGGGCCTCTACAACAGCGTGGCTTTCTCACTCTCTCGGCCTGCGTCCTACATACAAAACACACATTAACTGATTTAATGTGACTTAAGTTTCCCTTGGAAACTTTACTCCATATAAGAAGTCATATTATAAGCAAGGTTTGGCATGAAAAAGCCATTAAGTTTTTAGATCTCTGTTGGTATCTGCTTTGTATAAATACAATATTATTTTATCTGGGCGTCTCTCTAGTAGATACAGATCTCTATGCTTCTTTTTTGCAATTTTCCATTGAAATCTGGTTTGAAATTGAAAAGAAAGCAGGTGAAATTGATGTGGAAAAGCACTGTGAAGCACAACGGCCTGCAAATTTTTAATAAAAATATGTATTACTACATAAGGTTTTTACCCTTTTTTCCAGAAACAGGAATCCATGTGTGATGTATCTATATAGTTATTGCATTTGTTGTAGAAGCTTGCATGTCGATGGACAAGATGGCAATAAGTTGAAAAGTAACAGACACCCACAAGTACGCTGCACATGTTCACGCTCGACCCACTGGTATCTGCATCAGTACTATAGTGAATCTTTACTTAAAAAAATCCTGGATGCTTTTAAACCTTTGGACACCATCACCATGCGGAGAATTGTGCTGCAGAATACCTACCCCTGCTTCTTTCTTTGCCTCTTCCCAATCCCACCACTTGGAGACTGCTGCCTGCTGTTCAGAGCTCTCTTTCAAGCGAGTGCTATTAATTTTTCAAGAGGCTACTGACAGCCGAACCCAGTATTTTTGATTATTGAACCCTACTTCCCCGCTTAATGTTCTCTACAGACACTGCAGAATGAATGGCTGTTGTCCTTTTGATCTGACGAGGGGGAAAATCCCACAACAATTAGTTTACTTTTTAAGCTGCTTGGCAACAGCACACAAGAGTACTTGCCCGCTAAGTTTTGCTTGTTGCAGATGTTTTCTCTGGAGTCTTGTTACTTCTTTAGTGCTTTTCCTTTTCATCAACCCTATCCCCATACACACACACAGACACACTTTTAAACTCTGCTTTCCTCTGGGTTTTTGGCATCCCTGCCTACTAACTCTAATCATGGCAAACTATATTTTTACTGCCTCTACTCTTCTTGGCTACAGCTACTAGTAAAAGTCATCTTCTATATGTCCCTCATGTGCTGCCTTTGACTTGATTCATGGCTTTATTTGCCGTAACTGTCTATTTATTGAGTCACTTATTGTGACTAAATTCACTTTAAGCACTTTGACTATTGCTGCTTCCAGTGCTTTATTTTCTTGTAGCCTCCGTGGCACGGTATCGTTCAGCTGGCTCAGTGGAAGTAAGAAATGGAAACCTCCCTTTCCCAGTCCCTTGGAATGCAGAGAACAGGCTACTGTCATAAATGCCATGGACTCGTGTAGAAGGCTGTGTTTGTTTATTTTTACCTCTGAGCTATTCTTTTAAGTCTGCACCTGCAATGGTGGAATAATAAGTGCTGGTAAAGAGAGGATAGACGTCAGATTTGTAGGATGTACTATTCAAACATCGGAAGGAGCATACAAAATGGCAACCTGAAATGTCTCAAATGTATAATGTAGCCACAACTGTCATCCTTAAAAATTTCCAGTGTTGCCTCTACAGCTAGCTGACATTCCCACAGTTTTGTTATTAGTAGCTGTCTAAAAACATTGCTGTATCTAATTTACCTAGGAACTGCTGTGTTGTATGTGGTTTAGAAACCTGTAGCTAACTAGTGCCCATCAGTGGTCTTTCCTGCACTGCAGAAAAAAAGATAAAATATTCCCCCTCGTGCTGGTGTTGGAGGTGGGTGCAGGGATGAATTACAAAAGGTGTAAAGTAATAAAACAGCATTTCATAAGGGACAGGTACTTAGAAGTAAAACTAGACAGCACTTTAATCCATTTATCAAAATTCTTGCATGCTCCTATTTCCAGGCAGCTGGAATATACTGTGAAGGAGGCTAGTTTGTAACCAAAGAACTTAAATAAATAAAAGGTTTAAGCAGAAATCACGACATATCCATCAGCTTCTCAGAACATTTTACTTGTGGACCTTACTTGTGTGAATTTTCCTTCTCTCCATGCACCATGTTCTCGACATCTTTAAAGGCCCAGCTCTAACACCCTGTACCCACACACTTACAGGCAGGTTTTCACAACTTTACAAAACAAAATGAATTGTTGAATATGAAAGAGAAGATTAGCGATTACAAAATGGGTACAAATTGGTTATTGTCTTATGTTATCTGCTTCCCAAGTCTGTACAGCCTCTCTCATCCTTCCAGAGACTTACAATTGCAAAAATTCAGATCAAGAAAAGAATCCACAATCCTAAAAGAAGTAGTTAAGCCAACCTAAGCCAGACAGCACTAGGTCGACAGAAGAAATTCTTTCTTTGACCTCGCTGCTGCCTCTCGGGGAGGTGGATTTACTAAAGTGACAGAAGAATTCCTTCCATCGCTGGAGTAAGGGCTTGTCTACACTTGAAACGTTATAGTTGTAGCACTTCAGTGTAGAGACATGACCATCATTGATGGGAAGAGTTCTTCTGTTAGTGAAGGTAATCTACCTTCCTCAGGGTTTGGTTGCTAGGTTGACAGGAGAATTCTTCCGTCACCTAGCACTGTCTATGTTGGAGGGGTAGGTCAGTTTAACTACACTGCTCAGGGGAGTGGATTTTTCACACCCCTGAGTGATGTAGCTAGGTCGACCTAACTTTTTAGTGTAGACCAGGCCGAAGCGTCTGCACTGAACTGCTGCAGTGTTTCTAGTGTAGACAAACCCTCTACCAGCAACATTTGATTTTCAGTCTCTCCTGCCCTGTTGTCACACAGCTTTTGATTTTGGCGAATGAAGAATCACTTCTCTAGATAAAAAACTAAGAAGCAGTATCATCAAGTGGACTGAGTAGGGAACTAGGAGACAACACCTACGATCTAATCTTGGCTCTGCCACAAACTCACTGTGTGACCTTGGACCAAGCACACTGTACACTCTTCTGTGTCTTAGTTTCCCCATCTGAGAACACACAATACTTCTACCCGGACATACCTATCTTACATAACTTTCAGAGGACTGACTGTACAGCATTTTTAAGATGTAAATGCTATATAAGGGCTAATTATTCCAACCATCCCTATTCAGAAGTTGAAAGCTAGTATATGACAGAGTGATGTCCTTTACTTCACCCTGAACCTATCCAGAAAGAACCTTTTTGCCAGTTTCAGTTCATATAGATCTCCATTAAAATGGCATTAATATGCATATTTAAATCAGAAATGGTCTGTGAGGATTTAGGGCTGCATGGTATGAGATATCTACTGCAGGTCTGAACATGTATTTTCATATCTATAATCTATATCTATAAATAAAGAGAAGTGAAATAAAATGTTTGAAGCAAATTTTTCATCAATAGCATCTGTCTGAGGTGGAGTAGCCTGAGTATTAAATGATCATATTGAATTCACAACCTAAACTGCTTAAACAAAGATTTTAATTTACTGAAGAATTACTTAAAGAGCCTAGTATGAGAGGGTAAATTGGTGGAGAACTTCAAAAGTGTCATATATGTGGACAGTTAAGACAATGTGAAAGGGGAAGAACTGTGGTCTTGTGGTTAGAACAGGACACTAGGAATCCTGGGTTCTATTCCCATCTCTGCTACTGGCTCACGCTGTGATCTTGATCATGTTACATAACTTTTGCCGCTCAGTTTTCCTATAGGTAGAACAGGAATAATAAAACTTCATAGGGGTATAGTTGGCTTAATTGTTAAGTACTTCTAGATCTGTGGATGAAGTCTGTATGAGATGTGCAAATCACCACCAATTTCTACAATTATAATACAATACTAAATAAAATTTGTTTTTCTTAATGAAAATGCAAAATGTTTGAAGGCTATAGAACATACTCCCACAATAGGGAGCAGAGTCCCACCCTCACTATCTTTCCATCTTGCTGTTAGTTCCACCTCTGTCACACACTCCTCAAAGAAAAAGCAGGGTGTCTGAATATCCCACATTTAATAGAGCAGAACAACAGAGAAATTATTGTTTCTGGGCAGCCCTCACTGGCTCTTAAATCTTTCTGCAGCACCTAGATACTGTAGCGACAAGTGATTCAGAAATGCTTACGTAGTGACAGATTTAAGGAGTGACTGGCTTACTCTTAACAAAAGGTTTAAACTTAAGCTACAGGTCAATAATTAACTTTTCAATGAAAGACTGTTCCATTATGTATTCAGGAAAGTGAAATGAATAATGGATCATTAATCCACCTGCCCTGGAATGAGCAACAAAGTATCCAATAATTTTCAATATAAAATATTCTTCCAGTAACACTCAATCATGTCATTTTTACAATATTTTGTCAACTTCTCTTCTGCAGGACAGAATCTGGAGGCATCTGAAAGGTAGCATGTGAGAATGCTGTGGGAAGTGGAGAGAAGTCCTTCTAATCATAACTATTCTTCAGAAATCAGGACATCAGAGAGTGCTGGTTTCCAATGTCTGGCCTAGGAGCAGGTCAGAGAAACAGAAGAAAAGTGCTTGGCATTGCAATGTGTTTCTGAAAGACTCTTGGCAATTTATGAGTTAGTCTGGAAGAAATTAGGAGTATAGTGTCTCCCCTAAGCTGATTTCTTTACTGTTCCTCATTTCTTTTTTGGTGCTAAGATGTTCGACCTGGTGGTAAAAGGTAATTCCCCTCTTGGTGATAAGAAGGTCAGCTGCCTTTTAATTAAGTGCCACTAATATTAACACTAATTGTGTTGCCTGTCTTAGTCCATCAGCCCTGGGCAAACTGGTTTGCTTGGTCTGGACAGCTAAAAACATTCCTCACTACTTGGGTTGGTTTTTTTTAAATCTACAATTTGTTCTGCTGTCTCAAGTTACGTTCTGTAAATAAAAAGCACCAACGATGAAATATAAAAAACTGAAAATCTATAAAGCAGAATGAACAGTGGTGTGCCCACATCTGTGATACATTAAACATGCACTCAACAGATTTGCTGATTCTTTTTTAATAAGCACACAAAGGCAATACAAGAGAGAAATGCCCTTATGTCTACTAGTCACAGCAGGAAAGAGGGCTGCTCAATGGAGACACAAAGAGATTGTGAATGGTGTCAGAAGGTTGAGGCACATAGTACAGTGCTTCACTGTTCAGACAAAGCCTGACACTTGAGATTCTTATTTCAATTTGTTATACGCATGTTTAAAAACCGTAAGGCTTGTATTATTGTAGCTGTGTTCATTGGTTGTCTTTTGCTTTACAATCTGCAGCTTTTTTTGTGTGTCAGCCAAAATGGCTTCACGTTTTTTTAAAAAAGGTTTAGTGAGCAAATAGATCAGGACTCAGTTGCTGTAGCAAGGCACTCACATATCTCACTGGTGAGGGCTATTAAAGAACTTGGTGATAAACAGCATAGCTTGTTTTACAGCATATCTAATGGGTTGCAAAACAAAAATAAATGAGACCCATCATAATCAATTGTTCAGTACTTCTACAAATTATATTTTCTTGCCCTCTGTCCCATGTAATACCCTAGGTTTGTCTGCACACTTACTATTAAAATTATATATGGCCAAATTCCGCCCTCAGGTACACAGGTGCAACACTCACTGAAGTCAATAGAAGTTGCACACACATATTTGATGGCAAAATTTGTAATACATTATTTAAAAAGGTTTATACAAATTAGTTTGGGATTATAAATCTTTAAAAGGCAGACTGAAAAGTATCATTTTGGCAAACAAAAATAAATGAACAGAGAAGTCTCTGCAAAGAAAATCTCTGTGGAATTTAGTCTTTGCATGTTTTTTCTATTGCACCTTTCCATTTCCTCATCACCCAATCAAGAGTTGTTATTCAAAGTATCATAGTAGTTGTAAGAAAATCAAATTCCATCTCTTTCCATCATAAGAAGGAAACAGAACACTGCATTATAAGTTGTGGTCTTCCTAAGAAACAAAAGCTTGTGAGATTTTCTAAAACTGCCTTTCTGGTAAGAAAGCCGCCATTCTTGTCACGTATTGTCCCATTTAAAAAACTCAAAGCAGTTAAACACATTTTTAAATCAACAAATCATAATCTTTTCCTTGGTATACCAAAATATCCCGATCCGTTCAATAGTATTTTTTTTAAAAAAAGGATTTCAGTGAACAACCTAGGAACTAAGTTTATCTGAAGGATTTAAAGAGATCCAACAAATGTTCTCAGATTACTAGTTTCACTGATCTTAATAACATTTGTGACTTAGAGTCTGCAATGACACCAACTCTGCATATTTAAGCACTGTGTACAGTACTTAAGATGCTAAAGCATCAAGTCCTTTGCAAGAAGAAAAATCTTTTCAAGTATTTTCAAGACGACAGTTCCTCTTGGAGGACACATCAATTTTACACATTTCCAGAGGACTTCACTGCAATTCTTAAATGAATGCATTAATATCGTTAAGGTGAAAATCACTTAGCTCACCAGTTAAATGGATAAACAGATATGGTTGCATAAAAGGACTATATATTTGTATACAAGGTGAAGATTAAATTCACTAGGATTGTTTCTGTTTTTGGGGGGGTTGCCTCTGCCAATTTATATCAGAAAGGGATAAGATAGGAGGCAGACTATCTTGTTTTCAATCTTACCAATCAGATTTCCAGACACACTTTCTCTTTCTCTTCATCATAAAGTGGCTTAAAGCCCAGATACCTCTGTGCTGGGTTCTACTTGTGCTTTACCTGCCAGGCCCTTAATGGAATTGTGCATGCAATAGTACATAATGCAGTTTGGAGCCATCCAAAACCCAGAACATGATCTGAGACACTCTGGACTTGGAACATGCTGCTGTATGCAGAATTGGATCCACAGTCAGAAGAGGATGGCACACCACCAAACCCAGCACACAGGGGCAGTTAGCCACAAAGTCATCTAGATAAACTGCTCTGGAAGTTACAGAAAGTTAGGAATGGACATATCACCAAACCTATTCAGCCCCACCTGTCCTCCCTATTACCACACCCTTCCCCTGAACACTTAGAACAAGACCCTGGCTCTCTTTGAGGCCATCAAGTTCTTCAATGCTCCCACCAGTAATAAATGTCCTCAGCCAGATATATTCCTTGCTGCCAAAACAGAACTGCAAGCAACTGTCACCAATATCAGTGTTAAGAAAGGTGCTTCAGTTTTCCAATTTAACAGCCTAGTCACCGTACCCTATTAAAACAGTAACTTACTGGTGCTGGTACAGTTAAAGCTCTGTCAACGTTTCCATTGTAAATCCTGTTTTCCACGTTTGTATAGAATTCATCTGTAAGAAGTCTGTTCCAGGCTGTAACTTGGCATGCAAAGTTTCAGCCTGGGAACAATTCTTTTTTTCCTTTAAATAATTATGAAACAACATCCGTTTAAACAAAGGAAATTTGGCAGGTAATCTGTCCATGAAACAACTCAATCACTGCTGGTATTTTGAAGAAAGAGAATACTACATTTGTTGATCTACTTAACTGTGGAAAGAGTTTTGTGCACATAACATATTAAGTACTTTTTCTAAAGGTGTTTTACTGTGTTTAAAAAACAGATGAGGCAGAATCTCTGACGATAAGAGGAAGACGACTTTCAACTTTTCTCTTAAAATATGCTGTGACTAGAGAGACAGACTGCATAGTGGTCTGAGCACAAGACTGAAAGCTGTGACGCTAACTCCATCTGTAGCCTTGGGCAAGTCACTTTACCTCCATGTCTCTTATTTCCATGATTCATAAAATGGGGATAATTTCTTACTTACATCACAGATGGGTGTTGGATAAATGAAATGTATAAAGCACCCTGAAAAGTGCTAAACTGACAGGAGGCTAGAATTATTATTATAGAATTATTAGCTGCTAAAAACATTTATTTTATAGAGGCAGTAACAACTTGTGAAAATGTTCGTTGAGGCTTAATTCAGATGTGAGATGATGAGAGCTTGGACAAGAGTTTTAGCTGTGTGGATGGATAAGAAAAGCTGTATTTTAGGGCACACCTAAGTGACAAGTTAGCATGTGGCAAGCTGGGGTGTAAATCTACTATGACCCAACATGCCACACACACTCTCCTGCTGTGCACCAAAAGTTCCCTAGTGCGCACTGACCGACTGCGGTTTGAAACAGCAGTATGCAAAATGCAATAAGGATCTTTTGCTGTGCAGCAATAGGGTCTACATGGGCTGGCAATGTGCGGCACACTGGAGCGCTGTAGATTTACCCCCTCCCTCCCCCCCACACACAAACACAGCTTGCTGTGCACTAACTCATCATCTAGACAAGAATTGGCAAAATTTAGACATAGCCTGGATGCGAGGGCCTAGAGAGAAGTTCCAGTTAAAGATAACACCCAGGTTACAGGTCTGAGTGACAGGCAGGATGGTGGTGTTACCCACAGTGAATAAGAAAGGAGGTATTGGGAAGGGCTTGGGCTTTATTAGGAGCACTGAATTTGTGTCTGTGAATGAGATTACCCAGAAATGAGGTGCAGAGGGAGAAGAGAAAGGGACCAAGGACAAAGCCCTGTGGAACCCTCCCAGAAAGTTAGAAGAGGATCCTCTGAAGGATAATACTGAAGAAGGGATTGGAGAGGTAGAGGAAGAACTGGGAGAGGACAGAGTCATGGAAGCCAAGGAAGGGTAAGATTTCAAGAAGAGCATGGTTGATGGTATCACAGGAGGTTCACTGGTTAATGAGGTTGAAGATGGTGCACAGGTTCTGAGCTTTTAGCTAGTAAAAGATCATTAAAGACCTTGGCAAGTGAGGTTCCAGTGACGTGCAAGGGGTGGAAGCTGGACTGGAGGGAGTCTGGAGAAGAGAAACTCAGTCGGAGAGAAAGAATCAAAATCTTGTCAACTGTGGCCAATTTCACGCAGTCCTACTCTAATTTAAAGCTCCTGGCTGGATGTGACTGTTCTGATGAAGTTTGTGTTAAATGTTTAAAGGTCAGTTACAGCTGCCTCCTGTCCAATTTTGGCATCAGGGGGTGCAAACCCCAACAAGGAGCACAGAAGAGATTGTATGAACTCCTGCAAACAAACTGATGAGTTGTCACAGCTCTACAATGTAACTCATTCACCAGTTCAGGGTCACAGATGCCTTTAAAGTGTGTTACAAATGCACACAAAATCCAATGTTGGATTTGGCATTAGAATATCTGAGTGAACTGAAAAAGTGTGTAAAATCACATGCAGCCGGACAGCTCTCTACTGACTACACACTGAAGGAGGTTCATATGTGTTGTTTATTCCAGCAAATGCATGGAATGCATCGCACTTGTGAAATATGCTCCCAATATGCTAGTTTCAGGCAAAAACATGCAAGGTAAACAGTGCCTAGGACTAACATCTCCCACTTACAGTCAAGTCACTCCTCCTTTGGGGAATCTACTAGCTCAGATGAGGAAGACCTTTATCTGACTTAATATGCTTTTTGGAGGACTGTAATGTCCTGGGGAAGCAACTGTTTATTATGGAGGCTGCTCTTGCCAGTTCCTCAAAGATGTAGCCATTCCACCACTTATTTTTGATCTGAGATCAGATCAGAAACGAGCCCTGTGTGTTTTAATGCAGGCACCAGGTAAAGCCTCCTGACTTTGATCATTAAAATAGACCGAATAAGGGTCAGGTGAATGCACTTAAATTTTGCCTTTATAAATTTAAGACAGCTCCTGAGGGCCAAATTTTCAAAATAGGAAAGCAACAGGTCTGCTCACAGGAATGGAGGTACCTGCGGCACCCACACCAGAACTGATATTTGTACAATCTAACTAAAACTTGCATTTGCAAACTGGGTAACTGTGCGCCTGTCTGGATGCATTTGCAACTACTTAATTCATACCCTATTCCTGTACATGCATACACGCCCTGTTTGACTATTTAGTTCCATGGTATTAGCCTAACAATGTCATTTTTAACAGACTTGACAGTTTAAAAAATGTTATAAATGGAAATATTATTGCCTTTATTAGCTTCCAGTTTCAGCCTGGATAGCTGATGTCACAGTAGCTGTTTCATTAGGATATTTTTTAAGATGCTGAAAAATACTCTTTCACTCACCCCAATTTAAAAAAAGTCAGATGGACTTTGACAACGACCTCATTCAAAACCCACCACTGATTTCTGCTGCCTGAGAAAACTACTCCTCTCCCACCTTTGATTGCAAAGAGCTGTGGTCTCACTCTTAAACGTTGCTTAAAACAAATCACACAGCGCCCCGATTCTTGAGAGGATGAGTCACTCCTGTCAGATCGCTCGGTGCTCTCCTGCATGCAAGCACAAGGCTTTACCTTTAACTCCCAACAGTCAAAAAAAGGATTAGAACGTATTTGAATAAAACGTGCGGCAGTTGCCTTAGCGAGGATAAAAATCACATGGCCTGTGCTTCAGGGCACAAGCTGACACCCTGAAGCCAGAGAAATCCCGCTCCATAGCACACTATTTCACTGTAAGGTGCAATGTGGGAGCCTGACTCCTGAAGCTTCTAGAATTGACTGCTTCAGAGGGGAGATGCGGCACTAGATGGAGAAATGTCTTCTGCAGTATGACCATTGCTACGGTGCTCACCATTAAAAAATTAGCACGTATCAAGACTTGCCACTTTGTAATGACAACTGCCGTGTGATCACTCAATTACATTAAATAAGAAAGCTATTTTGTCGTGCAGCTTCATACTTTGGGCAAGCAGCACCTGTTGAGAAAGGAAGCTAACTAACGGGCCTAAAAACTAAATTGTATATAATTAAAAGGCCATACAAAATGGATGTCCTCGAGAAAGCTGTAATGGTATTTTTCTCCAGATCCTGGTGTACATATTTTTTAATCTGCTACAGATGATACAGCAATGGGTGCTATACAAAACTCTAAGATACACAAACAGAAAAGGGCAAAGATGTTAAATACGTTGGCTGTGACTTTTAAAATTTACAGTTGCAAGGAACACTTTAAACCAACTGGTAGCTCATGCAATACAATAAGGGGCCTTCTACAAGTTAACAGCCCTATCAGGTGGAAAAATTACCTATAAAATATACCAACACTTATACTAGATGAGGTTAGATCAGGGTAAGAAATAGCGCTGTCTGTACGAAATAGCCTGTACGGCAACCTAGAAAAACCTAAACAAAACACTCAAAGTTACTTTGGATAAAGAACGACTGAAAAAGGAGAGTAGGTTGGAAATTTTTTTGAAGGATCAGTTTTACTATTTTTTTTCAAATCACTTTATAAATCTGCTGCATATTAGAGATCAGACACCTATTTCTGTAAAGAAAAAAAATTGAAGGTTTACATTTTTAATAGCAGTATGACTATTTTGAATGGCAGCAGTATATATTACAAGCAGTGTGAGAGGGTTAAATAGGACAGCCTCAACTCTTTATAAACTTTTGCCCTCTGGATATGTACTCATTGGCTGCCGTACAAGACTTGAGCTGTATTACACGCCTTAACGATATGGTTCAACTGTCGGTCAGGCTCGGGGCCTGGCAATGGGCCAGACCGCAATCAATGGGACACAAAACTCCCCCTTTCAGATCATCACGAAGGCTCATATTATCTCCTTTTTGTCGTGCTGGTTAAATTTATGGAGCAGAACCCCAAAGCTGCATTCCTTGGCTTGGGCCGGCCCACGCGGGCCTCCCTTTGTTTGGTACTGTAAGCAAGGCGTGCTTTGGAGGGTTGCAGGGTTGTTAGTTCAGGCACTGACTGTTTGCTCATGACTGAAATGAAAAGAGTTCAATGGAAGGGCAAAAGGACAGCACAAGTGTAAAACCCTATCCCAGCAGGCTCTGGGATCCCATATACAGACTCTGGACTAGTACGGAACATAGAAACTTGCTGTTAATGACGAAAGGAAAAATCTCATTCTAGTAACTGCTAAACAGACTAACCAGTAAGTTAGCACAATATCTTGCCAAACTGCCACTTAACTTTAACCAAAGCTATATTACTGCACACAGATGAATTTGAATAATTCAGCATAATATACTAATTAGCATGAAAATGATCTTTAACGCACTGCTCTAATTTCTTTCTTTTAAACGTGAACATGAAACCTATGTAGTACAAACACTGTCATCTGGCCAACACCACATTTAATAGTTTTTAAATGACCAGTTTTAAAGCTATGGAAGAGCTCCAGAGAACCTGATGTGACAATCTTTATGCCTATCTCTGCAGAAATAATATCTGCAATACTATTCACATGCCGGGCAAATACAGGGCACCTACTCTCTTTATTCATGTGAAATAATACAATAAATATGAAATTGCCACATGGCAAAGGGGAGTTACTTGGGAATGTTTTCCTTGTGTGGGGAACTCAGGCTCTGTTCAGCTGTATTTACCCCATTCATCTTATTTGCATGATCAGTACAAAAAACTAGGAGTTTATCAAGAGTTAAGCTTGAAAGATTGTTTTAGTGGACTCCAGCTAACACCTCAAAAACAATGATACATTTTCTTTACATAAAAACAAACATATAAACTGCCCCTAGCTGGTACAATATCTGGAAATGAACAGTTAAAGGATTCAGTTAAAGGATCCACTGCCATAAAATCCTTTGTTATTATTTATATTATGTTAGAATGCAAAGTTTCCAAGCGAGATCTGGGTCCCTTTGTGCTAGGTGCTGTACATACGTTGGCAGACAGGGTTCCTAGTCTCATTTGCATGTTCCCCAACCCCATCCCTGTCCTCTTTCTGCTCCGTAGTACTGTGTACTTCCTTCCACGCTCCCCCAGGTACACTCCACTTCTGATTCCCTGCGCATACATCCATTACACCACATACTAGTTCCCTGGACCCGCTCTCTGTCCATGCTCCAATACATGTGCCCAGGACCCCCAGCAACGCTTTCATTCCACTCCATGACCTGTCATTGTCTTGCTCACCTGACCTCTTACCGTCTCATTCGGAGACCAGGGAGCACTGCTGCATGCCATCCTTTCACATACTCCAGTCCTGCACTTCCCAAACTCCATGTCCCTTCCTGGTCCTGCTCCCCGCTCCATGTATCATATTGGACTCTTGCTCCATCACATTGCCCTTGGGTTCTTAGCCCCTAATCTCTGGCCCAGGCCAGGAGCTGCTACAGCAAAGCCTGGAGTTGGATGATGGTCAGTTTGTATTATGGAAGTCCATATACACCCATTGTAGCAGTAGTGACTTAAACACTGCTCTTTATACACATAAACACAATTCTGCCATCCTTCTATTCACCCCCAAAGAAAAACAAAGTGAAGACACACCTCCTTTCACCACGTCCAATTAAAAACACACACGCACACAGGGCGATTCTAGGCCAAAACATTTCGGAGATATGTGCAGCTACAGAAATACCAGGAAAACTTTCAAACCAACGTAACATTAAAACCTTTTCTGATTTTTACAAATCTTACCAGCGAAATCTCTGCCCAGTGCTTAAAGTCAATTTAAAAATATCCTTTTGTATAATTTCAAGTTTCATGTTGAAAATAGCAGAGCTAAAACAACAACAAAACACAACAAAATAAAATCAGGTTATTCAAAACATATGCCAGTAAGTTCTACGGACAGTGCATCTAAATCGATAGCTATAATCTTTCTACATACACTGAACATGAAGGCTAAAAAGTAAACATGGTGGCTTACTATACTGATTACAAGAGGATAAGGGGGCTTGGCTTTACCATATGCTAAATATTTCCAGAGCTCCAACAGATTTATAGTGGTCTTCTGGTCACCAAGCAGGGGAGAACAAAAAAGAAAGGAAAAGCATGCCTGGATACTCTCAGATGCTTTTTCAAGTAAAAGCTTTATTATTGCTGGAGTTAAAAGACGCTCCCTGAAAAAGGACGTGAGGTATAGCGTACGGAGAAGCCTTTAAGATGCTCACAACTAACCTCAAGCAAAATAATTCAAGTTTAAGTAAATGGGGAAAAAAAAAAAAGGTGGAGGCTGTAAGCTCCAAATGCTCACACAGAAGCAAAAATGTAAAAGAAAGAAAAACACAAGGACTAAAAACTATCAGACATCTGATTATCCCTTTTTATGGCTTACGGACACTGTTACAGTTCAAAGTGGCTTATGTGTCCCCCACATACATTACCTATCTCGATCAGAGTCTATAATCTACATCGTTATGTTATACACAATAAATCTGAAAGCTACTCACATATTTTCTACTTTTTTTTTTTAAAACTTTTATTGGTACAAGATTCGTAAAGCTAACTTCAAGAAGTTACCCTAGACATGCTGTACCAGACTTGAACCCCTTGGCACAGAAAGAAGATATTTCTGGACATTACATCATAAAGCCACTGCACTGGCAAGTGGTTGATCGCTTTTATGCTTTTCTTTTTAAAATTGTTTTCCTGTTGCATTAAACACTAGTTTAATCTTTTCAATTCTTTTATAAACTGAAAATACTAGACAGGGGGCCAAAAGTTATAAAAACCACTGGAACTGCAGTCAATGTTTTCAATACTGGAGATCCAGTCCGACTGGTTTAATGCAGTCTGATGGTTTTTCCTGGTACATTCCAACAGACGTCTGTTTTGAATAAAGCTTTTGTTCATTCCTGGGGTGTAGACGCTTTAAGTTATTCCGCCTAATTCTGAGTAATAAGTAAATTTGTGAATGGAAATTGTGAATACTTTATTCCATGATCGTTGTCGACTTTTCAATTTATTCTGCTAATGTTAATGTATGAGCTTCCATTCCAAACTATCTACAGTACCTTTCTGAGACAAATTCTCCCTCACTATTTGTATCCCCTTGGACTACTTAAATCTACATCCTTTTGTAAATATTTTTGTAACAAGATTATTATTTAGATACACCATAACAGATACATCAGGAAGCTAAAGGACTTCCGTGGGAAAAAAGGATAAAAAAAGAATTGTAATGTTTAGATAAACACCAGGAGAGAAATGCACACGGTGCATAAGGTATTACTTTGCTAAGACTTGCTAGTGTCTAAAAACATTTGATAAAAAATTAGGACAAAATATGCAAGATTTTGGAACTGTGCAAATCTCTCTTTATTCTCTTGTAACTGTATTCCATTCAGTAACTTTAGGTTAACCAATACATATCTACATGAATAAAATAAAAAGGGGATTCAGTTCACAAAAGTGTACTGAACTGGGCAGCCCATATGTGGATTTCATTTTGGGGAACAAACTTGGTTCTCCTTCTGCTAGGACCGTCACTTAGGAATGTAATGTGGGTCAGATGAAATAAACCCATGTGTCAAAGCCTTGTAACATTTGTGAAATATTTCTGTTAATTTCACCATAAAAATTAATTGCAAGGAAAAGCAGTAACTTTGCTCAGGCCTGATTATTAGTTCCATCTTCTTATTAAGAGAACTTGTTTGGCATAGTGATATTAAATGTATATATTATATATAAAATCTGTTTATTGTGTTAATATATTGAGAGCCATGAGCTCAGATCCCAATATAGATTAAACACAAATAGGACTCTACTATATACATTTGGCATCTGAACTGTAGTTGAGATAATTAACTATGCATACCATTTCTACTTTGGAAGTTCATTTAATTTTTTTTATTAAAAGTTCATTTTGTAATCTTAAGTGACACAATTTTAATTATGAAGAATTCACACGATAACAACTGGGTTTAGTTGGTGAGGTAATGGACTCCATAAAAACTGATAAGGGATGTGTTGGCTCTCTTTTTCAAAACTGTTTAGGTAATTGATTAACTTTTTCTGATAGACGGTATCAGGCCTATATTCTATTACTACTAATAATGTATCAAATATGAATGGATTAAAATGTTGGTTACTATATCTCAATGAATCTTGTTCAACTATTTCCAATTCTTGCATGTCAGAAGAACAATTAAGTGTCACGCTTGTTGAAAATATAACCATTTTTAATAAACGTTTTCAGCAAAGCTGCCGCCTCTAAAAGCTGTTTATTCAAACACAGATAGTTTAGCTACAGAACTAGGGCAGCTCCAGTCACTGAACGGTCATTTATTTAATCCCATTTTTGTAACAAATGGCACTGCCCCTGCATACTGTAGATGCTGACCCCTAAAGGCATTTGCCACATAACTTTTACCAGCAAACCTTCGTTCAAGGGCAGGTTTCAATATGATGTGGGACTCTTGGCTGAACTCTGCTTGAACCCAGAGGCATATCACTTACAATAGACACTAACAATAATGCTCTGATCACCTGCTTAAGACAAGAGGGTTCAAAGTGAGTTCATGTCCCCACACACCTTTTTCAATTCAGTGCTTGTACACAATGATATTAAGTTTAATCTAGTTCCTGTTCAGAACCCAGAAGTGGCCTGGGTACCTTCTTGTGTAACGTGGGAATTTTAGGAGTTTTGTTTGATGTCATTTCATCCAGTCAATGATACCTTAAATTAAACCTTCTCTTGAGATATCAACATTTTACTTTTGCAGGGACAATCCCAGTAAGAATTATATATTGTAGTGATTAATCTTTTCAAAACTAATTGCAACTACACTATAAATGGGGGGAACCGAATTATAGAGAATGACTGCAAACTTCACAAACCCCTTCCAGTATTTTTAGTTTTAATTTTCTCTATTTATATTCAACCATTCTCCTTTCTTATTTTTTTCCAGGACTGGTAAAGGATCTAAGATTTTAGTGCTAAATTCCACTGCTCTTGCTCCTTTTGTTCTGAGGTATTGAAGACTGACCTCCCTGCCCTCGAACGTCAAGATAAGAAAACCTTCAACAACCTTAGTTCTAAACTATAAAATGAACATCAGTACTAAGAATTTCAAGGCTCCCTTGAAATATCTTTTACAACACTTAAACAAGTGGTAGTCGTGATAGCACCCCATCACTAATGGGTTGTACGCTCCTTCTTTCATGTTGCAGTCTTGGATTGACAAGAGCCATCTACAAAAAGCTTCTTTAAAATATACAAATACAAAGAGGTGAGATCAGAGGTGACATATGGGTGGTTTACTGGTAGAACTATAACTAATTTTTTAAACAAAACAAAAACAAAAAAAATCTGGCTTCAGTGTGAATTTCCCCTCATAATTTTTAACTCCTCTCCATAAATAAATGTTTACGTCTTCAATGCCATTTTAAACTTTCTAATGGTGAGTTCTATAAGACAATGAAATAGTCTTTCCAGGGTAAGTGCTGGAAGCCTTGTTATGTAAAATTAGACAAGCAGTAGAAAACAAGACCGTAACAAACTTGCATTGAAGGAAGGAGCTAGAAGAACTACACTATTTCCGTTTTCAAAACAAATAATATATTTTCCATACAAAGCAAAGCAGATGAGAAGCATCAAAATGCCAATAAGCAAGTACAGAAGTGAAATTCCAACAACAATGGATGTGGCCTAAAAACTGAAGCCTCTAAAAAAGCAAGTTCCTAAGCCATACAGGATTCAAATTCTGGTTAGTTTTTCAGGTGGGTACCGATACGTTTCCAATTCTACACTCCAGAAAGGTAAAGAGACAATGAACAATGGGATTCTATTTGCAGTATGTTGCCAGCGAAGGAAACTAACTAAAGAAAAATTATCTACTTGATAAGAGGAAACAACCTGCAACATTCTTATTCAGAAGAAAGTCTCCACCAATGTTTGCACAAATACATCAGTGGGAAATCAAAGCTGGAAGACCAAAGAATCCAAGGTCATATCCATTGAAAAGATACAAGTGCTATTTCATGAGCTACCAAAGCTTCCCTAAAAAAGAAAAGGAGTACTTGTGGCACCTTAGAGACTAACAAAGCTTCCCTGAGTACTTAATGCTCCTCAAAAATGTATAGGAGCAAATTATAGTTATGGGCTCTAGATGCCCCTTAAATCCCACTCTGGTCTCTCTGAGCACACACACCACAGATCGGGACTTGTGCCTTTACCTTTCCTGGAGTGGAATCATGTGAATTTCCCTCTGAGAAGAGGTCCCGACTGAAGTACACTGTCTACTGACCATGCTTATCTAGCAGTTCTTCCCTTTGAAAGTCTATGACATGTGGTGAATACACTGCCCAGACAGCCTTAAACCAGTCGGAACAGAGCATAACAGAAGAGAAAAAGGGTTTTAGAAGAACAAAAGGGACTACATGAATGTCCTAAAGGCTTACCTTTATATATAGAAATGTATCTCATGAAGCATAGGAAAGCCAAACTTCAGACACACCAGTTGCGCGTCTGTCATTCTGCTTCCCTGAACTGTCTCCCCACTGCTTGAGGCACTGACCTTTAAAATGAGTTGGGGTTTTTGTTCTCCTCAGTCTCCCCAGCTTGGACCTTATTGCCCAAAACCAGTTTGGTGAGTTCCACAAGGGGTTGGAGGCAGTACATCAAAGCAAAACGCTCTTGCATCACCCCTAAAGTTTTGTCAGATAGAAGGGCTCTCTCAAGTCACTTTTTTTGCCTTTTTCCCCCCAATAGCCTGCTATTAAACAGCTAAATCAACATATTAATAATGTAAACTCCCTAATAACCAGTTTTCAGAGTAACAGCCGTGTTAGTCTGTATTCGCAAAAAGAAAAGGAGGACTTGTGGCACCTTAGAGACTAACCAATTTATTAGAGCATAAGCTTTCGTGAGCTACAGCTCACTTCCTCAGATGCATATCGTGGAAACTGCAGCAGGCTTTATATATACACAGAGAATATGAAACAATACCTATTCCCACCCCACTGTCCTGCTGGTAATAGCTTATCTAAAGTGATTTCCAGCACAAATCCAGGTTTTCTCACCCTCCACCCCCCCACACAAATTCACTCTCCTGCTGGTGATAGCCCATCCAAAGTGACAACTCTTTACACAATGTGCATGACAATCAAGCTGTCATAAACCTAATAACCAGACCTAATAACCAGATTACCATACAGAGCTGATCACAGAGCAGCCTCAGGTCCATCACAAAGCACAAAAACAATCCCCCTTTTTTCTCCACATGATTAAAACTGACATCAGTCACTGAATGAGAGTAAACTCCCAATGAAATCACAAAGCCACCATCAACTGTAATGGTTACTGTGACTTTTCACAACTATTCCCTTTAGAGTGCATTCAAATATCTAGTAAACACCCTCTTAGGCGTACATTAATGGCAGCATGAGAGAAATGCGTAAAAAGATGGGGTGGTCTAGATTTTGCTAATTCCTGGGTGGTCCAAATTTATGACCCTCTTTATTCACACCTTCAAAGGGGATGGATACCTTATATAGGTTTTAGTACATCTCTGAATCAGTTAGGCTTTGTTTAGCATCCAAGCAGCGAACGGGACAATATCAGTATGAATGATACATTTTTTAAAAATTGCATTTTTCTTCTCTAGACATGAAGTGGATCTATACATGGGGCTGCATAATTTCAGACATCACAATAAAATAAAACAGAAGCAACTGGCATTTTTACAAGCTTCATCATCTTTTTACTGTCTATTGTATTCTACAGAAGAAAGACACATCAGAGAAACTACATTTGTCAAGCTTTTTCTCTGCAACCAGGCATAGCAAATGCTGTTTTATTGTAAGGACTGACACAGATTGAGCTTTTGAGTAATCACACCACAGCTGTTTGTCTGAAAAAAGAAAAAACTGTGCGATGTCCAGCCTGTCACTGCTGGCGTGAAAAAAGTAGAACTTAGTGTAATATGCCTCTCTTCCAGTTGCTGTGTTAGAGCTGGCATAGAGCCGGGCATGGAATGTGAGATGTGTCAACCACCTCAGTCCTTCCCACCAAAGCCTCAGAAATTTGCTGGACAACAGTTCTCTGAGCTAGCAAGGAAGGTGGGTGGGTAGTAGGAATGTGCAGAGAATCATCTCAAAGAACTCCAGCTATTGGTAAGTAATCTTCATTTCTTGAGTGGTTTCTGCACTTTCCCACTATTGGCAGGGAGTGTTACAGACTTTGCATCAGATTTTGAAGCTAAGTCTAAAGATTGCTTAGTCAAAGTACGTATTGAGCTTCAAGATGCAACTCAACAAATTTCAGCTATAGAGATATATGTCTAAGGCATACCACAGAAGTCATATCAGCCCTTATGGAATAAGCCCCAAGTCCAACTGCTATAGGAATATTTACTAACTTACTACACTTCAATACAGAGCCTGATCAACTTGCGCAGATGTTGGGTAGTGATACTCTTTCCCTTGTGGTTATCCCTATAGGCAATGAAATGTTAGGGTGATTTTCTGTATATTTTAACCTACTTAGGTAGAAATTAATGCCTTCTCAATATCTGATTTATGCAACTTATATCCCCCATGATGGAAGTGTGGTCTAGGAAAGAATACTGGCAGTTTATTATCTGATCTGATTATATGGTAATTAGTCATTATTTGGGAAGTAATTTTGAGTGAGGGTGTAGGACCACTTTATCCTTATGGTAAACTGTAAAAGGATGACCAGCCATAAGAATCAAACTCATAGCAATAAAGAAAACTGTTTTAATGCATAAACCGAACAGAAACCAGTCTTCCATGGGCTCTAAAAGGGTTTCAGAAGCCTCTGAGGACTAAATTTACATCTCAAGGGGATGATGCTGGGTTCCTCGGCACAGGGAATAAACTCACCAGTCCTTTCAGAAGGTGTTTCACTATAGGGTGATTAAACACTCCTGCGGTCTGTTTCTAGATGATTAACTGAAATGGCTAAGTGATGCTCTTTTAGGGAGGATATCCCAGAATCTGATATCAAAGTGTTCTGAACCGAAGACGAAGGGGATGTAATTGGAGTTTTTCCACACCACCACTTGTGTAACACCAAGAGTAGACGATTCCCTGGAATTTAGCAGGATCTTCCAAATTTGGGCTGGATAATATAGGTGTCCTGGATATCAACCTTGTCACATAGATTAAAATCTAGCTTGAACAAATGGCAATGATATACAGAAATATATCTAGTTAACCAGGGAGAAATGTCTAGTGAGGTGCTTCAGGGTGTGCAACTGAACCCAGGCTTACTTAACTTCATTTTAAGGCTCTGGTAAAAAAGGCATAGAAAGTACATTTGTAGATGACATTAAACTATGAGGTGTTTAAAACACCAGTGAGGGGAGGAAACACTAAGGAACCTAAAGAGGTTAGAAATATGGCAGGAAATGAAATGAGATTCAACCTGGAAAACTGCAACCCAATATATCTAGGGAAAAATAACCCACAACACAGATATTTATTGATGAGGAGACATTTGTAAAGCAGTCAAGCCAATCTCCCACCTCAACCCTCGGGATAAGAGTGAACAGAAAATTGGATACGAGTTTGCAATGAAATATGGTAGCAAAACCAGACTATACAATTTTGGATTCCTTGCACAGGCAATGCATGATGTCACAGAACAGGGAGATGATGGTCCGTTTTCACACAGTGCTGATGAGATGCTACTTACAATTCACGGAGAGGTTATACTAGAGGAAATTCAAAGATAAGCAATAAAAATGATGAGGGAGTTTGGATAGCTGACTGCAGGAGAGGAGTTTAAACCTGCAAAATCTGGCCTAACGCTGACTGAAGGCAGGGGAGACATGAACATCAATGAGGAACAGCAATTGTTTTGAGCAGCCCAACAGGGTTTCACAAGAAGTAACGGGAACAAACTTGCACAAGGGAAAAGTTGGCTGAGCGTGCAAAGGCCCTACGCTCAACTTGATGACATTTCTGTGTTTGTCTGTCTGTCTCTAACACATTAACTTTTAAATGAGGTCTCTGATCAATTCCAAAATTTCAACGAGTGTCCTAGGCATCGAAGACGAGAACCATACCGATTTTGGGGGGAAACCTGAAAACCTAATGGGGAAAAGATGGGTGACACAGCTTCAAGCACTTCTGCAAATGTCTGCAGATAAAACAATTTAGTTATGGTACCCATTAATGCAGTGGTCCCCAAACTTTTTTTGATCACGCACCCCTGAGCCACGATCGGCAGCCGGGGCTGGGAGCGGGGCCATGGTCAGGACTGGGAGCAAGGCTGTGGTCAGTGCTACGGCCAGGAGTGGAGCTGGAAGCTGAGGCCACAACTGCGGCTGGGGGTAGAGCGGGGCTGGATGGTGCTCCCTTCTTTCCCCCAGGGGAGGGGAAGGAGGCCGGCCCAGGCCCAGGCCCCACTGTGCCCCATCGAATACTCCTCTGTGCTCCCCTAGGGGGCGTGCCCCACAGTTTGGGGACCACTGCATTAATGCATTCCAGCATAACAATATCCCTGACCATCCTCCCAACAGAGTTTAACATGTTAATACCCTGAATGACTCACTCCCCACATACATTATGGTGGGGAGGGGAAGGAGGAATATGGAGGCATGTGAAGAAGAGACATTGGAGGCATGCACAGAGCCCCTAACATCGGGGGTGTGGAGGGAGAATGGCAGATCCTGATATTGGGAGGAGGATCCATGATGCCTTTGGCACAGGGGAAGAGGGGAATGATGGTGCACACAGAGCCTCCCAGCCACATGGGGGAAGAATGGAAGATTGTGAAGCGGGGGGGGGGAAGGAGGAGGATTGGGGTGGGTGCAGAACCCAGGGAGGTGAGAGACTGGAGGCATCTGGTATGGTGGTAGGAGTGCACACAGAGCTCTTGCCATGAGGGGAGTGTGACTGGTGGGCACACAGAATCCCTGGCAGGTGGGAGATTGGGGGAAGATGTACAGAGTCCCTAAAATATAGTGAGATGGGAGGGTGGCACAGATCAGGGCTTGTGCAGGATGGAATGTCCAGAGCCCTGGTGTGTGCCATGTGCTTGGCCTACAGAAGCTATGACGTGTGTCCCTCTCTAGTTAGATTGATTATGAGAAAATATATCATAACAAAGGTTATTAACCTCAAGGGAACGCAAAGGAAAGAAATCCCATTGCCTGAGTCATTTACAAAGCACACTGCTGAAGTAGTCAAGAATATACTGTAAGCAACAATTCCTCATTGGCACAAGAGACTGGGTATTAGCTCATAAATCGGTTTCACCTCTAGTTTCTAGGTGAATTTTTGGGTGGGGTTTAAAAGAGCAGATGATGGATAAGATCTCATAAAGGGACCTGAGCCGAAGCCCACTGAAATCAATGGAAAAACTCTTGTTGATTTCAATGGGCTTTGAATCAGGCCCCAGGTTAGGGAAGGATTTCCAGGCATAAGGGTCAACATAAAAGAAATCATTAAGAGGGAGCAAGTTAGATAGGTATATAGGTAAACAAGTTTATCTCCTGCTCAGTCAGGACACAGGCAGAATGCCAAACAAAATGACTTGTTTCAGGGACAAGTGCCCTAGTAAGGGAGTACTCTCTCTGAACATTAATTATTAACTCATAAACAAGCATGACAACTTTAGATTAAAACAAGGGGCACGTAGGGACACTCCTGACAGAATCTTAAATGAGCTCTCCCCTTCTGTAGCAGATTAATGATTTTGCCACCCCTAGGCCCTGAAATAATTGCTGCCCCCATATGAACTTGTGAACAGCACTAACTGATACAACAAAGGAGTCTATTTTGCACATTTTTGCTGTCGTTTCATTTTCCCTTTCTTTCTTTTGTATGGCATTTCTTTTTAAACTGAGAACCGCTTAATTTCTTCCTTCCGATCACCATATTAACGTTTAGAATTGTCGCGAGTATGTTTACTAAATGGCGTCGCGCCGTCCTTGGTGGTTTCAATACACGCGCTGATTGGTAGAATCGCGGCGTCACTGATGGTTCGGTTTGGTGCACAGTTACAATATGAACAAATGACGACACAGGCCTCCGACAGACAGTGGGGCTTGTGCAAAAAATGCCGCGGTTACAAAAATGCTGCTATTATAAATTTGCCACCCCTGCAAATTTGTCGGCCGAGGTGACAATACGCCATTGCTCCCCTTCCCACGGGCTTTATACGCTATGTGGTATTATGTGCACACTCTTCCTCTTTCCTTCTATTTCTACTCCCATGCGCTCTTTTAATTCTGCTGCTGTTGCATGATGAAGAACTGCAGAGCTGAACAATGAGATGGACACATCAGAGATAACTACTCCCTCTTCTCCACCTATGCCTCTTTATCGACAGTTTGAACGTTACAGTCCTACTGGCTGACACAAAAAGGGGTAGCGGAGAAGGCAAAGACATATAATTTTTTTTTCCATTTTAAAGGCCATTGGGTCACTCACTGACATTGTCTAAGAACCAAGATCTTACTGCACAGCTACAGAGCACTGGCATTAAAATGACAAAATGGAGAATTTTAATTACTTGCCTCTCTTCTGGGATAGAACCCAATACATATCCATAAGAGAATTTTCTACTACACATTAAGGCTAGCCATAACTAAAGTGCTCCCAACTTAACACAGTCCAACAACAGTCCTGTTAGAACTGGGTAACCCCATGAAGTAGTCCTTTGCTTCTACTGACATTTCAGAAAGTGAATTCTTTATTTTCAGTCTCACGTTGCTGATATTAAAAAAACAACAGTTCAATAACTAAGGAAAAGTCTCTGGTCAGAGTTAAGCTGCTTTGGCAGAAGTCTGAGCAAAAGCCATAATGGCCATTTCCTGTATTGCATGTGGTTGTGGTAGAAAAAGGGATTTCAAATGAAGATCTCCAAAAGGCCACAGGCATGTATCCAAGATTACTAAATATCAGAAAATTCCTTTTACTACCCTGTGAATTACAGGAAAAAGTTTTAATGCATGTTTTCTTAACTAACAAAAGTACTGTAGCAAGCACTAAAGCAGATTTTTAGAAGATAGCTTTCTGAATATATCTATTCAATTACAGGATAGTTTTCTTGTTTTGGATCGAGTTTTTTGGCAGTATACAACACAAATGTGGAAATAATCAGAACCGCTGTATGTGACACTGCAGTACTTAGAAGAAAATATAAAACCCACTCAAAATAAAATATCAAATCATACACATTAGTTGCTAATAAATTAAATGTATGCTGTACTGTCAAGATAGATTTTCTTTTAATATCTTCCCAGTGCTCTGACATTTTAAAAAATTAAGCCAGCTGTCCTTTCTTGTTTCATAAAGAACAGAATTAATGTTAAGTTTATCTCCAGCAAAACAATAATTAAGTTTGTTTTTCTTCACAAATTAAATGAGTTTATGCTTCAGAAGTTCAGACAGCTTATGCAATTATAGCGTTTCTTTCTTCTGAAGAAGTTCATCAGGAGGTCAGGCTTTTTAAATACAACCTGCTAAAAGTACATTTTTAAACTGGCACCATATGCTATAAAAACCACCACTTATCCTAGCCTCCATGGTTTGGCTTCATGCTCTCACCACAGTTTGTGCTAGCTGGGTGTGTCACAACATAGATTAATGGATTTTAAAGGCAGAAGAGACCCATTATGATCAGTTTTCAGAGTAACAGCCGTGTTAGTCTGTATTCGCAAAAAGAAAAGGAGGACTTGTGGCACCTTAGAGACTAACCAATTTATTAGAGCATAAGCTTTCGTGAGCTACAGCTCACTTCTTCAGATGCATATCGTGGAAACTGCAGCAGGCTTATCACTTTGGATGGGCTATCACCAGCAGGAGAGTGAATTTGTGTGGGGGGGTGGAGGGTGAGAAAACCTGGATTTGTGCTGGAAATCACTTTAGATAAGCTATTACCAGCAGGACAGTGGGGTGGGAATAGGTATTGTTTCATATTCTCTGTGTATATATAAAGCCTGCTGCAGTTTCCACGATATGCATCTGAAGAAGTGAGCTGTAGCTCACGAAAGCTTATGCTCTAATAAATTGGTTAGTCTCTAAGGTGCCACAAGTCCTCCTTTCCCATTATGATCAGTTAGTCTGACCACCTGCATAACACGACCATAGAAGTTCATCCAGTAATTTCTGCTTGGAACTCAATAACTTGTGCTGAAACTAGAGTGTGTGTTTTAGAGAGGCATGCAATCTTGATTAAAGACTTTGAGTGATGAGTCTACCACATCCAGTGGTAAACTGTTCCAATGGTTCATTACCCACTCTATAGAAAATGTGCACCTTATTTCCAGTTTGAATATTTTAGCTTCAACTTCTAGCTATTGGATTTTATATGCTTGCTATGGTGCCAGAGAGGAACAGAAAAAGACAGCATTATTTTAGGGCAGTGATACTCAGAGCTCAGTGATTCAGGAGTCAAATTAGCAATCAGAATTACCCAAAAGAGCCACACTAGTATGAATTGTTTCATTTACTATATAATTCTCACAGCAAAAATGACTGACCAAGTATATTATTTTATCAACTACAATTGGTGATAACATAGTAAAAGCATCCTGACTGGTTAATAATTAAATCACACAGTGTTTTAATATTGTGTGCTGCAAAGAGCCGCAGGACACACGTTAAAGAGCCACTTGCGGCTTGTGAGCCTCAGTCTGAGTATTGCTGCTTTAGGGGTTCGGAAATGGAATGTCCTCCCATCCTTAAATATTTGGCAGATTTAACACTTAACTTTACAGTTCTCATTTTGCACAGATCTTTTGTAAGGGAACTTTTAGTAATTTATTGCGATGTAGCACGTGTCACTTTTAAGAGAAGAGGAAATGTAATGCCTGACCCACTCAACTCACTCCCAACACCCAATTGACTTAGAGGTATGTTGGGATAACATTAAGATCACTACAGGAAATTCCAGCCTTAAAAGTGATACTTCTCACAAATGAGGTTCTGTGACCATGCAGGCCAATAAATATGTTGTTCAAAACTATACTTCTTAAAGTTGATTCATTCATTACACTTGTCTCCCTCCAGGTTAGCTAGCATTGCTATACTAATAGCAATACCATACTAACTGATATCTAGCAGTTTCCATTAAACCAGTCATGGTAATTTAGAGCCAAATGGTGAAGGGAAAAAGTATGTCTCATTTCCAGCAACGATATTAAACTACCATGACCAAGAAATGGGTATTTTTTTCCCATCAGACAGTCTAATAGAAAACGAAGCCTGCACTTTCACAACTTTATTTACAGAAAATATTTTTTTTTATAATTTCTCAGGAACTGGTAAGAGCCTTACATAAGCTGCACTATAATGAGCAATGTACTGTTTTAGGCTTCTGAGAATTAGGGATTATTTAGAGTTCAGCCAAACAGAAGGAAAAAAAGACATCACTTGGAATACAATTTTCTGTGCTGTGGTGGAGGCTTAGCTATACTTAAGAGGGCGGCAGTGATGTTTCAGTTGCTTTTCAAAATATTTTGTGACCATAAGCAGCAATCATAAAACCAGCCATCTAGTACACACTTTGTGTAGGAGGTGACTGAATTTCCATTCTAAGAAGTTTTATTTTGGTTCCCTCTCTTAAATCTGCAAATAAAGGGATATCCACCTTGAAACTGGGGGGCTAAGTTTGTAGCTTAGTTAGATTTTTCTGCCAAACTGGAGTTCAGTTGGACAAAGCATTCATGAATGACACCCAAAGAAGGGAGGTACAAAGAGTTCAAAAATAATTTTAATGAATTTTTATAGCCAATAATAATAATGTTGATGAGAAGGAGAGAGATAAATCATCATTTACTGTACTTTCTAGAGCACAGAATAAAAAAAGAGTATACTTTTACATACATTTAGCATTTTAAAGCATAAGTCAGCTTTTATTTTTTGGACAAGCTAATTTAGTGTTGTGAACTGAGGGGGGAGAGGTGACACGTTTCATCCAGGTCTGCTACATAGACACTGGGGAGGAGCAGAAGTCCTCACACCTCTGTGAACCATGGAAGGCCAGCAGCAAAAGATCTCTACTACTACAGCAGACACTTAGCAAGTCTGCTTGGGGGAAGAGAGAGATGGTGAGGGGCATTTGCCCATTTCCTGCTGGCAGCTTATGAGACATAGCAGACCCCATATGGAATGTAGAAGGCTCTTCAGCTCCCTCCTTCTCCAATCCTCAACATGACTTAGGAATCTAGCTGGGGGCCGTACTAGGGTTGCCAATGTCTAATCACACAAAGGCAAACACCCTTGCCCTGCCCTCTTCAGAGGCTGCTTCCCCTCCCTCTGTCGCTTGCCCTCCCCCACCCTCACTCACTTTCACCGAGCTGTGGCAGGGGTTTAGGGTGCAGGAGGGGGTGTGGGCTCTGGGCTGGGGACGAGGGGTTTGGAGTGTGAAAGGGGGCTCCAGGCTGACCCTGGGGCGGGGGTTTGGGGTTCGGGAGGGGGCGAGGGCTCTGAGAGGGAGTTTGGGTGCAGGAGGGGGCTCAGGCCTGGGGTTGGGGTGTGGGCTCCGGCCGGGCGGCACTTTCCTCAGGCGGCTCCCGGTCGGTGGCACAGTGGGGTAAGTCAGGCTCCCTGCCTGCCCTGGCTCTGTGCTGCTCCTGGAAGTGGCCGGCACATCCCAGTGCTGGGGTCTCTACGCGCTGCCTGAGCACCGACTTTGCAGCTCCCATTGCCCAGGAACTGCGGCCAATGGGAGCTGCGGGAACAGAGCCTGCTTTAGCCCTGCTGTGCCACCGACTGGGAGCCACCCGAAGTAAGCAGGGCCAGGGGACTTGGTGTGCTGCCCCCTCCACACGCCACTCCCAGAAGCAGCCAGCACATCCCTGCGGCCCCTGAGGGGGGTGGGGGAGGGTGTGTCAGAGGGCTCTGTGCACAGCACCGCCCCGATAGGTCCCATTGGCCGCAGTTCTCAGCCAACGGGAGCTACGGAGTCAGTGCTTGGGGCACGGGCATAGCGCAGAGACCCCTCTCCCTCCCAGGGGCACCAGGGACATACCAGCCGATTCCAGGAGTGGCGCAGGGCCAGGGCAGGCAGGAAGTCTGCCTTAGCCCCACTGTGCTGCCGGACTTTTAGCACCTAAAATCCCCCCGTTTGGCTTCAGTAGCCTCCGGGAGACAGGGACTGATTCAGGGAGACTCTTGGCAAAACCAGGAGGGCTGGCAACCATAGGCCACACGTGCCTTCCTGAGCGTGGTACTTCCTGAACAGCTTATTTTGGTTTGTTGCGGACTGATAAGCCTATTAAGATAAACAGGAAGAGGGCAGGCCACTGAAAAGTACCCAGTGGCTTGCAGAAGAGCTGCCCACTAACTCCTCTTACAGCTTATAGGGAGTGGAGAATGCAGGAGGCCCATAAGGCTTGGAAGGTTAAGGGAGGGACCTCAAAGGTTTGTCAGATGCACGCACTTACCCAAGGTGTAGCCCCACTCCTGTGCACAACCATTAAAAGGCAGGAAATTTAAGATTAAGGTTAACCCATTCATGTGTAAGCTCACAGTTAAGATACCCAAGCCACATTAATTCCATCACCTAATTGGAATTGATATAAGCAATCACTTGAAGAATAACAAACAGTTCCAACTTTTAGGTACCACAAAAACTAGAATGCTTGATTCCTGATCACGCACAGCTTGTACCAACTACAACCTCATTTACTGTCAGACATACTTGACAGAAAATTTCCTATTACACTAATAGCATACTGAAGACATAACTCCCCACTCCTACATCACAAAAATGACAACAGATGGAAGTTCTAAAAAATGCTCTTTTACTCATAGCAGCAATTCACCTTATATACTTAAAATCAGCTATTGAGATTCTACAGAAGATTTTTCTAGGTATCTGGCCATGTGTGCCCCCCCTGCATCTGAGATCAGAATGGGATCTCAGCACTGGAATAGTGTCAGCCACAGACTGAGTCCATCCATGACAGTAAACTTACTTTAATTCATACTTTGCAAGGTTAAACAACACTAATCAGATCAGCTTGAGCATTTTTATTTCTGTATACTTCTTAACTCGGAACAGTCATGGCCCAGCACACGTAGAGCAGAAAGTGCAATCTGAGCCAGCAGATTCAGCTTGGAACAGCATTTTATTTTGATTCCAAACCACACATAGCTGAACAGTTAACAAATGCAACAGGGGGCTATTGGTACACAACAGTCAAAACAAGTCCAAATCCTTTGTTGTTCTTCTCCCTGTCCTCCAATGAACAATTTAGTTGCTTGATTATATATGAGAATCAGAAAGAAAAGTGGGTGGGGGGTTCTTTTATGAACTTTTGCAACATAAGTGTAGTTGAGTGTATTTTAATGTATAAGGTCTATACATCTGTGATTAAAATCTTTTTGTGAAAAACAAATACAGTCACACCTGTGTAAAGAGGCTTCCTAAATTAATTACTAGAAATATTTTTTTCTTTAAGAAAGGTTTATGGGTCAGTGGATAGTCACAGGACTGTTGCAACAATACAAGATTTCTGTGTACTGGACACATTTTTGTCCTGCACTCATTATATTTAGATGCCTTATATGGTTTCTGATATTCATTTACTATGCAACTAAACTAGGATTTTTTTCATTTGCCAAGGATTGCAAATTGCATGAAGATGAACTTCACCTCATGCTGCTGTAGGTCCATGACAAACAAAAGTTATTCCAAACTCGGTGGAAGCTCAGCTCTGGTTCGACTCATAGAAATTTCCTAATCTGTACTCAGTCAACAGCCATCAGCAGGAGGGCACTGTGCTACACAGGCACATGGCAGGTGGATAAAGCTAGCTTTTGCCTGCAGTCTATTTTCTCATCTGTCACGCAACCTCATCACTATTTGAAATTCATGAATGCAGATATGTATTTCAATTTAATGCACACATTGTATGCATGCATGCACATCATGATATACTTATTTTCATAAAACAGTGCAACCTTCATAATAATTTATTTAAAAAAAAAAAGAGTATAGCCATGTTTTCTTAAAATGCACTCTGAGACTGCTTAGGTTAACACATCAGTTATTTTGCTTGAATGTGTCCCCAACCTCCCCGTCTGAGATAGAACATTTCTAATCATACTCTAGATGGGTTTTTTCTTTAAATCCCTCTTTACTTATCCAAACTATGGTCCCTGGCATTTCAATTCTACACATGAAACTAAGTCCCAAGTGCATAAAACTATATGCTAGCTCCTCCCATTCCCTTCCCAGCCCCCAACATGCTCATTTAGTCGTGGCTCAAATTTACTGTTACATTTGATGCAGGTAAAGTGTGGGGCCCTATTATACAAAAATTCATCATTACCGACAAAAGATGGGCTAACTGAATCTTATGAGTCTTAACATTAATTCTTTTTATATTTATTACATTCATCGGCAGTTAAAAAGCCTGGTGCATTTGGAACACTTCCTACTTCCACAACAAAGTATGTCTAGGTTTGAATTCTTACGAGTTTCCTGCACCTCACTCACACTTCATCAAGCTTATTGTTCCTTACTGAAATAGTGGTGGCAGACACATCAGGATTCTGAGTGTGGCATAATAAAATGGAGGAAATGGAAAAACCAAATGGAAAGACTAAAAAAAAAAAACCATTCTGAAAATCACAAAGTAAATATACCTGGATTTTTTAAACCCCCTGTTGTGCAGGATCTTGTACAACAGACAGAGTTCTAAGGCATACAGTAACACAGCACAGCATCAACACACAGGAACTGAATGCTACTTAACCACTGGAAATAAAATGTTTATTCTCTTAGATCCAACTCTCTGGACCTCTCCTATTCTTTCCCCTTTTCCTCATTTACTTTGCCATTATTATTTTCATCAGTTTTGTAAAACATTTATCTTAAACATGTTTAATATAATTAAATATTGATTTCTGGTAGTGCCCGCAACATGCAAGCCACTGAACACACACAGAAAGGCATAGTGTCTCCCCAACAGAAGGCATACAGAGCCCCTGCCAAAGGAATAAAGGTGATCCTGGAGCGGTGGAGGCGGGAACGGTGGACACACAAACAGCGCCCTTGCTATGGCAGGAAGGTAAAAAGGAGGGGGGACAGAGAACCCTTGGTTTGGGGGGAGGTGGGAATCGGTGCACACTGAGTCCCTGGCTTAGAGAGGAAGGGAGGAATGGAGGGCATGGGGAAGGGCAGACAGAACTGCTGGCACATGGGGAGAACGGAGGATCCTGATATGGAAAGAGAAGTAAATGGGGGGTACATGCAGCTGGGCTCTGGGGTTAGAGTGTCTGGGCTGGGGGTTGCCCCGCAGCTGGGCTCTGGGGTTAGGGGCTGCAGATGTCTGGGCTGGAAGGATGCCCCATGACTGGGCTCAGGGGTGAAGGGCGGGTGTCTGAGACCACAGGGGCAGAGTTTTCCCCCAAAACGTACCCAGCTGGCACATGTGACACACCTAGACGGAGGCACCCAGTAAAAGCATAACAGAGAAACAGGAACTGGGTTGTTGTACGGGTTTCTTTAACTCTTTACTCCTGGGGGAATCTTTATTGCTATCCGTATTGCGACAGACATACTTTCTGACAGACATTTTGGAATAAATTACCAAAATAACTGAAACTGGCTTGATTATATTGTGTTATTTTGATAAATAAAATATGCATAATTTTGCAGAACTGTAAAATATTGTGCACAGAATTTTTAATTTTTTTGACACGGAATTCCTCCAGGAGTAATGTGTGCACATGCACAATCTCTCACACATACATATTCTTAGTAAAAACTGATTTTGCAAAAGAAAAATAGAAGGGATGTCACTATTACATTATCTTCAGAACTCTTCAGCTTCTTTAAAACACCTGTTTTCCTATGAATTCTTAATTGAAACCTAAAGAAGAACATTTTTAGTTCCATTCTGCATCAGGACACCAAGATGGCAATTTCTTTTTTATTATATTTAAGCTCTTCAGACTCTCTTTTTCCTGATTTATTCTAATATAATGTAGTAATACTGCACGCAGATGTGGTCGCCCCATCTCAAAAAAGATATATTCGAATTGGAAAAGGTTTAGAAAAGGGCAACAAAAATTATTAGGGGTATGGAATGGCTTCCATATGAGGAGAGATTAATAAGACTAGGACTTTTCAGCTTGGAAAAGAGACAACTAAGGGGGATATGATAGAGGTCTATAAAATCATGACTGGTGTGCAGAAAGTAAATAAGAATGTTATTTACGCCTTCTCATAACACAAGAGCTAGGGGACTTCAAATGAAATTAATAGGCAGTAGGTTAACAAACAAAAAAGGAAGTATTTTTTCACACAACACACGTCAACCCGTGGAACTCCTTGCCAGAAGATGTTGTGAAGGCCAAGACTATAACAGTGTTCAAAAAAGAACTAGATAAATTCATGGAGGATAGGTCCATCAATGGCTATTAACCAGGATGGGCAGGGATGGAGTTGCTAGCTTCTGTCTGCCAGATGCTGGGAATGGGCGACAGGGGATGGATCACTTGATGATTACCTATTCTGTTCATTCCCTCTGAGGCACCTGGCATTGGCCACTGTCAGAAGACAGGATACTGGGCTAGATGGACCTTTGGTCTGACCCAGTATGGCCATTCTTATGTTCTCAGTAATGAGAATCTCCTATATTACACTGTAGCTTTTTTGTACCAATTTTACTAGTACACAAGGCTACATTAGTGAGTCTACAAATGCAGTATTTCAAAAAGGAGGTAATTAAATAAACTAGAGGCAACACTAATAATACACAGTCAATTTTACAAAATTACAGTGCCTTTGGGCTAGGAGACAAAACCAGGATAAAATTGCAGAAGGTTTTGCAATATGGCTTTGTAGACAGTTTATTGATAAGAAATGTAAAGTGTTCACTGACCTGGGGCCACTAAGACTTGCAGTGTCTCTCACTGCCTGCGCTGTTTCAGAAGCAAAATCAAGGGCACCGGCCATTGGTTTGGTTACTGTGCCAACCAGCCCTTTCCCAAGGCCTGATATGAAACCACTGACTCCTCCTTCAGTTTTGACACCTTCTACTGTTGAGGTTATGACACTTGTTAATCCACCAATGATACCTAGCAAAGACAACAAAACCTGTAAGTGGACCAACTGCTTTGCCACTAAAAATAAAACGACAGGATGTTATTACAGCTGACCATGTTAAATGATTTACTTTTTTGAAAGTTCTTGACCGAGTGAAAGCATGCTACCCACTTAATGCAGCACATGAAAAGTCCGATTATGAATGGATGTTTTTTATTAATCTAATAATATAGTCTTATATTTGTATAGGGCATTTTATCCTGAAGCTATACATACACAAAAGTATTTTGTCTACTGCTCAAGTGAAGCCATCTCCAACAGTGTGACAAGGATTTAACAGAACACAAAATATCACACAACAGCTTAGGACAGGAAATGAAAAATACTGTGTTCAGTTGGAAATACAAAGAGAAATTTAAGCAGGCAAAGCGTAATTACCCAAAGTGGAATTTTGACCAGGACACTGGGGACAGGCATCTCATTCTTGCAAAACATTAATGTCCATGAGAACCTGGCCCACAAGGGGTTAGGAACTTAAAAGGGAGATCCTCAGCTGGTATCAACTGACATAGCTCCACTGACTTCTTTGACTGCCCTACAGATTTTACATCACAGCCAAAAGACAGTAAACATTGTGATGTTGGAGGTTCAAACAGTATTGTTGGTACGTAAGTTCTGGAGTCGAGAAGCATATAGCATATGCTATGTTTAATTGTTTCATTTGGGTAACTTTGCCATACAGTGGAGTATTTGGGAAAACTACAGTTCAACAGATAGAATTTAAGAGTCAACTGCTTCGTCGAAGAAATGAAAATCAAAAACATTAAAAAACCAAAAACAAACAAAAAGATTCAAGTCAAAGAAGCTAATCAGCTAATGAATGTTTCTAACTGACTCTTCATTAAACAGTCTATATTTCAGATTTCACATGTTGCTAGCAACATAATTTATACCTGATTTTAGAACATACTAATGTTCTGTAACTGGAATAACCAAAATGCTTTGCATTCAAAGGGAAGTCTAACGTGATCCATTTAGAACTTCACTGCTTTCTTTTTAATAGAAATTTTTTTATCCCTGCACTAAGTGAACTACAAGAGTTAGATATGGAAAGAACTTACAGAAATGAACCTTTTCCATTTTTGGGCCATCACCTATCTCAAGTGATGGGGCTTCAACTACCTAGAATACTATTTCAGACTAATCCTGGAGACTGAATAAACACATTTCCCCTAATTGTACATTTCTTAAGTACGAGACTTTTTGATAATCATACAGACTGCATTTGAAATTGCACCAGTTTAACTAATGGTGCAATTTTAAACAAATTTTAAGAAACTGATATAAAATACAGTATGAATATTCAAATGATTTAAGCCTGGCTTATATCGATTTAGCTTAATCAGCAGAGAATCAACTCAAGCTAAATTGACATTAGCCTGTCTTCAATCAAATTAAGACTGTCCACACTGTCTTTTGCACCAGTTTAAATAAACTGTTTTTTAAGACAGTTGAAAGTTAAACAGGTGCAACTTTGAACACAGACAAGCTAAGGGCCGGATTGTGCAAGAAAACTGGAATCTGTGGGAACTGAGTGCAAGAGCGATACACTCATTCATTCATTTGTACCACTGGCTGAATATTATCTTATTATTTGTCACTTACAAAGAGATTGTTTGTAAGCATATTTATGAACCTATGAAGAAATTAGAAAATTTGGCTGATCTCTTTCCTAAATTTAGTTTTGATATCCAATAGTACAATTAAATAGGTCATTCTCAAATCTAGGTGCCTCTGCCAAAATGAAAAACACAATTAAATTAAAAGGAAAGCCAGCAATTGCTCCATTACGTTAAGCCACATGTAACCAACCAGTGTGGAGTGGTTTAAATTGAACTGCATTGTTTTTCTGAATCCTACCACTTTGGAACCACAGTGACAGACATAAAGCAACTGATATTACAGTAGCGTAATCTATTGATGCACAAATTACCATGAGCAAGTCCATGGATCCCAGCTATGAGATGTTCTCCACTGGTTGCGCCATGGTATCGAATGTACTCTCGTTCAGTTTGATGTCGGTTATCCATCGTCTTTCCCAAACCATCTGATAAAGTTCCAGCAAACTACAGTAAGAGAAACAATGGGAAATTTAAAAAAAACAAACAAAAACAACCCCCAGAATTCTAAATTATCAAGATTTGTTGAAACAAGATCTGTGTTTAATTTTTAAACTCTCCTTTTTATTGCTTTATTTTAAATATTACTATAGTGCTAAAGACCAGAATTTGTCCAGTTCTCAATATCTGCATGTCACACTTACATGGCAGCATGAAAAGAGAATTTTTCGTTGTTTGAAGGTATGCATCCACAGCCTAATCCCATAATCACTATGTCTTATAGTCAGAAAGGCCTTATCTGCATTAGTATTTTCCTTAATACTGCCCCACAGTTATCATTCCACTAGAAGTAGCACCAGTGTAAGGCCAGCCACTTGTATCTTAATGTTATTTAGCCCATGTTGGTTAAAACATCGTTGGCTATTCCACACCAGAGTTTCACTCATTACAACCATCAGTGGATCCGCACCAATGGCAGCACAGTGGTGGGAAGTTTTAAGAAAAGTGTTACTCCAATGGTCTGGAATTAGAGGAAATTTTTTAAGTAGTACAATAACAACTTGCATCAACTATACAAATTTCTACAAATGATATTTGATTTTGTTAAGTATTTCAGTGTACTTTTTAAAAATAAATATTTGCAGAAGTCATCCAGTTTTTCTCCTTTGGAATGCTAAATGGTTTAGGGTCCAATCTTGCTCCTGTCAAAGTCAACAGAGTGTTGCCATTGACTTTAGCAAGAGCAAGGTTGAATCCTGTGGCTATGTTTACACTATCTTTTTACATAGGCAGCAAAATAGGTCAAGCTATTTTCCCCCAGCCAAATGCACTAACTCAACGTTGCTTTATATATACACCAAACTGAGCTGTATAGCATATAAAGTAAATTAGTCATTTCATTAAAAAAATATTCAACAATACATAGCCAACATATATTCTGGTCAAATGGAGTTAAAGTATGTTTGCTGGCACAAATCAGGAGAGGTTCTTATGGATAAGCATGAACTCTCACTGTAGATATTTTATCAGAAAAGGATTGAGAAAGAACATTCACTTGTGTTTTGTCATTATGCAATTTGAAAAGTTCTAGACTGACAGTAAATAAGAAATCACATCTATGCCTAACAATTGTAGTCAAGTGAACAAATAAAAAACGAAAAAACTGCTAAATATAAATTAACTTTCTGGTGAAACCTCTCCCAAAACAAGTAGTTAAATGCCAGTGACCCTAGTGTAACCTTTCAGAAAACTCACTGGAATGTTATTTAGACATACACCTATCCTTTTGCAGAGATATGTGAAAGCCTTCAAGGCAAACACTCCCAGAAATATTCTTGTACTAGTGTACTTTACATTTTCTAGCAAGTTAAGAAGCTATTTAAATACATTTGAGTAATGGGGTTTTAAAGTGGATTTATTTTACAGCTGGTAGGGTAGCATGCCATGTTTAGGGAAAGGTGCAGAATGATCCAGAGGTAGATGATGGCTGTGTTGACAGACACATGTGTACTGCAGCACAGAACGAAAGTTTGAACTAATCTAAGGGAAATCTCAATGACTGTAATGAAGACACGTGCAGAACCATTATAAAATTACTGACCTCTTTCCTAATTATATACCTTTTATGTTATAAATGAAGGGCTAAGACACACCTCTAATACGAGCAGGAGTTATGAAAACACTGACCATTACTGAATGAAGATACTGAAAAAACACCAGCTAGAGCAAAGGGTAGCTCACAGTCCCAGTGCTCTATTCATTCTTTAGCCACTTTAGATAAGATCACATCCCAAAGTTAAGCCAAACACAAAACAAAACAATCCCACACCCCTACCTCTAATTGAGAACGGTTATCAACGGATACCTAACAGGGACTCTGGTATTCAAAGAGCTGCTGCAAATGGTGTAGCGCAGTGGTCCCCAACCTTTTTGTGGGAATAGCATATTCCCATTCCCAGAAGACTGTGGAGGGCGCCTGACACCCCCGCCCCCTGCCGAAAAATGGCAACGCGTCTCGGTGGCATTTCGGCAGCGCGGTGTCCTGCGGGTGCACGCAACTGCCCCGGCGGGTGCCATTGCACCCACGGGCACCGCTTTGGGGACCCCTGGTGTAGCGCCACTTCTGGGCCAGAGAAATGAGCACTGACTGGTGGGATTGCGTCATTATGCAGGCTTGGGACAACGAGCAGTGCCTGCAGAACTTTCGTATGTGCAAGGCCATATTCCTGGATCTGTGCGCAGTGCAAACCCCCGCCTTCTAGTGCAGGGACCCCCAAATGAGAGCTTCACTTACAGTGGAGAAGAGCGTAGTGATCACTGTGTGGAAACTTGCAACGCCGGACTGCTACCAGTCAGTGAGAAATCATTTTGGAAATTCAGTGTGGGGACCGCTGTCATGCAAGTGTGCAGGGCCATTAATGGTGTCCTACAATGCAGGACTGTGACTCTGGGCACTGTACAGGACACAGTGGATGGATTTGCAGCAACGGGGTCCCAAACTGCAGTGGAGAGATAGGCAGCATATATATACCTTATTTTGGCACCAGATCACCTGGCCACACAGTACATCAACAGAAAGGGTGACTTTTCTATGGTGATGCAAGAATTGGTGGATCACCGACATCAGTGCTGACTGGCCAGCGAAGATGCATGACGCTCGCATCTTTAAGAACACAAGAGGGTTCAAAAAGCTACAAGCTGGGACTTTTCCTCCTGATCGGCAGGTTACCATTGGTGATATCGGAATGCCAATAATGATTGTGGAGGACCCAGCCTACCCCTTGCTCATGAAGCCATACGCTGGCCACCTCTACAGCCCCAAGGAAAGATTCAGTTACCAGATTGGCAGATGCAGAATGACAGTTGCTTGTGCTTTTGGTCTGTAGTTGTGCCTCTTCTCCCCATAGGCCCCAGAGATCCAATGTCTCCAGTCCACTCCAAGCTGGAGTGCAACTGGAGCATGGAGCCGGCACCGTCAGCTGGGCAGTTGCACAGAACAATGGAGAGCTGTTCAGTGTGCTTGCCGAACTGGACAATCAGGAAAAGGTATTTCAAAAATTTGTGGGGCTTTAAAGAGAAGGGAGGGCCTTGCAGTCTCCGTGATCCCTGGGCACTGGAGTTCACAATTATGACCAGAGCAGTCAGCGTCAGGCATTGTGGGACAGCAGCTGGAGGACTGTTAGGATGGACATAAGGAGCTGGAGGATTGTTAGGGTGGACATAAGGACATGGTGCCGGCATTTGTGCTGCATCAACCTCAGTACATCCACCACAGCTCAACCCCATTCAGGGAGGAGGTGTTGCTGCATCGCTGTAACGGGGCACTTACATCGGTGGGAGACAAATTTAAGGGTAGACACACGTACAACCAGGTTGACACAAGGCAGCTAGTCAACCTTACTCTGTAGTGTAGACCAGGCCTTTGTAAAATGCCTAGAGATGCTTCATGAAACCTTACACTGATGAGGAGAAACAAGAGAGCCTGAAAATTCCTTCTTGAATAGTTTAGAATTCTCATCTGTCCTGTATGTGACATGAATGGTGCTCTGCCAGTGTAACAGGATTCTAGCATGGAATTCCCTCTTGGTAGTTCCTTCATTGGTAATTCTTTCATGGAAATTTCCTTTGATAACCTTTGCTCCATCCTATAACTCAGAAAGGTAGTAACTTCAACACCCTGTCGTGCCTTAGGGCTTGTCTACACTACTGCGCAGAGTCAATCTAAGGTACGCAACTTCAGCTTTGTGAATAGCATAGCTGAAGTTGACATACTTAGATCTACTTACCGTGGTGTCTTCACTGCAGTAAGTCGACAGATGACGCTTTCCCGTCTACTCCGGGCTTGCGCTCCTCATTTTGGTGGAGCACCGGAGATGGGAGAGTGCTCAGAGATCGATTTGTCGCGTCTGTACTAGACTAGACCATTTATACTAGATGCAATAAATCGACCCCCGCTGGATCGATCGCTGCCCGCCAATCCAGGGGGTAGCGTAGACAAGCCCTTAGACACAGAACACTGATGTGGAGCAAAGTGTGCACGTATTAGAAAGAATAATCTTACATATCCTTAATTTATAAAGTCAGACCCGAGTCTACATGCCCTTGGCAGAAGAGCCATCTACACAAGAATAAACCTAATATAAGGAGAAAAGGAGGATTTGTGGCACCTTAGAGACTAACAAATTTATTTGAGCATAAGCTTTCGTGCGCTACAGCTCACTTCATCACCGAATGCATCCGATGAAGTGAGCTGTAGCTCACCAAAGCTTATGCTCAAATAAATTTGTTAGTCTCTAAGGTGCCACAAGTCCTCCTTTTCTTTTTGCGGATACAGACTAACACGGCTGCTACTCTGAAACCTAATGTAAGGATTAGGGCCCAAGTCTTCAGGCCCTTATGCACAGATGCAAATACAGTACAACAATCCATATTTAGATTAACATTTTCATGTTATAACAAGATCATTCAGAATAGCTGGATATTCCAATATTATACACTGACTATATTAAAAAGGAAATCTGTACCAAGTTTAGCAGAGAAGTGAAAGTATAACTATATTAAATCACATGTTGATGGATGACAAAGATGTCAAATGTTTATTCTTTTTAAAAAATGACCTTTCCTCAAGGTGTTTTGATCAGCAGCCATCAATGGGGGCAAGAGCATCAATTCCATGTCTCCCCCTAGTCCCCCAATTCTAGTAATTACATACAAATTATGTGTACATACATGCTATCAATATAAAAATTGACCAAAGAGCATGTCCATGTCATTATTCTGTAAACTGTAGTTTGGAAATATGCCTGAGATCTTTGTTATAATAAGGTAAAAACTCAAAATAAGAAAGAAAATTTAGTTATGTGATGTGTCTGATGCAATTTTTTCTTCTACTTACATCTGCAATGTTTTTAAAGGCTGTGCAATTTTTTGCTCGCTATAAGATTACTCAGCCACAGCTCCTCCTTTCTTGCTAAGAAATGCAAACTATTCAAAGCATGATCCATTATCTCAACAAGCAGATTTTAATCATATGAATGAAAATTAAATCTCATGACTGTTCTTATGACTTAACCATATGGACTCAAAACAGAGCACCCAGTTCACTGGCTGAATTATTTTTAACCCCTTTCTGAACTTAATGTAGATGCTATTTTTGATTGGTCTAGAAATACAAATAGAATTGAAACTATTCCATAACTGGGTGTTCCTCTAAAGGGTAACAGTTTGTTTTTACAGGGATTAGAAGAGTTACTATAAGGATTAAAGGCTCACACATGAAATGTGTATATAGGTGGGAGCAGGCAGATTTTCTGCTGGCTCTAGATTTTCAGCCCACACCGAAAAATGTGCCATGGAACAGTTGTCAAGAACTGACCCTGAATGCCAAATTAGTTAGCTTGGTTGTGATGGTTGGTGCCAGCCAATGTGAATAGGACAAATTATAAATTATTATTAATGAAATGACCGGGCTTTCATAACAGCTGTCTGGGGAAAGTTTTTGCCCAGTCCAGAATGGCCAGCACAACAATCAAATTTTTCTGAATAAATAAGGCTTGTGTGTTCTCTCCTCACATTTTCCCCCTCCGATGAAAGGAGTCCACCATCTGTGTTAGTCAATAGCAATTCCTGTTTTAATACCTCGATATGAGAATTGTTTTCTTAGTAAAGCCGTAAGAGAAAAAAAATTCATAAATGGACTGGTTAAAAGTTCATCTTGTCATCACATGGCAATTTTCATACTCTCTCCACGAAGAAAGAAAAACAAGGTTAAACAGAGATACTTTGATTTGCGTGTTGTAGCAAATAGCACCAAGTGCCCAAAGACAGACATTTGTTCCATAGTTAGACCATAAGGATTTTAATGCACTTAGAAATGTTTTTTCCCCGGACGTCCTGCCTCAAGTGACGTAATCCAAATTCTTCAAATTCTTAAAATCCAGATTTTAACCACAAAACACTAAATTTTAATGTTAAATGCCTTTACCAGTATTTGCTTTATTGTATTATTTAACCATGTTACAAACCAATCCACAAGAGGTTACTGGAAAAGAATAGGTTATCACAGAAAATGTGTGGCAGGCACCCATCTTCCCTACTAAAGAAATAGATGGCACCTCCTTGTTTTTGGTAATCTTTCTGGGCTTTTATACAGCACCCATCACTATGTTATTAGAGCACTTAAGTGGATGGGTAGCGACCAAAAATGGTTGCAATCTGACAGCTGATCTATGTAAAATGAGTTGACAATGTCAGTCCAGTTCCCAGTTTCTCTAGGCCACAACTATTCAGAGGTGCCATGGACTAGCTGAGTATGGAAGCTGAATGCCCTTTATCACTAGCACAGGTTAGAGTTGAGGGCACATGAGTAGTGCAGTACCATTGCTCAAGATGTATTCAGTTTTGCAGCTATATAGAGGACTTTGATTTTCATGTCTGCCAATCCGACACCCTCTCTTAGGACTACATTCTCCAATGCCTTTTAGCAGGTAGGGTGCCAAAATGATCTGCAACAGCCGAGTCACCACTTACACAAACACCAGCATATATTATTTGTGGTACGCATTTCCAGTTACCCGTTCTTTTCCAGCGGCATGTCAATTTCCTTGATATGTTTTAGAAGAACAAATGTATGGGAAAACAAAGTGAATATTTAGATAAGGCACAGAATATCTTAAGGCATGTCTATCCCAACAGTTCATTGCAAGATGGGGTGTAAATCTACCCCATGTTAACTTGTCTTTGTGGACTCTGCTGCCACGCACTAATGGCTCCCTAGTGTGCTGTGATCTAGTGTACATCTGCAGGGCTCACACAGACAGTTAGTGTGCAGCAGGCTAGTGCAGGGTGGATTCCAACCTCCACTTGCTACAAGCTAAGTGTTTGTGTAAAAAAGCCTAAAGCTTTGCAAACTATTTCAGTTTATGGGGAGTAGGGAAAAGTCTTCAAATAAGGTTCTGCTTGTGGGTGTCAATGATGGGGTGTAATGGATTGGGTGTGGCAAACAGTAACAATCTGAGTGAAGAGTAGACCAGAGAACTGTAATTCCTTTATTTTGAAGCACAGCAATCTTAAACTGTTCTTACAGCAACAGTATTCTTAATATGAACTGAAACATTTCATAGTGAAATCGGTGCACATCTTTTCAACCTGCAAATCACAATAACCATGCTACAGTGTAACTGTAACCAAGCCAGGAGATTCAGTGACAACATAGTCAATCCCAAACTTAACTGTTGCCTTCACTGAGGAGGAAAAAAAAAAAAAGTGTGTTGTTCACTCAAATTAGCTAACTTGAGCTACAATCGTAGTGAAGACAAGGCAGTTTGTTATTTTCACATGAGTTGGCAGTTTGAGTTAAAGCCTAAGCTCCCTCATAGGCTTTGACAGGACCAGCTAACTTGTGTGAAACCAACAAACTGCCTTGTCTTCACTAGGATTTTACCTCAAGTTAGCAACACCCCTCTTTTTTTGCAATGAAGAGGAGGCCTTAATTACAAAATAGTTAGAAGGTGTAGTGTAGACCTAACCATGTCCATAACCTGATTAATATCTTAAACAGTCCAAGTGATTAATTTGGTTTATGGACACCGTGAGCCAATGAGATCCCCTGGTTCTCATGGATGTAGGGTAGATAAGGCCTAATAACAAAATGAAATAAGGTCATGACCACAGGTATTTTTGACTCCTTTTCCCTCCAACCTTCTCCCATACAATCCCCAAATACCCAACTCTGAAATGGTTTTCAACTGTATCTCAGATAATACATTTGTGACTGCCCCATGAGCAAAAAAACAAAACAAAAAACCCCAAAAAATGGTTTCCAACAAACCAGTACAACCATGTTACCTGAAATGTTTTTTCAGAACAGATCTTGAAAATCATTTCCATCACCAGTGAATTTTTCTGAGTAGACAGGAGCCCACAAGAAATTCACCCACATTTGTGCCTGGCTTAAGAAGAAAGAAAAGGAGTACTTGTGGCACCTTAGAGACTAACCAATTATTTGAGCATAAGCTTTCGTGAGCTACAGCTCACTTCATCGGATGCATACTGTGGAACGTATAGAAGGTCTTTTTATATGCACAAAGCATGAAAAAATGGGTGTTTACCACTACAAAAGGTTTTCTCTCCCCCCACCCCACTCTCCTGCTGGTAATAGCTTATCTATTACCAGCAGGTAATTATATTATCTATAATAGCTTATCTTACCTGCTGGTAATAGCTTACCTGCTGCAGTTTCCACGATATGCATCTGAGGAAGTAAGCTGTAGCTCACGAAAGCTTATGCTCTAATAAATTGGTTAGTCTCTAAGGTGCCACAAGTACTCCTGTTCTTTTTGCGAATACAGACTAACACGGCTGTTACTCTGAAACTTATCTAAAGTGATCACTCTCCTTACAATGTGTATCATAATCAAGGCTTAAGAAAAGTATTGCAAAGGGAACTCCAAGGAAGTCCACACAAAAAGAAAACTTGGGTGTCTCACTTTTTGATGCCTCCTCCTTTTAAAAATGACGGTATCTGGCTCTTCCCTTGTGAAATAGCAGTCACAATATAATTGCAAAAAGAAAAGGAGTACTTGGGGCACCTTAGAGACGAACAAATTTATTTGAGCATAAGTTCATCGGATACATCCGATGAAGTGAGCTGTAGCTCACGAAAGCTTATGCTCAAATAAATTGGTTAGTCTCTAAGGTGCCACAAGTACTCCTTTTCTTTTCTCAAATACAGACTAACACGGTTGCTACTCTGAAACCTGACAATATAATTGATGGCTTATTGCACTGTTTATCTAGTCATGCAGAAAACAGCCTATAGCTAAACAACAATGGCAACAAAAGCATGATCCACTGTTACCCCCCTTATTTTCCTCAATGAGGTGTTAACTTCAAAGTCTAGTTAGGACCATTTAAATGCTAATGTTACTAAGGAATAAACAAACTTGCAGCTCGAATCAAGGCACTTCTTAGAACAAAACCTGATCCCTTCCATCCTTAAATTTTCCAGAATAGACTCTTTGCCTACACCATATCAAAAAGAAAGTATTACTCTGGCCTTTTATGTTCTTTGTATTACCCAAACTTTCCTTTTGCTACAGTGACTTGTAACATAGCACCTCAACTCCTGCTCAGAGTGGTCACATGCCTTCTTTAGCAACTAATAATCAGCAGGCATGATGTTGAATGAAGCAGGCTACACCTTACCACGACAGACTCAAAATGCCTAGCTTCTCATAGATCTAAGAGCTGGAAGCCCAAATCCAGCTAAAGCTTGGATCTTCCAGATCGCTAATTAGATGTCATAGAATCGTAAGACTGGAAGGGACCTTGAGAGGTCATCTAGTCCAGTCCTCTGCACTCAAGACAGGACTCAGTATTATCTAGACCAGAGGTTCTCAAACTGGGGGTCAGGACCCCTCAGGGGGTTGCGAGGTTATGACCTGGGGGATCGTGAGCTGTCAGCCTCCACCCCAAACCCTGCTTCACCTCCAGCATTTATAATAGTGTTAAATATTTTTAAAAAATGTTTTTAATTTATAAGTGGGGGTCGCACTCAGAGGCTTGCTGTGTGAAAGGGGTCACCACTACAGAAGTTTGAGAACCACTGATCTAGACTATTCCTGACCGGTAACTGTCTAACCTCTTAAAAATCTCCAATGACGGAGATTCTACCACCTCTATAGGCAATTTATTTCAGTGCATACCTACCCTGACAGGAAGCTTTTCCTAATCTCCAACCTAAATCATTGTTGCTGCAATTTAAGCTCATTTCTTTTGGTCAGATCCTCAGAGGTTAACGAGGATCATTTTTCTCCCTCCTCCTTGTAACAACTTTTTGTGCACTAAAAACCTGTTATGTCCCCTCCACAATCTTTTCTTCTCCAGACTAAACAATTTTTCAATCTTTCCTCATAGGTCATGTTTTCTAGATCTTGAATCATTTTTGTTACTCTCCTCTGGATTTGCTCCAATTTGTCCACATCTTTCCTGAAATGTGGTTCCCAGGAACTGGACACAATACTCCAGCTGAGAACAGCGTGGAGTACAGGAGCAGAATTACTTTTTATGTCTTGCTTGCAACACTCCTGCTAATACATCCCAAAATTATGTTTGCTGTGCGTGTGTATGTGCGCGCACAACAGTGTTATACTGTTAAATCATATTTAACTTATAAAATCCACTAGAACCTCCAGATCCCTTTCCACAGTACTCCTTCCTAGGTAGTCATTTCCCATTTTGTATGTGTGCAAATGATTTTTCCTTTGTAAGTACAGTACTTTGCATTTGTCCTTATTGAATTTCATCCTATTTACTTCAGACCATTTCTACAGTTTGTTCCAGATCATTTTGAATTTTAACTCTCTCCTCCAAAGCACTTGCAACCTCTCCCTGCTTGGTATCATCTGCAAACTTTATAAGCGGACTATATATGCCATTATCTAAGGGCTTGTCTACATTGGCACTTTACAGCGCTGCAACTTTCTCGCTCAGGGGTCGAAACCTCCCCCTGAGCTCTGTAAATTTCAGCGACACCCTCGTGGAAGCGTTTTTTTCAGAGCGCTGGGAGAGCTCTCTCCCCATGCTATGCTGAGGCAGCGCTTTAACATTGCTAGTGAAGACATACCCTAAATCACTGATGAAGATATTGAACAGAACCGGATCCAGGGACATCACTCAAATGACTGGGGAAAAAAAGTTCAAGCATATTTGAGAATATAACATCTGATTCTTTGCCTTGTTCCCCGTTCCTGGACAGAAGAAGCATGAATTAAATATTTTGGAAGCTCTGCAAAAAAAACAAAACAAAACAAAAAAAACACCCACAAGTCTCACACATTCTTCCTGCCAACTGTCACTTGTGTTCTTTGATCTCCCTTCCAAAGGGACTATATCTTCCAGTTCCCTTCTCCATGAATGGGCAATGAACTTCTCTCTGACCCTCCACTCCAGAGGCACTGGAGCCCAGATTCTGATCTCACTTCACTTATTTATGACAGTGTAAGTGATTCACTCGAATCTATGGAGTTACATTGGTAAACTGTGTGAAAACAGAATCTGGCCCATGATTCCTCACCAGCTCTCTATGACATGAGGCCTCCTCCCTGAGGCCAGCAGAAAAATTAGGTGCGTTCTTAACTCAAGTTTGGTAACTCAAGTTACCACACATTCTTCCCTAGTAAAGATACAGCCTAGGTTTGTATCCCAAGAATCATGACTTCAAACCTCTGAGTTTAGCTATCAGTTAATTAAAATCTCTAAAAACTAAACTGGTCTGCATTTTCCTCTACCAGCTGAACTCAGTACCCAACTTGCTGTAACCTGATTGTCCACTTTGGAGATTTTCAATCAGTGGCTTGTACACTTCCCTTTTGAATCGTATTCAATGTTAGTGAGCACTATGCTGCCAGAGATGCCATGTTTTAGATGAGATGTAAAACTGCTCTGAGACCTTGTGATCATTAAAGATTTCATGGCATTTTCTGCAGGACTAGGTGTGTGTTGGCTGCTGTGTCCTAGCCAAATTCCTATTTGGGTAATTACGCTCTACCTAGCTAAATTTTCTAGAGTTTCATGAAGAGTATTAGTACTTTCCCATCTTAAACGTATGCAGTGTTGCTGTGCACTGTTGGACACAAATCAGATGTCAAGAATTATAACATTCATAAACCAGTCAGAGAACACTTCAATCTCTCTGGTCACGCAATTACAGACATGAAAGTTGCAATTCTTCAACAAAAAAACTTCAAATCCAGACTCCAGTGAGAAACTGTTGAATTGGAATTCATTTGCAAATTGGATACAATTAACTTAGGCTTGAATAGAGACTGGGAGTGGCTAAGTCATTATGCAAGGTAACCTATTTCCCCTTGTTTTTTCCTAACACCCCCCCCCCCCAGACGTTCTTGTTAAACCCTGGATTTGTGCTGGAAATGGCCCAACTTGATTATCATACACATTGTAAGGAGAGTGATCACTTTAGATAAGCTATTGCCAGCAGGAGAGTGGGGTGAGGGGAGGTATTTTTTCATGCTTTGTGTGTATAAAAGATCTTCTACACTTTCCACAGTATGCATCCGATGAAGTGAGCTGTAGCTCACCAAAGCTTATGCTAAAATAAATTGGTTAGTCTCTAAGGTGCCACAAGTACTCCTTTTCTTTTTGCCAATACAGATTAACACGGCTGTTACTATAACACTGTAAGGAGAGGTTTCAGAGTAACACCCATTGTTTCATGTTCTCTGTATATATAAATCTCCTCACTGTATTTTCCACTGAATGCATCCGATGAAGTGAGCTGTAGCTCACGAAAGCTTATGCTCAAATAAATGTGTTAGTCTCTAAAGTGCCACAAGTCCTCCTTTTCTTTTTGCAAAATAATAAGCTTATCTGACACAGAAGGAACTGCAAAGCAAATAAAAATGGAGTTAAGCCCAAATTTCTGTACTGAATGTTCCCCCTAATCAGACCGTGTGAGGCATTCAGCACAGGAATCCGTTTTAACTAACTTTTAAAAATGTCTTTTTATCCTCTGTAAATCCTTTCAGTACTTCCTTGTTCACTGAAGATGTCACAAACAGACACTACATACCTAAGACTCATTGTAATCCATACACTGCATAAAATGTTACAGAATAATACATTCAGGGGTATCCTTTAGCAAAACAAGACATGACAAGATGGATTTCGGGGCGGGGGGGGGGGAGAGAAGAATTAAATAAAGGTCAGTTATAATTTATCCCACCTTCAACACACACATAGATTCCAGCTGGTGAGAATTTAGGAAATCTTAGGCTATGCCTACACTATGGGGCTTTTAGTGACACAGCTGTGCTGCTGCAACCGTGCGGTTAAAAGCCGCGCAGTGTAGCTGCTGTTTGTCGGCAGAAGAGAGTTCTCCTGCTGACAAAAAACGTCCACCCCCAACGAACAGCAGGGGCTTTGTTAGAAAGATATCGCTCCTGCCGACAAAGTGCTGTTCACGCTGGCACGTGTCGTCGGTAAAACTTTGGTCGTTCTGAGGTGGCTTTTTTTTTTTTTTTTTTTTTTAAAAACACCCCTGAACGACAAAAGTTTTGCCGACGAAGTGCCAGTGTAGACAAAGCCTCAGTGTAACTCAGTTTTTAATTTTGTTTTGCAGTGCACTGTACTGGGGCAGCTGCCCCACTCCGGTAGAACAAGGGTTAAAAGCAGCCCTGCAGAGGGCTGCGTGTGGGAAGTAGGAAGTGAGGGCAGCTGAGGGAGTAGCTGACCACAGGTCTGGCCAGCTCAAATAGGGCCCAGCTGGCCCTGATAAGAAGGCTGTGGGCCAAAAGCTGAAAGGAGTCTCACTTTAGCCCCAGAGGGAGAAGGGCTAGCTGCCTGAGAGGAAGGTACCTGAACTGGAGCAGTGCTGCTCCAGCCCGGTAAAACCCCAGGCTGCAGGCCTTGTTGAAGGCCTACAGAGGCAGCTGGTCCAACCCCTTTGCCAATGATGAGCGGCCATTATAGACTGTTCTTATAATTATAATTTAAGTGCGAACTGATCAGAGTTAGAAATTGAAAAAATCTAGTTCTCACACTTTTGGATTATGCAACAGGAAAATCCCTGATCATGTCGTCTGGAGAGTCGTTCTGACATCACAACAGCAAATCCTAAACAGACTCCTTTGTGTCTAGACGCAGAGGAAGAGCGGTTCATTACAGGACGCAAGGCCTCCACTAGCAGCAAACAGAGCGATAGGAAAGCCATGAACAGGCACCAGCACCCTTTGGAGAGGTTAGCGTTAAGATTTCCAGAGTTTTCGTCAAATGCACCCGTTCCCTATCATAGAAGCAAAGAAGGCTATCCTAAGCAGGAATGCAGGGTTTGAAAACTTTCTTTTTTCTGCTACCATCTTAACATTTACTTCCTTTAAGTGTTATTGACAAAGTTAAATCTCACATCCACACACAGCTTGGGCTTGAAATAACCTAGCACCTGTTTGTCATGGGAACCAAAGGTTTAAACATATATTTAAAAAATCATTTGAGAAACTTAGAAAAACATTACTGAGAAATGTATTCTTTTAGCTTATGTAGTACAAAATCTGATCAAGTTATCCTTTATCATCACCCAAACGTATCTTAAACTTCTTCATACAAAGGAGAAAAGTTTCTTTGCCACTGTCATGACAGCGACAGAATAGAAGGCTCAAGAATTAGAAAAAAAAAAAAGCACTATGAGTCATCGGCGCCAACTCCATGGGTGCTCTGGGGCTGGAGCACCCACTGGGGGGAAATGGTGAGCGCTGAGCACCCACCGGCAGCCCCCTTATCTGCTCCCCCTCCCCCGGCAGATCGGCGTTTCGTGGCATGCAGGAGGAGGGGAAGAGCGGAGGAGTGAAGACGTGGTGCATTTGGGGACGGAACAGGGCAGGAAGAGTGGGGGTGGGGCCTTGGGGGAAGAGATGAAGTGGGGGCGGGCCTGGGGTGGAGCCGGGGTCTAGCACCCCCAGCACTTTGAAAAGTCATCACCTGTGCTACAAGTTCCTGTTTGTAAGAACCATGCCCACAGATTTGTATTTATAATACATACTGTAGTAAGAGAGTCATATTAATAACACTTTGAACCCGTTTTTCCAAGTTCACCATTGAATATATATGTTGTAATAATATTGTTCAGACAAGTCTCTACCAGTGATTAATTTAATGGACAATACAATAGGTTTCAGCTAACAGAAGTCAAAATGTTTTAGTCCCTTGAAGTTATTTGCCTTGTTTTTAATCAAGCTATTTCCACAATTAGTTCATTGAGTGTTTTCATGAGTCAGTTACAGGATTTACAAAAGAAAATCTAAAATTTAGTTAGTTAAAAAAAGATTTTACACTAATTAAACCTCTCACAACGAAATGCAAAGAAATTCAAAGGAAAAGCATCATTTATTTATTTCACTGTGTGTAGCTGTTCCCCAAACTTAAATACACTGGATGATCTTGCTGAAGGAACATGCTGCTGTAGCTAAGCACAATGACATGCACCAAGGACAGACGGTTAGTGTTAGTGAAAAGCAAGGAAACAAGGAGTTAACACTGGCAATCTATCCTCAACTCATGCTGTTGTACTAAGCTATTATAAGCACATACAACAAGGAAGATCATGCAGAGTTATGTTAGATCGATAGCTATAACACCTAGGTACAATGAGTGAATTAAGCATGTGTGGCCAATCCTTTACTATAAAAAGAAAAGGAGGACTTGTGGCACCTTAGAGACTAACCAATTTATTTGAGCGTAAGCTTTCGTGAGCTACAGCTCACTTCATCGGATGCATTCAGTGGAAAATACTATAGATTTCCTTCCTTTTGTTGAGGTGTCACAGGTTAATGTTTAATGCGTCTGCGTCTCTTGTTAAAGCCTAAAAAACCTTTAATAGAAATATACTAGAAATTACTCACACAACAGACAAACCTCTTTACTATGCAAATCACATTGAGCTGGCTTTTTTTTTTAAAAAAAAAAAGGGCACTGTTATTAGATGGATTGTATAAATACTACATATTTAAACAATTTAAAAAAAAACCCATACATTATTTAGCAGAAAGGCAAGAAGTCATTTCCCCCACTTATAAACAACTACACATTTGTCAACTGTGTGTTATCCTGGGCCTGAAATATGAATAATAAAAATACTTGTGGTCTTTGAAAACTTACTGTATACACGTGGCAGGAGCTACTTCTCCAAATTAAAAGCCGCAGTCATTTAAAATTGATTCGGAAAGTACTGGAAACGGCAAGATCATATCACTTGTCATTAACACTCTCCTACCCCCCCCGCCAAAAAAAAAAACACACACACACCATAGCTCTCTTGTTCAAGCACAAGAGCATTTCTAAAAATCATTTAATATATATTCTCTCTTAGAGAGCATAAACCAAACCAAACTGATCTAAAAAAAAAAAGTGGGCCTAGCAGAGAAAGTGTATGAGAAAGCTTAAGCCAAGAACAAAATGTTTATGACCAAGTTACAAACCTCTGAAGACAGTGATTTATAATGGAAATACTGACAGAACATTAAATATAGTGACAGAATTGATTTAAGCTTAAATTAGATAGTACTATACTGAATTTCTACAAATGCAGAAATTATGGTGGTATCATATACAAAATGCATATAGACTCTGACTCCTTTCTGCCCTTAGTTATTGATCAACAGAAGAACAAAAAAGAAGCCAGCTGCATTCAACACTGAACACACATGATACCTTTTTGGAAATTCCAGAGACATTTTCCCCACCCCCACTTATGTCACACAATCAAAGTAAAGAACCTTTAATTAGCTCACATCCCATCGTTAACTAAGCTTCCTAATACATTCTGACAACAGCATGTTGGCTGGGTAATCTGTGAAGCCCCCTGATGAGTTGTCTGTATGGATGCCTGATTAGCTGGGTATCCCAGGGGAGCCCCCCGCTGTTTTTTATCTCCACAGATGCCTGATGAGTTGGGTAGCTTCCCCCAAGGACCTCCTGTGATGCTGCATCAGCAGGTGCCCATTGGCAATAGTTTTGTGTTACAGGGCTGAATGAGTGATCCCTGCAGGAACTGCCAGCTGTTTTCACATACACAGAAGGCAGTCAAAAGTCCACAGCATGAACTTGGAATGACCCCAACTGCAGAATCACTGGCGGGTTCATCTGGAGGGCAGCTATGCTTTATTAAACAACTAATACTCTTAACAGATAACTTTCAGAAGGAAAAAATATTAACTCTTTCAAATCTTCTCTAAGTTTTTTTACACAGTGTAATGGCATGTATTATAAACTCTATAGTACTTTTAAAGTCCCTTTCTAGTTCTTTGAGTTAATATGTAATAAAAATATCTTGGCACAATTCAATTTTTATTTTTTTAAATAATCTGACAGATCTATTTTTAGGCATTTTTCAATGTTCATTGATTTAATTTTTCAAAATTAAAGAAAATTATAAGGAGGGGGTCAGACAATTATTTTATGACAGTAGACTTTGAGATTCAAAAAGTGAAAGCTTTATAACTGTTAAAATCCAAATTGACAACACCTCATGTCAAAACACACAAAACAAAAATATCCTTAAATCAAACTCTAATAAGTTCTCAAGCAGCATTTTTCCTGCTTTGACTATCTGTAAATATATTTTACTATTCATGGATTTTTTTTAGTGTATGTGTGTGTGTGTGTGTGGTGAAATTTACGCTTACCGACACTTAGCGATCAAAAGCTAATCCTTCCAAGCCTAAATGTACTTAAAGAACTTTGTCAACTTAAAAGTCTTCTTAAAAATAAAATGTCTTTATCTTATGTTTATAACTTAGATGAGCAAAACAATATAATTTCATTTTACCATCTGTGCTATTTGTTTACATTCTGAACTTCATTCTGCTTGGGAAAACAGACTAGTCACTTTCACTTTCTGTTTCCAGGTCAGTTTCACTTTCTCTGGCTGATACACTATTATCAAGTTCATTTTGTAATAAACTGCTGGAGAATATTTAAAACAAAGAATTCTGTTTTTCTCTCTCTTTTCTTTTCTTTTTTTTTTTTTTTAATTAACTGAAGACACTTGTACTTTCTGTAGTGCTTTAAAGTTTAAAATGAAGCCTAAATGTGTGGCCAAAACTATCTTGTAGCATCCCTTTAAAAACAAAAAAACCTGTGTATTCACCTTATCTTCAAAAATAAAACACATTTTATTAGCCAACAGATTTCATTCTCATTAAGGCTTTGTATATATCTATTTTAAATTTTCCACAAAGCTTTCTATATTGTCTGTATCCAAATAATAGTTGGGAGGCCTGTTTAGGCTGACACAAAAGTCACTAAAATCTGACTAACCCCAACTCACAAACAATTGAGACTCTACCCTTTTCACCTATCAAAAACTAAAAATGAGAACTTTGAACACAGATCACTGTTTCCTTAAAAAGAACTCCAGCAACTTACACATCACACTTCAGGATAATTTTTTTAACCTAGTACATATTTACACAATACCTAAAATTACTGTAAACTAAAGATAGAAGAAAAACAATTTTCTCTCTTCAGTGTATTTGTTTATTTTGTGTATTTGGCAGCACTTTGTGTATATGATATTTTACTATTTCCTCTGCACAGTTAGTTTCCCCCACTTGGAGTCAGTCACACAGAAAAACAGACAGAAAAACTAAGAAAAGTAATAATAATGGCTTGTAAAAACTCAAGCTGGTGGGGATCTAAAGCAGGTGTAGAAACTGAAGCTCTTTAAACTTGGTTTTTGAAACTGTCTAGATTATAACTTAACACACTTTAAAATTCAATAAATGGCTAAGCTATTTATTTCACCGTTAATGAACTGATGCCTTTTGCCTACCACATAATTTTGCTTGGAAAAAGCTTGGTATAAAGCTGCCAAACGCATGTCAGTTTGCTTCTGAATGCATTCTTATTAAAAGAGACACCAAGTCCAGATCAAACAGTTTTTTCAACAGAGCACGTCATCAATTTCATTTGGACTCGCAGGCAAGGTAAAGCAGGACACCAGTGTATATGTAGCTGTTTAACAAAACACACGCTCTTGCGTAATGGCATTTTCCCTCAGCTACGACTGTGGCCACAACAGAATCATGGGGACCACAAGGGCCTATTTATTTATTTATCTATTAATTTTCTTTAATAAAACATGAGGATTAAGGTGGTGGGGGTAGGGAATATGGGAACAAAGAAAGATTCAGTGATCCTTTAAAACTCTTAGACTTGCCTTATCTTTGTACAGATTTATACCAATCTCTCTCAAGATACAGTGGTCATGGATGCCAGATCTTCCTTATCATATGAAGGAGGAGTGACATTTTTCATGGTTTTCGATTGTCACCCCATTAGTCAGTGGGATCACTGTCTTCTAAAAGGAGGCACTTCCCTTTTACGCTGCCCCCAAGGATCTGAGTGGTCTGCTTCTACAGCCTTTCCCCTCCAATTGAGGGAGCAAGAGATTGAAAACTAAACCCAGGTTTCCTGTATATTCTGTATCTCGCTACGTAGATTCTTACACTGCATTCATCACCATTGTATCTGACTGCCTTTCACTACTGTATTAAGCAACCTGACTATACACCTTGTTTGTCTGCACAGTACTAAACAGTACTAAATCACCAATTCTGATTATTATTTTGGCCAGACAGTTGGTCTATAATTTTCCATTTGTTCTTATAGTAACTGGAATATCCTATCATTGTCCTCAGTTCCAACTTTGTTGATTTCTGATGCAGCAAAAGCAGATATGCTGTCAAAAGCTCAATCACTGAAAGAGATTACCACTTCAAAACAGCAGAAAATGATTACAGCACAGAGGCCACATTAGCTCCATTGTCAGCTCACAATTAAGAATACAGAAGGCTTCTTGCACATAAGCCTGTACGCAACATAATGTTAAAATTCTGGAAATGAAAAAAAATGAATGTTGAACCTCCAATTCCATATTCAGCTCGCTATCCAAAACGACACCTAACAATTTGCCTGGGCAAAACTAAAACTCAATCAATTAGGTGTCCACAGCCTTTTCTTATTTGGCTAGTTTGAACCTAAACCAGCTGTCACATCCACTCATTAGTCTTGGACAGACAGCAGAGTGGTGCCAAGATGAAAGTGCCACAACCTAGGGACACAACCATATAAAGAATTGATGACAATGAAGATCATACCACATCATCATTTGTCTAGGCAGCTTTACATATACACAAGAGAAGAATGGTGAGAAAAGTTACCTCCTAAACTTCATGTGTGAAGGTTCTTGATGATGAGAAATTTCCCATCACTACTGAATAAAATTTACAGCAGGATGACTTTTATTTCAGCTATTTACAATTCCATTCTGTCAAAATGATCCTGGAGTTGCTCAGACAAAACATTTCCAATGATGGACGTGCATTAACTGTCTTAGCTTCTGAATATAAGTATCTTAAATGAGAATGGTTGACTGTATAAGTCAAGGGATGAAAAATTTTAACTCGCTGTTTATTTTACAGACAGCTATCCACACCTTGGTAGTAAACTGCTTAGATTATGGCATTCTTCTTCTTTCTGGGATACATGACTCCCTTCTTACATCCCTTCAGCCTGACTAAAATGGCATTGACAAACTCATCTTCCTCTGCCAATACTTGTCCACGTTACTCCCTTTTTGCAGCCTCCATTACTCCCAATCACTTTCCACTTCAAATTCATATCCCCTCGTCACAGCTCTACCACGGCCTATCATCTCATCTCTTGTTTCCTGTCAGTCTCCTATTAGGATCACGTGCTCTGCCAATTCTACTGTCCTTCATGTTGTCTTTGCTTCCCCTGCCCACAAATGCCTGCGTGTCCTCCAAATTCCTGGAATATCCTTCCCATACCTATATTTTAATGTAGCCTCCTTACTTGGCTTCAAAATCCCACCTCTTTCCACATCTCTAACAAGGACTCACGCTCCTACGGCAACATTTAAATTTTAAAAGTTGGAACTAACGTTATGCATACCTTACGAAAACAAGAAACACTCTATCCTTATTTGATAAACCTTCTTCCATCTGCCTTGCATGATGTCAATTTTCTTTTATGCTGTCGTATCATATCTAACACAGTGAGTAATGTCCTCAAGACAGTATTTATTCTCTCTAAAAAGCTCCATGCAAACCTCTGGTGCTCTAAAACTTTACATACAATTATGATGAGCTCTGAAAAAATGGGCTAGGCCTCTGGCTCAGTGAAGGTGTCTTGTGCAGTATGAATATATCCCACTAAATGTTTCCAAATATCTGCCCCAAAAGAATGATTCAAAGCGTCAGATAAACAGCGAAGGAAGTCCTAATATATACATGGAAACTTGTCTTGCCTTTGTTGGCTGTGCAGCCAGTGTTCTTCCCTAATACCATCAAACAAGATTCATGTAGTGGCACAAGACTAAAAGAACTGTCAACTAACTGGCAGTATTGCTCAGTCACAATGGGGATGAGAAACATCAAGGATCAGAGAAGCTAGTTCCTTCTATGGTGGAAAACCACAAAACAGAACAATGGATATATACACCGGACCCTCGCTAGAACACGCATCTATATAGTGCGGTCGTGGCCATGAATCCCAAATTTAATTTCTTTAATTGGAATTCATTTTATCGTGGTCCCCACGTTAATGCAGTACCACGCATGGATCCCAAATCCCGTGTTCTAGCGAGGGTCCGGTGTATATATAAAAAAAGAGGATGTTCTCTTCAACAATGCAGACTTACTATTTTAGTGAAGTAGGAATGTCACAAAGACTTTGACAGGGAAACAGGGAAACAGTTAATAAAATACTTATTCATGGGCTGAAATGCCATTCTAAAGATTCTTTTTTAAGTGTTCATTTAAACTGGCAATACTCAGACCTCAGCGGTTCAGGAACGAAGTTAGCGATCAACATTACCCAAAAAAGCCATAGCACTGTGAATTCATTGTTCCATTTACTATATAGACATGTATACCTATAAAGTAAGAGCATCCTGACTGGTTAATAATTAATCACAGTGTTTTTAATATCATGTGATGCAAAGAGCTGCAGAAACACATTAAAGAGCCACCTGCAGCTCCGGAGCCTCAGTCTACGGATCACTGATTTAAACCCTACCAAGACCTATCGGACAAATCTAAAAATGTTGCATTGACAATTCAGTAAGAAAAGCAAATCTGGTAAAAATTCAGAGATAAGAACTCTCTTGTACAGAACAAAGGATGGGCGATGTGTCATAAGGATCAAAGATACAGGACAGAATCCCTCCCTAATCTTATGTTAATGTGTTTTTTAAAATACGCATCTCCCAGCTGTGCTCTGTGCTGAAAACCAAATATTATTTAAAAAGTGACATCCTGATTGGTTATAGATTCTTTAAGTAGCAAAGTTCAGGAAGTAAATTGGCTTTTTATATATACATTTAAAGGAAGATGGCTATTAGCAAATAGTTCATAAGTAATCACTGTCAACTGTTCACACAATGAAATGTTCTACAGCTTTAATCTGCTTCATGGACATTGTATAAATAATAGGTCGTCAAATCTTGCTTATATTTAGTTTGCACAGGAAGCAACTAAAAGTCTGTCAGTTTATAAACTGCTTTGTCATACCTCTGAATTCTCCCTGATTTTATATGAAAGAAATTCTCCTTTACCTGGATTTTTTTTGTTTTCTTTTACTCCAGAGTTGGAAAACTAAGAACTAGTGCAAAAAGTACACCTACAAAAACCCAGCCACCAGCTGGCAACTGCTTAAGGAAGCAAAATAAAACCTCCTTCAGAAAACACCAAACTTTACCAGAAAATATGAGATCTCTTTTATGAGTTTTATCCTTTTATGTTGCTTATATCTATAGCTTTCAGAATCTTTATTATCCCTTTGCAAAAACTTATGATTTTTTTCCTTTGATTTAAATGTTTAGTATTATATTGACGGATAGTTACAAAAGAGACTTTTCTGCTACAAAAGGAATCATGTCAATAGACCTAGTTCTCATTTGAAGTAAACCTAGGATCTTAACCTTTTGCCATAAGCAGGCTAAAGCCTGGGACATGACCGAGTTTTTAGGCAGGTTACAGAACACTGTAAAGCTTAGCCAACTACAAATCTGTAGTGCAAACAAAGGAGCAATCCTGTTATAATTGGGAACCCTGACATGGTTGTATTTGTAATGCAGACAGTCCTGGACAGGCCCTTTTTTGGTTTGGCTGAATGTAAGGCACAGTAGACTCAGGGCTCAAGCCTTTCACCTCCTTATTTAACTCAAGTAAAAATGATTAATGGATTCATACTAGTTCTTGTCTGTTTATGTCCACAATTGGCATTCAGGGTTCAAGAGACCTACAATTTGAAAACCATGGAAACTGAGGTACATTGGCAAAGCTGTCAGGTGGAATTTTCAAGGTCAGAAAGCTTTATAGTATAGTTTTGTTTCCAGTGTTGCCTTTATTTATTTTAAAACATTTTTCCATCAAATATTTGTATGCAGAAATGGAGCGCAGCTTTTCCATCACATACCAATGATTTAGGATACATTACACTGAAGCCAGGCATGTAAATGGATGAATGGCAGCCCGGGGAGATGTTGTGGCACTAGTTGTGCTGTAGCTAGCTCGCCATAAAGAAAAGTAAGGACACTGTGGTACGGGCTTCAGCGCTGGCTGCACAAGTGAGAAGGTATACAGGGTGGTCAGGGCTCCTGCTGCTCACTTCTATTTTTAGCAAGCTAGCTTGAACACAGCTAGTGCGAGTACATCTACATGAGATTCTATTCACACCAGTGGCTGTAACGTATGTATACCCATAGGATGGGTTCCTAGACGGATTGCAAATCTTAGACAAATCACGTACAGTATCTGAAAAGTTGATTCTCACACAAAAATAGCACACAGCAATTATAAAGTATATTAAACTTTGTAATCATTTTGCACCAGGAGTTGCATTATCTCGGCACAATATCTATTTACTAGTAATGGGTACAATGAAACAAAGACTTCAAGTCAGAAGAGAGTACAGAGTCAAAACAGGGCTTTAATTTATTTTGGTATTAGGTCAGCATCTAACATGCATTTCTGACTGAGAAGTCTCTGAAAGAGTAATAATTTTAGGTTTTAGTAGTATCATGCCTAAGGCGGAAAACAAAAAAGAAAAAAGTTTGCATGCCAAGAATTTGAGTCATTTCTGTGCATATGGCCACTGTAGGAGCCTCCATGCAGAGGGAATCAAATTCCCTCAGGTGCCTATATTTAGGATCAAAGTACTTTTTAAAATACAAAACTTGTAGCCTCCAAGGGATAAAAACTATAAAACTGTCTGAAATGAACTTTATTTAACCTAAGGTTTTGTGCCAACTTAAATACACTGAACTTCTCCTACTTGAAAGAAGGCATTTACCCACTGTGTGTTCTGAGATGCATGGAGAAGCCATTACAGGAATAATCAATAACACTGTAAAACAGAAAAGCCATAAAATGACAAAAACAGATACAACTCATAAACAACTTACTTTTCAGTTCATATAGGCACTCTCTCTGTATAGATTTCTTTTAAAGTGATGATTAAAGTTTAGCCTGACATGGTTGTATGAACAGAACAGATCTAGTCCTATTTACAGCCTCCAACTCACCTTAAAATTTAATATAAATTTTATTAACAGATCTTATAAGACACTAGGTAACTGAAAAACAAATAAGATTTGTGAAAGTTTTTCCAGCTTGTGGCTGGTAATTATTAGATATGGAGGACAGTTCATCAAGTTTTGGCTGCTTTGCCAGCTCTACAGAATTGGCTGCATTGACGAAAAGGAACAATTTCTGGCACCGCTGAATCAGGTGAAACCCCTGGTAGTGAGAGCAGACACTAATTCATCATACTGTCTCTACAGACGGCACCGGAGGAGCAACATGAACATGATCTGTCGGCCAGGTCATGTTTTGTGTTGCAGTTAGGGTCAGATTTGAGTTTTTCCTTCTTATACTTAACAAAAATTAAAATGGTACCTATGCGACGTACAGTTATATATATACACTGTATATATTTATTTTTTTTAAAGAGAAAGCAGGTTTTAATTAATTTTACTCATGGTAGCAGTTATGGCATTTCACAAGTTATACTTGAAATATCAGTTTTGAGTTATATTGGCATTCCAGGGCTATATCTAGTTGTCCAAAAGCAGTACAACTAGTTGGGGAGGAGCCTTCACCTTCATCACAAGTGTCTTGCTCACCCAAGCCCCATAAACAGGGGGATTATCACTCTGCTGAGAGAAGCCCTTTTTGAGAAGGAGACTGTTGGTTGCTCAACTCGCGTTCAGTTTCAATGGGAGTTTGGCGTCTAACTGCCCACCGTGTCTTTGAAAATCTCTCCAACAGAAACCTTAGTTACAAATGACTGAAGTTCAAAGACTGACCTTGCCCTTGTGGAAAATGCAGTAAGGCTTGTGCCTTTAAAGGCAGAGATTTATGAGACTCTTACTGCAGATGTGATTGCAACCAGGAAACAAATCTGTATGGAAAGGAAATACAAAAGAAATAGATATCAATGGCTGGAACGGATGGATCATAAGAGCATGCAGCACTGTAAGCATAGAACGTGGGCATAAGTGTTCGTTTGGACAAATGGACAGCTCTAAGGAAGCTCCATGTCATTAAGTGATCTACCAGAGACTTGGATAGGCCTGTATTTGTGACACTGGTAGTGCTTGGACATAGATGATATGATGGGAGATCTCAGCTGCAGGTTTAGATTGCCCTGTAAGAAATCTAAAGGAGATGGAACACCCTGAATACTGGTGCCAATTCTCCCATCTTAACACCAGCATGAGATTTGGTTCATACGTTTGCGAAGACCCAAAGGGTGGAAACCTTGCTGGGAACAAGTGGGGTATTTATCACATTTGAGAAGCAGTATGCGTTCTTGGTTAAGACTTGCTGCTGCTCAATAGACAAGGTGTTAAGACTCAGATAACTTGGGTTAGGATACAGCCACAAACTTTGAAGATTCTTTGTTTACTGGGAAGACCTATTGAAGAGCTTTGTGGCAGATTTGCTAGGTATGAAAACCCTGGTCTTTGCTTATCTGGGGTTATGAGAATGCCCAATACTACTACATTTTTGACCTTTTGAATTGCTCTTCCTATTAGTGGGAGAAAGGGAAAAAGTGTCTAAAAGTAGATTTGGCCATGTTTGGGTCACAGCCTCTGCTCCTATTGACCTCTTGTCTTCTTCCCTAGTGAAGAGCAGCCTTCTTCTAAAATTTTTACTGGATGGGAACATCTCCACCTGGGGAGAACATAGGTCCCTGCATAGCAGCGACAATGTTCCATGGTGCAGAGACTGCACAGCATTGTCTATCTGCTTTTGCATTCAGTGTGCTTCCTTTTATGTGGAGCGATAGAAACTAAGTGATCTTCTGTCCAAGGCAGCATCCATAAAGCTCCTGTATTTAGATCAACCTTTTGCATTCCATTTTCTGGTTTATGTATGCTGCAGTTGTCTGGTTGCCCAAATGGGTCAGGAGGTGCTCTTTCCTCAGGTGCTCTGCCAAGTCTTAAAGGGCCAACCTGACCACTTATCTTTAGCAAAAGTTAACACTGTGAAGACTTTCATACCTTGACCGTGTTCCTTGTGAGTCCTGAATGTGCTTCCCATATATAAAGGCCAGGGGTTTGGGGATCAGATTGTGAAAGGAGAATCCTTACATAAGACAGTGGATCCCTCTTGAATGGTATTTTCACTTTCCTTTACATTTCCTGTTGGGGATTACTCTATGCCAGTTTAACAATCTCTGAAACTCTCACATGTGTTGTCTTATCATTGGAGTAATCTCCATGCAGGAGACTAGAAGAGACAGAAGCTTCAGGTAAAGGAGGATTGATATTGTTGGATCATATTAAAGAAGTTCTGTATTAAAATCACAAATGAGTTTGATTCCCCAGAGTTTAAATTCCAGGGTATTACTAATTAAGAGGTCTCTTGGTTTTTGGTACTGTTTCTCTCCCTCTATGTGTGAAACTTGCAAGCTGCTAATTGTGTTAGTACATTCTAAGACAGAGTCTGTTCTCAAAGCAATTCACACAGAGAGAGACTCAAAGCAATACTCTAACAACAGAAACAGCACCCAGAGACTCCCCGCCCTTTTGTTGTATTAACAATTGTGATTAAAATAGAGATAGAGGATGTATGTGGATGGATGCTTGGTGTGGATAATAACTGAATGATCAGGGAGGTGCCAGCCTAAGAATCCAGTGTCCGTCGGCTGAAGAAAGCATCAAGTGGAAATAACCAAAGGACCCCCCGGAGGGCAGACTGGAGTCCACCCAACAGCCTCAAGAACGGGAGAACCAAAGAACAAGATAACATCTTGGAGCTCTCAGGAATGTGCTATCTGTTGATTGATTCAGCAACAGCATGATGAAGCAATTCCCATAGACTGGCATAGGAAGAAATTCCTATAAAAATAGACTTTAAAAAGTGAGAACTTTGGGGTCTGATTCTGCAAACCAACTTCCAGGAGCATCAGATGAGCATCTGACAAGGCCCTGCTCCCTCCTCATGTCCAGGCCACCTGGCCAGTGTCTTGGCATGAGCAACTCTAAGGCTGGTAACTATGATAACAACCTTCCAGAACCTCTGTGTGTGTGTGTGTGTATAAATATGAGATTGAATGGAATGTTGTAACTATAACTAACTGCTTACTATGATTCTTTCTTTATTCACAATAAATGTGGTATTTTGCCTTTTTCCCTTTAATAAGATCCTGCTGGTTTTTATTTTATTGGTATAACAATATCACCCAGTTCCACGATACTTTGGAAATTAGAAACTGGATCATGATGACTGTTTTCCTGTGTCAGAAAGACTGTGGCCCTTCTCTTGTCTACCTCAATCCTAGGTGAATGATCTTCCAGAACGGAATTCGGTTTATTAGAAATCTTTGTGCTTGAAACATGGACTGTCCCCTCATATCAACTGACACTGGACATTTGACATGCCTTATAACTAACCCTGATCTGTTTTATCTCATACACATTGTGACTGAGAAGTTGACAAACAGTTTTTTGTAATTAACATAGGTCATTTTTATAAGGAAGATCTTGATATAGCCTTATTGCCCTGGTGATCACTCTCCTTGCATCTTTGCTGCCACTCTAAGTTAAGAAGAAAAAAGGATTCTCTCCATGATCCTATCACAGACAGCCCATGTTTGGGATTTTCCTAAGAAAAAAGCACAAGGATAATTCTGGGAGTATAGTTTACAGTACTTTGCCCCTCAAGGAAGATGCTCTGTACATACTGTGCTCCGTGAAGCTAAGCTGTGACAGTAACCACAGCCTCTCCAGCAGGGGTAGTCAATTTGTTTTCTTTGTCAAGGTCCATATTTCTTGCTCAAGGTACAGTCAAGGTCCAGACTCCAGAGGAAATAATAATAGAAATAATAACAATCATGATAGTAAGTAAATACAAGTATTTCAGAGTCTGTTCAAAAGTGGCTGCCAGTCCAGATTTGGCCTGCGGTCCGCCTATTGACTACCCTTGCTCTCCAGTGTAAACTGATTGCCCAACTTCCACATACCTCCAATCAAGAAAGCAAGCTTCCAGAACCAGAGGAAGAGATGCAAGCCCACATCTGTCAGAGACTACCAATAGGAGAATACTTTCTTTCCCACAAATAGGAATATATTACTTGTTTAATCTCTCTCTTTCTCCTACACCTCCCAACCCCAAAAATAGTCTGCTCCAGAAATCTTAAACCTTGAACAAATAACTGCTCTTCACCATGTAATAACCCTGTTACGACTGGGTTTTGTTCATCTGTAGATGCCTTAACCCCATCCACCCACAAAGAAGGAAGAGCAACATTATGGAACTCTCAAAAGCGACTGATATTCAGACGGTTAAAACCATTATGTATATTACTTTCTCTATAACCTAAATTCCCAACTAACTATCATGGACTTTCAGTTCTATTTCAGACTCTCTAGTTCCCAAATTGATAGAACATATCTTTAGGATCCACCATGATCTATGATGGAAATATGCTTTATTAATAATAATATAGTAAGTTCTTAAATAGAGCTCCCTTTCTCCACCAAAAAGTCCGCACGTGAGGAAGGTATTATTCCAACTTTACATATAAAGAACCTGAGGAGGAGAGGTTAAGTAATTTGCCCAAGACCACAAAGGGAGTCATTGCCAAAACCAAGACATGTTTGTACAGTACCTAGTAAAATGGGCTCCTGGTTTATGATTGCGGTTCTTAGGAGCTACCGCAATACCAATAATAAAATAATTCATGGAGTTCCTAGCTCTAAGTCCTGTGCTCAGACCATACCTCTTTCTTAGGCACAAAATCATTCATGAGATTTTAAAACAGTTACAGTACTAGTGCACTAGAGCCTCCTAATCAACTTACCTTCGCTCTCCTCAGAAGAACAAAAGCATTTTCACCACAGCATAGAATTACTTATTAGCTAAATTTAAATCAAACACTTTTGTTTTATCAGAGTATCAAAAAGGCACAAAACTGGAAAGCTGTACACAGTAATACTTTTTTTTGAATAAATGACATTTTCAAAACAAGCAAACCAACTTTAAAACCTAGTAAAATAAAACTTGCTACTATGTGGCATAGAAAAGGTAGCATCCAGGGTAGTGCTGGCAAATCCTTCAACTCCAGGTTCACAATAATCTTTATATGCACATCATATTAATTGATTAAATTCCAAGTGAAGAATTAAACCGGAACATCCAAAAGCCCTGTATATATCCTAGAATTTCAGGAGGATTCTATAACAGAGTTAATATACAGTTCTATTCATGTACACAGGAAGACTCATGTTTTAACCATGATGGAGAATTATTACGTTACTAACTGGGGCCTTGAATCTCCAAACACTTTTGCAAATGAGTAACTCTAAGCACCTAAGTAATTCCATTGACTTTGGTGGGGCTTCTCACATGCTTAAAGTTAACCAAGGTGCAGAAGTGTTTGCTAGGCCTGGACCCCAAACACAGGTTTTATTCCTCAGGAAAGACCTATGGAAATTAAAATTCAAGGATGATCTGTTTATAATTAAATACATCTTAGTGATTAACTAATTAGTTCTAATGTATCTATAAATACGCAACTTGTCTTTTTAGTGTGTTAACTTGCACGTTATCTACAGATTATTTCATGTAACAACAATTACCTTTGCAGCAGAGTTTGATACTCCATGTGTGACATTTCTTATAAGGCCACCAACATTTCCATATTTTATTAGTCCTGTGACACCTTCTGAAACATCATTCAGGAGACCCATAGGGTTGCCAAGGAAATCCACCGAGCCCAAAATCCTTGCTGCCTGACTAAGCAGCTCCTATAAAACACAGTTAAATGAAAAACATTATCTACACATCAGATTTCATGGTCAGCAGGGCTAATAGTATTTTAAAAACTACAACACATTAACATTTGACTCCTGGAAAGAACAAAAACATGCAAAAGTCAAAATGTTATCGTAAGAGACATGGTCAACACCACTTGTACTTTGTACAATGTTCTGATTGGTAAAACTATCTAATATGATGTCTGCCTACCAATCTGTCTGTTGATCAATTTGAAAAATGGGAACACAGTTTAACTATTTCGTTCTGGAGAGGCGAATTCCCCTCAAAGTAAAAAGTATACCAGAACTTTAAAGATGGAGGAGCCAGAAGTTAATGATTTCAGCGGAGCTACATTGGTAGACTCCAGCAGAGTATCTGGCCCCTAACATTCAGTATGTTTAAAGAGTATTTATATAAACACACAAAATGATTAAGAGTTACGTATTTACTCATTAAAACAGGGAAAGGAATTTAATATTTGATAAAGAGCTACTAAAACAGAAAAGTTTTAGACTTTTTTTGGATGTCACAATATGATTTATCTGACACTCACCTCTTGAAAGTGCTTAAGGATATCATTAATGATAAACTCCTTTGTCTCATATGGGTGGACCCTAGTGAATGGATCCAGGTTAATCACTGCATCTTCAAATCGGATTAGAGGAAATCCCAGTGTGCTTTTCAGTGCCTAATGAAATAAAAACTGGAATTACGATTTTTATGTTCATCTGTATTTCTCCTCCATGATGTCTGAATTAATTGATTTCCAAGCAGGCAACAAATCAAATTTATCTAGCAGCTATAACAACTTGTTCCTGAAACAGTATATTCGCATTTATCCAAAACCCTATTATCTGAACCTCCGCATTATCTGAATCCCTTCGTTGCTGGGGGACAAGGAAGGGACGTGGATAATGAGGAGGTTTGGATAATAAAGCAGAGATCCCCAGTCACAGCTGTAAAGGAAGAGGATGAAGATAAATCCCCTACCGGGAGGCCACCCTGCTTCTGAATGGCTCACGCAGCAGCGCCCTCCGCAGCCCTGCTGTCACAGGAGTCAGCGAGCTAGTGGGGTATGACCGCGGAGCTGCAGAGGGCTCCCTGTGCTGCTGCAGGGCCTGTGACACTGGATCTCTCTGCAGGCACAAGGTGCAGGGAAGGCTGCGATCCTAGCAGGGCAGAGGAGAGTACTGGCCAGGAGTCCCTGCTCTGCCCCACCAGGACTGCAGCCTCACTCCAGCACTTGCATTTGCAGGGATCCAGTGTCAGTCACCCTAGGGGCAGTGCAAGGAGCCCCCTGCAGCCCCACTGACATGGGAATGAGTGAAAGGGGCAGAGCAGAGATTTCCTCCTCTTTGCAGACCAGGCCAGGGAAGGATGAGCGGGGGTGGGGACTCGAGGAGGCACCCTGCTGCTGAATGACTCCTGCACTCTTGGCTATCCAAATTCCTGATTATTGAGATAAAAATCTGAATCCCCCACATTATTTGGATAATTGGGGAACATACAGTAATCACTTTGTAATTATGGCAATTTTCGACATTGCCAATATACTGACAATTGATAAATTGTTTGAACCCTATTTGTCCACTGGTTAGAGAGTAATTAAGTACACCTCTTGATGTAACAAATCTTCCAACAACTTGACAGGATTTTAGTTTCAAAAGAATATGTTTTTTAAACTTATTTCTAAGATCCTGTGCTTAATTTTGTGTCAGTTACTTAATTATTCTGATACTTGTTCAAATACACAGAATTAAACAGAACCCAAAGTTTGGGAATTTTCCCTCCATACATATTGGATGGCACATTAGAGGTTTTCCACTCTTCTGGATGTGTTAGGACAGGGGTTCTCCACTGGAGGGCGGGACCCCACAGGGGGTCGTGAGGTTCTTACATGAGGGGTCGCAAGCTGTCAGGATCCACCCCAAACCCAGCTTTGCATCCAGCATTTATAATGGTGTGTGGTGGGATGGTCACACCATCATGCCTCAAAGGGCTTAAAACAGCCCTAAGAGAGGGCTGTAGCTGGAGGAAAGCTGGGCTGATTGGGGGAAGTAGCCAAAGGTGGGGCCACGCCCCATTCAGGCCACAGCTGGCCTTATAAGAGGGCTGTTAGCCAGAAGCTGAGACAGACATGCTCTCTAGCTACATGGAGAGAAGAGGACCTGGCTGCCTGGGAAGCTGAGGAAGGTACCTAGCGCAGAGCAGTGCTGGGGAAGGACAGAGGGAGCTGGGGAGCTCCAGCTTAGCAGAGCCCCAGGCTGCAGACCAAGGTAAAGGCCCACGAAAGGGTACTAAGGCTGAAGAGGAGCAACCCAGATCTAGACAGAGGCAGCTGGTCTGACCCCACTTGCCGTTCATGAGTGGTACAGACTGCAGTCTGCCCCAGGGAGCGGGGGCTAGATGATGACTGACAGTAGCCACTGAGGCAAGGAAGGAATAGAGGGTTGGGGGTTCCCCTGGGAGGGGAGACCCAGACTGAGGGGGTACTGCCAGGGGGCAGAACCCTAAACTAGAAGGGCACCGGGATCCGGGAGGGGCATGGGGCCAGCAGCAGGCAAGACACCGACCAGCAGAGGGCACTTCTAGCTGAAAAGAGCTAACTCCCTGGACGACCAGCAGGAGGTGCCGCAGCGGTGAGTCATTGCCCCACGACATGGTGTTAAATATATAAGAAAGTGTTTTTAATATAGAAGGGGGGGGGGCACACTCAGAGGCTTGCTGTGCGAAGGGGGTCACCAGTACAAAAGTTTGAGAACCACTGTGTTAAGATGAAGTGATATTACGTACACAATTTCCTGGAGGCCACAGGCATTAACGTACCTCAGTCTCATCTCTCATCATTATCTGTGTTTAGTGCAATTCACTTACAATTGCCTTTCAAATTAACATTGTGAAGGAAATGAGGTGGGTAAGGTAATATCTTTTATTGGCCCAACTTCTGTTGGAGGAAGAGACAAGCTTTAGAGCTTTACAAAGCTGCTCTTCAGGTCCGGAAAAGGTTACCAGAGTGTCATAGTTAAATACAAGGTGGGGCACATTGTTAAGTGTAAGGCGTTAACACATGTTGCAAGAAACCACTTAAAATGAAGTGGGCAATTAATACCTTTACAGTCATATGACAAAGGAGGGTTAGAAGATTACAAATTGTTGTAATGATCCATAAAAACAGCGTCTCTGTTGAGACCATGATTTCTAGTGTCTAGCAGAGGTATTAATTTAAGTTCCCAAGCTCCTCTTTTGAAGGTGTTTAGCAGGTTTCCCTTGAGAAAGAGGACTCATAGGACAAATATGGGACAATTGCTTTGTGGTAAGTTTCTGAGTAGCAGCCGTGTTAGTCTGTCTTCGCAAAAATAAAAGGATGCATCCGATGAAGGAAGCTATAGCTCACGAAAGCTTATGCTCAAATAAATTTGTTAGTCTCTAAGGTGCCACAAGTACCCCATTTCTTTTTGTGGTAAATGTTTGCCCACAGGTGATAGGGTGTTTTTTGTCTGTTATTTTTCTGTGAGAGTTCATTCAACAGTATAGTTAGTGTCTGGTTTTACCCAGACAACCATTGTTGGGATACTGCAAACAACACTGTGAAAGAAGGGAATTGTGCCAGCAATGAGAATACTAAATTTCTGTTTAATTCATAGCACTCATTCTGAAAAACTTACTCTTAGATGAAGACAAGCTTTGGCAGAACCTTTCCTACCTGTGAACAGAAACCATCTTTGGCAGAACTTTTTCTATTCATGAACTTTAACTCTAGATGATTTATGACTGAAATGAGTGATGGCATCCGTGATGTTATTGCTATCAGTGTCACTAAATGTTATATCTGCAAGAGAGTGGGGTTCCATGAAGCCAGTGTCACTTGGTCTCCAATACTGAATGTCGCCCAAGAGACAAGCATGGCATAACAATTGTGGACAAGTGAATTCAGGAAAAGAAATGAAAAGAAAAAAATGAAAAGAAACGGCGATAACACTTAGTTTGAAAAACCTTAGTTCTATATTTGAAAATTTAGTATTTTAGATCTTTTGGAGGTGGGGATTTTTAAAATTAAAATATATTTTAACATCACAGAATTGAGGTATGTCGTCAAATACAACAGAAAATGAGATGAAAAGCATCTGAGGAACTCTTTACCTTTTATTTCCTTTTAACAAGAAAACTAAAATTATTAGAAGAAAATGCAGAAAGAGAATGAAGATTAAAATTCACTTTTTTCATTTCCTAAGTGGCATTAGCGGTTGAAGCATTCACTAACTTCAAAATTCACACCAAATACCTAATCCATTGAAACTCTAAGGTATCAAGAAATCTTTGGCATTTGTGTTCTATCTTTCTACATTAATCATTATTAAACCCATGTTAAAATGTAAAGTTAAATCAGGCAAAGTGAGTTATTCTGCCATCTGCAGGCCACTAAATTATGTTGCACAGCTGGTATAGGTGTGTGTGTTGGGGGCAGGATAAACTAGAAACTATTCATGCAGTAACTGAGTAACTAAACAAATGGAATAGTGTACAAACCTGTCACTTATTTGCACAAGTAGCAAGCAGTTTCCTGTCCATGATCGTTAGATGTTACATAAAGCAGGTCTGTTGATACAGGTAACTAATAAAAATAAATGATCCATCTGCACTGACATGGGCACTAAATTGTGTCAAAGGCTTAAAAACATTTGAGGAGGTAGGGAAACTATCTATCAATAGTATAAAAAATAACTTTGATATAAAACTGTACTGTAAATACTCTTTCTCCCAAACTATTCTGTACCACACAGGACTGGAACTCCCTTCTCTGAAAAATTCATACATGTTACATAGCCACTGACTGTTTTTATAAGAAAAAAATTTATATGCCCAGTTTTCTCTTGAGACAATGCTGGCAGCTACCGGGACGTATCTTTTTTCACAGTTAACAATACCAGTTTCTTTCAAATAAAAAAAAAAAAAAAAAAAAGGCAAGCGAGACTGTAGTAGGGTCAAAAAAATTCCAGCAAAAGTATTTAAGATCTGTGAAAATACATTTAACGCTCTAGCTAAATGCTGCCTTTGTTTGAAAAGCGCATGTCTCTAAAACAACTTGTCTTATAAACCTGTCTGGCCGGTCAGGCAGTCCTACACACTACTACTTCCCTCCTCTTCCTTACCCTCAAGCAGATCTGGATGAGGAGCATTCTCTTGTGCCAATAGAAAACAATTTTAAAAAAAACAAACAAAAAACCAAACACATTTTGCATCCTGGGTTAAACCACAAAGAGTGCCGGTAACGTGTTCTTGACTTGTCCTTGTTCACAGAACCATTGTTAAAAACAGTCTGAGTGTGTGGAGATGAATCTCATTTTATTTCCCATGGCTGAGTTCTCCATGGAATTCCATGGTAACACCTCACAAAAGAAAACATTTTTTAAATGGGTGCTTTTTAGCAGTGTTTGTATTAGTGGGGTGAAAACAGTAAATGATCTAAACAGGTTTTCTCATCTCTTATTTTTATTATTTAATTTCATTTTGTATCCGTTTAAAAACAAAGCCAATTTTGAATTAATTTGTTACTGATATTATTTTCAAAGCATTCATTAATTTATTTTCTGCAAATTGTTGGCATTTCTGGTAGAAATGGTTTCAGGTTTTTTAGTTTTAATCAGATTGTATGAGCTCCCTCCCCTTACTTTAATTTTATGGTGATGTGCACAAAAAGGGTTAACGGTGGAAAGGTTAGCCTTCCCCCTCACTTCAGGAGGCCAGTAAAGCTGGTCAGGGAATGACATTTGTTTCATGACAACTTTCAAGGTTTAGACATTTGTTTTCATTGTGCACTGGGTTTTGCAAAATGAAATTGTGATGAAATGTCTGTTTTTAGAGTAAAAAGTTGGGTTTTCAATCTCTCTCTGATCCATCCTGAACCTGTGAAATTTTTCCATCAACTTTTGTTTTCCCTACATGTTTTAGATGACAAAGTGGCAGTTTTTGACCCCCCCAAAAATGTAGTCAAAAAGTGTATGACCAGCACTAGCAACCAGTTCTCTAACATCTCTCTGCATTCTCATATTACAGTCACTCTCCTGTGATTCTCCTGTACTTATCCACGTGCTGCTCTCTACAGTTGAGGAGCTTGCCTTGTTCATTCTATATGCCCCATTCCCTCCAGACACAGACTATTCCTTTCCTGCCATCTCTTTAGCGTATGACATTAGCTTGACATTCTCTATCATTAAGAGCCCATTTTGAATTAAAGAAGTTAGTTAGTTCAGTTAGTTAGATGCTGTGTTACCACATTAACACTGATTCTATAATTAAAGACAATGGGGTCCTTCCCATCAGTGTAACAGAGCAGAATTCTCCTCTGAGAATCAAGCAGCTCATAGACATAGTTGAGCTCCTGCGGGTTTGCTTTCCCTTCTGCTGGAAATTTTCTGCCTTCTGCGCAAGCAAAAATTCTACAAGCCTCTTGAAGCAGACACTGCAAAATGCTTAGCAGGAAAAGGCACAATTGGCAACAGCATTCCCTCCCCCCACCCCACCAGCTCAAGATACCTCCAGAGCGATATGAGCCAGTTGACCCTGGGGCCTGCCTCATACCGGAGCTGCTACCTTACTCTGAATTAAAGAAGCTCACAGATCTAATCATTGCAGTAAGCAAAAGATGAGCTACAAGAAACTATTTCAGAGCTTCATATAACTCTCCGTTTTAGGTACAGACATTTTACATAGATGTCAAATGGATGCAATAATGGCTGACACAGAGATCTACTGCTCATTTAATGATTTTCCTCAGGACTTTAAAGAATTTAAGGGCAGACTATATGGCAAGAACTTCGGAGTGGCTTGAAATCCCAGACGGTGAGATTACTATGCATGTGGATTCTTAAGACTCTGACAATACACCTTCTCTTGAATTCGATTAGCTGGATTTGGTAAGTTCTATGCTAATGAAGAACTGCATGAAAAGCGAATCTGAGCAATATTAATCACTTGTTCTCCTTTAAACCTGCGTAAAGTGTGGAGGCAAAGAGCCTGAAAAAGAAGAAGAGAACTATCTGAATTCTTATTCCTATTGGTGAACTGGCATTTCCTAGTGACATTCCAAAAACTTATTAAAGCATCATGACTCACACAGATGTTAAAAACTAGTTAGTACGAATATCATCTTTTTGCGTCAGACTGCATATTACTTGCATTGGTTGTACGTCTTATCTCTAGAAGAATCCAATGGTTTTATGGACCATCATGTCATAGACATCCAGGAAAGACAGAGGAAACTCCTTCAAAATCCTCTGAGATGTGGCTATGCTATTTATTGCAACTGAATGTCCTTTCATAAATCAACTTCTGTGAAATAAAGGCACTAGCTTTAAATTCCAGTGTATGCTGGTGTTACTTGTGTTGGCCTTCAATCTAAGGCTAGGATTTATCCATTTTTAGTTACCCTGTGTTATTGCTTTTTAGTTTTTGAGCTTGTGTGTCTGTCTATCTGTCTGCCTGTGAGAGAGAGAATTTCATGGAGAACACACACTCCCGTTAATATTATAAAGCATTTCACTCAGACGACGTTATTCACTCAACCCTAGTTGCTACCACTTGATCCCTATGTACATATATCTTGTTTTGACTACTGATGACAACAATGCATTTAAATGTGTGCAACAGGTATTTTTCTATTGATAATATAGTGAAGAAGGCACGCCTATGCTTCTTACTATAACCAGGGAGCTTTAAACCTCCAAACTTTAGGCTGATGCATCAAGAAGTTAATATGTGGTGTTCGAACAATGAGCCTCTGAGTCTACTGCTATAGGAAAGCTTGTACAAGATGTTGCAATCTAGGAAGATGCTGCATAAGCAGAAACAGAGAGCAGCAAGTTAAAATGTACATACCTTTTTCTCCCAAAGTAAATCTATCTAGTTAGAAAGACAGATCTAATGAGGTGTTGTGTGCACTGGCTTACCTTGAGGTCTAGAGGCAGTTTGTTGGACGTGAAGACACTCAACTTTATCTGTGGCACACTGATTTTAAGATTTTCAAAGTAGTATCGCTTCTGGGCCCCACCTTGATCAACGGTCTTTTCATGGAGGTTTTCATCATACTTTTCAACCTCTGCTATCAAAGCATAACATAGGAATAAAAATCAGGTAATTACGAAAGTATACAAAACTATGAATGTGTATTTTATAAATAGTTCTGAGCTTTCTTAGCTGAAGATTACAAAGGGATTCAGCTTGTAATGTTTGAATCGAGACTTTCCCATGATCGGTGGCATTTCAACCTAGAGTGTTCATGTGGACTCATCTCTACTCAATAAATCTGCCTCTGATGGAGGAGAAACCTCACAGTTTAGTGCTTTCATCTCAAACCTTGATTCCTTACTTGTAGCTAGTTAATACAAATTATGGCACTCAGACACCTAACTTGTGACCTCATACCTTAGTCTTCAGTCAGTAGGTTTGCTGCCACTTCTAATTTGTGTGTACTGAGGAAGACAAAGTAGTACACAAATATCTTATAACTACACAACCTTCCCTGTGCGTTTTGAGACACAGTCTATTAAGGGAGCTACATTTAGAAAAGTAAATATGAAGTTTGGCAGTCAAATAAATCTGTTCTTTTTGCTTCCTTCATACTTTCTTATATGTCGACGTTTTGAAATAATGTATTAAGTACTTGACATTGATAATGAGTTTAGGCTTCTTGCCCCAACTAGAATGGAAATTGAGAAAATCTCTACAAAAAATATTAAAACCTGTCTCAAATAGCACCTTGTCCGGTTCTGTCAATAGACTAGCTATTACCAGAGTATGGTGAGGGGGCAAAGAAATAATTTTCTATTTAAAAAACCCCTTATATGAAAATACTGGGGAACAGACAGTGATAGCTACAGGCTAATATATTCAGTGCTGAGGCAGGGGGAAGGGGAAACCCCGACATCAGCCCCCGCCTCCCTCCCTGGGCTCTCTCCACAGCACTCCCTCACACTCACACATATACACACACACCTGCCTCTGATCAACAGCACGAGCATTCCACATGAATGGTTTGCTGTGTGTCCCGGAGCAGATCAGCACACCACACAAAGGCTGTCAGAAACAGTCCTTTGAAAGGGGAGGGGCACATGTCTCCAGGGCAGCAGAGTTCAAAACAATGAGCAGAGTGGTCACTTGAGGCATTATGGGACAGCTCTGGAGGCCAATTACAGTGCAGAAAGCAATCAAGTGTCTACACCGGTAATAGAGCACCGGAGTGTCTGTGCAAATAGTCTTACGACTCTCGTCGAGGTGTTTTTTTTGCAGCGCTGCAACTGAGGAGTTTCTGCGCACAAAGTGGCTTGGCAGTGTGAGCACAAAGAGCTGCTTTACTGTACAGAAACCTGCCAGTGTAGACAAGCCCTCAGGCAGAGATGTGTTAAATGGATCATGTGGGAAAATGAAAATAAAATCAAAACTCCAGAGAATATACGCCAACTGATTCAAATGATTAGCAAAGTCAGTGTGACTCACTGAGCTTCCACAAATATTACACAGCTTGTTTAAAGCATCAAACAAGAAAAAGATTCCCAAAATAACAAAGGAAGATTACTAGAACTAAAGGAGATTAAGTATGCCCTTGTTGCCAAGAAGACTAATGGCATTTTGGGCTGTATAAGTAGGGGCACTGCCAGCAGATCGAGGGACTTGATCATTCCCCTCTATTCGACATTGGTGAGGCCTCATCTGGAGTGCTGTGTCCAGTTTTGGGCCCCACACTACAAGAAGGATGTGGAAAAATTGGAAAGCATCCAGTGGACGGCAACAAAAATGATTAGGGGACTGGAACACATGACTTATGAGGAGAGGCTGAGGAAACTGGGACTGTTTAGTCTGCAGAAGAGAAGGATGAGGGGGGATTTGATAGCTGCTTTCAACTACCTGAAAGGGGGTTCCAAAGAGGATGGATCTAGACTGTTCTCAGTGGTAGCAGATAACAGAACAAGGAGTAATGGTCTCAAGTTGCAGTGTGGGAGGTTTTGGTTGGAAATTAGGAAAAACTTTTTCACTAGGAGGGTGGTGAAGCACTGGAATGCGTTACCTAGGGAGGTGGTGGAATCTTCTTCCTTAGAGGTTTTCAAGGTCAGGCTTGACAAAGCCCTGGCTGGGATGATTTAGTTGTGGATTGGTCCTGCTTTGAGCAGGGGGTTGGACAAGATAACCTCCTCAGGTCCCTTCCAACCCTGATATTCTATGATTAGTTTGCCAACCAACAAAAATAATTTAAGTAGCTCCAGCAAGAAATAGGTTTCTTTTCCATAGTTCAGAATCGCTCCTGACCTCAGTTACATTGATTGTCTCAGGGGAATTCTGGGACAGATTGCGGTGAAATTTGTTACTTTGGAAAGAGAATCTCCTTTTTGCTCTGGAAGAAATTTCTATAGCATGTTGACATATGCAATATGTAAATACCAAGCAGGCTGAAAAGCAAACTGCAGAGACTTTTTGTTCCCCTTTATGGATTCCTTACAATGAATCAAGATGACCTCAAAGACTTTTCTTTTTTCCCCAAATGGAAATAATACTTCACATCTGGAATAAATGTATCCTCCCTCTTATTTCTGGAGGATACAGACAAACTTTTTGGAGGACCTCAACTGTGGTATAAAATAAGGCAGTATCCTTAGCTTCAATTTCTTCCACCCTCAAGCTGAGGGGGAAAAGGATACAGTTTCAGTCTTTGCCTCCCTCACTTCAGTTTGGGGAAGACAGGAGGTGAGAAACAGCTCAGTTACCCCCTCAAGTGACTATTAGAACCTCTAAAGATCTTCTTCGGACCTCCAGAAAAGAGAACAATTTCCAGTATTTCAAATACAAATGATACAAGCTGCTTCTTTCTTTCTTTCTTTCTAGAGCTCATGAGACCATCTTTATAAATCATAAAGCATTTCTAATTGTTTTGTCATATACATTTAAGCACTTACCAAGTTTAACCACATTTTGTCTGCACCTTTAATGTCTCTTAGTGAGATCTAGTTTGTATGCAGACTGTGATCTCTTTACAGCAAAGAACCAATGAGAAACAAGGAAACAAGAGAGAGCACAAGCAATGCAGTAAACTGAGAGGAAGGACAGTCCAGTTGTTAGGGTACTAGCTTGAGAGCTAGGAGACCAAGTTTTAATTCTTTGCTCTACCAGAGGCTTCCCATATGACTCCAGGCAAAGTCATTCAGTCTTTTTGTGCCTCGGTTCCCCATCTGTAAACAGGGGATAACAACATTGCCCTATCTCACAGGTAGAATTACATTCAAGATTGTGAGGCACTCAGCTACTAGAGTGGGCTTGTCTGCACTTGGAAATTTACAGAAATAGCTATTCTGGAATAGTTGTTTTGATATGTTTGTAGAAGTGTATCCACACAGGGATTTATCCCAAATTAATTATTCCAGATTATACCAAAATAATTATTCCAGAACTGCTATTTCAGCAAATTTCCAAATGTTGATAAGCCTCAAAATAGATAGATGCCTCTCTAACCCTCCTAAGAGATTAAAACATTCCAAGGTCTGTTTTGCTTCAACTAAGAGCAAGAAACCTTTTTATTCCACTTAAAGCCATGGGTATGGATGTCACAAGTTAAGAGGTCGGGGCAGCCAAAAAGTTTTCTGAATTAACTAAGAGGAAGTGTCGCAGGAACAAATGAATGGAGATCCAGTCGCTAGCCTTGAGTTTGTTTAATAAACAAAATTGCCAAACAAAGTGGTTGGCTAAATAACAACATTTCTTTTACCCTAGTTCAGCTGAATCCAGATACAGGAACTGAAGAGGAATATTAAACTTCTTCCCATAGGGACTCAGCTCAACTGTGCACGGGACAATAAAATGTTCTATGAGTCATTCCCCAAATCTTGGAACAAACACTGCACAGTATGTAAGCTGCTATTGACACATCTTAGCTTTCCAGCTTTTTACAGTGGAAGTTTTCAGGCTGTCAAAGGCTTTCAAGTTAACAGTGGAAATTGCCAGGCATTTTGAACTAATTTTGTATGCAGACAACAGGGATACAATAAAACCTGCATACTGTGGAACTGACCTTGTAACTTTATACTGTACCTGATTCCGAGTGATCATAGCCAAAGAAACTCAATAGTTTCAGGAGTAGTTTCTCCTCAATTTGGATTGTGAACCTCCGAGCTGTGATCATCAGATGCTACAGAGATAAATATATCTCAATTTACTTTGTGAACAACAGAAATAATTCTCCATCTACTCTCATTAACAATAAAAAATCTATTGTAACTTGACACAGTTCTTTTATTCATAGGGTTTCATAATACAATTCCCATTGTCAAAATGTCTTGGGCCCTTCCCCCCTCCCCCTACAGTTACAAGAAATCTGCAGTAAATTGTATTTGGTTAGTTCTTGTAACTATCTGTGCTTAATTACGAAATGTTAAAATTGCAGAGTTATTACCGTCCAAGGAACTCTGACATTGCAATCAGCTATTTTTCAAATATGTCCAAATTAATACAGACTTACTTTGAAGGTTTAAGTTTCATACTGGGCCTTAAGAACCAACCTAGTTTTCTTACTGCTGTGTAGGCTAGGATTAGTAAATAATGTTATATATAACTATTAACATTTGTAGTTATGCTTCTAAATTAGGATTGATGCTACAAGGTGGAAGCTGTTCATCACAAGGACCACGGGAAAAAAAATTCACGTTATATACATTATGTAAAGCATGGAACAGTTGATCCTGCCCATTCATTATGGTAGGTGGGGTCTCTCAGTTCTCTGAGGCAACAGCTAGTGGGCCTGAAGGCTAGATTCCTAGACTTGAAGCACTAAAGGTTTGGTCTAATTTGGCAACTTCTGCAATTCCATGTACTGTTATAATATGCAATATTCTTCAGATGACTAATTAAATTCAGGACCTTATTGTCATTCTTGATGGTGTCGGGGTGGAATTTAAAGATATTAACTTTTTTTTTGGAGACTAGCAGAAGATAATCCTAGGGTCCTGGTCAGTATTTTCTCCCTTAATAAATCAGCTTCTAAAATTTAACAGAGAACTATTAAAGAAAGTTAAATGGCTCCCACATTTGCCCATACTGTCACCACACTGTCGTCAACCGCAATGTACTTTAGGATACTTAGAGCATCAAAGGTCTGAATGAGAAAGGTCCTCTCAGCCACAAAAAGCTAGTACATCTGCACATTTGATTTAATTTAGACTACTTACAGATTAAAAACTAGGAATAGGTAAAAACAAACACTCTTAATAAACACTATGACATTTGAATGCTACAGTCAAACTTGATTACCTTGTATATATCAGTTAGTGCATTCTTACTGGGAAATTTCATTGCATTTAATTGCACTGCAGGGCCTGTCTCAATTGCTTCATTTTCACTGATTTGGGGGGTCAGAAAGAGCATGAAAGGCTGTGTTGTGCCAATGAGCTGATTATCCACCTGCAGAATTAACAAGAAAGCAGAAGAATGTGACAACTCTTCAGCATAGATAATGAAATCTAGGCTCTCTTTTTAAATTGAAAGATAAAAGTTTGCAAAAGGGGTGGGGTTGTTTATGTCTCGCGAATAGCAGACACACAGAACACACTATGCACATTTTATTTTTCTTACTCATTAAAATCCTTCCACAAGTGTTCAAAAATACCTCTCCTTTACCAGTGTTGTTACAACTAGCAACATATACAAATGTGCATGAGTATCTTGAAATGCTAGACACCATTAGGTAGTAGAAAATGGATCCTTAAAAAGCTCAACAAGTTTGATCTGAATTTTTAAAGGCATAAATCATAAAGCATTTATTGACAAAAAGATATGCAGAATTAAATTGCTTCCCAATTTTAAGTCTGCTTATGATACCCACCCTTTTTCAATTTACATATGATATTCTACAAAAACACAGTTGTCATTAAGAGAACTTACATCTTACAAATGGGCTTAGAAATACTTGGAAGGGTTTCATTTTCTCAAAAATGAGGCCAAATTGGACAGATTGGTTTCTGAGCCATGAATATGAAACACCACAATGGACGAGTAGTAAAGTGGCACCCCCTAAAGGCCAAGCCCTAAATTCCCCCCCACTCAGGCAAAACACCATCTGAATAGAAACTGCAAGAATGTCTCTAAGCTTCTGTCCTACACTGACCTATGTATGGTACTATACGTACCACTGCTACCATCTTCAGTGCTTGATTATTCAGCTACAGCACCTGATGATTTTTGTAGAATAGTGAACAGAATGGGGAGGAAGTTTTTTGCAACGTTTATGCACATTACAAAGATTTTGACTTATACAACAGCGAAAATTAAAAAGGAATGGAAAGACTAAAGCAATAACTAGATTAGTGTCTCAACTACAGGTATATGACAGAGGACAATGAAAAAGCACAGGTGCAAAACATTACCTCTGGATCTGCAATCAAACAAAAAAAGAGGAAAGATTAGACTGAATGCTAATGTTTTACCTGATTGATTTAGGGTAGTGAACAGACATTTTGATCAGGTATTAGAGCAAAATTCTTCTCTTATAAGAAGGTGACCATGACACCTTTAATGTTGATATGCTGCAGACCAGACCTGGGCTTTTATTGTTTCATCTGAAACACATCACCTGTCCCTAAGCATTGTAAACTGCACAACAAATCACTTATTTGTTTATTTTACTTTATTACGTATAGACAGAACTTTATTACGTATAGACACAAACATCCTTTGCATCCTTACATAAGTTATGAAAATAAATGCACAAATTTGTTCCAAAAATAATTACCTGTACATCCTGTATACTGAGCTCAAGCACCTGACTGGTTGATAATTGTGTGTAGTGAACATTAATTCCAGTGAGGCTTGCAAATACCAGCTCTTCAGGGATTTTGTTAACTAAAGATAATCCTATTCCACCTTCTAATTTCACTAGCACCTGAAAACACAAAAACAATTTAAAAAAATTCTAGACACACACACTCACTCTGTTGGCCAATGCATTTACTTAACTGTTTTAAAAATATTCTCATTGCTAGCCAAGTCTTCAAATACATACAGAGGTCCTAAACTATACAAGCTTGTGTGACAAGCTGAATGACTTGCTATTTTAACTGCTGAAATTCAGTTTAGAATTTGGGGTTGTAACACGGGAAAAAAAACAGAGTAAGAGGTCTGAACAGTGATAAAGATTTATAAAGGACAATATTGTACGCACCCCTCCTTCACGGTAAAAAATAAAGGCCTATCAGTTTTATTATCTTACTTCCAATTCCTGATCTGTGTCTGGATTTTTTAACTTGCGCAGATCTTGTTCCGTAACTGGAAGTTCACCTCCTTCACACGATAAACGATCATTTCTACGTTGGTTAAAATCTGTTATCTAAAACAAAATGAACTACTAAGAAGCTTTTTCTTATTTATGTACAAGAAAAAAAATCAAGTGTACATTGCCTATATATGGCAGGACATAAGCTTTAAACTAAAAAATACAATGGCAACACTTCTGATCAAATCTGAAACCAATTCTATATTACATGAGATTTTTTTCCCCTTCATGCTATTACAAATTAATACTATGCTCCTCTACCTTTCTTTTGCATAAGAATTTACAGCTGCATTTTTAAATCATCCAAAATATTCCATACATTATAGAAACATCAGAACGAAAATTAATGATGACACTGCATCCAGAATTTATGAATAACTTTCACCTGAAGAACCCGAGTTGGCCCATCTGGGACAACTCTGACTGCCAGTACTCCTGACCCAGGCCTCATCTTCTGGTTTATAAACTGCTGTTCAGGCGGAATGGGCCCCAAAAGCTCTAGAGACGTATCAGGACCAAGAACCACTTCAGCTCCATCACACAAACCTGATATTCCCCCTTTTGCCTAGAAAAAAAAATAAATTAAAAGCACAAAGTCGAAACACTGAAATGATACAGAAGGGCACAGATAATGGTGTGTGAATACTTTAATTTTAAAATGTATTTCAAAATCACTTCTCTTCTATAGCTCAAGCTATTTCAATCAACTGAAAATGTATTTAATTTTTTTCTCTCTCTATTTATGCAGCTGGAGAAAAGAATCCACAATTGATTTGAGCAGATGGGCAGTTAGGCCAACTGTAAGATTCAGACAGCACAGGTGTAAGAGAGGAAGGCTGCCACAGAAGTTGTATTTTATGTTACTAGAGTTTCTGGTAAGTGAATGTCAACAATTGGCATGGTTAAAAAAAGTTGTCTGGGTCCATGATTAAACATTCACCTTGCATCTTCAGACCTGAGAATGGGATCAAAGCCCTGCTCAAAGTGAGTGAAAGTTCTTCTTAAAAGGTATTCTGCAGAGGAACAGAAATGTTCTCGGATCTATTTTCTCATCTTTTATAATAGATCCAGAGTTAAGCCAAGTACACTATGACCGTCACTTGTTAAAAAGAGACTGACATCACTATGAGTTAAGTCTTAATAGTGGAACCTCTATTTCTTTGGTTACGTCAAACTGTCAAGAGAGGAACATGCTACCACCACCAATATGCAGCTAAGGCTGGATTGTCCACTATAAGAGGAATGTCCTAGCTTCTCGGTTTCCACAGTATACACAGATGTTACATCAAAGCAATTCCAATGTACTGCATAAATACACCACATGAAGGATGTATACAACTTGCATGTATATATTACAGGCATGCCACAATGCACATGGAAAGTCAATATAACGTTGTGGAAATAACATTTTGAAATTTAGTATCTTGCCAGATTGTATGTGTTTTTTTCCCCTGAAGAAGACAAAAAAACAATAAGACCATACTGAGGATTGACGGCTTGCTAATTTTTTTTTTTAGTTATTAAACAAAGTTAGTGGAGTCATAAAAACAAGAAAGTCCAGAAACCTGTAAACACAGGGTTAATTCATATGGTTTTAAAAAAAGATTTCTCCAGTTTAAAAAATAGTTTTGAATATGTGCTCTTGGATTGCAAACTTGCACAAGTTTCAGCACAATGAAAATTTTGTTACCCGAGTTTGGTTTATAAGGAAAGCAACAGGAAAATGGATGGCAAAGGGGACTGACTATGGTCTATAGAGCCTTCTAATGAAAGACAGATTAATAGTGGCTGAAACTCATCACAAACCGCTTGATGGCCAAAAGGAAATCAATTTGATGCTTTCAGTCTAGCTCCCAAAGGACACACCTCCACATCATAAATATATCAGATTGAGAGACTGGCATTCTTGTTGGTGGTCTCAGCCGAGAGGCTAAGAAGTGAATGAACACCGAGACTGAGTTACACTTTTATCTCAAGAAAAATCTCTTAAGATCAGGATTGAATCACATTGGCAGGGGCAACGTGGGAGTGTTTCACCACTGCTGTCCTTTCTCTCTCTCTCCCCTAGAGATAGAGGACTTCAATCTCCAAGATTCTCAACCTTGCACCTTACAAGCATAGCATTCACATAAGCTTCACCAGAACAGAACTGCAGATCGTCTTAAAACACATTAAAAATATTTTCCTTAATTTTTATCCTCTCTGCTTGTAACAAAAAAGAGATTTGTCTCAGGCTTGAAACTGGATCTTGACGGAATATTTCCTCCTCCATTGCATGTACATGCTGTTTTGTTATTATAGGATTAGTCATCAGCATGGCAGAACTGCTGGTGTTTTGTTTTGAATGAACAAACATAACTGAAGCAATTGTTTTGGAAAAAACAGCACATAAAAATTACATGGAATTTAGAAACAAGAAAAAAAGGCAGGTCAAATATAGGGCTCACAAATCTTGACAGTGTCCCTTTAACCACGGAATTCTGAATAGTGATGCTATTATCCTGTAACTTACAAATCCATTCCAGATGCATAATGTAACAGTCAGTCTTTGATCAAAGGGCTCACATAGCAAATACCATAGTCCCTCTTTACACTAAGTCAGGGTTGATTTTTATTGGTATAGCTTGCACAACACAGTGTCTTTGAACATCCTATTATAAAATATCAACTCATCACAATCATATTTATCACAAAAATCAAATCCTGTTTTCTACTGCAAGAGGTAGTATATGTACACAGAATATATCTTCTAATAAACTTTGTAAACAAGATACAGATAAGTATGAGTAAAACACAAACACATAGTAACAGCTACAAGAGATCATAAATATCAACAGTCTTTAACTTTCAGGGCCAGAGTTTCAAAACAATGTCTCACATTTCTGAGCACATACCCTGCATGCAGGCATCAAAATTTATCAGACGCAAATGTATGTGTTAGCTGTTTGAAAAGTACACGTACAAGTGTCACACAGAACGTAATAAAGCATGCATGACTGGAAACAAAGTTGAGGTATGAAAGTCATATGTCCTGATTGTCAGAAGTATGAGCACACACAACTCCAACTGACAACAGAGAGCTGTAGGTGCTCTGCATCTCTGAAAATCAGGCCCTTAGGCCAAAATTTTCAGATTGGGGTGCCTTAAGTTAGGGCACTCTATTTATTTATAACTCTATTTAGCATCTAAAATGTTGGTCTGATTTTTAGCAGTGATGTACAATTCTGGCTTATATGAACTTTCAGTGGATTTAAGTGCCTAACTGTGGTACCCAAGACTAAAAACTCTGGTTTCAGTTTTCCAATCCCTTTGTTTGCAAATCCACAAAGATAGGTTGCCTCATGTTTAATTAATTTTACCAATAAAAATATGTGAAGACAATTAAATTTACATCATGTGAATTCCTAGTGGAATCTTTGGGTTTTCCCCCCACCTCTTTCAAGGTTTGGTCTTTTAAACAAAGTTTGTAATACCACTAGCCCGTCTGATTTGGACACCAATCACCTCAGCCAGCAACCAAAACAAGTCAGATGCAGAATTAATACTGACCTGCACAACGAGGCCATGCATACCACAGGTTAACTTGCCATCTCGAAAACTCCACGTCTGAGTAGTACTGCGCCGTCGATCCGGCTTTCTCAGCATCAGGGGCTCATACCTGGGGGGGAAGGGGGGGGGGAGAAGTGAGACCCCAAAAATTTCCACGTTTAGATTCCATTGTTGGGAAGTTTTTAAATTAGTCACGCTTCCCTATTTTGTTCTATTCTGGCTTCCTCACCCGTAGCTCTTAAAAGTATTATTTCAATTTGCTCCCGGCTGCATTGCATTAACTGTCCATTTATTTAAGGGCAAAGGCAACCAACAAAAGAGATACAATACACATATGAAGACAAATAGTATTTAGTGCCTCTGTAAGGTTGACAGTCTTTAAGAATGAAGCACTCTATTTATCCAAAGGGACAGATAGCCCAAGTAGTGTTAGATGTATCTCTACCATGACCTGAAAAGAGCAATTTTGGGAGTGGGGGGATAATTCAATCCATGTGCCCTTTTAATATTTAGCCTTCCTGCTGTTCCAGGGCAGCCAGTCAGTGCCACTTGTGGAGGTGGTAGTTTTGGTGATGTAGACACTCCTTCTCAAGGAATTGTTCTGTGACAAAACACTTACAAGATGGTAACTTTTGGGTTTTACCAGCTCTGACTGGATTCAAACTGGTGATATAGCAATGGCAGGCTATGAATACAATTACTGATCCCTCAAGCCATCCAATAATCTAATTTAAACATCTTAGACTATTTAACTTTTGTAACTTTTTATAGTTGTACTCTTTTTTTGTTTTTAATCTGTAACAAGTAAATAGAATTCCTATCCAGAGACCTGTTATCTGTGACTGCAGCCAGGCCGGCAATATCTAAAATCATGGAGGACTCAACAGATCGAGGCGAAGAAGGCTTATTGGGGTTATGAGGAACTGAGGAACCTTCATGGCAAAGCATGCCGGTGCCAGTCATTCTCCAAAGTTGGGATCGCTTCCCTGGCTCCTGTAGCATATGCATAAAAGATTAAGTTGATCATAAATAATGCAGAGCAAACAATATATATTTATATTTAAATTACTGAATTCAGTAAGTGACGGTATTTGGAATGACTTTTACATATTCATGTTCACGGACCCGATATAAAATTCGGTGCTAATAGTACCTATTAAAGTCTACTGCAATTATCAATAGCCAATGAGAATACTTTGATATCAAATGTGCATAAATCCCACACATATTGGTAACTCTGAGGCTATTAGGCTACACAAACAAACAATACTGTTCAATAATGCTTCTATTTTCAAAACATGTGCTTTTATTTACATACACTTCTTAAAAAATTTGTAAAGAAATGATTGGCTTATTTACATTGCCATCTTCTTTTACAACAAAAGGACTTTTTGTCTGCAACTTCATCACCACCTCTAACTTCTCTCTTGGTCCTTTACTCTTCACTATAACCCTAGAGGCATCTCACCTCTAAATGTAACGTTTCTTACTACTTTTATTCTGATTACTCCTTTCTCTATCTCTGACCTTCATCTCTCTCCTGCATCAGTACATGAAGCTACTTGAATTTTCTTCAACAGAAGATCTCTAGTTTCTTTTCCTCAAATACGCTCACCTTTTTTTCTCTATCCACCCTCTTAATTTCCATACCTGGCTTCCCAGAAACCTCTGCTCTTCTATGCTTTTCTCAGAGCAAAAATATCTGCAAGACCCATATCCACATCTGTTACTATCCACTTCATTCTTCCTTTGATCTAGCAGTCTGCAATCATTTTCCTTAAACCCCTCATTGGATCATTGCCACTACTGTATTGTTGGCATCCAACAATCTCCTCTCCAGACTATCATTCCTCCAGTTTATAAGCGTGATCACCTCACTTAGTCTTTATTGACCTTTATCAATTCCCTTCTCCCAGTGAATACAAACTTCGTATCAACCAACTATTTTCAAATCTTTCAACAGCTTTGGCTCCTCTCACTCTCTGGACCTACCACACACTACTCCTCCTCCCTGTGCTCTCTTTTATTCTGCTGGGTCTGAGCTACTCTGATCTCCTCCTCCTTCACTATTAAATAATTAAAAAGTGCTATATAAGTGCTAAGTATCATTACTATCATAATGAAAGGATCTTTAATGACTTATTTCACCTATAACAGATTCTCTCTGTTCTCCATCTTACAGAGGCTATTAACCGTTACAAATCCAAACCTAAAACACAACATTTCCTCTGTTTCCTTCTCCCAACTCCCTTCAGCACTTACCCCAGCTCACTCTTTTATAGTCAGTCTATTATATTATGGACATGGCATGCTTTTTTAACAGAAAAGAAAATGTCTTGTAATACTAAATACACAACTAAAACAAACTATATATAATTAGGTAATATTTAGAGCAGCGTTCTAAAGTGTCTGTGTGACTAGGATCATACCGCAACAACATTCTTAGCAAAATACTGTTTCTGAACCCTCACTGGAGTCTCATACCTTCTTCTTTAGTATGACTCTCTGTGTCTTTGGAGAAACATCCAGGACAAGCTCTGCATAAGCAACATCTTTATTTGAAGCAACTGGCCTTCCAGTTCCCTCTTGCAAACTAGAATTGCGAGAAAATCCAACATGCATTCAGATACATTCCTATAAAAAGTGTCTGTCTCTTCTGAATACTGAGTCAGAACCATACCTAACTATTAACAGGACAACTTATGCTGGTCCTTCGCTAGACGTTATGCAAATTTAAGTCAGGTTACCCATGACACTATTTCCCCCCATTTTTGGAATCACGAGGGTAAACCATCAGCATGGTATTTATATTATTAAAAGTGTTGTGTGTCTAGAATTAGTAATAGGAGCTAAAAGTCCAACTCGGAGTTCAATTTGATAAGCAGATTAATGCTTCCATTGCTTACATTAATATTGGTAAGGCAGAATCAGCATTTTCATCAAAAGCTATCTTCAGTGTTCTATAGCTCAGTTACACAAGTGTATCTGGACTGAAATGCAACTAGTAAGTTACAAGCAATAGTTGCCCTGTGGCAGTGCTCTGAACCACCATGGGTAAGATCAAGTTTTCGATACATGTCCTGATCGTTCGTTCCCTTGGATAGCAGATATTGTGGTAACTGTGGATGCAGTAAGTTAAATCCCTAAGGGGCCACTACGTGAAATTAATAATGCTTAGCTCCTCATCTTTCAACAATTGGTTATACAGAGGAGATACTGATCAAAAGAAATCATATCCAGAAGAACTGGTAGACAACGTGCTCTGTACATGCACATGTGAACATCTTAAAATCCATTTAATATTTAGTTTACATTTTAACTAATCTTGGCTCAGTCATGACAATAAGCAACATATACGTGTAGCAACATCTTCCACCATAATCTACAGTAACAAAGATGTTATAAGAAGCCCTCGCTCAAAGATCAACTCCCCTCTCTTTGAGATATTCAGTGATCCTCAATTCAACTGGAGACATCACAAAGAGCAGATATCCTAGCTGAAGACACCAGGTCCTCATCTCACTTTTCTCAGAAATCAGTCCCCCACCCCTATCTTCCAGTGGGTCCCATTACTAACCTACCTCCCACCCATGTTTTCCACCATGATCTAATCTGGTATGGAACCAGATCTTTCTTTCTTCCACTGCTTCTCTGGCTGACAGTACTATAACTCTGTCTTTGTAATACCAGAAAAGACTCAATGCTCTACTATTAATGACAGCCTGAGGTTAAAAGAACTGAAAGACCAGAACTAATTAAAAGTAGAGATTCATTCTGACAGAAAAATTTAATCATGTAAGAAGCATCCCTCGTGCAGTACACGAGCTACTCTCTCAGTTTATGTGCCGTAAGTATTAATTTGTTTGGCAATACATAAAAAAATTAAGTATCACAAGACCATGCAAGATAAGCATCATATTACCAAATTTACAGACAAGCGAACTGAGACATTGTGAGGCAAAGTTATTTGCCCAGGTTCTCAGAAAAAGTCAGTGGCAGAGCAAGAAATGCAACCCTGGAATCCTGACTCCCAGTCTTCTTTTCTAACTAAGAGTCTCCTCTTGTTGACCCTGTAGCCAGCGTAAGTTTATCGGTATGTGAAATCCTTACACAGATAAGCACTGTATAACAGCAACAGTTTTAAAAAAGAACAGCTTCCACTGACGGCTGAATATTCACCACTTGCTTTCAAAGGCTATTTTCAATATAATATGAAAAGGATTTACCCTGAGAAAGTATACGTAGCAGCAATATAAATGAAATTTTCATAATAAAGCTGTTTGCCGTCTTGAAAGTCATTCATGCTGCAGGTAATTTCTGAGGAGCCTGCCCCTTTAACTGTCAGCATGATAAAAGGTGGCAGGGTGGGTTCATCCCATGCATAGTCCAAAGAAGTCATTGGCTTCACTTCAGTGCAGAGTCTGGGCTCTGCAACACCATGCTGAGTAAAAACAACTGGGACCTATAATAATGAAAGAAGACTTTAGAAAATGGTAGGTGTAAGTGAGTCAGGAGTCAGCTGCTATTGCCAGTGTAGTTCAGGGTTGTGATTTTCTAGTTTTTCAGCACGTTAGTTGCATTTTATAGGTCATATGTTATTTCCCTGATTTGACAAAAAATTATTCCATGCCATTTCAATTTTTGCTTCCTTCTTATGGTTTAAGAAATTTTATTCCTCCATACAAGTCTCACCATTAAAGTTTGTCTGATGATGAATGTTAAAATACTTTGCACTTGTAGAGTATCTTCCATCCAAAGCTCCCAATGCCTTCAGTCCTCTGGGAGATATTATTTTATATATAAGCAAGCTGAGGTATAGCTAAGTTAGATGACTTGCGAGGGTCACAACAATTCAGCATCAAAGCCTAAAATAGAACTGGGTAGCCCTGAATCTCAGTCTCCTATTCTAAACACAAAAGACATACTTCTTTGTAGGATAAAAATTGCAATTGCTGGCATGGAACTTAAATAATGCCTCACTTTAGGCATCTCCAGTGGATAGGGTATAGGACTGAGAATCAGGAGGCCTGGACTCTATTCCCAGCTATGCTATTAATGTGCTGTATGATACAGAACAAGTCATAAATCATCTAACACCTCCGTTTCCTCATTTGTGACAGTAATGATACCGATCCTCCTTTGTAAAAGAGCTTTGAGATCTATATATGAAAAAACACGTGCATGTTTTTCATGTATAGATGACGGTAAATAAATAAATAAATAAATAGATAGATAATTCAGTAAGATGATGCTTTCTAGTAAGAAGCTCAGTAACACTAACTTGTTCTGAAAACTAAAAAGATTTTAATGCTGACATATACAAATGCTTCTCATGATGTGAACTTTCCAATCACTTCACTAGGCAAACCGGTGCAGCTCTTTTACAGAATAGTTGAGAATACATCAAGTACACACAATTAAAATGGTTTTTACTTTTCAATGGATCTATAGCTCTTTACCTTAGAAAAATTGTCTATGCGAAAAGGAGGAGGTAACTGATCAGTGTCACCAAATGAAATGCGGTACGTGGCTCCTCGAAGGGTAATTTCAACTCGTAAAAAGTAACATTTTCCGAGAGTGTCTCTGCAGAACAACAACAAAACAGCACAATACATTTAAAGCATTCATAAACTGGAGCTATAAACTAGTTCCTAGGTCAGCATTGTGTAACCAATGCTGCATCAATTAGTCAAACAATTTCTGGAACAGCTTAGGCATATATTAAAAAGGTACAGTAGAAAAAAAATGTAATCTAATCCTCCAGCTATACAACTGGCTTGGGCAGGACTTCCCCAAGGTAAGTGCAATAATTCATTATTTCTTTTATGCAATTCTGTTTCGATTGTTAAATTGTGCCCATCACCATGGTATGTGTAAGCTAAATCATCTCCATGCTGATAAAATCCTTGGACTTTAACACTGTAGTACATTTCTCTCTCTCACACATACGTAGACTATTTCACAGCAAATGTACACAAGCATTCACAGCTCTTTTAATTAAGATACTTAACAGTCCACCAGTCAGAAAGTATCTGCTTTTCACGTTAAACCAAAGAAAAACAGGTCAAACACAAGAGAAGCAGACATCTGACATGTTACTGTAGTCACAAGTTTAGACATTTGCCTCTTTAGCAGACACAGAAGACAACTTTAAATATATATCATCCATGTACAGCAACTACCTCATATTGATATGGAAGGAGCTATTTTTGTTGACTTCAAAACCCCCAGACCAAACGCAGTTTGGAACCTCCATTAGCCGTACACATAATAATTGATCATAATCGTTACGTGGCCAGTGGAACACAACGCTGGAACCAGGAAGAGTGGAGATATAGCCATCAGGATTTGACGTACCCTAATAACAAAAAGACAGGCGGTAACATCACCACTACCTTAAAAACAACACACTATAAATAATCTATACAGACCGTGAAATTTGAATGAAGCAATTTTTTCATGAAATGAATGGTGGCAACTGGATACACAGGAAAATATATTCTCATAACCAAGTATTAATAGTAGTTTATATTTTTCACACCAACTTTCATCCTGAAGCATCTCCAAATAATTTACCATTATATATAAACATCGCAATGGCATCACTTCCTGGATGGAGGGGACCAGAACCTGTCTTCACAGAACGTGTTGCGCAATGATAGGGGGAGGGGATATTTTGGGAAAGGGCACACGTACAAACCCCTATTTCTTTAAAAAGGGTCACAGGATCTTTAATGTGCATACAAATTATATAGGAGCTCATTTTTCAAGGTCTGATCCAACAGCCTTACAAGAAACTCAGATATATCTAATTCAGAAAGGCAGAGTCAACACTATTGGGATTTTACCTTATGATAATTACACTTCCCCTTCTTTAAAGATAATCTTCTATGAAATATGTTTATGCTATTAAAAAATAGCAAATATTTGCTAGTAGAAAGGTAGTCTTACCTGACCTCTGGCAAATTCCCGTTGAGCAAAGGCAAGCTTGTGTGATGATTTATTATCTAATAGGTAACGGGGTGCAAATGTTACCACGCAAGTGTCAATATAACGACCTCTGCCCTTCTTAACATCAATACCTAAGAAGAAGAAAGTCTGTTAAAAATAAAAATATCTACTGTCTGAAAAAAATATTTAGTATAAGAAATGTAAACTTTTAAAATAATGTTTCTCAGACGCAATGCATATGTTCTACAGCTTGCACAGATTTCAAACAGAAATAGTAAACAAAATCTGGTTTATATAATGCCACTTGCTATATTTTTTTATTGTCTATAAAGTGGAATGTAGTAGTTTAGTCTTGTCAGCATTATAGATGGCACAATAGCATGTGCCTTGGGGTCCTTTTCAGAAGTTACATTTATTTTCCTCTTCAAAAGAAGGGTCCAAACCATCTTCAGTTGGAGTCTTAGAGATGTGAAGTAAGTTACCATGAGCTCCTCAAATCATGAAAACCAGGTACATGAACACTGATAGGCAAACAAACACCCCAGAAGTTCCTCAAAACACATTGCGGGAAAAAGCACTTCATTGTGAAAATTCAGCCTGAGGTTTCAATGAATGGTAGTGTTCTGAAAGAGGAATAACTGTGTCCTTGGGGCACTGACAGAGAAGTGAGTAGTCATGCTCTCCCATCCCTTTTACTGGCTTACCTAGGTTGCTGTGCAGCAATTTCTTAGAGATGGGTAAAATGAGACTACACTGCAGTTCAAACTAGGTGAGCCAGAATCATGTTTGAACAAGGCATTAAAGGATATGGGTGAAGGACAGTGAGTCAAAGCAGTGCCTAACAACCAATTCCTAAAATAAAATTTTCATCCCATAAAATTCAGTGGGTTGCTTGGCCCTTAGGCACCAAAAACATGAAGCATTATATCCAAATTGCTGATTACTGAGTTCTAACACCTTTGGGCCTCCCTCCCTTTTGTAAATTATCTGTCTTTTTCTTTCAAACAGCTGCTTTAGTGGTTCTTCCCTTCCATCCAATATTCCACCCCTGCTTATTCCAGAAGGTAAAAATGCCTTTAGGAAAAAGTGAAAAATTATATGAACAACACGAGAAAGGAGAAACACCCTGGAAACAGACATGGAATAAAATGAAAAGGGGGGAAAAAAAAGAAGACAGGAGAGAGGTCTGGAAACAAAAGCACCTATAAATACCCAACATGAAAAACACCAAGGCAGTATATGGCATAGAAGCTATAGTAGAGACATCCAAAAGAAATTCAGGAAGTATGCAACAGTGCCTTTAGCGACTGTCAAAATGGTGCTTTGAAAACTACTACATAAGTGTAAATATGTAAACATAGGAAGCCTTAAAGGACAGTTTGCAAACAGAGGTCACAGAAACTCGAAGAGCACTGAGGAAATACAAAATAAAAAATAGCTCAGATAACTCACACTGTCATTGCTTGGAGAACATATTTTAATTACTATAGTTGCTATTCCAAATAATTCAAGTATTCCTATTGAACTTCTTTTCAATACTACATGATTCAATTCTTTTCTGCTACACCCCAGAAAACTGTAAGAGCTTTTGCTTCCTTTATTTTCCTTAGGATTTCCGCTTCTATCACTATCAATAGCAGCATGTGCTAACATGCTTCTATGAAAATCCTTCACGTACACTGAATCAGAAAACATTGTAGCCAGTGGTGCACTTCCTTAGGCTAGAATCAACAAACCTGATGCAAGCAAATAATGTACTAAAAATTTGAAATATGGACTAATTTAATCTATATTCTCTCACTCAATTTGACAGCACACATGTATATCAGGTTAACTGCAACATTCATATAAAAGTTCCAAGTTATTTTAAGAGAAACGCAAAAAACCGACATACTGGCGAAGCTTGTTTTTGTATTAAGGACCCAAAAGTGAAATGAAGCCAAAATTTTAGCTATTTACTTTTCCCCCCTGTGTATTAGACTAAACGTGTAGAAGTGACAATGGTAAATTTACACAATCAATTACAATTTGTGACAGCTTGTTTTGACACCAAGGCATGGGTAATTTGTCTCATGCCTTAGTACTTAACATTGCAACAAGATTCCTACAATGCATCAGGAGAAAAGGCCCAAATAACATAAGATTTATACTTCAAGGATATGTTATTTGCAATGCAAAACTACCACCACAGTTTCACTCAATGATCTTTTAAAGACAACTGCTTTGGGAAATGTACCAGCCTGTTACGTTTTCCATTAACTGAAATAATATTCCTGAACAGCCCCGCCTTGTTAAAATATGACCTGTGCTGTCTTGCTTCACAAGCTGCAACAAATGAAGTTCTGAACCTGAAACATGGCCTCAGAGAGAAAAACCTCTCTATTCAGAGGGTGGGGCAAACATCTTTTAATGAAAAGGAAAAACTGACACACCCCAAATTTTAGGGTCAGATCAAGATGGATTACTTTCTATTACACACACAGTGTCAGCAAGGTTTATGCAGCCGCTCAGATTGCATTTCAGTAGTATTGCAGTCTGTTCATACTAGAAACCTCGAAGTGTTAATGGAGATTTCCATCTCGTATGTCACAGGGGCCAAGGATCAGACCCAGAAGACGTTACTTTAGTTCTACATTCTTAACAAAAGGTCAGAAGCTGAGCCTTCTTTGGTAGGATTTGGAGTGTTTCCGTGCAACATTTATTAACAGAAATGATTACAATCAAGTTGCTGGGATTATGATGTTTAGAAAGAGGCTAGTCAGAAATGATCTTTACAGAAAAATCAAATAAAACAAAAATTTCCACTAATGTTAAAATAATGGAGCAGGAGCCTTAGGCCTAGAGAAAGAGCTCAATTAAATTTCTCTCCAGTCCTATGAAAGCACCCTTAGACTGCTGAAGGAAAGGAGAGATGGGGGATGCATTTCCTTCAGGTTTTTTTTTTAAGACTTTTTTTAAATTGGTATTTGAATGAATATATCTATAAAATTCATTTATTCCTCTGGCAAATGTAAGCAGTTTAAATTCTCTTCAAAACTTGAAGTGGATTACCTGACCATTCATTTTTACACATTAACTAACAAATCACATAATTCTATGTTTTCAGACATACGTGGATGTTTTTCAGATAGGTTAGATGAGAATTAATCAGAAAAGAGGCTATGAAGAAAAATGGAAGCTGCTGGGTTTGGGTGCTGAGTTTTTTTGAAAACCTGACCGTGGTAATTATAAGTAACACCACATAATATTTTAAAGCACTTTACCCTCTTTATTCTTACAACACTCTTGAGGGGTAAGTACAGTAGTTATTATCATTTTACCGATAGGGAAACTCAGGTAAAGTTTAAGCTATTGCTCAAGGCCACAAAAGATATCCATGTTACAGTTAGGATTAGAACACAGGTATTCCAGGCCCCTGGTCCCTGTGTTGAGATTTTACCACTGTCTTATTATATTAACCTTTCCCAGTTAGAGACTTGTTTTTATATCCAATTATGCCACGGGTATAATGAGTTTAGTAGCCTAAATCTGTCTCCATCATAAGAGCACTGCATAATTCAATGGAAAACACTTGACATAGCAATTCACGTTAGGAATTCCCTTTTCACTGAATAACGAAGTTATAAATGAAGTTAAATGCAGGGAAGCTTGCTCCCCAAAAGTCTTTATAGTCACTGCAGTATTTGAGAGACCGAGAGTATGTATGTGTGGTTTTGTTTGGAGAGGTAGAGGGAAAAATTTTATTTCTTACTGTTATACAGAGGCAAAGGTGGTTGCACCATTTCTGTAATATTTAACAAATTGATCCATGATTACATACCAATGTTATAAATCAGGCCAGGTCGGTTTCCCTGCTGGATCACTTTAAGGGCTCGGACACCGCTGCCTCCATCCAGTGAGAATCCCTGACACCAGCCAGGCATACCTTTGGGATGGATTCCTTTTCCAATTCGCATTGTACAACTATGGGTAACGAAAAAACATGCTGATTAACTCATCTAAATAATGGGATAAGTATCAGAACAATACTTTGGCAGTTTTTCTGCTGAACCTAGATGTATTCAGACTGTATATAGTATCAAAACTATTACAAACTAAAAGCAAAATCTCTTGCCTAGTAATAATACATTACATATTTTAGCATGTTTTATCTAAAATTCTTTAAGCATCTTGCAAACATTAATGAAAACTCAATGGCCACAGGAGGCAGGCATTAACAACACTATTTTTCAGGTGGGTAAACTGAGGCAAGGAGAGGCCAGTGATTTGAATAGTTTTTTTCAGAAGTAAAATATCTGTGTGACTATAAACAAATTTCAAATCACATTTTCCTAAAATTAGCAACCAACTTAGTATTTTTACCTTCTGTTTTCAATTTTTTTTTCCATGGCAGACCAGTTAAACCTCTTAATAATCAACAAATCTAGGTTTCCTTTCAATAATAATAATCACCACCACAACTACCAAGGTTTTATACAGCACTATTCATTAGCTGAACTCAAAGCACTTGAAGAAACTGTGATGTGCTCAGTAAAATGTTGCCAATTTTTCTTCCTCAGATTAGGTTCAACTTAATATTATTTCTCAGACCACATCACAAAAATCAGCATCACAATTGGCAGTGTCCATTATCTTTCTGACAATCTCAACAGAAGGGCCTAGGAATTAAAATAGGCTTGGAGAGACTTTTTCATTTACCAAACTGGATTTTTTTTTTTAAAGTCTTGATTTTTTTCAATATACATTTTCACCAATGATTAAGAATGATCATTAAAGAGTGAATCATGTTTCCAGAGGGCAATCCATTAAGAAATCTCCTGACAGACTGCTGTATCTATAGCATTCCTTGCAACCATACATGGGGATTGATGATCAGTGGATCCATGGAGTAGCAGATTCTCCCAAAGAACAACTGGGTATAGCTAGGCAGGAAGCCTGTGCTGAGATAAACTTCATGATGCACCAGGGTTAAACGACTCCAAAATCCTGTCATTCCCTTGTGCATCAGAAACATAGCAGTTCTGCTGCAAGTAGTAGTTAACTCATATATGAAATGGGTAGTTTGGGACAGTTTTTGAGGCTAATGGATATGTTCAGAATAATAAGTCAAAATAGGTGGGAAAATCAGCAAAGAACTGAGCAATGAGTCACTGAAGCAGTAATAAGCCACCACAAATTACAAAGATGCCTCAATTTTCCTTTTTTGCTGTTAAATACTTTCAATATATTTAAATTAGTATTTTTATAAATATATATGCATGTGTGTACATATATATATATCATTTAAAACCGTCCATGTTTTTGACGAGTTCAGTCAATTAAATTCAAACTCAAAAAGGTAGACTTTTTTTAAACACACGTTTTGAGTAATTGTTTGATGTTTATCCTATGTGCCTATTACTTGATGTCTTTTTATGCTAGTCAAATTATTTTAGTTGTAGTAAGGACATTATCAGAGTGAGCAGTCTAGATTTTCTTGCTTTACCAAGTTATGAAAAGAAGCATGATTTCCATACATGTAAAATAAAAAAAAAACAACACAGCAGACTGCTTTTACAATAAAACTAGCCAACCAAATAGTTAATTTTCAGTATCAAATGTCTAAATAGTGAGTAAGCTCATTTCAGTATCTCAAACTAAACACCTTACCAGGTCATCCTGCCAACAAAGGCTTTTTCCTACAGGATATTCATACTTAAATATCAGCACCAGATTCTCTCACTAATTAATTTTCATTCTTTGTAAGCATTTTTCCTTCCCATCAACATTACTTACAAGTTTGCCTGTTCTTTATCAGCATAACAGAAGAGAAGTGGGCTCAGGCTTCTAGCAAGCTCATGTTCTTCAAACTGACCTGCAGCATCTGCCTTTGCATTGTCCTGTCTGAAGATCAGTGGTAACCCTTTGAAAAAAAAAAAATCATAAATGAAACTTTAATTTACACTCAAATTTAAAACAAAAATATACTTCATTCAGGACCAGGGTCTATATTATTAGTTGTGAAAATGGGAACAAGTTTCAGAACAATTTTAAATTTTTATGTAGTATGTAACCCACTGGTCAGCATATTCAACTCTGTGTCTGATCCCCCCAGGATATGAGATTGTTACAACTCCAAGCTACACAACCTGGCTTTTTAGATCAAGCTGCAGAGTCTGATGCTTTCAACTCTAGAGTTCTCTGCTTTATACCTTTGTATATTGGCCAAGATGGCATTATCACAATACAATTATTGCTTTAGACTTCTGTGACTTGATGAAGGTTCTTGAAGTGTTTGAAAAACAAATTCTAACATTTTATTTTGATGTACACAGAGCCTAACCAAGACTCTAACTTCGGCACCTTACTACATTTAAAAATGCATAAACTACCAAGATTTAAAATCTTCATTGCAGCAACTCAGTCATTTCATGGTTTATGAGATACCTTCACAATGAGAACGGATATTTGCTACTTGATACAGCCTATTTTCTGCAAATTCATTTTCTTTAATCCATTTTCAAAAGTTGTGCATGGCTGCATAGCAAATCAATACTAAACAGCATCCTCACTTCCAGGTGAGTGACGGTCATTAACGGTTATGAAAGGCTAAGTTAAACATACCGGTTTTGTTAATCAGCCAATATGGCGCAGAAATGTATATTTTTAGAGACCCTTCAGCTCGACATACAATCCTTATGGTTAGGTTTAGTTGTCGCTTGTTGACATCGTACAATCGCATTCGGACCATATAGTTTTGTGTCCCAGGAGGAATCAACAGCTCCTTGCATAGTGGAAAGTTTTCCAATGACACGCCTAAAAAACAAACACACACACAAAAAAACATGTTCTCCTGACTGTTCGGAGAAAGAGTCAAGTCTTCCTGGAATATTTCGTACAGCTTTCTATGATTTTACTTCCTTTTAAAACTACCTGTTTAACTTTTGAACATGAGCTAAGAAGCTACTGTCATCACAGTCCTCAAACTAAATCTCAAAATGATATATATGCCTTGGGCAGGCCCTCTGCATAAGGGCAAATTTCACCTGTTGAGAATATTCTCACAGCTCAGCCAGTGTTGAAAAAAATAATTCTGTCATATCTCACTATCTTCCTTCAATATCAGTATTTCTAACACTCACACGGACACTACTCAGAGAAGAACTACCTCATACCAGCCTGATGTGCATTAACTATCTGTGTGGATACTGCAGCTGAGCACTGAGAATTCCCTAGTGCACTTTGATCAAAGCACACTACTGAACCTTTCAATGCACAGCCATGAGGTCCACATAGACAGTTAAGGCGGAGCAGGCTAGCATGAGGCAGATATATACCCCAGCTTGCTGTGAACTAAGTTTTTGTACAGCCAAGCCCTCTCAGTACACTAAAATCTGAAACTATCCTAACTTGGAAATTTAACATATTACAAATACAGTGTTACCGTCTTGCGATTTTACTGCAAGTTTTGCAACATTAGGTATTCTTCTTTAAGACCCAGCTCCTGGAATGAAGTGATTTTGTGAGACACTCAGCTTTAATTAAGGGAGGAAGGGGGAGAAATAAGCTTCTAGACCTGATGGTTCTATTGAAAAAAGTCTTACAAATGTGACCCGAGTGTACCATAAAGGCATAGAAACCAGAAAGTAAAGAAAAAGAACCCCAAAATAATTACTTTTTAAAAAAAAAAACATGATTTTAAAGCCAATTTCCTGATTTTGTGGGCCTGGCTCATCATTTTTGAATGCTTAGGGTTGCCAATACTGCAAATATCAGAAACAGAATGGTTGGGATATGTATGTACATATTGCACTTCACATTACATCTGTCTCTGGTCTTTCACAGCATTTCACAGTTAGCCATGACCAGGCCCCTTCCTGACTGAATTCTGTATAGGATATCTAATAAGAGAGATGCATTTTTCTTTTCAGTTTAGAGTTCAATAAGACAGGTTAAAACTTGAGTGTAGAGAAGGACAATCATATTTTGCTGCAAACACTGGACAAGGAGAAGCTACTGACTCTCATTAAAGAGAAAAGGAGTACTTGTGGCACCTTAGAGACTAACCAATTTATTTGAGCATAAGCTTTCGTGAGCTACAGCTCACCTCATCGGATGCATACTGTGGAAAGTGTAGAAGATCATCTTATATACACACAAAGCATGAAAAAATACCTCCTCCCACCCCACTCTCCTGCTGCTAATAGCTTATCTAAAGTGATCACTCTCCTTACAATGTGTATGATAATCAAGTTGGGCCATTTCCAGCACAAATCCAGGTTCTCTCACCCCCCCACCCCCACACACAAACCCACTCTCCTGCTGACAAAGGAGGTGCTGTTGTCATCATGAATAGGTCGGAATATGAACAAGAGGCTGCTCGGCAGCTCTCCAACACCATTTTCTACAAGCCACTACCCTCTGATCCCACTGAGAGTTACCAAAAGAAACTACAGCATTTGCTCAAGAAACTCCCTGAAAAAGCACAAGATCAAATCCGCACAGACACAGCCCTGGAACCCTGACCTGGGATATTCTACTACCACCCAAGATCCATAAACCTGGAAACCCTGGGCGCCCCATCATCTCAGGCATTGGCACCCTGACAGCAGGATTGTCTGGCTATGTAGACTCCCTCCTCAGGCCCTACGCTACCAGCGCTCCCAGCTACCTTCGAGACACCACTGGCTTCCTGAAGAAACTACAATCCATCGGTGATCTTCCTGATAACACCATCCTGGCCACTATGGATGTAGAAGCCCTCTACACCAACATTCCATACAAAGATGGACTACAAGCCGTCAAGAACGCTATCCCCAATAATGTCACAGCTAACCTGGTGGTTGAACTTTGTGACTTTGTCCTTACCCATAACTATTTTACATTTGGGGACAATGTATACCTTCAGATCAGCGGTACTGCTATGGGTACCCGCATGGCCCCACAGTATGCCAACATTTTTATGGCTGATTTAGAACAACGCTTCCTCAGCTCTTGTCCCCTAATGCCCCTACTCTACTTGCGCTATATTGATGACATCTTCATCATCTGGACTCATGGAAAAGAAGCCCTTGAGGAATTCCATCATGATTTCAACAATTTCCATCCCACCATCAACCTCAGCCTGGTCCAGACCACACAAGAGATCCACTTCCTGGACACTACAGTGCTAATAAACGATGGTCACATAAACACCACCCTATACTGGAAACCTATTGACCGTTATTCCTACCTACATGCCTCCAGCTTTCACCCTGACCACACCACACGATCCATCGTCCACAGCCAAGCTCTGCGATACAACCGCATTTGCTCCAACCCCTCAGACAGAGACAAACACCTACAAGATCTCTATCAAGCATTCTTACAACTACAATACCCACCTGCAGAAGTGAAGAAACAGATTGATAGAGCCAGAAGAGTTCCCAGAAGTCACCTACTACAGGACAGGCCTAACAAAGAAAATAACAGAACGCCACTAGCCGTCACCTTCAGCCCCCAACTAAAACCCCTCCAACGCATTATTAAGGATCTACAACCTATCCTGAAGGATGACCCAACACTCTCACAAATCTTGGGAGACAAGCCAGTCCTTGCCTACAGACAGCCCCCCAACCTGAAGCAAATACTCACCAGCAACCACATACCACACAACAGAACCACTAACCCAGGAACCTATCCTTGCAACAAAGCCCGTTGCCAACTGTGCCCACATATCTATTCAGGGGACACCATCACAGGGCCTAATCACATCAGCCACACTATCAGAGGCTCGTTCACCTGCACATCCACCAATGTGATATATGCCATCATGTGCCAGCAATGCCCCTCTGCCATGTACATTGGGCAAACTGGACAGTCTCTACGTAAAAGAATAAATGGACACAAATCAGATGTCAAGAATTATAACATTCATAAACCAGTCGGAGAACACTTCAATCTCTCTGGTCACGCGATTACAGACATGAAAGTTGCGATACTACAACAAAAAACTTCAAATCCAGACTCCAGCGAGAGACTGCTGAATTGAAATTCATTTGCAAATTGGATACAATTAACTTAGGCTTGAATAGAGACTGGGAGTGGCTAAGTCATTATGCAAGGTAACCTATTTTCCCTTGTTTTTTTCCTACCCCCCCACCCCTTCGGACGTTCTTGTTAAACCCTGGATTTGTGCTGGAAATGGCCCACCTTGATTATCATACACATTGTAAGGAGAGTGATCACTTTAGATAAGCTATTAACAACAGGAGAGTGGGGTGGGAGGAGGTATTTTTTCATGCTTTGTGTGTATATAAAAAGATCTTCTACACTTTCCACAGTATGCATCCAATGAAGTGAGCTGTAGCTCACGAAAGCTTATGCTCAAATAAATTGGTTAGTCTCTAAGGTGCCACAAGTACTCCTTTTCTTTTCTCAAATACAGACTAACACGGCTGTTACTCTGAAACCTGTAATTAAAGAGACAATTTCTTTCAACTGTAGTATCTCAAGATCAGAGATAAACTTATAGATACATCAAATGAAGTCTACACTGCACCTCTGAAAATATCAGCATCAGTTTCCTCCTACCACCAGTATTTCTCCAAGACCTCCATAGTTTGTTGGCCCAAAACAATTACTTCTACCTTGCAAGACTAATGTGGGGACCAGATGACTCTCTACTAATGCCTCCCCTTTGAGTTTTGTATGCTCTGAAAGTCTTCAAACCCCTACCAGTGAGAGGTACACTAATCATCCCAGCTACTCAAACCCTATCAAATCCTCCTGGTGACAAGTGCCCACAAACTGACATAACCTACTCATTTGACAGAGCCTTTAAGGATGTGTCTACACAGCAACTAGACACCAGTGGCTGGCCCATGCCAGCTGACTTGGTCCTGCTTTGGAGGAGGGGGTTGGACTAGATGACCTCCTGAGGTCCCTTCCAACCCTGATATTCTATGATTCTATGACTTGGGCTTGTGCTGCAGGGCTGTTTCATTGCTGTGCAGCCTTCCAGACTTGGGCTGGAGCCCAGGCTCTGGGACCCTCCCACATCACAGGGTGCTAGAGCCCAGGCTCCAGCCCGATCCTGTAAGTCTACACAGCAATGAAACAGCCCTGCACCCTGAGCCCAAATTGGCTGGCATAGGCCAGCCATGGTTGTCTAACTGCTGTGTAGACATATCCTAACACTCCAGGATGTTGCATGGAGACTACAAGAAAGCCCACAGATGTTTTACACTGTGCTTGATAACACCTAGACTTGTCCATGACAAGATACCATTTTGAATCTCTGACCGAAATTAAACTACACCAACTCAAGCCACTAGAGACTCTTGTTTGGCTCCTTTCTGGCATTATTTTCGCTGCGTATGGGGAACAAAAAGGGAAAGAGGTGAGGGAAAAGGGGAGCAACTCAGATTTCTATCAGACGTTCCGATTATTAATTTTTTTTTCTAAAGGGGGGGGGGGTGTGTGGGAGTGAGAGAGAGAGAGAGATGAACAATTTCATAAAGGCTGCAACCCAATGAAAACTGGGAATTTAACTGGGAATTGGTCCTGCTTTGAGCAGGGGGTTGGACTAGATGACCTTCTGGGGTCCCTTCCAACCCTGATATTCTATGATTCTATGATTAAAACATCACATTGTTAAAAAGCTTATTTTTCTTTTTGGTGCCATAGCTGTTTGTATAACAAAACATGCAGTCACTCTGAGCTGCTCTTGTAGTAGCCACAAATAATAATACCTCTATAATGCCTTACCAAGCTCAATGTTCTGAGATGTATCCGCTGTGTGCAGTGCTGCCTCCTTGCCAGGTTTTAGTGTCCCGTTAATCGGCATCCCTTTAACATAAAATTCGAGTTCACAAGGTAGCAAGTTACAGATTCCCACAGTTGGCAGGAGATAAATGGTATGCCCAGGCTGTCTGAAAATCTGTTTAGCACGGTCAGAAAATATGTTTGAGGGCATGTAATCTGGATAATTCTCTTTCTTTATAGCCACACAAAACCTATGAAGAAAGACAGATGCGTGTGAAAAGAGAGCAATGGACTGAATGGAATAGCTGTACTTTGGCTTCGTTAGGACTTGAATCTCATGCCACAGTGCAATTTACACAATTCAAAACCCATACAGCATTTAGAATTAACTCTCCATAATAAACATTTTAAACTTGACTGTAAAATATTCCAAATATTTTGCACTTATATTGACTCATCTGATACTCTCAAAACAGTTTACAAACAATTACACCTCATAACAAATCTGTGAACTACCACACATAATTATAGTAGAATCTTCCTTAATCTACAAAATGATTATCCTCACAAAAAAATCCCATTACACTTCTCAACACATACTTAATAGCAAAGTGGTCTCTAAACTACTAAACTTTTACTTTTACAAAATATATTACAGTACATTTACTGGTACGCTATGAAGTATTGATTATTTAAAACTAAATTATACTTGCCAAAATAAATTAAAATTACTCTGTATAATGCAACTGTATTTTTGTTTTTCTTGTCCCCCCTGCTCTAACCACTAGACCATACTATCTTTTAGGATTTAAATTAGACAATCAAATGAGGAAGTAAAACAACAACACTTCTTCAGGTAACATGTTCTTTAGAGAGGTACTCACATCTTATAAAAATTGTTTAGCATCCTACAGTAATGACCTCAAAACAGTATATATTTTTAAAAAATCTGAACTATAAACCACTAGCTTTATGAAATGATAACTATTCACTAAGCAAAGGTCATTTCCCTCAACTATTTTTTAGGAATGTCATATATAAAGCCTCAAGAGACAAGGTGGGTGATGTAATATCTTTTAGTGGACCAACTTCTGATGATGAGAGAAGCTTTTGAGCCACACAGAGCTCTTCTTTAGGTCTGGGAAAGGCCAAACAAGTTGATGGCATCCCTATCTGTATCAAACTAAGGAATTATGAGATACCATGCAGTGTTCATTACGTGTTGACATTATGGGAATTAAAACAGAGAGCTTAATGTTTTGGACAACGCACTTGGACCATAAGTAACAATCCTGCACTGGCAGAAGGACAGACTAGGTAACCTAATTCCCATCTCTAATTTCTATTATTTGATTTTATTACATTAAAGGTTAATAGAGTGGTTGTTTTGTAATTTTACACTTTTGCTATATAGGTCAAGAACTGGTATAAGAACCATTTTGGTCGTATGACAGAAACTTTAAAAAGCCTCTAATGCTTTACTGTTTTCTGGTTCCTAAGAAGATTCTGTACCCTTCCGATGTCAGCAAAGAAGAAAGTGTCACAGACAAACTAATGTTAATTTTTGCTTCCTGCTCCTGTAGTGGCTGTTTATCAAAGGAAATTGGGAGAGTGATTTGTGGTTCCCTACCCTTCTACATCCAGCTACAGCTTATGGGATTGGGACGCTCTTCCATCTAGCCATGATGGCAGGGTCTATTTTCTATTTTTAAATACCCTGATGGATTTGACCTTATATCCCATCTAATCTTCCTTGTATAAATTACAGTATAGTCACACTTAAACATCTCGTATTATACATAAGGTGTCAAACAAAAACAACACTACAAAGGTTTTATCTCGGAACAATCTCTTTCCCATTCCACTTTAGCTTTTTCTAGTACTACTTACTTTCACATTAATTCACCTATCAATAACTGGTAAGTTATAGCAAAATATTTAGCCTTATAAAGTCTTAATTACCTGAAAAATCGGCTGTTTTCAGACTCCATCGAATGGCACTCTCGTTTGCTGCTACATACCTCTGCTGCCTTCTGAACATTAGTCCAATGAATGGGAGTCTTACAGAAAAAGACTCCCATTCCTTTTGGCCTGGCCTGCAATCGCCAAGATGTAAGGTGTAATGGAATAGCAAAGGAATCCCCTGGCATTACTGCTGGAAGCACTACCGGTTCTGCAACCAAATCACAAAGAAAACACATGCTTCAGGTTGCATCCTTTGGTCAAACTATGAATAATTTCTTCAGTTATAAACTCTGGACAACACATTTAATGAAAGAAGCAGTACATTTCCCATTAGACGTAGTTCATCCGGTCCAAATGCCAAGCTGTTGTTTAAAGTGCCCCTAATAGCGAGTCAAGAAAGTGCTGCTTATAGAACCAGAGGGCTGATTCCAGACAAATTGGGAATGGATTAAAAAAAAATTATCTGGAGTTCTAACTTTGTTTCTCTGGTTGCCTTAGTTAAAAGTACCATTTTAAGTGGGTGTGGAAAGAAAAGTTACTCATCTATTACTAGAGTTCAAGTAAATTGTCAAAATAGATCCACAATCTTGAATTACGTCTGCACACAACGCCAAAGACCGAAACCCTCTGCCAAATTCTGACTGTTGGAGGACACAAGGACTTCATCTCATCTGTGGCATGTTCTAGACATAGACTCATAAGGAGATGTGGCCCTCTTTCATCCGCATCTCCTCCAATTCACCTAAGCAGCAAATTGAAACTCCCTTTGGTTCCTTCAGTTTAGCTTGTTGACCATTTCCCCCCTAGTTAGGGCTATCTTTTGTCAACACAAGTAGTGTTGAAATCTGTAAGGTTCCCCCATCCTCCCACCGCCGCTCTTCTCCTCAGTCCCCTCACCCCCTCCAAGAAAAAACAAATTCAGGTGTTTTTCAGAACTGCAGTTCCAGGAATCAAACTTCATTGGGGTAATCAGTTCTTCTGCCATTGTGGTGGACACAAAAAGATAATTTGGGTTAAAAACTGTTCAAGAGTGTGGGTGCGACACCACTATATCCCAGTGCGTCAAATCTGCAATGAAATACTCCCAAGTACAGAATTCTCCCAAGTACAGAATTCACTTCTTTGCCAGTACTAGCGTTTTCCTTGCTCAGGTGAAAGGTGACTGTCACATAGCTGCAGTTAAAGAAAAAGAAGCAAGCCCTGTCTCATATGACACAAATATACTGTAAAGTCTTTCAAATGCACTTGTTAATAGAACTCGCAAGCTGTTTGTAAGACGATGAAAATCCTAGACGTTGGATAAAGAATCTATTGTAGAAAACAAGCTTATGTAATTTTGACTTAAGGCAAAGAAATAAAAGAAGTTTGACTCTTCTAAACTGAAGATAAGTAAACAAAGCACAATACTTTAAGCATTCCTTTCTTCTGCTTTGAAAGAAGCTGGGGACAGGAATGTCACACTAAACTTGACAATAGCCTAACACAAAATTCTTGTTGTTGCTTGAGATTTCGTACTTTATCCACAGGAAAAATCTCTACATAAGATTTTTTGGGAGGTCTTACTTGCTTTTATACTTTGAATCTTTTGATGGCATCTTCTAGACATTCATTTTTACTGGAGAATAGGACAGGAAAAATTTTGCAACAACCAAAAACTGGGGCCATCATAAATCGTTCTGCCAGATAAGGTTTTTCTCACTGATATGTAGCGGGGCAGCGTAGCGATAGCATTCTGAGACTTACTGTCAGGAGCGGAAGGGCTATCCAGCCTTAATTCCATTGGTGTTTCCAGCCTGTTTTTCACAATCAACGCAGACCGCACAGTAATCACCTTCCGAGCGCTACCTTCCATGGTAACTTCAAATACCACACGAACTGGAGGCAATGAAGAAAACTGCAAAGCCATTTTAAAAGTTTAGGTATCAGAAAATGCAATGATGATAAATAGCAAAGGAATGCCCAAACTTTGCAGTAACTGCAGCTTGCCAGTAACCCAAGGGCCACACCTAATTTACACATTTCATATATTTTTTAAAATACCCATAGTTTTGTCTTGTGCTTATATCACGTTTGATAAACATGAGCTCATAATTTGGGCTTCTCAACCTACAGGGAAAAAGGAATGAAAATAAAAACACAAGGAACCCACTAGAAAGGAAGAGCAGATTTGGCCTGCTATAATCATTGCTCTTTATGAACTGCAGCTCCCTATATATGGTAGCAAACAGGAAAATGGCTGCATCCTGGGCATTCCTGAGCTAGAATGTTAAGAGCATTGTTTATGCTAAAGATTTTTATTAGTATGTTTCATGGTTTCAAAAAATTTCAAAACAGCCTGCGATAAATCAAGGTTCTGTTCATTCTCATTTTCCTCAGTGCTTCCCACTCCTTTCACAGTCACTGCCCTTCTGTGTACACAGTCAGAAAAATATCCTCAGATAGCTAGATTAACAAATATTAAACACATACATACATACATACACACACACACAACGCATTATCACAAAATCCTTAGTGACATTATAAACTTTAAAACAATTCATTTTTCCCTTCACACTACAGAAACATAAAAAATCCATACTGTATATGGACCCAAAGAAAAATTGCTACAGTAACTATTATTTTAAGAGACTGTGCCCAGAACATGCTGACAATGTTCTTGTATTTGAGAAAGAACGGACAGTCAGTCCAGGATTTTGAACTGCCAAAAACTTTATTAAAACAACGTAGAAAAAACAAATATAACACAATGAAATGTACATAGTTTTGCTGAAACTTGCCAGCAGCACATTCAGCAAGTCTAAGATCATAAGGAAAAACACAGAAGTATTTTGTTTTTTTAAACACAGCCCCAGTTCCGGGTACAAAGTTCACAAGATTTTAAATAAAACTAGACACCTCAACTAAACTCACCATCCAAGGAAAGCAACTCACAATACTAACCTTAGTTATGGAGTTAGCAATTTACTTGAGATTTTCTATTTCAAAATATTATGTCCTTAAAGAAGAATTCTAAAGATTTTGAAAAGAAGTATTAACTAATATAATCTTGCTATCATGTTATAGTATTTATTTATTTCTTAAAGTTTTGCTATTAAATATTTCTGGTGAACTCTGAACTCAGTTAAGGTGGAAGATAAATAGTTCTGCATTTAACCTTGTGCTCCCAGCGTTGCGGACGACAACAGCAGCAGGAGATGAGCAGCAGTGCCAAGATATCTTAGCTTCACCATTTAGGATTGTTGTTTTAAAATTGATTCCATAATAAACAAAAATTCTGGCAGGGAGAAACTAACACTTCTTTTTCCTGGAATTAGTGACTCTGTCCAAGAGTCATTCAATGATAGTGTTTGAGGAGACAGTACTCTTCTATCAAAAATAGAGTTTGTCATTCTGCTACTTGTGCAGATTGATTTTTGATAATCTGGCCAGTGTGGGTTTTTTACCAATGTTCCCTTCTATTGCAGGTAGCTCATATTACTACAATACTGAATACTTCTTGCAATATTTAAATCAAAGGTTTATGCAGTATAGGAGAAGCCTTACTCTTCCTTTCCTAAAATGCCATATTTTAAGCCCCACAGGATACAATCCTCAAAGGAATTAAAGACATGCTCCAAAACTCATTGTAAAGCAAGAGAGAATTTCCACTAATTTCAATGGGCTTTGGATTTTCTATTAAGGTAAATGTATCAACTGGAATTTCCATTCAGTTTGCTTATGCCTCAGTCTTCCCGCATACTTAATTGTGAGCACTAAATATATCAGTTTTTAAAGAGTTTTATGGTGTGAAGATGTGCCCAGAACCAGTGTCCTACTGAGACAGTAAGCTCGGTGGGTTAGGGACCTTTTTGTTATGTGTGCGCAGTACCTAGAACAATCCAAAGTTTAGGTGCTACCACAGTACAAAATAAATAAATAAATAAATAGGTCAGAGTTAGAGAAAGAGTAACGTGTCCTATATAGCAAGCAGCCTTTTCTTCTTATGCTTCCTTTGCATAGGGGCAAACATGTCGAGCAGTGCCAGCTTGTAAAAGATTTTCCTTTTTTAGTTTGGTGCAGATTAGAGTGTCAAAGTAGATGAGAACAGAGCTGAGACAACAAACTGCAATGGTTCCTAAAGCCTTTTCGTGATTAGTGGCAGTTCTGGACCAGCCTTCCAAGGGGAGCGGTGGGGCAAAAAGCCTGGCTTCAAGACTGAGCTTGATAAGTTTATGGAGGGGATGATATGAGACTGCGTACAATGGCATGTAGCTGATCTACGACTAGTAGCTGCAACTATCTTCAATGGCTGATGATGGGACACTAGATGGGGCGGGCTCAGAGTTACTACAGAGAATTCTTTCCCATGTGTCTAGCTGGTGAGTCTTGCACACCTGCTCAGGGTCTAACTGATTGCCATATTTGGGGTTGGGAAGGAATTTTCTCCCAGGTCAGATTGTCAGAGACCCTGGGAAGTTTTCGCCTTCCTCTGCCGCATGTGGCCCAGGTCACTTGCAAGTTTAAACTAGTGTAAATTGTGGATTCTCTGTAACATGAAGTCTTTAAATCATGATTTGAGGACTTCAGTAACATAGCCAGACGTTAGGGGTCTATTAAACGAGTGAGTAAGTGAGATTCTGTGGCCTGCAATGTGCAGAAGGCCAGACTAGATGATCATGATGGTCCCTTCTGACCTTAAACTCTATGAGTGGTCAGTTCTCAAAAAGATTATTAAAACATTCAGAAATTTAAATAAACTACCCACTTACCCATCCCTTCTACCTTTGCAGGTACCATATCAATGCCTATGAATCTATTCCAAGAAAACTCTACCAGATGCGCCCATTATTCTTTTTTCCTCTTAGCTGCTCTAAAAGTCTGCAGATCCTCTTCCATATTTAACAAAGTCAGTGCCAGAGCGAACTAGTTACAGTTCTGGACAGTAACATTTAACAAGTGCTCAGTCATCCTGCAAACTACTGTGGTCTTATTCTCCAAAACCCTTGCACCTTATGTAATTATTTACATCTGGGATAGAATGACTAGTGGTATTAAGTGTTAACATTCTGATTTGGTAGGATTTTATATTCACCTCATAAATGTGTAACTGATGACCCAAGGCAGCAGAGAGTGAGGTCTATGGTGTCAACCTATTAAAGTGCACACCCTTAAGAAATAACATCTGGAGGATGAGGTAGCATTGAGCATAGTCAGAACAAAGCAGCAAACAAGAGGACACAGGGATATCTGCATTGAAAGAAAGGAGAATATTTCTGGGTCAAAAAGGAAAGTGAAAGAGGAAGAAGGCTGAAAGGAACAGGATCAACAGGATACGAAACCGGAATCAAAGAAGGGGAAAACCTAGACAAGAGCGCCAAACGAAGTCTGGACTCATTTCACATATACACAAAGGCGTATATTGCCTGGGTTTCTTGAGACCTGTTTGAAATATTGAAGTGATGTTCAAGATGCTCCCTAACCCACAAAAATGCTATTTTACTAACTTAGTGGACTCTGCCAACATGAAAAAGGATGTAAGTTAAAGTTATAAAAACAGCTATACACACTTGTGGAATGTGGGAGAGCTGATGTTGGTGACTCTCCATTTGAATGTTGAAGAACGATGAACAGCTTTGTTTGGTCTCCTGAATTATTACGAGATAACTATTATTGCTGTGCAGAACCCCTAATCCTTCAGAAATAGAATTATTTATAAATAATCTAGTGTGCAAACAGATTAGTTCCACCCAGCGTTGGATGAGATGACAGAGAAGTAGCAACGTTTAGTGCTCTTGCAAAATTAGTTTGAAATGAGGTAAGTCACAGAGAAGAGTAAGGGTCATTGGTGTTATGAAAGGTGTCCTGCAAGGAGGAAATAAGTTGTTATTCCTTTGTGATCTCTTATTTTTGAGGCAGAATGGAAAAAACCAACAACTTTCCTTGCAAAGGAAATAATGGAAGTAACCATACAATAGGTTCAAGGAAATAGGCGTGATTGAATCAGATATCAAATACATTGTACTCCTGGGGGAATTCTGTGTCACTGCATGCGCACAGAATTCATGTTCCCCCCAGACATCTTTGCTTCTCTGAAGAAAATGATGGGGAAGCAAAGGAAGCCGCAAGAGTGGTCATGTGCCAGAGCAGCCCGGGTGAGGGAGGGTGCTGCTCAGGCTAGCTGACTCTGCAGCTGGACACTGCCTCCTGGGTCCTAGTGCCGGTTTTCCTCCCCTTTTGTGTGTGTTGGGAGCCATCCTGTTTTCTGTACAATGGTGAGTGCCAGAGCTAACAGGGTGGAGTGTGGGAAGAGGCAGTGGGGAAGGGAAAGGGGATGGGATTGGACAAGGGGATGTGGGAGTGATGGGACAGGGGAAGAGAAGGGTAATGTGGGGGTGGGGGGGAAGCAGGATCCTTACATGCAGCATCCCCTCAACAATAGTTGCAGCTGGGGTACCCCTGTTAAGCAGACACATTGAACCCCTACCCTGATCAGCCCACCCCGCACCCAGACCCTCATCCCACTGAGATTCAAATCAGCTGCACCCATACCCTTAACTTACCAAGCCCCACTCCCCCAGCACCTGAACCCCACGCTGAGCCCTTCACTCTCAGACCCCCCTGCCGAGCCCCATCCTTCCACACACAGATGACACCCCCCCACAAGTCCTAACCAATTTCACTGCCCCCCCATCCGAGTCCCATTTCCACTGCACCCAGAACCTCCCCCCGAAACGAGCATCTATGCATCCAGATCCCCCTGCACCTGGACCCCTCACTGAGTACCCTGCACCCAAACTGCCCTACACAGAACCCTCTCATCCCATACTTGGATCCCCCCACACTAAGTCCCTCCATACTTGGATCCTGCTGGTCTGAGCCTACCTGCCATCATCTGGTTCAGAGGGGCAAGGCCCCGGGTGTTTCTGGGGCAAGCTCGGCCCTTGCGCTGTGTCAGGGTTGGGTGCAGCCTCACCACAAATCCCTGTCCCCGGGGAAGAATGGGGGTGGGACGGTGGGCTGCAGGGTGATCTCCCACCTCCATGCAGCCAGTGGCCTTTGCTCCCCATTGCCATGCTGGGCCTCCACATTTATTTACTGACAAATAAAATGTGCAGAATTTTAAAATATTGTGTGCAGAATTTTTTTTTTTTTTTGGAATTCCCTCAGGAGTAACACTGTGACTTCCATAATCAGATCATCATCATTGCATGGGTACAATTTGTACCAAGTCTGTCAAACTGTTTGTAAAGAGAGAATAACAATCACTCCACTCATAGAATTATTCTACTTTAACACAGGTCTAAAGGAACAATGAAAAAATGTACTCACATAGACGTGGGGATGTATTATATTTGTTCTGCTGATAGGGCTACCAACCTAGACAAGAATAAAGTAAAATTTACCAATCAGAGCACATTGTAAACTGCTAATGTCCCTTCTAAAGTACCTCATTGCTTTGTGAGAAGCAAAGCTAAACTATAGTCAATAGTCTTCCTGATGCTCTCCATGGCTCTGGAGAGGGGTCAGGAAGATTAGTTCCAAAAAGTAAAATGTGATTGTTTCCTGTAGTTTGTAGTTCTGTCGTTTTGTAACAAAGAAGAAAGGGGAGTTACCGGAAAATGTGTCAGTATTAGAGATATATGCAGAGTAATTTCTACCACAGAGTAGGGAACCACATCATCTTCCTGACATAAGCAAAAATAGATCTTAAAATATATATGGCAAGGAAATTGAGATACTATGCTTGCTAGAATATGCAACTGTCAGGACTACTGAAAATATTTAACGTTCCTCCACCCCCAAAACCCCTGCTGAATAGTGATTTGCCCTTTGAATAATTTTGTAAATTTAGAGCCAAGTCCTGCCTAACGCCAAGAGACCAACAACTTTTAATTTCCCTAGGGGTGCTGCAACTTGCAGCCTGGAGACCTTCAGTTTCATTATCTACTCCTTACGCCTAGAGGCTTGCTTTGTCGTTAGGCCCCACCATGAATGCAAGCCTGTGGGCTGGCCCAATTAAATTTTTTCATTCACAAAACAGATTTTTGCAAAGCACCACCACCCCAGAATTATACAAAACTGTCAATATAGTTTATTTTCAATTAATTAACCACGGAAGGCAGACCTAATAAGCCTGAAATAGAGGACTAGGACATAGAAACAATGTTGGTGGGATGCAGAATTTTAATCAATGGATCCGTGACACCTTTACTAATGCAATTATTTCTGTCATTCTAAGCTCCGATTCTCTGTTGAGCACAGACTAACTTTGAAGACTACAGAATGTATGTTATTTTTGCAATGTGTAATACTGTCAGCTGGTAACTGACCCAAGATCACTAAAGACTCATTTTGAGCTGACTGAAGAGAAAGAAGGTTGTATCAGTGAACAGTCACTGCTTTAGAAATAAAATTCTGAAGAAAAGACTACCCAAGTAAACTCTGTAAAAAGATATAATTGAAATATACTCAGAATCAGAACTTACAGTAGAAGATGATGTGTTCTTGTCAGGTGCTGCATATCGGAAAAAGGTTCCAACTTTGTCTACCGACACTGGACTGACTTGTTCCCATCCACTTACTCTCACTTGCAGCTGATGAATTCTTAGATCATGTGTGTGCCTGTCAGTTCAGTTAAAGTCAAATTATCATTAAGGCATCATCTCACAAAGGAAAACCAAGACAATAATTAGAACCAATATATGTTTGGATTTATCTGTTGTTTTAAGAGAAGATTAATTCTTGACTATTCAAATGTAAAAAGACAGTTTTCTATTCCAAGGATTTAAAAATGTGCTTTTAATTTAAGAGCCAATTATCCAATGTCAGCTGATACAAACTACACAAATAAAACTATAGCCCATATACAGTACATGCAAAACAAAAAATAAACTTGTTAAATATTTGTTAGTATCCTCTGATTTTAAATTCAACTGCTAACCAACATATATTCTTCAGAGTGCACACACACTCAGTCAAACAAACTGACAATTTTTTTCCCCACAAATTTCTCTAGAAATACAGGAAACTCCACTTTTACAAAATTAAAATGAGAAAAACCATTCATACACAACTCCCACTGACATCCACGCTTGTCTAATGGCAGAATTTAGCCACAGATGATATATATTTTCAAGTATGTAAAAACTAAGGAAAGATTAAAAAATGTCCAAATATTTAAAAAAAAAAAAAAGTCTACTGGACAGCATTCCAAAAAGTATGTTCCCATGAATGTGTATATAAATGTGTGAATAAATTCCAAAGGAAAACTGATGGTTTTCTCCTTCACCTGTGTCTTAGTTTCCCTCTGGCTTCAAATTCGAATGGAATCTCCTCACTAGTGAGAACTTCTCGCCACTCACTGACATTGGGTGCATCATCAAGAAATGTTCCATTTTCCTCAGGAACAACACCCGGACTCCCACTATGAGATAGCGCTGCACTGTAATCAGAATCACACCAGACTAAGACTTCTATGGTATAAGTTAAGTTGTTGTTCTTAATTTGTACATATTCCTCAACAAAAAGGCAACTTAGCATCACAATATGGTAAAACCTGTCTTATGAGAGAAAACTAAGGGCTCTGCCAAATAAATAAATAAATAAATAAAAAGAATTGTTTCATGGAGATGGTCTTTAAAAGGTTTAAAAAGAAAATCAAACATTGTACTGGCAACCTTGAGAATGCTTCAAAGTGATTAAAGGGTCATCAGGATTAGAGATTTTAGCTTTTGTTAAAAAATTTAGATCCAATATGAATGAAAGTTTTTTTTAAAAAAAAAATTTATTGCAAATGTCACTATGTTTCCTCTTGGCTTTATTTTAAAAAATTTTGAATTAAAAAAAAAAAAATAGTTGCCAGGAAGGGCAAGATACATCAATAGAAAACAAATCTACTTTCCCACAGCACCTGCATCACAGAAAGGCATGACAAATATTATTAGAATGACACCGTAACAGTTCTTTACCGGGTAGGAGTAGTAGTTAGGGTAGCAAACCATAGAGTGCATCCGGTGTGATTCCGCAACGCAAATGGTACAAAGGGCTGTCTGCGTTTTGGGGTCTTCATTTCAGCTATAAAAGAATAAAAGAGGGCTTTATTAAATGTATCTCACAGAAACATGTTAGGTACTGACACAACTTGGTGGAGATGCCACAGTTATAATAAATCAAAGTCTAGAGAACCAACCCTGGCACAAAGTGAAAGAGAAAAAAAATAGAAATATATAGCATAAGAGAGATATAAAAGCATTTTTACACACACCCCCACACCCACCCCTCCACTCCCTTGTGTCAAACTGTCAGCACTGGAAACTGAAGTCCTATATTCACAGCACAGGTATACAGTGAGCAAAGGAAGCTTTCCCCACACGGTCTCACCAATCTGCACCAACCCCATATCAGAGGCTCTCCCTTTAGGAATCAAAAGTCAGTTCATTCACCACATTCATTCATTCTTTTGGTGCCTCTACCACGACTGTCAAACAAGTATCTCCACAGTGGCGGTGATTATTATGTTGACAGCTGACCAACTAGGAACTGGACTGAGATCACCAACACATTTCATATATGGCCAAACACTCATGAGATGGTAACCACATACAGTTACTACTAACCTGGGTTGGATTTAAGCCATCAACTAAAGAAGAAAAGCTCTGCATTACTCACTACAGACCACTGAGCCATCCAGGACCCTCCTAAAAGTTATTTTTTAATCATTAACAATGACAGCAAGACAGAAATATGTTGTCTGCACAACTTAAGGTCATTTTAGATCATAAAGTAAACAAATACAAACTCAACTTGAATGTGTCCAAAGAAAAAAAAAGGAACTGTTAAAATGTAGAACTGAAGGCTACAAAAACATTAAATAATGAACTTCATCTATCATATTTGACCTTTTTCATGTAATAAAGAGTGTGTATGTTATGAATGTTTTATTAACAAGAGCAGATTCTACCCTGCTATTTTCTATTACATTGCATTCTGTCAGTTAAGGCTATTGTCATAACAGGATATTGGTTCTGACTGACAAAAACAAAATAGTCAACTTCAAAGATTTTTTTATTTTTTTAAATAAAGTGGGGGCTCACTAGATTTAATCATTAGGAAAACATCACTAGAACAAAATGGTTTTAAAAAATATAAAGGAATGAAGCCTAACATATTGCTCAGCATACATTTTTCTAAAATGTGAAAGTCAGAAAAAGAGCCCAATATTTTAACTATTGCCTTTCTGTGCCCTCCAGCGGTGAATGGATTCATGAAAAGGCGGCATAGAAATTAAATATTATAATAGACAATCATTTATCTATTTTCAAATACAAATTATTGTTTCTAATGGTTAATCGTTGCCTTTACTTTAAGATGAAAATCCATATAAATACAGGTACTTCCATAATTCAGTATTTCTCATATTCTGAGGACTTATTCTCCCACCACAACATACAGGCAGTAGTTACTGAGTTCAGCAGGAGTTATTTGTATCCTGAAGCAGGTCTCTAGTTTTCTGTACCTACTGGGGCAGATCCTCAGTGGGTGTAACTTGTCATAGCTCCTAATGAAGCTACCAACAGTAAAAACTGTACAACAGTCTAGGTCTAAAAAATATAATACAGCACCTTAATATGTCTTTCTTCATACACATACCCACAAGTTCCAAAACAGTCCATTCTTTAATATGTTACTGAACATCAGATTCAACTTTATTCCAAACAGTGAATGAAAAAGGATATCTATATTCTTAACAAGTTTTGTTATGACTTAATGGTGACTCCACAGAAATTGATGGCAAAATTTCTAGTACTTTCAAAGACAGGAAGATCAAGTTCTTCCAGATCAAAATTTTGTCTTCTGCCAATCACAGATTCGCAATCATCTTTCGACAATGGGCTAGATTTAGTAAAATACTGTATAGCTGCCTCCAGTTATATAGGATTACAGAGCAGAAGAAAAACTTTTAATCCGGCACTTAATCAGTTGTTGATTTATATTTTCAAGAGCAATTACAAAACAAATTTTTGGATTGTGTCAATTTTATGGTATGATGATTTTCAAAATAAAACATGCTGTACGGATTGCAACTTCTCAAACTGCTGATTTAAAATATAAGAAATGGGAAATAAGGATTTTTTTGTACAAGTTATTTTCTTTTGTTTCAACTCTCATTAAAATCGATTGTAAAAGTGTAAAATACAGTAATTTAGCCTTACAGTAATCAAATTTTCGATGAACACAGAAGTTCTTATTAGGCAAGGTTTTTACTTTTACATTCAATCATAGAATATCAGGGTTGGAAGGGACCTCAGGAGGTCATCTAGTCCAACCCCCTGCTCAAAGCAGGATCAATCCCCAACTAAATCATCCCAGCCAGGGCTTTGTCAAGCATGACCTTAAAAATATCTAAGGAAGGAGATTCTACCACCTCCCTAGGCAACGCATTCCAGTGTTTCACCACCCTCCTGGTGAAAAAGTTTTTCCTATATCCAACCAAAACCTCCCGCACTGCAACTTGAGACCATTACTCCTCGTTCTGTCATCTGCTACCACTGAGAACAGTCTAGAGTCATCCTCTTTGGAACCCCCTTTCAGGTAGTGAAAGCAGCTATCAAATCCCCCCTCATTCTCCTCTTCTGCAGACTAAACAATCCCAGTTCCCTCAGCCTCTCCTCATAAGTCATGTGTTCCAGTCCCCTAATAATTTTTGTTGCCCTCCGCTGGACTCTTTCCAATTTTTCCACATCCTTCTTGTAGTGTGGGGCCCAAAACTAGACACAGTACTCCAGATGAGGCCTCACCAATGTCAAATGGGGGGAACGATCACGTCCCTTGATCTGCTGGCAATGCCCCTACTTATACACCCCAAAATGCCATTGGCCTTCTTGGCAACAAGAGCACATTGTTGACTCATATCCAGCTTCTCGTCCACTGCAACCCCTAGGTCCTTCTCTGCAGAACTGCTGCATAGCCATTCGGTCCCTAGTCTGTAGCAGTGCATGGGATTCTTCCGTCTAAGTGCAGGACTCTGCACTTGTCCTTGTTGAACCTCATCAGATTTCTTTTGGCCCAATCCTCCCATTTGTCTAGGGCCCTCTGTATCCTATCCCTACCCTCCAGCGTATCCACCTCTCCTCCCAGTTTAGTGTCATCTGCAAACTTGCTGAGGGTGCAGTCCACACCATCCTCTAGATCATTAATGAAGACATTGAACAAAACCAGCCATACAATATACAGTATACAATATACTGATTGTATCTGTGTGCATATCATTTTAGTACAAAAACTCATTAAAGGGTATAAGCAAACTACCCGACTTCTCAAAAAATTAAATCCCCATATAGCTCTTATATTTTAAGCTTGTTTTTGATTCTATGAATTATCTGTGCACCAAAAGTAAAACATTTATGAAGTGCGATATAAAGAGACTTCAAATGTAGTTTTATTTCAGGCTTTTCCCCCAACCACTTGTTAACCTTTTTACATGGGAAATGACGTACGTCAAACTTATTTACTTTTCCATAATGACTCAAATTGAAAATAACCTGTTATTTTAAATAGGAAAACTTTGTCAAAAAGACAGTAGAAGTTAAACATATAGCACATAAATTAATATTTCATTTATTAAAAATGTTTTACTTTCTGATGTTCATTGAAAACAGATAAATATGCTTTTCAAATCATCCAATTTTTAATAATCTGTTGAATACTCCTGCTGTAATCAGTGTATTAGATCTTGGCATTTAAGTATTTACAGCACTTTATCTATACACTGAGGAATTTCTACCAAACTTCAACCCTATTGCCTAGGAAATCGACTCAGAGCAGGATATGATTCCGCTTTCATTCCCTCGAGGAGATAGCTTTCCTAGATAGGACTAGCTGCTCCACTTCCTTCCCTGCTGACAGATCCAGAAATATAAGAAATGGGAAATGCTGGGGTAGACAGGGTGCACGACAGGAATGAACAACTCATATGTATGGCATGTTAGCTTTTATATATAGGGGAATTAGAGGCTTGATTTATAGGCAGGTCACTTATACAGTGCAGTATTTGTTGTACAAGACATTTCTTTGAAAAAGCAAAGCATCTCTCTCTCTCTGAAGTACAGTACCTCTAGTATAGATCTGATGTTCTAGATTAGTCAGACTGGCTGTACTCCTAGTTCTAAGGTAGACAAGGGGAAGGCCTGGCAGACAGGAAAGACAAAGTTAGCAGGTAAGGAAAAATGCAGATATACAGGCAGATGCTTCTCTAGTATGTATACAAGAATAAGGAAAGTTACACAGACTGTTGGCATCATGCAATCAGTAAATGGGCACTATCCATTTTCTAGTGCTTAACTACAATTTGAGAATTTCTACTTCTTCTGGAAAAAAGTTCCAACCACCACATAGGGGAGAAGGGCAAGTCAAGAACTCCCACATGCAATGCTCTCTTAGAATTAAGATGAACATTCAAAGCAAAATGTTTAGCCAGGTTTAAGAGAGTTTCATTCAGAAATTCAGTTGTTAAACTGGTTAACCTTAATATCTCCTGGTTGATGTGAGAGACATGGATTTAAATCAGGGAAAGCTTCAATGTTTATTTCTCAACTGCTTTAAAAACCCAAAAAACAGATTATGAGGATCATATTTGCTCTTTGATGGGGATATTTTATTATTCATGTTCAATGCATATTGTTAAGTAAAACTAATACAGTCAGGCCAAATTACAGTTAGTGTAACAACACTGTAAACCCTGCTGGAATATTAAATTAATTGGCTCTTCATGCTGGGAAGACCATTGCTATTACAGTTTCACTGTGAAAGCTGACACTGATACAGAAAAAGTCTCAGGATTAAATTTGCTACAATACCAAGAAAAAAACATCAGTAAATCAAAAGAGGCATGTATTTCCTTTATTATACCAGGAGAGGTATTGTTTTGAAAAGTCATGTTTCTGCAGGAGCTGACTGTGCAGCAATCAAGTGGCATTTGGATTGCCAAACTAACCATTTGCCTTGCAACTCAGAGAACTGACATTGTCCAAGGATTTCAGAACTTCCTGAAACTTTATCATCTGTTCACTGAGGAGGGGAAACTTATCTTCTGTATTATTGGCAAAAAATACCTCATAGGCAGGGCTTTGGAGCAGAGCTGCTCCGGAGCGGTGGAGCTGCAGGTTTTTGCCTGGAGCTGGACCAGAGCTGGAGCACAGCTCCAAAGCCCTGCTCATAGGTGAATTACTGCAGCCCAGTGAGAGTGGGACAGACCAGCGTTTTTCTTTTTAAAATTGACTCCTGAAAGAATCTCAGAATCCTATGGAAGAGGAGCCAAAAAAATACAAAAATTGATGCTTTTTGTTGTTTCTTCTTATTTCCCTGTTCTCTCTTTTTTAGCTGTAAAAACCAAACAAACAGAGTAACTTTGCGCATCAGGAGGAGAGAAATTTTAGGTGTAGAGCGTTTTTATTTGGCAATGAAATGTTTACTGAATGGAGGAGACATTTCTGAAGCTCTCGCTGGAAATGTGGAGTCAAGACAATACCGGAATTCTCCAAAGAAACTAGAAAAACTGCTAAGACTCATAGAACTTCAGAAAGATCACAATAAGTCATGTGACAACTAGAAGCGAGTCAGTTGTCCAGCAAAGAGTTCTCCAGTTCTCAAAGGCCTTAGAGAAATAAGCCTTGGTACAAAGAAAACTGGAATGATCTTATTTTGGAGATCATTAACACTACCCCATAGCAAGCAAAAGAGCACTGAGCAACATTAGGCACAAAACCTCCCCAGAGTTGAACGTACTGCTACTGTTATACTCAGCTTATTTGTTCTTTTATATAGTAATGTTATTAGATAGTTTTCCATTCACTGAGAGCATCTGACAGATATATGGGTGTAAAATTAGTAGAGCATATTCTTAATTCAAAGCCAAGCAGCCTAAAACAGAAAATGCTCTTATAGGGATTATTGCAGTACAACAAAAACTAACTTCTTCTTGTCCTGAATTCGTTAAAATGCACTGTGTATTGATAAATACCAAATTTTGAGCTTGTAGTGTTATGAGTGAAATGGTTGCATATGTCAGGATATCCATATAGAGAAATACATGATGAAGGAATGTCATACTCTGTCCGAAGGATGGTGGGTCCACAGAAGATCCCATCCAATCTTCTGATTTGACTGTGTCCACTTTCTCCTGTTTACAGTAATCTGCCATCCATGACTGCTTGGTACTCCTGTACTGTTCTAGAGGGATATAAATAAAAAGATCATAAGAATAAGGACAAATGTTAAATGTCTGTTGAGATGACAGTTGAACAAAGTACCAGCTAACTAAATAAATGTATGTTAAAGTCATAGGACTAAAATTACTCTTCCACACTGAAGTGACTAATAATTTATCTCAACATTATTTTAGCTGCTAGTTGCAATAGGCCACTTTTATAGGTTAATTTCAAGCCACAGCTCACAAAATCACAGCAGGTTTCAGAGTAACAGCCGTGTTAGTCTGTATTCGCAAAAAGAAAAGGAGTACTTGTGGCACCTTAGAGACTAACCAATTTATTTGAGCATGAGCTTTCGTGAGCTACAGCTCACTTCATCGGATGCATCCGATGAAGTGAGCTGTAGCTCACGAAAGCTCATGCTCAAATAAATTGGTTAGTCTCTAAGGTGCCACAAGTACTCCTTTTCTTTTTGCAAAATCACAGCAGTCTGCTCAAAACAACCAACTTCAGCTACACTCATGTACTGAGCTTACCTATGTTATCTTCCTATGACTGTTGTTGTGATACTTTGATAATGTTCATTTTCTTAAAATGTTCTTGGGGGGTAATATCACAATTTAAAAGGGGAAATTCATCTTATTTACTAGATCAGCTTCAGGCACAGTTTGTAATGGTTTTGAAAGGACTCTTTCATATTATATAAACATGCATAGGGAAGAATAATCAAAGTAACATTAATCATACCAGTTTGCTGGCACTCACAAATTTTAATAGAGTGCCCAGCAAAAATAAAAAGTGTGGACTAAGATGATTCCACTCCCCCCGACCCCCATGCTGGCTCCCTCTGATCTGCCTGCACCACTTGGAGCAGGACAATTTAAGAAATACTTGAATTCCTGCGGTGGTATTTGAAGGAGACAATAAGCCTTCTTTCTCATTGCGATCAAGCCTAGAGTAAACCAAAGTTCCTTAGCTGGCTCATTAAACTCATGAATAAGGCAGCTAAATGCAAACTGTTGATGTTTTGTTCTTTATAGTTTACTCTTGTACTGTTGTACCATGGATATCTGGAACCTCGATCAGAACAGGAAATGTGTATAGTAGCCACCTCTCCACTATCGATGCAGAAAAAAACTAAGGCAAACATTCTGTTTAGCTACGAGAACTCATATCTCAAGGGTCAGGTGACGGTGAAACAGGGCATTTTTTATTACTTCGGCCAGGAGTCACTGTGAGATTTTAAAGTGGAATCAAAAGCGAGAGCTTCATGACTCAGTCTTCTCATAAGAATATCGACACATATCATTACTGGACTAAATGAGCAGTCATTTTATATCAGCTTGCTGAAAACTGATAAACATACTAAAATATTTTTAAATTCTTGAAATGTGGGACGTTTTTAATGAAAGCCTGCTTTTCATTAAATATAAATTACTGCTAGGGTATGAATTTTTACCAACTCTGATAAAACATAGAATGTCTGAATCAGCACTTGCCTACAACAACAATCTGAAGAATCTAAAGAAACTTATACTAAGGCTTATGTCAGAGGACACTGATGGGACTCAGTTAGCAATATCTAATGTCAGTATCGTGTGCTATATTGGATAATATTCTACGAGTGTTCTCATACACACCAGTTAACATAGAGGTAATATTGATATCCAGACGATGTTTAGCCTTTGCTTCCAGCTTCAGACGAGAAGGGTGGAGGCGGCTGGCTGCCTGTTGTTGCCAAGATACTGAGCATGGCCATGGCTCAATAAATGGCTCCCAGCCTGAGAGAACACAAGAAATGTTACCTCCATTAGACAGACATCTTAAGTTCATGTTGGAAAGCTGTTTACATATGTAAGTGTCCAGTAAAGACAAACCTTGGTGAAAAGGCCTCCTACTTTCAAACACTGTTCCAGATGAACTTTTATATTCAACAGTCGAGGAAATTTCCAGACTGTATGAAGTTGTTCAAATAGGAACCATGACAAATATACCCTGATATTCTTATCTAGTCATGACAGGTCCTAGAAGAAACTATAGCCTCGAATGAATACTAATTAGTGGTATGACTGAATACCAAATGCTCCCGTGTATAAATAAGCAGAATTTCACAGAATTGCAGAAAATTTGGCTGTGAATTGATGTCTACTACATGATATCATGAAACAAGAGGATATGAAATACATCCCAAAACCAGTAAACAAATTACTCATTCTGTCTAGCTAGTGTAGCTAATTACTTCATCATTGACAGATTATTTCTGAAGATTTCTTCATTGTTAACATTTAATAAGTCTGGAGTTTTTTTTATATAAATTGTAGGAACATTGTAAACTAGCAAAAATTGAGTTGTTCCTCCCTCGCTTAGTGGTTGATTTATACCCTGAGCCATGAGAGTTTGTACCCTTAAAAAAAAAAAAATCTTATCTAAAGTAATTGTGATGTTCTCATTGTCCATATAAAATGTCTAATCCTATTTGCCATTTATCAGCTCTAAATATGTTGGATTTAAAATTTAATTGGATATCTTCTTTACAGTTCTTGTATAAGAAAGATTAAGTAGGCTGGAACAAGAGAATAAAATACCAAAAAGGAAAGGGAGTATAAAATAACAAGAAATAAATTTATTTAGGATGTAATTAATAATACATGTAAGGATTTTTAAAATATATTTGATTTTAATGTTGACAGTGTCTCTATAAATTTGTTTTTCATCATGGTGTATAAGGAAACCCTTTTCTTCCATTTGCAGACAACTTGCTGACACAGCAGCCCTCCCGACCCCTTATGTAAAATTTATGTTGAGTGAACTCCAGACTGCTAAAGCATGCAAGACTGCTTTCCAACTCCTACAACAACGTACGCATTTTATATTTACCCGAAAGCTCACGGTTATAATAATCTCCAGAGAGCGTAAAATGAGCATAGCCTTCAGGACTGGCTCTCACATGTTGGAGAACATTCAAACCTGTAATGAAAGTAAACATTGTACTAATACAGGAAAAATACGACTGAGTCCTTAATTTAAAGTTGCCTTAAGCAATGAAGAATTTTATAAAAAATACCGAACAGTACAAAGCAACACGCTTGACAATTTTCTTTCAATCAATGTGATGTACAGATAATTAAGGTTTATAGCGTTATTGCACCCAAGGGCCCACATCAGGACAGGGGCCCTACTGTTCTATGTGCTGTACAAACCGAGGTGGACACAGTCCGAGTTACACAGTTTGTAAACTGCCTCTGATACTACTGCCTCCCGTCCCAATACCAGAACAAAACCCTCGTGATTGTCATAGTTTCTCAGATATATTTAATCTATTCTAACACAGCAGGCTGCTCCACTGAATCTCATTAAGAGACTCCTCAAATTTTCACAGATTGTTCAATCTGACGTAAAAAAAGTGCCAAAAACTACAAGGGTCACTTCTCCAAATATAATATGGCAGAAGGCACCAAAACAAAACCCACTACAGTACAGTCACACAGGTTCTGAATCAGTGTCAAACACCACAGCTATTTTTGAGGGCTTAACAGATGGTCCTCAGTCCTTGAGAACTAACAAGACTAGAAATAAATGCTGCATACAACTGGTAAACATTGAAAGTGCGCTGATTGGTAGCATTCCCAAATCGCCCAAAAAACAATCCTAGTTTTTAAAAAATAGCGAACATCTGATTACCATCTTTTTGCTTCACATTTCAACTAAACATGAAGTTAGCAGCTGGTATCTCGATAGCTATTAAAACTAAACACCATTACTAAATACTATCTGCAAGTATCTAGGAATACAAGATTTAATCAGTGTAAAGCATTCATCTCTATCTTTAGCAACCTGTGAGATAGTTGGTGCTGGAATCCTGTTGCAATTGAGGTGGGGAGAAAACAGCAAAACGGTAGTCAGCATGATAGCATTTCGAGGTCCAATACCTCATAAACGTCAAGAGCTAGTAAGAAACATTTCAAGAGACTAGTACAAATACTACCAGGACCAATAAACTTCCCAAGCTTTGTCCTGGAACAGCGATCAGAAAAAAAGTAAACGTTATGAGCACTGCGAGATAATCTGCCAGAAGACGTAATTATAGGTTACTTTAATGGAGGAAATGTTCCTTTCTTTTCCTGTGTGTGATATCTATGCAAAAAAACACTTTGAGTCACTTTTGCCAGAGGTCAAGACAGACATTTATTTAGCTTCCTTCCTTAATAAAAAGCATAATTATCTACTTCTTAATGGAACACAGCCTCCCACAACCTTCAGTCAGATTTTATAGCCAAGGGTACACAGTAAAATAAAATGAAAAATATTAAGGATGCAAAAGAAAACTCCACACTTAAACCATTCGGATTTCTTTTGATAAAAGAAATGTAGGCTCTCTTTAATGAAAAAAAGAATCTATTCTACCACAAAGAAAGCATTTTGAAATCACAAGTCATAGACTAAAGCCAGAAGGGACACTGGGTCATCTAGTCTGATCCTCTCTATATCACAGGCCGCTACCACTACCCTCAAGAATCCGCACACTAAACCCAGCCACTGAAATTAGACCAAAGCATTGCAGCCCATAGCATACTATACTATTATTTGCACTGGCTCAGAATAGGACAGACCGATGGGCACCAGTGCCTGAGGCCACAGCAGCCATGGGAAAATGATTAAGTGAGATATATCCAGTTAATCCTGGCAAGTGACCAGCACCCCTATGCTGCAAAGTCAGGCATATATATAACCAGGTCATTGCCAATCTGACCTGGGGGAAAAATTCTTTCCCAACCCCACATACGGCGATCAGTTAGACCCTGAGAATATGAGCAAGAACCAGCGAGCCAAGAACCTGTCAGAGAAAACACTCAGTGCCATCTCAGAGTCCTGACCTACCCCATCCATTATCCCATCTCCAGCAATGGCCATCCCTGGTGCTTCAGAGGGACAGAAACTTACAAAAAAAACAGAATATATTGGGGGGAGGGGAATCCTATCCTGACATCTGCACGTGGTCAGCTGAAACCCTGAAGCATGAGCTTTTCGGAACATGTGACAAACTGGAAGCGAGCCCCAGGGCTCCTGAGCGCCCTGCCCCCTACCATTCATCACAAGTAACTCTGTCATACAATCCCACTCAAATTTATACAGCTCTTTCTTAAAACAAAATTAAGTTGATTAGCCCCACACAACTCCTATTGGCCTTAATTTATTCATGGCCAGTTTATCCCCATTTGTTCTTGTGCCAACATTGTCCTTCAACTTAAATAGCTCCTCACCATTCCTAGTATTTAATTACTCCCACGTATTTCTAGAGAACAATCACATCCCCTGTCAGCCTTCTTTCTGCTAAACGAGCCAAGCTCTTCATGTCTCTTCTCATAAGAGAGGCCCTCCATTCCCCTGATCATCCTAGTAGCTCCTTCCTGCACCTTTTCCAATTTGAGTTCATCTTACGTGAATATGAGTGACCAGAACTGCACACACTATTCCAAATGAGGTTCTACCGGTGCTTTGTACAAAGGCATTAACACTTCTATATCACAACTGAAAATGCTTCGCCTCATACATCCTAGGATCGCATTTGCTTTTTCCATAGCCACATCACAGTGGTGACTCATTGATCAGAGGACGATTACCAACACACCGAGTTCTCTTCTCTTTCACTGCCAAACTATGAGTCCACAGCTTGTAGCAGAAATTATTATTAGACTAAGTGCATGACCTTGCACTCTGTACAACTGAATTTCATCCAATTTATGTCACTTGGTCTTCAAAGTCCATCCAGATCTTCCTGTATAATATTCCAATCCTCCTCTGTATTGACGATACCTCCAAACTTTGTATCAGCAGCAAATTTCATTAAACATGCCTACTTTTTGTGCCAAGGTCATTAATAAAAATATTGAATAAGAATGATCTCAAGACCGATCCTTGAGAAACTCTACTAGTAACCACGCTCCAGTCTGACAGTTTATCCTTCAGCACAAACCATTGCCTTCTCCCCTTTAGCCAGGTCCTTATCCATATTACCGTTTTTGTACTGATCCCCACACCTTTTGCAATTTAACTAATAATTTCCCACGTGGTACCTTGTCAAATTCTTTACTCAAGTCCAAATATATTAGATCACTGCACTTCCCTTATCTAAAAAAATCAATTATTTTCTCAAAGAAGGAAATCGGGTTAGGCTACAATCTACCTTTGGTAAACCCATCTTGCATTACATATCCCTTACCATTTAACTATCCTTTCCTTCACCATTTGTTCTAAAGCCTTGCATACTACTGAGGTCAGACTGACAGGTTTGCAAATGCCAAGATCACTTTTTCCCCTTTCTAAAACATAGATAGAAAACATTAGCTATTCGCCAATCATAGGATACTACCTTGCTACCAGGCTCGCAATCTCATGAGCCAGTTATTTCAGTATTCTTAGATGGAAATCATCTGGTCCCCCTGATCCGAGTGCACTAAGCTCTTCAAGTTTTTCTTCCACCTCAGATGTGGTAATTTCCATTTCTAGACACTCATTTCTATCAGCTCTACTGCCTTCATGCACCTATTCCATATTATCATCCCTACTGAAAACTGAAACGAAGTTTATTCATTTAGTTTTGAGGTCACACCTAGATTATCTTTAATCTCTTTTCCATCCACACTCCAGAGTGGCTCCACCGCATCCTTCCTTATTCTCTTTTTATTTAGAGAGCTAAAAAACGTCATTCTTTTATTTTAATTTCCTTGACAAGACCTAATTCAGCTTGACTTTTTAAAAACGTCTCTTTATTCCTACATTCTTCCTCACCTTCATGATGTAGCTTTCTTTGCTGATCAACCCTTTTTTCCATTCCCTATAGGCTCTCTGTTTACTCCCAAGTAAGGAGGAAGGAGGATGGGCGCAGCATCTTCCTATGATTTTGTTCAGTACTTAAAGCAGAGCACTAATCTAAGTTATTGCTTTTAGGCACTACCACAATACAAATGAATAGCAACACCACCGCTATGCAATTTTAAAATAACTTAATCAACGCCACTTTATTGTTGTGCTGTGCACTGACATCTGCTCTCACATATTCCTTTGTGGAAATCACATACACAAACAGTTTCAAAAATCTTATCTGGCCCTAACAAAGGGAAACCCAAGCTATAAACATAAGTAGAGGAATTCTTCAATTTAGGGAAGTCATTAGAGGACAATTAAGAAAAATACTCACGTGAAAAGGTTAACTCAGCTAGGGGAACATCACAGTCCATGCAGTCATCAATGAAACAAATGCATATGCTTTCTGCTTTAATCTCCACTCCAGAGATCAGTTGAACTGGCACAGTCCCCTGGCTATCTCGACGACCAGAGGCTAGCGAAAGGGATTTCAAAGGTTCGGCATTCTTAAACAACCAACTTGCTGCTTTTTTCAACTGGCCTAAAAAGAGATCAGCAAACAATCATGACATTTGCTATGCACATTATTTCAATAGAACATATTCATACAAAATAACCCTGAAAAGGAATCAAATGAATTCCCAACAAAACCAAAAAGTTATAGCAAAATGTAGAAGTGGTATAAGGTTTGTTTCATTTAAGAAAAACAAGGGAGATTAAGGTTAGGAAATATAATGGCACTCTTTTTTATCAATACAAAGTGATCTTTTAACGTGTCATACTGAGAAGCAACAAAGTATTTTGTTGGATTAAAACGTGACTGACTATACATGAGAAGGAGAATGACAACGTTGAAGAAACAAACCAAAAGAGAATTTTGTGCCTTAAACTTTAAATTTCTTTTCCAGGTTTTGTGTGTAAAAATGAGGAAAGAAAGCAAACCATTTAACAAGAAGAAATGAAGAGCATGAAGGTCAGTGTGTGTAACAGGGAAGAAGTAGGTGCAAGTGAGAAACACAAGCAATGTAGAAACTGATGAGAATTTCTAGATAAAAAAGAATTTTAGGATGTGGTGGGAGAAAATATACTTGATTCATGTAACAGCTACAGAGAAACTGACATCACGCTAAGTGGTAATTTGAATAAATATATTACCATAGTGTCTTTTAAAGTAAGATATGTCATTCAGAGACAAACTCAAAAGAAAAGAATATTTAGGAGACAGGGAAGAACTAGTAGTAAGAGAATGAAAATATTTAAAGGATCTAGTTAAGACAACTATTTTTTGATGACTGCAAGATGGAAAATTGCTACTTTCTATTTTGTCTATATATCAAGTGACTGCTAATTTGTATGTTTTGATGTATTAAGAGCCAGGCTCTCATTTACCAAAACTATAATTGCAAGTAATAGAAAAATTATTTGGAATTACCTTGGCAAATCAAAAGGGCTTTACGACAATCATCCATACCAAATCCCAGTTCCTGAAGTCGAGCCAGCTGTACCTCTGTAATTAGAGAAACTTTTAGCCAAACATTTGTCCCCAGGTGAATTAGTTGCTTTTCTTTTTTGTTTTTGGTTTTTTGTTAAAATGAAAATTATTATTGTTCAAAAATTAGTTTCCCTCTACAAGTGGATCAATTCTGAAAAAATAAGTGATTTCTACTTAAAAAACAACAACAAAGCATTAGGATTCAGGGATGTTTTAGGCCAAACGTTGTATTTTGTTTAATGTTTGTGAGTTAGAGCCCAAGCTAGATTTCAATTCCAGTAGGGTAATTTTAGTGTATGCACTTAATTTAATTCTGTACTAACAATTCCTGGATCCATACATCAAATCCTTCTATGCTGTGGGGCATTCCTCATCTACTTTCACATCTCCCCCATAATGCCTAAGTACCGTAGTAGAGAAGACAGAGTCTATTTCCTTGTTTTCATAAAGTTATACTCCTAACTACACTCAAATTTTAGAAACAAAACTTTAACAAAGCCTAACAGTGAAATGTTGCTAGCAGGGAGGGAGAGGCTGGTGATGCTTATTTTTAATTATAATTCTCAATATAAACAATTTAAAAATACAGTATTCTCCTGCAGTGATTGCAACCTAAGCATTACTGCATTCTGCTGAATTAGGAAGGCAAATTACTGATTAAAATTGACTGAAGACTAACTGACTGTTCTATTTTCACATTACAAGAAGAATGAAAGTTTCATCACTACTTGATGGCATCCATCGCCATATCACATTTTATATAATCAAGCTACAACCATCTGTTTTGCTAAAAATTACATCTGGCTTTACTCTGCAGAAGCCTCCTTAAGGCATGGAAAATGGCTTTAGTCTAATAGTGGAATGCATACCAAGAACAGGATCCAATATGTGTTTAGATGTGTCTCTGTTTTCAGATGTTGATGATGAGGTCTCATTTTCCCAAGATGAACTGGAAAGATTATTAGCAGCAGTGTCGGGCTCCAAGACACAGGATTCAGGCACAGCAGCACTGGTCTGCCCAGGGATGGACTTTGCAATGGCCAAAAACAGCTGAACATCATTATAGGACAGTCTGATGTCCAGTGCTTGTAACTGAATCTAAATGAAATTTAAAAATCCAAAATGATTAAAGCTTTTAAATTGACAGTTTTTCCATTAATTTCTCTTTTGCATGTTATATATTGTAGCAACACACTGCCAGGATGAAGATAAGAATAACCATATCAAAATCAGATGTTTATACTGGTTTCAAAGCCTTCATACTAAAAATGCCAAGTTTCTGTCATTAACCAATAATATAGTAATTTTAAATATCCAACTACAGGATAAACCATCTGAACATGCTGAAGAACCCTAGATATTAGTATGTTCCTGTCCAGAAAGGGATTAATCAAAATCCCCGATCAGGAGAGGAATTTCTGTTTGGATTTCAAGGGGCTGGGGGGGGAACTCTAAATGTATTTCCTACAAACAAATGTTAAGAAGATGATCTACAGAAAAATAAAGTTATTCTTTTACTAAAAACTTATGGCCAAGAGCCAAAAGTTATAGTGTGACATCTCGTGCTTTCTGTCACAAGTTTTTTTTTCCCTATTGATGTCTGAAATAAATGTATTGAATACCCCTAAAAATACCACCAGAAATCACTATCCTTACCACTAAAAGTATGTTTCTGGCTTGTCTGCCTCTTCATTTTATCTTGAAAAACAATTTGGTCTTATTCTTTTCTTATGTATATGACAAAGCATTATTCTGAATTCCCAAATGTGATGTACCAGTATAAAGTATTCTAGATTATTACGACAATGCCCATAAAATTTGCTTCAGTTACTTTCTTTGATCTTACCTCTAGAATGGGTGGGAAATCTTCACTATTGAATGCATCCAACAGTCCTGAGCCACGAGGGTAGGATGAATTCCCTACAAGTTCCATTTGAATATGTACAGGATCAATGATGGACAGTGCTGTGTCCTGCTCATTTCCCAGTCGGCATGAAAAAACCTAAATGATTGAAATGAGTGCAAATCAAAATGCATGGCTACGTATAGCTCATGCAAATTTTGTTTCTGCTCTCAGCTGCCAGAATGAAGCTCTCAACTCCCCTTTTTGTCTGTAGAGGGAGCAGATAGGTTTTATCAAATCTATTTTTAAGGAAGTCTTTCCCTTTTACTTTCATTCTTAAATTCACGGACACCATTTCATACAGAAACTATGTAAGCTAAAAGCTCAAGAGGATTATTATTTTAAAGATTTTTGTCTGAATTTAGGGCTTATGAAAGGGGGCTGAATTAAGGCCTCCTGACACGGGAGTAATCTATGTCATCCACAAAACATGACAAAGACAAAGGCAAGGCAAGCTTCCCCCACAATGCCCTATCAAAATGCCAGATCTATAGGAGCCACTTTCGGTAGGTGGGGGGTAGGCAAGAAACTGGCTCAGTCTTCATGGCTCATTCAATCCTTGGTCTTTGCTGAAAATATCAAACTGGCCAATTAGCGTTGATTGCAGTGGTGATTTTTTCACATGGACATTTACCTACTGCAAAGCAGATTGAAACCAAACAATTTCAAGCATCAGAGGGGTAGCCGTGTTAGTCTGGATCTGTAAAAGCGGCAAAAAGTCCTGTGGCACCTTATAGACTAACAGATAGTTTCAAGTATGCCACCAACAGCCATCAGATAACTAACCGTCATGCCTCACATGACCTGGATTTGAACTGGTGACCTAGATGAGAAAAAAGAAAAAGGAGTACTTGTGGCACCTTAGAGACTAACCAATTTATTTGAGCATAAGCTTTCGTGAGCTACAGCTCACTTCATCGGATGCATACCGTGGAAACTGCAGAAGACATTATATACACACAGAGACATTGTCTTCTGCAGTTTCCACGGTATGCATCCGATGAAGTGAGCTGTAGCTCACGAAAGCTTATGCTCAAATAAATTGGTTAGTCTCTAAGGTGCCACAAGTACTCCTTTTCTTTTTGTGAAGACAGACTAACACGGCTGTTACTCTGAAACCTGTCTAGATGAGAAAGGCTCTTATATCCACCCAACAGTTAAGTAAAAGTGTTTCAATTGCAGTTTCTTTTGTCATAATGATACTATTAGATTGGCAAAACCTTCCAAATCCCAAGCCGGCAAGGAATCTCAAATATGTTATCAGATAACATTTCTAGGTCTTAAATGCAAGAATTTTATATATAATATTTTTAAAGAGGAATCAGAAATTTATAACCCTCATGTATCTGAGGAATCAAAACTCAGATCAACTAGCTTCAAATACAAAAGTTATATTTTATTCTGTGGTAAACAGTTGGAATCAGTGCTATTGCAAGGTTAGCAACATCCCCCAACCACTCCAAAGCTAGTATGCAAACTAAATATATACAAATTAAAGATACAAGAGTTCCCTACTTCATACTATACATAGGTGTTCAGAAGTGAAATTTCCACAGGTTTATATGAACAAAGCTTAACATAAAAATCAAAGACACATATATAAAATCACTGAATACCTGAAAAAAATATCCGAGCAATACCATTGCAGACAACAGTCCTTTGCAAATTCAAGTTTAAAGGTTAGGCCATTGAGAAGATGTATCTGACTGACAGTTTGGTGAGTTTCCAGCCAAATACTTTAACACTGTGGCAGAAGCAGTGCAGAAATGGCCTTTATACTGCAATGGGTTGAGAACATTTGATAAGGATATTAACAGGCTACGGTAACAAAGCACTCCAGAGACAATTTTTAATATATTCTGTTTGTCACAGCATTTCAACTGAAGGTTTAATAGTATAGCATCTTAACCCAACACTAGAATAAATGCTTATAAAATCCAAAAAGTTCCATCTTACCTCAATGCCAAACAAACTACCAGAGAAAGGATGATCCACCAATTTGGGCTTGTACGTGAGGACAGTGGTTCCTTTCAGAATAATTGCATTGGTATCAAAACAAGACATGTCTTCAACTACCACAAATTCAGTACCTGACCAAAATAAATAAAACACACTTAATTGTGAAACTTGACAACTTCATTTATACTGTTTTTAAAATTTTTAGTCGAGGATTCTTAATTATCCATCCCCCAGGCACCTGATTTACTCTGCTTCAGCATTATTCTGAGGAATGTAAACGTGACAGCTCCTAAAGACAAACAAACAGTCTATGCTCATTTGTGTAAGCATAAAACAATATATATTTACCCGTTACATTAATCTTGACTTCCAGTTGTTTTTCTGTAGTCACCTGGAGAGAAGAACGTTTTGTAACTATTCCACTCTTCACTGTTTTAGGAACTACAGTTGTTTCACTGCTGTAACTGCGTTGTCGGGAAAAAGTCAGATTATCTTGCTTTTTAACATCACTGGGAGTATGTAGAAAGTCATGAACAAGCAGCAGCCAGTCAAATATTAAAAATACACGAAGGTTATTCAGAACAACTGTGAAACAGGAGGAATCCTTAGTAGATCTAATAAAAAAAAAAAGAAGAGCTTGTATCATATCAATTTCACATGCCATAAAATCTGTTCTTTAGTTCTAGCATCTGACTTTCCACCTTGGAATTAATTTTGATATTAAGGATCTATGTATCAGGTGAATAAGTAATATAGTGGATTTTATGTGAATGTAATCAGCTTACATGTAGTTTTCTCAAAAAGAAAAGGAGGATTTGTGGCACCTTAGAGACTAACAAATTCATTTGAGCATAAGTTTTCGTGAGCTTCAGCTCAACGTAGCTCACAAAAGCTTATGCTCAAATAAATCTGTTAGTCTCTAAGGTGCCACAAGTCCTCCTTTTCTTTTTGCGGCTACAGACTAACACAGCTGCTACTCTGAAACATGTAGTTTTTAAAAATCTCTAATAGAGTTCCAGAAAAGTCTGTTTTTTACATCAGCCTAAGTTTGTGAGCTTGCTGTGTGCATGTAAACCTAACAAATCAAAAATCATCAAAACTTATGAAAACAAAATAAACAAGGAACAATGGTATAAATAGGGGGCTTCATGTAATTATAAATTAACTTATACAACCATCTTTATCACAATGAAAGTTTTTTGTACAATGTCAACTTTTAAATTTTAAATGTTATTTTTGACATCTGTTCGGTATCACTTCTGATGTAGTGTGTGAGAAATTTAAACCTGGCTCAGCGCCTCTTAAAAAGATTAGAGATCAATTTGTCTCCTCTCACACTCTGACCACATTTTGTAGCACAGGCAGCTTCTTTGTCATTCCGAAAAAATGCTACCCTAACTGAACTTTTTAGTACCACATTTTGAATATCCCTTCTTGATGGACAGAAAATTTGACTTAATTATCTAGAATGTCAATTATGTCTGGTCATGTTAACTGGAAAATATTTCAGGTATTTAAATACCCAAGAATCTATTTTCTGACACATTCTAAACTGTACAGTCCCTAAAGAATCATAATTCCTGTTTGAGAAGTGACACACATGCCCAGCCTGTAACAGTAAAATCCTTTCACCCTCACTGGTTCTCTGGAATATTTCCTAAGGCAAGAGCCAGGGTAAGACTATCACGAAACCCTGCAAAACTTTTTATCTAGTGCCAAGGAGATACTCAGCAATGAAAAAGTAAAAATAAATAGTGCATATGATTAGTAACTATACTTCATATGATGTGATCTCAACAAAGCTACAATCTTTAATGTTCAAACTAACTCCCCTTTTACAAAAATACCAGGGTCAGTCACAATCATTTCATATGATTATATGAAGCCCTACATTTGAAAATCTCCAGCATAACCATAATTGTTCTTGCTAAACATCTGTAGCTATTCTAAGTTAGTCCAAATAGACCAGTGTACCCTCGAAGAAGCAGAGGTGTACCAGGGGGTACATCAAGTCATCTAGACATTTGACGAATTTTACAACAAACCATATAAAAAGCACTAGCAAAGTCAGTACAAACTAAAATTTAATATGACTTGTTTATAATGCTCTGTATGCTATACACTGAAATGTATGTACAATATTTATATTCCAATTTATTTATTTTATAATTACATGGTAAAAATGAGAAAGTAAGCAATTTTTCAGTAAAAGAAGTGTGCTGGGATAGTTTTGTATTTTTATGTCTGATTTTGTAAGCACGTAGTTTTTAAGAGAGGGGAAACTTAGGGGTATGCAAGGCAAATTAGACTCCTGAAAGGGGTACAGTAGTCTGGAAAGATTGAAAGCCACTGAAATAGACAAAGACATCAAATGTTCCTGATCCACTTTATTCTACACAGTTACAGTACAATATATTCCTTGACCCTATGTAACAAATATTTATATTTACACAGGTACCTGTTACAGTCATAAGATACAGGCCTTCAAAAAGCTTATGTATGATGAACTGTTAATGCTACAAAAATACTGTAAATACCACAAAAACTGGTATCAGTCTGCGTTCTCTAGTGACATTCATAAGAAGAGCTCAAAGCATTTTGCAAACATTAATTGAGCTGCACAAGAACACTATGAGGTATCACACTAATTTTTCGAAGTGTGAAAGAATTAGAGGTCAAATGACTTGTCTCAGCTCAGTCAGCGAATCTGTGCCAGGACTCGGAATACATCACAAGAGTCTTACTTCCCTCTCCCTTCCTTTAACCAACAAGACAACACACACCCACTCATAAAAAAATAATAAAAAGAGGTCTCATTTAGAACTCTAAATGTTGCTATGTGCAAAATACATGCTTTTTCCCTTACATGATTACATTATCATGAGGTACCTTACATTTCAAACATATAATTAGAACTGGACAAAACTCAAACTTCTGATGCTTTCAAGTATTCCAAGAGAACTATATGAACAAAGACAGCAAGTGAAAGATCAATGCCCACTTACATGAGGTAGCATGGGGATTTATTGTTAAAATAGGTTATGTAGATGAGGAGCCATTTCTGGATTTATCTAACTCCCCAAAAAAGTAAAGGATGACATCTACTGGAAAGTTATTTTAACTGCAGGTGCATAATCCCTTTGAATAAAAATTCCATAATTTAAATACATATGATATGTATGTATGTAATAAAGACTTCATTTGTAGGCAGGTAATTTTTTTAAAAAGTTATAAAATGTAAGGATAAAGAAGAGTTTATGATGAAGAAATACTGATGTTATCTGATTATAAAAGCCACTTCACCCTGAATTGCCCCTTGAAATATGTTAACTACTTACGCTAAACAATCTGTCCCATCTTGTCTTTAGCTGTGACACTCTGAGTAAGTTTCCCAGACTTGAAGTAGAGCTCTGTGTAAGCTCAAAAGCTCGTCTCTCTCACCAACAGAAGTTGGTCCAATAAAAGATATGACCTCACCCACCTTATCTCTCTTGTTGACTGACATCACTACAACAACACTATTAATTCATACGTCAATATGATATAAAGAAAAGAGCTTCTGGATTCACCTACCTGAAATGCAACTCAATCTGTATTGCTCCTTTATTACTGCTGTTCTTTGATGACTGAAAGATGCAGTTGAACACATTGGGCATGCCTAGGGTTGTCTTCTGCCCAGCATAACGAGTGTCAAATGCCATCATAGAATGTGAAACCAAGTTAACCGATTTTGTTTGATTTGAGAAACTCTCAAAAAGCAACTTGGATTTCTTAAAGTCAAACCTGGTAGGTTCAAATGAAAAGAAAAATAATTAATTGTTAAGACTCTTTCAACATATACGCCTACAAAAAAGAAGAGCCATGGACTCTTAAGTGTCCATGAAATGCGGACAGGACTTCTGTTTTTAAAAGATTAACCTGAAAGCCCTTCAACTCACAAACTGCATGGAATCCCATCTGTCTTGGAAGGATAAAGGGCAGAGTCAACCCATCTGGAATTTGAACCCTTGGGTTTTTCCATGCAAAGCTCAACTATTAAGTGACTGTTCTTATTCCAAAATACAACTTGGGAGAGGCGAGGAAATGAAGAGGTTTAGAGTAATACAATACTTTCCCATCAAACCATCTAATTCAGACTCCATCTAGCTTATGCATTCTGTACAGATATTTAAGAATCAATTTGTATAATAAATCAGCATACTTTATTTCGTTCATATCATAACATTAATAAACATTAATTCAGACTAAAAGCAGAAGTCAAAGCCATACCTGGCTAACGAGCTGAGTCCATCCTTTCCTTTAGGTTCAACCAGTTCCAGACTCACATTAACCATGTCAATAAGGAAAGACATACAGGTATACACTTCTCCACTCAACACAGTCTGCAAATGGAAAACACCAAGATTCCTTATAAAACACCTTGGTTATTTCAGATCCTTGATTTAAGAATTTTCTAATGAGCGAAATAAGCAAACATTTATGAGGTCATATACAGTGTTTTCCCAGCTAAACTTGATTAACATACTTCAGAAAAATTAAATTTTAGAACAATTGTAACCACAAACTAGAATAAATGTAATTCAGTTCCACAGTAACGTCAACTAACCTGTTATATTGGTTTTATAAAAAAAGAAAAATTTCAAATTCCTTCTATAATGAACATAATTTTGTTGCCTGAGAAACAATTTCATTTATTTATTTATTTTAAATGTACTCTCCATGCCAGGCTTTTCACCAAAGCTCTACAGGAAACAGCAACCCAATTACATTTTCAATTCCAATTAATTCCCTTCCATGGAAGCTTTAAATTTCATCTCAAGTACTAATCAAATAATTAACTAGTGAAGGAAGTGCTTTTTAAAAACAAACACTTATATTGTGCACATATTAGTACTAGGAAGGATTCACGTAATCCTGTCTAAAATCTTTGGGGAACCCTGTGTGTTTTTGGTAAATTTTCAAAAATGTAAATTTGCTTCCATGGTAGACAGGGGTTCGGTGTGCTGTGGAGACAGTACTCGGGATCCCCACAAGGTACAAAGATTAAATTTGTTATTCAGCTCCTCCTTCCATCTAACTAACGACGAACACGGATTCATTCCAGATGGTGTGCTGTCGGGTCTTTCTGGAAGGATGGTATTTGATCCTGTGCCTAATGAGTAGGGGACATTCAGGACTCTGCTGCAAGGCATCCAAGAAAAACCATACTAGAGTTTTCACTAAAACTCACAGTTTTCATGTTTGTTATAATAGTGAACACTTTAAAAAATAATAATAATAATAATAATAATCAGCATGCCTGTTTAAATGCCACTATCATCCATGGACAATTACTACTGTTCATAATCTCTTTTCAAAACAATTCCGAAACAAGCAGTGACAATAGCAGGTTATGATAGAAATGACACACATGCTCCCCTTTATTCCTTGAATTGCTCCTGAGACAGACAATTCCCAAACACATTCAAACAAACAGAGAGCTTCACAACCGCCATTGTTCTTCAACTAAAATTTTTACCTACCAGTGAAATAGTGTCTTTTAACAAACTCTAGACAGAACTTTTTTGCGCATGTTTTTAACCTAACAGAACTCAAAGTTTCTCTCACATGAATTCTTGGATCCTGCAGATCATAAGGTCGCATAAACTCTTCTACAGGTTCCCCAAGGTTATTCTCCAATAGTCCTCGAATCAGTTTATATTTACTCAGATCCAGAGAGCAATGGACTGATGACAGATTGCCATGAATTGATATGTCTGGAACTATATGACTCATCTCCCTACAAAAGAGAAAGAATCAATGTCTTGTCATAAAACCTTCAATTGAAATGCCTACTGATGGGGAAAAATAAACAAAAAGAAAACAGTTCCACAGAAAGAGTTCCACCTCCCTGACTGAACTGCAGCATCTCTCATCCAGCTATGGGTTTCAACAGTATATGAGAAGATGGCAGATATTCTTCCATCTAAGACATATCACCAATTTAAGTGACAAATCATAGGCTCATTATTGTGTTTAAGTGTTTTAAGGTAAAATTTTCAAAAGCACCTAAAGGACTTAAGTGCTGAAGTCTCATTGAAAGTCAATGGGTCTGACTGAAGCACCTAAGTCACTTAAGGGCTTTTGAAAATTTTACTGTAAGCCTAAAAATTACCAAAGTTCTTGATTACTTTCTAGATAAATATAAAATAATTAAAAGAATTATAGACATTCAAGAAAATGCTTAAAGCTTTTTTTTTTTTTTTTTTAAAAAACACTTATTAAAAAACCCAACATGTTAAGGCTTAATACTACCCCCCTCCTCACCTTCAAGTGTTTAGTACTTTGCACATTGGCCCGCTTCCATGGTTTGGGGGGGTGGGGGGATTTGCTAAGAGCCTTGTGACTGTAAGAATGGGTTTCTGACCATCAGATGATTAGAGCTGAGTGAGGATTCTTGTTTGGAATAATTCCTAATTGGCCCTGCCTCTCCACTGCTGGGAGGTTTCTCTGAAATATCCTCTAACTCCTTCCACTCACGCTTAGAACCAGCTGATGGAAAGCAGAGTGCACTGGAAGAATAGGCCTGGAGAAACAAATAGGAGGTCAAAGTGGAACCGTGTGTGTGTGTGTGTGTGTGTGTGTGTGTGTGTGTGTGTGTGTGTGTGTGTGTGTGTGTGTGTGTGTGTGTGTGTGTGTGTGTGTGTGTGTGTGTGTGTGTGTAAGGGTAATTAAAACCACTTCTGCAGTAGGAAGGAAAGTTAGTTAAGAAGGAAGTGGAGTATCCGCTGATGGGGAAAGGAGAGGGGGAAAAAAAACAGGAGAGGAGTGGGAGAAGGGTTTACTGGGCAAGTTAGAAACTTCAGTAAAAGACAATATAACTCAGCCTAAGAGCTCTTAAGTGGAGCATGGAGCCTTTTGTGAGCAGTGGTCTGTTTTTCAGAGATACTAAGCATTCAATGATTCCAACTGAAGTCAGTGCCAGATAAAGGTACTCAGCACCTCTGAAAATCAAGGAACATACTTAGGTTGTTCAATATGAATGTAAGTATTTAATCCTAGTCACCTAAATTTGATTTTTTTTGTCCTTATTTTCAAATATATGTCAAAAACTATAGTGTGAAGTGCTTCTTATCATATTTACTTACAAACTGCTGGGCTGTGTAACATGGGTAACAGTATTTCAAAATATCAGTAAAAATAGGGGGGAAATCTAAACTATATAATCTGTTGTGAAGTTAACAATATACATTAAACCACAGTATACAGAGTAAGAAATTATCCAGATAACTATAACTCACTTGTCTAAGTTTCTCTCTACTTGCAGCTTCAATCCAAAAGGTTCCGTTAAGAGACTTCCTCCTGTCTGCCTGACAAAGTAGGAAGGGAAGGTCAGATCTGCACTGGTGTCCTCCATAGCCTTAGAATACTCTCTAGAGTATCTCTCTGCAGCAAAGATGTCCATGTTCTGCAGATCAACCACAATGCAGTCTAACAGGCAGATATGATCCTCTGTAAGAGTACACAAGATTCATATATCAAGCAAGATTAAAACATTCTCAACTAATGAAACCACCTACTTTACTGCAGAAGAAAGTTGACTTTATTATGGAAATAATTCCGTTCTGTTTATGCTGCTGCATCCAACACCGTAGCATTTGATGCACATAAGCATTAACTCATAGATATTATACCATGAATTCCTCAATTATGTGGGTGCAGAATGTGTCATGGAATCCACTTCATGCAGCAAAATTGTGCACCAGAATTTAACTTTCATGTTTAGGCAAAAGTTATGTTTCTAATCCTTGTGAGTGCAAACATAACCTTAAAAACATGAATCATGTAGTAACATCTTTGAGTTTCCAGACAGAATGGGGGAAGGGAGGAAGGGAATTGTAAACTTCCCCACTCTTCTCAATGAGTTGTTAATTCTGAAACCTAGAACAAACGTACAAATCTCAACATTGTTAATTTTATCACTGCTGATCATTTAAAGCCCAACCTAATTCCCACTGAAGACAACAGAAATGCTTCCATTGACTTCAATGGGAGTTGGATTGGACACCGTTAACTCTCTCATGCCCACAAATCTCAACTGCTTATTACTCATTCCTAGAAATCAAAATCCCAAATGTCCACTATTCTGCCGCCCAAACCTTCAGCTTCCTCTATAATGCAGTTATGTCCTGCCAATACAAAAATCTGTGGCCTGAAAATATGGGAGGGCATACAATAACTTGAATATCAAAACAAACAACATAGGACCGAAAGTACTGGACACATTTTTAATTTTTTTAAATCTTAAACGAAACCTTCAATTTTGAAGTACAACTCTGTGAGCAAGCAGTGGATAGGGAAATCTATCTAGGTTTTTTTCACCATGGCACTCAAATGCCTTTCCTCTTCTGTTCCCAGGCTTCTGTTATCAATGATATTATGCTACAATGAAATGAAATTTAATTACAAACTGTACAAAAAGGAAGGACAGACATTCCTACACCCTTCACATGAACAGTAGCAGACAGAAAGGTCAACCCTAAAATCATGAAGTAACCATGCCATATAAGGTATCTCCTAAACTAAAATGAATAATTGATATTAAAAGGAGGAAGAGTTAAGTAGGCCGTTCTATTATCTCTCACATACCTGGACTGTGAGGGATTTGTGCAACAGGTGATTTTGGTGTGTGTCCTTGCTGCTTAGTCAATGTACTCAGTTCAGACTCACTTTTCAGATTCATAATATTTGTTCCAGAAGATGATTTCATGAATAACCCTTCTTTCAGGCTCATGACCCCCTTCGATTCATCTGCACTTGTTGTTTTCTTTATGCTGTGTTTTGGGGTTCCCAGTGGTGAAGAAAATGGAACAGAACCCTGCTAATGAAAGGAATACAGTGAGTTACAACAGAGATTGGACTTCTAATTTTAAAAGAGATTAATACATGAAGTAATTTTCTAAAAAGTATAAAGGGTGGAAGCTGTGATATAACCACTAACCATAAACAAAGTCATCTATTTGAAAAACAAAGTGTCACTCAGAATTGTGGCCCACCTTAAATATTATAAACAGTTCCAAAATGAAGTCATATGATCACATATGAGCTCTTTGCCCCGCTTTTAAAAAACCTCAACAATTTTTCACTAGAACAAGATTTACAGTATAATACATTTAGAAAAATAGGAGTAAAAAAATCTACACAGATATTAATGTTTTTTAAAATTTCAGAAAAATATTTCATTAAAAATTATTATTAAGGGGGGTGCATTTTGGATATTTCTGATATAGCTGGAAGGGTCAGACTGCATACATTTTATGATCAATTTTGTGCTAATTATTTTCAGGCCTTTGATCACTTGGGTAAAAATGATGACTGCTGTAGATTCAAAGATTTTTTTTTTTTTTTTTTACAGCATAGTAACTACTCTTCATAATCATATTCCTAGATGAGGAATACTGTGAACAGCAAATTACTACAAAAATAATAATTTACTCATTCATGTAACATTTAAAATGGTGCCTTTCTATATGCTCTAGGCACCTTTGACATGACAAAAATGCATCTTACGTGCAGCAAAACAATTTAAGATAACTCCCCACTAATAAACACCTTCAAAACCCAAATCTCTTTGCTTCAGAATAATTTCCCATCTTTACAATTACAATTCCCCAGAAAGAAGAGGAGCTTTGTTTATGTTTGTGTTTAGTATTGTACCTTTTCTGCTTCACTCAGATTGTAAAAGTTTCATGCACTAGAGTTTTCCATCTTCAAAAGACAAAATCTAACATCAGAGGGCTGCAAGGGACCTTACTAGTTCAAACCTACATGAAAGGTTGGTTGGTTGTTTTTTAATTTATCTGGGTTTTCTGAACAGTGGGAAATGAACTAAAAATATGTTAACGTTATGGGGTCTATTTCCCCCATTTAATGCTTCAATAGCTCTCACTGAACACTACTGGGGGTTACATACCTTCTGTATACCCCAAATCCAATTCAAAGTTATCTTTGTAGGTCTGGGGTTTTGTTTTGTTGTTTTTTTTTAAAAAAACACACCTCTTAGATTTAACTACATTTCACCTGCCTGAGCTAATTACCACCTATTTTCCCCATTTGTTTCAGCAGTGTTGGATTTCTCACTTTCCTGCCCTTACAGTGCTACCTCTAGAATTTGCTCTTTCACTTTTGCACTGTATTTGAGACGTTACAGAATGCTACCCCCTCTCATAAGCCATTAGGTAATTTTCATATCTTTAAATTTTCCCTCAAAACCTTCCTTTTAGCTCTAAATTAGGAATTTTTCTAGCTGTAAAGTTTAAGGCATTTTTGGACAGGATTCTTCATATGCAACTTTCATCATATCCCTAATTAATAAAAAAAGTTAAAGAAAGAACATGCAATCGAAAAATCATATCACAACACCCATGAATCCACAAAGTTATGTAAAAAAGAATCCAAACATGGTCATCTTCAGGCATGTGTGAAAAACTTAAAGGAGAAATAAGTGTAAGAACACTGCAAAATAAACTCAAATCCAATCCTTATGGAATTCTACAAAATCACTGAAACAAAAGAAATGCGCCTTTTTTAATATATAAACTAACTAATAAGTGCTGAATTCCACAATGATCTTTTTTCTTTAAACGAACACCTAACACCTCTGCAAAGATGTATTAGTACCTCACGTAAAATGGGATCCTCATATGCACTGCTTTGCAAAATCAAATCCTCAAAAACAAATGAGGGGCAGGGGAAAAAAATTTCAATTAAAGACCCCAAATGATACACACATCTTCTATTATTTAACCTTTATTAATACAACTGCTTATGTAAAGGGTTAAAGTGATTGATAGCCACACAGCTTCTCCTGAATCCCCAAATATTAATGTAAATCCTATTTTAATCTGTTAATGCAGCAACATTGCAGCATGTCATTTCACCATTAGAATTCCATTATCACCTTGTAGTAGACACTCCTCACATTCCCTGCTGGCCATCTCAGCCACAGTTGGGGGAAGAAATGAGGATAAAGGATCAGAGGCACCAAGCATCCCGAAAGCAAGGGATCTGTCTCAGTTTGCTACAAGTCCACTGTCCAAACCAGTGGAAAAACATTTTTGAACATCAGTAGAAGGGGGAACAGTGTTTGACACCGGCTACCAACAGCTCATTTTTATGCTGCAATCACAGTCTGTCAGCCCTTTTCCATTTCTCCTGCCAAATGCTGCTTTCTATAAGTAACTGATCCCAAACAACCTACTTCGGAGGTAGAGATGGAATAGGAGGGTTCCACATACATTCCCTCACACAAAAATTACACTGCTGCCCTTCTCAATATCAGTCTCGCTTAATTTTGCTCCCCACCAAAGAACATAGCTTGGCTTTGTTAAGGGGGATGGGGAGGAAGGAGAAAATACATCACACCACTTCGGCTCTCAAAATCCTGGCTTATCAAGCATATTATAAAAAGAAAAGGAGTACTTGTGGCACCTTAGAGACTAACCAATTTATTTGAGCATAAGCTTTCGTGAGCTACAGCTCACTTTAAGGCTTATGCTCAAATAAATTGGTTAGTCTCTAAGGAGCCACAAGTACTCCTTTTCTTTTTGCGAATACAGACTAACACGGCTGTTACTCTGAAACCAAGCATATTATAGTTATTCTTGGAGATCTAGCCCTACTTGTCTCTACTGACCCAATGGGAATTTTTTCTGACTTACGATGGCTGGCTCGGATCCTGACATTAATGACTAACTATTGGAAGAGGACTGGCAGCCGCGCAAAGGAGCTGAAGGACTTTTTGCTCATCTCATTCAGTATTCTGACACAATTAATTTTATTAGCAGCAAAATAGCTAAGATTGTAATGCAAAATATAGAAAAAGAAAACTTGATGGAGATGGGAAAAACTTGTTGGAGGTGGGAACCAGAGCTCAAAGTCATTACACTGACCTTCAAAAGAAAAACATGCGGTCGATTAAAGTACTGTTTTCCATTTTATCCTCTAGAGTGTGTTGTGATGTAATAGTCTGTGGGTATGGAGAACTAAAGAAAATTCTCTTGAAACTTCAAAGGACCTTTCCACATTTAGATAGAGAGCTAAGATTGATGCATTAAAAAAACCACATCAATAGTAGATATTCTTTCAATTCAAAAAGATAATATACAAAATTGTTCCTACCTTGTCTTTTAATGAGAAGGTACCTGGGCTGTCTGCAAAGAGAAACCTGTTCTTGACTTTTAGTTTCCCAAGATTAGCCACAATAAGATAGTTAGACTTGGAGCTTTCGGGGATGAGCAGGACAGGAGCACCAGCTTCAATGTCAAGAAAAACTCGGGAGGTTCGCTGCGCCTGATCTCTCACCTGGTGGAATAAACATCCAATTTAAAATATACTTTCACGTGCCACAGAATAATTTACCAGGATGCAATCATTTTTGGTAATCCTGTAACACGACTAGGCATTTTTGTAATCTCTCTTTATATAACCTTTTTAAAGGTAAGATTTATTTTCTACTGCTTCTAGCCTCTTATGATGTTTCTTGACCGTTATATTATTAAAATACATTCAGAGGTAGTCCAATTAAAAAATGGCTAGTTTACTGACAAATGCTGATAACAGCTAACATTTATATTAATTTAAGACCAAATAACTATATACAGATGGACAGAAATCTGAGAAACTATAAATTTTCTCCCCACCTACAATAGTGAATTCTTGTTTAAACTATAGAGAAACAGATGACTGGTTTGGAAAGAAAGGGCTGTGACAAACACTGAAAACAAGCCAGAAGTCATGTGGAAGACAAGAGTAAAGCATAAAACATTTTACTGTCCCAGTCAAACTCAAGTATGTATTAATACGGTACACTGAAGTAAAATTGAACTATATAAAAAAAATCTAAATTTCAGTTTAGCTACAAATTGTTGTTTACAGTCATCCCAGATTGAAAGGAAGTAAATAATCACGTCTGTAAATCATTATAGTTGACAACACTTTTCATCAGCTCTTTATTAGTGAAAGCAGATTAGGCTGAAATTTGATCAGCAAATGAAAGAGTTTTTACCGGTCTACTTCAAATCAGCCTATTTAAACCAACTAGGATGAAGGATTCCAGAAAGAATCAGGCATTCTTTGCAACACACAGAAGTACTAATCTAAATTCAGAAAACAGGGAATCTGAGCCAGTATTTACTGTTTCACCTTCAGAGTTTACCCTTACAGTCAGACAAAAGCACACTATAATCAATCCCCTTCCTCACAGAGGCCAGTGAAAAACAAATTAACCATATGTAATATCTCTTTATTTCCTGACACAAATAAATAAGCTCCACAAATAAATGTATAAAAGTGCCAAATAAGAAGCCATGAGAAATTCTTTATAAAAGTCCAAAATTCTCATATATTTTTCATAATCAAAAGAAGATGTGCTATGAAAATGGCTGTTGTTTCTTCCAACAGAACTCCAAGACGTTTGTATATTTTCAGAGTATTAGTCCATTACATTTCTGAAAAAATATTTATATTACTAAAATAATATTCAGTCACCTAGTAAATAAGATTCAGATACAGTAAGGATTAACTTTCATTGGTTAGCGTGAGAACAATTTAGGATTTCATATGTTACAAATTGAAAAGATCAATTAGATCATCAAATCCATTCCCCTGTAAAGCTGGGATACATTTTCCTGATAAATTCACCAAGTAGAATTTCCACAAGATATGCATGATTTTATTTATCATAATACAGGTGCGACACAAAAGATAGCTGATAACAGACTGATTGATCTTTATTTCTTGGTCCCAGTCGCACAATATGGGTCAAGATTGCAACAGGTTATATGCCATCATATCACAGGGACTAGCAACCACTAACATGCCTGACTAATGTACACTGCCACATGCCCATTTAAAATGGAATTTTGGGGGGGAAATCAGAAATGGTTTCCAGTAAATTAGATCCCTCATAACATCCAATATGTTAACAGTGTTATGCATCTCCTGCAATCCTTGGAAATCAGATCTCATTACAGCCTAATACTTCTCAAGTTACTATGAGGTGATCCGGTAAAACAAAGTGCATGCTGTATTTCAACGGCAAGGAATGTCTACACTGTACTAAGAATGAATGTTAAAAAAAACATACTATTTGTCCTTCAATTGCTGCTCTCTGGCGCCCTAGGACATCCTGAAGCTGAGTGAAATGTTGAATGAAAGACACCACCTCCGCCTGAAAGCGTTGAGTATGCACATACTGAACTGATGCCATCCGCAAGCTGACACGAATATCACACTCTCGTTGTAGCAAAGGATCAGGTTGCCCGTACCTGTGATAAAAAATAAAATATTAAGATCATACAAAAATTAAAGACTCCTACAGTTTTAAATTCACCCACAATTGAGCAGCAACATTTGCAAATTTCTGTTTCAATGAAGTGACAATTTTAACTTTAACAGTACCTTACATTTGCACAATTAAAAAATGAACTTAGAGCACAATTTGAAAGAATAAATTCTTAACTAAATCCTAACTTATTTTGCAGGTATAAATACCACTGTAATTAAATTAAGCTAGTAAAAAAAAAAAATGAAAGTCTGAGTTTTGATTGCTACTCTATCTTTAACTTAGTAGGTCATGCCTACATTCAACAGATATCCAGAACCGTGATATTTTATCTCTCAAATACAGTATTATGTGTTACAATACTTAGGTCATAAGTGACAGTAAAAAAAAGAGAAGAACATTCAACTCTGAATTTCAATGTGTTCTGTCGGTTTAAGTTAATCTTAATGCTGTCTGAACAATTTTTAAATCTACTTATTTTCTAATGACAGAATATGAAGAAAAGATACTTAAGATTGAAACATCCGAAAACATAGCACAAAATGGCATTTACACTGAGCACAACAGCTTTAGGAAGTACATAATATTGAAAAAGCCGAAGTCTAAAATGTAAGTGAGACCAGTGGAAACGAACTTGCTGCAGTTCACAAACAGTACCAGAGGTATAATTTATACTGAATGGGAAGTTTTGAGGACACAAAAAAACCCAAATGTCATTAGAATAGTTCAGATTTTTATCATAACACTAGCTGATCCCCCTGAAGGGTCAAGGCCTGCTGGAATTGTGACACTGAAGGAGGTCCCCTCTCTCCCATATATCTTCCCTCCTCACTTCCATATGCTCTGTAGCCTGCCACTACAAAAATATTCCATCCTTTAGAGGGCACCACACATAGAGCCCTAGGCTAAACCTAAAGAGGACCATGGGATTGCCTGTATATACTTTTCATGGGTCTGATGCGGAGTTCCTTAAAATGAGAATTTTGCCCAGTATGTCAATGGGAGCTTTGTTTTTGTAAAGAACTCATGATGCAGTCTAGTGTGTTTTTCTACACAACGTGCTGCTTTCTAAAGTTTTAAAGTTAACTTTTGCTCTAATAATAATAATAATAATAATAATATCTTTGTTTAACATTAGTTGTATCAAATGAAAACTATTCAGTTTAAAAAAACAAGTTCTATTTTATTTAGGGAAAGGTCAACATTCTTTGTTTTTCAAATCACGCTTGACAGAACCATAAGCAACATTTCAAAAAAAATTCCTTCACTGCTGTGTGTTGACAGACACCCAGCATCAATTAAAATTACCAGTCAAACCCCCTAAAAAAAGTTTGCAACAGATACAAGAGTACATTTTTAACATCACAGGCTTTCAAGATAGAGCACTTTATAAACTGAACATTCAAATGTTTTTTGATGTTTTGTTTTAATAACCCGCTAAACATTGTGCAACAAGAAAATGTTCCATTTCATACTTGTAAATTTGGAAAATGAGCGCCTCTTCACCACTGGTAGTGAAACGTTCTCTGTAAAACTCTCCATGAGAGGTAAGATCACTTAGGGACAGGCTTCCAATGCTTCCCTGTAGGGCTAAATCTCCATCTAAAAAACAAAAGAAAGACCATTTATTATTTATCTTAGAGGATATTAATATTAATTAACTCTCTGTAGTAAATCCCTTGTTACTGTAGAACGGGCTTACCTTTACTGGGATAACCTAGACCTTTAACAGATTATTGAACAAAAGAGATGGGAAAACACAAAATCTCACATTCCAAAATCAAAGCAAATCACTCCAAGTAACAAAAAGATTGTACTAATCTAAACAATTTATGTTGCCAAAAATAAGGTTTGCATATGTAGTCTAATAATTACATTTCAACCTCATGCCTAAAAATTGAGATGTATATACCTTCTGAAAACTAAACATTTTATAGATTTGAAAAAGATCTCTCTCATTGAGAAAATCAGTCACTTTTTATAAAACAGAACAAAAAAGGTTTCAAAAACTAAACAGATTTAGATCTTAGCTGATCTCAGCACCAAGAATTAAGCGTTCAGCATGCTACAAGTGATGCAAAAGTTCCAAAAAGAGGTTGTTGTGAGATTAATCCTCCAAACCTAGCACCCAATGCTGCACGAAGTGCTGGAAGTTAACTTTAAAATATGACAATACACATGTCTGGATGGGGTTAATTTATAAGACTGGAAAAGAACGGCTGCAAGACTGTTTAAAACAGAATAGTTGTGCACAACAACCATCTTTCATTTATATAAAGGTTTATAAAAAAAACTAGACTGGCAGGATATAAATGGTCATTTACAGAAAACGAACCGGTTCTATACACTTGTGGAACCTCCAACTACTGGGAGTTACTTAATCTCTAAACCCTTTGATTTGAAACAGTAAGCCCTATAGTTTTCACTCTTAAGAGGGTATTCCTATTTCAGTGTTTGCAAGGAACACCCGTGTGACACAGGACAAGTCATGTGTGGAAAAACACTGAAAGCTACCCGATGCAATGATTCAATCAATACCAATTAACCACTGAAAGTCTGCATTAAAATTTGCCTGACCTAACAAGCAAAAACAAGCTCCCAGTAAAGGAAAACCAGTTCAAGACACTATTCCAACGCAAAAAGAAAAGGAGTACTTGTGGCACCTTTGAGACTAACCAATTTATTTGAGCATAAGCTTTCGTTAGCTACAGCTCACTTCGAAAGCTTATGCTCAAATAAATTTGATAGTCTCTAAGGTGCCACAAGTACTCCTTTTCTTTTTGCGAATACAGACTAACACGGCTGCTATTCTGAAACCTATTCCAACGCAGTGATTCCTCTCATTCTAAATTGTATGCATTTTTAAAATGTTAACTACCACCTATACTCACCAATCATTTCCAGATATGTGACAAGTTTTGACACATTAGCTTTAGCTAGCTCACTGGTCGTCTGATTCAACACTAAGGATAGGGAATGAACCTGGTCAAGCAAAAAGAAATAGATTAGTAGTATGTAATACGATCACTTAACTGGAACCAACTCTGAACTGATCTAAAGAAGTGTTCTCTCTGTTATTGAAAACAAAACCTCAATTTTAAGAGTGAGAACTTTTGCCTTTAACACCCATATCATCCCCTTCACAACCTCCACACAACAAGACTATCTTCCTCGCCTGTCTTTCTGATGATCTGAGCCCCGTCTTGGAATCCCTCATTGTCACTCATTTCTCCATTGCATAAAGTTCAAGGTTTTTGTCCTTACTCTCAAGGTCCTTCACAACTCTGCCCATCCTTCCACAACTGCTAGTCTCTTACTGCATTGTTCACTCTTCAAACAACAGTCTTAACCACCCATTTCTCCCACAGCTGCCTTTACACTTTCCTCCAAGTACCCATTATACATTTAACGTCCAACTGAACTAATCTCTAAGTCCACTACCCTATCCTCCTCCATATGCCTTTTCAAGACACACTTCTACTGTGACTCCTAAATTAAATCAATCCACTAACAATGGGTAGGTCAGGAGGTGGGTGTCATCCTTTTTAATAGACATTTATTTACATTAAAAAAAACAAACATTCAAATTATTTGAAACCCCTCAAGTTGTACACTCGGTTATCCTTTGTAACCACAAGGACATATTACGATTACCTTCGTCCTCCTTCCCTTTCCCTCTTAACGTTTTTGCCTTGTCACAATTAGACTGCAAGACCCTTGGAGAAAAAACTGTATTCCTATGTGTCTATACAGTGCCTAGCATAATGAAGCCCCAATTTTGACTGGGGCCTTTGGGACCTAGATGGGTGCAACAACTACCTGATTAGTCTTATAAGACTCATTGGGGGCCTCTCAACCCCAACTGAGTGCGAGTCTTAGGGAGCTGGTTGAGCACCCGCTGTACCTTAGGGATCTTAAGATTTTCAATCAACCTCCCACATTAGCTCTAGGATTGTGGGCTCCACTGAGCCTTGAGGACCATTGCTTAACCCCCACCCATCTTCCTTAGGAGGGTTCTTCAGAGGTCTCCCAAACAATCATCCTTCACAAAGTGTCAGGAGATTCATTGGGGCCTTCTTAATCCCTAACCCAGGCAAGCCTCCTGAGGCTTGGCAGGGGCCCTCAAACCTGCCCACTTGCATGGAATATACAAGCCTCAAGAGGGACATGGTTCCATCAGTGATTCTCAGGATGCTCTTTGGGGACCCAACAAAGCCAACCTCTCCCCAGAGGCCCTATGAGGCTTGTTTATCCATGACATGGGAGGATGACCCTATTTAGGAGTCCATCAGATTCTGCCGAGCATAAGCAGCTATCTGAGATGGCTGGGGGTGATGAGTTATTGGGGGTCCAGTCAGCCAGATAAGGTTGGCAGGGAGTAGGAAGCCGTCTTGGTGTGTCCCATAAGGCTTGCAAAGGTGAGAACGGGTTTGAGGCACTGACTACTCTCCTACTACAGAGTAAAAAGAAAAGGAGTACTTGTGGCACCTTAGAGACTAACAAATTTATTTGAGCATAAGCTTCCGTGAGCTGACAGTCTCTTACTCTGATTAAGAACAGGCAAACTCCAGTATTCCAAAACACTGGCTATCCAAAACTCTTTTCTCTAAAAGTCAGATCTGTTCCCTTATCCCAATTCTCAAAAAATGCAAATTCATTATTATTAACCCCTATTTTGCAAAGATTTTGTATTTTCTTCCAAAGACTTTTGTATAATTGGGAGTTACCATATAGGTTTTATATATATTGTGTGTAGGATACATATGAATGACCACCACTGTAAATATAAAATGTTAACTTGAATTAAAACACAACTAAAATTTGCATAAAACAATGTGTTATGGAAACACACGTGGTCAATGTCCAGTATCTCTATCTCTAGTACCTTAAGGTTCAGCTTGGTGTTTACAGGATCCTGAACTTCAGAAGTTGATAAGATACTTGCTTCCGACTTCACCATCTGCTGAATATCCTCAGGCGGCAGCTTCATAGCATGGTTATCAGCAGTGGATCCAATCCCAAAAAAATCCAATATCACCACCCAGGTTTGCAAAGTTATTAAAACGTCTAGACAGTTGAAATCAACATCCACACTACGGTTAATTTTGTTATAGCGAGAAGAAAATTCAGAATGTTTCTTGTCCACTAGGAATATATTGATATGAACCAATGAATCATCAAAGTTATTTTTTCCAGAAGGCACCTTGGACTTGTTTAATGTTGGAGAAGGTGGGGGGGTCAAAGGATATTCAGAGTCAGCATCTTCTTTTTGTGTTTTACGGGAGGCACAAGTTGGTCTTTGGTAAAACTGAAAGACATTTGGTGCTTCTTCCATGTGGGAAGGGAGGGAACGTGGCATGTCTGGATATTCTACATTGGATACCGAAGGGCAAGATTGGGAAAGATATTCCTTGTGCACTAAACCAGATGGTTTGGGTGCTCCACGGGACACCATGAGGTTCTTGTGCATAGAGTCTGGACTTTTTTCCAACAGGTCTTCCATCAGCAGAGAACGCAAAGTAATCTGAATGGATAAAGTATGTGGATGATCCTTAGAGAATTCAACATCAAAATCCTGAAACTTTACGCTGACCAGACCTTGTGCTCCAAGTGTAAGATCTCCACATAACTGAACTTGGAGTTCTGAAATATGAAAGTTTGCTTGAATCTGGGTAAAAGATTTTGTTTCCCTAATAGGCATTGACTTGTTTGGAACAGCAGAAAAGCTTGAATGGCTGAACAATCCATTCTCCTTCCGTTCATTCGAGAACTCTGAGCCTACACTGCGAAGCGATACTGAAGGAGAACTAGGACAAGTTGAAGATGTAGAACTGGATGCAAATTTATTCAAATCTTCATTGTAAATTAAATTGTCAAGGGTTTGCAAAACTTGCTCATATACGTGTTTTGCTAAGACCACCTGCATTTAAAAATAAACAGTCATAAGTCTAGTATCTATTAATATTTTCCAAGCTCAGCAAGTGTGTAAAAAACACCTCAATATTTTCTTACTGTTAAAATATCATTGTTTCAAGTACACTCAGCCCCAACAATTAACTTGCATGAAAGTTCTGAAAACATCATGTAGCAAATCTTGAAAAACATTCTACTCAGAATCAATACTGCTTAGGTGTATCTGCTTCCCTCCATTCACCACCTCCACCATTGTTACTCGATTTTTAAGAACATTCACATGAAAAAGGCATTTAAATTCTTAACATTTCATCTATTCTACAGCTGCTTCTTCACATGAAGTCATAATCTGCCATGTCAAGCCATCATAATTTCCACAACAACTAACCAATGTCACAGGCAGAGGATTAGTCTTTTAAAAAACAATCCTGGCTCAATTAATGGTGAATGTTTGAAATACACTACATTCTGTTTCAGACTGAAGCCAGCATAGGCCTGACTAGAGAGATCCTGCCTACAGCACAGAAGCTGGTACACAAACTGAACTGTTCCACAAATTGAAGATTTCAACATCTCCAGTAGCACAAAGCTTGTGTTGGAAACACCAAACTAAAAATCAGGGGATTCAATCCCAAGGAGGAAAAATACAATTTTTTGGATCAATGATAACTTTGTGTTCAATTACAGAAACAATTTCATCTTCTAAATGCCACTTCATGCCATAGTTTTTGCAGGAATTGGATTTTTTTTAAATTAATGCTGGTGAAAATTACCAGAATGACAGCTCTGAAGCGTTAATTCTTCTGTTTATCCACAGAACAAGTACAGCATGAGCAGAGACAGTATAAGCTTCCCAACACCATCCGAAACAACTTGACCTTGAGGAAACACTTCTAGGATGAGAGGGAAGCCAACTTTCTACTGTTATTTGTAGCAGTGTGCTGGTGCAAAAGCACCTAATTAGCCCCTGCCCAGTCAGCTCCCATCAGGGGAAACAGATTGGGGATAATGGAAAAGGCCTGATGCCGGCCTGAGGATTGGAAACACCTGCTGGCCTCACAAGCCAAGGGCTATAAAGGCCGGGAGGGAGCCAGCAGGCAAGGGAGCAGCCAGGGAGAAGTCACTCAGGGAGGGAACTGGAGGTCTCCTAGCTGAATGCTGACTCTGCCTGTAAAGGAGGTAACTAATCCTGTAAAGCTTGTCTATAGACAGACACTGGTGGTGGGATAACTTTAAGTAAATAAAGACACAGGTGTTGCACAACCCTGAAGCCTCTCTGAGCCTTATTGGGGGAAGCAAGTGGGCCCCAGGAAGAGGGGCAGGACGTGAACCCTGTTACCTGATTGAATCGATCTTTGTTGAGATTCCTAACAAGCATGCCAATTAGGACAATGGTAGTGGGGGTTCTCGGTGGTGTGGACGGAGGATGATTAGGAATGAAAGACCGTCAACTCATTTCAAGCAGACTACCAAAATGCCTTATGATACTAACTTCTGGACATTGCCCTGGGTTAGATTTGAACTGGCAATATAGAGGTAGAATTCTGTATTCCATTTTCCAGTTCCCTAAGCAACCCAGTCCCTGACATTGTTCTTCTATATCATCAAAAAAGGATTTTTAATAAAAAAAAAATTGCTCTATTCAACTGTGGAGTAAAACATCTATATTAATGCTGGTAAATATTAAATTATTATACCTGAAGAGGGTTGACAAATTTCCCCTCGATTCTCATAATGCTTGATATTCCAAAGTCTTCATTATTCAAAGGGAACGTCAAATCTAAATCTCTGTCTATTGGGATCTTCTCCAATTTAAATTGTATAGTGGTGTTGTTCAGAATGTGGAAAGCTGTTATTAAAAGACATACATACATTTTTTATCCCCAACATCTACAGTATGAAATACTAAATCACATCATACTGAAATGTGTCAAATTAAAATAAAGGCAAAAATTACATCACCATGGAATATATAATTACCTGGAGACTGAAACTGGCTCTCTTTTCATATGGGACTGAATAAGCACAGCCCAGAAAAGACAACATAATTCTGCTTTTGCTGATCTAATTCTGACTCTTTCGGTTGCTCTAAAAAAAATTTTTTTTTTTTAAATTGTAGTTTTGATTGCATTTTAGCAAAGCTGTGCATGGAGGCAACTATTCAGTTTTCAGATTAGGAATGCAAAATCTGGATACAAATAAATGTGAATTTGTCCACATTGTAATTAAAAAGAGGCTTTTCATAAAACGTGCTGCTTGAGGAATTTAAACAGATATTTATTTAAATACGCTCGGGTTGTAATACTACTTGTTAGTTAAAAGAAATAAACCAGAGTTTTTCATGATACTTACCATGACCTTTATGTAATGATTCAAAAAAATCATGACGAGTAAAGTTGGATTCCTCCTGGATAGTAACACTGGAAGTACCTGAAGGAGGGTGTAACCCCTGAGTCATCTCACTGGCAGACTCTTTCCTGACAATAAACTGGTTGCTATTTAAAGAATACATTTTAATATCTTTAATTTCAACTTGCAGTCTGTCACTTCTAGACTCATCTTCTCCTGGCACAAAATTCTGAATAGATATTTGTCCTAGATGCCCTACAAGCAGTTCAGGGCTACCTGGCTTGCGAGGTATTGATACAATTGGTGACTCAACATTTACATTTAAGATAAGCTTAATAGTATCAGTTTTGAGAGATGATGGTCCAAATCCATCTTCTTCATTATCTTCTAAATTGAAAGGGTCTCTTGATCGTGGTGTTGTATCAAACAGAGAAACCATTTCACTGTATTCAGCAGTTTTAGTTGCCAGGACAGAGGTAACTTTTGTTGCTGCTGTCTTCAGCATGCTGCGGAAATTCTCTTCCAATTCATCCATGGATAAAGTTAGTTCTTTCAGAAATTTAGCCGAGTGGTTGTAATGTAAAGAAGCCATTTTGAGGTTCAGGGAGCATTCTTCTTTCGACTGCTCTACAAAATTGAAGCTCAAAGCATCTGGGAGGCTACTTTCCTCATCGAGCCTGACAAATACAGATTCAAAGTAGCCAATATTATTGATGAGATTTTCATACCTTACTGTATTCCCTATGCTGACAACATACTGGTTCTTAACGTTATCTTGCGTCAGATCCATAAGGTGCAAGCAGCCAAGAGAGCCATTTACATCCAACTTGCTACACATGGAGACGTTAACTTTGGTGCCACCAATGCTCGCTGTTGCAATTTTTCTGCCATATTTTTCTCCATTTGTCATTCCAAGTGTCCTAAGGAGGAGTATATTTAGCCAATGAATGTCCACTGCTACTTCTATATTTCGTGCATGGGTAGACTGAAAGGTTTCCTGCTCCCTGAAATTTCTTTCCAAGTCAGTCATTAAAGGCTGAGGGCTAGAATCTTCTTTTTTCTTTGGGAAGGATTTCTGGAGAAACCCGATCAGCTCAACAATTGTCTCTGGGTTAAGAATGATATCCAAGTTGTTCACCTGCACTGATATCACTTGGAGCGTGCTGTCCAAATTCATTGATGGGCACTCTGCACTCACAAATTGATATTCCAGTTTAATCAAAGATTCTTGATCTTTTGCATAATTACCAGATGAAACATTTGAGGCTGCTGCACATTTCTCTGTCAAACTGGCCACATCAACTGGACAGGCTTCATTTGGTCCATAAATAGGAGACTGTGCCCTACTATCTCGAAGACTTCCTGTTGGAACATCAAAACTAAGATTCTTGTGAGAAGCCATCAAAAGATCAAAATCAGAGCCGTATGTTTGCATAGTGTCAACCAGTAATAAGCCATGAACAGTTAGTGACACTTCTGCATCATAAGGCCTCTTCACAAAATGGGCATTGGTGCCAAAAACCTTGAGTACAGAGATGTATCGCCCATTGCTTTCAACACCTAGCTGCATACAGTTAACTTTAAATTCAGCTAAAAGAAGTTGAGACTCTACAAGTACCTCCCTAGTGTGTTGTTCAACCATCATAACACTCTGTGTTAAATTCATTACAGAATCATGCAAACTTCCACGCTGGTCTACTTCTGTGAAAATCTTCTCTTTCCCTATGTGTAAAGCATCTGGGGACTTAGTTTCAGATGTACTCAGCCTTGCAAAACAATTCTTCAAAGCTGATATTTTATCCTCATTGATATGTATTTTCAGGTCTGGTAAATTCCCAGATAGGACAGCTCCTGGGTATTTCGGATCAGAGGTGTATATCAATCTGCGCTCCAACTGCAAATGAACATTGAATTTTTCTACCACATGAGTTGGACCCACATCACTATCCTGAACATGTTTCCAGTTATCTTTCACTCGTCCAACCATGATCTGAAGATCCATAAATGACAACGTGTACCTCTCATACATCTTTTTACTCATTAAGTGTGCCTGTAGTTGCTCTTCACTGATTTCTAAGCAAGTCAATTCAGATGTTTTGATTCCACTACTGGTGGTAGCCTCAGAAGGTGGGGTATTGGGAGGAGTTGCAAGAGGTGTTTTATATTCATCATCACTCAGTTCTTTGACCTCTGATGACAAACCACCTGCACCCTTCTTTTTAGACTCATCTGTAGATTTAAAAAGGATGGACTCATCAAAATCATACATTCTTTTCCTTTGAACACTTCTAAAATATTGATCTTGTTGTATGTTTTAATTTTAAACAAAAGGTCAAGAAATTGTCAAGTGCAATACTCATGTAGTACCTGATCTCTTATCGCTAGATTTGATAACAGTAAGAAAACAAAAAGAAAAGTAACCACTATATTTCTGTCACGTAAGTGACAGATGTAACATATTTTAAAAAATCCATTTTAAAAATTACACTTGTGAATTTTTAACTATTAAAATATATTATTATATATTGTAATTACATTACTACAATTACTGAAGGAGATTAGAGAAAAATATTTTTTCCTATGTCGATGTGATGCATTTGACAACACATTGGGCCTGATTCAAGGGCCACTGAAGTCAGCTAATTCAAGACTAAATTGACTTCAATGGGATCAACTCTTCTGTGTCTAATCAACTTTACTGTCCATAGAAGAGAATCCGTAAAAGACTAATCTTGCAATTTCCACCTTTGTTTCTGTGTGGTTTAAATGCAGCATGAGAGGAGAGAAAAATCATGCCACTCAAAAGAATCTAATTCCTCTTTAAACCTTACTAGAGAACCCAAATGGATGTTGTGAAAATAGTTTACTCAGTTTGCTCAGTTCAAACCATAACGTAGCAGTTACTAAAAAAGGCTGTGAAGACCTTGCAGAAAATGGTTTGTCGATATGCTAGAAAGAGGTAGAATGGTATGTCTAAGGACCTTGAGGGTGAAAGCCTGGCAAAACTCCCATTGGCATCAGTGGGATCAGGATTTTACACAGGACTGTAGAGTTTATCAGCATCATACTATTTCTTTTAAGGTTAGATATCTTCCTTTTCAAAAACAAGTATTAAATAGAGAAATCCAATGTAATAATAACTGTTACTTAGATATACTGCATTTTAAGCAGATTTGGTTTTATCTAAAAGCTTAATTTTTTTTTATTGTGTTTGAGTTTCCTTTTCAGTTTTTATACATTACTACCAGCACTGTGGCTTGGCTTAGTTATAAAAGTAATTGTTTTATTTATTGGATAGTTAAAAAAAAAATTCCTTTCACTCTTGCCAGCTAGCCCTTGGCAAATGCCAAGAGTACAGCCTCACAGGGCTTCACATTTTGGAGACCATTTTCAAAACATGCTTTCTCTGGAACAGCTGTCTCAGACTCTAAGCCTTTCTGATTCTCTGAGACAAGAATCCCCAGTCTGCTCAAATGTGCCAGACACACAGGTTACAGATGTGAATGGCCATACGCAGACTTCAGATTTCATACTAGGTCCTGTAGAGGTAAGGCCATCCCTGGACTAAAGTTTACCCCGACCCATCCTCCCACAATAAATATGGTGTTAATACTAGTAAAACTGTATGTGTGCCCAGGCAAATAGAAGAATGCTGGGGGGTCCTACCATATACATGTAAAAATAGATACAGTTTATTTCCAGGCCATACCTTGAGAATTAGTTAGTAATATTCTCCCCAGATCCAACACTACTAACACTGGGTCCACAAATTTGAAGTCATCAGGAAAGATCACCTGAGGGGCAGAAATATCAAGGCACACTGTCCAACGTTTGCTGTTTTCCTGAAAACAAAATAAAAATATTTTCTTCCCATTCACAAAACAAATGCAAGAATCAATCCTATCCAAATTATAAATTCTCCACTGATACTAAGGTACCTGTATAAGCATAACATGCATTTGACAATGTTTTATGAAAAAGTATCAGAGCCCAAATATTTCCTTCTCAGAGAAAAGATCTTTTAATTTTTTCTCTTGTTATAACAGCTACTTATGACATGTACATTACTAATACAATTATCCTTCAATTTTTAGGAAGGGCAAAGTAGTTTCCAAGATCAGTTGAAAGATGATTACTACATACTTGGAGAGAATTTTTCAAAAAAGCTCAACACTCAACAGCTCCTATTGATTTCAATGGGAACTTGAAATTTGGGAAACTTTGTGGATCCCTTCCATGTTTCAGAACTAATATAAAAGGCAAGGAAACAAAACACATTTCTGAGAAAAAGAAACTTACAATGAAATCTCCCACTAGTAAACGATCAATCGTTTGCCTGATTTCAGCTTTTGTCTGCATTTTTAGTTTGTTGTACTGTCTTCTAGCTGCTTCAGCCACTCTCACCTCTAGCTCAGACTGATATCCAAAGCCTGCAGGAAATATACAAATCTGAGTTGCATAATTTTGTTCACATATCGCTGAATCAGAAAGTAGTAATGAGAATTTATTTACTGTGATTTATAAAAATGTAAACTATGTTGTTGTTTTTTCCAGGAAACTGCATAACAACAGATGGCCAAAAATTGCATCTAGAGGCTGAAGTGACCATTCCCAATAACAGCCCTAAACACTAACTGTATTACAAATGATTATTCGGCAAAAACAGAGCTTTTAAGCAAACAAAGGATTTCTTAAATCCTTGTGTGATCATTATGGTGGGTCACACCTTCCATTTTAATTTCCTGAACAAAATCTGACTAAATGTACTCAAGGGAATTTAAGGAAGGGCTATGAGGCAGCCAAAATCCTTCCTAATTGTATCCATGTCCCTTGAGGAACATTCTGATCTTGTAAAAAGGAAGGAAAACTATTTCTATACTAGGTCTGTGCCATATCTTGCTGCTATCAAACTCTTAGTATTCAAATACTAAGGATTCAAAAAGAATCATTTATTGTTCCTTATTCTCACCCTTTCTGCCCTCAGAAGCAACATACAGAGCTGAAGTTCTAAAGGCAGCTGACATGAAAGTTCAAGCTCAGGTCTTAAGCCCCCAGGTCAAGCAAGGATTAGTTCAGTGAAGCTCTATCCTTATGGAAGAGACACAGCAACTGTAAAAAGGAAGACACTCCCTCTGACAAATCCAAGAGTGGCAACGACAGACTTGAGAGAGGGACAGATTGTGATAATGTGGCATCTACAAGATTAGTCAATTAAAGGTGGAAGTGTAGGGAGATATCCTGAAGGCATGCCCTTTCTGCTTCAGAAATCAAGAGAAGCCCTCACTTTTTCTTGATTTGAATTTACAATGGAAACTTTTATTGCCGCTTTACCGGAGTAAATATGAGAAATCAATCAAATTTGAGAAAATAAATAAGACATGAAAAAAATATCAAACAAAAAGGTTAACCTGAGGTATGAACCCTTCCCTTGTAGAAGAAATCGGCTACTTTCTTAATGGCTTGTGGATTGTAAATAATATTTAGAGGTCTGGTACTGACTTCCAGGCGTCTCTCAAAATTGCTGTGGGCTGGGTTTCTCTCATACAGCATCTCAAATACTGGTGCATCGGGGTCTGCATCTGAATCAAGATAACAAAAGAATATAAAAGCAATTCTGTCTAAAGTAGGAGTACGGAGGGTATAAAAATCAATTTTTTGTTTGCATGGGGGTAGTTAATATCTGATGTTCATTCAGACTATAGTATTTAAATTTTTTAAAATACAATGGATATGCATCAAAAGCAGCTCAATTTAAAAATTAACATTCATAGACTAAGGCCAAAAGAGACCATCATGATCATATTTTCTGACCTCCTGCATACTGCTGGCCCCAGAACCTCACCCACCCACTCCTGTAGTATACCCCTAACATCTGGCTGAGTTAGTGAAGTCCTCAAATCATGATTTAAAGACTTCAAGTTACAGACAATCCACTCTAGTTGAAACCAGCAAGTGACCCTCGCCCTATGCTGCAGAGAAAGGCGAAAACCCCCCCAAAGTCTCTGCCAATCTGACCTAGGGGGAAATTCCTTCCCGACCCCAAATATGGCAATTAGTATTTGTCTACAATTAAACGACTAAAATTTTCAGAACTGGGTGCCTAAAGTTAGGTTCCTAACTCGAGCAGCAATCTCATTTTCAAAGATGAGTATCTGCAGTTCCTACTGAGTTCAGTTTGTCAAAATCAGGCCATTTGTTTACTTGCACAACAACCCAATCTTGCAAATTTGCTTTGCAAAGGTGGATCTCTGAACCCATGCAAAGCCCCATTGACTTCAGCGTGGGAGATATCCTGCAAGTTTCTCTACGCAAGTCCAGAGCCTAAATATGGATTTCGGAGCCTAACATCAGGCACCTACATTTGAAATTTTTTAGCCTAAGTATTTCACTAATATCTTTTTCAAATGCATAATCTGGTTGCATGCTCAGATCAGGCATAGTAATGAAAATATTACCAGTGCTCCTATTAGTCATTTCTGAAGATGAAGTTTGGAGACCAAAGGAGGAGACGCAGCCAACCTCTTTTTGCTAATTAGGAAAAAAAAAAAAATTGAAGACCATCAAACTGAATATGAAAATAAGCCATTTAGTGTACATACCCAAATTTAAGTTGTGTTTTTCCTTATTTTATTTGTTGTTAATTTTAGAATGCAATGTGATTTATAATAATTATGCCATTATGCCATGTATTTTTTCTTCATATAACCAATAATGAAAGAAAGAAAAACAATTTGCATGTGAACATATAAGGAGGAAAAGCTATCTTTCTTAGTCAACAAGCTGATTGTAAGTAGCAAATCACATTTCTACAAATGTCAGAACGTTATAGTTAATAGACTTCAAGTCTTCAAGGCTAAAGCAAAATCAAATCTTTCATCCCTCTCTGGTAGAAACACTTAAATTCTTCAGTAACAATACTAGAAAAAAGTTCCTGGATTGTACGTTTGTAGTCTTGAACTAAATGCAATTGAAGAAAGTCCTCCATGGGAACCAAGGCTTTTTGGGGAGGGGAGAAGGGGAGAGTTGGTAAATAAAGCAAAAAACAAACTCTTTAGCTAATTAAGCAGCAGCACTTATTATTCCAAAACTAAATTCAGTCCAACAACTGGCTCTGTATAGTAATATACAGAACAACAGTCCCAAAGATTAAAAACAGGAAGAGCTTTATGGAGGATCCTTGCAGAGAAAAAAAAGCCAAAGTTCATTCAGACATTTTCCAGATTATAGGTTTTCTTCTGTGCTTATGATGCAAATGCTTCATACTAAGATACATAAGAAGATTAACATTAGTATTTTTATACTCATATTTTGAGGGGTTTTTTTTAATTTAAATATCAATCCTGAAATGGCAACAGTACTATATCAAGATGTAATTGCATTCTTTTACATACAGGATTTGGGAAGACAAGAACAGGAAATATGGTCCCTTCTGTTGCTAAATCTCGCAGAAAAAGGCCACCCAGTTGAACTGTGAGAAGGGAAGAATTTTTGCGGGGAAGGGATTCTGCTAAGATCTTTACACCTGGAAAATAAAGACATAAGTGGCTGTATTGAATTCTAGAGAGAATACATGACAATAAATGTATTTATGGATGACAGATACAAGTGTCATCTTACATATTCATAAGCAAGCTAAGAAACAAGACAAGAGCTAAGACTGGTTAGTTATGCTTCATTGACAGCCTTTTAAACCATCAGTTTCTCATTGCTAAGGTTTCCTCAAATTGAAGAATTAAAGCTCTTGCCCCATAAGGGGATTTTTATTTTATATTTATTTATTTATTTTTGCAAGTAATATGGTTAGAAGTGTCTGCAAATATTTGCATCAAAATGTTGAAAAAATGCATTTTGGGATAGATGAACAGAATTGTTGCACATGTATTTCTACAAATGTATTATCTGAACTAAGGACTAAATACCAGAAAAAAAACTCAATTTATAGAATTATATTACTGTGAAACTATTCAAATATCTGAAAGTAAAAAGTAAAGAAGTAAAAAGATTTACCACCACTCTATACATAATAAAACAAATGAAAGTTCAACAAATTACTTTCGTATTCACAATCCTCAATTACCTACTTCAATCCTAAAATAATTAAAACTGTCAAGGTATATACTAATGAAACATGGGCTTACCAAGGGAAGCGAGACCTGAACTTGAATGGTTTCAGTACCGTTCCATAACATTAGCTCAGTCATGAGTGGCTATACAGTATTGTTTATAAAGCAGGGAAAGCTCTTGTCCTATTTTAGGTATGACAACTATCAAAATTTGAAATATGTTACCTGAAAATTCCAGCTGCATGAAAGCACTTTCATTTGTACAGGGAGTCCTCTTCTCCTTATGCAACAAGGTAACAGTGCCACCGTGCAACTGGAGATTTAATTTAGCAAACACATGATCTCTCTTTGTAAATGTGTTCATACTGGAGGCATCGGCAGCTGGATCAAAAAATTCATCAGCAACTAATTTAAAAAGGAGAACAAGGTGAGTTTAACAAACAAGCTACAAGACAACTAGTGAGCAAAAACTTGAGACTTAATTTTCTATGAAGGACAAAGATAGCCCAACTATGGGGGTGGGGATGGGAGGAATGAACAAGTAGACAACAGCTTATTACCTGTTCAACCAGAGCTCAAAAGTCTGTACTTCTCCTGCAATAGTTATCACTACAAACAACTTAAACAGTACAGCCAGCTGCAACCTTTATGCTGCTTTAGAAATTAGCAATCAACTAATAGAAAAAACCCACAGAAGTTTTAATTTAGTTTTAGTCAGTGATTAAGAAAAAGATATTTTTTAAATATTTCTCCTTTATACATATTTATTTAGAAATTTAAGTCTACATCTCTCTCCTTTTAATGATACGAATTTTAAAAATCCTTTCAGTTCATCTTTAACAAGTATTTAACTGAGGGAACATCTACAGTGAAGGAGGGAGAAAAAAAAAAAAAGCCCAATGGTAGCAAGCCGCCGAGCCTGTGTCAACTGACTTTGGCTTGTGAGGCTTGCACTCCAGGGCTAAAAATAGAAATACAGATGTTCCCATTCGGGTTGGATCCCAGCCTCTGAAACCCATGCCCCTCACTGGTTTTAGAGTGCAGGATCCAACCCAAGCAATTTACACTAATATTTTTAGCCCCTTAGCACAAGCCCAAGTTAGTTGACTCAGGCTCTGAAACTCATTTTTTCTTTCCAGTATGCACATGCCCTAAGGTGATAATTTTGAGAAAAAAATATTACCATACCCAGCATGTCTTCTGGATTCCACTGTTCTTGTGTTTCTGGTAGCAGTCCCTCAAAAGGTTCACCTTCGTATGTCTGCTGAGCGTACCCATACCAGCCCCCCCACCCAGGAAACCAAGACTGAAGATACTGCAGCATCCCTCTGCTACTGCTACGTTCAGGCTCTACAGTAGGAGACACTCCAGGGGACTCAGACAAAGGCTCTTTAAGACTCTGTTCCAAATAAAAAAAAAATCAAAAACACACATTAAGATAAATAAAAGAAAAGAACCTTTGTCTTAATCCAGAATGTATTATTTCTTACTATGATTCCATCTATTATTTATTTACTGAACATTCCTAAGCATAAATACCATACAATGCTGTTTTCACTTGTCAAATATATTGCTGTGTTGTCTAAACCGACTATCATCAGAATCTTGTTTTATACATTGTAAACTTATTACCACAGTTAGCTTCTGCATATTTTTAGACGTATGTATGAGTTAACAGTTCTGGATTTATCCAGATCAGTTTAATTTTTCTTAGTTACTCTATCAACCTAACTGTTGCCAGAATCATTTGTCATGCACCCTAACCATAGCTCGATCAATAAGCATTTACTTTTCATTGAACTCTCACTCAGGATTACAATCAGTAGTCAACATTACTTCTTATGAAATGAGCCTTAAGGGGTCAAATGTTTGTACATTTATAAAAAGGACCAACTCTGCACTATTTATTCCAGGAAAATTCCATAAGGTTTCAGTCTTAGTTCTCTCTTTTAATATTAAAGAGGAAGACGAGTTGCCAGTATGGAGCTCAAGCACCCTAATAATAGCACTCAGCATATCACAACTGAAGAATCTGAGCATGATTGTGGTTTTAGCACTGGCATCACACCGCTCAGCATGAATATACTGTACATGCTACAATACCTTTTACAATGAGGACGATACAATTTCTTGTAATACTGCACCTTTAGATTCTCAATATTATCCAGTGTGCAGAAAGTCACTCACCTCAGCTACATCATGGAATTTGTCATAAACAATCTCACGTAAAATCTTCATCTCCTCAAACGTCTGCTCTTCTTCAATACGATGCATTTCTTCCTGCAGTAGCAAAAAGGTATGTCTGTGCTGGTTCACAGGCAATTAAAGCTTTCTACTCTTCAAAAAATACACTCAGAGGGAGATTCTTTCAAGCATCTAAGGGATTTAGCAGCACAAATGCACAGATTTTCACTGGGACATCTGCTCCTAAATCCCATAGATGAATTTGAAAATCTCTACAGAAGATACCGGAACACAGACATTTAATCGGAATCAACGGCAATTTGTTCATTTGATACACAATTAAACTGAGTTCAAACATGCATCTATGCTGCAGGCACATAAGAGCCAAAACTGGAATTCAATTAACGAAAATGGACAAGGAAAGCTATGAAACTACTTTCTGTCAAGGGAATTCATTCCTCGAGGCATCAGAGACAGTGTACTTGGTAGTCCTGTTCCAACTCTTGCATGATAAGCGAGGACTTGGATTGCCTACAACACCAAGCGCGTGTGTGTGTGTGAGAGAGAGAGAGAGAGAGAGAGAGAGAGAGAGAGAGAGAGAGAGTGTGATGGTGGGAGGTGTTGCACAAAGGGACTTGCAACCCTAGAAGAGCTGTTTCTTGGATGCTCGAGGGATCTTACTAATAGAAATATATATATAAAAAACCAAAGATGGTTTTCAGTGCCAGAAAAAGGCTTGCCTATTAAGTATTGTTTCCAAACTTTGTGAGAGGGTCTAGAGATGCTCAAATCCAATTTCAAAGAAAACAATTTGATATCATACAAAGTAAAAATTTACAAAATTAGTGAAATAGACATTTTAAAAAACTACATTAAAAAGTTATTTAGGTTACAAAGTCAAGCCCTCTCTGTGCACTGAATGAGGTAGTGGTCTATGGAAAAAGTGTTATAATGGAATTAAAAGATAGTATCAAACTGCATAGGCATAAAGAACCAAAATGAAGGCTGCATCAGGTGGCAACCATATAGCTGACTTTTAAGTGCTTTATTTTGCAATCTAAATAACATTCCTTTAACAATTTTTTGTATGAAATTTTCTAGGTGAGTAGTTTTCTTAAGAAATTAAAAAAAACATTCTGCTTTGTACAGCTAACAACCCACCTATCATGCATCATCAGCAAGGTTTCAGCCCTGAACCTGCAGCAAAGCTTGAGCTAAGGACTAACTACATTAGCCAGCTATAGGAGGATATAATCCCGGGGATGACGGGAAGGGAGAAGGAGGGAATGGAGTGGAGATGAACTACTGGGGCTACGGGGTGGGTCTGATCAGGTGGATGGGGAGAGCACAACCCATGTCTGTCCCCATCTCCCAGAAGCTAGGGGAATGCGTGCCTCATGGGGGAAGATGGGCCACTGGGGCCCTGTGCCAGGTGGTGGTCAAAGGGGAGCCAAGGTCAGCTCTCTCCCTCTGCTCCTGTCACCGCAACAGCTCTGGAAGCTCCAGAGTGTTCCCAATATAATATGTGCTGCTGCTGTTTTGGCAGCACCATGGGCCTGGCTCTTTAAAATGTTTGTGTTCAGTTACTTTGACATGCTGCAAATTAAATGGCAATTTTCCAAAAGTTTACAGCTTAGCCAAACCTGTATGAAATTTCATGGAACAAGCAAAAGGCATGTCTCTAGCCCCAGGGTTTCTTCCCTGATGAATTTCAGAGGCCTGTCACAAACCACATATGTGTTAGACAGTAAAAAAATGTTCACAGGAATCTTATACAAAGGAAAGTGTTAGGAAGCCTAAATATAGGGATCACTACCAGTTCCCTCAGTAACAGGGTTTGTAAAAATTTCCAAAGCCCATTTCTACATTCTTTGTTCATATGAATAATCCCTCTTTACTAATGCAAGTAGGGAATACATGAGAACAAAGGTCTAAAGGATTGAACCCCTTGTCATGAACACCATAACTTTCTCTCAAAAATTCTAAATAGCTAAACACCACTGCAAATTGCAGGAAAACTGAATAGCAATTCTGTCTTCCATTGGAAAACCGAATCTTGAAAGAATTACCTTAAACATAAACATTTACTTTTCCTATGCTTCCCACCTCCCAGTATGGAAGGCTTGGGACACTATCTAGTTTTGCATTTTGAAAGACTTCAGGTAGAAGTTTCCTCCTTCATCTATGAAGAGATCAGCATGAATAATTAGTGAAAAAGCACCATTGATAATTGCGAGAAACAAGTAACGGCTCCAGGAAAGATCATCTGTTACACTACAAAGAGATTCTGTAAGTCCTAAAAACAATTTGCTGCCACACAACATATTGTTTAGCAAATTTAAAATAACTCTACAGTTAAATTTTAGGTAAATTTTAAAACAAGAACATAAGCAAGACGCATTTAGTTTCACTTTAAAAAGATGCTCGGGTCACATATCTATACTGTACAGTACTTGCAAATTTCAATACCTGTTCCACCACAGACAACGGGATGCCTTTTAACTGATTGTAATACATATCTGTGTAAGACACTGCATCTTGGGCCCGGTGTAATGCGAAGTCCCAGGTAGAATGTTGCCTCTGCTCTCTGATTTCTGAAAGATTAGCGTTCAAAGCAAAGATCCACCATTCTCGGCAGCTAAAACACATCAAATGAATACATTTCCAGTTAGTTTGATTCTCAATCCAGAGGAAAGGCTGAGTGAGAAAAATAGAGGATCGCTAGCCAGGAAATAAATGGGCACCACAGCCTCAATGGCACGTCAACCCAGCATGTCCTACTACTGCAGTAAGAAGCGCTACCTTCATTTCATCAGCTCCTATGACCTTTATTCTTAATACAGATCTGTGAACTGAGCATGTGGGATTCCCCACCTCTTCAACCAAAAAAAGCCAACTCATTCCAAAGGGGAGGGGGACAAAACCCCTATGCTATTTTCATTGTTTCATCATTTCATTCTTATAACTTGTGACAGAAGCACTTAAGAGCTTTGGATCAGAGCAACTTTTATTTTAGGTATAAATCCAAATTAAATTAAATAAATATACAGCAATAATTCAGCTGGTAGAGCACAGAATATTAGAACTATAATTTCAATTTATTGCTAAATTCTGTGCACCACATAATCACTAGCTACCACCTTTGTGATTTTTGCCCTAACTTTAGACTAAACAGTGTTGTTCAGGTAAGTGTAAAACAAACATAAGACTGCATAAAAGGGTATTTTACATCATTACATAAAAATATCAGTAGTATAAAAAACTTACTTGTCAGCTATCGTAACCTTTGGTTTCCATTTCCTGAACTTTAGCTGTCGCTCTTTTCGATCCAGTTCCTTTAAGAACCCCACGATTTGTTGATACTGCATCTTTTAATAAAGCAGCATATAAATAAATTAGGCAGTGTTAACGTATTCTGTTAAATTACTGCACAATGATTAAATCTCAATTTTATGTTCGTAGGTCAACTGAAAATAAACATCTAAAGCATGATCTGGAGAAGCGATTCACTGAGAAACCATTTTACCTGTGAAAGTTTTAATGGTATTGTCTCAAGCTGGATATCACACTCAAGCCGTGGTGTATGTCGTGATCTTAAAGGCTCCTTAGAACAGTTTCTCTTGAGGAGAGCTGAAGTACATACAGGCTCCATGATGTAATTATGATCACGGCTCTCCATACTTTTGTCCATTGCTTCCTGTGAGTTACAAGCAAATTCAATCTGTCACTGCATATAACACACATACACAATTTATCTAAATGACAATCTGCTAATAAGGATTCTACTAGGTGTATTACACTGCTGGAATTCCATCTCCTTTAACCAGATTTTCTCCTCATGAAATAATTGTTATCAAGAAGGTAATCTTGTTTAAATAATATTTGGGGAAATTATTTATACAGTGCCACAACTGTGCAAGGTATTTCACATTTCTATAGTGTCTTCAGAGGTTCTCAAAGCACTTTATAAAAATGAATGAATTTGGTCTAATAACATTCCTATGGAGGTAAGAAAATATCCCCATTGCATAGATAAATACACTGGGGCATAAAAAGATGAAATTATTTACCAAAGATCATACAGAAGTTGGGGGAAATGCTGGTCCAATTTTTAGCCACAAAACCATATTTTGCATAGTAACTGAAAAGAAAAACCCAGCCTCTGTCCTTTGGCACCCACAATCTAAAGCAGTAAGATCCGCTCAGGTACACTCTTGAATCCTGAATGGACTCCCATTGAATTCAGTGCAACTGGACACAGATATAAGATCCAATAGCTATACTGAGTCCTAAATTAGACCAAGACGACGTCATTACAAATGAAGAGGTGGAACAAAGAGACCAGTAAATACAGAGAGTGGAACACTGCTTTTAGGAGAAGATAATCATGTTGAGAGCACATCATCTGAGTGGATTAATTTTGCTTGTTTCTTGTTTATGACTTAGGTTATTTTTGTTTAATATTTATAGGTTGAATTACTATTTTACAGTCTATATTAGTAGTACCATTGGCAGGTCTCATGGAAGCAGCATGTTTTAAGGAGGGCTTTTAAAGAGGATAATTTAAATAGGCGATGTTCATACTTCAGTTTTTACTTGGTCCCGTACTAATCTTTCCATGACATCATGAATCCACATAGCTTCAGTTGCTCTAAATATTCCTAGACCTAAATGCACTATAAAATTTTACATTATATTACAAACCAGTGGAAGAACGTGAAAGTCTTGATTTCCCCCTTCACATGCAAGTAAACATTATTCCTTCCAAATGTTCATCTCATACCTGTAGCTCACCAAGAGGCAGGTCTCCCAATAAAGTGCAACAAGTATCCCAATAAATACTGAAGTCAGCAACATCCAACTGCTTTTTCCGCATCAACTTCTCTACCTAAAGTGAAAAATTTTAACTCACTCACAATGCATCAAACAAAATGTGACAAATTATTTTAAATCTGACTGTATTGTGATCACCATTAAATATTCAGTGTGTAACATGCAGCTGTTTTTGACTTTATCATGGTATCTACAATAATTCTTAAGGATGAAATTGTTATATTATAAAACAATATTTGCAGTAATTATTTAATAGCAACCATTGTATTGCATTTTAAAAACAGGAAACAATTATATCATTCTCATACAAAAGTGACATCACATCTTAGCGTGTATCATTTCTTCATGCAGTGTTAACTTTGACCTATACTCACAGGCTCATTTACAGCATTTTGCATTGATACATTTTTGATGCACACTCCAAAGGCAAATGGCTGTGAAGGATTTGTGATGCCATCCTCAAACCGCAAATGGACATCTTGAATTTTTAACTGAGGAGAGAGAAAAACATGACAGGGAGCAAAAAGATTGTGTTATGCTTGAAACAGATTTAGCGTACTGCAATGTTGATAAATTATATTCAAGCTGTTTCAATACTTACATCTCCAAGAAACAAACAAAATTTATTTAAATGGTTATTCTGTGATGGGACCCTCCTGCCATTTCCTGACTGCACTCCCACAGGCTCCATTCCATATTTCTTACTCTGGTCTACCCATCTCCCCAGATGTTAAAAACCCCAGCTACGTCATTTGCCATTTTCATAAAACAGTCTGTTTTTCTCTGCTGTTTTACTACTACCCTTGCTTGCAGGCCACAGTTGCTGTAGTCATACAGAAACTCGTGTTGCTCAAAACACAAGAGAATAATCAACGCAGACTAGAATAAAAACTAGTGCTGCATTAGCAGAACATGAAGTGGTGACCTGAATTAATTTTAAATGTGGCAAAAATCTCATAATGGTCATGGAACCAACTGAATTTTGCTGTTTCATGTTTTACTGTACAATGTCATACTCGGCCCAAGATCTCACGTTGAGAATATCTGATTTGCGTCATCGCTACATGCTGTATCATCTCTGGAAGGCCCCAGTTATTTCTAGTTATTGTTAATGACAGCCTTTTACAACTGACTGTTACCTCAGTTTTCTGTTATGAGATAAGCATCAGTACATGGAAGCGATCCCTCAATACAGAGTTAGCACGGACTATATCCTCTACATATAGGTGAAGTAAAAGAACAAATTCATTACATGGCAGCTAGCATAAACAGATTTATAAGATATTACAGGGAGGGTTGCTTATTTTTTTGGTTTCTTTAGACACAAGTTTTTTAATAATGCAGATATCCTTATAAATTTTAATTAGCACACGTAGCTAAGAATAAATAAATGTGAAAATATCATGAGTTTTATTACGACTTTAAAAGAGGAAAGTAAAAGAGCCCAGGCTCTAGAATTTTGAGTGAGCTTGCAACTAAGGAGAAAAGGTTTCTGCTGAGTGTCTATCCAATATTGCTAGATGAAGACTGCATATACATTTTATTTGTATATGTTAAACAGTCTTTCAGGCAGCATCAAGCTTCATGCACCAGAAATAAGCAGAAGTAAGCAAAGGTCAAAGTTCCAGAATCTCAGAACAGTATTTACATTTTCTTCTTTATATACTTTAATGCTACTCTCACATCTTAGGACCCACACAGCAAGCAACACTGGAAGATAATGAATTTTGCCATTTAAAAAGGAAACTTCACAACATCAAGAAGGAAGTCAAACTTAACAGCGACATCTACTTCCCAAGCAGATGTGAAGAACAAAACACAGAAGTCGGTCCAGTACAAGATATTACCTCACCAAACTTGTCACACTCAAAACATTATACATAAACCTGGGTGTAATACATTGTAACTTTTAAAATTGGAAGTATTAATAAATTGGGAGACACTCCAATATTATGGTGATAACCACCATAAAGCTAGACAGCTTTTATATTGATCTATTATCTATCGACCCCTACAAATCAAGGAAGAATGACACTTCTCCAAGGACTGGGAGAGTGAAAGATTCCTTCCTCCCCATAAACCCCTCACTTTGCCAATTCTGGCTTGGTTCAGAGTTCAGAGGAAAAAAGATTCTAGCTCCGAAAGGGGCCTCTCTCTACTAAGTATTCACCTCCATTTTACACACGTTGAGTCTCCTGAAAATAAACAAGAAGCATATCATATACAAACCAAGTATTCTTTAGTAAATAGAATGAAAGATTGTGGGTCCCATTAGACTTACTTCAATGTTCTCTACAATTCTTGTGACTGCAGATGCAGTAACTGAATACCAGTAAGATTCTCCTTTCTGCTGTCGTTCTTTCTGAAAGAGAGAGAGACAGAACAGCTATTCTATTAAAAAGAAAATGTATTTTCTTTAAATATAAGGTTTAGAAAATAAATTTTAATGTTTACAAAGCCAGAAGAAAAAAATCTAAATAATGTAGGAAATTGCTAGTCTGACGCTATATTAGAAAGGGATTGTCATGTTAAAACTCCTATTTAACGAACAATGACTTACTTGTGTTATCAAAAGTTTAGATTATAACAAAGAAAGAATTTTTAAATGCCACTTCACTTTTGTATCATTGATGCTATTTATTTGCAATGGCTATGTTAAATGAAGCACACAAAGTAAGCTAATTAACTTCACGTTCTGGTTCTGTTCCATTAGCAGTATGTTTGCATTGCAAACACTGGTAGGGAATGTTTACTTCTAAACAAAAGACTATTTTAATTGAAATAGTCCATTTTCAGGACATTTTCAAACTATTACTATTAGCTTTGGTAATATTTTTAAAAAAAAAAACAATTTGGGGCATGAACTACACAACAATCTTTTGGAAGATGGAAGAGCATTAGAAGTATTTTAAGTCAAAAATCTATTCAATATGAGGTAATTTGTTAATGTTATAGAACGTGTGTATTAAGACAAAATTATAATATAATTTACACATCACACAAGGATGAAGATAGTTAACAGATGCGTTTCTTTACCAGTACAATTACAAGTTGTCTACTAGTTATGAGTATAAGGTTAGGAACTGTCTTACTGTACTTAATATCATACTATCAGTAGTAATATTGAGCTAAAACACGGTTAGCAAGAAATATATTAGAAAATATTTATAGTTAGCTACTGTTTATATAATTTGCTATTATTTTGGGGTTAAAGTGTGGGGGGGGGGTGTTTAACCCCTATTTTGATATTCTGAAATATCCCCCTACCCAGACCACTTGCCAACTATTAGGAAGATAGGATTTTAGCAGAAATGTAAAGCAAATAATCCCCAGCAAGTTCTTTCCTTATTTTGTTTTATTAAAAACTCTCTTTAAGAACGTATTGTCTTCCTTTAGTCTCTTAAGTTTTCTACTACTGTTCATGTGTATCTTACTCCAAACTGGATTGTAGTTTAGATTTTTTTTTTTAAATATTTATATTCAGCAGCCCATAGTACGTTCCAAAGCACTTGCAATGACAGCATCAATCACCGACATAGTACGTGTTCTTAGAAACGATAGCATCTGTGGTTATGGTTCAGATCAACATAAGCATGGGTTAATAGAACTCTATCAGTAATTCACAATAATTAACGTGTTATAGTCAAAGGCCCCTGAGTTCCTAACATTATGTATGAAAATAAACACACATTAAAGCTGAAATTTTCAAAAGTGCTATAGAAAATACTCCCACACTCAAAATTACAACATGGGCCAGCAATAATCAAAGTGTGATTTCATAACACCCACATCATCTTCCTACCAAATAAAACTAGAAACAAATGTTTGAGCTACACATTTACTCTTTCCTACATCTAGAAAGAGAGCATTCCAGAATTTCAGGCTCTCAGTGGAGCAGAGCCTGCTTCCCATCCCTTTGAGAACTGAGAATGTGCCAATCGCAACTGCCAGGAACGGGAAACTGGACAGCAGTCAGTTCCTCCAGTAGACTCGTCCTATATTTAAGATTTTGCAAATTAGTAGTCATATCTCAAAGCACACTTGTGGAACAACAGGCAATCAGTACAGTTCCTAAAGCATGAAAGTAATCAATACTTGTAGATAAGTGCTCTTGAAGTTGTGTAGCTATATAATGCAGGCTGCAACTACCAAAAGTGGCTGTCCATGGAAATTCCAAACAAAAAGCATATTTGTAACTTAGCCAAACTATGGATCATTTTCGAACAGTCTGGATCCAAAAGAAAAGGAAACTTGTGAATATCTTGGAGGGAAAAAAAAAAAACATACGCTACCACATACAGCTCAAAGTAAAAAAAAAAATAATTTTTTTTTTAAATGTACACCTAAGTTGTTACGCTTACCAAACTTCCCAGGGTAAACCACATTAAATGATCAAGGCAGATTCTCCAGACATCCCCGGCACACCACCAATACTTCATATAGTCTGGATTGAGCTTTAACCAGTATCTTTAATCAACTGGGAAACACTGGCCAGGTAGCGGTACAGTGCTACCGTGAAATTATTGTGATCTGAAGTGATGATAAAATAGATGTGGGTTTCCTCAGCCTCCTGAGGAAGCCAAAGACCATGCAGCCTTATCACTTGCAGATCAAATCATAACTCGGTTTCCTGGATATTGACTCAAAAAGAGACTTACATTTGGTAGAAGGTTTAAAGGTGATCAATCTTCCGTAACAGAAAAACAAAATCAACTCCTTTATTTTAAAAAGATAAGTCCTATGTTACTCACTTTCCATTTTTCTTCCAGTGCTAAAAGAAGAGCTTTCTTGTGTTCTCTTTCCAGCAACTTCTCCCTTTCTTCATCAAAATCTTCTTGCTTTTCTGGTGCACCAATTAAGTGGAGCTTTGAGATAGATATCACCCAGGGATCCGCATGTGGGCGATAAAAGGGTATCTGGAGCGTTATTTTGCCAATGAAACCTAGACTCACCAAGAAAAAACATTGTTAGAATCCTACACAGGTACACTGTTATACTCTATGTAAAGTGAAAAAGACATAATTATTGCAACATAAAAACAGAATTTGTTCGCCATAAATTCAGATTACATAATTTGTCCAAGAATTTGACACTTAGCTGCAAACTCTTATTTTAAGGTCAGTTCCAGCTATGACTTATTACTAAAAGAGATCTTAAAAGACTAACCAGCGTATGAAACGCTTCATACTTGTAGCAGGAAATAACAAAATGAATAATTCCTGTAGAGAACACCTGTCACACACACAGGCACAAATACATACCTGCTTTTACTTCAAATGGCAACTCCAGTTCCTTCAAGGCATCTTTCTTTAATGGTAGGTTTTCCAGTTCAACAGCTCCTGCAGGAGGAAGAGAAATAGCAATCTGTTGAGCAAAACTACATTACAGGCTGCTTGGCTGAGGATTATGAACTTAATACCAATAAGTTTTTTCTTTAAAACTAATAAAAATAAATGAGGTGGGATAAAAATTCTATTTCATGAGCAAAGCAAATCTATCATTTTAAAGAATGGGGAAATTAGATGTAATATTTAATCTTTTGTAATGATTTTTAAATGCAATCTGCAGGAGTTATTTGATATGGTCACTGGGTATATTTCAAGGTACTTAATCTGAACTTCTCCATCAACAGCAAAGCATCTGGAAGGCAATTTAAAAAAAAAAAAAAAAACACACACCAATTAGAGGTTTTCTGGAAATTACAAAAATACACACACAAGATGATTTTAAACAAGGACACATGTTTTCAAAACAAGACAGAAACTTTGACATTAGTATGTAGAAAAGAAAAAATAGGATTGTTGTCCTAAAATGTCCCCTGCTAAAATTACAAGTGGGACAACAAGCAGATGAATGAAAATTGATTTTTTAGTTTTTGTAAACATACCCACAGTATACCACAGTAGCATGGTATAAATAAAATAGTTCCAATAGCAAAGGAAAACATATAAATGCCCAACACGCAACAACAGTTTAAACTGTAGCACCCTTGGCCTCTACAGTTCCATAGCAGACAATCATATTTTTATGAAAAGTCTTATACAGTAGATATATTTAACTCGTATTTCATTTTTACACTTTCATATCTACAATTCCTTATTGCTTCAGTAGGCCCATATGAGAACTGTGGCCTCTTTCCTCCTCCTTAGCATTGAATTACTATTTCAAGAAAGGCTGCCCCTTTCAAATATGTAAATTTATCTGTCACACAGGGAAGAAAAACAGATTCTTGAAATGTTGTTTCAGACTCAGGAAAGGGGAGGATTTTAGCAATAACAACAATGAAATGCATTAAAAATAAACAGGATGAAGGAGAGGAAGCAAAGGAGAGGAGAAGGAACAAATGATGGCTTGAAAGTCATGAAGAAGCGGGAGGATAAAATGGCATATGGAAAATTCATTGTGAGAAACTTGTTTAGAACCTGGGTCCTTACATTCATTATTCAGATTAAACTCCTTCTAGCTTCAGTAGCGTTTCATCTGAGTGAGGAATACAAGACTGGGCCCTTACAAGAAAACGTGGCCACATACTGAAAACCTGAGGCCAAATCCCATAATCTGTTAAATGCACACAACGTTCATTGACTTCAGTAGGTACTACAGAATATAAATCTTGGTTTTTGTTAGGAGAAGAATTACAGGAGATGTCTCACCGACACATTTGAAAATGGAAATTCCCCATGGGTTTCAATGGAAGACCCTAAGAATCTATTCCATGAAATCCTAAAGTTTCTAGTCTCTGATGGTCAAGAAATATACTTCATATAGCGAAGGAACTTTATGTGACTACATTTTTATTGCTTTGGTATATTATTAATATTTATTATTTTTATTGTCATAGCACCCAAGAACTCCAATCAGGATCAAGGCTACCCTGTGCTAAGCACTGTACAAATACGCAAGAGGACTCTGTAAAACTCTTCAGGGAACGGGCAATCTAATGCATACTTCTATTTGTTTCTCACCCACCAGTCCTATCCCTGTACCTCATAATAAGAATAAAGCTCAAGGCTGGGCCAACCAAGAGTCAAAAGGAACTTAACACTATACACTGATAGTCAGCCAAAATTCCATCCTAGAACTATTTCTTTAAGTAACCAACAGTCAAAACTGGCTCCTTGCAGTGTAAAAAATTTCTTCTCAAAACAAGTGAAGGTGAGGGACTACATTATGTAACTCAGTCAAGACTTTTCTTTTTTAAATCATGACTTATTACCCCACCTTTCATGAGGGAATCAGTGAGTATCCAAATAAGTTCTCACCATTACCTGTTATGTATCTTCTAAAGTGCGAGAAGAAATTTCACAAAACCTGCACACACAAACTATCCCTGCAACTACATATTGAAAACTAAAGCAACTATTAAGCTGCCTATATTCCATCCAAGCTTCTCTCCAAATCTCTCCCCTCATTAACCCTGAATACGCTATCAAAAGCATCTCTATCTGCTTGATACAACTTACCAATTAACATTTGCTAAGTACTATTTCTCACCTTCAAAATTCTCCTGAAATCCCTGTTCCATAAAGCACCCCAGATAGAGAGATCACATGCCACTGTTTGCTTTACTGATTTTCAAAAATTAAACCAATAACCCATAGCATCAGCTGGGCTCATGTGTGCTCTTTGATATATGTTCTGTAAAAATACTTTAAATATTTTACTAAATATCTTGAGAATACAATGATTTCCTGAAATACTCGCTATTGCCATTTGATATTTAAAGGAACGCCAGTTTAAAAAAAAAAATCAGATCTACTACTGTTGCAAGCAACCCCTATGCTTACTGTAACAAATAGATTAAACAAAATATTATTTCCTTCTATTTTGTCAACTTCTTTATTGAAACACATGCACAGTGGTCAAGTGCATTGTCACTTTCACTGTTCATGGATGGTGCATAAGGCTCTGAAAGAGGTTCCTTATTAATAACAGCAGCAGCAAAACTGAAAATGAAACAAAAGAGGCAGCAAACAAGTGTGTGTGCACATATTAAAGGGTGTGCTTGAGCACATTTGGAGCTGTTGTTCTGGGGTGTTCCCAGAGGACCCTTCAAAACATCAAGAGTAGAGAAGAACAGAAAACCCATATAGATTTTATTACAGATTTCAAAAACAAACCCTCAGTACACACTAATAGGGTGCATTATCAGGAAATCATTTTTTTCATTAGTCTATTTAAAAAAAAATTAAGCTGGCATTAACCCTTTAAGGAACATCTCTCCTTGGAAAGCAGGAAGATTTACTCACTATTTTTGTTTTAATTGTATATTTTTATTTAGATCAATTTACTACTACAATACAAGAACAAGGACATAAGTGCTAATCAGTAAGACAAATGTAAAATATATTCAATATATGTATTCCGGCTTTCAGTGAATACAAAATCATTCTATCAATACAATTCTTAAAATATAAAACAGAGATACATCAAACAGTACTAATAACCCTTACCTTTCAGAAGAGCTACTGAGAGTTGGTCTGTGTTCAGGTTATTGACATATTTGCCCAAATAGGTGTTGAGGACCCAGGCTACCAGTCCCTCCAACATGATTGTATCCTGGAAGGGGTGGCTAAGACTCTGTTGTCATCCTCTGTTCCATAGTTCAGTTGTATTCTGTTTTAAATGCAAAAGGGAAACATGTCTAAGAGATACACTATGTGTTCTCAAACCATTTCCCACCCTCCAACATACAGAAATTGAGACGCAATTGCAAACAATTTTCACTTTAATCATCCCATCCCAAAGGCACTGGAAAATTAATATTAAGTACAAGATGCTTTCCTAGAGTAGCTGCTTAAAAAAAAATGTAAGAATTTTGCTATGTACAGCTACTTTTAATTATCCTGTTAATCCTAGGTCAGAGCATAGCGCAATGAAGTTACTATTTGAACTGATTTTATTTATACAATATTAGACTGTATGAACTCCCATAATACCACCTCACCTGCTGCAATCTTTACTGCGGTAGACTGCACTGCATTTGTTAAACCTTTTCCTCACTGAGATTTGTAGTGCTTTAGTGATTAAAAACACTAAGCAGAGTGACCTAGCGAATAGAGCACTGGACCACAATTCAGGAGACTTGGGTTTTATTCCGATCTCTGCCGCTAGCCTGCCGAGTGATCTTGAGCAAATCACTTCACTTCTCTGTGCCTTAGCTTCCCCATCTGTGAAATGGGAATAATGATACTGACCTGTCTCTTAAAGCGCTTTGAGATCTAATGATCAAAGCATTATATAAGACCATATTATGGAAGTATACCCTCTACTCATAGAATCATCATACAAAAATTAATCTTTGCATCTTTCATATTGTAGCACTGTCCTATTCTGAAGCAATAAAAGACAAGGTACCACATTGCTCTTTCTGTCTTCAGGGAGGAAGGAGACTGAAAATAAGCAGTTCTGGATGCAGGTTAATGTGCTGTCTCTGTAGCCTTGTACCTCTTCCTCAGTTCCCACAGGAAACCCCTCCACTGGTACTCCATAAGGTCTGGACTCTCCATCTTTGGAAATTATGGTCTGGAGTGGAGGGTGGCCACACTCTGTGACAGTGTTCTCTCTCCAGTTTTTATGTACGGCTTCATACCATGTCTATCACTGCTATCTGAGTGTACATGCATGCACATACCTACGCACATACCTACCCCAAAACTTATTTTAGTTCACATTAATGTTGATCTGGTCAATATTACTTGCTATCCCCACTCCATTCAGTGTAAGACCCCCTGAACAAGATTCCCAGGAACAGCAGCTAGCAAGGGAAGTCTTTGCAGCACTGCTCTGTGAAGAGGCTGGAAATGACTGGGAGGGGCCAATGCCCACATTCTGTGACTCTACAGATCAGGTTTTCTGGGAAAAGAAGTGAGCCAAACTTCCAGCCCTTTCCATTATAGGAAGAGTGAAACCCAAGCTCCCTGAAAGAAGAGTGCACTGGAAACTCCATCAGTGAAAACTGATGGATTTCCTGTCCCCTAAAAAGCAGTTACTTTTGTAGAAGGCAATCTGGCCCCAGAACAGGAAAAAATGGGTAATTTCATCCTAACTTTTACTTTTTACTCTGTGCACAGGATGCAAATATAAGCATGTGCCTTCTTTCAGCACACTCCTATACACTACATATTTATACCCTAAAAAAACGATACATTATACACCTTTAGTAGTTTCAGTCTGAAAAATTTATGTTGTATTTATTTTGTCAGTCTTTTAAGCTCTCTGACTAACATGTAATCATGGTCATAAAATAAGAAGCCACTTGACCATGCTGGGATGCCAGCAGCCATTGCTGAAAAGAATCTAGTGCCATTGGACGTGAATTGAAAGAGTAGTGTGTATGCATGGAAAGCTTAACTCAACTTTTGCTAACAAAGGCCCCAATTCTACAAGTTGATTCATGTCGGAGGATCCTCACACCCCGTGAAGTCAATGGGTACAATGAACCAGTAGAGATCTACCTCTGTGGATCAGCTTCCAGGACAGGGCCTTTAATTCTATTTCTTTGTGGCACTCTTATAAATACTTGCAAAACAAGTTACTTAGTTTTAATTTCTTGTCTGCTCAGGTTCCATAAGCTCAGATAATACTGACAGCTAGCATGATTTTACAGTTTTTAAAGGGATACTGTCAAGATTCTAAAGATAAAATACACATACTTTGACAATTATCAAAGGGGTAGCCATGTTAGTCTATAAGGTGCCACAGGACTCTTTGCTGCTTTTACCGATCCAGACTAATAGACGTATTGGAGCATAAGCTTTCGTGGGTGAATACCCACTTCATCTGATGCATGTCGTATTCACCCACAAAAGTTTATGCTCCAATACATCTGTTAGTCTATAAGGTGCCAGAGGACTCTTTGCCACTTACATTTTTTACCCTCACAATCTTTACCAAACATTTCTATTTCAATCCGTGCTGTTGCCAGAAAATAAAAAGGCAAATTGTAATTTATGCCTCACTGTGCTGTCATTGAAGTCAACTGTAGAACTCTCATTAACTTCAATGGGAGCAGGACCAAACACTTACCTAAACATTGGCAAACAAAGGGTGAATACACAGTGTGATGTGGAAAAATACTATACATACCCCTGCTTTATTAATTGGGTGTCTGGGGGCACATCATTTTCCTCAAGGCAACATGAATCAATTTTTTAAAACATGGAGTTGCAGGTGGTAGAAAGTGAAAAAGATACTTTTCATAAAAAAGCAGGACAATAAAAGGAAATGATTAATTTGAGGACCATATTGTAATTTTTATATTAAAATTCAGGGTTTTTCCATAGCTAATATGAGTTTTACTTGACTGATGGTTGCAACAGGAATGTTTCCATTTTTAAAATATCAATGAAACCTTTCTTCTATTAAACTGTGTCCCCAAAGATTCAATTTCTCTTGAGCATTAAAAACCCAAACACAGAGTTGTGCTAAGGCTGAAAAGTGAAACTGACTAGAACTAAAAGTTAAACACAAAACATCTTAAAATAATGCAAAGTAACAAACTATTAAAATGAAAAATATTAAAAGTCAAGCAGTTCATTATTTAAAATTATCTGATCTTTTGACTTAAAGTGCCTTTAATAGTTTCCACAGGGAATGCTAGCTACACTCCACAAACTTAAGTCTTGTCTTTCACACAGCAGATACTGGCATCCACCTTTCACTTTTAGTTGAGATTGAAATTGCAGCTACGACTAACAAAGTAAAAGTTTGAACCAACATGTAAACAATATCCCTGTCCTTTCCACCCCACCCTTCAGAGGGAATTGTGGATGCAAAATCAAGATGAAAACCTTGAGACAGCAGTAAGATGAACTGGATATGTTATCAAAAAAAACAGGATCACATGAAAAGGAAAAGACACATTTCTGCAAGGCATCATACTTGAGTTTAACTCAAGTAAATTCTGACCTTAGTTTAAATTACCCTGTGGGAGATATACAATCTTACTTGTATAAACAAGAGTGAGTAAACATTTATCAGGAAGGGCTGGACTAAGAAAGGATGGGAGGAGGTGTCAAGAAATCTCATAAACCTCACGATGACTCTTTGGAGAGAAGGGGGCTTTTAAACCAGTGCCACAGGCCCTGCAGGGGAGGATGACTGTCGTGAGTGGGCTGGCAGAGCCGGCCCCCCGGTAAAGCAGGCCCACGGGAAAGGTGGTCTTAGTGCAGGGTCCAGGGATTACCGGGGGGGGGGGCTGACACCTTGCTGGACTCCGGCCATACAGTCCGAGGGGGATGGTGGGTGGGGTCATTGCCTGGGGAGCAGGCAGAAGTAAACCCCTAGGAAAAGAGGGGCGCTACTGGCAGGAGGCAGGGAAAGGTCACCTTGCTAAGAGCACAGCTGGGGCTGCCCCAGGAGGCGGGGGTCCCCGTAAGGGCGCTTGGGGGTGAGGGGGGGGCAGCTGGAGGGAGGGTGTAAGAGGGGGCAGGGGTGCCAGGGCCCTAGCAAGGGAGCCAGAAAATCACAGCCAGGGCCAGACCCCGCGGGGGGGAGGGGTGGGGGAAGGGGGTCACTCTGTGAGGGCCAAGCCCCCGGGGAGGTCACTCTGTGAGGGCCAGGCCCCCGGGGAGCAGGGGTGGGGGGGTCACTCTGTGAGGGCCAGGCCCCCGGGGTGTGGGGGGGTCACGCTCTGAGGGCGGGGACCCGGGTTAGGCGGGGTCACGCTCTGAGGACCAGGAGCCTGGGGGGGGTCACTCACAGGGACAGGAGCCCAGGCAGGCAGCGGCCCCCGCGACCCGCTCCCCGAAGCCGTTAGCGGCGCCTCCCCCCAAGTACCTGCCTCGCTCCCTGTCCCCTCAATGGCGCTCTCGGGGCAGGGCCTGCGAGTGAGCGAGCCGGAGCCTGCGCCAATCGAGCCGGAGCTAACGGATGGGGCCGCCTGCCTGTAGAGTGCCGAGCAATCGATCGTCGTCCCCACCCCCGGGCCGGGCAGAACTTTGCATAGAAGATCAGGGTTGGGAGGCACCTCAGGAGGTCATCTAGGCCCACCCCCGCTCAAAGCAGGACCAGTCCCCAATTTTTGCCTCAGATCCCTAAATGGCCCCCTCAAGGATTGAACTGGCAACGCTGCGTTTAGCAGGGCAATGCTCAAACCACTGAGCTATCCCTCCCCCCTTTTGAGCCCAGGTAGGGCCCAGTAAAGAAACACCTTGGAGCCAAGCAGCTTTCCAATGAGCCTCCTGCCTCGCCCTGGCCACACACCACCCTGCACTGCAGCAAGGGTGGGGGGGGGGGGGGTGCAGCCCACAGGTGGGCACCCACTACAGTGCCACCACCAAGCATTCAGACATCATAGAGTCAACCACACCCCCCCCCCCCCACCACCACCCTCATCATCAGACTGGCTTCAAAATAATGAGACTTTAGACCATAATAGCGTGGGTGGTTGATTTATTTTCTCTTTGGGTTTTGAGCCCTACCGTTTCCCATTTTCAAGCTTGTCTCCCAACCAGAAGGGTAACAATGCTCTTATTTTTAAGTGAAAGCTCAAGAGTCTGATGTTATCACATGAAAATGGGAAATGACTGCCTAGGAAGGAGTACGGTGGAAAGGGATCTCGGGGTCATAGTGGATCATAGGCTAAATGAGAGTCAACAGTGTGACACTGTTGCAAAAAAAGCAAACATCACTCTGGGATGTGTTAGCAGGAGTATTGTAAACATGACACAAGAAGTAATTCTTCCGCTCTACTCCCTGCTGATTAAGCCTCAACTGGAGTATTGTGTCCAGTTCTGGGCACCACATTTCAGGAAAGGTGTGGACAAATTGGAGAAAGTCCAGAGAACAGCAACAAAAATGATAAAAGGTCTAGAAAACATGACGTCTGAGGGAAGATTGACAAAATTGAGTTTGCTTAGTCTGGAGAAGAGAAGACTGAGAGGAAACATGATAACAGTTTTCAAGTACATAAAAGGTTGTTACAAGAAGGGAAAAAAATTGTTCTTAACCTCTGAGGATAGGACAAGCAGCAATGGGCTTAAATTGAAGCAAGGGTGGTTTAGGGTGGACATTAGTGAAAACTTCCTGTCAGGGTGGCTAAACACTGGAATAAATTGCATAAGGAGGTTGTGGAATCTCCATCATCGGGGATTTTTAAGAGCAGGTTAAACGAACACCTGTCAGAGATGGTCTAGATAGTACTTAGTCCTGCCTTGAGTGCAAGGACTGGACTAGATGACTTCTCGAGGTCCCTTCCAGTTCTATGACTCCAGCAGCTGGCACATTAGAGAAAATTAATAAATATTGCAAGACTTGTGATTAAATCAGGAGGCAGCAACTCTGGTAGGAGCTGCACACCCACACAATAGGAACACACCCAGTACAACCACTAAGTATGTACCAGAGGCATATACCCATATCACGTGAGTATATCATTGTGTGTGTAATAGAAATGTTCATCAATGAGTGTACCAGCGGAACCACCTACATTTCAAGGACAAAGGATACCTATGGAAAATGCAAGGTACATTTTATTTGTAAGGGAGGCCACCACACAATGTGATACAATTTAAAAAGTGTGTGAAACTATGCTTTTTGCTTCAAAACATTTTCAGTATGATAAAATGTTCCTTAATAGCTTTTGATTTGATAATGGTCATGAGCTAATAGATGCCACATAAAGCACGTGTTTTAGACATAATAAATGTTTCCTCAAGGAAACAAAAAGTTAGTATCTAATAATGGTTGAAACCCTACTTTAGCATGGCTTCATGGTGAAAGGATATTTCCTCCATCATCCCCCAGACACTAAGGGAATTATTCAATGCCTGCTGAAGACAACAGACACTCCCACTATTTTCAGTGAGACTGCTCGTGAGCCTATAGTTAAACGTACTTTACTGAATCAGGCAATATTGCTCCGCACTTTGCAGGACTGAATCTTAAAAGAGTAACCCATAGCCTGACTGGTAACTCCTGAAAATAAATTTCAATTTCAGATAAAATACAGTAAGTCACTCTTTATGACACTCTTAAGTAATTTACAGATAAATCAGTCTTACAGGTGCAGTGACCCTTTGTAGCACTCTGTTGTGGCCATATACAGAGGGACAACTTTCTGTATATCAGTGTTGTGAGAAGAAGGAAATAGAATTCTGGTTCTTCAACCTGTAAAACCACAGACCTCTCCAACAGGAGATAAAACAGGTTCTCAAACTGGGGGCGGGAGCCTTCAGGGGGTCACGAGGTTATTACATGGGTTGCAGACTGTCAGCCTCCACTCCAAACTCCGCTTCACCTCCAGCATTTATAATGGTGTTAAATATATCAAAATGCATTTTCAACTTATGGGGGGAGTCCACACACACAGAGGCTTGCTATGTAAAAGGGGTCACCAGTACAAAAGTTTGAGAACCACTGCGATAAAAGGAGATCCTCCACTAGGTGGCAGTAGCATAAGGGTTTGCAGCCTCTTTGTAGGTCAGTCATCAAGGGTTGGATGTAATAAATATTTATATAGGCCTGTTTACATGCAGTACAGGACACTGGGATTTTTGTGTACCACTCCATACACTGTATCTTTTTATATAATCACTAAGGCCCCTCATCCTGAAATGAGTTCCACCCACCTACACCACTGAAGTCAATGGGAATTCATAGGAATAGGGCACAGAGCAGATTGTAGGATCGCGGCTTCACTCATCTTCTCTGAAATTCAAGATGAATGGCTTTTTACTACATCCTAACTTAATTTTAAACTAGTGCCAACATTTAGAAAGTGGTACATGAGACTGAACCTGATCAAACCTGCTTGAATTAGGCAATAATGATAAAAAAGAGCCCAAAGTAATGTTTTGGATACAGAAATTAAGGGGATGCAAATGAAATCAACAAATGGTAGGTTTTTTAATTTTTTTAAAACAAAGAAAATGCAAAGGCATTTTGTTTAATACAAAGAACAGGAAAGTTCAAGTCATACATAAATTATAAAAATAAAAACAGATTTTTACTTTTTTATACACATCTATGAACAGATTTTAAAAATGCTTCACTATTATCTACATGAATACATAGGATTTTTCTTCCACCATGCAGCTGAATAATATGAAGAGCCCATAAAATTAACTGCCATGGTTGAACCCCTGATTTTTCCTTTGGGCTGCTGTTTCAATACGGACCCAGTTCTTGGAAGTGTTGAGCAACAGATACAGATGTTCAGCACATTGCTGGAAACAGCCTGCTGTACAATCAAGTCCTATGTAAGCGTAAATTCTGTGGTTTTGGATAAATTTCAGAGTTTCTATACGCTAAGTCATTTCAGAGCATACTCTCAAATACAAGTTAAAATATACTTCAGCATGTTTCACCTCTAACCTCCACAGCCACAAAGGATAATCCTGAAAGTTTAGGTGAAAGTGTAAAGCATACTTGCTCTTCAGCAGCTGTTGAATGAATGCTACGTAAAGGCATTCTTCTTCAGCCTAAAGCCTCCGGAATAAATTTGGCTTTCTGTTACTCTTGAGCAGCTCCAATAGGATTTGCAGGTGTTTTAATAAGGACAGAATTCAGACTCCAGTTTGACTTTGCCTGAATCTTACTCAGGCATTTTGTAACAAATTTGTTTGAATGCAGACACCACAGTTGCTGGTGAAGGCACACATGTGCAACATGATCATGAAAAGTACAATCCCAGAACCTGAGCTTCAAAAGCACAGACTTCTGTCACCAGCGCTAAAGAAAAGTCTCCATTAATTGTCAGTAGGGAGTACAATCTACTAGAGGATAACATAATCCCAAACAGCTGATTTTGTGGTTCTGAGGTTTCATTTCATTCAGCCTTTCACCGTTTCCTGGGGTCAACCAGGATGAGCTGTATGAGACACCTATTTGCCTGGGTCTTCACCATTATTAACTGAAACGTAGAGGAAAACATTTGGCACACGTAGTTCTCTCTGACAGACCTCAAGAAACGACGTAAGAATCAACCATGGCACAAAGAGGACAATTACCTACTTCAATGTAACAAGTTCTACTTATATATATTTTCTTTTTTAAAAAATATATTAAATATGTACAGCTGACAAAAATAAGTGCATTTTTTGCTATTGTTGAATGGAATAGTTGTAATCTAGTATAAAAGCTCATGTAGAAGATTTTACCCTCCAATACACACAAATCTTAGAGAACAGATATGCCTCCACGGTATGAGAGAGAAAAAGAGAAAACAGCAGCAAAAAATATCAAGGACAGAAGGAAAGATCTGAAGCATACCTCCCTTAAAAAAAAGTGAATATTTTGAGAGGTGGGTGGATCAGATGGGAAATGGTATAATTTGATGCCATAAAAACATGTGGCTAAATCAATAGCATTGGATGGCTGGTCATCAACTCATTTCTCATGGAACGCTGGTCTTAGTCCAGTTCTTAGCCAATGGGATGCGTGAATCAAAAATCCCATCATTATCCCTAAATGGCATCCTGGAGGCAGACTCAGCAGATAGGTCAATGACTGAACAAGCACGAAGACTGAATACACTTCCTTTTCAGCTGCAGAGGAGATCCCTCTTGGCCAGGATCAAGACACGTGGTAAATACATGACAGAAGGAAGCTTGCATGTGACAATCTGATGGATAAACAAACTACTAAATTGAAAAGAAAAAGAATGCTTTTAAAAATAACACCGACTTCTGCAAAGATCTTCCTTCAACTTTTAAAGCCATTACATATCAGAGGGTTAAAACATTTTTAAAAGGCTCTGCATCCCTCCATAACTAGATACATTTTAGATTTTAAGTCTCCATAAGAATGCTATTCTTCACGCATTGTTTATTTTAGCAGATCAGAAGCTGCTTAGAGTTTTATTGGTCAGTATCTGATCTGTCATCTTCTTTAGCTATTTTTCATCCCTGCATCTTGAACACTAAGAGGAAATGGCTTTTCTTCTGGAAATGGTAAGCTTGGAGGCAAACTATCTGCAGCTTCCACTGAGATTTGAATTTCAGATTCTCTTTTCAAGGGGCTTTCTTCTTTAGAAAGGGGAATTTCTTCCTCTGTTGGAGTGCAGTAGGGAACATTTTCATAATCCGTAGTGGTTGAAGTGGTCGGTTCTGGAAATTGTGGGTTGTGGTTTGAATTACACACGTTAACAATACAAGTTACATTCACCTGCGTTCCTCCACTACCAGAATGCTCTGTGAAACAAACAGAAAACAAAACAAATTAAAAGTGGAAGAGTGAAACCTACAGCAGGATGATAAGATTCTTTATCCAGTTTAATGACTTAAGAAACAATTATAAGTTGTAAAACAAACTAAGTAGATGAAATCTCCTTCCTTCTCTTACTATAGGCAGAGTTGGTAGCACCAGTTAGGGTACATCTACACTGCAACTAAATACCCGAGGCTGGCCCAAGCCAGTTGAATTAGACTTGCAGGGCTCAAGCTAAGAGTCTGCTTAATTGCAGTGGAGATGTTCAGGCTCCACCCGAGCTCTGGGACCTTCCCACCTTGCAGGGTCCTAGAGCCCGGGCTGCAGTCCCAGCCTGTACAGCTACACAGCAGTTAAACCGTTCCTAAACCCAAGTCAGCTGGCACAGATCAGCCGAGAGTGTTAAATTGCTGTGTAGACATACCCCTAGAGTTAAGGTTACCAAAACACTTTCCACTATAAGCGCCTGTTTTCAGTGGCTTATAGCTTTGCCAAACTCGACCTGTCTGGACTAAAATTTTTATGCCAAGTGTCTGCCCCAGGCTGAATTTTTGGGGAAAATTTCAGCTAAGAAAGTCCAGCTGTTTTCAATAATTAGGTTACAGAAACCTTAATTCTGCACAAGCAACCTTAATTCTGGAATTTTCTAACTGTTGAGTGCTTGCCCTTGCAACCTTAACATTCTTTTAACATGGATTCTTTGGATGTAATCCGTAAAGACATTGGGGCAACAAAAACCATTCCGAGTCATTGGATCATTTTTGACTCCCTGGATATTTGTTGACTTTTTTTTTTCTCCTTACTCCCCATCTCATTCCCTACACTCTTCCCAGTTTTCTTGCTTTATTGCCCCCTTGTCTCCTTTTCCCACTCTTAGTTTAATACTTATAATTATGCTGCCCCCTTTGCCCGTGTTTTTTCTGGAAGATGTTAACGGCTGCCAAAAAGCCGCACTTTGACATATAAACAACCAAGGACATGGTTAAAAGCTAATGGGCCCCCTTCTTTCAAGCTAAATGGAAGGAGCAATTAAATGTCTCTTTATGTAGTGATAGCTGGAAACAATAGGAGGTTACCACCCAAGGCACTAGGCCACATGGCAAAGCCTGATTAGCTAAGCCATGTTTCAGAGTAACAGCCGTGTTAGTCTGTATTCGCAAAAAGAAAAGGAGTATTTGTGGCACCTTAGAGACTAACCAATTTATTTGAGCATAAGCTTTCGTGAGCTACAGCTCACTTCATCGGATGCATACTGGGGAAACTGCAGAAGACATTATATACACAGAGACCATGAAACAATACCTCCTCCCACCCCACTCTCCTGCTGGTAATAGCTTATCTAAAGTGATCACTCTCCTTACAATGTGTATGATAATCAAGGTGGGCCATTTCCAGCACAAATCCAGGTTCTCTCACCCCCCCCCCCTTTTTTTTTTCCTTCCAAAAACCACACACACAAACTCACTCTCCTGCTGGCAATAGCTCATCCAAACTGACCAATCTCCTTACAATGTGCATGATAATCAAGGTGGGCCATTTCCAGCATAAATCCAAGTTTAACCAGAACGTCTGGGGTGGGAGGGGGGAGTAGGAAAAAACAAGGGGAAATAGGCCTATTTCCCCTTGTTTTTTCCTACTCCCCCCTCCCCCCCCAGATGTTCTGGTTAAACTTGGATTTATGCTGGAAATGGCCCACCTTGATTATCATGCACATTGTAAGGAGAGTGGTCAGTTTGGATGAGCTATTGCCAGCAGGAGAGTGGGGTGGGAGGAGGTATTGTTTCATGGTCTCTGTGTACATAATGTCTTCTGCAGTTTCCACAGTATGCATCCGATGAAGTGAGCTGTAGCTCACGAAAGCTTATGCTCAAATAAATTGGTTAGTCTCTTAGCTAAGCCATGTGATCTGAGGGGTTCCCTGCTAGAATATTGATTGCTGGCTTTCTCCTAAATACATACATACATACATACACACACACAGCTTCAGACAGTGAGGGAAGCGGCTGTGAGCATGGCCCTGAGAGGGAACAGGGACAGAACTTGTTGGGCACGGAAATGGCTGAAGGGGCAGACTTGAAATAGTGAACAAGGAAACTGCCTATTGTTTGGTCCTAGTGTGTTCAGGGAGACAGGACTTTATGTACATTCTTCGTCAACAAACAGGATTGCATCAAAGAAAACACTGGCTCATATCATCAATTTCTCTTCCTAACAGAAACAACCCTGCAAGGGCCCCAGATATTGGCTAACTGCTCAGGCCAAAGGGGCAACAGCCTACAACATTGTGTCCACACCCGTCCAGCATCGCTACTCTCCCAATCATAGAATCATAAAATATCAGAGTTGGAAGGGACCTCTGGAGGTCATCTAGTCCAACCCCCTGCCCAGAGCAGGACCAATCCCAACTAAATCATCCCAGCCGGAGCTTTGTCAAGCCTGACCTTAAAAACTTCTAAGGAAGGGGATTCCACCACCTCCCTAGGTAACGCATTCCAGTGTTTCACCACCCTCCTAGTGAAAACGTTTTTCCTAATATCCAACCTAAATCTCCCCCACTGCAACTTGAGACCATTACTCCTTGTCCTGTCATCTGCTATCACTGAGAATAGTCTAGATCCATCCTCTTTGGATCCACCTTTCAGATAGTTGAAAGCAGCTATCAAATCCCCCCTCATTCTTCTCTTCCGTAGACTAAACAATCCCAGTCCCCTCAGCCTCTCCTCATAAGTCATGTGTTCCAGACCCCTAATCATTTTTGTTGCCCTCCGCTGGACTCTTTCCAATGTCTCCACATCCTTCTTGTAGTGTGGGGCCCAAAACTGGACACAGTACTCCAGATGAGGCTTCACCAATGTCGAATAGAGGGGAACGATCACGTCCCTCAATCTGCTGGCAATGCCCCTACTTATACACCCCAAAATGCCATTGGCCTTCTTGGCAACAAGGGCACACTGTTGACTCATATCCAGCTTCTCGTCCACTGTCACCCCTAGGTCCTTCTCTGCAGAACTGCTGCCTAGCCATTCGGTCCCTAGTCTGTAGCTGTGCATTGGGTTCTTCCGTCCTAAGTGCAGGACCCTGCACTTATCCTTATTGAACCTCATCAGATTTCTTTTGGCCCAATCCTCCAATTTGTCTAGGTCCCTCTGTATTCTATCCCTCCCCTCCAGCGTATCTACCACTCCTCCCAGTTTAGTATCATCCGCAAATTTGCTGAGAGTGCAATCCACACCATCCTCCAGATCATTTATGAAGATATTGAACAAAACCGGCCCCAGGACCGACCCTTGGGGCACTCCGCTAGATACCGGCTGCCAACTAGACATGGATCCATTGATCACTACCCGTTGAGCCCGACAATTTAGCCAACTTTCTACCCACCTTGTAGTGCATCCATCCAGCCCATACTTCTTTAACTTGCTGACAAGAATACTGTGGGAGACCGTGTCAAAAGCTTTGCTAAAGTCGAGGAATAACATGTCCACTGCTTTCCCTTCGTCCACAGAACTAGTTATCTCATCATAGAAGGCAATTAGGTTAGTCAGGCATGACTTTCCCTTGGTGAATCCATGCCTACTGTTCCTGATCACTTTCCTCTCCTCTAAGTGCTTCAGAATTGATTCCTTGAGGACATGCTCCATGATTTTTCCTATTTCTTCAAGCAGTCACTCCTCCCTCCTTCTCATCAGCTGTCTCCACACACTCCCACCACTTGTCTTGTAACTTAACATTCTATTGACATTTGTGGCACGCTCTATGTCAAAGAAATAATGATAATAAAATCCTGGAGGGCTCTGGTGTTCACCTTTCGATAGACTCTTACCTGAGCTTGCAGAGCTGGGCCTGGCTCCACCGTGATGATTACAACCTTCTGAGGTCATACGTCTCTGCTGAGTTCTCTCTGTTTCTTTCTTTTCTGTGTTCTTAATACTTATTCCACTGATTCTTGAAGCTGTGTTGTCCAAAGAGCTGCTGCTTGACCCAGGAGTTTCTAAGAGGTGCTGCTCCTCCTGCTGAGGACCACTGGTGCTCTGTGCTCCTGCATCTCGTTGCCTTTTGTCAGGCTGCTTCTGAGGACACAAGAAGGGTTGGGACGGTTACAGTAAATGGCAAAAAGGTCAAACTTTGTGAGACTTTTAACAAGAAAAGAAGATATTAGGTTGAAATAAAGCCTGGGGCTTTATTTCACTGGTTGGGTCAGATCTGCAACTGTTGTTGACTGGCATAGTTTCACTGATGTCAATGGAGCCACAACAATTTACACCAGGTAATGGTCTGACCCTTTATGTCCTAGGTCTGTACTTAGGGGCCGGAAGAAACCTTTAACGGTCTCCTGGTGACCCCACTGGCATACTGACCACTACGAGGCCATTGCAAACTGTTGCATCTGAGGCTCTAACTTGTTCAGGGGGCAACCCATCCCCCTTATCTCTCCAGCTATATTTTTCAGCTATTCATTTTTATTATATTTTTAACAGATATTGATCTTGCATGAATTTATATAACATTAATGAATGAAAAGAGGCGGCAGGGAAGAAGGAAAGAACGGATACTCACCAAATCTGGAGCTTCAATTGGACAAGAACCAAATCATGTTGCAAGTGAGAAAAGAAAGTGACAATTAAAAACAAAAACACCAAGTACTAGCAATTACAAAGAGCTGCACTTTAACTGAACGGGGAGATGTGGTCTGCAAGAGTCTGCATTTTATTTTGTTCTTGTATCATCTGTGGGTGGAGCAGACCTGGCTGTGTACCCTGTTTTAAAATGTTATCAAACATTTGCTTTATATTCACTCTGCAATGTGCCTAGAGTCTGGGACAGATGCAGTGGACAAAGGGGATTCTCAAAAATCAATTGAATTAAATAATCAGCGCACTCTAGCGGAAAGGACAAAGAGTGCTGATCACAATCAAAATCATGGCCATAATAATTAAGTAAAACAACAATTAATAATGTTGTGTAATTCTATTATGAAGCACAAAACACTTTACAAACTGCAGTGGGAGTTTTTGTTGCACAGGTGCTTGACTTCATGGGAACGCTGGAGGCTTATAGGCCCGTGTCTCAGATACGAGGGATTATATGAGGCTTCAGCGGTGCACAGGTCTCATGCCAGCCTTCCATGCAGGGAAGAATTTCACCCCAAATACATATTGAATATTGTGGATAGGAGACTAGCATTTCTATATCTAAGTTTATTATTCATTTAATTTCATGTGTTATTTTCACTCCATGAATCTTACCTTTTTTTCTATAAACAATGAAACAGGCAACCCCTGCAAATACGATGAGTGCTAGAAACGTCAATCCTACTATTATACCTACAGAAAACAAAAGAGAAATAATTTGGCCGACAGAACTAAGCTGTACTGGTAAAAACTGGTGATTTTTATTTTTTTTTGTTCTCCTTTGCTATAAATTTAAATATCACACAAATCAGTTATGCATCTAAGTTTAACAGTGAGCGTTGGTTTTGGTTGATAGATACAAAAGATCTTATTTTGATCTCACTTGTCTCATTAAATTGGACTTTCCCATAGTTTTGAAAACTATGGAATGGATTCTGGCCCACACACTGTGGCGGGATCGATTCTGGCCCACACACCACCCATCAGAGAGCCACACTAGGCCGGCCAAGAGGAAAATTCCCCAGGTGCAGGAGAAGCATAGGGCTGACATAAGGAACCCTATGTTGCCCCTTATACACACACAGGCCTCAGCATAAAACGTATGCCAGGAGAAGGAGATAGCATCCCCACAGTGTTCAATACTATGGAGATGCTGTGCTGCTCAGAGGCAACCTGGCTAAGACTGCCATACATCAGAATGACTCCCAGGAGGCTTGTTGAGCCAGAGGCCATTTTGGCCCTATAGCAGCCCAGATTCTAGACATTATACCTTTGCACTTGCTCCTCCTGGGCTGCATCTCTCATAATCTGGCCCTGGGCCCCGGAGGAAATTTGCCATGTACTAGAGCTGGGTACTTTTTTGGGGGGGGGGGGTACAAACCAGTCCAAGCAAGGCTTTTTGAACTCATCCAATGGAATGCAAGCATTGTGAGTTTGCATTTGCAAATGATTTCATAAGCGATCAGCAAAGAAACACCTATGCATCCCCTCACTTCCTGAACAGAAAAAAAAAAAAAAGTGAACTTAATCAATAGCTCACCAATGGTCTGAGAGACATCAGGAGAAGGGACTTGATGGACAGCTTTGGTTTTTATTTCTTTGGTTCCAAAAACGGAGCTTTCTGCTGTAAGCTGGCCAGTGCTGGGCATGGTGGCATGAGGAGGAGATGTTGCTATGACAGCAACGTCTACCTCGGAATCACTGCAGACTGTGTCACTTGTGCTACTTCCTTCAACAGACACTGACTGACAGCTGCAAGAAACAAGAGGAGGGTTTAAAAACAAAACCACCCCCCGGACACAATTACAGCCTGATGTCTTGTTAAATTAGAAAGGGCAAATCGGTGACTTACACTCTGTGTGGTTTGCAGGAGGCAGTTGAGGAGTCTTCATCTGAAAAAGTGCCGGGGGGGCAGGGGGAACAGTCTGTATTCGTAACGTCCGTTCCTTTAAATATATATTTCCAAATGTTGCCAGTTAGTCACTTGTTGAGAAACGCCAAATGAATCATAAAGTTCTAGTTGGTCATACAGATCCTGGAAATGTTACGAAGACAGTAAACAAAAGCGCAAGCTTTGACAGCCTCCCAGCCAAGCATCCCACATGCTGCTCTTGATAAGGACAAAAAGAAAAAAAAGACAGAATCCCAGATACAGAAGGAAAGATTAACTGGGCTGTCATCTCTATGCCCTTGAGGGCTATGGTATTTTTCAAAGGGTTACTTAGAATCAACTGGAACAGTTAAAACACGTCATTAAAAGCCAAACCCTGCAGTCTTTGCCAAACCTTAATCAGGCAAAACTCCTAACCCAGTCAACAGAGTTTTACTTGAGTAAGGACTGCAGCATTTGGCAGCCATAAAAAATTAGTCCCCCTTCCCCAGCAGCCTCTGGGTATGATGCTTTTTCTTCACATCAGTACATTCACCACCATTCTGGGGCCAATTGAGGTAGGCACAAAATTTAAAATACAGTCTAAACCTTGATGCAATCCGAACAACGTTCAGCAAGCATGAATGACCGAAACGGAGAACGCGTATTTCGCAAGTAGAGACAGGATCATAACAACAAGCCTTTTCCACTGCGTGGCATGAGGAAGGAAGATTACAGAATGAAACGAAAGCTCTGCAACACAAAGCTGCTGGGGAACGTACACTTTAAGAGTCATACTACATCCCACAGTCACACTTCAAGGCCACTTAAAACAATACAGCCCGCAGCAATACACAGCAGACACCGAAGGCACCATAGTTCAAGCCACTATTAAAAATAATGAATGTCTCCATTCTAGAAACATTAAATGTTTCGATCATTAAGAATGAAATTTCTTCCCTGGGCAGAGACAGCACAAGGCTCACATATCACTTAATCATTCAAAACAGGACTTAAGTAATTAATAGGCCTTAAGCTGGCCCTCTGCATAGCGATGAACTTCACCCTAAAAGAAAAATAAAATATCCAATATGGTTTTAGGGGCACTATGCTGTTGGATGTGCCATCTCTCAGGTTGGGTTCATTAAAGATCCCACAGAAGCTTTGACAAAATAAAGTGTGTTAGCCCCAGAGTCCTGGCCATATTACTTCTCCTCAGTAATTACAGTCTGCTCATCTAAAATTTCCCCTGAATTTATCATCATGTTAGGTATTCGTCACCTTTTGTCCTGAACCACAGGGTAGGGTTGCTTTGCAGATACATTTATTTATAAAGTGCACATTACCATGGTAACAACTGTTGTGACTGCCATCTTCCACTCAAGATGTGGCTGCATTTTACTGATGGGTGACAATATTGTCATTTTTACTCCACCCTTATTCAGGAAGAACTCCCACTGAAAACAGGACTGCAGAAATAAATCCACCTGTTCTGAGATTTTTAAGCCATCCTGAGACAGCTACACTGTCATAGGGTCCTTGGAAAACGCAGTACCATCTACAGCAGGGTGAAATTCACTTGTGGTGGCCCACTGCACACTATGATAACAGAAAATGTGGACAGGTTTCGGTTTCCACCAAGAAGGTTTGTGGCGACTGGATGTGTAACATAGTGAATACCAGTGAAAATGAGGTAGGATTAGAAAAGACTAAAATAGGGAAAGAACAAGTTGAAAATTACTTAGACAAGTTAGATGTCTTCAAGTCACCAGGGCCTGATGAAATCCTAGATTACTCAAGGAGCTGACTGAGGAGATATATCTGAGCCATTAGCAATTATCTTTGAAAAGTCATGGAAGACAGAAGAGATTCCAGAAGACTGGAAAAGGGCAAATATAGTGCCCATCTATACAAATGGAAATAAGAACAACCCTGGGAATTACAGCCCCGTCAGCTTAACTTCTGTAACTGGAAAGATAATTGAACAAATAATTAAGCAATCAATTTGCAAACATCTAGAAGATAAGAAGAAGGTGATAAGTAACAGTCAGCATGGATTTGTCAAAAACAAATCGTGTCAAACCAACCTAATAGCTTTCTTTGACTGGGTAACAAGCCTTGGGGAGGGGGGGGAGGAAGCGGTAGACGTGGTATATCTTGACTTTAGTAAAGCTTTTGATACTGTCTCGCATGACCTTCTCATAAACAAATTAGGGAAATGCAATCTAGATGGAGCTACTATAAGGTGGGTGCAAAACTGGTTTGGAAAACCGTTCCCAGAGAGTAGTTATCAGTGGTTCACAGTCATGCTGAAAGGGCATAACGAGTGGGGTCCCGCAGGAATCAGTTCTGGGTCCGGTTCTGTTCAATGTCTTCATCAATGACTTAGAGAATGGCATATAGAGTACACTTACAAAGTCTGTGGATAATATTAAGCTGGGAGGGGTTGCAAATGCTTTGAAGGAGACGATTAAAATTCAAAATGATCTGGACAAACTGGAGAAATGGTCTGAAGTAAAGAGGATGAAATTAAATAAGGACAAATGCAAAGTACTCCACTTAGGAAGGAACAATCAGTTGCCCACATACAAAATGAGAAATGACTGCCTAGGAAGGAGTACTGAGGAAAGGGAACTGGGGGTCATAGTGGACCACAAGCTAAATATGAGTCAACAGTGTGACGCTGTTGCAAAAAAAGCAAACATCATTCTGGGATGTATTAGCAGGAGTATTGTAAGCAAGACACAAGAAGTATTCTTCCACTCTATTCCGTGCTGATTAGGCCTCAACTGGAGTATTGTGTCCAGTTCTGGGCGCCACATTTCAGGAAGGATGTGGACAAATTGGCAAAAGTCCAGAGGAGAGCAATGAAAATATTAAAGGTCTAGAAAACATGACCTGTGAGGGAAGATTGAAAATATTGGGTTTGTTTAGTCTAGAAAAGAAGACAGGGGGGACACGATAAAAGGTTGTTACTAGGAAGAGGAAGAAAAATTGTTTTTCTTAACCTCTGAGGATAGGACAAGAAGCAATGGGCTTAAATTGCAGCAAAGGAGGTTTAGGATGGACATTAGGAAAAACTTCCTAGCTGTCAGGGTGGTTAAGCACTGGAATAAACTGCCTAGGGAGGTTGTGGAATCTCCATCATTGGGATTTTTAAGAGCAGGTTAAACGAACACCTGTCAGAGATGGTCTAGATAGTACTTAGTCCTGCCTTGAGTGCAGGGGACTGGGCTAGATGACCTCTCGAGGTCCCTTCCAGTTCTATGGTTCTATGAGTGACACATATGGAACAAATCGCAAAACAGAGCAAAATAATAAAGCAAAAAGAGTGGAGAGAGATAAGGAGAGCTTTACTGAAACACGCAACTGTGCGAAGAGGGGACCATATATCCTTTCCCCACCCCCCAGACAACTCTATTGTGACTCTTTATGCTGTATTTGGTGCATAGATACTGTTATGTTGGGTGCCCTAGAAATACCTAAGAAAGTAATTTAGGAGATCAGAGGAAAACATTTCTGTAATGTATAGTGTGCAGGGTGGATCAGCCATTATTTTTATGGGCAGACAAGTCGCAAAAATACTCACACTTCATCCCATAATTCTTTGTACATGGAACCTGCTCACCTCAAACTTAATTTACCTAGTTTGGAAACGCCATAGCCTTTTCTACACGTCTTGTGTGCTTTACAAAACAGGCAGCGACCGTGACTTTGTTTTGTAGTACAGTAAGTGTTGGCTGAGCAGCTGCAGATTCTGTCATGGGTTCCTGTGCATTCTTGAGTCTGCACTAATCCTAATTCCAAAAAACAAGAAAGAAAGTTGTCACGACATAAGGAAGAATTAAAGCGACAGTCCTCACTACTGTTAGTACAGAATGGAAGTGAAGGTCAATTATTTTGCAGCAGGTGACTAGCAGGCTTAGATTCCTCTTCAAAGGGAAAGGTTTTGCAATGGGTTTTGCCTTTGCGCACACATTTTCTGAAGAGTGACCTCTCTTGTACAGGCACAATTTGCATTTGCAAAATTTGCACTTAGATTTGGATTCCCACAGTTGAACTGCAGCCATAAACCTAAGCTCTTGTGCCTCTGATTACCCAGTTTTCAATACAAAGAGAGGATAGGACCCAGAATAGCTGAAAATATACCTCACAGTGAGAGGAAAATATACCATTTAACATGGTACTTTGAATGGGAGCCCCCAGACATTTTTCACATGGTACACACGGCTGAACCCCCTCATGTCCTTCCCCCCATCCTTCACCAGGGCTCCCCACCACCCCTCTCCTGGCTGGCTCCCCTGCGTGGGACCTCACCACAGCTCCCCATAGTTGTAGCAGGTCTTGAGGTTGCACTGAGCAAGTCCTGAGGGTTCGGCAGTTGTGGGAGTGGGACGAGGCGGGGCAGGCCCGCAGCGAGGAGCCCTGGTGTAGGAGCTGGCCTCCCAGCAGCGGCAAGGAGGAGAAGCGCCGGCTGCCCCACGGCCCACTCGGGTTGGGAGCGGGCACACGGCCCCACCGCCCTTCCTGATCAGCACCGCAACCCCTGTGCACCAGGTGGCAATGCCACTCACTCGGTTTTGGCCCCGCCGATCATGATGGAGGGGCCGTGGAGCCAAACCTGAGTGGGCAGTGCTGCTTCTCCTCAGCACCGCCATTGAGCAGCCGGGGCAGGAGTTGGGAGGTAGGGGGGAGGCGGGGACTGAGTGAGGGGCCTTGAAACCTGTGGCACTGGGGGTCACAGTGCTGTTCAGGAGGGGCCTCGAGGCTCTGCTCCGATGATCCTAGTGCAGCACGAGGGCTCGCCATACTTCCAGCAGCCCGACCCCTGGGCGCCCCTGCCAGTGGTACGTGCTGTGCGTAATGTGCAAACAGCTGCGGGCACCACTCGTGCTTTGGTCCTATGGACATCGGCTCAGGCCAGGGGCTGCCCACATTTTGCCCAAGGATCATACTGGCCACTTGCCAGGGACCCAAGAGCTGCACTTCATTCACATAATATGAAGCAAATTGCAAATGCCCTCATTTTTTATTATGGAGATGAGGCCTATGTAGACTATAGCTCCCAAAACACAATGCTTCATCTGCATCCAAGTGGATCGCGAAGCAGCACTGCATCCCATCAGTCTCTATCTACCTGCCCATCACTACGGTATCTGAGAGCTATGCTGGGACCTGGAGCCTCACAGGACAATCCATCTAGACTGAACGTGAGCCTGATCACAGATCACACTGCAGACATCTGCAATTAGCCAGTTTTGTCTGCCCCCTTTAATCCAAAGCTCACGGACATCAATGACTCCCATTGACATAAGCTTTGCACCAGGCCCTTTATTCTTTAGGATGCTTCCCCTCCCTCCTAATTGTGAGGGAAGTGAATGAGAACATTACTTTTTCCCACTACCCCTACTAGGGGTCACATGCAATAGGAGAACAGACTCTGTTGTTCCAATCTACAGTCACCAGCGATTACGTTGTGTTACACACTGCACCCTGTGATGGATTGAGCCAATATTGGGCCCCACACTACAAGGAGGATGTGGAAAAATTGGAAAGAGTCCAGTGGAGGGCAACAAAAATGATTAGGGGACTGGAACACATGATGTATGAGGAGAGACTGAGGGAACTGGGATTGTTTAGTCTGCAGAAGAGAAGAATGAGGGGGGATTTGATAGCTGCTTTCAACTACCTGAGAGGTGGTTCCAGAGAGGATGATTCTAGACTATTCTCAGTGGTAGAAGAGGACAGGACAAGGAGTAATGGTCTCAAGTTGCAGTGGGGGAGGTTTAGGTTAGATATTAGGAAAAACTTTTTCACTAGGAGGGTGGTGAAACACTGGAATGCGTTGCCTAGGGAGGTGGCGGAATCTCCTTCCTTAGAAGTTTTTAAGGTCAGGCTTGACAAAGCCCTGGCTGGGATGATTTAGTTGGGGATCGGTCCTGCTTTGAGCAGGGGGTTGGACTAGATGACCTCCTGAGGTCCCTTCCAACCCTGATATTCTATGATTCTGTGAATATCCTTCTGGTGCCTGAACTACAGAGCAAATGAAACTAACAAAAACAATACAAGAACATCACAAGTCACCCCCACAGCTGGTGCTAATTATTGGAGGCCAAGAAATGAATGGACCATGGGACCTGAAGTATCCCCTCACCTGCTCAGGCGGCCCCTTCAAGTCAGGGTTCTAGCAATATTGACTGAGCAGTGTAAGGAGAAAGTGACGCTGCTACCATGTGGTACCAATTTTGTGGCTAGCAGAGAAGTTCAGTCTCCAGGAATCTCAGTCTGATGCCAAATTATTAAGAATAAAAAATCTGACAGGGATAAATAAGTGACCTAGAAATCTTTTCCCTCGCTGATTTCTAGGATGCTATTTATATTTAAACTGTCGTATAATGAAAATTTGCACTGGGAATATAGCCAGGTGACAGAAAGACAAAACCCACCATATTATTCAGAAGATAGAAAAGCACGTTAAACCAAACCAAACCTAGGAGCAGACCACTAGTACCGTTTCCAGGCAATAAATTCCTTCTGGATTGTGGTATTCATCTAGAATGAACTTCACCCCTGAGCAGCTGCCCACGCACCACTGCTGTCTTCACAACAGAGCTGAAGTGAGACTTAAAGAGGTGCACAGGCATCTCTGGGTAGGCTCTCAACACAGAGGCAAGTTTCACCTCTGGAGCATAATTTAGATCTATCTTTTCCTTCGCAGCATCACTAAAACAAAACAGAGCTGGCAAAGGGATAAGCCTCCCAGGCAAGGACTCTGGCATACCGGCTTCGCAGCGGGGTGAGCAGCCAAGGCAGCGCCGAGCTCTGTTCCAGAGCGCTGTATACGTGTTTCTCTCGCACGGCGCGCATTCGGTGTCAGAACTGCGATTGCAGCTTTGAAGCACATGGTAACCTACAAAACAAGCAAAGAAAAGGTCTGCTTGGAATGACTCAGTAGGAATTGCATCTGGTAAGTTTCGTTCATAGCTGTGGTACCGATTTCCCTTCATCATCATCCTGTTTGCTGGTTGATTAAAGGAAACATGAAGTTTTGATAACCACAACATAGATGTTAAAATAATGGTGAGACTGAGACATTAAAGAATATAGGCGAAGAAATGCCACAGCAACCTCAACTCCTCATCCTCTTGTTCCTAAATATTGCAATATATATTGTACCAAATTCTGACCTACGATACTTCTTATTTTTGTATGGCACTTGGATACCAAGCTGATAAGTATCTTAGAATTACCACAGATTCACAGGTATATATGTACTCAAGTCCCATTGATTTAAGTAGGAGTTGCAAACATTTACTCCAGGGCAGAGTTTGATGATCTATGCTGTGTAACACAAATATTTGGTACCTTTTAAGGATCTCAGAACACCTTAAAAATATGAAGGCACTGATTTAGCAAAGAATTTAAGCCAAGACAAAAGCTTTGCATTCAGAGTGCGTGTGATCAAAAAGATCACAGACCAACAGCCTTCTCAGCTGTAGCATGGCATCCATGTGAGAGAGGTGGAAGAACTTGATGGAATATTTGGTGACACTGGACTTCTGAAAGGAGATCCAGTACAAATAACCGTAAGAGACAATGCTGAACCATACAGCGTGTACATACACCTCGCAGGATTCCTAGCCCATTACTTCATAAAGCGGAAACTGAGTTAATGAGAACGCAGCAGATTGGCATAATGGAGACAATCTCTGAGCCAACAGCAAGGTGTGCCCCAGTGGAACCAGTTATAAAGAAAAATGGGAGAATACAAATCTGCGTGGAACTTAAAAGACTTAATGGAGCAGTTGTGGGAGAACATATCCTCTCAACACTGGATGTCTCTCTCTCCAAAGTGAAAGGAACTACAATACTCTCCAAGCTGGATGCCTTGAGAGGATTCTGGCAAATCCCTTTAGCCAGAGAAAGTGCTAAACCAACTACATTTAGCATACCCTTTGGGAGATTTTGCTTTCAAAAGATGACCTTTGGGGATTACCAGTGCACCTGACATTTTCCAAAGAAAGATGGCAGAACAGTTAAGGAACACAAATGGAGTTGTAGTTTTCATGGATGATATTTCGATGTATGGCTCTTCGATGGAAGAATACAACAAAACCATCAACAAAGTCCTATGGACTAATAAGTCAGTCTGGACACATGTTTTCCACCTACCCTAAATGGAGTTTTCGGGACAGACAACAAACAAAGATGGAATCAGTCCTAGCCCTGAGAAAGTACAAGCAATTCAAGAACTGAATGCACCTGTGAACATACCAGAAAGAAACATGTACCGGGGGTGGTAAATTACCTTAGTCAAAACCTGCAAGACCTTTCTACGGTGACAAAGCCACTGAATGAACTGTTAAAGTCCAACGCATCTTGGTACCGGAAGGAGGAGGGGGGGAAAAAAAAAAATCAAGACATTGCCTTCAACAAGGTAAGAGAAATGATCTCAACAGCTCCAGTTCTCAAGTACTACAAAGAGTACAAACACACAATGGGGGTCAGTGCCAATGCAGGCAGCATGGCCTAGGTGCAGTATTGTTGCAACAACATGGCTCTGAGTGGAAGCCAGTTGCATTTTACTCTTGCACGCTTACAGAAGCAGAAAAAATATGCCCCAATTGAAAAGGAGTGCCTGGGAAATGTATGGACACGTGAGAACTTTTGCAGATACCGGTGTGGATTATGGTTCGTCATCAGTGTAAACAAATCCAAACTGCTGTAACCCTCACCAGCGGAAAAGTCCTGGATCAAGCACCATTAAGATGCTAACGTCTTTTGATAAGGTTAATGAGATTTAACCCAATTGCTAATAAGTTCTGGAGAAAAATCTGGTAGTTGCAGAACGCTTCGTCATGGAATGCATCATTGCACTCAACTACCCATGAGTTTAAAGATGTTGTAATGGCGTACATGGAAGCTATGGACACATACAGACCAGCATCAGAAAAGAGACTACACCAGCTACAAAAACCAACCTTGGCAGACCTGCAAGTTTAGGAAGTTCTAAGTTACATCACAGCTGGCTCGCCCAAGTATCTAAAGGACGCTAAAGAAATGACAAGAGAGACTACATTGCAGTGCATAGACAATTAAGCAAGTCAAATGGACACATGAATAAAGGCAATTGCATCATAATTCTAAACGATATTAAAGGAGAAATCCTACATCTCATCCATGAAGGACATTACGGATTCAGGACAGGTAATTAGATTCAATACTGTAACCAGCTAACCACATGGTACGGTGGTTGGGCATTAGCAAGGATAAAGAAAGAAGTATGTGCATGCGAACATTGTAGAACACACACACCAACACAGCACAAAGAACCTTTAACAACACAACCTCTACCAGAGAGATCTTGGAAGAGACTAGCTGCAGATTTATGTGAATTCAGAGGACATCATGACCTGGTCATCATGGACTATTTTTCCAATAGAAATAACGTACTTGAAAGACATAACATGTTGCAGTGCTGTTGAGAAAACTAAAGGGCACTTTTGCTCACTTTGGTAGTCCAGAACAACTCGTCATGGGAAACGGATCACAATTCGCTGCAGCAGAATGTAAGTCATTCCAAACAAAATAGGATTTTGATCATATTACTAGCAGCCCACATTACCCACAAACAAATGGAGAGGCTGAGAGAGCTGTACAGATGGCCAAAAAAATCCTACAGCGGGAAGATTCATTCCTTGCTTTTCTGAGCTACAGATCAACACCAAGAGCTGCTACTGCATATAGTCCAGCACAACTCCTGATGGGAAGACAGCTCAGAACTACTGTTCCAACTTTGGGAAAGAATCCATCTCCAAAGTGGCCAGACATGAAGAGGTAGTGAAATTGGAAACAAAAGGCTAAGAGAGCTTGCAAACACTTTTATAACAGATGTCTCTCATTAGAGAGCTGCCAAGTCTAGAACCTGGAAACCGCATTCCCGTCAAACTGGGAGGACGGTGGGGGAGGGGGAATGGACAACTCCAGCTGTCGAAAAGAAAAAAAAATCAGGTCAGATCACATGTAATCAAGACCGTCCAACAGTGGAGAGTTCAACAGAAACTGTTGACATCTACAGTCTGTTCCTCAGAAAGAACCATCAACAGAGCCAACTCTACAGATGGCAGATGCAGAACAAGACGACTCAAGGACTCCGAACAGACCGCAGCCAGTCATTGCAGCTAATGAATCGCCAGATGACAAAGTTGCCATGCGTTCAGGACCAGTAATTAGAAACCCAGAACAACTCAGAGACACTTAACAAGTTGTTCCATATTGAACTTCAAAACCAGTAGGATAGTGTAAATTTTGTAAAATGGTAGGAATGTAGAACTTAAAGGGAGATGAAATGAAACGCTAAGTTGCATTATACCAGTCAGCCACTAGGTGGCGCTGTGTGTGACACACAGTAGACCCGCAGTATTACCACCGCCTCAGGAATGGAGGTGGTAAGACTGAGCATTGATTTAATACAGCTTTGAAACTTTATTTTTCACTCGATGAAGTGGGCTTTAGCCCACAAAAGCTTATGCCCAAATAAATGCGTCAGTCTCTAAGGTGCCACAAGGCCTCCTCCTTGTTTAGGCAGAAGAAAAATGCTGCTTTTAACCGTCTTAATTAAAATGAAACAAGCACAGAACGTTTCCTTTCTGTGTCAAATCTCTGTTTTAAGCTTTCCCTTTATTTTTTTTTTTTTTAGTAATTTACGTTTAACGCTGTACCCTGCTGTATTTGCTTTGTTCTCTCAGCTGCTGCCTGAATGTGTACTTCTGGTTCCATATGAGGCGTGTGGTTGACTGGGCAGTTCGAGGCTCTAGGGTACCTTACTTCAGCTAAACTCAGCCATACAGGCAGAGGACTGAAGGATTTGACACTGAACACATATGGTGTGTATCGCTCACAAGGAAGCTCTGTAGCCGGTCCATATCTGGCATAGGAGCACGACATACAGGAACACGCTGGAGGACATGGTTGCTCAACGAGAGGAACAATGAGGCCCTGCCAAGAAAGCCTTCATAGCAAGTTGTGGCCCCACCTTTGAGAATCTCCATTTTAGGGATTAGTCATGTACTGGAGACACAGGGAACCATGAAGTCAAGCCCCGGCAGTTAAGTAACACAGGAAATGATTTCCAAATATTTGGTTTTCAAATATATTTTCTCTACAATTTCTAATTCAGCTCCATGCATCCTGTTGATGATTTAAGCCCCGATTTTTAAAAGGTATTTAGAGACACCACTGCACTCAGGGTTGTAACACCTTACTGATTTAGGAACCTACATCTCATTGACAACTCATGGGATTTTGACTCCTAAGTGCCTCAATCCCTTTTGGAAAAAAAGTGGCCTGGGGTCCTAAATCACCTAGGCTTTGCAATGCGGGTGGCAAAAGTGACTATAAGACCTTTAAAAAGCTGGGCTTTTTTATACATCAACATGAAAAACCCTTCTGTTCAACTTCACAAATATCAACAACTACAGAGACTTTCAGTTTCCTCTGCATAGGTTCAAATCCTGGGCTTGTTATTGTGAAATATTATAATAAAAGGGGAGAGGGTGGCACTGAAGCTTGATCGCTATTACTGCCCGAGTGTGAAGGTTTAATTATGAATCATTACATTTGCCTCCATTGCATTTCTAACACCGGAAACCCAAACGTTCGGTCTTGACATTTTTGGTCAACTCGAGCCACTCAGGCTGCTTCAGCAGAGGCTTGTTTCCTGCTTAATCATCCAAATCTCTGTGACAGGAACTTTGCACTTACAGAGACAAAGAGCATTTGCTCAGCAAGTTGTGAGGTAAATGCCAGGGGAGTAATAACAACTCTGATGGCTTGTCTCCTTGATGACAATGTACCCGCCAAAGTTCTGAGCTCTTTCTGGGCTTTATATCTATATGATCCAAATACTTGGTGGGTAATTACAACAACCAGCAACTAAAATGTCTTCACCTGCAACCAAAAGAAAGCTTTCTGTGCTCAATAAATACTTACCAAGAAGATGTCACTACTAGATATCATTGGAGAATAGGTGTAGGCCTGGCCTGACATTAGTAACTTGCCTCATTTGTTAGTAGGCATTACTGGAAACAGTAGGAAATGCCATTGCAAATCAGATCAGTGGTCCATGTAGTCTAGCACAGTGGTTCTCAAACTAGGGCAGCCGCTTGTTCAGGGACAGCCCCTGGCGAGCCAGGCCAATTTTTTTACCTGCCGCGTCTGCAGGTTCGGCCAATCGCGGCTCCCGCTGGCCGCGGTTCACCGCTCCAGGCCAATGGGGGCTGCGGGAAGCAGCGCGGGCCGAGGGATGTGTTGGCTGCCCTTTCTGCAGCCCACATTGGCTTGGAGCAGCGAACCGCGGCCAGTGGGAGCTGCGATCGGCCGAACCTGCAGACGCGGCAGGTAAACAAACCGGCCCGGCGCGCCCGGGGCTTTCCCTGCACAAGCAGCGGCCCTGCTTTGAGAACCACTGGACTAGCATTCTGGTTTTGAAAGCAGTCAGCACCAGATGCTTCATAGGAAAAAGGCACTTGACTCCATAATGAACAATTACAGAATAACTGAATCTACCTAGAGCTAGATTGTACCTAATAAGATTGTGTAAATACTAAATTGTACCCCAGACCAGTGGGGTACAAAAAAACAGTGGTTTTGCTATTACTGTACTCAGGCTGACATTGGATAATAATGTTACACTGGAGGCAAGGATTCGGTGCTGGCGGTTTAAATTAGTTTTATATGTTATTTTCCTTGTATGGAAATACATTTTTACAAATATTTAAAATAAAAGGATTATGCTCAAAAAATTGGCAGGTAAAGCTGCATCTGTTCACTTTTAAGAACCCAGCAAATTCCCAAGAAACCCCAAAGCCTCACCACGAAACAGATGAATCGGCCACACTGCACCTGGCACAGGATCCAAATCCTGCCAGATAAGACTTTGGCGCCAGACTCCTTCGAAGGTTCAGCCAACCAGGAGCACCCTTTGGTAAGCCCTGGCCACAAGTAATTCAGGCAACTGGCTCCAGGCCCTGCGGTAAACCTTTCTTACGGTCCCAGGATCAACAATACACGGTCTCATGGCTGGGAGTACATTAAAGCCTGAAAAATCGGCGGCTCCTCTGGCTCTCTCAATAATGCAGGCACACTACATTTATTCAGAAACCAGATGGATTTAGCCTTGCACCGTAACAGTCAGAAATAACCTAAATCCATTACCTGGAGGGCATTTGCTACAACATTTATTAATGTTTTCTTCAAAGTATTCAGCGTGTGGGTCTTTGCACGCCGCGATCTTCTGCGCATAAGTCAACGAAGAGCCCTAGGAAAAAGAAAGGTAAAGTTATCAGAGGCAAGCATACTATGACCCTTAATGTTGCTGGTGTGTTTTGGGTTTAACCTTTTATTTTTCCTTTATTTAACAGCTGTTTGAGACAGGGAATGTCATTTCATTGTATGTGTGTACAGACCCCTAACTGGGGCTTCTAGCTGGAAGCTCAAAACAAATAAATAATAAAGTAGAAATTGAAGAGATAGTCCTAGAGAATCAACGTCTTTGCAGCCAGCTTTCTTTTCAATCTGCTGTTGTATGCATGACCCAGTAAAGAGAGGAAGCTGAGGCCATCTCTGTCTGTGGAGTAGCATGGGCCAAAGTTTGCCCTGACTTACATCCCACTGAGTTGCAGCCAGGGCAGAAACTTGTCCTACGTTTTAGCAGATGCATGTTGTAGTTCTTGAACAGAAGTTAAATCCAGTCATTTCAGGCATGTTTACGTATCTTATCTCTGTATCCTCATTATCCCTTGCCCTTGTGTATATTAATAACAACTTGCTTTCTCTTATGGGTTGCTAAAAAGTAATATTACAGTAGAGGCTATTTGTAAAAGAGAGAGAGATTTTTTTCCCCCACTAAACCTCAAAACCTTTGCAAAAGAGGCTCCAAATGCCACTGAAATTTCCTGGTCAAATCCTGACCCAATTAACATCAATGTTTACGCCCTCCATGTTATGGCAAAAGGCTGCAAACATCCACACCTCCCATCCTAGATGTTGGGAAAGTTCAGATTTGGGTAATCCAAACATCATAAGTCAGGACTATCTCTGTAATGCCTCAAACCGGAAACAAAAATATAAAACAACCACAAACACTGGGAAAGTTTGAGATTTGATCTGAATCCAGTTCCAAACTTTACAGTTTGACCCCATCTCTTCTGTTTAACAATCAGTATTACCAATTGCAAGCATTCAAATATCAGGAATCAGACACCCAAAAAATCATAAAATACAAATCAAGAGATTTTTTACAATACACATTTTGGGAGTTCTTTTCAATTGCCTTCTGATTTCTAAGCCTTTGAGCTGCACTTGCTTCATATTATCTAACTACCTTCATATCCAAGAAGGCTAGAAATGTAATTCTTTAAAAAATGAGATCTGAGATTCACACGCAGTCTCTTGAGTCCAGTACCTGGGGTTTCAACAAAAATCACAAGACTGGCAATAAAAATCGTAAGCATTGGCAACGCTGCGTAATCAAAAGGAGAACGTGTTTTGCATGTTACAGTTCTAACATTTTCATCATCAGACTGGTGAGGGACACTCAACAAAACCACAGTACATTTATAGATTGAAGGAACTGGGCCTTCTTCCTTATTTTCATGACGACTTTGCATTTAACTAGACCTGCAGTTTGTGGACCGTTCACTTTCTAGTGACAAATCACTACACACAAAAATAAATTCTGTAGCTTGTAAGCCACTGCTCTGCAATTTTTCCCTTGTAATTTCATAGCACAACAAACCATCTGATCATCAACACTCCTGGTCAAAAACCTGCAGTCCATCAAAATCAGCTGTGATCCAAATGACCTTAATTGCAGTTCAGGGAATAAAATCCAGCCCCAAGCAGCAGGCCCTAAGCACCACCTGACACGTGGTTCTAGTGTTTAAAAGCGAATTATGTGACGACGGCACCTTCTTACTCCGCAGTTCTGCTCCCTGTATGCATTCAGAGTCATAACCCCCAACTTCGTTTATTTTTTTTTAAAACAAAGGTACGATTTTACAACTTTTTACTCCTATCAGGCTTTGTGAGCCATCACTGCGGGGGGGAGAGGGAGACGGATTATGTTCTCGCCCGTACATCGTCAACAGAATTAACTGTGGGCCTGCTCCAGCACCACTGAAATGGATAGGAATCTTTCCATCGATTTCAACAGACATAGGAATTTAGGGTCTCATTCACTCCTCTGCAGCCCTTAATTACATCCAAGCAACACCAGTGCAGGCAAGAGACTCTGTCCCTCCTGGCAAAGAACCGGTGCCATCAAACCCATGCTGCCAGATGAAAGCAGGAACTGGTTTTATCATTGTCAGTACTTTGTGATACCATTGCGGACTTCAGAAACCTCTTGGTTTAAAACCTGATCAAAATAAAATTCAGAAATGATGCCTCTTACAACACTGATGCCTCTTCTAACAGAAAGCGGCTGGCTGTGAGTCTCTTTCTTTTTTAAAGCCTATATGGCAGGTCAGATGAATACAGAACAATCACAAAACACTCTGGACCAGATCTTCAGCTGGCATAAATTGGCATAGGTCAGTTACTTCAAAGGACAAATGTCTGAAAATATGGCCCTTTATTCTCAAAGCAACCACAAGAAGTTCACTGTGCCTTTAAAAATAATAATAAAGGAAAGCTTTTCATTGGGCAGCAAAAGCGTAGGAGTTTCCTGATTCATTAACAGGGCACAGCTCAGAAAGCACTTAACAATCATTAATTCAGTGAAGAGTAAAAAAGACCTCTCCATCAGACTCAGAAACCTCATTAACACAATTGTTATTGTAAGATGTATATAAACTTGGAGACGTGCCTTAAAATATGGATAAAAAGAGAAATCAAAGCAGGAACAAGCTGTTTGAAGACCGGCAACGAGAATATCCTTCCTCCTTGCCAAAAAACAGCGTTCACATTCCATTGTGTCTCCTCTTCAGGGTCTGACAGAGATATCCACTTCCCACTTTCATTTAAAGGGAACCCCACTGTTTTTCTTCTAGCTGGTAGAAATGTTTTGCCCTTATTTTTAGCAGTGTTTGAGAATACGGCTCGGAAAATCCACTCAGCCAGTGGCAATCACCAGCAAGACTGACTTCTTGGACCTTGGATCCAGCCTGTGCCCAGAACTGGGTAGATTTAGCCTCAAGGGCCTCTTAAGGAAAAGCACCGGCAATCCATTCTGCCTCTCCTCGGGAGCTCTGGGCGCAAAAAGTCCAGCGGACAGAACATCCGGAAGGCACTTAACATACACAAAGCACATCTCTTGAATCCCGACTACTTCCTTTTCTTCAGTGCCACCATAACATGGAACCGAGCTAACTACCTCACTTAACTACCTGTACGGATCGCTCAACTGTAACTACACTAAACAATATCAAGACACTAAGGGCTTGTCTACATGGGGGTTTTGAACCATACAAATAGAGTTAATCCGCTTCTAAAACACGAGCCCTACCCATGATGCAACGCATCGCAGTGCATTAACTCTGCACTTAACCTGAAATCTGGAGTCCTCTTGCAAAGTGGACTACGTTTGTGGAGAACTGAATTCGTTTGCACTGTTGTTCGTGTGCAAGCAACAGCTGGCATCACTGCGTGCCTCCAATAGCTATCCCACATGGCTTTTCAGTCGACCATTATTCACCTGCTTACATCCTGTGCCCTCCCCTGCTCTGGTGTCAAAGTTCCCAGGACAAACCCTCCCCCATTTAAAAGCTGGCACGGAGCCAGATTTTGCCCATTTGCTCCTGGATTCAAGTGTATCAGCATTCTTGCGATACTACAGCAATTCTACTCTACAACTCCCACAACACACCTGGGCCTGCTGCTTGGAGCCATATTAAGATCCTGGAGCTCATTGCCATCTGGGAAGAAGTAATCAGTGTAGTAAGCTCTTGTGGCCTGCCACCAGCATAAAAACCTGTTTGTAGACACTGCCAAGCAGATGTCCACTACGCAACATCCCTGGTCTTGAACCCAGGCTTAGGAGTCTCAAGATAGCCTGGCCAACACCCAAAGCCTACTAAAATCTGGTGGGCTGAGAAACTACTAGGACTGTAACCCCAGCCAAGGCACCACCCACGGGAGCGGATTGGAGGATCGCCCGGCTCCACCAATTGGTCCAACCATGCTATTTAAGCCAGGAGAAGAAACAGGAAATTTGTCCGGGCAACAAGATGGTATCCTGTCATGGCTGTATTGGACCCTGCCTGTGCCTGGACACCATTAAATTAGGCTTGAATAAAGGCTGGGAATGGATGGGTCATTACACGAAGTAAAACTATTTCCCCATGTTTATTCCCCCCTTCCCCACTGTTCTTGTCAACTGTTGGAAATGGGCCACCCTGATTATCAGTACAAAAGGTTTTTTTTTCTCCTGCTGATAATAGCTCACCTTAACTGATCACTCTTGTTATAGTGGTATGGCAACACCCATTGTTTCATGTTCTCTGTGTGTCTATATATATATATATATATATATATATATATCTCTTTCTACTGTATTTTCCACTGCATGCATCCGATGAAGTGGGGTTTAGCCCACGAAAGCTTATGCTCAAATAAATGTGTTAGTCTCTGAGGTGCCACCAGTCCTCCTCGTTCTTTTTGCTGATACAGACTAACACGGCTGCCACGCTGAAACATTTTCAGGCATGAGACTTGAGAACGACAGGCATCCCTAACAACATCCCCTAGGTGTTTCCATTTTCTATTTTCAGTGGCTGCTTAAAGTGCCAAGCAAATGTCTGCACCTCGGACTCCCACTCATCTTGCAGGGTTTCTCCCTTCGTCCAACAAATATCGCGCAGAATGCAACCTACTGCTATAAATGAGCAGTGCCAGTTTTTTTCAGCAGCTTTTTAACCTATTCCACAAATAGCACCCTCGCCCTTTCCACTGGCCAACTGTGCTCTCCACTTCCATTCTGCAAATTCCTTCCTTTTGTCCACTAGGCCAATGAATGGTGTCGTTAACCAGGGGATAAGTCAGGGAATAACCAAAGAAACCTTACCACCATTAGTGTCCTTAGGGTTCCTGAGGGTAAACATCCTTTCTCCACTAATGCAAATAGGGGGTGGTCAACCTGAGTCTCCGAAGCCACACGCGGCTCTTCAGAAGTAAATATGTGGCTCTTTGTACAGGCACCAACTTTCCGATGTGCCAGGGGCTGCTCACTGCTCAATCCCTGGCTTTGTCCCCACTCCACCCCTTCCCCTGAACCTGCTATGCCCTCGCTCCTCCCTCTCCCCCTCTGAGCCTCTTGCATGCCCCAAAACAGCTGATTGGGAGGGGCGGGGAGGGAGGCGCTGATCAGCGAGGCTGCCGGTGGGCGGGAGGTGCTGGGGGGAGCGGATGGGGGGTTGCTGATGTATTACTGTGGTTCTTTGGCAATGTACATTGGTAAATTCTGGCTCCTTCTCAGGCTCAGGTTGGCCGCCCCTGAAATAGGATCTCTCAGAGCTCAGCTGTATCACCACAGCCCCTTCCTGGCCACCCTACATTTATGTCTGTAAACCTGCCACGGCAGTCAGCCAGTCCTAGGAACACCATTGCGGAAATGCCCCTTTCTATGCCCTAGTACAGGGGGCAACTGAGGGAACCCATGCGCCTAATACAGTTTGGGAACCCCAGTGGTCAAAACCTCAATAATTTTCCAAGCATTACCCAGCTTTATAACCTGGTGCAACAGTATCTTTTCCAAGGCATGACAGACCTGTATGACAGTGGCCCCAACAGTCGATCTCCCCACACCAAATTGGTTGGCCACGTACTGGTGGCACTCCGGAGTAGCTAGCTTCCAGATGACAATGACCACCCAGGTATGGGGGAGCACAGATTGGCATACTGGCTCTGCAACTCTGCAGTCAGAAAAAAAGTTAAAAAATCCCATCCTGAAATTCTCTCGCCAGTGCCGGTCATCCCAGGCCCGGAGAACAGTCCCTTCGCACCAATCCACACTGGTCTCCTGGGCCCAGAAATAGCGCTGCATGGTCTGTAACTGATCCAGGAATCGGTCCTCTAGTACCAACTGCTTCCCCCATTGCTCTCTTTCTCCACGCTCCCATCCTGCTTCCACCACTGCTCAGTCTCCTGCTGCTACGGCCACATCATTTGTTTGGCAATGCGACAGGTGGTCTCCAAAGCCAAATCTGTCCAGCTGTGAGTGCTGAAATACACCCCAAAGAGACTCTGTGTGATCACAGCTGCCACCACAGCGGAGCAGAGCATTGCTGGGCCCACACTGGCCGACAGCAATTCAAAAATGGCGCTAGCCGGCACAGGAGGGCAGAGGCCTGGGATTTCTCAAAAATCCGAAGCCCCCTGGCTTCCCACAATTCATAGCATCCCAGGAGGTCCAGTGTGGTGCAGTGAAGCTAAGGATCACACCGAGAAGGCAACCCCTTTGGTTCACAGCAAGCCACCACTGTGCATACACATGACACAAACCGAGAAACAGGAGTCCCACGTGCACACTATCGGTGCCACTCACCTACAGCGCTTTACCAGATGCAGCGCAACGAGCTTCGCATTCACACACACACACACACACGCACGCACATAGACAAGCCCCAGGAATGGAGAAAGCCCCGGATCCGAACAGACTGGAGTGGTTCTCTTCCATCTGGCACAGCAGTTGGAAGGAACCGCAGTGGTAGAGGGCACTGCGCCCCCCCCCCCTTATATAGCCCCATCCTCAAGACGCTGCTTGGAGACAGTTCAGCACCATTAGACAGTGCAATATCCCTAAGTAGGAATACGCGAGCCACTGGAAGAACTTTCCCTGTCAAGTGAAGGTGGGTCAAATGTAAGCATTCACTTAAAAAAAAAAAAGAGTTTCTGACACTAATGATTAGGGCTCCATGTCTATCTCGGAAGTCACAGATTCTGTGACTTTCCATGACTTCTGCACCAGCTGGTGCAGCCGGTTGTGGAAGCGCTCCGTCAGCCCCGTGGCAGCTGCTTGGGTGGCCCCGGGTAGCGGGCCCTAGGGACCACCGGAGCAGCCACTGGTGTGGCTGGCTCTGGGACCACCTGAGCAGCGGCCCTAAGGGCGGCGGGAGCAACAGCAGGTGGGCGGCTCTGGGGGACCCCGGCAGCTGGTCTTGATGGCCCCCTGGCCGCAGCCCCTCCCCCCAAGCACCACCCCCTCCTGCCCCCCCAGAGAGTCGGCCCCTGCCCTGCCCCCCAGCTAAGATTTAGTCAGAGGTATACAGTACAAGTAATGGACAGGTCACAGGCCATGAATTTTTGGTTACTGCCCATGATCTGTCCATGGCTTTTACAAAAAATACCCATGACTAAATCGTAGCTTACTTATGGTGGTTGTGAAGAAAATCTACTGAATGTAAACCAACAGTACAAGGCCTTCCTGGGTCCACCGGAAAGTGACATTGACAAAACTCTGGTCAGTTTCACACCTGCTCTCCAAAATACTGTGGACCTTGTGGGTCACTGTGAAACTGACCAGAATCAAGACACTTTCAATCTCCAGTTACTTGTGGCACCTTTGAACCAACGTGCACATTCACTGGGAGCAGTGGGGATCCAAAACTAGAGGCTGAAGGACGAATAGAGAAGCACTGTCCCCACCCCTATAACAGCACCCAACCATGTACAAATACAGCTTACAGCACACAGGCTTCTCGGGGGAAGCATAGAATAGCATAGACCCTTCAACATCCTCGAGGCTCCAGGATTGGGTGGAGAAGGCAGACAGGAAGCCCCTTTCTCCCTTTCAGTAGCCACAGAAGGTCTTCAAATGTATTAGATACTTACACCCCAGAGGCTGATACAGAAGTGGAGTTCCTGAGCAGTGCTCTGGTAGGAATCTCACCTTCTCAGCAGCTGAGAGCGCTGGGTTTTTCACTAGGATATTGCACTTCATATCTCTCAGTTCCTGGACAATAGGTTTGGTCAGGCCTGGCTGCTGGGTGCACAGAATATTTTTCAAGTTTTGTAGCTTACCCCGGGGTAAGGTGCATTGGGGGAGGGATAACTCAGCGGTTTGAGCATTGGCCTGCTTAACCCAGGGTTGTGAGTTCAATCCTTGAGGGGACCATTTAGGGATCTGGGGCAAAAATTGGGGATTGGTCCTGCTTTGAGTAGGGGGTTGGACTAGAGGACCTTCTGGGGTCCCTTCCAAACCTGATATTCTAGGAGAACAAAGCCGGTTTTAAAGGAGACACATTCCAGCTATAATAGGCTCCGAAAGCCAGCATGGTCTGCAGCTCCTGAGCACGTTCCCTTTACCGTACTACAGTCAAGGGCTGGGCACTCTCAGGCAGACAATGCAGTCCTATTCACCAGCAGGAGGTTTGATTAATTCTTATTTATCATGATTCTAGTTTATATAAAAAGGAAAAAAATATTTTCAAAAACTTCTAGGTTCAGTGATCATTGTTCATGCTGGGCTTGCTATAGTAGTCTCACAGGAAGAGTAACAAGTAATAGAGAAACCACAGCATTTGCAAATGTGCGCTGACAGCACTTCTGCTGCAAAAGCTAACAAAATAAAATAGTTTCTGAAGGCTCTGCTGCTGGCCAAATTATTTTTAGTCAAAACTCTTCGCCTGTTTATTAAGAGGAGGCTGATCAAATGCAGTAGCTGCAGTTCTCCAGCCAGGTCATGTTGAACAGCATTAAGTCAAACAGACCTAAGGAACTTTTAAATCTTAAACCTTCACTTCAAAAACACACACACACACACACAGATGAAACAAACCACATCATAAATTATCCTGCTGGTGAGGCTTCCCGGCAAGATACATTCTTGTCTCATTTTCTGCACTGTCTTTTAGATGTTGCAAATACTGTCCTGGAAGCGTTGAAGAGACAGGAAAACCTCTTGCTCAATGGGTTCACATCCGCCTTTCAGAAATTTTGCTTGACAGGGCGCGTCTATTGACTGATACGATCACACCAAGTTGATCTGATTACTGGTGGCTGTTGCTGACTAACTGTTAAGAAATTGTCAATTAATCCGAAACTAAAGTGCATTATAAGACACTAAAAAAGAATCTTACCACTTTGGACTTGAATTCTCGGCTGGATACAATGGCCCGGATTCTAAACTCACTGTTAAAACTTCCATGGAATTAATTCTTATTTACCCTGGAGTAAGCAAGAGTGCAGTCAAAGTCAGTCAGTCAGATCTGCTATGCAAGGGCAGAACGACAGCTGTCCTAAAGCTAACTTACTTGGCCACAGGATGATTCCCCTTTTCCCACTCCTGCCCCCTATGCCAGGGGCCAGAAGAGGATGAGCACAGAAGCTGTTATGCCAGGCGAATCCTCAGACATCCAGATCCACTGGACGTCTGGGATAGTGACAGAACACAGGTGCAGCAGGGGCCAGCATCTGGCCTAAAATTTTTCAATTCTACCCGATTTTCTGTGCAACTCATCTCTCCCTCTGCTTTAATTTGTACCTCTAATTACGGCACCTAACTCGTATTATGAAAATAAACTCTTCACTTGAAAAAGAATGCTGTAAATCTGAAACCCTTTTATGGGCTGATGTGACTCATACCATCACTCAGGAATAAAATCTGATCCCAGATTAAAGGTAAACATAACCCAGAGTCACAAAACAAATCTGAGAAGAACCTTGCACCGAAAACTTAGGGTCAACTTCAGAATTGCTCAGACTAGACAGTAGCATGTAAGGAGGAAAGACTTTTCAGAGATTTGTACAAACAGAATGGAAACATCTGAATGATGTCAATGGAAGCAAACTCATTTCCCAAGAGCAGGCAGAGACACTTACACCAGAGATTTGGATTCACCCTTTTATAACGGTTTTCTACTGTAACCTCTGTACATTACCTGAGCATACTTTGGCATATTGCTACTTTGTGCTGGGATATCAGCAGGACAAACGGGAACAAGCCTAGCACACAGGGCAGCTCAGGGATGGGAAGCATAGTCGGCAATGCCCAGGACATTAGGCAGTGCACGAGAGGTTACACGCAAGGCAGACACCCAGGACTCTACCCCTATGGCGTTAAAAACGCAAACGTTTACAGCGCATCCCACTCTGCAAGGTGTATTACAGACTCCCAGCAACCAGATGGTCTAACCCAGGGGTGGCCAACCTGCGGCTCCTTGTCGAGGCACCGACTCCGGGGCTGGAGCTACAGGTGCCAACTTTCCAATGTGTCGGGGGGCGGGGAGGGGGGTGGTGCTCACTGCTCAACCTCTGGCTCTGCCCCAGACCCTGCCCCCAAGCCTGCCATGCCCTCGCTCCCCCCCGGAGCCTCCTGCACACCGTGAAACAGCTGATCGCGGCGGGCGAGAGGCGTGGGGAGGGAGCGGCAGGCACCGATTGGTGGGGCTGCTGGTGGGCAGGAGGCGCTGCAGGTTGGAGTGGAGGGAGCGGATGGGGGGCTGATGACGTATTACGGGGGCTCTTTGGCAATGTGCCTGGGTAAATTCTGGCTCCTTCTCAGGCTCAGGTTGGCGGCCCCTGGTCTAACCTATCGCATGCTTATGAGGGAGCCTCTGTAACAAACCAGGGCCGCAGCTGGTAGCTCATCAAAACACACATCTACAACACACCTGTGCTCAACGATTCCCAGAATGGAGCTGAGCCACCTCCTCCCTGCCCGTTTTGGGGGATTAGCACCCCAGGGGGGATACATTCGTACAGAGCTTCTCTGCCTTCCATGGCGTGCAGGGACTGCAACTGCGCTTGTCCTCTCTGCTGGGCCCGATGGGAAGAGACTCACTCTCCCCACACGCCCAATCACAATCCAGCCCCTAATGTTCATATTAGAGGTGGACCTGGCTCATAAAGTTCAAATCCAGATTGGGAATCACACTTCCCCAAAGCATGAGGGGCTTGGGACAGAGGCACCGAGTGGGCTCCATGTAACAGAAAGGACTGACCAGCTCAGAAGTTCAGAGAAGGGTCCTCCCCAACATTCGGGGGGGGGGTTGCCCCCAGGCCACTGCCAGATTTGCACTGTGCTGCGACAAGGTGAAGCACTTCACAGGTACTAGGTATTACTAGCATGATGCTGACTTTCTCTAAATCCTGCCCGACAGGCAAGTGTCCCTTTTCGCTCTGCGGCTAGCCAGGAACTTCTACACTGCAGCCCTTGGGGTGATTACACAGCACAAGCTGGTAACATTTCACTAAAATGCCATCTCCAAATTCAAGGGGTCAAGCGGAGGATTTTAAACAGGAACTGCCTCCTGTTTGTTAACCACAACGAAGTCATCGAACCCTCTGACATCAGAACCTGTTGCTATGGAAAAGACTTATGTGGTTCAGAGATGCAATTTGTTCAGCAGCAAGATCTACTGCAAGAGGGGAAAATACAGAGCTTTATTTAAAATACCTGATCTGGTCATTTGGAGGACAAATACTGTCAGGGGCAAATGCTGCCCTCAGATGCTGGCAACTGTCACTGAAGTCAAGGGGTGCTATGCCCGTGTACCTGAGATCAGAACCAGGCCCTAAGACCTACACTCAAAGCATTGAGCTCTTCAAAATCACTTACTGCCATCATTGCCCAAAGACAAGTTTATGGGTCCACTGTATGAATAGTTCACCTATCTTGTACTCTCTAGAAGTAAAGAGGGCCAGAACAAGGCCTGTCAACTATATAATGTGGGTCTTCTGCACAAGGGTGAATTTCACCCTATAAGCTAGGAGCTTGGCATATTCTGATAGCAATGGACAGTACAACTCTCCTTCCCTGATCATCAGCCCCCCAAACCTCAAAATCTTCTGTATTTCCTTTCTTATGACTATGGATTTTTTTTTCCTAGCTTATCTTAGAGTTTTATACTGCCACCCATCACCATAGTATCCGAGCACATTTTTCCCAGCATAAACTGGGAAAGCAGGAAACTTTATTATGCACGGAACTCATTTATAATGCACAAAAATAACGTAAGTGTCCAACAATATCTGGCCCACACTCTGGCTTGAAGATACAGGGCCAGAATCTGATCGCTGCCATGCTGATGTAAATCTGATGTAACCCCAAATGGGTAGAGCTATTCTGACAGACAAAATCAGAATCCAGTCAACAATACTTAATAAATCCTATGAGCCATCTCATTTTCTTTACTGGTCCTTGTCTAGAATACTGTACCTTAATCTAGCATGTAGTATCAGATCCAGAGACAGATGCTTAAGAGACCACAGCTGTCAGTGGCTTTCTGATTTGTTGCTGATAGCTACTTTGGTTTACTTTTGATGATACATCTTCTAATACCAACATTCAACAATATGTTGAAGGTGAGAATCATACTTTTGAGATTTTAGTCACATATCCTGTTCATTTTCTATGACTTTGCTCTGCTAACCATCACTGGTGTATATTAACTAAGACTTATACTGCTTTAGGGCATACATACACAGAAAGTTGGTATATGCAGGCTCACAGCAAACATTACCACCACCTATGTGGAATTTTATAAGAACAGTTATGAAATTGTATTACTTTTCCTCTAATTCTGATACTAGTGGGCACCTTAAAGTTTCACGACTCTCCGATGGGGAGATATCTGTGCATGTGCTGATATAACAGTATTTCACTGACCAGGCCCCGGTCTACACTACAAACTCAGGCTAGTATAACTATGTCGCTCAGGCGTGGAAAATCCACACCCCTGAATGAAGCAGTTATGCCGACCGAACTCCCGGCATAGACAGCGCTGTGTCAACAGGAGGGCTTCTCCTGCGACATAGCTGCCACCTTCTCCCGTAGGCAGTTACTGTGCCGATGGGAGAAGCTCTCTCATCGGCGTAGGTAGCGTCTTCCCTAAGCGGTACAGCAGCACTCTAAAGGCTTGGCTACTCTTACATTTTATAGCGCTCTAACTTGCTGGCTCAGGGGCGTGAAAAATCACCCCCCTGAGCGCAGCAAGCCAGAGCGCTTTAAAGCGCGAGTGTAGACAGGCTCCGAGCACTGGGAGCCAATCCCCTCCTGGAGGTGGATTACCAGGAGCGCTGGGAGAGCTCGCTCCCAGCGCTCGTGCTCAACCACACTCGCACTTCGTTTCCACTGTAGCCATGCCCTCAATGTAGACACGCCCCGAGTAATCAACCCATCAAGTTTTCTTGTCTTTTATTATTTAATATTTTATACTAGGTGTCCAGAGGCCTGGACCAAGATCTGGAACCCAAGATGACAGGAACTGTACAAACAAATATGGAGACATGGTCCCTCATCTAGAATCTTACAACGTAAGACAACAAGGGTCATGAGAAAAGAGGGTAGATATTATACAAAGTTGCCATTTTGTGCAGAGTAAGGGAGAGGGAGAAATCAGAGATGACCATCAGATTAAAAAGCATGAAGCACATGGAGAATGGTGGTGTCAACACTGGCAGAGAAGGTCGGAGAAAGTTCCAGAGGGAAAAAAAACAAGGAAGCAGATTTGCGCATATTAAGTATAAATTGTTTATGAGACATCCAGGAAGAGGTATCTGAGACAGGCGGAGATGTAAAACTGGATGAAGAGGGGCAGAGTGGGAGTGGAAAAGACAACGGGAAAGTCACCCGCATAAAGATAGCAGACGGAATCATGTGAGGAGACGAGATCACTCTGAGAGAGGGCGTAAAAGGAGAAGTTCTGGTTATATAAAATTAAGGGGAAATATTTGTAAAGGCTTCTTGAAATGTGGCATTTGGGGGATTTCTAATATAGAATTTCCTGGCTCTGCAGTGTTTGTGTATTTTAAACTACAATGTCCTATTTAGATTTTCTCCCTTACAACCTTAACTCCTGCTTAATATAATCTGGATTGTGAATCATACAAAGGGCATTTGTGCATAATTCTCCGTCATTGCCTGGTCTCCTTCCTCTTGCATTTTCTGCACTGTGCTCCTTCTGAGACTACAGTTTCTCTGCATAATACCCACACCCTGATGTCAACCAAGGAAACTAAGAGGAAATAATATAAGAAGAGATGGGCCAAAAGTAAAACCCAGATCCTAATAGTCCTGTCCTTTGGGGAAAATGGGATCTGGATCTGAATTTTGCAGCTGGTTCTCTCTAAGGGTATGTCTACACTGCAATTAGACAACCTCAGGTGATCTGTGCCAGTTGTTCGAGCTAAGGGACTCAAGCTAAGGGGCTGTTGAATTGTGGTACAGATATTTGGGCTCAGGCTGCACTACACAGGGTCATAGAATCATAGAAAATCAGGGTTGGAAGGGACCCCTGAAGGTCATCTAGTCCAACCCCCTGCTCGAAGCAGGACCAATTCCCAGTTAAATCATCCCAGCCAGGGCTTTGTCAAGCCTGACCTTAAAAACCTCTAAGGAAGGAGATTCTACCACCTCCTAGGTAACGCATTCCAGTGTTTCACCACCCTCTTAGTGAAAAAGTTTTTCCGAATATCCAATCTAAACCTCCCCCACTGCAACTTGAGACCATTACTCCTCGTTCTGTCATCTGCTACCATTGAGAACAGTCTAGAGCCATCCTCTTTGGAACCCCCTTTCAGGTAGTTGAAAGCAGCTATCAAATCCCCCCTCATTCTTCTCTTCTGCAGACTAAACAATCCCAGCTCCCTCAGCCTCTCCTCATAACTCATGTGTTCTAGACCCCTAATCATTTTTGTTGCCCTTCGCTGGACTCTCTCCAATTTATCCACATCCTTCTTGTAGTGTGGGGCCCAAAACTGGACACAGCACTCCAGATGAGGCCTCACCAATGTCAAATAGAGGGGAACGATCACGTCCCTCGATTTGCTGGCTATACCCCTACTTATACATCCCAAAATGCCATTGGCCTTCTTGGCAACAAGGGCACACTGCTGACTCATATCCAGCTTCTCGTCCACTGTCACCCCTAGGTCCTTTTCCGCAGAACTGCTGCCGAGCCATTCGGTCCCTAGTCTGTAGCTGTGCATTGGGTTCTTCCATCCTAAGTGCAGGACCCTGCACTTGTCCTTATTGAACCTCATCAGATTTCTTTTGGCCCAATCCTCCAATTTGTCTAGGTCCTTCTGTATCCTATCCCTCCCCTCCCCCTAGAGCCCGAGTGCCACACCAAGCCCACACATCTAAAATATGGGAAAGCTCCTGGCAAGGATAACTTGAACGCAGAATTGTTCAAGGTAAATCCTAAACAAGCAGCCAGCATCTATCCTGGCCCCTCTATTTACATCAGTCTGGGAAAGGGGAAGAGTGCCAGATGAGTGGACCAATGGGGTTATAATGAAATTACCAAAAAAAGAAAAGGAGGACTTGTGGCACCTTAGAGACTAACCAATTTATTTGAGCCTAAGCTTTCGTGAGCTACAGCTCACAAGGAACTCTCAGTGACTGTAATAACTGGCATGGTATCACACTTTTAACTGCGCCAACCAAAGTAGTGTGTAAGATCATAGTCCATCTTATATCAGAGGCAATTGATAGCATTCTCAGAAAAGAGCAAGCTGGTTTTTGGAAAGGGCGTGGATGCACAGACCAGATCTTCACTCTATGAAACATAATAGAATAGTGCTTAGAATGGCAACAGCAACTCTACATAAACTTCATGGACTTTGAGAAGGCTTTTGATAGCATTCACGGGACCAGCCTATGGCGCATTCTGCGAGCCTATGGAACTCCTTTCCGTATAATCAATGTCATCAAAAGCTTCTATTTCAACTTTACATGCAGTGTTGATCAAAGAGAGCTCAGTTTTGAAGTCAAAACAGGAGTATGTTGGGGTGTGCCATGTCTGCAATCCTCTTTAACACTGCAATGCAGCGTACAACAGAAGACATGCCAAGAGGCATTAAATGAACGCTCTTCTCATCCCTTGAAGACCTGGACTTCGCAGACGATGTCGCTTTCCTATCACATACCCAACACCATATACAAGAAAAAACAACTCAAATCAATGCATTCAGCCAGCAAATTGGACTGAAAATCAACCGCAATAAGACAGATACCATAACCTTTAATATTGCCTCACCATCACCAGTATGGAGAGAGGATTATGTTCTCACCAACGTAGAAACAGTCACATACTTGGGCAGCACCTTCAGCCAGGACAGTGGAACAAGCCAGGACATCCTGAACAAAATCAGTAAAGCCAGGTACGCCTTCAGGAGCTTAAATACAGTCTGGAAATCATAAACACAATGCCAAAACCAAACTCAAGATTTATCAGAGCTGCATACTTACAACACTACTTTAGAGTGCAGAATGCTGGGGAATGAGAAAGTCTGACATGTCCAAACTGTCTTCATTCCACACAACCTGCCTCAGAAAAACCCTCCGTATCTTTTGGCCCAGAACAATCTCAAACCAAGATCTATTGACACAGTGCAGCCAAGAGGATATGAGAACCACCACTGCCAGGAGGCGTTGGAGATGGATCAGTCATGTGCTTCGGATGGAAACTAATTCCATCACCAGAGTAGCAAGATGATGGACACCTGAAGGCAAATGAAAACGAGGCCGCCAGAAAACAACATGGCGAAGAGCTGTGGAAGCCGAGCTGAAAAACCTGGGGCACAGCTGGGGAACCACTGAAAGATCTACCAGAAACAGACAGGAGCGAAGGAAGTCACTGCCCTAAACGTCAGAGGCGTAATAGGAACATGATGATGATTAGCCCAAGCCTCAGAAGCCTGAGTCAGCTGGCATGGGCCAGCCACAGGGTTTTAATTGTAATCTAGACATACCCAAACCCTGTGTCCATGGCCCTGGGAAAAATTCAGAGACGGTTCCAAACTTGGGCCCATCTCTAGATGCAAGGAATTCCGAAAATGACGCTGTACAAAGAACCCAACTAACAGCAGGCCTGGTATTCTCAACATTCCCATACCTGCCACTGGAAAAAAAATGACTTATGGACCAAACAAACTGCAAACATTATAGAGTGACATTTTTTGCCAGTATGTTGAACACAGAATCACAGGGTTAGAAGAGAGACCACAAGGGTCAGTCTAACCCCCTGCCAAGATGCAGGATTTGTTGTGTCTAAACCACCCAAGACAGATGGCTCTCCAGCCTCCTTTTGAAAACCTCCAGTGAAGGAACTTCCACAACCTCCCCAGGCAGTCTGTGCCATTCTCCTAGGAGGTTTTTCCTGAAATTTAATCTAAATTTGCTATGCTGCAGTTTGAACCCATTGTCTCTTGTATTGCCCTCTAGCATGACCCTCCTGTTTTCCCTGTGTCACTAATGGCTTTGCACAGCTCTGTTTACAGTCTCTTAGCCACAGAACTCCTTCATCATCGCAGCACAAATGAAAATGTGTGCAACAACCAGATAGAACTGGCACATAGCCCCTAGACCTAATGGTGAGACGAGCTGGGGAAATCAGCACTGTTATCCTAAGCCTCTTGCTTTGGGTTTTTAACAACCTCTCCCCCATTCCCATCCCTCAGCAGCCCAGGCCTTGTATCATGGTCATCACTCATCCTGCCAAGATCTAGATTGAAACTCCTTGGAAACCAGTTATTATTTACAGGATGGGTCACCGGGGAGAGACCAGAGGCACTCAGTTTGCAAATGAAAGACATGAGCCCTTGTGGGCTGCTGAAACCACTTTTATTAAAAACACCGAAATATTCTGGGTGACTGAAATGTTCTAAATGGCAAGATTTAGGCTCAGTTCCTGTGGGTAAGTGCCGACTTTGACAAGAATCTTTCAAGTCACTCAGAATGAATGAGAAAAACAAACCAAGAAAAAGTGTGTCATTCAAGAGCGATTTGCTTTGCTAGTTTCCCCTGACTGAACACTCCTGCCAGCAAATAAAATGCTGAGCTTTCATTAGACCCACTATGCGCCGGTTCTTTAAACTGATCACATTTTGCAATAATGGGCAGGAGATCTCTTTTTTCCACATCACTACGGTGGCTGCAACATTTTTGAAGCGACCATTTTGTTTTTCAATCTGCACATGATTTTTTTTTTTTTTTTTTTTTTGCTGGTGAAAGGTGCAAGATTCACAGCCCCAAAAGACCAAATACCCCTATTTGTCAACAGAATGGGTACAGCATGGACAGTGATGGTGAAAGCTTCCCCAGTTCTCCGCCACCAGTATGGGACCACGTGTAGGAGTGAGAAAGGAGTTCACTGTCCACAACCCGGTCAATCTTTGGCCTCGCTGAAGCTGCCAGCAAGGGGCACAAGCAGGGCTAATTGTGAGGGTTTGGGTGATGAGACGCACCACGAGACTAAGACACAAAGCAGGCAAACAAATGCTAACAGCTTTTAGCCACTACTTACCTGGGCTAGACTCAAACTGGAAGACTATAGCTGAAAAGCTTGCTAAACTGTTACCAATCCACCAAGGTATCCAGTCCCTCTAAAATACCACTGTGTAACTCCATGTGTGTTTTTATCTATACACACACACACACATACATATATATACACACACACACAGATTGTCTGGTCACTTTAGCTTTTCATCCTGTAAACCCTAAATAAATACATAAATAAATTGCACATGCTAGCAAAGCTTCCCCTACATGGGAAATATTTTAGATCTTGAAATAAATAAGACAAATGTACATATCAGTATGATGGAGGTAAATTATGAATTTCCAATTCTGTACCTACTCAGATAACATCACCCAAGATGCTTTAGCCTATATAAAGTGTTTGTTACAGTGTACAGATATTTTAAACATGTGGTCACAAACTATTACAAAATCACTTCGCCCTAAATATCAGAAAGGCAAATGACACCTCAGATCCCTCATTACTGTACTGAGCATGCAGATCAGTGTCAAGGTCCTGTGGCTCACCCCTGACTATTTCATCTTTACTGTGGCTCACCCCTGACTATCTCACCTTCACTATCTCACCTGTTATCCAGGTCCCTCCCCTACTACATTCATTTACTTGAAAGCTATTTTCAGCTCTTTGAATATCTCAATTTTTCTGGTGTTCTTTTCTCCAGATTCCTAGTCCTGTTCACTAACGTCATTCTGGTCTCCAGACTTCTACATTTGCTATAAACAAGCATCAATGAGCAAAATCTTGGATTCTCTGCACATCCCAGGCTATGGGAGATCGGGGTGTGCAAGGAACACAAGACGAGGTCCATACAAAGCTTCACTGAAACTCTCTTTCTAAAGCAGTGATGCTCAGAATGAAATTCATGAGCCACAAGTGGCTCTTTGCAGTACCTGATATTAAAACACTGGGTAATTTAATTAAATCATTAACCAGTCAGGATGCTTTTAGTATGTTATTAACTAATTAAGTTAAATTAACAACTTATTTGCTATAGGAATTGTGTGTGTGTATATATATATATATATATAAACACTAAAATATTTCCCGTCATACGGTTTAAATATGAATAGTACTACAGTAAATGAAACAACAAATTCACACTACTCCAGCTCTTTTGGGTAATGTTGATTGTTAATTTCACTCCTGAACCACTGAGATCTGAGTATCACTTATCTAAAGTATTTATATGGTCTCCCTTGCACAGTAGTTGAGTAGTCACCACCTTTATTGTATTTATCCTTGCAAAAATCCACTCCACGAATAAATCAATACAGTGCGTAAACACAACATTCAAAGTCAAAAATGGCCTTTCCAAAATGGCCTCTCTCACTTGACAAGGTATGTGCTCTGTTAGACAGAAACATAGTGGAAGGGTCCCAGCTGTAGCTCCAAATCATGCTGTAGATCTAAATCAAAGGACTTTTCTATGTATATAAGGGCAGATTTTCAAGTCTTATCAAGAACAACCAAAGGTTCCTGTTTAATGCACACAGATTTTTATTCTGCACTTGCCAGGGTGCAATTAGCCTGTACAAAACACGCGAACAGGCTAAGGAAGCGGATATACTGTAGGGCTAAAGCGGATTCCACAAAGAGGGAACCCATGGAGCGTGACAATGTCTGAATGCGTCCGATGACGTGAGCTGTAGCTCACGAAAACTCCTGCTCAATTAAACTGGTTAGTCTCTAAGGTGCCACAAGTCCTCCTGGTCTTTTGGCGAACGTTTTTTTTTTTTTTTAAAGTAGTGAAATTTGTAAGGCTGCGAAGGGTTAACACTTGGCTGGGATCGGAGGGTCTGCAGAACTCAGAGGGCACAAGCAGAGGCCGCTGGGGAATGACAAGTAGTCCTAGCAGGAAACCAATGAGCAATTCGTTCTCTCTCTCATTCAGAGCAGAGGCACCAGATGTCATCGTCTCTCGGGCGCAGACACGGGCTCTGCTCAGCACGCAACCTCTGGGCCGCACCGCAACGCACATAATCAACACAATCAGAATCGGCTGCAGGCACCCAAACCTCGGCGCGCTGAAGAGGGGCGGGCGGGGGCCGCTTTTGTGCCACGGATGACGGCACCCAGCTGCGGAATCTGGGCTTCCTCGTAGGGTCTCCCCACCTCTGGAAACTGGGCTCGCGGGGTGAAGGCAGGGGAGGGGAAGCGGTGAACTGAATCAAGCCCTAAGGAGAGGAGGCGGCGGCGGCGGGGGGCTAAGGCAGAAGCAATCGGGGGAGCGGGCCCCCCCCCACACACACACACACGGGTTAGATCAGAGAATGGGCGCCCAGCCGGCTCCCCGCACCCGCGGGTTCCCAGCGGCCGCCCCGTCCGGAGTCCGTGGGAGCCGTTCCGGGAAAGGGCCGGAGCCCGGCCGGGCCCGGGTCCAGCGGCGGGGGCCCGGGTCCAGCGGCGGGGGCCCGGGCCGCGCTCACCCACCTTGCCGGGCAGCGAGCCCCCCACGTGCAGCAGCAGCAGCAGCAGCGCGCCCACCAGCCAGCCGGGCCCCATCCTGCCGCGCCGCTCGCCCAGCAGACCCCGCGGCGCCGAGACTGAAACCCGGAGCCGGCCGAGGGGTGGAGCGGGGCGGCGCCGGCTCCGGGACGTCCCCCCGCCCCGCGCAGGGCTGAGCGGAAGCCGGCCGCTGCCCGCCCTCTGTCCCGGGCCGCCGGCTAAGGCGTGGGGGCGGCTGCTGCCCCCCCCCACAGCTCTCCTTGCCTCGCCTGGAGTGTGGCCCTGCAGGGTGGGAAACAAATATCCGAGGGGAGGGATCCCAGGGAATAAGGCAGCTTGCGGGAGGCGGATCCAGTCCCCACCCCCAAAGGTCAGTCCCAGCTGTGCACGGCGCAGGATGGGTCGCACGTGCCTTGGGCTTGGGACAGGGCAAAGGGGGCTCCCCCCAGGAGCTCCCCCCGCTGGGGGCCCGAGGCAAGAATATTTTTGCGGCCGCTAAGGGCGACTGCTTGCCTGGCCTTGTTTCCACAAACCAAAAATATCCCACCCCAAGCTCCACTAATGCAGGGGGTAAAAAGGCCTCATTCAATGAGATGAAGGGGATTTGGAGGGCAATACTAAACTGAGGCCCTTTCCCCCGCTTGGGGCCCTGAGAAATGCCTTACGCGCCCTGCTCTACACTACAAACCTATGTGGCTATAACTCCGGTTTGCTCAGCGACACAGTTAGCCCGAGTGGACCAAACTCCTGGTCGACAAGAAGCCTTCTCCCGTTGATATAGCTACCACCTCTCAGGAAGGTGGATTAACTACGCCAGTGATTCTCAAACTTTTGTACTGGTGACCCCTTTCACATAACAAGCCTCTGAGTGCGACCCCCTCTTATAAATTAAAAACACTTTTACATATATTTAACTCAATTATAAATGCAGGAGGCAAAGCGGGGTTTGTGGTGGAGGCTGACAGTTTGTGACCCCCCCCATGTAATAACCTTGCGACCCCCTGAGGGGTCCCAACCCCCAGTTTGAGAACCCCTGATTTATGCTAATGGGAGAAGCTCCCCCGTTGGGAGTAGGTAGGATCTTCACTAAGCACTACAGTGGTGCATCTGCTGTGCTGTAAGTGTAGACAAGCCCTTCCTTTGCTCATACCTAGCGTCACTACTGCCCGGCGGGGCTGATCCAAGTGTGATGGATTAGACATATTCCTCCAGGGCAAATGACACGTTTTTCCCCTTCCTGCACTGCACCCATGGCCTGCAGTACAAGCAGCTGCACCTGTCCAATTGGAATCTATTCCCTGAGGCCTTGTGTACACTGGGACGTGACTCATGTCTTTAGTGCAGACAAAGAAAATTGTGTTTAAGAACAGGTCTGCTACTTGTGATTAACCCTAGGGTACCTTTCCAAGGTTAACTATGACCAGCTAACTGGCTTTAAAATATGATAGTAAACATGACTTAGCACCTAGTGTAGACAGGGACAAGGCTTGTTTAAAAACATGTTAGCGGATTGTGGTTAATGCCCTGGTCCTCTCCAGAGTTAACCATGACTGAGTAACATGATCCCTGTGTGGGAATGGGGAAAACCATGACCAGCTAAGAAGTTTTTACACAGGCTTGTCCTGCTCTACATTGGCTGCTGTCATGTTTGACATCAAGATACGTTTTCCCATTGTAGACACAGACTATGACTATAAAAAAAGTTTCCTTGTCTGAATTTACTCTGTAGCAAAAACTGTCATGTTTTATGGGCCAAACACTACTTCCCTTACTTGTGGAAATAGTCCCACTGGCTTCAAGTCAACTCTTGGGAAGGGAGAGAAGGTGGGGGTTCAGATGCAGCAATGATGTGAACCATAAAAGTATCTGGATAGATTAGGGCAACACCAATTAGAGGGAGGGGGGAAGACAGGAACTACACAGCAGGGTGGAGTGGGGATGGGTAGTGTAGTCTCAGCAGGAACGTTTCTATCTAGGTGGTTCCTTTTCTGTTTCCCCTTCATTATTTATTTCTCTGAGCTGCTATTTTGCCTTTGTTAACACTTCAGCTTTTTCCAGTCCCTTCTACAGCTTCATCCTCCACCAAATACGCTTTCTAAACGCGTGATATTAGGGGGGATGGAAATCACACTCCAAGCAACCCACACAGTCACTGTACAAACATCTGTGAAACTGCTTCAGGGGTTGCTTGCAGGCTAATAAATCAGCTATTATCCAGCCCTCTTTCCTCCACACATTCCAGTGGAGTCAAGGTGAGGACTGATCATCTTAACCTATGATGTAATCTCATACTCCATGAAGGTTAAATTTGGTTCCAACTTCAGAACTCATTTGAGTATCTGGGCTCCAGGCCACAGCTCTTCAATCCAGCACTCCTATCTCAGGGAACTGTGCACAGCCCCTGACAAGGAGGCATATCGGGGTCTCCCTGTATGGGGGGAAAGGGGATTGCTGGCATGGTGGACAAGGAGGAAACGAAGGTTCACACAGAGCACCTGCCACAGAGCTAGAATGGAGGACCTGCTATAGGGGAAGGAGAGAATGAAAGTTTATATAAACACCTGCCAAAGGGAAGGGGGAAGAAGGAATGGGTGTGCCTGATCCAAAGCCAAGTCCAGTCAATAGAAAGACTCCCAGTGGCTGCAGTGGCCTTTGTCCTTTCTCCATCTCACCCTAATTATAATAAAACATAGCATTAACCCAGGGCCAGCCTTGCTCTCTTTTTTCTTAGGCACACACATACACAGGTTTGAACTTGGGGGCGGGGGGAGGAAATAGGTAATTTCCCTCAATCTAATATCTCAGCCCTTGTGAAGAAGATGATTATGGTGCCCAGAATTTACCTTTACTCCCTCCTCTCCCAACACTAGCTATATTTTATACATCAGCTCTGCGGCAAGCAATACATTTTAGCACATGTATCATCTCTGTGGATATTTCTGCTCTTCTGTTCTAATTAGAAATAGGAACTTTCAGTTCTGAGCCTGAATTTAATTTACACTGAAGTTTATTGACACCCAGATGAAGGCTTCTTTCCACATTGCCGAATGCTGTAAATAAGCCTTAATGGGAATGAGAATTGGACCCTTTGGACCGTGAATTGCATTCCCTGGTGAAGAGGGAACCTGCAGGTGCTAAACTGCTTTCTTAAATGTTAAAATTGTTTGGTCTTTGAAATAAGAAAAAAAAAACCCACCTTTTCATTTTCCTGGGACCGATCTGATTCTCTAACACTTGCATAATTACAGGGCACTTTATACAAAGTTTCAAGAATATCAAAAAGAAAAAAAGTGTGCCCACAGGCTAAACCACATTTAATTTTTTCATCGTAAAAGTTAGCAAAATTGTAATTTTAACCAACTACATTAGATCTCGCAAGAAAATGCATTTGATCCCCCTTGAAAAAACTGTTGTTTTAACAAGATTCATATATGCACAGGGCACACACCTCTATAACTAATTCCATTATTGTGGAAAACCCTTACAATCACAATCACATGAGCATTGTTATTCACAAAACCGCGTTGGTGTTCATAGCTGAAAGAAGAGTCATTTCTCCATAACCCATGCTGAGCCCTGGGAAACAACGAGGCACCCGTGGTTAACATGAAGAAAGTCTGGGCAAATTTGTCCTTTGTGGTTTCACTTCCTTCTTAGTTAAAGACAGTATTCGGTGAGCTGACCTTCTGCTGCACAATATCAAGAAGTTTTAGTGAGAAACGTTATTTCAATTTGCTTCCGTCTTTACCACGTGCAACTTCCACTGAAGAGCACAGACAATAATAGAGATCCAGACTGTTGCCTTTTGGTTTTAGGAGCAGCAGGTCTTCTGCATGTAACAAACAAGTACAACAGAGAAGGCACACACAAGAGGTTTCTTTAACACTGCAGAGGAGCCAAAGACACATGCAGCAGCAGTAGAAACTGCGTGCTGAGCAGCTCAGAAGCTTTATGGAGAGGAAAGGAGAATTCAAGAAGGAATGAGTGAAGGGAGTGCCCACGTTGGACCCAGCATCGTTTTGCAAACGAATTAGAGACAGCGAGTCTGGCTGCTGGGATTCTCCGGCTTGCTCTGCCTTACTGCATCCTCGGAATGTCACACTCTGTGCCTCTGGTCCCACCCCATAACATAGTTCTTCCCTCCATCAGGCTTCACTGAGGTTTGTAAAGTGCACTGAGAGTCTCAGATAAAAGGCCAGTTGAAAACTAACATCAGGGCAGGGCTTGTGTAACAAACGAGATGCCAGAGTCTCAAGCAAATTTTTTACTTTCATAACTGACACGGCAAGCCCAGAGGTGATACGGCTCTGAACTGCCGAGCCGAGAGGGGTTGGGGCTCAGCCCTGGCACAAATTAAGCCCTGCATAAGGAAGTACTTCTCCACACAATGCACAGTCAGCCGAGGGAATGCATTGCGGGGGGATGTTGTGAAGGCCAAAAGTATAACTGGGTTCAAAAAAGACTTGGGTAAGTTCATGGGAGATAGGTCCATAAATGGCTGTTAGTCAAGATGATCAGGGATGCAACCCCAACCTCCGGGTATCCCTAAACCTCTAACTTCCAGAAGCTGGGACTGGCTGACAGGGGATGGATCATTTGAAGTTACCCTGTTCTGCTCATTCCCTCTGAAGCATCCAGCACTGGCCACTATCAGAGACAGGATACTGGATTAGCTGGACCATTTGTCTCATGCAGTATGACTGTTCTTATGAATACACTAGAGAAGCATAATTATCCGTCACTGTATTCTGTCCAATATAAAAACTACTGAGCCGGTAGTAATTCTGTGGTTCCTCTTAAAAAAAAACCTATCAAGATTTTGATCGGTATGTCATGTAGCTCATTTTCCATAATCGTGCAAAAGCGCAGTCAGCATGGATGCATTACATTTACAGTTATAGATTTAGCAGCGTGAGAGGTTAGCATCTTGTATAATTTGATGACAAATCGAGAGGTTTTTTTTTTTTTAAACAATATGTAAATAAGTGCTTCCGAGATCACCTCCTGCACTTCTTCCAAAAGCAGCAGAAACTGACAAAATGAAAATGAGCAATGTGGCCTTTATATTTAAAAAAAATAAAAATAAAAAAAACCCTCTCTTTGTTTTGTGAAATCAGTGTTTTTCCTTTGTTTTCCTTATAAGACTATATCCATATTCACCAGGCCTGCTTAATTCAGACTCGGAGGCAAAGTTCACTTTCTGTACAACATCTAAATATTCAAAAGCCTTTGGCTTTTTCTGGAGAAGGCCATGATGTAGCAGCACTGCCAATCCCAAACATCAAAATCTTGGAGTCTGAATTGAAAGAAACATGATACTTTTTTTTTTGATACATTTGGATAAAACAGCTGTAGAAAGGGCTCAAAGAATGCCGGACCTCCATTCTCTTTTTCCCTTCCTCTTGGACGCCTCGTCCCTCTTCTCCCTATTTATGTACGTCTTCTCCTATTTTATTTCTAGCATGTTATGTCTATCTCGTAGTGCCTGGTTTTGTATTGTACGATCTTGCAGCTTTGATGGGTTATAAAACGGCATAACTGCATTGAAGGTCCCGTGAAGCATGCAGTATTGGGAAATATATACAAGCTATAAGTCGTTTACCTTTTTGATCTTTTCATTGTCTGTTTTCATTATCAAAATCATTTTAAAAAAGTAAATCATGGAAATCCTCCTTGAGTCCAGCTTCAAACTATTCATGAGATTGGCTTAAAAAAAAAAATCTTGAATAAATGTCGGATTTGTTTTTATTTACAGTCTAGTTTCTGTGCCTTGAGGGCACACTTAAGTCATGTTTCCAAGCTTTTCTCCTCAATCATCAGGGCTAGAAACTTTTATTTAAAAATGAAAAAAAACAATGCTGAGATTCCCATGTGATCACATGACTCCAGGAGCTGGTACTTTCAGAAAAAAACATGTGAGTATAGCAATAAAATCCCAAGAGTTGGTAACAATGATAGGAATGGGACAACTACTGTAATATAGATATAGGCTCCAATATTCAGTCTTTGGATCCTGACTTGAATTTTCACAATGGAGGTGCTTGGAAATAGATTTTATTCCATTCAGTTATGAAGATGGGGCAACTGTGGGGTTTGGATCAGGATCCAAAAGTCCTCAGAGTTTTGGAGTGTTCAAACCCGGGGTTTTGATTCAGTCCCATCTGTAACTGGATGTGGAGAGGAGGAGTGGAGAAAAATATTTGATGTGATCCATAATTGCAAATTCTTCTTGTTACTATTGACGATTCTCTTGTTTCCTGGATGAAATCAATTCTATGACACCTTATACCAAAGTTCTCCCATGACCCCCCAACCATTCTTCCAGCACCTGAGACAATAAGGCATTCATGGCTCCCCAGTGCACTGGATATCACTCGCACTATGGGCATCTCTGTAGCTTTAGTCTTCAAGATCTGCTCTGCAAGACATCACTTCTCAGTGGCAGTGGTAGGGTGATGAAATTCCTTGCCCTCCTCCTCTACTGGAATCATTACATCACCTCCTGGAAACGATTCTGTCTCCTGCTGCGGATAATGCATTACAAGTTCTTTTTCCTCCGTGTTTTCTTGGGGCTCGGCATCATTTTCATATCCTCTAACCGCGCAGTTCTTGCTGACGGGCACTTCTGAAATGGACCCCACAATCACAGTGTCGGCTTTCATTATGTATATTTTGTCTGCGAAAGGAAGCAGATAGGAATCAATCCTGAGCATTACTAATGATCATTTCTGGTGCTAGACAGAGACTGTTTCCTCTGTTGCAACGCTTGGATGCCAAGCTGAGGTTTCCCAAAGTTCAGAGGTGTGCAGATCTGGCCCATCTCGAGCATAATTCCCCTCTATAATAAATGGTTACAGCCGTGCCGGCCTTTGATATGCGTCCCACTAGTTCTGAATAGTCAGTCTTGGATATTCATAAGGCACCTTTCATTTGGAATCTAAGTACTGAACACAGTGAATGAAAGGGAGGGCACGGAAAGGCCACGTGCAAGAGAGATCTGGATATTTCATACTATAAAATTTCCAATTTTTTTGGATCATATAAAATGTTTGGGGTCAATATTTGTTCACTTCTCCTGCAAATCTCATCTGTGATTACTGAACCACCTTCCCTTCACCCAGCAGCATAAACTATGCTTGAAGTTCTTCTCTAACAGAAAGATGTGTTTGCTGCTTAACAATGATCAAGGCTCTGGCCCTTCTGCAAGGACCAGAGAAATTAATAACACCAGCTACCAGAATGCCAGAGTCTTCTACGACCATAGGGAATACGCTCTAGGTGGTTTTTGCTTCAGTCTACAGCGACACCAATAGCGGCACGAAAAGGCTGCCTTTAAGCAAAGTTTTCAATTGAGAGGAAACTCAGATAGCTGTGACAAGAGGGATAACTGAACTCTGTTTTTAGGTCTTGCACAGGAGACTTGGGATCAGGCAATGCAGGATCAGCTACACTGGAAAGGGTATTTTAGGACAGATTTGTAGGACATGAATGTAGTATCCAACACGTTAAACCTGGCCCTGATGGGAAAGGTCATTCAAGGCCTTCATTAGGACTTGAATGGTACACTCCACCCCAGAGGTCACTGAAGTTCAGTGGTACTGTGGGTAGGGGCCGGTACCTGGGGATGACAGACTTTACATTGTTATCACAGAATCACAGAAGATTAGGGTTGGAAGAGACCTCAGGAGGTCATCTAGCCCAACCCACTGCTCAAAGCACTACCAACACCAACTAAATCATCCCAGCCAGGGCTTTGTCAAGCCAGGCCTTAAAAACCTCTAATGATGGAGATTCCACCACCTCCCTAGGTAACGCATTCCAGTGCTTCACCACCCTCCTAGTGAAAAAGTGTTTCCTAATATCCAACCTAGACCTCCCCCACTGCAACTTGAGACCATTGCTCCTTGTTCCGTCATCTGCCACCACTGAGAACAGTCGAACTCCATCCTCTTTGGAACCCCCCCTTCAGGTAGTTGAAGGCTGCTATCAAATCCCCCCTCACTCTTCTCTTCCGCAGACTAAACAAGCCCATTTCCCTCAGCCTTGCCTTGCAAGTCATGTGCCTTGCAAGTCATGTGACCAAGTCATGGTCATTTTCATTGCCCTTCGCTGGACTCTCTCCAATTTGTCCACATCCTTGCTGTAGTGGGGGCCCAATACAGCAATACTCCAGATGTGGCCTCACCAATGCCTAATAGAGGGGAATAATCACTTCCCTCGATCTGCTGGCAATTCTCCTACTAATGCGGCCCAATATGCCGTTTGCCTTCTTGGCAACAAGGGCACACTGCTAACTCATGTCCAGCTTCTCATCCACTGTAATCTCCAGGTCCTTTTCTGCAGAAGTTACAAGTCCATCACTCACAGGGTGGGAGGGTTCTGGTGCATTTGCAGGACCTATGAAAGGCACTTAGTTCCGAAAGATCAGCACTAACGAGAACAGGGTAGCCCAGATTGGGAGCTGACTTCCATGGAATACCATACACCATGACCTGGCAGATGCTACTGGAAAAAGTAAAATAGGCCAGGCAGCCAAGATCTCTGGGGAATGTTAATTCAGACTGTTTGAAGAACTAAGCCAGGATGCCATGACGTCCAAACATACAATCAGTTTGAAAACTGGCACACAACAAGCCCGCACTTTAACGATAACCTTTCCTGGTGGAGCACAGTACAGGAGCTCTGTTCCAAAAACCCTACTGCCGTGACCACACCATGCCCTCTAGTCAACTTCACTTAAAAGTGTTTCTCAGCATTTGCACCAGGCATGAAGAGAGCGTGGATTGCATACAATACAGCAGTGGTTCTCAACTAGGAGTACGCAGAGGCCTTCCAGGGGTTACATCAACTCATCTAGATATTCGCCTAGTTTTACAACAAGCTACATAAAAAGGGCTAGCGAAGTCAGTACAAACTAAAATTTCATGCAGACAATGGCTTGTTTATACTGCTCTATATATTATACACTGAAATATATAATATTTATATTCCAATGGATTTATTCTATAATTAAATGGTAAAAATGAGAAAGTCAGCAAATTTTCAGTAATGTGCTGTGAAGTGTATTTTTATTTTTGTATTTTTATGTCCGATTTTGTAAGCAAGTAGTTTTTAAGTGCGGTGAAACTTGGGGGTACGCAAGACAAATCAGCCTCCTGAAAGGGGTACAGTCGTCGGGAAATGTTGAGAGCCACTGCAATACAGAATCTGCAGCACGCCTCATCTCGTCACTCTGCAGTTCATCTGACAACCAGGCTTTGAAATGACACCGGTCACTAAGGAAGACCCTTCCTCGTTACACTAATGTGCTTAAATAAAGGGAAGCTCTCAAACCAAATCATTTCGTAACATCAAACTCAAATCTGCTCACTCATCTGTCTCCCTGTAACTGAGAGCAAGTTCCAGTGGAGATTTGTCCTTCCTTCAGATATACACATAGGGCCAGATCTCAGCTGGTGTCAATTTGCCTAGGTCCAGTGGAGTTTCTGCCAATTTACTCCAGCAGAGGATCTGGACCATCACTCAAGATTTTCTGCAGAGGAGAGGAGGCCCTCAAATGCATCTTCCCTTCCAGCCTCATTGCAGAAACTGCCTGTGAAACATGTCACTGGGAAAAATATTACCATCGTTTTAAAACAGTTTGCCAGGCTGGAGAAGAGTTGCGATTGAATATATTTTTAAAAAATATATTCAGTCATTAAAGCTTCACCCACTGTACTGCTTAATCCCACCCTGGGCATGCTCCCAGCTGCACAGGAAATGGCCTTTGCTCATTTTCTCCTTTGCTCCATATCAGCAGCTCTTGATTTCCCTTTAAGCAGTTTTCTTTGGCAGCAGTCACTCCGGGTTAGGAGTCTGTGCTGCTTGGTTGATTGTTAGAGGAACTGTCTGGAGCCAAAGTCATGCAACTGACAGTAAATGAAAACTTTAAAAAGCTTCCAGTAATGAGACAAATGGGATGAATTCCTTCCCTCCTCCCCAACACACACACTATTCTACAAAGGTGCACGAGACTCACCGATTCGGTTATTAGTGTGGTCCCTCACTCGGGAATCAGCAGGGTAGTCGGTGGCATTCCCAGTGCTCTGGATCATCTCAGCCAGGCTTGAGTCGGGACTGGGATTTTTTTCTGAGCTGGAGACGAAGTTGTTGTTGGTTTCCACAATGGGGTTGGGGAGTCTGTTTAGTAACTCCCTCTCTTCTGACTCTTTGTCAGCTTTCAGCATACTGAACCTCTTCTGTCGACATAAAGAGGAGACGAATAGGGCAGTGAACCTATAGCTCACATGACGAGAAACAAAACAGGGAGGGACCGCAGTAGCTTTGGAAGCAACCGCATCCCTCTGAATCAGGGAGAATAATAGTCGTATTCACAGAACACCTTCCATCAGTTGAGGTACAATTTTCAAGAGGGCCTAAATGACTTCCGAGCTTAGGAGCCTAATTCAAAGGAACCTTAGTTCCTTAGGGCCAGATTTACAAAGATACGAAGGTGACTAATGATGCTGATAGGTGTTTACCAGGATTTATAAAGTGCCTAAGCAGGTTAAACTCCTACCTGCAATTTTAGGCCCTAAATATCTTTGCACGTTGGGACCCTAGCTGCTTTTGAAAATTTTACTCTGTCTTAAAGCACTTGAAATACAGAGGTGAATTAAGTCTCATAGCACTCCTCATCTGATCGAGGAGTAAACTGAAGCAGGGGGAAGTTAAATGACTCGTCCAAGGGCACAAACTGAGAAAGCGAGCGTCTTTGGCAGAGCCAGTGATAGAATCTAAATTCCCAGGCCTGTCCCATAAACACAGACCATCTGTCCTACAGAAATTGGATACAATGAACTTTGTGACACGAGACCTAAAAAATATATATCTCCTGCCTGCTCTGCATGACACAATCAGCAATGGGGATATATCACTGAGAACTGGCCTCAAGAGGACAGAAGTTATCATTGGCCTCCACCAGCTTGCCCTTTTTGGTCACGTTGCCGGACTCAGAGGCAAAGTCCCTGCACATCGAACTCTGAAGATCAACTATGAGGTCAGGAGGGTCACTGCCCAGTCACAGACTGGCAGCGGTCATGTGGTCGCCCGCGATTAACCTGGCTGCAGCAGATCAGTAATGATCCTGGGGCATTACGAGATACTGCACAGTGCGGTCATGGACATTCAGCGCTACAGACCTCCACTGTCTAAGCATATGGATGTTTCTGCTCTGCATGGTCTGGTGGCATTTTCATGGAAGTAGCATCCATGGCCACAACTGTCCTCTCCCCAGCTGTAGCACGGCATGCTGTGCACCCGTGGTTGCTGTCCTAGAGGTAGCTGCACTCCAGCGGTGGAGTATAGAATTTGCAAAGCTCTAGGGCCGCAGTTCTCAAACTTCGTTGCACCGTGACCCCCTTCGGACAACAAAAATTACTACATGACCTTAGGATGGGGGACCGAAGCCTGAGCCCGCCCAAGCCCCACCACCCTGGGCAGGGGAGGCCTGTGAGCTGGGCCCCGCCACCCAGGGCGGGAGCTGAAGCCTGAGCCCTGCCACTCAGGACTAAAACCCTTGGGCTTCAGCTTCAGCCCCAGGCGGTGGGGCTTGGGCTTGGGCTTTAGCCCCGGGCCCTAGCAAGTCTAACGCGAGCCATGGCGACCCCATTAAAATGGGGTCGCAACCCACAGTTTGAGAACCCCCTGCTCAAGGGGAGTGTTGTACATGTAATAAACAGAAATCCCAGGGCAAAGAACTTTGTTTTAATGGATGTATTCAGGCAGAACTTCAAGCTAGACAGGTGTTAAGATGGTCTTGCTCTGTATTTAGTAGTAAGCTAAGCAAATAGCACAGCATGAACTTATGGAGTGCTGGGTGATCAAGGGGCAATGAATTGAAAGGAAAACAAATGCATGCACATTTCCTCTGATTTCTTGCCCTCTTGTGGAAGGTCAAGCAAGCACAGGATTTGAATTGGTATTACAGAACTGCCGCATGGAGTCACTGCAATCCTGTGTCAGAAGAGCTCCCCCGGCAGGGTTAATTATTATTCATTTATTTAAAGAGGAAACTCAGATCCAATTAACCAAAGCTATATAGCTCTCGGGTCACAAAGCCAAATTCTGCTGATGGTTCCTAGCTCTGCTGCTATTTGCACACGATTAGATCTGCAAAAACCAAGCAAGGGGTTTGAAGTGTGAAGTTCCCAGCACTTGGCACCTGTCTGACTCATTTTCTACGAAAAAGTACGAAAGGAAGCTTCATGGACGGCAGCAGCTGTCCGTGAAATATTGAACTGATGGTAGAAGTTTGTAAAACCACGTTTCTTTACAATTGGAGGTTTCAAAACATTTTAACAGGTGGAATGAAATGCTTTTAAAAATACAGAGCTCAATCGCAAGACGTAGCTCACTAGCCCGGCATACATGTTGGCTTCAATGATGACAGACAAATAAATTTACAACAAAAGACATTTACTTCAATGGAGCCATGACAATTTACTGCAGCTCAGGATCTGTGCTCTAATGTTACTGTGTTTGTTTACGTTTGATTTATTCACCTCCAGCCCGGGATATTCTTACTTTATCATTACCATTGTTTTGTATTAACTGGGAATATCCCCACACTGTAGATGGGGGGGGCATGATTTCCTGAGGGTCATGTTGGCTAACCAGCTTCAGTCGGCGTTGTTACACCAGGCCTGGCACACCCGGCAAATAATATCCTCTTAACACCCATTTTAGGACAAGTGCTCTTGCCCACACCTGCAGAAAAGGGAAGGGGAGACCAGAGGGGGCTCAATCCCAATGATTTCATTGGGGGTGACAAGTGGAGATGGGATGAAACTGCAAAGTTCAGATCCAAACTGCTCCCAAAAGATCAGGCACGTTCGCATCTGTGATTTCGGTTCCCCCCCAATCTAATGACAACAGGTCAGAGCCTGCACTCCCCACTAAAGCAAAACCCCCATTAGCAGCAGGACATAGATGGGAATTTTGCCAGCGGAAGGCTTCCAAGATCAGGCCCCAAATAAGTACGGATACATCCCCACGTGCATTTACATCAGAGGTTACAATGGGAAGGGGCAAACTGAAGGGCAGGTTTACACTTAAAATGCTTTGGTGAAGATACTGATGGGAGACTGTCTCCTGTCGGTGTAGTTAATCCACCTCTGCAAGAGGGAGTAGCCATGTTGATGGAAGAAGCTCTCCTGCCGACATAGTACTGTCTACACGGGGGTTAGGTTGGTAAACTGCCTCGCTCAAGGGTGTGGATTTTTCACACCCCTGAGTGACGTAGTTACACTGATATAAGGCTGTTCTGTAGACCTGAGAAGGTTGTCACTGATGGTTTAAAAGGACATTATAAAATACCACTAATTATTTGTGCCCCTTTCAGGGAAAACAGGAGTGATTTGGGGAATCTATTTCATACTTACGGCACAGTTCTTCATCAGATCAGAACCTACAATGAGAAGCGGGGGGGGGGGGAAATCACATATCATGGGTGAGTTTATATTAATTTAACAATCACAAGATTGTTATTATCAATTATCAATGCCTCGTCTTGTATTTGTACAGCAGCCTTTACCCTGAGGGATTTTAAGTTATTTTACAAACTGACGTACCTTTTGCATTCCTTCCCTACTACTAAAATGCGGGCACATTTGGAGCGAATGCAGCTGCTGTTTATATAACCAATAGTTTAAGCAGAGTAGTAAAGGAGAACCCCATATTCAATAAAGAATGAACCACACATGCCAGATGTTAGTCACGTTGATTAACGCCCCGCTGAATGTATTTAGATACGAGGGCAACGAGAACAGAAGAAAAGCCGGATAGAACAGACTATCCAATTGAAATCGCAAGGGGAGGTTAGCTGGGCAAAATGTAATTGTGAGGCTGGCAGGCCAGATGGCCGCTCTTGCCCAGGCTGCAGGAACTGGCTAGGAGCAGACAACCTCATAGCTGGAGACCAGACCAGGTCAACAGTACATTAGTTTTGCTCAGAATAGGTAGTTTTGCTTAGTCTTATTCATAGATATTAAGGTCAGAAGGGACCATTATGGTCATCTAGTCTGACCTCCTGCACAACGCAGGCCACAGAATCTCACCCACCCACTCCTGCGATAAACCTCTCACCTATGGCTGCACTACTGAAGTCCTCAAATCATGGTTCAAAGACTTGGAGCAGAGAATCCTCCAGCAAGTGACCCGGGCCCCATGCTACAGAGGAAGGCGAAAAACCTCCAGGGCCTCTTCCAATCTGCCCTGGAGGAAAATTCCTTCCCGACCCCAAATCTGGCGATCAGCTAAACGCTGAGCATATGGGCAAGATTCACCAATCAGATACCCAGGAAAGAATTCTCTGTAGTAACTCAGATCCCACCCCATCTAATATCCCATCACAGGCTATTGGGCCTATTTACCATGAATATTTAATTACCAAAACCATGTTATCCCATCATACCATCTGCTTCATAAACTTATCGAGTTTAATCTTAAAGCCAGATAGATCTTTTGCCCCCACTGCTTCCCTTGGAAGGCTTTTCCAAAACTTCACTCCTCTGATGGTTATTATCAGAATGTATTTAGTGTTTAGATTTTATGAAATGCTTGTAAGTTGCTGCCTGCATGAATCTCACTTGTAATGTCTGTATTCCAGTCTATAAGACAATATGTAAGTTGTGCTTTATAACTTTAAAAAGGTTTGCCCTGAACTTGTGAACTCAAGCATGGGAACCATCCCCCATTCCCTCCGCCCATTCAGAAGGGCTATCAAGGTCAGATGTCACAGTAGCAGCCGTGTTAGTCTGTATTCGCAAAAAGAAAAGGAGGACTTGTGGCACCTTAGCGGCTAACCAATTTATTTGATCATGAGCTTTCGTGAGCTACAGCTCACTTCATCGATCAATTCAAGGTCAGATGGGCCATCAAGAATCATTGCAATACAAAGGACTGGTTAATGGCTCTATCCATGAGTGAAAGGCTATGTGGAAGGAAGCTCCTCCTGTGGGCTTGGAAGCTGAATGAAGGAAATAAAACAAAGCCACAGGAAAAATGTTCAACTTTTTAGCTGTTTGCACTCTGAAGTGCCAGAGACTCGAAGGGCATGTCTACACTTGCCATTTAAAGCGGGAAAATTCCCTTTTTTGCGCAAAGACTGTGGGAGCGTCTACACTCGCCAATGACTTTTTGCGGTGAAACTCAGAAGTTTCACCGCAAAAAGAAAACCGCCTCCACGAGAGACGTACAGCCCTTACCGGTGATGCTTTTGTGGGGATGTGCAAGTGAAGACACGTTTTTCCTGTTTACAGAGCTTTTAGCCTCCGCAGGATCCCCACAGTGCCTAGGTGGCCGCTCTGGCCAGTAGCTCTGTTGCTCTGACGCCAGGTAAACAGACGTCCGCCCCTCCCCATGTAAAGCCCGGGAACTTTGAAACTCCCCTTCCTGTTTTCTTGGCAAGTGCTCACTTATCAGCTGGCCAGGTGATGCTGACTGCTCCACGGAGCAAACGATCCCCTGCTTGGAGCAAGGCTGAGCTACTAGAGCTGATCAATGTTTGGGGAGAGAGGGCCGTGCAGGGACCCAGGGTGCCCCATGATCATCCCTCCCTCCCCTTCCCACAAGGAGCTGCCCTGTGGGATAGCTACCTTGATCCGCAATGGAAGTGCTGCAAACGTAAACACTCTCTGAGCCCTGTGGAAGTGAGTACACAAACCAGTGCTTTTCTTTCACCCGTTCACTATCACCAGTGAAACTGACAGCGCAAAAACTCTGCAAGTGTAGACACAGCCTATACTGAAGCCAGAGATCCCCAAGGGCTTCCTCCTGGGTCTGCCCTGAAAGACGCTTGGAACTGACCGATCACTACAACTGTAGCTCACGAAAGTTCATGCTCAAATAAATTGGGTAGTCTCTAAGGTGCCACAAGTACTCCTTTTCTTTTTGCGAATACAGACTAACACGGCTGCTACTCTGAAACACTACAACTGTCACTCTGACGATTTAGAAGGTAACTCATGCATGTGTATAGGTTTGCTTACTTTAATCCGTAAATAACTCTCCAATTTCTTTTTCCTAGTTAATAAGCCTTTAGCTAGTTTATTACAGGATTAGCTACAGGCGTTGTCGTTGGTGCAAGAGCTAGGGGGCTAACTGATCTGGGGGTAATGACTGGTCTCTTGGGACTGGAAGCAACCTGAATGTGGTGTGATTTTTTTGGTGTAAGTGATCATTTATAACAAATGTCCAGTTTGTCTGGATGGCAAGACAGACTGCAGAGTCTAAGGAGAGCGTCTGCAACTCCGTGGTAAGGCTAGTATGGTGATCAAATGCGAATTCCTTGTTACTGGCTTGGTGAAATCCACTTCTAGAACCAGGAGCGTTGGAAGTACCCTAAAAGCACGGGGAGGGGGCGCCCCCCAGGCACCTGAACCACGACACAAACACACCCCCAACGGCGCCCCTTCCCCCAAGGCATCGCCCCCTGCTCACTTCTCTTCACCCCTCCCAGTCACTTGTCCGTACTGCAGGTAATAAGTGAGAAGGCCCTGGCCACCTGGCCCCCCCCAATCCAGAGCCCCTGTCTAGAATACACCACCAGTTTGGAGCGTCTGCCCTGCTGTCGGCACTCATGGTCCTGAACCACTCCAGACAGCATGACAATAATGACTCAGGCTCGAGTTTGGTTAGGGTACTGTGGTTAATGCCCTCTCCGCTCTTGTAACACATGCCACAAGGCCTTCAGTGGTCAGGGACTGTGGTTTTAAGTTGCATCTAAAAAACAGCACACCTCCAGCAGCATTGGGCCCCACTTACTACACAAGGGCATCAATTCAGGTGGAAGAGCGCCATCTGTTGCACCGTTCTAATAGTGCTGGAGAGAGCAATGCCATGTCTTTTCACGGGCACCCGCCATAGAAGTCTCCTAATGTAAAAACGTTTCTCGGTAACAGTTGTCCGAATCAATACAAAAATGGATTGAAATTCAGCTAGAAAACCTTCCAAGACAGACCAGAACGATGGCTCCAGCCTCTATCGGTCACCTACCCTGACGTACAGATCTGGGTCTAGCTGTAGTGACTGGATACAGATCAGGAGCTGAGAAAATAAAGAGACACCATGTTCAGCACCAGAGTAGCTCTGGAACATCTGGAGAACTAGATTTGATCATTACCAATGAAGATTACCCTTCCCCTCTCTCCACTTGGGGCTATACCAGCTAACACACTTCCTGCACAAAACAGACCCCGGACGACACCGGTCTGTGCTGGGTAGAGAGACGTTTTGTTACCATTTCTCCCACAGCCTCTGAGAAACTCCCCACGCAGCCTGTGAGCTCCCGTTTGTTTCATGGCAGCACCATCTCTTTCTTCCTCCACGAATTGTTATAGAATTCGAACCTTTAAAACCGGGAGGTCAGGATCTGCCTGGAACCCTCACCCAGCCCTGCCTGCCTCCCAAGGGCTGGTGGTTTGGCCCTTCTTCCCGACACATGCAGCGGCCACCCAAACCTCTGGGAGAACAGGTGACACTACCAGCATGCTACGGGTTAATGAACAGCTAGAGGGCTCAGGAAACTCACTCTTCCTACTCAGAGTGAAGATCCGCCGCTTGCAAACCTTCCTTTGCCAAACCGCCAGCATACCAACGAGTAGCACCATGCTGCAGAGAACCACCGCACCCCAGGGAACAAAGCTCCCATCACCTGCAACACAGAGCGGGCATAAGGGGTATCGTTAATGAAGCTGCATGTTCTCCAGCTTGGGTTTGGGGTTTTTTTTAAAAGGTATGGGGGGGGTCCACAGGCACTATGAGAGAGAAAGATGTTCCCACACCAGAACACGCACGCAGACCCAAGCCCACCTTCCTGGGCTGCACTCATCACGTGCATTATCAGCGCTGTTACCTGTCTTGGCGGTCTTTTCTGTAGCTATATCTGAGGTAGGGGATGTGCCAGCTGCCTGTTTTGTATCCGATCCATCGATGGTTCCCGTAGCGGTCCAGTTGGCATCGCCAGAGGCTGCGTCACTTGTGAGGATGCTGGCCCTGGTCACTGGCTTTGTGGCAGTGTGGGAATGCTGGCCTCCCACGGTAGTTGGCTGCTCACTCAGGTGCGGTGGTCTTGCCTTGCTGGAATCCTTTGGCTCGTTGCTGAATTTCCCAGACAAAGTGGCAGGTGTGAGGTGCATGGGAGGCGGATCTATGCAGACTTGGTCGTGTGTGGAATTTCCGCTGCCCACTGCTATCTTGTTTAGCTTGGCACAGCTGGGAAGGGGAAGGAGAACACGGAGGTTATGGGTCACAGAGTAAAATGCATGAGGAATCCTTGGGGGAATGGAAGACAGGAGAGAGGTTACCTGAATGATAACCACCCCCTTGCTCATTTTTGTGTCATCTGCCCTTAGCCAGAAGCTCATCCCTTCCCATTACTCTTCCCCCTGCCCTCTTTAAGCCAGATACAAATCTAACATTCATGTTCAAGTCTAACCCACTCCAGTCAAGTGAGCTCGAGGTTAGAGGGGTTCGTCCATCCCCACTCAAAACGCCCCCTGGCCATGGCGTCTGGTGCAAACAATAAGAGAAATAGAGATGCTCTCAAATCTCTGCTCACTAGCAAAAAGCTGGGCTTACTCTGTGTGAGGCTTGCAGTGTTCGGTGCTGGAGTGCCGCTCAGAGAAGGTACCCGAAGGGCATTCTTTGCAGGAGACATCAACTTCTGAGGTGCCTGCAGAAAAAAAAAAAGATCGTCAAGCCATACGTGACAGAGTGAGCCGTATCACCAGCACCATCCCATGGCCAAAGACAGAGGAGACTGGCTGGCATGGGTGGGATGCTTACCTCTGGCTAGGACTCCAAATCCTGGCTTGCAGACAGTGTGGGAAATGCATCTCGCACAGCTGTTCAGAACTGCAACCTTACAAAACAGCCCTGCTCGGCACTCACACACCCTTCTGGAACTGAAGGAGCAAGGGACTTTCTCCACAAGGTCGAATTCTGAAAGGGGGAGTGAGAAAAAATTAGCATGGAGGAGATGCAGGAGAGGAGAAGAGTTGAGCTATTTCAATCCAGGTGTCCTGGAAAGCAGGGCGGGACACGAGATAATGAGAGTTCTGTTCAGCGACAACTTAAGTCACAATAGCAGGAGAAGTCTGCAGACCAATGGGCTGGAGTCTTATCAACCAAGCAGGGATCAGGCTTGGTCAATAGCTGAATGGGAGACCTCTGGGGAAATCCCAGGTCCCCTAGGAAGTGGCACTGTGAGGTAGTAGGTGGCATTCCACCTCACTAAGTACTGAGCCAGCACAGGGGGCCATTTTGCTGCTGGAAATGCCATTCTGAATGAAATGTCATTACTGGGGTCCAACCACTTGTGGGCTGTCACGATCTCACTGCAAGATCGGGGTGTTAACTCTCCCGCCTGAGCTAAATTTTAGCTCAGGCAATTGTGTTCCATCCCCCTAAATTTTCCTGGTAGCATCTCTTAAACATGGCACTAGCCTCCCTGTTCTAACCTGGTGGGTAGCGTTGTTGTGCATTGATAAACATCTCTGGGCGTCACCCCAGAGGTAGCTGCAATCCCAGTAAGGCTTGCACTTCAGTTCTGCATCTGCAAAACTCTTTGGGATCCACTGGGGTGAAAGACACAAGAGATGGGAAGAACCAAGATGCAAATCTGAATTCAGATCCAAGCTCCCTGGTTCGTTCCTCTCTCTAACATTATGTCACAGGGTGGGATGACTTTTCGAAACTGAACCCAACATCCAAGCCAAGTATTTGGATGCTCAAGCAGGCGCACAAAGTGGGAAAGTAAAATATCCAGACATGCACTCTCCAAGGGCCTGATTCAAATTCCACCGAAGACAGTGGAGTCTTTCCATTGACTTCCGTGGGATTTGGATCAGGCCCCAAATGCAGCCTTTGGATGTCCTACTGAGATACCCAAATATACAAACGGGACCCATTTCACATAATGGGGATACCTTACTGCAGTGCATCTTAACCTGAAAGGGGACTCACATCAGCCCGGTGCTGCAGCTGATGGATCAAGGACTAAGACGAGGCGGCTTCCCTCGCCAGTCCAGACAGGGAGTGGAAAGGCAAGAAATCAAGATACAATGAAACTGGCCCAGCTCAAACCCAGAGAAGGTGTCGGCATGATGTAAGTGCCGGAGATAAGCAAAACAAATACCTGGCTTGCATGACACGCAGGCCTTGCAGTGTGGCTTCCCTTGCTCCCTGTTCAGGAAGTGCTCAGGCTCACACTGCCCACAGTCCCGGCCTGGATCTGTGGGACACTCTTTCTGTTTATGGTAGCCTGAAAGAGAGAAGCAAAAATCAATAAGAAGCCTCTTACCAAGGGCTCGGAGAGAAGCCAAGGGCGAGAACCATCCTGTCAAATGCTGTGCTGCCCGGTAGCATCCTCTACTGGCCAAGTCTCAGTTTCTTTTTCAAATAGGCTTTTCTCTTCCAGCAACACCCTGCTTTATCCTCACCATAAACGGTTCCCATCAAAACAAAGTTCTCCGAGTCCAAATTTCATCCTGCCCAGCCCTCCTTGGCCGGAGTCGTCTTCTACTGCACTGCAGCCTGCTTTCTGCTCCAGCCCCTGGCTCTCCTCCTTGGGGCTGGGGGTGTAATTGAGGCCTGCTGTAGGGCCTCTGCTAGCTCCTTCCTCCAGTCAGTCCTTTCACTCTCCTGCCAGGAGGATTCCTCCAGCCACTGTCTCCATTGCTTTTGAGGGAGGAGAGAGTGTATGTCTATATATCTATTATTATATATATAATGTTTCCCTCCTAGAGCTTGTCCTGATTAGCTGAGAGAGGAATCCTGCCCCGCCCACTCCACAAAACTCCTGATCCCAGGGCCTTAAAGAAACTGCCTTCCCTGGGTCTTCATCCATGCTTAAAAAGCCCCAGCACTTCAAAGGACACACCACAGAGCAGGTGTTGACTGACCACTGGTGATTACTAGCCTTTAGGGGACAGTCGCCCCGTTATATGTCTGAAGGCTCCTCAGACCACCTCCCACACAACACTAGGATGGATCTTCTCTCCACAAATGCCGCCGGGAGGTTACAAATGGGAAGATAGAGGGGGCTGGCAGGTCTGCAGGGCAGTGCCCCATTGCCAGGCAGATTCCTCAGACAATTGCTCCTCACTGGCTCCTTCAGGTCTCTGGTAGCAACACGCAGGGCTGGTGCTAAACATTTTACTGCCCTAGATATCCGCTTTCCTCTCAACTGCTGCCAGCATCTCGGGGAGGCTGGTGCAAATGGGAGCTCGAAGGGGCAGAGCTGCACCCTCAAAAGCTGTGCAGGGGAGTGGAAGGAGGCCAGGCTGGAGCCTCTCTGGGGCAGCTCCTGTGGGGAGCAGGGGTGGCTGGGCCAGAGGCACCTCTAAAAGGTCAGTAGTCTAAGCAGCTGGGTACGCGGTCTAACCACGACCAGCGAGGAAGGCACAGTAGCAGCATCATGCACTCAAGGAGAAATCCCAGCAGCAGCCCGGGAATGGGGCACAGGGTGGGAGAGAAAGAATCCAGGGACACGGCCCACCTCTTTCTGCACAATGCCAACGCCTCGGAGGAAAACGACACACTCGCTAACCATTCTGGCAAGCCCAGCGTGGGCGGTGCAGGTGACAGCATCAGTGCTATATTTAGGTGACTAAAGGCCACCAGACATCTCCCAGCTACGTGGCTCCCACCTCCCACTGTCTGGAGCCAGGCTCACTAGGGCGGGGACTGCTGCAATGCCCGTGCTCAGGCCTGCCACACGGTCCTTTAAAAAAAAAAAAAAAAAAAGCTATTTCCTTTAGCAACCAGCTGTGTCAGGAACTGAGGCTGAAATAATGCCCTGCAGAGAGCCGGCTGAGTGTGGCTGTGGATCAGATGACTGGCAGCCCATGGAGTAAACACTGCTGGCCTTCTCTGGGATTGTGCTCGGAGGAATGATGGTCTAGTCTAGTGGACAGGTTCAGGGATGCAGGTGTGCAGCTGTGGTTGGTGGAGTGGGACTAGGGTGAGCAGCTAAGGGAGGACGGCACAGACAACCTTAATTCTGCCATTTCCTAACTTTTGAGGGCTTGATTTTGCAACCTGAATATTCTTTTAATGTAGTATAGTATCTATTTGTCCAGGGAATGTTCCTCTCCCTGATCCTTTTTTAATGCTCTTCTCCCCCTAGATTTCCCCCCTCCCCTTTTCTCCTCTCTCTCTCTCTCTCTGCTCCTCTTTAACCCACAGTCTTCCTTAAGCAGAACAATAAGCCAACATCCTTCTGGTACAACTCCCAGCCTCTATAAAAATGGGGAAGCCCCTCTGAAGGCAATGAAGCCACTCTGACGTACACCAGTTGAGGATCATAGAACCATGGGGTTAGAAGGGACCACAAGGGTCACTAGTCTAATCCCCTGCCAAGATGCAGGATTTGGATGGTATAGACACAACAAGACAGATGGCTATCCATCCATTTGAGTAGGTTCCAAACTGGGTAAAAGCAGCTTCCTCAGCCCTAATTTCTTGTTTTACTGGAAGCAGTCCCCTTCTTCCTAATTTGTAAGGTCTCAGCTGGCCACACACACCAGGGTGGGTCTCTCACGAGCCCCGGCATAGTCGTGACATCACATGGCCACAGCTCAGGAAGGATGCCCTGCTACTGACCCAATCCAACTTCATGCAAATACTCTCAGCCAAGCACAGTACCCCCGCGCGCTATCAGCCTAACAAATAAATGTCAAAAATTTCCTTTTGAGGAAAAAAAAAAAGAAAAATGTTTTTACAAAGAGGGAAATGCCACAAAATGCCCCGCCCACTGAACTACTCTGGCCAATGGGGCTAGCTTCAGGCATTTCCAGGACTCAGTCTCACTAAGCCATTTCCTGTTTCTGACCACAAGGCTCGTTAGTCTTTATGAGTCATGGCTAGCTTCCGAGCGGCCTGCTGCCGGCGCTGAAAACAAGCTGCCCACCTCCATCTCCTCTGGAACACTTTCTGAACTGTTTTGACTCTGAAGAAAGCAACAGAGTTTCCCCTGTGCCGTTTGCTATTTTTATGGCCTGCGATCGGATGCAAATTGAGCTTCACAGTTTTACTGGACAGTCTGAAACCCTGCAGCAGCAAATCTGTGGGTCCGATTCTTGGGCAGTCACTCGCAGCAGTGCAGAGTGAGTGCAAAACACCCGCAAATCACTATGGCAGCGTTTTACACCTTCTGTCCACACGCTGCACACAGATGGACGTGACGACGCAAAGTGCAGGGCCGTGCAGACTCAAATTCAGCGGGATGCAAATTAAGGACCCAATTTTGCGAGGCTCTGAGCACCTCCAATGAGGTGCTGAGGGCCTTATTGCTAGAGGCACAACTCCTTGCCAGACCAAGTCCACAGGGTATGTTTACACCCTGGAGACCATATTGGCATTGCTATTCCATTGTAGCTATGCTGGCATAACCCCGTAATAGAGACACTGCCTACACTGATGGAAGGGGTTGTTGCATCAGTGTAGGAACCAACACCTCCCCCAACGACAGTAGCTAGGTCGATGGAAGCATCCTTCCGTCAGCATAGCTGCCTCTGTGCTGAGGGTTAGGTCTGCAAAGCTACACTTATTGGGGGGGGGGGTGTGGAGGAGGGGGCAGCGGTGGTTTGGATTTGTCACCCCCAACCAACATAGCTACTTTGACCTAAATTTTAAGTGTAGACCAGGCCTAAATGGTCAATGCCTAAAAACGAGCAGGGGGTTATGCCCTTCATCCTGCAGATCACTGGGACGTTTGAGGGGAGGGGATCTGGATCCAGACCTGTTGCTCATTCATAAAACCGCGCACTGCACACCTATGCAGGGAACAGAAAGAACTCCCCCCACCACTGCACGTTGCCTAGTTCATTTGCACCAGTAAGATGCGCCGTCATGTTTGCCTGTTAACTGTTACCGCGTTACAAACATACAGACCTGAGGGACATTGGTAGCAGCAGCGTTGTGAAGTTTCATCATAGAGCCAGTTCTCTCGCACATCACAGGACTGAGGTGAGGGAATCGATGTCTAGAAAATCAAAGAGACCAAAGATCGCAGTAAAGCTCAGGAGTGAAGCAGCAGCATTCAATGTACAGCACGTCGTAATTACCCACTATGCCCCCCGTCCAAACCGCAGAAAAGCCCAGCTTTGTGCAGCTCTTCCCTGTGCGCGAGTAGACGAGTGGCGCGTGGGAATGGGAAGCTGCATTGCAACCCGCCCATCTGCCATTTCAGTGCTCAAAAGCCTACGGTGACAAACGCAACTCCATGGACTGCAGTACTGTCCTAGAATGACCCCCTGTCCACTCCAGACCAGAACTTGGGAATAACCAACGTAGACTCCCGAAGGAATCCATATCAGGTTTTAGACCGGACTATGCTAAGAGTATAACCCTTTAGCATATACAAGTATATGCTAAAACTATGCAAAGGATGCTAGACTTTGGGTCATAGTCAGGGCTATGTAGCTATCCAGCCAGAATGGACATGATAAATAAAACTCTCTACATTAATCATCAGTTTTGTGCGTTATTTCCAGGCATCCGGTGACCTGGGCCACTCGCAACAGGTGCATGCCATCCTTCTCAAAGATGCTTGAAACTACCTTGTTGCAGTTCTGCCATTTTGTTAAGCTCCTGTTTGTTAACGGGGTCCAGCAGTCTCCTCTCCCATGTATCAGTGTAGTAAATATATAGCCGTGTTCAATTGTGTAACTGGATATAATCCAACCCAAAGACCTGCTTGCGATTCAATTGTTTCACTGGTAACATGGGGACAGAACCTGCAGCAACATCAGTAGCAGTTTGGCCCAAGGGGAGAGCCTGCAAACCCTTACTCCCATGCCCAGTCCCACTGTCTTCAGTGAAGCTTCTCTTGTGCGTAAAAGGTTTTCAGGAGTGGCCTCTGCTCTGACCTTCCTTAGATAAAAAGACTCAGTTGGGAATTGTCTCAAGAAGGAAATAAACCGGCAGGCACCTCTGCTCAGCAGCTTCAGCGCCTTGCTTAGAGCAATCTGAAGCACATACTGGGAAATTTCACTTGTACAAGTTTTCTGATGAGATCATTTGAACTTGGCAGTCTCCCATTAAAACCGCTCCCCACCCCGTTCTCCGAATTCCATTTTCAGCAACTGGTGGAAAGTGTAAAATTGTCTGAAACAGCAACTTGTCTCAGAAAGAGATGGAACCAGGAGATCCACCATAGACCATGCCTCTTGTTAGCGCTTTGACAGGTAACAAGGACCTCAGGAAATCCACAGCAGATCAGCATCCTCTTGGCTTCTGCGGGAGAATTTCCCCCAGTCCTTCAGCATAACGCTTCACCTTTCTACAATGCCTTCTGTAGACAGTGCAGAGTCTCACTGAGCTTTACCAGCATTCATCCACTAACTTCACACCCAGCCTCTGAAGCTCTCTCTCTTTTCTATGGATGAGGAATCTGGTGCCCTACAGCAGAACGATAGGAAAGCCTGGAAGGGTATGTCTGCCCTGCAATTTAAAACCCGTGGCTGGTCCATGCCAGCTGACTCGGGCTCAAGGGGCTCGGGCTAAGGGGCCATTTAACTGCGGATCTAGCTGGAACCTAGGCTCTGGGAGGGTCACAGAGCTCGGGCTGCAGCCCAAGCCCAAATGGGTGGACTTCATGAGCCTGAATCATGCAGCTGCGGGTGACTAGTTGCAGGATAGACACACCCACTGGAATGGAGTCAAATGGCAAATTAGTATCAGAATTGGAAATAGAACCTCTCTAACCACTAGCACACACTACCTTCTAGAGACAGTAATCGAACCAAGGATCCTGACACTTCAAACAGACTCAAGAGGCTACCTGAGGAAGGGGGATCTCCTCGTCTCTCCTGCAGAAGCACCTTAACTAGCCAACCGTTCTAAGACTCATTTAAGCAGCAGGAGGTGACGTTATTAAATCAGTCATTTAGAGAGACAGGTCCCTCAGAGGTCACCCTAGACTGTTTCAACTAAGACATTGTACTGTGAAGGGGATTAGAACTAAGCCCAGTTTTTCTACCCAGTTTTAAAAAGACAAATTTAGAAACCACAGTCAGTGGCCATATCTAAGTCCTGCTGGGCCAGCTTTTCTGTAACTTCTCTGGAAAGTCACTGACAAGGGCAGCGCTTCTTTCCTGGCTCTCCGATGAGATCCGACTTTGGGCTGTAAGGGATGGTCAGCATGAGATCAAGTTGAGCTATGTCGCTTTAAATGATTGATACAACATTCAGCTTCTTCCACTGAATTTTCTGGAAAAAACATAGGAGATTTTCATCATTTAATTAAATGCAAGGGTTTTTACAAAGTTTAACATATTGAACATACAGGACCAGATTTGGCTCATAGTTACCATTACATAAATCTGCAGTGTGGACTTATTCCAGATTTGACTGAGAGAAGAATCTGGCCCACAGCCAAATAACGACTGTGATAAATTAAAAGGAGGACTTGTGGCACCTTAGAGACTAACCAATTTATTTGAGCATAAGCTTTTGTGAGCTACAACTCACTTCATCGGAGGCATTCAGTGGAAAATACAGTGGGGAGATTTATATACATAGAGAACATGAAACAATGCGCGTTACCATACAGACTGTAACCAGTGATCACTTGATCACTTGTTGTGTATGGTAACACCCATTGTTTCGTGTTCTCTATGTATATAAATCTCCCCATTGTATTTTCCACTGAATGCCTCCGATGAAGTGAGTTGTAGCTCACAAAAGCTTATGCTCAAATAAATTGGTTAGTCTCTAAGGTGCCACAAGTCCTCCTGTTCTTTTTGCAAATACAGACTAACACGGCTGTTACTCTGAAACCCGTGATAAATTATTGCACATCTGCAAACAAAATGTGACTCAATTACTTAATGCATCATTTTCCCACAAGAGGGCAGCTGCCTGCCAGCTTATCACTTATTCACTGCTTGAAATCCACAGCCTGGCAGATTGATCCGCTGCCAAGGCCAGGTCTGAAAATGACACAGCAGTAACACGCACTCCACTCACCATTACCACACTGCAGCTGGCATAGTAGCGTTACTGCCTTTATTATCCTCTAAGCAAAATCCCGAAGTGCTCCGAGCCCGTAGAAAACTTTGTAAAATGCTTCCTTAAAATCAAGGCACGGTTTCTCAACCGTGGAACGTCTCCTTCTGCTGACCCAGCTTTCCTGTTTCTTGGCCATCCACCAAGCCTCACTGAGAGTTTATCACTTACGCTGTGTCATGAGGATGAACTTTACTCATCAAGCTCTTTCCACTGTCCGCTCAGTGGCAGCAGATACCACATTTCTGACTGGGGCCTTTGTCAGCCTCCCCTTTTCATTCCCTCAACTATTCGTTCCTAGCTCAATCAGTCAACAGCAGTGCAGGACGGTCGAGTTCTGTGACCTGTGATGAATGAACAAGGGCTCTTGAGAAGTGACAAATGGGGCACTAGAATTAGCTGTGCATTTTGCCCCACATCCGCAGACCCTGCAGTAGCAGCAAACCATTAATGCCTGATCAAGGCCGAAAATGAATTATATAAGCACAACTGACAGCAGGGAAATGATGTGGGCTTCGCTTCTTTAATATGTACCAGGTTTTCTATAACCTCGGTTTCAGAATTTCACACTTCTGATGTCAAAAATGTAAAGTGACAACCACAAGGTTGTGTGGCACGAAGGCAAAAGTGTATCCAAAACCGACTGGCGGGCCGCGTAGCGTGAAGGCATTTGGGGTTGAGAGCGGCATGTTAAAAATTATAAGGCCAACTGGGTACATGTGCGAACTGAATGCTTGGGGAATGTGGGGCTCAAAGTTATACATGGGAATTACAGGCAGGAAGGATGGCGTATAAGAGGATCTAACTGATGTAACACACTCAGGGACAGAAAGTGTGAATTACCTCATTTTAGCCGCCTTTAACCAGGCATACCCATGTGTCACTTTCAACCCCCCTATGCATTTGCTCTGATTACGGACCGGATTCTACTGTACATTAAAGGCTTGGTTGGTTTGATTTTTTTTTTTTTTTTTTTAAAACGAGTTCAGTGTTTTCAGCCAGGGTGAGTGGCCTAGAAATAAACCTCAGTGCTTTGAGAGAGCAGAAGAGAGATAGATCACAGAGAACAGACAATGAAGCTGAATTACTTTGCCCAACCAGTTTAAAGGGAAGTGATTCTCTGGGGGAATCCAAAGAGCAGAGGAGGCAGGATCCAAGGTGCTGCTAGAAATGCTCTCTCGAGGTCAGTGATACTCAGAGCTCAGTGGTTCAGGAGCCAAATTAGCGATCAGCATTATGCAAAAGAGTCACAGTTGCGTGAATCCATTGTTTCATTTACTATAGTACTATTCATACTTAAACACTACGATGGGAAATTATAGAACTACTATTTTCAAAGCAAAGTGACTGGCCAAGTATTATTTTATCAACTATAATCGGTTAACATAGCAAACACATCCTGACTGGTTAATAATTAAAATCACACAGTGTTTTAATATCACGTGTGGCAAAAAGTCGCAAGAGACACAGTAAAGAGCCACCTGCAGCTCGTGAGCCTCAGTCTGAGTATCGCTGTTCTAGGTTTTAAAGCCCAACCCCCTTAGTCCGTATAATTTGAAACATGGCCCAGAAACCTACTGAGGCCCTGCTACACCTGCCAAAGGAACAGAGCAAAGATTTGTTGGTGTTAATAGTCATAGATAGTAAACCAACGTCTCTCATTGACTCGGACGTTTCCAAAGCTGTAAATTGAAAGCACTGGCTCCGCAAATGAAATCAAGGCCAGTGTTTAAACTTCTGCTTTCCAAGCAAAACTAGAAGCCAGATTTCCATCAATATCAATGGAAGGTGCAGTCCCACATCAGAGGGCAGAATTCATCATACCTTATTTCTTAGCCACCCTCACCCCTCCCAGTGCCACTCTCAGACTCTGTTCTGAAGCTATTCTAGCACAAGTACTGCCTATAAGTTACGTGTTCATAAGGGCTGGTCAAAAATTTTCCATCAAGACTTATTTTTGGCAGAAAATTGGGTTTTCAACTGAACTAATGTTCATCGAAAATGACGGCTTTCGTCAAAAAATGTTTGATTGTTTTGTTGTAAAAACTAAAAATCGAACAGTATCTGGCAAAAAAATATATTTGAGTTTTTGAGGAAAAGTCAAAGTTCTCCACGCACAAAAATGTTTTTTTTTTTCCATTTGTCGTCAAAATTTTCTTCAGAGAAAGAAACAAATTCCAAACAGCTCTAATTTTTACCATCCTTTCATGAGAACTTATGCATGGAAGAAAGAGAGAGGCAACACGATACAGGTGGGAAAATTCATATCCTCACTGCAGCTCAGAAAATGCTAGTTAAGGAGCCACCTTTCTGGCTTTTCTAATCCAATCAGTTTTATAGATCATGGGTGTGTTTGTGCGGAAGGATAAGTTTCAGGTTAACAATAATACTTTGCTCTCACACCGTACTTTTCACCTGTGGATCTCAAAGCATTTTACTTTGGTGATTTAGCATCATTACCCTCATTTTATAAGTGGGGAAACTGAGGCACAGAGAGGTGAGCAAGCCAATGACAGAGCCAGGTGTAGAACTCAGATTTCCTGACTCCCAGCCCCATGGTCTGCCCACTGCATCACAATGCCTATTAGAGAGCATCATGGAGGGTAGTGCTGACAATTCTACCTTTTAGCCTAACCCCCAGTTAAAAAAAATAAAATCAAAATTCTAATACCAATATAATCAAGTGACATTTCATGTGCTCTCCTGATTTGACTATTATATTGGACCATTGTCCATTATATGCAAATAGTCAACTTGTATGTTATTTCCCCTATTCCAAGGTGGGTTTTCTGGAGACTACCCCCGGTACTACTTTTTCCCTTTTATCCTGAGGGCCAGGTAGCAGCCCCTCACTTTCTGATTAAGGAAGGCTGGACACTGCTCCTGCAGGATCCCTCCAGTGCAGCCTTGGGACTGCAAGGCATTTTCTTGCATAATGTCCCCAGCTCCTCTGCTGCCCTGGGATGGAGTGTCTCATGCCAGACCCTGAATCATGAAATGTTTGCAATGCAGATTAAGAAAGACTTATTTAAAACAGCAGAGATATTTCAAAATGCTGGCCGCAGCCTCCAGGCTTCATGGAATCACAAAGAAGATTATAAAGCTGTTTTGAGTGACTTCTTCGGAAAATAACTTTGTCTGAGGCCATCTCTGTTCTCACTAGCAAGCATGAGTGTTTTGCAAAGTGGCTGCCTAAATACTGCAGTCAAAATGTGGGGGTGAAGAGGAATCCCTGCCCAGATAATGAGTGGGACATAATAACAATGCAAAAGGTTAATTCCACAAGTCAATTTTGAATCACTGGGGAGGAGAGGGCTATGCAATCTAGCAGTTCCAGCAGAGAACTGAACTCCTTCGACTCCTTCTCGTACCATCCACACACAACTGTTACTTTCATAGTGCAAACTGCACAGGTGTGGGGGCATAAAAGGCCTGTGATTTCTATCCCCCATGTCTTGTAAGTTCTATTCCTGGCTATTTTATTTATTTTTTAATAAATTAAAAAGGGGCGTTTCTAAATAAGTTAGATTTCTTTATTTAAATACATTTTTCTTGATAAAAAATTAAACCTATTTAAAATTAAATGTGAATTTATGACAACCTACTTTAAGGCCTAAACATTTAAAAATCATTTAAATTAAATTTAGATTAAAAAAAACCAAACACTCAAGCAGCCCACATGCACTGCCAAAGTTTTAAAAAAAGTCAGCCCATGAACTAGGGGAAATCACTGGGAAAGAGTGGAACCAGAGTTTGCTGACGTGCTAAACAACCAGCTATAGCCTGCAGTAGCCTTTTGACTGCTGGTACAGAGAGAATTTTCTTCATTTCAGTTTATTCAGCTAGTTTGTGCAAAGTTGAGAAACTGATTGGGAGTTGAAAAAGCAGGAAAGCTTGTTTTCCTTTTCGAATAAAAACAAAGTGTGAGAGGATGAGATCTACGGGTTCTAAATCTTGAAGGCCATGGCGATCAGTCATGATCAGTTCAGTTCACTAACTACAGATAATACTTCTTTTGTTTAATGAAGTTAATTTTAAATGCAAACATGTTTTGACATACTTACTTTCTTTGCTTATGTATTCAGCACAAATGTAGTTTTATTTAAATAATTTTTAAATGCCATTTTTGAGCATTTTTAATCAAATTCTAACTTCCATCCAAATGCAGTTTGTGACAAATTACAGTTTAAAAATTAATCATTGCCTACTAAATAAGAAATGCATCATTCACCATTTCCTAATGTAATTCAAAAAAAATAAAAAATATGACATACATATGTTAAGGCATTATATTTACTTAAATAAATATAGTAGATCCTCCTGCTTAGCAAAAAGAATTACCAAACTATACCAACCCATAAGAAACAACCTTTCTTTAGGAAAAATAACCAAAAAGTACAAATGCAAAACAAGATTAAAATCAAAGTCTTAAACCAAGGTTTCCTGTTTCCTTATATAAATCATGATAAAAAAGGGTGATTTAAATCAATCCACCCTCTTGGTTCTATCACTTTGTGACAATAGGCGAGTAACTTAAGAGCTCTGTGATTCAGTTTACCCCTTAAAAAAGAAGTGTCTTCTTATTTTTATTTGTATGGTGGCAATTGCTTCCCCCTGGGGCAGTGGTAAGGATTCATTACTTAGTGTTTCTACAGCGTTTTGAAGTTAACAAGCATTGCATGTGTGTTAAAGCTTATGATATCAGGGCATGGCACATGTTGCCCGTATAGCCAAAATACCCATTACAAAATTATTTTATCCCTGTACACGTTTCTGGCCTTCTTACTGATCGTGTGAAGCCAAGCTACTCCTCTGGCACAGAGGGCAATCACCTGCAAATACAGCTGCACTGTGCCGATACATGCAACAGCTAAAAAGGACCTCTTCTCTCTGCTCCACGAAGAACAGATTGCTTGGTTCCACCGAGTCTTGATAAAGTTTTGACAGCGGGCACTGGAGATGCTTGGGTCTTGTCTGCACTAGCAGTAAAATTTTTCAGCACCAGTGCAGGGGGAGCATCCACGGTCAGCAAAGGGTCAATTTCCTAAAGCAGACAGGAACTTTGTCCAGGGAAGCTGTTTTAGCACCTTGCCAGGAAAAAAAAAAACAAAAAGAAAAAAAAACCCTACCAGATCTAAGCCCAACCTGCTAAAGGGGTGCTAATATGGTATCCTTGGCCAAAGATACCAGGGGCCAAGGTAATAATTTACGGCTTTGTGACTGTCTGGCGGTGGATTGCATCACTCTTCTCAGAATTTTCCTCATGTAGACAGGGCAAATTTCCCCCCAATAGCAGCATCATTGATCGTCCTGGATACACTGTGTCACTTAGAACTGGTCTGAGCTAGGTTACGTGAGATGTGTTGACAGCGGTCGCAGCCGCGGGAGCCCTGTCTGCTTTCCCTAAGACCTGTTCAGTGGCATCACTGGGAACCAACAGTAGGATTCCCCTGCCCCCCCCCGCACTAATGTGAGCTAAGTCCTAGACAGCTCAATGATCATCTGCCAGAGGGGAGGGAATCACAGGTGATCATTCACATGCAAGCTAAGGCCCTATTTGTACAAGGGCTAAAGAAAAATAATTCCTGCAGGGGGAAGAGCGATCGACAGTGCAAATGAATACCCTAGTTACACAAGTTTCTAATGCATCCATTGCAGGTAGGATCTCAAGGCAAATAATCCCTCATGTCCTTATAGGTATTAAAGGGTCCAAACATGGGGGGAAACATGCATCTTGTAAAATAGTTAGTAAGAAACTTGGGAAATGCAGTAGATCTAATATACTTGGACCTCAGCAAAGCATTGGACATAGTAGGAACTTAGCTAAATTAGAGAAGATGGGGATTAGTATAACAATGGCAAGGTGGGTCAGAAACCGGCTAAAGGGGAGAAGGCACTGGGTTTGTGCTGAAAGGTGAATTACCAGCCTGAAGGGAGGTTACTAGTGGAGTTCCTCACGGACTTGTCTTGGGACCAATCTTATTCAGTACTTTTATTAATGACCTTGGCACAAAAAGTCAGCGTGCGCTCATGAAATTTGCTGATGATACAGAGGAGGGTCAGAATATTACACTGGAAGATCTGGATGAGCTTGAAGATTGGTGTGACAGAAATGCAATACAATTCAACAGTACAAAGTGTAAAGTCACGTACCTACAGTCTAAGCAGAAGAATTGTTGCTATAAGCTATGAGCTCATCAGTTGAGAGTGAGAGGAGGAGAGACCAACCTGCATGTTAGCGTTGATCATAGGAGGACTATGAACCACCAATGTGATGCGTCTACGAAACAGCCTAGGTTTGCATTTGCTGTTATCAGGCGAGACATTTCTAGCAGAGATAGGGAAGTATTAATGCCATTGTACAAGCTACTGGTAGGACCTCATGTGGTAAACTGTATAATTCTGGCCTCCCATTTTGAAGAAAGAGGAGTTCAAACTGGAACAAGTGCAGAGAAGAGCTACTTAGATGATCAGGGGAATGGAGGGCCTCTCTTATGAGAGGAAACTGGAAGAGCTTGGTGGGTTTAGCTTAGCACAGTGAAGGCTGAGAGAGGATCCGATTGCCCTCTAGAACTACAACAGGTGGTAAACACCAGGGACAGTGAAGCTATTTAAGCTAAAGGACAATGTTGACGCAAGAACAAATGGGGATAAATTGGCCGTGAAAAAATTCAAGATGGAAAGTAGAAGGTTTCTAACCATCAGAGGACTAAAGTCCTGTAACAGCTGCCCAACAGAAGTTGTGGAGGCAAACAACTTAATTAGTTTTAAGAGCAAGCTGAACAAATTGATGAATGGGATTGTATGATAGAGTGGCTTGTGATGGTGGCTGACAAGGCTCGGCAGCCCTGAGGGTCCCTTCTGGTTCATGTCAGATATCCCTAAAATCTCATGCTTCAGGCAGTCACCTCCAGGTTCACCTGGGTGAGTCTCACTTAATCAATTCCCTGCCATTGGTGCACTTCAGTCCCTCACATTCTCTGCCTGTCATATAATAGTTCAGTCTCCTGTGAGCTGAAATACTTGGGTCTATTTCATTGTTGGGTTGAGTGCACGGGTGCTGATATACAGGAAGTTGGACCGGATGATCTGGTCATCCCTTGTGGTCTTGAATTCTATGACTTGGCAGAGTAGGATAAGAAGATTTAATTACAGCATAGCAGAAGGCAGTTGATCTAGAGAGCTTGGTCAAGTCACGCCATTGCTCTGTGCCTCAGTTTCCACATCTGTAATGGGGACACTGGTAATGGCACTGACCTCCTTTGCAAGGCACTTTGAGACTAACAGATGACAATCACTTTATAAGAGCTAGTTATGATCACAGAAAGGAAAAAAGGCCCTTTGCCAATTATTCTTTCTGGAGATACGTTGGTCCTTCTCTCATTCCCCTTTCCAAGTCTGCTGAGGAGGAGGATTTCCCCATTTGTTATATTGTCCTTAAGTCAAAGAGAGCTCTTTACAAACAAGTCACACAATGAGTGTGGGAACCATCAAATACAGATTCTGTTCTGAGATGGGTTTCATCCAGTCCTGACTCACTGTTATTAATGACAGGTTTCAGAGTAGCAGCCGTGTTAGTCTGTATTCGCAAAAAGAAAAGGAGGACTTGTGGCACCTTAGAGATTAACCAATTTATTTGAGCATAAGCTTTCGTGAGCTACAGCTCACTTCATCGGATGTTATTAATATCACGAATAACGATTATTTCAGAACGAAGATGGTCTCATTCAATAAAGACGCTTTGTTAGCCAAAAACTGAAGGTAAAGATTTGACTTAGCTGGCCCCATTGCTCATATTTAGCTCTTGAAATGAAGTGAATGGGGTGGGGAGGGAGGGGAAATCTAAGGTGTCAGCCAAACTCTACAAACCTCAAAACTATCACCTTCTTGCAAAGCAGCTGCTGCCATCGATGCAGGGGGATCTACCCCTCACACACTCCTGTTACTCTAGAACCTCTGTTTAGGGGACCCCTAAGAAGAAAGCTAGGACTGCAAAAACATTCCAGGGAACCACTCCATCTCTCCCCAAACTTGGATCATTCATTCTTCATGGACCAAATGATCTTGCAGACTTTGGTTGTTGATTAGTCAGCTGGAGAAGATTCACTTCATAATTTTTACCCTTTGTTGCTTAGGTCATAAAGAACAACCTCTGTATGAGAACTTTCACTTCTGCCCCACTCCCCCCTTCTCGCCTGTGAATATCTAGACACATTTAAGAGTGCAGTGTAACATAATTAGTATTCATTTTCAACACAGCATGTGGGCTGGCTTTATCAGGGAAACCTCTTGTGAGCCTCAAAAGCCAAATGCAGCTGCTTCCCTCATCTGTGAAAGGTACAGAATGAAAACATGGTAACCTCAGACTCTTTTTAATCTCCAGCGCATCTCTCCCCTTTCGTCTTTTGACTGTGTTTCCTTCCCCCATTGCCATCTCTGAACCTCAACTGGGAGCAAATTGAACTCAGCATCTTTGGTCAGGTGAATCCAAAGAGCCGTTCCAATTCCTGCAGGCAAGTCAACATCAGTAGCAACCATCACCCAAGCTTGGGTATCACAGCTGTTCCTGAAGGCAGGAAGAGGGAGGAGGAGAATTAAATTGTGCATTTCCCTAGCCAAAGGGCCAGCCAATCCAAATGAAAAAGTTCCAATTTTATCTCAGTGACAAACAAGACTGACCAACTCCGAAAGAGAAAAATATATTAAGTTATACAGTTTCCAGTATTCTTCAACCGCAGCCTAGGGTTAAACACAACTAACAACACTTTGTAAATTCTCGTGTGGGCAGAATATGCCATTGTGTTAGTCATGTTACAGCATGACTAAAAGTTCAAGTATACACATGCCACCACCATGTTTTAGGGTCAGAAGCTGGGAGGAGTCTGAATAGTGGCTCTTCCTTATCTCTGGATGGGGTTGTGAGCAGGATGGAGGTGGTTTTTCCCCACCCAGTGGACTAGCAGAGAGCACACAGAGACTGGACTCAGCTAGTGGACCACTGCGCGTAGGGCCCAATCCCGCCCCCAGTGTAGCCAAAGAAAGTTTTATCACTTCAGTGGGAGCAGGATGAGGCCCCAGTAGAGCAATAGAACCCACAATTCCCTAATAAATTTGAGACCATCCTGAATATTAGAGGGTACCCAGAACTCAGCGGTTCCCCTGGGCAGTAAGTTTGATGGATCTTGAAGATTACCTCCCTTGTAAACAGAACCAGATCCTATTTTCAGCGGCAAGATAATAAAGACCAATGAAATAAAATGGAGGGAAAAATCAAAATGCACCAATACAAAATGGGGAATAACAGGGGAGGCAGCAGTACTGGGGGTCACAGACTGAATCTAAACCAACAGTGTGCCGGTATTGTGAAAAAGGCAAAGGTCACTCTGGGATGTGTTGTCACATGTAAGACAGGGGAGGTAACCGTCTCACTCTGATCAGCAGTGGTGGGCCCTCAGCTGGGGTACGGCATCCAGTTTTGGGCACCACACTATAAGCAAGATGTGAACAAGCTGAAGAGTCCAGAGGAGAGCAACAAAAATGCTAAATGGTTTAGAAAACCTGCCCTAGAAGGAAAGGTTGAAGGAACTGGGCATGTTTAATCTAGAGAAGAGAAAGCTGAGGGAGGACATAACTGTCTTCAAATACGTTAGAGGTTGTCATAAAGAGGACAGCAATCAACTGTTCTCCATGTCCACCAAGAGCAGGACAAGCAGTAATGGGTTTAATCTGCAGCAAGGGAGATTTAGGTTGGTATGACACAGAGGTGCACTATTCTGTGTCAGCAACTCCTCAGGCCTGACATACTAACACACTGTCATCACAATATATACCCACAAGGTGGCATGCAATACATCACTGGAAAACTAATAACTCACTGATCATTTTTCAGAGTAACAGCTGTGTTAGTCTGTATTCGCAAAAAGAACAGGAGTACTTGTGGCACCTTAGAGACTAACCAATTTATTTGAGCATAAGCTTTCATGAGCTACAGCTCACTTCAACAGTATGCATCCGATGAAGTGAGCTGTAGCTCATGAAAGCTTATGCTCAAATAAATTGGTTAGTCTCTAAGGTGCCACAAGTCCTCCTTTTCTTTTCACTGATCATTAATATTCTTGTGTGGTGTATGTAGATACAAAGAGTTATGGATATGTGCTAGAATTATGGTCTTAAAATGTGCTTGGCAAGAGATGCTTAAGCCCAGTGAGCCTTAGACAAAGGGAGATGTATTTGCTTGTCTTGTATCATCTTTGTCTTCACCTGATGTACATCTATATAAAAAGGTAAACAAAGCCCTCAGTCTAGGGAGTGAGGGAGATAGCCTCTTAATTATAAAGACAGAGATTTGTACCCCACACAAACAACGGAATCAACGGACGCTACTATAAAAGTGTATCCAGTAAGATCTTTTATGATAGCCTGTAGCCTGCTGGTGGTTAAGATTATGGTGCAACGTATGCATTAACGCTACATGAGGAATTACGGAATCTCACTGACGTTATGCTTTAAAGTCTGTAACCAACACAGGGAGAAACAGATTTTCTCCCAGTGAGAAGGGAAGGCAGCTGTCTTCCTCTCTCCAATGTAAATTAAGCATTGTGGAATCAAAACAATGGAAGCCCCATTTACATACAAATCAGCAGGAAGATGGGAGGTACAGCAGGAGACCTTCCTGCTTCTTGAAACAGGATCAATGAATTTTGAGAAGACAGCCTGGTATCTGCATCCCCCCTCCCCACCAGGCAGGAGAGGCAGGGCTGACTTTTCAAAGAAGGTTTCAGAGTAACAGCCGTGTTAGTCTGTATTCGCAAAAAGAAAAGGAGTACTTGTGGCACCTTAGAGACTAACTCAAATAAATTGGTTTGTCTCTAAGGTGCCACAAGTACTCCTTTTCTTTTTTCAAAGAAGAAATTTCTGAGGTTTACTGGACTCCAACTGGACAACTCCCCATAGTTGTCCCTCACTTGGAGGATTCAAGGGGCCAGAGCTCTTGAAATCACAGAACGCTGCGTCCTTCAACCAGGGAGGCTGAACTTAGGCAAAGATTGTAACTCGCTAAAATTAAGTTTTAATCTTATAAGCGTATTTTTGCTTTTGTTTCTTTGTAACCCCTTCTATCTTTACTCCTAAGGTTCGGTATCACTTAAACTTTCTGTTTAATAAATTTGTTCTACTTTTACTGTAAACCAGTTCAGGGCTGTGATTCAAATAAGAGCGCGTTTGTCAAGCCCCAGTTAAATTAATGAGCTGCAGTGTATTATCTCTTTAAAGTAGCAATGAACATAATAACCTCTGAGAGTGTTCAGTGACAGGGCTGGGCACTGCAGGAAGATGGCTCTGGGGAACTCGGGAGTCAGGCTTCAGTGTCTCTTACCTGCAAGACAAGGACTGGACTGGCCCAGTCCTGAAGGGTTTGCTGGCAAGACAGACAAGCTGATGTGTCAGAAGCTGCCACACAGTTTAACAGCAGCAAAACCCTCCATCACTGAAGCAGAGAGGGGTAAGGTGGTGACTCAGTTCTAGGAACCCCAGCAGCCTGTCACACTGTTAGCTGGTTTGAAGGAAATTCGGGAGGAGGCGCTGTGGGGTGACTCCGCAAACAATAAGTGGGTGGTGGAAGCCAGGGCGGGACCTACAGGCTTGTATGCAGGCTGTTGATGTCTGGGCTGTGAGTCACAGCAGCATAGCATTTAAGGCACCCAGAGTTGCAGGTCAAGGGGTGACAGAGCCCCTTTCTGGTCTGGGTTGAGCCCCAAAGCCTCACAGTTGGATATTAGGACAAACTCTGTAGCAATGAGGATAATTAAGCCCTGACACAGATTACTGCAGCAGGGTTAGGCTAACCCTAACCCTCAGCAGGAACCCCTTCTACTGGAGGTTCAGAACAGATTAGACCAGTGGTTCCCAAACTGGGGTTTGTGAATCCCTGGGGGTTCACGGAAAAAAATTCCCTAATGGCAGAAAGAGCTGTCTCTAGGGTCCCTGGGAAGCCAGTAGCCCAGAGCTTTGGGGACTTCCAAGAGCTAAGCAGATCAAAGCAAGCATATCTATCACACTGAGGAGATTGAAACTTCAAGCTTCCGTATACGAAATGGAAAGGGAGGTGGATATTTTCTGCTGCTTTTAAAATTAAATGGGCGGCTGGTGTTGTTTTTAAATTATTATGAAGAACAAGTTGAAGCTTTGTTGTAATGTGGGTTGTTTGCCTGGACTGCTCAAGACCTGAATGCTTGTGTAGGAGAACTCTGAGTTGGCTTCTTACATCCCTTCCTACTGTTCCACATCTGATACTCCTTGATGAAACATAGGAGCCAGAAGCACCAGTAAGGGGGGTGATGAGGGTCACATGCTGTCCCCCCCATTAGCACGCCCCCCCCACAGGTCCCTCCCCTTTTTTCCCCAGCAGGGCCCCCCCACATTTCTGGCAGTGCCCTCCCAGGCCCTGGGGTACACAGGGGCTTTGCCTCTACACCCTGTTTTTTCTACTGGCACCTCTGATAGGAGCCTTGTCTTCTAACAGGCTTAATCAAAAGTGATACAAGCTCCACAAGTGAGATCTTGGAAGAGTGTTGCTGTTTTCATAATGTAATAAAAATATGGTGATGATAAATCATAATGAATAAATAGTGTGTAATAAGCATGTCATAAAAAACACATTTTATATTTCCAGGATTACTGCTTTTATAATTTATGCTGAGGTCAGGGAGAAAATCCTTGGAAATATTCATTTTTAGGAGGGGGTTCACCAGACTTGACATTTTCGTGAAAAGGGTTCGCGGATTGTTAAAGTTTGGGAACCACTGGATTAGACAAACACCTGTCGGGGTGGTCTAGATTTATTTAATCCTGCCTCTGCTGGGAGAGGGGAGGGGGGGGACAGTGGCAGGGGATGGACTAGCGAACCCTTCCGGACCCACATTTCTATGACTCTTTGAAAACGAGCACATCTTCTGCCTGGGAAGACCGAGCCCTTTGGATATCAGGTGGATAATACGTTTGTTCGAGAGCATCAAGGTTTGTTCCTCGCCTTCACTCTTCCAATGCCTGCAGGCACGTGAGCTATCCCGTGGAAGCGAGGCTCCTTCCCGAGGTAGAGCAGATCTCAGGGGGTTATGCTGCATTTGCGTCTTGCGCTGACTGAACTCATTAGTTAACATTCATTTGAGCTCACAGAAAAAAAAAAGTGTGGTGGTGAATCAGGGAGATGAGAAATCAGTTTGCTACAGATGAGTAGTACATCAGAACGAAAAGTATATTACAGTAAAAAAAAAAATACAAAAAATGATCATCTACCAGCACTAGCTGCTCTGGAACTGTCTACAGAACCATTCCAGCAACACAACTGCCTCCTTCTTGGGCTCCTACCCAAAGGCTGAGAACACCGAAAAGAATCCTGCCCAAGCCTACGAGTGCAACCAGATAAACTTCATCTGTCTCATGGGGCATGTGGAAAAAAAGATCAATAATAACTGTTAACTGGATGTAAACTAAAGACCAGAAAAACAATTTAAAATATAAATAGGCTATGAACTGCCAGACACTAAACAGGAGCATATGAATTCCAGTAGTGCCTCAGGCTGCCAGCAAGAGTCATCACACAGAAACACAGTAAAAAGACTATTCTTGGACCAAAGCAACCATAAGCTCTGTGACTCCAGGTTTTAACAGGCATGGGATAAGTAATGGCTGGGACCTAAGTCTGAATATTGATACTGAATATTAGAAAAGCAAATGCACTCTCTCTCTCTTGCAATAAAATAATCATTGTGCACTGATATAGCACCTTGCACCCCCCCTCCCCCCCAAATCAGACTGCAGACCATCAGGCCAATCCTGCAATCCTTAGGTGAGTAGCCCCAAAGATTGCCCGGGTGAGTAGGGATTGTAGGATCAGGACCTATATGTATAGGAATCACTCCACCTTAAGGATGAGAGGATGGGAGCCAGATCACCATGGTACAGTAAGTTGTGTGAGTGTGGGAGGGGAAATTACAGCTCAGGGCCACAGGGCAAACCCCTACTTTTATCAAAAGGGCCCTGAGGATCTGCTAACATCAGTGCACAATAGGCAGGAATAAGTGTTCTTAAAGGTCTGATCCAGAAGGCCCACAGGCTTTAGATCTGGCTTTGATCTCTCTTTAAAGATCTCCAGGCCCACAAAGTTCTGCTGAAACATTTCTCCGTAATTTGCAATGACAGGCACAGCATACATACAAATGACTCATTCACATGGGACTGTTTGGGTTTCTCTAATATTTCCATTGGCAGGGGAAAATCATTAGGAGGTCAACTTGGGGCCCTCATTCCTGCAATGCAATCACCCATAGGCTTGACTTCACCCAGGCAAAGCGGTGCACAGCCTCCATGATCTTACTCCCATGCATGACACACATTTATAAGCGTGCACAGGATGAGGGCAATTGTTGGGAATTGCACCAAGCGAACCCTGTACCCAGATACCTGTTATCCCATTATAACATGGTACCCAGGACCAATATTAACTGAGCAGAGAGTCTAGGTCTCCTGGGCTGAAATCAAGAGCTTTAACAGTCTGAAACCACGGATCAGTTGGGGGGGGCAGAGACACAGATGATATCTTTTTGAATTTCATTCAATGCAGAAGCCACAGCCCATTCATGAATAAGTTACTGCAGAAAGGGGATGGATGGTCCAATGAAGGAGCAGTTTTCTTTTTACACTTTGGGGAGATCTAAGTCAAGCCCGAGTTTCTCAGCTTGCAACCGAGCCTGGGCCAGACAGATTCCCCACAATCCCCGGGTACGTGGCAAGGCTTCTTGGGACGGCATAAGGAGGACCCGGGGCGAGCTTGCTTTCCCCAGAACATCGGGTGCCAGCTGACGAGCCAAGGGCGTCTGTGGTTTGAAGTTAATAACGCAAGAAGCCAACCGATAAATAAATCCGGATCCTTTGCTCTTGTCTGCCAGCTCTCCGGGGCAGGCATCAGGCCGCTCCGGGGCGGGCCCCCCACGCTTCCCGCCCGTCCGTAGCACCTTCCTCTCCAACGGGGAGAGCCCACCCCACCCCGGGGCGTGATCCCCCTGGGGAAGCAGCCCCGTGAGTTGCCCCCAGCTTCTCTGAGCCTATAGGCGCGCTGGGTCCCCCGTGCCCCCCGGCCCAGCGCTATTGGTTCGGGGGGAGACCGGAACCCCCCAACCCCCCCCCGGCACAGCCCCACGCCCCCCCCCGGCACAGCCCCACGCCCGGCAGGAGCCCCGGGGCAGCTACCCTACCTGCGGGGGCGCCGCCTGGGTCCCCCGGAGAAGCAGCAGCAGCAGCAGCAGCCCCCGGGCAGCCATCGGCCCCGCTCCGCGCAGCGGCAGCCGCGGGAAGGTCCTAGAGCATCCGCGCGCGGGACTCCCGCCTCCCGGGCAGGGCTCCCCGCTGGCCTGGACCGCGCCGAGCACCTGGTCCCTGGAGCGAGCCCCGCGTCCTCGCAGGCGCCGGCAGCGACTTTCTAGCTCGAGCCGCGGGGGCGGCAGAATCCGAAACCCCGAAATCACACCGGGAAAAGGGGGTTGACACAGCGTGTCACTAGCCCGGCCCCCTCCCGCCCTGCTCCCCGGGGCTACCCCCGGCGCGGCGGAGTCAGAGCCTGGGCTCACCCAGCATGCAAATTGCAGCCGCTAGGAAGCCTACGGGTTTCACCCCTTTGCCCGAAAACAACGGGCTCGGCTGGGTCCGTTTCTCTCCCTTTCCCCGTCCCTGGCAGCAGGGAGCGGGAACAAAGAACCGCGGAGCCCGCCCGCCCGCAGCCCCTCCTCTCTGCCCCGGGCTGGGCGAGTCTGAGTCCCCCGCAAACTCCTGCTCCAGCCGCTCTCTGCCAGCCTGGAGCGAGGCTCCCGCAAGAGCCCACACGCGTTTTCCTCCGGCTCCAAGGGGGGAGCGAGCTCACAGCCGCCTGGCAGAGTCTGGGTGCTTCAGCTGATCTGGGAGGGACCCGTCCTTCCCCCCGGGGCTTAACAGGGCTCGGGCTTGATTTTACAGCCAGCCCGGCTCAACGCCCTCGCCCTCAGCCGGCTTGGGAGCCGGTCTAGCTGTCAGCAGGGCTGGTCCCATTGCCTGCAGCGACCCCAAGCACCGCGGGATTAGCTCTTAGCCCAAAGGGAATGTCAGGCAGGCCCCTCGCTGTTCGGCTCTGCATGAAATCTCTTCTGCAGCCCCCCACCCCCGACGACAACAAGAAGAAGTCTGGTAAAAACAGCCTCCTGCCAAAGAGCAGGATAGGCAAAAACCCTGAGCCAGGCAGTAAAGTCCTGAGAAGCTGCATTTTCATGACGATGCTTTTTTTCCTTTTCATGTGTGTAAATTTCTGCTGAGCAAAAGGTCATCACAGAATGAGCGGAGGGTAATTCGCTGCTTGAACCCAGGTGTGCAACAAACTCACTTAAACCAGCCCTGTAATTACCCGACATTTCACTCTCCTGCAGCAGCAAAGTTCATTATGCAAAATGATAGCACTTTCACTGAAATGGCTTTTGGAGTCCTTATTTAACTCCCCCCACCCGCCCCGGGGGGGGGGGCGCTATTCAAGAGTCACCCCCCCTCCACAATCACATAAGCACCTAGTTAACTGTACACACCTGAGTCATGCCCTTGGACGAGTGGACTCAGGTGTGTTCACAAGATCGGGCCCTTCCTTGTCAGATGAGTCTGTTGCTATTTTTAAAAGCAATGGTTTACATTTAAAGATGCCCTCTAATGCTTTCAACGGAACACCCATTTATTCCCAGATCTCCCACACAAACTGAAACCTAAAATAAACATAGGCCCCTAATTTTCAGAGGTGACCTTGAGCACTGCATGGTAGAGGTCACTGTTCCATACCAGCATCTTATCCAGTTGAGCAAATATGTCCTGGCTTCAGTCTCAATTATAAACGTACAGAACACAAACTGGCTGTGGGTAGCAGGTGTTGGAGGTTTGGGGACAGCTGAGTGGTTGGGTGGGATGGTGTGTGTGTGTGTGTGTGTATTGGGCTGTTAAAATCACTGGCCAGAAATTTATTTAAACATTATGGTAGGTTGCATGGTTTTCTTGGTTCATAGATTGTAATTTGAAATAACAGCCCCTAGAATCAAGGTTGCTGGGTTGGGTTATTTTTGGTTTTGTTTTGAACTTGAATCAACATAAATACAACAGCAGAATTTGGGGATAGGATGTGTGCTTTATTAGGACAGGCACCAACATGGGATTGCCTCTGCTTAACTTTACCTACATGAGTGGTCTTATTGAAGTAAGCGTAGGTAGGTAACAGAAGGGCCCCCAAGACCACAGTACCTGGATGCTCAGAGAACAGGTGTCTAATGTCAGGCAAGTGCTTAAGTCTTTCCAAGATCAGAGATGTGGAGTTAAATCAAATCAAATCTTCATTGAATGCGATGTGTCAGTGTGAAAAAAAACCCCTGAAATGGTCACCGACCACTGTTCTTGTCTATTGTGTGAGGTAGGTTCTGCATTAAATAATACCATTCTCAGAGTGGGTATTCCAGTCCTCGTGTTTTAAATAAACACATTTGATTCAGACTGTGTGTGTTTTGATTATATTCAAGTGAATTACCAGGGACTTTCTGAAAGGAGCCATACCAGGAACTACAACACCCACCTCTGCTTCAGCAAAATAAAATTATTTTTCTCAAAATGTTCCATTCATTTCCTAGAAAATAATCCCCTGCACTGAAGATAAAAACAGATGTTAAGGACAAATTGTTTCTCCAGTTCCCAGTTCTCCAAAGGGCATTTTAATCCAACAGGCAGAACGAGAAAATCGTTGGGAGCACAATGTATTATGGTTTATAGTACCCATCTACTTGTATATGTCCCTCTATTTAAACACTTCTTAAAATGTGCATTTGCCGATAAATAGTCCTTTGAACTCAATGGTACTACACGCAGGTGCAAAGTTAAGGCTTGGCTACACTTGCAGATGGAGAGCGCTTTGAGTTAAACCAGCCTTCGGTGAGCGCAGGAGGGAAAGCGCTGCAGTGTGTTCCCACTGGCAGCTGCAAGCGCACTGGCGTGGCCGCATTTGGAAACTTGCAGCGGCATCGGGAGCGGTGCATTATGGGCAGCTATCCCACAGAGCCCCTCTTCCCATTCTGGTGCTGTGGCTTGTGGGAAGGGGGCGGGGCATTCGGGGTCCTGTCCCAATGCCCCATGATGCATTGCTTCGCATCCCAGCAATCCCTGTGATTCTGATCACATTTGGTGCCATCTTTCAACGTTTTTTGTACTGCACACTCTGTCTTCTCTTTCGGTCTGCAGGAATGGATCCTGAACTTGTGAGGAAAACGCTGATGGGTCGACAAATTGCAGTCGAGTTACTCCTTAAGCTACAAACTGACAGTGAGGACTCCGACGACGTTATTGACTCGAGTAACCCCTACGACACAAGATTGCTTGTGGCATTCATGGACATGCTCACCACAGTGGAAAGCCACTTTGGGGCTCGGGAAACAAGCACTGAGTGGTGGGATCACATCGTCGTGCAAGTCTGGGATGATGAGCAGCGGCTGTAGAACTTTCGCATGAGGAAAGCTATTTTCATGGGACTGTGTGCTGAGCTCACCCCCACCCTGCGGCGCAAGGACATGAGACTGAGAGCTGCCCTGAGGGTGGAGAAGCGGGTGGCTATTGCAATCTGGAAGCTGGCAACTCCAGACAGCTACCGATCAGTCGCTAACCAGTTTGGAGTGGGAAAGTTGACCGTTGGACTCGTGTTGATGCAAGTTTGCAGAGCCATTAATCGCATCCTGCTCAGAAGAACCATGACTCTGGGCAACATGCGTGACATTGCAGCTGGCTTTGCACAAATGGGTTTCCCTAACTGGGGAAGGGCAATAGATAGGACGCATATTCCAGTTCTGGCACCAGACCACCTAGCTTCCGAGTACATAAATCGGAAGGGGTATTTCTCTATAGTTCTCCAGGCGCTTGTGGATCGTCATGGGCATTTCATGGATATTAACGCAGGCTGGTCCAGAAAGGTGCATGACGCATGCATCTTTCAGAACACTAGCCTGTTCAGGAAGCTACAAGCCGGGACTTTCTTCCCAGACCAGAAGATCACTGTAGGGGAAGTTGAAATGCCCATTGTGATCCTTGGAGACCCAGCTTCCCCTTTAATGTCGTGGCTCATGAAACCCTACACAGGGAGCCTTGACAGCAGCAAGGAGCGGTTCAAACAGGCTGAGTCGGTGCAGAATAACTGTTGAGTGTGCTTTTGGCCATTTAAAGGGCCGCTGGTGCTGTCTGTATGGGAAGCTGGACCTGGATGATGACAACATCCTCACAGTTATAGCCACGTGCTCTACCCTCCATAACATTCGTGAAGGGAAGGGTGAAAGCTTCGCTCAGGCATGGACCTCAGAGGTTCAACACCTGGAGGCTGAATTTGAACAGCCAGAGACCAGGGCTATTAGAGGGGCCCAGTGCGGGGCTGTAAGGATTAGGGATGCCTTTGAGGGAGCAATTCGATGCTGAAAGCCACCAGTAATGTCTGGTGCCCTGCACGGGAGTGAAGTGCAGTGGTTCCAATGCTAGTAGGCATCTGTGTTTGCTACGTATGATGCACTGACTTGCAGTGCCTGTTGCTTTCCTGGGCTACGGTATCTTTTACTTAATGCAATAAAGAATGTTTTCAAAGTAAAAAAAATCATTTATTGAAAAGAAACAGAACTGCTGGGGAAACAGAAAGGGCATGTTGTGGGACGAGGGAAGGGGGCAGGGTGGGGAATGAGACAATCACAGATTTGCGTAAGTCCTGTTATCATATTCAGCTTTCCTGGCTGGAGTGCCGCACAATGAGTGCTGCACTTCAGGATGGCTATGCTGCATGGTGATGGGGGTTGAGGGCAGTGGGTAAGGGTTGTAGTTTGCAGGGCTGGGTGGTGAAGCTACAGGTGTTGGAGGCAGCTGGTGGCAATAAGAAACCAGATGTTGGGGGAAGTGGGCTGGTGGTGACATGGGAAAGAGTTTTGGGACAAGGGCTGCGGGGGGAGGGGGAGGCAGGTGCTACGAGCACCTGCATCGAGTCCACTTGGTGCTCCATAATGCTTATGAGCCGCTCCGTGCTTTGGTGCCGGCAATCCACATTCTGCTGGTGGAGCCTCCTTTCAGTCTCCCGCCACTCCTGTACTTTTTGATTTTCAGTACGGGACTGCTGCATGACTTCATGCAGCAGGTCCTCTTTGGTTCTTCGCTGCCGCTTCCTGATTCTTTGCAGTCTTTTGGCCATTGATAACAGGGACGGCTGCGATCTCAAGGTTGCATCTGTAAAGCCAAAATGCAACACTTAAGAGAGGCAGCATTGTTCACACCAGACAGAGCAATGATTCTGCCGTACTTAAAGACAAGCACAGTGCACACAATAGCAGAAAGTGCCCGTCCCAAAGTGAGCGCACATAACCCACAGGAGCCCCAAAATGATAAGTAAGCACAGGGGCAAGGGGGACTGATTGTTTCAGGGCTGTACTGTCCTCTGGGGTTGGTTCTGTGCCTTGGGGAGAGCCAACAGCTGCAGGGGGCCCCTATACTGAACACTGTCCCATTTTCCACAGGATGAGTTCGACCTGAAAGATCTCTCGCTTCGGAGGGTGACCAGGGAAGCAAGGGAGGGTCTTCAACTGCAATGTGGATTCTGCCCTGGCCCATATGCAGCTTGCCTGTGCGCAGCAATGGTCCCCCCGCCCCTCACAGCACAGTGGTGCAGACATGTTAGCCTGACTGGGACAAGGAGCACAGTAGCTCTGCCAAGGAACCTGCACAAGTGGATTGCCCAGCTTCTGTATGAGACTTTTGAAGAGATCACTGGGGCGGATTACCGCGATGTGAGAGAGCACATCAACGCCCTATTCTGCATCTAGGCATGCACCCAGCCCCTTACTTCTCTCTGCAGCCCTCCTTGCCCCAAGAGCCTGCACCAAACAACTACCTTCCCAAAGCAAAAGCCACTTACTGGGCACCTCCTCTGCTGTTTGTTCTTCCCGAAGCACCGTCCACTGCGACTGGCTACCTTCCTCCTGGCTTGAAAACAGCTCCTGGTTGCGTGCATCTAGGGATGCCGGGCTGTCCTCTGGCTCTGGCCCCACTGTCTCCTCAGCACCCTCTCTTCTGCTTTCTTCCTCCTGTTTTGTTGAACTCTGCACTGCTACAGCTTCTGAAGTGTCCATGGTGGTCTTCAGAGTGGAGGTGGGGTCACCCCCAAGTATCACGTCCAGCTCTTTGAAGAAACGGCAGGTTGCGGGGGAATCACCGGAGCGGCTGTTTGCCTCCCGCGCTTTGTGGTAGGCATTCCGCAACTCCTTCACTTTAACCCTGCACTGCAGAGCGTCCCGGTCATGGCCCCTTTCCATCATGGCCCTTGATATCTGCCCGAAGGTATTGTAATTCCTACGGCTGGAGCGCAGCTGGGACTGGACAGCTTCCTCCTCCCAAACATGGATGAGGTCCAGCACCTCGCCATTGCTCCATACTGGGGATCGCCTGGCTCCTGGAGGCATGGGCACCTGGAAAGATTCGCTGAGAGCACGCCACGCCTAGCTGAGCAAACAGGAAGGGGAATTTCAAAATTTCCAGAGAATTTAAAGGGCGGGTCTGACGGTTGGTCACCTGAGGGCAGGGCAGCAGAGTTCAAAGCGATGACCAGAGTGGCTAGCACAGGCATTGTGGGACACTTCTGGAGGCCGATCAGAACGCATGAAGAGCCCAGGGCACCCACACTGGCACCGTGGCACTCCAGCGGGGTTGCAGCAAGCCTTTTGCTTCCCGTAGAGGAGGATTACCAGGGGCGCTCCAGCCATGGAGTCTGGGTGCTCTACTTGCCTTGCCAGTGTGGGACACCTCAGGAGTTAGGGTGCCCGGGGCTGATTTAATGCACTCTGATTTGCAAATGTAGGCAAGGCCTTACTTAAATGTGTAAGGATTTTCAGGTGGACAGCTTTGTTAATTACCAATGCTATTAGCGCAGTGCCAAGGTCAATATTTTGGCAGAAGTATGAGAGAGAAAATAATTGAGAAAAGAGGCATCATTCTTAAACACTGACAAATGGAAACAAGGGAGCATTCTATCAAAGGAGACAGTTTAAAATACCATCTCGTGGGAGTGTTGCCAATGACTTCTGTGAGTACAAAAAGAAAAGGAGTACTTGTGGCACCTTAGAGACTAACCAATTTATTTGAGCATAAGCTTTCGTGAGCTATAGCTCACTTCATCGGATCAGACCCAAAGGATGTACAATGTTTGACTCTTACTCACATTAGTCTCAATGGCTTGCAAGGAGCCTCTTGCTGGAGGTAAGGGCTATGCTATGTGCAGGCTGCAGAATCAGGTCCTAACACAATATTCAGTGAACACGGCCTTATTACATTTGCAGGTCAAGGATTCTTGTGGCTACAGTGATACTCAAGGAAGGTATTTGCAGCTGAAGATCATTCACCAAATTTCTCCGTTGCCATCCCCCTTCCCAGTTTTACCAGGGGAGAGCTTCCAACCTGAGGCCCTTGGAGGATCACACTTGCTGTAATATCACACAGGGAGGGAAGTGGCAGCTTGTACAGTCAGTACCCAAACCATTTAGCGCCGTATAGGTGAAACCCAGCATCTTAAACCTCTGCTGGAAATCAGTTAGGAGCCAGGGCAGATCAGGGGTAGTGGTGTATTGAGATCATATCAGGAAACACCACTTAGGCCTGGTCTACACTAGAAAATTAAGTCGGCTTAACTATATCGCTCAAGGGTGTGGAAAATCCACACCCCTGAGCAGCATAGTTAAGCTGACCTAGCCATCACCCCTCATCTAGACAGCGTGTCTACACTTCTGTCAACCTAGCTACTGCCTCTCAGGGTGGTGGAATAATTATAGCCATAGGAAAACCCCACCTGCTGCTGTAGGTAGCCGCTAGGCTGCAGCATTTCAAGTGTAGACAAGCCCTTAGCAAGTAAAGGCCAGATTTTTAAGGTGTTTAGTTGCCTAATTATGTAGATAGGCACATCATGTGATGTTCAAAAGCAGGGTATGCTTAGCTGCTTCTTTAGGTACCTAGATACCTTAAAAAAATCTGACTCCCCCCAAGTGGCTGCATTTTGTACTCACTGCGGTTTCCAAACGATTTGAAGTGGCCACTCCCTGTAGAATAGTCTCATTGACATCAATTGGGCTAGGTCAGTTTGCTCGGTCAATCATTCCAGGAACATCATTCCACAGTATTTACTGTAGCAGGTGTATGGAGATGTTGCATTTATTCTTAATTTTCAACTTTCTGCAGTTTGTTTAAATTCAGCCAGGTGTTCAAATCACCTGCTGTATGTTAAATATTTTCAGGTCAACTTTGATAACGTGATCTGTAGAGTGCTGTCAATTCTCCAATTTCACCCCAGAATGGGTGTCCATTATGGTCAGACTTCACTGTAGGAGATGTGTTTATTTCTCTTATTTTATTTCACCACAGTTCCAACATTTGTTTATTCTTACTATGTCACGCTAGCTGTTGTTTGGGATCTCATAAAAATTTACCTCCTCTTGAACTGGATTTAATGTTGTTTACATAGGGATGTTGCTATTTCTACATATTTTGATCCTGAATTGTCTAGCATAGGTCTTTAGCACACAAATTACGCAATTTTTCATTGAACTTTTAAGACTTGATACTGCATCTCCTTTCACACCCAGAACTCCAACTTTGGTCACAGAAAGGGAAGGGGTTGGGTTGTGCGAGGAGTGCTGGGTTGGATCTTTATGGACGTGAAAAGACAGTTGAATGCTGCAGTCTTGGATATGTAGCAATGTTCTTGAGAATTAAGAATTGCACAATACAAAACTCAGGGGTCATCACCCCATAAAATTAATAGGCAGCAAGTTTAATACAAACAAGAGGAAATACTTTGTCAAAATGCACAATTAAGTCATGAAACTCATTGCCATGGAATGTTGTGATGACCAAAAGTATAAATGGGTTTAAAAAAAAAAAAACTAGACAAGTTTATGGAGGATAGGTCCATCAATGGCTATTAGCCAAGATGATCAGGGATGTAACCCCATGCTTGGAGTGACCCAAACCTCTGATTGCCAGAAGGCAGGAGGGGAACACACAGGTGTATCTCCGCAAAATTGCCCTGTTCTGTACACTCCCCATCAAGCATTGGTACTAGCCTCTGTTGGAGACAGAATACTGGGCTAGATGGACCATCGCTCTGACCCAGTGTGGCTGTTCTTATGTAATAAATGTTTCCATTTGTTTCTCTCCCATACATTTAACCTCTAAGAATTAAAACAAGAAGTCCTAGGAGAATACGAAGATTTTCTTGTTGTGGACTTGGATTCAACAATCCCTTACACAGAGGGAAAATCCCAAAAGATTTCAACACTTGCAGTTTCAACTATAGCAGACATCCTCATAGTGAGGAGTCATTCTATAATAACAACGGGGGGGGGAGGGGCAGGGAATATCAACATCTCTAATAAAGTTCTACACTCAATATCTGCAATCTAAACAAAAAGAAAGTAGAAAAACAGACCAGATTTTCTGATTTGAGCAGGGAAGGGGCTTTTGTAGCTCACGAAAGCTCATGCTCAAATAAATTGGTTAGTCTCTAAGGTGCCACAAGTACTCCTTTTCTTTTTGCGAATACAGACTAACACGGCTGTTCCTCTGAAACCTATTGAAAAGTAATAATTTAAGTACAGTGTTTTGGGGGGTAATTAGTGACCAGCTATAGGAAGCTGATTCACCTTGGGCCATTAACTCCAACTGGTCATTTATCCCAAACAATAGCAAGATCATTATTACTATTACAAAGTATAATTTTGAAAAGAACCTTTTGGGCATTTCTCCATTTGTTTTCTCCCTGTATTAGATCAAATTCTACTCTTAGCCACCCTGGTATAATTCCTGTGGAGTCAGTGGAGTTACTCCACGTACCATTGGTGTTAATTAGGGAAGAATTTGGCTCTTCGTAGGATTTACCTGTTGGTCACTCCTATCATGAGGTTACGTTTTTCTCCAAGATTCCATTTCGTCTGATACTAGGTTCTCCTGTAAGTTACAAGCAAGCCATATCCAGGTGTCCAAAACCCCTGATTCAGGCCCCAGAAAATCATAAGATTGGCTTTAAGATCATGGGATTTTAAAATATTATTTGCTTTCTGGCTTCTGAGCCTCCTGGGTGCACATTTTCAACTTTTCCTCTGCAGCCATGAGAGCTACCTACTTACTTTTCTCCTAAATGAAAGCTGAGTGTCTCACATCATCACATGACTCCAGGAGCTGGGGCTTTAAGAAAAACACCCCATATTGTGAGATATGTGATAAAATATTGAGAATTGGCGACATTGAAGAAGATAGACACGGATCCAAATGAGAAACTTGCATTTGAATTCCCCCTAGTATGAGGCGCTGCCTCTGAATTAGGAACCAAGCTTTCCGAAGCAGTTCAGATTTGGTCCATTATGGGGAAAGATTTAGCAGCGTTGATCTGAACCCTGATCCAGTGGTTTTTGGTTTAGCCTCAGCTCTAAAGTGAGGATGGCTGCATCAGGCATAAAGCAGTTGTATGCAAGTGAGCCTTTAGCTAGAATATAATTCAAAAGAGTGTATTTCCATTTTGTTAGTAGAGATTTTCTTCAGTATGAAGTTTTCTTTATGGAACTACTGAACTTTTCCCTCTGCCACCACATAAATTCCCCAACTCACCTTCCCTTCTTCTGATGACCACCATCCTTCTGTTCTCCACTCACTGGAGATCTGATCCAAGGCCCATTGCAGTCAATGGAAAGTCTCCCATTCACTTCAGTGGACTGGGATCAGGTTCTATAATTAGTCTGCAAAAAATACCTAGATCTGGCTCTGGTCAGAGCCAGCACTGACCGGAGAGGCCTGGCTGCAGTCACAGGTTGCACAAAATTATGGCACACATTCAATGAGAGTTACCCCTTCCCATCTTAATTTAGGCCTGAGACTATTTTTTGGAATGGGGGTGGGCAGTAGAGAACCTAGTTAACACCAAGGAAAAGGAATCTTCATGTTTGGTTTTAACTTTAATGTAAAAAGGGGGGTTGATCTATGTACCCAAATGGTCATCACAGTCTCTTCCCCACAATCTTTCTACTGACTTTATAGGCTGACCCTCAATGAGGCTGTTGCTATTTGGCCATCGGAAAGACATGCTTTGCATGTCTGAACGGCTGATATCCATTAGAGGGCCAATGTTTCTGTAGCTAGAAGCACACTGACATCAACAGAGATTCTGGCCCATTGTTTTCGTGGCTGACATTAAGCATGACGTTATGTATATTTTATTTGCCTTTTATTGTATCCATTCATTCATTATTTTGATTTCAATGAAAATAAAAGCAGGTGTAAAAAGTGCCAGACCTTTCCATCTGAATCACAAGAGCTGGGACTGAATTTAAAAATAAATGGCTGTTACAAAATGTTGTCATTTACATAGAGTTGACTTAAGTAGGGAAGTCCTCTGATCCTATTTTTGGCCTGTCAACTAATAATCTTAGCTTATATGTAGAGATGAAATTACCCTAATATTAAGAAAGGAGAAGCTGTGTGATAGATTTTTTTCTTTCTTTCTGAGCACAGTAACATCAAAACCAAAAACACTTCCTGAGTCAAACTGAAAAATGAGAAAGCTGACTGAGAACTCAGGGTGCTGTCAGGAAAGAGGCTGCTGGGCCTTCCATGAAAGACACCACCACCATGTTGCAGAATTACTATCCCGAGAGGTTGACTGAGAGATAGGCAACCTCAGAAGAAAGATCATAGCATATCTGATGCTTTCGGTAACCCTCAGACTCCCCCTGACCAGACCGAGCCTCTGGAAAAGAGCAATCAATTTACATTTTGTGCTCTCTACTAGGACAGTTTCTGATGCCGCTTTATTTGTTGCATGCCACGATCCTACCTCGCCATCGCTTCTGATTTATACCCTTGCTGCAACTGGAGGAAATGCTGAGTCACCATCACAGTCAATGCTGTGAGCCGATCAACCATGATAATCAAACAACTGGGAAGAATGTTGAGGTGGGGGAGGGTGAGGGGAGAGCAAAGCTATCACATGAAGACTTCAGCCCACCTGTAGCTTCCCTTTACACTCCTCCAGCCCTGGCCTCGCCTACAACCCCACACGCAACCTCATGCCTGTACAGGAGCCTTCTCCAGGGCAGCTCCTTATTTCTGGTACAACCCGCCTGTCTCCATCTTATTTAAAACTGAAACAATTGTTGTGTTTTATTTTTTATGATGCCAGTGGAAGTGAGCCCTACGGCACCAGGGCTGACTTAGGTCCTCCTCAACCTCACGCTGCTTTGAAGTCCTATAGCACGCACATGCGTCAGTGGGGCTGTGACGCTGTCCTGACCGCAAAGCACAGGGAGACCACTGGAAAGCCACTGGTGACAAGAAAGGCCTTGCAAAAGGCAGGAAATAAAGGATACGCTTTCCTTTGGCTGGCAAGTTTCTAAGTGCACGATATTTTAATATGAGGTGGCCTAGGAGGTTCACTAGCATTTCCAGGAAGCTACTCCTGCATCCACAGGTGCTGATTTTCATTTTTCTGGGCGGGTGCTCCACCCCCACTCCACCCCTTCCCCACCCTCGTTCCACCTCTTCCTCCCCAGAGGTCCTGCCTTCACCCCACCTCTTCCTGCCCCTGCTCTGCTCCCTCCCCTGAATGCTTCCTGCCCGTTGCTGAATGACAGATCGGTGGGTGCTGAGCACCCCCAATTTTTTTCCCATGGGTGCTCCAGCCCCTGAGCACTCACGGAGTCGGCGCCTGTGCCTGGATCCATCTGGAGCTAGAGTCAGGGCCATCCATTCGGAGCCTGTTCAATCTCTTTCAGTTAAGTCAGAGAGAACCTGCTCCTAGGATCTATCCTGCTCAAGGAATAATCTGATTCTGGATCTAGCCTAGAACTTGGGATACATGGGGTCAGTTCCCTGCTTCAGCAATCTTCCTGGGTGACCTGGAGCAAATAATTTAAGCTGACTTAGTTCCCTCATCTATAAAAACAGGGATACTACTTCCCAACCCCACAGGGCTGTTATGAAGACAAACACATAAGAGACTCTAAGGTGCTCAGATACCATGGAGACAGACACCATGTAAGTACCTAGATAGATATTCTTGGTATAACAGATCAGCAGGTCCCTTCCGATTAGGGAAAGTGAAAGCCTGTTCTAGGTATGTGCCCAGTACAGGAATAAAAGCTGGTTTGCATCTGTGAGTCAGAGAAATTCTACGGCTGATTCATGAAGACCCGTTCAGGACTAATATGGTCCATCAAATGTACTTTAGTCTACAGGACCTGATGTCAGTCCCTATATGGTTATCATACACAGAGTTGGTAGCGTACCTATTATTAAGGCTTCCCAATGCTTCCCCAATCTTGTTTTCAGGTGCTTATAACTTTGCCAAACTTTAACTGTTTGGCCTGAAATTTTCTATGCTGTCTGCCTTAGAGTGATTCTTTCTGGGAAATTTCAGCCCAAACCGTTCAGCTGTTTCTGAGAATGTGGATGAGGATAAGATAAACCATAACTGTTTGGCCAGTGTTCAATTTTTCAACAGCTCCAGCACCCACATGCTTTGAAGCAAGGCATTGAAATTTGACAGCAGGGTGGTCCTTGTGTCAGGGACGTGTCTTTTACCGTCCCTGTGAAAATCTGTCCAAGTCACAAACCTTTGAAAAATTGCAGGTTGCACGCGTGCAGTTGAGAAATCGCTGAAGACTCCATTCTGACTCAGCATGCTCCATCCTCTTGCTGCTCAGTGTGTGAGTGGACTGCACCTGCGCCGTCCCTACGCGTCTCCGAACATTTGAGCGCTTGACTTTGCAAGTTTAATAATGTTCTTTTAACATTGTTTTTTGCATGTAATATATGTACCGCTCTAGCTCAGAGGTGGGCAAACTACGGCCCGTGGGCCACATCCGGCCCGCGGGACCGTCCTGCCCGGCCCTTGAGCTCCCAGCCCCTCCCCTGCTGTCCCTCTGCCCCCACAGCCTCAGCTCGCCGTGCCACCAGTGCTCTGGATGGCAGGGCTGTGAGCTTCTGCCGGGCAGTGCGGCTGGCTTCGGGCGGCGTAGCTGCCAGTCCTGGTGCTCTGAGTGGCATGGTAAGGGGGCAGGGTGTGTATGTGAGGGGGGTGGGGGGAGTTGGATAAGGAGCAGGGAGTCCCAGGGGACAGGGACTCGGGGACGATTAGATGGAGCAGAGGTTCTGGGGGGCCAGTCAGGGGACGGGGAACAGGGGGAGTTGGATAGGCATGGGAGTCCCAGGGGGGCCTGTCAGGGGGCGGGGGAGTGGATAGGGGTCGGGGCAGTCAGGAGACAGGAAGCAGAGAGCGTTGGATAGGGGGTGGGATGCCGTGGGGGGCAGTTAGGGGCGCGGGTCCCGGGACGGGGCAGTCAGGGGACAAGGAACAGGGGGGGTTGGATGGGTGGGGAGTTCTGGGGGGGGGCAGATAGGGGGCGGGGGCCAGGCTGTTTGGAGAGACACAGCCTTCCCTACCTGGCTCTCCATACAGTTTCAGAACCCTGATGTGGCCCTCAGGCCACAAAGTTTGCCCACCTCTGCTCTAGCTTGTTAAATAAAACTGAAATCCATCTCCAGCTGCTTTAATATAAACCTTCCAAGTCTGTTCTAGATTTCATTCTCAATCGTTGGAGGATGCTGCTCTTCCATTAGGAACCAGAATCAAGCTGGTAGGCAAACACAGGACCTCAAAGACATTACACAGGAGAGCTTAAGTAAGCAAGTTCTGGGAAAGCTGACAGCATGAAAGAGAGATTCTGCCCAGGGTCAGGGTGAGAGGTGAATGGGTCTGTGGCAGAGCCCTCAGTTTATTGTCCCTGTAATTTAACTAAGACCTAGGGCCAGATACTCTGCTGGAGTAAAAAGAAAAGGAGGACTTGTGGCACCTTAGAGACTAACTAATTTATTTGAGCATAAGCTTTCGTGAGCTACAGCTCACTTCATTGGATGCATGCCGTGGAAAATACAGTGGGGAGATTTATATACACAGAGAACATAAAACAATGGGTGTTACCATATACACTGTAACGAGAGTGATCAGGTAAGGTGAGCTATTACCAGCAGGAGAGAGGTGGGGAGGGGGGCGGGAATAAAGACTGGGAGTGGATGGGTCATTACACAAAAGTAAAACTATTGCCCCATGTTTATTCCCCCCCGCCACGTGCTGCTGGAAATGGCCCACCTTGATTATCACTACAAAATGTTCCTCCCCCCGCCGCCACTCTCCTGCTCGTAATAGCTCACCTTTCCTGATCACTCTCCTTACAGTGTGTATGGTAACACCCATTGTTTCATGTTGTCTGTGTATATAAATCTCCCCACTGTATTTTCCACTGAATGCACCCGATGAAGTGAGCTGTAGCTCACCAAAGCTTATGCTCAAATAAATGTGTTACACTCTAAGGTGCCACAAGTCCTCCTTTTCTTTTTGCGGACACAGACTAACACGGCTGCTACTCTGAAACCTGCTGGAGTAAATTCATACAGCTTCATTGAAATCATTCTAATTGACACCAGCAAGTATTTAACTGCTAAAACTCACCTGTCAGTTAATCGGCAGTTTCAGAATATACCAAGCTGGCGTTTCAGGATGAAGCACCCTGTGCACAGACACAGAATTACCCTGGCAATGTCAATTAGCTACTGTTTGGGCAGCACCTTGACGACGTTAAGTGCTAACAAAGTGTTATTATTTGTTGCAAATGAAGCACGCTCCAGCTGCTTACATGCCTGGGAAGTAAAACAGGGAAACTGAGAAAGCACCAAGAGTTCCCATTCTGTTTCCATTCAGAATCGAATATATTTTGGGGAAGGACAGTCTCGTGGCTAAAGCACAGGACTAGGAGTCAAGAGTTCTGAGGGCTCTTCCTAACTCTGACACACACTTGCTGTGTAACCTTGGGCAAGTCACTTCTCCTCTCTTGACGGGAGTTCCTCAGCAGCAGGCAGACCTCTGTGATCTGAACAGCTGCTCTTTCTTGAATGGTTCCTAATTCATGGTTATCTGCTTTACCTGAAACCAAGCAACTGATGTGTTCTTGGCTCTCAGTTTAAGAGCAGCAGCCCTAGGTCCTTGCCAAAGCCTCTTCAAAAAGCTTCAGACGCAACCAAGCTGATCCCATATGTTACCAGACTGCTGGGAGGGGATCCAACCCTTAAATCGCCCTTTTAAGCACCCCAGAGTCTAAACAGAGTCCAGGCACTGCCGCGGTCTCAGGGCCTCTAGACATGCTCTTGGACTGCAGATCTATTTGCTACCTCCTCCTAAGAGCTTAGATTACACAGCCCAGCCCCTGGAACCAGTGTGAACTCCCCTCCCACACAGTAGCTTAAACATATCCTCTGCGAGAACTCCACACAAAGATGTGAGCCTTCTGGCTCACCCATTCAAAGGAGACATGACAGATACAGTATGGTCACACGGGGGAAGGCTGGAGGTAGTGTGGGGTCTTGCAGTTCAGTGAGGGAAAATGAAGGCAATCAAGGTCATGGAGAGATTGCTGGGGGGGAATAGAGAGGAACATAGCATATAAATCCCTCTCTGGAAACTGGGATAGTAATACTGACAGGGGTGTGGTGACACTTCCAGCTCCTCAGATGCAAGGAGGTATAGACATGCAAAGTATTGTTATATGAAATAGATAAATGAGATTGTATTTCAGGGCCATATGTTTCTTCTGCTTCTGGGTCTATGGCTGATCCAAATCAGACCTGAGAAAGTTACCTTTTGTCAGACAAGCTAAGCTTCTTCGGTGCCCAACGCTGAGAATCTGGACACAGAAAACTCTAGGAGCTGATTCTCCTCCCTCACGATCAGGAGTAGCTACTTAAATTATACCAGGATGAGTGGAGAATCAGGCCCCTAAGCCTTCTGATGAAGTAAAGCAGCATCCACCATTAGCTAGGAAATGGGCTGAATGGAGGGTTTCAGTGGCGGGTTTCTCCCACGCTTTCAGATGTTCTACAATTCAAAAGCGAAGATTGGTGTTCTGGCCACGAGACTGCGACAGAGTCTCAAGAGATGAAAGCTGCCCCCCAAATCAAAGTTGGTAAATCATTCCAAAAGCAAGCCCTGGCTAGAGGTAGGGGTTGGTAGGGCTGAGTGAAATGTATCAAAGGGGCTCTGTGTGGCTGTGACAGTCATTTCCTGACAAGCTGAATACTACATAACATAAGTAGCCCAGTGCTGCACACTCATTCTTGGTGCTACTCGGAGGAATGTATTGCTGACGGGAAAGCTTAATGATGAAACAACTCTCAAAATATCTTACAATAATCCCGGAGGCAGACAGCAGGCAAAAGCAGACAGAGTAAACCCGCTGGCAGTGTCGATTGCTACCTCGGAGGAACAGAATGGAGTTTAGCCCTTAACTGCTGAACATCGGCTCTGTACTGACTCCAACGAAAAAAACATCATTTACCACACCCTGCTCATCCATTTACTGGGTTTCCCATGCTATGGGGAATAAAGTGTGGCCACATACATTCAGACAACCCAGGGTGGTACCCTAGACCTTCATCGCCGAAGCAATTGTACTAAAGGAGAACTCCCGCAGCTGGCTACTACATTTCCTGTGGCCAGCCACCAGCATACCTAGCCATACTCACACGCACTAAGCCAATGTATTCCACGCAGTGTAAAAGGGAAGTTAAATGCAAAGGAAGTCCATGCTGGATCTCGCCCTGGCCACTCAGGCAAGTGATGGAACAGATGAGCGGGTGTAGTAACATCTTCCAATTCCCCAAAATACATGCAATATTTTTCTACTTCACAGTGGATAAAATCCTGAAAGCTACTCTGCGCCCCATGTGTTCCTCAGCTTGCGGCCGTATTGACTTCTACTGCTTTGCCCCTCCGTGTTGTGTAGACCCCAGCTGCCTTTAAATTTGGTTCCAGGAGTAGTCGTGGGCAGGGATCTCCTTGGCAGCATGTATCTGCCTAGGAAGGACAAAAGGCATGGGAGCCAAGATCTAGGTGGAAGCACAGGGCCTCTCAATGGGCAACGTGTCCACCTGCAGATCCTACATGATTCTATGGGCTGAAATCTCACCTTCTTCCTTGGGAGAAGTGGGGGGGGGGGTCAAACCCCACCACAACAGAAGAATTCCTAGATATCTCTGCTCTTTGAAACTTACCTCTGCACAAACCTAAAAGTAGCATCAACTGTAGCTATCACGGGACAATATTCATCTCCCAAAGCCTGCTTATGGCAAAGACTGTTCTGGCTTAAAAGAAGAACCAAGAGTTCCTCAAACAATGGAACAGCTTAACGTTGCCTGTGTCATGTATTTGCTTAGCCAACTTGTTATACCACATAGGAAAGCATGGGAAATTTCAGGAAAATTTGGCCTGAAATCCAAATACTACAAAACTATCATAACCTTTCAAACCCTAGTTCTCAGCAAGCATGACCAAACATTTCAGTAATCATCTCTCCCCCACCATGCATGTCACTGATGTTTGATTAAAAACAACCAGGATTTGTTTAAGCACTGGAATCTCGTATGTGATCAGCATCCAAACCTCATCGGTACTCACTCTTTCTGACCTCAGTGGAGTGATTGTGAGACACCACATAAGAAGGGAACACTCATTTCCCTTAGCTACAAGCCACAAGAGAAGATGACCTGAGCTGTTCACTGGTGATTGAACACAGGAGTGTGGTCATGATCGGAAGAGTAAAAACAAAACCTTCTTACCAGAAGATTAGTCTCCTCTCGGCAAGTTCAGAGTCAGATCTTCTTACAAAAATATAACGTTTCGATCAGGTTTTTTTTAGCCCTCTTGACCCTGGAGAGCCGACTGGACTCTCCTCTGGCTCATGTATCATCGACATCAGTTTAGTTCCAGCAGCAGAGTCTCTGCAAACAGTGATGAGGCATGGGACAGAAAGAGCAGGCTGAATTTGCAGAGGTGGCCATTAGGAAAAAAAAAAAAGATATATATTTTTTTTCCTAACACATTTGATCTAGCAACACTAAGAGACAAAGTCATTCTACAGTGTCACTTTTCAGAGTGCAACCACACTCTAAAATAATCTAGGCATCAGTCAGGCTCCTGTAGAAAAAACAAATTACATACATTTATTATAATGCGTGCCATTGCTACACATGTACAAAAAAAAATCATCTGGTCATCTACAGGGTTAATATAAAGTTCTGGGAAAGCTGACAGCATGAAAGAGAGATTCAGAAAAGTAGCACACACATCCTTAAAGCAGAAACCTCAGATTGCTCCCTAAACCAATCCAGAGAGAAAGCAAACCAAAGGGGGTTAACGTGAAAATTAATGATAGTAAGAATCTCCTCCTACTACAAAGGCATAGGCTCCAACTCCGTGGGTGCGCCGGAGCTGGAGCACCCATGGAAAAAAAAAAAACGTGGGTGCTCAGCATCCACCAGCCGCAGCTGTTTGGTGGCTCGGGGAAAGGCTTGGGGGAAGGTGGAGAGCAGCCAGCGGTGGGCAGGCAGGGGCCTTGGGGAGTGGGGGTGGGAAGAGGCGGAGCGAGGGCAGAGCCTTAGGGAGGCGGCGGAGCAAGGGTGGGGTCTTGGGGGAAGGGGCCGAGTGGGGGGCTGCGGCCTTGGGGCGGAGCAGGGCTGGAGCACCCCCAAGGAAAAATAAAAGCCGGCACCTATGTTCAAAGGTGAAGCGTGCCAGAGCGGACTGGGGTCAGCAGATCGGGAGCCTTGTGAGGAACTAGGCTCAAAAGAAAGAAAAAAAGACTTCATCTGATATGGTGCCATCTGTGGAAAGCTTAGTTCCCACATGCACACACAGCCCCTGAGAGCACAAGAATGGGGATAACTGGAGGCCAGGGTAGCACGGGGGCAGGATTGGAGGGTTCTGTGACTAACGAGGGGGAAAAAATTAAGTCTCCTACAAAGATTCACCCCTGCCGTTGAGGGCCACGCCAGAGTATAGATCCGGATGCTTGGAGCCAGCAGGTCCGCATGAGAAAGTTCTGCGTAATGAAATACGCTGGGGAGGGAGGAAAGGAGTACTTGTGGCAGACATTTGGTGGTCAGAGGGTGGTTCAAATAGTCAAAAGGGCTTGGCAGACATTTTGAAAGCTACTCAGTATGCAATGACGGGCCATATCCTCAGCTGGTGTCAATCAGCATAGCCTCGTCGACATCAGTGGAGTTATGCCCATTTACACCAGTGGAGGATTTGGCCAACTAACTGCAATTAGTCAGTTACCAAAAGGCTAAGAGAGTCTTATTCTTACCCAGAACTCGTTAATTCCATGCTGATAAACAGAACTGTGATTGCAATCATGCCAACATAAATCCAGAGTAATGGCATCAGTATCAGAGGAGTTACTCCAGTTTTACCCCATGAAAATGGGATCAGAGCCTGGCTCCTGAACATATAGTCAGGTCTTGTACTTGGGAAGGAGATCCCAGGACACAGTCAGAGAGGCATGAGAGAAATCCGTGTCCAGCCCACTCAGCAGAGGGTTCCTAACCCAGTCAGCATGCGCAAGAGGAATAATCCGGAGCCTAGTGCAGTTACTGAGAGATGAAACAGTTTCATGACCAATCTAGCAAAAGAGGGGCCAGAGAGGGATCTGGGGCCCAGTTCAGCTAAGGAAGGAAAGAAAACGGTCCTAGGGTCTGGTCTGGCTTTGGAGCCTCATCCTGTTAATGAGGGAAAAGGGCCCTCCTGATGCTCAAGAAATTAAGACCCTTTTGGGGCCTGGTCCAGTTCACGGGAGGAAGGGGTTCTAAAGCTCACTTGGGCAATCAGAGAGGATTCTAATGTCCAACCAGGCCAACAGGGTATCATTGGACTTGTTTCCACAATACCCAGGGTAAAAAGTTCCACGAGTGGGCAGCGTTTCCAGACTGCTGCAGTTAGGAGGCAAGGGCAGGACAAATAGAAACAAAATGCAGGGCCAAATTCAGACTGGCTGTACGGGGGTGCATCTCAACTGATTTATGCCCGCTCTGCCTTTGGCCCAGAGGTTTCTTTCATATACGGGAGCCACATGAGATGGGGAAAGGAAAAATTAACTTTCCAAAGATGATTACGTCTCCATTTAACTTTATTCAAACTCAGCTGATGGTTGGGTCAGCGGTCATGGAGTCCTGAGTCATACAATGCAGCCTTTAGTCATCCAGCCCAGATTCTCTAGTCCAGCTCAAGCATTTGCTCCAGCAGAGATTCTGCTCCATCTTGCCATCTGCTCTGCAATCCTTGTCCTCAATCCTGTCCTGTCGCAGCAGAGTAGAGCACAATCATCAGAAAAAGTTATACCTCACTCCCCTCTAGGCCATTACTTCTCGCCCGTGTCATCCACCACCGGGAGACTCTCATAAGATTCGAAGTCAGTGATGCTCACGGGAGGTGGGTTAGCGTTGCTGGGCTTTGAAACGGAGAGATGTTCGAATTGGGGCAGGAAGCCAGATAGCCTCGGGCTGCCTGGACACTCCTCCGGCTTGCACATGATGCAATCCAGCAAGGAGCAGGCCTTCTCCTCCCAGAATTCACCAGCCTTCAGGTTCACGGTGACGTTTTCAGCCGAAACCACAAAGTGCCGGATTCGCGCCTGTTTGTGTAACTCGCACATGCAGACCCAGGGCTGCCAACTGTTCCAGTGGAAAAGCTGATCCCCTGTGGAGAGTCAAATCAGATACATGGGCAGGGAAGGTGGGTGTCAGGGTTCCGTCCCCACTCTGAACTCTAGGGTACAGATGTGGGGACCTGCATGAAAGACCCCCTAAGCTTATTTCTACCAGCTTAGGCTAAAAACTTCCTCAAGGCACAAATCCTTCCTTGTCCTTGGATGGGTACTGCTGCCACCACCAAGTGAGTTAGACAAAGATTCAGGAAAAGGACCACTTGGAGTTCCTGTTTCCTAAAATATCCCCCCAAGCCTCTTCACCGGGGAGGCTTGAGAATAATATACCAACCAAATAGCTAAACCAGATTCTTAAAAAAACAGAACTTTATTATAAAAGGGGAAAAAAAAGTAAAAGAAGCACCTCTGTAAAATCAGGATGGAAGGTAACTTTACAGGGTAATCAGATTCAAAACACAGGATTCCCCTCTAGGCAAAACTTTAAAGTTACAAAAAACAGGGATAAACCTCCCTCTTAGCACAGAGAAAATTCACAAGCTAAAACAAAAGATAATCTAACGCCTTTCCTTGCTTTACTTATAATTTTTGTAATCCAAGATTTTATTTCAGGCAGGGTTTTAAGAGATGGTTTTTCCTGCCCCTGGTCCCTCTCTGGCTCCGAGTTAGGAGCCAGAGAGGGAAAGCAAAAACCTTCCCCCACAGATTTGAAAGTATCTTCTCCCATTATTGGTCCTTTTGGTCAGGTGCCAACCAGGTTATTTGAGCTTCTTAACCCTTTACAGGTAAAGGACGGATTTTATGTTACCCTTAGCTGTATGTTTATGACAAGCTCCCCAAATCACAGACAGTGCTGGACAGCCTGCTCCACACTGGCTGTGATTTCTTCCTGGAGCTCTAGGAGAAAACAGAATTAATAAGACACATGCACCTCTGGATATACTACTGATTATATAAAAACTAACAATATTTTCCACATTTCAAGGATGATTTTAACCAGTTGATTCTGGGAAACTTTCACGGGAGAGTGCATCAGCCACCTTGTTAGAAGCTCCTGAAATGTGCTGTATTTCAAAATCAAAATCTTGGAGAGCTAAACTCCACCGAAGAAGTTTTTTGTTATTGTCCTTGACGGTATGAAGCCACTTTGGTGCAGCATGGTCAGTTTGCAGGTGGAAACGCTGTCCCCAAACGTATGGGTGTAGCTTTTCCAGAGCTTACACAATGGCATAACATTCCTTTTCGCTGATTGACCGGTGGCTTTCCCTCTCAGACAGTTTTTTTTGCTGAGAAACATGACAGGACGGTGATTACCCTGTAAAGTTACCTTCCATCCTGATTTTACAGAGGTGCTTCTTTTACCTTTTTTTCTTTATAATAAAGTTCTGTTTTTTCAGAATCTGGTTTATCTATTTTGTTGGTATATTATTCTCAAGCCTCCCCAGGAAAGGGGGTGAAGGGGCTTCGGGGGGATATTTTAGGGAACAGGAACTCCAAGTCGTCCTTTTGGTCAGGTGCCAACCAGGTTATTTGAGCTCTTAACCCTTTACAGGTAAAGGAGGGATATTATGCTACCCTTAGCTGTATGTTTATGACAGTGGGAAACAGAGAAGTTTGGGGATAGGCAGAAGTGAGAATAGGCTATGGAAGCGGGAGAGTTCTAAATTGCAGACATTACTGGGAAAGCAGCAGTATGCGACCCATAGGATATGATCCTACACTTCTTGGAATCAGTGGCAGAGCTCCCATTGACGGCAGCGGGGGCAGGACCATGCACTGTGCTCAGAAGGGCGGTAGAGATCCCTAAGAACTTAGAACTGGGTAGGGGAAGAAAGAGACCAGAGGATTTTGAAACATGTAACTGAGAGAATGTCTTAATGCTGCAAATGCACCCAGATTGTGAGCCACTCAGGCAGCTAATGGATTGGTTCTGGCATGTTGATCACTACTTCTAAGACTGAAACAGGATTGAATAAGGTTGTATGAAAAAGGCCAGTGAACTTTGCGATGGCAAAAATGGTCAAAGGCAAAAGCCCTGTAGATGGAAAACTTCCATCCACAGATGGGGCAATAAAACATTCGCCCACTCCTCCATGCTCCTGTGCCCCCTCTCTGATATGGAGTCATCATCTCGAGGCGGGAGAGGGCCCTTGACCTCTCTGCTGAGACTACTAGCAAAGAGTTTAACCGGGACGGTCACCTTGGTGAGGTCGTCACACCTCCTTCAGGGGCTGGGCTGAGGGCCACCGACTTCTTTCCTGAAGTCACCAAAGAGCCATGAGAGAACATCTTTCACCATGACCAACCTGGGCTATATTCCAGTTAGCGATCTCGATATCAGAGACTTTGTAGCCAGTTACTGATCCCCATGCCATACAGGCCACGACTAGAGCATCAATTGGACGCTAAAGGTCGAACAAAGTCACCTTCTGCCTGGCTTTGCTAGAGGTTGTAAGCTCTTTGAGACAGGGAATGTTCTGTTTTTGTACAGTGCTCAGCCCAGAGAGGTTCCGGGCCATGACTAGGGTTTGTAGGCACCACCACCCTTCAAATAATAATAGTAACAATTACCTACAGTCTGCTGTATACTGGCACCATGAACACACCCCAGCAACCACAGCTCAGAGCTCAGAAATAGCAACATACTCAATCCTTCTTCCATGTAGGTTAGAGTAGGACAAGTACTCTGGCTGGGTCACAAAATCCAAGACGCACAGAGTCCACCTAGAATTGCTGGAATCTAGCAGGGGATATTTACTTGCTCCCGTAGCAACATCACAAAAGGCTGTCAAATCGCGGCCATTCTATAGAACATGTGCGTCAGTCAGCGTCTTTGGAACTTCCCGTGCTTGGCTTCATTTCAATTCAGCAGAGCGGGGCTCTTCATGTACCTGGGAAGATGGTCAAGCGTAGACCAGAAAGCTGGTTTCCCTCTCATGGCTTCCAGTACAGGATGCTACTCATTTTCTGGTTGACATGTAGCACGACACTAACAAAATCACCTGTTCTCCCAGCATTACTGGTTCCCATATGGAGCCAAAAGGTTCACAGCCCACCTTTTTAGAAAGGCAGTACGGTCGTGCAGACTCAGGAATGAGCACAGTCCTGGGAGGCAGGAGACCTGAGTTGTAATCCTGGTTCTGCCACTGATATGCTGTGTGGCCTTGAGCAAGTTACTTAACCTGCCTGGGTTTCAAATTTCCCCATTAGTAATACAGGGATAACCTATGTGGATGGGTTCACCTGGCTACGGTGTAACCATGGTAGTGCGTAAAAAGGACCAGTGGGGGTGTAACACTCTATATAAACGCTGTGCATTATTCCAGGGAGGAACTAGGAAAGGGTTTCTGATTTGAGCGTTTAGTGGTGAAAAGGTTTTAAGAAGTCCTGCCTTAAGATACAAGTTCGCACAACCAAGTTTTACTGCTGTATTTTGAATTAGTTTGCGGGGTGTGTCAGGTTTCTGTGCCCCCAAAATGGAAAGAACTTTACAAATTCCATGTACTTTGCATCATATTTGATATACTGTTTGTTGTACCTTTTTCGCACTGCCTTCAGATTAAGGCAAAGAAACTAAAATGATCAGTTGCACTTTCCATTTATAGTCAGTTTCATTTTTTATTTCTCATCCAGTCACCCAATGCAACCATGTCTAAACTTCCGACACTAAAGAGGAATGCTTCATTTAAAACAAAATTGCTTTCAATTAAATATTTAAATTATTCCATTAATAGTCTTGTAAAATAAATTCCCGCTTTTTTTTTTTTTTTTTAAAATTCACAAGCTGCATTTTATGCCTGTAATAAGCTCTGTAACACTAACAGACAATGAGCCAAACTCATCCCTGGGCTAAGCCCATAGAAGTGAATGGTGTTACACCCTAGGGATAAGTTTGGACCAAGATTTCTAAATACTCATAAGAGTAGGGCTCTGGGTCGGTCACGGAAGTCACGGATTCCGTGACTTTCAGTGACCTCCATTGACTTCTGCAGTGGCCAGTGTGGCTGGCTCCGGGGCCAGCTGTTCAGGTGGCCCTGCAGCCAGCCGCACCAGCATGGCTGGAGCGGCCCCGGGGCTCCACCGGCTTCCTGCACCAGCAGCCCCCTGGGGTAACCTCCACAGCAACAGCCCCCAAGATTTAGCCAGGAGTATTTATAGGATAAGTCATAGCTAGGTCACAGGCATGAATTTTTTTGTTTATTGCCCAAGACCAGTCCATAACTTATACTAAAAATACCCATGAGTAAATCGTAGCCTTACTTATGAGTTAAGAAGGCTTGACTACAACCCATAGAATTCCTATAACAGAACTCTACATTCCAGATGTTATACCAGAAAATATAAACTCCTTCTTTATTGTTTTCAAAAGGGAAAATAAAACCACACCACGTAACAGGCCTCAAACAAACTCTCACACATTATTTCAATGCAATTAAAAACCTCCATGAGCATGTCTTCAAAATGCCTTCCCACCAGCCTTTTACAATCAGAGGTAAACATGACTTCAGAATGTTCTAAGACATATTGTGGCTTTGTGATTCATAAAACACCTCTTTCTTTTGACAATGGTTTCTTCCCCCCCGATCTATGCTGAACATGATCCACCAAATCCTCCGTCCAAAGCTAATGCACAAAAACAAACATGTTTTTCTTATTAGAACTAAAGCACAGTCACTCTTCTTTAATGTAAGAATTACTCATGTTCCAAACCTCCTGGAAGCATGATATTGAGCATCTTTGCATACCCCATGCTGTGACATGCAGCTCACAGTCCCAACTCTTTGTCCAGAGAGCCAAAATTCTTGGTTTGATGAGTCAACTGTATTGCTTTTATGAGCTGGGTGGATGAACTCTGAATGGACGTGTCTATTGCAATATATCCTATGGCTCTTTTATTACAGGGAACAGTACTAACTAGTCATCCTGTTTTCTTAACCTACCAGATATCTCTTACAGCAACTGACCACGTACACTCAATTTACATCCCTGGGTGGGAAAGTGCAACGCACGCACACAACTGCGGTGACTGTATGTACCAGTGGCCAGTTAGAGGCCAAAACTGGCCAACTGCAAGCAATTTCTGCAATTGTTGCCTCGCAGCTTGCGCAATTCCAATACACACGTGCCCGTGGATTTTTGCGACGGCGTTTGCACTTGCAGGGCTAGGAAAAAGCTCTCCTCTAAAGGTTCATTTTTAGGCAAACGCTGCCATTTCTACTCACTCCCAGTATCCCACACGGCCCCTGGGTAATCAGGTCAGCAGCTCATACGGTTGAGACAGTAGGATTTTAATTCGGCGTTGTTGTGTAGCATAGTGGCTTGTCTTGAGCTCTCCACTAAGAAGCATTACGAAGTCTGAAATGAGCTGAGCGGGACAGGTTTAGGAGCTGGTCCGTTCTGGTTCCTCCTGACATTCGGGGTGCCAAGGTCTAGAACCCAAACAAAGACTCGATCAACCTACAAAACCAAAAATCCCACTCCCCTCATCTCGTCACAACACAGAGAGCCTTACAACACACTGCTGGCTCAGTGCCTCGTCTTCCAGCTTAATTAACCCTTTCATGGCTACATTAAACTGCAGCCCAGCAGCAGCATCGCTCCCCAGAAGGGCAGACATCCCGTTGGAAGGCTAATGCTTCCCGGCTTCATACCCAGTTACACGGGGCAAGTGGGGAAACTGAGCCCGATGCACTCTAGGTCTCTTGCTCAGCTGTCAGTAAATTACCATCATGAGCCACTGAAAACAGGGGCCAGGCAACTCAAAATAGCCTGTTCTTACCAGGTGAGAACGGTCAGTGGGTTTTTGTTGCAGTGAAGTTCGCAGATCCAAACTGCTAAGCGTGGGGCTGCTGGAGGGGATGACGTTTTCCCAGCCGGCCAGGCAGTGCTGTGGGGAGAGGTCTGTCTGTGAATGCCTTCTCTGGTAGCGTACATGCCCCCAGAAAAGGCACAGCCCAGTCTCTCCAAAAGGGGGCTCTGAGAGACTGTTGAGTTCATTTCTTTAAGAGCTTTATATGATCATAAAGGGGGACTGATGAGAACTTCACAGAGGCTCTAAGGTGCTGTGGCCAGATTTGCTCTCTCTTTCCATGAGGCAAAGCTACCTCACTTCCCCCATGTGTCCCCTTCACTGGCTTCCACACATTTCCAAAAGCAGTTAAAAAAAAAGATTAAATCAAAACAATTGGATGTTTTTAAATTTTACCTAAATACACATTTTCTTTTCAAAAGTTAAAACTAATTAAAACTAAATTTGAAATTATGGCAATTTTATGTTTAGGCCTAACCTTACTATATTCTATTTAAACCTTTTACATTAAATACAAGTAATACAATTCAAGCAGTACATGTTGGCTGCTGCAATTTTAAAGAAAGTCAAAGCCCTGTACTGGTGGAAGTTTCTTGCTAAGTGCTTGAAGCCAGAATTTGTTGAAATGGTAAACTAGCTTTTAACTGCAGTAGCCTCTCCTGCAGGTGGAGAGAGAATTTTCTTCATATGAGTTTATTCAATTAGTTTGGTTCAAAGTTGAAAAACTCACTAGGAGTTGGAAAAGCAGGCAAGTTTTTCCCCACGCTCTTTCCAATCTGTGGATAAAAATTAGGTGTGAGAGGATGAAATCTACTAGTTCTAAAATCTTGAAGGACATGGTGACCAGAAACAATCTGTTGAATTCTCTAGTATAGATAGTGCTTCCTTTGTTTAATAAACCAGTTAGTTTTAAAACACAAAACATTTTGACCTCACTTTGTGTTTTCTTGTGTATCCAGCACGCTTACGGCAGTTTTATTTAACTAATAAAACAAAACAAAAAATCCTTTAAAATGCTGGTTTGGGGCATTTTTTATTGTATTCCAACTTCCATGCAAATGCAGCTTGTGACTCAAAACACAATTAAAAAATGAATCTACTAAAGAAGAAAAGCATCATTCTCTAACATAATAAACCGTAATAAAATGCATCATTTTCTAACAATAAAACAGTTGTAAAAGTTAAGAATCTGAATAAATGAATGTTAAGCTATAGAATTTCTTAAATAAATGCAGGTTTCAGAGTAACAGCCGTGTTAGTCTGTATTCGCAAAAAGAAAAGGAGTACTTGTGGCACCTTAGAGACTAACCAATTTATTTGAGCATAAGCTTTCGTGAGCTACAGCTCACTTCATCGGATGCATACTGTGGAAACTGCAGAAGACATTATATACACAGAGACCATGAAACAATACCTCCTCCCATCCCGCTCTCCTGCTGGTAATAGCTTATCTAAAGTGATCAAACCTCGACATTGGTGAGGCCTCATATGGAGTACTGTGTCCAGTTTTGGGCCCCACACTACAAGAAGGATGTGGATAAACTGGAGAGAGTCCAGCGAAGGGCAACAAAAATGATTAGGGGTCTGGAACACATGACTTATGAGGAGAGGCTGAGGGAACTGGGATTGTTTAGTCTGCAGAAGAGAAGAATGAGGGGGAATTTGATAGCTGCTTTCAACTACCTGAGAGGTGGTTCCAGAGAGGATGGTTCTAGACTATTCTCAGTGGTAGATGAGGACAGGACAAGGAGTAATGGTCTCAAGTTGCAGTGGGGGAGGTTTAGGTTGGATATTAGGAAAAACTTTTTCACTAGGAGGGTGGTGAAACACTGGAATGCGTTACCTAGGGAAGTGGTAGAATCTCCTTCCTTAGAAGTTTTTAAGGTCAGGCTTGACAAAGCCCTGGCTGGGATGATTTAATTGGGGATTGGTCCTGCTTTGAGCAGGGGGTTGGACTAGATGACCTCCTGAGGTCCCTTCCAACCCTGATATTCTATGATTCTATGATCACTCTCCTTACAATGTGTATGATAATCAAGGTGGGCCATTTCCAGCACAAATCCAGGTTTTCTCACCATCCCACCCCCATACACACACAAACTCACTCTCCCGCTGGTAATAGCTCATCCAAAGTGACCACTCTCCCTACAATGTGGAAATGGAAATGGCTCAACTTGATTATCATACACATTGTAAGGAGAGTGGTCACTTTGGATGAGCTATTACCAGCAGGAGAGTGGGGTGGGAGGAGGTATTGTTTCATGGTCTCTGTGTATATAATGTCTTCTGCAGTTTCCACAATATGCATCCGATGAAGTGAGCTGTAGCTCACGAAAGCTTATACTCAAATAAATTGGTTAATCTCTAGGGTGCCACAAGTACTCCTTTTCTTTTTAAATAAATGCGTATAAATATAGTGTATCCTCCTGGTTAGCAAAAAGAAGTACCAAGCAATCACAACCAACCTTTCCGTACGAAAATAAGTACAAAGTACAAACACAAACAAGATTAAAATTATTAATTTAAATCAACGTTTCCTATTTGCTGTTTGAAATCAAACATAAAACCAATGATTGTCAGATCAAATGTGGTTACAATGACAGATAAGATGGGTGAGATAACACCTCACCCACCTTCTCTCTCTAATAATCTGGAACTCTCACAGCTACATGGCATACAACACGTACTAACACATAGTTGCAAGATGTGTCACATCAGCTTCCTGAGCATTCTGAACTCAATGCACTGGGCCTCCATTTACCCACTCAGCTCCTCTGCACAGAATTTTTGGCTGGAGCTGTGCAAATAACTGGCATTAAAAAAAAGGAAAGAAAAAGTTTCAGATTGCCCCCTAAGTACTACTTTTCAAGTTTTTCACTGAACTGACAAGCCAAAAGAATATTTGTTTTGGGTCGAAGTAAATGTTTTGCTTGACCCAAAACAGAACATTTTGTTCCAATTTCAAAAGGGTTTTTTGTTTTGTTTTTTTAAAATCAAATGGAAGGAAATTTCAAATCAAAAAGTTGTTTTGAACTGAAAAAAATAAAATCAAAATGTTTCCTTTGGAAATTGTCAAAACTAAATGTTTCTATTTTTCTGGAAAACAATATTTTATAGGTTGTTGGGTTTTTTGGCCTAAACAATTTGGCAAAATTGACACAAATTGTTTCAGTCAACTTAAATCTGCAGTTTTCAAGGACAAAAGTTTCAAGCCCAGGTCCGTCTCTCTGGAGCTCTTTGCTCGCCGAGCCACTGAGGGTGCGTCTGCATAGCAACTCGACACCCGGGGCCGGCCTGTGCCAGCCAACTTGGGCTCATGGGGCTTGCGCTGGCAGAGCCGTTTCAACGCTGTGTAGACTTCAGGGCTTGGGCCTGGGCGCTAGGATCTTGCAGGGTGGGAGGGTCCCAGAGCTTGGGCTCCAGCCTGAGCTCCAAAATCTACACAGCAGTGAAACTGCCCTGCAGCTCAAGTCTTGGGAGCCCAAGTCAGCTGGCACGGGCCAGCCGTGGGTTTGATTTTTGCTTTGTAGACATACACCGTGTCTTTATAAATACCTTCCTTCTTTGCTTTAGGGCTTTGGCCCACGCTCTACCCATTCATCCTGCCTATCTCCTTTTACCACACGCTTCTGTTTACTGCATTTTACCAGCAAAACTGTTTATTTGCAGTTGCAAGCAGTAAAGACAACAGCCTGCTCTTCTCTCTCTGCTGCATTCTTTGGCCTTATCTGTCTGCAGGAGAGCCACTGTCCCCAACTCTGCAGGCATTTGCTCTCAGTGTATAGCATTTGGACACACGCAGTGTATGCAGGGGGTTATATAAATTATATTGCGTTACAGATGGGCATGAGCTGCAGAGTTTGCACCTAGGTTTGGCTCTTCCTGGCTGTCACCATGATTGGACCAGTCTCAAAGCCTCGCTCTGAACTTCCCCATAGTTTGGGGGTGTTCAGCTCTGGAATCTTAGCTGAGACCCATCCCTGGCATTAACACATCAAAGCTCTTGGTTCTCTTATTTTCCTAACATGTGGCTATTACCACTCACCCCGCTGATGATGCAGCCACCTGCATAACGGTCAAATGGGAAGGTGGAAACTTACCGAGGGTAAAGCCAGATCGTCTGCCGGTTCAAAGCTCTTCCTGCAATGGATTTTGTACTTATAGGCAGGCAGGAGGGTGGACCTGGGAATGCTGACCCTGCAACCAAACAGAGGAAGTCACTGCGCAGGTCCTCCAGAAGAGACATCGCAGAGCTGAAGGCATCTGCACTCCTCCTGCCACATCTGGAGTCTTAGGACCTCATCCAACGCCTACTGAAGTCAATGGGCTTTGGATAAGTTCCTTAGGGACTGGTGTGTACACCCAGACTCTGGACTAAATTCAGCCCCGAGGTAAGGGGGTACATCTCCCGTTGACTTCAAATGGGAGCTGCTCCTGCTTACATCAGAGCTGAATTTGACCCTTTTGCATTTCAAAGCCCAGAACTCCCTCTCCCCTAAGACAGCAACTTTGTAAGGAGGCATCTTAAAGGGGCCTCATCCCCATACGTAGCTCATTCTCTATCTACCCTGCTGGCTTCCTGTGCCACTCGGGCTACCAGCACCGTACATACCTGATGTAGGCTGGTTCCTCCAGCGTCTCCGGAGGCCGTCGGGCTCTTGGAGTCTTACACACGGGGCAGGCAGACTGTGAACCCACAGGGACGGTAAACAGACGCCCGTTTAATCGATAGCAATAAACACCTGCCGCGCAGAGGAGAGATCGTCACTTCATTCGCTGCCCGTGGCACTCATCTTCCCCAATGCACCCCACACCCCACACAGAACCAAACCCCGCTTGTTCTCCCGAAGTACTTTTTACACGTTAATTTCCCTCCCATTCAACCGCTGCCTGAAAACAGATGCAGATTCAACTGAACTTCCTCAACTTAACGCCCAGTCAGTCAGTCAGGTCAATTACAGAGAACACTGGAGAAACAGAGATGACACGAAAGAGAATCAGCCCAGGGACTCCTGCCTCTTTGGAGTGGGAAGTGGGGGCTGAACTGTAAATTCTTTCTGTGACCCTTCTAAGAGGCTTAAGGCAGGGATTTTCCAAAAAGAAAGCCACAGAGCATAGCTGCCTGTGCCTAGAAACTAGATTTGGAAGATATCTCATCTTACACTGATGGGAACTGGAAACCAAATCTGCTTCTTGCTCAGGAGCCAAGTAATCTGGTACCTCTGGCCTAAGAAAACAAAAGATTCGGTCACAGCTGTGCACTCTGGAGACAGTGATGGGAACATTGCAATATCCCCCCTGAAGGGGTCTCTTGCTGTCCACACCCCCTTTGGACTGGCTTGGTGGGGAAAGCACTCATCACACTTTACACTTACACCAAGAAACCGAAAGGCTAGTCACAGAGAAAATGCCCATCTCTGGGCAGAGGACAGACCTGCTGCATTAGAATATACAGTAAAAGCTGTGTTATCCAGCACTTTACCAACCAGAAAGCTCTAGAAACCGGCATTTCTGATATCCATTAGAAGTCCGCTTGATGCAGAGACAGCAGGCTCCCTAACCAGCTCTGCGCGTCTCCCCAGAAGCGGCGACATGTCCCTGCTGCTCTTAGGTGGAGGAACGACCATCGAGGCTCCGTGCACTGCCCTCGCCCTGAGTGCTGGCCCCACAGCTCCCATTGGCCAAGAACCACAGCCAGTGGGAGCTGTAGGGGCGGTGCCTGTGGGCAGAGGCAGTGTGCAGAGCTGTCTGGCCGCGCCTCCGCCTAGGAGCAGCAGAGACGTGTCACCGCTTGCGAGGAGCCACCCGAGGTGAATGCCACCCAGGTCTGGCACCCCATACCTTCTCCCGCACCCCAACCCACAGGTCCCCCCTGCACCCAAACTCCTCCCAGAGCCTGTGCCCCGAACCCCCTCCAGCGCCCCAACCCCCTCCCACACCCAACTCCTCCCAGAGCCCGCGCCCCATACTCCCTCCTGCGCCCCCAGCCCTGAGCCCCTCTCACACCCAAACTCCTCCCAGCGCCCGTGCCCTCCCGTGCCCCCAGCCCTGAGCCCCCTCCCGTACCCAAACTCCTCTCAGTGCCCACACCCTGCACCCCCTCCGTGCCCCAAGCCCCAGCCCTGAGCCTCCCCCGCACCCAAACTCCCTCCCTCCCATTGGTAAGTATAACTCTTAGTTAACCGGAATTTTTAACTTAAGGGCACACCCCTCCATTCCCACAACATGCCAGATAACAAAGCTTTTACTGTGCTTGATGACAGGAACAAGTTCAGAAATCCATTTAAATCGTTCCCAGACATTCTTAGTTTCTTGGCCATGCGGGAATGGTACAGTTCACCTCCGCACCTGGCTCTAGTTCAATAGCAAACAGTTGCTTCCCAGAAAGAGAGCAAACGCTCAGTGACCTGCTGCTGGGCTGGATGAACCATCCTCATAGTCTCCTACTCCACAGAGAAGGTGGCAGACCCCCCCACCAGTTCTTCCCTTGTTCCTGGCGCAGCTCACTGCCACCTTAGTCCCCTCCTTACCCCAGGTCTTCCTCATGGACACATGCTTCCTTGTTCACCTGTCGGAACTCCCTGAGCTCAGAGAAGTACTGCTCAGATTTCTCTGACAGCGACGAGTCCGTCTCCAGCAGCCCTGGGAACGCGGAGAAGAAAATTTAAAGCTGGAATTGCATCAGAGGCAGGTGACGCAGGAAAGCTCACACAAAGCGGTCAGCTAACCAGGATGCTGCTCAGTGCCAAAGAGGGCAACCGATCAGACCAGCAGACACAAATGGAACAGCGTGGCCAACTGCCAAGCAGCTACTGCCTCTGTCAAAGGAGAGACCCAATGGGGCCAGTGACTTCTGTGACTCTGCACAACTAGTGCAAAAAGACTTGAAATGATCTCTCCTTCTCGTGTCCTTTGTTCATCTCCTGCTACTCTGTGCCCCACTCGAATTCTCTCAGCCCTACAGCAGCTGCCAGGATTCCCGGCCAGTCTCCTCCCTGCCGTTCCAGGAAAGCACAGGACATCTCTGCACTGACCGGAGAACCGTGCCTGGCTTGGTAAAACTGCAGCTCTTGTGCTGAGAACATTTGCCAACTTGCAGACTTTTCAGTGGTACCAGGGGAAACAGCTCACTATTCCCTGGCCTCAAAGCACACATAGTCTCCAGGCCCGGGCCCGCACCTCCGTCTGTACCCTTCGGCCTACAGGAGGCGAGTTGTGATTTTAGCCCCTCAGTTAACCAGATCAACCCAGTAACAACACAGATGTGCAATGGGGTTAGGACTCGCCTGCAATCCAGTCGTAGCCCAAGAAAGGACGTGCTGACCAGCTAGCGGCAGGGATGGTGTATTCCTCAGGGTCTGACAGAAAAGTCACACGGCCAGCTTCCTTCTGGGGTGAAAAGAGTTCACAGCTCACTAGAGACTCCGTATGCGGCTACAAGGACACTGTGCTCCTCAAAGGGGACCTATCTGGTAGCTGTAGAAAGGGAGGTGGCTGTGGTCTAATGAACGGGGCTGAGAAATCTGGGCTCTAGTCTCAGCTGTACCAGCAAGTCACTGCCTGGCTTTGGGCATGTCTCTCACCCCTCTCTGCCTCAGTTTCCCCATCTGAAAAACGGAGACACGTGGCCAAGGCCACACAGCAAGTCAGTGTCAGACCCGCAATCAGCATGCAGGGCTTGCTGACTTCCAGCTCTGCGCTGACAACGGTACCATGGGCTGCCCTGAGCTGCCCTGCAGGATGACGGCAACAATGCGTGCCGGATGTATATGGTGTGCGGATGGAGACAAGCCGTGCAACGGGGATAACCCCCGGGCCCTCTGCGGGAAGCCGGTAGCCGTGCTGCCTGTCCCGTATGTGCGTGGTGAGGGCAGAAGTGGGATGATGGATCATTCCACAGAGAAGTGGGAAGAGGGTGGGCAAGATGCCAGGGGCCCTCAACTATTAGGAATGGAACAATTTGGCCCCGGACATTTATTTCCCCTCCACCTGGCTTGAGCTGCTCAGGCCAATGCCCATCGGGCTCTTTACCTTGGCTTCTTTACCCCCAAGTGTCAGCAGAATTGGTTTGGGAGTCCTGGAGTCTCTCACGGCCGCTCGCCGCCAGCCATTCCCATCCGCTGGGATCCTGCCCAGCATCGTCTCTGCCTCAGCCCTTGGCCTGCCCCTCTCCTGGGCGCTGTGGAGCACGGTGGATTGCTTTCTGCCCTCTCTGTGTTTCCCAGGGGTGGATTCTTCCTCTGGGGTTCTCAGGGCGTTGCCGTCTCTGGCCACTCGGGAGGTTTCTCTGGTGATGGACGCTGCCGGTGTGAAGCTTCGTTCTGCCCTGGGGGAACCCGGATACGCCCCCGCTCTGTGGTGTGGTACGCCCCTCCCCTCCCTGCTGCACGCTATGTGTTTCAATGGCAAACGAAGGGCTGCCCTGGCGGCACTGGCTCCGGGTTCCACAGACACGAGCGTCACAGGGTCCGTCGCGGCCTTCCTCGCATGGCCTTGGTTCTCTTTCTGTAACAAGCACAGAGATCCACATGTCACCACACAGAGACCGGAGACAGCTCGGGAATTAGCGCTACGATAACTCAGCCTCATACCGTTCTACGCATCTCCACCGTGCCATGCCAGAGTCACACAGAGGCTGCCGGAGAGAGAAGGGGGAAGGCCTCGTGGGTGCGAATAGGCTACTTCCAGGCCTCTTTGCCCACAGGTGAGAATCACAGCAATGGGTGGCCTCTGAGGCGGTGGGGAATTAAAGGACAATGGTCCAGGTTACCCCTCCTCTCACCTCAGCTGGAGATACCTGTGTAACAGACGCTGCCCTAGCTAGGCACTGTATTCTCTCCCACCTTGCGTCTCATGGGGACGAGAGGCAGAGCCTTTGTTAGACGGACGAAGCTCAGACCATGGGATCGCGAATTTCGCCAGCAGACTCCACGGCCACTGGATTGCACCACAAGTCTCATGCACCTGCACCTCACCTACCCAGCAACTCTCTCTGCAGCATTGCTGCCTGTCACCGTGGTGCCCATTTGCTTCCCAGCCCTGTGCCTGGTGGATCTCAGCATTTCCAGTCCCGTGCCTCTGGGTACCGCAGGTTTGAAAAACGCCTTTTATATTAGGAAACCTCAGCTCCAGGCATGGAACAGTTAGAGAGGAGAATGCATTTCTGCGACAGCATCATTGCTCCTTTGCGCCACTCTTATCTAGCCTACCCAGCCCAGCCCAGCACATACCCCTCTCCTAGGAACAGGGACAGCTCTCTCTGCATGAGTTGTTCTTCTGGAAAGAGAACAAGCTGATAGTGGCTTGCGAGGAAGTCTTTTCTTGATTTCTTCCTGCTTCGCTTGGAGCCTTTCCAGAAGGTCTTGGTTTGCACGACGCAGCCTCTCCAGTTGCTCTGACTCCATCTTCTGCATGATGGTCCCTGTAGGGCCAGAGAAAGGTGAGTTGCATAACTGTGAGCACTCCACAAAGGAGCCGATTGGGAGGAGCCAGCTGAGTTACAAATTGCGGGGAATCCTCTCTAGAGATGCTTACAAGTGCTGGAGGGTTTTCTTACAGTTGGAGTTTTGATCAGATCCCCTGAGAAAGAAATCAGTCTCAAAAGTCTCCTGTCTTTACGAACTCTAAGAACAAGCATCATTTTTCATTCCTCTTCCCCTCGGGAAATTAACAAGTAATTTAGGCCCCTAATCTGGGTGCTCTTAAAGAGAGATTATAAAACCTAAAAGAGGAAATAAACCATAATGATTTAAAAAACAAAAACAGAACCATAGGACTGGAAGGGACCTCGAGACGTCATCTAGTCCATACCCCTGCACTCCTGGCAGGAGTGAATATTATTTAGCCCACCCCTGACAGGTATTTGTCTAACCTGCTCTGAAAAATCTCCAGTGATGGAGATTCCACAACCTCCCTAGGCAATTTACTCCAGTGTTTAACCACCCTGACAGTTAGGAAGTTTTCACTAATGTCCAACCTAAACCTCCCTTGCTGCAATTTAAGCCCATTGCTTCTTGTCCTATCCTCAGGAGGTTAACAACATTTTTCTCCCTCCTCCTTGTAACAACCTTTTATGTACTAGAAAACTGTTATCATGTCCCCTCTCAGTCTTCTCTTTTCCAGACTAAACAAACCCAATTTTTTCAATCTTTCCTCACAGGTCACGTTTTCTAGATCTTTCATCATTTTTGTTGCTCTTCTCTGGACTTTTGCCAATTTGTCCACATCTTTCCTGAAATGTGGCACCTAGAATTGGACACAATACTCCAGTTGAGGCCTAATCGGCGCAGAGTAGAGCAGAAGAATTACTTCTCATGTCTTGCTTACAATACTCCTGCTAATACATCCCAGAATGAAGTTTGCTTTTTTTTTTTTTTTTTTGGCAACAGTGTGACACTGCTGACTCATATTTAGCTTGTGGTCCACTATGACCCCCAGATCCCTTTCTGCAGTACTCCTTCCTAGGCAGTCATTTCCTATTTTGTATGCATGCAACTGACTGTTCCTTTCTAAGTGGTGTACTCTGCATTTGTCTTCACTGAATTTCATCCTATTTACTTCAGACCATTTTTCCAGTATGTCCAGATCATTTTGAATTTTAATCTTATCCTCCAAAGCACTTGCAAACCCTCTCAGCTTGGTATCATCCGCAAACTTTTAAGTGTACTCTCTATGCTATTATTTAAATCATTGATGAAAATATTGAACAGAACCGGATCCAGAACTGAACCCTGCGGGGCCCCATTCATTATACCCTTTCAGCATGACTTTGAACCTCTGGGAAGGATTTTCCAACCAGTTATGCGTCCACCTTATAGTATAGTCCATCTAGGTTGCATTTCCCTAGTTTGTTTATGAGATCATGCAAAACAGTATCAAAAGAAAAATATTTAAATGAAATTGGGTTTAAATAACCCTGCATTGAACATGAGAATGTGAAAACCTGTTAAATTAATTAGCCTAAATGTAGGCACCAAACCCCATACCCTTATTTGTAGAGGCGTGGAGCACCTGTACCTCTGTTTGATAACTTTGGCCTAGGGTTTTAAAATACTTTTTGGTTTAATCGTAGCTATTTTAATAATTCCTAGAAATTTACACATTCAAAGCATTGTGCACACAGTAATTAATCCATAGAAGACCCTGGAGAAGTATGTAGGTCAGTATTGTCACCCACGTTTTACGGATGAGCTAACTAGAGCAGAAAGAGGGGAAATAACTTTCCGAAAGCCAGAGTGCAAATCAGTGACTCAGACAGGGCAAGTGTACCGACAGCCAATCCTATGCTGCCTCTCTCGTTAGTAATACAGGTAAGGGAGTTAAAACAACAAAAGCTTGTCTTGACAGGATGACAGGAAGGAGGAGGATCCTGGGAACTACAGGCCAGTCAGCCTCACTTCAGTCCCCGGAAAAATCATGGAGCAGGTCCTCAAAGAATCAATCCTGAAGCACTTACATGAGAGGAAAGTGATCAGGAACAGTCAGCATGGATTCACCAAAGGAAGGTCATGCCTGACTAATCTAATCGCCTTCTATGATGAGATTACTGGTTCGGTGGATGAAGGGAAAGCAGTGGATGTATTGTTTCTTGACTTTAGCAAAGCTTTTGACACAGTCTCCCACAGTATTCTTGTCAGCAAGTTAAAGAAGTATGGGCTGGATGAATGCACTATAAGGTGGGTAGAAAGTTGGCTAGATTGTCGGGCTCAACGGGTAGTGATCAATGGCTCCATGTCTAGTTGGCAGCCGGTGTCAAGTGGAGTGCCCCAGGGGTCGGTCCTGGGGCTCGTTTTGTTCAATATCTTCATAAATGATCTGGAGGATGGTGTGGATTGCACTCTCAGCAAATTTGCGGATGATACTAAACCGGGAGGAGTGGTAGATACGCTGGAGGGTAGGGATAGAATACAGAGGGACCTAGACAAATTGGAGGATTGGGCCAAAAGAAATCTGATGAGGTTCAATAAGGATAAGTGCAGGGTCCTGCACTTAGGACGGAAGAACCCACTGCACAGCTACAGACTAGGGACTGAATGGCTAGGCAGCAGTTCTGCGGAAAAGGACCTAGGGGTGACAGTGGACGAGAAGCTGGATGTGAGTCAGCAGTGTGCCCTTGTTGCCAAGAAGGCCAATGGCATTTTGGGATGTATATGTAGGGGCATAGCGAGCAGATCGAGGGACGTGATCGTCCCCCTCTATTCGACATTGGTGAAGCCTCATCTGGAGTACTGTGTCCAGTTTTGGGCCCCACACTACAAGAAGGATGTGGATAAATTGGAAAGAGTCCAGCGAAGGGCAACAAAAATGATTAGGGGTCTGGAACACATGACTTATGAGGAGAGGCTGAGGGAACTGGGATTGTTTAGTCTGCAGAAGAGAAGAATGAGGGGGGATTTGATAGCTGCTTTCAAATACCTGAGAGGTGGTTCCAAAGAGGATGGTTCTAGACTATTCTCAGTGGTAGAAGAGGACAGAACAAGGAGTAATGGTCTCAAGTTGCAGTGGGGGAGGTTTAGGTTGGATATTAGGAAAAACTTTTTCACTAGGAGGGTGGTGAAACACCGGAATGCGTTGCCTAGGGAGGTGGTGGAATCTCCTTCCTTAGAAGTTTTTAAGGTCAGGCTTGACAAAGCCCTGGCTGGGATGATTTAATTGGGGATTGGTCCTGCTTTTGCGCAGGGGGTTGGACTAGATGACCTCCTGAGGTCCCTTCCAACCCTGATATTCTATGATTCTATGACTGCCTCGTTGTCCAGCATGCTGGGCCACAAGCCAGGGAAAAGGGATTTTATAAAGGAAAGAATCATAGAAATGTTGGACCTCAACAGGTGATTAGTCCAGTCATCAGCACTAAGGCAGGATTAAGTATTATCATTCTAGACCAGCAGTCTCCAAACGTTTTTGGTCGCGCACCCCTATCAGTAAAATTTTTTGAGCACCCACCCCCAATATATGTATATTTATTTATTTATAAATTATATACATGTACTACTGTACTAATATATTATGTAAATTATAAAACATACAAAAATTAGAAATTAAAAAACAATGAGCTAAAGATGAAAAACAATATTTTTAAAATAATTTTTTATTTCATTTTATTTATTAATGGTACAAAAAACCTTTTTGCTCTCACTAAAAAAGTGACTATTAGTATTTTTAGTGAGAGCAATGTGATTGAATATGCTTTATTATTTTTGAAAATCTTGGTTTAACACTTTGCGATACAGCGGGCGCTCAGGGTGGGGTGCGGGGTCTGGGAGGGAGTTAGGGTGTGGGAGGGCGCTCAGGGCTGGGGCAGGCAGGAGGTGCAGGGCACTTACCTGGGGCAGCTCCTGTTTGGTGCGATTCTGGGAGCTGCCCCCCCAGCCCCGGCAGGCAGAGCCACCCGGAACGCAGGAGCTTTAGGGGCTTCAGGGCCCCGGGGCCCTGGCCTGCAGCTCGAAAGCCCCTTTCGGAATGCGGCCCTGCAAGCCCGGGCCAGAGGACTCAGCTTTGAAGGGGAAAGTGCCGCTTCTTTCCGGCCACTGGCTGTGCGGCTACCCCTGCTCCTCCACAGGCCGGAGGACTCAGGCCTGCCCCCTCCCTTTTTTCCCCCCTCTGGCTGCACCCCCCAATTGATCATCTTGCGTGCACCCCACTTTGGAGACCACTGTTCTAGAGCATCCCTGACAGGTGTGTGTCTAACATGTTCTTTAAAGCCTCCAATGACACAGATTCCACTACCTCCCTAGGTAATTTGTTCCAGTGCTTAGCTACCCGTACAGTTAGGAAATATTTCCTAACGTCCAACCTAAATATCCCTTGCTGCAATTTAAGTCTTAGCTTGTCCTCAGTGGATAAGGAGAACAATTTATAACCCTCCTCTTTATAACAAACTTTGATGGTTATGTGCCTGTCAGTCTTTTCTCCAGACTAAACAAACCCAAGTTTTTTAATCTTTCCTCATAGGTCTTGTTTTTTATACCTTTCATTATTTTTGTAGCTCTCCAATTTGTCCATATCTTTCCTGAAGTGTGGTGCCCAGAACTGGACACAGTACTCCAACTGAGGCCATACCGGTGCCGAGCAGAGAGGAAGAATTACTTCTCGGCTATTGCTTACAAGACTCCTGCTAATACATCCCAGACTGATGTTTGCTTTTTTTTTTTGCAACTGCATAACATACAGTATAGTATATATGATGTTTAGTTTGTGATCCACTCCCCAAGATCCTTCCTAGGCAGTCATTTCCCATTTTGTATTTGTGCAATTGATTACTTCTTCCTAAGCATAGTACTTTGCACTTGTCCTTATTGAATTCTATCCTATTTATTTCAGGCCACTTCTCCAGTTTGTCAAGATCATTTTGAATTCTAATCTTGTCCTTCAAAGTGCTTGCAAACCCTCTCAGCTTGGGGTCACCTGCAAATTTTATAAGCCCATTCTCCACTCCATTACTCAAGTCATTAATGAAAACATTGAATAGTACCGGACCAAGGACAGATCCCTGCAGGATCCCACTTGATAGGCCCTTCCAGTTTGATGGTGAACCATCGACAAAAGAAACTGAGTGCGGCTTTCCAACCAGTTGTGCATTCACCTTACAGTAGGCTATCTTTCCCTGTTTGCTGATGAGATGATCAGGTGAGACAATATCAGAAGCCTTACCAAAGTTGAGATATACTACATCTACTGCTTCCCCCCATCCACAAGGCTTGTTGTGCTGTCAAAGAAGGATATTAGGTTGGTTTGACATAATTTGTTCTTGACAAATCCATGGTGAGTGTTACTTATCACCTTATTCTTCTAAGTGCTTTCAAATTGATTGTTTATTTGCTTCATTATCTTTCTGGGTACCAAAGTTAAGACGAGTGCTCTATAATTCCCTGGGTTGTCCTTATTCCCCTTTTTAAAGATAGGTCCTATATTTGTCCTTTTCCAGTCCTCTGGAATCTCTCTTGTCCTCCACGAGTTCTCAAAGATAATCTCTAATCGCTCAGAACTCTTTTCAGTCAATTCCTTAAGTATTCTAAGATGTATTTCATCAGGCCCAGCCTACCTGAAGGCATCTAACTTAGTCTAAGTCATTCTTAACTTGTTCTTTCCCTATTTTAGCCTCAGATTCTACCCCATTTACACTGATGTTCACTATATTAGTTTGATCGCTGCTAACCTTTTTGGTGAAAACTGAAACAAAAAAAGGCATTTAAAACTCTTTGGTCATTGTTGCGTTTTCTGCTATTGTCCTTCCCTCCTCATTAAGTAATGGACTTGCCCTGTTCTTGGTTTCCCTATTGCTTCTTGTGTATTCATAAAATGTTTCCTGCGACCCTTTCATGCTTCTGTATATATATATATATATATAAATAAAATCCATCATAATCTGACCTAGTTCATTGGGATGGTTTGCTCTTGTGGGCCTTTAATAATGTTTCTGAAGAACTAACAACTCTCCTGAATGCTTTTTTCCCTTAGACTTGCTTGGCACAGGATCTTATCTACCACTTCTCTGAGTCTGCTAAAGTCTGCCTTTTTGAAGTCCGTTATCTTTATTTTGCTGTTTCCCCCCTTGCCACTTTTATGAATCATGAACTCAATCATTTCACGATCATTTTCAACCAAGCTACCTTTCACCTTCAAATTCTCAAGCAGTTCCTTCCTATGTGTGAGCATCAAATCCAGAATAGCCTCCCCACTAGTCACTTCTTCCATCTTCTGTAATAAAAAGTTGTCTCCCATGCATTCCATGAACTTGCTGGATAACCTGTGCCCTGCTGTATCATTTTCCCAGCAGACCTCCGGGTAGTTGAAGCCCCTCCCCATCACCATGAAACCATGTGCTTTGGATGATTTGGTTAATTACTTGAGGAAAGCCTCGGCCTCCTCTTCACTCTGGGTAGGTGGCCGGTCGTAGACCCCGGTCATGACAGCGCCTGTGGTTTTTACCCTTACCCAAACACAGGTCTGCCTCCCGCCTCCCTCCACCCCAGTAGGCGTCTTGGCTACACAAGGCAACTCCTCTTTTCCCCTGCCTGTCCTTCCCGACCAGGCTGTGGATACTCCATTTGGGCCACTGGATACATGTTTCCTCACACATATACAACTCTATAGCACCCTTTGTCCCGAAGCAGCCGGTACAGACCACATCTGACTTGTTTACATGGGCCTGTTACCCTGGCAGCTGGACACAGGGCAGGGATCAAACCCCTGTGCACACAGCACGCCTGGGTGAAGAGGACGCAATGGAAACAACAGGACAGGACAGAACTCACAGCAGCGAGGGGAGAGGCCCTGCCACCCAGCCACCACAAGCTCAGCATCTGGCCCCGGGGCAGCCCGCGGATTCCAGGCTGGTAAAACCGCAGGTCTGATCTGCTCTTTCTAGGGCGTTTCTCGGGCTCTGATCAAGCCGGGGGGGTGGGGCGGGGCAGCAGCCTCCCCTCATTAAAAGCCACAGAGCTCTTTCGCGTCCACACTGAGCTGGGCAGAGACCGGGCTGTCATGTCACCCGAAAGACGCGGCCCGCGGGGATGGACGCCTTTAGGCATCCCCTGCAAGCGAGCAGCAGGATCCTGTCCCAGCTCACGGCGGGCTGGGCAGGTCCCCCACGGGTCAGTGGGAGGCTCCGGGGTCGCATGGAGCGGCTGCAGGGACTGAGTGGGACACGGGGCCGATGGCTCCTCCATGCCCAGCATGACGGGCCCGCTTCCCCAGCCCCGGGGCCCGGCCCTGCTCCGGCCCCAGCGGCCTGACAGCCCCGGGCTCTGCTCCGGCCGGGCCCGCTTCCCCAGCCCCGGGGCCGGGCCCTGCTCCGGCCGGGCCCGCTTCCCCAGCCCCGGGGCCCGGCCCTGCTCCGGCCCCAGCGGCCTGACAGCCCCGGGCTCTGCTCCGGCCGGGCCCGCTTCCCCAGCCCCGGGGCCCGGCCCTGCTCCGGCCCCAGCGGCCTGACAGCCCCAGGCTCTGCTCCGGCCGGGCCCGCTTCCCCAGCCCCGGGGCCCGGCCCTGCTCCGGCCGGGCCCGCTTCCCCAGCCCCGGGGCCCGGCCCTGCTCCGGCCGGGCCCGCTTCCCCAACCCCGGGGCCGGGCCCTGCTCCGGCCGGGCCCGCTTCCCCAGCCCCGGGGCCGGGCCCTGCTCCGGCCGGGCCCGCTTCCCCAGCCCCGGGGCCCGGCCCTGCTCCGGCCCCAGCGGCCTGACAGCCCCAGGCTCTGCTCCGGCCGGGCCCGCTTCCCCAGCCCCGGGGCCCGGCCCCAGCGGCCTGACAGCCCCGGGCTCTGCTCCGGCCGGGCCCGCTTCCCCAGCCCCGGGCTCTGCTCCGGCCGGGCCCGCTTCCCCAGCCCCGGGCTCTGCTCCGGCCGGGCCCGCTTCCCCAGCCCTGGGGCTTCCCCGGCCCCGCACTCACTCACCCTCCCGGCAGCTTCTGGTTTGTAGCAAAAAGCCACCCGCAGCCGCCTCCTGATTGGCCAGTGCGCCCGTCCCCAGCATGCACCGCCCCAACGGCCCGGAACTCGGCTTACAGGGCCAGCTGGGCGGGGACACGTGGGCGACTGGCTCACGTGTCCCGTGCTAACCCACGGCCGTGAGCGGAGCTCCAAGAGGGCGCCTCGGCAGCTGGGCCCTGGGGCCCAGGGTGAAGCTCCAAGTCACCCAGGCTCCGAAGAGCCCCCACGCCGCACGCTTTTGCCCACGCCCTTATCCAGAGCACGCAGGGCTGATGGCAGGCTTAGGAAGGGGGTCGGGGAATCAGTTGACTCATAAATCCATGATTCACACACCACATTCCCTTGTCTGGGAGCATGCCTTCCATTACCTTCGCTAGGGCAGCCTGGGAAGTAAGGAGGTGTACAAAGGAAGGTCTTTAGTTAGTAATTAATTTAGGGCAAGCTTGGAGAGCTTGCAGATAATCACCCAAATCACGTCAAGGTATATGCAGGAGGTGGTCAGGGACAACTAACACACTACACCCTCCCCCAAGGAGAATGCCTTCAAGTGTATGAGGCATTTTATTAGTTGTCAGAATGGTCTTCATTCCTGACCTTATGTTTCACAAAATCTAGACCCAGTTCAAGTGAAAGGGCTCAGACCCCTACCACTGAGACACTGGTGTGCTGTAGCCTTGGATAAGTTATTCTGGCTCTGATTTTTCAGGAGTGCGAAGCACCCACAACTCCTAACTGAAATCAACAGGCACCGCAGTTAGTCAAATATTCCTGGAAATCTGGCTTTAACCTCTGACAATGTGAGGATTAGCCTTTACATAGCATTTGTCAACCACTAATAGTTTAGGCAATCTTCAAGAAATCACTGATTCAGCTTCTCCTTCTCAGCTCAAACCCCCCTGAGATAAAATGATCTCATACTGCTGGACCTGCCAAGTTTTGCTGTGAAGAAAATACAGTGAGAACTCTCAAGTGGTTGATAATTTCACATTGATAATAGGCCATTACCAAAGGATGAATAAGAGCTATTCACTGTTACTCCAAAGCAGGTTTCTTCAGAATTTACTGAAGTAGCTCATGAAGATTTTGTATCGAGCTAGGCAGGACAGACACGGAGAATTTTTTTTCCCCCAATTCATTTTTATTTTGGTTTCCAATTTTAACCGCATTGATACAGGAATAATTCATGCAAAATGTATCATCTTAAATACAGCAGAGAGAAAACTCACTGTTCAGAGGATTTTGAAGAGTTCCATCAACTCAACACAAAAAAATACCAGGAAAAAAAAATACTAAATTAGCAGCAATAAAATAAAGTGCATTTAGCCAAACTTCTTTAATATGAGCCTGGAGGAGTCTGTTCTTGCAATCCATATTCTCATACACAAGAGTTGATCACTCCCCATAGGAGGCAGAGGCGAACTATCTGTGTAGTATATAGCAACAGTGTGAACTCTTCCACCAGTCTGTATTAAAGGAGTTCAGTTGTATTTTGCTTTAGTTTAAGAAGAATCAAATTAATTGGCAATTATGTTTAACTTTGATTCTGTTAATATAACATGCATAAGGCAATCTTCTCCAGACTCTAGTGGCTAGGGTTAGATATTCTTAAGGACATTTTTCTGCCTGTGTTAGCAATTTTGCTTTAAAAAAGGTTCAAGAAATTCTTACCCCTCACTCTACAGGCCAGATTTCACTGCCATGGTGAGAACGCCCAAGTCACCAAAAATCTCTGAAGAAAGCATTAGCAGTATCAACTCAATAGCAAGATACCCTGTTTCACTTCTACCAACCTCGAAAGGGGGTTCAAAGACCACAATATAGTGTGGTGTGTCCGATTTGAAGCCTATGCCACTTATCAAATTACCTCCTGAAGTCTGCACAAAGACCTGGCCACTGGAGCCGTGAACGTCCCAGAAAGTCACATCAGCACTTTCCAGAGTCCCCATGTAGCACAGCATTATCCTTCCTGCACTCAGGAAGAAAATTTCCTACTGCAGCAGAGATCTGCTTATTGTTTTGACTCATCAGCAAACCATACAGCCTACTGTCATGCTGGATTAGCAGCCCTGCAGTCTGAAGGCTGGAGTTTATCAGCAGGACATGCTGAGGCTGCCTCTTCTTACATATACACTAACAACAATGACCTGGAGAAACCATCTGCAAAGGCAAGAATTCAGTCTCTTTGCCTATTCAGTCTTTGACCTCAGGAGCAAGTTACTGCAAGCAACTGTGATGTGAACACACATTCTTTAGGAAACAGACTAAATTATTCCCATTCCCCAGAGGCTATGGAAGAGCCATCAGAAGGCCATGACTTTCCAGTTTGAGTTGGATTCAAACCAGCAAGCTAGAAGTGAAACATTCCATTATCCCATAGCTAATCTCCTGGCAGGATCTATTCTCCTCCCTTCCATCCCAAAATGCAACTGACTTGCTTCTTGTGACAAGAATTTAACAGAACTCTCAGTCTACCAACACTCTGTGCTAATCCACGGGAAAATCCCAAATCCTAGTACTTGGAGGTTAAAATAACCTAACTGGCTTAATGCTACTTCACTATTTATCCTCCCTCAGACACCGGATAACATCTCCCTCCTCCTTTCTGGGACTAGACGAGAAGTACGCTGGTTACTGGCACATGGGTATCGACATCTGTACTTGAGCAAGAAATCATTCTAAGCCTGTTGATACCATTTTCAAGCATTGTCAATATGACAAACTCCCTTCACTCTTTCTAAACTCAGCTGGGACCTCCTTAGAGTTAGCCCACAGGGACTCATTCTGGATTCTTTGGAGACATCTCTGACTTCTGGAGACATACCAGGGGAAAAAGACACCCTATCAGGTGCATAAGCATCTTCCCCACGTGAAGAAAGCTTCCTAATAAACATGGGGGTGGGGGTGAGAGAGAGAAAGAAGAGAACTTGATCCTATTGAAGTCAGTGGGAGTTTTACCCCCAGTTTTCAATGGTAACAGTGTCAGGCCCACATTAATTCTGAACATATTCAGAATTAAACTGGTTTTGGAGTTTGCCCTAAATGCAATCTGATCTGTTTATAAATAAAGAACAGCTTAGAAAGTTATGGCGACCCATTGCTTCCCCGGCATGGAATTTCCACACCAATACACATCTCCTTGGCTCCATATGAGCTGCACTGGATCAGCCCATCTTCATTCTGTTGTCTACTTTTAAAAAAAAAAAAAAACAACCCCAAACTGAATCACATTAATGCAGACAGTAACATCCTACGGAAGCTCTACATGAAGCAAGATCTCCTACAGCTTGTAATCTACCCAGTCCTAAAGGCCATGTAGTGATGATAATGGAATTCCAGAAGCCTGCATCCCAAAACACACACTCTGAAAAAACACATTTGTCTATATACTTCATAAAGTAGCTATTCACACACTGCCAACTGGCCCATCTCAGATCCTGTTTATCTTCCTCAATAAGATACCAATTTACTTAGTCACCAAATGCAACTGCTCATTCCACTAACTCCACAATAACTAAACGACGACAGCCAGTTTTGTCTCTGTCATGATTTGTCTCTCAAGTAACACAGGGCTAGGCAAAGAGCTTTCTTCAACTGAAGAGCTTGCAGGAGGAAGATGCCCCAAACCCAAAAAGACCAGGAGAAGAAACTTACTACAGCAGGATCCTAACCCCCAACCGAAAAAAGATTTGTTTTCCGCTCCTGGGTCTTATCATTTGCACGGACACTTCTCCATGGAAAGAAAGAGAGCAGCAAGTCTCTCTCCTGTTGTATTGCAGTTGAAGAGTAATTGAGAAGTGTGGGTAGGTCTCTGCACGGGCTGTTAGTGATGGGGCCTCTAGATGCATGGGTGGGGGGCGGGGGGAGAGAAATGGTCTGTGTTTAGATGACTAGCTGCTTTTCACACACATCTGATCTTGTGACTTTGTACCTCAAAGGATTATCAAGATCCATCTTTATCTATTAAGGTGGTAATTCATCAAGGGAGAAGTTTTGTTAGAATAAATCTGAACTTGATAAACTTTGGTGACTAGTGAGACGTTTAAAAAAAAAAAAAAAAAAAAAAACCTGGACAACTACCATACTTCATTCTGCATTACAAAAGCCCCCTGTAAGTGTATGAAGCAGAAGTTCCTCCTAATCTCTGTGGCAGGTGAGAAGAGTTATAAATGTGTGTTGAGAGGTTGGACATGATACGGAAAAGCAGAATCCCATTGTTCACATGGTGATAGACCACGCAACAACTTGCTTTCGCTCATCCTCCTTAGCGATTCCATCATACACCATGTTCTCTGCAGCGGTTAAGAGAGCACTGAAGGGAAATGTTTTTTTGCCTTCCCACATTATCTGCTCTGCTGCAGGTACTGATGTGTGAACATGTTGAGTTCACTGTCCAGCCAGCCTGCTTTATTCCTGCAAGAAGGAAGAAAAAAGTCTCAGTTAGGCCTACGCATTGAAGTTAGTTAACATTCACTGCTTACTCTAGTCTGAAAAGGGATGAAAGAGATGCATGAATGGCAAAGAATTGAGAGAGCTGCCACAGAGTCCCATGACTAGGTGCCTCTACTCTAGGCCAGGGAGGTGGCATGGACAGTGAGCTATAAGTTTTGGGGTTCAAACCAAAATCCTAGTTGCAAGTTTAAAAAGTGGTCTTATTCTCTGTTTGTGGGAATGGAACATTTGAGAGGGGAGCTCCCTGCCCATCTGGAATGAAGGTGAACATCAGAAACTCGTATGCCCTGCAATAAGGAGGAGAAAGGCCATGTGTCTGATTCGAGGAGATATGAGTGGTCCTGAAGGACCTTGTAGGACCCATAATTTTCTTGGGTTTGTGATGATCCTGACCAGATCTAGAGTCAGAAAGAAATGGTGAAGTCCCAGATATCAGGCTAGTGCCAGATGACTAAAAATGTCTGGCAGCGTAGAAAAAATATATAAATAAAATCAGTTTTTCCTACAGAAGGAAGGAAGGGGCTGAAGGTAACAACCCCACTGCTACCCAAGCTCCAGGAACGTCCTGGAACCCTCTCTTCTTACAGGCTGAATGAAGGAAATGCCATCTGTACAAAAGCAAGTAACAGATCTATGTACAGAAGCAACGTAAGATCTGGTCCCTTAGGAACACACACTGACTACTTGGAAGATACAGAGATCAATGACCATGTTTACTTCACTTCCAAGCAGGAGTGAGTTGATGCTACAGTAAGGCACATTCTAACCTGAACAGTCCAGGGAAGTCTTTACATTACATGTAATTGTGACTCCACTAAAGATGACACAGTTTACAGACTGTTCTCCATGAATTTGCTGTCAGGAAGCAAAGATCTCACCTGAGCAGTTTTGCTTTGCTCTGCAATGAGTCCAAGATTTCAATTTTTTTATTCATGGCAGCAATTTCCTGCTCAAGATTCTCCCGTGTGACATCCACCTGCTGACACAAGTGAGCAAATGTCCCAGCAAGCTCCCTAGAAAATGGAGAAAGGAGGGAAGAGAGAAGAGATCAAACTCAAAAGGTATTTACACTGTGCAAAGATTTGATTATACCACCTCCAGAAAGCCTAGCTTGACGCTTTCTTCCCATTCCAGCTTCAGAACATTTCAGTCAGCGGGCAACAGGGAACTTACTGCAAATTCTGGACAGTGGCACAGGAACTTCAGAATCTGATATTCCTGAAGAGTTAGTGCTCATGTTTAAAAGCATCTGGTTACTATGACGACAGGTGCTTTAGAAATACATGTGATAAAAGTTTCAATCCATGCTCATCCATCACTGTGCATTTTTAGACCTGGAGTACAGACTACGTACAACAGACCTGTCATGCGGTAACCAGGGTGACAGCTGGCCTTACGTGGCTTAATGGAGAGTACCTTGAAAATAGTGTTATTTAAAAGATTAGATCAGAGGTGGGCAAACTATGGCCCGCGGGACCATCCTGCCCGGCCCCTGAGCTCCTGGCCCAGGAGACTAGCCCCCAGCCCCTCCCCTGTTCCCCCTTTCCCCCCAGCCTCACCTTGCCACTGGCACAGTGCTCTGGGCAGTGGGGCTGCGAGCTCCTGGGGAAGTGCAGCTGGCTCCAGCCGGACGGCACTGCTGTAGTGCAGCCAGCCACCGGTGCTCCAGGCAACGCGGTAAGGGGGCAGGGAGTGGGATTGGATAGAGGGCAGGGAAGTTCGGGGGGTGGTCAGGGGCTGGATAAGGGTCGGGACGGTCAGAAGGCAGGGAACAGGGGGGTTGAATGGGGGCAGGGGTTCTGGGGGCAGTCAGGAAGGAGAGGAGGGGTTAGATGGGGTGGCGGGAGGCAGCCGGGGTGGGGGTTCCGGGAGGCAGTCAGGAAGGAGGCGGGGGGGTGCAGGGGCAGTCAGGGGAAGAGAGAGCAGGGGGGCTGGATGGGGCAGGGGTCCGGGGGGTGGGCCCGTCAGCGAACAGGGGGTGTTGAATGGGCAGGAGTCCCGGAGGCAGCACTTCCCCTAACCGGCCCTCCCTCCATACAATTTCTGAAACCCAATGCGGCTTTCAGGGCAACAGGTTTGCCCGCCCCTGGACTAGATGAACTGAGGGAACTCACTGTTGGACTTGGTGGCTGCAGTTGGAGCCTGTGTAGCTGACAATGAGCTGCAGTTTCTCACTCGCATACTCCACAAACTGGCGTTTGAAGGCTCGCTCCTTCGCTTTCATAGTCCAAGTGAGGCGCTCATATACATAAAGGAGCCCGTAAAGGCCAAAGGAGAGAGCAATCAGTCTCCAGCCCACAGCCTTCCAGACCTGCAATAAGCACAGTACAAAGGTGGCATAAGTCATCAGCCAAGAATAATGCTAACTTCTTACAATGGAACAGAAAACACTTGAAAAAGGTCCATAAGCGTAAGGGATCCCTTTCCTGTTCACCATATCCCTGGCTCTGAAGTGTAGGCAAGTAAGCAAGAGCCTTCTTAAAGAGATCTTCCATATCTAGACAGTGTGCTATATGGACTAGGGCCTTGGACTCTAGTTGGTGCACAGCAAATCCTCCTCGAGCAACTTCAGCCAAGTCTCCGGACTTCTAATTTTGGATGCCAGGCTTGAGGCACGTAGAGCTTATTTTCGAAGGAGCTAAGCACCCACAACTCCAAATCAATGGGAGCTGTGGGCACTCAGCACCTCAGGGGAGAGAGAGAAAAAAAAAAAACCAGCCCAAAATGTCTGAAGTTGGGAATCCCAAAAATAGAAGTACACAAAATCAGAGACGGATTGTGAAAGTTTCAGTCTCAACCTCTGTTTTAGTTTCCCCATCACTGAAATGGGAATAATACTTAGTTACCACCCATGCTCAGAAGAGTAGTGGTTAATGTTTGTAATGTGCTTTGAAAGTGTTATTTTATCTTCTTAACAACCCTGAATCCACCCCCAAACTTCAAGTGCAATAAGTTCAGTGGATCTCTCCCTTTTGATATTCCTTGGGATACAACACTTCACTCTGGGCTCCATGACGGACGAATATCACATCAGCCACTGACTGAAGCCTGCAGTCTAAATAACTTTCCAAATCAACAGCACAGCTAGCTCTGTACAGACAATTGTTTCTCAGAGATTTTCAACCCACCACTCCACCAATCACGAGGATCCCCATGGAAGTTCTGGAAGTCAGTGATGCCAATCCAGTCACCATAGACACCATGAGCTCTTCCTGGGTCATAGAACCCTGGGGTAGGGGAGGCAGACTGGGATTCGCTGGGGTTAAAGGTAAAGGACGTTGAATCTAATTAGAAGGGAAAAAGAAAAAAAAGCCGCAGATAAAAAGGAGAACGCAAGCCACAGCTGTTTCTTTCAGAGCTTTGACAGTCACTGAAGTCTTCAGTGAAACCCAATATCTACTATTGACCCACTGAACATTTAATGAGAGGTCCTACCTGGTCATTATAGCCCATCAAGGCCCGGCGACTGTTCTTTGGTCCCAAAAACCTATTCACAAGCATTGTCCATCCAAGAGAAAAATGGAATTCAACGTCCTCCTGGAAGTCGGCACAAAGCTTGTCACAGTTCAGGTCATAGCTGAGTGCGAAGCATTGTCGGGGGATCAGCATGTCTATCTGACCCCGTAGAGACACTGGGAGAAGGGGCTTTAAACCATCTGCAGATGAGAAATGGGAGAGGATAGGAAAAGTGTCAGCATAATTGAGAAGTACGAATGGGCTTGACTAGAATCAATCAGGCTCTCTGTTCTGTGCTTACCTTGTTTATCAGTTAATTGGTTTTTCTTTTAAAAAAAAACAAAAACAAAAAAACCGAACCCAAACCTGACCCAGAACAACTGGCAGGATCTGAAATTTATTATGACCAAATATGGCACTAAGGTCCCCAGAGCAGTCATTCTCCAATTTTCCATGTTATAGACCACTTTGTGAGAGATCTTTCTGTGGACCCTTCCCTTGCCACTTCTCTACTCTTTCCCCCGCCCACTTCCCCACAGTTACCTAGAGCAGAGGTTCTCAAACAGTGGTCCGCGAGCTCCATTCAGGTGGTCCGCGGATAGTTCCCTCTAATCTATAGACCACTGCAGTCTATGATCCATAGTCAGAGAATCTCTGTCATACAGACATTGCCAGAGGCATTGTTTACCCCTCTCTATCAATTATATAAATTAGCACATGCTCCAACATTAAAAGAGGCAAATGCATCAAATCTCCACCATTTGGTTTTATTTAACACAAATGGCCACTTTATTTGCCCTGACCACACTAAACCATAAACCATGTTTCATAAAATAATTTTGAAACTGCTCCAAGAAAAGTATGGTTCCTGCCAGCTGTGGGCGGGAGCTTTGCTAAAGCAACTGGCAAAAAGCCCCTGAAGTGGGACTAACTGAAAGTACTGTAAATTATGCATGTCACAGTATCAAACCTTTTTGCGGTAACATGGAGAAGATTCCTATTCCTGCAATGAGGTCTCGTCCAGAGCATCTTGTCACAGCAAGATCTGCAAGCTTTTTAGTTAGTAGTACCACTGCATTTTTGCTGCATAAGCCTCATCAAAAGTTCTATTGTTTTTGAAATTTCAATAGAACAAACTGCTCCCAGACAGAGGAGGTGGGTGTGAAGTTTCAATCTAGAATGAGTTTCATGACATGGAAAACCCCTGAAAACAGGTATTTAAGAAGAACCATGTAGACACTCTGAACTAGTGTCTCACTAAACAAGGCACTATTAAGTGAGAAGTTGAAACCAGTTCATCAGCCCTCACAGCCAATCTAAACCTGCATGGACACAATGGCCATGCTAGACTTATTCCCGTGTGTCTGCAGTAAGAGCTGGTTCTTTACATGCTGTACTGACCAATCATTTCTTGTTGCATGGTTTGCAAGGAAGCAGCGATGGCATTAGAGCATCGATCTGACATGTTACGGCCCAAACCCTCCTCAATGTGTCGATGTAGTTCCTGAAACAGACAAAAAATAGAGGCTGACATTGAAGCAAATCCAGACACAAGATACATCCCTGTCCAGACTGCTCATTAACTGCAGGTGCTAGAATCTCTCAAAACAGGCAATTCTTCAAAATAGGAACCATAAATTCTGTCCACCCCCAATCCTGCCATCTGTTAAAAGTAGTTCAGTATTGCAAGAGGGAAGTGAGGAGGCAAAGAAGAATAGAACTGACCATATGCCCTCTGCTTTGGTGAAAATGCTGCTTACATTTGATCCACACAATTCAAAGTGAAACAAGATACTAAGGCAACCAGTGCCTTACTGTCATGCCCTACAATTAAATACTATATACTTTTATACCAGTCTTTTACTACTAGGTTAGTCTGGAAAGCCCCAGTTCCTTTTCTGGGATGTAATGAAACCCTCAAAGCACAAGAGATAAATATGAACAAACAATTTCCACACTACAAAGACCTGCGCACTTGAAAGTTAAGTATTTTAAACAGGTGGTGCAATTACTGAGCAAGAAAGAAAATTGTTTAGATGGTTGGTCCAACATGTTAAAAGCCAGTGTTGTTACTCACATTCTTGTAAACTTTGATGACAACTGGAGATGGGTGGAAATCCATCTGGTAGTCATCTACCAACACTGAGAGCCGCCTAATCTCTTCAGCCATTGCATTCGACACCTGAAAGCACAACCATATAGTGTATGTACAGGGTTATCTGGAACACTAGCAGAGAAAACTCAAGACTATTCCCACGACAGCTGAAAAAAATCTGTTAGAAAAATTGATTTGCTAATAAGCACTAACACAGATAAACCAGTTGTCCCTACAGCAATAAGTCTCCACCATGTATGTTTCAGCAGAACCCCTGTGACTTCAGTGCTTATTTAGTCTGTTGTGTTTTCTCAGCTCCTAATCCGCCTCTCATCTTCTAGTCAACCCTTCACACCTTTCCTTTCATCCCTCGGATTGTTCTCTAGGCCAAAGAAGCACCTGTTCCTTACCTGTCGTTCTACTTCTTCTGTGATCTGTTTTATTTTCACCTTGTAGTCTTGAGTGAGCAGCTCCAGCTGTTTGTCAATAAAACCCAAGCGCTCCTGTCGTTCCTCTCGCATCTCCAGGCAGTAAACCCTGAGAAAAGAAGGTGCCTATCAGAAAGTAGCATCAGCACATCTCTGATCCACAAGCTAAATGGAATCCCAGAGGTAAGACATTTGGAGGGAGCAGAGATTCTCTTTCCCAGGGACAGGCAGTAACAATATCTAAGACATGTTATACACAAGTAGCATACAGGAGAGATAGGAGGTTTCTCCATAATTATACATTAGATGCAGGTGTAATGGTACATGTCCTCCGGTCCCCAGAAATTTTGTATGCTATATTGTGATTTTAAAAGCAAAGGCCTGATACTCATGTTTCCCAGACTCCCTCCCAGAAATATTCAGTGCAAGCTTCAGCCTTGTGTGCACTGAGTCTCTGCAGCTGCTCACCTCTGCTCCTGGGCAGCAATATGCAGAGAATCCATGATGAGGCGAACATCTTCAGCAATCTGCTTGGCTCTTACTGTGTGTTGCTCAAACTTTGTTTTCACTGCAGACTGTGAGATACATTCCTGTGTACACAGAGGCAGCCATCAGAAAATCAACAGCGACCCGAGGCATTAACATAGACCTCTCTCCTGCATCATTTACTGTCAAGATGCAGCATCAGCTTAAAGTTACAGACTCCATTCTTTCCCCCCCCCCCAGACGACTGTGACTCAAATAGTAGCTTGGTACAAATGATGGTGCTTACCTCAAATCTTCTCTCGAAGTTTTGAAACTCAAACATTCTTACTTGAAATCCTTCTGCCAATGCTCCACCTAGGATGACACAAGGTCACCAGGGCAAGTTTACAGAAAGCGAACAGAGAATTTGAAGCACCAGCAGGAAAGGCAGAAACATCTCTGGGGCTGGTTCTACTGACCTGCCAGATACCTTCTTGTTTAACTTTGGCTTCTTTTCCCTCCCTCACTTTTTAGTTAAATCACCAATTGATGATTTGGGATAAGACAATCTCTACCTTCCCACACAAATAAAATGAAAGACAGAGCTAGTAGTTTTCCTACCTCCTTCTGGCATCCCTTGAGCTTTCTGAATCCTGGCATTTAGCACTTCCTTCGCTGACACAAAGAAGATGCGGTCCCCAGCCTGTGCTCGATCCACCACACCCAGCTCATCCACTAGAAAACTGGTGCAGCGCTCCATGTGCTGTCGACGGACCTGAAGGATAAACCCACACACACACACATTGTTTTGAAGTCTGCTTGATAGTCCATGCCATTGCATGCAACTGATCAGGCAACCAGATGCCCCCTGCAGGCCCTATGTAGCAATACCAGTCTACAATAAAAATATTTTGCTCTTTTATGGCTCCTTTGTGGGTCTCAAAGCACTTTTCATATATTAAGCCTCACAAACCCCTATGGGATAGTTGAATACTCTAACTATTTTACAAATACATAAACTGAGGGACGAAGACACGAAGTGACCAGTCCCAGGTCCCCAAAAATGTCAGTTACAACAGGACCTCAGAAGTTCTGCATTCCAGATCCTTGCTGAAACCATTAGACCATATTTTCTCCAGCCCTTTTTCCAGATGACTCCTCAGCAAAGTCCAAACTGTAGGAGAATCACCCTCTATTACCACTAGCCACGCCTCTGCTCCTAGAACGGAGACTCCCAGTTTGAGCGAACACCAATTTAAATACAGCACAAACCTCTTCCATGTATTCAGGTTCTGAAGCTGATGCATCCCAGCGGTTATTCAGGATAAATATGTTGGGGCAAGACAGACGCTCATTCACTTTGTGGAAGAACTGCTTCTCCTGGTCAAAGAAATCCCATATCAATATGCAAAGCGTTGGAGCATTTACCCCAAACCAGCAAGCCTTTACAAGTGGGATTCGAGTTACCGTTTGCATCAGCGTGGACTCCGAGTTTGCCACTAACACAAATACATCAGCATCCAGACAAAACTTGTCAATCCAGCTGTCCAGCTCCGTGGTTACATCAATGCCAGGGCTACAGAAAACAGAAACAGACCTCACTAGAGCTATGAAACTTCAAAACCACAAGCAGACAGACATTCTCCGAAGGAGAAGCAGCATGTTACATTTCCTTACAAAAGAGGCTTTCAAAAGGTGTAGCTTCTCAGCATAGCTAATGTCCATGCTTGGGCTACCTTGTGTTCTGGGGCTGCTTAGTTCAGGAAATTAAAGGAATGATGAAATGGCACTCTATTTGCACTTCTCAGCTCTGCTTCCAGGTCACTTCATGGCGGAGTCTCTGCATGGGAAGAGTGAAATCTCTCACCTGTCCATAAGCACCAGGTCATCCTTTAAGAGAGGACATTTGGAATTGGGCCACATCACACTGACCAGGCTGCCAGCATTCAGAAATTCATTTTGATGGAGAGCATGAGCCAGTTGGTTGACTGTCTGTCGAAGGGAAGGGAGGGAGGAAAGATCAACAGGAGTATGTTATTAAATGTCTGATAATTATTCTACCATTTATCTCCCCGCCCTGAAATATTCACAGACAAGAATAAGTCAAGACCCAAACGAGAGTCATTTTCTCCCTTTACTAAAAAAGGGGCTTCCCCATAGAACTGCACAGGTGTCCCTGCTGAGAAAGGTCTCCACCTATTAGGAACTACTCAAGGGCAGGATTCCTTGCACACATTACTGAGATTACATTTACCAAGAGAAAATTCCTTTCTGAAATCTCTTAGATTAGGACAAAGTCCATCTTCATCAACATATACTAATTAGGAGCTTACCTTGACACTCCTCTTCTCCTCTGAGCCTTCAGTAAGTAGGAACGCATCATGACCATCTGTCCCCTCCACACGCAGGAAACAATTAGTGGTGTGTCCAATCCCTGAGGGAAGGACTTTATCCCACAGCATGGCATTTATCACTGTACTTTTTCCATTGCTTGTCCTGGGGTTAAATGCAGAATGGTTCATTATGTTCCCAAGGCACAGCTGTGCTCTTTGCATATTACAGCCACTCAAATCTCACGTCCCAACCAGCTCCAGAAAGCATTCAGCCGTATATTAGAAGCGTTCTATCAGTATAGGAATACTGAAATACTACACCAGAAGAGCACTCCTAATGTGGATGTTTCGTTCAGCATAGATTATTCTATCTCCCCATAGCTAAACAAGCCATACCACTAATGATGCAGTTTTTCTGGTGTGTCTGAGTGTATTCTTGGGGCTTCTGCTGGCACAGATATGTTGATGGGAGATCACACCTCTTCACACTGTCAGAACTGTGCCAGAAGCAGCCCCTCAGTGTAAACGTGACCGTAACGTATTAGTTGCCATATGCAACTTGCTGGTGAATCAGTACTAAAGGTTTACTCTGTTATTTCCTTATTTTAAAATTTCTTCTAAACAGAGTGAGGGATTCAAAATGAAAGTGAGAGAGTACCAATGATGATCAGACTTTTCCATTTCAGGGTCTGGACAGTTTGTGTTCCTATAAATACTTTTCACTGGCCATGATCCTAAAGATCCCAGTTGCTTCATTGAGAAGAGTCCGGGCAACACAAGTATCCGACTCACCTGCCAAAAAAAGCCACTTTCATGTGTCGCCGTGCCAGCACCTCACTAATGCCACTGACTTTTGACAGGTATCCTTTGACCTCCAATACCTGCTCTTCTGTGGTGACAGGGTCAAGTTCCACATTCCTGTGTGTTTCTAAAATGCAAATAAATTGTTCCCCTGAATTTCAGAAGTAATTTATCAACAGCACCTGGTCAAAATGAATCTGAATGAATCTAATCTAATTCTCTGGAGTGTAGTTATATATTTATTTGCGTGGCAGTCAGACCCTGTTGTTTGAGGGCCACACAAACAAGTACACCTTGCCTATGCCCTGAAGCCTGTTTCACTGGCTGTTGAACAGTGCCCCTCTCTCTATCTCTAAGGGTTGTCATGTAAAAAAGTGCCTTGAACAGCACATAGCTGACATTTCACACCCCAAAGATCCTTAAATACACTGCTGTGCATTTCTTAATCTGTTAATGCCAGAAGTTGGCACATGTGATATACACATGTTGCCAGAAATGAGATGTCAGGACCATAAGAACCAAAGGATTAAAGACAGAAAAAACCCAATGCAGCCTAGTACAAGACTAATTTCCTTATTATTATTATTTTTTTAATATCAGTTCAACGATGACTATAATTTGGGATCAACTTTAACATTCAGAAGCCTGTACCTTTATCCAAATTTGATGCAATTTCATCTCTTCTATACATACGTATACAGGTCTAGTGATCGCATTTAATCTAGCATTTTTTGTGTGACAAACTGAAACAAACAAAGCACTACTCTACACATGATGGTGGGTTACTCCGGGATACAGCTTACCTTCCAGGAATGTGGAACTCTCCTGGATATATGCAGCCAACTGTTCAAAGATGCCATTGATTTTCTTCTTTGCAGTGACAAAATGTTTGAGTGGAGAAGCATTTACCTCGGCCATGTGTCTTTTATCCTTCTTTACAGCAACTATGGACTTGGAGCGAGTGAACAACAGGGACATTGCGCTGTGGGGAGGGGGGGAAGGGAGGAAATCTAATAAGATACAATTCCTTAAACACTAATTCCTCCCCAACTAATGTGTCTATGGCCCAAACAGCTAAAAAAAATAGCTAACATGTTTTAAAGAACACCCTGTTACAAAGAGGCTATATATTTCACAAACAAAAGTGTCTGAGTAGCAGATCAATATGAATCATGCTGGTGATTGCCACCCAGATTTCCTGTATGGACAATTTAGATTTTAAAATCTAAATCTGATTGCAATTTTTGCTTCACATGGTATTTAAGCCCCCAATCAACGGTCATGGAGAAACTCACAGAATACATGATGGAACGATCAGCTACAGCCATCTACTCCAGAGCAAGGAATTGAATCCAGGCCTGCCACTTACCATGCTAATAACCTAGCCACTTCCTTCCTTCCCCTTTTTCTAATCTCTAGTTCCTTCTAATATAGATAAAGTGAGAAAAAAGCATTGGGAGTCAAAAAAAAAAAAAGTTACTTCACATTTATGTTTGCAGTATTGTTGTAGCTATGTTGTTCCCAAGATATTAGAGAGAGAACGTAGGTGAGGTAATGTCTTTTAGTAGACCAACTTCTGTTGGTGAGAGAGACAAGCTCTGTGTAAGCTTGAAAGCTTGTCTCTTTCACCAACATAAGTTGGTCCACTAAAAGATATTACCTCACCCACCGTGTGTCTCTTGAAATTTATAGCATTTTACTTTTTTAGAGTACTTCCAAATGTTAGAGAATATTTCACAGGGATGTTGAAGAAGTGTTGTATCCCGATTGTACTGATGAGGAAACTGAGGCAAAAAGATGAAGGGACTCCAAAAATAGAACATAGTTCTTGGCTCCCTGCCATGTGCTCCAAGTCACTCCATTACACATGCTGCCTCTGGAGCACAGCATCAAGCATGCTGCAAAAACACTGAACTTCAGTCTCAGAAAGCAATGACAGTGCATTGGTGAAGTTCCCTATAGCACCAGAACAATCATTACTGCAGTCCACCATAAGAATAGCCATACTGGGTCAGACTGACGCCAGGTGCTTCAAGGGAATGGACAGAAATGAAGGACAAAAGGCATCACCCCCAAGATTCCTAAAAGTGCTTCTAAATAAACATCTCAGAAAAGTTACTTTAACAGCCCACCCTAGTGCCCCTACATCCAACTGTGTTGCAACATGAACGAGTCTAAGCCCTTCGGAGGAACGCTTATGGAAAGAGGGAAGTATCCTTTTTGATTAACACTATGCGGAAGCATGTAGCCCATTACATCAAGAGCTCATACAGAGACATCCATAATGAAGTGCTGTAGGAGCACCTCAGCCTCCATCCCTTCTGCTTTTCATGAACCAACCCTTCTCCACCCAGTGACTCTGCCCCTCCCTGGGCGGGGGGATCGGGCAAGCCTAGCTTACTTTCAGGATTAGTGTTAAATTTTCACAAGCCAGGCATGGTCAGCTCCCTCTGTCCTGTGTGCCAATGAGTGTTTTCCACAGTGCTCCCTCCTCTGAGTGGGGTTCAGTCTGGCAGCTCCTGGGGCGATGTGGATCCAGCCTGTCCCAGTCAGGGGAGGAGAAGGAGCAAGATCAGATGGTGCACACAGACCCAGGAGGGTTAGGGGTGAGTGGCTGTCAGGGAAGGCAACCCATGGTCTTGCACGCATGAGTGTGCACAGGGGTAGATGTGGGTATTACATACCCTGACCCCACCATGCGCTCTGGGCAGGCACACCCAGCGCACACACCTTGAAGCAATGTGCCTCGTACACCAGAGTGTACACACCCCGACCCCACCCTCCCCAGTGCCCTGCACATAGTGTCTATCCCGAGCCCGTGAGCCATGTACACCTGAGTAGGCACACAATAATCCCGCCCTACTTGTGCCCTGCACAGTATGCACACCCAGAACCGGCGTGCCACGCGCACGTGAGTGTGCACAGCCTGACCCGGCCCTACTTGTGCCCTGCACAGTATGCACACCCAAAGCCCACGTGCCATGCACATTTGCGTGTGCACAGCCTGACCCGGCCCTACTTGTGCCCTGCACAGTATGCACACCCAAAGCCCGCGTGCCATGCACATTTGCGTGTGCACAGCCTGACCCAGCCCTACTAGTGCCCTGCACAGTATGCACACCCAGAGCCCGCGTGCCATGCACATTTGAGTGTGCACAGCCTGACCCAGCCCTACTTGTGCCCTGCACAGTATGCACACCCAGAGCCCGCGTGCCACATGCACGTGAGTGTGCACAGCCTGACCCGGCCCTACTAGTGCCCTGCACAGTATGCACACCCAGAGCCCGTGTGCCACATGCACGTGAGTGTGCACAGCCTGACCCGGCCCTACTAGTGCCCTGCACAGTATTCACACCCAAAGCCCGCGTGCCACACGCATGTGAGTGTGCACAGCCTGACCCGGCCCTACTTGTGCCCTGCACAGTATGCACACCCAAAGCCCGCGTGCCACACGCATGTGAGTGTGCACAGCCTGACCCGGCCCTACTTGTGCCCTGCACAGTATGCACACCCAAAGCCCGCGTGCCACACGCATGTGAGTGTGCACAGCCTGACCCGGCCCTACTAGTGCCCTGCACAGTATGCACACCCAAAGCCCGCGTGCCACACGCATGTGAGTGTGCACAGCCTGACCCGGCCCTACTAGTGCCCTGCACAGTATGCACACCCAGAACCGGCGTGCCATGCACATGTGAGTGTGCACAGCCTGACCCGGCCCTACTAGTGCCCTGCACAGTATGCACACCCAAAGCCCGCGTGCCACACGCATGTGAGTGTGCACAGCCTGACCCGGCCCTACTAGTGCCCTGCACAGTATGCACACCCAGAACCCGCGTGCCACGCGCATGTGAGTGTGCACACCCCCCGTGCCCTGCACATAGGAGGTCTATCCCGAGCCTGCGAGCCATGTACACGTGAGTGCGCACACACCCTGACCCGGCCCTCTCCCCTCGCCCTGCACACGAGGGGGCCCGCAGGGCCTTGTCGGCGATCGGCGGAGGGGACCCAGCCCCCCCAGCTGCCCCCCGAGCTCGGCCTGCTGCCGTTACCCGGGCCTCGCTTCTGCGCCGCCGCCTCGCCCCCCAGCTGCCCCTGCGCGGGGCCCGGCCGCCGCCCGGTTCCCCCGGCCTCTCACCTTCACCTTCCCCTTCCCTCCCGCACAGCCGCCATGACGCCCCCAGCATCATCATCAGGGAGCGCCAGGCTACGGGCGTCATCACACCGGCGCGACTGGCGGGAGCGCGACGGCCGCTGCCTCACGGGGAGCGCCTCCAGGCGGCTCCGACGGGTCGCTTCCCCCTCCCCCCAGTGCATTGTGGGAGGGGTAGTCCAGGCTCTCCCCTTTCCCAAGGCCTCATGGGAGCGGTAGTTTGAGGCCCTCGCTTTAGCCCAATGCCTCGTGGGAGTTGTAGTTTGAGGCCCTCGCTTTAGCCCAATGCCTCATGGGAGTTGTAGTCCTCAGAGGTTGACCTTCCCCCTCCTGCTCTTTACCTGGGCAGTGGGAGCTGGTGGGAGCAGCAGCAGCATCAGGGTGCTGGGAGGAGATTCATTTCTGCAGCCCCAGGGGCACTGTGATGCTGGGCAGACAGGGGCATGGTGCCAGCCCGCGGGAGCTATGCCTGCTGTCCTGGGCATAATCCAGCCCCGCGTCACCCGCCGGTGCCAAGGGCACTGCCCGCTGAGCTCCGCCCCGTCAAACTGCAGCTGTACTGGCCAGAGGTGCAGGGATGGGGGGAGATAGCTCAGTGGTTTGAGCATTGGCCTGCTAAACCCAGGGTTGTGAGTTCAATCCTTGAGGGGGCCATTTAGGGATCTGGGGCAAAAATTGGGGCTTGGTCCTGCTTTGAGCAGGGGGTGGGACTAGATGACCTCCTGAGGTCCCTTCCAACCCTGATATTCTATGATTCTAGGTGCAACTGCTGGAGAAGCAGCAGCAGACCCAGGCCACCAAGTCCAGGTGGCAGTGGGCAGGCTCAGGTAGGAATGTCCCCACCTGGAGGCGTAGCTGAGCAGCAAGCTGGGCTGAAACCCCAGGGTTGTATCCTCAGCTGTAGTCCTGAAAGGTGAAAGAGGAAGCCCAGCTGAAGAAGAAATGCTGGCTGAAACATGTAGAGAAAAGGGCCTTCTGGGTAGGGTTGCCAGCTTTCAAATGGCACAAAATGGAACACCCTAGCTCTGCCCCCCCCCCCATCCCGCTCACTACATTCCCCTGCTCTCTGTGGCTCGCTCTCCCCCACCCTCACTCACTTTCACTGGGCTGAGGCAGGGGCTTTGGGTGTGAGAGGAGGTAAAGGCTCTGGCTGGGGGGTGGGGCTGAGAGATTCAGAGTGTGGGAGGGGGCTGTGGGTTGAGGCAGGGGGTTGGGGTTCAGGAGGGGGCTCTGGGTTTGTGGGGGGACTCAGGGCTGGGGCAGGAGGTTGGGGTGCAGGAGGGGGTATGGGTTCTGAGCTGGGGTGCAGGCTCTGGGCTGCGGTCAGGGATGAGGTCTTTGGGGTGCAGGAGGGGTCTTAGGGCTGGGGCGTGGGCTTCCCTCAGGTGGCTCCTGGTCAGCGGCGCAGCAGGGCTAAGGCAGGCTGCCTGCCTTTCCTGACACCCTGTTGCACGCACCCCGGAAGCAGCCAGCAGGTCTGACGCTCCACAGGCACCGCCCCACCAGCTTGGGCCCCCCCCCACCTAGGAGCCAGACCTGCTGGCCACTTCCAGAGCGCAGCACGGAGCCAGAACAGATAGGGACTAGCCTGCCTTAGCACTGCAGTGTCAGCAGTGCTGACCGGAGCCGCCAGGGTCCCTTTTCAAATGGGTGTTCCAGTCGAAAACTGGACACCTGGACACCTTGCTTCTGGGAAGCTGTGTTGGAGGTGTGGTTCGTCCTCTGTTCCTCACCAGGACCAGCCCTGACACCTCCAGCACCAGCATTTTATTCCAATTATTTTATTAAACAAAATGTCTGAGCCTCCACTAACCTAGGCTGGACTCAAACCAGTAACCCAATGATTGAAAGCCTCCATAGTCCAATGCCAATCCCCCCAATCTCTGGGAAGCGGTCACAATAACCCTCTTACACCAGCACTCTCTTAGGTAGTTATACTGAGAGATCAATTTCTTTTGTTTCCTTCTGGAATTTTTTAAAGACCGTTGCTTTTCAAAAGAGTAACATTAGGGGGCCGTTCTTGAAATATTTAACTGAGATCCTCTGCTGCAAGAGAAGCATAGGGCATACAGTCAAAATACAGTAATCAAATAGAACGTCTGGAAATACTTCATTGTGACAGACATGTACTACGAAATTTGAATCTTCACCCAAGCCCTGGACAGGAGACTATTATTAATTAGGTATTTTTTCTTCTTTACAACATGAAAATGATTTATAAGGGTCACCATTTTCCAGAACAATATTCTAATATTTTTTAAAAGTATCTGGTTTGGTAAGTATTACAGCTCCCCAGCATTGTAGCACATGAACACCTCATGAGAATGAATGCATTTATTACAAACACCCACATGAGGGGAGAAGAATAATTATTGTGCCTTACTTCCCACATCTGTAAAACAGCAAAGAGATGAGTCTTGGGATTTATCGAAGGTCACATAGCAGGCCCATAGCAGAGCCAGGCCTTGAACGCAGACTATCTGTCCTGATCTTTAACTGCAAGCATCTGCTTTACCAGTTACTGTAGATAACCCTGATATACTGGGGATCCACCAAGTTATGTGTTCTGTCATTAATTATATGAAGTCTGCCTCTCCCATACAATTTAAATATACATATTAAAGAATCAAATTATTGCACACATCATTTTGTTAAGTTTTAATGTAAAACTTGCTGTTTAAAACTGTACATCTTGTGTGAAATACTATGAGACCTCTATACCAGTCAATTCCTTGGGCAGAGGAAAAAACAACAAAGTGGATAAATCTGTTGAATAAATACATACAGCTCTTCAACATCTTCTTACTAATGACTGGCCTGCACTGGTCATTCCTTTGGTGACACTAACTAATTAACTTGATTCAGATTTTCATTAAAAATAGAGGCAAATTTTGCTTTTTTTAGCTGATTGTTGGTGCATGGATTTCTCTCCCTTCTCTGTAGATGTGTTTGTGGACATCCCTGTGCATGGGCCCAGAAAGGAAAAGGTCAGTGTCCCCTTCTTCTGTCCTATATTTGCTAATTAAAGTTCTCTGTCAAAACACACATCTATTTACCCCAGTAGTGGAGCAATTCCTTTCATCTGACTGTAACTGCCTGGTATCAGAGGCAGTAGGCTTCACTACCTGGCAGTTATAAACAGATGGCAGAGTCACTCTAGAAACCCACAAAGAATCTGGTTTTAGAAGGTGGCTGTTCAAAATAACTTTTGCTGAAAATGTCGTGCTCAAGCAACATCCGAGTTTGGCAGACCTGAGGACTAAAGACTTCTATTTAATAATCAAAACAGATACAGCATGGGTGATGGCAGTACATGTTTCCCCTACACTGCCCAAGAAACTTGCCTCAACCAAGATTCTTTTCTACATAGATTCTTATAATGGGCTCATCCAAGTCGAATCTTCGTCCCTTCCAGCAATGCAATAAGCAACATGACTAACATCTGTCCCAGGTTTGTTCTCTCATCTCCCAGGGAGAAGTGAGTGCAGTGCAGTGTTTTGTTTGGGAATTTCTTTTAATAATGATCAGTAATTATCTCCTCTAGGCGTAAGAGGAGAATTCAGTCTCCATGGCCCATTCAGTCTAGACACGAGGGACCAGTCAGTGCCAAGTGTAATATGGACAACTGATCACTGCAAAATAGACTGAGAGCACCAAGGACACCTCACAGAGGCCACTGAACACTTATCAGATGGAAACAACTTTTGACCAATACTGATATGGGATAGATTTGAACTAGTAACGTAGAGGTGAAAGGCTCCAATACCCATAAACCATCCAGTTCTCCACAGCCTCCCCTTTCTAAGAAGCCCCTTACACACACACACACAGAGTTTGGTTGGGTGGACACATTCCCTTCCAGCTGCAGCAAGATAAGGTTGGGATGACATCTTTCACCTCTTCAATCTAATCACAGAAGTCAAGTATTGTCAGCCAACCATGGGTTGGCGAATAGGAGCCATGGGGGGTATTATCATTGCTGGTTTTAACAAGGTGATGTGCTCCCAAGTAACTTCAAAGAGGTATGGCTAAGATGAACCTCAGGCTGGGGCTACTGAGTTTCATCCAATGCTACAGCTGTTAAGACTCCACTCCCTGATCCTGAAACCAGCTCCCTGATCCCACTCACGTTTGGAGCAATGTCCAGAAAGGATTCCCTAAAGTTCATTTCTCTGTCGGATGCACAAAGAGACAGTCTTGCTGCTGCTTGGAGAAGGGGCTTGTGGGGAGGGGAAAGAAGTGACCTGCCCCAAAAGACCTGGATTTTCAGTCCAAGCAATTAGTCCAGTAAGCCATGGCAGATAGTGAAGAAGTAAAGTCCAAGCACAGATGAGGATGAGTATCGGAATTGAAGGCACAAAGAATCTCTCCAAATTCTAGAACTACACTCCTACCTATTTTCTGCAGTGTTAGTGGAGGCGATCTTCCAACAGTGAAGTCAAACCATCATTTAAAAAAAAAAATCAATTTCCAAATAACTTTGATGGATGCCTTGGAGACTCAGCAGCGTTCCCATCTCCCACTCAGAGTCAGCGGTGAGTGATGCTGGGAAAAGGTTTTTCTCATGAAGCATGGCTCTAAGGGTCGAGAAAGGACACTGCGATATAACGGGTCCCTTTTGTGGTTGGAAGGCCCTCGTGATAATGGGTCAGACGTCCCGGGTGTAGGAGGGTCCAACCCTTCCGAGGAGCTCGAATGGAGCAGTTGTAACGGAGAAACCGGCAGCCTCCTCCCTGCGTGAAACAAAAAGAAACAGGCATCAGCCAAGTACCAGCAGAGAAAGGATCCCTGTATTATCCGAACAGTCTCCTGATTTTCTGGACTCCCTTATGATGGTTTGGTAGAACCTTCTACCACCAATCTGCCTCATTAGAAAATCCTGAAATTCAAACCCAGTCACTGATTGCAGTCCTTTGGGATCAAGGTGCCCGAGATGGAGGTGGGGATGAGCTGGGAGGTGTTCTGGGTACAGGAAGGAGGAGAAGACCCTAGACTGGTCTGGGAGACTTCCAGACTGACCTTCTTGCAAGCACTTACCTCGTAATCTATCCCTACCCGGTTCAGGGCAATGTTGATGGTGAAGGTGGAAGCATCATGGTGAGGCATTAAGGAGGGTTGCTCATCAGGTTTGTAACGAACGACAAAGGCCAGCTCAAACTGTGTCTGCAGGAGAGAAGAGAGACATACACAGACGGTGCCAAAGCACCCAGAGGGCATTCACTTCTAGGGGATGGTGTGTACATTGGTGTAATTGGGGTACAATACCCCTGAAATAAGGGAGAAAGGGGCATGTTCCTATTGAGAAGTATGGTGCACACCTTGATAACATACTCCATGGTAATTTCCTCCATTATGGCACGTACTGTGGTACAGTGCCCCAGTGGTATTGCCTCTCCATGGCCATGATCATGAGAGACGCTGAGCACTCAAATCCCATTGACCAAGCGTGTTTGATGCCTACCTTTGTATAGTATCCTGGGTAAAATTTCTCTGTGATTGGAGCAATATAGTCCAGAAGGAACCTGTACCATTCTCTCTCATAGCCAATTTGGTTCATGTGGATGTCAATAGTTGGGACATTTTCATAACCCCCGAGTAGCCTGCTGTCCTGAAACGGAACCATAAGATTGATTGGGGACACGTATCTTAGATGATAAGTATGAAACACAGTTTGACAGTAACCAACAAACATAATGTTCATCTATAGGGCTTTTCAGGATTGGAACGCAGGGAAGGATCATCTACATTTTATAGAAGGGAAGTCAAGGCACAGAGGAGGTTGGAGCCCAAGTTTTCAAAAGTGGCTACTGACTCTGGATGATTATGGTTCTCCGACTTTACAACCGCTTGGCCCTAATCTTCAGAGGTGCTGAGCACTCCAGTGGACAGCAGTGGAGGTTGCAGGTTCTCAGGGCCTGCGAAAATGAGGCCTAAGGGGTCTCTGACTGATTTTCTGACTGCCCAGCGACCGCTATTGAATGTTTGGGCCTAAGTCCAAGGTCACACAGTGAGTCAAGAGCAGAGCTCAGGAGTCCTGACTCCAGTGCCCTGCTTTAACCACAGGATTAAAACTCCGGCCTGTAGCAGGCTGCAGCTATGCCCAAGGACTTGGTCTAAGTGGTGGGAGCTGTAGCTTTGGAAGCTCCAGCTTTTTCTTACCGTGTTATCTCCCTTGGACCACTGGCCAAAGTGCTCCATTTCCTCCACCAACTCGTCACAGGCGACGTCAGTGAATATAGGGAACCAGTAAACGTCGGGGCAGGGCTGGAGAGAGAACACACGAGAATTCAGACAAACAGAAGAATGAGACAAATACAGACAGACATAGGGGGCTCTTCATAAGCTACATAACACGTAGGGGGAGGGGGAGTTCCTTAATTTTGCAGGACAGCATCATGGGGGTGTTTGTTCCAGTTTTACAAGGGGGTGGTTGGGTCTTTTTTTTTTTTTTTAATAAAAATCATCAAACAATGTGTTATGTAATTTATGAACAGTCCCTAGTCAGACAAGAGGAGGACAAAGTCAAGAGCAGGGAGAGAGGGCTCACTGGAAAAATAGCTAAAATGTTAAAGGTTGAATCCTGCCTTCAGATTCCCATGCCTTGCTCCCAGTAAAATTAAGGAACCTGGACAGATGCCTCTGAAGAAGGAGGGATTTGTCCCGAAGAATACCTTCCAATAGTGACAGACCACATTCTCTCTGAATCTGATGTTCTTTTAGGCAGCACTGTCTCCTGTAAGCTACCTATTTCTGAGGGTGAAAGGCTGAAATAATATGATACTGACATGCCGTTCTCTCCTCCGCTGAGAGAAGAGCAGCATTTCTTACCATCTCCACCAATTTCCCTTTCAGAGCTAGTGTGTAGTTTTCATGGATGTACTTTTCTTTCCAGTCCTATGGTTAGAAAAAGACAAGCAAAGCAGTCACTTCTGTGGCGCATGGCTCAGGATGTGGTATTAAGCCATGCCCTGGCATCCCCCTCTCTCTCTCATCACGGAAAGGGGAAGCGGAGCGGTAAACAGCAATTGACAGCATTTTCTCGGCTTGGAAGCTCCAGGGCCCAGAGGAGTTTTCGAGTGAAATGCTTTCCCAAAGCCCTGCAGTTATGCACCTAGGGAACCCCATCAGAGGGATGTCACACAGCAAAGCTTGGACCCTCCCCTTAGAGACACGACTCGTAGCAGCGTTATCTAACAGGGAGGCTAGGGGCGTATCCCACAGTGACAGGCCTGCTCAGTCTCTCACCTCAGGATTGCTGAAGATCTGCCAGAGGTCGTTGTGGAGATGAGTCGTCTGATAATTCTCCAGAGAGAGTATGTGTCCAAATTGGTGCCGGTTTGTCACGAACATGAAGACCCTCTGTAGAATGGAGGGAAACCATCAGGCTGCAACTATCTACTGTGGGAGCTGCTTCCCATTAGCCCTGGCTTCATGCCCTCTGTCCACCCACCTCCCTCTCTAATCTTCACACTGGGCATCCCCTCCCCAGTGAGCCTTTATTGGTAAATCCAGACCCACCCGGGATGCAGAGAAGACTAAATAGTCCTAGCAAGGGCCAGTGATGGAGGCAGAACTTCTGCACGTTTCATCAGCTAAAGACAGAAGCAGGATAAAATAGCTCGCACAGGGTCACTCGGCCTGTGGCTATGCACATGTAGCTCCCACTGACGTTCACCGGAGCTGCATGAGTGGATCCTAGCGTATAACTGAATTTAGTCCGGGTTTCTCAGACCACAGGAAGAGATTCTCCTGCCCCCCTGACTGCATGTGCGTCAGGAAAGGCATGTAGGCTTAGTTGATGCCAGTTCACTTATTTCCACCTAGGCATGTACAGTTGAAACGGGTGTCCTGAAACCTGCCTGCAGAGTTGTTTCAACTCCACCCTTGCTCCCTGCAGCCAGCTCCCTGTACTGACCTGATCCCGGACATTATGGCAGAAAGCCATGTCTGCATCTAGTTTGCCGCTGTGGAAGAGGTCTCCCTGGTTGAGCTGGGATCTCAGGGTGCTGCCTTTTATGACATAGATGCTGGAAATGTAGGGAACGTTCCAAATCCCACTGCAAAATGGGGAGAGGGAGATTTAGACACTAAGTAGTAACAGGACAGAGCTTACAGGATCAGGCCCCAAAGGACTAAGGGCTAGATTTCATTGTGAACATATTTAGGGGGGGAAAGAACAAAAATAAAGCATTGCTGTTCTTTAGAATTTGGTTTGTGTCAAAGTTTAAAGGGTCAGACTCAAAACCCTACAGCAACCAAACGCAATGACCTACACAAACCCAAAGAGGAGCAAATCAGGAATGCAAGCTGTTCCAGTAATCAGCCTTTGGACATCTACAGCACCTTCCATCCACGCAGCACACAGCTCTTTACAAACACTATTTAAAGAAGAATGACAATCCCCCTTCCACCCCGCATTGCGGGATAGTTACGCATCACATTCTCTATCCTTAGCAGATGGAGAAAACAAGGCACAAGGAGAGACTAAGCGATTTGGCCATACAGTGAATTAGCGACAGGGCTGGAAACAAAACCCAGGGCTCCTGACTCCAAGTTCCCTACTCTGGTCACCAGACCTTACTCCCTCGATTACATATGGTATGTAGAAGACAGGTACATAAAACTGCTCCTGTCTGGAAGGAGAGACTTCCTTGCCTTCTGTAAACACAGTGATGGTCTGGTACTCTTGCCCCAGGATCCCAATTGGCTTTAGACTGATTTTGGGGGTACATACTCTCTATCCACTGTCTATTCAGCAAGCCTTGTATTTAGGGGATTCTGACTGGCAAAAGTCCCTCACAATACTTACACCCTCCGCCCTTGAACAATATCCACGTAATCCTCTGAACGGGCATAGTACCCATCAGGACTCAACGCACCCCAGAAATTTGACCACAGCTTTCCAAGACGGCTCACCAGTGGGGCAATTACCGGCCTGCAGGCACAAGAGGGAGAGATGGTTGGAGGGCAGGATGCTGCCAGGGGAAGAAAGGAGGAAGATCCCAACGAGAGTTTCAGGGTCCAGTTTTGCCTTCGCTTACAGATGCTACCCCCTCTTGACACCTGTGTAAGTAAGGGCAAACTTGGGCCCTAAGCTTATAGTTAAACACATTCAGCAGACAATCCCCTCTGAATGTAATCTAAGGCGTTCTAGCAGCTGGAGACAGAGCTGGAAATCTTTCTTCTTGGGGAGCAGGGGAATCATTTCAGTAACATGAAATATGTTTCTCTACTGTGTATCCAGCTCCCTAAGACTGAAACCACAGCTAAATCTCTGAGCCAGAGCCAGACATAACCAGGAATAGGTTCTGTTCTCTATGAAGCCCCAATGTGTGGAGGCTTCTGATCAGCAATGGGCCTGCAAAACTCCCTCCCCCAGATGCTCAGCTGTTGAAAGTAGGTGTAGCATCACTGAAATCAATGGAACTATGCCAATTTACACCAGTCAAGGATCTGGCTTCTTGGATCCAACACTCATGATTTTTAGGGATGGGGAAGAAAGAACTCGGACTGTGAACCTGGATATAGATCCAGATTTTCCAGTGAATCCCTCCCTTTATAATGGGCTGAAGCAAAACCTGCATCTGAATGTACCGCCCAGGATGTTTGGAATGTAAATCCAAATCCAGACCTCAACCCTGTGGCTTGGACCCACATCTGGTCTGGAAAAAAATGGTTCTGATTCTGGCCTCTCTGTTCCCAATAGTGTAGGCTCTGCTCCAAAGAGATACGGGTAAAACAAGGGATGGTTTACATCCAGAGCCCACTGCATCTGAATCCAATAATCCAGGGAGGGGGGTTGGATATATGGCTCCCGTTTTGGTCCATCTCTATTGGAGAAAACCCTTAAGTTTCATTCCCAGCAATGTTATCTCTTCCCAGCCCCTTACACATTTCCCAGGAAAGAAGGAGCTCCCTATCTACATTCCTGACTTGAAGCCTGCCCAGTAAGGATCGCTCAGACTCACTTGTTCTGTTCAATCAGGATCCGTAGAACTTTCGAGTTCTTCAGAACCACTTCGGCATCCAGGCTGAAGTAATATTCACAGTCAGGATCCTGTCTGCACAAATCCCTACAGCCAGAGAGCCCACAGGTCAGAGAGAGAACAGCAGCAGGACAGCAGGGATGACCTTCACTTTGCAGTCAAGGGGGCCTTCTCTTCTGGGATGGGGGAGTTTATCCTTTACAGACTGGGTGCAGAGCCCCTGACTAGGGTTGGGGGGAAGAGAGGGTTAAAACCCCATGCCTGAGCAAAGGAGTAGCAGGTGGCTGGCCCCTCATGGCAGGGAGGAGTGGGGCTGAGCTCAGGGGAGGCTGTTTTCTCCATCAGGAAGGTGGACAAGGAGGCAATGGGTATGGGGAACCATTGATTTGGAAGTTGAACTGAAAGAGGAACAGGCTGCACTTGAGGCTAGAGAAACTCGAAGTCCTCTGGATGCAGGAGCCTTACTGCTTCCATTTGTTTGGACCCAGGCTGTGGAAAGCTGTATACTTAGCCTGGGAATCTAGCCTGGCTTTAGCCCATGTTGGCTGGACAATAAGCAGGGGCTAAGTTCATACCTGCCATGGACAAGTTGCAGGCCAGTGGCAGGAAAATGGGGAACATGGACGCAACCTGGACAGAGAGTGTTTTGTGGTACAGAGGTTCTTAGCAGAGGGTCTGAGAACCCCTTTGGCAGTGAGGGCATCGAAGTGTGTTTGTAATGCTGTCACCCCAGAAAAGTGGCATCTAACGGGCATGCATAAGGAAGGAAGGGAAAGAGAGAATGGGTTGGGCTGTTACACAATATACCACTGCAACACCAGCCATTGTTCCTGCAAAGCTCCAAAGCAGACATCTATGAAGGAAGCTTCTGCTGCTCTGCCCACAGAGGCCTGTTATCTTGGATGCAAGAAGCCTCTCCCTTGTGATACGGAGCCTAGACGGAGGATGGGGTTGACTCCAGTATCCCTATCGTCTGCCCGTTCACACTGGTCTTCTCACTTACACGCCCATGTTCCGAGCATCCGCATTCTCCACGTGGTCTTCTGGCCCAATCACTTTGACCGCATGATATTCTTTGCCATGCTCCTTCACAAACGTGTCCACCCGAGACAGGTGAAGTTGCTCCTGCACACAGAGGGAAATGACACAGAGCGAAGAGTAGGTTACATGAGCTTCACACAGGCTGTCTGGCCTCAGCTAAGGCTAGGCTTGGCAGCCTCCTGCTCTGGAGGCTCTGGCAACACCAGAGCACGTGAGCTGTATGTCTTCATGGCTGGAGGTAATTGATACACAGGCTTCTAGGAAAACAATGAGCTGTACCTGACTTCCAGGTCCCGGCAGTCTGGGGAAGTTGCAAATACTTCTGGGATACAGGAGGAGGCAAGCCATCCCTCACATGGCAAAACAAAGACAGGGTTGGTGAGATAGTATCTGTTATTGCTGGTCCAATAAAAGATATGACCTCATCCACCTTGTCTCTCTAGTATCGTGGAACGAACACGGCTACAACAACACTGCATAAGACAATCCAAGGCAGATGTTCCTTACATGGTTGTGGATGAAGAGCTGAGTGCGTTTCTTTGGGTACTGGAGGTTCTGAAGCCTCAGGAAGAACTGGGAGAGAAATGGAGTGGGCTGCTCAATGAAAACTCCAATCAGAACCAACGGCAACACATCATCCTGCATTCAACAAGAAGGTGAGAAGCGTGAGGGCTGCTCTCCAGCTCCAGAAACCTGGCGACACCCTCACCATTTCCGAGGCAACCCAAGCACGTGGTGTAGGAATTCTCTTGTTAGCACCAGGCTTCTGCCACTCTAAATATGCATCAATCCTTACCTTGAACCCTGTGAGACTTCTCAGGCCTTCATCACACACAGTGCAGCCTGTCTCGAATGTCCAGGCCCGAGGAATATAGTTTCCCAGGTAGTTCAACTGCAGCTGCAAAGGGAAATCCCCCAAGTGCTTAGTTACAAGGCAGGAGAAAATCTCACCCCAGCCTCTGATATTCAATCAGGTTCCATCGCCAGTCTCATCTCCCTTCTCTCCCTGGGAGAAGGGAAATGGAAAAGGATGCAAATCTGAGGGTCTAATTTTCTACAGTGGAGGATACTGATGTGCTGGGATAACACGAAGGAGTGAGAGCACTTTTCAGTCTCCATGGCCTGGTCAGTCCTTGGCGGCTAGGTGTTGAGGCTGGCAAGAAGGGGACCAAGCGTGGCAATTATTGTGATGTGAACACCTGTGCACTAGGAACTGGACTGATAACCACCAACTCAGTGGCTGCTGGCCAGTCATTCCTCAGGTGGGGATGTTTTCAATCACTGCTGACCTTGGTCTTGATTTGGCCCAGTGACCAAGAAGTAAGGAGCTCCATGTCTTGCTGTCATGGCAGGGAGCCACCCAATCCCCCCATCTGTGAATTTATGCAGGAAGAAGTCAGTGTGTGAGGGATGGATGCCTCATTTCCCAGAATTCCCTAGGCAAGTGCTTCACCACCTCAAGCCTAAAGAGGTTATTTGCCTTGGTTTCATACCCAACCTTCTTCTTCAAGGCTCCTGCTTACCTTGGTGGGTCCATTGCCGTGGATCAGGACTGGGAGGGTGTCATACTCTGCGTTTCTTGCTCTCACGCGTGCATTTTCAAACTTCAGAACCACCTCATCTAGAAACCACATCACAGCAATGTTATCTGCAGGAGGCTTTGGTAGCAATTTGGCCACACAATGCCCTAGCCATCCCATACAAGCAACTCCTGGGAAGACGGGAGAGTGGGGCTGGATAACTATCTATCATATTTGTGGAGCACAGACAATCCACGGAGGGAGAGGAATTATTTAGGGCGGCCCAGCGGGGTAGAATTAGGAGTGATGAGATGGAACTTAAGAAAGGATAGGATCAGGGAAGGCTCTGGAGAGTGAAATCTATTAAGCTGTAAGGCAGTCTCCCATAGGGAACCAGTAAAGCCTCACTGACTGCATCCTTTAAATCAAGAGTAGGCAAAGAATATGTGGTGAGGAACAATTCTGCACCAGCAAGGGGGTGGGGAGAATCCAGGCAAAAGCAGCTTTTCCTCCTCTGAATTCTATGCTCCCCTATGTCTGTCTGTCTGGCACATCCCCAGATGGCATTATACAGTGACTGCAGAGTGACCAGCCAAGGGGTCTGTGTAACCGAGCTATGCAAAAAGGCCAATCACGCACAGTGACAAGGGCCCTCATTCCTGCAATGCCCCCTGGCAGCCCAGTGCAGTGTCGCCATCGCATCTCTGCCTCATTTTCCTCAAATAAGGGTTTTAATAAGTCCACTGATGCTTGTATCTTGAAGAGTGCCCCTTCAGGGGTCTAGCTTATTCACCCCAAAAGGCAGAACATCACACAAAAATGCCTCCCCCTCAGCCTCTCTAGCTGAAGGAAGGAGGGCCTGAGTCAACCTTAGTCTGCCAACTCTCATGATGCCCAAGGCCCCTTACCGGTGAGGCCTTCCTGACCTGGAACCCTCTTCTGGAGTCAGGGGCCTCCTGGCTCGAGCAGCGGAAGGGTCCCTTTTCCTGGGTCAAGGTCTCCACACAGAGGCCAAACCACAAAGACTCTTCCTCACGACATCATATAATTCCTCTGATCTAGAGTTCCTGCCGTTGCCTGGTGGAATCTTTCATGGGAGCCAGGCTTCTCTGAGACGTAGCATTCACAGGCCCTTCCTTCTGGCCACTCTCCCACTCAGGAGCATTCTCCCTGGGTTTCCTTTGCTGGTGAGCCCCTCTCACCAAGTTCCCCCCCAAGAAACCTTCTATGTAGGCATTTTCTCTTCCTGCACTCTAAGAACTCTTCTCCTCCCTCGGGGCCCCTGTTCATCCAGCCCTGTCCCACTGGGAGCAGCATCCTTTTATCTCACTGAGGTGCTTCCCCGCCTAATTGACTGCCTCTCAGTAACTCAATGAGTGACCTAGTCCCAGGTGAACCTGAGCTGCCTCACTCCCCCATCAGAGATAGGCTGGGCTCCTGACCTCTCCAGAGGGACAGCTACCCTCTGACTCCCACCCTTACCAAGATAAGAATGGGACCCCAAAATCCCCCCTGCCCCATGATAACTGCCTAGCTAATTAAAATAAGGGGAAGGGGGGAAGAGATAAACTAAAATAAAGACCTATATTTCTCCGCTCCAGGAGAACAAATAGATAAAACTTTCCAAGGGTGGAATAACTGACTGGCCAAAAGCATGGTACGTGTGAGTGAGTGATGAATGCATCTCATCAGCTCCCCACCTTTCAGGCCATTCAATCCAATGTACAGAACCAAGAAGGCAGGCAGGTGGCCCTTGGCCCTGGGTTGTGTGTTGCTACTTCCCTACCAGTTTCCCTCCCCAAAGCTAGTGTACTTTGACATGCGTGGAGATCAAAGCAGAGAGGAGGTGTGGTATGGAAAACGCGACCTGCAGGCCTAACTGTGGAGCTGGCAATGCCGTAAGAACGAGGCTGGGGGCTCTATGGGGATTGCAAATCAAATCCAGGAGTCTGGGCAGAGGTTTTCAACAGAGACCTGCTCTGGGGATAGATTTTGGAGTTTAACCACTTCAGCCACAGTGTGACTGTTTCTAGCTGCTCTGCACTCTCCAAGGAGGAATGAGCCTCCCCATCTCACCTAATGCTCCATTCAGGTTCTGGAAGATCCGGCATCTCTGATCCACAGTGATGTTGATATTTTCCTTTAAAGAACGAAATAACCTCATTTCGGACACGCTCATTTAGGACGGCATACGCTCTGCAAACAGATGGGTCATTCCAGCTCTCCCACCCCTCTTACTGCCCTCCATTCATTGCAGAAAACCCTATAAAACCAGCCGCCCTTGTTTCCCAAACCCTCCATGGATTCGCTTCAACCTCCCTCACAGATCTAGGCCCAGGTCCTTAGCTGCTGTAAATCAGTTTAACACCATTAACTTCAACCCCCTAGGAGCCCTGAACCTGCTCCCTGGTCCCACCACTCATCTACCACAGGTTTCATCTCTGCCCCTTCACCCAGTCTCACCACTACTAATGCAAGAGCATTCTCCACTCTATCTTCTGATCTCTAGAATAGCCTCCTCCACCCGTAGCAGATGCTGCGTCTCTTTTCAGATCTCCTATGAAAACAACAACTCTCCTTGCCTACATCTTTTCACGTTTCCCTCCCTGGGCTACTGTTGACTATGTCAGTCATTTTTAAATACAGTTTGTGTGAAAGACCATGTGCTAAATAAAGATGTATTGTATCATCCCGATCACTAGCATGTCCCACAGGCTCCAAAACCTTAAATACTCCCAGTGATCCCCAGTCCCACCTGAACTTCAGCAGTTCTCCCTTTGCTAAAATACCACCACCACAGCGCTTTTCAGCGTTAGATCTCAAAGTGCTCTCCAGAGGAGGTCAGTTTCACTATCCGCATTTTACAGAATATGATTTTATATTGCATTAGGCAAAACCAGATAACACGAACAGCTTAAAGCTTCCCAGGGCATGAAAAGACGACAAATAAAAGCACACTGATGGAAATATGCCTGCCTGCTCACACAGCAGTATATGAATCACGTGTCAAAACATAGCCAGGAGCGCAGGTTTGACATACATTTCTTTTGTGGACAGTCTCCAGCTTCCATCTATCTTCCGTGAGTGCTGCTCATGTTAGCAGTGTTAAACCACAACTTAGCAATGGTTTAAGACTGGGTGGCAGATGCATTTACACCAGGTGGCTTTAAACCATGCTACACTGGGTTTCATCAGAATCCCACTCAAACCTAGGTCTGACTTAATAGTTCACTGCCCCTCCAAGCATCACCTAAGATATATTAGAATAACTCTCAGAGGGGGAGAATGGATGTAACAGTATCTGGATTTTGAAAGCCGTGTCAATAGAACTATTCAACTCTGGTCTGGCTTTGCACCAGGACTTCAGCGGAGATCATTAAAGAGAAACAGTCATGGTAAAAGTTATGGGCCAGATTCAGACCTGGGGATAAGTAAGTGCCACTCTACTTGCTTCTCTCATGGCTTTTTGCAAATAGCTGACTTCACTTTCACTTTTCTTGATCGTCACAAGTTTCACTTCCTGGTTCCTATGCTCTTGCACAACCCTGCAACGTTTGGGTCACAAACACGCTAGGAGAATGTTTTATTTGTTCAAGGATAATAAGGCTTTTTAAATGTTATGACATCATTGCCGTTGGTGTAAAGTGACATGAAACCTTGTTTTAAAAACACCTGCCATCTGGGCCAAATCTGATAGGGCAGTGACCCTTTCAAGGGTCGGTACAGTGGGGGTGTGTGCAAGGGTGCACATCTGCCTGAACAAAATGGGTCACTGTACACATAAGTGAACATTTACATGTGCCAGTGTAGTCCTTACTGGGGCAAGAAAGAGACACCTAGGGAGACATCGATGAAGAAGGGGAAAAAACAGGAAAATACTGCTGGAGCAATAGGTTCCTAAGTGGTCACCCTCCTTTACAGCCAGCTGGAATGTTGCTTGGGGGTTGGGGGACTCCACACAAGTAAGTCTGGAAACAAAAAACACACTGCACGCCCCAGAAAAGGGTGCAGGATACCAGGGATCACTGGCACTGGCCAGATGCAGCACCTGCATCACCAACTCACACGTACCCTTTTTTCCGGATCCAAGAAGATATTGGTGTAAAAGAGCTGGTCGCTATCATTGTCAAGTCCTTTCCAATCCTCCACAAGCTTGTTTAGGTTAGGAGCGTAACCTATGAAACCTGCGGGAACAAGGCAAAGGGTGAAGAGAGCCAGTGTCTCAATCCAGCCAGCCTGGAAGGGAAAATTCTCAGGGACTCATACATGTGGACAATGTCTCAGTCCCTTCTCCAAGGGGACATATACACTGTCTCATATACATATGTCCCCCCCTGCAAGGTAGCACAGATACACAGTTTCAATCTCTCGGCAAAGGGACGTGCACTCTCCCACCATGGGTCATCAGTGGGGATTGAACCCTTAATCTTCAGCACCCAAAGCGCAAGCTTCTGTAACCTGAGCTAAAGGAGCAGCCCCACTAGCTAAGAGTAAGTTGCAGGTTCTTATCCTCTACATGGGTTGCAATCAATGGAGGGAGACATATTTGCAAGTGCCTAGCTTATGTGCTATGAATGTGTACACACATGGTCTCAATTCTCCTCTAATTGCACAGTACTTTTCTGCCCCGCCCCATCTTCTCTAAGAGCCTGGTCTCCCGGAAACACAAAGCTGGGAGACGCTGACCTGTCTCTTACCTCCAGAACCCAGGAAACGCTTGCCATCTTGCACCGGAGGGTACTTGGCTTCCAGCCTCCGGTCAGGGTAGATGAAGGTCTCTGCTGAGAAAACCACCTTGCTCTTGGCCTGTTTGAACTTCTTCAGCAGCTCTGCAGGGCCCGATGCAAAGAGCACATCATAGCTGCAGGAGCAGCAGAGCAAGGCAGAAAGGAGAACAGAAAGGAACGAAGTCAAAGAGAACAGGTCAGGAAAAAAAAGAGTGTGAGAAACAGAAGATTCTCTCGGAATCCCTTTCTTTTAGCCCTGCACCACAGCGTTACAATCCCTGCAGTCATTCCAGGCATCGGTGTGGTGTGGTAATAGCCCTATGGAATCCCCAACACTGGAGGTTTTAGGACCAGGTTGGACAAACCCCAGACAGGGATGGTCTAGGTTTACTTCATCCTGCCTCAGTGCAGGGGGCTGGTCTCGATGACTTCTCAAGGTCCCTTCCTGTCCTATTTTTCTGTGGTTCTGTGAATTCATTGAGCGGAATATGGTACTTGTTCCAAACTAACCTACTGTGGTGAATAAAATACTGAGCTCACAGATGGATTGTTCCTTACATCCCTTAACGCTCAGGGGCTTTGCTTCTAGAGAGCTTTCCCTTCACGTCCTCGGAGCCTGCGGCAAACGCTGGTATCCCTGGCCTGTCCATTATGGGTGCTGGGACTTGAACCCTGACATCTGTCAGCCCACTCTTTTATTTCTCCTCACCGCGGACTAGTTCTTGGCTCCCAAGATGCCGCCCGCCTGGCTCTCCACCTCTCCTGGCCAAGCGGACAATTCTGCTGGGAAAGGCCAGGCCAGAATGGCAAACTAGCCCACTGATCCCTTGGAGGCCAAATTCAGCCTGGTGTAAGCAGAGGTAACTCCATCATCCTTACACAAGAGTTGGATTTGGTCCACTGCAGTGAGAGCTTCCCAGCTGGCACTGATGCATTTAACATTTCGCAGTCAGCATGGCGCAGGGAATCCCAGTAGGCAGGACTTCAACTTCCCCTACCAACCTCCTTCAGCGTTAATTACCCCCTGTTAAGAACCTGCCTCACAGCTCAACTCATGGCAAATCCCTTCAGCCCCGTTTACCTTTCTGTGAAGAGGATGATCAAGTCCTCCTTATCCGCATGCTGCTTCAAAGCGGACTTCAAGAGACGGACCTTCTGCCCACCTCCTGCTGCCTTCTTGTCATCACCACGCCACTCCTCATCCAGCCCCAGCACCTAAAGGGTGACAGGGAACCTTTTAACAAAGAGTTCACGCTACACAGGCAACAACTTGTTTCCCCAGCGTGAGTCACTCTAAGAAATGGGGTAGGAGAACCAGCTGCCAGAGAAACTCACAGCTACGTCGCTGCTGGCCTCCGGTCAGACTTTTGGCAAGGAGCAATGGTGCAGGAGCGCTGGCTGAGGAGGAACTCAGTTACACCTGTCCCGACCTCTCCCAGTGCAACTCCTAGCGGGCAAGGGCGTAAGGACACTTGCTCTGGTGGACACACAGTTACTGCTGACCCATCCTCTGCCACTGAGCATCACCACGAGGAATGGTGCAGGAGAGCGCGCAGCAAAGAGCTTTCACGGGTGTCTCTGTAGGAAATGATCGGGCACAGGGGCTGGCTCGGTGCCGCGGCTTTTGAGTCACAGCGGCACGATGCTATGTCATAGCAGCGTGGCTTGCCGCACCCATGAAAGCTTTCTGATGGAAGTGTGGTGTTGTGGGGGTCCCTTTGGAGCAACTCCCAAGGCTGCGCGGCTTCACCTGGACTTTGTAGTTGAAGAACTGGGCTGATCTTTTGAAGCGTTTGAATCCCTCAGTCTCCTGGGTGGCCACAGTAAGAACCAGCAGGTTTTCTGTAGGCAGGAGAAAGCACCAGGTAAAGAAAGACGTTCCGCCCTTCTCTGTTTCACCATTTAACAACCCACCTTCAAAAAGCAGCTTTGCGATTAGAAACAGGGGCGAGGTGGGGACTGGCAGCCTGAGGGCCCTGGCTGACTTCATGAAGGTAGGTAGTGTGGGGAAAGTTGAGGCATAGCAGGTACGTCTACACTGCAGCTGGGAGCGAGCCTCTCGCCCAGGTAGACAGACTCGCTCTGGCAGGACTCGAGCTAGCATGTTACAAAAATAGCAGTGTGGATGCTGAGGCTCGGGCTCTGACCCCCTTGGCTCAAGGGCCCAAGCTGCAGCCTGAGCGGCTACGTCCGCACTGCTTGTTCTAGCACGCTAGCTCGAGCCCTGCTCGCGTGAGCCTGTCTACCTGGGTTGGGAGGCTTGGTCCAAGCAGCAGTGTAGACGTACCCCCCGAGAAGTTAAGTGACTTTCCCAAGGCCACATGGCAAGCTAGCCACAGATGCAGGAATAGAACTTGACAGAGTCCTGATGTCTTCATCACTCACCACCCAGCATGACTGCCTCCGCTCAACCTCTGCTTTTCATTGCGACAACATAGTCCTATGAAACACAGACTAAAGCCCCGTCTAACTTGGATCTAGGGTCAAATGTTTGCATAAGCAAAGTCATGCTCCCCTGCAGACTCTCAGCACCGAAGTTCGGACCAAATTCTGCACGTGCTACTCTACTGCAATGTTCCCTCTCATTTTTGACAGGCTGTGCGCACAATTTCTTCTGTGCACATTTTTGACAGGCCGAGTGCGCAAAAAGTTTCTTCTGTGCAAATCGTTGTGCGCCCGGTGTTTCGCCGTGTGCACGGGGCTTAGAATCTGCGTGTGTGCACACACGCGCACAGCTTAGAGGGAACAGTGCTCTTCAGACTTCAATGCGGTGGGAGGTGCTTCCGTCCCTGAGAAAAGACGGCTCCTGAATTACAGTCAGGATTTGATTCACAGCCTGGAGTCCACTGGTGGAAGCCGGGCTGCAGGCCAGCAAGGGTGGAAAGCCATTCTGGAGGTGCACCGCAAGATACTCACCCACAGCTCTGCTCTCCTGGAGCAGCCAGCCAGTGTAGCCCCTGAGTGGGGCCAGCCAGAGGCAGAGCATGGCTAAGGAGCCCTACGCTAATACCAATGAAACCTGTGTCGTTACGTTGCCTTTACACTGGTACAACCAAGGTCAGAAGCTGGCCCTGCCCGTGAAGTCTGAGACTTTACAAAACTATCATTTCATTGCTCGGCTTGTGAGACAGACACAGAGAATACAACTTACTGAGGGTTTCTCTAGTAATGTAAAATGTAAGTCTCACTTTCCTCAGAGTTTAAAGAAAATTAAACATGAAGGTAAAAAAATAACACTGCCATCAATGGATGTGCAGACTTGAAAATCATCCACTTTGTTTAAGTGCTTACCTGCAGCACTGCTCGCTCTCTCCAGTGAGCATTTACACCGACATAAGGAACTGCAGCATTTGGCCAGATAGCTGTTATTTTTCTCTTGGATGCGCCTCTGATTTTCTATTGTAGTCTGGATCTGTGGTCCAGATGTCTACTATATATCATGTGGATTTATTCTGTCACAGCCTCCATCCAACATTCTCTCCCTACTGCTCTTGATTTTTTGGTTTCCAGTTTCTTAAAGTACTTTTTCAGTTTTTGCACATCCTCATGCTGGCAAAACTCCCATAGACAAAGCTCTTATCAAAGTCAAAGTAAAAATGGAGTAAAACTTTTAGGATTGGACCCATGATTTCTTTGATGTAACTGAATGCTCCTGCTTCATGTTAACACTTTCACCCGGATAGGAATGTGCAGGGGTCCTGGCAGCACTGTTCAAACAGGATCCCGGGCCAGTCGACTGGAACATTGGAAAATTCCAAGAATAACGGATTGGCCTGGAGGAGCATTTTCTTGGATCTAGCAGGACACTGGAGGAGTGAATTTCCTAGTGGGTGCACATGGTGTGCATCCCTAATGCATCTGGATAGATTTCCTGGGCACACAGAGCCCGATGCCTCTGGATGCATGAGAAAAGCAGGATCTCTGGATGTGGTAGACCACTGAGCATAAAATGGCTATTAGCCAGGATGGGCAGGGACGGTGTCCCTAGCCTCTGCTTGCCAGAAGCTGGGAATGGGCGACAGGGGAATGGATCATTTGATGATGACCTGTTCTGTTCATTCCCTCTGGGGCACCTGGCACTGTCCTCTGTCAGAAGACAGGACACTGGGCTAGATGGACCTTGGGTCTGATCCAATATGGCATTCTTATGTTCTTATGAAAATGGTGAAGGGTAGATACTAACCCACAGCAATTATCTGTCTGAGTCCTCAGGATATGGATGAAACTATAGTACAGTTGCAGAGAGAGATCTGGGGTGGGGGTAACAAGGGTAGAGATAAGTTTGGGATTCCCAGCTGAGGGAGAGAAGGGGTTTTAACCAGAAGTCCGTGAGATCCTTTATTCCCATCACAACAATATGAAAAGAGATTACAGGTCAATAAGAGACCATCAAGTTGGATTTAAGTATATTTTGTTTGAGATAAGGTGAGTGAGGTCATATCTTTTATTGAACCATCTTCTGTTGGTGAAAGAGACAAGCTTCCAAGCTCCACAGAGCCCTTCTGGGCTATTTGTTAGTCATTTAGGTACCACAGTGTTGAGCATGAGCCAGATGGATGGACAGACAGATGGACAGAGCTATAAAGGAATTTGAATGATGCAGAAGCATAGTTTTTAAACTCAGTTATTTAGCCAGCACAGTTAGGGCCCTAATTACACTCCTGCTTTTCATGTTCTGTGGAGTCAGATGTAAACAGCTTGGGAAAGTATGCAGTCCCCCAGGGAATATGCTAAAGCCGGCAAGTCTCCAGTCATGTGACAGCGTGCAGAGCATCAGAACAGCCTGCTTTGCTAGGGAGCCAGGAGCTCAGGCTTTCCTAGAAAATGGGAATCAGAGGGCAGATGAGAAGGGACGCAAATGTGGAATACCAGGCAGGGGGCTGGAAAAGAGACATTAAATTCCAGCCCCTGCTGTGAGAGCTGAAGATGTAAATTAACTGAATAAGACGGAATAATTTATAGGAGCCCACTGCTGGGCAGCTATTCCAGCCTGAATACTCTCCAAGGACCGAGGATCTCAAACCAAACAAAGCAGGAATTCATTTTCACGCCACCTTCCAAAGACAGTCAGCAAACTGTTTACACTCATCTTATGTGACTTCCAGAGTTTTCCTGCACCAAATGGGAGAGTGCGAGAGGCTCCAGCGGATGGCTGAGGAAGAGGTGTCATATTTCGGAGACAGAAAAAGACCTCACTGTGCAGCATATAAATTAATTAGAGCGAGAAAAAGCCAGTGCAGAGCCTCAGTCCTCCCCACACAGACTCTGGGCCGAATTCCTCAATAAAGATTCCCCTTAATTAATGATCTGGTGGGGAGGAACAACTTTGAGAGACACTAGCTAGGCTTCACTTCTGTGCCAAGAGGCCTCTAGTTACAGAGAGATCTTTCCACCCACAAGGCATTCTTTCAGTCCAGTCTCGGAAGTCTTAAGGCTGAACTATGCAGCCTCCAGCTACCTTCCCCTTTTACCCTTTTCTTCCTCAAAGTTACTGCTGCAAGTGAATATTCACTTCCTAAGCCGCAGTAGTTACCCTTTTGCTCTATAACCGGCAAAGCCCTTTGCTGGGTTCCCCAAATGCTCTTCTCTTTCTCCACATCACCATTTCAAATCCTGGCTCCCTTCTCCAGACATAAATCACCCCGGGCCAGATCCCCAGCTGGAAATCGCTGGAATGGTGCCAGCTTACACCAGCATTCAAATGCCCTTGTGAGCAGGGTAACATATGTTTGGCATTTTGTGGAAGCATTTCAAAGCAGATGTACTCTTTCACATCTTCTGTCCCACATTACTTCTTGTAAACAAAAACACTGACTCCTTTCTGCCAAGCAGGGTCATCCAGACTCAGTGACACTGAAGGCTACTCGGACAACCAGAAACCTGGAAGTTACAGTTAACTGTATAAACACAGAGTACAGAAGCAGCATGGATCAGTGGATCAGGCATTGGACTTAGATTCAAGAGACCTGGATTCTGCCTCCCACTGACCTGTTCTGTGACATTAGCAAATCACTTCACACTCTGGGCCTCCATTTTCCCATCTGTACAATGGGTACATGATGCTTACCAACCTTTCTAAAGCACTTGGAGCACTGTGGTGAAAAGAGCTATGGAAGGCAAAGTATCGTTACAGAGACATAACATTTAGATCAATAATAAATGCAAACAGCAATACTATCAGGGTGGACTTCAATGTTTCTCCACATAAATAGTTAGAATCTGCTTGCTGGAGGAGTTCAGCAGCAGTAAACGTAGACTGTGGCTACACTACACAGCTTTTAGCGACACAGCCGACGTAGCCGCTGTTGGTCGGCAGGAGAGAGTTCCACAAAAAACTTCCACCTCCCACAAGCAGCAGCGGCTTTGTCATCACGAGAGCGTTCCTGCCAACAAAGTGCTGTTCACACTGGTGCTTTTTGCCTGCAAAACTTTTGTCATTCGGGGGAGTGTGTGTGTGGGGGGGTTAACACCCCTGAACGACAAAAGTTTTGCCGACGATGTGCCAGTGTAGACATACCCTTAGAGACGATCATCTTTTTCCTGAACTTATAGGGAGAGCACAGATGCAGTTGCATATTAAGACGCCAAGGGCTGCCTTTAGCCCTAAGCTGCACTTTGGAAAGCATGACTGTAAAGCTTGCTAGTAAAATAAAGCTTAAGAAAATACGACTCACCCAGGAGACAATTAGTAAAATCAATGCCCGATTCGACATCTGAGAATTGAATTGCCATATTAAGTTTACTTGAAGCACACTTTCTCTTTTAATAGTAAGTCAAACACAGCACAAGTAGTACCTAGACTTGCAAAAAAATGGGTCTCCAGGCGCTTTACAGAAGAGGCTCGGTAGTAGTATCCCCATATTACAATTGTTGAAGCTGAAGTGCAGATTTTTCTTAAGGCCCTGCAGCAAGTCAATGGCCGAAAGGGAAAAGCACTCATTCCAAGCCCCTTGCCCTATGCAATACACCACACTGATTCCTGCATAGGGCCAAATTTCTGTTCCTGGTGTGCCTTGGACTCCTGTTAATAAAATCAGTGAGAATCTGGGGTGCACAAGGAGTGCAGAAAGCGTGACCCAAGCTTTGCACAGAGTTGCTTTTCTTACACTCCTCTAAGGATTCGCCTACACACCAACCCTGTGGTGCTTTAAGTACTGGGGCCTTATGCTGGGACTGGTAAAGCAGTACACCGCCCTGGGGGATACAGTTATACAAGTAAAAAGATGCTTATAGCAATATAAGTTATTCCCGCCAATTTAGGGGAATAAACTATACCGGTACCAGGCACCTTATTACTAGTACAATTGGATCCACACTAGGGAACTGTTTTTGTTTAAAAAAAAAAAAATCACTGTCCTACCTGAAATTGTTAAATCGGTACAAAATCTGTAAACAGAGCAGGCCTAACCTCTTTTAATAGGTTCAAACTTTCAGCTCCTATTGCTGCCTGTGACGGCCCACAGTTTAGCTTCCGTAGTTAGAGATTTCAGAGTGGTTGCCGTGTTAGTCTGTATCAGCAAAAACAACAAGGAGCCCTTGTGGCACCTTAGAGACTAACAAATTTGTTTGGGCATAAGCTTTCGTTGTCTAAAACACACTTCATCAGATGCATGGAGTGGAAATCTGATGAAGTGGGTTTTAGCCCACGAAAGCTTATGCCCAAATAAATTTGTTAGTCTCCACAAGGACTCCTCGTTGTTCTTAGTGAGAGACGGTAGGGAACGTGAGATACAGCCTTTCCCTGCGAGGCTCCCAGTTCAAATCCAGCCAGTCACCAGTGATCCAAAAACATCACCATTTGGTAGCTGCCCTCAGCTAAAGGCAGTCAGACAGATGTCCACATCAACACAAAATCCACCAGCAGTATCGGCAGCTCTGTGGCAATCTCAGTGGAGAAGCCAAGGACTGAGTGAGGCTGGAGACTGAACTATCCCTTCAGCCCCTACAAATGATCTGATCCTCCAGATCAGGGTCTGGGGACATGGACGGGACGGTGAAGGGGAAGCTTACTGTGCAGCTCTCTGTGCTAACACTTTTCTGCGTCTGAGGCCACTGGTCTCTAGAGATGGCATTCTTGCTCTTCACCGGAACTAAATTCACACAAAGATCTAGAAAGGTAAATAGGGAACTTCCTGCTAAACCCCCTCAGTGCTTGATCCTTTGTTAATTTTAGCTTGTGCCCTCTTGTTTAGAGCTGGTCTGGTATTTTTTGCCAAAACTTATTCCCCCCCACCGAATGCCCATTTGTTAAAAGCAAACTGTTCACACAAAGGGTCGGTCTTGACAAACCTCCCAATTCCAAACATTTGGGGAAAGGAAACATTTGGAAGTTGTCAAAACATCACATTTTGACATTTTCAAAATAGAAGCTTTCAATCTGGAGGGTCAAAATGACTATTTGCTTTGAATTTTAGAAAATTTCCACAAAAAAGGGTTTAAATGAAAAAAAAACATTTTGAATTTATCTAAACAGAATGTTTCTATCAACCTGAATGGATTTTTTTTTTCCAGGTTCTTGATTTGTGAAAATTTTCAAGATTTTGACTTTTCATCCTGATTCAGGATGGGGAAATTTGTGGAATCTTGAAAATTCCCTACTCCTGATTTTGAACTTGTACCATTATTTACAACTTAAATCACGTTGCCTCTTAATTGCCACTTCTTTAATGAAAATAAATGTAATGAGCCAAATTGCTCTTCAGAGTTGTAATGCTGAAACTCTATCATGCTTGTAGTCATCTGCAGTAGCTATTCCAATTCTTCTGCATTTAGCAAAATACTTTAGAGGTTCCCTCACCAGCTGTTTGTATAGGGATAAAATGATGGTATCTTCTGATTGTTCCAGACCTCAGATAATCACACAGGCATCCCAGGGCTCCAACTCTCCATTTACCAATCCCTGTCTGGCTGTCTAGGTGCACCATAGAAGTGTAACAGGCACTGACCACAGGTTGTGTGATGCAACAGGGCCCAACGGCTGAGCCTTGGGCACTTACCTCAGACTGGGTGGTACCTGAAGCTCATGTTACTCACTCTGTGCTGTGAGCACTGACTCCAGGCTGGCGGTGCCCGGGTCTGCCCGGGCAGGGGACGCTGGCCCCCCGCTGGCAGTGCCCAGGACAGGCGCTCAGTGCCCCCCGCTCGCGGTGCCCAGGACAGGCGCTCAGTGCCCCCCGCTCGCGGTGCCCGGGTCTGCCCGGGCAGGGGACGCTGGCCCCCCGCTGGCGGTGCCCGGGACAGGCGCTCAGTGCCCCCCGCTGGCGGTGCCCGGGACAGGCGCTCAGTGGCCCCCGCTGGCGGTGCCCGGGACAGGCGCTCAGTGGCCCCCGCTGGCGGTGCCCGGGACAGGCGCTCAGTGCCCCCCGCTGGCGGTGCCCGGGACAGGCGCTCAGTGCCCCCCGCTCGCGGTGCCCGGGTCTGCCCGGGCAGGGGACGCTGGCCCCCCGCTGGCGGTGCCCGGGACAGGCGCTCAGTGCCCCCCGCTGGCGGTGCCCGGGACAGGCGCTCAGTGCCCCCCGCTCGCGGTGCCCGGGACAGGCGCTCAGTGCCCCCCGCTCGCGGTGCCCGGGACAGGCGCTCAGTGCCCCCCGCTGGCGGTGCCCGGGTCTCCCCGGGCAGGGGACGCTGCCCCCCGCTGGCGGTGCCCGGGTCTCCCCGGGCAGGGGACGCTGGCCCCCCGCTGGCGGTGCCCAGGACAGGCGCTCAGTGCCCCCCGCTCGCGGTGCCCGGGTCTCCCCGGGCAGAGGACGCTGGCCCCCCGCTGGCGGTGCCCGGGACAGGCGCTCAGTGCCCCCCGCTGGCGGTGCCCGGGTCTCCCCGGGCAGGGGACGCTGGCCCCCGCTGGCGGTGCCCGGGACAGGCGCTCAGTGCCCCCCGCTGGCGGTGCCCGGGACAGGCGCTCAGTGCCCCCCGCTGGCGGTGCCCGGGACAGGCGCTCAGTGCCCCCCGCTGGCGGTGCCCGGGTCTCCCCGGGCAGGGGACGCTGGCCCCCGCTGGCGGTGCCCGGGACAGGCGCTCAGTGCCCCCCGCTGGCGGTGCCCGGGACAGGCGCTCAGTGCCCCCCGCTGGCGGTGCCCGGGACAGGCGCTCAGTGCCCCCCGCTGGCGGTGCCCGGGTCTCCCCGGGCAGGGGACGCTGGCCCCCGCTGGCGGTGCCCGGGACAGGCGCTCAGTGCCCCCCGCTGGCGGTGCCCGGGACAGGCGCTCAGTGCCCCCCGCTGGCGGTGCCCGGGTCTCCCCGGGCAGGGGACGCTGGCCCCCCGCTGGCGGTGCCCGGGACAGGCGCTCAGTGCCCCCCTCTCACCCTCCTGCTTGGAACCGCCGCTCCCCTCCGCGATCAGCAGCGTGAGGACCAGCCCGGGCAGCAGGAGCAGCTGGGGCAGCATCGGGGCGACTTGTGGCGGATCCTGGGCTCCCCGAGTCCGGTTCCGGCTCCAGCCGCGGCGCTGCCTGCAGACCGGACCCGGCCCTGTGCACCGGGGAGCGGGACAAAGCGGGCACCCACCGCGGCCGACTCCCGGCGCTGCGAGGTTCTCGCTGCCACGCACTAAACACGCCCCTCCGCGGGGCTCCTCCCTGCCGCCCGGACTCAGCCCCTTCCCTCCAGCCCGGGCGGCGGATCGCTGGAGCCGCCTGGGGCAAGGGCCCAGCACACCGACAGCTGGGGAGTCTGCCCACCCCACTGCCCACCCCCCGCTAACCCAGTCCCCAGCCTGGGGGACCTGGGGCAGGCAGGATTCCTGCTCCGGGCTGCCCTCACCCCATCCCCACCGCCCCATTTCAGGAGGGCTTTATGGACACACCTCGTTACGTATTGTGGGCGATTTGGGCGTGACAAATGCTACACAGAGAGATCATCTCTAGTACTCCTTAGAAATGAACTAATGTGGCCAAGTTCAGATCCCAACTTTCCCAAAGGGTATGTGTTGGGGTGGGGGGGTGTCTTCAGGGGAATGCCGGCTTTTGCTTTGGACCCCCCCTACCCCCGCATTGTGAGTGTACATCCAGTGGTGCTGGAACTGGGGGGGGGGGGGTGTGCAGCTGGATTGAAGTAGTAATAACAAACACCAGATAACATGGTTTCCATCATCAGCACCCCGATGGTTCCAGACTCCCCCTGTGTATCAGGACCCAAGGGATAGATTTGTAATGAAGGAGCTGAAGCACTTAATCGTGGTCAGAGATGAGCCACTAGAAGTTAGCATGTGATTGTAGGTGCTGGAACTCGGGGTCTTGCGTACTCTGTGGCTTGAAGTGGTTTCCATCATATACAGGGTTTACGGTTTGGTTCAATGGCTCTCAGCACCCCCACGGCAATAGAACCTCAGAATTACAAACACCAGAGTCAACCACAAAACCTGATTTGGAACCAGAGCTACACAATCAAGCAGCAGCAGAGAGGACCAAAAAAAAAAAAAAAAAAAAGGCAAATACAGTACCGTACTGTGTTAAACGTAAACTACTAAAAAAAAGGAAAGCCACATGTTTCTTCAGCATAGTAAAGTTTCCAAGCTGTAGTAAGTCAATGTTCAGTTGTAAACTTTTGAAAGAGCCATAATGTTTTGTTCAGGGTTAGGTACATTTCAGAATTACAAACCACCTCCATTCCCCACCGAGTTTGTAACTCTGAGGTTCTACTGTATACAAATTGTTCCAGCACCCCTGCACATGGTTTGCACATTTGCAGACAGTAAGCATGAGAAAGTTGAAGCAGAAAAAGATTACACACAGCTTTGGAATTTGGGGATCATTATTAAATACTTTCCTTCCACCTGTCAGTTCACATTAGTTGCCTCTTACTAGCATAGTAAAAAATCTGTTACAATACTCACATAGATACGTGGTGTGCTTCATCCGCTACCATTTATCACTCATTTATCCTTTTGCTTACATTTATTTTTCTGTTTATCATTAAGAACCTGGTTAGTTCATCTTTAATTGTTTTGTTGTGCAAGCATTTCCCCCCCTTGAAGTCCTGCTTAGTTCTATAACAAGGCTATTTTATATGTTTGGTTTGACTTATTGGTGTAATAAAAATACATTAATTTAAAAGGATGAGGCGGGGGGTTCTGGTCATTTTTGTAAGGTACTGAATGTTGCGCCGAGTAAACCCATCTCTGATACTGACTTGCTGTGTGGCCTGGAGCAAGTTATTAAATATTATTTATTATTATTTATTATTTCTACTATTTATATTGCAGTAGAACCTAGAGCAGGAGTGGCCAAACTTACTGGCCCTCCGAGCCACGTACGACAATCTTCAGAAGTTCAAGAGCCAGGGCACATCTGCCAGGAGCCGGGGGTTGAGGCTGCTGAAGCCCCAAGCCCTGGCAGGTGCGCCCCAAAGGGCTGAAGCCCCAAGCCCCTCCTCCTCGCAGGGCTGAATTGAACCCACTGACTGTATGTGAGGATAGGAAATCTGTCAGGGAAGAGGGAATAGCACTGGGTAGATCAACAGGGGAGCTGGGGTATATGAAAGTCAGGGGCAGAGAACTGGAGATGGTAGAGTATGTGCACTGGGATAGAAAAAAGTGCAATAGTATCAGAGAGATGGGGAGTGCTTGACTGAAGACAGGGAGTAAGTATCAGGAAATGTACAGCATGTGTCAGGATCTTAGCATCAGAGTAATGGATCAGATGTTGGATGCTTCCTGATCACAAAGCTCACAGTTGTAAATCAGAGAAGAAACTCACTCAGTGATGTAGAATCCTGCGTCCCAAACCTGCTGTCTTTCGGCAGGCAAAACAAACTTGCAATCAAGTGGAATTTTAGTTCCCTATGGGCCTCTGCAGGGGAAACCTAAGGAAGCAAGATCTTGAAAGGGAAGAGAAAATATGAAGTGCATTAAAGATATCCCAGTGAGATGTAGGTCTATAGTTTTATAACTAGTTGGGGCATTCCATTTTGCTTCATGTAAGAATACTGGCAACCTTGACACCCCAACAAAGAGCCATAGATCTGATTTATTTGTGCAATCAAAGTAAATGCCTGATGTGTTTAAGTCACCTTTGATTCCAGTCCCTGACCTCAAAGTAGTGATTTTCTCAATATAGTTGGGCAAACAGAAAAGTCTTCAGTATAAAACAATGCACCACAGCAGATAGCAATCTGATAGGCTATGGACTCTCCCTAGAAAACCTGCCTCTTCAAACGTGCCAGGTCTCATTCGTTTTATTTTAAAGGAAGATCCTTTCACTTGGGATTTGTTTAGAGACAAGCCCGAACCAAAACGCTGGACTCAAATCCCAAGGCAACTCAAATCCATCAATGCCCCCCAACCTGTGTGTGACCTTTAGGTGCTACTGCAATATAAATACTGAATAAATATCTATGTAATAAGGCAGATCCAAACCCCAGATCTGGACACACCAAACATTGGGGAAGTTTGGATCTGGATTTCAAACTCCTACTGTCAGGGAAAGTTCAGATCCAATGTTTTGGCTGAGCCCTTTATATAGATTCAAATTTCAAATCTGTGAGTTCAGGTTTGGAGCCAGGTCTCAAGTTCAGATCCAGGTTTTGATTCAGCCCTTTATGTGGATTCAAACTGGATTCAGCTCCACATTTTCATCTCAGATTTTTGGAACAGGCCTGTCTGTCTCTCATTTTAAGTATTTCCATTCTAAAATGAGAGATTTCTAGGTGCATTTTAAACCTGAATTTGTCATTGTGTATAATCTCCCCTTATTGAAACTGTCCCAGCCTGGCAGCCTTGCTTGCATTCTGCAGCTATACCAACCATCCCAGTGATTGTATGTTTCTTTCCTGGTTCTCTGTTTGTCCTCTTTGCCCTCCTGCTGGAATTCGTCGCCTGTCTTTTTAAACAGCAGAAGCTGCCAGTGCAGATGTTCCAGTGAGTACGTGCAACACGTGCTTCATGTGAAGCATCAGCTTGCCAACGATTTAAAGAAACAGAACTCAGTTTTAATAGGTCCTCAACCAAATAAGTGGATACCCTGGAGGAAAAATCGTGGCCCTATTTAAATTAATCAGAGGGAGTTTTATCATTCACTTGAGGTACTGGGATTTCGCCCTCCATTTTTTTAAAAGATCGCAGATGCCATAAAGTCAGTAATGTATTTACAAGGAGGAAGGCAAGAAACTTTTCTCCCCTCTTTCCCCTCACTAAACTGTCAGTTCTCTGGCTCTAAATAGTTAATTTCCCACCCAGTGAACACCTTTCCTACCCCACTTCTGCTCATTATATTTCTCTGTGATTTGTACTGTCATTTGAAAACTATAGGGCAAAGCACAATTTGCATTGGCTTGGTCTGTAGATTTCAGTCCCAGCATAAAGCTTATTTTTTCCATTCACTATACAGCATGGGCAAATATTTAAACCTAACAGAAGAGACCCCAGCTTTTTCTCCTTAATCTTACAGGCTGTGCTGGGATAACAGGAATAAAATGTAATTAACAACTTGTATTATGAGAAAAAAATTGGTTTAGTCCGTAAAGTCAGCAGATTTAAGGAGGCAAAATATAATTCCTTACATTGAAATGTGGCCATGAATCCTTGGCTGATACTACAGGTACCATGAAATCGTCACATGGCCAAGAATTTGGTTTGAACAAAAGACAGTATCTTCAGCCGTACAGCACCCTCCGTGTTGGGGTACTGATTCAATACTGACTCTAAATCATTGACACCACTTCCTGCAGCCACTAGTCGTTCTCTGGAGTAGTCTCATCCAAGTAACAACTAATCCTCAGAAAAGAACTGTCTGGCCAACTTTAATTTTATAAGCAAAATCATTCTTTTTGCCTTGAGACTGGTGTAAAATCTGCAGAAACTACAGAAATGTATTTATAGAGCAACTTAAAATCAAATGAATGAGATTTAAGCGGCTCATTTGAGCCAGCTGCTTAAATATCGTATTTCAGACCAACGTGATGCTACGTGGTTGAGATCTAGACAGTCTGAAAAGAGAGATTTATAATAAGAAGCTGGTGGTATTCCAGCAGGGCTGCTCTAGGTGATGCTCTCTCTACAGTGCAGTAACAGTACCCACTTTATATTATAAGAAACCCATTGCCAAGTCAGGCTGGTTTTTAAATCAGACTCTGGAAGGCTGCCTGATTTTGGTATGTGTCTGTCAAGTGGTAGCCAAAGAGCAGAAAAGCTTTTATGAATTACTAATGATCCAATGCAACGGATGGAATTGCTCTGTGTGGATCTTGCATATTCCCTTAGCAGAGACTTGAAACAAGCCCCTGATACAGTAGGGTCTACACTGTGCTGGAAGTTGCTCTTTGCATACCTTGACTAGAGGTGATTCCACATTTTAAACAAATTTGAGATTCAGGAAGTGGGGGAAGGAGAGCAAGAATGAAATTCAAGCGTCCTTCAGCTACACTGAGAGAGTAAAGTTGAGGGGTACATCTCCCCTTGCCACTCCAGTGGTTGCATCTATGTCTGACACTTTATCATGTGAGTGTATTTGGAACATATCACCCTATTGTAACCAGAAATAGAACAAGACAAATTAGAACTTTAAAGAGTTTCTGACTGCCCAGTTGTGCCACACTGGGGTTCAAAGCACATCTCCAAAGAGGAGAATATCTACTCTTCATTTTATCTCTGTCACTTTCTGTTTGACCTCTGCCAACACCAGAACAGTAACAGCTAGAGAGCTCTGCCTGATTGCTGGGAAGAGAAATCTAACAAGGAAGTCACAGCTGGGGGCAACAAGCACAGGAGTTAGATTCTCAGAAAGAACTGATTTCAGAACAACTTTTAACCTGTAACTAATCATGGACTTCCTTGGACACATATAACCTAGCAAGGCCACAGAGCTCTGGTACTGCCTGCAGATAGCTGGAGACGAGTCCACAGAGACACACACCTCGATCTAACATTGGTCCCAGCAGCACCCAGCCTGGCACTGCCCCCACCCTCCCATCAGCATCTCAGGAGCTCGCCACAGTCAGCACAGAGCCTAACACTGCTCTGTCTACACACACACCCAGCCTGGCACTTCCTCCGCCCCCAGCGCGCCCCCAGCCTGGCACCGCCCCCAGCACGCCCCCAGCCTGGCACTGCCCCCGCCCCCAGCGCGCCCCCAGCCTGGCACCACCCCCGCCCCCAGCGCGCCCCCAGCCTGGCACCGCCCCCGCCCCCAGCGCGCCCCCAGCCTGGCACCGCCCCCGCCCCCAGCGCGCACCCAGCCTGGCAGTTCCCCCGCCCCCCCAGCGCGCATCCAGCCTGGCCCCGCCCCCGCCCCCAGCGCGCCCCCAGCCTGGCCCCGCCCCCGCCCCCAGCGCGCCCCCAGCCTGGCACCGCCCCCGCCCCCAGCGCGCCCCCAGCCTGGCCCCGCCCCCGGCCCCAGCGCGCCCCCAGCCTGGCCCCGCCCCCGCCCCCAGCGCGCCCCCAGCCTGGCCCCGCCCCCGCCCCCAGCGCGCCCCCAGCCTGGCCCCGCCCCTGGCCCCAGCGCGCCCCCAGCCTGGCCCCGCCCCCAGCGCGCCCCCAGCCTGGCCCCGCCCCCGCCCCCAGCGCGCCCCCAGCCTGGCCCCGCCCCTGGCCCCAGCGCGCCCCCAGCCTGGCACCGCCCCCGCCCCCAGCGCGCCCCCAGCCTGGCCCCGCCCCCGCCCCCAGCGCGCCCCCAGCCTGGCACCGCCCCTGGCCCCAGCGCGCCCCCAGCCTGGCCCCGCCCCCGCCCCCAGCGCGCCCCCAGCCTGGCACCGCCCCTGGCCCCAGCGCGCCCCCAGCCTGGCCCCGCCCCCGCCCCCAGCGCGCACCCAGCCTGGCACCGCCCCTGGCCCCAGCGCGCACCCAGCCTGGCACCGCCCCTGGCCCCAGCGCGCACCCAGCCTGGCACCGCCCCCAGCGCGCACCCAGCCTGGCACCGCCCCCAGCCCCCCCAGCGCGCTCCCAGCCTGGCACCGCCCCCAGCCCCCCCCAGCGCGCCCCCAGCCTGGCACTGCCCCCGCCCCCAGCGCGCCCCCAGCCTGGCACCGCCCCCGGCCCCAGCGCGCCCCCAGCCTGGCACCGCCCCCGGCCCCAGCGCGCCCCCAGCCTGGCAGTTCCCCCGCCCCCCCAGCGCGCCCCCAGCCTGGCACCGCCCCTGGCCCCAGCGCGCCCCCAGCCTGGCACCGCCCCCAGCGCGCCCCCAGCCTGGCACCGCCCCCAGCCCCCCCAGCGCGCCCCCAGCCTGGCACCGCCCCCAGCCCCCCCAGCGCGCCCCCAGCCTGGCACCGCCTCCGCCCCCCCAGCGCGCCCCCAGCCTGGCACCGCCCCCAGCGCGCCCCCAGCCTGGCACCGCCCCCGCCCCCCCACAGCACACCCAGCCTGGCACCGCCCCCGGCCCCAGCGCGCCCCCAGCCTGGCACCGCCCCCGCCCCCAGCGCGCACCCAGCCTGGCAGTTCCCCCGCCCCCCCAGCGCGCACCCAGCCTGGCACCGCCCCTGGCCCCAGCGCGCCCCCAGCCTGGCACCGCCCCCAGCGCGCCCCCAGCCTGGCACCGCCCCCAGCCCCCCCAGCGCGCCCCCAGCCTGGCACCGCCCCCAGCCCCCCCAGCGCGCCCCCAGCCTGGCACCGCCTCCGCCCCCCCAGCGCGCCCCCAGCCTGGCACCGCCCCCAGCGCGCCCCCAGCCTGGCACCGCCCCCGCCCCCCCACAGCACACCCAGCCTGGCACCGCCCCCGGCCCCAGCGCGCCCCCAGCCTGGCACCGCCCCCGCTCCCAGCGCGCCCCCAGCCTGGCAGTTCCCCCGCCCCCCCAGCGCGCCCCCAGCCTGGCACCGCCCCTGGCCCCAGCGCGCCCCCAGCCTGGCACCGCCCCCAGCCTGGCACCGCCCCCAGCGCGCCCCCAGCCTGGCACCGCCCCCAGCCCCCCCAGCGCGCCCCCAGCCTGGCACCGCCCCCAGCCCCCCCAGCGCGCCCCCAGCCTGGCACCGCCCCCAGCCCCCCCAGCGCGCACCCAGCCTGGCACCGCCTTCCCCCCCCCCCAGCGCGCCCCCAGCCTGGCACCGCCCCCAGCACGCCCCCAGCCTGGCACCGCCCCCGCCCCCCCACAGCACACCCAGCCTGGCACCGCCCCCGGCCCCAGCGCGCACCCAGCCTGGCACCGCCTCCGCCCCCCCAGCGCGCACCCAGCCTGGCACCGCCCCCGCCCCCCCACAGCACACCCAGCCTGGCACCGCCCCTGGCCCCCCAGCGCGCCCCCAGCCTGGCCCCGCCCCCGCCCCCAGCGCGCCCCCAGCCTGGCCCCGCCCCCGCCCCCAGCGCGCCCCCAGCCTGGCACCGAACCCTCCACCTTCCCTGGGCCCCTGAGGGTTAAGCCCGCCTTGTCTGTCGTAAAGTGTCGTGCTCCGGGTCGGGCTCCGCTTTCCGGCCGCGGGGGCGCTCGGTTTGCGGCAGGTCGGGCAGGCGCGGGCGGAAGCGCGGCTCGGGTGCGGGCCGGGCGGAGGGAGGCGCGCAGGCCGGGGATGAGGGCCCCCCCGCGGGGCGGCTGGTAGCTCCAGGCCGCGGGCGACTCCAGGCCCCCCCGCCCCCCATGTGGCTGCAGCAGCGGCTGAAGGGCTTCCCGGGGCTGCTCTCCAGCAGCTGGGCCCGGCGCCTCCTGGCCCTGCTCGGCTTCCTGCTCGTGGCCTACTGGTACCTGGGGGGCGCCCGGCCGCGCCTGCCCTGGGGCGCCGGGGAGCCGCGCGGCGGGGAGGCCGGGCTCTGCCTCCAGGCCGAGACGCGGGCCTGGCCGGGGCTGGAGGAGCGCGGCGATGCCCTGAGGCTGCGCCTCCCCGGCGACGGCGCCCCGGAGGCTGCGGGGGGGCACCCGGCCCTAGTGGGCAACGGCTTCCTGCTGCTGGACGTCGCCGCCAACCGGCTCTGGGTGTCCGCCGGGGCCTCCGCGGCCGGCCCGGCCCACGCCACCGACTACCCGGCGCTGGTGCAGCTCAAGGCGGTGAGCGGGCAGGCTGAGGCCCGGGCCGCGGCGGTGGTGCTGCGGGACGGGGCGGTGCGGCGGGTGCGGTGCGTCCCGAGCGGGCAGGGGCCGGCCGCAGCCCAAGCCCCCGCCCGCGACTGCGGGACGGTCCGGGAGGAGCTGCTGGCCCACCGCAGCCGGCCCCACCTCTACCTGCAGCGGATCCACATCGCCAACCCCACCGAGAGGGTCATCGCCTTCGAGGCCTCCACCCCTTCCTCCCCCTCCTCTGCCCTGGGAGCCAAGTTCATCACCAGCCTGGAGAAGGTGGGGGACCGGCAGTTCCTGTTCTCCTCCGGCCGGGTGCTCCTTGCTAGCAGCTCCAAGGTGGTGCTGGTGGTGGTGGCTGCCAAGAAACTGGTGACCCGGGTGCAGGTGGCACCCAAGTCTCATTTCCATGAGACAGTGCTGTCCGTTGTATACACCTCAGAGCCCATAGAGCCCTCCAGCCTGGAGGAAACCTTCAGCAAGCTGAGGGAGTTGGCTAAGAAGGAGATGCTGGAGGTGATGCAGATGGGGGTTGAGGAGCTGTTCCAGGAGCACCAGCAGACTTGGTCTGATTTGTTTATTTCAGGTAAGGAGAGCTAGGTTCACTTGAAAACCAAGTAGCGAGAGCACCCCATTGCATTAACAGGTGAGCTCCACTCACAACGTTCTGGTCACTTATGAAGCATTTCAGCTCATGTGAAATTTCATCCTTCCTCTGAGATGGTTAGAGGGACAGTAGGGATGTCTCAGGTTGTTAATAACCTAATGCTTTTTGCTCAAAGCACTTCAAAGGTAGCTAAATATTATTAGATAAAGAAACAAAGGTTAAGGAGAGAACTTTAAGAAGTGGCTTCTGATTTCTAGTCCCTGCTCTAGATCTGCCACTGGCTTGCTGTGTAATCTGAGGCAAATCAGAGGCCAAAACTAAGTAGCCTCTGATCCTGGCTGCCCAATCTGAGAAACCTTAGTCTAGTTTTTCAGAAGTTCTTAACTTCAATTAAAGTTGTGGGTGCTAATGGGACTGGCAGCAGCTGAATACTAAGACAGTCTCACTGAATAGGCCCGGAAGAGACCTTGAGAGGTCATCTCATCTAGCCCTGTGTGCTGAGACAGAACCAAATATACCTAGACCATCCCTGACAAGTGTTTGTCTAACCCATTCTTGAAAACTTCCAACGATGGGATTCCACAATTTCCCCGAAAGCCTATTCCAGTACTTAAATACCCTTAAAATTAGAAAGTTTTTCCTAATATTTAACCTAAGTCTTTCTGGCTGCAGATTAAGCCCATTACTTCTTGTCCTACCTTAAATGGACATGGAGAACAATTGATCACTGTCCTTTTTATAACAGGCCTTAACATATCTGAAGATTTATCAAGTCTTCTCTCCCCCCCCGCCCAAGGCTAAACATACCCATTTTTAACCTTTTCTCAGAGGTAATCTATTGTTACAGGCTGAAAATCAATTCTAGGGATCAGTAGGATGAGACTACAAAGTACCTCATAAATCTGGTAAATTACAGTTTGTAAAGCTTTTCAAAAAGCATGGAAAATCCAACTACATTAATAAGGAAGTTAGTCACCGTTACACATACATCCACAGGGTCTCAGAGCAGCAGAAGTTCTATTAACATAACTAGAGAGAATTCAACTATAGACATGCTTAACCAAGAGCTCCTTGGTTTCTCCAGGAATAATGTAATAGTCCTGTACTTGCTTTAGACTGGGTAGGGTTGGTTAACACTAAGTTAATGTCAGTTATGTGAGTGTACTGGAACTGAAGTAGCCTTGATGGGTCCCTATGTGTTATACATGTGTACAATTCTACGGAAAGGGAGTCTGTAAGTCTTCCTTCACAGGATATATATCTTGCCCATTAAAATTTCCTCTGGGCTGAAACTTAGTACAAGGTGTCCACATAGCAATTTTTTTTTAAAAAAAAGAGAAAAATGCAACTTTTCCTGTTTTGATTTATAATAAATGGGACATGATCAGGTCCCTAATTTGTTCCATTCACTTCAGTGTTTTCAAAACAAGTTAAAATGGAAGATACCAGAGTAAGAAATGGCTGAGCACTGGCAGCCAAGCGTGAGCTTTTGCACTCAGTTCCTTGTCACCCTCACACCAACATCTGTGTAGCTGTTGGCACCAGTGTCTGCAAATCTGAACTTCCTGTTTTCTCTATTTAAACACTTGTTGACAGACAGGTGTGACATTGAGCGATTTTTTTTCCTATATTGCAGGGGTCGAAATGAGAAAGATTACAGATTCCCACACACCATCCAGCAAGACTGTCAATATGACTCTCTACTATGTCCTATCTTGCATGCCAGCTCCTCTACTGGATCCACTCATTGGTGGTGAGGACAGAGAAAAAATGGAAGCCAACTTGAAATATGCTGACCACTGCTTCAGTGGCCATGCAACCATGCATGCAGAGAACCTGTGGCCCGAGAAGCTGTCCAGTGTTCCTCAGATTCTGCAGCTCTCAGACTTGTGGAAGCTGACTCTCCAGAAGCGGGGATGCAAGAGCCTGGTGGCAGCTGGGGTCCATGGACTCATGCAGGGGATGGTGCTCAGCTTTGGAGGTCTGCAGTTCACAGAAAACCATCTCCAGTTTCAGGCTGACCCTGATGTGCTTCACAACAGCTATTCCCTGCGTGGGATCCACTATAACAAAGACCTGATTAATCTGGCTGTTTTGCTGGATGCTGAAGGAAAGCCCTTCCTGCATGTGTCTGTGAAGTTCCAGGACAAGCCAGTTAGGCTGTATGCCTGCGAGGCGGGCTGCTTGAATGAGCCTGTGGAGTTGACATCTGAGCTGCGGGGTCACACCTTCCCTGTCATGGTGACTCAGCCTATCACACCATTACTTTATATATCTACAGACCTGACCCATCTGCAGGACTTGAGACACACGCTACATCTGAAAGCTATCCTGGCCCATGAGGAGCACATGGCCAAGCAGTACCCAGGTTTACCATTCCTGTTCTGGTTCAGTGTGGCCTCGTTAATCACACTCTTCCACCTGTTTCTGTTCAAACTCATCTACAATGAATACTGTGGGCCAGGAGCCAAGCCACTCTTCAGGAGTAAGGTATAAAGCTGCCACTGTCCGCTGCTTTCTTGGGAGCCAAGTGATCAGCCTGGTTTTCTGTCAGCTGTTGTTAGGGAGGTTCTCTCTGGTTGTGAAAGGGTTTTGAATCGGTCTTGAAGATTCACATGCACACTTGTCCCGGAAAGGTGACTCTTCTGGCAAGACAGTAGGATTAGGTCAGGGAGACTGCAAGACTCAACCATTAGCAAAATAAATCCATTGTTATTCCTTGTAAAACCCTTTGGATGGCTACTATTTAAAGCAGACCCCCTCTTTCACTGCAGAAACTTAGAGGTTTGTTTGTATTAACACCACCGTTGCAGCAGTGACACCATATGGGGTTTGTCATGCAGTTATACAGTCATGGAATGCTAGTGACAAAGCTGCTTGCTTTTTCCATGGAGTACTCTTATCCCCACTGTTGTGTGGGCATTGCTTGCACCCTTGTCTGCTGTGAGTGAATTGTATAATATGGAAATTCACACACACGTGCAAGCTCCTGCCCTAGTCCAGATGCTTATTTGTTGGGTCTGTGGATAAATATTCTAGACTTGTAGTCACTGCGTGGTTCTCACTGAATGTCACCTTTACCAGCCTCAGTTTGGAGACATACAAAACCAATATTTGTTCTCCTGCTATTTAGACTAAATATAGAGCCATCCTGAAGGCAGGACAGAGTGTTCTTTTCTGAAAGCTGGGGATTTGGGCCCCAAGATTTTTTGCACCTCCCAGCTGCATAAGGGCTTTGAGTACTTGGTTTACTACGGTACCTTAAGATTAGTAGCCAGGGTGACTTGGCATAGTCAAGGGCAAGAGTGGAAGAGATGTACTTGGTACAGAACAGGGACTAGGAAACATTCTCCTGCTCTTAGTGCCAATATTTTCTAGTTGCACCTTACTGGCCTGGAAGGGAAAATGAAAAATTAGACTGACTTGCTGTGTGAGCCAAGTGCGTTGTTCAAAACCTCCTCTCTTTAAGATCAATTTTAAGACTTAACTGCAGAATTGTTGTGTGTGTTTATTAATAAACAGTCACCAAATAGAGACGTGCTCAGGGGAAACATTCTGGCTTCAGGTTTCACAGTAACAGCCGCGTTAGTCTGTATTCGCAAAAAGAAAAGGAGTACTTGTGGCACCTTAGAGACTAACCAATTTATTTGAGCATAAGCTTTCGTGATGCATCCGATGAAGTGAGCTGTAGCTCACAAAAGCTTATGCTCAAATAAATTGGTTAGTCTCTAAGGTGCCACAAGTACTCCTTTTCATTCTGGCTTCAGATTGTCTTATTTTTCTAAATCAGAAAAGCAAATTAAATGAAGGTTAGCTGAGGCTGGACTAGACACTGGACTTAGGTTAATGTTCACAAAATAAGAGGGGGTTAGAGATGGACTTTCAAGGAGATTCTCTCCTCTCTCATATGCAAGTAACTTCCTGGCTCCCTGACTGCTGTTGGGAGACTGATCCTGAGTGGTGCTGAACACGTGCATTTCTGTGAGGTCATTGGGCGTTGAAGGTTCTCCAGCACTTGTGGCTAGACTCCGGCTAGACATAGGAAGATCACAGAAATCTGCAGACAGTTGCATGATCTCCCTGAGATCATGATCAAAATATTAATGCAAAGGGAAAAGTGCTCAGGAAGTCATTTGTATTGTGGTGTGTGGCTATTGCATCCTGGAACTCAACCTGTCTCATGACCCTTATTCACTGCTGTCTATATCTCTCTGCCTTTCCTACTGAAGGATTGGGGAGACTCACCTTCTGCCTTTTACATAATGGATTGTGTTCACCATTACAGCTTATTAGCACTGACACTATCCATTGAATTAGAGAAACTGCACAGCCATAGACTTGGAGCTGAGTAAGCATCTGTTTCTTGCATTGGTGCTCTTTGCTTTGCAAGGAGTCGTGCAACGTCCAGCAGATTAGCTCATTCAATGTCTTGGGCTGTAGCCAGCTACAATGAAGATGGTACAGAGCCTGTGTGGTCTAATGACAGCTCCGTGCCACAGACGGGGATGAAGTGAAATCTGTTGCTGAAATATAAGGTTTCTGTAGCTGTAAGCAAGATAACACCTTGTTTTATTAATTGCACAGGAAGATCCCAGTGTTTGAGCAAGTGAACTAACAGTCCTGCTTTCAGCCTCCATTTGCACAAGACACCTAGTGCCCGACAGTTCTGCGGCTGAGAACAAGGACCTTCTGAAAGCAACAACCCTTTTGTGCCTTGTTAGAGGGGAATCCGTGACTTCGAAAGTTTATGGTGATTCAAAGGTTTACACTAGAAGCTCATGTATCACTGGGGTGTCTTTTTCTGTGTAACGTGTTCAGTTCTGTAAGATTAATCCACGTGGTGAGGAATACTTGAAAATATGAGTCCTTTGATTCTTTTTAACTTTACAGGAAAATAAAGAATGAGCGTTCCCTTCAGAGTTAACCTAACTAGAAAATTCTTTAATTCAATGTCACTTCTCCTTTCTAGAATGCATTTTAATTTATTGCACTGCGGGGTAGGGGTGGGACAGGGGTGGGACAGGATGTTAATTTTGCATTCAAATGTATAGCAAACACCCACTTAAACTGTACATATAAGTGCTGGTGTAACAAGTTTAGCTCAGCCTCTGATTGTAGAGTGCAAAATAATCAGTTTAATGAAGCGATTACTGGGTTATATTTGGAAATGCTGACCTGCCAATTTTCTGTTCTGAGCATAATATTGAGACTTTGTGCATTGGTATGTTCTGGCTTCTGGGGAGGCATCCTACTTTATAGTGATTTGAAGATTGTTTGGTTTTAAAATTCCAAAGCGGTTGTTTTTAAATAAATACCTTTCAGTCTACACATGTTATGGTTCACTTTTTCCATAGGTTCAAAAGAAAAAGCAGCACCTTTTGGAAATGGAGTGCCAGCAGCTCTAGTTACAGTCAGAACCAAGGACGCTATTGAAGTGGGTTTGGATTTAAGGGGGAAAATAATTAAATAGGGAAAAATGGTGGGTAAAGGGCCAAGAACTCCAAACATTCTCTAAATCACGGGTCAAAGTAAAATTTTGCACACCCAATAGCTAGACGTTGAGAAACTTATTTCCAGGCCATGACCTTTTTAGAAAGAACAAAAGATGCTATTCCTCAGTACTTTGAGAAGCAGAAAACAGACCGTACAACTTCAGCCTTGCCCAGTATATTCCACATAGAATTGGGGGAGAAGGAACCAGGTCTTAAGACAAACTTGTTTTTTCTGTGCTTTCCCTGCTATGCTATAGGCCAAAAAAGGATCCCTTGAACCCACCCCTGAAGACTTGTCCCTTAAAGCAGTAATATTTACTCATTTTATATTTTAAGGTTGAGATTTTCAAGCAGCCTAGGGGATTTAAACATCTTCCATTAATTTTAAATGTCTAGATACGCTAGACTATCTGGGAAGTCTTAACCTGTGTTTTAAAGTCAATATTTTAAACTGAACTCTCAGAAAATATGTTGTAGGGAAATGCCACACTAATGAGATCTGATCCTGTGGTATTTCTACCATCCACTAAAACAGTACTAGTTTAGTTATGTGAAACAGGGTCATGTCTATGGTGTCAGTAAAAGTTTCCTCAGTTATCCAAACTTATTCAGTGCTCCGGCTGCCATTTAGATGATTGAGAAGACCTGCTTAGTATACCCCCCCTGCAAAAAAAAATTCCTCAAGGCAGAGTTTGCAAAACCTGTCAGGGCAATAGTCAGTGCCAGAAAAGAGAATAAGAGCAGTGTATTTACTCGCAGTAAGCTAATACCACACCAGAGACTACTGCTTCTGGAAAAACTTTTTCTGTAACAGGATTTTATCTGAAGGACTGATCAATGGTTTATCGGTTCAGCCGCAGCACCTTGTATCTTATTTCCCTGCACAGTATTGAAGAGAACATGATGCGTCTGAATTATGAGGAAAGTAGACTCCTACTTCTTTACTACTTAAAGATCAGGGCAGTTCATGGTCAGGGGTTTCTCAGTGTTAATGTCAGTACTTTGTTCTGGAAACTAAGCCCAAGGCTAGTAACTGCCAAGGAATTTCTGATGAGAATAAGTGACCTGTCTTCAGAGCTGTCTCCAAGTAATAAAATGAGGTGTTTGTAACACTGGGAAGAAACACATTACCAGTTCTTCTAAGGTAGATGGCAGCAGCAGACCGAGCATGCTCAGTAGTTACAGACAGGGCTGCTAAGGTTGCCCAACACGTTCCATTCTAAGACCCTGTTTACAATTACTAATAACAGCTTTGCCAAACTTTTAGCATTCAAGTTGAAATTTTCCATTCTGCATGTTGCCTCGGGGGGAGGGGGAGGGAAATGTTTCTGAGAATGAAAGTAGGGGAAAATACTGCTTTGCACCCTTTAAAAAAAAAAATTGACCAGAATTTCTTTTAAACAGTTTTGGTGCCCCCCATGTGCTTGTGCAGGGAGTTGAAATTTGGGGAGAGGATAGCCATTGTGTCAGGGATGTGACTTCCTGTCCCTGTGAAAATCCATCAAAATTTGGCCAAGTTATAAGGGGTTGAAAAATTGCTTCTCACACGCTCAGAAACTTCTTAACAGGTGAGTGGTTAAATTCCCTGAAGACTCAATCTGCCATGGGCATGCTCCAGCTTTGGGCTGAACAGGACTTTCTCTGCACTCGCAGCTCTGGTTTGTGGCAGGCCACACCATGCTGGCTCTCGGTACCTGAACTAAGCACATGGAGATTTTCTCCAGTACTCCCATTGACCCCTCCCTGGTCCAGCAGCATGATGGAAGAACCTGCCTGATTAGAATACAGAGGGGACAAAAGCTGGACTGGGGCAGGGGGAGTAGATTGGGACAGAGAGCCAGAGAGTGGGACTGGAGGCTAGTGGGAAGGGACAGGGAATTGGGCTGGGTACAGGAGAGTGGGAGCCAAGGGGAGGGCTGTGACTGGCTGGGCAAGGAGCCATAGCTGGGGGTGGGATTGAGATTGGATAGAAGGCAATGGGGACTAGCTGGGCAAGGAGACAGAATGGGAACTGAGGTGTGGGGGAAGCTTTAAGGATGACCAATCTGGCAAGGCGCTAGGGAGAACTGGGACTGGCTGGGCAAGCAGACTAGCACAAGAAGCCCAGGCGATGGGGGAGACGCTGAGATTGGAGGGAGATGAGAACTGGGAGCTACTGGGGATGGGGAATGTGGGTGAGGAAGAGAGATCAGACCTGGGAGGAGGCTGGGAGTTGAGACTGGCTGAGTGAGGGAATGGATACTGGGAAGGGTCTGCGATCAGATGAGGTGGGGAGAGACAAACTAAACTACTGAGGAGAGGAGACAGATCTGATTAGGAACCAGAGGAGAACTGGGACTGTCAGGGCAACCAGACTAGGACATGAAGAGGACACATTGGATGAGGAACCTGGGGAGGGAGATAGGGACTGGTGGGGTGACTGGAGGACAGGGCTGGGGAGAGACAGATCGGATGTGGGGGTAGGGAGACTGGTAATTTGGAGGGATGGGACTAGGACTTGCTGGGCAAGGACACTGGGCTGAAACATCTGAGGAGTGGAGACTGGGACTGGCTAGGTAACGAGAATGGGACTGAAAGGAGGAGCCAAAGATGAGGAATGGGGAGGTTGGAGGAGACAAAAAAGTGTCAAACTTGGGGGAAGAAGATTCTGTTCCCACGAGAACACACCGCTACAGAGCCAAGGAAGGAACTCCCTCTTCCCTCTGCTGTCAGCAAATAACTGAAATGCACTGGCAAAATGTTCCGCCCCAGCCCATGCTGGTTCACATGGAGGCTGACAACCTACTACTACTACAGTGGGTTACTCAGTTAGCTCTGTAGTGGACCTGAAGGTTGCACACATGCTAATGAGCCATGCGGATGTCAATATGCTCCATCAACTTTGTTTATTCAATTTGCTTTTTCTAAAGCCTCAGAAATCACACAGAGATCTGTTAAAAGATTATTAAAGTTGCAAAGTCTAAGGAATGCCAGAATTAAGGTTACCTGTGTAACCTTAATGTAGCCCTCCTGTGCGTATGCATTATGACAGTCTTTAATCATATAATCAGGTACTATTTTTTTCACGAGTCCTGCCTCTTGCAGTGCACATGATGGGCTTGTTCTGAGAATGAATCAGAGTTGTGTAGTAAGATTTATTCATTTTTAGCAGAAATTGGGAGACGTGTCTGGCTGAGGCAGGGGATTGGAAGAACAGAAAGGATGGTCTCATGGTTAAAGAAGTTGAATGTTGCCCTGCAGAATTGGATTCTATCCCTGCTTCAGCCACAGAGTTCCTATGTGACGTTGGGCAAGTCACTTAAACCCAAATTTTTTATAGGTGGTCACTAACTGCGTGTTCCTCATTTTCTGGGTTGAGTTGAGTCCTGTGGCCTGATTTGTTAAAGTGCTGGACATTTAAAGCTGCACCTGAAATTCATAGGAACTGTGCTTTGAACGTGTGAAGTGCTACAAAATGCTAAATACTCTGAAAAATCAGGTCCTAGGTATCTCAAATTTGGCACCCCAAATTAGTGTATACTCTTTACCTTCATCTGTGCATCAGTTCCCTGTCTGTAAAATGGGGATAATACCACTCCTCGGCTCCCTGGGCATTGGGAAAATAAATGTATTAACATTGGTGAAGCATTCAGAGCCTATAGTGATGAGCACCATAGAAAAGCCTGTGAAGAATTAATAATTCTGTCTTCAAAGCAGGATTTGAATAGTGTGCACTAAGTAAGGCCTGGGGCCAGACACTAAATAATGAGGAGAAACAAAATAGTGAATAATTTTTCATTAAATAAGCACCCTCCATTCTGTGCACTGAAGGAGGCCAGAGTCCTGTGGAAAAAAATAGTATATGATCATGTAATTGAACACTATATCACAATGCATACGCACAAGGGGGTGAATTAAGGTTGCATGGGCAATCTTAATTCTGTCATTTCCTATCTTTTGGGTGCTTGGCTTTGGCAATTTTAGCTAGCTTTCTCCATGTGCATCACAGCTGCCTTCACCATGGTCCCCATCACCACAGATGCAGTAAGAGCCTGAAGACTCTTGGATTTCTGTCATCTAAGTTTATTATATACAAAATGATTCCCCAAGGCCTATTGCACTTCGTATTCCAAGTTAGTTGCCTTACATCCAGTACAGAGCACCAGACAGCACAAGTGGGACAGGTTAGGGAATGCAAAGCAGAGGGGAGGATGAATCATAATTATAGGAACTGGGCAGCAAAAAACGAAGCAAACACACACAAGCCACTTCCACCAGCCAAGCTTTTGAATATGCCAGTCTGTTGAGAAGGGAGCAGGGAACTGCCAGTGGCCAAGTGACGGAGCAACTAGTCTGATCCTATTCACATTTACCCATGTGTTAGACATCATTAGCTTACTCAGTCTTCTGCTCCCATCAGCAGCCCCCTGCATCCTCCTGAGGGGCGTCTTGGTGGAGAGATCCAACGGTAACATTGCTCCTAAAAGATCCACATTGCCATGGATGATGGAAAGTAGAACAGGGTCACAGGCCGTTCTGCAAGAGCCTGAGCCTATTGCAGAAATCACAAGGAGCCGAGGACAGCTGTGGCTTAGGTGAGTCACACACCCCCTGTGGAGGCACAGGTAAACAAACAAGATGATTTGTAGGAAAGCTGAAATTCCACCCTCTGGCCCTCCTCAAGGGCATGGACAGGATTTGGTCTTGAATCTTATTTGTTCTCTCCATCTCAATGAGTTGCACCCTTTTGCCTTTGATTTTCCAACAGCTTACTTTCCAAGTACAGTTTGTGGAAAATCTTCTGAAAAGCAGATTTCAACACCTAGTATTTTAATGGTTTTGCTACCCCAGGAGCGAATGGGCTAACGGGGAGATAGCAAGTGGCAGGCATTAAAACTCTTCCTATAGTAAGAACTAAGTATATTGTAAGAAAAATTTGTTCTTATGCTTCAGTAGAACCTGTACACACACAGGGCTGTCCCTGCTTGGTCTTTTTCTGAAGTTCCGTGATCTGTTTTGGGTCTGTGCAGCATCTGGAATGAGAGGCTGGGATGAAAAGACTCTAATGAAGATGACATGAGCCTATAGCAGCCCTCTGTGAATTGGGTCCTTGATCATCATTGGCCTCAGTTGCAGTTTGGAGCGTTTGGCCTCTCCACCAATGAACATCAAAAGAGTTTCTGGGGCACAATTATTCTAGGGCAGCTACTTCAGCTCTGTTAGACTTGTTCACATGCATATTGATGACTAGACCTGGAAAGAGGTGGGCGAGCTGTCAGTACCGATCACAAGCAGGAGAAAACAGAAGGCTTTCAGGGGGTTTTGCATTCAAGAGACATTGTAATCTATCTGTCCCCTTTGTCTGAAAATGTCCGTGCAATTCTATTTCATCGTAAAACAATGGCTCCAGTGCTCCCTTAGGAAACAACAGCACCCGCAACTCTGACCACCACCAATCAGTATATAAAGTACAGGGCCCTGGTAATCTCTACAATAGGGAACGTGCACACAATTTCTTAAAAGAAAATGTGTGTTAAGGCATCAGATGCCCGTTTTAAGAACTCCTTGGAATCTTATAAAGCACACTGAGGAAAGTATTGGACAATACCTTGGCAGTGCCAGTTCACTAGGCAGCAGGGGTACCACTAACAGATATTTATCTGAGTTGGAGAGTGATTTGGAAGCAGACACACATTTGGTTAAATTCCTTTCTTGGTTACACTGGTGAAACTCTGGAGTAACTCCAGTGGAATCCCAGGGCTATAAATCTGGAGTAACAACAGATGAATTTGGCATTGATTTGTTCAGCTGTTTAAGCTTTGAACGTTATATTTGTTTTAGTCTGATTTACTTCAGTGGAAATTTTGCCTGAGTAAGGAATGTAGGACCAGCTTTAAATAGACCTAATAACTAATTCTCTCTTCTTCCTCCTCGAAATGTCTTGCCAAGCCCCTGCCTCATTTTTCTTTTCATCCCAGATCAGAAGGGGCTAACGCTGTTCCTTTTACAATGGCTGGCCTCATTTTTGGAATTAAATGTGATAGGCTCTCAGATCATTGCATCTGCAAATATCTACTCAAAAAGGCTGATGAAAGAGAAAGGACCTTTCTGGTTCTATATTTGTACCAGTGGGGTTATTAATTTAGCAGGGGTGCAGAACATGACCAGAGTCAGTTGACACTCCACTTCCCTTACAGAGGTCAGCCCCTTTGCAGCAATCCAGCTGTTCAGAAAATGAGCAATGTGCATGAGAAAGGACTTAGTGAAAGCACTTGTTTAGTGAAACTGGTGAAGAAGAAGGGATGAATCAAAGTGTCGCCGTTAGGAAGCCGTGGAAAGAACATGACATCATAACCTTTCCTGGCTTTCCCACCACCAACCGTTAAATCAGTCAGAACAAGAAGCTGGTGAGTCAAAGACATGTTATGGGATGACTGGAAATAGTTCTGTGTGTGTGTGAGAAATCTAGTGCTTAGAGTCCTGGGTTCCATTCCCAGCTCTATCTCTGCCCCACGGGAGAGTTGGGCAGTTTCTTTTCATCTCTCTGTGGTTCACAAATGCACTACAGAAAATTAGATGGCTCACAGGGGGTTGGGGAAGCTCAGCTGTAAGTGCCTCTGTGCTATAAAAGAGACACACAAATGAGGCCATTCACTTCCCCGATAGCTTACAATCAAAGTGATCATCCATGTTAGTAAATGTTCACAGCAGTTAATGCTAGTGAAGTAAATAGGCATAGTAAAAAACAACACTTTTCCTGTACACCAAAACCTCCAAAAATTGAATTCTGTGTTCTACCCAGATAAGTACATCGCCCTAGAAAGTACTGCTTCAGATTAAACAGTAACTTTATAGTCTCCACTCGCTGAGGCTGTTTTAACTCTTCTTCGGTGCTGTTCTCTGTTAATAAAGAGTGGGTCTGATATTATCCTGCTGGTTTGACAGCCTCTCTGTTCCACAGGATGATTTCTGGGAAGCATATGAGAACGGTTCTTCCAAGAGAGGCAGTGTGGATAAGTCACCAGTGGGAGTCACAATAGTGCCTGTGAAATAAGTGTACAGAAAATCAAAATCTTGTCATCTTTCAGACTCCTCTCTGGTAGTAGTGTGTCCCCATGCTACACAGCTGGTAGGTTTTGGGGTGAAATGCTGGAGATTCTTTTTTGAGATTTTTTTAGATTGCAAAATCTGAGGCAGGGACTGTGTCTACCTCAGTGTTTGAACAGTATCTAGCATAATCAGGGTCCCAACAATTATGAAGGGATACACTCCTGGCAGTCAGAAGTTTAGCACCCTGAAATGGGGCAGCCTCCCTGACCATCTTAGCTAATGGATATTGATGGACCTAGCCTGCATAAACTTATCCATAATTTTTTTTACCCCAGTTACACTTCTGGCCATCATAACATCCCCTGGCATTGAGTTCCACAGGTTAGTTGTGTGTTGTGTGAAATATACACACAAGTAATGCAACAAAATAATAATTTTCTGTGTGCTTAATGGAGGGAAAGTGAAAAGTGGACACGGCTGGTTCCTATTCCTCACCCAGAACTGTCTAGAAGATGAAATGAACACTTCACATTGGGTTTCACCTTAATCTCCTGATCAGTACATCTACCCACATAACTATGCTAGACCAAAGTCAACAAAACTGAAGGGAATAAGGACATCAGAAAGCAAACTTAGGTCAAAGTTTCCAAATTTGGGTGCTTGTAGTTAGGCACCACAATCCATATTTAGGCCCCAATCAAGCAAAAATTTAAGCATATCACTAACTTGGTGCAGGTGAGCAGTCCCTTGGTGTTCAATAGAACTCTTTACGTGCATAAGGACTTAGGCATTTAAATAAGTGGCTGGACTTCCAGAGATTCCGTCTGAAATCACTACTGTGAGGAGAAAGCAACAGCCTCACTCCACAGACCATCCCCATCACAGGGCGAATGGAGAAAAAGGTATCAGGCCGTATTCCCCAATCCTGACACAATGCAAATTGAAGGTTAATTTGCCAGGGATGGTTAAAATGAAGCAAGAAGAGATTGGAGACCACTTTTTCCTCAGATCAAATTTCAACTTTGTTTTTTGATTTTGCGGGGGGAATTTATGCTTCAGTATGAGACATGCATTCTGATCCATATTCCCTTGGGCAGAACGGTCCAGGCTTTCCACACTAAAATGCATTTAAATATTAACAGGCTATAAACTGGAGTTATCCCCTTTCCTCTGCAAATTATGTATTACTGAAACCACCAGTGCACACAGAAAACCAAAATTATGGGCTTAATTTTCAGGAGTGCTGAGCACAGTCAGTTTGCTCATTGACTTTCACTGTAGGTGCTCAGCACTTCTGAAAAGCAGAGCATAAAACCAAGTATGAAACATGGTCTAGTGGTTAAAGTGTCAGCTCTGTGAGCTGGGAGACCCGGGTACAATTCCTTGCTCTGCCACAGACGTCTTGTATGACCTTGGACAAGCCATTTAGGGTCTTTCTGCCTCACTTTTCCATCTGTTCAATGGGGATATTTGCACTTCCCTCCTCTGCAGGGGTGCTAAATATTAAATGAAAGGTTGTAAAGTCCTCACGTTTGGCAATGGGATTGCCTATGATGGATAGAAACCACACAACTAAGTCACCATAAACCATCCCCAGAAAGATACGGCAAATAAGAAAAAAAAGTTATTTTCTGTTATGTGCGTAGGTGGTGGCGGGGGAGCAGTTGGCCAAATTTTGAAGACATTGACCAACTGTTCCTATCTGTTGCACAGAAGGGGTTGTTTGCAGCTTTACTGAGGCTCCCAGTGGCCCTTACAACCTCTCCCAAGCTCTGTGAGTGCACCTGGCTGGGCTCTATGATGAATGTGATCTCCTGGAACATCTGTGCGGTGGGGCTGAAGGGCTGGGAGTTGGTGGAGGTGCCAAAAGCCTCCATTAAAACCTAAAAGTGCTGTTTGCTTACAGAAAATGAGTCTGAGGTGGTGACAAGCAGTGTGGATGAAGAAGGCACTGCTGAACTGCAGCTGAGATAAGGAAAGCAGATGGGGTCTGAATCCCACCGTTCAAGGAGGGAGAAATTAAAACCTGCAGACCAAGGGTAGTCACCTCGGCCCACCACACCCTAATAGAAGCCAACTGAGGTCAAACCATCCAAGCTCTCACCCTTACAATCCTACTAGGACTATACTTTAGGGCCTTCCAAGCTACAGAATACCTGAAAGCTCCATTCACAATTGCCAATGCCAGATGCTTTTGAACAGACCCCAACATCTTTCTACGTACTTTTTTTATTATTATTTTCTCTGGAGTCTGGACCTTGTCTATACCTCGGCCAAGAAATCTGAACCTTGCCCAAAAAGAATTGACTGCCCCTGCTGTAGACCTATCCATTCCCCATGGAGCTCAGGCCTGGCCCGTCTTTGGCGCTTCAGCACCAAGGACAGAGGTGCTGGCCTTCCTCCCCAGGCCCCTCCAGCCGTCCCAGCACCCCGGGCTGGAGCAAGGCTGCTGCTCAGAACAGGACCCAGGACGTGTCGATTCACACCCGCGCCGCAGGAGAGCTGCACTTTAGGAATCACTCAAACACCGCCCGGGTTTGGCGCTGCGTAAAGACGCCCAGGCAGCCCCCGAGACGAGCCAGCCTGCTTCTGATTCAGCCCGGAGGCTTGTCCTGGTGCAGCGAAGAGCTGGAAGCCTGGGGGCGGCCGGGGCCTCTGACCCAGGCCCACAGGGACACGTGAAAAAATATTGACCCTGGCTCAGCGCAGCCCCTTTCTCCAGGGGAACCTGGCTTCGGGGAGCCAGCACCGTCCTTCCAGCCCGCAAGGAGAGCGCGCCAGACCCCTGCGATGAGCTGCCGGGGGGGAAATGGGCCCTCTCAGGTCTAGCTCCTCCAGGAGCGCCTCTCCCCAAGGGCTGGGCCGCTGCCCTGCGCCTCACACCCACCCAGGGGGCTGGGGACCCTCCAGGCCTCTCTGCCCAGGATAAAAGAGGCAGGGGAAGTTCGGGCCGGACTAGGTCGCAGCTCGCCTGCGCCCCCATCACCCCTGGGCTGTGGATGCCTCTGGCAGCCGGCTCCCATGTCGGGGCCAGGCCGCAGGGGCCGCTTCCTCGCCTCCGCTTCCCTGGGGGGGAAACCGACCGACAGCCAGGCCCAGGAGGCAGCCGGAGCACGGAAGGGAAGGATCGCGGAGCAAGTGGCGTCCGGCCTCTGCCGAACCGGCAGGTGGGTTCGGGAAGGGGGAGAGAGAAGCCCGGGCTGGTGGGGCAGGAGGAGGGAGGAGAAGCCAGGGCTGGAAATCTAGGGGGTTCTGGGGGAAGTGTGAGCGGAGGGTAGGACTGGAGCCCAGGGGCATTTGCCCGTGGGGGGCAGGAGCGTATCCCCACTGACGGCAGTTACACTAGGGGGAAAGGGGTGGGCTTCGTTTCATGGCCGCACAGGCTGGGGCTTCCCCACGACACCCAGGTGCGTGGTTTCCTCAGAGACCCGAAGCGCTCCGCTGGGCGTGGGGAGAGAAATGGATGGATGCTTTTTATTTACACCACAGGATCCCGGGGCGCTTTCGAATCTCCTCCCTTCCCGGGAAATTGGGTTTCCTCATCGATACAGCTCATTAGTGACCGATTACCCCGAGGCGAGAGCCAGGGACTCCCCACGAAGGGTCGGAGGAGCTCAGAGGCGATACAATGGGTGTCTCCCCCCCCCCCATTTCTTGCAAAGCCCTTGACTCTGGGCCCGTTCGCCCCGCGAGTTTAGAACCTGGGGAGTCACGGTCGGGCTGCAGGGGTGCGACCCTATGGGTGCGTTGGTTAGCGGGGTTATCTTCAGCCAGACTTTCGAAATAACGCCAGCCTCCAAGCGCAGCGCTAGACCCCCCCGAGGCGCGCAACCCCACCGCGAGCTACCCTGCGGGAGAAGACGGGGGGGGGAAGCCCGCAGCTGGCTGGAGGGGGAGGAACGATTTTAAAGAACAGAAGTTCGGCTGTGGGCCCCTGCTGTTGAGAAATGGCCGCAAGCCGGCGGCCCGATCCTGATACAGGTGAGATACATGGTCAGGTTCTCACGGGACTTGACTTGGACAGATCGACCCCGTTTCCTACGGGCCGCGAATGGCCCTTGAAACCGGGGGAAAGCTTGCTGCTCCCCCCGGCCGGGCCAGCGAGACCGGGCTACCAAACACATTCTAGACAGTTTATGGGGTACGCTCCCTTCTTGGGAGGAGGGAATTATTCTCACCGAGAGCCCACAAGTCTTTGGGTAAATATATAAACCTCAAACCCACAGTTTAAATATTGTCTTTCTCGTGTCGGATTTTATAGGCATGCTTAAAATACCGTGATCTTTACATACGCAATAACCCCCATGCAGTTAATAATCGGAATGATAAACTGGGATATTTATTACACATTTAATTTATATTATTGGAATACTGAATCATTTGGTAAAAGAAGGCTCATATCAAAATCAGAAGATACTGGAAAATAAATGTGGACATAAGATTTGAGAACAGTGCATGGAAATATTTTAAAACGCTCCGGACCGGGTTTAATATTCAGTACCGAATTTCTGCTCGCATAGCAGGGCTGATTTAAGATCTAGTTTGAGGTTGTTGCTTTCCAGCAGCGCTGTGACCGCTGAGAGGAGTTAACGAGCGTGGTAACCGAGTAAAACGTCTAGCGACAATTCACACCATTGCATCTTTGCAAACGCATCTTAATAAAACACAAACAAGCCCATCGCCTCCAGCTTTGGGCTCACTTAAACCAAAACATCGCTCTGCAATGACCTTTGTGTGCGGAAAAGCAGGCAGTATAAAGTCAAGGCAAGGTTTTATTTTTATCCTCCTAATATTTGTGGATAGTTTCAAAAGTAGTAAAACGATTGACAAAAGGGGAGGGGGGGGAAAAGCAGTTTATATGCAAGCAACCGTTAGAGAGAAAATCAAGAAGTGAATAATAATTAGGAGTATAAAGCTTTAGAATACAGCCCTCTGGGTGTTTGCTGGGAGTAGGATTTTCTCTGTCCCCCCCCCCCTTTTATATTAGATTGGTAAATGTCAGTAATAAGGAGCATATTTACATGACTGTTTTTCTTCTTTCTAATAATGAAAGCCAGAGAGATCAGGAGAAGCGTCTGATCTGCCTGTGCTGAGAAATACCGTTTTAGTGTCTTTTTAATGATCCTTCTGCTATAAATCCAATACCATCCATCCAACACAATAGGAAATCTGAGGGAGGTTTGACATGTGAATTTGCTTAAATTCACATTTACTGCATACAACAAACCAAGCAAAGGAGGAGAACTGGACAAAGGAACTCTCCAGCTCCCCAGTGTCTGTATCAAGGGCCGGATCCCGCCCCCATAGGAGTCACTGGCAAAGCTCGGTGGTGATCAGTTCCCAGCCTGCTTCTCGGTTTGATCAGAGCCATCCCAGGGACAGGTTATGAATGGTTCTGTTCCATGTTACTGATCACTCTGCCATCGAGCTTCCTAAGCATGGATGATCCCAGCAGGATGAGAATGGCACAATATTTACAAGTACTATTATTTAAATAAAAGCCCCAAATATCGAGTTCACTTATTCACCAGCATGGGGACAACTGGGGAACATTCATCCCAAGGTCTGCATGTCCTAAAGGTTTCACACATTTTAGCACACATGGTTCTACATCTGAAAATTCATACCAGAAAATTAATTCTTCCATTTAAAATGTTTCAATCATCCAGAGCCAGATCCAAAGCATCTTCTCCTGGACTTCAATGGGACTTGGATCGGGCCACCAATGAAGGAGCAAAACCAAATACCATGCGACTTAGGTGACCAATCCTAGAATACATGAGGTCAGGACAGTCTCTGTGTGTTCTGTGTGGCCCTGGGCAGGCTGAGAGAGCTAAACAATTCCCCCCACCAAGTTTCCATTTTAAGCAGCCTTATGCAGTAAGGCAGGATAAAAGAAATAAAAAATATTTTAATAACCTTTGAAAAATTCTCAGATGATGCACGTCCCCATGCGCTCTACATTTAAAACATGCAAGTTCTGAAGGGTCTCCCATTCTGCTAGTACATTTCCAGTGAGTGGAAGAATTGTTCCAATGATCCAATTTCTTCTTTTCCTCCTCTCTCTCTCTCTCCCTCCCCTAGATGCTCTCCCAACTCAAACTCTGGAGGTAGCAGAACAGTCCAGAGGATTTTGGCAGCATGCATGATCTCCCTGTTTACCCTCCTAGGAGCCATCTCTCTTGATTTAAGCAGTAGTTTTGAAAAGTGGAGAAACACAGAGAAAGCTCTTCAGGAATTTTCCTCTTGTGAGAATCTTTTGGCTATTCGCCTTATAGTTCTCCTCCAGGAGGAAAGACGTATCTGCTGTTGGGACCAACCAGCTAGGAGGAATGGGTCTTGGCATGCTCAGCTACTGGAAAAGTTAAACTCTCTTTGCCAAGAGACCGAGGAGACATTATACAGCAAGAACCACCAATGCATGGAAGAGAAAGGATCTGCCTGTGGGATTTACATCACTAAAATGAGAGAAAGATTAAACAACACCTGGGATATTGAGCCTGGTGTGGTGTTGTCTAGAGTTATCTCAGAATTGCTGGAGGCTTTTGATAGCTCCAATGAGGACCTGATAACTGTGAGATCCAACCCCGACTGGGCAGATGTGATGTCCCTTAGACTCATACTTAGAGTAAAGGAAGTCATCCTCCGAGCTCATGAGATGCCCAAGGCATCACCACCACCTAGAAGCTTGCAGTCAGCGTGGCAGCCAGTCACCACCATTCTGAACTATGCCATCTTCACATCAGAGAACGTACAGACGTGCTGGATGGAGAACATGAACCTGTCACGCTATTTCACTCACTATGAAGGCATTTCTCTTTTCATCCCATTCCTGGGCTCATCCCCACCAATTCCCAGCAGAAACCTGGCCAAGGAACTCAATTATGTACAGAGCTGCTTATTACAGAAAGGGCATGAAAAACTCCAGAGGAAGTCTAAGGAAATCATCTCCACAATTAGCCTTAAGATCACACTACTGGTGATAGCCTGCCTCATCTACCCCATAGTCCTGGTGTCCTTTAAACAAATGACAGATTGGATCCAGAATTACGCCAGGAGCCTTAAAGAAAGAACAGAAGACTTGAAGAGGGAGAGGCGGCTGGCTGAGGACCTCCTGCACCAGATGTTACCAAAATCTGTGGCAAAGCAGCTGAGGAAACACAAACACGTTCAGGCAGAAAACTATGACCAGGTAAGTCCACAATGTGTAGTGTGAATAGCAGAGTCACGGCAGCCTGGATGGAAAGCTATGGAAAGGATCTGACTTTATTTAAGAGAGTCTCTACCTGGTTTCCATTGTTGTGCGTGTGATTCTGCATCCACCATTAACTGTGGGTGGAAATTCTACCATTCAATATATGCTTTAAAAACGGATTTGCAGAACCAGATGAAAGGCTGGTTTTTAAAAGTCCAGCTCTAACTATTAAAGGCCCTGCTTCTATAAACTGTTCTGTTGGGGCTTAAGGGACCACTCACTTGGGTCGGCTGGCAGGATGAAGTCTTAAGTCTGAACTGCCTGGTTCCAAGATGAAGAGATCAACCATGGCAGAATGGGCCAAATTCTGTCTTCAATTACATCTCTGTAGCTGCACATCAGTGGGGTTGCCTGGATGTAACTGAAATCAGAATTTGGACCAGTAACCTTGACAGAAGGACAACAGGGCCAGATTAACTCTGGGTTGCTATTGCACTGAAGTCAATGGGGTTACAGGGATTTAACCAAGGATCGAGTTTGGCCAGGATCTGCTTTCTCTGTAACATCATATTGCACCATGCGTTCTGTCGCTAATTCCGCATTTATGGGGTTGGCTGAGGGCTGGAGCTGGGAGACCACCACAAACGTAATTTGCTTCGGCCATGTCTATAATCATCTCTTAGCCAAACGACACACACTTAGCTAGTTCATTCCATCCTTCTCAGTCATTTCCCCCAACCACTTTTTGTTGCTCTTCTCTGACCTCTATCCAGTTTGTCAAAATGAGTTCAAGGAGATCTGCCAGAGGATTTCCCCCACCTCATGCATGTGGCTTCTACACAAAGCCACCTAGTGGGACATTTATACTGTCTGCACTGAAGAGCCCATAACAAAGATCATCACCCTGCAGAAATCCTGTTTACTGGACACTCCTTTGCTTTCAGCTGAGACACACAAAAACCGAATATTTGCATTTAATTTCTAGGTGTCATTACCCAAATAATAACCTATAATTAGACAATTACATATAATTAACCATAGCTGTGCCATCAAAAGCAGCTAAACCAAGACAGAGGGGGTTTAAAATAAACCATCTGGCATTATAATTGCTACTAACATAAAACAAAAAAAACCCCTAACCACCAATTGCAATTTAAGGAACTGATACTGATCAGGTGCGGTCACAGGATAGTGAATGATTTGTCAAGGCCACTAACACACATTTTCTTTTTCATGCCAGTTGTGAAGGGTTGTTTTTAAAAAGCATCTTGCCTTCTCAGTAAGTTCTTTGATTAACAAGAGTAGGAAAAACAGGCTTTAGTGAAGGGAAAAAATGCCCAGTTATTAATATTTCCTACTGTGAAAAAAACACAATATTTATTTCTGAATCTGCGCAGATATTTGAACTCAGGCATCACCACAACTTGAATAATGAAACAAAAATAGGCCCCTGTTGTGGAAGCTGAAACCTTAGTACATCTTGTTTTAAAACTTCCTGCTAGTAAAAGTAATTTAAGTTGATACAAATGAAGAATCTTGGAAATCAATGGCCCAATCCTGCATCCCTTTTCCAGGCAGGCAGTTCTATTAAAGTCCTTGAAATAAGGCATCAGTGGTGCATACCCCGTGTGCTGGTCCTTCACACAGAGGTGCATTTCACTCAGCATATGGGAGTTTCAGCACCTTTGTTCATCATTAGGTTTGGGAAAATTTGGGTCTTGATCCCAGAACCTCTATTCTAATAAATCAGCCTTATGACTTCCAATGGGACTACCTCGCTGAGCGGGGATTGCAGGGTCAGGTCCTTGTTTGTAGTTTTTAATCAATGTAAAACACACAAAGACTTCAAAAGCTCTGCCACCTTCCCTGGCAACCTTAGCTTCATGCCACCTATCTTCCTCCATCAGGTGACGATCTTTTTCTCTGACATTGTGGGGTTCACTAGCATCGCTGCCTCCTGCACCCCCCTGCAAGTTGTTGAGATGCTCAACAACCTCTACAACTGCTTCGACACCAGGATCGAATCCTATGATGTTTACAAGGTGAGCGAAATTCTTTGGTGGGGATGGAGACTGTGTGCCAGGGATCTTCTCATTCCCTGTCTGGGAAAGGGGATCTGGCACCCCTCCAGCTGATTAGTTGCAACAAATGCTGCTGTAGCTTCAGCTAATTCTCTCCCACCGGAGCCTTGTGCTCCGTGTACCTAGACGAGTGTGGAGAAGGGAGAAGCTCTGTGTAAATTCAGGGGGGCAGCAGACGTTAAACATATGTAGAAATTATACACGTATGAATCAACCACTAGACCAAGGCAGAGGAGTAGGGGATGTATGGGGGGGCACGGCTAGGGTAGGAGGGGAGAAAGGATTCCTCCCCCACACCCCAAAAACTCCCACCAGTGGAGGAGGAACCCTCTTTCCTCTCCATGAAGAGACTTCATGATTCAGCTCACACTAGCCCTAATCCACAGGACATCCCCAGCCTTTGAGGGGCCAGCAAAGATCTAATATTAAGATAAGCTTGCAGACAAAATGAACACCCAGTTGCTGGACCCAAGGAACAAACTAGGTACATACCGGGCATGTTCAAGCTGTGGAGGGATCCCATCTCTTACCCAGGGGTGTTTTTTTTCTTTCCCTCAGAGGCAGCCAGGCCTCTTATAAACTCCTGATTAGGCAACAAGGGTCACCTGCACTGATCAAGACAGGTTCAGCAAGACAAGGACACGCTGTTTGCCCAGCCCTAACCCCCCAGGGACCCCAGCAGGGCTGATTAGGGGCTGGCATCTGGGAATTTAACCCTTAATCCGCTAGTTTGGCTGAGAGTTGTAGCTTTGATTCTTTAATCCAGTGGCTCTCAACCTTTCCAGGCTACTGTACCCCTTTCAGGAAGCTGATGTGTCTTGCGTACCCCCAAGTTTCACCTCACTTAAAAACCACTTGTTGACAAAATCAGACATAAAAATACAAAAATGTCACAGAACCCTATAACTGAAAAGTTTCTTATTTTCTCGTTTTTACCACATCATTATAAAATAAATCCATTGGGATATAAATATTGTACTTACATTTCGGTGTATAGTATATAGAGCAATATAAACAAGTCGTATGAAATTTTAATTAGTACTGACTTCGCTAGTGCTTTTTATGTAGCCTGTTGTAAAACTAGGCAAATCTCTAGATGAGTTGCTGTACCCCCCTGGAAGACTTCTGGGTAGCCCCGGGGTACATGTACCCCTGGTTGGGAACCACTGCTTTAATCCACCCTCTGAAGACCAGAGTCTGTCCCAGTGCCACTGCCTAGGATAATGGGGCTCCCCCACAGAGGGATAAATAGCGCAAGGGATGTCCCCAAAACCTTCCACACCCCTTCACAGCACAGGAGAACACTGAATACCAGCTGCCTGGCAGGACAGGGTGTGATTCTAAAACACCCTCCTGGAGGGAATATCCAGCCAGTTGGCCAGTGGGTGGGGGCCACAGGCAACCTGATCCCTGAATCAAGAGCCCACCTGTCTCTTTGAGAGGGAGGTTTGGCACAACCGGCACCAGCAGTTCAATGATGCTTGTCCCTTCCCATCAGATAGAGACCATCGGCGATGCCTACATGGTGGTGAGCGGCCTGCCGGAGAGGAATGGCGAGAAGCATGCTGATGAGATTGCCAAAATGTCTCTGGACCTGGTGGCTGCGGTCCGACAGGTCCTGATCCCCCACATGCCAAGGGGCAGGCTGCAGCTGCGGGCTGGGATCCACACAGGTGTGCAGATGGATACCAGAGAACAAAACCAGGAGAGAGGCAGCAGTCGAGTGATTTGAGGACGGGGTGGGGACAGGAATTGGGGCTTCTCGGTTGCATTTCCAGATCAGCCACTAACTCCCTGTATGATCCTGAGACAGCCAAGTCTCTGTGCTTTAGTTTCTCCATCTGCCAAGGGAGGGTAAGGGTTCTTGCCTACATCACAGGGGCGCTCTAAAGCTTAATTAATGTTGGCAAAGTGCTTTGAGACCCTCCGATGTCCAGTGCTACATCAGTACAAAGTATTAATAGCTGGCCAAGACCTGAAGCCCTGAGGGCCTGCAACTCCTATTGACTTCAGAGGGCCAGAAATGATATGCTCAAGAAGAGATTAAAACTGGCACCTGCATCTCACTTTGCTCTGGCATTTCTGCCGGGCCTCTCTCAACCCTGGACTCTCTCTGCCTTGCATTTCTGCAGGCCCCTGCGTGGCTGGCGTTGTTGGGTACAAAATGCCCCGTTATTGCCTCTTCGGGGACACGGTGAACACAGCTTCTCGCATGGAGTCCACCAGCCTGCGTAAGTGTTTCGGGCGCTTCCCTCCTCTTCCCTCCCCCCCCCCCAGTCCTGTCCCTCCCAGAGCTCATTCAGCAAACAGGCCGATGCCCCAAACAGGCTCAGGTCCGCGTTTCAGGGCACGTCGGTACAATGATGACTGACTCATCAGAAATACCCAACGTAGCCATCCTGCCCACTGTCCACCTCAGCACAATGGCAGGGGTTAAGTGTGCAAGTGATTGAGGTTCATTCTCTGGGGCTGGTGAATGAACTCCCACAGGCTCCAGGAACCGTCACCACTTTGCATTCACACACACACACACTCACAATTTTCCCACTGGAGAGAAAAGGGAAAAAGAGAGACCGTGACACCTGACAAATGCTAGTATGTCACTTAAGGCGCTCCGGGAAGCTGCTCAGATACTACGGCAAGGGGGGTGACACAAGAACCTGACTCGTATATGACCCATAGCCATAGGTGCCGACTCTGTAGGTGCTCCATGGCTCAAGCACCCACAGGAAAAAAATAAAGGGGTGCTCAGCACCCACCAGCTGTTGGGTGGGGGGCTCAGGGGAGGGCAGAGAGGAGCCAGCAGTGGGCAGGGGGGGGCTTTGGGAGAGGGGGCTGAGAGGAACGAGTGAAGGGCAGGTGTGGGGGCGGGGCAGGGGCAGGAAAAGGCAGAAGGAGGGCGGGGCCTCACGAGGGGGCGGGGCTTCGGGCAGAGCATCCATCCGGAAAAATAGAAGTCAGTGCCTATGCCCATAGCAGAGAAGGGCAGCAGCAGTTGGAGGCAAGCTAAGCATCTGCTTTTAAGGAGAGGCAGGGACTTCGATATGAAAGTAACAGGTGCCTTAGGAATACCACGGATACCCGGGCTATGGCAACACTCCTGTTATTGCACTGTGCAGTAGTGGCTGAAGCCACCGCCTTGTACGCACCATCTCCCCTGCTCCAAGAACCGAGTCCGAACTCTCCGCCGGCCTTGCACTCGCTGTGCTTCTCACAAGCCTCCATTATCCAAGACGCACACACGCCTTAGCTGCACGCAGCGAGTCCCCTTGATTTCCAGACCGGCTGAGTCCCAGGCAGTGCTGACAAGGCAGGGCCAGGCGGCCACGGGAGCAGGGGGGGGAGCTGTTCCTGCTCTGGGGCGGTCCGGCGCCCGTCACATCTAATGCTCTCTCCTGAACTGCAGCTCAGAAGATACACATCAGCTCCGCTACCTATCAAGCTCTGCTTATGGACGATGCCTATGAAATCGAGCTGAGAGGGGAAATTGAAATCAAGGTAACCGTCTCCTGTGGGGCCGCAGTAATAAAGCAATTTAATCAGACAGGGAAGAAACAGAAAATGGAAAAATGGATCCGGCCCCCGCCTGCGAAGTCCCATCACCTCACACTGTGATGGTCCGTGACCTCCTCACAAATTAATCAGGGTTGGGCCTGGTGGGTGATTGGATAGGAGGTCACGAGGGAAAAGCCAGCTGTATAGGAAGAGGTGTTGGTGAGTTAGCAGGAGACACTCAGCTCTTTGAGGAATTCTTGATGCCCAGTCATGGTTTTAGGGGTTCCTCTGCTGTTCGGAGTGCTGCCTTTTGGATAAGACATGACACTGAAAGGTCCCGGTCCTCCTCCCCGGATGATCATGTCCTGACGCTTTTCACATGGGAGTAGGGCTCTTAACTGTGATTTTCGGGCCCAGGCCCAATGGCTGCCCTAAGTTCCCTCTTCCAGTGTAACCAGATGGAGCAATCCACGTCTCCTCATCTGTGGTAGCGTGTTGCCCTGTCACGTTAAAGGTGTGTGCTGTGAAACACGATTGCTGGATTCGACCCACACGGCTTCATTGGCCGGGGTGGGGCTGGTAGGATCCCTGTGCAAATACAGTAAATACAAGAGCATCATCATGACACTGAATGATGCTGCCAGTCCCGCCCCCGCAAGTCCCTTATCGGAACTGATCCTTTCCCTGCACTCCAAAGCCATTTCAGCAGCTTGACACTGCTGTTTCCTTTAGTCCAGAATAGATCTGAAGCTGCAGCTCTCTGGAGCCTGGGCACATGAGAAATATACCCCTTCTGCTTGCGGTATGAGCACCTCAAGTCTGTGCAGAGTATGAAATCTTTCCATGAGCACAATCATTTCCCCTGGAGAGGAGAGTAGAAAGGGCCTATGGGTGTCAGACCCAGGCACTGACAACACAAATTGTAGGCATGGCCACAGCAGTAGTTCCCCGTGCGGATCGCAGCCAGTGGCAATGGGTTTTCTTCTGCTCTCTCCCCATTTCTGCCCAGGGCAAAGGCAAAATGAAAACCTACTGGCTCCTTGGGAACAAGAACTACAGCGTCCAAAATGACAGCCTGGTCTGCCACTGGAATCCAGCCATCTCCAGGAAAAAGAAGATGGAGAACAGTCTGATGTCTGCCCAACAAGTGAGGGGCTGAGTGTTCTGGTCTGTGTAATGAATGGTCATCGGCTGAAATAAGTGGGGCACTTGAATCTCTTTTCTCCTCGAGGTTATTGGGAGGCCCCTGCAGTGTATAGATGATAACGCCAGTGTTCCTTTGTGTTTGATAGTCGAGTACAGGGTCTGTGGGCGCAATGCTGAGCGAGAGAAGCACCTTAGCATCTCAGGATGGGACGGGATCAGCCGGCCACACCAGAGTAAACTCTGACCTGGCTTGGACAGCTGGGAGTTCTATCAGCGACGCAGGCCGGGAGCCGAAGAACGGGTCTCATCACAGCTACCCGCAGAGCCTCAAGAATAACATGGTTCCACTGGGCTCTCCAGTGTCCGGGCAAGGGGACAACGGTGCCAGTCTGGACCAAGGGGAGTATCTCGGAGATTATGGGAGTGGATTGCTGGAAGAAAATGGGTTTCTCCCAGGGTTTGTGGATGGGATGTGACCCATGATGGGGGAATGGACTTTCCCCGGGTACCATCATTTGCTATTAAAGTGCCGCATCTTTTGTATTTAGCAATCATTCTGGCTTCCGATTAACAGGGGAAGCCAGCCAGCACTAGGATCTAAAACTGGAGTAGAAATAGGGGAAAAGTGTTTTTTTCTCTAACCCAGGAGACAGTGTGATGCTACAGCTGGGACCCCCGCACCAACCGGGGTGAGAGAGAGATCAGGTCAGATTCTGCTCGTCTGTTACTCCAGATTTACCCCAGTGTAACTCCTTTCACTTCAGTCATGTTATTCTGGTGTTGCTGCAGTGTAACAAAGCAGAATGTATCCCTAGGAGTCCAGAAACTTGGCTAACAGAATAGGGAGCCAACCGCCTATGAAGAAGAGGGTGCATGTAACGTCAGCATGTGTCAGGGAATATGGAAATACGCCTCTTTAATTCCAGTGCCTTTCTGGGCCAGGTCTATGTGAGACGAATGGTGCGTGAAGGGTGCTTAACTCTCCTTTTCTCTAACTCCCTGCAGCAGTCCCTCTTCCCAGCTCACCCCCAGAGCAGAGGAAATACCCACCCCACCTGGCCCCTCCCAAATCTCTGTCTAGGCCTTGGGGGCGTCTGTTTAAAACGGAGCAGCAAGAGGTGGCTGCAGCTCAGTTAACAATGCGCGGGGAGGCCAGGGCCCTCTGTTGAGAGTATAGCTTGGTTTTTTCCTCCCTTGGATTTACACACCACGTCACCTATCACAATGAACAGGAGCTGAGGCAACTACGGCAGAAAAGGGAATCAGCAGTTCAGGGCTCACTGCAGGGAGGCAGGACAGGAAGTCAAGGCCCCAGGGTGGTCTCAGGAGCAGATTATTTGGGTGGCAGGCACGATTGGGAAGCTGCACCCTGTCTTCATTTCTCTATTGTCAGAATATACGTTGTTTCATGCACCTCAGATCCATTTGGTCTGTGTTGTCTTCTGCCAGGCCATCCCAGTTCCCTGGCTACTAATGGGGACTGTGAAACATCAAAGGGATGCTGCTGAGGTTCTCTCTTCACAGGCTGAAAGCCTGCATCAGTCCCATCAATCAACCCGACAAGGTCACTGCAGGGAGCACGTGTGTGTCAAGCTACGGAAAGTCTCCTAAAACGCTGAGTGAGGTGCTGTGGTACATGGATGCACTGCATGGAGACTGCAAGGACGGAATCCTTCCACCAGGCTTCAGCCAGCGCTCAGCAGATGTGATGCGGGTTAAGCAGGAGAGGGGGAACGCAGCAGATGCTGCTGAAAAGCCACCACTTTCAAGGCAGAGCAAGCAAATGCCACAGGTGCAAAAGAAGCAGCCATAAAAGGAGAGGGAGAGAGGCAGCTGGTTATGCAGGGCGGCAGGAGCTGGAAGAGCACTTTGCTGTCTGTGATTGTTAGGAAAATCCTGGGTCGAGATCAGAAACGAGTTATTTGCATGGGAAAGGAGCCCGTTCAGATCCTCCCCGGTGAGGAAAATTGCAGAAAATGGCCCCGTCTCCATGATGAAAGGCAGTAATTAGTGTCATTAGTGCAACCGGCTTTGGTTCAGCTCTGAACCAGCCCAGCCAGGGTCTGCTTCTGCCACAGACAGGAAGGACCAGTGCGGATCCTCTTTCTATGCACTGGGTCTGTGCTGCTCCACAATTAGCGGCATGGTGGAAGGGTAGCTGGGCTCCAGGTGATTTTCGGGGGGGCCTGTGCTTGAGACGCAGCAAGGCCGGCGCTAGGTGAGGCTTGGGGCTGTGTTCCAGCGGGTTGGGTCCTCTGCTGAGACTGACTCTTAGTAGGGCAGGCCCTTGTCTGGGCAAGCCGGGGCCTGAGCTTGATTGGAATGACTTCTTTTGCCTGCATTATGCCTCGGCAGTAGCTGGGCCCATGACTGTGCCATGGCTGCCTGGGCTGGAACAAAATCTGTGCTTGGAATTAGAGACACAGAGGGGTGAGAGGCACAGACAGACCGCTCCCCTTGTCTCTGAGCATGTCTGCCTCCTGGATGGATGCCGAGTTTTAGGTAAGGCCCTTGACAGTGACAAACATTGTTTGGAACTGGGCTCCAAATTTCTGTGGCTGCAACCAGCACTGTAAATCCAAAGGTGAACGCAAGGCTCCTGCTGTCTCCTACAAGAGGGGCGTTAAATAAAATATTGACGATTTTCTATCTTTCATAACACGGCACGCTGGGGTCTCAGGACTCTGGTTTTCCAGCAGTGGGGGATCTTGCAGCAGCTGGTGTGGCTGTACCATTAAATCAGAGGGGGGACGTGTTTGATTTCAAAAGAAGGACCTCGGTTCTTCATGGTGGGGAACCCGCTATGCATGTGCACGGACACAAATGTCCATTCACATGCATTTGCATTCTCCTGTCTTCTGAGAGGCACACTAATGTCAAATGGCACTCAGATTCATATCAGTCTTTATGGTCACACAAAGTTGACTTGCTAATAAAGCTTAGCACTTCTCAGACTTCTCTGCCTACATAACTAATTAATCCTCACAACCTACCTCTGAGTTAGGGAGGCCTCTGTTCCCATTTTGCAGGGAGAGGCTTTTTGTTGTTCGCTTGTACCATGCAAAGCACCCTGAGGGCCCTGATCGAGGTTCCCTAGGCAATACAAATAATTAATACTACTACTACGGATGGGGCAAACAGAGGCAGAGAAAGGTTAAGTGATTTGCCCAGGTCTACATAGTAAACCAATGTCAGAGCTCGGATTAGAAATTGGGAGCTCCTCCCCCCTAGCCCTAAGATCAGACCACTAGCCCTCACCCCTCTCTTTAAGAGGATAGTGAGTGGGAAAACAGCAGAGCTTTAAATTCCATGAGAATCGTGTGTCCTTAACTGGGTTTTGCTTAGCCAGCCATGATAGAACATGTAAAAAAAAACCAATGGATCTGGGATCTCTCTTCTGCAACCTCCATAGGATGGGGATATATGGTTAGGATGAGTCTAACTGGTTATTGGATTTCAAGCCAGACAGACATCTGGAAGAGCATTTACCACCTGACCAACTAAGTCAATCTTGACAACATAGGAGAGTTACCATGTGATGTTTAACTCTGGCGTCGTGTGTTTAAGGAACATGGGTGTGCTTGTCTACGCACAGCCTCCTCCATCCCTTCAACCTACTTCTACATGGCCTGTCAGCCCAGAGATTCACATCTCAGCTCCTTGAGGCCAGGCCAGCCAGCCCTGCCCGCCCCCGCACTGCTGCCGTCGCTGAAAACTCTGGAAGGCAGGACCCAGAGCAGACACTGTCCTGGCTGGAGGGGAACACTGCGACCCTCTCAACACAGCAGCACGTGGAACCTCTGCATGCGCTCCGGGGCTCCAGCCTTTTAGCCAGCTTGTTCCGATGCTAATTCTCATGTGCCAGCAGGGTCCTAACAGGTGTGGGGGGGCTCATGCAGCTGTGTCACAGAGTGCCCAGGAGATGTCACTAAAGACTTGGCTGAGGTGCCCCAGCCCCGTTTGTGTGAGCAGCGCTAATCATCCAACAAAGCAGGGGAGGTGGCCCAGTGAGGGTGATTTCAGTGCACTTTGCTGTCAGCCACATGGGAACCTTCTCCTGTTGCCAGCTGCTGAAAGTAAAAGGGGAAGAGAGGGGCTGCCTTAGAGCATGAATCCCCTTAGCAAGGAGGAGAGACCAAAATTCTCTGCTCCCACGTTCAACTCCATGCGTTCAAATCCCAGGAGTCAAGCCCCAGAAAATCATGACTGGTTTAAAAAAAATAGTATTTTTTAAATTAATACATTTTAGGGTTCCTTTTACTTGCCCTCTGGTTTTCCAGCATTCAGGGGTCGAGTTTTCTCTGCAAGCACACAGGCTAGAATTGTACTTTAAGAAAAAAAAAAAAGAAACCAGAGATTCCCACGGAATCACATGACTTGAGGAGCTGAGGCTTAAGAGAAACGTCAACTACCTTGAGACTCGCGGTGCAATCACGAGAGCTGGCAGCACTGCCGTGAAGTTCCATGGAATAAACCTAACCCGCACCACCGCCCCCACCCCGCCCGATACTGCTGTAAACCATTTTCCATTTAAATATCACTGGGATGCATTAATCAGACCTTTAGGGAGTCACTGAGCCAATGGAAACTGGCATGGGCGGGGGGGCACAGAACAGAGCAACATTTGTCCTGCTGTTTTACCTTCAGCATTTTCTCTCCCCCCATCTTCCCTCTGTCCCAGTCTCTCCTCTCCATCTCCTTTACCTGTCCTTGGCCCTCTCCCTTCCATCTCTTCCCACAACCCAAAAGGGGTGGGAGGCTACATCACATGTACTCCTAACCGCCTCTCTGCAGCGGGTTAGCATTTTGGATAGTTAAAACCAGCATGTGGTGGCAGGTGGCCCTTGAAATGAGGGCCTGAGACAAGCCTCCAGCTTCATAAAAATGACAGTGGGAATACCAGCACAGATCAAAAACATTTCCACCTCCCACTTACAATAGGCAAAGTTCCCAGTTCTACCAGGTGGTTAAATTGGGCCAGAGAAATGTTCTCACCTGCGCTGGGGTGGTGTGGTGTGGTGTGTGTGTGTGATGAATACAGGTGGGAAAGCCAAGCAGGAGCCAGCAGTAGAGAGCAGAGAATTCTAGTAAGTTATGCTTGGTTTCAACCAGCCCCTAAAGGAGATGAAAGCTGGAGATCAAAGCTAGGAGTGGAGGTGGCTGGGGGAGAAAAAGCACATGCTGGACAGGGGAGAGGAAAACAAACAGAACTGCACCAAGCTCTTTGCCCGTCCAGGAAGGCTGATCAGATGACAGTTAAGCTGGCTATTGAATTGTATTTATAAAGAATGTCAAAATAGTAGGAAATGAGTTTCTGGCCTAAAAATGAATCTAATCCAGATACATTTAATACGGATATACCTACTAATGTGTCGAGGTGGATTTGATTAAAGTGTACTAATATACATACACGCACACATTGAATGCCAGCAACAACGTACAAGCGTAACATGATCCACAACCACAGAGATGCCACAAGTTAGCCAAGATCTGAGGCACATGGTGAGGTGCGAGACAGTCACAACTAGAGGCCAGATTTTTCCCTCATGGCTTCAACAGGGGAGTTGCATGGGTGTGTCTAAATGCCCCCTGCATGACTAAGGGCCCAATCCTGTAGTCCTTACTTATGCCACAATGTGACCATCAATTGTGACTCTTTTCTGCACATTGCATTCTGCCTGTAAATGCGAGGAGAGACTCTGGAGGGCAGGGCAGTTTTGTGAGGTAGATGGGAAATCTTGCACAGGAAGACAGATGCATTCCAGTGGAGACTTTATGTTAGTGCTTTCTTGTTTTTCTTTTTGTTTTTTCTGAATCCAAAATAAAAGGCACTGAGCCTGAACGTGGATTGAGAACATGCTACAAGGTCACTTGCTAGGTCCCGGGAAATGCCACAGCGTGGTGCACAGGGCCGCGCGATTGTGGTAGCATCAGAAACAATCACATCCCAGGTAAAAGACAGCATTGATGAATGCCAAACTGGTTTGGTCCTGCTCCTTGGAACTGTGCAACAGAGTGGGAAGGACATGGGAGATGCCTGTGTCGTTTTGCTATTACATGCTATTGGTTTATTCAGACTGTGAGGTTTGCTATAAAGTTACAGGTGGTTTAATTCCAGCAGGAAAGGGGACAAACTTTTCTGATAGCCCCCCAGCTCTCAATACTTAAAAGAACTTCAGAGAACGACTGCTGTGAAGTTTGTCCCTGACACTGCTCCCTCTCCCCCCTGCAGGGCACAGCGGGGGGGACACAAACCCATCTGCCCACATTCAGGAGTCCAAGGCAGACAAAGGACCTCAGAGGGGGATTAAAAAGGATAACCCTAGAAGAGCAGGAAAGAGGGAGGGAGGCAGGTAGAGGGTGCAGGGACTCAGACTGTCAGCCTCAGCCCCAGAAGAGGGTGTGTGTGGATAAGCCGGGCTTAGCTGAGTTTTAGGTAAAACAGCTATACCTGTAGACTCACTGTTGTGTTAATACTTCTTTGCTCGTGGTATGCTAGAGAGGCAGTATTGCCTAGTAGATAAGGCGCTGGACTGGGATTCCATAGAGCTGGGTTCTGTTCCTGGCTCTGGCTTGCTAGCTGACCTTGAGCAGGTCACTTCACCTCTGTGCCTCAGTTTCCCCATCTGTAAAATGGGGATCATGATAGTGACCCCCACTTTGAGATCTGCTGATGAAAAGCACCAAATAAGAGCTAGATATTATTATACAGTGTTGCCACTGCTGAGATTAAACACCCCTTGGTTTTGAAAAGCCTGGTTTGTGTCCCTGTGTTCACACCCATATAGCGCCCCAAAGGGATCCGAGCCAGGCCTGCCGAGCACTCACAGTTGACACCAGGGTGCTGCATCCCACAGCCCCTGTCTGGAGAGTGGGCAGAATAGGGGACAGGTGAAAACCAGAGACTGTCGCCTGGAGGGGTGCACTTGGAGACCTGAGGGGGCTCAAAGGGGTGAATAGCTTTGAATTGTGCCAGGGAGTCACCAGAGATCTAATGCATTGTGCATGCAACGTAAATCTGCTCACTGGGCCAGCTCCAGAGACAGAGCTTACAGCCCGAGCAGTGTTTCCTTGGTATCCATCCAGATTTCCCCTCCCACACTGGTGTGCAGCGTATTGTACACAAATTGTTCACCCGGTGCTGCCCTCCATCCAAGAGGTGGCTGCATTTCAGAGGCACGGTATGTACGGAGCTTTTGAAGCACTTTGCAATGCAAGGTGTTGGATCAGGGCGGTAGCTACACCACACCTGGGACTCAGCTCAAACGCCAACCCTTCCGCCCCCGCCCAAAATCAGGAATCCCTCTGGCACCTGGAGCTGTGACTGACACCAAGTGAACACACTGCTCCTCCAATTTCCCAGGTCTGCTCCCTCTCTTCCTGGCAAACCCCTCTTGTTTTGGGAGAAGAAGTCCTGGCTTCTTACGCCACTGGCGGCCATTACTGGCCCACCAAGCAAGCAGCTGATCCCAGCGTGATCCCTCGAGGTTTTCCGGATAAGCGGGTGGGGCAGGTCACTCAGGCATCATCCAGCATGAATGGGCGCTGACATCATTCCCCCTCCTGTGCTAGGCTTGCTCATTTCAGTCCTTATTGAGCCTGATAACAGGAGGTGTTTGTGCGAAAACATCCCAGAAACCCTGCCTGGCTCCGGGACGGGAGGGGAGGGAGCCGGGGCGGCTGGATGAGATTTCACCAGCGAGGCTGTTCTGGATACATGCTGTTTGACAGAGGGACGTCTTCCCAGGCGGAGAGGGAAAGAGCCCATGTCCTACTACGCTTCAGGGACAGCGAGTCTGGCTCCGGTTATGAGCCCTCCTCTAAACTCACTCAGCGCTTGGCCTGCTCCTACTTAGGCTCTAGGGCTGGAGCTTTCCAAGGAGCCCAAGTGAGTTGGAAACGCAAGTCCCACGGAAATGTGATGGGAGTTCGGCACTTAATTCTCCTAGGATGCATTGAAAAATCCCAGCCTGGTTCCTTTATTGGGGTTCAACGGTGGCACAGGCTCACTGTGAATGGGGGGAGGGACAAAGGGTAGGAGGAGGAGCCAGGTGAGTGCTCTGCAGGGGGAGCCGAGAGTTCTCCGGGGGGCAGCTGGCTCCAGGCTGAGAAGAAGGGTCCTGGAGGTTCTTGTCTCTCTTTGCAAGGGTAGCTTCTCCTGGCTCCAGCTCAATCAACCCGGTTCCTACCTGCTCCAAGGCCTGATCCTAAGTACTGCAGCAGCCGTTCTGGGTCCTGCTCCATCCCCGACATGTGCGCACAGTTTACAGGGAACTTTGGTTCCCAGAACATGCAGTGGAACTAAGCCCACAGAGCAGCCTCCTCCACGTATCTATTTGGGGCCAAACTCTTGTCAGAACTTCAGCACCATTCAACCCAGCCCTGAACCTTAGCTCTGGTTTCACCTTGGGCTCCAAACTGATCCAGATGCCCCTTCCCCAGCTCATCTACCTCTTGTCCTGCTTCTGGGAACAGCTGGAAAGCAACCAGCTAACACACTGCCCATCACCGTATTTTCTGAGTGCCTGAAAAGCCACGAGCCTCGGCCATAGCCAGACTCAGCAACGCATAGCCTGGCCCCCCGAGCCTGGAGATCGGACAGGGAGGCAATCTGCAGCTTGTTCTCTCCTCCAGCAGCCTGCAGGCACACGCTTGACTGGGGCCACACAAGGCTGGATTTGGAGCAGCCAGAGCCCCAGTTCAGCCTGATGGCCATTTTCCTTGGTCACTCTCTCTCTCCGTTGCTCCAACTCCTACCAAGTAGCATGGACTGGGCCAGTGGGATCTGACCGGCTTCATAAACTCACTCGCTCTTGGGTGTCAGACCAAATGAGCTTCATGGAGCTCAGTAATGCTGAACACACGTGTTCCTGTTGGTGAGGCTCATTAGGAATGCAGCTGAGCAGCTGCACGACAGGTGAGACAGCACCGGGGGGGTGGATTTACTCTCCCCCCTCCATCTCCCCTTCTTATGAATCCCTTGCCCCATGCACGTGTTCACTGGCACATTGACAGACACGCCATCCAGACATTCGTCCACACGCCCATGTAGGCTATACCCCAGGAGCCAGGGAACCAGCCTCCATGGCTGCTGAGACCTTCCACTCCCCCCTGCCCACGCAACTCAGCACTTCTCCTGTGTGGGGGGAGGTTGAGGGAGGTCGGGAAGTTAGAGGGACAAAACCATGACCTCACAGGCTGATGCAATGGAAACCAGTGGCGAGCAGGTGAAAGGAGAGGCAGCTGACTCTGCCTGGAAGAAATAAGAAATTCTCCCCCTGTCCTATGAGCCTTTGCCCACTTCTAGAACCAGTTTGTTGTTTGACATTCTGAATGGTTTGGAGAATCGCAGATTCCAGCAGGTAAGACCATTCCCCCAGCTTTACACGACATGGGTAGGTCCCCAGTCAAACCCCACCCCTGCTGTGACTGGGTCCCCTGCTTCCCCATATCACAGGAGAGGCAGGATGATCTTTGAGGCTAAGGCCCAGGAATGGAAGCCAGCAACTCTGGATTCTATACCCAGCTCTTCCACTGATGGGCTCTGTAACTTTAGGCAAGTCGCTTAACTTCCCCAAGCCTGTCTCCTCGTCTGCCAAATTAAGGTAACATCGCTGCCCTTCCTCTCAGGGGTGTTGAGAGGCTTAGCTAAATGTGTGTGAAGTGTGTTTTAAAACTAGAGCTAGTCCAAAAAAATAAAAATGTCACACTTCCCCCCTCCCCAACAGAAAATGCCATTCTGTCAAAATTACAGTGTTTCATGGAAACATCTATTCAGAAGAAAAATTCATTGGGAAGGTTTCTCAAGTCCCAGATGCCATTTCTGGTCAAAACAAGAGAGATTGGCTGCATCTACACTACTGAGATAAAAGCAACATGGCCCCCTAGTTTGGACACATCATACGCTGACAGGAGGAGTTTTTCTGTTGGAGTAGGACCACCACGTGCCCAAACAACATTAGCTACGTTGACAGATGCATTCTTCCATGAGCTGCATCAGCACTGGGGTTCAGTCAGCGTAGCCACATCTGTCAGGGGTGTGGTTTTTTCTCACCCCCAGCCGACGTTGAACTTTTAAATGTAGACCAAACTAGAGACAGACACACCCCAAAAACAGCCAATAGCCAGGTGGTTGGGGTACTCAGCTGGGCTGTGGAAGACCCAGGTTTAAGTTTTTGATCCGAATCAGGCAGAACAGGGTTTTGAACCTGCGTCTTCCATGTCCCAGGTGAGTGCCCTACCCACCGAAATAAAAACACATTTTGAAACTGCAACACTTTTCACACAATAGAATCGTTGTTTTCCAGCCAGCCCTAGTTGAAACCCTCCAGTGTAATCCTATGATGTATGCGGGCAATAGATTACGTCTTAAACAGGATCAGTTATTTGATGCCATCCACTTCTCACTGCCCTCTGGCTTTCATATCCCTCTGGCTTTCATAGCAATGGGCAGTGCTTAATTTGTGATGAAAGAGGAGCAAGGCTTGAGCAATTTTTTTACTTTCATAACTAACACAACAAGACCAGAGGTGCTGGGGCTCTGAACTACCAAGCCTAGAGATGCCGGGGCTCAGCCCTGGCAAGGCCTGGCACAAATTAAGCACGGTGGGCGAGAACCAGAACTCCAGATCTGGACCTAACAGTTCAGTTCCAGGTCCTGGCCCATGCATTCACTAAACACACAAGATAGAATGCTCACAATAATCCAGAGCAACTCCAGGCATGAGCCAAAGAGACTGGATTGCCCGGCCCAGAATTATGTCCACGGTCCCTAGCAGTGGTACTGCCTTGCATTAAGGCTTTGGTCTCATTTCCAGCTTTCCCTGTGAAAAGTTCAGAGCACATGGCCCCACAGGCCCCTCTTGTTCTTGTTCATTAAAGCCCAGCAGGGACCATGTGCCATGACTTTGCCCTTTAGAGCATTCAGGAACACCAGCCCCCTCAGGCATACCTTATGTGAGCAGTCAATATTTTTAGGTCTTGGCTGAATGTTAGCAAACTGTGAAGCTCCTACAGCTATTACCACCTCAGCAGCCTGCAGAGCCAATGCACTATACAGTCCCAGGGACCCTGGCCGCTCTAGAGCTATTGTTCCACCAGCCTGTTTTCAGTGCTGCTCACAAAGCATCCCCAACAGCAGGCAGCCTGGGACCCAGCTGAGGGTCTGGGGTCCTTTTCCCGTTTGCTGTTTATGCTCCAGGGCCTGCTGCACTGGGGGCAGCAGGGAGTCTATTAGCTGATCAAGGGGTTGGCTAATTAGCAGCTCTGAAAGACGCACAGGAGCCGGAGCCGGGGAGCCCACACAGAGGGAAATGGCATAAAGACAACGACCCCTGAAAACCCTTCTTCCGTTCCCATTTGAAGAGCTCGGTGGAACACAGCACTTTCAACTGGCTCCACCAAGACTCTCTGCTAATTAAAAGCAGAGGCTTTGTCCTCCAGGGCCTTGGATTGTTCATCTAGGCTAGACCAGAGCTTGGACTCACAAACTAAGGAAACAGCAAAGTGCAGGAACTTGGAAAAAAAAATTTTAGTGGAGTTGGTGACCCCCTCAAACATAATACTGTCTGGCTGTTATGTAGCACTTTTTATCCAGAGACCTTGAAATGGTTTCAGAGGAGGTGAGCATCATGATCTTCATTTTACAGACGGCAACTAAGACGCAGAGGTGAAATGACTTGCCCGAGGTCACTGGCGGAACCATGAGTAGAACGCTGGTCTCTTGAAACCCGGTCCAGTGCTCTAGCCCTGAGTCATCACTGCTTCCCTAGCTAACCCTGTACAAAGTGCCATGGAAGGGAAGGATCATCTGGTGGTTAGGGTACTTGCTTAGGACCCATGAGGCTGTGGTTCAAGTCCCTGCTTGGCCACAGACTTCCTGTGTGATGTTGGGCAAGTAAGTTACTTAGCCGCTCAGTGGCTCAGTTCCCCATCTGTACAATGGGGCTAGCAGCCCTACTTCACAGGAGTGTTGGGAGAGTTACTATGGTAATGGGGGCCAGAGAAGTCCCTAAGACAGGCCGGTTTCAAAAAGACATGAGGTGACCCTTGAATTCCTGCCCTCCTCCTGTGTGGGATGGGGCTTCGTGTGGGGAGTTCTTCCAAGCAGGGCCTTCTGAAGCTCCTCTCTGCCTTGGTTTAGGACAAGGAGAGCTGCTAGGGGAAAATCTGGTCCTGTGTGTTATAAACTTCCAGGGGGCCTCAAAAGCAGAAGTGGGCCAAAGCTACAAAGTTTGGACCCAACTCTGGCTTCCAACTTCTTCAGAGTTGGGGATATTTGGATCTAGCGGTTTTGGTTTGAGCTCATCTCTACTCAGAAATAGCCACACACTACCACCCCTAACCCTCCCTGGTACAGTTCATTCTTTGGACTGGTCTAGACTTAAAAGTTTTGCCAGCATAGCTATGGTGAGTGGAAGTTTTCTAACTGATTTAGCTATGCTGGCAAATGCGCTACTGCAGATGCATTTATACCAGCAAAGTACTTCTTTCTTTTGGAGAACTGGTGTAAGCTAGATCAGCAAAAGAACTCTTGTCGGTATAAGCCATGGTTTGCTGGTATAGCTATGCCGGCAAACCCCTCTAATGTAGTCAAGACCTTTGATTTATAGAACGGGACATTCATTTTGTTTCATACTTGTGTCATTTTGCCACATCCCATTACTTGAGCTTCTATCTTCCCAGCGCCTTTTTACACCTGTCTAGTTCAGCACAAGCCCATAAAGGAGGAGTCACTTTCATAGAATCATAGAATATCAGGGTTGGAAGGGACCCCAGAAGGTCATCTAGTCCAACCCCCTGCTCGAAGCAGGACCAATTCCCAGTTAAATCATCCCAGCCAGGGCTTTGTCAAGCCTGACCTTAAAAACCTCTAAGGAAGGAGATTCTACCACCTCCCTAGGTAACGCATTCCAGTGTTTCACCACCCTCCTAGTGAAAAAGTTTTTTCTAATATCCAACCTAAACCTCCCCCACTGCAACTTGAGACCATTACTCCTCGTTCTGTCATCTGCTACCATTGAGAACAGTCTAGAGCCATCCTCTTTGGAACCCCCTTTCAGGTAGTTGAAAGCAGCTATCAAATCCCCCCTCATTCTTCTCTTCTGCAGACTAAACAATCCCAGCTCCCTCAGCCTCTCATAAGTCATGTGTTCTAGACCCCTAATCGTTTTTGTTGCCCTTCGCTGGACTCTCTCCAATTTATCCACATCCTTCTTGTAGTGTGGGGCCCAAAACTGGACACAGTACTCCAGATGAGGCCTCACCAATGTCGAATAGAGGGGAACGATCACGTCCCTCGATCTGCTCGCTATGCCCCTACTTATACATCCCAAAATGCCATTGGCCTTCTTGGCAACAAGGGCACACTGCTGACTCATATCCAGCTTCTCATCCACTGTCACCCCTAGGTCCTTTTCCGCAGAACTGCTGCCTAGCCATTCGGTCCCTAGTCTGTAGCAGTGCATTGGATTCTTCTGTCCTAAGTGCAGGACCCTGCACTTATCCTTATTGAACCTCATCAGATTTCTTTTGGCCCAATTTTTCCCAAGGCACTGCTGAAATACCAGAGGGCAGATTACCTGTAGTCCAAATTTTCACTGATGGAAGCTTTGGACGTGAACTTTAAGAATTAAGGTCTTTGTTTTTCAACGCCCAGGAGCACATGCAAGTCAGGGGGGAATCGTATGCTATTTCAAGAAGGTGTTACTTGCAGTGAGGCTAAAATTAGACACTTTGTTCCTAAAAAGACCTTGGAGAACAACAAAGATTTGGCAAGAGGGTCTTCAGTTGGGAATGTGACACAGGAAACGCCTACATGGCAGCCAGTGGTGATGTCACCTGGACTGCCCAATGGGGATGCTCCCTGGTGAGGAGTCATGGGAAACTCCCAGAGAAAGCACTGGAACATGTTCAAGCCACTCTGTATCTGCAGGCGGCTGAGTGCAGAGCAGGGTGTGAGGCGGAAGTGTTGACAGGCCCCCTCCTTTAACGTTACCAGATAAGGGAAACTGCAGCAGATAGAGAACTGTCATTCTCACTATTAGTGAGAGGCTCTTCAGCATAATCTCTGCTCCTCTCTTCCTGCCCCTGCTCCCCGTTTCACTGCTCCAGGAATTCTTGCCTTCCATACTTTCTGCCTTCCACAAATGGCTTGCAAACATTTCTACCCAGCAGCCCTGAGAGCAGGGTTGCTAGAAACAAATCATCGGGCACTGGGACTGGAATTTCAATGACAGGGACAGTAGCGGGTTGAATGAAGGGTCTTGTTTTGAAGCTAAGTTAAGAGCTACCAGATTAAGCAGTCTGATTTGACCCCTCTCAGGCCTGTGCCTAGCAGGGATCTATTTTGGGTTGAAAAATACAGAAGCCGGATGCTCTACAGCTCTGCACAGCCCCCTGATTCGGGGGTGGAGCGGGGATCATTTTGACAGTCCATGCACCATGGCAGCCAGGTGGTGCATGAGATCCCATCAGCTGCTGAAGAAGGCCTCCACAGCAGCAGTCTCTCTAAGTCTATTCTAACAGAAGATCCACTGATCACCAGCAGTTGCCTGGTTTTCCCTTGGAAGTCAACCAGTGATGCGTCAATTCATCACCTGGTCAAATGGTGCAATAATACTCTGCCCTGTTTCATGATTAAAATGCACAGACATTAATTGCTCCCCATAACACCCATGTGAGGTAGGTAAATAGATAAGGATCAGCCCCATGTTACTGATGGGGTAATGGAAGCAAAGAAGGAAAATGACCTATCCAGGCCACAGAGGGAAAATAAGGGCTTGTCTACATAGGGACATCCAGCAAAAGTAATCTGAATCAACTAGAGGTATGTATTTGAAGTGAATTTAAATTAGTTGTGAATTAAGCTAAGGCCACTTTCATTCTGACAAGCATCCACACAGGGATTTAATGTGGTTTAACTAATCCATTTCAAATTCACACCTTTAGTTAATTTGGATTCATTTTCATAGGTATCCCCATGTAGACAAGCTCCACGTAAGAGCCAGGAGTTTCCAGCTGTCAGAGCCAATGCCTAAATCACTCACCCTCCCCACTTCTCATCACATCGTGGAGTAACAGACCCATAAGCATTTGAAGTTTCTAATGGAACAAGCCTCTCAATCACAACGAAGGACCCAATACAAGAGACTAGGGGAAAATAGCAATACAGAGTCATGCTCCCGCATTTAGGAGGGTAAAGAATTGGTGATTACCCTAACAGCGAGTCAACACCGAGTTTGCATTGTTGGAGTTCAAGCTGGGCCTATAATGAAGGATGCCAAGAGGTGTGAAAAGAAGGCTGTGAAGGGCTGATATAATCAAGGCTGTAGGTTTGTCAAGGCCACGACAAACCCCATTGCTCTGATGCTGTTTGCAAAATAAGCCAAGGGCTTTGGAACCTGTTGAGCAAAACCTCAGGAATATTTTCTTTTACAAACTTGGCTTCTCTATGGGCCTGATTCCCTTCTGACTTACATCAGCTTTACCCAGGAGTAATTCAATGGACTAAAATGGACTTACTCCTGATTTACGCCAGGGAGAGGAGACTCAGGGCCTACTGGAGCCTGGCCAAGTGACCTGGGTTTTTTAATGGCTTTAAATAGCCATTTATGATGAGATGCTCGTAAATAATTTGTATTGCAAAATCAAGAATATTTTTGCTCAGAAATAACATTCCCACAGTGGGTTTTTTTTCCCTGAATGTCAGTCTTTTCACATCCCACCTCCCAAACTTGAGGGCAGGTCTACACTATGGGGTTAAGTCGACGTAAGTTACACAACGAGTCGCCGTAGCTTAGGCTGACTTACTGCGGTGTCGACACCGCGCTGGGTCGACGGGAGAAGCGGTCAGATCTGGAGCCCCTCGGTTGGAATGTTTTACTTCCAGTTTATTCATTATTTTCCATTGACAGCTCCGACTCTCTCACAAACAAACAGACTCGGAGTATCAGATAGCAGATTTTCACCCTAAATTGAACACAGCCACCCATATCAAACTGTCCCTCTGCACTGAAATAGCACTCTGTGTGCCAAAATGTCAAAGATTTCCTTGGACCATTACACTTGCAATATGTATCTGACCTAGATAGGTGTAAGGAATGTTGCTATCTCAGGTCCCTTCTCTCACTGTCCTCAGGGTTCAGACCGGTACCTCTTGGTCATTTCCTGCTCTGCCTGAGATAATGATGTCATGGCTCACACTGGTCTTCACACTTCAACACTCAAAAATGCGTTATCCCTCAGAAGGCAACATGGTGAAAAAAAAACAGAAAACCCATTGGTCAAGCGAGGCAGCTGCTATGTAAGGAATTCCAGATGGGTGAGAGAGGCTGCGAACACTCCATGTCTCAGGGGTTCGCTGTGCTCATGGCTTCCTTTAGCTGCACAAAGCAAGGCCAGCACAATGCCACACCTTCTGCTGAAACACAAGTAAGGGTTTAAAGCTTAGAACTCTGTTTTCAGATTTCCACAAGGGCTCTGTGGGAGGGAACGCGATCTCATGTTGACAGCCCAGCCTGCTTGGCCGGTCATTGAGCCCTTCCAAAGGGTAGGTGCTCTAGTGAGTATTTAATGGGAGGTCCAGAGATCTGAGAATCTTATGGTCTGTGATCTCTATAAATTCTCCCCAAGATTTTCAAAGGTGGTTTTTAGAGTCCAACTTAAAACCCGCTAAAGGGGCCCGATTTACAGAATGTGCGGCTTGGCCTCTACACTTACTGTCCTCTTGATCCATTTCTCCACTACCAGCCTAGATCCTGGTAGCCCCTGTGCACAGAAGAACTTCCCAATGACTGTATTTCCTTCTCCTGTAAGGCCTTCAGGAGCCCCACCTGTTACTTCAAGCCTTTTAGTAATGTCTTCATGCTGGTCTTTCATCAGTCACCTCTGCACTAGCTTGTGTTCTCAGGACAGGGACTCTGTTCTTTGTAAATGCAGCACCTCTGAAATGTAGCCATCTCATGGTCTTCAACATGGTTAAGAAACGCGCTATGACCAATGTGCTACCCAGAATTGGTGTCGCTATGGGGGCAAGGACTGTTCTATGTTGGTACCGTTGTTAGCACAGCGGGAACGGAGACCCAAGCTATTACCGCAGTGCGAATAAGGATAAATTTATGCAATCTGCAATTTTGTTTCCCGTTTCTTTTCCTTTCAAGGAGCTGCCATTTCACAAGCTGGAGCGGATGCAATATGTGATGGAGGAAACACATGTGCTCTTTTGGGAGTAGCCCTTTAGCTCCTTGTTGCCCTCAGCCTAAGCCTGGTCTACACACAGTTTTTGCATCAGTAGAACGATTTCCAATAGGGGCATGATTTTTTACCAAAATAGTTATACTGGTACAGCCCCCAGTCTGGATGCAGTTATACCAGTATAAAAGGTACCAAAGGGCTTGTCTACACTGGGAGTTATTCCACAACAAGAGTATCCACAGTGGGAGTTAATCAGGAATAGCTATTGCACTTTTAATTCACACCTTACCGTAATCCAAATTAATTTCTCTGGGTAGACAAGCCCTTACACCAGGATAGTTTATTCCTATGACAGGGTAACTGCATCAACACTAAGGAGCTGAATTGCTTTAACTATACTAGTATAGCTGAAGTAGACACAGACTTTAAGGCTTGGTCTACACTGAAAAGTTAGGTCTACATAGCTACATCAGTCAGGGGTGTGCAAAAACCACACCCTTGCCTAGCATACCTATGCGGACTGAACCCCCAGTGTAGATGCAATGGAAGAATGCCTCCGCTGACATACCTAACTTCTTTGTTTGGGGAGGTGGTGTTCCTATAATGACAGAAAAATCCCCTTCCGTTGGTGTCTGGCAACATAGCATCGTATGTGTTGTGTGTGCATTCTGTTTTGGTGATTGTTAGGTAGTGGTTAAGTAGGATATTACTGTGTAAGGCTCTTTCACTGGTAAAAGACACTGTAAACCCACAAAAGATTAAGCCCTGAGTCCACAGGGAATGGGTGTTTACCCAGAGGAGTAGAGCCTGGAGGAGTAGAGCCCAGAGCCCATGGAAGGGTAAAGTTAGGTGCCTTTCACCTGGAGCCCTAAGAACTGGGAAAGGGTGGGGGTGCCTAAATTAACCGGGTTACGCCTTGAGCCCTAGGAACTAGGTAGAGGTGGGTGCCCTAGAGTATGCAAGTGACAGAGAATTTTGCGCGGGTAACAAATTTGGTGGAGAATGCGAGCATCGATCCCGCTGCCTGTGGCAGTCCATAGTGCAGACACAGCCTAAGAAAATCAAACTTAAAGGATGTGATTGCTAAACACCCTGCTCTTCCAAACACTCTCTTTCTAGCCAGCCAGGGAGCGTGTCCCAAGGGATGTTGCTAGGCACAGAGCACGCGCCAGGTTGGATGGGAAAGGTCCACAAATGAGCGACCACCAGCAGCCACCTCAATGTCACCACAAGGACACAAGCCGTGCAACTGGAGGGGCCTTGCGTAATGCTCGGTAAGAGCAGCAGCATAAAAGGTCGGGCACCCCTGGGATGGGGCTTTGGTAGCTAGCGACGATTGTGAAATACAGAGCCCTGGGGTGCCTAATGCGACAGGGGAGGTGTGAATGTGCAGCTGACAGCTGGGCTTATCGAAAGCATGAGCACAGGCTCCTTCCCTGTAGCCTGAGCACCTTATCTGAGCTTTAGAAGTGTTAGTTTTTGAGACACTACTCACTAATCTGCTGGTGCTGACAAGCGACGGTTAAAATATCCTGCCCCGCTGGCATGGGCATGCAACACCCTCCGCCACGAAAGGCCGTGGCTATTTCCAGGGGCTTGGCTCACACAGCGAGTATTTTCTGGGAAAGCAGAGGAGTGCTGTCAAATGAAGAATAGCAGAGCGATAGCAAGCACCCAGGCTGCAGCCGCTTGCAAATAGAGGGAAGATTAATGAAATCTATCGACAGCAATATTCCTCCCGCCTCACCACTCAACCCAGCCACACATCCCCGTCCACTGCAGCAAGGAGGGTTCACCGACTCAACCCAGCCACAGTTGTGCGTATCCCTCTGCCCTGCTAAGGTCTCCCTGACTCAGCCCCACTGCAATCATGTTCTTCTCGTTGCAACATGCAGGTCTTGCCTTCTGTTCTGCTGTGCAGGGATGGTCGTGTGCGAGTCTGCAGGGAATGCGTGTAGATGGGTGTAGGGTTGGGTAGACGCATGTGTGCATATAGAAAGATCATGTACCTCTGTGTATCATAAAAATACTTCTGAGCTCTCCAGAAGGTACTTCTGTTCTCAAGTGACAGACATATCTGCACTCACTCACTCACCCATCCGTACCCACAATTACACACACGCTCACACACACAACTCATCAACCTTGGGCGTGTCAAACCGATTCTGCCAGGAGGACCATATTACATTTTAAGGGATGGTGCAAGGCTGCAAAAGCAGGTCACATCCTGTACCCCTCTCAAGCCACAGCTGGTCTCTCCTGGATAATGGAAGGATTGAGGGTAGACATGCTGTAGCTAAATCTTTAACGAAACATTTAATCAAGTTACTCTTGGGAGAGGAAATCAACGCAGCAATGTTTTGGACTGGTGCTATTTCTGCCCTTTGCTTATTTAGCCATTTGTATAAATGGTTACCCAGTTTGCACACTCAATTATGGTGACTGCATGCACCAGTGTGGCACATAACAACAGGCTCAAAGTACGTGAAAGCAGTGCACCACTTAAAACATCATCATTCGGCTTCAGAGTCGACACCTCACTGGACTCAGTGGGGACAGCTGACACCACTCAGAGCTATTGTCCACCTGGATAGCACTGGGAGGTTTTTCTTCGCAGCCGTAGAAGTTAGAAATATTTCTTTTTTAAAAATGGAAACTTGAATTTTGCAGAACTGCAGCGTTATGAGGGGCTAGATTCAGCTCTCAGCCTGGATCTTTGCCACCTGGCTAGACACCCACGCGATGAAGTGAGCTGTAGCTCACGAAAGCTTATGCTCAAATAAATTGGTTAGTCTCGAAGGTGCCACAAGTCCTCCTTTTCTTTTTGCGAATACAGACTAACACGGCTGTTACTCTGAAACCTGCCACCATAGACTGTCATTCATATTGAACACAGCAACAGCTATGCAGACGGACTCACACGTTCCTGCAGGGCAGCAGAGCCTTGTGCCTGCCTCATTGTGGAAAGGATATTTTGACCCTAATGATACTGTACGGACCATGTTGTTAGAGCAAAGATTACAGAAGCCATTTTATCAAAACCTCTCCAGCGTCTGGCATTTGTTTGCCTTGATTTCACGGCTTGCTAAGAATGAACATTAGGCCATGCTCTCTATTCGCCAGCAGAGGTCAGCACACACCTCATTAAAGACAGTGGTAGCCTGGCCAACTGCTGGATGGCTTGAGAGGAGGCTGTGGGAAAGCTCTGCTCTCATGGGAGCGCCCTGATCAGTTTGCTAAAGAAGCCCCTCTCCTAGCTCAAACCAGCTGGGATTCTTCTGGACAGCAGGCTTCCCCTGGTCCACCAAACCTGGAGCTTTCCTCTTGCTCCCATTCAGGGCTATGAGCTAGGCCCACGCCAGGCTGGCTCGTCTTCACGGATGCACCGCTATACTGAAGACACACTTAGATGTCCAAGAGTTCCAAAAGCCCTGGGCTCGATCCCTGCTTCCCCTGAAGTGGACTGTGATCAGTCTGTAGCACGGGGGCCGGACAAACACACCAGGAGGCCCCAAAACAAACAACGCCACAGAGAATCATGTAAAAATGAGGGTGAACTGGCAACACAAGATCATCCTCAGAGCTTCTAAAGATTAGTGTAAAAGTCAGTGGGAGATGGGTGGCTGGCTGGCTACTGTAGCTTTAAGAGCTGGCTTGTGGTTATACAAGACATATGGGGTAAGGGGGAAACAAATAAGCCAGGTGTCCTGATCAAATTGCAAAGTGACTACTTATAACCTGCCAGCCTGGAAGTTCCCCAGATCCCAGTTTCCCACCTCCAGGATGTGCTGGGAGCTGCTGGTCACCTTCTCACTAGCGACAGACCTTAGCCACAAGGTTTGGATCCACACCTGGACTTCCCCAAGGTTCAGAATCTGAGGTGCTGGTCTACGCCAGCCTGCATATCTCCATGTGCACTAAGAATTTCAGCCGCCCCCTCTTTCTCAAGCACCGCTGGCTCCCCACTCATTTCGGGATCCAGTGCACAATCCCTTCTAAACACTCTCCCAGGGTTTGTTCCAGCTCGTCCCCACTCTCCTTCCTCCTCCCGTCTCATGCTCATGTGGAATGGGTCTTTCTGCTTCTCCTTGCACACAGGCTTGCCACTTTCTGGTCCAAAAGCCTTCTCCAGGGCTGCTCTTGTTGTCTGGATCAGCCTTCTCCCTCTCACCAAGAGCTACCTCTTCTCTCCTTTGCTTTACCCTGTCCCCTGCTAGTATTTATCTCTGTAACGGGACTATTTGATGCCTTCTTCTCTCAGCACTCCGGGGCACAGTTTGCTGAGCAATGGTAAACACAAGGCAGTCAGACTGAGTGTACTTGGGGAACAGCTGAAACATTCATTTGAATGTAGATGTCAAAAGGATTTAGACTGAAGTTTTAGGCACAGGTTTGGCTAGTAGGGGACTAAACCAGGGACCTTCACCGTGAGCCTCTACCACGTACTAAAGGACCAGCCTATGGAAGGAGGAGACTCTTTACCCTTGAGGCAGGTGTACATGTGTAGCACCGACAGACCCTGGTCGTCGGCGAGCGGGATCAAACTTGGGGCCTCTGGAGCTTAGTGCATGAGCCTCTACGGCGTGAACTAAAAACCATACAGCTGTTAGCGATTAATGAGTCTGCTACAGCCTTAGCAAAGTGGTCTGGGTGCCATTAGATGGGACAGAATACCACACCCAGAAGGTTTGTGGTTACACAGACCCCCTAACCAGCATATTGCACCAAATGGGTCCTCAGTTCCCTCGTGTCAGCCAAGTCCCAGCATGTGGCAAGCGGAGGAGCCAGACTCTGATCCCAGTTACACCAGCACGGATGAGGAGTAACTCCATTAGGATCAGTGCACTCACTCTGTGTTTGCACCAGCCTGGCTGAGCTCGGGATCTGGCCCACGGCAAGAAGAGCAAGCGGCAGAGGGCACTGCGAGGGCTGTTGGATTAGAACCGAACGCACTCAGGACTTCATTCCTCAATCCAGTCTCCCCGCTGGGCTTCATTAGCGTCAGCAGAATGTGATAAATGCATCTGACAAACCTAATACAAACCCTTCACCATCAAAACCCAACACTCCAGAACCACCTCCGATCTGCTGTTAAATGCCAGGCTGGTGGCCTCCTCCTCCCCGGCCCACACTGGCCCCTCCTCACTTTCGAATGCCAAGGAAAGGTCCTGGAAGGGAACGCCACCAGGGATATCAGTGAATGCCAATGATGGCAGGACAGAAGGTGAAGTGCAGTCTATGGACACTGGTCAAGGGCATTCATATCTCTTGGCCCCCGTTGTTTGCACCTTGCAATCCCAGAGCAATCACTGCAGGGGGAAAGGCCTTTTAACACAGAAAGATTAACAATGTTTCGGAGCGCAAACATTATTATCTACATTCCCCATGGCCAGGAGGAGTTTTTCCGAATGGGAAGACAGCTCCCGATCAGGTCACTGAGTCACAGCTTTCTCCACTCCTCACCCTGACGGTGTTTGATCCGAGATACTCCAGCTAGTGCAAACTCCCCAACAGACTGCATGGAAGGGACAGACCTGCCCGACAGCCCAGCCCTGGCTCGCTCCAGTCAGTCTCTACCGTTGCTCTAGCTAGATCAGCACACGCCAGTCCCAGGGGCTTTATACCCATCAGGCAGTAGAGAGCGAGGGATTGTCAATCAAGAGGGGTGGGGTCTGGAGCAGCTCCACTAAAGTAATAGGAATAACTCCCTATGTACACTGGTGGGACTGAGCTCAGACGGGGCAACAGCAGAGTCTCAGTAAATTCGCAGGGCAAAGCAGACGTAACAGCACCACAGAAAGAGCCATATTGTCTCAGACCAATGATCCATCTAGTTCAGGGCCCTGTCTCTGAAAGTGACCAGGACTAGCCGCTTCAGTGGAAGGTGCAAGAAACTCTGCAGAAGGCAGCTATGGGATAACCTGCCCACGTGGAAAGTTTCTTCCTAGCAGGTTGGTTTACACTCTGCAGCTGAGGATTGTGACAGTCCATAGGAGATCAGAGGCTGGCTCCCATGCTAGGCCGTCCCTGAAATCCTTGAGGCATAGGCCAAGTTCTGCTCTCAGTTATGCTGATGTAAATCTGATGGGGTTACTCTAGGTTTACTTTGGTGCCCGGGAGCTGAATATGGTCCTTGAGTGTCCTTTGTTTCAGAGAGAGCAGCAACACCCTGCAGGCACCCCGCTCTGACAAGCCTGGGCTGTCAGCGCAAAATGAAAGGTGAAGGCAACAAAGTGACAGAAGGGCCAGATGAGCGCCGGCCACTGGGTAATGACCAGCCAAGTGCGGGCGCATGATGCTGTGCACTGAACCCTGGCCCAGCCCTGCCACCAGACAGCTGGAGAGGGCAGCCAGGTGAATGCTCAGATACTCAAGCAAAATGTTAACGTCTAATAATGAGGGGACCCTCCTGCCAGCTTCCATCAGGCAACTGGCGATCCTGCATTGATGGAAGCGCTGCACACACGTCACTGCCCTTTAAGCCAGCTGCGGTGAGCCAGGAAACACAGGCAAGACCAATCTGGGGGAGGCTACAGGGGTCACTGAGCTAGCAGAGAGGAGGATAATGAACAAACCGCCTCATTGCTCAAATGGGACCAAAATGCATTAGCCTAGTGCATGTCTGAGCACACACCTGGCTTCCAGCCTTGGATCCCAGCTCCCTCTCAGCCCACCCTCTGTGGCTGGGACAGAAATGCAAGAGGAGGCATATTACTAATAATCACACTTTGCCTGGTCAATAGCACCTGCCATGTGAATATCTCAAAGTACTTTATACACATTAATTAAGCCTTACCACACTGCTGCAAGTTAAGTCAGGGCCATCATCCCCATTTTACAGATGGGAAAGCAGAGGCACAAAGGAGCTAAGTGACTTGCCCAAGGTTACATGACTAATCTGTAGCAGAACTGGGACTAAACTTGAGAGGTCCCAACTCCCAGTGTCTTGCTTTATCATCTAGGCAATGTAGTCTCCAGAGTCCATGCATAGGGCCAGCGGTAGCCTGAGCATTTACGTCACCCAGAGAACTGGCTCTGTCTTTGCAAGATGTAGATATTTTTTTTCTGTCCCCCCGCCTACCGGTTTGGGAAGAGCACTGGGGTGCAGCTGTCACAAGCAGAAAGAACAAGCAAGGCAGCCTTGCCCAACTCCAGTCCCAACAGGATTCTATTGTGCTCAGGACAGATGTGGTTCACAAAGAGAAGCAGCAGACACATGCCACTTTGCCCCCAGCTGTAGCTCACGAAAGCTCATGCTCAAATAAATTGGTTAGTCTCTAAGGTGCCACAAGTACTCCTTTTCTTTTTGCGAATACAGACTAACACGGCTGTTACTCTGAAACCTGTCACTTCTTTCAGGAGCCCAGATCTCAGCTGCCAATGGGGAAAAAGCATTGAGGAGAGCTGGGAAGTATTTCTGGAGGAGACATGAGGGCGTAGGACGATCCGCTTTTCTCCGCAGAGACATTTCCATGCCAATGGCAGAGTGAAGACACTTTTGGAAATGGGCACAAAGTCATTTAATGGCCTCCTGCTATTTCCCAGCAACCCCAAGAGTTTTTTCCTCCCTTGGGATTAAAGCTTGGTGATGATGCCTCTGTTTTCCAGTTGGATCCAGCCCAGATTTCCAATGCTAATCAAGACCCAGCAGAGGAAATTTGGAGTGGACAATGTATGAGAAATAGGAGATATTTACCAAATGGCTTCTCCTAATGACTTAGCTCTGGACACAGATGCTGCCTGGATGGAGCCAGATTGCCCTTTCTGTGAGAAGCCAGAAATCCTGAACCCAGTCCACAGGTCTCCAGGTAACTTATTTCCCAGCCACCCTCCCACAGCTTGTTAGCAGCTGGTGGGCTGAATGGCTAGTGAAACCTAGCCCTGCCAGAGAGACACTGCCCACAGGAGTGGTGGCTGGAGAAGCGCCTGGCTCTACTGATTGGTCCAGCTGAGCTATTTAAGCCAGAAAGCAGCACAAAAACAAGACCTCTATGCAACCAGGTGAGTTCCTGGCTGCTACATCAGTCCCTGCCTTCTCGCCTGACTCTTGAGCTCTGCTGATCTGACTTGTCCCCTATTCTTGCTTCTCTGGTTCCTGATCCCTGCCCCTGTTCTCTGACTCCAGCTCTGAGCCTTCGCTCAACTCTGACCCCAGTTCTGGCTCTGACCCTCAGCCCTGACATTTGGTCTCTGACTCTAGTTCTGACCCTCAGCTCTGTATCCTCGCTCCTGACCGGACACACTAGACCTGACCGAGACTATGTCCTGGTCCGTAACAGTCTCTCTGTCTGTTCTATGAAATGAAAGGCATGTGCACTTCACATTGCAAGCTTTAAGGGACACAGAGGCTGGTTTTGTTCTGTATTTGTACAGCACCTGGTGCAAGGGGGCCCTGGTCCATGACTGGGCCCCACAATACAAATACTTAAACAACCATGTGAAAGGTGACTATTTAAAACTGTGTTGCAAATACCTCGAGAGTGGCCAATGCTCTGGAGGAAACACATCTTTAAATAGCGTTGTAATGGTTTTAAGGACGTGGACACTAGTGAATTTTGTCACATTACTGATCTACATGTGTATGTGCAATAATATATATCCACCCACCCTGCTATATATTTGAATAGTTACAATGAAAGCAAATGCTGCGGGAAAGTAACTTTCTCATGTTAGGAAACATACAGGACATTTCCCCCCTTAGCTGATCAGCTGCCTATTCTGTCTGGATCTCTTTATACCCCCAGGCCTGCTCTGCTTCTGTTGCTGGACCTCAGCACAGTTCCACAACTTGACACTAAAAATAGAAAATGGTTTGTATGAATCCTTCCCTCCCCAGGTAACAAATCCCAAAACTTGCATTTATATAACACCTTCCCATTGTCTTCTACAGACTTTGCAGAGTGGACAGACTACATATAGAATTTACTTCACATCCTGCTACTATGGAATGAAGCATGGCCTTGTGGTTTAAGCATTTACCTACCATACCCAGAAATCCAGGTTCAATTCCTGCCTCACCCACAAAATGTTCTGTGCTGAATACCTCTTAGTGAGGTTCACCTGGAAGTCTAAGAAAGTAGAACCAATGAGGTCAAAGGGGTTCTATTGATACTGTCCTCCTAAATTAAAAGCTGGAAAATAGCTACCATGGGTTCTGCAAGGTGAGTCAGGACCTACTTAATCTACCAACAATCATTCATTTTGTTTAATCTAGCATAACAAGGTACAACAGCAGGAAGCTGAAGTCAGCAAAGTTCAAACAGGATCTAAGATGCTAATTTGTAACAGGGAGGGTAATTAACCATAGGAACAAATTTCCAAGGGAGGTGGTGAACTCTCCATGCAGAATTTTTAGATCTGAATCGGCTGTCTTTCTCAGGGACATGCTCTGCTTCAACACACAAGTCTGGGTGCCATTCTCTGGCCTGTGTTGTTGTGCAGAAGATCAGACTAGCCCATGACGATGGTACCTTCTGGCCTAAATGCCTGTGAAGTGCGGTGCAGCCACATCCAAGTTCAAAAGCACAAAGCAACACTCACCAACAGGTGGGGACAGGGAGTGAAGAGGAATCTGGAACTACTCCAGACCTGCCAAACTTTCCATTACCACCATCTTGCCCTGGGAGAGACAGATGGGAGCCTCTGACTTGGCCAGCAATGCCTGTCTATCGAATTGTGGTGGGTGTGGTCTATGCCAAAGGAGGTCAGGTACTGGTATTGCATTCTCTGTCATACGAAGATTAGGAGTCCAGCGCCAATGTATCTAAGGTAAATAGCTGGCCCCAGTCACCACAGTATTGGAGAGCCTAATAGTCTTTAGTGCATTTATCCTCACAACATTGCTGTAAGGCAGGGCAGTGCGAATATCCCCATTTCACAGATGGGGAATGGAGGCACAGAGAGGTTAAGGAACTTGCCCAAGGTCACAAGAGGTCTATGGCACAGCAGAGACATGAACCCAGGACTCCCAAGTTCGAAGGCTCATACCCTAACCCTGGTCCATCCATTCATCTACTCCAAGGATATTTCTGACCTGTATTTACCTGCTCTTGAGTCCTAGAGCCACCACAGAAAGTTATGCTGAAAGCCTCCTGCCACGCTAGCAGCATTAATTCAGTGCTACATGTCTAGCGTTTTCATCTCCTTCCAAAGATCGAGGGGGCTGTGACTTCGAAGCCACATGGCTTCCTTTCTGACTGAAAGGTTGCCTCAAATTCCCATAGGGTCTGATCCTTTCTTAGGACACTAGTAACAAGAAGAGCAGAGCAGACTGCTCTGGGAGTGTCTGACTTCTTTGAGTGTCTCCAGGAGAGGAAGAGTGGGCAGTGGTGAAGGGAGTACTTCCACAACCCCCATTGCTGTAATAGAGAGACAGACAGACAGCTGCTCACTCTGGAACCCAACTCACAACAGATTTTGTCTCATGCTGCCATGGCCCCAAACTGCTAAACATCCTCCCCCCAGCCCTGTGAACGGCACCCTCCTCTGGCAGCAGATTGCAAAACTCCAGTTGGATAGGATAGCTCTTGGGTTGCATTACCCCTTGTTTTTAGCCAAATCCATCATGTATCTGAACCCCTGGCTGTTCTGCTGTTCCACAGGGCTGCTGCTTCATCCCTCCCCAGGACTGGATGCCAGAGAGCGAATTCAGAGCTAATGGTAAATTGCAGTGTCAGTTACACAACTGTAAGTCAGTGTAACTGACATGATGAAGGGGAATATGGGGCTGGGGCAGGAAAAGCAGCCACCAGGATGGTGTAAGGAGGAGATGAAAGATAAATGGGAGGTGCTGCTTCTTTTACACCCTTTTCTTTCTACATCCCCACCCATCCCCCAGCTTGGTGCGTATGTTACACTCGTGCTAGTGAAAGGGGATGGAAAGCTAACGGAGCAATCCCCTTCTCCACCTAAGTGAGAGGGGCAAACAACAAACTAGCCCTGATCCCCTGTAGAACTCAGAATACAGAGATGCTGCTAAGGATTCAGATCTGAAGCATGACTCGAAACCACAGGACAGACACCGTTATTTTGACGACAATTAGACATTGTGATCTCCTACAGATATATACAGACATAGGACCAGTTTTCAACCCCTCCTCCTCCCCCTGCCAAATGAGAACCAGATTATAAGCAGGAGAAATGACATCTTTATATATTTGTTTAATGAAGGTGCTCAGATCCCACCTCAAATCCTCCAGAAGGGAAAATGTTCTTGTGCCATTGTTTGCTAGTGCAAATGCTGTGGCTTTAATGATTTCTCTTCTCAATAGGGCCCAGATTAAATGTGGGCTGTTGTGTTGTTGATACAGCCAGAGATCTAATAACATCCATCTTCCCCCTCTGTCATAAGGGGATGCTTATAACACTTCTCCTTAGAATACCCATTTCCAGAGAGGCCTTTAAGCATTGTGTTTTAAATTGATTTCACAGAGGAATAAAGTGGGGAAAGCGCTGAATACATTCACACACACACACACACAGAGAAATTCCTTTCAAACATCCGGCGCCAATGCGAATCTCAATCTTGATGAAATTATGCCTGCTAAAAAGCCAGATGGCTCATCATTTCCATTTTCTCCACAAGACTTCAGTTTAATGGCCAAACGCTCTGCACAACATGTGGGGAATAGAGCTTTGTGTGAGATCAAGATGTATTCTTCCTCTTTCAGGGAAATTCGTATTGCCTTCAGTGGGCCCAAATTTCAGGCCCCGAGAGTGGGGAAGTGGCTGATTAAATTGCTCTTCTTTCTCTGATCAGATAAAATGGTTAATGTGGGGGTTGAAAGTAGGTGGAAAGCACTCCAGGAAATGCAATTGGCGTGGGATTGTGGTGGTTTATCAAAATGTCTTCACAGCACCATGGTATCTGAGCACCTACTACCCCCACATCTCAAACTGTAACAAAGAATCCAATCCATCTTCAAAGTTTAGATGGAGACTCCATGGCGTCACATAGGGTGACCAGAGAGCAAGTGTGAAAAATCGGGACAGGGGGTGGGGGGTAATAAGGGACGATATAAGAAAAAGCCCCAAATATCGGAACTGTCCCTATAAAATCGGGACATTTGGTCACCCTACCGTCACACCATCTCCACATAGCTGTTCCCCTAGACTGATGTCTGAGTGCTGCAAGACGTTCATGTAACTAAGTTCATAGAAACACTCCCAATAAGGGGAACCACCACCAGAGTTCTCTTATTACTGATTATGATGTTGCATATTCTCAGGATGAACTCACCTGGCATTAATACGGAAACAATGGTTAATCTATAAGACTTTATGCCTGTGGGGCTCCCATTCCCTTGCTCACCAGTGGGGTGTGTGGACAGGGCTGGGTGGAGAAGCCGTAACACAAGCCCTGCTGTCACTGGGTGCCAGGGTGTAATGGAGTGGCTGGGATGTTGACAGTCCACCCCATAACCCTGCTGCTCTCCTGACATGTTTGAAAGGCCACTCCCCTTGCATGGGAGAGGGGGCAAACCCTACTCCCCCTGGCCACATGATGCCTCTGGGACCCACTGAGCTCATGCCCCTCACTGGTGAGGGCTTCTCTGGGCTTCTCTGCTGCAGCCTGGAAGGACTTGATCTTGCCCCAGTATGTGTAAGAAAGGGTCACCACCATGGGCCAAAGCCAAAGGATTTAGGCAGTCCTCACACAGGCAACGCTCTCACTCGCCTTGGGCCTCGGCCTGGCCTCTGGAAGAGAAATGCCCAGAGCCATGGAGCAAAGGGAGCTCACCCGCACTGAGCGTGCTGGTAAACAGGTGGCAAATACACAACCACCCTAATTCACTGGACTTAAGCCAACACCCAGACCAGACTGTGTCTGGCCCTCACAGCTATCCAAAGCTGAGAGCCAGGTATCCCCCAACTTTCACCCTCCCCGCACAGGGGCAGCTATGATATGGCTAGGGCCAGAACCACTATTTCCTGTTAATGCTTCTGGCAGTGCCAGCTTCACAATAGGGAAGTGCTCCCCACGGACCAGGGGAGAAGAGCGTATGCTGCACCTGGGACAGAGACACTAGGGAATTCTCTTGGTATTTAAATCAGGTTCTAAATTCACTGCTTGTCACCCAAACCAGTAAGAATCTAAATGTCAAGAAAAGCAACTTTCTGAGGCAATTGGTCATATTTGCAGGACTTGGAATGCCCTTGCACTCTCCAAACCCACCCCGCTTTTCCCTCCTGTCATCAAGTACCAATGTAATTAAAATAATACACTCTTCTATAGCGTACATGTTTATGAGACCCCCAGATCCCCCAGCATGTGCGCTTCTGCAATGACAAAATAGCCAAGCGTATGGGCGGGGGGTGCATTGCAGATTCTACTTCTTTCCATATTTCTCTCTTGATTATTTTTCTACAGAGGCACAGAAAAGCAAGCATAAGGTTTAATGATCACACTGAGTGAAGAAAACGAACATACAGGTGGCATCAGAAGAGCAGGCTGCAGATCAACAACTACAGGATGCTGCCACACAGCTCAAGGAGCGCAAAATGTGCTCCTCTTATTCCCAGCCAAAAAGAGTTAAACTCCCTCCTCCCCTTGGGCTAATGAAAGCTGATTAGAACCTCTTAAACCAATCCTGGCTGTGGCAGGAGCTCAGAGGTGGCCCTGGGAGGGGATGGGGGAAGGTATAAAGGCTAGTAGCCAGAGACACAGAGTGACATTGCAACAGGAGAGACTCAAGGGGAAGAGGAGCCAGAGACGCCCCATCACTGCAGGAGACAACACAACACAAAGATGAACCCAAAGCTTATTTTCTGCTGTGGATTTCTGCTGCTGCTTCTCCTCAGCCAGGACCAGGCAAGGGCCAAACCTCTCTCCAGTTTACAGGTAAGAGAGCAGCTGCTCATTTCAACATCATGTGGCCGATGAGTCGTTGAAACTTGGAGTTACTGGCTCCAAAGATTCAGATTAGATACGGCTCTTCTTAGCCTTCCCTGGCTGCTTGAAGGTGCTCAAGAGCGTCGGGGTCATGAAGCTGGCAGACATGGGTTACTTAACTGAGCAAAACCAAAGCTATTCCTTGCCTGACTTCTCTCTCGATTGACTTTAGATAATTGGAGGTCAAGTGTTGTTTGTTCCCCGGGGTAGGAGGGAGACTGCAAAATTTCAGGTCAGTCTGGGATTGGGTGAAGTCATTAAACTTCAGAGAAAAAGAAGCTGCATTTTCTTACCCAGAGTATGGATGTCCTCCCCCCTGTAGCCCTGCCCTGGGCACTGGCAAGTTCATCCGTCGAGTTCCTAACCTGCCTCTGTCTCTAGCCGAAGTATCTGGTTTTGGCTGCATGCTATTAACAAGGAGGGGAATCGTCTCTCAACGGAACTGCAGAGGATTCAGTCACCCGCTTGATAAACCCAGGAAAGAGAGGGAGAGAAGGGATCCTACGCTGTTAATAAAAAGCATTTTAAGTATCCCCGGTAGAAAGAGTATCTTCTAATTATCTCACCGTCGGTCCAACATCCCTATATACCCTGTAACCCTCCAACCTCCTCAGAGCTAATCCTTCCAGCATCAGCCTAGCCTCTCCCCAGCTGTTCCATTAGATCCATCCTTTGCTTACTATTCCTTTAGCCCCTCCAAGCCTCTTCGTTTCTCATCCCAGACACCAGGCTCCCAGCTTTAGGAGAGACTCCTTTTACATCCCTCACTTTTCTGGTCCATGTCGAACTGAGATCATAGCAGAAGCCTATAGCCCGAAGGCATCTGAGAGCCAGTGTCCAACATAAAACAGAGTTGTTAGTGGAGGACAATGAAGACCAGAGATCATTGTCATTACTTTGTTGAGATTTTAGCACATTTTTCTATCCAAGTCAAGCTTAAAATGGGTTCGTTTGAGATGAGCATTGACATAGGTTTACATGACAATATTTGAAGGAGTGTCTGAACCTCAATACCACCCCCACTCTCCTCCCTGTCTTTCAGAGCCTGTCCAGATTGTTAGATGAGGATCTGGAGCATCCCCTGGCTTCTGAGGAGATGGACCAGGAGCAAGAAGACATGATCCCAACAGGTGCCTTTGACCAACAGGACTCTGTGCTCCAATGGGCCCGAAACTCCAGGGACCTGCCCGAGGGGGTCCCCATCAGCGACAGTACTTTCCAGAGGCTCTTCAGTGATCTTCTGGGCTCATCCAGGAGATACCGAGGCAGGAGCAAAAAGGGCCTGTCCAGGGGTTGTTTTGGTGTCAAGCTGGACAGAATTGGATCCCTGAGCGGACTGGGATGCTAACTATTCGCTATGGTAAGAGAGAAGCGGCATGAGACTGTGTGGGGGGGGGGAGGTATGAGTACATAGAGGAGGAAGAGTTAAGAGCTCGAATTGAAGGAAAAGGTACATATGACACTGGCCATCCCTCCTCCCCTCAGACCCAAGGGACCAACTTCACCTTGGTGCAACTCCACAGACGTCCCTGGCACCACCTGCATATTTGATTTATTGATCTTACACCCCCAGGGCTTTACCCGCCCCTCCCCTGCCTTCCCCAAATCAGCTGTGTGCAGTTTGTCCTGCCTCAGAGAAGCCAGCCAAGAGAGGCTTTCGCCAGCTCCCCAATGACGCTGGTGTAAATCCAGAGAGACCCCCTGGAGCAGGGTAAGTGAGCAGAACCGGGCCCTAGAAAATAGTGAAGTCAGTTAGTTCCTGTTAGTGAAACCTGGCTGAGCTCCTTTCTGTCACTTACTCCTTTTGTTTCCTTGGCAGGACTAAGATTTTCAGGACCTAGAGGACCCATTGCCTTTCAATGAGATGTTCAGCTCAAACTGCTCCAGCTCCACTAACTCCCCTGTGGACACTGTACTGAATGAGTTCCTCCCGGGCCATCCCCCCACCATACGTGACCATTGCTACCTTGTTTGTATCATGGTATTAACTTATCAAAGCAGTTATCTGTTCCATTTGTCTTGTTGATGTGCCAAGTGTAGGAAAATACTCTCACAGAACAGTCCTCATTGTGTCATGGATGCTGAAAATACATTGGTTTTCATCATTTAGTGAATGTGTTTCAAACCTCCACTCTGATTTTCTTCCTAATTCATCATTCCAGAAGGCAAAGTGCTGCCATGATTTACATTTGGTCAAATAAATATGAGCTATTCAGATTCATCTGATGGCTGGTTAATGGTTAACATGCATGTTCTGAGAGGTTGTTTGAAGAAAGATAAAAAGGGATTTTATAAAAAGAAAAAGAAAAACAAACAAACGAAAAAGAAAAACAAAAAGCATTTACCTCAGAAAAGCAGCTGGGGGAGTCCAAGAGAACACAGCATGGCTGATGCAACAGCCCTCACTGGGGGTTGAACCCTGGCCTTATAGCACTAAAGCATTTGCCTCTATCACTTGAGATAAAGGGGTAACTCCATCAGCTGGCAGCAGTAGTAGGTTGTTATTCTCTATGTGGGCCAGCCACTAGAACGGGATGACGCACTTTACAAGCAAGTGACACTGACATGAGGCCCTTTTGCATACCTATTCTAAGGAAGCTTTCACCTTCTTTGCTAAGTGCCACAGGAAGTCCCAGCTGAAATCCTGGGGGAGGTTTGCATGTTTAAGGTTGTCTGGTCTAGAAAAACATTGTCCTCCTTGACGGGAAGCTCATCGTGATCCCTAGTCTTATGCATGGCTCACTTGGGACACAAACTAGTTTTCTGACAAAAGCTGTATCCAAAATACACCTGGGCAGGCTCTTTGCTGCAAACAGTGCAATCACGGAACCTGGCCCTGTTTTCCTGGGCTCAGGCTAGGTCTACACTACAGTCTGTGTTGGCAGAACTTACATGGCTCAGGGATGTGAATAAACCACGCCCCCCCCCCCCCGAGCCACATAAGTTACATGCATTCATGAGCACAGCGCTATGGCGGCAGGAGAGCTTCTCCCACCGACATGACTTCTGCTGTTTGCAGAGGTGGTTTTATTATGCCAGTGAGAGCACGCTCTCCCATCGGCACAGAGCATCTTCACCAGATGCTGCAGCACTGTACGTGTAGACATGCCCTCAGACTTGTTCATTGCTGCTTGACACATGGGGTGTAGGTCAACCCCTAGGCTGCTTGCCAAGGAGCTGACTGGGTAGCCCTGATGCTGGTGAGCAGTCCCACGGACATCACTGGGACTGCTCATGTATGAGCTGGGGTCACAGAATCGGGCACAGCCTGTTCACTGCCTGCCAGCGTTGTTCTGCAGATTTTCAGTGCAGAACCCACACTGGTTGGACTGGGGCACGGAAGTTGCATTGTATTGTTTCTCTTCCCTGATGGCAAGTGTTCTTCAAATCCAGTATCCAGTGAAAATTCTTGTGATCATTAATTTGAAATTTACTTTCCATGAATATGCCACAGTAATTCATGTAAGAGACCCGGCCCTGAGCAAACACCCTGCCTGTAAACTTGCTCCCCACAGAATTCCCGGGAAGAACACACAATAGGGGTGCACAGCCACACTCAAAGCAAATTTGATTAAAGCTAGCTCAGCTATGTTCAGATCTGTCTACATGAGCTGCACAGCACATGATTGCAGTGTAGACTTTCCTGTAGTTTCTGGACCTGCCCTTAGCCACTGTGAGGCTAGGGGGACCCTTCTTCCAAGCCTCACTGTGGCTTTGTTGACTTCCTTGGAGATACTGTGAAATCCGAATCAGAGTTCCGGTGGATTTACACCAGTGTACATCAGAGACGTGTGCCACCCAGCAGCATCACCCCAGTTGGAAACTGGTGTAAAGCAAGTTCAGATTCCCACCCAGTACATTTTCAAGTACACTTCTGCATGGAATTTACAAACACACTCCCAAGGGGTACGCTGCAAATTCATGATCACAGTTCTACGGAAACTGTCAGAATCCCATCAGGAGGGGACCCTGAAGCACAGAATTACTTGCGAATGGAGGTGTCCTTTCCTTTCTTGTTTGTGGTGGCACTTTATCCTTTATAAATCCTTTTAACATTTAGAAGCCACCATCAGTTTATTCTCTCATGGCTACCCCTTTATCTCCCTTTCATTTCCCTTTTATCCCTGTTATTTCAAGTTCATGATTCTTTGCATTTCTAGGGAGAAAACAAAACAACCACTCTCCCCCCAAACACTACTTTCTCCTAAAAGCAACACACACACATGATTAGTGGATCTCATGCAGCCAATGAAATGACAATCTCTCAGCCCAGGAGTAGGAAATTCAACAGCAATTCCTGCCGGTCTCTAGCTGTAAAGCTTCATTAGGTCTTATGCGTTCACCATTTATTCTATTTAAGAGATCAGCTTTGGTTTTGCTCTCTGAAAATTAATCAGCTGTATCGTGAGAATGAACAAAACTATCTCTTGCTGGGGAAAGATGTTCCAATCATTTACTTAGGCACATCGGAGCTCTGAGCATCCTAGTTATGAAATAATCGATGTACCATATCCGTTATATACAGTGCTACTTTTCACCGCCAGGGTGCAAAATGGAACATTCCACCAATATTCTTGAAATGACTCATGACATCAAATGAAGGATCAAGCCAGGTAGAGGTTGAAGGGATCTGGTTGAAGGTTGAAGGTTGATTTAGATCCCAGATTTAGGTTTAGGTAAAAAATGGTTTTGCATGGTGATAGGCTTCCACTCCTATCCATCATGACATCATGAGAAAAGCAAGCTCACCATTTCATTACAGCAATCAAAAATCAGGGCAATCTCAGCATGGCTAATGGCAGCTCAGGTTCAGAGTGACTGAATGCTGCAATAACTGTAGTACATAAACAGAGAAGGCTGAGGTGGGGCATAGTCTTTAAATATGGAAGAGGTTGTTATAAAGGAAATGGTGATCAATTGTTCTCCATGTCCACTGAAGGTAGGACAAGAAGTAATCAGCTTAATTTGCAGCATTTTAGATTGGATAGTAGGAAAAGCTTTCTGACTCTTTCTAATATTTAAGCACTGCGACAGATTACCAAGGGAGGTGGTAGAATGAATCCCTGTCCTTGGAGGTTTTTAAGAACTGGTTAGACCAGCACTTGTCAGGGATAGTCTAGGCATATTTCATCCTGCCTCAGCAGAGGGGGGCAGACTAGATGACCCCTTTAGAGCCCTTCTTTTCGAGGAGCTAATGAAGAACAGCATCTAGACAGAATAGAGACATATTCCTCAGTCATGAATGCCATGTTGCAGACCCTTGGATTAGAGTGTGCAGACCTGTACATCCTCAGGGAGCCGCACCAAAGTCAATGGGTCCCCGAGAGGGGTTCAGTTGCAGGACTGGAGCCATGCTTGGTAACAACTAGAGCTGAGTGAGGCTTTTTTCCACTAATTGTTTTGTCACTGAAAAAATGCATTTTTCAGGGTTCAGAACTATTCACTGATTTTGGACCCAAATTGGGCAAATAGTTTTGGTTGTGGGAAAAAAATAAAATAAAAAAAGGAGTCTCGGTGTTTTGTTGTGACTTTGATTCGGAATAACCTCATGCTTTCAAATCTGGTCAGTTCAAAAAACACCAGAAAGACAAAACAAACCAACCCCACACAAGGAAATGGTGATATGCACCCAAACGAAACAAAAAAACCTTGGGAAAACTATTGGTTTTGGTTGACTCAAAATGAATTGAAATACTTGGGGGGAAAAAAATTGTTTGGGTCAGCTCAGAACCCTTCAACGGATTTTTTTTTTCAATTAAGTGTTTCCCATTTGACAAAAAGAAATTAAAAAAAAAAAGTTTGGTTCAAGTCAAACCAGATTTTTCAGTTCAGCTCCCAAACCGAGAAGTCTGGTATTTGCTCAGCTCGAGCACCAACAGCAGCCCTCTGCCCTTCTACAGCCTCCTTCATGAAACATCTCAGAACCCTGCACAAATAATAGCAGAGGGACAAAAATAAACTGCCAAAATACACAAACCCTGCCAGTGACAGGACAGGGAGAGTCAATGGGAATTAAACATGTGACCTATCTGACCAATCTCACGGCTCAGTAATACCACTCCCGTTTCGACTACTGAACCATGGCTATCAAGCCACAGAGTAAAAAACACGAATCGAATAAATTAAAAAAAAATACGATTAAGGAAATTGCTACCTGCTAGCAGATATTCAAAAGCTGAAACAGGATAAGCTAGACCGGTTATTGATGGCAAATGTTCAGATGAGCTCTAATGTTATTCACCTGGTTTTAGTGAAAACAACTGTGGTTTTGAACATGAAAAGGCCGCATTGTGCTCTTGCTTGTTTCACTCAGTGGAACTGTTCTGGAGTAACTGAAGGCTCATGCTGGCCCAAGGGGTTTTTTAGAAGTTTTGCCTGCTTTTTGTTTTCTCTTAAATCAGTTATTTCACTTCAAGGTCCATTATGCTCTCATAGTAGCTCGTTGCTTCAAATGCTGCTTTCCAGAGGCAGAAGAGAAAATAGGAGCAGATTTGGATCTAAGTTATACCAGTGCAAAGCCACCATGTAAGTGGAGTGACTCTGGTTTAACTGAACTCAGAATCTGGCCCAAAGTTCCTAAAGAGTTTGGGTCAGATGCCACTTTTCCTCTTAGCTACTGAGAATTTCTTGACCTTGAAGGCTGAATGATTCCATGCGTGTGCCCAGAGGAGAGGGAAGATCTGGAGTTATAAAGAGTGTGATGGGAGGGAGATGGGAAGCGAGCTAACACCACTTCTCATATTTAATGCTGATCTGATGCTCTAATGAGGACAATGCAGTGCATATCAGGAACCAGCTGGGACTCTCCATTTATGTATTGTCTTGGTTTTGATATAAGCTATCATCGTTCAATCAATCCAAGCCCATGGTACTCTTACCATGTCGCATTCTCATAACTATTACAAAGGAACAGAACAGGCTTCTTATTGCTCCACAGATAATTGAGAAAAACCAACAAACATCCCAGCTTCAATAACCTCCTCAGCTAGCTGGTTCCTCCAATGCCTGGGAGAAGAGACAGGCCTGGAAAATGAATCAATCTGAGGTCTCTCAGCAGTGCTAGGTCAGTTAGTCACAGATGGTGGAGCCTCATTAGCTTGTGATGACATTATTGTTATAATTTGTATTGCAGTAGTGCCTATGAATCATAGAATCATAGAATATCAGGGTTGGAAGGGACCCCAGAAGGTCATCTAGTCCAACCCCAATTCCCAGTTAAATCATCCCAGCCAGGGCTTTGTCAAGCCTGACCTTAAAAACCTCTAAGGAAGGAGATTCTACCACCTCCCTAGGTAACGCATTCCAGTATTTCACCACCCTCTTAGTGAAAAAGTTTTTCCTAATATCCAATCTAAACCTCCCCCACTGCAACTTGAGACCATTACTCCTCGTTCTGTCATCTGCTACCATTGAGAACAGTCTAGAGCCATCCTCTTTGGAACCCCCTTTCAGGTAGTTGAAAGCAGCTATCAAATCCCCCCTCATTCTTCTCTTCTGCAGGCTAAACAATCCCAGCTCCCTCAGCCTCTCCTCATAACTCATGTGTTCCAGTCCCCTAATCATTTTTGTTGCCCTTCGCTGGACTCTCTCCAATTTATCCACATCCTTCTTGAAGTGTGGGGCCCAAAACTGGACACAGTACTCCAGATGAGGCCTCACCAATGTCGAATAGAGGGGAACGATCACGTCCCTCGATCTGCTCGCTATGCCCCTACTTATACATCCCAAAATGCCATTGGCCTTCTTGGCAACAAGGGCACACTGCTGACTCATATCCAGCTTCTCGTCCACTGTCACCCCTAGGTCCTTTTCCGCAGAACTGCTGCCTAGCCATTCGGTCCCTAGTCTGTAGCTGTGCATTGGGTTCTTCCGTCCTAAGTGCAGGACCCTGCACTTATCCTTATTGAACCTCATCAGATTTCTTTTGGCCCAATCCTCCAATTTGTCTAGGTCCTTCTGTATCCTATCCCTCCCCTCCAGCGTATCTACCACTCCTCCCAGTTTAGTATCATCCGCAAATTTGCTGAGAGTGCAATCCACACCATCCTCCAGATCATTTATGAAGATATTGAACAAAACCGGCCCCAGGACCGACCCCTGGGGCACTCCACTTGACACCGGCTGCCAACTAGACATGGAGCCATTGATCACTACCCGTTGAGCCCAACAATCTAGCCAGCTTTCCACCCACCTTATAGTGCATTCATCCAGCCCATTGAGCTGCAATCATAGGCCAGGACTCCATTGTGCTGGGCTTTGTACTAACACAGAACAAAAATTGTCCCAGCCCCAGAGAGCTAAGTGGGGCTCTGAGAACCTGTTCAAATACACTTGTAATTTCCCCTTCATCACAACCTTAGACCCAAATCTGTGACCCAGTGGAATCTAGCCCAGTTCAAACCTTGGCCAGGGGTAATAGAAATCTACTGGCAGATGCCTCCTTTCCTCTCGAGCACTAGATTCTAGAGGCTTACTTCCTGAACATCCTGTGCCAATCTCCAGTCTCCGTCACACTGGTGTACACCCAGGGTCAGCGAAGCTACTCCAGATTTACACTGATGTAATGGAGATCAGAATCTATTTTGCTGTGGTTTAGGACTGGAAATGGCCTGCTTTTGAACAGAATCCTACAAAAGGTAAACAAGTGTGAACCTGAAATGGACAAGAACTCGGATTCTGCAGAGGATGCTGTGTTACCGGCTAAACCTATCACCTAGGCATTGTGTCTCATCATTTCAAAATGCTATTTTTCAAAATGTCACAGGGAACAATTTACATCACATCCAATGCTCACTCATTAAATCCTAAGGACTCACGCTGGATGCGTTTGCCCTTTCGGTAACTTGCTTATTACTATTAGTATTTAAATGCTCACAGCTACGCTTTTAAGTGAGCCTGCTAGTCAGCTAATGGGAAAAGCTTGTTGCTCTAGCAGCATTGTCGTTTCAATCTGGCTGGAGCAGACCGAACAAAGCAGCTGAGCATGAATTTCCATACGGAAGGTATGAGAATAGCTGAGAAGACCAGAAGTGCCTTCCCCCCGCCCCCCTTCTTTTTAAAGATGAAAAACACATTCTGTAGAATGCTAGGAATGGAGTACAATGACCACTGGCCTCAAAAGCGTCAATGGCAGCATCTTACTCAACGGGTCTGCTCCCTGAGGCCCCGATCCTAAGAGGTGCTTGATACCTCCCAGCATGTGGCTGCGTGTCCAAGGCAGATCTGCTGATTTTATTGCCATAGGGATAAATCCTTATTCATGCAAAATTCCCATTGAAGGCCTGCTCCAAAGGCCATTGAATTCAGCGGAAAGTCTCCCATTGACTTCAGTGGGCTTTGGATCAGGCCCTGGGAGATGTATTATTACCATGGCATCTAAAGGCCTCAGCAGAGATCAGGACCCAATCCACTGGACACTGTACAAACAGTATAAGGTCGCAGGCTAAACTGACAAGACAGGAAGGGTGGGAGGGGGGAAAAGGGGAAATGACTTCCCCAAGGTCACCTGGCAAGGTCACCAGCAGAGAAGCCAGAAACAAGGATTCCCGATTGCCAGTCCAGGGCCCTCCCTGCTGGAGAACACAGCCTCTGTTTCTTGTATTGACATAAGGACTACGTGAAAACTGAATGAGGCCCTCAGGATTTAGAGTCAGAGTTTGAGGCCACAAGAGACCACTGGGTCATCCAGGCTGACCTTTTGTATATCACAGGCCACCACCTCTACCCAGCACCCTCATACTCAACCCAACCAAGAAAATTAGACCAAAGTATTACAGCCTTCTCAGCCCCACCTCAAAGCCCTGGCGCCTCCCCTGCCAACATCCTATCTCCAGCCGTGGCCACCCCTGATGCTTCAGAGGATGGAGATTTGCCCCAGCACCAAAGAAATTACTCCCTTTTATACTTGGTTTTGGTCATTTTTAGATGGACTTGTTTGGCTAAGGCTAATAAGAAACAGTAGCAACGCCCCAAGGCAAAACTTAGAAGACCTTGCAGAAAGGCGGGCCATCCATTACAGTAACCAGTTCAATGATACAAGAGCTTGTTGCCTAAAACTAATAATTAATAAAGTGACCTCTTCTGCCGAGCATAACAGCTGGACTTTCCATGAAGGATGAGCATTGCTTCGGAATTTCTCACATTAGAATACAGGTATGTGGGGTGAGGAGGACGCGGTGCCCCATCATTTACAGGCAGGAGGACGAGACATGGGGAGTGAGTGGTGGCCGGCCTGCACTCGTCATCTAGATATGATGTCTAGTTTGTCAAAAGTCACTGGGGAATACCTAACTGTTTTACATCAAGGGGCTAAACTGGAAATGCTGGTACTTGACAGCACACGTAGTCTGGTACATTTTAAATGGCGATGAACTGGTGTGCACACAATTCCATAGGGAGGTTTGCACCATCCTCTGGGGTCTTGGAGAAAGCAGCATTTTAACGTGGAGGAAGAAAAATAAAGCATGTCCTAGCAAAACCCGGGGCTCAATCAGTTCCCACAGCACCAAAAAGTCTGGCGTTAGATGCACTAAAACAAACGCACAGACAAGGGAAGTGCAGCTGAGTCCCTGTCTGCACTGGGAATTTGACCTGATCTCAGCCATAGATGACCAGCAAATGGTGCAGCTGCCCCAGTGCAAAATCTAGGTATGAATAAGGAGCTGTGATTTGTACCAGTGCAACTTACCCCACTTTCAAGCAGGAGTAAACTCCATGGGTGTGAAATCACTGCTTTCCTTGTCTACATGAAGGGAGCTACCCCAATTGCTGGTCATCTGTGGCTGAAATCAGGACAAATTCCCAGTGCAGACAAGGCTGCAGACCCTTGAAAATAGTGTGACAGAAAGATTGTTACACAGACACCCCTGGGTGGCATGTAATGGGGGGCGCCCCTGCCCACAGAAAGGTGGTGATGCTCTTGCAAGAGGCCCAACAGGGCAGCACAGTACGTCCAGTGGAAAAAGTAGGGCAAGCTGGTAACTAATGCCACCGCTGGCTGGCACCTCTAGTGGGGGAGTAACTAACCCCAATAGCCCCCAGACCAGAGTGTAACTTGGCAGAGCCTGGCAAGCCCCACACCCCTGTCAGTGGCACTGGGTCTGCCAGTGGCGGGGGAGACTTAGGCAGTGAGACTTCCCTAACACTTGTCTGTTTTCCTCCTTTCATTTTACAGCTCAAACTGAAAGAGACACAAACGCTGCCGGTGAGGACGGCTGCAAGCAGAGCAGAGACACCGGTTCCAAACCCTCTCTGCACCCCTTTGCTCCCCTCCCCCAGATACAGGCGGCTGCAGACTGGCCCAAGAGGGGGGTTGAGTTCCCTTCGCGGGGGCGAGCAATGGATCGTGTCCCCCCATCAGGGGAGGGGGGCAGGAGGACGCGCTCAAGGCACTGAAGGGACCCCAGGCGATCCATCAAGCGCTAGCCTAATGGCGACTGCTAGGAACAGGGAAGACCACGCGGTCATTTCATTCCTTGCGCTGCCCAGAGCGGGACTGCGAAGGAGGCATCTGAGATGCGCTGATCCCCGGCGCGGCTTGGCTCTGCTGCAGCGGAACAGGATCCCGACCGCGGCTCCAGGAGGGGGACACGCACCGTTTCCGAAAGGGTGACCTCGGGTGCCGCTGGCTGCAGCCAGTTCCCTTATCAGGGCTGAGTGCCCGAATTCCGAGCTCTGGCAGGAAGCCGCCCGGAGGTGAAGGGGGGATATATATAAAGGAAGCCCGAGTAGCCGTTCGAGCCCAAACCAAGGCGCTCGGGTCTGCAGGCAGCCCAAGGGACCGGGCAGGATGAAAGGCGCAGCCCTGTGCTGTTGGGCCTCTCTGCTTCTTCTCATCCCGCAGGGGCCAGCAGGCGGGCACCCGCTGCCCAGGAAACACACCAGCCAGGAGCTCCAGGCCCTGCAGGTGAGGAGAGGCTGCAGCTGGCCTGGGGTGGGGTGGGGAGCTGGGTCTCTGGCCCCAGCCTCGGAGGCCGCGTAAAGGTGTTAGCACCGGGCACCTTAAAATGAGGGAGCCCTTAACAAGCAGGACAGGGGGCAGAGCCCTTCTGAGCAATGTGATTTTCAATCCGAGAGAGGACAAGTCCGGATGGAGGCCCCCTCTCCTCCGCCCCAGGGATACGGACACACACTGGGTGCCCTGGTCAGTTACGCGGGAGCTGATCACGGTCTTCTCCTCTCTTGTTCTAGGACCTCCTTGAGCTCCTGAAGGAGAAAACGCAGGGGGAGGAAGGGGAGCCGCTGGAGTTGGAGAATCTGGACTACGGGGCGGAAGACGACGACCCTAGCTGGGACCTTGCTGAGCCGGAGAGCAGCCCCGCTACCCAGCTCCAGCCCCGGGATCCTGTGGAGGGTCAGTGGAGGAATCTCCTTGCTTCTCCCAGGAGGATGCGACACTTCTCTGGCTGTTTTGGGACCAGGATCGAGAGGATCGGCTCTCAGACAGGACTTGGGTGCAACATCTACAAAGCCCGTAGGTCTTACTAGAACCCTTAGCCTGCCTTCAGCCCCTGTGCGTCTAGGGTTCTTCCCCACCTAGCCAGGAAACAGCACCAGGCTTAGGAGGCACGTCTGGCAATCACTGTATGGCCAGAGATGGCCCAATACCGCCCTATGTAGCTCTGCAAGATTCTTCCCCATCCTCTGCCTTGGGCGGCAGACCTTGGCTCCGGCTGGATTCTTTCAGACGAAGCTCGAGGGGAAAGGGCTGGACAGTGGATACCTACAGCTCCATGATATTAGCCGTAGGCCAAGCGAACAGCTGTCCAGCCGCGTGGGGACAGGTCAGAAACCCGAGACAGAGCTGCTCTAGCCCTGAAGATAAGCCGAGAGTCCGAACGCGGTGCTCACTGTGTCTCCTTCCCCCTTGGTTTTAGGTTACTGGAAGAGGAGATCGAGAAGCTGAATCCAGAGCTTCCCACCAGCCTCCCACGAATTTTTGGAGCCTCTTTTGGGCGGACTGGTAACTTAACCCCTCCCGAGCGGAACACGTGTGCCACGCCTAGACAGAGCGGTTGTCTGGTGGATGTATTCGCGTTGGACAGATTGTTATTGAACAGCGATGGTGTTGGGACGAGAACAGCTGACCGCCCCCGCCCCCCGCCCCAGCCTACTGCGGGGGGCCCTGGCGTGTATCAATAAATGTTTTGTTTAAATCGCTCGTTTCACTCTGGAGGCCTGCGAGAAGCGAGTCCCTTCGGGCGGGGCGTTGGGGACCGGGGACCAGTTTCCTGCCCCCCGCGAAGTGCCACTTGCACAACCGGGCTGGGTTACTTGGGGGAAGTCACCCTGCGCTTTCCCTGGCTGCCTCAGCGCCCGACTCTGCTCTCATTTCGCACTGGGGCCGATTTGGCGTGGCTCCCCCAAGAGGTGGTGAAGCCACTCCGGATTCACACCAGTGAAAGCGGCGCTTTTGAGAGGGGAAAACTCTTCCCCCTTTCTCGTTGGTAAAGCCGCCGCTAGATTACTCCGACGCAGAGTAGACGGGGCTCCTCGGGGCACGGGCCGGGTTTAAATGCTCGCTCAGCATCGCTGTTGCGAGTCGCAGCGCACACCAGGCCCCGTTCCCGGGGCACAGGGCCACCCGCCCCTGAGCTGGCCGCGAGAGGGGTGGCGAGCTGCTGGCGGCCTCGCCCGCGGGCCGCTGAAGGCGGGGGCCGCACCCGAGGGAGACGGGGGACCCGTGCCGGGCTGGCTGGCAGCGTTGGCTCCCGGGGGCTCGCCCCGTTCAGCACCCTGGACAGCCGCCAGCGTGCGCGCTTCGCGGCATCCGCCAGGGGGCTCCCCCGGGCCGCCCCCAGCGGCACCATCCTGCGCCAGGCTCGGCTCCCCGGGGCTCCGGCCGGCCGAGGGCCCCTGTGCGGGCGGGGAGCGGGGCTGAGCTCGGCTGCCCTGGGCTCGCCGGCTCGCTTGCCGGCTGTGCGCTCCGCTGGGGGATTCAGCCCCGGTGCCGGGAGAGGGGCGTGTTCACCCCGGCGGAGCCTCTTCTCTCCCGCAGCAGCCTGGGTTGGAGGGACCCCGCCTCCGGCTGGGCCAGGGCCGGGCTGAGCCCCCGGCTCCGGGAGTGGAGGGGCTCAGAGCTTGGCCGCGGGCGGCTGACACATCGCAGGGTTGGGGGGGGGGCACGCACCGGGAGCCCCCGCGGAGCGAGCGGGTCCCTGCAGGGGATGAAGAGAGATTCCCGCACCCCCCCCCGGCCCCCCGAGTTGCTCTGTCCCTCGGGGCCCGGAGCACAGAGGCTGCAGGGCGGGGGAAGATGGAAAGGATGCAGCTTGTTCCTTGGAAGAGACTGGGGGGCGGGAGGGGTGCACTGACCTCACCCTCCAGTGACCACCCGCCGGGACCCGGCCCCTGGCGAATGGGTGTCACGGGCCGGATGGGGGAGCAGGAATCGGCCCCGAGAGATGCCTGGGCGCGGGGGGCACGAGCCCCGCAGCCCCAGCCCCCAGGGGCGGCGTCCCAGCGATGAAGAACAAGGATTTCTCCTTCGTGGGGAGGGGGCTCCTGCTAACCCCCTGCTGCGTGTGGCCTGCCTGCCTGGCGGGGGGGGGGGGGCACAGCGCCCGCTGCCCTGAGCTACCCGCCGTCCTGGCAAACCCCGCCCCCCCCAGGGGGTTCACAACCCGCGCCCTTAGATCCCGCTGCTGGGGCGAGCCTCGGAGCCAGCCCGTCTCCCGGGGTGCAAACGGCATCCCCCGGCCAGCGGTGCGTGTGCAGCCGGGACAACCAGGGACCCCTAACTACACAGGGACAAACCCTGAGGTTGGCAGCCTGAGTGAGGTCGTCAGGATTTGTCCCGCAAGGAAGAACATTCAAGCCTCACAGCATTAATAAGGACGGGCCAAGTTCTGCCCCCTCTTATAACCCTTTAGCCTCAGTGGGGCCACCAGAGGGTGAGGGAAGGCAGAACATGGCCCTGTAAATCCAACAGCTACAGCTGCAGCCAGGAATTCTCATACACACTCATTCACACGCAGGCACCCCCGCCCTCTCTTACAGGCACAAAACCAACTACCTTAAAAGAACACGAATCAAGCTGCCAAGTCCAGCCCTCGTCAGAAGGGTTTCTGTTGCTGCCCAAGTTGGACGTTGGGTCCTGAAGGAGGGAGGAGATCGCAGGAAGGGTGTGTGTGGGTCATGGATAAGGTAGTTGAATGCTGCCCTCAAGAACAGGCTTCTGTCCCTGCCTCTGATTTCCTATGCCATGTTGGGAAAGGAATTTAAAGGGGAAAAAAATTACACTTTTCACAGGTAGTCACTAATTGTGTGCTTTTCATTTTCGGGGTGCCTATTTTGTGACCCTGGGCTCAGTTGCACAGCTGAAGTCAGTGGGAGCTTGGAATGGTGTATTAATAGGGCCCTTTGTTTTCAGTTTTTATTTTAGCTAATTCTTCCTGGGAATGTCAGTGTTTACTATCACAACAACAAAAACAGGTGAAAAATCAGTGCAAAAACCTCAATTTTTCTGGGTTTATTTTGGTGGATGGAAAGATGGGGAGGGAAAGTATTCAGTAAAGTAATACTTTGAATTCCATTAATCAATGTGGTTTGCTACAGAACTAAAACAGAACTCAAAACACAAGGCCACCTCTGAGTTTAAGAAAATAATCTCTCTAATCCCCAAATAAAACCTTTCCTTTTAATAAAGTTTACTGTTGTAGATTTAGAACTATTAGCCTGTAAATATTTACATTTAATAACTGGGCCACACCATTTGCTGCTCATAAATTCCATCCTTTTCTTCTGTTTGTTTTTTTAAAACTTTCTAATACTTCCTTATGTTCTGAAATGTATTCTGTTTTCTTCCCATTTTACTGTCAAATCTTTAAACAGTTATCTGCTAGCAGCTTGAAATGTGTACGTGGTGACCGTGAGATTCATCAGAACATTCAGATGCACACGCACTTCAGAGCTTGCGTGTGTGCCTGGTTGTTTATTGTGTGTATCTTCTAGAGACTAATACAGAGCCTTACTTCAACAGGCAGCTTTGCATATACACACAGACTAACATATTATTGTAAAACATACAAAAATACAATACACTGCATGAGATCTAATGAAACAAGTTATTTTTATACATTTGAATGATACAAAAGTAGGGTGAAAATCGGGAAAAACTGAATAATGCTTTTCGTAAAACCGGGAAATTTTTTGGTAAAAAAATGGTTTAAACTGAAAACAAAGGGGCTTATGCATTAAATAAGAGAATCAGGTCTGAGGCATCTCAAATTGGGCACCCAAAATTAGTGGATACTTTGGACCTTAATCTCTGTCTCAGCTCCCCCACCTGTAAACCAGGAATAATACCCCTTCAACTCACAAGGGTGCTGTGAAAATAAATGCATTAGCATTTGTGACGCACTCAGATACCATAGTGATGAGTGTCACAGAAAAGCCCACGAGGGCATTAATAATTCTTCAGAACAGGGTTTGATCTGTGTGGAGCAAATAAGACCCAGGGCCACACACTGAAGAATGAGGAGGAAAACTATTGAATAGCTGCTCATTAAGTGAGCACCCGCCATCCCGTGCACAGAATGAAGGAGAGGTTTTGGGGGGCGGGGGGAGAAATAGTCTTTAATTACACTCTCACCTACTATCATAAAGCACAGCACAAGGGGGCTGATTTAAAGATGCACAGTCACCCTTAATTCTGGCATTTCCTAACTTTTGAGGGCTTGGCTTTGTAATTTTAATGAAGTTCATATATATATATATATATATATATTATTACACACACATACAAATATATTTATGCATTGTTACATACACACACATTGTGTGTGTATGTATACAACTACATTATACACACACTAACAAATAACAGTGATAATTATGTAAATATTTATAAATATATACATAATTTGTAGGGAGATTCTTTTCAATAATTGATTGTCTTTTTAATATGATTAAACAAATTCATTTTAGATTAGGCTGGGAAATCCAATTCCCTCAGAAATCCACTCCCCTGCTCCAGCTTTATCTGTTCCACAAGAACCCACTCAGTAAGATTAGAAGAGAACGTTGTGTGTCGGAGCTTAGCTCTCCCCTGCAAATCTGTAAATGGAGTAATTTTTATGGGCTCTTGTGTTGTATGCACAAGGCTGAAGGGTGAATTCATGATAAAGCAGTATTTTCCTAAGGCATCTAATTTGACAATCATACTTAAGTATTCTGGCTTTTAATGAAAATTGAAAACTTCAGATCTCTAAGAAAAATCATGCCACTAGTCTAAGAAAAAAAACAAACAAATGTTTTATACCATATATATGCTTGTGTGTGCACCCCACACATTTTCTTAGGGCCAGAGTCGGATGCCCTGACCCATGCTGAGCAGCACCTGTCACCATAGCAGTTACACGGAAATCAGTGTGACTACTTGTGGAATGGGGTGCTATTCTGCACAAGGGCATCAAAATCTGGCCCTCAGAGAAGACTATTCCTGAACCTGTGATTGCTTATCATGCTGTAGCCAAATTTATTTAGGGCCAAACCCTGCAATTCATGCTTAGACAAGATACCCGCTGACTTTAAAATGTGGCCCTTGATATATATTATACACAGAGAGAGAGAGAGAGAGAGAGATTGATTTTATAGCTATCTAGACTAGTGGCATGATTTTCAAAATGTGCCAAGTACCCACAATTGCCGCTGAAGTAAAGGGGACCTGGGGGTACTCAGCACCTCTGAAACATCCGCTTAAAGGTTCTATTTGTGTTGCAACGGAGGGGAGAAGGAGGAGGAAAGAGGGATTAGGGTCCCTTTGTGGTAGGGGCTGTGCAAACTAACAGACAATCCCAACAGTGAGATTCCCCTCTAAAGCTACTGAGAAGAGAAAAGCCCCAGGTCTGGGATTTTCAGCACAAGCCACGGTATGCAGCAGCTGCAGATATTCCATATATAGAAGGGGAGATTGTCCAGCACTTCAAATTTACTTTTAGGAGCTCTGTCTTCTTCAGATTCTACCTCCCCAATGCCTGGGCCTGGGATTTTTTCCTTTCCCTGTACAAGGTGATTTCCGTCCGGAAAGCTCCTGATTAAGAGGTGTTCAGAGCAGTTTCAGGGCTGTTTCCCCCATTTCCATGAATCTGACCACAGGGGTCTCTCGCAACAAAATTGCTAAGAATTTCCAACTGGACTATGTAATCTCAGCGCCTGGTATCAAGGGTGGGAGGGCAGAGTGACATGAAATCACTGACTTGTGACATACATTCCTCAGCAGCAGCAGCTGCCTCCTAATGACAGCTAATAAAGGGAATCTTCTCCTGACAGAGCTGCATGCCTGCCATGGGACTGGAATGTGCCCCCGATAAATCCACAGATAACCTAGGAAGCAGGGATCACACCCAAATGGTATAAAAGACCAGCCAGGGGAGGGAGAAAACAGGACAAGGAAAAGAGAGAAAGAGAGACCTGAAGGGACATCTCAGAAGAAGCTTGAACTTTCCCATCGTCCAAACCAATCCAGAGGGATGGACACTAAAGGTTCATTTTCCTGCGGGATCCTGTTGCTGCTGCTCATCCAGTTCCAGTCCAGCAGAACCAACCCCATCTACGGCCTCAGCCCTGCCAAAGAACTGGCCAGCATGGAGGTGAGGACTCTTTGCTTTGTGTTGTTAGACTTTCTCGAGCGTGGTGTGGTGCCAACACCATTCTCCAGTGCAGTAGTGTAGCCAGCATAGACTCACAGGGGACAAGCCAGCTTAAGACGGTTTGCACAGTCAGCTCTAAACCATATGAAGACGGGGCTCTCACTTCAGAGAACCCAGAACCCTTGAGGGACTGATCCCTTCAGCTAGTGGGTTCATCTGATGATCCTGGGTGGTGGCAGGGAAGAAGAGGGTCCTGAGGCTATGGAACATCTGCCTCTTCAATACAGAAACCGTCTCTCCTTAAGGCTCTAATAGAACTTAGGGACACTCCTCTAGAAGGAATTATAAAGGGATCAGTGTAGCTTTATAAGAGGAGACAATAGGTTTTTTGAGATGAGGTCCCTCATACGATTTCTTTTGCTAAGGTACAGCTGCACCGAAGCAGAAGACAGTGTGTGCATTCACATTTGGGAAACATGAGGAAAGACCCAGGGCTTGCATGGGCAGGAGATGAGCAAGGGATTGGGGCAGATGGGTGGGAACTTTGAGAAGATCCATTACTTTTAAAAAATGAATGGTTTGATCACAGAGCTGGACTCCCTCAGAAAAGCCCCCAGAGCTGGGGAACTATTATGCACCTGTGGGATTTATAGTGTCCATTGCTATAGCAACCAACATTCAGGTTCCATCCTGCATGATGAAGGATCCCAGTGACTTCAGTAGGATTATACATTTGCTTAAAGTCAAGCATGTGCTTAAGTGCTTTGCTGGATTGGGACCGGCATGAGCAGCCCTGCACCGGTCCAAGCCCTTAAAGAACAAGCTCCCTAAAAGTATTAGAATAACCCCCCAGAATAAAACAGGCAAAAGTTAAGCCAAACTGCTAAATTTTGCATGGAGCCTCGTAGCTAGGTTCTGGCTCCCACAAAGTGCCCAGAGGAGAGAATCCCACAGACAGCACCCTCCAGAAGGTAGCGGCTCCTGCAGGGGGTTGAACCCTAGGAAGGGACAGCAAGAGCCTCTGAGCTGTTCTGAGCTGCCCTGAAAGTGAAACCTGATTCCACATTATTCAGGGCTTTAAAACTCATCTTGAGTGATGAGTGATCCTCAGAAGTGAGCAGGAAGCCAGTGCAAAGACTTGCATGCAGGCTTTCTAGGTGCGTGCACCCCACGCTACCGTAGGGGGGAGCAACACTGTTCGACACCAAGGGCAGCTTCTGGGGGAGATCAAGAGTTTCTCTCCATAAAGCCCCTCGCAACAGCCTGGCAGGTGACAGCTGTGGGTGACCCCTTCTGAGGTCTGCAAAAGAATGGGAAAGCTGGCAGCTTTTTGGCCAGCTACAGAGGAGCACTGCAGGTCACTGCTGCTAGCTAAGAAGCTAAGAACCTGGTGCAGAGGTGAACCCAAAGGGACATAGAGGCAGTGAACCATCCCTTCCATCTTAGGGGATGTCTACACAGCACCGGGGAGGGTGCTTCTCAGCGGGGGTAGACAGATGTGCTAGCTCTACTGGAGCCAGGATGCTAAAAATAGCAGTGTGGCTGGGGTGGGGAAGGGGGCTCAGGCTAGCCACCCAAGCACAACCCTGCCCAACCCCCTGAGTATGTGCTCACACAGGGGCAGAGTGACAAGACTGCAGGGTCTGGGTTGGACAAAGAGGACAGAGGTGACCCTACAGCCCAGCCTTGCACACCGTCTCCCCAGGCCCTGTGGCAATGGGATGACTGCTAGTTTCAGAGGTTAGGCAAAGGTTGAGTGGGTAGGAAGGCAAGGGGGAAATCCACAGGGACAGGTGTTTCAGTCTGCGCCCTTCTCTCGCAGGCTCTATTGGAGAGGCTGGAGGACAAATTCTCACTGATGGAGGCCCTGGAGTCCAACCCTGATCTTCAGGAGCCCGAAGCTCAGCAAGAGACTCCACCAGAACTCTTCGATGACAGCAGTGACCAGCAGCCTGAGCCCAGGCCAGCCCCCAGCGCCCCTCTGTCCTATAGGGACCCCATCCTCAAGCAACTGAGGGGGCTAAAAGCTCCCAAGATGATGAGAGACTCAGGCTGCTTTGGGAGAAGAATTGACAGGATCGGCTCTCTGAGCGGAATGGGCTGCAATGGTGAGTCCCTCCTAAACCAACTCATTATAAATGGATTATTATTTATGTGGGTTACCGTAGCTCCTAGGAGGCCTAGTCATGGACCAGCCCCCCAATTGTGGTAGGCACTGTACAAACTCAGAACAAAAAGATGATATCTGAATGGACCTTACAGCCTAGAGACAACCCAACGGACATCCCTGTCCTGTCAGACCACCCTGTCATCTGTTCTCATTCCCATTTCCCCCCCTTTCTGCTCATTACACATCTCACTCCTTTTGCCTGAGCCGCTCTTCCTGTCCTTTCCCAGCTCTTGTCTTTGGGCCTTTTACCATCTACCCCTAGGTCTAGAACAGCCCCCTTGAACCAGGCTCCCTTTTCCAAATCCAGCCTTGAAACCCACCTCACCCTCCTTCTCCTGAACTGGCAGCCTGTGTCCTGCCCAAAGTTTATCTCACCTTATCGAGACTCTATGTAGTGAGGACCTTCTTGTCTATGGCTCTGATCGTGCCGTTGGATCTGTTCAGCTGAGAGCCGCATGGGCACAAGGGACCATAAGCAGTATCGTAGCCTATTTTTGCACATCATCATGCAAATTAGTGCCACTAAGTACACTTATTTAAATAGTGATATTAATAGCATAGGGACATGGCAAGGTGCTTGGATACCACGGTGATAGGCACAGCATAAAAACCTGGAGAGAGAGATGCTTCTGCTACCAAAGACGTCTTGCTTTTAAAGAAATGATGCACATTAGCGTAGGCCTGAATTAGGCTTTTGCTTTTAAAAAATAAAAATTAAAAAAAAGGAAAACATTTACAATAAAAGTGTTCTAGTGACATTTGTTTAGAAGAATCTCAGTATAAGTGTTTGGTTTGGATTTAACGGTGATTGCAAACGAGTCATTGCAGCTTTAAGCCAGGGCACGAGAACCTGAGAAAATTAAACGAACTGGTCTGTTTTCATTGACTGATCTGAGCGAAGTACGAAGTGTAAACCCAACCACAGAAATGGGGAGAAGTAATTTAGTAATTTTGGTCACACTACAGACTTCCGCTGGCATGGCTGTGTCGCTCAGGGCGGGATGAGGTATGATTTGTGACCGACCGAGTTGTGCCAGAAAAGGCCACTGGTACAGATGCAGTTATCTCAGCGAAGCTGTGCTTTTATGGGCAGAGCTTGTTTTGCTCAGGACGGAGAGGAGGAACGGGTTGGAATAAATTATGCCGGCAAAAGCCCAGCACTTTACTGGTACAGGAAAATACCAGTATACTATACAGACAAAGCACTCCTGGGGCGGATATGGCCTAAGATTTTTACAGTTTTCAGAGCCAGATCCTCAGCTGGTATAAACTGGCTTCATTAACTCAACAGAGCCACGCTGATTAACAGCAGCTGAGGATCTAGCCCTATTTTTAATAATCTAGGGTGGTTATAAGTAACAAAATAAGTAAGTTTGTTTTATGATAATTAGGCTTGGCAGAATTTGATATTCTCAGTTGGAATTCTAAAAAAAATATAGCTGTTTATTTTTAAGCATTTTTATTCTTTAAATTTTAAGTGGCAGGAAATTAACAGGGGGAGGGGACAGACAATTTATGACAGCAGACAGAGATTCAAAAGTTAAAGTTTTGTAACCGTCAGGAACACAAGCTGTCAACAACACATGTCAAAACATATCAAATATCCTTAAATCAAACTCCAGTAAGTTCTCAAGCAGCATCTTACTTTGCTTAGCTGTAAATTTCAATGATTAATCCATGGCAGTATTTTTTGTTTGTTTGTTTGTGTCAGTGAAACTGACATCTACCGACATTTACCGATAAAAATCTAATCCTTCCAAGCCTAGTTATAATTTTTAAACTGACATTGTCCTTTAAAAGCAGCCCTGGTAATGATTTCTGACACCATCACAGAGAAGCATCTTTCTTTAAACCCTCCTTTCCCCAGACAATTTATATTAACCCAGGATTTAACAATACTGCTCAGCTCTGATTTCGTGATTTTCATCCATGGATCTTAATGTGCTTTACAATAAAGTCTCATTCCATTCCCATGGGAAAACTGAGGTACAGCAAGGCAAAGTGGTTTGCCAAAGGTCACCCAACAAAACCACCTTCTGTGTTTTAATAAAAGGACGCAGCTTGGGGATTTGATTTTCAAAGCACAGACCTAGGATGGGAATGGCAAACACTACAAGACAGAGCAAAGTGTGTTCAAGGTCTCTCCATTTTCCTGCCATAACTCTTATTTTGTGACTTGCTTGCAGGTTTCAGGAAGAATTAAGGTGACTCTCCAGTGCCCTGAAGAACGCCGTGTTACAGTGCCGCTGTCTCCCAGGACGCTTTCCATATGCTTTCTAAACTCTTGTGGAGAAGTTATTCCTATTTATTTTTATTTATTTATTTATTTATTTGATGTTTTATAAGAACATTTCTTACTTTAGCACCAAAAAAAAATCATGTTCAAATAAAACTAACACATTAGTCTTTTATGTTGAATTTTTTTTCCTGTCTGTTGCATTAAAAAAAATCCATGTATTTCCTGAATTCAAATGCTTACATTTTATTAGGTGCACTGCCACCGGTGAGGCAGGATCTCACAGTCTAGAGACTCAAAAGCAATACACTTGGGAGAGGGATAGCTCAGTGGTTTGAGCATTGGCCTGCTAAACCCAGGGTTGTGAGTTCAATCCTTGAGGGGGCCATTTAGGGATCTGGAGCAAAAATTATGGATTGGTCCTGCTTCAAGCAGGGGGTTGGACTAGATGACCTCCTGAGGTCCCTTCCAACCCTAACCTTCTATGAATCTATGAGACAGGACAGAGATTTTCTATCACTAGGAGTCAGTTTGTAAAATACTTAGGGGCGGTGGAGGATGGATAATTGCTTGTGTTTAACTGCGCCGACCAAATTAAGGCTCTAAGCACCAAGGGAGAAAGCCATTATCAGCTGCTTTTAGATTCACAGTCCAAGTGTGGCATTTGCAGCATTAACACATTCGGTTTGAGGCAGGACTTTTGGGACTTTACACCAGAGTTTCCAGGGTCTGGGGGCAAGGTTTCTGAACTCGGCAGGTTCGATTACCATGATTCTGCAGCTGTTTCTGTTTAACATTGGCCAGCTTCAGTGGACACCCCCTCGCCCATAATCACTGCCATATGCATACTGTGGGCTTGATCCTGATTTCACTTAGGCTCATGTAGTTGCTGACCTCAATGGATTTAACTCCTGATTTACACCCATGATCTGAATCAGGCCCAGCCCAAGATTTAAAAAAAAAAAAAAAAGCTATCTAAAATTAGGCCCCTAAGTCCATGGTTAGGCACCTAAATCAAGCTCATAGGCTAAATAAGTAGCCTTATTTCCAAAAGTGCCTAATGGGTTCCACGCACTTTTGGAAATAAGGCTTCTTATTTGGGTGCCAAACTTTAGGCACCAATTTCTGAAAATCTTGGCCCCGGCATCTTTTCCTCACAACACACCCCAAAGACAGTTCTGGCTAATGGAACAGCAAGACATTGGTCTCTGCACTGCTGCTGAAATGTATTTGGCCCAGCAGGTCTAACCATGATCTCCAACACACCAGTGGAAAACAGGAGTAACCCTACCGAAGGTGATAGAGTTATGCTGGAGAAAGTCAAGCTACCTGGGAATTATACTTGTTCACACTGAGATTAAAGGTGGCCCAAAGGGTGCAACCATAAATGAAAGGATGTGGATGGGTTTGCTTTGTCTCACACCCTCCTGCTAGCTGCTTTTCCTGCTACACTTCACCATCCCCCTTCTTCTCAGCCTGTGCGTTTCACACGTCTTCAGCATGGCAGATCCGTATGAGTTATGCTACCCAGCCAGCTACACCGGGGTTCTGACCAACTGTCCCCGATGTTCAACGGACACCCTTTATATTACTGCTTACATTGGCACAGAGATTGCCACTCGACTTGCACCCACTTACCCCCGGCTGCATTTGGACTAGTGACTCGTACCAGGGGGCAAGATCAGTAACATGCTGCCCAATGATACATTGCCCCAGTTCAACAACAACCCTAGAGCGATGTGATTTTTGTGTTAGGAAGAGCTGCTTCTTCCCACCGACAATCCACGCTGGTAACATCACCCCCAACACAAGGCCACGAACAGAAAAGACCCAGGAACACAAGGTAACAGTATCAAAGCAGGGGTCTTTGTCCATACCATGGTCCGGGACTAGTCGGGGCTGTTACTTCGCGGTTGCTCTGAACTGAAGAGCTGTGGGCTCGGGAATTCATTTCCTTTCTATTAAACAGAGGAGGTTTCACAATTTACTTCCTTAGGGTGCGTCTACCCAGCAGCGACACAGTGTCTGTCCACCCACTAAAACTAGCTGTGCAGGCAGCAGCTTGGGCTCGCCACTCCTGCACGTACTTGAGGGGCGGGCAAGCCACCACCCATGCTGCAGCCACCCTGCCATTTTCAGCACGCTAACCTGAGCTGAGGAAGAGCCTCTGTCTACCTGCACTGGGAAGCATGCTCCTGGCTGCTGGGTAGACGTACTCTTATCTGACGTCCGTGTCCCTCTGTTTGCACAGAGGAAGCAATGCCAGCTATCCAGTGCCCATGGTGACCGGATCTCTCTCACCTGTTTCTTAGCCCCGATGAGGGTCCTCTCAGGAAGCGAGCACAACTCTAGTCTATGGGTCTAGCCCATGCTCTTCCCACCAATGATGTGAGGCCTTTTCCAACTCTGCCTACCCTTGTGCCACTACTCCAGTGGTCCTACGGGTGGGGCACTGACAACCCCGCTGCAATAAATACTCAAAGGGGTAACAGAGGATGGGATGACCTGGGGTGTTCATAATGGGCTGCGGAGTTCTGTTTCCACATCTAGGCCCGTAATTCAAATCCCACACAGGGCAGAAGCAACAGAAGCTGTAAGCACATGACCTGTCCAATGGCTTGCCTGAAGTGAGCTGTTGGTCTCACTTCATTTCCTAACTGTGCAATGCATCACAATTACCGGCTGGCTGCAAAATGCAAGAGCCTCTCCTTACTGAACTAGGCTCCTGGCTCTGCTACAGCAGCTTAGCTATGGCCCTACCGCTGGAGCATAAATGCATCCTGCAGTGACAGAAGGCATTTCTCCATTGCTGCAGGTAATCCACCTCTCTGAGCAGCTGTACCCTGGTCAACAAGCCTAGCCAGGTCTACAGCAGGGCATAGCTTACAGCTGCCTGGCAGGGGTGTGAACTTGTCTCACCTCTGAGTGCCATAGCTAGGGGAACCTAACTTTTAAGTGTAAACCAGGCCTTTTACATTGGGACATTTACTTGGGTTTTGCTAGAATAATAGTATCCAGTAACTGCCTGGATGAGAGGGGTTGGGAGATATGGGATGGAAAACTCAGGTCACCGCCAATACACATGCAGGCGTAAGGAGAAGGGGTATCCTGTTCTACCCTCCCTTACCAGCCAGCAATTTTTTCCTTTTAAGCTGGTGTGACCCCAGCTAACCCAGACAGAGAATACACTGGGGAAAGAGAGATATTTACACCAATGCATATTGAGATGCTTTGAGTACCAAAGGCATTAATGCTGGGAAGAGTAAATATGAGACCAGCTACGTGAGCTGCCCCCCCAACTAATTGTCAAGAAAGTACCTTGTTGTGTTGGTAAAGCTGATTACGTGACTGATTGTGCCATGGGATGATCAGAGACAGCTGGAGCAATGTTGCTTCATTGCCTCACTATTATTGTGGTAGCAGAAACACCCTGTAATGGAGTTACACACAGAGGCTGGAGCTTTTATACTTGGAAAGGAGTATGTGAACTCTGACCCTTGGCCACTGGCATTCTGGGAAATGAAGTTTAAGAGCTAGATGGACATTTTGTTCTGGGCACGTCAGTTAAAGAAGATTCTTATAAGAATTAGATTGTTCATGCAAACAGAATGATGAGTCACCTGGTCCCAGACCCTCAAAGGTATTTGAGTGCCTAATGCCCATAGCTCTGCTCAGTTTGTATCACAGATGAGTATTTGGTTTTCAATGAAAGCTTTTAATGCTTTTCCGCTGGGATCAAATTGGACTGGCTCACAGTGGCAGAACAGCCAGGTTTCTTTGGTGGGGTGAAGGGACGGTATTGCCATCTTGTGATCCAGCATCTGTGGTTTCATTTTAAAACCCTAGCTTGGGAACTGAGTGTAGCTGAAGCCATGATGTCTGCCTGAGTCTGCTCACAGCCAGTGCAATAGCTCTGAACTGCCCCCTATTCAGAGAATCATAGAATATCAGGGTTGGAAGGGACCTCAGGAGGTCATCTAGTCCCACCCCCTGCTCAAAGCATTGATCTGAATGGAGCATTAACTTTGCATCCTGGCGATGAGGAGGATAATTCAAATGCCACTGGAACAACTTTGCTGCTGCTGAAAGCACTCCCGGCAGAAGGACAGCTGTGTTATGCACAATCTACTGTGAGTGGTGTCACCAGTGGGTGGAGTTTGGTTTGGGGGCACACAGAGCTTGGAGGAGGCCCCCCACCCCTGAACTATTCTATCCTATGAAATGGTTTTATACTCCCAGTCCCTGCTTCCTTACTGAGACAGCCTGGCCTCCCACCTCTCTCGTTAGCAATCTCAGTGGAGATGACAAGCATAGATGGATGAGTAAACTCCATTTTCATCCCTAGAGGTGGTTCCTCCTGGAGGGTCAGCATGGAGTACGCTGGCCCTGCTGCACCAGCCCCGGGGACTTCATTTTCTGGTGCAATCATGAGGCACCTTTCATGACTATCACATATAAAGGGGTCTAGCTCCACTGGGCCCATTGAAGTGAATGGGTATTCTGCCATTGTCTTCAACGGGCAAAAAAGCAATATACCACACGAGGCCTACCTGATGTTTCTCTCAGAGGAGGGCATTTCATAAACAGCCCTATCCTACCCATCCACTTACCCGACAGTAGCGAGACAGGCGGGAGCTGCCAGAAACCAGCCCCATGCCTCAGAGTGACCCCACGTGAGGTGCTCCAGGGGAAGGGAAGGTAATAACAACCCCAGCTCTAGCAATCAATCCTGTCCTTGCTGGATCTGCATGTCACCCAGTCAAGCAAAACCTCTGGAGACACATCGAGGCTTTGAAAATTATTCCTCCCCATTCAGCCCCCCCCCCCCCCCAGAGGCAAAATACTAATAAAGTCAGTGGAATGTGCTAAATATGGAAGGAAGAGTCTGAGCTGCCTGACCTAAAGCAGGTGGCTCCAGTAACAACAGCAAGCCAGTTCCTGGTGGAACAAGACTGTGTTTGCTGGGTTAATAGACCCTGCAGTCTGGGAGAACCAGACTGCAAGAGGAGGCTGTCTAGGAAAAGCATCTTGCTGGGGCTGGGTTTTTATTGCTACACATATAAACACACCAAACTGCAAAACTCCCCCAGGGACATGTCAGAGCCAGTTCTGAGAGGAGATAGTCTGGAAATACAAATCAGGAAAACCTTTAGCATTGATGGATTCTACACGACAAAGAAATTATCCCCTAAAGTGCTTGGCAACCGCCAAACTGCTCGACGGAGTCCATTGGAGTGTCACCGACACAATGACCAGACCCAGACAGGTCACGGTCTGCTCTGGAGAAGATCAGCCCCAGAGAGGCAGTGCTGTGTAGTGGTTAGGGCTCTCAAACCCATTCCCACACGTGTTTTGGGTAAGTCACTTCCCTGCTCTGTGCATCAGTTTCCTCACCTAACGGTAGGTACACTAATACTTTCCTACCTGAAAGGAGGGTTTGTGAGGCAGAATTAACCAAGTTCAGAGAGTTGGATGAAAGGTACTATAGAGAGTAGACCAGTGTTACTGGGTTTGCAGCATATTTGAAAATATAGATAGTCCCTCGTTACTCTGGAGGGTTTTTTTGTTTTGTTTTTTTCAGCTCTCTTCACTGCACTTTTCCAGCCCTTTAATCCACTTTACTGATACCCATAAACAAAATCCCAGCCACTTATGCAGCTGCAATTCACTGTGACTCTAATTCCTTCCCACCAAGATCTCTGCTCTGTCCTGAGTTGCACTTTGTGCTCATCACCACAAATTTAAACTGTATGGCAAGATCTTAAATTGCCTCCTGACTCTCTGCTTTTCTTTGTCTAAAAGATCCTTTATGTAGGTTAGGGACAACAAGGTCTAGTTTTAAAATCCTTATAGGAAACTTCAAAGTTCCAGGGCCCTGGATCTAGCCTAGCTGAAACGTACTACCTCCCTGATGGTTGTTCTGAGCCTGCATATAATAATAATCATCAGACCGAGCTCTTACATGACTTCAAACAAAGTCCCCATCATGCAAGGGATTGAGGAAGATGATCTGCAGAAGAGCTCTGTGTAAGCGTGAAAGCTTGTCTCTCTCACCAACAGAAGTTGTTCCAATGAAAGATATTACCTCTCCCACCTTGTCTTGCTAATACTTAGGGTCACCATTTTCAATCCTGGCTGCCTGAAGCCTGGTTCCTAAAACTATATTTGGGCACTTAAATATTAATGGCCTAACTTCCAAAGGCACTGAGCTTCCAGCAGCCTCTACTGACCTCAGGGAGATTACGAAGAGCTCAAGCACCTCTGATAATCAGGCCAGTTCTAGTCTATGGGATTTAGGAGCTTGGCTTTAGGCATCCAGCATTGAAAATTGTAACCTGTCTCTCTGCTGGCATTAGCTAGCAGAACTCTTCCTTCAGCATCACGAGCACAGCACATCTCTTGCCCAGATTCTAGGACCAGCGCCAGCCTCTCTGCAGGACAGCTACGCACCACGCTGATGGGTACCTAGCTAGCTAGAGAATGCAGTCACACATGTAATAAGGCCCCCTTCATTAGGCAATTCCCCATCTTGAGGCCCCGCAAGAGTACCCCCATGGTTTCCAATGCAATCTTGTTAGAGACCAACCTTTGTTATTAATTTATATTGAGAGTGACGTAGGTCCCAGAGGTCCAGGCAGGAGCAGGGTCCCATAGTTCTGGGTGCTGTACATACACATATGAAGGCCCAGTCCTTGCTCCAAAGAGCTTACGCTCTGAGAAGGTGATTGAGACACAAAAAGTAAAAAAGAGACACACACACAAAGAGCTTCAAACAGACATGATTTTACAGCCCAGTGCCTCTATTTAAATTGTGTGTCTCACGGGGAGACCCACACTGCCTCTCAATCTAGCACTGCTAGGTGGCTGATTTCTTACAGGCATCATGGCAGAGGTGTGTGATGATGGGAGACTGGAAACAGTACAGGGCAGGGTCCTTATGGATCCATTCAGGGGGGATGTTCCACGCACAAGGGCTCTTGGATAGACTTCCACTGTGGTTTAGCACGGGGCTTGCATTGCCTCTACTTAAGAAGTACGGTGCACATATGCATAGAAAAACCCATTGCCCCCAGCTGCCCTTTCCATGGCACATGGTCTTTTGGTTGGGAGCTGGAGTCCTTGCTCTGGGCTAGGAGGGAAATATAAGCCCTTGTGCAGCATACATTAAAGTCTTTGCTGCTTAGACTCACTCCACGGGCAGAATGTGGGCCCCACCATAAGCACAGAGTCCTATTCGCCACCCCCCATGGGCTTATTAGTTAACTAGCAGAGGTGCGGGTGCGTGGCGGAAGCTGCTGGCGCCTGGAGATTCAGGAGACCGCTCACCTGGCACCTTTCAGAGACAGTTAGGGGAAGGGATGGAGTGAATGAAGGGCTGAAATCGCTGGAGAGATTCTGTTGGGCACAGCATGGGCATTGGAGCAGAGCAAAGTCCCCCCCACACACCACTTCTCCCACACTCTAAAGAGACCCCCTCAAGGGGAAGACTGAGGTGGCACGATTGGCTGGGGATTAAAACTACAGCTAAAGACCAGGAGTGGGTAGTCAGGCAACTGAGCCAGAACCCCTCCTCCTCTGCAAAGGGTTCAGGTGGAGAGCCCTGTAAGGCGATGCGGAGGGGAGAGAGGGATTCGGCAAAGCTTGGAATGGCAAACACCCTGCAGACTGTCTAGCCCCAGGCTGCCCTTGGGGCAAACAGCTACCCCAGCAAATCAAGGGCTGATGTCAAAAACAGCCACCCTGGATTCGATTCCAAGTAACAATTCAGCCCAGATGTTGGATCATATTAAAGAAGTTCAGTATTAAAATCACAAATGAGTTTGATTCGCCCTAGTTTAAATTCCAGGGTATTACTAATGAAGAGGTCTCTTGGTTTTTGGTACTGTTTCTCTCCCTCTATGTGTGAAACTTGCAAGCTGCTAATTGCGTTAGTACATTCTAAGACCGAGTCTGTTCTCAAAGCAATTCACACAGAGAGAGACTCAAAGCAATACTCTGTAACAACAGAAATAGCACCCAGAGACTCCCCGCCCTTTTGTTGTATTAACAATTGTGATTAAAATAGAGATAGAGGATGTATGTGGATGGATGCTTGGTGTGGATAATATCTGAATGATCAGGGAGGTGCCAGCCTAAGAATCCAGTGTCCATCGGCTGAAGAAGGCGTCAAGTGGAAATAACCAGAGGACCCCCCCCCGGAGGGCAGACTGGAATCCACCCAACAACCTCAAGAATGGGAGAACCAAAGAACAAGATAACATCTAGCAGCACGGAGCCGTCAGGAATGTGCCATCCGCTCATTGATTCAGCAACAGCATGATGAAGCAATTCCCATAGACTGGCATAGGAAGAAATTCTTATAAAAATGGACTCTAGAAAGTGAGAACTTTGGGGTCTGATTCCGCAAACCAACTCCCAGGAGCGTCAGATGAGCATCTGACAAGGCCCTGCTCCCTCCTCATGTCCAGGCCACCTGGCCAGTGGCTTGGCATGAGCAACTCTAAGGCTGGTAACTATGATAACAACCTTGCAGAACCTGTGTGTGTGTGTTTGTAAGAATGAATGTGTGAATAAATATGAGATTGAATGGAATGTTATAGCTATAACTAACTGCTTACTATGATTCTTTCTGTATTCACAATAAATGTGGTATTTTGCCGTTTCCTCTTTAATAAGATCCTGCTGGTTTTTATTTTATTGGTATAACATTTTGGTGGAGAATTGCGAAAGGGGGAATATTGGTAAAAATCCTCAGTTATTGTAAATATTGGTGTGCACACCGCCAGCTCTATAGAGCTAGGCATTTCTATTAGGTTAATCAGACCTGCTGGCCTCCGGGAAGGTAGCAGGGGAAACAGATTAAACCAGACCTGCTGGCCTCCAGGAAGGTAGCAGGGGACCTGCTGGCCTCCGAGAAGGTAGCAGGGAAGAACAGGTTAACCGGACCTGCTGGCCTCCGGGAAGGTAGCAGGGGAAAAACACATAGATTAAGCTATGATTTCAGAATCTAGGCTGTGTCACTTGCTAAGTAATACCAGGAGTGACAAAGAGATTGAAATATCCATGTTAAGATGTTTAAAAGAAAACAGGGTAAGCCAGTACCAGAGGGAGGAATGGAGTCAGAAGGAACTCCAACCTCACTTTTTGTTAAAGAAACTACACCTTTTAAACAAATCCTTCAAAAATTTGGGCACAGTCCTTGGACTAAACAAGCCCTAGCTGATGTCTGCACTATTTCGGACCTGGAGGATAGATTGGCTCAGTATATCTTCATATACAAACCTTCTCGTGCTGCCAAAAGAGATGCAGCAGCAATTTGGTTGTTGTGGGAGGCCTGTAAGGATTCTTCCCTCCGCTTGTCTTCAAGTAAAGAGGAAAAGGCACAAACGGAAAAGGGAGCAGACAATTGAAAGGTGCTGGCTACAAATACCAAAGCCAGCTGAAAATAGTGAAAGAGGTACTCCAGGAATACAAAAAGAGTAAAAAAGTTAACTCTGCAGAGGCTGGAGGGATGCAGGTAAAGGGGGAGAAGGTCCTATGTACGGCACCCCCAGGCATAATGACAAAGAGAAAAGAGAGTAAAAAAGTTAACTCTGCAGAGGCTGGAGGGAATTAAGCAGCTAAACTTTGTGAAAATGTTAAAAAGGAAAAAGTATTCTTGGTTTCTTTGCAACCATTCTGAAGGAAAAATGGGCCCTTTTCCAAAGGAATGTATTAGCCAGGCAAAAATAAACTATCTGATTAAAATAATTTGACTGGACAATTTAGTCAAATTTGCTAAAAGAACAGAAGTGAGTTCTATTGGAACTTAACTGCCTCAAATGTATAAAGGGAATGTAAGATGTAAAAAAAAACCCAAAAAACAGAGCAGTGTGGAAGGGATGTTAAGGAAAAGAAAATGTGTATGTATCTATCTGTGTGTGTGTAAATATGTAAAGTTCTAAGGACTAATTGGTTTTGTTTTTGTTTTAAATAATGCCACTAAAAATCCATTTGAGTCTTTAATTCAAAGTTGCAAAACTGACAGACCTTTTTGCTAGACACAGGTAATTAGTGTTGTTTGGCTTTGGGATTTGGTATTTAACCCTTAAAAGGTAACTCAATGCTTTACAAAATTTAAAATGTTTTTAAGTTGTGGCTGCAGCAGGGCAATCAAAATCAAGAGAATAGAAAAAAAAATTCTGGATTCTTTTTGTTTGTTTGGTTTTTGTTTGTTTGTTTTTGTAAAAAAATAGCAGATGAGAGCTGTAGTAAATAAATAAATAATAAGAAATTAAAAAAAAGACAGTGCCCCTCTGAAGCAACAGCAGGGGTGAGGTGCACAAAACAAAAAGAAGCAGTGTTACAAACACTGAGCCTTAAAATGGCTCTGAGTAATCAGACTGTCACTTTGATAAACGTACATGAAAACTCTGTAAGCAAAAAAAGAGAAATAGTTACACCTTATGTAAAAATGGATCTGGATCATGTTATAGAAGTTAAACTATGGAAGGAATGTGCATTTGCCCCAGAACATGCGCAGGGTAAAAGAAATGCAAACATACCATGCTACTTAAATTAAAATGCTCTTAGGGCTCCAAAGGGAGCCACAATAGGTTGGGTTTTCTTTTTCAGATTGCTGTGTGTTTTGGAAGCAGAAGTTAAAAGTAATCAAAACTCGGGTGAAAGTTGATTGTGTCCCTTTTAAGATAGAGTTTCTGAGCTGCTGATGGCTTTAAATCCAAAAGCAGGAAGCGTCTGTGAAAATGCAAATGACCTAAATGATAAAGGAAGGAAAGAAATAGCAGCACAAAGGAGCTGCAGATAAAGGACACACCTGGTCAGCAAACAAATTGTCTAAATAAAAGGCATGGGATAACAAGGTAATTTTAAAAAAAGAAAAGAAGTACTTGTGGCACCTTAGAGACTAACCAATTTATTTGAGCACAAGCTTTCGTGAGCTTGTGCTCAAATAAATTGGTTAGTCTCTAAGGTGCCACAAGTACTCCTTTTCTTTTTGCGAATACAGACTAATGCAGCTGTTACTCTGAAAGGTAATTTTAAGAAATTTAATGATAATAAGTACCCCTGTAACAATGCATAGTGTGTATGACTTTTGGAAAAATCCTTTAAGGTCATATGGTAATGATGCTTCTCAGTTATTACCTGTAAATAAACTTAAAGCTTAACACAGCAGGAAAAACATTATAAACTTGGTCTGCTGTATAAGAAGGGAAGCTGAGGTACCCCACCTCACGGATTTAATGACTAAACAGTGGGATAATTTCCCCATAACCCTTAAAAGATAGAAACCATTGAAACCTGGCGTGCCTATAGAACAAAAACAGGAAAATGTGGGGGTAATTCTTCTGTTTTGCCTGCAATCAGCAAGGGTATTTGTAAAAGAAATATTTTAAGCAATAATCTGCCGCCCCAAAAGGGGTAGAAACATGTTCTTTTTGTCTTTCAGAAAATCAGGAAAAGCTGAAGCCAGCTGAAGAGCATCCCAATACCATGAATCTACTGTCACAATAGAAATTGTGTTTTGTGTTCTATGTTTTGTCTTGTTGCTAGCACTGTTGTGTATTTAAAAAAAAAAATACTAAAGACCAGCAGATAATTAAAAATAAATTAAGCTCTCTGTCCCAGCTACAGGACAGCCTGATACAAAAACAAGTACATGCCAATGTAGACTTGGTCCAAATTGGTCTTGGGTAACCTAAAAGGCCGATGGAATCTTTGGTAATGGCTTAATACTACCACATGGCTTATGCATAAGAAAAAAAAAATTAGAAATAGGAAACTACACAGCCATAGCTATGGGATGCACTGAAATGCAGATACTTGCCCTAGCTACTTTGGAACACAAAATGTTCTGGGTCATATTGGGAAACATGAAGGGTTTGATGCATTTGTTAAAACAAAGAAAGATCATTGTTTGACACTTATCAATATGAATGAATGCAATATGTTTCCAGTATTGTAAAACCAGACTTGTTAATGGGAGAAATTGTCGTCAAAATTGCACACCAACAGTCCCTGGAAGCAAAGGTATTGAAGGTTAACCCACTCCCCATATTACACCTGGGATCCTTCTGGCTACCCTGGACCTCAAGCCAGAGGGCTGGGGAGGGAGGGAAGCTATTGGACACTAGAGGTTGTACCGAATGGACTCCTCAAAAGTGGGTGTGCCTCACCTTGCCGATTGCCCCAGAACCTTGTAGTAAAGATACATCACTAGGATCATGTATGTGGGATGAATTGGAATCACAAACTCAAATTGCCTCATAGTACCTTCTCTGGAATAGGCTACACAGAAAGTGACACTGACGATTATAAATCTTAGTGTCAAAAGGGGGATTATGTTGGATCATATTAAAGAAGTTCTGTAATAAAAATCACAAATGAGTTTGATTCCCCATAGTTTAAATTCCAGGGTATTACTAATGAAGAGGTCTCTTGGTTTTTGGTACTGTTTCTCTCCCTCTATGTGTGAAACTTGCAAGCTGCTAATTGCGTTAGTACATTCTAAGACCAAGTCTGTTCTCAAAGCAATTCACACAGAGAGAGACTCAAAGCAATACTCTGTAACAACAGAAACAGCACCCAGAGACTCCCCACCCTTTTGTTGTATTAACAATTGTGATTAAAATAGAGATAGAGGATGTATGTGGATGGATGCTTGGTGTGGATAATAACTGAATGATCAGGGAGGTGCCAGCCTAAGAATCCAGTGTCCATCGGCTGAAGAAGGCGTCAAGTGGAAATAACCAGAGGACCCCCCCCGGAGGGCAGACTGGAATCCACCCAACAACCTCAAGAATGGGAGAACCAAAGAACAAGATAAAATCTAGCAGCACGAAGCCATCAGGAATGTGCCATCTGCTCATTGATTCAGCAACAGCATGATGAAGCAATTCCCATAGACTGGCATAGGAAGAAATTCCTATAAAAGTGGACTCTAGAAAGTGAGAACTTTGGGGTCTGATTCCGTAAACCAACTTCCAGGAGCATCAGATGAGCATCTGACAAGGCCCTGCTCCCTCCTCATGTCCAGGCCACCTGGCCAGTGGCTTGGCATGAGCAACTCTAAGGCTGGTAACTATGATAACAACCTTGCAGAACCTGTGTGTGTGTGTTTGTAAGAATGAATGTGTGAATAAATATGAGATTGAATGGAATGTTATAGCTATAACTAACTGCTTACTATGATTCTTTCTGTATTCACAATAAATGTGGTATTTTGCCTTTTCCTCTTTAATAAGATCCTGCTGGTTTTTATTTTATTGGTATAACACAGACACGGAAGCAGCTTAATATCTCCGAAAATATCTCCCCTTCCTCACCCGAGACTCTTCGCACGCATTATAAACAGCAGCTAAAGCTCACAACACCCCAGGAGGGAAAGAAGTGTTATCACCACCATTACCAAAAGGGGGAGATTGAGGCAGAGAGATCCCATTACTTGACTAAGGTCCCCTTGGGAGCCAGAGGCAGCTGGCCGGAGAGCCCAGTCCTACAGAATCCCCCGTGCCTTATCCGAATGACACCTGACTCTTCCTTAAATGCGACAGTAACATCGCCAGAATCACTTGCTAATGTATTCTAGTGGTAAACGTGAAAGGACATTCAAAATCCAACAGTGTCTTGTCCTTCCATTTACAGAGTCCAGTTACAAGACACGGGTCTGAAATACAAAATTGCCCTGGCACCCTACACACCTCTCCCACCCGGGCTGCAGTCTTTGCTCAAAAAAGGAGGCTGGATCTTTTCGAAAAAAAAGTGTCTGAAGAATTTTTTCTCCTCCCGCACACTTGACTACCCCTCTCCGGCTCCCTTCCTGGCACCATTCTTCAATGAAATCCCAGGACTCCGGAAGTAGGAGCTGGAAGCACTGTTATCACACTGACAGGAGTGTTAAACGGTTCTGGGTCTGCAAGGAATGGGACAGATTCTCAGCTGGTGCAGGAATTAATGGAGCTCAGTCAAGCTATATAGATCTGGCCCCAAAGATTTACACCAGCTGAGGATCTGGCCCCACGTGTCTAGGTCATTGGCTTTAATGGTAGCTCTGCAGCCAATTCTCCTCCATCCTTTCTCAGTGCCTCCCTCATATATCGGGACACCACCACGATGCCCATGCGAGGCTTGCTGGCCAGTTGTCCAACACTTGCCTCACTGTTTCCATCGTTAAGGAACAAGAATCCAGAGGCACTGCTGAGAGATAAAGGGGGATGTTTTTCGGTGCTTCTCTCACACCTTTGAAGTGTGAAACCTCTTGAGACAAATCAACAGGAATGCGGCCCTTGCAGCCACAGTCCTCGTGCTGTCATTCCCGCTGGAGCTGATGAGCCTTCGCCACCCCAGAGATGGCCAGGAAGGGGATAGATAACTTTAAAAGGGAATCTTCTGCCAGCTCCAGTCTCAGATCCTTTATCACGGGCAAGTGACAGAATGCGGCGGGCTTCATTCCTTGGGCGTTACTCCTTCTGACTCTGCGCGTATAAAAAGGGAGGGGTCAAGATCACAGCCCATAAGTGAGAGGGGGCAAACCCTCTGAAGGCAAGAGAAGAACTTGGACTACAACATGGGCTCGTTGACTGCTGCTGCCCTCCGGTTCCTGCTGCTGCTGCTCACCATGAAGCCCCAAGGAAGAGCCAAAGCTCATCCCATGTACGGCTCGGCCTCCGCTGCTGAACTGGCTGACTTCAAGGTAAGGCAGCAGACATCACTGGCAGAACACAATGCAACCAAGGGCTGGGGGAGCAGGGAAGGTGTGCACTGCTTTGCCATTCACTCCATCCCCTAGGGTGATTCTAGGGTAATGCTATCTCCCCCGCTGCCTCTCTCTGCATTTCAGACCCTGCTGGACCGCCTGGAGGACAAGCTCCCATCAGAAGAAGCAGAGGCAGGTCTGTCCCAAGAAATGAATGAGCAGAATGAGGAAGCCCCAGGAGATGCCTCACGTCCCCTCGCTCCCTGGAACAGCGAATACATTAGACCCCAAAGAGAAGGCCTTGCCTATGGGCGCAACAGCTGGGAGTGGCCCAAGAAACCTCCATCCGCCCAGAGGAGCAAACTACGAGCACTGATGAACTCGCCACGCAGCATGAGAAGGTTCTCGGATTGCTTTGGCCAACGGATAGATAGAATAGGAGCCCAGAGCGGACTTGGATGCAACAACTACAGGGTAAGAGGGAGAGGGAATGGCTGACCTACTCAAGCACAGCTGGGGCACTGGATACAAACTAGAGTAAGGACGAAGCAATCTATGCTCTGGGCAGAGTTCCTGGGAAGTCACAGGTGGACTGACTGGTCTAGGTTAAAAGCTGGACGATGGATTTTGAGGGGTCTCCTACCCCAACTCTCTTGTTCTTGTGCTGCAGTGTCCAGGTGGATAATTTAGAAAAAACAGTGGGACTTAAAATGGGTTGGGAGCTCCAGCTCCAGTGCATTGGGTGACACTCTCTCTTAACATGTCTTTTCTGAACTTTTAGGAAATTTTCATTTTTAGAAACAATAATGAAGACTGCGTCCTTTTCTGGCTGAGTCCCGAAAAGTCAGTTCCCTAATTTAACATAAAGGGCTGCAGTGAGAACACATAACCCTGGTGGAATGGTGCACTCAGACACCAGCCATAAGACCCACCCTAGATAGAATCCTTTAAAGAGCGATGCATTTGATTCCAGAGCAATGGAATTTTCCACAGTGAAGACCATAAAAATCAGAGCCCATCTCTTGGGGGTCAGTGCAGCATTGTTCCCCTTCAACATCTAGCATTCTGCTCAGTCTAGTTTTTACAATCCAACTTGAGGGGGTTTCTACCTCTTCTTCCCACAGGAGATTGGTCTGCTATTTAAAAGGTATCATTGCCAGTCAGTTTCCCCCACTATTCAGACTCAAATGCGGCCTTTTCTTAATTTCAGAACATTGTTCACAGGGCATGTCCTCAATGCAAAATTTTACTGGGTTAGAAAGTAAAGGATCGAAGGATCAACCAGCATGAGGCTGACAACTTTGCAGTCAGCATAGACCAGGGCAAGTCCTGTACAGCATCATGTTCCTTAGTCCTGGTTACATCCCAGTCCCAGTGGGGAGTAACCTTAAATAGCCAGCATGGCACCAAATTCAACTATCCTCATCTAAACTGACTGCACAGTCATCACGGTAGCTAATTCGCCTCTTCAGGGTCCTGGTCTCACCTGATAACACTTTGTAATGATGAAAAAGCCCGTGGTTAGCCCCCTGTGAAACACACTGAACAATTCCAGTGCCTCATTGCTCTTTATGACAGGTTTCAGAGTAACAGCCGTGTTAGTCTGTATTCGCAAAAAGAAAAGGAGTACTTGTGGCACCTTAGAGACTAACCAATTTATTAGAGCATGAGCTTTCGTGAGCTACAGCTCACTTCATCAGATGCATATCGTGGAAACTGCAGCAGACTTTATATATACACAGAGAATATGAAACAATACCTCCTCCCACCCCACTGTCCTGCTGGTAATAGCTTATCTAAAGTGATCATCAGGTGGGCCATTTCCAGCACAAATCCAGGTTTTCTCACCCTCCACCCCCCCACACAAATTCACTCTCCTGCTGGTGATAGCCCATCCAAAGTGACAACTCTTTACACAATGTGCATGACAATCAAGTTGGGCTATTTCCTGCACAAATCCAGGTTTTCTCACATCCCCCCCACCCCCATACACACACAAACTCACTCTCCTGCTGGTAATAGCTCATCCAAACTGACCACTCTTCAAGTTTAAATCCAAGTTAAACCAGAACATCTGGGGGGGGGGGTAGGAAAAAACAAGAGGAAACAGGCTACCTTGCATAATGATGTAGCCACTCCCAGTCTCTATTTAAGCCTAAAGTAATAGTATCCAATTTGCAAATGAATTCCAGTTCAGCAGTTTCTCGCTGGAGTCTGGATTTGAAGTTTTTTTGTTTTAAGATAGCGACCTTCATGTCTGTGATTGCGTGACCAGAGAGATTGAAGTGTTCTCCGACTGGTTTATGAATGTTATAATTCTTGACATCTGATTTGTGTCCATTTATTCTTTTACGTAGAGACTGTCCAGTTTGACCAATGTACATGGCAGAGGGGCATTGCTGGCACATGATGGCATATATCACATTGGTGGATGTGCAGGTGAACGAGCCTCTGATAGTGTGGCTGATGTTATTAGGCCCTGTGATGGTGTCCCCTGAATAGATATGTGGGCACAATTGGCAACACTATCAGAGGCTCGTTCACCTGCACATCCACCAATGTGATATATGCCATCATGTGCCAGCAATGCCCCTCTGCCATGTACACTGGTCAAACTGGACAGTCTCTACGTAAAAGAATAAATGGACACAAATCAGATGTCAAGAATTATAACATTCATAAACCAGTCGGAGAACACTTCAATCTCTCTGGTCACGCAATCACAGACATGAAGGTCGCTATCTTAAAACAAAAAAACTTCAAATCCAGACTCCAGCGAGAAACTGCTGAACTGGAATTCATTTGCAAATTGGATACTATTACTTTAGGCTTAAATAGAGACTGGGAGTGGCTACATCATTATGCAAGGTAGCCTGTTTCCTCTTGTTTTTTCCTACCCCCCCCCCCCAGATGTTCTGGTTTAACTTGGATTTAAACTTGAAGAGTGGTCAGTTTGGATGAGCTATTACCAGCAGGAGAGTGAGTTTGTGTGTGTATGGGGGTGGGGGGGATGTGAGAAAACCTGGATTTGTGCAGGAAATAGCCCAACTTGATTGTCATGCACATTGTGTAAAGAGTTGTCACTTTGGATGGGCTATCACCAGCAGGAGAGTGAATTTGTGTGGGGGGGTGGAGGGTGAGAAAACCTGGATTTGTGCTGGAAATGGCCCACCTGATGATCACTTTAGATAAGCTATTACCAGCAGGACAGTGGGGTGGGAGGAGGTATTGTTTCATATTCTCTGTGTATATATAAAGTCTGCTGCAGTTTCCACGATATGCATCTGATGAAGTGAGCTGTAGCTCACGAAAGCTTATGCTCTAATAAATTGGTTAGTCTCTAAGGTGCCACAAGTACTCCTTTTCTTATTGCTCTTTATGTGATGCAAGGATTTAAACATTTATGGCTTAACCGCCACATCTTACTCCTGTCTTAGCCAAGCTCCATCTGTTCAGCTCATGTAGCCATGCTCTGGCATTGTTCAGGATCACGTGCAGCAGACAGTCTGATGTGTTACCTTCCCACCACTTTAAGATCCCAGCTAGTCACAAACCATGGGAAGGCTCCTCTCAAAGCTTAAAAGGAAACAGCATCCATCCTCTCTTGTGATGAGTTCAGGACAGAGGGGCCCAAATATTTAACACTGCAGAAGCCCAGCTGGAGGATAGAGGAAAAGGGATCTGGAGGGGAAAAAAAATAAGAAAAAAGGGATGCTGGTGGACTTCTCAAGGGGAAGGGGCTGCTGATGCACCAGTAGCTGGTTAAGTTGCTCCTGTCCTTATCCCACCCTTTAAAACCATGCCTCGCATTTGTTCTGATTCACCTGATTTTAAGAACAAGGATTGTTGAGTGGTGGGACTCAGGAGATCGAGGATCAAATCCTGGCTCTGCCACAGATTTCCTGTGTGACCTTGGGCAAGTTTCTTCATCTCTTTGTAACCCAACTCCCCTTCTGTTAAAAGGGGATAATAATTCTCCCACTCTCCAGCTGCCTTGTCTGTCATCTCTTGTGTTCGTGTATAGTACCTAGCGCACCAAGATCCCGCTCTCCATACCTTTAGGAGCTATTGTGATGGCCGCTGTTTTAAGCAACACACCGGTGACTGAACCAGGGACTCTTAGAGCTAAAAGCATAAGCTCTGTACCTGTAACAAGCTCACCAGCAGGTTATGCTCTGATAGTACAAACAACCCTCCTCCAAAGAATAAAGAAATTTACCACCCCTACATTTACTTGTCCTTTTCTCCTTCAGTTTTGAAGCTCTACCTGGAGATGGGGGCAATCCTGATCTTCTTCCTCAGAGTCCTGGACATCAAAGCTCTTCCAAAGTCAACTGCATCTTCTCAGCTCCTCGCTGGTAACTTATGTTGCAGCAGGGACAGTAGGCAAAACTCAGCTGCCATCTGTCTTCACCCGTTTGCAAACAATTTGCCCCCCACCCTCCCAGCACCATGAGTCAAACAATGTACAGGCTTTCTCCCTGAAGTGTAAGGGAGAAGGGATAATTTTAGTCCATTGTCACTGAAAAGAATTCCAGCCTAGATTTCAGCACCTTGGACAGAAAGTGCAGGTCTGTTTCTTTCATCAAATAAATGAGTGCAATAAAAGGCTATGGTTAATTTTTCCATACCCTGCATGACCTGTCTGTGTGTGTAAAAATGTAGCTCATATGTAGTTAAGAGGACCACAGCAAAACCTCACTGACCTGCACTAATGCACCTGGTAAATATAAGCAATTTAAGGGTATTGGGGGTCTCCTAACAAGTGCTCTGATTTAATGGGCCTATAAACCCCATTTAAGTCTGAGTACAGGCACTGGGCTGCTTTAAGTGTAACCGTATTAAGCTGCTGTATTAACTCAACTGTGCTTAGTATAAAACCAAAGACCAAGAGCTATCTATAACCAGCTTACTCCTTTCTTCTCCAAGCAAGACACTTGCTGTTTCAGTCCTATGACAAAATACACCTCCACATACATACAGTCCTGATGTTACATACATACATACACACACACCCCTGAGTCCATACATACACCTCAGCACAGTCCCTAAGCTGACAAGGCTGTAGCCAAGTGTCTGGCATCTGTTTCACACCTGCTGGGGATGTTTTTAAACTGCAGATGCACTGAGCTGTCAAGTGATGTCCCATCGCACAGGGCTGCCTCGCTCCCTTTTAAGAGAAGTAGATCCTGTTTCCTCATTTTTTACATTACATCTGAGAGAGAAATTGAAAAAGAGGCTTTCCCCATTCCTGCCTCCATCCCCACGCCAGTGCATTTGGGAAAAGGAGGAGGAATAAGTGTAGATTGAGTAAAGGAGTTTTCCTCCCAGCCAGCATGTCTTCCCCGTCTCCGGAAGCGCAAGAGACTAGGACCAGATTTTGCCCACAGCCACTACATCAAATTTTGAATTTCCCCGCTCCCTGAGGGTTGGGGGGGGGAAGAGGTAGGGGGGTAGGTGTATCCCTATCAGTCCCTCGGGCCCAACACTGCAGATACTCCCTGCCAAAGGATGCTTGGTGCCAAGTTCCAGCCAGCCTACCCGGGAGAGGCGCTCGCTCTTGGCTGCACGGAAGCGTAGGCTGGTGACTCAGCAGGAGGCAGAGGGCAGCATCTGCACACAGTCCAAGGCTAAAATAAATCCTCGCACAGCAATCGTGTCACGCAGGATGCAGAGAACGAAGAGGCTGTTACTACCGTTGTCATGCTACAGTTCACATGCCAAGGGGGGGGAGGGGGCTGCACTTGCTACTGCCCCCTCCACAAATGACATTTTAGGATCTGCCTTACGGCAGCTACTGCTGGGGCTAGGGCTAAACGGTTTTGTTTCAGCTTGTTTTCGATTGGACAGAGAGGGTAGCACAGCTACTTGAGATACAGTAAAGCCAGCCCCAGCCTCCCTACAAGCCCTAAGCATGAAGTTTGGGCACCAGCAACACCCAAACCTTCCTTCGCTAGATACTTACTGCCGTACAAATCCTTTTATAAGCTTACTGGGGTGGGGGAGGGAGGCCACCTAAGAAAGCAGAATATCATCTCCACTGCAGTAGGGACCATCTATAAACCATGGGGGACCAAGCCTGTTGCCATCCAAGTCAATGACAAAGCTCTCCCTGAAGTCACCGAGTATGGAATTGGGTCTCTGAGTGGAGGTATCGCCCTGCTGAAATTAATATATTTGGCATAAATTTAGCAAGGATTTCAAAAGGGGATCAGGCACTGGAATAGGTAGTTAAAACCTCCAGAATTACCCAAACCAAATTCTGATCTCTGGGGCAGAGGGGTGAGGAGGAAAAGGTTGCCTGGGGGCAGGTGCCCTCCTTTCTTATAAGCAGCTGGAACTGGCCACTATCAGAGATGGACCCAGACTGACCATTTATCTGAAACAGGAGGGGTGGTGGCTAGTTGTAGTGTGCCTTCCACTACAAACAGCCAAGGGTCCTGGCCTAGAACCCTTATAGCAAACAGTGTTCATAGCTCCCTACCTTGAAAACATAGGTGCTTGGATCTAAGGCTGTTGGACCATTTTTATTATTGGGATGAAAAAAGTCAAAAATAAAATTTAAACAAACCATACAACGGGGAGGAAGAAAATCCCAGAGCCCAGCAGGTGCAGAAGGACACACAATGACATTTTACTCTCAGACATGTTATGGTTACAGGATGACATCCCAAGTGCCAAAGTTCAAATAAAAAATATATTCATACAAATTTAACAAAAATACAGTTTATATACACCGTGGAATTAGCTTACATCATCTCGTAACAAAAAACAGTGCAAAAAACAAAACAAAAACAAAATAAGTGGCTGCCCTGGCATGGCTCATAGTACAGAGGAGTTAAGACTTGCTACCCGGCGTTAACACTGCACAGGAACCCAGGAAGCAGGAGACAGCCCCCTCTACTGTCCTGAGCTTTTGACATCAATACTGATCCACTACGTGGACGCTCTCCCTTAGTGTTACTCTGATAAGAATTACAGGCACCTGTATAGTTTCTTTGTCAGCTGTTCAGCAATCGGTGCCAGACCAGAAGCAGTTAAGGTTTGCGAGAAGGGAGTTCAGTGGTCGGCTGTCTGAGCAGTCTTGGCTGAGAAGAGGATCCGGGATCCTTTGCACCCCTTGTAAGTGGCACACGCGAGAGCCCCGGCTGTGTTGCATCTCAGAACCCCACTCAGAGAAGAGCATCCATGACCCCCTTCATTTCTGAAAGAGGAACCTGCCCTGCTCTGGGCCATATATAATACTGTTGAGCACACCTGGTGAGCCCATTTGTGGATTTCCCTTTAAAGCGGCTGGCAGAGTGCCACAGGGGCCAGTTATGTTCTCCTGGCTGCAGCAGTGAAAGGAACTGCTTTCCTCCACCTCTAGGTTTTTAGTAAGATGGATGCTTAGGCAGAGCAGGTGCAGCTGAGCACGGAGTGGAGTCCGGCAGCCTTTGCAAGGTAAGGCATGGCTAGTGCCCAGACCTACCTGAGCAAGATGTTTCAGCTCGGCTTGCCTGGGGCTCCCAGCTCCATGACTCATTAATGAGGCCAAGATATGGTGTGGCAACATATATTGCCATGACTTATCTACTGAATAAACAGGACATGACGGGCAAAGGCGACCAACACAGAGTTAACAAGCCCTATTTTAGTGGGTGGGGGGAGGTAAGTGAATTCTCACATAGCAACTGAGTAGAGCGGGAGGGACCGGATCTCTCACTGGGCTTATGAAGAGATAGAGGGAGTACATGGCTGCTGCATCTTGTGGTTTGTGCCTTAAATGCCCGAACTCTAAGGTAACCCTAATGAAGTGTGATTGTTTTACTGCATGTTGGGACTGTCCAGGTGCCAGAACCCTTTGGAACGGAAGCTAGGGCAACACAAGTATATTTCAAACTTCCAGTTTATCTTGGGGGAGAATGGGGGAAGGGATATGTCCTGGAGTTTCTTGGAGCAGTTCAGTCTCTTTCCAGCCATGGAAACCAGTGCTCCTCCTGCCCCAAAGCATAGGGAAAGCGCGTTATTGACAAGCCCGCTCTAGATATAGGTGAAACAGGCTGAAGACCCTTAGTCCGCTTATGTAGAGCAAGGCGCCCCCTAAAAGTGAAAAGCACAAGCCAAAGTCAACCCACTTGACAGTCATTTAGACTCCGTTAACCAAAGATCTCCCTGAAGAACTGCATGGGCAGCTGGGACTGAGTCATCTTTCAGATGGGCTCGGAGAAGTACGAGGGTGCCACTCCCACCACAGCTATGGAACCCAAGTGGAAGGAGTACAAGATAGGTGCTGGCCCTGGGAAGATGCCTTTATTCACTCTGGGGAGCTGAAGGATCAACACCCACCATTCGGGCTACCCTGGAAGGTTCTCCTGAGCACACATGCTATTTGGAATGGTGGAGGAGACTGAACAGCTGACGCAAGCTGGGGGGGAAGGTGTGAGGAACCTGTTCCATGCATGCTGGTCACACAGGACCCTACCCGGGCTGGAATGCAGAACTTGGATGGTACTTGCTATAACCAGATGGACCCAGGAGGGTGAAAGTCACTTGCTGAAGGGAAGTTTTGCACTACATGTAGCAAGGCTCCTCCCTCTCCACTTAGCAGGATATGCAAGGAGGGCCAAGACTTCTGCTCCAGACTCAGGGAGGAGCAGGGCTTCACAGGAAGTCTGCTGCCAGTCTCGTAAGAGGGGGGAAAGATGAGACCCAGGGAAGGGTTTGCAAAATTTCATTGGAAGTGACTAAAGAATATCTCCAAAGTGAATAAACCAATATGCAGCTGAGCCCTGCCCTATATGCAGGGGTGGCCTTTCTCCACTATATATGTCAGAATGGAGTCAGGGGACCTTCTTTCGTCCTTTGCTGGTTACAGGCTGTAATGTAGATACGACAGAGTTATCTCCTATCTACAACACAAACTCCTATGATCTGGTTCTTTGTATGGTGTAGATACCCCCAGAGACCGGATCTTCCTGTACCAACTCAACCACCCACAACCTGGTCTGCAGGGGAAAGCTTCACCAATTACCAAAAGAGACTTGCTTAATGAAGGGTATAGTGTGTGGCACTTGTGTTCTGTGCACGCTACCTGTTACCTTAGAGAAGTCAGAGCACAGCAACCTCAGCCACAGCCCAGCACGGGAACACACAGCTTCCCCGGACAAACTCAGCTTGCAGATCACGGACTCTGCAATGGACATGTGAAAACACAGGTTTTGCAATCCCTCTATGCTTGGAAGGAAGAGCCCTCAAGATGGCTCAGTTTTAAAATAAAACAGACTCCTAAAACAGCAGCTCCTTTCACGGCTAGCTAAAGCCCGGTATGGCGTGGAACAGGTTAACCGAAGGGCTGGTGAGAGGGCTGTTGGGGAACCTTTCCTGGGATGCATTCCACAGGTTAGCTGGGCCAGTCTCAGAGGAAGCAAGAATGCTCTGTGCTTTATCAAGCCAATCAGTTCTGTAGTCCCTGAAGGCATGAAGCTGGCTTCCCACAGTTATCTGAATGCAAAACCCACAAGGGCAGGAGCATGCTGGAATGACACAGGTGCTGCCAGGATGGTACCTGCCAGAGCACCAGACTGGCTGTGACTGGCTCCTAAATGCTGACTTTTCCCTGCAGGTGATTCTGCGGTTGCAAGAAACATCCCAAGTGCTCTTAGAGCTGCCAAAAGCCCTTCCACTAACTGTTCTGCGGAGCGCTGGCTGGCAGTCTCAACCTCCCAGAGCCCCTTCTGGCTGGCCGCAGCATGAATTGCACCTTCTCTTTCCGTGAAGCCGACAGAAGCCAACCCTGCTGCTGTCGCTGCTGAATTGGAGCTGGAGGAGTAACGCTCATGCTCTTCCCCGTAGTGAGCTTGGGTCTTGCCGGGCCGAGAAAAGAGATTTCCTCCATCTCCACAGCCCTGACTGTAAAGATGCCCCTGGAATCCTTAACCCCCGAGTGAAACCAGGCTCTTATCACTGGATCTCTGCGGGAGGGCACTACATAATGCTCCAAAGAGGCACAACATAGCATTACAAGGAAGGGACAAGAGTGCCTTATAAAAGACTTCTCTTCTAAGGGGAATCATTGGCAACAGCTGATGAGGTTGACGGGATTTCTCTCTTCCGAGTTGTTTTGTGGGGGCATTAAGGGTTTTTAATCCAGAACAGTAATTAGAACCAAGCTGTTTTGGATTCTTGACTTGCCCAGATGCTCTCAGCAGCCAGCTGCTGTCAGACTAATCCATAGCAGGGATTCCAGCACCGAAGGACATTAAGAAATTAGGAGCTTTAAGAACTGAACTGAAAAACCATGAAGCCAGAGTGAAAAACCTGGACAATTAAGAGTTCCTGATGGCAGAAAATTCCCCACGCCCCCCAAGGAGGTGTAGTTTTAATGCCACTGAGAATAACCAGCAATTTAGTGTTTGAGGATATTAGCAAATTGCAGGGGGTGATCTCAGCTTTGACAATGACCCCTTCTCGTGCGAGTAAGGCAACTACTTTAGCAGAACTGGGAAGGGAAAAGAAATCAACAAGAGAAGGGAGGGGAAATTTGCTGCACTCCTCCACGTGGGACATGGCATAGCTGGCGATATTGTTACCCTCCAAACTGCAGGCATTTCTATAGGAAGAGCAGCCTCGGGGCAACTTCTGATGAAAGGAGACGGCAGGAGAGAAGAGAGCATTCTGGCCAAGAGCAGTCAAAGCAGCACCTCTCTGGAGCTGGCCAGAGGCTCTGGACTCAGATAGCTCCTCTACTCTCTGCCAGTGAGATGTTCTCTGGTCCCCAGACTGCGTGGGAGAGAAGCCATCCATCATGTCCTTGGTCATGGGGCATCCAAGCAGAAAGCGAGGGCATGTGCAGGCTTGGAGGAAGGAGGGAGCCATACCGACAGCAGGCTCAGATGGTTTGGTAGTGCTGTCTCAGTCTTGCCTGCAGAAATTCATGAGTCAGGTTGTGTCGAGTTATTATTCCAACAATCTGGTGAGGGGAAAGAGGAAACCATACAAGTCAGTCTCACCGACTCACATTAGGAGACACGGGCTCGGTGGAGGAGAAGAGGCAGTAGTGTTTCTTCTGGCTGACCTGAAAAAACCAGGTGAGAAGGCTTGGGCAATTCTCCGAGAGGCTTGGTCTAGACACAGGGCTGGGAGCGGGTTCAAGTTCTAATCCCTGCTCTGACAGGATTCTCTTTCTTAGGGCTTGTCTACACACACAAGTCACGCCAAAGTAACTATACTGGTATAATGGTAGCACAACCCTTCCATGGATACAGTAATAGCAGTATGAAGGTACTTCATAACCATGTGAAAAGGGGAATAAGCTGTACTGGTATAAGGCACTTTTATATCCATGGGGCTGTTCCTACATCTGTAGGAAAAATCAGACTGTTAACCAAAATAGTTACATTGGTACAAAATCTGCATCTAGTCGAGACCACAGACAAGTCACCAACCTCAGACTTCCTCCATTTGAAACTGGTTTAATACTGCCCATATGGGGTGGTGTTGCTTCGTGCGCTATATAATGATGTGCATCGAGTTGGGCACCTCTGTGGCCGGAATGTCAGAGGTGCTGAGTGTATCACTGGGAGCAGCAGGCGCTCAGCACCGTGGGAAAGAAAGGATGCTTAAAGTGAAGCAGGTAAAAGGAACGCTTTGGGCCAATGTGTTAATGATCTCCAGTCTCCGCGGAAAAGAGTGAAACCGTCTCTAGATCAGTTTCTTTCAACTCACCTTCCATAGGGTCCAAGTAGCCAGATTTCTAGTCCCCCCTCTACAATATCATGCATAATCTGCTTCATCTATTTTCAGCCGTTTCTAGATTGTGCTAGTTACATCTCAGAGTATCATGTCAGAAAGAAACTCCTCAGTGCCATATGTTAGCTTGCTTTTGGACACCCACTCTTCCGAAACTGCCTATCTGGTCATGGCCCAGCTGTACGTGACCGGGTCCCCAACACCCTCCTTCCTCACCCCCGGGAACAGCTCCATGCTCAGAATAGGAAATCTGAGGGAGGGAGGGAGGAACACAGCCAGGGAATACTTCAGACTACAGCTTCAAAGGCAGCTAAAGCCAGGATCTCTCCACACTTCTACCCAGCTTAACTTTTACTGTAAGGGCCAATACAAGGGCTGACTCAGGCCCGGAGATGTGCTGGACTCTCCTCATGAGCCAGCAGCATTCGGCTCTTCTGAATCAAGACATTTTAGCTAATTTTGTTAATTGCCTTTTTAGCCTCAGAGTCCATCTGCTGGCTCCTCTGGCCAGCAGAACCCTTGTATGGGTGTACTAGAAAGACACGCCCATGAACCCAGTGGTGGGACGTCACATGGGAGACTTATGGTAGCAGCAATGCATTCTAGGCAACCCAGGAGAGCTAGCGGACTATGACTAAACAAGGTAAAGTGCTGGCTGCTTCCTGGTCTCAGAGAGAAGCCACCACCGCCCTCTCCTACAGCGCTGCTCATGGAAGATTTAAATCTCGTGAAGTGCGGTCAGTGGCAGAAACACCAGGTGGTGTTCAGCAGAATGGGAATGCATTTAAAGATTAGCGCTAGGATCCTTTCATATACTCTGTAGGGTCACAGTAGAAAATGCATAACCACTCAATAGCCCTTGCTTGCAGCATTTGCTTTTCACTAGCAGGCTCAGTGGGGCAAACATCATAAATCCTGACATTCGGAGAAAGCTTCTGCAGCCTCATCCTTGCCTACCACATCAGTTATGTCCCTGAAATACACCTGAGCTAATTCTAGGCATTAGATAAGAGGATGACATGTATAATCTCTGGGGCAACTTGGCTTCATGTCACATGATAAATCCTGTCAAGAGACCCACCAGTGCAACAGCTCACCCAATACATGAGCAAGACCCTCTCCCGCACATATTCTGCGGTTAGTCCTGGTATGCTTTCCGGATTTTCTTATCCGGCTCCAGCACTAGTGAGGGGATGCTGACTCTTTACTATGTTTATGGGAAGCTGAGGACACCTGCTGGGCACTTTGGGGCACTGCAAAATGCCACAACAGTTCTGGATAATTGGATTAGTTCTATACTTGACTGTCTCAGCTCTTACAAAGACAATGTAAATTTCTGTTTAATAGACGGATGTGCCCAACCTGGACAGATCGCTCCCAGGGGCTTTCAGTCTTCTTTGGCTGCAGAGGCTGCCAAAACAGGGGGCAATTAGTGCCATTTGTGGTGGGTTTTGTCAAGTGGACCCTGGCCCACTGGAAAGTGGACTAAGACCCCTGAACAGGCATCAGACAGCATCAGCTTCCAGTCATGGCCAACCCACGCTGGATCCAGACTCGGGACAGGTGAAGGTTTCAACTTTATTACCAGAGAGAGAGGTTTCTCCAACCCCTGAAAGTCACATTCTGCTCGCTGTCAGAATGGGTTTGTTCAACATCAATCTGGGACTGAAATGGAGCATGGTGCATGCCCCATAATGCCCCACCCAGCCAGGACATGGCCGCAGTATGGACTCACCTCTCCCACTGCATTCACCACTGGTAAGTGCCTGAGCCCCATTGTCCTAAACAGGTTGAAGACTTGCGAGGCATGGGTGTTAGGGGACACCGTGAAGGGAGATGGGTTCATGTAAGGGGTGACGTCCTGGGGAGAGTCAAGAAGAAAACACCAAGGTCATTTCTACCAGGTAGTTTCCAAGTGAATGTCCATTCTCCTGGAAGCGAGGGGATGATAGGGGTGCTTTAGCCCTGTAGACTCCATGAGTCTTGGGCCCTTTCAGGCATGCTGGCTGAGCCTGCTGGTCCAATGCAACGGCAAGGAGATTTTGAACAGGTACAAGTAAGATCCATATTCACTTAAACCAAGAGTCAAGTCTAGTGAGAACAGGAGCTGTTCTCCCACTAACATTCAATTGATTTCTTAAATCCAGGCAGCTAGGAAGTGGTCGGAAGAGTAGTTCAGACAGAGATGTCAGAGGTGCAGGATTTTTGGTCACTGTCACCCGGAGTGGATTTGAACCTGGGCTCACCCTAAAGCAGCAGCCTGGGGAGACCAGAATTGGAATTTGGGAGTAAGATTAGGTATAAAGTGTCTCCATAACCCCAGGCCAGGGAAGCATTTTTAAGAGGTCTTTGGAGCATTCCTGAGAATGTGTATCAGGGAGAAAGGGCACCACAACACGGCAACAGGGTCCCCTCAGCATCTCTTACCACTATCATGCGGGGGTTCAGCAGCGTGAGGTCCAGGTCATGAATATCGGGGTAACGGGGGTAATCCTCAGCCATCTCGGCATACGACAGTCGAGGCTGACTGGTGCTCTGCAATTGAAAAATGAAAAAGCCTCGCTGAGGAGAAGCATCGCCCTTCCTAAAGCAGATGAATGACTGAAGCCACACAAGGGCATAGCTGAGACTGGTGCTCTCAGCAACCCTCCTGGTCCCGCCGACAAGCTCAGGGAGTTACACACGTCTGGAGAGGGATTCTTGGCAACAATTCACAATGGCACAGGGCACATTTAAACAATACAAGGAGTCACGCTTTTGGCAGAGGAGAGGAAAGGACTGATTTGTTCTCCAATCCCATGGAGGATCTATTCCCATCTTTGGAAGGCGGCACCAGGATACTTTGTGGGAGTTGGGCACCAAACAGGCTGGATCATTTCTCTTGCTACACGCCCGGAGATACCTCTGTCCAGCAAACCACTGAGAGGCAGAGACACGGGGGACAATAACACCATGCTGACGGGTGCACTATGGGTAGTCAGACCTCTCCCCTCCCACGAGGGTATGTCACCTCTATGCAATACACCGGGTATATTCATAGACAAGCTGCTATTGTTTGGTAGCTGCACCTTCCCCTGTGCTTGCACAGTTACATAACAGGAATAGTTCTCACTTTGCAGACAAAAGGGAGGATTCACTGTTCTACAGGGACGATGGAGTTTAAAATACTGCATGCCAGCCCCTGGGGATGCCGTCTTCCCAATTCCTCCCTGCCCACAGAGAATCCTCATCTGCCCCAGAATCTGCAAGACTCACCGACTGACTCTCAGAGTAACAGACTCCTCGGACGAGCAGGGTAACCAGCTGCGAGCGTAAGATCAGGCCGTGGAACGTCAGAGGTCGGAAGCGTTCCTCCATGGTCCACTCTTCACTGGGGGACTGGTCTGGGTACAGGTTGGGGTAGGGAGTGTATCTGTGACAGATTTCACACCACTTGTTACAATGGGTACTGCTTGGAAGTACTTAAAGTAACAATGGCAGAGGAACAGAACCACCAAAATAGGTTACTGTCTGACAGCTGTGAAGTGCTTGGTCCACACTGAGTGCCTTTCATGCAAGCATTTCAAAGCACGTCACAATGGGGAAAACACTTGCTCATCTCTCGTACAGATCAGGAAACCGAGGCAAAGAGGGTTAAGTGACTTGCCCCAACACAGCAACTCAGTGGCAAAAGCAGACCAGAAACCAGCCTTCCCAACGCGGAGCCCCTGCTCGGACCATGAAACCACGCATGTGTGTGAAAATCAGCTGCGGGTCCCAGCCCGGGTCCCAACAGGCTGCTGTCCACATTGTGAAACCAGACCAGCGCAGTAGGACACTGGCTGCAAGCTCAGCAGGGATCACCCAGGCCGGGCGAGGCACACGAGGGGGGAAACTTTGCACTGCCACCGCCCGTGCTGCAGATACAGCTGGCCGGCTGGCCTCACATGCCCCACGTCCCCTTACGAAAGAGGGGCAGGTGCTGCTAGGAGACTCCCAGGTACACCAGGCCCAGCAGGAGCCCGGAGGGAAATCTAGAGGAGGAATGGAGAGGATGGGGCTGGAGTACAGTAAAGAGAGAGGAAGAATGGTTCAGTGGCTAAGGCACCAGCCCTACAACTTGGGAGACCTGGGTTCAAGTCCCTGCTCTGCTGCAGACTCCCCGAGTCACTTAGTCTCTCTCAGCTCCCCATCTGTACACTGGGGCCAACGGCCCGGCCCTGCCTCACAGTGCGTCGTGAGGATAACAACAGTAAAGATGTGAGGTGCTCAGTTACTATGGTAACGGGGAATACATAAGCACCACAGGTAAACCCCACTGCGTTTCCAGCCATCGTCACCTCCAGGGGTCTCACCGTCTCTCCAGCATCTGCTGCAGCAGATCCTCCTTCTCAGGCGGCTCCTCTGGTGCAATGTGCTCATCACACATGTTGCGCAGCTCGCTTGAGGGGTAAGATTTCATGGACTGGCTCCGCTTGCGCTGCTCTCCAGCTCTGGTGAGGATGCTGGATTTCTGCAGGGGGGATGGGGGGGGGGTGGTGTGAGCAGAACCTTTACACAAGGGACATGGGTCTCGTGCAAAACAGGGGGTCAGGAACCACGTAAAGCGCAGAACATCTGAGTGCTCTAGGCAAGGAGTGCAAGAATTAACCCTTTCTGATCTCAGTTGCCAGCAAAGGACTATCTACTCTAAAGCTCTCCTAGGAATGGTATTTGCAGAATTGCCAGGACTGCAGGATCCACTCTCTTAAAAATGAGAGAATCTAGAGCTGGAACAGGCTTGGGGCTGCTCAGTTAGTCCAGCTTCTTGCTAGCTCAGGAGTGCTCCATACGGCACATCCACGAGCATTCCACACCCTCCCGCCCACCCCTGCCCGGTGGTAAGTGTCCCGAAGGAACGAGTTTCCACCACTGCCCTTGGGAGAGAATTCCTCATGGAGCACGATGGCTTCACTCCATCCCTCCTGCCACATATTTAGAATATTAGGAAACTTCCTGACACCAAAAAGTATTCGGCTGCAGAACAAAGTCACGGACAAGCTGCAGACGGAGGCAAGCATGAAGCATGCACCAGCCACAGCCCAGATGACACAGGAAGCTGCCCCCCTCCAGGATCAGAGAAAAGCCCCTTATCCCTGAGGTTACTGGGCAGCCACCTCCCTCCTGACCTTGAATCTAATGTTGTTGCTGATCAGCTGGTTCCCCTTCATGAACTCTTTCTCGTTCCCCCGGTTCTCTGTCACCACAGGGAAGGCGTGATGGACCGTTGTGCGGAGGATACTGACCAGCGACTGGATCCGGGTGTGGGGATACACGTACGTCAGGTTGGGCTCCATGATATCACTGGCTCTCAGCCTGAGGCAATGAAGAAATGCACTGCTGTAGGTGCCAACATACTCGCTGCAAACAAGCATGGTGCAGAACCAGCACCAGAGAGAACCCCAAGGAACCTATTCCACATTAGTGCTGCCTTTGCCCTTCCTGCAAACCCTGTTTGCAGAGAACAGCTGTAAGGTTACTAAGGCAGCAACATTATCTACATAGCATCACAGGAATTAGACAAGATGACAAAGGCTCCTGTCCTAAAGAGCTCACCATCTAACTTAGACACACAACACGAGGATTTCACCACCACCACCACCACGAAAGGGAAAACCAATGAAGAGACACTTCACACGAAACAGCAACTGTGTACTGCCTCAATGTTTTCACCAAGCCCTTCGTTGCTGTGTTCTGTCGCAACCTCTAGGCTTTGCGGTTTGACAGGAAGCCAAGTGTACGAGTACATGGGGAAGCACCCGTAGGACAGTGATTTTCTAGCAGTGTCAGACAGAGCCTGCCCCTGCTACCTCCCTTCACTACAAGAACAATAGGTTCTTTAGCTGGACATAAGAGTGGCCATATTGGGTCAGACCAAAGGTCCATCTAGCCCAGGATCCTGTTTTCCGACAGTGGCCAATGTCAGGTGCCCCAGAGGGAATGAACAGAACAGGTCATCATCAAGTGATCCATCGCCGTCGCCCATTCCCAGCTTCTGGCAAACAGAGGCTAGGGACACCATCCCTGCCCATCCTGGCTAATAGCCACTGATGGATCTATCCTCCAGGAACTTATCTCCTTTTTTGAACCCTGTTATAGTCTTGGTCTTCACAGCATCTTCTGGCAAAGAGTGCCACAGGTTGACTGTGCGTTGTGTGAAAAAATACTTCCTTGTGTTTGTTTTAAACCTGCTGTCTATTCATTTCATTTGATGACACCTAGTTCTTGTGTTATGTGAAGGAGTAAATAACACTTCCTTATTTACTTTCTCCACACCAGTCATGATTTTATAGACCTCTAAAATATCCCCCCTTAGTTGTCTCTTTTCCAAGCTGAAAAGTCCCAGTCTCATTAATCTAGACCCAGTCTTATTAATTAACAATGCATTTCAATCAACCAACCAATCCTGGTGAGATATTAGCCCACTTTAAAGATGGGAAAAGGGAGGTCCAGAGAGATTAGGTGACTTTCCCAGTCCACAGTGGCAGAGAAAGGGATAGCGCTCAGGAGTGCCTTTACTCTGATCACTCTGCCATCCACCTTTCTCAAGAAAAACCCCAGGCTTCACGCCCAATCTCAAGCTACTTCCCCAACGCTTCCATGAAATCCTGTAGGGAGGGAGGAAGGGGTGTCCCACCCCCAAGAGCATTTACCACCAGGCCAGAGAACCATAATCAGTTCTCAAACACAGGTACAGTCAAGAGCATTGTCCTTACTTGTCCATTTCCACCTCCGTCTCCCACTCCAGCAGCGGCACCCCTCGCAGAGTCACATGGATGTCATAGATGCCCTTGTTAAAGAAATCCCCTGTCCATTTGGCTACCTAGGAAGACAGAAAAGCACCAGTTCAACCGCTTTCCAAGCACAGGACTCCTTGTCCTCAAACCTGAGAGGAGGTGGATAGGATGGACATGCATAGGAGCCTCCCTCAGCCAAGCAGAGAAAAGCCAAAGTCCAGCCAGGAACCAAGAGAGGGGTGTAGACATGGTGCTCACCATCAGGGTGATCATTATCGGAAGCCCGTACGTGATCTCATTGGTGGATTCTATCAGGATAACGGTGAGGCTAATCGTCATGCGGACCACGCCTCCCAGGAACGCCGCCGCACCAATCAGCGCAAAGGTCCCCGAGTAGATGTGGTCCAGCCCAATGTAGCTAGGGAGGAAGCACACACAGCTCTGGCATCAGGACCAAGCTGCTCAAGTGTCTAGCCAGCTTCGGCAGCGTTCTACAGCTCACACATGCAATGCACCTTTTGAGGAGGTTGGCGACCAGGCGTCCGAAGGCAGCCCCACAAAGCAGCGACGGTACAAAGAGACCACTGGGCACAGAGCTCCCATACGTCCAGCAGGACAGTAAGAAATAGAGAAGGAAGAACAGGGAGAGTGTGACTGGGCTGAAAGTACCTGCAACACAAGAAGAGTTATGACCCAGGGGGCACAGGCCTCCCGGGACCTCACAGAGTCCTCCCCTTGGGATCGGAGCAGACTCTCCTCTCTACCTCAGAGCAGCTCCTTAGTCTCAGAGTCCCAATGAGCATTAGTGAGGATGATGAGACAGAGCGAGGGGGAAGCTAGGACCGCAGGCTCTATTCTCAGCAGGCCCTGAAAGCTACAGGAATTTGAAGACGCTTTTAGTTCTCAGATTCCCGTGGAAGCACAGGAGAGGCTTAGACCAGACTCTGATGATGCTGGTGGGGACCTGAGCACGACATCTCCTGGACACTCACCATCCTGGTGGAAGAGCTGCAGGATGGCTAACTCCTGGGGGTTGAAGAAGAGCGTTGCCATGTCGTTGTAGGTTTCATTAGGGCAGAAGAACGTCTTGATGCTTGAATTCACGTCCTCCGATGAAGAGCCCTAACCAACAGCAATCAGACATTATGTTAATTTATAATCTGGTCAAGCCGCACTGGGAGTTGCCACTAGGACCGGAGTAAAAACACACACCCCTTTCAGCATTGCCTTTGGGGAAATCTCATCCAGACAGAGGACACAGGATTTGAAATGAGCCCAGATACACAACTGCCACCAATTTTCCCCAGGGGGGCAATATTCTCTCATGCATCCAGCTTTCATCAGCACATGCAGGCCTATCGGCAGGTGATGGAGTATGTTAGTGAAGCGCTGTGGGTACGTCTATGAAGGGCATATATTAACGTAAGCGAGGTTGCGTTACATGGGCACACTTTACAGATGCATGTTTCCTGGGCTGGTGGAGACTGTGCAGGAATGTGCCCCCCTGTAGGACGAGTGTTACCTGAAGGCTCAGAGTGCTGTTGCCACTAGGATTGGTGGAAGACATCTGCCGGCATTCTCCTAGAATCATGGATGCTACGAACACCACAACGGTGGTTGTTAGACACACCAGCAGGCTCTCCAAGACTCTGCAAGCACAAAGCAGAAACCATGCAGGGACAACCATGCTCAGAGTAATCGAGCCCTTGGTCTTTGCACACAGCCCTGCATCCCAACGTTGCTCTGAAAAAGCGACAGTAACCAGCAATTTGGGGCTCCACTTAGCAGACAGCAGGTCATTTTAGGTTCTGTAAGACAGGCTGTCCAGTGATCGTGTTCATTCTGACCAGCCACGCTGGCTGGGCAAAGGGATCCATCCAATCAGGAGTAAAAAAGCCAGTGCAGGCCAGGAGGCCACTCCTCTGATATGGGATGACAAGCTTTGAAAACTCTTTGGACACAGGGTCATTTAACTCTGCACTGGGCTTGCACTGTATAGACCCCCTCTGCCATCACATCAATCCAAGAGGCCCACACTAGGATCTGAGAGATGTTGTTACAGCCTTTCCTCCAATTTCAGTCACTGCTCCTCCTTATCCACATGCCCCCTCGGGTAGGGCTCTTGGACCGTACAGCACATGGCGAGGCTACACCCATAGCAATGTCTGACAGACATGCTTTTAGCAGCCTTCCATGGGCTTTTCTGGATCATTCAAAATTGGTCTCTTCCTTGTTAGCTACATGGTAATTTCCTGTAACCAGAGCTTGAATTATGCACTGATTTCCTGCACCAATGGAGTGGACAGCTTGACCTCAGATGTTCTGATCAAATGAACTGATTAAGTAAAGGGCACTGTGGTATAATCAGCTGTTCCTATCAGAACTAGTTCACCCGAGCCAAGACCTAGGGAGACCCCCAGTGGTGACACACAGGCAGCACAAGCTATATAGTTAGTTTAGGAACTGAAAAGATCTACGGGATCTGTCCCTACAGCAGCCTCAAAGAACCCCCTTTATACTCATCATAAAGGTATCCTGGCTCCTGTATACCACAAGGGTCATTACAGGGATGTAGTGGGATTGTAGCAGCTGAGGTTAGCTTAGTGTTCTTTGTGAAAATGCTATACGGTTTGCCAGGTTTTGTTATTTCACTGGGATGGATTTGCCTCCTCTCACCTAGTTCCAATTTTTCAGTATTTTAGCCTACGTGGCTCTTACTCTTTGAGGCGCTGTGGACACAGACAGTGGGGACAGACAGCCACACACAGAGATTACACCAAGGCAGGTGAAAAGGAGCACCGATACCTGACTAGCTTCGGCTTTGGATGTACGTTCCGCATGCGGTATTTCGCCAGCCTCTTATTCAGGCAGTTGAAGGTGGCTCCAAGAAGGCCTCCTACAATCCCCATCATAATGAAGAACCCCAAGTCCATGGCCGTCCAGAGGTGGCATTTTTTATCAGAGTCAGAACACTGGGGAGGGAGGACAGGTGAGGGAAGAGAGAGGGAGGAATGAGACCAGGCAGCAAAAGAGCAGATGGAGACGTACCAAAGCAGGCACCCAACACCGCGGCCACTTCTACCTCAGGCAGGAAACATTTAACAGCACCGACCACAGAACAGGATTCATTCCCTTTGTCAGACCAGAGCAGTAATTTTCCCCTTTCTCCAGGGAGCAGCTAGGGCATTCCAGCCAGAGCACCTCTGCTGGATTTCAACTCTGATTGGTTTCACACAGCAAGCCAGGAGCTACAATCCGGGGCAACTGGAGAGGCAGTAAAGCAAGCACAACACACCTTGAACTCCCCAAAGTTTAGCAGCCCAGGTAGCTGGAAAGATCCCCAACTTCTGAACTGAATCCCGGAGCGGAAGAAGTTCAGAGTGAAGGTAGCAGCCATGGAACAAAAGAGCTGGAGAAAGAGAGAGGCAGGAAGAAAAACACCCAGGTCAGTGGCGACAAGGCCAGTCTTTCCACACAAATCATGTCTGGGGAAGGGAGCTTGCAACCTACTGGCACTTCCAAAATTTAATCTTTTTACTGTGTTCAGAAAATAAGGCCACAAGAGACCATTGTGATCCCCTATTCTGACCTCTTGCATAACATAGCTCCATAGAATTTAGCTCAGTAATTCCTGCAACAAGCCCCTCATTCTGGTCATGGGCACTGAGCTGCAGCAGCTAGAATCAATTACAGGGCATGTACACAGCTTGTTGGTGTGTGTAATTTATAAATTGAGGCCTAAATTGGCTCTGGATTGGATTACAATCTTGGGGAAGCCCTCTGCTCTTTTAATCCACTCTGGAGATGGGAGTCTGCCACTGCTTCCAAGATGCGCAAAGTGTTTGGCAAAAAAAAAAAAAAAAAGGCCAAGTCACAACACCAAAGATTGCTATTCTAGTACAATCTGATGTGTTCTGAGAACTCTGCCAACTCCAGCCCAATGCAGCAATCTGAGTCAGAGAATTTCTCCAACCCTAAGGCAAAGCAAAGTCTCTTTCTCACAGCACATGGGGACGCAGGGATCGAACCTCCGCCTACTGTACTCCCACTGCCTGGAAGAAACACAGGAGCAAAGCCATTTCTCAGAGCTGCCCCAACAATGTGGAACAATTCCTTCCCGACTGCATTCCTGGGAAGCACCACTGACCCCCAGCTATAATTCTCTAGCATCAACACTGCAAGCAGTTCACATTGTGCCAGGAGAGCTCAGCTTGAGAGATTCAAGAATCTCAGGTTCGTCACAGCCGAGCTCTCTGGCTTCCAGCTCGAGTCCCCTCTCACAGGGAAGGGGAACCCAAAGAGCCAAAGTTCTCACCACTTTCCACGTGAGCCCCTGGTTCCAGAAGGAGGAACCTTCTTCCAAGCTGAACAGAGTGCCCCCGATTGGGGCCCCAAAGGCTGCAGCAACCCCCGCAGCGGCCCCTGCAGATACAAAGTCCCTTTTGTCCCTAAGCACAGAGAGAAACAATGTGAGTTTATCAAGGCAGAATCCGGAAGGAACTCGGAAAAGGGGAATCAAGCCTAGGACTAAACTAATTTCTTGATAGGGGCAGCCAGCTGTGCCCAGCATGATGCAGTTAGCTAGCTGCTGTCGGGTTTATCATCTCTCCCTAAAGTAGTACGTCTGGCTGTGGCCAGTACTTTCAATATGGGATTGAAGGGACCAGTGGTCTGATACATTATGACAAATCTTGTGTCCCCAACACCTTTTGGAGGGGGCTGCGCACCAAGAGGATTGTGGGGGAGGCAAGGTGCCGCAGGAAGGAGTCTCACCTGGAAATACAACTATGTACCTTCTCTCCATTGGGCTAACAGGCTCCAGCTGACTGACCCACCCAATCTAGCACCCCCTCTCCACCCTACCAGGCCCCCCCTCTCAGGTACAGTACCTGTCACTTCGGAAATAGGGAAAGTTAAACTGGATCTTCCTAAAGGAGATGCTCTGGAACTGAAAAACAAAAGGACAGAGTCAAAACTGACACAGTGATGAACCAAGGCAGCCCCCCCCTCCCACAACACCCCTTTGGGAGCAGCCAATGCTTGGGAAACACCGCACTTTTCTGCCTACATCTTGTTACTCCAACTGTACACCCTGGCGGAGGGAAAGCAGACAAGGAAATGTACTTTACGATAAGGTACTGGTTCCTCTTCTAGCAGATCCTATTTACAGAGCTCAGCGCATGCTGGGAGCTTTGTCCCGGGAGGGTTCTGCAAAGTACACACTACCTGCTTCTGCTGACCAGTCTCCGGGGTTTTCTCTCCTCTCACCGTGAGAGAGAGGAACGTCCAATGCTCCCTTCCCTTCCTGCAACATCTTGGCCTAAACAGGCACTGTATCCCATTGGGGATTAGAGTTCATTTCCTTTTCGTCTCTCAGCACAAACAGAGAGGCTCTCCAGACACCCCAGCACTGGGGTCATGAAGCCAGCATTCACACGCCAGAGGCCGCGAGGCCGAGCCAGGAGGCAGTGTCTGCCCTCAGGAGAAAGGACTCTTCCGTTTGTCAGCTGTTCTGGCACAGTGCGAACAGCTACACTGTGCTGCTGTTTGCCTTATTCACACGCCTAGGAGGAGCCACTGCCCAGAGAGGGGATCCCATCTTTATCCCTGCTCAGTGCTGGGTTCCTCCTGAGCCTGTAGCAGCCCTCACCAGGTGATTGAGGGAGGAGGTTATGGCGCTTATACGGATTTAAGATGGCCCAAACTTGTGACCTAGAAACGCACAGCGGAGAGGGTGCAGAACGAGGCCAACTCAGCCATGTCATCCCTCCGTCATTACTTTAGCTTCTAAGAGAACATATCTAACAGACACGACACCTGATCTTAACCAAGGGGTTGAGAGGGGCAGAGCCCAAGTCGCAGAGCGTCTCAGAGCATTTCCAGCACTAACCTGAGGCAAGCCAGCCCCCACAATAGCGCCACTGTGTATCATGGGGCCCTCCTTCCCTACAAAGAGTCCTGAAAAACAGAAAGCGTTCTCATTGCAGACAAACCCAGCACGCTCCGCCCTGTTCTGCAGTACCAGGAGAGGGGGCCAGCACTGCTTTGCCATGGGGCACAGAAACCAGTCACCCCCGTGCCTGTGTAGAACTAGTTTCCAACACGGAGGCTGAGTGCAGACCCGCCAAAGTAGGGGCACTGCCTGCTCCTGGAGACGTGATCAAAGGGAGAAATTCAGGAGCAGCATGACTCCAGGATGTCCATATTCCACGCAGCGCCAGGCAGGCATGTCCCGGGGGCGGGGGGCATACGTGTTGTGCCAACACATGCTTCTGCACAGTGCGGACATCAGCCACGCACCCGAGGCTCGGCACTGGGAATGCACTAAATACACCCATCAAAGAGGGCTGTTCTCCCCAGGTGTCTGCACTCTCCCAAGGCATAGTGGGTGAAATGCTTCCTGCTGCTTGTTCAGGTAGCTCTAGGCAGCGTGTTCCTGGCACTCAGACAGCATTTACCGACCAGAGTCTCTGTTCTCCTTCCCATCACCGGCTATAAAGGTGCAGAGCCACTACTGACCTGCCCACCTGGAGATTTTCAGTCAAACTCTGTTCCCCACCATCACACACTTAGTCCATGATGCATCTGGCAGCTTCCTCTTACCTCCGGCTACGCTGAAGAGTACTCCCAGAGCCTTGCACACCAGTGTCCGGAGACGGACTATCCCTGGCACCTTCACTCCGTTCAGGTAACATTTAATCTCCGGAATTCCAGAGCCAGCTGCCACGGGCTAGGAGGAGGACACATTAAACACCACGGTGCGTCAGCACCTCAGCAGACTGAGGAGCCCCCACCAATGAATGCAGAAAGGGACTAGGGGAAACAGCGCATCGAGAGGCTGAATTCATTAGTCTTTGTAAAATGCCCTCCTGCAGCACCTTCCGACCCAAGATTTCAGAGCAACAGACTTCATGGGCATTACCTGTTTGATAGCAGGGACAGAGAGGGGAGGAAAGGGTATATTAATAGCAGTCTCACCTCGATCAGGACAAGAAGGCTGGCAAGGAAGATGAAGGTCAGGTTAAACCCCAGCAGCTCCAGCAGCGACATGGCAAGGCAGCCCTTCTCACTGCACTCCTCCACCGCTGCAAGGAGGGAGTCAAGGCAACAGGAACACACACACCTCAGCCAACACACTCTGTAGGGCCCATTAACAGGACCCAAGGCTGAATCTCCTATTCCAGCCACCAGCCTTCAGAAAGCAGGTTCCCATCACAGCCCTCTGACCAAGCTGGTCTAAGCCTAAGATGCCCAAACCACAAGCCAGCAAGAGCATCTGACAGGCCCATGATGTTCTTTCATGGATTGGTGTTTCCCAGAAAGTGGCAGCCCACTCCGTGGTTACTACACCCAGCAACCACAAAGTGGTCTCGACTTCCATCTTCACTGCGAGCACCTTATGCTTTCCCCTTTTACGTGCTGTCCAACCGGACAATTCACAGGGCCCAGCAACAGAGAGGGACAACGAGAAATGCTGATGGCACCTTCTGTGCATGAAGTATTAGGCAGCTCCTCTGAGAAGGAGCCAGGGAAGCATGAGGATTAGAGAGCCACAGGGTGGGTCTAACAGATAATGCTGACGATTTCCTGTCAAATCATTCTGAAGGCACTGCAGAGACCCTCCATGGCAAGCATTTTTTACAGCATTTACTGGGGCCGGTTTCTCTTCCAGAATCCAGCTCTTGGTCCCAGTGATTCAAAGCCCAGATCCTGGTGAACTGAATTTTGCCAATGGCTTCAGCGGTAGGAAGACTGGGCCAGAAAGTACCCGTAAACCATGTAAACCATGCTACTCACGGTCTGTCACCTCTGCCAGGGGGACTTTCCCAGCTACTGAGCAGAATCCACAGTAGGAAGTTTAGTGGTTAACAAACCCCTCCGCCCAGGAGAGTCCTCTAATGGAACTAACCCTTTCAGGACCAGGCTCTGGTTTTAAAAGAAAGAGGCCACCTGAGTCCAACAATAAGGCAGGAACCACATAAAGGATACAGGTTTGTACCACATGGAATTTGAGTTGGGAAAAGAGTCGCACAAAGAAATCCACAAATAGACCCACCTGTGAAAGAGAGAGAAGAGGAGAGACCTGGCATCAGAGATCAATTACTTGCAAATGCCAACAGATCACCCCACTGAGACAGCTGCAGTCTGACAGAACACTGGTAATGCAGCAATTATGCATGACAGCTCCTGCACAGGCTGCTAAATCCCACAAGTGGGGAAGGAGAGTCAAGGCAAAGTAACTCCAGGTACTCAGACTCACTCCCTGCTATGCTCTTCTCAGACACATCCACCCCCATCCTATAGCCAAGATGAGGCAATGAGCTTTCCATATGACTGCCTGGGCAAATTGTTAAGAGCTAGGAAAGAGATACTCCCATGTGAGCATATCAGCAGTAGGAGCAAGCTGCAGCGGAATCCATCAGCTTTGTCAACAGAGTCCAGGTCTTGACAGTCTGTATTAAACCTGAGACATGCACAAACCACCCCCAACTTCACAGGCACCCCAGAAGACCCAAACACGTACACAGTGAAGCTAATATTCACAGTACATCTGGGGATACAATTCTGTCCTATTTGATCATTCCATTAAGTGGTTTCTTAAGGCAGGTTTCACTGCAAGCAGACTATTAGCCTTTGGGGATCTGCAAGGTAAACCTTGTAAGGAAAAGACACCGAGATGACTTATAGCAAAAAAACCCCGCCCTTTAGAAAGAAGATAATTCAGATGCATTCTCTTGTGATACTCAGAAAGGCCCAGCACCAGCCACAGACAAAGCAATCTTCTTAATGAAACACAAGGCACTCTCCTAATGGGTCTTTGGTTCTAATAATTTCCCTGCTTCCCACCCAGTAGGCTCCTTACCAGTCCAGTGCAGACTCCAATGGCGAAAACCATCACCCACTTCACCGCTTCATACCTCCGGCCTTTCTGTTTAGGGCAAGGCAATATAAGCAAGTCAAAGTATACACAAATGGGGACCAGAGAAATGTGACATCACAGTCACCAGCTGGGACAGAACTGGAGAGAGAAAACAGTGGGCACAGACAAGTATCCTGAGGAGCATCTGGGAGAGGGAGTTTGAATGATAAATATATCACGTTAAACCTGAGGCTCAGGGAAGGTCCTGGGTGCTGTGGGAGCCTATTTCTGCCCTTTTGATATAAAAGCTGAGCAGAGCACAAGGGTAAACAATACTTCTCCCATGGGAATGGGGGTCAGCCAAACCTGACTGCAGTGGAGGATATTTCTATGGATTTAGCTCTCTTAAACCAACAAAATGGGAGAGAGAGAACAGGCTCCTACCTTGTTGTCCATGCTTTCCAGTACTTCCAAGTAGGGGTCATTGATACACCGGTCATAATCCAAGCTCTGGCAAAGAACACCACAGGGTTAATGGGAGATAAGCAGCTGAAACTGATCACGCTGAGGCTTATCTAGAACTAGGAGGCTCACAGCAGGGGATGGGGAAGCATGTTAAGGGTCACTGCAATAGTTCAGGCCCTATATGTAGGCTTGGCAGACCCCACTAAGAATACAAGTGTTTGGGAGCAATTTCAATGAAAACAGAGGTTTTGAGAGATTGAAACATTATCCCTGTAGGGCTGGAAACCCAAACCCTACATTATTAGCACATCTGAACCAGGAAGGGAAACAAGCCAATCTAGTTTATTGCCCAGACTGTGTGAAATACAAAACTAACCAAGCATAGGAAATGGAAAGCAACTGAAATTTTCAATCCCGTTTTAATCTAAAGTAGTCGTAACACACATGATTTAAATAGGATTTTTAGCTTGACAGAGACTCCAATTTCACAGCGCTATGGACTGCATCAAAATGATATACCTAATCCTTCTCCCCCTAAAAGCTATGTATTACATGAAGGGTTCTACAGGGCTCAGTATTCTGATGAAGTGAGCTGTAGCTCACGAAAGCTTATGCTCAGATAAATTGGTTAGTCTCTAAGGTGCCACTAGTACTCCTTTTCTTTTTGCGAATACAGACTAACACGGCTGCTACTCTGAAATCTGTCATTTCACAAGCTGCAACTATTTAGTTTCTCACCTCATAGTCCTTGCGTGGAAGAATTTCGTCATCTTCTTCCTGTGTTTCCCCGAGGATAGTCTATGAAACAAACCCCAGAGGTAGGAGGAGAATTATCAGGAGAGCTAATGTACAGGCACCAGATATTGTGCACTGACTGGTGTTTGTTATCATTGCACTGGTTAATCCAGGTCCCCAGGTTGTAGGGGGCCTAGTGCAGGGAAGTGCTCCAAAACGCTGGAGAGGGGAGTTGCCACTTCCCCAGGTCCTACTGCTGGAGAGAAGAGTAGAGCCAGCTGTGTGAGGCAGAACTAGCATGGCACGCCAAGCAGCAGGTGAAGCGTAATTCACATTCTTGCACTCCCTAAAGCTAGCATAGATGAAAAATGGCCTCCCCATGCCACTCTGCAAGGATAGCCAACCCTCAATCCAAGAACATAATGGGAAGAAGGATATTCCAACTCGTAGACAGCCCGAAGAAAGCAGAATCTGGAGCTAGACTGATATATTCAAACCCAGCATCCTAGTAATGATCCACACTTATAACGCACCTTATCAAAGCGCTTTACAAACATTAACTAACCCACACAAAGCACCTCAAGGCAGGAAAGTATTACCTCTTTTTTAGAGATGGGGAAACAAACACAAGAGTTATAGGACTTGCCCAGAAAAACATTGGCACAGCCAACGCTGTAACTCAGGAGTTCCTTACTCTCAGGGCACGTCTACACAGCAGCTGGGAGGTACGATTCCCAGCTCAGGTAGACATACCTGTAGTAGCACTGCTCAAGCTAGCATCTACAAATAAGAGTGGCTGCTCAAACTACCTGCCTGAGCACAATCCTTACCAACCCCAGGGTACGTACTCGGGTGGCTGGCCCCCATCGCTGTAGCCACACAATTTTTTGCTGCTCGCTCAAGCAGAGCTAGCAGACGTCTGTCCACCCAAGCTGGGAATTACACCTCCCAGCTACTGTACAGACATGTACCCTTCATCTCGTGTTCAATTCCTTAGAAACGTATTCCACTTTAGCTGTGATGAATTTCTGCTCTCACCTGCACCTGTGTTATTTTAGATTTCGATACCCACAGTATGAGTGGGGCAGAAAGAATAAAGGAAAGGGATCTACAGTATGAACACCAGAGGTGTCAAGCCAGAACACAGTACAAACAAAGACAGCTGAAGGCAGATAGGACAGAGCCACGCGTGTGTGTTTAGAGAGGGGATGATTTTGCATGGCACACAGGTGAAAGGTTAGCAAGAGAAACTGAGGCCAGAGAATGGCTCCTTTTCCCCTAACCCATTTAACTCCGACCCTTTTGTCTCATTTCAAACTCCCGCGCCCCTTCCCACCTGCTTGCTCTACTGCAGCAGAGAGCAATGAAGAGACAAGACGAGTTAACAGAACGGGCAGCCCCAACCCTGAGCTGTACGGGAGACAAAGAGACATTACAGCCGGGCTGAGCCGGGGAGGAGGTGGGAGAAGCAAGGGGAAAGCCAAGGGCAGACAAAGAGCCATGGTGAAAGCAAAGGACTCCCGGGGGGGGGGGGGGGAGGAGTTAGGAGGTGCAGGGGCGGGGCGGGAGGACTCCGCCTGCCCTGGCTGCCAAGGAGACAGAAAGCCCCAGACACTTGTATGAGGCTATTTGCATAAAGGAAAAGGGGCCGCTGCGCTCTGCTCCAGACACCCCCCCGGCCCCTGCCCTGCAGCGGCTCCCCCCCGCCCAGCCCCCCCCGCTCCCAGCGGCTCCCCCCCCCGCCCCACGCCCAGCCCCCCCCGGCTTCCAGCGGCTCCCCCCCCCGCCCCCCGCCCAGCCCCCCCCGGCTTCCAGCGGCTCCCCCCCCCGCCCCCCCGCCCAGCCCCCCCCGGCTCCCAGCGGCTCCCCCCCCGCCCCACGCTCAGGCCCCCCCGCTCCCAGCGGCTCCCCCCCCGCCCCACGCTCAGGCCCCCCCGCTCCCAGCGGCTCCCCCCCCGCCCCACGCTCAGGCCCCCCCGCTCCCAGCGGCTCCCCCCCCGCCCAACTCCCCCCGGCTCCCAGCGGCTCCCCCCCCGCCCCACGCCCAGCCCCCCCCCCGCTCCCAGCGGCTCCCCCCCCGACCCACGCCCAGCCCCCCCCGGCTCCCCCCCCCACCCCACGTCCAGCCCCCTCCCGCTCCCAGCGGCTCCCCCCCCGCCCAGCCCCCTCCCGCTCCCAGCGGCTCCCCCCCAGCCGCCTACCAGCTCCTCCGGGGTGCGGCTCTCCCTCTCCCCGCAGCACGGGCAGCAGCAGCACCACCAGGGGGCCCCGCACCCCGCCATCTTCCGCCGCCGCCGCCCACCCCTCACGTGACGTCTCCCTCGTCCCCGCCTGGTCTCGCCCCACGTGCGAGGAGGCGCGTGAGGTGGGCGGGGGGAATGGCGGGTTCTGGGTCACGTGACGAGAGGGAGGCCCGCTGGGCGACTCCTCCCCCGGGGAGAGGAATTTAACGCGCGCTCCCGTGGCAACGGGCACGTGCAGGAACTTGGTGGAGCTGAGACAGCTGGAGGCCGGGGTACGTGCGGGGGGAGCCCGGATCCGGGCGGCGCGGCCTGGGGGGGGAGACCCTGGATCAGGCCCCCATCCCCGGGCTGGGTGCGTGCGTGCGTGGGGGGGGAGACTCTGGATCAGGCCCCCAATCCTCGGGCTGGGTGCGTGCGTGGGGGGGGAGACCCCGGATCAGGCCCCCCCATCCCCGGGCTGGGTGCGTGCGTGCGTGGGGGGGGAGACTCTGGATCAGGCCCCCCCATCCCCGGGCTGGGTGCGCGCGTGGGGGGGGAGACCCCGGATCAGGCCCCCCCATCCCCGGGCTGGGTGCGCGCGTGGGGGAGAGACCCCGGATCAGGCCCCCATCCCCGGGCTGGGTGCGTGCGCGCGTGGGGGAGAGACCCCGGATCAGGCCCCCCCATCCCCGGGCTGGGTGCGTGCGCGCGTGGGGGAGAGACCCCGGATCAGGCCCCCCCATCCCCGGGCTGGGTGCGTGCGTGGGGGGAGAGACCCCGGATCAGGCCCCCCCATCCCCGGGCTGGGTGCGTGCGTGGGGGGAGAGAGACCCCGGATCAGGCCCCCCCATCCCCGGGCTGGGTGCGTGCGCGCGTGGGGGAGAGACCCCGGATCAGGCCCCCCCATCCCCGGGCTGGGTGCGTGCGCGCGTGGGGGAGAGACCCCGGATCAGGCCCCCCCATCCCCGGGCTGGGTGCGTGCGCGCGTGGGGGAGAGACCCCGGATCAGGCCCCCCCATCCCCGGGCTGGGTGCGTGCGCGCGTGGGGGAGAGACCCCGGATCAGGCCCCCCCATCCCCGGGCTGGGTGCGTGCGCGCGTGGGGGAGAGACCCCGGATCAGGCCCCCCCATCCCCGGGCTGGGTGCGTGCGCGCGTGGGGGAGAGACCCCGGATCAGGCCCCCCCATCCCCGGGCTGGGTGCGTGCGCGCGTGGGGGAGAGACCCCGGATCAGGCCCCCCCATCCCCGGGCTGGGTGCGTGCGCGCGTGGGGGAGAGACCCCGGATCAGGCCCCCCCATCCCCGGGCTGGGTGCGTGCGCGCGTGGGGGAGAGACCCCGGATCAGGCCCCCCCATCCCCGGGCTGGGTGCGTGCGCGCGTGGGGGAGAGACCCCGGATCAGGCCCCCCCATCCCCGGGCTGGGTGCGCGCGTGGGGGAGAGACCCCGGATCAGGCCCCCCCATCCCCGGGCTGGGTGCGCGCGTGGGGGAGAGACCCCGGATCAGGCCCCCCCATCCCCGGGCTGGGTGCGCGCGTGGGGGAGAGACCCCGGATCAGGCCCCCCCATCCCCGGGCTGGGTGCGCGCGTGGGGGAGAGACCCCGGATCAGGCCCCCCCATCCCCGGGCTGGGTGCGCGCGCGCGTGGGGGAGAGACCCCGGATCAGGCCCCCCCATCCCCGGGCTGGGTGCGTGCGCGCGTGGGGGAGAGACCCCGGATCAGGCCCCCCCATCCCCGGGCTGGGTGCGTGCGCGCGTGGGGGAGAGACCCCGGATCAGGCCCCCCCATCCCCGGGCTGGGTGCGTGCGTGGGGGAGAGACCCCGGATCAGGCCCCCATCTCTGGTCAGGCTCGGTGGGGGAGCTCAGATGCATTGCAGGGGTGGAGCTGAAAGAATAGGGGACACATAGAATAGGGTCGGAGACACACAGTGAGCACCCAGAGCCCAAGGGAGCCCCGAGGCAGGACAGCGCAGAACCGGGGAAGGGGGAGATTTAGGGGAAAAGAGAGGGAGACTCCTGCCTTGAGCTGGGTGGGAAACTGTTGTTCCGCTCAGAGGAAAGGTTTGAGATTTCAAAAAAGTTCCCTGTGCAGGACTGGCACAAAACGGTGAAAACCTGACAATTTTCACTGAACTGAAATTTCACAGTGTGTTTTGTTTTGGAAACTGAACCGGGGTGTTTCCCAAATGAAATGTGCTCCCAGGCTGGCTGCAGTGGAGCAAGCCCTGACTGACTTCCAAGCAGGTTGGCAAGGAGCCCAGCCTGGGAGTTGACAAGAAGCCTATGCAGGTTGCCTACAAACTGTCCAGACAGTGGTAACTGAACTGTTCCTGTAAAATGGCTCAATTGATGAATCAGCAGATTCTGAAACACCCCCTCCCCAGTTTCCCCCAAAATGTTTAGGTTTTTTTTATTTTAGGGAATCTTTCTGACCAGCTGTACTCCAGCCCTTATGGGGATATCTTCATCCTGGAGTATAGGCAAACTGGCATGGACCCAGCCTCCCTGGGCTGGCAGCAGTTGCCTGTTTGGAAGTAGGGGAAAGGGGCTTGTGGGCTGATAGAGATGGACAATACCCCCCACCCCCATTATTAGAAATAATATTAGTTCCATTTTACAGATGGGGAAACAGAGGGATCACAGTCAGTGGGAGAGCTGAGATTAGAACCCTGGAGTCCTGGCCTCCCCTTCTTTAATCTGTACAGTACTCTCAGCCTTTCCAGACTCCTGTCCCCTTTTCAGGAGTCTGATTTGTCTTGCATACCCCCAAGTTTCCCCTCACTTAAAAACCGCTTGCTGACAAAAATCAGACATAAAAGTACAAAAAAGTGTCACAGTACATTATTACTAAAAATTGCTTTTACTTTCTCATTTTTACAATATAGTTATAAAATAAATCAGAATATAAATATAGTTCTTATATATTAATATGACTTATATTTCAGTATAAAGTCATTGTCTGTATTAAATTTTAGTTTGTACGGACTTCGCTACACTTTTTATGTAGCATGTTGTAAAACTAGGCAAATCTCTAGATGAGTTGATGTACCCACTGGAAGACCTCTGCGTACCCCCAGGGGTATAAGTACCCCTGGTTGAGAACCACTGTGTTAGGCTGCCTGGCTTAAGATGCACAGGGGAGAGGTGCACCTGGCTCAGGAGACCTGGGAGAGTGGACTGCTCCCCCAGGGTCAGGGGAATGTGGGACCCAGCCAGGATGCCTCCTACACCTCCCATCCCAAAGCTGGGAAGTAATGTCCATCACAAGCTCTGCCTGGCAGCACCCTGTTTTGGTTGTTAGTTCTGCTCTGCTTGGGGGAGGGACAATCTGTCTGAGCAGCTAGGCATGTACTCATATGCTCCTTCTTGTACTTGCCTTGGGGGTTATTTAAGGTGAATAACTGATTAGTGTGGCCGGGGGCCAAGCTGTCCCAATCCAGTCCTTGAAAGAAAAGCCACGTTATCTCCTCTTTCACCACCACGGGGTCTGGCTCTGAAGCCTGGGCGAAGATTTTTGCCTCTCTGAAACTTTTCACCTCCTGACTTCACAGAGCAGCAAGTCCCAGCCTCAGGGCCTTCTATCTCCAGCCACCTTTCCCCTTGTAACTCCATTAGTTACTGAGGCCGTGTGAGCTATTATCCTCTCTCCTGCTAATGCTCTTGCTCTCCAACCTCTCCTTGCTGTCTCCCTTGCGGCTGTGCAAACCCAAGCAATCACGTCAATAACAGCCAGTGGATACAGGGAATGAACGAAACCTACGGTGAAGGCAGAGGCTGGGTAGATGATTGTCTCTCACCTGTTACTGGCCCTTGTCTGGCTTCTCTTGCCAATAAGCCCTTATTGAATCTGAGGATGAGGGCGTGGCCTTGCATATTGCTGGTGGAGATACCTTATCTGCAGGCTCCTTTTTCAGGCTTACAATAATCAATTGTCCTCCTCTTGCCCCTTTCATCAGAGGGCCTCAAAGCACAGTACAGACCCTAATGAATGAAGCCTCAACCCTTCCCTGGAGGTGGAGATATAATCCCAGATAGGGAAACTGAGGCACATATGTGACTTGCCCAAGGAACTGCAGCAACTCAGTAACAGAGCTGGGAAGAGACCCCATGAGTTAGGATTCCCAGTCAGTACCTTTGGTCTAACCCAGTGGTTCTCAACCTATTTACCATTGTGGACTGCATCCAATACGACCTATATTGGCCCCTGAGGATGTCGCATGGGCCGCAGCTGTGCTGATTGGGCTGTGGGTTGAGAACCACTGGGCTAACCACTAACACCCACTTCTGTGCTGTGGGTTAGAACAATGATGGTGGGAGTGGAGAGGATCAGGCTTCGCTTCTCACTTACTGGACGCCAGGATCAGAGTTTTTATGCTGCTTCTGGTTGGTTCTGCTCCAGTTGTAATTGTTACTGTGACTGCTCTGTACACACATCCGGTCTGTACGCACACAAGAGATTGGAGGCCCAGCATCAGCAGCCTCCCTGCTCCTTTTTCACCACTCCTGCCAGCTGGATGGGTCCCCAGAGGCGAGGCTAAGCCTTTCTCCTGAGCCTTTCAGCCTGAGCCCTCATGCAAGCAGCAAAGGAGGAGCAAAGTCCACCTACCCGTGGCTGGTTTGGGTGACATGGACAGGTGGTGCCATAAGTACAGGATTTGTGCTGTCGCTTCCTCCAAACAGAAGTTAAAGCAGCCTGTCCTGGGATGAGCTGGACTGTATGCTCCTTCTTTCCAAAGCACCGGGTGGAGAGCAGCTGAGAAGAGACACTTATCAAGGCCCTCTAGGCCAGGGAGCCATGCTCCGAATTGGGAGTTAAGAGGCCTGGAGTCTGTTCCCAGCTCTGCCACTGACTTGCTGTGTGTCTTTGGGCATGTCACTTCATCTCCCTGCATCTCTGCGTCGCCATCTGTAAAGCAAGTGTAAAGTGCTGATCTTGCTACAAGACCAGCAGCAGGCCAGGCTGTTTTCATTCCCGGGCTCAGGTTAGACTTGCCAGTCAGTCAGTTCATCCCCATTTTGAAGGGGGTTGATTGGCAGCTTGTCCCCCAAGGAATAACTACATTCCCTTTGGCCGCCCTGGCAGACAAGAGGACTTTTCCTAGCTTGCATCCAGGCATTCCAGCATGGTGTTTTGGGAAGAGGTTCTCAGGGGACGGGAATGCTGAGTGCATGGACAAGGAGGCTGTGTGTAGAGGGGAATGCGGGATGGGGAGAATCTCATTCGAAAGGAATGCTGGGTGATGGGAGAGTTCTCAGCTGAAGGCAGATTCTTGTGATGCCAGACTGGACACAGCACTAGGTAACAGACCGTAGGGAACACACACGGCACATGTCAGGCCGTTGTGACTAGCTGACCGTGCTGGACTTTTCCATCTGACTTCTGACAGAGAAGAAGACTATGGGCTTGAGGGCAGGGTTCTGAGGGTAGTGATCCAGCCTTTCTCCCCAAGCTATTTTAAGAAACATTGCTGTTTGGGAATAAACAGAAGAGAGACAGCATGGCCCTGCTGTGGGCACATCTTGTGCTAGAGAGGTGGCTGGACGCAGCCCACTCTGGACAGAGCTGCTGGCAACCCCAGTCCCTGTCCAGAAGGTCAGACTGACCTTCACAAGCTGCACGAGGACGCTGCGGTAAATAAATTGTAAAGCATTTGAAAGTTCAGAAAGAAACTCTTAAACCTACTGATTCCGATGAGGGACAAAATCACTCCTGTTTAACTTTAGGCTTTAGCAGAGTTACACCGGGGTGAATAAGGTCCACTGACTGCTCTCCATCACTGCATACTCAGGCTGATCTCCACGCGCAGCTGCTAAGTAGGGCTGACTAGGGTCTTGTAGGAGCTAGTTTGGAGGCAGGGACTGCCATACCCGCCAGAACGCCTTGGGAGCATTAGCAGGCGCCAAGGTCATTCAGCTGGCCCTGCTGTTCTGGTGAGGGCTCAGGACCCATTGCTGCTCCTCAGATCTTATCACTGCTCAGTGGGATTTCTGTACTGTTAAAAACCATTGAGCAGACATGGACGGAGAGTTCAGGGAAGGGAGGGTGTGGAGTGATTAACAACTCCTGAGTCTCCTTCCAGCCCCACTGAAATCTTCAAGTGTGGTGGATCGTTGACAACAGGGAGGCAACATGCATTTCTCCTATATCCTGTGCCCTGTGATCCCCCTTGTCTTCCGGCACCCTCTTCCAGCTCCTGCTTGGAGCAGCCTCCCATAAACTGCCTTCCTAGTCACCCCACAAAAGCCCCTAGGCAGTGACACCCACCCTCCTCCCCTCGCCCCCTCCCAGAGAGCGCATCATGGTCAACGAGCCCCACAGCGCCAGCAGTGGAAGTGCCAGTTCCAGGTCGGAGGGCAGCAGCAGCGGCAGTGAGAGCTCCAAGGACAGCTCGCGATGCTCCACCCCGGTCCTGGATGCTGAGCGCCATGAGCGGCTGCGGGAGAAGATGCGCCGGCGATACGACTCCGGGGACAAGTGGTTCTCCTTGGAGTTCTTCCCCCCGCGGACGGCCAATGGTGCAGTCAATCTGATCTCCAGGTGAGACCTGTGGGGTGGGGGGAACGGGGAGGAGGTGTGATGGCTTTGACTGGGGGACAGCCTGATAGAGCCGGTTCAGGCCTGTGCTCTGTCTCCCTTCCAGGTGAAGAAGCGGGTAATGGTTCTGTGCTTCCCTGCTGAGAAGGGTGATGGACTCCAGGTAATTCATCTTTGCATCCCTGTAGAGTTAAACACCATGGTGAGATTACTAAGGGGGCTGGATCATTTTGTATGCGAACATATTCCTGCTAAAGGTGAATCCACTCTCATGCTTTAGAGTCTGAGCTGATCACTGTGGGGTCAGGCAGGGGGGCAGAAAGGAATCCTCCACTTGCTTAGTGTGCAGGATCTGGTAGGTGCATTGGTGGGGTGTGTATGGGTGTCTCTCCAGGAAGCATCGTGTATTAGTTTTTGCCCCTGGCAATGACCAAACTAAATGGACCGGTGGCTGGTCTAGTCTTGCGGGGCCCATGGCCTTGGCAACATGAATCCTGCTTGCTTTCTGGTCATCTAGATGCTTTAGGCCCCGATCTTTTCCCCATCCTGGTGGGAGTCTCTCCCTGCGTGTCCAGGCCAAACCCCTGCAGTGCTGTGTAACGTGAACGCTCTGCCTCTTGTGCCCAGCCCGTGCAGAAAGGGCCTCTCTGGTCACAAGTCACCGTGGCAACATCGAAAGGGAAAGGTGTGGTTTGAAAACCTCCGTGCTGTGCTAATGAAATAGCAGGGCCCTGCTTTCCATGCCATGGCCAGGTTCCAGCCTGGGGTAAGCAGCTGCAGCAGCGCTGAAGGCAGGGGAGTCTCTGGCATCTGGAGCAGGCCTCCGTTTGGAATCTGGACTTGGATTAGACCTATTAGTTCCCCTCCCAATGGCCCCAGCAGCGCCTGCTTATTCCCAGTAGTCCCCATTGTACCCTATTCCCTAGATGCGTATCATAGCCACGGGCCTGCCACCTTCTCCTTTGGAAGATGATGCCACAGCCTCCTAGATGTGGCTGGGAGGAAGCTTCTGGTAGATCCAACCTAGAATTCCCCCTCTTTTAAAAAAAATATCTTGCCCAAACTGCTAGTTCCACCTGTTTGGCTATCCCTGAACATGGTCTCGCCTCTGTGGTGTTGATCTGCCAGTGGCCCTTAGTGGTTCCTTCACCAATCTGGAGCGAGTTAGCTCTCGGTCTCTTCTCCTGAGGTGGCTGCTCCAGCCTAGTAATTGTTCTTGCTGCTCTGATCCAAATTCCCTCCCGTCTGCCACACGCTGTCTGGTAGTGAGGTGCCTGGCGCTGAGTGCGATATCCCAGGCGTGCGGGTGGCAGCACCCCCAGAGGCTAGCAATAAACTGCTTCTGTTCTAATCTGCAGGTTTGACCGCATGGGGATGGGCGGCCCCCTCTTCATTGATGTGACTTGGCACCCGGCAGGGGACCCAGGCTCTGACAAGGAGACCTCCTCCATGATCATCGCCAACACAGCCGTCAACTACTGTGGCCTGGAGACCGTCTTGCACATGACATGTTGCAACCAGACCAAGGAGGAGATCACAGGGCACCTGCAGAAGGCCAAGCGTCTGGGGCTGAAGAACATCATGGCACTGCGAGGAGGTGAGCATTCCTCTCTGCCCTGGGGATAATGCCAGAGTTACCCTCACCTCCAGCGAGCGACTCCTCTGTGGGAGGAGCCGGAATGAACCAACCTGGCGATCTAACATCCCTCCCAGTTCTGGGGCCATGTGGTTAAGCATCTGTCTGAATCTGTTCTCCCTGTTGCCTCAGGCCTCTGGATTAGGGCTGAGAGGAGTTAACCCTGACCCAGAAGGCGTGGTGTCTCCATCTCGGGGGGGGGGAGGTGAAGGGCCCATGGGTGGAACCAAGTAAGGAAGCCAGTGAACTTGGAGACTCCATTTCCTCTTCCTCTCTAATGGGCGGCCCATCTAGCGCTGGTTGAGCTTTGCTATACACAGGCCCTGGGTCAGACCCGTCTCCATGTCTCCTCACGCAGACCCCATTGGCGAGGAGTGGGAGGAAGAGGTGGAAGGCTTCAACTACGCCATCGACTTGGTGAAGCACATTCGCTGCGAGTTCGATGACTATTTTGACATCTGCGTGGCAGGTAAACGCATCTTTTTATGGGCCAGCTGTGGCGGGGTTTGCCTCTGACCGTGGGGACCAGACTGTGCTGGCAGGACTCTGAGCGACGGCTTGTGGGTGCTGGACGGTTCAGATGTTTGATGCCCCAGCATGACTGAGGCTCTGGAAGAGTGAGCGGGCTGCCTCCTGGCTCAGCTCCTCCTCTTCTCTCTGAAGGTTACCCCAAGGGCCACCCTGAAGCCGAGAGCTACGAAGCTGACCTGAGGCACCTGAAAGAGAAAGTCTCTGCTGGAGCTGACTTCATCATCACGCAGCTCTTCTTCAGGTCCGAGACCTTCCTTGCGTTCATGAAGGACTGTCAGGCCATTGGCATCACCTGCCCCATCGTACCTGGCATCTTTCCCATACAGGTGAGATCCCCAGCCCTTGCCAGGAGGGCGAAGTGAGTAGCCAGGAGGGGTTCATGGCTGGATTTTTGAGCTAAATCTTGCCAGCTCCCAAGCACTCTCCACTAAAGCTCTAAGTCACTGGGAGATGAGGGTGCTGAGTGTTGTCTGACTCTTGTCCCTGCAAAGCGAAAACATATCAGAACAAAGTAATGGAAGGATGGTGGGAGCCACCTTTCCAGGAGGTCTTTATTAGGCATGTCAATAAGCATGCGTAGCACGATGCAATGGGTAAACTGGAGCCATTGGCTGAACGGTGCCAAGCCAATAACCGCATGTCTCTTCCCTGAAGAGTTTTACAGTCTAAAGACACCAGCCGGGATGCTACAGTACAGAACAGCGGCTGGGAGCTTTGCATTCCTCTTTACGCTTCTGCCTTGCCTGTGGGGGTCTCGAGTGCTTTTCAGACATGAATTAACCCCCGCTCCCGCCCCCCCAGTTGCCTGCCCCCTTTGAAGGGGGTAAATACTTCCCCCTTTTTAAAGATTGGGGACAGGGGGAATGGAGTGTAGACAGGTTAAAGTGATTTGTCTGAGGTTGCACTAAAAGTCAGTGATAAAGATGGGAACAGAACCCAGGAGTCCTGATTCAAAGTCTACTGTTTTGACTACTATAAAAACTCTTTCCTGGTACAGATGTTACCTTGTCAACTGGCTGGGGAGCAGATCTGGTCTGAAAATTGAGAGACCTCGTTAGCAGCCTTGACCCTTTCCCTTGGGTATTACCCTTCCCTGTTCCCCTTGTATCCCATGCCCAGGGTTACCATTCTCTGCGCCAGCTCGTGAAGCTCTCCAAACTCGAGGTGCCGCAGGAGATCAAAGAAGTGATCGAGCCCATCAAGGACAACGACGCAGCCATCCGGAACTACGGGGTGGAGTTGGCGGCGTCCATGTGCCGGGAGCTGCTGGACAGCGGCATGGTGTCCGGCCTGCATTTCTACACCCTCAACAGAGAAGTGGCCACCACTGAAATCCTCAAACGTCTGGGCATTTGGAAAGAGGATCCCAGGTGAGCAGAGAGCTACTCCTGGGGCATCTTCCTCCTGTCACAGCTGCACCTTCAAGAGATATGACCTGTAAAGGAAAGAAAAAGAGCTGGTGGCTTTCCACCCGCACACCGCCACGCTCTCCTTCTGTTTGTATCAATACATTAGAAATTTCGGTCCGGCCTTCCCTGGAGTACTCTGTGGGTGACTGGAAAGCTGGGAGGATTGTGACCTCTAAGTACCAAGGGGGTGAGAGCTGCAGCAACTGAGGGGAAGGTGGTTTGTAGTTGGACTGGTTAAACCTATTGGCGGGGTTTGTTTTGTGGTGTATGTGTGGGTTTGTTGTGGCTTTGTTTGTTTGGGGTTTTTTGGGCAAACACTTAACGTAAATGCCTGACGAGCAGCCAGGAGACAAGAACTTTTCATCTTCTCCGCCTGTTGGTGTTAAGTGCTGAGTAAGGTCCTACTGTGATCTCCGGCAGCAGTAGAGAAAATGTTCAATAGTCGAGCAGGGGGCTGTCCAGCAAGGGTGGGAGACACAAACATTGGGGTCTTTTTTTCTTTAAAAATAGCCAACCTTTCATAGAATCATAGAATCATAGAATATCAGGGTTGGAAGGGACCCCTGAAGGTCATCTAGTCCAACCCCCTGCTCAAAGCAGGACCGAGTCCCAGTTAAATCATCCCAGCCAGGGCTTTGTCAAGCCTGACCTTAAAAACCTCTAAGGAAGGAGATTCTACCACCTCCCTAGGTAACGCATTCCAGTGTTTCACCACCCTCTTAGTGAAAAAGTTTTTCCTAATATCCAATCTAAACCTTCCCCACTGCAACTTGAGACCATTACTCCTCGTTCTGTCATCTGCTACCATTGAGAACAGTCTAGAGCCATCCTCTTTGGAACCCCCTTTCAGGTAGTTGAAAGCAGCTATCAAATCCCCCCTCATTCTTCTCTTCTGCAGGCTAAACAATCCCAGCTCCCTCAGCCTCTCCTCATAACTCATGTGTTCCAGTCCCCTAATCATTTTTGTTGCCCTTCGCTGGACTCTCTCCAGTTTATCCACATCCTTCTTGAAGTGTGGGGCCCAAAACTGGACACAGTACTCCAGATGAGGCCTCACCAATGTCGAGCAATGTTCAGGTCTGTCTAGCCCCCAGAAAAGGGCAGGTGCCCATCCTGTGTATTTCATCTTTAACAAACTGCCCAGCTGCCTGGGAGCATACGCGAGAGGGGGATAATGAATGCCTTGGCATGAGCCGCCATCTCCTGAATGGAGGAGAGGTGTCCGCTCTGGAGGGAAGTGCCTCTCTGGATGCAGCGACGACTCTCAATTCTGATTCAGCCCTTGCCGTTCAGCCTGCCCCAGAACCCTGCCTCTCTCGTAAAACGCATTTACTCGCGGTGCTTTCAGTCCCAAAGCAGGGAATCCGTTACAGAGAAGCCATCCTAATAATCTCTATTTTCCCCCAAGGCGGCCTCTGCCCTGGGCAGTCAGCGCCCACCCCAAGAGAAGAGTCGAAGACGTCCGGCCTATTTTCTGGGCCTCCAGGCCAAAGAGCTACATTCACCGAACTCAGGAATGGGATGATTTCCCCAATGGTCGCTGGTGAGTCTCTGGCCTAGGCCAAAGGGGGCTGGAGCCGGTGGGAAGTGGAGCAGGAAGCCATCTGAGTAATGGGACCATCCGCTCCGCTCCGACATCACTTGAAATGGAAGGCGTCTCTGTAGGACAGGCAGAGGCTGCTGTACTCGTTTCAAGAGCCTTTTGGAGTCCCGTCACTAAGCCCATCTGGTGATACTTTGCTAGGAGAACCTCTGGTGGTGCCCAGTAGCTCAGAGCTGCATGAGGGGATGAGCTGCTGGGTGGGGTTGAGTGGGTGGCCCCAACGTGGTGGGGTGCAGATCTCTGGTTGATCGTATTTGCTACTCTCCCCCCGCACCTTGGGGTGTGGCTTTTTTCCCACCCGCTGGAACAGTCAAGCAGGTCACATTCCACCACAGGCAGCATGTACACCTAGTCTCTCTGTGCCATCCCGCAGGGGGAACTCTTCCTCGCCAGCCTTCGGCGAGCTGAAGGACTATTACCTCTTCTACCTGAAGAGCAAGTCGCCGCGGGAGGAGCTCCTGAAGATGTGGGGGGAGGAGCTGACAAGTGAGGAAAGCGTCTTCGAGGTGTTCACCTGTTACATCTCCTGCGAGCCCAACAGGGAGGGGCACAAGGTGAGTGAAGGCCTGGGGCTGAGAACAGAGAGGGAGGCTCATTGGAGAGTGGGGCAGGGCAACAAGGACTGGCTCAGAGAGAGACAGTGGTGCTTATCTCAAAGGTGTCAAGCGCCCTGTGACATTCCTTTACACAGGGGGTCAGGGCAGTCCTCTGCCAAACCCACTCTGTGACCGTGGGGGAGGGGACTCTCAGCACGGGGGAGCTAGGAACAAGCCTGGATAAAGATGTCCTTGTGCTGTGAAAGGGCCAAGATCAGAGTAGTGGCGCACCTGGTAAGAAGGGACAACCCCCATGAGTTCAGCCTTGGGGACCGCAAGCTGAAAAGCCCCCCTGGTTTGAAAGGGGTCTCAGACAGGGTGCCCTAGACCAGGGATCCTCAATGTGGCACCTGCCAGGGCATTTTTGTGTGCCCGCAGGACTCCCCACTGCGGAAATGTCGCCGAGAAGTGTTGCCGTTTCTCGGCAGCATTTCGGCGGTGGGGTGTCTGGCGCCTGCCCAGTAGGCTATTCCCACAAGAAAGGTTGGGGACCACTGTCCTAGACCATGTAGGGCTTTAAAGAAGCTGTCTGGGATTTTGACTTGCACCCAGAAGGGAGCTGTCAGCCTTGTACAAGGTAAGAGCACCTGTGGGATGTGCTCTCACTAGCTCATCTGCCCTGTGAGGTGGGCAGCCATGTCCGCACCCACTGGAGTCTTGTTTGAGGCGGCATTGCCTGGTGCTGTGAGGTTATGGTAATGGATAGCCTCTTTCCTTCCTGCAGGTGACCTGCCTGCCCTGGAACGACGACCCTCTCGCTGCTGAAACCAACCTCTTGAAGGAGCAGCTGGACAAGGTGAACAGAAGAGGAATCCTGACCATCAACTCCCAGCCAAACATCAATGGCAGACCGTCCACTGACCCCATCGTGGGCTGGGGGCCCAGTGGGGGCTATGTCTTCCAGAAGGTACTAAACCATAGATGTGTACGGCTAGAAAGGACCCTTAGCATCTAGTCTGGTCTCTTATGCAGGAGATCAAAGAACGTTGTTCGATTTCTGCATCCAGCCCGGTATCAGCTGGTTGAGCTAGAAGTACCTGTGTAGAAAGAGATCCAGCCTAGATTTTTGAAGCTTCACATGATGACCCCATCTCTAGATAATTCATTCCAGCAGCTAATTACCCTCGCTGTTAAAATATGGGACTTGATTTCTAGTCTGAATTTGTCTAGCTTCAGCTTCCAGCCATTGGATCTTGTGACGCCTTTGCCTGCTAAGATTGAAGAGCCCTTTATCATCAGGAATCTTCTCCTCCTAGGCACTTCTAGACCATGGTCCAGTCACCTGTCAATCTCCTCATGGATAGATAGATAAAGCCTCTCACTGGAAGGCAGGCTTTTGCCATCTGGGTAGTCCTACCCCAATGCCTGTGTCCCAAGGCTGCTGTACCAGCCTCTTCCATTCACCCTCTTTTCCAAAGCTACTTATTTCAGAGCTGGGGTTTGTTGGGTTAAGGACACATCTAGTTTAAATTCCCTGAGCTCCCTCCCAGACCTTTCTGCTCATTACTTTCCAAAAACCTGCACCACAGGAAGTGATAGCATCTGGCTATATGCCCAATAAGGGAATTTTCTGCCAGCTTGCTGTTAGTCTGCCGTCTTGTGCAAGAGCAGGCAGGGAGATCTGGCAGGAGATTGGGACTGTACTTCTAGCTCTTCCACTGACTTGTTGTGTTGCCTTGGGCAAGCCAGTTAACCTACGAACCTCTATTTCCCCATCTGTAAAATAGGGACAGTGCCACTTAACGGCCTTTGAAGTGTTTCACATCTGGGGATGGAGAGTGCTACTTATGTTTTCCTGGGATGCCTCCCATCCACTCATGAACCAGGCCCCACTTTAAGTGCTGCCTGCAGGGGTATCCAGGAGGTGGCGCTCTTCCCTCTGAGCCAGTCCTGACCCAGTGCCTCACATGGTGGCGCAGGAAGTGCTGTCCTTTGGATGAAATAGAACACTGAGAAAGTCATGGGGATCTTTAATGACCTTAAACCCAGTGTCCTGGTCAGCTTCCAGCGTGTGTCTTGGTATTCTGCTTCTCTGAACTCTCCCTGCAGTTTCACTCAGAGGGATGCCTCACTCTTACATAGCATATCTCATCAGATCTCAAGGCGCTTTACAAAGGCTGATTATCCCCTGTTTACAGATGGGGAAACTGAGGCACGGAGAGGGGAAATAGCTTGCCCAAGATTACCCAGCTGACTAGTGACAGAGCCAGGAAGAGAACCCAGGTCTCTGGCCTCCCAGATCAGCGCTCTGTCCCCTGACCAGGGGCGGGCAAACTTTTTGGTCTGAAGGCTGCATCGGGTTTCTGAAATTGTATGGAGGGCTGGTTAGGGGAGGCTGTGCCTCCCCAAATAGCAAGGCATGGCCTGGCCCCCGCCCCTATCCGATCCCCCTACTTCTTACCCCCTGATCGCCCTCCCAGGACTCCTGCCCCATCCAACCCCCCCTGCTCTCGGTCCCCTGACCGGCCCCGGACCCTCCACTCCTGACTGCCCCCCTGAGACCCCTGACCCATCCACCCCCCCGTCCCCTGACAGTGCCCCACTGCCCCATCCAATCCCTCCTCTCCTTCCTGACTGCCCCTGTAGGACTCCTGCCCCCATTCAACCCCTGTTCCCCACCCTCTGACGACCCTGACCCCTATCCACGCCCCTGCCCACCCCCTGAACTCCCCTGCCCTCTATCCAACCCCCCTCTGCTCCCTGCCCCCTTACCGCGCTACCTGGAGCACCGGTGTCTGGCAGGACAGCTGCACCAAGACGGGCAGCCACACCGCGCAGCAGAGCACTGGGTCAAGCCGGGCTCTGCAGCCCCGCCGTCCAGAGCATTGTGCCGCATGGCTGCAGGGGAAGGGGGACAGCAGGGGAAGGTCCAGGGACGAGCCTCCCCGGCCAGGAGCTCAGGGGCCAGGCAGGATGGTCCTGTGGGCCGGATCATTATTATGATTATTGTGGGGTCCCCCATAATCAAGGTAAACAGTGGGAGCAGAGCACATGGTGGTGAACAATACAAGCTAATTCAAAGGGATTTGGATTGTTAAAGCCGCTGGGCCAGCAGATGGCAAATACAGTTGAGTGGAGAAAGATTCCCCAGGAGCAAGGAAATCAATCATCCAACACAATGGCCAGGAAACCGAGCTAGTGCTGTTAGGAGGGAGGCAGTTGCTGAATCCAGCCCAGAGCAGCAGCCAACGGGGAAAACGAGGAATTAGGCTATGTTAGGCACACACAGAGGACACCAGACAAAAGAGGTGCTGCTGTGAACAGGCCCCCATTAGAGTCCAGCTGGGATAACCCTCTGCGGCTTCGCTCACCAGACCACGGGGGTGAAATTGCCAACGAGGGCGCAGCACAGAACAAAGATATCAAGCCTGAGTCTCGTAGAAACAGCCAGCACCTGCTGCTTTATGGGCGCCTGGAATGACAGGTGCGGAGGCTGTGGCTTAGCTACCTGGGTGCATCCCCTACTGCAGAGCCTACAGGGAGACTTGATTTTGCACCCCTTTGCTCTGAAGAACCGAAGCTAGGAGGATGGGTAAGAGGCTGCCTGCAAAGGATTATTAATACATTGGGCTTGTGCCCTGTGGTACCTCTGTGTGCTGGGCACTTTGTTTCTTTGGCCATTCCCAGCTCTACCACGGACTTACCTCCATTTCCCCATCTAGAAAATGGGGATAGTACGGGCCTGTCTCGAGGGGTGGGATGGATGGATTCTTCTTAGTACCTCCCCCATTTTAGCTACTGGGGCTTCAGAAAACTGGATGAATCCTCAACAGCTGGGTTTCCCCACTGGTTCCTCCCTTCCCTGCACTGCACTGAGTTTTGGCTTCTGTTTCCTCCCGCCCACACAGGCATACCTGGAATTCTTCACCTCCAGCGAGAACATCACCGCGCTGCTTAAAGTGCTGAAGATGAAGAAGTACGAGCTCCGAGTGAATTACCACATTGTCAACGTCCGGGTAAGAGCGTGCTTAGCCGACGCTTCCCTCCTGCCACGTCATGGAGACGCAGGCGGCCTAAGTCCTAAGGAGAGAGGGGGAGTCTGCCAGCAGGGCAGGAAGATGGGAGTTGGTAATGGGACAGGGCGAAGCAGCACTAGCTATTCCCTGCAGCTCCTTCCTGAGCCGTTGGCTTTTCACCGTTTGGTTGATGGAGGGTAGTTTAATTTCAGGGAAGTAGTGCCTATAAAAGCACCTTTGCACCAGGTCCACTGCATCCACTTCCCGCTCAGGACCATCTTGCTCTAGAAGGCGCTTCCAATGTCCTGTCCTCCTCCTGGCAGGGTGAAAACATCACCAATGCTCCTGATCTGCAGCCCAACGCCGTAACCTGGGGCATCTTCCCAGGCAGAGAGATCATTCAGCCGACGGTTGTGGATCCAGTTAGCTTCATGTACTGGAAGGTAAGAGCACCACGCCAGCTGACATTGAACTTATCCCCACCCGGTGGTTAGAGAGAGGTTGGGTTTAGGGGTTTTTGTCTCTTCTTTATCAAGACCCACTGGACAGTCACAGGGCCACATTAGTGCCTAGATGGAGTCCATCCTGAGCTCTTTAGTCCTTATGCAGTGGGAGCTTTGCCTGAGTGAGGACTGCAAGATTTTCTCCCTCCTCCCCCATTATGTATTGTGTTGTCTATATGAAGTGGGCGACGTGAGTGCCAGCCCCCATATTTCTGGGCCAGTTCCCACAGCAGTTGAGGCTGAGGCAGTATGGAGCAGCACTGGTGAAAGAATACGCACGCACATGGTTTCTAGAAAGCAGGAGGATGCATTGATTTACTGCCCAGCTCCTCAGCTGTGGGGTGGGGCAGATGCGAAGCCATACGCACTCTCTTCCCCTCCCAAGACTAGCTGCCCTAGACGACATTGTAGGAGTCGCAGCTACCGTAACGAATGTGCTTGGGGTGACCGTACCATGCTCTCTGCCTTTGTCCTGGCAGGATGAGGCCTTCGCTTTGTGGATTGAGCAGTGGGCTAAGCTGTATGAAGAGGAGTCTCCCTCTCGCATGATTATCCAGTACATCCACGACAACTACTACTTGGTCAACCTGGTGGACAACGAGTTCCCGCTGGAGAACTGCCTGTGGCAGGTCATGGAGGACACTTTCGAGCTCTTGAACTGTCCCACGGAGCAGTGAGTCACAGCCGCTCACTCCGTCCATCCACCCACTCACTGCAGGCAGCACAACTGCCGGGGGCAAGAGGAGCCCGGCTCGGCATGACATGGAGCCAGACACTCCGCCCAAGGGCCACATCCACTCTGCTCTCGCCTCCTCATTGAGCCACATTCTCTCGCCTGCTCTGCCCGAGGCACATGCTCGTCTCTCCCAGAGCGAGACTCCATCAGGGGCTTCCCAACACCCCTCTCTGTTACAAACAAAACATGTCCCACTGTCTGTTCTCATATGCTAATGGCAGCTAGAACCACCTGAACCTCCCAGCAGAGCTGTAGGCTGCATTCTAAGAAACGATCGAGCTGCTTTTTCAGTGTCCTCTTCAGGGTTTGTTTCAATGTGATCGTAGTGGAGACTCACCCACTCACTGCAGCAGAGACAGCGTGCTGGGGAAGTTGGACACTACATGGTCTAAAAGACTTGGTCAAGTTTTCTCCCAAACCCCCCCCCCCCCTTTGTTTTTTAAAGGAACGGGAATAAGGGAATTCTCCAGGTCAGTTTAATCTTTAGTTTGGTGATTAGGAATTAATTAATAAATAGCAGACACTAGGCATGCCTCATTTCTGGATCAATAAGATGGGGTGCACACTCTCTGCACTGGATTTGTATTTTAGCTCAGTTCAGCTCTACCACAGCTGAAGGTGGTTTTTAGAGTCATGCCAACATCCTCTCCATGCTCAAGGATGACAGTGAGATTGCTTATAGGGAGCAGTGTTTACCGTGAAGGGTGGGGCTAGCCAGGCCAAGCTGGTAGGAGTTTGTAGCAGTGGGGCTAGTGTGTTTCATGCACCAGCTGCTGAGGGCCTGGATTTTACAGCCCATCGTCTCCACAGGTGCAGATGGGGGTGTGCGCACAACCTACCACGGGGGCTGGGCTACAGAGCTGGTTGAGCCTGCTACAGTCTGGCCAACAGTGCTGGGGATTTCACCCTCCGACAGTGGATACTCATGCTTTATAGTAATTCAAGGGAAACCTTAAAAGTGTCACAACATGATGCACGGTTGGTGTGTGAGCTTTTTCCTTTTCCCGACAGCTCAGGCCAGGATGAACTATTCCTAATCCCTACACTGTAGAGGTACCTGGGTAAACACTCTAAGTCTCACAGAGTTAAAACATGGTTCACTTTTGCAACGCTGCTGGGACTGTACCATCTATTGTATCATTCTGTACCAGTCTGATCATGTTCTTCAATTGTGCAGTGTTGTCTTCTGTGCTGCAAGATCAGGCCAAACCATGTTGTAAGTGTCTCTCCAAGCTGGAGTGGGAGTCCAGCCTGGCAGAGTCATTCTGATGTGCTGCATGCACATCCTTGAACACAGCTGCTGCTGGCAGGGGGGCCAGCCGTGGGTCCCTGAGCACCACAAGCAGGGACTTTGTCTCAAACTGCTGTACACTTGCAGCTAGGGGGAGGCTTGAGCACAGCACTAGCTCAAAAAATAAACAGCCCTCAGGCAGCATCAGTTGTATTTAAACTTAGCAGCTCATGCGGTCAAGGATTCAGTCCCCCCAGGGCCTAGCTGGGCAGTGGGAAAGGCCCATTCTGCACAAGTGCCTGTCCCCAGCATTACTACTAAGGGGGGGGTGCATGAAGCTAAATGAGACTTTTGGCCAAACCTCAAACCACACTGCAGAGTTGATGTGTCATGTCCCCTATGCCACAGTGCACTGGGGGTGTGGGGAAGGAGAAAGATGCCTTCACCAGAACACGGCACTGACAGTTCAAGGCCCCATCACGCAGGGGGATGTATCTGAAACAAGCACCTAAGGGAGCAGCAAGAGTCAGTTGCCTGCTTCAGCAACACCAAATGTTGGACAAACCAGGGTTGCAGAGCTTGGGCCGATGACCTACTGCCATCAAAGACAAGCAAGCTCAGGGCAGCTTCTGGAGGGATTTCAGAATCCCTGCCCAGCTGGGTGAATGCTTTTTGCTGTGAGCACTGGGCAGAAGCAGTTTCTGCATCCTTCTGTCCCTTTAATTTTAGCCTCGTGGGGAATGGCTGATGCCCTGTAATCACCCTCGATAGATCAATCACTGCAGGATCTAATGAGGGGCAGGGGATGGGGGCAGCAATGATTGGGGGCAGACGTGCCCACCTGGCCTCAGCAAAGCTTTTTGATGCTCAGCTGTTCCCAGCAGGTTTCTTCATCACAGACCCATTCAGCAGAAAAAGGACCCTGCGGGAGGCAGAGGGTCAGAGGTTGGCCACCCACCGAAGGGCTTAATGAGGAGCGGATGGATGGGAACACATGCAGGAGCTGAGGGCTGCACAAGAATCCCAGTGGGAAGAGGCAGATCTAAAAATAAACCCCTCTTCAAGCCAGCGTGGGCTGCCCCTAGCCAAGTATGTGACGCTAAGCGGAAGTGGGGGCTGGATGAGTTGGAAGGCTCATACCCACAAGCAGAAAGGGAACTCCTGGGCAGGAGCAGAGTTTGATTTCTCCCCCCCCAGATCAGAGAACTGGATCCTGGCATAGCCTTGGCCAGGGTGGAGCCATTTGTGATACAGGGTCACAGCTGAACCCCTGATTCAAAGGAAAGAGTGCGTGGCAGACCGACCTTTAATCAGAACTCATGTTCAGCACAGCCGGCAGCCTGCAACAGACAAGCTGCGTGCCCCCAGCAGGCCATTGGTCCTGCCCTGCACCAACACAGGCAAGACCAGTGGGCGAGGAGAGCGCCCAGCTAACTCAAGCGAATACGCCCCCGCCGCAGGCCAGGGAGGAGACAGGGTATCCTGTGCTTTGAAATTGAGCCCGGGGCTGGATACACTCTGTTCCGAGGAGTTCCTGGGCTCTTGCCTGGCAGGCCGATGTGGCACTAGCAGAGCAGGGACTGGCTCTGCCAGAAGCTGGTACCCACGGCAGCTGCCCGGCGGAGACAGTTCTGAGAAAGCACCATTGGCCGGCATTCTTGATAAGTGTTCAAAGGAGACACATACACACACACTACCCACGCCCCCCTTCAATACCCAGCCATATTCTCAGCTGGGCCAACGAGGTAAGCTCTGGCCAGTCCCTCCAGAAGCTCAGCAGAGTCCTCTGCCCTCCAGACGGGACACCGTCAGCTGGTGCCACCTTCCAAAGGCCTGAAATGGAAAAAGGGAGAAGTCAGACCCAGGTCAGAGCTGGGTAGCCCCCAGCATTCTGCACTGCAGCCCCAGCCACCTTCATCTTGATGACGACAGAGGGGGACTAGAGTTCCTGGTTTATAGTGCTCCACCTGGATGCCCCGGGTGAGACTGCATGGCCTAGTGGGCCCTGCCACCTCTACACACTGCGTTAGGCTTGGGCCTCGGACTTCTAACAACGGGCTCGGCGTGGCCTGGGCTCATGCAGCAGGATGTGACTGGGATCCCCTTCTTTTACGATAGGGCCCAAGAGCATTTGTCTGGATGCCTCCCTGCCACCCCTAGCCCTGGGGCTTGGCTCAGAGACCTGCCCCTCCGTAGCACTCAGGGAGACTGGCTAGAGCACAGAACCTGCTCCCAAGGCAGAACGATCAAGTCACACCAGCAGAGCCAGCCAATCTGCTGCTCACAGGTCAGTGTTAGACACAGCCTGTTTGTACGTGACCCTGACATTCCTCCACTTTCCTTGCAATACAGCGAGAAGGGGCCTGCAGTGAGATTTCCACAAACAGTTAATCCTGCAGCTTACTCTCCTTCCTGCACCCAGCTGACTGCAGGAGTGGTCCAGGGGGAAAGAACTTCCCCTGGCCCAGGCAAGCACCATGGGCTCTGGGCTGGGTCAGCAGCATCTCCCAACCAGCTTTACTTGCCCTGCTAGTTAGAACAGCATAAAACTGAGTCAGCGTAGTTTGGAAACAGCCTCCTAGTAACAGAGAGCACAGGGCACCTGCCAATGGCGTCGTCACACGCGGAACATGCTAATCCACACACCTCCCTAGACAACAGCAACCCCTCAGCCAGATTGAATAGCAGAGTCTCGGATTACTAACGCTTCATTAACCCTGTGCACCAACAGGCCTCAATCTGCTTTCCTCTTTTCCAATAAGGAACACCCAGAATGGAAATACCCAAAAACCGCCATTCCCTTCAGTGCTCTCTCTGCTCCCTCCTCTTCCTTGCCGTTCTGCCCACCTTCTACCAAGCCTTTTTAGGCTATAAGCTCTTTGGGGCAGGAGGTGTCTCTCACTAGGCATTTGTGATGTGCCCAGCACGATGGGGCACAAACTTGGTTGGGGCCTCTAGGTGCTCCCATAATACAAAAAATTTGTAGTCCACAGAACCGAAGCTTCAGCTACTAACTGGGAGATCAAGCGGACTAGCAGTAAGCTCCTACCCTGGCAAGCAGGCTCCGGTCTTCACCCTTCAGGAAACTCTGGGCCACCCGGCTTTGCAGGTAGCGCCTCCTCCAGATCCTCCAGCCCCATTCCAGCAGCCTCTGCCCAACCTGCGAGGAGAAAAGGCAGCACACAGAGGTTAGCTCCCTCTGCCCAGCACCGTCTGCCTCCTTGGCTTCCAGGTCCCTGCCCCTTCCAGCCCCGTTCTGTGCAACCCCTTCTCTGCTTCACACAATAACTGCCTTTGGCCAAATCTCTCTAGGTCCTCCAGAAGGCCCCCCCATGACCTGGAAATGCTGCTGCAGAGCAGCTGAGCCACCTCCTCCTAAAAAGCTGGCCAGCCTCCCCTCATCACTCACACCACATCCCTTCTACTGAGCTCACAACTAAGCTGAACGCTAACCAGACTCCTGTGGAAAACTGCTCAGTCACTTGGTTTGGGCCATGCATCTCGTTCCCCCTCCTCAGCCAGCTTTCAGGCTGTTTAGACTGCAAGCTCTCTGGGGCAGGGGCCCCTCTTCTTACCCACTGGCAAAGCAGCCTGCCCACCAGCAGCATTCTACGAGCAGTCAGCCAGGGGCCAGAGGCCAGCTGAAGGAGCACACCTGTTGCTGGGACCCTCAGGTGGGGCTCAGAACAGGTCCCAAATAGTCACTTGTCCAAGGAGGAGGAGGACAGAATATGGGGATTGCAGAGGTAAAGGGAGGAAGGAAGACACTGAGTAAGGAGGAGTGTGGGTTAGTAGTTTGTCAGCGGCACAAGGCAGGACTCCTGGGTTCTCACGCCACCCCTGCCAGGAATTTGCTGTGTGACCTTAGGTGCAAGCCACTTAATCCTCCCTGGGCCTCAGCTTCCCCAGCTGTGACGCGGGGATGGGGACTATCCACTCACCTCCCGGGAGGGTGGGGCTTTGAGAGGACAGACCCTGCAGGAGCATTCCCCTCGTGGATGGGCCCAGATATTCACTCACCAGCGCCCGCACGATCAGTGCCGTCCTGCTGGTGTCCTTCCACCGCAGCCACCCGCTCTCCAGCGAGCGCATCCTCCTGCCGGCCCGGAACTGGCGGAGCAGCACGTTGCATTGCCATCGTCTCAGGTACTTCGTCCTGGAGGCAGAGAAGGAAAAGGAACGTGCTCGTACTGATGGCTGCACTCACCCCAGCTGATGTTCTCCCTCGGCACAGACACAGCCGGCCTGACTGCTTCCCGAGGGCCTGACGCCGCTCCAAGGCCAGGATCGAGTGACGCCGGCAGTTCTTACCTCTAACCCACACTCAGCTCCTTACATCTAGTGACTGGAGACTTGTGGCCAGAAAGGGTGCAGTGGGAGGAGGGGGGACAAACTGGGACTCACTGCCCCCTCCTCTAACAATGACACAAGGCTCATCCCTGCTTATCTGGTTAGCACATTTAGTGCAGATAGGGGGGTTCAGTTAACAACGCTGCAGGGTTAAGGCCTCTATTTATCCACTCGATAGGTACGAGTTTCCCCCATGCTGCCCTGCCAATGTGCCTCAACGCTGACCTTGTATCAGGCCTGGACTGACACCCCCATCTTACTCTGCATGTTCCACAGCTTTCGGTCACTGCCCTCCTGCTCCAGATTCGAACCAGTGACCATCACCAGTCCACTGCCCCCGTCCCCTTCCCTGCTTCGGAGCCCCCAGAGCACAATAAATTGTTCATGGCGATTCCTCATGCTGACTGCCCCCCAGCAGAAGTATGGAAGCTAGGCACACGCACATAAATGCGACCTAAGAAATGCTCCTTCCATTTAAAGAGCCAGGCCCTATGGTCAGGGCCCCCATTGGGAAGGAAGAAGAAGAACGGGGATTTCAAGGTCTTGCTCGGTCAGATACGTCCATCTTCACGACCCAACGCTGACTGAAGGAAACAACCTGAAGGTGACAACACAGTTACCAGAGATTCCTTCTCCAGATCCCTTGGTGCTGACCGTGTTCAGACCCTGTGCTTACCCGAGCCGTTTTCTATACTGCTCATCTGGTACCAGCTCGGTGCCACCCTCCTGGGGCCAGGCATGTCCAGGTGCCCAGCCCACCACACGAGGCCTCTCCAGAAGCTGATGGACTGGCAGCCTCTGTGTCCTGCTTTGGTTTCTGTAGATCACCAGCCAGCAACGAAAGGCGCTGGGAAGGAGCCTATTGTAAGTCGCTGTGCTTGGTCCAAGATCCCTTTTTCTGCATTGTCTCGGCTCTGTGGAAGGAGACACAGCAATCACACAGGGCATGCCACCGTGGCAAGGAAAAGAGCCGGCAGGTGCTGTTCTCCCTTTAGCTCCAAAAGCCCCCAAAACAGACCACAGCCACCATCCTATTCAATTAATCATTTACAGAAGAGCTTGAGTAGATGGCTCCTTTCTAGACAGATACCCCCATGCTCCAACAACGCCCTGCTGTTCCCTGTATAGCCCCCAGACAGGAGGAAGCGGATTTGATTCTTACTGATTGACCAAGACAGGGGCATTTTCCTGCACTTCCTGGCTCCTATGAGGGTGCCCCGCTGCCGGGAGCTCTGGGACAAGGCAGCAGCTTTCGTCCAGTAGTTGCAGGCCTGAGGATAGAATTTACAAGGCAGCCATCAAGACCTAACACAAAAGCAAGGAGGGGGGAAACCCCCCCCACACACACACACGGTAGTCACACAAGCTGAGCCCAGGTGTGACACACCATGGTTCAGATCCCAGCAGGGCTGACTAAATCCTTAAAAATAAATGGAGTCTCGTGCAGTTTGCTGGCTGTGGGCCTGTCAGAAAGGACTGTGATAACCAAGGTCCGGTCTGCTCTGTGCAGTAGAAATTGTCCCGCGGCACCTTTCTTAGGAGCAGAGGATTTGTTCTAGTCCTTTTGGCTTGTGTGTTGTGCACAAGCTGGTTGCTGCGTTTCAGCAGGGAAGCAGCAGGTCTATAGCCTGAAAAGTATTCAAGCAGAGTCACCGTCCGTCACGTAGCCAGTCACACCATCAGAGCCCGTGTATCTAAGTTTTGAGACAAGCCCCATCGCCAGTCTCTGAGCCAAGTCACCCATCTGGGCTCTTCTTCAGAGAACAGAGAGTTGTCTCATACATAGGGCTCTACCAAATTCACGGCCATGAAAAACCCGTCACGGACTGTGAAATCTGGTCTTTTGTGTGCTTTTACCCTATACTATCCAGATTTCATGGGGGAGATGTGTATTTCTCAAATTGGGGGTCCCGACCCAAAAGGGAGTTGCGCGGGGGGGGGGGGTTTGCAAGGTTATTTTAGTGGGGGGGTCACGGTATTGCCACCCTTCTTTCTGCAATGCTTTCAGAGCTGGGTGGCTGGAGAGTGGCAGCGGTTGGCCGGGCGCCCAGCTCTGAAGGCAGCACCCGCCAGCAGCAGCGCAGAAGCAATACCAGACCGTGCCACCCTTACTTCTGCACTGCTGCCTTCAGAACTGGGTGATGGAGAGTGGCGGCTGCTGACTGAGGGCCCAGCTGTGCAGGCAGCAGTGGAGAAGTTAGGGTGGCCATACCAGACCCTGCCATCCTTCCTTCTGCGCTGCTGCTGGCGGCGGCTCTGCCTTCAGAGCTGGGCTCCCGGCCAGCAGCCACAGTCCTCCAGCTGCCCAGCTCTGAAGGCAGCAAGGCCACCAACAGCAGCACAGACGTAAGAGTAGCAGGACCACAACCCATCCTAAAATAATCTTGCGACACGCCCGCCCCCAACTCCTTTTTGGGTCAGGATCCCTCCTGTTACAACACTGTGAAATTTCAGATTTAAATTGCTGAAATCACGAAATTTACAATTTTTAAATCCTATGACTGAAATGGACAAAATGGACTGTGCATTTGGTAGGGCCCTACTCATACAGAACCTGCTCACCTGTTTCACCACAGCCATGGAGTCTAAGTGCAGGGCTTGATGCCCCCTAGTGGCCACTCTCCAGCGCTGAAAGGATTTAGCCCAAGCAGGTCTCTGTTGTTTGCTGTCTCTCTCTTCTTGTTGCCACTTCGTAGCTCTCAAGAATTCCATCCTCCAGCGGGCAAAACACAGTGTGAGGCTACGCTGCTGCCTGGCGAGCGCAGCCTGGGTGAGGGCTTCATGCTGCGTGGCTCCACGCCTGGTAACCTGGAACCAAGCAACTAGGACCCTGGAAAAGAATCCACAATCACTGGTTCCTGAAGTAACATTTCTGTATCAGAGACAAGCAGGCACCAGTCCGAGTCTCCTCTACCTCGTATCCTATGGGGTTATTTACAACTGCTCAAAGCAAATGCAAAAAGCTACCAGATCAGATTGCTCAGATTGGGGATACACCCACTTTCACCCTGTGCTGTCAAGTACTCCTGGGCAAAGGCACTGGGAGGATGAGGTCAAATAGCTCCAGACTTCTGGACTGTAGCTACTTTCTGCTGAATGCTCCCAATTACTTCACTTAGCCTTTCCCAGAAGGTTGCCTACCTGTACTTCCTGTGATTGGGGGAACATCAATTTCCTTCTGTCACATTTTAATGATAAGTCTTTGGAGTCCGTATTAATGCAAAGGCGCCTACAGAGTGAATATCATGCTCACAAGAAGTGTCCGAGCAAGAGCCCTGGATACTAAAACCCTGCTTTGCCCACAGAACAGATCCTGCATGGACACAAGCTACCACCATGCTGCCCTGCCGCTGCATTGAACCCCAAGAAGTGGTTCTTTCAGGTCAGGGTTGTGAAGGGAGATCAGCCTCTAGAGTCTATCAGTCCTGGCCTCTCTGCCAAGACTGTTTCCAGTGTCATCAACTGGAGGCCACAGTGGTGGATTAGCTGTGAGGGGGGACTCTCTCCATGGGGAACTGGAGCGAGAACACCCAACACTCATTTCAGATAGAACACTGACGAGCTATCACAATACTTGGCTGTTACACATGTGGGCTGGATTGGAACTGGTTGATTAGAAGTGAAAAAAGGTGGTTTTATCTCTGCTTTGTTTAGTATACGGCTCAGTTACGGGTTTGTCTATGCAGAGAAACTAGGCACAAGAGCTATTCCACAATAATGTTCTGTGTGGATGCTCCTATTCCAGAATAGCTATAGCACTTTCAATTCCCACCCTACCTTATTCCAGAATAACTTCCCCTTGTAGCCAAACAGTAACACACTGACACGAAACACATCAGAGCCTTCCGCTGCAGCTTCACCGGCCCATGCGTTTTCAGATTCTGGCCTGCTCCTTTGTTCCTCGTTCCCCCAGAGTTCCCATTATTCATCCCCTGCGCTGTAGGATTGAGGTGTAAATATTCTCCACTTGACGGGTCTCTCTGGAGATCAAGAGCATCTATAGTGGGTTATCCTAGCATGAAAAATGCCCCCCTCCGGAGGCGGCACAGCTCAGCCTGTAGCATGCCCAGGTGGGAAATCGGGAAGTGCTTCCTTATCAAAGATGCGCTCAGTGGAAAGATTATTGATAGACAGATGCGCTGCAGGCAGACGAAAGATTGCATCTCTCTCAAACATACCTTCTGGGGCGGTTGCTACATGGACTGAATTGCTAAACCAGTCAGGGTGAGCTTGTAGGCACAGGATATTTGTTTCTGCTGCTTTCTAATGGAAATTTGGCCCCTCACAAGAAAATCTATTCGGGCCAAATCCTGCAGTCCCAGAGCAGGGCTGGCCTTTCAGTGCACTGTAGCAGGATCCACATGGGGCAATAGTGGGTGGCCAGCTGGTTTGCAGAAGAGTCTCATGCTGGCTTGCCGTGCAGTAACTTGCCCCGTAGACAAGCCCCAAGTCCTTATCCCTGTTGACTTCAACGAAAGATAAGTACAAAATAGATGCTATATCATGCCAATCGTTTATATGGAGAACTCCTCATTGTTCTGCTTAAAATGTGCTGGTCCCGGCTGACGATCTCAGGGTCTGGCCTTTAGCTTGCGGCTCTGAGACAGACTACCAGCTTTACCTAGGGTTTAAACCACAATCCAGGTAAAAGGGGTCAGGATGAGATGTTTGTGATACTTCAGTGTATAGTTTCATGTCCTTGTGTTCTATGGACACTGCTTCTCTCCACAGGATCCTTTATTCTGATTTTTCACGCTAACAGAAATGGAAGCCAACCCGTCAGGTCCAATTCATCCCCAAATTTAGATTTTGTAAAAAAGAGATTTCACAAGAGCTCAGGCCATCAGAAGTATTCCTGTGCAGTGGGTACTGTGCAACTCCAAGGGAAGAGGGGCTTGCTTTTTAAACAAAGAACCATCTCTCTTGTTGTGTTTGCAACACACACACTGCAGCCCTGAGTTAGCGCAGGAGGGCTGGCAAGCGAAAGTGACGAGGGACAACCGTGACTTGTTTATCTGTGCTGCCTGCGCTGAGAAATGCAGAAATAGGGGATGGCAAATTAGAGGTTTTAATAATCTACCAAGTTATTTGTAACACAGTAAAAGAGAGGAGCACTTGCTTTTTAAACAGGATTTTTAACCTGATAGGGTGAAATTCTGACCCTAGTGAAGTCAATGGGCCTCAGTGGGACCAGGATTTCACTCAAAGTGGAAGAACAAAAATTCCCCTGTACCCAAGGCATGTCGAGTTAATTTTATTAATCCTTCGGGGTTAGTGAAGCCTGCACTAAGGACCTCAACCTCCACCCTGCAGCCATCACTTCCAGTGTTGCCGGGACAGTTTAGTCGGATCTTGCCTTGAAGACCCATCTCTATTAGGTAACCAATTTTACAGGCCCTCAGGTGATCGCTTAAGGCAGGTTTCACTGTAGTTTGATAATGGTGTCGCTCTCCCCAGTCCTCTCCTCACTGCTTGCTCACAACCTTGACGTAATCTGCTCTGCTGCACACGGACAGCATGTGCTGGGATAGCCACAGATTCCAGTACTTCACTGCACAGCCCTCTTCTCTTTCCTTCCGGATCTCCCAGGACACCTGTTCCCTTTGCCGCAGGGTCTGCTCATACCAGGAAGAGCGAGAGGACGGATCCGCCTGTCTGCCCCACGTCTCCTGCTGAGCACCAGCTTACAGCTCTGAAAGGCCCGCAGGGTCTGTGCCTGTAGAGATGACCATCAGCTCTCCTCTGCAGTACTGTACGTCTCCAGAGGCCAGCAGCTTTGTGGGCAGCATCCTCCTCCTGCTTGTGGGCTTGGAGAGCAGCGGCTTGACGGACTCTGAAGATTCCTTTCCTCTCAGCAAAGACTGCCTCTTCCCGCTCCAGCCAGCCTGAAAGGCTCGGAGGTTCTGCCTGAGTCACGGGCGCATTGACACTGTCCCATGCCAAGCTCGGAGATGCCTTCACAACAACAAACCTCTACTCTGAATACACCAGGTAGGGGGAAGGATTCAAACTGTGGGAGAGTCAGATCCACCAGAACAATCACCTTCTCCACAGATTCTTCCTACCAGCCCTACTCCCAACACACTCTTGGATCTTCTTCTCCAGCCCCATTCAACAGACTCTTCCCTCTTGGCTGAGCAGATCTTTCCTTCCTGCCCTGCTAGACGGACTCCTGCAGAGAGATTTTGTTTCTCAGGCACTCACTGCTGCCTGGGCTCCCCTCTTGCTGCCTGGGCTGGGATCCCAGGGATCCAGTAATAATTCCCTTCTGTTAAAGGATCTTCAAAAGGAAAAGCCTCTTGCTTTCGGCCATCAGAGAGCTGCACCTGGCTTAGCAAATACAATTGCCTAGAGCAGAGGCTCCTGAATTGGTACTGGCCACTAGGGGTTTATTAACCGAAGCCAAATGGCTAGAAGGCAACCAATTAACCTTTCTAAAGGTAGTGGGGTTCCTGGCAGCCGATCGAGGGGGCGCAGATGAGTCATTAGCAAGGCCTAGCTGTTACTATGTGTGCCCTGACACCTTCAGCACCGAGACTGGAGTGCCAGGCTGCCAGTGCCTTGTGTGCACAGTGGGCCCGATTCATCCCCAGTGTGACCCCATTGCCTTCACTGATTCAATGTAGTCTCGCAAAGGAGAAAGACAACCTAGAGAGAGCTGTTCAAAGAGGCTCCAATGGGACTGACCCTTTGTGGCAGAGATCAGAAGAGATTCTCTTGCTGAGGCAGAATAATCCTCCTCCTCTTTGCTCTCCCAGTCCAAGAGGAAATGGTCTAAGACATAAGAACTGGGCAGGCCTTCACAATCGCTCCCTCAAGCTGGGTCACTTCTCCCGGGATGCCTTGTCCAGTCAGGCGCATGCTTTCTCTCCGACTTCCTGAGAAACATCCAGCAGGGAGTGCTAGGCTATAGGTCACAGGCACCCTGAAAGAGCTCTGCCACACCAAGTGCTTCAGCAGCGAAGCAGGGGCAAAAGAGCGGAGGACGGGGAAGTATTTCTACAGAAACATCATTCATGCAAAATTCCCCTGAACTTTCACATCCAGCTCTACCCCGCGCAGATCAGATCCAGCTCTAGTAAATTACATTTCTGTTCCCAGGAAAGGCCTCTCAGGGGGAGCAGACAAACCTGCGCAAGAGGAGACGCTTCCAGCAGCAAGCAGCACTTCTCCACTTCACAGCTTGGCAGTGCCAGGCCTGCAGGACTGTCCTCTTCCTCCCCTGCGAGCTGTGCTGGGCCCAGTGCAGCTGCAGATCCCTCAAGGTGCACTGCTCTGGAATGGAACACAGGAGTCAGGCCAGAGCAGCCCACGAGATACAGCCACCTCACCAAGGGCAGGCAACAGCACAAAGACAGAACGGATCTGACGCATGCCCCGCACTCTGACAGACAGACTTGTACAGGCTTTGAAATCATTCCTTCCACACAAGCAGCTAGACAGGCTTTTAGAAAAAAAATTCCTAGCAGTGTGGTCTAGTGGTTTGACAAGGGAATGAGGAGTCAGGACTCCTGGATTCATCTCCTGCCACCAGCACATTGCGTTATACTGGGCAAATCACTTTGCCGCTCCTCTGCATCTCAGCTACCCCTGCTATAAAAGAGGATCCTTCCCTACCTCCCTGGGCATCATGGGAACTTACTGTTTGTAAATCACTTGGAAATCCTCTGATGAAGGGTACTATGGATGCAGGATTCTTACAGACTGCACAGGGCTGTATCCTGCTCCCACTGAAGCCAATGGAAGTTTTGACAATGACTTCAATGGGAGCAAGATCCAGTCCATTATGTTCAGTTCAAAACTGTGGTCACCCAGGACTTCCAAGTTGTCTCTACACATCACAGCCACTTGGAACTTTATAGTGACAGCAGGAGTAGAACTCAGAGCCTCCTGGTCCAAACTACCCGAGCCAAAGGAGAATCTCCATTAGCTATAAGCAGTACAGGGCATGTGACTCACAACCAAGCAATTCTGGTTGCAACCAGTAGAGGGAAGTGGTGCACATACACACTAATCTGTTCATTACTTCTGAGATCTGCAGACCAACACTAGGACTACAAGCAGGATTTCCTCCCAACCTGTTTGATATCATAATATCCTTCCCCTTCAGCCCCTTCTACACAGCATTCAGGGCCTGTTATGCCATGGCGTAACTCACTCTGCCAGCAGGTATGCCAGCACTGCAGGGCATCTGCTGCCTTTTGGCGGATCCAATGCCTGAATCGCCTGTCAGCTTCCACTTTCTGAGTTAGCCTCCGCTTCCACAGGTCAAAGGCAGCCTGGCAGCAATGGAGACCATGTTGTCTGGATGCCATGGCTTTCCGATTCTTATCTTCCACAACCCACTTGTGCCAGCCAAGAAACGCCCTGGGGTTGGGGGGAGGATGTAGGACACGTGAGAGGCTGGAGGAGCAGCTCGAAGAGATTTACTTTTGTATGTTAAGTTTAATGAAATACCCACTACTGGTGGGAGATTTCACTAACTTCTGGAATTACATCCGATTTGTTTTTAAACAGCAACCAGCTAAAGTACACCTGGAATGTTACTTGGTATTACTTTGCTGGGGGGAGAGTTCATACCCAACGTACTCACACTTGGCATGTGTGCCATGTCTCCCAGTCAAGAGCTCAGTATTTGACAAGCATTAATTAAGCTTCACAACACCTTGGGGAGTGGGCGTTAATATCTTCCCACATTACAGGTGGGCAGACTGAGGAACAGAGGTTAAGTGACCTGCCCAAGGCCACAGGTGAGTTGGTGGCAGTGCCAGGAAGTGACCGCAGGAATCAGGACTCCTAGTTCTCTGCTCTAACCAGGAGACTATGCTGCATTGTACTTGACAATGGTGGAATGTTGGCTTTGACTTTTCAGCTGACATTTGTTTAAAACTGCCTATGGATTTAGACATACAAATCCCATACATTCAATGGAAACCATGTGTCTAAATCCCCTAGGCGGTCTTGGTCATCTGAGCCTTCATGTTTTGGGGTTAATTTAGGCCCTAATGTTTCCTAATTGAGACACTTTGCTCAGTGCAGCTCAAAAAGGATTGGTCACCTACACAAACGAGAACAGTGGTGCGGGAGGGGACCTGCACCTGCTTCCTGAAGCACCCAGCACTTGCAGACAGCGGACAAGCTGGTCCACTGCTCTGTTCAGACTTGCCAGTCTCTACGAGGAGGTTCTTGGCCCAAACTAAAATGAGGGGTTCTGGAGAGGGGGAAATGAAGGAAAAGAAATACATAAGGTGGGGGAGGGAACCCTGGAAAAGCAAATCCTAGGTTCAATTCAGAGCTCAAGGTCCAGTTGGCCTAGTGCACAGAGCACAGGGCTGAGACTCAGGAGACCTGGGTTCCATTCCTTTAACTGCCACTGGCCTGCTGGGTGAGCTTGGGCAGGTCACAGCAGCTCTGTGCCTCAGTTTCCCCCTCTATAACATGAGGCTAATGATACTGACCTCCTTGGTAAAGTCCTTTGAGGTCTATTGATAAGAAGAGCTAGGGATTATTACTATTGCTATTTTCACCCAATAGACATTTCGACAGATGCTCTGGAAACAATTACTACAGAGTGTCAGAAAAGTATAAACTGGCTCTGGGGCCCATACCGGGACAGCAGAACGAGCCTGCCATGCTGCTGGATCTTTAGATGCTGCTGAGTCTGAGTTGACCAGACCAAGAAATATCTCTGCAGGAGTCGTAGATCTGCTTGGTACCAGAGGGAGCCACAGGGACTCTCCAGTTCCTCTCCAGAACTGTAACCCTGTAATGCAACAAACCAGAAAGGGGTCTGAAGTCCAGCACAGACACTGGACCCCATTCATCCTGCTTGCTCTTAATGCTGCTGTGACCGCACTCACCACTGCCAAACTCCTCCAAAGTACCCCTTCAATTTCTGAGTACCAGGAAAATCTCCCTGCTCATCTGCCACTGAGGCTGGCAAGAGGAGGGGGACGAGATGTGCAGAGATCTGCCAGTCATGGGAACCTCTTTGCCCAACTGAGAGCAGACTGGTGAGGGGTGGGGTTGGCAGGTGATTAAACCCAAAGACTTTTCCATAAATTGAGCAGCACGGAGAAATCCTTCACTACCTGCAGAGCGTCACCTTGGAACTGCATTTCTTCCCATGCGAAGTAACTGGTGAGAGGCTCGATCCTGCTGTCTGGTCTCCACAGTGCCAAAGCTTGGAGCTGGCCTCCCATAAACGGATTCTCTCTGCAAGACACAAGCACCAGGCTGATATCTCTTGACAAGCAAGGTAAGGAGAGAGCAGCTGGAGGGGCACTGGGCTGGGAGTCAGGAGAAAGGCAGCCATCCAGGCCATGTCTATCCATACAGAAGAGCCACCTCTTTCCAGGATCCAACTCACCCGACTCGGGGACTCTGTGGAGGAGTGGAGGCCTCTCCCACCAGCTCAGCTGGAACCACTGGGCAGCAGTGCTGCTGCAGAGAGCAGACAGACCGGGACAGGTGTGTGGTGTCCTCGGAGGTCATGAGGGAGGAGAGGCTGTTCTGACTGCTGTCACAGAAGCTGCTCTCCTGGTCAGAGGAAAGCACAAGGCTATGAGTTTAGTGCTCTGAGCAACAATCCCTCTGCTAATGACCTCTAACCTCTACGTTCACTCCTCTTTGCAGCGGAGCTTGGGGAGATCCAAGATGCATCCATCCTTCTGCTGCAGGAAACACTCGTCAGCCGCTATGTGTACAGGAACGTGGGCACACCTTTGGTGGAAAATAGACCTCTAACTAGCTACTATCTGCCCTGACCATGGATTGTCCCAGTACTCTGCATAGTCAGCAGGCGAGTACAGCAAAGCCTCCCATCTTGATGGCTCCTCAGAGGCTGGCAGCATGGTGGAAAGTAGAACAGAGCCCAGCAGCTCTGCAGTCCGTTTCCCATGGCAGCCAAACCAAGAGGTCCATGTATCCCCTCCCACAACTGGCAGAGATCTCTGTACCCTGTGCCTTCTAGCTGCCATGCAGTGAGTATACAGCAGAACCCACCCACCATCAGCTGCCTTGTGCCTGCCCTCTAACCCCTCACTTAGGGGACTGGCGTGACCGTATCTGCCTCTGAGGACACTTAGCACATGGATTCCCCGCCATCAGAGCCTTCAAGTCTAAGGCCAAGGCAGATCAGCTTGTTAGTGTGGGGACTGTGTTGAAGTAGAAACTTTAGAGTCAAATCCCAGCACTTCAGTGCTGTAAGGCAGTACCCCATCTGTACTGAGCCCTTCTGTGCCTCACTTTCCCCATCTTTGAATGAGGACAATCATATTTACCCATCTGGGCAGGGCACTTTGGGATCCTCAGGTGAAAAGCACAAGGTCAGTGTGACGTTGGCATGGTGATGGTGAAGCACAGAGTGGTGCAGTGGCTTGCCCAAGGCTGCACAGCTAGTCAGTGGCAGAAATATAATCTAGGTCTCCAGACTGCCAGTGCACTGCTTTCACCACTAGACAGGACTGTCTCAAAGTATTATCAGCCTGAAACAGACCCCCAAGGTCCCTGCTGGATCTGAACTTCCCTGCTTTTATATTTGCATCAATACTTCCCTGCAGCACAGAGAGGACTGTCAGCAGGACTCCCTCACCTTTTCCAACGAGCCATGGGAAACAAGAGGAGCAAGAGCGCTGCTGTGGAAGCCGGAAGAGAGAGAAGACTCCTCAGAATCCAGCAAGGCAAGAGGCTCCTCAGGAGGTGCCCTGAGATTGTGGTTCAGAGGATTCAGCTGAAGAGTCCTCTGGCGCCACTGTCTCAGAGCGTCCCGCAGTCGGTGCTGCTCCAAAGCCTGAGAGAAGGAACTGAGGAGAAGGAGAGGGTAAGGAGAAGTTTGCACAATGGCTTAGCGGACTGGTGCTGGCTAAAGGGTCTTTCACCTCAAGGTTACCCATTTAAACCCAGCCCAGGTGAGCAGTGACGAGTTACCATGGGTGTGGTCTGACCAGGGAGCCACCTGATGGAATCCACCATGGTAACTCGCACTAATAGCCCCTACGCTGGCAGTCTCAGCAGAGAGGCCAAGGACTGAGTGGAACATGGAGACTGCTCCGCTCTCTAGATCACTGAGACATGCTGGTGGGGCAAAGCGGGGAAGCCTGTCCCGTGCTGATTTCTGAATCGATGGGTGATGGGTTCTAGCATCAGCGTCCACCCCTTCATTTCCAGACTCAGGGCCTGCCCCTGCACTGCAGCAGCAGGTCCTGGTGAAGGTCCTTGAAGAGCCAACAAACTGTCCTTTGGAATGTCTGCCCTTCACACAGTGACGTACCTGGTACCGTGGGCAGCAATGAAGACATCTTCCCCATTGTACTAGATATACGACACAGGTGTGTGTAGCATAATCTCTAAAAGTCAGAATCGACGAGAAGGAAACCTCACACGCACGTTTCAGGGGAGTACCGCAAAGGCACCTTCGGCAGCAATTCCTCCCCCCCACTCCTAGAGAGTGCCCTCTCCTGGCACAACAACCCAGAGCCCCTCCTGGCACCGTCTTTGGTTGGCATTGATAGCGCACATACACAGACCCACTCTGGAAAAAGGTCTCACTGGGACACAATAAGCCCCTAATAGGCTTTCAATAGGTTAGACGGATCCCTTCAGTTCATTTATTTGAATGTAATTTCATCTGTGTCATCAACAGAGAGACTCTACGGCAGACACAATCTGAGAGGCAAAGTGATTTCTTACTCAGGGACCCAGAGGAAATCTGGACCCCAAGAATCAAGGTGTTCCCTAAGCATTTGATCCTAACACTCACTTAGCTCGCTGTTGCTGAAGGAGCCTCGCATTCCACAGCAGAAATATCCTCTGGAGCTTCATTCGCTGGTAGAGGTCATCTAAAGAGACACCTCTTTTCCACAGGTGGCTTCTCCTTACAGCCAAGCATAGCTGAGCTTCATCCTCCTTCACCGCAGGCCCACTGGCAGCTGAGCTAGCTTGTTGTCCTTTACAGGTCACAGACAGACAGGAGAGAGAGAGAAACCATTTGTCAGGAGTGACTCTTCAGTGCTCAGAAACTCAGCCTGACACAGGGGACAGCCACCGACTCCCCCACCGCACAGCTTCCTTTCTAGATCTCAAAGTAAATTATTGCCAGGCTTTCTTCTAGACTTATCAACAGGATCTCAAATCTTCCTGCAGCAACACTAATCTGGCCAAGGGGGACAACCCTCTTCCTGACTCGGCACTTCACGTTAGGATCACATTCCATCTTGAGGGTAGCCGACTTGTCTCATGCTGCCCTGCAATAAGCTTCCATCCAGTCTCCAGTGCGCCACATGGAGAGGGGAAAATGTAGAGGCACATTAGTATCTTCTGATCTTAAGATGACTAGATAGGCCCTCAACGCCTCACCATAACATCTCCTCTGCCTCAAGATAAACAAGTTCACAGCTGTCATCTTGTCCACTTCTCTGAGCTGCAGCATCAGGACCCATTGCTGGAAGCACTTCCTCAGGGACTCGGCCCTGTGATGCTCCAGGTTCTGTCTGTACAATGCCTTCCGCTCAACAAACTGCCTCCAGGCACTGAAACACCTGAGGAGACCAAAGAATAAAATAAATCAAGCGGCAACAGCTGGTTCTCTGGTTATTTCTGCCATGGAACTTTTGTGAATCAGGCGTCTCTTGTCCTTAACTCATTCCTGGAGTGCTTGGGTAATGTAGGGGTCTGGGGAGAATGCCAAGCATCTTCCACTTCTAGGTCCAAGGTCTGAGTCCAGACCAAGACATCTTACCATTGGATGGCTATTGGATGGCCTACATGAAATGAATTGGGGGTTTCAGGCCAGTTCCCAATGGATGGGAATCCACTGAACCCAAACTGTAACTAGCAACTGGCCCCCTTATTGACAGTCTCAACAGAAAAGTCAATAACTGGATGAGCCACAGAGATGGAAGTATCCTCTCAACCCTCGTTGTGCTCTGCCCAGGTCAATGGTGAGGCCTCTGAGTGGGGTTGTGCAGGGGAAGCTTGAACCAGTATGGCCTGTGCAGTACCTGGTCTGTGGATAAACAGAGGATTCAATCAGACGGGACCATTGCAATCATCTACTCTGCTCTCTTGTATAACACAGGCCATAGGAGTGCCCTGAATTAATTCCTGTTTGAACTAGAGCAGATCATGTACAAAAGTATCCAATCTTGATTTCAAAATTTCCAGTGATGGAGACTCCACCCCAACCCTTGGAAAGTTGTGGTAGACTTCGGCCTACAACACTAAATTCATACACACAACACATTTAGTCTTCAATGTCGGTGCTGTGAGAAAGGGACTGGGTGAGGCACTATCGAGTGAAGGGAGACCCCAGTGCTATTACCGTACCAGCCTTTTTCACTTCTGGAGACCTGGGTTCGAGTCTTGGATTGGGCCAGGAAAGGAAAAGGAGTTGGGTTCTTCTCTCCAAGTCCCCATTTGCCCACATCACAGACTCGCTGTGCTGGCTGGAACAATTCCGCATGGTTGGCAGTCTCAGATTTGGTCACTGGACTAGCAGAGCTCAGGTTTGAAGTGCCTTGGCTGAGTTATGCAAAGCAGCTCGCCCCGTATTGGTCCATGCTAGGTCTGTCTTTAGCCAATGTCCTCACACCCTCCCCATGAGCACTGACTTAATCCTCAAATATTTAGAGCAATAAGCAAGGGGGACGGGCTTTGTCTAGAATTCGATAAGAATCATTCTGGGTCGCATCTCTCATTGCCAGGCTCCTGCCTGGGTTGTCACAATAGAACACATTCTAGACTGAATCCGACATCCCCAAGAGAAGGAAGATGGGTCCCATTTTGCTTACCGGATGGCCAGCTCTCTCCGGATCTGAGTCAGCAGTGGCAAAATCCGCTCGGTTTCCAAGCTCCGTGAACGCCATGCCCAGAAAAGGATCTGTAGCTGCTTCTTCTCCAGCAAGGCACGAGCTTCCTGAACTCTGGCCTCCTCTTTGTCCAGCAGCTCCTTCTGCAGGCGCCACAGTCTGAAAGCTGCTGTGTTACAAGACCAGAGAGAGAGAGAAAAAACAAGAGAAAAATCAGATCTGAAGAGAAGAGCTTAAAACATTTTAGCACCATCAACGCAAACATCCACCGGCAGGACTCCTGCTGGGAATGGCCAGGCACTGCTGGGAGGAAGTTCACATTGCTGTAGCCAGAGCATCCGCTACAAGCTAATCTCACTGAGGAGATGACAGAGGAGATGTTGAAACAGAACAATAGGCGACCAATCCTATGAGATGCTGAGCAGCCTCCTCTCCCACCAGAGTCAATGCCCAGCACTTCACAGGATCAGGTCCTGAACGGGCAAAGACAAGGCAGTAATTAGACATCAACTGAGAAATCTCCTGAAATGCCACCATCCTTCCAGCCTGGGAGCATACTGTTTAACTGCATGTGTTTGAATGCTCTGGAGCCAGTGCTTACCAGCCAGCCGCCTCAGGTCCCTGATGGCCTGTGCCCGCCGACAGAGCTCATCTGCTCTCTGCCTGCAATGAAGCTGCATCCACAGGTTTGCCTCCACCCTGAAAGAGTCCCAAGCTTGCGTTTAGCCACAGAACCTGCCAGAGAGGGAGCTCACAGACCCAGACAGGGGGAGGGGTTACAATCAAGGCCTCCCTTTCCACCAGGGCTGCTTCTAGCTTTCTGGATTCAGCTCTTCTACCATAGAACCTGAGCAAATAGGTCTTTCCCTTTGCTCAGTTCATTCCCCTGCCAGGGATTGATGACAAGTCTGATTCTGACTCACCAACCCCTGCTCCACACGTATGGATCGCAACTGGACCCAAGAAATGACCCTGGGTTTCCCTCTTGTCCCCTCTATCAGAGGCACAGAAATTTTACCACAGCTAGCACGGACGAGCCTGAGGTAGGATCCTCCAGTGCTCAGTAGCTGTAAGTGTAAATTCCCACCCTGGAAATCTCTTGTATCCACAGAGGTGAGAAGGATTGTGCCATCAGCTCTTCCTTCATCTGAGGTCTTCTTGCTAAAGAGAGTTCCTCTGCCTCCAGCTCCAGCCCCGCAACCATCCAACACAAAGAGTCATTGATGAGAAAATCCCAGCTTACCTACTGTGCCATGCAGCTTCCTGCGGGGACCCTGCTGTCAGCCGGCACCACACTGGGGCTGTGACAGCTGGACCTCTCCCCAGTCCGACAAGACCCACTGGCGACTCTTTGGTGAGAGTCACTGGCTCCTGCTGGGAGGTTTGGCTTTCGTTTTGCTTCACCACAGCTGACTTCCACTGAAAGAGGAGCGACATGGCGAGACCTGCCTGCATCAGAACCCCCGGCTCCGAATCCACTCTGCACTGAATGTAGCATTGTGCACCCTTTCCTCATCATGTGTATGAGCAGCCATTCCCCTGCCACTTCCCTCCCTTCTCCTGCCCTCCTTACTGCGTGACAGCATTTCCTCTATTGTCCCCTGCCCATCCTTACCCTGTGAAAGCTGACGGCCAGCACAGCCAGGGAGTGTCTCCGCTGGGCAATCTCCATCTGCACCTTCCTCAGCTGCACTGCCCACTGTAGGGCCCCAAGCCCCTTGCGAAGCTGCTGCTGTCTGTAGAGCTCCCTAGCTGCAGTCCTCTTCCTGAGGGTGTGGCTGCTCCAGGCTTGGAAACACCTGGCTAGTCGTCGCCTATTACCCAGCAGCTGAGAACTGAAACAGAAACAAGGGACTGAACTCCAGTATGAGCAAGGAAGGTCAAATCCAGCCAAGACATATCAGCAAGACTCCATCCACTTGACTAGCAATCTCCACCTCAGCTAGTCCTCTCATTCCCAGGGACTAAGTGATCCCAGTCCTCTCCAAAGCAGGTTCCAGACCATGTACTCAGCCACAGCCCTGCACCAAACATGGGCGTAAGTATTGCCAAGTTAGTGGCGCTCTCCCCTCTTATCCCAAAGGTTGTGGGTTCAAGTCCCTTCTCAAGGCCTTAGCTATTGCTTGCTCTCTGCTGACCATGCAATGAGTTCAGCTGAAGAAGCTGCACTACTAGAGGGGAACTTTAAACCAAGGGTTGCCTTCTGCCCACTGCTGGAGCTACCCAAGATGGAAGTCCAAAGACATGCCAATTTTTTTTTTAAAGCATACTCAGTTCTGGATGTTGCAGCCATTTATTCTCCAAGGGCTAACTACTCTCCCAACTCTACGTGTTCCAGGTAATATTGTGGCACATTCCCTGGAACCATAAGCCCCAGGCAATGTTCCATGGCCACACATTTCCAAAGGCAACTCCCCACTCAACCCCCTCACCCAAAGCCCTTTTTACCTTCTCTCTTTCATCTCCAAACACGAGACGTTGTTCTCTGGATCCTACAGGTAAGAGCAGACAGTGACGCACTGGTATTAGCTGCAAGAAGTGCCGGTCTCACAAGTACTAACAACCCCAAGGTGGAAGAATCAGGCTGTGGTCACATGATGTGCAACCTCACACAGCCACTGTGGTTGGGAAACTAACGCTCAGCCATGAGGCAGGGCGGTCCCAGCTGACTGCCCCAGCTCATCCTATGCTGAGTATATCCTTGCTTTGCAAGTGCTTCCTTTAATTTCAGCACAAAAGAGAGTGGGAGAACTGGGCCCTCTGTGCTCCATTGCCATGCCTGCAGCAGAGTTAGCCATCATGGTGCTTTCCCTCCCCTGAGCCGGGAAACGTAAAATGCAAAGGTGATCTTTGAGAATAAGACACTAGAGAGAGGGAAAGGGAGATGGTGACACTTACACATGTCAGAGATACGATACAAGACCAGATGGGCCACTGGTCCGTCCCCTGAGGGAAGGGAAATGATGGCTGCAATTATTCTTGGGGGCTCTCCCATGGCCCCGTATGGAGATTCATCCCCACACCTCCTTTCCCTCAGCACCTCCATTCTTCACCTCCAGCTGCTGCTGGTGAAAGGTGGAGACGAACACAGGAGGGTACAGGAGAACCTGGATGCTGTGCACTGACAGGGTCCTCACCCGTGGTAGTCTTCTGTCCTGCACCTGGCTGCTTTCCTCACAGTTCTGCAGTTCCCTGTTGCTCCTTTCTGCAGGAAGCTTCTCAGATTGGTCCCAGTCTGTGTTGAGCCCCTGATCCATGCAGAAGGCCTCCTGGGAGCGTTCTTCATTTTCTCCCTCATTGGTAGCGTTCGTATCATCCACGGCAGTGGCAACCAAAGAATATTCACCAGGACCTTGCCTGGCTGTTACCCTGAAAGGGCTGTAGCTGGGACTAGTCACAGACTGCCTGTTATTCACCATGGCTATTCTCCTGGCTGCAGACGATACGATGTCACATGCCTCTGCTGACTCTCCCTGGTCTTTGCCATGAGGCTCAGAGGTGCCGACGTCTATGGAGCTCATACTGAGCGGCTGGACTTGACCGATCCCTGCATCTCCAGAAGGAGACTGGACTCTCAGATGCACTTCCCTTGGAGTCCCATACACAGCTACACGGACATTCATTGGCGCCCTACCCTCTTGTGTCTCCAGTGACAGCTGCAAGCTATCTGGGTCTGGGCCAGATGGAAGGGCCTTCCTCCAATGCACGGAGCAGGGCGACTCTTCCACTCCAAGTGGCTTTTCAGGGAAAGTAGTTTTTACACGGCTGAGCGTGCCGTTCGTTTGTGGAGCGTGCTGTACCTGAGATTTATACCTGAGGTAGGGAGACCAGTCACGGGAACTACCTGCGTCTGTATCAACCAGGTAGACCGAGCTGGCATCAGCACAGGGGGTTTCTGGCCAGATTCCACCTGAAACCTTGGTTCTTTGCGCATATAATTCAGTATTTCTGCACCTGTGACAGAGAGAGGTAGGTTCGGCATCCCCCACGTCACCAGTCACTGAACCAAGACCCCAATCCCTAACAAATGGGGGACCCCATTTCATTCTAGCCTGCTTAGCACTGCTCTGTTCTCTAGCAAGGTCCTCTCCCACACTCAGGACAGCAGATGTAGAGACCTCGGGGGCAACGCACAACCTGCAAGCTAGTGGAGAAGACCTGGACTCCAAAGGGAGGGAGCTCCATATCCCCATTAAAGCAGCTTCTTCCTTAAGCCTCTGGATTGAGCAGTGCAGGCTGGCAGAGGTCTTGGAGGACTGCAGGACAGACTGAAGGGCCACAGAGCGAGGAAGGGACTCTGCCAAGCTGCGGGGACCCAGTTCGACCAAGGTGAGGGCAGGCCCAGGACAACAGGAGTTCACACTTCCTCTGGAGCTCCCTGGAGAGAGACATACCATTGGGCTGTGGTGGGGGACAAGCCCAGCAGAGGAGATTACAGGCACTACAGCTGGGGAGAGGGAATCTGTACTGGATAGTAAAGGATTCCCATAGTCTGCATCATAAGCAGCGAAAGGTCCATGTTGCTGCTTTTTCACTTGTTGCTCATTGCTCTGGTTTCCTCCCTCTGGAAGGTTATGGCAGGTGGAGTGCACAGAGGACTGGTCCCAGGGGCTAGACCCCTCCTTTGGTCTCTTCTTGTGCTGCAGGCTCCTCTCCGGGAGGTGGACACTCACATTCTCCTCACTCCCTGCTAGCCCAGCCGTGTCGAAGCGGAAAGGTCTCCGCTGAAGATCCACGTGGGGTGGAGCTGATGAAGGCGGCAGGGGATTACCACATGCCACCTTTCCAGAGCTGCCCCGCTGCAGCCTGCAGTTGAGGTTATTTTGCTGCTGGGAGCAGGAGGAGGAGAGCTGGTTGGTAGCAGCCCGGAAAGGCTGAGAAGAAGGGCAAGAGAGATTAGTCTGTATCAGGCTGGGATCCCTCTTCTTGGGGCCTTTGCTTTTTACAGCTGGTGCTCTCCTGCCTTGCTCCGCTTGCCAGCCAGGGGTTACAGTGAATGCAGCAGCATTGGCCCACCGATGAGTAGCTTCAGCGCGGCTTCCAGCGCCCAAATACAGATTTATGTTCACGTTCTTCTGGACTTTTCCGTGCTCTAAAGAAAAACAAGAACCGTTCTTTTCAAGGGAGCATCAATAATTCATCACCACATCCCCAACAGCTTTCCACGCACCTCAGGGACTCCCCATATAATGAACCTCTCTGATCAGCCTCAGTCCCCAGCACTGAAAAGATCATGTACACTATTGAGTTCCTGTTAAAGAGAGAGACTTTCTTCTGGCAGGGCAGGAGGAATTTCAAGGGGACAGCCCGAGATCTTAACAGGAGCCTAGGGAAAGTGGGATCTCTCCTAGCATTATTATTCTTACACTTGCAGCCACCAATAGATAAGGCCCTAATTACTCTTCAGCTCAGAATGCTTTAGCCAGAACCGAGACTAAATACAGGTTTTTGCTAGTAAGATGCGAATACAGTTGTCCCCTGGCCAGTGCACACACTAGTCTGTAGATGGTTTTCTATAGCATGGGTAGGCCCAGTTGCCATCAAACTAACACGTTTCTAGCAAGAACCATGTTTCAATAGTTCTGGACAACGTGGTTTGAACTGGAGCATGGACACTCCCTCATCTTTGTCTGCAGGGCTTGGGTCTCTCATCCACATGAATTCCTCCTGGGCTGGGTTCATGATAATGCCCTGAGCTGTTTCGAGTACAGTTCAGTCTTGCCGCATGGATGCGACTGAACTGCGTTTTACTCAGGTTCCCAAATCATGCTACAGTCTGGCAAGAGTCCAAGGCTGCAGCACATTTAGGAATCACAGTTTAGTCTCATCTACATTACAAGACCAGAGCATGTTTTAAGTAGAACTACAGTGCACACAGGTCCCTAATTAGCAGTCTTGCCTCTGTTCAAATCCCCTCCAGGATGTAGGCTCATACCCATTGCTGATGCTGCAGTACTAGGGGGTTGTGTGCTTTCATTCCTCTGTCTTCTGTAAGAAGAAACTGTTGCCATTCACCCCCTTTTTAATGCTTACAAGGAGGAGTCCCCACTACTCCATCTCGCTGGACTGCTGGTTGATTAAAATTGGAAATTACCCATTTACAGCCACACAAGGCAGAGCACCAGAAAAAAGTAGGGGGAATTGAAGGAACAGCTTGAAGTGAGCAGTTTAACCGTTACTTTTTTTTAAAATGGGCAGTGAATGTGAGCTGAAAAGTACATTATGAAATACACTCACACCTGCACCCCTCTCTCTTCAGCAAACTCAATGAATCAGGGGGGGAAAACGCCAAAGCTGACTGTGAAATGAATATCAATCATCTTTGTCACATCAAGAGTGTTTTGGAACAATATGCTCGAAAGCCAAATATGTATCTTTAGTTGGGTATTACACACTAAGGCTTAATTTCTAGGCTATCATCCTGTCTCCCAGAAAAAGGCCCAAACAGCCAACTACCAACCTCGGCTATCTCTCTTTGCAAATGGGCTGCTGGTCCTTCTGACACAGAAATTCAGCCAACAATCTGATCAAAGCTGGGAAAGAGACACTCATTCGCTGATACTCCAATTATCTTTGGGAACGGCTGTCACTGTCTTTCATATGTTCTCAAACATATTGCAAAGGGGAAGATTTTAATTAGGGGCTGGCATCGCAAAAGTGAACAGACTTTCCACAAGTTTCCAGAGTGGCACTGGCTTCTCAGTGCCTATTCTTGCATAAAGCATAATCACAAAGCACAGCACGCTGGCGCTTCAGAAAAGGATTCATTGCATCCCAGGAATTTCCACACAGCTAGCAGCATGTTGCTAAAAAGGGGGTTTAATAACAGGCCCAGAATCACAAAGGGACAAGCCCCTTCAGGTGCTATGTTTCCTTCCATCAATGCTCACCACAGGGTCACATCAGTCTGCTTTTAAGTTTGAGAATCTAGAAGTTACAAGCAAACGATCTCTCACATATAGACACATATGCTATCCCAATCCTCATTACATTTCTTTCTGCCAAGCACTAGGTCCTTAACACATGGCCAGGATTAGATTTTAACAACTATTTTTACCCAACTCATTTAGACCTTGTATGGACTAGAAAAAAATGGTGTCTATTAAATCCACAGTAACTAACATATGTTAGCTAACCCTTCTAGAAACACCACTCGGACCCTAGTGTAGATGCAGGTTAACACTTTTAAATCAGGATTAATTGATCAAAGCCAACGAGATTTTTAAAAATGTCTAGACTAGGAAAAGAGATGGCTTAACAGAGACATAGGTCAAACTCAGCCCCAGATTTAGGCTTTGAAATAAAAATAAGTATTACAAACCCTACGACAAATGGACTTTTTGTTGTTGTTGTAATTCCAATGACAATAAGCAGGATTTAAAAAAAACAAACAAATAATTGCAAACTAAGTGGTGCAGCCTTGAGCTAGTGCACTGGAACTGGAAAAACTAAACCAACTAGAAACAAAAGTGAAACTGACCAATCTATTTTCAATGTCCACACTGAAAGGAAACAAACAGCATAATTAACCAAAAGTCAACTGGATTGTTTTCAATTCATCCCCTTTCAATACTATGAGACGTTATCAATAACAAAGGGGACCTCTATTGTTAAAATACATAACAAACAAACATGCAGCACTTCCATCAGATCAGTGGGTTCTTTCCCCATCCACAGAGACTTAAGGTGGTAGATTTTACATTTCACAGGTGAGGAAACTGAGACATACAGCAGTGACTTGCTCAAGGTCACACAGTGAGTCCGGGGTAGAGATGTCTTGATTGCTCAATGCACTAGACCACCATGCACATGTAGGGCTTTTAACCCAATATTGTCCCTTGAAGTCTCAGAGAGACTCACAAATGTTACTTTGCTGAGCTGGAAAAAGGGTGGGTCTGCCATGGCTGCTAAGTGATGATCAGACCCTCTCTCCCCATCATTTTGCAGCATTGTATGACTTGCACACTCCGCCTGCCAACAACCAGACTAGCTCCCGTGGTGATCCACCCGAAGTACTAGAAACTGTACCTGGTTGGGTTTGAGGGAAATCTTTCCCTGGGCCGAGCCTCAAGGAGCCATGCTAAGCTTTCTCAGCAGGAAATCACTCTGGCACACATCCCAACCCCCACAGCTGCACGTCCCGGTGTAGTTCATATCGACCGTGGGATTGTCTCTCCTTTTGTGCTAAACCACCTCTCCTGTATGAAGTTACTCACTCCGATAGCCACCACAGGACATGCCACTCGCTCCAGCCAGAACCTCAAGGACGAGAACAAACATCTCTTTGTGTTTGATTCTCTGAACTCACTGCAAACCTGCAGCTTTGTCCACTTAATGCCCCCAAATCCCAGCAGCAAGCGCACCCCAGCTGAGGCACTTTAAGGAGCTTATCGCCCATGATTAGTGATGCTGGCTTGTCATTGTGACTACAGATGTCCATGGAAAAGGAGCTTTGACCCATGTCTAATTAGAGCTACATCCTCAAGATGGCACAGATAAATTAGCCAACCCATTGGGGAGGGCTAATGAAAGCCCTCCCCAATGGGGGGCCTCACTTCCTGACACCCAGTTTGGTAGGTTACCTGGATAGAGCCCCTAGGTAACAGAGTGATATACACCCTGGAAACCCTGCAGCAGACAGGGCAGAGTTGCTTACCTGATTTCAGATAGCTGCTCAGGAGAGGGGGGATGTTTTCTTTCTTTCTGCTGCTCAAGCTCCTATTTGTGTTCTCCATGCTCTCTACACAGTTCAGGGGAGACCTTGGCACCCTGCAAACTGGCTTCATGGAAAGGCCTTTCTCACAGCAATGCAGGTTATACGCCACTGCAGGCCCATGATATGGGAAATCAAAACCACCTCATCAGGGGGAGCAGGCTGTAATAACAGACAGATGCATTTGTTCCAGAGCTACAGACCCAGGTGTCCTCCCCACATCCCACACTATTGTGAAGACCTATGGGCCAGGGGAGCATCCAGATGTTCCTGGCTATCCCACTGAATCAGCCAGAATGATGTTTACTCATTAATAGCACAACCCTGAAGTTATCCCTTGGCCTCCTATAGGGCAGGCCCCTGTGTGTGCGTGCCTCAACGTACCCCTCTGCACTCCTGGAAAATCAGCCTGCCTGGGCCTGTCTCCCTCCCCCTGGCAATGCCCAACAAGCTGGGTCTGTGCTGAACAGTCAGTCTGTCTGTCTGAGCAGCAGGCTGAGCTGCCTCTGGTCTCCTGCTGTCTCTCTCTCTCACTCTTCCAACACCCTGGGTTCTTTTTCTTTTCTATGTATTTCAGTGCATCTGTGCTGAGGGGCAGAGGGCTACCGCTGTGTCTGCCTGTGCTGGGGGGGGGGAGCTGTCAGGTGTCTGTCTGTGCTGGGGGGTGGAGGGCTACCACTGGGTCTGTCTGTCTGTCTGTGCTGGGGGGGGGGAGCTGCGGGATGTCCGTCTGTGGCAGGGATACGGCCGGGTGTCTGTGCTGGGGGGGTGAAGCTGTTGGGTATCTGTCTGGGGTGGGGGGTTTAAGGTGTCTGTCTGTCCTGGGGGAGGGGTGGAACTGTTGGGTGTCTGTGCTGGGGGGTGGGGGGTTTAAGGTGTCTGCCTGTCTGTCTGTGCTGGGGAGGGGTGGAGCTGTCGGGTGTCTGTGCTGGGGGGTGGGGGGTTTAAGGTGTCTGTCTGTCTGTGCTGGGGGGGGTGGAGCTGTTGGGTGTCTGTCCTGGGGGCGTGGGGGGGTTAAGGTATCTGTCTGTCTGTCTGTGCTGGAGGGGGTGGAGCTGTTGGGTGTCTGTGCTGGGGGGTGGGGGGTTTAAGGTGTCTGTCTGTCTGTCTGTGCTGGGGGAGGGGTGGAGCTGTTGGGTGTCTGTGCTGGGGGTGGGGGGGTTAAGGTGTCTGTCTGTCTGTGCTGGGGGGGTGGAGCTGTTGGGTGTCTGTGCTGGGGGGTGGGGGGTTAAGGTGTCTGTCTGTCTGTGCTGGGGGAGGGGTGGAGCTGTTGGGTGTCTGTGCTGGGGGGTGGGGGGGTTAAGGTGTCTGTCTGTGCTGGGGGGGTGGAGCTGTTGGGTGTCTGTGCTGGGGGGTGGGGGGTTAAGGTGTCTGTCTGTCTGTGCTGGGGGAGGGGTGGAGCTGTTGGGTGTCTGTGGTGGGGGGGTTAAGGTGTCTGTCTGTCTGTGCTGGGGGGGTGGAGCTGTTGGGTGTCTGTGCTGGGGTGGGGGGGTTAAGGTGTCTGTCTGTCTGTGCTGGGGGAGGGGTGGAGCTGTTGGGTGTCTGTGCTGGGGGGTGGGGGGTTAAGGTGTCTGTCTGTCTGTCTGTGCTGGGGGGTGGGGGGGTGGAGCTGTTGGGTGTCTGTCTGGGGTGGGGGGGTTAAGGTGTCTGTCTGTCTGTGCTGGGGGGGTGGAACTGTTGGGTGTGCTGGGGTGGGGGGGTTAAGGTGTCTGTCTGTCTGTCTGTGCTGGGGGAGGGGTGGAGCTGTTGGGTGTCTGTGCTGGGGGGTGGGGGGTTAAGGTGTCTGTCTGTCTGTCTGTGCTGGGGGGTGGGGGGGTGGAGCTGTTGGGTGTCTGTCTGGGGTGGGGGGGTTAAGGTGTCTGTCTGTCTGTGCTGGGGGAGGGGTGGAGCTGTTGGGTGTCTGTGCTGGGGGGTGGGGGGGTTAAGGTGTCTGTCTGTCTGTCTGTCTGTCTGTGCTGGGGGGGTGGAGCTGTTGGGTGTCTGTGCTGGGGTGGGGGGTTAAGGTGTCTGTCTGTCTGTCTGTGCTGGGGGGGTGGAGCTGTTGGGTGTCTGTGCTGGGGTGGGGGGGTTAAGGTGTCTGTCTGTCTGTGCTGGGGGGTGGGGGGGTGGAGCTGTTGGGTGTCTGTGCTGGGGTGGGGGGTTAAGGTGTCTGTCTGTCTGTGCTGGGGGGTGGAGCTGTTGGGTGTCTGTGCTGGGGGGTGGGGGGGTTAAGGTGTCTGTCTGTCTGTCTGTGCTGGGGGGTGGAGCTGTTGGGTGTCTGTGCTGGGGGGTGGGGGGTTAAGGTGTCTGTCTGTCTGTCTGTGCTGGGGGGTGGGGGGGTGGAGCTGTTGGGTGTCTGTCTGGGGTGGGGGGGTTAAGGTGTCTGTCTGTCTGTGCTGGGGGGGTGGAACTGTTGGGTGTGCTGGGGTGGGGGGGTTAAGGTGTCTGTCTGTCTGTCTGTGCTGGGGGAGGGGTGGAGCTGTTGGGTGTCTGTGCTGGGGGGTGGGGGGTTAAGGTGTCTGTCTGTCTGTCTGTGCTGGGGGGTGGGGGGGTGGAGCTGTTGGGTGTCTGTCTGGGGTGGGGGGGTTAAGGTGTCTGTCTGTCTGTGCTGGGGGAGGGGTGGAGCTGTTGGGTGTCTGTGCTGGGGGGTGGGGGGGTTAAGGTGTCTGTCTGTCTGTCTGTCTGTCTGTGCTGGGGGGGTGGAGCTGTTGGGTGTCTGTGCTGGGGTGGGGGGTTAAGGTGTCTGTCTGTCTGTCTGTGCTGGGGGGGTGGAGCTGTTGGGTGTCTGTGCTGGGGTGGGGGGGTTAAGGTGTCTGTCTGTCTGTGCTGGGGGGTGGGGGGGTGGAGCTGTTGGGTGTCTGTGCTGGGGTGGGGGGTTAAGGTGTCTGTCTGTCTGTCTGTGCTGGGGGGTGGAGCTGTTGGGTGTCTGTGCTGGGGTGGGGGGGTTAAGGTATCTGTCTGTCTGTCTGTGCTGGGGGGGTGGAGCTGTTGGGTGTCTGTGCTGGGGTGGGGGGGTTAAGGTGTCTGTCTGTCTGTGCTGGGGGGGTGGAGCTGTTGGGTGTCTGTGCTGGGGTGGGGGGGTTAAGGTGTCTGTCTGTCTGTCTGTGCTGGGGGGTGGGGGGCTGGAGCTGTTGGGTGTCGGGGGGGGGCGGATCCTACCAAGTGTCCGTCCGTCCGTCCGCCCGCCCGCCCGCGCTGGGGGGCGGCGCCTCCTGCCGGCCGTTGGGTCTCGCGCCCCGTTTCGAAGCGGGGGCAGCGCGAGGGGGAGCCGGGGGCCGCGGCCGAGCGGAGCCGGAGACGCCCCGCGGGGGCCCCGGCAGGGAGCCTGCGACGCTCGACGGGCCGGGGGCGGGGCGGGGCGGGGCGAACCCGCAGCCGAGCCTGTGGCTGCCGCGCCCCCCGGGCGGGCTCTGCAGAACCGGCGCCGCGGCTTTCCCCGCCCCCCAGCCGGCGCCGCCGAGCTCCCCAGAGCCGGGCCCCCTCCTGCCCGCAGCCCCGGGGCCGAGCCCACGCGGGCCAGGGACAGCAACGTGGGGATTCAATGAGCCCCGGGGGTAAAAGCCCTCCGGTGAGCCAGCAGACTTGCCTGATCTTGTTTAAAAACAAAACTACCAGAAGAAGGGGAGGGAGGGGAGAGAACCTCTTTGTGCCTCAGTTTCCCCATCCGTGAATAAGGGTCATAACATCCACTTCGTAGGGGCCCTTACCAGAAGTATCTTGCCAACCCCCACCAATCAAAAAATCTTGAGTCTGAACCCTCCCCACAAAATCACCAGCTCCTCTTTAAAAGTCTCTAGATTTTAAAGAGAAGACACTGCTGGTTCTCTTTATCTGCAAAAGGTGCTGGCTCCAGAGAGGGGAGGCAAGGCACCAGAGGAAGGCTTGCATTTACTTAGGTCCTACAAAAGCTGTGCCTATGTTTTTTTAATTGCTATTATTTTTTGTGTTACTAAGTTGTGTTACTTAGGAGTCCCAGCAGAGTGGGACTCCTGAGTAACACAACAAAAAAGATAACAAGGAGTCCAGTGGCACCTTAAAGACGAACAGATTTATTTAGGCATAAGCTTTTGTGGGTAAAAACCCCACTTCTTCAGATGCATGGAGTGAAAGGTACAGATGCAGACATAAATATACTGACACATGAAGAGAAGGGAGTTATCTCACAAGTGGAGAGCCAGTGTTGACAGGGCCAATTCGATCAGGGTGGATGTGGTCCACTCCCAACAGTAGATGAGAAGGTGGTGACCCAACCACATCAGCCACACCATCAGAGGCTCATTCACCTGCATGTCTACTAATGTGATACATGCCATCATGTGCCAGCAATGCCCCTCTGCCATGTACAGTGGCCAAACCAGACAGTCGCTACATAAAACAATAAATGGACACAAATCGGACATCAGGAATGGTACTACACAAAAGCCAGAGGGAGAACACTTCCACCTTCCTGGACATTCTAGAACAGCTTTGAGAGTAGCTATACTTGAACAAAAAAAAATCAGAAACAGACTTAAGAGAGAAACAGCGGAACTAAAATTCATTTGCAAATTTAACACCATTAATCTGGGCTTGAATAGGGACTGGGAGTGGCTGGCTCATTACAAAAGCAGCTTTGCCTCTCCTGGAATTGACACCTCCTCATCTATTGTTGGGAGTGGACCACATCCACCCTGATCGAATTGGCCCTGTCAACACTGGCTCTCCACTTGTGAGGTAAACTCCCTTCTCTGCATGTGTCAGTGTATTTATGTCTTTGCATCTGTAACTTTCACTCCGTGCATCTGAAGAAGTGGTGTTTTTACCCACGAAAGCTTATGCTCAAATAAATCTTAGTCTTTAAGGTGCTACCGGACTCCTTCCTGTTTTTATGGATACAGACTAACATGGCTACCCCCTGATACCTAGCAACAAAGATAGTTTTGAATCCAGAAAACTACCCCCAGCGGATAATGAAAAACACCTTAGAACCGAAACCCTGCAAATCAAGGGGTGTGGGTGTAATTCCACCTGGCACCTTCTGCATTTCTGTCTGAGTGTATCCTGCTGCCAGTTTAAAAAGGAGGATCTCTGGGAAATCCTGGATTTTGTACACTCCTGCAGGCACAGAGTAAAGCCTGCATTCAGAGCCGAAGCAGCGCTATGCATGCTGGGGTGGGCTACATTTGTTCACTTTTGCTACATCTAGCATATCTGAATACAAGGGCACTTGTGCGTATATTCAAATAAGGGGTCTCTTTTGACAGTGTTATTTAATTATCAGCATAAATCATTAGTAGCCAAGATTGCAGGCTTTTATCACTAGCTCTGCCACTGATTTCCGGAGTGAGCTGGGGTAGGGATCTTAGGCGCTCTGCGTCCCTTTAGCAATCTGTTGAATACGGAGCTCCTGCCTTCCAGGAATGTTGTGATTTGTTTGTAAGCCGCAGTGATTTGCCCACAAAAGGCACTCGAAAAAATGTGAAGTCTGATGATTAATAATAAATAGAATACAAGAGATGGTTAGAGGATTTGCAGTATCTTTTTAAAATGGGATACCCACATGAGACAGACCTTTATTTCTGTGGCAGTCCCAGAAAGACACATCATACCCTCCACCCTGATTAACTACAATGCAAACTTCCCCACAAGGGCCCGTGCTGGACTTGAACCAGAAACCTAGTGGAAATAAAAGCCTGTTTTTCTCTTTTTATCACTCTCCCATGCCACTGGGCTTAATTCTAACTCATCAGGAATTTCCCACATTACAGATGAGGCAGTGGGGCGAGTGGTGTAATTTTTAACACAGAATTCTGTCAGTGCTAAGGTGCTCCTTTTATTTTAGAAAAAAAAAATTAAGTTCTATTTAGATGCCAAGTGAAGGCAAAAAGTGTGTTTTAAGGCACAACATATTTACAATGCACAAGTAACAGTCATTGCACAGGGTCCTTGTGGACTTGAAACCTGCATACACACAACAAATGAAAACCCAAGGCTAGACAGAGGGAGCATAGGAACTCCTTGGGGCCGCAGACCCACCTTCTCTCAGCCCAGCTGTGTGCAATTACTCTCAGCTAGCCTGGGCAGTTACCAGCATGAACACAACTTTATGAGCATCCACCACACCTCACGGAAACTGGAGAGTTTCTGTGAACACCAGCAGTAATCACTTGTGAGCTTTATCCATATGACCAACGTCACCCCCACTGGCTCAGTAGACTGCTGCCCAATCAGATGGACATTTAAAAGAGCCTTTTACGCTAGCTTCTTCATGAACATCTTGGGTAGCGGGGTGTATCACTGATGCAGGAGCTGCAGAGCGTTGGATCTGGGAGACTACAGGGGAGGTTCTTGCAATTACTCAGACAATAGTGACATTGTGGGGCAGGGCGTGGTAGGGTTAGACAGACCTGTGGTTCTTAAACTGACATCTCCAGGACATTCTGAACTCACTGCAGGACCCAGTCCACCTAAACACCTTCAGGAAGGGATGGATGCTCAAAGGGAGGAGAGTAAAATTAGATCCTCTCCTGCTTGCTCATTTTAGAGCCTACTCCAATGGGGGGGGGGGGGAAACAGGGAGGGGTAGTTTTTAATTTGTTGTTGGGTAGGGGACATCAGTGAGATCCTGCTCTCTGTTTCTGGCAAGGGGGAGCCTCAGAAAGGATGTGGGGCTGGCTTGCTGTCCAGATCAGGGTACGGGCAAGGCGCATCTTGCTGATCAATCGACTGGTATGAGCTGCGATCCCGGCCCACGCTGAGGAAACCTGCATGGGGAGGAATAGATGATGCTTTCAGACAGTGCCAGCTCAGGAAGTCAAATAAACGTAGTTCAGCATTGCATCACATTCATTGCATCCTTGCTCTCCTTGCACCCAAGGAATTTTGTGACACATGCTACTTGTAATTATGCTCATTCAAATAAAAGCACTCTTCCTTCCAAGTACAATTAGCACGGGGGGCAGGCAGAACGCCCTCACCCAACCTCCTTGCTTAGCAATGCACCATTTGCCAGTTGCATTACGAGTTTTTCTGAAGCAGAAACGGGCAATGGCCAGGTGCAGGATATCAGAAGGGACAGACCAGCGTGCGGCTGCAGTATGGCTAATTCTAGACCCCTCACTGTTGCCATTAGCTCTGAATAACAAACACTGATTCCCCAAGGTCCTCTACAGTTACAACTGCGTGTCAGGTGTTTTAATAATGGTGTAGTACAATCATGCTATAAGAGTGGCCTCCAGTCCAACTTTAGATTTCTCATGAAGAAGGGGCCTAACACTTATGCAGAGAGACAGTTCCTGGAAGGCGTATGGGACCAGGAACAAGCTGGAGAAGGGTTGGTCCAAGGCTTCCAAAGCAAAATAATTTTAATAGGTGGACGTGATGAGTCCTAGATCCTCACTCAGAACAACAAGCCAGGGCTGCTTTTCATTCCCTGAGAGGTACTGTTCTTGCAGCCATGAAGCTGAGTCGAATAGCCAGACCCACAATTACTGTTTGTTTCAGCTTGTTTGAACAGTTTCCTGTGGGAGCCAGGGGAGACTAAATCTACGCTGCAATACATGAATACCAGGGGCACAATGTCTGGCTGGTGGAAATCAGTGAAGAGCTGAATGCATGATTCACCCATCAGTCTCTCTTCCTAATAAGCCCACCTCATATCTCTGAGTTACAAAGCAAAGTGTATCACACTCAGGCACTGTCTTTTAATACAACCGTGCCCTGATTATGTTACAAACATGGTTTGCTGTGTTAAGCATCTTACAGAGCCGTGATGCAGTCCCGGTGCAACGAGAGAAAGAGAGAAGCTTTTTGTCTATCTAGGCTGATCAACTATCATGAGATAGAAAATTATTTAAATCAATGCTAGTCACTGACACATGTGACAACTCCTGCTGAAAGCAGGCAGGGGGCTGGGGGAGCTGCCAAGCAACAGACGGCTATTCTGCATAGAACGAAACCGACTATGAAGTGACCAGGAAAATACATAAGTGGAACAAAGTGGGATAGTTGCACTGCGATGGGACAGACCTAGTGGCATGAAGGTGCCACAAGGAAAAGCTAACAGGAAGGGCGTTTGGTGAACGTGTTAACCTCACATCAGTGACTCACACCTTGTACCGAAAGGCTGCAGTGAAGCCAGTTTGGGCTAGCGCAGAAAACTAGTGCTACCGTTTTTATTGAGTTCGGTCTAGTGACGGAGATGCCTAGGGCTAGAGACGAGATCCACGTCCCGGGCTCACCATTGGGCTGGAAGGGATAGCCCCGAAAACCTGGAGAGGTGAAGGGAACAGCACTCATTGCTCAATGACACCTACTCTTCCTGCCGCAAGCAAGTAGATGGTTACGTCTGGGTTATAAGCACAACAAGCAGCTGATGGACGAGGCTTGTGCCAAGATGCCTGGCAAGACTGTGCTGAGAACCCACGGGGGCTGGCATCTCTGCATTCTGCTTGCAGTTTCATTAACAGCATGGCAGGAGAGAGACTGGCAGGCATCAAAGCTGTTCCCCATTACACTAGGTGGGATGAGACTGGCATCCTGCAGCTGGCATCCCCAGGTGCCCAAGCTGATCCCATCTTCTGGATACTACAGCGCTCCCTTGCATGGGAGGCCTTACCCTCTGCAGGAGCACAGAAGCAGCAAAGCAAGGACCTTCTAACACATCTCCACTTTCCTAGCAGCCAGGGAGTTCAGAGCCAGGAGCGGTGGAGTGGTGCATTAGCCCAAGCTGCTCTCCGAAGAGACGAGGGTGGAAAGCCGCTGTTCAGGAGGTTTTTTAGGAGGCAAAAAGCAGGCTCCAAAGTGCATGGTACCTTCTGCAGGAAGGGGGAGGAGGGCAGCAGTAAGACTAATGACTGGCACAGTCCAACAGGACCAGAATTCGCTTTGCAGCCTCTGTTTGCAGGACCCTCTGCCAAGGACGCCACAAAAGAGAAGCTCAGTGGGGATTTGCAAGCCAGCTAGTTCAGACTCAGGGCTTGCCCTGTACACACTGCAGAAGGTCATTTCACAGCAGCTAACACGCTCTTGTCTCAGAGGAGGTCACTGAGGAATTGTCAACTAGAGACACATTTCACCTACCCAGGACATTGGAGACATCAGCTATTCCTCAGAACTGCCCCCCCCCAGTGAGGAACATATTAGCCCCATGTTTCAGAAGGGGAAACTGAGGCACAGATTAAAATGATTTGCCCAAGGTGTCACAGCAAGGCTGGGATGAGAAGCCAGACTTTCATATCTATGCTCAGTTGACCCCACATCCTGCCCCCGTTCTCTCAACATGCTTTCATTTCTCCCTTCTCCTCCCTCCTTCTGCCCCAGTCACAGCCAGCGGGAACAGAACTAGTCGGTGAGGAAGAAAGACACAAAGGCTTCCAGCCCGACCATGGAACACACACAGCTAAGGGAAAGGGAAGAGGAGACAGGCAGCTCAGTTACGCCGGACAAGGGGGATACCACTGGAGTCAATACCGTCACAGGTAAAGCGGCTGTCGGACGAGGACTCCAGGTCTGCAAGGGAAAAGAGGGAGAACATAAAAAATCCACAAAGCATGAGACAAAGTGGGAGCACAAGAAGGGGACAAGGGGAGAACACAGACTGGGCAAGAGAGAGACCCACTAGAACAGGCAGAATCCAGCTGTGCGTATCCCAGACCGAGAGCAGGCGTGAAGGATCCAGAAGGCAGAATAAGCTCAGACTGACAACAGGAAAGGGCAGACTACATGGATGTGTGGCCTCCTACCTAGGTTGACGACGTACTCTCCCCCACGCTCCCGGTACATCTGATAGACAAAGAGACATGACAAGGGTTTGAGGAGGAGGCTGAAGATGGCCATGCCTGCATCGAAGCGCTGCAGGTCAGTCAGAGAGCTACCCCGGGGATAGAAGAGGCTGATGTTAATGATGTCCAGGAGGATCGTGATCAACAAGCCAGTCAGGAACTGGAAATCAGAAACACAAGGACATTGATTGGAAATCTGATTCACCACCAAGAGCCAAACAGCCCAAAACAATGGAAATCAGAGTCTCAGGATGTAACGTGTCTCCATCCTTGAAGACCTGCATTCACGTGCCACCGGCTTTACTTTACCTTACCTCACCTCCAGGCCAGCCTGAAATTGTAACCATGGTGGCGTCTAGCATATGGAATCCACACCCCCTTGACAGGTGTCTCACCCCCTTCCTGCTCATCTCTTAACACCTTACACTTTTCCCTGTAAAAGATGGATTTTCCTAAGAGGATGACTCGGTCTCATATTTACAATTATCTCTCCTCACCTCTCAGGGACCGTTTTTCCCTCTCATTTGTATTTTCCAGGGTAAGAGAGAGATTTATTTTTAAAATACATTCAGCACTTTGAGCTTGGGAGGGAGCAGATCAGCATCTTCAGTGGGACTCTTTGCCAAGTCAGGCTAGGTCCAAAAGCCGTTGGTACGAAATGAGGTTTGACATGTCTAAGGTGGACACAAATTTCATATTTGTACTGCAGTAGCAGTTCCAATGAGGGACTCAGGTGGTATTGGATTTAAAAGAATACCATATGTGAGGATTTCAATATTCCTCTGAAGTGGTTGTGGCCCTAACCGTAGCTTTGTGCGAGCACATGAGAGGCAAAGTGAAACTGAGTCGCTTCTCTGCATTGTCCAAGCTGAGTGAAATGCCGAGAGCAAGCATGTAGTGTTAATGGTCTATCCTAGTGCTTTTATACTGCCACCCCTCACTGTGGTATCCAGGCCCAAGCACAGAGAGTACATTACATTCGTTTAATTTTCAGATTTAATATTCTGTGTTAATAAAATAAAAAACTTTTGTCGCTTAATAGATTAAGTTAACCAGCTCCTGGCAGGCATTCTCTAAAGATGTACCATAGAGTCTAAGGCCAGATCATCTAGTCCAGGGGTGGCCAACTTGTGTCTCCGGAGCCCCATGCGGCTCTTCAGAGGTTAATATGCGGCTCCTTGTACAGGCACCGACTCCGGGGCTGGAGCTACAGATGCCAACTTTCCAATGTGCTACAGGGTGCTCACTGCTCAACCCCTGGCTCTGCCCCAGGCCCCAGCCCCACTCCCCTCCTTCCCCCAAGGCCCCCGCCCCTTTCCCTGAGTCTGCCGTGCCCTTGCTCCTCCTCCTGCGCCCCGCACCACGAGCCTCCTGCACGCCACAAAACAGCTGATCGCGGCGGGCAGGAGGCGCAGGGATGGAGGGTTAGGTGCTGATAAGCGGTGCTGCTGGAGGGTGGGGCGGGGGAGCTGACTGGGGGCTGCCGCTGTGTTACTGTGGCTCTTTGGCAATGCACATTGGTAAATTCTGGCTCCTCCTCAGGCTCAGGTTGGCCATCCCTGATCTAGACTGACGTCTGACATAACACAGGTCATAGAACTTACCCCAAATCATTCTTGTTTGAACTAGATTCTATCTTTTAGAAAAACATCCAGTCTTGATTTTAAAATGGTCTCTAATGGAGAACTGGTAAATTGTTCCAATGGTTAACTCCCCTCACTGTTATAATGTATGCCTTATTTCCAGTCTAAAATTTGTCTAGCTTCAACTTCCAGCCATAGGATCTTGTTAGATCTTTGTCAGAGAGACCAAAGAGCCCATTATCAAATATGTATTCCCTATGTAGGTACTTATAAATGTATCAAGTCATCTCTTAATTTTCCCTCATTAAACAGTTCCTCGAGTCTATCACCATAAGGCAGGTTTTCTAATCCTTTAAGCATTCTCCTGGCTCTTCTCTGAGCCCTCTCCAATTTATTAGTCCTTCTTGAACTGTGGACATCAGACTTATACACATACTTAACTTTACTGCTGTAATTCATCCCATAGACTTCAATAAGATCACTCACAATGCCTAAAGATAAGTATGTGGGTACGTTTTTCCAGGATTAGGGCCTAGTTAATTCAAAAAGTTAACAGTACTTTCCCTGTCCTACACCTGCCTAAGTCCCCCTGCCAATTTTTGTGGCTTCACAATCAAATTTCCTAATTTTAAAAAAATATTTCTTTCCCTTATCATCATTTGAAAGGCCTGCACAAATGGGAGGGAACAACAGGACTAACTGCATATCCAGGGGAAACACTGAAACTGACCCGACAAGATGCTGTCAAATACACAAGACTTAAAAAGGAGAAAATATTCTCTCCACCATGTTTCAGTTATAGTCATCTTTGGTCTTACTTCTACCAGTAGTAGGCAAAAAGTTGAGAGACTGTTTTTTAAATTAGAACGTGTCCCTTTCAAAGAGGCAGTCCCATTTATTTCTACGAACAAGCTGAACACTTGTGGTTTGTTTTAAAGCCGTGGTGGTGGTGGTGGCATCATCATCTTTTTTTTCTTGCGAGTTTAACACGATGCAAGGTTAAGGGGTTCAGCTAGGAGTGCTCAGCACCCAGCAGATCCCACTGGAAACAATGGGTGCTGAACACTTTTGACCTTCAGTTCGGTGCCTAAATGAGAGCTGAGCTATTCTGAAAATCTGGCCGCTTGAGAGTCGGAAGTGCCCTTTTCAATTCTGAGCACAGCTGAAAAGTGGACTAGACTCTCAGGAATTTTTGCTATCCTCTCCTTAAAAGCAGTGACGTCTTCCCCACAACACCCTCTTACAGAGCCTGTTCAGGAAGGTGCCTGCCCCCTGACTTACCATGATTATTGCATCGATGGACTCTCGCTGAGCAATTGCCCAAACCCCCACTGCCAGGACGGTGAAGTTTCCCCATGCGTAGGATGGCGGAAGCCCCAAGCATCCCCTGGCAAACAAGGCACAAAAAAACCATTCAGAACATGTCTGATGTGACTAGTGTGAGTTTAACCACTGGAACTCAACCCCCTTAGATCTCTGTGTTGCAAGATTTCGATACGGAATGCTAGATCTGTTCCAGCAATATGCTGGGTTTTCCCCTGCGCTTCAGACTCCGGGGTTATCCTAATAACTGACTCCAGCAATATGAAAAGATTATTTCCCCACCCCTAGAATTCTATATATATAGGAATTATAGGCTGTCTGGATCAATCATGAGTAAGAGCCAAGAATTACTACTGCAAGATCTCTCCATTTGCTACTACAGGATCTCTGTATCAACACCCGCAAGAAGCGGATGATTCCCCTGCAGTCTCAGTTCACCTTTCCCAGAGTTATATCTATCATCCCAACATCAGCTATGAGGCCAATTAAGCTCAAGCATTTACTACAGCACTCACATGCAATTCACACAATCAAATCCCCTACAAAGGGTTAGGATTTTAAACAAAAGGCAAGTTTCTTTAGGGTCTCTTGACGTTTGTTCAGAACATTGTTCCCAGCTGGCCTCCATTGCAGCTATATATTTACCTCCACCCTGTTATGGAGATTTATTTACATCTAAAAATCTAATCACATATGCATGCTTGGCAGAATTCATTTTTTTAATAATTTCAACAGCTAAATATCAATGTTTATTTTTAAGCTTTTTTATTTTTATCCATTTAAATTTCCACAGTCGCAGGAAATTATGGAGGGACTCAGACTAATTATTTAATGACAGTAGAAGTTGAGATTCAAAAAGTTAAAATGTATTGATACCAGTCAGCTCTGTGTTCTTGGGGAACCAGGGCACAGTATCTAGCCTGTCTGACTCATGAAAGACACACAACAGTCTTTGCTTGAACCAAAACCGATCAGAGAAAAGACTTGCAGAGAGCAGTGAAGGGCATTGGGAGACACACCTAGACTCCTCCTGACAAGGGCGACAAGATTAAGGCATCGCCATTAGTATACAGAATGGAGAACAGAGGCCACTCCCCTAGCCTCATCTGCATGAAAGATGGGACAGGGAGACATCTCCATTAGCATACAGAATGGACAACAGAGAACCGCACTGAACTCTGGGACCAGAAAAGCAGGGAAGCACTGCATCATGGGGGATCTCTGCTCCAGATGCTAATGAACCTACGCCTGCACACACCCAGCTCAACAGTTATCAGACCAATTCTAGTAATGAATCTTTGATTGATATCCAAAATACTGAAGCAGCCTAATTGCACTGTGAGCTTCCTGCAAGGAACACCACCCATAGCCAAGAGTGATCAGCTCCTATTGTCTAGCCTAAAGAAAACCCTTGAGTCATCAGTTTACCCATAAACAAATCTAGTGTTCTCCCTTGAACCATTGTTGTTTCTCTACAAAAACCCCAAACTATGTTAATGTAAGTGTTCTGATGCATGGACCCAAACTCTGTATCAGTTCCACTGGGACTCCATCTCCTGACTGATTGTGCTGGGGGCTCTGCCTGTCTCCAGCACTCAGGACCCTGAGCTACCATCACCTGGGAACCCTGACCAGTTCAAGCCTCATGGAGTGGGTGAGATCCCTCCCTCTCTCTCTCTGTTCTCTTTTCTACCTCAGGTATTAACCTTTAATAATGTAACTTATGTTTGTTTAGCCCTCCTTGTGTAGTTATCACGATTATCCAGTAAATAACTTTATGGTTAAGCTAGTTGCTTCTCTCTCTCTCTGAACTTTACTCTTGTGTTTTCAGCTTCCCCATTTACTCTGCAGCAACGCTTCTTTTACCTAAGCTAAAGATCCCTGTAGCATCCCAAATACTGTGGGGTTTGCTCATCGAGTGGGTTACTACCAGTACAATTGTAATGCGAACGGGGGGGCATATAAAGGTGGCAGTTGAAAGTGCTGCTTGACCCAGCCCGTTGAGTCCAGGGACATATAAGGGGGTCAGCTTGAGTGTGCTGATTGACCCGGTCCACTCAGACTTGCTCTGTTAGCGGGTGGGTGTTCATCTGATTCTGGGGCTGGAGGAACCCAGCCCTGGGGAATCTAGGTCCTGCAGGGTAGCTCCATTGGAAGGGGACTTGCAGAAGGGAGAAGTAGAGCTCCATATGAACACCCTGTTCCAAGAAGCTGGAATGAGCAAAGGCTCAGGAAAAACCCAGGTAATAGAAGAGAGGAAGCACTCCCAGGGAATTAGGAGTTTGATGGGAGGAAAAGAAACAGTGTCTTGGGGTTTAAGGGCCCGGGATCAGGAGCCCTGTAGGGTAGGATGGGTCAGGACACCCCTCTCTTCCAGCCAATCAGGAGGAGCTTTCTTGAGGCAGGTAGTATATAATCAGCCTTCTTCCTCAGCACAGGGGAGATGCTGGCAAGAGAAGGAAGCCACCACCAGAAGGCTACACTCCAGGGAGAGTCAGCAGTGAGCTGGCTGTGGCAAGGGACGAGCTCTGTGTGGACGGCAGAAGAGCCAGAGCTAAGTGCGAACTGTTGGATTGTGGTGATGGGCTCGACTGGTGGAACCGTTGGGGGTCATTAATGCAGCCCCAAGTGGAGGGCAGCAGGACTTATAAGAAAGGCTGTGGAGAGGCTGTGAGTGGCTCTAAGAGGGAGAGAAGAGTGGAGGGTGGCCGGCACAGAGGGAACTCCGGGCACAAGGGACTGCTGAGTCGGTGGCAGCCCTCCTGCGAGGCCATGTAAGTAGGTAGGAGATAGACAGGAAGCCGTGGGCCTGATTCCCAAGTCGTTCTCTCGAAGCCAACAGAACAAAACCGATTTACACCAGCCAAGTGTTAAGTTCCGTGCGGTTGGTCATTTTTACCTTGCATCTGAAAGACAGCACCCCCAGCAGCAAGGTCCCCCCAGCACCACGCTGGAGCACTAGCCAGGACCGACACAGAGAGAAGAGTCATCAGTGAGTCATTCGGAGACACATTTCCTTGGCTGTTGCCCTATGCTGCCACCCAAACAGGACCCAGCTCCACTTGTGAAAAGGGTTGTGGGGCAAGGCCATGATTTAAGAGCGAAGCCACCCCGGGTCCATACCAATGCCACTATGCTGTGCTTATATTATAGCCAGGCAGAGAACAATGCTGTGCGGAGAGTGCTCCCCCCACACTAAAACAGCTGTGTGACGTTACTGACATGAACTGTGACCATATAGATCATTGTTGCAACCAAGGTCCTATAGCTGCACCAAAACTTGTACAAAGGAGGTCAAGTAAGGTGTCTATAGAAAGGTTGTAATTTGCTGGTCATGATTATGCTGTCTGTATGTGTGTATCATTCTTGTATTTGAAGTTATAAATATTGGCTATGTACTTGTATCTCAATGTGTTTGATTCTAAGTAGCCTCAGTGAAGCATTTGGTCAGCTTCTTGAGAAAGGACTATTCTCAGTAAGTGCCCAATCAAGAAACACTTAACTGACAATGGACTTTGGAAGACGCCAATCCACATCTGAGCTTTCCTGGGAATGTTCAAACTAACATGTAAACAATGGCTTCGGCCAGCAAAAAGCTGAATTATTCATGAACATGTAACTTGCCCAGGTGGCTACAAATTCCATCTTGTTGCTGTGATTTTGCACAAAAGAACAAAGGGGTTTCCGCCCACAAGAAAGAGAATATAAACGGCCCTGGAAGCCTCTCAATTTTGTCTTCAGCTGGCTCAAGAGATGGTCTCTCCACCTCAAAGAGATGCCTGAAAGAAACTGGAACAAAGGACAGCAACTACGGGGGTGTGAGTGATTGCTGGACCCAGGCCATAACCTACAACATTGGTCGGAAAAGGATTGGGCCCAGACTAGGAAGGAGTCCAGTCTGTGAAAGAAGCCTATTGGAACATCTCTAAGGGTGAGATTTCATCTGTAATCAGTGTCTAAATGTATTAGGCTTAGACTTGCGTGTTTTGCTTTATTTTACTTGGTGACTTACTTTGTTCTGTCTGTTATTACTTGGAACCACTTAAATCCTACTTGTTATACTTAATAAAATCATGTTTGTTTATTAACCCAGAGTAAGTAATTAATACCTGGGGGAGCGAACAGCAAGACATCTCTCTCTATCATTGTTATAGAGGGCAGACAATTTATGAGTTTACCCTGTATAAACTTTATACAGAGTAAAATGGATGTATTCAGGGTTTAGCCCTGGTCTACACTGGGGGATGTGGGGGAAAGAAATCGATCTAAGTTACGCAACTTCAGCTACGTGAATAACGTAGCTGAAGTCGACGTACTTAGATCGACTTACCGTGGTGTCTTCACTGCGGTGAGTCGACTGCTGCCGCTCCCCCGTCCACTCCACCTGCGCCTCTCGCGGCGGTGGAGTACAGGAGTGGACGGGAGAGCGCTCAGGGGTCAATTTATCACGTTTAGACTAGACGCGATGGATCGATCGCCGATCCGGTGGGTAGTGAAGACATACCCTTAGGCTCCCAGAAAGACTGAATACTGGGTGCTGGGAAAGTCCCTGTTAACTGAGAAACTCCTGGGCTAAGTGAATCTTAATTTCTGTGAACTGCAGGAGAGCGTGGCCCAACCTCTTGGTCAGTGCTGGAGCAGACTGGTGCATCTAGCTCAGCAAGACGGAAGTGGAGGGAAGCCTTTTCTGGCAGAGGGGTTTGTTCTCAGTGGGATCCCAGCACATCTAGTGACATTCTTGAGGGAGTTTCTTTGACCCAACCCATCACAAGCCGATTCTCAGTTCTCTTGAACCCCCTCTTCTCACCAGGTCCGAGTAGCGTACAAATGACTTACCATGTCGTGAGCAGCCAGTGCACCAGAACGATTGCCTGCAGGAGAGCAGAGAGAAGACAGGTCAGCAAGTCTGAGAAATGGTGGAGAACTGGAGTGAAATGGTACTTTCTGGCTTGAAAGGGCAAGGAAAGCAAAGAGCGCCAGCCAGGCCATAGAAATAAACAGTTCAAAGAGCTGGTTTGCAGCTGCAGAATGGACACAGCCATTCCCCTTGGCCTCTGCTGCTGGGCTTTTTCCGATCTGGTCGCAGTTTGTTACTGTTCTTACCTCTTTGAGCAGGTTATCCAGGGCCTGGTTAGGATTTTTAAATGGGTTATTGATTTTTGGAACCAGAAAACAGTTTGAACAGAAAGCCTGGCAATCTGATTGACACTTGATTAGCACATTTAAAACGCCACTGAATAGGTGTTCCAGCCCGGGGGCCCCAGCTCCCACTGCAAGGCCATTTTGTATCAGCTCTAAGCAGAAGTCCCTGCCTGCTGGCACAGAGGGTTTAATACTTTTTTTCCCTTCCCCTCCTGCCATTCTGTTCAGAGACATAGCTCAGCCCCAGCGAAGCCCTGCCAGGTCCAAAGACAGCAACAGTGACATTCAGCCTTCCCAGATGCCTGCTAAAAAATCCAGGGCCAATCCTGCAAGGTGCTGAATTCCCTCCACTCTCACTGAAGTCAATGGAAATGGAAGGGTGCTCAGTAACTTACACAATCAGGTCCCAACTCCTTGCATGGCAATGACATTCCAAGCAGTGTCACAATACAAATATTTACATGAATGGCTCTTGCCATTGTGTTTAATTAGGCAAATGAGAGATGATAGGAGCTTATAACAAAGCAAATGCTTGTGCTGCTCATTCTCTTACTGGTGATCTGAGATCTTCTGTAACCAAGGAGACACTCTTATTCTCCACGCATTGCAGGATATTTTCTTGCCATTTGTGTTTAATTTGATTTACAGCTGGGCAAGGTGCACAGAGCCTCCACTGTGAACTTCCACCAGCTGCTTTGAAACAAACAGAGCTTCACTCTTTCTGAACTAACAGCAGGATGAGAAAGGACACACTGAACCTGCTGAGTCCAAACAATTTGGGCTCCGTTACCGCTCCCTAAGACACGTTTGGCCTGCAGATAACCACAGGCCGTATGTTCCATTGGTACAAGGTATGGGTGGGAATCTCTCTAAAACACGACAAGCCTCAATGTAGAACCACAGGGGGAAAAAAATCGAAGATGCAATCAATTAGCTCATACTGACTGCAACACTTTTTTCCAGATCTCATTTCAGAGTTTTCAATCACTAAAGGTATCGTAAGAGAGAGGTGCTTAATGAAAATTACATGGACCCCAACACGCTTCATCATTTAGGGCCACATGGCAATACCTTTACTTACGCAAGCAATCGGCCTATTGAAATCACTGGGACTTCTCAGTGGGTCTCTATCTAGCCCTTACATTCCACATGCATTACACTCAAATTTAGGAACGGTTTTGGCATGTCTAGATATTGTAGGGATTGGGCGCAGAACTGTTCTGATCTCATTGCATTTACTGATCCATCTAATATGTAACGCATACACTAAAGTGTCATTCTTTGTTCACGGGGGCACCTAGAGGCCTCAAGGCTCGGCTTCGTGCTAGACACCACATAAACACAATAAAGGAACTTCCCTTCCTCAGAAAACAATCTAAGAGACAGGATGGAAAAAGGAAGTCGTAGCATTACCACCTTACAAACGGAAGTACAGAGAGGTGAGGTGACTTGCCCATGGTCACAGAGATAGGCTGTGACAGAGCTGGAAACTGAACCCAGGGTCATTATTTATCTGTATTACTGTAGCACCTAAGAGCCCCAGGACGCCCTAGTGCTAGGGGCTGTGCAAACACAGGACAAACTGACAGCTCTGAGATGCTATTGGTCTCTCCTGGATCTCAGCACCGTGCCTTGGTCATAAGACCTTTCCTCCACTCTCTCGTTTAATGCAAAGACTGTTGCTTTTAAAAATGTGAATAACCAATAAAGCTGCAACACAAACAAGCAAAAACCAGGAAATTCAAAATGAAAAGTGGCCCCTCATCCTTACCTTACCCCGTTCTGCCTAGATATCACAGTGCGTACGACTTAAGATGCAATATTGTTCCTGTATAGATGCAATACCTTGGTATAGCTGCGACTAAGCATTAACGCTGGGTAGGCTGGATTTTGTCACAACATCAAAAGCCATTTAAACAGGTTTTTAATGTTGATTTTTATTTCAGTTGTTCATGAAAGGCTACAAAATGCTGCTTCTCCCCCATTTCACCCTGCAGACCAAACGGAAGCTGCTAATCAGTAAAACACAGGATGTGCCTGTATAAAAAGGAGAAATGCAAATAGGATTTACTCAAGAGACTACCACAATATCAGAGCAGCTCTTAATTATGTAGAATTTAATTGCACGTTACATACTCACTAGACCCCCTAACACCTCACCATTTAACATAATTAGGTAGCTCCCCCCCACCCCGAAGTTGTCTGTTCCAATATTGCAGTTATTAAATTAGGAGGCATGCTTAACCACACAGATGAGGGAGGGAGGGAGGGTCAGAACCTTGCTATTCCAGGACTGACCGTTTTAGGGGACTGGCAATGCAATATGGGGCCTTTTCCTTCCTGGTTACTAGGCTTGGCTGGTAGTGACAAGATATCCTTCTCTGACAGCTGTGAGGTTAGTTGGTGGTCTCAGTCCAGTACAGAACAGCATCTTAAATCAGTATGGTGTCAAGAATACATGTCTAATGGTATCTTCGCCTATACCAGATTACACAAGTCACTTTGCAGGCCGGCTCTTACAGTGGGATGTGGGAAGGATTAATTCCCTTCTTTTTGCTCAAAGATTTAATCCCTGATGGCTGAAATGTCTTCCTCTAATGAAACAAACTCCATTATTAAGCCTCCGTCTAGAAGTGAAAGAGACGTTAAAGGTGGAAAGGTTTTTGGATGAGCCCCTGTACCCACGCTTCCTTTTTAAAGGCTTCCAGGCTGAACGGAAGGATGATCGCTTGGAAACTCAGGAGATCTGGGGTCAATCCCTAGCTCTGCCACCAATTCCCTGTGTGTGACCTTGAGCAAGTCACTCTATCAGGTCCCAACATGTGAAGTGGGGATAATATTTCCTTCCTCCCACTCTCGGTCTTTCTTGTCTATTTAGATGGTAAGCTCTCTGGGGCAGGGATTTCTCTAATTATATATTTGTTTGACTCCTGCCACAATAAGACCTTTAGGCGCTACTGTAATATGATAAGGATCCACAACACAACAGGCAGGTTCAACAGAGACAACAGGGGTGAAGAGATACAGGGAACTAGTCATCCTCCCACCGGAGTCTTGATGGGATACGCTAGAAAGGCAGCACCAGGGGAAGCTCCTGCACCACATACTCTAAAGATAAACAGATATCAGTTTGTATTTCTGTCTCGCTGCTTGTTTTCACAAGTCACTCAGGGGTGCTGGAACAAGCTGTATAGTGCGGATGCTAAGAGCCATTGAACCGAACTGTAAACCCTATATATAATGGAAACCACTTCAAGCCAGGGGGTGCTGCAGAACCCCCCGCACTTCAAATTCCAGCACCTATGAAGTCACTTAAGAAAAAAAAGCCACCAAGATAATTCCCAGGGCCCTTGCTTCCCAAGGAGGCCTAGCGGAGCCAAACTTTAAAGAGACAAATTTAATTCAAAACAGCTTTCCCCCCTGTCCATTGTACAACCAATACTTAGTCCATGTTTTGTTTACTATCTTAATTAGATGTCCTTGTTTCTCACTATTATGCTTTGTGTTTATGGTGCTCAGACAACAAAGTTAAGAAGACTTTAAAAACATGGACTAGAGCAAGATCTTTCAAGTGTTCCCCAGCACCAGAAATTCTCACAATAGCCCTGACTATCCATAGTAAAAGTCACCCAGAATTCACTGTTCTAAAAACGCCACAATGTGCAAGCCACATGACCAGCGCTTGAAAACACCATTTCCTTACTTGCCTCTAGCAAGTGAAAAAAGCTTTCCTTGGAAAGGGAAGCGGGAAGCCACGAACCTGTAAAATCTAAACTTCCGTTTTAACATGCCACATAAAAGCAACTAGAGTTTATGGTTGTGAACTCAGCCTTCGGGATGCAAACTTAACCAGGGGTGTTTTCCCAAGTCTGTATGCTGACCGCTCCAGTGCTGGTTCCCCTAACTTCCTCAAGCTTCAGCCAAGTAAAATTAACAGGACTGTGGTTAATTTCACAGCTATTCCTAACCCCTCAGAGAGCAACAAAAATGACAAGATACATATCAATTTCATTCCTGCTACAGGTTGGGCAAAGCTGAAAGCAGCTGAGGAAGGGCCTGAAGATATTAATGCAGAACAGGATACCAAAAATAAAATGGAGGGTAGGGAAAGATAAACTAGACCTCAACACCACTTAACAGCCAGGGAGCTCTGAGGAGAAAGGCATTGCTCTCTTACAGCGGTGAAAATGTGCGGAAAGTCTCAGATTTATCAGACAGCCAAGTCAAACACCAGTTCAAAGAGTCCCTGAGCAGAGTCCAAGGACTCACCCCCCCGCAGAGGAATTCTAGCTTCCTCCCCTTTCCTGGCAGCTGGGGTTTCTCCAAGGAGGACAGGCTTCTCACCAAGGTGTTGACTCTGATCCATACTGGGAGAGGCCTCTCATTGGCATCTGTCTCTGGCCACTAGCTATCCAGTAAAGGTTTCAAGCCCTGAAGATTAGAAACTATGCCCTACAATTTAAAAATACATAGCCGTTTTCAGCTGTACAAAGCCAGAAAAGAATCAGAGGCCTGGAAGGGGCCTCGAGAGGTCATCTAGTCCAGTCCCCTGCACTCAAGGCAGGACTAAGTATTATTCAAGGCAGGACTAAGTATTATTTGGCTCACTTCCAAAAATGCTCTGCCCAACAGCAGCCAAGCCTATTCTGAACCTGAAAACTTGTACACAATTTTATCCTGGATCAAGTGTTGGCCGCTAAAAAACACAGTTAATTAACCAATTGTCTCTGCTGCAGTCTTCTTGCCCCCAGAACTTGCCCTGTAGTTAAAGGGAGCTTTGGGTAGGTCAGAAATGCATGACAGGGTTAACAACAAACTGGGTTAATGTTGCAAGAAGGAAACTTAGTTATAAATACTCCCTCCTTTCTTTAAGGAAACGTGCATGTTTTCTGATGTTTGGCACAACAAGACCCTGTCCTGGGTGGCACAAATACATGACAGGAATGTAACAGAGTTTAAGGAACTTCTTTGCACTCTCCCCAAAACCGATTGGCACATGCCAGCTCTGTTAGGGCAGAGTCCTAGTCCAGTTTCTCATCCCAGCACCCCATCTGGCCTCCAAGCTTCTAGTTGGCACAAGTCAAATTAGAAGCACCATCGGCTGGAGCCATGGGAAATTCTTGCAGAGGTTTGAAGACAAAAACAGACTGAGCGAGAAAGCAGGTCTCCAGCACCCATCCCCCAAGACTGCGGCTCCCTCCTGAGCCACAGAAAAATTTGCTCCTCTGAGGGGAGAATGAGTCACTATCTTTGATAAAACCAACATCCAGTGTCAGCGAGAGAGTGACAAGTCACACTGTACTGTGCAAATGCAGCTCTCTCCAGAGTGCACAGCCAGGGGCATCTGTATCCAGTGCATCCTACAGCAGAGGGGGAATTATGATCCTTGCTTGGGCAAATGCTTGGTCAACAGCAAGAGTCATGGGATCTTTACGGGGAGATTGTCAAAACAAAAGCCACCCTCCAGTCTGAAGTGTCCTCATCTATGCGGTTAGAGAGTAGCCTCCCTAGGGGCATATCTACACTGCACCCAAAACAGGGTTTGAGCATCCACACTGCCCTGAAACCTGGACTGAAAGCTGCTGGCCCCAGGGGTCTCACAGCCATGCTAACACAGCCCTGCTGTGCAACGCAGACCTGCTGGTTTGGGTCTTCAGCTTGAGCTATGTCTACATTTTAAAAAATGACAGACTTTGGACCCAAGTTACAGGGCGACCCAGGCTCTGACCCACCTCCCTAGCAGCGTCCTTAGGAGCGGGAGTCCTGAGTGCCTGGGGCCCGGAGTCAGACTGATCTGTGTGTGGACAGAAAGGGGGCGGTGGGCTCAGGGCTATGCACCAGGACCGTAAAGGTCAGGTGAGATTAGCTCTTTCCCCCGCTCAGAGGGTGCGCTGTGCCCCTAGGACAGCCCCGCTGTCTGCCCCGTCGTTCGCGTGGGCTCAGGAGCAGGGGGAGGGTTACGCTAACCGGCTGCCGGGTGCTCGGCGCTGCACGGAGACCCCCCCCCTACACACGCCTCGGGGGAGGGGACCTCAAGCTCCGCAGCCTCCCGGGAGATCCAGCACCACCCCCACGGGTCGCTGAGCCGCAGCCTCTGCGTCCCCCCTCCCGGTACCTTGAGGTTCACAGCGGGCACCTCCATGTTTCCAAACTTTCCGCAGCCCCGCCCTGCACCCGTGACTGTGCTGGAAGCGTCTCACGTGGGCCCGGCTGGGCGGGGGCGGGGCGCTGCGGGGCTGGCTCTGCCCCCGGGGGGGGACCCTGCGCCCTCCTGTGACTGCCGCTGGGGCGGCCGGGGGCTCCCCGCCGGGGGATGCACAGAGCCGCCCCCGCCCGAGGTCGGTCATCCCACCCCTAAAGAGGGAGAATGAAACCCCCTCCCCGCGAGGAAAGGGACCCCGGCCAGGGGGGACCCGGGAACGTGGGGCAATGACCCCGGGACTCCAGGTGGACAGAGAGTGGGGCTGGCCGGGGGGCTGGGGCTGGACAGAGGCAGTGTTGGGGCTGGACAGTGGGGCTGGGGGTTGCTGAGTAATAGGGAGTGTGGATGCCGGTTGCCCCCAGACTGTGGTAAGGGAGGATGCCATGGCCCGGCTGGCCACCTGCCCCGTATTCCAGGGTGACCTTTGGGATCCAGGCAGGTAGCGCACACCCACCCACTGACATGGCGTTTTGTGCACAGCCCCCTTCGCATGGCTGCGCCCATCCCTCCTGGCTTGCAAATCAAAGGTGACAGTGAAAGATTTTTGCAGGTGCAAACGCTATTGTTTAAAAGCCAGCGTGCAAAAAACATCCTGCCTGAGGCCAGACCCTTTTGGAAGCTCTTGGTGTGCATATTCCTAAAGGACCAGGGCCTTTCAAATGTCACTGCACATCCCTCCATTGCTGCCTGACTTCTTAGGGCCCCAGCCCAAAGGGTGATAAATCCTTCTCCTGACCTAGAGAAACACCCGATGAAGTGAGGTGTAGCTCACGAAAGCTTATGCTCAAATAAATTGGTTAGTCTCTAAGGTGCCACAAGTACTCCTTTTCTTTTTGCGAATACAGACTAACACGGCTGCTACTCTGAAACCTCTTCTCCTCAGTGGCTAGCCTCCTTTAGGACTCAAGGACATTGATTCTTGCTGGCTCTCTCTGCTTTAAAATGTCCCCGCTGCTCCAGCTGTACCCCTAGTAAAAGCTGAGGGTTTGCAAACATTGGCTCAGTCAGTGGGTTTATTAAAACCAGGGGTAAATAGCAATATAGTATATAGAGCAGCAATATAACTAACACAAGACTGTACAAACTGTAAACTGAGCCACCTGATATCGCTAACCTTACTGGCTGAAAAAGAAGAAAAGCAAGTCCTCTGAATAGGATTCAAATCCTCTGAAAAGCGAGTTCCCAGAAGACGAGTTTACCCTACAAGGAATTCCTACCCAGTGAGAGAGTACATTCTCCTGCTCTATGAGCCTGATCCAAAGCCCATTGGCCTTCATGACAAAAGATACCCACTGACTTTACTTGGGCTTTGGATCAGTCCCTCTGTGTATGTGGAGAGGCAAGTAGGAAGAGACTCAGGTGATGAGATTCACTCTATGCAATGTTTCAGAGTAACAGCCATGTTAGTCTGTATTCGCAAAAAGAAAAGGAGGACTTGTGGCACCTTAGAGACTAACCAATTTATTAGAGCATAAGCTTTCGTGAGCTACAGCTCACTTCCTCAGATGCATATCGTGGAAACTGCAGCAGGCTTTATATATACACAGAGAATATGAAACAATACCTATTCCCACCCCACTGTCCTGCTGGTAATAGCTTATCTAAAGTGATTTCCAGCACAAATCCAGGTTTTCTCACCCTCCACCCCCCCACACAAATTCACTCTCCTGCTGGTGATAGCCCATCCAAAGTGACAACTCTTTACACAATGTACATGACAATCAAGCTGGGTTATTTCCTGCACAAATCCAGGTTCTCACATCCCCCCACCCCCATACACACACAAACTCACTCTCCTGCTGGTAATAGCTCATCCAAACTGACCACTCTTCAAGTTAAAATCCAAGTTAAACCAGAACATCTGGGGGGGGGGTAGGAAAAAACAAGAGGAAACAGGCTACCTTGCATAATGACTTAGCCACTCCAAGTCTCTATTTAAGCCTAAATTAATAGTATCCAATTTGCAAATGAATTCCAATTCAGCAGTTTCTCACTGGAGTCTGGATTTGAAGTTTTTTTGTTTTAAGATAGCGACCTTCATGTCTGTGATCGCGTGACCAGAGAGATTGAAGTGTTCTCCGACTGGTTTATGAATGTTATAATTCTTGACATCTGATTTGTGTCCATTTATTCTTTTACGTAGAGACTGTCCAGTTTGACCAATGTACATGGCAGAGGGGCATTGCTGGCACATGATGGCATATATCACATTGGTGGATGTGCAGGTGAACGAGCCTCTGATAGTGTGGCTGATGTTATTAGGCCCTGTGATGGTGTCCCCTGAATAGATATGTGGGCACAGTTGGCAACGGGCTTTGTTGCAAGGATAAGTCCCTGGGTTAGTGGTTCTGTTGTGTGGTATGTGGTTGTTGGTGAGTATTTGCTTCAGGTTGCGGGGCTGTCTGTAGGCAAGGACTGGCCTGTCTCCCAAGATTTGTGAGAGTGTTGGGTCATCCTTTAGGATAGGTTGTAGATCCTTAATAATGCGTTGGAGGGGTTTTAGTTGGGGGCTGAAGGTGACGGCTAGTGGCGTTCTGTTATTTTCTTTGTTAGGCCTGTCCTGTAGTAGGTAACTTCTGGGAACTCTTCTGGCTCTATCAATCTGTTTCTTTACTTCTGCAGGTGGGTATTGTAGTTGTAAGAAAGCTTGACAGAGATCTTGTAGGTGTTTGTCTCTGTCTGAGGGGTTGGAACAAATGCGGTTGTATCGTAGAGCTTGGCTGTAGACGATGGATCGTGTGGTGTGGTCAGGGTGAAAGCTGGAGGCATGCAGGTAGGAATAGCGGTCAGTAGGTTTCCGGTATAGGGTGGTGTTTATGTGACCATTGTTTATTAGCACTGTAGTGTCCAGGAAGTGGATCTCTTGTGTGGACTGGACCAGGCTGAGGTTGGTGGTGGGATGGAAATTGTTGAAATCATGGTGGAATTCCTCAAGGGCTTCTTTTCCATGGGTCCAGATGATGAAGATGTCATCAATATAGCGCAAGTAGAGTAGGGGCTTTAGGGGACGAGAGCTGAGGAAGCGTTGTTCTAAATCAGCCATAAAAATGTTGACATACTGTGGGGCCATGCGGGTACCAATAGCAGTGCCGCTGATCTGAAGGTATACATTGTCCCCAAATGTGAAGTAGTTATGGGTAAGGACAAAGTCACAAAGTTCAGCCACCAGGTTAGCCGTGACATTATCGGGGATAGTGTTCTTGACGGCTTGTAGTCCATCTTTGTGTGGAATGTTGGTGTAGAGGGCTTCTACATCCATAGTGGCCAGGATGGTTTAACTTGGATTTTAACTTGAAGAGTGGTCAGTTTGGATGAGCTATTACCAGCAGGAGAGTGAGTTTGTGTGTGTATGGGGGTGGGGGGATGTGAGAACCTGGATTTGTGCAGGAAATAACCCAGCTTGATTGTCATGCACATTGTGTAAAGAGTTGTCACTTTGGATGGGCTATCACCAGCAGGAGAGTGAATTTGTGTGGGGGGGTGGAGGGTGAGAAAACCTGGATTTGTGCTGGAAATCACTTTAGATAAGCTATTACCAGCAGGACAGTGGGGTGGGAGGAGGTATTGTTTCATATTCTCTGTGTATATATAAAGCCTGCTGCAGTTTCCACGATATGCATCTGAGGAAGTGAGCTGTAGCTCACGAAAGCTTATGCTCTAATAAATTGGTTAGTCTCTAAGGTGCCACAAGTACTCCTTTTCTTTTTGCGAATACAGACTAACACGGCTGTTACTCTGAAACCTGTCATTATGCAAGGCACTGCATTTAGCCGTATGGAGTGGAAATCTATCAACTGCATGAAAAAACTTGTACAGATACAGACAGACATCATCTTCCTTTCCAAATGCAAACAGATGGACATCGTACCAAAAGGACTGAAGGTAAAAAATCCATTACAATCTACATACCACAGAGACTATGCTGACAGCTTGTGCCACACGCTCTCAAAGAAACTGCGGAATCACCTGATCAACATCCTCTACAGCAAACAGGGAAAGATTAAGAATGAGCTCTCAAAAATGGATACTCTCATAAAAAACCAACCTTCCACACAAACTTCCTCGTGGCTGGATTTTACTAAAACTAGACAAGCCATTTACAACGCACACTTTGCTTCTCTACAGAAGAAAAAGGACACTAAACTTTCTAAACTACTACATGCTACAAGGGGCCACAGCAATGGTTCCCTCAACCCACCTAGCAATATTGTTAACCTATCCAACTATACTCTCAGCCCAGCAGAAGCAGCTGTTCTATCTCGGGGCCTCTCCTTCTGCCCCTCCACCCCCACGAACATGATACAGTTCTGTGGTGACCTAGAATCCTATTTTCGACGTCTCCGACTCAAGGAATATTTCCAAAATACCTCTGAACAGCATACTAATCCACAGAGGTCTCCCTACCAACACTACAGAAAGAGGGATTCTAGGTGGACTCCTCCTGAAGGTCGAAACAGCAGACTGGACTTCTACATAGAGTGCTTCCGCCGACGTGCACGGGCTGAAATTGTGGAAAAGCAGCATCACTTGCCCCATAACCTCAGCCATGCGGAACGCAATGCCATCCACAGCCTCAGAAACAACTCTGACATCATAATCAAAAAGGCTGACAAAGGAGGTGCTGTTGTCGTCATGAATAGGTCGGAATATGAACAAGAGGCTGCTCGGCAGCTCTCCAACACGAGTTTCTACAAGCCATTACCCTCTGATCCCACTGAGAGTTACCAAAAGCAACTACAGCATTTGCTCAAGAAACTTCCTGAAAAAGCACAAGATCAAATCCGCACAGACACACCCCTGGAACCCCGACCTGGGATATTCTATCTACTACCCAAGATCCATAAACCTGGAATTCCTGGGCGCCCCATCATCTCAGGCATTGGCACCCTGACAGCAGGATTGTCTGGCTATGTAGACTCCCTCCTCAGGCCCTACGCTACCAGCACTCCCAGCTACCTTCGAGACACCACTGACTTCCTGAGGAAACTACAATCCATCGGTGATCTTCCTGATAACACCATCCTGGCCACTATGGATGTAGAAGCCCTCTACACCAACATTCCACACAAAGATGGACTACAAGCCGTCAAGAACACTATCCCCGATAATGTCACGGCTAACCTGGTGGCTGAACTTTGTGACTTTGTCCTTACCCATAACTACTTCACATTTGGGGACAATGTATACCTTCAGATCAGCGGCACTGCTATTGGTACCCGCATGGCCCCACAGTATGCCAACATTTTTATGGCTGATTTAGAACAACGCTTCCTCAGCTCTCGTCCCCTAAAGCCCCTACTCTACTTGCGCTATATTGATGACATCTTCATCATCTGGACCCATGGAAAAGAAGCCCTTGAGGAATTCCACCATGATTTCAACAATTTCCATCCCACCACCAACCTCAGCCTGGTCCAGTCCACACAAGAGATCCACTTCCTGGACACTACAGTGCTAATAAACAATGGTCACATAAACACCACCCTATACCGGAAACCTACTGACCGCTATTCCTACCTGCATGCCTCCAGCTTTCACCCTGACCACACCACACGATCCATCGTCTACAGCCAAGCTCTACGATACAACCGCATTTGTTCCAACCCCTCAGACAGAGACAAACACCTACAAGATCTCTGTCAAGCTTTCTTACAACTACAATACCCACCTGCAGAAGTAAAGAAACAGATTGATAGAGCCAGAAGAGTTCCCAGAAGTTACCTACTACAGGACAGGCCTAACAAAGAAAATAACAGAACGCCACTAGCCGTCACCTTCAGCCCCCAACTAAAACCCCTCCAACGCATTATTAAGGATCTACAACCTATCCTAAAGGATGACCCAACACTCTCACAAATCTTGGGAGACAGGCCAGTCCTTGCCTACAGACAGCCCCGCAACCTGAAGCAAATACTCACCAACAACCACATACCACACAACAGAACCACTAACCCAGGGACTTATCCTTGCAACAAAGCCCGTTGCCAACTGTGCCCACATATCTATTCAGGGGACACCATCACAGGGCCTAATAACATCAGCCACACTATCAGAGGCTCGTTCACCTGCACATCCACCAATGTGATATATGCCATCATGTGCCAGCAATGCCCCTCTGCCATGTACATTGGTCAAACTGGACAGTCTCTACGTAAAAGAATAAATGGACACAAATCAGATGTCAAGAATTATAACATTCATAAACCAGTCGGAGAACACTTCAATCTCTCTGGTCACGCGATCACAGACATGAAGGTCGCTATCTTAAAACAAAAAAACTTCAAATCTAGACTCCAGCGAGAAACTGCTGAATTGGAATTCATTTGCAAATTGGATACTATTAATTTAGGCTTAAATAGAGACTTGGAGTGGCTAAGTCATTATGCAAGGTAGCCTGTTTCCTCTTGTTTTTTCCTACCCCCCCCCCCCCAGATGTTCTGGTTTAACTTGGATTTTAACTTGAAGAGTGGTCAGTTTGGATGAGCTATTACCAGCAGGAGAGTGAGTTTGTGTGTGTATGGGGGTGGGGGGATGTGAGAACCTGGATTTGTGCAGGAAATAGCCCAGCTTGATTGTCATGTACATTGTGTAAAGAGTTGTCACTTTGGATGGGCTATCACCAGCAGGAGAGTGAATTTGTGTGGGGGGGTGGAGGGTGAGAAAACCTGGATTTGTGCTGGAAATCACTTTAGATAAGCTATTACCAGCAGGACAGTGGGGTGGGAATAGGTATTGTTTCATATTCTCTGTGTATATATAAAGCCTGCTGCAGTTTCCACGATATGCATCTGAGGAAGTGAGCTGTAGCTCACGAAAGCTTATGCTCTAATAAATTGGTTAGTCTCTAAGGTGCCACAAGTCCTCCTACTCTATGCAATGCAATGTGAAACCACAGGGCTGCCCAATCTGTAGCTCTTGGAACTGACTGCAAAATATCTACAGAAGGCTGGGAGACGGAGCCCAAGTCAAACTATGTGGTATAGATCATCACTGGAGTGTCTGATCTAATACATAAATGGAAAACAGAGATGGGGTGTTCATGCAGGAGACAGTGGGTCTGCACCAGCTTGTTTAAGATTTACTGAGTTTGATTGGTCAGGAGTTCATGTATGTAGGGAGAAGACTTGTCTACGCTAGAAAGTTTAGCAGCAGAAGTGCTATGGGCATTGCTATTCTGGCAGAGTGCATTCACAGTGGGCTGCCTTTGCCAGTACAGCGTGTCTTCACAGAAACAGGCAGGATCGGCAAAAGACGTGTGGCACTGTGGTAGGATCCCGGTGTCCCCCACGCTGCTGTCTGGTGTGCTACCTTGTGGAAATTTTTGCAGTGTAGAATGGGGCTGTCACCATGTATTGTGGGACAGCATCACCCCTCCCAGGGAATTGTGCAAGTCTGGGGACAAATTTCCAGAGATCTGTCCCATTTTATAATCTACTCTTTCACGCTGTTTGTCCTTCTCACTAGCAGAAATCTGGATGCCGCACTGATCAACGCAGCTGTCTTGTCCATTTCAAGGACAGGACAAGGCATACGGTACCAGCCAGCCATTCAGCAGCAGCAGGGTTACTGAAGATGAGTGGAAGATACAGATGGAGGATGAAGCTGCATTCACTGCAGGCATTCACTGACCGACGGCACACGGAGCAGCAGTTCTGGGTCCATACAACGAGCCAAGTGGTGAGGCTGGATTGTGATACAAATCTGAGACCACCAGAAGTGGTTGCAGAACTTTCAGACGCAGAAGGCCACATTCCTGGAGCTGTGTGCTGAGCTCAGCCCAGCCCTACAGATACCAAGAGGAGAGCTGCTCTGACAGTAGGGAAACAGAGCCGATCACTATCTGGAAGTTTGTAACACCAGATTGCTATCAGTTGGTGGGCAGCCAGTTTGGTGCTGGAAAATCTGTGGTGGGGGCAGTGGTGTTCAAGGCCATGAAGTGTGTCCTGCTGCACAGACTTGTCATGCCAGGCAACCTCCAAGAATTACTAGATGGATTTGATTCGATGAGTTTCCCTAACTGTGGGGAGCAATAGATGGGATGCACGTCCCCAATTCGACCACCCTCTCGCCTTACCTCTGAGTACATAAACAGAAAGGGGTACTTCTCCTTGGTTACAAAAGCATCGGTGGGTCACTGTGGATGATTTACTGACATTTAATGTTGGCTGGCCAGGGAAGGTCCACGATGCTCTGGAACGCAGGACTTTTTGAAAAGCTGAAAGCAAGGATGCTCTTTCCGGACTGTCTGATTGACTTTAATGGCGTCACAATGCCACCTGTGATTCTTGGTGACCCAGTCTACCCTTTGCTTCCATGACTCATGAAGCCATGCACTGGCAACCTGGACAAAAGCAAAGAAAGATTTAACTATCACCTGGGCCAGTGCACGATGGCTGTGGAATGGCCTTTGAAGGGCCGATGGAGATGTTTCATGTCAAGGCTAGATCTCAGTGAGGAAGATATTCCTAATTCAGAGCGTCCTCTGACGGTGTGCGTTACCCAGTGTGTTACTTTGTGTTAGTGTACATACACTAATGGGTTTATCAATTGCTTTTGGGGAAGGGGGGCTATTGCTTTGGGGGATTTTCCCCTCTGTATTATAAGACAAGGAAAATAAAGCTGGGTTTTCACAAACTAGGACTTTTATTAAACTTCATTTTCAAAGAACTAAAGTGCAAGTTGGCCACGCACAGCTTCATCAAAGCAGGAAGTGGGCGCATTCAGAGCAGTTCTCATTATTGCTTACTCAGACTGAAGGCTGGGGACACTGCTGCTGGAAGGATTGGAGTCTCAAGGAGGAAGCGTACGACCTTGGCCAGAAGGAATCGTTCTCAACATTGCTTAATGGCTGCTAGAGTGCAGGGGTTTGGGTGTTTGCTCATTAATGTGCTCTAGCATCTGGGTTTGTTGTTGTAGGTCCTTCAGGATGATGTGGTGCACCTCTTGATCCTGCTGTCTTTCCTGTTGGTCTGTCTGTCTCTCCTTGAGCGTACATTCCCACCTTTCCCGAGTCTCACTGGTTTCAGACTGGGGAGTCCAAACTAATCAGAGAACTATCTTCTCTTATCCTTTTCATTTGCCTCCTTATCATGCTGAGTCACTCAGCAGGTACCCTGGCAAGGTCCGAGATAAGGAACCAGGCAGAGAGCCATTGTTAGGTGAAAAAGGGGGATCCCAGACATAGGAGAAGATAGACGGGAAAACATAGGGAGCTAAGAGTGTGTAAAAATATGCAGTCTCACAATCATGATTGCTTCATGAGCACACAGAGAAAGAGACCAAGAGAATGTGTTCCCCCTTTAAAGGTCTCTTCTTCATTCTTTTTGTCTCTATCACTGTCAAGAGAAGGAACTGTGGCCGCAGGTCTAGCTCAGGGCTTGTAAGTGTACTAGTGTACTGGGGAGAAATGAGATGATTGAACTACTATGACTTCCTCAGCAAATACATCAGTCTCCCCTCTCCTATGCTAGATCCTGTCCCTTCCCCTCCCTCAAGCTAGTCTTGTGCGTTTGGGTTTAGTTTCACTTTTGCAGAGGATATAAACTGGCTCCCTTCCGAAGCTGGTTTTTGGTTAAAGTGACTTGCCCAAGGTGATATGCTGTGTCAACATCAGAGCAGGGAGTAGACTTCATGATTGCCTGCGTCCTAATAAGACCACTAGACCGAAAGTCTCCCTGAGTTATTTCAAAGGAAATAAAAAGGCCAAAGAAGTTAGGGTGACTCCCTTTTGAACCCCAGAAGACACTTTACTAGTCTACACCAAAAGACTGAAATGTTTGAATCAATCAGGGGCTGTTTTGTAACCAAGTTCCAAAATGTGGTATATTTTCAAAGTGTGGATGGGCCATGAGAGAGAAGTCAGAAGTTCACAGCTGACACAGAATGTGAAAGTGCATATATCATTCCTTAATCTCTTGTACAGTTTCAGAGGTGTAACACAAGGTCGTGCATGACACATTGCTGTGATCCTTGCTGGTAATTTATATAGTGCCTTGTATCCAAAGAGTCTAAAACCTGCCACAAGTTTAGAGTTGTCTCCTGCTCATGTGATCAGTCCTTCATCATGTCTCTAGTTCCATTGACTGTGGAGTTTGTAGTGTGCTTTGGGATATCTGAGTAGAAAGTGCTGTTTAAATGCCCACGTGGAACTACCTATTATTTATAAACTGCTAATCTGGTAAAACCACTCAGAGAATATGTGGATTATAAATAACAGATCCAGCAAAGGAGGTGGAGGCTCACCAGCTAGATTTAGATGCCAAACATTGCAGCTATTACTATTTAGTTCTGTTCGGAAACATACAAGGCAGGACGTGTGTTAGTTAACCCAGGCTTTTGCACCACTTCCAGCACCAGACGAAGCTTGGCTGTACATACAGATCCGAGCAACTGCTATAATGAACCAAAAAAGACTCCCGAATTCTCCCAGATTGCACCACTTCAATTGTGTAAGAGACTGAAGCGTGACTCACTATTTCCACATTCCATTTCGGCTAGGATATGCTTCTCTTTATACTCTCATTTCCCTGTTTCACGCAGGGGCCCTGTCTACACTACAAAAATCTGTAGCTGAGATTTTCAAAACCCTTCTGAAAATCAGGGTGCCTCAAGTTGGACTCCTAAAAATGGAGACCACCACAACAAGTAGCCACTCTTAAAAATCTTGGCCATATAGGATTGCACAGCCATGGTACAGAACTGTGGTAGCTGACACATTCCCAACACAAGTTGGTCATCTGGTAACAGTAACAACTTGTGTTTTTATGGGGTTCCTGGATTGTGCTACAACCTTTGGCCTTGCAGGGCACATGATTCAAGGGGATCTCTCAGGTGAGGCAGGACCATGTGCCTGAGTAAAGTTTGCCGGACTGGTCCCTTATACCAACCACACACTCTTACAAGGGTGTAATTAATGGCTTCATTCGCCCAATCCTCATAGCAAATTTATTACCTTTGTTTTATTTATTATTTGTTAAGGCTCTGCAATTATTATCGGTATTACTGTAGCTCTTGGATACCCAAATGAGGGCTCAGGGCTCTATTGTTCTTGGAGCTGAACAAATATCGAATGAAAAGACACTGCCTGCCCCAAAGAGATTGTGCTTGGCCCTGTACAAAACCCAAATTGGCTCTGCCCTGAAGAGTTTATAATCCAGGGCTGCATCAGCACTCGGATTATTTCCATAGAGTGTCCCCCTGGGGCAGCTCCACCAAGGGTAGCAATCGTGGGGAGGTGCTAATGCAGACAGGAATCCAGGTGACTGATTGCATTTTAAGCACGAACCCCGTGACATCGAAACCCTGTTCAGGACAGGTCTAGACAACACAGTGGCTAAAACACAGATGGCAGCAAATGCCTTGTCTGCCAAGGGACTGTCATTACTATGTGGTTATATGGAGCCTAGGACCTTGACCTGGTTAGCCTCTAGGTATTACTGCAATATAAGTGTTAAATAATAATCATAAACCAGCCTTTTCACCTTCACAGCCAGCCCTCGAGCTGAATTAGTGATAGTAACTGTGGAAAATGTTCATACTGAAGTCCTAGGGTGAAAATCCAGTCTCTACGGAAATCCACATCGAAACCTTCATTGACTTCAGTAGGGCCGGGACTTTGGCCCAAATCCCCAAAGGTACTTAGATACCTAACTCCCATTGATTCCAATGGGAATTAGGCACTTTTGAGGATTTGGGAACTTCATCCCTAGTGTAGAGATGGAATGGAGAAGATGGGACAAATGGGAAAGGAAGATAACTTAGTGGGCTTTGTTGCTGGCTTACTACCTAGTGGCGCATTGTGGGGAGCGCTCCTCTTCCTGTCCAGCGGTGTAGCCAGCCAATGCCTTGGAAACCCCAGTACTGGAGAAAAGGACACTGTCATATATATATATAGAAAAATCTCCCCACTGTATTTTCCACTGCATGCATCCGCTGAAGTGAGCTGTAGCTCACGAAAGCTTTTGCTCAAATAAATTTGTTAGTCTCTAAGGTGCCACAAGTACTCCTTTTCTTTTTGTGTCATTCCAAAGACAATTCCATGCTATTGTTGCAATCTATTCTCCATGAGAAGTGTTCGCAAAAGCACGATGTAGATGCAGCACTGTGCAGGTCTCCTGACACCCTTCAACACTTTCATTCAGTCCAGAGCAAGACATCATGTACTATTATAGTTTATGAGTGCCATCACTTGGATTGATGTGATTGCCATTTAGTGCATGCCATTCATTTCCTCTTGTACAATCAAGCATTTTCCTTCCCTTTGTTCTTCAGTGTATTGTGTAGTTCATTCATCCCTAGTTATCATTGTGGGATTGTGTGCCATGGACTCAAGTGACTCAGAAATGTCTTAATGATCCCATGGATCTGAAAACAACTAGAGCCATTATATGCCTGGTGCATTTGCACAGCTCCCACGCGGATCAAGGCTATTTTTGATCTCTGCTGTGTTTTGCTTGTACCTTGTAAATTGCCTTGCTGTCTAACTTTGTTGCACTCTCTCCGGCTGCCCCTGTTGCATTCCCTGGGCCCGATAACTAAAGCAACACAAACACAGTGGAAGAGATAAGCAGGAAGTTACGGAAGCTCCAGGGAGAATCCAGCAGCACAAAAGCTCGTTAATGGGGCATGGAGCTCTTCACAGCTAGCTCCCTGGTTCAGAATAGCTCAGCTGAGCTGTGACAACCTGCAGGCTGCTTGGTGGCCTATGCCAAATATGCTGGTGGTACCAGTCCAATTGCTACTGGCCTGGAATTTATCACTCAGCTGGCTCCCTTCTTGGCGGTATAATAGGGAAGCTAAAGGCCACTGAGCATTCTCCCCTCTAGAGTCTGGTCCTTCAAGGGCAAGGTTGAAGCACATTAGCAGGGCACTGGGGGAAGCTGGCACTGGTGCCCATGCTGTCTGTACCTGTTCTGTGGTGATGGAGAGACCCTCCCTCTCCAGGGCTGTCAATCTTGCTTTTCTCTCTATTTGCTCAGGGTCTGAGCCAAAGACAATGTGAAAGACCCCAACTGACTCCCATAGGCTTGGATCAGGCCCTGAATTGTTTTGTATTAATTGTGAGTGGGATTTCCATTTCTGCAGAACCTGTGGTAAGACATTTAAGCTTCAAACACTCACCTCTTGATCCCGGGGCACACAGTATGAAACCAAAGAGCAGATGCAGGATTTGAGCAAGTCTTCATCTTATGAAGCCTCAATCAAAAGCCTTGAGAGATCACTCATGGGATACTTCCCTGGGGTTGATCGTACCAAGGTAGGTGAGAATGCCTGATGGAGGCTGCTTTTAGGGACTCGTGAAACACATGCTCATGCAAGGCGCAGCCAGGGAACCAGCAGCCTTGATTCTTTCTAATGGAAACCATGTACAAATGGCAGCATTTCCACCGTGCTTTATGACACACAGACCCTGAATAGCATGGGCTTCAAACGCGCAGTGCTTCAATGGCTTGAACCTGAAGCAGTTGCCTGCACTGTGGGTTGACAGCGTAATGAGCAGTAAGCCACCCCGAAGCTAAAATTAGTTCAGCCCATTACAGAGCAGAGAGAGATTCCCAAATGGTTTAATTTGTGCCTCTCTGGGGCTTGCAAAGAGCCTCCTCATCTCCCTTTAACTCATCTTTTCGGCAACTGTCACTTGTGGACAGGAATGGCCCCGAGGTTCAGCGATATTTGCAGAGCAGGCAGCTGCTGACATGATTATGGCAAATCAGCAGGTTGGCCTCTCTCTTTCATTTCTAATGACGCTCACCTTGAAGCAGCAGCTCCACACCACGTGTCATTTCTCTAGAGCTGAATTTTAGGGGAGGATCTCTCACTCCCCTTAACGGCATGTGCACTCCTTAAGGAAGGGCGCTTTTGAAATTGCTCCATGAAGTCCTGCTATGTTTGGTTTGGGGATTGTCCAAAGCCCATTGAGGTCAGTGGGAGACCTTCCAGAGCCCATTGGGTCAGGCCCTATACCGCCTGCAGCCGTAGAGAAGCTGACTCTGCATGAATGCTTCATCTGCAAGAGCTTAACCTTTGAAAGTGACGTGCAGAATTGGGATTTCTTTGATTTTCCTTCCTCTGATTTTTCTGGGGTTAATGCTCCAAAGGCAGCATGGCCATTGATTGCTGCAGCGGGGCTGGGACACCCTGGAAGAGAACTGGAGAATCCATAGATGTAACCAGCATTAGCATAACTCCTCTTTCTCTGCAAGGGCTGTCACGTTCCCGAAGACATTGCACGGGCTAGCTCGGAAAAGCTTTGTGGCCCCTCAGCAGTAAGTCAGGTCTTGCAGCCTGAGCCAGGCTGCTCTGTGGTGGGGTCTGAGATGCTGCTGGGCTCAAATTCAACAGCTTGGGGTGTTATTTACTTGACAGCTTTTCCTTCGGTTGCACTGTAATTCAGAAGGCAGGTTTTGAACTGCTGCAGGTATCAGGCGGTTGCATTCCCATCTCATGCTAAGTCAGTTGAGCACGGCGCCCGCAGGCTGAAGCTCACCTCTGGGTAGAACTTTTCTAGTCAATCCCCTTAACATCATGTCTTGATCTAGAAAGCTTTTATCTTTTTGCAGTGGATTCTTTGTTCCCCCTGTCCCCACACCCGAGTGATAGATCTAGCAGTATCCCTTGATTTAGAACAGCAGCATCCATTTTTGCAGGCACTAATCGCCTAATGTAACCTTTAAACAGCTAACTAATCCTGCCAGCCAGGGAACTGGTTGTCTAAATGCTGCTCTTTGCACCCGCACTTAATTGCATCTATGAAAACAAAAGCGAGGCTGAGGTCCCTCATAAAGCCTAACAGCACAGTGATTTGTCACTGCGTTTGCTGCTGTTTGAATCTGCTTACAGCTTGATATGATGATTTGCACCCACTAGGGAATACACACTATGGCCCACATCCTGCAGTGAGCTCTACGTGGGCAGACCCCTTCCTCTACACAGAGCGCCGCTATCTGGGGCGGGGCTTCACCAGCGCACGGGGATCTGCGCCCGCAGAGCTCATGGCAGAATTGGGGCCCATGGCACAATCAGACTAGCAACAACCATGTTGGAAAGAGGTGTCCTGGCAGAGCCCTATCAGCTAGGTTTTGAACATGGTTGTCATCAGCAAACTAAGGGCCAGATCTAAGAAATCTGCAAGATTACACAAGATTTTAGGGCAGAAAATGGAGACGAACATATCCTGATGAAACAGCAGAGGGAAGTTAGGGAGGTAGAATATAATTACTCACTCCTGCAAAAAGGGCTGAGATCTTGGTTTTACAGCCACAAGACATTACCTCAAGCCACCCAGAACCTTTTCATGCCACACTGGGGTGGGTGACCATATTTCCCAAAGAGAAACAGGACCCCCCGAGCCAGTTGCCTGAGTGCCCCTCTCCCCACACAAGACTGTTGCCCGTGGCTAGACCCCTGGGAAGGGGCCGTCAGGAGGCTGTGCCCCCGCTCCCCGGAATCCTGCTCCCCGCCCCCAAAAGCTGCAATGCTGCCTCCCCTCCCCAGCTCTGCCTCCCCCGCTGCAGGGAGGGGAGCCTGGCATCTCTGCTTGCCCCACACATGTTCCTCCACACTGCACCCCACTTTGACCAAAGTGGGTACTTGTCCTGTTTGCTCCGCCAACCGATCAAGTCAGCAAGAGCAAATGCCTCCTTTCGAAAAAAATGTTGGGATGGCAGGGACTGGGCGTAAAAAAGGGACTGTCCTGGGCCGTGTGGTCACCTTTCTGACCCAGTACTGACTCAGGGAGAATGACACCTACTGTCTAACCAACACCACTCTTTCCCACAGTGAAGTTAGCCTGGGCAACTCATTGCCACAAGATATTATGGAGATCACGAACTTAGCAGGGTTTAAAAAAGAACTGGACATTTATATGCCTAACAAGCGTACCCAGAGTTATAATGGCAAGAACAACAAAAAGAATATTGGAAGGACTATAAACCCTCAGACGTCAGAGCATAAGACAGACTCCAGCTATTGGGAGTTGGGAAGAAACCTTTCTCTGTGGGCAGGTTATTCCATAGCTGCCTAGTGCCAGGCTGGTTTCCAATCTTCTTCTGAAGCACCTGATGCTGGAGATGGTATATGGGACTGGATGGAGCCCCAGAGTAGCACAATTCCTATGCACCATTGTCAGAAGCACCTAGGTGTTCCTCAGAGGTCATGGACCTAGCCTCACAAAGGCTCTCTGGTGGGCTCCTGTCCCAGGGATGGAGGCAGGCAAGGAAGCAGAAAGAGTTGGGGAAAGGCTAACTATCATCTCTTTATTTACATCGCAATCAAATGCGCATGCAACACGTCACAGGATGTACTACAAGGTAACAGCCCTGCCCCACCTTCCTTCACCAGAAACTTTATTGTCTGTTCACTAGGAAAACTGCATTTCCCCAGAAAACTCCTAAAAATAATAATTAAAAAACCCCACACTCCAAAGGAGAACCAAATGAGTGAGAGCTGCAGGCCAGGATGTTATCTTCAGCCCGTCCCAACCAGCTTGTCCTCCATGGGAGAGAGAGGAAGGGATGGGGAGGGGACAGCCTCGGGAACGCATAGTCTGCTAACTGCAGTGGGAATAAAAATAGGGCATGGCCTCATGGCTAGGTGACCCTCCTTCCAGCCTTGGCTGCTGGTTGAAGAAAAGCAAAACCAGCATCTCCCTGTGTCCCAATGCCGCGGTGCTGACTCCAGGGACGGACCCTCTGGCTAACTGCACCAGCCCCCAATGGAGTCCTCTTGCCAAGAGCCCCCTCATGAACCTGCCTGGTCACTCAGATCAGACTGCATGCTGAGCAACTGGTCCTCTGAAAGGCAGCGTGCCGGCTGGCACCCCTCGCCAACCGCAATAACTAGACTTTGCCCTTCTGTAGCACAGTGCACCTGAGGGTCTGAAAAGTGGGTCACCAACATGAATGAACTGAAGGAGGGAGGGAGATATCTCCATTTTACGGAAGGGGAAACACAGAGGCACAGAGCTGTAGAGTGACTCACCCTGGCCCCACAGCGAGTCTCTGGCAAAGCAAGGAACAGATCTAAGATCCAGTGTCTCATCACCTGCACATTTAGGCCCAGATCCTCAGGTGGGGTGTAAAATGGGCCCAACTCCCCTGAAGTCAGTGGAGCAGCAGCCACATACACCGGCTGAGGTTCAGGTTCTTATCTTCCAAATTACCCCACACAGACACTGAAGTGAGGGTTCTGGACAGAGTCACCAGCGAAGGCAGGTGTTTGTCTAGTGTGTGGCAGGAGATATCACTAAAGCACTGCCTAGCTGTGCATCACTGTCCCACAGTCCTAGGCAGAGAAAAGAGACTGACTGGCTGTGGGCGATAAGCCATAGGGAAAGCAAGAATTTCAGGGCTGCAGAGAATGGGCATGTCCCATGCAATGGTCCGGCTCAGGGTATCCAATTTCCTGGTCATCTTCTCTGATCTCCCATATAGGTTCCAAGCAGGAGAGAACAAGGACACCCACCCACCTGTCCCAGAACCTAGGATTCCTAGGGGAGCTCCTCCCAGTCTTCTCACAAGAAATAACCAAGGGGAAAGACTTAAGCCCTGGCTTCCATTCGCCCTAAAGGAAGCAACTTTAGCTGCAGTGAGAGAGTCTTGGATTCTCTTTCCCTCTCAGCGGAGAGGATATAAGGCCCCTTTCCCCTGTTTCAGAGGCTCTCAGCTCAAGGGTCATGAACAGGTGTCAGGGGACCACAATCCCTCTGCTAGATGGGAGAGGGGGTCCCAGCAAGATGGGAGAGATGTCCGGGGGGCGGTCCTGGGATAGAAAAGGTTGAGAACAGCTACCCTCATCTCATCATCAGAATCAGTCTCGTTGGGGCCTCGCCCAGTCAGAGCCTGCAGCTTCAATCATTTGGTAATTTCCCCACCCCTCCCCACTGCTAGTTATAAATAACTCGTCCCTGACCCTCCGGGTTGGAAATGAATCTCTGCCCTCTTCTACACGTTAATGAAAGATCCCTGATCACCACTGGCTGACTCCGGCTCCACACAACGCCCTTTCCTCCGGGTCACTCTTCGGTTCCGGTGAAATTTGGCGTAGCAACGTAGCCCTGCATGGAAGACACAGATGAGGAGTGTGAGATGGTCCAACTGCTCTGGGGAGTAATCTGGGTGTGCGTGCATAGACACACACACACGGAATTGTACTGGAGTCTGCGTGTGTGCTGGTGAATAGAGCTTTCAAGGAATTAGGCCGGTCCTCATCTTACAGTAGGGGAAGTGGAGGCAATCTCAGCAGTGAGCACGTGACTCATGGCGACACACAGGCTCAATGGCAGAACCCACCACAATGGGGACTGTCCCATGAACACAACGTTGGGTGAGCCATTTGGACCAGAATGGCAGAGAAGTCCCATCCCCTGCATTGGGCCTCGTAGGGCTTATTGTTTTCTTGTCTCTATTTAGCTCACTGATCAAAGGCTACGTCTGCTTGTTTATAGCTGAGATTTCATTGGTGCTGACAGAGCGTTTCACGGGTTCTTCAGAAATTCCATAGAGCGCACTGACAACAGTAAGGAAAATCCGTAGGACGTTTTGCTTGGTCTCCCCCGATTACTTCCTATTACTGTCTAAGTGATCGCTCCACTGGGAAATGAGGGTTAACGTGTGGCTGTAATAGCAGCAATGGTCGGGGAGCTCCCCTCGCTACTTTATCGCTCTTAAACTTCACGAGAGGAGGCAGAGGCTTCTGACAGCAGTGACTGGGGCCCGATCCAGAGCCCACGGAAGTCCATAGGAGTCTTTCCATTGACTTCTGTGGGTTTTGGATCAAGTCCTAAAGTGTAGGGAATATGTGATGCTGGTTGAGGTAGCCTTTGGTGAAGAATATCTGTATACTGGGAAAGCAGCCTCTGTTTTAAGAAGATACCAATGAACAGCCTTCCTAATAAGGGTTTCAGAGTAACAGCCGTGTTAGTCTGTATTCGCAAAAAGAAAAGGAGTACTTGTGGCACCTTAGAGACTAACCAATTTATTTGAGCATGAGCTTTCATGAGCTACAGCTCAGGGTGTTTCACTCTGGGAATTTGCCCAAGTAATTCAGCTGTGGCTGGGACATGGCACATTTGTCTTTTGGTGCCTCTTCTTAGTTAGCCTCTTGTCAATCAGAAACATGCTTTACAAACTAGGAAAGTATTGTGACAAAGTTCCTCCTCTGCCGTGGTGGGTCCTGGGCTTTTGGGTGGATTTGCTCGCCTCAGAGGTTCACGGCAGCCCTCAGTTTGGCCGCTTCTGCTAGAGGCTCAAATCTGCCGTCCACTCAGCTAACCTCGTCACTGGCCAGCATGGGGGAAATGGAGAACAATCCCTGCAGTCTCTGGGTCCCACCTAGTGGCTCGGGAACAGGCCAGATCCCTTTCCAAATTAGACCTTCCCTTCTGGCGTTTCTCACAGACCAGGTCAACTCCTCCTGTGTCCGATCAGGAGTTGGGGGGAACCCGGGGCCACCCTCTACACCAGGTTCCAGCCCAGGGCCCTATGGATAGCAGCTGTCTACAATGTCCCCTGTATCAGCTGTGTGACAGCTGGGCTACTTCCCCTTGGTCTTCACCCAGCACCTTCTTTATCCTCACTGCAGGATCTTTCTCCTGAAGCCTGATCACGCTTGTACTCCTCAGTCCTCCAGCAGCATACCTTCTCACTCCCTGTGTGCCCCCTCACAAACTGATGGGAGGTCCTTTTTAAACCAGGTGTCCTGATGAGCCTGCCTGCCATAATTGATTCTAGTAAGTTCTTAATTGGCTCCAGGTATCTTAATTAGCTTGCCTGTCTTAATTGGTTCTAGTAGGTTTCTGATTGCTCTAGGGCAGCTCCTGCTCTGGTCACTCAGGGAACAGAAAACTATTGATCTAGTGGCCAGTATATTTGCCTTCGACTGGACTCCTGTACCCCACTGGTCTGGGTCTGTCACAGTAATTACAATGTTGGGCCAGCTGGTGCAAATCCAGGTAGCTCCACTGAAGACAATGAGGTACGCTAACTTAGGGGCTGGCCCTTGGTATTGCTGGAAGGTGCTGCGTGGACAGCCCTGGGAACAAGAGCCCTCTTTTGCTCCACAGAGCAGGGACAGCACAGGTTGGGCAGTGAAAGCTTCCCCTAGAGAGAGACCTTTTCAGGGGTGAGAGGGGACTTCAGTCTCCCTGGCTTCTGCAACGAGACAGCCAACAAAATTGCCTTTGAGTGATGGATTTTATGATGTGGGCAGTTGTCCACTGGGAACTAGACTGATGTCACAGGTCACTGAACAGATGGCACTTGTATTTGGATACCACTGCTCTGAGCTGCATTCAGGCCTGTCTACCAAGAGGGGAAAGATTCTGCATTTCATTACCAATGCCCCCAGGCCATTCAGTTCCCCCGTAAGAAAAACACATATGATCACTTTAGATAAGCTATTACCAGCTGGAGAGTGAGTTTGTGTGTGTATGGGGGTGGGGGGGTGAGAAAACCTGGATTTGTGCTGGAAATGGCCCACCTTGATTATCATGCACATTGTAGGGAGAATGGTCACTTTGGATAAGCTATTACCAGCAGGAGAGTGAGTTTGTGTGTGTGGTTTTTGGAGGGGGGTGAGAGAACCTGGATTTGTGCAGGAAATGGCCCACCTTGATTATCATACACATTGTGAAGAGAGTGGTCACTTTGGATGGGCTATTACCAGCAGGAGAGTGAGTTTGGGGGGGGGAGGGGGCGGAGGGTGAGAAAACCTGGATTTGTGCTGGAAATGGCCCAACTTGATGATCACTTTAGATAAGCTATTACCAGCAGGACAGTGGGGTGGGAGGAAGTATTGTTTCATGGTCTCTGTGTGTATATAATGTCTTCTGCAGTTTCCACGGTATGCATCCGACGAAGTGAGCTGTAGCTCACAAAAGCTCATGCTCAAATAAATTGGTTAGTCTCTAAGGTGCCACAAGTCCTCCTTTTCTTTTTGCGAATACAGACTAACACGGCTGTTACTCTGAAACCTGACATATGATCAGAGCTTCGCTCAACTCCAAATTTATCCTACCACCGTATCTCATGGGATATCGACATACTTGTCATTAACTTAACCAGCCTAAACATGAAACAGGGCCTGGGGCAGCCCCACTGGGATTTCCATAGAAGCATGCTCCTGAGGCCAATTTAGAGCAGCATCATGTTTGAATAAGGTCCTTGGTCTAGAATATCCTGCTACCATGTACACCTCTGAGAAAAATCTACCTAGAAAGTATATAGCACGGTGCATCTTCAAAGCCCCTTACAGACATTAATGGATTATTGCTAACACTCCTCCGCCGAGACTGGAATGGAGGGATTAATTTCCCTACTTTGCAGGTAAGGAAATAGAGAGATTAAATGACTTGACCATGGACATGTAGTAAATTAATGGCAGAGACAAGATTAGAGCTCAGGGGTCCCGGCTCTCAAACTGCTAGACCCCACTTCCCCGCTATAATCTCTGTAGCCAGCCACTGAACCAGCGATAAACAGAAAACAAGGACTTGGGGGGTCTCCCACCAGTGATGAGCTGAACTCACCTTGAGTGCACATGCAGTCGTCGTAACATTTGTTGTTAAGGCCTCGATTGTGCGGTTTGCAGAGGTGCTCACGCAAGTCACAGCAGGATCCTGCCAACACAGTGAGCGAGCCATCAAGAGATGGTCAAAAGGAGAGAGAATGCTGTTGAATTATCTCCCCACCTGCACCCGCCTTGAGCAGGAATTCCTCCAGGACACAGTGCATTGTCTGAAAATGGATGTTCACAGCAGACTCCACACTCACCTTGCCACATCACCCATTTCTCAAAATTAGAATAAATTAGAGGGGGATGTCACCCCTCCCTCCCCCGACCCCAGCCACAGAATCCAGGGCTGGATTCCAAACATTCCAGAGTCTGCAACCAACTCTGCAATGAATGAAATTTGTTTTTATGAGGCTCGTGCTCACCTGGAAGGCAGTCAAGGTGATGGTCACATGGCTCTCCTTCAGCTGCCATGGTTTCATTTCCACTGTTGGGGCTCTTACTACGGTGTTTCTCTAGGGAGAAGAGCAAATAACTGATGGAATTCAATGGGGCTGTACCTTTTCCAGCAGCCTGAACCTTCCTGCCAAATGGGGTGGTTAAGGAGCAGCATTTCTCTAGTAGGTGCTAAGCTACTTTGACCTTCTCCCATGTTCCTTCTCACTAGTCCAAATGACCAGCACCCGCACTGCTCACGGGGAACAGAAGGCCTTTGAAAGCTTCTGAGATCAGCACTCCTTCCTAGAGGTAGGCCCAGAACCAAACCATCCCTAGATCCAAACAGCCTCAAACTTGAGAGATGTTCTGATCTGGATCCAAACTTCTACAGTTCAAGTCTCATCTCTGCTCCTCACAGGCTTTGCTGCTTATTGAAATCTCCCTTGGCCTGAACCTAACCCAAACCACATCTTCTGGACCAGCTCAGGGCAAATTGCTCCAGAACATGAAATACAAGCGGATAGAGGGAGGGTTTAGTAGGAGTCAAAAGAATCAGCCCCAGCTAACGGAGATAGTTATAAAAACAATATTTTCAATGGCTAGATTAATGGATTAGCTCTTGAAAAATGATCACAGATTCCTTAGCCATTGACACTAACACTGTTCTCTTTCCAGCTGAACCTGACAATATCAGATAAATCACTTGATACAGCAGAGATGTAGTTCGCTCAGTATGGAGACTCGAACAGATTAGAGCACGATGTGTGTCAGATAATAAAATAAAAGGAAGAAGTTGGCAAATCTATGCCTTATGCCCTCAAAATGCCCTTCGTGGTAGACAAAGGATTCAGTACGTTTTGCATGGCAATAGAGAAATGGAACTTTATAAAGCTAATCCTCATCTTGACAAGCACGCCCTGTGGGTACAGCCATAGCAGGGGTGTGTTAGGTATAATCAGCTGCAAAATCTAACTGATGCAATAAGACCACTTAAGCTTTTTGTCTGTCTCTCCTACTCCCCAGCCCCCCATGTCTGTCCTTCCGTTTCCTGGATAGCTGGGAACCCCAAGCCTGAGAGGGATGTTGGAGGGTACACGTAGCAATAGTAGGTCCCATGGAAGTTGGATACCTTTTTTCTTGGCAGATGGCCACATTTCTGGCTTGAGGTCTTCATAATCTGTCCAGTCAAACAGAGCCATATCCAGGGTGGGCATCACGTCCCCATCTTGCCTGACACGGACCTGCAGGTGACAAGAAGCAAAGCAGTAAATAGTATGCCCTTCTGTAGGGCCCCGCAGGCAAATTTCAGCATGTACTTTAAGGACACTAACCCCCCAGAAGTGGGGATTTTTACCCCCATTTCGCAGATTGTTCAGCATTGGCCTCACTCTGTTCCCAGTGAAGCCAAGGATTAAACTCCAGGCGACCTCAACAGGAGTAGTTAGGTCAATGCTGCGTGTTTCTGAAAATCCTACCCTGTGGCTCTAGAGCAAGTCAGTGACAGAGCCCAGGGCAAGAATTCCTGAGTTCCTGGCTTCTAGGCCTATCCTGGGTCCACTGGGACATGCTGTCTCTCAAAGTGAGCTCTTGTTCTATGCCAGGGCGCTTTTGGGAAGCTGAGTGGCTAGCAGGGGTGAGGAGAGATGTCTCAATCAAGGGAGGAGATCTTCCTGAGTGAGGAGGTGCTCTGGTGTCTCCGAGGAAAGGAGCTGCACTTTTTAGGAGAGCTTTTGTGTCAGACAATACACCTGGAAAGTAGATGCCTGAAAGGGGCAGGAGGGAACTGTAGCTCATGGGGAAGTCTTGGGGTCTCACACTGGTTGGGGAGAGGGTGTTTTTCAGTAGAGAGCTGATCATTGTGAGGGAGATGGGGGCACCAAGCAGCTACCTGTCTCCTCTCCCAGGATCCTGCTGGCTCCAGATGGGGATAGCAAGGCACCATCAGCCTCTATACCACCACCAAGCATGACTTAGGGGAGCTCAGCACCTAACTCCCTTAGGTTGCTTTGAAAATTCCAGCCAGTTGCAGTGGTGGAGAGTCCAGTGCATTTAACAGGTGCACCTTTACCTGGGGCCGAAGGGACGTGGGTGGAAGAGCTGGTGGTTCCTCAGTAGAAACTGCTGTCTCCAGCATGGTGAAGGGGAGCACTGTGGGAGCCAGACCCGTGAATTCCTCCACCTGGAGGTTTTGAAACTGCCCCTCGAAGTTTTCAGGCTTCTTATACAATGAGCTTGGCTCAGGGTCAGGGCCTTTGCCTACAGAAGGTGACAAGGACAATGACATCATCTTCCTCATCCTTTTCCTTGCTAGGGGCCACAGAATTTCCCCTGGGGATAGTTACACCACAACACCACCTGCAGCCTTTGAATCTGGATACAGACATCAGATGCGCTTGGACCTTAAGGTCTGTGGGGTGGGAAAAGCAGTTCAAATCCGTCTCACTCCAAATCTATCTCTCCCAGGAGAAGTTCAGAAGGGGCTGACACAGACTATTATTTATTAATTATTATTATTAATAATCTGTGTTGTGGAAGTGCCAAGGAGGCCCAGCAGCCGAGGGTGCTTGGTGCTGTGCAAACAGAACAAAATAACCTTTGCCCTGAAGAGCTTATCTGGGAATTCCATAGAAAGAAACAGGGCATGGCCACTGATTTAAAACTATATTATGAGATTCAGCCAATGCCAACTGTGGTCAATAGGAGTAGAATAAGGCTGAGTGCTTTTGAGTAGTCCACCCTTCATTAGTAAGCTGTAATAGTTGAATTTAAATCAGTTTGAAAGCAATATAGCACCAGAAAGCACTGTGTGCACACACTTATTTCGGTTTGAGAGGAGTTTATATTGGTTCCGTGTAAATCTGTTCCAAACTGACTGTTTAAGATAAACTGGCATAAGACTGTCCACACAGCCCTTTGTACAAGTTTAATTAAATCAGTTTAAATTTACACCTTAAGTTAAATTTATGTCTACACAGGAAGATAGCAACTGTCCGGGAAAAATACTGCCTGAAACCAGCTACTGTGTTCTGTGTTCTCCCACCTAGACCTTGTGTGAAGCAGTCAGTCCCATAAGAAAGCAACCAAGGGCTCTTTCTTTTAGGGAGGGCAGAAAGAGATTGAGGTGAGCCCAGGGAAATATCAGAGGCCAAATTCTCAGTTGGTGTAAATTGGCATAGCTGCAATAGCTCTAACAGAGCGATGCTGATTTACAGCAGCTGAGGAACTGGCCCGTGGAATCGTGCATATACACAGCTTGAACTGAGAGGCAAAGCAGCCCCCTTGTTACATTAAAGTGACTTTTTAATTCTGTTAGTGTAATTTTGCACCTGCAAAATTTATGTTTCACACAACTTTGCTAAATTGGCTTGACTGAAAATCGTGAGAATTCAAGTTTTGATGCTAAATAAATAAATAAAAATAATGTGGATGAAAATTGCTTTATGCATGTATGTATGGATGGATGGATTTTCAATTCTGGTAAAGTTCCAAGGTCAAGATTGGAGGTTTTGAACATTGCTGAGATGTGTTTGTAAACCGGACTAGTTGAGGAAAAGCAACAACAATAAAACCCCCAAACAAGGCCAAAACATCACAACCCCCATGAAATGTCAGGGTTTCCTTCCCTCCCAAAATCAGATCATTTTTACAAAACAGCAATGAACTGTTACAACCTGAGATTTCAACGTTTTCACATTTTCTTGTGCATATTTTGTACATATGCCCATGCACCGGATCACACCAGCCAAGCACACTGCTCCAAGACACCCTCCCATGCCCCTGTACACCTCTACACACACACACTGCCCATTCCCAATCACCCTCCTCCCTCACCCCCACAACCCTGATGCACTCCCCCCCACACTGCCCCTCCCCAGCCACCTTCCCCCGCACACACACCCTGACCCTCCCCGCACACACACTGCCCTTCGCTCCCACATTTCCCCTCCCCAGCCACCTTCCCCCTACACACCGCCCCTTCCCCACACACACTGCCCCTCCAAAGCCACCTTCCCCACACACACACACTGCCCCTCCCCAGCCACTTTCCCCCGCACACACACCCTGACCCTCCCTGCACACACACTGCCCTTCGCTCCCACATTTCCCCTCCCCAGCCACCTTCCCCCTACACACCGCTCCTTCCCCACACACACTGCCCCTCCAAAGCCACCTTCCCCCCCACACACACTGCCCCTCCCCAGCCACCTTCCCCCGCACACACACCCTGACCCTCCCCGCACACACACTGCCCTTCGCTCCCACATTTCCCCTCCCCAGCCACCTTCCCCACACACCGCCCCTTCTCCACACACACTGCCCCTCCAAAGCCACCTTCCCCACACACACACACTGCCCCTCCCCAGCCACTTTCCCCCGCACACACACCCTGACCCTCCCCGCACACACACTGCCCTTCGCTCCCACATTTCCCCTCCCCAGCCACCTTCCCCACACACCGCCCCTTCTCCACACACACTGCCCCTCCAAAGCCACCTTCCCCCCCACACACACTGCCCCTCCCCAGCCACACACACACACACACTTTGCCCTCTGAAGCAGCCAGGAGACCCAGGTCCCTTTGGGGTCTTCTACCTCGGTGTTGTTTCAGCCTCTCCCTGCGGCTGTGCCGCCGGTGTTCCCGGTTTTGCTTCTTCCCCCTCTCCGACCCAGGGGACTGGTTCTCCCTCTCAGGATATGGGAACTCAAAGCCCAGAAACACGTCCTTCTGCTGCTTCAGGGCAGCAGGCCGTTGGACTGCTCCCTGGTCCTCTCCTGCTGGAGTCCCACTTGCCAGCCTGAGGGCCTCCTCTCCAGACACCTGCCCTCTGGAAGGCATGCCATGGGCCCTGTCCTTCTTGGCTCCACCAGGCCTGCGGTGGTGCCCTGCTTGGGGCTGATGCTGCCACAGCTCCTGGTTTTGCAGGTTGTTGTTATTCTCTGGGATGTTTTTGTCCTGGGTGCCAGGGTCCAAGGAGCCCACTGGGCAGATATCAGAGAGAACCAGGACACAGAAGAAAAAGAAAGGGGACAAGGAGCAGGAGGAAGATGCCATAATCCTGGGCGCCTTGCTGCACCTGAGATAAACATATAATCAACATCAAGTTCATCAAAGAATCCAGGCCTTATAGAGCCCACAAAACCCCCTTCTATCTTCCCCGCTCCCACACCAGGATTGAGATCAGCCCTTTAAACACAGCACACTCACTGGACCCACAGCTGCACTCCAGCCTTGGGGGATTGTATTTTTATCCCTTAATAGCACCACTCTGGATGTTCTTGTTAGCCTTATAAAAGTCTCATCCTGGTCTGAACCCTGCTAGGCTCTTGGCCTCCATGTTATCATGTGGCAATGAGTTCCACAGGCCAACCGTGCAGTATGCAAAAAAAAAGAAAAAAAAGAGCATCTCTCCTTTTATCTGTTTGAAATCTTCTGCCTTTCAGTTTAATTGAATATGGCTTTAATCTGAGGCTCTCAACATGATTTACAAAGACTGCCAAGTGTTGTGATCCCCTTTCGAGGAACAGGGAGAGACACCAAGAAATTAAGTGCTTTGGCCGACATCACAAACCGGCAGAGCTGGGAACAGAATCCAGGTGCTCTGACGCTCACTCCTGCCCTCTTCCCTCTATGTCACACTGCTGACTTAAGAGGGTGAGCAGCAGAAGGAGGGTGCCCGGAAGGCAGTATCATCACATGCTGAACTTACTCACCCCTTCAATGTCTTCTCCTGGCAAAGAGAATGCAATCCTTGCAGCTCCTGCATTTCACAAAATCTTGCATCAAGGAAAATAGCCAAAGGAAAGACATTGTCCGATCAACGAGCCTGTTACGTGGGAAAACGCTGGCTCTGCAGTTGCTCTGTGCTACAGAGAGTCTCCTGTTCAGGGAATGCTGACTTAACATGAATAAGGAGTGAGTTTGAGAACCAACAAGTACAGGGGACATTCCAGGCTAGAGCCCTGGGCCTGCTCCTCAGATGGCATAAATGGGCAGTTTCTTTGATTTCAGTCAAACTGAGCATCGGCCCAACATTCCAAAACCAAACCTCACCAGATAGGAAGAGCCCTGACCTCTGGGGGAAGTTGGAGTCCAGAACCCACATTGGCAGTTTAGCCTCACCTCTCATCACTTGGGACATCAGGGTTCAATGACAATAACATGCAGGCAGGAGTGCAGCAAAGGAGGAGGGTTCTTGAGACTGGATGCACATGGAGTGTAGCGGGGAGGCCAGGACTGCAGCAGTATGGAGTGGGAGGAAGGCCAAGATTCGGGACTGAATGAGAACACAGCATGTGTCCAGTTTTGGGTGCCACACTACAAAAAGGATGTGGAAAAACTGGAAAGAGTCTAGTGGAGGGCAACAAAAATGAGTGGGGGCTGGAGCACATGACTTATGAGGAGAGGCTGAGGGAACTGGGATTAGTTAGTCTGCAGAAGAGAAGAATGAGGGGGGATTTGATAGGTGCTTTCAACTACCTGAAAGGGGGTTCCAAAGAAGATGAATCTAGGCTGTCCTCAGTGGTAGCAGAACAAGGAGTAATGGTCTCAAGTTGCAGTGGGGGAGGTTTAGGTTGGATATTAGGAAAAACTTTTTCACTAGGAGGGTGGTGAAGCACTGGAATGGGTTCCCTAGGGAGGTGGTGGAATCTCCTTCCTTAGAGGTTTTTAAGGTCAGGCTTGACAAAGCCCTGGCTGGGTTGATTTAGTTGGGGATTGGTCCTGCTTTGAGCAGGGGGTTGGACTAGATGACCTTCTGGGGTCCCTTCCAACCCTGAGATTCTATGATTCTAAGAGGCTCAAGGCGGGCAATGAATGAGTCCCTCCTCCTTGGTTACCTCATCCTATTCCAGCCTTGGTCACAGCAGCACATGCAAGGCCTGCAGGGGAGGAGAGGTTCCAGTTTCATGTGCAAATGAAGGTCATTAATCAATGGTGATGCCTCCCTTTGATTTCTGACTAGCCCCCCACCCTTCTCTTTTACCTCCTGCCATCTGAGGAGCTAGAGATGCGATCCTGGCTCCTACGGGCAATGGTGGGGCTTTTGGCCAGTACCAAGGACAGTACCAGCTGTCGTGCATTCTGGGCCTCCTCATGGCTGGCTTGCTTGAGATGAAGATGTCAAGATGAACAGAACGGGAAGCAGCCGGTGGCCTTGTAGGGCAGGCGATGGGCCTGGGGCAGGGCAGCTCCAGAGGTGCTACCAGGAGCCCAGCATGCGCTGCCCTAGGGATGCTAAAGAAAAGCAGGGTCTGAGTAAACCCTGGAAGTGTTCCATTGAAGGGTAGCCAGGCAGCAAACAAATGCTTCCAGTCATCTGTTGGACTGACAAGGGTGGGAGGGCTGTCTCGTGTGCAGTATAGGGAATTGGGACTGGGACTCTGGGCTGCTGTTCTTGGGTTCTGTTCCCTACTCTGCCACTCTGTGGCCTTGGGCAAGTCACTTCACCGCTCCTTGCCTCAGTCTCCGCATCTGTGAAATGGGGCTACTGTGTCACTGGCATTGGGAGGCTTATTAAGTCAGTAAAGCCATTTGAGATCTTTAGAAGGAATGGCGAGGGCAAAGGAATATTATTTACTTCTCTTTGTATTCAGATTGTATGCAGATTTTCTGCAACTGATGTGCTCATAAGAAGGAATTCTTCAGTCCCCTAGTGAAAGCCCTGTTTATTCATTCCACAGCAAGCTTGGCCACAACCTTCCTGCAGTTACTCCACGTGGGTCTTTAGAGCATGGAAGGAGGCAACCCCTTCCATACTTTCCCACTGCCATCGGGAAAAAACCCCCTCCCCTGGAAGTTCAGGCCCAAGCAATGTTCATGTAGACAGAACCCATGCCTTTATTTAGGGCTGCTAATGACCAAGGAAAGCCGCTTGTCTACGAATTGCTTTGCGAGGCACTGGAATATCTTATTTGCCAACAGAGTCATGCTACAAAATCGCATTTCATTTTGGCTCATGCAAAATCTAGAGTTACAACTTGGAATCCATTTAGCAAAGCATCTGCAGTTCCTACTCCAAGGCCAGTGAAACAATAAATATTGTTGAGCAAAAACAGTATCTCTCTGTCCAGAACAATTTCATCGTTTTTTTAAATTAGAGCAAACCAGCTGGGTCTTGGCAACTCTGAATTCTGAGGACTGGGAACAGTGTCTCACCTTCTCATCCACAGGAGAAATGGGAGGATGCCAAGCGGAAGGAACAGCAGGTGTCAAGAGTGGATTAAACAGGCTGCTCTAGCGTGGGCCGCACATCACAATCACTAGTGCAGCCACGAGGCCTTTGCTTTTCACATGAACATTACCCCAGCCATGCGCTCTTCTGGGGACCTGGTGACAAAGAATCAGATGCAGAAAACCCCTGCAGGGCTAAATGCTGTTGTGAACTTCACTGCAGCTCTTCACCAACTGGGAAAGTGAAGCGCACAGACCCTGGACCTAGCAGCTTCCCTGAGGGCACGATACAGTTTGGAATCTTGCAGGGGCCAGAGTGATACCTCCACTCTGCACTAGGTCTGTGGGCATGGGGAAGAGGGCACAGGTTTGCAATAATAATGCAGTTAATAAATACGTTATATTATACAGCACCTGTCATCAGACGAGCTAAGAAGTGTTTATGCTGCTTTCCTGCCTGCATGGCTCTAAGGACAAACACATAAATTCTAGCAGCCCCGAGTTAATGGAACTGCTGCTCCATTAAAGGGCAACTCCTACCATGCCCCTTGTCAACATGGGACTCCTCCATACAGTGCATCCTCTTCTGCCTTACCCAGTCCTATGCCCAGATCTGGATGCTACCTCTACTTCCCATCTACCTGGGCCCAATCCTCTTTTCCTGCATAGTCTGCAAGTTCTCCCTTCCCATCTGCGGTATCCCTTGCTTTACACAGACAAACCCATTAGTTTTGGACACCGGTCTGCATCTTCTCCAGCCTCCCGCTGCTGCTCTTCCCATCAGCAGCCAGTCTGGCTCCTGATCCTCCTCCCTCCAAACCAAGCTCCAGCATAGCCTCTCACCAAGTCCCTTGCGCTGTCAGAGACATAGCAGCCAGCATCAGTCTGACACCTCCACTCCACTCTCCTCATAACAGGATAAATTCTGCATTGACCTCAGTAGGTTCACATGGTGGGTTAAGTCAGAGCGGAATTTGGCCCTGCAAGGAGATGCCTTCACGCACCTGCTCTGAAACAAAGTTGTACATAGTGTAGACACAGAAGTTCACCTCCTTCCTGGGATCTGGCTTAATCAACAAAGGTTATAAAGTTTCCCCAGGCTTGGCTGCTCCCAGGGTTCCTCCTTCAGTGCTGCTTGGCCCACACCCTAGATCCTCTTTCCTCTAGAGAGTCACCCCTGCCTCCTCTATATCCAGGCAGGGTAATGAGTCGCCTCCCTCAGTGAATCAGCAGGACCCACTTAACATTCCCTGCAGGATCAACACCCGCTAACAGAGTGAAGGGTCTCAAGCAAATACTACCAAGCCTGTTAATGGTCCTAAAACTATGCTCAGTGCAGACAGGGGATTATTAATGGGCTACAGAGCCTTCCACTTCTAGGTCACCAGTTTGAATCCAACTTGGGTTAGTAGTGGCTGTTCAGTAGCTGATATAAAATATGAGTTTTTTGGGGCTCAGACCAGTTCTGAGTGGGCAGGGATCTGTAGCACAAAAACCACCCATGTAATTGGCACTAATGTGCTCTGTCATTTGTAGTCACGACAGAGAGAAACCAGGGAATTATAGTGCCTCTGAAATGCAGCCATCTCCTGCCCCTAACTTAAAGGTGGTTCCTCGCGGATAAAGCAAAGACATCAGACCAATGCCAAATTCATTCAAATATCTAACAATTCCCTCCTCACCCCTGCCGCCTCCCACTCCATATCTTGAAGATGGGGGGTGGGGGGGAAGGGAAGCAGGAGCTCTGAGCCCATGAACAAAGAATGTTGGGACTCTTGCTGGACAGACAGCAGAGAGGAAACCAGCTTGTGTGCTCCAGGGCTGAATCAAAATGGATTGAACAGAAACTCTGGGCCAGATTTATCCCTGGCTTTAAGGAATTTAATTCGCTGTGGGAGTGCTACAGGGCACAGCTCTCACTGCGCTCCAGATAGAGGAACATAAGCTGCAGGGACAGACAAATGTACATGTCTCCCGCATCATCTGTGCATGTTGCCTGCGTGCCTGGCAGGCGTGATGGACAATGAATCCCAACTCCCCGTGCCAGGGCTCACTGTAAAGAAGGATCCAGGGGGTGACGGATGGTCTGTGAAGGGCCCGGAGGAGAATAGAATGGGTAAGCTCTGGTCTGCGCGAGCAGACATACAGTGTGTGGGCTGGAGTTAGGAGGATGGCATTGTGCAGATAAATGAGGTTTCTCTTCCCTGCTGGGGCTCTCTCCATGTGGTTTTCTATTTCTGCAGGCAAGTGCAGGGAACTTCATATGCAGTCCGGGGAGAGATCCACATGTTTCTCTCCCCTTCACCAGCATCCCCAACTTATATGCACTCATCTCAAACACCCCTCTCCCCGATATAGGAAATGCCCCTTGCCTCGTCCCTGGCTTGGAGCATTTCTTGCATATTCCTGTTACCGATTTTGTAAAGAGCTTTCTGTCTGGACAGCTTCTGTACCAGCGCTGACAGCCCAGGCATCCTCTTTCAGACCTAGTTCGCGTAAACAAAGAAGCACAAACCTCCTGCACACGTCACTCTGTTCCTTTCAGGATCCACTTTAAAACGGCCCTCCTCCTTTTCCAAACAGTCCATGAACTTGCTTCATTTCCTCACTCCCCACCCTGCTCCCCCTTCATTTGTCCGCCCCTGGGCTCCTCCTTGTCCCTGGTCACCAAATTTGGTGAAAGAGCCTTCTTCTCTGCAGCTCCTGCTAATCTTTCTTTCTCACTCTGTCGTTATTTAACCCGGTGTGGCATTTTACAGTTACTGCAAAAGCTGTTACACAGAAGAAAGTCCCAGGGCCAAATTTAGCAATGCCCAAAACACTCACAGCTCCCCTTGGGTTCATGGGAAATTTAGTTCATTTGTATGAGGGCTGAGTTTGGCCCATATTGTGATTGTGGAAGGGTTGTGAATCTGACACAGAACCAAATGGGCTTTGGGAAAATACATGCCTGTCCCATTTCACAGCCCCCTGCCTCATACTCAGTAACACCTAAAAATACACACACACACACTCACTACGCAGCCTCTTGCTGAGCCTAGATGGCAGAGATGGTCTCTCCCTGCTGCCTGGCCCACAGCAGCTAATGTAAATGCTTTGCATTGCCATGGCCCCTTTCATCGAAGGATCTCAGAGTGCTTTACGGACCTTAGCTGCACAATGCACTTGAGAGGCAGCTCCTTAAGATTACCCCTGTTTTATTAATGGGTGGAGAGAGGGACAGAGGGGTAAGACCCACATTTTCAAAAGTGCCACCTAATTCTGGGTATCCCCCTTTTTGCATGCTCAACTCAAGGCACCTTAAAGGGGCCTGATTCTCCACTGTCCTGCACCTTGGGTCGTCATGAAACCTCATGCAAAGTAAGTGTATAATACTACCATTCCAAACGGGCAGGGTTTTATGTCCACATCGTGCTCACTTTGCACTGGCAGGAATGACTGCACAAGCTGCAACCCAGGGCAAATCAGGTCTCTAGGGTTTTGCGCACCCACAGCTCCCACTGGGGTTGTGATGGCCTCATGGTGTCTCAAGTGGAGCACTGAAAATCAGTGACCACTGGAAACCGTTGGCATTGGTGGCTTGCCACAGCAGGTCAGTGGTAGAGCTGGGATGCCCTCCTGAGACCTGATGAGAGATGCAGTGTCACACATCTAAAGTTACTCAAGAAATCCCATCTTCAGCAGCTCACATACTGTAGGAGGTTTAAATTTATATGTTTGCCATCAGGTCACCACTAGCCTCCAGGGTTTTACACTTTGGCTCTGAGCGGTGCTGGAGATGGGCCTTGCCTTCCTATTACCTTGAGCCTCAATCCTGCAACCCGTACCCTTGGGAATAACTCTTACTTATGTGAGTAACCCTACTGATGTCAGTAGAACTATGGCACTCACAGGAATCAAAAGGGTTGCAGGACTGAGCCTCCAATGTCCTAGAAGGTAGAATAGACAGATAGGACATGGTACGGAAATGGAAGAGGGGCACCTGGATGAATATACAGTGCCCTCTGCTCTGCTTTCCCCCGGGACTTCACAAAACACCTGACACAGCCATCATTGGTGAGAGACATGTGACCTGCTATCAAACAGGGTCTCCTCTTCCCAATAATGAGATTAAAATGGCAATGAGTTAGAGATTAGCATCCAAGATATAGTCACTTGCTGTCACCACGGCACTGAAGAATCTCTAATTTCATGCACAAAGCAGAGTGACAAATGGGGGACGATCAATAGGAAAGCACACCACGCACGCCACTGAAAAGCATTCAGCCAACTGATAAAAAACACCCAGTGGAGTTACACCAGGGGGGATTTGACCCAATATGCTTGATCATTTCAGGGGGTGGATTTGTCTCCATGTATCAGCTCATTTAGAGCAAGATATTGACCTTATTCCTTGGGTGATAAGTGTTGATTTTTTAAATCAGATTTCACAAGAGAAATGCACAGGTTTATAAAAGGGAAATGTAATGAAAATACAAACCAATTTCCATCCAAACTCTATGCTGATGGAAGACTTCAGGTATGAATTGGATGAATGTCACATAAATTCTATATGATGAATTACCAGCTGTAATAAGCCAATAGCTTATGCCAAAATCATTTAATTCAGAATCACAGTCCCACTTTCACCAGCAGAAGAAGATTAGAGGACAATCAGGGAGCAATTGAGAGAGGTGTGTGCCTGTGTTTCTCTGTGAATAAAGTAGCTTAACCCCCCCCAGGAAAAAAGAAGCTTTCCATCTTGGTAACTTTTCACAATGGAGCAAATGCAAGCTGAGGAGAGGTCTAGGATCAATGGGACAGTGTGGTTACTCTTAGGTGCAAAGGGAGCTGGATAACTGAATGGAGGAAAACAAAGGGTGGAAAGCAAAAACAAGCAAACTCAGGAAGACAACGTGAATGGAGTACCAGGATCTTAAAGTGACTCAGAGCCTCTAAGTGATTAAGATTTAAAATAGCCGGGAAACAGCAACTGTGTCTGATTCTCAGCATGAATGGGGAGGAGGGCAAGCAGATGATTAATCGTAAGGACTGACCCCAGTAGTCATGGCCCAATCAGTTAGCTAGACAGACCTAATCCGGGGGATGCTTTATAAATATTTCAGGTTCTTGAGTCCCACCACCTTCTTGCCCTGCAGTAAGGCACATAACTGGCATCTGTTGTGCAGATGATAGTTACTGTATCATGCTGACTCGGAGGAACCCGCCACAGCAGAAATAACGAACCCTGTTGGCAAGGAGCCTGGGTGTGAAATAAGCAATGAAATAACTAATAAACCCCGGTGAGCGACCAGACTCGGAACAGACCAGGCCTGAGGTGCCTTTGAATGGATGAAGCTGCATTCCATCCACAGCTTTTGCACCAGCCACAAATCCGGGGGGGAATCAGGCACAGGGAGGTTGAACAGCAAATCAAACAATGCACTAATGAGAGGAATCATGTAATCGCAATGAAAGCTGAAGGCTGCCTGGCTGCCTCCCCCGAGCTTAGCCATCTCTGGCTAAAAGTGACTTTAGACTGGCACCAACCAAAAACATGAGATCAGCAGCGTGAGCCCCCCCCTTCCCCCCAGTCCGGGAGATTCTAAGCAGGAACATGATGTAAAGGGGTCACCTCTCCCCCCGCCCTCCCCCTTCCCAAGTATCAGCAGCTGTAACTGAAATCAGCAAAGGCTACCTGGACCAAAGCAGAGAGTGGCATGGGGGAGCGGGATCCCGAGCAGCCCAGGTGTGTGGGGGGGATGGGGAGCCCCCTCCAGAGGGGCTGTGAATGCGGGGCGCTGAACCCCAGAGGGGGAAGGGATCGGGGTCGGGGCAGCCTCGGGAAGTTGAGGGGTTTATGCCGCGGCTCAGTCATTCACTCCCAGCCGGGGAGGGAGGGATGGGCAGGAAAGGTGTGTGGGTGAGGGGCGGGGGGGGGCCTCCAAAGGACGAGAGAATCTGCCCATTCCCTGCCCCCGCCCCAGAGAAGAGGACTGAGCCCAGCTACAAGGTCAGGGGTGCAGGGAGGGAGAGATCCGCTGCCTACCTGTCTGCAGCTCCTCGGCTCTGGAGTCAGCTGGAAGGGCAGGGAGCAGCCGATCTGCCTGGCTCGGGGGGCTGTCCACACTCGAGAAGAGGAGGAGACAGGGGAGGGCGAGGCGAGCGGCAGCGGGGGAATGTGCAGAGCCGGCAGAGGAGCTGGGAAGCCCCGGGGAGGGGGGGGGCGCAGTCCGGAAAGGGGGGCGGGGTAGGGGGATCAGGTGGAGCTGCTAGCAATAGAGCTGGGGTGGGGTGCGGAGATACACAAGGGCTGGCGTTGCAATAGGAGGCAAGGGAGAGTGCGCGTTCCCGAGCCCCGGCGCGCCCCCGCGGGGCTGCTCCCCCAGCTGGTGGTCCCCAGAGAGAGAAGGAGACAAAGGCAAGGAGACAAAGGCAGGAGGGAGCCCCCCGGGGGGAGAAGTTGATGCCAGGCCTGCGAGAAGGAGAAGGGAAGTCCCCCAGGCTCAGGAGCCAGGTGGGACGGGGGGGGGGGGGGGGGCTGCACAGCTCCACGCCTCACCTGCCTGCAGCCGCTGCCGGCCCGGGGCTCTGCTCCCGCCCCCGTTCACACCCGCAGCGCGTCCCAGTGGACTGGGGCCGCCTCCGGAGTCACGGTGCAGCGAGCCGCAAGACACAATGAGATCAAGGCTCTGCTCAGCTGGGGGAGCGTCTGTCCCGCGCCCGCGAGCCCCGGCTCGGTCCCCAAAGAGATTAGTCTCCATTGCTGCCAAATGGGATGGAACAAATAGGGGGAGGGGGGAGTCGTTAGGCTGTTTGATGATCCCCCCCCCCACACACATCATACTAGGCTGTAAAAGTGGGGGAAATCCCCCCCACAAGCTCCTGATTTGAAGACATCTGTGTTGGCAGGGAGAAGAGAAGAAAAAGTCACCCCCTTCTTCCACCCTGGTCTCTACGAAGCCAGGACACACCTGGGGTTTCACTTCCCCCTCACTGCTTCTGGCACAGACATTGTTTTAATTCCCAGGAGGTGGTTGATGGTTCAGATGGTCTCCCCCACATCCTTTCCCTCCTTCCTTTGCTTCACACTCTCTGTTTCTGGCAGATCCACGGACTTTTGGGGGCGATCACTGGGGCTTTGTGGAGCTAATGTAAACCCTGGTCCTGCCCTCCTCCTTCATAAATATTCCTTACTCAGGGAAGTAATCCTGCTGACTGCTTTGGAACTACTCACGGGAGTTAAGGCGTCTGGGCAAACGAAAGTACCCCTGGGTTGTGTGGCAACCCTAATTTGCCATGGCCTCACTGGTTTTGTGATTCAGATCTGAGCCATAATGTTCAGCGCACAGCTGGATTTTGCATTCATTCATTTCAAAGGGCTCAGTTCTGATCCTGTTAAAACCAAGCGATGTTTTGCTATTGGCCTCGCTAGGAGCAGGACTGGGCCCAGAAGATGTGCACTGGGAGGGCTGAAGCTTGGCATGCAGAATGGGAAACTGGTACTGCAGAGGCCTGTTGCAAAAGACTCTAGATTTCACCAGAGCCTTGTCCCCCAATCCACAGATTTTAAAATGGCAAACGGAAAAGTCCCACTAGATCTAGAAGGTTTCAGAGTAGCAGCCGTGTTAGTTTGTATTCGCAAAAAGAAAAGGAGGACTTGTGGCACCTTAGAGACTAACCAATTTATTTGAGCATAAGCTTTCCTGAGCTACAGCTCACTTCATTGGATGCATCCAATGAAGTGAGCTGTAGCTCAGGAAAGCTTATGCTCAGATAAATTGGTTAGTCTCTAAGGTGCCACAAGTCCTCCTTTTCTTTTTTAGATCTAGAAGCTTTCCTCCTCAGCTCCCGCGCCATCAGCGCTATAGTAAAAGGGTCCAGTGCACAAAAGTGGAGTATCTGAAATCTGAAGTGACTGTGCAATGTAATGATCCCCTGTCAAACTAAATATGGTATTGAAAATTTAGAAGGTGGAATGACTGAGTGAGATAGGAGAATCAATCTATCTAAGGTACTTCTACAGGGTGGTATCTAAACACCTCACAATCTTTAATACATTTATTCTCATAACACCACTCTGAGGTAGGGAAGTGCCATTATCCCTACTTTGCAGATGGGGAAACTGAGGCACAGCGCCACTAAGGCTATGTCTACACTACAGCGGCACAACTACTGCAGTGCATCTGGGCCAGTGTTGTGCCCAGGCTGCTGCTCTAACCGCTGGACCATCCTGCCTCTCATCAAGGGTGATTGGACTCAACAAAATTCATAGTGTGTGTGTGTGTATATGTGTGTGTATATATATTTAATTATTAATTCTCCATTCCTGTGCTACTCATATCACTTTAGATTATTAAGAATGACAGACTCTGAAAACTTGTTTTTAACGTTTGCATTTAAATTTGGACAATGAAAATCACGGAAGTCAGTTCCTTTGTCTTTATTTATGATGTGTATATAGAGAATTTTGCTTTCTGGCTGTCAAGCAGTGACACAATGATGTCCAGTGTGGGCTGTAAACACCAAAGGGAATGTTTACTTGTTTGTTTTTTTAAAATTCAGTGGAATTAATAAAAAATGAATGGAGATATTTCTGTTGGTCACAGTCTTTCTTCAAACTGGTTTAAAGGATTTTGATTTAAAGAAGCAGAATTTGGGGCCAAATTTGACCTAAATGTGTCCCCCTAAGAGGGAGATTTTCAAAATGAGGCTGGATAGCTATCTGTCTTGGATGGTTTAGACCAGGGATTCTCAAACTTTATTGCACCATGATCCTCTTCTGACAAAAAAAATAAAAATTAATACATGACCCCAAGAGGGGGGACCGAAACCTGAGCCCACTCAAGCCCTGATGCTCCAGGCGGGGGTGGAGGGGCGGGGTGGCAAGGACCAAGGGCTTCAGCCCTAGGTGGGGGGCTTTTAACCTGAGCCCTGCTGCCCAGGACTGAAGCCCTTGGGCGTTGGCCTCAGGCAGTGGGGCTTGGGCTTCAGCTCCAGGCCCCAGCAAGTCTAACACTAGCCCTGGCAACCTCATTAAAAAGGGGTCACGACCCACTTTGAGGTCTCGACCCACAGTCTGAGAACCACTGGTTTAGACACAACAAAGCCTGCATCTTGGCCGGAGGTTAGATTAGATCAGTGGTTTTCAAAGTTTGGATCACAACCCAGTACTGGGTCACCTTGCTCAGCACCCAGGGACCTTGGCAGCTGGCCAGTAAAACCTAGTAGTCCTGACCTGTTCTGACACCGCGCTGCGCCCCAGAAGTGGCCAGCAGCAGGTCTGGCTTGTAGGCAGGGGGTGCCATGTGGCTCTCCACACTGCCCCTTCCCTGAGCACCAGCTCTAAACTCCCATTGGCTGGGAACTGGCCAATGGGAGCTGGGGGTGGGGGGCGGCATTGTGCCTGCAGGCGAGAGCTGCTTAGAGCCACTTGTGCGCCTCCGTCTAGGAGCCGGTCCTGCCGGCCGCTTCCGGGATGCAGCATGGTCTGCGGTGCCAGGACAGGCACTATGCCTGCCTCTGCACCCCAGCTGCGCCACTGGCCGGGAGTTGCAGGAGGTAAGCCCGCACCCCAACCCTGTGTCCCAAGCCCCTTCCCCAGCCCTGAGCCCCCCTAAACCCAGAGCCCCTTCCTGTACCCCAACACCCTCAACCCTGACCCCACCCCAGAGCCTGCACCCAGAGCCCTGACCCCCTCTGGCACCCCTGCCCCACCCAAGAGCCCCCTCCCACAGCCTGAACCCCTCATTCCTGGCCCCACCCCGCAGCCCCACACCCAACCCTCTGCCCCAGCCTTGAGCCCCCTCCGGGTTGGGGACATCAACAATTTTCTTCAACTGGGTCACCAGAAAAAAAGTTTGAAAACCACTGGACTAGATCCTTGCGGTCCCTTCTCACTCTATGGTTGTATGATTATATGACAAAGCTGAAATGCTGTTCCTATATTTTCTTATGTAATGTAAGAACTCACACCTGCAAACCTTTACCTTCGTTGGCAGGAATAATTCTTAGGGAAATCAATGGGAACATTTGTGTGAATAATGGTTTGCAGGATTGGGCCCTAAATTCCAGAGTATGTCCACCACTCTGAGTGCAGCATTGCACATCCCTATGGTGCTGAAAAATGAGTAGAAAAAAATCGGAAAGGGACTCACTGAAAGCCCTTGATCAAGTCACTCACCTCTTTGTGCCTCAGTTTCCCTACCTGTAAAATGAGACCATCAGATGAAGAGAAGCATGTTAGTGCTAAACTCAATTTCCAGCGTGTTACTAAGGAAAGAGCTCTGAAATGTGTTTGTTTTTAAGGTGATTTTTGAACCCCACAGTGTCGTCGTTCCCCCCCACCCCCGGACTCCCCTTCAAAGGCCTGATTCAAAGCCCCTTGCCAGGCTCCCAGTCCCATTGCCTCTGGCTCAGGCCCTGCCTGTCCCGTGGGAACACGCACTCTGGAGACCCTTTATCTGAAGAGGAAGGGACACCGCGCAGCTGGGCTCACAATGAGCCTCCCGCCCATGGGGGACCCCCACCCGGAGATCCCCACACCAAGCTCGCCAGGGCCCCCGGCTCCCCCCAGCCCCGGGCCCTCCAGCTGTGAGCGGCCGGGCGCCGCGGGCGCTAGGACCCGGCGGAAGGCAGGGGGCGGCGAGGCACGTCAAAGGGCCGCGCCGGGCGGACACCCCCCGAGCCTGGCAACCGGGCCCCGGGCGGGGAGCGGCCGCCGCCCCGCGGTAAGGGCGGGCCCAGGGGGTGCCGGGGGGGAGAAAGGCTTATAATGGGGGGGCTCTCCGGGGGTGTCCCGAGAGGGGGCTGGATTGGTGGGGGGGCCCTCCGGGGGGGCCCCGAAAGGGAGAGGGGGCTGGATTGGTGGGGGGGGGCCCTCCGGGGGGGCCCCGAAAGGGAGAGGGGGCTGGATTGGTGGGGGGGGGCCCTCCGGGGGGGCCCCGAAAGGGAGAGGGGGCTGGATTGGTGGGGGGGGGCTCTCCGGGGGGGCCCCGAAAGGGAGAGGGGGCTGGATTGGTGGGGGGGGGCTCTCCGGGGGGGCCCTGAAAGGGAGAGGGGGGCACAGAATGTTTCCTAGAATGTGAGGGAGCGTAGGTGGGCTCGGTCCTCCGTCTGCCCTGAAATGAGACCAGGGTGGGGGGGGCCCACATGTGACCCTGTTACTGGAAGGTGCCAAATTTCTCACAGAAACACCCCGCCCCCCAGCAAGGTGCCCAGCGCAGGGGTGGATGTGGGGGGCGAAGCCGCCCACCTGCTGCCCGGGAGAAGCCCTACTGGGGGTGGCCTTGTGCTGTGAGAGTGAACCGATCACCGGGGGGGGGGGGTGAGATGGGGGTGCACTGCTGGGTTTACGAGCGACTGCCCCCGATTGCCAAACCCAGGTTTGCTCAGGATCCTGTCTGGCCAATTGCCCTGAAAAGATATATTAAAAAAAATCTGATGGTACCAAATTAAAGTAGTAATAATGTCTCCATTGATAAGACACTCAGCTTCCAAACAGCATCATTAAGAACTCAGACACCCTCCATCCACTGGGACCTCCCAAACCCATTGACAAGAGCCCTGCATTTGGCTGAGTGGATCAGTACATTTTCCTATCTACTGTAATCCAGGGATACACCTGGGGCCTGATCCAAAACCCATTGTAATGGAGGGAAGGACTCCTGTTGATCTTGGTGGCTATCCAGGTCAGACCCATGGCCCTCTGTCCTCACCTTAGTAAACCTTATGTTGGGGCCGGGGGGAGGGTTAGGGATTAAAAACTGTGGTCTTGTCCTGCAATTGTCCTCAGGTGTCTGCAGGATTAGGGTCTTTGTGAGAGGACGGATGGTCTGAGGTTGAAGGTACGAGCATGAGACACTGGAGAGCTGGGGCAGTTCCCTGCTCTGCCACAGACTCCCTGTATGTCCCGGGGTGGAGGCCTAGATTTTTGTTAAAGGTATTTAGGCATTGCTGCGCTCAGTGACCGTCAATGGAATTTAGGTTCTGAAGTGTCTAAATCCTTTTTGGAAATGAGATGTAGTCTTCTAAATCAGTTAGGCATTGCAACACTGAGGGCAGCCCTGCCTAAATACCTTTAAAATCTATGGTAAAATCTACAGCACTCCCACAAACAGCAGAAACCCATCTGAGTACATTCAGATTTGCAATTTGAGGCGTTATCAAGAACACGAGGACAGATGTCATCTTGTGCAAAATTATGATTTGTAACCCACTATCGCTTTAACTGGGTTCCTGAGATCGGATCTGCGAGCAACCCCTATGGCAATTCAAGTAGATGGGGGCTATGCGGCCTTTGGAAATCAGGACCTTTGTTGGTTTGTGTAATAGCAGTTAGTGTGCGCACAACTATCTAGAGTGTGGATTTTGCTGTGGGTATGGAGGTAACTGGGGAGAGGGATCTGAATGGCGCCATGAGCTGAGAGGAAAAACTCCTTTCCCAATTCCTTTCCAGGTTACTGGAAAGATGACCACCCTCACTCGGCAGGATCTCAACTTTGGACAAGGTAGCAAAGCACGCTGCTCTCCAGAAGCTCACGAGGCTTCTTGATGGCACAGGGAGTCATGTGGAGGTAGAGCTGGCTCTGCCTTGGAGTGTTGGTCTTCTAACCCTCAGCTACTGCTGCGAATGGGGTGAAATGTGTCCTGGGAAAATGGGACACCTTTATGCCTTGCTGGTGGGTTGTATTGCAGGTTAGAGGTTAAGATGACCACTGCAGCTGCCCTGTTGTGGTCTTTGGAACTCACAATCTAAGCAGGGGTAGCTCTGGTCTCATTACTTGGAAGTGAGACCTGTAAGGAGCACTTATAATCCTTGTCAACTGGCATAATTATAATATCTTTACATGGGTGTATCATTAAATTCTGCCTTCTTCCAGTTCACCTGCAGTTTCAACGGGATACAGGATTCTTCTTTACTTCCGGTCATAAAGGGTTGTTTAGTGTTGCTGTGGTGTTAAATGGCTGGCGCATTCCACCCTAGAGGTGGTTACATCTCAGTGGTGAATGCCGTGATCTCAAGGGTAAAACACTTTGGGAGGACAGTCATGTCACTGCAGTTCATAAAACAAGCAGTGTACAGATAAGATGATGATCATGGGCAGCAGTTAACCAACAGATTCCTGCAGCCATGAAATATTTGCTGGGCTTGTTTTTCTTCACCTGCTTTGCTCCACCACCTCTTTGTTCTGTTCTCCAGTGGTTGCAGATGTTCTCTCCGAGTTTCTTGAAGTGGCTGTTCACCTCATCCTTTATGTTAGAGAAGTTTACCCCATTGGGATCTTTCAGAAGAGGAAAAAATACAATGTACCAGTCCAGGTAGGAGTCTGTCCTGTAGCTCTATGGCTATGAGGGAATACACAGTTAAGAGGGAGCATGCTGTATGTTCAAAAGCACTATAGAAGAGGCAGGTATTGTTAATGCTTAGGCTCAAGGAGGTGCTATTAGAATGGCATTTGTGGCCATGAATGAAATATTAGGGGTTAATTTGTTCTGGCTGGTGCCGAACTGAATTAGCTTATATTTGAACAAACGCAAACCCTGAATTATTTTCAAAGTGAAGTGAGTGGTCCTGAAAAGGGATGAAGTAACAACCCTGGAGTTTGAAGCGTTACACTTATGCACAGAACAGATAGATCACAGGCAACAACAGTACAGATTTCTCCCATGCTGCCCCCCCCCAGTGTGCTGTAATGCTGGCTGGGAGGGACTGTCTCTAAGAAAGACCAATTGTGAGGTGGACACCGGTTGGGCTAGTTGTCAGCAGACACCACTAGACTTATTTCCCCTAAGCCACTGCATAGTCATCAGATGCCAACAACTTCCAATCACCACTTACCTCTGCTGGATTTGAACTGGCAACCTAGTGGTAAAATATTCCATCACAGTAGCAACCCCCTGAGGCCCTGTAGCCCACCAGCCCTTCTGCTATTTGATCTGAATTCTCATTCTGTTTGCACAGATGTCCTGTCATCCAGAGCTGAATCAGTACATCCAGGACACGCTGCACTGTGTGAAGCCACTGTTAGAGAAGGTGAGGCCATGCCAGAGACCTCGTGCTGGGCACATCCCCCCGCCCCAAATGCACTAGTCACAAATAGAGAACTTTAAAATAAATTGTCTTGATATTGTGGAAACAGGATTTGTAAGCAATCATGTTTTCTCTATTTGGTGCAGAGATTTGTATAAAGCAGTGGTCCCTGAACTTTTCAGGGTCACATACCCCCTTACCCTGTTTGCACCTCACTCTGGGGGCCGGGGCCGCAGCTCCCGGGGGGAGTGGGGAAACGTGGTAAGGGGTCCGAGGCTGGGGCCGGGAACGGAGCCACAGCCAGGGGTCGAGCTTGTGGGTGGGGGCTGTGGCCGGAACCATGGCTGGGGGCCGAGGCTGGGAGCGGGACTGGGGACAGGGCCGGAGCAGAGCTGGGGGCAGAGCAAGGCTGCGTGGCATTCTCTCCCTGCCCCCCCATGGGGGCTGGCCCAGGTCTGCCACTCCCTCCCCCCGCCCCAAAGTTCTTCTGCACCCCCCTAGGAGGGATGCATCCCACAGTTTGGGGACCACTGGTGTAGTCCCCAAAGCCAGGGTCCAGGTTTGGTGGTGGTCATTTATTTAGGTTGAAACAGGTGAAGGGACACCAGCAGACTGTTAAATATATATATGTCCTTAACTATGGATTGTTACAAATGATTAAAACTGAAACACTTTATGTTTTAAAAAAAAAAAGGGGTGGGTGTTATAAATCCTGAAGACACTTAGTCACAAGTAACTTTAGTCATGTGAACAGCCTTATGGAAGTGAGGGAGACTATTAATTCAAGCAAAGTTAGACACCTGCTTAAGGCCCCGATCCTGCAGTGAGGTCTGGCTGTGCAGAGTTCATTGCCTTAGTCTGTTTTTTAATCTTCGCAGTTTGGCATTCCTCTCCCTTTGGAGGCTTGAAATAGGGCAGTTTCACTTCCTGGTTAATTTTCATCAATTTCACTTTTGAGCATTAGCCACAAAGCTGCAGTAGTTGGTAGCCAACGCTCCAGGGGAATATCATTGGTTTATTTTTTTAAGCACTCTTTGTAACTCAATAAATAATAGTTTGTTGGCTTAAGGATTTTTAAACGCTTATTTTTACATAAACTAAATTATGGAGCCAAACTTGCCTTACTGGTGCCCCTCTGAACTCTGCTTCTTTGACACGCTCCCTTTGTGGATTCTCTTGCTCTGAGCATGTGGAAGCACAGTATTACTGTACTACTCCAGGATACTTGGGCTGAATGTGTGACCTGTCCTCTGCCTTGTATTGCCCATGAGTTGGGAGTGTGTATATTGCATGCCTTGTGTCTAATCCCCTGTGGGAAGTGGAAGCCTATGATGGCTGCACATTGCCTTTCCATGTAGCAGTAGCCAGAGCAGGAAATGTCCCATTTGGTGGATTGCAGCTCCCTACAAGTCTTGGGGGTAGTCCCCCAACAGGGATATCGTATCCGATAATAAACTGATAGGGCATTTGATTGTAGCCAGAGCAATCCAGCGGCCTTTCTAAAGCACTGAGAAAACACTGAAGGGATGTGGGGTTAGAGCAGATAAGTATGTTCCTGATTCATAGGGAGCATCAGAGATGGGGATGGGGAAGCAGAGGAAAAGGGACCGTCTGGCAGAGAGCTCCTGACCCGGTGTCTGTGCTTGCAGAATGATGTGGAGAAGGTGGTGGTAGTAATCCTGGATAAAGAGCACCATCCAGTGGAGAGATTTGTCTTTGAGATCACTCAGCCACCTCTACTTTCCATCAGGTAAAGGTTCCCTCCTACCAGCCCAGTGCAGCCAGTGCCTGCTTCCCTCTCACTGTGTTTGACTTTGGGAGCTGATATTAGAAACAACTACCCCTCCCTTTGGGCCAGGGATCTCCCCTAATGATCTCTGTCTCCTCCCCAGCTCAGACTCGCTGCTGTCCCATGTGGAGCAGTTGCTCCGTGCCTTCATCCTGAAGATTAGCGTGTGTGATGCTGTGCTCGACAACAACCCCCCAGGTAGGACTGAAAGCATTCCCTTTATAGGGAGGGCTCGGACTGCTGCTCCGGTGATAGCCTCGCTGCCGGATTTTCTTTGCGTAAGGGGTGGTAAAATGTCTTTCCTGGACAAACACACGAGGGAGTTTGTTTTGCATAGCTGGGCTCACTGCCACCCAGACAGGCAGAAATGGAGATTAAAAAAAGGTACAGGGGATTTAATCCCCAAAAGATCACAGGGCATGGTGCATATTAGACATATGCAGCATCACTGAAATGCAACCAGCTCTGGGTGGAAGACAGCAGCCAACTGGTAAAGAGCATCCCGCTCAAGAGGTGAGGATAAAAAAAATTTTGATCACGAGCACTGGAGCAAAATCCGAATCCTATAAAAGGTGCCCTGGGCCAGTTGCATCAGGGGCCAGGAGGTGGTGTTAGGTTTACAGGAGAGGGGAAGGTGGAGACCATGGAGGGGTCCACGGTTTCTGAATTGTGGTGCTAAGGAGAGCACTAGCAAAGTCCAGAGAGATCAGAAAATGACAGGTTACCTTCCCAGTCCCTTTTGGAAAGGAACATGTCTTGGTATTTACCTAGCTGTGGATGAAACACACAGAGGAGCTAGCTCTGTCTGGGCACTGTCTAGATAATACCCTGGCCCCTGTTACCTCCCAGGCCTCTGGCCAGATGATTACAGTGCCTTCCTCTCATCTCTGCCCCTTCCCTTGTAGGCTGCACCTTCACTGTCCTGGTTCATACGCGGGAGGCTGCCACACGAAACATGGAGAAGATCCAGGTGATAAAGGTAGGTGATGCCTCTGTCTGCTTGTTGCTTGCAGTGAGCTGCACAGTAAAGAAGGATGGAAGTGAATTAAGGTGCTGCAGCTCTGGATTCTCCTTTCATCAAGGGGGGACTATATTATCGTTTTCTGGAAGGGCTGGGCCACAGCAATTCCTGATGTCTAGAAGAGCTCTCCAAAGACCTCTCCTTAACAAGGAAGGTGTGAAGTTTTGCATGTGAAACTTACATGCAGTGTCGCAGGTGTCTGGCCTTTTGAGGGGCATTGGGCCCAGCCACGCCTGCGACTGATCAGGTGATTATAAAAGCTAACAAGTAGCCCAGCTGGGAGAGCTGCAGGGAGCAGGAAGGCTCCTGTTGGAGACCCTTGGACTAGGGCTATAGGAAGTAGGTTGGCTCCTCAGGTGGGACCTAGAGCAGGGGTTCTCAAACTTCATTGCACCGCAACCCCCTTCTGACAACAAAAATTACTACATGACCCCGGGAGGAGGGACTGAAGTCAGAGCCTGCCTCATCCCTGCCACCCAGAATTTGGGGGCCAAAGCACTTTGGCCCCAAGCAGGGGGCCTGTAATCTCAACCCCACTGCCCAAGGCTGAAGCCCTCAGGCAGACAGTGGGGCTCAGGCTTTGGCCCCAGCAAGTCTAAGCTAGCCCTGGCGACCCCATTAAAATAGGGTTGCGACCCACTTTGGCGTCCCACAGTTTGAGAACCACTGCCCTAGAGCAAGGTAGATCCCAGGCAGATGACCTGTAGGAGGATTAGGGAAGAGCCGCCAGTCATGGGAGGTGCTGACTGGTAGCCCCTGGGTCAGGGGAAGGGGACTAGTTTGAGATGTGGAATTTACCAGTTATACGTGAAACAACTCAAGCTGAAACCCTGTGAAGAAGGCCCTGAACCAGACAGCAGGCAGGCTGGCAGTGCCCCTAAGGCCAGGTGGACAGGCCAGCAGCCTACTTGCATGTTAGCTGGTACATCTTTACAACACCCCACTGGGGAAATAGCATACCTGTCTTCCAGATGGGCAAGTCACTAAGGGCTTGATCTTGCAAGGTGCTGAGCCCCCTCTCCCCTATGGGATACGTAACCCACTTTGAGTTCTTATGTTGTAGCCCCAGGGCAGAGGTAAAGCCTGAAAGTGGAGGTCTGGGGAGGGAATTGGAGGAGGAGATTGAGGTCTCTGCGTGCATAGGGTAATGAGCCCTTAGTAATTGGAGACCTCAGCTCAGCCTCTGCTTTTAAACCCTGGCTGAGGGATGGGCAGGGTGGGCATTGCCAGTGTGTGGATTAGCAAGGTTTTCCAGTATAAACTAGTCTTTAAAGCTGTGGGCTCCCTGTTACCTCCCCAGCCAGGCTGGGTTGCCCACCTCATGTCCCTCTGCTGAGGTGTGTGCTCTGTCTCTGCTCCTCCCCCAGCCTGATCTATGGTCCCCCTCAAATCCTCATGTTCCCCTTCTTCCCCCCACATCCCTCCTTACTCCTTTACCATAGACCCCATGACTGGGAAGGAGGGGATGGGGGGAGCACTTGTGGGGTGCAGAAGGCCAGAGGGAGGGGCAGTAGTGGGTCCCTGCCGCCTCCACCCACCGCTGCTCCCATTTCCAGCCCTCTGAGGAGCCCAGAAAGGGAGGGTGCTTTCTGCAGTTCATTGCCCCTGTTCTGAAGAAGCCTCTTCTATTCCTGCCACCAGGATTTCCCATGGATCCTGGCAGATGAGCAGGACGTGCACATGCATGACCCCCGGCTAATCCCCCTGAAGACCATGACCTCGGATATCTTAAAGGTGAGCGGAGCGCTCTAGCCCAGGCTCGCATGAGCACTACGTCAATCTATGCAAACTCCCTGGGGTGAGGGGACCTGTCTCCTGATGCCATCATCTACCGGGCAATGGCTTAACACTGCTGTGATGTATCTTACCCCAGCACGAGCTGCTGACCCAGGAGGCTGGTATTAATGAGTGCACTGAGCCCAGGCAAGCGTGGGAGGGCAGGACCTTCCCCAGCTAAAGTATGAAACCTGTTTGTAGCAGGATGCACCGACCCTATTGTCCCATCACCAGTAAGTTCAGCCCGGCTCAGCCCATCTGTGTGTACAGGGGCTGTGGAGTGAGGTGCCCACTGGGCAAGCCAAAGAACACCCAGCTCTGCTCGTCAGAGGTGAGAGAGGCCACGGCCCAGCCACTGCTGGAGGGCTGGGTTGTAGGTCCCATCTGTCAAAGCTGTGTGTTTTATTGCAACCCCTGCCCACTAATAGTCGGGGCGGGGGGGCTGAGCACCTCTTGGAAATGTGCCCAGCATCCAGAATTCCCCTTGGGAACTGTCCTCGTGAAGGATTAGGCCCTAGAGCAAGAATAAATCTATGGGGTGAGAATCCTTAGCTTTTTTGTTGCTGCCCCACAGCACCAGCTTACACCATCTCATACAAATAGAAGACCTGTCTAGTTTCTTCCCTCTACAGTACAGTTCCCCTAAGAATGTATTAAACCAATACTGCCAGGGCTATTACACTCGCCCTGTTAGGTTACCCTGCAGGGTTACCTTTCTGGATCCCTTCTGTTACTCTCTCCTAGATGCAGCTTTATGTAGAAGAAAGAGCCCACAAAGGTACCTGATGCTGACTCTTCCCATCACCTTCAACCTTGGCCAAGCCTCAGATCTTCCAGTGGAATCCAGTGTCTTCTAGGGGGATGCAACTTACCTTGTTAACAGGTGCTTCTTCAGCTGGCTTCCTAAGTGACAATGTCCTTTGAGCAGCTCCTGACGGCCATGCTGCCTATGGGTTTAAAGTGCTCTTACCGCTATACATAGAACTGACTCCTACGTGTGAACAGGTGTTTGCTCTGTGTGTGTATGTGTACGTGCAGATTGTCACAGCAAATCCACAGTTGCAAAGAGTGAGGGATATAGTGTAAACTGCAAGTGGGACTCAGTGTACTTCTCACTTGCTCTTTATGATCCCGATTTAAGCCTTAAAAGGGCAGCTCAGTTTCACATTGGTACTTGTATGTGCATGTCCATTCTGTGTATGTCCCTCTGAGCATCCAGCTGGATAACTTGGGCGTGTTCTGTTGGAAGCCTAAGCTAGTGTGACTCCACTGAAATCGCTCGACTTACAGCAGGGATGAGTGGGGCCTTATCTACAGTGTGTGTCCACTGTGAGGTGAGTGATCTGTAGAGTTGTCAATAAATACTGAGTGAGTTCTACCATCATGGAGCTAGCCTGAATTGTGTCAAAGGCAGCCTCCCCCGGTGTGGTAGATGTACAGGACTGTACTGGTCAGAGTCCAATTTCACTTTGTGACCAAGTGTAGCTGGCACCATTGCACGCAGTAGACTTGCTCTCCATTTTCAGCGTTAGACACAAGTGATGGCCCATGTTTCCATGGGAAAGTTCTAGGAGGGGTGGAGAACGTCCCTTGGATTCCTTTGGAGTCCCAATCTCCTCCTGTACATCTACAGCTCCAGAGGGAGAGGGATCCAGCCCTCCGATCCCATGGGTCCCCAGGAAACTAGGGCTGTGTGCACAAGGTGTTGGGACACACCCTGTCTACATCACAGCTACTTTGGTGACATGCTGCCACCACTCAGGCTTCTCTCAAGGAGAGGAGGTTCCCATGGCAAAGGTAATACAGCACCAGCCTCTTGCCTCTCTATGAAGGGTCTCTACTCCATCCTGTGTGGGAAACAATAGGCAGATGCATTGTCCATATAGCATAGGCCCATCTGCTGCTCAGCTGCTGCCGACCCCCCCCTCCCCGCCAAGTCAGGGCCCTCTTTGATGTGCAGTGCTGTTACTCTGCAAGCTGGAGTCTGTTCCTTGTCTGTGCTCCTACAAGAGGAGTTTGAGGGAGGGGTTTTTCAAAAAGCACTTGAAGTCGCTCAACTCTGTTACTATTGAAACTTATGGCAAAACTCCCATTGACTTTACTGGGAGCAGTGTAAGGGGGATTTCACTTAAGTTTATACAACACCCTTTAGAAAAAACATGGTTGCAAAAGGCCTCAAAGGGGCCCACAGAATCTTGTAGTGGTGAGGGTAGAACAGGGAAGAGCATCGTTTGACTATTGGGCCCTAGACTGTGTTGGCAAAGAAACACCTTTACTTAACTGAGCTCCCTTGATGATGAATCAGTCAGACAGCCAGCATGGAATCACCTGATGCCCTACGCCCAGTATCGGAGAGCAGAACTCCATTAGACAAAGGAGAGTAAAGAAAGAGACTAGGAATATACATATCACTTTATTCATTCCTAGTGGCTAGCCCTTAGCATAAGCACTTCAGGTGTAAGGCAGACAATTTATGAAGAGAAAAATAACCCCTCTCTTCCTCACCCTCAACTCCCTTTCGTGGGTGCTAGGATCACTCTGCACCTTCCCTCTGTCCACACACGAAAGCAATGATGCCCAGGGCTAGCGTTCTCTAGAGCTACAAACCTGGTCTCCTCAGCTTCACTTTCCTTAGTCAATCTGCAGCTGTCACCCAAGAATGAAATCAGGGTCTAGTTTCTTTCCAAGCTGTAGGAAACATGGCAAGGTGACATACAGGGGGAAGAGGGCTTAGGTCCAGTCGGTTGATTTTGTTTTCAGCATATAAAAGAGGCTGTGCAATTTTTTGTTGTTGCTTGCTTTACACACTACACAGAGAAGTCTCACCTTATTTTCCAAGGAAGCTTCTGTGGCTGCCTGGAGAACCCAGATGTTTGATTAGAGATACCAAGAAAACACTTTAATTCAGACTATTAACAGTTGGAAGCAAAGCTCTTGAAAGATTCAAAACAACCCTAGCTCCTAATTTAGGGGGAGACAGCGAGCTCGTGTTCCAAAGCAAAGTGCCACAATAAAGACTTAAAAATCCTGACAATAAAGTAGGGAAAACAACAAAAGGTCCCTGTCCACACGTGGTCCCCTGAGAGTTCCTTCAGGCCTTCACCACTGACCACAACCACACCAGTTCTCCTTCACCACCACCCTGGTTTAGTGTATTTTATGTTTACAGCAGCAGTAGACAAACTACAGGCCATATGCGGCCCGTCAGACCGTTTAATCTGGCTCTCAGCTCCCACGGGGGAGCGAGGTCGGGGGTTTGCCCTGCTCTGGCACTCCCACCAGAGAGTGGGGGCTTGCCCAGCACCGGGCAGCTCCCAGGACTCAGCTGACATGACCCCCCACCCCCTCCAGCTCCTACGTAGTACGTGGAGGCATGGCCAGGTGGCTCTGCACACTGCCCCGTCTGCAGGTACTGCCTCATTGCCGGAGCAGAACATGCTTCCGGGAGCTACTTGTGGTAAGCACTGCCCAGAGCCTGCACCCCTGAGGGTCCCCCAATCCCCTGCCACAGCCCAGAGCCCCCTCCTGCACCCTGAATTCCTCATTTCTTACCCCACCCCAGAGCCCTCATCCCCTCCCACACCCTTATCTCCAATTTCGTGAGCATTCATGGCCCGCCACATGGTTTCCATACCCCAATGTGGCCCTCAGGCCAAAAAGGTCCATTCCTGGTTTACAGCGAGCCTGCAGCATACCCTGACCCAGAAGCAAAGGGGGACAGGAGTAGTAGCAGCCAGTTCTGCCTTCCTCCAGGCTCCCCCTCTTCCTTCCATGGGTGTAGCTGCTGGAGATATTTCCACCCACCAAGCCCCTCAGCCTTACCCCCACTCAGTTAACTGGCCTCCTCTGCCAAGGGCCTGTCTTTCAATCCAAGCTCAATTAGTGTGAACAGAGGAGGAGATGAGGGACAGGGTGCTGAGTTAGCACACACTGTTACATCCTCCCCGCCCCCTCAAGCTCTTAAACCTGTGAGATATTCTATAGAAACGCTCAGTTCCTGTCCCCTTTGAAGGTCTCCTTTAAACAGGTGCTGCAGCCAAGGCCAGGCAGGTTAGACGAGGCAGATTCCTTGGCTGACAGGAGCCCCGGAGCACACGCCCTGTCATGGGAAAGACACTCAGCTGCTTGGCCTAGCTGATGTCACTGGTGAGAGATGCATGAGGAGAATGTGGAGTCGCAGGGAAGACAAGTCACTTCAGAGGGCAGAGCTTGTAGGAAGCTTGGTGTCACCCAGGAGCAGTTGCTCTTCAGACAGGGTATGAAAATACAGTCACGGAGAGGCTGGGGGCAGCAAAAAAACCAAAACGCTGACACCAGCCCAAGTCTGAACTGGAAGAGCTCACGTAGATTACCTCAAGCGCTATGAGCGGCCTTTTGATTCCAGAGCCCCGAGCCGGCACCTGCCCCATGGCCTCTCTACAGTGACATCCCTGGCTCAATGGTGATGCTGCTGTTTGTCACTCTGCACCCATACCATCCTGCCCAGAACTGGGTGTCCTGTCCTCCGTGTTGGAACAGGATGTGACGAACTCCAGCCTCATAGTTGTGGAAGGTGTAAGAGATCTGAGGGGAAAGAAAGGGGGGAAAAAAAATAATCTTTCATTGTGCCTCAGGAACTCAGCCCCAGTCCTGTGACTGTGAGCATGTCTGTACTGCAAAAATCTCAACAATAAGCCAAGGCAGCCAGTCTCAGAGGCAGGTCAGCCCAGCAAGAAGGTGGGTCTCAGAGCCTGGGCTCCCACCCAAGCGGGCTATTTTTAGCCCTGTAGCAGGAGCCCAGGTCAGTTGACCCAGGCTTTGAGATGTGTTGCTACAGCGTGGGGGGGTTTTAAACAGTATAGGCATCCCCTATGGTAAAGTAAGAGCTCTGACCTTGTGCAGAAATTAGCTCATGAACATCCTCTCTCAGCTGGAAGAGAGAGAAGCTTGTGTTGCTCTAGACAGAAGGCCCAAAAAGGTTAAAATAAAGTTCCACATCAAAAATCCAGGCCCTGTCTAGCCTGCAAGCCTCCTTGATGTCCATAGTAGGATACTAGAGACTCCAACTTCTCCCACATTCAGTTCATCATGGCAGGGGATAAGTGGTGCAGACGGGCCTGGGGCGTTTAACCACTGTTATCCTAGGCACAGCACTGGAAAGGACGTAAGCACCTTGCTAAATCAGGACCTTGAGCACAGACTCATGCTACTGCAGGTGAAGAATCATCACTTGATGGTTTCAAACCAGTTGCAGGGATTTTGACGCATCTTCCATGAAATCACCGCGGCCTGGTCTAGGTTACTAGGTTTAGGCTGCTGGTGTGCACCAACCACTGCCTATCCTGCTGGCCAGTACTGGCTCATTGTTCCCCTGTGCAGCCCGTCTGGATCCCTCGGTCATGTGTCTTATATTAGGTTGGCTGCTCTGTGGGGCAAGGCCTGTCTTTCTGTTCTGAGTTTACATCACACCTAACGCAATGGGTCCTGGTCCTTGACTCAGGCTCTGAGGCACTGTTGCAACCAACTAATGATGATGATTTCCCAGCAAAACTCGGCTTCTGTTGGCACAGCCGTGCACACGTCTATGCTCAAATCTGAGTCCTGCCAGCACCGCCCTGACCTCCCGCCAGTGAAGTTACACGAGTTCGAGTGACCTGAGCCCATCCACCTGGACTGCTCTACCAGCCCAGTGCCTGTGTGGATGCTGCATTACCTACACTGCAACCAAGAGTCCTCCAGCAACAGGCCCATGATGCCCCTGTCCCTGCAGCAGTGACCGCTCTGCTCCACGCGTTCAACCCCACGCTGCGGTGACTGGAAGCTGGCCCCCCTTTAAGCCCACCTTTGCTGACAAACCATTCTAGGGTAGACAAGGCCTGAGGCTGACGTCACTGCACCAGTTACACTGGCTTCACATTTAGGAGGTTTATCCTCCCTCCCGCCGCCGCGTTGAGAAAACATTGAAATAAAGTGAGCACCCACAAAATGCCACCTCTGAGATCTACCCTCTCTCCCAGCTACGCTGCTAGGAAAAATCAATCTTCCTCCTAAGTCTAAAGTTAAGAAAAGCAAGCAGAGAAACACCCCCCACCCTCCCTACCTCTTCAGCTCTTTATCTAAGTCATACAAAGCACACACCCAATTTCTTAATCCTTTTCTGGTCACCTTTATCAAACTTCCCTTCTTTTTCTGACAGATCAGCTCCCCTTCCCCCCTCACTCAGGGCCAGCTGCTGCTTAGCAATCACTCCTCTGGCTGCTGCCTCTCCCATCTTAAGTAAGATTGAGGCCTAAGGCAGGCACTTGAAAATACTTTCAGGAAAGAGGTACATCACAGGCCTTAAAACAAAGGGTGCAGGGAACTCAGATGCAAAATTAAAGACACACTAAAGAGAAACTACTGACATTTGACTCAGCTTGGCTTTTCTATACAAATAAAAATTTGCTTTGACAAAAAACTTATAGCAAAAAGTTCAGAGAGGATTTGGAAATGCCAGTGGAATAGCTGGTTGTTAGCGAACAGTTCCTGGCAGCATGAGCAACCCAAACAGGAAGAACTAAGAGCCTGAAAGTGAAACTAAACTGGATTCACAGCTTACACAGTGTAGAAAACAAATGACATTACAGGAGAGGGGAACAAAGATCAATTTTCAAAGCTTTTCAATTAATATGTGATGGGTGATTTGGTGCCAGAGATAGAGAAATCTGTTTACAGTGCGATTATTGTTAAATTCCTGTAGAGGCAGGTTTATTTGGAAGTATTTGGATTTTAAATTTTCTCCTTTAAGCCTTGCAAACCAACCAAACAAAAAGTTTTGCTAAAAGCAGGAGACAGAAGTGAAACTACACTGGTCTAGCTTCACATTCACCATGATGAAAAATAACCAAACTAGAACAGGAATAGGCACATTCAATTTTTAAAGTGCTCAGGTTTTAATAATAGGGTTAGCAACAGTCAGGACATTTGTTTAAAACATAAAATAAAAATGATTCCTCTGACAATTGCATTGTCTACACTGGGAATTACCCTGACTTCAATCAGTTGTGGCCAGCAGCCAGCCTACATGCTCAAGAGCAAACCCTCCTATACACAAGGAAAGCTGCAAAGTCAGGGCTAATACACAGAACAGACGCGGCCAGTGCCCCTTAAATTTAGGGTTTATCTACACAAGAAAGTTGTTCCAGTATAACTTAAAATACTCCGGTGTGCTCTTACTCTGGTTTAAGAGTAACAGCCGTGTTAGTCTGTATTTGCAAAAAGAAAAGGAGTACTTGTGGCACCTTAGAGACTAACCAATTTATTTGAGCATGAGCTTTTGTGAGCTACAGCTCACTTCATCGGATGCATACCGTGGAAACTGCAGCAGACTTTATATACACACAGAGATCATGAAACAATACCTCCTCCCACCCCACTGTCCTGCTGGTAATAGCTTATCTAAAGTGATCATCAAGTTGGGCCATTTCCAGCACAAATCCAGGTTTTCTCACCCTCCACCCCCCCACTCTCCTGCTGGTAATAGCCCATCCAAAGTGACAGCTCTCTACACAATGTGCATGATAATCAAGGTGGGCCATGTCCAGCACAAATCCAGGCTCTCACCCCCCCCCTTTTTTTTCCCCCGGGGACACACACACACACACTCACTCTCCTGCTGGCAATAGCTCATCTAAACTGATCACTCTCCAAGTTTAAATCCAAGTTTAACCAGAACGTCGGGGGGGGGGGGGGAGTAGGAAAAAACAAGGGGAAATAGGCTACATTCATAAACCAGTCGGAGAACACTTCAATCTCTCTGGTCACGCAATCACAGACATGAAGGTCGCTATCTTAAAACAAAAAAACTTCAAATCCAGACTCCAGCGAGAAACTGCTGAATTGGAATTCATTTGCAAATTGGATACTATTAATTTAGGCTTAAATAGAGACTGGGAGTGGCTAAGTCATTATGCAAGGTAGCCTATTTCCCCTTGTTTTTTTCTACCCCCCCCCCCCGACGTTCTGGTTAAACTTGGATTTAAACTTGGAGAGTGGTCAGTTTGGATGAGCTTTTGCCAGCAGGAGAGTGAGTTTGTGGGTGTGTCCTCGGGGAAAAAAAGGGGGGGGTGAGAAAGCCTGGATTTGTGCTGGACATGGCCCACCTTGATTACCATGCACATTGTAGGGAGAGTGGTCACTTTGGATGAGCTATTACCAGCAGGAGAGTGAGTTTGTGTGTGTATGGGGGTGAGAAAACCTGGTTTTGTGCTGGAAATGGCCCACCTTGATTATCATGCACATTGTAGGGAGAGTGGTCACTTTGGATGAGCTATTACCAGCAGGATAGTGAGTTTGTGTGTGTGGTTTTTGGAGGGGGGTGAGGGGGTGAGAGAACCTGGATTTGTGCAGGAAATGGCCCACCTTGATTATCATGCACATTGTGTAGAGAGCTGTCACTTTGGATAGGCTATTACCAGCAGGAGAGTGGGGGGGTGGAGGGTGAGAAAACCTGGATTTGTGCTGGAAATGGCCCAACTTGATGATCACTTTAGATAAACTATTACCAGCAGGACAGTGGGGTGGGAGGAGGTATTGTTTCATGATCTCTGTGTGTATATAAAGTCTGCTGCAGTTTCCACGGTATGCATCCGATGAAGTGAGCTGTAGCTCACGAAAGCTCATGCTCAAATAAATTGGTTAGTCTCTAAGGTGCCACAAGTACTCCTTTTCTTTCTGGTTTAAGAGTGGCTTATCTGTTTAGTTTAGTTAGATTAGGAACAGGTTTAAAACAAACCAAAATAGTGTCTACACAGTGTTTTGCCCCAGTTTAACTATAATGGTTTAAGAGCCAATTCAAAATTAAACTGGGGCAACTTTCTTGTTTAGACAAGGCCCTCGAAACCTCATGATAAAGTTGGTCGAGGTTCAAGAAGTAGTTTTGCTCCATTCTCAATCAGAAGAATGTCCACACAAAGCACGAGGGACCTGACTGGTCATGTTCTCTATTCGCTAGGCATTTATTTCACCCCTCCATGTTGAAATAAATGCGGGAAGCGCTGAGCATCTGCAATCCCTACTGAACCTAGCTCACTCTCACACAGCTGTGTGGCTTCTGCAGGGCCACTACGGAATAACTTTAGGGCTGGATGCCCACAGAGAGCAGATGTGCTGGGGAAGAAGGACCCATTGTTATCCCGCCACTGTTCAGATTAGAGTCACATGTTAGAAACACGGCACTGATTTAAAGCTGCTGCCCACACAGCTACTCCCTGGATTCCTCACCTCTCTCCACTCAGCATCACTCCATTGCTCTATGACCACTGGTTCGGGTCGGAACTCGTGAAGGACGATGTAGTCTGCAGAGAGCAGCTGCACAGAGAGTTCATAACAGCACCCACAGTCAAACCTGGCAGCATACCTGGAGAGACAGAGAGAGGTCAGGCACTGGGAAGATACACACACCTGCCGGGACAGTCACCCTTCTGGGGATGCCCATTGCCAGAGACAAGCCATCCCTGCTCTTGGCATGGCAAGGGTCAGTCATTTTATACAGGGACTCGGAAATGGAGCTGAAGCCTACCAGTGAGATGGGAAAGCCAGCGTGCGCCCCATATCTGTAATGGCATCACCAGTTCTGTAGTAACCCAAAGGTGGGATTACTATTACCTAGCATTTTTCTTCAGAGTACCTCAAAGAGCTGTACAGACCAGGGAGTATCATCATGCCCTGGAGGGGAAACTGAGGCACGGACATCATGTGAGCCAGTGACAGAATTCTGGAGTCCTGGCTCTGTGACTTTCAACACTAGATCATGACCCCTTCCAGACTTAGGAACAGAACCCAAGTCTGACTTGTTCTTTATTAAATCTTTACAGTCCCTGGAGGTAGAGTCAAAGAACTCCACTGATGTCATCCCAGCTGAAATCCAGAGTCGTCCTGGCATATGCAGAGAGCCTAGTTCTTATGCATGCACTCACCAGTCCTTGACCATAATATCAGGCCGTATTTCATCCATCAGCTGATCCCAGTAACCCTCTTTCTTTAGGTTAATGAGCTGAGACTTTAGACACTTCCTGGGAACAGATCATGTAAGTTTTTAGCATCACATGCAACTTGTATTTGAGCCTACTTCTTCGTCTCTCCACTGGAGTTTAGTGGTTCTCTTTAGTTAAAGCCCAGGGCTCATCCCCAGATTAGTAACACCCAGGTACCATGCGGTACATGCTGCTAGCCCAGACAGCACATGGTGTCATGCAGCAGACATCCTGCCCACTCAACAGCAGCTAATCCTCACTTTTGACCCCTACTCAACTGCTTTCATTGAGGGTCGCTGGACCCAGACACACACACAGAGTCCGAATCCAACTGTCCCACAGGTTTGGAACAAACTTCGTTCCATTTTACCGGCAAAGGACTGCGAGGAAAGCTTCTGTCTAGGTTATAACCCATTTCCCAAACCTTTACACAAGCTGTTTGGCCAATGCTTCTATCAGAAGAGAAACAAAAATCTGATCTGTGAGGAGCTTCCCGTCTCCACCAAAAAACCTCTACTGGTTTTATAGCCATTGGGTGCCCCTGAGACACTGCCTGGGTGGCAGTATGCCTCCACCCATTGTCAAACAAACAGCCAGGGTGCCCTCTTCCCTCCAGGCCCAGTTTCAGAGCACGAGAATCTGATTCTTACCCATAAGAGGTGACAAAATATTTGCGCACTTGTGGGCTGGGAAAGTCTCTTCCGTGATGCCCAGGCAGGTCCTCAACTTTCCATTTATCTCCCTCGTTCGGTTTCAGATTCCAGAACTCAAAGCTCTCTAGGAAGGGATCAGAAAGGGGACAGTGAGGCCACGCAACAGAGGGCTAATCCCCAAAAGGGAGAGAAGGGTCAGAGAACGTGAAGTTTTCAGCCCCCACCTCAATTTTCCGCAAGCATCTAGTTTTCACTTTAAAAAGTGAGTGGCGGGGTGGGAGGTGGCAGCTTTGTCCCCGGGATATCGCAGCAGACTGGGAATCCATTCCCAGTGATTTCGAGGTGTATTTAGTTTCTCTGCTGCAGAGTCTCCTCCAGCCTAATCTACCCATTTCTTCCATGGGCGAGCCTGGCCGTCAGCCAGCACTCCCTCTAAACAGCAGCACTCACTCACAGCCAAGTGCTGGAGCACAGACCAGGCCCCCCAGCAAACCGACGTGCTGCCGCCCCTTTACATCAGCCTCGTACCAAAGGCTCCCGCTACGCACTTCCACAGGAGCGCGAGCCTGCCCAAACCCCTTCGCCTATCCTAGAGCGACCTAAGGATCAATTCCCCACTGCTCAGCTGCACTGGGGCCAACGCAGGTTGGGGGGAGTGGAAGGACCAAGGGTGCAGCAGCCGATGATTTTATCACCGTGTCATTTAAACTGGCATCCCACTTGCATGCTGTCGAGGCCCTGCCTATGCTGGAGATTTGTCCTGGTTACAGGTGCAGCTTTACCAGCCTACGCTAGTGGTTACACAGATGGCTGTAGCCAGGGCAAATCCACAGCACAGGCGAGGCCCGAAAGATTAGGCCTTGGGCAAGGCTATGAACTGACCAGCCTCCTAGCTGCTGGGGAATTCCCCTCCCACCCCCACTTTCCCATAAAAAGGAACAAACCTTCAGCACAGGGATTTTTGAGTAAGTTTTTCTTCAGGCTGCAGAGGAAGTAGAAGATCTTCCAGTCCTGGATAGTCTTGTCCCACTTCTCATGATTAAAACCCTCCCGCTGGCACTTGCGTTTCCACACAGTGGCTAAGTTGATCACATCCCGCCACAGGACACAGACAAGCCGGCAGTTACAGATCAGCTCCCGGGCGGGGACCAGGGAAAAGAGTTCCACCAGGACATCTTCGGGCAGGTCACCGATGTTTGCCATCTTTCTTTGGGCCCCAGCAGCCTGTAATACAGGCCAGGGAGAGAGTCACCAGGCACGTTCTGCCCAGAAAGGGTGTGAACACAATAAGCAGAGCAGGTCTCCCATTGAATTGTGGTGAGAGAAGGGAAAGGCAGGAGGAGGAAAGGGAGTTAGGACATGGAAGTCAGATTTATAAAGCACTGCACTAGGCAGACATCCCAGAGTGCTGCACTGAGGCTGTGGCTACACTGGCAAAAATGGAACCTGATAGCCACCAATATCTCTCACCAAGGGTGAACTGTGGTCCCATTTATGCAAGGCTCTTAAAGCCAGATATTTAGGTGTCCAAAATGCAGATGGGGCTTAGCTGGATGCGTGAGCCCCTACAGGAGTCAGGCATCTAACCTGCATAGGTGATTCTGAAACCCCCCCACGGCATCTATGTCTTTAGGCTCTTCCAAATTTCTGAACATCTGGCCCTTAGGCCACCGCTACATTGGACTTTGAGCCATGTGCTAAAGAGAAACTCCATTCAAAGGTGGGGGTGGGGGGGAGGCGAAGTTGCCCTGCGATTGGGGCTGTGGCAGGCGTGCCTTGCGGGAAGGGGGGGGGGGGAATCTGTTTTTGTTTTTTTGTTTTTTGCATTTCCAAGCTGGTACCATTAGTTGGCGCCTGGGAAATGTGTCAGGGTGCCCAGCACCTCCCGGGGGGGGGGGTGCCCAGCACCTCCCGGGGGGGGGGTGCCCAGCACCTCCCGGGGGGGGGTGCCCAGCACCACGGGCTCCCTTCGGCCATGCAAAGCGCCCTCCCCGCCCCCGGAGCCCGACTCACCCCCGCAAGGGATCCCGGCCCCCAGCCCCATACACGGGCAGCAGCGGGGCCCCCTCGCCCCCGGCTCCTGCCCAGCTGCCGGGCGGAGAAACCCTGTCTCCGCCCGGCCGGGCCAGGCTGCCCCAGCCGCTTGCAGCCGAGCTCCGGGCCGCCGCCTGCGTCTCCTCCCCCGGGTTAGGGCCAGGAAGTGCGAACCGACCCCTCCCTTCGCGGGGCCCAGACCTCCCTCCACCCCGGCGGAGCGCCCGCCCCGATCCCCGGCTCCCACCCCCGCGGGGCGCCCCCGGAGCCCCGCTTCCCTCCTGCCCCGCGCCAGCTCACCGCCCGCCAGATCCCGGCGTCCAGGAGCCGGGGCCAGCTGCCGCGGCCGCCCGAGGAGAAGGAAGGTAAAACTGCCGGTGTGCCGCGATCGTCACGCCGGCCCTGAGCTCCCTCTGGCGGTCAGCCAGCCCTGGTCTCTCCTTTCTCCTCACAGTCACCTCTTCAGGGCAGGGGCTGGTCTTTGTACAGCACCGAGCGCACCGGGGTCGTGGGCCACGACTGGGGTTCCTGGGCGCTACCCCAGCCCCCCTAAACCATAAAGCTGAAGAGCGAGAAAGGGAGACGGGCTGGGTACTACAGGGACAAGCACCCAGGGCGCAGCTACGCTAGGAACTCCTGGCAGCTTGGCTAGGTCGGACAGGGTACCATGAGGCGTGACTAGTGGGGGGCCTGTCTGCCAGCGGGTGTAGACGCAGGTATACAGGCTCACTTTTGTTGATACAGGTTAGGGGGCCTGCAGGTCGGGGTGGGAGGTGACTGCAGGCCCCCTAACCTGTACCAGCAAAAGTGAGCCTGTATACCTGCGTCTACACTCGCTGGCAGACAGGCCGGACACTAGAGGCGGCTGTGCAGACAGAAGTGCAGGGACGCTGATAGAGGCGTGCTTGGCCAGTATCGCCGTACCACGCTGCAAATCACTGCTCGCGTAGACTTGGGCCAAGCTGGGTGGACAGCCGGGGGGGCACCCTGCATAGTACCCACAGCGTCTGTTATCACTTGGATCTGGCTATTCGGGTATAGGAATCTGCTTCATCTCAAGGAAAAATGTACTTTAACAGGGAGGAATTAAAGTTACAAGAGGCAGAAGAATAAAACCAAAATGAAGGGAAAAGTTTCATTATTAAAAAAGAAAAAAAACCTTCAGACAGAGGGAACCATTTTTGTGAGTTATGTACGCAAGTAATTATTGTTCTTGCCCAACCCTCTGCCATGGACTGAGAGCTCCTTGGAGCAGAAGTGTTTGGAAAGCGTCTAGCACAGAGTGGGCATTCACTCAACTAAAGAACAAGAAACATGATTTAGATAAATGAGAGTAAGGGGATGTCTAGGACCAAAAAAAAAAAAAAAAAAGTTATAAACAAACCCCTCTCCACCCCCGTAGCTGCTAATCACACTTGGATGATTAGGAGTGAAATCATTTTACAAACCCAGTTTACTTTTCACCATCGATACCAAAACCAATCAAAATGCTAAGTGCCTAGGAGCTGTAAAGATTTGCTCTTAACAAAACTGAATCTCCACATCATGCTCTTACTGTAAACGCTGACCTTCCTGTGGCCCTGTGGCTAATCACTGTCACTTGGCGCTGGCTTTACTGGGCAAAGCACTGAGCACATTCCTGAGCCCTGCATGCAGAAGGACAAGAGTTACGGGGCCCATTCTCTTTCCGCCCGTCACTCGACTTGGACCAGGCAACTAGTACAGGCTCAGCTCCTGAAAGCACTTATGCACACTAGTAATTCTATGCATGTGAGTAGGTCTCCTGCAATCACAGCTGCAGGCATTTGACCTTTCTGAAAAGGAGTCCCAAGGGGTCTCAAGTTGGGCACCCAAAAAGTGGAGGTGCCCACAAGTTCACGGCTGCTTTGGAGAATACGGCTGCTTGCCTGCCGCTGGGGAGGAGAGAGGAGCGTGAGACAGTGGGAGGAGGCGGAAACAGGAGTTGAGGCATGGTTATGCAGATCTCCAAAGGGGATGAGGAGAGCCCCAAACGGATGTAGAAGACGACAGTAAGGCAGGGGGCAGATTCGAGAAGGGAATGTCAGTTGCATTTAGAGATTGAATTTACTCATGTGGTTCATTGTTAACACAAAACAGAGTCTGTGAGGATGAGCTGCCGGGTCTTAGCCTCTCCCATTCCCTAGTAGCTGGGTATGGAAGGTGGCATTGGCCTACACCCCAGCTGGGATTTCTCTTTGCCCCTAGAGAGCCAGACCCTACGGGAGCCTCCTTCTATCTAATCTATCTAGCTGTTTATACCACCCTCAGCAGTGTGGTACATGAGAACCTGCATCTCACAGCCACCGGGTGCCCCCCAGCCAGTGCTCAAAGTGGGCAAGCACCTCCAATGCTGCAGCGCAGAGCGTCAGGGATAGATCCGGGGTACAGCTGGAGTGAGCCCTGTACAGCACGCCCTATTTGGCCCCTCACATTAACGTGCAGTTTGGTCTCCCCTTGCCCTGGGCTCTTGTATGAAACACCTAATGCCGGGGCAATACAGGGTGGCAAAGGGCACGTTCATCCTCCCAACACCCCGGGAGGTAGGTGTAAACACCCCGTCCCCCTTTGACTGGTCAGGAGGCAGAGTGACTTGCCCAAGCTCACACAGAGCCTGAATTAGAAATCAGGAGTCCCTGTCTCCCAGACTCACGCACACCCCGCTAGGTAACACTCTAGCCAGGTCAGCAATATCCCAAGAGCCAATACCCGAGAGCCTCCTGGATTGCAGCGGATGATGCGCTGCCCCTTTAAGAGAGGAACCCCTTCTGCCAGCTCCATGCTCTAGCAGAGCGAAGCCAGCATTAGTTACTTGCCTGCGACAGACCGATCCAGAACGGTGCAGCCGTCTCAGGAGCAGCAAGTGAGGTAGGAGCGTCTCAGCATCTCCTGTCCCTCTCTCCCTGCAGGGCTGCGATGCTGCTGGAGAGGCTGCAGCACCCTTGCTGTGTTACGGGCGTTGTTAGGACAGGTGCTTTAACCCTGCAGTGCTCCTGCTCTCTTTGCAAGGCAGAGAGTACAGCTTTAAGGCTTGTGCAGATAGGGGAACAAGGCACAGGAAAGGTTTGGGCAGAGGAGACCAGGATATGCCCCCCAATAGGGAAAGAACTGGAATCGGAAGTTGTTCAGTTCATTATGGACTCAGGTTAAGTGAAGGGGAGACTCTTGGGAAGGGGACAGGGGAGGACGTGAAAGCAGGGCGGGGGCCGAGACTCGGGCAAGGCGGTGAAATTGAAGGAGAACCGATGAGTCTGGCTAGTCCGGAGACGCAGTGAGCTTGTCAGGGAGGGTGCAGCAAAGCTGCTGCAGATGATGAAGTCAGCAGGGACTGCAGCCTGCGTGATCCGAGTCTGGCTTGTTCTGCCCTTCAGGAATTTCCTTCATGTTAAACGCTGAGCTTGTAACTTGGCTGGGTGGCAGGGTGCTGATACAGCCCCTCGTAGCTGTGGAATTTTGCCATCTGATGCCAGTGCAGGGCAGACGGGAGACACCTGGAGCTCTGAGCTTTTGGGTTCAGAATACCAACAGCAATGGCCTCTGCATCCTGCCCTGCCTTACTCAAGTGACAGCACTTCGTGGGGGGGGCCTGGCTGTATAATGCTGACAAGGTTTCTCCAAATGGCATGCCAGGTTTGCCCACTTGGTTCCATTTGCTCCCAGCAGCACTCAGAAGATGGACAGAATAGAGCCTAGCGCTAGAAGAAAGCGATGATTTGCTCCTGGCCAATCTGGTCAGGTCCTCTCCAGACTGCACCTTGCTGCAGCCTCAGCTGCTTCTCAACAGCAGGAGTCAGATGGGATAAAAGCACCGTCATGGTGCATCCCATATGAATGATGTGGTCTGGAACCCGCACACTCATCTCTGGTTACTCCGTTGCAGTTGGCTCCAAAGGCTGGGCCTGCAGGGGTGGGCTCGGCTCAGTGACAAGGAAGGTTTCCGAGTCCACACACTGAAGCAGGGCGAGTGCTAAGGGACACTTCTGACCCTGTTGTTAGGATTCCTAGGCTTTGGAGGGAGGACTGGAGAGTCAGAGGGGACTCGTTTGAGATATGTGACATTACACAAAGTGCATCACTCTGTCCTGTCCTGTCACATGAGAGCAAAGGGGCCACTGTGATATGAAGGGCTTGCAAATTTCGAACGCACCCAACTAAATCTGACGCATTGTCAAGGATTTACATGGCGTCCATCACCATGGTATCTTGGCACCATTACATGGCATACACCAAGACATTAGTCATCTTATGAAGGGAAACCCAACACCCGGATGCCTGCAGCTTTTCATCTGGAAGTGAATCCATTAGCAAGGCCAGGTGTCTTGCAGCTCTTGCTACAAACAGCCAGGTTCCTGCATAAGCAAATTTCTGGAAGGATTGCACTCCCGAGGCACAGGCTGGCTAGTGAAAATGCCCAACCTCAAGCACTCACAGGCTTCACCCGTGGGCTGTTACATTTTAATTTTCTGTTACTTCACTGTTGCCAGAAGTCAGAGGCTTCAATAAGAAAGTTCTTGCAGTTCTGTAAGAACTTAATATAGGAATAACCTAGTCTCATGTTTCAAGGTACAAGATGCTCAATGGTCAGGAGGAATTCGTTCCCCCTTGGACACTAGTGCGTGATGACACTGCTGCAAGATGGGCTGGGTTGTCTTTTCCCCCTTCTTCTCAGGCTGCAGGCATTGGCTAATGCCAAAGGTGGGATACCAGCCCCAATGGACCAATTACCTGCTCAAGGGTATAACTCCTCTCCCCTTGTTTTCAGAGAGCTCCGCCCAGCCTGGCCGGAGGATGGACTCCCTCCCTGAAGCCGTCCTGATCCAGATCCTGGCCTCCATCCCCGCGGTGGAGCTGGTGCTGGCGTGCCGCCTGGTCTGCTGCCAGTGGAAGAACCTCGTGGACGGAGCAGCTCTCTGGACCCTGAAGTGCCAGCAGGAGGGCTTCACCGGGGCAGAGCCTAAAGAGGAGGCCGAGAACTGGCAAACATTCTACTTCCTGAGTAAGAGGAAGAGGAATTTAATCAAGAACCCCTGCGGCGAAGGCGAGTGACTGAACTTTGTAACACCCTCGCCCGGCGAGGGGAGGACTGGGCTGGTTCCTAAGCATTGTGCAGCTCTGGTCACTTTAAGAGGCCCTGGGTTGGGATGAGATGCAGCAGCTGTCTCACTGCATGTGAGACTAAATCAACAGCAGCTGGCCTGGGGGTTCCATTAACAGGGATGGTGGCCAGGTGTTGGATCCTCTTTACACAAGCACCTGCTGGGATTTCCAGGAGGGGGCACGTGCTCAGGTCCACGTGGTTAGCGGCCACTGCAGCATAACAACATCACCGCCATCTGTGGTGCTTAACCCTTCCCAAGCCCTGTAAGCCACCCTCCCCGACAACCTGGGAGCTTCCACTCCAGCTTACAAAGAGGAGGAAGGACGAGGTGCTGGTCAAGGCACAGGACTGCAGGGTCTGAGACCTGGGTGCCTTTTGGTTCTGCTTCGGATTCAGTGGCAATTCACTTACAGGGTTGGTTTCAAAGGGTCTCCATTGGGCCAGGATTCTGCATAGGGTTTGGTTACTATTGGGGTCTCAAAACAAAAACGACAAGGGGAATTTTCAAAGGAGAACATGGGCAGTGCTTGTTTGAAAAATCTGCTTTTAAATGATGTACCCAAGGCTACACGGTGAGTTTGTGGCAGAGTTTAGAGCTCAAGAACCCCTGGTTCCTGCTCTGCCTACAGACCACTGGATCACGCTGCTTCTGGCTGTATCACTCACCAACAGTTGAGCAGATCTGCTCCCAACTTTCCAATATAATTCTGAAAATGCTCAAGCCAAAAGGGTGGTGGTGGTGGATCTTTTGGTCTGTTCTGACCACGTTAGAGGAGGGTTTAAACAAGGCTAAGCAAGGAATCCTGGCTCCAACTTTACAAAGAAAACCTCTCTCTCTTATGAACGCTTTAAGAAAGCTTTAAAAATTTTAATGAGCTTGTCCCTACTGATGCCAAGTGTTAGCTGTGTGCATTTGATTTCAGCTTGGAGAAGGAAACGGATCAGTCCTCTCCTGCACTAATCCACTGTGGCAGCCCTGGGAATGTTGAAATACAATAAACAGAGTTTTCATTGGACTTGTTTAAATGATCACAGAACCATTACGATCAATGTTGGGGTTTGTAAAAACTTGTTTTGTTTTTTTTTACCAACCTGGCAATTTGGTCTAAATCTGACCCCACAAGCATCTCTCTAAGGCCTGGCCCACACACAAAGTCACAGCAATTTAACGTCACACCTGTAGTTTAATCGTTGTAATATGTACCTAGACCAGCCTGAAATGCTGGGCAGGGTTCTCTAGCGAAGGGAGGCTGCTAAGGCAATGATCAGAGCAGTGGTGCAGAGAATCGAGGGCCAGATTACAACCGTCCTACCAAACAGTACCTTGCACTGCAGATAGTCAATGGGCTCGCTTGTGGAGTAAAGCACAACACAAGTCAAACTCCTTGCCTGGATCTGTTAAAGAAATCTCCACGTAGGAAGGTGAAAGATTTTTGAAGCCACGTGACTGTAACCCAGAGCCTCTCTCTTGTTCTGCTACCTGCAGAGAATTTAGAGCACTGGGGGGAAGTGGAGAACGGAGGTGATGGCTGGAAAATTGAGGACCTGCCGGGAGACTTTGGAAAAGAATTTCCCAGTGATGGAGTCCACAAATACTTCGTCACCTCCTACGAGTAAGGCTGCCCCCTTCTCTGGCTGGGTTCTACCCGACGCTGGCATATGAGGAAACAAGGCTGCGCTCACCCAGTAACCTCTTGTCTTCCAGGTGGTGCCGCAAGTCTCAGGTCATCGACCTCAGGGCTGAGGGTTACTGGGAGGAGCTGATGGACACAACCCAGCCTAAAATTGTGGTAAAGGACTGGTAAGTAGGGGGGTTGCGGTTGTGCTGGGCTGGCAGGGAGAGAGGGGAAAGGCCAAGGGAAGCAGAGAGAGGGAGATGAGGAGAGGCCAGAGCTGTGTCTACACTGGGCTTCTTTGACCCCTATTTTCCACCATAGCTTACATGGGTATGGATCCATCAGTGGTAGCAGAGGTGGCAGGTTAGTGCTCCGTGCCTCTTGCAGACACACCGAGGAGAACACCAGCCCCGTGTCTACACCAGCGCTCCCCCACAGCGAGCAGCGGTGGGAGCCTGGAACAAGCTCACAGTAATCCAGGCAGTTGGGGCTTTGCTTTCTGGACATGGCTTGCCCCTGTCTGTGCTTGCCGTAGAACGGTGCCCAGCCTGGGCCCAGCCGCGCTACTCAGCACCGGGCCTGTTTGTGGAGTGGCCGCGAGGGGTGAGGCTGGCAGCTCGGGTCTCTTTGCAGGTACGCGGGTCGCAGTGACGCCGGCTGCCTCTACCAGCTGCACGTGAAGCTGCTGTCGGAGCACGAGGACGTCCTGGCCGAGTACCAGAGCGACACGGTCGCCATTCCGCAGGACAACGCTGCCAACTGGACCGAGGTGAGTCCCGGCGAGCGGCTGGGCAGAGCCAGGGCAATGGGACAGGGCAGTGCATGCCCGGGGCCACAAGCAAAGCCGGATGGGAAGGGGCTTCCCTTGGTGAGCTCAGCTATGAAAGGAGCAGGATGGGGTGAAGGCTGGGTGTGTGGGGGGGTCTCCCTCCTCTTGTGCAGCTGTGACCATGAGGCTGGGTTCCATGGAGCTCAGTGACCTGCCAACCCACCCACCTGAGTGGGTGGGGGAGAGGGAAGTGGCCCGGAAGGGGAAAGCTGCTGATGGCCCCAGTGTAGCAGTGGGGCCCGAAGACCCTCAGATAGTCCATCTCCCTATAGCAACTAGTGACCCCATCCCCGCAGGGCTGGGTTCAAAGCCTCACTCCTCAAGGGGAGATTCAGGGGTGGTTTGTGACTTCCAGGAAGCCATTGTGTCTCGCTCTGCCCCCTCAGCTCTCCCACACCTTCTCCGACTATGGGCCCGGGGCTCGCTTTGTGCGCTTTGAACACGGAGGCCAGGACACACTCTTCTGGAAAGGATGGTACGGGGTCCGCGTGACCAACAGCAGCGTGATGGTGGAGCCCTAGCCAGGCCATGGCCCCTCAAGCTAGACCGGGTCCCGTTCACCACAGCTGACCCTTTGGGTCCTCCATGGGCTTTGGATGGTTTCTGCATGACGCTGCTTCCAGAGACGAGGCGGGAGCGCCAGGCTGAGAGTATATAACTACGTGTGTGTGTGTGTCCCATCTTTCCTCACTGGGTTATGCAGAGTCTGGGAATAGCTGGTTTGGGGTCCATTAATGCACCAACCCTTAGAAAGCTTTAAAAAAACCTCACTGCTCTCTCCTGCCCCACTCGCCCGACGCCCTTTCAGCCACCCCCAGCGTCGCTTTGGAGTGGTGCCAAGGTTGGAGTAGGGGGAACGAGCGAGCTGGCTATAAATAATCCCAGGACCCTCCCTCTCCTTTGGGCTGACGTCACCTCAGACCCTAAACCTCCCTCCCCAGCAGCTGCGCTGAACAGTGACTCTCACGGTGCCACTTACCAGCATCAGATACAGTCCATTTTGAGAGGGATGCAGGCTTCATCTTTTAGACGCTTCAAGAGAGAGGCATGGCCCTATGGTCTCAACACAGGACCAGGAAGCCCCGAGTCCCAGTTCTGCCACTGAGCCCCTCTGTGGCCTGGGGCAAGTCACTTAGCTTCTCTCCCCATCTATAACAACAACAGTTGCCTACCTCCTGGGAGAGAGAGCTCGTTAAAGTTTGCATTGCTGGGTGGCTGGTTTCTTTATTATTAATAATAATAATGCAAAGCAGCAGAGAGAGGAGGGTGCCTTTTGTCTTAGGCTGGGCTCAGGAAGGGAACATAGAGATGAAGGTGGAGACTGCCCTGGAGCCGTGTCTAGTTTGTTAAAAATGAAGCATAAGCCAAAGTCTGGAGAGAGACCAGGACCTGAGCCCAGGCAGATCAGCTGGAAATAATCCAGATGGGAGAGAGAGAAAGTGTGAATGGAACGAGATCCAGCTTCCCCAAGGGGCCTCTAGACTGGGCTAAATCCTGACCTCAGGCTCTCACTTTTTGTAGGCAGGACAGGGGGAGGTTTTTAGAGGAACCCTCCTTTCAAGAACATCTTCTGCCTCATCCCTTGGGAACCTTGGCTCTCTCTCCCAGCCTCCTCTGCGTGCTGCACCCCACGTACCAGGGAAGGGAATACATGAGAGCCGCTATCTCAGCTGACACACCAGGGATTGAACCAGGGACCACCAGAGCTCAAGGTGTGACCGGCTATCCTTGAGCTACAGCCCCAAGGCTCCTGGGTGGGAAGGGCGGTAACAGGTTCACATCCTCTGCAAATCAACTTCACTCATGTACCCCGCTCTGCCCCACCTCCATCTGCCCCTGCTCTTCTCCATCCTCCTCATCTCTCCCCTCTGCTCACTCCCCTTTTCATGCTAGCCCCTGTGCCCCCCCCCCAAGTGCCCTCACTCTCCTCCTCTGGGGGACGTTCTCCTGGACTCCCCCCTCTGACGCCTCTGGAATTTCTTGGGCTTGAAGCTCCTGGGGATGGTATCTGTGGGATGCAGCCCAGGCTCTGATGTCGCATGCTAGAGATAACAGGTGGAAGGGAAGGCCGGGCAATGCAGAAAGTCACATGCTCCAGAGCCTAAGAACCCACTGCAGCCTCTGAGCACTGCCCAGGGCCTGCAGCGAGTCCCGTGCTAATCAGGCTTTTGGAGCCCAGAGAAGCTGCTGCTAACCGCCATCTACCCAAGGATGAGACTTGGCTGTTTCCACGGGGCCTCTGGAAACACAGATCCACCTCGAAGGCACACGCCTATGTGCCAGGAAACACGTACGTGCATCCTCCCCCTTCCTGCCTCTTGACACAGCCTTGGGCCACGCCCACAACACCGAACAGAAAGTCCTAAACTTAGCTGAGCGGAGACTAGCCCCCCACCACCCGGCAACCAATCCTAGTGGAAGAGCCTAGGCGGCCCCTTCCCTTAAGCAGGCTGAGTGGGTGGCTGGAGAGAAAGTGTGTCCTCTTTGCCTCTGCTGTCAGGACAGTGCACCCATAACCCCTAGCACCAAACTGTGCCATTAGCCAATGCAACACGCTCGTGTTTCTTTTGCAAAAGGCAAGAGCAGTGCTTAATCTGGGACAGGGCGGCACCTCTGGGCTTGGCAGTTCAGAGCCCAGAGACGCTGGGGCAGCTCAAAGAGGGAGTTCAGAGCCCCAGCACTGCTGGCCTTGCCATGTCAGTTATGGAAGTAAAACAATTGCTTGAGCCCCGGCCCCTCTTTCATTACAAAGGAAGCCCTGGGCAAGCGCTTCTGAGCCGCCACCTCGTGTGTCCGGCCTTCTGTCAGGCTCTCTGCAAGTTGCTGCACCTGGACACGTGGGCCTCTCTTGCATCCTAGGCCCCTGTCCCAAGCGGATGGTCTCTCTGGCTGAAGACCACAAATAAAAGCACTGTGTGTATGAGCCCCGCCTGGAGGGTGTGTCTGTGTCTCTGGGCTCAGCATGCTTTCCTCCTGTGATACATGGGTGGGGCTGGGCTATGGCAGCTGCTTCCAGCCAAAGGGTGCGGGGCCAGGATGCCTGCCTCAATGCTGGATCCCCCACAGGGAGGGCCCATGCCAACATCCCAGCTATACCCGTCCCCTTAAGGAGCAGGCTATGCTTGGGCGAAGGGGCCGGGGGGCTGGGACAGCACAGCTGCCGGTCTGGGGCCAGCAAGAACTTTTCACTCAGCACGTCCCGTCCCGTCCCCTCGGCTCCAGGAGCCAAGACACAGTTCGTACAAAGGGCTCACCTCGGGCTGTGAGCTGGCCCCTGCCGAATGGGAGACGAGGCTCTGTCTGCTCAGAGTCTGAGACCTCTTGCCACCTGCCTCCCTGGCTGGGCCCCGACTCCCCTCCCTTGCTTCACAACTTTGCCCTAGTTGGGGGACTGAAGCCTGGTGTTAACTCCCTGCTTGCTGGGTAGGTCTCTGTACCCGGCCCTACTGCACACAGGGGCTCTCTCAGCTGCTCAGCACGGTGCTAGTCAATATCCAGCCCAGTTATCAGCTGCCAGCCCCCGTGGAAGAGACAAGAGCCTGGAATATCCCTAGGGAATTGATACAGGCAGCAGAGGGATCCGTGCAACCAGCCACGATACAATCCCTTGCACCTGAGCTGGTTCCTGTGGTCCCACCCCATGTAACATGGGCAGGCTTGACATTCACCTCCTCAGGCACTGGGTATCCCCATCGCTCCACTGGCTGACGGTGCATGTCTACAGAAGGGAAGTCCTGAGGTCCAAGAGTCCCTGTGGATGGGCCAGCAGGAGCCCTCGGGGAGGTTGAGGGAGGCCCAGTAGCTCAGCCTGGCCCTGTGGGGAACAACAGGATAAACAGGATCCTTGGGCAAAGGAGGAGTGGCCCTGTGCTTAGAGAGCCTGGCTGGGGATGACTCCCGCCCATTTCCAGAGGGAGTTCCCGGAAACGCCCCTGACCCGTACTCTGGGGGGATTCTCGTGCTACCACCATGCCTGCCCTGGGCCTGTATCCAAGGGTGGGGGTGACTCTGGTCCCAGTGGGGTCCTGCCTATTCTTTATGCCTGCACTTCAGAGCCCCCTGCCGCCTTTAGACAGGGAGCTGGATTTCCCCCTCTCACCAGCTTGACGCCTGTGTCACTCCACTGAAGACAGAGGAGCCACTCCTGATTTACACCTGGTGTAAGAGCTCAAACAAAGGCCCAGGCTTTCCAGCTCTGAGGGACAAGGATTAGCGGAAAGGGGCCCACCTTCCATAACGGTGGCTGGCTGGCATCTCCTGTGCCCAGCAGATGGCTCTGTGGTACCACAACAGGTCCACGATGTGGATTTTCTGAGCTCGCCCCAACGCCTGAAAGCACACCCCCCCCCCGCTGCTCTCCGGTGTCCTTCTAGCCGCTCACGCCACGCATCCAGGCTTGGTGGGTAAGGACAGCAACTCACCCGTCAGTCTGCCAGGGCCAGGCTGCTGGGCGGGGGGTACAAAAGCACCTCTGCCAGTTAGGCCCCTAACTCCCCTGGGAAGGCAATGGAAGTTGGGTGCCTGACTCCCTTAGGCCTGGTCTATACTGAAAAATTAGGTCAACCTAGCTTCATCGCTCAGGGCCGTGAACAACTTCACGCCCTGCCTGAGGGAGCGACGCCAACCTGAGCCCCGGCACAGACGCAGCGAGGCCAATGGAAGAAATCTTCCAGTGACCCAGCTCCCATCTCTCGGCGAGGTGGGTAACTGCATCAGCGGAAAAAACCCTCTTGTTGATGGAGGAGCGTCCACTCTTCCCCGGAGCAGTGCCACGGGGGGGCGCCAACATGGCCTTAGGCATTTTTGAAAATCCTGTCCCTTGTGTCTGGTCTAAATGCTTTGCATCTGCCCCCCTTTGCAGCACAGGTGCAGGGACCAGGGGTACGGGGGGGGGCTGCAGCACCCCCAGGTTTTATACGGGGCTCCGGCTGCTGGCCCTGCAACTGGGGGCTCTCTCCCAGCCCTGCATGCGGGCTCCCAGCTGCCAGCCCCGTGCCCAGGGCTCTGCCTATGGCCCCAGCCATGGCCCCCTTACTCCTGTCCACATCCCCCCCTCCCAGAGCCATGGCCCTGCTCTTGGCCCCAGCTCTAGGTGCGGTGGGGGGGGGGGCACAGACAAGGCTAAGGGTGGGGTGTGGCACCCCCACTCTAAAAAGTGTTCCAGCACCCTGCTTTGCAGCCAGCCCCACATACCTGCCTCCTGCAGCCAACAATGAAATCTGCCCCAAGGACCCCCCCCCCCAACCCCTCTCTTCAGAGATCCAACTGTCTCCCAGTTCACAACATACATCTACTAGGCCAACTGAGCATGGCTGGATCCTTGGGCTGCCTCATGTAACAGGCTTCAGTGTAATTCCTGGGGCTAACACTCCACCATCGGTGTCGTACTTGGGACCCAATGGGAGTTAATGTACCCATGACAAAGAAGCAGAAGGGCCCTCCCCCTTAAACATCACTGTGCCATTGAAGTGCTGAGCCATGGACAGCTTCAGTGACCAAAGGGTTTCCTGCCCTTTCTGTAAACAGCAGCCCCACCTAGCTTTTACTTATTACTTGTATTACCATAGTGCCTAGCTCCCCCCGTCATGGACCAAGGCCCCACGGTGCAAAGTGTTATACAAATACAGCACAAAAAGACAGGCCCTGCCCCCAAAGAGTTTACAATAGCACTTTCCATCAGCAGATCTCAAAGCACGTTACAAAGCCCATTTTCCCCATTTTACAGAAGAAGAAACTGAGGCCCAGAGACATGACTTCCCCAAGGTCACCCTGGAGGTCAGTGGCCCAGCTGGAAATGGAACCCAGGTGTCCTGAGTCCCAGTCCAGTGCCCTATCAACTCAACCACACTGCTTTACCCAATGCCCGTGGCAGAGTCAGCTTTGATGAAGTTCCTTCTCACCCCAAGCGCTTATCCAATGGCAGTTACTCCCCTCAACCAGCTGGTGCAGCAGCAGCCAGCATACATCCTCCCTGGGTTCCTCTCAGCTGGATCCTTTGGTGCCTGCCCACCTCTCCCATGCTACCTACTGCTGCTTCAGCTTCCCTCCTTCCATGGTCCAAGAAACCCCCCCTGCCCCAGCTGCTACACTGTGCCCCTGCCTCCCAGGAAACCAACGCGACCTCCCCAGCAATTCCCTCCCACCTTCACCACTGAATAAATGGGGGGATGATTCCAAATGGAAGGGCTAAGGATGCTTCAGTTAAGGACATACACATTAAGGATGGCTGGATTAAAGGCCCCTCACTTAAGGATGTGTCTACTAAGGATGCCTAAACTGAGGTGATTGTGTTAAAGACGTCTCAGTTTTACTTCTGTTGTTCTTTCTTTCGGTCTTCTGCTTTTTTCCCCCTAAACAAACTCACCCCCCCAGTAAAACAAATACAAAACCCTGTCATTACTGGAACATCAACGCTTAGGAACATCAACGCTTAGAAACACCAAAGTCTTCCTCTCCAGGCTCGATTACACGCCACCATCTGCCATTCTGGAACAGACCTACTTTTAAATCGGGACTGGAGGAGTGAAGCACCTGCCTGTACCCGGGCCAAGAGCAGCCAGGAGAGTAATGGCAGCTCACACTTACACAGCGCCTTTGACCCCCCAAATTACACTGCAGCCACCTCTGGGGTGTACCGTGGCTGCAATCGAACAAGCCCTCAGCAACTATGTCAGGAAATGGCGAAGTCTGCTTTCTCTAGTCGGAACCTGCAGCAGAAGTAGATGAATGAGGGGGTGGTTTTATGAAAGCAGAAAAGTTACCCAAACGTGGCCAGGAAACCGGCACTGACTTTCTTGCCAGAGAAAGCAGGGTGTTAATCTTTAACGAACCTGCCAACAGCTCAGGGAGATGCCAGGAGAAAAGCGCTAGACACAGCCTGTATTCAACCCCTAGGCATCCACAACAGCTGGTGTCCCATCTCGTACGTGGCATCCGATGCACACAATGGCCAATCACCAGGCTAGAGCCCCACTGCAGGTTTCCTTTCTGAAAAGCCCTCTCCAGCCAGCCCTAGCTATAAATGACACAAGAACTGAAAGGGTTCTTTCATGATAGCCCCTGCAGTTAGCCACTTGCGGAGGAACAGAACAGAACCGGATGGGGCCTGCCGAGGAAGCACTAACATTTGTCTCTTTGTTGGGCCTAATTGAATTTTCTACATGAAGCAGCTATTATTAGCCACAGGGGCGTTCTGTGGCAAGATGGAGGAGTTTGCTCCCCTGCCTGGATTCAGGATTGGGCGGGGGATGGAGAAACAGGAGGAGGAGAGGGGAAAATCAATCTGGTGTTTCTCTAGCTCAACTGCTTCAGTCAGTTTCCTGAGGAGCTTGATTCCCTTTAAATGAAGTGGCTTTCTGAGGCAGCAGCAGGGAGCTGGGCATCAGCACACCCAGGTAGCCAGGATATGCTTCTGCTCTGATGCCAAGTTACCCCTACCTCCGCACCCTATCCCTGACATGTCCATCCCCTGCTGTCCTTTCTGGGGATCTATCATGAAGACATTTAAGGGAGCAGTGTAGCCTGCTGGTTAGAGCAGGGTACTGGGAGTCAAGAGACCCGGATTCTGTCCCTAGTCCTGCCCCAGATTTTCCCTCAGATACTAGGCAAGTCACTTTCCCTGCTCCCTGCCTCAGTTTCCCCATTTGTGAAGTGAGGCTAATGATGCTTTCCCACCTTTGTGGAGTGCTTTAAGAATCCCAGGAAAGAAGCTGTATAAAGGCATTATTATTATTTCCATGCCCTTGATGGCTGGAATGCCGGGGGCTTTTAATCCCTGCGTTTCTCCAAAGCTGGGGGGATGAGATCCCGGCCCCATTGAAATCAAAGGCAAAACTCCCAGGGACTTCAACAGAGCCAAGATTTCAGCCGAGCTCTCGCCATTTTCTCCAGACTCCCAGTTTGGCGGTGTGTTAACAGCCGCAGGCAGAGGTCGTTATAATGCACCAGTGCCAGCAGGGGGCACTCTGGCTGTAGCTTCAGCGAAGCAGGACTCTTAGCTCTCCGGTTTTCCGGACTCTTTCCTTGGGAGCTGTTAACACTGCAGTGCAAAGTATCTGGAATAATTGAAGAGGTTTTAAATTTGATGCTGTATTTTGATTCTGGTTTCCAATTCCTGAAGCTGGTCTCCCCCCAGACGTAGCTTAGCCTCAGCAATTTCCTTTTCTTCTGCACATCCTAATTTTAAAGGAATATTCAGTCTCCATTTCCATGGCACATTTCAGCCAAAGGAATCCCAAAGCTCTTTGCTAACCGAAGGGCAATCTTGCTTTCCCTGTTCATGAATGCAGCCATCTCTGGAGTGGAACACTTCACTAACACACAGCTGTTTAGCATAGGAAGGGAAATACTATATTACATTTAGTTCAAATTACAGGGGAAGTTTAATGACAGTTAACCCAGCCAGAACTGAATCTCTGTGTCCTGGCTAACATCTCACTCTTCCAAAAACAGAGCAACGAGAGCGTGGTTGACCACAGGTCAAGACGCTCAACTCAAGGAACCCCCAGCAGCACGGCACCCTCGTCTGCTATGCTCGGGCATTGGTTTGATACCACGCAGGAATAAAAGTATGGTCTACTCAACCACCAGCATTACTTCTGCAGCACCCGGCTTTTCCCTAGAGGTCCCAACTCGTGACCCTGCTTATGAGTTGGCAAAAGTCACAGCTGGCAGTGGCCTGTCTGTGTCTTTCTCTGGATTGTACCTGTCAGTGGGAGACTGATCAGCCTATGGTGCCATGTTCATTTCTATACATGCCCTTTTTGACAGACGGCGCCTGCAGGACACATGCCTCTGGGTTTCTTCTCAGTGCCTTTGAGCAGTCTGCTCGGGACCCACAGAGGTCCCTCTCGATCCTGGATGTGCGAGCGCTCGGCTGGTTTGCGATTGCATCACGAGCTGAGGCATCAGCCGATTGCCATAGGGCTCTGCGTGGAGCCCAGACTCAGAGGTTAGCAGCACCAGTCTGACCACACACTCACCAGGACATGGATTGCACTTGTTTGATACTGCGCTTCAACCCAAAGGTCCTGGCTGTGCAGGAGGGAGACACGGACTCTGGTGTACGCTAAGGCTCAGGGTGCTGGGGGGAGAGGCAGGTGGATGCTTTATTGCCTGCCAACGCAGGCCCTTCAGACTAGCTGTCTTGGGGCCTGACGGAGGAGTGGCTCCGAGTAGCTATGCTAATACTATAGGAACGGATGGTTTTCTGGGGCACTCAGACAAATAGTTTATTCCCTGAAAAGGGCAGTTTGGGGTCGACCAACGATTTGCAAAGGTGGGTGGAATTCAGCCAACAGTTTCACCACCCCCAGGTTGTTTTTTGTCGCCTAAAAGGAGTTGAAACGTTTCCTTTGGACCTTGTGGAAACAAAACGTTTCACCTTTTCATTTTGAAACAACGTCCTGTTTCAAAGCAAATGTCATTCGGACATTTTGTTAGATTTATTTATTTTTTAAAAAGGGCAAAAAGCAGCCCAAACCTATGTGACCCCCAAATACACACAACTTTTGGCTGAAACAAAATATTTCTTTTGACCCAGGACAACATTTTGTAGTTTTCTATTTTGGAGAGAAAAAACCCAGCCCTGGCAACTCTATAGATTTGATGTGATTTTTCATTTCACGCCCTGAACTGAAAAATCAGCTGTCTGCCCATCTCTGCTCAGCAGGACGGGTGCAAAAGGGAGCTTAGCTAACGAGAGAGAGAGACGCATGCTGCTGGCTGAGTTCAACTGCAAAACTCACTCACATCCCGCCCCCATGCAGCCAGTCGCGCTGGGCCTGGCCTATTAGTGGGTCGCCTGCTGGGGGCAAATGCATGCTGAAGCCCGAGTCCTGGCTACAGGACACGTGCCCTTGGAGAACCTCCTTTGCATCGTTTGAGCAGCCCAGAGTTATCCAGTCACTGCTGCTTTGCTTGCGGGAATAAAAGACCCATTAAACAGGAAAGTCACCTGTCACTCTTGAGGGGGACGACAGAAAGGGAGGGCCACGAAGAAATCAGTGCACAGAGAGTGCCGGGCCAGGCTGACGGGAGGCTGGGGACATGTTCAATCACAGTGTAGGGAAGAAGCTCAGTGATCCCGCAGTGGAGATAAGTGGGTTTCGGTAATGAGACACTTTCCCAGGTAGCACTTGGGAGCTGTGCTCCATGGAGATGCACACAACATTGTCGGGCGGGTCACCAGGGGGGAAGAGACATGCTTGTCATGCCAGATCTCTGCTGCGCTGGGACCTGAAGCAGACTGGTTGTGAGACAGAGAGAGTATGCACGCACGCACACACAAATCTCTACAGCTGTCCCCTTGGCATGCGTGCACACACCCCAAGAACTCCTTGACTTCTGAAGCCAACCTCCCACCCCCCCTTTGGATCCCTTGCGATAGGACGACTCCAGACAACGTGAGGCTGTCCTGTCGGGAATACCTATCAGTGGCGTCTCCCCTGCTTTGAGTTGCCTTGAACCCAACCAGACCTGCCTACATTTGGAGATTTTTTTTTTCTAGGGCCACTCCACCCTGTGGGCAGGCGCCCACATCCTAAACCCCATCACGCTAACGGGGGACATCAGCTTGGGAGGGCAAAGACGGAACTCACCTCTCACCCCTAAGGGAGCTTCTCTAGCCCAGGGCAGAGGGAGGCACATTGGAGGGGCTGTTTAGTGGAAGCCAGCCCTGCCTGTGCTGTGATGAGGCAATGCAGCAGGATGCAGGGCATATCCCTGGGGATCCTTTACCAGGTAGGCAAAGTCTGTCAACTCATTTTCTTGCCTTCCACCGCTCCATCCCCAGGGCTCTCCATCCCCAGCGGACCCAGGAGATCAGAGCGGAATGTCTCTGCTGTGCTGAGCCTCTTCTCTCTGAGAAACAGATTATTCTCCCCTGGAAGCTGGCGCTTCCCAAGGGCGCTAGGAGGGAAATCTCAGAGCCACGTGAGTGGAATCCCCCCAGGGTCCTGCAGCCACTAGCAGCTCCTCTTGTTCACACTGCCATGCAGAGTATTGCAAAGCGAAGCAGATAACATCCCGATCCAGAGATGAGTAATGACTTGGCTTTTTTTTTTTTTTTTTTGTAAATTAAACCTAATCTTGTGTTGACTCTGCTGTACAAGGAGAAATAATGAAGAAGATTAAGATGAGATCTTGTTCACTCTTGCTGAACAAAAGCCAATTAATTGCCAGCAGGATGTCTGTGGAGTCTGATCTTAGACAAATACAGGCAGAGAGGGACCAGGTGGAGGTGGCCTGCTTTGGTGTCGCGATAACTCTGGCAGGACGGAGGAATTTAATGCGAAGAAGCATTTAGCCATGCGCCCCTGCCCCCCCCCGGCAGCTTTCCAGGTGTCCCTCACCATCAGGGGTTGTGCAAATGGAACAGGAGGGAGGGAGGTTTCTCACCCGCCGTGCAAAGATGGCGAGATTTAACGAGAAGGTTCCAGCCTGGCCTCTTTGGCTTTCCTGCACCCTCTCCTGTCGTGTTACCAGGTAACTGACGCGAAATAGGGGAGCAGGTCCTCTGGGACTGTAAAAGATGGAACGGAAACCACTGCTTCCCTGAGATATCACTGAAAACCATGCCATAAGAGTCAGCAGAGACCATGAGATTTGATGAAAGACACTGGCAGTGGAAGACCACGGCATGTCATGGGAGACAATGGAAGAACGTAGCGTGTGATGGAAGCAGACAGCACGTAGAGAGAGACTACGGCAATGGCAAATGGCGGCACAGGATGGCAGCCTCCAGTGGAAGCTGATGGCCCTGGAGCACCGTGGCACCAGATCGAAGCCATGGGTCATGGGATGACACATTTGCAAATTGCTCTAGAAGAGGTGCTCTGGCATTGGAGTCCCAGCAGGCACTGGTGGGTTGGGAGGAGAGAGGAGAACGCCCAGCTCAGAGTCACTCTCCCACGCCTGACTGCGGTAGCCAAGCAAACACCTTGTTCAGTTCATCACCGCTCCCGCTGCGTTGACAGCACCGAGTGCCTTGCCAGAGAGGGAATCCATATCCGCCAGAAATAAAAGGCGCTGAGTGAATTTGTGGCCGATTTAGTTGGCGTTAGAGGAAATACTTCTCTCTTTCACACCGGTTCAAAATAAAAAAAATGGAGTCCATCTGAGGCCCGCAGCGCTCGCACTGACAGACAAAAATGACTTAGGAGGTGAAAAATGGACAGGGAAAGTGATTTTCTTTGCTTGTGTTGCTGGGGGAATTAGATCTTGGATTTTTCGTCACCACCAAGTGGAATAATCCAATATATTAAAGCTAATGTGCTTCTTGTATTTATTGCCGTGTATTTGACCTAACAGAGTTTTATTCCTACATTAAGAATGAAACCGTTCTGGGAGGCAAGCGGCAAAGCCCTAGATCAATTACTGCCTTCTTCAAACAGCAGAAAAATGAATTATTTCCTTGTAAAAATAAATAAAAAAAACCCTTGAAAATAATAATAATAAAAAACCCCTACCGTCCTTTCTGCTCACACCATGAATTCTGCACTGCAGATTCAGCCGAGTTAGATAAAATTGAGTTTGGTCTCCAAGCAACTTTTAAAAAGCAGGCAGTGGTTGAAGGCCAGTGCTTTGCAGAAGCGCACACAAAAACATCACACCCGCCTGCATGCCGGCTATGATCCTGGCTCAGTGGAGCCCGGGCTGGTCATAGGGCAGACAATAAGCCGGATACAGCCCACAGATTTTATGCTGTGCCCACGTTAGGTCACGTTTTATTAAAGTGGCAGAGACTATACAGGAGGGTAAAAATCGATACGAGGTGGCTGGAGTTGATAAATAAAAAACAACCCTTGCAAAGCCAGGCAAGGCAGGGTGTGAAAGCGCTGAATTTCACCTTAACTCTGCCCACTTCAGGCTTGACCCAAAGCCAACTGAAGCCAACAAGGAAAGTCTTCCATTCAATTTAATGGACTTTGGCTCAGCCAGCCTCCCATGGTTATGCAGGGGGAATTTCACCAATATATGAAATTTCCTTCTTGCCTGTGAGTCTCCAGTACTAAGGACAATGCTCTTTTACAGCACTAATTGTGCCCTGGGGGATTCTCATACAAGTAGACACAAGAGCTTTAAAGCTACCACACCTAGGATAATTAGCAACATCAGTGCTGAGCATGCCCAGACTTCACATGACAGGCCCCTAGTGAGTTGTGGGGAATGATGCCCTCAGTAGAGTGTTTGTCTCGCCTGCCTTGATTGGTTGGTATTTATACGTCGCTCATAACCAGAGTATCCGAGTGCTTCACAATTGTCAGTGGATTTAGCCTCGCAAGCTCCTCCCCGCCAGGTGGAGAAGTATTACCCGGGGCACCAGCAGCTGTATGCACGTCACTAATGGTATGTACCATGGGAGGGGCACCGATTTGAGGGCAGGGCTGCCCAGAGTGGGGGCTAAAGAGGCAGTTTGCCCCAGCGCCCCCATTTGAGAGGACCCTCAAACTGAGTGGCACCACAACCCAGCACGCAGGGTCACAATGCCACTCAGGTTTAGCCCCGCAGCCCCTCTGTCGTGATGGAGAGGGCTGCAGGGCCAAATTTCAGTGACTGCCGTTACAACCCAGGGCCAGGTCAGACCTGAGTGGCGCTAGGATCCTGTATGCTAGGTAACAATGCCACTGAAATTTGGCCCAGTGGCCCCATGCACCAGGTCACAAACATCCAGAGCAGGTTTGCAGGCCCAGCCCAGTGGGACAGGAGCCAATCCGCCATTACATGGTGAGTGTAGCTGTGCATACCCCGTGAAAAGTTGCTGGGGGTGCCCTTGGTGTTACCCCAGTTCACAGATGGAGGTCAGAGCACAGGGTAGATTAAGTGACTTGCCTAAGGTCACACAGGAAGTCTGTGGCTGAGCCAGGAATTGAACCCTGATCTATGAAGCCTTAGGACAGTGCCCTGCCCACTAGACCATCCTTCCTAACCAACCAGCCCATGCTAAACAAGACTTTGTACAGTCCATTTCCCCCACCACCTGTGGCACACGTATGGCCCTGAAGAAAGGCAAAGTTGGCCCAACTGCCATACAATGAAGAGGAAGGCATTTGAGTTTGTGACCACGGGGGAGATAAAGCTGTTTGTCACAGATGGAGAAGGTAGGCTCTGAATTTCTGATTTTTCTCAGGTCATCTCTCTACATCAGGACTGTTGCCATCCCAGTAGGGGGAGTTGGCCTGGCACATGAGTTGCCAAGCCAGCCCCCAAGCTGTCACTAGGGTTTGACAAGGCTAGCCCTGCTCCCAGGGATGCTAACAGCCTTTCACCGATAGTCACCTCTGCCACCTTGCATTCAGGGCGTGAGGCTGGGCTCGCATTGGAGAATATTTTGCTACAATGTGAAGGGGTCAGATATGGGGAGGGCTCCTGGTACAGGGATAACATTAGGGTGTAGGGCAGAATTGTGTGTTACTCCAGATAGTGTCTAAGGGTGCTGGGCTAATATTGAGGTGCAGAGGCAGAGCTGGGGTGCATGGCTGCTGTTGCACTGCAGGGCCTAGTCCTGGGAGCGTCCCTGGGTCTCTGAGGTTTATGGCCATGCTGGTGGCGGGGTCCCTTGAACGCATGGATCTCCTGTAAACATTTAACCTCTTGCCAGTTCCATCAATCCCGACGGGCTGGTGCCATCTCCCTCCTCCGCAAACACACCACCCTGCTATTGAGATGTTAACCACATCATTAAATCGCTGGGTACCTGCCAGAAAGCCGCTCGGCAGGTCTGCTTTCCAGCTCCTGCCTCCGACACAGATTCCTTTTTAACCCACTTGCCAGCTCCCTGGTTCCGGCCCTTCACATCCTGCTCTGCCTGCAGCCAACAGCTCGGGAAGAGGAACATCCATCTCTAATGACACCGACCGGAATCGATTCCGTTCTACCTGTTTAATTATGGAGATTGGGACTTAAAAGCTTATTCAGTCAGTCAGTCAAACCCACAGCTTCAGAGAAACAGAAAATAATACATGCAATGCTCGGAATACAATTCCCACCCCCAGCCCAGGAAAAGCGCTAACACCCTAGCATGGGGACACTCCATGAGTGCCATCCTCCACTACCCTGTAACGTGGGTAGCTGTAACAACCCCCGCGTGTCCTCACTGCTGCAGCACAGACCTCTGCCCCTGGAGCTCAAGGAGCGACTCCATTAGCTAGCAGTAGTAGTAGGTAATTATCCTCTACCGGACCCATCAGTAAAGGGGGATGTGATACACATTTTGCCCATATATATACACACCTCTGCAAAGCAGGTGCAAGATGCTTCCCCCACCAGAATTCTCCACTCCACAAGGGAAAGGGGTTCACACCCATTTTGCACAGGTGTAAATGGCAAGACAAAGGTGCAAGGCAGCACAGAGAATCAGGCCCCTTCTGACCCTAGTCTTCAACCGACGCAGCTTTAAATCCTGCTAACAGCCAGGACCTCATAACTAGGACGTCCTGTTGTCCACACTGTACCCATTTCAGCTGAGCTTGCTCAGCCTGTTATATCATGGCAATCACACCAACATTTTCTTGTTGCAGAGGAAGCAGTGTGGATTTCAGGTCCACTTTATTTTATTTGGCAGTATTTAATATTAGTAATAGTGTGTATTCCTAAATGGGCCCGATGAAGGGCAGGGTCCCACTGTGCCTGGTGCTGTACGAACGCATAGTAAGAGATTTCCTGCAGCACAGAGCTCACAGACTAGGTAGACCAGACTAAAGAGTGGGAGAGGAAACAGAGGCAAAGTATCACACAGCACAGCTGGGAATACAACCAGGTCTCTTGACCCGCCTCCCAGTGCCCTCCCCACTAGGCCACACTGCTGGTTTTCAGGTTCTGACCCCTCCAGAGCAATTGATGCTCTGTGATTCATTCCTCTCTACTGACTTGGGAGAGCACCTTCAAATTGACTCATTAACCCTGCAGCCCAGCTTATTCCTATGGAAGTCCTGCCTTCCTCAATACGCAGAGCGGTAATTACCTGGCTCATCCACACAGGTAATCAAGAGTCTGAAGCTGGCCTTGGAGACCACGTAGACCAATTAGCTGCTCCAGACTATCACATCCCCACCTTGCAAAATTACCAAATGTGTGTGTCTGCAAATCGCTAGATAAGGATAATTAGCTCCAATAGAAAATAACCTCCACAGAATGGTGGTAGCAGTTCATAATGGCTCTGTTTGCTCAAACCATTGGGGCTGGAATGAGATGTAGAAAGGAGGAGGAAGAGAGAAGGAGAAAGGCCAGGTCAAAGAATAGACTGACTTTGCTGCCAGCATGCGTGTACGCCCATGACTGCCTGCACACATGTACACATGTACAGACTTAACCACTTCATTGGGACAGACAACCAAGCGTTAGACCCTTGCTCACAACAGGCAGTGTAGCTAGCCCATGCCAAGGTGCCCTGCAAGAAATTCTGAGTACTGGAAGCAGATGCTGTAAGACAGGAATCCAGATTTTGTACTGCATGAATGTGAAACAACACCGAAGGAGGAAACCAAAAGGAGGACACAAATCCCACTATTTCCATGAAACACCGGGCTTTGACCACGAAAATCCCAGAGTTTCTTATACCAAGACCCCTGACCCTCAGTTAATCAGGAACATAGACCGTCTCACCAACATTAACCAGAGCAATCTTCTCCCTGGCTGCCAGACGACACCAACATTTCAGCCTATGTCCACTCTTTTTCATATGTGCCTTTCCCAGCATGCTCTCTGCAGCTATTATGGACACTACCTCCTTCCCTTCCCCTTTGAGTTGAGTCTATCCACTATCAGTCAATCAAGTCACGAGCTAACCAACATGGTGGATCTCCAGATGAGCACGTTTACCACCCAAGCTGCTTTTAGCCACAGCAGACCCAGCACACTATGCTCCCTAAAGGCTGGGGCCTTTTCTTTTAACTGCCTTCCTTGTAAATCAATTCCAGCAGCCTCATTATGAGGAATCAGTAATGCAACTGCAGGTGCCAAGCAACTCTCCTAGTCAAGCTCCAGAGGGAGAAACTTCTCCTGCTCCTAAAGGGAGCCTTCCATAAAGCGCTTAAAGCGTCTGACAGGATTAGTAAATAACGAACCGGAAACCCTTTGCCCAGCGCTGGGTCAGAGGAGAATCATTAATAATGTACAGTTGCTAATGGGAGAAATTAATACCAAACGCCCTGTCGGCTGCTGCTTCCAGGAAAAGCTCTGTTCAGCTGGGCGCCCTTCTTCCGGAAACTCCAGATCTCAGGCCCACCAAAAGGCACTCTGGAATAGAAAGGGCAGTCGAGTAGCCCAAGAGAAGCGAGAGGCACATGTAGACCTGTGCTGGGCTCCGAGGGAGAACGGCTGGACCATCCCACTCGGTTCTCAAGACTGACCTCAGGTCCAGGATAGGTAAGTGTCCTGGAGCGCCCGAATGCCTCTGTGCTTCCATGACAGCATCCTGGGTCCAGCAATCGTCCCCAGGCTAGATCCCCACGCTGGGCCATTCCAAGTTCAGGAGGAGGACAATGACGGACATCAGGGCACCTGGACTGACCCACTTGTTAGGATTTCAGTTGGGAATGGAAGAGCTCACTAGTGTAGGACTCAGAGCGCATGGATCCTCCCCTGCTTCCTTATGGGCTTGTGCCCACCCTCGCTATGGTGAGTAGTGCTTTACAAATGCCAGAGATGAATCACTTGCCCCTTCTACTTCATGTCAGTGGAGAGCCCAGATCTCTGGAGGTGGGTGAGCTGTTCCCAACCTGCCAGCTAGGGCATGGTGCAAGGGGTACAGACCTTCCTGAACTAGGGGAGCTGGTCTGGGGTAGCTTATGGAGACTTCCCCCATCCTGGATGCCCTGCCACTTCCCCCTCTGCACACAGAAATGTGTTTCCCAAGGAGCCCAGACCTTGAGTCTCTGTCCCCTAATCTCCATTGCTCCTTCATTTCCTCATTCTCAGTCTGCCCTTTCAGTCTTCATCTCCCCCACCCCCCCGGTCATTCTCTCTTCACCTCCATCTCTCTCCGATTCCCTGTTGGATTTCTTGCCACTCTTTCTCTACCTTCCTTGTTCTTGGTTTTTATACCCACCCCCCTTTATTCCTCCTCTCCCTCCCGCTTTGTCTCTCTGCCCCTTTGCCTCCTGCATTGAGGGAACCGGCCCCCGCCCCCTGATAAGAGGGAGGTTCTGACAGCTGCCACCATTCACTCTACTCCTGGAGCCATATGCACCGAGCGGGCTTTGGACAGAGAGACTCTAAACACTGAAGGGTTTTGCTGACAAAGCCCGTGGAATCAGAGGGCTAGATTGTGCTGCCATTCGCCCCAGGGCAGGCCCAGGGATTTGACTGCTTCATGGGACAGGAAGTGTGCATCAGCCTTTAAGGAGTCCCACCAGGCAGCCAGACCTGCCCCATCACAGCCCTCGCTCTGCAGACAGCTGCTCTGCACTGATCACAATCATGACCATGCTGCTTGGGAGCTCTTCTCTTGCTGGCTTGGTCCTGGCCAGCTAAATACGATCCCCTCTCAGATGTTTGGTATCTGAGTAGGTGCTTGACACCACAGACGTCCCTTGGCTCATGTCTCAGTGCCTCACAAGGGGTCTTGGGAAGAGAACTTCAGGGAGAGCTCAGGCCATGCTGGAGGTTGCTTTTCACTTGGGGAGGAAGGTATCTGGAAGTCCTTCCTCCACTCACCCAGATAAGGGGAATTCCAGATGGGTGCATGCAGAGATGGTTGTGTATCCTCCCCTCACTGCCAGCCCCATGCGGGAGGGGTCGGCACCCAGGAGATGGCTAGTGGGGGGTGGGGGGGAGGGAGCTTTCTCTGTCACTACAGCTCAGAGCACTCCAGAGGCACATGCATCCCCAGGAGGGACTCGGGATCCTGGTATTTGATGGGTCCGAGTCCAAAAGGTCCTTCCATCCCGCTACCTTTCACTCCTCTCCCAATTAATCCCCAAGTGCTGTCGTCAGCTGTCTGCATGTATGGCGCCTTCCTTCTTCAGTTTCCTCCTGCAAAGGAAAGGCACAGCAGGAAGTGACAGGGGGAGTGGAAGGATGATCCAGGGGAGCTAGCGGAGGACTCAGGACACCTGGGTTCAGTTCCCTGCTTTGCCACCAACTCCCGGTGTATCCTTGGGCCAGTCATTTAGTCTATGTCTCAGCTGCCCCCTGTACAATGGGCATCATAGCACTGGCATGCCTCAGAGAACGGTTGTGAGGATGCTCAAGTATTACAGTAGTGTGTGTGTTTGGGGCGGGGGGGGATATAAATACTCGGCTAGATGGAGGGGAATGGATGAACAGGTGTGTGTTCAGGTGTGTGAACAGAGCATGCGACTCTGTGCCAGTCTGCTAGTCTCTCCTCCGCCTCCCTGCCCCAGTACCACCTTCCCCATCACAGTGCTCTGAAACGAGCCCGGGGCTGGAAGAACTTACTGAGCTGAGTCACATCATCGTGGTGTTCATTTCTGACGAACAACGCCACGCACTTCGTTAACACCTTTCATCCCAGCACCTCAAATTGCTGTAAGTCTCACATCAAGCATAAGTGAAGTCATGAAGCCCACAACACTGCTTTGAAGTCAGCAAGGATATAACAAGATCACTTCATAGGCTGTGGAATTGCAGCCACCTCTGGGGTGGAGAGAAAGAGCTGGGAGAAAAATGCAGAACAAATGCATTTATTTAAATTAATTTTGCCTTCCACCCCTGTTTGTGAATCATCAAAAATCAGTGTTTGGGGGTTTTGTGTGTGTGTGTGTGTGTGTGTGCAAATTGTTATTCACAATTATTTGCTGAATAATTTCCGTGAAGGATTCTTGGCCTGCGCTTTCTTATATATGAAATCCAGGCCAATTTGATCGAACATGTAGGTCAGCTGGTAGGTTTCCAGACCCTTGATTGGATCAGAGGAACTCTTTGGATCCCCAGTTTCCAGTGCTGTCATTTGCAATGATGAATTTGGCATTTGCATTCTGTGAATATTCAGAAGCATTCGCTTAAAATTCCGTTTCACCACGTGTTCCTATGAGTCAACTCCTTTGCAGGATTTGAATGCTAAAGGGCATGGATACAGGTGAAGTAAAGTTGTTGCAAAGTTCAAATATCACTCACAAGCATCCCTTTCCCACACTTGGCTCGTTCCAGGTGAAAACAGCTGCTCATATGTGGAGCTACAAAGCATGTAGGGGCATTGCGAGCAGATCGAGGGACGTGATCGTTCCCCTCTATTCAACATTGGTGAGGCCTCATCTGGAGTACGGTGTCCAGTTTTGGGCCCCACACTACAAGAAGGATGAGGAAAAATTGGAAAAAGAGTCCAGCGGAGGGCAACAAAAATGACTAGGGGACTGGAACACACGGCTTATGAGGAGAGGCTGAGGGAACTGGGATTGTTTAGTCGGCGGAAGAGAAGAATGAGGGGGAATTTGATAGCTGCTTTCAACAACCTGAGAGGTGGTTCCAAAGAGGATGGATCTAGACTGTTCTCAGTGGTAGCAGTTGACAGAACAAGGAGTAATGGTCTCAAGTTGCAGTGGGGGAGGTTTAGGTTAGATATTAGGAAAAACTTTTTCACTAGGAGGGTGGTGAAACACTGGAATGCGTTGCCTAGGGAGGTGGTGGAATCTCCTTCCTTAGAGGTTTTTAAGGTCAGGCTTGACAAAGCCCTGGCTGGGATGATTTAGTTGGGGATTGGTCCTGCTTTGAGCAGGGGGTTGGACTAGATGTCCTCCTGAGGTCCCTTCCAACCCTGATATTCTAGGATTCTATGAGTTTGAGACAGGACGTGAAGAAAAATAAAGTATCCAGTCGAAACTGCAGGAGTCATTTAAATGGACAGGATGTTCAACCTGAGTTGAAATTTGGCCAGGATACTGACGGTAACACGCCACCTCTTGTGAAAAATGCCATGGGCTCTTTAATGATTTTGTCCCTTGGCCCAAGCGGTTAGCCAATATTCGGAGCCTTGCTGTGTTGTTTCCATTAGGAGAATACATTGAGGCAGGTATATTCTTGATGCAATATTGTTTATTGACAAAGAATGTACACAAAGTCTTGTTTCTCTGAACACAGTAGGAACAAAACAGGAACAGTGCCCTTGCTCACACATCCAAGCTTGCCGTTCCAACCAGTCCTGTGTCCAAAAGAAGCTCTCTCCCTCTAGGCTTCTTCCCACAGCCACACTCTCCAGTGCTGCCCAGGCCTTTTCAGGTGCTGTTTGCTTCTTACAGACTCAGGTCTAACCCCTGTGCTGGTAATCAGTCCAGGGAAACCCTTCTTATTCTTCCTGAGTTAGTTCTTGCTCAAGTTTTCCCATGCAGTCCATAACCTTGGGCAGTGGCTTCTATTGTTTCAGCTCTCTCTAAACAAAAGGGCATTTAATTGCTCCATCAATTAACCTGAATGCAGGTGACTAGCACCCTCACAGCTTCAGTGAGGCCTATTACCACCCACGGATCAAAAGACACACTGGTTGGCAGCCACCAAACACCCTCCAGCTTAACAGAACTACATATGGTCAGACTCAAGGGTTTAGGTCTCATCCAAAAGACCTCAGCAGTACAGGAAGAGAGCCCGCTACTGAATCACCAGCACCAGCACCCAATCAACCCTGGAACATCTCCTATCCACTGATTGAGGCGGCCTGCGCCTGCCGAGCATGCAGTCATGGTACAAGGTGACCCGGCTGCACAACCAGTCTGCAAGAAGCAATAGGGCCCTGCCAACCTAGCTCTTCAATTAGCTGCTGAAAGCTGGGGCAGCTCTAGGCCACCAGCCAGCTGCGAGAACGAAGCTGGAGAAGAATGTTACTTCTTCTCTGGCTCCCCCCAAAGGAGAGGCTCATCCCATCCTCTTTCCATTTACACAGGCCCTTAAAGGAGAGACTGGTACCAGCCAAGGTTCTTGGCGCTCAACCAAATAATTCCCCAAAGCCCTGAAATGCCAATTGCCTCCATCAGTCACATCCATCCTCACACCTCTCTCGTTTGCAATTACAGGATCGATTTTCTGCCTGGCTTTGTTTTCCTGGCATTGCACCAGCATGAGGCAGACACCAGCTCAGTCCTCTCCGTTGACTGGGGCAGTAGGGGGCATGGTCCCCGAGAGACACAGGAGTTGCCATGGGGGACATTTGATTCACCAAGGCTGGTGACCTGCCTCCAGCCCCTGCCCCAGCCCAAGGACAAGGAAGGCACCAAGGCTTCCAGCGCACGTGGCCAGCTGTGCAAAGCTGCGGCACAGAGGAAGGGGGAAAGAAATTCCTTCCTGATCCCCCGCAGGAGCTCGGCTTATCCCCGAAGCATGAGATTCAATTACCCTTATCATTATCTTAGCTTGTATAGCTAGGAATGTTATTAGTGGTGATGAAATTATCGAACCCTGTTTTACAGCAGAGAGAAAGATGGAGGCTGCTTGTGACAGCTGCTGTAAAACAATCTTCTCATTCTGCTCTGGGTCTCTCCCGGGCTCCCCTAATGCGCTGCAGTCTCCTTATTCCACATTAGTCCTCTCCCGCATTGATCACCACCCTGACACAGAGGTAGCACCTTTCCCCAGATGTTGGGTTAAGTACATGGAGGACAGCATCCTGCTGAGCCATGCCCCAAGCAATCCAGGAATCCCTCCGGGCCAGCGTGGGGAGAAGCTGAGGACTGAATGACCTGGCTATGGATGGGTAGAAATTGGCTTATGCCCTGAAGCATGCGAATCTTTCATTAATGGAAGTCAGGAGGCAATTTTCCCTAGGGGCATCTTCTCCTATAGCTGTGCACTGCAGGGCTCGGAAGCTGGTAATCCCTATATTCCGAGAAGGACCCTCCAAATCAGGGCTGAGGGGCCCAAGGCTGAATTAATGTAACAACGAGCAGAGTGGGGCCATGGGGAGGGGCCTAAGGCTCTTTCCTGAGGCCCCGCTCCAGGTACCAGAACTGGGGCTTTGAGCACCTAGGGAGGAGAGGCACCGGTTCAGCTTCTCCTTGTGGCAGGACAGTGTCCTTCCCTCGGAGCGCCGCTCGCAGAGCCAGTGGAGAGTCCCACACACTTTGCACCGGGCAAGTGGCAGCCCAGGGCACCCAGCAGGGCAGAACTGGGCCTGCAGGAGAGGGTTTCCATTAGCAGATTTAACCCTAGCCAAAGAAATTTAACCCTAGCCACCAGTGCCCTTCCTCCGCTCCCACCAGTAGTCCTGGGCTCGCCACCCTCAGCCTCCCTTGGGGAACAGCCCCCCAGGGGATTAGGAGCAAAGCTACAGCTTCTAGGGACTGTAGAAACTTACAAAGCTGCCTCAACAGGTCACCAGCCAACAACTAACAAAGAGCAAAGCACAGGCATCGGGAAGCCCAGGAAGTGTTAATGAATAATTCCCACCAATTCCCTTCTGGTCCCCTCTGGCTGCTTTCTCTGTTTGCAGAGCTGGCCACAACTTCGCTCTTGTCTGGGAGGCCCCAGGCCCAACAGGGCGGGGTTTAGAGGGGAACATGTGTGTGTGTGGCTGGGGGCTAAACGCAGCTGAATAACTGCAAAGGGGTGTGTGTGTGTGTGTGTGTGTGTGTGTGTGTGTGAGACAGACAGACTGCATACTGTACACATGATGGGAACTGTGGGTATCCGTGTGATTAACCCCGTCACATGCCATACCAGAGCTCCTGCGAGGAGCACAGTGCTTGAAAGAGGGCGTTTGGTTTGTGCAGAGTAGCTAATGACAACGGGGGTGGGGGGTGTATAAGTGTTCCTGTCGGGGGGTTGTATTTGGGAAAGAGGAGCGTGGGCTGTGTTTCGAGGAGTAGTGAGTGAGAGGATGTGAGCACACAGGGGTGTACGCACGCACAGGGGGCGGCTGCACGGGAATGGCGTGCAAGGGACAGAGCATCAGCGCCGGGAAGACGGCAGAGTGTGTCATGCACACACATGTACAGCCACTTACCGCGAGTGTCTTGGAGGCAGCTGGGTGTGCGAGGGGCTTTGCGAACAAGTCGATATTGGACAGTAGCTGTCGCATCCCACCCCGGCCGTGGGTCCCTCGCCAGTGGCTGGCTCCGCCCCCTCACAGCCCCCCGCTCCCACTGTTGGAACACGTTTGAAATTCATCACTGTTTGTAAGAAAGCACTTAAAGAACAGAGCAGAACTGATAGCTAAATTAAACCTGCTGAGAGCGCCTGTTTAATTGAAAATGCCATCTGTAATTTAAATGTCAGAGCCAGGATGGTTATTAAAACCCTCCTTGATTACTGCGCCTCATTTCACAGTTTCAAAACAGACAAGGAAAAGCTGCAAATGGGCCATGTAACATGGCAGTGCCGAGCAATTAATAACTTCCCCCGTCTGCCTCTGCACCTGACCCGCGCTCGCTCCCGGCTTCGGGGACCCAGCCCCAGCTCAGTCGCTCTGCAGGGCCTGGCTAGCAGCACCGCTTGGGCTCCTGCTGCTTCGCTCCCCTCGGCAGGCCGGCCTTATGCTTTGCACGGCCCTGACCCGCTGGGAGGGAACGTCTGGTCGCCCCATTCAGTCCTGCGGCTGGGTGGGCGAGAGGACCAGGCAGTGACGGTCTCTCTCCTGACGACGGAAACAGGGCCACTCAGTTGCAGAGCGCGGATGGGATGCTGGGGCCCCGAGAAAGGGTGGCCTCTTGCTGTGGCTGCGCATAAGGGCAGCTCGGGCCCTGCTTTGACTCTTCCCGGCTGGCAGCACGTGCCACCCCCACCCTCTACTCCTCAGACTCATCCAACGCTCCCCATGCGCAGCCCTAGTGGAGCCAGAACTCTGAGCCCTTCGTGGTTACCTGGAACGACCCTGCAAGATCAGGGCCTAACTCTGGCGGCCATCGAACTTAATGGCCTAACTCCCACTGACTAGATTGGGGCGGGGGAGTGGGAACAGGACCCTTTGGTCCCCTGCATACCAGTGAGGGTGTTGGAGGGGGAACAGCAGAGTGCAGAGCCCCCCCGCCTGGGTAGACAGACTTGCACTGGCAGGGCTGGTGGTAGCTTGCTAAAATTAGCTGTGTGAACACTACATCACCAGCAGAAGCTCAGACAACCCCCCCCTCAGACCCATCCTACCGCCCAACACTGCCCCTTGGGAGCAGGCTGACCTCCCACTCATTAACCACTCCCACAGCTCTCGTAATAAATCTGAATGGCGGGAGGGGTTGAGGAGGCGGGAAGGGAAACTGCTTAGGATGATTTGTTGGAAGCCTACAGTGACTTTCCAAACAGTTGCAGCATAATTCTTTCAAGGTCACTTTCCAGGAGCGTTTGTGCTTTCCTAGCACCACTACTTCTGACAGCTCAAATATTCACCAGGAGCAAGTTTCCAGTCACTGTGAAATGCATCGTGTGTACTGTGTACGTGAGCCATCCATCGGGGAGCAGAGACACCACCAGATACAGGGCCGTAACGTTTGAGGGCTAGTAACGTATTAAAAATAAAAGCTGAGATGATGGGGTATTCACATGACTCCAGGGGCTGGGGCTTTATGAAAAACAACAGATGAAATTGCTGGAGTTGGCAACAACAGCCGGGTAAACTCTTTGTTGCAAATCATTAGGGCACCAAGTCAAATCCTCAAAGCAAAATGATCAGCGTCCGTAGCAGTTTCCAAGCAGCTGCGGGAGGAGCCTATTTGTGCCCCCATCTCTTTCAGCCCATAAAACGCGAGACCTCCGCCAGGGGCACGGCTGGAGTGGGGCTGCCCTCCCTTTCCCAGCCACTGCTTCAGGGGGGAAGCCAAGGCACAGCGGTGTTTTCACCTGGAACTAGCTGCGCGGCCTGCTCTGAACTACCACCTACCCTGATCTGACCTGCCACGCAGGCGACCGCATCCCTGCTCCTAATATCACGCTGCACCCCCAGCGCCCGCCTCTGCTTACGCTTCCTACACACTGACACACCAGCCTCTCCTGCCATGCATGCTGCAGTGTCTCTGCACTGCCCGTCTGTGCAGCCCACTGTGCCCTGCTCCCTATTCTGATTGGGCCTATTATCACAAACCCACCACTGCTGTTTATCCCCCTGCATCCCACTTGGATCTGCTGTGAGCCCAGCTGCACCCCACCCCGACCATGATCTGACCAACGGTGGCCCCGCTGTGCCCCACTCCAACCTGCAGCCACTCCACGCTCCCCTGCTACGCCCCCAGCGTTTCTCATCTAAATGGAGGAGATGAAGTTGGAGAGAAATTCACTTGGAATTAGGTCAGTGTCTGACTGAGGAGGTCATTTCAACCTGCGAGTGTGAAGCTACTAGAGGCATATGTATTGACAGGGGTATTGATCTGCATAAATTAGGTACAATTAGGTGGTGAAGGCCTCCTGCGGTATCACTGAGCTGCAGCTGGAGCCCCTGGGCTGGGATTCCTGGAGGCAGAGCATGAGGTGCCCCGGTACAGAAATGCAACCCTAGCTCAGCTGGGTGAGGCATGGCAGGGTGCAGTGGGGAGAGGTCAAGCTGGACCACTCTCCTCTCACCTCCACCATCTTCCTTGCCACGGATTCTGCTTCCCCTGCCCTTGGAGAGCTCCTGGCCTGGAGCCCTCCTGGCTCTTCTCTGGCTCCTCCTCTCTCAACTCAGGAGCTCACCAGGGCAAACTTCTCCAGCCTCTCCTTCCCTGCCCTCTCCCGGCCTCATCTCAGCCTCCAGGGCTTCTCCACCTCAAACCCAACAGCCATCTCCATTCCCTTCCCCCTTCCATCTCCCTCCTTCCATCCTATCCTCAGTCTCTGTTGGCCCCTGCCCAGCCATCTCCTCTCCATCCTGCTCCCTGCCTCACTCTCCACCAGCCATTCGCATGCAGGTGCCAGTCCCTGCCCCTTACCAGGAGAGCAAGAAACCCTGAAGCAAGGCCACCCAAAGAAACAAACCCCGCTGGAGGTCCTCTCCCTGCACCATCCCCCTTCTCTGGGCTCCCAGTATGGCCCCTCTCCACCCTGTCCTTGGGGCTTATCTGTCTACCATAGAGCGAGAGGTGTGAACCAGGCCAGATTTGGCCCTTCGATTGGAAGGGCTGGGTCTAGTCTCTGTGTGTAACAGATGGTGCACACAAATGGGGTTGTTAATAAGGCTATGAGGAGGGAGGGGAGGAGATGGGGGGGGAAGCAGGTAGAGGAAGTGTAGCAGTAGAAGGGCCAGCCAGAGAGCAGGGAAAAGGACAACTTGGGGGAGCCAGGCAGACCAGGGCAAAGCAAGGAGAACAGGGAGTAGGGACACGCAGAGCAGCCAGCAGAGGAGAGCAGGGATGGGCTGTGGCCCAAACCAGCCCTTATTCCCACCCCAGCGACACAGTCAGCTCAGCTGCCCACGCCCCTCCCTGCAGGGCCAAGGAAAGAGCAAGATCAGCAGCAGCGGGAGAGGGATTGTTTGCATTAAACAAGAGAGTCATTAATCATCTGCGGGCTGCAGTTAATAAGCTGCAGGGCCCCAGTAAATTACAAGCAGGCATCTGAGGGGCCTCAGGGTCACAGAGCTATCTCCACCAGTCAGCTCCTATCTGCCCGCCCAGCTCCAGACTCCTCCTGCCCCCCGTACGCCTTGGCACCACCGAGAGCCGGACAGTCCATCCCTCCCCCCCAAGGGCGGGAAGAGATACTGGGGCCTCCCTCTCTTCCCCCTTGTTCATTTCACCATTATGTCCCACTGCTCGGGAGAATCAGCCACTCCTTTAAGGCAACACAACATTGCTCAGCATCGGTTAGTGTCTGGGAGACGTACTGTGCGTTCGCTGGACAGGATTGGTCCAGAGAAAGTGGCAGGTGGGGTGGGGGTGGAAAGAAGGGGACGGTCCTCAGAAACGGGAGCGAATTGTCACATGAACCACCAGAGCCCCAGCTGTTGGGGAATTCTCTCTCTGTGCCCTGCACACGTCACCTTAAAAAACTACTCCAGCCATGTTGGGTGGACAAATACGCCACCTCCTTCTAGCAGCACGGGACACTACCTGCTGTGTCCAGCTGGCAGCAGGACATTTCATCTGGGAGGAGCTGTGTCCACAGCAAAGCATTCAGAGAGGGCAACTGGTTAGAAAACGGTTGGACCTAGAGGTGCCTGCAGCCCCCAGTTCCGCTCCCTCTTGGTCTGAGGGATCCAGAGGCTGAAATACGAACCCGGTGCCAGACCTATTTGAGCGCCGACCCAGCGGCTGGTTAAACTTCTGAATGGAGCGAATCCTGGAAAGAAGAGGGACAAGCAGGGCAACACAAGAGCGTGGTCTGTAAGAACAACCAGGAAGCCTCCAGTGTTACAAAGGGAGCTGAGGCCAGCTGCGTGCCACACAAGTGAAGCCCTAGGACCCAGCCCTGGCCCCGAGTGTCACAGTTACAAGCAGCCAGTATCCTGTTTCTTTAGGCAATTCTATAAAAGGCCCATGGATTTACTCGTTCCCAATATCCCTGCTCCTGACAAACAAGAATCTGCACCTGGCTCTGGATGGGTACTGGAAACAGCACTGTAATTATGTTTGATTTATCTGGCTTTGGCCATGATGAATGGCAAAGTCATACAACAGCTCAATAGCCAATGCGTTTCCCCAGCACCCCTACTCCGACTTTCTCAGCTCACACCAATATCTGCAGGTAGAGGAGAAATGGGCCTTACATTATGTCTGCTGAGCTGGAAGGATCTATTTCTCCCCACTCCCTCAACAGTGGCAGTGTGGGCTAGTGGTTAGGGTGGAGATTGCCAGCCAGGACTCTTGTGTTCTATTCCCGACTCTGCCATGGGCTCTCCGCACCGCAATGCTTACAACTTACATTTCCAGAAGTGCCGAGCGCTCGACTTCAGCTGAAGCCAACGGGAGCTGCAGGGTGCTCAGCACTTCTGAACAGCAGGCCCTTAACCCTTTGTGCCTCATTTAGGCTATTGGTCTAACGAGGAGACTAGTTACCTACCTTCCCCGGGGGATTGCAAGGCTCAATTCACAAACAGCTTGTAAAAGCACTGTAATGCCCCTGACAAAGGGTGAACTGTTGGTGAATTCCCATTGACAGGCCCCCTCCTGGAAGAGGTTGTGGTCATGTGCTTTGAAGGACCCAGTGACCTGTTCAACGCGAGTGGTGTGGGAATATTAAAGCACCCATCACCCCACAGAGAGTTCAGGACCGGTGTCTTGTACAAGATGGCGAAAGCTCTAGACACAAGGATGTGACCAAATCACGACAAAACAAAGAGCACCAGGGACAGAGAAGTGAATGCCCGCTGTCCCGGAAGGCTAGGGTATGTGTTACTCCGATGGGGTCAGGAAATATGAGCCCTTTCCCCATGCATCAGATACACTCCTTTCCCCCTGTGAAATGGGTGTATTTCCCGCCCACAAAGAAATGGCTCAAATCTCTCTTCTAATGAGTGTGAACCCCTCACCCTACAGAACCGCTCACCCTACAGAAAACCTCCCTTTAGAGAGGTTAGCCTTGCTTTGTAACAGAGCCCTGGCAGTGTTTCCCATGCTACCACTTCCCCTTGCTATCTACTTCTCCCATTCTTGCCCTCACACCTCCTTCTGCGCTGCCCCTTTTGTAGCATGGAACCTGGCAGAAAGAGCTCAGGTTACAGGAGGGAAGAGTTTGGAGAAGGCACCCGGCACTCAGTCTGTGTACACATGGCTGGAATGCTGCCTGCAGTTGCACCATCTCTATAAATGGTTCTCTTAATAAAGAGCCAGTCTAGTTTTAGACACATGGAGTCCTCTCGTATTATTACCCAGCACATGATACATGCTTGGCGCTGCTGCTTCTCAAGAATCCCCCTTCAAACCCTCCTCAAAAGCTACTTCCCGGGCCAACCCACGTGAGGCCACCGCTATTCTGGAGCTTTAGGCTGCCAATGAAAATCAATTTCTCAAGTATCGGGAAATCTTCCAAGAAGCCTGGTGTGAGTTTACGGCTGATCATGAAACACGCCGCCAGTCACGTATGACATGGGCTCCTTGTGACTGTTTCCACAGGGCTCATCTTATCGTGCAACCCCCGTTTTGAAATTCTCCTGATTTGTCACACTTTGCTCGTGTCCCTATGGTAAGGTGCATCCTCAACAACGTCAAGATAGCATATTCTAATCTGACTGGAAGGAAGGATTGTTGTGCGGTTAAGGCATTGGTCTGGCTCTCAGGAGATCTGGGTTCAGTTGCCAGCTCTGACACAGACCCAGTGTGTGACCTTGAGCAAATCACTTCAACTCTCTGGGTCCCAATTCCCAGCTGTAAAGCAGGGACAATAACCCTTCCTTTCTTCTACCATTTCTTTGTCTTCCCTATCTAGACCGTAAGCTCTTCCTGACATATGTACAGCACCTAACGCAATGGGACATCAGTCTCAGTTGATAGCCTGTAGGTGCTATAATACAGATAATAATCCATTTTTAGACAATATTGTATTTAAGACACTTTCCTTACATTTATTTTTAATGATGGTCCAGAACTAAAAAGTCTTTTGGAGAATCACCCTTGCCCCCTGAACTTTGACGATCCAGATCAAATGGGACTCAGATCTTAACAGTCCCTAGTTTGGGGCTATGATGCCAAAAGCCACTGAGGAGGTTTTGTAAAAAAGCCACCCTGACCTTCTCAGATGATTTTAATTTGGTTCCTTAACTTCACAGGGCAAGGACATGAAAAGAAATAATTACAAAATTAGAAAAGCCACCCAGAGACGAGCAAGGGCAGAGTGTAATTAATCCTGTCCCTCAGCTAAGGCTGTAAAGTCCACTGTAATTAGATTGTAAAGTACATTTACCAAAAGAGAACAAACAGATTTATGCTACAGAAATCAAGCCCATATTAAAAAAGCTTTAATCAAAACCATAAAAAGCTACAACAATTCATGAAACCCTTCCTAACACCACCTTTGGGTTGCAACATTACAAAACAGCCCTGTTCTTAGATAATATCAACACGGGAGAAAGTATACTAGGGAAGGTGAAAGCTGGGGGAACCCATGGCAGTCAGTTCCAGTTTGCTTCAATGCACATCTGATCCGCCAATGGAAAGGCTCCCATCAACTGCAACCAGTGCTGGTTCAAGTCTGTAAGGCTCAGTCTTGTATTCCTTGCCCGGGTTCTTCAAAGGGAGCTTCGGATAGGCAAGATCAGGCCCTAAAATGGGGATTTTCAAAGAACCTCAGGGAGCTAGGCTGCCAAATACCACTGAAATGAGCCCCTAACTCCCTTCAGTTCCTTTGCATATCACACCCGAACCTAGGGTGACCGGGTGTCTGGTTTTTGACCGGAACACCCAGTCAAAAAGGGACCCTGGAGGCTCTGGTCAGCATCGCCGACTGGGCCATTAGAAGTCCAGTCAGCAGTGCCGCAGAGCGAAGGCAGGCTAGTCCCTACTTGTCCTGGCTCTGTGCTGCGCCCTGGAAATGTCCAGCAGGCCTGGCTCCTGGGGGGCCAGGGGAACATGGAGCTCTGTGTGCTGCCCCCACCCTGATCATCAGCTTCGCACTCCCATTGGCTAGGAACCGCAGCCAATGAGAGTTGCGGGGGCGGTGCCTGCGAGCAAGAATAGCACCACCCGCAGAGACACATGCCGTGCCTCCACCTAGAAGGCAAATCTGCTGGCCGCTTCTGGGGTGCAGCACAGAGACAGGACAGGCAAGAAGCCTGCCTTAGGCCCCCCGCTGCGTTGCTAACCGGGAGCCACGGCAGCTCAGCTGCCGGAGGTAAGCCCGCGCTCCAACCCCGAGCTCCAACCCTCCGCCCCAGCCCTGAGCCCCCCTAAACCTGGAGCCCCCTCCTGCACCCCAAATCCCTCATCCCTGGTCCCAGCCCAGAGCCTGCACCCCCAGATGGAGCCCTCATCTCGTCCCGCACCCTGAACCCCTGTGCCCCACCCCCCAGCCTGGAGCCCCATCCTGCACCCAAAACCCCTCATCCATGACCCCACCCCAGAACCTCAACCCCAGGTAGAGCCTTGACCCCTCCCGCACCCCAGCCTAGTGAAAGTGAGTGAGGGTGGGGGAGAGCAAGCTACCGAGGGAGGGGGAATGTAGTGAGCGGGGGGCCTCGGGGAAGGGGTGGGGTTAGGGTGTTCGGTTTTATGAGATTAGAAAGTTGGCAACCCTACCCAAACCTAGCCACTAGATCAGCAGATCTCAGACTTTCCAGGCTGGCCACCGTTCAACTGAAGTCAACAATTTTCACTCTCCTCCCCTTTAGGGTGACCAGACAGCAAGTGAGAAAAATCGGCATGGTGGGGGGGGACGGGGACAGGAGGGGAAGGGGTAATAGGAACCTATATAAGAAAAAGCCCAAAATATTGGGACTGTCCCTATAAAATCAGGACATCTGGTCACTCTACTCTTCTTACATTTAGCATAGAAGAAATAAAATAAATGCACTGATCTTAACAAGACTAGCGCCAGAGAGGGTCTTTTCCAAGCGGTTGAGAGAGAATACTTGACCTTGAAAGGTAAGGGTGTACAGGCAGTGGGGGAGAGAGATTTTCTTTGCTTTAGATCACGAACATTTTCGGTGCCTCATGACCCCTCCACGCTGACTGCCTTTCGCAACCCCCCTGGGAGACGCAGCCCACCAGTGGAGAAACACCAAACTAGATCAAAGAACATTATACAGGTGACTTCATTTTAGCCGGAAAAGTACAGACTTCCTAGAGCTCAATCAGAGAAACCTGCTTTCAATGAGAAGAGGGTTCCTCACGTCAGGTCTGCACAGACCAGGCTATCCACGTGTCAAGGCAGAGATAACAAAACACCACCCCCTTTACCCAAACTGCTGACACTGTTGGAACTTTGGGATGTTCAAAATCTGCACCAGAATCACGCAGCTTGAGGGGGGAATTTTCAAAGCTGCCTTAGGGGATTTTGATGCCTAATTCCCCTTCAAATTAACAGTACTCAAATCCCTTTGGCAGCTTGGAAAACCTCAGCCTATATGGTTTCTATTCTCTTCTGCTCCCTTACTCTCCAGCTGAGAGTGGCATCAACACAGAACAGCCCATCCATCCGAAAGAGGGTACTTCACTGATTCATCCATTCTTGCAGGGACACGGGACTGTAGCCTTCACTTTCAGGGCCAGCCTAGTTCTCAGTGGGGTTGAGTAGAATGCTGGCCATGTGGACCAGAAACACATGCAGGGATTATGTACTCCATATCCTCCTGCCGGGCTGCTGAAGGTTCATTCAGGTCTCTATTAAATAGGGTTAGATTTAGGGCCTGATCTTGACTTGTTCCGGTACGTCTTGGTTGGTATGGAGTAATGGTCAGTTTCAGTAGCTCTTACTTACATGCAAAGGTTTAGCTGCTCATCACATTTGCAATGAGGAAAATTTCCCCCACCCCTCATGATATTGGGCAAGAATTATGGTTCTTTTCAATGTCCACTGGGCAAATCTTAATGGACATCAAGTGCAAGTACCCCAGGCAGTAAGGAGATGGACACTGGTGGACCTCAGACTTCCCCCTCTTCTATTTATCGCCTAGCATGGGGTTTGTAAAATGCCCTCTCACTTCTCTGGCTAAAGATAATCCTTTCCCTTTTAACACCCAGAGCCTGGAGAACTGTACAGACCAAATAGGCTTCTGGATTCCCTTCTGCACCATCAGTTATGAACATTAAACCTGGCTTCAGGATACTGTTAACATCCAAAAATAGCATTCTCCTTTATAAATAAGCTAATTAACAGCATGCTATGAAGGTAAAATGGATTCAATTAATTAGCATCATAATAGGAATCAGCAATTATTCCTAGCTTGGCTTGGAAACTTATAAAGGTGCCTCACAGGTGCAAGCCAGACAGTGTGATGGAGAGGCATCATGAGATTAGAGGGTCAATCTGGGGATTTGTTTGGAACCAGCAAGTTCCACCTGGCAGAGAGCCAGAGGGATTAAGGAGACAAGAGCCTCTCTCTCACTTAGGGCTCGATCCCGCAAGCAGCTGAGCTCTCTGGCCCCAATCCAGCAAAGCACTTACATTAGGTGCCTAATTTAATCACAGGTGTAGTTGTCCCACTGACACTTAACCCTAATCTTATTTTAGGTTTTAATAAGAATAAGCTGCATATTGAATGTTCAATGCACAGTACAGAGATGAACTAACCCTCATGACCTCCTGTGAGGTGGGTATAATTATCCTCATTGTGCAAATGGGGAGACTGAGGTACAGAAGGTAAAATGAAGCTACTTGCCACATAGTGAGTCAGTGGCAGAGCCAAGAATTAGTACACAGGGTCACCCAGCTCCCAACCTGGTGCTAAATCTCCCAGACCCCACCGCCTTCCTGAAAGAGAGCACTGAATGGATCAAAAGTCTTTTGCCCACTGTGACCTCTGCACCTGGGGAACCAGATGCAAAAGTGCAACTGCGGCACCAAGGAGGTTTCCTTCCTGCTCAGTTTTGCAGAAAGCAGGAGGTTCGACTGTCTCAGCTGTGCATCCAAAGCAATGCCAATCTCTGAACCTGCAGGGTTCCTCCATCACTGCTATGAAATGGGACTATTTAACCATCGCCACAAGCAACTGCCCTAACTGCACCCCACCCAGCAGCCTAGTGACCCATTAACCCCTCCGCCGTCTCTAAGTACGCCTTCCCTACAGCACAAGAACCCGGTCAGTTGCAATGGGAAGAGGGTTGATGTTCAGGGTATTTCATCCTACAAGTGAGGAAGCCAGTAGAAAGTGATCGCCCCTGCGACAGAGTTCCCCATGGTACCAAGAACAAAAGAAGAGGGATCCTTTGTACTCACCAGAGTTTATAAACTAGCACTGTTGAACGTGCGGTGCTTTCAATGAAACAGGTGCTATTTTAATGGCTCATTGTCCTAAGGCAGCAACTGCATAGCACACGTACTGAGCAAATATTACACTTTTCAATCACAGATCTCACAGCTTCATACACAAGGTGAGAAAGGGCCCATATCCCTATTTTACAGGTATGGAAACCAAGACACAGAAAGGCTAAGTGACTTGCCCAATGCCAGGCAGTAAATCACTGGCAGAGCTAGTGCTGGAATCCAGGTCCCCTCATCCCCAACCCTATGTTCAATCCTCCAGACCACAGTTGCCCTCTGGCCCGCTTTTCCACTGGTACTTGGCTGGCCAACCTACATAAGGATACACAGCGCCAAAGTCAAGCTCCAATCCTGCAACTGACGGGTGCGTGGGCAGATTGCTGGGCTGCGCAGCTCCCCACGGAAGACAACGGAGCATTGAGCAGGCCCAGTGCTACCAGCCAACTTCTGCCCCAGCACTCAGCTTTGGAGGGTTGACCGGCAAGCCCTCGGGAGTGCCACAAGAATCCCTGGGCTTTCAAGAACCCAGGAGTGGCGAGGCTGCTGCTCCAAGCTCCGTAGCCACTAAATATTTCAGAGGCCAAAGAGGAAGAGAGCTTCTAATTGGCCACCTTGAGCTGCACCTTGATTCTCAGAGTCTTCACCCCAGGAAGAGACTGCTTCCTGGATCAGCCAATGAACTCATTTTCGCTTTGTAACTAGCTGCCACCAGATTCAGAGGGGCCTGATGGCACCTACCTCGTGACACTCCATTGGAGTGATTCCTGCACCTGGTGTAAATGCAGTTCCCCCTGGGTTACAAGGAGAGCAGAAACAGACTCTATTTGTCCATCTGACACCAGGATGCTCTTGATAAGAGAAAGAGATGCTAAGTGATTTGAGTGTGGGATAGTTAAATCCTTCTTATTGTCATTATTGCTTTTAGTTTAAAAAGCAGCCAAGATCTCAAAGGTTTAATACAAAAAAAATCTATTAATAATCTTAAGAAATGCCCTAAAGATTTTTATTCTGCACCTGAGCATGTATTTACATGATGGATTCATTATACTCCATTGAGCAAAGGATGGCGCATTTTTAAAAACTTATAAATATGTATTCACTTGATAGACTGGAGGAAATAATCCTCGTTTGAAAAGGTCCATAATTATGAATGTACAAGCTATTCCCTAATTGTCCCAGAGGGATGGGCTGGGGAGAGACGAGAGGCTAAGGAGCTGGAGTGACAGAATAATGATGTGCCGAGTTGGAGACGGTTCCGATTCCTGGAGGATCGCTGTACATGCCACACTCTAAATGAGCGGAGGGGAGAGCAGAGCTAATAAGCAAGCACACCACTACTGCGGTCGCAAAAGAAAAATGCAACATCCAGGGATATGACTGACATCAAAAAGGGAACAAGAGTCTTCAAGGCCCAACCGCCAGGCACCTTGCGCCAACTTTAAAATCCGCTCACCCCCGCACAAACCTGGATCTTCTGCCAGGTTTAAATAATTAAACTATTTAATTAATTAGCAGAACAGTCCTAAAGCTCCCATTCTTTACTCTCTCTCTCTCAGTTTTGTTTTAATTAGGGATTCTATTGATGGAGGTCTCCGCTTGACAGCCCTGCAAGCCCAAGTCCTGCAGTTCCCCACAGATCAAGTGCCTCTCCTAGGCTGCCTGTGTCTCGCTCCTGGGCTGGCAGGACCACATCTAAGAGGGTGAGGGGGTCATTCACTCTCTATAGCCCATCAACCCTCAGCTCCTCTGCTGAGGCCAAGCGGGTGCTTGTCCATTAGGAAGCAAACAAACCTCCAGCCCAGCCTGTGCGTCACCAAGCTGCCGTCAGGTGGTAACTTCTCTCTGCCAACCTGGCCTGCATTTTAAACAGGCAAAGAGGCTGCCACAGGATGCCTGGGACATCATTCTGAATTGGGAGGACTTTGCACATGGCTCAGTGGCAAGCTGATCCCCTTTCACAGCGCCCGAAACGGGTTACAGCCTCGGCTGGAAGGAAACCAGTTTCCAGGAGATGCGCGTTTTCACCCGTGTCCTGGGCGCAGGTCTCTTTGCTCTTGTGCTCTTCACTCACAGGAATCCACACAGCACAGCACCTCTAGTACCCAGAGCGCTTGCCAGGCCTCATCAAATCCCCGCAGACAGAGGACTTGCACTGCAAACGCCAACCCTCAGGCACCAGCTCGATCGCCAGGGCTCTAGGTTCTTTTGTGGGGCACAGAGCCACCCTGCCCATGTGGCAGAACTTGGGGCAGGATTCTGCATTTACACCAGTTTTACACCACTTGACTTCAGTGGAGTTACTCCCAATTTAAACCAGTCTGGAGCATGGGGGGGGAGAGGGAGAGTCAGACCTTCCTTCCTGGCGTGCAGCTTACAAAAGCCAGTGCTCCTGCAAAAGCCACCTGATGGCCTTCACGGCACCCAGGCTTTGCCCAAGAACCATATTGCAGCTTGCTGGGGATGGTGGGGAAGGGATGCAACTAATTTTCCATGCAGTGGGGCTGACTGCAGCTACCCTGCTCTTTATTAATACCCAACCGTACCCTGGGCAGTCTTCCAGGCAGGTTGTCTCACGGAGCACTGCATGCTGGAAACCGTGATCTCTGCCGGCCACGTATCCATAGCAAAGCGGAGGGAGGACCACAAACTGCTTTGAAGGCAATCCTGCCCTGACTTGGCCCATCCAGGGTTAAGGCAAGGGACTGGCCCAGAAACAGGAATGCAGTACATGTACTAACCCGCCCCCGCCCCATGGTTTCATCTTTCAGTTCAATCCCGTTTACTTTTCCTAATGATGCACTGCCGAGCGCTGCATTCACGTAGGCAAAACCGATAAAGCGCCATTCTCTCCTCTCCTGCTGATCAGGTTCTATGGCTCTTTGATCACCTTAAAGTGAAGCCCTGCAGAGCCCCAGCACAAACAAGCAGTGGTGGGATGGCAGAAGGGCCAGAGCTGGCTGGCTTTAATGCACAGGGATTGGCTCAGCAAAGGGTCTAAAGCCACAGCCAGCTCTATAGGGCAGCCGGTGTGGTAAAGGCAGAGGATCACAGGCCACCAGCGGATTGCAGCTGAGCTGTTGGCTTTATTGCCTGGACTTGATTGCAACACAAACAACAAACATAAGAGGAACAGAGGATTTCCAAGCTCACAGCCCTCTCCCCCCTCCCCCCACCTTTCAGCCCATAGAATGGCCTGAGCGAAAGCAGCACTTGACTGACCCCCCAACTAGGTTTAACAGAGAGGGGCACAACACAGCCTAGCTCACGAATGTATCCCAGAAGAGGGGGACTCTACGGAGAAGAAGGTCCAATTGCTGATAGCAGGCATGCCGCAGTCCCACGGTCCTTGCACAAGGATGTAATGGGAAGGAGAAACCAGCCCCAGATACAAGGAAAGGGTCCAAACGTCACTGCAATGGCCTAGCATAGGGCAGGGCGTCAAACAAGGTGGAATCATGCAAGCCTAGCAGAATCAGACACGAAGCAAAGGGCCTCTGCCACCCAAAGCAGTGCCCCGTGGACTTTAGGAAAAAAGAGCACTAGCAGCTGTCAAACTCTGTGGGTTCAAAACCACGAGCTGGGCCCCCAAACATCATGAGGCTGGCTAAAAAACCATAAGATCTTAAAAAAGAACCCCAAAGTATGTGTTTTGTTTTTTATTTTGCCTTCTGCTTTCCAAGTTATTCGGGGTCACATTTTCCAGCCTCTCTTTACAACCATCAGGTAGAAAGTCACTTTGTTCTTTTTAAACAAACGACCAGAGTCTCACCTGATTCACATGACTCCAAGAGCTGCAGCTATCAAAACCCCCTCCAAATATCATGTGAGTTGCCACCTGGTACCTCAGGCTGCACACAGGAGAGGGTCAGAGGGACAGGCATACTGGGGAGCTCTGGCTGCTTTTCCTGGGCTTGCAGAAGCTCTTCCTCTCCCCGTAGCCACATGCCAACAGGTCAGAGAAGAAGTGACCAGACACAAATCCTGGCACTGCTTGGAGAACGTAGGGTGAGCAGATGTCCCAATTTTAGAGGGACAGTCCTGATATTTGGGGCTCTGTCTTCTATAGGCACCTATTATACCCTCCCCCAGCCCCCTCTCGGTCCCTATTTTTCACACTTGCTCTCTGGTCACCCTAGGAGAACGTCAAAGTTTACCCTGATCTGCTCTTGTCCCTGGAGAGACATACATGCACATCTGGACTGCCTAGGACAGACTAACCTCTGCTAACAACCTGCCACAATTCCCCTCCCAGTTCCTCTCATCCAAAGAGGCGTCAGTCTCCGGTGGTGTGTTCCAGCAGTGGGTTTAATCAGAACAGTCTTTATTTATGTTGATTTATAGCATACTAAAAAGATGCCTATCCAAAGCCCTAATACACCATTAATTATACAATGAAAGGTCAACAGCATTAAACGAATCAGTTCAGCAGGAACTTAGTCAGTCACCAAAAGACTCCTTGCCCCCACTCCATTGCTCTGGGAGATCCACCCTCTACCTTCTCCAAAATCCCACTTTCAGAACAGATGTTCACAGCATGTTGCGGCCACGAGGAAAGTGGCTTGCTTATGCTATAGAGAAATGTCTTGAAATGTAAGAAGGCCCAAAACTTTATTTCCTAAAAATAGGCTTGACAATAGTCAAGTGAGGCCTGGTAAAACAGGAGTCAAGTGAAGTGAGACAGCTCAGAGGAAAGCTGGAAATAAGGCAGGACATAACCCCAGGTAATGTCATAAAGGTGGTTGACTTGACCTGGTTTAATAAGAGTTTTAGATGAAATGTGAATAGTTTGGACACAGTCTACAGTGATATTTGCAGTGTTGGTGTAGCCGTGTTGGTCGCAGAATATTAGAAAGATGGTGGGTCAGGTCATATCTTTTATTGGACCAACTTGTGTTGGTGCAAGAGACACGCTTTTGAGCTTACACCGACCTGAAGAAGAGCTCTGGCGTAATCCTAATTAATTGTGGGGTGTTACTGTGAGCGTTTAAAATCAGCATACCTCCCTTTTTGTAGGCAGACGGTACCATTAGAAAAAGGATGACACCAGTTTTCTTACCCATGGACTGATGACCAGGGACAGATGCATCATTCCATCTCAGACCGTGGGTATCAATGCGATGTACTGTTATATTGGGATGTCTGTTTGCTTTAACTAACTTTTATTTAAAATAAAAGTCTTTAATTTTAATCACTCATGTCATTCACAGTCCTCCACTAAATTAAATCTGTGAGTGCCCTGGAAGCTCAAACCTTAAAGAATTCAGTTTGGCTTTATTCCTTATTTTTCAGCTACTAGTTGGGAACACAACTCAGCAGTTGCACATGCCCAGAAGGTCACCAAATTCAGGCTATTTTGGACCAGGGGGTGGAGGAGAGCAAGTCCCAGACCACTAAAAAAGGGGATCGGGCTTGGCATCCCTGCTTATCGCAGCTGTGGCAGTGTGAGACAGGGAGAGAGGTAGTCCTTCAAGTAGGGTGCTTCCAATCTATTGCGGGCTTTGTAGGTACCTGAAACTCCACCTGGACACCAACCAAAGAAGCTAGGAGTCAAAACTGCTGCATAAGGCTCTGAGAAGAGCGACCACAAGCCTCTGTGCCCGCGAATACAGCATGCCAGGCAGCTGCGTGATTTAAGAACTCTGCCTCACGTCTCTTGCAAGCCATCATGTGCCACCTGAGCCTCCCTCCCCGGGACTTCCCAGTGCACACAGGCCAGAGCAGCATGGGTCAGAACGTCCAGAGACTGCTATGGAGCACCAGCACCTTCTCCCAAAGTCTTACTCTCAGCAACCGCTCCCTCTCCATCTCCACCAACTCTCTGGCCCCCATCATCACTCAGTCATCCTCTTGATTGGTCATCCTCTTCTCAATCTCCTGAGTGAGACCAGCCCATGGGAAGTAGAGGGAATCCCCACATTGGGCATGTGGCGATCACAGCTTGGAGACAGCTCCTTGCACTCCAGCCCTGTTCTCCCCAGGTGGCTGGAGTCCCGCATTACGGGAAAGCCAGGCCCTTAAGATCATACATTTGAAAGTACTCTCTCATAGGTGTAAGTTATGTTTTCTTTCCTTTGGATCTGCATTTTATATCCACCCCCCCTCTCCAGCTTGTGCTGGGATTTCTTCTTTCCTTCCCAGAGATGCTCAGGTTTCTAATTAACTGGAAAGGCTTTTTAGTCCCTACAATTCTCCATTAATAATAATGATACCAGCTCATAAATGAAAATTGCTTTTCCATTTAAATTCTGATTTTAAAAAAAATTTTTTTTGGTGGGTAAAGGGAAGAAAAGGAGGTAAGAAGCAGCAGCCCTTGGGTCATTTGCAACTTATTAATTTCCAGCAGAGCTCTTAGCTAGCTTATTAACATTGAGCGTATTACAGCCAAATTTAATGGCTGGGATATTAATTACCTTGCAGGCTCTTTGGTATAGAAAATGATTTATTTTGATGTTACAAAGCAGTGGCGGGGGGATGGGGGAGAATCATGCGCTGTGCTCCTAGCAGAGTTACTAAGGGGGCTATTCAGACCCTGAGCATGGCACACGCTGGTGACACAGAGATGGCAGATGCTGCCCCACCACTACCAGAGAGAGAAGATGGAAATTGGGCTTTAGCCACAGGCATTGCAGGCTCCTGTTTCTCACCTTCTAATTTGGCCTGAGTTTGAAGGACCCGCCCCCGGGCCTGTTTTTGTTTTTTTTTGCTGAGCAACTGCAGCCTCTGTGGGTTTCCTCTGGAGCTGCGGATGACTGAGCGCTGCTGAAGATCAGGCCCACCAAACGGGTTCCTGTGGCCTAAGCAGCACTTAATGCCCAGTGACAAGTGGGGGACAGGTGTATCCTGATTCTGGTAGGCGCATTCTGGTTCATCAAAGACTGTGATGGGAGGCCTTAAATTAAAAGCTAAAAAGGGGTGAAGCCTCTGAAATTAGTGGACTCTTTGGAAAGTTTTGGCCCATGTGTCTTTCCATAGTACGAGTTGGGAGTCAAACTCAAGAGTCCTGGATCACAGCCCCTTGCCCTGAAAGTACAATAACCCAAGGTGGCATTTTACTTACCATGGCTTTGGCATTCTCCTGCCTCCCCTCTCTCTCTGCCTCACGTGAGCAGCGCGTCCCTTTAGAGTTCTTCTCTGCAATGCAGGAGAGCTGCCCAGCAAGGTAAGGAGTGGGACCGCTGTGATGCAAAACCGAGGGCTCTGCTGACTTGAGGATGTATGTTTACGCAGCCTAAGAGGTGCAGTCCATTGACAATTCTGTACAGCCAATATATTGTCTGTATGTGGCCAACACATCTCTTGAGTGGTGGGCAGCCCCAATACACCACCATCCTGCTCTTGGGGGCTCACTTTGCCCCCTACCTTGCCTAGAGGCCTGATCCAAAGCCTAATCCAATGGGCGTTTCCCTCCCATTGATTTCAATGGGCTTTGGAGCAGGTTCTAATTGTGTGTCCCCACCCTATGCTGGAACTCTGCATAATCCTGGAGGGGCAGAATACATGGTTGCTGCGGGGTGGGGGCAGGAAGCCCAGTTTACACCTCCATGTGGGCTCTGTGGGACACAGTTTCCTATCTGGGATGCCCAGGTGACTTTACTAACCCCCTTGACACATGGCTGCAGTTCAGCTCCCCACCCCTCACCTTGATGGGAGACTGCCCCTGGGAATTATAGTGCAGCACCGATGGGGTGCAGGAGGTCTTGAGAAAGCGGAGACATTTACAGGGAACAAGGTGAGGAGTGTCACAGAGCTGTTCAGGTGGGAAAAGGCAGTACACAACAGACACTGAGTACAAAGGAGAGCCATCACTGCCGTTCCTGCAAGCAACCCCCGCCCAGAACAGTCCTGCACTAAGGACAGTCTGGAATCTGGAGCCCTGCAGAAACAACCGAAGCTGGGATCTACCTAGCTCACCTCCTAATACCAGGTGCTGACCAGAGCACGAATGCAGCAGTGCCCTGGATTAAAGGGCCAGTTCTGGAGCCTCCACAAACACTAAAGCCTTCCTCAGGGCTCTGACAACCCAAAAACCAGCCTCATTTTCCTTGGTAATGGCGACTCGAGCTTTGCCTTTGAGAGCAAGCAGCACCAGTAAAGGAGACCCTCCCACTGACTCCAGCTCACGCTGACACGGATGGATATCCTGCAGCCACAGTTCAGTACCTGTGATTGAGCCCCAAGGGATTATGGGAAGAGGCCCTGTGGGCACGGTTTCCTGACCACCATTGAGTGTTTGTCCCAGGATCACAGTCACATTGGGGTTTCCTCTGATCTGGATAAAAATCTTACTCCAGCTAAACTCTCCTGCCCTATACTGCCCTGCACAACCCTATATGCCCCTCAATGACCCCCTTCACTGTCCCTTAACAACCCACCATGCTCCTCTGAAACTATCAACAGCATATTGCCTACCCCCACAGTTACATATTACAGTCTGAGGTCCCATTCTGCCCCACTCCTCTGCCTTAGAGTGTGGACAATAGAGGTTAATCAGAGTTAGTCTCGCCCCACAGGTAGGGGATGAGGACCAGGGAAGGAGGCAGAACATTTGACATCAGACATCATGATGGGCAGATAAGCCTAGAGCAGGAGAGACTTTGGGTTAGACCCCTACTGGTGTTTAAATTCTGCCCTCCGTGCCTTGCGCACCCCATGCAACCCCACTGAGATCCCTTCAGCGCTCTTAGCTCATGCAGAAATACACCCCATGGTTCAGAGACACATTCTCTCCTAATGGGGTAGCTAGAGCCTATGCCTACTGCCCACACGCTGCAGGGCAGTGGCTTTCAACCTTTTTTCATTTGCAGACCCCTAAAAAGTTTCAAACAGAGGTACGGACCCCTTTGGAAAACTTAGTCTGCAGACCCCCAGGGGTCCACAGACCACAGGTTGAAAGCCACTGGGGTAGGGGTGTTGGAGCTAAAGCACAACAGGAAGGCCCATAGAGACCATAGAGACCATAGATGGTTAAACCTAGAGCAGCCTCTAGGGTGCTCTTAAATGGATGGGTCAGAGCAGGCAAATTCACTAGGAGAAGTGCAACTTACTCCCTAATGCTACCTCCTCCCATCTTGTAGGAGCAGATCTTAGCCCAGGAGAGACTCTGGGTCATGTGTGTGCGTGTAAGACAATCTCACAAATCACACAGCCTTCATATTTTTAAACCGTAATTTATTTTAAATAGATGGTCCTGTCAATTTTAGTGAAACATAATTCATAAACCACATAAATGAGCCTCTCTGTCACACACGCCTAGAGGAGCCAGCTGCCTCTGTCCTCAATGCCACTAACTCGTTCAACCAGAATCCTACAGCTGCCTCTACGCAGGATGCAGGTCAGTCAATTAAACTTTATAAATGGAAAATAATAAAATACGACAGCCTTTTACAGCCCCTGCCCAGAGCCCTGCAGCTCAGATGCCTAGTGCTGGGGTTTTCTTTTACAGAAGAACTTCATTCCAAACAGGGGCTTCGGTGCAACCAGAAATGCCATTTACACGTGTTGAAGGAACCTGGCGGTTCCGTTCCACCTGGCTCCCGTGACACACACCCCTTTCATAGCAGAGTTCGCTATACTCCAGCCCCAATCCTCTCCTGCATGATGTCGTTCGAGAGCCTGATCTCCCACTGACTCCAATAGGCTTTAGAGCAGACTGCAAAGGTAACACGCTGCAGGCTCTCACTAGCTGGTAGTAATTATAGGTACTAGGAATGGGCCTTCACCAAACCCTCAGATACAAACACCCCCAAACTTTGAGCAAGGTCTCAGCTGAAGATGGGGTTCATCTCTACTTATTCCAATGCCTTATTCATAGTGCTCCCTCAGTGTCAGGGTTGGAGGGCAGAAACGCTCCCCAAATCTGATCTCCTGCCTATCACAACCCACTAACCCAGCCAACCCCATGCCCACCAGAATTAGGCCAAAGTCTTACAGCCTTCAGGAGACTAGATTAGTAGGTGCCATAGACTGAGCAGGAAGGACCGAGGTGCGCCAATGCCCAAGCCCCCGGCAACGTCAGGGAATTGATTAAGTGAGCTATGCCCGGACGATTCCAGCAAATGACTCCCTGCAGCATGGGCAGCAGAAGTATCCATGGAATATATGGGGAGAGAGAGTCCCTGCCCCAAACAGCTCAGACTAACTCAGACACAGCTGACTTGCGACAACAGTTCAGGAACAAGTAGGCGTTGAGGTCACGCTGCGCAGACCAGCAGAGAGGGGCTTTAGGGAAGGCATAAAGAGGGGATCTGGTGCCTGAGGAGGGCACGTTGCCCAGGGGAAGTGGGAGGCTCTTCCAGGCGTAAGGAGACGACACTGGGAGGAAACATCCCAGGGGATGATGCAGGAGAAGAGAGTCACAGCAGAGGTGAATATTGCCCATTGCAGCAGCCTCTGCATCAGTGCTGCCCTGTTCCGAGGGCTCAAGCAGGATCAAAATGGCACCTAGCCCTTGCAGTGCCCTTCCGCCCTGGGCCCAAGGGCACCCGACATGAAGGGCATTGCCACCTCCCACAATTTTGGGTGTGTTTTTTACAGCTGCAGCTCCAGGACACCAGTGATTCAGTGAGCCTCTGGGCTCAGTTTTTAAGTAAGTTTCCAGCTCTCACAGTTTGAAAATGTGACCCTGAGTGTATCCTAAAGGCTCGGAGAGCCGAGAGAGCCCAACATTCATCCCCAGGATTTTCACACCAACCTCATGAGGATTTTCTCTCTTTTTTTTTTTTTTTTTTTTTTTTTTTTTTTTTTTTTTTTGAGACCCAACTCCTAGTGTTTGAATGCTCGGGACATTGGGAGCGAGGAAGGGCACGAGACGGAGCACAGGAGGCCATGACGCAGAGATGTGGGTGGGGGTGCAGGAGCAGAGGCCTGATAATCTGGAGAAGGAGCCCGTCATACCAGAGGAGAGAGAGGAGGGGGACTGTTTTGTTTGGTTCTCCATTTAGACAGAAAGCAGGCAACAGGCTGTCACCATAACCAACAAATTGACTTGGCACCAGTAACCCTCTGCAGCTTGTGAAGCCGTGACCCTGTGAGACAGAGTCAAGGGCTCCAAGGCAGGGCAACAGCAGGGGAATTCGAAAAAAAGAAAAAGGAGGACTTGTCGCACCTTAGAGACTAACCAATTTATTTGAGCATCAGCTTTCGTGAGCTACAGCTCACTTCATCAGATGCATACCGTAGAAACTGCAGCAGACTTTATATATACACAGAGAATATGAAACAATACCTCCTCCCACCCCACTGTCCTGCTGGTAATAGCTTATCTAAAGTGATCATCAGGTGGGCCATTTCCAGCACAAATCCAGGTTTTCTCACCCTCCACCCCCCCACACAAATTCACTCTCCTGCTGGTGATAGCCCATCCAAAGTGACAACTCTTTACACAATGTGCATGATAATCAAGCCTGGCTATTTCCTGCACAAATCCAGGTTCTCTCACATCCCCCCCACCCCCATACACACACAAACTCACTCTCCTGCTGGTAATAGCTCATCCAAACTGACCACTCTTCAAGTTTAAATCCAAGTTAAACCAGAACATCTGGGGGGGGGGGGTAGGAAAAAACAAGAGGAAACAGGCTACCTTGCATAATGACTTAGCCACTCCCAGTCTCTATTTAAGCCGAAATTAATAGTATCCAATTTACAAATGAATTCCAATTCAGCAGTTTCTCGCTGGAGTCTGGATTTGAAGTTTTTTTGTTTTAAGATAGCGACCTTCATGTCTGTGATTGCGTGACCAGAGAGATTGAAGTGTTTTCCGACTGGTTTATGAATGTTATAATTCTTGACATCTGATTTGTGTCCATTTATTCTTTTACGTAGAGACTGTCCAGTTTGACCAATGTACATGGCAGAGGGGCATTGCTGGCACATGATGGCATATATCACATTGGTGGATGTGCAGGTGAACGAGCCTCTGATAGGCTATCACCAGCAGGAGAGTGAATTTGTGTGGGGGGGTGGAGGGTGAGAAAACCTGGATTTGTGCTGGAAATGGCCCACCTGATGATCACTTTAGATAAGCTATTACCAGCAGGACAGTGGGGTGGGAGGGGGTATTGTTTCATGGTCTCTGTGTATATATAAAGTCTGCTGCAGTTTCCACGGCATGCATCCGATGAAGTGAGCTGTAGCTCACAAAAGCTCATGCTCAAATAAATTGGTTCATCTCTAAGGTGCCACAAGTACTCCTTTTCTTTTTGCGAATACAGACTAACACGGCTGTTACTCTGAAACCAGCAGGGGAATTGTTTCACATCTTCACCTTTGACAGAGCCTGGAAAGCCCACAGAGCATGCTAGGAACATGTAACTGGGCCTCTGAGCCCATCCATGTGGTTCTAAAGCTCCCTTCGGTCGATGCAAACTCCCCGGCTGTTGTTATTTCGCTAGAAGCACATTTTCTGGCAATCACAATCCCCAGGGTTCAATATTCATATTAAATCAAGGCAGCCCATGTGCTGAAGGTAGGCTTGGAGCTGACCTGGGAAGGACCATGGGCTGCAGCCCACGGTTGTACCTCTCCGTACCCGTCAACACAGGTTCCCAGGCAGCTGCTGCTGTCAGGAGGCTGGTTGCAGGCAAAATACTGCTGGCTTTTCCCCTCCCTCCTTTTCTCTCTCCCTTGGACTGAAAATGGGAAGGTCATAAATGTGGCAGGTTCATTAACTAGAAAATACATTTCATACCATACAAATAAAATCCAACTGACTAGCACAATAACGAGGCTTTTATTGCTTTGCTCTTCATAGGTGAAAGAGGAATTTAGCCCAGATTCATCCCTATTCAGGATACCACTTAAGCACCGGCTTAAAGTCCCAATGAATTCAATAGGGATTTAAGCACATGCTTGAAGTTAAACACATAGTTGAGTGCTGTCCTGTACAGGGATGCTTGAAGGCCCTGATTTAGGAAAGCACTTGTCTCCCTCGTTCCAACATGATGTTCCTCAAAGGGACCCCAACCCTCATCCTGGGGGAAAACAGGACAACCAAGCCCCATGTTCGTTGGACAGTCTGTTCTTCAACCTGGCATCTCCTCAACATGGCTTGAGAGAGAGAGAGAGGATGGTGCAGTGGTTGGGGTGCTAGCCTGGACCTCAAGAGACAAATTCAATTCCCGGCTCCATCACAGACTTCCGGTGGGACCTTTGGAAGATCATTTAGACTCTCTGTGCCTCAGTTTCCCCTCTGTCTGATGGCTATAACAGCCCTGCCCTACCACAGAGGCGCATGGGATGATAAATACATTAAAGATTATGAGACGTTCAGATACAACAGTAATGGGCACCATATAAATACCAACAATAGGAGACTTTTACACATTGAATTGGGGTTCCTCACTTTTCATCTCCCCCCACTCTATTTTTTTTTAAATTCCAAAAACTTTTATATATGAAAAAAAAAGATCCTTTTCACACTCATCTCTTCAAACAAAGGCAGATTCTCTGCCTCTCTCTCTTTTTGTTACTCGTGCAGACGCAGCTGCTGAATATGGAGGAGTGTTCCTTTTATATTCCACACTCAAAAGGATCAAAACCAGTATTGCGGGACTGTTTTACCAGTTATTAGATTAGGACCTAGAAAGAAAAAGAAAGATAGAAAGATAGATGCTGATCTGAATCTTCCTAAATTCACCCTCGGATACCTCACAACTCGGCCTTCATCCAGTATTTGTCCTCATCTCTCCAATTTCATGTTCCAGCAGCAACCGGAGCTGGATGAAGATTTTTTCCCCATCAATTTTTTCAACCCAGTAGAAGAGGACACGGATGTAGCAACCTTTCACAGAAAAAAAATAATCCAGTTTTGTACAAATAAATTCAGATATTTGTTGGGGGAAGTTGGTTGTGGGGTTTTTTTTTTTTTTTATGTATATAAAAATCTGAAACACTTTATAGAAAAATTTTCAATTACAGTTTTCCATTTGTGTCAATATTTCACAGGTAAAAGAGATATGACCCAACCAGCTCTCATTGAAAGTCTCCATGCCCTACTACAGATACTACCGACTTATTTTTGAAGGTCTCTTCTTACACTAGGATCCTTTGTCCAAGCTCTGTGAAAACGACCTCCTCCCATTGTTTCAGCATCGGATTTGCCTTTGTCTGATTGGCTGGCTGAAACATCGGTGGAAGGAGTTGCTAGAGGATGCTCCAACTTGGGGGCGAAAGTGGGGAAGCAAGAGCAGTATCCTCCTCCTCCCTACAGTCAGCTGGGATTTGAGGTGATAGTTTTCTCGGTTTAGTGAAAGGTCATTAATTGCTCCATTTATTGGACCAACTTCTGTTGGGGAGAGACAAGCTTTTGATCATACACAGCGCTCCGGTCTGAAGAAGAGCTCTGTGTAAGCTCGAAAGTTTGTCTCACTCACCAACAGAAGTTGATCCAATAAAAGATATGACCTCACTCACCTGGTCTCTCTACTATCCTGGGACCCACACGGCTACAACAGCCCTGCAACCATAATTCCTCCAGGCAGATATTCCACAGACAATGACAGCCCAAGGGTCAAAGAATTTTCCACATTGAAAACAATCAAAGCAGGACCATGCCACTGAGACTTCCCCTGTTTTAATGTCTGCTCGGAGGGCATTTCAGGAGTGTCTTTGTTGTGTGACAGCTGGAAATTATGGGCAGTTCTTCTAGAAAGACTCTTTATGGTACAGATAGATGCTCTAATCTGTTTTAATAGGTTTTCCAGCAAAGCCTTTGACACAATTCTCATTACAGTAAGGCTTTAATGAAGAGAGCATTTGTATGGTTAGGGTAACGTCTTCAAGAGCTCCACTTCATAGAGAGCTTTTTATTTCTATGCCGATTGTCAACGTGCACAGCTGGATCCCCATTAAAAAGCCGCCTGGTACAACAAAATTAGGCCCATTCCAGCCTCTTTGCACAAGCAACTGCTAGTGACTAGGCCAGAGCCACCGCCGGTGTAAATTGGTGTCACACCTCCAAGGTCAACATGCAGTGGTTCAGCTGAGATCAGCAGTGCTCTGCCAGTTTACACCGACGGAGGATCTGGCCCATTATATGGTGCCCACAAGACGTGTGGCAACACTGTACAATGCTCCCTCCCACCCCTGCCCCTCCCCGTGAGTTTCTCTCACACACACACACACACGGGTTCTAAGCCATTTCCCCACTGGCTCTTCCCTCCCATTCAGCAATATGGGAAAGGGCAGGGCAGTCATGACCCTAATACCAGTACATGGTAAGTCACAAACACCCCCCCTCCCCCATGTGAAGACCCCTGCACTGAGCTGCCCCCTCCTTTAGCTTTCCCTTGTCCTGGCTTCTAGGGTTCCAGTCAATAGGATTTAGACTAAGCGCCTAAATCCCTTTTGAAGAGATTTAGGCTCCAAATCAGTTAAGCGTTGTGACACTGAGCACAGCAATGCCTCAAATGCTTTAAAAATCGGAGCCCAAGCCCCCTGGGGCAGGGTCTGTCTTTGGTTCTGCACGCTGTAGAGTGCAGAGCACATCATCAGCACGCAACCGACGGCACGAACGGCCTTTGGCTGGTGCTGTTGGAGGGAGGAAAGACTCAAACAGCTATTCCAAAAGCAGGTGGAGAGCAACAAGCAATCAGGGCCTGACCGTACCCCGGCTTAGCAGGAGCTGGGTGGGGTGTCAGCCTCAGTGAGGGGAACAGCGATTATGCGGGCGCAGCTGGCGTAGCCTGGGGAAGCCGCGATCACGTGTGTGTTGTCTCTCCTCTCGTGTCAGAGTAAAGCTAAGGCCTCCATCCAGTCAAAGGGGCCAGGGCCAGCCTATTGGAGGTGGCGGCAGGACACCGGATAGTGCTTATATTACCAGAATAAGCTACTGAAACGTCTGCTCCAACCAGCTGTGGTTTATGGCGCTTTAAATACAGCCATGCCTGCAACTGGTTGCTACAGATTCAGAATTTAGTGGGATGCACAGATCGAGGGAGTGGCCAGTTGGAGATGGAGTTGGTTTAAGGCTGAAGTCAGAGTGGATGCAGCTTATGGACAAGAAACCCACTCCCTGTGCTAACTTGCTTGTCTTGTAGTTACTTTGTTTCCTCGTTATTGGCCAAGGAGTTTGACTGGGTCGGACGGCAGCTTTCCAACCTCCAGGACTACAGTTAGGCACCGAATTTGGAACGGGGAGGGAAGAGCAGCTGTAGCTAGAGTGCTGGATGCCCAGCACCTCTGAAAATCAAATCACTTCGTTAGACGGCTAAATCTCAGTTTGAGATGCCCAGCTAATCTCCCAGATTTGAACACGTGGGCCACTATAGTTGGATTAAAGAGACAGGATGGGGTGGTGCATCTCGGGATACTGAACAGCAACAGCGCATTGTACCAGAGCTCCCGCTGGACAGCGGTACATCTTTGGGCCAGAGGACGGTTTTTTCATTCTAGGTTTGTACAGCCCCTAGCACAGTGAGGCCCTTCGGAGCAGTAAATATTTATAGTGGAGTAAGGGCCAGAAGGAAGGTGAGGCAGTGGCTGTTCCGATTTTATCGAGGGTTTTCTACGTGCACTAGGGGCAGCGTGTGAAGGCGTGGAGACGTGTGAGAGAGAATCCAAGTGATGGGTGAGAGAGAGAGTGCGAGAGCACGCACATGCAGCTCTTCAGAAGTTAATATGCGGCTCCTTGTACAGGCACCGACTCTGGGGCTGGAGCGACAGGCGCCAACTTTCCAATGTGCCGGGGGGTGCTCACTGTTCACCCCCTGGCTCTGCCACAGGCCCTGCCCCCAGTCCACCCCTTCCCACCCCCTCCTCTGAGCCTGCCATGCCTTCGTGCCTCCCCCAATCCGCCCAGAGCCTCCTGCATGCTACAAAACAGCTGATTGGGAGGTGCGGGAAGGGAGGGGGAGGTGCTGATTGGTGGGACAGCCGGTGGGCAGGAGGCGCTGGGAGCAGGGGGTTGGAGCTGATGGGGGGGTTGCTGACGTATTACTGGGGCACTTTGGCAATGTACATTGGTAAATTCTGGCTCCTTCTCAGGCTCAGGTTGGCCGCCCCTGCTCTAATCCTTGCCCTTGTCAGGAAGCCCTGGTGCTGTTTTTCCAATACACATTCAAACCTTAAGCAGAGAACACCACGTTCGCTGCACATGTGGCCTGTGATCAAACAGTCTGCCCTGCATGGGAGGGCAGCAAAGACCTGTGCTGAATGTTTGCTCTGGGCGGCACCTGCCTTTCATTTTCATTTAGATTTGTCTCAGCTTGGGGAGAAAAAGCCAGGCTGTTTCTTTGTGGAGACCCCGCTGCCTTAGTGTGGCTCCGGCCGGTCAGTCGGAAAGCAGAGGGCTCTCTGCAGAGCAGCGCCAGACTGTGAGAGATGTATTTACATCTCCAGGCTCTATTACTCTTTCCCTTCCCCTAGAAAGGAGACAGGCCCAGAGAACAGAAGGAAGCAGATTCCCCTTCGGAGAGGCTCAGAGGAAGCTTTCAGCTTGCTGTCAGGGAGAGCTAAAAATAAAGGCACCAGTTCCTTGGGGTTAAGTCAGTTACTTTTGAGAGGTCCCCAAGTTTTACATGGCTCTGTGCTGCAGTGAGTCTTGTGATAAACTAGCCAGGCTCCTGGTCATTTATCCTGCTGCTTCCGGATGCATTGCACAGGACGGACCCAACCAGCTTTGTACTGAGCTAGCTGAATTCTAGAAAGGATCCCCCAGCACCATCATTCCCTTCCCCAGTTTGTACGTGTTGATTGACAAGCCCCGGGGCTGTAAGCCTTTTATTAATCCATGGCACAGTTGCAGCCTGGGCAGAGCACACAAGTGAGTTTCTCTCATGTCCCCGTGCTGCGAGCAGGACCCAAATGGCCCCCACAGAGCTCAGTGTAGCCCGTCGTCCAACGCTGGCCACTCATGCTGGAGCGGGTAGATGTGTCTGGATTAGCCGGCCAACCTCTGACACTGGGGTTTTCAACCCCGCTGATCACTTCGACCATGAGCAGAAAGAGCCGTAAAAAACTTGTCAACATTCCCCTCCCCCACAACGAAATGCACTAATTGCTTTTGAAATCCCAACCATCTTCCACTTATTAAATTCTAGTACAGCAGCAACTGGATTCCCCAAGCATGGTCAGGGCCTCACTGTGCTAGGCGCTGCAGGTGCACGCATAGACCTGCCCACACCCACCCTGTAAGAGACGGACAGTCCCTGTCCAAGACCTTGCAAACAAACTAAACCAGACAGAAGGGGGCAGGGGAAACGAGGCACAGGGAGACGCAGTAACTAGCTGAGTGTCACACTGCGGGTCAGTAGCAGACCAAGGAGCAAAACCCCAGTCTCCAACTCCCAGTCCCGTGACCCATCCACCAGGCAAGGCTGCCCCAATCAGACCTTTTCCTACAACTCCCAGCATAACAGGGACAGGCTGAATGTGAAGAAGTGACCGTCAGCTACCACCGTGAGTGAATTCCTATCCCCACTGATGTCCATGGCAAGGCTCCCATTGGCTTCAGTGGGGCCAGGATTTCACCCCCAGGGTTTTAAATTCAGCTGAGTAATGGCCTAGAGAGAGTTCCCAAGCAGAGCCCCGGTGCAACCCAACCTAAGCCCCCTTCCCCCACTGGAGTATTCAGCTCATGTTTTACACTGACCCCACTGCTGCTGGGACCACCCAGGCAGAGCAGACATGATCAATGCCCTGAACTAAGGAGCTCTGGGTACCCAGACCTGGTACCTGGGTACCAGAGAGGCAACCCTGACCTCTTAATGGATCAAAGCCTCAGAATGAGGTCAGCACTGGTCCTCAGTCCTGTCCCAAGCAGCTGGGAGAAGAGTGTGGAGAACAGGCAGAGGTCAGAGGTGCTAGAGGAATGCAAGTGATGGGGAGAACACACACAAATGCCCACCAACCTGTGAAAGAAGATTAAAATGCTTTCTCCGGTGCTGCCAGGATGAAGACAGCCATGAGTTCCCTCCCCTGAAGACAGGTTTCAGAGTAGCAGCCGTGTTAGTTTGTATCCGCAAAAAGAAAAGGGGGACTCGTGGCACCTTAGAGACTAACAAATTTATTTGAGCATAAGCTTTTGTGGGCTAAAACCCACTTCATTGGATGCATGCAGTGGAAAATACAGTAGCAAGATATACACACACACCCCACAATTTTTTCATTGTGTGTGTGTGTGTGGGGGGGTGTTGACAGGGTCGGGCCAGATGGCTATAGGAGAGTAATAGAAGGCAGATATATTAGCCCCAGGCTAAATAGGTCCCTTTTCCCTGGGTAAGGTAACAGGGAAGGTTCCAGAACAATCAGGAACCTTCTGGAGACAACTAAGACAGGCTGATTAGAGCACCTGCAGCCAATCAAGAAGCTGCTAGAATCAATTAAGGCAGGCTAATCAGGGCACCTGGGTTTTAAAAAGGAGCTCACTTCAGTTTGTGGTGTGCGTGTGAGGAGCTGGGAGCAAGAGGCACTAGGAGCTGAGAGTGAGAACGCGGACTGTTGGAGGACTGAGGTGTACAAGCATCAGACACCAGGAGGAAGGTCCTATGGTGAGGATAAAGACGACGTTGGGAGGAGGCCATGGGGAAGTAGCTCAGGGAGTTGTAGCTGTTGCACAGCTGTTCCAGGAGACACTCTAGACAGCTGCATTCCACAGGGCCCTGGGCTGGAACCCGGAGTAGAGGGTGGGCCTGGGTTCCCCCCAAATCCTCCCAACTCCTGGTCGGACACAGGAGTCGACCTGGACTGTGGGTTCAGAAAAATGGCCAAGCTAAGGGCTGCCGTGAAGCTCCAAGGCGAGCAAAATCCACCAATAATCATAGAATATCAGGGTTGGAAGGGACCTCAGGAGGTCATCTAGTCCAACCCCCTGCTCAAAGCAGGACCAATCCCCAATTTTTGCCCCAAATCCCTAAATGGCCCCCTCAAGGATTGAACTCACAACCCTGGGTTTAGCAGGCCAATGCTCAAACCACTGAGCTATCCCTCCCCTCCAATAAGCACAAGACCCACCAAGGTAGAACAGGAACTTTGTCAAAATATCTTTCTACTGTATTTTCCATGGCATGCATCCAATGAAGTGGGTTTTAGCCCAGCCTCTTAAGGTGCCGCAAGTCCTCCTCGTTCTTTTTCTCCCCTGAAGAGTGACAGTTTGCAGAAACTTACAGGTTGTTTGGCTTGAAGAGACACTCTGCAGGATGGCAGCTGTGACGGAATAGAAGGAGCCCCACAGACAGCAGCAACAGCAGAGATGGAGCACGGGGAGGAACAAGTGGGGCACTCTTGTCCTTTGCTCCTTCCATCCTAGGAAGGTTTCAAGGTAACAGGGAAAGCCCAGTGGAAAACCACAGGAGACCTTTGAACCAAAGGCACTGGCTCTATTCTACAGCCTGGAAAGGAGTCCCCGAGCGGCCTTTGCAGAGCTCTCCCTTGCCAACGGGACGTAGAGAACATACCCGTCTTGCAAAAGGAGGCTGCGCCCACTGGGCTCATGGAAAGCGCTGGAGAGAAAGGCATGGGCATAAGATCTGCAATGTCTCGTGAAGAATTGGGCCGGTGCCAGGGGGCCACAGCGAGAAAGGATATTAATTCCCCAGCCTGACCAAGGGCGGCCCAAGGACTGAAAATTGCTGAATAATCTCACTCATTTTTCACGCAAAGGAAGTGATCTGCTGCCAGGCATTCCGGGAAGAGCAGCAAAACACCGGATAATAGTAAAGAAGGGATACTAAAGTAAGTAGGACACCATGGGGGGCGGAAGGCAGTCAGGGAGACATGAAATCAGCCATTTGAGACCAAAATGATCACAGAGGATAGTAAGGGGATGGATGGATCAATCAATGCTGAAGCTGTTTCAAAGAGGCAGGCGCATAAGATTTGCCAGTCACGAAGTTCTCCGGCCTGTTTTGCTGGAAGGGAACTTTTCTCTGCATGTTTGGTGCCAGTGTTCCTCACGGCATCTGTTGAGACCCAACGGGGGGAGAGAGAAGCAAGGACAGCAAGAGGCAATGCCCAAGGATTTAAACCCAGGGAAGGAGGCCAGCAAAGGTGCACATGACACTGCACTGGCTTGCTTTCCTCCCTCCCTCCATCATACAAGTGAGTACCACTCTGATCCTTCGGTCGCCACAGCAGGATTCAGAGCGGAAGGGAAGCAAGTGCCGTCTCTCGAGCTCTGCTAACGACGTGGTCTCCGTTCCGCAGAGGCAGCTCGAGGTGGAGCAGGAGGCTGGCCTTGCTCTTGGACCACCCGAGAACAGGAAGAGGACGACTTTTCAGTGGGGAAGCGGCAGATTCCACGAGACAAAAGACAGGACAAAAAGTGGAGGGCTTTCTGCTCCCCACAGCAAGCAGGGGCCAGGGCCAACAAGTTAGCACCAGGCCACTGGGCAGGTCTAGCTCATCCTGCTGGGAACCCGGGTCCAAGGGACAGTCGGGAAGTTGGTTGCTATTTTTTAATTAGTTCAGCAACACAAAGCCAGCTCTTTGGAGCCGGTGGGACAACACAGGCTCGGTCTCAGGGAGGAATCAAACAGGGGATTTATTATTTGGGTTGTGGGTGCGCTTAGGGGCACCCATCAAGGATCTGCTGTACTAGGCACTGGACGAGACCATCTTCTCGCCCCAAGAAGTTCAAATCCGTTTAAAAAGTCTGGTGGGATTCCAGGTTAAGAGCCAGATTCACTCAGGTTGATGCAGGAAGGCGGAAGGAGCGCTGTCCCAGCGAGGCAAGGGGCATTGACACCCTGGGGGGATAGGCAGGGTCACCACCCATCCCTGAGGTTTCTGCTAGGATATGGGGCAGATTTAGCTTCACAGCCAGAGCTCCATGGGAGCTGAACTGGTGGAGGATGGGGACACACCACATTTCTTGGCTACACTCTTTTTCCAGTTACGCTTGCCCACTTCCTAGGTTACCTTCCCCCTTCAAGCACGTTTGCAGACATCTCCTCAGTGCACTTCTCCGCACGAGGTCCCCTCCACCAGGCATTAGGCCAGCATCATTAACCCAGTAACTAGCACTACCTGGTGCTTAGTGACCGAATACTTTTTGCTTTTAGAAGTTTTCGCAGAGCGGCAGGCCAGAAAACTGTTGCACATTTCAATGAGAAAATGGAGCTTTGTCTAAATGACATTTCCAATATTGGATGTGTCAAGGGGTTTTACTAAATCAAATCATTTTTGAATACGGTCCCATTTTCGGAGGGACATGGCGACACTTCAGGGATCTCTTAGGAGGTTGGACCCTGTTTGACACAATCAGAACAAAGAGGCCAACCCCCACCCCGCTTACCACCTATTCTCAGGGTTTCAAATTTTACTGCAGAGTGTCTTAATACTAGATTGCAGCCAGCTGTGATGTCACAACGGGAACAAGGGGCAAGATTTTCAGAATTGCCTCAGTGATTTAGCAGCTTAAGTCCCATTTTCAAAAGGTGCTCGGGAGCCCAAGTGTCACTGAAAGTCAATGGGACTTTGGTGCTTTTGAAAATGTTGCCCAAGGCCAAAAAGTGGCACATCAGCTGCCATTATAGCATGGAGCTATAATCCATATTCACCTGGAAAAGGCATTTTGCTCCTGCTGATTTCCTGATTCGGGCTATCGTGTGTGATACAGCATAGCCAGAAGGCAGCAGGAGAGTAACATAGGAGAGAGATGTAAGTCCCAGGAGAAGGAGAAGCCTTTTTCCCTGTCGAGGGAAGAAAGGTTTCTATAAATTAAAAGCACCTGAAGCCAATTAGAGCACCTGAAGCTAGTCACTTGATTAAAAACCCCCTGCCTCAATCAGCCAGGGGAAGGAGTTGGAGCAGAGTGCAGTTTGAAGGAGGGCCGTGGCTGGCTAGAAGACCAAGACCCTAGGTAAAGAGACACCCAGCTTGTGGGGGGAGGGAGGAAGCCCCACAAGCTGAAGAGCAGGAGAGGGAAGTAGCCCAGGGGAAGGAAGCACTAGTTCAAGTAGTTTACCATTATCCCTAGGGCCCCTGGGCTGGGACCCAGAGTAGAGGGCGGGCCTGGGTCCCTCCCTCTCCACTACCCTTCTCTGGGTTACCAGTGGGACAGGGCAGGAAACTGCGCCCGACCCCCCCCAGAAGAGGAAGCGCGGGACCCATCATAATCGTACCGGCAATTTGCCATAACGAGCTCTATCCCGAAAAGTGCTCAACACCCTCATCTTGGAATGGCCTTGTTCTAGAAGTACGTACTGGGCCTTTCACACGACCACACAGCACGGATCACATGCCTAACACTTACATAGCCCCAGGCATATTCAATTTGCTGTATGGATATCAACTGATTGAGCCATTTATTATTCCATGGTTTTCTAGCTGTCAGAATCGCTCCCAAGGGCCTGCAAGCCTGCATTCAGGAGGACTCCTTACAGACTTATCCTGTGCAGGGAAAGGGAAACCAAGGAAATCAAATCCTGAAAGCTGAGATGGGTCTGGCCCAGAACCCCTGAGGCACATCCCCTGAATGTTGGGAAATTCCAATTGGGATTGGAATAGAGATTTGATCTCTGCAGGTCTGACCATCTAATCAAGTGTTAGAATACTGCACCACGCAGGACAGACAAGAGATTGGATCTACTAAGGACCTTATCCTGGGAGCTGATGGGTGTATTCTGGAAAGTGTCGAGTGCCCCCCTCTGGCAACTAGCTTCAAGGAGGATTTGAGACCATTTGGTACCTTAGGAACCCCAGGAATCTTTACTTTGTCTGCACTGGCTTTGGACCTGGACCCCCAACAGATTCTGTCTCAGGGACAGTTCTCACTGGGGTCTGGGTCAGTGTCTCTTCAGCAATCAAGACTGTAGTTACAGGTTATGCTTCTGAGAGAGAAAAGCTTACTACCGGCAACTCTGTGGGATGCACAGATGCTGACGCTTAGAGGGCAGTGTGGAACTGTCGCATACACAAATAATTAGCAGCAACATTAAAAAAACCCTAAGAGGGAAAAATAAATAAATCAAAAACCAAAAAACAAATTAGGCAAAAGGCGCAGCCGGCATTTGCAAGGAGCCCTGCCCACGAGCCATCAGCATGAGCCATTGCTCCCCTCTCATCGTGTTTATTGCTCAGCGAGTACATAACAGGCTCATCAACGGCAATCTCTGCCATCTGCACGTACCGGTCTTTTATCACGGGTGACTCAATGGACTTCCAGCGCCTCACAATTAAACGCTTAGCACACAGTAAATGCCGCTGTTAGCCACTTACAGTTAGGATTAGAGAAATTCATCTCTCCGCCCCCCCCCCCCCCGCACCCTCCCTCTCCAGGATGGCGCAGCATCACCATCTGGGGTGCCCATGCAGCTTCCCAGCACGGAATAGCTGAGAACACATTTGTCAGTCTCTGCCAAACGTTATGACGCTTGTAACGTGATAGGGAGAGGCGCTGAGACCTCAACAACTGCAGTGCTGGTCCTCATCTGGAAATGCCCTGGCTCAGGCATTGAACTCCCCCATCCCCCCCATTGCACCCCACTGCCATAGGCCATCCCAGGCTCCTGCCCAACGGAGCCAACATTTCCAAGTGAATTAACAACAAAAAACAAAGTATCAGCTGGTCACAAAAAGCAATTCAGGAACAAGCCAAACAGGGGCTGTCCAGTTAGTTAATGAGCAATCTGTCGCCTGAAATGTCACCACTGATGGTGTAATGATTAAATCCTGGCTGAGGTCCCCAGCCCACATCTTACTGACTGACTCAAGTGCCCAACATTGACAGCAACCTGTATAAAATGCGAAGACAGAAATCGATACATTATTAGACTACTTGCGCTGGGGAGATACAATTGAAGAGGTTGTTGATGGAACTGGGGTTGGCAAGAATCTCTCCTTCCTCCCCTCAACCCCAAACCTCTCACAATGGGCCAACGACTGTAGATCCAACCAGCTATGAACAAGAGGTGAGAAGACAATCTAGGAGTCAATTCACTGCCAATCCTTCATCCACATTCTTGCAGCTGCTTGAAATCTGCTCCGGTGCCAGCATCCCTCCCAGAGCAGTATCTGCTGCTGGGGTCTCTCTAGAGACGTTCATTGACCAAAGGGAAGGAGATTAATTCTTCTTCTAAGCAACTATATCCCTTGGGACTTCACTGAGATGTAACGCTGTGGGGCTGGTACAAAGGAGCTACCAGCAAAAGCAAGTTTTGCAAGCCAAGCTCCACCAACAGAGACACTTGGGTCTCCCTGTTAAGTGTAGATGGTGCCTTCATCGCTTGGGTCATGGCTTAAATTCCTTAGTGGGACAGTAGGCACAGGGACGCTCAGCCCAAGATGGTAAAGGAGACAGTCTTGTCCACACACTCCATTATGGGGTGATCCCTCCCGATCTGGGTTTAGAAGCATTCCAAGAATAGGGGGAGAGAGTAAAAAGGCCCAGTAAAAAGTATATTTTGGTTAATTCAGCACTGTTGGAGAATGGCCTAGTGATTAGAGAAAGGGACCGGGAGGCAGGTTGCCTTGGTTCAAGACCCAGCTCTACCATAGACACCCTGAGTGACCTTAGGTGAGTCCCTTAGGCCCCAAGTGCCCATTCCCTGGAGGTGCCTCCATTTTTGGGTACCCAACTTGAGACACCGAGGGGTCGGATTGTCAGAGGTCAGAGCACCTACAACTCTAGTTGAAGTCCATGGGAATTCGGAGGGCTCTGTACCTCTGATAATTGAGTGCAAGATGTTTGTGGGGAGGCTGAAAATGGAGGCTCCTAAAGTGAATGGACAGTTGTGAAGATTTTGGCCTGAATATCATAGGTTGCCTTTTGTAAAATGAGAACAATACCACCTATCGGGGCTGGTTCAAGGCTTAATCAGTGAGCACCTGCAAAGGGCTTTGGATGAAAGATGCTATTCAAGTACAAAACCTGAATATTTTGCAACCACCATCATGAATGCACTTTGGTAGCACAACCAATTCCTCGACACCAAACTCCCTCTGGTTAAATAGCATGCAATAGATTTTATGTCAATTTCTACAAAAGTGCATCGTCCACTGGCACTAAAGAAAGTTTCTTAGCTCCCTTGAAAAATGACTGAAGCTTTCCCCCACATCTTACCAGTGAAGGGAGAGGTTGCAAGGTTCTCTATTTTCTACCCGGCGCGCTCAGTGAGAAGCTGGTTCATGTAGCTCCAGCAAGAATGGGAATTGTTGAGAGACAAGCAGGAACGTGGAGCTTCGTATTTCAAACGTGCTCCTTTTCTCTAGTGTGTGGCCGGTTAAAATTGGCAACAGGCACGAATGATGAGAGTTAGTGTTGCCAAGCACACCTCCCCCAGAGCTGGATTCTCCATTGCCCTGCGCCTGTGCAAGGAGTGCAAACAGAGGCACTATTCTACCATCTCAGACGGGTAGGGCATTCACTCAGCTGGACTCCTGGGAGAGGGGCAGGGGGAAGCTATACAAGAGCTGGGTCTTATTGTTGTCCCAAGGTTGTAGGCTGTGGAGAATCAGGCCTCAAGAGTCTGAAGGAGATTTAAATATCCTGGGTTAGATCTTCAGGTGCACCTGAGCTGGACTTGGCACATCTGGAGACAGGCACAGCTGGCTTCTTCCCACCTTTCGGACCTCCTGATCTTGACGGTACCTGGGTGTGTTTGTATGGCCACTGGTTACAGCAGCCTCAAGGCTCAAGAGAATTCAGCATGCTCTGGCCTTACCCCAGTACACCCCCGGTGCCAGAAGTGGGTGGTATCGAGCCGGCTCTAGTGGATTTACACAACCTAGGGATTCCCCTGCCTTGTGTTCATACCTCTCCACCCAGGGTATGCAGGGATCGTAGCGGGGCCTGCAAGCCAGTGCCTGTATTGGGGAGGCGGGGAGCACGAGAAAGAGCTGCAGCGTGCTGGAGGTCGGCATTCACCATGGCAGAGCTGTGGGCCGCTGGACTGAAATACCTGTCTTAAGTCACCAGATTGCGGCTGAGCGAGGAGTTTAAAACCTCCAGGTTCACTCAACCCCAAACTTCCCCCACCCCTAAACCCTCTTCCAGCAAGAGATCCCACCCAACCCTCCCCCGGAAGCCCAACCTCTGCATTTAGCCAAGATGTTGTCAGTGTGAACGCCCTGTCTGCTATGAGAGATGGTTATTGAATCGCTGTGCCATTAACTGCTTGTTAATGGATAATGGTGTATTTGCTGGAATAAGCCTCTATTTATCATCCCTTTAGCCCTTGCTTGTGATAAAGGTGAGCCAGGAATACCCAGCGGGCCTCCGGCTTAGCTTTTCTAGCCAGGGATGACAGGCGACTCGTGTTGCCAAACACCCTCTTGCCCTTCTACTATTTTCTCTTTCCCTACTCAGTGACTGAAAGGAGACAGTTACTGAACAAGCGTTACAGGGCTGCCGAGCAGGGGCGAGAGGCTCATGTAGGTAGCCAGAACCGGGGGCGGGGAGGGAGCAGCTCTTTGTTCAGTTGCTTCCACCATGAGTCTCTGGTTATCCACAACGGGCTAGTGCCCCTGAGGCTTGGCAGAGAAATCACAGCCCGTCTCCCTTGGTCTGCTCATGCCCAGCCGCAGATGGGCCGGAAGCTGCCTCTTCCCTCATTAGGGCCGATCCAGCAGAGGAGCTCCTGGGGAAGGTGTAAATAAGCAGCTGTGTTAAATCAGAAGCCAAGCCACCTTTGGGCGTGTACACACACACACACACACACCCTGCACCTGTCTTCCAAGGACCTCAGATCACACTGGGACATAGTTGCTGGAGCTAGGTATGCCGCTGTCCCCCCCGGCTCAAAGTGGTTTCCACCCTATACAGGGTTTACAGTTTGGTTCAATGGCTCTCAGCACCCCCCTTGTACAAATTGTTCCAGCCCCCCTGCATTGGGATTACAGCTCCTGCATTGGAGGCAGCTGACAGACGCCAGCGAGGGTCTCAGCTTCCTCCCGCCACCCCTTGAAATCCAGACCCCTCCAAGCTATGGGGTCTGAACTGTGCAGCATGCGCCCTTCTCTAAGACGTTACACCACAAACAGGCTGCTCCAGAGGGCTGGATCATGAAGCTGGCAACCTAGCCTGAGGAAGGGGCTGTGCACAGCTGCCCTGCCCCGGGGAGCAGGGCAGGCATTGACCTGTACTCTAAGGGTAGGTCTGCGCAGCAACCATGGGGCGTGACTACAGCTCGTGCAGGCATGGCTGAGCTAGCTTTCATCTGGCCAGCTCAGGCATTGGAGCCGCAAAGCCGCATGGATTCTCAGGCGGGTTAGACACTGGAGCAAGGACTCGGGCTTCCAGGCAGCTGAGGTCCATGCTGCTGTGACTTTGCTGTTCTGGTACCCGAGTGAGGGAGGGGAAGCTAACGTGGGTTTGGCTACCTGCGCGGCAGTGACAGCCTGTGGTTGCAGGATCGAGACCCACTTAGAATCTCAGGCTGGTCCCCGCTTCCCCAGTGCTCCATGGGGTGAAGTAACCAGAGCCAGCCCTACTCCTGGCCAGGCTTGCATCCCCTTCTGGCAGCTCAGCAGCACTGGGCAGCATATGGGGGTGAGGTTTCCCTTCCCACCCATGCAGGAAGGGGGACTAGGAGTCAGGCAATAGCTGCTCTTCTATCACTAGGGTCTTGTGATGCAGGCAGCCCATGCAGGGAAGCGAAAGGGTTCCTTATGCCTCCTTACTCTCCAGCATGGGCACTCAATGCTGAGCCCCAAATGTTGGTGGGGGTCGAATCCTGCAAGGGCTGGAATCCTGCAGATCATAGGGAGGAGAAGGAGTTGGGCATTGATTAAGTGACTCTTAAAAGATTCACCTAAGCTGGTGCCACCAGTGTACGTCTACACAGCCGATGTCAGTGAGGCTCAGAATACCCGTGTAGACGTTGCGGCTTGGGTTAGCGCTCAGGCTCCGAAGCCTAGACTGGGGTGGGTGAGCAACGGGGATGCTGAAATCAAGGTGGAGGGCAAGCCAGAAATATTGCTGGGCTCCTCCCTGCTGTTTGCCAGGGCTGCACAAGACATATGCGGACGATCCGTTTCCCTTTTTGGGATGCACAAACACCATTTTTCCCCAATTAATCTCCAATTAAGCACGAACATGGATGAATCAGAGGAGATCATTAAGAAAAATGCCAGGACACACATTCAGTTAGAGCTGAGTCAAAAGTATATTAGGTCCAAAAATAAATAAGTCTGACAACAGGTTGGGGAAACAAGGTTTGCGAAGAGATTGTTCACCAAGAACCACAAACGCTCAGCGTGTGGCCGGGTCTCTGGTGCTCGCAGTAAACGACGGGAAATAGCGTTCCCCCAGTTCGCAGCCAACAGAGAAATTGGGCTTCCAAAAGAGAAGCTGAAGAGGAAAGCCCAGCACAAAGATCACAGCTCTGGGAAGCTGCAAAGTTTCCAGGACTGGAGATGCTCTGCAGGGTCCCTTGTGTTGCAGGAATGGCCCAGAAGCCCCAGCCATAGCCCAGAACCCCATGGTGCCAGGCACTGTACACACACAGAACACAAAGAGCTGACAATCGAAAGCATAAGACAAGAGACAACAGCTGGAGACAGCCATGGGGAGAACAAGGCAACAAGGAGGCAGCATGGGTCAGCATGACAGGCAGTGCACCAGCCGCTGAGCACATGGCACCTGTCTCAGTGCACCAGCCGCCGAGCACTTGGCAGGAGAGTTTTAAAGAGGGCAAGGAGGCAGATTCGCAGATGTTTACAGGGAGCTCCTTGAAACGCAAGGGGCAGCATGGGCAAGAAGACAAAGGGGCTTGACTGAAAATGTAACGAGTTGGCGAGAAAGTCAAGTGTTGGGGCGGACCAGATGGCCTTAAAGGCCCACTCGTGCCCTGGTGCTTACTGAATCAAGCCGACTTGTACCTAGTGCCTATTGCTGTTCCCCTTCCCCTAATGCTGCATGGCAGATGGTGGGCCCTGCAAGAGTCCCCAGAACATTGGTGAAGTTACCGTAAGCCACACGCCCAGGTTCCCTCCCCCTTTCATTGAGGGGGTGCTGTCAAGATAAAACTTACTGTAGGAACCATTACGGTCTTTATGAGTTGCTGATCTCCTCGGAACATCAAGAGCCATGAGGGGGTTGGAAGGAACGATTCACAAGGGAAAATACCGACATACATTGCATAATCCATCTTGCCTAAGCCACAGATAAGTAGGGTATGGGGGAGCATTCAAAGTGTAAACACAGAGAAACAAAATGTTGGGGACAGACTTGTGTTGCAGGTAGAATCACAGAACACGCTTCGTGCCACGTCCCTCTAGCGAGAATACCACATTCAGCTAACCAGCAGAGGAAGTTCAGGGTGGTGGGATAGTCAGCAAAAGTTGCAATGAGATCAGTACATAGGATGTCCCTTAGTCTTAAAAAAAAAAAAAAAAAAAAAAAAAAAAAAAAAGTGTCATGGGAACTCTAGTGACAGAGAGGAAGCATGGTCCAGGGGTTAGAAGACCTGGATTCAAGTCCCTGCAGACTCCCTGTGTGGCCTTGGGCTAGTCAGTTAGCCCGTGCCTCAGTTTCCCACCTGTCCAATGCGCATAACACTACCCTGCATTCACAGGGGTGTTGTGAGAATAAATACATTAAAGATTGTGAAATGCTCTGACACGGCAGTGAGGGGGTCCAGGTAAGTACTTAAGTTATTACTATTAATTTTATCATGGCACCCAGGAGCCAGAGTCATGGGCCAGGCGCTGTACAAACACGGAACACAAAAGGCAGCCCCTGCCCCAAAGAACTTACCACCTAGATAGTCTGTCAAAGTCTCATTATGCCTCATGTGAAAAACAACCCTGCCAGCCGCACAGGGCCCCAGGGCCATGCCAGGGCACCAGTTCAGTACTGAGAGCCCCACCTTTCCTCTCCAGTCACTCACACTGCTTCCAGGAGTGCTGGCAAGCCCCTTGAAGGTCTCTCATTGAACCATTGGCCTGGCCCTGCCCCGCTTAGCTTGAGAGCGTTAACAAGGAGGCTCAGACAAGGGGAATTGGTTTCCTACTGGGATGCTGTGCGGGTTCTGCAACGTGATCTTAATCCACTGGGCTCTTTGTTGTGGCTCTTTGTCCCACTGCAAAGTGGGGGAGGGGAACACCTGGGAGGGAGGACAAATCTGCCCCCCTCTTAGAGTCTCTTCTGCCAGGTAGTTTAATTGGAAATGGCTGGCAATAAGTCAGCCTAGCAAACAGGAGTAATTTGATACTGCTGAGCTCAAAGTGAACAAAACAGAAAATCAATGAGATGCTTTGGATTTGTGTCAAAGCAGCAGGGAGAGTATCAAGCACGACAGACCCAGTGGGTTTTGCGCACTTGGCTCTCGCTGAGTGGAGAGCAGTGCTCGGCTTCTTTTCCACCCAGAAATGAGCCTGAAGATTGAATCCCCTCTTCACGTCCTGCAAATTTCTCACTATTGCTCTCGCTCTCTCTAGTGCCTGCCTGCATCTGGCCTCTTGTGAATTTCCTTAACAAAACAGTCTCTTCAGCTCTGAAGAGCTGATCCAGCAAGCTAATAAGGGGGCAAGGCTCAGGACCCAGGGGTCCGAGTTGCACAGAGGACAGTGAACACAGACTCAAGGAGCAGAGAGCTGGATTGGCAGATAAAAAGATAATCCCCATAGAAAACTGGTTTTTCAACAATATTGCACTGGCTGGGGAGGGTGGAGCTCCGGGAGATGGAAGAAGTCTCATGGTAAAAAGAGGACGGGTGCTCAAATCAGTGAGGAGGACGATACAAGTATCTAGTAGTGCGACACAGGGAGAGATAAGAATGTGACCCAATTAATAAGGGGGGCCAGGAGCTGTGGGCTTCTCGGAAACACAGGAATTGCATTGCTGGATCAGATCAGCAAAGGTTCCAACAGGTGTTTCAGAGGACAAGGCAAGAAACCCTGCAGTAGGCAGCTGCTGGACAACCTATGCAAAAGGAAAATTTCACTCTAATCCCCTTAGTTGGAGGTAGGATGTCGACAAATTTAAATCCCTGCCAATGTTTTTTTAAAATCCTTGCTATACTGTCACTCTGGATGTGCTTGTTACACACAAGCCTCCAGTCCTGGTTAGGAATCCTGCTAAGCTGTTATCCTCCTTGATGTCCAGTGGCAATGAGTTCCACAGGTGAATTGCACTTTTTATTGTTGTTGTTGGGGGAGGGGGTGTCAGGGGAAGCATATCGTCTACCATTGTAACGTTTGCTGCCTTGAGCGCCCCAGCAGCCATGTTAGCCAGCTCTCTCTAAATCGACTTTTGACTGCAGCTTCCAAAGAAGAGATCCCAGGGCAGCAGCTCAGGGTCTGCCACATAGAGCCAGATTGTGCCACTCTTGTTCATGCTGGGCAATACTTCGCTCTGCTTGAAGGCTGCTTGCAAAGCAAGGCAGTGTCGAGTGCAAGCGTGGCCCAATCTGGCTCCGTAGCCCGGCAAGGCGTGGCCGAGTGAAGCAGCTCATTCTAAGCTGAGCAGCGGCAGGGAAAGGCTGAGACACCAAGTCCTAATGGAACACACAGGAGGGCAGGAGGGAGGGCGGGAGGAAGAGTGTCTCTGGGCTTTTCTGTGGGGCAGGTCTCTTGGTTCTGGAGGTGAACAATCCAGAGATGGACCTAGATTAACCTGTGCGAGGGAGGAGCGCGCCAGGGCTCATTTTCAACTGGTCAGGCTCAGCAATTTACAATTACACATGAAACCCCCAGAATGGCAGAATAAGCAGCGATTCCTTTGAAACGTAAAAGAAATCGGTAGCTCTCTGGTGAGGAGGAAGGATAAATGACATTTGGTAATTAAATTAAACAGCAATAAGCTGGAGAGTAATATGCTGTGGCATTGAATTTTAGAGGACAATTTTCTCATGGGCTGGAGGGTGCTAAGGAAGGCGGGGGAAGAGTTAAAAATAGCCACATGCTAAAAATGTAACATGCACCCGCACCCAATAAACCCCCACCCCTTTCCCAGCCCACCAAACCCAGCCTTCCCTCTGTCACAATTCATGCCAACTGCATCTGTGCTTCCCCTCTATGGTCCAGCAAGGGCAGCCACTCTAGACTCCAGGATCTCTGGCCATCGCCTCTCAAGTGGAGACGTGCATCTCACTCCCTTCTGAGCAGGGTATGTCCGGGTTGCACAGGGCCCTGACTATCCTGGGATATCCCAGCAAGAGACGCTGCCTAAGCAGGCCTGCTTACTTTCTGTGGCCCGAGGGGAGGGGGAACAAGGCAAGAAGGGGGAAACTGTTCATCACGTCTGAATCCTAATGGTAATACCGAGCACTCTTCATCCACAGATCTCAAAGTGCTTCGTAAAGGAGGCTGTGTCATTACCCACATTTTACGGATGGAGGCACAGATGAGATCAGGCTCTGTAGATGGACCCTGGGCTAATGTCTCATGAGAAGCCAGGGTCCCCATCGGCCCTGAATGCTGGAAGCATCCCAGCCTCGTAAGTGGCCCATCATGCCCTGAGGGACCAGTGGATAGTCTGATAACCCTCTGAACCATTGGGAAGCTGGGACTCCCAATGTCTCATAGCAGGTGTTTCTAACACTAGTGACTCATGAGTTATTTCCTGGCTTTGCTGGTTAATGAGAGATTTGATGCCACAAATCATATTATTCAGCTTACATCTGCTGCATGCACATTGGTGGAACAGCAGCCTGGCCTGTAACAGATTTTCAGGGAAGTAGCTAGAAAGACTGTTCCCAGCACCGCAGGCCAGACGAAAAGAAGCAGTAGGCCCCATCCAGCCCACGGGCCTGCAGGGCTCCCCTTAGCCCGAGACCCAGGGCTGCAGCCTCTAAAGCCCCTGCGTTAATCCAGCCCTGCCAGCCCAGGGGTCACTGCTGATTTCCAGTCACCACCCTTGCCAAGCAGATCAGCATGGTCCTTTTGAAATGGCTCCTTTTCAGGGGAGAGGGAAGTTTTCTAACACACACAGAACCAGTGCAGCCAGCCAGCCCATGGAGCGGACCCATAGAGTGCTCTGTGCATCTCCTTTGTTGGACAAGGCGACAAAATGTGGGATTCAGCAGGGAAGGGAGACGCCAACTCAAAATGTGACCCCAAACCACCACAGTAAGTCAGAACCAGAACTAGCCTCCTCATTTCAGGGATTCACTTTTGGAGCATTCCCCACCCCCATCCCAAAACTCTGATTCCGGACATCTCTCCAGCCATCAATTGGGACATTCACTCCTTGAACCTCTTCTCTCCCACCTCCCTCCACCCCCTGTTCAGAGCTCCAATTTCCCTGCTCCCCCTCTCTCCCAACAGCTGCTAGTATGATGTTGGTATTACTAGAAGATTATGTTATCAGGCTTTCCAGGGTAAGGACAGCTGCTGTTTCTTGACCTGCAGTTCTGAGCTTGTTCTTTCACTGATCAGTTACAGACAGAGCGGTCACTGACCTCCGCGGTTATTACCAGCCAACACCAGCTGTGTCCCAAGACACCCTGATCTCATGCTCCACAACCACCACTGAAGCCTGCCGGCCACCCTTCTGAAAAGCAGATCGCTGGAACTGGTGCTGCTGGACTTAGCTGGGGTGAAGTGTGGGCCCCTCCCTGCACCAGTCCCCATAGAACTTGCCCAAGGTAAAGGGCTCTCCTACCCCAGAGAACCTCAGCAATTAACCTCGATTTTCCGGGGACCTGTGTAATACCTAAGACTCGAGTGATCCACCTCCTTTCTTGTATTTAGACCACCGTGCAATGTCACCGAGACAACAAAAGCCATAAGAACCTGGCTGCGTAAAGTTCTTCGCACCAGAAAGTAGTGAACAAAGTGCGGTCGTGGCAGAGAACAGCTGTGAAGCTGACTATGCTCTGGAGGAGCAGAGTCTGAGAAGGTTCGGAGAGCTAAATATGTCGAGCTTGGTCCCATTCTTATCTGCCATGTGGTAGTGCTCAGAAGCCCCAACAGATCGAGGCCCCTAATGCTCTAGGTGCTGTATGCATAGTAAGATACTTCCTGCCATAAAGAACTTATAGTCGAAATAGACCAGCCAGACAAAGGGTGGGAAAGTTAATGCATTGTTATCCCACTAGTAACGGGGACACTGGGCAGTAAGGGCCAGAATATGAGCCTCTTAGTTCTATTGAGTAAATCAGTAGTATTTCATTGACACCAATGGGACCATAGGGGCCACACAACCTGGCCCTACATGACTTACCCAAAGGTCATGCAGGGAGCCTGGGGCAGAGCCAGGAATTGAATCCAGCTCTCCTGAGCCCCAGTCAGGTGCTTAGCCCCAAGACCATCCGTCCTCTCTCAGATACTAACCCTCAGAGAGACACTCATCTAAAGAGGGAGGGAGCGGGGGTAGTCGGCAGAGTAAAGGGGAATATAAATAACCCAGGGCATCAGGAAAAAAAATGTCTGTAACACTGGGGAATCTTCTCCTGTAAGAAGTATGGGATCCCCAAGCCCTGAATTAATTTAAGCCTGGACCACTCAAAACATAGGGGAAAATATACTGTAGGGAGCGGAGACAAGCTAGCTGGCCTAATAATTCTTTCCCATCTAGTATTAGAAGCCAAGCGGAAATGTTACCACGGGCTGATATACTCTACAACACTCAGTGTCACTCAAGATTTATGGAGACAGAATTTTTAAATAAAGCCAAGTCAATTAAGAGAAAATATATATGGGGGGGACCTTAAAAAGATAAGTAGCTGTAATAAATTTATAACAGAAATTGATTCGTTTTTTAGTGTTTCTGCTACGCTCAAACACCATTGTATTTCTATTGTACGTGAGGGCCCTCAGTCTGCACTGCTGAACGGAACCCAATATATGGCCACTGATTTCAATGGAGCTCTTCCGTCACTGATGCTCTTCTGGTCCATTCTCCTCTCGCTCACCAGTGTCAGTCAGGAGTAAGTCCATAAGGTCAGTGCGGTGCAAGCGGGGTTTGAGCACAGGATTAGAGCACCTTTTAAAGGCACAGAGCTGGTAATCAGCAGGCCCGGGTTCTATTTCTGGTTGTTCTCCAAGTTTCCTATGTGACCTGGGGCGAATGAAGGCCCAGAGACTGAAGTGAACGGGGGTTGTGAGTGCTCAGCACCTATTAAAACAATTATCAGACCCTACGTAACTCAAGCTGGGCATCCTAAAAGTTTCATAGACACTTGTGAAAGCTCTGACCTGAGCCTCAGTGTCGTATCTCCCTCCTCTGTGAGCTGGGGGTTATGTTACTCTGCAGGGACGTGTGGGATTCAGGTCATTAACGTTTGTCAAGTGCTTTGAGACGCCGATGAAAGAGGCTGCATAGATGCAAAGGGTCATCTTTGCTGCAGTTACAATATTTTGTTTGTTCGGCGCAGACACACCATACACTTCAGTCATCAGCTGGGGTCTGATTTAGCTCTGGGTAATTCCATTGACTTTGATGGCATTACTACTGGTTTACACTGGCATAAGAGAAAGGAGAATCAGGCCTCTCACAATGATGAATCCCTTCCCATCCTGAAGGATTCCAAAGCACTTTGAATCTTTCCATAGAATCATAGAAGATTAGGGTTGGAAGAGACCTCAGGAGGTCATCTAGTCCAATCTCCTGCTCAGAGCAGGACCAACACCAACTAAATCAGGCCACCTATACAAGAATTAGCTCACCCACTACTAAAATGCAGCCACTTCTGGGCCAGGACAGGGCAGCTGTTCAACACCACAGAAACAAGGATGTGAAAGGGGTTTGGTTTCATTTGCAGACTGAGCCTTCCACTTAAAAGCACTGCTGTCCAGAACCTACCTGCAGTATTTTTATCCAATACATCTTAACCCTATTGAGAACTAAACAGCATTTTAAAAATCCCTCCTAATTATCCAGCATGTTATCCCAGTTCTTTATGTATCTGCTTTCTCCAGACAACACTATCACTCACTCCTTTCCAGATCAGACAGACTCCCTTTCCACAGCTTTTTAAATCGTCTTTCTAGTGTAAAGAGAGGCTACCTGCCCTGCTTGGCTGACTCGCTTAATGAGACTCAGCTGCATCTCCTCAGACCCAGACCAGCTCGGCAGGAGGCATTTGTAAAGCCTGGCCAAGACCATGGGACTTCAGAACAAGTTCCCAGGCAAAACACCCTGTGCCATGTAGCTGCTAGCAGCCTACAGTCAACCCCACAGCTAGGGTCCCGGGGATGGACACGTACCCTGTGGTGGCCGAAGAAGAGCACTAGAGGCGTCTGTTTCAAAGGGATCCCACAGGAGGTTTTATGTGGTTCCTCACATCTATACAATTTGGATACTAGAGAACAAAGGCAATGGGCCAAAACGTGCTCACAAAGCACCCCACTGGCTTTGCACTCGTACAACTGGAAGCAGGGGATTTTGATGCTAAAAGAATCCTGACAAGCATTTATTCGGCAGGAGGGCCCGCAACATACAGCAGCGCTTCGGGCCCTTGCTCTCCTTGCCTGAATATGCTGGGCTAGAGCTGGCTCTGACCGAAGCAGCAGTAACATGACAGGACCAGAGGTACGTCTGCAAAGCAGCAGAAGGGGATTTAGCGACAATTCCCCACAAAGCTAAATTGTGGCAACACTCATTGCAATGCCAAAGCTGGCCGTGCAGCTGGATCCCAGGGCATCTCCGTAAAGCCGGGCTGATGAAAAGGCCCCATGGGTCTCTCAGGAAAGCCGCAACACAACGCGCTGGGCAGAAAGCAAAAACACAAGGCACATGGCGAACTCCTCTGAGTGTTTTGTGACTCTCCTGCTGGCAGATCCAAAGCTTTTGCTGGTTATTATCCAATAAGCACTATGACAGCTATTCCCCAGAGGCAGCTAGATCTCACTGCACAGCTGGACTTCTGCAGGACAGAATGGAAAGCCCTCCCCCACTCTGCAGGAGTGGGGCATCCAACAGCCTTCAGGCAGGTGGGGGTTCCTTCTCCCTTCCCTCCCCTTCATTTGACCTCCTAGGGTCAGCACTGTGCAATGCCATCCACCAGCAAGAGGTCTCCCTAGGAGATACAGATGCACCAAATAATTTTTGGGCCAATGGATAGAATCCCAGTCAGCCCAGGGTGGGAAATAACTGGATGAGGAGGTAGAACCACTAGGTCTTTCCCCCAGGATTTCTTCTGAGGCTGGCTTGAGAGAGCAGGACACAAAACACAAATCAGTATCATCCCATTACACATGGTCATGCACACACACACACAGACTCCCCATTGTACTCCGCCCCTCCTCCCTCACCTGCCTGCCACCTTCTTCATTCACTCTGTCAGGCTTCTTTCTTTCTCTCCCCCATCCCCAAACCTCCCACCAAACTCTTCCAGCCTCTGAGTGTCTCTCTGCACTGGTACAATATGGTTTCCCAGCCCAGCCAATTAACAGCACTCACAAGAAGCATCTCTCATCATGAGGCGTTAACAACAAAAACAAAAACACAAGCCAACTTTTATCCATCCCACAGAACGATGGATTTAAAATAAAGAGATGTTAAGGCTGGATTCTAAATCCCAGGCTTTATCCCTTTGAAAGGGGAGCTCCCAGGAGACCTGGCTGCTTTCTCATTTAGCAGCTAGTCCCTGCGGTAACAGCTGAAGAGTCAATAGCTAAAGAGCACCTGGACTGATGCACACTCTGTTTGGTGGGGGTTGCAGATCCGAGCACACGAGAGCCGGGAGGCTGGTTCCTGTCCCATTGGCTGGATGCCCAATGCCAGAGTCCCATGCACCAGCAAAGGTTATGAGCAGAGAATGCTTTCCGCAAGCTTCCTAGCAAAAGGCCGGTGAGTTCTGAATCATGAGCAGCCTGACAACAAATAATCATCCTAATAAAATAAAAAGGCTAAAAAACACCTGAACCAACATCTAGCGGGGAAGGGAAATTTCACTGGAAATGCAGTCTACAATTTAAATGTCAAAGGAGACATCATTTCCGCGCTTCCTGCTGTTAGCAGCTATAAACGGGCAATTTCAGAGGCTGAGGAGAGGTGACAAGGAAGCGTCAAGGAGCCGCTTTGCATATCGGCTCCCTTTCACCTCTGATCCCAGCTCCCCGAAGTGGGGAGACACCCTGCTCAGGACTGGTTGGTGGGACGAGACGGGTGTGTGTGAGAAAGAGTGAGTGAGATAGCTGAAGCAGGGATCTGTGCCCCTCTGCCAGCTCCAATTTGGGCAGGTTTACATGTGAATATGGTGGTGCATCCCCCAATCCTTCATTCTACCTGCCTGCTTCATTCTAGCAAGCAGGAAAGAGACTCACACTTGCAAGCATCCAGGGGCAGGGGAGGGTGAAACGGATGGTTCAAGGGAGCAGAGCCCATCACCCATACATCACCAGTTCAAATCCAGCTGGGTGGGTCACGGCACAGAGCTGCTGCTATTCATCAGTGCACTGTGAAACGAGTTTGACAGGTCTCAGGCCTGTTCCTAGTGCCGAGGCATTTACACCGTAGCAAGAGGATGGTGTCTCTCAGCAGAGGGGCCAGAGATCCAGAATTCCCCATTCATCCCCACAGATGGCCAGGGCTGAGGCCCAGTGGTATGGGGGCCAAGCGGGGTCAGTTGCTCTGCTTGGATTGGACACACCAATGACATTGTCAGGTGTTGTCTGCCCTGGAGCCTCTCTCAGCAACAAAAAATTCCTTGTTTCTTTCCACACACACACCCCCCCTCAGCCACCCCCAAGCAATCCTGCTCTCTGCCGTTGCACTCTCCAACCTGCCCACAAGTGGCAGTGCAGAAGAGCCAAGCCTGAGAGAACAATTCCCAGCAAGTCATGCCAGATGGATTTCGCCTCTATCTGCTCACGGAACATCCCCAAGCAGATTGCAAATTTAGATGTTCAGAATTATTCAGCCACTAGATTATCCCCTCAATTGACCACAAATAGCAGACATTTGAGTTGTGCTGCTTAGTTATGACTGGCCAAGTGAGCCATACGGTATCGTTGGGGTTCCCTGATTTCTGCCACAAATATGCGTGTGAATCGGATACTGCAACGCAGACGAGTAAAACCCAACGGCCTGGGTAGCTGCGGGAAATGCCCGCACCCAAGGAGGTGACAAAGCACCATCACAGCAAACTCCTTCAAACAGTCGGATTACCAGGAAGGGGGAGGAAAAATGCTTGGGAGCTGGGTTTAGCCATTAGCCCTGCACTGGATGCTGCACAGAGGAGGCTGCACTGCAGACAAACACAGTGTTCCCAGAGCACAGGATCTCATGCAATTCTCCCTCTTCCAGCACACTCTATGCTCTGCAAGCCCGTCTTGGAGGGGGGCAGGGCAGCGATTGCCCCACCTTAACCTTGCCCCCTTTTGACTTACCCCTCCCTGGGGAGAGTAGGGCTTGCAGAGCAACACACTGTCTGGCCCTTCACACCATTAGCCCAGCTTTAGTAAGTGGCAGCCACAACCCACTAAGCAGCAAAAATTTCAGTCCCACCTGTTCCAGCAGGGGCCCTTTAATAAGAGCCACCATTCTTCTGCCCGTGAGACCCCACGGCAGTCCGTGGAATCGCACAGGCCATGAGTCAGCACAGACACCAGCCCTGAGCCTTGCTAAAGCGACGGCTAAAAAGCTAAATGAAGCAGTAAATAAAAACACGATCATGCCGCGGTAGAAGTGTCACATCCTGAGAGGTTTTTTATTTACTCGTCAGTGCATTGCTGGGTATTTAGACAGAGGCTGACAATTTGTTTCCAGGGGTGGAAAAAGAGGAGCTTCCTCTTTTGAATGCTAACGACAATTACATTAAACCTCATTTCTTTGATTGCCTCCCTCTTGCTTCGTATAGAGTGTCTGGAATTTGTTCCAGAAACACAGAGGCAGGTTTATTCCAGTGAATTCTATTTTGTGATCTTGGTAAAGGAGAGGAAGCACATGTGTACCCATAACCCACCCACATATTCTGCCATCATGGGATAAACTTGATGAATCAAGGCCTCAACAGTTCAGCCAAGCACTTAAGCATGTGCTTACAGGCACTTATTCCAGGATTATCATGGCCATGTGGGTGGGTGGGCACTTATCAAGGTCACAAAACCAAGTTCATTTAACTTGGATCTATTTGTACTGATTGACTTCATTAAGTCAATGGGACTTAAGCACGCACTTGACATTAAGCATATATTTAAATATGCTTTGGAGAACTGGGGACACTGTGTTTCTCTCACCCACTGCCCACTAAGGGCTGGACTACACTTTAAGAGTTTTATTGGCATAATTAGGTCAATGAGGGATGTGATTTTTAACCAACAAAGTTATGCCAGTAAAAACCCTCATGTGGGCACAGTGATATCAGTACAAGGCACTTGATAGGGTTACAGCATATTTCTCTTTGACAAACCAGAGTAAACTATACTGGCATAAACAGTTTTATGCTGGTGTAATGGCTTCTACCATGCCAGACAGAGTCGTTTTCAAAACCAGCCAGTAATTCTCTCCTGCCTCCTCCCCAACCAGCCCATCAAGGAAAAGCTGAGAATGAAGTCTGCACCAGTGTAAGCAGCAGGATTAGACATATTCAATCCTGCGTTAGGGGCAGATTGAAGAGCCATATCTGGTATGTCACTAGGTCTGGGAACACCTGATTTGATTTGGATGGTTTTGCTTTGGGTTTTAATCATACAAATGTAGGGCTGGAAGGGACCTTCAGAGGTCACCACACATGTCTATACACAAACACCCAGCAGCTGTTTCCAGTGTTTTTTTACATATAAAAATAATTGAGCTGGTTGACGTATGTACCAATTTGGGATATTTTGATTTTTTTAAATCAAAAGTTGCTGCTGCTGCTTTTAAGCACCTCAGAGTGATTCAAGTTTTTCCAAAATTACAATAAATTGGTTTTCAAAACAAGCTCTAATTACAGAGTGAGTGTGTGTGTGGCCCTCTCCCCCACTTCATACATGTATACATGCGTGCGTGCACACTGCTGAGAAGCTGAAATGCCCTGCTGTACGGTGCTACGCCCCGGGAGCTTGCAAGATAGCAGAGCTCAACCCTGCTGCCAAGAGGGGATTATATTTTTCTAGCACTAACTTTTGCTACTCCAAATGACCCACCTCGTTCGTAAAAAAGGGAATCTGGCGTTGGAGGCGGAGGAACAGGGAAAGTAGCACCAAGCCAAGACTGTTAACGTTATACATTTTAAAAAAATAACGTCCCCTTAACATGCTGCACAAAGACAAGACATGATGTTGCTGCGCGGGCTAAAGATTTTATTAGTATTCGTTTGCAATCAACTGCAACCCTCACCGAGCGTGTCTACACTGCAACAGAACACCCCCACTGCTGCCTGGGTCAGCTGGCTCAGGATGCAGGGCTCGAACCTGCAGCGTAGGCATTCGGGCTCAGAGACCCTAGTGCCAGCCTGAGCCCGGAGGTCTACACTGCAATGTTACAGCCCTGGGTGTTTTAGTGTAGTGTAGGCATCCAAGCAGTAAAATGCTGCCGGTAAGTAATGCAGTCCTAACGAACTCATGCCACACGAACGACAGCTCACACGAGCAGTAAGCTACTTACACAGCACTGCCCAATCAGAGGTGGGTAAATATCAGCCTCATTGTAACCCAGGGACACCGGCAGTACAGAATAGAAGCCGGGGTTTCAGACTCCCACACTGACACCGGACTGGACACGACTCACGTTACTCATAAGTGACAAGGCCCGAGGGTTACAGGATAGTCAGGCTGCGTGAAAGGGGAGTTTCATTCTTAGGTTGGTTGGGCAGAAGCCTGGGTTCTAAGTTGTCCAAGGTTAGAGAGAATTGTTTGGAAAATTCAGCAAAACCAGCTTCATTCATTCCAGTCTAAATTGAAGGATCTGGGCTAAGGGCTCTTCAGGGCTCCCAGTATGCAGGCCTGGAGAGCACAGTAACGAGCAGAGAGATGCCAGAAGGTAGGAAATGATTATGGCTGAAATCACTAGAATGTGTTTTGATGGGTGAATGTTAACGGGATGAGGCCAACACTCCTTTTGGGGCATTGTTTAATTGGGGTGGGGGAAGAGAACATGTCACCAAACGGAGCAGTGGGAGGGATAGACTGGAAGCAGTGAGCTTTAAACCATCAAGGCTGCCACTCCCACCATCTTCCAGGACCCACACTGCCACCGTCTTGATCCCAGGACAGCCAGCCCACAGCAAGCCAGAGAGAGGTGATCTCACCCGGCTCCCATCTCCATGGTTTTTCCTCCCCCCCCCCGCACTTTTAAACAGTGATGGTTCCAATGGGAGTCTCCAGCAATAACTTGACACTAAACCCCAACCGCTCTGAACTGCTGGGCTTTGCAACCGTGACCAATGGATTTAACAACATCTTATTCCACACCAGGTCACAGACACCCCCTTAGCAGCCCAGTAGGCCCCAATTCAGCCATCCATCACTATTCAGCAAAGCACTTATGCACACGCTTAGGTTTCTTGACTTCAGTGGAAATTAAGCATGTATTTGAGGGGTTGGCTGAAGTGGAGCCTTAAGGATTAGGATATTCATGATGGCTGCGTATTTATTTACTACAAGGTCATGCATCTGGATTACGTTCTTCTCCTTGCCCTTCAGATTTTACTTCTTTCCTGGGGCCTCCATCTAGAAAACAGCTTCAGAAGGATTACTGACATGCTTCCAGTTAAGCATGTGCCTAAGGGACATTGCTTACCAGATCTTTGAGGCAGGGACAATGTAGAACATTTTCATACAATCATAGAACTGGAAGGGACCTTGAGAGGTCATCTAGTCCAGTCCCTTGCACTCAATGCAGGGCTAAGTATTTTCAAAAGCCTTTAAGTGATTTAAGAGCTTCGGTATCCACATCCCTTTTGAAAATGGAATTTAGACCCAGGGTAACATTTTCAAGAGAATCCTCTTGTGTTAGGCACTCTCCAAACACACTGGGGGCAGAGCGGGCAGGAATCCTAGCACTCACTCCCCTACTCCATACAAGTGGTTCTAACATGCTCTGAACACAAATCAGTGGCTAAGCGCTAAGCTTTATTATTACTAATTATTAAAGTGTCATATTTAGTCCTCTAGGACATTTTCTTACATTATTTTCTCTCCAGGCAAGTTCTTAGGCATCTCTCACTCTGCAATCCAAGCCCCCACTTACCACCCCTCCTTTTCAGAGCCATATTTGCTGACTTCACGGTCAGCCCATCACCCACGCGCAAAGCGATGCCAGAGGCTACTGAACCGAAGCAAAGCCAAAACCCAAACAGTATATCAAGCTCAGCCAGCACCAACCTTTCCAGCTCTTGTAATGTGGAAATAAATCGTGCACACTCAGCAGAAGCTATGCTCACGGTGAAGATTTGTTATTAAAATGCACATTCGCTGCCTATTTAAAATCCGGAGGAAACCCACAGCCTCAAAAGGTCTGATATGCACGGCCAGATCCTGAGCTCAGTTACGCCAGGGTCAAATCAAGAGCAGTTCCATCAGCTCTGGTGGAATTATTCCTCCAATTTGCACTGGAGTAACCGAGATCAGAGCCTGGCCACGAGAGAGTATAAAATACAGGAGTTCTATTTATAAACTGTCCTGTCAAGTAAAAACAGAATTAAAATGCAGTCATAAAAAGTCACTCCTCTTAAAATTCAAGAGAGCAAGCCAATCGAATGCAGGGAATCCAGGTAGGGGGAAAAAAAAAAAAAAAAGGAGGAGGGAAGGTGATAAATAGGGGACCCAGAGAGGCTGCACCAAACATGCCTTTTAAATGATCTGATCTCACGGTGAAGAGAGGGAGAGATCCCGAAGGTGGGGAGGGAGGAGATGGGATTCCCATGCCCTGCAGCAGAGTCCTCCTCACGGAAAATGTTGAGACTCCAAAACGTCGAGTGATGTGAGTGCTGGTAGCTGTCAAGAGGCGGCTAGCAGAGAAGGACTAAAATCTCCCTTTGGAGGGTTACAGAGGTGGATACACCACCATTGAAATCGATGGGGGCTTTATTGGTTGCTTCCATGAATGTGGGACGAAGCCCTTGTAGGGGAAGGATTGTCTAGTGCTTAAGGCACTAGACTGGGACTCTGGAGATATGGGCTCAAGTCCTGGCTCTGCCACCGATTCCCCTGTGCGACCCTAAGCCAGTCACCTAGGGCCAGAGTAGAATACACTGACTCATGCTCACAGATACTTTACACACCTTTCCACATCTGTACCCTGGAGGACCACCACACTCCCTTCACCCATCTCATCTATTTGCAAGCTCTTCGGAGCAGGAATCTGTCACAATGCAGGTGTATCGTACCTAACCCAGCCAGGCCCCATTCTCAGCTGGTGCCTCTGAGCACTACCGTCACATAAACAACAACAGCGCAATTCACAAAGCCTGCGGCGTTCGGTGGTCTGCTGGAAGTGCTCAGCTGTGTTGTATTCTAACGCTGAATGGGTCTTCAGCAGGTTCTTCCCAAAGTGCTCTTCAGAAGTTAATTACACCCACCCCCTTTTCCTGGCTTTGGCAGGATTTCCCCTCCCACCCTGTATAAATTGCCTTTTGCTCAACAAGGTATCGGAGTGTTTATAGATTAAAAGAAAAAAATACCATCTACTCTATAAAACAATTAGTTGTGCTCCAAATTTATGAGTGTAATTTGCAGTGCCGTTAAAGCACGAGCGCCGTGGCTTGCACACAACAGTTGTCGTTTGCATCTCTCTAAGTGAGCCAGGACAGGACACGTTGCTGGGTTGTGAAGATTTTCGGGGGGGGGGGGGGGAGTACTGTTGTCCTTCATCTTCCATCTGGAAGAGTCTCTTCAATTGGAGAGTGCATTATTGGCCTTTACCAGAGGGCAAACACTGGAGCAGCAACAAGGACGCTGAAATCTTAGCTGTGGCAACCAAGAACTCTTCGTAAAAATGGTACTGGAATCATGCAACCTTAGCCAGTGCAAATCACCAAGCTCCCATCAGTCATGATTTGAAGTCAACACCATGAGATTCATTTCCACCAGCTGAGGATCTGCTCCATGATAGGTCAGTGCCAACACAGGGGACCTTCTGACTGTGACCAGTGGACAGCAGCCAGGCAGGGCCAGAGCTCCAACCTGGGGCCTTCACTTTAGCAGCTGCACACAGAACAGTTGCATGTCTCCAGTCATAGAGATCAGACAGGCGCTGCCAGTTATTCAGATAAGGAGGCCACCAAAACCAGGCAGAACGTGCACAATGCATGCATGGCTGACCATGAAAGGGCTGCAGATAGTAAATCAGATTAAAGGAACAGTGCACTGAAAACAAGGCACCTAACAGTTGCCTAGCAAAATATGCCACATGAGCTTCATCTACTGGACGCCCACCCTCTAGGTGTGCCCTGCACAAGGAGGACACGGGTGTGAGAGTTCTGCATTTGGGGGTGTAAGGGATGGGGCACGAGCGCGTTACGCGGGGAAGAGCCAGATTTGTGCTTGCTGCACAAAGCTTCTCAAAATGTAGAAGCTTCTCCCTTTCCCTTTACAACCGCAGCAGACAGGCCAAGGCTCCCTTTCCTCTGGGAGCGTGACGTAAAGCTCATCCAGACAGCTCCAGGCAGCATGCCCTGCCCTCTGACAGCAGCCTTAGCCAGGACACCTGCCTTCGACCAGGGCCATCTTTCACCCGTTGTCCCAGCAGCATCCGGTCTTCTGTCCAGAGCTCGAACAGATCCAGCCGGGCCCAATGCCTCCGGCGAGGGAGGGAGGGCTGCAGAGATGGCGGCCCTGGCAGCATGCCCTGCTAGGACTGCAGCAGAGATGCTAACGTCAAGCTCGCTCTCCCGGAGCAGCAGAGCAGGAAGGAGGAAGCAGCAGCAGTTCGTTCTGTTTCTGTATGGAGTCCGAGCCATACAAGGGTGGGAGAGGGGGGCCCTTTGTTTAGGGAGAAGGTCCTTCTAGGTCAGTGGTTCTCAACCTATTTCCCACTGTGGGCTGCATATGCAGCTCTGTATGTTATATGGGCCGCATCCACACAACATAGATACTCTCTATATGGACCTGAGGATGTCACATGGGCCAGAGCTGTGTGCTGACCGGGCCGCAAGTGGCCCGTGGGCTGAGAACCACAGTTCTCGGTGGCACCAGAACTGCCCTCAGGCCAAGGGAGAGAGCAGGGGGCAAAGGTCAATTTAAGAAGAGGCCAACAGGGCCACAAGAAGCTATTTAGCGACAATGGCTCCAGCCAAGGCGCCCCCTCCCCCTTTAAAACACAAAAACAAAACTTTGTTCCGGTACCCGGCTTTCTAATGGGATCTTTGCTGCAGTCCCCCAGGTTACAGCCATACAATAACATAGACACTCCTGGACAGTTACATCTGCTACTGTCCCATCCAGAAAGGGGCTTTCTGGATGGGACAGTAGCAGAGGTGCCGAGGTCAGATTCCCTTGCGGACCTCTCCTGTCCCGACCTCCACCAAGTGTGCAGAGCCCCAGCAGAAGTATCACTGGGAGGGGGCACAGAATTTGTTGGGGCTCCAGAGAGAGCAGGCAGCCCCCATGCAGTGCAGGGCCCTGCTGCAGTGTGCAGGGACCATCTGGGGGCACAGAAGGGGCTGGTGGAGCCGCTGCTATACGGATCTTCTGGTCTTTCCCCTGGTACCCGCAGGGCTGGTGGCCACAGCGCTTCCCCAGTGATTAGACTGAAGTTGGTCATAGAGGGAAGATTCCTTCCAGTGACCAGCAGAGATGCTGGTGCTAGAGAGAGACCTGCCTCTCCGGGACATTTCCTAAGGTTTCCCCAGGAGCATACCTGCGCCCCCTCCCAGGGTTTGGAGCAGTGGCAGGAGCCAGGGCTCAGTAGGGAGGAGGCTAGAGGCCTCTGGAGGGATGGAGAAGATATTTCAGAGAGATTCTCTTCCTCTTTTCTCCCTTCCTCCCCTTTTCTTCACCCTCTTTCCTCCTCCCCACCTCCTCCTCCTCTCCCCATGCACGTCTTCCTCTTCCACCACTCACCGAGGCTCCCTCCCTTCACGGTGTCTGGGCTTCTCCTCTGCCCGCATTTCCTCTGTCGCAAGCTCTACCCTTCCCACACCCTCTCCCCCGCTCTCCCTCCCTCTCGTGAAGGGCACCACAGCTATAAAAAGGAATGAGGCTGCAAATTGTCTAATTAGATCTCTTCCCTTTGTTCCAAGGGGACCAGCCATTCCCGCCGCTCCCTCCTCCAATCCTCAGGAAAAAACTATTGTTCCAGGAAAGCCATTCATCACCTTTACGGCTGATTCAGAAGACAGCTCTGGCCTAGCTCAAGGTTTCCATGAAACAAACCAACTCACTGCAAGCTCAAGCACATGATCCTCCCATGGGCTGGAGCCAATCAGCAGAGGTCCATTGAAGACAATGGCCAATAGTAATCCCTAGCTCTTACGTAGCAATTTTTGCCCATAGATCCCAAAGTGCTTTACAAAGGAGGTATTATCTCCATTTCACAGAAGGGGAAACTGAGGCACAGACAAGTTGCAACTTGCCCAAGGTCACCTAGCAGGCAGTGGCAGAAATGGCACCCAGGTCTCCCATTGCCCTACTCACTAGCCCACACTGCCTCCATCCTGCAGATTTGCACCATCTGACAGCTGGCCCATGGAACCTGATTCTATGCACCACTACACTCATGCAGACCCATTGAATTTCAGCGAGAGGAGGGCGGGGACTGGGAATGAGACTCTCACCTTGTATTTTCACTGCTGTGTTAATCAGTCTGGGTTATATTAGCATGAACTGAGAGAGGCGGCTGCAGGCCAGGAGCACAGCAGAAGTGAAAGCTATTCATTTAGAAGGGGGAAGAGAAAAAAAAGAAGTGACAGATTTTAATTTGGAAATAAAAGAAAATGGTTTGGAAATTGTCCCCCCAAGCACAGTTCTTAAGGAAAAGTCACTGGAGTCTTATAAGAAACGATTAGCTATTCTCCAGAGAGGAGCCAGGTGTTAAAAGAGATGAGCCTTGATGGCGTTAATGATTTTTTCTTGTTACCAAGATCCCCGATGAAAATAAGAGTTCATTTACATATCCAACCACTCAGCACCAGCCCTGCATCAACTAACCATCAGTCCTGATGTGAGAGAGAGACGGAGAAACAGACAGACAGAAAGAGCTGAAGTAAAATAAAGTTTCCTTCCCATTTTCCCTGCTTTCTGCCTCCCAGTTTTACCATCGGCACTACTGCACACTGTTCCTGGAGCAATACAGTGTGGGTATGCATGTGGTACTTCAAACAACGCACTGTCAACCTGTGGAACTCATTGCCAGAGGACACTGTGAAGGTCAAAAGTGTAACTGGGTTAAAAAAAATTAGAAGAGTTCATGGAGAATCGGTCCATTGATGGCTAACAGCCAAGATGGCTAAGCCTCTGACTGCCAAAGGCAGGGACCGGACAACAGGGGATGGACCACGCGATAATTTCCCTGTTCTGTTCATTCCCTCAGAAGCACCTGGCACTGGCCACTGTCAGAAGACAAAAGATACTGGGCTAGATGGACCATAGGTTTGGCCCAGTATGGTGGTTCTTATGTATTAAATCTGATGCTTAAACACTTTGGTTTGAGTACTGAAAGATGCAGTTTTAAAATCAGCTGGAAAAGGTGGTGAAACCAAGGGGAGGTTGTTTAAGGCATATGAGCTCTCTGCCTTTGTCTTGTTCACAGTTGCAAGGTATTTACCTTAATGCTAAATGACAATTGCTTGCAAGACTCTCCTATAGCAGTAGCTACCCAGAGGTCCTAGCCACTGGACCATGCTTCCCCTCTTCTACCTTCCTGTAGAGTCAACTCTTTGGAATGAGTCAGTGGGAGTCTTTCCATGTGTTTTTAATAGGTTTTGGATCAGGCCTCAATACACACAAAATGAAAAACCTTGATTACCTAACGAAGGCTTTTTGACGCTCAAGCACGTCTGACGCAGCTTTTGAAATTGGTCCTTCTCCCAACCTTCCCCACCCCAGAGGAGAAATCAATAGCGTTAGCTACCCTGGCTAATCCCGAGAGACAGTCTTTATACATTAAGAAAGCAAATAAATTTCAGCAACGGTAGCCTACAGAAACTGCAATTCCTCTCTCTCTGCATACAGACACGCATCGTACCTGCCAGAGAACTGCATTGTGCTGAAGACAGATAGTCCCATCAGGTCACAATTCCTGTGGACTCGGAATATATGTCTGAAGCCAAAAAGGCAGAAATAAATCAAATGCATTTTAACAGGAGAAGGAATCTACATAGAGAACAAAATATCGGCATGACCGGAGAAACCACTCGGTCACCTGCTAGGGCGTGCGGGAGGCCCTGGCACAATTTCACGAAGAAACTCAGCCACTTACATCTGGAACATAGGGCAAATTCTCCTCCCTGCTACATCAGGCCAGCCCCACTGACTGCTGCACCCAGTGAAGTCAGTGGGCATTATGTCATTGGCTTCTCCAGGGACAGGACTAATCCATTAGGAAGCCTATGGAAGCCAACAGGAAGACTCCAGTTGTGGTCAAGGGCCTGCTCCAAAGCCCATCACATGCTCACCTATGCAGGATGAGAACTGCTGCAGCTGGAGCACTCAGGCTGCGCGAAATGGAAGAATGAAGCGGATACACCGACTTCTTACCCAGCTTCAGAAAGGGATCAAAACCCATACTGCACAGGCTCCATCATGCCCCTCTGAACTCGGATGCAGCTACTAGCCTCAGAACCAACCCTGATCCCAGACCCAGTGGCTAAGTGAAAACACCGCAACTCCCCCTACCCACCCACTCTGTGGAAAATCCACCCTTGTGCAGAGCACCAGCATGTGGCCTACGGGCCACTTAGGCAGTGCCTAGCTAGGTTTTGTGCTGATCCTCCAGTCTGGGGTTAGTTCCATCTCCTGCTCTTCACAACTCGCTCTCCTGCCTGCCCCTCTCCTCTGGGCTCTCTGCAGCTTGGGGTGCTCCTGCTCCCCCATCTTATCTACAAAGCCCATGTCTTCCCCCAGCACCATGCCACTTCTCTTGAATTTCTTCACCATAATTCCGCCCTCCCCCGCAATTCTCCATGTTGCTTTAATTGACTCACTGTAAAGCATGTCGTTATATTTCACACAAAGGAAGAGATATCTATATAAAAATAAATGGTATTGCATGGTGCAGAGATGGGGCTTTAAATCATTAAGCTCCTCTTCATACACATCTTATGGCATCCTTTTTAAATGGTAGGAGCATGTCTCCAGATTTATGTGCATCGTTAAGGTCTAATTTACATTAAAAAAACCAAGTGCGGAGCATTCCTTATGCCCTGAAGGTACAACAGACACAAAGAGGACGCCTAATACATTAAGAATGTTTGGATAAAATTTATATAAAAACTCTTACATATGCTAATAAGATGAAAGACTATAATTATGAGCTGAATAGTGTACTCACAGCAGTGGCTCTGTGCAATAAGCGATAGACTGTTTCAGTGTCCTTGAAGCTCAAACATATTGTGAGGAGATACTCGCTCAAATCTATCCCTGCAAATCGTTTGCAACACTTGTGGAGAGAAGGAGATGCTAAGGGGCGCTTTTCTCCTAGTTTGTATGCATTTCATCTTTAGCGGGATCACCCCGATTTGAAGGCATCTTTCTCACCTTGTGAACAGCACTGATGGAAACTAATCATAAGAACTGTGGGTCGGATCTCTCTGGTAGCTTTTATGGGAACGATATGCCTGAAAGGGGATGGGGAGCACAACATTCTCTCCAACTTCCTCCCCTGCCCCCGCAATACCTGATCTTTTCATCCAATATCAATTTTTAATACAGGAGGAATTTAATTGTGTTATACAAAGCTTGGAAGCAATAGAGTTTGTGTAAACAGCAAGCCAACGGGAGATTGCACTTCACAAATATGTACTGCCAACAAAATCCATTTCCATAGCTGTTTAATTCACAAGTCACTGTCCATGGTGCTAAAAGTACAATCCTCCATAACTCTAAATTAAACCTAAGTCTCCATCCATGGTGCTGAATAATAATAGCCCAACACTACTCAGGCTGTTCCCAACTTATACCACAATTCATAGTCCCACTGAGGAGAAGGTTGGGCTTGTGATTACAGCACTTGACTCAAGGGATAGGAGTCTGTTCCCAGCTCTGCCACAAACTTCATGTTGTAACCTTGGCCAAGTCAGTTAGGCCCACACCTTCAAAAGGTAGTCAGGTGCCTAATTCCCACTGATTTCAATAGGAGTTAGGAGCCTAAACACCTTTGAGGATCTGGGCCTTCTTCTCCCTACTCCTCAGCTCTGTGAAATGAGGATGATCATTTCTTACTTCCCAGAGGATCAATTCTTTAATGGACACCATATATAACCACATGGCAAGGGTGCCCAGATTTTAGTTTTGCCTGTGTGAACCAGGAGTAAGGCGATTTAAGGCAATGAAGTTACTCTGCATTTACACTAGCAGGACCAGTAAGTGTCCCATAATAACTGGCCAAACTGAGAGATTCATTATTTGCATCACAGCGGCACCTAGATTAACCAAGTGTCTGTCATTGTATAAGCACTTGGTCTTTGCTCCAGAAGGCTTACAACTTAGACAAAATGGAACAAAGGGGCAGGGGGGAGAGAAAGAGAGGCATGTAGAGGTGAAGTGATTTACCCAAGCTCACTTGCAGACCTGAGAATAGAACCCAGGAGTCATCTCCCAGCCCAGGGCCCACTCCACCAGACCATGCTGTTTTTGCAGCATTAAATTTAGTTTCTCAGACTTTAGATGACAAAATAATGCATGGCCCCACAAAAGAACTGACCTAGTTTCTGCTTGTGGCCTTCTAATCGGTCTTCTAAATCTTATAGCCTTGGGCTGATCTCTTATTCCTAAGAGCTTGGAAACCATGTGACAACCACTGAATTATTGTAATGCTGTTGGAGAGTATTGTCCCCTTATAGCTAGGATTGCTGTGTTGCTGAATAACTTTTAATAGTGCTATAAATTGCAAGGTTATTTAACAATATCAAATCAATCGGATGCATTAGCCCATTTCCTGGAGTTAAAGCAAAAGGAAGTTATTTTCTAAAATAGAAAATATGCCACGGTTGCAGTATTGTCACGAGTTCCTCCCCACCCCCTCTTGGTCCTACCAATAGAGACAGTCAGCAGTTTCTCCTGACGCAGATCAATGCAGCTTTCGAGTGTGACCATCAGTCCAATTATTGCTTCAATTACAGAATGAAGAGTTGGGTATTGCAACCTGCCCCTTTATTAAAAAACACCACGCCTGTTGCCCATTTTAAATGATACCTGGGGAAAATCATTAACCCACTAATTTGAAATCAATTTAAAGTACATTTGCCTAATGACATGAGAATTGTAAATTATCTATAAATTGTTAATTTAGGAGAATGCCACGCCAGATTTGTGTGTTTTGTTTTGTTTTATTTTATTAATTGGCTTTTCCAGATGCGTGTTATTTTAAAGCTTCATAACCCATGCCTCTTGGTGAGAGAACATTAAACCCCCTTAAGAAGAGGCCTCCTAAGAAGAAGTGTAAAACAAATGTAAACCCACTCTCATGAACATTATAATGGGAGGTTTTCTGTAGCCAGCCTGCTAATTAGAGCAGGGGAAATCATGGTAAGAAAAGGGACTGTTCTGAAAAATCTCTGTGCGTGTTTTTAACCGAAGTTGGTTTCAGCCACATTCGCGCCGTTTTCTTTTTTTTAAATGCACTTCACCCCTGTGCGAAAAGCCAACGTGAGGCCTGTATACAGCATATTTCTCACTCAGGCAAAGACCTCTGCACAGGGGGGAATTCCATCCCCTGTAAACATGAATGACAGATTTTCACTGGCCAGAAGCATTCTTAGAAAGTGAATTTCAAAGTTTTGATCTAGGGTCCAGATTGCAACTTCTCGATTGCCAATGGGAAGCAGTTATTCACAGGCATATTGCCAACAACTTCAATAGATCTGTTCCGGTCAGTAAGGTCCCCAGAGCCCGGCCCTACATTACTGTACCATGGTGTGGTTTCCCAGTGTCTCACGCACCGTATTCACTCACTCGCTTTCTCTCACACACATCCGAATTGCTTGCGCACTCTTCCAAGCTGTGCAGTCGCAACTAACCAACATAGCTCAGATTTGGAATATTTATATCAATATGCAAAGCAGAAAATAAAAAAGTGAAAAGCGGTTGATTGAATAAGTCTGAACAGCAAATAAATCCGAGGAAACCGTGATGCACTCTCAGATAGTCCACAAGCTGAAAGAGAGGCAGCAGCCACTGAATAAATTATTTGTTGCGAATTGTTTGCTTGGCTCAACTTTCGGTAACCATATGCGAGCAGTCAGGAATGAGATCTGAAGCTTCCAATATTCTGGAAGGGAGGCACAATAATTTAATTTTTGCTGTAATTAGAAACATTCAGCACATTATTAAACACTGGATTCTCTGGCTATTTATTCTGTCTCTTTACACATTTTCAAAAGGGGAAAGAGAACCTCAGAAGCAAGCCAGCCAGCTGCCATGTTGATGATCAGCAGATCCAGCTGGGCCTCTTTGGGGTGAATATAGAGGAAAGGCAGCTGTGTGGCTAAGGTGCCTGAAGTTAGAAGCCTAAATCCATGATTAGGTGTCTGATTAAGCGGGTGGATTTTCAGGAGTGGCGAGTACTCTGCAGCTCCCTCTGAAGTTAAGCTCATCACCTCTGAACTCCTGGACTTAGGCATCTACCTTGGGGCACCCATTATTTCTATTCCACAGAGGTTCTTCCAGCAGCGCAATGAGCAAAGTGGCTAATATATTTGTCACATGTGGTCTGTTCTCACTCATCTCTCCAACAGGGAGAATCGGGTGAACAGGGCAGGGTTTTCGTTTGCTTTTTAACTAAAACAAAAACAAAAAACCTTCCATGCTGCTTTGTGCTTATGCTGGAAAATGCAATGTCAAAGAAGCGCACCTTGCACTTGTGAGGAAAGTGGGGAGGTTTGTGATGGGCAGTAGTTCCCGGAGGAGTTCATGCCCTAGACCAGCCACCGAGAAAACACTCTCCTACACAGACAAGCTTTACCCTGATGGTGAGAAGGCCCATTGTGCCAGAGGAGCAGAACGGTCAACAAGAGCACATATCCCCAGGCAATTATTGAATTTTGCAGCCTATAAATGCAAGATTGCTGTCAATGGTCAATGCTTCTTTGTTCCTCTTCACACCCTCTCTCCAGCTTCTCCCTCCCTGGCAAGTTTTGGATCCATACCATAGGGAAAGAAATAGGGACAGATATGCATGGCCTGTGCTAAACAGGTCTTGCTTGTGAGAAAAAAAAAAATCAAGCCCTTTCCTGCATTGTGTTATCCAAATGATCCAAGTTTGCTGTTCCCAGCGGTTCATTCAATAGGTCAGACTCTGCGCTCAACTCCCCTGGTAGAAATCCAGAGTCACTCATGAGGATGCTCCAGATTCACTCCAGTGTCCTGGTGCTATGGTGGGCAAGTCAGCTCTCCATGTGTGACATGGGATTATCATGCTCCCACCTGTTTTGCCAGATGGTCTGTGTAAGACCTGATTCAAAGCCCATTGAAGTCAATGGAAAGACTCCCATTAATTTCAGTGAGGTCTGGATCAGAGCTTTAGATTGCAAGCTCTTTGGGGCAGGAATGGTCTTTCCCTGTGTGTTTGTACAGCACCCTGTATGTGGGCCCAAACTTGGTTAGCACCTCTGGGCACCCCTTGGAATATTCACACCTGTAATCTGAATCCACCCTCTCCAATTTATGCTCCATTCAGACTCTATTCGCTGTCTGACTGACAAGGCCACTCAGGAGTGAGCGCATCTCCCAGAAAAACACTTAGCAGTTTCACCCGAAGAGATGCGAAGTTTAAATATGTGCTGGGCATGGCACGCAGAGAAGGAAGGTTCTGCAGGGTGGGTTGGAAAGCTCTTTTTACACATGGTAGAACAGGGGCTGTTTTTTTTCCCAGCTCCCGAGTAGAACGCCAGATCCTTGGCTACTTGAAATCAGCGCAGCCTCATCAACTTCCACAGCATGACACCAGTTTTGCACCCGCTGAAGGTCTAGCCCTTAGCTTTCTTTTCTCTAGCAGCTCCCGACGATGCTCCGGCAGGTCGGATGATGGAGGTAATTTAGTTAAAAGAAAAATTGCCAGCTGAATACTGGCCCTGGTCCCCTAGTGAAACCAATCCAACTGGAAAAAAACTCCTGCCTGCTGATATGCTAATATTTTAAGTAAGCTTTAATTGGCCTCCCGACACTGTGTATATAGTGCAGCTCCTCTGTGGGCTGCATGCCGAATTCCATCTCCCCATCCCAATCTGACAGCACTGTTCTGTGCTTCCTCTCCAGGCTCTCCGGACTGAAGGAAGGGAAAGCTGGTTTCCTCGCCCCCAGCGTCATTCCAACCCATATTTAGTTGGTGTGAAATCACAGCACCACCTGTTCTGAGCACGTCAGTCTCAATTTAGGAGGAAACATGCTCACAGGAAAAAAAAAAAAAATCCAATCACCCCCATGCCAGCTGCTCTCAAAAACAGCAGGAGGCGCAGTGCGTGCGGCGAACAGTCGTGAGTCACCTCCTGAAGTTAGCTAACCCCAAAACGCCTCCTACTTTCACGGGATTCCTGTGGGGCCACACCCCAAAGTCCGCTGACGGGCCTGCACTGTTCTTAGATAAGCTTTGGGTCTGACCCCTTGTTAACATACCAGAACAGGCCTGTATCTAGTTGTGGCTGTTCAGAAGCAGAGGCTTCGGATCTCAGTCAAACCCATTTAAATCCAAACTAATTCCAGTGACACTACGCAGAGTTACCCCAGATTTACACAGGTGTGAATGAAAATAGTCTGGCCCTCGCTGATTCCATGGGGAGCTTACCAGCTAAAACTCCATGCAGACAAAGAATTTAAAGTGATGCAAACCATGAAACCCATATGGCTCAAGGACTGATCATGCCTCCCTGAATCCCTTCCCTTCCTCTCCCCACCATACAATATGGCTTCATGTTGGACTTGGGGTCTTAAATCCAGCATTAATCGAATCTTCCTCCCGCTTGAGGTCAGTAGTGTAACCCCCATTCAGTGGCATAGGATCAAGCACCTAATAAATATCAAAGCCAGCAGAGAAGTTGGATACTGTCCTCGCACTGACCCAACCCCAGACAGACAACAAGCAGAGGCCTTCCAAGCCACCCAGAACTAAGGAGGCAGGGAACCATGAGGCCCACTCGTAATGTCAGTGACGGGCTCCTGTCTGTATTGAGGGGGAAAAGCATCTCAGAGTCACAGCCCCTCCACAGACATGGCCCTGCCTTCCACCTCCCATGATTGTACCATGGGCCTGTCAGCAGCTTCAGCCTGCCACAGGGAAGCCTGCAACTCCTCCAGCCGGCTGGTCCTATCTTGCCAGCTTCCCCCGCTCAGACAGGGTGAGGCTGCGTGGATTGTTGTGCCCTGTGGTTTCACAGCTCTCTGAGTTCAGAGTGATGGGGACGTCCCCTCTGACTGAGGGGCCCAGTTATATGGCGTAGAACCCACCCAGCTCTGGGGTGATGTCAACAGGCCCTGACTCTCCTCTGACTCCCACTGTTTTACACTGTTTTTTTAAGCTGAGTCCAGTGAAGCTCCTCCTGGTGCAAGTGAGAGGAGAGTCTGGCCCACTGGACTTACACCAAGACTATATTTGGCTCTGTGCAGCTAGCTGAGAACTTTTCAAGGGGAGAGAATGGAAATGGCCAACAAGTCATCCTTCCAGTCTCTTTACATCTCTCCTGTATCTGCTCCCCTGCCTCCACCCCCTCTCCTCTCATTCCTTCCTCCCTTCATTTCCAGGCCCCACAGCAACGGGTCTCGGAGAGAAGACAGCGTAACGAATATCCTGCCGCAGAACTTTCCACGGCTGGCACCAGGTCTTCCAAAGTGGTGTCCCCTTGGTGGAGCGAATGGCCTTTGCTCAGTCTCCAGGAACAACTGGTGGTTTGATGTTTATTTTTCCGTGTGATCATTGAGAGGGAGAGAGAAAGAAGAGACTCATCACCATCCATCATGTGCTTCATTGGTTAGTAATAAGATGTATTACTCCCTTGCAGCAAAACCACATTCCAGCCAGCGGTCCAATTTGTTATGAGTGAGCTGACTGGGACAGCTGTTCGTGTCAGCTCTGTAAATACTCCATTGGGAGGCCAGACAGCGCCTTTTAAAGCTCTAATAAATAGGACGGCAGACTCCTGCGCACATTGGGGGTTAGCAACTTTGGTCATCATGGGGCGGGCTGGATTCCTCAAGGAGTCCAAAGTGCTCGGCGGAAATATTTGCCTGGAGGAGGAGGAGACGGGCAACCGTACGACTGACTAGGCCACTCACTGGTTAGGAGTCACCTTTAACCTAGCCTGTGGTGGCCCTCAGCTAGGGGAGGGCTGTCACGAGATCAGAGCAAGGGGATGGCAATCAAAACTCCTGGGTGCGGTTCCCAGCTCTGACCCCCTGATGAGAATTCACCCCCCCCCCCCGTGCCTCTGGCTTCCCCATCTGTAGTCACAGGGGCTGAGCTTGCTGGGAGTTGGCAATTGTCAATGACCCCGGAAGTGCTTGGAGAGCCTAGGATTAAAGCTGCTATTTACAAACAGAGGATTTGTCTCCCCAGGCCAGGATCCACAAGCCAACTGTGGCAGCTAGAGTGTATATTGCAGGGAAATCAAGACTCCCATCCATTTGGGGACTGGAGGCAGGCTGGTCTCACTTACTTTCCATTCAGAAAGCAGGAGGCAGGTATTTTGGTTCCACTGGCTCCTCCCTCCGGAGAGGGAGGCCTGAACTAAAGTAATGGTCAAAACTTGGCTAACAAAAAGCAAAGTTAAGCTCTGAGCCATAGGCAGGCCCTGCTCACAGAAGCTGGCAAGAAGGCAGCTGATAACTGTACGTATACACATAGGCAACAGGGCAAATTTAGACCCAGAGCAAGAGGGTCTGACTCCATGCACCTTAATACACTCAGTCAGACCAGGCCGGTATTTGGCCCTTTCATCCCTTCTGTAACAGCACTGATGTCAATGACTTCACCCCATGAACAAGTCTAGTGTCAAAATGAGCTGGATGCGAAGCATCCTGCCCTGCTTACCCAGGGAGGACACGGTGCCGTGGGTTAAAGGGAGCTGCATTTGTTCTACGGAGGTGTAGCAGATCAAATGGTGGGGAGCATAAGCTATTCAAAAGCCAATGATACAATTCTCAGGGAGCAGAGGATTCAGCCCAAGGGAGGAAAGGACTACCTGCTTAGCTGGCTGGTGCTCATGAAGTGCCCTCTCCAGATCCGTGGGCTCACCCTGTGAGCCGAGGGCTCTGAGCTGCAGGTTGAGAACAAGCTGCATGGACAGCTTAGCCTGGATGCTTCAGGGAAATGGGCCCAATCCTCCACCGCTGAAATCAGTGGGAATTTTTCTATTGACTGCAGTGGGAGCAGGATGAAACCCCAAATACATGCTGGGGCGGGGGTGTGCATGTGGGAATTGCTATGTAACAAGATATTGCATTGCTTACCGGGGTTCTTTTTAATGTGCCCACCTAGCACTGGGAAAAGGCACATGGAACAAACGGGCTGATGGTTGTATAAACTTGCCTGCAGTTGGCAATACAAATAGGTCCCCGCCCACTCCACTGGCCCCAATCAGCTACAATACAAATCAATGAAGCTAGAGGTCTGGGTACAGTCAACAAAGGTCCAATCCCTGCTGATGACAAGGACCTTGGGGGCCAAAAGCTCAAGCCTTTGAACTAGGGTCCTGACACGACATCTACTGAAGGGAGGGGAATTTCTGCCATTGACTTCAAGGAGAGCAGGCTCTAGTCCTGTAGGATTTCCTGCACTGGTTCTCAGTGACCAGCAGGCTCTGAGTTTCCATACAAGATACAGCTGCACGAATTGCAATCGAATTGCACTTGCCCCTCATGCGGACGTTCAGCAAACAGCCTGCAGGGCAGAGTATCATGGCTGGGTACCCATCTCAGAAAACCCCCACCCAGTCCCAGCACAGATCATACAGGGAGAGGGCAGACCCAGTTCAGAAGACAGCACGCTGGTTCCCTCCCCACTCCCCTCAAAAAAGTCTCGCTGACATTCCCGAATAGACTAAACCCAAGAATCTGAAATGCCTCATTAACATCCTAGCCCATCTTAGCAGCTCTTCTGCTTTCAGCCCTGTGCCAGAGTCCGTCTTCATGGGAGTTCCAGCCAGGAGCAGAAGCGCTGGGATTCTGGCAAGGAAATCTGTGCACACGCGACTCCCCAGCCCGATGCTACAGAATGGAAGGTCAGCTAGTCCAGAGAGCACAGGATGCTCCAAGCATCTGGAGGCCTGCCTCCAGTGCAGAGGAGATGTGCTGCAATGTAAGAAGGGCCCTCCAGTGAATTGCACGAAGATCCCTTCTCCCAGGAGCAAATAGCCAATGACACACAGCGCCATCCCTGCAGATTCAACACAGGTTTCATTTGTTTCCCGGCTAGACAAAAGCCACAAGCCGCAGAAAGTCCTGGCCTTGCACTTAAAGACGAACTAACAGGATTTATTGTTGCTGCTGCTCTGCCCTTTCACAATGGGCAACAAATTGCGCTTTCGTCTCCTCACGCTGCTAGCGGGTGCTCAGAGAGGGCTGGATCCTGCTCTCAGGCCCGTCTCCGGAGAAGAGCTGGAGCACCGGCCCCACCAGCGCCTGCCTAAGAGCTTATGGCCTCTTCCAGCGCCTCAGCCAAGCTCCAGCCCCAGCGACGTGCTACCAGCCGCGCTGCTGCTCTCTCATGAGATCAGCACACTGGCCATCAAAAGCAGACTCCAGAGGCAGAGCATAGCAGGCAGCTGCAGAGCCATGCTGCTGACCATTACCAAGAGGCAACTCTTGCCTCCCTGTGATCACCCCCCCCCCGCAACCCCCACTACAGAATCAAACTAGCCCTGCTCCGGCAGCTGTGCTGACCGTTGCAGAGACCAAGTGTGGTCAAGGCTCAGGTTGGCATTTGTGATCCGTTCATTCAGACACTGATCGCTCCCTCTCAGCCCCCCGCCTGCTGTGTGCTCGGGTGGTAGGTGGGTGTGTGTTACTGGACTTGGATTTCAGTAGCACGGTTTGCAGAGCAAGTCACGGCTTCTTGGGAGGAAGGATGTCAGAGAATTCATGGAGGATAGGTCCATCAATGGCTATTAGCCAGGATGGGCAGGGATGGTGTCCCTAGCCTCTGTTTGCCAGAAGCTGGGAATGGGCGATGGGATGGATCACTTGATGACCTGTTCTGTTCATTCCCTGTGGGGCACCTGGCATTGGCCACTGTCGGAAGATGGGACACTGTGCTAGACGGACCTTTGGTCTGACCCAGTCTGGCCATTCTGATGTTTTTAGAGGCATTGTGTCTGTGGAGATAGTGAGGGACTAGACACAGAAGAACTGGGGTTTTTCCCCTCTAGACAAAACTACAGACAACCTTCTCTGCCACTGTGTTCCCTCCCTATTTCCTTTTCCAGTTGCAGAACCTTCCTCCGACAGTTATGACATGGGGTTTGTACCCAGACCAATTCTACCTCCTGCCTCAATTCCAGCCTCTATTTTCAACAGGAGGCAACATCCTCCATGTCCGGTCTTCAACCGTGGTTTAGCACTGCTGTCAGACAGCTGATGCATTTCAGACCAGCAACAGCTGCATTTTACTGGTAGATTACACACTGATCCCCCTCCCATGTATCACTGTGGGTCACTTTGGGATCCTTTCTGGAAAGCATGCTATGCAAGTCCTCTCCAAAACCAAGAGCAAAACTTGCTCCATTGCGAACATTCCCCATCCCAACTCACGGTTTGGAATTTGAATCCTCTGATGATCCCACAGCCCAAGTCAGAGGCCCAGCAGATCCATCCCAGCCAGACTTCACTGGGTCTACTTTTTATCCCCCGTCTCTTTGATTGCCTTCCCCCGGCAAGATGACAGCTTAGCGGCTAATATTTCAGCATCTGGCCTCCCTGGCCCTTTCCCACTGCCTGTTGTGTGTAGCGCTACACACCATATGTGTGTGCCTGGCTGGAAGGACAATACGCAGTCCTGTAACTCGAGACAAACATAAAGAAAGGCATTCTGGCCTGACCCTCAAATACTTGTTGCAAACCTTCCAAGTGTCCTTGCATTGCCCTGACAACTAAACTCCCAAATCCATGTCCTTCACCCTTTCCTATCCAAAGGGTTCAGTGCTTGCATCATAGCTGGAAAACAAACCTGAACTCCTCCAGAGAGGGATGAAACTGAGAGTTACAAGCCAAGGTGCCCTGAAAGTACTCCTGAGCCCCATCGTTCTTCATTCAAAAGCTGTTTGGGCCACTGAGATGTGTCATCTAGGCGGTGACAAATTGCCAGGGAAAGAAAGTGAATCATCCTCTTTGACTGACCTTCCTGCTGATCAAAGGGAGAAGGCCCTTCCTGACTTACTCAGATGCTGATAATGAGCCACTCAGGACTGTCTGGGAACCAATGACTGACTGAACTCAATAACTCCTTGATGCAATTGTCTGCCACCCTACCCACCAACTCCCCACCACCACTATCCCCCCCCCCCCGCCTTCTGCTGGTGCACAGGGAGGGGCTGTATTTACAGCCGAGAAGTGCACACCCGCGCACGCACACACATATAACGGTTGCTGCATGTAGGTTTGTGACCAAGGGGGTGTTGATGAAAAAATGGGCAAGTGAAAAAGGGATAGAGTGTAGAAGGGAAAAAGTCATTGCATCTGTTCGAGTTTGGGCCCAGCGCTCATCGGTAGCATGCGAGGCAGAGAGACCACGTTGTAGTGTCAGTGGAAGATTTCATCGCTCTGTATTTCTCTGCGAGAGGGGCCGAGTGGGGGATTCGAAAATGAAGAGCTGGGAGAGGTTGGGCCCAATTCTGTCTACAGGCACATTGTTGTCAATCTAGATTAAATGCCACCAGAGTGAAACTCTGGCTTAACAGTGGGGGAATCCAGAGTGGAATTTGCTCCTAAATGTAGCACTGTCTCTCCACCCCAAGGGTACTTTAATCCCTTCCACAGTGAGTCAAGGTTCCTTCCCCACTCTGAACTCTAGGGTACAGATGTGGGGACCTGCATGAAAACCCCCTAAGCTTATTTTTGCCAGCTTAGGTAAAACTTCCCCAAGGTACAAACTATTTTACCTTTTTCCCTTGGACTTTATTGCTGCCACCACCAAGCATCTAACAGGGAAAGAGCCCGCTTGGAAACGTCTTTCCTCCCCAAATCCCCCCAAGCCCTACACTCCCTTTCCTGGGGAAGGCTTGATAAAAATCCTCACCAATTTGCATGGGTGAACACAGACCCAAACCCTTGGATCTTAAGAACAATGAAAAAGCAATCAGGTTCTTAAAAGAAGAATTTTAATAGAAGTAAAAGAATCACCTCTGTAAAATCAGGATGGTCAATACCTTACAGGGTAATCAGATTCAAAACAGAGAATCCCTCTAGGCAAAACCTTAAGTTACAAAAAGACACAAAAACAGGAATATACATTCCATTCAGCACAGCTTATTTTATCAGCCATTTAAACAAAACAGAATCTAACGCATATCTAGCTAGATTACTTACTAAGTTTTAAGACTCCATTCCTGTTCTGTCCCTGGCAAAAACACACAGACAGAGAGAGCCTTTGTTTCTCCTCCCCCCCCCCCCCAGCTTTGAAAGTATCTTGTCTCCTCATTGGTCATTTTGGTCAGGTGCTAGCGAGGTTATCCTAGCTTCTTAACCCTTTATAGGTGAAAGGGTTTTTCCTCCGGCCAGGAGGGATTTTAAAGGTGTTTACCCTTCCCTTTATATTTATGACAGTGAGCATACCCCTGGGGTCATACATTGTCCAGCTGGAGGTTCCCAGAAGCACTCCACGTTGGGCAAGCTCTGCTCCCACCCTACTCAGTGCAGGTTTGACCATCGACTGCAGTGAGGGCAGCATAGGGCCACCATCGAGGGCTTTTGGAAATCTGCCCCGAGGCCTGATCCAAAGCTCCTCAGCAGGAACCATCCCTTTCACACCCATTGGCTTCAGCTGGGGCCCTCTGCACACAGCCCCATCTCACACCTCCCTCCATAACACCTTCTACAAGCCAGGGCCTGCTCTGATTTACACCCGCGTAACTCACTCTCCCCAGTGGCACCACTCCAGATTTATACCCGCATCAGCAAGATCAGAGGCAGGCGCTGTAAACATGGGTTGTGCAGTGAGAGATCAGGAGCCACCAGGGACACTTAAACATGTCACTGCCATCCTCCTAATAATCCATTCCCAATCTGCTCCAGCAGACAGCATGCTGAGCTAATCCCCTCTTGGGACAGCAAAGCAGTTCCCTGCTAACAGCCCCGCTACTGGTTACAAGGAGGATCTGATCAAGGCTGGATGAAAATTAATTAAATGGTTGATTCCTATCCAGAGTGCCGGGTCCTAGACAAAAATGAAGCATTTCAAGTTGGTTCTGAGGAAGCATTTCAAAGAGGACAGACTCCTCCTCTCCCCCTCTGTATGGTGGATGCATTGGGCTGGATCAGGCATGGTCTAACAGATTATTCGAGGCCACAGGAGCAGCAGCCCTGGGCATTTGTTGGTTTTTAGCCTGGTGCTGGGGTCAGAATTAACTCTAGTTTTACAGCACGCTGTAAGTTTCTAAACAGAGAGCTGCCAGCGGGGCTTGTGAGTCCAGCATGTTTAAAGATCCAGGCGTAAATCCCAAGGCGATACTGCTTAGGCTCATGTAATAGGAATCCTCTAGCCCTGACAAAGGCAAGAGATAGCTGAGAATGCTGTCGCCATCCACTCGCCACAGATTCTAAAGACCTGGCAGGCCCTGGCAAAGGACAAGCTCCCCAGCTTCTCTGCAAGCCAGCAGGTTCAGCCGAGATTCCCCTTCCCCATCCCCGTTACCCAAGTGCTTCAGACTGGCCGTTCCCTACTCTCCAGCTCCCATTCAGTATGGGCCAGAGGTTAGAAGAGCAGTCTGGGACTTGGAGACCTGGATTCTACTTCTAGTTTGCCACTGGCCTGCTGGGTGACTTGGACAAGTCACTGTCCTTCCTTGTGCCTCAGTTGTCTCCAGCTGAAAAATGGGGATAAAGATACTTACTCTCTTTTGTGAAGCGCTGTGAGAGCTATGGCTGAAGAGTGCTATGAAGCGAGACAAGTGTTATTTGTATTTACTGTCACTCTCAGAGGATGCCCCGTCTCCCAGTGTACGTCTCCACTGCAATTAAAAACTCATGGCTGGCCTGCGGCAGCCGACTCAGGCTAAAGGGGCTGTTTAATTGCAGGGTAGATGTTGAGGCTCTAGGACCTTGCAAAGTGGGAGGGTCTTGGAGCCTGGGATCCAGCTCGAGCCCAAACATCTACACTCCAACTAAACAGCCCCTAAGCCCAAGCCCTCCATGACCTGGGCCAGCTGTGGGCATACCCTGGAGGTCCGGACGCTAGGACGCCTAGAACAACTTGCTCTTAACCCTTTGTCTCCTCTAGAATCCAGCACCCCGTGCCTCTGCCCTCAGCGAGTTGCCAGGTGCTCCGTTTTAGTTTAATGGCATCAGGAGCTTTGATTAATGCAATAGCCACAACTGTGAGAGGCTTGGAGAGACTGCTCAGCCCAGCAGGCCCTGTTGGCTGAATTAATAACTGCCTTTCACTAAGGGAATCACATTAAAGCTACAGAGGAGAACACCGAGCACCTGTCTCTGTGCGTTACACTTGAGGGCCCCATGCTGTGCAGCACGCAGGCTCTAAATCAGCAGCTCTCAATCTTTCCAGGCTACTGTACCCCTGTCAGGAGGCTGATTTATCTTGCGTACCCTCAAAATCCACCTCACTTAAGCTATTTGCTTCTACAATGAGACATAAAAATACAAAACAGTGTCCCAGCACACTGTTACTGAACAATTGCTCTCTTCCTCATTTTTTTACCATATAATTATAAAATAAATCAATTGGAACATAAATATTGCACTTACATTTCAGTGTATAGAACATAGAGAACAGTATCAACCAGTCACTGTCTGTAGGAAATTGTAGTTTGTACGGACTTCACTAGCGCTGTTTACATAGCCTGTTGTAAAACCAGGCGAACATCTAGAGGAGTTGATGTACCCCCTGGAAGACCTCCGAGTACCCCCAGGGGTACACATACCCCTGGTTGAGAACCACTGCTCTATATCCTGCAGCACGCCCAAGAGTCAGTGGCAGCTTCTTACCCGTTTTAAGGAGACAGAGGGTTTTATTGAATTAAACAGAACGAATAACTCAACCAGCACCCCTCTGCCTGCTGGTATTTAACGTTGTTCAATGCTGTTTATCCTACACTGCTCTCTACATTTTTAATTTTCTGCCTGCTGCAGAATTCACAGGTTTGTTTTAAGCAAGTTGTCAGGGAGGAAGCCAGAGGGTTTAAACTTGAGGAGGGGGCAGTTGGGGCTGAGGGCACCCAGGAAGGCGGGGAAGCCAGTTTGGGGTTGCAAAGGACAAAGGGAGGACAATCATGGGATGCTAAAATAAATCAGTGAAATGGCTAACAACGCAGACAGTGAAACCTGCGCCACTGGATTTCACTCGTGGAGCCATTGTTTTCAAGCCACCTGCAGACTCAGGCAGGCCTCAGTCACACACAATTCATATCATAGAAGGTTAGGGTTGGAAGGGACCTCAGGAGGTCATCTAGTCCAACCCCCTGCTTGAAGCAGGGCCAATCCCCAATTTTTGCCCCAGATCCCTAAATGGCCCCCTTGAACTCACAACCCTGGGCTTAGCAGGCCAATGCTCAAACCATATGTGGAAGCTCTTCTGAATGACCATTGGGGATAGAAAGCTTAGGTTCTGGAGTGCAATCCTTCAGCAAAAGGTAGATTTTGCACCTTTAAAACCACGAGTCAAAGGGGCCTGGATTCTGTTTTCGTATACAGAAAGCAGCTATGCTATTGGCATGGCAGGAATACGGCAGAACCTCAGAGTTACGAGCACCAGAGTTACAAACCGACCACACACCTCCTTCGGAACCGACAGTGCGCCGTCAGGCAGCAGCAGAGACACCCCACCCCGCAAAAGCAAGTGCAGTACAGTGTTAAACATAAACTACTAAGAAACCAAAGGGGAAGCAGCATTTTTCTTCTGCAAAGTTTCAAAGCTGTAGTAAGTCAATGCTCAGCTGTAAACTTTTGAAAGAACCAGACCATTTTGTTCAGCATTATGAACATTTCAGAGTCATGAACAACCTCGATTCCCCAGGGGCTCGTCTCTCGGAGGTTCGACTGTACCAAGAACTAAGCAGAAGCCCCATGAGAGAGACGCAGCAGCTAGGAGAGTAAAACAGCTGCTGTCTGTTCACAGAGGCGAAGGCCTCAGAAACCTGAAGGTGCAGGAGAGGGCAGACAGAGACAACACGGTTTCCTAGCACACTAAGAAGGTCCCGACTGACCCAGCACTCGCTACCCTTGCCCTCAGGAGGAGAGAAGGAGAGGGTCAGACAGGCGAGGAGCTGCTGCCCAGTCGTGCTCAGCAGGTGCCAATACTTGCTGATCTTCACTATTAACACGGGGGCAAAACCCTGAAGCCCCCTCTCAGCCCTTGCTTGGGCAGAGCACCCATTGACATAAAAGCCATGTCCCTCCCCCAGCTACCACCCTTCTTCCCTCACACAAATCTGAGTTCACTGTCCAGCAAGACACAGCCACACAGCCGCCTCCCTTCCCACCCGCCCCGCCATGCCACGCCACTCTGCAAAGGAGACTCAGCTCCGGGTCACTTCAGGCACCAGCCCAGCTCACCCACGTGCCTTTCTCCCCCCACCTGCCCCGTGGTTAGACCCACGGCCAGGGAGTCACTGCACCTGAGCAGGTCTCACCAAAGCGAGGGGCAATCCAGGAGCTACTCACAGACTCGAAGCAGCAGCGTGTGCTTCCCTCCTGGGGCCTCGCAGGCCCCATCTCCCTGCAGCTTCCCCCCCAGCTCAGCACATCCCACCTGCTTCCTTCAGAAGGGTGGAGCTATAACCATACCTCTAGTCCCCAAGGGTTTGGCTCCTCCCACCACCTGCAACAAGACAGGCCACCTCCTTATAGGCCCCAGGCCCTTACTCAGCAGGGCAGAGCCACATTCCTTCGCCTCTTATCATAAATCCGCCTCCCATTTAAGTCACTGGGACTTTCCTCCAGGGCCTCAGTGGGAGGGAGCAGGCAGGTTTCCCCCACAGGAGCCAATGACTTCAGGGCACCGTCCTGTGTGCAGAATTGAGACATTTCTCCTGCATGGGGCTTTTGGCACCGTGGGCTCCTCAGGATGACACTGCCGTGTCCATGGGCCTCCGGCTCTGTTACAAGCACTTCCCTGCTGCAGGACAGCGTGTTGGAAGAGAAAGGCTGTAGCGGAAGGGGGCTGGGTTCACCCAGGTCTTTGGCACTGTGCCTCATTAAAGCTAGTTAGTCTTCCTGGCCCGACAATGACTGAATCACCCACACCAGCACTAGGGCTCATTATGCCCGTGACACCCGGGACAGCCGGTCACTAGGTGAAGGAGTGACCTGCCCTCCAAGACTCCCATCCCAATGCAGTCCTCCTCCTGGTCAGAGTATACCCAGGGGAGCCGGCTGTCCTGGTCTGTTGGCATTTCCTGCCCTGAAGGGCTTGCTTCTCATAGTCAGGAAGGCATCAGGGGCAGACAGCTGAGTGAACTATCTGGTTCTCTTCTGTGCTACGCTCCCCTGCCCAACGCCCACCCCCAGGACTACGGCTATGCTGCACAGCGAACTCAGGTGATTGCAGCCTAGCCAGGTGTGGGAACAGCCCCCCTGCAAAGCTCTACCCCCATCTCTGGGTCCTCTCAGGTTCTCTGCTCACATGTGCCTGCCTGGGGGCATTTCCCACAGTGCTTTGTGCTGAGACACGCTAGGATTCGTTCTCTGTCAAGCGTAAGAGATGTTATTTTTCCATCTGGGGCCTGTGGGGGTGCTTTGGAGGACTATTAGCACTGGAGTTAGTTAGCCTGTGTCCCCACTGCAAAATTGGGGGAGGGGAAAGCACCAGACAAAGTTAAAGCAGAGCCTAGGCTCTAACCCCCCACCCCCAAAGCTGGGTAAACTACCCTGGGCATAAAGCACCTCCAAACCCAGGTACAAGGTTTCTGTGTGTCAACAGTGCGGGGAGTTCTCTTATGCTCATAAACCCCGGTAAGAGCTCAGGGTAACTCGGCAGTGCAGCCGTGTCCTATTCTCATCCTGCCAGGGAAAGGGGCATTGCTGAGTTCACTGGATACAGAGCCTGGGGGTTTCAGTACCACACTGAAAGTCAGCAGATCTGGGCTGTGGGCCAAGCTCTGGCACGTCAGACAAGTCACTTGAGCTCTTTGTGTGCCTCAGTTTCCCCCTTTGAAAGGGGAAGAACATCTACTTCCCAGAGGGGGCTGTGAAGCTGTACTGAGGTTCAGACAGTGCTTGGAGATTGTTGGATGAATCTCGTGGCCGTTGTTGAGCTCCGTGTTATATTGTTATGAGCTGGGTGAAACCTTGTAACGGGCTGTTAAAACCTCATCCAAACTGAGGGTCCTCCACTTAAGAGAGTTGTGAGAGACAGTTAAGGGGCCACACCTAAAATGAAGCCTAGCAGGGTATGTCTACGCAGCAATTGGACACCTGCAGCTGGCCTGCGCCAGCCAACTTGGACTCACGGGGCTCAGGCTCTGGGGTTGCTTCATTGCTGTGCAGACTTCCAAACGTTGGCTTGACCCCGGGGCTCGAGGACCCTGTGAGGGGGGAGGGTCCCAGCGCTCAGACTCCAGCCCGAGCCCAGAAGTCTACACAGCAATGAAACAGCCCTGCAAGGGCCAGACATGGGTTTTCTTTGCTGTGTAGACATACCCCCGGAGTCTGCCCAGAAACTAGCACCAGGTGGGCAAAGGGGTCGAGTGGGTATTGGGGCCACAGGTGGGTGGGTGTACGAGAGAACTCACAGAAACTAGAAACGAGAAGACGAGAGGCAGAGGCAGGGGCTGTGACCCTGGGAAAAACAAGGGCGAGCACTTTGGAGTCTGGCGTTGACTGGAGAGGCTTGGGGGCTGTATGCAGAGACACTGCTCTTCTTGATGTTGGTGTTTTCTCCATGCAGAGAGACGGGACTTTTGTATAGTCCTTGAAACTAAAGAAGATTGCATCAAAGAAAATACCAGACGCCATCAATTCCTCCTTCCCACTGGAACATCCCCAGGGCCCTGAACTTTGACGAGCTGCTCATGTCAAAAAGGAGTGACAATCTTTTACTTCCTTTTGAGGAGATGGACGATTTGGGGATGGACGTGAATGTTAAGGAGAGAAGAGGCCAAGGCTGCACCACGTGCTTGTGACCAGCAGTTCTTCACCAGGTAACTGGGTAATAAAACACGGTGGACAGCAGCAGACAAGCTCACTGCTATCATCCTATGAGAAGATGCCCCTCACTGTATAAGATGGTCATCAGCCACCACCATTAAGGATTGAGGAGGCCTGTCTTTTCTTACCAAGATCCTCAACTGCGGTTAAATACTCTCCACCCAGCCAGCACAATCCGTAGGGAATTATAGCCAGCTATGGAGCATGGCAACCAATATCAGGCCCCGATCCACAAACTTTAAGGCCAGAAGGGACCATCATGATCAGCTAATCTGATGACCTGCACACCACAGGGTACAGAACCACACCCACCCACTCCTGTAATGGGCTCAGAACCTCGGGCTGAGACACTGAAGGCCTCAGATCTAGATCTTGTGCTGACACTCATGGAACCACTCACACCAGTACAATGGCAGCACCGCGTAGGTGTGAAACACTAGTAAATCAGAGGGCACTCTGGCATGCACGTCACACTGGTGTAAATGGTGACACAATGGGCAGGGCACTGGAGAATCTGGTCCAGAGTCTTCTGAAGTTTTCGGAGAGCTTTCAAAAGGTCCCAAGCGATCTCCAAACGGTGGTGCAAGCCCTGAGACAGACCAACGGAGGCACCAGTGTGAATGTCAAAATCTTTTATTTACAACAGTCTCCAAAAGTCAAGGAACACCAAAAGTAGTGTGGGCAGGAGAGGACTTACAAAAGTAACGTGGGTACATGACATCAGGGATTGTGCTACGGCCCTCGGAGAGCCAGCGCGCTCACGTCTGCACACAAGATGAAACGCACCGTGGCCCAGCCCTCTGCCCTCGCTACCCTCCGCTCTCAGCCCACCCCCTCCCACTAGCTTGCTCCTCACTCTTCTGTTTCCCAGAGCCATCCCTTCCCTCAGTCTCTGCCCACCCACCTCCAAGGTGTCTGAACTCCCTGCCTAGCCCTCACCCTCCCACCTCCGTGCCCCCTCCCCCCTCCACCGGCCCAGCTTGCATGGCCTCCCACTCCCATCTCTTTGCCCTCCCAGCAGCCCTCCTACCAGGATGGAATTGCCACACTGCCCAGGTGCAGCAGAGGGGGAGATTGGGACCCTATGCAGGTCAGCTGCCTGCTCACAATAGAGAGAGGAGACTGGATCTTGACGGACACTTGCCCCCAGGCAGAGGCAGCTCTGAACCTAACCCAGGGCAGATGGGGAGTTAGCTGAGGTATCCTCTCCCCCTACTACTGCATTAGCAAGGGCCCTAGCTCTGTGGCGTTCAGGCTCCATGCTCCACACTGATTAAAACGTGTGAGCTGAGCTGTAAACGCTACCCACTGGGAGGAGTGATTTTGAAAGGAATAGGCTTTGAGTTTGCCCTGCTTGGCTGTAAATCAATCGGCAAGGCTAAGCTGCAGGAGAGGGCGGGACGATTTATGTCAGTTGCTGTGATAAATAACAGGCCTTTTATAGCCTTCCAGGAGAGCAGGATTCTCCAGCAAGAAAATAAAGGGCCAGAAAAGTCTCTTTGAAGACTGGGAAACCAACTATTCCAATCTGGCTCCAGTAGAGCCAAGGTCAGGGCCCCCCAAAAGTGACCGTCTCGTCCTTCCCCCTCTTGGCTGTTGGCCTGTCCCCCTCTCCCCCACCCAGCAAATGCTGCTAGTTTTTTTCCATTCCTTTTTCCCCACACTTAATTTTCAAGCTGGCTTCATGGCATCTGATGTGCCCTATGCCCCACAGGACAGGGCCAGCACCATGGGGCAGGCCTCACTGACCGGCCAGGGGACCCCTCTCGAAGAGAGAGTTCGGGCTCCATGCCCCAGGCAGCTGACAGGCTGCACCTGCCACAAAAGGAGGCCAACTTTGATATGGGTACTTCTCACCTAGATCCAGGCTGAGACTATCAGCTCATTGCATAGATCACCGTGTAACTCAAGGGAGGCAGTGTAGGCCGAGGAGTGAGCTCAGGGTCCGATTCTCAGCTTTGCCACTCACCTAGTGTAGAACCTGGAGTAAGTCACTTGCCCTCGATTTTCCCAACCCCAACCCCATTCAACATAGACTGTAAGCTCTTTGAGGTAGGGACTGCCTCCTACTGTGTGTCTGTACAGTGCCTAGCACAATGGGGTCCTGACCTGACTCGGGGCCTCTTGGTAGCACAAACAACAGTTACATTTGTACTGTACACAGGACAGTCGTGCCGCTGTAATACAAATAACAACAAATAGCAACACCCTTCGATCCCCACCTACGGCCAAGTGGTGGGAGGCTGCTGCTTACAGCTGGGGAGGAACCGGGTTTTCCTTGCTTTTGGAAGTGTTTTCTAGGCCGAAACGTAATGAAAACACCCAATTTTGAAATTTTCCCCGCAAAATAAAATTCTGAAAAAAATTTCATTTTGGGTCGATTGACACATTTCACTTTGGGAAAGTCTAAACATTTTGTTCCAATTATGACTTTTTAAGGTTCTTTTGGATTACATCATATAAAATTTTTAAAAATTGTTTTGAAACGGAAAAATCAAAACGGCCTGGGCTGCAACGGTTGAAACAGAGCATGTGCGCCGGGGCAGAACGCTCCCTTGAGATTTTTTTTTTTTTAAAAACACAAATTTGTCAAAAACAAACCCCACAACCATCTTTCTGGGAAACATTTCTCCTTGGGCAAATCAGCATTTTCCAGTGAAAATCATTCCACCAGCAAATTTCCAACCAGTTCTACCACCGATCCCCTGAACCAGCTCATCCCCAGCTCCCCAGCAACTGGACCAGAACTCACAAGTCCATGCAACGCAGGTAATGCTGCATGGCAAATCTTTCAGTCTCAGGCTTCCGAGGGTGTAGTGCAGGAATCAAGTGGTTTAAAAGCCATGACAGAATTAATGAGCCTGCAGCGTCAGCTTACCCCCCAGAAAGCCAGGCTTTGCCTGCACACTGATGTTGTGTGTGTCCTGCACTAGTTTTCATTTTTCTGTGCAGTGTGGCTCTTCAGTAATGGTTTGGGTTCAAACGTTGTGTGTGGGTGTAGATGTTGTGTGTGATCCCTTGAGTCAGATTGACCTGTTGGAACCCTTCCGAGCAGGGATTTGGGTCTTCCTGTGTGTTAGTACAGTGCCTTGCACATGCAGCCCGTAGCCTGACTAGGTCGGGCAATATCAACAGGAACTACACTTGATCTTAGCCTTTCCAGTCTTTTGACACCACAGTGCTGTTAAATACAGGTCCCCTCCTTTGCCCTGCTACTCCATGGAGACTCGCAGGGTTTGTCACCACCAGCCTTGCTTGCATTGTGCAGTGACCTACGCCAAGAGCTTGCCTATCGCTTTTAGAGCCGGGCAGGAATTTTTTGGACAAAACGGCTTTGCATCAGAAAAAATGCCCATTTGGCAAAACCTAAAGTTTTTGTAGGAACAAGCCAGTTTCACCAGGAAAGATTTCTCAGGTCCAGGAGGGAATTTCTGGTGAGAGATGGAGTGAGCAAGACCCTCCCTGCACCCAGAATAGCTAATCAGCTGGTGGTCAGGACATTCTCCTGGGAGACCCTTGTTCAAGTCCCCAAGCTTTCTCAAGCGCTCATGTTGGAGCTGTTCCACTTTGTAAATAATTCAGTATCCCTGGGGCCCCTGAGAGAGACTGACCCTGTAGCCCAGTGGCTTTGGCACTCACCTGGGATGTGGGAGATCTCAAAGTTTTGCAGGATGGGAAAACCATTTCCTGCCCAGCTCTATAGATTTCAACGGGACTCCTCATTCAGGTGGCAGTCCATGACTAGTCTAGCAGTGTGCATTCTCTAGGAGAGAGAGAGATGAACCCATACTCCTTTCCCAGCCAGGAGATTGCAGGGACAGGAACCCAACAGAGCCTCTTCTCAGATGCAGGCTGCAGAGGAGCCATTAGGGGAGGGAGACAGGTGAAGGTTTGGAGGGGCTGATTTAGACACAGCATCTGCTGAAGGGCTGGCACCATGCCAGCCAGTTCTTGATTCCCAGTGCTATGAGCAGCTGTTTCAGGGCTCCAATTCCCACTATGGCAGCATCAGACCCACCTTTGTATTTGCTCAAGCAAATGGGCCATTTTCTAATCTGGAGACTGTGGGGTTGTTCCAGGAAATAAGGCCAAAGCAAACCTTGGCCCCCTGGGGCCAAGCATACACATTTGCCAGTGAGGGGCCCTCTCCTCAGACTCTTGGGGAGAGGTGGAGGGTCTGAAGCACCTTTAGGGCGGTTTGGTCCCATTCCATTATACATTTAGGGTGGTATTTGCTAAAGGAGGCATAAGCCCAGGGACCTATGCATCCTAAAGGCAGCCAGCAGGCAGGGTCATCAACAGGGGAGAGCCACCGACAGCTATTTACAGGTAGCCCTGGGGGGAGACACAGCCAGGGTGCTGCTAGGAGACAGCAAGCTTTGAAACTCAGGTCCTCTCACCGGCTGAACTGAACCTGCTGTGCTCTCCTTTCGGGTACATTGATGGTCAGCGGGGTTGCTGGATAAAAGCGAGAGGGGGCCGGGATGTTTCAGCTGGGCCCTTAAGGCAAGAGCTGTTAAAACCAGGTTGATATGTGAAGTTAAATGTTCATATCACCAAGTTTCAGGGGGTTGGGGGCGGAATTAGAGGATACGAGCTGTGTGCTCTAGTGGATAGACTGGCCTGGGAGTCAGGAGACCTGCATTCTATTCCTGGCTCTGCCGCTGGCCGGTTGGGTGATCTTGGGCAAGTCGCTTTCACCTCTTTGTGCCTCAGTTTCCCCCCGCCCCGCCCCCGCCCCCGCTTGGTCTTGCCCCATAGATGGATCTCTCTGTGGTAGGTTTTGCCTCTCACTGTGCATTTATACAGCACCTGGCACAATGAGGCCTCAGTCTCCCCACTTCCTAACTTAGTCTGCTATTTGCTCTCACTCCCCCTCCCTGTCTCACACCTTCCAAAGCTACAAGCTGAACATCACATCCTGCGCCTGACACTAGCCAAACCCCCTTCTCCTACTAAAGCTGGGATGGGGAGAGAGAGAAACAATGGGAACCTCTCTGCAGTCAGGCCCCAGCACTCAGGGTGAGAGCCCCAAGGGGCTGTCCATAAATTAATTACACACATTTTGTTGGTGATTTTCAAGACCTGCCCACCCCTTGTGACACTGAAACAAACCCATAAGGTTAAGCGCCTTCCCACCCACCCACCCCTAATGCATTGCATAATTTATGGACAGCCCCTAATCCTGCTAGGTCCTGAGTGCCCTCCAACTCCCAAACTACAGTGGCAACCCCACCCCCAGGGAAACCCAGCACCTCACCAGATTGGACCCAAGAGATAGAAAAGGTTTCCAGCTGCTTTGTTACACCTCCCAGGAGTGGCTGAGCTGGCAATCCCAGCATGCAGTTCTCAGCCCCATCCGGAGGGGGAAAGACTTACATCAGAAGTCTTTGTATATGCGGGGAGGGGAAACAAAAAAAAAAAAAAAAACCCACCTCCTGGGCTCGCATTTGCTCTAATGAGCAGTTTGCAGGGCTAGACACAGATCTGTGTCCTTACCCCAGACACTCCAATCCCTCCCTTCACACACAGCGAGAGTGACTTTCTCCAGGGGCTGTCTCTGTTTCTCTCTCTCTCTCTCACACACACACACAGGCCCCTTCTCCTCTTGTCTGTCTGTTGACCTGGAAACAAACAAACAGTGGCTTTAATCAGTCTCAGGAGGCTGAAGCATTTGCTCAGTTCAAGTCCTGCTGTCAGACCCGCCATTGCTTTGGTGATGCTGATCAGGTCCATCTCCTTGCACTCACCCTCTCCCTGTGTCACATGCACACACCCGGTACCCCAGCCACGCTGCCACTGATGCTCCGTGCAACCAAGTGCCACTCCGGGGCGCTAGTTAATTGATCTTGAGGTTGGAACGTCAGAGCAAGCTGGTGCCTGGAAAGCAGCGCTGGAAATCAGGGGACATAGGGCTCTGCAGGCCCATGGAGAAGCACAGGTCAGAGACACAGAAACCTGCCCCTGCTGGAGTCTGAGCTAATGGGGAATGACTAAAGGGCCCAGGATTCATTGAATGCCAAAGCAGCTGTGGCAGGAACTCAGCTGCAACACGGTAATGAAAACCCTGGGCCTGATTCTGCTCGCACACCAGCGTGACTTCTCTGCCAGCAGTAGAGTTGCTCCTAATTTCCCCCGGCCTCAGGACCACTGACAGGCTGCGTCCAGAGCTGGGCTAATTCTGAGCATGCAGGTCCCTTCTGAGCCACACAGGAGACAATCTGGTAGCTGAATTTGCAGGGGGTGAAAGGGATGAAGGGCCCAGTCCTGCAAGGAGAGGAGTGCTGAGCCCTCCCCCAGCTCCTGTTCAAGCCAACGGAAGCTGAGCACCCTCGTAAGGTCTGGTCCTAAATCCAGTTTCCCAGGGAAAATCCTGCACCTCAAAAGGCACCAATAAATGCATGAAATTAATTTATCATGGACTCTGCCAGGGACCTGAGCTGGGGACACGAACCCGAGCAGAAGGAGCTGCTGAGCTCAGCAGAGTGGTCACCGGCCCGGCAACGAATGGGGTACGGAGAGATCTAATCCCACTGGGCGCTTACATTTTTTAAAAGGGGCCATTCAATCCAGAGAGCAAATACGAATCCACCAGGGATTCAGTATCTGCAAACAAATGATAAGCCCAGCCCCACTCCTGCTGCCGCGTCTCCTGGTAAATAATGTTTAATGCAGCTCTCATTGGGCCTGACCCGCGCCCCTTCTGCCGGGGAACAGATGTGCCGCATATCAATGCGCACACTTAGTTATTTCCACTTTAAGAATATGATGGAATCAGTGATGCCTAAAAATGTACTTGTTAATGGTGTCACTTTGCAATTTCATTCTACTTTAATATAAACCATCTGTTCCAAGCAGGCAGCTGCCGGGGGCTGCATCAAAACTGCCACATAGGATGAGCCCTGACCTTTAGCAATGGGACGGGGGCTACGTGCATCATTGCTCCCAGTGGGAGAGGCCTGTGTGGTGGGTTGAAGGCCCACGATTCTCTCCCCAGTGGCGGTGACAGGGGGAGATGTTACCCACGCCGAGCGGCACAGGTGATGAGTGGGAGGAAATGTTGGTGCTGGCTGCTGTCACTGTCTTAGCCCGACGGCTGGGCCTGGAGAGAGACAGAGTAGGGAACTGCATTCCTGCTCCCTGCATTGCTGACTGTAACTACGCCCATGAGCTAACTGCACAATGCTATGGAGGGTCCCTGCCCCGGGAGGGAGATAGGATCCCCGGCCCATCCGTTAGAGCTGGTGTTTAGAATAGCGGGGGCGAGCTCTGCAGTGCCCCCGGTGAAGAGGAGAAGATGCTACCTGCAGACAATCTAGCTGTTGACGACCCAAAGCCAGTGCCCCATGAAGCGGCTCACTTGACAAAATGAACCTGGGGCACAGAGGTGGGAATGCGTCAGAGTGGCCATCATGGGCTAAGTGGGGAGGCAAAGAGAGGGGGTGGGGGCAGGTCGACAAGCAGATGACCCTGTGGGCTTCACCTTAGCGCCAGGACAGGGGTATGTGCCCATAAAGTATCCGGCAAACTCATCCCCAGCACACAACACACGCTCAGGAAAAGGGACCCCTAAACCCCGCTGCGCTCTTGGCTCTGGGACTCCACCTGAAAAGGACACACCAGCAGCTGCGTCCAGCCAAACCAAACAGACAGATAACCCCAAAGCGACATGTGAGCTCAGCCAACAAGAACTCCCACGATAGCCAACCCGGCTGGTGCACACACTAGATCCCCGTAGGCTGGGGCACGGACCAGTGGCAGCAGGAGCTTCCTTGGGAATCACTGACCCTTGGACAACCTCAATGGACTTTCCCCAACGCCCCCAAAACCTCCTCATCTCAGAAGGCCGGACTCTCTGCAGGTGTAAATCAGCAGAAGTAGATTACCCGAGTCAAGGATCGAGCCCAGGGGATGAAACTCACAAGGCCTCTCTCTCACTTAAGTCCTATTTTGAAGGCCTAAGTGGAACATCTGTGATGGCACATACATCAGGGGGGTGTCATACAGGGGGTGGGGTGCCAGGATCTCCAAACCCTCCATTCATTAACAAACAAGAAAAAGAAGGAGGAGGAGGCGGCTGAGAGTTACTGTGGCCCTGGTGCACTGTCAGTCCGTCCATCTGCCACCACCAAAATAAATACGAGTTTAGAGCAAAACCCAGTAGAAAATAAAGTACCTCTGGAGTTGAAAAAACATCCAGAAAAAGGGATTTTTTTTTTCATTTTTACAAAAAATATCCTTTTAAAAAAAAAACAGGGCGAAAGAGAGACGGAGGCAGCCCGGTGTGGGGACTACAGGGACGTCCCGCTGGGGAGGGGGATCTTCACGCCACTCTGCAGCAGGGCCAGGCAAACGCAGAGCCCCAAGACGCCCGCCAGGAGAACCCCCACCAGAGCCTTGAGGAAGGAAGTCCTGCTGCGGGTGAAGGTGCTGGGCCCCAGGACGCCCAGCAGGGCCGTGCTCACAGTCAGGGTGTACAGGATGGAGACGGCCGTGTTGAGGGCCACGATCTTCCCGAATTTGGCAAAGGGGGCGATGATGCAGAAGAAGAGCGGGACGGTGGCGATCACCGTGGTGACTGCGCTGGAGACGATGGCCACGCCCACATGCCGGACGGCTTCGATCGTCCTCCACTGGCGGCAGGAAGTGGGGTCCTGGCGGGGCAGACGGCAGCATTAGAAGGCACCCAGAAGGCACAGGAGGGCCGGGGCCTTGTCTGTATGGGGTTTTTAGCCCCTGGCGCAGCTGCAAGCAGTAGAAGCCGCTCGTGCGGAGGTGCTCTCAGCCCAGGATAAGTGGCACCAGTACAGATCGCACGGGACTGGTGCGAGTCAGAGGCTGCCAGCCTGCACCCAGGGTTACAATCCCAGCAGAGGCAAGACCTGTAAAGCAGCGTCTGGTGCCCACTACCCCAGTGTCAATGTGGAGGGATTCCCCTGAAGCCAGCGGAGTTACTCCAGTTTGAGGGATGTAACTCTGACCCTTGCATTGTAGATTCCCCGAAGCCTAGCCCCAGTCATCCCCCTGGAGCGGGAAAAGTGTGCACGGGGCCAAAGATGCATTAGAGGCACCTCCTGGCCCTTCATCTGTCCTGCCCCGAAAAAGCATGGCCAAGTGCAGCGAGGCACAGCATTCAGGGTGTGTCTGCACTGCAAATACAAGACCCACAGCAGCAAGCCTCAGAGCCCTGGCCAACTGCCTTGGGCTCGCAAGGCTAAAACCAGCAGCGTAGAGCCCAGGCTGAGACCCCGCTCCTTGCAAGGCGAGCCCAAACAGCTAGGCTGCTGTTTCTAGACCCACCTGAGCCAGTCGTCTTGGCCTCTGAGCCTTGGTGCTGCAGTGTTTTGGTTGCGCTGTAGACGTACCCGTAGCAGGAGGGGAAGAGAAGGGTGCCCCTGGACTCCAGTGACTGCCCCAGCACGGGGACTGTCTTCATAAGGGCAAAGTACTAGGGAGGGGCCAATCCCGGGGTCACAGGCCCCAGCTCAGAACCACCACTCTGCCAGTCGTAGCGCAGCTGAGTCCTGTGTCAAAGCCCGGGGGCGTAGCCTGGGCACCAGGGAGCTCCTCTGGGGCTGATGGGGGGAGGAATCCCCGCAGGGAGGAGGTAGCCTCCTTGCAGCTTGCCCCCTCCGCCCCAGCTCCATGCGAGAGAGGCCCTGCCGTGGCCCAGCTCCACATGCCCTCACATCAGCATGAGGAAGAGGCTGGGGCGGAACTCACCTCTGCCTGGTGAAGGGGCAAGTTCTCTCCCGCCAGCAGGTAGCCCTCCACCAGGTGCACGCAGTAATCGACGGAGGAGCCGACGAGGATGGAGAGAGAAATCGCCTCCACAGCCCCCATTTCCCAGCCAGACCAGTACATGATGGTCACCACCAGGCAGACAACCCCTGCACAAAGAGGGGGGAACAGCAAGCCAAGTTGGGCTTCGGGCTAGATCAAGCCTGGGCTCCTTGGACAAGGGGCATCAATCCGAGCTGCTTCACTGAAGGCAATGAAGCAGCTACGGCCCTGTGCTACTGTCTAGCACAGAGCATCCCAGCCAGTCTCATTCCAACCAGCCAACCCCTTCCTCCCGGCATCAGACAGAGAGAGACCCCGAACTAGAACTGGGCACGCTGCCCTCCTCCCATAGCACTGATGTTTTCCGAGCGTCTGAACATTCTTACCGTTGGGATGGAAAGTCAACAGCTCGAAAACATTCATGTCTCAAAAAGGCCCAGACCTTTCCCATTTCAGCTGATTGACAGGTTTTATTTTGATTTGGACCTTTAAACAAAAAATTTTTTTTTGTTTCAGTCTAATTAGTTTAAATTGCAAAACAAAAAATCCTTTCGAACCAGAAAACTGGAAATGTCTCCTTTTTTACGACTTTTTTCAAGTCGGGAGAGTCCCCAACACGGACCTGGTTCCACAAACAATTTCTGTTTCTAAGAATCTCTATTTGTTCGGTGAAAAACAATTTGCTGAAAAATTCCCAAGCAGCTCATCTGAGAATCCAAATTACACTCTCAGATTGTGAGGTGCTCAGATACTAGAGTGATGGGGGACCGTATGAGAGAGACAGACCGACTGACTCTGTATGGGGATATTCAGACTGACCGACCACTGATAGTGGTTCTGAACCTTCCAGGAGGCTGATTTGTCTTTCATACCCCCAAGTTTCCCCTCACTTCAAAATCACTTGCTTACAAAAATCAGACATAAAAATAGAAAAGTGTCTAAGCACACTGTTACTGAACAATTGCTCACATTCTCATTTTTACCATAGAATTATCAAATAAATCAATGGGAATATAAATATTGTACTTACATTTCAGCACATAATATAGAGAACAGTATAAACCAGTCATTGTCTGTATGGAATTTTAGTTTGTACTGACTTCACTAGCGCTGTTTATGTAGCCCGTTGTAAAACTAGGCAAATATCTAGATGAGTTGATGTACCCCCGGAAGACCTCAGAGTACCCCCAGGGGTATGTGTACCCCTAGGGGTACGTGTACCCCTGTTTGAGAACCACTGATCTACAAAAAGAAAAGGAGTACTTGTGGCACCTTAGAGACTAACAAATTTATTTGAGCATAAGCTTTCGTGAGCTACAGCTCACTACAGTAACCTTTGGCAATGAGGCACAGCCCAAACGGGAAGGGGTGGAGCACTCATGTTACAAAACCCCCTTGATTAACACGTGAGTTATGCACGTGTTTGGTTTCTAGAAGAAAGTGATGTTTATTTGTGAGTCATGAGTGGGAGACTAAGTCATTTTCAAATGATAGATTTGCTTTTTAAAAAGGGAAGTTTAGCAACATGCTCGGTCCATAATATGGTCAAATCACCAACCAGGCTATTTACAAATGTGTTTAAAACACTAACAAACCCACTAAAATATTCCGTGTTTATAATCCCATCTTTGGAAAGGAGAGTGACTGTTATTCAGAGCACATGGGCCTCAATCACATTATTATACACCAGAGGCAGGGCTGGAGTTTGGGTAGCTAAAACCCTTATTTAAATCAATAGAGGAGATTGTGTAGAGAAAACGCTCCAGAAACTAGACAGGAAAATTCTACTTTCAAGATGGGGACCCTTTGCAAACACGGATCCTGAGTCCCTTCCCACTCACTCCCAGTGCAATCAGGAGTGAGGCCGGTGCAGTTACACTGGCGAAAGCCAGATCAGAATCAGGCCCCCTGGAGTCACTCTGCTGTAAATGAGCAGTGACTCCAGTGCCGTGAATAGGAGCACAGCAGTGTAAACGAGAGGAGAATCAAGCCCGGTATAGCGATTCCTGCTGGCAAGCTGAAGTGGAAGACATCAGGGGGTGTCTTACCTAGAATGCTGAGCAGCACCGGCAGCAGGAGGAGAAGGTGCGTGGTGAACACAGCAACTGCAGCCACGCAGATAACCAGCGAGAGGATGAGACCGTACAGGGCACTCTGCACACCTGGAAGAGAGCAAGCAGCCTGGTTCCAGCCCCAGACTGCAGCCACAGCTGCGCTCCCAGCTGAGCTGAGCAGGGCCTTGCTGTGGGGCAGGCCGCCCACCTGGGAACTAACTCGAGCTGGGGCAAACGTGAAGGGGAGGATGAAGGGGATGGGGCAATGGAGTGGGAGTCAGGGGAGCCAAGTTCTACCCCTGCTCTGCCACTGACGGGCTGGGTGACCGTGGGCAAATCGCTTCTCCCTCCAGGCCTCGGTTTCCCCTCCCAGCCTGGCTCTGTCTGGTCTCTTTAGCCTGTGAGCTCCTTGGGGCAGTGAGCATCTGGACAGGTGTTCATACAGCACCCAACACGATGGCCGCCTGATCTTGGCTGGGGCCTGGGGGTGCTCCTGCACCACACGAGAATAAGAAGGAAATTGGGGTGAAGATCTGTGACCGAGCCAGGTGACGGGAGGGCAGGGTGCTGGGGAGGGAGAGGGATAGGTGCTGAAGCCCCCTGCCTATGATCTCCATGAAGATTTGCTTCCAGTGCTCGCAGGTCTGGAATCCGTGCCGGAGAGCGGAGCTGTCAGGGAAGAGCTGGAGCTGCTGCTGCAAGAAAGTCTCCCACTTCAGATAGTCGGAGTAGGTCTGGAAGGAAGACTTGCCCTGGTAGGTCGTCTGCAAGGAAGCGCATGGGACGGTCCTTAGAGTCGCCAACACAAGCCCAACATCTCCCATTCACACCTACCCACCTACCCCACTCATCCGGGGTGGAAGAGCTGGCAGCAGGTAGCTGCGCTGCTCTGGAGCCCAGCAAGAGTAGCGGGTGAATTGGTCTGCAGACCCCAACAGGAGGTGGGGGCGAGAAAAGTGACCGTGCCAAATGGCACCTTCTGACGCAGCACGCCTGCTCCACGCACACCCGACAGCCAAACCACGGGCGTGGCGCCCTGGCTGCCACAAAGCCAGTGCCAGCCAGCTCGTCTGATGGGCCAAAACCAGGGATTACAACCGCCGGGGCAGGCTCTTTAGGGCTGGGGAAGAGGCAGCTGGGTTTGCAGCTCCCAGGTGGAGTCCACAGCCCCGGCAGCTGAGAAAAACCTTGGGGACCTGCAGCCTGCTCTCAGCCTGGCCCCTTTGTCCAGGCCATTTTGTGGGCGCGAATGGAAGCAATAGGATGTCTCCGTCACTTGCAGCCCCAAGCAGGTTGACTCCCACCTGCAGCGGGAGCACAGATATTGGCAAGTGCAAAATGACTCCTGCAGATAAAGCCGGGCTGGTGCTGCAAAGCCGAGCCCTGGAGAGAGCAGGGTTAACACATGGACATCTGGGAGAATCGGTGCGGAAGCCAATGATGCCATCTGGACAGCCCCTTAAAAGCGGCTGCTTGCTTTCCTCCTGCCCCCGCCCCGCCCCACATGCCGGGGGAGCTGGTAGCAGGAGACTTGACCCGGGGAACATGGAAGTGCCCTCACCGATTCAAAAGCCATGGAGATCCACTGCACCTTGCCATCCTTCACCCCCACCGCCCCGTGGGAGAGCTGCCCGGGGAGCAGGTTCGGCTCTGGGAGGTTCTTACACTCAGGATGCAGCATCTGCAGAAAGGAGGAGATGCTGTAGCCTGGAGAGAGAGAGAGGGGAAGATGGGGGAGGGACACACAGGAGCGAAGGGACAGAGAAGACAGAGTTGCAGTTCTTGTCCATGAACAGCTGCTTCTCCTGTCACCTGCTCTGCCCTGGCTACAGATTTGGATTCTTGGCACCCCAGGGCCTGTCCCTACCAGGGGTTGAGAGCCCTCAGCTCCTGCTGGCTTCGAAGGGAGCAGAGGGCATTTGGTACCTCCCAGGACACCCTAGTCTCCCAGCAGGATGGGGTGGTAGGCCAGTGACCCCCTGTGTTCTCTGCGCCATGCCCTCAGCTGATGTGTGTTGACACAGCTCGCCGGAGTCAACGCAGTGGCATCACGTTATGCCAGCTCAGGATCTGCCTTGCTAGCTTTTCACCTCTCTTCCCCAGCTGCGAGAGGGTGGGGCTGGCCCTTGGGGATCCCTCCTCCCCCAAGAGGCAGCTCCTGAACTCTCGGTGGCATTTACATTGGGGCAGAAAGACGTGGCATCGGTTTGCAAAGCTGCAAGGTCAGGAGACAACACAGACACCCCAAATCAACAGAAGAGTTTTGCTGACAGGTGACAGGTGTTTGCTGGCAGGGGTGGCCGGCTCCAGGAACACTGCTGACCTTGCTGTCGGTGATTGCGGTGCCCTTCCCTACCCATGTCTAAAACTGGCCCCGGGCTCCTCTCGATACGGGTTAACTTGCAGCTCCCTCCAAACCCAATACAGAAGTTTGCCCTCCTTGCACAGGGGGACACCTCCTCGGGGTGTGACATGCCGGGTAAGTGACTACGAAGCAGTGCCACGTACCCAGGAGGGGTTACCGGTTCACTAGCTGAAGTCTCTGCTCTGTGGAGACTGTGGGCCAGATCCTGCTCTCCCTTGCACTGGGGAAAAGTGGAGGAACTCCACTCACATCATGGAGCCACCATGACGGGAACAGATCATCCAGTCCATTCCATCTCTAAGCTCCGTGATGGAGCTTCTAGGAGCAAGCCCACAAAGATACACAGCCCTGGGAGATGGAGGAAGCGGAAAGATACCTTGAGGCCGCAATCCCTTCTGCAGCTTGTCTGGCTAGGGCCACGTCTTGATCAAACCCAGTTCTGAGCACAGCAAAAGGTTAGCAGCACGGTTAGGGTAGCAGCTCCACTGGGCCCAGTGTCTGTTGTTTAACTACTCCCCAAAGCATGAGACAGAGCGACGGAGCCAAGGGTCAAAGCCCTTGGGACTCGGGCGCGATGATTTCAGCTAAGATTTGCAGCAAGATGGAGAGCAGGACAGGATGGTGCAATTTCTATGGCTCTTACCAACCCCACCCGCAGCGCGGGCTCAGCCTCTACATGGGGACCTGTCATTGTCAGGCACTTGTCCCCAGGATCAGGCTGGCTGGCCTTTGTCCTACATACCTGACGGCAGGCACTGGGCCCCTCCCGGCTTCACCAGTTCAGCATTGCCGGCAATGGCCTTGCAGATGAGGCACAGGTTGCCAATCTCTTTGAAGAGGTCAAAGCTGTCATCGTAGATAACGCTGCCCTTTCACAAGGAGACACAACAGCGAGAGCCGAACACGTGAGGCACACGCCCAGCACCTGGCGGGGTGGGGCAGGACCCGGGCGTATGACTGACCACACAACGCCAACTGCCCATTCTCCACCTCCCCCAGCTGGGCATGCGGTTCAGAGCCCCAGCTTTGGGCACAGAGAACAACTGGCACCAACAATCCTAGCTCCCGGAGCCGGAGTCCTGCCTTGGACCCCAGGAGCAGTGGCACAAAGAGGCAACGTGGGTTGCTCAGCAGGTTAGCCTGGGGTGCCCCTGCACCCATAACCCTGCCCAGCTCGCAACAGCACCCAGACAAGTCTGGCGAGCCAACCAGAGCTCCAGAGGTGTTACAGCTATGCCCCAAGGGCTTTTCTACATGCAAGATACAAGCCCTGTCTACACCCTTTAACGAGCCCAGTATAGTTAGAGTGGCACACCCCCTGCTGGTATAACGGCGCTTACAGCTGTATCATTTATTCCTGCAAGGAAGAGGCACCGTTACACCGATATAACTGCGTCCAGACTAGGGGTTGGACTGATTTAAAACTACCCAACATCATTAGACTGGTACAAACCCAGGGCAGAGCGGGCCCTAGCCAATCAAACCCCCAGGTTAGATGAGGGGAGTGTGGGCAAGTGACAGCAAGGGCATTCACAGCATGGCTGATTGGATGCTGAATAAGCAAACGGACCCCCTGCAGGAGCAGCCCAGACAGCTCCTTATCTGACCTGCAGCTCTATCCCCTGGCTGCGTTCCCAAGTGGCAAAGGTTAATTATTCCCATGCTGCTCTGGTACTGCACTATGGGAAGTAACTGCAGTTACCTGGAAACAAAGGTAAGCGGGAGTTTGTTGGGAAAGCAGCACCCATGTGTCCGGCTAGCAGATTTGGGAACTAAGCTGCACATGGACACTCAGATTTTCCCAGAGTAACTGAATCGTCTTTATTTAATCTAATACCTCGCCACAGGCCAGACAATAATTATGCAGCAATGGCTGGTGCTCCATAATCAAGCTTTCAGCCAAGTGTTCCACTCTAAGCCTGATTTGGGGCCCCCTCTAAAATCCACAACGAGTCCCAGAGGGTCTCAAACGTAAGTGGTTAGATCCTGGGCTCAGGTGGGGTTTTCTGGAAAGTTGGAAACAATTCGAACCAGGGGATCCTGATTTACATCTGTAGTAAGCTCGCAAACAACGAATGTGCTCTATTAGGTGCTTCATCGCAGCACTGCTGCCTCTGCTGTTTTAGCTGGTCAGAGGTGGGGAGGGATTGCTGGAGAGTCAGGGGTGCGCGTGAGAATTCGGGGAGGCAGGCATTAGCGCAACCTAACTCGGGAACAGTCCTCCTGCATCAGCCACCCCAGGGCTTGCCGGGCCTGCATGCAGGAAAGCACGTGTACCATGTCTCCGATGACGTGGTTATCCGGGTGTCGGGTGTGATTCACCCCGCGGATGCCAAACACCACAAACACCATGGCCCCCGTGTCCACCAGCGGCCGCACTGCTGGCTTTCCACAGCCGGTGTTCCCACACGGGTTAAAGCCTGAGGTGGCCGAGAGCTTCATCTTGGGGGACCCTGTCAAGCAAAGAGGGGAGGGTTACAAGCCGAGAAAGTGAGGAACTGAGCCAACACTCCACCTGGCGAGTCCTTCCAGTGCAGCCATGGCCATGTGCCCTCTGCCGCTCTCTCCAGCTTACCCTTCTCGCTGGGCACATAGAGGAAGCCTTTGTTGGGTCCGTCCGGGCTAGAGCTGAGAAGACAGCCAGGGGGCGCTATGCACACTCGGCCGTGGTAAGGGGGCTTGTGCGACTGGGCGAAATACAGCTTCCTGCAGGGCAAAGAGAGGGCATGATGGAGCGTCCAGCCCAGCAGCAAGGCGGGCACGAGATGTTAACACAAAGCAGCTCCATGCTGCCGGGCCCTTAGGAAGCAGGCTTAGGGGTTTGGCAACAGATAGTGCACCAGGGGGAGGAGAGGGAAAGAGAGGGCAGGTGAGGGAAGGAAGCTCTGGAGAAGCAGTGAAAAGAATTAGGGGAGAAAGCGACTCAGAGGTGTCATGAGTTTGTGCCCATGGGAGCGGTGTATCTGCGCTGCCCAAGGCCACACATTAGCCAAGAGTGGGATTTCTCTCTATCACATAAAGAATCCACTAACAACCCTCTATTCATTACACTAACAGCATCGATAATCCCACACTCCTGGACAGCACCTGCCACCCTGGGACCCCGGTGGCCTCTGCAAAGGTGGGAGAGTATCACAACAAGCTTATGACTTCACCGAGCTTCCTAGGCAGGGCGCCGCGGCCGCATGCCAAACTCAGAACCTCCTGTTCTAAACACACAGGCCTCTGCCACTTGAGTTAGACTCTCCATTAGCCATAAGGGGCTATGGTGCATAGCTGAGTAATTCAAATTCTACCCAGAAGAGGGCAGCAGTGCACAATACATAGCAGAATTAGACCCATTTTGCAGATGAGGAAACTGAGGTGCAGCAAAACGAAGCCTCTTGCCCAAGGTCACACAGCGAGTCTGTGGCAGAGCTGAGGAGAGACCTGGGCATCCTGACTTCCCCACTCCTTGCACTGACCACAAGGCAGCAGCACTCCCTGGCTGCTGAGCGTTTACCCGCTTGGGACGGTTACCGCGTTCGCTGCTGTTCCTTGGCCGCGACGTAGAAACTGAAGTCGAACTTCCAGCCTCTCTTGGCGTCGCAGGATAAAGTGGTCATCATCCATTTCCGGGGGCTCGTCTGCTGAAGCAGCCCTACTGTGGACACACAAGCTGTCAGCTTCTTGGTGAAGTTACCGAAAGGAACTCTATACACCTAAGCAATGGATTAACGAAAACAGACACTTAACCGCACAGTGCTGCAGAGCAGGCAAAGGTCAAAGAGACGTTAGCATCAGACACCCCCCCGCCCCTGCTTTACCCTGAGTCCTCACAGGGCCAGAGAGAAAAGGTTCTGCAGGGAGGAGCTAATCCATTGCCACCCAGACCTGGCCCTCCCACGCCTTTGCCTCCTTCCCGAGTATGGGGAGCTGGATACAACTAGAGCCTGGCTGTCGCGGGAGCTGAGCCCCCCCCAGACTGCAGCTGGAGCTGTGGTTGTTCAGTCCTGCTGCAGATCGAATGCTGGGGGATCTCCGCTGGACAGCCATCAGGCGCCCTGTGCAGGCCTGGCTCAGCCCCTTAGGCTGGAATTGATCCGTTCGGCTGCCCTGCCTGTGCATGGACAGACGGACAAAGCAAGAATTCAGCCCGCGGGACCCCAGAACGGCTCAGAAACCTTCTGTGGGTCAGCTCAGCTGAGGAACCCAGGCCAGTTCTTATCCCTTGCCACCTCCCGCCTGCTCTCCAGCCGTGGCTCTGGGATGAACAGTGACACAACAGCAGCCCAGTATCAACACCTGGCATCCTAGCAGCACCGGGTAGGACACAAGCAGTGTTCCTGTCCATGCCAGCTGGGAAGCCAGCAGTGCGAGCTTCCTCACAGCAGTGCCCTGTTGATCCCATCTCTGAGCTCCTGCTGTCTGCCTGCGGAGCAGGAGGCTTTGCAGTGCAAGCATGCCATAGAAGAGTCTAATGCACACACTTAACTTACCTGGAATGAGGGCACTTCCCCATCTCCCGGGGACACCATCTGCCACGAGGCAGGAACACTGGCATTGAGGGAGAACCTGTAGATGGGTGGCCTGCCCTGGCCTTTGGACTTGGAGACATACACAGTCCCCTGGGGATCTAGAAAACACACCACAGTCAGCCGGGCGGTGGTGAAAGACATTGATCGGTCAGCTAACGCTACAAACCAGGGGAGCGAACACAGAGGGCGTCTGGTCTATCCTCTCCCCAGCACTAGCCGAACACAACCCTCTGCCTCTCCACAGGATGGTGCCATTTCCAACGTGCTCTATGAACACAGGGCGAGATCCTGAGCTGGTGCAAGCCCTACTGACCCCCTTGGGGCTATGAAGCTTGGGATCTGACCCATCCTCCAATCCCTTGGGGTGCAGGTTGAGGAAACTAGCAGGTTTAATGACTTCCCAAAGCCCGGGAGCAAGTCAGTGGCAGAGGGGGGGAACTAGGAGGCAGCTGTTCCTGGCTCCCAGTCCCATGCTCAGACCACTAGACCACACCGCCACTCTGTTAAGCTGCTCTTCCCAAGTGCCTGTCTGCTGTGCAGCTCTGATGAGTTGAAGTGCCGGGAGCAATGAGCAATGATAATTTGGGGGCAGAGGGAAGGAAAATGTTCTCAGCAGCTCGTCACTCCCTGAACCATACGATGCCCAGCATCAAATCAGGGCTTGGTAGGGAGGTGTCTGCAGCCATGTCCCTTTTCTCTGTCTGTTCAGAGCCCACCTTTGCTATCTTCCTTCCCAGACAGGATCTCGGGCCCAGCCGGAAATCAGCAACAGGTTAGAATGACCGACGGCCAGTCCCCTTGTGCACTCACCCTGCTGCACAGCATCAGCCGCGCCCCCTCTGCTCCCCCAAGGGGGCCCCGAGCCCCGTTTCCTCTTCTCCAAGGAGGTTCGGATGTTGCTCTGCAGATTGTGGGGCTTTTCCTGAAACAAACCTGTCCCACAAGGTTAGTCAGGGAGGAAAAGGAGAATGGCATTGTCAGAGCTCGGTGTGCCAGGAACACACTGGGACCTCCATCAGCTCGGCCCCACACCCAGCACTCCCCCTCCTGGGCCGGTAACACACCGGGACCTCCATCAGCTCGGCCCCACACCCAGAGTTCCTGCTCCTGGCTGGTCACACCAGGATTTCCATCAGCTCGGCCCCACACCCAGAGTTCCTGCTCCTGGCTGGTCACACCAGGATTTCCATCAGCTCGGCCCCACACCCAGAGTTCCTGCTCCTGGCTGGTCACACCAGGATTTCCATCAGCTCGGCCCCACACCCAGAGTTCCTGCTCCTGGGCTGGTCACACCAGGATTTCCATCAGCTCGGCCCCACACCCAGAGTTCCTGCTCCTGGGCTGGTCACACCAGGATTTCCATCAGCTCGGCCCTACACCTAGCGCTCTTGGGCCAGTAACACACCAGACCCTGTCAGCTCAGCCCCAGCCCAGCACAGGTAGAACGGGGCACTGCCCTCAGCCGGCCGGACAATGTTCCCTTAGAGGGGCGCACGGGAGGAGGAGGAGGCGGCCAGCTTTCACAGCAACGTAGGTGGACACGAGAGGGTTGAGCTCAACCTCCATATCAACCCCCGCGGGGCTCTGCACAGGGCTAACGTCTCCGTCAGCTCCAGCTGCAGTGCGGCTGCCCTGGCGTCAGTGGAAGGGAGTTCCCATGGAGTTGCCCCTGTCCTGAGCACTTGCATTTGTGCTTTCCCTCCCCAAGCCCCCGGGGCTGGCAGGCTGCCACCCCTGCCCTACACGGCTGGCTTAGAGACAGAAGTTCAGAGCACCGGCCTTTGCCCACTGCCAGCCAGTATACATGGATTTCACAGTGACAAAACCCACCTTCCTGGGCAACAGGCAATTCCCTGGGCAACCCCAGCTGTCCAGAAAGGGGCAGGTCTTGCTCACAAGCACGGGGCTAACACTGATCACCATGGCGGGAAGGGAACATTTGCTCCCTAATCCCTGGGTTTTTCCTTCCAATGCCTCTGAGCTGAGAACACCAGAGAGCGTGGGGAAAAGGGGTCCAACGCAGCAGGAATCACTCTCCCGCCTGAATTGTCTTGGGCATGTCTAGTGGGCCAGGGAGGCCAGCAGTACAGAGGGGGAAGGGAGGGCAGCCAAGGAGGGCTCAGAAGAAGGCTAGAGACATTAGCATTGATGGGAGGCAGGGTTTGCAAGGGGAGCGCTGATGCCCTGGGGGTATTCACCCCATCCGTGCCGCGCAGGAGCTGCCCTCAGGCTGCCCCCATCCGACCCTTAGGAACTCTCACCTGAACAGGTGACGCAGGAGATGCCCTCGGCGCTCAGGTTGTACTTGAGGTCCAGGAGCACCTGGATGTTGGTGTCGGGCCGGAACAGGAGAGGAGCGCGGCTAGCTGGGCGGAGGCGGCTAGCGAAGAATATGGACAGGATCAGGACCATGACAAAGAGCCCTGCAATGAGAGGTGCGACCAGCATATGGGACTCTGCACACACAGAGCTCTCATCTGCACGGTGCCCCCGGGGCTGGCCATCCAGCAGCACCCAGGGGAGCAGGGTGCTGGGGGATTCCCCAGGCGAGCAGGGAAGCGACAGGTGCTGGATGCCCAGGCGCAGAGAGAGAGAGCCTAATGCCATTCCGAACACTGCAGCAGCATGTCTTCCCTAAATGTAAAGTGGCCGGCAAAGCCCAGAGGGGAGCACTGTGCCAGCGGGGAAAGGGCAGAGTTATCTGCCATATACAGAGCTATGCAAGTAGCAGAGACAGAGCAGGGTCTCAGGACACTGTCATTCCCCTGGGAGAGCAGGAGGAGGGGAGATCTATGTTCCATGTGCCTGTCGGAGGGGCAGGGCAGCGACGCTGTGTCCAACCTCGGCCTCCCCTCACCGTTAAGGCTGAGGAATTCTGGGAGCGCTGCCCAATTAGAGTCTGTGAGACGCACCATAGGGGAGGGCATCCCTCTGGCCATCCTTACCCACAATCACCCATCTGCTCTTCCCCGCAGACCACAGCGCCCAGTGCTGGAGGAGCTCCTGCAGATGGGCGATCAAGTGACCTTTCCTGATCTTCTCGGCCGGGAGCTGCAAGTTCTCCGGCAGCGCAGACACCAAGGGCACATCCCCCATTTCCAGAGCCGCTAGGGGAGAAAGAGACCAAAGGCAGGCTCAGAGCTTGGCTCGGCCCCCAAGCCCCTCGCAGGGGCACAGAGCAAGGAGCCAAAGAGAATGAGAAAGGCAAGTTCTCCTGCAGCCCAGAGTAGCCAGGCAGATGGACAGACTAGAGGACACTCTTAGAACTTCCTCAGCCCTGTGCCCTTCAGTGCATCAAACCCACTGGCCAGGCTGGAGCAGGAGCCAGAGCTGAGCAAGGCAGCGACTTAAAGCTCCTCTTACGACTAGACGTATGTGCCCAGCAAGGCTCTCAACCTGCTGCTCCCATCTATACTGTGGTAGCCCCTATAGGCGCCGGCGTGCTACGTGCTCCACAAACTCTTACAAGCCAAGCTGACGGAGCGTGGGAGGGGCACAGAGGCGCAGGGAGATGAAGGGGCTGCCTAAAGGCATGGGGCAGGTCAAGGACAGGAAACGAAGCCCTTTTCCAAGTCCTAGTCTAGTGCCCTCTTCACTCGGGCACATACCACGCTGCTAGGAAGAGCAGCCAGCAGCCCTCCAAGAGGCTTGGTTTGGAGAAAAACCCAACAACAGCTGGGCTGCTGATCTGAACTATCCAAACCTCTGGAGACTTCAGAGCAGCGCTGAAGGATTTCTGTTCCGGCTTGGGATGCCCTGATAACACCCTGTCTCTCTTGGGGTTTAGCATTTCCACAGTTACTACCAGTCGGAACCAAGAAATGGGGGGAAAATGTTACATTTTTTTTCAAACCTCCTAATATATTTGGCATCAGTGTAGGCCCTGGGTGAAGGTTTGGGGGCGTTCTTAAATGCCAATAAATAACTCAGCAGGTCTCTAGGATCTCCAAGCCCTTTAACAGCATTGCAATTGAGTCTCGCAGCACCCTCGCGAGATAGGGAAGCACCATTATCCTCTTTTTTCAGATGGGGAAACTGAGGCACAAAGAGGGGCTGGAACTTACCCAAGATCACACATTTAAACCAGAGGCAAACTGGGAACAGACCCCAGCTGCCCTGAGTCCCCATACTATGCTTTAGGCACAAGTTCATTCTTTCCCCCACTTTGCTCTGAACTCTGCCATCAATACAGCACACATGTGGATCCAGGCAGAATCTGACCCTTTGCCTGACCTGGTGTGTCCATGCGTAGCAGGGAACTTACCAACCTATGTGTCTGCCTGTTATGGGAATCACCCCCACGGAAACCCATGGCCGCAAACGACCAAGTCGGAAATGAGTCCCCATCCTGCAAACGTCCTGACACCCTCTGTTCCCATTGCCTGTGCGGGGGTGTGGGTTCGCTCAGCGTGTGGCAGCATCCAGCCCTCTAGAAAGCAAAGCAATCTGCGATGCAGGATGTTGGGGATCAGTAGGAACCCCATCACAATCCCTAGCACCTTTACAAGGAAACAGTGATCCCTCCACCCCTCTTCCCCCAATACAACCGGGTCCCCCCTGTACCCTCACCCCCCAGGCTGCAACCCCCAGGGCTTTGCTGGGGCAGCAGGCACTCCAGTCTCTTTAACGTGGCAGGAGAATGGCTGCATCCAATTTCCATCCGACGGCCACGTGCCACCTGTGTCTCACCAAGAATCAACCTCTCATTTGCAATTGGCAAGATGGCGCTTTCTCCGGTGGGGTTGGCGAGGGCACCAGGTGCCTTCCGGCAGCCCCAGCACGCCACATGGGGCCTCCACACAGAGCCACATCCTTGCCTCATTCACAAGTTGCCCAGGGGCTCTACCGGAAACTGTCCTTCTGTTTAGTACGGTCCAGGGACGTGGAGGACGAGCTATTTCCATAAATTACCATCCTGTGTGGCTCTGGCATATTGAGGAGGCTCAGCACTTGCAGCAGGAGCCCGGCAGCATGTTAAGAGCAGCCTGACCTCTGCTTGTTCTGGGACTGGTGAATTCACTAGCACAGGGCTGGGGGGAGGTATTCGCAGGTGGAGGAGGGTTAAACCTGCCCTAAGGAGACAGCTGCATCTTAGCTCCCATCTCCCCGGTCACCAGGCCGAGCCTGCTGCTATCCCCGAGGGTTTGTGTCTAACAGGGACTCTCCAGAGCTCGGGGCTGCAGTTTCAACCAGGCAGCACTAACAGCCAGCTTTAAAATCCAAGGATGAGAGGCCCTTCCCAGCGAAATACCCTTCACTCCAGCCAGGGCTAATTGGACGGTCTGGTGATTAAGGCATAGCAATGCCACCAGGACTCGTAAGTTCTCTTCCCAGTTCTGAGCTCACGCAAGTCACTGCCCCGCACTGTGCCTCAGTTTCCCCACCTAGAAAGTAGGGATAATTGAAATGACCTGCCTCATGGGAAGCTGTGAGGCCCAGCTCCCTATGCGTGTGAAGTGCTCCGAGGCCTCAGGCGCTGGGCACTGTAGAAGGACGAAGTACCTTTGCTCACATGTGCTCACCCAATGTTACACTAAAGACTACAGAGGGGACTGGGATTTTAATTGAGTATTGCCTTCCATCTCGGGAGGATTGTAGTGCCCAGGTGCTCTAGACCAGATGTTTCCTGGGTCCCTTCATAGGGTAGCTAGGTATTCTGGCCAAACCTGGATCCTAATTGGACTCCTGAGGAATAATAATGTCATGCCTCAAGTAACATCCAGCCAAGGGATGCACACACAGCAAATGCAGATCCACGGCATCCCAGGAGGTAGCAAAGGATCATTAGCTCCAGTTCACACATGGGGAAACTGAGGCACAGAGCAGCCCAGTGGTCACCTGGCAGGCCAGTGGCAGAGCCAGGAGGAGAACCCAGGACTGCCACTCCCTCAGGGGAGGCTCCTTGTCCCCAGAATGGGCTGACAGGATTCTGAACACCTACCCGGCTCCTCCTCCACGCTGAGCAGTGGGATGTCATCATCAAGGTACGGGAGTGACCCCTGGCCTGGACCGGCTGCATCCTCCGAGGCGAGTAACAGGTCATCGGCAATGGGCAAAGTGCTCGTCTTCCCACACTTCTGACTGCAGCTGGATGGGGAGGGGGGGAGCCAAAGTCAGCAGCTCTGGGCTACGTACTGTGTGAACAGCTGCTGCCTCGTCTCCGTCTGAGAGGAGAGCGACTGTTCCAGTGACCTGCTACGCACTCAACTGCCAAAACCAAACCAGCCACTTCCACTGCTAATGCGCCGGGGCATATCAGGAGCTCGGCTGCTGCTAGCAAATCGTCAGAGACTGGGCTAGATGTGTGTGGGGGAGGGAGGGGAGGCGGGGTATTCCCAGGTGCTTCTGCTCTTCATCACCCAGCTAAGGAATTAAACCCAGCCGGCTGCTGTGCCACACCTGAGAGGGAGGAAGGGGAAGGCGCACTGATTTACCCAGATACAAATCTGCATCCCCGTGCCCCCAGGGGCTGGGCTGTCCGTCTGTCTGCAGGGCTTGCATGCCTCCAGTTCACAGATTAGATCCTGGGACAAGTTCTCTGCAGGTGTAAGTGGGGGAAGCTCCCTGGAAGTCAATGGGGCTGCACCCACTGATGCCAGCAGGGAACCTGGCTCCTCTGGTTATACGTCTGGAGTCACTCTGCGGCAGCCACCCTGGGTCTACACCAGCAGAAACGAGATCCAAATCCGGCCTTGACTCCCGGCCTGATCCCGAAGGTGGAGAATAAACCTCCCCTCCCGTAAGGGCGGAATCCTGCCGGCAGCAGAGTTCTGAGGCCAGAGCGTGCCCCTCCACTGCCCGGGGGGCTGGAGGCGTGGGGGGCGAAGGGCGTTGCTTGGGGGGAGGGGTGTGTTTACACTAGGCACACGACCGGCTGGGATGCATGGTGCTTGCAGTGCTGGACAGGGCCTGCTGCCCACATGCAACCGTACTTCTGATGCATTGGTTGCAACACCTGCAGCTCAGGTCTGGAAAGGACACCTGACGAGGTTGCAGCTGCTTTGAGGCAGCCGGTTGTGAACTCGATCCCGCAGTGCACTGTGGGCGGTTCCAAATTCCCAGGATACAGTGGCATGACCACAGCCGCAAGGCGCACCGTGTCTGGATGCACCACGACAGCTCTGCCATGTGGACGCACTAACCCATGGCTAGGACAACCCAAGCGACCAGCTGCTCCCTGGAGTCAATGCCCAGGCTGTGGTTTCCTTGCCTGGCATGGGCAGGCTCCTGTGGGGGAGACTGATCAGCGGCAGGATGTGGACTCTTCCTAACAGCCCCGCGAGGACTCTCACCTGGCCTGACAGGAGCTCTCCAGGGGGGACATGTAGAGGGTCCATATTCCAAGAGCAGCCGGCATGGTGAACAGCACGGCCACCCAGCAGCAGGACACAATGAGCGACATGAAGAGACCAAAGTCATGCACGGCAGGGATCTGCAGAGAGAACGCTCAGCTAGGACAGAGGAGGTGGATCCCAGAGACCTTCCAGCAAGAGACCCCGCTAAGGCAACACAGGGAAGCGAACTCAAGAGGAGCCCGGGGGTAGGAACACTGGCCAGTCCATGCTGCCCAAAAGCCATGGAGCCAGCTGCCCCTGGTGAAAGCTGGTAGTCTAGGGCTCAGCTGATGAGTGGCACTTGATCATTTGGCATGGCAGACACTGCCCAGCGGTTGAGGTGCTCGCAGGGTGGGTGCCTACTGCATTGCTACCAGGCTAGGGGAGCTCTCTCGTGTATCTGGCCCTGGGCACATGCAGGGGAGAGGGGCAGAGCTCTCGCCAGTGGCTCAGGGGAAGGCCTAATCAGATTCCCTCCTTGTGTTTGATGAGTACAGTGCTCCCAGGGACAGCAGCACCAGCGTGCCCAAAGCGGAGGGAAAACCTGGGGTGGAATATGCTGGGATTCCTCCCTCTGCAGTTCAGGCCCCAGAGCTCCCCTGTTTGGCTGATGGGACTGGAGTCTGGAAGGGACTCCAAAAAGTTCCCGATCTGTTTGTGGAGGGACGCTGTGATCCTTAGACATGCCAGCTCTGCTTCCCATTGAGCCTCTCTTCCCAGCTTGGGCTGGGGGAGCCAGACCAGGAGAGCCAGGCATAGATGACAACGTTAGCAACGTGCCCCATTTGCCTGCCAGGTCCAGCACATTGCACCTGCCACAGGCCTTGGGAACAGGAGTCCCAAGGACATCACTTGAGCTCCAGCTTCCTGCAAAGCTGTATGGCTCAAAGCCCCAGGAGAGATGGCTTTGCCACAGGCCCAGGGCAACAGAGCTGGCCTGGAGGGAGTCAGTCTCAAGCAGGAAGAGCACACAAGGAGTATCTACATGATGCATCCGATGAAGTGAGCTGCAGCTCACGAAAGCTTATGCTCAAATAAATTGGTTAGTCTCTAAGGTGCCACAAGTCCTCCTGTTCTTTTTGCGGATACAGACTAACACAGCTGCTACTCTGAAACCTACATGAGCCTGAGAGCTCAGGGAAAGTCCCCCTCCAGAGCAGGCCCATGGTTGTCCTCTTGTGGGCCAGGGAACTGCTGAAAGGCCGGGGGTGATGTTTTCTAGCAGGCAGCTGTGACCTCAGGGGGGCCACTGCAAAGCCCTGGCGCACCTGTGAGAAGATGTTGGCAGCGTACGCCGCAGCTGTGGTCAAGGAGGTGAAGAAGGTGGCCTTCCCTGCCGTCTGGATGGTGTGGATCATGCGCAGCTGCAGGTCCTTCAGGTGGGTGGCTTGGCGGTACGTGTTTATGAAGACAAAGACGTCATCGACACCTGGGGAGGAGGAAAGGTGGGGCAGAAATGCCGCTCGCACTGGGGAGAGATGCATGGGGCCAGATCCTCAGTGGGCGCAAGGCGTCACAGCTCTGAAGTCAGTGAGGCTAGACAAACTCACACCGGCTGTGGACCTGGCCCACCAAAGCTAAGCTCACTGTCAAGCCTGCGCCTCCTGCCACGCAGCGAGGCAAGGGCAGACCATTCTGCAGGCTGGCGCGGGTATGGCAGGGCCTTTGGGTGGGGAGCAGCTGGGGCAGAGCAAAGGAAGGAGGCTAGGAAAGACTTACCGATCCCCACAATGACAAAGGCGGCCACGCCATTGAGGATGCCCAGGTACTGGACCCCGAACACCACGTGGTACAGGAACAGCGCCACCAGGCAGCTCAGCCCGATGCTGGCCAGGCCAAAGAAAGACAGGAACACTGCGGGAGGAGAGCGATGCTAGGAATCTCGGTACTGGAACTGCATGGGCTGCAATCCCTGTACTGCCCGTGGGGTGTGGGCACCTGGCCTGCTCCTGCCCCGGGAAGAGCTTTGACCTGACAGGGGATATGTTGGTCAGGAGGGAGGGATTCCAGCTGGGGCAAGGCATGGTGATGTTTCCAAAGGCGAGTGGTGGTTTTGAGGCATCATGGGCCTGATATCCAGAGGAGCTGAGCACTCAACTCTCCTGCGGGCATCAATGGGTGCTGCGGGCATTCAGCACCTCTGGAAATTAAATGCATGGAGTCTCAATTTGGGCACCCAAAGTCAGAGGCTGTTCTTGACCGGGTTGGCCTAAGTGGCCCCTAAGCAGTGGGGACGGTCTAGGACCCCACAATGGGACATGGAGCCTTCCACTTCCCACCAGTTCAACTCTCATCCAGGTCAATAGGGAAACAGGCCCCGAGCTGGATCTCCGTTACATTGGGGTAAATATATACGGGCTCAGTTGAAGTGAGTGGAGTTATTCCAGATTTACACCAGAGTTAGCGAGAGGAGAAGTTGCTTCTCAGTTGGCCAAATCCCCTCAAGGGAGCCCTTCGACTGCCCCCACCCCCCAATCTCTGCCTTGGACAATTCGGGTTGTGTCTCTGTGGCCATGGGAGGCCCTGCTACTCTGCCTAACATCAAAGCTCCAGGCAGTGCATTCCTGAGCAGGCTGGAGAATGACCTGCCCAGGGACTCTCCTGGGGCCTGAGGCAGGGACTCCCATCAGGCTGCTCACTGCAGCCCTTGCTCTGCTTTAGAGCAGGGACGGAGAGTTTGAATGCAACCTACCCGAGCAAGAGGTGAGGATATAGACCAAGACTGCGATGCAGCTACTGCTGATGAAGGCCAGCAGCATGTCGTTACTGAAGGTCCTCCTCACTTCATAGTCAAACAAATCTGTCCCACCATACAGCACCTGCACTTTGCTGGGGTGGAGAGAGAGGCGGGAGAGAAGGCACAGAGGAGAATATACAGTGAGTGGGGCTGGAGGATCGAACCACATGCATCTCCTCCAAAACCAGAGGGAGGTCATGTGCGCGGATCAGGTCAGATTGCAAGGAGTGGTGGCCGAGGTTTGCATCAGGAGAGCAGGCAATAACAAAGAGCGGGTCTCAGATTTTTAAAATTCCTCCAGTGCATTGCAGTCAAAGGTGTTAATAGAGTTCTCGCTGTCAACAAACAGCTCTGGAAGCTTCCAAAGCCAATCCCATCTGGCATCTTAAATCATTGCTTATTATATTAAGCGCAGATGTAATAACTAGCTGGGTGCAGGCAGAGCCCGGGCCTGTGAACCACTGCATGATTTACCAGCCTCTGCTGCTGGAAGCTGGTTCTGAGCAGAGGTAATCCGAGATAATTAAAACCAGGAATACAATAGCCCTGCATCACAGGAGCGTGCCTGTAATCCAGTCTTTTTGGGGGCTTATACACCCCCCCCCTTCCCTATTCCCCTCCCTGCTCCCCATAATTGCAATCCTTCCCCAGGCCCGTACTGAGAGGACTTTCCCACGGCTGTAATTTCAGAGTTGACCCACACTGGCTGTATTTCACTTGGCTGATGAAGATCAGAGTCCCTGCAGGTCAGGGGTACTGAGATCCAGAGCAGCAGATGGCCAGAGATGGCTGAAAGCACTCTTCCAAGCCGCTGCCTGACCATCTGGGTCCCCGCGACCACGCCCCTGTACTGACCAGATGCATCCCCTCCTCAAGCTGTAGTGAGGTTCCCCCTGCAAATGCTGGAGCAGGTACAGAACAAAGCCCAGATCTGACCAGCTGGTTCCCAGCAGCACAGAACCCCAGGGAGACAAGCTCATGTTTACCGGGGCAAATCCTGCTCCAGGTAACACTCACTGGCTCTGTTAGGCTTAGTGGTGTTCCTCCAGCCTGACACGAGGAGCAAGAGGAGAGTCAGGCCCTTTAATTAGACTCATCCGCCCCTTTTACAGGCCAGTACATCATCAAGGGCCAAATTCAGACCCGGTGTGAACAGAGGCAACTCTGCTGAAGCCAGTGGAATTAGACTGGTGCAGAATGGATGCAAGTGACACCAAGATTAGCCCGACGTATCTGTATACACCTCCACCTAACTGAACTGCGCCCTGCAAGGACAGCCTCACCTAGCACCAGGTTCTGCTGACAGCCGCATCTGTGCATACCCCCAGGAACCCCCCAGACTCAGGTCTTGCCCCCCCACCCCCACAAGTTGTCCCATGGTAACCGTACCGGTATAGTTAAAACCGTACAAGCGCCCTAGTGTGGATGCAGTTATAGCCGTATAAAGATGCTTATCCTGTTCGAGCAACTCCAATATGGGACGGGGACTAAGGTGTACTGATGTGAGGCACCTTTATACTGGTATACCACACCATCCATTGCAGCTACTCCTGATTGAGCCCCTGGCAGATGAGAGCAGAATCTGGCCCTCTGGACTGGGGCACCCTTTGTGTGGGGGAATAATTCTGCATGGCTCTTTGCAGGAACGGCTGCCCTGGGCTCACAAGCCGAACCCCATGCCAACTAGCACTGGCCTGAGGCATTAGGTCCTTGCACTGTCTCATGCACGTTGCTGGGGCCATGCAGTATTAAAGCAAACAGGAACTGTGTGAACCATTCATTGCCACATGCTCCAGCACCCGTGGCAAGGGTGTTCTGGAGGCCTGCTTTCTTTCCTTCCTTGTGCTGGCCACTGCCCAAGGGAGGAGACTACCCAGGCTGGCCAGTGGTCCGATCCACTCTGCCAAATCCTGCACTCCTCATTCCAACGCTGAGAAGAGCCTCCTAATCGGACTTACCCTGGCAGGGTTCGTGGGAGCGTGGCTGCCTGGCACCTCCTGCATTAACCTCAGAGCCTCGCCCCCCAGCATCAGCGCAAAGAGTAACAGCTGAAGGTAGCTGGATTAACCCCTCGTGCACCTGACACGCCAGCGGCTCCTCTAATGTAAGTGACAGACAATCTCCCACCTCCTCTCCAGTCCCCTCCCTTCCCTGCCAACTGGATACTAAGTCACCCAGTCCGTACATGGTCCTCCCGCCTCACCTGGTGGACTGCTTGGCCAGCATGGCCACGTAGGTGACCACGAAGCTCTGGAACTTGCTGCGCTGCTCGTCCCACCTATCCTCCACCGAGTAATAATTGGGCAGGGGGGCCCCGAAAAGGATCTCGCTGCGGAGGAGGGAGCTCTTCATGTTCTCTGCCGAAAGCCCCTCATCCACATACCAGTAGAACTCCGGGTGGGTCATGGCCAACTCCAGGGACCCTGCAGGAGAGACCAGCACAGAACCCTTTAGGTCAAGCTCTGCCAGCTGGGCGTGGCACATGGGGCCAGCCTGACGCTGCAGAGCCCCGCATGCTCTCGTCCTCTCTCTCATGAGACAGCAGCCGGCTCAGGGGGATCTCTCCCATCCCATCCATCTCCAGCCTCTGCTCACCCGGCCTGAGAAGGGGATAGGCTGACAAGAAGGCTCACGGCTGTGACAGCCAGCTTTGCTCCCCATGTCACCTGTGCTCGGTGCTACAGGGCAGCCACACCGCTATCAATCACAGCTGCTCTGAACAGGCGGCCTGGAGCTCAGAAACCCCCGGCCCTGTTACCCAGAAAGATGATCATAGGAGAGGCTCCTGAGGGCAGCGACCCCCATCTGAGAAGCCCACAAGGAGAAGATGGAGCCAAACATTCCCAATGGGAGATGGGGGGGGCATTATGGAATCCTGCTTCTGCTGCTGCCCCACGGCAATACTCTGCAGCCCCACGGGATCAGGATAGGGAAGCCGGGAGTGGCATCCTATAGGGTGGGCTGCACTAGCAAGAGTGGGACCCTACGCAGCATCATATATCACGCAGGCCAAAGGCCAGCGCTGATCGTAGGGTTGCCGTGGCCAATACTGTAAAGCGTGAGGCTCCTGCTCCACCCAACTCAGGTGAGGAGCTGGGATTCCCGTGCATGCTGAAAACACGGTCCTACAGAATGGAGCGTCAGTGCACATTTCTTCTAGGGCACTGCAACGAACTAAGCCGGGTGGCTCTGAGTCACAAATCTGTGAATTCCAGGCTGCAAGGAGTCCACAAGGCGGGCTCCGGCAGCAAGGCCCCAGGGCCTATTTTGGAGCAGGTACCAGGTAGCAGAGCTGCTGCTTGCAATGGAGCAGATGGAGTAAATCACTTGCCTGCTGCCCATACGCCGCTCTGGCTGGCTTTCAATCGGCAGCATATGCCTGGGAGACAGATGGAAGCTGCTTCCCACAACCACATCCCTCCCACAGACTATCCATGATTCACCTCCAGCTCCCCTGAAACCCGCCCCTGCAGGAGGGGTGGCATTAGCCCTGCAGAGCTGCTGAGCGGAGTCAGTACTAGTCTCCCTCGCCCCCAGCACCCGCCTCCTGGTGGCGACTCACCGGGAGCATTTCACCCCACAGCAGCAGCAGATCTGTATCGGCCCAGATAGGCGAGATCTACACTCGGAGCTAGGGGGGGCGATTCCAGCTGGTGTAGGCAGTGGGGCTGCGGTCACACAGGTAGCAGGCATGGGCTAGCTGGCCCAAGTACATACCTAGGGGGTCCAGGCGGGTTGGTACTCGGGGTAGATAGCCCTTGCTCCCCAGGCTCTTGCAGCTACACTAGTATTTGTAACAGGCTAGCTTGATGAGAGCCAGTACGAGCACATCTACATGAGCTGGGAATCACCCCCGCCCCCAGCTCCAAGTGTAGACGTAGTCATAGACAGGAGGCTCTCCAAGGCAAAAAGATTGTACAGGGCCTAGCACTGAGGGACCTGACCACTGACTGGGATTCCTAGGTGCTACAATAATCACCAGCAGCAGGTCCAGGGCTCACTATCTGACTTGGGGATCGGGCAGATGATGAGGGGAGAAAGGGCCTGATTCCCCATCACTCTGCACCTCGCACTGTCATTGCAGAAGGGCACCCACTTTGCACTGGCGTTCGTGACAATACGAGGGGCAGGGCGGCAGAGGGGCAAGCTGAAAGGACTCAGACCCAGGGTCCTTGCCCAGCAGTGCAGGGCTTCTGCCAGGTCCCCATCTCAGTGGCATGACGACTGGTACTAAGTCTTGAAACAGTGACGAGAGGCCAAATTCAGAGTCGGATTCACTGATGCACTGACAAACCCACAAGGCCAGGGTGGGAAAACTCCAGGGGCATAACCACAGAGACTGGCTGGAAAAGCAAAAGGTGAGCCCCTTGTCCTAAAATCCTGAGCTCCCCATTCCACAGTCAGGCCAAGCCTCCCCCAGGGCAGATGGAGATCAGCACTACTCTATCTAATCTAACCGGGCCCACAACATAGGTGCTGACCAACCATACAAGGAGACCCAGACCCGGGACACGCCTCAGTTCAAGTCCACCCAACTCCCTGGGCTCACCTTGGATGTCGGCCAGGTCTTGCCCCATGCCGTCGTAGTAGATCTTGCCTCCCCGTTCGGTGGGGAAGAAGTAGGTCATGAGGGAGCTGGGAGGGGAGCAGTATGAATAGGAGCCCAGAGGAAGATCCTTCAGGACCTCGTGGGGCTTCCAGCAGAACTCCCGGAAGTGGGGGTGGTCCATGATCTTCCGCTCTATCTCGTGGATGGTGAGCAGGCGCTCGGAGGTGAAGATGTTGTTCTCGGCGTCCCCTCGGGCCAGGAAAATGAGTTCGATGCGCCAGTGGGCATGCGTCTGGGTGTTGGCACTGACGTAGGTGCTGGAGTAGTCCCAGTGCGGAGCACCCCGGGCGAGGCGGGAGGTTTGGTTCACCAGACTCCGCCGGGCCTCGGGCCCAGCAGGGCTGGTCCTCCCTCCGCCCACGGGAAGCGCCGCGCTGCGCCTTGGCCTGGCCCCACCGCCCAGCCGAGAGGCGTTGGGGTGGAGCTGCTGCAGCTGCTCGAAGATCAGCCTCTGCAGGGTCTCCGAGGTGAAATCAGCCAGGTCCCGGCGGTTCCGGCCCCACGAGCCGAACTGGGACTTGAGGGCCAGGGTGAGCGCATCGAAGCGCTGCGAGGACTCGTGGTTCCTGATCTCGAAGGCGTTGTAGGAGATGTCGATATCCAGGGTTGGGTAGTGGAGGAACATGACGACAGCCAGCGCAGCGGGGATGGCACAGCCCAGGAAGAGGATAATGCTGGCGCAGCATGGGTTGGTGAAGACCCAGCCAAGCACGCTCCAAAAGCCGGACGCCGGCAGCATGGTCGGCAGTGGCCTGGGATTCCACTGGCATTTGCCACACAGCTGGGGACCCTTGCTCCTCTTCCGGGGGCCAAAGGCAACCTCCTCCTCCTCCTCCTCGAGCCAAGCATCTTGCAACAAGGGGTCATCCTCAGTGTCCATGTCCAGCACCTGCAGCGAAGGGGGAGAGAAATAGGAGTGAGCGGGGCACCCGCAGGGTGGAGAGAGAGCGGCAGGGAGCTGTGGGTGGGCCCACAGCACCGCAGAGGGGCTGGGGGTGGCAGAGGAATTGTCCCAGACAGCACAGAGTTAGCATCACAGCAATGACCTAGGCATGCCTCGGTGGGGGAGGGATGGAGTCCCATGCTCCCAGCTCAGTCAGGCAGCAGAGAGCCTCTCTATTTTGATGCCCCGGCCTAGACCTTGCTGCTCTGTGGCTACCGCCGTGCCAACCCTGCCTCCTTGCTAAGCTCCCATAACAACCAAACGCTGGGACCCTGCCCAGCTCCATCCACACCAGGCACTTCAGACACAGATTGAAAGCGGCCGGCATCGCTGTCCCAACTTCCGGGGCTTTGTCAGAGGGGCTCTGCCTAACTCCAACGGCCTTGGACACAGACCAGGGGGAATCCTCTGGGCATGCAGCCCTCACCTGCATTGCAGCAGCTGGGCCATTTCAGTTAGCCAGCTCCACTTCGTGTCCGGGAATAGTTTATGCCGTCAGATGAACATTCCCAAGGCCTCCTCGCACTAAGGCTGAGAACCCAGATATTTATAGCCGGGTTATGTATCTTTCCTGACAGCGCACACATGCACAAATTCATCCTGGTCCTTGGTATCAGTCTCCAGACCTTGCCGGCGTGGGGAACAGGCAGCCAGGCAGGAATCTCCTGGGCAACACACAAGAAATGCTTCTAATTTCCAGGAGATAATTGCAACACCGTGGTCTCGGAGGGCAAAAGCATTGGGTTTGTTTACCAGCAGTTACATCAACACTTCAGCCTAGAACTGCCCAGCTTCAGGGCCCCCCAACTCCTAGCCGTGGGAGTCCGTCACCAGGGTTTACTGCATGAATTTGCATCCCTTGCTATGGAACAACTGGAAGCTACAAGCAATCCCCACGGCTAGGGCTCTCTGGGGAGGGTGGGGCCTGCTCATGGTGGGGGCGGCGGGGAAGACAAGGAGAACACACCCTGGAGATGGACGGACACCTCAGGGCAAAGCTCGAGCAGGGGGACTTCTTTCCATAAGGAAACTATTAGCATGGTGGTCCTTGGCCTCGCCCATCCTGGATCCCGGGTTAAAGAGAAGTGTGTTGGGACCCCCCCTCTCCAGCCAGCCAGGGAACCCTGGACACCTGGTAGAGAAGCCCAACTTGAGACCCTGCAGTCTAGCTATTTCCTTGCCCTTCCTTTCGGCAGCAAAGTGGACTCCTCCCCCTCCCTGCAAAGTCCCGGTCCAGAGCCACAAGCAATCTACCCCCAGGGGAGAAACAGCATCAGGCTTCTGCTTTAATGGGGCTCCAAACACCCGGGGGACTAACGGAAGCCCCCCCAGCTCCCCCCCCCCGGTGCCCTCGTACTGCTGGAGCCATGCCCAGAAATATACAAGTGTAGCAGCTGGGAGGCCAGAGGAGAGCTAGCTGTGGTCAGAGCAGATAGGAGCGCTGGGAGCGCACCGGGGCTCGCAGGCTGTGGGAGTGCAGCAGGGATCCGGACTGCAGGTGGCGGGGGCGTAGTAGGGCTCCTGGGTTGGCCTCGCCAGCTCCTACAGGATTTAAGCTCCCATTTTTAAAGTACAAATTAAGGCCCCAAACTCACAAACCTACTCAGCACCTGCATCTCCAGCCGAAGCTTATGGCAGCGGCGGGTGCTTGGCCCCTCTGGAGCACCCACCAAACACGGCACTCAGTCAGCAGCCACTTTCGAGAACGGTCAGTCCCCGGGGCTGTGAAGATCTCACTGTGCGGGACTGAGCCTGCATTCAGGCCATACATGACAGCAGCTCTCCACTGGGCAATGCCAAGGGTTTCCCTAGTTCTGCTCACCGGGGCAGTCTGTGCAAAGGGATTCCAGCCAGAGCAGCTGTGTGGCATGGCAGGGGAGGGCTCAGTGCACGCCCCATGGTTTGGATTACAGGGCTAAGAGGGCCCCCAGCTGCTGCTACTGCCCAGTGCAAGGGGAGGAGAGGCACAAAGTCAAGAGGAGGAGAAAGGAGGAAAGGAGAGGATGGCGCGGAGCATCACTCTGAGTCCCGCAGCTCCCGCCCAGCAGCGGCTGCAAAGGGGGCTCTGCACATCCGTTCAGCTGGGGCAGCAGGTACCGACAAGGCCCCGGGCATACAGAACAGGCCCCTCATCCCCTGTGCAGCCTGCATCCCGTTCCCTGCTGCTGTGTCCGCAAGCTGTGGGGCATGTCCTGGGGAAGGAGCTGGAGAGCTGCAGGGCACAGGGATCAGCAGGGGCGGGGGTCTTTGCTTCCAGGAGGAGAAAGCTCTAGAGCTGAGGCCATGCATCCCCTCCCCCATCCCACCCGGGAGATACAGAGGGACACGTGCTGCTTTCAGCCACACAAGCGTCCAGCCAAAGAAGCCTTCTCAGAGGAGTTGCCCCAGATTTACGGCAGTGTAACCTACAGGAGAATTTGGCCCAGAGTCCAGTTTTACAGGGACCTTCCCATAACGCTCAGCACCTCCCCGGACACACAGGTCGCGACTGCCTGGCCATTCCCCTGTAGCACACGATCCTACCCAGTTGGCCAGTAGCCCTGTACACTAGCCCACGCTCACATCACTGTGGGAGAAGCTACCCTGAGTCACTGTCCCAACTCCACTCCGGGCTCGCTCGAATCCTCCGTGAGGAGCTCCTGTCTCCCCCAACCTCTCCCCCCCACCACTCCAGCCCAGCCAAAGAAGCCACCAGCGACACTGGGAATTGTCACAACACATTAAATCCCATCTCGTCAGCCCCAGACGCCGGGATTGTTCCGCCCACCTGCCGCGTCTGCAGAGGGAAGAGTCTGCTCAGCAGCAACTCCCACGAGTACGCTCCCGGCCTGCCTGCCTCCACCAGCCTGCAGGGCCCAGCTCCCACCCTTGCCCCTCACTCTGCTCCGCTCTCCAAGGGTGCGGGAGCAGGGGACATGGCTGATGTCCGGACAGCCACAGAGTGTCCCTTTCCCCAGACTCTTAGTGCATATCTGAGGGTGCAGGGGGACTCGGGCCAAAAAGGGGGTCTGGAGTCTGCCTGTCCACACTCTGCTCCATTTCCTCACCCTAAAAATCAGAATGCTAGTACTATCCCCAGGGGAAGGCAGCAAAGGGGTGTCTCGTTAGAGCATTCAGGAAGATCCTGGACGGGACCGAGGGAGTGGGTCTGGGTTCAGGATCAGCTAAGGGGTTATTCAATTTCCAGTGTGCACATTCCAAAAACAGGCACCCTTTGGGTTTCACTGCACATCCGTGCGGGGCTACACGGGATTGAGGCCCTGGGGCAAAGCCAAAAGCAGATTAACAACGCTGAGCAGAGAGGCTAGCGTTGCTCAACATGATCAATTTCAAGCCAGGCCCCACCCAGCCAGTATTTGCGTACGGGTCCTGGAGATCTTGGGTCCAAATCCTGCTGATGACCCATGTGGAGACGATGCTGCTGATGACCCATGTGGAGACGATGCTAAAGACATGCAATTACCTACCACCCCATTCCTTTGACCTCCCTTCCCACTGCCCAGACACCCACCAGGGCCCCCATTTCCCTCCCAAGGGATGGAAGTTCCGCAGGACCCAGCCAAGGGCAGGTACATAATTTTTTCAAAATAATCTTCATGAGAAAGGGAGGTAAAGAGCTATAATCATTCCGCATTTATTTGAGCTTCTGAGGAGAGGCGGGGAAAGCCAGTAATCCTAAACAAGAGTGCCTGTGCGTGACAAGAAAGGAAGAGGGAACACAGAGAGAACCTGAGATGGTAACAGTGCAGGAGGAAAAATAATCACACCTTCTTCTTTTCTGACCAGAGCCCAGTAAGCTGCAATTGGAGGCCACGTCTACACTACAATATTCGGTCAACTCACGTTGCATCAGTGTGCAGCCACTGACTGTCTATTTCTCGGGTGCATGAACGCTTGGCTGCTTACATCAGTGCCGTGGGTACTCACAAGCGGTTGTGTCCATGTAAAAAGCTGTGTACCATGGGTAGGTTTTCCAGCGTGCCCCATGCCGCTGGCTGGCACAAGCCTAGTGGGACACTTCCACAGGGCTTTGTGAGATGCCAGCAATTCGCCCAGAGATTTGCTAGGAACTGGGGGTCAAGTATGCACAATGCCACCTCTTCCATCCCATGATGCAGGGCATTGTGAGACAGCTGCTGGAATACTGTTAGGGCGGACACTGGTACTGCAGCATCTACTCTTGCACCGTGTTGACGGAAGGAGGCTGACCATGCCCCAGTGTCATTCAGACAGGTGGTGTTATTTCCTCACTGTAATAGGGGGCTTATGTCAGCAGGAAACCAGTTTAGGCGGAAACACATGCACCACGAGCTGAGACAAGTCAATTTAGGTCGACCTACCTTCGTAGTGCAGATCGGGCCTGAGGCAGGATATCAGAAGTCAAGATCCCCACCCTACCTGTTGCTTCTAGCCCAAGTGGGGCTGGGAAGCTGCTTATAACTGGGGAGCTATGTTGTATCCCTGTCTCGGGACACCTCCTCTTTCCAGAGGTTTGGGGCCTTTATTAATGTAAATCCAGAGTCACTCCACTAAAGCCAATGGAGTTTCGGCTCCAGGATGGCACACCCCAGTGTAAATGACATCGGAGTCTGGCCCCTGGGTGGGATCTGAAGGGAGTTGCCTCCGGGAGGTGGAGTGGAGGGGAGGGGAAAGGGCAGGAGGAAATAGGCGGGGCAGGGGCAGGATCTTCGGGGCCTAGCCTCTGCTCTCAGGGAAAAGGAAGGACCTGGAGGAGGGCCTGGTTGACAACAGAACAGGGTTGTTCAGTCTGACAATTCCTGCTCCTCTCTGCAGGTGGAGGGGCCAGCCATTGGGAGCGTTTCCCCCTCACTCAGCTCTGCACCTCCTCCCTGCTCTGAACTCCCTTCAAAGGAGACTTCACCACGGGAGCAGCTGCAGAGCCAGACGCAGCCCAGCCTCACCCCTGGGACTCGGCTCTCACACAGCCCCTCATTGGGTCACGCCTGGGTCGAAAGCTGCTCTAACCCCCGGCACTGCTCCAAAGAAGACGGGGAGCGTGGCTCCAAGAGCGGACAAACCCTGGGACAAGCCACGAGCAGAGAGTTCTGAGAGAACAGCATTTCCTCTGCTCATTACCATGCAGGGGCAAGCTCGCCTTCCCTCTGCTGGCTGCTGTGTTGTCTAGGGACTCCCAGTGCTCACATACGGCCGTGTTACCTTTCCTTTAGCATCAGCGTCAAGCCAGCAGGCCCTAATCTCGCAGCCCTAGTCAAAGCTGCCTCCTCCGGGGACTTTGCCTGCATCAGGATTCCAGGATCAGAGAACAAGGCCAGCTCTGACTGCCGACGCTGTGCAGAGAAAGGGCTGGCTTTCTCCCCCAGCCTTGCCCGGCACTCCCTGGCCAGCCATAGATCACGCGTCATGCGAGTCGTCACTCGCCATCCAAAGAGCCACTTGCTGGCTGCAGTTACGCAGCTGCTGAGACGCACATGCGTCTCCTAAAGAGCGGGCAGCACCCCGAGGCGGCACAAGTGGGACGGCAGCTCTGGGACCTAGGCAGCACTGGGAACAGCCAAGTGAGGCTGGCCGGCAGCTTTCCACGTGTTAGAAGGAAGGATGAAGAGGCACCAGCCAAACACGCCCAGACTAGGTCCATGTCTCTGGAGGAGATGAGGCACGGACACTGCCCACCCCTCGCGGAATGAAAAGGGGAATCTCAGGGGGACTCTCTCTGCCACGGCTGGCACCAGCAGGGATCTTCTTGGGAGGGCTGCACTAGAGACGGAACAAATGGGTGCCGTTGGGACCTTGATCATATTTGGGCTTGGATTAGAGGCCAAACCAGGGCTAGGGTTAGGTTAGGCTTCAATGGCAGGGGGCTCTCCTGGGCTGTCACTCCCCCTTCCAGCTTTGGAACAATCCTGGATCCCAAAGGGTGGCTGAACCCCCTGAAACGAGGAGAGGCAGTCAAGATTTGAGGACCCCCCTGCAGGCTCAGCTCCAGCTTGTCCTGTAGGATGGGGGGGGGGGAACGAGGAGACACGTGGAAAAATAAGTCGAATCCAAAAGCATGAAAGAAATGCCCAGACGCCAAACATCTGCCCAAGTTGCATGCTCCACTCTTGACCACGTAGCCAGGGCTTCTCTGCGCAGCTTGCTCGGCCTCAATAGACTGCAAGCTTTTCCAGACAGGGACCAGTCCCCTCTGCAATGGCACAGCCCAGACCCTTGTTTCCAGGCTGCATGTGGGAGTGGAGAGCTCTGGTGCCCTTCCCCAGGTTACACCATCCTGATTCTCCAGTGGGTTTTACACCAGGAATGTCTGAGTGCAGAGAGACGCTCAGGAGGAATCGGAGTTGGGGGCCTTGTAGCCACGCACCCATCCCCTTTTCTACAGGGGGCAGGGGAATCCCTGAAAACTAAACGGTCCTACCATTGCTGCTTGGCACCAAGACACGAGGGATCACAGCTGCTGCCTGTAAAAACAGACACAAGCCCTCGCAAAGCAAATGCTAGTTCAATCTGCGGAGGAGGAAAATGCTTTTGTTCCCCTGGCACAGCGACCTCATTTGCAGGCCCGGATCTGCCTGTGAGCACGCCCTGCCCCACACCAGATGACCCCTGGGTGAAAAAAATCTGGTTTTCAAGCAGCTGCTAATCTGCTGAGCTGTTCTGCCACAACTCGCTCTTCCATCCCTCCCTCCCACAGCCCGCCCGGCACAGTCCTCCTCTGCGGCTGCCACTCACTGCACTCCCACGCAAAGGCACACTGCACAGGCCATGCCCTGGCTTTCAGATCGCCACTCCCACCGCTGATGCCCATTCTGGGCAGTAATTGGGAACCGGAAAAGGCAGCGTGGAAAGGGACATGTCCAGCAAGGGGACACAGGCAGAGGGGCCGACACAGAGCGTAGCGTTATTTGCTGTTGCTGAGTGGGGTCTCTTTGTACTTGTGATCTGAGCAACGTGATGGCCATTCTAGTCAGCCCCTGCCACTTGCACTGACTTTATCCAGACCCCCAGCTGGAGAGCATGCAGAGTGTCAATTTCTGCTAACCCTCCGCTCCCAGATCCACCCTGCGGGACTGCACCATGGCAGAACCCCCTCACAAGTGCCAAGGCGGTGCAAGTCACTAGTAGAGGGGTCTAGCGCCCACTTGGACCCAGCAAAGCAGCCCGGGCAGAGCGCCACACAGTGGAGAGTTGAGCCGTGTGCCTAACACACTGGTCTGAACAGTGGCTGCTTCCCCGCGCATTGCACCAGCTCCCCGGGAAATCACTGGGTGGAGATCTCGCTTTGCTTCTGCTGAGCGGGGACTATGCGTCTAACGTGCAGCCAACCTCACCCACCCCAGTCTCACCCAGACATGTGCTCATCTGCCGTGCCTTCCTCCTTCTGCCAGCTAAGGGCCATTTGAGGATGGCGAGAGAGGGAGAAAGACGCAGGTTCAGCAGCACAGCTGAGCTCGGAGCGACGACGGTGCAGAAAACGATCTGCCCCAGGGAGCGGGTGGGGCGGGGACGAGTCCCTAATCAAGCAAATAAAAAGCCTTTGTGGTTCCTCAGCATCCAGTCCTATGGACCAGAGCCAGCCACGATTCAGTTCCATTCATCCTCCTGGGATGCCTGCCAAGGCTGCCAACATCAGGGAGCTCAGCCTGCCCCCTAGGAGGGGCTGGGACAGGCACATGATCCTGAAAGGATCAAGAGCCTGAGCTGGTGTAAAAGGGCCCAGCGCTCCTGAAGATGGTGGAGTCAATCATGCAAATGGGCATCGGCTGAGGATCTGGGCCTGCACCTCACATGAGAGCACAATAAGCTCAGGGGACGTGTGTGGCCTGGGTTTGTGCTAGGCGCTGCACAGGAGGGTGCCGGTTCATGACTGGGGGTACGAGGCACTACAGTAATGCTAATGTCAATTTGAAAGGGGGCCGGGAGAGAAGTCATGGTTACTGCTTGGACTCGATCTCCAGTTTTGCAGACAAATGGGCACCACAACAGGAGAAGCCAAGCCCGCACCATTGCGCTGCGCCCCATTCTCCCCTGCCTCGCCCCCAGGGCTCATCACCTGCACCTGAGCAGAGTGGGCCACGTCAAATGCTACCAGGGGGGTCTCACGCCCCCGCAGCATGGGCGTATGTGATGGCACAAGGGGCAAGGCCAGGTAGAACCCCGCCCACAGGTCCCTTGGGACCCGAATCCACTCGGATTGTAAAACCCAAACCTTACCGTTCTACCTGGGAGCAAGTCAACCTGGCATCTTGTTACCATTTACCAGGCTGACTAATGGGTTAATTAGTCATTTAAGGGGCTGCGGAGCAGGGAAGCACCAAGCCCTGGGTCATTTTTCCTATAGCTCTTGAAATCATATCCAACTCCCAGCATACAAGAAGAGGTTGGGCCAAACTGGAATCAGAAGAGTTTTAACAGTCACTGGAACGGGCAGAATCTGACCCTACAGCTCATGCCCCCAAACATCTGCAAGCACTTCCATTAATTCACACCCAGGCCCAGCAAAACCTCCACGATAAAGGATGATTTCCATTTGGCAAACTCTGGGACAAAAAGCAAGCCATCACCAAGTCAGGGAGAGGCAGTGACAGACAAGGAAGCTAATTATACCTGACCTGACTAATTAATGCCAACTTTCAGATTAAAAAAATCCTTGCTAATGTTCCATTTCAATTACTCGGTTGTTCCTTTTACAGGAAAAAGGGAACCGTGTGTACCAGCGAGACAAAAAGAAACGGAGACAGAGAAAAAGAAATGGGAGGGAAAGACAATTTCTGTGAAATTCGAGCTCCTGGTGGACAAAATAATTAAACTTCACATTCCCGGACCCCCTGGGCAAAGCTTCCAGAGCCCAGCTAACCATTCTGCGGCTGAATTTGTATTCCTGAAACTTCACAGAGTTGCTACAGGAGTCAGCTTTCGGCCTCTTCGTCATCTAAATAAAGTCTCTATGGGGGGGCTTTGTGCCTTCTCACACAGCTTGCAAAATCAGTTGATCAGGTTCCAGCTCAGAGGAGCAGCCCCATCGCCATGCGAAACAGCCAGCAAAACCCTGCGTTGATGAGGTCCAGGGTCATCTCTGGTCTCCACTTCCCCATGCCAACACAACCATGGCTTGGTTAATTCATTAAGCCTCACAACGCCCTGTGAAGTAGGGCGGTGTCACCCCTATTTCACCCATGGGGGAAACGCGACACACAGAGGGGAAGGCCACTTTTTGAGAACAGTGGATACAGGAGATACCAAGCATTGGATTTTCGGAAATGCAGAGACCCCCCTGGCATTGTGGGGCTCGGCATGGGTGCTAGCTGGGACATCCCCTGTTGTCGTTAATGGGGATACTCGCAAGCTTAAAGTCAGGCATGTGCTTAAGTAACTTGCTGAATCAGGGCCCAGGCCTCCTGTCTTGAATTCCTGTGCTGGTGCCACCCATCCATCCTTCCCCCTGATGTTGCAAGCCAGCCAGATTTGCTCCTTGTACCATACATAGGTGCTAACTTTTGGTTTTGCTGGTGGGTGCCCCACACCAGCTCCGCCCCCTCCCCCCCGAGTGCCTCCTGCCCACTGCTCACTCCTTTCTACCCCCTCCTGCCTTCATGGCAGTGAGAGGGGGAGGAGCAGAGAGGAGCGAGTGGCAGGGCAGCCCCACTCAGCAGCTGATGGGGGCGCAGGGCCAGCCGCTGACCAGCCGATTGGCAGCCAGCCCCCAGGCCACCAGAGCAGCAGCCCCAGCCGTTTTTTTTCCCCATGGGTGCTTCACCCCCTGAGCACCCCCAGAGTCGGCGCCTTTGGTACTGAATCACGCAGATCAGTGACACGGCATTTATCAATGGTCTTTCTGGCTCTTTGCCTTTCCTTTTCCGTTCGCTCCAGATACTTTGGAAAGATGCACACAGGCCCCCCGGACACTTTACAGATCAGAATGACATCAGGACGCCCCAGCAGCACGCTGGTGTCGGAACTGCCATGCGAGGATGCGAACATGGGTTTGCTGGGAGAGAAGTCAGAGGAAATTAATTCCCCTGGATTTTTCTTCTTCTTTTTCTTTTATAGGGGCCATCCTCTGCCATCTGAAGACCCCGGGAGGGGAGGGGGGCAAGACTTCACAATGGGCCATATGCAAGAGGGAAAGCTGACTAAACTCCCAGCCCTTCTTCAAAGAATGAAGCATACTCACACTCCTAATTAAGGCCTTCTCTTTCACACCAATGACCATCTCTGTCTCACCTTTGCCCTCACTTTCATTTCCAGCATGCCTGGCACGCTGCATGGAAAGTTTTCATCCTGGTTAAAATCAGCACAGTTAGAGACAGACGAGGCCAGTTAGATCTAAGGTCTTGTCTCCACCAGGTAGAAAGGCCGGCTAGAGCATTTGTAGTTTGCAACACCTGTGATACACATGCAACTGCCATCCCAGTTGTCTTACAAGTGGTGATTGGACCTATTTGAAATTACACACAAAAATCCTACACTGAAAGAACAATAGGGTTGCCAAGTCAAAGCCTCAGAAGTTAGGAAATGCCAGAATTAAGGTTGCTTGTGTAACTTTAATTCATCCCCCTTGTGTGTACGCTTTGATAAAGTCTTTAATGCCATGATCACGTACTATTTTTTCTACGGGTTCTCTCCCTCAGTCAGGGTATTGGACGGATGGTGCTCACGGAATGAGCAGCAATTCAATATTTTGTTTTTCCACTGTGTGGTCCCAGGCCTTATTTCCTGCACGCTATTCAAACGCTGCTCTGGAGACAGAATTGTTAGTGTCTTCCCAGACTTTCCTTGGAGCTCATCACTGTAACATCTGAGTGCTTTGCAAACATGAATGGATTCATTTCCACAGTGCCCCTCTGAGGTGAGGGGTGGTATTATCCTCGTTTTACTGCTGGGGAACCGAGACCCACACCAATTAAGGTCAAAAGTATCCACTAATTTTGGGGTGACTAAATTGGGACACTTTGGACCTGATTTTTTCAGAGTACTTAGCGTGACATTTTGGAGGTATATCTGTGCCAATGAACCTCAGCCAAGCATGGCCTATGGCATCCCAGAGCTGCGATTGCAGGGAAAGTCCTGTCGCCCCGGGCTGGAACATGCCCGGTGCAGATGGAATCTTCAGGGCAAATCTAAGGAATCTGTACTGAGCATGTGAGAACTGGGATTTTTCCCCTCCCCACAGATTTTATAACAGCCAAATGTGGGTGGATTTTCACAGGGACAGCAAAAGACACATGCATGACACAAAGCACCCGCCTACCAAGTGTCGAGTCGCTGCTCCAAAGCGTGACGTTGTGAAAGCTCTCCAGAGAAAGAGTCACCAGAGTTTTTTTTAAAAAAGATGCATTTTTCCCCTCATTCTCAAGAACAGCTGAACCATTTGGACAGAAATTAAAAACGAAACAATAAATAATGATCCGCCTGAGGCAGACACTCGGCATGGAAAATTTCAGCCCAAATTATTAAAATCTCGCAGTTATAAAAAAATGAAAACAGGGTCTTACCATGGGAAGCATCAGACAACCTTAACAGGCAGTGCTATCAGCCCCACCTAGAATATCCTGCTCCAGCAGATCATTCACTGGACTACGAGTCAGGAGATTTGGCTTCTGTTCCCAGCTCAGGCACTGATCTGCTGTGTGACCTTTGGGCAAGTCATTTCACCTCTCCTTGCCTGTCTTGTCTATTTCGGTGTCTGTACAGCTCCTAGCACTGGGGGGCCCTGATCTCCATTGGAGCCTCTGGGCACTACCACAACACAAAGAATAAAATAAAGGGCAGACTAGAATCCCACCCCCAGAGAGCATTTTACACCTTAAATGACACTTGATCTTTGGAAATCAGAGGGAGGCTGGCAAAGAAAACTAATCATGTGTCTCTCTGGGTTATTGCACCTAATTATTGGGGGTGCTGAAACATAGCACCTTGGTTTTAATCATACAAACCCCCTTCTGCCGTGTTCGCTACGGGAGTTATTTATGTATCGTTTAATGTTAAAGCCCCAGTGTGACTCAGGCTTGTGGCACATGGCGTAAGTCTACCCTGCGAGCCTCCCAGCTTGGGGAGACAGCCGTGAGTTAGGGGGGCTTGCGCTAGTGCCAGCTGCGTGGACCCCGTGGCATTGGCGGAGGCTCTGGCTAGCCGCACAAGTTCCGAGCTGGGGGTTATGCTGGGGCAGAGCTATTTTTAGCACACTGACACAAGCCCCGCTAGCCCAAGGCTGTCTACCCCGGCTGAGAGGCTTGCTCCCAGCGATAGCGTCGACAGCCTTACAGGCTTCCACCCGGCAGCACCAAGCAAACGGAGCCGCCGAGGTGCTTCAGAAGTAACAAGCTTGGTTAAAAAGTTGCTGGGATTTGTGTCTGAGCCAGAACCCCTCACTGGGGCTGAGCAAAATGCTCAGCCACGTGTGCGGGGGGCCCGCCAGAACAAGCTTGTTAAGGGTGGGTGGATTTCAGTGCTCCGGTTTCTACCCCTCACGTTCCTGCGTTTAGAGCCACACCTTGGTACACCATTAAAGGAACATCTGCTACATGAAAGCTGTGCATGATTATAGCGAGGTGTGTCACTCCAGGAAGGAATCTCACACACCAAGACCCTCATTGGATCCCCAATTCCCCACAGCTCGCCCTCCACCCCCACCCTTGACAAGGCGGTGTGCTGTTGTCAGCCCCTCTGGTCCATTTATTATTCCAACCCATGCTCGCCGGCTTCCCAGTTTACGTCACCGTGGGCAGCAATGCCGTTCTTCGCTCAGCTGCCTCCTCGGGCATGCTTCTAAGCTCTGACCTAGCTCCCTGGCACCTGCTTCGCTCAGGGCTGGCGAGGGAGTACTGACAAGGGGGAGGGTGGCTGGGCATTGGCCTCTGTCTGCAGCTCCCCTGCAATAACATGCTCTTTAGTGCATGGTGACGCTGACAAGCATGTACTGATTAACCCCCATGTTCCCCTTTTGAGAGTCCCCCCGTAACCTGACAGTAGGGAGAGCAGCCTCCCTTCCCCCCCTCCAATATACCAACCACTTGCCTACCAACACAGAGGGTAAAGAGGAAAATCTGTGGGCCTGATCCTTGGGCATAGACCATTGCTTTCCACTGTATCACCAGAATAATCAGCCCTTACACCTAGCTCAACCCGCCAGGAAGAATCACCCCAGTGTCAGGGACTGAGACGCAAACTAGGTGCCCTTTTGCCACTCAACCACTCTACTCCAGGCAAATGGAGGCACAGCAGGAGAACATGGGTATTCCTGGAGAAGGGGGGGCCTGGCCACGATACCCCTCCACCAAACCTGTGTTTTCACCCTGTTTTCCTTTTCACGCTGTAACACAGAGCTGGAGTAACGGCCACAGTGTTGCTGACACTCCTGGTTTTATGGCGAGGTTTGCTGTAGTCGGGGCTTTTCTTAAAGCCCCAGCTCCTGGATTCATGTGCGACTCTCAGCTTTCTTTTACACTTCATGGATGCAGAGAAAAAGCTGGGAAAACGTGACTGCTAAAAAGCTCAGAAACCAAAGGGCAAGAAGAGAGTGACCCTAAAATTTGTCACCAGCTGAAAAATCACGATTTGTAAAATCATACAATTTGGGGGGCCCCACTCCTGCTATTTGAATGCAAAGGAGAGCATTGAGCCCATTTTGAGCATTGAGCCCACCTCCTGATCAGCTCTCTGTACCAGTGGGAGGAAGCCCAGGATTTAGCTCACCAAAGTCTTCAGTAATCCAGTGCCACTGGGGGCCAGCCTGCACGGGGGCTATTTGTACCGGCATAGCCACACCGCGGTGCAAATCCCTACCGTAGGCCTTGTCTACGCTATGGGCCTGACCGCAGCGGTACTGCAAAGCGGCATGGTGCAGGCCCTTCCTACCTCGATGTGAGAGGGTTTTCTGCTGCCGTAGGTAATCCACATCCCAGAGCAGCAGCAGCTAGGTCAACGGAAGACTTCTTTTGTAAGCATAGCCACATCTGCACCAAGGCTGGGGTCAGTTTAACGATGGCACACAGGGGTGTAGACTCACGGCACAGGTGTAATTCAAGGCTTGCAATGGAACCGCTTAGCCTGGCATGACACATTTACATATCTGTGTAGCTACACTGGTACAACAACCCCCAGAACAGGCCTGCCCTTCGACTTCAGCCATTGCCTCAGTGGAGCAGCAACCCAGCCTCACACACATCAAGGGTTTCTTCTTTCCATTTGAGACAGCTAGCCTCTACCAGTTCCACGTGCCCCCTTTGCTTCCCAGGCCTGGAAGGCATGAGAAAACAGTAACCTGTGGAGGGAGGTGCATACGAGCCACACACATCAGCCATCCCTCATTCCAGACACAATTTAACCTCCATTCCACATGGACTAGAAGGTCTCACTTTTATTGCTATAATTTACTGACACCAGAAATGCCAGACTCAGACATAGAGGTTAGAGGGAACGTTATCTGTGCTAGAAAATTGATCCCAATGGCACTTGAACAGCACTCAGCTCTTCCATGGTATTTTCCACCCCTAGATCCCAAAGTGCTTTGCAAAAGGGTGTAAGTGTTGTCATAGCCATTTTACAGATGACAAAATGGAGGCACAAAGAGGGAGCAGTGAGTTTTTTGAGTCTCATAAGGCGAATCTGTCTGTGGTAGTTATCTGCTCCCCCAACTGTAGCATCTGAGCACCCCACAGTCTTCAATGTAGTTATCCTCACTGTACTCCTGAGAAGTATAGAAATGCTACTACCCTCTTTTTACAGAGGGGAAACTGAGGCACCAAGTGGCTGAGCTGCTTGCCCAAGGTCACACAGGAAGTCTGTGGCAGAACAGGAACTGAATGCAGTTCTCTGAAGTCCAGGACTAGAGCCCTAATCCCTGGCCCATCCTTCCTCTCAACTGCCCCAATAATTCTCGTGTCCCTGTGTAACCCACTATTCAGTGCATGTCTGTGGTACCACCTTCTACTGGCTGGTCCACAGAGGATAAGAGTTTCCTACATCTACCAGGTGGTGGAGTTATCCCTTGAAGTCAAGTGAAGAAGACTCATGCTTTTAGTGCTGAATGCATTCCTGGATTCATTCCCCAGTGACCCCTTATCATAACAAATCACTACAGCTGGTTTGGGGATCACTGGGACAAAGCCTGCTCTCACTGAAATCAATGGGAATGCTCCCTTTGGACCCAGGAGGGTTCACAGAAGCCCTTTGGGCCCAGGAGGCTTCACATCATTTAGGTCCTCGCAGCCTGCAGGGCAGGATCTAAGTAGGCACACGTATCCCCTGCCGGGTTGCCCTCCCCCTTAGAAATGTATTCAGCCAGCTGCTACTCTCGCATGGAAACCTGACACTTCCAGAATTAGATTAATTAGCACTAATTTCTCATTTTCCCAGGATCAGTGAGAAATCTGGAAGCAGAGGCATAAAGCCCAGAGACTGGAATGTCTCCGCCACCACAACTCTGGCCAAGCGCGGGAGGGAAGCAGCATCATGACTCACTGAAAACTTCCCCAGGGATGGGCGGGGTGCAGGGGGAAGAGGGTGCTTCGGTGCTTAAACAGCACAGCTGCAGCTGCCCTGCCAGGACAAGGGCTTAGAGTTCCAGCCCACTGTGCCAGCCATGCAGAAACTCACATCAAGAGCTCCCACAGCTCAACGGCCACATCCCTTCAGACCGTTCGCACGGGGCCGACGGAGGGGATAGACTGGTAGAATGAGCAAACACGCGTTAGTGGGGCCTTAATCTCATTTAGAGCCCAGGATCCTTCCAATGCAAACAGGGGCCACTGCAAAGAGGTATTCCCCAGCCTTGGCCTGGCTGGCAGCCGAGAGAGGGTGACCTGCGGCCGGGTGGGGTGGGTCCTGGGCTGCAGCACTGTGGAGGGTGCTCCATAGGGTGCGGGAGCTGCCGGCAAGGAGGGCTGGGCTGGGCAGGCAGATGGAGAAACAGGATTATGCTCCCCCTCCTATGCCCCCCACCCCCGATTTACACCCAGTATCTGTTGCTGATAAGTTTGTATCGATTCCCATTAGCATTGTGTCACATGCTTTCCCCCTCCATCCTGTTAGGGGTGCTGTGTGGAAGGGGAAATCATCCCGCAGGGAGCACAGATTCTACAAGAACTGTGCTGACCACAGGCCAGACTGTGGTAGAAAAATGCCCCTACCTGGATGGGATGGGACTCCGCTGATCTGAGATCAGCCCGGATCTCCCTGTCAGGGCAGTTCTGCAGGGGACAGATAACCTCCCAGCCTCCCTTTCTCCCCTACCACACACACACACACACAGGATTCAAGGGAAGTCTCCTAAGTCCAGCCTCATGGAGTTTTCCCCTAGCCCCTATGAAGTGCAATGACCCAGCCCAAGGGAAATAAACAGAATATACCACATGGTCCCCGAGGGGCTCTGCCCATAGGATGCATCCCACACACACCCTCACAGAGCCCTTCATAGGCTGAGATGCTGCTTCCCCTTCTTATTTAAGGCCAGAGGCAAATACTGCAGTTCTCCAGGGGATGGCCTTGTGGCTAAGGCAGAGGAGTGAGAGTCCAGGCAGATCTGTGTTCTCTTCCTGACTCTGCCACAGGTTCTCTCACAAGGCCTTGGACAAGTCATTTAAGTGAATGTGCTGCAATTTCCACCATCTGTCAAGCCTGACATACTTGTGGCTCTTTAAATTCTATCTGTTCAGGGCCGGCTCCCAGCTGGTGTTGGCCCAAGGCAGCAAGGAAACCAGCTGGCTGTGCAAGGTTCAGACATGGACAACCTGAGCTCCTCCAATTCCTACTGGAGCCAATGTGAGCTGTGGATGTCAGGTCCCTCGGTTTGCCTCAGCAGACTCACTGGAGCCAGCCCGCAGCTGGGACAGAGGAGTGGAATGGACAGAGGCAGCACTGGTGGGCATGGGCCTGACCCACAGCACACTGAAGTTGATGGGATATATGGGGCCAAACTCATCCTGCTGGAACTCTATTGACTTCACTGGAGTTGTCAGGGGTGAATTTGTGCCAAAGATTTTAGGTCAGTAGGGATGTCTTAACCCAGCAAGTTATGAACCACAGGAGACAAAACAAAGAGAGGCTTTTCCAATGGAAAGGTCATCCCGGGTTTACTATCAGTGCTATTCCAAGCCTAGTTCTCAGGTACCAGGATCTAAACAAGGTCCAACTCTTCGCTGCGCCAGGTACATGGCGAACTGCTCTGTGAACTCCAGAGTAACTACACAGTGACTTTCACAGAGGAATTCACTCTGTGTAGTAGCATCAGATTTACAAGACGGTAGCTTCTTATCTACAGATTAAGCAGTTCCATCGGGAATAAAACGTTTACCTGCTGATGTATCGTGCTCCTGAACAGTGTTTTATTGCTGTGTATGATGCTGCAGAATTTTTATCTCACTCTGTGCCTGGGTGTATAGACACTAGTGACCAAAAAGAAAGAGCAACACCAAAGACCACAGCCTCTCTCCAAGAAACACGCATGACCCACTAGAGCTGAGATGCGGACTGGTAATTAGGGGTTGGGGGTGGCTGATCTCAGAACTTTGAATTCGACTGTGTAAAAATGATGGATGTCAACCCGCATTGCTGACGCCAAAGACACTTCAGTGGAGGGAGTAGAACTCCCAGAAATCTCTATTTAAACGCATGCATGGATCCCCATACAAGTCTGAAACTAGCTAGAGTACAAGCCACTGCAAAAAAGCCCAGTGGGTCTGGAGACCCAAGTGTCTCTCTCTTCCACAGGCCCAGTACCAGGGCGTTCTGAGCCTGCAGCAGTTGGCAGCAAGCACCAGAAAGAGCAGTGTTCTGCCTGCTTTAAGCAATTGCACAAGCTCTACAGAAAAATGGATTTGGCTTTCGAAACAAGCTTCGGCCTGGGTTGTCCAGATTCTCAGACCCCAGTTGAAATGGAGTCCACTGAGTCCCTTTCATGCTCTTGTGGGCCTGTCTCCGCCTTTCCATTTCAACTCACCCAGAAAAATCGGCTTGGAGATTAAACTCTGGCATGAGTTGTAGGTGGGAGAAAGACTGGGGGAGTGGGAGGGAGAGGGAGGAGAAGAAAGTTTCAAGAAAAGTTGTTTGGGTTGGTTTTGATTTATGAGCAGGAGGGAGGCTTGCGCTTCACTTCAAGCCTTTTAACCCTTCCCACAGGGTAGGGTTCAATGGCAAGTCTGCAGCTCCCTCTTCCCAGGGAGGTTGTTTGACTTGTTTAAATAAAGAGAACAAAAAGCCCTTCCTTTGACTCAGGGAGGTGGGGGCTGCACATGTGGCTGTCCCCTGAGTAAGGGGGAGAATCAGGATTTGTCCAACTCTCTCCATAGATTCTAACCCAGCACTCCAAAGCAGGTCACTCAACGCCAGGTTACGACAGACGAGGACCAGCCAGCACATCGCAGCTCTCTCTCAGAGCAGCCAACACTTCACATTTCGAGATCACATCCTCTTTTACCAGAGGCTGTGCAAACCTTTCACTAACACCTATTACATTTCGCAGCTCCCTGGGGAGGTTGTGAAGATTACACCCGACTTTACACATTAATAAATGAACGCACAAGGGACTTGCTCCTGCTCTCCCTGAATTCAGCCAAAGCTTCCATCGACTTTAGTGAGAGCAAGATGAGGCCCAGCAGCCTATGGCTCAAATTATCAAGTAGCCCCAGATCCCACCTGCCTCAGTTTTAGGGTACCCAATTCAGGACCTCGGGCCTGATTTTCAAAAGCAATGGCATCCATCGCTCCAGTGAAGGGAGGCCCAAATTGGGTACTCCACCAAAAATCGGAAGCCATTTTTGATATATTGACCTACGTGATCGGCTCGAGGTCACACAAGTTGGTGGCAGACCCTAAACAGCAGCCAGGGATCCTGACTCCCCTCCAAAGCCCAAGCACAACAGAGAGTAAAGCAGTAATTAAGCAAAACCTTGTGATGCCTAGACCCAGATTTCCTTCTTTGTCGTCATTCTGCAAACCTAAGGGTCTTTTCGGTACAGTTTGAGGGGAGCTGGCACAACTCCAGCTATGTATTTCTGTAGCTAGACTGTGAAAGAAAAATGATCCTCAGATTGAAAGTGCCATGAAAATGCAACGTGTTATTATTTATTAAAGTCGCAGCTGGCATAAGCAGGTGAAACTCCATTGAAGTCGATGGAACTGTGCCCACTTGTGCCTATATCCAAGCTGGGCCGTAGCATCGATGGAGACTTCCATTCAGAGGGAGGGAGAAAACAGAATGGGAAGAGAAGAGCCCATGCAAAGGACACGACGCAGTCACATGACAGTCAGCAGCTGATCAGATCATTCTACAGGTATCGTTAGGGCCGGTAATCCTGATGAGCATCCTGGCTGGGAGAGACAGTCGCTCAAAAGGAACACCCAGCATCCCACCTCTCAGCAGCTGCACAGAGCCTCCATGGGCAGCCTGGGATAAGTCCAACCAGAATTCCTTCGCCCACAGGTGGCAGGCTGTGAGAGACACAAGGCCTGGTCCCTCATGTTAATCCTTCAACACAGCAGCAGTATGGCCAGTCAGTACTCTCCTGATATGTCTCCTCTTCCTCCACTACAAACACCCTGCTGACGCAGCAAGGAGGAAGCAAAGGCAGAGGATGGTCCTGATTCTGATAGGACAGACAGCCCATGTGCTGTCCCCTCACTCCCATGTATGAACGGTGGTGTGATGTGGATCATGACCACCCTCTTCCTTTAACAGCACTGAGCACTGTACAAACCATTTCTCTGATTAATTCCCGTCAGCAAAAAGTATCATTACCCACCTTTGCAGGCAGGGCAGGAGTCTCAGGCAGGGTTGGTAGGTGGCTTGCCCAAGGTCAGTCAGGAGAGCTGGGATTTGAACTCTAGACCCGTGAACTTAATTAACAGTACAGAGGGCTCTTCTACTAACTACACAAGTGCCAGGCAAAGCCATGCTGGGAAGGAAGAGAGTGGGCAACCGCAAGCAGACGTCACTGACACCCACAACTCAGGACTCTGCTACACAGTGATCCACCAGCTGGATCCTGAGCTCACATATCCCACGTAAATCCAGAGTGACTCCACTGACGTCACCAGATCTACACTGGAGCGAGTGAGATCAGCATCTGGCCCCAGGTGCAGTAACGTCCAAGCCCTCGAGGCCAGAGTGTGCAAATAAACGATTCTCACCTCTGACTCCCCTGCATGAGGAAGCGGCTATTCGGAGTGACCAGCAACTTAAAAAAAAACAGACAACTGTCGGAGCCTCTCTTTTCGTTCCCTGCACGAACAGCTGCCTCCCCAGCGTCTATGGAACGTGAACTGCCTTCAGTTCAGCAGGAATGTTCTCTATTAACAAGGTTTGGCAGAGATCAGAAATGAACAGTGCCAACTCACAAGTCTGATGCCTTAAGGCAGATGGTGGGGAAAGTATTCCAGCCCCGCTTCCCCCACCTCCTCTCCCAGCAAACAGAGAACTCTAGGCAAGAATAAAGGGGGCAGGTGTCCAAGGTTACAGCCCTCTGTGGAATCCTAATGTCCGTACCCAACATCGAACATACGCGGGGCCCCCGGTCTGCGCCATGCACCCTCTGCTCTGCGCCTCGGGGCCCATAAAACCTGGCCTCTCTCGACTCCTGCCAGGCCTTTGGGCTGACTGCAAGGGCACGGGACCGCTTAGAGGCCTTTGCTGGGTGCCTTATTCACCCTCAGCTCAGGAGGGCAAGGCCCTACTCCTCTCAGAACAGACGGCAAGGATGCAAGTCTGCTCCCACCGAAGGCAGTGGGGTGATGCCAGTGACCAGGGGGACCGAGTCCTGCATTTGGGGAAGGAAGACAAATCAGGCAGCACCCAAGCTCCTGCTTTCTTCTTTGTCCAGCTCCTGATAATCCCAGCAGGACGAGGACACACGCTGACCCCTCACGGGGGGGACGGTGGAGGGGGCAGGATGCGCAGCACCTTCAGCTTCCGCCAACTAAAAACGCTGCTAGCCAACAGCCAGGAACTGCGGGATCCAGCGGGAGCAGAGCACGCTGCGCTCCCAGCACAAAGTGGGTCTGATCCTGCTCCCGTCCAGTCAGCTGGATCTTGGCTACTGACATCAGGAAAGGCAGGTGGGGGTCCCTCAACTACATCCTGCTCTGTCTAGGAGGTGCTGAGCACCCGGTGACATACAGAGGAGTTGGGAGTGCTCAGCACCTCAGGGATCGAGTCTGTCATTCTACATTAATCTGGTCGCAGAATGTCTGGCTCTCTTGGGGGGTTGACTAAGGTATTTCAAAGGCACTGTGGGATCCAAGCTCAGACCCCCTTCCTGACTGTACAGCGCTGTCAAGGGGAGGTATTCTCTGCTGACAGCCGAAGGTGGCTAGGGAGGAGTGGGTGAAGCTGCCTCCGAGATTAGAGATGCACAGAGCAGTGCCGCCTACCGTTACAGCTTAAGGACGCAGAGCTCCAAGGTCAGGAAGGTATAAACTCCAATCAACGGCTCTTAAATCCTAACTCTGCTGCTTGTCCCAGCTGCTGTCTGGGTAGAACCATTTACTCCAGAGACCTACGGAAAATAAAGCTAATCCACACGCCTTAATAGACAGAAGCACAGACTGGCGAATGCAATATAAATAGCTCATACTCAGTAATAACCGTAGCCTGCGGATTGTCATCTTCCCATCCCATGTAATTCTACTCAGCTGGCCACTCTCTCACTCACCCAAGGACCAAATTAATATCACAATGGAAAAGCTGGATGTTTCTACATAACCAGGCCAGAAATGAAGCAAGGTTCAACTCTTTCATCTTTGATGAACAGTAAATCACAAAGCTACAGCTGTCTGTGGTGCACAGAAGCCAGAGTCTCTTCCCAAATAGGGACGGGCAGGAGGAGATGTGGTACCTGTTTGCTCTGCCAGTTCCCAGAACAGCACCATCACACGCCAGCTGCAAAGCCATAAAGCCAGAATCACACCTACACACCATGTTCCTTTTCCCCAAAACCACTGACAGCCCCATCAAGTGATGAGCCTCTGTCATACATATAAAGGGAAGGGTAACTACCTTTCTGTATACAGTGCCAGAAAATCCCTCCTGGCCAGAGGCAAAACCCTTTCACCTGTAAAGGGTTAAGAAGCTAAGGTAACCTCACTGGCACCTGACCCAAAATGACCAATGAGGGGACAAGATACTTTCAAAGCTGGAGGGCGGGGGAAACAAAGGGTTGTCTGTCTGTCTGTGTGATGCTTTTGCCAGGAACAGATCAGAAATGCAAGCCTCCCAACTCCTGTTAAGTTAGTAAGTAATCTAGCTAGAAAATGCGTTAGATTTTCTTTTGTTGAATGGCTGGTAAAATAAGCTGTGCTGGAGGGAATGTATATTCCTGTTTTTGTGTCTCTTCATAATTTAAGGTTTTGCCTAGAGGGATTCTCTATGTTTTGAATCTGATTACCCTGTAGGGTATTGACCATCCTGATTTTACAGAGGTGATTCTTTTACCTTTTCTTTCATTAAAATTCTTCTTTTAAGACCTGATTAATTTTTCATTGTTCTTAAGATCCAAAGGTTTGGATCTCTATTCACCTGAACCAATTGGTGAGGATTATTATCAAGCCTTCCTCAGGAAAGGGGGTGTAGGGCTTGGGGGGATATTTTGGGGGAAGATGTCTCCAAGTGGGCTCTTTCCCTGTTCTTTGGTTAAAAACGCTTGGTGGTGGCAGCATACTGTTCAAGGACAAGGCAAAGTTTGTACCTTGGGGAAGTTTTTAACCTAAGCTGGTAAGAATAAGCTTAGGGGGTCTTTCATGCAGGTCCCCACATTTGTACCCTAGAGTTCAGAGTGGGGAAGGAACCTTGACAGCCTCTTGCATCTGATCTATGGGGCCCATCATGAACCCCCGAAAGGGACGGCACCAGTGTTATCCAGAGCCACCTCTATACCCTACCATCCCTCCCAAAAAAATAAACCTGTGTGCTACCACCAGGTGCTTTTTCTCCCCACTTCTGAGCTAAAAAGCAACTACTTCCTCATTCCTCCTCCCGCCTCCCTCCCCCCAGCTCTGGAATGCTGTTCTCACAAGTGAAATGGACATGCTGGATCTCTGTCATGAGCCTTCTAGGCAGACATCCAGGCAGTTTTGCTGCCCATTAGGGTTTCAGTCTCCAGCCCTTTCCATTCCACCCTCATCACCTTGAAACAGTAGGACAAACCCTGACCCCATCAAAGTCTGCAGGGGAAAAAAAATCCCACAGTTCAGCCTGATAGTGAATCAAAATCATCATAGCTCTCCTATGGGGCCTGAAATGTGTGTGTCACCACGTTGAATGTGTGTGTCAACGTTGCTCACCACGGAGACAATGAGCCATAGGGCAAAACGGGCCATTACTCACAGGAGAAGCAAGACCCTGGATGTACTCAGACAAGCAGGTATCTAGCTACCTTCATTAGCAGATCCCACTCCGGTCACAACAGGTTTCCAATTAATGAAACTGTTGCATTGCTTTTGAACAAAGCCACCCCCTGCCATCACCAACTCAATTAGCTATCTGCAGAGAGCTGGCACCTGGCCAGAAATGGGGCCCAGGAAGGGACTGGACTATGGACTCCAAGCCTGCTGGACAAGCCACAGAGTTCAAGGCCTGTGTCTTGTGGACCTCCAGGACAGAAGCCTGAATGGGTCAGACCATAGCGTTCAGAGATAGTGTCCGATGGGCTCTTCTATCCCCAGACCACCCAATCCCACTGAAATCAATGGCCAAACCAGCTTCAATGAGAGCAGGAAGAGGCTCACAGACAGGCGTCTTAGCAAAAAGGCCAAGAGAGGCCAGCCTTGCATTGTGAATGGACTTCCTCCACAGACAACCCCACCGCCTTCCAGCTGGATGGAACATCTGTTCAAGGCAGTGCGACTAAACTGTCAAACCACCTGAGAGTCACCGTTCTCAATAGCTAACGCTCCCACTCAGGGACCAGATCCTGCTGTCTTCACTCAGGCCTAACTATTGGAATCACTGGAAGTTTTGCCTGAGCAAGGGATGGCAGACTCAGGCCCCAGATTGTTCGTTTTGATCCATGCACAGATGAATGGCTTCATTGTTACTCTATTTTCTCTCTTTCTGAAGCAATTCCAAATGCAGGGGGATTAAGGACCCTGGAAGTCTCTATACTGCTCATCTGAGAGCACATTTCCTCCAACAACCCCACAGGAGCTCTGGGAGCCTGCCAGCACAAAACAAGCTAAGAGGCTGGACAGCTTGGATTATACAATATACTGAGCGACAATCCAGTAGAGATTTGTTAAACAAGCAAACCAGGTCCACAGGTGAGCCCCTTTCGAAAGGGTTGGCTCTTCTATTCAAGAGGAGACACAGAAAACGTATCCAGCCCAAACCAGGTCTATGTCTTCTCCCAGATCAAATAAGATGGTCAGGTAGGAACTAAGAATTCTAGGTTTCTACATCCGGGGGGCTCTGGTTTAAAGAATGGAAAACAGTCGGTTAAAAACAGTCTATTCTTTTGGATCCTTTTCCAAACCCCGTTGGGCTCCCTAAGAGTCATTCCACGGCCTTGGATTCTGATTGCTATTATTGCAGCACTGACACACCCCAACCAAAGTTAGGATCCCAGTGGGCCAGGCCCTGGGCTCACAAACACTCACACGCAGTAAGAGACAGTCCCTGGACCAACAAGTTCACAATCCAATTGCCTTCAGAAGGGTCCCTTACCTGGCACTACTTTAAAGGGGCAGAATGTACATATTTTACGCCCCAGTGCAACAAAGCCTCTAAGCACATGCTTGAATCCATTCTTATTCATTAATGCACATGCTTAACTTCAAGCCCCAAGCATGTGCCTAAAGTTAAGCATGCACTTACGTGCTCTGCTGAACTGGAATGGAGTGCAGAGGACCAGGGGCTTCACTTCCAGCGACAAAAACAGGCATAATCCAGCACTGAAAAAGTATGCAGCTACAAAAAAGCAATCATGTTTTCTTGCGACAACCTAATATTTCACCCACTCAGATGCATTCTTTTTTCAGCCTTTATCCAGTGGCTGGAGCAAGAATCTGATCTGCTTTTCCCCCCTCAATGCGAGTTTTTAACTCCTCTGAAGGGATGCTCCAAAGGACTAGACTGCTTCTATTTTTGTCGCTGGTTTAGCATTTTTATTTATTTATTTCCCCCCCCATAGAAAAGGCCCCGCAGATCTTAAGCAGCCAAAATTATATATTTGTGGCTTGTTTTGACAGATTTTTTTTAAAAGATCTGTATCCCCCCCCTCCCCCCGTTTCTGGTATAGCACTCTGGTTACTCATTGGTCTTTATATCTTATTCTGCATGACTCAGTGTGAAGCAGAGAGCTCAAAAAAAAAAAACACCTTACCTCACAGTGCTGCAGAGGTGTATTCATGACCGCCCCATGTACCGTATCATCACCAATGATCTTACAGTAACCACCAGCTCCCAGGTCAGAAAGGTATCTAGCCACATCTAGATCTTTAACACATTGCCTTCAATACGATGACTCCATGCTCATAGTTAAGCACATGCTTATGTATATTCAGAATCAGCACTGTAGACCCCAGCCCAGCTCCCCCGGAAGTCACTGGGAGCCGGATTGGGCTTTTAGTGCCTACAGTCATCTTCATGTTCTCCAGTCATTAATTTAGGGCCAGATTCCGCCACCCTGACTTGCACTGGGATTGATTCACAGTCCTTTGAAAGCAATGGCACTTCAATGAATGCTGAGTCACATCCACAGTGTAGTTCTTTACTCCTGGAGTAACCCCTGTCGTGAAGTCAGGAGTACGGTGCTGCCCAACGTGAGTAAGGTAGGCCGAATTCAGCCCTCGGAAAAGATGGTCATGAGAACTGTGACCAGAATTCACCCTGGTGTGCAACTCCACAGAGATGAATGAACTTGTGCATCTATGCACAAAATCAAACCTTTAAAGAGAGAGTATTAGGGTACCGTGTCAGGGATGGAAGGAAACCACAGCATCTAAAGTTTCATTGCTCAGCCTCATTACAGGGTCTGGACACACAATTTCCTTGCCTCTGCCCACACATATAGACAGGCATACTCCTGGTGATGACTACGTTCTCTCTCAGCACTGGGGAAAAATGAGGGCACTGCCTGCTCCTCTTGATAGAAATAAAGGAGACAAGAAGTAAATGGAAAAGGAGTACTTGTGGCACCTTAGAGACTAACCAATTTATTTGAGCATGAGCTTTCGTGAGCTACAGCTCACTTCATCGGATGCAAGTACTCCTTTTCTTTTTGCGAATACAGACTAACTCGGCTGTTACTCTGAAAGAAGTAAATGGGAATTCTCCTCACTGAGGGGCCTGATCCCAAGACCCTCAACTCCCACTGTCTCCTTCATCTGCCAAACCAGCAACAGTGCCAGATTCTCGACAGATGGGGGGATGCCAGGCGGATCTCTCTCATTCGAACTTTGCTGGCCTTAGCTCTGAAAACAACTTCCATGAATACTAGATGAGCCTATAGAAGAGGAGAGTTAATTACTGGGTACCTTTCACCACCAATCCTGTATCTATAGTTAGAGGCTTTTAAACAAACAATGGATAATAAAATAAGCCTATAAAGCAAATGAAAGGAGAAATCATATGCTCTACAGACAAACATAACAGGGTTTGATTTTTTTTAAATGAATTAAACTGTTGAGTTCTAATTTATGTCCTCGCTTGATAAGATTAGAGGATTAAACCAACTTTATGCTAAATGCTCCCTGTTAAGAGAGCCATGCCAGGGCTTATTGTGCATTGGCATGCACAGAGATCACAGCAATATCACCCCGAGATGTGGGGACTCATGGTATGACCAGCTGTAACTTCAGAAATAAAAATCACGGCTTATCCAGATATTCCATATGCAGCCAGGGCAAGAACTCCAATCCCACTTCGCTTTCAGGGAAGGTTATTCGCTGAGCACTTGTACACAACAGGCAAGTTTTTGTATAAGCAGTGGGCTTTTTATCTTGGATCATTGGCATCATAAGATGATTTTGGAGTAGGGGGTGGGAGAAGGAGGTGAACTGACTGACACACACCCACAGTCTCCGCCCCAATCCACACCAACAAATTAACAGCCCAACATAATCTCTCACAATACCACACACACGCAGCCTACCCCTACATACTCATACCATACAAAGTATGAAACGAAATGCTCACCCTCCTGATCTGCAGTCGATGAATGAGAAACACCCAACTGTTCAAAGTTCTCCCCTAACCGCTCATCTCTTCTCACCTGCCTCACAGGGGTGTTTGTGGGGCTTAACGTTCATAAAGCATGAAAGCTTTGAATGGAATCAACTATGGATGCTAAAGGGCGAAGTATTATTTTTAAAAACAGGTACCAAAACCTGTGACCAGCTCTAGACAAACCAAGTTGAGGCTTTGTCCACATTAAATCAGTCATTTAATTCTGCAATACTCCTAAAAACTAAATATACATGCCCCGGTTCCCCTGCCCTTACATACTGTGAGTAGTACCTTCGGGCACTCAGATCAAAGGGACTATTCGCAGGGTAAGGTATCTCTCACTGTAGGTAAGAATGGCAGAATCCAGCCCAGAGAGCTAAATCTAGCCATCGTGTAATGAGTGACTTTAGGTTTGTTACACCTGGGATGAATTTGGCCCAATATACTGCAGAAACAGAACACTTTTTTTTAATCGCAGTGGATGACTGGAACAATACGGATACTATTTTCCAGGCCCCAGTCAGGATCGCGCATATTGCGCCCTTATACATTGCTTTGGGCCATTGGACCCTTAGCTTTTCCCAGTGTGTATCTAGGGGAAACAGTCAAAAATACTGATGACTAGTTTCCCCTTGAACGATTTTTCTATCAGATATGAATTGCCCCTCCCCAGTGAAGTGTTCCCCTCATAGGAACAGCAGTCTTTGCAGGGAGAGTGATGGGGAGCAGATCTTTTACCATATTGAAGAGACTTGTTCCATCTGTTGTCTCTCTCACCAGCCCACGTCTCTATTATTCCAGGCTCTGAGCCTATCAACTTACAAGCCTCTGCAAGGTGCTAGAGAGGCTGGCTTGATGATTCTAACCTCTGAAGATGTTCTGAGTATGATAAAAGAAATCCAGCTATTGAAACGTTTCCCCACAATACAGCTACTGTGTTGCTCGATTTCCATCCAGACACAGCCTAAAAGAGCAATCAGAGAGAGAGAGGCGCTGTTGCTGTGGATATCTTTATCAGTACTTGACGGGGTGGGTGGGATGGAGTGGCCCTGAATAAAGTTTGGTTTCATAAGAAAGAACAGAATCCAGGTCCAAGATCTATTCCCAATTTTGGCTAGACTTTTTTTCTTTCTTTTTCTTTAATTGAGTTTGGTAGGGTGGTGAATTACATGTGTGTGTGTTTATTCCGTCATCTGCAGCATATTCAGATTCAAGCACAACAGCAGCAAATTGACAGACTCATCCCCCTAACACACACCTACTCACCCTATTGCATTGATCCTGCATCCTCCAGAGGCAAAACCGGGCATGCACCAGCCTGGTTTTAAAAGGCTCTGATTTGCTGATATATTACATTAAACCTTAACGGACTTCGTTCAGCTGTCAAAATGCTACCCCAGTAATTGCAGACGTAGAAGCAACATAATTGGCATGCTACTGCCCGGAGAGTACAAGGGTCGCTTTGCGTGGGAAACAAATGGAACAGGACCGAGCCTGGGCTCCGTGCAGGACATGTGTAGCATCCTGCACCTGTCCCAATGGAGGGCTGATTTTCTCTTATTCCCATCTGCCCCACTTCACCAAAAGCCTCTTTCCTAGCCACCCTAGAGGCAGATTTTCAAAAGAGCCCAGCTCAGAGTAGCTCCCTTTGTTTTGGTGGATGCTCAGCACTTTGGAAAGTCTGATCCCTACAGCCCAGCCCCTTGCACTTTAATAATAAACCAGAACAAGCAGTAAAACCCTTGGGGGCAGGAGCTCTCTCTGCTGAATGCATCCGACGAAGTGAGCTGTAGCTCACGAAAGCTCACGCTCAGATACATTTGTTCATCTCTAAGGTGCCACAAGTCCTCCTGTTCTTTTTCCTCTGTTCTGTGTTTCTGCAGCAACTAGCATGTGGGATTCTGGTCCCTACCCAGGCTCCCCGGAGCTGCAGCAATACAAACAAACAATACACAATGATCCTCAGAAACTGGTCTAGTTTGGTGCGCACATTACTATCCTGATGAAGTCACTGCAATGTAAGCCCAGGGTTAGTAGAACTCAAGGTAACAGCCCCTGGGTTTGTTAACCTAGGGTTTGGGGGTCTACCCTCATTTGTAACTCTGCTTGGAGCTGTCGAACCCTGGGCCCCAGCCTGGGGCTCCGGCATCTGCACTGCATTATGCAGGCCGGGGTCCAACCACCCACATCCCAGACTTCCCACAATGTGGCCACTCTAGCCCTTTGTTCACGGTGCCCTGTGGGAAAACTTCACTGTCCACCAAACCGGACTGTCCAGAGGACAAAGGAAGTCAGTCCCTGGCCACTCTGGGAGCCTGCCCAAAGTATGAGTCCACGGAGGTTGCCTCTTCATTGCAAAGCAATAGGGCTTGAACCCTGGGTCCCAGCTTGCCTCAGGCTCAGACCCTCCACTTTCATGGGGTCTTGGGTTCAAGCCTAGGTTAGCAGGATGTGTGTGTTGAGGGAAGGTGGTGGGGGGAGGATTTAGCCGGAGTTCAAACCCTGGACTTACATTGCAGTGTACCCATGTCCAGATCTCTGTTAGGGTAAGACCTAATGAGGGAAGCAGATTGACCCACAACTGCTGCTGTGTGGTTCTTACGCCATCCTCGGACACATTGCTGAGGGCCACTGTCCAAGACAGGACCCTGTCCTAGCTGCACCTCAGGAATTGCCAATCTGGATCAGACCTCCGTCTTCACACACACACACCGCACGCACTCTGTGCGCTCCCCGGACCCTCTCCACCCCGCTGGGACTCAGGACCGGCGCCAAGCCTCCCGCACAGCCTGGGACACAGCGCGGCTCCCTCCTGACGCTCCGCCTGGGGCGAACAGAAGGATCCCGCCGCAGCCGCTAGCGCAATCGGTGCATGACAGAGAGTCAGCGCCCGGGGGAACTCTCCTTGGTGCCCGTTCGGGACCTCTCCAAAGCCCGCCTGGAGAGCGCGCCGCACGCACCCCCCAGGGACTGATCCGCTGTAGCCATCGCAAGCCCCTGCCTGCCCTCTGCCCTGCCCCACGGGGCACAGGCAGAACCAGCTGGGAGGAGGTGAAGGGCTGGAGGAAAGTGACCTGTCCCAGAGGGGCCTAAAGGGCCGGCTGCGGCTTGGAGCTGGGACAGGAGGGATCCTGTCCCCGATCGTAAGCAGCTGGGTGCCGAGCTCCTGGGTTCGCCCCGTCAGCCGGGACACCCCCTGCTGCTACCGCAGCCTCTGCCGCCTCCCTCTTCTCCCTCCCCGCAGCCGCAGCCTTCTCCCCGGCACCCCCGGACTGGCATCCCCCCCTGCGCGGCGTGGGGGCAGCGCTTACCTCAGCCCAGCCGGTGGGAGCAGCCGTGCGGGGGGCCGATGGCAGGAACACAGCGGTGGGCAGGGGGCGAGGCGCTCTTCCCAGCGAGCGCCCGGCCAGCGGGCTGCTGGATCCCCCCGGGGAGCGCTGCGGTGCCCAAGGACCGGGGCGCCCCTTCCTGCCGCAGGACCGGAGCGCGCTTGCTCCCCACCGCCCCGCAGGGCACCGCTCCCGCCTGGCACAGCCCGGCCCCCTTCGCTCCCAGGACGGACTGGGGCCACCCGGAGCGCACCGGCTCCTCCGGCCCTGACCCAAGGCACCGGGAGCGCACCGGCTCCCCGGCCGCCGCACGGACCCCGCAGCCCCCGGAGCGCACCGGCTCCCCGGCCGCCGCACGGACCCCGCAGCCCCACCAGCGAGGAGCGTCTCCCCCGCACCCAGCCCAGCGAGCAGCCGCCGCCGCCTTTTATTGCCGCCCCGCTTTGTTTTGGTCTCGGCTCCTACCATCGCTCGCCGCGCCGTCGGGGGGGAGGCTGCAGTCAGGCCCCCGCGCGCCCCATCCGCTGGCAGCCCCGCTCTGCCCGCGGGGTGACAGCCGTGCCGGGGCTCAGCCAGCGCTGCGCCGCGCCCGCGGCGTCCTGTGCTCCGGCTTGGCTTTCCTCTCCCCCTGCACGGACGGCAGCGTTGGTTCGGCCGAGCTATATATTCCGCCGGCAGAGGCTGGCGCTGGGCCGTCGCGAGTTGAGGCTTCGAGGGGAGGGTGCTTTGCCTGGTGCGTTCCCGAACCTAGCCTGCGCTTCCTGGTCTGCTCCTTACCCGGCCTGCCTGGCCCACCCTCCTGTGCAGGGCAGCTGGGCTACACTGCTCGTGTTGTCTGCCTGCATGCATCAGGATGAGAGGGGGGAAGCCTTCCTCTGCTCCAGCACTGGCAGTCACAGCATCGCACCAGTAACTGCCCTGCAGAGTGTTTCAGGCCTTCCTCACGAAGCAGCTGGCTATGGCCACCTGAAGGGGTGCTGTACATTACCAGACCCTCAGTTCTGCTCCTGGCTCCCCCACTTGCACTTTGCACCAGTCACTTAGTGCTTAATTTGTGCCAGGACTGAGCCCTGGTACCTCTACGCTTGCTCCATGGCTGTTCATAGCCCTGGCCCCTCTGGGCTTGCTCCACCAGTTATGAATGCAAAAAAAAAAAAAAAAAAAAAAATTGCTTGAGCCCTGGCACCTCTTTCATTACAAACGAAGCACTGCTTAGCCTCTGGCTCGGCTACCTCCCCTGTAAGTGAGGGGGAGCTTTCTACTTCTGCCTTTCCTTTGAGACTCACCATTTCCACACTGATGAAGGAAGCTTCACAAACACCACATAAAAACAGGGCCATACTGGGTCAGACCAAAGGTCCATCTAGCCCAGTGTCCTGTCTTCCAACAGTGGCCAATGCCAGGTGCCCCACAGGGAATGAACAGAACAGGTCCTCATCAAGTGATCCAGCCCCTGTCACCCATTCCCAGCCTCTGGCAATCAGAGGCTAGGGACACCATCCCTGCCCACAAGGCAGCTCAATAATATTGTGAATCTTTCCTGACCCATCAGACGTGGCTTTGAGGCACAAAGAAGGGCCAGCATGGTTTCCAGAACTTCATTTTTTCTCTTTTTAAAAGGAGAATAGGTTATTGGCTTATTGCTCAACCCCAACCTGGAGGGCCAAAAGACTGCTTTTCATCTGGTCCCCACCCTTTGCCCTGTTCAGCCTGAGAGGACCTATGATAAGTTAAAACTCCTGACAGCTATCATTGGAACACAAGAGCCTCCATACCACATCCCCAGGGAAGGCAATAATATTACCCCCATTTTATAGATGTGGAGACTGAGGCACAGAGAGGCTATGTGACTGGCCCAAGCTCACACCAAAATTCCTAGCTCTGACACAGGCTGGAACCCAGATCTGCTGGGCTTTAGCCACAAGACTCTTCTGCTGAATATTGTGAGGATTTGCTTGTTAATGTTGCGTAGAAAGGGTTAAGTGTTTCTATTATTGGCCACTGGTGGCAGGCAAGCCACTGGCAGGGTGGAGGGACCACCCACCTGTCCTATAGGGCAGCTCTTATTTACACAGCCTCTAATTCTGTTGCAACCTCTTCTCTCCCAAAGGGTGTGGATGGCAGGAGAAGCAATTGGGAGCACCCGCTGCTGGATTAGGAGCCTCAGTTGCACTCTGCAGCTCTGGTATGGTGAGTGCCCTTTCCCTGTACCTCACTGCTGCCAGTCAGATTCCCTCTATCTCAGAGGATGGTAGAGAGAACAGAACTTTAAGGACAGAGATTTCTAGAGCAGTGAACAGTTAGTGGGCATGGAAGTCTAGTTATTGTTGGTGCAAGTGAATCTCTCCAGCATCATGCTGACCTATCCTTATCCAATTTGGGATTTAATAAAACAACCTTAGAACAAACCTATGACAGAATTCTGCAGTCATGCCTTAGCACTGTGGTAGAGTAGCATTGGGATCCATCACTCTAGAATTATTAGAATTGTTTTTTTAAGCCACAAGCCAAGTACCCCTGCCTCTGAAAATGCTCCATATATAGGAGTTATCTAGAACACTTTTTTCTATAAGACTGTCATGTGAGGATTACCCATTGACAAAGGCCAAACAAAACATTTAGCAAAGAGAGGTGGGAGACTGTGGTTATTAGCTCAAGTGATGGAGAGTCCTCCTTATGCTCTTGTCCCTCACTAGCACAGCTAACCAGCCTGCAGAGCTTCTCCTATAACTGGAGCAACAGTCACTCACCTTGGGTTTCTGGAATCTAATGAGTCATGTTTATAACACAGACATTTTTCAGTGTTGGAGGGGAGGTAGTTGACAGGTGGTGCTGTAGGGAGAGCACCAGAAACTGGAGTCATGCATTTATCTACAGCACAACCAGGAGCAATGGCATGCGCCAGTATCACTTAGACCTGGTCTACACTATGAAATTAGGTTCATATAACTATGTAGCTCAGGCGTGTGAAAAATCCACTCCCCAGAGCAGTGCAGTTAAACTGACCTAAGCCCCAGTGTAGACAGTGCTGGGGCAACTGGGGCTTTCTCCCATCAACATAGCTATCGCTTGTTCGGGAGGTGGATTACCTACACCAATGGGAGATGGCCATTCAACCTTCTCTCCCCATTCAGTTCCTGGCCTGTCTGCTGGGACTGCCAATAATGCTCCCAGTTATAGTGGTGTGGACACCTGCAGAGCGGAGATTGCTTCACACAGGCTACCACACGGCCATTGGATGGTGATAATGTTTAAGCAGTTCCAGCCTACGCCAGACTGAAGTGTAAAGCTCCATCTTATGTCCAGTCAGAGACTCCCTGAGCCTACCAGGGGCTCTGACGCTTTCCACACAAAGACACCCCACCCTTAACCGATCACACAGGAGGTGTCAATCAGCAAAATCCAGAGAGCAGCAGAGAAAACAGGGAACAGACCTGAGTCACCATCTCCAAGCAGGTGGTCCATACGGGAGGTATTGATCTTTTTCCAGTGTGTTACCCACAGGGATTAAGAAGTTGTGCAGGCAAAACCAGACCAACCCTTGGCTTGCGGAGGCTCCAGTGAATGGGGATTTAATGAGGCTCCTGAATAAAGAAAAAAAAATGACACCCCACCAGCTTTGAGCCTGTCTGCCAGTGATGGAAGTTTCTGCAAAGAGGGCGGCAGTCGGGGGTAGGGCTTCTGTTGAAAGTGAAGAGTGTGCTGTAAATGAGAAGAAAAGTCATTTTTTCTAACTTTCAGTAATGCAAGCTGAGCCCACGCTGATGCGAGGGACAGTATTCACACAGCAGAGCCCAAGAAACAGCCGTGAGCTATCATTCAGTGCTGCACACAGGCGTTCAGCCAAGCCCAGTCTTCCTCAGCACCATCTCTGCCAGCACAAGTAGGCACATACCTGCAAACCCATCCTCACACAGACATTCCTTTAGCCACCTGGCTGAGCACACACACACCAGCCAACAGATGTAAACCCATCCTCATAGGGCAGCTCACACTCACATGCACAAGTTGTATCACCATCCTCCACATCACAACACACAAACTTTGTACACTCAGACATTAGATTTGTGTTCTAGTTTCCACAAGACAAACATGTACAATATATGCAAACGCCTCCCTCCCAGCACACTGGTATTAGAATTGATCACACCCACGAGATGTACACACAGGTGAAACACCTTACCCTACCATACACCCAGACATGGGTACTGTACCACAGTTCCCAGTGACCTCAGCTACTCCTTAGTGCACATGTTAACACATACATCTTCAGACATTCAAACTCGAGCCATAAACTGCACGACAGATACACAAATGGTATCACATGTAATCTGCTCCATATTTAGCTACCCACTGGTATTAGAAATGCATTGTAAACCTAGTAATATTAGAACTGCACACCCACACACCTAGGTAATAGAACTGTATTTTAAACATAGTGCCATTAGACATACTGTACCCACACATTAGAACTGTATCCCAACCAGCATTCGCACACACTATCCTACAGACATTCACAATACATATACACTGGAAGAGCTATTAGCACTGTATTGAAATCTTTATTGAGAACACACACAACACACACAGAGAAACAAGAAAAGAGAATTGTCAATGGATTAAAAACCCACTGAAACTTTGCTAAAGAATGTCTTTAGGGTTAGGGAGGAGGGAGCTTAAGGCTTCTAACTGGAAGCATTTCTCAGCTGGAAACCTTTCCTTCCTCCAGGTTTTCTGACCCTCCCCATCCAGGCCAGCATCCATGCTGAAATGAAACACTGCTGGGTATTGGGCACGCTTATATTTATGACTTCTTTTTGAAATTCTGTCTGCTCATCTATGCAGAATGAAACTACCCAAGCAATCTCGTCTGCTCAGGTGCTCATTACCAAAGCACTTGACACCGCCAGGCAGGCTCACTCAGGCCTTGTAAATTTTATCTTGGGGACATTCTGCTTCCCCTAGCTCTATTACTGCCCGATTGCCTGAAAGGCTTGTACCCAGCCAGCCAGCCATACAGAAAGCTGGGTAACATCCAAGAACCGAACATTATTCAACAGCCTCGGTGGCGTGGGAGCCAGACATTGATGGGTGCGTGTGCACATGGAGCCCGCCTGCGTGCTCCTGAAGTGTACATGGGCCTACAAGGGTTTGCATGGTGATGTGTGCAGTGCCTGCTGATTGCAAGGAGACATCCAGAGAGGAAGGTGATGGTCCGCATGACCGAATGTGAGATTGCATGCGTGGGAGCGTGAAAAGGGGCAGGCCGTGTTTGCGGACCAGATTCTGGGCTCAGCTAGGCTAGCACCAATCCGGAGTCGCTCCAGTGAAGTCAGGAGAGTCACTCTGGGTTTACGCCACAGGAACTGAGGGCAGAGTCAGACCCTGGGAGTCTACAGTGCTGCTATTTGAATAGCTTTAGCCATCTGCCAATCAAATAGGTAATGCTTGAAGTTCCTTATAACTGCAGCTAGGGCTGAAAGCAAGGGCAAGTGAGGGGGAATGAGGCTGTTTGTTTGAGTAAAACGGTGAGCTTAAGCCAAGGATGAGGTCCTGGAGAAAAACAAAGACATCCAGTCCACCACTCACAGGACAAGGAGAAAGGGCCCTGTCCACAAACAAAGGGAGGTTCTGCTTCACAAGCAGCTGGCAAAGGGTCCATGGATCCTATGCAGGTGTCTCTAGCAGAGGTTGGGGGCTGCTGCAAAAAGGCACATGCAAAACAATCCCAAACCAAGCACATGTTTAGCAGACAACAAAGTCTGTTGAAACTGGGACACTTTGAGAAGGGGCAGAATCTCTGGTCAGAAACCTGCTTCTGGTGCACATTTCAGTCCCCAGTGCAAACTCAGGCATGATATGATGGGGGTTTTCTTTGCCTCCTAGCATCTCCCCTGCCAGAGCATTCCTCCCCTGGCCACTCGTCTTTCTAAGAGTGAATTTCCTTTTAGGTGGACCAATATGGAGGGTTTCAGAGTAGCAGCCGTGTTAGTCTGTATTCACAAAAAGAGTACTTATGGCACCTTAGAGACTAACCAATTTATTTGAGCATAAGCTTTCGTGATGCATCCAATGAAATGAGCTGTAGCTCTCGAAAGCTTATGCTCAAATAAATTGGTTAGTCTCTAAGGTGCCACAAGTCCTCCTTTTCTTAATATGGAGGGTGACATTCTCTCTATGCACAGAACAGAGCTGCAGTGCAGGCTTCCCTGCATGCTGTCTGTGAGCCTCCGCCCTGACTGCCGGGACCCACATCCAGCAGGACCGGGGCGCTCAGTCTCCATGGCTTGCTCAATCTCTGGACCCTGCTGAGTGTCTCAACATGGCCACTGGTGATGGTTGTACTGTGGACATCCATGCCCTGGGAACTGCACTCAGTCCAGGAACCGATTTCTCACCCAACAACCATCAAGTGGGAACCACTCCTACTACAGACTCAGATAGGGATTCAAACTGCCAGCCTATTATTTAGAAACCAGGAGCACCCAGTGTGTGCTGGGGGCTCCCAAAACACAGACACAGCCCCTTTCCCAGAGAGCACAAAGGTGAAAGCCTTGAGCTGGCAAGTTCCCATCCTTAATAGATTAATATGCTTCCTCTATTTCATAAGAGCCAGATGGCACCACCTGAAAGGCAGCAAGCCTGCATCCTCTCCACAACACGTGATCCAGACCTGCATGTGCACACAGCACCAGTTTCAGCTCACAGGTGGAATATAGACCTTAGCTTGCCCTCTAAGGTGGGACAGTGACCATTGAGCAGGTCTGAAAAAAGCCCCAGGCAGCAGAGAGGGTTGCCCTTATTTGAGTAACATCTGCAGCTAGGGAGTGGGGTTTACTACTCACCACTCCTTGGGGCCACATCTACGGATTAGCTCTCAACCAGTCTGACAATCCCACCTTCGGCTGCTCCCTCTGAACTCTACTGCTGCCTCTTCAGGGCTCAGGGGGCTCCTTCTTTGGGGCTCCAGCCAGAACACTGTCGTTCTCTCCCTCTGGGGTATCAAAGTCCCACTGGATGATCCACCTCAGGCAGTCTTCCCTTCCACGGTCCAGACTGTCCCACTACCCCACTGGCTGGGGAGGGAACCTGGGTCCATCCACTGCTCAGGGTTCTAGGGACCCTGTGCCCAGCAATTACAGTCTACCCAGCCTCAGACCCTGTTGTCGTTTCCTCTGACTCTCTCCTACCTTCCTTTCTCTGTCTTCTGGCCCACCCCTGGAGGCGCCTCTGCTGCCTGTGGATACTCCACCCTCTCTCAGGTTCTTGCCAGAGTCTATATTCGCAGGCAGGATCCCAGGGCTTATGCCCCTTAGACTAGACTAGACCCAGCTTTCTCTGGGAAGTGACTAGAGAGCTCCTTCCTGCAGTCCTCTCTCTTACTGGCAACATCCTCTTTTTATGCCTGTCCCAGGTCCGCCACCAGCTGGGCTTCATCAGCCCTTTGGCCTAGGGTGACCAGATGTCCTGATTTTATAGGGACAGTCTTACTATTTGGGGCTTTTGCTTATATAGGCACCTCTTATGCCCCACTCCCATCCTGATTTTTCACACTTACCAGCTGGTCACCCTAATTAGGCCCAATCAGCCCTGACACTCCTCCAGGTGCAGCCTGTCACAGGGTTAACTGTGCAGGACTTGTGTGGGGTAGATGCCCCAGCACAGGGTTGTCTGACAATCCAGTAAAGCCTTCCCAGTGGGGACTAGTCTGACCCTATAAGTTTGGTCAATGGGAGAATCTCCTGTGGCCTGGGGAGCCTGGGACAGGGATACCCCCCAAAGAGAGCATCAGAGAAAGAAAGAAAACAAGACAGAGAGCGAGACAAAGTATGTTCAGAACCCCAGCTGAGTGCAGGGCTTTTTCCTTGCAATTAAGTCAGTTTAATGGTTTTCTTTGAGTTGTTTGTTTAAAAGGCCTTCACTGCGCTGCTTAATGGAGTTTCACCAGCGCTCCCCGAAGACTCCAAGATGCCATTAGTATCCCACAGCTCCCATCCTATCCAAACAAGTTCCCCCTCCCCGATGTGTTTACCCTCCCCGAAGAGCAGAGCACAGCGGCGTGCAGAGTCGCCACACCGCCTGCACTTGCTTTTCCGCTGGAGTCTCGAGGCCCCAGGCCGCAATGAATATTCATGGCCCAGATATTAGCAATAACTATTGTGCAATTTGGCCCCAAATATATTTGAGACAGAAGAACCGAGAGCAAGAGAGGTAATTTTTATTCCTGAGCTCTGGGAACAGCTGAATAGCATTTTCCTGCGAGGGACCTGGTGTTTTTTTAAATGCAAATCAGACTCTGGGTTTTGAAAGATGCTGTAAAAAAAAAGGCAGATACAGCAAAGCTTTATCGCCTCGTAACAAACACTGAGCCCAGCGCGTTCCAGTCCATAGAACGCACGCTGGGGAGTCAGGAGATCCCACTTCCACCGGCTCCTTGGCAACCGGGGGCGAGCCCCTGCCCCACTCTGTGCCTCAGTTTCCCCAGCGGTACAAAAAGGGTGTGTGTGTGCGTGGGGGGGGGTAATGCTGCATGTTATTGAGGTTACCTGTTACAGGTTATGATGACATTGGAGCCAGTGGAAGAGCTTAACTAGGACTGACCGACAACGATAATACTTTCTACAGGTTTGACTAGCCTTTCTCTGCCCACCCCTGGGGTGATGGGCTGTTGGCTCCAACCCCCCTCTTGTCCACCCTCAAGTCTTTTCACCTCAGCCCCAACATGCTCCTCCCCTTTATAGCCTCCTGCCCTCCTTCTTCTCCTCACCTGTTCTGTCCCCATTGCCCTTTTCCCTCCCCTTGTGTTTCCGTTTAGCTGATCCCCTTCCCAAACCCCACTCTGCAAACCAAATCTTGATATTAAGTCACCATCACCATCTGCTTGTGAGTTAGACCCTTCCCCTCCCCTGGGCTGTCTTGTCTGTTTAGATGGTAAGCCCTTTGAGGCGGGGCCTGTCTGCTGTTCTGCGTCTGTAAAGCACCTCTCACAATGGGGCTCTGATCTTGGTTGCTTCCAAGTCACGACTGTAATTAACATGACTGCTAATAATATACACTCACCCACCAGGGAAAATTTTCACCGAGCAGTGAAACCTACACTAAGGACCATCTCCTACAGGCAAACCCTTCTCCTATGCCCCCACTTGGAAGTACCAACCACTTTATTTGCCCTTTAGTTAAAAACCTGCCTCTAACTATTGAGAGGCACTGGGGTCTGCTGGAAGGAGCACGGGAGTGTGAGCCTCCTCTACCACTGACTCGCTTATCCTCTTGGGCAAGTCACAGCCCCTCTCTGGGACTCAGTTTCCCCATCTGTCAGATGAGGATAATAATCAGAGCTTAGCACATAATTCATAACAAATAATCTCTTTGATGCAGCTGCTGGGCTGGGCATGAGAAGCTCCATCATACTAATGGCAAAGGGAATTGATCCCAGAAGGGGCACGAAGTTGGATGTCCCAAATACAGCTTTCAATTCAAATATTTTCTTAATTATTCCTCTGCTTATAAAATAAAATCAATAATAATCAGAGATTTTAGCCAGGCAGCACAGTCCAGTGGGCAGGGCATTGAACTGGAAGCCAGGAGACCTAGGATCTCCTCCCAGATCATCCCTCCAGCTGCTGTGAGACTTTGGGCTACTTCCCCACGCGGTGCCTCTGCTCTCCCTCCCATCCTTTGCCTGTCTTGTCTATTTAGATAGTGAGCTCTTTGGGGCAGGTCTGTCTCGTACTATGTGTCTGTATAGCGCCCAGCACAACAATGCAGCACGCTGCCCAAGTGTGGGGCAGATCCCGAGCTGGCGAGAGAGGCCTGGGTGCTTTTTATTGTGGCACAGTTGTCTTCCGTTCCTTCATCTGAGGCTTTCTCTGTACCCCACCCCTGTAGCTGCTTGGAGAGGAGCACAGACTCAGCGGCCTCTCTGCCCACAAGAGCTCACTTGTGACCCCCACACCTGCGTGCCATACCCAGGATCCAATCAAGACTAGTGAGTAGCTATGTCATCCCGCCCTCTCACCTGGGGTGTCCTTTACACTGCTTTGCTGTTGTAGCCTCCACTCCTGGACTGCTCACAAACAGTAAATCATTCCCAGCTATGTCTTTGGGCACTTGCAACCTGCCAGTCACCCGCAGGCTTTTACCAGCCTGAATTATATCAGCACACTCCCGCTCCCAGACTCTTCCCCAGAAACGTGCTGTCCAGGCCCCTCCTGGACAATACAAGCTCATCTAAAGTCCATCATTTTATTAATAGAAATGATATGCACAAATCCTGTTAACCCAAATGGAGTTTGAATGAAGTGTTTGGGAAACACGCTGGTGTGGATAAAACAATACAACAAATTTATCAGCTACAAAGAGATAGATTGTAAGTGGATACAAGTAGCGAGACATAAAAGTCGGAAATGATTACATGAGAAATGAAGATAAAACCGCAACTAACGCCTATGTTAAATTCAAATCAAGTTTCTCTCACCAAGTGCTCTCAATAGTCTTACTGGCAAAACTTCTGGGTCAGGATCCCTACTTCCGTGTAACGACTGCTTCCTTCATTCTTTCCGGAGCAGTCCATCAATGGACAGAGCGTGAGAGAGGAGAAGAGAAGGTGCCGTGGGGTGTTTGTCCCTCACTTTTATAGTGTCAGTCCCCCTCTTAGAAAACATTTCCAGCTGAGCCTTGGTCTACATTACAAAATTACTTTGGTATAACTACATCACCCAGGCGTGTGAATAATCCTCACCCCTGAGCAACACATTTATACCAATCTAAGTGACAGTGTAGTCATAGGCACCGACTCCATGGCTGAGCACCCACCAGCAGCCCCTCTATCAGAGATTCCCCCTCTCCCAGCGCCTCCCGCCCACCGCGAACAGCTGTTTCGCGGTGCGCAGGAGGCTCGAGGGCTGGGGAAGGAGCAAGGAAGCAGCGTGCTTGAGGGAAGGGTGGAAGGGAGTGGGAAGAGGCGGGGCGGGAAGAGGCAGGTGGGGGTGGCGCCTTGGGGGAAGGAGTGGAGTGGGGGTGGGACCTGGGGCAGAGCCAGGGGTCGTGTAAAGTTGGCGCCTCTGAATGTAGGTGACAGCGCTATGTCAGTGGGAGAGCTTCTCCTGCTGCCACAGCTACCACCTCTCCTGGAGGTGGATTAACTCAGCCGACAGGAGACGCTCTCTCCCAGCTGTGTAGAGCATCTTCATTAAAGCATTACAGTGGCGCAGCTGCATTGATGCAGCTGTGCCAATGCAGAGTTTTAAATGTAGACCTGCCCTCGGGTTGAGGAGACAAAAAGTCTCCAGGGGAGGAGATCTCCTGCTGGAACTTCCTTTGTCCTTGAGACTCTGCTTACTGCTTAAAATGCAAAGTAAGCAGAGCACACTTTTGTTTGAGACAGACCTGTCTGCCAACTCCTGATTGGGGAGGGCTGTGGCTTGGAACAGGTGTTATTAATACCATAGAGTGGAATCTTATAACTTTCCATACAATGTTGCCATATGTATTTTATCAGGACAATACTGATCAGCAAATTATGAGTTTTCAAATGATACCTCACGAGGCAGACTTTGCAGAAAGGTTACCACAGTCGTGTGCAAGGGGTGAATACAAGGGTTCAGACCTTCACAGCTGTCACTTCAGGGCTGTATTCTTCCACCCTTCCTGGGCATGGTATTTCAATCCCACTGATCTCTGGCCTTTAAGAACTAGGCTGAGAGTCAGGAGCAGCGGAAGTTCCCTAAAAGTGGCGGGAGGAGCCATCGGCATCTGAACCGTGGCCCTACCCCTGTGCTTGCTCCTCTCTGTCCCCTCCCCCCATTACTTGCCCATCACCCTCCTACTCTTAAAGGTGATAGAGCCAGGGCCCCCCCTGTTCTGGCACCCCTGCTGAGAGTTCAGCACCAAGTTCATTCCACAGAGGCTGCTGAACAAGCTCTCAGCTGATAATAGCTTTCAGTCATTACCCACCAGAGATGGATGTGAACTTGAGACCCAGAGCTCTTTATTCCATGACCAATCCCTCAAGCCACCCAGTCACGCCAGAGGGTGAGCTGTTAACTGAGCTCCTCAACTGCATTTTCGCTGACAGTAACGTCCGAGCAGCTGCCTGACCTAGATACATATATTAAAGGCAAAAATCCCATAAGAGTAATCCAGCGTTAGAGAAAGAAATCAAACCCTCAGAAGTCAGGACAGTCCAGAATTTAAGGGACATTTTCAGACCAAGATATTTAAAGTTAGGTTCCCAAATCCAGATTTAAACACCAAAATATAAGCAGCCTGCAGCTCCCATTGATTTCAACATTATTTGTGGGGGTTCAGCCCCCATCTGAAAATCAGGCCACTTATATGTAGGTACCTAAATTCGAAAGTGGGAGCTTGAACTGGCTGGAAAGTGTTTTATTTCCATTTGACTCCTCAAAAATTGTGGTTGAAAATCTAAATATGTCAGTTCTGGGCTGAAATATTTTGAGTGTTCACATTTTTTGGGGACAAAAACTAATCAAAATTTTCCGCAAAAAGAAGACACTTTTTTTTTGGCGGGGGAGGGGGGGTCAGCAGATAGGGCTAAAAACCTAACTTTTTGGAATGTTCTGACTGCTGTGTTTCTCAACCTTAATGCTCCTGTAACAATAGGTTTTGTATTTCCTTAGGGGTTTTGTGAAAGAAAAGAAAAGAAAACTTTAATACAATCACACCTGATTTAGGCATCTTTAAAGGAAACATCCTTAAATGAGATTCCCTTAATCCAACCATCCTTAACTTGGATCTCCTTAACTGAAGCATCTTTAACTCCTCCTGAGAGGGTGTTGCTGGAGGGGGTGCCTTGGAGGAGGAAGGGAGCACTGGGTGCAGGAGGCTCAAATGGCAGACTCAGAAAACAGAGGGAGTAGTGGGCAGAGGAAGTACTGGGGGAGAAGGTGCAGCAAGACAGAAGTGGGTGGGTAGAGGGAAGCAGGAGCAGGTGGGGGAGAGACAGGCAGGCAGTGGAGAACAGGAGGTGACGCTGTGAAATGGAAGAGGAAGCAGGAGGCAGGATAAGGAGAAGTGGGTGCAGATTGAGCAGATGAATCAAGTAGAAGCCAGCCAGATTCAAGGGACTAAGAGGTGCTTGGGGCGGGGGCAGGGTGCAGAATCCCCTGGCTGCCCCTACATGTAGGAGCTGGAGAGGGGACATGCCGCTGTTTCCGGGAGCTGTGTGGAGCCATGGCACGCATGGAGCGGGGCAAGCCCCAGACCCTGCTCCCTAGCTGGAGCTTGAGGGCCAGATTAAAACATCTGAAGGGCTGGATGTGGCTCCCGGACCATAGTTTGCCCACCCCTGTGTTAGTTACACCTGTGCAACTCTGTTGCCTTTAATGTAACAGGGTAGGAGTTAGCTCATTAGGTGATGATACACCTACGCCCTTCAGAGTAGGGACTCTATGCCCAGGTCTCCATTGCTCTCCGCCTTGCTGTCGTGTAGTCATTTATACCAGTGCAAAGTGAGTGAGCGGGTGCAGAAAGCTACCAAATCACAATGGCTGCATTTCACATACACTTTGCACTGGTATAAACTACTACACACAATACAGGGCAATGAAATATCAAGAGATCAGTGCTCACAGTCTGGGCCAGGTTTGCAAACCAGCTTGGCATGCTGGGTGCACACTGGGGGCTAAGCGCTCGAAAACCTGGCCCTGAGCTCTTTGGAAAATCAGACCCCACGTCTTCCTATCTGTCTTTACAGCACCTATCCCATTCTGCGTGCTACTGCTCTATAAATTCTACAGCATAACAACAATGATCCTGATTTTCAGCGCTGCTGAGTGCCACATCCCCCGTGGAAGTCAGTGGGACCTGCGGGTGTGCAGAACATATGCAAACCAGGCTCACTAACCCAGCCATAAGTTAGTAGTGCCCTCGGTATTCCTGAATGGCGCTGTCCCCCCAGCGAGGCTGTGCAAGCTCCACCTTAGTGCCCCAGGAGAAGAGGGTTTTGCATTGCTCATCATCCCTCTTCAAACGCCACTCGTTTGTGTTGTGCGTCTATTTCATTCTCGTGGGAGAATTTCAAATGAAAAAGACCATGGGCCAAGTTCACATCTGGTGTAAAGCAACCTGGCTCCATTGACTTCAGCAAAGTTAGGCCAATTTACATCCGCTGAAGCTGAAGCTGTGGCCCGCCTACAGAAATATGGGGCGGGAGGCATTTTGCATGGTAACTGTGTGGCTAATAAACCTTTTGTCCCCAGTCTGCAATAGCTGAGACAGAGTTATCTCAGCCACAGCTATTTATATATTGGGACGCTAAGCAGCTAAGTGCTCCTTTCATCTCCAGGTCCTTCAACCGAACCAAGAAAAACAGCCTGCCTTAGAAGGTGAAATGGAATAAAAACCCATACTGTTTTCTTACCCAGCGCAAGCAGGAAATACTTCTGCTTATGCACAGCCAAAGCCTTGTTTCATTTAATGCAAACATTGCAGCTCACAGGGAGGCTTCAGCCCTTGCTCGAAGCACAGTGCTGGGGAAGGGACCTCTCTGTGCTACAGGGGAGGAAACCAAGGAGCGCTCACTGGTTCCCTAGACACTATGGCGATTGGTAGTATATAAATACCATGGATGAGAGATGAACTAGACTGATAGATAAGAGACAGATAAACAAGTTAGATATAGGAAAGAGATGGATTAGACAAGAGATCAATTCAATGTAGCTAGCTAACTAGATAAAGAGACAAGATATAAATAGAAATCATGTGTAGATACATAGATAAGACAAGTCATCAAGTTAGATAGAGATGAGAGAGAGAATCTATAGATAGGAAACAGATTAGATACACTGATCGATGAAACATGGCCACATAGAGTTAGAACTAGATTAGACACTTGTGAGGTTCAAACGTGTGTTAGTTTCTCACAGGGATAGCTCAGTGGTTTGAGCATTGGCCTGCTAAACTAAACCCAGGGTTGTAAATTCAATCCTTGAGGGGGGCCATTTAGGGATCTGGGGCAAAAATTGGAGATTGGTTCTGATTTGAGCAGGGGGTTGGACTAGATGATCTCCTGAGGTCCCTTCCAACCCTGATATTCTATGAGTACAGGAGCTCTGGGCTGCTGCCTGGCTTTGGATTTGTTGGTTAATTTTATTCCCCTGGCCAGCCTGGAAGCAGGCACTAGAATGACTTGTTTCAGAGACAATTCAGGGGGGCAATTTCCTACATTCAGTGCCCCCTTTGGAAGAGCAATGGTTTAAATTAAAGGGGAAACTGCTTCAGAAAACTCCAGAAAAATTTGGCAAACCCCCCAAAAAAGTTACAGAACGCCAGCAGAGCCCCACCGCAGAGGTTCTGCCATCCCCGGTGAAAGGTCAGCTTTATAGCCAGAAGATCATACAGAAGAAATGCAGCCCCATGACTGCCTCTTGCTGCAAGAAAGGGGAAAGGGACCTTTCCATTCAGTCATGTTTCCTATAGTGGAGCTTTGGGAGGCTGACAGGCAGGTTAGGAGCAAGACGTCATCTCCTGATTGAACATCTGGGATCTAGATGCCAGCAGCTGGCTGACAGATCACCCACCAGCTTTTCAAACAGAGACGGGGTGGGGTGGGGGTGTGTGGAAAGGAGAGGAGTGAAGAGGAGAGACTAGGGGAAACAGAGGGAAAGAAACAGTGTGGGAGAGAAAGAGGAGGGTCAGAGAAAGACAATAAAGGAAAGCCCAGTACGAATCCGGTACCTAGATACTATGCTGAAGGGTATACAAAAGACACACGGGAAGACATATAGACAGGGGTGCTTGGCTCATGTTCAGAATGAATACCTAGGGAAACTTTCCTGTGTGGGAAAAAGGAAAAGCAAATAAAGGGAATGAGAAGGTACAAAGACTAGCTGGGGCCATGCTGTTAAAAGCTCAGGCTGCTGGATGCTCAGGCTGCCATGAGAATCCAGGGCTGATGCTGCTGATGGGCTGAAAGAGGGGGGGAACCGATGGCTGCTTGTTCAAATGCCATGAAAAATCAGTAGCTGCCAGGCCTCGTGCTTCAGCCTCCAAGCGCCATCCATGTCCCAGGCTCTCCAGGCTGACTGAGCCATGCTCTCCCCAGTGCTGTTTACATTTGAGGAACGCTGCAGTGACACAGAATTAAGCCTGGGGAAAGGGGACTTTATTAGAGTCTGCAAAGCAGGGCCTGTCGCTGTTCAAACCACTTCACAGATAAAACCGTCAGGCTCGTGCTTCTACAGAAGCACCGCCAGCACCGGCAGGAGTCCCCACCACCAGCACAAGTGAGCCTGCCAGGAGATTGGGAGCTTCAGCTGGTTGTAGAGGGAGAGTTTGGAATATGCCTCACCCTTCTTCCTTCTGTCTGGTCTCTTAGCTCTGGGCCTACGATGGGGAGTGGAGGGCAGGGTGTGGACACGGGAGAACAAAGGGTGCGGAGCATGAAGGGCTGAAGTGTGGAGTCACAAAACATCCAGATATACTGTCTGGTTGCAGCCCGGCTGTTTTCCACACCAGCCTCTTTGGAGGGAGGGTCCCAGCCATTGGGAAGTAAAGAATAGCACCAGGAAACAGCCAGAGCCCATCTGACCACAGAGGGCCCAGCCCAGCCTGGATGGAGCATGACAGAATTGTAGCCTTTCTAGCACGAGGGACTCAAAGCATCACAAGATGGAGCCACCCTGACAGCTTTGTGGTGGTTGGTCAGTCCCAAATGGACTTGGAACGTGCGGGTTAGCCTGAGTGCGGGTATAATTAGATCCCTCTCACTTCTTTGTGATTTTGGCACATTCTACCGGCCTGCAAAGAGGATCAGAGCCTTGCTGCTACTGAGAGGTGATGGACTGTCTCCATACAGCCTCGCAATCTCCTGTCAGGTAGGGAAATCACATTATCCCCATTTTGCTGGCAGGGAAACTGAGGCACACAGACATTCTGGGATAGTGAGCCAGTGGCAGAGCCAGGACTAAAACCCAAGTCCTCTCCCTTAATCACTGGGCCCTGCTTCCTTCCTCTGCAGCTGGAGTGGGAGAGGAGTCGGCAGCCTGACCCCATACAGACACCCTGTGCACATGCTCAGTTTGGCTGGGGGCGGGCGGTCGAGCTGGGTGAAATTCCAGAACTCTTTTTTTCCACTGAAAAAACCCCACAGATTCAGCAGCAATGAAACGTTCTGTGAATCTGCGTCAGCGCGAATTGCACCAAGAGCCCCCAGCCCCTAGAAAACATTCAGGGGAAAATCAAAACGTTTCATCTGGACATTTCTCAAAACAAAATGCTTGGTCCAACACTTCCTGTCATTTCATTTACAAATTCAAAAAAAGCTGAGAAAGGATCAGCGTCGAAACAACGTTGCAGTTGCTGCTTCAGCTCCCCGAAAAGTTCAACATTTGTTGATTTCAGTCCGACCTGAAGTGCTTTTTCGGTTTGCTTTTCAAAATTGCCACCGCACCACAGAATCTGTTCCTTGCCCAGCTTTGACGGTAGCCCCGCTCTGAGCCCATGGACCCATTCCCAGGCTCCTGCCTGCAGGGGCCCGTGCGCCAGGGCGAGGTGCAGCCGCACAGCCCAGACAGCGAATAAGAGACAGGTGCAGGGACGGCGAGAGGGCAGGGGAGTCTGGGCTGCCTTAGCAATGACTTGCAGGCTGGGAACAGGGCCTGCCTCGCTATGACCTGCCATTCCACCGAGCCTGGAAACAAAACCTCCTTGACTCCAGGCAGCTCACAGAGGTTCCCGCCGCCTGCTCCTCGAATGAATTGCACAGCACGATATGGAATTAATAAAATCCAAGTTATTAATTGTCTACAACAATTAGCCAGGATGCCTGGGCCTTCAGGCACCTTGGTTACGTGTGGGAGCCAATTAGAGCCTCATACATATTCATGTTGTTTAATCCAAGAGCACTGCTCCCCCATCCCTCCCCCCGTCCCGGGAAGTTGATGGGAAGTTTCCTTTCCTTTCACATTAGACTGAAATCAAATATTTGATGTGGCCATAATTAAAGGGCTGCGCACATCTGAGAGAGCAGGATTGGAATGCTCTGCGGATCCCCGAAACTGGGTGCCTGAATGAGTTTTGCAAGGCCTTTTGCTGGACTCCTCTCTGCAGTCCCCAGGCTCAGCTGCCCAGCTCAGAGAAGCAGCAGGCAACCAAGTGGTGGATTCTCAGGCAGCCTTGCCTCTCTCTACAGATCTCAAGGAGCAGGAGACCCTGTTGCGGCTTGCAGCATGCCATGGATTCAACTGCAAGGGGATCAGGCCTTCCAGTCACCTAACTAGCAACACCAGGGTTTGATCCTCCCATGGGTGTAAGTCACCGCAGCTCCGATGAATCACATGGAGTGACGCCAGTTTCCACCAGCAGAGCCCTGGCCAGTAATTACTGTAGTGTTAGCACCTTCCCACGAGGGAGGCATTAAGGATTGATCGGGCCCAACCAGCCAACTCCAAATGGCCTTTAAATATGCGATGGAGTGTGCAGAAGAGCAGCCTGCAGGGGATGAGGCTCGGGTGCTGGCGGGTATGTGATGACAGTGCTGTATCACAAGGGCAGGTGGTTACAACCCTCAATGGGGAAGAGCGTAGCTGCGGGCAATCCCCAGGCTGCGTGTGGAACGCTGCTCCAGAGGCCGTGGGCATGCTGCTCAGGCCAAGGCTCACACTCAGAGCTGCCTAGCACAGAGGGCCCTCTAGGGAAGGGGGTTACGGTGCCACTTCTGAGCCCTACACCCTAGCCAGTAATTAACCATCTCTGTTCTAGAGATGGATGGGAAGCTCCCCGAGCACAGGCCCACAGGGCTTGCTGCTATTAGTCAATGCTGATGCTAGCTTTATTAGTCCTTCACTTTAATGAGCCCTAAAGACACTGATAAATTATTGAGGAAATCAAACGCGAGGCACTCCCGGGAGCCATGTGGCAGGAGGCCAGCAGCAGGCCAGAGCACCCAACTCCAGGAGAATCTTCTCAGCCCCATGGCATTCCCAGAGTCCTCAGAGCCCTCTCTGGGACAATGCTCTGTATGAAACGCGGCTGCCAGGCACGGTTTGTTTGGGCTGTCTTGCTGATGCGCCCATGGACGCATCTGGCAGATGTGCAAGGTGGAGGCAGTAGGCATGCAGAGCTAGTTTTAGTGAGAACAATGGGAGAAATCGGACCCCGGAGCCAGCTAATCCCAGAGCTGGAGAATACTCTGTGCTTTGACCTCTGCCTCTGCAACACAAGCCTCCCGTTGATCTCTGTCTCATCCTCCCCCTTGCTCTCTCCCTGTAATGATCCTCACTTGGGGCTTGGTTGGGAGGCATAGCCTAGTGGTCAGAGCTACGACCTGTGACCGGCACAGGGGTTGTTGGTGGGGGAACCCGAGCCCTCCCAGCCCAGGGCCCTTTGCGGCTATCAGCAACTGATGCTGCTCATTCTGCTCTCCCTGGGGTGCTCACTCTGCCCTCTCCCGCTCAGTCCAAGGCTTTGCTCTGCTGGGGTAGTCCAAACCAAGAGAATTAAAAGGGAATCCCAATGTCCAGGGTCCATACATGGGGGAGAGGGGAACGCTTCCCTCTCTGACAGTTTCTGGGGTGGGTCCTCCCTTCCCTCAGGGAGGGGCCTTTGGGGAAGCGATCTTAGCAATTTCAGCCTTCCCTCTGCTCTGCTGAGGTGGCAGGTCTGCTCTCTTCCAAGTCTGCCCCCAAAGGAGCTGTTTCCCTGTCTTTTAATTCCTCCTCCAGATGGAGCTTTTGCTGCAGGTGTAGCAGGGTGAGGCTGTCTGGGCCCAAAGTAATTTGTTAACCCCTTGCTGCCCCGTGTGGGGTTTGTATACCCCATCACACCCCCGCATGGGGTTCAGCTTCCTGGCTGAGACATGTCTGATTCTACCCTAAAGGCTGTACACACAGTTGTATGGGCATACGCTTGCCTTCCTCTTTCATTGGGGGGGGGGTCTCTTTGCATGTCTCCCTTTGCCACAATGACCCCCCCCCCCGCCAGCCTGCTCCCTAATATTGTCCTTTGCAGAGGCCCCATCCAGCCCTCCTCTCCCAAACGAGCTCCTATCACAGCTCAGCTGGGCTGCTCCTAGTTCCAGAGGGTTAGGAAATACAATTCTTTGTGGCCCTTGTCAGAGAACAGGCTGCTAGACCCTGAGGGCTATCTGACCTCTGCTTTGGTTAGCTGGGACACACAGCTGCTGTTTCGTGTTTACACAGGTGAATTGAGGAGGTAGAAATCAAAACATTCTGAACAGGCTGCCCACCTAGTACAGGCTCGGCCAGGGTCCATTTGATTTGGTGTGGTTTACTGTTGATTTAGTTGTAAGAGTTTCCCATTTAGAGCCCTGATTCCAAAGCATGTTACCCTTCAGGAATATTAAGCCCCGCCCGAAGCCTGCCAAGTGGCTACTTTGGGGCAACGTAGCTAGCAGTAAGCAGACAGAAGGTATCTATGAATTGGGCCTGTGGCATCATTAACACCCATGCACAGCGGCCATCAAATGCTCCCAGAGCAAAATGGTAGAGTTTCCCTCTCCCTTTGCACAGCTGTAAATGACATGAGGTGCAAGGCGACGGAGTCTATCAGGCCTGAAAGCTTTACGTCTTGCTCTGAATCCTTATGGAGCATTGCTGTATGCAGTTTCAAAGGTGCTACGTCCTACCCAGTAAGCAGCTGCATTCTAGTGTGGGTGAAGCGTTTCCTGAACACGTCTGGAGTCTGTGAAGCATTTTAGAATGAAAGGAACTATAAAAAAAGCAAGATATTGTTATGGGATTCTACTCCTAGACAAGCTAAATAACAGAGGCATCTCGTTCTAAATCTGCTGCATAATGAGAAGAAAATGGAAAAGTTCCCTGTCGCACTTAATTGTTTATATACACACTTCTGAAAGGTCTGAGAAGCCTGGTTTTCTTCATATTCCACGCCAAGATCTTGCAGTCCAAATTATTTTTTAAAAAAAAATCTTAATTTGAGCTAAGTGGAGAGACAGTTCCAAAATATAGTGCATGAATCATGTTTCATGATGAACACAATATGTCTATCAGGATATTTTGATCCTTTTCAATGTAGGATTGGGTCATTTTTACCATTAGGATCATTATTAATGTTTTCTGACATTTGCAAGAATGTGTGGTTTTCCATTTCATTCTTAACTAGGAGGTGAGCTGCTGTCTTTTGTTTCCCTCCTGAAAGGAAACTGAACCAATGAAGTATCCCAAGATGAGGTGAGACTGGCAGTTTGTTTCAATATGACAAGAATAAGGAAAGGCGTTTCCTCATTGTATACGTATGTTAAAAATTGGAACAAAGATACACTTAGGAGATCACAGATCTATGCAATGATCACATCCTGTAGGTTCCCTGCTTAGAACTCCTCTTGTTCCTTCCCTGCTTCTTTCCCTTTCTTGGGTCCAATGTTAAATCCATAATCTGCTCCAGAGATGTATTCTCCCGTTGACCATTAGGATTTCTCTGGGCTGTGGTGTGCACAATGATGTTACAAACACGTTATTTATCGAGCACACCAGAGTGACTCCTGCTCAGTCAGCGCTGGCTGCTGGGTAAATAAATCCCTGGTTTGTGTTTAGGAAACAAAGCTCTTTTTGTCATACAAGGGCCCAGCTGAAGCTTTTGAAACCATCAATTTTTCACGTCACTAATGTCTGCCTTTGTCTTCTGCACCCAACAGCTTCCAGAACGGGCCTGATTGATTTTGTCTTTCAAATTGTTTGAACTATTCCATCAGTTGGGTCAGGAACATACTGGCCCAGTGGTTCAAGAGCAGCTAGTGATTGGGTAGGTGACTCAGGTTTGGCAGGGGATGCCAGAAAGGTGGGTTCTCAGGAAGGGCTGAGTACTTCCCTCTGGAAACCAGGCTCCGCTAAGGCATCTCAAACCGGGTGCCCAAAATCACTTTTGGGAATCATGGCCAAAGTATTTGTCCTTCCAAATTTGTCCACACTTGGCATGTTTCCCACTGTCCTTTTGCTCTGTGTTTGTACTGACGTAGCCCCTATCGGCATGAGTTAAGGATCAGGGCCCCATTGTGCCAGGCGCTGTACAAATAAATAATCCAGTAATAATAAAATGCTATTATAGCAACTCTTGGCTGGGAAAGGGAAAGTATTTAATGTTTTAAAAAAATAAAACACCAATTAAAAGAAGATAATTGAGCTGTAAAGCTTTGGCTAGGAGTGACCACCCCAATGCACTAACATACGGGTAGTTCTCCAGGCCCCAGCACCATAGGTAGTCTCTGCCCTGAGCTTTTCCTTAATATTTGCCATGAGTGCAGCTCCACTGATGATGGTAGAAGTCTAGCATCAACAGGGCACAGGTGTTTTACCGTCTTCAGTGTGCTGAGGCTTAGCCAGTAAGGTGGCCAAAATGCTAGCAACCTGGGCTACTCTGTTGTTGGAGCAAGGAACAAAAAGGCACACAACCGGGGCCGGATTATTCACTGTTAATCCTGATTTATGCCATGTGACTCCATGAACCTCAATGGAGTCAGTCCTGATTTACACCAGTAAAAGTGAGATCAGAATCAGGCTTCACATTTCAAGAGTGAGAATAACTTTCCACCCAGAAGGTCCCGCCCTTTATCCAGAATCCTATACAAACACCTCCCGGCTTTCTCTAGGTCCTGGGGGAGCAGAAGCTTGATTATTCCACTGCTGCTACCGTGGAGGAGCGGTGCTGGTGGCAGGGCAAAGTTCAGAAACTTTAAGGGAAAAGGTCAGTGCAGACAACCCCAGACAGTCTCCTGGCCAGTGCCTGGGCAGCAAGGTAACAGGAGTGCATACCAGGATGGGGATGCCTGCACTGAAAGCTAGCTCCACACAGTCCTACGTGGTTACACAGTCATTTGCTATATTTGTTCCAGTGCAGATAGGCTCTGCAAAGGAGGTAAGGCCATGGCCTGGCCTTGCCCTGCTCCCCTAGCTGGTGTATAAGGCCTTTGGTGCATGCTGTATCCTGTCAGAGAGTGAAACAGGGGCTGCTCTGGGCTTCACTCCCACAGTGATTTGATCCAAAGCCAGTGGAAAGGGGGCTACCTGAAAGGGGGTTCCGAAGAGGATGGCTCTAGACTGTTCTCAATGGTAGCAGATGACAGAACGAGGAGTAATGGTCTCAAGTTGCAGTGGGGGAGGTTTAGATTGGATATTAGGAAAAACTTTTTCACTAAGAGGGTGGTGAAACACTGGAATGCGTTACCTAGGGAGGTGGTAGAATCTCCTTCCTTAGAGGTTTTTAAGGTCAGGCTTGACAAAGCCCTGGCTGGGATGATTTAACTGGGAATTGGCCCTGCTTCGAGCAGGGGGTTGGACTAGATGACCTTCTGGGGTCCCTTCCAACCCTGATATTCTATGATTCTATGAAAGATTCCCATTCACTCCAATGGACCAGGCTCCTAGTGCTCCTCAGTGCCTGCCCTGGGTACCAGTGCCCTGACCCACAGCACACTCCTGCCCAACACAAGCAGAGTGGTCAACGGCCTCGTCTTGCCCATACAGGCTCAGAGGCTGCTTAGCTCAGTGATTAGCTCATAGGTTGGGGTTTTCCAGCAGTTCCAATTATGTTGTAATCCCCAGCCAGTAAACAGCTTCATTTGATCTCTCATCAATTTCATTTCACTTCCCCAACTGTCTTCTCCTCTCCCTCCGCTTCCTGGTTTATATATAAATATATTTCCTTTTATCACTGGGTTTCTGCCTATTAGGGGGACTGTACAGAAGGGAAAATAAACAGACCATTATTTGATGTTGCATTTTCTGTTTAGAAGTTTGTTTCCCTTTCTTCTTCCCTTGCATCAATATTAACATGTTGATTCATAAGCAAAAAAAACCCCACTACAAATACGTTTTTTTTATTTAAATCAGGAAATTCAAAGTTTTGGTTCCCACAGCAACTGAAACTTGGCCACATTTATTACAGCCTGGGAATTTATTGCCAAAGGCAGCAATCAACTGTGCATGAGGGGGCAGAGTTACCCAGCCGTGGGAGGGCAACATAACTTTGAAATCGTTGCAGGGCATAGAAACTCTCACGCAGAACTCTGTGTTAGCATTTAATCCCCAGAGATCATGGGCTGTCGGGACACAAATGGGTCCAGCACAGACACACACAGAACCACTTGGTTGGGACCAGAGAGAGGTCACCCACGGCGCAGAACCACTGGAGAAGTGGAGTCACAGCACATTGTACTCGCAGACCCTAAGCCATTCTACAACCGGAAGAGCCGTCACAGAACCTGGAAGCGTGAGCCCTACACCTATACACACAGCCAGCGAGAGAGTCCCAGGCCTGATAGATTCAAGCGTCATACTTTCAGCTGTACACAGGTACAGTGAGCGGTCACAAGACTCCATTAATCCTGCAGATCCCCAGTGTGAGCCCTTCGCCTGAGCCAGCCAGGTGGGATCACAGACCCCACCATAGCACTGAAGCGTGGCTGTGCACCAGTCACCTGTCTGCAACACCAGGGGAAGCATCACAGACTCTGTGATGCTCACAAACCCTGGCCGCACTCCATCCCCCCATTCCCAAGCTGGCGTGTCATGTTAACTTTCAGGCCTGACTCAGCCCGACTCCTTGGAAAGGACTGGAGCCCTCTGGGGCACACAGACAATGCAAGAAGCCTCTGAAAGCAGAAGCCCTCAAACACTCTCCGCAATCAGCTTTTCTACGGTGGGGAGGCCAGTGTCGCCAGCCAGTGAAGAGAACTGCTTTAAGCCAGCTCTGCATCCCAAAGGGCCTGGGTTGAATTATTCTAATTTATACCATGAGATGAAAGACCAACAGGCTCATTTCTAATGTCAGTTTCCTCAGACAGAGTGGGTCAGGTGCTCAGGCTCTTTCCAAGAGCTGGGAACTAATTAGTCCTAAATTCTACCCCTGACAAACCCACACCCAGTAAACATGAAAGGCGAACACACTGCAAATGGCTCCGTACTGGGGCCCTTTCCAAGGGCAGATCTGCCGGGTGCCGCCACTTCAGAGGGCTGGAGCACCCTGGTCACATTTACACGGGACAGCGAGGCGGAGGAGGAGGAAGAGGAAGAGGGAACCTTGCTCTACAGGTCCAGAGGAGGAAGGGAAGACAAATGCAATAGTGCTACTCTGCCTGGGAAGATGGCTCCCCTGCATGGGGGCCTTGGCAAGGCCAGGAGTAACGAGGAACACCCAACAGAATGGGGGTCTGCACAATGGGCTTTGGGGACCTTTGCTGGCATTTACCAATGGGTAGGCTGACCAGGCGTCAGGGCCAGCTCTCTTCACTAAAACGCTGCAGTCCTAGCCCGCAACTGAACAGTTAGAACTGACAGTGCACAGTTCCCGATCTATTGCATTATGTAGGAGACCGTGTGCGCTCATGGCCGAGTGACAGCGTGCACACAGAGCGGGGAAGAGTTAAAGCTCTTCATATAACTTTCCCTTTCATGGTTCCTGACTGTACAGTGCTGCAGCAGCAGCTGTCCTCTTTGCTCCACTGTCCCAAATTCTCACACACTGGTTGCGGGAGTGGAGAACCCTCCTATAACCCTTGGGGAGGCAGGAATTCACCCAGGAATCATTATAACACAAGGCTGTATTCCAACACTTTATCAGCCACCCTCACGTGTCTCAGAACCAGTGCCAATGAAAGGAGCAAGGTACAGCAGTTACACACATGGTTAACTAACCAGAGCAATTATACACTGACAGCCCAGTGCAAACGACCTCAGGCGGTTCATGTAGGAACTGACTGGACCTGTTGGCAGTGCTTGAAGAACCTTCCCTGCTGGATGTTAGCCGCATGCAAGCCAGTGTCCCACAGGGCAGCTATTCCCATGCTGTTGCAGAGGACAGAGATGCTTGGGGACTTCCCCATGAATGCAGACCATTCCCAGCCAGGTGCTAGGCCGCCTTGTTTTCTGTTCAGAGCTCTGCCCTATGCCCTGAGAACTCCACTCAGCATAGCTGGCTTCCCCACACCACTTGCAAATGGGTCCACCTGTCTGGTCGAATTGGTCGCTGGCCTCCTCCCAGACCTTCTCTTGGCTACTTGTCTTCCCCCTCACCACCACGCTTGGCCCCAAGTGAGCATCTCCATTCTGCTACACCCCTCATCAACAAGGCAGTTGGACCATTCAGCCACCAACTCCGGGGCTGCAGAGACCTTGGGCAGAAGGCAGAATTTGGCCTTGGGACCCAAGGCAGAATTTGGCCTTGGGACCTGGACCACTTGTTTCCAAGCTGACTCTGTATCAGCAAGGGTGATGTTGTGTGTTCTTCCACTGACTGGAGAGCTCCAGTCCACCCCCAGCCAAGCCCCAAATACTGAGTGGAAGCAGTCTGCCTCCAAGGCTTTTGGGAACAGGATGTGGGAGGTGGACCAGTTCTGATTTTCCTGTGCTCCACCAGGCACCTGTTGCCCAATCAGCCTGAAGTCCAAGTCCAGGTACTGGGTCTTCTTGTTTCACAACTGCTAAGTAACAAGGACATAGGCCCTTTCTGTCAGTCACCCTGCCAACTGTCTGTTCAGAACAGGTGCCAGTGTAGGATCCATGCACTCAGCACACTGCAGGGCCAGCTGGAGACCGATAGCAAACTCCTAGTATCTCAGTGGGTTTTTGACTCTTTTCACCTGTGTCCTTTTGCCTCATTATATCCCAGACAGCTCCTCCCCGGCGGCCATGCAGAACCCCAGCTCTGATGCTCAGGTAGGTGATACATTTGGAATGCAACCTCCAGGATCTCTCAGGAAACCACCAAGCTTGTCTGGTCATTTTCCCATAAACCAGTCACCAGTGGGCCCGGGCCCCTTTGTGGTATGTCATCATCTCTGGCGTGATGTCTGCTGCCAGTGGAGGATTAGCCAATCCCGTTCTACCTCAGGTGATGGTTGGGATTCAACTGGAGCTAGCGAGGGTGGTGATGCCACCTGGATCCCTCTCTCTGGTCAGAGCATCAGACTGACAAAGGCCCCGGGTTCCAGGAAACAGTGGGGGCGGCGGCCATGACAGAGCAGCTCTCCCCAGTAGCCTCCATCTCTTTTTGCCCTCACAAAAAGAAAAGGAGGACTTGTGGCACCTTAGAGACAAACCAATTTATTTGAGCATAAGCTTTCGTGAGCTACAGCTCACTTCATCGGATGCATACTGCAGAATGTCTTCTGCAGTTTCCACAGTATGCATCCGATGAAGTGAGCTGTAGCTCACGAAAGCTTATGCTCAAATAAATTGGTTAGTCTCTAAGGTGCCACAAGTCCTCCTTGCCCTCACAAAGTCTTTCTTTAAGGATCCACAAAGGGGTGGATGGGTGGAGTAGCCCATCCCCTTATTATTTCATCCACCAAATAGGCCTAACATCTGACACTCCAGTTTTGGTTCATTAACCTCTGGTTCCATGTCTTCTGTTTACCCTAGGCATGATTTTGGCTAGTCCTTGAACCATACCAATAGGCCATTTTGTTTAGACTAATTCAATCGGCCTGTCTCCCTTTTGTACCTTTTCCTATCACTGTTTGTTATTACAGGTTATTGTGACATCAGAACTGTCACATACTTTTACAGTTCAGCTCACAATTAGAGCAACTTTGTCGGCCCCATTATCCAAACAGGTGTCCTCGACAGAGAGGGGGTGGGAATGAGCAGCTGTAGGACAAGGTGCCACCCCACTCCCCACAGAGGACAAGGGCCTGGCTTAACAACCCTCAGTCTCCACCATCCTGTCTAGTGACAGCCCAGCTCTTCCCCCATGTCTGCAAAACACCCCAGTTCCCAGCCCCCTTTCTGACTCTGATCCTACCCCACTGCCTCACCCCATGTCCTTCCACACCGCTCAGCTCCCTCCACCATCTCCTGGCCTTCCTGCTACTCCCTGCCTGCCTTTGCCCCACTACCTGACTAGAATCATTATTGAAGTGGGCGTTTAGATCATTACTGTAGCAATTCTTACTGGAGAATGCATTTGTCTGATGAAGACCGTGCAGCGTGTTTTATGCTGCCCTCTGAAGCACTGAGAATTGGCGACTGCCAGAGCTAGAATACTGAACTAGACAGACAGTTGGGAATTCCTTGGGGCCCAAGCCTGATCTCAGTTACGCTTGTGTAAATTCAGAGCGACTCCACTGACGTCAATTGAGTTACTCCCACTTTACAGTGGTGTAAATGAGAACTGGACATCGCCGTCCGCTCCTAAGATTCCCACATGGAGAACTCCCCCTCCCCCCAGAAATGATCAAAACAGGTCCCCCTTCAGGGTCAGCCTGCAACATGGCGGAGTTCTGACCCTGGGTCAATCAACTCCAACAAGACGTTTCTTCAGCAATTGCTGAGGCTGAGTCACACTTGGGTCTAATTCTGCCCCGAGATCATTGCTGTCACTGGGAGCTGCCCTCAGGGGCCATGAGGGCAGCGCTGGGTCCAGGGCTGTGCTGGCAGGTCTTTACTGCCCCACTCAGTAGGTGGGGGTCATTCTCCTTCTTCCTCCCCACACCTGGGCTTCATTCATCACTGTGTCATCTGCTTCTCCCAGCTGGACAATTCTCCACTAAAAGGCAAGTGTCAGGCACACTGGACTAGCATGTTAATAGCCTGTAAGTCTTTCTACTGCCCTTTCAGAGCTGCCTGAGGCACTGTGGTTTAGGGGATGGCACTATATTGAGTAGATTCCAGCTCAGGGTCTGAGACTCAGCTGCGGGAGCGCAAGGCGCTTAGCGAAGGTCCCACCAGCCTCATGTATTATTTATTCATTGTATTATCGTAGCACCTAGGAGTCCTACTCATGGACCAGAGCCCAGAACAAAAAGCCGAATTGTCAGAGGTATGTAAGCACCAAGAGATGCAGATGGCACCCAGGGGAGTTAGGCACTTCGCCTGGTGTACACTTAAAATTTAAATCAACCTTTGTCATTCAAGGGCTGTGAACAATTTCGCACCCTGAGTGCCTTATTTAAGACAGGCCAACCTCCAGTGTAGACACTGCTAGGTCAACAGAAGCATTCTTCCGTTAACCTAGCTCCCGTCTCTCGAAGCGGATTAACTACACCGACAGAAGCGCCTCTTCCATCGATGTAGGACGCACCCACACTATGGTGCTACAGGAGCACAGCTGCGCCGCCGGAGGTGTGCTGCTGTAGCGAATGCAGTGTAGACACAGCCTTTGTAGCTCCCACTAGTCACCTAGCTGCACCTGTAGGCACCTACACACACCTTTGAAAAGCCGGCCCAAACTATCCATGCAGGAAGACTGTAGATTCCCTGTTTGCTATTGCTCAGTCTGTTATTTCACAGCATTTTCAAAATAGACAGGACAATACATGTTAGAAAGCACCCAGCTCCCCTCCTGCCAGCCACTCCAGCCAGTAGTGGGGTGGCTCTCTGTAGTGGGGTGGCTGCCCCACTCCCTTACTAGACGGGGCTTCAGCAGGCCAGGGAAGTGGTGCATGTGGGCGGCCAATCAGAGAAGGCCTGCTAGGGAGCCAATCAGAGGCTGAGTTAGAGACAGCCAGACTCAGCCATATATAAAGGCTGCCCAGGAAGGGAGCAGGGAATCTCTCCTTGGGGGTCAAGGGAGGAGGACTGACTCCTGAGCTGGAAGGTAGCACCTTGGACAGAGCAGTGCTGGGGAAGGGCAGAAGGAGCTGGGGAGCCCGGGCCAAGGAAAACCCAGGCTGCTGGCCTAGGCCAGGCAGGTGCATAGGGTCGAAGGGGAAGTGGCCCAGGGACAATAGCAGGGCAAGAGGAGAGAAGGAGGACAGAGAGGCTGCTGCTAGAGGGTCCCTGGGTCGGGACCCAGAGTTGCGGGTGGGCCTGGGTCCCCCCCTTCCCCTTGTGCTACACCTGGCTGAAGAGGAGTGTGGCCTGATCCAGGCTGTGGCTGGTCCCTGCCATAAGGGGCTAGACTTAGAGGCTGCAGCCAGCCACTACAACAGGTGCAGATCGTGGACTGCTGATAACACTAAACCCCCAGAAGGGGGTGAGAGCGGAGCAGTGGGCACTGCCAGAGGGCAGTGTCCTGAAGAGGATGCTGCCGAGCGGGGAGCAACGAGGGTCCCCAAAGCAGTAGAGCAGATGAAGGGCAGGGCACCACACGCTAAAGGTGCTCCATGACTGGACAGAGCTAATTCCCGGAGCAACCAGCGGGAGGTGCCAGCAGTGGTGAGTCCTAACCCCGTCACACTCTCCCTACAGCTCAGCTCCTCCAGTCTCCTCTTCCCTTGGAAAAGCCTTAGTTACATTCTCTTCGCTAATATCCCCTGACTGTCCTGTCTTGTCCAAGCCCTTTCCCTGATGTAAAGCAAAGCTCCCAGGGCTAAATGCCACTGAGGCATGAATCATGTTTATGATAAACAAGAAACAAAGGAAGGAAGAGAACAAAGGAAGGAGGAAAGAGGGGAGGAAACAAGAAAGGGAAAGAAACACAATAGCGAAAAGGAGGGGTATAGCTAGACCCATTAATTTCCCTCTGTTTGCTCTGGGATTTTAACAACAAGCTGCTATGTCGAGGGTTTATCTTGGTTCCTCAGCTGTGAAACATGGTGTGCGCCAGCATCTTCTGAGCTTTAGAGATTTGCCAAGGAGCCGAGAATGAAGCAGGAGGCTCGGCAAACAGAGATAGCAGGAGCAGCTTCATACATCACACGCAGAGGAAATTCATTCCTTTCAGCGCTGCCCATGGGTGAAATTACATTATATCCTCTTCGGATAATTGGATGTCATATACCACCCGACTTGTGATAGGATGGCATTGCCTTCCCTATCCAGGCTGTTCGCAATGTCCCAGGGTGCAAGGCAGAGGTTTCATACAGTATGGGGGAAAGGAGGAAGGGGAAAAGGAGGTGTGGATAGACAGGCCCTGACCACTCACAACGCCCACTGACTTTCAAAGGAGGTGGGAATGCAAAGGATCAGGCAAACAGGGGGAGAGAAGGAAATATCAGACAGAGGCAAAGCAGGCAAAGAGAGAATGAAAAGGGAAGAGAGACAAACATAAGAGATCGGAGAAGAGGGCGAGAGAAAGAGGGAGCTGGAGAAAGTGGGTAAAGAGACTGCGAGGGTCTCATTTTCAAAGCACAGCTTCTGTTTTGTGCACATACCGTTTTGTGCATGTCATCACATGCAATTTTTGCACATTTATCATTTGCGAGCCACAAAATGGACCCACCAGTCTTCTGTGTGCGTGCAACCCGCCGGCTAACGCAGTCGGCGCATGTACAGTCTGACAGGTGGGTGTGCACACAGGCAGCAGCCTGAGGACTTTTGGAAAATGTGGCCAATGGTGAGCAATGGAATGAAAAGCAAGAGGAAGTAAATGAAAAGACAGACGCGGCTAGAAGGGAGCCATTCACACATCTCCCTCCTAAGAGATGGCATCGAAGCAGGGCCATGGAGTCCTAACGTAAGCGAGGCCAATAGAATCCGGTGGTTTGGTTGGCTCAACGTTTAGGTGCCCAAATTCAGACACCTCAGAGCAGGCTGATTTTGTGCAGCCTTTCTGAGGATCAGACCCTTTCAAGGTGTCTCAGGTTGGCCACTGAAATCACCAGCCATTTTTTAAAAGCTTGGCCCCCAGAGTCTAAGCTGTCTAATAGTGACCCCTGCCTGGGGATGGATGAAGAGTCAGTGCTAAAAATATCAGCACATGTGATGTTGAGCAGGAGGCATTGCTGACTCACCTGTGAGCCACGCCAGGGTGGATGGGGTAGCTGCGGTCTTTTCTTGCTGAGCAGCCTTCCGGGGGGAGGTCTGAGAACTGCTTTTCAGCACTGGGGCAGGGATTAGAGCAAGCCGGCTGAGATTTGCTCCATAGGAGGTGGAAATAATGTTCGCTGGCTGGCTGACGAAACCAGAAGATACAGAGAAATTTGCATCTGCCCCTTGGAGTCAGGGGGTTTCTCTGCCATTTGTTACTCTAGTTCTCAATCTAGGAATTGAATCTTAAATTGTCTCAAATCTGGCACTGGAAAAATATGGTACCTCAGACCAGGCCCCTTTTGGAAATGTTGGCCAAGGTGACTTGCCCAAGGTCACGCACTGAGTCCGTGGCAGAGCTGGGAACTGACCCTAACTGTCCTAAGTCGCAGACCAGTGCCTTCACCACAAGGCCATCCTTCTTCCCCAGCACGCCTGCAGAAGTAGCAGCTGAGACAAAACAGGGACACTGGAAGCTGGTGACAGCTGAAAGGTGGCAGTTGCCCTAGCACAATGGGGTTCTGGCCTAGGTCTCTAGGCACTACACTAATACAGGTAATAATGAGAGGTAAAAAAGTGCCATGGATGTGCGCCCTATTTTTTGTCTGAAATCCCCTGAATTTCCCCCTCATTCTCATGGTCTCCCTTCTTACAAGCCCTAACACTGGTTTCTTGGATGGCTTTTTAATAGCGCGGTTAGAGTCGCCAACGCAAGCCAGAGGACAATCTCATGTATCATTCTCCCAGCGCACCCCGGGAATGCCATTTGGCTCGGGAGGACTTAATTTATTAAAATGATCTCTGCTCAGTTCCACTAGTTATTGAATCGTCTTGGCTCAATGGCCTCGCTCAATATCAGCTTTTCATGTGTAATAATTAGCTCTGGGGAAGAGAGTTTCATTGAATAAGCGTTTGATGTCACACATTAGGAGACCCAGAGATGACCTAACTCGGCAATTCAATCTGGGGATGGAACTGCTCTGATGAGGGACAATTAGGGACATAGTCTGCCCTCTGGATATAAACCAGTCATTAACCGTGAAATAACGTCTCTCCCCCATTCCTGCCCCCCCATCCCAGACTGGTTTAAAGCACTCTGACCAGCTGCACATACTGCTCTCCCCGTGAAGTGCCCCTTCCACTCAATTTCTAAGCAGCCTGACTGGATGGGGGTGTAGAGGCACGTCCTGCTGGTCTTTATACCACTTAAGGTATTAACCGATGGCTATAGTGATTTCCAATGTACTCCCTATGCGTTAAATCCTGGGTCTCATTGAATCCCGCAGGAATTCGGGCCCGATGAAACCTGTAAGGCATAAGGAGAGGCAGAACCATCACATATGTCTGTCTCTGGCCCCCATCACCAGGGCATCATAACGGTGGCTGTACTGATCATCACAATGCCCCTGTGAGGTTGTGAGGTTGGGCCGGGCTATTATCCTCATCATACAGATGGGAAACTGAGGCAGAGAGCGGCTAAGGGCTCGTTTCACAAAGGCACCTAGGCGCCCAGCAAATCACAGAAACACATGGTGATTCACAAAGCCTGAGCTTGGCGTCTAGGCTCCCTCTACACTGAATGAGGGGGCTGAGACAGCGACTCATGAAAGCCAGCACACTAGGCGGGGCACCACCTAAGCCAGCCAATAGGGGATGCCGACGTCAGAGATGTGTGCTAAGCCCAGTCCATCTCTGACATAGGTGCTTAAATCCAGGCTGCAGGGAGGGGCCTAGCTTTGCTGGCGATCCATGAACAGGAGCCATCTGTTAGGCATGTAAGATGTGTTGTTTTTTGTGTTTTTTTTTTTTTTGGCAACAAGCTGCGGGGAGATAGAGGTGGAGCCCCCCCATGACTTTTAGCCCTCCGGTTAGGGTACTCACCTAGCATGCAGGAGACCCCAAGTACAATGGTCCACTGGGAGCAGCTGCGACCTCTCCAGTGAGTCCCCTAGCCTAGGGCTACGGAATATTCTGTTGGGGGCGTGTGACGGTGTGGCCTCACCACTGTGGCGCCTCCTGCTGGTTGTCCGGGGAATTAGCTTAGTTCACCAGTGCGCCTTCAGCTGGGGATGTCTTGCTACCGTCACTTCTGTCCCAGGACCCATGTCGCTCCCAGGACCGCAGTATTCTCTTCCAGACATAGCCCTCCAGCTGTGCCCCACTTGGTTCTCCCCGCTTCCAGGGGACCGGCAATCCACTATCCAGCCACTTCCTTCTCAGTGGTGAGTGGCGGCAAAAGGTGAAGGGGACTCAATAGCTGGCAGTCACGTGCTGCGTCCCCTCCAACCCCGCAGTCTTCTGTCAGCAGGTAGCCGGGAGCGAGCGCCCACGCCCCGATCCTGCCCAGCACTGCTCTGTCCCAGGTCCGTCCGTCCGTCCGTCCGTCCGTTCTTTCTTTCTTTCTTCTGCAAGGCCGCCAGCCCTCCCTCCGGGAGCTCCCGGGAGCGACTCCAGCTGCTCTACCCAGCAGCCCTTCTTATATGGCACAGCCTGGTCCTGATTGGCTGCCTCCTGCACTCCTATAAGCTCTCTCCTGATTGGCTGCCTCCTGTGCAGCCTCCCAAGGGTTGCACTAATCCCTTATGGGCCAGTGTAGGGCAGACATCCCCTCACAGTGCTCCTCCAGCCTCGTCTGTCGATGCTGTTCCACTATAATCAATGTCACTGGAGTAGTGGGACTGGATCGTGGGTCTTCTGCAGCCTAGGGGAGTGCTCTAACCACCAGGCCACAGAGTCATTCCCTTCTGATGCTCTGCTTCTCTCTGGCCCAGATGACTCAGTATTTAACCAGAGTGAAACAGCTTCAACTGGAGAGATTGAGGGAGCCCCACATTAGCATCCCCAATGGCTAGAGCACTCCCCTGAGAGGTGGTAGATCCCAGTTTAATCCCTTCTCCTCATCAGGTGGAGGGGGGACTTGAACTGGGGATCTCCTGCATGCCGGGTGAGTACCCTAACACACTGGGCTAAAAGTCACAAGGGAGGTCCAGCCCAACAGTCTTGCATGAAATCGCCTGAGGGGCCCAATCCAATGGGTTGTCTCTGAGCTCGCCTACCAGATTGGGCCCGACCCGCTATTTAGGTTTTCCCCTGGTTTGCGAATCGCTTGGGGCTCAGGCAGGAGCCAGGCATCCAGGCATGAGAGGGAGGCAGCCGTGCACTTGCTCCGAGAGAGACATAGATGCTTAGGAAAACCTTAGGCAACGAGTGAATTTAGGTGCCTACAGGGTTCAGTGGTGAATCGCAATGAAGCCTAAAACTAGGACTTAGGTGCCTAAGTGACTTGGCTGAGGTCACACACAGAGCAGGGACTTGAAGTCAGGTCTCCTAGCTGCTAGCCCATCCTTCCTCTCTGTAAGTAAACGATCATGTAATTAACCAGTGATGATAACATTACAAAATAAATGTTACTACCCATACTTATTGCTCTTGTACAAGGCTGCCATATATGAACTGCAAGTCACACATCATTTATCACTAGTGACAGGAAAACAACCTCCTAGGTGAAACCTAAATGCATTCCTTTCTCAAACTCCCTGATCTCTCATCACACAAACTCCCACCCCTGTGCCCCTACCTCTTGGTGCACCATTTTTTAACACAATTTGGAAAGCATTTGGTCGCAGCTGTCTCCCCCTTTAATCTTTAATACAGCTCTCCCCTATCCTTCCCCCCATCAGCGAGAACATTGAGCTGCCCTGCACGTGGTGTATTTCATTTGTCTGAGACATCAGGGCCACCTCTTGGTTGCAGAAGTAAAAAAGTGGCTAGATGAGAAACCTGCTCCTTGTTTATGGCAATGTTTTACATGTGAGAAATTGATTTGCTGGGAGAGCCACCAACTAACTTCCTGCCCTGCTAACCCTGTAGTGCCACTCTCCTGCCCCCAATGCTGTGGGGCCGGGAGAGCACTCTGCACAAAGGACAGCTGCAAATACAGAGCACCATTCCACCCCACGGGACAGACAGACTACAGGCAACTCTCTGCCTACTCGTCGGCTGCGCAAGAGAACGGTTTCCATCCCCTGGGCAGAGGAGGGGGAGCCTGAGAGCAGCCTTTGACTGTATGGAGGAGAGCACTGCATGGAGGCGAGTGCTGCAAGCCTCTCCCAGGAGGCAGAGTGGAGCCAAGGGAATTGTAGCCTCCCTGTCCTACTGCCGCTGACAGTGCTGCCCTTTCAAGGCAGTGCAGCAGGCGAGGTCCCTCGAGCTCCAGGAACTGCTGACGCAATCCCTCCCACGGGGGCAATGCACCCTACACCAGGCTGTGTGCTAGGGGCCGAGACAAAGCTCACTGCAGTGAGTGGAAGCGTCCATTGGCTTTGGCTCAGGCCCTACAGGCACAAGATTGCCCTATATGCTGTACACAGGGTGACCAGACAGCAAATGTGAAAAATCGAGACACGGGGTGAGGGAGTAACAGGAGCCTACATAAGAAAAAGACCCAAAAATGGGGACTCTCCCTATAAAATGGGGACATCTGGTCACCCTAGCTGTACATAGGAATCATTACACTCACCCCTGAAAGGCAGCCACATCTGGGATGGACACAACAGCTGTTTAAGCCGCGCACGGCAATGCTACACACAATGGGGTAGGGGAGTGAGGGTCTGATCCTGTTCCACTGACTTTAGGGGATGGGAGTCAAGCCATAGCCTGTTGAAAGTGCAGGGGGGAGGGGGGCAGGCAGGAGGCACTGACTCCCAGCAGGATCAGGCCAGTACACTATTTAATAACCGACTCCTGCAAAAGCAATGCCAAGAGCTCTTCAAGGTGTGCCTGCTAGCAGGCAGGACGCTTGGTGTTCTGTGTAGAATTGCTCAGCAGAGCCCCATGTTCGCTTTGGGGGGAAAGCCCGTCCTGTTGAACCACCAGTACCTTTTCCTAGCAGGCCTGGAGCTGCAGATCAGTGTGTGATCTATTGAAATACATCAATGGATTTCCCTACAGCACCCTGGAGGGCTCCCTTCCAAGGCCTGGCCCTGCTTAGCTTATAGGAGCCAACCCGATCACAGCCCAAGGTGGCATGTCTGCAAATAAGAGTGCTCACATTTAACCCCAGGAACCTCGTCTAAAAGCAGCTGTGACCAGCCTTCCCAGAGAGCAGTCTCCACGCTAACAGAGCCTGATCCAAAGCTTGTTCAAGTCAATGGTAAAACTGCCATTGATTGCAGTGGGCTTTGGATCAGGCCCCGAGCAGCAATAGGGCTCACCACCAATGAGAAGCCCATTTACACCCATGGAGCCACTCATAAAAAACCTAGTAACTGGGAGCAAGTGTTTGCAGGCTCCAGCCCAACCAAGGCAGCCACCTTGTCTTCTGGGATCCATGTCTTGTCAGTCTCACAGAGCACCGAGCTCGCACCCAGAGCAGGGAAGGGGAAACGTGCCCCTCACCGAGCCAGAGTTCTCAATTGCCAATTACAGAATAAGGAGTCTCAAATGAGTGGAAGTTTTCCACCGGAAAGCTGGAATCGGAGATTGTTTCCCTCAGGGCAATGTCAGCCAATTTAGCCTGCACCAGCTGGCCCTCAGCCTAATAGGCTACTCCGGTATTGTTCAGGCAGCCCATTCTCATGCTGCACGAGGACTGCGAAGGGTGCCCCCCTTCAATAAGATAGGGGGGATTTGGGCAGCCAGCACCATCCTCCATTACCATTAATATTTAATTTTTAATTAAACAAAGGAGGAAGTCTTCTATTTTGTTAATTTCCTCCTAGTCCCAAAGCTGCAGCAGAGGAAGGGGCCAGCAGGAAGCACATCAGGGCTGTCGATCAAATGCCACCGGAGGGCGATCCGCCTTCCTGAGAAGCGGCACTCATGAGTTTTCCTAGAAACAAATCTTTCCTCGGTCCCACCTGCTAAAGGCCCATGGCCAGAACCTCAGCTGGGGAGAATCATTGGCTCCAATGGGATTAGGCCAAATTTACACCAGTGAAGAATCCAGCCCCATGCAGAAAACACATTCTTCCAGGATTTGCATGATAATGCATCTTGGCTTTTCATACCTCCCCTGTCATCCTGTGATCTTTGGAGACGAGCAGTCAATAATTATGCGCGCACGCACGCACACAAAGAAGAAAAAGAAACCCGCTTTCAGCTCAATCGAGGCATTTATTTCATTATTTATTCGCACGGCTGGGAACCTGTCACCAGATCAGGCTGCATCGTGCATGGAGATGAAACACAATTACCTATAGCTCTCAACCTTAAACAGGGGGAAATCTTGAAAGACCTTGGGTGGGGGAGAAGAAAAAGAAAAACGGTGGTTCAGGACCAAGACAGGAAATGTCCTTTGAAAGCAACATGAGAACTTCATTTTTTAAAAAAAAATCTGAGATTTTTATAGACATAAATTGGGCATTAGCTCAGAGGTTTTCAGTTTAAACAGATATTTTAATGAAATTAAGGTCAGGACTTGCTGATAAATATTCGCTTATGCTACGGGGTGGGGGATGGATGATGGAGCCAAACATACCTTGAATTTTATGGGCAAATAAATCATGAAAGCAAGACGCCACAATTATTTAGATCCAGGGAAAATCACCTTGCAACACTGTGACATATTGTCCCCCAAAGTAGCACCCTGTAACCCCCACATTCACCACTTGTATGTGGCTATGATATTTTGTACCAAGAATGCCTTGTAAAATGTCCTATGAAGTCATAATTTGCTGAAACTCATTGTTCTGTCAAAATATGCCATCATTGTATATGGAGTTATGAGATACTGTTATATGGTTATTGAAATAGGGTGAGACTGGGAGATGCCAACAGCTAACTCCCCTCTGGCAACAAAGGGGGTGACCCACACTCAGCTGGGTGGTAAGTGACCATCACCAGCCATTGACCAGCAAGGGAGCTGTAAACAAGAGATTTACAATTCACTAGCTCTACACAGTGAGGGCTGCCTAACTCCATGACTCAGCAAGGTATCAGGACATGTGATGCTTGATTCCATGTTTGAGCCAGTATTTTTCTAGGCATGTGAACTGAGAGAATAAAATAAGGGACAGGGGCATCATGAGTCTCCCATTCTCCTCCCCCACCTACTTTGAAGGCATTTAGAAGAAAAGACTTTGAATTGGGGATATTGGTCCTAGGCTGAGTTGGGAATTCAGCCTCTGTATTAAAAATTGAACTGCTTACAACACCTAGTGGGGTGAGAAAAACTGCTTGATTCAAATCTTGCTTAGTCTGATAAAGTTTAGGATTTAGACCGCTATTTTACCTTTTATTTCTTATGCAACCAACTCTGACCTCTTTGCATAACACTTATAATCATTTAAAATCTCTTTCTGTAGTAGTTAAACTTATTTTAATGTTTTATCTTTACCAGTGAGTTTGTCTAAAGTGTTTGGGGAATCTGCTCATATCACAAAGGCTGGTGAACATCCACTCTCCTTTGATGAAATGGCAAACTAATTAATGAGTTTGCCTTGTTCGTGAGAAGGTCTGGAGCAGTGTCAGATGGTACATTTCTGGGGTGCTAGGCTGTCGGGGGGATTTGCCGGTGTGTCCCTGTGTATAGTTCATGAGAGGCTGAGGAAGCCTGCATTTAACTTTGGGTGGGCCTCACGTGCTAATGGCTGAGTGAGAACAAACCCTGAAGGGGCTGCTTGTCACTAGCAGAGCGGTGCACAGGATACCCGGATCCAGAGAGTGAAAGGGGATGCAGCGATCCCACAGTCCAGGTTGTACCCTGGGGGGTGTCCCAAACAGAGAGTTTCCAAAGTATAGGACTCAAAGGATTCCTCTGCTAGTCCCCAAGTCCTTAAGTATTAAGCCCCAGGGTCGTCGATGTAGCATTAGCAGGTTCTACCTGCAATCTTCACAACACTGGAGTCAGAGGCCTCGTGTTTTGGCCATTTCCTGATTCCACAACCTGCAGCACAAAGGCTGAGGGTTTCAAAAGTCAGGAGTGTGTCTGGATGCTTTTGGTTTTGGGGTGCCCTACTTGAGAAACCTTAAAGGGGCCTTTCTCAGCAAATGCTGGGGATAAAGATTGTCACCCTCTGAAAAAACAAACACACTTTTTCAAAGTGTCTTCAACCCTGATCCTGCAAACAGTGATGCACCTACCTAGGGGCATGGTGGGTTCTCCATCCCCTGCAGTCTTTAAGTCTAGACTGGATGTCTTCCTAAAAGACATGTCCTAGCCCACATTGGAGTCATGGGCTGGATTCAGGGTTTACAGGGTGAGGTTATCTGGCCTATGTTATGCAGGAGGTAAAAGATTAGATGATCACAGTGGTCTCTTCTGGCTTTAAAAGGGTGTGACTTTAGGGCTCTGCGCTGAGCTAGGCCCTCGTGAGTAGCACTCATGGTAGTAAAGTTAAGGTGACCAGATGAAATGGAGAAAATATCGGGACACATGGGAGAAGTTGCCAAAGCATAAAAACAAAAAAAAAAACCACCAGAGCGGCCAAAGCCGCAATATCGGGACAAAATGGCGTCCCAACCGTGCATCAGTCGGGACATGGGACAAAGACCTAAAAATCGGGACGTCTGGTCACCCTAAGTAAAGTTGAGCTTGTGCATAAGTGTTTGCAGGACTGGGGCTTTAACTGTCATCCATAAACATCACTAGTCTATTCCAAATCTTTTAGCCAACCGGTGTGTTTCCAAACAATCTGCCCCGGGTCGACTTAATTAGCCAAATAAGCCATTTAAGAACCACAAGAACCTCCATGCTGGGTTAGACCAATGGTCCATCTCGCCCAGTATCCTGTCTTCCAACAATGGCCAAACTGACCTGAATTTAAGCCAATCAGGTTACACCAGGGATTAGTTTGGCCCATTAACTCTTCTTACCGATCTCTGATTTCTCTAATACTGTCAGTGAAGGGACCTTGTAGGAGTTGGTCAGGCCAGCTATAGGGGCTCTGGTGGTTTAATCCAACTGGAAAATGTCTGCCTTTCAGCTCCAAGTCATTTGCGTAGCAAGCAACTATTAAACCCTTTGCTGCCCTAGGCGACCCCTTGCATGGTAGAGCCAGGCCCAGGGCCCAACCCTTTCATAGGCTGCAAGTACCAGCCTTAGTATGGGAATAAGAATAGCATGTGCAATTAAACTGGAGAAGCTGCAAGCAGATTACAAGGGCTATCAATTCCCATGCTTCAGGGCATAATCTGCTCACCAGCTGAGGTCAGGAAGAAATGTCTCCCCTTGGGCTAGAACTGCACAATGGGGTGCATTACACCTTCTTCTGCTGTGCCAATCAGTGGTCACTGTTCACAAACAGAGGACAAGATGGACCACAGGCTTGTTCTTTTGTGACAATCTCTGGGGCGCTGGGGCTGTGCAGTCAACACTTCAGCAGCACGGCACTCCTCTCTGTGCCAACTGTGCAAAGGGGTGGGGTAAACAGGGAATCGAGTGGCTTTTCAAGCCACCGCAAGTGGCTGCAGGTTAGAGTCTGATAGACTGAGAGGCCACACTGAGGAGACAGTTAATAAAGGCAGGACTAGAAGAATCAATGTGTTCTGACACAGCAGTGACAGATTGGTGAGAGGGACAGATTTAATATCCCAGCATTATCCTCTCCCAGCCTAGGGGCCCTGAAATTGATTGAATAAATTAAAGCATTGCAGTGCATGATACTACAGTTAAGGTCATCTCAACACTTCCATCTTAACACCCTTTTCTCCCCCAGCTTCTCTTTCTCATGGCCTGGCACAGAAATTTTAATTCCATGCCACAACTTGGCCCAGAATCTCTCAGCTCACGTGCAATGTTACCAGTTTTCAGAAAGAAAGAAAGAAAGAAAGAAAGAAAGAAAGAAAGAAACAAACAAACAAACAAACAAACAAACAAACAAACAAACAAACAAACACCTTGGTGAACAAGATAAGTGGCTCTCCGCTGTATTCCACTGAGTGATGCAGCGTGGCCTGTATATCCAGTGATTTCAATCTGCCGAGAGATTGCACCACAGCATGGAATAATCTCCATTTGGAAATACTGAACCAAAAAAATAAATGTAAAGAGATCAATATATTTAAAATGTAAAGAGACAGTGGAAAGATTAAAACCACAGGCCAAATTCATCTATGTAACTTTACTCACACATAAAATTATTCTTTCCTATGTTACTAAACAAAGCTCAGATTGTTGGAAATGAAGAAATTTTTTTAATCCAAATTTATTTTTCACCATTTTTACTTTAATTCTTTTCAGTTTGCTTAAGGCCAGATTTAATCCCCTTTACTCATAGCGAGCAGTGTTTTACTCCACAAGACATCCAGTTCATTTCAGCGGGATTTCTCTGTGAGTGAGCAAGTGCCTCAGAATCTGGCCCTCAATTGAGATAATCTAATCTGCTGTAGGTATTTGTAAGACACCCATCACCTTGCCATCGAAGGGATGAATCCTGCAAAATGCCCAACACTTCCTTTGAATCGCCAAGCCCCCTCAGCTGAGCGGTAAAGCCACCCCAGCATCTCAGGGTAGGTGGGGCACCCCCCTCAGGAACGGGCCCTAACCTGTTCAGCAATGCTTTCCATTTTATAGCCCATGTCTCTCCCCAGTTCTCCTGCACTAGCCTAATGCCCTGGGGTTGGAGTCCCGGGTGTTACAAGAGTGCTCTATGAGAGAGATGCCGATGTATGTGCAGAGAGTCCATTGATAGATTAGGTGCCCGTAGAAGGCGCTCCAGAAGAGACAATATCGTTCACAATAGAACTTGCAGTGCACTGCAAACGGCTTCCTTTGCACAGCAAGACAGGGGAGAGTTTACATCTAAACCCCACCACCGGTTCCTCGGATTTTTTAAAATTTCATGGAACTGCCTGCGCAGAACCCCAGTCCTGAGAGACCAAGCACCTCTCTGGATTTGCCTCTACTTTACAGGCAACCCACTTAAGCTGCACCTCCCCTCATCCGCTCAACCAAGTTGACAGCAGCAGCAGCAGCTTTCCTTTCTCCCCTTGCAAAGAAGCTGGTCCCCAGCAGCTTTCTGCCGCACCGTGTTTCGTCAGGAAACACAGCATGGACAGTGACCGCCCACACAAGCTTGGCGAATGCAGAATGGCTCCCACTAGTCACATCCCATGACGCTCTGACAGACAGTTACAAGCGAGGTTAGCCATGTGGCTGCCATTGTTTGAATGGGAGTCACGTGACTAAGCCCCATATGAGCTACTTGGCCAATGGAGAGGGTTGCTGTTCAAATTCCAGAGAAACACACATCCACCGCCTCTGCTCAGCTCAGCACAGACCCAATGCAACGAAGCTAGGGCATTTGCATGTAACATACTACCATGCCCCCCACCTCTTCCCCAGCAAACCAGCATGGGTTAAAGTCAGAGTCCGATTCACTTCTGTGTCGCTCCAGTTTTATGCTCGTGTAATTCCACTGATTTACTGGAGTAAACATGTTGGTGAATCAAGCCCATGGCATCAACCTCACTGGGAACCTCACCAATTTTGTCATTTTGTGTCTCTCCCCACATGCTATTTGCCCATAAATTTAAATACAGATCAAGCTTCAATCCACAAATCAAGCTCTCTCGTTGAAAACAGAACACAAGTGCACGTTAAATAGGAACTAATTAGACACTCAAAGGGAGGACAAATCTATTTTGAATAGTGGGATATGGAGAAAATTCATGCAGTGCTAGGGCATGATAGAAGGGAGCATTGTACAGGGATTGAAGTGGTGGGGGCGCGGGGAAAGGACTGGACTCCTGGGTTCTATTGCTGGTTCTGTCACTGATTCCCTTGGGTGAGTAACTTAAACTCTTGGTGCAAGGCAATGAAGAATGAGGCCCAAGCATTTACACCAGCGCACAGGGATGTCAGCCACTAACCATTCTGAGGTGGTCATGTTTTACACCCATTTGTCACTGGTATAAGTGGCCACAGAACGTGAAGGATAACAGAACCAAGCCCCTTAGTGCTATTTTTAAAAAAAAGCCCTCTGCCAGGTGGGTGAGCGTGCTTCTACCACACTCACACAAGGCTTCAGAAATGCCAGCTAATCACTTTGAGCTCCTCACCTGGAGGTGCTCTCCATGGAAACGATTTGCTTAATCTGCCCTCACACAGCTCTCACCCCAAGGAAAACCGTGAGCTCTTCTGTGAGTCATGGAGCCTTCTGATGGGTGTCTCCAAACATAATAGAGTGCAGCTGGCCAAAGTCATCTTTGCAGGCTACTCTTTGAACATCCCCAGGTCAGAATCCTCAGGTCACAGAAGCTAATGAATCTCCCTTTGGACGTTAATGCGCTCATTAGTTCTAGGCTGATGGAGCAGATGGGATCAGTCTTGCCTTCCCTTGGATGCAGATGGTAGAGTTGGTGCTGCCCTCCATTAAGAGCTTTGTAACTATTCAAGAAGCCTGTAGTTGATCTGAAGAGTCGTGTCTGAGGATTTCTCACCTACAATGGGGCTTAGATTTCACACCACACACGATACCATTTCGGCTCCAAAGGGCGGGGGAGGGGCGGGGGGGAGAAGAGAGAACTCAGCTTCCCGCATTCATTTTAATTAGACCCATGCAAAGCAGAGATGATGAAATCTCAGACCAGGCAAAGCTCACTTGCTAATCTGGCCACAAGACTGAAGCTCTGCCCAGGCTCAGACAGAGGTTTACTAAAGCCTGTGAACCTTTCAAGCAAGCCTGAGCCCAACATCAAGATCATCTGAGACCCATTTCTATGCAAACCTCAGTCCAGCTTCACGCTGAGTCCAATTTTAATCAAACTTCATAGAATTCATGAGTTCCCCTCCAAACTACAGGAAACAGGCAGTTTCTCTATACAAAACACGGTGGAATTTCCCTTTTCAGGTGGGTTTCACTGGGAATATTTCCACTCAGAACACAAAGCAAAACTCAGGAGGCACTAACCTAAATGCACCCGAACCAGAACCACAGAAGAGGTCCCTGAATAGAAACTAACAAGCTCTGCAGAGCTCTGGTTTTAACCCATCCATATTCACTTGGACAATATACAATTTAACCAGACTCTCCTCTCATTCCAGTCTTACACTGGTGTAATTTCATTGAATCCCGATTTATACCAGCAAAATTGAGAACAGAATCTGACCCCAATATACCAGTGTAAAATCATAAAGTGGACCCAATTCTGCTCTGATTTGATGTCTGAACCAAAGCTCATTGAAGACCAGAAGAATTAACCCCAGTGGGCATTGGATCAGGCATTTCCATCCCATGAAACTTTTTTACACCAGTAGGGCTGTCAACACAGATTTTGATGCTGTAGGGCTGGAGCCCAAGTCATCTTATGCCCAAAACAGTGCGCAATTCCAATCCAGCCAGCAGTGCCCTGTGTAATTACGTTAGGCCCTTCTACCCTCCCGTCACCGTATTATCTGGGAGCTGGTGCCTGCACAGGAAGGAGCACGCTAGGAAGTCTTCCTCCCTGCTCCGGAAAGAATGCGATGCTGCCACCCAGGGTGCAGCCACGAGCTCATGGGCATGAAACGTTCAGAAAAGTAACCGAGCACTGAGGGATCAACACAAAGATACTGGGACAAATTCTCTACCCACATAAATCCATTGGTGCCAGCAGAGAATCTGGCTTTATTTATTTCAGGTGTTTCTATAACAGATCAGCTGGGAAAATTCACTTGCCTATATTTCCCTTAAGCAGAGTGGCCACAATGGATGCTGGCTTTTTCAGCAATTTTTGCATTGCAGGCTATTGATGACTAAATGTATCTTCACTTCAAACTTAAAAGGGACTCCCCCCCCCCCCGACTCCCCAGCACCACCTGGCTTCCTTCACCTCAGACATGCTCATGGGGGGCCCAGATCTGCATTCAGGAATCATCTTCAGGTCAATGGGAAATTTTCCACATGGAACTGGAAGCTAGGACCAGGTAAATGCCTTGGGAAAATAGGCATTGGGGCAGATTCTACACTGCCAGGGCCCCCATCGATTGGATCAAGTTAATCTGTGATGTGAACTTCACTGAAGACAATGGAGTGACACCTGGACTGAAACTGGCTCATATTCTTTACCTGGTGAAGTTGGAGATGACTCACTCTGGGAGAAATCCACTTCTGAGAGGCCAAAGCAAGATATAGGCACCGCTTCAGTCCCACTTAAGACTTATCATTAGGGCTGCCAATTTTGGTTGGACGTATTCATGGAGGTTTCATCACATGACAATTTTTAATTCCTAGAGATTCCAGGACAATCCTGGAGGGTTGGCAAAGCTACTTATCCTTAGGACTTAGGTGGTGTAAACTCCTTATATTGGTTCCTCTGCACAGAGGAGCTATCCTCTAAACTGGACCCTCTATAGGAAGCTGTCCATTCAGATTCAAAAGGATTGAAGTTCCACCCACAAAAGACTATCCATAAAACTCTTCCAGTCAAAGGGCAGTTTAAATTCACATTGACTTTTGCAGTGGATGTGGCAAGTTCAGCGGGATTTTGGCCAGGAGGTTATTAATGAAATTTCAGCAGTTTAAATGGGGCAGGATAGAATTTTTGGCATTAATTCTCAGTACAATTGATGGTGTTTGCAGATTTGGTCAAACTGCAGAGTAACACAAGTTTTGCAGGATTCCCAGGGTTTTCTGCTGAGGCTCTGGGTTCTGGTTTGGCTATTGAAGGGAAGAGAGGCTGCATGGGAAGAAGGAGACAGAGATCTGTCTTAACAGCAGTTGGATTTCTCAGTAAGATACATTTCACTTTTGCAGTCCAGGTACTGACGTTAAGAGTCACCAATCCAGAACCCACCCAACAAGTGAGAGTAAGGAGGGTTGGGCTCTCAATTCCTTTGGCCCTGCATGAATGCCCTCAGCATGTCTATCTAGAGAAGGACAAGGAGTCAATACAATCCCCATCAGCAAGCATTAGGGCCCAGAGCCTTAGTCCTGATCTGTGCAAAGCAGTCCTAAAGCCAACTTAACCAGCCCTTTGAGGATTCCCCCCATGTGCCAGTCTCAGGGGTCTACCCCACCCCGTCGCAACTACAAAGCAATCTTGCCCCACACTTCCTCCCATCTTGTGCTGATCAAACCTTCACTAGGCCAAAGGATCTGATCCTGGGATTTTCACCTGATGGTGAAGTGAAACCCCAGTGGGCATGGACTGGTGACTCTAAACACCAGAAAATGATCAGAAGATTGGGTCCTCTGTTAATTACTGCAGCATCCCACAGTAGCAGCACCAGAGGCTACGGTGTCGCCGGGGTAAGTTGCCATGTTTGGCACTATTGGGATGCAGTGTGGTCTAGTAGATCCAGCGCTAGACTGGAACTCTGGAGACCTGAGTTTTGCTCCTGTCTCTGCCGCTGGTCTGCTAAGTGACCTTGGGCAAGACACTTCACCACCACCCCCAAACTGTGTCTCACTTTCCCTATCTGTAGAGTGACCTTCTTTGTAGACGGCCTGGAGATCTAAGGATGAAGCGTGCTACATAAGAACCAGGTATTATTGTAGAACACAGTGGTACTTTAAAAAAAAAAAAAAGAGGTAAATCATCCAGAATGGCTGAGATGCACCACTTCATATTTTTTCTATTGATCAGTCATTGGGACTATGATATCGTTAATAGAGATGTGTGGAGCAAAAATAGATCAGAAGTAAATTTATATGGCATTTGCAGAAGCCAATTTGTAAACAATAAAGCAATAATTCAGACAGTTTATTATACACACACACATACACGTGCACACACCATTGAAAGCACCAGCAGGAGAGTGAATTTGTGTGGGGGGGTGGAGGGTGAGAAAACCTGGATTTGTGCTGGAAATGGCCCACCTGTTGATCACTTTAGATAAGCTATTACCAGCAGGACAGTGGGGTGGGAGGAGGTATTGTTTCATGATTTCTGTGTGTATATAAAGTCTGCTGCAGTTTCCACGGTAAACATCTGATGAAGTGAGCTGTAGCTCACGAAAGCTCATGCTCAAATAAATTGGTTAGTCTCTAAGGTGCCACAAGTACTCCTTTTCTTTTTGCGAATACAGACTAACACGGCTGTTCCTCTGAAATAAAACACTGTTGTTCAGAATGCCAAAGAGCATGTAAAATGATATGCTGGTTCTGTGATGTCCCTGTAATTTAACTGTGGTTGTACAGATTGATAAAATGTATGATCTTGGGCTGAATTCTTATATACAGCCTGCCAGGAGGCTGTACCGCAGGGATGGGTTAAAGGATAGTTAGGAGGGAGGTCCGGAGACCTGAAGTCTATTCCCAGCTCTCCTACTGATTTACTGGGTAAGCTTGGGTAAGACACTTAAATTCCTTCTGCCTCTGTTTCCCCATCTGTAAAATAGGAGCAATGCCATTTTAGTTTTTCCCAGGGCTCTTGTGAGGCTGTATTAATTGAGGACTGTAAAGAACATTGAGACCCTTGTATGGAGAGTGCTAAGCAAAGTATTCTAAATATGCCCTAAAAATGGGGCTTCATATACGCGTCAGTGATAACATGAATGGTAACCACCCACCCAGGAGCTCCTCATATGTTCTGCCCTTACCCCACAGCTCCAATGATCAAGGGAAGGTTCCATCTTCATTCTTGATCTTTCTTGCCTTTTAGGAGTCATCGCTGACAATAATTAAGTCTCATAAGGATCAAACTTAAATGAGCGATAGCCTTCAGGGATGATATTAGAGTGTTAACTCTGTTTGTGGTTTAAATATTAATGACAAAGCATAATTACCATCCACTAAGTTTCAGGCTGGTGTTTGAAAACTCATTTAGCAGGAGGAACAAACCCACACTCTTGGAGACATATGTATAGAACAGGGGACTGGAGGAACATCTCAACCAGAATAGAGCTCAGGGGGAAATAGGGTGGGTGTTCCTGGTGCGAACTTGTGTGTTGCTCAGAAAACCCAGGGGCCCTCCAGCTGCAGTTTGACTCAAGGCGGAACGCTCAACCCCTAGGGTAGGGTCATATCGATCAATGTCCCTTTGAGCGTGCATTGTCATATTAGGTGTGGTTTATCTACCTTGCCCTCATAACATTATTTGTGCCTAATTCCCAAAGAAAACGCTTAAGAATGAGTCTAGTCTAATTCCTATACTCACAGCCTGTTGGCTCTTCTGTAGGAATTGGCAGCGGGGTGAGGGGGCAGATTCTGTTGTGCCCTGGGTCACTCCTGTTTGCTCCTTGGATTCAATGGAGGGACATAACTACCCGCTCTACTGATCATGTCTGTACTGCCTGGGTGTCTACACAGCAGGCACAGCCTAACTGCCCCCCCATACACACACATCTCCTCTCCCAGCCCCCACTGGGCTCACTGTAAAACCTGGGCAGGATTCTTGGGCGTTACCTTTCCTTTGGTTGTTCCAAAGTTGTGATGAGAGATAGGGAGGGGACCTCGCTAGAAGCCAGGGCTCAGGATAGATTAGCCCGTCTATTGAATTGGGCTTAAAATGGAGGCATCGCTCCACAGCCCACTCCACCAAAGGGCAGAAAGTAAGAGCCTGCTGTGACAGCTCAGGGGACTAGTGCCACATCCCGCAAGCCAAACACTAAGGGTGGATGAGCATGCGCCAGGGGACTAAGAGCAAATACTCGCATCCAGCAGAGGTCTGATGACTCTGAATCACACAGTCCTAGGGCTCACCCATGCCAGGTGCTGAGCACCCTCAGGGCCTGCTCCAAAGTCCAGCGATGTCAATGGGCCTCTTTTCCTGGACTTCAACAAGCTCTGGATCAGGCCCTCAACGGGAACTCCTAGAACCTGCTCAGCACCTGGCAGGATCAAGTCCTGTGTGACTTAAAACACCATCCTTAGGAGGGGAGAAGGGACTAGGGGGGAGAGGAGAGAGGGGAAGCAGGGAGAAGGAGGGGAGTGGGTGCAGATCAGAGGATTAAAATGGGAGAGGAGGAGACACTTCTTAGGAAGCAGCTACCTGGCAGTGAAGGAGTCACAGGCTGTGAGTCAGCTGCGGCTGGCACTTAGCTCTCCCTCCCCACTGCTCTAGGTCCTGAGAGAGAGAATAATTCATTTCACTTCATCTCTGTTCATTTCAGACAAATAGAGCAGAAAAGTCAAGCCAGGGGAAATGGAAACAGGACATGAAATGGAGCTTTGGCTTTGCTCTGGCTTGGTTAGCCTGGGAACTAGTTACTGTTATGAATAACATAAGCTCTTCCTAGTGTCCTAGACACATAGGGGTGATTGAAAATTGGGGGGAGAAGGGGGTGACTAGTTAAAGTGACAGATCTGCAATGCTGGGACTAATAAATATCACACAATGCTGCCTTAGCGTCATCTGCCCTCCCTTCCCTGCATTCCACCACCCTTTGTGACTGCTGCACGCAACGGCTCCTGGGGTTCATTTGACACACACAGAGAGCCCCCCTCTGAGAGAGCCTGGGGCATCCCTGGCTTGTCATCCTTCTATTCCATGTCTCTGGGGTGGGATCAGACAGCCCCTAGCCCTTTGAACAATAGCCAAGTGATTAAGGAGGATTCCTCCAACGTTGTCTCACAGCCTTGGGGACAGGGGGCTCTGGGGAAAGGTCTGGCTGGCCTTTTTATTTTATATCCCAGGGTGTTTAAAGAGATTTGGTGAATTAATCCAGCCAGGATTTAGATGATCAAAATAATTTATTCAAGTCAGCAGCATTTACAATGAAATCTAGCCAAACCCCTAAAATACAGACCCTCAGCAGGGCAAAGCCTTTCTTCTTTCTTTTTGAGTTTATGTATCTTTATTTTATCCTCTCTTTAGGAAAGGGGGTGCGGGGGAAGAGAGAGAAGTGTAAACGTGCAGATAAATTCTGCCTTGCTCAGGATCTGCCCTTAGACATTGCTGGCTCCGGTGACACATTAACCTTCACAAGACTTGATCAATAGCTGGAGAGCTGGAAATGAGTCAAAGCCAGTTCTCTAACTACAAAAACAAAGAGAAAATCTGCCAGCAGAACTGTAAAATTAACTCTGGTTCTAAATAATTAAGGGTAGATGAATATTCTTCCCTGTTACTATCCACTGGCTGCACAATCACCGAGTCCTCCCTCACGTAGCTGTAGGGCTCTTCCTTTTGACTGTTTCTTGGATCTTTGTATCATGCTCCTGGAGGAAATGATCCAAGCAAGGGACTAGCAGCCTAGACTCCTGGGTTCCATCCCTGACTCTGCTGCTAACAAAATCTGCAACCTTGGTCAAACCAGCTAGGTGGCTAAGGTTGAAATGAAGACTCCCAAAATCAGGGCTCATTTCTGGAAATCGGAGCCTTCCTCTCTTGACCCTCAGTTTCCTCTGCTGTAAAATGGGGTTAATACTACTTGCCTGCCCAAGAAGGGTGCTGTAGGACTTCAGTTGTGTTTGGAATGAGCTCAGAGACCTTGGGAGGACAGGAGCTGTCACATTCGCAGCACACAGAAGTTGGATGAAAACCGTAAAATACTCTTGCTGGAAGGTTGCAACATAACACACACACTTATATCTCTCTATGTACATAGTTTTTAGATGCCAAAATTCTCATATACAAGGACCCAAAAACAGAGGGACACAAAGCAGGCTGCTTGCTGAAGCTGAGCGGCATAATTCACCCCACCGTGCACTAGGCTGGCTCTCTGGACAGACTGCTGTGAGGCCCAGATCACAGGCTTCCCTACAGAGCCTCGTAGCCTGGGAGCAGGCCCAGGAAATCCCTTACCAACTTAAAAGGGATAGTTTTCTCTACTCCACATGCTAGAATAACTCCCTTTCCTGTTCCCTGAGCCGACTTTTTCTTTTCTCTGTCATTTTGGGTTTGATCCTGCCAGGCACTGACATGCTCAGCTCCCATCCCATTTGTAACTATGGCAAAGGGCTAAGAGAGAGATTGATACATACATACAAGACACCTTCCACAGAGATCACCTAGCCCCTCCCAGGAGGGGCCCAGCACCAGGCAGGATCAGGCCTTCATTTGCCTTTCGGTCTCTCACTCTCATGCTAGTTCTTTCTTGCTTTCTCCCCTGCCAGTCCCTCTCTGCCTTTGCATGGCTCCTCCGACAGTTCCCTTTCCCCTCACTCCGCACTTCCCTGTCTCTGAAGTTTCCAACTCTCCCAGCTGACATGAAAACTCTCCCGATTGACGGGTCTCGTTGCCAGACAGCTTCTCCTCACCGTGCTCCTGAATCTCTCCCCCAGTCTGGCTGCACAACGGTACACGCTGTCCAGGCGCAATACATGGCCTCTTTCCCCACAGACTAAAACACCACAACATCCTTCCTCAACGTCACTGCTCCAAGAGGGGGCAATGGGGACAGGGACAAATGAAGCAGCAGCAAAAGGCTGGTGCCCCGGTGACCTGCTCCAGACGCAGCAGGATATGTCTGCACTGCAGTAAAACACTGGTCCTCGCAGGGCTCAGGCTGAAAGGCTATACAACAGCAGGGCAGATGTTTGGAGTGGCACTGGTGCCCAGGTTCTGCGTCCCTGTGAGGTGGGAGGATCCCAGAGCCCAGGCTCCAGCCCAAGCCCAAATAGCGACACCGCAATTAAACAGCCCCACAGCCCGAGCCCCAGCCAGCTGACACAGCCCAGCCATGTGTGCTTTATTGCAGTGTAAACATGCCCTCACTCCCCAAGCTGGCTGCTATCCGTTGGCAAAGCCACCCACTCCCAAAGACTCCCTGATGGCCGAACACCACATGGAACCCACATGTGCAGGGAAGGAAGTGGCTAGGCAGCTGAACACATGGAATGAAGACTCTGCAGTTGGCATAGGGGGAGAAGGGACTCTCTCATGCCAGAGGGTTGCAGGGATATTTTTTAATAGTGGCACAGAATAGGAGTGGTTTGATGCAGCAGTGACATATGCATGCTTTACGAATCTGATTATAATTGGAAATCAACCCTTGATCAGGCTCAAGGCAGGAGAAGGAGGAGAGATACACAGACTCCGAAAAATCCCCGGGCAATTCTGACACTGAGTAATTCTGCCCTCAGTTATACTATCAAGCTAAGCTATTCGCCCACTCACCCCCATAACCACAGCATCTGAGAGCCTCACAGTCTTTAGTGTATTTATCCTCACAACACTGCGGTGAGGCAGGGCCGTGCTGTTATCTCTGTTTCACAGATGGGGAATGGAGGCACAGAGAAGCTAAGTGAGGTGCCCACGGTCACCTAGGGAGTTTATAACAAAGCAAGGACTCCAACCCAGCTCTGACAAGTTCCCTAAGCACACAAGCCCACTGATGTCAGAGGTTACACCGATATCATCAAGGGGACAGTTTGCCATTGTTTCTCTTTCACTGTCGCAAACCCACAGCAACTTCACTGACATCACTGGAATTAGGGCCAAATCAGGGTCCCACTGATGTGAACAGCAAAACTTCCATGACACCATGACTTGGCCTTATCCTAGATTTTGATCTCCAACTGAGATCAGAATCTGGACCAACATCTGGCTGACTCAGGAGAGCAGAAAAAAGTAATGCGTCATTACCAAAAAAAAAATAAATCCCCACTCCATAGTAAGAGCAATTCATCTCTGTCAACGCAGTGATAATCCATCATACAATCATCCGCATTGACAGCTGCTGCCTCTCCAGCAAACAGTATTTCCTGGGATGTTCTCTCCATGTCCCTTCTTGTGCTCATGTCCCAGCCACCACTTCTAAAGTCTCTCACCAGCTGTGATCTGCATTTGATATTCAAGTCACTTCCTCATCTAGGCCTTTCCACGTCACCTCTGACAATGCCTGGTGCTGCCAGTATTCACCTGTGTGATGGCTGGGCTCGGCTGACAAATTTTTAATGTAAGAGTAAAGTGGGGAGGGGGAGGTAACAATAAGCCACATCCTCATTGGACAATAAATTGGCCTAGCGCCGTTGAAATCAATGCCGATTTACATCAGCTGATGACCTGGTCCTGTCTCTTCAATTCCCTCCTCCCCTTCTGCTCACCACCCGCCTTGCCGCCCCCTCACCACCCCAGCGTGGCTCTACCATTCTCTGCCCCTTCCAAGTTCTCCTTACGAAAAGCAATTGCTTCACTCCCAGCAGTAGCTGGGGATTCCGGGCAAGAGACAAAAGCCTTTAGGTTAGAAACAGTTGTGGACGAACAGAGCCAGTGGAGTTGCACCCCACAAACCAGGCCTGAACATAACCCCAAGAAGGAAGGCAGCTTTCTTCTCTGGGGAAGAGGAGAGCATTCGCCGTTGGGTCGTAATGCAGCGTTATTTTAGGCATTTGTCACAGAGAACATATTAGACAAAACGGGCCAGGTTGTGCTCTGTGACACCAGTGTAAATCTGGAATCATTCAATTGACTCCATGCCAGAGTGATGTCAGAATCTGGCCCCAACCACTCCACCACGAGACGCATCCTGTCTCCTTAGCTCCTAATGGGAAAAGATGTATTGATCAGAGCACTGACAGGCTGTGGGCTGTTCTTTTACCTTGCTGTCTGTCTCCCTCCCAGGCCTCATTTGCCGCCAACGGAAGAAGAAAACCAGCATCAGCAATTTCTGCCCACAATGAAATACAAACTCACTCTCCAGATCCCATTTGTGAAACAAGCCTTGGTCAACTCGGAGCTCACTCCCTTTTCCTGTGTGACACAGGAGAGGAACGACTCCCTGGCCAGTGCATTAGAAAGAGATATAAACCCTTCAGAGACTAGCAGTGCGGTACATTATCTCAGGCGCACTCAAAACACTGCAGCTCATGACAGAAATTCAGTCCCTTCAGTGAGGCCTGAACTCTCTTTGCATAGAAGCTCTTTCCAGTGTCCTCTTGAAACAGACACAATTACTATAGAATTGTGGGAGTAGGGCCTGGAACACTGGTCTTGTAGCTCCAACAACACAGTCCTCTGACACTTAAGCTAAAGCGAGACTTCCCTAGGTAGTACTGGTCCAAGGTCCTTCAGCCTGCCTGTAAGTTAGACACTGGAGAGTCTCACACACATCTTGCTGAAAGATAAATCTTTTGGACTTGGGCTCTCCTGAATAGGAGGCTTGCGTCGTCCTATTGCCTGGTGTACCAGATGAAAAAACAGTGCCCTCCTTGGCTGTTCATCTCATATTATTGCACTTTCCATTTGTGGGCCTGATCCCCAGCTGCAGCGTCAATGGACCGAGCCCGCTTTACACCAGCCTAGGATCTGTCCTGGGAACCCAAAGCACTTTGCAAACATTAAATCATTCTCTCAGCATTAGGTAAGAAACGTTTCATATGCATTGCCTTTGTTGAATCTTTGGAATCTCCTGGAGGGACAGAGTCACCAACACTGAGGTGCTCAAACGGGCCAGCATACCCAGCATGCAAACACTCCTCAAACAGAGATGCCTCCACTGGCCTGGGCCTGTGTGCCGAATGAATGACGGGTGCATCCAAAAGGACATTCTCTACAGCAAATTGGCATCTGGAAAAAGACCCAGAGGACACTCAAAATTGCGTTTCAGGGATATGTGCAAGTGAGACCTCAAAGAAATGGACGTGGATGTGAACAAATGGGAGAATCACACTCAAGACGCAGCCTTTGGAAACAAGAGTTTAACAAAGGTCTCCAGAGTTCCAAGAGGAAGCTGTCCAGCTTAGTAGAAGAGAAAAGAGCTCGCAGAAGGCAGAGCCCAAAAGGGCCGAAACATCCTCTTTAAATGTGACAGATGCAGCAGAGATTGTCTCTCTTGAGTGGGTCTCTTCAGCCATGTTCGTGGCTGCCATAAAACCGAAGGAGTCAATTCGCTCTTAAGGGGTGCATACCCATGGTCTCGAGAGACTGAAGGATGCCTACATTCAGGTAAGAAACACATCACACTGGGCAGCTGAGGCTAAACATGCCCGAGGTCATAGGGCAAGTTAGTGGCAAATCTGGGAAGAGTGCCCAGAAGTGCCGATTCTCGGTTGCACTTTATTCGGACTACTTTTTCCTTCACATAGTGTGGGGCTCAGAGATACCCAATATAATCTACTGAGCACAGATAGGTACAACATTAATTGGTATTTATTCTACAAACACCTTGTAACTACATGGTCATTCACAAGTTCCCTTAGATCACTCTAATAAGGATATTTGATGTTGTCAAGATATTACAACCATAACTGCTACACAGTTCACAGTGTACAGATCTCATGATGAGCAAGCAACCCAGAAGACATGAACAGCCCTGCATTCCCCTTGTCACTAATCAGCTGTTCCAATGCACTTCCCCAGTTGGTTGTGCTTCCTATGGAATTCTGCGGTCACTCGTGTTACAAAAATGGCAACTAATTTTACCTTATTATCTTTGTCTTGCATAGGGCCATCAGTTTAACAGCTCCTCAGTGCAAGCATCCCCCTCTAGGTTTAGCTCTAGCTAAGCATTTGTGGGGCAGGAGACTGGATTCAACAGACAGTTACAATGGTGCAAATGGGCTGATGAGAAGAGGCAATTAATTCCCTCACACCCACCCACCCCTTGATGCAGGTATGCTACTCCTTCAGCTCTGTGCTTACAATAAATTGGCCACCATGTTGTTTCTTTCATTACCACCCTCTCTCTGCCTTGGTGACATCTAAGGATATGCCTTAAACCCTCAGCACTCAAGTACAGCGATATTGCATCCTCTCTGCTAACTGCCCCTGCCAGCTCTTCCCATATTTGTCTCATCTGTAAAATGAGATGAGTGGCTGCCTATGCATTAAATCGCTTCATGTCTGTGACTGCTGCCATCACTTTAGGGATAATGAGAATACCGGGTCCCTGGGGAAACGGGGAAGGGAAACTTTGTTAGAACAAGGTAGCATCTGTTTTGTTTTGTTGCTCCTTACTCTCCTTCATTCCAGGATTGAGAAGATGTCTTTGGGGAGTTGTTTCACCATTTTTCAGGCCTGCAGTACATTTGCACAGTCACACTGGGGACTTGAATGCAATTATCAGCATCCAATGGACATGACTTAATGCCTTAGAGAGAGCTCAGTGCAACGCTTAGAACCAGTCTGGCTGCTGGCCATGGTGCTGAAAGGATTAAAAAAATAGGCAATGTGCTAACTACAGGACTGCAGATCTAGGAAATCAAAATGCTATTGATCCTTGGCCCATCCTGGTCTTATTACAGTCTGCCCTGCTAGTAGCATCAGCAGCTTTGATGAAATCCATCATCACTAGCAGTGTAAAAATGCACCAGCTGAGCTATGCTGATCTACCCCAGTTGAGGATCTGGCCCACTTAGTCGTTAATCATGTGCAGGAAAATCGCATGCAGGGTCAACCCAGAGAGCAACACAGCACAGTAATGCAGAGCATTTGTATACATCATCTGTTTTAGTGTGCAATCAATGTCAACTTTTCCTCCTCTAAACAGCCACAGACAAAAAAAAATTGCTAAATGCTCATGCAGCAGATTTTGGCAAATCACTGACTTTAAAAGAAAACCTGCTACAAACAAACCTCACCGGCTGCTTATGGATTATTTGGTGTGCCGTTTGAACAAATCACCTTTGGCTAATTGGGTAAATATAAAACTCTTTAGAGTCGCAACACAATAAAGCAGCCAACAAAACCCAGCACTTCCAGAAAGAGGAATTCCCCAAGAAACAGCTCAGAGACAAAAGGAGGACAGGGGTTGAGGGAAAATGATGAATTAATCATTTCTCTCAATTCCTCCGGATGTTAGAGGCAGCTACAGATTTTTTTAAATAAATCTTTAATTAATAAAACGGAAGGAAGGAGACAAGGGTATAAGGGAGGGAGTTGTTTGGAGACATTTCACCCTGGGGTCCTCAGGAAAAGGTAAACAAACTGGCAGACCATTTCCCAATCATTTCTACAGTGCACCAGTGGTTTGAGTTTAAAGACAAATCTGAGCACTGCTACATTTTAAAGCAGACTCAAAGCACTAGCAGGCTCCTGGAGAAGCTAATGCTGAAACAGGCGAGGAGGATGAACCAGATGTGACCTGACTGGTCTTTTCTGTGCTGCGCCCATTTTACAGACAGGGAAATGGACCCACACAACGGCATCACAACTCACTCTGGGTCATGCAGCGGAGTCCATGGCAGAGCTGGCCATAGAACCCAGGTCTTCTGCCTGTAAAGCTGGTGCTTAGCTACTAGGAAACACTGCCTCCTCTTTCCACCTCCGAGTCCTGTACGTCCTGTGATACTGGACTGAACAACCCTAGTCAGACTGAGTTGAGCTCGTGAAGCTGAGAAAGGGGCAAAGGTCTCTTCCTCCCCACCCAACCCCCCTCTTTGTGGAATTGTTTCTATTGGTTTAACATCCCTCCATGGTCTTTATTAGCAAGCAAAACGTGAAGCACTTCACATGCTCTGTTTGAATGCTTATGAAGGAGGAGAACAGCCGCGCAAGATGGATGTGTCAGCTGGGAGGCCGGGGAGCTCGGCTGTAAGAATTTTAAGGAGCTAATTTCAAGAAAACAGTAATCAAGGGATGCTTAAAGGTTGGGGGAGGCTCACAAAAAGCAAGCAAGCTGTCTCTCTCAGCTAGAGGCACTGGGCTGGCACAAGCCTCTGTGGGTCCTGGATCGCCCACTCCAGTCCTGTAAATGTCAGTATTCCAGCAGGCAGGCCATGGGAAGTGGTGCGTTAGAGATTATGCGTAGCTCCAGATTAAGTACCCATGTAAATCCTGTCAGCAGGAAAATGGGTTGTTTTTTAAAGCCAATGATGGAAACCACAAACATCCAATTTTTCTCCTCCCTCCACCCTTGCTTTGTACTGATGAATCGCAACCACATTTTGAGGAGAGCGAAATGGAGAGGACACAGTGCTGAAGTGCTGGTAACACTAAAAGCCACGGAGGAGGCAACTGATCCACAGATCAGCTTATCTCTGGCCAAGCCCGCGAGTACTCCCTAGCTGCTTCATTTGGGGCAGGTGGGATTATCCCTGTGCGAAGCAGCACGGTCTCCCAAAGAGCTTGTCTTCACTGCAAAGTTAACGCCTTTTTCAAAGTGAGCCAGTGTGGGGGAGGTGCCCAGAGGCGGGCAAGCATGGGAATGCTGCCACTGGGAGTGCAGGGCAGAGCTGGAGTTGGGGAGGGGGTTGTCCTCAAAAGAGCCTCCAGTGAGGAGCAGGATGGAGCAGCTGACACCCAGGGGGCCAAATGGAAGGAGCTCATGGGCCGGATCTGGCTTTCAGGGGATCCCCTGCTGCCTTGGGGGCTCCTATGGTTGCAAGGGCTGCAGTGCCTATCACGGCCACTGTTCCTGTTAACTCAACCCCATCTGCACACAAACCGCCAGTAGTCATGTTGTGCGGCATTAGTGACTCAAGCTGGCCGGCACGACTGGGACCTGGGCGAAAGCGGGAGCGAGCACAGCTTGTTTTAAGCAAGGGCGTAAGTGGGCACTGAGTGGTGCAGAAGCCTGACAGTGGCAGGAATGTCACCTTTCAGCTAGAAACAATGATCCTCTCTGGAACTTCTTGGCGTTCCGAGGGAGGGTGGGGTTGGGAATCAAAAACCCAAATTCAAACAAAGAGATAGATACAGTCAGAGAGAGATCAAGATCCATCTATTTCTTCCCCTCTGTGTAAACAGCAATAGAGTACAGGCCAGATTCTGCTTTCACTTATACTGCTGCAAACTCCATGAAACGAATGGGGCTGATCTGATGTAAATGGAGGAACTGGAGGTCTTTGGTGTTAGGGTCAGATGTCATAGGTTTTAAGGGGGAACATTGTGATCATCTAGTCTAACTTCCTGGATAGCATAAGCCACAGCATCTGGCAACAGCTGCATTCAGCCCAGCTGCTTGTGCTTGAATAGACTGTGCCTTCAAGAAAGGCATCCAGGGTGAAATCCTGGTTCCCATGAAGTCATTGGCAAAACTCCCTTTAACTTCAGTGGAACCAGGATTTCCCCTCTAGTCTTGACTTAAATGGAGTCTCTTACTTGGAGCCTTTGACTTTTTTTAAACTTAACTAAGGCTGTGACTCAGTCCTGCAGCCCTTACTCTGGCAGCAGCCAATGGATCGACTCAGGTGCCAGAGGGAGAGCCCACCTGGGTAAGGGTTTGCAAGACCCTGCTGCGTTTGGCTCCAGCATGGAAGCAGTTGCCTCTGTGAAGGAGCTCGGAGGCAGACGCAGTTCTGGGCATGGCCCATCCCATTCATTTTTCTTCCTGCCTGCAAAAAAGGGGTAACTCTCCCTTGGCAAGTGAGCCATTCCTCTGAGCACGTCGTCAAACAGGTCTCCTCTGTTCCCCTCGACTGCCAGAGAGGAGCCCAAGCACCGTACCGCTCAAATCCTCAAGGCACCTTCACAATTGCGGAGCAGCCAGAAGCAGGAACATAATGCCAGACAGTGGGGAAATGAAAGCATAGGAAATTGTTCCTTTTGCTGCTTTATTTTCTCCGCTTCCTCCCTGAATCCTCCTTGTTCATCCATCAATCTGTATCTCTTCCTGCCTTGCGAGCCCTGTCTGTGCATACAGGTTTTCGCTCAGATGACAAAAACCCATGTTCCTCCTCCAATGTCTGGAATGAAAGTCAATAAAAAACAGCTTCTTATCTCCAGCTTCACCTTTTTATACCTTCAGGGGTCTTTATTTCAATCCATTAGCAAATTTTAACTGACAATTACAGCCATTGGCTTGCATGCAAGGTCCTTAAAACCCACCCTATCTCTGCATTAATACAGGCAGAGATGTGAAGCCGCAAAGCTAGACAGAAGCTTCCAAAGGAGACTCCTGTCAATGTATTCAAAGGAGAGGAGGGGACCCAGGCACAAACATTGGCCCTTTTCTGCAAAAACCCATATCCCTTTTCACTTCCTTCATCCCTTTCCAGAGCTCCGGAATTTCTCACAGCCGTAGGATAGGAGAACCAAATACAGGATTTAGAGCAAGAAAGAGCTAGGGCAGAGGCTAAACCTATCAGGATTGTGACCTGCAACAGCGCTGGCTTTTACAAAGAGGACAGGATTAGCAGCTGAGAAGAAATATTGGGTATTAAAGTAGGAAAAAACAGCCTGGCTTCCTGATGGGCTGCGTGAAAACAAATGGAGGAGGGGGCAAGAGAGTTCCGCTAGCAGGTTTGCCAAGCTACACAGTTTGGAAACACAGATCGCAGTGGCTTTGTTGTGAGACGTGGCTGTTAACGAGGGGAAAACAGGAGGGGGCAGGAAGAATGCTCAGTGCCTCAAGGGGGAAGATTCACTGATGATCTCCAAGACTATTCTCCCCACACTCAGCATCCTCAAGCAGCGAAGATCTCTGGAGGCTCACTGGATGGAGCAGGGGAAAGCCTCTCTCTTCTAGTCAACACTTACACCAGAGTAGTAGTGACCACTGGCCAGAAGTGATTGCCAGCTGACTGATCTCAGGAGCCATGAGCTTGCAATCTCAGTCTAGTTCCTCTATTCCCAAGCTCCACTGACATGAGGTAGGCCGCCTCCCACGCCCCCTCATGGCCTCAGGACAGCCCTGCAAGAGACCCCGGCCTCAGTTTCTTCCTTCACAGGTTCTGGTTTATTAAATTAAGAAACAGTCAAAATAACATTCTCAGGTCACTCCTCAAGTCCATCCATTTAGCACCTTATCAGGTGACTCCCAGGCCTTCCCTGCCTGTAGTCTCACTCCCCACATCCCAGGTGTCTCTGCTGGAGCGTACTCGATCCTAGCAGCCTCCATGTTCTCCCCATCCCCACTTAAATCTCCCTGGGGATCCTTCCTCTGCAGCTTCCCACTACTTTTTATAATGAAGTTAGCAGACTCCTGCTCAGCTGTGCCTCCTTAGCAACTCAGGTTGGCTGGCTGCAGGCCTCAAGCCCTTAAAGCCACCCTGTTACAGACCCCATCACAAAACTTGCATCCCCGCTGGCAATGTTGGCAGAGAAATCGAAGGCTCAGTGGGCTCTGGAGGCTGGCACTTGCTGCAGGCTGCGTAGGAGGCTGCGTGCGGGGGAAAAGTTGGCACTGCCCCTGCCCATGCTGAGCCTGGTCTGTGGCCACACGGGGCCAAACGGAAGAGTTGTCTGAAACGTGGCCACATGGTTGCAAACACAGAGCCTGGTTCTCCTCCCATAATGGCTTTGTACAGAATGAACTATGCTGGCTTCAGTGGAGATACACCTGGATTTACACCCCTCTGAGAGCATGAATCCAGCCCCCGGCTTGCAGAGAATGCCACCCACACTGCATATCCTTTCCCGCTGGCCCCAGGGTATTTATAGTAAACTGATTCAAATAGGAGAGTACAGGACAACGTGTCCATCTATTGTGTGTAGGTCTCTCTCTGACAGCTTTGGGGTGCAGTGACACCTGTCCTAAGTTTCTTCACACACAGAGCAATCAGACTAAGTCCCCGCCTCCTGGATTCGCTGTATCAGCACCGCCAGCCTGAATTAGCCATATGCTGGCACCATCATTCTAATTGTTTTCAAATACTCATTGTAATAAAAGTCTATTAATTAGCGCAGGACTCTAAATGGGAGCAGATAGCATGGAGGAAGGGTTTGTGTCTGTGACACAAGTAATGAAGGATTACACACGTCCTCCAGCTACCTCTGGGACCCCTTTTCTCACCAAGTGTTTTGTCTGACATTGTAGAGGTTTTAAACAAATGCACAAAAACAAGGAGCGAAAGAGCAGGCTGACAAACTGCATGCAAGATGATATGTAGATTGGACCCTCGGGAACGCAATCCAAGAGAGAACATTTAAATAAAGCACAGTGGCAAGGTAGCAAAGTGAACCCGACCCCCACGCGCTAACAAACAGCATGCAGTCACTCGCACACCGACCAGCGTGGCTGCATACACACGGCTATGCACACACGCACTGGTGACACAGGCATGCATACATATGCACAAATGTCCACGTAAATATACCCGCAGTAACACAGCAATACGCAGACACACCCCATGTACACAGTCACACGCATGCTGTAACAGACATGCCCTCATCCACAAACCACAATACTCAGCCATAAATATGGACCTCTACACATAAAAATATACAGCCGCTTCCAGATGTGCGCTCACACACAAAAACAATCACACATATCCACCACAAAACCACACTCCCTAACACTTGCTGCTCATCAAGATTTGGCGAAAGTTTAGTGTTCATGCTACAGCTGCAAACAGAGAGGTAGCTACAATGTCTAAGATTCCCAAACTAACAAGAACAGCTGCTGGAAAGTTTGACGCAAAGAGCCCATTCCCCAAGGCCCTCAGCTCATGTTAGTGTCTCAGTAGTCTGGAATGGCTCTGAGGTGAATACAACGAAGGCTTCCATCATCCCTCCTTTTATCTGTGCCCCTGGATCTTAGAAAAAGTTATTTTTGATCTCAGGAAAGGATTTAAAAAAAATACTACTCAGGTTGCAAGAACTCCTTGCAGCTTCTGCCAGAGCTCAGCCTGGCTCGCTAACCCTGTTCCCAGGCTCCATGAACTCCTCTGTCCTGATGGATCAGCCAGCCTCAGTCTCCCGAGCAGGGAAAGGGTAAACGCACAGGAGGGACAGGCCAGCCTATGGCCATCCTTGCCCAGCCCTGCAGGAAGAGCAGGGATCAGCCAGGCACATGACACAGGGATGATTTGATAGATGGGATTTGATAGCTGCTTTCAACTACCTGAAAGGGGGTTCCAAAGAGGATGGATCTAGACTGTTCTCAGTGGTAGCTGATGACAGAACGAGGAGTAATGGTCAGCAGTGGGGGAGGTTTAGGTTGGATATTAGGAAAAACTTTTTCACTAGGAGGGTGGTGAAACACTGGAATGCGTTACCTAGGGAGGTGGTGGAATCTCCTTTCTTAGATATTTTTAAGGTCAGGCTTGACAAAGCCCTGGCTGGGATGATTTAGTTGGGGATTAGTCCTGCTTTGAGCAGGGGGTTGGACTAGATGACCTCCTGAGGTCCCTTCCAACCCTTATATTCTATGATTCTGTGATGGTTAGAACCATTCCAGACCTGGACAGAGGCTGGCTAGCAGATCTCCCTCACCACACAGGAGCACTCAGCAGGTGGATTGTTCTTCTCCTTGTGCCCACTATCCAGCTACTGAGAAACAGCTTGGAGAGCTGAGGACCACTGCCCACACCCACCCCACCGATCTCCTCCCAGGATGAAAAACACTGTCCACAGTGACAGAGAGAGGATCTGTCCAGAGCAGGTCTGGCTTTACTGAAGGTGGGACTCCACGTTGCCGAGGGGCAGCAAGAGGTCAGGTCCTGTGTTCCTTCTCCTTCCAGCCTTGCTAGCCCAGTTGGAGACCAAGCCAGGCAGTGAACCCCTGAACTCTCAGTGGCCATAGCACATGCTTTCTCTGCATAGGCCAAAGTCAGCATGAGAGCCCAGAGCTAAGAGAACACAGCTATGGAATAATTTGCCCTCGGGCCAGCAACCTGATGTCCCAAAGACTAAATAACTTGTGTGCATATCCACCTCAGGTGACATAAGCGGTGCAGCGCCCACCGGGGCACCTGTCTCCGCCTCGCCCGGGGATCTGATGCATTACCACACAGGCAAATACAGCAGAGGTGCTCCCCTCTCCCGTCACCATGTTTGTCTGAGCCAGTCGGATCTATGTAAACAGAAGGGAGCCAATTAGTGGCTGATGTGAATGGTTCAGCAGGAAGTTATTATTTAAAAGCTAGTTAAGATAATTGGGGGCCAGTTTAATTAAAACATCAACTTAAATACAAAATTAATGCCAGAGATTTCTAGCCCAGCGATACAGGCAGCCGGCGCCGTCCCTGGGGAGGATGCTAATTGGGCACCAGCAGTGACTGCAAAGTGCAGAGAAGGAGCCGTCAGTTTCAGGACAGCGACCTGGAGCCTGCCTCCAAGGACACGCCTCCCACCTGTGTATTCTAGCAGGGCCCACCTCAGGGTGGTGGAGAACGGCAGGAACCCAGAACAATTCAGGAAGAGATTTTCAAAAGCCATTGAAGGGATTGGAGGCCCCATTCCCCATCCACTTTAATGGGAACTGGGCGTCTAAATCCCCAGGGAGGCTTTGAACAACCTTTGCCTTGACATCAAACACCAATTCCAATAAACACCTTGGTGCATCCCAGCCCTGGGAGAGATCTGCTGGGGGCTTCTGCCAGGAACCGCCCCCCAGGAGCCACATGCAGCCTGGCAGAAGCCAGGGTGCCTCTGGGCCCTCTTCAGCGCTGCCAGCAGCCCATGGTGTATGTGGGTCTGGTCAGGGCTGAGTGGTGAAGTTGAATGGAGCCTTCAGGGGCATTCAGTGGATGGCAGGAGGGTGAGTTGCAGCAGGAAGAGCAGCTAAGAGGGCCTGAGGTACCACAAGCAGGCGGCCAGCTTGACCTTACACCTTTCAATAAGCGGTGTTGCCTGGTTTCAGAGTAGCAGCCGTGTTAGTCTGTATCCACAAAAAGAACAGGAGGACTTGTGGCACCTTAGAGACTAACCCATTTATTTGAGCGTAAGCTTTCGTGAGCTACAGCTCACTTCATCCGACTCACCCCTCCCTGCGGTTTCCTCTCAAGCACAGCAAGCTTCCCCTAGAGTTGCATGGAACTGGGGCATTCAACTAGCCCGTGCTGTGTTTCTGCTCGTTTTCCACCAGCTCACTGAGTGTCACCAAGGGACCCGCCCCTGGGAAGTGACTGTTTTTGAGGAAGAGTCCAGCAAAAGCCTCAATTCCTCTCTGCTCTCAAGTCAGCCAACTCAGGAACAGGCTGTGTCCAGGGACAGACATACAGAGCCTGGCTGGGGGCATGAGGAAGAGAGGCAGGTTTCTTGGGTCACGATGCTTTACAGAGACACAGCATCACCTCGTAGTTATAGAAGGGGACTGAGCATCTGCAGACCTGGCTCCAGCTCCTGACTCCGGGTAAATGTAGGATCAGATCAGCTATGCTGATTTACACGAACTGAGGACTTGGCCCAGCCTCTCTGCACCTCCGATTCCCCTTCTGTTAAATGGGAATGACAGAACTTGTCCCCCTTTGTCAAAGCAGGGCCCTTGGGTGAGAGGCACCATATCATTGCTAAGGGCCCAATTCAGATCTCAGTTACACTGGTGTGAATCAGGAGCAACTCTGGTCATTTCACACTGCTCAGTGGAGAGGTGTGGCCTGGCCTATGGGGCTGAACAGGACAAACACAGAATGCCTAGGGCACTGGGGGCAAGAGCCATTAAACAAAGCATCGAATAAGATAGGGGATGAGCAACCACGCTCCCTGCCAGAGACGGGGCCTAAGGCCCATGGCATGGGAGGAGAAGATCTCTCCAGCCAAAGAGGTAACAGAAGAGAGTAACCCCCAGCGATGCAGGCACCCAACCCTCCCTCAGCCCCTCGGGAAATGTGAGTGCTGAAGTCCCCCCTTGTTGTAGAGAGGAGCCGTTTTATCTCCTTCCTGAGCTATAGATCCTGAGCTGCCCTAGGGAAGGGGAATGCTTTAATTACTTATGAATCAATTGATCTGCTGCTGTTTCAGGGACATCTATCTAATGGCTCTATAACAGACGATTCCCAGCCAGTGGCTTCACTGTTTAACACATTCACCTCGCTGCAGAAGGGCGGGGGGGCAGGACCTACAAGCGCAGGTGGCTTTAAGGTCACAGGGATAAACTCTCCCCAGCAGATACTGGGGGCCTGATTCTTGGTTGCCCTGCAGCTTTTGTCACCATTTACACCGGTGCAGAGTGGAATTAAAACCAGCCTTCCTGGCCCCGGGGAGGATCATCTACTGCAAGGGCAATCCTCTGCTAGGGCAGAGCCTGTGTAGACCTCAGTGCCAACCTCATCCCTGCTGCTGGCATAGCCTGAGGAAAGGGGCATGGGCAGGGCACCTCCACACTGGTAACAGCACAAGTCAGAGAAGCCTCCAGGGTTTTTCCTCACTTACCCTAACAGCCCAGCACAGACCAGCCCCCTCAACAGGGGAGTGCAGAGGGCATCCACAATGCCCACCCTTGTGTTCTGAACCACAGCCCTGCTCACAAGCTTAGCCACACCCCAGGATCCGGCCCTTTAATTTTAAAATTGGCATGTTTGTGTTTCAAAATGAATGAACCAGCTGTTTTCCCACTGACTTACCCTGCAGCTTTCCCCCCAGTCTCATCTGCCACGTCAGCCTTACATGTATTAAGGTGTCGGGATTAAAAAGTATACAAGATACTTTGTATACATGAAATGCTTAGTGAACATGACCTTTGATTTTGCTCAGTAACGTGGCCAGATCACAGCCACGGGGGGCCGAGTACAGAATCGCTCCCTCATTTTTTCCATACTTATTCTCAGCTGTAGGTGATGCCACAGCTGAGATTTGGCTGTCGCCGGCCTTTCCACACTGACAGAGTGCCTTATAAAAATAAAAGCCCAGTATCTATCTGCCCTACATTTTTTATAGTGCTTGTCAGCACAGGGCCAGTTCTTTGCTGTTACACACAGCACAGCTCCATCAAGAGCAATGGTGTGATGCCAGCTTACAGCAGGTGAGGAGGATGTAGCCCATAGTAGAGAAGCGCTGAGAGCAGTAATAGCCCTCTGTGTGACGTGCAGTGTGAGGTGCAGTGGTTGGGTCTATGACTGTAGAAATTGTTTGTTTCAGAGTATTCACTGCCTGCCAGCAGGGTGTAGTGTAGATTGCACAAGTTAGACTGTAAACTCCTTGGAGAAGGGGCTGTCTTTTCACTATGCAGCACCTAGCACAATGGAGCACAATCCCTGACTGGGGGCTCAAGGCACGACCACAATGCCAATATTAGATAATAAGCCTTAGCACCATCCCCTCTAATAGCGTTGTTATTCCAAACAGATAGAATCATAGAATATCAGGGTTGGAAGGGACCTCAGGAGGTCATCTAGTCCAACCCCCTGCTCAAAGCAGGACCAATCCCCAATTTTTCCCCCAGATCCCCAAATGGCCCCCTCAAGGATTGAACTCACAACCCTGGGTTTAGCAGGCCAATGCTCAAACCACTGAGCTATCCCTCCCCCTGCTCTTTGACTGAATCTTACCCCAGTCTCTGCTACTCTGTGCAGTTCTATCCCTCCTCCTCCTCCTCCTCCCCCAAGTCTGCTCAGTAACTAGATTCTTGCTCTTCAAAGAGTTTGATCCTGCTCCCATTGAAGTAATTGGCAACGCCCCCATTAAATGCCTCTAGGGGGAGGATCAGTGTAAACTTCTAACGTGTGCTGCTGGACTGGAGCTTTGGCCCAGATCTGCAAAAGGAGATAGGTGCCTAAATACCTGTGACAATCTGGGCCCTTCTGCCTGTAACCCCACTGCATTCAGTTTGCACCTGGGACCCATCAGGAATTTAATCAGCAATGAATTCAAAGCTATTTGAATGTTCCTCGAGAGCCAAAAGTTGTACAACCCATCCCCCATTCCTGACACTAATTTTGTGGTAAAGGCTTTGAGCGTTCCCTTGGGTCCCTCCCAAAGGGAAACATTGCTCTTTCCCTCATATCACTAGTCTATTTCCAAGGGAACACAGAGAGTCAAACTCCCTAGACAAGATACAGGGAATTACACTTGTCAAAGTCTTCTTGCTTATTCTATAGAATTGGAGCTCAGTTATCAACCCAGTCTCACAGCCCCGTCTTCAGCTACATTCCTAAATAAATTAAAGTTCTTCATTAGCCCTCTGAACGCCCACAACATAAATGTGGGTGAAATACAAAGGCTTGCTAAGGAGAAGATTTAAGGCTTAACTTGCAGACAGAAATTTGTCCATGATGTTTAAAGTCTTCAGGGACTGTTTTCCTGGGTCACTTGTAACAGGCTGTGTCCTTTGCTCCTATCTAACTTGCATCTAATCATCATCTTTTTAGATAACACCTTTTATCTTGAAGGACTCCTAAAGTGCAATACAAGCTAGAGACTGCGTTATACAGAAGGATTGGCTCACTTGTCAATGAAACGCAGCCCCTCTGGGGTGGAACAGAATAAGTAGCTAACAGCACATAGCAACACTAAGTCACAATTTAGGACAGGAAGTAAATTCCCTGTCCAAGATGCTTTCTCCAGTTCACACTACATGGGAATTTAAGTCAGCAGAACGTCTGCTAAGCACTTGAATTTGTGTTTGGCCAGGACAATTGGATTAACACCTCTGCAATTCAGCAGCCCCAGCCAGGGCTGTATGAACCAAGCCCTACACTTGGGGGAAAGTCCAGCTTGAAGAGGCTGGCAGGACAGCACCAGCCAGCTAGCACACATTTAAGAGCTGTGGCTTCCAGCCTAGGGGAGGAACTGCAGCTGCATGCTGGCTGTGCACAGAGACAACCAAGTGCTGGTTAGCAAGACATAGGGGAGCAAAGGAGGCAGGTGTTGGGAGGAGCAGCAGAACGAGCTACAAGGGGCCAGCGGAGAAAAGAAAAGGCTGCAAGCCACTGCTCTCTGGGCTGTGTGAAGCGCCCCAAAGGGACGCATCAGGACCATCAGGACTTATGTTCACACAAAGCTGCATGGCCAATGGATGCTCACTGGCTTGACCCAGCTCTCTCCGTAGCCCCTTGCTGGGAGCCAATCTGCCTCAGCCCATCGCATAGCTGGGACACTAGTGCAACAGCGACCCGGAGGGCAGGGTGCCAGCTACTGCTTAGCAACAGCCATAGCCCTGCTTGGAGGGGAGGGGAAGGAGCTCCTGACACGGGAACTAAATGAATACAGATTGTATTTGCATTTCATTTAGATTTAATAAGATAGTTATTATGTGCTAATTACATGGCAATTGATTACTGCAGCAACATATTTACTGAAGAGGAATAATTGAATAGGAGCCAGGGCAGGGCTGACGTTCAGGATGCTGGAAGCCCATGCATGGGTCTGCAGCTCCAGAAAGCCATGGAGCTGTGCACTTCAAAAGGCTCCCTGCCGACGCTTTACTTCAGCTTCTCGTCTCCCTGACTGGTGGCACGAGACCGAAGGGACATTCAATGAAGTTAAAAGGGGCAGATTCAAACTGGCTCGAAGGAAATTTCTTTTAACACCCAATAGAATAAGACTGGGAACTTTTTGCCACAGGATGTTATTAGGGCCAGAAATTCATGAGATTCAAAACTGGATTGGACACTTATCAGGCCAACAAGAACAGCCAGCATTATCCTACTCATTAACATCAATTCCAGAAGGGATATTAAACATCCTGCCACCACAATCTCTATTCAAGATCAGGATCAGACCTATGTGGAAGGCAGACTATTCCACATTTGATCACAGTGGGGCTCCTACACCTTCTTCTGAAGCATCTGGTGCAGGCTGCTGTTTGGGACAAAGTCCTGTGCTAGGTGGACCTAGGGATCTGATCCAGTCAGGGCCAGTTCTGAGGGCGGGCAAGCAGGGCAGTCATCATCTTCCCAGGGGCACCAGACTGCTCAGCTCCCCTCCCTTTTGCTTGCTGATTGGCTGGCCAGTTTTGCTCTGCTGATTCCCCTCCTCCCCATCCAGCCTCCCAGACCCCATTCTGGTAGAGGGGCACCAAAAACATTTTCTGCTCTCATGAGCAAGAAAGCCTAGGGCCACGTCTGGATCTCCAGTGTGGAGTTCCTATGCAAGATTAACTCAAACCAGAATTTGGCCCCTGCTGAGATATTTTCCAGTTTCTATTTTTATTTTTTTTAATTCCATCCTTTCTAAGGAATAAATAGAGGCCACCATTTTCATTGACCCACAGAAACCAATGTTGGAGCTCCCTCTGCTCGCTGCTCGGTAGCACCGAGCTCACCACAAATCTGTGCATTCATTTCTGACAGCAGCAGCGATGCTGGAACCCGCACAAGTGAAGAAGAGGAGCCGTTTATTTCCTCTTCATAGGAAATATGGGATGGGGGGGATAATATGGGGCAAAAAGACAGCAGGACACCATTGGAGAAGAGTTGTTTTTCAGCTTCAAATAAAAGGAGAAATAATGGGAATTAAGAATAAAAATGTTAAAGCTATACAAAATAGCTGTCAGTGAGCATTTAACAAGCAAGTTAGTGTCTGGAATTGATAACACTAACACGTATATGTGGGAGCAGCCTTGTATTCATTTAAACCACTATGCACACATACCCATGCCTTCACACACACACACAAACACACGTTCAGTCACACAATTTCACAGAACTCTGTGAACACACGGATTCACAAGGCACATATATGTTTCCACACACCAGGCACGCACACATTAGGGCGCATGAGAGAAGAGTCTGAAGGTTCTCTCAGGAGCACTAGACATGTAATTCTACAAAACCTGACTCAGGCAAGTAGTCTTCACTCACAGACAGTCCAATTGCAGTCAATGGAGCAACTCACTGGGATACGGGTTCCAAGATAGAGCCCTACCTCATGCCCTGGGCGGCAGATAGGCTTGGTAACCTGAAAAGGCCTTTACCATCTACATTTATGATGATCCTCAGTGCCCTTTTCTGTTTGAACTGAATTCCCAGGGGATGCAGTGCAACTGACAGGCCTCTTTTGTAGTAACTCCTACTCTATTTGCAAAGATTGCCTGACTGGTCCCTACAATACAATATAGGCACGCAGTCAGCCTTAACCCAAGCCAGCCATGAGACTATTGGGTCTCTGTGTCATAAGGAACTCTGCAAGGGCTCAGAAATGCACAATCCAGCTTTCTCCAGCCCTATCCCAACCACTTTGTACTGGGACAGAAACAGAAAGCAAACAGGGCCCAGTTTCTCCCTCAGGAGCAGCAGGACCGAAGGGAAAGCCAACTCATCTCCACCCCTGATAGTGGGACCAAAGGATCAAGCCAGTCAGAACCTCACAGAAAAAAAACCTAAGAATTTCATAGAATATGATTATCTGGATGCTTCTGGACCACCTGTAGAGCACACCTGACAATTCTCTCTCTGCTAAAGGATTCTATAAGGTGGTTCCAAACTTGAAAGCAGGTCGTTCTCCGATCCGTGCTGTGGGATTTCATAGTTATTGCTCTCAAACACTGTTACCTTGCCTCAAGAACTCCTTCGGTTTCACCCCTACTGAATCCTGCAGGACTTTTCTCTAAACCCCACCCCGGGCCCTTAGGTAGTTTGGGGGCTGTAGGCCAGTTTCTCCAAGCCCAGGATGGACTAACACACCACACCCAAGTCCGTGTCAGGCCCTTCCCTTGAGGTACTATTTGTTAATTCTCACATACAAAGAGTCTCACAGAGTAACACAAAACAAATCTATTCCCCTACCCAACACCAGCTGCAGGTACCTATCAGCCTTGTACTCAGCTCCAGGGTCAGTCACAGGAACCAACCTCCTTCCAGCTAAGTGCTCGCAACCCATTATGGCATAGCCCCTTCCTAGCTGGATCTAATAAGCCTTTATGGTGCAGACTACCCTGCACCTCTTGCTTGGAGTTTTTCAGACAGGTCCTCAGTTAGTATCAGGTGACATAGCTTCACTGATCTCAATGATGCTATAAGAAAAGGAGTACTTGTGGCACCTTAGAGACTAACCAATTTATTTGAGCATAAGCTTTCGTGAGCTACAGCTCACTTCCTCAGATGCATATCGTGGAAACTGCAGCAGGCTTTATATATACACAGAGAATATGAAACAATACCTCCTCCCACCCCACTGTCCTGCTGGTAATAGCTTATCTAAAGTGATCATCAGGTGGGCCATTTCCAGCACAAATCCAGGTTTTCTCACCCTCCACCCCCCCACACAAATTCACTCTCCTGCTGGTGATAGCCCATCCAAAGTGACAACTCTTTACACAATGTGCATGACAATCAAGTTGGGCTATTTCCTGCACAAATCCAGGTTTTCTCACATCTCCCCCACCCCCATACACACACAAACTCACTCTCCTGCTGGTAATAGCTCATCCAAACTGACCACTCTTCAAGTTTAAATCCAAGTTAAACCAGAACATCTGGGGGGGAGGGAAAAACAAGAGGAAACAGGCTACCTTGCATAATGACTTAGCCACTCCCAGTCTCTATTTAAGCCTAAATTAATAGTATCCAATTTGCAAATGAATTCCAATTCAGCAGTTTCTCGCTGGAGTCTGGATTTGAAGTTTTTTTGTTTTAAGATAGCGACCTTCATGTCTGTGATTGTGTGACCAGAGAGATTGAAGTGTTCTCCGACTGGTTTATGAATGTTATAATTCTTGACATCTGATTTGTGTCCATTTATTCTTTTACGTAGAGACTGTCCAGTTTGACCAATGTACATGGCAGAGGGGCATTGCTGGCACATGATGGCATAGATCACATTGGTGGATGTGCAGGTGAACGAGCCTCTGATAGTGTGGCTGATGTTATTAGGCCCTGTGATGGTGTCCCCTGAATAGATATGTGGGCACAATTGGCAACGGGCTTTGTTGCAAGGATAAGTTCCTGGGTTAGTGGTTCTGTTGTGTGGTATGTGGTTGTTGGTGAGTATTTGCTTCAGGTTGCGGGGCTGTCTGTAGGCAAGGACTGGCCTGTCTCCCAAGACTTGTGAGAGTGTTGGGTCATCCTTTAGGATAGGTTGTAGATCCTTAATAATGCGTTGGAGGGGTTTTAGTTGGGGGCTGAAGGTGACGGCTAGTGGCGTTCTGTTATTTTCTTTGTTAGGCCTGTCCTGTAGTAGGTAACTTCTGGGAACTCTTCTGGCTCTATCAATCTGTTTCTTTACTTCTGCAGGTGGGTATTGTAGTTGTAAGAAAGCTTGACAGAGATCTTGTAGGTGTTTGTCTCTGTCTGAGGGGTTGGAGCAAATGCGGTTGTATCGCAGAGCTTGGCTGTAGACGATGGATCGTGTGGTGTGGTCAGGGTGAAAGCTGGAGGCATGCAGGTAGGAATAGCGGTCAGTAGGTTTACGGTATAGGGTGGTGTTTATGTGGCCATTGTTTATTAGCACTGTAGTGTCCAGGAAGTGGATCTCTTGTGTGGACTGGACCAGGCTGAGGTTGGTGGTGGGATGGAAATTGTTGAAATCATGGTGGAATTCCTCAAGGGCTTCTTTTCCATGGGTCCAGATGATGAAGATGTCATCAATATAGCGCAAGTAGAGTAGGGGCTTTAGGGGACGAGAGCTGAGGAAGCGTTGTTCTAAATCAGCCATAAAAATGTTGGCATACTGTGGGGCCATGCGGGTACCCATAGCAGTGCCGCTGATCTGAAGGTATACATTGTCCCCAAATGTGAAATAGTTATGGGTAAGGACAAAGTCACAAAGTTCAGCCACCAGGTTAGCCGTGACATTATCGGGGATAGTGTTCTTGACGGCTTGTAGTCCATCTTTGTGTGGAATGTTGGTGTAGAGGGCTTCTACATCCATAGTAGCCAGGATGGTGTTATCAGGAAGATCACCGATGGATTGAAGTTTCCTCAGGAAGTCAGTGGTGTCTCGAAGGTAGCTGGGAGTGCCGGTAGCGTAGGGCCTGAGGAGGGAGTCTACATAGCCAGACAATCCTGCTGTCAGGGTGCCAATGCCTGAGATGATGGGGCGCCCAGGATTTCCAGGTTTATGGATCTTGGGTAGTAGATAGAATATCCCAGGTCGGGGTTCCAGGGGTGTGTCTGTGCGGATTTGATCTTGTGCTTTTTCAGGAAGTTTCTTGAGCAAATGCTGTAGTTGCTTTTGGTAACTCTCAGTGGGATCATAGGGTAATGGCTTGTAGAAACTCGTGTTGGAGAGCTGCCGAGCAGCCTCTTGTTCATATTCCGACCTATTCATGATGACAACAGCACCTCCTTTGTCAGCCTTTTTGATTATGATGTCAGAGTTGTTTCTGAGGCTGTGGATGGCATTGCGTTCCGCATGGCTGAGGTTATGGGGCAAGTGATGCTGCTTTTCCACAATTTCAGCCCGTGCACGTCGGCGGAAGCACTCTATGTAGAAGTCCAGTCTGCTGTTTCGACCTTCAGGAGGAGTCCATCTAGAATCCCTCTTTCTGTAGTGTTGGCAGGGAGACCTCTGTGGATTAGTATGTTGTTCAGAGGTATTTTGGAAATATTCCTTGAGACGGAGACGTCGAAAATAGGATTCTAGGTCACCACAGAACTGTATCATGTTCGTGGGGGTGGAGGGGCAGAAGGAGAGGCCCCGAGATAGAACAGCTGCTTCTGCTGGGCTGAGAGTATAGTTGGATAGGTTAACAATATTGCTAGGTGGGGTGAGGGAACCATTGCTGTGGCCCCTTGTAGCATGTAGTAGTTTAGAAAGTTTAGTGTCTTTTTTCTTTTGTAGAGAAGCAAAGTGTGCGTTGTAAATGGCTTGTCTAGTTTTAGTAAAATCCAGCCACGAGGAAGTTTGTGTGGAAGGTTGGTTCTTTATGAGAGTATCCATTTTTGAGAGCTCATTCTTAATCTTTCCCTGTTTGCTGTAGAGGATCTTGATCAGGTGATTCCGCAGTTTCTTTGAGAGCGTGAGGCACAAGCTGTCAGCATAGTCTGTGTGGTATGTAGATTGTAATGGATTTTTGACCTTCAGTCCTTTTGGTACGATGTCCATCTGTTTGCATTTGGAAAGGAAGATGATGTCTGTCTGTATCTGTACAAGTTTCTTCATGCAGTTGATAGATTTCCACTCCATACGGCTAAATGCAGTGCCTTGCATAATGACAGGTTTCAGAGGAACAGCCGTGTTAGTCTGTATTCGCAAAAAGAAAAGGAGTACTTGTGGCACCTTAGAGACTAACCAATTTATTTGAGCATAAGCTTTCGTGAGCTACAGCTCACTTCCTCAGATGCATATCGTGGAAACTGCAGCAGGCTTTATATATACACAGAGAATATGAAACAATACCTCCTCCCACCCCACTGTCCTGCTGGTAATAGCTTATCTAAAGTGATCATCAGGTGGGCCATTTCCAGCACAAATCCAGGTTTTCTCACCCTCCACCCCCCCACACAAATTCACTCTCCTGCTGGTGATAGCCCATCCAAAGTGACAACTCTTTACACAATGTGCATGACAATCAAGTTGGGCTATTTCCTGCACAAATCCAGGTTTTCTCACATCTCCCCCACCCCCATACACACACAAACTCACTCTCCTGCTGGTAATAGCTCATCCAAACTGACCACTCTTCAAGTTTAAATCCAAGTTAAACCAGAACATCTGGGGGGGAGGGAAAAACAAGAGGAAACAGGCTACCTTGCATAATGACTTAGCCACTCCCAGTCTCTATTTAAGCCTAAATTAATAGTATCCAATTTGCAAATGAATTCCAATTCAGCAGTTTCTCGCTGGAGTCTGGATTTGAAGTTTTTTTGTTTTAAGATAGCGACCTTCATGTCTGTGATTGTGTGACCAGAGAGATTGAAGTGTTCTCCGACTGGTTTATGAATGTTATAATTCTTGACATCTGATTTGTGTCCATTTATTCTTTTACGTAGAGACTGTCCAGTTTGACCAATGTACATGGCAGAGGGGCATTGCTGGCACATGATGGCATAGATCACATTGGTGGATGTGCAGGTGAACGAGCCTCTGATAGTGTGGCTGATGTTATTAGGCCCTGTGATGGTGTCCCCTGAATAGATATGTGGGCACAATTGGCAACGGGCTTTGTTGCAAGGATAAGTTCCTGGGTTAGTGGTTCTGTTGTGTGGTATGTGGTTGTTGGTGAGTATTTGCTTCAGGTTGCGGGGCTGTCTGTAGGCAAGGACTGGCCTGTCTCCCAAGACTTGTGAGAGTGTTGGGTCATCCTTTAGGATAGGTTGTAGATCCTTAATAATGCGTTGGAGGGGTTTTAGTTGGGGGCTGAAGGTGACGGCTAGTGGCGTTCTGTTATTTTCTTTGTTAGGCCTGTCCTGTAGTAGGTAACTTCTGGGAACTCTTCTGGCTCTATCAATCTGTTTCTTTACTTCTGCAGGTGGGTATTGTAGTTGTAAGAAAGCTTGACAGAGATCTTGTAGGTGTTTGTCTCTGTCTGAGGGGTTGGAGCAAATGCGGTTGTATCGCAGAGCTTGGCTGTAGACGATGGATCGTGTGGTGTGGTCAGGGTGAAAGCTGGAGGCATGCAGGTAGGAATAGCGGTCAGTAGGTTTACGGTATAGGGTGGTGTTTATGTGGCCATTGTTTATTAGCACTGTAGTGTCCAGGAAGTGGATCTCTTGTGTGGACTGGACCAGGCTGAGGTTGGTGGTGGGATGGAAATTGTTGAAATCATGGTGGAATTCCTCAAGGGCTTCTTTTCCATGGGTCCAGATGATGAAGATGTCATCAATATAGCGCAAGTAGAGTAGGGGCTTTAGGGGACGAGAGCTGAGGAAGCGTTGTTCTAAATCAGCCATAAAAATGTTGGCATACTGTGGGGCCATGCGGGTACCCATAGCAGTGCCGCTGATCTGAAGGTATACATTGTCCCCAAATGTGAAATAGTTATGGGTAAGGACAAAGTCACAAAGTTCAGCCACCAGGTTAGCCGTGACATTATCGGGGATAGTGTTCTTGACGGCTTGTAGTCCATCTTTGTGTGGAATGTTGGTGTAGAGGTGTATGGTGATTTGCACCAGTTGAGGATCTGGGCCTTTATGACCAGGCCGAGCTATTCAAGCTCAGGGGAGCCTTGTGGTAAGAAGAGCCAAGGGAATCCTAAAAAAGCACCAGTGTGGGGCCTGGCTCTGTGTATGATTCCTGGCTTGACAGCCTTGACTAAGGGGGATATAGTTCTAATATGCTGCGGGGGACAGTTGTATATGCAGCAGGTACCATCAAAGCAAGATGAAAGTGTCTGTCCAGGATACAGCAAGGCATTGGAGAGAAGAGGGTGGGGATTTCAGAACAGCAACAGTCCAATACACACACTCTCAGCTGTTTTTTATTATTCCCCTCCTAAAACTGAACTTCAAAACCTTCCAGTCCTGGGGCAATTTGATTTTATTAAGCACTGGAGATGTCAGCAGGAAACAGAGAGAGACCCAAAGACAATGCTTTTCCCATGTCCTTGCGGAGAGCACATGGCCTACAGAACACAGCAGATGAGAAGGCGCAGCTCACGCTGCACCCAGAGTGCACAGCTCACCCCATATGTGCAAGGGGATGACAGAGCCCTACAGCTACATCTCTCATCTCACTTTAGTTTTCTATTTGTACCTGTCATTTTCCCTCTTTCTTCTTCCTCCTCCCTTCCAGAGGCTGCAGCAGTAGCGTTCTTCCCGTCCCCGCCAATCTACCTGAAATCAGAGCACTGTAGCCTAGGTTTCACTAACAAAGCACAGGGGGAGATGCTCTGCAAAAAGTTTACACATCCTGGTGCACAGATGAAATTAACAATAGACAGAACTGGATCAGCAGAGACTGGACACTCCTTTTCTCATGTAGATGAAGTCTCCATCTGGGACCTGCCTGGTCTTGGTACAGACCAACTGAAATTCAGGCCTTGTCCACCTGGTTTGATTTAAAATATATCCTCTAGTTTAACCAGGGTAAGCCCACTACTAGAGACACACTTAACCCAGTTTAACCCTGCCTTGAATCAGCTGTGTTGGTAAATCACCAAAATAAGCTTCACTGATTTAAGCAAGGGTTAAACCAGTTTTAGTATGTCTACATTAGAGGTTTGCACCAATTTAACTAGATTGATTTAAGGTGGGTTTAGTTAAACCAGTCTCATAGAGGGTATGTCTACAGTGCAAGTGAAGGTGTGAGTGTAGCATGTAGGCATACCCAGGCTAGTTTTATGGAGCTAGCACAGATAACACTACTATAAAAAAGAAAAGGAGGACCTGTGGCACCTTAGAGACTAACCAATTTATTTGAGCTACAGCTCACGAAAGCTCATGCTCAGATAAATTGGTTAGTCTGTAAGGTGCCACAAGTCCTCCTTTTCTTTTTGTGGATTCAGACTGACAGGGCTGCTACTCTGAAACACTGCTATAGATGTTGTGGCACAGACTAGCAACCAGAGCACACACCCAGGCTTCCTGTCAGGTTTGTAGATTGCTAGATTGTGTTGAAGCCTGTGCCACTGTGTCTCTGGTACTATATTTACCTGTGCTGCTAGCTAAATTGAAGCTACGTAGCATTGTGGTTATGCCAACCCATGCTACAACCACACCTTCATTGGCAGTGTAGACGTTCCCATAGAGAAAGCCTTTGACTTGGGCCTTGTGGAGGGCAGGAAGGAAGGGGGCTGCCCAGGCCTTGCTGAGAGCAGGAGGAGGTGCCGATTAGACACTACCTCCTCCCAAGACCCTCGGGCCCTGCTTTGTAAGGGAACCATATCCCAGCCTTGCAATGAAGGAGTTTTCCGAAGGCAGCATTTACTCTGGCTCTCACCCCCGCGCTGTGTGTTTTACAGCCTTGTCAAACATAATGATTCTTACCCTGGCGAGAAATTGGGTCCCGTTTTATATTTTATTGCTTCGAAAAGGATATTTTTTACCTTCCATGGTCCAGGAAGAGCCCTGTAAATCTTGGCAAATGCTTTGTGTTGATATAGTGTCCAGCAAGAAGTCTATGGTGCTCACACCAGCACGGAGTGAACAAGTTAATGGCCCCGATCCATGTCCAAAGAGGGGAAGTAGCTCGGGGGGGGGCGAGACAGAGAAGCATCCGCAGCCAAAGACCAGCAGCTGGGGAGTGAGTGATGCAGCCAGGGCTGTTTGATCCCAGCACTTCACTTAACCCAACGTGCAAGTGCCAAAGCTGCTTCTTGGCATCCAGGCTATGCATCAAAGGTGGGCTTTGTGCCATTGTGGACAGCTGACTCATCTATGGACGGCATTTGCCTCAGGAGTCACAGCTGGTGCTGACGTGGCACTGCTAAGCGGAAGATCACAGCACTGGAGTCATGGCTGGGCAATGACAGGGCACTGCCAAGAGGAAGCTCACAGCACTAGAGTCCCAGCTGACACCAAGAGGACATTGCTGTGAGGAAGCCCTGCCAGACACATTAAGAGAGGATTAGTGGAATGTGCTGTCTAGGACACACACACACACACCCCCACCCACCAGCAGTGGCAACACATTCCCACCCCCACCCCAACATGACACTGATGCTTCAGGGGGTTGCATCTGCCTCAGATGCTGGGGTAGGAGGAGGCCCTTTGAGTTACATGTGTTTTATTCCAATTGCCAGAGGGAGAAATGACAAAGTGGGAGGCTGGCCAGGGAAATGGACTCAGAGCCCTCGAATTTCCTTCCCGTTGGGCCGTCTCTCAGGGGGTTGCGGTGGGTGTGCAGAGACCCTCTAACGCCATGCCCAGAATTTCAGCCCTCCTGCCACGCTCCCCTCACTTCTGAGCCCTTCGGTGGCCCAGGGAAGGTACTGAGAGGCGAGTGCTCACTGCTGTGCAGACCCAGAGGACAGCCTGATCCCCGGGCTCTTGATTTGTCCTGGCTGATGTTGGAGGCCATTTTATGGCCGTGACTGGAGAAAGCACAGGGGGGGGGGGTGTACACACATGTGGGGAGGTTGTGATGTGGTCACCTGCCCATGAGGAGCTAGACTGAGATCTACAGGCCACCGAACAGCCGCAACCTGTAAGTATGCTCAGCCACCACCAACCTTGGCCGGACTCAGACCTACATGCTAGAAAGGAAGTGTTCCTATCCCTTTATCAATCCCCTCAGATACCGAGCTCCCACCAAGGGCCAATCTCACATGACAGAGTGTGGACAGGGGGCTCCACACCTACCTGCCCCCTTGCTCCAGATGTATGGGCCAGCTGGGGGCGCCATCTCTCACAGAGCACGCGGCATATCCTGAGACCTGGCGCAGCCCAGCCAGTCTCAACTGGGGAACCCTGGCAGTCTGTTCTCAACAGCAAGGGGGGACTGGTCAGGGTGGGGTGTGCAAGAAGGTGTGAGCCGTGTGTGCAGGTTAAAGGGATACACTTGAGGCACTGTAGGTGCAAGGGTTGGAGCTTGTTGATGCTGGGAGTGTATGGATACGTGCAGGTGTGTGCGTACAGGGGTAGGTTCATGAGTGGAGGGAGGGGCGTATGTCGGAGTGGGGTAGAGTGCGCACAGGGTGTGTGTACAGCTGGGGTGTATCGTCAGACTAATTGCACGCAGATGTACTCGTGTGTGTGTGGTTGGGAGTATGCGCAGAGGTGTGGTGAACTTGTGTAGAGGTAACTGTGTGCTGTACATTGTTGTCAGCAGATCGGATGGCAGAGCTGGAGGTGTCTCTTGGGATGAGAGTAGGTTGGGAGGAGCTTGTAGGGTTAGGGTAGGCGTGCGTGAAGGGGAGGCTTGGGGATGCGTGTTTGTTCTTGCAGGGCATGAGGGAGTAGGGGGTCGGTGTGTGTGCAGCTGAGGTCCTGTGCTTGTGCTCTCAGACACATCCCTGACACACACGTGTGCACTTCCGAACCCACCTCTACTTTCTAACAAACGCTGCCCTTTGCAGCAGCACCTGACCCGACCCCCCGCCCATGCAGCGACAGCAGCGTTCCCTGATAGCCGGGATGCAAGCAGCTAATGAGTCAATTCCCCTCCCCACCGGCTCTGGTCCTGTCTCTCCTCCCTGTGCTCCGGCAGCAGCTCTCAGGGTAGTGAAGAGATAATGCCATAATGACTCGATACATTACACTTGGCCCCTGCACAATGCCTTGGAACAACCACCTGCCACCTCTTAAGGGCCCCGTCCGTGCACCAGCATCCGTGCACCAGCGGCGCCCTGCATCTATCTGGCTGCCACGGCAACCGGGGAGAGCTGCTGCAAGAACCAGCCCTCCTCAAGGTGCCTTCTCTGCATCTCTCCATCCAGGGAGCCAAGGGCCTGAGCTTTACCCTCTCTCCTCCCGCAGCTGGGGGGGATAGGATGAATGATCACGCAGCCCTGTCCCACCCCAGCCACCTTTGCCAGTTCCAGTTCCTTGTGAGCCAGAACCTCCCCCAGTGCCTTGGGAATGAAAGTGTCACCAACCCTGGCTGGAGGGCTAATGAAGAGGGCGAGAGACTGACTGTGACAGCTGTAATTAACTGAGAGACCTCCATGGCCTCGTAAACCTCAAGAGCCAAAGCAGAGCCCACGACGGAATCACAGAGGCATAGCCTCCCCTTCCAGGCCCGGCCCCCTTCCCTGGCAGGGTTGGGGCCATCAGGATTCTGAGCATGGAGCAGACCTACTCCGGCCCTCGCAGGCTTAGAAGCATTTTATGCAGGGGACTTGAGAGGGGCAGGCAATGAGCATCCCACAGACTGGTGACAGGAGGCTGCAGAATCCAAAGTGGGAGGGAGCCGGAGCCAACGCACTGATTGCCAGAGAGGTCTCGTCTCAGCCCCTGCTTTGCCCCAAAGTGTCTCTATGCACTCAGCATACTTGGTTGTACCCATCTGTAGGCTTTAAACAGCACCTCGGCGACAGGCGGGGCCGGGGGAGGAGGAAGGAAGAATTATCTGCCCAGGACTCAGAGCCAATAAGTTTTATGCTCCTGCTCAACCATAAACATTGCAGAGATCTCTGGAGAAAACTAGACACGTCACTCTGTGCTGAGTCAAATGCTCCCCACCAGTGCACAGCGGCTCGGGCCCAACCATCTCCAGAGCCAGTCCATTCCCGCATTGCACAAAGCTCTTTCAATCCCCCTCCCCCCACACATAGAGCGAGTTCTTCATTGCAAATACTAGGGCTGATTTTACAACGTCCTATAAAACCCTGTTGGAGAGGAGGCCCAGGTAGTTATTACCTTGCTGCTGTTCCTAGTCGAGGTCAATCCCGTACTTTATGCAGTGCTGACATAGCCACAGGCTCCTTTAGTCAGACCCTGGCACAATACACACCCACCCACTCTCGTCCCCTTCTCCTGCCAGAGCCCCCGTTTTCGAACGACTGCCTCAGTGCTACTGCAGCCATGCGCTGGAGGAGAAAGCCGGGATTCCCTCCCTCCAGTCACACAAATAACAATCCCCATGACCCTTTGCAAAACTCCTTCTGCCACAACATCCTCCCCTTTGTGAGGGTCTCTGTCATAACACACCCCTTCTGATCCCAACCCTCACTCCCCGCTGTAACGCTCCCTCACTAGGAGGCCCCCCCCGTTACAGGCTATAACACACGCATTCACAGGAAGAAACCTGTGCCAGCCCCTGGAGGATGGACTGAAGTAGCCTAGCGAGTCTCAAGCACGGCCATCATAGCTGCATGAGGCCACCACCAACTTCCTGTGAGGCCACCGTGACTTTTGGTGGGACCCGCCCGAGCATGCAGTTCACGACAAAGAACAAGCATGTGTGGCTACAGTGACTCCAGCAGAGTTTCCAACTACAGCTCGATGGGAGCGTGCGTTCAGCGTGCTTCACTTTCTGATGAGCCAGCTCAGAAACAAGCTTACCGACCAAAAACCTGGAGGCTGCATTCCACTGTGCTCTGGAAGAGAGAAGTGTTGAACAATTCCCTTTCAAGAGTCTTTTGAAATAATAATTAAAAAAAAAAAAGAAGAAGGTTTCAGAGGAGCAGCCATGTTAGTCTGTATCTGCAAAAAGAACAGGAGGACTTGTGGCACTTAGCTTTTTAAAAAAAAAAAAAAAAGGCGTACTTGTGTCCCCTTAGAGACTAATTGATATTTACAACATATTTTGCTACAAAAAACGTATGAGAAATTTGGTTACCCACTTTGTTTAAAAATGATATAGTCAGTAATAACTGTAAGTTGTGTGGTGGTATTAATGGCACAGGTTATTCTTTACAAGAAAAAGATTTGCTATTTTATTGATATGACTGATATAACCACGTGTCAAGGTTCCTTCCCCACTCTGAACTCTAGGGTACAGATGTGGGGACCTGCATGAAAACCTCCTAAGCTTACTTTTAACAGCTTAGGTTAAAACTTCCCCAAGGTACAAATTAATTTTACCCTTTTCCCTTGGAATTTCCACTGCCACCACGAAACTTTAACTGGGTTTACTGGGAAACATAGTTTGGACACATCTTTCCCCCCCAAAATCCTCCCAACCCTTGCACCCCACTTCCTGGGGAAGGTTGGGTAAAAATCCTCACCAATTTGCATAGGTGACCACAGACCCAAAGCCTTGGATCTTAGAACAATGAAAAAGCATTCAGTTTTCTTACAAGAAGACTTTTAATAGAAGTAAAGGAATCACCTCTGTAAAATCAGGATGGTAGATACCTTACAGGGTAATTAGATTCAAAACATAGAGAATCCCTCTAGGCAAAACCTTAAGTTACAAAAAAGACACACAGACAAGGATAGTCATTCTATTCAGCACAGTTCTTTTCTCAGCCATTTAAAGAAATCATAATCTAACACATACCTAGCTAGATTACTTACTAAAAGTTCTAAAACTCTATTCCTGTTCTGTCCCTGGCAAAAGCAGCATACAGATAGCCACAGACCCTTTGTTTCTCTCCCTCCTCCCAGCTTTTGAAAGTATCTTGTCTCCTCATTGGTCATTTTGGTCAGGTGCCAGCGAGGTTACCTTTAGCTTCTTAACCCTTTACAGGTGAGAGGATTTTTCCTCTGGCCAGGAGGGATTTTAAAGGGGTTTACCCTTCCCTTTATATTTATGACACCACGTGATTAGAGTGTCACTAGTATATTTTAGCTGTCAAAATGTTGGCCACTGTGAATTTGCTGTGGTGGCCGCACATGTGACCACAGCAAAAATTTGTTTGAGAACCACTGTGCCTTCCCATCACCATGTCTGTCCTAACCTCAACACTGCACCAGAGACACCTCCCACCTCATTACCAGACTCGCTGTCCAGTAACTCAATTCCACCCAGCAAGAGAACACAGTCCCTAGCCTTAGCTACCAGCCTCTCTCAGCACAAGGCTCCTTTCCCCTGCTCAGATCCTCATCTCACACTCCCCCTCACTAGCAGACCCTCTATCATAGAAGGGACTGAAGCTGCACTTACAGCTCTGAACTTCTTTGGAGCTCAGTGGGAAGGGGATGGGGCAGATCTGGCATTTCACATCATGCCCAACCACAAGCAGACACAGCTGCTTGCAGAATGTTTTCTTTGGCTCTTGTTCACGAGGTTCATGCAGCCTGTGACTTTCACTGTGAGCTTGGGGGTTCAAAATCTTCATTGAACCCAAAGGTAGCCCCACAATTTTGTGCCCAAGCCAGGAATACAGAAGGATTTCAATCCCCATAAGTCACCTCGGGCTCCCTTGAACAACCGATGAGCCACAGTGAAGCTGCTAACACACCTAGCCCTGGCTTTGAGCTTGCAATGGACAACGAGCCTGCTGAAAACCTTTTGCACAGCTCTGGCCCTCTGCAATTAGGAGATCCCAAAAGCTGCATGATAACCTGCAGACGTCTATGGTGTCAAAGATTCAGGGAAATTTATAGGTTGTTCCCTTAGTAAATGGCCCATCTACTTCATTGGAACAGTTACCAGGGAACAGATTCACTGCTTTCCAATAGCTCACAACATGGGACAAGTAAGTGGCATTTAAGTGACACATGTGATATTGTCTTTGCAGTCAGGCTAGTAGCTGCTATGTCTTTACTCCTAACTAACTCCTTGCTAAATTAGAAGTACACCAGGCCTGTAAGACCTTGCTCACCTAGCCTTTTAGCTCAAACATAGCCTTTTAGCTATGTCATATTCCTCCCAGGCCTGGTAGCAAGACCCTACAGAGTCCAGTCCTCCACTAGCTTACGGAATACAGGGGAAGGGGTACCTGCTTAGGGCATCCACTCCCTCACCCCAGCCATCAGGGGTTTCGGGTTCTGCTCCTTGGCAGTCATTCTGCTGCTGATTCAGGGTAGGTCTCGGCCTCTCTGGCAGCCAGCCAGCCAGCCCCATCTGTCTGGGCGGCAGCCTCTTGACCCAGCTGTTGCTGGTCAACCAATTAGTCCCAGCTGGGGAGGGAGGGAGCTATTCTGTGCCTTTACCCCTTAGCCGCTGTGGGACAGTGAGGTCTATATAGCCCACCGCAGAACTCCTGGGCTCTGCCACTACCACCCTGTGGGACTTTGGCTAAGTTGTTTCATTGCCCCGTGCCTCAGTTTCCCCCTCTGGATCTGCCTTACAGAGGATGTTGGGAGGCTGAATGAGCTGATGCAAGAGCCTCGGCTGAAACGGACTAGTGAAGAGCACAGTCACATTATTCTACCATCCCTTTGAGCCTCTTGGTAACCAGGGTGATGGCTTAACTAGCAGGGTGCTGTTCTAACCTATGTCTGAGCCAATGTCTGAGTTGGGAGCATTCTGCTGTATCATCTCAACCTGAACCTGCTCTTCACTGTGCATTGTGTCCTCCAGCCTTGACCTCTGAATGTCTGGCTCACACACACATGCCCCTGCCATCTTCGTCCCTCACGCTTGTTGGCCCTGAAACTCTGAGAGCCATGGGCAACAGACACATCCGGAGAACGACAAGCTGTCAGAGTCCGCAGAATGCAGCCTGTTGCCATGGAAATCCAAGCCCCCTTTTTGAGCATCTTTGCAGCTCAAGGGAACGTGGCCAGCTCTGACTGTGAAAAATCTTTGCAAACAGTTCCATTGAGAGTTGGTTTTGTGTCCCACAATTGCTTCCCGGGCCAATTATGAGTTCTACCGGGAGGTGATGGATCTCAGCTTGGCTCAGGATGTGTGACGTCAAGGTGCATTGTCTAATGGACGAGCCTGCAACCAAGGAGATGATTTTCTATCACAAAATCTCTGTGTGAAAAAGTTCAGCTGGTTTTTAATATTTGAAATGATCCATTTTCACTGCAACATTACCGAGAGTCACCAGATGGCACCACAGAAAATAGCCTTGCATGGTCCATTTATCTGAATTCATAGGAGTTAGGGTCTGTCTACACTACTGCAGCTACATTGGCACAGCTGCAGCCGTGTCACTTTAGCACAGTAGTGTAGAGGCTTCCTACATTGATGGAAGGGGTTTCTTCCACTACTGTAGTTAATCCACCTCTCCAAGATGCCGTAACTAGATGGATGGAAGAATTCTGCGTCTACAGGGGGGTTAGGAGGTTGACCTAACTACGTCACACAGGGCACAAAATTTTCCACAGGCCTGAGCATGTAGCTAGGTTGATCCAATATTTAGGTGCAGTCCAGGTCTTAGATCTTGGAGAAATGCTTGTTTGTCCACTGTGGTACAATCCGCTTTGGATACTGAGAAAATCACTAAGAAAGATCTGTATAAATCTTTTGCTGACTAAATCATTTTATTAGGTATAACCACTGTCTCAAGGTTATGCCCACGCAAGGAAACAAAACATGTTGTCAAAACACCTTATTCTCTAGTGTGCCCTTCTACAAAGGCTCAAGGAGAACAAGCGGTACAGCTGGAAAATGCACTCTTAGCAACCTGAACTCTTCATCATTTTTGTGTGTAGCTTGACTTGCAGCTGCAGAAAATGCAAACAGAGCATGCCAGATATTTAAATGCAAACAAAGCATGCCGATATTTATCATTTTACCATTCTTCAGCTACTGTGGCGTCTGCATATCCATGCACGTGTACATGCATTTCTATATGTGCAGGCATGTGTTCATGTCTGTGATTATGTATCTTCATGCATGTATATATCCATATGCGCGTGCAAGCTAATGAAGGAAAATGTGCATGTGTTCAAAACTTCATGAGTTGAGTGTGTGCTGCACACGTTTGTGTGTGCTCCCAAGTATACACAGATATATGCATGCAAGGGCGTGCACGTACACAGATGTATTCACGTGAAGGTGGATGTGTGCATGTACGTAGTGGATGTGGAAGGTGCACAAAGCTGCATTTTGCTACTTTAGGCCACTCCCATGGTGCAATTGGTTATTACCAGAAGCTAAGCCGTGTATAATTACCTGCCCAGTTTGCCCCGTGAAAAGTTTTTGTGGCTCCAGACCCTGGGGTATTCCCCATTGAGCTGTTCCCTTTGCTTCTCACAGAATCACAGGTGTTTAAATGGCTCTTTGGTGCTGGCAGAGGCACCTCCTACAGGAACCACTTAATGAGTGCCAGCAGCATGCTAGTGCTTTCAAAACCGTAGACGGCTTCATTAGCCAAGCAAAGGCCACTTGGCCACAGCTGTAAGAAAAGGCAGTGGGTGGCAGACAGGAGGGCTTTCATCTGAGATTGAAAACAACAGCTCCTCAATTTACAGGGAGCCCGTCGGGAGATGCCAGTTGTGGAAGGAGATGTGATAATAAGCTCTCCAAGGAGTCTGGCTTGCAATTTGCAAGGCTCAGACTTCAGAGGTAATTCCACAGAAATAAAACCCCTTTTTGCTTTCAGGCATCACTACAGAAGCCTTTGTTTCCTGGGAAGCATTTAGGCCCAATTCACCACCGACCTGCCCCTCCTGCAGTCAGGCCAGTGCCAAATGGGCATCAAATGCTATCGCTCCAGGCTGGCAGCATTTTCACCTACGTGGCATTAGAGTCAATGATGACACAAGGTGCAGGAGAGCAACAATCAGGCACTCAGAGCCCCTGTCTGTGCAGAGATGAGGCTCAGACATAGACATGCCAACCCATCTATTTATCAAGGGTAGGCTCTTTCCCCCCTGCCCCTTTCACTCTATAAATCATTCCATGGCCTGTGTTATGCAGATGCTCAGACTGGATGCTTCAAACAGTCCCTTCTAGCATTGAAATCAATGAAGATCTCTCCATGCCCCAAGTATTTCCATAGCACTGAAAGGGGTTTGTTCGGTCCCTGCTTTTCTTCCCTGATGTCCTTCCTCACCAGGTTCAAGAGAAGGTGGACATGGAGGGGAGAAGAAAACCCAACAAACACCCCCTCCTCCTCCCATCCCCAGTGTAACTGTCAGCACACGTTCTGGGAAACAAGAGTTTTCATTGTTAGCTGGTAAATCCATTCCAGGTGTAAGTGCTCACGAAAGAAAGAAAGAAAGAAAGAAAGAAAGAAAGAAAGAAAGAAAGAAAGAAAGAAAGAAAGACTGTCATATTAATCTTTGCCCCTGCATGGAATCCAGTGCGCAATTATCAGTGACAAGTCTGAGGATCACCCCAAGGCGATTTCCTTCTCTCTCCCAGTCTTGATCATCTCTTCAGATGTGGAGGGCTGCAACTCCCGGGAGAACACTTCCTTCAATCTCCTCCCCCTTTTTCCCACCGCAGAGCTTGTCTGGGCAAACTCAGGGAAAATAGATCTGGAAAGGAGGCTAGAAATTTAATCAAAGCAGCAGCGATGAGCAATCTGCCTTGCTGGGAGCTGGGATAAGACTCAGGTGGATGAGAATGAAAACAGGGATGGGGAGCCAAGGGAGAATCAGTGCCCAAGGGAGCACTCAGGACTCAGAGGGAAGCGGTCCTGGATGCACACAGCTCCTTAGTAAGTGTATGGGGCTCACTGCTTGCTGTATGAACTGGTATCAGAGGGGTAGCCTTGTTAGTCTGGATCTGTAAAAGCGGCAAAGAGTCCTGTGGCACCTTATAGCCTAACAGACAGATTGGAGGATAAGCTTTTGTGGGTGATTCACCCACAAAAGCTTATCCTCCAATCTGTCTGTTAGGCTATAAGGTGCCACAGGACGCTTTGTCGCTGTATGAGCTGGGGGGCCCAGCCCTCCACCCCCATCAGTAACTGCTGAGGTGGAGCACAGGGTGGCATCACCACTCTGGCTAGCAGCTGTTCTGAGGACAGAGATGGCAGCAGCGCCCCACACAGGTTGGTAAGAGTGGCTCTCATGGCACCACTGCCCAAGATTGCTCTGGAGAACATGAGCAGGGGGCCCATAAAGCAACAGAGTCAAACATGGAGGCAACGTCCAGTGAGAGACGGAGCCCTGCTGCTCAGTATCTAATGCCAGCCACAGCAAAATGGGGATCCCTGCTCCACACAGAGCCCTCACTCTGGCAGGTTACCAACGGGCAGACAGACTCTTACCAAATACAGATCAGCTAGACTCAGCCACTGGGCAACACAGCTCTGCGTGGAAACTTAGAGATCTCAGGGCCAGTCTTTCAAGTGCTCAGGACTTGCTGTGCTGAGCTGTTTGGAAAATGTGGCCCGCCGAGAGAAGTGACGGTGCAGCCTACGTGACAGAGGAGGGATCAGAGCCAAGAGAGGTTTATGCTCCCACTCTCCAAAGTACCAAGGGGCCTGAGAGGAGAGAGAGAGAGAGACTCCTCTACTGAGACTTCTGTTAGAGACCATGGCAGGAAAGCAATGCAGGAGAGAGGGCATGGCTAGCTGCAGATATGACAGCCTGCTCTCACATCACAAACGGATGCTGGGCTCAAGCCCCAACGATTCCTGTGAAGCCCCATCTAGGTCAGACACTTGACTTGTTGTCTCAGTCCCTGACAGCTCCTCAGTGTTTTCTCTTGGAGGCGCTGGCAATGCCCGTGCAGCTCATTGTGCCAATAAAGATTTTTTTGGCCTGAGCTGAATTGCAGCGGTGGGAGTGGATTTGCACTGAGACAAAAGCCTGATGTGCCCATCTGGGACATGGTGCCAGTGTGAGCCGGAAGCCAGAGGATATCAGCTTCGAACTCAGCAAACAACACTGCCACTCCGAGGGGGAAGGAGACTGCATGACTCCTGCTGCCAGGGTTGCCAACTTTCTAATTACAGAAAACCGAACACCATTGCCCCACCCACTGCCCTGCCCCTTCCCTGAGGCCCCGCCCCTTCCCCACCCATCCCCTGCTCACTCCATTCCCCCTCTCTCCATCGCTTCTCTTCCCCAACATTGCTCACTTGCTTACTTCACTGCAAGGCCCAAACAGGCATATTTATTGTTTTGACAGATGTATTATGCTAATTTCAGGTTTTATTTGTTACATGACGCTAGAGCTGGCAGCAAAATAGTCAAAAACGGTGATTTTTTTAAAATGAAATTTCACAAAGGGTTTCACGATTCTTTTCCTCCCCTTCCCAGTTTTCGTAACCAGCTCCATGGTTTTGGTTGACTAAATTATTGTAATTTTACGTGTGGAATTAGAACCACACATTATCACAGCTGCACTGGGTTCATTATAGGCCCACTCCTGAAGCCCAAATCCAAATCCACAGAGCACAACCACAGAAATGCACACCTGTCCAGATACCTGTACAGATATCTGTAGAAACTGACTCCTACATCTACATGCAGACACAAACGTGTATTCATGTGTACACCTCTAACATGCACTAACACATATACGTCCACATTATTTATTATTACAATTGTTGTTTAGTGCCTAGAGACCCCAACTAAGATCAGGGCTCCAGGGTGGTAGATGCTGGACATACACATAAAAAGAGAGAGTCTGCAACAAAGAGTTTATAATGTAGCTAGACAAAGGTGGGGAGAAATGTATGATACATTGGCTCTTCTGCAATTACTAGTCAACAACACTCACTTTTAAAGAAATAATATGTTTCTTCTAGAGTTCCCTTTTCTTTTAAAAACTTGTTATGAAACGAATACACACATTTTATTTCATCAATTTTTTTGTGCGCAAGCCAGCAAAAGGAATAAAAGTCAAAGAGTTAGGCTGCAAATTTTATTCACACAGGTATTCACACATTGGCAATACACGCACCTCCCTACACAAAGACACACAGCCTCTTACACACATACAATACATATATGCACACACTTGCCTACACAGAGACACCCAGCCAGGAATGGAGGTGGGTGGGCTGGAGGGGAAAAAATGGAGTGGGGGTGGAGGAGAGAGGATGGGGAAGGAAAGAGGCCAAGGACAAGAGCAGGGTGGGGGTGAGAGGGGGCAGTGAAGGAGAGAGGAGGGGGCGTATGTGGGGTGGATGGGGATGCAGGGGGAGGCAGAAGGCTACAGGTGCATGAGGATGTGTGGGGCACAGGGATGTTTAGGGACATAATGGGAGTGCAGCAGTGTATGGAGGTGAATCGGGTGCAGGGGGGGTGAGAGACATGGGGTGGTGGCTCTGGGATGTGGAGAGGGTGGGTGGGAGAGCGCTGTAAGGGGTACAGGGCTGGGATGGGTAGGTGTGGGGGGCAGGATGGGATGAGACGGATGCAGTGAGGGGTGTGGGGATTCGGGGGGGTTGGGATGGGGAGGGATGCAGTAGGGGGGATTGGGGTGTGGGGCGGTTGGGACAGGGAGGGATGCAGTGACGGGGAGTAGGGGTGCAGCACTGGGATACTGGGATACACAGCCGGAGATGGGGCAACAGACCGTGGTTCACCACAGGACACATGCCGCAGCTCGAGCCCAGCCACAGGAAGAGCCTGAGGAGGAGAAAAGGGCTGGCAGCAGCGGGAGAGGTGCCTGCTAGGCACGCTAGTTTGTCCCCTGCCCTGCTCCAGCCAATGGGAGCTGTGCCTGCAGGCGAGGGGCAGGAAGTATGTGGACCCCCCTGGCCACCCCTAAGCCTAGGAGCCGGACATGTCGGCTGCTTCCTGGGAGCCGTGTGCTGTGGCAGCTAGCAGGGACCCTGCCAGCCCCTCTGCACAGCACTGCCAACCAGACAGTCAACAGTCTGGTCAATGGTGCTGACTGGAGCTGCCAGGATCCCTTTTCGGCTGGGTTTTCTGGTCAAAAACCAGACACCCAGTCACCCTACCTGCTAGCACCCATCACAACGTACAGTTACATGCCACCCAAGCACGCAACGCAGGACCCAATGGGCACCGTGCGTCCGTCCCATGCTGCCCCCATTTGTCCTTCAGTCATCCATCAGGGGCCGCCTTCCCTTTGGGCTCATGCTGATTCTCCTGTGCAGACTCACCAGGGTCACACACCCAGGCTGTTCTCTGGACCGGTTCCCCAGCCCAGAGCTGGCTCACCGCTACAGATAAATGAGAGAGGGTTTTTCCCACCCAAAAACATATCTGAGATTTCAAAAAATGCTGGTGTCCCAAATCAAGGCAAAAAGTCACAATCTCAAAAATTTTCACAATCAAAAAATAAAAATAATAAGTTGGGATCGGGTCAGTGAGTGCATTTTATTTTGATTTCATCATTTCTAATTTTTTTAAAACATTTTCCCTACAAAATATCTGAAATTTCTCAATGAAAAGTCACTTTGAACCAAAAAATGGAACTTTTAGTTTTGAAAATATCAAAATGGGACGTTTCAATGCCTTTGAAACTTTTTTCTCCCCAGAAACTGTTTGAAACGGGAAATGGATCGACCACCAACCCTTCCCCATGAAATGTTTTGGCTCTGACACATCGGCATCATCTGACACAAGAACATTTCACTGAAGAATTCCCAACCAGCTCTAGCCTCAGCCTGCTCTGCACCTGCCATGGCTCTCCCCACCCCACTGCTGCCCCAGATACCCTCTTCCTCCCAACAGAGCCTGCCCCAGGGAACCGGGGCAGGATTTCATACCATCTCTCTACCTTATCAGAACTCTGGGGGGAGGCCAGTTTCTCCTATTTGCTCATCTCCCAGCCAGTCAGAGTCCAAGGGGCACAGCTAGTTTTCACAGCGCTATGGCTGTTCTGTGAAGTGGGATTTCACACCTCTGCAGTACCACTTCACACCTCCACATGGCTCCAGCTCCAAACCCCCTGGGGCTTGGGCCCATCCACAGTGCCTTGACAAACACACAGGCACACGGAGAGTCCAGAGTCGCTTTGAACTGACAATGCCAGAGAGGGCTCTCGATTGAATCCCATCCCTCCCTTTCCCCAGGCAGCGTGGAGCAAACACAGGGCTCTGCCTGGTGGTTTTCACATTGTTTGGGCATAGGCACCTTCCCCTTTCTCTCTAAAGCACTGCACTGTGCTATCCAGGGCCACTCTCCTACTGCACGGAGCCTCCAGACCGTGATCCCGACCCCTGCCTCTTCCCGCTGGCATCCCTGCTGCCCACCCAAACACGTGCGGCTTGATGAGATTGCCTCCAAATTACCAGACCTGGCCTCCAGCCTGCCTTTCCATGGGCTTTTCTGATTGCGGGACCTTGCCAGCCTGACAGCTTCATTACAGGGGACCTTCAGCGCCGGCTTAGTCGAGGAAGTGATTTAGAACCAAATTACGTCTAGATTTCCCCCTACTCCCCGCCTCGCTGCGTGCTGCAATAATAACACCAAAGAGGCCCTCCGAGCAATGCGTGTCCTGGACACAGCCGAGAAGCATTTGTCTGTAAAGAAATCATTCTAGATGCATATAAGAGCCAGGCGTGTGGGGACAAGATCCTGTTAACTGTGATTAGTGCCTGTGACTGACTATCCTGGCTAGAGGGAACTAGCAAATGTCCCCTTCCTATCCATGGAGGGTTTGCGCACACACCTCCCCTCCCCACTCAGCTGCTGAGTGTTTCTACATTGGATGGACCCCCCACATCTGCCTCCCCAGGAGATGAGGGAGGCTGCAGAGGGAAAGGGTGATTATCTACCCCTCCCCACTGAGGACACCACCAGCAGGGTAGGAGGGGGAACTGGGCGATCCACCAGCATCTTCACTCCACTACTATGGGATGAAAGAATGAGGGAATCATCCACATACGCCCTTCACGGGGACAACAGGAAGTGGCAATTGGGACGGGGAGCCTAAAAATCAAACCCCAAATGTCTGGAAAACCAGGCCCAGTTCTGAAGCTCTGACTCAGTTTCTCCTCAGGCCCTACTTAGGCCAACCTCCCCCTGGCATCAGTGGGAACTGGCAGTCTCCTGAGCGAGAAACAGGAACCAATTGGACAGCCACAGTGAGATTGAAGCTTACTGCCTGGGCAAGAGCGAAGCCCAATCTAAGGCGCTGACCTCCATAACCCCCTTCAGCACTCAGCACCTCCAGGAGTGGCTCAGCACTTTGCAGGATTGAGCCCTCAGCCTTCAGGGTCACACGTGGTTCCCAGGGCCTCAGTCGGGTCTCTCTCAGAGTATCCGCGTGGTTCTCAACCTGCCAAGGCCCAGAGGATATGCAGACACACAGCCATACAGGGAATGAAACTGAGCCTGTTACCAAGCAGGTTTCCTTAGTCAGTTCAGCAATTGGGAGTGCACAGGAAGGATTTCATTTACAGTCAGAAAACACGGGAGGACAGCCAGGGCCCTAGGTAGAATGATGGTGGACAGGCCTGGAACCGAGAGGCCAGGAATGCCTGAAGAAAGCCCCTGGGCAGCATGTATGCTAAGGAGCAGTGAGAAGCAGCCACAGGGAAAGAACAGAAAGAGAGAAACTGCCTGTTTCCATCTGACATATCTATCCACCTTGGAATCCCCATCTGGAGAACAGGCAACAACAAACGGGAATTTGCACTGGCTACTTTATGCAAATCTGACCTTTCTGTACCTGCCAGCTACAGAGACTTTATTTACTACCCCACCACCTGGCTAAATTGGAAGAGGCAGCCAATTAAAACAGAGTGCTGAGCAGGGCAAAGGGCCACAGCTCCCGACTGTAATTCCAGAGAGCGTGACAGCTTTAACCTGGCAGGGAACATGTACTGACGATATTCAAATGAACTGACAAGTAAGTATTTGGGGGGGCACTGCTCTCTAATAGATAGGCTCAGAACAGCTCAGCTATGTGTCCTAGCCCTGTTATGGTTCACAGGGAAGGGGGATGCTCCATTAGCTTATGTACGAGGAGTGATTCCTTTCAGGGCAGGTGGCTCTGCGTTCAGTCTCCTTTATCAGCATCAGCAGAGTGATAACTGTCCCAGTTGTGTGTGGGTTTATCACTAAGGATAGAACAATAGTGCACATGCACGCACGCACCACCAAATGTTATCCAATTCATCTCCTCGTGCACCAATCTAGTGAGTGACCCCAGGAGACCCATGTAGCATGGTGGGCTCCTACCATCCTAGAATGAGCCTGCCAATCTTACTGCATCCTCAATAAATACCTTGTGCATGGGGCCCACAGACTATGTCCAAGCTTTCCAAAGGGGTCCGCACCTCCATTCGAACGTTTTAGGGGTCGGCAAAGGAAAAAAGGTTGAAAACCACCGTGTTAGATGCAAGGGTTCTCAAACTGGGGGTCGTGCCCCTTAGGGGGTGGCAAGGTTATTACGTGGGGCGTCGGGAGCTGTCAGCCTCCACCCCCAAACCCCACTTCACCTCCAGCATTTATAATAGTGATAAATATTTTAAAAGTGTGTTTTTAATTTATAAGGGGGGATCACACTCAGACACACTCAGAGCGTGAGGAGGAGAAGAGGGCCGGCAGCAGTGGGAGAGGCGCACGCCAGGACCCCTCAACTGCCAGCTGCTGAGCATGCACGAGTCACGTTAGTCCATCCCCTGCCCTGACCCAGCCAAGGGGAGCTGCGCCTGCAGGCAGAGGGCGGGGGAAGCACGCGGACCCCCTGGCTGCCCCTAAGCCTAAGAGCCGGACATGCCGGCTGCTTCTCAGGAGCTGCGCGGCGCAGAGGCTAGCAGGGAGCCTGCCAGCCCCGCTGTGCAACACCGCAAACTGGACTTTCAACGGCCCAGTCAGCAGTGCTGACCGGAGCCGCCAGGATCCCCTTTCGACTGGGTGTTTCAGCTGAAAACCGGACACCTGACAACCCTAATCAAGGCAGCTTCACCACTACACGCAAAAGTGGTAGCACTAGGCCCAGCATCTCTTTGTCAGGCAGTTTTATCTCTCAAACCTAGGCAACCCCCGCCCCGCAACAATTCCTCAGCCCACCCTGGGGTATAGATCCCAGGGGATCGTCCCCTTCACCTCTCTCAATTCCAGCTACTTCAGGGCCTATGGCAGGATTCTCTTCCTGGAGACTCTTCTCCCCTAGCAGGTTCCCAGTGCCTCCTCTCACAGGGAACTTTCTGCTGCTCATGCTCCCCAGCTTGTAGCCTGTCTCCCTATTCCCAGGGAGCAAGAACAAGAGCCCCATGTCTGCTTTCTCTGCTCTTTTCCTGACTGACCCTCAAGCCAGGCTTCTCTCTAGGGCCAAAGTGCTCTTTCTTACAGCCCAACTGGGGGCAGTGCCACCCACTCACAGGGGCCCTGCTGAAGACACAATAAAGAGGCCTGGTTTCCAGAGGGTGGGTGCTCAGCACTTCCTGGAAATCAGACCCCTTTAAGGTTTCTCTGGCTGGGCCCCCAAAATCACTGGTTATATTTGAAAGTCTTGGCCTTAGTGTAGCCAAGGCCCGAGTAGCCTCTGGTGTTTTTACCACTGTGGTTTTCAGCCCTGCTCTAGGTGAGGCTAAGCATCGCCAGTATTGCCAGCCCCGCAGCATTCCAAAATCTTTGATTCGGGCCTGAACAATCACGTGACTGGCTTAAAAATCTTGAGATTTTTTAAAAATAATACATTTTGGGCTCTTTTCCTTTATTCTCTGGTTTCTCAGCCTTCAGGCTGCACTTGGGTCACATTTCCAAGCTCGTGGGCTGGACATTTATTTTTTTCTTTTAAATAAAAGCAGAGCTTTTCACTTAATCACAGGACTCCAAGCCCTGGGGATTTAAGAATAACATCAAATATTGCAAAAATCATGAAAAAGTCATGACAGCTGGCCATGCTTCAACTTGGTGGCAAAAACACAGGTTTCTCTGGCAGCCCTTTCCACTCTCCCCCTCCCATAGTTGGAACTGGGTAGCAATAGATGTGAAAATGAAGAGGAGAAAATGCCCACTACAGACATAGTTAGCTAGTTCCCAACGCTACTTCCCACAACACACCGGTTTCCTTTGGAGCCTTTCAGCCTGTCCTAGGCTTGCTTAGCTTCCAAGATCTGACAAGATGACAGCCTGAGGGGATCTGGCTGCAGGGAATGCTGGAGGCCGCTCTTCTGAACCCAGCATGCCCTCATTGCTCCTGCCCTAACTAGCCAGCTGGCTACTGTTATGCAGGAAGAGAAAAGAGAAGGGATAAAGGAAAAAGAAAGGCTCCCCATTGAATAGAGAGGTGAGAAACTTAGAGTAGTTTTAAAGCAGTTAGGAAAGTTAAGAGCTGAAACTGACCAGAAGTCATGGAGGGGAAGGTACATGAACTTTGAAAGACTTAGGTTGAGATTATCAAAGCTGTTGAGGCAACCTGGGTGCTCATTTTCCATTCCACTTTAATGGGAAGTTGGCATCAAAGCAGTTCTGAAACCCCTGGCCTCAAGGCCTTGATTCTCCTCTTACTGACTCCCAGTTTACTCCAGCATAACCCCACTGCCTTTCCCTGGTGCTGGCGAGAGGAGAATCTAGCCCTTGATTCTTTTTGATCAGACTTAAAAAAAAAAAGTTATCTGCTAAAACAATAATTATTCCCTTTATAAAGGTGAGCCTGGCAAGCAATGAGTTTTCAGCTTTTAACACCAAGGGACCAAGGGAAGGAACAGAAGCAAGTTCCAAACAGACTCCAGCCCTGGAGGGGCAGACTTTCTGTTCTCAGCCAAGGTCTTGTCTAAACACAAACATTGAACTGCTTTAATCACACTGGCTTAGTTCTGTCAGGCCAACCCCTAGAACGGACACAGTCATACCAGGACAACAGTGCTTACAGCAGTATTGCTGTTCCAATAAGGAAAGGGGACTACGCTGTATTGGTATAAGGGCGCAGTTACACCAGTATAACTGTGTCCACACCAGAGGTTGAACTCATTTAACTACTTCAATAGGAAATCACACCCTACCTGACATAGTTAAATTTGGGCAAAATCTGAGTGTAGACCTGGCCTAACTTTTCCCCAGCCATCTAAAGGCAGCCGATCAGCTCTCTGCAGGTGCATTGTAAGTAGCTCCAAAGAAGGAAGACCAGGAAAGGGTGATAGAAATGTCTGAGTGATGCTGCCTGCCCGACACATCAGGTCTCAGCACATCCTCCTCCCAACCTTGACTTTCCTCAGTCCTGCCGAGCTCGCAAGGTAACACTCATGCATTTTCACTCCCCCCTGCTAAGATTTTGCTCTGAGGTTGCCCCTTTGCCTGCAGGATGCCATCAGCTGATATGGCTGGGATCTCCATCTGAAACACTAAACCCGGTTGTGTGGAAGAGCAGTGCTATTATCCCTGTTTTACAGATGGGGAAACTGAGGCACCAAGAGGCTAAGTGATTTGCCCCAGGAGTCTGTGGCAGAACAGGTAATTGAACCCACATCTCTGGCTAGCGCCCTAACCATTGGACCAGATGTCCTATTATAGGGACTTTTGGTGCAGCTCCAACACTTGTGGCTTTCCAACCAGACTGGTGAGACACCATTGCTGACAGCAGTTCAGCACTGCCCCAGCTAAGGGCCAGGTTGCAAACAACACTGGAAAAACACCTGGGATGACTGTTGCAGGGTGTCATAAGCTCACGGTGCTCCAAACAGCAGTCGTTTGCCATGCTTTTTTGTTTAGTATAGACAGGGCCTAGGGCCCTGCATAGTCACTGCAAAGTCAGCTGTGTAGGTGGCTTTCCCCTAGCTTACCTGGGTCTCTGCAGGATCAGTTAGGAGCTCAAGAGGGCCATACCTACCTCAGAGGATCTGATATCGTATCTGCCTCCTATGTGGCTGTTCCGTCACCAGACAATGACACACAATACAGGGTATCACAGGATGGGACCTGCAGCCCCACAGTGCGGCAGGAGCTGATTGCACTCTGGGAGGCTCTTGGCCTGTTTTTTGTGAGGCTACCCAACTGGCACAGTTCCCTGGGCTTGCCAAGCCCTGGTGCCCAACTCCATGAGCCCTCTCTCTGCTTGCCGCTAGTCATGGAGCAGTGGGGGGTGGAGGGGAGATTTCCCTTTCCAGCAGACAGGGGCCCACACTAGACAACAGTTTCCGTCGCTTCCAACGCCCACAAGCTGCTTGCGATGAGAAGGCTCAGAGCCTCCGCACTGCTAATCTACAGAGTGCTCAAGAGGCAAAGAAAGAAATAAGTGGACGGTAATCAATGGCAGTAGTTTCAATAGGTTCCTTAATCAATACAATTTATAGCAGAGATAGCTCCAAACACTAAGGCAGGGAAGCCCAGCATCGAGTGTTTATAACGTTTCTTTTTGTTTATTTCTCCTCCTTTTCTTCCTTTGGCAGCATCCCATAGAGAACTAATTTGTCCAGGGACATAACAAGCTCATGCTTCATTCACGGACATCTTACAAATGTCCTGTAAATTGAATTACCTCTTTGGGCCATTCTCTGGGATAGACACATGGCCAGGTCCCAGTGGAATGGATCAGAGATTTACAAAGTAATTTAATTTCTCTGTGTTATTGGATTTAAACTGACAATAAACAACTGGAAAGCAAACCAAAAAAAGAGAGAGAGAGAGAGGGAGAGAATGGAGGTGGCTGCTGTAACAAAGACCTTTCATCATTAACTGGTCCCCTAACATGCTGCTTCTGGAGTGGGGAGAACTGGCTTGTGTTTAAAGCACAGATCTAAGACCTTGGAGATTGGGGTTTTATTCCTGGCTTTGTTACAAACTTCCTGTGTGATCTTTTGTGCCTCAGTTTATCCACTGGTAAAACAGGGATAAAATAATAATACTCCCTACCTCGCTGGGAGATTAATTTGCACACAGCACTGAGATCCTCAGGTAGGAGGCACTATGAAAGACAAAGTGTTCATCAGAAATGTTCCAGATGGTGGCGTGAAGTAGACCCACAGTAACCCATGCAGCTATGGGTGGCAAGTCATAACTGGATACAGCATAGAGGAAGACTTGAGGGCTCTCTGATGAATCCAAACGTAGGCAATGTACTATTCAGGTCTAATAACTTCCGAGAAAGCCATCCCAAAGTCACACCAGCCAGCCTGCCCCTCCTCTTGCTGCTATCTCTAGCCACTGACTTTTCAACTAGCATGATAAACAGAGCCCTGAGACAGTGGATTTGAAGGTCAGATTGACTAGGACAGCTCCAGGAGCAATAGTAAGGGCTTTCCAATGCATCTGCTCAGACAGATCAGGAGCCAGGAATCCAGTGAACAGGTGGCTGATGTCTTCTCGAGGCCCTGCTACACATTGCAAAACAAAGAGCTGTGGAATCGCGGAACCGGGGAAAGAGCAGGTGTGCACGTTGAATCCCCTATCTGCAGCCCATTAGATTGTCAAGGGCTCCTTCAGCACGTCTGCTTCCATCTTGCTTGCTGATCATCTGGAAACAGAAGCCTTCTCCCTTCTCAATATCATCTCTTTCCTAACGTGACCCACCTGGAAAAGCGCCAGCATTCATTCAGTGATGGGGGTGGGGAGCCTGCTTGGATCGAGCAGCCCCCACTGCCCCAAACCATCACCCCAAATGCAAAGACAAACCAGACTTCTTTCTTTGAGGTGAAAAAAATAACTAGGAAGCGTGAAAGGTTTTGTTTTAAGCGACATGTCATTATTAGAGTATTTTTACTCCTCTTTGTTGCATCTGGAATGGGAAGTGCCCAGATACCAGAGCCAATCAGAAAATGAAAAGAAAAAAAAACCTACATGAAACATTTCTAAATTGTTTCTGCTTTGCAGGGTTCAAGGCAAAGCTATCTTTAATTTTTTCCAAAATGTTTTGCAAAACCCTTATCAACATTTTTCGTTTACCAAACACCAAGTTTTGCAGGAAACAAGCAACCAAAAACTTGCTTTAACCTGAAAAGCCTAGGTTTGGGTAAATGCAAATGTCAATCACCATTCCAAATATCGATGCAGGGAATGGGGTTGATAAAAAGTCACGAAGAAAGAAAAGTTTCTAAAAAGAGTTAATAATTTTCAGGAAAATTTTGTTTTATGTTTTTTTAAAAGGTCTTTTTTCCGTGGAGAAAAAAAACTTTTCAACCAGATTTAAGAGAAACCATGAGAAAAGGGGCTTGGGGGAAAGGCAAACCCCAAGAGAAGGCCTGTTCTGTGAGCCATCTCCAGGCCCATTCTGCTGACCCAAGAGATTCAGACGAGCATCTAACCTTCTAGATGCTCATCCAGGCTCAACGTCAAGCCTATTGCTCTTCACTCATCATTTACCATATAATAAGCGCAGCTTGAGAAAAAATAGCCTGGGATTCATGCAGATTTTACTGGGGAATCCAAAACAGGGATGTGAGATTCCAGGATTTCCGGAGCCCATTATCATTTGCATAGATCTCCTTGGCTGATTAACAAACAGGATGGAGACAACCTCAAGACAGCTGCATTCCCCATTCTTCCAACAAAGAGGCATTGTGGTGGCCAGTGAAGACAGGTCAGCTGCCCCCATCATCCTCTGGTGGAGGACAAGCAACCTCAACCTTCGCCCCATGAAAATCACAGTTGCAACAGCTTCCTCTTGCTCATCAGTAAGAGACTTGCTTGCGGGATTATTTCCTTTGGGGAGGAGGACAGGTTCTGAAGGAGTGACTTCTCCCAGGGAAGAGAACCTTCAAGAGTAGCATTGGGAAGATAGGAAGAATAGTCCCAGAAGGAACACTGGCTATCAGACACCCAACCTTGAAAGCTTCCCTCGCTTCAGTGCTGGTCCGCTGCATGGGGGTGTTCTTCACCCAAGGAGTGGCTGCAGGGTGGGTATCTCAGCAAAGAGAACACACCAGAGGGATGCTGGGTCCCATTCTGGATTTGTCTGTGTTGTAACACCAGAGCGGTGCTGCCAGCAGAAACCCCTGTAGCACTGCCTGCTCCAGACATTGAACCAAGAAGACAAGCTCCTTCTTTTAAGACATTTTAACCCAATAAATTATTCATCATAAATGATTTTGAGACTAGGCGACTCTCTATGTCACCACCTGATTAGATGTTCCATAAAAAGAAATGGCAGCAATTTATCGCTTTTCTCTTCCAGGGTGGGCTGCGGGGGGAGGACGACGACGACACGGACAAATACACCGCCACCAAGCTGGAGTTATGAATCATCCCTCTCAGCTGTCAGACCACAGCCAGTGACACTTTTACTGATTTGCAATTTAGTGCTTCCCACCGGGAGCTGCAAGGAGAGGGCCTCAGGTTACTCTTTTGGTAAAGGAGGGGAGCGTGTGGATGGTGGAGGTCTCTGGTCTCTCTTTGCTCATTTCCATGCGTTTCCTTGTTGCTGAGTTCTGGATCGTAACTAGCAACGGCACTGGACAGGTGACCCCCAGAGCTGCACAGGGTGGAGCCTTGCAACAAGGCCAGCTGCACTTGCAAGCTTTCTAGAGTGTAGGGAGGTGGCTGTGACCTCTCTCCCCCATTCTATTATTCATTAAGCGGTGGGGCCGGCCTGGAGGAGGGGAACTCAGTAACTTGTTTCTCAGAAAAAGTAAAAGGAGTACTTGTGGCACCTTAGAGACTAACAAATGTATTTGAGCATAAGCTTTCGTGAGCTACAGCTCACTTCATTGGATGCATTCAGATTGCATCAGTCCCAGGGGCACCAAGGATAACAAGCAATGCGATGCAGGCAAGCCAAGAGCGCTGAGGCTGGTAAACGGGAGCTGGATGGGTTCACACTGAGATATCAGCAAAGGGCTCCCCTCAGACAGAGAGGGAAATGCAAGAGGGGGTAGCTCTGGGCATGTCCTGCTCCATGTCACCTTTACCCAGGCCCACTCAGGTCTGTTAGCTGTGCTTCCATGGGGTTCTTGTGATAGGGATGTACTGAAACCACCAAGCTTGGTTCATTTAGTGTCCTGCCCTGAGAGGGGAAAGGTGAAAACTTGATTTCCTGACCCCCAAACCTCTTCTACTACTGGGATTTGGGTGGGATTCTGTGTGGGACATTACACAGGCCATGCCCAGACACACTTTCACACACAGGGAATCCTGCCCACAGAGAACAGGTCACGCTCACAGGAATCCCCCATCCCTTCACGGGCACATTTCCATACACCGGCACAGAAACACGTAGTGACACAGGCAAACTCTTTGCACAAGTGTACCCCTGTAGGCACACCTTCATATGTACACTTGAAGGACACAGGTACACCTTAATGCACACGTACACACACACGCATATACCACATTTCCCATGCACATATTGTGCTAGGCACTCCCACTCCCCTGTTGCCCCTCAGACCTTCACCCACCACTTTGCATTATCCTCTCCCTCCTTCCAACCTCTTAGCTGCTGGCATGCAATGGGTAGATACAGCTTGGAAATGTGCTAGGGAAGCACAGTTTCCCCACCCTCGCACAGGCTGAGAGGAACATAAAACACAGAGGAGATTGCAGCTGTTTTATTATTTATGAAGCTTTGGTGATGTCGCGTATAAATAATCCATGACTGTAAAGCGTTGCTGGCACTCTCGTTGAATATTCATGAGATATTTTTGTTGGGAACTTTCACCACCAATTCAAATCCAGACACAAAAATAAAAATCATCATCATAAAGATTTCATCTGTCACTTTGCAGCTTCAACCTCTCTCTCTCTCTCACACACACACACATACAATTGAGGCTGGATTTTACAAAAAAGCCCCGTGGCCAACGTACATCCAATGTGCTGAGCTCGTTGGAAAACCTGGTCCTAAATAGTTCATAGGCCTGGTGAGCAGCATCTCACCCAGAATGTCTTATTTTTGTCTGTCTCCCCTTGAACCTCCTTCCCCCCTCCCCGTCTTTTTGCACATCACAGCCACTTTGGCAAGGACCTGCAACATAGACTATCCCCAACCAGCACTAAAGCCCTGGCTGTTTTCACACTGTCATTGATGTGAAATGTGTAATTGAATTATAGAAGGTGCTTTCAGTGCCAGGCAAAGGAGGAACTGTGAGCAGGGAGTGTAAAGAGAATGCAAAAAAAAAAAAAAGGAGGGAAAAACACTTAGGGCATCAGTTTCCTATTTAAGCAAAAAAAAATGATTGTATAGAAAATCCCTCTCCCCTGCCCCCCTTTTTATCAGCTCCCAGTGTTCTATCTCTCTCTCCTATCTGGATCCTGCACAGCATTTGTTCTGACTATGAAAGCTTGTCATGACTGGGTTTAATGAAGTTTAATTATCTTCTGCGATTCAATGAATAATTATAAATCTTTTCAAGATGCAATCACAAGCACTTCATGGTTCATTAATGGTGGAAAATCAATTGTAATTTGTGTAATTCCCCTCTCCTGGCTACCCTATGCTCGTCTTCCCACACCCCTGCCTTGCATCCCCTTGTCTCGACAATGGGGAACAGTCCCTGTTTTCTTTTTGGAATTAATGAGGGTTTAGCGGAGTGCCATGCGAGGGGTAGGGGAATATGGAGAACACCATTAGGAAATGTTAGCAAGAGAGGGATGAAAGATACTAGGTAGAAAAGATGGCCAAGGTTTTGATGTTGCTTCCATACACTGGCTGCAACTATCTCATCCCATCAGCCTTGGAGACACCATGAGTTCTGGATCATAAATCTCCTTAGCCTGGAGGTGCTTATTTCTCCCTCTTGCTGTTGTATTAAAAAATCCAGTTGGTTCCACTTCAGGGAATTATTTTTAAACATGCTGTCTCTTTTTCTTCTGTTGATCTGGGCCTTAACTTCTCCCTCCTTTGGACACGCGTTGCAAATATCCATGCTGCAAAGCTTCCAAGGGCTCAGAGCCCATGGGCAGTTTGAAAAATAACGACCACCAGTTTATTTTTGGAATGTTTGGAAGGACTGGAGCCATCACTCTTGGCATAGGAGGCTAGTTAGCGCCATCTTCTCTCTTTAAACTGCAGGTAATGTGCAAAACTGTCTGCAAAACGATTTCCAAACTGACCTTTCTAATTGAAGCTCTTTAACCTTTTCGCACAATTACGGCTTCAAATTTTTACTGAATGCAAAAAGGGTGTCTGGTTTCACATTGATTTTTTTTTAAGGTTAAAAGATTAAAAAACATAATAGAGAGAGAAAGAGAGATGAAAATTAATGTAGTTGAGTTTGCAGTTTCCAGCAGCCCCAGGAGAGCTCTGTGACAAAGATGACATTTCCATGCAATTGACATTTCCCCAGTTGGAGCAATCCCTCCGATCTGTGGTTGCTTGTGTGTGGAGTCAGTTGTGAAGAGGATCATTTAGTTTCTTATTTCCATCTAACAGGGTCTAATTTCTCTCCCTCCCTGCTTATTCCCCCTTTTCAAATCTGACACACAAGTCTCAAGCTCTCTAACTCAGCTCCACTCTTCGCATGGGGTGGCCTTCGCTGGAGTTCCGGCTTTTTCAGCGCATCGTGAAGTTGCAGAGGAAATGAATGCTTCTGTTTTATTAAGAGAGGGATGAGGCTATTGGAAGTAATGATCCTCACGATCTGAGCCTCCAGCTGGCCCCAGGAAGCATGTGTCTATGTGCATGACTGCATATGTGTTGGGGCATGTGTCCGTGTGCATGTGTGTTGGGTCTGTTCTTGCTCCTATTTAAGTCAATGCCTTCAGTAGCAGCCAGGCTTGTCGACATGCATCCATGTTTTTATGTGTGTGCACACGTTTCTATATATGTACACAGGCACACATCTTTGCATGTGTCTATGTATGTGCGTTCATGGGAGTGTATGTACATTCATGTTTGTATGAGCATTCAGACATTTGTACCGTGTGCATGAATGCTTGTGTAAAAAATCACATGCATCTTGTGAATCTGTGATTACATACAGTTACATGAATTGGTGTGCGTACATGTGTGTATGTGCATAGGTGTTCGTGTGAATGTGTGAAATGTGTCCGTATGTTGCTTGCTTGCTTACACATGTATAGTATGTGTGAGGATCCTTGTGTCTAGAATCCTTGTGTGTGGAACTGAGAATACTAAATGGCTTGTTAAATGGTCACTGACAGCTACTTTGTATAGTTTTAACCTTTATTTTTAATTCCCATTATTTCTCTTCTTCTTTGAAGCTGAAAAACTATTTGATTTTCCCAATGTTGACCTCTCTCTTTTTTTACGCTATATTATACAACATGCAGCATACAAAAGCCTGCTGTTGTCAATGACCAATAAGCGTACAAGTCACAGCGCCCCATAGCACACTATGATTAAATCCTCCTCTATGGCATAGACAGGATGGATGGTCAGGAGGACCTCTGGCAACCTCCACAACCACAGTGTCTCCTAACATCATACTGGGATATTGGCTCAGTATTGGTCAGGGTGCTACTTACTATTCCTATGTATCCAATTAACCATTGGAACATTTTACTAAGGGCCAGGGTGGATTCTCCATCCCTGGCAATTTTTACATCAGGATGGGATGTTATCCTAAACGAACTGCTCTAGTGCAACACAGCCATTGGACTCAAGGTAGGAATTAGTACCGGGAAGTCCTATGGCCTGTGTTATGCAGGACAGTCTGCCCAATCATAGTGCCAAGAAGGGAAGCTGAAGGTGCTGCCAATAGGGTGGGAGCACGGAGGCTGAGCAGAGGCACATGAAGGTGCGTGACTGCTGGACAGGGGCCAGAGCACAGGTAGTTGGTGAGCTAGGTGCCCAGGGGGTGGATGGAAAGGAATTGACAGACCGCGATCTATTGATTGTTGTGACTGGCTGTGGCTGCGCATTTTCATTGCAAAAAGTAAGACAAGCTGACTCGTGCTCTGCCCTACACCCAGAGTGGGCCAGCCGCCTCCTGGTGGGGCCCAACGATGGCTCCACTGAGGGGTGCTGGAGGCTGGACAGGAAGCGTGTTACGAAGAAAACTCATAATTCACGAGTTAAACCTCCAGAGTAGACCAAACCTGAATCAACCATCCTCCTCCTACAGCCATTCCTCTCATCCAGGGACTGAGCTGACCCAGCATTGCTCAGCAGGTGTGATCTAACAAGATCTCAGCTCGGCCCAAGCCCAGCAGGAGCCCCTGAAATGAAGGGGTGGAAAGGCCAAGTCTCCTGATGTCCTGGGGTCGGGAAGGTGTACGCGACCTCACTCAGCTCACTCGGAGATTGCTCACTCTGACCCTGCTGCCAATCACAGACCTTTTTCCTCTCCCTCCATCTCTCCTGGGTGCACTCAGGGTAAATCTGCACTTGGAGCTGATTCCCAGCTTGAGGAGGCATACCCCATCTTGCTCTGATCCAGCCGGCACGCTAAAAGAGAGTGCAGCCCCGGCGGCACGGGGAGCAGGAGGGGCCACCCGCCTCGAATACGCACCCAACCTCTTGGAGAGGATCGTCCTCAGGGCGGCTAGCCCCTCCCACCACCACAGCTATATCCTAGTTTTGGTGCACTAGCTTGATCAGAGCAGGTATCTCACCTCAAGCTGTGAATCACCCCTCCAAGTGCAGACGTACCCATTGACTCTTTGCTGCCGAGGCACAGGTCCTGAAGGGTCTGCCAGCAGATGGGCTGTGGATGCACCCACGAAAGTAAGATGCAGCTGGGCTTACACCAGAAGAGCTCCTAACATAAGGCAGATTTCAGAGACGGGCTGTCATAAATATAAAGGGAAGGGTAACCACCTTTCTGTATACAGTGCTATAAATTCCCTCCTGGCCAGAGGCAAAATCCAGTTACCTGTAAAGGGTTAAGAAGCTCAGCTAACCCGGCTGGCACCTAACCCAAGGACCAATAAGGGAACAAGATACTTTCAAATCTTGTGGGGGGGAAAGGCTTTTGTTTGTGCTCTTTGTTTACGTGTTTGTTTTCTCTTGGAACTGAGAGAGGCCAGACGGAAATCCATCTTCTCCAACCCATCCTAATCCAAGTCTCCAATATTGCAACCAGAAGAGGTAAGCCAGGCAAGGCGGATTAGTTTATCTTTTATGTGAATTTTCCCTGTGTTAACAGGGAGGTTTATTCCTGTTTTCTTTAACATTAAGGTTTTGCCCAGAAGGGGATCCTCTGTGTTTTGAATCTGAACACCCTGTAAAGTATTGACCATCCTGATTTTACAGAGGATGTAAAATCGTAAAATCTTCTTTTACCTTTTCTTTCATTAAAATTCTTCTTTTAAGAACCTGATTGATTTTTCATTGTTCTTAAGATCCAAGGGTTTGGGTCTGGGTTCACCTGTACAAATTGGTGAGGATTATTATCAAGCCTTCCCCAGGAAAGGGGGCGTAGGGCTTGGGGGGATATTTTGGGGAGAAGACATCTCCAAGTGGTCTCTTTCCCTGTTCTTTGGTTAAAACGCTTGGTGGTGGCAGCATACTGTTCAAGGACAAGGCAAAGTTTGTACCTTGGGGAAGTTTTTAACCTAAGCTGGTAAGAATAAGCTTAGGGGGTCTTTCATGCAGGTCCCCACATCTGTACCCTAGAGTTCAGAGTGGGGAAGGAACCCTGATAGGGGCCCTGCTGGGGACATGATATAAGAAGAACCCCCCTCACTGGCAGTACTGGCTGAGCGAGCCAGGGTATAGCACTGATCCGGGTGAACTAGGGACCAGACCAGCCAAGAGCCAGCAGCACACGTCCCTTTCCCCTGCCACCCCAAGTTCAGCCTCCTCTGTCCAGCATGGCTCCACCCCAGCAGTCTCACTCCCTTCTGCTCCCCACTCTCGCCCTTTGCTTCTCCCAGCAAGCCTCCTTCCTCTCTGCATCCTTTGTCTCCTTCTCCACCGGAGGTAGGGCCCAGAAATCCGCTGCTGGCTTGGAGCCCTGTGGCCCAAGCCCATTGCTAATGACGATCAGGACAGAGTCAGCAAAGCCCCATTTCCCTTTCTGTCCCCATTGGGCTTACATTCCTCAGCCTCACCTTCCAGGCTCTGCAGAACGCTGTCCCTGCCTACCAATCCCACCCCTCTGGCTCCTCCATTGCTCTCTCCAACTTCTTCTACCACTCTCCTGCCTGCTTCCCAGTTTCTCCCCATCCCCATCCCGGGTTTGGCACAGCCTCTCCCATTGCACACACTCTCCCTCCCCCTCCTCAGCATCCTCACATCGGAGCAGCCATCCCGTCTCTCCCATGAGTCAGGCTGTGAGCTCTTTGAGACAGGGCCCTGCTCTGTAAGTCTCTCTGTGCTAGATAAATAATAAAAGAGACGTTGAACTCCCCATCCCTCCTACCCCAGCCTCCTTTAATCAGTGAGGTGATAAGAGGCCAGCAGCTGGATTCAGTATCCCTGCCTCCTCCCAAACCCGCCACAGTGCACCCTGCTGCCAGCAAGGCTTGTGGTGCATCAGCGCCGTGCAGACAGGGCTGGCATGCTCCAAGCGCTTTGCCTTCCAGGGTGATTTATGGGCCCTGTCAATCCAGCAGACTGAACGGCAGAGACAGCTGGAGCATACTGCGAGCGGGAGTAGCAATCCATCAGCACGGGGTGGGAGTCACCCAGGAATCCATCAAGAGCTCCATCATGCAAAGGCAGAAGAGAAACAGAGGGGAGAGCTGAGATTTCTCGGTGCCTGGGTGCTTCCGAGATATAAAAATAAAACAAGATGACAGACACTGAACAACATTTCCGGTGTTTGTAGCTGACTCTGGTAGACCAGCTTTAAAACCAGACACAAATTACAGTGTCTCACACAGCCGGGCATGGCTCTCTGGTGTCCGAGCAACCAGCAGCAATCACAAAGCTCTCTCCCTCTGCTAGCCACAGAGCCTTGTGGCGGGTATTAATTGCCTCTGGGTACAACAACGGACAGTTTTGATTGTTAGGCCATTTTAATTGTTAGGAAGCCAGCCCTAGCTCCTTTGTTCCAGGCTGTCCACGGCAGAGGAGAAAGATGATGCCCTGCACTTTGAAGAAACAATGCAGAGCAACCTGCAGCTTCCTTTAATGTGCCATGAATTTTGTATTCCAACCCAGTGCTGACTCCTCAACAGGCCCTCACAGCCCCCCCCCCCCCCGGCACACGTGTGTGCAAGCACGTACACACGCAAAGATGCACAGCCCCAACCACAAGCAAGTACACAGAGAGGCACGCACAAGCAGATACAAAGACACAAACAAACACACATACCAGTGCAGGCATGCACACAGGCCCAGAGACACACAAACTCACATCAACAGGCTCTCACACGTAAGTCTGCGCACCATCTACAAGCACAGGAAGGGACACACAAAAGGAACACAACCATCCAACCCCCCCACACACACACAAACACATACACGTATTCGTGCTCTGTGCAATCAGAATCACACTCACTGCGTGCCCCATTCTACAATTCCATAGACAGATGTGGAATGTTCCCCAGCAACAAAAGCGCCTTTCACCCCAGACTCCATCAGCAAACAAGAGACTGATTCTTTCCGAACCTGCTCTGGACACATGGGAGAGAGATGGGGAAAAGAAAGGAGTGTCTGATGTGGAGGAAAGAAAAGCAATTTCACTTGCAAGAGCAAACAGCAGAACAAAGCACATTATGTCTTTTTGCTCCAAGGGCAGATACTGATGTTGCGGTGAGTCACGCTGATTACAGGTTAAGTGTGTGTTCCCACAGCTGGGGAAAGATGGAGGATGCACTGAGACAGGTAGGAAGAGGATAAACCAGCTCCAAAGTTGGTGAAGAAAAATAATCCAGAGAGCAAAAGGATTCAGGATCCAGGGGGGTGCAGGACATGATAGGGTGAGTAGGAGACAGAGGATGGGCATGAGGGGGCAAGGGTTAGGAACATGTGGACGCTAGGGGCTGGGGTGGAGAGGAGGGGCTAGAGCAGGTGGAAGGAGCGGGAGGTAAGGGCTGAGGGTAGGTGCATGCAGAAGAACAGCAGGCGTGGTGAGTCAGTGCAGCTGAGACAAGGAGGTTCAGACGGGTTCTGATCCAGGCTTCTCTCCAGCCTGTGTTGCCTTGCCCCCAGTGCTCAGCCGTTCCCAGTCAGCTCAGCAGCCTCCGTGCTGACCTCGTTTATTCCCCCGCCCCCACCAGACGCAAAAACATCAAGACAACTTTCAGGAGCTGCTTTCACAGCCTGAAGCAGGGCCGGGCTGCGTCTGTCTCACCTTGGGCAGAGCCTCTGGTGCTGGCAGCATCACAGACAGGACGTGGTGCCATTCTGGTTTATGATCCTTTTATCTCCCTGGCCAGGGGATCATATCCAGCTTCCCCCACCAAGGGCAATGAAGCCTCAGACATTACACATCACCCAAAGGACTGCATGCCCCTTAATCTCAGGGGAGGATTCTCCTCCAGGCTTCAGCCTTTTATTAGCCATTTGTTGCTCCAGCTGCAGCCCAGAGCATAAAGGAATCTTTTATTTTTTAAGTCAGCCTTTAAGTTGGGCCTCATTAAGGCCTCAGACGGTGCCCCAGGCCACACACGGCACTGAGAGAAGGCAAGAGAGAATGGCTTTCGAGCCTGGATGGCTTTGTCTGCGCTGCTAAATGCACACAGCAAGGGCACAGAGCATCCAGCTGCTTCTGGAAAAGATGAGCCAAAATCTCCAGGCCTTCCCCCTCCCACACGGACATTGGATGGCTCTGATAAACAGGAATGTCGATCTGACCCAGACCTGGCTTGGGTTTTGCAAGTTATTTACTTGGATTGCAGTAGCATCTCAGAGCCCCAGGCATGGGCCGGGGCCCCGTTGTGCTAGGCGCCGAACAGACACACAGCAAGGACAGGCCCCACACCAAAGAGCAAATCCAGCTTCTTCAGACCCACCCCAACTGATACCAAGAATTGCTATTCAATGCAGGGTATGTGTAGCCTAGTGATTTACAGCAGGAAACTGGGAGCTGGCTCTGACACTGACTCACCATGTGATCCGATGAAGTGAGCTGTAGCTCACGAAAGCTTACGCTCAAATAAATTTATTAGTCTCTAAGGTGCCACAAGTCCTCCTTTTCTTTTTGCGGATACAGACTAACACGGCTGCTACTCTGAAACCTAATAGAATGTTAGGAACCATTAGGAAAGGGATGAGACAAAAAATGTCATAATGCCACTATATAAATCCATGGGACGCTCCATCCCAAAAAAGATATATTGGAACTGGAAAAAGTCCAGAGAAGGGCAACAAAAATGATGAGGGGTCTGGAACAGCTTCCATACGAGGAGAGATTTAAAAGACTGGGACTGTTCATTTTAGAAAAGAGACGACTGAGGGGGGATATGACAGAGGTCTATAAAATCATGAATTGTGTGGAGAAAATAAATAGGAAGGTGTTATTTACCCCTCCACATAACACAAGAACTAGGGATCACACAGTGAAATTAATAGGCAGCATATTGAAAACAAACAAAAGGAAGTACTTCTTCACACAACTCGCTGTCATCCTGTGGAACTCCTTGCCAGCGGATGTTTTGAAGGCCAAAAGTATAAGTATAAAGGGGTCAAAAAAGAATTAGGTAAATTCATAGAGGACAGGTCTATCAGTGGCTGTTAGCCAAGATGGTCAGGGTTGCAATCCCTTGCTCTGGGGGTCCCTAAGCTTCTGACTGCTAGAAGCTGGGACTAGAGAACGGGGATGGATCACTTGATGATTGCCATGTTCTGTTCATCCCCTCTGAAGCACCTGGCACTGGCCACTGTCAGAAGACAGGATAATGGGCTATGGACCATTGGTCTGACTCAGTAGGGCCATTCTTATGTTCTTAAGAAATTTCACCCCTTTGTGCCCGTTTCCCCTTCTGTAAATGGAGACAGTAATGCCTCCATCACTGCAGTGTTGTGAAGCTTCTCTAATTCTTTGTGAAGGGCTTGGAGATCCGCCAGTGAAAGGGGGTAGGAGTGTTAGCTTACTACGTAGGCAGGCAATGGGGCACAGGCTGCTTAGAGGGCTGCACAAGACATTCTTCCTCCCTACCAGCTGTGCGGCTGCTAGTGGCGCGGCATCCCGGATTTCAGTGGATCCTTCTCATCCCCAGGAGGAAGGTGCCCCCTGACTCCTTTGTTCATTGTGTACAGGCAGCTGCCTAATAAAACACTGCTGCCTCTGCTTTTTTCACCCCCCTGCTGTTCCCCTCACCGGCCTGGTAACTGACATGGTGCTGGAGGTAATTTCTTTTCATTTTAAAGAAATAATCTTTCAACAACTCAGGCAGCTGAGTTCATTCTTGATCTTGCATCAAAGGGGAGAGGACTGCCCTTCCCGGGCCGAAAAGAAGAGCAGGACTTGGGTCTGTAATTACATTTGCTTTCCCTGTGTTTTGAAAATAAGATGCACACAGAGAGCCTCGTGTCATGGGCCCAGAGTAACAAAGAAAGCTGCCTCTTGATTGTCTCCTAGATCTGCTCCCACAGAACAACATGATCTCGACCACATGGATAACGCAGGTGCAGGGGCCTGGTTAGTTCTCCCTGGATGCCCTGGCTCTAGCAGCCTGGAGGGAAAGAGTAAAACCGGGGATAAGAGCAGAGTGAGCCCCAGGAGGTGCTAGGCCCATTCTCTGACATTTTACACAAGAACTATGCTCCTGGGGCATTGCTCACCCGCGGCAGGGTCAGGCCATCGCTGGGAAGGATGCTGGAGAGAGGTGGATCAGTGTCTCTACGATTTCTAGGCAAGTCACCCGCTAGTTGTGGTAAAGGTGCAGCTGGCACTGGGTCCCTTCGCTTCCTCCCCATTGCGTGGGCTCAAGTTTCTCCATCAGGCTTGACAGGAAGCTCCACATACCCGGACCTCAATGTTACATCCCAGCTGACCAGGAGTTCCTTCAACCAAGGCACTGAGTGAGCTTCAGTGCTAGCAACTGTATGGGTCATAGCTGCACTGCATGGGCAACCCGGCAGCATGGCCCCAATTCCTGAAGTCCTGTCCCAGCATGCACTGGGTTCCATGTAAAACGTGGGATGAATTCTAGGGAGGCCAGTGTGTCCTTTGCTGATTGCCAAGTCCCTGCTGGAGGCGGTGTCCTGGGGGCTGGGATTACACTCGGAGAAGCTCCTCTCATAGGGGGATAGAACGAAAGGCTCTCGTTATCTCAATGCAAAAGGAGCACACTGCAGTTTCCTTCCCAATGCACCTCTGCTCAGAGCTGTCCTTTTCAATGGAAAAATAAAGGACTTCTGTAGCTGAGGGCTTTGTCGAATGGGCTGTGTAAATGCTGTCTGAGGAAAGGAGTTTAATAGAAGAAGAGCCACTGGCCTTTGCTGTTGCCCAGGTTAACCCCTTCAGACCCATTCTAGATCCTTGGCCAGCGGGTTCTCTTTTCCATTATTAGCTCTGTCCAACAAAGACTAACATACTTGGGGCCAAATCCATCTGTGTGGTCACTCTAGTTAATTCAGGACTGACTCAGGTAAAGCCCCATTGATATCAATGGGAGCTCAGTGAGACTTTGGCCTTTGGTCCAGGCATTGCATGAACTAAAAGAACCTCTCCTATCTCTCCCACCCTCTTTCTCCCTTTCCACAGGGCACAATTCCTCCTTCCACCTTTCCCAGCCAGTCTGACTTGGGAGGGTGACAGAAAATCAGCCTTCCTTGCCAGAGCTTCGCGAACCAGCTGAGCGGCGGAGAACCAGCTGAGCAGCGGGGACAGCAGAGCAGCACACAGCAGGAGTTTGCCTGGGAGTTCGCCTGGAGGGAGCCCAGTGAGGCTTACGTCTTGCAAACTGCTCTGAGGAAGCTCATAGTAGGAAGGTGATATGGAAGGGGGGGGTTCAGCTGTTGTGACCTGCACTGGATGTGCCATGTTTGTCTTTCTTCCACAGGACAGAAGCGACTTTGTCTGTACAAAGTGCAAGCTGGTCTCCATATTGGAAGAGAAGATTGAAGGTCTGGAGCAACAGATAACAACCCTGCGTTGCATACGGGAAACTGAGGATTTCCTGGACGAAACTCAGGATAGGCTTCTAGGGGCACAAAGCTCTACAGATATAGAGCAGGTTGCACAGAGGAGCCAAGAGACCAGTGAAGAAGCTTGGCAACATGTGACCTCCAGAAGAGGTAAGCGGAATGTCCGGGTTCCAGTAACACAGACACAGGTAACTAACCGCTTTCATGTTCTCTCCACAGGTATCGTTGCGGAGAGTGGACCAGATGATATGTCTGGGGCAAGAAAGCAGAAGGAGACTCCGCTGGTTGGAAGGCATGAGATGCGCTGTCCTGAGGTTGGGGGTTCCACGACCACCACCCCCAAGAGGAGAAGGCGGGTGGTGGTGGTCGGGGACTCTCTCCTCCGGGGGACTGAGTCATCTATCTGCCGCCCTGACCGGGAAAACCGAGAAGTCTGCTGCTTGCCAGGGGCTAAGATTCATGATGTGACGGAGAGACTGCCGAGACTCATCAAGCCCTCGGATCGCTACCCCTTCCTGCTTCTCCACGTGGGCACCAATGATACTGCCAAGAATGACCTTGAGCGGATCACTGCGGACTATGTGGCTCTAGGAAGAAGAATAAAGGAGTTGGAGGCGCAAGTGGTGTTCTCGTCCATCCTCCCCGTGGAAGGAAAAGGCCTAGGTAGGGAGCGTCGAATCGTGGAAGTCAACGAATGGCTACGCAGATGGTGTCGGAGAGAAGGCTTTGGTTTCTTTGACCATGGGATGGTGTTCCATGAAGGAGGAGTGCTGGGTAGAGACGGGCTCCATCTTACGAAGAGAGGGAAGAGCATCTTTGCCAGCAGGCTGGCTAACCTAGTGAGGAGGGCTTTAAACTAGGTTCACCGGGGGAAGGAGACCAAAGCCCTGAGGTAAGTGGGAAAGCGGGATACCGGGAGGAAGCACAGGCAGCAATGTCTGTGAGGGGAGGGCTCCTGCCTCATACTGGCAATGAGGGGCGATCAACAGGTTATCTCAAGTGCTTATATACAAATGCACAAAGCCTTGGAAACAAGCAGGGAGAACTGGAGGTCCTGGTGATGTCAAGGAACTATGACGTGATCGGAATAACAGAGACTTGGTGGGATAACTCGTATGACTGGAGTACTGTCATGGATGGTTATAAACTGTTCAGGAAGGACAGGCAGGGCAGAAAAGGTGGGGGAGTAGCACTGTATGTAAGGGAGCAGTATGACTGCTCAGAGCTCCGGTACGAAACTGCAGAAAAACCTGAGTGTCTCTGGATTAAGTTTAGAAGTGTGTGCAACAAGAGTGATGTAGTGGTGGGAGTCTGCTATAGACCACCGGACCAGGGGGATGAGGTGGATGAGGCTTTCTTCCGGCAGCTCACGGAAGCTACTAGATCGCATGCCCTGATTCTCATGGGTGACTTTAATTTTCCTGATATCTGCTGGGAGAGCAATACAGCGGTGCATAGACAATCCAGGAAGTTTTTGGAAAGCGTAGGGGACAATTTCCTGGCGCAAGTGCTAGAGGAGCCAACTAGGGGGGGTGCTTTTCTTGACCTGCTGCTCACAAACCGGGTAGAATTAGTGGGGGAAGCAAAAGTGGATGGGAATCTGGGAGGCAGTGACCATGAGTTGGTTGAGTTCAGGATCCTGACGCAGGGAACAAAGGTAAGCAGCAGGATACGGACCCTGGACTTCAGGAAAGCAGACTTCGACTCCCTCAGGGAACGGATGGCCAGGATCCCCTGGGGGACTAACTTGAAGGGGAAAGGAGTCCAAGAGAGCTGGCTGTATTTCAAGGAATCCCTGTTGAGGTTACAGGGACAAACCATCCCGATGAGTCGAAAGAATAGTAAATATGGCAGGCGACCAACTTGGCTTAATGGTGAAATCCTAGCGGATCTTAAACATAAAAAAGAAGCTTACAAGAAGTGGAAGGTTGGACATATGACCAGGGAAGAGTATAAAAATATTGCTCGGGCATGTAGGAATGTTATCAGGAGGGCCAAATCGCACCTGGAGCTGCAGCTAGCCAGAGATGTCAAGAGTAACAAGAAGGGTTTCTTCAGGTATGTTGGCAACAAGAAGAAAGCCAAGGAATGTGTGGGCCCCTTACTGAATGAGGGAGGCAACCTAGTGACAGAGGATGTGGAAAAAGCTAATGTACTCAATGCTTTTTTTGCCTCTGTCTTCACTAACAAGGTCAGCTCTCAGACTGCTGCGCTGGGCATCACAAAATGCGGAAGAGATGGCCAGCCCTCTGTGGAGATAGAGGCGGTTAGGGACTATTTAGAAAAGCTGGACATGCACAAGTCCATGGGGCCGGACGAGTTGCATCCGAGAGTGCTGAAGGAATTGGCGGCTGTGATTGCAGAGCCACTGGCCATTATCTTTGAAAACTCGTGGCGAACCGGGGAAGTCCCGGATGACTGGAAAAAGGCTAATGTAGTGCCAATCTTTAAAAAAGGGAAGAAGGAAGATCCTGGGAACTACAGGCCAGTCAGCCTCACCTCAGTTCCTGGAAAAATCATGGAGCAGGTCCTCAAAGAATCAATCCTGAAGCACTTGCATGAGAGGAAAGTGATCAGGAACAGCCAGCATGGATTCACCAAGGGAAGGTCATGCCTGACTAATCTAATCACCTTTTATGATGAGATTACTGGTTCTGTGGATGAAGGGAAAGCAGTGGATGTATTGTTTCTTGACTTTAGCAAAGCTTTTGACACGGTCTCCCATAGTATTCTTGTCACCAAGTTAAGGAAGTATGGGCTGGATGAATGCACTATAAGGTGGGTAGAAAGCTGGCTAGATTGTCGGGCTCAACGGGTAGTGATCGGTGGCTCCATGTCTAGTTGGCAGCCGGTATCAAGTGGAGTGCCCCAAGGGTCGGTCCTGGGGCCGGTTTTATTCAATATCTTCATAAATGATCTGGAGGATGGTGTGGATTGCACTCTCAGCAAATTTGCAAATGATACTAAACTGGGAGGAGTGGTAGATACGCTGGAGGGGAGGGATAGGATACAGAAGGACCTAGACCAATTGGAAGATTGGGCCAAAAGGAATCTGATGAGGTTCAATAAGGATAAGTGCAGGGTCCTGCACTTAGGACGGAAGAACCCAATGCACAGCTACAGACTAGGGACCGAATGGCTAGGCAGCAGTTCTGCGGAAAAGGACCTAGGGGTGACAGTGGACGAGAAGCTGGATATGAGTCAGCAGTGTGCCCTTGTTGCCAAGAAGGCCAATGGCATTTTGGGATGTATAAGTAGGGGCATAGCGAGCAGATCGAGGGACGTGATCGTTCCCCTCTATTCGACATTGGTGAGGCCTCATCTGGAGTACTGTGTCCAGTTTTGGGCCCCACACTTCAAGAAGGATGTGGATAAATTGGAGAGAGTCCAGCGAAGGGCAACAAAAATGATTAGGGGACTGGAACACATGAGTTATGAGGAGAGGCTGAGGGAGCTGGGATTGTTTAGCCTGCAGAAGAGAAGAATGAGGGGGGATTTGATAGCTGCTTTCAACTACCTGAAAGGGGGTTCCAAAGAGGATGGCTCTAGACTGTTCTCAATGGTAGCAGATGACAGAACGAGGAGTAATGGTCTCAAGTTGCAGTGGGGGAGGTTTAGATTGGATATTAGGAAAAACTTTTTCACTAAGAGGGTGGTGAAACACTGGAATGCGTTACCTAGGGAGGTGGTAGAATCTCCTTCCTTAGAGGTTTTTAAGGTCAGGCTTGACAAAGCCCTGGCTGGGATGATTTAACTGGGAATTGGTCCTGCTTTGAGCAGGGGGTTGGACTAGATGACCTTCTGGGGTCCCTTCCAACCCTGATATTCTATGATTCTATGATTCTATGATCTGCATCCCAATTGCTCTGCAGGGATTGGGGTTGCATCGTAGCTGTTCCACTCCAGTGGCTGTGGGGTTGGGGGGAGGGCAGGACAAGTGTGGCATGTCTGGATAGACCAGGCTCCAGCTCCGCTTTTGTCTGGAAATCTTGCTGGGCCTGCCTGCTCCAGCTGTCTGGGGCCACTGTGCATTCTCCTCCATGCAGCCCCACAACGTATCTGCTGATCTGCAGCCCGATGCACCTGGCCTATTAAAAACTAGTGAATGGTAATAAAAGAAAATGACATTGTGGGGGCATTATAAAAGAATGAAATTGTTTGTGCAATTTGTTTCTGCCCCAGATAGTTCAGATGATCAACATTTTACAAAAAAATGCTCCCTCCACTTCCTGGCATATATGATTATGGTTATTAATAGCAAGGGACAGCTCTTTGCACAGGTATATTTATTTCCTCCACAGCACTGTCACCGCCTTGCTGGTGTCCCACACCCCTGCAACGTGCCCTGCCACATGGCGCAGGAGGCAAACTGGAAGGCAGGGACCACAGTTCGCTCTGCAGCTTCCCAGTCAAAAATCCTCCCCATTCCGTCGCCCAGGAGGGGCTGAAAGGTTAGATTCTATCACTGGAATTGCATTACCCGAGTCTCATTGCTCTATTAGTTCCTGTTCCTACCCAATGAATTGAGGCTGCCCTTTAGGAGACATAAATACGCTAGCATTTACCTCCTCCCCCATGAGCCAATGGGAACGTGGGCTGCCACATAGCTGCTGCTCAGTAATGAGGGAGACTTTCTCCCAAGCTTCTTTTATTAGTGCCAGCCAAGCCCTGGGCATCACCCTGGATACCCTGAGCCTTGAAACTGCACAAGCCCCTGCTGTTCCCACCATGGGATGAGGAGAGGCACCAGGGGTTTCTTCACGTGTCCCTATCATGGGATCATAATAAGCCCCCTGTGGTTTTCCAGGTGTGCTAATCACAGAGCTGAGAGAGGCCTCAGGTGTGTCCAAAGTGACCCTATCTCTGCACCATGGTAAGCCTCAGGTGGTCCCCATCACTAATCCACAACAAGCCTTAGGGACCCCCATTCTTGAACCACAACAAGTCCTGCGCATTCCCCCAAATGTTTCCCCTCACTAGACACAGCTGTTTCTCCAGGTTCCTCATCACTGAACCACAATGGGCCTCAGATGTTTGCCCAGGTGTCCCATATCATGGCACCAAGACAAAGAATTTGTTGAGCCATTATGTCAACGAAACCCTCCTTTAAAACAAACACATCCCATAGATTCATAGATTCATAGATATTTAGGTCAGAAGGGACCATTATGATCATCTAGTCTGACCTCCTACACAATGCAGGCCACAGAATTTCACCCACCACTCCTAAAAAAGACCTCACACCTATATCTGTGCTATTGAAGTCCTCAAATTGTAGTTTGAAGACCTCAAGGAGCAGAGAATCCTCCAGCAAGTGACTGGAGTACTGGCCGGCTAATGGTCAAGGCGCTACCCTGGGACTTGGGAGATCCAGGCTCTAGTCTTAGCTCTGCCACTGTGCTGCTGGGTGCCTTTGAATGAGTCACTTGTGACTCTGTTTCCCTTCCCACCCTTTATCCATCTTGTCTGTCTACACCATAACCTGGGTGGGGGAAGTGACTGTGTCTGTACAGTGCCAGGCACAGGGCTTGACTGGGGCCTCTGTGTGCTACCATAATAGAGGATAATGATTTTCCAGCATTGGTGCAGGCAGGAGAAGAGCCAGGAGTGTCTGGAGAGCTACTTAACCCTAAGATTCTCCTACCTACAGCACGGCCTGGAATCCTGTCCACAAGGTGGACTGTTGATTTTTTCCTGGGACAGACACAGTGCAAAATTCCCTTCTTCCATGCAGCTCATAGGACGTGGCTGCTTCTCTATTTTCCACGGCTCTTTTGCATTGGGAACATACCCCAGGCTGTCACTCTGGCTCCCATCCATCCACCGCCCATGGAACCCAGGCAATCATGAACGTCAGAGACTTTGAGACACTGGTGGAGTGCACCTCCTCCCTCCCCGCCTCATATACTTGTCACAGGCACAAGGTAACATTGTACAGACATTTAATAACACAGCTCCTTAAGCTGCAGACAATAGGAGATGGTGGAACTAAAGCCCCTCAAAATGAGGAGCCTCGTGAGTCTATTTACTTCTGCAGGGTTCGGGCGGGATCTGTAGAAACTTCCCAGCACAACAAGGATGCCCGTCCTGGGAGAGAAAGGCCTAGAGGCAAGCTGCCTGCCTGAGGAAATCTAGTAATTCTCAGGTGGGAAATGCCAGGCACAGTGATTTTGTTCATTGCTCAGATGAGCAATGACATTTCCTTCTTTCGTTCTTGGCTTCAGTTCCGCTGTGCTGCAGCAACGAAGACACATTAGAGACTGGTCTTTGGGCTTGGGGGAGTCTGTGAAAATTCAGGCCCCTGGCGCAGCTGTACACAAAGCCCTGCCATCTCTCTCAGCACCACAGAAATGCAGCCAAACACCCCACAACTTGAGGGTTCTGGAAAGCTGGATCCAGCCATTATGACCTGAGCCCATGTATAGTCAGGGGCAGGGGTTGAGTACAATGGCCCATCGTTCCTGTTCTCTAGCACAGCTCAAGTTTCTACTGCCCCATGCTCTCCAAGGGAGACCTGCTCTCTCTGCCCTTCACTGTTCAAGAGACACCGCCCTTTGTCCCTTCTTGAGCCTACCTACCTACAGTCCTAACCCCAGCATCTCTTCGGGACCCCGCACTCTGGATGTCCTCATTGTCCATTCATTCCTCCCTCCTGACCAAACCCATCAATGCCCCCCAGACCCTCACTACGAAGGCTCCTTTCTGCACTAGGTATCTGTTGTGCTGTTTGGGGGGGAAAAGCAGCAGCAGCCAAGGAAACTCCCAGGATTTGCAGACCAGTGAACTTCATCTTGGTTCCAAGGAAATCACCTGAGAGGAATTGAGGCTAGAATTGTACAATACTTGGGGCAAGGAGACAGTGATCGGGTCAGCCCAACATTGCTGTTGTAAGGGAAATGAATCCCTCCCTGGCTTGGTGGACATAATACAATAGTAAATAGAGGTGACCTGATAATTTACTTGGCCTCTCAAGGGCAAGGGGCCAGACTGATTTTAGTAATGCTGGGGTAAATCCAAAGTGATGCCAGAAGCTTCAGTGGAGTTCCTCCAGATTTACACTTGTCTGAGATTAGGTTCAGGCCCCAGGCTGCATCGTTATCTCAGACGTTGGTATGCAATGGGAAACAAAAAGGCATGGCAAGCAGCCGCTCCGTTGGGTGCAGAGAGGTTAATAGTGAACTGCTGCAGGGGTCAGAGTTACAGGAATCAGAGTTATTTCGTATAAAAGGGCCCATGTACTAAGCAGAATTTCACTGGATTCAGCCTCAGCCATGGACTCTTTGCTGGCGAAGGAAAGTCTGGGTCTGTCAGCAGGACAGGCATGGAGCAGGACAGACAGCGCAGCCATTGAGGTGAAACTGCACCCACCATGAACTGAGCGTAGAGACATGGACGAACCAAGCCCAACAGTGCCCCTCCCCAACCAGCGTTCTAGTAAAACAGACATGGGGTAAAATCCTGGCCCCATTGAAGTCAATGGCAAAACTCCCATAGGCTTCACTGGGGCCCAGATTTTACTCCCTCAGCTCTAACTATCATTATCCAAGATGTGGGCATTTATGAATATAATATTTCCAAGTTCTCTCCTCTTGGCTGGGACATGGCTGAATGAAGCAAGAGAGAGATACATGTACATGGGGATACCTCACAAGGTATTGCAAGGAGGAAGAATTTTCTTAAGATTATTAATTATTCAGAACTGTTCACTGAATTCTGTAGATTGGCCACAAACCTTTGATAAAACTTCCCTGGATAGAGCTGAGTTGCTTCTTTGCAATTGGCCAGCCAAGTCACACGGAACAATTTCTGATTGGATGAGCATGCAAGTCCCCAGCATGAATACTCACATGTGCAAATGTAAACGTTGATTTCCATCAGTGCTTGTGCACATGACTTTGGACCCTGATTTCCAGGAGGTCTGTGCTGGTAAAATGCAATCGCTCGAATGTCTGTGGAAAGCAAACACAAAAGGAGAATGAACCTGGTGGCAGTGAATTGTTACAAATTCAGAAGTCCATAGACTTTGATTTTTGCAGTATTTGTCCAGTTCCAGCAGAGGGGGCTGATACATGTTGGCCAGAATTTTCAGGTGGGCTCAGCAATCACTACCGACCGGGTCAAGTTTTCCAAAGAGCTCTGTAGCACCTTGGTGAATTAGAAAATCTGGACATTAGCAAGTTAGCTGAAGTCGAGTACCTGGTTTAATCATATTGGCCAACATACTGCAGACTGCCTCCTTCTACCATCCCAGGCTGCATTACATGTTGGGTTTTATTATTTACATGTTTCACACTCATCTTTCTTTAGGAATTGTAGCTATCCACTTCACCTCTTCCTCTGCCCCACAAGAGCTTCTTCAAGCAGCATCATGGGCAAAATTCTACAGGGCTTTAACAAGGGGTCACAGTGCAACTGTGACACTTTTCGGGCTTAACCGAGGTGTCTAGGGTGAATCGTTACCACCTGCTTTCAGCAGGAGGGACCTTCATCTGTGCGACTGGCAGCACAAAACTACCTGGCAACACAAGTGCTCTGCTCCAGGCTCCACAAGCCCTGTTCTTTCCCGGCGCAGGCTAGCTCTTTACACACCCCACTTTGTTACACACGAGTGCCTAGTCCCTTGTCTTCTGGACATCCACAATGCACACGGATCTGCTGCCTCTTCTGGAAGCAATGCACGCATTTACTGGTTTCACCTTAGTTTAATACTCTCCTTAGCACAAGGCACTACAGCCATCTCTATAGGAAACCCAAACTGAAGTTCATTTAACAGAGCTTGAGGTAAAGGTCCAAATAAAAGCAAAGCAAGAGAATGTGGAAACAAAAGGTTACAGGTCTAAGACAAACTTAAAACCCAAGCTATAGCCTGTACTTATTAACAAGTTCGTTTCCTATCTAATAATGACTCGTTTGAGTTCTGCCTCAGCCCTTGCTTTTCCATTCTCCGCGCACACGTTTTTGTCTCCAGCTTTCAATTACCATTCCTTTTAAATGTTCACACTCTTATTTCTCACCCAACCATCAGCCCTTACAGGGCTTGACCAGTCCAGTGCGGGGGACCCGCTTGTCATGAGACACTCCTGCTGGTAGAATGTTGCCTCCATAATGGATAATATCTGTGCACTCTTTCCTTCTCTTATACAGTCCCAGACCTTTGTCTTTATCAAATCAAGTCTGCATCTACTCCAGACTGTAAACTCTGGGCTGGGCCACCAGATGTCAATTCTTCTCAATTTTGCCTGAGTTCAGCTCTGAGACCTCCTCTGCCTTACAGGACAAGTTTCACCTACACCAGTTTTAGAAACCAATATTCTACGTATTACATAACTCTGGAAATGTTTCCTGTACAAACATCCCACAATGTCCTTTGGTGAAATATCCGGAAGGTAGTCGGACACAGATGTAATATACTTGCCAGGGCATGCCTGGACGTATCCATATCACAGCACCCTAAACAGAGGAAATGACTCGTTTGAGTTCCTGCCTGCCCAATTCTCAGCCCTTGCTTTTTGATTCTCCGTGTGTACATTTTTCTCTCCAGCTTGAAATTAGCATTCCTTTAAAATGTTTTCACACTCTCAAATTGTTTCCTAAATGTGCATATTAGCCAGCGAAACAGCTTGGCTTAGTTATTTCACACTCACTAACATCCATCTCAACAAAAGTCTATTACACTTAGTATGCCTTCCCCTCACTTCTCAGGCTCATAAAATTCAGGGGCACTAATGAAACCAGCTCTGTGGCTCTTTACACTGATGCTAGAGAGTTCAGAGTGTCAAGCACTGGGAGAAGTGACACTGTTTTGCTTTGGGAGCAGACGTTTGCAAAAGACCGAGAGAGCTGGATGTTGGCGTGAGGGTTTAACAAGCGTCCATGAACACTACCCAGGGCAACATTCAGTCATGTCCATAAGCAAGCACACTCGTCACTGGCACCAATGGTAAAACGGCACCTCTCTGGCAAAGGAATGCATTTTGGTGACATTAGCCCCGATGCCATTTCTGTATGGCTCTTTGTGGTCCAATAACTCTTGGAAGGAATACTGTGAAAACAGCCTTTTATCTTGATGGAAAATTGGAACTGAAGGCAAAAAATGATCATTTGAGGGGAGATGAAACCACACCAAAAAAGTGATTCTATTGATTTTGGTTGCCTGCAGTGAAGACATTTGTTTTTCACTCAGCTTCAGTGGAGTCAAGGCTCTGGCCAAAGTAATCCTGGATCTATGCAGTAGGACATGTGAGACAATCAGCTTTCCCCAAGTCATATCAGTGAATTTGGCACAGAGGCTCTGACTTTGTGATGGGTGAGACAGTATCCAACTGGAGCAGCCCTGCTCCCCTCCCTGCTCAGCTGACAGAGAGAAAATATGCACCGATATGCATTTGTGCAGAGGACTTCTCTTTTTAATTGTGCAGGTCACAGACAAGCTTGCACTGACCTCTTAGGAACATGCACGCTAAATATCGAGCCCGGGAGTTCCCCATTTCATTGCACTGCATTCTCTATCACCACAAAGTTCTCATTTTCCCTGCCAGACACCAGTGCTGCATTCTCTTATTACCCTGTAGGTACAGGTGCCATTGTCTAGGATGGGCACCACATTCTCTGCTGGTCTGAAACTGCCCCTTGCTGATCCTCACACGCACAGGGCCTGATTCTGATCTCACACACATCAGGATAAATGAGGTGGACTCCAATGGAGCTACATGGAATATCTCCAGTGTAACACCAAAGAGGTCAGAAGAGTCTAGAAGCAAGAAATCGGGAGCTGGCAGAGAGCGCAGTTTGACAGCCTTCTCGATTTTGTACATATCAAAAAGGCCCTAGAGCCAACAGAGAAATCCCCCTTCACTGCCTTGAACCAGCCTGATCTTTATGGCCAGCCCACTCTGAGGGCCACCACGCACAGGGCAAGAAGCCCCCTGCAGGGGTCATGATTCCAAGAGAGACTTGGACAGATGGGGGCTGATCCTCCATCTCATGCTTTTACACCAACATGGCCCCAACTTCACTAGTTCCTGCTCATGTGCAGTAGAGTTACACACAAGGTCAGATTCAGGCCCATGGGCAGCTCTTACACAGGACTTTCCAAACCGGAACTAACCTAATTTCACAAGCTCACCTCCCTCCCGCCGAGAGGGTCAGTCAGACAGCATTAGCACGGCCATTCAACAGAGGCACTGAGGCTTGTGGTGGGCGCAAGTCAGAATGGGGAGTGGAACACGGAACGTCCTCTCGCCTAGCTCTTTGCTCAGTCCACTAGACCATGCTGCTGTCAGTCAGGGTGCTGCCATCAAGCAGGAAGACCAGAAGCAAGGCTGTGCTATGCGATGCTAAGTGTTGGAGAGGTGTTGGCCTAGGGGGAGGTTTGGTTAGGGGGGCTTTTCATTGTGAAATGAAAAGCCCCCCTTTTCATTCATTCCATTGTGAGCCCCTTCATTGCCTCTATTTTAAAGACAAGCTCCGGGCCCCTCGTGCTCAGCTTGGGCAACCCATCCCCAATGAACTGTCACACCCTTGTCTTAGGGACATCTCAGACTTCATACACGCCTCTCAGCACACCTGCAGATTGTAGGTGATCCCCAGGAGATTCAGATGCTAACCCACCAAAATGGCTAACCACCCCCAGCTGCAGCTGGCCATCCCACGGGCTCCCAAACAAAGGTCGCAAGAGCTAATCATGGCTGCAGGGGGTGCTGCAGGCATACAACCAGCCGGCCAGCACCAAAACCTGGCTCCTATAAGTGGCTGGGCTGAGAAGATGAGAACCAGGCCAGGGTTAAGAGTTCAGGTTCAAGGCTGCATAGAATTCCGCTGTGAATTTAACTGCACCAAAATTGCACAGTCTCTGCCATCTTGGGCCTCATCTACGTTGGGCCCAGAACACAGGCCTCCTTCCAGCTGTGGATCTGTCATGGAAGCAGAGCTGTGGGGGGCTCAGGGGCATTGGGAGATCCAGATCCGAAACCAGCCAACTATGAAATGTCTGGATGGAAGGCTCCAGTCTGGTCGCATTTCTAGCTGTAATAGAATCAGAGCAGAATCCTGGAATGATGATAGGAGTTGGCGTGGATAACTGCTCTACATCGTGCCTGGGGAGGCGTAACCCCTGCACTTCCACCCTACATGTGCTCATCGCTGTGGGAGCTTCTCCTGGGAGGGGATGCTGCAGAGGGGAGGTGTTGGGTGCTACGGGGGTCTGCGTGGGGGCGGCAGGGTGCCCACTCTGTAGGGGAAGGGGCATCTCTGCTTTGGTGGCTGGGCGAGGGAAGAGTCCAGGATGGCTGGCAGCTGGAAGGGTGGAAGGCATTCGGGCTGTCCGTATCTTGATCAGATCACTGCTATACTGTGTCCAGGAGAGTGGGGCTGAGGGGAGGCTTCTCGCCAGGCAGCTGCAATGCAGTAAATGTGCAGAAAGCCCCAGCACCCTGAAGAAGTGGAATGAGCCAGTGCTGCCCTCCCTGCTCTCAGGCTCCTACCCCTTTAAACCACAGCTCGGAAACTCAGCCTGCCATCAAGTCTCCTTCTTCCCCCTCCTCACATCTACCTGTCTGCGGGGGGGAGGAGGGGAGAGGAGGTGCCTGTGAGCGGAGTATAAATCAGGGGCTATATCAGAACATTTCATCCCTGACTGTGTAAAGAGCAGCTTTTGTGACTTCCTGATGTGATTTACCATACAGTGACAACCTTTAATGTCCGCTGGTGTTATAATCTACTTTATCTTAATACAATCTTTCCCTGCTGAACCCTCCGGAGTCTTAACAGCTATTTTCAATGGAGCTTTTTTTATTATTATGACTTGATACTGTGATTACTGTCGCACTCCTGCTCTTTGTAGAAGGGGAAATTAATAAGTTTTTTCTTAAGCACTTTGCACCAGAACTGAATACCAATCAGCCCCCAAGGCGGGCTCCCGCGCCCGCCGGATTCAATTACCAACCTTTGCTCTGACTTTCCAAGACACAGCAGTTTTCAGATCAACAGCATATCAGCACAAAAAGGCCACGCTCCGCTCGAGCACCCAGCAGCCACGGCCCGTGGGTTGGGTAATGGAGGGAGGGGATCAGGATGTGTGGCTTTATTCTCCACCCCACGCTGCACTACTCCTGTTGAGTCCCACATAAATATCCACCTAACTAACCCTCAAGGAGTCACCTCACCAGCCTCTACTGCACCTTGATACTAGGGGGTCACAACACTGCCCTCCACCCCCACCCTTCTCACAGAGCCACTGCACAGGCCTCCCCAGCCTCCCTCCCCCTCAAGGAGCCACTGAGCCGACCTCCCCTTCTCCCTCGCCCTCCAGAAGCCACTGCACAGGCCTCCCCAGCCCCCCTCATGGAGCCACTGCACAGGCCTCCCCAGCCTCCCTCCCCCTCAGGGAGCCACTGCACCAGCCTCCCCTCCTCCCCAGAGAAACACTACACTGGCCTCCCCAGCCTCCCTCCCCCTCAGGGAGCCACTGCCCTGGTCTCAGGCTCACAGGGTTTGGCAGGGCTATACCATTGCAGTGTAGACATTCAGGCTCAGGTTGAAGCCCACGTTCTGAAACCACCCCCCACACACACACACACACTCATGGGGTCTCAGAGCCTGGGCTCCAGCCTGAGCCCAAACATCTACATTGCAATGTTAGTGTCCCATCACCTGAGCCATACAAGCCCAAGTCAGCTGACCTGAGCCAGGTGTGGCAATGCCTTTTGCTTCTGCTGCCCAGGCTGCACCTGCTGCTGGGGAAAATAGATTACTTCATTCTCCTGAGGGGGCTGTCGGACACCTTTCCCCAGTGGCGAGATGACTTGGTGACTGTGAACAGAAAAGATAGCTGAGAGCAGGGTGCTCGTCAACCTTGCTGACAAAGGCACAGCAAGAGGCAAAGGCTGGAAGTTGAAGTTAGATAAATTCAGCCTTGAAATAAGATGTAAATTCCTAGCTGCCAGGGTAATTAAACATTAGCACAGCTCACCAGGGGAGGTGGTGGACTCACCACCCCTCGGAGTCTTTACAATGAGATTAGATTTCTTTCTAAAAGTTGCGCTTCAATCCATCTTGTAGGAGACGTGCGGGGACCTGTGCGTGCAGAGGGCCAGGCTGCCTGGTTGTGGATGTCCCTTCTGGCCTTAGATTCACAGACTCCATGAGTCCCCCAGTTCATTCCCTTCCTTCATCAGCCATGAGCAGAACAGGATTGCCTCCATTGCCCTCAACATGCTCAGAACGCTTGCAGCTCTGCGTTAAGACCATGACTATACTAAAATTGCAGGGCTTCAGCTGGTTGCCTGCATGGGTCGGGAGCGATCTGTTTCCTCCAAAGTACAGCTGGTCAGATGTATTCAGGGGCGGCTTTTTTCCGCCTTCCTCTAAAGTGTCAGAGATTGACCACAGCTGGAGACAGGACATGGACAGCATGGGACCAGTGCCCTGAAGGGGTACAGAATCCACTTACTAGGTGCCTGGCTGGTAGGTCTTGCCCACATGCTCAGGGTCATGCTGATCACCAGATTTGGAGCCAGGGAAGAATTTTCCCACAGGGCAGACTGGCAGGGGCCTCGTGGTTTTTCACCTTCCTCTGCAGCATGGGGTGGATTCACCTGCTGAGATCATCCGGGCATAGGTCACCAAATCAATTCCCTGCCATTGCAAGGGCCTTGGTATTGGCGGCACCTTGGTCTTTCCTGTTCTCTCGCTGTGGCACACAGGTTCACCTCCCAAGCACTGAAATGCTTTAGTCTGACTAAAACCCTTGGGCTTAACAGAGGGGTATCTGGGTAGAATGTGATGGGCTGTGAGATGCAGGAGATCAGACAAGATGATCTGATGCTCCCTCCTGGCCTTAAAATCTATGAAAATATAATTACTCTGCATTCTCTAAATCAAGTATTTGAGGGGCGGGGCATTGCTCTTGCACTTTGTCAGGCCTGATTCTCCCCTGTTCTGCACCTTGTTTCACCACTTCCACCAGTGCCAAGTGAATGTCAAATGCTTCCATTCTGATTGGTAGCATCCCTCACCCAATCTGCATGGGCATATGTGACAACATGAGGGGCAAGGGAGCAGAGAATGTCACTGGGATAAATCTGGCCTTTGGTTTTCAAGACTCTCTCTAAGATGCTGCCAGCAGCGCTCATCTGCCCCCCTTGCAAATTCTCTCCACAGTGCCCTCCATCCAGACACAAGCCAACAGGGCAGGGGGATACGCACTGCCTGGGTCAGGCAGCCAGGCACAGAGCCCAAGCTGCAGAGCCAATGCCACTATCGATCAGATAAACTGCAAAAAGTAAACAAAGTCACTGTGATTAGTCAAGTGGATGGATGCCAGTTAGTTTGTCTGTTTCCTGAAAAGAGGCCAAGAGCCTGATGGCGCAAACATTGAGCCATTCTATAATAAAAGTATGCAGGTCATTAAAAATCTTCCGGTAAGCCTGCAAAAAGAGTATCCTCTATTAACTGTTTCAATGGAGCAAGTGGATGTGGATGCCAGGGATTCAGTTTCACCCACGGGGTGGGGGTAGGGGAGGTAAGGGATGCTCGGCATTAGCGCTGAGTCACTAATTCCTGCTAAATCACATATGCTTCGAATGCAGCCTCTTTTTCTGCCCAGGAAATATTCACCATCACGTTGCAATTTCATCACATTTTTTCAAATAGTTTTTTTTAATTATTATTTATATTACGGTAGTGCCTAGAGACCTCAATGGAGATCAGGGCCCTATCAGGCCTGGTGCTGTTCAAACCCATAATAAGAGACAATCCCTACCTTAAAGAGCTGACAGTCTAAAACAGACCAGACAGACAAAGAACGGGAGAAAGGAAGGATTATTATTCCTGTTTTACAGATGAGGAACTGAGAGGTTAAATGACTTACCCCAGGTCACAGAATGACCTGAGACCAGAACCCAGCTCTCCTAACTTCCACGGACGTGCTCTTGCCATTAGGCCAGCCTGCCTCACATGAGCACTTTGGTCACTAGCTGCCCACTCATGATACATCTTGCTTTGACATCAATGAGACCTTTTCAGCTGACTTCAAAGGGAGTGGGATCAGACCTGCAGAGCCCACCTTTAAACAAATTCCTGTGGACTGCATCCGTGCCCAGTTTCAAACGCTGGTTGCTTTTGCTGTAGCCCTGTTCAAAGACAGAGCACTTACAATCTCTCGATAGTTTACAACAGGAAAGTGTACTTTGTTTGTGCTCCCACAGCTCAAACACAGCTGCAGGCATTTCGCTCAAACTGTCCACAGCAATTCATCTCCATTCAGAGACCAAGCCTGGAAAACTTCTACCCCAAAGGTGACATTTTCAGGAAGTAATAAGGGTGTGAAAGCAGGGAAGCAGTAATAGAAAACATTTTGCGGTGTTATAGAAAAGCACCATAGGTATGCATAGAGCACTGTGCAATGGGTAACTTCGGCTGAACAAACACCAGGGTCCCTGCCCAAAAGGGTGCACATCCCAGCAGGTGTTGACTACCTGCATCTCCCCAAGGAGTCAATGGGAGTGGAGGATGTTCTTGCACAAGCAGGGGGTCAACTTTCAGAGCTGGAAAGCTTCCCAAAACAGCTGCATCTCCAGATATGGGTTGCGGAAGGAAGCGCAGGAAGGAGCTTGGCTAGCATTAGCTAGGAGGCCGTGAGGATGAAACTTTCTCCTCAGGCCATTAACTTCAGATGGACCTGAACCTGCTTACACCAGCCATCCCTAGTGTTAAAGGCCCCAGACAGCGGGGCCCCACCCCACCAGGGAAAGGCTGCTTGCCACTCATGTCCTACTGCTACCTGCTGCTTGTTCTGGCAGGGCTTGGCACAGGTAATTTTAGTCCCCCAGGGAAAAATCCATGCATGTTAGTTCTGGGCACATTTCCTATCTGCCTGTTCCTCCCCCATCAGAGCTGCTGGAAGGAGGGGAAGGAAACAATTCACTGAATCTTGAGCCTTGAAGATGTGGGTCCCAAATTAACAGCCTTGCCGGGGGCCCCCAGAATGGTTAGAATTGGACTTGGAGGGGAGGCAGGGGAGGAGCTGTGATGGGTTAAACTGTCCAATAAAACAGTGGAGTGAGAGTCTTAAACCCTGGCTCTCTTACTGTGTGGGTAGGAATCATAAGGTCTTTCAAAAGCAGGGAGAGAAACTAGAGAGAGGAGGGTGAAGGCATGCATGTGCTCCTAGAAGACAGCATGCTGGCTAGATGGACTGCTGCAAACAGACAAGTTCCCTGGAACAAGGGGCTCTGGGTTTCAGCATCCTGTTTCCTGGCGAGAGCAAGCCGCTTCAGAGCCAGCTGAAGATTTAACTGAGCTCTGAGCCGGACCTGCATCTCATTGGGTACGTGAGGCCAACAGCGTAAGAGAAGGCAGGTTAGTGCAGGACAGCAGCATAGCCTGGCACAGCCAGACTCCCACACTCCTGCCTCCCTGGGGTGCAGGGCACAAAGCCTGCTCTACAGCGGCCAAGAGCACTTTTTAGAGCACTGCAGCAACGCAGCTGAGACAGGCTGTGAAGAGCTTGGGGAGAGCAATGTCAGGACTGCCTGGAGTACAGTTATTAATCGGTCACAGCAGGAGCAATAGCCTTCCTTTCCAGAAGGCCCAGACCCCCCACTGGCCCCTCTGCTGACCTGCAGCCACCTTGTAGCTGCTGCCTCTGTAGAACTTGCAACGCTTCTAGGTCTGTTAAGACAGGAAAGGAAGAGTAACATACCCAATTTAAATGCATTTAGCACCTCACCCAACCAGTGTCTGGCAGCATAGTAGGGGTCTAATACAACTTTCCATTGGCTTCAATGGGAATGGGATCTGGCCCTAAAATCTTAATCTTCCTCACAGCTCCTGCCTAAATCATCTACAGCTCTCAGATTCCGTGCATCTAGAGTAGCTGAGGAGTGGTCCTTTCCATAAGAAGTAGCAGCCCAGCAATGTCTAGGGATTACTACTCTGGTCACAGAGTAACAGCCGTGTTAGTCTGTATTCGCAAAAAGAAAAGGAGGACTTGTGGCACCTTAGAGACTAACCAATTTATTTGAGCATAAGCTTTCGTGAGCTACAGCTCACTTCATCGGATGCAAACTGTAGAAAATACATAAGATGTTTTTATACACACACACCATGAAAAAATGGGTGTTTATCACTACAAAAAGTTTTCTCTCCCCCCACCCCACTCTCCTGCTGGTAATAGTGTAACCCTTCTGCCCGTCAGAGTTGGCAGCAACAAGGGCCAGGTTCAATATCTAGGGGATCCATTCCAATAACACAATGCAAACCGGCTCGAGCCCCCACCCAGTGACCTGGGACAAATATACACCACCCCCGCTGGGCGCCTCCAAGAGGCAATACTTCCCCTCTCGCAAGCACATAGTCTGAGTGTAGCAAAAAGCTTTTTAATAACAGAGAGAAACAATGTGGCATTCTGTTGGGGAAACACCACCAACAGGATTCATAACACAACCCATGAGCAAAAAAACCCACCCCAAGCAAATTGGGGCATGCCCTTTTCCCTTTGGTTCTTGAGTCCAGCAACCCCAAATCACCCAAAGTCCCAAAAGTCCAATGACCCAAAAGTCTCTGTCCCTGGTCAGGGCAGCCCCAGAGTTTGAAAGTTTATCTGCGGAGCTTTACCTCCCAACCTCGGTGGAGATGGGACGGGGGTAAGAGGCACCTTACATGATTTGAAGCTGACCGCCCCACAGCTCCATAGGCCTTCGCTTCGCTCCGCCAGCCACCCCACGAACTCCTTCGCTTCGCTCCGCTCCGCGGCCCACAAGCAGCTCCCGCTGTCCCACAAACTGCTCCACCAGCCGGTCCACAAACTGCTCCGCATCCCACCAGCAGCTCCCGCCGTCCTATGAAGTGCTCCACCAGCCTGTCCACAAGGCACTCCAGCCGTCCCACAAACTGCTCCAGAATATATCGTCAGGCTCCCCCACTACTTAACACAACGCTCAGTGATTTCAGCTCTTACTCAGTTCAGCTCTTTGGTGAATTCAGCTTGTAGTAGAGGAGCCTCAGTGCTGGTGCACCATTAGCCCAAAGTGAGCTCAGCAGCCTGTAACTAGACTCCTAAGGGAATCAAAATTAGCTCCGATATTCCACAGTGGAGAGAGGAGGAAGTGCAATTAACATGTAAGGCCCTCACCCAGGGGCCCATACCACCAAGTATTAATACTTATCCCCAGCCTCTCTCAATTCACAGGCAGAGTTTTAAAACCCATGACCCTTGCCTAGCGAGTGCTACTTAGTTGATGGCGAGTCCCTCCATCATAACAAAAGGCCAAGTACAGTTCCAAGCACAGTTCCCATAATCAGGGTAACAACAATTTATTCTTCCTGCCCCAATAACAGAGACACTGGGGATCCCACAGCAGCCAGAGTGACCATTTGGGCAGCTATGGCCTCATTCTAGATGGGGTGGGTGTGCCTATGCAAATGAGATCGGCCCCTGAAGTTCTTTCCCACAACTTGCCACACCTCACCACCAGATATCAGGGTGGAGCTCATCCTGACGCTGCTTACATCAGCTTATCTAAAGTGATCACTCTCCTTACAATGTGTATGATAATCAAGGTGAGCCATTTCCAGCACAAATCCAGGGTTTAACAACGTCTGAGGAACAGTGAGGGGGGGCGGGGGGGGAGGAATAAACAAGGGGAGATAGGCTTGAATACAGACTGGGAATGGTTGATTCATTATAAAAAGTAACCTAAGTTAATTGTATCCAATTAGCAAATTAATTCCAATTCAGCAGTCTCTCGTTGGAGTCTGTTTTCGAAGTTTTTTTGTTGAAGGATAGTCACTTTGAGATGAGAAATCGAGTGACCGGAGAGATTGAAGTGTTCTCCGACTGGTTTATGAATGTTATAATTCTTCACATCTGATTTGTGTCCATTTATTCTTTTACGTAGAGACTGTCCAGTTTGCCCAATGTACATAGCAGAGGGGCATTGCTGGCACATGATGGCATATATCACATTGGTAGATGTGCAGGTGAACGAGCCTCTGATAGTGTGGCTGATGTTATTAGGCCCTGTGATGGTGTCTCCTGAATAGATATGTGGGCACAGTTGGCAACGGGCTTTGTTGCAAGGATAGGTTCCTGGGTTAGTGGTTCTGTTCTGTGGTATGTGGTTGCTGGTGAGTATTCGCTTCAGGTTGGGGGGCTGTCTGTAGGCAAGGGCTGGCCTGTCTCCCAAGATTTGTGAGAGTGTTGGGTCGTCCTTCAGGATAGGTTGTAGATCCTTGATAATGCGTTGGAGGGGTTTTAGTTGGGGGCTGAAGGTGACGGCTAGTGGCGTTCTGTTATTTTCTTTGTTAGGTCTGTCCTGTAGTAGGTGACTTCTGGTTAGTGACTTAATTGTTGAAAGAGGACAGCACAACTGCGCTGTTTGGCACTGCTGGCTTAGATTAAGGAGGCAGTGTGGTTCAGTGATTAAGGTGGAGGCCTGAGTTCTATACCTGGCTCTGCTGGTGATCTTATGCAAGTTTCCATGCCTCAGTTTCCCCTTCTGAAAATGAGGGGTGATATTCACTGACCCACAGACTAATTAAATCATTAATATTTCTGCAGCACTACAGCTGCCAGAGGGGTCCATGCGATTTTATTTAGCAAGCACAGACACAGTCCCTCCCCCTCAAAGAGTAATTCGTTCATGAGACAGGATGCTGGAGAGAGAAGAACAGGAAAAGGAGCTAGAGGAAAGAATACACAGAATAAGGTTGTGTAGGTTGGATGACACAGTTGGATCATGCTAGCTGCTTGGGTTTTGATTACCTTGTATTATACTTGTGGTAAGCCCAGAGTGGCTAGACCTCAGAACATCAGCTGAGAAGATCTGTGGAGTATTTCATGTCTAGAGGAAAGGCACCCGAGGCCATGTCTACACTAAGGGCACTACAGGATACTGCACCTATGCCATTGTAGCACCGTAGTGTAAATGCTTCCTACAGCGACAGCAGGCGTTCTCCCGTGGCTGCAATTAATCCTTCTCCCCGACAGGTGGAGGTGCTAGGAAGAATTCTTCCATCGACCAACCACATCTACACCTGGGGTTAGCGTGGCATAGCTAAAGCTCTCAAGGGTGTGAATTCACACCCTTAAGCATCATAGCCATGTCAACCTAACTGCATAGACCAGGCCTACGACATGGAGATGTAACGTAAGAAAGGCACTGGCTGGGCAGCTTTTCTTATTCCCTGGAAAAATATCATTAAATCAAGGACTAAAGTTACAAAAGACCCTGAACCACAATCGAGAATGTGTCACATCTGACCTTTTCTACTATGCTTTACAAAACACATCTCAGAGGTGATCAATCAGCATTAAGTGTCTGACACTGAAAAGGTAAAGCCGACAAGAGAGAGGCAAGTGGAGAGTCTCTGGGAAAAGCCAGGCTGGCCTGAGGGGATGGAGCACAAGCAGATCAGCACAGGGATTATGTCTCACCAGCACCTAGCGCAACAGGGGTGCCAATCTGATTACAAACAAGAGTAATAAATTCTCAGGCAACATGCTGACAGGCGTAGCTGTGAACTGCTATGCAGTGAGTCATCAGGCCCTCCCATGACTGTTTATGCCAGGCCAAGTCACAGCGAGGCCCTGGGTGGTGAAACGCAGCACTGGCTGTGTTAAGAACTCTGGGAACCAGGGAACCACAGGGCCCATCTGTGCGTGCAGTCTCAGTCAAGAATCCCCTTTATAGTCATGATAACTGACTGCTGCCTCTTCTCTGTAAAGAGAATAAGAGCAGATCTCGCGGTGTCTCTCATCTGCAAAAGGACATACAGTTTGTATGGTTTTAAAATGACAGCTTTATGAAAATACCATTAAAGAAAATATTATTAAGAGGAAAAAAATCCAATAGTTTCAATGGAGGAAGTGAAGCCCAATTGCTCCCAGGAGATGTAGATGCCCCTCCAGCAGTGAAGCAGCTTTGCGAATGGATGGAAAAGTCCAACAGCGGCCCGTATTCTAACGCTGGTAACAGCAGTGCTGACAGGGTACCAACTGGAACTCCAGATTGTCAGCTTTGACAACAGAATTATTGCACATCATTCTTTCTAAGTAAATTAAACCCATTAATCATCATAATCAGTAATGCTCCGTGTCAGTGATATGGGAACACAGCTAGTCATTATATTGTGCTATCAAGAAATTAACAAATGATACTGCAGCCACTACATGCCGCTGCTGTCGCTGGCTGACAGTGGAGGAGTACGTTAATACCCAAGGCTTAGGAGAGACCCCGCTTCCGAGAGAAGTGAGGGCATTTAGAGATGACAACCCTTCCTCATGGGGAGTTACAGCACCTGGGACTCAGATTGATCAGAGGAGGCCAAATCCATTCCTGGTGTATCTCCATGCGTGGCCATGAATCTGGCCCATAAAGTTCATTCCTTTACTTGTAGTTGGTGGGGTCAGGAACATTCCATCCTTATGTCGGACAGCAGAGACTGGCTGAATGCAGAATCTGTCAGTACTTTGCGTTTTGGTTCAATGCTGTAGCACTGAGCTCATTGAAAGCCTGGCGTGCGTTGCCCTCCACGAGCCCATATCACTTGCAGCTCTGCATCAAGATAATAATTATAATCAAATCTCATGCTTCAGGCAGTCACCTGCACAGCACAGGAAGGAATTTTTTTCCCTGGTTCTCAATTAACTAGATGTATTCTGGGGCTTTTTTTTCACCTCCATCTGAAGCATCAGAGACCGGCCACAGCTGGGATATGGGTCACCAGATGGGACAGACCAGTGACTTGTGCCTGGCTGGTGGTGTGTCTTGCTCACAAGCTCAGGGTCATAACGATCCTGACCATTTGTGGTCAGGAAGGAACTTTCCCCCTGGGCAGATTGATGAGGACCTTGGAGGTTTTTGCCTTTTTCTGCAGCATGGGGGGTGATTTGCCTGCTGAGATCACGTGGGCATGTCTCACCTAATCAATTCCCTGCCATTGCAGGGGCCTCAGTTTTTGGTGGCACCTTGGTCTCTCCTGTCCCTGGCCTGTGGGTCACAGTTTAGTCTCCTGAGGTCTGAAATGCTTTAGTCTAAGGCCATGTCTACACATACAGTGCTGCAGCTGCAGCACATCTAGTGCAGATGCTGTCTCTCATCAGCATAATAAAACCACCTCTGCAAGCCCCAGAAGCCATGTTGCCAGGAGAAGCTCTCCTGCTGACATAGCACTGTCCACACCAGCACTTATGTTGGTGTAACTTACATCACTTGGAGGAGGGGAGGTATTCACACCTCTGAGTGATATAAGCTCTGCCAACATAAGCTGTAGTGTAGACATAGCCTTACTAAAGTCTCTGGGTTTAATAGAAGGGTTTAATGGCCTGTGATATACAGGAGCTCACACTAGCTGATCTAATGGTCCCTTCCAGCCTCTCTCTCTCTCCACCATTTTAAAGTGTGCATTTGTATTAGAGCTGAGTTAACAGTTATCACTATTATAGTCATGCTTTATATTAAGATACATTGATCAATAGTTCATAAAATGGCTAATAAATGATTAATAGAAGCTTTAATAAACTCTTAATAATCAGGTCAACAGCTGGCTCGTAACTATCTTAACACCTTCTCCTGGGGTGTATAATCATACATAACATGTACTATTCTGGCCTGCAACTGATTGTTAGCACAGCTCATGGTCAGTTGTTAGCCTTTCCTGAGCTTTTTATAAGTGCACCTTTAATATTAAGTGTGAATCATTATTTATTTGCATTGTGGCAGCAACTAGAGGCTTCAACCGAGGTTGGGGTCCCATTGTGCTAGCTGCTACACAAACACAAGGAAAAGGAGGTCCCTGGCCCCAAACAGGTTATAATCCATGTAGTTCCCAGCAAATAATTTACTCAACAAGTTTTGCCTCCTTCTCTTTACAAAATATCTGCGTGCAGAGTGAGACTTTTTCTCACCAATGCATTATCTGAAATTACTCAGCAAAATTTTTCATTAGTTTCATTCTCTGTATTGCTTGCTAGTTGAGCTGGGGTTGCTTAGTTACAACTGTCGTATGGCATTGTTTTGGTTCCCTGATTGATTCTGATGGGAATGCTCACAGAAAGTGAAATTAAAACCTCTCTTCCCTCCTGTAAGATTTGATTGTGTGAACGTTCATAGAAGGTGAACACAAAAAGACAGCTCGCACAAGCTTGCTCACGTGGAGTAGTACCTTCCTCCCACTGACTTCAATGGGACGACTCACCAGGGCTGTGAGAGTGGCTGAAACAAATTCATACCGATGGGTGAATACTCACTGTCTTATTTTGCGTGCGGGTGTGTGTACACACCATGTAGCTTTGTTTAGAAGCTAACCTGAATAGGATAGTAACTATCCTTACTAGCCACTTCTTTACCGCATGCTTTTTGAACAGTAGCTATTTCATTTAGCAGCTGCAGCTTCAGCAAGCAAGTCTCAGGGCATGATCAATACATCTTGTAGATACCTTCCATTTAAATGTGCAATACGAAGCCATTGTACTTCATAGATGCCAAAGCTTCTAGATTAGGGTGACCAGACAGCAAATGTGAAAAATCGGGACATGAGGTGGGGGGTAATAGGAGTATATATAAGAAAAAGACCCAAAAATCAGGACAGTCCCTATAAAATCAAGACATCTGGTCACCCTATTCTAGATAGACAGCAAAACATCTTATTGACCAGGAGTCTGAGCTGTGGTTCCACACCCCTGCCTGCACCCATGACAACAAACACACCATGCCCAGTGTTTAATGTGGGGAGCTTACGGGAGGTCACATCAAGCTAAGTCATTGAGGGGCCCACTTTAAGCACTATCCTGCCAAAGCTGCTGTTCCCAGATGATGATAGACCCCCCCCCCACACACACACGTGCACACACACACTTTTTTTCAGACCATTTTAAGCACTACTCATACCTCCCATAGCCCCTCTTACATCTCCTGCATCCCTCATTTCACCCCTGTCTTTACCACCTGCCCCCATGAGAATAATTTATCCCATTCTCCCTGAATTAAATTCCTGCCCCAGCATGTTACCAGCCACCCTGTCCCTACACCCACCCTCTGAAGCAAACAGCTCAGTCCAGACAACACAACATTCATGTCTGCCCAGAGAAATATATCCTAACGTTGTGAGCTTGGTTCCCCCTCGTGGTATAACTGACCTCTCTCGTTACTGGGCATGGTCAGAGCTACATTGCAAGATACTGAGTTGGACACAGAGGGCCTGGGGGTTGGTAATGGGATAAAGAGCCAGTCTGCATGAGGTCACTGGCTGCAGTTACTCTCAGGTCATTAGTAACTAACATGTGTTAGCATTTGATAGCTGTTCGGTGGCCTGTGTTAAAAGATCTGAGGGTTGTCGTGCTGTCAGCAGTTTGTGCCCTGGCTGCTCAGGTCCAGCTCAGGAAGGCAGTACAGGCTGAAAGTCAGTCAAGGAGCTAGAAAACCAGAGAAAAACCATGGGGTCAGTCTATGTCCAGCTGCAAAATAAAGAAACCCCCTTATATTGATCACAGACAGGTCCTGGCTCTTCTCTGCAATGAGAGACATTACGCGGCCCTCAGACCCATTCCTAGTATACTTGGCACCAGCTAAGCTTTTGTTGGCAGTGTCTGTGCAAGGGCTGCTGGGGAGTGAGCTCCTAGCTCTAGAGAAAAGTCCTTGCATGTTAGGATGAAACACAGTGGCAGGCAAGTTTTCATTGCTACTGCCCTCATTCTGTAGGCACACCAAGAAATTTGATTTCCCATGCTGTCAGCACACCTTCCATCTGCCAGTAGAAACAGATGCCAGGAGAAAGATGCCTGATAAGAATAAAGCAGCTTCTTTTCTCCAGTCTCTGACTGCTTCTGTAGCTTCATATCACACTGAGGTTTGAAGCAGAGCATCTTGGATCAAAAGGTAAATTCCAGGGAGACCAGGATTTGACGGAAGCTTTCCCATACTGCGCCGGGTACCTTTCCGTTCTCCTCCAGGGTAAGTGCAACGTCTACTCTACATCTGAACACCGACAGACTTTCTATTTGTTTAAAGGCACAGGCACCTTCAGCTGGAAGCTGTCTACTCCAGGATGGTCTATACCAGTGTTTCTCCCCTCAACTCCAGTCCAAGTCAATGAGAATGCAGGTGCTCAGCACCTCTGGAAATGAGGCCCGTGAAGTGCCCAGCACATTTCTCTCCTGCAGTCTTTGCAGGAGGCATTCATTGCCTCACCCAACTGTGCTCTGATTGGTTACCTTTTGCCCCTGCACGCTGCTAATAAGCTAGCACTGAGGCCGATGCACTCTTGGAATCACGGGCAAAGCTCGGAGAGATCAAGGAGGATGAGAGTCCTGGCAGGGGAAGAAATGCAGCTACTTGGGAAAAAAAAGACAGGAACCTACTTGTAAGCCTGGAAATCCCCCAACTCCCTCCTTTCCCCAATGGCCTTGCTCATCTAAACCCTCAGCAGGCGGCTCCCCTTTCCTCTCAGCTGATCCGCAACATATCGTCTCCTCTCACTTTGAGCCTGATCCAAAGGCAGTTATGATCTGTGGGAGCCTTTCCGCCCATTTCAGTGGGATTTGGATCAGGTCCTTTACCCTCAGAAAGACAGGAGGAAGGAAATGCCGCTATAAAGAGAGAAATGTGCTGCTGCTCTCCCCATGAGCCCCATTCCTACCCCACCCCCCACAAGGAGACTGGCATATTTAGTTTCCCTGTGGCATTTTATTGGGCCATCTGCAGGAAGTCAGGGGTGCAAATAAGGATATGTACCGTAAGCTAAAATTTCACAGGTTCCATATAAACTAGAGTGCAATTTTGTTTACCTTCCTTATCCCACTCCTGCGCTCAGGTAATGATTTTACAGTAAATTCTTCCATTTAATATGCTCTTCCTTCCCATCTCTTCTGTTGAGGGGGATCTGGACACTCAAGACAAAATGTTCAACAGTTTCCCACACTGTAGAGAAAGAACCTACACTATATTTCCCCAATTTTGAGAGGAAATGATTTATAGGGACATTCCCAGGACAAAAAACAAAACAAAACAAAAAAAACAAACCTCTTAGGACTTCATCCCTCATGTTTGGAAAGTTAGTAAAAGGTTTATGAGTTACTGAGCTACTCTGAATATTATTGATAAACCCTTCTCTTCTTCCCATTGTTACATCTCATCAGCCCCTCAGCCATTATGGACTTCTGAAGCATAGAGAGATTCTCTTTGCTGCACCATTTTAATAACAGCCTCCCTAAGATTAACACCGAGTTTTGCTACCCCATGAAATAAATCATTTTCCACTCTCCCATTATGACATGGAAACCAGGCAGACAACGCATTAATCCCTCGTTAAGATAGGAGCAGAGTAAGATGGAGGGAATCTAATGGATGGAACCAGATAATAAGTCTCCAGAAATGCACAACCCTTAGAACTGAGCAAAGGCAGATTTCACTGAACGCAAATTTAAGGCGAACATTATCATCACAAGGGAGAGGGTGAAATATTGCCAGTGTCTAACTTTGAAATGTCTAACGGTGTCAAACTCTGATGAAGGAAAGTCTCCAAGACTTTTGGGGCCCCATCCAAATTTGACGCTCCACCAGCATAGATCATCCCAACATTCCAGCTCTGTGGATCACTCCATCAGAGAAGGCTCTTCCACAGTCAGTGCGCGGTTCCCTACATGCCACCAAGAAAGTCTGTGTAGATGGCCAGCGGGCCACAGAGCACTGTTTGAGAAGCGCTGCTCTACATCCTTCACGTTCTCTCTTCTGCTGACCCTCACACGCAGGCGAAAGGCTAAACTTAGCACAAATGCTACTCACTGTGCAGAGTAACACAGCAAAAAGGCTGCCATGTATAATCAGTAACCAGAACCACTCATGATCAATGCACAGAGTTTAACACATCTGCAAAAGAGTTAGTCAAATGACAAATTGGAGGAAATCAAGATCTGCTCATAGATATTCTGCAAGAGGGAAAAAGAGAAGCTATTTATTATCTATGTAAGGTACACCTCACAATCTTCAATGTATTTGTTCTCACAACACACCAATGAGATAGGGCAGTGTTTTTAATCCCATTTTGCAGATGGGGAAATGAGGCCCAGAGAGGCTAAGGCCATGCCTACATTACAGACTTCTGCCAGCATCGCTAGGTCAGTGAGGGGCATAAAGAAGTGTGATCTCTGACCAACACGGCCAAGTCGGCAGAAGCCCCTAGTATGGACACAGCTAAACCAGTCAAGCTGCACATTCGCAAGCTGGAATAAACTATACTGCCAAAAGCAGAGTTTTGCCAGTAGGGGATACTGGTCTACCTCTACTGCCAAAGCCCTCCTACTATAGAAATCCTTTATGGTTGCCCAAGGTCACACAGGAAGCTTGTGGTACAAGTGAGACTTGAACCCAGGTCTTCCAAATCCGAGGCTAATATGCTGACCATTCTTCCTCTCTACTGATTATGAAATACTCAGCTCTAATCATCAGTCTTCATGTTTCACAGCAAGAGAAACTTAAGCACCGAGAAACTAAGCAACTTGTCTAAGGTCACCAAGAAAGTTAGTGGCAGAACCATGAATATAACCCACATTCTTAACCTGGGTCCTCTGATCTATCCCAAAGACTTTGCGTCCTCTAGGAGGAGGTTCCCAGTCCTACTCGTTCATTCTTGTATTTTGAATGTAGTTTTCTATTGTCAGCTCTTGAGGACGGGGACTGTCTTTTTGTCCTGTGTTCGTCCAGCACCCGGCACCCAGGGCCTTGGACTCCTAGGCCCTACTGTAGTTCATCACGTACCCATTCCCAGGGCCTCAGAGCATGTTACATAATATCAGAAACAAACCATCAACCAGTTCTGGTCACTCTGGACAGCACTAATAACCACCCAACCCACAAGATGGGAATATCCTCCAGACCCCCAGCCCACAGTTAACCAAATACCAGGCTGAAGAGCTAAGCTTTGCACCATGGGCTGAAGGCCAAGAAGCTGGGGGGACTGACAGGGAAAGTTGGCCCCACTCTAGGGGAAATCTCCATCACGAACAACATTTAGTTCTCAGTGGCAAAAGGAGCTGATCTCAGCCAGCACAAAAGTGCCCAGAGTTAGAGGCAAGCATTCAGGGCTCAATCCAATACCCACGAAGGCAATGGGAGTGCAACCATTAACTTCAGCGGGACCAAGATCAAACCCTTAGGGGAAAGCTCCCAAGTCACATAGGGCTTTAGAGATTAAAGCCACTCACCTGGTTGCACCAAGAAGCAGCTGGGAAGCTGTATGTCTACACTGCAATTAGAAACCCACAGATGGCCCATGCCAGCTGCCTCAGGCTTGGGGGACTTGGGCTAAGGGGCTGTTTAATTGCAGTGTAGACGTTCGGGCTTGGGCTGCAGACCAAGGTCTGGGACCCTCCCACCTTGCAGGGTCCTAGAACTCAGGGTCCATCCTGAGCCCGATGAGCTCAGCTCCATGCTGCATGAACTGATGTGGCCAGGAGTCCTTCAAAGATATTATTGTACTAGTTTTATTTGTGTTACAGTAGAACTGAGGTCCCATTGTGCTAGGTGCTGTACAGACACATTGAGACAGTCCATGCCCCAAAGAACTTACAATCTGACCAGAGCAGACAGGCAAAGGGAGCATTATGGTCCCCATTTGACAGATGAGGAACTGAGGCACACAGAGATGAAGTCATTTGCCCAAGGTCACACAGAGTGTCTGCAGCAGAGTCAGAAACTGAAGCCCAAAGTCCCTGTCTAGTCCCTTATCCACCTGGCCATCCCGCTCAAAACACATTGCTGTGGTTAGCCCTGCATCAAGAGCCCCATTTCTGTGAGGTTCCAAAGGACTCACCTGCTTGCATGGGCTCCTCTCATGTGAAATGGCCACTTCACTGCACCCCAGACACATCCTGACATCTTGCCCTGCCGGCCTGATGTTTCGCTCGGACTTTCCTGTGATGAGGAATTGCATGAGACGGGGATTCAGGCAGGTGCCCGTCCCATCCAGGAATACAGCTGCTCAGCCTGAGTAATAAGAGACCCTCTCTTTGTCAGTGCTAATACAGAGATACACAGACAGCCTCTCTGAGAGGCTGCAGTCTGAACAGGCTCTCCAGAGCACAGGGCACATGAGACCTTTAGATTTTAATCCTTTCATTCTTTAATCTTTTTTGCTCATAGTTTTATTGTGCACTGCAGGGTTTCAGGCTATAAGCCCACAACAGAAGGAGGTAAATCTCGCCTGTAGATAAGAGCGGATTCGGAATCTTCCCAAGCAAGGGAGAGAAATTCTTGGCTCTTCTTCATGGGAACTGAACTGACAGAAACAGCAATCATTTCCTGAGAGACAGGCTCCTCACAGGGGAATCACTCAGGGAGGCAAAGAAATAGGGACTGGTAGTCCTATGGCGCCCATCCCTGCAGTATCTGAGCACCTCACAACCTTGCGTGTATTTAATCTTCCAGCACCCCTGTGAGGCAGGGCAGTGCTATTATCCCCATTGTACAGATGGAGAACTGAGGCAGAGCGAGGCTAAGGCCCAGATCCACAAAGGTATTTGGATTCAAGCTGCCAGCCTAGAGGCAAACAGCTCTGCAGCAATCCCATGAGTTCTTCCATCGCTCAACCTCGTCATGTTTCAACGGTGAAGGACACCGAGCCTTGCATCTTTGTGTGAAAACTCTCACAGTCACATTACAGGGACTTTCCCTGTCCCTGCATATCCACAGTCTCTGAGTCACCTCGGGAAAAAGTCCACTCCCTGTCTAAGGGGGGGGGTGTTGCTTTCAGGGACCCAATTGCACCCAGGCCTGAGAATGAGCTGGAGAATTGTAGGTCACTGGTTGAGATCTGGGCTGGTGTGTGACCATCAGTCATTCCCATCTGGATGGGTTTGGGCTCTAGCCCCACTGCCCAGTGTACTATGCCAACCTTCCCTGGAAATCTCAGCAAGCAAGTCAACAAGCGAACAGACCCAGGAAACTGAGCTCTCTGTCCCTCCAGGGCAAGCTTGAGGGTCCTGGGGAGGGAGGGCAGGGGCAGCTGTCTGTCCTGTGGATTACTGGAAAAGTGTCTGGTGCCTACAAGGCCATAACCTTTTGCAGCACTAACTTTCCTTTAAACAAAAGAGGGATGAAATGTTCTTCTGCGGCTACGGAAGCTCCAGCATTGCATCTCCTTCCAGGTAGCAGGGAGCTGCTCCTGTGGCCCCCAGCAGACATTCCTTTCCCTTTAATCTAAACCCATCACATCTCTCCAGCTCTGCTTCCCGACAGCTCAGAAAAGAGAGAGACAGACCAGGGGCAATACCCATGTACACAGGTCCCTCTTGCTCATACACGATAGTTTTGCAATGGAGCAGCCTGTGGCCAGACAGGGTCCCCCTTTCATTCACAAATCACAGCAGGTGGGAATCATTTGATGGCTTCACTGGAAGGTGCAAAAGAGCAAAGGCATTTGCACTAGTGTGGCACCTGCTTAGAGTGAATGAATCTGGGGAGAAGGAAGCTGCCTATACTGGAATGCAAGGGAGTTATGGATATCTTCAATGCATTTTCAGCTCACTAACAGGATCACATCCCAGCCAGAGTAGACATGCTTTGCACAGTGATTTTTATGGGGTTTGGGGAGGGCTTTGTCTGCCCTGTCCTGAGGGGAGCTGGGCAAAACTTTTCAGCCAAAAATTTTTTCAGCGAAATACGCAGTTGGGTCAACTGAAACGTTTCAGAAATTCATGTCTATTTTGACAAATTGTTTTTGGTCAGAAAAAAAAAACTAAAAATAAATTCCAGAGAAATCAAAATGTTTCATTTCCACATTTTCTAAATAAAACATTTCATTTTTTTAACTGGAAACAACTTTTCATTTTGAAATTTCCTTCAATCTTGCTTTTAAAAAATTTAGAACGTTTAAAAAAAGCTGAAAACCAAACCAAACCATTTCAGTTTGGGTCGAACAACAGGGTTCATTCAGCCCAAAATGATTTAAAAAAAACAACAAAAAACAAAAACCCAAACAAAACACTGGAACTGAAGCAAACCGAAAAATCAGTAATACGCACAGCTCTAAACATGGATACGGCCCAACGCGGGGTCTCAGCATGCCCATGTGTGTGTCAGTTACACCTGCCTGTTTTCAGGCAATAGCACCAGTTGTGCGTGTCCGTGTGCACGTGCCTATACAAACGTATGTTTCTGGGCACATCTATTACAGACGGGCCCAAAACCCCACATCCTTCAAACTATGGGAAAGTTTTGATCCAGATCTGGGCTCTGGGTCTTGAGGCCCTCCCACTCTCTCTTTCTCGGGGAAGGGTGGGGGGCAGAAGGTGTGCCTGCATGTTAGGACGTATGTGCATAGCGCTGTCTGCTCATCGATCTTCCCGTTCAATGTCTGTGTGAGAGTGAGCGGAGCAGTAGGAGTCCATGAAACAGAGGGGATTCCAGTTGTACCGCTGCCTGCGTTTTAAGGAGCCAACTTTATACAAACCTATCAGAAATTCAGAGTATTAGGGACACCTGGGATTTCTCTTTCTTTTTACTCAGGGAGCATTTTGTTCTTAATTACAACTGACAATAGTAGCAACCGCTTTGACACAGGTGAACTTGATTATATTCAAGGGGGGGGTGGGATGCTCTTTTTGTATAAAAATCCTATCAATCTGGCTGTACAGAACGGAGCCCCAGCAGCTCTGGGTAGTCACTTCTTCTGTGGGGGGATCCTAAGGGAAAGGGAGTAAGGTCATGGCAAATTTCTCCCTCTCTCCCAACTCAGAGGCTTCTTGGGAAATCTGAGTGAAAGGGGAATCCCTTACACATTCTCCTGCCTCTTCCCCGGTGGTAACCCCTCCCCTCATCCCCCAAGAATAAAACAATCAGGAGACAGCCTCACCTCCTGGGTTCTACATCTGCTCTGCCACTGATTCACTGGGCAATGACCACCCCATGCCTCAGTTTCCCCATCTTTAAAATGGAGAAAATAATATAACGAGTGTTTACGCAAACCACTGCCCTCTGCTGGAGAGAATCATAACCGATCAACAGCATCTCATAGGCCCCATTCCAGTGAAAGCTAACAGAGCCCAAGTAGTAGGGGGGCTGAGCTGGGCTAGGCTTGGCTTGCCTTATGGAGCAGGAAAAACTGAGTTCCATTCCTACAGTCAGAGGAATTCTGAATGTCCCTTGTGTGTGACACAGCAGCAGCCCTAAAATCGTCAGTAGCCACCAATTGTTTTCAGAGCATTATCTCAGTTTCACAGCCGGAGCACCAGACCCAGGAGGAGAAGTAACCTACAAAAGGAAGCACCAGCAGAATCCTCAGGAGTTCTCGGCTCCTGCTCCTACTCAGACCACAGAGCTCCCTCTCCTGTGCACAAGCCAGTGGCGTTCTGGGCAGGGCCCTGACTCCAGAATGCCACTAGTGGGCAGGGGTGAAATGGATGGAATAAAATAATGAAAACCTTGAATCTTGGCAAAGCCCAATCCTTTTCTGTGCTTCAGAAAAATTCATCTCACTACGTTTTATCCTGCTGATTATTTTCCCTTTCCATGGCAGCCTCTACATTTTAAGGCTCCGGAAAGTCTATTCCCTAGCACAACCCAGCCCAGTCTCTCAGACCCCTGGTGTACGACTAAGCATCAGGACGATCAGGTTCTTATCAGAACAGCACCACCCTCCTACACTGGGTTTTTAGTTCCCATCAGCCATTCCTCTGCCTGGGCATCTCATTATGCATCTCCCTTGCTTTGCTAAACCCAGTGCTGCCAGAGCAGCCATTGTACTTGTGGCTTTGCCCCGTATTTCGTTCCTGAGTTAATCATCTTTTCCCTAGGACGCTTTATTTTCACTTCCCACTCAACCCTCCATGCTGCGTCTCTGAAGCAACCAACATCTGATGTGATGCACTGAAAAGCACAGCTGGGCTGGATGCAGCAGGAAACTCAAGCGCTGTCAAAGGCTGGAAGAACCGGGGACAGGCTGGTGAGGTTTGGCACGGTAGCGTGGAGGCACTGACAGTTCTAGGTCCCTCGCCTCTGAGCAGGATTGAGAAGAAAGGGGCACCTTATGTCACTCACTAGCAACATCCTGAGGCTGATCTAAGGAATGGCACCAGAGGGAGCTGTCTGCAGGCCTCTGCTCCTGGAGGACTGCAACAATGGCTTGTGGGGAAGAAGAGGGGTATCAGCCTCAGGAGATGATCCCCTGAGAGAGCTCACAAGACCCCCACCATCATCACCGCCATAGTGTTCATTTTTTCTAGTGTAGGTAAATGAAGACATTGGATTGGTTTGTTAATTTTAAATAAGCAAGAGACAATTTCAAATTAAATAAATGAGCATCGCTGGCCAGGCTCCTGTAGAGCCCTGCTTCATTCACTGTGCAGCTGGCTGGAGGTGCATGGTTACTTAGAGTTAGCTGTTCCGTGCACAGCCCGCCTTGCTGCATTCTGCACCTTAACACTCAAAACTCAGACCTGAGAGTAGAAGACAGGCCTCTTGATTTCACAGCTAGCACCTCCCTGCCAAGTCACTGAACCTCCAGGAGCCTCAACTCCCACTCTGCAAAGAGCGGCTAAGATTAATGCGTTGCACTTCCTGTGCTGCTGAGGCTACTACACTGGACCCATCTTGAGTGCCATCCAGAAGTGCTGGAGGGGCCCGATCTCACAGCCTGGAAGTCAATGGGAGCATTGCCATTGATTTAAATGGACGCAGGATTGAACTCTGATATGATACACACATGATGTGCGGTCCTTCCTCCTTCCTCTCTCCAGGGCAAAACTGCATGTGGCTTTTTTGAAAAATGCTTTTTCCATCAACAGATCTCAAAGCACTTTACATCCCACATAGGGGATCTCTTGAGCTGCAAAACCCAGACCCAAATTCAGATTTGTGGATTTGGCCCATTCAGCTGTAAAATCCAGATAAATCCAGATTTTTCCCAGAATACAGCAGTGCTCAGTTTCAAGTGGGAGGAAAGTGGGGGCAATTGGGTTCTGGCCCATCTCTCTAATTACATCCTGTCACTCTAAACCCTATCACTGGCCTGAAATAACTCCCATCCAGCACCTTTAAATCATTCCCTCTCACAATTGTCCAGCCAAGCTCTGTCCTTGGGCAAAAGCTCTTTAAAAAATTAAGGCAGAGAGGAGAATTTGCACCAAATCTTTGGGGAGAAAAACCTACCAAAACAGAATTTTCTGCAGTATCACTCACCCCTCCCCTCCCCGCAGCTTTAACTTTAAAGTGCTCAGCCCATTAAAACACAGACTGAAAGGTGGGGGTGGGAGGGAATGCTAGAAGAACATGATTCACAACAAAAAGGAGAACAGGACATGGCCATAAGCACACCGGAGATGCAGGTGTTCTGAGCACAGAGGGTTTATAAATGACTTGAACTGTAACACTTCATCAATTATACTAACACTGCCTCAGCTGTGTGAACTCCTCATGGATGGGAAAAGGTTTGGGCGTTGGAATTGGTCTCCCATCAGTCATGATCAACAGCAGCCTTTCAGCCAAGGCAGGCCGTAGCGTTGATCCTGCTACAGAGGGGTTAAGAGACTCTCACAATTCTGCAGGAGGTGGTCAACCAGCACAGGGCTGGCTCCTTTATTTCTCTTGGCAAGCTTAGGGTAAGGAATCCTCAATCCACTGGTGGCATGGCTTTAATACTATTGATGATCTGGCCCAAATTAAGGACAACTGTGTCCTCACCTCCCAACCCATTGGACCTAGGCAGGGGAGGAAGGATAGTCTTGTGGGTGGCTCCACAGAGACAAGGAATCAGGAGCTGTGATGTAATGTTGATGTTCACATTGATGTAAATCAGGAACAACTCCAGGGAAGGCAATGGAGTTAGACCGATGAAAGGTCAGCATGAGAATAATTCCGGGGTCATGCAATCAACGCCTGGCTCAGCCAAAGACAGACCTTGGACAAGTCACGAACAGTCTACTGGTCAGAGTTGCTTAGCACCCATGACTTCAGCTGAAGTCAGTGGGAGGTTCAGCACACCTGAAAAAAATCAGGCTTTTGATCTCGATGTGCTTCTGCTTTCTAATCATCAACAATAATCGTTACTAACAACTCCCTGCTTCACCGGGGAGTTCTGCGGCTTGAGCCTCTCAGATCCATTAAGCAGGCAGCCAGTCTCCACTGTGGTGAGAGACAGAACTCACCGCTGCCTGTGGAAATGCTTGGAGATGGACACAGGAGGGCATAGCGTTGGTGGCAGGTACTGCAGCATACATGGTATGAAATGTCGGGCACAAGTTCCCAGCCCTGCAATCAACAGCAGGTCCTGCCGTGTGGAGAGCGGAGGGTGGCGCTTGTCTGTTTTTTCTCAACCCTCGTGGCTTGTTGTTGGTCAGTGACATTGCTTGCTTGCTGTTTGCTAAGGGAGTTTTTGTGCTTCTAGATCTGCATCTTTGCCTCTGGATCTGCAATCATCCTGTGATTGTGTTGCCAAGTGGCACCCCAAGACAATTTTATCACACTCTGTATAATGTGTAAATACCATTAAGTTAGACAGATTTCCTCATTAATTTTCCATCCCAGTGACGGGCCAGGAATTAACACAATTGATTTTCTAGTCCCTGCTCATTATCAATCATCCAAGAACTTAGTCACATTTCATCTGTTCCACCTGATCCCCAGCATTTATTTGGAGGCTTCAACCTATATTAAACTAATCAAGAACAATGGGTGTAGCAACCTTGGTGTTCAAAACGCATGCAGGAGCACAGAGAGTACATACCTAATTCCCTCCGTGCGAAATGCTCTCCCGCTTGCCAGCGCAGCAACGCAGGACAAATGATGTGGAGACTTAAACAGCCACACGAAATCACATCCAGGGCTCTGGCACTTTCCAGACTGCCCATCCAAATGGGCACCCAGGCGCATGTGTCTGCATGCCTCTCCAAAGGGTTAATGACACTGCAGCACTCAGAGGGCTTTACCAGATAGTGGAGGGTGCTGAGTGCCATGCCTGGGGCAGCCAGCAGGATCAGGCCTGGATTCAGATTCCCTTACTCTCACTGAATAGGCCATACTCCGTCAAGAGTCCCATTGCTGGAGAGAAAGGATGGCCCAGTGGTTAGGGCACTAGCTTAAGGCTTAAGACACCCAGGTTCAATGCCCTGCTCTGCCACTGATGTTGTATGTGGCCTTGGGCAAGTCACTTAGCCTCTCTGTGCCTTAGTTCCCCCTCTGTGCAATAGGGACGATAGCGCTGCCCTATCGCATGGGGATGTGTAGATAAATACATTAAAGATTGTGAAGTGCTAAGATACTAAGGTGATGGGGGGGCATATAAGATGAAATTCAATAAAGTGCAAAGTACTTCACTTCAGAAGATAAATCAAATGCACAGCTACAAAATGGGGAATAACTGGCTAGGTGGTAGTACTGCTGAAAAGGATCTAGGGGTCACAGTGGATCACAAATTGAATGTGATGCAACAGCAAAAATTATTCTGGGGTGTATTAACAGGGGTGTCGTATCTAGCACATGGGAGATAATTGTCCCACTCTAGTTAGCACTGGTGAGGCCTCAACTGGAATACTGTGTCCAATTCTTTGCACCACACTTCAGGAAAGAGATAGATAAATTGCAGAGTCCAGAGAAGAGTAACAACAATGATAAAAGGTTTAGAAAACTTGACCTACGTGGAAGATTTTAAAAAACTGAGTATGTTTAGTTTTGAGAAAAGAATTTTGGGGGAGGGGACCTGATAACAGTCTCCACACATGTTAAGGACTGTTATAAAGAGGACAGTGATCAGCTGTTCTTGTCCTACCTTCAGCAGGCACGGAGAAGTAATGGGCTTAATCAGCAGCAAGGGATATTTAGGTTAGATATTAGGAAAAACTTTCTAACTCTGAGGGTAGGTAAGCTCTGGAATAGGCTTCCAAGGGAGTCTGTGGAATCCCCATCACTGGAGGTTTTTAAGAACAGGTTGGACAAACACCTGTGAGGGATGGTCTAGATTTACTTGGTCCTGCCTCAGTGCATGGGGCTGGGCTTGACCTCTGGAGGTCCCTTTCTACCCTACTTTTCTATGATTCTGTAAGCACCTTAGATAGATACATGGTTCTCCTCCCCTGAATAACTACTCACGGTGGGATGTTGGGGCTCATGATCTGTTCCAATGGCCTGGGCAGGCTGAGGAGAGAATGAGAATCTGGGAGAAGTGTCCCAGGCCAAAGTGCAGAAGGAGGAAATATAAAGTAAGGTGCTTGTTAACTCTTTGTCATGGATTCCTGGTGCAAGGTTTGGAAGCAGCCAGTGAGGAGCAATAATGCTGACAGCAAGGGAAAGAGCTTGCTTAGGAGGCAGACAATTTCCGTGTTTTACCCTCACAGTGGGAATCACGGGTGCAGGAGAGGCAGCTCTGCCCCTCTGTCCTGTTGCCAGGCTAAACTGCTTTCTGAGCTGGAGGAACCAGCTGCTCCTAGGAATTGTGTGTCTAGGTTCATAGATCTTTGAGCTTTCCTGTCCTGGAGAGACCATCCTGTCCTGGGGCAAGAAGGAAGCTCTGGCTCACACACAGTTCTCTCCACAAGCCTAGAGGGGGAGGGGCTCCACAAATATTGACACAGATGACGTCATCTGCCTCGACGTCCATTCCTAGTAAGTATGGCCGATATCCTTTCCTGATCACCCTCTAACCCTCACCCTTCACATCACTTGCATTCTCCTACTGCTAGCAGTTCTAATGGTCTCATACCCTGTATTGTATTTTCTGCAAATCCAGTTTTTTTATCTGCAGTGCTCTCTGAAATCTAGGGAGCCACGTTCTTTCTGGGAATGGAGACAAGCAGGTTATTTTGGACAATACATTCATCTGCGGCTATCTTGTTGAGGACATCTGTTCTTTTGGCCCAAGTAGTAAGAGAGGACTTATGACCAAAACTATCTCTCACACTCACACATTTAACCATGCTGTAATAGACTAATGGTCTCTTCTCTAATAGCCAATGCTGAATGCTTCACAAAACCATAGAGGGAAATTTCTTCCTGACTTGGTGATCATTTTAAACTTTGAAATGTGAGCCCTTATTTTGATCTTCACTAACGGCACCGCACTGAGGATGATTACTCCTATCCTTTATCTGAATCTTGCTGGGGTAGTGATCCTATAGTATCCTGCTGATGTGAGTTCCACAGGTCAATCATACATAGCATGTTAAAAAAAAAGTTTCCAATTGAGGCTTTTGAAATGCACTGATTTCTCATCTGAATGCCCCCCTTTTGCTCCTGTCCAAAAGGACAGGATAAATTTTCCTCTTGGTGCCGCCATCAGCTCTCTTCTATTCATTGGGATTCAGGCATTATTCAAGGCAGGTTTGCAGTTGGAATTATCACCAGATAATACTAATCTTTATGGAAGCTATTTAAGAGGAATTCTAATCTGCTTTTATTAGGTGACTTTTGGCAGTTCCAGTGCAGGGAGACAGCGTGGGTGTGGAATACTAAGCAACGGGAGGTTAGAAGGGACACTTCAATCTGGTGGCTGTTTCTTCAGCTAATTGGATTCATAATCCCCTTAAGGTTATGATCGGAGTTTAGTCAGATGGGACATTAGGAAGGTGCCCAATTAGTTTGAGATCACACAATTCAAACACAGCCTGCAAGAGACAAACAAGTAGTCCATCCGAAAATCATCACAGGACGGGAGACTAAGGATGTCGCAGATATGGCTGTGGGGGATCAGCTCTCAGCACTTCACATGCATCCTTGGAAGGGGCACTGGAATATGTGTCTTTCTCCCAACAGTTTCAGAACAGGAGCCCATGCCATCTCCAAACTCAAAGGATGAGAGGTGCCAGCCTCTGGAGGGAGCCTGAATGCCAGCCCCTTCTCACAGCCCCCTGCTCCTATGTAAGTGGAGAGGAATGAAGCTCGGAATTCCAGTGCCCCCCTTAAAAGTGCTCAGAAGGCAGGTCCTCTTGGTTACATTCATGCTGTGCTTGCCGTTTCTCAAGGTTACTGCACTGAAAGGCTGCAGCATTAGCAAAAAGCATGGCAGTTTAAACATTTTACACAAAATCCATATTAAAAATCACAAAAGTCTCTCTCAAGGAGCATGAAAGCGTCTGATGGCAGCACAAAGAAGCTGGTAAATACAGTGGAACCCAGCCTGCTCTTGTACATTATCTTTCACGCCTTGCGGGAACAAAGCATAGGAAACAAGCCTAACCGAAGGTCCCTGTCCAGGCGCAGAAAACACGGAGAGCTTAAACCCACTCTTAGACAGCAAAGATTTGGGCCCAAATTCAGCGTTGAGGGTGTAACTTCAGTGCAGTCATGAGAAAAACATTGATCAGTGAAATATATTTAGGTCCAATGCTGCCCTCTCTAGTTACCTGGATCCCACTGACACCAGTGAACTTTCCATGCAGAGCACAGACTGTGTCTCTATCAATGAGCATGAAGAGACGAGACAGCTCTGAAAAAGGTGTCTTCAAGGTACGGCCCGTTTCAGAGTGACTCTGAAGGCACTGCTGATGGTGGACACTGGTGCAGGTGGAATGAACCAGCATGTCAGCTGGGGAGGGAATAAAGAATGTGGATCATCACCAGCCAGAGTTAAAAGGTGAACTCTTGACCTGTTACTTTTCAAGTATCTGAGGATGAGGAGGTTGTGCAAAGAGCAGGAAGAAAAAAGAAACCCAACCCCTACACATCCTGTTAGCATAGACAGGGATGAATCAGCCAGACCTACTGGGCTTGTTAAAATGGGGAAGATTTACTACGCAGAGCAGACAATTTTGCAGCCTTGGGTAACTTCCTTGACAGCATGTTAACTGCACCCTTGGAGTGGCCTGCGATCTGCAACACGGAGACTTCACCACGAGACCAAGTACATAGGGAACACCAAGCACAAGAGTCCTCACACAAGCCTAGCAGCGAGTTCTCAACCAGAAACAATATCAGAAAGGGTCCAGGATGCAGACTTGGGGCTGGTCTACATTTAAAACACTACAGCAGCACAGCTGCGCTACTGTAGCACTTTAGTGTAGATGCTACCTACACCAAGGGAAGGGGTTCCCCTGTCAGTGTAGGTAATCCACCTCCCCGAGAGGTGGTGGCTAGGTCAGAATTCTTCCATCGACCTATCGCTGTCTGCACAGGGACTTAGGTCACCTTAACAATGTCGATCAGCTGTGTGGATGTTTCACGCCCTTCACCAATGTAGTTAAACAGACCTAATTGTCTAGGACAGGTGGTTGTATCACTTGGCCTCAGTGGTCACCCTGTTTCTTTTTTTTTTTTAAGCCAGGAAGACAATGGAAAGAATGAGAGCCTGGGGGAATGACAGTCAGAGCAGGAGCCTCCTGCTACACCCAGGGAGGATGGGGTAAGTAGCATCACCAGTAGATTATTATTGATTTGTATTCCAGTATCACCCAGCAGCCCCAACTTCTTGTTGTGTTCTCCCAAGCCTAAGTCACTGCACAGCAAACAGGCATGCCTTGCCAACGGTGCAAGGAAACAAACAGATTAACAGCCTGCAAGGGGAAAAGGTATTTTAAGGTTATGAGCATAACAAAAAAAATCTGTCAGAAACCAACACTCTCCCCCTTCTCAATGGCTGAGCTCATTCTCCCCTTGCAGTCTGGTAAATACATTCAGCCGGGTGTGACTAGGTTTACAGCAGGCTTCGGGCTTGAGGGGATTTTTACAGCCTAGTCGTGAACTCAGGCAAATATAGAATCACAACTGGTGATGCTATCAATGAACCTGCACCTCCAGCCATGCAGCCCCCATCGGGCAGAGAGAGCTGGGCCCTAGCCTCAGGCAATGCAGGGATGAAGTCAGACAGCAGACACTGGTTGGGTACAACTGATTGCTGCCATGCAACTCCTCTTGAGCCTCCAGCCCTGAAAAACCTCCTGCTTCTCTAGTCCTGGACTCCCCATGCGTCTCTGCTGATCCATCTTAAACCTGACCTGCAGCAATTCCAGGTCTGGGCCTATATGCATGTCTGCCAGTTCACCTCGTTCCCATCCAACAGCCACACGCGTGCACACACACACTGCTCCCCTCCTGGGTATCTTGAGAGTGCTGAGTGAAATTATATTCATGAGCTAGACACGGAGCCAGGGGACTCTCTTTATTGTCATTCACTTGGCAGGGATTGGTACAGTTTATAGCAGATTGAAGTGTAAGGACCGGATAATGAAACAGTTTCATTTCCATCCCTGATTCAGCTACCACCTGTAATGGTACAGCCCGGAAAAGGCTCTGGAAAGGCGTTGCAACCTTCCTGAAGTCCCACTAGGCACAGCCTTCTCCTCTACACATCACCATTCATCTTTCTATACAACTCCCCTTCCAGCTGGGCCCTGAAGTGATCCAGGCCCCAGGACAGACCTGTTACTTGCAGGGACACAAACAGTGCAGCTGCCTGGATGTTTAATACACAGGTACAGCTCGTAGAGGCTACAGGTCCCAGCACTCAGATGCTATTTCTTGACCCAAGTGAGCCTCCACTCCACTCAAGATGGAGTGTTGCGTGCTGGGATTTGTAGTCTCCACAGGCTGCTCTTCCACATTAAGGATGAAGAGGACCCTAGACTGCCTTTGGCCAGTGCCCTTTTGGGAATCCTTGCCATAGTGAACTTGAACAGATGCCCTGCCGCAGGAGGTTGTCCTGGGGATAAGTCTTCATTTGCCATGTGCCCGTTTTGTGGACCCTTGGGAAAACTCAATGACCCCTTCTAATCAACTCCAGTCCGATTCCCTATATTAATGCTCGAGACAAACTATTCAGACAAACACCATCAACTAGCCCAGACTCAAAATGTGGCCTTACTTAAAAGTCATCAAAACGTGGCATGCAGATTCCATTTTTACCTTGAAATCCACTGTTTTGGAGATGCAAACTGAAACTAAAGGCCACCACACCATTGTGGTGGGACACACCAAAAATGAGTGAGCTCTCCCTGCTGGCTTTTTGTTCTGCACAGCCATGAACATTCCTGCTGGCATCACCCCTATTGCTAGCACATAAACAATGCAGTAGCTTTTGTGCTCCACTAGAAAAACAGAAGGGAGGGACATTCAATAAAAAGGGAGCAAATTGGAAAAAAAGACATTATTTTCCAGCTTCTGTGAGTATATTTGGTCTATTTCCAAATGTGCTCATCACCGGGTAGTCAAACCCCTCTATGGAACTGGCCCTGGCTCCCTGAGACAGCATCTCTCCCATCTGCAACCATGGCCTCTTATATCAGCTGCCTTCCACCAAAACAAACTGCTGACCAGTAGCAGAAGGAGGTTCAGGCACACTGGAGACAGAACTTTCATAGAGGCTATATTTAGACTATGGACCCTACTGCCACAAGAGATCAAAAGGACCACAGATCCCCTAGGCTGAGAACTAAATGTTTTCCCTTGATAAGCTCGTCACACTCAGCGATACACACAAACAAAACAAAACAAACAACCCTATAATCAGCTGCTTTTCTTACAGGTAGGCGTGGGAGAGAGATCGTTATTGTCTGTCTATTTTTAAATCATTGGGAAGCACTCAGATAACCCGGGAATGGGGCCCCATAATTACCTCGATTCATTAATCGGTGACAAGGGGATGGGGATAATTCCAGATGTGAAAAATCGCATCATTTGCTATTTGTAGTCATACTTATGCATCCCACTCCCTAGCTCAGAGAGGAAAATGGCCACTGCCACATGGTTCCATCCACAGATCCCTCCCGCCCTCTCCCCTGTCCAGCTGACAGCAGAAAGGGAGACAGTGGTTTGAGGCTTGGTTATGCCCAGCCCTGTGTGGTGTGCAAGGCTGGGGCAGGGAGGCATACAGCTTTCCCTCTACACCTTCCATGCCAGCACATGGTGAGCCAGGTACCATGGCAGGGCAAAGGAGGCCATACTTTCCCCACTGTACCAGTCAACAGAAATGTGGGGAGAGGGGGTGTTTGAGCTCCTGGTTGGCAGGTCCAGCGATGACCATTGTGGCCTAGCTGGCCATTACTGACACACACAGTGCTCCCAGACTGTGTTTCTAGGTTTCGTATTGTATTATTACAGTCTAGAGAGTTATTTAAGCTCTAAATTGTAAAGTCGGTAGCTCTGTGAAACTTTAGGATGAATGCAAATGGAGCAACTGATTGTTACCCAGGCATACAGCCCTGCTGACTCCACATAAGCCATCCTGCAACACTGCTCCAGCCACATTGCTGATGAAGTCAGGATCAGAAATAGCCCCAGCTCTCCCTCAAAGTTCTTGGGCTCTCATTTATTTACTACAGGCTCCTTCACTCTTGGCAAAGAGGAGGATGGCAGTTTCCCTCCTAGCAATTTGCCAGCGGACAGCTCAGAAGCAGAGACCAGGTAGCCCCGTGGGCAAGTACAAAGAGCAGGTTAAGAGGGGGGTTCGATTCCTTTTGCTGGTGTACATCACTTCCCATCTCTGATCCAGAGATTTTTCACCTGTAAAATGGAGATAATATTGAGCCTCCTTTGTAGAGCACGCTGATATCTCTGGATGAGGCAGCTGTGTGAAATGCTGGCTGCTCCCCATGCCCATGGGAGTGGAGATATTCCTTGCAGAGGGAAAAGCACTCTTCTCTAAAACAGTAGGACTCAACCGCAGCTACCGCTTCTGGGGGTTTTTTTTGGTTGATACAGAGCCAAACCAACAGAGAAAGGCTAAGCTGGAACCTCCCCAAAATTTGGGGGGTAGTTTAGCTTTGGATCCAAGCTTCCCAAGTGTTCCCCTCTCTGCAGTGGAATGAGCCAAACCAAGACCCAATGACCCCTTAAATGGGGGCAATGTGGATATAGATTGATTCCAACTTTCCAGCTCAGGTCTGTTGCTGACGAAGAGAAAACTGAGCCATGGAGGTACAGCACTGATCCCTTTATTGCTGATGGAGCAACCTGAGATTCCTGCCTTGTCACTGCATGAAAAGAAACACGAGGACACATCTTCAGACAGAAAGAAATAAAACAGAATTCCAGCCTCTGAAGTTCAGTGGCACAGACCTCTCCTCCCCACCCCTCTTCTTCATCAATCACCATCATCATCATGATGATCTTTCCTCTTAATCCTCCTGATCTCCTCCCAGGCACCCACTTCTGGCCTCGGGGCAGCCCTGGACATGGCACATCACTTCAATTTCCCTTTCGGGTTCCCAGTAAATCCATATGAGCTTATTCTCCATTCCATCAACAGTTGATTAACAAAAGCACAGTGCAAACAACCCAGTGCAAAAATCCCCACAACATAGTTCACATCAACCCCATGCAAGGAATCTTTAAAAGCCCAGCTCCATGCTTGCCATCCTGGACTTTCACCAACCTGGACCCTTTCAGTCCTCTGTCTTTCTACCAAGACGGCCACTCCAGACCTTCCTTCTAAGGTGCAACCTTGCTCTTCCCAGTGGGAGCTTCCAAAAACACTCTGCTGGTTCCTCTGGGAGCCAGTTAGACGCGAGTGGGCAAGCCCCTCCACTGCTTTCCTTCCTTCTGCCCTCTCTGGCCCTTGGCTCCGGCTCAAAACCAGCAGTCATCAGCCTCGGCAAACCCTTTGCTGCTCTGCTGCTTTCAGCCCCCTCCCAGGAACCATCTTTCCTGTGCAACAGCTCTCACCTCCCAGTCTTCCTGATTAAACCAGTCTGCTCTGACTCCCCAGCAGCCTCTTCTCACCAGGCCTGTGATAGCCCTCAGGTCCGGCCACACCCTCTTAATTAGCCCAACTGGCCACCCCTGGACTGGATCAGGAGAGCTGAGCCCTGGTTCATTAAATGGGCCAGCTGCCCTGTAACATCTCCTCCCACTGCTCCTGCCAGAATAGCTCCCCCTCTTCCTGTAACCCTGACCTGCAAAGTTCCAAAGGAGCAGGGCAAAGAAAACAGTCTAGGTAGGAGATTCTAGCACTGTGGGGTGATTAATCCTTTGGAGAGCCCAGGGCAGATCACATGGGGAGAAATCAACTCAGCCTTGCCTTAATTTTCATTGTGGGTAATTAACGGCTGAGTTAAAAACTAATTTAAGGGAGGAGAAAGGTCAGCTGGAGAAAAGTATGGCTTTTTTAGGGCTTTATTGAGCTCCATAACATAAAACAGCCAGTGAATCTATAGCAGGGTCATTCCCAGCCTCTGCTTTATTTATACTGAATAGAGCTGAAGTTTATCCAGTATTAGAAATCTACTGCCCATGGGTTGAAATATGACTTCACTGTGGCATAAAATGGCTAAAGTGCCATAGTGAGGGTAATTTATTATCCACTGGAAGTCACTACATCAGCCATAGGGACAATAGCTAACCGTGTTCAGGGACATGGTTTATTAGACCCTCTTCCTGATCAGCCTGAATTTGAAAAACCTCCTATTAGCGTCGAGCGCGACGGTGCCTCGTGGCCTTATTGGCAAACAGAGACCACCGAGCATGCAGTTAATTGGCTGTTTGCCTGCTCCACAAAATAGGCAGTAAGTTTGTCTGTTTTACAAATACGTTAACAAGTTTTTGGGCAAATATAGCTTGTACAAACCTAAATAAACACGTACAGTTTATTTCAGAAACAGGCCATTACCCATGGCACAGATCAAGCTGCTGGCAGGAAGATTTCTCCCTTTCTTGGGAGATGGCTTTGCAGATTTACCAGCATCAGGATTGCAAAACCGGCTGGGTTATTTGGCTTTTCCTGGCAAATGCACAAAGGACCAGATTTCCCAGTGCTCCACAGCAAGAGGTTTCCCCAAGAGCTCTGGATCCAGCATGAGGAGTGCTTTTGCACAGCTAGCCTCTTTTAGTGCCTAAAGAAGAACTGAGCTCTGGTATCTAAAGCAAGTAGCATTAGCAGATTTATGAATGGCAGCCAATCTTATGAGAGAGGCAAAAAGACTGAAATAGGGTAAAATTCTGCCTTCCCCCAAAAGCCTGAGCAAATGGGCTTTGTGCACAAATCAATCATTTGGGGTGACAGAGGAGAAAGAATTCTTCCCACTCCCCAAGCCCAGCCAAGAAGCAGGACACCTAAGCAGTCCCGAGCTGCCACTACTGCCTATAATATCAGCTATGGTCCACTACAAACTTCCCTGTCTCTTCTACATAGGGTTGTGGCCACTGGGTTTTCACTTGCACACTAGTTAACCCTCTCACTCCCCTTGGGCAGTTTGCTTTCAACTGTAACTGTTTAAGCCCCTTTGCCTAGAAGATTTGCAACCTTCCCCCTTCTGCCAGCCCTGCCAAAAACGTTTTCCTTAGTCATATGCCCTGGTCAATTCACATGCCGGGTGATAGCTTCTTTGCTATTTAAGCAGTGAATCACCATTTTGCTGTAGAAAGCAGGCAATCAGTGCTGTTGGCTATAACCTATATGAAGTATTATTTCTCTTCTCCATTTTCTGCCACCAAAACAAAGGCACTGCTTGCTCATTTGCTTTCAGCCAGGGCCTGTGTTAGGAGAAATATGGATTCCTGTGTCAAGACAGAATAACTGATTTGTAAGTTCACATGAAAGGGACTAGTCACTTTCCTTTGCTTGTTCTCAGGCACCAGCACAATGGTGCAATATCAGGCTGCAAACACTGCAGGGAAAGATTTAAGTCAAACTGTTTTCACTGATTTTTTTTTCAGTCTCATGACAACATTCCCTCCATACTATCTGATTTTAGACCCTTTTTGTGATAAAAAGAACAAAACCAAACCCACAGCTTTTCAACCTAAACTACCTGACAAAGTCAGTTCCATTAAGTGTCTAAGGAAGCGAGGCTGGGAAAGTGTTTCAAGGAATGCTGGAGAGAAGGAATAGAAACACATTGACATGGGGAGGGAGAAAGAGCGAGCGCAGTATACAACTGCGTTTTTTTTTTGGGGGGGTGGGGTGTTTGTCTTATAGACTCAGGTTAGGAGTTCTGCCTTATTGGGAAACTAGCATGCAGCAAATCCAAATGCAGCATGACCCGCAGTGAGAGCACTTCACCCTCACACACCAACTTCATGGCAAGCCAAGTTCCACTTCAATAGGAAAGAGGCCTCGTCTACACTGGCGCCTCTCAGCATTACTGTGCTGGCAGACCTGCACCAGCCCTACCCTGCCAATGGAAGAGTTCTCAGTGGAAATACAGACTTCATGACAGACCCTCCTCGTCGCTTCAAACCTGATGCTGCTCTGGCCAGTCGCTAGGCTCTTGTCACTTTCAAACCCATGCAGGGTACCCGGCTCTTTTTCAGTTCTCAAGTTAAAGAAAAGCCTCTGCATTTTGCGAGGGCTTCAGCATTCACTTTCCTACTTGACAAACTGCCTGCCCAATGCGTTGCTCCGTCAGGGCATTCATCTTTATTCATTATCAGCAAGTCCATCTGATTAACAAGCAACACAGGGGGAAGCAACACAATGGTGTTGTGGATTTTTAACTTTTCAAACCACTTTGGCCTCAGCAGGAAGGACAGCATGTCTGGACAGAGCAGATGGGTGCCAGGATGGGTTTGGGGTTTTTTTTTAAAAGTGAAAACATTTGGGTCTGAGCAAAGGCTGCAAACTTCCCTTCGGAAACCTCAGCTGATTTTTTGCCCCAGGGGCCAAGGACAGCGTGGAATCCGGGACAGATTGCCACATGCAGGGCTGTTTCCAAGGGAACAGATGAACTTGGTTTGTAACTGGCTTTGTGTTTGCTGTTTAACAATCCTTCAGTGCTGGAGGCCAGCCATGCTTCCTCAGAGGATTCCAGGTTCAGATTCAGAAGCTCTCTGTATCCAAAGGCTCAGAAGCCTTCTCTAGCCCCCTCTCAAGACCTGATCCAATGCCTTTTGAAGACAATGGGACCTTTTCAACAGACTTCAGTGGGGTGCTGGATCGCACCCCAGACACTCCTCCATCAGGGAGCACCCTGTTGGTTGCTGAAATGTCTGGATTTGGACATGGACAGTCATAGGATTCAGAAGGGGCAAGTATACACAAAGGAGATGCAGCGCCAGTTTTTAGAGATTGCACTGGAAGATTGGAAAGAAAACCCAATAAACAGGTTCACTTTGGATCTTACTCAGTTACACACAGGAGCAAAAGGCTTATTTCAGACAGTAAAGCACGGCTGTTACTCTAGGCAGAGCTGATCTCTATTTTTCCTTCAGACATACAGCTGCAATAAGCCAGCTGTACTAGAGTTTTATTAAGCCTTATGAATTTTTTAGCAGTTCTGGGAGCTATAGATTTTAACCTGGGTGGATATTTAGCTCCACCTTAAAATGAAAAATCTCAAAAAGTTAGAGCAGCATTTCATCCCTTAAATATGCAATTCCAGCTGGAGCAAAACTCCAAGAACAAAGCAGCCAAAGGTGAGTGAATTAAAAGTGATCTGAAGGCAAACTACCAGGAGAGGGGATAGGGTAGTGATTAAAACAACGGACTGGAGAGTAGGATTCTTGTGTTTTGATCCCCTATTGCACACATGCTCCTACGATGAAGGGACAGCAGCTCAGTTTACCCAACCACGAAATGGGGACAACACAGACTAAGCTCCTAGGAGCACTGTCAGAGTTAACTGATATTTGGAAGGGTGCTTTGAGATTGGAGGGTTAAGGCAGCTCTATAAACACAAACATTTTACAGCATCTACACAAAACCTGTGCAGACACTGCACAATTTTCCCCACACAGGCAGATAGTGCACATGATACACTGCTTGCCCACACTCCTTTGTGAGCTTATTCCTCAGAGTCTGACTAGAATAAGCGTATTAAGCCATCAGTGGTGAAAGATTTAAGAATGCAGGGTGGGGCTGGATGGCTCTCTTCAAAGGTAAATTTCCACCATCACCTGCCAGGGCATGAAAAGTCTGTCAATACTTAATCCTTACATTAGAAATTAATCCGCAGCCATTTAGCTGTGTCAATTGTTTACCCCAGAGGAGACTCATGGCTTTCTGCATTGAGACAAGGCTCAAATCAGCAGCTGTTTTCTGACCCCTCACTTTCAGGGCCTGAATTTCTTTGAAGAAAAAAAGCACAGCCATGCTAAAGCGCATGCACGGGTCTCCATCCACCAGGGCCCTGCATCCTCTGCAATCTGTCAGCTGCAGAACTGTGCTCCAGAATTCAAGCTTTTATTTTCTAGCTGCAAAGAGAATCTTCCCACTCTGAAGGGAGAGCTAACGGAGGCACTGAGCCAAGTCTGCAGACAGCCTGGAACAATGGCTCTGAGAGGGGTGAACCACCTCATTCATCTGACAATGATGCAGACCAGCTTTGCAAAGCACTGAGATCTATTGATGAAAAGTGCTGTATAAGTTAAGTCTGAAGACTGATGTGTCAGAACTGATAACTACAACATTGTTGGTCATTGAACACCCAACTAATATCCCTGTCCCACAAGCCCAAACTTCCTTCCACCCCTTCCCAGGGTCCCACAACCCTAGCTGTCCCCTCCTCAAAGGCCAAAGCCTCCAGCTCTCTCCTGGACAGCCTCTGCGATACAGCCCTGCATTTCCAACACCAAGGTCTGCAGCACACTGAAAATTAAATGCTATGGGGCCAGTTAAGATAAACTGAATAGAATATCATAAACGGGGGGGCGGGGGGAGGGTACACAGTGCTGACTATTATTCATTCTAATATTTAATTTCATTAAAAATCAGTTAATTCAGCCAACGCTGCAACAGGATATCCAGCCCTCCTGTGCTGGGGTTGCCTCCGGATGCAGGAGTCTTGTTGTAGAATTTGTCTTGCATTTGCGGTGGAGTACTTAAGGCCTTGCCTTTCATGAATCCTCCCAATGGCACAGTCCTTGGAATTACATCCTCCACAAGGTACAGTCCATGCGTGCATTCTCACCTATTGTCCCACACTCAATGACACCAGTGGGGCGCCACTCAAGGTCCTCCCCATATGGGCCAGGGCATCCTGTAGTAAACATCTCAGAGCCAAGACCTCACCTTGCAGGGGTTCGCAAAGTGCTGTAAATTGGGTGACAACACTGTGTGAATGATGCATTGGAGGATTCTACAGAGACCTGCTGCTGTCCATGAGCACCCCTTCAAGGTGCATGACCCAGGGAGTCCCTTTGCACTTGCAGATCCACATTGCTGATTTGAAAATGATCCTCCTGCCATGCACAAGTTCAGCCTGGGAGCCTTAGTTGTGGATTAGCTGCTCTGTCATGTTCTCTCCACCTCCGGATGAAAGCAACGAGGCCCAGCAAGCCTTACAGTCAGTGGCTTCTACATAAGCGGTTTCCCTGCATCCAGCGTTGGTTTCCCAAGCCCCATAGCTCTCATCTGGATCCAGATCTCACATACAGCAAAACTGTGCAAGGTGTTTGGAGCTGGTATTCTGGGTCGGCCTGGGAAAAAGATATAGGGGGATTCTGAACCTTCCCAGCCTTCCTATTTTGGTCTGGGTCATCTCATCCCCTATACGTAACACCAGGCTACACTCCATCCCAGCTCCCCTGATTGTACTGGTGCAGGAGCAGCTCAGCCTGGTCTTCCAGCTTTTAGACTAGGAGGCCTACGTTCTGGTAAACTGTGGATGCCCCACTGGTCTGTATCCACTTCCTTTTCCCAAAGGGAGCTTGAGCAGATGGAGGAGGGGGTGGGTTCTGCTCTTGGCACTCCTGAGCCAGCAGTTTTCCCTCAAGACACTAATGTCATTAAGGCTTTTCAGTTACAGGCAACTTTACTACCGCTATCCAAGAATGGAGATTCCAAAGTGCAATGTACGTCCGATCCACTGAGCATTCTCACCTCTCTCCAACCTACAGAGAAATTCTCGCAATTAAGGAGACAAAAGTAGGTTCAGTTGGGCTAGGAGTCCAGGATGCCCTCTCAAGTGACCCTATTCTAGGCAGTGATGAACTGGCATGGTCAGTCCCGATCAAAAATTGCAGCCATTCTGGTGCTGAACGGAACCAGTTCACTGGGGAGAAGAGCAGCTTCTCCAGACATCCCCCTCTCTGCCCACTGTAGAAAGAGCTGTGACGAGTAATTCAGAGGGAACTCTGTCCGGTTCATTTTGTGCACGGAGATCGCAGCTGGCAGGATAACACCGTATCGTCTAGATTTCTTAGATGCTTATATGGCCCCATTACCGTAGAACAGTGATACTCAGACTGAGGCTTGCAAGCTGCAAGTGGCTCGCAAGCTGCAAGTGGCTCTTTGCAACACATGATATTAAAACACTGCGTGATGTAATTATTAACTATTCTAAGTTATTAATCAATCAGCATGCTTTTACTTTATTATCTAATTGTAGTTGATAAAAATACTTGGTCAGTCATTTTGCTGTGAGAATTTTTATTATACACACACACAAAATATTTCCCCTGCCATGCTGCTTAAATATGAATATATAGTACTATAGTAAATGAAACCATGGAATCACATTACTGAGACTCTTTTAGGTAATGCTGATCGCCAATTTGGCTCCTGAAGCATTGAGGTCTGAGTATCACTGAATACAGACTAACAGGGCTGTTACTCCGAAACCTGCCACAGAATATAGTTATTCCACCCTACCCCAGTGATGACAGTACACCTCTGCCATCTTCAGGCAATTTGCAGAAATGCAGCCCCTACTCAGCTGAAAACCTGAACACAAATAGCACAATCTAGAAAGAGGCTGAAGGGTCCCAAGATACTGGAGAGGAGGGGAAAAAGCTGGACCATGTGTCTCTCTCTGTTCCAGCTGCCAGGGCAGAAGCTGGAGTGGACCAGGAGTTGCTGAGTACATTTTGGAGGACAACACAAACTAATCTCAAATGTCTAAGATGAGGGGTTTGACTTAAGATATGCATCACAGAAAGGGTGGCAGGTATTTCCTATGCTTCACTAGCTCAGTACTTTCCTGTCCTGGAGACATGTTACCCGAAACACTGCTGCAAGGACACGAAGCATCAGCTTCAGATCCAAGAGCCTTGGAGTTAAGGCTTAAATTCCTCCCTAAATTCATTGGAATAAGCCTAGCTCGTGTAGCTCATACAATGTGCTAAAGCATCCCCACCATCTCAGTGCAGAGGTGCTAACAGGAGTCAGTGCTGGTAGAGCTGGCAGCTTGGGTAGTTAGCACAGAGTTTGGGCGCAGGCATCAGACCCTTCAAATGAATTGAGATTTCTGTGATCTGCTCAAAATAAAGGGGAAAACATCTGACACCTGTTCAAACACACAGAGATGCATCTCTTCAAACCACCAGCCACTAACAGCTCCCAAAGATTTAGACTTTGACTAGATCTATACTGCAAACATTTGCTGGCACAGCTATGTAACTCGGGTGTGATGAGGCATGATCTGCTGTATCGGCAAAAGGCACAGTGAGTGTAGATGAGGTTATACCAGCAAGGATGTCCTTCTGCTTGCTGGAATAAGCTATACTACCAAAAGCTTAACTGCGTCTGCACTCTGAGCTCTTGACCAGTATAGCACACCAGTACTGCTAGATCAGCAAAGCCCTCCTTGTGAAGAGCTGGTCTGCATTAGAGTTGACTTCTACTCAATGCTCCTAAAGTAGAGTCCATCCACACTTCATTTGAACCTTATGGACACAGCAAATTCTAAGTAAAGGGTTTATCTATGCTAGAGGTTTTTAGTGCAAGTTAACTGATAGCCAATGGGTTTGTACATGCTAATCTGGACTCCACAAATGCGTGTGTCTGGGAACAAATGTTTGTGGAGTGCACAGACCTAGCACATACAAACGTGTTAGCACACTTGAGTTCACCAGCAATCAGTGAACTCAATTTAAAAAAGACTTTAGTGTAAATGAACCCCTAGTGGCAAAAGTAGTGCAAACCCTATTCCTGAATTCCTGTTCTCTTCAGCCATCTCCTTACAGCCATTGCATGGTTAGCCTGCCCGGTGGCACATTTGATTTTTCTGGCCCCTCCCAATACTTAAGTCATGCCTTTATGGGGGCTGTTTCTCCAGATGCCCATGAAATTAATGAGAAGATTCAAGCCACTAATATTGTTTTTTAAAAAATGCTTCCTATCTCCATTCCTTTCGCTTTGTATAGTTTAGTTGGCATCCATATTCACTTCTTGCATTCTGTAGCTGACCTAGTCATAACAGCAATGACCGGTGCAGAATCCAGCTACTGTGGGGATGGTGGCCATATAGTTACCTAGACAGTTCAAGGAAAAAGAAACCAAATATGCTCTCTGCTTGCTTCCCATCAGTCTTGGGCCTAGTAAGGTTCTGTTTTATAAGTCATTTAAACCTCTCCCAATAGGAATTATTGTATTGCACATACAGTGATTAATACACAGTAAGAAGATGTTCTGTAAATGGTATTACAGCAGAAGTTCTATTAAACTTGGTCTTTCACCAACCCTTCTCTGGAAAAAAGCAAAGTCATTGGTGAGAGACAGGAGCAGAAAGGTCCCGATCCTGACCCCAATGAAAGGGCTCATCTGTATGATGCAGTTAGATTGGTTTAACTTAAGGTGTGATCTTAAACCCTGTGCAAGAGGCTGTGTAGACAGTCTTCAGTTTAAACTAGGATTTTTTCAGTTTATCTTAAATCCATTAGGAATGGGTTTAAGCCCACTGTAGTAGTAGAATTGTAGCAAGCCCCCAGTTTAACTAAACCCATGCAAGTCGAATGTAGATGAGGCCTTAGTCCGTGACAAAACTCCCAGTAACTTTCAAGACAGCAGTATCAGGCCCATATTCACAAGCAGGTGGATGGACAGATAAGTAAGCTTGGACAAGTTAGATTTTTATCAGTAAATGTTGGTAAAAGTCGATTTCACCATACACAGACAAACCGACAATACGTATTTCCATAGATGATCACCTAAATTTACAGATAGGCAAAGAACGAAAAATACTGTTTGAGAATTTCTTAGAGAGTTATTTGAGGGTATATGTTTTGTATATTTTACATGTGATGTTGATAATGTGTGTTTTACTGGTTTTTGAATTTCAATGGCTGCTATCATTAAATAATTATTGTGCGGCTCCCTACCATTGTCTTACCCCCCATAATTTCCTGCAACCATGAACATTTAAATCAGTAAAAATTAAAGAGTGCTTAAAACCCATAATGTTGCACAACTGGATATCAGTCAAAATTATTAAAAAAAAATAGAAATCTGCCAAGCCTAATAGATAAGGTACGCACACATTTTTTGCTGTCTTAGGAGCAACGTGGACAAAAATCTAGCCCCCCATGCTTAGAAGCGTGTAAAACGTCACGGGCTCAGACTTTGCTAAGTTCAACCTCAGGCACACAGTCACATCTGCCTGAGGAGCAAAGACCTTCTAACGAAAAGGATGACAAGCCACCACTGATGGAGGAAGGTGCCTGACAGCTCTTTATTACAGAGCAGAGCAGTCTCATTTCAAGGCCATTAGAGGATTAAATAACCTTGCAGGGAGGCGGGGGAGGAACTCAGTCAGCAATCTAGCTATTAAAAACAAAAGAATTAGGAAGAAGAGCCTTCTTCTACCTGCTTAGTGACTCCATAGGTCAGGCCTACACTACAGACCTATATCAGTTAGCTAAGTTGCTTAGAGGTGTGAAAATCCACACCTCTGAGCGACAGTTATACCAACCTAACCCCCCCATATAGACAGTGCTCTGTCAACGGGAGAGCTTTTCCTGTCGACATAGCTACTGCCTTTTGGGGAGGTGGATTAACTACACCAACCCATCTCCCATCGGCATAGGAGCATCTTCACTTAAGCGTTACAATGGTGCGGCTGCACTGGTGCAGCGTTTTAAGTGTAGACCTGCCCACGGGGAGTACTATTTCCTCCAAGACAGAGCTGAGCTGCAAGCCCCAGCATGGGCTGAGAAGGATATGATGCCACAACCTTCTTGTAAAAAAGTTAGGTTTGCCCACACATGATCATTAAAGACCCAGAAAGGGGTGAATTCACAATTCAGAGGCAGATCAAATGGTGCCAGAGATAAGTCAGTGAATGTGGGTGAAACTTTAACCGAGCTAGCAAAAGTGAGTGTGATACCATGGGGCTGTCACCAGGCTAAGAGGGCTGGAGATCAGGGGTGAAGTAGAGACAGTAGCCAACAGGAGAAAAAACAGTCTCCACCCCAGCTACAAATCTGCCTTCTGCCCCAGGCAGGTAAATTACACCCTGATCCCCACTGTTTAGAAACACCTTTTCATTTGGCCCAGCATCCACAAAGCACTTCATGATCCCTCACAATGACAGAGGCAATAGTAAAGCTTAGCATTAATAGTGCTTTGCATCTTCCTAGTGCTGTACACAGAGCAAGCCTCCAAACAGCCCTTTGAAAGACATCAGGCAGATTAGCCCCTTTTCATATCTAAGGGAAGCAACTGCAAAGAGTTGTGCCTAGAATTACACAGCAAATCAGCACCAGTATGCAGTTCTTACTCTTCGTCCCAAACTCCTTCTACACCATGCTGTCTCTTGAGGCCTAAATAAGGGATCAGCCCGCGCCTTTTATAATCTGCTAAAACAGTTATTTATAGGCTGCGAAGTCAGACTGTGAATCACTCCAAAGCATTTAACAGTGGCATTATGCTGCAGGTAAAAACGTTAGTCCCTTGGGGCAGTTTTCCCTGCCACAAGGGTTTATAGCTCCTGGGCTCTGCTGCAGATACATGTAACAAAGGATGGAACTTGGAGGCACTTTAAACCAGAATCCACAAAAGGAAAAATATAAAATATAAATGAACAAATTCCCCCTATCCCACAGACCTCCCATTCTGGCCATAGCCCTGCATCCCAATAGCTTCAGCCCTGTGTAAATGAGAGAGCAAGGCAACCAGGCAGGAGAAATATGATTTGAGTGGCAAAATAAGACTGAAGAGGCTCAAACTTTCCTGTGCACTAGGCAGGCATTAGTGACCACAGCTACTCCAGAAAGCTTCCCAATAATCCTTTACCCTGGTTTATGGCCCAGATGAAACACCGGTGGGGGCAGCATGCTGCCAAGGACCTGCGGCGCAAATGCAACCATCTAAAAAGTTGCAAGGAAGTCAGGAGTCTGGACTCTGACACAGGAAAAGCAGGAGAACACCCATGTATTGATAATCAAGTTTATCTTTATTAAAAAGACAAAGTTCAATTGAAGTATGTCTCAGAATTACAAATGCTCAGGCTCAACAGTGCCCTGCATAGAAAGGTGTATTCCAAAGAAGACTCTGATAGATTAGATCACCAAAACCTATTAACGTCTGCCCTAAAACATACGTTTGCCCTTTCAATTGAACGGATTATCCCTCGACATACAAGGACAGGGCTGCCTGGTTCACAAGAGGGCTCTTACGGTCAAAGGAGCCTACCGCATGCATACCTAGGGTGTGTGCTTTCCAGTGCTTCCACTCCAAAGCTGTGCAGAGGAGTGTCCATAGGAAACATGTTCTCCCAGAAGACCACTCTGATCCAAGCCCAGAAACACAACACGGAGCCATATAAAATGATTAACCATGGCTTGTTAAAAATGGAACGTTTATAGACACTTCACTGAACCACTACCTGGGCGAGAGGAGAGGTCAGGAGGCCATTTAATATATAAGATGGCCAGATGTGCTACAGGTCTGCTCAGCTCCCAGCAGAGACTCAGCATGCAGCAATACAGCTTATTGCAAGTGGCCTGATCAAAACTGAAAAGGCCTATGATCAGAAGAGGTGCTGGACACCCAATATCCTCAGCGCAGACCCTGTAACACAAGACAGGTTGCCTTAGGGTTTGTCTATATGGAAAGTTTTACCAGTGATGCTAGTATAAATCCCCATCTGGACATACAAGCATGGCTTTTGTTTAGCTTAGATCCTGTCCCAAGCAACATAAATAAAACCAAGAAGGGGCCTCTCATACCAGAATAAGATCATACACATGGTGCAATACTGGTATAACTTTATTGGTTTAAATTCACAACTTGTATTATACCAAAAAGATCTTCCCATATAAGTAAGGCCTGAGAAGCAGAATGCCTGAGAAAATACCCAGCACAGCACTTCTTACTTTCAAAGCTCTTTATCAAATGACATTAACCCCACAACACCCAGTGAGGTAGGCAACAGTAAGCACCATTTTATAGGTGGAAAAACCAAGGCACAGAGAAATTAAGTGGCTTGCCCAAGGCCACTGGGGGCAAACAAAGGAGATGGTTATGATTATAATCCAGGCGTTTCCAGCTCCCTTACCATCCACAGAGCACCCCACACCCCCAAGACTTCCAAAGTCTGCTGTGTATGCTTCTGGTTATGAATGGAAGCAGTCTGGACACGTTTTCTTCTAATCCCTGCATCTGTAAATCACTTCGAGCGCCCAAGGAAATTGTGCTACGAACGCATGAAACGGGTCACCTCTCACTCCAGCTCTGTAGCAATAGCACTGGTCTTTCCCACTAGCAGGCAGACTTTCTAACCAGGAGTCTTTTCCCTTTTTGTAAGGAAGGGATCAACCGTAGTGTTATGTGTTGCTGTTCCACTGAGGGCCATTTCCTAGACTCTTCACCCTCCTTCACCATAAGAGCTACAGCTCTCGAATTTCTTATTCACATTCTGCCTGTCAGAAGCAACATGGCTTAGGATACATGCATAAAAAATTGCCACATCAACCCCCATTAAACTATAGCTATGCAAGAGCTAGACATATTATCATAACAAACAAGAATAGGGCACAGGATGTATCTGCTGAGAGACCAACAAACAATACAACCCTGGGATTAATTGGATCAACCCATTCCATCTTGCAGAATGGGCTCTGTTAGGAAATAGTTCTCTCTACCACTGGGGTTGATTTCGCCATCACTTCCACTCCTCAGTCTCTGAGACAGCATGTGCTTGGCAGAAGACAGAGTTGGTTCTTTGACAAATGCTCATCACTAGCCCGCTGGAGCTCTAAGCCAGCAACCGAAAACAAGAAGTGTACATTCACCCAGAAAATCATTGCCAAGTATTGCTAGATGCTGCTCTCCCTCCAGCAGAGATCAACCTGTTCTGACTGGGTTTCTATCCAAAGCCAAGTTCTCTACTGTACAAAGCAGCAGACTGGCTGCTTAAATCAGTCTTGCCTTGTAGTTTTCCCTGGGCAGCCTGGAAAGACAGTCTAATCCAGGCATCGCCTTATTTTAATAACTGAACCTGAGCCTGGTGAAAGCTGTCACCTGCCTGCTGAGATTGCTTCTGAGTAACCGAGTACAGCTGTGAAGCAATCACAACGGGCAGCTAAGTCACCAGAAACCATTTGAACACTTTGTTGCCACCTAAATAACATCTCTGTGCCAGTTCCATTTTATAGTTGTCATAATCCCTCCATTACATGCAGCACTGAACAGCAGCCACCAGTCTCAGGTGAATAACCTCTCATTGTCACAACACGCCCAAGGTGGATATGCAGCACTGCACACCCTGCTGGACTTTACTGATCGTAACTAAAAGGCTCGTTGTGCCCTGGTTAACATCCTCCCCTCTGGCTCAGGAACACTGTGCTCCTGGCAGTTGGAGTTCTAGAACAAGGTCCAGATCAATTCAATCTGGACATTTCAAGGGAGTCCTGCAAAGAGCTTTTACATCAACACTTGCCATTTCACGCAGGGAACAAAAATATTTCCCAATGAAGAACAGGGTTCAGTGACCATGGGAAAATATGAGAGAGCCAAATTCACCCTGTTGTGCCCTAATGGAGTCAATGGAGTATCCCCATAGCTGTGTTTGGCTCTGCGTGTTTCACACCACTATCTGTTGTGAGGAACAGCACTCATCCAGAAGGCTATATTAGTATCCTTACAGGAGAGCAGGGATTGGAGTGGAAGGATATGCAGGAAGAATATCCAGTATCAATGAGGATATCATCCTGAGGAGTGATCTAGAACATCAAAACTGACCATTGCATCACAGGAGTCATCAAAACCTTGGTCCCCACTGGAAATGGGAATAGGAACCTATCAGCGAGAAGAAGAATTCACTATCCTGATGTCTGTGCAAAGTCATGGCAGAAATTCAGACTCCTTTTTACAATGCCCCCATCTTTCTCCCTTGCTGCCACCAGCTTTCCTTACAATAGGGTGACAAGTGACTTTAAGTAGACAACAGATATGGAGGATGACAATTAGAAAATGCTTCGCTATTAGAGACTTGGCTACCACAGCGTCTGTTAGTCAATATCCATCTGTCTACAGAGCTTTGTCACCCTGCCTGACAGCTTCTTTTAACACTTTTTTAACACTTCTTCTTTTAAGAAGAGCCTTTCGTCTCAGGTAGACGGGTCTGGGCATGAGAAAATTTTAACAAGAACAGAACTTTTCATCCTACCAAGTCTTGTGAGCTTCTTAGCTGTACAACTTGCAGTTCTGGCCCCCAGCTACTTAAAGAGGGAGGAGTGGAAGTTCACTGTTTTTGGCTTAAAGCTCAGTGCAATGGACCAGCTGTGTTCCATTTCAGCACCTATATACCACTGCAATGGGTGCTTTAGAAATGCCTAGGTAGAGAGGAACTAGCAGTGGGAGCATCAGAAGCTGCTGTCTTCCATAACTCAGCAGTTCTTAATGGACACCCCATGCCCCATTTCATATAGCCAGGACATCTGGAAGTGTATACTCAAGATTTGGCAAAGGGGTGGGAGGGGGAGGAACCAGACCAGGTGGTGAAGATGAAGTTGAACAGGAGAGGAGGGAAGTAGCAGCATCTGTTTTACTGTGCTGCTGACAAAAATAAAGCATTCAGTGGTAACTTGCACATGCTACAGCATAGGAGTGGAGCTGCTGAATCCCCTTCATGTTGCGTGGGGATGATTCACAGATCAGGGGAAGGGAGAGTTCAAATTTAAGGTTCAACCCTACTCCTATTGAAGTTAATAGCGAAAGTCCCTTTGAATTCAATGGCAGTAGCATCAAGTCCTTGAAATGTCTGTCTGCTCACATGATGAATTGCAATAAGCACCGAGAGAACACCAGAGCCACATGGTCAATTCAACCCTCTTCCCAGAGAAGAGCTTCCTAAGACACCATCGGAAGTCTCTAGTACAAGAGAAACCGCTTATCTCAACAAGACCAAAGCCCATAAAATTCACATGGGGTCACTGGCTCGAGTCAGCCTTCTTGCTTTGGCCACCATCCATAACAAACCTCCCACTTGCACCCTGAGCTCAGGCACTAACACTCAAGTCATGGGGCTACAGCAGCTCTCGCCATTACAGTTTGGGCAGCGTGCCTGCTGGTGCCAGTATAATACCAAAAACATAGAAGAGCCCCAGCAGGAGGTTGAGCTTGGCTGTCCGCTGGGGAATTTTGCTGAAGCTCTGGCTCCGGAACTGCCTCTCCAGTGAAAAGGCCATAGGAATGGTGAGTAGTGGCAGCGCCATGCTGATGGTGTAACGTGTGGCCAAGACGCAGAAAATCAGGTAGGGCAGGAAGAGCAGTGTGTTGTAGAGCATGTAGGAAAACGTGGGGCCGATGAGGATAGCCAGGGTGACAATGCCTGCCTGCCGGTCAGACTCCATGTCCCGTGTGTTGTTGCTGTGCAGGATGGCCTCAGTGCTGAGGGCTAGTGGGACAGCATAGAGCAGGGGTGAGACAGACAGATAGCCAACCTGCACTGCATGGGCAAACATGACAGCCAGGGGCCCAAACGTGATGAGGATCACCAAGTCGCCAAGTGCAACATATTTAAATCCAATTCCTGTGGCAAGAAACAAGAGGAAAACAAGTGTTACCAAGTGAAATTCACTTTATGGAGGACAATAGATGTTACTCAAACAGATCAGCAGCACCTAAAAAATGCTGTAAAACAGCCAACACAAAACACAGCTAGGGCAGGGCTACACACATGCTCTTTTATTGCCCCAGAACTGATTATTATTCTCCCTTTCCAAAGATAATAAAGCAAACATGTCTGCAATTCTCCAGTCTCAACCAGTGAGCAAAGATTAAGGGGCAGATTCATTACCCATCTGGAATACCTTATTCCACAAGCAGTCACACTGAAGTCCATGGGATTACACATGCAGTAAAGTGCTACCCAATGGCAAAAAACAGTGAGGTGGCAAAATTTGCAGATGATACAAAATTACTAAAGATAGTTAAGACCCAGGCAGACTGTGAAGAGCTACAAAAGGATCTCTCAAAACTGGGTGATTGGGCAACAAAATGGCAGATTTCAGAGTAGCAGCCATGTTAGTCTGTATCCGCAAAAAGAAAAGGTGTACTTGTGGCACCTTAGAGACTAACAAATTTGAAATTTAATGTTGATAAATACAAAGTAATGCACACTGGAAAGCATAATCCCAACTATACATATAAAATGATGGGGTCTAAATTAGCTGTTACCACTCAAGAGAGAGATCTTGGAATCATTGGATAGTTGTCGGAAAACATCCACTCAATATGCAGCGGCAGTCAAAAAAGTGAACAGAATGCTGGGAATAATTAAGAAACGGACAGATAATAGGAAGAAAATATCATGTTGTCTCTCTATAAATCCATGGTATGCTCACATCTTGAATACTGCATGCAGATGTGGTTGCCCCATCTCAAAAAAAGATATATTGGAATTAGAAAAGGTTCAGAAAAGGGCAACAAAAATGATTAGGGGTATGGAATGGCTTCCGTCTGAGGAGAGATTAATAAAACTGGGACTTTTCAGCTTGGAAAAGAGACAGCTAAAGGGAGATATGATTGAGGTCTATAAAAATCATGACTGGTGTGGAGAAAGTAGGTATGAGAAGTAGTAAACAACACTTCCTTAACACAAAAAGTAGGGTTCACCAAATGAAATTAATAGGCAGCAGGTTTAAAACAAATAAAAGGAAGTATTTCTTCACACAATGCACAGTCAACCTGTGGAACTCCTTGCCAGAGGATGTTGTGAAGGCCAAGACCCCATAACAGGGTTCAAAAAAAGAACTAGATGAATTCATGGAGGATAGGCCCATCAATGGCTATTAACCAGGATGGGCAGGAATGGTGTCCCTAGCCTCTGTTTGCCAAGAAGCTGGGAATGAGCGACAGGGGATGGATCACTTGATGATTACCTGTTCTGTTCATTCCCTCTGGGACACCTGGCATTGGCCACTGTCGGAAGACAGGATACTGGGCTAGATGGACCTTTGGTCTGACCCAGTAGGCCCATTCTTATGTTCCTATGAGTACAGATGTTAGAATCTGGCCCTGAACACATGCAACCATCAAGTTAAACTATCAGCTGCTACATCTTTCAAATGATATCCTCCAAGCCCTAGAAATTGCTTAATCTTATCTATAGCAACACACTGGGTGTTTCTTGAACCACCCAGCAGCAGAACTGAAGAAGCAAAACACATTTTATCTTCATAAGTCCCATAAAAAAATTTCACGTTCCTACTCTACATCAGTGTTACTCATTAATTTTGGGTGCATTTCTTAAAACACCTCTTTAGTTTACTTTTCAGTTTAAACTAGATCTGGCTAATAACAAATGAGGAACTGTTCAGATAATACAAACTCAGCTCCATCCATGGAGAAGAGAACACAGATAATGAACCAAAGCAGCTGACATACACCAGATGTACATTTCACACACAATTCCTGCCTCAGAGTATGAAGTACAGTCCTTACCTCCAGTATAAAGGAAGGAGCTGGAAAGTCCCCCAAAGTAGATCAGGGCCAGGTGCTCCAGCTTGAGAGTGGAGAGACAGTAGAGGCAGGCAGCACAGATACAGCCCAGGGTATAGAGGAAGACCCCAAACCGGACCACATCCTGAGGCTCCAAGATCTGGTCCACCAATGTCCGGTCATCACTCTTCTTGTGGTCAATGCCCTTGGAGAAGTCATAGTAGGTATTAACCAAGTTACCTGCTCCATGCACAGCCAGCACAGCCACTGCACTGCCCACTAGCAGCCCTGGGTCTAGGGATCCATGGGACCGATAGGCTAGGGCACTGCCCAGGGCTACTGGGGTCAGAGAGGCGCTGAAGCTCCAGGGCCGCAGGGCCAGAACGTAGGCGGCACATTTCTGCCTCCAGGTGCCTGGGCGGCTCTTGGCAGAGCTGGGCAGCCCGATGCCCAGCTCCCCCACGTCACCGCCTCTGGGGCTCTCAGCGCTGATGCTGATCTTCTCACTCCGAGCCTCAGACTCCATGCTCCTCACGCGGCTGACTCAGGAGAAGGCGCCGGTGGCAGACCTGGGAAAGGAGGGGGAGTTTGCATCAGGAAAGGGAAAGCCCCGGGGGCCTCGCCAGGGACACACCCAGCCCCGGGGAGAGCCGCCGGCGACACCCGCGACGCGAACCGCGGCAGCGGCGACCCCCCAGCGAAGGGGCCCCACGGCGCGGAGAGCGAGGGGCGGGTCCCCTCCCATGCCGGGCACCGGCGGAGAAGCGGGGTCCTTCCCCGGCTTCCTCCTCTCCGTGCGGCGCCTCAGCCCCCGCGACCTCCGCATCCCCTGATGGAGGGAAAGGCCCCCGGGTAGGGGGAGCACCCCGGGCGGGGCGCGGCGGCGGCTCCCAGCCCCGGGCGGGGCGGACTCTGCTCTCCCGTCGCATGGGGCGGCTCCGGGGCCCCCTCACCTGCTGCGGAGCCGGGTCCCGGGGAGGCCTCTCCGGCTCCGCTCACGAGCGAGCCGGCTCTCGCGGGACCCCGGCCGCCAGCCCGCGTGGGCCCCAGCCAGGGCCGGCCCCTCCGGAAACAAGGGCGCTGCTCGCCAAGGTTCCGCTTGCTGAGGGGAGCCCTGGGCCGGGGCGGGGGAGCAGCCGGGTGGGGCCCAGGGGGAAGGATAGGGAAGAGCCCCAGAATACGAGTAATACCCGGAGGGGGGGGGTGCCTTCCCGTAGGGTCACTCAGCCAGTCCGTGGCAGAGCTGTGGATTGAACCCAGGAGTCCTGAGCCCCATCCCCCTTCTTCAACCCCAGAGAATAGACTCCCCTGTCCCCAGCCCTGCGACCCTGGCGTTCGGGGTGCTGCATGCACACGCCGCCCCATAGACTCCTGCAAACGGACGAGCCTATCCCTGCCACGGCTTGCAAGGTCAGAGCCTGACCCGCTCTGAGCCTCCGTTTCCCCAATCTGCAAAATGGGGATAACAATCCACAGGGATTAATATGTGGGGGCGACTCAGATCATCTGGTAAGAAGTGCCACAGGGAAAGCCTGGAAAGTTAATCTGAGCCACTGTTATTAAATTATCAATTAATATTTAACTATTAGTGAATATTAACATCTAATCATTAGTATCAATAACAAGTCTGCTTATATGAACCCTTAACCATTCATATTACCGGTAAATCATAGACGTTGAATGTTTTGTGTCGATTATCATCGCTAATAGCTATTTTCCACTGTTAGGCAAAGTAGGGGTCACAGAAGTGGCTAGCTTCTATACGTACCATTACGGTAACAGAGCCTTTCTTCTGCCCTTGGTGCTCTTCAGGACAGGCTGCACCCAGAGCAGTCGAGAAGCTGGAGGGGATAGAAGGACCAAGCGTTCACGCGGCGAAAAATTCCTACCGTCTCAATAGTTTTTTTTTAAAAAAAAAAAAATCAATTTCCGCATGCGCACAACGCCGTGCAGCTTCAGAGAGGGCGGAAGCAATGTGGCTTTCCAAAGGCGGGGCAAGCTCTGAATTCTAAGCAATCGTGCAGCGCCCAACTTCTCATTGGCGCAGCTATGTGTCAGTAAATCACCATATGTCCTTTGATTGGTCAATACCGACCGCACCCGCCCCCGGCAGTTATTTGGGGGTGGGGACACGCTCCTCTAGGAACCCCTCCTCACTCCTAAAGCTATTGGCTACCCCACCCGCTGGTCACATTCCCCTCAGCGCCGATTGGTTAGCGCGTCTTCGCCGGCCCGGCGACAGCAGTGGGGGAGGGGAAACGCGGGGGCCCAAGCTGGGGAGCCGGTCGTAAGGGGGCCGGCGCGGCTGGGCCGGCCGGAGGCGGTGAGTGCTGGGGCCCCGATCCGGCGCCGGGAGGGGATCCCCCCCTCCCCCTCAGTAGGGACACCCCGGCCTGGCTCCCCAGTGCGGGGCCTATGGAGGCTGCGTCCCCTTCCCCGCGCCTTCGCCGGCCGGGCTGGCTCAGGCCCCCCGGCAGCCTCAGCCCCGGCAGCGGGGATGGGGGCTGCCCTGGGGGCTTGCCCGGTGAGCCGAGCCGCGCTGGCAGGGGGCCTCCCGCGGGTCCCTCCCCCGGCCACCCCCCCGGCCGCAGCACGGGAGGTGCCCGACTCCCCTCGGGCTAGCGCCCGCCGCTGCCCACTCCCTTCCCGTGCCCCAGGCGGAGCGGTGCCCGGAGCTGTCAGCCAGGCCGGCGGCCGCCGCTCCACCCCCGGGGCCTCCCCGCCCTGGGCCGGGCAGTGGGTGGCGGGGACCCTGGCCTTGGGTCTGCCCCGGCTTTCCCAGCGCGGCTCGTTGAATCTGTGCCCCCCACTGATGCAGGCAAGGCCTCTGCCCTGGGCGGTGCGCGCAGGCCCTGCTTGCCCTGGATAGACAGGCTGCGATCGCCCCTTTGCCCGGCTCCTTGCGAACGCGTTTCCCTCACCAGGGCAGAAGAGGCCTGTTTAGGCTACTCTTCCAGCCTGGGGAGCTGATCCTGGCTTCTCCGGGAGATGCTGGTAGCAGGAAAGATCCCACACTATCTCCTGATTCCTCAGGGGCATCCGCTGTACCCCGGGATTTTAATGAGGCGGAGTAGTGGCAAGTGAGGAATAGGAACCCAGGACTCCTCGGGTTCTAGGCCTAGTTCCGCCCCTCACCTGCTGTTTGCCTTGCAGCAACGTACTTGAAGACCCCTGCGTCGGTTTCCTCCTTTCTAAAATGGTTATTTTTAAACTTTAAAAAAAAAAAAAGTGCACCCATCAAGATGGTCTCTACACATGTACAACATTAAATATCCCATTACAATGGCTGTTGCTGGCACAAATACGCATTGGAGGTTATAGCGCTTACCAGCCCCTAGGAGCGTTGAGGCTTGTAAAGAACTTTGAGGTTCTTGGATGAAAGGGGTTGTAGAGGAGCAAACTGAAGTAACGACATCGACATGCACACCAAGCGGTCCTTACCCTCCTTGTCACTTTGCTTGACTGGGAACGCCTCTGAAGCACAAGCCCGTCTTGGTATTTGGGCATGGATTTGATTTGGGCATGTCACATGTGCCCATGAACGCTTTGTGCTGAGAGTGCAGGAGTCAGGAGGCTGAGCTGGGGCTGGTTTGTTTAGGGTGCGCTGAAGGACCGTGCGAGCCAGAACTCTTGAAAGCTGCCTAGGTCTGTGGAATCCAAGGAGCCTGTACCCCTGTCATATATCTGATGGGGTTCTGTAGCTATTATGCCATCTGAAAGCCCTCTGTTTCTCATGAGATGTATATTTGGGAGCAGTAAATTGGAGCCATGTGGTGGATGGAGCTGTGATTGGCTTCTGTACTAGCTAAAAGCCATAAACAGGTTTTCTCTTCTAAAGGATCCACTGGACTTGATGCCCCAAGTCCTGACTCGCCGCCATCATGTCCAGCACCGTGTCCATCCTTCAGCAATTTGCCAGCGGGCTGAAGAGCCGCAATGAAGAAATCAGGGCAAAAGCCGCCAAGGACTTGCAGCATTATGTCACCATGGAGCTCCGTGAGGTGAGTGCTGCAGATATGGGAGCAGCAGCTTTTAGCTGGGGAGACACGTTTGTGCCATTTGGCTAGGGAGTGAGGTGTGTCGCTAGGATGCTTGGGGCGGTAGAGATTTGGGATGCTGAGGTAGGTACTAGAGTGGGATGGGCACAAGCAGGCACCAGAAAGGGGCTGGGTTAACCGGGCAGGGGCACAGGCAGCAGATGTAATTGCTTCCTCTGGGTTTGGATCCCACAGTTAATTTACTGCCTTTGAGTTTGGGAGCCCTGAAAAGTGGTGTTGCCCTTCTTTATCTGGGGCATATGTAGTGGAGGAGAGGTGGTAAATTGATCTGAATTTGTTACCTGTGCAGATGAGCCAGGAGGAATCTACCCGCTTCTACGATCAGCTGAATCACCACATATTTGAACTGGTCTCTAGCTCTGATGCAAATGAGAGGAAAGGAGGCATTCTGGCTATAGGTGAGTGAAGGACTTCAGCGCCTCTGGTGAACTTCCCCTTCACATTGCTGTTCTATCGGGACAGATTGGCAAGAGAACTCTGTGCTCACAAGAGATGCGCGGTATATTTAAGAGAGTTCAGTGCACTGAGTGTGTATGGAATATAGAGCTCTTTTGAAATTCTGACCGTAGGTGTCATAATGGGAGCTGCTGGATGCTGAGCACTTCTGAAAATCTGGCCCTTTTGGTGCCTCCTTGGAAACTGAGCACTTGAAAATCTGACCCCAATGTGTGTGCTGAGCACTTGAAAATCTGGCCCTGAGCTCTTCTGAAAATACTTCTCATCGTGTCCAGTTTTACTGGTGGTCACAAGAGGCAAAGCCTCTGGACTCCCTGTTGCCTGAGAACATTCATTCTTTTTTGTTTAAAGTCACCTGGCTCAAGGGCAGCAGCCCCCATCCCTGTGGAGGGATCTAAATGGCTTTTGCCTTCATTTTGTTTAGCGTCTCCCTCATTTGCCCTGTTGTGCTTTCATTCTTACATGGCAAAGCTTCCCAAATGCTGTGACGCACAAGGATGCAGGTAACTTGTATAAAAACACACCCTTCCAACAAAATACCCCGTAGCCTTAGCATTTGCCTTTTGTTAACGACGCAGAAACTGCTTGTGGGTTGATTTCACCAGCCATAACCAAACCAACCCCAAGGTGTCTGGAGGTGGTGGAAGTAACTTAGGAAAAGAAATCTTTGTTGACCGCATCTGATTTCGAAGCCGACAGTATCACTTTAAAATTGTTTCTGTGAATTTAGTGCTGTTGAAAGGTGCCGGATTGACAACCCTGGACACTGATGGCCTCTTTATCTACAGAGCAGGCACAACCCAGGCACCAGCAGAGCAAACTTCAGCCACACTGCCCTCTGTCAGTGTGCCTCAACTTTGACCTGGAGGGACAATCGCGAGGGGTGAAGGAGCATTCAGTCTCTTTAGTCCGTTCAGTCCTTGGCGCCTCTACTGAGACTCTCAAGAAGGGGGCCAGTTGTAGTGGTTGCATGTGGATGCCTGTCGATTGGGAATGGGCCCACGATCCCAGGGTGGAAAAGCTGTGACCTGTGGAAAGGACTTGATAAACTTCCCTGTTTACTAAACAAATTCTGACTTTAAAAGGCTGGTGACCCTTTCCTACTGCTTGATTTCTCTGGTGGATTTTTGGTTTAGGAAGAGAGAATGGGAGTCTCTAAAGAATGGATAGGGAATGCTAACTCTTCTCCAGGGACTACCCTACTGTCGGGCAAGCTGACTCAGTGACAGAGCTTTCACTCCTGTTCTCCCTCTCCCCAGCGAGCCTTATCGGCGTTGAGGGAGGCAATGCCACCCGCATCGGCAGGTTTGCCAATTACCTTCGGAACCTCCTCCCCTCCAATGATCCTGTTGTCATGGAGATGGCGTCCAAGGCCATCGGGCGCCTTGCTCTGGCAGGTGATACCTTCACGGCGGAATATGTGGAGTTCGAGGTGAAACGGGCTCTGGAGTGGCTGGGAGCTGATAGGAATGAAGGTCGAAGACACGCGGCTGTACGTACTCCTCTTCAGCCTTCCTGGGAAAGGGCTGGCTGCTCATGAGTAGTGGTGATGGGAGCGATGTATATAGATGGGCAGATGCAGTGAATGAGAGCTGCCAGGGACTGGAATGGCTACAATTGTATATCTGAGAAGCTGTGATGCTGGCTAGCTGGTCTGCCATAAACCGTGTTCATTATGAAAGTCTTTTGGGACCAACCAAGAATGAGGCCCCATTATGCTAGGCATTGTACAAATGCAGAGCAGATAGTCCTTGCCCCCCAAACGCTTACAGACTAAACAGACACAGGGAAGGGGTCAGTCTCTGAATTCCAATCTGTGCCTAACGCCACCATCTCTCTCCCTCTCTCCAGGTTCTGGTCCTACGTGAGCTGGCGATCAGCGTGCCCACCTTCTTCTTCCAGCAGGTGCAGCCGTTCTTCGATAACATCTTTGTTGCTGTGTGGGATCCCAAGCAGGCCATCCGAGAGGGAGCCGTGTCTGCCTTACGAGCCTGCCTTATCCTCACCACCCAGCGGGAGCCAAAAGAGATGCAGAAGCCACAGTGGTACAGAGTAAGGAAATAATCCCTTAATCTTGGAACAGCTTTCCTCCAGAGTTCAGAAAAGCTTCAGCGTCCACGCCAAAAGCCAAGAGACTGATCCCCATATGTCAGTAGGTGTTGGCCTCTCTCAATCAGGATTGAAAATGGTTTGGCCTCTAGAGCATGCTGAACCAAACTGTTTACACTACCCTCTACAAAAGTGTGTGAGACACTCCATTCCACCAGGGATCTACTGTACTTTCTGTAACTTGTTGCCAAGAGTAGAACAGAATGCTCAGTAGTTAGGACACATGCAGATTTTCTAGGTTCTGCTACCTCAAAGTATCTTCAGCATCAGTGATCAAAGAGCCCGTCAGCAATGGCAAGGTTACAACACTGCAGCCAGGGGTTGTTCTTATTTGACAGTGTGGAGTTCTAAATCCACAGGTGAGGCTTGAACAATGCGATCAAACTACTTTGACACAGTGAGACCTGAGCACACGTTATACTGGCAACATGACCAGGGTGCTAAGTACTGAAAGGCCTCAACACACATTTCACATAATCCCCATGTGCACTGTGGTAATGGTGTGCTTTTAAGAGAGGATGGAAGATGCAGGTCTCCTTGTCCACTCCTTCTGTTGAAAACAGGTTGGTTGCCAGAGTAGACTGGGTCAGAACTATCCAGCGCTCCATTCTAGTGTCAATCAGCTGAGGTTTTAGCCGTTCCTGGGACTTATGGGCTCCCAGTAACTACTGACTTGCTGTATTCCCTTGTTCTACATTGGTGGGGGACTTGGTCTCTGTTAAGGCTGCTATTATCTATCTTCAGCACACATACGAAGAGGCAGAGAGAGGTTTTGATGAGACTTTGGCCAAGGAGAAGGGTATGAATCGTGACGACCGAATCCATGGTGCCTTACTGATCCTCAATGAATTAGTGAGAATCAGCAGCATGGAGGGCGAGGTGAGTAACTTATCAAGATGGCAACCAGTCTGGTGCTATGGTTGGCTGAACGGAGGTGTCTCCTCATTCAGTTTAATAAAGTGGGGCAGATGCGACTAATCCACTTGGGTTGGAAATGGGTTGATCGAGCTGGAGAAGTTCACAAGCAACTGGGGTCTAGGGCATTTCATTGTCACAAACACAGTGGCAAAGTGAAGGGAATTAGTCGAACAGTAACAAATGTTTAGGGACAGGAGGGTTCATTCATGATGGAAAGTGACATTAAATAGCTTTAAGAGACAACTGGATGTGTAGGGCAGCAAGTACAGATATTTGTGGGATATAAGCACAAAGGAAAGAGAGGAATTGTGCAGGGTGTTATAGGAGGGTATAGCCAGAGAAAGTGGGAACACTTCCTGGCAGTAAATTAAATGAGAGGTTGGGCAGTCTCCCAAGGGAAAAGAAAGGGTGAAAACCCAATTGCTTGGGACTTTTAAAATTAGATTAGAAAAAGCACTAGAGAATGTCCTTCAGGGAACAATTCTGCCTCCGTCCCTTGGGATGGACAAGGTGCGTGAATAGGTCTCTCTCCCTCTTTAGTTTCAATTACTCCTCCACAATCTTTTCCCAGTTGTAGCTTCAAACCTTTCTTGCGTTATGCTGTGCCCTGTGACCGTATGTGGTAGGACAGATACCTCACTATCTGTTCTATGTGTGTGCTATAGGATGGTCGCCTGATAGGTTCTAACCTTATATGGAGTGTTTAATTTAAGCAGTAACTTGGCACCAATTAAATTTGAAATGAAGGTGTTTTTGTAGGGACTGGTGGGTTCATAGGAAGTGGTTGAATGTGTTGGAAGTGAGGGTCAGGTTAGTGCCCAGTACTGTTTAATCGTGTGAAACTCAGCACACTCCTGCTAGACTGTGAATTCACAGAATTACAGAACTGTAGGGCTAGAAGGGACCTCGAGACATCATCTAGGCTATCCCCACCACTTCCAACCCTGCATCCACTGTCTTCTCAACCAAAGGGAACAGCATTTCCCACGAGAGTTAGGGCCACTGCCATACCTAGCCTGCCTTGTTCAGTGACTTTCACTGCGTGACCCTGATTCTTTCCCACTCTGAAGCCAAAAAGAGAATTCTTTGCCCATGCTGCGTCACTGCTGGCCACTTGGCAGGAAAATCTATTGCATGGAAGGTCCCTGGATGTCACGTCTGGTTTGCAGTTCAGTCCGTGCTAGACAGCCCCTTTGGTGTGGGGTCCATGAGTTTGTTTGTTGTGTGTGTCCTCTTCTGTTTAACTGCCTTTGAAAGTGTTTTTTTTCTGTGCCCAGCGCCTTAGAGAGGAGATGGAGGAGATCACGCAGCAGCAGATGGTGCACGACAAATACTGCAAAGACCTGCTGGGCTTCGGTACAAAGCCTCGGCACATCACCCCTTTCACCAGCTTCCAGTCTGTACAGCCCCCACAGTCGAACGCCTTGGTGGGGCTCCTGGGGTACAGCCCCCATCAAGGAATCATGGGGTTTGGAGCCTCGCCTGTCCCAGCAAAGTCAACGTTGGTTGAGAGTCGATGTTGTCGGGATCTGATGGAGGAGAAGTTTGATCAGGTGAGCTGTGGGCTTTTCTCTAGCGGCCTCCCCAAATCCCCTGCAGAGAGGCCAGACTCTTAGTGTGACTTCCTTCCATTCCCTTTGCTGGGAGGCAATATGGCCCAATAGTTGGTTCATGGTTACAACCCATTAACTATATTCCTGGCTCTGATGCTGGTTTCCTGTGTGTCCTGGAGTGATCTACTTAACTTCTCTGTGCCTCAGTGTAGTCCTCTGTGGCACAGGTATAATTATAACCCTTCCTGAGGAGTGATGCAGCAGAATGACAGTGGAAAACCTTGCGATCTCCACATGGCAAGGATGACAGGGCACCCTTTAAAGCCCAACCCCTCTGGTTTCAGGTGTGCCTCTGGGTTTTGAAGTGCAGAACCAGCAAGAACTCTTTGATCCAGATGACAATCCTCAATTTACTGCCACGGCTGGCTGCTTTCCGGCCTTCTGCCTTCACAGGTGAGGGGTCTTGCAGCTGGGCTTTAGCTGGGGGTGCAGCTGAAGGTGAGTTGGGGAGGTTCTAGCTCACGTGGTCCCGTTGACCTATGTACAGGTAATGCAGCAGCAGAAATCCTGGTGTTTGGCATTGTACAGACAGGCACTTTGATTCCTACTTTAAGTAGTGAGAGTTACTGTCCTCTGGATAGTAGTCCTTGGTATCCGGTGGGAGCTTGCTGCTTTGTAAAGCTGGCAGAGTGAAAGCCCTTGCCTGGACTCCATGTTGAGGGCCTTAATCAAAACAGTACCTCATTTTCATGCACCCTCAGCATGCCATGTTCCGTGCTGATCTGTACCCTCTTCCTCCCTTCACTTATATCCCAGTTACCAGCCACGTCCAATCTGGATTTCCCGTCTGTGGATGACAGAAAATCCCAGCTGGCCTTTCAAAAGTTGAATCACTCAAAGTGCTGAGAACAACCAAAGTAGTTGGAGTTGGAGGAGCACTGTCAATATGGCTCTAACTGGACTTACCTTAAAGCTTTATTAGTGTCTCTCTTCACCTCCAAATCCTAGTCGGTCACTGCAGTAACAAGTAATAAACTCCTTGGAATCTTGCTTACGGGAAGCGTCTTTTAATGACTATTGCCAGGTTCTCTCTTACACTGTTTCTGTAGTGGGGACCGTATGAAAGGGACGACTGAGCTTTTAGCCACACAGGCCACTAGGAATTTGGTTTCTCATAATCTCAAAGTTTGCTTCCCTCTATGAGGCCAAATGAACTCATTGATTGTCTTGTTCTGCTCCTGTGATCAGCTGATCAATACCTTCCGGACACAATGAACCACATCCTGAGCTGTGTGAAGAAGGAGAAGGAACGAACAGCAGCCTTCCAAGCCTTGGGATTGCTTTCTGTGGCCGTGAGGTCTGAGTTCCAGGCCTACTTGTCCAAGGTCCTTGAAATCATCAAAGCAGCACTCCCACCAAAAGATTTTGCCCACAAGTGAGTGTGTGAAGGTTAGAGAGGATCTTGGATAGACACCTGCTGATCATGCAATTTTGGGTGTGACAGCTTATTAAACTGATAGGTGTTCCCATGAGACTTTGATAAGTGAGAGGGTTGAAGAGATACGCAGGATTGCACTCTGAGATAAATAGCTCTTATGGTGTCTGTTTTCAGGAGGCAGAAGTCCATGCAGGTGGATGCTACAGTCTTCACCTGCATCAGCATGCTGGCACGAGCTATGGGACCCTGCATCCAGCAGGACATCAAAGAGCTTCTGGAACCCATGTTGGCCGTGGGACTGAGGTAGATATAAGATATGTTAGGGAGTTTTTCCATTAGCCACTGGGTGGCATTGTTGGCCATGAGCAACAGTGATCACTGTATGTATAAAAGTGAGTTATGAAACTCCAGCAGGCAGATTTCTTAATCAGCCTCAGAGAAAAGCCTGTCAAATGCTTTCCCTTAGCAAACACTATATTGTTGTCTGCCTTCCTGAGTTGCAGGAAATAGTTCCCTGAGTGTCCTGCTTTAGGGAAATTCCTAAGACATTCCACCCATGCCATTGAGAAGCCAAATACCAGGATGAAAATAACACTGGGGTGTTACTAATTTAATTCTTTTTGAGATAAGGGGTGAGAACTAATCTTTAGATCCAAGGAGCCAAAAAACCAACTTCTTATGGAGTATAAATACGCCAGAAGCTATTCCCTTTTCTTGAGAAGGAATCCTTCAGCTCTTGGGATGGCAGCTGGGGTGAGGGTGTGCATTCGAGTCAGCTAATTCGCACACTCCCCTCAAAAGTGAAACATACCAGAAAAGACACGATTTTCAAACACGGGTAATTTTATCCCGTGACCAAATCCAGCCATGGTTACACTTAGGTGTGTAAAATGGATATATGTGTCTTTCTGCTGCTCTGGTTATTCAAGCTCAGCACTTACCCATGTCTGGAAGTCAGGGCCAGCATTTGAAATTCAGCATGTGCGTGCATTGCTGTGCTGAGCTTCCCATGCCATGCCTGGAGCTGCCAGCTCGACTCCTCCACCACTGTCAGTGCGTACACATTCTGCTGGGAGGAGGTTACTCCTCTGAGAAGGCAACAAGCCACAATTTGTCTTCAGTGTGAGATGTCTCTTGGGTTCTGAGAACGTGTCATCATGTAAAGAATTGCTCTATAAAATAACTAGTCCAAGCAAAGTCAAGAGCAGACTCCCCTGCTTCCCAGCACTCACACTCCTTTTAGGCAAAAACGTGGGCAAACAGGAAAACCTTGAAGGCCAACGCATTCCAGCTGTGTCAGACCCACAGGGGAAGTGAATTCGACGTCTGACTATCCTACCTCTAGCCTTCCCCCACCTTCAGAGTTCATATCTGGGGACTCCTAACACAAGTGTCCCAGCTTATCTCCCCTCAGCCAGGATGGCGGATACGGATAAAAGCAGTCTTTCAAACAGCTAGCTCCCAGGTTGCACAGTGCTTCATAGACTAAAGTGAACTCCTGGACGTGAATTGGTAGCCTTTGCCTACAGAGTATAGGAATGAGGCACCCAACACAGCAGGTGCTACTAAAATAAACCTGCAGCTGCATTCTGCTCTCTGTGAAACATCAGAGCAGTGTTCAAAGGTAGCCCAATGCAGAGTGCCTTGCACGACTCTCCTCTAGAGTTTCACCATGCAGATAATTCCTGGTACCGCCTAACACAACAGTGTGGGCTAGAATCCAAGCAGTTGGTTTGTTAGCTCTGGTGTTAGCACGAAGGCAGCTGTGCTGCGATAGTTGGTGTTGCTGTGACATTATAAACACCCCAGGTGATGCTTTCATGGGCAAAGTTACAGTCATGAATGAGAAGCCAAAACATGAAACTATTCTTGTTCCTGTCCTAATGAGTGTCTGCCTGCTTATCACCCTCAGCCCTGCTCTGACCGCTGTGCTCTATGACTTGAGTCGCCAGATCCCCCAGCTGAAGAAGGACATCCAGGACGGACTGCTGAAAATGCTCTCTCTCGTTCTAATGCACAAACCTCTCCGGCACCCAGGCATGCCCAAGGGCCTTGCCCATCAGCTGGCCTCTCCCAGCCTCACCAACATCCCTGAGGCCAGCGACGTGGGCAGCATCACCCTCGCCCTGCGCACACTGGGCAGCTTCGAGTTCGAAGGTAAGGTGTGAAGCAAGCAGCAGGGTGGATGTGAGAGGCGTTAGGGCTCTCCCAGAAAGCGTGCATGTCAGTATTGTCGCTGCAGGCTACGGACGCTGTAATTAAGGTTGCAGAACAATATCCATGGCCTGCGTATGTTCCCACACCTGAATTCACTGCAGAGTTTTGGGAGTCTTCTGGAAAGCGTCACCTGTTGAGGGTGTGCAGTAACAAAAATATGTATATACTGTAATTAGAATTACAATCCAGAAATGGATTTAAAAGCATCTAAGGAAGGACTTGCCTTTTCCCTAGCTGGCACAGAAGAGAAGAGCTGACCTAGCTCATGCTCTGGCTGACTCCATCTACACAGCTGCTTCTGTTACAGGAGGAGAGACTTTAAACCCAACAGTAACTGTGTCCCTCACACTCAGTCTGCAGCTCCATGTTTGTATCCCTGGAAAGTCCAATCTCTGAGGTGTAAACCTGTGTGAGAACCAATCTCTCTTTTCCCCACTCCCATCCAGGCCATTCTCTGACCCAGTTTGTCCGGCACTGTGCGGATCACTTCCTGAACAGTGAGCACAAGGAGATCCGGATGGAGGCGGCCCGCACCTGCTCTCGCCTTCTCACGCCCTCCATCCACTTGATCAGTGGTCATGCCCATGTGGTCAGCCAGACTGCAGTGCAGGTGGTGGCAGACGTTCTCAGCAAACTGCTCGTGGTTGGGATAACAGACCCAGGTAATGTGTTGGGTTAGCCACTATACAGCTGTCTGAGCCTGGACAGAGGGTTGTGGTTGTGTTCAGGCTTGTTTTCCGATAACCCAGGCAATCGCTTTTTCTAAATAAAATGGATTCCAGACCTCTGAATCCATCCCCAGATTTGGGAGTATTAGCAGAGAGCAAGTGCAGAGTGATGTAACCCCAGAGATTCTCTGTTCTAGGTGGAGGCCTCAGAATTTCACTCCCGCCTCTTGCCTTGTTGTATGAGCCTGTCCCACATCACAGTCTCAATTGTTATTACTCAGGAGGGACCAGCTCCTTTTGTTGAACCTCACTCTCTTTTTCCCCTTTTACTGGGTGGATTCTGTTAATGGCTGAATGGTCACCTGAGTGGTCACCTGGGGCTGCTTTGCCCTTTCTCCATGGTGCTTCCAGTCACACTAGCTTTAGGAGCAACAGACTGTCTTGGACATGAAACCTGGGTGTCTTGTTTGGCAGCACAGAGTAATAGTGAGACACCATTGGGTAGATTCTTCAGGGGTCTCGCTCATTGGGGTCCTTGTACACATGCTCCAAGGTTTTGGCAGGATTGTTCATTAACAGTAGCTCTCCGGTGAAAGAAGGTGGTATGTAATTTAGTGTGTCTGTCAAGATTGTGTCAGAACAGCAGTTGAACATGAGCGAAGACAAGTGATCATGCTCTTGCAGACCCCGATATCCGTTACTGTGTGTTGGCCTCCTTGGATGAGAGGTTTGATGCCCATCTTGCCCAGGCAGAAAATCTGCAGGCTCTCTTTGTGGCCCTGAACGATCAGGTGTTTGAAATCCGAGAGCTGGCTATCTGCACCGTGGGCCGGCTGAGCAGCATGAACCCTGCCTTTGTCATGCCTTTCCTGCGCAAGATGTTAATACAGGTAACAGAGACAGGGAGCTAAGGATGGGGATGGAGTCCTTATTAACTGAGGTGGGGATGGTGGCATTAAAGAATTCAGACTGTCCAGCTCTAGAACAGCTGCAGTGCAGTGTTGGTCTCCCTTTCTGGAAGGCCATTAATAACCCAGCTTGATACTTCTAAGACAATGCTTTCCTAGTGAGTGTTGACATCTTCATTTTATTTATTTGCACCAGCGGCCCTCAGAATTCTATGCGGTTTGCAGTCACCAACTTCCATGTTAGGGTGGAGAGGACAGTAGTAACTTCAGGTCCCAGCATGGGCAACGCTTTTTGCCTTGAGTGGAGGGGCCTTCTGTTCGGACTGAGGTGTAGTATCACATGCCCAAGAGTATAATCCCACAGGCTTTCCCTCCCCATTAGGGTTGGGTCTGGTTGCACTCCATTCCATTTTATGCAAATTAGCCATGGCCTCATTTGGGCACCTTTGGCTGATCCCGTGTATACAGCTTCTGAGATTGCTTTCTCATTTGACACTTGAGTTGTGGAGGAGGATGGGATCAGTCTTGTTATTTTGCTCTCTTCCGTTGTTTGCTGCCTTATGTGGAAACGCTGGCTCTCCAGCCTTCGCTCTGCTTGAATGCATCTGGTTTGTCCTTTGTGCAGATCCTGACGGAGCTGGAACACAGTGGTGTTGGCAGAATAAAGGAGCAGAGCGCCAGGATGTTGGGTCACTTGGTTTCCAATGCCCCACGACTCATTCGTCCGTATATGGAGCCCATCCTTAAGGTAGGGCCTTCTTCAAATTCCTGCTGACTTTAGGTGGAGGAGATCTTTTGGCACACAGGTGTATCACACAATAACTGTGACCATGAGCAGCACCATTTTCATTGCTCTGTAATGGCATAATAACCAGACTGGAGTGTGGTCCCTACTACAACCCGGAGTGTGGTCCCTACTACAATCCTGAGTGTGTGCAGCTGCTTGATCTGGATAGACATTGGATGTGCAGAAACCCGAAAGGTGTAATAGAAATATGTTGTAAATCTTTGAAACATACGTTGGCACCGATGAGCATCTGTTAAGGGCTTTGTCTTACTGGCATTTCCAGTGCAGGAGTCAGGGAAGAGATTGCTCAGTGCAGGGCAGGGGGGAGAAGTTTCTCAGAGGAGTCTAACTTTTTGTATGTCATCAAACAGGCATTGATTGTGAAACTGAAAGATCCTGACCCAGATCCAAATCCAGGGGTGATTAATAATGTCTTGGCCACCATAGGGGAGCTGGCACAGGTAAGGGTATTGCAGCTTTATGTGGAGGCATTATCATTGCTGCCTAATCCTGTAACCGTTCTAGATGAGAGCCCTTCCTTCCTCTGTCTACAGGTCAGTGGGCTGGAGATGAGGAAGTGGGTGGATGAGCTCTTCATCATAATCATGGACATGCTCCAGGACTCCTCCTTGCTGGCGAAAAGACAGGTGCGTATATGACACCTGCCCTAAGCCATGCTGTCCTCTGTGACCAGAAGCATACAGTAAAATGTCAGTGCGCGCAATGAGAGCTACTAAAAACCGTTCGCTCAGAATATCAGTCTCTCCTGGAGCGCCGAGTCCGTTCTTGATGGAAATTGTAGTGCCACTCTGTCTCGTGACCAGGGTGTTCTGCCCCATGGCTGGAGAACCCAGCGTAGGTCAGTAGTTTTTGTGGAAGACACTGGCATCAGGCTCAGTGCTGCAGAGACGTTTCCAACACTGACTGAAGGAGATGGAGAAAAACGTCATATCTCCAAGTGGTGTGGTGTGTGTTGTATAAGCCTGAGGTTTGTAGGTTGCCAGGTGTTAATTGACTTTTCACCTTCCCTTAACAAAGAGACCCTGTTTGTGGAGGCTTCCAGTGTCAAGGCCTATGGAAGGCAATCAGAAGTTGAGATGTTTTAAAAGAAGAAAAATGACTCTGGTGTGACAGGACAACTAGTAACTTGCTGCTTGGCCTGGTCATAACTAACCATTTGGGGCTATATTTGTTCCAGGTGGCTCTGTGGACGCTGGGACAACTGGTGGCCAGCACGGGTTATGTGGTGGAGCCGTACAGGAAATACCCAACCTTGCTGGATGTGCTGCTGAATTTCTTGAAGACCGAGCAGAACCAGGGCACTCGGAGAGAGGTAGGAACTCAAAGCTCACTTCCCAGTGGCAGCTTCTTCTGCATACTTCCATGAGAAGGCGAGGTCAGTCATGCTAACCTTCTGAACGAACGACTGATTTGTTGTTGGGGTTGATTGAGGAATAGTTTGGCATAATGGGCAGGACTCTAAAGGGGCTGTGAATGGAAGCTAGTTAAGTTGCTCACTTCAGTGGATGGGAAGAATCAGTACACTCTATTTGGAATATGATGGGACTGTCTCTCCCACCACCCGATCTTCTTCCCCTTCCCTCCTCCAGCTACCCAGAGCCCTGGGTTCAGGCTTCATTTAATGTTTTGATCTTAGCATGGGTGATATGCCTTGACATGCCTTCTCTTTTTTGATTTTTCTCCCTTGCTAGGCTATCCGTGTACTGGGACTGTTGGGGGCTTTGGACCCTTACAAGCACAAAGTGAATATTGGCATGATTGACCAGTCACGAGACGCTTCGGCTGTCAGCCTGTCGGAGTCTAAATCCAGCCAGGATTCTTGTAAGCAGAGGGAGACTGGGGAAAGAGTGTGCACCCTGCACTGTTTAGTTTGAAAGGGGCCTTGGTTTTTACATCCCGCACAGGAACTAAAGATGAAAGTGACGTAATACAGCATCTTGGTGGTTTCCTCAGTACTGAGAGGTGGGCTAGATGGATACTAACCAATAGTGTTTCCCAAAAACTCCATGGGCTTTACACATAACCAGGATTTTCACTCAAAAATGAAATGACTTAAGCTACGAAAAGGCAGCATTATCTGTAGCCAGGGCATAGGACAGAGTGTCAAGAGACCTTAGTTTTTTCCACAGCTCTGCCTTTGAGACTTCAGGTGAGTCACATCTCAATACCTCTTTCATCATTTGTTAAAAAAGAGCTAATGATACTGACCTGCATTTGTGACATGCGTAGAGATCTATGGATGGAAAGCACACAGTATTAGCATTCGTATGCATGAAACAGAAAATACTTTGAGGGTTCCATGCCAAGCTCCTTTTTTTAACTTGTTGATACTAGAGGGTTCCTGTTGACTAGAATTAGAGGTGAAAGTCAAATTCACCTGTCACATATCTCCCTGCCAATTTTTGAGGTTTTACAATTGCACCTTCCTGTCTTATAAAATGTCTTTCTCTTCCCTGTTGCTGTGTGAAAGGCTAACGGAAATGGGAGACTGCCTATATAGGGGAAATCTGAATACACATGATGTGGTCAAATGTGCAATAAAATGACCAATAGAGAAAAATCTCCTCTAATTTTTTATCTGTAATGATCTTGGGTGCTACTTGCAGCAATAGTCTATAAATTTCAGGCAAATGTGTGGGGAATTGTTTAAGCTGATGGTGTCCCCTTAAAAATGTTACATTTAGTTGACAGGGTTTACCTAGGACTGCTTGTCTACAAGGTCACAGCACCACTCCCCAAGAACTGTTTGACTCCTTTGAAAGTTCTCCCCGTTCCCCTTCTCTCCTTTTCAAGGGAATGCAGAATACAGTGGTTTTATTCTGAGAATGAAGATCAACCAGAAAGACTTTTTAAACAATTACCAGCTTAAACCTAGTTTTTCTCTCTCAAAGTACCTTCTAACCTGTTCCATTACGTATTCTTGCACTAGAATGAGCTTTGTTTCAGGAGCACAGGCTTTACTGTCCATTGCACAGTTCAGTGCTTTAGGCCTTTATTTCTGTAACTCCCTGGGGGTGCATGGTGTCTGACAGACAAATTACACAGCCCTCTGCCCTGCGGAGCTTGCAATCAAAATAAAACGCTGAAACCATCTAACCAAAACACTTTCCAAGTAGGTGTCCATGGAGTATGTCAAACTCCTACAACTGAGGATATCAGTAGTTTTACCCCCTTACTTTTATCATTGAATTTTGGTGCTAACGTAAGTAGAAGTTCATGTGGTTGCTTCAGCACAAAGTTCTGCCCACGTCCCTCGCTCCCTGTCTGCAGTTACCCATGTTGTGTACCCATTTCCTGAACAGAGAGCAATTATCCTGAATTGCTTGGCGATGGTGCGGGGACATAGACAGGCAGCTGTTTGCCAGGTGTTTGCTTAAATGAAACCATCAAACTGGCGTCACAGTACTTTGGTTTTAGTAGGAATTTTTATTGGCACTTTCAACTGTTACAATAAAAAATATAATACCAGATGGAGCGTGATAAACTGTCCCTGAATTCAAATAGATTTCTAAGCACTTTCAATATAGCATCTTGTAAGGCAGTAAAAAGCTCCCTGGGTTCAGCTGTGAAACTGATTTGTGTGTGTGTGCATGAATTTCACTATAAACAAAATAAGAGAACAGAACAAAAATAAGTAGCCAGATTATGAGCATCTCCAGATGTGAAATTCACTATAACTGACTTTACATTAAGTTACAGGTAAAAAATAAACACCCGGGATGGAAATAGTTCTATTGACATGTCCACTCAGCCATTGGCAAGGTTTTCTTTTATGAAATCCAAAGAATTCAGTGGCGCTCTGCTGGATTTCCACTAGTGTGAATGAAGTCTAGGTATGGAATAAAAAATACCATTTAAATTCGTTTCCAAATACTAATACAAACAGAGAGGGATGAGAGTGCAAACGGAATGTGGTTTCTTTGTAGTAGAGCGATATATGGTGATACAGACGTTTGAGTAAATTTTCAAAAGGCCCTTAGGGTTTGTCTACACTTGGAAATTTACCAAAGTACCTATTCCAGAGTAACTCTGTGTGGATACGCTCATATTCCAGAATAGTTCTCTTGGTAAATTTCCAAGTGTAGACAAGTCCCAAATGACTTATGAGCCTAAATCCCTCTGAATGTTAATGCCACATTTGAAAATGGGACTGAGGCACTTGAGAAAATTTTACCCGATAGCTACAAATTAGCATACTGCTTACCATATTTTAAATACCTGATTAGATGGGAAAAGAAGGAAGGGAATGTTTCATCTTTAAAGAGAGAGAGGAAGAGGCAATCAATCAAATGTAGCTTATTCCCAGGAGAGGTTTGTATTGCAGAATATTATATAAATGGGATGTGAGAGCCAGTGTCTGTCATGCTCCAGCTATTTAAAAGTGATTTACAAAGTCAGACGGTCAGTCACTGCAGTGCATCCAGCCATGGAGGCAAACGTCTTAGGTGACATGTGCTAGGCTCTGGCGCACTCACACCTTTGGGCATGAGTAAGTGTGTCCCTAGGAGAGGAACGTTGGCCAAAATGGCAGAGTTGTCCCTTCATTTTTTTACAAAAGCAGAGTGGGATCATGAATTTTCCTCTTAGGTGGCCACCAGGGACGAGCAGTGGTGTAACGAGCAATCAAAGGGCAGATCGTGTTATTGTTGAGACACTAGTCTTAGCTCTTGTTGTTGTGTTGAAGAACTGCAGCTGAGAAGGATGACCGGTAGCTAGGCCAGAACCACGAGTGTTAAAGCTGTATGGTTAGTGATAGCTTTTAGTTTTCTGGGGGCAGACTCCCCTCTCCTGCACAAAGAGCATGGGAGGGGAGCAGGAAAACTCTGCTCATTTCACCTGTTTCCCCCAAGCTCTTGTGACAGAAGAAATTTTGGAGAGAGGGGACTGTTAATCTTGGAGCTGTGCCTCTACCCAACCCCATAAATCCTGGTGACCTGACAGAATCCTGGGGATTTCTTCTGCAGTGAGCCAAGTCGGTGTTGCTATACCGTTCTGTCTTCCTCAGTAGCACGTCTGCAATACCATTGCCTGGGTTCCCCTCTGACTGTTTAGCAACATTACCCCATGCATGGAAGAAGTGTCCAGGCTCTGTAGGGGCCAATACTCTGGAGATCATACCTCTCCTCTTCCACCTGTTCCTACCCTGAAAGCTTCTGGGCTCTTTCTATAAACAGAGTCTCAGCAAAGAAGCAAGTGCAGTGGGCAGATTGGGGTGCAATGTCTTAAAGATGCCCCTCCCCTTCTCTTATTCTTTTGGTGCAAAAATTGAGATATCCATGCAGCCAAGTTTTTTTCTGTCCTCTAAATTTAGGAATACAACTTTCAGGGTCTCAGGGCTTTGGTTTAAGTTCCCACGGACTGGTCATCTCCTCTGAGCATGTTGTTAATGTAAATTCCTCTTTTCCCCCCCATTAGCCAGCTGTGTCTGAAGTGCAGCATTGGTGTGTATTGTGTGTACACATGTAAGTGACTCTTCCTTACCTTTTCCCAGCTGATTACAGCACCAGTGAGATGTTAGTGAACATGGGAAACCTCCCTCTGGATGAGTTCTACCCTGCTGTCTCCATGGTAGCCCTGATGAGAATCTTCCGAGACCAGTCCTTGTCCCACCATCACACTATGGTCGTCCAAGCCATCACCTTTATTTTCAAATCCCTCGGGCTGAAGTGTGTGCAGTTCCTGCCCCAGGTCATGCCAACGTTTCTCAATGTAATTCGGGTTTGTGATGGTGCCATCCGAGAGGTGAGTGCTAGGAATTTGCTCCCCCTTCCCAAAACAAGAATCCATTGTAAAGAGAATGTGACTGGCTTTGGGTGCTCCTGCACTGAGTGTTGCTGCCAAGCATGCTGCGAAAGTGAGCTACCAGCTTTGCTTTCTCTCTCCTCTGGGCATTGATCAGAACATTCTCCCTCTCCATTGAAACATCTGCTACCAAACATTCCACCACCCCCCCAAAAATGGCCAGCTCTCAGTTCTGCTTCTTTCTTAAGCCATCCTGTGCAAGTCCCACAGCTTTCAGTGGCCTCTGCAGTTTTATGCCCTGCTGCATAGTGTGTCTTTACATGTTGCATGTAGCGTCTTAAACCTCTAGCAAAGCGGTGTGCTTTCATCCTCCTGTGCAAGGAATTTGACTTGCTGCAGTCACTTGACATTCACAGCTGAGTGGACAGTGATTCCACAGCACCTCACTTCTTTCTCATTTAACTAGCAATTTTCACTTAAATGTAAAATTGAATCAGAAGAATGGGCCTCAGCTGCATCTGACCTAAAATGGCTGGCTCCTCCTCAAGAGTGTATGTAATGGGGAACTTGCATGAGATACTGGAACTGTGTTTTACATGTGGGATGGGAGCAACAGAATTACCCCCATTCCTGCTACAGAACCACAGTCACCACTGGCAGTCCTCTACCAGACTGAATTACTGCTCAGATTGGAATGAAAAACCCTAGCGCTCTGGGGTTGCCGAGTGCCTAGACATGACTGACCTAACTTGCTTGAAAGCTCTGCAGTTTTGCACACTCTCTTTAAAAATTTTCAGGTAAAAGAAGATGGTGAAAGTGTACTGGGGAGAAGAGCTGAGGTGGGTACAAAGCACAAACAAGGCAGTTCCCTGCACTGTATGTAAACATCCTCTTGCAACTCTACAAGACCTCTGGGTTATTTTTCAGTAAACATGTATGTGTTGCCCTAGCCAAAGAGGCTGGTTTTTATCCCTTGTCCACTTACCTGATTTTCATTAAACCCCATAATCTATTCTTCTGAGCTCCACTTGTGATTTGGAGCACATTGACCTGTATTTGCTACGAACACCAATTACAATCTACGCCACAAGTTTTACGTTGTGAAACGTAATAGAAAATGATACAAATGTTATTGGTTTTTTTGTTTTGGTTTTAAATAAGCATTTGTGGACCAGGGGTGCTCACCCAAATTGTTACGTTATTTCACACCAAACTCAAAAGTAAAATCGTTACAGTGGATAGTTGCGCATGATTTTGTTTTGCTTGATCAAAGTGAATCATGAACCAGACACAGCAAATGTACCGTAGAATGGTCTAGGTCACAATACTCCCAGGATACAATTAGCCATCTTTCTAATGAACTGTTAACCTGGCAAGTACTGCAATCTGTCCTGTAATATTCCACCAATATGCCTCTGTGGGGAGAGAGAGAGAATATAGAGCAAAGTATCTTAAAATGTGGGTGAGTTTGGCCAGTAGTCAGGGGCAAGAGATTGGGGCTACATTTTCGGAAGCAGCCTCCAGATCTGAATGTATGAAGCGATGTGATATTTCAGACTCTGGGTTCAGACTTGCGAGTCTGTTGTTTAAACACCTAATCAATTTGCGTGCGTAGAATCCCTTTGGTGCATGCGTATCCAAAGTTTTAAATACTCACAGCAGTGGATAAAAATACCAACTCTGGGTTGAGGCTGAGAGAGAGAATTTGGCCCCAGACTTCCAGCATTCATAGATGTGCATGTTGTTTAGTTTTTAAAGGTGCTTGCGATTAGCCTTTGAAATCAGATTTGCCCTGATTTGTGAGGGCATTTGGACAGCAGCATTGAGCACTTATCTGTCTCTTCCTTTCAGTTCCTGTTCCAGCAGCTAGGAATGTTGGTGTCTTTTGTGAGGAGCCATATTCGACCCTATATGGATGAAATTGTCACCCTTATGAGAGTGAGTACAACCCTTAGCCTGAACCCCAGTATCCTGGAAGGTGGTTAATTCTGCTTTCCTTTATTGAGCAGGTGGGGTCATTCTTGAGGGAATATCACAGTCACAATGTACCTATCCACCTAGAAAGAGAGATCAGGGGAGATTAACGAACCTTTGCAGCTGTGAAAGGCAGGGAAATTATTAATGAATGGAGAAAAATATTGATTAATAAAATCTCACTTAATATTACAATAATAGTTTCTTCTTCTAATCCAGCCTCAGAGGTGTTACTCCAGTGGAGGGTACGTGCCATCCTCTTCTTTGGTAGGATTGAGCCTGGGCTTTGCCAACTACTGCTGAACAGCATGGGATGGAAGCTGGAGCATTGTGATTGTAACCAATGATTCGCCTGTTGCCCTAAAGCTGGTGTAATAAGCAGTGTTAAATAGGTGGCTTGGGTGTTTTGTTTTTTATTAAGTTGCTTAAATCAGGGGGTTGCCTAATGGAGGAGAAATTCTCTCTGCAAGTTTCACTGTATCTAGCATTAGCCTTATGCTGTCTCCTGGTCCCGTACTGCATGCAGCTCAGCTATAGAGAACCTTTTTTATCTTTCTCCTCCAGGACTTCTGGGTCATGAACAATTCTATACAGAGCACAATTATCCTACTTATTGAGCAAATTGTGGTGGCTCTTGGGGGCGAGTTCAAGCTCTATCTGCCTCAGCTCATTCCTCACATGTTACGGGTCTTCATGCATGACAGTAGCCCAGGACGCAACGTCTCTGTCAAGGTGAGTGATCCAGCCTGTGAGGTGACATGTTGGGTACTGCCTGTCCAGGAGCATAGTCCCATGGGCACCACGTCTGGCTACACTGAAGCAGGAGGGGTGGAATAGCCCTACTGCAGTAATAGCGTGGGATAAAGTGGTTCAGTCAATGCTCAGGTGAATGCTCTGTGCCAGAGCAGCTTCTAACTGGAGATAGGGTTACTTTAAAATGTTGCTGTTTCATGACTTTATTAAGCTGGGTGGTATTGGATCATCTTTCCCTCCAGCTGTTGAATGCGATCCAGCTGTTTGGAGCTAACTTGGATGACTACCTGCATTTGTTACTACCTCCCATTGTAAAGCTGTTTGATGCCCCAGACGTCCCACTGGTGGCTCGCAAGTAAGTATCTGCCAACTCTGTCCTCTCTCCTCCACTCTGCCTCCATTCGTCTGTGTTCCTCAGTAGCTGCTGTGGTCCTACATGGCACAGATTGCTGATTAGTCCCTCTACAGGCTAGGTTTTCGATAATCAGATGCACGTAGTACTTGTTACTTTATTTAGTTGACTGCCTCAGTGCTAGTGCTCTGTTTCTCAGATGCACTGATAAATCCTAGCTTTCACCTGCCATTGTCTAAGTCGTTGCCATATTCAAGCAGTCTTGCAAGTGTTGTCACCAAAAGCCCACTAAACTGCCATGTCTATTTCTATTGTTGCTGATGGCTGAGACATATGTACATAGATCCGTTGTATCTTTATAATCAGCCTTCTCCTCCTATCCTGTGCCATCAATGAAACAGTCCTCCCCTCTTTCTGCTCTGGTTTCAGAGCTGCTTTGGAGACTGTGGACCGCCTGACAGAATCCCTGGATTTCACTGATTATGCTTCACGGATTATTCACCCCATCGTGCGGACCCTAGATCTAAGCCCTGAGCTACGGCCAACTGCCATGGATACATTGTCCTCTCTGGTCTTCCAGCTAGGGAAGAAGGTAATTTCCTTTTTAAGTGTGACAGCTCCCAGAGAGGAGGGAATTTCTTTCATGGCTTTAAAATGGGAGGGTTTAACATGTAGTCAACCTCGATTTTAGAGAGACAATGCCCAGTTTTGCAGTCTTTCCAGTCAACAATTGTGTATTGCAGTGGGTTTGCCCCTTACAGTGTCTCCCCTTCCTGCCCCACCAATAGCTTTTGGTAGCATGTGTTTTTCAAATCAAGCTCTTTCAGATTCTGCTTCTAGCTGCTCAATGAATTGAAGATGAAATCAGTGGGTATATTTTAGTCTTGGTGAGACTGACTAACTGGCTTTTGACTCCTTCTTCTCCCATATAGTACCAGATTTTTATCCCAATGGTGAACAAGGTCCTGGTGCGTCATCGAATAAATCACCAGCGGTATGATGTTCTCATCTGCAGGATTGTGAAGGTGAGCTGGCTTGTATGAATGCAGCCATCTGTGTAGAGTTGGATTCAGGTGGGTTCTGTACTGAAGCTACTGCAGCAGAAGACACCGTATAGGCTTCTCGCTGTTGCATGCAGAGTAACTGTTTCCATGTTCTGTATAGCAGACATAATACAGTTGGGTATTTTGAGACTGAAACTGGAAAACTTATCTGCCGTGTAAAACTTGGGCTCCCCATAGAAAAGTCTCTGAAATGTCTAGGAGGGATCTACCATAGTAGTTGGTGTCTTTCCTTCTCTCTCATGTATCTTCTTCATCATTTCCACCCTAGGACCAAGGAAGGATTCTCCCGCCCAATCCCAGTTGACTACAGTAGGTCCCATGGTTCATAAGTCAGGAACTGCTCCATATTTCTCAACATAATTCCATTATTATGCCCTCTTCTGTCACTAGCACAATGTCTTTCTGCAGCTCTCACTGAGACAACTGGAAGACAGTGGGAAAAGAGGCTGGGTTTTTGGTGTATTATTTCACAATGATATGACTGAGTTTAGCTTCTCCACCCTCGAGTGTTGGGAGCCAAGATTTCTTGGCAGCTAGTGCTTATGGGATTGGGATGACCTGAGCTCACAGATGCCGAAGATGTAATATATTATTCTGAAAGATCATCCCCCTACCCCAAATGTAGCTTAACAGTTGGGAACTTCTTGAGTTTCCTTTCACGCAGACTGGTAGCCTTGAGCAGAAAGTGGGAGGGGAGAGATGGAGAGGGAAGGACTGTGCACGTTAAAGGAGGTCTTAATAGTGGTACACCTGGCCTTTATTCTGAGCCATTGATTGCAGGGCTACACCCTTGCTGATGAAGAGGAGGATCCCCTGATTTATCAGCACCGAATGCTGAGAAGCAGCCAGGGAGAGATGCTGACCAGTGGCCCTGTGGAAACAGGGCCTATGAAGAAATTACATGTCAGCACCATCAACCTGCAGAAGGTAAGTTATGGATTTCCCACAGTAGCTTGCTGCAGAAAGTTGGGGGCTGTCGGTTCCTTGATCAAAGAGTTATGTCTGGAACATCTGAACATTTTCAGGGCTCTCTTCCATTGCCAGCTGTCAGCCACAAGAGTAGACTTGTCTGGTGTCAGGGGGCTTCCTTTAGAATTCTGAGTTTATAAGCAACTTTGAGGTTCTCTCTTGGTTTTAGAGGATGTCTTGCGAGCAGTTCAGATGCTGGATTGAAAGGGGCCTTGTAGTAATACTAAGGGCTCTTTCCCTGTCTCTGAAGTGTTCACAAGACTCCTTGATTCTAAGGAGTGAGCCTTGGAATGGTCTACCATTTACTTCTGGATTTAACTACTTCAGCTCCATTGTAATGTTTTTTTCTACCCTCACTGTCCTTCGGAATAGCCCATTATTAAAGGCAACTGTAAAGTGCTCTCTGTTCCATGTTAGAGTTAGTCTTGTTCAAATGAACTCCCTGTGGTGCTTTCCAGTTCTGTGCATGGATGCGTGTGTAGGTATTTGTACATGTGAGACTATTTAGACCAAAGCTAAATAGTGACTGGTTCAGAGGGAAATAGCAGGAAAGTATTGGCCAAGAATGACCATAATGACTTTGATATGTAGCCCTTTGCTTAAAGCAGTAAGTGCAATGAAGGAACTGGGTTTTACTTACGACAAGTTCATGGCTACCGCTCCACTAATCATCATGCTTATCCTTGGCACCTCTTCCCAACAGGAGGCATTGGAGCACTTTGGCCAGCCTCTGGGTGTTTGCACTGGGTGTTCTCCAGCTGCTCTTAGGAGGGCAATAGCACAATTATGATTGGTCACGTGAGCAGTGTTTGATCATGAGGCTAGATTCAAAAGGGTGTATTTGTGACACTCCCTCTCCTCAGCAGGATGAGGGGCTAAGCTGACCCTGCTGTTCTAATTCTAGACACACGCTAGTAGGTATTTCAAAGCTGATGCTTCACATTGACATGTGACATTGGGTGTGTTTTGCAAAGGAGAGAGAATGGCTGCAGGTCTTGCTTGTTAAACATTTATCATGAGTGATGGGAACATGCTTTGGGTGGGTTGCTTAGAAGTGAGGCTGGATTGTTGCAAATGGCCCTGTGGAAGGAGAACCCCAGCAGGGAATGGAAGAACAGATCGTACCAGATGAGATGTAGAGCTATGGAGTAGAAACCTCTCTTGCTGAAGCCTCTTATCCTCTACTTCGGGCTCACGTCCTGGCACCGCACTCAGCAGCTGAGCTGTCTTGCTTTGTGTTTCAGGCCTGGGGAGCAGCAAGAAGAGTCTCCAAAGATGACTGGTTGGAATGGCTGCGGCGATTGAGCTTGGAGTTACTGAAAGATTCCTCGTCGCCATCCCTGCGCTCTTGCTGGGCCTTGGCTCAGGCCTATAATCCTATGGCCAGGTACAGTCATTCTGTATTTCCTGCCTCTCCTTAATATGCTTGCAGCAGCAGGCACAAGCCAAATAAATGGTGAGGGAATGGAAACTCACATAAAAGCGGCTGAATTTTACATAGAATTGCCTACTGCTGGGGGAAGGGGAATAAAATGGTTGGCATTCCTGACTGGCAGCTCCTCAAGGGGCGATCTTGAGTGGGAGGAGAATTTTCAATATGATTCTGCCTGCTGCTCTTTCCAGAATAATAGAAGGAAAATAAAAGTGAAGCTGGAAAAACAGGAAAGTAGAAAATAGTTTGTAGAGCCCAGCATCTCAGGTAAGGTGGAATAAACTGCTGTGATTTAATAGCATTGTAACCAGTAGGTCTAGGGCGACTTAGTTTTCGTGAGCAGCCGCCCGTTCGTCTCTTCCCTGTGGCACATAATTGTCACTTCACTGGGCGGGAACCTGATACTGTTGTCACAAGAGTGCCACTCGTTTCTAGTTTTGCTTTTGTGATAGAAGTGAATCGTAGCACGCATGTAATGGAAAGGCTGATAGCATGGCAAAAGTTTGGGGCTTGCTGTGTGGGCAAATGTTGTGCAGGTGTCCTTTACAGCTCTGCAAATGCATCTCAGGTCTGTCCTTTTGTATTTCCCTGCTATTCTAGCCCCACTCAGAGTGCCCCCATCTTCCCCCCCACCCCACGTGCACACAGAGCTCTGCCCGTGCACTTAATCCTCCCTGCAGCAACCCCTGCTATGCCCCAGTTCCATTCTGTAGTGAGCACAGCCTATGGGATAACTTCGTGATGTCAATACATGTCCAGTAAAAATACTAAGGGACATTCTCCCTGCCTCACTAGTTCAGGCTGGAGCCCAGATACAGTATTCAGAGCAGAAAGGATAGACACACCCCTGCTATTCCAGTCCACTATAATCATATTGCTTTAAAAGATTTTATTTTTTAAATTTAATCTTGTTGGGTATTTTGTGCTGAAGAAATAAACACAAGAATTTCTCATTCCTGTGCATACCAGCATGAATTGCAGGACTCTGCACAGAAGGAAAATAAAGTGTTTCAAAGCCAGTGCTTAAGCCATTAAGATCTCTTGTGGTTCTGAGGTCTAAGCATAGTGTTTGGAATAACAAGACTCCTTGCAACCACATGTTTTAATCCTGGCTGCATTTATTCAGCCCTTTGTCCCACTCAGGTAGGTAAAGTAAATTCTCTGCAACTTGTGTGTGAGCCTCTTGAGTTAGATCTTCAAAGCAGAGGTTCTGTGTCAAACATCCTGTCATGCTTTTTCAAAGATCAGGAATCCCTCCGCTTGGCCAAAAACCTCCCACCCCTCACTGTTGTGCAGCAGGCTGCGTAGTAGCTGGCTGCCAGGTTACTGTCCTCCACCCCCAGTGATAACTGCAATGACTTTTCTACATGTGGTTCGTAAAGCAGGTTGGAAACCTTTGTGCTGAAAGGCACTGTGTAAATGTAAGGTAATATTTAATATAGATAATACCAGGAATTTCAAGATAAACTTATTTATATTCATTTTATATCCTATTTTCTCTGCATTAAAAATGAATAAAGCAGCTAATTGTGGGAAGGGTACTAAGACAGTGAAAGCCCGAGCCTCCCCAGTTATGCATTTTAGTCTTAAGGTTTAATATGTTCTTGTAGTGTGTCCCCACATAACCGCACTTAGAATCAACTACAGAAAGAAGGCTGAGGTTGCATTTGTCAGTGCTTTAATCATCTGTTCTCTTGTGAGTCTGGTTTCTGATTTCTAGTACCTCAGCAAGATTCTTCTAGCTTTTAAGCTTCATAATGATCCAAGAAATACTTTGGTTCTCTACAGAACCTCTGATATAGTTTCAGCAGCAGGCAGAATGCTGAGGCAGCAAGTGATAAGCCTCATATTGGAGAGCCAGTTTTATGTGGAACTCTATCCTAGGATGGTGCAAAGGGTTGGTAAAACCTCTTGTTGGGCCATGGCCTGAGGCTCAATCTGCTGAACTAGAAAGGACTCCATCCTCATTTTCACTCCTCATCTAAAGACAAAAGTAAAATTACTTAAAATATTCTGGTCCACTCATAATAAATAATTGTCTCCAAATATATCTCCAGAGCACATATGAGCATCCTAACTCCCTCCTGTGAAGGGAGACTGAGGAAGAGGTGACTTGTCCAAGGCCACAGAAAGAAACTGCCAGAGCTGGGATTTGAACTGAAGAGCTGTGTTCTAAGTGTTAGACTGAAATCCTGTTCCCAAATGACCTTATATTTGTACAGTATCTCTCACCCACATGGTTCTGAAGTGCATTACAGACAGATCGCTCAGCCTATATACAGTACGGAAATCACTGAGTGTAGTACTGAAATGTCATTACATCTGGGGTGGAACAGAGTAGATATTTAGTGCCTGGCAGTACTACACAATGACTTAGGAAAGGCAGTGAAGAATTCCGTATCTATCAAACTTCAAAGGGAATCGAAAGAGGCATAGTGCAGTTATCTGTGTTTGGAATTTGGCAGGGTTAAAATCTCTTATTTAAAAAAAGCCAGGGCATCTTCAGTGACCACAAGTGGCCAGGACCTCAGTTTTGTCGTCATGTTGGCTTCCGCATAGCAGAACACAGGAGCTCAGCCCACAGCAGGAGAACAGAAGTTGGTTTTACAGTTAATGGTTAATTCCTACCTCTAATCCTGTTTTCCCTCCATCCTCAGAGATCTCTTCAATGCTGCCTTCGTTTCCTGCTGGTCTGAGCTGAATGAAGACCAACAGGATGAGCTGATCCGAAGCATTGAGTTGGCCCTCACTTCTCAGGATATTGCAGAGGTGACTCAGACCCTGCTGAACCTGGCAGAATTCATGGAGCACAGTGACAAGGTAAAAGAGAGCCCCTTGTTGTGGGGCGGGGGTGGTTATCCTTACATGCTGTCCTCCTCTCCTGCACACCCACTTGATTTCTGATTCTGACCTGTTCCTCTCCAGGGTCCGTTGCCATTAAGAGATGATAATGGAATTGTCCTGTTGGGGGAACGAGCTGCCAAATGCCGTGCCTATGCTAAGGCCCTACACTACAAAGAGCTGGAGTTTCAGAAGGGCCCTACCCCAGCTATTCTGGAGTCTCTTATCAGGTAGCGTGACTCTCATCAGTTCTGGTTGTGCCTGACTTCCATCAAATTTCCCCTGCCCGCTGTTGTCATTTACAGTAGACCCACTCCGTTCTCAGGCAGCAAAAAAAAAGCCCTTTGGTGATCCAGAGTGTCAGCCGTGGGGTCTGATGTGTAGATTCACAGATTGTTTGCTTTCAAGGGGGCATTTGTAGCTTGCAGACTGTGCACATTCACACCTGTCAAGTTCATTTCTCTTTCTGTGCAGTAAAAATTCTGGTGTGAGCCAGCATCCTGGAGTTGCTTATTTCCCTCTCTCAATGAGCTGTAATCTGCTGAAGTTTTGCAGGACACAGTTACAGAAGCAGATCAGTCAGAGTCCTTTGATGTTCCCTGGTTAGGTCGAGTCCCCAGGGAGTGGCTGAAACTTAGATGAAAAGTGTTTCTGTACCTTAAAGGAAACACAGTCAGTGAACCTGAAGCTCAGCAGCTGAGCAGAAAGCTTTTGGGAAATGAACTTGGCCTTTATTTGTATCTATTGTTGTAGCTGAGTATTTCAAATTGTGCTAAATTGGTGTTTATCAGTGAGATGGCAGGAATTACTGGGTTTAAGGAAAAGGCAGGAATTATGGTGTGTCTCCCCCACAACAAGGGATTTTCAACCCTTCTGATTCTGAAGGGTTTTGATCATGAAATCAAGTGCTGTTGTGCAAGTTTGCAGCCAGTCAAAGTGAAATATGCCACAGAAAAGTCTGAATTCCCACCAGTTCATCCAGCCATCACAATGGATGGTACCTTTTGTGGTCTTACTATTGTTACTTAAGTGCCAACATTAACAATTTCATTTGTGATTGTCCTACTGGAATAACCAAGCACTGCATTTTGCAGTGTGGCTGGAGTAATGTTGCTGCACCTTTGGTTTTACAGGATCGTGCCCTGCAAGCCTAGCTTGTGGAGTCCATGTGTGACATCCTGTTTTGTGATGATGTAAGGGTCACTCTGGGGGAACATGCCATGGCAGCGTCATCACGGTGGAAGCATCAAAATGCCGTGATGCAAAAGTTTCTCTCTAGACTAGATGTACCTGCTTTACTCAAACCTCCCATTCACTTGAAAGAAAGGCTCCACATAAATAATGTTGCTGTGTTTGCAAACAGTTAATAGAATATTCTTTATATGGGGACATGATACCTTTGCTCGTGTTTTTGAAAAGACATATTAGGAGGAAAGTAAATGGCCATATCCATTAATGAACTGCATGGACTCCAGTAGTGTTGTGTTTGGGATGAGCACATTTTCTGTATAACTTGGCCTGGTTGTAGCCGCAAAAGACAATTCAGTATAACAAGGTAATAAATATCTTTGTAATTGACCCTCCTTGCATCTTAAAATACCATCTGCTGTTGAAATGCCTGAGGTCAAGTACAATATAAATTCCACAGATCTTGCCAAAGTTTTCTACAGACTTGCTGGTTTTGCTCATATCTCACCCAAAGCTGCTATTGTAACAGAACATGTAACACCCATACCCTGCTGAATTTTTCTTCTGCACTCTTAAGCTTGAATAATTAGAGGTACTGTTTAAACTGTTCGTTGGTGAGGAATTTTCCAGAGCACATGTTCGTTAGTGGAGGGCGGGGGGGGAAATCTGCCACGGCTGCATTACTTTAAAAAAACATGATTTATGACACTTGTTCTGCTGTTTTAGAGGCAGCCAATGAAAAGGGAATTTATCAGTCACCTTTACTCTGCTGTAGTACTTGACCTTCCTGTGGTATTTTGTGTCCTACATTTAGGAAATGCTGCGGTAAAGTTAACCGAATGCGAGGCCAACACAGATGGCCTATTAAAGAGATGCGTACTCTCATGGTGAGCAGAGGACTGGGAACCAGGAGCTTTTGTTTATAGCTGACTTGGGTTGGATTTGAACTGGGGAATTAGATTATATTGAGCAAAAATATTACTAAGGCTTTTGACTCTTTGGCTGCAAAGGGCAGTTTCAGGCTGCAGCCCCAGGGGGTGTGCTCAGCTGTGCAGGACTGCATTTCTGTTCACTGCCTGGAAAGGTTCAGAGCTGGGCTTGGCTCAGCTTTTCAAAATTCTGCTTGTCCAGCACAAATAACTTCTGTTTTTTGGATGGGCAAATAAAATATCATATCACATGGGTGGCAGAAAAGATTTTGTGTCTAGGCTAGTAAAATTTCATGAGAGCTCTGGCTAAACTATGTTAGCTTGGCAGGGCCAGGCTACCTTTGAAGTGTTGTCTTGAGAATGCACAGCTCTAGGAAGCACCTCCCTGATTTTTCTCATTTCATATCCGCCCAGACAGCAATAATTTCTAGGTAATATTGTCAAATGCTTTTATTCCCCAAGGTCCTATTAGTGTCTCATGATTGACTTATTTTTCAGTAGATTTTAGCCATTATGCCTAGGATCGGTTGTCTAATTTATAACTACCTGGCTTGCTTTATGTGCTGGAATTGGGGTGGGGTGCAATCTTTTGGCCCTCTCTGTTCTGGTTCCAGCTTTGTACTGGCTGCAGTTCAGTCGTTGCCAGCTGGCAACAAATTGTCAGCTTGAAAACTGTCAGAAATGAAACGTCTAAAATGCTAGTGACAAAACCAGAGAGGCTGCAGCTTTTATTGCTGTAGCAGGAAGGCCCGGCAATGGGCAGCCTTGACTGTCTGTGATTTCCATTCTCATAGCACGGGCACATCTCTCTCCATTAGGACTCTAAAGGCTGACTCCGGAGGACTGGTACAGAGAGGCCAGATGAAGTGTTGTTCACTCTCAGGGCACACCCTCCAGAGCTGTCTGAAAGTCCTGACATGGTTAAACGTGGCTTTTTTTTTTAAGATTGAAACTGAAGTTGCAGGGCCCTAGATAAATACAGAGGGGAGATGTCTGGAATTCCCCAAATAAGCACCACTTCTCCCCCCGTGTACCACCATGCCTGCTGTAGCACGTGTCCTGGCTCTATAACCAAAGAGGCTGGATCAGGGATCGACCTATCTTGCTTGAAATCGAAACTCCTTGAAATCACAGCTTCAGATCCTGGATGGGTTAGCTTGGTCCATCTACCTTGTGAGGGGGATAAGTTAATGTGGGTTGGGCAAAGGGAGAGTCTCTTAAACAGGATCTTGCAAGCAGACCTCTTGTCTGCACTGCAGGAATATTAAAAGTCCATGGCACTGGTTGTAAGAGGTATAACTTGGAGGCCAAAATCTATCTGTCCTCACCTCCCAGAAAATTGCTGTGCCATGTGCTGTCCACTGGTTGGTGCCACCTTCCACAGATGGCTGTATTTCTGCAGCGCTGTTTGACTCTAGCTTGTGAAGTACAGTGCTCAAAGGCACTGTAACTGTAGGGGGTTATAAAACACCTAGGGATTTATTTCAGGTTTCAGAGTAGCAGCCGTGTTCGTCTCTATTCACAAAAAGAAAAGGAGGACTTGTGGCACCGTAGAGACTAACCAATTTATTTGAGCATTTATGGCTCTTGAGCAGGGTTTGGTGAGGTGCCAATGGCAGGCCCTTTGTGATGAGGATGGAAGAAATAGCTGTACTATAGTGGTGAATATCTGGAGATGTCTCTATCAGGCTCTGGTAGAGGTGTAAGGGAAAAGAGGGACAGGTGAAAAGCTGGTGCAAATTCTTTCGAATGCAAATTGGTCGATGCCATTGCAACACCCGGTTTGCAGGCGTTGTGGCCATCTTGCTCTGCAGTGGTGATCATGGCACATCCAAGAGGAGGTCACCTAAAAACCCCAGCTTCTTTTTGCCTTTCAGAACCATTCCTGAAGCAGCAAAGAGTGCCCCTGGCATGTCCACTCAGTTTATCCCTCTCCACTCTTAGAGATGTTAGCATGATCGGTGTCTTCTCCTGCATTCAGACCCCACTCCTTGTTTGTTTGTTAATGTGACTTTGCTTGGCCTTCTAATGTGTCTGTTCTACATGTTCATTAGATTTGAACCCTCTGTCCAGTGCCTTGAGTGATGCTTTGGGAGTGGGAGGGTGAAGACTTCCTAAACATTTCAGGAGTCAAGGCTCTTTTGGTGAAGAAATAACCAGAGTTGGACAAGGCTTGGAGGTGCAGCTTTGGGGTGAACATCCTGGCTCTTGCCCTCCAGGTGGAAAATGCTGTTGTGGCAGATAGGGGTGGGCAGAGCGATGCAGCAACTCTCCGGGCTCGAGCTGCAAACTGAAGGTTTTGTTGCCTTGCTGCAAAATGGAAGGCAAAGTAGAATAAGAGCATAATGCAAAACCATTTGCACCAGCCTTCTGTTCCCAATTGTGAAGTAGTGGGACAGCGAGCCTTCCAGCCTCCCTACCTGCTGTGTACACCTGGCCGTGTGTTCTACTGTAAGTTACTTCCCAGAGAATGGCCAGGATTTGAGTCACAACTTAGCAGCACGTCCTTCTCTCTATTAGCTTCCATATTTTTCCTTCCTAGCTTGTGTAGAGCTTGATTCAGCTGTTGAGAGTTTCAGATTACTGAACTTGTCAAGTATACTGCTCCGAGCCAGCCAAACAATCATTTCAATGTGAGATGTGGACATTCCTGTGAAAGGATCTTTCCCTGGGGATACATAACTCTTTGTTAATCAGTGAATGCTAGTTCCTTCCCTGCCTGCCTCACTGAAATCGATAACTAATTTTATTCACTTGGTTCCTATTCTTTGTGCTGAGGCTGCGTCCTAACAACTAGAGTCTTGGGTTTAAAGGCTCCGGCACTTGTGAAGAGCAGTATCTGCCTTTGCAACCGTGTTCAGATCATTGTCGGAAACAAGGAGCTGAGCTCTTTTATTCCCTGGGGAGAATCAGAGTCAAGGACACAAGCATGAGCAGGTTTCTTACTGAACTCTGTTAAATCTGCCTTCAAGAGATCACTCAAGGGTGGGGAGATGAGGGAAATGGATTGTTGTAGGGCTTTCAGTGGGACAGAAGGGTACAAGTCTGCAATATGCTATTAAACAATTATTCATTTAAAGGAACTTACTGTTTTCCTATATGGGCGAGCAATATATAGCACATTGTGAATGCTACTGTCATCACAAGGATAAAGGATAGCAAGGAGTCTGTAGCTTTGAGTCGTGTATGTTAGAATTCCACATTGGCTTGGACTAGGAGGAATGTTTCCCATTGAATTGGTATATACCTCTCTCTCTCTCTCTCTCTCTCTCTCTCTCTCTCTCTCTCTCTCTCTCTCTCTCTTCAATCAATGTATGAAGTTCTCTGTGGTGTGAGGAAGGGCACAGCCTCTTGAACAAGTTGTTTTGGTCTTTATACGGTGGAATTTTAAGCTCTCTGAAGATGCTTGCTTTTAGATTTATGCTTTCACCTTTGTTTACCTTACAGATATTTGCTTCTATGCATCATGCTGGGCTATTTTTGCCCTCTCTGCAATCTGCTTTCATCCCTTCGCCTCTCTTGCATCCCCTAGGATGCTTCAGAACTTCAGTTCCCCTTTCCTGACCTTAATCCCTCTGTCTGTAAGAGTGTTTGTATCAAACAGCAAGTTAAAGAGCAAGACTTGAAGAAAACAGGTTTAAAAATGAGTCTATTACAGATATGGAAAATTTGGTATAAAAAAAATCCATTACACAGACTGCATATTTGTATACAATGCTGTTCCAATGTGCAGTATGAATAGTCAACATATATAAGGCATTTCCCAGGAAACCTTTATCTCCTGTTCCGCATAAAACAGAAAATTTTAAATTAGGCTCAAGCTCTGTTTTTTTAAAGTGAATAAAAATAGATATATTAACTATAACCATCTTTTTCTACATATTCAAGCAATGGTGTGGCTGCCCTTTTTTAACCATCTTTTTCAAGACACTCTTAGGTAAGCAAATGGAATGTGCTGATTTTCAATGTGGAACTTTTAGGCAGTGCTTACAAAAAAATAACCCTACAAAACACACCTGGAAATTCCCGGGTATGGCATCCCACCAGCAAGTGTGGGGTTTTGTACATTTCTAATTTCCCTTGGCACTTGAGGATTCTCTGGCTTCCCTTAGAGCTCTGCTCCCAGATGCATTCCTTTGAACTTTCATAGAATCATAGAATATCGGGGTTGGAAGGGACCTCAGGAGGTCATCTAGCCTAACCCCCTGCTGAAAGCAGGACCAATCCCCAATTTTTGCCCCAGTTCCCTAAATGGCCCCCTCAAGGATTGAACTCACAACCCTGGGTTTAGCAGGCCAATGCTCAAACTACTGAGCTATCCCTCCCCCGCACTGTAATTCAATACTGTAATGAAAGGAATAATGTGCTCCTTCTCTCCCACCCCACCCCTGACATGTGGGCAGCGCTGTAAATTTTACTAGGTGCCTCTTCTGGTGTATTTTGCCTTTCTCTAAAGCATCGAATACTGGTCAAAGCTAGTGGCAATACTGTGTTCTTCATGGACTAGCAGTCTGATCTAAGGTGAATAATCCTATGCTTGTAAACCATAAAGCAGAGTGTTAAATATTTCCCACATCTGGCTTCTCTTTAAGTAAAAACAGAAAGTTAAAAGCATCTGGAGGTGCAGGATCAAGCATCATAAAATAGAGATTCGATGGAGTAAAGCTTTTAAATACAACTTGAGTCCCAGTGACAACACAAACCACTCGAGATTGCTTCTCTTAGTGCATAATATTCTCCAGGATCCTTTGCTGTGTTAGAGCCACACATAATCTCTATTATTTGATCCCTTGTTTATTAGCACTTCCATTAACATGCCTTTTTCCAATTAAACATTAAAAGACCCTTCCCCTCCCCCCCACTTGTGTTTTGGACTACAGTGTCAATGTTAAAAAGCTTCTGGCTATGTTTGCTCCCTGTTCGCTCCTGGTCTTGCTGATAGTATGATGAGGTGGCACAAAATGGCCCTTCTGTGTTCCAAGAGGAACACTAGTAAAGTTGAAAATCAGTTCATTGCAACTCAGAGAGTTGCATCCCAGTCCCTCATGTGCTTTCTAGTATAGATCTCCTACCTCCACATAGCCTAGAGCAGATGGGACTTGAGGTCTCTCCCAGAAAGCACTCTTCCTGGGAGTATAGTCTTGCATGGGTGTTTTCCTGTGACTAGTGGCCAGAAGGTGGTGATGAGACTTGAGGAAAGGGCAGGAGCAACATGCAATTGCCTAAAGCTTCAACCTAGCTTTTCCTGTATGGGGAGAACGGGGCAATTAACATGCAGTGGAGGAACATCTCATTGTGGATATTTCTACGTTGTTTGAAGGGTCTGACATAAAAGCCCCTTTCCTCTGTTTCTTGGGTCTTAATGGAAACTATCTTCCTTGGCAAGATTTGTATTCACCCTCAATGAATCTAAACGCTACAGAGATGGCAAAAAGGAGGGTAAAAGCTGCATTTTTCCTAAACTCTAACTGGTCAATCAATAAGGCACGGTAAGTCCCGGTGCTAGTGTAACCACAACATCTCCTTCCTGAAGATGCTGCTACTGCAGGATGTGCCTATTCTAACATTGCGTGAATCCTGTTGAGGAGAGAGTGCCTCAAGAGAACAGAACTGGGCTGAGCTATGGTAATGTTGGTGCCTTTCCTCTCTCCCATGTCTGCCTCAGAACTAATGTGTGATGCATAGTCAGAGTATATAGCCCTTGCATTCGCACACTTTCTACATGAAGTAAACCATTTCAGTGGCTGGTTTTGAGATTCCAGGCTGTTTCCCCTCAGGGCAGCAGTGTCACCGTAGCTTTACAATTGAGTGTTGGTTCCCCCTAGGGTTTGAAATCCTCTGGCCGGATCTTCATCTCGACTCTTTTCAGGGAGTAGGTTGAGCCGTGCCAGCCATACCAGGTGATTCCATCCGTGTTTTTGGTATTTTCCCCTTTGCGGTAGTAAACCCCATTCAGGTTGGAGTCTGTGCAGCAGTTGTACCAGTATCCACCTTGCAGGAAACAAACAGAGAAAGCCTTTGTCCACCATTTAGTTCATGCTGGTATTCTGTGTTCATGATGTGAACAATTGTCCCTCTGCAGGGAAGGAGTGGGAGAGGGGCCAGGTGCGGAATTCATTCTGGGAGCCTGTGCCCTTGGCAGCTCTCATTACATTGGGAAAGGAGCTAAATTCAAGACACACTGACTGGTGAGCACTTCTTTGAAGAATTCAGACATGCAGTGAACAGGGCAAATCACCAAGGTGATGTAGCCAAATAAGCCCAGTGTCTCTTTGTTAAAGTTCTTATCTGAGGCACTTGATGCACCTTTGAAAGTTTCCTCTCCATTTCTTCCCTCTCTCCCTTTTTGAAAACAAAAGGTCAGCAGAGGACACTGTTCAGTGTTCTTAGCTGGTTGGCTCTGGTATGCATCTGAATGCAATTTGTCTGAGGGTTTACTTTGCAACTGAAGCAACAGTAAAGTATAACAGCTGAATTCAGAAACATTTCCCTTAGGGGCTATAATTGCTTCACCATACAGCCTACAGAGGTGAAGCTCATCCCTCTATATATTGGGGCTGTATTAAGACATTTAAAATAAAAGAGTGAGTTGCAGTGAGTTCAAAAGCACTCAGTTACCTTGGTGATGAGCACAATATAAAAAGCTGAATAGAATATTCCATCTAGAGACTCTCATTACAACATAAACGGAGTAGAGCTCAAGGTGCATGAACCTCCAGATAAAAATAATTCTACAAGTCACTGCAGCCATATTTTATATATAATCTTACATTTATTTAGTACCTTCCATCTGTAACTGAATATAAAAAATACACAGGGATAATTTCACCCACCTCTGGGATAGCCAAGCAGATAATTGATGCACAGTACACGTAACTGTGTAGGTAGATCAAATATTGGCCAAAAACACCAGGGCAAACCCTGATTCCTGTGGAAAGTGCAATGGGACCACTAATGTCTATAACACACATTGTGGCTCTGAGTAGATCCCATTTCAATTCTCCAATTGGCCAGGTAACTGACATATGCATATTCCAGAAACAGTCATCAGTTCACTGATCTGCCATCAGAATGTTAACAACTTAAAACAATTGATTAGTCTCACTCTGTAACCATGACGCCATCCATATGTTGCATAGCGTGGTTCATTCAAACACTTGTAGAGGAGGAATCTGCGCCTTACCTTTACGGAACTTGGCACAGTGATCCACGCACTTGTCGTTGTCCTTGTCCTTGGTGCTGAAGGCTGTGTTGTTGTGGTACCTTAGGGAGTCGTGCCCTGTGTTGCCGGTGTAGTTCCCCAGGAAAAGGCGGTAGCTATTCAACTCATTGCTCAGGGTGAAGTGGTTATATTGTGCGTAGCGGATGTTGCCTTCCCAGTCCTGCCACAGGGGATTAGAGGGGTGAAGAGGAAACAGATTGTTTTTTAAAAAAAGGGTGCTAGGCAGACTTTGGCAGCTGTGTTTACCTGGGATGCATGCCTCTTCTCCGGACAGGAATGTTAGCTGAGTTTTCAACGGTAATGTCTCTCTTAAAATAGAGACTACAGACTAGACTGCAGGAACTCGACTAAGGCAAACTGGAATAAACAAATTTTCACTTAGCATAGCAGGCTGGTGAATTACCAAGGCATCATGTTTGCTAGGTGGTCTGCATTGACATTAAGTTCTATATGCAGAAATCTGATACGCTTCCCTTCTATCCAACAGCCTTATCTTAAATGTGGGCTAACTCAAGTTGGTTTTTCCTCCCTCAGGAAGTGGAGTTTAGATTCTATGGAAGCCCCACAAACCACCGTTTTGTCGATTACCCCATGCCCATCTCCCAAGGCCCTATGCTTACAGCTGCCATTCTTCCAGCCATGACCTGGCCTGATTACTAACTCACCAGCCATTAATAGACAGGAGAAGTTGCTGTTGGTTAATGCAAAGCACTCCTTCCTCCCCATGTGCCGTCTCAGGAGCACTCCTGCCCAAAGGAGTGAGCTTGAGTCCCTCCAATCTGTAGTTGGATATCCCTATAAAATGGTCAGCAGCATAATCCCTGTGCCCTGGGCTATGACCCTTGTTCACCTCAGTGATGGGCAAAATTCATCTGAGAATCCTTTAGAGTCTGTGGCTCACCCAAGATCCAATCTGTAGCCCCATGAAGGTTCTATTACACCAATAGTAAACACTGGGGAATATGCTTCTGTTGTGTCGGGTCTCTCTCGCATTAGTCTCTCTAATCTAAATATGCGAATCCTATAGCCCTCCATTGCTGTTAGGAGATTGTACTTTCTATCAAAGAACCACTGTGCACTAGAAGCTTTTACTGCTGGAAGTGAGAACCTGTGAATTACCTCCAGCTCTACTCGCAGCATGGTCGGGCGTCTGGAGAGCCGATAGATATTTTCATTCCCTAGCCAGAAATCTCCCCGGATGTTGCCAAATCCTTCCTTGTATTGTTTCCAATCTCTGTTGAAAGAGATCAGGCCAACTTTGCGCCTCTGGATGATGGTCCAGCCACCACCGTCTGTCTCCATGTCGCAGTGCACCTGGAGCAAGAGAGGATGCAGTGCTAACCAGTCACAAGGGTTACAGGGTCCCACTTCCAATTTCACTGTATACAAGATCACGAAGCGGGGCAGGACACTCTCTGCACCAAACCCCATCTGTCAAGGGAGTTTGTTGGCCTGTGCAAAGAGTCCCGAAAAACTGATTTGCTCTGAACCTTTCTCTCTAATATACCCTCTCCATCCCTACAATATAAGATCCTGTAGGGACTTTAAATGTAATATGCCATCTCCCTCCCTCCGACACTATAAAAACTGGACTTCAGTATAAGTGTTTTCAGAATGTACAGTATTGAAGAAGCTCTGTTAGAACCAAAGGCGTGCACTTTGTATGCATGGCATCCTCACCTCTAGGTCGGGGCTCCCCAAGAATTCATCAGGTGGCAGCTTGTAAACCCCGGAGATTCTGTAATTCTTCTGGTAAAGAGATGAGCAGTCATAGACAGCATCTGCTTGAATCAAACACAGGAAGTAAGATGCTGAACAGGAGAAGGACCACCTACTGCGGATGTGTGTCCTCAAAGGCTTTAACGCAGTTCTTGAGATAAACATTCAAAGGGGCCATTTTGTTGCATCTCCAGTGAATTGCGAAAGAGTGGAGAAGAATCTGCCTGGGGTGTGATGTGTGCATGGAACAGCTCAGCTCACCTATCGATGAGCTGTATGGCCTCAGTATTGGTGCTGGTCAGGTTTGCATGTGAGACAGAGAGGTGGCAGCGTTGGGACGTGAGGTGTTTTCTGTGGGATTGCTAAGCCTTTTGTCTTCAGCCCCCAAACAGAAAATACTCCTCATAGGAACTCGAAAGCCCATGAAATGAGACTGCACTTGTTAAAAATGAGAGAGATGGTCAGGCTGGTGTTGGATGGGTGGTTATGAGGCCTTGAAGCAAATTGCAAAGCCCCATGTATAGGGCTAGGTATGGTATTAATTCTAGCACACCGGAAAGAATGCTGAATGTAATTTAGTCATCTCTGTCTTGGTTATAAAATATACAAGGAAGTGGCTTTGTGCTTGGCTCTGGGGGGCAGCGGTCACACTTTACAGCTTGCAGTCTTGCCTTTTTCTTCTCCCAACCATCAGGCAGTGGGGGTACTTTGAAAGCAGCACTTCTGAGAGGGAGGAAGTGTCAGGCGCTCAATAGCGACCCCTCTGGCCTGCCCCAAAGTGAATCGGGGGGGGCTCCTTGTGCCTGAAGCCCTTGCGTGGAGGCCACAGCCTCGGGGCCCAGATGATGGTAGGGTGAGGGAGACTAAAATGGGGAGCTCTGAAAAGCTCTATTATGGATCTGGGGAGGAAAGAGCTAAGCGTAAAGGACAGAGATGCTGTGCTGTACAGGAAACTAATGGCTTGTATGTATAACTAGCAGAATCAAAACAGTATCCATTGCCTGTTACCTTCATAGTCTCCTAACCTCTTACTGTAGTACACAAAGCTCCAGCCTTCACAGCCATTTCTATTTTCTATTAAAATTACCAGTGTGTGAATAAAAGTTCCATGCTGGGGAATGAGCGTGTACATTCGTTGCCCCTTCATACACAGGTCCCTATCTGACAGAATGGCCAGGCCAGCTGCCTGCTCTGACCATGTGATGGGGCAGATTAGCTAAGTTTGTGAATAAAACACATTGCACAATAGTTTCTGTATCACGGTTTGCGATGGGGGCGGAGGGGTGGCATTTAGCTCAATTGAATCTCAGTCTTGCCAGCCCCCCTTCCTCTCTGGATAGGAGCTGATTGAGGGCAGGTGGTGTACACAGCTGCTTTTATGGGAGGGGAGAGAAGCTAGCCGGGGTAAGGATTTTTATCCCTCCTGACAGTTTTTTCAGTATATTGCAGGGTGAATGACTTTCACCTGGTGACATGAATTCCCTGCATCTGGCTGCTCAAGTCCCTGCTTGGCTGGCTTTCTCTGTGTGCTGCTTTATTTTACAGAATCACATTGCGGCGTTACTATACCCCTGATGAGACTCATTACGGTAAAACCTTTCCGTTTATTTAAGACAATATAAATAGTGAGCAATGTTTCCAAACAAACGACGTTAAACCTTTTCCTTAAGCAGAACTTAGTAAACGCTGATGGTTTAAGATTTATTTTTTTTTCCCGTTGCAAAACAGACCCAGAATGAAAGTGTTTAGTACATACGATCACCCCAGGCAATAGCCGTCTTTATAGGGAAGTTTAGCCTTGTTGGAATGGTCTCCCTTTGGAGTAGACTTTCCTCAGGATATCCAAAGCAAATGTGCTGTGAAACTTTCCTGCGTCGCTATACCAGGGAAGGAGGGAAAATTTTAAGCCATTGAAATGTGTTATATCGGGGATTTTGCATAATCTACAACCTTGGATTTCTGAGAATTATTATTCAAAAGATGTCTTTTTTTTTTTTATTTGCTTCCGGCTCAGACAGGCGTAAAGATGGTATTGCATCTGCAGGGGTGGTTAAAAGTGTCTCCAGTTGTTTAACTAACCCCTAATCCCCTACCAGTGTTCTGGATGACATGGGCATATTATTGCCAGAGGCTTTCCCACACAAACTGACTGCCTGCCTGTTCAGATTGGGACTGGCGGGAGAGATGTATTAAATGAGTCCATCCCGCTGCAATTGCAGGATCTGTTCTGCTCCCCCAACCCTTGACAGAGAGCAGATCTGATATCAAACTGATAACTGGATCTGTGGATTTCTGGCCAAATAAACCTGGCATCTTTTTGCGCTGCTGTGTCTGCAGAAGCGCACTGGGTAGATTGGCAGTCAGTAGGCACAGTCGCCAGCTGTGTTAATGGGACATGCTAACATAGGTTAAAAGTTGGTGGTTAGTTGGAGTTCTGCATTAAGAGGCGCATCTGGGAGCTTAGAGGCTCCATCCTTACCAGCTGAGGTTTGTGTGACCATCTGGGCTGCCTGCAGCTGCATGATGTCTATCTGGCTGTTAATTTCGGAGTATTTGCTCTCGGCATCAATAAGCCGGGTCTCCATCTGCTTGGTGCTCCCTTCCAGCTTCATTACCTGCATAACCATATTCACCCAGTCGTCTTCCTGCTTCTTGCTCAGCGCCCCCAGCATGGTGCTCAGATTGGCTATCTGCAGCTTGAGCTCTTTCATCTCATTGCAGCAGCCCATCATTTTGAGCTGGGTGTTCCCGTTGGTCGTTCTCCTCTTGGGAGGCTTCTGCAGCCACGCTGGGTAGATGGCCAAGGACAAGGTGATAAAACAGAGCCATGCCAGTTGCATAGTGACTTTCACTGGCATTTTCCCTCTCTGCAGTGAGAATTCTGGAGTTCTCTGACTGAGTCCACTGCAGAGGCTGTGAGCGCAGCAGGGACACAGAAAGTGCTGCAGCACGCTGGTGCCCTAACTCTGTTTCTCTCCCCGTCTCTCTCAGTGAAGGTGGAGTCTAAAGGGGACTTCTGCAGCCCTTTCCTGTAGGAGTCTCTGCACTCTGGAAGTCTCTATCTCTCAGCATCTTAAATATCTTTTCTCCTGTGTACCTCCACCCCCCTGCAGCTGTACACAGCATTCTAGCCCCTCCCAGCTAATCTGTTCATATCAAGTGCCTACCGGCTGAAATCAACACAGACTTAGGCCAAAAAAGAGGTTGGGGGGAGACTTCCCTCCACTCACCTCTGCCCTGTGGGGTGAGAGGGCTAGGAATTCATGGGAGTTTCCATTTGGGTTTTAGCCCTTTCGGTGACTAAGTCTGGCATGTCAGAGAACATAACAGCCTTGGAGGTCCAGGACATGAGAGGGCTTTCTAGCAGGTATGATTTTGTAGCAGTTTGAACAAGGTGACTCTCGTGGGGAATGCTCCTAGTTTGACAGTCATATTTAAAGTATTCCACATGAGCTGTATCTCTTGGGTGCGTTTCCATTTTGGTTTGGTGCAGAGACCATTTTAGCCATTTTATCCCGTAAACAGCTAATCCTCCTCTCTCCAGAGGATCTGTCATTCCTGGAGTATGTGTCTTGTAGGATTTGGAACTGTTCACTTTAGAGAGGAGATGACTAAGAGGGTGTATAGAATGATAACTGTATAGAGCAGGAAAATCATGTGCCTCTTTTTACCCTTTCTCATAATACAAGAACATGGGACATTCTGAGACATTGAAAAGCAGCAAATATAACAATGACAAAAGGAATTCCCTTTTTACCCAACATATGATTAACCCAGTGAGCTGATATTGAGGCCAGAATTCGATCAGGTTTTTGAAAAAGAATTAGACATTTATGTGGAGAAGTAGAGCATCCAAAGTTTTATATATAATATAGGATTAAAAATAATCGTATTAAACCCTCATAGTTCAGGATGTAAACCACGCATTAGCTGTTGGGATTAGGAAGAAACTTTCCCTACGACAGATTATTCCATAATTGTCGTCCACAAGGATTGTTACTCCTTCCTCTGAAGCATCTGTCCTGGCTGCTGTCGGAGGCAGGATAACGGAATAGATGGAGCACGCGGTTGATTCAGTCTGGCTGCTCCAATGGATGCCTGTTTTTTAAAAATATCAATCAATCATACAATCATAGAATATCAGGGTTGGAAGGGACCTCAGGAGGTCATCTAGTCCAACCCCCTGCTCAAAAGCAGGACCCATCCCCAATTAAATCATCCCAGCCAGGGCTTTGTCAAGCCTGACCTTAAAAACTTCTAAGGAAGGAGATTCCACCACCTCCCTAGGCAACGCGTTCCAGTGTTTCACCACCCTCCTAGTGAAAAAGTTTTTCTTAATATCCAACCTAAACCTCCCCCACTGCAACTTGAGACCATTACTCCTTGTCCTGTCCTCTTCCACCACTGAGAATAGTCTAGAACCATCCTCTCTGGAACCACCTCTCAGGTAGTTGAAAGCAGCTATCAAATCCCCCCTCATTCTTCTCTTCTGCAGACTAAACAATCCCAGTTCCCTCAGCCTCTCCTCATAAATCATGTGTTCCAGACCCCTAATCATTTTTGTTGCCCTTTGCTGGACTCTTTCCAATTTATCCACATCCTTCTTGTAGTGTGGGGCCCAAAACTGGACACAGTACTCCAGATGAGGCCTCACCAATGTCGAATAGAGGGGGACGATCACGTCCCTCGATCTGCTCGCTATGCCCCTATTTATACATCCCAAAATGCCATTGGCCTTCTTGGCAACAAGGGCACACTGCTGACCCATATCCAGCCTCTCGTCCACTGTCACCCCTAGGTCCTTTTCCGCAGAACTGCTGCCTAGCCATTCGGTCCCTAGTCTGTAGTGGTGCATTGGGTTCTTCCGTCCTAAGTGCAGGACCCTGCACTTATCCTTATTGAACCTCATCAGATTTCTTTTGGCCCAATCCTCCAATTTGTCTAGGTCCCTCTGTATCCTATCCCTACCCTCCAGCGTATCTACCACTCCTCCCAGTTTAGTATCATCCGCAAATTTGCTGAGAGTGCAATCCACACCATCCTCCAGATCATTTATGAAGATATTGAACAAAACGAGCCCCAGGACCGACCCCTGGGGCACTCCACTTGACACCGGCTGCCAACTAGACATGGAGCCATTGATCACTACCCGTTGAGCCCGACAATCTAGCCAACTTTCTACCCACCTTATAGTGCATTCATCCAGCCCGTACTTCTTTAACTTGCTGACAAGAATACTGTGGGAGACAGTGTCAAAAGCTTTGCTAAAGTCAAGATACAATACATCCACTGCTTTCCCTTCATCCACAGAACCAGTAATCTCATCATAGAAGGCGATTAGATTAGTCTCGCTTTTGCTTGGTAGGAAGAAAGTGTGAAAGACACAATTGAGCCATCTTGTCCCACGTGGAAGACACTCACTGTTAGTCTCTAAGGTGCCACAAGTACTCCTTTTCTTTTTACGGAAACAGACTAACACAGCTGCTACTCTGAAACCTGTCGCTGGTCTAAGAAAGAGCTAGGATACATGGTGATAAAGCAATTATCCTAAGTAAAACCTTACTAGTCCCTGATGCATCTTGGACCTATGGAAACGTAACTTGCTCCAGCACTCAGCTTTTACTTCTCAGCCTTGTTAAACTTACTGCTAGAGGTTTTGTTTGTAGGGATGGATGAACGTCCCAGCCAGCTAGTAACTTTTCAGCAAAGCAGCAATGGTGTCCTGGCAGGGCTCAGAAAGTGGGAAGATGAAAGCATCAGAGCGTTTGCAGAGATGAAGCATGGTGACACATTGCTGCAGACGCCCGAGAGCAGGGGTAAAGATCTCTGAGCAAGTAGCATGGGTATCTTGGTGGCTGACCCCTTTTGTGTGCTGTGCTCAGGGCACACCCCTGCCACCTGAGGCATCAGCAGGCAAGGCTCCCACATGTTTCCAGTGACCTGAGATGACACCAGACTCTGTCAGTTGGGAGTGACAGGTATTTTTCTTTGAAAGTACAGCGGCTCCCTCTCCTCATGAGTGTGTTGGCTGTTGCTTGTTTTCTGTTGCTGGCATTTCAAGAGCCTTCCATAGCAAAATTGTGTTGTATACCACAAACGAGCATGTGCCCCACATGCAGACCAAAAGCCTGACTTTTTTGTTCTGCATGTAATCCTGTCTGAGCCCTCTTCTAGCCAGAGCTTCTGTCTTTCCCCGGGGGCAAATTCTTGTCAGGCTGTGTGTGATGAGAATCGTTTTTGTCAAAAGCAGAGACCAATAGTGGAGTAAGCTGAGTTCTTGTTTCTCTCTCTCTCCCTCCACACACACAAAAAAAAAGCACACTCCCACGTGTGTCCCTGCTGTGGTCAAACCCTTGGCGTTCTTTTGGAATTCTAACAGCCTTTTATTTTTTCTAAGCAGTTTTGAAAGCTGATCGGGGTGGTCAGTCTGAAAATAGAAGTGAGGCCTGTCAGTGATGTGCTACCCTCTGACAAAGGGACATGGCCCACCTTTGCTGCTGTTCTGCCTCCCTGAAGTTCATTTTCATTTTCAAATGCTCTTAGCTCCTGACTACATCTTTATGGCCACCACAGTATATGTATCTCAAAAACTGGGGACAGGGTATAGGCAGTGGAGGGGCACTTGCAGTCCCCAAGGGACACTGAAATACATCCTCCTGCTTTCAGCATTGAAGTAATAAAAGGACCCAATGTTCGGACAAATTCTTGCCTTCAGTCAGGAGTTCTAATACAGAGGAGAAACTGATCCAGTGTGAAGGCATTAGACTAGAAGACAGGAGACCTAGGTTTATTTCTGGTCCTGCCCCAGGGCTCTCCCCTCTGTGGCAAGTTACTTCATCACTCTTTTGATTCCGTTTCCCTGTCTTTAAATGGGGGTGATACTGCGTTTGCTAAAGCACTTTGGTGTCTATGCTGTACAGGAGCTAATAAGGAACAAGTCTTGGTAGACAAGAACAGAGAAGAGGGCAATCCTAGGAAAATTGCCTTCATTACATCTGAGGGAGATTTAGACAGGAGTTGTGAGCTTTTAGGGGAGAAGCTCAGTTCTTAACTTTACTTGGGCTTGCTTTCTTAGTAAATATTTGAAAGACGAGTTTGAAAAACTGAGTAGCAATCTCTAAAGCAGCGGCAGCTGCTGCTGCTCAGTGCCAAGGGGGTATCCTGTATATTAGAGGCTGGTACCACTATCACTTATTGGAGAATCCCATAAAGAGGAGACGGTCTGTATATTGGAAGTGTGGAGTGTACTGGGTACAACTCATGAGTGAGGGGAGCTCTTCTCCAAACTCCTGGGCGGTTTCCAGGTTTATTTTCTTTGTTCTGTTGCATTCTTTTCTCTTTTCCAAAATGAAAAGATTTCACACTGGAATTGAGAATCTGTTTATCTAAAACTGGGTTTTTCCCCTTTTTTCCTCCTCTTAGCAGAACGGGTCATAAAAGAACACTCCTAGCAGGATTCCTTTTCACTGCAAATGTTGGTTTGTAGAGAAGCCCTTGTGTATGGCCCTTTAATTGGTTAGATTACGGAAGGAGATAATGCACAAGCCCCATAACAGAATCAGCCATTGATTGAATGTACTTTGAATGAAAGAAAAGCACAAGTCAGGCATGTAGATCTGTGTGCTTGAGAGGTGGGGGCTTTTGGCAAATGTCTGGAGATGCAGTGAGCCTACTATGAGAATAACCAGGGTCTTGAGAACTAAACTCCCAGCTGATGGCCCCATCTCAGGAGAGTTCTACCTGGCAGTGCTTTGTGGTTAGGAATAACAGGATCGCTGTGTATTTTTTTCTCCTAAAAATATTTAGCTTCCACTATGGGAAAGTGAGGTCTTGGGCATGTTTCACTGGTGCTGCAGTGCAGTTAATAATTAGAGCATGTGACACAGGCTCAGAGCTGAGAGAGGGATATATGGGTTCTTCTCAGACATACAACTTTTCTGAGGGCGGTCTTGATGCAAACTGTGTGTATTCATCCCCTTCTTGTGCAGAAATGTTAATTTTCCCATCACTGGCTTTTTCTGCTTTCTTGACTTTTCGTGTTCTTAGTGCCTTATCACCTGGAGATTAAAGAGCCATGAAAGGAAGAAAATTACTTCAGAATTTCTGCAGAGATCTGAACAGATGGGCAAAAAAGCATTTGGCTTTTAGCATGTCTCAGGCTTTGATCTTGCTTTCCCTGAATTCTTACCTAGGACCAGAACACCTGTGATCGCTGTGATCAGAAATGTTCTAGCTACAGCTGTGCTTAAACGTAGCTGTTGCTAGCATGGTTCTTGCATGATTTCCTTGACATGTATAGACCCTGCATTGCTTGCTTGCTTGTTTTAGGGATCTTTGCTAGCCAAACCATGTTGTAAATTAACCCATCCAGTCCCCTTTCCCTGGTATTCAATACCATGATGCTGTACCATGTGCCCAGCAGATGACCAATCCCTTTCCACACCAGATAGGGAAATAACACTGGAATCCTGTTAGCCACAATTGATTCTGAATATGGTTATATCTGGCCTGGTGCCATTCCCTATGCAAACAGGGCTTATATCACTAGCTAGTGTTACATAATTAGGAGTATATTAGTGTTTTCTAATTAGAAGTAGCTATCTCCTGTACCTGGTGGGATAGATTAAATCAGTGTTGGGCTTAAGCTACTCCTTCCTCTGGGGAGCTGTTCTAGCAGGTGTACAAGTTCAAAATGGGTGAAGCTAAGACTAGAAGGCAAACTCAGTGCCCCGTGGCTAATTGGTAGTCAGTCACTGCAGAGCACATAACATGCAGCTGGTAAATGCTTTTAGGGACCTAACCCACTGTTGTTGCCTACCGTGATTGACAAGGTGCTTATTAGATTCTTCACTGCTGGCAAATTCCAGGAAATCTATCCCTAGCAAAGGATCCTTAGGGATGTGTGTATTTCCTCCAGATGTATAATAAGTCTGTATGTAGTATGCTCATGTTCATTGTTTTTAACTCAGCAGCTCACAATTAGTAACTGATTTCTTATTAAAGTCAAATAGAATTGTTGACTGTCGGAGTGATTTGGTTACGTAACTCATAATAGAGAATGTATCCAATAGAGGAGAGAATAGACTACTGCAGACCTCCAGGCTGGAGTCACAAAACTGATGGAAGAATTATTTCAGGGAGATACAAATCTATTCCCATTACTGCATCCTGATTTTACTGATGATGAGTAAGGACAGATACCTCAACAGTCTTTGTTGCTTCAGCCAGTAAATATATTCCATTATTATGGTTGCAAAAACAAAGCAGCACAATAGAAATGCAGTTCCTAAGAATAAAAACTAAGATGTGGAAAGACTTACTGCCTTTATTAGCTTTAATTACTAAAGTATGTGAGGGGAGATCTGATTTTTAAAAGATCATTGGTATAACTCCTGGAATGGCATGTGATATTTATACTACCTTGGCAGTGTTCTTTCCTTGCATATCTGATGCCTAAAAACTCTGTATCTCTGGTCTTGCCTTTTTCCCCTAGATGTTTCCCCTTGCTATTTTCCTTCTCTACCTTTATTAAATCTCACTTATTAAAGGGCAGAAGATAGCGAGATGGAGACTTTCTGCAGCATATCCAACCGGGTTGGCTGAGAATTCTGTTATGGTTTCCACGGCGTCTCCCTACATCAGCAGGAAGCTGTGTGCAGGCTTTTATATCAACACTGGGAATCCAGCCAACTTCAGGGCCTGTAAGCAATGCGGTGAGACTTCACTGGAAAGATGAAGGGGGATTGGCATGGGCTCTGAACAGTCAATCACTGCAATGATTATTGAAAACAACTCTTTGCTGACATTGGTTTCCACAAACATTTTTTCCCAAGCATGGGAATAATTTTTAGTGGCTTGGTGGAGATGTTTTGTGGTGGTTTTTTTTTCAAAAGTTTGTTGAATCAAGGATTCAGGGATGTTTGAACACAAATAAACCATAGAATTGGAGAAACTGGCCAGCAAAGGCAACTCCCTGTGTCAGAAGATTATGTGTTCCCCAAAGCTTCCACAAAGCCTCAGCCCTCAGCTTCTAATCCCAGAGGAGAGCTCCCCGCACTTCTGCACAGGGAAAAATAAATTTGATTTAGATGGGTGAAACTTTCAGAACAATGGGAAAGGGAGCCTTTCAATGGGTGGGGAGAGGAGAAGAGGGCTCTGACCTCAGTATGACTCCCTAATCTTGCATAGCCTCTGAGCATCCGCATTAATGCAGCAATGTGCCTTTCCTACCAAGCTTTTGAAACCTTTTCTGGCTGATGCAAGATGGCAAGTGTGTGTTCTCCACTCACTGAGGGAGATTAATTTTTGGGCCTTCTGAAAGATTTCTGTTAAAGCAAAGCTTATGTTTTTCTTGTGAGAAGGTAAGGGAGGGATCCTGTCTGCTTTCACTTAACCTTCTGAGTTCTCAAAGGTCTTATAAATTTTGAATGACAGACAATATTGTTGGTGACCTTCAGAGAACAGGAAGCACTTGAAAGCTACCAGGGGCATATGAGAGAGAATCTTTCTATTGAGTATTAGGTATGCAGGAGAACCTAAGAGGAGAAGAAAGCCCAGCATTTGAGTGCTTTTCCTTCTGGTGGAAGCAGCTTTGTTGATAGGTTTGTTTTTTTCACTCCCAATCCTTGTCTGATTTCTTTTTGAAAAGCCTTTACAATACAGAAGTTGCTTTCTTATACCGTGTCTGTTTGATGCATTCATAACCTAACATTAGTTGCATTATCTTTTAAGGAACACTAAAAACAATTTGCTGAAGACTTGAGTATTTAGTCCTTGCTCATTGGGACAGTGAATTTGTCATGGGCATCAGTTTTTGAGACTACTGATTCTGCCCCACTGCCTCCTCCCCGTAACCTCTGTCTTGTTACATTAGCTGGTCAGTTCTTGTAATAACCACCCTGGCTACTATGCACAAGTGTGAAGAAAGGGAATTGCTTTCCGGGATGCCTGGTCAAACAGGACTGGGGTGGAAGGAAGGAGTCTGCACAGTCACAATCAAGGCCAAATCAGAAACATGGATTAAAACCTAGACTTTATCAAAATGTGCCATGACTAATCCATGATTTTCTTTGCCAAACTCATTGCTCTTACCTGGCTGCTAAGGATTATGTATGCAGACCGCATAGGGTGAAATCACCTTCTGATGACACTTAGCCTCAGTTTTCATTCTTTTCTGTGATTCTAGCCGGTGCCACAAATGGATCTAAATTGTTCTGAACCGTGGTGACCGAAACACTGTTCCAGTCTGTATTTTAAAAAGCCGTGGTTTTTACTGCTGCCTTAGATTGCCATATAAAATATGAAATCAGATTGTGGAAATTAGAGAAATCAGAGCATTATTTTAAAATAACATATATCAAATCCCTTCCATTGCTATGAATTGCCAAATTGTGTTCCTGCTGCGGGCTGCCATTTTAATGATATGTATCCAGACAGGAAGACAGCAATGCTACCAGAGAGAGAACAGTGGGAGATTTCCAGAGTTCTTTTAAAGTAAGAAATAGAAGAATTCCATAGATGTTCACACTAAAACAAAATACAGAACTTACCTTAAAAGAGCTGTAGAAATTTCCTGCTGCTCCCCATGTCTGACTGCAGCTTTGATCTCCCCTCATGATGCTTGTAATCAGCTGATAATGGAGCCAGCTCCTCCTTACTTTTAAAAAAAATTGTATAGGATTAAAAATATAATTAGGAATTATTTTGTCTTGCTTTTCACTTTGGATCAAGCTATTGAAACCCTCACATAAAAAAGATAATTTGGACCTTGGCAGCATCCTTTTTCAAAGAAAACCTCAAGAAAATGTAAATGGTGGCCATTCTTCTGAAAATAAAATAATTTAAATTTGGAAACTGGAAGTTGGTAAAATGCATTGCAGATGTTATTTATTAACTTAACTGATTAATCAGCACTTTGAAAACAAAACAAAACAACTCCTGCAATACAGAGGACGTTAAGGAGGAAGGAGAAGTAGGTTTCAGTTGAGTTCAACGGGCTGAAGATTAACACAATGTATACTAGAAACTTGGCCATTGCTAATGGAGTTTTCTCTGTAATTTGAGTGAACCAACACAAGACTCTGGTGGAGTCTAATTTCAGAGATCTATTTGCAAACTGTTTTACCTTGACAAGCAGTGAGTATAAGGCACTAATCTTTTGCCGATATTGAATGCACCACTGAGTCTGTCTTTATAGGCAAAGTTAACATGGGCTTGGCGTTGTCTTCACTATGAAAAAAGATGGGTCTGCCTGCTCACTGGTGTGAAAACTACAGACTGTCTTATCTACCTCATGCTGAAATCCTAGTGAAGACATCTTGCATTAAGAGCGTACCTTTTTTTTTTTTTTCCCAGAGTGAAGACATAAGAACAGCCATACTGGGCCAGACGAATGATCCGTCTAGCCCATTATCCTGTCTTCTGACACTGGCCAGCGCCAGATGCTTCAGAAAGAATGAACAGAACAGGGCAATTGAGTGATCCATCTGCTATCATCCAGTCCCAGGTTCTGGCAGTCAGAGGTTTAGGGACACCCAGAGCATAGGGTTGCATCCCTGGGCATCTAGGCTAATAGCTATCCTCCACAAAGTTATTTAATTCTTTTTTTGAACCTAGGTATACTTTTGGCTTTCCCGGTGTCCCATGGCACAAAGTTCCGCAGGTTGTCTGCATTGTGTGAAGAAACATTTCCTTATGTTTGTTTTAAACCTGCTCCCTATGAATTTATCTGGGTGACCTAGTTCTTGTGTTATGTAGAGGGGGTAAACTACACTTTTTCTCCACACCGTTCATGATTTTAAATTTCTATCATAACCTCCCTCCCCCAATCATCTCTTCTGTAAACTGCATAGTCCTGCACTTTTTAATCTGTCTGTGGAAGCTATTCCATACCTCTAATCGTTTTTTTGAGATAGGGCAATCAGAATTGCACGCAGTATTTACGGTGTGGGCGTACCATGGATTTCTATAGTGGTATTATGTTTTCGTTTGACCTGTTGAGAGGAGGGCTAAATAGGGGACTTGCTTTCTGCTGAGGTTGGTCAGCAAAGCCATTTCTGCCTTCGGGCATGTTTCCCCACCTTTTTATTCTGGAAGATTTGCAGATCATCTTTCTCTGGAAACTACGAGGAAAATATCCATCTGATTCTAGTCCAGTAAATTGCTATGAATCCCAGTCACAACACTGACTAAAAGCTACTGATGGCTCTGCCTGACTGGAACATTAGTCCCTCGGGATTCTGTGTGTGCCTGAATGCTTTAGCGCTGTTCGTTCTCTGTCCAGTCCCAGGCAGCGATAACTGGAAACCAGGCTTGTCATTCCTTAAGAATGTAATAGAATTTTAGAAGATTGTGTCTGAGCAATGAATTAATGGCAAGTGCCTCAGGCCCTCTGAACCTGCCTGAAGAGGGGTAAGAGCAGTAAGTCTTTGAAATCTGAGGGGAAAGAAAATACTCCATTGGTATTAATTTTAAAATTACATTTTGAAGGTGTTGACACTGCTGCTTTTAATGTTACTGTGTGGCTTCCAGGAAAAGCACAGTCTGTCCCCCCAGCCTCAAAAGAGCTAGTCTCCAAAGAGGCGTGAGTCTGTTTTTAAATGACTCGTTTCCCTTTGAAAACACATTCCAGTCAGCTATGGTAATGGTGATTTCATGAGCTGTCAATATGCCTTCAATAATCGGTGAGTGAAAAGCTGAATCCAACGGAGGAGAGAAGGCAGAAATCCATCTAATAAACAAGAAACTCAGACTCAAACAGGATAGGGCCGAACCCCATTTATCCCCACACACACAAGAGCATTTTCCACTCACCTACGTAAGATTTAATAGCAGAGTGCTTAGAGTTCATTGCTCTTAAGAAATAGCATATTGAATGCTCTGCAGAATAATATGAACTGTAACATGTATTACTCAAACTACACCTGTCAGTTTAACAAAGGGAACACGATGATTTATGGGGATTTGTTTTACTCTTTGTCATACATAATAGGGATGAAAAAGACCAATGGGAATCATCGACTCCATTTCTCTGCCAGTGCATATAATCCCCTATTGCATGCAAAAATGAGAACAGTATGCAAACTTACAGTGCTCAGAAACTCCCCCGTGGATCCCCCTGCTCCGCCTCCCACCATTAATGTGAGTTTTTCCTGCCTCGTTGGAGGTTTTTGTGGTTAAAAGCCTCTATTTATACTTAGGTAACGTTTAACAGAAAGTCAGTAACACAGTAAGTGTGTTGCATTTTTGGGAGCTGTCCACTGAAGAGAAATGGTGGAAGCATGCAGTGGGGAATGTCTGCTTGACCAGCTTCTCTCACAAATGCCTTTGCACCTTCTTCCATGCTGCCCACTAACTTGGTTCATCCTTCCTGCATTTATCCATAAACAGCTAGCCCTTCAGCTCTCTCCTCGAGACCCACCTTGGCCATATTATCTGCAAGAAATTGATGATGATGGGTTGGGAGGCGGGCAAGACCAGGCTGCACTCTTATTTATCTAACAATTAAAATTTTGCATCTCTATTTCTATAAAAATTGTATCCCTCTATCCTACCCTTCATGAGTCACTTGTCATCTTAAATTGTAGTCTCTCTGGGACAGTGGTCATTGTGTTCATATGTCTATATGGCATCTGCCACAATGGGGTCTTGATCCTGATCCTGACTGGGCTTTCCGACACTATTGTGATAAAATAATCAGTACATTTATATAGCTAGCATATTTCTCCAACTCCTCTGGATGCCTCTTTTGTCCCTCACTTCTACTGCAAACCTGCCCCATCAATCCTGGCACAGCTGTTCCCCTCAAAATACAAAGATATTCTGCTTTCCCCAGTCGTCAGCAAACCTGCAATTAAACCCAACCAGCTACCCATCCCTTTTCCTTTGTGCCTTCACCTCTGAATCCATCAGACATACCATTTTCAACTGTTCTTCGAATTCCTATCCATCAACTTCATCTTGAAACCCCTCCAGCCTGGCTTCTGCCCCCTTTGCTCCATCGAAGCTGCTATCTCACTGAGCTCTCCCAGTTACCTTTTCCTGGGTAAGTCTCAGGACCTTTACTATATGCTCAACTTTCTTGAACCCTCTGCTCCTTTTGATGCTCAGTGACACCTGCTTTAAGATTCTGTCCTCCCTTAGGTTTTGTGACTCAGTCCTCTCCTGGTTCTCTTCCTGTTTTTCCTTGGTCATTCCTTCAGTGCAGCATTGTCCTCCCTTTGTGATACTGCCAGACAGCAGTGCAGAGACCACTTTATTCCCAAGAGACGCTGTATCCAAAGAGCCAGACAGCAGCTCTGGGTGAAGCCCACATCACCAGCAATGCAGCCCAGCCTCCCCACTAAGCTGTGGACATTTGTTCTGTCCAATGCCCTACCAATTTCACGGCTGTGAAAAACTCATCACGGACCATGAAATAAGCCCTTCCCCATGAAATCCAATGTCCCCTTGTCCCTAGGAGTCCCTCAGCAAAGGGGGCTCCTACCTCTAGCTGGGCTGGGGAGGTACAGGACTTGTCCATCCCCTGCACAGCCACTGGGGGTGGGGGACCACACCCACCTCCGGGTGCCTCCCCCTGCTGCAGGATGCTCTGGGGCTGGGCAGCAGCGCCAGCGGTTCCTGCAGATGGGGGAGGCTTGTGGAGTTGGATCTGATCTTCCTTGTGCTGCTGGGAGCACCCCAGCAAAGGGAGCTCCTAGCTGCTAGTTGGGCAGGGCTGGGGCAGGACAAGACTTGCTCTTTACCTGCAGGGCTGCTCTTGGGTATCTCTCCTGGCTGCAGATAGATCCGCACCCCCTCTTCCCCACTCTGTCCAGCTCTGAGGGTGGCAATCCCATTACCTCACTACAACAGGTTTGCGACACCCCTCCGCCATCTCCTTTTGGGTCGGGACCCCCACAGTTACAACACTGTGAAATTTCAGATGAAAACATCTGAAAATGTGAAATTTACCAATTTTCAAATCCTATGGCTGTGAAATTGACCATAATGGACCACGAATTTGCTAGGGCCCTACCAATGCATGCTTGGCAAGTGGGTCCCTGCCAAAGACCCACTTCTGTTTTAATTCCTACAAGATATGAGCAAACCTATGCTGGCTAGGCCGAGAGTCCGATGGGGAAGTAGATATTTTGAGACAGGATGTAATTTCATACCGATCATATTTATTTATATATAAAAATTGTATATCTGACTGCCTCCCTTTCCCCTGCTCTTTTGTTGCTTGTCAGTATCTCTTTGGGGTAGGGACTGTATCTACGTCACCTAGCACTACAGAACTTTAATCCTGATTGGGTCTTCTGGGCATTACAGTCATATAAATGACATCTGAGCTAGGCTCCTCTTTTGGGATTATTCCAAGGACATGTTACAAAGTAATATTTGACTCTTTTATTTAATGCCCAGAATTGATTTGTACTTAGTACACCTCTGAGTTCCTGTTTTGTTCTCCTGTGAATCATTCAAATAAAAATAAAATTAAAAGATATTTTTGACTTTTTTTCCTTCCCAAATGGCTAATAGTTGAAGGTATTTTTGGAAACTGAACCATTCATTCCTCTGTCGTATTTTCCTGCTTGTTCATCCAAAATAATCAGAATTGGGTCTGTCTTTGTTTTTGAACAAATGTAAGATGGCCAGGTCCTGTGACAACAGGTGTCATTACAAATAATGAGAATATTGTCTGCTGCTCTAGTAAAGAAAACATTTTGGTTAGTAGCTTTTGCCAACTGAGCACACAGGTTGGATTTAAGGAATTCTCATCGCACTAATTCTTATAGGAGAAAATGCTTGATTAAAAAAAACAAACAAATAATGAAATATTTCCTTTTTTGGAGGATGAGGAGGAGAGGTCACCTCTTAAATTTAAGAAACCCCTCTCTTCTGCAATGGATAACAAAAAGAGAGAGCACATAGAAACTCTCCACGTATGAACCTCTAGTTTTAATAGGCTTTGTGTTTTTATTTCACTGCTAATGCTCCTGGGCTGCACATGCCAGTAATCTGGATTCTGCACTGAGAGTGTTCACTCTTAGAGCCCTTTCAGTTAGAACTTCATCCTGTACTAGTGTCCATAGGAAAGTCTCACCTGGGGGAGGGGGGGATCGTCTACATCTGGGCAGTTGTGGGAGAAGGACCCGTGGGGTTGCCTCTCTATTTCTTCCTGCCAAGTGAACCTCCAATATAGACTCGCAGGCCTGAGCACCTTCCACAGTGCGTTCCAGAACCTCCCTGGAGGATGAATAGAAAGGAGTAATCTGGGTTGACTGACAGCTTTGTTTTTAAAGACCACCCATTTTAGCCCTTGTTTCGTACGTGGGCCAGAATTTTTATCACTTCTAAAACAAGGTCTTTCCTCCCTCCCTCCCTCCCCCACCTCTCAAGCTAAGAGCAAATTGTGCCTTGTTAAGGCTTGTCTGGAATGCAGAACATTTCATTCTACTCTGGACAGCAAAGGGGAAGCGTGCACAGAAAAAAGAAAAAAAAACGTACCAAGCGCTGTCAACGAAGGAGCTATGCTAATTGCTAAAGAATAAAAGATAATGGCCAATTTGTCAGCAAGCGTTGACAAGAAAGATAAAGTTGGAAGTAATTAACTGTCTTACGTGCTGGGAGTGATGTGTCTGCCAATGGCTCTCTAAATCATCAGGCTATGAAATGTGGCAGAAATTTATCACTTTTATGATGCAGCACTGACTAGCTCCTGCTTGGGAAGTGTGGAGGCAGTATGTTCTTTGATTGTCCCCACTGAGACGTGGGTGTATTCCTAACCTGGCCTGTCTTGATGACGAACTCTGGGAAGTGTGGTCAGCTGTGCATACGGAGCCCAATAGTGTCTAATTCAGCTCAGTGCATTTTGAGCTCATCTTCACTAGGCCGGCATACCTTTTACTCCATCTGGTGTGCTCCTTAGATATCTGAAATGCATTGCGGAAGCTTGGGCTAATTTAACCAGGCTGGAAAGAGTTCAGGGTGAGAGAACTAAATCAGGAGCCCATGACAACGTTACACTAATATTTCACACTTCTGCTGGTGTCTTTTTGCAAAGCACCCACAGCATATCACAGCCATTAATTCAATAATCTGCCACACTGTTGTGTCATCAGGCTTAAGTCTCAGGATCTCAATTTTTACAGATAGCTTAAATGACACATTCTGACTTGCCCTAGGCCATAGTGGAAGTCGATGACTGTCAAGAAAAGAACCCAGGAGTCCTTTCCCAGCTATTTGTGCGTCTCTGAATTAAGTATAGGATTATATCTCCCGTCCCTTGCCTTGCACTGACTTAAATTGATAAGGGACAAGTTGAGGGTGACAATCTCATTCATGGTACCAAAATGTCTGTCTCAAGTGCTTTACGTTGCAATGTTTCCCTTTCAAATCACTGTAGCAGGAAGGGAGGGTCTTGGACCATTTGGGCATCCAGAAGCCCCACAGGAGACTGCTTTGTAGAGGATTTAAAAAAACAAACAAAACAGGAGCCAACCTGCTGGTTTTCTGGTTTTCTCCTGTGCTAGGGCAGGGGATAAAGCACCGCTATTTGTTATCTCTCTGACACAGAGCTGGGTCTCTGTAGAGCAGCATGAATTAAGCTTGCACCTATTTCTCTCTGGTGCCCATTAATGGTGTTTTGGAAATGTGGGGATTAGGAAAGGGGTTCTTCCTATCTCAAGTATGCAACGGCATGAAACATTCCAGGCCCTGTCTTTTTCACGGCTCTTGTAGTGTTCCTGAGTCAGCATTACAAGGCTAGACTGTGGCATGAACAGTCTGACCAGCCTGTAGAGAAGTCCAAGGTATCCTTGTAGATGGGCTCTATGTGCTCCATAGGGTGCACAGAGTTCTCATTGTGTAGGAAACATGATACACATGATGCAGATTAAGGGTTGTGGTGTAAGTAGGCTTCATGCATGGACCTTGAAACTCTAAATTGTACATAGACCCGGGAAGGCATGTGGATATTAACTACTGAAGAGCCATTGAGAACACCTGGACTTCAATAATATACAAGAAAGGAGCTCGTCAGATCTGACAGCAGGGGGACCTGTGTTTTGATTGTGGACTTCTCTGGCAGCATTTATCTACAAAATAGATGCACTGGTTTGATTTCAGTGGCAAAAAGACGAAGGCTAGATTATGTAGGGTCCAGGATTATAGATGAAGCCAGGAAAAGCAGAGCTGGAACCCAGACCTCCGGACTCTGAGCCTGGTGGCTTAGCCACAAAAGAGATTTCCCCACAAAAGAAATTTCAATAATAAAATTATTATACCACTAAGAAGGCTACTGAAACATTTCTTTGTCACCCCATGCCTCCTTAGCTCAGCTAGTGTGAACAATGCCACTTCAGCTGAAGGCTCTCTCGGTATTCTCATTATACATCTGTATTTCATGGGGTGTTGTAATTGAAGGGAAAAAAAACAATCCTTAGTGGGAGAGGCATGGAGCACTGAGAGAGGCTGGCGATGGCTTTGGTCTTTGAAATTAGTTCTTCTGCTGGTAAAAGAGACAAAAGAAAACGTAGCTTCCCACTTTCATTATGGTCGGGTAACTGTACAACTCGTGTCTTCTAAAATGCATATTTTATTTAGAAAGATGCATTTAAAAATGTGCTGTGTCTGTACCTCGTTTTCCTGATCTGTAAAATAGATATGCCACCTCGGTTCCTGATGGTACGTGGTAAGAATTAATGCTTCTAACGGGCTTGGACACTGACTTTAAAAGCACTGCATAAATGTGTATGACATTGTACTACTTGGAGCCATCTTTACTCTGAATTGGCAATTTTAGTCATTTCCAACCACCTCCATTATGGAAGTTCAGTGAACATGTTGGTGAGATGAGTGTTTGCTGGTAAAGGTTTAAGCATGAAGAATTCTAGCTGCCAGGATTAGCTGTCAGTTGAATGACCAGAATCTCCTACTCAGGTTGGTTTTTTTTCTTCCCCTTTAGTTAGTTTGATGTGATGATGTGCCATCGGTACAATTTATGATTTGTAGCAAGCCTAGGGCCCCAGTCCATCCTCAAGACAGATGTCAGTGGAGTTGCTTTTCCTTCTAATCCCACAGCCAGAGAAGGAAGGACTGCCCCTGAGTTGCAGACTGTGGATAATAGGGCTCCAGAAGAGAAGAGACTCCAAGTGGTCACTGGCTTGGCTTATTTAGGGCCAGTGCTGTTCTTGCCACACACAAGGAAGGTCTAAGGCAGTTTTGCATTAACTAGTTTGTTTACTGTAGTGTTTAAGTGAGAGGGCTGGAGGAAGCTTGAATGTAAATTATGCTCAATGTAGGTATTATGTTCTTCTCCCCAAGCCCGATCTCGCTGAATGCTGAGACTTTGCAACTTCCTTGGCTTGCAAGAGAACCACTGCTATGGGAACTAGTGTCTGGAAACAGACTATGGCTTTTCCACTTCTCTGTATGTAACACCCACCCATTGAAAAATGGATGTCCCTTTCCATTTCTTCTTGCCCTCGTCCCCCTGCATGGGACTATTTTTCTTTATCTTCCACAGACAGCGATTTTTTTTTTTTGTCTTGTACTAGGCTGTCCTATAAACGCCTGTTCTGCCCTGCAGTGCTGTTAAATCACATCCTTTTGGGGAATTTACTATTTCATGAAGGACAGAAATAGACATTTCCGTGGAAGAAAAATCCATTTAGTTGGAAACATGTCTCTTTTCTTCTGCAGGTGTCTTTGCTCCTGCACTGCTGGGCCTATTACCTGTCTCTTAGTTTCTCTGTCCCCTCGCTGATTCAGAAAGCCTTTTAAGTGGGAAGAGGTGCCTGGCTCTGTTTTGTGGGTAATGGGTGGTGGGTGCATTTCTGAATGCTGCCTGTTGCCCATGTGTCTGAACAGAGAAGAACGTGTAGAACCTTTTAGTAGGTCTGTCTTTCTTTTGCTCTTGGCTTCTATGGTTTTCTTACATTATGCGTCTGCCATTCCAACCATGGGCTGGAATTAATATTGGTCTGGGTTGTGTTCTGTAAAATGCTCAGCTGTTGAGCCTTTGCTTTGAACAATTTGCACTTTATAAGATCTCCCACATTAATAAGAAAAGAGTAGTGATCCAGAGACCATTCATAAAATGGGCTTCATAAAATCCCAGGAGTTCCATAAAACATGAATTCCTCCTGACGGGAGTTTAAGCAAAGGCGCACACAGTGTGAGCACCAAAAGCCCATGCGCTGACTGAGCCCTCTGTCTGCAAGCTTATAAAATCAACATAATAGAAACATTTCAAAGGGCACCATGCTAGGCTGGAGAGCCAGGCTCATGAGCAGCTTTGGTTGCCCTGGCCCAGTGGCCATCAGAATACAGACACGATGCTGCTCTGTTATATGGTGCGATCATACTGCTACTACAGTATCATTGCGCTCTGTAGTGGCAGCCTCCTTAGTGAAGGCTGGTTCATACTTTTGAAAGTCTGTGAATGAAAAGACAGACAAGGGCTTACAGAAGCGATGGAGTTGAAAATAGGGTGGGCATATTTGCAATGGCAAGAGCCTATTTGACAGGCTAGCACCAAAACCCATAAGGGTGCATACATGATAAAATTATTTCTCCTCTGTTCCTATGGAGCAGATTATTCTTTGGTACATATTGCTAATCCAGTTCTTCAAAGGGATCGGTGGTCCTGGGTTTTTTTGTTTTGTTTTGTTTTTTAAAGTCAGCAATCACTCGGGAGCTCTGAATGTCTGCAGCTGGTGCTTGATGGCAAAAGGGTCTTGCATATGTGGAGGAGGATCAGAGGAAAAAGGCCAGAGAGAAAGTCCTAGCTTAAGACAGAGTGAATCAGAGGAAATTAAAATGAAGAAATAGAATATGCAAGCAGAAACATGAGTTGTGCTTAAGTCTCTTGCTGGTCACTACGCTAAATCTAATTTGAATCCCTAAATCTAGTGGCAACAGAGGGAAAAACTGGTGGTCTGGGAACTAAATGAAGCAAAAAACCAGAAGTGTCCTTTCCAGCATTCACAGCACTGATTCTTTACAGATGGAGCAGGCTTTTCCTCCACAGATATATTTGTAATCACATGCACTCAGTGATATCCTAGCCTTGCAACACCAAGCCAAGGCCACATTGATTTGCAAATGTATTTGTTATATGAAAAATGCACACAACTATATTCCTTGTGCTTCTGTCTCCCCTTGCTCATTGAATAGGGGTTTGATTGAGTTTCGCCATTAGTGAAAACACTGCAGCTGAGTAGCTGTGTCTTCGTCCAGCATCCCACATGGAGGTGGCAGCTGTGAGCATTAGCACTGGGCTTTGGGTCTCTGCAGACTTTCCTTTTGTTTCCCGCTTCAGTCAACTTTCTCTACCATGGGAAATTGGGCAATTGGTAGCTTAAAAAGCTACCAGCACCAGAATTTAAAATGTGAGCAGTTATCTTGGACAATGTGGGAGGACAAGTCATTTTAAATACACTTCCCGATTCTGAATATAGGCAGCAACAGATATTGGAAAATATGTCTTCCCCACCCCTCCCTCCTTCCTGCGGTTGCTATAATCTGCTAACTCCAATTTTATTGCAATACATTTTATGGCACAGTCGCCATGTGGTTATAGTCAGTTACACTCTGGTATTACCAACACTGCTCGGGAACACACATGCTTCTAGGAGTCTCTAACTGTGATTTGAAAATGCAAGAAGGTATGCAGTAATGTGGGGTTCCTGTGATCTGGTTCTTTTCCTACACTGAATCCAGAAGGTTAGTTACAACCACAAACACACAGTTACAACTAAAAGAGCCCTCACTGAGATGTCCTCTGATAAACCCCTACAGTAAGCTCTTGTGCACACCAGCCATCCCACAGGTCATCAGCATGTTTTCAGGTTGTGCCATATGACTCTTTAGGTATTTCCTGTCCATTTGTTTTTAGCTAATTTTGCCTATTTTAGTCAGGCCTCATATCCATTACAGAGAAATTCATTAAAAATGTCAAAATAAAATTTTAAAACATTGCTCATTACAATCTCTTGACATTTAAAAGCCAAAACAGTGGCTCATTGTTAATTGTGTGACAGTTCCACAAATGGTTCTAGTGAAGGCAGCCATGAAGACTTAAACCTGCAAGTCACAATCTTATTCAGTGGGGTTCATAGGTGCCATCTGGCCTGCTGAGAACTGCCAATACCTTAGAATCATAGAATATCAGGGTTGGAAGGGACCCCAGAAGGTCATCTAGTCCAACCCCCTGCTCGAAGCAGGGCCAATTCCCAGTTAAATCATCCCAGCCAGGGCTTTGTCAAGCCTGACCTTAAAAACCTCTAAGGAAGGAGCTTCTACCACCTCCCTAGGTAACGCATTCCAGTGTTTCACCACCCTCCTAATGAAAAAGTTTTTCCTAATATCCAATCTAAACCTCCCCCCCTTGCATGTAATCAGTGCAATTCAGAGCTCTGCAATCCAGGACCAGTCTTAAGCTCCTAGGTGATGGGGAAGTACTAGGGTCATGAGTTGTTGATTCAGCTTCCATTCTCACTTGAGGAAGGGGAGCAGTTAGTCTCCTCTCCTCCAGGCCTGCTGCTGGAGTGGGAGATAGGGTCTCAGCCTACGAGTTGTGAGCTTGTGTGGGATTCCTCTTGCATGGAGAAGCGAGAGAATGGAACTTTTGCAGAGAAAGGAGGGAGTGATGGAATTATTGCAGCCATTCTCAGTCAGTGCAGCCCCATTGTGTGGTTTAGGCGCTGAACAAAGAGTCTGAATTCTATGGAGCTATATGGATTTCTGAGTCTTGAGAGGATGTACTTTAAGAGGAGAGGAGAAAATGTTAGCTCATGAACAGTTGCCAACTGTCCTCCTCCCCTCTATGTAGGTTGCTTTTTAGAATCAGCAGTGTTATGCAATTGCCACTTGTGTAAGGGACCTTGAGACTGTGTATATTGTTTGTGCTGTACCTATTGTCTGGCTTGTGTATGTGGTGTTAATGTGTCTCTTACACAGTCCAATACCTGTTATTTTCAGCAACTCAAGAAGCTTTTGAATTAAAAAAAATTAAATTAAAAAAGGCGGGGAAGGTGTTCCATTAGCAGTTGTAACTGACACAATTTGTTCTCAAAGTTGGGGAGAATTTTGTGCTGGTCCCCAAACATCAGTGACTATGCTAAATGTCCTTTTTCTCTCCTTTTCCTTTCTAGCATTAACAATAAGCTGCAGCAGCCCGAGGCAGCTGCTGGGGTCCTTGAGTATGCCATGAAGCACTTTGGGGAGCTGGTGAGTCTGTCTAGATACTTGGATAGTCCTGTTCCAAAGCGTCTCAATGTTTTCAGTGTTTCCCCTGTGGGCATATACCCGTTCTGTCATATTTCTGCTCTTCACTGTGAAATACCTTTAGCTCATGTCCCTGTAAATGTGACTCCTTCAATGTGCAATTTCAGGTCACTCCCTGTCCTAAATACTCATCTAGTGTTGCCATACCTTGTTAATCAGCTGCTATGTTCCGCTCCAAAGGTGGCTATATTTCAGTGGCAGGTGAAGTGATACCGTTCTGTTAAAACCTTCTTATAATGTGCCAAGCACTTTGGAACTGTAGCAATATGTTTGTGACAATGATTGGGCTCAATACAAGAACACCTGGGTGAAACTGAATGGCCTGTATTATACAGGAAGTCAGACTAGATGATCGCTGGCCTTAAACTCTATGAATCTGTGAAATTCCTAGAGCAAGAGAAGCCATATGTAAGTCTCAAAGCTCCAGACCAAGGTAAAGAACACGATTGTAATATATTTATCAAAGGATAAGGCAAGCTCCAGAAAATTATAACAAACAGGAAGGTTAGGCAGGAAACCTACTTGTAGCTGGGAACTAGGGAATGTTTACAGGGAGAATTTCCTTGGCTGCTTCCCTGTAAGAAAATCACTGTTTGAATGAAGGGTGCTATTATAAAAGCATCACATTCACTTTTCACATGTTTTGTAACCAACATAGAGTTTCGCCTGTCGTGACTACTCTGAATGATGCCGCTCACTCTTTAGTTGCTGAGGAGGGTGTGTGGGCAGGAGAACAGTCCTTCAACTCTCATGGGTTTTGCATTAAAGCATAATAAGCCTCTGAAGAGTAGCCTGAGGTTCTCTCTCTCTCTGCTTGTCCTGACACGTTTTAATGAAATGCCAGAAGTGATGAAGTAGAAAACAGAGGATATCTGCCAGGTCTGTGGGTGACTGCAGACATGATTGTCCAGCACAGAGGGAAAGGAAAGGAGAGTCAACTGCTGTCTAGTGTACTGAATTAGTGCAGTACAATCTTACTGTGAAGCTCTTAGACAGAAATCCTGGCCTATTCTGGTTCGTTTGTTTGTTTGTTTTTAATGCTCCTCATAAAAAGGAGAACGGTGGGAGTATTGTTAGCCGACGGCCAAGGATGTTTGGTGAGGTGCCAGCTATACCTGTTTATACCATCCGTGACTTTAACCGCTAGGACGCACTGTCCCTTCGCGGCGGGCAGCCCGGGCTAGGCTGACGGATGCCCCAAGGTCCTAACCACCCGTGACTTTAACTGCTAGAGCTCAGAGCTCCTTCGCAGTGGGCAGCCAGGATTGACTGACAGGTGCCCCAAGAGTTTGCCCCGTGGAGGCGGCACAACTCAACGCTAGGCTCTTAGTACTCTCACCTAATGGCCAGGCTTTAGAGCCAAAACGGCTGAGGTTCTTTAATTGTGTTGGCTGCTTTACAGTAAACCAGAGAAAACAAGTCAGGCTTATGCATAAATGGTTACCAAAATTTATTAAGCTAGATTCTAATCATGTGGTTGCAAAATTGCTAGTGCCTACTTATTTAAATGTAGAGATGTTACACACACAAACAAGTTACAAAACTGAAGCCACAATCCCAAAGAAAGAAAACAAAGTATAGAGCTCTATTTCAAAATATGTGTACACTAAAGATAGGTTTCAGAGGAACAGCCGTGTTAGTCTGTATTCGCAAAAAGAAAAGGAGTACTTGTGGCACCTTAGAGACTAACCAATTTATTTGAAGTGAGCTGTAGCTCACGAAAGCTCATGCTCAAATAAATTGGTTAGTCTCTAAGGTGCCACAAGTACTCCTTTTCTTTTTACTAAAGATAGGAGATCAGGTGTGGGTGCTTCTTACCCTCCTTGCATCTCTCGATTCCAGCGGTGCCAAGCCAGGATCGGTCACTCAATTCCACGGAAAGACGAATAAGGGACAAGGCTTAGGGACCCTCTTAGCTGCAGAAGCCTTGGGAGGCTGTCACTTATCTGACCAGCAGATAGATAGTGAAAAGCACTCAAAAATCATGGTGCTGTAGGTCCCCGACTTATACCTCTGTACTCCTTTATTCTCTTTCTCCTTTCTTATGCCAAATTGAGGCTGGTCTGTCGGGGTGACGCCAGCTTTCGCAAGAGTAGTTTACACTTGCAAGGGAGAGAAACAATAAGTTTCGACTACTGGACATTTCTTTTATCAGGGTAAATATTTTCCCACCTAGGATGTTGGTGTGTGTGCATCACGCTATTTAGTAGGGGCTAAGAGCCATGTCTGTCACAGGGCCTCTGCCTGCTGTGAGCTTAATCGTTGTATCTGTTCCCAGAGGCACATTGTAGCAGCACACCTGTGCTTTCACAGCTTCAAAGGCTGTGCTGGAATATATGTTAAGTGCCCTGTTCCGGCTTCCTCCTGTGTTTCCAGCAATGCTGGTCTGAGGGGGGGGGCTGGCTGTCTGGCTACAAGTATGCACATCCCACAAAGAAGGGATTCACTCTCCTAGCTGCATTTACAGTATTCCAAGTTTTTTCACAGCTATGGAGGTATGGGTGATTCAGGTGATGCTTGTGGGTATAGGTGCTTTGGGCTCAGCTGCCTGACCAGGTACCAATGGAAGTACTTACCCAGGCAAAGGCAGCAGGGGAAGCCCCCATCTGAACTAATCCCCCAAGTTTCTGTAGGTGGGCTTGATCTAATGGCTAAATGGAAGACTGCTAACCTACAGGGTGGGGGCTAAAGCCAAAGTTGTCAAACTTGTGTGCCTAAAATTAGGCACTTAAATCCACACTTAGGCACCTACATAAGTGACCTGTCTTTTAGAAGAACCCACCTCCTGTAGCTGCCATTGACATCTGTGGGAACTGTAGGTGTTCAGGAACTCTGAATGACAAGCCATTTTATTTGGATGTCTGTTCCTTTGACAGAATGGAGATAGATATATTGTTGTTTTTCCTGTTACATTTTTGGTAGGCACTCAGCTACTGCAGTGACAGGGCAACATATGTACCTAGAGAGATTTTAATAAGGGTTGTACCTCTAACCTTCCCTTCACCCAAGTGAGCACAAGAGCTTACCCAATAGCTGGTGCATCTTGGTAATGGCCCTTCAAAATGGCAGCTCAATCAGTCAGTTAGTTTGACTGACACACACACACTCTCCTCTTCACTTGCATTCAGGAATCTCCCCTCCACCCATTCTAATCTGGTACAGAGGAAGAAGTCTGAAAGGCAACTTTCTTCACAAAAGGGGAGGCGGCAGCAGAAATGCAATGGACCATGTTCCCCTTTTAAATAGACTCCTCTAGTGGGGACCATTGGGAATGGGATACAGGTCAGGTGTAAGCACAGCAGTGATGGGATTGATTTAGGTCGAACTCTTTTGGAGGCGCTATGTAAAGTTTGGCCCTAGATAGGAAAAGGGGCCCAGTGTTGGAGGAGAACTGATTTTAGAATATCCCGACAGTTGTTCTTGCTTCCTGAAGTACCTGCTTTGTGGAGGGAGCAGAGCCCCAGGTTGCCTCATTCTGTTATGTCCTTGTAACTGAAATTTCTAGAAAGAATGGGTGGGCCTGAGTGCTCAAGATTAGGGGTGGGAAGGAGTGAAGAGGACATTTCAGATGAGATCTCTTTAAACATATAAATCTAGAGAAGAGGTTCCCTCTTGCTCTTTAATGGGTCTTGAAGCAGTTGGTTGTGAGCTGGAGACCCACAGCGAACTAGGGCAAGGCACAGGCCTTAGTGTCTCACGTGGAGGGCACTGAAGTGCAGTGTCTAGTTTATCCTACCCACAGCCCACATGGATGTAAAAAAAAAATCCATTTTTGGCGTATGCCAGAGCAAGAGCTGCCAAGGGCTGAGCAGAAAAGAACATTGGCAGGGAATCCGGTGTGGAAAAAATCTCAAGGAATTCAAAGCAGACTTTTATTTCCTGAAAATTAAAATCCATAAAGAAACAAGAGGTTGAAGAAAAGTTTGTGCAGTAGATAACGCTCAGCAGTTGGTTTGTTTCTATAGCCTGCGTAGCAAACCACAATCTTTCTCCTTAAGGGTAGGGGTTAGACCAGACCATCGCTCAAGAATCTTCCCCTGCTGCGAAACGGCCCAGCACCAACCCAACTGCATTCTGCACAGTTGTAGATTTTGTGGTTAGCTGCTTCATTCTTGGTTATAGTACTTCTCCTCTTGCTTAAATTCATCCATGTGGAATTTCTGCTTCCCCTCTGCCCACTCCCCAAACTATTCATATTAGTATTTCAGTAGAAATCAGTGGGAAGAAAATCTGGAATTCATCCCACTGACATACCGAATGCATTTAGCTCCTGTCTTGCAGGTTTGTCAGGTATACAGGATTACAGCTTTCTCACTAGCACAAAGTGAGCTTCCATCTGTCATAGCAGAGTTTGTGCTGATATTCAATATGGACAAAAGGCTGGGTGTAACGAGCAGAGCTGGACAAACAACTAATTCAACTTCCATGAGAATTAGCAAGCTTGAATCTTTAAGGGCAGAGGAAACATTTTAGGTTGGAACTTGCAAACCAGAGACTGAATGTCTTTGGTGGTCTTGTTAGGAATTCTCTATAAGCACTTTAACCACCCATAGACATGCCTATTTAGATCCCTGTGGATAAATATCCTGTATCCGGTTTCTCCTGGAACTGGTAGCAAATCTGAACTAGCCATGCTGAGATGATGGATGTACAGACATCATAGTGAGTTCCTGTGATGCAAAATTCTTAGGTATCTGGTACTGCTGCTGATGTGTATATATTCAATACCTGCACTTCTTGCCTTTCCCCTTTGCCCAGCAAGTAAGAAATCTGATCTCAATTTACCAACCACAATAAACATAATGGCGTGTAATTTCAATAATTTATGTATGCAAAATAGGTTCAGTCCAACTACCTGGGACCTGGAAACTCTCCTGTATATCCATGCATCTAAGTCAGTGATACTCAGACCTCAGTGGTTCAGGAGCCAGATTAACGATCAACATTACCCAAAAGAGCCACAGTCATGTGAATTCATTGTCTCATTTACTATAGTACTATTCATATTTAAACAGTGCGATGGCAATATTTAGTTCTCAGAGCAAATAAGTTGTTAATTTAATGCAAGTTGATAACTTAATCGGGTAATAACATAGTAAAAGCATCCTGATTGGTTAGTAACTTAGATTCGTTAATAATTAAATGACACGGTATTCTAATATCATGTGCTGCAAAGAGCCACAGGAAACAAATTAAAGACTCACTTGCAGCTCACGAGCCACAGTCTGAGTATCACTGATCTAAGTCCTTGAATGCTATTAAACTAACAGCACAGGTAAAGAGAGTAAAGACTAACATACATCCAGAGTCGCATTAGTTGACCTAAAAACTGAAGACTGGTTAATATCTAACCTTCTGAACAGCCTGTGTGTTACTATCAACAAGAGCTAGTACTCTTTGGGAGACAGTGTGTAGATTTCTTCAATTTCAGGTGGATAGCATGTTCCAGGAAAAGCTACGGTAGCTGTCATGGGAGGGCAGGGGAGAGGTGAGAGAGAGAAAGAGAGAAAACACTGATGCGTCTTCTGATCTTTCGCCACCCTACAGGAAATCCAAGCAACCTGGTATGAGAAGCTCCATGAGTGGGAGGATGCCCTTGTGGCCTATGACAAGAAGATGGACACAAACAAGGATGATCCTGAGCTGATGCTGGGACGTATGCGTTGCCTGGAAGCACTTGGAGAATGGTAAGAAGAGAATTCAGAATGGATCATCCAGAAAAGTCTGTTGACCTCAAACAGCTTTTCCTATTTCAGTTGATATCAGACCCAGCCTTCTCCTGTTTTGCTATTTCTCTGTTTCATTTTGCTCCAGAAATATGGCAAGCTATTTCTGAAATCTGCTTCCTATTCACCTGGTGAATTATGCCATTCGTGCTACTTGTCAGATGAAAATGTCTTCCCTGAATTCCCATTTATTTGTACTTTCCTAACATTTAGAAGATATCAAGTTGCTGCTCACCCTGCACATCAAGGCAGCATGTTGTTGCAGGTGTTAGACAACCCTGTCTGAGTCTTTTCAGATGGAGCCATCTGATTAGCCAAGTTCCACCTGAAAGGGGACGTGCAGCTGATCAGTTCTGTTCCACCCGTAGTAGCGAGAGAGAATATTAATAGAGAGGAGTTCTGCGAACACATAACTAGGCAGCATGGTTCAAAACTACCACCAAAAAGTGAGACTCTTCCATGATGACTCATTTAGCTTTACTCGCCTATTCAGCGTTATTCACATGCCTGTCTGGAGCGTGTGGACCTTTTTATGCAGATGTCAACAACGTTTCCTACTTCCCGGTAACAATCTGAATGAGATTATGCCAGATAAATCTTTCATTTTAAACCCACTTCATCAAGTCTGCTGCAGATGTCCGAGTTTCTCATCTTGACTGTTTTTAGCATTTATTAGTTTTTGTCTTTTTTGGCATTTGCTGATGGAAACCACATTACGTCCAGGTCTTTGGCACATACATCACAACATCGGAGTTTGTTTCCACCAGAGAGAGACCCATTAATGATCTGGAATTTTCAGATTATGGTGTTTCCCATGCTCACCTTGAATCAAGAGGCTAAGCAGAGAAGACAGGCCCTGTGCGCTGTAGTGTGCAGTTCTGCCTCCAGGCACAGCAAATCTGTGCACGTCCTGCCTCTCTGCTGAGCTTCTCCTCTCACTAGGCCTGTGTGCTGATGAGTCCTGACAGGAACCCATGTAACGGCACACAGGAAGAAGATTCCTCTCCGTTGAGGTCATTGCACTGCTGCATAAACTGAGCTGCCTGGAAACTGTGCTGGGCTGCCGAGAAGTCCAAAATCCAAACAGCATTTTTCTCCTCCTACGTCCTCAGTTTTTGCAGCAGGAAGAATGGAGCCTCCTGGTGGACAGTCTCTTATTTGTCCTTGCAAGGAGTAGGCAGTTCCCACCAGGGGTTGATGGGATTTCTCCCTCCTGTAAAAATCATCCTTTCTGATTAATCATCTGCTTCCCTGCATTTGGGAGAGATTTCTTCTGAAATATTTTGTTTTTCTATAGAAGCTATAAACCCCTATATCTGTTGACATATTCTGTAGGAAGGGAGGGAATCCCAGTGTTCTGACTTGCATTCAACCCTTTCCTGATGTACAAGAGACCAACCCTCTATCCAGATAATGTTCGATATGTGTACTGGGTGTCCTGACAGCACAGGAAATGCCTTGCGGCCCATTGATATGCAGGCATCCCAGCCATTCTGTCCTATAGTTACATTTCACATGGCTGCTTAAGTAATTCTCCCCTTACTGTTGCTGTTTTGGCAGAGAGGTGCGGGAGGGAAGTGAGACCCAATATTTGAAGACTTTAGTGCTGGAGAGATATGGGAGGAAACAGTGTTCCTGCAGAAGATGTAATAGCAAGAGCCAGGTCATTCTATGATCTAGTTCTCCGGAATCAAAAATGATTCTCTTCTGTGTAATTGACTACACTGAAGCAAGATGCACAGAGATATGGCTGATGAATCTTGCCCATATGTTCAGGGTTTAGCTGATCGCCATATTTGGGGTCGGGAAGAAATTTTCCTCCAGGGCAGATTGGAAGAGGCCCTGGAGGTTTTTCGCCTTCCTCTATAGCATGGGGCACGGGTCACTTGCTTGAGGATTCTCTGCTCCTTGAAGTCTTTAAACCACAATTTGAGGACTTCAATAGCACAGACATAGGTGAGAGGTTTTTTGCAGGAGTGGTGGGTGAGATTCTGTGGCCTGCGTCGTGCAGGAGGTCGGACTAGATGATTATAATGGTCCTTTCTGACCTAAATATCTATGAATGGCAACACCTCCACAGTTGGTACTTTTTTAGCGTCCGATAAAAGTCTAGAGAAATTTCAGCATCATCATGTGGTTGCATTTGGCTGTGTGAGATCACTGCTTTGTTTTATTTCCTTACTAAAGAACAGTAAATAAAATCATAGTGTGTTCCTGTTCACAATTTAGAACAGCTCCTATTGCCCATCTTCTTTCCTGGCTATACACGTCTACTTCTGCTGAGTGAGATTTCTCCTAAACAATGCAGTTTGCAGCTACATTTCTTTTAACTTCGCAAGGTCTGCTGGGAAGGAAACAACAGGACACTATTTCTGCATCAGGGAGGGAGCTTTTATCCTTTTTGTCCTGATATAGCTTCCTTTAGAGAGACTTCAGCAGATGGAGCAGGGAAGAGACCAAGGAGTCTAGAGGGCTAGTCTTCCTATGGATACTATATATCGTGTCTTTCTGTAGTCCTCTTATCACCTACCTAGACATGGGATCGTAGCCGTCTGTCTGCGGGATACACGTCAAGGTGATCCGCAGGACAAGCTGGGGCCTAAGGACTTAGCAACAATCTGATTATTTTTTATTGTTGTTGAAATAAAATAAACACAGTAGGGAGCATTTTCCCACCTTTCTTGGTGTCTTATATTTGTGATAAATCAGCTGCTGCAGGATAGACACCCACTCCAGAGCTCAGATGGAATGTTGAAATTGAATGGACTCGCTCTGTGTACGATTTGAAATGTAAATATAGCTGTAGCTTGTACATTTATATCTTCGAAAGCAAAACCCTGCATCAGGACAGCACTGAGGTTCTGAATCTGAATGCAGTCACAGTGCAGAAGTTAATGATCTTATGGCAAAGAAAAAAGTAAACAGACTTTGTTCCTGTGGCAGAATATCCAGGAAGTTGGTTTCACAAGGTTGGCTATGTATGCCACTGCAGAATTGCGCTCCTAGTTACCCAGAAGGAATGTTCCCGTATCCATGAGTGAAGTTAGCACGCTCTCTAGGTAAAACGCACCTAGGTCACTATCAAACAAAGTAAATATTTCATGTAACCCAATAGTGCCACAGTCATGTGACCACCTCCTTCCCACTGACCATAATATGTCAATCCCAAGGTTGAGAATTTAGTGCCTTAGTCAACTTGGCCTGCTGTCTGTCTTCTGCCGTAGTGTTGTACTATTTGTGTTGCTTGTTTGTGCTTGACAGTAACTGACATTTCCTCTGGAATTGGTGCTGCTGCACCATGCTGCTGTTCTCAGCATGCTGTGCAGTGGACGTTTGAAAGTGCAGCCAGGGCAGACCTAGCCACTTGTCTCCTGGTATAATTATGTCTGCGAGAGCCATGCTTCTGTGTTAGCTCATATTGGGTACTGATTCGCTGCTGCTGTTTTTTCCTGGACCATTAAGCTGTCAGTATGACTGTCCTGCCTGTGGCAGCTCATCCATTCTCGTGTTGACTAATTTATCTTCCTCACGGGGACTAGAGACTAGCAATGAGAAGGCAAGTTGGTCTCCCTCATAGTTAACAGCTGCTTTGCTGCTACAGACTTTCCAGGCTGAAAAATACTGAACTTGCAACACCCAGATTAATTGATGTGATCAACAACACATTCAAGTTTCAGAGTAGCAGCCGTGTTAGTCTGTATTCGCAAAAAGAAAAGAAGTACCTGTGGCACCTTAGAGACTAACCAATTTATTTATTGTGGGGGGAGAGAAAACCTTTTGTAGTGATAAACACCCATTTTTTCATGGTCTGTGTGTATAAAAACATCTTCTGTATTTTCCACAGTATGCATCCGATGAAGTGAGTTGTAGCTCACGAAAGCTTATGCTCAAATAAATTGGTTAGTCTCTAAGGTAACACATTCAAGGTTGATGAAAGCATCTTGGAGGTTCCTCTCTACTAGAGGTGAAGATTAGCGAATCCCCTTTAAGAACCTATTGAGACAAGTCCTCATCCTTATTTGTTGTAACTGTGACTGTGTAGCTTCATCTTTTTGAAGCATGCAGACCCCATAGTGTGTTTATCCAAAATGTTTGACAAAGCTGGGAGCCAGGAACTGTTCAGAACCCATTCATCATAGGTGTCCTTTTTACTGATGTTTCCAAAAAAGTGCTAAATGTCCCTTGCTTTAAGTATGCGGGTTATGAATTCTGGATTTAATGTAATACCCTGTTCTAGGCTGAAACTGACAGCTCCGTTTTTAAAATAATTTTTCACTGGTTTGGTTTAGATGTTCTTGAAATGTTCTGAGGCTAAATAACTCCTCATTGACCAAACCACATTATGTCTGTGGATTTGCCAAAAGGGAAGTGGTAAACCCACTTCTTCTCCTCTATGTAAAAGAGGATTGATGGGGCTAGGCCTGTAAAAAAAAAAAAAAAAATCTAGGTGTGAAATTGTTCTTATTCCCTAGAAACTATTAAACATTTAAAAAACTGAGCTGGCAGCGCCGTCCTAGAACAGGGTATTAGATTAAATCCAGAAAACACGACCCGCCTGCTTAACACAAGGGACATTTAGAACGTCTTTGATCCCTCAGTACAAGGGACACCTTGGAAGGTGGCTGTCACACACAGCGAACCCTTTGAGGAGGTTTTCACTAACCTGAAACTGTGAATTATTCCTCCCAGGGGGCAGCTTCATCAGCAATGCTGTGAAAAGTGGATGCTGGTAAATAACGAAACTCAAGCCAAGATGGCTAGGATGGCTGCTGCTGCTGCTTGGGGCTTAGGTAATGTATGTCTTCCAGCTGTGCTTGGGGGACGGTGTAAGACAGCAATTGAGGAGAGAGTTCAGGGGTGTAATTTACATCTTTTAAGAAGTCTGAATCACAAGATAAGAGAAAACACATAGAGCAAGCTTATTTATAGGGTTACATGAAATAATAAAGGTCATTTAATGTTCAAGCCCATAATGTGTAACCTTTTATGCAAAAGCTGCCAATGCACCCTTAGGTAATGAAAAGGTACCTTTTGAGGGTTGAATAATAATAAAGAGATGGATTAATATAGTACTGTTTGACCTCTGCTGACTATAACAGGGTTCAAAAAAGAACTAGATAAATTCATGGAGGATAGGTCCATCAATGGCTCTTAGCCAGGATGGGCAGGGATGGTGTCCCTAGCCTCTGTCTGCCAGAAGCTGGGAATGAGTGACAAGGAATGGATCACTTGATGATTATCTGTTCATTCCCTCTGGGGCACCTGGCATTGGCCACTGTCAGAAGACAGGATACTGGGTCTGACCCAGTATGGCCATTCTTATGTTCTTAAGTTTCAAATCTAATGTAATTTGTACATGAAATGAACTTGATGTGATTTTACTAGTTTTTCTGTTGTTCACAAACTGCAAAGCCATCCATCCCTTAACTATTTTGACAGGATGTTATCTAATGAGAAGCCCCTGAGTGGAACAGTTCTGTAAATAAGTCCTGTTTGAGATGCGTCAGTGGAAAGAGGTGGGGATAGTTTGCATAGCATATGCCTGCTGTCTGCCTAGCTCCATCCAATGAGAGTAATCTTCCCCTTTTGTGAAATACCAAAGTGCAGCCACACTTTCCAGAAAAAGTTTCCTCCACAAGAGCCCAATGTTAATGTTGCAGCTGTTTTATCACAAAGAATACGAGAACTTTGCCTACCAAAATGAAACCTTGCCTTGTAAAACCACCCACGTTACAGTTTGCTGAACCTGTAAATGAAGTTGGTTGTCCCTTCTGAAGACAGATTACCATAGTGCTTGCTTTGATGTCGGTATTTTCACTGGGGGAGAAGTGAAAAATTATCTCTGTGAAGCAACTGCACTACTTGATGCCTGTATAGAAAAACACCATGGAGCATTGTGCCACGAGTGGGTCCTCCATTTCATTAATGCTGAGCCCCTAAAGCAGTCACCTCTAGCTCTCAACAACAAATCTGCCTTCATGGAAGAGCCTGGTGGTCCATCTAATCCAGTGTCCTGTCTCTATTTGTAACCAGTGCCAGATGCTTCAGAGGAAGTCTTAGAACCCCTGTGATATCTCTATTTGTGTAATATTACACAATGGGAGAAATAGCTTCTGATCATTTCATTCCTTGAAGCAGAACTGATAGCTCTTGTAATTTTTCCTTGTTAGTCTAATATAGATGGTATTCTTATTCATATAGATGAATACATTAAAAAGTTTGCTAGGCTGATTAACAGTATCCTGGAGTAGCAGGTTCCTCGGGTTAATTGCACGGTGCATTAAAAAAATCCTTTAAATCTTTTAGATTTTTTACCTTTTTAATTTCTTCAACTATTTTGTTCTTGTGTTATGGGATAGGGTAAATGACTGCCCACCTGGCCTGCTCTGTGCCACTCATTGGAATAGAATCCTCTTCATCTATATTAAAGGGGAACATCAAGTTGGTTCAAACTTTTCAATGCAAACGCTACATGGGGGCAGAGGAAATATAAGTGAGTTCTGGATAATAGGGGATTTCAGGTAATAGGGGATTTCAGGTAAGTGAGGTTTTTCTGTAGTTCCCTCAGCCATCTCAAGGCAGCTACTTTAAAGAACAGTAGATGAAACCTCACATGGTGCTTTTGGACTCCAAATTAGTCTCTTGGCCAGAATCCAATAGCACTGTGAATCTAACCACTGTACTCGTGCTTAACACTGGAGTCTAGTTCTAGCAGTGTTTCAGAGAGGGCTATGGCATCAGCAAGTGTGTCCATGTCTCTTCAGGTCAGTGGGATAGCATGGAGGAATATACTTGCATGATCCCAAGGGACACCCATGATGGTGCCTTCTACAGGGCCGTGCTGGCACTGCATCAAGACCTCTTCTCATTGGCTCAACAAGTAAGCATCTTCCTTCATGATTTTGCTTCTGTAAATCCCACGCTGAGATTGTGTGTCCTTCCTGGCAGCAATGGAGCCGATTTGAAAGCAGTTGGCCATAACTGCTAATAACTTCTCTCAAGTGGAAACTCTTATCCCTGACTGCTCAGTTTGTTGCGTGCTTCCAGGAATACTGCACTAGTTGTGTAGAGACACGTTAGCCCAAGAGTTGTCTTAGTCATACTCAGGTTTCTATTTTATTGTGTCCTCTTGGCAGCTGGAGGGAAGTCATGGGACACATCCCGTCTGGGAAATTGTTCTGCAAAAGACAGCATTCGGTGAAGGGCACTGATGGCTAGAGACGTGAACAACAGTATCTCCTTGTCAGTCTGTGCATTCTTGTGTTTGCCAAGCCTTTTCAGAGTAGTGTTAATGAATGCCAGATGCTGTAACGGACCCCATACTTTTTGGTTTAGGTGCATGGCCCATCTTTACCTTCTTGTGCATCTCCTGTACCTGATCTTCCTTGCAGCAGTGAGAAGTCTTTGTAATCCTGAGGGTACGTCTACACTGCAATTAGAGGTGTGACTGCAGCAAGTGGAGACGTACATAATCTAGTTTTGAACTAGCTAGCTCCAGTAACAATAGCAGTGAACCTGTGGGCTAGCCACTTGAGTACATAACTCTGGGTGGGGTTATACAACCCATTCTGCCACCGTGCTGCTGTGGCTTCCCTGCTATTGTTGTTTGAGCTAGCTAGATCAAAGCTAGCTTTGCTATGTCTGCACAGTCTGCAGCTGCAACTTTGATTGTCATGTACCTGTACCCTTAGATTGAGACTTGGCATAAGGGGAAGGAAAGAGTCTGCTGAACAGAGCCATGTTTGTCTGAGTGCATCTTTGACAGACATAATTCACGGGGAACGTCTTCCCTTTGCAGGTGTGAAGCATGTAGATTACTTTCCAAGGAAACTTGTGTAGTATTTCTCAGAATTCTGTGCTGACTTGCAGAATGAGATAAAGGAATGGTCCAATCTGCCTTGGCAGAACACGTACATATCTTGAGTGTTATGCACAAGAAAACGGGCCTAGTGTTTAATGGATGAAGGTTTGTAATTAACCTTTAACATTTTGAAAGGGAAAAGTTACAGATGAGAGATTATATAATTAATGGCACCAGAGCAGGGCCTTGTTTCATGCACTCAGAGTGTCTTCTTTGTACTGAGAGATGTGGGGTTTTCAGGGTCTAGAACATTCATAAGACGTTACTGGGGCGTGTAGAGCTGTGAAGTCCATCTAAGTCCAGGTCTCCACTAGCACTTATGTCAACAAAACTTTTGTTGCTCAGGAGTGTGAAAAAAACACCTCCCTGAGTGAGACAAGTTTTGCCGGCATAAACCCTTGTGTGCACAGTGCTATGTCGGCGGGAGACGTTCTCCTGCCACTTGTCGAGCTGTTTTGTTATGTCAATGGGAGAGCTCTCTCCCGTCAGCATCATGCGGCTACACAAGTGTTCTTACAGTGGCACAGCTGTACTGATACAGTGATACAGCTGTACTGATACAGCTGTGCCGCTGGAAGCTTGTAAATGTAGACATGGCCTTAGATACCTGCACGCTATCAAAGAAACAAAGCTCCTGAGGCTTTTCTGTAACTGGTTCTTTCACACTTATTACCAAAATTCCAACTCCTCCTTCCCTTATAAATGTTATAGTTGGGCTTTGCAAGGACACTGGGGTCAAAAGCACGGCAAACACTGGTGACGCAGTCTATGTCTGAGGGGCTTTAGCAAATCCAAACTTCCATAGACAGGACACATGTTTAGATTATAAATGCAAGTCCCAATTTTTCCCCCATACTCGCCGTTGGATTCTCCAGTTTTCTGTTAGTTTCCATTTTAGAGCTAATTCTCCCTATAGGTGACACTCCTTTTCTGGTGCCTGATGGAGTTTGGGGTGGCTCCAACCTTCCTTGTGGGAAAATAGAGAGTGGACAGTTGAGCGTTAGTATGAACTGTTACTGTCTGTGGACAAGGCACACCCCTGAAGTCTCAGCTTCCGTTTCAGTGCATTGACAAGGCCAGAGACCTGCTAGATGCTGAGCTGACCGCCATGGCAGGAGAGAGTTACAGTCGGGCCTATGGGGTGAGTATCTGACCTGCAGCCTTCATGTTAGTTTAGGCTATTTATGTAAGCTCAGAGCTTCCTGACTGTTTTTGTGTATCAAATACAAAGGCCTATGCAGGCCACGCGGACCCACAGACTAAATGGCTCTTGTATGTGGGGATTGTGGCTTTTTGGAAAAGGGTCTGAATCCACTGAGAAGTAGAGAGAGAAAAATGTGACTGAACACTGGGATTCAGCACCCCACTACCAACCCTTACCTCTGCCCTGGTCAAGTTTTGTGGTTAGTTCTGTCTCCGGGTGGAAAAGCTCAGCTTTCACACCCCAGTGGAAAGTCATCCTTAAGGTCAACGTTTAGAAGCATTGTGGGGGAGGCTCAGGCTCAAGTGAAGATGGAGATGAATCTTCACTTGAATCAGAATTGGGGGTTTTGTTGCAGCAGTTTGAGGAAACCTAGAAGACAGTGGATTATCAAGGTACCTGAATGGCAACTGCCTGTTCTTTCCCTCTTGGTCAGTAGATAACACCAAGGTTTTTAGGCCAAGTGCTGATCTTTAGTCCTGGATTCACTGTGCATTGATTGGGATGGAATGTGATTGTTTCGTTCAGGCTATGGTATCCTGCCAGATGCTATCAGAGCTGGAAGAGGTTATCCAGTATAAACTTGTACCAGAACGACGCGAGATCATCCGCCAGATATGGTGGGAGAGACTGCAGGTAAATCTACCAGAGACTGCTATAAACCTCTGTATACCTCCTGCCGATGGCACAGATGCTCAGGCAGTGCGCACCCACAGCTTCCATTGATGTCTGCTAGAGTTGTGAGTGCTCAGCACTTCTGACAATCAGACTCTGCGTCCCCCCACAGCATAACAATCTGCTCTCTCTCTTCTTTACAGACGTGTCCTCAGCATGTATTTAATGCCTCTGGCCACCGCCATGGTGTATGTGCTCATTTTAAAGCCTGGCACAGGATCTTTCAAATTTGCCTGCTCCAAAGCAGGTTCTAAAGAGATCTGAGTGGAGTAGAGGTTTCAGTGAAACCTGCAGGGCTGCTTGTACAAACTTTCTGTCTAGCTTTCGGGTGCTAGAATATTACACTTGTCCACTCCTCTTCTTTCATTTTCATGTTTGCATGTTAAATATAAATGAATATTCTGTTTATGCCACATGATGGAATGATTGGGATGAGTAATACTGAGAAAAAAGACGCTGCATCAGTGTGCAAAGAGTCATAGAAATGTCCTGTATGCAGTGGTGTTGCAGCCGTGTTGGTCCCAGTATGTTAGATAGACAAGGTGAAGTGAGGTAATATCCGTTGCTGGGATATTACCTCACTCACCTTGTCTTGCTAATAGAAATTTCCTAGCATTTTAGGTCACCTTATCCACCCCACCTGGGCAGTGCAGGATTGTTCCTCTATTATTCTCCACTGATTTGTCCTGTCCACCTTTTTAAGTGCCCCAAGCAAGGGAACTTTCGCCAGTTCCACTGGAAAGCTAATGCGTCTTTTGCCTAGAGAGCATAAGCCCAAGACACGTGCTAGGATTTAAGACCACCTAAATATTTTGAGTGGGTATCCTTTCTGGAGGGAGCTTTTCTGTGAGAGGGTGGGCCTGTACATGAAGTAACACATACAGTACCTTCTAGCATGTCCAGAGAGATGTTCCTCTCAGGGGGGAAATTATAGTCAGAATGAAGTGTATAAACTGCATTGGACTTCAGTGTTCCTTCTGGAGGGAGAATTCTCACTGCTATATGGGCCCCCACACTGAAGGGTGTTTACCTGTTGCTACTGTGAACATTTCAACTATTTAGGGAGCTGTGACAATGCTTTTTGCTTCCAAACTGCATTCTTGTCTGGAAAAGCTGAGAACATTCCTCTGGAGAGGAGAGGCTGAGTGTGATGGGGAGAGTAATGTCTATGAGTAAAGCTGTTTATGGTCCTGAGAACAGTACATACAGTTCTTGTACATTTTATTGTGTCTTAGTAATAATTATAAAATGCCTGTTAGATGATTTGGTGGAAGGTTGATTTGGGCATTAGGGAGGGCTGCAAGGAACAGGCTTTTCTGTCTAATTTGCGTGCACCCAGTTTTGAAAAGTCAGTGGGGTACTTAGCTATTTAATCAGAGATGAGAAGACTTTCTTTTTTCCCTTGGTATGAGATTTTCCCTTCAAGATCACATGCTGATTGAGCATTTGACTTGCCTGCAAAGAAGCAGATTTGTGTTGCTGCTTCCAGATAGAATCCCTTGCTGTTACAAAATTTGTGCTTGTCTCCAGTGGGCACAGTCTACCGTAGATCTCTGGGATGGATTAAGTCTAAGTCAGTCCTGCATCCATCTAAACTTCAGAGGCTTCATAAAGACTTAGAGGCCTCTTAAAGCTTATCTATCCCACCCTTAAGAACTTGATCAACCCAGTCAGCCCAAGCCCCAGTGGGTGGCCAGTGCACTGCCACCCGCAGTTTTGCATCTGAGGCTTGGTCTACACTACAGAGTTAGGTCGGTGTAAGGCAGCTTACATCGGCCGAACTTTGTAAGTGTCTACAGTGCAACGTTGCTCCCACCGATGTAAGTCGCCCACGAGGCCAACCTAATAACTCCACCGCCACAAGAGGCATAGTGCGTAGGTCGATATAGTTAGTGCAACACAGTGCGTTACTTACGTCACCTAGTGGCTGTCAGCCTCGTGCAGGGCTCAGCTAGAGGTCCCCTTCTCACCACCCTGGGGCTCACAGCAAGAGCCTGGCAGCCCCAGGGCAAGAAGGCTCCAACTGTGAGCTGACAGAGGGAACAAAGTATGGACATGAACCACTGTGGTGGCTGTACTTGGACCTAATTTAGGTCGCCTTAATTTTGTAGTGTAGACAAGACTTAACTCTCTGGACGCATCCATGCACCCTTCAACTTCAGGGCCAGATCCTGTCTTATCTGCTCTGTTGGACTTGAAGCTATTGTGGCACTCAGCACAGGTAGACAGTAACCAGACAACGCCTGCTTTAGCAGTTGGCAATGCAATTTCTGGCAGAGTGTCGTCAAAATCACTTCAGCGTCTGTAAAAAAAAAAAAAAAAAAAAAAACCCAGCAGCAATTAGGGGAAGGAAAAGGTCAATAACAAAAATATCTCTTTGCAGCTTTCAGAACTTTTTTGTTTTTGTACCTTCTCATGTTGGAACTAGTCACTGTTGAAACCAAAAATAAAGTTTGAAGCTGGGTTCGGAAATGTTGTGAAATCCTTGCCTTGTTGTTTTGACAGTGCAGAAGTAACAGCTCTGCTTTTGGATCTGCTTCTACTGTAAAAGGTCTCTCCTTTTTCCATTAGAGAATGTCATTAGACTTGGAGCAACCAGCTGGCATCTAATGAGGTTGACTATTGAGTATGAGGCTCAGGGACTTATCCTCATTCACACATAGCCGTTAAGAATGCAGCCAGTTAGTGCCAGGTGTCTGTCTGCTGTGAAATATGGGTACAGCAGTCATTCTAATCTTGGGGACAGGCTCTTCAGATCTTTGGTTATGGAGGAATGGTCCCTGTGGAAAAGAGAACATTAATAGGTTCTGTCTGCACTTCTTTTCCCAGGGCTGCCAGCGGATTGTAGAGGACTGGCAGAGAATACTTATGGTCCGGTCTCTCGTTGTCAACCCTCACGAGGACATGAGAACTTGGCTCAAGTATGCCAGCCTCTGTGGCAAGAGTGGGAGACTGGTGAGTCGGAAGTCTGTGGGAAACCACTGTCATCAGGGGACAAATAGTCATCCTAAGAGAGACTTACAGCCAAGTTCTGTTCCCATGCTGGGTCTGAAAACTTTAATGTAATATAGTATTAGTATTAGTAACACGTGGCTCTTACATTGCACTTTCAGTCCTATGTAAATAGTTATGTTAGTATCCTTGTTACGCTCCTAGTTTGGGCAGTAACCTCAATACTATTTATTACCAAAAAGAAACATAAACCACAAAGAATTCCCACTCTTTATTGGCTACTGACTTGAAAACATAACATCTAGGGCCAGGAGAAAATATATGGTCTGTTGTGGGGATGGGGCGGTTATCCTTGTAAATACAGGAAATAGTAATCCGGATGCTGGAGTGTGTATCTCTCCATAACCCTCAATACAGATAACAGCGGTACCATTTCTCTCTCATGTTTTACCAAACCACATCCCTCTCCCCTGTGTATTGATACAGTTGCTTACTACTTTCTGACAACTTGTTCCATGTCCCAGGTGGCCTTTGAGCACAGAAGCTTGTTCTAAATTGCTTCAGAGCCACTGTTCTCTGCCGCAATCCATAACCTCTAGTTTGACAGTTATTGTAAACTGGGTTCTGTACTGAGAATGTTGGTGTAAATCATGAAATACTAACACCAGGTACGGGGAGAGACTCTGTGACCTGGGGATACTTCTCCACAGTGACCATGCAGAATTGTTAAATCAGACGTTATATATTGTGACAGGGTTGGGCCAGATGGCTATAGGAGAATAACAGAAGGCAGATATATAATCCCCAGGCTAAGTAGGTCCCTTTTCCCTGGGTAAGGTAACAGGGAAGGTTCCAGAACAATCAGGAGCCTTCTGGAGACAATTAAGACAGGCTGATTAGAACACCTGCAGCCAATCAAGAACCTGCTAGAATCAATTAAGGCAGGCTAATCAGGGCACCTGGGTTTTGAAAAGGAGCTCACTTCAGTTTGTGGTGTGCGTGTGAGGAGCTGAGAGTGAGAACGTGGACTGTTGGAGGACTGAGGTGTACAAGCATCATCAGACACCAGGAGGAGTCGACCTGGACTGTGAATTCAGAAAAACAGCCAAGCTGAGGGCTGCCGTGAAGCTCCAAGGCAAGCAAATCCACCAATAAGCGCAAGACCCACGAAGGTAGAGCAGAAACTTTGTCACAATATATGAAACTCACATGGGCATACCGTGGAAGTGTAGCCTTGCACATGTTCCAGGGCACAGCTGCACTTTCTGCATGATGTGACCTGCCTATGTCTGCCTTAGTACAGAGAAGCAATGTCACTTTAAGTGGTTGTCATTAGAGACTGTTATGAACAAGGGCGTGTGGAGGTGAAAGCAAGTTTGTTGTAACCTGGTTTTTGATTTGTCATTCTTTCAAGGCTTTGGCCCACAAGACACTTGTACTGCTCCTGGGAGTAGACCCATCTCGACAGCTGGATCACCCGTTGCCAACTGTTCATCCCCAAGTGACGTATGCCTACATGAAACACATGTGGAAGAGTGCCCGCAAGGTACGTGTTCTTATTTACAGCCTCAGAATCCTTTCCACTCACCACAAGCGGCCCCGGACTCTTGGTCTGTCAGTCACACACATACCCCCATGGTGAGGGCCAGTAAAAAAAAACAAGAAAAATGGTTGCAGCCTCAATAAAGAAAAGGCAAAATAGATTTTTGTGATGGGTATGGATTAAAACATTCAACAGATGAAAACATCCAACCAAGAGACAGCTGGAAAGTACCGAGGGCTTTGTCAGGAGAATAACTTGGTTGTGAGGAGCCTGGGATGAATGTTCTAACGTTGCAACACAGAGAGTTTACATACTCAAATCCAGTAAGCTCTAGACTGGATGACTTATCTTATTTTAATATACATTAGAGCCTCTGTTTATTCTCAAATGTTCTACCACGTCTTTTTCATTTTTTCTGTCTTTGGGCTTGCCAGCTCTGGGACTGTGCCATTTGCAAGCACTTAGTCTCACCACCCTTCCGTTAAATGTAAAAAGCAGAAGGAGCTGCCTATGTGTAGAACAGAGTGCAACTCACTTTTGCACCAGAGCGGTCTCCTACTCTATTCAATAAATGCCATGAGGTATTTCCATGGTATCATTCTCGGTCATACCTCCAGGTATGTCTCATCTCCACTGACTGCCTATGTAAGGGAAAGGGGACCTCTGATTAATGCTTTCAAGTCTTCTACTTGATCTGTGATGGCGAAAGAAGGTGCTTGGTAGGCACGGTGTGAGGGACAGTTGTAGAGAGCAGCATGAAAGAAGGTGTGCAGAGAGTAAAAGAAGCAGCTAGAGAAAGGATTGTGTGGCGTATGAAAGAGGGCATGAGCAGACAGGAAGAGGCTGAGACAAGATTACGCAGGGTTATGAGAGCAAGGTGCTTCAGTATGACACAATAGAAGAAGACAGTGAAGACTGAAGGAGAGGGAGGACAGGGTCAGAGATACCCCCTCCAATACCTGAACTGTTCTCTCTCTTTATTGCATTATATAGCCTCTTTGGTGCAGGGGCTATGCCTCTCTGTTTCTAGTTTGTAAAGCTCTGTGTATATTTATAGTGCTGTGTAAGCAATACCCCATCCCAAGAACAGTATTCGAACTGCATGTAAGTTTCAGCATTGGTTGTGAGCTCTGTTCTGTTTGGAGACATAGACCCATGACTATTAAATAGGCTCTTTGCACACCTTTAAATGTAAGTGCTTGATTTTTGAAATGCAGGCTACAGCTGCAGCACTGTCCTAGCAGAAGCCAGATTACAATGTGACAGGGACTGCAGTCTAGAAAATTTGGATGCCTGTGTTTATCTGGACAAAACACTGAAAATGTGGGAACATTCTTGTATTGCTGGGGGATGGACTAACTGATCAAATGGTGGTGGTTGTTTTTTTGTTATGAATCTATGAAATAGAACACATGCAGACATATGGCTGTTTGTAGAATGTTATGTGGCCAGGCATGTAACCTCGATGTGGCTGTATGACTTTTAGTGCAGATCTGTAGTCGTAGACGGCTGAGTTTTCTCCTGCCACACTCAGGTTTGGAATAAGTCATAACTTGCCTGAAACTTGCTCTGTTGTTAGCTGTCTGCTTCTAACTTGACACTTCCCAAATCCACTGAAAGACAAAATGAGGTCTAGATGGTGACCTTCCACTCAGCACCTATAGACTAATATTAGCTTTTCTCTGAGAGGGGGTGTAGTGAGAGAATAAACCCCACAAAACCTCTCCTAGCAAAGACTTTTGCCAGCCACTGCAGGACAAAGAGATTCCTCCCACTACAAAACTGCACATTGATTTATAAATCCACGTGTTTAAATAAACTGCTCACTTTGATACTCTGGAGTACATTGCCTCAGAATTCATGTCAATTGAAACAGAAGAGTTTTATTCTATATGGTGACCAGGGGAAGCAGATTGCCAGGCATGGGTAGTAATGGGAGGTGGGAGCATCAGATTTTTAAAAGTATGTCTTCACCCATTTTAGATAAACCTTAATTACATTCAGCAGAAGAGTACTACCATTTTACTGGCAGATACTTGATGGGGATGGGTATCTTATTAGCCACATAAAGATCCCTCTGCTCTCCCTGTGTTCGGATTAGCAGCATGACAATTTTCCAGGTTCTGCCTCTCAGTTAAAACCCTTTTTCCTGATGGTTGATTGAATTCAGCATGCTGTAAAGTAAGGTTGACATTTGCACTGAGCTGATGAGTCATTCCAATTCAGGTGGCTCCTGTCTCATCCTCTTAAATAGCTCCGTTAATGAGAAAAATGCTCATTCCCATAGACAGAAGAGAAACAAATTGGCCTCTTAATAGCCCATTGTGCAGTTCCTGACCTGAAGAGACCTTTTAGATTTCAAGGGCTTTAGGTTTAATTGCTTCCAGTGGAGCGCAGATACCTCTTTTGACTTTTAACTTCAATTTTTCGTACTTTTAATTTTTTTTCATTGAGTTGAAAGTATTTTTTCCCAAATCTTGCTATCAGGAGTTGCTTCCGCACTAAACTCTCTCTAACCCTTCAGCAAAAGAGCCATATGCTGTTCTATGAGGCTTCCAAAACAACCTGCAGACAAGTCTGGACCTTTCAACTAGTTAAAGATCTACAATACTTCAGGACTGGCACTATGAGCCAGGCCTGGAGTCTAAGGGGAGAACAGGGAAGCCCAAAAAGATGCGAGTTTCCTTAGGCAGTTTTCCCTCAAACCAGTTTTCTCAAGCAAAGTGTGTTTTAGATGGGCTTCCCGTAATCTCTGGTACCATCAATCTGCTTGCCATTCTGACATATTTACAGATTACAAAATCCCTCCTAAATTTGGTGGGCCACCAGATTACGTAAGAATGTGTGCTCTGCATTAGCCACCTCTTTGCTTCCAAGTGAATTTCAAGGTGCTGGTTACATTCATTGACGTCCTGGATAATCTGGGATTTGCCCCAATGTCCTATGGTAAATCAGTAGAGAGGCTTTTGTTCAGTTCCTAAAATCAAATTTTCCAGGCCCAGCAGTAGACCTTCTCAGTTAAAGGTTCTCATTTGTAGAGTTGACTTTTTCAGGTCGCCAGAGTCAGGGTTTGTTGGCCTTAACAACATAGTGCTAGGGCATGTCTCTACAGCCAGGCTTTTGGCTGAATGTATGAGATGAAGGTGAGTCCCCTGAAGTTAAGTCCTGAGTAGCAGTTCAGTTGCCAAATTTGTGAGGTGGCGATTCAAGGTTCATACATGCTAAAGACTGATAGGTGCCATGAAAGAATATAGAATAAATCCATTTATACATCCATCATATAAAGCAAAGTTACTCCATATGGGTGTAAATGGTTAGAGGGCATTGAGGGGAAAATGAAGATCTGCTTTGGCTCCCATTAATACCTTTATTTCTAATGGATAGCCTTCTCCCTTGTGAAGCTGTATTTAACTCATACATTCATACTGTCGACATCCGATTGCAGATCGATGCCTTCCAGCATATGCAGCACTTTGTGCAGACAATGCAGCAACAAGCACAGCATGCCATCGCAACCGAAGACCAGCAGCACAAGCAGGAACTCCACAAACTCATGGCACGGTTAGTACCGTGTCCTTTGAGGTCCAGTTCCTGGTTATTGCCACCAGCACAGATTCTGAGGTTGCAGAATCCTTGCAGAAAATACAAGAACAGCAATTCCACTTAGAATGGGGAGGGCCAGAGTTGTCTTCATTTTGCCGATAGAGGCCAGTTGTGTTATGTCACATGCCTGTCCAGTGTGTAATTCCAGCAGCTAAACCTTCTGCGAATTCAGAGGCTCTGCTGAATGACAGAGGTTAATGACACTGAGACACCATTTAAGCAAGCTTGTGTTTGTCTCAGGCAGCTGGTTGTATATTTCCTGCAGTGTGGCTGATTGATTGAAGAAGCCAGAGGTCCCAGCATGACTAATTCTTTGTTTTTGGGGGGTTCCAGTCAGCAGTAAAGAAACACTTTCCACATGGCTGACTCAGCCTGGCCGCATCCAAGCTTTTGGCAGCTCAGGCACTCGGTGCAGCTGTGCTTCTGACTATTGGGTGCCCAGCTTGAGGTAGCCTCTTAAAAAATAGTGTTACGTTAAAAATACATCTAGTAAAAATGTCAGTTTCCCTTCTGAGTTCTTGGGGCCTGGAGATTCTATCATTTCCTGTCCGAGTAAGAAACTGAATGATCAAAAGATGATGATGTTTTACTGCTGAAGGGAACTTTAAAAAGGACCTGTATTTTTTCTTAACTGTATCTTTTTTCCAGAATGAGAGGTCTATAACAGCCATTCTCTTCCTAGACCACCTGTCATGATCTAGCTTGAAAGGCAAGTGCTGATGAGTTCAGCACTGAATTTTTCCTGTGTAACACTCACTGAAAATCGAAAGCGGTAGAAAGGACTCGGCTGCATTACTGTGACACTTAAAGCTTCCCAAGGGACCTAAGCATTAAACCTTTCAGAGCATCCCTCCTTTTGCAATGAATATATTTTAGTTCCTGTCCTCAGGGCAGGAGTGAACAGTGATTCTTGGCTCTGGCCAAGACCAGTCTCCATGCCCCCTAGTGACTGGTTTTCATAGTGCTTTCCTTCAGGGCCTGCTGGCGGTGGGTGGGTTATGTGATGCTTGTATCTGCGGCCATTCAGTACATTATGTCAGGCACCTCATATGGTGACAGTGTCCCCTGTACTGCGAGTTTCATATGAGGCTTTCAGAACATTTTATGAACATTAATTAAGCCTCCTGATGCCCCTGTGGACACTTGCTAGCTTCATCGTATAACTGGGTATACTAAGGTGCAGAGAGTTCGTGACTTGGCCAGAATCAAAGCAAGTTAGTGGCAGAGTTTAGAAACGGAACCTTTGGAGTCTTGACCCTTGTGAGCTACTTAACTACAGTGTAGCTCTTCCCCATCTGTGTTTAACGGTGGCTTATCGAATGGGTTTCCAGATTATTCTTTTCAGAGCTTGGACTAGAATTCTGCATTTTAAACCGACAGTCTGATTTCTTAGTGCTTGTTCTGTTTTAGGGTTAATCATTTCCCTGGCTTTTTCAGGTGTTTCCTGAAACTGGGAGAGTGGCAGCTTAATCTGCAAGGCATCAATGAAAGCACTATCCCCAAAGTCCTGCAGTACTACAGTGCCTCAACTGAGCACGACCGCAACTGGTACAAGGTAGCCATGGAGAGAACTCATTACTAAACTGCGGAGGCAATATAACGAGCGCTGTATCCCAAAATACAGCGCAATGCAATACAACATTGTGCGGCCCATATAACCTTCTGCCCTCTTAAAATAGCTTAGACACTGGTATATCACTGACCCCAGTGTAAGTGACCCTGCAGCTCAGGTCAAAATGCAACTGCTGATGTTTGCAGACCAGTGGAACGGGACTGCAGTTCAACCCGTGCTGTCACATTTGGGATCTTCTCTCTTGTGGGTTAATTATGGCTCCTTAGGTAAATGACGGAAATTAATCTATGGGGAAGTGTTTAAACTTGCTCCACAAAGTGTTGTAATTCTATAGGATTTCCACTGTGAAGCCAGAAGCTCCTTTGAGGAGTTCCTATACATTTGAGACCAGATAGCCCCTTGGGCAGCCTGCTCCTCAGCACCTACCCTTCTGTCTCTCCCTCATTGTCCTCTCCTTATATTTCATTTCCTCATACTTCCCCTTGTCTTGAATTTTAGCTCTTCAGTTTGATCTTTGATGAGGTGGGGAATGGGGCATGATTTAATTCTGCTGCAGCAGGGATCCTTTAATCACTAGAAAGTGGGGCCTGCGTAGAGGCTTCATCGTTTTGGGGATTCCTATTGATATTCTGCTCTCCCATCGTCAGGCCTGGCACGCTTGGGCAGTGATGAACTTTGAGGCTGTGCTTCACTATAAGCATCAGAACCAGGCCAGAGATGAGAAGAAGAAGCTGCGTCATGTCAGTGGAACCAGCATCACCAGTGCCAACACGGAGGGCAGCAACAGCGACAGCGAGGCAGAGAGCACAGAGAACAGTCCCCTTCCATCTCCTGTGCAAAAGAAAGTCACGGAGGTACGGCCCTCCCTGCCTGCCTGCTGGGGATGAGTGGCACCACTTGATGGGTGCATTGTTTCAAAGGCATATCAAGCAACTTTCCTGTCTGGGAAGTCTCTAATGACACACATCATAGGAGGTATAATTTGAAGCACACATTATAGGACCTTTGACACACATTATAGGAAGTATAATTTGAAGCAGAAAGTTTTAGTTCTTCTTCGTGTTTTATAACTTTTGCCCATACATTCAAGTATAATAAGAACCCTAGCTGCTGTTGCACTGCAGGGGAGGTGGTGAGGAAAGAACATGGGGAACTCCATCCTTCACCCTCAGATGCTTTTGTAGAACTAAGGCAGCTATTTTCATTCCCACAGGATTTGTCCAAGACCCTCTTGCTGTATACAGTCCCTGCTGTCCAGGGTTTCTTCCGCTCTATCTCTCTGTCTCGAGGCAACAATCTACAGGATACTCTCAGGTACCTAGTAAAGCACATACCAAACAAAATCAAGCTGCTAGTGATATCCAGAACTCACTCGCTTTAGGACTCCCTGTAACATGTTCCTGCTCTTTTCACGTACAGCTAAACAAGTTGAAGACTGAACATTCAGTCCGAGCTTGTTTATAACTACATGCTCTTGGTTGGGGGGAAGAAGAGACTGCTGTGGGTTCTGAAAACAAGACACTGGAATGTCCTGTTTTTTTCTTTCTTCAGGGTTCTTACTCTATGGTTTGACTATGGTCACTGGCCTGATGTCAATGAAGCTCTGGTTGAAGGGGTCAAGGCAATCCAAATAGACACCTGGCTGCAGGTAAGGCGTGGGAGGGGTTGGGGTAGATTCCACTTCTGACCTAACTTTGTCTTACCTAGCCCTTTGGAATCTCAATGACTGTAATATCCCAAATGGCACCCTGCCGAAGGAACCTTTGTACGTGATCTGATGAGAGCAGGGTGCTCACAGCAGGAATTGTAACTCTTTTAATAAGCACCTTGGGCAGAAACTGGAGCAGCATTCCCAGGTGACTGTCTGAGCTGATTAGTGCCAGAGAGAGAGAAAGGATGAGGGATTTTAAAGTTAGAGATAACGTGCAGTGATGTGCTACTCTTCTGTGATCCAGACCCTCAGTCCATTTCAGGATGACTTTATAGACTGCACTTCATACAAGAGGCTCCACTTTTTATTTGCTTTACATTTACCCTTGTTCAAGGTGTGGGAGAAGCCTGCAACAGTTTGGAACGGGGGTATCACCCATCACTGTGTGCAAGAATTAACATCTACCACAAGGGACTGGTTGCACATGATAGTCGTCATCTCACATAGCTGTTCTGTCCCTCTGATATCACCATTTGGATCTTTGTATCTAGTTGGTAGAATGCGTGCTGGGATCTCTGGCTACTTTGCAGTGGACAAACAGAGCCTTAGAGATCTCTGAGGAGATTGGTTGGACTGAGCAGCTTGTGAACTATACATGCGAGTGTGACAGGGATTTTTATTTTCTCACCTTTGCTATCAGGTGATCCCTCAGCTCATTGCAAGAATCGATACCCCTCGGCCTTTAGTGGGGCGCCTTATTCACCAGCTCCTCACAGATATTGGAAGATATCACCCGCAGGTAAGCTGTGGCCTTGAGGAAGATTCTCAATAGAGTCTTGGTCAAGTAAAGCTTCCTTATTCTATTAGATGTTTATAATGAGAGTGACTAGGGAGTGAAGGTGTGAGGAGCAGATGCTGGCACAGGACTGGTTATAGTTTATATCAAAAGAGCTTTATTACTGCTTCCTCTCCTGAATAGCTTACTCATTCCCCGAAAGATTTATTCCCTCAGCCCCCTCACAGGAAAGATGGAAATGAGGGGCAGATGGGACATGCAGCATAGAGATCAGGCAGAATTTAAAGTCGTCTTCTCTGTCTGTTGGGACACCTGATGGTGAAAATTGCTTCCTTAAATCTAACTCCATTAAGTAATTATTACTGTTAATGAACAGTAGCTGCTGCTAACATACGAGCTGCATTTCCTACCTTGGTGTAGAGAATCTGTCCTAGCATGCTGGGGAGGAGAATTTTCTGTTCCTCTAGAAGTTTTTGGCACCAGTTCGTCACCACTGGAATTATCCTGCTACCTGATCGGTGAAAATCCAAGCGTTTCAGATAATGTTACTTTCTGTTGGAAAAACAAATATGTTTAATCCTTCAGTTATCCATTTCAATAAATGAGTTACTTTTTCTGCCGCAAAACTGTCATTTCTTAGTAGAATGATATTGAACCAGGCTTGTCACCTGGTTTCTATGTACTTGGACTTGTTTTGTTTTAGTCTTGTTAGTCTCTTGATCTATGCCGCCCCTGTTATGTGTGTGCAGTTATAAATTATTACTGTGTGATGTGTGTCATAGGCTTTGATCTATCCCTTGACTGTGGCCTCTAAATCCACCACAACTGCACGCCACAATGCTGCCAATAAGATTCTGAAAAACATGTGTGAGCACAGTAACACTCTGGTACAGCAGGCAATGATGGTGAGTGCTCTGTGTATGGTCAATAAAGAATCATTCCATGGACTGATGTACCAGCCATATTAAGGGGTTTTTTGGTCTGTTCTTGTAGCAGTATTTTCTCCCATTAAACCAAAGAAAAATGTTAGTTTTTAAAAATGTTAGATTAGTTGATTCTGAGTGTGATTAATTTGTTGGGAAGGAATGATAGTGTTAGAGTACACAGTCTCAAGGAGACTTTCTAGTGTGATGGGACCATAACCTTTAAATATTGGGGTTGTGATGTTTGTCACAGATGAACCTGAGGAGGTGAGGAGAATGGGGAAAGGGAATCATTGACCCCAAAAAGAGAAACTTTAATTTAATGAGAAAGGGAAACAGGACATCCCAAGTCTGACTTGTTTTGGGGGAAGGGGCCGGTTTATCTTGATTTGCTAAATTCTTAATGAATAACTGAAAGGCAGGAATATATTATGAGGCAAACTTCATGTGATTGCAAACATATTGGCAGGTGGGCAAATCAGTTTATAGTAGTCCAGTGGGGTACTCACAGGAGAAAGTTTATCAAGTAGACAATTGGGAAAAATTCGTGTGGCTTCCTCTAGCCACTAGCAGGGAGTAGGTGAAACCATTCTCAAGGTGAAAGTAGTCTAATACTTTTAAGCCTCTCTGCGTTCATGCAGTTTTTTTCCCCCATAGGAATTTATTATCTTCCCTATCCTAATCCAGGTGAGTGAAGAGCTGATCCGTGTAGCCATCCTCTGGCATGAGATGTGGCATGAAGGGCTGGAAGAGGCATCCCGTCTGTACTTTGGAGAGAGGAATGTGAAGGGAATGTTTGAGGTGCTGGAGCCACTTCATGCTATGATGGAGCGTGGGCCCCAGACTCTCAAGGAAACGTCTTTCAATCAGGTAGCTGCTAGTAGAGTGCAGTCTGAGCTTCCTGTAGCCCCAAAAAACAGAACACCCTGCCTCAAAACCATTCCCAGTACCTTTTATCAAGGTAGTAGAAAAGGCAATGGATTTTTTATTATTGGATGGAAGGCTGCTGTGGATGGCGCATGTGTCTCTCTCTCTCTCAAGCTTCCTTTAACTCCAGTTTTTCACTGTGGAAGCTTGACAGAGTGACTGCTCTGCTGTACAGTAAAGCCGACCTCCAAAGAGTCCCAATTCTAGGCCCCTGGGAGGAGTTTTGACAGTCTCACTGTTTGTTTGCATCCTTTCAATCAGATTGAGGAGCATGTTGAGAATGAAGAGTGCTTCAGGGAGTGAACATGCTTCAAACCCAGTTCTAGACTCTGAAACAGAGGTGGGGGGTTATCCCACCAATTGAGCTAAGGGTGAGGCTCTTGAGATAATTTATACTAGCTTCGTTCCACGACACTTATTTCTGCATTCTTGATCTTTGGGGACTCTAATTCTACCTGGGCGTAATCTGATCAAACAAATGGCACTTGGAGTCTAGTGTCTAACAGATGTTACGTGGGCTTTGTAAAATATACCCACCAAAGGCATCTATGAGAGTGAGTGCCTCCTCCTTTGAAGTGATTTCCTCTGTCTCAGTTACACTGCTTCACCGTCCGCGTCAATGCTGCCACCGGTCAGCATAGCAGCTTATTTGAATTTGTGACTGTTGCTTTAGCCCCACAGCTCCACCATTAAAGGGTATTTCTGCCTTTTCTGGTTTCTTTTGGGGGTGAAATCTGTGTGGGGCAGCATTGTCTAATAGAGTCAACACAGCCAGAAATACTTGCATTCTAATCTTGGTCCTGCCACTGATTTGCCTTGTAACCTTGGGAACGGTTAATGATTGTACAGGATTTTGAGATTAAATAAATGAAGCTCTTTGTAAGTGATAAGTATTTACTTTTCATTTGTTCCTCTGTAGACTGTAGTAAGGGTTCATTTTTCTTCTTCCTCCCCAGGCATATGGCAGAGACTTAATGGAGGCTCAGGAATGGTGCAGGAAGTACATGAAATCAGGAAATGTCAAGGACCTCACCCAGGCCTGGGATCTCTATTACCATGTGTTCAGGCGGATCTCTAAGCAGCTGCCTCAGGTGAGGGGGGAGGTACAGTTCAGGGTTTTACAGTGTAAGCTGTCAATACCCATATGTGTTTATCCAAAATACTCAACAAGGGTATTCCAGAAATACCTGCTGCTGGCTTACACCTTTATGCAGTGCTTTTTGCAAGTAACTGAAATATTGATGGTTGCCTGTGAACTGTTCTATGCCCTCCCTAACATCAGCTTTTTTCATATTTCAGTGGTATGAAATAGACAGACACATAGACGTATATAAAACTTTGGCTTTGTTTGTTTTTTTCTTGCTGGCAGCTCACTTCCTTAGAACTACAGTATGTGTCACCAAAACTCCTCATGTGCCGGGATTTGGAATTAGCGGTGCCAGGAACATATGATCCCAACCAGCCAATCATCCGCATTCAATCCATTGCACCATCACTGCAGGTCATCACGTCCAAGCAGAGGCCCAGGAAATTGACATTAATGGGTGAGAAATGCAAGTTGAGTTTAGCTCAGACTGTATACCTTTTCAGGAAAGTCTTCACTAAAGTCCCTTTAGAAAGTGGATTTTTCACTTTCTGTAAATGATTTTCAGGACAAGCCAGCTGCTCAGATTGCCCTACTTTCCTATTTCTGGAAATATCAATATGTGCTCTCTCCCTAGCTCCTCATCATCAAGAAGCAAGCATGGAACTGGAAGATAAGGGAAATACTTTTATAGAGTGCCTTTCATCCCAGAGTGCTTCAGTTACGTAGCTAAAGTAACACTGAGCCATAGCCATCTCTGGGATGGAGGCTGTCAGCCAACTGGCCCATGGCATGCTACGCAAAAGTGGAAAGGAAGGGAAATTATATAATGAGCATAATATCTTCGATTTTATGTTCCAAACAAACAGGCCCTTGGATTTTTATGTTCTCTCTGAAAAAACATTTAGTAAAATGCATTGTACTCAACTCCTTTAACCCAGCAGAGTGAAAGGCTCTATCGACCTTAACAGGAGTCAAACCCATGGCTGCAGGGAGTAATGTTGTTATAAGACTGATGTTTAAGCCACCAGTTTAGTTCCTTTGGCTACACAGTTTGGAAGAGCAAAAAGAACTTAAAGGAAGAGGGGTATACAGACCAAGAAAGCGGGTGGAGGACTGGATTAGGGTTTGATTTACAGTGTATATGAAGGGCTGAACACAGTGATGTGGAGGTTGTGTGTGAGAGTGTGGAGAGAGATGCAAAAGGTGACAGCAAAAATGCGCGAAAGCAGTAGAGTTTTTGTCATTTTGTCATGTCAGTGTCCTGTTGTCTTATTTATCTTAGCATTGCATCTCCTTCTAAAGAGTGGAGTCTTGGTGACCTTTCTTTAATGAATACCAAGAAATCAAGCCTTGTTTTGTTGCATAATTCCTTAACAAGCGAATTTCCACTTGCAGAAGGAAGTTTATAAAATATATCTACCCAACATTCTGAATCTTGCTGTCATTCTGTCCATTTAAATGTGATTCAGACTTCATCTGATTGTTCATGTAAGATACTGCACTCCACCTCACCACCCCCCTGTATCTTCTCTTGCAGGAAGCAATGGGCATGAGTTTGTATTCCTTTTGAAGGGCCATGAGGACCTTCGCCAGGATGAGAGAGTGATGCAGCTCTTTGGACTAGTCAACACTCTGCTGGCCAATGACCCGACATCTCTGCGTAAAAACCTCAGGTATTTGGTAGGATCTTCTTATTCATTAATGCCGATGCACCTAACACCACTACACTTTCTGCTAGCTGATGAAGAAATGGAAAATCCAGTAACACAACACAAAATGCAACATTTAGGTAACAAATAGCTGGAGATAATGTCTGTCGAAAGGAGGGTTTTTTTATGTTTGTTTTTGTTTTAAATAAACCCCTTTCGTTGGAGTTTCATCATCTTCAAGATGATTGCAATTCAAGGCATTTCTGTTATTGGCTCTGGAGCCTGAGAGCCTTAATAACCTTGCTCGCTTAGGAGAGTCCAGTGACTGTTCTGTTCATATTGTAATGTGGTTTATAATCCTACTTTGGGAGGTACATATAATCTTGTGAAATGGTGGATTCTGGGCAAGAAGATTTTAAAATACCCAGTGCATACTCTCACTGGTGCTCAATTTAAGTAGCCACTGACTGTAGTTCTGCACCCTTGTTTTTCACATGTTAACACACATCGAGCAGAATGCCTTCTGCAATTAATAGATTGTTGTGGGTCATTTACCACAAAGCTTCAGAAAGTGAGCTCTCAGTGAGCTTAACATAAACTGCTTAAAATTATTCTTAAGAATAAACAGTAGTACTCTATCAAGAAGTGTTCGCCAGTTAATTTGAAAAAAGACTGGGTGATAAAGTAATGAATTGGATACATCACATTCCCCAGATTTAGGTGGTGGGTTGCTCTAGATTGGTAGATTTTGAACATCATGAAAATACACCAATTCCTAATGTCCAGCAATTTGAGCCGTGATTTTTTTTTCTCTCTCTCCCCCTCCCCCTAGCATCCAGAGATATGCCGTTATTCCACTGTCTACAAACTCTGGCCTGATAGGCTGGGTTCCCCACTGTGACACTCTGCACGCGCTCATCCGAGACTACAGGGAAAAGAAAAAGATCCTTCTCAATATCGAACATCGCATCATGCTGCGGGTAAAGGGCGCGACAGCACACAATTAGCTGCTCTGTTAGATCGCTAATATCCCTCTGAGTAGTGAAAGTAATGGGACAAGCTCTCTTGTTCCCATTTATTTACCTGTCTTTTGATCCCTTTTCATATTAAAATTACTCTAACTATGCACTAATATAAAATAAAAATGCTAGAATATTCAAAAGCACGCATAAATTAGTGACAGGCTTTGGAGTTATTCGTCTCTCACTTTCCATGTTGATAGTGACCACAAGTTCTTGCAGCTAAAATGAGGTTGGTAGAGATTAGTCTGGCTCCCAGCAGATGTGTCCACATCACAAACAGTCCCACTGCAGCTGATATTTACGAGCATAGGCAGAGCCTGAAAATTGCACATTGGTGGGGGAGGTATAGGGAAGCTTGTACTGTTGGCTCTGTCAGTAAACAGAGTGGGTATCATAACCCAGAAGACTTAATCTTTTTCCAGAACTAAAATTCTCTCTCAGCTCTTTTCTTAACAATAAAAGTAGCTGTTGGAATGTTTGTGGCCACACCGTGGGGTATTGCATTTCAAATGACTTCTGGCTGAGTTTCCTGAAAATGAATTGGTTTGTGCTGCAGAGCAATTAATGGTCATTTAATCACTTTCTCATCGTTTTACTCTGTAAACTAGTAGAGATTGACACATTCCTCATACTGCGGTTGTTTCAGAATTGTTATGAAAAACTTGGTGGCTGCTGAATGACATTTCTCTATTTTAGATGGCTCCAGACTACGACCATCTGACTTTGATGCAGAAGGTGGAGGTGTTTGAACATGCTGTCAATAATACTGCTGGTGATGATCTGGCCAAACTGCTGTGGCTAAAAAGTCCCAGCTCTGAGGTATGTTCACCTTCAGTCACGACTAATGACTCTTGCAGACAGCTAAATATGTTGCCCTCTCTGTGAATGGAGTACCCACAGCATGTAAATGCATGTCTTTGTTTATAGGTATACAACTGAATGCATATTATTCCCTTGATCCCTAAGGGTTGCATCTGATATATTTTTTTGTATATGATGATAAAAAATTCATGGGTGAAAGACTAAGATTTAATTTACTGTTAGCGAAATTAAAATGGTGAAATGTAAACTGAATTAGCATAATTAACCAGCTCCAGTGCCTGTGCCCTTGTATGCATTTTCTGAATTTGTTTGAGGCACACCCAGTTCAATCAGAACTGTTTAATTTCATCTCTTATTTTTCAGGTGTGGTTTGACAGAAGAACTAATTACACCCGCTCGCTAGCTGTGATGTCAATGGTTGGGTACATTTTGGGCCTTGGGGACAGGTAAGTGAAATTGGAATAGTTTCTTTGAAATAAGTGCAGATTACAAGGATTTATAGATTCCATTCTGAAATAGTTGTCATGCTCCCATCAGCTCATTCTGGATATTCTCTTGTGATAACCACTTTCATTTTGGCTATTCCAAACTCCAAATTATATCACCTTTCAGGGCCTGCTGCTATTCCCATTTACTTCAGTGTTCCAGGATCAGGCCCTAGGGTTTGTACGTCTCTTGAGTGCATGACAGGAGTGTCTTCTCTTTCAAGAGGCAGTGTGGTTGAGAGGAATACGCACACAACTAAGGAGCTGAGTGTTCTAATTCCAGACCTACCACACGCTCACTGAGTGGCCTTGAATAAATCACTTAACCAGTTTACCCCATCTGTCAAAAAGAGGTAACCTCCCAGTGTTGTTACTCCGAGAGGATAAATGACTGTTTGTGCAGTGCTTGGTAGATTGTGAGCATTCATACTGACAGCACTCAATATTTCCTTTTTAAAGAGGAATACTTTTTAAACCTAAGTATATCTTGTATCACAGCTGCTACAGGAAGTGTAGCTCACTGCTGCCATCACAACTTTCACACAGCATCAATCTAGTGTGCCTCTTTCCCTTGAGGCATCGTATCTGGGGGGAAAACAGGTGCTTCATATTAATGGATTTTTAGCAAGGTCTTTAATACAGTTTCCTTTGTGTCACTTAATTCTGATTTTCTTGTCCATAAATACTACCTAGGAAGTATATGATTAAATATGTATGTAGATAATATTTAAAACATAAATTATTTTCCTCATACTAACTGCTCCTAGTCTGTTGTTCAAACGCATATTGGGGTGTCACTTAAATATGTATGTCAACTGAAGACTACAATGAACCAGTCAAAGATAATCTAAACTTCCTCTTTAGTATGTGGATTACTGTCCCAGTAGGCCCGAATAACTCCTTTAAAAATCCATCTGAAACTGGTATTTTTATACTAGAGGTCTGTAACATAACAACTAAACCTTTCTGCAACATTTTTGTAATAAAATCAATTGCTCTTGCGCTTAGAACTTTTGATAATTAAATTATAAACCCGTGAAACGTGGGGGTTAAAATAAAAACTGGAATACAACAGCATAAAAGACAGTACTATAATACCCAGCATCTTCCTAGTCTAAGATTGCCTCTGATAACAGCCTGAGTTCCTCTCTTTACTTGCAATACGCTCATTAAATTTCCCTATGCTGTAAAAATGTAAAGTCGTTATAAAATGAGTGGAATATCAACCCTAAATATAAAAGGAATGTAACCAAAATGTGCATATCCAAAAATATAGTGATATAGTGTCTGGTCTAATAGGACATTTATCTTCAAAATCAAGAGGATTTCTGAAAACTCCTGAGTTGTAATTACAGAAGCTAATCACACCATGATGGAAGTGCTTCAGGAAAGCTATTTATCATGAGATAGCTTCCCTATCAGAAGTCTCCAATCACTGGCTGTCTTCTGACTTGCAAAGATAAATGTCGTCCTAGACCAAAGCCATGATTTATTTTTTGATACATTTTTCTGTAACTCTCTAATGATCTGTCACTCTGGCTTCTCTCCTGTTCCTTTCACAAAGACACCCTTCCAACCTGATGCTAGACAGGCTGAGTGGAAAGATCCTGCATATTGACTTTGGGGACTGTTTTGAGGTGAGCTTTTGTACTAAAAATGTGTTGTTTAAAAAAAATGTTTATTTTTATATTTCAGAAAGACCCTGTTATCTAGTACAGCAAAGGCAGAACTAGGATTCAGGAACTCCTGAGTTATTATTTTAGCTCTGACACTGACTTTCAGCATGGTCTTGTGGCACATCACATAACTACTCTGTGCCTCACTTTACCTGTCAGTAAAATGGAGAGAATGCACACCTACCTCACCAGAATGTTGAGATTAGTTATACAGTTGTTTTACAGACATTGAGTGCTAAGTATCAGTGGTGGTTTTCACACAAATCCTTACACCAATTTGTGATTGAAATATGGAGTACATTACTCTATACCAACAGCACAGACACAGACTCTTTGTTTGATTCTTACATTCTTTTATCTAGTAATGTTTACAGCTTCCCTCAAAAAAAATTCCAACAACTAGAGAATCTTAGAAAAGTAGGGCTGGAAGAGACCTTGAGAAGTCATCAAGTCCAGCCCTCTGTACAGAGACAGGACCAAATAAACCTAGACCATACCTGACCCGTATTTGTCCAACCTGTTCTTAGAAACCTCCGAAGATTGGGATTCCACAGACCTCCTTGAAAGCCTGTTCTAGTGCTAACTACCCTTATGGCTAGAAAGGTTTTCCTAATATCTAACCTAAATCTCCCTTGTGTCAGATTAAGCCCATTAACTTCTTGTCTTACATTCAGATGATATGGAGAACAATTGATCACAGTTATCTTTATAAGAATCCTTAACATATGTGAAGACTGTTATCAGGTCCCCCTCAGTTGTCTTTCCTCAAGACTAAACATAGCCAGTTTTTGTTTTTTTAACATTTCCTCATAGGTCAGGTTTTCTAAACCTTTTATCGTTTTGGTTCCTCCACACACTTTCTTTCCTTTTTATAACCACAACATTCAGAGTTATAGCAGGCAAGTTAGTCCCTTACTTATTAACAAACTGCTTTTTCAAGGAGGAGGAGAAGGAAATATCTGCAAAGTTAGTATATTAGTTAACTGATTCTCTTCTTTTGCATATTCAGGTTGCAATGACAAGAGAGAAGTTCCCTGAAAAGATTCCATTTAGACTTACAAGGATGTTGACAAATGCTATGGAGGTAGGTGGTAGTTAGCAGCCACCTTTCTAAAGGGAAAGGGGACTGTTCCGAAGAAGATGTCAGCGGTTTTCCAGCTATCCATGTGTGTGCTACTGTAGTTGAATCTCTCCAGTTCCATAAGGAGCCGAGGTGCTAATATTTCAGCTGCATTTTCCTTTAAATAGATTTCCCATGTGACCTTTACAATATGGAAACAACTCTTCATTGATTAAAAGGAAACACGGTCCTGCAATTTCCCAGGCCTCTCCATATTTTCTCATCCCAAATATTGGCCATGAACCAAACCACAGCCCAGTAGCACAGTGCTTCAAGATGAGTGTTACCTGGACCTCATTTCCATGTCACCAGCGGGCAGTAAATCAGAATAATGGGGCCTCTTAAACTTGTAATGAACCTGTATCTTCTTTTAATAAATGGAAAATGGTGTAAGGGGATTCTGGTCAAGATAAGGCATGTCCTGCCATGGGAGTGATTAGGGCTGGAGTCAGAAGGTAAAAGGAGCCCCACTGTTGATTCAGTTCTTTCTGTTCTGAAGGTGACGGGCCTAGATGGTAATTACAGAATCACTTGTCACACTGTGATGGAAGTCCTGCGAGAACATAAAGATAGTGTCATGGCTGTGCTAGAGGCTTTTGTGTATGACCCCTTACTGAACTGGAGGCTGATGGACAGTAAGTTATCTGGGGAAACAGAACTGGAGAGAGAAGTAAATCAGAGTAAACTGTATAAATGTAAGACATTCAGGAGCACAAAATCAAATGTCTGTTCAAACTCAGGCCTTGGTGGTTTAAATCTGCAGTCTATGCACACACAGTAATGTTAACAGGACTGTGTTCAAGAGCCCTAATATAAAGAAACACAGAGATGAAATCCCATTTGCCCTTAAAACTCAATTAAAAGCAAAATTATTGGAGTCCTTTTGAATTATTTTTCAACATCTTTATTTTGAAAAGCCACACACAGATGTTCATTTGCCTGAAGCAATTGGACACTTAACCCTGTGTCATTCAGAGAAAGACTGATTCACTTTGAGAAGCTGATCTTTCCAAAGTCTATAGTTCAAAGATAAAAACTCTTAAGCATTTTATTTTCTTTGCAGCAAATACAAAAGGCAATAAACGATCACGAACAAGGACAGACTCCTATTCAGCTAGTCAGTCAGTAGGTGTGTATAACGTTTTACTGTATTTCATTTAATTCATTTGGATCATTTTTAATTGGAGTTGTTTTTTTTTTGTTTTGTTTTTTTTTCCCCAAAAGCACAGTGGAAAAACTGCTTATTGAAACTAGGTTTCAAGGCACCAAGTATTAGTTTTGACTGGTGCCTCTTACTCTCATAATTACATATGTATATAATTTACCGCTGAGCTACCTCAGCTTGAATAGCAGCCACTGCTTTGTAGTCATATTCACATTGTAATGTGGCATCAGGATTTTTGTGGAATACCTAAAAGTTGATGCAACCCACAGAGTAATTATGACCTGTGATGTGTACTGTACTTGGTTTTGCATAGTAATGCTGCAGTAAGCTCAGTGACGTTTCACATAGCAACATAGTGGTACAAATGTTACACAAAATCCTAGCAGCTCATTGCTAATGGACCTGTAGGAGAAATGTTAAAGGAAAGCATCTACTATAATGTTTAAAATAGTAGGGTTTCAATAACTTAGTTACTTGGCTACTATTTTAAGTTAATTGTGCGTCTTTTTAAAATATCTTTCAACAAGCAAAATGTACGGAAGGGTACTTTAAGGTTAACTGCAGCTTTCAGCACATAAGATTGAAACATACTTTTCCTGTTTGAGTTATAATCCCTTTAATCAGAGCAATGGGGGCATTCAGCACACTTTGCCCCAATTTAGTAAGCTCTTCAAAAATAAGTCAGTCAATCCAAGTCACCAATAAGACTTTGAGGGAGGAAGGGTTATTGGTAAATGCTATATAGAGTATGATATTCTGAGTCTCGTGCAATACTGAAGTACAGTGGCCAATTTAATGCTCCATTTCCTTGTGTGTCAGTTTTAATGAAAACTTAAATATTTTAGCATAGTCCTAAAAAGGCATTTTGCTCAACATGTTATATTTAATCTCATGATGCTCCTAGCTCTCATTCAAACACACATACACCAACAAGTGCTTTAAATAAATTCACTTGCATGTTGGCAATTGAAGAATTTATTTTCTGTAATCTTAGATGCTATTGGAGAACTTCTTTCTTTTGTACAGTCTAGACCAGTTGAAGTATTGTTTTCTGCAAATGTTGTAGCAGTGACCTGGCATAAAAAAAAGTTTAAAAGTGCAGTTGCCCATCACATAACTTCCTGGTGGTAAGAACTGCACGTAAACCAGAAGCTTTACACAACATACTTGAGCTTGAGTGTAAGGTTTTTTTGTGCTACAAACTGAACCTTAAAAAATGTTACTTTATCTGCCTTTGGGCTTCATATTTATACTGCCATAATTTTCCTTTAAAATCAACGTTTTTACACTGTTCAAAGTGCTGTGCAGGAGAATCTCCTGAAAAGCAAACAAATGTCAATCTTCTTTGTATTTGATGACTGTATTGATATTCTCCCCTCTCTCATTAGAAATGTTGGATAATGTGGAGCTGGGTGAGACAGCCCATAAGAAAACTGGGACCACAGTGCCTGAATCTATTCATTCCTTCAGTAAGTTCCTGTGCAAAGTTCATACATTTTACATTATGGGCAACTAGTTCCTCAATCAGCACGTTCAGTGTTCTACAGATGAGAGCTATGCCAGGTGGGGCAAAAAGGGTTCTCTGTCAGCATAGATAAGAACTTGTTAACTGTCTTTGCTCTCTTCTCTAATTAAACCCAGTAGCTAACAGCAGTTTGCGTGTCAACTATTCATGGCAAAAAAGTAACTGCATCACAAAGTGTTCTGATCATTGTTGTCTAAATAAAGTCTAAATGTTGTTTGCACTTCTGTCTTCTAGTAGGGGATGGGTTAGTGAAGCCAGAGGCTCTCAATAAGAAGGCTATTCAAATTATTAACAGGGTTCGAGATAAACTCACTGGTAAGTGTATACTTTCTAAAATAAAATATTGTAAAAGTAATACAGATATTAGAATTATGTTCAGGTTTAAGTGCTTGCCTGGCACTATCCTATTTCAGTTTTGTGCTAGTTCTTCATCAATTTTATTTCAAATTATCCTGTTTCTTAATTGGGCAGAGCCATTTAATATATTTGGGCTTTGTAAGTTGTATTCTGGAAGGCAATCTTATTTGGAAAATGTAGAGGTAATTTTAATTAATGTGGATCAGATTTGATCAGTTCATCTTTTAGGTGATGATTCTAAATCAAATATCCAGCAACCGGATTCCTTTTTACTGGCTTCACAACTGGAAAAATTTAGATGTGACATTTTACACTCTTAATGATGTATATAAGAACCACTCAAATTAGGTACTTAATGTAGCTAGGCAGTGGATTCCTTCGACTAGGTACAGTACACTGGAGTACAGTACATTACTTTTGTCTGTTGTTTGAAGGAGGGGGTGGGGATAGAGAAGACGTTGATGGGTCATCGAAAACACTTGTGTCCTAAAGGATTCAAAATAGACTCAGTGTGGCTTTTGAGGTTTTCTCTTTGAACAGTTCTGTGCTAAATATATATTATAAGAGGAGAGAGAGTCATCTTCACATTGCTCCATAACTTGCCAACCAAACCAAGCTATGTAATTTGGCTTACGGCCTTGCTCATTGTTTCTTTCACTTGAATTGTAAAGGTCGAGACTTCTCTCATGATGAAACTTTGGATGTACCCACACAAGTAGAATTGCTTATTAAGCAAGCTACTTCCCATGAGAATCTCTGCCAGTGCTACATTGGATGGTGAGTTTGTCTTTAAACTAGCCTTCCAAATGGAGAACAGTCAAGTAAAATATCATTACTCTTACCTCAGGAAGCATGCTGAGGATGCCTGAGTAGACATTGTGTCTAAGCTTGTAATTTTGTGACCATTTTGTTTGCTTGCTTACAGGGCAGTGCCTAAGGTAACCTATCTGTTATAACTAGAAAAGGGGATTATTTAAATCAGGATCAACTCAGAGGTTTTACTCATTTGAAATAAGATGCTCCAATTGTATGTATATCACTAATTGATAGTTATGATAGGGAAATTACATACTCTGTCAACAAGCACACTTTTATAATGCCTTCATCTTTTTAAGACTTCTTAACTGCAGATTGTATTCAAGGAACCAGAAGATTTGGGGGCGGGGTTCAGACATTAGGAGTGTTGATCAGGGATCAAGAAGTAGGCTCAGGCATGGGTCTTTCCCATCCTTGTGATTATAGAAAGGCTTCTGGACATTAGGGGACCTCAGTCCTTCTTAACATAGTCTGTTTTTATGAAGCGATGGGTAAGACTGCACTATTGAAGTATTGCTTTTGCCATCTTTAGGTGTCCTTTTTGGTAACGGAAGATTCCAGAGTATCCACAGCCTTTATTGGAGGCTTTTGCGCTCCAGATATATTCTTCTACAAACTGAAATCTTGGACTGAAATACAGCCTGTCAAATATTTTGAAATGTAAATTAAGAGTTATTGTATATTAAAAGTTGGTTTAAGCCAATTCATAGCTGCTGTTGAAAAACACAAGTTGTCTGAAACATAAGACTTGATTTGGGTTTCCAGAACAATGAAGACTGACTAGACCACAAATACATGGTTCACTTGGTCTTTGGGGAACTGGTGACCCATTACAAATAACAAAATACGGGTTTTGACATAACTTACAATGTAACTATACTAAACTATATGCAGATGAATCATTGCCCTGGTCAGTCCTGTTGGTGTGGGTGCAGTGAACGCAGTGCACTCATGCAAGAATCCTCATTTAAGTGTGGGGACAGAGCTGGAGGGTAGAGAGCAAGAAGAAAGAAGCAGAGTTTTTCTGCCTGTATCTCACCTGTCCCAAACCTCTGTACACTCACCCAAAATCAGAGGGAGGGGATTGTAGTTGAAAGGTTTGTGTTTGACTCCAGTGGAGATGTAACTAGCACATTTCAGACTAGATCTGGATATAGGCGTAGATCCAGGATCAAAGACTCTGAGCCAGTCAAAGCAGAGCCTCTCAAAGAGGGTTGATCTATGGCAAGGAGGATGCAGGGTAAACTCAGAATACCACTTGGAAGCTTCCCACACTGACGGACCGAAGAGCAGTATTGGGAAATAATTAGGGAAACCTGAATACTCAGCACAAAAAGCGGAAGGGAGGAGAACTGATTATACCTGGAAATGGAGAATAATGGATATTAAACATGAGGGTAAAGGTAAATAAAGTTATGATTTATTAATAAAAGAAAATGCACAAAATACGAAGTGTAGCCATGTTTAGATGCCATGTTGTATTTGAATATTTTTGTGCCAATAAATTACACCAAAATGTAAAACGATTTTGACTGGATTCTTATTTATTCCAAAGCATTCCTTATGGAGAGCAGAATTGAGGCACAGCAGCATTACACTAGCACAGTGGAAATATGGGTCAGGACCCCAAAGTGGGTCACGAACCCTTTTTAATGTGGTCGCCAGAGCTGGTGTTAGACTTGCTGGGGCCAAACCCCAAACCTCACTGCCCGGGGCCAAAGCCTAAGGACTTCAGCCCTGAATGGCAGGGCTCAGGTTACAGGCATCCTGTCTGGGGCTGAAGCCCTTGAGCTTTGTCTTTAGCCTACCCACCTGGGGCGGTGGGGCTCTGGCTTTGGGGTTGTGTAGTAACTTTTGTTGTCAGAAGGAGGATCACATTGCAATGAAGTTTGAGAACCCCTAGCAGAAACCCACAGAAGGCACAAACACTGTTGGTAGTGGATTGGACATCTCTAAGAAACTTGTTTTTTTGTTATGGATTTGACTGTCTTCTATATCAGTCCAGATGGTTGGCTATAGCTCCTTCATGACAGCAAGAGGAGAAAAGCAGTCAAGATTGACTACCTATATCAAAGGAGTTTGCCTGTTCATAAACCTTTTTGTTTTAAGAAAAGGAGCACATGCGGCACCTTAGAGACTAACCAATTTATTTGAGCATAAGCTTTCGTGCGATGAAGTGAGCTGTAGCTCACAAAAGCTTATGCTCAAATAAATTGGTTAGTCTCTAAGGTGCCACAAGTCCTCCTTTTCTTTTTGCGAATACGGACTAACATGGCTGCCACTCTGAAACCTTTTTGTTTTAGTTTCCAGCAATTGCAACTATATCCTTAAGGGGACTGCAATTTGGTAAGAACATGAACTTTCTTTATTCCAGATTTTGGGGCATTTTTCTTCTCTTAGCACAAGAACTGATTCTGTGAGACCGAAGAAATAGAATTTTAATCTGATCGCTGTGGTGTGTACATGGAGGGATGATGGTTTAGATGATGTCTCTTCCTAGCAAATGTTTTGTATTGATATAGATTCAAAGATGTTAAGGTTAGAAGGGCCCATTATCATCATTTTGCCTCCTGTATAACCATAGGCCACAGAAACGTATTATCCTGATTATCACTACAAAAGTTTTTTTTCTTCTACTGATAATAGCCCACCTTAATTGATTGGTCTCGTTAAAAGTTGGTATGGCAAGCCCCATTTTTTCATGTTCTCTGTGTGTGTATGCATATATATATATATATATATATATATATAATATATATATTCCTACTGTATTTTCCACTGCATGCATCTAATGAAATGGGCTTTAGCCCACAAAAGCTTATGCTCAAACAAATTTGTTCGTCTCTAAGGTGCCACAAGTCCTCCTCGCTCTTTCTGCTGATACAGACTAACACGGCTGCCACTCAAACATATAGGAAATCCAAAGCATCTGGACAGGGATAGGAGAAAAAAGGTTTTACCTGTTTTGATTTTGATTATTCCTGCTTTGAAATAATCAACCCCCCACGATTGTATGCTGGTGGAGGAATAGCAGCAAAGAGACCTGTGGCACTTTGTAGACTAACAGACGTATTGGAGCAAAAGCTTTCATGGGTGAATACCCACTTCGTCGGATGCATGTAGTGGAAATTTCCAGAGGCAGGTATAAATATGCAAGCGAGAATCAGGCTATGGATAACGAGTTTAGTTCAATCAGGGAGGATGAGGCCCTCTTCTAGCAGCTGAGGTGTGAACACCAAGAGTGAAGAAACTGCTTTTGTAGTTGGCGAGCCATTCGCAGTCTTTGTTTAATCCTGAGCTGATGGTGTCAAATTTGCAAATGAACTGAAGCTCAGCAGTTTCTCTTTGAAGCCTGGTCCTGACGTTTTTTTGCTGCAGGATGGCTACCTTTAAATCTGCTGTTGTGTGTCCAGGAAGGTTGAAATGTTCTCCTACAGCAGGGGTCGGCAACCTTTCAGAAGTGGCGTGCCGAGGCTTAATTTATTCACTCTAATTTAAGATTGTGTGCCAATAATACATTAATGTTTTTAGAAGGTCTCTTTCTATAAGTCTTTAACATATAACTAAACTATTGTTGTAGGTGAAGTAAATAAGGTTTTTAAAATGTTTAAGAGGCTTCATTTAAAATTAAATTTAAAATGCAGAGTCCCCTGGACTGCTGGCCAAGACACGGGCAGTGTGAGGGCCCCTGGAAATGTGCCATAGGTTGCCTACCCATCCTACAGGTTTGCATATATAAACTTGAGCTGTCGTCTCCATCTGCTGGCAGATGGAAATTTAGGCCGCTAATCCCTGAACGGCTGTAGAACAAACTCCAAGCTAGCTATCAGTGGTGACCCTTGTTACCTCGGGCTGTAGTCTAGTCAAAATTAGACGAGGCTTTCCAAGGAAATGTCCATTTAAAACGTGGCTTAATCTAATGCTACAGCAAGCACAAGGGCTAGCAGAGAGCGAATAACCTCTCCCCAGCTGCCCTCAAGCCCCTGGCTGGAGGGCTGAGGCGGGGGGGCTCAGGCCCCTTGCCCTACTGCAGCGAGGGCGGGGGCCTTGCAGGGCAGGGGGTTGGCGGGACAGCCCGTCGGCTGCAGCTAGGGGGCCGGGGACCTTGGCAGGAAGATTGCCCCGCTCCCAGGGACAGCGGCAGGCTGTGGCCCAGGGCGAGAGGGGGGCTGAGGTTGAAAGGGGGGGCGAGGGGCGGTCAGGGCTGGGATGAGCGCCCCCAGAGCACGCCGCCGGCAGCCGTGCGGGAAGCTCCGGGCCCGTAAGGCGGACACGCAAAGCCCCCCGCTCCGCTCGCTCGGCCTCTCTGAGGTAAAAAGAAGGAAAGACCCAGAACGTTATCGGGCCCGCCGGCTCTCAACCCGTGCGCATGCGTCTTGCAGCACTTCCGCCTTCCCTGCGATTCCGTTATCGCGCGAGACTACGCTATTGTCGCGTCACGTGGGTGCGTGTCGAAGATGGCGGCTGCTGGCGGAGGGGGGAGTCGCAGTGCAGCAGTTAAGACGGGCCAGATAATGGAGACAGGGAGCGGCGGCAGCGGCGCCACGGAGGAGCCGCTGGGAGGCTGCTCAGACACTGTGCTGCCGGGGTTCAGGGATGCCGACTCCTTCGTCAAGGTACGTGAGGGAGCCGCCGCAGACTACGACTCCCAGCGTGCCCTGCGGCGCACCGCCCCTCCCCTCAGCGGGGCCTGCTGGGGACTGTAGTTCCGGCTCGCGGCCTCGGCTTCCGCTGGGAAGCTGTCGAGACTGCATTTCCCAGCATTCTCTGGGCCCGCCGCGGTGGCGTTTGGGCGGCCGAGAGCAAGGCGGAGTGTTGCATGCCGGGCGTTGTAGTGTGGGCCTCGCGCCCCTGTTGCCGCGGGGCCTGGGAGCAGTGACCCTGGGCCTATCTCCTCCTGCCCAGGGCTGGTCGCCATGGGATGTGTGGCGCTTGAGCGAGCCGGCGTGGGCACCGCGTGGGGGTGCGGCACAGCTGCTCCAGCGCCTGGAGCTGGGGGGAGGGGATGCTGCCCCCCCATGCGGCCTGCGCCCTCTCTGCCCCCCGCCCAGCACGAGACGCCAGAGCTCGCCACTGCAGCCTCCCAGCGCCAGGGCGCCCAGGCTTTCACGCCTCTCGCCCCGGGGGAGTCGGGGGACGAGCTGCATCTCGTTGGCATGAAGTGAGTCAGTCTTTTCAGCTCTGTTAAATGGAGAGGTGTAGGCTATGGGACCCGAAACTAGAGGTATAGAAGTAGCTTTGCCTCTCCTGGAATTGACACCTCCTCATCTATTGTTGGGAGTGGACCCCATCCACCCTGATCAAATTGGCCCTGTCAACACTGGCTCTCCACTTGTGCGGTAAGTCCCTTCTCTTCATGTGTCGTTATATAATGCCTGCATCTGTAATTTTTCACTCCATGCATCTGAAGAAGTGGCTTTTTTACCCACGAAAGCTTATGCCCAAATAAATCTGTTAGTCTTTAAGGTGTCACCGGACTCCTTGTTGTTTTTGTGGATACAGACTAACATGGCTACCCCCCTCCCTGCCCCCGAAACTAGGACCTGTTGTCTCCATGGGCACTGGAGGCATTCTCCTTTTTTCCTAATTTCATGCAGTCTTCCTATTCCTGGCAAGTTGTCAGCATAACCCCTCAAATGAGTTAGGGCATTCCCTGCAGTGGAGTCTGGAGAACTAGAATCATGGTGGTGAGATAAATTGAAGCTAAACAGCCGGTACTAGCTCATGCATGGGCCCTGGTAGCAAAAGCAGCCCTAAATTTAGTTATCTGTTATCTTAACAGGGAAAAAATTCAGAGGAAACCCACAGATTTGGCAACACTGAAGTGGTGAAAAGAAAAGGAGTACTTGTGGCACCTTAGAGACTAACCAATTTATTTGAGCATAAGCTTTCATGAGCTACAGCTCACTTCATCAGCTGCATACTGTGGAAAGTGTAGAAGATCTTTTTATACACACAAAGCATGAAAAGATACCTCCTCCCACCCCACTCTCCTGCTGGTAATAGCTTATCTAAAGTGATCACTCTCCTTACAATGTGTATGATGATCAAGTTGGGCCATTTCCAGCACAAATTCAGGTTTTCTCCCCCACACACACACAAACCCACTCTCCTGTTGGTAATAGCTTATCTAAAGTGACCCCTCTCCTTACAATGTGTATGATAATCAAGGTGGGCCATTTCCAGCACAAATCCAGGGTTTAACAAGAACGTCTGGGGGGTCGGAAAAAACAAGGGGAAATAGGTTACCTTGCATAATGACTTAGCCACTCCCAGTCTCTATTCAAGCCTGAGTTAATTGTATCCAATTTGCAAATGAATTCCAATTCAGCAGTCTCTCCCTGGAGTCTGGATTTGAAGTTTTTTTGTTGTAATATCGCAACTTTCATGTCTGTAATCACGTGACCAGAGAGATTGAAGTGTTCTCCGACTGGTTTATGAATGTTATAATTCTTGACATCTGATTTGTGTCCATTTATTCTTTTACGTAGAGACTGTCCAGTTTGACCAATGTAAATGGCAGAGGGGCATTGCTGGCACATATCACATTGGTGGATGTGCAGGTGAACGAGCCTCTGATAGTGTGGCTGATGTTATTAGGCCCTGTGATGGTGTCCCCTGAATAGATATGTGGGCAGAGCTGGCAACGGGCTTTGTTGCAAGGATAGGTTCCTGGGTTAGTGGTTCTGTTTTGTGGTATGTGGTTGTTGGTGAGTATTTGCTTCAGGTTGGGGGGCTGTCTGTAGGCTAGGACTGGCCTGTCTCCCAAGATTTGTGAGAGTGTTGGGTCATCCTTCAGGATAGGTTGTAGATCCTTAAGAATGCGTTGGAGGGGTTTTAGTTGGGGGCTGAAGGTGACGGCTAGTGGCGTTCTGTTATTTTCTTTGTTAGGCCTGTCCTGTAGTAGGTAACTTCTGGGAACTCTTCTGGCTCTATCAGTCTGTTTCTTCACTTCCGCAGGTGGGTATTGTAGTTGTAAGAAAGCTTGATAGAGATCTTGTAGGTGTTTGTCTCTGTCCGAGGGGTTGGAGCAAATGCGGTTGTATCGCAGAGCTTGGCTGTAGACGATGGATCGTGTGGTGTGGTCAGGGTGAAAGCTGGAGGCATGTAGGTTGGAATAGCGGAAAGTAGGTTTCCGGTATAGGGTGGTGTTTATGTGACCATCGTTTATTAGCACTATAGTGTCCAGGAAGTAGATCTCTTGCGTGGACTGGACCAGGCTGAGGTTGATGGTGGGATGGAAATTGTTGAAATCATGGTGGAATTCCTCAAGGGCTTCTTTTCCATGGGTCCAGATGATGATGTCATCAATATAGCGCAAGTAGAGTAGAGGCATTAGGGAACGAGAGCTGAGGAAGCGTTGTTCTAAGTCGGCCATAAAAATGTTGGCATACTGTGGGTCCATGCAGGTACCCATAGCAGTGCCGCTGATTTGAAGGTATACATTGTCCCCAAATGTAAAATAGTTATGGGTAAGGACAAAGTCACAAAGTTCAGCCACCAGGTTAGCCGTGACATTATCAGGGATAGTGTTCTTGACGGCTTGTAGTCCATCTTTTCTACACTTTCCACAGTATGCATCCGGTGAAGTGAGCTGTAGCTCAGGAAAGCTTATGCTCAAATAAATTGGTTAGTCTCTAAGGTGCCACAAGTACTCCTTTTCTTTTTGTGAATACAGACTAACATGGCTGTTACTCTGAAAACTGAAGTGGTGGGATTCTCTATTCTTAAATTTTCATCAGGGTAGGTGCAAGAGAAGCAGCCTCCTTTGTTATGCTCTCCCTACTGCAAGAAGAGTTTTCAATATGCGTTTAGCAGCTAGGTCTTGATTTTTGGGATATAGATGGACGTTTATATGGGACTGTTAATTCAAGCATGACAAAGCATTCTGCGGACTGATTTACAAACCACAGTATTGCCATCTCTACAAACTTAATTCCTACACATTCCCTCACCTAGGGACCTTTTCGTAGGCCTGGTCTACACTACAGAGTTAGGTTGATGTAAGCTGCCTTGCTTCGACCTAACGATGGAAGTGTCTACACTTAAAATTTCGCTCCTGCCAACTTAACAACTCCATCTCCATGAGCGGCATAGAATCAAAAATCAATGTAGTTAGGTCGACGCAGTGTCAGTCTAGACATGACGTTACTTGCATAGACGGTTACTGGCTTTCAGGAACCTTCCCACAATGCCCCACACTGACAGTAAAATCCATACAAGTGTTCCTGGTGAGGACACACACCACTGATGCAAGGAGCAAAGTGTAGACACGCATAAACGATGCAATTACTGCTGTGGCTGTATGCGGATGTAAGTTAAGTGGACTTAATTTTATAGTGTGGACATGGCTCTAGAGAGACAGCATTTCCTAGTTCTGAAGTTGGAGCTAGTGTGCCCGTAATATTTCCATTAAACCAAAACATCTTCAGTTTAAGGTTTTTCTTTTTTTTTTTTAGTATTAGTTTCATTAACTCAGAATGAAATGGTTGTAAACTCTCGTTTAAAAAGGCCTAGTTGTGTCTTGGTTTAGGAATAGTAATGTAATGCAAAGAATGGGATTACTGTGTGCTCATCTGGCAGTGTCAGAAAAATAAATTGTGGAATTATATTTTAATGATCTGATGCTTTTTAACAGCATGCACTTGGCACTGTGGTGGCTGCTACTAAGGCATCTAATGGGCTCCCTCAGCCTGGAGATGAATATGACTTCTATCGCAGTTTTCCTGGATTTCGGGCATACTGTGAAACGCAAGGTGACAGGCTGCTTCACTGGTAAGGACATTCTGGCTTCCTTGTGTCAGTGGTGAAAACCTAGTGATAGGGTACAGAGTGAGGGGCAGAGAATTCTCTTCTTTGCAAATTTCAAAATAAAACAATATATGAACATTTTTTTATTAGGTATATTTCAGCTGTTTTTTAAAAATGTGTGTCAGCTGCTTTTCTGATACATGAAATTTAAATGGTAATGATAAAAATTGAGTCATTGAATTTACCACTGTAAAGTAGCTGTAACAATTTAGATGAAGAACTGAGCAGGTGAGGGCTGATGGAAAAGTGACTTCCTAACCAGATGGCACAATCTAAGTTCCATAGACCCAGTGGAAATGAATAGCACTTTCTCAGAGCTTCTCATGTTCAAGGCTCTTACAACAGTATCTAAAGGGTCTGTATTTGATTTTGCAAACCTTAAAGTAGCCAGAGCTCAGAAAGAATCTTAATACATAGGTCCAGTCTTTAGCATACCTGCTTTTGATGTCATTTAAAGAGTAACTGGACTATTCTCTTGTTAGTATGAGCAAGGTGATGCAGTATCATGGCTGTCGCAGTCACATCAAGGATCGCAGCAAAGCAACAGAGCTGGAAGATAAATTTGATTTGCTGGTTGACTCCAATGATGTAATTCTTGAAAGAGTGGTGAGTAAACTTTCCCTGTATTTTTTCGCTTGTAACCATTCAACGGATCACTCTTTCTACAGGAATTGCTACATATTTAGCAATTACACTTTGTTCCTCGCTCTCAGACCTCTTTCATTTTAAACATTTATTCCCTTATGGGCACTATTTCTTAGGTATCTCTTGTTTTTTAAAAAAAAAATTTACAGCCCATTGGGAGGCCATTTTTCTGAGGTGTCTGTCGCTTTTCTATATTTCAGGTCACAGCAGTCGGTTGGAACTGAGCCTGTAAAGACGAGAATGATTACTTGTATGACAGCAGCACCTAAAGACTTCAACTGAGATAGGGACCCATTGTATTAGGTGCTGTACATACACATAAGCTGTCCCTTGGCTGAAGAGCTTGCAGTCTAAATAGAATAGACAACAGGTGGAAGGGATAGCAGAGACACAGAAAGGTGACATGATTTCCCCTAGGTCACACAGCAGAAGGAATGGAAACCAGGGCTCCAACTGTTCCTGAAAACCAGAGACAGTCGATCAAACGTTTCCATTGCAAACAAGGAAGAGAAGGCTGCCTGTGTGGGTGCCAGAGCAGATGTATCATGTACTACCCCAGGAGAGCAAGGGAGATGGAATAATTACCCCAGCCATAAAGAAAACAGGCTGGCAACTGATTAAACTGACATGCAGCTGAGAGCAGAGATCTTAGTACCACTCACATTCAAAAGTAGTCTCTTAAACCGGTCATTTAAATCAGTCCTTCCAGGGCCCCAATAATGGCACATTGGGCTTTGGTGCTGTAGCCTCCAATAGCTTTATTCTCTACTGCCTGGAACCTCATACAGTCATTTACGATTGTGCAAAGTGAGTGTGAAACATGCCTAAGAAAGGCCATGTGATCTGGAGTTGAGAATCTGGAGCTCCAGGTTCTGTTCCTGGCTCTGCCATTGACCTGTGGTGTGACCTTGCTCAAGTCACATCACCTCTCTGGGCTTCAGCTTTCCTTCCAAACCTTTCTCTATTTAGACTGTCAGCTCTTTGGGTCAGGGACTGTCTTACTATTTCCCTGTACTGTGCCTAGCATGATATGTCCCTGATCTCAGTTAGGGCCTCTAGATGGTGCCATAATGCTCTTATGGCCTTGGTTACTTATCATGCTGTGCCAAGCAAATTAGACGCAAGACTAACTCTGTATTGGCCCATCTCAAAACTGGGCAGAGTGGAGGATAAGATGTGAGAGGAGAGTGTAGGACTAGGATGATCTGCACATGAATATCTCTGAAGAAACTCTCCTTTGATTCCTTGGCAATTGTTTCTCCTAATCCTTAACATTAGAATTTCATACCTAGCCTTTGGCCACTCTTTCCCTTTACAAAATTCAGAGTTGATGAGCATGGAAGCAGCTGCATATTTCTCTCCTTTCAGTCAGGCTAGACTGCCAAGTACAGGATGTTTCATACAGTTTTGCTTAAGCTTCTTTTCCCGAATTTCAGGGTATTTTACTGGATGAAGCAGCAGGAGTGAACAAGAACCAGCAGCCTATCCTCCCTGCAGGGATGCAGCTTCCAAAGACAATAGTTTCCAGCTGGAACCGTAAGGTGAGACTTCTACAGTCAGCTGATTTTAATTATCTTGAGCTTTTTGCTTAGGCTTGAGTTGTAGTGATGGTGGTTGGGCGTTCAGTAACCCAAAATCCTTTTAGATTTCTGGTTGTGCTGCTTCTCCCTTTACTCCAGATTCAGGATCCCTGGGTTTCTGCTATAGATTTCATGCACACAGATCTCTCTCTAACCTGAATTCAGGGCACCTTATTTAGATGCTGTTGTATGGACCTTAGATATTGTGCTCTTAATTTCAGGGGAGTTTTTCGTTACTGTTTCTGGAGTTTAATATTCAAATGCATATAGGGAAAGTCTTAATAGTATATCTCAAAATCCATTCAAATGTGTTTTTTAAACAGAGTGGAGAATCCCACAGAACAAAGTCTGAAACCTTCCGATTGCTACATGCCAAGAATATCACTCGACCACAGCTCAAATTTCGAGAGAAGATTGACAATTCCAACACTCCCTTTGTACCTAAGCTTTTTGTCAAACCCAACGCTCTGAAACCACTGCCTGAAGGTAAGAAGGCCAGGGCGAGAGGGCTTCATTTGCTTTGGGTAGCATATAATAATAATAATCTGAGCTAGGTGGTGGTGGTATTAGGGCTGTCAAGTGATTTAAAAAATTAATCACGATTAATCGCGCAATTTAAAAAATTACGATTAATCGCCCTGCTAAACAATAATAGAATTCCATTTATTTACATATTTTTGGATGTTTTCTACATTTTCAAATGTATTGATTTCAATTACAACAGAATACAAAGTATACAGTGCTCACTTTACATTTATTTTTGATTACAAGTATTTGCACTGTAAAAAAAAAAAAAAAAAGAAATATTGTTTTTCAATTCACCAATACAAGTATTATAGTGTAGTCTCTTTATCATGAAAGTTGAACATACAAATGTAGAATTATATATAAAAAAAACTGCATTCAAAAATAAAACAATCTAAAATTTTAGAGCCTGCAAGTGCATTCAGTCCTATTTCTTGTTCAAACGGGTTCTGCTCAATAACAGTACAAAGCAGTGCGGACCGACACATGTTCATTTTCATCCTCTGAGTCAGATGTCACCAGCAGAAGGTTGATTTTCTCTTTTGGTGGTTCGGGCTCTGTAGTTTCTGCATCGATGTATTGCTCTTTTAAATTTCTGAAAGCATGCTCCACACCTCATCCCTCTGATTTTGAAAGGCACTTAAGATTCTTAAACCTTGGGTCGAGTACAGTAGCTATCTTTAGAAATCTCACATTGGTACTTTCTTTGCGCTTTGTCAAATCTGTAGTGAAAGTGTTCTTAAAATGAACATGTGCTGGTTCACCATTGGAGACTGCTATAACACAAAATATATGGCAGAATGCAGGTAAAACAGAGCAGGGGACATACAATTCTCCCCTGTCACAAATTTAACTAACACTTTTTTTTTTAATGAGTGTCATCAGCATGGAAGCATGTCCTCTGGAATGGTGGCCGAAGCACGAAGGGGTATACGAATGTTTTTAGCATAACTGTCACATAAATACCTTGCAGTGTCGGCTACAGAAGTGCCATGCAAATGCCTGTTCTCGCTTTCTGGTGATGTAAATAAGAAGAGGGCTGCATTATCTCCTGTAAATGTAAACAAGCTTATTTGTCTTAGCGACTGGCTGAACAAGAAGTAGAACTGAGTGGACTTGTAGGCATTGAAGTGTTACATTGTTTTGGTTTTGAGTGCAGTTATGTACCAAAAAAATCTACCTTTGTAAGTTGCACTTTCACAACAAAAAGAAAAGGAGTACTTGTGGCACCTTAGAGACTAACCAATTTATTTGAGCATGAGCTTTCGTGAGCTACAGCTCACTTCATCGGATGCATACCGTGGAAACTGCAGTAGACATTATATACACACAGAGACCATGAAACAATACCCCCTCCCACCCCACTCTCCTGCTGGTAATAGCTTATCTAAAGTGATCATCAAGTTGGGCCATTTCCAGCACAAATCCAGGTTTTCTCACCCTCTGCCCCCGCACACACAAACTCACTCTCCTGCTGGTAATAGCCCATCCAAAGTGACCACTCTCTTCACAATGTGTATGATAATCAAGGTGGGCCATTTCCTGCACAAATCCAGGTTCTCTCACCCCCCTCCAAAAACCACACACACAAACTCAATCTCCTGCTGGTAATAGCTTATCCAAAGTGACCGCTCTCCCTACAATGTGCATGATAATCAAGGTGGGCCATTTCCAGCATAAATCCAGGTTTTCTCACCCCCCCACCCCCATACACACACAAACTCACTCTCCTGCTGGTAGTAGCTCATCCAAAGTGACCACTCTCCCTACAATGTGCATGGTAATCAAGGTGGGTCATTTCCAGCACAGATCCAGGCTCTCTCACCCCCCGCCCCCCAGGAACACACACACACACACACACAAACTCACTCTCCTGCTGGCAATAGCTCATCCAAACTGACCACTCTCCAAGTTTAACCAGAACGTCTGGGGGAGTGGGGGGGGGTAGGAAAAAGCAAGGGGAAATAGACTACCTTGCATAATGACTTAGCCACTCCCAGTCTCTATTTAAGCCTAAATTAATAGTATCCAATTTGCAAACTAATTCCAATTCAGCAGTTTCTCGCTGGAGTCTGGATTTGAAGTTTTTTTTGTTGTAAGATAGTGACCGATAATGTCAGTTAACCTGGTAACCAGCTAACCACAGCTAACCTGGTGGCTGAACTTTGTGACTTTGTCCTTACCCATAACTATTTTACATTTGGGGACAATGTATACCTTCAGATCAGCGGCACTGCTATGGGTACCCGCATGGCCCCACAGTATGCCAACATTTTTATGGCTGATTTAGAACAACGCTTCCTCAGCTCTCGTCCCCTAAAGCCCCTACTCTACTTGCGCTATATTGATGACATCATCATCTGGACCCATGGAAAAGAAGCCCTTGAGGAATTCCACCATGATTTCAACAATTTACATCCCACCATCAACCTCAGCCTGGTCCAGTCCACACAAGAGATCCACTTCCTGGACACTACAGTGCTAATAAACAATGGTCACATAAACACCACCCTATACTGGAAACCTACTGACCGCTATTCCTACCTGCATGCCTCCAGCTTTCACCCTGACCACACCACGCGATCCATCGTCTACAGCCAAGCTCTGTGATACAACCGCATTTGCTCCAACCCCTCGGACAGAGATAAACACCTACAAGATCTCTATCAAGCTTTCTTACAACTACAATACCCACCTGCGGAAGTGAAGAAACAGATTGATAGAGCCAGAAGAGTTCCCAGAAGTCACCTACTACAGGACAGGCCTAACAAAGAAAATAACAAAACGCCACTAGCCGTCACCTTCAGCCCCCAACTAAAACCCCTCCAACGCATTCTTAAGGATCTACAACCTATCCTGAAGGATGACCCAACACTCTTACAAATCTTGGGAGACAGGCCAGTCCTTGCCTACAGACAGCCCCCCAACCTGAAGCAAATACTCACCAACAACCACATACCACACAACAGAACCACTAGCCCAGGAACCAATCCTTGCAACAAAGCCTGTTGCCAACTGTGCCCACATATCTATTCGTGGGACACCATCACAGGGCCTAATAACATCAGCCACACTATCAGAGGCTCGTTCACCTGCACATCCACCAATGTGATATGTGCCAGCAATGCCCCTCTGCCATTTACATTGGTCAAACTGGACAGTCTCTACGTAAAAGAATAAATGGACACAAATCAGATGTCAAGAATTATAACATTCATAAACCAGTTGGAGAACACTTCAATCTCTCTGGTCACGCAATCACCGACATGAAGGTCACTATCTTACAATAAAAAAACTTCAAATCCAGACTCCAGCGAGAAACTGCTGAATTGGAATTCATTTACAAATTGGATACTATTAATTTAGGCTTAAATAGAGACTGGGAGTGGCTAAGTCATTATGCAAGGTAGCCTATTTCCCCTTGCTTTTTCCTACCCTCCCCCAGACGTTCTGGTTAAACTTGGATTTAAACTTGGAGAGTGGTCAGTTTGGATGAGCTATTGCCAGCAGGAGAGTGAGTTTATATGTGTGTGTTTCCGGGGGGGGTGAGAAAGCAGTTTCCACGGTATGCATCCGATGAAATGAGCTGTAGCTCACGAAAGCTCATGCTCAAATAAATTGGTTAGTCTCTAAGGTGCCACAAGTACTCCTTTTCTTTTTGCAAAGACAGACTAACACAGCTGTTACTCTGAAACTTTTCACAACAAAGAGATTGTACTACAGTACTTGTATGTGGTGAATTGAAAAATACTATTTCTTTTGTTTACAAATATTTTCACAGTAAAAATTATAATAATAATATACACTTTGGTTTAAATTACAACACCAAATACAATATATATGAAAATGTAGAAAAACATCTAAAATATTTAATACATTTCAATTGGTATTCTATTGTTTAACAGTGCGATTAAAACTGCGATTCATCGGGATTAATTTTTTTGAGTTAATCGCATGAGTTAAATGCAATTAATCGACAGCCCTACTTATTATTTTTATAATGGAATTCAAACAGAAACCATCCCTCACAAGCCAAAAGAAATCATTGAATCTTAAAAATGTGTACCTCAGGAGGAGACTAAAACCCTTTGGAAGTAGTAGGCATGCCATTATGATGATGATGATCTTATTACAGTCAAGTCTATATAAAATGTCTTGCTGTGGATGCACATGTAACAATCTGTAACACAGACTGTATTTTGCAGCTAATCCTGCTCCCGCTAAAATCAGGGATCAGGCTCTTACTGATGTCAAGAAGTACCAGGTCCTGCATAAATGCAGTTGAGCTTAGAAGAAATAATGGGATTTTTTATTAGTATAGTGAAAAAAAGATTAGATGTGAGCTTCTTTTCTTTGGCTTCCTTAGCCAAATAGTTGACACAAGGCAACCAAAAGCTTCAGTAGTTCTCAGACCCCCACCCCCGATAACTTCCCAAGTCTTTGTGATCTGTCATTCTGTTGTAGTTGAATCAGCATTTTTCCATTAAAATGCAGTTGCAGTTCTAGCTACTAACAGTTGATTTGACTTTTGTTTTATTATATTTCATCACTTTCTAATAGCACATATAATGGAGGTAGAGCTGCTAGTTGCCTTTCCATTGCAGAGCAGTGTTTGGCAGCCAGAATTATTCATCTTTGGGATGCTCATGCCATGTGATTAAATTTTAAAAATTTCTTGTTCTATTACCACCTCTTCAGCAGAGGTCTGGCAAAGTATTTATTGCTCATCTTACTTAATCTTTGCGGGGTGACATTTGTCCTTGTTATACCTCCTACTGAGTCATAAAATGAGGCACAGATAGAAATCTTGTATTTAAAAGCAGCAGGCCAGGAGCATTCAGGATTTTATAGTACTTAATGGGTTTTAGGTTAGGCATTGGGGAGAGAAACTTGAGTTAGGAATACACATTATTTGTACAGCTTTGTCTAATTTTTCCATCTTGGTCATTCAGCACTTGCAAAAAGCAGGCAGGAGCGAAAGGAGCGTCCTGAGGACTTGGATGTACCAGCTGCTCTGGCAGATTTCCTCCATCAACAGAGAACTCAGCAGACTGAACAAGACATGTAAGAAATTAAATCGGCAACAGGGTGCTGGAAATACAATAGATTTATATGCATTTTGTATGCAGTCTCTTTATGTATGTACCTGTCACATACAGCACCTCATGTGGTTCTTCTCTGTGTCTATGCACATGCATGCTGCATCACTTGTAGCTGCTTCCATATATGTTCATAATTTTTTAAACCGAGGCATAACAAATCTGCCCTGTGCTAAGATTTCTGGTCAATACTAGGCAAATTGCGGTGCTATCTCTCGGTAACTACTTCCTTTGGCTCAGTGAAGTTGATTGGAATGATGCATATTTCTTTTTTGTTATTTGCGCAGGTTTGCTCACCCTTACCAATATGAACTGGAACACTTTGTTCCACCAGATGAAACTCTCAAGAAACCACAACTCCAGGTTAGTGCCCAGATTAAATTAGTAATCAAATCTAGAAAAAATGTTGAAGTAGATGATGATCAGTTTGTGGTAGGCCCTGCTTGTAGCCTAGTTACAATTGGGGGGGGGGGAGCAGTTACAGCTGTGATAGCAGTGTTTAATTCAGAAACTTTTGGATATTGTGGGAGGAGAGCACTATGTCCCCACAAGGGGGTATCTAATAACTTGCTTTGTCAGATGTACAGGCCTGTTGAGGACGCACCCTGCCATTTTATCTCCACTTTGGATGAGTTGGTAGAACTGAATGAAAAGCTTGTAAGATGCAAAGAATTTGCTGTGGATTTGGAGGTGAGTATGTTGCTCTTTGTTTTAAATTACGTATGTTGAGTTAGCACTCAGCAGGTCATATTATAGTATTCTTCTTCTAGTTTTCATCATCTTTTGCTTTGTGTACCATATCCTTTTTATGTTGAGTTAGGTAATATGTCCCAGGTCTGATGTGGGAAGGCTGCTACATTTTATTATCCTGTATGGGATTTTGGCTGTCATTTTAATTTCTCAAACTTTATTCTATTGTAATAAGATTTATATTGAATTTAGACTGTTTTGAATTTTTCCTATGATCCTCTGGGTTATGTTGAGATCCCTGGAAAGGACCAATTTCAAAATTAATTTGGATGACGTATTAAGACAGCAGCAATGATTGCAAAGGCCTGAAATCTGTTCATGTCATTAACTTTTGCCTAGAGGAACCCTTCCTTCTTTTATTGTCATCTTTTCCTCTGCCTTTGGTTATTCTGTGTTTCATAGTACCACTCCTGCAGGGGCTCTGAGTTAACTTCTGTCCTTTGTCTGATAGCACCATTCCTACAGGAGTTTCCTGGGCTTGACATGTCTGATGCAGATTTCCACCCGGATGGAAGATTTCATTATTGACACCCTGGAGCTACGTAGTGACATGTACATTCTGAATGAGGCCTTCACGGACCCTGCTATTGTAAAGGTCAGTAGACGCTTCCAACCTATTCAGAATTACACCTGGTGAACTTAATTTTGGCTTAACTCTGTCTGTCTGAAAGCATGCTTTATCCTCCTGCCCTGGCCACTCCCTGCTTCCGGGGAAGGGTTGGGACAAGTGGGAGAGCCACGGTATGGGCCTGATCCAATACCCATTGAAATCATTGGAAAGATTCCCCTTGACTTCAGTGAGCACTGAATCAGCCTGTATGACCTCAGGCCATGATAAGATGCTAGTAACATCTAAGTCACTGTTGTGAGAGTGAGCACTGCTTAGTTGGCAATGGCCCAAAAATGAATCTGACCACCCATCAGGAGGTATTAGGCAGGACTGTATCCATCAGACTGTGCTGAACACAGACCAGGTACCATTTTGATTGTAGTTGATTGTAAGTGCTTTACTGACAAGTATGAAGACAAGGTCCCTGTCCCAAAGACCTTGCCCACTAGATAAAAATGTGTAAACACAGGAGGGAATGGATGGGGAGCACTATAAACAATGTGACTGAACAGTTAGCTGGCATCTTCTCAGCTCCAAAGCTCTTGAGTTTTACAATATATTTTGGGAGAGGGGAGAAATAAATTTTCAGTAGTCTACCAGTTGTCTTTTGAGAGGGCTGAGTGTGGAAACATGGTCTGGGTGAAACCAAGTACTTGCTGTTATGCCACTAGCAGCAAAAGGAGAAAGGCCAGGAAAGAGGTCTTGGTTTAGAAACATAACTTTCTAATTCTGGTTCTTCAACGCTTCAGGTCCCTAAAAGGAATTGGTTATCCTCTCGTCCCAAGTGCTATTCTACCATCTCACATTCTTGTTTCTGATGCATTTGATTGTGTTGCCTTGCAGGTCCTTCATGGTGCCGACTCAGATGTGGAGTGGCTACAGAAAGATTTTGGTCTGTACTTAGTGAACATGTTTGATACTCACCAGGCTGCCCGTCTCCTCAACCTTGGCAGGCACTCCCTGGACCACTTGCTAAAACTCTATTGCCATGTGGAAACTGACAAGCAGTATCAGCTGGCTGACTGGAGGATTCGGTAAAAGTTTTATCCTGACATTTTGGCGTTAGAGTTAAGAATCAAATTTGGGACTTGTTTGCATGTTAATGGGGGACCGTTTCACTTCTCAACCTACCCGCAACCACATAGCTCACTGGGATTTTTGGTTAATACGGTGGTGGTGGTGGTGAACTGGAATAAAAGGGACGGGCTTCAAAACAGAGCTGAAATGCATTAGCAGATTTGTGGAATTAGTATGCACAGCACCTGCCTACGGGTACGCTGTGCTTGGCTGTCTGTTTCAGCCCCTTACTTTGTTGAGCACTAAGCTCTCTCCAAATGCTGTAATATATCTGTTTTTTTAAAATCAGTGACACAAAAGACATTTGGAAGCTGACTTAACACAATAGGAACAGAGCATAACTACAGAGTAGTGTTACGACAAAAGCTGCCACCTTCTCTGCATTGCTCAGCCTAGCATTGTAAAGGTGTAGTTCTGTTGTAACAGATGCACCACTAAAAAATTCTAACTCCCAGACAAAAATGCTGTGTAAATGAGTACAGGGACTGAGTTTGAGAGCGATCTCTGCAGCGCCATCTCCCTGGCCCACGAAGAGCCCAGGTGTGGTACGTAGGCTGTGCAGGCACACAGTGGTAGCCACATTACTATACTAGGTACCCCCTGCCATCTGATTGAGTGGCTCCCCTGGGGATCCTGGTCTCCCAGATATAGACGAGGTCAGATGGAGAAAATCATCGTAATGGTGCCCACAAATGAGATTCTGGTGAGAGGAATCCTGGATTTGTTCTTGGGGGTGGACCTAGATGTAGCTTATCTTTACGTGCTGTGGCAGAGGGCACTGCAAGGATGATGGATGGGCTACTAAAACGTATTTGTGCAACAGTGATAGTTCTCTGCTTCCAGCCCTTTGCCAGAGGAAATGATCCAGTATGCCCGAGACGACACTCACTACCTGCTCTACATTTATGATAAAGTGAGAGAGGCACTGTGGGAAAGAGGAAACGGGCAGCCCACTCAGCTGCAGGTGGTCTGGCAGCGCAGCAGGGACATCTGCCTGAAGGTAAATCTTCACCTGGGGACCAATTATCTGAGTCAGAATACAGACTGTCTAGGATTGGAAGCACCCAAAGGTGTGCCTGGCCCATTCCCTACCTTCTGGCAGAATCCCTAATTTTCAGTATGTATATCTGGAAATAGGCTTACTCTCTCCCCATTCCCACCTAGTGTGGGCTTTTCCACTAGCTAAGGGACCTCTAGATCAGTGGTTCTCAACCAGGGCTCCAGGGCCCCCTGGGGGGCCACACGCAGGTTTCAGGGGGTCCGCCAATCAAGGCCAGTGTTAGACTTGCTAGGGTCCAGGGCAGAAAGCCGAAGCATGGGGCTGAAGCCTGGGACCCTGAGAACCAACATCCGGGGCTGGGGCTGAAGCCAAAGCCTGAGCAAAGTAGCTTCCCGGGGGGCCCAGGCAATTGCCCTGCTTGCTACCCCCTAATGCCAGCCCTGGCTTTTTTGTGCAGAAAACCAGTTATCGTGGACAAGTGGGCCATGGAGTTTATCTGGACAAGTGGGCCATATTGGGGGGGAGGGGAGGTGAGGTGTCTCAGAAAGAGAGGTTGAGAACCCCTGCTCTAGATATCCTAGACCTTTTGGTTGTCTTCAAAACCGGTGCTGCTGGTCCACATCAACCTGCAGGTGTTAAGGCTGAAACTTTTCAAGTGAGTCGATATTTACTCACATTTCTTTGGATATCCCTAATAAAAGCCTGAGATATTGGAGCACACTGTAACTTTAGTTTTCACTTGGCAGTGTATATTTGTCATAGTGAGACCAAGAGGTGGGTGGTTTTCTAATCTACCATGACTTAAAGATCTGGTATGTCTGTGGCTGCTCTTGGACTTGGAAACTTTCTTGCCTCGTGTATTCAAATTAAAATGAAAAAATGAGTGTGGCTGGAACTAAAACAGAAACAGTTGTCAGCCCCACATGCTTAAGGTAAAACCCTCAAGGGGTTCCTCAGTCCTGAATTCCTGAGCCGCTGTTGCAAACCATCCAGTCCTCTCTTGTGTGCTTAATTCTCTGTGCCAGAGAGAACACAGCCTGGGAAGTGCCCAAGGGAATCGGTACATGACTCTGTTTGATATCGATCCCCAATCTCTCTAATTCTTCCTGTTCAGAAATACATCAAACCCGTCTTCTCAGAGGACTCCTACCTTGAGCTCTACAGGAGGCAGAAAAAGCATCTCAACACACAGCAGCTAACAGCTTTTAAATTGCTATTTGCCTGGAGGGACAAGATGGCACGCCAAGAGGATGAGAGTACAGGGTAGGAAGTTGTTCATTAGACACAGTTTGAAATGGATCTCTGCGGAGCAATACAGCTCGTTGAATGGATCTCTGCAGAGCGGTACAGCTCGTTGAAAGAAACACTGGGTCTGCTGAGAGGGGTTGATTTGGGTGCTTCCTGTGTATCTAAGACACTGTCCAGTGAAAGGCGCAGTACTTCAGTGGCACCACTTCCTCCCATCTGTTCCTCTGACCCCCTACATCTCAGATCAGAAATCACATTGGTGGGGGGGTTGCCTCGATGGTTTTCTAGATCAGTCCTGATTTATTTCTCCTTAACTGACCCCAATGCTTAAAAACTTGGGTCCGGTGCAGAATGATACATGGGGTCGTCATCCCCCCATGAAATTTCTCTTTAAACAGGTTTGATTAACATTAACACAATTACCATGATATCAGTGCTCCTGCTCTTTATGTTGCAGGTACGTGCTACCAAACCATATGCTACTGAAGATAGCAGAGGAGCTGCCCAAGTATGTATTCGTGCCTTCTGTTTTTTGTCTGTTTTTGTACAACTCTGAATGTCATTTCCTTGTCCTCCAAGTTGATCCCAGGTCCATCAGCCAGATGGGCTATCCTCTTACGTGTGTGTTTGTTTTACTTACTGCTGCAGTTAGCTTGTTGCTCCCAGTAATTAGCATTGCTTTTACCTTTAGTTCTTCAGAGCAGAGAAATTCAGTGCACAGAAGAATTAAGATGCTAAGCTCTTCTAGCATAAGCCAGATATCTTTATACATGTGTCTTTATGTCAGGAATACACAGCCTACTAATGCAAAACTTGGGCTCACTGCTGCCAGTCATTGCATCTCCCTTCTTTTTGAGCTCTCCACCAGTACGCTAGGAGGAAATTAATTTCACTAACACCTAGGTATTGATTTAGTTTTCAAAGGAAAATGTATAGGTGCCAGACCACTCTCATGTCACCCACAACATTCTCCTGTAAACAAGATTTTTTTGGAGGACTTGGTATTTTCCATCCCACATAAAACTGCATCTGTGATTTCAAAACCCTTTACACTCCTGCTATAAGAAAAATATAAATTGGATAAGGAGAGAAATTAAAGCTGGATGCAGAAAGAACACGGGGGTGCTGAGCTAATGGGCTTTCCTTATGTGCCCAAACGTAGTACGGACACATTTGTAGTTGTACTGGATAAACAGTGATGGCTAATCTGATTTGCCTTATTCAGTGAAGCGAGGGCCTCTGATTACATGTGGTTGACTCTTCTTTGCATGTGGATGTTTGATTTATCAGCTGAGAATACAGCAAACTGGTTTTTTTCGTTATGTCTTTAGAGAACCCCAGGGCATCATTGCTTGTTGCAACCCGATCCCACCACTAGTCCGCCAACAGATCAACGAAATGCATCTCCTCATCCAACAGGCCCGAGAGATGCCTCTGCTCAAGGTACAAAGATCTTCTACCAACACATAACAAAACCCAAAAGATGTGGACTTATTGTGGAATATCTCTTGCACCTTGTCCTCCAGAGGTTCCTGTTGATCTCATAAGTATTAAAATCTAGAAATAGTCTACATGCAAGGCTATAGTACAAGACTGCTGCCGGGGTTGCCGTTTGTGTGTGAGACAGTAACCTCACTTTGAAGCCTGAGTACTGCACAGTATGCTATAATACAGACAGAAGCACTGCCTGTAGGCATTTCTTCCTACCCCCGTAATGAAATCTCACTGCAGACTTCAAAGCAGTTCGGGCCCTTAAGGGAACTTGAGGAGTAACCAGGTAGAAATATTCACTATTGAGCAAAGCAATCAACTTAGAGGTTTCTGGGTATAACCCTATTCTGCCTTTATACACACATCACATTTACCTACAAAGGGAATAAGAGCTTGTTGGATGCACATAAGAAATCACCAGTGACAAATCCCACACAACTGGCAAAGCAGAAACATACACGCAACCTAGAGGCTTGGAATGAGGTTTAATATAGGTCAGCACACTTCTGCTGTTACTACAGTGGAGTGCATTCTCCTACAGTGAAATTAAGCCATTCGTGAGCACAAACACAGCCCTGCTATGTGAACAGCTTCGTAATTTTACCTATCCTCACACAGACACACACCCCTGGGAGGGAAATGTAGAACTGTTCTTCTGCTAGCTGCATTGAAAATATTGATAAGAGGAAGCTTGTGTCTGCTCAGCTAGATGCTTCAAAGTTAACCATTAGTAATTCTCTTATTTATTTTTTCTCCTCTTAGTCTGAAACTGCAACCACGGTGAAGAAGAAAGGGTCTCTGCCCAACCCAGAGGTACTATCTGTATCTGCTTGGCGTGCTAATGTGTTAAACCCTAAACTCGTAGAAACTGCCATAGCAGAGGTCCGTATCTTGAAGCATGAAGACTGTAATTTTATTCTAACTAGTCCACTAACTAGTTCTTTTTCCATTTGACAAACATGTCCCTCTGTTAACCCAGTTTTATCCTTGTGCTATAATGCTTGTAAAAGTACCAGTCATGAGTCAATATTTTAAAAGCTCCAAACAAGACTATAGTAAATAAGTCTTCCATCAGTAACCACTACAGTTGCTGGACAAAGTTTTGTGTATGTTTGTTATAATCTGTATTGACTGATTTTTAAGAAGGAACATTTCAGATGAATTACTACAGCTGTCCCAGTTATCTACCTTGTGTCTACGAAGTAAAGCATTCTTGCTAGCCAGTAGCCATTTGCACAGCCATCCCTTTGGAGTCAGATTCACTGTGCAATTGCAGATGAGCTATATTAGAAATACTTAGCCTTAGAATATCACCCATACATTTTAATTGTGATTAGCATGTCATTTTCCACTCTGTAAATTCCCCTAAAACATCTCGGAGCAAGGTTCTGTATTGATCACATATGTAATTTGAATTTGTTTGCAGAGGCTGGAGAATCATTTGTTTGGACCTCATGACAATTCTCGTGTTCCTCTGGATGATATTCAGAACCTCTCAGCCTTAGGTAATTTGGGAAGGATGGGAGCCAGCCTCTGACTTCTGCTAATATGGAAAAAATTCAAGTAGTTTTTTTTTTTTCTTTGACACCTTAAAATAAGCATATCACCTTCAGTGGAAGCTCATTTGTGGAGCCAGGGAGATCACAGCAGAACACAAATCCAGTAGGAATGGAGTGTTCAAAACCAGAAACTTTTTCCTTTCTCTGCAGAACCGGCACCAGTTCTGGAATGTGGGAGCCTCTTTTCGGACAGCGATGGGGAGATGGACAGCACAAGGGTATTACCTAATTCCACATGTCTTGTTGCTACTGCAACCATCAGTATATTCAGTGTAAGCTCCAGTAATATGAAGGGGTTGGCCTTAGGGTAGCTGCAGAGGAATAGGATATTCATGGAGATACTGCTGTGCTCCCTGTCAGGTGTTCAGCAAGTAGGAAGCTGGCAAGTGGATTAGCTCTTCTTACAGTTCCAGAGTCACTGCCCTTACTGGGCCTTTAGGTGAATTAGGAAATGATATGGTGATAAGCCGAGGAGCCCAGAAATACAACTGAAAATTCACCTACTACTAAAACAAGCAGCAGGTGTGAAATGGGTACTGTTACAGAACAGAACTTTCTGGGCTTGTCAAGTAGAGAAGTAAAATTCAGCACTGCCTCAGTTCCCTATCTCACTTCCCTCCATCTCTCTCCTCCTCCTCCCCCCCCCCCCCCCCCCACACAAGTAAGCAAAGCCTAGTTGATGATGTATCAGCTTTAGCACTAGGGGATGTCGTAAATGTCTTTTGGCTTTTACTAACCCTACTAGCCCTTAAAAGCCTCAGGTCACACATCATGTGTTCCAAACAATGCTGGAGCTATTCTCTATATACAGTCTGTATGTAACTTATGTATTTTATATGCTAATGGTTTTTCTGCATTCCTTAAGGAGCCTGATGTGGATGAAGGGAATGAGAAGAACTTAACAGTAGCACAGCAGAAGGCTCAACGCATAATGGAGTCCTTTGAAAATCCGTTCAGAATGGTAAAGGGCACTGTATATATTTTGTAATGGCAGCTGGTAAACTGAGCAATGTAGTAGGTCCCATAAGAGCAGGAATTTTCACAAGGCAGGGTTAGTAGAGCCTAGCATGACAGCTACTGCTCATTTATTGGAATCACAGGGTTATATGCTAGATGTATTTTGCAAGGAAAATCATGGGATTTGGTTTTGAAACTTGTACAGAAATGGATGTTAGGGAGGCACTTCAACAGGTTAAAAAAATCATGTTTTTTAAAACTCTTAACTTTTGTTAGATACCTTCAATTAAAACCATTTTTTAAATCTAGTTTTTCATCTTTGACTGTATTTTACATCTCTCAGCTTGAAGATGAAAATAAACTAGTTGGTTCGCTCTTGGTTTTGAATCTTTCATTTCTGGTTTGCCATGTCTTAAAATGTATTTTATCAGTGTGTTTGGACTTGCAAACTGGAGGATAATGTTATCAAAAAGTGTTCCCATTGGATTTACTTTTAATAGAAATATTTCTATTGGCCTCAAGTTTTGTAATTTTGGACGGGGTAAGCTGACGTTCTTTTGAACCATTAACTTTCCGTAGGATTGATGTTAAATTTGACCTTTTTTTCAGTTAGCACCTACTAAGTGTGCATCTCAGCTGTCTGTGACTTCCACTGTAATTTATGCTGTCTGCACCCTGTAGCATGCTGTATTTTAAAGACATTTTTCTTTTCCTTTTTCTAGTACCTGCCTTCAGAACAGAACCCTGCCCACATCTCACAATCAGCAAAGTTTGACCCATCATCAAAAATTTATGAAGTGAGTGTCTACTGGCCAAATTTTCTGAAAACTGCTCAGCTCCTTGTGAAAGAACCAGGTGACAACAAATGAATTCCGGGTTTCTTTTGGAAGTTTCTGAGGGGCATGAGATTACTTGGATTTATTTTTTTCCGTTTTGCTTCCCTTTCATCTCAGAAAAGGGGAGACATTTTCAGACTTCTATAGCATTCCTCTTCTCCAAAGAACAAGGGAAATGCCCACTCATATCTCCCACATTGCAAAACATTGAATTAAAAGGAGACACCATACCTGGCCTGGATCCTTTGGTGCTAATTCATGTGGCTCAAGACTCTCTACAAAATAAAAAAAGTCATCTCCAGTGTAGTCAAATTTGGTGTTCTGTAGTCCAAAATGAATGCTGGTGCAGGTCTGTAAACTCCTCCCCCATTCTGTCTGACTTCACAGTGAGTGATCCTGGCTAATTTTCTTTTGATGTAGATCAGCAATCGGTGGAAGTTGGTGAGTCAGGCACAACTGCAGAAGGAGGCAAAAGAAGAAGCCAAAAAGAAAGCAGTACAGCAGAGAGGTAACACCCACTTTTTTTGGACTGAGACTGAGGAGAGGGCTGGGGGAGGAAGGTGGATCTTCCAAACCCCTGATTGTCCCTTTCCCTGTAACACCACTATCCAGGCCCTGCATCTTAACTACAGCCTTTTCAACCAAGACACTCTGAGCAAGAGTCCTTTCAGAGCCAGTCAAACAAATTTTAGCTGATTTGAGTGGTTTGCAGTGAATGACATGAGGTCTTCCTCTCTCTTCCTTCCTTACCAGCAGTACACCCATAGGACTCCTTACCTTTACAGGGAGCAAAAGATCAGGACTGGAAGTCAGGTGCAGATCTGATTGCTTGGTAGTTCAGAGTACTTCCATTAAAACTACCATCATCATAACCCATAGGTTTTAACTAGAAAGTCTCCTTTCAGCATGGCAGGCCACCACTTTCCTCTGTCTGATCCTTGTATATTTGTAATGGGCTAAAACATACTGCTGTTTGAAACTGAGGGACTGATATAGTCAGTAGAACAAGGCCCACTGTAGACTAGTGCTTTGAAACTTCCACACGCAGAGCTCTCCCAGTGTGTTTCTGTGCTAACATGCAGTATCCCTTTTGTTTGTGTATTAGCCATTCACTGACCAGAGACTGCAAATAGTGCTTAACTGAATGTATTCCAGGCTGAATTCTCTAAATTCACTTCCTCTGTAACCCCTGCCACAAAGAATGCAGGTATCCAGTTTTTAAAGGCTGGCACGTTAATCTGCACAGCTATTACCAAAAAACCCTTAACTCTTCACATTTTTGTTAAGCACCTTCTCTACCTGAGGAATAAGACTTTGTCAGAACAGTGATTAGTCAGTCATCTTGGGGTTACCCAAAACCTTTTCTAGGGAGTCAACCCTGCAGGATGCCTTAGTTTGCTGATTGATGACCTCAATTATTCAGCAGGTGGGAGTGTTTCAGGAAGAGGTGGCTAGAGAGAGCTAGGGTGGAGTGAGAGTTGAAATAAACCATTCCCCACCACCCAACAGACTACTGAGGAATTGGCCAGATGGCTTCCCCATAATCTAGATATGGTATGGTCCTGTCCTATCATGACCCCTTTTTAGGTCAAGAGTTTTCTGATGAATGAGGTTCACATCATGAAGATTGTCTATATGTGGCATCTGGGGTAAGAGGATTGCCATTGCAAAGCAAGCTCCTCATTCTTTCTTGAGAGCGATTTTGCATGTCTCTTGGGTGAATCTCATGCGCTGTTTTGTTCTTTTCACAGCCGCTCGTGAACAGGTGCAGAAGGAGTGCAAAGCAACAGCAGAAAATATTGTCTCAGTCCGTCAGCAAGCTGTGGTATGTAAAAATGTTTGAGTGTGAAGGACAAAACAGGTTTTAGAGTAGGACAAAACAAGTATCTCTAAAGCTATCCCTTTAGCCTTCACAAATATAAACTCTCTGCCCTCAATCCAGGGCACTTAACATCTCTCGGGCCCTCTGAATCTATGGATGGAATCTTTCCTGTGCTTCTGACCATGTACACAGCAACAGGCCTTGTTTCAGACCTCAACGAATCTGTGCTGGGCCTTGCCCTACTCCAGTTTCAACTCTCCTCTATCCTGGAGAATACTTGCCATTGCCTTATCTCTGTCTTCCTCTTTCTCGGTTCCCCCTGAAATGTGTACATAGAGCAACAACAGCTTCAGGCCTCTAGTCTTGTGATTGTCAGATTTCTAATCTGAGAAGTCTCTGCTATGGGAGCAAGGCAGCTTAGACCTTGGATCCCAGAACAGAAACAACATTTCCCTCAAACCCCATTATGATATCCATGGCAGCTGCCTTCTGAGCCCAGTGTGACCAGGCAGAGAGGTTATTGCATTTCCTTCCTGGGGTGTGTTGCTTTTACAGCAGGAACAGGCCAGCAAGAAGAGGGAGAGAATCACCAGTGAACCAGGAACAGAGACACCAAAACAAGAGAAGAAACGGCCAAAAGCCTCCCAGCAGCCAGAGGAGCAGGAAATGCCAAAGCAGTTCACCCCCTTTGATTACAGCAAGTCTAACTTCAAAGTGTTCTCTGGTAAGAACTGGACTCCCCACCTACGAGGCTGCAGGCTGTGGAGACTATTGCCTGGCTGAGCCATAGAAAGGCTGTGTGGGTTCGTAGAGCTCTGTGATGTCCAAACAGTAATGTCTTTGCCCTGTACTAATGGAAGAATTGGGAACGATTTAAAGGAATCAGCCTGGTGAAGTGGATTGCTCACCATCCATCCATGTAATTAGAAAACCAGTTGAAATGTTCTTGGAATTACCAAAGGCAGTGACTCCTTTTCCTGCACAATAGAGTAATGTATTTCATTAAACCCTGCAGCAGTAGAAAATAGGAGAGACTTGAATCAGGTGTAATGAGGATCCATTTAAAAGCTTATTCTCTCCTCAGCAGTACACTCTGTTTCATAGTGAGGGAAAGACAGCGCTGTATATTTCATTACAGCCAAAGAGCACTTGCTATTGGTGTGAATTTACTGTTCATTTAAAAGAACCTTTCTAATAGCAATTATTCTCCACTCCGTGTCTGTCTCAGGAAACGGCAAATCCAAGCAGTCATCCCAGTTTGATCCAGCCAAGCAGGCCCACACAGGCAAGGTAAGGGAACACTCGGAAATGAGGAACAGAAATAAAGGTGATACAAGGTGGCCCTAGACATGCCAAACCTCCCCTAATAGCCACTTGATGCTGAGATGAGACTTTCAATCAATAATCCATAAGGCTTGTTACAAGCCCTCTTCCAATGTGCATCCTCTTCCTGCCACTCTGACTGATGTGCAGATGGTACCCACAAGCTTCTCTTTCAGATCATTAAAACTATGTGTAGAGTTTAACAGGTAATCAGTTTACATGTGACACTGTGGGAAATGCAGCTTCCTGTGCAGCTACTTCAATGCCAGTCCAGACTTGTTCTACAGAGAGAGAGAGAGAGATGAGATGCAGAATAAAGTGAAGCACAGTGGTGGGGATGAATCAGAGAAGAAAAGGGGATAGGTCCTGTTCAGGATCCCTCTCTACTAACCTCTCAAATTGTAGAAATTTAATCTCAATGGAATCTGTAGACAGAAATGTCAAGCAGAAGCTCCTAGTCAGGAATGCTCATTTCAGGTGAATGAGAGAATATGTTGTACTCCAAAACTCACAACTTAAATGAGCAAAAAGTGTTCCTTGAAGGTATGGTAGACAAGACAGGGTTGGAGACAAGTAGAAGTATCACGTGAAATATATTTTGTTGGGTCATTTTTCCTTTCATATAGAAATTCTCTGGAGCCAACAAACTTCAACACCCAGCTGGAAATAAAAGCATGTCCTACCTGGCTGGGAAAAGTGATCGGTATGTAGTTGAACGGTTCTCTGCAAAGTGATGGAGTGTTCCCCACTCAAGTCCCCTGGAGTCATAGGCAAAGCCATTATTATACTAGTCCACACAGCAGTATCTGGACACGCTTAGCATGAGAGCTGCACAACACCTACAGGTGTCCATTGACATCAGCCTCAGAGAAATCTAGTCCAAGATTAATGTGAATAAAGACAACCATAGCAGAGGGTCTGAAATCCTGAGCTCACAGTGGTGCTAGCCTTATAGGAGATGCAGCCCTGGACCAAAGGTCAGGCTGTGTGGAGGGAGCACACGTCTAACCAGCAAGTTAGAAAGGAAAGCAATGGTGTCGGCTCATGTGAGAATTCCGTAGAGGCTAATTCCCAAGATACTTAGTTTGCCGTTCCCAGGCATAACTCTTCTGGGAGAGGGGGGCAGCATTGTGGCCCATAAATCCCCTGTAGCTGCAGAAGAGCAACATTACTTTGATTCTCTGTTGAGGTGGGGATAGCGCGAGAGGTTGTTTCACCACCTCTCAATACAGCCTTGCAAACATTTCATAGGCTTTAAATCGTGAGTGAACTTCGAACCAAAGCTATTTTAAATTCTTTCTGTAACTGTTTTTGCAGGGGCTCCAGGCACAGCTGGCCAAAAAGATAGTGTTTGTAAGAGATCCTGTGGGAACTGCCAATGAACAAAGTCTCTGTCAAGTGTGGAAGGGCAAATATCAATCACTGCTGCAGTTTTTTGTACAGAAATCTTTTAAAAATAATTAAAACGCTTTTTCCAAAGGGGAAAACCAATTTTAATTGTTTTGTCTTTGGCCTTTATTATATTTACACTTTCAAAAATGGTTGGAAAATGTATTTGGTGTCCTCAAATGCTGAGTTAGGCTGAACCTGGAAGAGCAGAATTCGACATGTCAGTTGGATGTAGGATTAACCTGGTTCGTATTTCCAAAGCCAGCACAGAAATCAAGAGATTCAACAAATGTGCAAATATTTGTGACTTGAACTAGGTATAGGGGAATAAATCCGAAACAAATGTAACAGCAAAGGAACTAGAGCCAGACTGTCCCTATGAGGCCAAACTGCCTGTTTGTTTTGCAAGCAACGGTAATGTAGAAAATGCATTTGCTTCCCAAGCAGTAATAAGCACTGAAATTATAAGAGAAGAGCGCAGGTACTTCTGAACTGAATGAAAACCAACAGTTACTGCTTTGCTTGACTGTTACAGAAATGAACAGAAGGACTGAAAGCCATGTAAATAGGTTGAAGGTTAAAACACAACTGGAGAAGACTGAAGGGATCTATTTGACATTGCTCACTTCTGGGATACTCTGTACTTTAATGTCTGAGAATCTCAAAGCTTGTTCCACGTGTTGGCAAATGAAGGCTTGTTAGTGCCACTGTGAGACAGGTAAGCGGTATCCCCATTTTGCAGATGAAGAAGCACCAAATTGAAATGACTTGGCAAAGTCCATACACTGAGTGAGTGGCAGAGCAAATACTAGAACTCTGGACTCCTGGTTATCTGCGCTGACCCCTGGGTGCTGCTCCCTCTCCTATTGTCCTTGTCCTTTCTTTCCTCAGACCTGCATCACTGCATAATGCTGCTCTGTTTTTTAATCCTCCTGTTTGAGCCTAATCTGTTAAAATAGGCCTGGTGACAAGCAGCAGGTGGGAGAATGCCAAAAGGTCCTTTCTGTTTTCGGAGGCTACCAATCTGAGAACTTTATTTCACAGAAAAAATTAGCGACGTGTGAGGTGGGTTTTGTTCATTTGGGAGTCTTTTGCCATGAATAGTGTCAGGCAAATTACATCTGAGAGTGGCAGAGCTGGGTCCATTCCTGCTCAGGAAAGCCATTTGCACGGCTGCATATTACACCTGCAGAATGTCTTTGAAGAGAGGCAATTGAACAGCAGTGTTCTTTGTGAACATGTGCCATTCCACAGCCCACTCCACATTTGCTGCCAGTTGCAATTCCCTTTCAGCTTTGCCACCTCTGCTACTTTTTTAATTGATGTATCTGTGAAAGACCCTTTGACTGTGGGGATTAAATAATCTTCTGGTTTCTATGGGCTCCTTTTCCTCATTTTAGAAGTATGTGCAGTGTAACATTTTCAAAGGTTGGCTTAATTTTCATCTTGATTTTTTTTCCCCCATTTTGAATTAAGGTTTTTCATAGGTTTTAAAAATGCCCTTAATGAATATGACTGGCAAAGGTATGCATGTTTTGTCCACCTAAGTGAGATTATAGCTATAATTCAGATGCAGTCCTCATGCTACACTTTTATGTTGCGGGGATTTTTTTTTTCTACCAATAGCCGAGGAAACCTTTTTGCTTAAAAACCAGTTTTGATAACTTCTTAGTATAATTCTTGTGGGGGTTTTTCCTAAGGTCTGCTCTTGAAAATATGTGCCATGTGTCTTGTACTATTTCTGGATGTATCCCTAGGCACAATAATATACTCTCATAGCATCTAATCAGTTTTTAAAAATCCAGCTAAGATTTTTCAAAAGTGACCAGTGATTTTGGTTTGGCTCAGTTCTTGGGGGTCACAGGTGCACAGGACCTAATTGTCAGAGGATAGGTGCTGAGCACTTTCTGAAACTCAGGCCCCTTTCAGATGTTTGTAGATGGGCACCCAAAATCAGTTGTCATTTATTAGTATCTTAACCCATATGTTACTGTACAGTAATCAACTAACATAAAAGTGTAATGCTTGGCTGCTTAGAAGTCACTTGGTACTTTAGTAAAAAGAACGGACATCCTTTAATGCCCCTTGTATAAATCGGCACCTCAGATCCGTAATATGCCCATCATTTTTCATATTGAATTATGATTGAAAGTTGCTTTACTAAAGTATCTAATTGCTTTACAGAAAGCACTAGAAAATAAACATACACCAGTAACTTTAAATATTATTGTATGGAAGTGGTGTTTGCATTGTCCCTTAGGGGTTCTGCCCTCAGGTACAGTATTCTTGATAAAGAATCTGATTTTGCAGTCCTTCTAATGTTGAATAGCACTTACATGAGTAGACTTTTTTTTATAGGACTGCTCACATGAATAAGTACTACTCACTGTAAGTAACACTTTAAAATAGAGGGCTCAGTTTTGCAACTATTTGTGGGGGGAGGCATTCTGGATATCCTGTATACATTAAAAGCTCTTCCAATATCTATTCTAGTCATAGAGCGTGGATTGTACCGTTGAACGTAACAGTGCCCTGAGATCTCAAACTAAGCACATAGCAAGATGTTAAACACCTTGGAGTTATTCTTACCTTGCAGTTAGTTAAATATTTTATTCAGCAATATTGTAGTGTCAGTCCTGTGTTCACACATGCCTTAGAGAAAGTAGAGAGATCAGTGATGTGTTAGTGGATATGAACAGAGAGCCATTTAAGTAGCCAGATTGTATGGTGGAGCTTTCATGTTCATTGTATGGCTCTAATCAGTGGGGAATATAGAGTGGGTTATACTCAACTTTTGCAGTTGATTGTATTTAACCATTCTTCTAAAGATGTGTATATCTCATTTCATCTTGACTCTTAAGTAATACATCCCTATGCCTCTGAAAGGCCAGAGGCCAAAGATGAATAATAGGCCTGAGCAAGTAGTAACTTCTCCAGATCTAAAACTGTCTTAGGTTTAAGTTCCACTCTATTCCAGTATCCTGCAGGGCAATGACAGGAACTCTACACCATTAGGAAAGAGAGAATGCTTATTCCCAGTGGAACCTAGTAAAAGCTTCTATTCCTGCCAACAGATGCTGGCTTTTAAAAACATGACATTTTAGGTCTAGAAGATTATTAGAAAGGGAATATTTTTTCCTCCTGTCTGCTACATACATGCACTCCTGTAGAACCAGGTGCCTTCTTTCACAGATGCTAGGAGAAAGATGATGTCCCACTAATCTTTTTAAAACTACTACAACGTTGCTAAAATAGTATATCTGGGCCATGTACAGAACATGCAAAGGTGTGCAGGGATAGGATTTTATCTGCTCTTATTTTGGGTTACTTTGTATAAATCTCTTGTCTTCACTAATGCAGCCACACCAGACTCACTGATATTTCTGTTGTACACCTAAATATGTTAATCCCTGTGTATACAATAGTGTAAAACAGTATTTGTGAATGTTTCACACTTTTGATAAACCGTGCTAAAAATCAATAAAAATGAAAGAAAAATGACTTGCAATTTCTCTCATTCAGGAGTGGCATCATACAGGGAGCTACTATCCATATGTCCTTTCCCTGGGCTCATGTCTTTCTCCCTCCTCCCTTATTATTTTGTTTGAATTAGAAAATAGAAAGAGGCTATGCACTCAGCTCCAAGGAGCTCCCCTGTGGTGCAGGGAGAAAGGATGGAATCAGCTGCTCAGTGGTTTGAGCATTGGCCTGCTAAACCCAGGGTTGTGAGTTCAGTCCTTGAGGGGGCCCTTTAGGGATCTGGGGGCAAAAATTGGGGACTGGTCCTGCTTTGAGCAGGGGGTTGGACTAGATGACCTCCTGAGGTCCCTTCTAACCCTGATATTCTATGACTTTACTAGCTGGGGGAGAGAAGGTTGTATGTTCAAAAGTCAGTTTCCTCTTCTGCAGGGAGGGGTCTTGCACCCCCATCCCTCTAGGCACATACGCCCCATTGATCCATCTGTCACAAGCCGGACTGCCCCGTAGTCGCACATGGAGCAGACTGGGTCACCTCCCCATCTACCTCCTAGCCATAGCCCTACACTGAAATGGGAGGATCGCACATCCGTCCACCCAGAGCTGGTCAAACCCCACACACTGGGCAGGGGGACACATCCCCATCCACTGCCCCCACCCACACCCTGGGGGGGAGCAATTCCCCCCTCATCCGCTGGGGGGGAGGAGCAATGCCCCCTCACCCGGGGGGTCGCTGCCCCCCCCGATACACACGCGGTGGAGGGGGGGGCACATCCCCTCCCCCGTTTTCTGCTGTGCAGGGTCAGGGTCTCTTTCCCGTCCGTAACCCCCACGTGGCCCCCGTGGAGCCGGCCACACTAACCTGCTAGCTCTATTCGCTGTACCGCCAGACTCACCCGCCGGAGCCGCCAATAGAGGCTGCGCGCTGAGAAAGCGAACCAATAGCAACCTTCAAGGTCACGAAAGGGGCGGGCGCTGGGTCCCGACTGGCGGCCGGTCCCCGCCCCCCCGCGCGCTATCAGGTTAGGCTGCGGCGGGCGGCAGGTGGCTGGCGCGGCCTGTGGGGCCCGGCCGGGATGGAGCCCGGGGCGGCGGCCGGGGCCATCCGCGAGGGCTGGTTCCGGGAGACCTGCAGCCTCTGGCCCGGCCAGGCCCTGTCCCTGCAGGTGGAGGAGCTGCTGCACCAGCAGCGCTCCCGCTACCAGGAGATCCTGGTCTTCCGGAGGTGCCGGGCGGGGAGCGGGGGCCGGGCGGGGAGCGGGCTGGACGGGGTGACCCGCCTCCCCACCACCTCTCCCGGGACGGGGGCCGGCCCGACCGGCTGTCACCGCAGTGGAGCAGCCGCTGCCGCTCGGGGACCCGGCTCCGCTTCCTCGCCGCCGGCGCGGGGCGGGGGGGGATCCGCGATCCCGGGGCCCGGCGCGGGGCGGGGGGGGATCCGCGATCCCGGGGCCCGGCGCGGGGCGGGGCGGGGCGGGGCGGGGCGGGGGGGGATCCGCGATCCCGGGGCCCGGCGCGGGGCGGGGCGGGGGGGGATCCGCGATCCCGGGGCCCGGCGGGCAGCCTGCACCCCCCCTCCCCGGGGGTCTGGACCGCGGCCGCCTTCCCCGCGGGGTGCCGGCAGGTGGATCCCAGCCCTGCCCCTGGGGCCGCACGGGACCTGGGCACCGGCGGGCAGGGAGTCGGGGAGGGGGCGATTCTTTGCACCCGCCCCAGGCGCCGGGGAGGGGGGCCGGCCCCACGCTTCGTGGGGGGCGGAGGCAGCGTGGCGCCGGAGAGGGACCGGCTGCCGCTCCGAGGGCGCTGCCCTGAGGCCCCTTCGTTTCTCTTGCCTTGGCAGCAAGACCTACGGCAACGTGCTGGTGCTGGACGGGGTGATCCAGTGCACGGAGAGAGATGAGTTCTCCTACCAGGAGATGATCGCCAACCTACCTCTCTGCAGCCACCCAGATCCCCGCAAGGTAGTCCATGGCCCGTGGCCGGGTCGCTTGTGCCAACGGTTTTAGGAGTCGGGCTTAAAGGACAATTTGTCCTAATTCGCGTTTTTACAGATTGAACCCAAGGGCCAAGCATGTGGCCTATGGATGCCAATACAGCGCTTTACGCTTCTGTAGCGCTTTCGCCTGGGGCCTGCAAAGCACATCGCAAGCAGCCCTTGTAACTTGGGAGATAGGTTAATATCCCTGCCTTACAGGAGGGGCATGCGTCCCTGGCAAAGCTGTAGAGGTATCCTGACTGGATTTTCAGGGCTGACTTTCTTGGTATGACCCTTCCAGCCTGGCTGGACCAAGCTGACTCTTCTGGTTTTTGGCCTCTCTCCTGTCTCAGGTGCTAATTATTGGTGGTGGCGATGGGGGAGTGTTACGAGAAGTGGTCAAGCACCCCTCTGTGGACTCTGTGGTGCAGTGTGAAATTGACGAGGTAGGTAATGCGGGAGGTGATGCTGCTGTGTCCTTGGTTTCAATGGGCTGTGAGGCTGCAGAGTGAGTGGGAGAGCAGCTTCAAAATATCAGCTTAGTGCTGCGACTTCGTCCGCTGCTGCTGACCCTGAAGACGGCGCTTTCGTTCCTTGCCCTGTTGGCATGGCAGTGACCGCCCCAGCTCTCCAAGCAACAGCCTGATTCTTTCTTGCGGCTTCTTCCACGTGCACAGCTGGGGCTAATCCAGTCCGGGTGCAGGATCTGAAGGCTGAGCTCCAGAGAAGAGAAGTTCTTCTGACTTTGTGAAGCACCCTTTTGCTTCCCCTGACGGGGACAGCACTCATCCTCCAACGAAAGGGACCTTGTCCCTCTGTTAGGTCATTGCTGAGTTGGTGTCCTGCTGCTGAATGCAGGAACGGGGTCTCTTTCTACAGGGCCTTCTGCTGGTAGGTGGGTCTGTCCTTCCTCCACTGGTCGGTTCATATTGGCGTTAGTTTCAGAAACTGTCACCATTGTGCTGGGACATAGGAGCTGTGTGAGGAATGAGAACTAAGACCAGAGTCTATTCCTAATCTCTCTACTAAATCAAAGATGCTGCTGGTTGGTTTGAATAGGGAGGCTCAGAACAACTGACACTAGTGTCTTGTCACATCTCTGCCAGCCATAAGGATTCTAGTGTTTAGGGAATACACCGTGATTTCTCACCCGAAAGAAAGTGCTCCTCTACTAGGGATGAGGTGTTCTCCTCAGCCTGGGGCAGAGAGGCCTACACAAGGAAGTTTGCACAGGGAAAGGAGGGCTCAGGGCAGGGATGGGAATGTCTTTCCTTGAAAACCACATTGTCAATTTTCAGGGTTTAAAAGAAAATCGCCATGTTGGTTGGGATCTGCCTCTGCAGATGGTGTATCCCCAAGGGAGAGGGGAGCAGGCAGGTCTGTGTAATCAGATCCTTTCAGTTCTTCAGGGCACCTTTGAAAATTGCAAGCTCTTTGGGTTTGGCACTTACTGTGCAAGAGTGTTGCTGAACTCAGGGGCCATAGGACAGGGCTGAGCGTTGTGTGCTCACTTAAGATGCTGGAAACAGACTGCTCTCAAACTGCTGGTGAAGTGGGTCTGAGCTGAGAGTATGGAAGGAAATGACTCAACCACTGATCAGCTTGGCTGCATGGCACTCTATGTACTCACCTGCTTGTGCTGTCTGTTACAGGATGTGATTCAGGTATCAAAGAAATACCTCCCAGGGATGGCGGTGGGCTATTCCAGCCCCAAGCTGACCCTGCACGTCGGGGACGGCTTTGAGTTCATGAAACAGAACCAAGAAGCCTTTGATGTGATTATCACAGACTCCTCCGACCCCATGGGTGAGAACCCAAAGGAAAGGGGAGGGTGGGGTGGGTCCCATCCACCCACGCTCTCCCTGCCTCCAGACTGCCCATCCTCTCCATTCTAAACACCTCACTGAGGCAGTGCAGAGCTGGGCAGGGCTCCTTTGAAGAATAAAGAGAGAATCTTCTCTCCCAGCCCAGAGAACTCACTCCCTTCCTTTCACTTCAGTTCCTTTGATGGGGAGTGATCTGGGTGGGGCTCCAGATGCAAATCATGGCGCTGCTGGAACATCTCTTTCCTTGCCTCTCTGGCCCCTGAGGGGTGAAAATGCATCTGAAAATTGTTTCTTTGCCAGCATAGGAGCAAGGCTGCCAGCCAGCCATCTTGCTTCCCTTTTCAGGGCTCTGTGCCCCAGTCCTGTGAGGTGATCTAATTACTCCTTCTAGTAACTAGTTAATCCTGGAGTCTGAAAAGAACTCCTAATTGCCAACCCTCCCTGCCTACTCACCCTATGTCTACACATAAATCATTACAGATGCAGGGCCGCAGCTGCACAGCTGTAGCCATTTAAGGGCATGTCTACACTACAAAATCATGTTGACCTAAGTTATGTCAGCATCCAGCCGCTGCAGTCATTAAATCGCTTTTGCTTGTCCACTTTTCGCTCTTTGTGTCAACCTAACTCCATTGACAGTGACTCTGCACCTCTTGTGGAGGTGGAGGTAAGTCGGCAGAGCCGGGAAATTACGTTGGAGGGAGCAAAATTTTAGTGTAGATGCTTCCATAGTTAGGGCAACGTAAGCTGCCTGGCATCAACATCACTCTGTCGTGTAGACACTACCTATGCCAGCGGGAGGGGTTCTCCTGTCAGTATAGGTAATCCACCTCCCCAAGACGTGGCAGCCAACTCGATGAAAGAGTTCTTCCATCAGCCTAGTGCTGTGTGCACCTGGGTTAGGTCGGAATAGCCACTTCTCTCAGGAGTGTGGATTTGTCACGCTCCATGGAGACAGCTATAGTGATGTAAGATTCCACAGTCTTCTCTCTTCCTACCTGTAGTGAGCTGCTGTCCGCGCCTCGCCACCCCCTCGAGATCCTAAGGGAGCTAGCTACCTTCCTAACTTACTCCCAGGCCCCATTACAATATTAGCTGAGAGCCACGTGGTCTTTAAAAATCTGGCCTGTCGTGGCTGGGTCTTGGTTACCCATCTGTAAAACGGGGATAACAGCGCTTCCCTGCCTCTCACAGTTGCTGGGCAGAGAATACATTAAAGGTATTTGGGCATCTAGCTGCCATGGAAATCAATGGGAATTAGGCACTGAAATCATTCTAAAAATCTGGCCCCAGAGTGACTCGCTGAAGGCGCACCAGGAGTTTGTGGCAGAATTGAATTGGATTGAACCTGGGTCCCAAGCTAGCACCCTAGCTCCTTGACCACCTTTCCTCTCTTCAACAGAGTATACAATGTTGCCTTGGGTTTTACCATTTAATTGTTTTCTGCTCCCGTTTGCAACACTATTACACTTTTGTGGGGGTGGAGAGGTGGAGGACACATGCTTCAGGGGATGTTCCCCTCTCCTGATTCCCTTAGCAAGAGGTTCCTTCAGCTATTACTGTCAGATTTTGATAGACAAACTAGCCTAACCTCAGTGCCCTTTGCTGATATCTTCTTCCTTTTAATCTGCCACGCAGTGGGGTGAGATCATGCGATTTTTATTTTTGTGAGGAGTATTATGTTTGCTGATTAGCAAAGAGAAAATTGGGTTGGTTCTACTGTGCTGGAGGTGGGCCAAACCAGAACCCCAGATCCAAACTGCCCACCCCCAGCTCACCTTCAGTCGTTGTGTGCAATACATTAAAAAGCGATTCAGAACCTTCTTTTCTAAAACAATTGAGTTTTGCCTGGTATCAAACCTGAGTATCTAGACCCCCAGGTGGAGCAAAGCTCTGGTCTCTTCTGGAGCCCAGCAAAGGCATGCCTTAGATGCACAAAGGGATTTTCATGGACCCTGAGCCATCTCTGTGACATCCGACCCCCAGGTCCTGCGGAGAGCTTGTTCAAAGAATCCTACTACCAGCTGATGAAGACGGCTCTGCGAGAGGATGGGATTCTCTGCTGCCAAGGTGAGACCAGACAGGGTACAGTTGGCCAACTGAGGCACAGAAAGGCGAAGTGACTTGCCCAAGGTCACAGGAAGTCTGATGAAGCAGGGAATTGAGCCCAGGTGTCCCAAGTCCCAGACTAGAGTTGAAGGTAACTATGTAAATAGGGAAGTTCAGGTGAGGCTGGGTGTACCAGGATCCTATTGTAACAGAGGGTTATAACAAACAGGTAATGTGGGTCTGAGGGTCTTTTCCCCTCGTGCCTGCTGTTCTGGATCTCGTGTAAATGGGCACAGATGACAGAGGCAGCAAAAAGCCAAAGTTGGGATCTGTGGTACGGTATCTATTGTTTAAAAATCTCACTTCCCAGAGCTGTGTCTGAGTCTGGCCTTAGTCTTCCTGTGCATTTCCAGTAATCTTTGCACTGTGTCTACACTGGGGCTCTTACCAGCAAAGGTATCCCAGTGTTAAAAAATCCCAGCCCATCCCCATGTAGCTATGCCAGTAAGACTTGGATGTAGACCAGGCCTTAGTCTTCAGATTTAAAATCAGCCTTTACCTGAAACCTCTCTGCTCAGAGTGCTAAAGGTGGCCATTGTCTATTCTAACCTCCCTTCTGTCCTTGTTACCTGCACAGGTGAATGCCAGTGGCTGCACCTGGATCTCATTAAGGAGATGCGTCAGTTCTGCAAGTCTCTGTTCCCTGTGGTGGAATACGCTTACTGCACCATCCCTACCTATCCCAGCGGGCAGATCGGCTTCATGCTGTGCAGTAAGAACCCAGTGAGTGTCGGGTGTCCCGCCGGCTGCAGGGAGCTGGGGTCGTGGGGGGGAGGGCGACACGGAACAGACTCATCTCCATTAGCAGCGTCCGCCACTTCTTAGTGTCTGAAAGACCAGGAAGCCTGCTCGCGTGCGGTATCTGCCTCTGGCTGACGCCGAAGGATCTCCATGCGGCACCTAGACCCATCTTCCCAGGAACCAGGGCCCCCTCTGGGTCCGTGCTGTGCTCGGCCGTTGCTAGTCAGGGGCTAGCAGCCACGGTCCGGCTTGCCCAGCCCGTGTGTCGTTGGGACAGAACTGACTGGCTGCTGTGCACGTGTGAGAGGTCGGGAGATAGAGGGCGGCTCCCACTGAGCAGGTGCTGCGGCAGTGCAGGCTCCCCCTCAAAGAGCCCCAGGCCTGGCCTGGAGGGGTCCCGCCAAGGAATGAGGGAGGAGGTCAGTTTCGACAGCCTCTGGCGGTTCTGTTTTTGAGATGAGGGCAGCTATCCGCTGGGAACCGGGTGGAGACCCACCAAACGCAGGGCCGCACTGAATACCAGTGCGGATTCTGCCCTGCAGAGTGAAGGGTTTGATCTTCAGTCATGGTGTGAAAGCTTTGGTTGGCACAGGGCTCACACAGTCGTTCCCTAGTTGTGCGAGTTAATCTCGCTGACTTCGGCCTGTGGAAAAGGGCTAGTCACGTGAGCCGGGGTTTGCAGATTCCAGAGGCTGTTGCCATGCAGGGCTTGTGATCCCAGGGTGGAAAAATGCCATAAAAAAAAATCCCCATTTCTGTGCGTTCTCACTGTCTGCTTCCAGCAGCCAGGTACAGGGCCCCTCTAGACGATTCTATACACTCACTCGGTGTTTGTGTTTCCTCTTTGCAGAGCACAAAGTTCCGGGAGCCTGTGCAGCAGCTATCGCAGCAGCAAGTGGAAACGATGAACCTGAAATACTACAACTCTGACATCCATCAGGCAGCTTTCATCCTGCCTGAGTTTGCACGGAAGGTAAGTGAGGCTGCAGCCCCTCGCTCCCCCCAAAGGCTGGTGAGACCCCACCAGTCTGTGGAGTGGAACCGCTGATCTGGGACCGAGGGTTCCCACTCGGAGCTCTGCTGCTGTTGCCATGACTTCCTTAGAAGTACGCGGCTCCTTCTTGGGTCAGGCTCCTGCTTGACCTCGAGCTAAGGACGGTCCCTGATTAATTCCCGGGAGCATGGGAGTTGGTGTGGGACTTCAAGGTCTGCAGAGCTAGCAGCATGGAGATCTGTGTGCTGGCTGCTCTGGGTGAGGTATGGTGAAGCCAGGGCACGCCAGTATCAGGAGGTGACTGAACACACAGCTGGTCAGTACATACATGGATAGGAGTAGACTACTACAGAGGACTAACCTGAATCAAACCCCGAAGAGGCTTTAGATCCACCAGTGGGCCCTGAGAGTCACTAGAATAGACCAGTCTTCATTAGAGAAGCCACACAAAGGGCCTGGGTAATGCAGGCATGGGCTGTGGATCCTGCTGCAAACCAGAGGACTAGAGAACAGCAGTGGTGATGGTCTACGATGGGCATGCAGTTCATTGTGCATTGCTGAAGGATTTGTCCAGGTTTTACATCACCCTCTTTGAACCATCCCTGTTCCAGTCAGGCCTAAGCCCAGGCTGTGAAAGGTGCACCAGCAGAAGGGAGACTTCCTCAGCATGTTGGAGGAATTGCCTGAGCTAGTGGCATTGTAATGTGAAAGGAGCATGCCCAGAAATACACTTCCCAGCCCCTGTCTAAGCAGGTTTGTCATTTCTCTGGACGATTAACTGAATTCCTCTCTCTTGGGTGTCTCCAGGCCTTGAGTGACGTGTGAGAGCCTGTGAAGCTGCTTTCCCCCCCACCCTGAGTTGGACCCTGAGATCTTCAGCGCTGCAGCATGGGGGGACTCTCAGCAGGCTGCCAACTCTTCCTCCTGGCTGGGGATTTGACCCTTTGCCAGCCAACATTCCGTCTGATAACACTTTAAAGATGGCAGGGCATAAGCCAGATGAGACTTTCTGAGCTCCTCGTTGCTTGGGGTCAAAACTGTTCTTTCCAGTATTGGGAATGTAAGATATTTCTCCTTTTCTCCCCCCTCCTGCCCCCAACTCACTTGGTGTATTTATAACTGACATGTGTCTGCGTAGCAATCTTCTGGAATTTGGGAAGAGTCCAGAAGGTTCATTAACTCAGTCTTAAGCACAGGGAAGGGAGTAGTATGCAGGGAGGTAGCCTGCTCTCCTCCGCAGAGAGCTCCCTGCTGCTGAGCTATTGTAACTGGTAACAGGCTTGAACTCCAGCTCCACTGGGTCCTTGGAGAGGTCACAATTCATATCCTCTGTTGTTATTCACAGTAGGTTTCTAGTCCTGCTGGAGCAGCTGTGTTACAGGCTCATCGGCTGGCAGCAAAGTCTAGTAGCTCTTTTTTTTTAAATTGGTTGGAAACGAAGTGCTGAGGCACTAACAGGGCGGCTCCTGTTTTTTTTAATCCTCGCTTTCGGATCGGTTCCAAGGCATGCTCCTCAGTACAGAGGTCGGTGCTTTATATCCATCCGTTGCCTGGTGGATAGGAGCAAGTATGGATCTCCAGGGAGCTAGTCTCTCCTGAAGGCTTCCGCAGAAGGCTCAGGCCGGGTATTGGCTGGCCCATGGGAGGCGGATCATGATTTGTATTCTTGCTCCCGAGTTCAATGGATGTGTAATCTGTTCTCTGCGTGTACTGGGCCCTGAGGCTCAGACTCCACCTCTCCATTACTCATTAAAAGAACTCCATGCTGCCTCTGGGCTGTTGGTGTCCTCTCGGTGTAGCCCCCAGGCAGCTGTCACTCCCTTGTGACCAAGAAAACAATCCCTTCTGGTGGTTAAGGTGACGCTGGAGTTGGTGCATTTCCTTGATAGCAAGGGAAGCTCTCAAACTCCTGTGCTCGTGCTAATGCCTCTTACCAGAGGATCTCAGGGAACCATCTGATCATCCAGGCTTCTCCTCCCCCTGCCCTGCAGGATGTATAAAAGGCACATGTTGTAAACCATGACCTGGTGCATGTTCTCCATTGCAGCCCCTCCGCCGTCCCATGTGTGCTGCACAAGTCAGCACCCCTTGGCCTCAGCTACTCTCTAGTCTAAACAGGAGGCTCCCAGCTGCTCCCCCCTGCTTGCTTGTCAAACTAAGGAAGCTTCCCATTTCCCTCAAGTGTGGCTCAATCCCTGACTCCTCCCAGCTAGTCGCTGTTTCTTATTGCCCTCTGCAAAACTGCTGCAGGTCCCTAAGGCTGACAGCTCTTCAGTCCTGCAGTGGGCTGTAGCTGTACAAACCATGAATGTCCGCTAGGGGACATCTCGAGAACCCCAATCAAAGGGCTCATGCTGCCAAGGAAGAGCGTCCCCCGGCGGGCTCTGTCATGGTAACAGTGGAGGAGCAATGTTCTGCTCATGTTGGGACTAGGCTGTGTCCCAGCCGCTACCCAGCAGGGCCTGCAGCTCATGTAGCCAGCCACTGTCTGTCACGTCTGCCTCCTCTGTTGGAGTCTCCCCTCCTGCTTTATCTATAGTTATTGGCTCAGCGTGTGGCCCCACTCCTCAGATTCCCATCAGCACAGTTCCTTCACGGGCCTGAGGCATTGCCAAGCTCCAGTGCAGGAGTGGAGCCTGGCTCCCCTTCAGTCTGTCAGGGGCAGGCTGGCCAGATTTCACCCTGGGGTCTGGGCTTGAACTAGCTTGTTTAAGTGGGTGTGACAGCTTTTTGTCCTTCCCTTCGCTTGGGGCCCCTGGGCCTTGTTCGATCTACCCCTCCAAGGAGTTTGGCCTATTGCCCTATATACACGTTCTTCCAGCCCCAGCTATTGTGTCTCACAGTGTGGTGCCCAGAACAGAGCCTGTTCTTATCCACTAGGGGTCGCCCTAGTGCCCTACACTCTGGTTTGAACCCCCCAAGCTACCCGCACGTGATCTGATCCCAACTCATCCCTTCCTTCTGCTGGGGCAGCTGACCGGAGTTCCATGCAGTTCGCTGCACGTGGTTCTCTTGGTGGAAATGGAGTTGCTGGTGGGAGATCAGGCCCCTGGCGTTCTGGATTGATTTTGGCCAAACGCCATCTCTCCATCCCTCACGCGGCTGGGTTGTTCCCTTCCCTCATGGTGTTTCAGTAAGGCTGCCAAAGCACTTTGGGCCCAGTGTCTCTAGGAGGGTCAGCAGTCGTCTTCTGATGAGTTACAAGTATGAAAACAGCGTGATGGGTGAGTGAGGAAAGAAGTAATCCTGGGTCAAAGCCTCTAGGGGAGGCTGGGGAGATGATCACTCAAAGGGAATGGATAAGGATTGGGGGAGGGGAGAGCTATAAAGATGTTTTGTACCTGCCAAGCCTGGGGCTATGGGATCTGTTCCTCTGGCCTCTGTTGATAACATCCTCCTAAAGCCCAGCAGGGAGCTGCATTCCATCCAGGGCACGAGGTGTCCCTGGCGTCAGCAGAACCCCGGGCCCTTGCACGAAGGTGCTGTGCTAAGTACAGGGGGAGGTGATTTCCAGCGCTGCAATTTCGCCTCCTGCTCACTCTTGTGGTTCTTGTTGAATTTTCTCTTATTTTAGAAGCTTTTCTGTTCACCTTGAAGCTTTGCCCCTCCGCTCTGTTATAGGGCTCCAGGGCACAACCCTTCATGCTTCCCAACTGTTGATTATTTGTATTGCTGTAGGACCCAGGAGCCCTACTCAGGGACCCTGGGTGCTGTACAAACAGAACACACAGCCAGGCCCTGCCCTTAGGAGCTTACAGTCTAAATTGGTGCTGTGGAAAGGTGCTGGATTGCCACCTCTTCAAATCCCTTTGTCCATAGATCAGGTACAGACTGGGCTGGGGCAATGCAAGCTTCCCCCATGCTGTCCTGTTAACATGCCTCACACCCATCCAGTGAGGTGAGCTTTAGCTCCCAAAAGCTTATGCTCAAATAAATTGGTTAGTCTCTAAGGTGCCATGAGTACTCCTTTTCTTTTTGCGAATACAGACTACCACGGCTGCTACTCTGAAACCCCCCTTGGAGTTACCCCACACACCCCATGGCAGAGAGGATGGTTCAGTCCCTATAACCTATTCAATCCTTCACATCTCTGCCCAGAATGCCAATGATGAGGCTTTTCCTATATATGGGGGAAGGGGACTGAGTCTGACAGTTCAGTCAAGAAAGGCTCTTGATCAGCCACCATTTGGTGATGTGTAAGATTACTGCCCCATGCTGGATATGCATAGTGCCCTAGAGCTGAAAGCCTCCAGGCACCTCCCTGCAGCTGGTCCCAATTGCCTTTTTCCTTAGCTCTTTGCAGAGATTTAATCTCACTAGGTTTCAGAGTAGCAGCCGTGTTAGTCTGTATCCGTAAAAAGAAAAGGAATGCTTGTGGCACCTTAGAGACTAACAAATTTATTAGAGTATAAGCTTTCGTGAGCTGCAGCCCACTTCATGGGGTGGCCTAATTTACAAGTCAGTTACCGTAGTGGCAGGATAGGGCCATCTGCAATCCAAGCTGCCCATGATTTACTGGTAGAGCCCTACATATAACTCCACAGTAATGGCCAGACCTTTGGGGGGTTTTGGGTTTTTTGTTTTTTTTAAATTCTTGAACTTTTTATTAAAGAATTTCAAATAATAAGTATTAAGAGATGGATTGTCACTTTTTGTAACTAATGGGTTAAGCACTTTTATACATATCAAAAAAACCATCATATTTGCAAGTCTGCCATAGAGTTCAGAGCATGGCTATTTTCTGTGCTTTGGCGTGGTAGCCTACTCCAGTTTATGGAAACTCCACCAGAAACCTTTTATAGGCAGTTTCAAATGCTTCAGTACTCTGCAATGAGAGCTACAGCTTACTGCCTGAAGCTGGCATTCATTAACAATGCAGCCAGGGAATGGAAGGATAGTTTGCACAGTAGCTAGTGCCATCTGAGCAGCTCCAAGCACTTTGACTGTTCGGGTGCAAGTCGCCCCAGCGTAGACAGCTGACAAGAGTTCTGTGCACTACTCAAACCCTTACAATGGGACTTGCATGGTATATAGAGTTTCAGCAAGGCAGATGAAATCCATGTGCAGCAATGATTATCCCTTCCACACCTGGGGCTGCAGCTGTTAACCCTGATCTACAGATTGGGAAACACGGGTACAAGAGAAGAAGGTTTTCAAAAGTGACAAGGGATCTCGGGTGCTAAACTTGAGAAGCCTTAAAGGGCTGAGTGTCTGCTGTCATTTGAAAACTGGGCTGGCTTAAGGTGTCTCCAGCTGGGCCCTGAAAATCACTAGTCACTTGGGATAATCTTGGCCAGCCAAACTCAGTGATTTGCACAAGGCTAAGAAAATTGGCAGAGTCAAGAATTGAGTCTATTGGTCTTCTCCATTTGTACTGCGGTACCATCCGGGCCCACCACAGTCATGGAACAGGACCCCCGTTGTGCGAGGCGCTGTATGAGCACAGGCCCTGCCCCAAAGGGCTCACAGTGTAAGAATATGACCGGAAACAACAGGTGGAGATGGACAGAGGAACACAATGAGAGGGTCTTGGTAGGCAGCAGCCTCAGTGCGCCAGAGGCCTGTTGTCAAGTCTGCTGGCCCGGGGCTGACTCCTAGCCCTGTACTTTGCCACTGGAACTTCTTCAGTTCCCAAAAAGTTTCAGAAGTTTTTCTGGGGGGAAAAAACTCATTATGAAAAATATCTTGCCCGTGTCCTTTCAGCCACTTAATTGGTATGAGTACCTCATTCAGCCTGTGCTGATGTTCTCAGGACCTGGCTGGATCATTGATGGAGTCCAGACAGAGCGTGAGACTGCCAAACTGAGGACAATTTGACTTTCCTAAGGGAACACGAGCCTCCACAGGCAAACAATCTACAAGTGATAACAACTGCCCCCAAGGTGCTGGGCGAAGCAGTTTCCTTTGCAAGGGTGCGAGAGAGGAGGGGAAAGTCTGAGCAACCAGCCAGGCCCAGACAAAGAGACTCAGGCAAAATGTCATTAAAAAGTAAAATGAGAAAATTTCCCGGAGTTAAATGCTGGGCACTTTGGGCGAAGCTCTTTTCTGACTGTCTGCATAGGAGGGAGTTAAATGCTTTTAAAATATGCAAAAGGTGGGGAATTAGAAACTGGGATCTCAATTATAGGACAGTGATGTGTGAAGCAGATAAACAGGGCGGGGGTGGGGGGAGAGAAATGATCACAAATGCTGTGAAAGTAGGTGGCCCATCTTTCAAGGCTGCCAGCTGCACGGTGAATAGAACTTTAGTAGCCTCTTGCTGCTGCAAATGATAAGCGCTCGCTTCCCTCCAGCAGGAGACTTCCTTGGCAAGAGCGAGGCTGCCCTCTCCATGGTACTGAAAGGCTCTGTGTGATGTGTACACAGCCGCCGAAGACTCATCTTCTTGGGGACTCCTTTATGTGGGATTTGCTGATCTATCTGTAGACACCGGGGTACAGTACCACCGCACGTGTCCCTGTTCTTAACTCCCTTCAACTCCAAGAGAGCAGCCAGGGGAGTAAGTTGGACTCTCCCTGGGAGCCCACCAGCCCAAGGCCTTTCCCTAATGAGTTCACACTCTATTACTGTTCTTATAGCAGCACGGGGGGGAGGGGCTCTGCTGTGCAAGGTGCTGCACATACCCATAGGAAGAGAGGGTCCCTGCCTCAAAGAGCTTACAGGCTAAATAGACAAAGGAAGGCTCATTATCCCCTTTTTACAGAATGGGAAACTGAGGTACAGAGCCATGAAATGACTTGCCCAAGGCCACACAGAGAGCCTCTGGCACAGGCAGTAACCCAAAGCCAGTCTCCTGAGTCCCCTTCCAGAGCGGGGCCATCTGTACTAGTCCCATGTCCAACAGCACTTGCAGTCCTAATTGATTATGTACTTTTAACCTCAAACAAGAAGTGGAAGGAACGCATTCTCCAGCGAGGCCTGTCATTGCCACAGGATGAGCACCAGGGCCTGCGAGCGACATGCCAGCCAAGGAACAGCCCCTGCCTTGAGGCGGTCAGTCGAGAGGCACCAGCAAGGCAGATAGCAGTGTTATGGAGGTGCTACCATCGCCAGGCTTCCAAGAGGAGTTGAGTCCTGGGGAGACAGCGAGAGGAGCACAAGGAGATGGAGCCTCACTGGGAGGCTGAGCAGTAGCACCAGATAGGGAATAGGAGGAGGAGATGGTGGAAGCAGAAAGGAGAAGACCCCAACAGGGGATGGGGTGGTGCTGGGGACTGGAGCCATGCAGGACTCAGAAGCTGGGGAGAAGCACGACCTTGATGTGACCCCAGTGGGGAAGCCCAGGCAGGGATTTGAGAAGCCAGTGGGTAGGGTCAGGGCTGTGGGAGATGAAGTGATGCGGCAAAATGGAGGGGCCATGTTAATCCCTCACAGAGAAGTTTTTGACTTCCCCTGTACAGGTGCTTAGGGGGTTAGGAGGAGGGGGGTGCCTCAGAGGTCAGCTGGTCTTTATGAAGGGGGCTGGGGTCAGCAAGATCACAGAGCAAAGGTCTGAGCTGGCACCTGGCCTGGGCTCGTATGGGCAAATCCCCACCTCAGAGTTGATGAGACTGAAGCCACACAGAGTTATTTCGTGGGGAGGGCAGTGGAGGAGTTGGCTGGGGAGTCTGTGGTGGAGAAGGGAAGGACACTGATCAGTAATGTGGGAGAGGGGCATTTCTGCAGGCAAAGGAAGCTATAGTGTGGCCCATCAGCACCTCTCAGGCAGCTGGCTTGGATCCCGCTGCCCAGCCAGGCTCACTGCCTCTCATGCACAGGGAGCCCGAGACAAAAGGCCAGCAGCTTTAGTACCAGCAGCTAATTCCATCACTTCCTGCATGGCCCATAGCAGCTGCCTGTATGAGCCATTCAGAGCCAGGGCCCAGTGGGTTTGGACCCATCCTGTGGGTGTGAGCAATAGGAGGTGCCCGCTGGCCATGTCCCCTCAGGTCACACAGCAGCAGGGACACCAAGCTGAGCTCTTGGGAGAAACATCGTAGAATGTTCCAGCTGGAGCCTGCCTGGCAGCTGGGAGTGGGGACAGGGACTCTGCCGTCACGTCTGGGCAGACGCTGTCTCCCAGACCTGCTCCCTGAGGCGTGTGCTAATCCCGCCTGGCGTTCCTGCCCTTTAAGCCTCTCTTGCTGCAGCCTGAGCCAACCCTACAGACCTGCTCAACGTCTGCACCTTTCAGGCTGCTCTCCATGCTGGTCATTGTCCCAGCATGTCTGGCCCTTGGTGGTGGAAAAGCCATCTCCACAGCTCCTGCCATCTGGAACTGCCTCCCTGGACATCCCCCTGCCTCGCCAGCTCTTTTCTGACATCGCCGTTTATCCCCCTCACCTCCCGCTTTGCTGCCGGCTTGTGACTCCATTCACTCTGCCGTGGTGCCTCAGGGAACAGCCCATACGTAAGACACAGCCCCACACAGAGCTGTATCCATGCGAACAAACAGCCTGGTTTGCCTAGATAGCCCCCAGAGTGCTGGCTGTCTGCCTCCACTGCTGTCTGAAGAGCCTTTGGGCTAATGTGCCCTTTGGGTTAGTCCCGTCTCGTAAGTGACTGTCTTGGGTTCACCTCCTGCCTGTCTGTTACCTCAGCCCCATCTCAGACTGCAATGGGATGAGGCCCCCAGTTCCTCTTGAGGCCCCATGTGCAATCCCCTAGTTTTGCTCCCACCACCAAGCAGTTCAGTCATGGGTCAGCTGGCAGGTCCCCATGCCATGCTCAGGTCAGTGCCCTCTGCATCCTGCACCCCAGCAGCTCTCACCAGGCTGGAGGAGTTTGATGGACTGCATTAGGGAGGGCAGCAGGGTGGGTTCGAGTAAATTGGCCCCATCGTTCCTGAAGGGAGCAGGTGACGTTTCATCCTGGATCAGGGCACACAAGCTGGCAATGACCTTAACTCCCCAGCTATCCCAGGGCATGGTGGGAAAGGCACTCAGGGCACATAGGTGCTGGAACTAGGAGGACAGGGGGTGCTGCAGCAGCCCCCTGGCTTGAAGTGTTTTCCACTCTATACAGGGTTTACAGTTTGGTTTCATGGCGCTCAGATGCCCACTATACAAATTGCTTCAGCCCCCCTGTTCGGGTGCTGTATTTCCTGATTAGAATTCAGGCCTTGGAATCTCCCAGGGGGAATCCGTTAGGCACAGAATAGTTCCTTTCCTTTGTGTCTTTTAGCGAGGGGATCAGAGGTTTCTTCTAGCCCCCTTGTGTGGATATTTAGGCATCAGGTACTCAGGGCAGGCCCCACTGCCAAGTGATCTGGGTCTCTGTGCGTTCAAAGGACAGTGGAGGGGCTTGGAATGTCAGCAGCTGGAGAGGGTGGGGTGGGGACAGACTTCTGGGTTCTATCCTGAGCTCTGCCATTCACTCACTGTTTCCCCTTGGCCACATCCCCGCTCTGTCCCTCCACATCTGAAAAGTGAGAACTTACCTGCTCTACAGGGGTGCTGGCAGGAGAGAGACCGGAGCTGCAGAAGCTGGGCCTCCCCTTAGAAGTGTGCCCAGGGGAGAAGGGTGGTGGGTTCAAGGGTGAGAAGAGATGTGAACTTTGGGTCCTCGGATCCCAGGAGGCAGATGACACCATGGTGACAGGGGAGTGGGAGGTAGGCTGCAATGTCCTTACAGAATCTTCTGCTGGGCCACAGCCTCTTGCTACAAGGACATCAGTCTGGGCAGGAGGAACCTTCTGAACGGCTGCTTGAAAAGGGGCTGTGCAGGGCAGAGCCGGGGAGAAAGGGGGACACAGAAGGAACCTAAAGCAGGGGTCATTGTGCCATGAGCTAGGCACAGCTGCTCCAAGTCTGCCCAACCCAGCTAAGCCTCTGCTTTTCTCTTTAGCACTGTGAAACCCAAGTCCAGTGGGGCTGGGATCCATTCTGCCAGGCTACAGTCTGGAACTGGGGGACTTCTCCAGACACCTGGAACCCACAGGTGCTAGAATGGGGGTGGGGAGCAGCTCAGCATCACCCAGTGAGCGGCACCGTGGGGAGACACAGGGCTGAGCTGCAGAGATCCAAACCCCAATATCTCGGGGTTGTTTGGATTCAGGTCCAGGCCCATCTGTAACTATGGGAGAGGGGGCTTTGACCCCTTCCTCTGCAGCATCCCACATTGGCCACAGGCTACAGGACTGGAGGGGCCATTGGCCTGCAGGGTCTAGGACACCAGGAGTAGCCCACCTAGACAGGGCAGCTGCAGACCTGAGGGTGGGTTACTTTGGTCCCAGCCCCCTGCTCCCTCCCCTTCCCCCCACACAAGTCTTTGCAGCAGGGGCACCTGGAGAGCCCCGGGGCGCTGAAGGGCCCCGCTCCAGCAGCCAAGTGTTGACACCCCTCCAAAGTCTAATTCGCCTTGGATAGAGACTGGATTGTTTGCGTCACCTGCAGGGCTCCAGAGCGGGCTATAAAAGGGGCTGCAGCCATTGCCTGTGGCAGAGCCGAGCCCAGAGACAGCTCCCCCCGCCCAGCCGTGCCCGACCCACCGCTGCAGCCCCCGCGGATCCATCATGCAGCTGGTGGCCAGCCTGGTGTCCGTGCTGCTGGTGGTGTGGAGCGTGAGAGCCAGCGCCTTGCCCGGAGAGGAGAGAGCCGCCGTGGCGAGCAGCAGGGTGAGTATCGCGCACCCCGGGGCGGGAGGCAGGGCAGAGGGGACCGCGGGGGCCACCCCGGTGGCGCTCTGTGCTCCTGGACCCTCCGGAGCTGCGGCGCGTGGGGCTGGGCGCCTGATTAGCGGGGAGGGGGGCAGGGCTGAGGGCAGACCGCAGAGGGGTCGGTGAAAGCAGAGTCCGTGCTAGCCGCAAACTAGAACGGGAGAGAGGGAAAGGAGGGGAGGGGAAACGCGGCTGGCTGGGGGAGTCCGGCGAGAAGGAGTCGGGCAGGAGAAGAAGGGGCGTGTAGGAGAACAGAAGGCTAGAGTGGGCTCCTGTCCCTGCTCCAGAAAGGCCCCCCGGGGGGGGAGAATGCTGGAAGGACCCGGTGCAATAGGAAAGAAGGAGGGTAACCGAGAAATAAGAAGCGGAGTAATCACGCCAGAATAAAGTCGCTTTGATCCGGAATAGAGTGTCCACATGGGAGATACGCCAGCATAGCTGGAGCAGTGTAATGGTACCGCTAGTCCCTCCCCCGGTCAGTTCCCGCGGTAGACAACCACCGCGACACAGCCTCTGCCCTGTGCTCCCAGCCTGTGTCCACGGCTCTGCCCCCGCCCTGCGCTCCGCCAGCCTGCACCTGTGAGTGCCGGAGTGGGAGCTGCGCAGCTCTCACTCCGGTGCGCGTCCATCCCCGCAGCGCGGCTCGCAGGTTCGCCTCCCAGCCTGGGAACTGGGGAGCAGCCCAAAAGAGGAAGGAAGGGACCCAGAGAACCCCGTAAAGGCACCAACTCCTCTTGCGCCTGTGTCTAGTTCCCGGTGGCGCTTTTTCAGCCTCAGAGGTGGTTCCCCATCAGTGTCCGATGTTAATGCTTCAGAGAGGGGCTCTGGGGCGCTTTGGAGAGGGGCGCGCGTTCCAGGAGTAAGCGAACGAGGAGACCGAAGAAGAGACAGACGCACACAGTGAGATGCTGGGGACAGCATCCCATCAGGGAGCGGCCCTTAGATCGGCCTTAACCCTTTGTGTGTGAGGGGGGGGAGACACAGTCTCTTTCCTCTGCGGATTCTCACCACAACGACAGGTTAACCCTCTCTGTGACCGACACGTTTTTATCCGAAGTCTAAGCCGCAGGGAGAAGGGAAAAGCGCGGCGTTAGGCGGCTAAGCCCACTCACCAGCCGCTCAGTGGAAATGAGTGCGAGGAAGGGTTCTCCGCGGCAGGTCCAATGCCGCTGCTGGAAGGGAGCTGAAGACTTATTAACTTTCCAAAGTCCCTTCGAGAGTAGATCGCGGTAGGAGGGACGGGTTGGTGGCTGGAGGAGAGAGATGGGGATCCCTTTCTCAGGCTAAACACCTCCGGGTTTGAGGCATGAGCTGTTATGAAATACACCCCCAAATGCACAGGAAGACACCGACCGGGGTATCTCCATGTCCCGGTGGAAGCGGTGCAGAGAAGCCAGCAGCCGCAGGGGCGCGAACAATAACCAGCTCTAGCGGCCCGGAGCTCTCCAGCGGGACATCGGTGGGAACAAGGGGCGAGCGCACCGGGCTGGAGAAGGTGGCTTTGAGGACCCTTCCCCCTGGCACCGGAGCCTCGCTGGGGCCAGTGGCCACCGGCTTCCAGCGCAGTCTGGTTCCGCTAGTACCCAGGGAGCCAGGGCTTTGTCTCGCCCGGCTCCCGGATAAGGCGGGCACCCCGTGCCCAGGTAACAGGGACACCCAGCAGACGGCTGGAGCGCTGGCTTCCCAACTCAGGGCTGGAGGGAGCGGCGACCCAGGTGTTGCCAGATGGGCAGGGTTTGGGAAATCGGCCTCCCCCACACCTCTGTGGCTGGGGCTAAGTCAGGACACCCGGCTTCTGGCCTTGCTACGACTGCAGGCAGTTATGTGCCTCAGTTTCCCGGACTGTCTAAAGGGCAAACAATTAGAACCCTGTCAATACCCACAAAGGTTTCTTTCAAGAATCAGGGGGATTAATGTGGCCGCTCCTTGGGAACAGCCTTGCCCAGGGGTCCGGAGCATCAGTGGGGAGCAACCGCTGAGATTCTTCTGGGGGTAAAGAAACCGAGCTGGGTTACTCCAGATCAAGGCTGGTGTAACTGAGATCAGAATCTGGCCCTAGGCTATTTGAAAGCAGGCAATGTGGGTTGTTTCATGTCTCCATGGTCCAAGTAGCTTTTCCAGCCATTTGGGGCTACAGCCCCCACCCACTGCTGCCTTCTTCCTTCACCCTTAATTCTGGCCTCCTGGAAATGGTTGGCTAGAGAAGTCTCAGCATGAAGTTTCCCCATGTTAATAATACTTCTCAGCACTATGTATCCCTCCATAGCCCTTCCCAAGTAGGTGCTGGGACTGCCAGGCAATGGAGACAGTAACCTGGGGGGGGGGGGTGGGATTTATAGCTAGCTGGGTTTTGGGCGGGTGGGAGGAGCAGGGGATATTGTAACTGGGTGAACCAGTTTGTTCACTGGTATAATGACACACACCTGCTGCTGTCTCCACCCAGCTGGCCAAGTTGATCAGGCGGGGTCTGGGAGCCAGAAATTCCTGAGCTCTAATCTCAGCTCTGTCACTGACTTGCTGGGTGACCTTGAGCAAGTCATTCCCCCTTGTGCCTCGGTTTCCTCTCCTGTGTGGTGGTGGTAATGACTGTTTCCTGTTACCCTGGGAACAGGGTGGGGATTAACTAGCGCCTGTCTGCAGATCAAGTGCTGTACAGGTGCTGAGAGCCCTCAGGCCAGGAGCCTCTGGTGAGGGAGAGGGAACCGGGATCCTGGCTCTATCCCTCTCTTCCACCTCCCCTGTCTCTGATGAGACCCTGGCTTTCTGACCACTGAGCAGAGAACCAGAGGCATATTAGGGATTTGTGGGGCCCTGGGCCAGAGCAAATGGGGAGCCCCTCCCCACCCCTTCCACTTGCAGTCCCGTACTCCCCCCGCCGTGTTCTTGCTGAGGAAATGGGGTCAGGGTACAGGGGCAGGAGCAGCGCTGGGTGGGTGGAACCGATTGGGGCACGGGGTTGCCCATTTTTCCAGGGCTCCCCAGTTGGCCGGAGCCCCTGGGCTTGGGCCCCATTGGCCCAGTGGCTAATCTGCCACTTCAATGAACCATCCAGGGCTCCATGCCAGAGTCTCTGTGCTAGGCTTCCCTCCTGTGTATGCTGTCCCCCTCCCTTCTGCTGGCTCACAGGCCAAGAGATGTGAACCAGGGAAGAGGAGGAGGCCAACTGGGGCTGGCAAATGTCCCCACCTTTCTGCCTCAACCCACCCCTATCATGATGACCCCAGTGACTCCCATTCAGCACTATGAAATTGGCCAGTCTGAGGTGATTAGCACTGCAGGATGGCCTCGTGTCCTAAGGGTTAGAGCTGGGGTCTGTGATGAGGAATGGAGAGCATTAGGCCAGTACCTGCAGAGGGACTTAAGGAGATGGCATTATCTCTCTTGTGCTTTCCACTTGCAGGAGCAGACTAAGGCCCGGAAGGACATGATCCTGAAGATGCTGGTGGGTCTCCTGGATGGGATGGACACGGGGCGTGAGGCAGCTTCCACTGACTTTGGAGAGCCCCTGGAGAGCAAATTGGAAGAGGAGCGGCTGGCTTTGGGGCGGCTATCACAGCGAGACCGCAAAGCCCCCTGTAAAAACTTCTTCTGGAAAACCTTCACTTCCTGCTAACCCCCAAGCCTCACTATCAGCCCTGGATTCAGGCCCCCTCAGATTTTCCCTGGCCCCTTTAGAATACAAGAACTGTACTTGCATTGTAAATAACATCCACATGTCAATGGTTTCTGTTTTCCTCAAATGATTTGAGCTCTGTTTGTTTGTTACTCCATTCACAAATAAAGCATGGCTGAGAGGCACCTTGGGAACATGTGTCTGCTTCTTTGTGCCTGCTGCAGCTAAATGCACACACGCACATCTGGACCTTCTGACACACTCGGTGGGTGGTGAGCAAAGGTAAAGGGCTGGCCCAAAAGGTGTTGGGGGGAAAAGGAAATGCTGACTAATATACACAGGCTAGCATACACATATATTATGCTGATAATACTACCCACAATACATATTTCAAGCATTTAAGTATACATTTTATTAAGCATTAATATAGCAATTATATAGCCCATATTGGCCTATACTTTTGTTATAATCCTGTTGACTTGTGCTAAGTATCCCATAACACCTTGCATTAGCAGAAGAAAATTTTGGCTTAAGTAGATAGGAAAACTGGCAGTATCAGGAGAGATAAATGTTTTCTAACAGCAACAGAAAGGGGTTTACCCTCCTCACAAACCTATTTACCCTGGTACAAGCCCAGGGGATGGCTCCATGCCTTTGGTACCTGGAGTGCTCAGAACAAAGATAAGGTTGCATCATGACCTGGGTTCAGCACAGAAGATAAAGGGGCGCATCAGGGTACCAGCAACCAACAAGGTAAAAACCTGATGTCTTGAATCCAGTTTCAGACACCATATATAGTATCTTTTACTGATACAAAAAGGGATGTAACTTCAGAGAGCATGCCTTCTGTGTAAGGTGAATGTCACAGGACGGCTCTTTGGAGACGAGGATCGTATAGTGCATCATAGTAATAAACCAGACTGACGCTGGTTAGTTGATCTCTTGAGTATATTTCATAACAAACCAAAGTGTGCTCAAGCAACTGACTATACAGTTTATCAACAGGCATAAAAGAGAACAGGTGTCTCACACATGAGGAAGCCCAGAGCTCAGCCTGCTGGAGCCTTGGCTGGGGGGAAAGTTCATACCACTGGAGGCCAGTTCAGGCAAGACAGTGTGCTGAGGTATAATGGTCTAGGGAAATCCCCCTCTATACTCCTAACCATGATTTTGGAGCAACCAGAGACAGGCTTCTCCCCAGACACTCCATGCGAAGTTTTACATTAAGTCCAGTGGACGCTGGAGCAGGGTTACTATGCTGGCCATGTGCCCTGCAGAGGCACAAGTGGTCTGGGAGCTTCTGGTTGCTGGAAGGGAGTGCGGGGAAGCACACAGTGCCTCTGCCCTAACGAGGCACTAATGGGACACAGCTGTGACCAGACTCAGCCAGGCCCTGCCCAGGTGGGCATTTACCCTGCCCAGTCTGGCTGCCTTTCCAAGAGCAAGAGAAAGAGCGGAAATACCAAGGTAGGAGGCATGACTCTTAATTGCCCCATCAGTGAGACTCAGTAGATCTGGCCCTGCTGGAGAGGGGAAGCTGGCGGTGGGAGGGAGAGCTGGGCCGAGCCGGGCCCCTGACCTGTGTGGGACCTGACCTTGGCTGGCCCAGAAAAGAGAAAATTCCCTCTGCAACCCAGGTGCCTGCAAGAAACACCAGCAGTCCCTCTTGAGGGCACCACAATAGCCCTGTTACCCACTAAAGCATCAGGTGGGGTCGCTTGGGGTTTGTCCTGGAGGAGGCCAGTGAGTCTAGCTATTCCTCCCCCAGGCAGGAATGGTGGGGTGAGGCGAGGCTTAGGCTCCATGATTCTCTTCCCCTGGCCTTTTGCCATGCCCTTGGGGCATAATGGGTGTTATGCCACAGTATCGAGAGCGTCCCCATTATAATTGGGGACGGGTCTGTTGATGTTAGAGATTCATGCACCCCAGCTGTGGGCTAGGGGGCAGCAACCAGTGTATGGCTTTAGAAGGATATCCTGCTCCTCCCCCCTTGTGTGCTCGGTGAAGACGATACCTCCAGGGGTCAGGGCAGGACCTGCAGGTAGCCCATGCTGTCTCCAGTCGCCTTGATCCAGGAGGAAAGTGACCAGCTTAGCAGAGTGATTTTTTTACCTTTCATCCTCCCCACTCTGTGCTCTGACACCTGGGCAGAACTGCCTACCCCTCATACTCTCATCATGAGCCCAGAGTTCCTTTGGCGGGGAGGGGGGGAGAGAAATGGCTGTAACCCCGCAGGAGGAATGTCCGAGGAGAGAGCTATGTGCAGTGTGGTTGTAGCCCTGTGAGTCCCAGGATATTAGGTGAGAGGTAAGACCTTTACTGGATCAACTTCTGTTGGTGAGAGACAAGCCACTCAGAGCTCTTCTTCAGGTCTGGGAAAGGTACCATAGAGGTGGAACTGATTGTTTAGCATAAGTAGTTAGCACATATTGTAAGGTGGGGTAATCAATTATTTTTTTGTCAAGGTCCAAATTTCTTGGTCAAGGTACAGTCCAGGTCCAGACTCCAGAGAAAATAATTAAAGACAACATAACAATGATGATAAGATTTTGGGGTCTGTTCAAAGCATATGGGGATCTAGATTTGGACCGTGCTCTGCCTGTTGACTACCCCTCTTGTAAGGGACCATTCAAGGTAGAGTGACCTGTTAACACCAGCAGCCATAGGACAAAAAGAGGGGGTGAGTGGGTGACAGATTGTTGTAATAGGCCATAAAGGGAGCCTCTTTGCGCTCTGTGATCCGCCCATCTGCTGGCTAACCAGACAGGCTCCTGCTCCTGTTCTGAGCAACTGTGCTAATTCGCCAGGCTGAGACCGTGAGGCCTGCTGCCTGGGCTCATGCTCGCCTGCCGAGGAGCTGGGTTAGCTTTGATCCTCCCTCTTGTGATTGGAAGGTGGGTTAGAGAATGCATGCAGCTGAATGGTGGGTAGGCCCTAGTGGCGGAGGTAAGTCCAGCATGGATGCTGGTCCCTAAAGCAGACAGTGGGGACCTGATTCTCCCCTGCCTTCTACCTGGGCAGTAACTGACACAGGTGCAGAATGGCTATAAAATGCTGTTGTTCAGATTTGCGGTTATTCTCAGTAGTAGCATTAAGCGAAAGCTTAGAGGATCCAACTGAGAGCAGGGCTGCCCTGTGCTAGGTGCTGCATGAGCACCCAGTGACAGTCCCAGCCACAAAGAACTAACAGGCTAAATAGATGAGATGCACAATGTTTGGGAAAGGGAATAGAGACTGAAAGAGGGGAAGTGACTTGCCCAAGGTCCCATAGCAAGTCAGTGGCAGAGACATAAATAGAGCCCAGGTCTCCTGACTCCCAGTTCACTAGGCCACACTGCCTGTCCGGTGGTAGAACTTCACACCCTCTTTGCACAGGTCTGAATGATGGGACCAAGAAAACCAAGCACTGGGAGGTGACAGCACCCAAGTCAGAGAGGCCATCATCGGAAGCCAGGAAGCACTGAATTAGATGGGTTGTTTCAATAAGAATCTTTGCTTTGGTTTTTGAACATGAGTGGCACTGAGGATTCTGCTCTCAGCAGCATTTCAGTCAAATCAGCCCCCGGCCTGTTTTCTTCTTCCAGACGTGGTAATGCTTCCAACTCCCCCGCTCTCCTGGAGTAATGAGTGATATAGCCACTCTGGCATCCAGATGGGCAGGCTCATCTCTGCCTTTTCACTCTCTGTCAGGCTGAATTTTCCACCTCGTTTGCCATGGAAGTTTCTGGCTGTGTTTGTCTGGCTTCTGGGAGCGGTTGGAGTCTTGGAGCTTGTTTTATTCTTCATGCCCTAAAGAAAAAAATCAAATCCGTAGTAGGAAACTCAGCAATGGGATCTGGAGCCTTCCTACCCTTGCTTACCGGTATGAGTCCAGCCCAACTTAGTAGGGGTCACAAGGTGTAACCATCGAATCTTCTTTCTGGCAGTGGTCAGCACTAGGTGCTTTAAAGGATGGTGCAAGAAGCTGGCTGGCAGATGTGGGAGAATCTGTCTCATTCTAACCCCTAAGAGAGATTGTCTCAAGCCCTGCAACATACTACTGTTCAGTGGCCTATAGGTTAATATGTTTACAGGTCACAGCCTAATCCTGTAGTGGAGCTGAGGACAGGAGGCTGAGCTCCCTCCCTCTCTGCTGCTGATGGGCCTTTCTGGGCAGGGTTGAGGCACTCCGGCTGAGTGCTGAGGAGGGAGCTTGCACTGCCTCTGCTGTGGCTAGAAAAGTGGTTCTCGACTATTGTGGGCCACATATGCAGCTCTCTGTGTGTTATGTGGGCCACATCCACACAGTACGTATACTACCTGTATGGCCCTGAGGCTGTCGCCTCACCCGGGCTGCAGCTGTGTGCTGATTGGGCCACGGGTTGAGAACCACTGGGCTACAGGCTACCAGTCTCCAGGATTGTGAAGCCAGAACCGAAATCTGAGCTTGCAGTGTGGATGTAGTGTTTGTTCTTGCATTTTCCTCAGGGTAGGTCAAGAGATCCGGGAGGGGCAGTGTCCTTGGGTCCCGGGTGGAGATGGTAGGGGTGGTATGAGCTAGTTATCGATGAATGGGGAGGTCTGTGAGTGGTTCTAAGTGGGTTTTTACTTTACATGTTGTCTATGTGGCTGATTGGCTTTTGTTTGTTGGGTTTTTTTAAGTGAAAAGTGCCCAGACTCCTAGATGGGCGCTGGGAGCCTTCTGTGGGTATGTCAACCCCTAGGAAAAAAGTGCCTTGAAAACACGATAGCGACCACATTTATAGCCACAGATCTTGTCTTCACTGCTAAAGATAGGTTTCAGAGTAACAGCTATGTTAGTCTGTATTCGCAAAAAAGAAAAGGAGTACTTGTGGCACCTTAGAGACTAACCAATTTATTTGAGCATAAGCTTTTGTGAGCTACAGCCGATGAAGTGAGCAGTAGCTCACGAAAGCTTATGCTCAAATAAATTGGTTAGTCTCTAAGGTGCCACAAGTACTCCTTTTCTTTACTGCTAAAGATGTATTTTTACCTCCGGGTAACTGAAGTGCATGAGCTACTGTGAGGTAAAAACCCCAGTGAAGACAAGGCACTGTTGTTTTACCTTGAGGCGAACTAGGCAGCTCTATGTTATACCAATAAAATAAAAACCAGCAGGATCTTATTAAAGGGGAAAAGGCAAAATGCCACATTTATTGTGAATACAGAAAGAATCATAGTAAGCAGTTAGTTATAGCTATAACATTCCATTCAATCTCATATTTATTCACACACACACACACACACACAGGTTCTGCAAGGTTGTGATCATAGTTACCAGCCTTAGAGTTGCTCATGCCAAGCCACTGGCCAGGTGGCCTGGACATGAGGAGGGAGCAGGGCCTTGTCAGATGCTCATCTGACGCTCCTGGAAGTTGGTTTGCGGAATCAGACCCCAAAGTTCTCACTTTCTAGAGTCTATTTTTATAGGAATTTCTTCCTATGCCAGTCTATGGGAATTGCTTCATCATGCTGTTGCTGAATCAATCAGCAGATGACACATTCCTGATGTGTCCATGCTGCCAGATGTTATCTTGTTCTTTGGTTCTCCCATTCTTGAGGCTGTTGGGTAGATTCCAGTCTGCCCTCAGGGGGTCCTCTGGTTATTTCCACTTGACGCCTTCTTCAGCCGATGGACACTGGATTCTTAGGCTGGCACCTCCCTGATCATTCAGTTATTATCCACACCAAGCATCCATCCACATACATCCTCTATCTCTATTTTAATCACAATTGTTAACAAAGCGAGATGAATACAAGAAAAGGGTGGGGAGTCTCTGGGTGCTGTTTCTATTGTTACAGAGTATTGCTTTGAGTCTCTCTCTATGTGAGTAGTAGTTGTTACAAAGAATTGCTTTGAGAACAGACTACGAGGTGCCGATGGATGTCCTGATCGTCGGAGCCCTGGGCACTTGGGACCCCTGCAACGAGTGTGTGTTGCAGACCTGTGGGATCGGTCGACGCTACGCACGGCTCATGCAGTGCCACATGGTCTCGGACACCATCCGATGGTCCAGGGACATCTACATCGAACACATCACCGGCCACCGACAGCACCAGGAGGGGTGAGCCGTCACGACATCATGCATCCACTATGGGAAAGGGACTGAGAGACTTTTTCCATTGGACCATATGAATTGGAACCATAACATTAAATCCCTCACTGAACATTAAATCCCACCAAATGAGGGTAGATCCATCCTCATCATCATATCCTCTCATTATACTCCACACGTGAACATAGCCATTATATGGACAACATACCCCCATAGCTCAATGTCTGTACTTTGACCCATTAAACTTTTACCCCCAATGGGGGAGATTGCAGATTATGTATTCCTTACGCCACCCGCTCCTAAACCGAATTTCGCACCCCTCGATAATCTGTACCTTATTCCCTGATAACCAGAAATTTCTATGCCTAAACTCTGTACCGTTTTCTTTTTACTTCAACATCATCTTACTAAAATTATTAAATCTGTACTAATTAGCAGCTTGCAAGTTTCACACACAGAGAGGGAGAAACAGTACCAAAAACCAAGAGACCTCTTAATTAGTAATACCCTGGAATTTAAACTATGGGGAATCAAACTCATTTGTGATTTTAATACAGAACTTCTTTAATATGATCCAACATCTATACCCCTGCCTGGGGTTGACCGTGTCTCGTTTACTGTGAGGTAAAACAAGAGAGCCTTGTCTCACCAGGGTTTTTATCTCAGGCTAGCTCATGCACATTAGTTTCTCTGAGGTGAAAAAAATACCATCGTTTAGCAGTGAAGATAAGGCCCTAGTATCGGAAGGATAAGTCATTGTTTTTACATGTGGTGGATGCTAGCAGGGAGTCTATGCTAAGCTACACACAACTGTACCTGGGCACCATGGTTTGAGGCCTGTCTAGACTAACCTTTGCCAACTAACTAAGGTTTAAAAAAAAAGTCTAGTGGAGACCAGCGAGTGCTTTCTAGTCCAATGCCTTAACTACAGGTCAGAGTTCTGGGATCTGCTGCTGAATCTGCTACAGATTTGTGCATTTGACCTTGGGCAAGTCACTTAGGGTCAGCTTTTCAGAAGTGGCCACTGTGTATTTTTCCCCATCCTCCTACCCCCATCACCAAAGGCACTGGGCACCTGCAGCTCTCAGTGATTCCAATGGGAGCTGTGGGTGCTCATTCCCTCTGAAAAGCAAGCCCAAAAGTTTCTTGAGCTGCTCACCAAAATCAATGGGCACTCTTGAAACCTGAGGCTTTTACAGGGGGCTGTAGATCTAAATTCATCAGTGGTGGCAAAGCCCCTTGAGAATCATGGATAGAAAGTGCCATAGAAGTGCCAAGTATATTGATGAGTCCATCTCCCCTGGGCAATGCAGAACTGATACTCACTCTGTTCTCTAGTCCTAGATGGCTCAGGTGACTGGGCTTCTAGCACTTCCTTTGCTACATCTGCAGGTGAGCTTTGGTATTGTGTGGAGCGGCTCACCTGCGTACTAAGGACATGGCTTTCAGAACTGCCATACCATGAATAAATAACTTCCCACTCCCCTAGGATATTAGAATGACCATGTGGTAGAGAGAGCCCTGGCTGGCTGGTAGTGAATAGGAACAAGAGTGAGGGGATATGTTCAGCCAGAGAGAAGTGGGCGAGGACCTGGCGTGAACAAGGACAGCCAGCTATACAACACCCATGGATTCCATTTTTGAACTCCGTGAGCGGTGTCACTTCCCAAGGGTACCCACGGCTTTGAGGCACCTCACCACCACCTGCTCTTAGCGTGAGGAAGTCATGTCTGTGCCTGCCGTTGGTAAGTTCCCTGACTGCACCAACCTCTGGCCACAAAAGCCCTGCCTTCCAGGCCTCCTCAGGCCTCACTCTTCTGCACAGGTTGGTGATAGCCAACCCCCTGACACCCGAGTCCTTGGAGCGTTCCCTGTTGTGTCCAACCCTTTATCCCCTGAGCACTCACAGAATTACTGGGCCTGCTGTTCCCAAAGACACAGTACACCACAGTTTACTAGTAATTCTGTAGAATGCAGCTTCCGTGAACACATGGCACTTAGGTATATGTACAGCAAAAACAAGAATACATTTATTATCAAAGAACAGGGAGTCAAGTGATAGTGAGTGAGAATAGTGGAGACAACTGGTTACATAGAAAACAAAATTAGAACATGGTTTTTAGAGACTAAACTTAACTAACCAAGTATTCCTGTCTCCGACAGGATGCTTCCCCCCACCCTTCGGTCTTTCCTCAGCCTTTTCAGCCAGTTTGGTTGCGACCCTTCTCATAAGAGCAAGCCTGCTGACAGCTTCTCATCACAGATTGAAGGAATACCTACGGGTTCATCTTTACTCCAGATAGAAAAGGAGTACTTGTGGCACCTTAGAGACTAACAAATTTATTTGAGCATAAGCTTTCGTGAGCTACAGCTCACTTCATCGGATGTAGTTTCAAGAGTTCATTGTCTTACCCCTACCCAAGATAACTCCTGCTGTTTACTTCTTCCTGTTAATTTCCTCTCTCTGAAGATTTCACAATCCTTCATTAGCATTTGGCTCAGACTTGTGAGTGGATGCCCATTGTGAGCCATAGAATACTTCATTTACATGTAATCAGATATTTAAACTGGTTTCAGAGTAGCAGCCGTGTTAGTCAGCATCCGCAAAAAGAACAGGAGGACTTATGGCACCTTAGAGACTAACAAATTTATTAGAGCATAAGCTTTTGTGGGCTATAGCCCACTTCATCGGATGCATAGAATGGAACATATAGTAAGATATAGATAAAAACATTTCTTCCTTTGTGGCTTTTCACCTTTGCTGCTGACACACACCTGAAGAAGATATTTTTTGTAGAGATACATAACTCCTTAAATATCATCTGTACATACATCTCACAATAATCAAGAGGATCAGCATGACACAGTCTTTTATTAGAGACTTTGCAATGACCCTTGGGATACCTGTGCCCTCTGTCAGTTGGCATCAAGAGGTCTTTGGGTCACACTCACCAACTGGATTTATAAATGAGACACCTGCATCTGGCACCCTTCATCTGAGGATTTCAAGGCACTTTACAGGCAATAATGTATTTAGCTTCACAACATCCCGTGGTTCATTCATACCATTGTCCCTTACAGATGATCTTACAGATGGAGTTGAAGTGACTTGCCTAAAGTCACAAGGCTTGTTACTGGCAGAGCTGGGAATAGATCCCTCAAGTCCTCACGCCCAGTCTCCTGCTCTAACCACGAGGCTGTGTTTGCTTCTTCTCATGACCTTAGTGAATTTTCTGCCTCACTCAGTCTCATTTAAGTGGAAATGTAACACGGTCAAATAACCCATTTGTTCACTCACTTTATTACTCACTCTCTAGCTAGGTAGATATGTGTTGAGTTTCTCAGTTTTCTGACCTCATATCTGAGCTGTGAAGGCTTTCATTTGGGAAGTGGGCTCCTCAGCTGTGTCTTCACTTACTCCTCGGAGCAACTTTATTCACCAGACCCCCAGCAACAGCAGACTGTGAATACATCCTTATACCCGACAGAGGGCTTTAAATGAAAGAAAGATATTGTCTTGACTATAAAGGTAGCATAGCAGATTCAGGTAAGAAGCATACAGCACAGGAGACTCCTGAAAGCAAATGACCCTTTGGCAACTTCAAAGAACATCTGAAACAATAGCTTCTCCACAGCCTTGCCTAGCCCTGATAAAATTCTCAGGGATGTAAGTGGGCCGGGCAGATTGTGCCTTGTACTGTGCTTTCAGTTAAACTGCAGTGCGAAATACTATACACTGCAAGCACTTGAGAGAGGAGGAACGATAATGGGACTCTGCATGGCTCTAGCATCTCAAAGAACCTTACAGAGGTGGACATGGCTTATTCTCCATTCCATGCTTGGGGAAGCTAGAGTGCATGAGAATGGCCATACTGGGTCAGACCAAAGATCCATCTAGCCCAGTATCCCATCTTCCGACACTGGCCCAATGCCAGGTGCCCCAGAGGGAATGAACAGAACAGGTCATCATTAAGTGATCCATTCCTTGTTGCCCATTTCCAGCTTCTGGCAAACAGAGACTAGGGACACCATCCCTGCCCATCCTGGCTAATAGCCATTGATGGACCTATCCTCCATGAATTTATCTAGTTCTTTTTTGAACCCTGTTAAAGTCTTGCCTTCACAACATCCTCTGGTAAGGAGTTCCACAGGTTGGCTGTGCTTTGTGTGAAAAAAATACTTCATTTTGTTTGTTTTAAACCTGCTTTCCATTAATTTCATTTGGTGATCCCTAGTTCTTGTATTATGAGAAGGAGTAAATAACACTTCCTTATTTACTTTCTCCACACCAGTCATGATTTTTATGGACCTCAATCATATCCCGCCTTAATAGTCTCTTTTCCAAGCTGAAAAGTCCCAGTCTTATTAATTTCTCCTCATATGGCAGCCGTTCCATACCCCTGATCATTTTTGTTGCCCTTTTCTGAACCTTTTCCAATTCCAATATATATTTTTTTAAGATGGGGCAACCACATCTGCATGCAGTATTCCAGATGTGGGCGTACCATGGATTTATATAGAGGCAATATGATATTTTCTTTTTTGACAGAAAGTTGGGAATCATAAAGAAAGGGATAGATAATAAGAGCACAGAGAGGTGAAATGACTCGCCCAGGGTCACACAGCAAGTTAGGGCTTGTCTGCATGGGGAAATTGACTGGAATAGCTTTTCTAGAATAACTCCCCATGTGGATATGCTATTTCAGAAAAATTCCAGAAAAAGTCACTTGTATTCCAGAATGGCATGCTTCCAAAGTGGAGTAATTATTCCAGAATAAAGTGTCCACTTGGGGAGCTCTCCGGCATTAGCTGTTCCAGTCAGTTCTCCTAGGTAGACACACCCTTTGTGACAGAGATGGAAATAGAACCCAGGTCTCTGGGCAGTCAGCCCACTAAATCATGCATCTCTTTAGAGGGCAGACCCGTGCATTCCTAAAGAGTTGGTTTTGCTACCTGTGCAGATCTTTCCTTGCTTGGGTCACCTGAAGCTTAGCTAGAGGCAAGTCCTGTTTGCCAGCTGCACGTTATTTCTGCTTTCCTCTCTGCAGGCTCCCACAGCACTGGAGCTGCCTCGGGTCTTGTTTCCCTGTTCATATCTCCTTTCATAGCCTTGAAAGGGTGCTGGCTTGTCCCAGGATGGGAGCTCTGCAGAGACCTATGCGGACCAGATGAATATCTTCAAACGTGTCCTCCTCCTGCCTCTTAAAACTGTGTTGGAGGCTGACAGAACATTTCAGACTCACATGGCCTGACCCAAGGAGACAAAGCCACTTAGGAACTGACAGAAATACAGACAATTCTCATCGTATTTATTTACTTAGATAATCCCCGAACCTTGCACGCAAACACATGAAATATTGGATTGCAAACTTCCACAGTGTGGGGTGGCTGAGTTATTGGACCCAAACTTGGTACGAATTGTTCATCGTTCTTCCTGTGATAAAGGACTTTGGCTCTGAAAGTGGCAAGTTCAGGAAAGAGGATCGAAGGGGTCAATGCCTTCTTGCTTCTAGTTCCGGTACAGTGGCTGATTACAACATGATGGTGGCAGGGAGAGGCCAGATGGACTCGATGGCTCAGGGACTTGGTATTGAAATAGGACGCACTTCACTTTGAGATGACTAGTTCCAACCTTGCTCAGGGTGGTCATGGCATAAAAGTTGGCCATTGTGTAGAATGAATTTGTTGGTCTCAATCCAGCTCAATAAATGGATACCTGAATCACAAAGTCCTCTCAGCTGGTACTAATAAGCAGGCCTGACCGAGAGAGAGGCCAAGGATGAGTGGCCATGAAAGCTGACTGCTCCTGGCACGTAATATCTAGATATGGTCCGCGAACTTCTTGGTTGCCTGAAGGAGGGGTTTAGAACTTGTTTTTCTGGGCACTGGTCCCCTCTGTTTTGGCAGGCTGCGGCCCCTAGGTTACATGAGGATAGCAGGGTTGGTAGGTTTAGCTGTGGCTGAGATTTTAAACTTTAATGGGAGCTGAAGGTCCAAATTCCCTAGGTGGCTTTGAACACCTCAGTCTGCACTTGTCGGTGGGCCTGGCAGAGGCTAAGGGCATCCGCTGGGGTGATGGAATGCAAAGGGGAGGAAGAGGGGCTAGCATGTTGTTTCCTTCTCCTGCAGGTTGCGCTGCCCCGCCCCCTTTTAGGACAAGTTTCTGCACAGGGAGTCCCTGCGGAAACCACCAGGGCAAAGAAACACTCACAAACAAGCCTGCGGTGCTAAGAAAACTTTCCCTCTTCCCTGTTCTGCTGCTGCTAATCTATTCACTGAAGTAAATCAGCTCCCGGGGGAAAGCTAGCCAGCCAGAAGCTTACATGCAGGTGTGCGTGCGGGAAGCTGCAGCTGCCTAAAGGGCATGGGGACACGGAATTAGTGGCCCAACACTGCAGGGAGTGAGTGTCTATCTCTTGGTTTGAAATCACTGCTTCCAGGTGGTATTTGGCTCAGTCTGTGAAATGAAGAATTCACCCACGGCTGGGAGCCAGCAGGCTGGAAAGTGCCTCCTGATTGCTCTTCCGAGAAGGATAACACAAATCTGTTCAGTGCCAGTGAGCGGCCTAGCATGCTGTAGGGTGAGGGTGTGTGGGGCGGTGGGAGAAAACAAGTGAGCAGAAAGGCCAGCAGTAGCATGGAGAGGAGAGGGGACTGTCACTTTATTGCCAAGTTTCAGAGTAGCAGCTGTGTTAGTCTGTATTCGCAAAAAGAAAAGGAGGACTTGTGGTACCTTCGAGACTAACCAATTTATTTGAGCATAAGCTTTCGTGAGCTACAGCTCACTTCATCGGAAATGAAGGTGGAAATGGCCCACCTTGATTATCATGCACATTGTAAGGAGAGTGGTCAGTTTGGATGAGCTATTGCCAGCAGAAGAGTGAGTTTGTGTGTGTATGGGGGTGGGGGGGGTGAGAAAACCTGGATTTGTGCTGGAAATGGCCCCCCTTGATTATCATGCACATTGTAGGGAGAGTGGTCGCTTTGGATGAGCTATTACCAGCAGGAGAGTGAGTTTGTGTGTGTGTGTGGGGGGAGAGGGTGAGAAAACCTGGATTTGTGCTGGAAATGGCCCAACTTGATGATCACTTTAGATAAGCTATTACCAGCAGGAGAGCGGGGTGGGAGGAGGTATTGTTTCATGGTCTCTGTGTATATAATGTCTTCTGTAGTTTCCACAGTATGCATCCGATGAAGTGAGCTGTAGCTCACGAAAGCTCATGCTCAAATAAATTGGTTAGTCTCTAAGGTGCCACAAGTACTCCTTTTCTTTTTGCGAATACAGACTAACACGGCTGTTACTCTGAAACCTGTTACTTTGTGTAATGACACATCCACTCCCAGTCTTTATTCAAGCCTAAGTTAACTGTACCCAGTTTGCAAATTAATTCCAATTCAGCAGTCTCTCGTTGGAGTCTGTTTTTGAAGTTTTTTTGTTGAAGAATTGCCACTTTTAGGTCTAAAGAAAAGGAGGACTTGTGGCACTTTAGAGACTAACAAATTTATTTGAGCATAAACTTTCATGAGCTACAGCTCATTTCATTGGATGCATTCAGTGGAAAATACAGTGGGGAGATTGATATACATAGAGAACATGAAACAATGGGTGTTACCATACACACTGTAACCGAGAGTGATCAGTGGATAGTGTATTTGGCAAAGGTTTCCAGGAGGCGTCCTTAAGACAGGGATTTCAATGGAAGTTAGGAGCTTAAATGCCCCAGTGAGGAGCCGGCCCTAAATGCTTCTTAAATACCAAGAAGACTGCGAGTTAGCCACAAGAGTCAGTGGCACCTAAGTGATCACTTAAGGTGAGCTATTACCAGCAGGAGAGGGGGGCGGGTGGGGGGGGGAAACTTTTGTAGTGATAATCAAGGTGGGCCATTTCCAGCAGTTGACAAGAACGTCTGAGGAACAGTGGGGGGGGGGGTAATCGAGTGACCAAAGAGATTGAAGTGTTCTCCGACTGGTTTTTGAATGTTATAATTCCTGACGTCTGATTTGTGTCCATTTATTCTTTTACGTAGAGACTGTCCGGTTTGGCCAATATACATGGCAGAGGGGCATTGCTGGCACATGATGGCATATATCACATTGGTAGATGCGCAGGTGAACGAGCCTCTGATAGTGTGGCTGATGTGATTAGGCCCTATGATGGTGTCCCCTGAATAGATATGTGGACACAGTTGGCAACCGGCTTTGTTGCGAGGACAGGTTCCTGGGTTAGTGTTTTTGTTGTGTGGTTGCTGGTGAGTATTTGCTTCAGGCTGGGGGGCTGTCTGTAAGCGAGGACTGGTCTGTCTCCCAAGATCTGTGAGAGTGATGGGTCGTCCTTCAGGATAGGTTGTAGATCCTTGATGATGCGCTGGAGAGGTTTTAGTTGGGGGCTGAAGGTGATGGCTAGTGGCGTTCTGTTATTTTCTTTGTTGGGCCTGTCCTATAGTAGGTGACTTCTGGGTACTCTTCTGGCTCTGTCAATCTGTTTCTTCACTTCAGCAGGTGGGTATTGTAGTTGTAAGAGGTAACACCCATTGTTTCATGTTCTCTGTGTATATAAAATCTCCCCACTATATTTTCCACTGTATGTATCCAATGACGTGAGCTGTAGCTCACGAAAGCTCATGCTCTAATAAATTTGTTAGTCTCTAAGGTGCCACAAGTATTCCTTTTATTGCCAAGGAATCTGAATGGGGAGTGACCCATAGATGTGTGCTGCAATGCATGAGGATCTGTCTACACTGCAATTGAGAGGTGTGATTGCAGCACCTCTAGGCATACACAAGCTAGTTTTGCTGCAGATCAAGCCAGCTCTGTCTGTTTGGGACCCTGGGTACATACTCAAACAGCCCATCCCCCATGCCATTGCAGCTTCATTGCAATTGGTACTTGAGCTAGCTTTGATCTTTGATTGTTACACAGCCGGCTAGGGTACGTCTACATGGGCTGCAATCACATCTCTGATTGCAGTGTAGACATCCACAGAGCGTGGCACACTCTGAGATTACCCTGCGTGTGTGTGTTGTCGCATGTGACTGCTTGGGGGGGCCTGGGGATTACCAGATGCGTGTCTGTCTTGTTTTATAGCATAGGAATTTATAACAATATTTTTTTCACTTCTGTAATATGAATAGCACCTTTCATGCAGTGATCTTGGGGGAGCGCTATAGACTTTGATTAATTCAGCCTTGCAGTGCCCCTTTGTGACAGGCAAGTTTGATTATCCCCATTTTATAGCTGGCTAAACCACATGAGAGAGATGAAGTGACTTATCCAAGTTCACGCAGCCATGGAGTGGTTACGTTCAGGAATAGGCCCTGAGAAGTCTTGGTGCCTAGTCCCCTGCTCTGAACACAAGGCAAGACTGCCTGCAAGTTAATGCCCCTTTGCAGTCTTCAGACAGAGACAGGGCAGCTCAGGTTTAAACACCTGCACCACCCGCAAGTGGCTACAGCATAATTGTCTGCTCATGTGTGGAGCAGCCCAGCCCTGGGATCTCTTTCAATGCCCAGGATCTGGAAAGATTGAAGTGTGGGTTAATAAGTTTCATGCTTCTGTCAGTCCTGCTTTGGCAGCTGGTGAGATCTGACTGCAGGCCATCACGGGCTGTAAATCAGAGCTGGCGTTTTTAAGGAGAATTGTAATGAAAGATGAAAGATTTGAGAGGAATTGTTTTCCCGAGTCCCTTACCTCCATTGTTCAGAGACATATAATTACCACTGAACACCTTCAGGAAGGGAGACTTCCTAGTAAATGAGATATCACAGACAGAAACAAGGCAACCCTGATTCTGGCCCCTAATGACACCCTTAACTCCATACCCTTTTTGAGGCCTCTAGTGGGCCCCATTGGTGAACAGCGAAATTATGGTTTCCATATTTTAAGGTTTAATGCAAAGCTGGATTCCATAAATACAAAGGAGCTGCCAGCCCTTTGAAGAGACGGGAGCATCTTCCAAGACATGTCTGGTACATCCTTCTTTCAAATGAAGCAGTAAGATTGTGGTAACACCCAAGAGCTGCAGGCATGGACCAGAAAGAACCCTATTGTGCCAGGCACTGAACAAACTCAGAACAAAAAGTCCCTTCCTGGAAGAGCTTACACCAGGTTTGGGCAAACTTTTTGGCTTGAGGGCCACATTTGGGTATAGAAATTGTATGGCGGGCCATGAATGCTCATGAAATTGGGGGTTGGGGTGTGGCGGGGGGTGAGGGCTCCAGCTAGAGGAGCGGGCTCTAGGGTGGGGCTGGGGATGAGGGATTTGGGGTGCAGAAGGGTGCTCCGGGCTGAGACTGAGGGGTTTGGAGGGCGGGAGGGGGATCAGCACTGGGGCAGGGGGTTGGAGCATGGGGGTGGGCTCATGGGTGCAGGCTTTGGGCAGCGCTTACCTCAAGCAGCTTTCGGAAGCTGTGGCATGTGCCCCCTCAGGCTTTTGCGCAGCCAGGCAGCTCTGTGCACTGCCCTTTCCACAGGCGCCGCTCCCGAAAGCAGCAGCATGCCCCCCTCCAGCTCCTATGCGGTGGTGCAGGGCCGGCCAGGCACTACCCTATCCATAGGCGCTGCCCCTGCAGCTCCCATTGGCCGTGGTTCCTGCCCAATAGGAGCTGTGGGGGCAGCGCTTGGGGCGGGGGCAGCGTGTGAAACCCCCTGGCTGCCCTTACGCGTAGGAGCCAGAGAGGGGACATGCTGCTGCTTCCGGGCTCCCTGGCTGGAGCCCCGGAGCGGGGCAAGCCCCTGACCCTGCTACCCGGCGGAAGCTCAAGGGCCAGATTAAAAGTTCCGACAGGCCGGACACGGCCCATGGGCTGTAGTTTGCCCACCCCAGCTTACACTCTAATGATAAGACACGTGGATACAGACAGATGAACAAACGGAGCACAAGGAAGCAATGAGAAAAACCCCATGCCCTTAGGTTTCTGTGGCAGAGGATGGTTACATACATCTCCCTTTTAAGCCAAACTCCCTCCTGTGCTGCTGTCAGTTCTGGGGTGGCACAAGAAGTATGCCAGGAGCTCTCTTCTACCCAAAGAGGCTATATGCATTTGGGTGATGCAGGATATGTATGAGGCTCCAATCTATCTGGTCAGCATGGTAAGCATATGAGATGCCTCTTCCCCTCCCATTTGAACCTGCCCGCTTGCGCAGAAACCAGCTGCCTGTGTGTCAGAGTTTTGAATAAGGGAGAGGAGAGGATGAGCTGCGATACAAGTGCACTGGAAAAGCAGCCTGGACAAGCATAGGACTGAGTGCACGTGGAAAATGCAATGAGAAGGCCAGGCAGGGAGTTCCTGGCTTTTGGCAGGGTTGAGAGCTAAGGTTTAAAAAGACAGAAAACAGTCAAACTTTGGATCATGCCCTGGTTTAGCTGAAAATGCTGGACTCATTCCAGAGTGCCAGGCTAGGGCTTGCTCTCCCTCCATAGGCGTCAATGGGGGCTCGGTCCAAATGAGCACTTGAGATGAGGCCATTATAAAAGACATCCCCAGCCCTCCCTGTAAATTACAGGGAAGGAGATGCATCTCCCTCTTCCTGTGTGTTTGGACAGTGCCTAGTGCATTTATGGCTCCTCTTGGAATACAAATAATTCCTAGGATAAAGAGCCTGTGTTAACCTTGCTGGGGTTTGAACCTGTAATGCTGCAGAGCCTCGCTATGCCAAACCTGCTGCTTAGACCCCTCAGTTACTGGCTACTGCATGCAGCTACGAGGTTGTCTTCTTCTTTCAGGGCTCTCCTTTTGTCCTACCCACACCAGACTTTAACTCCAGTGATCCATTTGTTTAATTCATTATTATTTGTATTCTGGCAGTGTCTAGAGACCACAGTGGAGATCGGGGGATCATTGTGTTTGTACAGCACCTAGCACAATGGGGTTCTGGGCTCTGACTAAGGCTACAGAACTATAAGTAACACTAGTAATTGGACTAGAGGCTGTACAAACCCATAGTAAATGACAGCCTCTGCCCTGAAGAGTTTACAGTAGGCAAGACTGGCGAAGAGTGGGAAGGAAAACAGAAGCACAGAAAAGGGGAGTGACTTGTCCAAAGCCACCCAGTGGCAGAGCTGGAACTAGACCCCCAGGTCTCCTGACTCTTAGTTCAGTGCCCGATCCATTCTAATAAAAAGTCTGCAGCCCTCTCAAAGATTTTGCCTATCCGACGAGTCCATTATCAATTTAGAAAACAAAAAATTACAGCACCAAAGATTAGGAGGGTTTATTTTTGTATGAGAATTTCTAAGATGGAAAATATGTTTCAAAGTAGAAAAGTGAAAAGCCATTTGGACCATCTGTGTCCCATTACTGAGCTGGGGCTGTCATCCATCCTCATTAGGCAGGGCCTGAGAGCGTGGGTGGGGGAAGAGACCTGGGCAGCTGCCCTGGGCACCAGGCTAAAAAGCACCATATGGAAAAGCCTAATGTATGTTAACAGGCATCAGAGACCTAAATTGAAAGAATAATGGCCCATCCTCGGGTGGCAGCCGTGATGAGACAAACCCTCAGCACCGATTTATCAGTTGCAATTTCAGGTCATTACAATGCTGTTAAGCAGAGGGTAACAGACAAGTGCGAAAGATTAATCTGACTTCAGCAAGAGTGATTTTTCCAGCCCCTCTATCACTCTGGCTCCCTCTCATCCTCGCTAATGTAGAGCCAGTGAAATAGCCTCCTCTTTTCCCCGCCCTCCAGAAAAAAAAAAAGATTCTTCTTGTTGGCCCTTGCCTTGGAGATCCCATCAAAACAGTAAGATCTTGTCATTTACTAGCTTCTGGGGGCCTGTCTTGTCCGTGCTACTCCAAATGACCTCGTGCAATATAAGGACCTGAATAGTGTAAGTATTCCCCTTCCTGCCAATCCTGTGGTGGTGCACCTACACCATGAGTTATCTGCGCACAGCCTGGAGCTAGAACCAGCTCTTTGGGGGAGGTTTGAATTGTTCCATCTCCGCAGCCTTCCTCAAGGAAGGGAAGAAACAGAATTCTGATGCCCTCTGTTTTGCTTTTTGCATAGCCAATTGATTTTGACTGCACTTGCAGTTCCGTTAAAAATGTTTGAAACAGTATACTACAGGGGAGAGAGAGAGTTAATACATCGCCAGTCCCCCCGGGGGGGGGCGGGTTCTCGCAGTGTGTTCAGGTCGCCTGACGCAGTAGGTGCACTCCCCCCAAACTACCTGTATTTATAATAACGTTGTACACAAGCTAAGACCTGCTATACGTCATCTAAGATTCCACTCACCAATTTCAACTTGTTTTTCTGGTACCACGGTGTACCCCCTCTTACCTTTTGCTTTGGACACAGCATTCCAGGTACTAACAGGTGTGAAGGCACCTCCTGAGCTTGTACCCAGGGCACAATATTAACACAACTTGTCTTTGACAGGTTTCCTATTTTCTAATGCCAAAACTGACTTCAGCTTTGCAGCGTGTTGTGGGATCCTTGATGTGGGTGAACTGAACTGGGGAAAAATCATAATACATTCAGTTAACATAACTCCCCAATACCTATATAGATAGCGAGATATGCACATAATCCCTATTAGTGTATACCACACCTAACATATGAGTATTGGCTAACATAGTATTGGCACCACGCTTTGCATTTTGACCTACCAGATGTTCCAATGTCCTGCCTGTAGCCAGGAGTCCCCCAAGACTTGGATGAATCAGTTTGGCAGGAAGCCCTTCCAGTGCCCTGGCATCCAGGACCAGAGCTTGGGAGCAGTTTGGTACTATGCATTCTGTTTTGCATTGCTGGAGACAGAGCCCCGATCTGAACTCTGGGTTGGGAGCCAAGTTCACTTCTCCAATCTCTCTCTCTAATAGGCCAAATTGTTCTCTCTTCCAGAAAGGTCTGGCTTTGTTGCAGCAGACTAGGCTGATGTGACTATCTGACACTGCCAGCACCAGTCCTTGGAAGAGAGTTTCACCAGGAGCACTTTGGGACAGAGTCTAACAGACTCCAGGCCTAATTCAGAATTAAATGGCTTGAGTGCCTGTATTACATCCACCAGACCTCTCTGCGTGTGCCGAGGGACATAAAGACTCCAGGAGAAGTCAACAATCTGTAGTAGCGTTTTGTCAATAAGGGTCCTAGCAGTTTCAGACGTAGCCTTGACAAATTGTCAGCCAGATTTCAAATGAGGCCACGCCAACTGCACTAGCAGAATGTGTGTGTGAATGCACCAACTGCATATGCCAATCCCACATGCAGATCTGCTTTTGTCCATGTAAACCTAATGAGCACATAAGCAGAAGGGTACCCACATGTGAAAATGTGGTCTTATTTGGCAGGATTACTTCTCCCACCCCTGAGATGCAGCCATCCCTCAGAAGGAATGCATCAGCTATGTAATGTTACTGTGTGTGGTTAAACAATTTAGGGCAAGTAGTGAAGAATACCTGAATACAGAAGAAAAGGAGGACTTGTGGCACCTTAGAGACTAACAAATTTATTTGAGCATAAGCTTTTGTGAGCTACAGCATCCGATGAAGTGAGCTGTAGCTCACGAAAGCTTATGCTCAAATAAATTTGTTAGTCTCTAAGGTGCCACAAGTCCTCCTTTTCTTTTTGCAGATACAGACTAACAGGGCTGCTACTCTGAAACCTGAATACAGAAGTTCACTCCTCATTCAAGATGCTTCTGATTAAGTCACATTCTACTGAGCCCCATTATGGGGCTGTTGTTTTTTATTTGCTGCATCTCTCTACTGCTAAGGCAGTATGTTTGGATTTGCCAAGAAACGTAATATATCCCACACTGGGTATGGGTTGGAGATGTACTTTCTCTCCATTATTCTTTCCACGGCTGGCTGGCTGGCTGCCTGGTAGATAAATTCTTTCTGGAATGCTGCAGATTTTGGTTCATGCTGCCAGTGGTTATGGTGCCGTCTTCAATCCACTTTCTCTGCAGCCGGAACTGAACTACACATATTCAGTAAGGGTTTCAGCCATAGGAAGGTCTGTCCATTCCAGTGTCTCTGTCCCCACCCTTTGGACTTTTCTGTAGCTCCCATTATTACAGTATCTGAGTAAAAAGAAAAGGAGGACTTGTGGCACCTTAGAGACTAACCAATTTATTTGAGCATATCTGAGTAATAGTTTTTTGGAAGCACTTTAGGCTGGATCTGCTGGTTATTCTGGATCAATGGGCTAACAACTCCTCTTTTCCACAATCATGGCCAGTTCTGGAAGAAGAGGAGTGTTGAGGAGGGCCTTTTGGTGTTGAGCCAAGGTGTGGGAGCAATGCATTTGGCTGCATAAGGTTATAAGGAAGTCCAGTGCAGGCTGGAGGTCACTAGGTTACTGGGACATGGTAGCTCTTCAGCAAGAGTCGCAGCTCACTGAATAGTGGAGAGGATCCAGTTAATTCTGCATTTTCTCTGATCTGTAGCTAGCCAGCTATTCATTTGGAAGGGGAAGAAGGTACTTTGCAGAGTGTTTACTTTTCCATGGAGGGAGAGAAGTGATGAAGTTTATAAGATCTGGAAGAAAGGGTGGAATTGGAAGGAGATGGAGATCTGCAGCCATATTCCCAGGCTGACCCACAATCTCGGCAGGTTCCAGGTCCCTTTGCTGCATTTTCAAATTGGAAGATGCGACAGAGATCAGTAATGCAGGCGTTTCCATCCAAGGACAATTCAAACCTGTAAGCTAGAGGGTGCTGTAGCTTCACTCTGCAGAGCTTTGGATGGGAAGGGGAGGGGGCTGAAGACGGGTAAGAACTATGGCTCATATGGATGGTAATAGAGCCTTATCTAAGGAGGCCTGGAGCAGGGGCAGAGAAATGAAACCTTGGATGGGAGAGGGATTTGAGCCCTGTTGCAAAGCTGTTCATCTGTTATCCCCCAGACGCCAGCCTCCATGGGGAGAGATGCTTCTGCACAGGAGATGGGGGTCTTTCACTGGAGGCTTAACCATGCTGCAGGGGGCCACCTCCTAGCAGGTAAGCCACCATCCAGCCCACCCAGTCACCATGGAAAGTGTACAAACCCGAACCACTATTGCAGCGGGAGTTGCTCCCGGTTCCTGGGGGCTGTTCCAGGAGTGGCAGATGCTAAGAATGACTTGGCTTGTTCAGGTTGCTTGTTAAACAAGACTGCAGTGACCTTATAACAGCACCAGAGTGCTGATCCAAATGAGGCTGGCATGGTGAGGAATCACTGTTGCATCCCCTTTTCTGGGGTCTTTGTTTGCTAGTCTCCAGTTCTTCTGCTGTGGAGCTGTGTCCTGCCCTGGTCACTCCCCCGTATCGTTAACCACGTGTTCCCTTCACTGTTCTAGGATTTTGTCCTGGGAGTATGAATAACATGAACTTTTCCTTAGTTCCTATCCATTGCTTTGAGCCATAATTATCTAGGAAACAGGCTGTTTGTGCCTGTAACGTGCATATCTCCTCTGATCTGAGAGAGGAAGGCAGAGGACAGCATTACAACACAGGCCTGGCTCCAACTTTATCTGAATTTGAACCAAACTCTCTCTGCAGAGAGAAACAGCTGTTCCACTGCAGCGGCAGACTCCGAGCCAACGTGGCAGACACAGCGTAGCTGCCTATGGCCTGGGGCCCTGTCAGTGATTTCCTTCTTTGAGAGACAGGAGATGGGAAGACAGGCGGACAGGCAAGAGGAAAGAGAGATTCTGTTCTCTATGGGTTCTTACTGCGATGCGAGCGGGACATCTGAGTGTCTTCCAGCAGTGCTTTCAGCAACGTGACTGCCATCTGTCATGTTTGTCCTCTCCTCTGCGGGAGGGAGAAGTGTGTGCAGTGGAGTGTTCTGTTCTAGTGAGTGCATGTGTGTAGGGTTATGTTAGAGAAGGCAGGTCAAAGAAATGTGCCTGGCACCTGGAGTGAAGGTGATGGTCCTTGGTTCTTGGGGGTAGTTCATTCCATGGTCTCGGACCAGCCCCCAAGGAACGTTCTGTCTCCTTCACAGAAGAGCTTTACACTTATTACAGAGAGCTCCACTGCGGTGGAGTGGTTGACCATGGTCTTCATCCCTGGGCCCAGGCCACAGAGTGCCTTGAAGATCAAGCTGAGACCTTGAACTTGGCTTACTTTTCTATCTACGGAAGCCAGTGTAGGGAGCAGACAATAGGTGTGACATGTTCTCGTGGCAGGAAGTGTTGCTGCAGAGACACACTGCAGCATCCTGCATTAGTTGGAAGGAGAGACCATTGCCACGGAAAATAGTGACTGGACGGTGAGGGGGAGGGCAAATGCTAATTGAAGGGAGAAACCGTCTTGAAGCATGACATCAATTTACCCTGTTTGCTCACCTCCCCTTGGTGCAAGGAGAGGCTTGGGGCTTGTGGAAATGGGTGGAGAGGTTTATATTTGGGGAAAGCGGGTGCCCCCCAAATCAGCAGGGGGCAGAGCTTAGGGAACAAACAGACCTCAGCAAGTCAAACCTACAGCCCGTGTCTCCCATGCATCCCCCACTCGCTTCCCTCCAGTACAGCCTTGGTCTCTGCTCTCCAGCACCACCTTCCTCCCACGCCCTGCTTCCTGGCCTTCCCGGGATACTCCAGATGGGGCCTGTGGCTGGTAGACGTCCCAGCTGGCAAGCCATGTTAGCTGGGCCCCCACTGAACAGCTCTGCTCGCACTGACTTATTGATGGGCATGGCTCAGCTGCCTCTATCCAAGCTGCTGGAGACCTTTTCTTGACAGGCCACGCTGCAGTGGGAGGTAGGGGGAGCAGGAAAACAAGCACTGGAGGGATCTGGGGAAGGTGATGGACTGCTGCAGTCCCCACATGGGGTCTCCCAGGCATTCTCACATCACACCATGTCTCTGCTGCTGTGCAAATGGATTTGAAGGCAGAGCCCCTTCCCTGAACCTTGGCTTTCACACACACTTTCCTCTTGAAAGTGACTTCTTCCGTCTGGGCTACCTCAGTCCCTCAAGCGTGGATGGGGCTGGGAGTGGGGAGACAGCTGTGCAGAATTCACAATGGGCTCCTGTCACGTAGAATAACCCAAACCTTCCTAAAGTGGGTCAGTAATTAGGCAACTAGCAAATAGCTGCTTCTCACAGGGACAGGGGGTGGGTGCGCCCAGCCTTCAGGCTTGCTTGGGGCTGGGTGGAGAAGGAGGATGGGTGTTAGGAGACATTTTGTAGGGCCTGCGGTTACTCAGCATGATGCTGTTAAGCTAGGGCTGCAAATGGCTGGCTGATGCCACAAGACATGCTGAAATGAGAAGGGCTCTTTGCAAGGAAACAGGCAAAACAGTGGGTCAGGATTTCATCCCAGGCACTTAGTTCTAAAGGTTTTCCCCAGCTCTGGCTAGCAGCCTGACTTCTCCAAAGGCCATGGAGGTGGGAGCCTAGTATTTGCACCAAGAATTCAACACCTTCCCTGGTCTCTTGCCAGGTCAGCTTCCATGTTCTGATGCACAGCCATTCTGAGGGCCCTGTGACTGGTTAGAATCCAAGCATCAGACAGGAGGACCTGGGGCTGACAGGGATGGAAGAGCTTGGTCAGACTCTCAATACACTGGAGACATTTCAGAACCATCTTAGAGCTGATACTTTCATTCTGGGACTGACCCCTGCAGCTTGGGACCCAATGCCGCTAAAACGCGCAAGAGCAGGGACTGTTGTTGTGTTTTGTGTTTGTGCAGTGCCTCGCACAATGGGGTTTCGGTCTGTGACCGAGGCTCTAAGGCGCTCTGGTCATGCGAAGGAAAAGAGCAGCCTGCTGTTGCAGGGAGACAGTTTGGAGTTGGATGACGATAGAAGAATTCATGTCCAATCACAGAGAGGGCACACTGCAGGATAGGAGAAATATTGGCCGTGGGACATGGAAGTTAACCAAAACAGATTTGCACTCTGGGATCCGATTGCTTAATTCAGACATGTACAAACAATTGCCTGATCACTGTATGTGTATGTAGATGCACACACTCACTCTCACTGCATGGACAGTAGCCTGACGACTGTAGGTATACGCACACACTCAGCACCCATGTATGTACCTAGACACAAACATAGCTGAAATCACAAGTGGTGACATTGCCGAGCAAACAGCCAGCATTCAGCTTGACACTTACTGATTTCCCAAAGTTTTCTGTCTGTGGCCTGTGTAAAGTCCATGACCTGTGAGGGCTCAGTGGGGGCTGTTTACCAATCAGAGAGCCCAGAAAGCATCTAGTCCTCTCTAGCACCTGTGTGGTCTTGCCATTAACCTCATTTACTGCTGCTGTTGCACGGACTGCCCCTTCCCCTCTGTGAAATGGTGTTTTCTGGTTGTGGTTTGGTAGGGGTCCCTCCCTGGCTTTGGTTTTATTTGGTGGAAAATGCCCACGTAGGCTGCAGGTGACTGGCAGCTTTGATGGCTGGAGGAGCAGACCCCTGGGAGAAGGAGCACGGGGTGTGGTAAAAGGGTAGCAGGATGTCCTGACACAACTCCTCTTCACACACCACACAGGAGCCTGTGGTTCTCATTGCAAGTCGGCTTCCCTTGTCTCCTTCCCTTCTGGGTGATGGGTGCGGGAGAGAGACGGCACCTATGCAATCTATATGGAGCTCGCTTGCTCCTCTTTGATGCTTGTCTGCTGTGGCCTGTATGCAGGGGAGCTGGGGTAGGGATGTTTCTAGAAAATCTTTAACTTAAAAAAAAAAATCTAACAAAATATAAGGAGGGCCCCAATTCTGATCTCCAGTACAGCCTGAATAGCTCCAGAATCTGGCCCTGTGTTGGGAGTTAATGGCCCAAATCCTTGTCCCGGGGACTTCAGTATGAGTCTTTCAGAGTAGCAGCCGTGTTAGTCTGTATCCGCAAAAAGAAAAGGAGGACTTGTGGCACCTTAGAGAGAAATAAATTTGTTAGTCTCTATGGTGCCACAAGTCCTCCTTTTCTTTTTTTAGTATGAGTCTTGCCATTGACTTCAAGGGGAATGAGGATCTGACCTATGAGCCAGATCCTCAGCTGGCGAGACACTGACAGAGCCACGCTGACTTGCACCATAGCAGACAGACATCACCCGTTTGGTTCAGTGGAGACCGTGTTATACATGGACTGGGATTTCTCCCCAGCATCAGCAGGCTGTTGTGTAGCTGAATGCGTAGTGCTTGTAAAGTGTGTGGGAATCTGTGCCTTGGCTGGTGCTACGGGTGAGCAGGAACTGGCCCTGCCTGTGCCATCTGTGGTCTGAAAAGAGAGGATCCCAAGCTGCTGGTCACTGCAGGGTCCCATTTGGAGCTCTCTCCTCTACGCTATTTCCCAGGACGCTGGTGATAAATGCTGGACAAAGAGAAACTCCCTCTACTCTCCTGCTATGCCCCTTCCCCACCACACCACTTCCCTCAGCCTGGCTTTCTGCATCTGTGTGCTGGTGGGAGGGAGCTTCTCTCATGCAGCTCCTGCCTCCCTGCATCGCTCTTCATGGCCAACTCTCCATCTTTCCTCTTACTCCCCCTCTCCCTTTGCTGCTTGGTATGGCACGCTGCATGGGGCAGCTGGATTCTTAACCCAGCTCCAGCATGGAGGTAAAATGGCAAAGGCTGGATGTGCACATAAGGCACAGAACAACAGATTTGGGCTGGATTAGAACTAGCAGCTGGGAGCTTAAAGGCTCTGTGCCCCATTAACAAATCCCCAGCCATAGGTGTGTGTACCCCCAGTACTCAAATAGCCCTCATCACCGTAGTACCTCAGGGCCTCCTGTCTGGTTGCAGCGTTCTGTACGGCTAGTGCCCTAAAGTGTTCTGTGATCGTCCTCTGTCAGAGATGTTGGTAAAATGGATCAGCAAAGAGACCTGGGTTCCCATGCGGTTCCTTCTTGGCTCTGTGGGCTCAGGCTGTGAAAGAGACCAGGGTTCGAGTAATGTACTTATTGGGTAATAGTAACCGAAGAGCTGGCAACAGGGGGATGATGTTCCCAAACACCCTGACCACGCCCTAGCACACACAATCTTGAACTACCCTATACCTGCCCCCATGCATCCTCTCCCCTTCCCCGGCTTCTCAGCACAAATGCCAGGCCCATTGCTCATCCCTCCAGAGAGGTGGGGGCTGAAATATTTGGAATCCAGGTGCACTTTCAGCTCCTCTTTGTACTTTGAGCCAGGGTTGACTCGGGTCCTGTACATTGAGCTCGGGCCCGCTCTGCTGTAACCACTGTTCCCAGAACTCAGCCAGTTGAGGGGGGAAAGGGAGATAAACATCAGAGTTCAAGAGCCAGACAAACATAGCAAAGCAAACTTGCCCTCAGAGGCAAGCGCACCAGGAGAAGCTGCTGCGGGCTCCGACAGTGGAAGGATGAGGTGAGTCCGGTCAAGGAGGCTCTTCTCAGGTAGCCTGGGTTCTCTAGCTCTTTGTCCTGTTTTTATGTAAGGAGATGCAGCCCATCTCCTCTCCTGGGTCTTATGTCAGCAGCACTCATTTGACTCCCAGGGCATTTACAGAGGAGAGGAGCATCAGGTGCAGAGATCTTGACTAATGTCCTAGTGCCCTCGGTGTGTAGCGAACGTGATCTCTGAGCTAACGTTCACCCCCCTGGTTACTGTCTGTGTTCCATTTGGGGCAGGCTGTACCTCCTCTTGGCAGCCCTTTGCCATGGAGTGGGTAGCAACATCCAGCTGCAGAAAATGTATGGGAGGATCACATCCCCAGACTTCCCAAACGTCTACCCCAACAACAAGCAGAGAAGCTGGAATATCAGCGTCCCCAAGGGATACGCCATCCGGATCTACTTCACCCACTTTAACATGGAGCTGTCCTACCTATGTGAATACGATTATGTGAAGGTACGCTGAGCCTCGGGGCAAAGAGGGTGTCCATGGTTATGCATGAGGCGTATGTATTAATATAGAACTTTGCGTCTGTGCACGTTGATGGCAGGCTGTATATGAGACCTATGAGAGGTGTCTGTTTGTACTTACAATATGGCATGGCATGTGCACTTCTGTAGAGACACATGTATTACTCTGGGTAATTTGCTTTATACTGTCTGTGTCTCCTGGAGCTGCATATCCCCTTCCGCACTCAGAATGAAATGTGTATACCGATATATGGCACAACCAGCTCCGGCTGGGGTCGCAGGTTTCAAGGAACCAGTTTCTCTTATGGTCAGATTTCCTTGTAATGTTTGGGTCAGCTGATTTGCAAGTGATGCATTCACATCGGCCCACAGGATCAGGAAGCATCGTTGGAAGAAAACTAGAGCTGGTGGAAATGCTGAAGTTCTGTTCCCTGGACAGATCGGACTTGTTGAAATTTTCTTTCATCCCACATGGAAACAAGAGGTCAGAATTTCTCACAAAATAATAGTGCTCCAATTCCATTTTGGAAATACTGAAACGAGCTTACAGAAGTGCGTCACTTCTCCTATTATATTATAAATTATAATCTCAGACTTTTATCTATCATCATACAATATCCTAGAAGCAAAACACTTCAATCTTATTAAAATGAAGCCATTCAGTAATTTTTCACCAAAAACTGTGACAAAGTGATACAGTCCCAGGAAACGTTTCAATTTTCTTGAATCAACATTTTCTGTCCTGTCTGAAATTTTTTGACCGGCTCTACAAAATACTTGTATCTCATGAGAGCTGTGCTGATGGGACATGGGTCAAAAGTGAGACACAGCCCAAGCAGCAGCATCAGGATGTTCATATATAGTGGTGAAGAGCTTGCGAAAAGAAAGTGGCCAATGGACTATTTGGGGGAAGTGTGAAAAAGCCTGAAAGGAGACGCTGCTGATATCCGGATCAGGGCCTGTTGTGCTAGGCGCTGTACATACATCTAATAAAAAGATAGGCCTTGCCCCAGAGAATTTACAAGCTTAGTGTATGATGAGTGGCCAGAGGAATGGGGGAAGAGGGCAGCAAACTCAGCACACCAGCTGTCCAGCCATGTGTTCATACTGATATCGGTAGGGGCATACTTGAAGGTCAGTTTGTGGTTGGGGGAGCCGTATCCACAGGAGACATGCAGGAGGCAGGTGGTGTGCTCACACTGGCAATCGTTGTTTTAACCTCAGTAGAACCAGATCAAGCATTTTAAGTAAAATCTTAATCCCTGAGTTACTCGGGCGAGATGTTCATGTTCCTCTAAGGCCATAGTGCTTTTCACCACGTCTTCCTCTGAGGCTGTACCCTGTTGGTCAGACTGCTTAGCCTCTTACCTGCTGCTAGAACTTGTGTGCATGAGCTCTCATCCCCCTCCATCCCCAGGGGCAGCACAAATCCTGTTTATCAAAAATGGCCTAGTAATGACCTCCAAAACTTTCGGGGACATGGGGCTAGGGGACTGGGATACTTGGGGAATCCAGTGGATGTTTCCCACCAAGGAACATTGCATCTGAGAGAATGTGGAAATGGAGAGACCCAGCTTCGCGGGCTTTACTGTAAATTCAAAGCTGTGTGTGTTTTAACCTGCGTTTAACACTAATACCTCCTTTCGCCTGTGACTGGCCATAGCCCAGTGGATTGCTCCCTCATAGGATCAAAGGGGAAAGCAAACAGGAACAAAACCCACAGCAAACAAAACCCTGGGCTGGTGGCCCAAGCTGGCCTTGGGGCTTTGTGTGTGTTGGGGGGAAGGGAGGGTTCAGGAAATGAGCTTTACAGCCAAGGATTTAGGGAAGGGGAGGAGAATGGGGGGCAAGTCAAAGCATGGGGAAATTGCTGTCCACTGTGTAAAATGACAGCTGCGATTGTATAACCGAATCCAGAAAGATGGTCTTCGTCACAAATGTACCCCTGAGAATGCTGTAATCTCTAAACCCCCTGATTGTCCCACTGGGGGACAAACTTCCTGGTGGTGGAAAGTCTGCCAGGAGCAGGGGACCTTCAGACTCAGCTCTGCCAGCAGAGCGGAGAGCACGTGGCTAGGGCACATGACAGATGCGCTGATTCATTCAGGGTTCTGTGGAACCCTGGCTACAAGTTAAAGCTGCTCTTGCTAGTGCCTGTCTTGGTTCTTCCTTCCTTTTCTTGCCTCTCCAGCTATCTCCAGTCCCTCTATTCCTGCTTGGTCATGCTCCAGAGGGGTGCCCAGAGGCTGCAGAGGGGGAGATGCCACAGCTGAAAGGTGGCGGGGGGGGGTGGGGGAGAATCAAGGAAAGCTGGAAGCAGGCAGGGTGGTGATAGTTATATGGAGCTGGCAATGTGGCATACCATGGTTAGGGAGGGAACTGGGTGTGGCCCTGCACAAGGACCTACTCCTGGTCCCCCTGATTTCAGGGTTGCAGGATTGGGCTCCATATACTGGGTGGGGGGCAGGCGTGGAAATAGAAGCTGCAGCTGAGTGTAGACGTGACTAACTCCTCCATCCCCTATACAGATCAGCTCCAATGGGAAGCCGGTGGCCACACTGTGTGGACATGAGAGCACAGACACCGAGGAGGCTCCAGGCAACAGGACGTACCACTCCATCGACAACACCCTCACTGTGATTTTCCGATCCGACTACTCCAACGAGAACCAGTTCACTGGCTTCGAGGCCTTCTACTCAGCTGAAGGTGAGAGATGGGCCCCTCACTGAGGAGGAAGGGGTAGAGAAACCAACCCAGCTACGCTAGAGCCAGCTCCCCTCCTGGCCTCACGCAGACTCTGGCTGCTAGCACCAGGGGCTGGCTGAAGGAGACAGCTGTGCTTCTCAGGTGGCTGGAGACTGCCTGCTGCTACTAGTGAATGGATTAGGATCAGCTGTATTCATTACGGGTAGTGACTCGAGTAGGTGACTACAACTCAGAACATCTATCCCCAACTCTGCCACTGTCTCATTGTGTGACCTTGGGCAAGTCACTTCCTGTCTCTGAACCTGCTCTTCCCCCATGGACAAAATGGGGCGACTCCCATTTACCATCCAGGGCTTCTGCGATGGTTAATTAACGTCTGTAAAAGATTGGACAGTGCTGGAGGAGAGCAAAGCGTTAGGAGGTAGATTCCTCCTAGGACAATGGAGTACGACAGGAATCTGTGTGAGAACAGAATACAAAGCCAGCGTTAGTAATCGCTGTGCAAGACGGCACTGTCACAGCGGGCCAGGCAGAGCTGGTGTCTGGGGAAGGGGGAATCCCCTGTATGCTCCTTCACCAGCTGTCAGATTGTGCTGGGTGTTTGGCTTTGAGTTTCATATGGTGCCTAGAGCAGGGGATCTTCCAACTGTACAAGCTAAGGGGAGGCAGTGGGGGGAGAAGTGTGTTTGAAAAGCTCCAGAGTGATTCAGAAGCACCAGGCCCGTTCGCTTCCTGGGGGAACTGTACCTCTGCCTAGCTTAGGTTCCTCTGAAAGCCCCACCTTTATGTTTTACAAAGAATACTAAGGAAAACCAGCCTGGCACAGACACATGTTAAAGGGTACAGAGTCAATTTACTAAAACATGTCCCTGCTCTGTTCCCACCTCCCCGCCAGTTCCCATTACATTCCTGCACAGAGCTCCGAGAGCCCACCAACCAGTGCAGTCAAGTTAATGCTGCTGTGTTTCAACCCGCTAGATGTTGACGAGTGTGAGCAGCTGATTGACGACGAACCACTTTGTGACCATCACTGTCATAATTACTTGGGCGGCTTCTACTGCAGCTGCAGGGTTGGCTACGTCCTCCATGAAAACAAGAGGACCTGCGTAGGTGAGTCTGCCCCTCTACCCATGCGCAGGGTCAGCTGCCCCCACCCCGTTAGAACAGGAGTTCCTCTCCCTCTCTAGGCGACCAGGTCAGTAAGCAATCCATGCTGCAGCCAAGTTCAGAGCTGGCCTATGGCCCCTGCAGGCCAGCTGAAGTCACCCTGATGGGGCAGGGCATGAGTCAGTGCATGCACTCCTCAGCTGATGGCAGAGTGTCTAGCTCCTGCAGGTCAGGCATCCGACCCCTGGCATTCACCAGCCCTGGTGTCAGCAGTCTCAGAAGAGAGGCCACTGCTTGGCTAGGCATGGAGGTTAGAACATTCCAGTCGCTGCCAGAAATCATCCCTCCAGGCCAGGTTTTCAGCATGTTGGCTAGAGGAAGGAAGCCTGCCCCGTGGCTGCTCATATCGGAGATCTTCAGTCTGCAGGGCTCCCAGCCCAGCCCCTCCGGCCAGCACTCCTGCCTTCCGAGTGCTGCGATGGATAATACTTTTGAGTCTTCTGGCGCTTCAGGATCTGAGCTCGGGGCTGCTTCGAGGAGGAACAATCTGCTGCCGAGTGACAGTGGATACCCAGTTCAGACAGAGAACAGCCCTGCTATTACCTGACGGCTAGGAGAGTCCTCATGCTATTGACACCGGCCATAATAACCCACCCTGAAATAGGTGAGGGGGCCAGCCAGAGCTCTCCCTCCCCTAGCCGGCACACAGCCGGGCTGCTGGCTGTCTCTGCTGCTCTGCACATGCTGCTGAAGGAAGGTTTATGATCTGACAATAAGGAGTGAATGTCTGTCTGAATCAGTGCAACGATCAACACCTCGGGCTTGGTTCTGCCTGCTGCAAAACATGTGTAGATTCCTGGCGCCAGATTCCTCCCTGCCACATGCAGCTTCGCTGACCAGGAGCTGGCTCCTGTGCCTGGGGAGAACCAGGGCCATTTTGTACTTGGCCGAGGCTGGTGTGGAATGACATGGCAAGCCCAGCTTTTCCACCACTTTGCTATGGATTTAGATCTAAACTCTGAAGTTCGAGCCTGTCTCTGGATCTAGCATTTCAGTGCAGCCCATTGCAAACACACACAAACTGGGGGGATGTTTGGGTCCGATTTGGGAGCCAGACTCCAAGACTCGGGCATATCTCTAGTGCCTTGGGAACTTCTGCCAGCTGCCCCAGTTCCTTTTCCTCTTCCCATCACTGGGGCTTGTAACAACAGGGGGGCTGGGTTTGTTGTTTTAAAGCAAATCTCCCATCTTGATTTAAGATGGCAAGCGCTGAGCTCATTCCATCCTTCAGACTCCAAAGATCTGTTTGGAAAGATGTTGACTTCTGAAGCTGCCCCTTTGAGTTTTTGGCCCCGCTCTGGGAAGGCTGCGACTGGCTGCCCTCTTACTTATTTACTCTCTTTCTCCTTTATTTTCCAGTGTGAGATCATTAAGCTTCTCCTTGCATAGGCAGAGATCAAGACAGATGTGCTGGGAAGAGCTGGCTCATCCTTCTTCCTGACCTGCCCATAGCTGCATGTCACAGGGCCACCAGCTCCGCTTGTTTGTTTGATTAGTGACTTGCGCATGTCTCAGTTTCCTTCCTTCCAGACCTGCCTCCTGCAGACAATAAAATGGCCTTTCCTGTTCCTAAAGTCAACTGCAGCCTCCTCCTTATTTCTTTGCATTGCCATGTGCTGCTGAGGAAAGGAGAAGGCAGATAAGGCAGAGGCTGATAAGAGAGAGCCCTGCTGTTGGCAGTAAAGCTACCTAGAGATAGGACTGCCTCTGGTCTTAAGCCCATTGCTTTTCTTGCTTGACTGATCAAAGTGCTTAAACTAGAACAGGACCTGAATCCCTCCAACCCTTTGAACACTCGGTAAGTTCGATCTATTCAGACTCCAAGAGAGAACCTCGTGTCTGTGTTCAGACAAGCCAGAAGCCCCAGTTCTGAGCATGCTGACACTGTGGAAAAATCGGGATCTGGACCCAAACTTTATGACTTTAGCCACATCTCCCACTGGAAACCCAACCCTGTTCTAATGGTGCGATCTGGTGAACCCTCTGCAAAGTCTCTGGGCTCCAGGTGCTTTGCTAAAGAAAATAATGAAGATAGGCCCTGGCCCAGCGAATTTACGAGCTTAGCGTATGATGAGTGGCCAAAGGAATGGGGGAAGAGGGCAGGACAAGGCAATTAGTGTAAGCAAAGCAGCCAGCTTTTGGGGGAGCGGTGTCTTTCCGCTGAGTGTAGAAAGGAAGTCCCATCTCTTGCCTGATAGATCCAGAGCGCCCATTGTAGCCACAAGGCAGCTCAGCTGAGCTCATATGCTGCCATGTGTCCTCTGTCTGCCACTGACAAAGATAGTATCCTGGAAACAGAGGTGGATTTAAATAAGTGGCTCCATCCAGTGCCTGGTTCCTTCTTTATAAGTGGCACTGTAGCTGGCCAGGTTAACTCCTGTGGTGCAGTCTCCACTAATGTCCCCATAGCATTGATCCATGCCTCCCTCTTCTATTTCAAAGTAACACAGGAGCTGGCTAGGTAACCTCAATGGGGTGTTCACTAGCCATGTTCCAGGACCTGTTTTCTGGCTGCAAGTGGGATATTCACTAGTGGAACTGAGAAGCTCTAGGAAAATCCCCCTGAAGATAAAGCCAGGCTTTATATTAAAAAAACTAAGCAAGTTCATGAGGCCGTGGAGCCTCTTCATTGCTGAAGTTAAAAAAAGGGCAGGGGGCACTTAAAACAAGCCTCAGAAGCTCAGTCTCTCTACTCCAATCTCTGCTTTTCTATGCTCAGTTCATGCATACCCCAAATCCCTGTTCCAAGGGAAGACTGGGAGGAAGGATGGTCTAATAGGTAGAGCATCAGATGCAGGCTTGGAAGACCTGGGCTCAGTCCTGGCTTAATGACAGACTTCATGTATGACATTGGGCAAGTCATTTAATCTACGCTGTGCCTCAGTCTCCCATCTGTAAAATGGGGACAACACCACTTCCCTACCTCACAAGGATGTTGTGAGGGTAACTCCCCTCCCCTCCCCCCCACACACACACCATGAGTGTGAAGCACTTAGATACTCTGGTGATGAAGGCTGTAGTCAAACCTAGACACCTAGAGATCACAGTGCCAATCTCAGCCTGACTAGCTCTTTCATGGGTAGGAAGGCTCTGTCCTGATGTACTTGATCTTGTCTTGAAGGCTGCTTCATGCTCGCAGTACTTCTGTTGGCTTCCATGCTTATAGCAGCTTGAGATTTTTCTGGTGGCTCAATGGCACAAATTTACGATCCACTTTTTGTTAGAAACCTAATGAGCCAGTGGCACTGAGCTCACAAGTTTAGAGGGGCTCATTTTTCAGAGTTCAAGTCTCTGGTGAACAGCTCACTGTGATTCGAATAAAAATATGGGCTAAGTATAATTGAGCACTCTCTGGGCAGCTGTAAAGGTTGGTTTGAGAAACCCAGGCTCTGCATTCCTGCTGAGAGCTGTTTGAAGATTTGATTCTTTTTTTGCTGGCTAGTTTATGAGTTTCTCACTTGCAGATCTGCGAAGTAAAAATATAGCCCTTTCAAAGGCAGCTCCCGATGGCCACATCCCGGAGATATTGAATGGAAAAGTAGAACAGGTCCTAAAGTGTTTCATCTTCAAGCTGCAAATCCCTTGGTCTGGCATGAGGTGTCTGCTCCTGTCTGGTCAGCTGGTTTTAGCTGCTGCTTGTGGCTACATATCAAGAGGGTTTATTGGTGTCTGCTCACATGTCCCCAGACTGTCTTGTTGCAAAACCACCAACCACAATGAGTCTCAATGGGCACTCTTGGCTCAAAGGAGCCAGGTTTAAGTGACGATGAAGAATGAATTAGCCTCCATCTTTGCCCTTCCTTAGTCCTCCAGAACAAGGTTAAGATTGAGGACCCATTTTCTGAATAGTGAGATGTCTGCACTTTCCTCTTCTTATTAGTATTGTGGCAGCACTGAGGGATTCCAGTCACAAACCAGGAGCCAGGTGTGCTAGGCGCTGTACGAACAGTACAAATAGACTGTTCCTGCCCCAAAGAGCTTCTCCACAAACATCTTGTTTGTGCTATGTTAGGAGATTAACACTTTTGGGGCAATTCTGGAACACAGGAATTTCCTTAATGGATCAGACCCATGGTTCATGTAGTTCAGTGCCTGGTCTCTGACAGTGGTCAGTTCCAGATGCTTCAGAGAATGGTATAAATCCCTCATAATCAACAGTTCTGAAATACACCTCTGTGAGCTGTTCCTTCCTAACTCTAATTGGTGGCTGCCTTATGTCCTGTGTTGATTCCCCTTAGACATTTTGATCCTAGTTAGGGTAACTGTAATTGTCTAGTCTGCTTTTATTCCACTAAACTCTTAGTTTTATTAACATCATGTGTCAGCAAGTTCCACAGGGAACATAAGAACGGCCATACTGGGTCAGACAAATGGTCCATCTAGCCCAGGATCCTGTCTTCCAACAAAAAGAAAAGGAGGACTTGTGGCACCTTAGAGACTAACCAATTTATTTGAGCATGAGCTTTCGTGAGCTACAGCTCACTTCATCGGATGCATGCCATGGAAACTGCAGCAGACTTTATATATACACAGAGAATATGAAAAAATACCTCCTCCCACCCCATTGTCCAGCTGGTAATAGCTTATCTAAAGTGATCATCAGGTGGGCCATTTCCAGCACAAATCCAGGTTTTCTCACCCTCCACCCCCCCACACAAATTCACTCTCCTGCTGGTGATAGCCCATCCAAAGTGACAACTCTTCACACAATGTGCATGATAATAAAGTTGGGCCATTTCCTGCACAAATCCAGGTTCTCTCACCCCCCTCCCAAAAACCACACACACAAACTCACTATCCTGCTGGTAATAGCTCATCCAAAGTGACCAACTTTATTATCATGCACATTGTGTAAAGAGTTGTCACTTTGGATGGGCTATCACCAGCAGGAGAGTGAATTTGTGTGGTGGGGTGGAGGGTGAGAAAACCTGGATTTGTGCTGGAAATGGCCCACCTGATGATCACTTTAGATAAGCTATTACCAGCTGGACAATGGGATGGGAGGAGGTATTTTTTCATATTCTCTGTGTATATATAAAGTCTGCTGCAGTTTCCACGGCATGCGTCTGATGAAGTGAGCTGTAGCTCACGAAAGCTCATGCTCAAATAAATTGGTTAGTCGCTAAGGTGCCACAAGTACTCCTTTTCTTTTTGCGAATACAGACTAACACGGCTGTTACTCTGAAACCTGTCTTCCGACAGTGGTCAATGCCAGGTGCCTCAGAGGGAATGAACAGAACAGGTCATCATCAAGTGATCCACCCCATTACCCATTCTGTAATTATATGCAACATTTTAAAAGTATTTCCTTATATCAAACTTTAAATTTCTTGGCCTTTAATTTCATGTAAGCGTCCCATTGTTCTTTTATTGTCAGAGAAAGTAAATAGTCTTTGGATACCATGGATATGCACAAAATATGGGAACCCACCTGACCACTTCTGGAACATTCATTATCTTAGATTCCTCTATCATGTTGCCCTTTACTCTCTTCTCTAACTAATCCCAGTATTTTAAATATAAATATATATGATGATTACAATTAATATAGTATATAATTTCCCATGTATAATAAATGGAAACTAAGATCAGGTAGCCTAGCACAGAGGTCATTTAACAGAGATGGCCCTGTCCCACACTTTTGCCTCCACGGGGGTATTCCTAATTCATACAGTAGATGCAAGGCATGGGTGAAGGCTTGTGTAGGTAAGGTATTGGATCTTTGGAATGAGAACATGCACTATCTCTTTCTTTAGGCTAGAAGGGTATTGCTCCTTGGCTCCCACCTGTTTTATGACCACTCATAAGGGTGATAGGATTAGCTTAGCCTCTTGTGATACAAGGGAAATGAAGTTTCTGGAGAGCAAGCAATTTTCCACTACCTTGTTTGTGACCAGGAAGGAGTTAACGTTTTGTATTGAATTGGACTTCCTTCTTGTTCTGGCCCTGTGATGGATGAAAGTGAGGATGTGGTCATGCTACTTTCCACCAAGCTCTTAAGGGCAAAACAAAGAACTCAAAGTCTCCGAATCAATACTGTAAGCAACACCATCAATGGCTCAGGAAGGCATATCACAGAAGATTAATAGCACAATGGGGCCCTAGTTTTCTGTCTAATACTCACCAAAGGCTTCAGTACATTGAGGCACAGACCATAGAATTACAGGGCCATCCATTTAGTGGGAAAAAAATGTGGCAGTGACTTAAAGAAGAAAGCAATTTCCAATTATTCTCCTGGCGTGTGGAGTAGGAGGAAGAGATGGGTGTCAACATCTAACATAGCTCAGCTGATTCCTTTACACCAGCTACAGGAAACAAAGTGAGCAGCAGCCTGGAAGAGCAGAGTCAAAATCAGCTGCCAAACTCCTGGCACTTTAGTGCACCAAAAAACTTTCTCACTCCTGCAGGGCAAAAGCAAATGCACTCTGCAGGTGGGACGGGCACTTCGACCAGGACTTTAAAATTGAGTGTGTGTTCAGATTCCATGACAGAGGGGCCTGGTATTAAAGCGAAAAGCCTAACCATCTGTATGTTGTTCTCTGATGTTTGGGTGACAAGGTCGCTGCTTCAGGGGTTTGAAATACAATGCACTCTGATGCTTAGGTACCATGGCAATGGATAGGTTCATGTAGTTGCTCAGAGCTGCTCCAGAAGAGCCGGTCAGAGTTATGGTTCTGAAACTTCAGCTTGCTCTGGAAGGATACTACCGCTCTGCTTATGTTTCTATCAAGAAACATAAGCAGAGCCCAAAGTGCGTTACTGTTTGTTATGTGTTTGAACAGTGCCTAGCATACTTTCGCTATCACAATACAAACATATGATCTCTGCCTCAAAAAGCTTACAATGTAAATCTGAGCATCAGCACACAGGCTTGTTGTATAATTGAGGGTCAGGTGAGAATAGGTTTCATTCTCCAAAATAAGAGGAGCCCACAATTTTACCATAGGAAACCTGAGAATTATTTAAGTGGCACGAACATGCTTGGTGCCATACAATAGACAGTCCCTACCCTGAGAAGCTTTCCCTCTAACTAGACAACACAAAACATGACAGGCAACCCATAGGAAAGTTCTGTTTTAGATTGTTGAGTGTGTTTAGTAATGGGGGGTGGGGGTTGTGATGGCATTTTTGTTGTCAGGGATTAGGATTGTGGGCCTAAGGATATGTTTAAAAAGCTAAACAGTTTTCCCTTTTATAATTAATTTAGCTTTACCAATGCTGCTATAGACTGGACAATATGCCAAATTTAGCAACTGGTCCATCATTCCCTATTAATTAAAGGAAGCTGCTCATCTGACTCTTGGCAGCACATCATAAACCCTTGGTACCCAGCTAATCAAAGCACCACTTTGCAGCAATCAACAAGCAGAGAGCCTTGTGGTTGTTCCTCCCTGTCTCTCTTCAGCAGGAAGCATTGGGGCTCCAAGTTCAAGGGGCACAGCTGGTTTTGCCCAGAGAATAAAGTATCTTAAATCTCTGGCAAAGGAAGAAGGATGAGATGTATCGTGAGGTTTCTGGAAGTGAGGGACTGATAGCTTTGACTAGAACCATGCAGTGTCTGGCTACAGTAGGAAAGCCACGTGTTTAGCAGCTTACAGTGTTGCTGGGGCATCACAGACCTGACATACAGATTCTCTATTTCACTCCTGCCTGCATCCCAGCTCTGTCACATTCTAATATTTCCCAGCCAACCACTGCTGGACCGACAGAGCCCTACCATTGCCTCTTAATTCTGACCTGCAACACCCTGGCTATTAAGGTTCTGGCTCCTCCTCTTCTTCCCACTCAATCCCTGCCCTTGTCAAGGTACCATTCCTGAGACAGCACTGCTTTATGGTGCTAGGCCTCTAACTATGCCCCAAAGTCACTGATAGATCTAGTGACTTTTGCAACAGGGACAAATCCAGACTAGGGACACCTGTAAGGCTCCCCTCTGTCCCCACCCCCATACACAATTTGCTTCCCTTGTGCCCTAAGCAACTATTAGAAAGTTATTCTCCAGAAGAGAGACTAGTGTAGAAGAGGCTCTGCAATCCCTACTATGCGAGGAGATGCAGCTCTAGGGGAAATTATCACTGTTACCATTTTTGTTTTTCTTCTTCTAGCTCAGTGTCAGAACAATGCTTTTACTAAGAGATCTGGAGTGATCATCAGTCCCAATTATCCCAAGCCTTATCCCAAACTCTCCACCTGCAGCTACACTATCCGGGTGGAAGATGGCTTCATGATCATCCTGGAATTTGTGGAAACCTTTAACGTGGAAAGTCACATGGAAACAGTGTGTCCCTATGATGCCCTTAAGGTCTGTTGAGTCTCATTGTTTTTTCATCACAGTCTTGGTGGCTGAGCCTACTTTCGTCACTTGCTGCACCTTCCTCAAATCGTACCCTTTATCCCTTGCCCTTTAAGGTTTTCTTGTTTGGGAATGTCACCAAGAACAACACACTTTCATAAGATGATTGGGAAGCAAGATTCCCGGCTTCTATCCTAAGCTCTGCCCTTAACTCACTGTGTGATTTTGGGCAAGTGACTTAACCTCTTGTAGTGACAGCTTGCCTACCTGTGAAATAGACATAATATCTACCTCATGAGGATGTTGTAAGGCTTAATAATATTTCTAAAGCCCTTTGAGATGCTTTGATGAAAGATGCTCGATATGCAATTATTGATGACTTGCTATCAATCAAAATAACTATAGCTTTGTTTCTATTGAACATTTAACAAAATTTATCATCCCCTAAGAGAGCCATAGCTAGAGGTTTGCACAGTCCCTACCTGCGTGTCCTATTGAAGTCAAGTTGTATGCTCCTTAGATGATCTGAGTATCCTGGAATGGGCAAAGCACGGTTGTCTGACTCTTCTCACTGTTTCAGATTAAAACACCCAAAAAGGAATATGGCCCATTCTGTGGACAGAACATACCTCCAAAAATTGAGACAGGCAGCAATGTTGTGGATATTACTTTCACCACCGATATCTCCGGAGACCACACTGGTTGGAAGATCTCATACACTACAACAGGTGGGTAGCTCTGTTCTTGCCATTTGTAAATCTAGCTCTTCTGAAGGAGGCAGGGCTGCTGATGCTGATTCCAGAGCCAAATTTCTTTATGCTCATATTAATTCTTGCTACATTCTCAGTCTATCACCTTTTTGACTAGGATCAGTAGTAAGGGTATTTCTGTGAGATCCATTTCACTGGCAATATTGCCACGCTACTCATTTCAAATTAACCTGCACTTCCTGCCGCATCAGGAGCTTGATCATGTAATGAACCTGGTTATTGTGTAAGTGTACCACTTCTCTATACTGGATGGAATCAACTGCACTTCATAGGCTCGATGCTACTCAGCAGTGATTCTCCTTCAGCTCAAGTAGTAAGGGCTTGCGCTTTTGGAGCAGGAGAATTTCTATCCGTGTGAAGTTCCAAAAGGCCAAGGTGTACAGCATAGTAGTAACCGATGCACTGCTGTTTGCTACTGTTCTGTTACACTACCACACAGTGCATCTCTGACACTTCTCCCTACTTAATTTTCAGCTGCAGAGCACTCCCAGGACTTCATTCCAGGGACGCATACACAGCAAGCAAACCCTTCTAAACTGCTTTCATACTTAGTTTTCACTTGCTTCATTAACCAATGTAAAACCCCTTGAGGAGAGCCAGAACAACAACGCAGGGTGAGATTCTCCTTGGGTCTAGCGTCAGAATTGTCTGGCCTGGCTCTGGCTTTAAGAAACAAGCACCCAGCTTGGTAGAACTATGAACTGGTGTCTAGGCTACAGAGACGCCCTTCACTCCCAGCTTGGGGAAGACTAGTCAGTCCTGTGTGACCCAGAATCGGCGTTGCTAACTGCAGCCATTGGTCATGAGTACAACACAGCAAATTTACGCATTTCTCTATGAAATGTTTCCTTTTGGTCTTAGTTACGCTGTGAGGGGAAAACATGGTATTTGGTTTCCTAATAGCAGATTTAGAAACAAAGATTAGAATCTGCCTTAGGAGGAAGGATAATGTTTTGTTTTCCATCCCGCTACAGCTTTGCCATGCCCCAGTCCTAAAGCACCACCCCATGGTCACATCAATCCAGTGCAAGCAAAATACATCCTGAAAGACTACTATACTCTGTCCTGTGATACTGGATATGTACTGTTGGAAGTAGGTAAACCAAGGCTTCTCCTTCTCTGGTTTCCCTAGGGAGGTTAATTTGTGGAATTAAATGTGTTTCTCTCCAGTTAGCCACTGTACAAAGTAATTTAACGTCTGTACTATTCCTAGTGTAATTGTGGGTGCATCAACTATACACACACAGTTTGCATTAGTTATTTTTGCAGTTGTGGTCCTTCCGAAATTGTCCTTTCCCAAACAAGTTTTAGTGTCCAGATTTAGAAGCTTTCTGGACATCACTTACAGTTTTGTCTGTAATTGAGTTGGGAGCTAGAGAATAACTTTAAAAATGTTTACCATGTTGACTTAATGGAACAGAATGATTTTTTAAAAAATTCTTTAAATTGTTACTACATCTCTGTAGAGGGAGTTTTTAAAACTAGATGTTTGCTCTCTATTGCTGCACTAGAAGACATTTTACATTCAGTCCCATAGCATTTCAACTTCAGTGTTTATGAGGTAATTTCTGAAGATATTCCAAATACAGCACCCACTCAGAGCAAGCTTTTGAGATCACAATTTGGCTCTTATTATTTAGTTTCACACAGGCTTATCTTCATGATCAATACAAAAAGTGTACTAGCTCCACATTAATGGTCTTTCCATTTTCTACACATTCACTAAGATTCTAGAATCTATCCTGCTTTTGACAGTTTGAGGACATTGCTGTTCATGTACATACCTAGGATAACTAAATGCATCTGAGTTGTGTGAATTTAAATGAATAATCAAAATGAGATGCAATAAAGGGTCCGTTCATGTAGCGAAACAGATAAAATCCAGAAGATACACCATGCTCTTACTTGAATATTTTTATATTACTTTAGCCGTCTCCATTGTTAACCATTAGGAGCACACAGCAGGCATAAATGGGTAGAACTGCTACTCCAAAACAAATATCCAGAACTGTTAAGTTACCCTCACTTATTCCACCAAATAGTGTTAAGAAAGGTTATGTTTGTGTCCAAGATGAGTGCAGTATAGGAAATACCTTTTCCCCTCACTAAAATGATATATCTACTGTTTAAGAACAAAGTAGGACATCTGAGAATCGCATCACAAACCTGTATAAATCTGTTTTATGCATATTTTTCATTCCATATCAGTGAGCTAAAACCCTATACATTATATTTAACTGACGCATTCTCCCAGTGAGCAACATCATGATTATTAATGAAGCCGAGTAATTTTAGAGAAATAAATACATTTCCTATTTTCCTCTTGCAGAATGAACTGGTTTTAAAGTCTTTTAAAGCAGAATGTCAAAAGAGTGGTTCCTGGAACAAACCAATTGCAAAGTGCATCAGTAAGTCAACACTAATTGTTTTCAACTTTGCAGTATACCAATGTCTCAATTCTTCTGTCAAACACAGAATATAAAATTACCTTCATAAGTGCCAAGATGTAGGAGGCAATATAGGTTTGATGGGTTTTTTTTTAGTTGCGTAAAAGTCACCCCTTTTATTATTTCAAATGTATTTCATATTCAAAAATTGGAAGCTGCCTTGATTTTTTCCACCATTCTTTAAAAGCATGTTTTAAAAAGCAATGATGGTGGCAACACGAAGTTAATTTACTTGGAAACTATACTACAGGTATCCAGAAACTGATCAGAGCTATTAGCATAGAGGGAAAACTATTCCAATTGTTCAATACCTCCCCTCACAAATTACAACTACTTTGTGTTAAGTAAGTTCAAATCCTCACAACACCTAGGTGGTACTGCAGGTAGCGACATACCCATTTTGTAGGTGGGTAAATGGAGACACAGTGAGGTAAAAGGACTTGGTATAGATCAGCAAGCAAGTCACTAGCAGGTGGGAACAGAATCCTGAAGTCCTACTTCCCAGTGTCTTGCTCTAAGAACTATTAGGCATAGTCTCTTCCCTTATAAGAAATGTAGAATTCTAGATTTATCCATACTTCCTTCTGGGCTGTGTCATAACAATTACCAATATGAACGACATACTGTAGATAGTAGACTGGTCTAGATTAGAATGCAGGTTTGTTTCCTTGTAAGGCCCTGGGTGTAACTGCTTCCAGAACCCAAAAGTGCTACCTTTAACTTTAATTTTACAAAAATGTGTGTGTCTGGTTGCATTATAATTTATTCTTCAGAAGATAGTCCAATAATTCCACTTGACCCAGACTTTCCCTCATATTCACCATCCAACCTCCTCCCCCACCCCCAGGAAAAAACTTGGGTAAAACAAGTCTTGCACTGTTCCCTCCCTGTAGAGCGGCACTCAAGAGTCGATGCACAAACACTGAAAAGGGCCATTCTTTTTAAATGTCTTCTCTAGTTTTAAAAAGTTCCCTTTAAGCAGCTTTCAAAGTGCATCCTAAAGAGCTACAGAGATTATCTCCTGTCTCCGATGGCCACTATATAGTAGGACATGAAGACAGCAAACTTCCTTCCATGACACACTCTCAACAGGGGTAGGAGCGAATCAGCTCCTGCCCTCCTGGCTTGACTGTTGCAGCCCATTTTTACGTTGGTAATTAGAAGAACCTTTCACAATTCTGTCTTTCGGAACTGTTTTCAGTTGTTAACTGTGGTCGACCTGAAGACATAGACAACGGCACGATTACTTACATCACAGGACCAGAGGTGACCACCTACAAAGCTGAGATTCAGTACAAATGCGAGAGCACCTTCTACACTATGAAAGCAAGTAATAATGGTAAGGGGAGACCTTATTCCTTACAGCCTGATCCTCAGACGCTGAGAACAAGCAACTCCTGACATCAGTGCTCAGCACCTCCCAGGTCCCGGCCCTGCATTAGGCAAGAACATTTAGAAATCAGGCATGGGGCACAACAAATTCAGCCAGTCACTGTGACTGAGAGGTTCAAGACAGTATTTTTCTCTGCAGCTGGTGAATGCATGATGGTGCTGTAGCATGTACTGGCAATACTTCATTCAGATCAGTAGAACGTGGCCCTAAAAGATTATATAAAAGATTAGTTTAATGTTGATCTCTTTGATTTAAGAAACGATCCTTGGGTGAGGGCTGGCTCTGGAATGCTACAAAAGATCCGTTTCAGAGGATTTAATTAATATACCTAACACTTCATACATGTCCCTTACCCTGCAGGGTGTGGAATTTACATTCAAGTCACATCTGAGGGTGCCACTTTACAAGTGGCAGTGGTGGCTTTAGGCTTAGGTAGGATACTTATGCTGCATAAGACCCTGACCACCCACATCTCACAGCCCAGTTAGAGAGAGGGATGATGCACAGAGCCACCTTCCCATAGGAATTCACAAAATCTAAGAGGGTAGTAGGACCTGAACTCTGAGAATTGAAAAACCTCTGTACTTATATAGTCAGATACAGCCACGTTCTGTAGATGCAGAGCTTTAAAAACATGCTGGCCACTTAACATGTGCATTCTTGCCTTTTCTATAACATGCAGGTAGATACCAGTGTGGTGCTGATGGATACTGGAAGAACTCCAAGAGAGAAAAAGCTCTGCCAATCTGTGAGCCAGGTAATGTATGAATTTATACAAGGAGTTTATAATTGATGTAGATTAGCAAGAACTTGATATCAGGATAAGAAGTGCAGCTTTGTTTAGTATAATTTGTCTTATGAGTGGTCTTTAAATAGTGTCGTTGCCAAAAATTACACTAGTACCTGGTCCTTACTCATTACGTTCTATACAAGGATCTGGCAGCATGTTGGGTACCCTTCAGGCATGCCTGGATTCTCTCACCTAACCCATGCCTCATCGTCTATATTGCTATTTATAATCATGCTGGTGGAGCTACCCATGTAGGTACTCCACATGCAGCTGACATATGACATATCCAGCAGACATACCTGTAGAAGTGGTGTCATCCAAGACTCAACAGGATGGGGAACATGATATAATTACAGTAAAAGATAAAAGAAAGACACATTGATGGGTCTAAATTTTCACAATATCCAGAGTTCAGCTAGGGTTCCTTTAGTCACTAATTCTTTTACAGTGGTCCCCATTTTTAAGAATCCCTCTTTTGTCCTTCTCCTGCATTTTCCACCATTGTTAACATGGAGGCTTGAAGCTGAGCACCTCTCACGTCCCATCAGGACAGTGGAAACTGTGGATTCTCAGGACCTCTTAAGCTCATACCTGATTCTGTCTGACCCAATTTACAGTAGAGCAGATGCCTCTTTGAGCCTGGTACCAGAGGCAGGAAAAAGTTTCACAATAAAATTAGAATTTCTTAGTTTGTATAGTCAACATAGGTACAGTTTGCATGAGTATCAGGCTAAAGCAGAAAGACTTGAGTGAAAACAAGCCCATTGTCAGGTAGTTTTACTGCAGAATGTCATGATTTTGAATGTTTGGGCAATTAAATTACTGACTTTGCAACATTGCCTAATTAGCTGGTATTTAGAGAGCATTGTATGCCAGTGTGGATTATACACGTGTACCATGCACCCATAGTCAGAGAATTTGTAAGTAGCATTTACAGCTCTGTGCACGCACCCTGGCTCGCCTCCCACTTCCAACCAAGGTAATAGATTGTGGGGCAGACGTACTACCTCTTCAGTTCCTTCTCACTGCTGCACGGCCCAGGTTGAAGCCTTTAGCGACCTCCTAGATATCGGTAAAGCAGCCACATAGCGCTCCATCCACATTTGCAAGGCATTACACCCTGCTACAGGACTCGGCTGCGGATGCATCCTTTGGGATGGAGGTTCTCCATTCAACCCTACTGCCCTTATCCTCACACCTACCTCCTCCTTAGGTACTACTTGTCAATCACCCACAGTGGAATACAACAGGGACCATCACTTGAAGAGGAGGAACTTACTTACCTGTAACTGGAGTTCTTAGAGATGTGAGATCCCCCTATCCACTACCCACACTCCTTCCCCTCTGCTTCAGATCTTATCTGATTTGCAGTGGAGAAGGAACTAAAGAGGTGGTTGGCCCACTCTGTCCTTTATTACCTCAGTCAGAAGCACAAGATGAGCCAGAGCACATGCACAGACCAAACCAACACTACTTTCAAATTCTCTGACTCTGGGCACATGCATAACCCACAGTGGAATACAGATAGGGACCACACATCTCAAAGAACTTCCAGTTACAGGTAAGTAACTTTCTCATCTTCTCCTTGTGCCCAAACTTTATATGTAGCCTCTTTCTTTATTCTTAAAGTAGGATTCTTCAAGTCATGGTCCCTACATGTATTCTGCTCACAGTGCAAGAAATTAAAGGTGGGATTTTCAGAAGTGCTTAAGTGCGCTAGGAGCCCAAGTCCCCCTGAAAATCTCACCCTAAATCAATATTATCTGACAGCATCAACCCATTTGCGAACTTAAATTTGCAACTGTGCTCTTGTCTAGGTTTTCAGGCTGGTCACAGATGAGAACTAAAAATCATTTGCAAATGATTTCACTGTTCCAAAATTGATTAACTAGTTAGAAGCAATGTCTACACATGGTGACTTCAGCTGAGCCAGACTTAGTAACCAGTTGTCATACTCCAAATCTTTACTAAATATTTGTCACTTCATGTGCTTCTCTCCCATCAGTTTGTGGAATACAAACGAGGACAACCCTGGAACGTATAATTGGAGGGAAAAGGGCAAAGCCTGGACAGTTCCCCTGGCAAGTTATGCTAATTAATGAAGACGGAAGCCTAGGCGGTGGCGCCCTCTTGTATGACAATTGGGTTTTAACTGCTGCTCATGCAGTCGTCAATCAAATGGACCCATCAACTTTGACAATCAAAATGGGATTTCTGGACAAAAATTCAGCTCACTACCAACAAGCCTGGGCAGAAGGAATTTTTGTACACGAAGGTTACAGTGATGGCATGAGTTTTAACAATGACATTGCCCTGATTAAACTGAAACATAAAGTCCCAATTAATGCAAATATTACACCCATTTGCTTGCCAAGAAAAGAAGAAAGATTCCATGTGAAAACAGATGATATGGGAACTGTAGCTGGCTGGGGAAGAACTGAAAAAAGGAGGCTTTCCCCTCATCTACTGTATGTTGAATTAGTAGTTATTGACAACAGAAAGTGTAAAGATGCATTTGCAAAGCTGCCAAGTGGAAAATCTCTGCTAATAACAGAAAACATGTTGTGTGCTGGGGAGGAAGAAGGGGGAAAAGATTCTTGTCAGGGTGACAGTGGGGGACCATTAACTTTCGTAGACAGCCTGACTAAGAAATGGTTTGTTGGTGGTATTGTGTCCTGGGGCGTAGACTGTGGGGTTGCTGGCCAATATGGGGTGTACACGAAACTGATTAACTACATTTCGTGGATTGAAAACACCATTTTGAAAAATTCTTAAATAGTCTCTTATGTGCAGTGACAATGAAAAGTGAGTAAAAATAACATTCTCCCTTTTGGTACATTAAGACATTTAACAGATCAGATTCCAGTTTTGTAATATTTTTAAAGTTGATTTAATAGATTTCAGTTTGTGTCAATTAATACTTTCAGGTGTTATATCTGCCCAACTAACCTAATCAATTAGTTTTACACTCAAATCTTATTTTAAAGTTGCTTTCCATACCTGTTGATAGGTGGAAGGCTCAAAAGATCAAGGGAAACTGTGCATGTAGCAGCACCTTGTTTAGTTCATGTAAATAAACTAAAAAAAAGCAGATTACAGAAAACTCAAAATCTTAGGTGTTAAATACTTTCCATCTGAAAGTTAGTGTTAAGTCTGCAAAAAGAAAAGGAGGACTTGTGGCACCTTAGAGACTAACCAATTTATTTGAGCATGAGCTTTCGTGAGCTACAGCTCACTTCATCGTCCACTTAATGTCATGGATCCCATTCCTTTTAAAAAATACACATGTAATGAAACTATAGTAATGCCAATCTAGTTAATAGAAGAACATACTTGTTGACAGTGCGAAAGTTTAGCACTTGTTATATTAGCACAGCCATAAATATTCCCCCTCAAGTTAGAATACAAATGTCAAAATCAAAAATGTTGACTAGTTCGAGACACTTGCTGCCTCTGATAAAATGCCAACAGCTTCAGCTGGACAGCTCTGCAAGACGATGGCAGAGTATGGACCGAACGTTTCTGCTCTATTCTTAAGAGCCAGTTTAGACGTAACTAAGAACAGAGTAAACACCCTTAATAATAATTGCAGGGATCTTATTATAATAATCTGCCTCTACAAAAACAGACAGAGTAGAGAGTTAGTACAACCAAGATTCCTAAGGTGTTTTATCATTTACAGTCATCACTGAAATATAATTAATAAATTAATAAGTCATGTAGTGGTCCAGTCTCAGTACTCACTCATATTTAAAGCAGTACTGCCCAGGAAACTGTCAACATCCCATCAGTTTTAGCAGTACATTCCCACTAGTCAGATTAAAAAAGATTTAGCAGGTTACCCTAAAAAGTTTGCTCAGAACCTTTTATACTAAAATGTAATTTTTTTTATTTTTTATTGCTAAATGAGCCTGAAGAGTATACCCTAATTATATTAAAAACTGGTTGTTTCTACGATCATCTTTTGTCTATTTAATCATGTTATTGTAATACATACTTGAAATGAAAATTGTTAAAAGAACAAGACAACGCTCACAGGTGGTGACAAAAATACCTTTTATTAACTCACTTAAAACATTAGAATATAAAAAGCATTTAGAGAAAATGACCAATAAAGTCTGAAAATGGCTACAAAACTTTCAGGAATTTCTTTGAGGGTCAGGGGAGAATAAAATTCATAGTAAAGATTACCCAGTGCTGCCAACCTGTTAATACCAGATCCTCAATTTAAACAAGTTTAAACAAATTAAAGCCATGCTAATGACAAACTTACCATCAGGTTCCTTGCAGGGATGCCACCGTTTAAGTCTTTGGAGGTCCCAGAATACCATTTTTAACTGTTACTCAGCAGCAGTAGCTGGTAATAGTGCAAGTGCTAAAATGCAAAATTCACAGATGGTACAGAGTTTGGAAATAGTATCTGATTTAGGTGCAGAAAAATTAAACTTTTTGCAAAGGGATTTGAATAGTGAAAAGATTTGGGATTACAACTTATTTCTGGAGAGATCACAACCCCCTTTGCCTTTTTTTCCCCAAGTATGTAGATTGAGACTTAGTTTCCAGTTATCCCCTTGGACTGGAGTTAAAGTAATACCAGTGCAAACAGCTAACAAAAATTAGATGGTCTCCGCTTCATGAGAAACCACATTGAGATGCAAATAAATAGGATACATCCTAATTAAGATCCACTTTATGAACTTAAATATCCAAGTCAAAGCAGAAACTAAGGTAAATTGCCCTAAATCTCTGTATTCAGAAGCTGCAGAATATAAAATAACGTAATAAAAGGATCAGTGTGGTGTTGGATTTCAAGCACACACTAATCAATTTCTGAAGATCTAATACTTATGGAAATAACCTTGCTGGATGTGTTACTACTGGATACATTTCTCTTTTGGAGATAAGAAGCCTCTTATAAATTCATCAATACTTTCTTCAGGTGGACATTCTTCATCATGAGCTAATATTTTATTTTAGCCACAAGTTTACAGTTTCTTCTGTGCTGAAATTAGAGCGGGAATATTTTCCCTTTGGTTCCCAATCAGCAGGCTGATTGTAAAGCAGCCTACAATATTTATTTTGCTTTACATTCTCATCCTCAAAGGAGCTGCTTTGGAAAATACATTTAAGAGCAGCAAGTCTACTGACAGGTATAAGTGTTATCTACTTCCCCCATCACCTGTTCTCCCCAATTCCAAAAAAAATCCACCCCACTTCCTAAAAACAAGTAGGAGTTTCCTTGGTGAGGATGCAAGCTGGAGGGAATGTCTTACCATTTTAGGTGAGGGTACCCAACCTTGTGAGAACTGGATTTTAGATATGTATCACAGAACAATGCAAAAATAGACAAAGGATTACAAGTTGGGTGTCAGGTATCAATGCATGATGAGTGATGGATCCATTTGACTTGTCAACTTTTAAAGCATGCTTATCTGAAACAAACTGAATTACTGCAAAAACAACTTTACGGAAGTTCATCTCAAAGGACAAAATAAATTAACTGCTATGAATTCTTTGCATTCAGGGCTGCAAAACAAAGACACATATTACTTAAATCAGTTTTATTTAAGAATTTCCTACATTGACAAATCTTATAAAAAGCATCCAAACACAGAACTGCAGCAAACAGCATTCTTATGGATATCTTACAGACAGTGGAACTTCCACCCTTAAGAGGCACACTGAGCTCGCTAGTGAACTCTGCTACAACTACCGCAAAGCACACCACAAACTCAATGTTCTCGTCACAAACCCCATCATCTTCAATTCACATTACCACACTTACATATCATTAACAGAAAAGAACACACACCATACAACATTCACAGCAGTTGACATAAGGGAAAAAAAAAATACAGATATTCATTTCACTTAACACATTCAACTAATTGGTTAACTAGGTATAACACCCATTTAGTCTTCCAGATATGGATGTCCTTTGAATGCAAGAAACACTCGTACTTTATTTGCTATCATTGCTCTCTGCACACTCTCTCACCAAAGCCACAGGATTGAGAGACATCTCGCCAAGTAAAATAAAATCCCATAATGCACCACCAGGTCTCTGCATGCGCTCTCTCCTTTTTCTCGCACATACCAGCCCTCTCATGCCTCGGCAACACCATCAATCCCACACAAGGTTTCAAAAGTTCAAACAGCCTTCTGGTTCCATCTCACAGCCTTGCGTTCATAGCGTTGATACGACTCCATGAAATAAAGAGTAGCGGATAAAAATGGAACACCCACCGTCTAAGACGTAGCATGTGCAGTGTGATGAAGTATTCTTGGATGAGAAAGCATGTAGACAGAAGTATTCCTAAAGCAGAATATTTACAGCACTGCTTTCAATTAAGTGCTTCTTCCATACACATTGAAATGAGATGAACTGCAGAGGTTAAATGAAGCCTTCATATTGTACTTAGTATATGAGGGGAGACAGTGTTAAAAGGAAAACAAAAACAAAAACCAACAACACTGACACTGTGTTCTCTAACTGGGGCATTTGGAGAGATTCTTATGGTGGGGATCAAATTAAAACAAACAAGAGGAAAAGAAAGAATGTAGTTTCTGACCAATGGTTTCCTCTTTGAACATGCAAAGAATTCAGCTGACAAGGAAACAAGGAATAAAATATTACAGGAAAAACCCTTCCTCTCAATTGTAGTGTGTTAGTTTACCCATCAGGCAAACAGCAGTTCACTTTCAACCATTCAATATTCCAACAAATTATGTAACAAAACTTATAAAATTCCTTTAACCTTTCTTTTTACAAAAGAAAAATGTCAAAAATACTGTTGAATATACTGCACATTGAACAAATTGATCAGGAAAATTTTAGTATATATGCAATTTACAATATACTTACCATGAGTTTAGAAAAATTTGATTTCCCACCATAGAGTCAATATCAGAGCCCACCGTCTACATTCCCCAGCCTGACGATTTGGAATCCATACTTGAACCAAAGCCTCCATTAAACCCACTGCTTGATCCTGCATTTGATGCTGACCCCCAACCTATTGCTGCTCCAGAGTTAGATCCTCCGTAAGAATTACTTCCTGAACTAAAACCCTGGTTCTGCTCCCTTTGCATGTTGCCTTGAGGCTGGTTGTTTCCTGATGGCCCAGACTGGTTCTGTTGACTAGCTAACATGCCCATCATTCCCCAACTGCTCTGCAACGCTGCCTGGGCTGCCGCCATCATAGCAGGATTGATACTAAATGCTCCAAAATTCATCCCTCCACCCATATTACTGCCCTGGTTGTTTCCCAAACCACCTCCTCCCCCCCTGCTATTACCAAATCCACCCTGATTCCCAAAGCCTCCTGGATTACCACCAAATCTTCCACCTCTTTCTAACTGTCTATTGCTATTGTGCTTAGGTTCAGCATTGGATATATGTACGCTGATTCCTTTAATGATCAAGTCCTCTCCACAAAGAGACTGGGCAACCTATAAGAAATAAGGGATGTAAATAAATATACAATTAGACCATTTTTTAAAGTACTTGTTACAGCATAACAAGACAAACCACATGATTCTGAATATATTTGTAAACTGTAAAGGAAGGGTGTGTGAAGATTTGACACAAACTAAAAACAAGATCCTTTAACTTTACTGAATAAACTTAAGTTAGTCTAGTGTGAAGATCCATATACACAGTACCAGCTGAAAAGTGTGAATCTGTAGACATGAACTGTAAGCATACTAATGTAATTCAATAGAAATTCAAAGTACAACTGAAATTCTCAAATTGCAATGACAAAAACAAGCACTGTATATTCAATTCCAATAATTACATGCTAAGTGACAGTGTTTGTCAACATTTATGGTCAGAATGGTAAAGAGAGATATTTAAGACTTAGGAAACGGTTCCTAAATGTCAGGAGCTAAAATATTTTAAATAAATACCTGATCATCTGCAAATGTAACAAAGGCAAAAGCTCTGAAGGGTTTGGGGATGAAGACATCTACCACCTCTCCATACTGAGAAAAGAACTGCCGGAGCTCATCTGCAGTCATATCCTCAGTGCAGCGCCCAACGAACACCTTTCTGCTGCGCAAAGGTTCATCAGGACTTTGCTGGGTAGAATCGCAGGAAAAGAAATAATGACCAAAACACTGCAATCATCCCTCTGAATACTAAATACAACTTAGTTTCTTTTGTGATAGAGAACTTCATAAACTATTAACCGGGGTACGGGGGTGTATCACAGTTATAGGAAGATCGAAAGAAAAGCAACCCTCCAGTTGCTCTCCACTCTACCCGAGATAATGTAATTAAAAACTGTACCACCTGAGAGGAAGACTGCAGGGATGAACTTGGAATTCCTGAGTAGATGGAAGCAATCTTACCCCCTAGGGCCTTTACACTAGACATTTTAGGGAAATCTTCTATCTTTGCTCTTGTAGTGGTGCAGTATTGCTGACAATGGTGGAAACACCAGTATATACTGACCACAGCCATATCTACCACCACATAATCTAGAGCTCTTCTGATGACTGGATATTTGTTTACAACGTCTTGCTGAAGGAGCATCTCCGAGGGGTGGTGCCAGGGGCATATATGTGAAAAATAGAGAGTGGAAAGGAAATGAGACTTGAAAAGTGATGGCAAATGAGGATTGGTTAGGTAGGCAGCAGACCATTCCTTGCGCTGTAAATCCTTCAGTTGAATACGTATAGAGCGAGGAAATATGCATACTCCAAAGTGTTGGGTTCTGTTCCCTGCTCTGCCACTGACTCAGTCTGGCCTTAGGCAAGTTATCTACCTATCCTCTGTGCCTCACTTTCCTCCCTTCCGCAAAATGAGGACAGTATCTGAAGCAGGGGCTGCTAGACATTTATGATGTCGTCAGGCTGGTTTTTGTAGTTTTCAGACTGGACATCTTCTCCCCTGTGCTTAGTTGTTTTCTCAATCCCCCATCCCACTGTTCCTTTATCTAACCTCCAGGCTCCACTCCTTCCTTTTGTTTTCTCAACCACCTCGAGGATCCCTTTAAAGTCCCCCTCTCCCTTTGTTTGTCCATATATCTAATCCCCTCTTCACTCTACAGGATTCTTTAAAGGAGCGCATGTTTTGTTTCTACAAACGCTAAAATAATTTAAGGAACGATACCTTAGAATTAGGTAGTTTACAGTCACACCATCTTCCATCTATCATGTGCCGTTGAGACATCACTTTCACCTGGGTTTCATACTCCGTAAATCGAACAAAACCAAATCCCTTTGAGTGACCAGTCTTAATGTCTTTCTTAACCTAAGGCGGAGGGGAGGGGGAGAAAGAAAAAGATGATCTAGATAGCTGAAATACTGAAGCAGTAATATGCACTGGTATTCTTAGCCTAGCTGCAACTCATGCTAATCAGCAGTCTTTTCCAAGATCAAAAGGAATGCTAGGATTACCAAAGCATGGTTAAAAGAGTGTAATGTGAAAAGTTTTGATCCTATCTTAATGAAGCTTCTATATCCCCCATGAAAAGGCCCCTGGTACTAGCAACGACAGTACACAAAAGCTTTTGACAGTTTCATACTTACGAAATCAGGCTGTGGATTACCATTACACAAACAATGTTCAAAAGAGTGTGGGTTTGATGCATCGTGGCAAAGTGCTAATCCAATATCCATATAAAACAAACCCTTAAACCTAAACTCAAACTTATTGTTAAAGTTAAGTTTCAAATTCAAACAAGAACTGCAAAAAGTAAGTCTTCACAAATGCTACAACTACCATACCAATAAACTAATATGCAAGCACAAAAACCAAACACCACACAATGGGCCATATCATGTCTCGTTTACACTAGTGTAACATCAGAATCATCCCCTTTTGAGAAATCGGTCTCGACAGGGGTCAACGACCTGAACACATACCAAGATACCTCCAAGAAAAAATATCATACTGCAAAGCAAATAGAGTAAAGCAAATTTTAATGTTACAACAGTTAAAGATGTGCTTTTAAATTTAATTGCCCTTTTTGCCTTGTACTGGCTCATGCAGGAAAAACTTCCATCTGAATTCACAGCTTTTGACTCAAGTAGAGAGTCAAATACAACAGAAATTTACCTGCACCATGAGAACTTCTCCAAATGTACTGAAATATTCCTTTAGATCTTGTTCAGTGGTTTTCCAGGGAAGACCCAAAACTATTAAATCAGATGTCTTTTGTACTGCTCGTTTTACTTTTACAGCTGATGAGGCATCTGTTTCATCCATTTTCCTCTTGTTATCTGAATGTAAAGATGTACATCAGAAACTATCATCTCCACATTACATCAAAGGAAAGGAAAGCTACTTCCATTAGTCGGAAGCAGCACAGCACAAGGATTAGATCCTTTTTTGCAGGATGTATTGCGAAAGCTAAGAACTGGGAAGACATACATACTATTTGCTGCATATATGTTATAATCTGCATCCAACTGCCCTACAGTATCGGGGAGAGGAGTGCAGAAGATGAGCAGACTCAAACTCTCATCTAAAACACACTTTAAGCTTGTTTTCCACTGAAGTACTGCCAAATAACATTCACATGCCTGACCAGAGGTTGTGTGTATTATACATAGTTTGAGACAACAGCTACTCAGTGAAAAAGGAAAAGTGCTCTCCTTACTTTTCCCTTTCCTTTTCTTCCCTCACCTTTCCCACACCCTCCCCTACAACACTGATGTCTTTGGCCTTGATCATATAATTAGCGTCACATGGGCAAACCTCAGCCCTGCATGGTACTCACTGTGGTATCGGACCTTTGGAAGTTATCTATATAAGATTGTTAAATGCCTTACAAACAGGAGGACAAAGTCCTATTTGTAAAGTACCTTGTACAATTATGGCTAAATAATAGCGAACTCTCTGAAATTCATTCTGTGGGCCAGGCACACACTTTAAGTTGCTGCTATGGTTTGACAGTAAGATAAGAGGAAAACATAAAAACTAAGGAACCCATAGATCTTGATATAAAATTCCTTGTAAATAAGAAAGTATGGTTGTACCAAAAATGCATGGAACAAAGACAAACCTTTGGGATAATTAACAACATAGACCAGATTTCCCCAGCCAGCATCTGGAGCATGCAGAATTCCTTCTACTAGCCGGACTCCTCTCATACACTGAGACACTGGGTTCCTGTAACGCAGGCCACATGCTCCCGGGAACTGGGCAGTTACTGTGGATAGCAGCACAGTGCCATCATCCTCTGAAGGGATCTCAATGGGCTCATCATTCTCATCCTCTGTAACACGGATGTATTCAGACATCTTTGCTGGATTTTACTAATGGATTAAAAAAAGAGGGCCTCAGCAATTTTTTATTCTCTTATTTTGTTCATTTTTAATCTCATAATAAATCAGTTTGTTTCTCTGTAAAACACAGACAATGCTTTTCTTCCTAGGCACTAGGAACCTACCAAAAGATGTTGCATTTTATCTTCTCTAAGCTTTAAGTTTGTTATGTTCTAACAACATACATATAAAGTGACATTTATGGGCAATGCCTGGAGAGGAGGGATCATGAACAAAGTTATTTAAAACTATGAAAGAAAGAGAATTTGTTCACAATCTGCAATGATCTCACCAATCACCCCAACTGAGGGGATGGGGCAAGAGCCAAGTTTGTGTGGGACGGGGTGCAGGGAAAGAACCCAACCAACTGGCATTGCTGGGAGGAGAAAAAAGGGGGGAAGCCAAGGACCAGACCACGCTGGAGCGGGCGGTGGAAGGCAAAGAGGGAGAAGGGCTCAGACCATTTCCAAGGGGGTGGAGGGGTGAATGTCCAGATCATCCTGGGGAGAGGGAGTCTGGGATCGGGGGAGCAGAGAGGTCAGACCATAGGGAAAGGGAAGAAGGGAGTCAGGACCAAACCATTTCCGGGAGACGGGCATGAGACCACATGCCTAGCCGATAGGCTGCGCCCAAATGAGGCCTAGCTTATAAATCACACCCCCGGCTAGGCCTCACTAGCGAGCCCAGCCTCTCTCGAGCTCCAGGCTGGGCCTAGCTCCCTGCGCCCCCCGGCCCGCTCAGGCAGAGCCCAGCCGCGGTTAAGGCCCGAAACGCCAGAGCCTCTAGCTCTCCGCCGCGGTCTGCTCGCGGGGGCGGGGGGAAGCTTACATGGGGCGAGGGGGCTCCGGGTGCCTCCACCTTCCTCTCCTGCAGCCGCTGCTGACAAAATGGCGGCCCCCGGCGGCAGAGCCCTGCCTCGGGTTGAACCATTCCTCCCGCGGGGGGCCCAGCTGGAAATAGACTGGAAACAGCCAACGCCAGGAACTTGGCCTGTTTGGAATCACGTAGAGCAGAGCTCACATAGGCCTTCGTGTCCTTCGCTCGAGATGTGCGGAACCGTGCCTCCGGGCAGGGACGGTAGCAAATCTGGGATCCCCCCCACATACTGCAGAGTAATGGTACGATCCGCTCCGCCGGCAACGCGCATGCGTACGGCGGGGAGGGCGCAGAGATGGGAAATTGGCGGGAGGGCGTGTGAGGGAGGGCTTAGCCTTGGCCGGGGCGTTACTCCCCTTTAAGGTAGGCGAAGCTTATGGGAGCCTTAGCACTGACCCCCACCAGCAGTAGGCCTGGAGCCTTCCTCTGTAATGTTAACGCAGCTTTCTTGCATTTAATTCCCTTGGGTTTTTGCCCTTAAAGACAAAAGGACCTTTAAGGTTAAGGGAGTTGGGGAGCAGCAGGGCAGCAGCTGATGTTTTGCATTGTTTGCCTGCTGCTCAATGCAGTGGCTCCTGCATGCACCGAAAAGCCCAGTGAGCTCTGGATGGCATTGTGCATGGTTTGTGCAGCCTCTCGCATGGCACGGACAATGATGCTACTGATAATTTAAGGGGGGGGGGGTTGGCTGTACATGTGTGAAACTTGTTTCAAGTACTGATCAAAAGCTCAAACTCCCATATTATTTTACATTGCTGTGGAGTGAAGTGTGAAGGCCAGCTATTTTTTTGTTCCTTGGGCACAGAGAAATGTTTCATTTTTTAAAAATGAGGTAAGTATTTGTGTACATATGTGCGCACACGTTCTCAGACCAAAAAAAAACAAACAACCCAACAAACCCTCTTAACATGAAGTTGAGACTGAGAAATGTAAGGGTAAAAACATTAGAGATGGTGTAACAAAACAAGCATTACAACACATGAAATTCAGACTTGATATGGAAAAGCACATTTAAGGCACCCAAACCACTTTAACTCTTCCCTATAGTTAAGCCCCTTCGTTTTCAGTTTAAACCAATTTTTACCAAAATATTCCCAGGTTTTTCAAAAAATATTATTCAGGTTTTTCTGATTTTCACCCTACTTTTTTATCATTCAAACATAAAAATAACTTGTTTTATTAGGAAAATACAATACCTTGCATGAGATATATGTATTATGATAATACGTTAGTCTGTGTGTATATGCAAAGCTGCCTGTTGAAGTAAGGCTATGTATTAGTCTAGAAGATGCAGGCACACATGCAAGCTCTGAACTGTGTGCGCATCTGAACGTACTGATGAATCTCATGTACGCATTCAAGCTGTTAGATAACGGTTTAAAGATCTGACACACTAAAATGGGAAGAAAACAAAAATCTGTATCAGAATATGTTTCAGAACACTAGGAAGTATTCAAAAGTTGAAAGAAAAAACAAAAACAGGAGAAAAGGATGAAGTTGCGTGTATGCGCTACAAACGGTGTGGCCCAATTATTAAATGTAAATATTTATAGGCTAATAGTTCTAAGTCTACAACAGTAAATTGTTTATTCAAATAAAAAGTTTTATTTGATTAGAGAGATATTGTTTTCTTGAACTCAAAGGTGGCGTGTTTTGATTTCTGTTTTGGTTCTGCAGCAAACCACACTGATGAATGGAATTCAAAGCACTAATCAACTGAATACTTTTCCCCCCATCTGTCCATCTACCAAAATAAACGTCTATTTTACCCAGAAAAAATAAGTTTTTGGACTGATTTTCACCTGTTTTTGTTGCTGTGGTAATAAACACTGATAAATTCCCAGGAAAAATTAAATAAAATAAAAACTGAAAATGAAGGGCCCTACCTATAGTGATGCAATTCACACTAATATTTGTAGTCCCAGATTAAATTAAACTGACTTCTAAAGACACTTTTTTTTTTCATACTAAATCTGAGGTAAGACAAACAAATGTGACTCTTCCCTGTAATGACAAAAAATCAGTTTACTTCAATGTTGGATTGTAAGCCCAGATGCTCAGTGGTATTTAGGAGCCTAACTCCCATTGATTTCAGTAGGATTTAGGTGCCTAAATACCATTGAGGATGAGAGCCACAAACACTGAAATACATCAGTCGTAACTGCAGGGTTATTTCATGGGGATATGATGACGGAATTAAGGATGCCTTAACTGTGGATTTCTGTGCCTTAACATGTTTTCTTTTGTATTTGCTCAGTACTGTTATATTTCCCCTATGCTGATTATATTTAAAATAATGAAAACACTTCTCTTGGTATTATTACAGAGTTAAAGTTGATTACAGGTAAAACCCAATTCTCTGAAAGTGTAAGGGGACAATCTGAAGTCCAGCTAATTGGGATCTTCAGTCATGCAGAGCTTTCCATTCAGGGCTTAACTAAGCTCCTGTGATGCTCCTAAGGGGACAAACCTGGAGTTTGTTAATCAGAGTGTGGGAAATCAATATTGTCCCTTTAATCCTTGTGGGATGTTGGCTAGTGCTAGAGCAGGGGACTTGTAGCTGGGACTCCTGAGGTCTGTTCCTATCTCTGCTACAGACTTGCTTTATGACCTTAGTCAAATTCTTTAACTTCCCAATGCTGTGCCTGCCTGTAAAATGGGAATAATAATACATAACACTAAGAGGTATTTTTTTAGCCTTAATTCATTAATATTTGTAAAGTTCTTTGACCAAGAAAGGTGCTAGAGATCTGCAGGGTTTTATTCTTATTGCCACCAAAAGATGGTCTTCCCCAGCCATTCATTTGGTTACAATACATCTTTCTCATTCACTGCTCTTCTGCTTAGGCTGTTACCACCACACCCCAACCTACCCTTGTGCTTAGACAGCCTTGCTGCATTCACCCTGCTCATGCAAGCTAATCCTTCATTTTGTAATTTAATTGAAGAAATGTTTTTTCCCTGCGCATTGTCTCTGACAATGTTGGCAGGACCTCAAAGCATGAGAGGGGGAGGGAAAGGCAAGTTAAATGCACCAAAGGAGACAAGGCTAATGAGGCCTTTTTCTGTGAATGCAATGAAGTGGACAAGTTATGCAGCTTTCAGAACGTAACAGGCTCCTTTGCTGAGTGCTCAAAAAGTTTCTGGAGATGTTTTTTTTGGATGAATGAAATGTGAGATAACTGTGCAAAACTATTAGACAAAGCGTCAGTGTATGTGACAAGTGTTATGTCAGTTTCCTGCTTAATGACAGGTTGTACTTTATGCAATGAGACAGGAGCTCAGAATTTGGTCTGAGTCTTTCTAGAGAGCCAAAGCTACTCACATGGACCCTGTCTAAATGCATGTTTCCATATGTCATCTCATTGCAGCCCAGAGAAAGAAAGATCCCACATGTTAGATTGACAATCTGCTTAAACCATAATAATTCTTACACAACGGTTGACGGATTTGAGTCTGGGGTTGATAAATGTGCTGCACAAAGCTGCATTCATAGAATAAATATTGGTTTCCTTATAGCACCTTTCATTCCCAAAGTGAATGCAGTAGTTACTGGTATTGTGGTGATTGCATAAGCAAACTGGGCAACCCCTGTTTTCTCAGCAATGACTTGCAGACAGATATGAAACAGTATCTAATGTGTATGAGAAAGGAAATGTAGATAGGAAATGTGTCATCTTTCTTTAGATAAAATGCTGTGGGGTCTTCAGTATCACCTTAGTTTCATGTCTTATCCAAAGCCTGGTACATCTAATAGCCTAGTCATGCAGTCAGATCCCAAGCAAGAACTCCCATTGTTTTACCCTGAGCAAGATCTATTTCTCTTAGGCTTTGAGATACACGTAGTGCTGCTGTATGTAGGCATTTAACTGGGGAGCACCTTCTGTAAGGTTGTACTGTAACGTTAGCAGCACTGGTTTTGAACCTCAGGCACTTTGTCACTCATGTGGCCTCCTTCTGTATCTTGTGAGGAAGGTTCCTCTAGTCTGTTCTCTACCTGTGTTTTTACCATGGCCTTCCCTCTTAATTTTAAAAAGAATTGGCTAAACCAAACTGATTGAAATCTGGACAGGTTAATGTGCAGGTGAGTTCTTCGTGGAACCAGCAGCATGTGATTCCCCGGAGCTTTGCCAAGGTTGGGAGGTAAACTATTCTATTACTGAGTAAGAAGGAATCTCATTTGAGAACTGAATTCCCATGCACCTGTCTTCCTCATTCCCCTTTTTCGTTACTGCTATGTTGTGGGATAAGTGGTAGGGAGAGGCTAGAACTGTAGCTGCTGGTGGAGTACAACCCCTTCAGATATTGTGGTCTTTTCTACAAAAGATTGTTTGTGAGGTTCTGCTTCATGAATTTCTCTTTGTGGCAAAGGATGTTTGTAGTGACCCTTGTAGAGAAGAGACAGGACTCACTAGGAGTGAACATAGAAAGGATTTGATATTTAGGCTACTGGATGTGTATGGTCAGATTACAGGACAGGCTGCATCTCTGTCCCTCCTCCGGTCTCCCTCAGAGTGGACTCCCTCCCATGTAAGGCCTTTACCTATGCTGAGGTGGATTTTTGCAATTCACCCACTCTTAGACTGGACCCGTCCCTAGGCTAGAGTATCCTGTGTACCCACTGTGCTTACCCTACAGGTCCAACAGAGTTGGGGAACTTGTGGTTCTTCCCTTTTGGAGTCTGTGACTGGTGGTATCCAGCAACCAGGCAGCCTTCCTAAACTAATGTAATGCATTTTAGCAAGAGGAACAAAGCTTCCAGAAAAAAAAAGGATTTTAAAACAACAAACAGTCTACACTGTTTTACCATTTCCTGATGGTTTTCTAGATAGGCCTATCTTCCTCAGACCTGTGAGGTCCTGAGCCTCAATCTGGTTCTTCTTGGACAACTACACCCTCTCTTTTTAGAGAGGGTCCCCTTTAATTCTGACAGAGTTATTTTATTCTCCTGTGTTCGTGAGTCTTACCCTGTCCTGGTCAGAACCATTTGGATGGGTAGGCTGGAGAGGAGGCAAAATCATCAAAGCTAACAGTTCTGGCATTGTCCCGTAACAGCTCTTCAGTGTTTGCTGAGAGGTGGCTATCTTGAGACATTCTTTTCCTTCTGGCATGTTTTTCCAGACAGCCTCCTGTTGAGTTAAACCAATAGAATCATACAGAAAATACCCCACTACCCAGACCAATGTAGAGTATTCATAAACTATGACTAAGGCTACATTTTAGTCACGGGTATTTTTAGTAAAAGTCACGGACAGATCATGGGCAGTAAAGAAAAAGTCGCGGCCCGTGACCTGTCCATGATTTTTACTAAAAATATGCATAACTAAAACTTGCGGGGGTTGTGGGGCTGCCCAGGGGCCCTGCGGGTGCTGGGGGAGGGCAATGCATGGCCTGTGACCCCCACTGGTGCTGGGGGGGGGCAGGCGGTAGGGCCAACGGGCTCCCTACCTGGCTCTGCACCTCCCTGCCAGCAGCAGCAGAGTTTGGGTGTGGGAGGAGGCAGGGGGTTGAGGGCATGGGACAGGGTGAGGCGGGCTCCCCGGAAGCGGCAACATCCCCCTTGCTCAGCTTGTAGGTGGAGGCGTGGCCAGGCAGCTCTGTGCACTGCCTCTGCCTGCAGGCACCGCCCCTGCAGCTCCCATTGGCCGTGGTTCCTAGCCAATGGGAGCTGTGAAGCAAGTGCTCTGGGCGGAGGCAGCACACAGAGCTGCCTTGTCATGCCTCTGCCTAGGAGCTGAGCGAGGGGGATGTCGCTGCTTCCAGGGAGCCCCCCAGGGCTGCATCGCATTGTTGACTCGTATTCAATTTGTGATCCCAAACCATTTTCGGCAGTACTACCACCTAGCCAGTTATTCCCCATTTTGTAGTTGTGCATTTTCCTTCCTAAGTGAAGTGCTTTGCACTTGTCTTTTTTGAATTTTAGCTTGTTGAATTCAGACCAGTTCTCCAATTTATTAAGATCATTTTGAATTCTAATCCTGGCCTCCAAAGTGCTTGCAACCCCTCTCAGGTTGATGTCATCTGCAAAGGTGATAAGCATACTCTCCACTCCATTATCCAAGTCATTAGTGAAAATAATGAAAAGTACCTGACCCAGGACTGACACTTGCAGGACCCCACTAGATACACCTTCCTAGTTTGACAGTGAAAAATTCATAACTGCTCTTTGAGTATGGTCTTTCAACCAGTTTTGCACCTGCCTTACAATAATCTAGACCATACATTTCCCTAGTTTGTTTATAAGAATGTCATGTTGGACTGTGTCAAATGCCTTGCTAAAATCAAAGGTTCCTTACACTATTCCACCCAAGCCAGCCTCACTTGCAGGGAGAGGGTGATTCAGTTTCTAACGGCAGTCAGACTGATGCTAAACCAACACTAGATCTCCGTTCTAGAGGGATCAGTTCCTTGGAATAGTGGATTCAGTCTCTTGGCCTGATTTTTTCAGAGGTTCTAAGCACTCATGGCTCCCATTGAAATCAATAGGAGCAATAGGTGCTCAGCACCTCTAAAAACCCCAAGCAATCTATGTTAATTTAACATTAGGCTTGGCCACATCAGTTAATTGGCATATCCTGACAGTGATGTGAAAGGACCATGTTTTGTATAGTTAGGTTAAAGAACTGAATTCGCCTTCCAGGTAGCCATTATCCTGAGATTCCCACATTTTCTACCCATGCTCAACATGCATCCTAAATCCTATTTTGATGGCTCCAAGCTGGCAATGAGTCAATCAGTGTTGTTTGTACATGCTGTAAGTACTGAGCTGTGATTCCAGGCTGTCAGCATTACCAGACTGCACCATGTCAAGTGAAATGTATAGGTTAGCAGTCAGACTATTTCAAGAGGTTTCTGTGGCATTTGGCCAAAGTGACCTCTTGCTAACAAAGCATCTGGTGGTAACTTCACTAATGAGCAGAGTAAGCATCAACTGTGGACTAGATTTCACACAGGTAAGCAGCTTGGAGAGAGTGGTGAGTGAACTGTCTGATTCAGAGTCTTGCAGCTGTAAAATAGTCAGAAAAAGGGCAATTATTTGCAATAAAGACTTTTTCCCAAAGCTGGTTCCTCAGTTCTGGCAACATACAGGCTCAGAATTAAGCAACTTCAAATCTATCTGTTAATTCTCAGTGACAGTTGTGATTTTTGCTGCACTTTCCTTGCTGTACTTTGAACTTATATTAAGTTTCAAGTAATACAATTAGCAGTAGCACTTGCTAAGTGCACCGGTGGGCATGCAGATATTTAATTCACTGACTCCTCCACACCAGCAGTTCAGCATGCCCATGGGTGTAGACAAAGGCAATGCAGTCATAGTAGCCATCATGTGTGTTCAGTTAAGTGTGCCCACGGGCACAGAACATAATCCAATATAATAACTATTTGTTGCCCTAGGCTAAGTGTGCCCAGGGGTACAAGCAAACTCAGTATAATGATTAGCCACTGATCCTCATAAAGAGTGCCCACAGGTGCAAAGGAACATCTATGGGCATCTAAATATAACCTTGTGCTAAAGAATTTAGCTATGGGTACTTCAAAAACATGGAGCGTTTCAGCCTGTTTCTGATCTCAGTTGGGCCAGTATAAAGCAGGAGGATTCAGTGGAATGTTGTAGTTGGGATCAGAAGCAGGCCTGTTGTCTGTAAATATTTCATAAACTTGGCTCTTCAACGCACATCCCCACTTACCTTCTTTTAATCCTGCATTAGTCATCCTCTCACACTAAATAGCCACTGAGTCAACCTGCCACCTCATTTTAGCTCTATGGAGGGTAGCCATATTTTGGTCTCTGCAGAGCAGCCTGTAGGGGGCATTCTAGAAGCATCAGGGTCACTATGCTGCTGCCCATTATAAATAATTGTAAGAGTAATAATAGGGCATTCATTGCTGTAGGGCCATTGGGACTGCATTCGGAAGCAGCCTGCATCGCAAGTGAAATTGCCAAGCCCATGCCTGCTCTTGTATATGTCAGCACAATCTTCCTTTGCCCCATGCCTTGAGTACAGCACATGCCGAGTGTCACTAGTTAAGGGGACAAGCAGCTGCCTGGAGGCAGTTCAGTTATTCATTTCTGTTGTTTATAGATTAAAGCTGTTGGAGCTGTTATGTGCAGAGATTAGAGCCCCAGGAGCCATGTCGTTGAGAGGAAGGTGCTATTCCTTGGGGAGATGAGATCATCAGAGCTTGTTGGCTGAAGTTGAAAAACACACGTTCCAAAAATTAAGGTCAATTTTTTTTGTTATCCGTTTTCTTACCTTCCCCTTAGCAGAGCTTCCCATATCCACAGAAAGGAGAAGAGCTCAAGGTTCCGTGAAGCCCAATAGGGGCTCACTGCTGAGGTTCCCTGCACAGATCACCCACATGGCCAAACCCTGCTACTACTCCCCGTCCCAGGCAGGTGGCCAAGGAACTCTCAGGCAGGAAGGGGGCAGAGCTTTGGCTCACAGTCACAATCCAGCACAGTCCTGGTTCTGGGGTCAGTTCTGCTCTGTGATGTCCCTTCTTTAGCCTGGATAGCAAGGCACTAATCCAGCCCAAGGCTAAAGTAATTAATCAGGGAGGCACTCAGATACCACGAGGATGGGGGCTACTATGAAACTATACAATAGATACAATTAAGGGTGTTTTTTTGCCTGAATTTTTATTTTAATTTCTGGGGAGCCCAATCTCTCATCAGCACTGGCATAATACCACTGAAGTAAGTAGGATAACCTGGGTCATTCAGTGCAGTTTGGCTTGGGGCACTTATTCTGTAAATTAATGATAGAGCAGTGTAGCAACACTTTGCTTCCTGGGAATAAATGGTACAGGAAATTTCCCTAGTTGAAATATGTTGGTCAAACTCTACACATACAAAGTACCTGACAGCAAAATTTGTCTCATTGCCCCTATATTTACATCCCTCTCAATGCCCTCATTTGGGATAGCTTCCAGTACTTGGTTAGGGACAAAATTTCAGTGGCCACTGAGGGCTTGTCTGCACTTAAAGCTAAGCCACTGTAGTGCTTCAGTAAAGACACTACCTGCCGATGGGAGGGATTCACCTTCCAGAGAGGCAGTAGCTCGGTTGATGGGAGAATTGTAGTGCTGTCTACCCTGGGGGTTAAATCAGTTTAACTGTGTTGCTCATGGATATTGTTTTCCTGGTATAGACCAGACCTGATTTTTAGGTATCTCAGGGCTGGCCTATACTGGAAACTTATATAGGCATAGCTACATCTTTCAGGGGCGTGAAAAATCCACACCACTGAGCAGCATAGTTATACTGACCGTAACCAACTGTGCAGACAGCGTTATGTTAGTGGGAGAGCTTCTCCTGGTGACATAGGGCATGGCTACACTGGAAACTTCAAAGTGCTGTCGCGGGAGTGCTCCCATAGCAGCACTTTGAAATGCAAGTGTGGTTGCGTGCGAGCGCCAGGAGACAGCTCTCCCGGCGCTCCTGGAAATCCACCTCCACAAGGGGTGCGAGCGCCAGGAGACAGCTCTCCCAGCGCTCCTGGAAATCCACCTCCACAAGGGGATTAACTCCGAGCGCTGGGAGCACGGCTCCCAGTGCTTGGAGCCTGTTTACACTAGTGCTTTAAAGCACTTTGACTTGCTGCGCTCAGGGGGGTGATTTTTCACACCCCTGAGCCAGCAAGTTAAAGCACTATAAAATATAAGTGTAGCCAAGCACACAGCTACTGCCTCTCGCAGAGGTGGAGTAACTAAACCAGCAGGAGAGCTCTCTCCCATTGGCTTAAAGCATCTTCATCAAAATGCTAGAGTGGCACAACTGCATCAGTGCAACTGCACCAATGCAGCATTTGTAGTGTAGACCGGTCCCTAACCCCTGATGTAGACTGTGCTAGATTGATGGAGGAATTCTTCCATCGACCTAGCTACCGCCTGTTGGGGAGGTAGGTTAGCTTTTGGGGAGAGGGTTAACTGGCCACTTCACCTCGAATATCCCCTTGATATTTGTGTTAACTACTTAATGTGAAACAATCTGTTCTATCTTGTATTTAGCTGTGATACTCTGAGTACCTTTCCCAGGCCTGAAGAAGAGCTCTGTGTAAGCTTGAAAACTTCTCTCTCACAAGCAGAATTTGTTCTGATAAAAGATATTACCTCACCCACTTTTTCTGTCTAGTGTCACAGAGAAACAAACAAGGGAGCCAGTGGAATTATCTGAGGGCAGGGCTGATGTGGCTGCATTTCTTTGTATGAGTGGGTTCAACCACCCATAGATCTGATGTGCTTCCAACAGCCATCCATCTGTCCAGAACCTTGCCACAATCTGCAGGGCTATTGGGCAGGGAGCTCAGTCAGGGAAGAAAACACCACAATTGGAAAATCAACACAAAATGCAGGGTCCCTTCTGATCCAGAGGAGACGACCTGAGCCCCAGGAACTCCTGACATCCACAGCTGCTGCCTGAAGTTGGACCTCACAACCTCCATCTTTGTTTGTGTGATGTGCATAAGCCTTGGAGAACAGGAGAGATCTACGAAAGCAGAGTGAGAGACATTTCCTGGTGTGTCTGTTGACACTGCAAGTCCCCAAGTGCAAATTACTTTCTTGTTTTAATGAGCAGAGAGCTGCACTGAAACAATTCTGTTATAGTCTCCTGCTGGAGTAACTGCCAGCTCTAGAACACTTAGGCAAAAATGTTTACCTGCTCTTCTTTGTGCAATTGGCTAAGGAAATGTTTCCCCCACAGCTAGTGGCCCATGCCCTGGCAAAATGCCAGCAAATGGGTGGGTGCGGCATTAACATTTAGCAGGGCTGGATATCATGTAATATCTCCGACTCCCTGTGGCCTACAGTCCTAGCAGCAGGCAAGTAGCACATTTGGAGGATTTAAACTGGTAAGTTTGTCTTTCTGTGTCTCTCTTCATACATTAGCCTTACTCATAGGAGCTGGCAATCAGGAGGCAAAGCATAGCGGGATGTAGGCTCTGAGATCTCCACCCGTTTGTTTGAGAGAGCGCCAAGTGACTGTCCAATGCTGGTGTCTTACAAGGAGAGCACATGGATCACATTCATCCCATTTTGTTTTGCAGGGTCAGCTGGAATTGCTCACAAGCCACCTCCACAGAACTGCAGGGCCATCCACAGCAGGGTGTGGGAAGAACCATCGCTGTGGTTATGTTCATCAGGGACTCATTCTGTCCGTTCCCAGAGTCGAATTCTTGGTTGGAGGGTGACATGGAGTTCCCGGTGGAATTTGCTGCCTTTCACAGTCCATTGGAGCTGGGAGTCAGAGATCTTCTTGTGTACTGCAACCCTCACCACGGACTGATAACAGGGTGTGAACCTTCACCAGAGACCTCTGTGACACAGGGTATGTCTACACTACGGAATAAGGTCGAATTTATAGAAGTCGTTTTTTTAGAAATCGGTTTTATATATTCGAGTGTGTGTGTCCCCACAGAAAATGCTCTAAGTGCATTAAGTGCATTAACTCGGTGGAGCGCTTCCGCAGTACCGAGGCTAGAGTCGACTTCTGGAGCGTTGCACTGTGGGTAGCTATCCCACAGTTCCCGCAGTCTCCGCTGCCCATTGGAATTCTGGGTTGAGATCCCAATGCCTGATGGGGCTAAAACATTGTTGCGGGTGGTTCTGGGTACATATCGTCAGGCCCCCGTTCCCTCCCTCCCTCCGTGAAAGCAAGGGCAGACAATCGTTTCGCGCCTTTTTTCCTGAGTTACCTGTGCAGACGTCATACCACGGCAAGCATGGAGCCCGCTCAGGTAACCATCACCCTATGTCTCCTGGGTGCTGGCAGACGCGGTACGGCATTGCTACACAGTAGCAGCAACCCCTTGCCTTGTGGTAGCAGACGGTACAGTACGACTGGTAGCCGTCATCGTCATGTCCGAGGTGCTCCTGGTCGCCTCTGTGAGATCGATCAGGAGCGCCTGGGCAGACATGGGCGCAGGGACTAAATTTGGAGTGACTTGACCAGGTCATTCTCTTTAGTCCTGCAGTCAGTCCTATTGAACCGTCTTATGGTGAGCGGGCAGGCGATACGGACTGCTAGCAGTCGTACTGTACCATCTTCTGCCAGGCAGGCAAGAGATGAGGATTGCTAGTAGTCGTATTGTACCATCTTCTGCCAGGCAGGCAAGAGATGAGGATGGCTAGCAGTCGTACTGTACCATCTTCTGCCGAGCAGCCATGAGATGTGGATGGCATGCAGTCCTTCTGCACCATCTGCTGCCAGCCAAAGATGTAAAAGATAGATGGAGTGGGTCAAAACAAGAAATAGACCAGATTTGTTTTGTACTCATTTGCTTCCCCCCCTCCCCTGCCTAGGGGACCTCTAGGTCACACTGCAGTCACTCACAGAGAAGGTGCAGCGAGGTAAATCTAGCCATGTATCAATCAGAGGCCAGGCTAACCTCCTTGTTCCAATAAGAACGATAACTTAGGTGCACCATTTCTTATTGGAACCCTCCGTGAAGTCCTGCCTGAAATACTCCTTGATGTAAAGACATCCCCTTTGTTGATTTTAGCTCCCTGAAGCCAACCCTGTAAGCCGTGTCGTCAGTCGCCCCTCCCTCCGTCAGAGCAACGGCAGACAATCGTTCCACGCCTTTTTTCTGTGCGGACGCCATACCAAGGCAAGCATGGAGGCCGCTCAGCTCACTTTGGCAATTAGGAGCACATTAAACACCACACGCATTATCCAGCAGTATATGCAGCACCAGAACCTGGCAAAGCGATACCGGGTGAGGAGGCGACGTCAGCGCGGTCACGTGAGTGATCAGGACATGGACACAGATTTCTCTGAAAGCATGGGCCCTGCCAATGCATGCATCATGGTGCTAATGGGGCAGGTTCATGCTGTGGAACGCCGATTCTGGGCTCGGGAAACAAGCACAGACTGGTGGGACCGCATAGTGTTGCAGGTCTGGGACGATTCCCAGTGGCTGCGAAACTTTCGCATGCGTAAGGGCACTTTCATGGAACTTTGTGACTTGCTTTCCCCTGCCCTGAGGCGCATGAATACCAAGATGAGAGCAGCCCTCACAGTTGAGAAGCGAGTGGCGATAGCCCTGTGGAAGCTTGCAACGCCAGACAGCTACTGGTCAGTTGGGAATCAATTTGGAGTGGGCAAATCTACTGTGGGGGCTGCTGTGATGCAAGTAGCCCACGCAATCAAAGATCTGCTGATATCAAGGGTAGTGACCCTGGGAAATGTGCAGGTCATAGTGGATGGCTTTGCTGCAATGGGATTCCCTAACTGTGGTGGGGCTATAGACGGAACCCATATCCCTATCTTGGCACCGGAGCACCAAGCCGCCGAGTACATAAACCGCAAGGGGTACTTTTCGATAGTGCTGCAAGCTCTGGTGGATCACAAGGGACGTTTCACCAACATCAACGTGGGATGGCCGGGAAAGGTGCATGATGCTCGCATCTTCAGGAACTTTGGTCTGTTTCAAAGGAAGGGACTTTATTCCCAGACCAGAAAATAACTGTTGGGGATGTTGAAATGCCTATATGTATCCTTGGGGACCCAGCCTACCCCTTAATGCCATGGCTCATGAAGCCGTACACAGGCAGCCTGGACAGTAGTCAGGAGCTGTTCAACTACAGGCTGAGCAAGTGCAGAATGGTGGTAGAATGTGCATTTGGACGTTTAAAGGCGCGCTGGCGCAGTTTACTGACTCGCTTAGACCTCAGCGAAACCAATATTCCCACTGTTATTACTGCTTGCTGTGTGCTCCACAATATCTGTGAGAGTAAGGGGGAGACGTTTATGGCGGGGTGGGAGGTTGAGGCAAATCGCCTGGCTGCTGGTTACGCACAGCCAGACACCAGGGCGGTTAGAAGAGCACAGGAGGGCGCGGTACGCATCAGAGAAGCTTTGAAAACCAGTTTCATGACTGGCCAGGCTACGGTGTGAAAGTTCTGTTTGTTTCTCCTTGATGAAACCCCCCGCCCCTTGGTTCACTCTACTTCCCTGTAAGCTAACCACCCGCCCCTCCTCCCTTCAATCACCGCTTGCAGAGGCAATAAAGTCATTGTTGCTTCACATTCATGCATTCTTTATTCATTCATCACACAAATAGGGGGATGACTACCAAGGTAGCCCAGGAGGGGTGGTGGAGGAGGGAAGGAAAATGCCACACAGCACTTTAAGCACAGCACTTTAAAAGTTTACAACTTTAAAATTTATTGAATGACAGCCTTCTTTTTTTGGGGCAATCCTCTGTGGCGGAGTGGCTGGTTGGCCGGAGGCCCCCCCACCGCGTTCTTGGGCGTCTGGGTGTGGAGGCTATGGAACTTGGGGAGGAGGGCGGTTGGTTACAGAGGGGCTGCAGTGGCAGTCTGTGCTCTAGCTGCCTTTGCTGCAGCTCAACCATACACTGGAGCATACTGGTTTGGTCCTGCAGCAGCCTCAGCATTGAATCCTGCCTCCTCTCATCACGCTGCCGCCACATTTGAGCTTCAGCCCTGTCTTCAGCCCACCACTTACTCTCTTCAGCCCGCCACTTACTCTCTTCAGCCCGCCACCTCTCCTCCCGGTCATTTTGTGCTTTCCTGCACTCTGACATTATTTGCCTCCACGCATTCGTCTGTGCTCTGTCAGTGTGGGAGGACAGCATGAGCTCGGAGAACATTTCATCGCGAGTGCGTTTTTTTTTCTTTCTAAGCTTCACTAGCCTCTGGGAAGGAGAAGATCCTGTGATCATTGAAACACATGCCGCTGGTGGAGAAAAAAAAAGGGACAACGGTATTTAAAAAGACACATTTTATAAAACAATGGCTACACTCTTTCAGGGTAAATCTTGCTGTTAACATTACATACATAGCACATGTGCTTTCGTTACAAGGTCGCATTTTGCCTCCTCTCACCGCGTGACTACCCCCTCAACCTTCCCCCCTCCCTGTGGCTAACAGCAGGGAACATTTCTGTTTAGCCACAGGCAAACAGCCCAGCAGGAATGGGCTCCTCTGAGTGTCCCCTGAAGAAAAGCACTCTATTTCAACCAGGTGACCATGAATTATATCTCACTCTCCTGAGGATAACACAGAGAGATAAAGAACGGATGTTGTTTGAATGCCAGCAAACATACACTGCAATGCTTTGTTCTACAATGATTCCCGAGTACGTGTTACTGGCCTGGAGTGGTAAAGTGTCCTACCATGAAGGACGCAATAAGGCTGCCCTCCCCAGAAACCTTTTGCAAAGGCTTTAGGACTACATCTAGGAGAACCGCAAATGCCAGGGCAAAGTAATCCTTTCACATGCTTGCTTTTAAACCATGTATGGTATTTTAAAAGGTACACTCACCAGAGGTCCCTTCTCCGCCTGCTGGGTCCAGGAGGCAGCCTTGGGTGGGTTCGGGGGGTACTGGCTCCAGGTCTAGGGTGAGAAACAGTTCCTGGCTGTCGGGAAAACCGGTTTCTCCGCTTGCTTGCTGTGAGCTATCTACAACCTCCTCCTCCTCATCATCTTCTTCGTCCCCAAAACCTGCTTCCGTATTGCCTCCATCTCCATTGAAGGAGTCAAACAACACGGCTGGGGTAGTGGTGGCTGAACCCCCTAAAATGGCATGCAGCTCATCATAGAAGCGGCATGTTTGGGGCTCTGACCCAGAGCGGCTGTTCGCCTCTCTGGTTTTCTGGTAGGCTTGCCTCAGCTCCTTCAGTTTCACGCGGCACTGCTTCGGGTCCCTGTTATGGCCTCTGTCCTTCATGCCCTGGGAGATTTTGACAAAGGTTTTGGCATTTCGAAAACTGGAACGGAGTTCTGATAGCACGGATTCCTCTCCCCAAACAGCGATCAGATCCCGTACCTCCCGTTCGGTCCATGCTGGAGCTCTTTTGCGATTCTGGGACTCCATCATGGTCACCTGTGCTGATGAGCTCTGCATGGTCACCTGCAGCTTGCCACGCTGGCCAAACAGGAAATGAGATTCAAAAGTTCGCGGTTCTTTTCCTGTCTACCTGGCCAGTGCATCTGAGTTGAGAGTGCTGTCCAGAGCGGTCATAATGGAGCACTCTGGGATAGCTCCCGGAGGCCAATACCATCGAATTGTGTCCACGGTACCCCAAATTCGAGCCGGCAACGTCGATTTAAGCGCTAATCCACTTGTCAGGGGTGGAGTAAGGAAATCGATTTTAAGAGCCCTTTAAGTCGAAATAAAGGGCTTCATTGTGTGGACGGGTGCAGGTTTACATCGATTTAACGCTGCTAAATTCGACCTAAAGTCCTAGTGTAGACCAGGGCTAAAGAACTAAATTCAGGAACTGGGATGAGTAGCAGGAAGTTATTCTCAGACCTCTCAATCTATCAAGGCCCAAGTATGGGACACAATATGTGACAAAGATCCCAGATGAGGAACACACACACAAATTATTAGTGCTGGAGACTTTAAATGCTGTGGGTTCCCTTCTCCTAGTGTGAATAACCCCCCTTCTGTACCCTCTGTTTCATGAGTCTTTATTTCTCATGTGAATAATGTTCTACAATGAAAGTGAGGTGCCACCATTTGGTATGGAATATAGGTCACTTTAGAACTAGAAGCAGGCATGGAAAAGCGAGACAGTGGATCAGCCCCAGAGAGAGGGCACATAACACACATTGTACAGTGGGGTCAAGCTGTAAGACATACCAATGAGTATTTAGATTGAGGGGAGCAAGCAGTCAGCTGCATAGGATGCGATGGACTCCTTATTCAGGAAAACTCATGAAAAGTGTAAGAGCTCCACCTGTCTCCTCCTGACTCTTCTCAGCACCCTTGTGTTTATATTGCATTTACTCACTCTGGCGCTGTTCAGTTAGCATTAAAGCCAACCAATGGGGAAACTGAGGCACAGAGTGGCAAAGTGATTTGCCCAGTGTCACACAGGAAGTCTCTAGCGGAGACCCATGCCTCCTGACACCCAGTCCTTAGCCTGAAGTATTGTTATTATTTATTTGTATTACCATAGTGCTTGGGAGCTCCAGTCATGGACGAATGCCCCATTGGATTAGGTGGTGTATAAGCTTCCTCCCAACAGCTATAAAAATCTTGGCCTGTGAGTGATCTCGTGGGAAACAGGATAAGCCCTCATCACAGTGATGAAGTTTACACTGTATCAAGGTGGAAGACAGGAGGAATGGATGACTCAGGGTATTGCTAATGGGCAGTTGCCTCGACATCCTGACCTGACCTCTAACAGACATGCCAGTCCAGCTCTGGCAAAGTCCTCGATCCTGACCTCAGAGCAGGTGACACATATGACCTCAATGCAGTGATAAAAACACCTGAGCCTGCATGTGCCTTGTCTCCATTCCAGCATCCAATGAAGCTGCATTGGTTGAGAAATCCAGCTGAGAAGACTACTAATGCAGTCTAGAGTTATGTACAAAAATGCAGAGGAAGAGAGTGGAGGCTTTTAGCGGTTGGGAAATAAGGCCAAAGAAAGAAGAACAGGCACATCAATTACATCCTAAATAAAGAAAACTTAAATGAAAGTCCTGGCTTCTAAATTGTTTCTGGCCTGGCAGCTCTGTTCTCTTGGCAGATGTAGCCTGAAGAAGGCTAATGGGCCCATTTAGGTTTTCCCTTTACACAATGGCATTGAGACATTTCTGCCGTGGCAAAGGGGGTGTGTGCTATTTCAGTTTCTTTCTTGAAATCAGATTGCAGAATCTATGTAATATTTTAAGGGCTCTGATGATCTCTGCTTGAGGAGGATCTGCACTTCTCTGAGCATTGAGCCAGGCGCCTCCCTCCAGTGTTGGCTGAGGGAAGAAAATTGCATGTGAAGTGCAAGGCTGACACCTGGAGGGGAACTGCTGAGATGTAGCTAGCTAGGTCTTAATGAGAAAGCCAGAAACTCCATGCAAGATGCAAACTCAGCTTCGGGAATGTTGCAAGGGGAAGGAAAAGACCAGCTTCTTGGATCCTGCCTCCTTTCCTAATAAAGGTTTCAGTAGCACTAATTATTTCCCCTCTTTTCCATCATTAAGGAAACAAACCTTTTCACTCCAGATTTCCCACCTCTGTTTCTCAGGAGTGGAGATGAGTCTGAGATGAGGCAAACTCTCCATCCAATCTGGATCTGCGCTCCCTCACAGTTCAGGTGTGTTTGGATCCAGGACCCATCCCTACCTACCAGTTGTTTTACACCATCTAAGGTTAGTTTCTCTTTTTTTGTGTTTTTTGTTTTTTTAGTCTGATGCTTTCGAATAGCTGGATCTCAGATTTCTCCCTATGTGCCAGCTTCATACAGCTGCTTCTTTATTACATGGGTAATCTTGGCCTGTGACTTTCTGGGACAATGGCTTGCTGGGGGTTGCCTTTTGGAGAACCAGCACCCAGCAGGGGCAGCATTAGGTAGAACTTGTCCTGCTTGTTCCGGCTCTCCCAGGAGCCACAGAGAGGCTGCTCCTGAAGTCGTTCATGACTGGGGGCACAGGGCAGCTTCAGGGACATGGTCTGCATAGTTTTGCATGTTCAACCCCTAACCTGGTAATCACCCCATGCATTATTCCCACCAATCACTCAAGCTTTTTGGGATCATTTTTACATCAAGCCAGGAATTGTCCCTATGATTATGAATGTTATTTGTGTTGGGAGTGTGTTAATAACTGAGTTATTTACTGTGCCGGTGTTACAGTATACACAGTATCTCAGGAACCCAAAGATTATATTGATATTATATGTCCTTTAATTCCATTCTATGCATTACATGCAACCTGATACTGCTACTGTGATTCATGTCTCTATAAACTCTGCTTAGCTGTAAAGTGTCATTTTTATGACACAGAGAAAATGTTAGAATTGGCTAAAGCAGGGTTCTCATACACAGCTCTACCAATGCACCTATGGTACACTACTATTACTTACTATTCCTGTCCTAGGCCTCCATACCACTCTTCTGATATACCTCAATCTTGACCCAAAGCACCCCCTGATTTTCCAGCCCTTCCAAAGCTCTGCCAATACTCCTCAGTCCTCATCAACAGCACCCCCGCTATTCCACCCTTACTCTACTCTACCCCACCCTACCCAGTTCTGCTAATGTCCCATTACCTTGACTTGCTGTAGCCCCCTGCTGGTGATGACCATGCGTCTTTATTATGGATTATCTATTGTATTGAATTATGCTGGATCATGTGGTCGTTTAGTGTTGTGGACAAATATCCACCAAGGACTAAGGTGAGCCCCTGGCCACTAAACTTTCTTCACTTGTGACTCACTCCAGATTTGAAATCTGGCTTTGTGGTGGTGCTTTGCTAAGCCAATTTGTCAACTCCTAACCCCCATTATTCCAGCCCTGGCAGATTGTTTTCCTTGAAAATGGTGCCATAGATTCTTTCCATGTGAATCCTAAATAGATTCCAGGTGCCCCAGATTCCAGAGGGAGCTGTACACATCAGATGCCTGCACTGCCCAAGTAACTTCTGTCCTGGGTTTCTTTCCTGTCATTGACAGTATCCCTGAGTAGATATTTTCTAAGGCCCAATCCTACAAGGTACTGAGCAATCTGGCCCTCATTTAGCAAAGCACTGAAGCACATATGTAACTTTAAGCATGTGAGTGGTCCCCTGGAGATCCATGAGACTATTCACATGCTTTCAGTTAAGCATGAGCTTGTGTGTTTTGCTGGTTGGGATCAGAGTTCTGAGCACCTTGGAAGACTGAGCCCATAGAACTAAATTCTTGCCCCCGAATCTTTGCATTTATCCCCCAAAACAAAGCTCCCAAGGTGAGACCCAGCCTACTACTTTATGGAGCATTTGTCATTTCCAGCTGCAGACTCAAGGAGAGAAATCCAGGAAGCATCAATAAATCCACTTTGACAGTGGATAAAGAGCTGTGAAAGAAGTAACATGTCAGGCTGATGATGTGGCTTTATTTCTCAGAGAAAGATCCATTTTATGGGGTGGAATAAAAATGCCAGCCAAGTCAAATGCCAGGAAGTATCATACTCAATTGACTGCCAGTAGGAATTAAAAAAAAAAAAAATCAGAGAAGGGGGAGACATGTGACATATAGGAAAAGCAAATACTAACATACACTGAAGCCCTGCACACCTGCTACCTGAATGTGACAAAGGTATGTGTTCTTACATTAGCGTTAATTTGTCTTGCGTGTCCCTGTTTGCTCAGACAAAGCCAGGGTTACTTGTGAGGGGCTTTAAAGACCTGGTGGGATTCACACTTTGGACATGAGGGGGCAGTGTTATCTGCTGTTTGTTGTCAGCAAAATTCATTTTGCTGTGTAATATAGAGGATGGTTCATTACAGTCAGTTCACTCCTACCTCCCAAGTTGCAGTGGCAAAATCTGGAGCGCTGCCCCTTTCCAACCAAGGGATGCAGGCTTTTTAAACTGCCTTGGTCAAAGTGGGGACACTGGCCCTTTAAAAGATCACAGCCCGCTCAGCCCAAATGGGGAACAAAGCCCAGCCTAACAATTATGAAACGCTCTCTCTCTCTTTTTTTTTTTTTGAACATGCAGGTTTTAGGGGCCGCTGCCACACTCTGAGGTTAATAATCAGTTTTAATATTCACTTAGGGGGCTGTAAAAAATGAATGAAAATTTCCTAATTTGAAAATGGACTTGATTGGCAGCTTTATTATCTCTGTAAGGTGCATGGCATTCCACACAATCAAGTCGTTTTTAAAAATAATCTTGCTGCTTAAGTCGTACGCGCCACTAATTGCATTTTAATAAGTCTCTTTAAAATCTTTCCATATTTTTTAATATCCTAATATTAGATAAGTGATTGCTGGGGACACTGGAGGGCACTGAAGTTTATAGAAAGAGGAACACCGTAATGAAGCTTTATTGGGATGGCATCACCAAACAATTGCTGTGATAGCAACACTCCCAAGCTTGGAGAAGTGCCAGATATCCCCCCTGGAACTGACTCAGACACTAGGCTTTGTGGCTCAGGAGTGACTTGGAAAATGGATGCTTTTGGCTCATAAATTGCTTCTTTCTGTGGTGGAAATGATTCAGAAACTGGCCTCTTTTGGCTTTGGACACTGGCTTCTATGGGTATGTCTACAAGATTTTGAGCCTTTGTGGGTCATTTTTTCCAAATTTTCTCAGCAACCATGAAACTGAGAGAGAGCCTTACAGTAGCAGATGTGGGATGATCTGCCACCCTCGTAGGTCTCATCCTACTCTTTAGTATTGATTGGCTTACACCATGGCTTGTAAGAGGCTAGACAATGGGCTTCTTTTTGGCTAAGAAATTGACCTGTTTCTGGCTCACAAACTGGCTCTTCTCTCCTTCTCTGTGTGTGTTTTCTAAGTTGTAGCAAATCAAAAACCATCTCATTCATGAAAGAGCTTTATTTCCCTGTGACCTGCCTGGTCTAGACCTTGACAGATGTAATTAAAAGTTTGCCAGAGTGGCTCTCGCAGATGCCAGGGGTTATGAAGTGATTCAGTGAGAATGAGAGAATGATAACTTCTGAATGAGGATGGACAGATGGAGTAGATATGCTTTTACTCCTCAAAATCAGGCCATATGTAGGGTGCGATTGTCTCTGGGATTACGTACCAAAGTGTGTGTGAGGGGAAATGTATGAGTGCGCACAACCCAGCATTATTACTAGCCTCCCCAAAAGGAGAAGGGCGCATAGAATGGCAACATATTGGAAATTAATCATAATGAAAAAGAGCAAATACATTTGAACTGGTGACAGAAGCTGAACCAAAACCCCGGATCCAAATCCAAACTGTGAGCTGGATCCTGCACCTGGATCCACATGGGCGAACTCCTTCACTGGTGCAGAATCAGTGGGGATCTGCATATAGACATGAGGATGCAGGGGGTGGGGGCAGCCCACAGTGTTCCAGTTGTAGGATTTGGTGCTTTGTATCTGAAGCCTATCTGCCGCTGAAACAGAGTGTTCCCCTAGTGTGTGGTTTCCAAGTAGACTCCAGGGCAGTCATGTAATTTTCAGTGCCGTGCTGTGGCATTATTATCTAAGTAAAAATCAATGAAAAAAATGTCTTTCCATTTTTTCCCCCCCTAAAAGCAAGTTACAGTAGAATTGGCTCATAGAGAATTTGGCTATGATGAAGCAACACTTGTGTCACAGAAGAATGAACTCTGCAATTCCAGTTATATTGCAGATCATTTATATGGGACCCTCAGCACAGAATAACATTGTTCTGTGGGGAAAAAATGACTCCATAGTGTTGCCAAATCTTGCAATAATTGTTGTTTTTCTTAATGCCCCAGCTCCTGGAGTCATGGTATAGTATAGTAGACTCTCAGCTTTCATTTAAAAAAACCCCCATGTTTCTAGCAGTTTCATGGTTGCTGAGAAAATTTGGAAAAAATGACCCACAAAGGCTCAAAATCTTGAAGGCAAGTAAAAAGAATCTATAATAATTAATATGTTTTAAAAATGTTATTTTTAAGCCAATTTCATGATTTTCTGGGGGGCTTGACTAATGATTTAGCATTTTTATAATTGACTTGGAAGAAAGCATAAAATTATCACTGATAAAGTTTGCAGATGACACAAAAATTGTTAGAGTGATAAATAGTGAAGAGGACAGGTCATTGATTCAGAGTGAGCTGAATCTCTTGGTAAACTGGGTGCAAGCAATCAATATGTGTTTTAATACATCTAGGAACAAAGAATGTAGGTCAGATTTACATCAAGAAAGATGTTGATAAATTGGAGAGGGTTCAGAGAAAAGCCACAAGAATGATTAAAAGATTAGAAAACATGCCCTGTACTAATAGGCTCAAAGAGCTCAATCTATTTAGCTTAACAAAGAGAAGTCTAAGGGGTTACTTGATTATAGTCTATTAAGTATCTACAGATCACTGACAATTTTTAAATCAAGATGGGATGTTTTTCTAAATGATCTGCTCTAGGAATTATTTTGGGGAAGTTGTATGGCCTGTGTTACACAAGGGGTCAGACTAGAAGATCACAACATTCCCTCCTGGCCTTAGAATCTTATGAATCTATGAACTTTTGAATATGTGGAGTTGATGCTATTGCTATTAAAAGGTTCCTTTGAACTGGTGTGTTGAAAAAGAGCTGCTTTCTGACTGCCTGAAGAAAAAGATATCTATCTATCCATCCATCCTCATGTGCATCATCATAGAATCTTTCAACCTGCTCCTGCCCCTCAATAATATTATCTCTAGGCCTAATCCTGTTCCCACTGAAATCAATGGAAGTTTTGCCGCTGCCTCTAAAAAAAGCAGGATCAGGGTTTTTGTTTGGTACAGTGCTCATAGGGACAATATATCCATTAGTAGCCAAATGGTTATTCCTAGCTGTGTAACTTCATTGGGCCTCCAAGAATGTGAGATGCTACTGAACAGAAAGCAAAACCCTTAAAATTAGCCAAGAGCTAAAAAGGAGTTAGCAGCTTCCAAACTTCCTTTCTTCCTTCCTTCCTTTCTTTCTTGAAACCAAAGAGGAGAAGTTCCTGAAAGTCTCACTTCTTACTGAAAGGCTGGGAGGCACATGTTCAGCGAACTTATGAACAGGAAGTAAATATCCAGGTCATATTTAGCCCTTTTCATGTGGTTCTTTTAATCCCCCAGATTGGGTTTCAGAGAAGTTTTACAGTTTCAGTTTTACAAAGCAAACCTTCCTTTAATGTTGGTGTTTTAAAGAAAAAGCTTCAGTCAAAACATGTGTGTTTTACATCAGCCAGATGTGACGTGCAGAGGAATGGGCCACAATGTGGCAGCCAGCTCTGCCGTGGGAGTTGGATGTGTTGGTGCAGTTGGAATAACTGGACTGAGGGTGGGGGCTGGAGGTCCCAGTGGAAGGATCAGTATATGGACTCTCTCCTCGTGTGGTTTTCTCTCCCATCTCCTTGAACTTATACCTGCAGTCCCAAGACAGGGCTATTATTGTTTTACAGTAGCAGCTAGAGGCCTCAACTGAGATCATAGCTCTATTGTACAGGTGCTGTACATATGGACAGCAAGAGACCGTTCCTCCCCTGAAAATCTTTAAGTCTACCTAGACAAGAAACACAAAGGATGTGATGGGAAACAGTGAGGAAGTGAGTTGCCCAGGGTCACCCAAAAAGCCAGTGGCAGAGTCAGGAATAGAAGTGAGGTCTCTTGAGTCCCAGGCCAGTGCTCTATCCACTAGACTATACTGCCTCTCATATGCTGCTTTTCTATTCGATCATCCTTGACCCTTTAAAATATCTTCTATATTAATAATAATACTTTGCCCTTCTACACAACTTTTTCTCGAGGCCTTTTTCAAATCTAAATGAATTCAGCTTCAGAGCACCCCACCTCCCCCGAGGTAGGCGAGATTTGATTTTTAACTTTCTTCTCTCTCCAGCAGTTGGGATGGATGACACTGACTTCATCAAGGATCTTTGCTGTGCATGACAAGAGCAATGAGGAAAGGGCTGAGGTGGGTTTATAACATTAGTAAATATCCCAAGCTATTGTTTTTAAAGTTCACCTCATTGGTGTGAATGACCTTCATCTCCATCCCTGAGATGAGCCATTTCTGTAGCACATTCGCCTCACCAGCCTACTTGCTGCCATCTGACTCAGGAGGTTAACCCACGTTCAAGTGGAGAACAACCTTGTAGGAGGGCCTTTCAGAGGGCTTTGAAGAAACCCCTCCATGTTCCTCACCTGGAATTTGGAGCAACCAAAGAAGGGACTCTTTCCAGAAGGTCCATCCCAGGTTTTATGCTAAGCCCAGTGCATGATGGGACAGGACTTTGGGAGGCTGGTCAGTGCAATGAGTATGGTCATGGTATGTAGACTTGCTCCACAAAGTGGCTAGTGCTATATCTCACTATGGAGTCTGTGTGCCTTCATTTCTGAATCACCTGCGGCAGAAAGGAGAGAGTGCTTAGAATGATTCTCTTCCCCTTTTCCTAATTATGTGTCCACACTTATGCTCCCTTACCTAGGTCATTAAATGGTAGGGTTGGTCATGGAAACCTGTGTACAAATAACAGCCCTTGAATTAACACCATTAGTTTTTCCTTTAATAACTTTTTATTTTTATTGTGTTTTATTTTTGCCAGTATAAGGTTTTTGGCATTTGGGTCTAGGCTCTCTGGTGATCTCCTTGAAGTGACTGCACTGGATTGCCCCACTTCCCTGACTGACATTGGGTATAGGATTCCTCTTTGCTCTGGCTGGACATATTGATCAGATGGGGTATAGTGGGTTTGTGGTGCTTTTATTGGGGGTCTGTGGAAGTGGGTGGCCTCTCTGGAGAGGAGCTGATTGATTACCTCTTTAGAGAGGGTTGGTTTGGATGGGAAGTGGGTAGTAGGCCAGAACTGACTTTGGATTGTTTGGGATGGATGGTTAGTGGAGCTGGTTCAGCTGATTGTCTCTTTGCACTGGAGCTAATGAGGGGAGATAAGGGTGAGAGGTTGAGGAATGGGCTGCATGAGATGGAGAAAGACTGGGAAAGTTGTTTCTTTGGATTTTCTGAGATAGGGCTGGATTAGATCAAATTGGGCTGAGGTTGCCCTTTTGGTGGGTATTTTATTTGGTGGAATTAGATCCTCTTTTCAGGATGGAGTGGATTTGAAATTTCATGGTGTGATCATACCCTCTCCCCCAGACCTTTCTCTTTGGCTTGCGAATGTCTTGGGAAATTGTTCATAAGAATACCAGGAAAGTGGTATTTATTTTAATAGATGGGCATTGTGATCCTGACCATGACTCATCCGTACAGACCTTTCCTCTCATCCACTTTCTCTGTGGTGCCACAGCTCATCAACTGCCACCCTCAGCAAAGGGTCCTTGTCCTAGTTGTCTTTTTGTGTGCAGTGGTAGAAGTTGGGTGTGCACTGAGAAGGGAGTGGGAGCTTCTCGAAGGACTATGGGACTCTGTCAAAGAGGCTGAGCACCTGAAGCTTTCATTGACATCAGCTGGACTCACAGCTGGTCATCACATCTGAAAATCAGTCCCAATATAGGGAGCAGGTGGCTAAGTTGATTTCTGGTGTCATGCCACTGAAGTCAGTGGAGTCATATCAAGGATAATTTTGGCCTATCATCTGATCAGACGCCTGGCTGAAAATTACTCTGTCAGGTCTTCAGAAGAAAAAACAGAGACTTTGGTCCAGGGTATAACCAGATTTTGGATTCTAGTGGACACCAAAAAACAGTTCCCTTTTTCAGACCTGCTCAGTCAGTGCTCTTCCCTCTGTAGCAGGAAGAATGGGACAACCTGAGTGTTTGTGTTAGACTGACCGAAACATGGAAAAGGCAGGACAACTTCCTGGGGCACCTCTTGTCTGCAAACCCAATCAGTGGGGAAGGAGAGATGGTCCAGTGGATAGGGTACCAGACTGGAACTGAAGAGCTATGGGAGCAGTAACTGGCTCTGCCACTGACTCCCTGTGTAACCTTGACCAAATCACTTAATCTACCCTGTTCCCTAGTTTCCTGCGAATCCCCCTATGAGATAGGGAAATAGTAAGAATAAAATACATATGTAGCTGTGAGACCCTCAGTTGCTGCTGTGATGAAGGCCATATAAGTACCTAGATAGCAGAAAGTCTGCTGAATATCTATTGATGACAGTACTTTACAAGGCTGTTGCACCATCTGTCAAAGCTCATGAAGCACTTCACTGATGCTGCTTACGCTATCCCTTGCCTCCAGGAGGCAGCACTTTACAATCCCCATTTACAGATGGGCAAACTGACTTTTCCGCAAGTGCCAGGGTGGCAGATCTGGGGATAGAATTTTGGATTTCCAGACCCCTGCTCTAACCATTAGACATTTGCCTCTCCATGACAGCTCTGTGCAATCCCAGGACTCATTTATTTTCTCTATTAAAACAGAAGTAAACAAATATTTTCTTTCCAAGGCCCATTGGGGCTGGGGAAAAAATGGAAGTAAAATTAAAAATAAAATGACATAAGTCCCTCTTGGCCCAGGGTTGTCCAGTCTCCTTTATATTCACACTTCTCTTTGTTATGTTTCCTTGAAGTCAAACCTCCCCGGAGAAGGGAACCTCAGAGTTTCTGGTGCTGTGGCAGAAATGCTTCAAGAAAAAGAAAAATAATCGCAGCTGCAATGTTTAAAATAAGAAGCTAATCAAAGGCAGCCCATGTGGGCGCCACTTTCATCTCTCATCTTCAAAGAGGTGCAAACAAACATTGTCGGCTTGCCAAACAGCAGCCTCAGCGGCTGACAATCCCATTACTCCTCCAGCGTCCACCCTCCCCTTCCATGCTGCCGAGCCCGTAGGCACGGGAGCCCAGGGTTGGTTCCAAAGTGAGAACCTCTAGCCAGTGGGGGGAAGCCACATATGGAATTCCTCTGTGGATCCAAATAGTTTCATAACAAACATACTTGTGCCCCGTAGGGGAAGGTCCACCTCTTGTTCTGTTGCATCCTGTCTAATAATAATAGTAATAATAATAATAATAATACCACCACTCATTCCCTGCACTACTAAAAAGCCTCTGGATCAGAGGGTTTTTCTTCCCCAAAGGGTTAGTTATTTTTTTAATAATATTCAGACCTTGATGAAATCCAGATGTAGCTAGTGCAGTTTGAGAGTGTGGACTAGCAGTCAGAGCAGCGGACCTGGAAATTTGAACTTTTGGGTTCTACTCCCAGTTCTGCTATGGACTAACTGTGGGCAAGTAATGCAACTACCCTCTCTTGTGCCTCTGTTTATGCACTGAGGTGTTGCTGATTGTTGCAAAAGTGTTTTGAATTCCTCAAAGATACAGTTTAAGAGCAAAGTGTTAATAGTGGGACTATTAGTCTGTATTTTGAGAATACAGACTAACACGGCTGTTACTCTGAAACCTGTCAATAGTGGGACTGAATCCTGACTTTTTTCTCTAGCTATGAAATAGCTAAGAGTCTCTATGGGGAAATCCAAAGGGACTAGTGCTGGAAATACCACAAAATAATGTAATTAGCCACGGTCTTACATTTATAGGAAGCAGAACTTGGGACGGTTTTCCCCTTATAGGGGATACAAACTGGGGAACAACCTAAGCAACTGCTGTGTGACACCACTTCCTGCAGACACGATGAGAAAGGAGATTTATCTGAAACTATTGTCAGGAAGGGGCAGAGCTGAGACATTGAATAGTTCTGTGTGAAGTCTGGATGCTAGCACCTGGCTGTAAAGCACCGAGCTGTATGAAATGCAGTAGCCTCTCCCATGGGTGGGGTCTGGGTATGACCTCCAAGACAAATTGCTCTATATTTCTTCCACTAGAGACTCTCCTGGAAGCACAGTTTTAGGTCTTTGATATTTGGGGAAGGGGTATTATGCTTTGGTGGATATTTCCTACCAGTGGCTTTTGATGGATATATTGATGGTTAACATTTCCACAGCAGTTTGTAAACAAAACAACCCCCAGTATCCCCCCCAAAGAGTCCTGGCAGAGAGAGCCCATGCATGAGACCTGATGCCGAATCTGGCCGGAATTCTCGACGTTGGCAGCTGCAAATATCCATCAATGTAAATATCCAAGTATCCATGGTCTTTTGGAAATCTCCAGTGGAGCTGAGGTGAGATGTCTGTGAGTGGGCTGCAGCTCTGAGTAACAGCTGTCAGCTCTGCCCCAATCCTGACCCAGCTTCACCCCTGGAGCTCTGTCTTTAATTCCAAAGACATTCCCAAGGAATCTCTCCCTGTAAAGAAGGGGAAAGACAACATGGCAACAATACCCCTGCCAGAATGATCTGTCGCAAATGGTGGCTGTTGACTGGCCCGTGTGAGGTTGCTCGGTCTCAGGTGTGCCCCAAGTGTGTCACTAATGAGAGACCAAAGGTGGAATGGACGCCTTTCGGGTCTAGAGCGGGTCAGAGTGTGAGGCTGGGCTGGAGTGAAAGAGCTTGCACTGCTCATGCTATCCTGTACAGAATGGAAGCTGGCTTTTAGGACAATCAGTGCAGGGAATCACTGGACTGGGTTCTATTCCTGGCTATGCCACTGGTCTGCTGGGTGACCTTGGGCAAGTCACTTCACCACTCTGTGCCTCAGTTTCCCCACCTGTAAAATGGGGATAGTGGTATTGACCTCCTTTCTGAAGTGCAGTAAGGTCTGTAGATTAAAGGTGTTGGGTATTGTAATTCAGAATTGAATTGTATCTTGGTGCTTGCCAGAATTTTGACTGAGAACTCTCTCCTGCTGCCCTGTACCTGTCTGGGGCCACACTGCTCTTTGACCTCATTAGCAGCATTACAGTAGCTGTGGGAGCAGTTCACTGGTGAGGTCACCCACCCGCAGGAGCCTCCTGGGGTCTGCACTGAGTTCATAATGGGTGGGGAAGGGGGAAGCAGGATTGGATCCATGTGCCAGCTCCTCAGTAATGAGGAAAACCTGTCCCAGCCAGGGAAGGATTCAATTAAGAGGCCAGAGGAACTCCGGTGAAGGGGGGGAGGGCACTGGGATGTCTAGGGCTGCTTGTTGGCAGGAATAAAGGTGCATGGCATAAGCACAGGCTGCAGCCATAAAGGAAGAGAAACTGACTCCCGAGTAGCCCTGATTTTCCCCTCCCCCATACAGCATACAACAAGGTAGAGATTAGACCATTACACCCATGGGAAGCCACAGAGCTGTGCTCTCTTTTTATGGACAGTAGCAGGAAATCAGCAGATTGGAACTAAATGGGAGCTCCAATTTGAACCAGATGTGACCCCAGGGCGATGAGAAACTCAGGGATGCTTTCACTCTGACATATCCACTGGTGTTGGGGGGAAGGTGGCCATAGCAGCCTGTCAGACACTGCTGGATTGTGTCATCCCAGTGGTAACAGAGTGGCTGGATGTCATAGCTGGGCTGTAGTGAGGCAACGGTAGGGTTTCCCATTGGAAATAATAGGCTGCCTCCCAAGGTTTTGGGTGTGCATCATGGGTCATCAGCATGGGACCTACACCACCCCAGCACATACCTCTCTGTTTTGAGCTAAAAGAGTGGCTCCACTAGCTAGTTGCAGTAGTAGGCTGTTATCCCTTGTGCGGACTGGCCTCTGTAGTCACTACTGATGCACAATGCCCTGTACTTCCACCCGGCCTGCCCCACAGAATATCTTGGGGCTCAATTTTTTCCCCACCTTCCCTTTGGATTAACACAAAATCTAAAAATATAATAAAATGGCTCCTATTGTGAACCAAATCCCCCTGCCCAAGCCTTGGGCTCTTTGGATCTGGGGTTTTGGTTCGAGCCTACCAACCTTTGCCTAGTAATAATTCAGTTTCAGACTCTCGGGAAAGGGTGAGGACAGTTCAGTTAAAATGTGATGTTGACAACTCATGCAATATTTAGTATTTTTCTTAAAGCCTCAACTCTTGGAGTCAAGTGATTAGGTGACAGTCTTGGCTTTCATTTTAAAAAAGTCAGTTTCTAGACCTGCAGGTTGCAGAGAAAAGCTTAAAAATGTGACCCCTAAAGGGCTAAGAATCAGAAGGTCAGTATAACAACTCAGCATTTATTCATGTTTAAATGTCATGATTTTTAAGCCAATCTCATGATTATTTGGGGCCTGATTCATGAATTTTGCCCGCTTAGGGTTGACCATGCTGAAATGAAGTGGCTAGAGGCCAATTCCTCCTCTCTTTCTCTACCCCTTTGCCCCCTTTCTAATCTAACCAATGATTTCAGAACCAGTTAAACTCTTTCAGAGTCTATTTAAGCATTCAACACACTCTGCCCTGTCTGTGCCCTTGGCCCTGAGCCAGGCCCAGGGTGATGCTGTAATGTATGATGGAGAGGCACAGACCCACCCAACTCTTGATATCCTTGGTGCTGTCTCAGGTAGGACGGTTTGCTAATGAATTATTCCAAATGAGGAGCAGCTTGTGGGGTCTCTCTACCCACTAGAAGAGAATCTCATCAGCGAATGACTAAGGACTTTCATGGCTGGAGCTGGTGCTTTTTCACTAATCTCACAGAGCCTGATCCTTAAGCCCACTGACGCTGACTGTCTTTCCATTGAGTTAGATAGGCTTTGGATCAGACCAGTAACTCAAATGGTGGCAGACTAGCAATAAACCAGTCAGCAGGGTATTGTCTAGCCTGGGAAAACATTCCCACCCTCCTGTACCTGTGCAATCAGCTAAGCAGGCTGATATTTCAGGAACAGCCTAAGGGAAGCAGCAGAAAAGAGATCTGATTCTTCCCTGCCTTGTGCCATTTACAATCTATGCACCGGCGAGCGTGAAAACTGCACCATTCTGATTAAGTAGCATTTTATGCTTTCCTAGGATGGGTGTAAATGACACTCGAGTGCAAAGCAGGGGAGAATCGGGCCCAGTGGTTAATAGTGGTAACGCACGGATGGGGAAGAAGGCTGGGTCTGGATTGAGAATAAAGTAAGATGCCATAAGGGATAAGAATGGAATGTGATGAATATGGGCCTAATGATACAACTGGAGCCCATTGCCTGAGACCCTGTCAGCACGCTAACATTTTACAACCCTTATCTGAACCCTCCTGGGGGAGGTGAGGAGTGGTTAGTCTCCAACATGTTTTTGATTAAACCAGTTGAAATGTGGTGTTGACAGGGCTCTCCAAGGTTTGCTGAACAACTCTGTTAGCTGGCCCTCCCAGGCGGTCCCACAACAATGCGTGAGAGGTGGTTGCCAAATGGCTACCTTGCAAGGCAGGTCAGGGTTTGGACTGGACCAGCTGATGCTGCCAAAGCTGCAGCCTGAGGGGGCTCCTGGGTTCTTTACTGATACAGGCGTAGACCGATGAGCTGGAATCTATTCTGCCCCATGCATCTTTGTTCAGTGCTGTGAGTGCAGAATCTTTATTTCCTGGTGGTGATGAAAGAGGCAGAAAGAACCTAGCAAGGTGTTCAGATCCCAGGTGGGGTTTGTGGTGGCGACAATCAGAGGAAATATCCCATGAATTTGCAACTGGAACGACTGTCCTGCTGAGTGAGTGAGAGAATAAACAGGGAATCCCACCACGTCTCTTATGCAGAGTCACCCAGACCACAACCCCGCTGAGAGATGGGTCGGGGAGGGAAAGCAGCTCTCTGAAAACACATGAAAGCCTGAACATTGGTGCTGCATTCTGGCCTCGCACTAGCAGATTTCCAGATAAGTTCCCTGAAGTCAGCAGAGCTTCTCAGGATTGTCAGTGAAACCAGAATCTGGCCCCTAGGCTGACATTAATGGAGTGACAGGTGGGAGGAGTCTGACTTCTGAACCCCCCCACCTCCCCCCCGGCCCTTATTGCCCCTGTTACCCTGGCAGAGTTAAAGGAGTTTAAGCTGCATGGGCAGCCTACTAGTTTCTAAAGGGAGCTGGGGCTGCACGGGCAGTGCTGGACCTGGGAACAACCTCTCAGCGTGAGGCAGAGCAAGGTGCAAGGCTAAAAGGACGTTGGTTTGGAGCTTCTGGCTATTCTCCTCCAGAGCCCGCATCAGATAGCCCATTAAATGGAGCGAAACCGCACTCCTTTCCTGGAGAAAATGCAAGTGGGCTTGTCAACAAGGCACTTTCCGACCACCGTACCAAACTCCTTCATGGAAACTAAACAGAATTGACCAAGTAGTGATTTACGGCCATTTCCCTCGGTGTTTGCTTCAGTCTCTTTGCACCATTGCCATGGCAGCAAAGGAACTATTTACTCACCTCGCTACCTTGCCACATCCTGGTCTTCTGTCTGAGACAAAGCCCGGCTTGATATGAAATGGCAAGCAGAGCCACTTAGCGTTGGCAGGCTTTAGAGTCACTGGTGGCTTTGTCTCTGGCTCTCCTCCCTTCCAGAGATTATCTAGTCAGACTGCGGGGGGGACGCCTCACCAAATAATCCTTCGCGCTTATACAGCTGCTTCATCCAAGGGCTTTGGAGTGCTTTATAACCATCAGCCTCTACCTGAGACAGAAAGGAGCTACACCAGCACTAGATTTGGTCATGTATCCCCAGGAAATAAGCTTTGTCACTTCCATTTTACAGGTGGAGAAACTGAGGCACAGAGCTGTGTAAGTGAGTTCCTCAGAAAGTCAATGGCAAAACTGGAAACAGAACCTAGCTTTCCTGACACCCAGACCCCAGCTCTAATCACTATTACCAAGTATAGTGCTTTGTGGGCCAGATTCACCATTGTCCTGCTATTCATGCGAATATTGGCACCAGTGCAGTAGTAATGTTTCACTCTGACTTTGCACCTTTTGCACAAAGTGCATGGCAATAGTGAATTGGTCAAACTCCATTGCAAAGTTAACTAATTAATCCTAAAAGCACGCCTGAGAGATAGTTTAATAAATTCATAGAGTTTAAGACCAGATGGGACCATTGGATCATCTAGTATGACATTGTGTATCACAGGCCATTAATTTTCACCCGAATATCCCTATATTGAGGCCAGACCGACTAAAGCATTTAATTCCCTAGGAAACAAAACTGTATGCCATAGGGAGAGACTGAGGTGCACCAATGCTTGAGGCCCTTGCAATTGCAGGGAATTGATTAGATGAGAGATGCCCAAATGATCTCAGTGGACAAATCATGGCCTATGCTGCAGAGGAAGGTGAAAAACCTCAAGGTCCCTGCCAATCTGCCTGTTCCTTCCTGACTGCCAATCTGGCGACCAATATATGTCCGTGAGCACGTGGGCAAGACACTAGCCAGGCACTGAAGAAGAGGATTCTAGTCTCTACCACCTCAGAGTTCTGGGCCACCCCATCTGGTGTCCCTTCTCCAGCTGTGGCCAATCTCTGATGCTTCAGAGGAAGGCAAAAAAACTACCTCAGACTACATCTAAACAGTTGTGCATCAGAGGAAAAAAATCCTTCCTGAGCTCTGCAGATAACTAGATAGGTGGGCAGTACTATTACCTGTTTATAGATTGGGCAATGGAGACAAGGGAGCTACATGGTTAAAAATCACATAGCAGATCAGTTTTCAGAATAACAGCCGTGTTAGTCTGTATTCGCAAAAAGAAAAGGAGTACTTGTGCCACCTTAGAGACTAACCAATTTATTTGAGCATGAGCTTTCGTGAGCTACAGCTCACTTCATCGGATGCATACCGTGGAAACTGCAGCAGACATTATATACACACAGAGATCATGAAACAATACCTCCTCCCACCCCACTGTCCTGCTGGTAATAGCTTATCTAAAGTGATCATCAAGTTAGGCCATTTCCAGCACAAATCCAGGTTTTGTTTGGTTTGCAGGAAATGGCCCACCTTGATTATCATGCACATTGTGAAGAGAGTTGTCACTTTGGATGGGCTATTACCAGCAGGAGAGTGAGTTTGTGTGTGGCGGGGTGGAGGGTGAGAAAACCTGGATTTGTGCTGGAAATGGCCCAACTTGATGATCACTTTAGATAAGCTATTACCAGCAGGACAGTGGGGTGGGAGGAGGTATTGTTTCATGATCTCTGTGTGTATATAATGTCTGCTGCAGTTTCCACGGTATGCATCTGATGAAGTGAGCTGTAGCTCACGAAAGCTCATGCTCAAATAAATTGGTTAGTCTCTAAGGTGCCACAAGTACTCCTTTTCTTATAGCAGATCAGTGACAGCCTTGACTAGAATCCAGGTCCCCTGGCTGCAAATGGTCTGTGCTAGTCAGTTGGCCATACTGGTGGCATTTTAATGCAAGGTGGACAAGCAGCGGCGTGAGACAAACCTTTTCCCTCTGTATGCCATTGATGTAGGTAAAATGGATCCTTAGCCCCAGCCACCAGGGCCCAGATCTTCATAAGAGTTCAGTATGCTGAGTGCTGGGCACTGGTGAAAATTTGGTCCCATATCATTGCATAAAAGCCCTCTCTTTCCCCTCCCCTCCCTGAGACCCCCATATACAAGAGAGTATTTTTCTGATTAGTTGGTTGATTTCCCCAATTGGGATTTGGAAAGGAGGTATCAAAAGTGTTTGGGACCTCAAGCTTGTGGAATAAACTTACAGGGCGAGAGCAGTGGGTGATCCAGCACATGCTTATTTAGTTAATGTCTTTAATGTGCTTTGAAATCCTTACCTGAAAATATCCAGTGTAAGTTGCTATATGCGCAGCTTGTGAGATTTGTGTCACATGGGGCTCCCCTGCCTGGTTATGTGTACTGAGCGAAGCAATGACTGTACCCACGAGTCCTTTTTTTAAGACTGTGGGTGCCAGAGAACTGTTGTGGGTCAAATTTTCAAATGCAGGCAACAACATTTTACCTGTGAAATGAATGAAACATTCATTTGTGCCTGTAAATAGGCTTTTGCTTGTGCATCTGAGTAACTGTGTGCATATGTGCCCGTTTGCTCGCACAATTACCTGTTTAGTGTATGTGCAAATGCAGGTTCTAAGGTATGCTTAGGACAGTAGAAGTTTGTTTAGATGTACTTTGCACAGTGTTATATTGCAGTGCAGCCACTGAAAGGTACATTGTTGCGACTAATGTTACAGCCTGAACCCTGTGTCTAATTAAGTCAGGGCACAGATTTGTGCTTAGTGTGAAGGCTTCTCAGCTGTGAGGCTTTGGAATCTCTTCTCTGTTTAATGCAAGCTAAGCATCTTGGTAAAGGACTCCACGAGGGTGCTTTGCAATGCTTCAGTACACAAAAAAACCAGGCTCCTGGAAGTCAACAGAGATGTGAGTGGATCTACAAGAGCCCATGATGACACTTGTAGGGTAAGTCAGTTTGTCAATGAGCCCAGCGGGAGTGGCAGAAAATCTCTCTCAGTCCTATTCCCCACTTCCCTTTGCTGCTACACGTTTAGGTGGGTTGTTGCAAGTTCCAGTAGTGGATGATATTGTTATGTTCTCCATTGTGTACTGGTTGGGGGACAAGAAGCAATAGCTGGATCTTCTGTATTCCCCTTTGCCCTGACTGAAGCCCAGACTGCTCTTTAGCAGGACTGTGGACCTGCCTTTCAGAGCCAGAGATTTTTCACCCCCGTCTCTCTCCGAGCTGAACAGAGTCCCTTCTTTTTCATCTCTCGCCACAAAGCTGTGGTGAAAGTTCCTAGGGTTTCTTTGGCCCGTGTGGTTGCAGTGTGATGGATTTTCTGTTTATGCACAGCCAGTAACTGTTAACTGAGCAGCACAAACCAAAGAGAGTGTAAGGGCTTGAGAAGGGGGAGTTAGTTTTGAGGAGGTGGAAGGGAGGATCTGTGTGAGGGTGGAGAAGGATCACTCTCTAAAGAGCCTGCTTTCTCTTTTTTTCTGAGCTGGGCTCTAGGGAAGACATTGGAGGGCAGGAAATGCTAAAGCATAGTAGGTCTGATATGCCTAGGTGATCTGCTTTGCACAGGCAAAATGTGAGGTAAATGAAGGGTTTACATATGCCATGAAGGGTGCAGGCATATTTTGGGGATGCACCTATGTTTGAAAACGTATCCCTCTAAAATGTGAACTCTCTTAATGGGTGGGTCTTGCTCCCTAATCATTTAGGGCCAGATTCTTACCTCGATGCGGTAGAGTTACACGTGTGTCAGGTTATGGCCAGTGACGTTCCTGGTGGTGATTGTGAAGGTCTTGTGGTCAGATTACAGCGGGATTCACTGGTAGTGAAGCTAGAGGACAGATCCTGAGTTGCTCTGGTGCGTTGCCATTGGGGTTCTAAAAAAAAAACGGAGTACTTGTGGCACCTTAGAGACTAACAGATTTATTTGAGCATGAGCTTTCGTGAGCTACAGCTCACTTCATCTCGTAAATCTCCATTCAGTGTGGTGATGGTCTGTGAAAGCAGTCGCTTTGCTATAAGAGGATTCTGCTGGCTGTGACATGCATGTTCCCTATGGCGCTGATAGACTCTTAGGCACAGCTGTGGGTCACGTCTCATACCTGTCTAGGTGCATTGTTTATTTAAGAAGTAGCAATAGGACTGGGACCAGTCATACAAGTGATGGGGAACACTCTGCATTTCAATAACGCCTTCCGTCCAAAGTGCCGTACTAACAGTCATTGAATCCTCTGAGTAAGTTTCATTATCCCAGTTTTCCAGACGAAGAATCTCCAGCACAGATTGGTTAAGGAATGGATCCAGGGTCACACAGTGTCAGTGGCTGAACCCTGAATTGAACCCAGGTATTCTGACCCCCCTCCCCCCCCCAGTTCTTCACTTTAACCTCAAGGCTGCTCTAATGGTTGTGTGATAGTCTGCAAAATTTGGCTCTGCTGTTGACTGATGCTGGAGGCACTACAGAGGTCTCAGTGCCCGGGGGAAGAAGGCCGTTATATTGCTTACAAGCAGCACCTTCTGGCTGACCCATGAGCCCCTTTGTTGGGCTGCTAAGGAGGTGGTGGCCGGGAGATTGAGGTGACAATACCATGGCTGACCACACCCCTCCTTCCCTAAGGAACTTTACAAACGCTGTGCTGAGTTCTCACTTGTGTGAGGCAAAAGGCAGAAACGTCTCAATGTGCCTGAGTTCTGCTCGTCTCCTCCAAAATCCCCGGGGCAGTGGTTTCCATGGGCTTAACCCTTCAGTCCTTAGCAGCCTAAGCAACGGGCGCCCATTTCAGAATGGCCCGGATTAACTCAGAGGGTTCTACACCTTCCCGGACAGGCTGCTCTGTGGGTCAGTGATGTCAGAAAGCAAGGAAGGCTGATATACTATGTGAAACTGGCAGGCCCAGCATCCTTGGGGAAGAGCTGCTGGTGGGGGAAGGGGTGTCAGATAATTCACTATCCACGTTAATTCTTCTCTTTGGGCCAAGTACCAAGTCTGTTCAAACGTTTGTTCAATACGTTTGAGCCAGAGGTAAAACTCCATTTATTCTACTGCCTAATTTTACTGCATGACTCATTGATGCAAATACGTTTGGCTCTCTCCAAAGGGGCTGTACAGGAAAGGGAAGTGTGTGTGTGGGGTCTAGACTCCAGGTTATCAGCCAAGAATGAGATTCTTCTGTTGGTTACACCCTCATGATCCTGCTGGACTTCAGAAGGGGACCCAGATGTTGTCTCTGGTGCAGCCACGGCTTTTTAGCAGACCTGACCCAAGTTCTCACCAAGACAACGTAATTGGGACATAAGTGAATTCTAGTCAGTTCGGGAAACACATCTTTTCAGTTCCTGAAAACATGCTATTATTAATTAAAGAGCACAAATACTAAGGGGGCCGCACGCCTTTCGTTGGCTGGTCTCAGACTTGTGCCTCTCCATTTGTCTCTTCTTGCTAAATTTTTCAGTGTTTTTAACATCAGACTGATGTTACGTATAATTACCAACTTTGCACCAAAATTATATTTGACATGGCTTGTGTGGGAAATTAGAGCATTTCAGAGACTACAAATTCACCTGGGAAGATGAGCCAGGCAAGACAAGGCAGTGTGGAGTGGAAGTAATTTGAATATTACATGTGCCCTCCTGAAAATGCCAAAATCATTTAAATTGCTAGAAAGGATATTTTCTCTAATTAACTGTGTGTGCTGGAGGGTTCATAACTGCGCTTTGGAGATAGAGGCCAGGCCAGGAGAACAGAGGCTGCTTTTGCACCACAGGGGGCAGTAAAGAATGGGCAGTGGGAGGGAAAAGGCCCTCCCCCCGCAAAATCATAGCCCGTTAATTACTATCCCTGCAGCTATTTGCTCTTAAAAAGAGATGCCTGGTTCTGTCCAGGACATGCCACATCCCTCCCCCATACCTCCAGTGATACCCGTGGGGGGGGGGGGGGGGACAGCGATAGCCCTTGCTCCCAATCCACATCCTGCCCTAACTCCTTGTTCAGGATGCTGGAACTGCATCAATTTGGAGCTTCTTCAAGGCCATCTCTCCTTCAGCTTCTGGCCTCGCCACGCTGCCCTCGGACGCTTCCCAAACGCTCTCCTTCCAGGCTCCCCCTTTAGCCGTCTTCCAGATATCCCTGGGCCCAGCTGACGCACACTCTTACTTCCCTTCACATGTAGAACTAGAAGCCAAGTCTGGCTTTTTTTCCTCTAAATTACCCTGATTGTTGTTGACATTTGCTCCTCGTTGTATATGAGGAGACTGAGGGAGAGATGGACACGGACAAACACACAGATGCGCACACACACGGATCCTCTCTCTTCCTGCACATCGATTGTTTAAGCACTAAACCATCCGCTGACTCTTGTGACTCTAAATGACATAGTGGTTTTTTGAGGTTTTCCTCCCTACGGCTGTGGAAACCGCACTGGCTCTTTAGTCCCTCTGATGTGAGGGCTTCCCCCTGCGACTGGGGAGTGAGGACTGGCACACACTCCATCTCTCTCTCTACCATCACCGCGCCTGTGGTTTCTGCTTCGTTACGTATTCATTTTTATAATGCAATTATTATCTTGTGGGGAGAAAAGAAAAAAAGATGCCCTAATTAGCTGCTTAAAACTCTTGAAAGGCTGTTGGTAACTAGGTTCAGCAAGACTCTTTTGGACAAGCAAGATTGAGGAGAGCTGTGTGCACTCATGTCTTCATAGGAAAGATATAGGACCAGGATTGGCCTGATCCTGTGGGGCTGAGCACTGCCTGCACCAAGCACTTTGCTTTCTCAGAACTGTCAAGGTCACACCCTTATAGATGGATCCCCTGTCAGTGACAGCCGTGAGCAGTGATCATCCACACAGCAGTCCCAGGGCCTGATTCCCCACTGCTATCTTGCACCATGCAAAGGGTGTATCAAACACTCTCCCAGTGTGAGTGGAGAGTTCAGACTTCCCCCGCCCCCCTGTTTTGCACAGGTGTAAATGATGGTGCAAGTTGCGAGGCAGGGGAGAACCAGGCCCACAATCTCTCCCATAGCAACCCTGGCCCTGGAAAATGGCACCCCACTGGCTCACAGCACACTTCACATCAGCAATCATCATCATCTTCATGGCACATCCCAAAGGGACATAGCCTCCTTGCAGATCGAACACCAGCCAGATCGATCCCTAGCTAGGTCCTCACCACAGCAAGGAGAGTAAATGCTGGCTAAGGACACTGAGGCACATGCCTGCTCTTCGGAGAATTGCCATGGCATCTTCAATGTCCACAGCATGGCCAATGCCTGTTGTGGTCTCCTACACAAGTCCCTCCGCTTGCCACAGCAAACAGATCCTTGGCTTACTTTCCTTGCAAAGGTGAAGGACTTGGTTGATTTGAATGTTACTCTCCAAAGGGCTAAATTGATCCCTTATGGGTTCTCCATTGGTTTTAGTAGGGTCCAGCTGGGGATGACTTGGCTCAGAAGGTCGACGTGTTTCAAACCTCCAGCCAACAGCCTGTCCCAGGTGACGAATGTCTGGGAGCTGTTTATATCAGGGTTCGGCAATGTCATGATTCAGTGTAACTTGTTGTAATTGTCCATTCCACGTTCTGGCCTGAGGGAAGGACATTGCACCTGAGCAGGAAGAGGAGGAGCTTAAGGGAAATCTGAAAATCCAGAAGGGTTATTTACATGCTGTTTGCATCAGGTAGCTTGGGCAGCTGCTCACTAATCCATGCTATACAGGAGAAGAAGGGAGTGGATGAATAATGCGCTCTGCTGTATGACTTTTCCCTTGCTCTTGAGGTGATAATTACCCCCTCTGGCATGCCTGTGCCCACCCACCTGCACAATACACATTTTTGCTATTCCCTCAGTTATTCCCTGTCCCCTTAGTGCAGCACCTGTGTTGGGGATGCACGTGCAGATTGCTGGACAGATGCAGTTTACTCAATTTACCCGACTCCTTGTCCAATCAACCATTTTATTTCCATGCCACTTGCATGGACAGCCTGTGTCACTTTCTCAGACTGTAGTCAGTGACAGCAGGTAGGATTTGAACTCCATGGTGATAAGAACACTGAAGATGAGATCTGGATGGTGAATGGATAGATGGGCAACTGTTGAATAAGGCAGTCAATTGGTCTTTGCTAGTGCCTGTTGCCAAAAATGTGGGAGAGCATGCCATACCCCAATCTTCCTAATATCGCAGCGTGATACTACCCTGTCACCTCCACCAGTCTCCCTGCCACCTAGCCTCGCAACCATGGAGTCCTCTTCAGTCACTCTCAATCCTTTGTACACTGAGGCTCTGGTCAAATCCTGCCTCTTCTTCCTTTAGTGTCCCTAATGCCCACCCTTCCTCTCTTCCCCCTACTGGTTTCTGCTTTGGTTCTCTTGCCCTGCAGTGATTGTCCATACCCTCACTCCCCATTGGCCTTCCCAAAACAATATGGCTAAAATACTCTTCCTCTCCCCCTGTTCTTACCATGTCGCCCTCCTTGACCCGTTCACTGCCTTTCTGTCACTGCTCCGCCTCCATGTCTCTACACTGTCTGTCTCTACACTCATTTCATCCCACTCCCCCAATCCAGCTGCCTTGGTCTCCCTCTCCCACCAGTGATGTTACCTTCTTTGTTTTTCCTTCATGCTGCCATTATGCCTGAAAGAACTTTCCTTGTCCTATGGGCCAGACGGCCTCTCTTGCAGCCAAGGAGCATGACAGCCGCAAGGCTGTCGGTATAAGCCGTGGAAGCTGTCAGCGGAGACTCCCTCCTTGCGCTGGATGGAACTGAGAACTGTGGGAGGATTCTGCAGCAAAGGAAGTAGCTTGCGCAGCCCCCCAGGAGCTGACTGCACCACCAGTGAGAGCATGGCAGGAGCCAGTACTCTCTGCTCAGGTGCCATTTTCCTTCCCCAGTGGGATGCCCCTAACCAGTGAGACCATTACGGGGGAGTATCCATCCTGTGAGTGCAATGGGGAAAGCCACCCACCTACTGCACGTCCTCCCTGCTGTTCTAGAGGAGCTGCCGGTTCCACCTGAGCAGAGGATTTGTCTAATTTCTCTCTCAGCTCTCTCCACGCTGGCAGGGATGCCGCAGTCTCCTTTCTTGGCACTAGATGGTGCCAAGAACCCTCGTGCAGTTGCAGTGAGCATTAGGCCCCTGCTCACTTTGTACCATGATGAGAAGATACCTCTGGCTTCACATGGAGGCTTTTCAGGAACTGTTCTTCGCTGGGTCCCTAAGGGGCCGTTTCCCAGATCTGCCTCTCAGTGACTGGGCTTGCAGGCCCCTGTGTATCCAGCAATCAAGGTGGAGATTTATGAAGTGGAAAGATGTCACATATACTAGTTGCTGTGTGGGAAAGGGAGGTTTATCTTCTGGGCCGTGGCTTGAGGACAGGATTTTCACAGGGTATTTGGTTCATCTGTCTCTTTCTGATTTTTTTTGTTCTTTAAATTTGGGCTGAATGTAGTACAAATGAAAGCGACGGGCTCTGAGGGCTATCCAGAGCCAGGCACACCATGGACAGGGGCAAGCGCCCCATGCTCCGCCCAGCCAGTGCCCCTCACTCCTGGTCTGCAGTAGATCTTGCCGTTCCAGTTCTGCCCCCAATAGTGCCATTTATCCAGCTCTAGCAGTGCATCTCAGCTCCGACTTGCCATCCCTGATCCTCTCCTGAACGGAGGCTTCTAACACGTAGTTGTTTCATGGCATGGACAAAGCACATCCAAAAGCAAGGTTGAGACCAGCGAACTAGTTCCACTTATGTCACCACTTGGATTTGAACAGACTCCCACAGAGCCCCCAGTAACTCTACCTCCTAACAATGAGCATCTGTAGAGCTTATCTCCTTCAGAGCTCCCGGCACCTGCTATCCGCAGAGCCCTGAAGGTTGACACTGGTGACACCCTCCCCCCAATATCTAACAACACTGTAATAACACCAGTGCTTTGCATTTATATAGGGCCTCTGATCCAAGGATCTTGATGCTCTTTGCAGGCATTAGAGATAGGGTGATGTTTACCTGTGAGGTAGCGAAGTGTTACGGGTAAACTCAGGCCCCGAGAAATGAAGTGACTTGCCTGAGGTCACACAACCAATCAGTGGCAAAGCTGGGGATGGAACCCTGGTTCCCTGGCTCTAGCCCCTAGTCGACGGTCCTTCTCCATCTCCCAGCAGCAAATGCCCCCTGAATTGCAGAGCATCACACGTCATTGTAGGAAGTGGCGACGTGACACCCCAGCTACGGAGGGGAACAAATCCAACCTTCAGGGCACAACCTTTCAGTTTCCCAAATTAGTCCAGGTCAAGGAACTCAGCGAGCCTAATTCACCCCCTACTCTGTGCCCTGTGACCCAAGATGCAGGACAGCTGAGAATCGTCCCATTGTGTTCCCATCTCAGGGTTCTTGCGCCATTATATCATGTCTTGTTCCATTCCCAAAGCTGTGTAATCCTTGGTTTTATTTTTTCCTACGCCATTTCTGTGACTACCCCCCACCCCCACCCCAGATGAGTGCATGTTCAGGGCATCAGCTGTCACATCCTCTTGACCGCCCTCCCATCAGGTCGCTATGGCCATGCCGCATCACCGTGCATGATACAATGTGACAAAGCAGGTGCAACCATAGCGGGAAATGGGGGTGGGGAGGGAAGAACCCCTGAGGCCTGCTGAGAGTCCGCAGGGAATGAAAAGGAAAAGCTGCTTTTTCCAGGGTGGGGTGCTGGATGTAGGCAGTCTGAGGGGTACTGAATCCAGCTATCAGCTGGAATATTTAAAGTCTATGGTCTCTGTGTACAAAAAGGAAATCTACTGAAGGGGTCAGGCTGCTTTGTGGTGTCCCTTCTCCCTACCACCTTACATAAAACTGCGTTACTGATTTTTCACTTGCTAAGTCGCCAATTTCTTGGCTCTGGGATGTGGCTCTAGACCCATCTCAGGATACATCTCAGATTCTCACGCTAGCATGAGGGAGGTGTGCTGGAATTGACTGAGCTGCGTACATCCACAGCGGGAGGCGTGAAGACCCAAAGCTGCTAGACTGTCTAGAGAGACCACTGCATTTTTAGCCAGTATGCAACGGTGAGTCATCCATGTTTAGGGGGGCTGGTTTCCATGCTGCCTGCCTACCTACCGTATCAGCAGGGCCTGGGAGGTGCCCCCTGGATGTAGCTGGTACAGAAGCCAGATACTAAGGGTTGTCTGAAGGAGAGAGGGCGCTTCCTGTACCTGCACTTCAGGAGAGAGACACTCTCTTGCTTCTTGGTGATGCTCTCTGAAGAGGCATGGAACATGTCTTGTCCTGTTCCTCAGCACAAGCCCACCCATAGAATCATAGAATCATAGAATATCAGGGTTGGAAGGGACCCCAAAAGGTCATCTAGTCCAACCCCCTGCTCGAAGCAGGACCAATTCCCAGTTAAATCATCCCAGCCAGGGCTTTGTCAAGCCTGACCTTAAAAACCTCTAAGGAAGGAGATTCTACCACCTCCCTAGGTAACGCATTCCAGTGTTTCACCACCCTCCTACTGAAAAGGTTTTTCCTAATATCCAACCTAAACCTCCCCCACTGCAACTTGAGACCATTACTCCTCGTTCTGTCATCTGCTACCATTGAGAACAGTCTAGAGCCATCCTCTTTGGAACCCCCTTTCAGGTAGTTGAAAGCAGCTATCAAATCCCCCCTCATTCTTCTCTTCTGCAGGCTAAACAATCCCAGCTCCCTCAGCCTCTCCTCATAAGTCATGTGTTCCAGACCCCTAATCATTTTTGTTGCCCTTCGCTGGACTCTCTCCAATTTATCCACATCCTTCTTGTAGTGTGGGGCCCAAAACTGGACACAGTACTCCAGATGAGGCCTCACCAATGTCGAATAGAGGGGAATGATCACGTCCCTCGATCTGCTCGCTATGCCCCTACTTATACATCCTACTTATACTCCCATCCCTCCAGGGAGTCATTTTCTTTGGCTGCACCTCTTCCCTTCCATGTTTCTGTTGAAGTTTTTTGAGGGCTTTGGTTCTCTCCTTTGCACCTGATGCTTGATTGATTTTTGGCTATGTGCATAGCTTCAGGTGCCACCTCTGTGCTGAGGACCTCTCCACATCTGACCAGTGTCCTTTTGTACAGTGCCACGTCTGGCTCTCCTGGATGGCTCGCTGGCAACTCCAGCTCAACAGGGCAAAAACTAAGCTGCTTCTTGTCCCTCTTAACCATGTTCTGCCTCCTCTTTCCTCCACCACTGCCATCTTCTCTACCCCTCTCAGGACCAAAACGTGATTGTCCCCTGTGACTCCTGGCTCTCCTTCTCCCTACAAAGTCAGCCAGTTGCCACATCTTGCCACTCTCTCCTGCACAGCATTTCAAAAATTTGACACTTCTTTTCCATCCTAGGGACTAAAACTGGTCCAGTTACTGGTCTTCTGCCTTGAGGACTGCAATCTCCTCCTCTCTTGGGCTGCCTGATATACTATGCATCACTCCTCTTCACTCCAGCCACAATGCTGCTGTGAACGTTAGCTCCCTCCCCTGGTGCTGTGAGCTCACCACTCCCAAATGTAACCTCAGGTTGGCTGCCATATCCATTTCAGACTTCTCCAAGACCCCAGATGATGCCACCCTGGTCTAACTTCAGGTCCTGTCTCTTACGTTCTCCACTTACTTCACCCCAGACACATGCATTGCATTCTCCCCACACTCCCATCTTTGTGCCTTCTTCTATGCACCTGTCCCCTTTCATTCAGGATCCACTTCTGCCCCAGTTCACACATGCCAATCAGGGAGCCTTCTCTATCCCCAGTATGAAACAAAAGGGGAAGCTGTGAGGAAAGGGGGCAGTTTGAAAGGAAACTGCGGCACCTTCGACACATGCACATAACACACCTAATTAACCTTGTATCCTCACTGAGGCAATGGTGTGTGTGTGTGTGCGTGCGCGTGCCCAAAGCTGAGGTAACGTGGTGGGAGACTGAAGTGAGTTAACAGAGGTCTCTACAGAAAACTGTGCGGAGGTAATTGAATCTATGAGGGGTGTTGGTGTGGGATAGGAGGGCTGTGATGGGTTTGACTGGTGGGGGTAGGTTCTGTGGGAAATACAAGGAAGGAGGTGGGGTCTGTGGTAAAGACGTTGAGGCAGGATGGTGGAGCTGGCAGCAGGCTATAAAAGTGCAGGGACATCCTAATGTGATGGAGGATGATATGGATGGGAGGGGGGGTCAATGGTGGAATGGAGGGAGGTGGCGCTCTGTGTTGTGATGGGATTTAAGGTGGAGTAGGGTAGAAGCTGGGGTGGGTTTTTGAAGGGACTGACAGTGCCTGCATTAGAATTTAGAAGCTAAATGGGAGTGGTGGGCTTGCTCTGCAATGTAGGGTTGTGGCGAAAGCTACGTGCTGACAGGGCTGAGTGAAGAAGTCAAAGATGGAGAAAGGCTGATGCAATGGTTTACGGAAATGGGTGGTAGAACCTGGCTGATGTGGGGCAGGGAGCCTCGGGTCAGGTGTGGAGGGGAGAGTCCCTGATGGATGCTGAAGCTGCAAGGGAGGCTCTGGGAGCCGAGTAAGGTCTGAGAAGGAAATACTAGAATTGAGATGCCAGTCGGAAGAGAGAGGTCTTGGCAGGTGGAGTTGGGGGGAGGGTCAGCTTCCCCCCACTCTGTCCTTGCTCGCGTTTAGATTTTGATAGCTCTGCCTCAAAAGAAGAAAAAAAGCGTGACTGTGCATGCAGCGCTTCACTCCCCTGACTCTTCAGCTCCAAATGGTTATTGTAATAGAGCTTAGAGAGCCCCATGCAGGCAGAGGGCCCAATGGTGCTAGGCCCTGTACCGACAGGGTAAAAGCCAGCCTCAAAAAACTGATAGTCCTAAATAGGCAGAACTAGACAAAAAACAATAACTAGAGCTGGTGGAAAAACATAATGACCTTTTTTTCCCCTTGAAATTTCAGATTTTGCCACACCCCTGCCCCCAAAAATGGGCCAAAATTTTCACCAAAACACAGATCTGTTTTCCGTTCTCACTGACTCATTTTGATGTCACATCTCCAAAGTACAATGCTCGTTAATTACGCTTGCCCCCACAGAGCCCCTTTCTCCAGAGCTCAGTGCTCCCCTTTTCTCTACCAGAAAATTCCCCCCAATGGCCCCTTTAAACCACCTCTCTCTCACCTCCCCATTTCTCTGATGCCAAGCAAAGAGAAGAGCAGCACTAAACTGCTGAGGAGTCCTTTGCAATCCCCCCTTCCATCATTTGCTCTAATACCTTTTTGATTATCTTGGTGGACACAGATATAAACTGTGTGCGCCTCCGATCCCTCACTCATGAGCCATCTCCATATTATTATTATTTTTTTTGCATTTTCTTTTTAAAATAAAAATGACTGCTGATGTTTATGCCCCCGTAATACATTATGTATTATTTCGTTTTAAGCGCTGCCTTTTGCATCCTGACAGTAACAATAAAATGTGAGTATGGGATTCCTAATACAGACAGACTAATGTTTCCACTGCTAGCCTTCCCTATCTCTCCTTTTTTTTTTATTTCTTTCTGCTCGCTAAGCACTTTTGAAAAAGCTCCTTTTATATTCCTAATAAAATTAGAGCAAAATACATCGATTTACTGGAAAAGAGGGTTTGTTTGTTTGGTTCCCCCCCCCCCCTTGATGATAGCACTCTTTTCCCCTCCTCCCCCCGCCTCCACCTTTAAAACACTGGTGAATATTCCAGTTCAAAGTTCTCTAAATTTGTCTTGACCTTTGACTGATTCTCCCCTGTTGTAGAACGTTGATTAGTGCCCCAGTCCAGGCTCATTCTTCTGTTGGTGTCTGATGGTATAATTCTCTCTCCTCCCACCATGTGTTTTTATTTGCACCAAACACGTATTTGCAGAACCCTGGTAAATGGCCAGTCCTCCTGCACTGGCTGGGAGCTGAACTGTGGGGGGGACCTCATCAGTCCTTTTCGATCTCTAGATTCTCCAATCCAGATTCTGATCTCAATTACACTGATTTTTGCTTTGCTGTTTCCAGTCCTCCATTGCCCCTGTTCCTTGGGTTGTTCCTTATCCCAGGGCTAGGGGGCTGTAAAATGCTAGCAAGTCAGAACGGCTGGGGTTTGGCATTTGCTTTATGCTAGTGTTGATGCCCATACAAAGTGCAAGGCCATGGGGACTCAGGCTATTGACTTCAGTGGTGTTACTCTTGATTAGTACCACAGGGAAGTCAGAATCAGGCTCTCTGCCTCTGCTTGGATTCCTTTCTTGTGGAGCTCTCTTGCAGGCAGCCTGGTTGGAGCTGCTGGAAGAAGAGGGGAGGATTGGAACCTCTCGATTGGAAAGCTTTTGGAATCTGTCATTGTGCTATACTGATTTAATGAGAGTGGGGAGGAGAAAGCATCCCCCAATTTTCCTTGTAACAGTTGTGTTAAAATATTGATACAGACACTTAAGTTTTTCCATTAACTAGTAGTAATTTTTTAAAAATAGTGCCCATGCTAGAGATCTCCTTGCGAGCAGAATCTCCAAGACAGAGCACCTCTTGCTGAGCACCAATTCAACCAGTCAGGAGAACCAGGCTATAGACAAGGTGAACTAGATTTTGGAGGTGCTGAGCATGCACAGCTTCAACGGAAGCCAGCAGAAACTGCTCGTGCTCAGCTCCTCTGAAAACAAGACTGCAACTCTGGAACTACTGCAGCCAGTCAAATCTCCAGCCTATCCAATCCAGCATCCTATCTCTGAGACTACATCTAACACTGGCAAATATAGGACCTGTGGTTCGCCATGGGTGGTAGTGGAGGTGGAAGCCACAGTGTAGTTGGGGATGAGAACAGGGTTCGACAGCATGATGGTGACAACTCCTGATCCCTGTCTGTGTTCCAGTTTCCACTATTACTACCACCAGTGGTGAACTATAGGTCCCGGTCTGAGGATGGTCTTGTAGTTAAGGCGTTGGATTGGCACTTGGGAGTTGATTCTGAGCTCTGCTGTCGTCTTGTGTAACCTTGGGGAAGTCACTTACCCTCTCTGTGCTTGAGTTCTGCATCTATAAAATGGGGCAGTAATCTTTCCTTTCTCCTGCCTTGTGCTTGCCTTGTCTCTGTAGATTGTAAGCTCTCTGGAGCAGGGACTGTCTCTTACCATGTTTGTACTGTGCCTGGTACAAGGGGGGTCCCATTCTCAGCTCCAGAGTTCTGACATCCAGTGACAAGAGTTGCTTGGGCTCTTTCTTGGACCAACGGTGTTCAGGCCCCAAAAGCACTGGCATGATCCCACAGTCTTTCTTTCTGGGGCTAGAGGGGGACTGGGATCCTCCATCTCCATGCAGTCTTGGGCTTCATCAATGGCTCCTGCCCCTTCCAGCAAGAGAGGTAGCACACTCTCCAGTCCATGTCCATTCTCCTGGTGCAGACCACGAATTGAGCCAAACCTGGGTATGCTGGTGGCTGTTAATGCAGATCTCTGTTCGCGGGGACTCAGCCCAAGCTGAATCCAAGCATTCTTTTTAAGATGAAAATGAGAAAAGAATTAATTTTAATGAGTGATGTTTTTGCTGCCGCTTGCCCCGCCATGTGCCCCCCTCCCTGCTGTGCTGCATGATCTGCCATCATGTCAGCGTTCCGTGATCAAAGCCCTTCCATGAGGGGATACCTTACAAGGGTTTCTGTGTCAGTTCCAGTCCCCAAAGAACTTTGCCAGTCCATTAAGAGCCTGGCAGGCTGTACAGGGAAATGCTAGAACAAGAGGGGAGGAGAGATGCAGGCTAGAGAATAAGGAGGCAGGAAAGAGGAAGAAAAGATTGGTTTGAGCAGAAATTCAGCATCTGAAAACGGCTTTCAGGGGGGATCGCCTTCAGCAGCCTCTTTGCTGCTGAGGGTGAGGGGAGCTGCAGAGAATTGCTCACCTTGCTGGAGGGCTCAGGCAAAGAGCCTTCTGAGCTCAGGAGTTCTACCCTGGGCTCTTGACAACATTCCCAAGGTGCCCAGTTTGCTCTGCATCCCTGACTCATGGCTCCTAGGGCAAGATTCTCAAGGACACTCAGCACATTGAGTGTACATTGGGTGCTGGGCTGCTCTGCAAATCAGGCTCAATTCAGATGACTAAGTGGGAGATGAACCCTCTTGAGCATCTGGCCCTGACTGCAGGTGCTGAGTACCTGAAAATGTGGCCCTTAAAGCATGATCCAGTGCCTACTAAAGTCAATGGAAGCCTTTCTGCTGGCTTCAGTGAGCATTGGATCATGCCCCAATGAGGAAGTAAGGAAAAAATGGTGAGAGAGAGCGAGTCAGTCAGTCTCTCTCTCTTTCTCTTTCTCTCTCTCTCTCATGCATGCCAGACTTGTTTTGCTGCTGCATTAGCCTTGCCAGAAGGCCAGGGGCAGAGAAAGGTGGTTAAGCCATAGTGCCCATCGTTGCCCTTTATGGTGGTTACTCTTGTGATGCAGGCACTTTTGAACCGTGATCTGGACTGAGGTCCACCCAACCGGTTTCACCTTACTTTGGCATAGTCTGCAACCTAGCTCCAACCTGGGTGCAGTTTGCACACAGCAATGATAGCATGTCCCATTGAGAACAATGCCAGGATGGGTGCGGTTCCTACACTGAAGGTTGAGAGCAGGGTGAGAGATTGGCTGCCTCAGTCCACGGGCTGTAGGACAGAGTCTAGATCATGGTCGTCAATCTTTCAGAAGTGGTGTGCCGAGTCTTCATTTATTCACTCTAATTTAAGGTTTCATGTGCCAATAATACATTTTAATGTTTTTAGAAGGTCTCTTTCTATAAGTCTTTAACATATAACGAAACTATTCTTGTATGTAAAGTAAATAAGGTTTTTAAAATGTTTAAGAAGCTTCATTTAAAATTAAATTAAAATGCAGAGCCCCCCGGACTGGTGGCCAGGACCCAGGCAGGGTGAGTGCCACTGAAAATCAGCTCGCGTGCCGCCTTTGGCACGTGTGCCATAGGTTGCCTACCCCTGGTCTAGATCGTTGTGTGGTAGTCCACGTAGCAGACTCAGTCTGGCTCCTTGCAGGGCACTAACCCTTCCCCCAAACCATCCCTGTACATGGCACTAATTTCACCCCTTGTTGTCAGCCTCAGCACAGAGGCCAAGGTGTGGATGGGCACCAGAGGCTCAATTAATCCCTCGCATCTAAGAGTGGTCACTGCGAGTCAGTGGGGACAGAGGTTGGGGAGTCTGTGCCATAACTGAGTACTCCAGGGTGCAGGAAGCCCCAGAAGCTCTCACTCCAGGCTGTCCAGGTGCATAAGCAGGTACATATCCTCACCACAGTCTGTTGGGTCCAGTCTGAGCAGGGCTTCAGTCTGGACCGTCCCCCTGTATCCAAACTGAAAAATTAGAGCTTCCATTAATGAAAGCCCTGATCACATTTAATCACAGGGTGGTACTAACTCTGGCAAGGACCCACACAGGACTCACCAGGAGCAACTCTAGCAGAATGGCATTGTCTAATGATCAGAGTGGGGTGGCTAGGAATCAGGGAAGCTGAGGTCTAAGCCTAACTTTCCTACTGGAGGATCTTGGGCAAGTCACTGAGGCCCCAGCTTTCAAAAGCGGCCTCTAATTTTGGGGGCCTCCATTGCTGGGTGCCCAACATGAGACGCTAATGCCTGAAAATGAAGACACCCAAAATCAGTGGAGACCTTTGGAAAAATAAAGAGATTTCACCACTCGCTGCCTTAGTTTCCCCACCTATAAAATGGGGCTGTTCCCCCATCTTTGCTCAGTGCTTTGAGAGCCTTCAGTGAAGGCCTCAAGCTATTATTATCTTCACCTGCTCCACTGTCTGTTCCAGAGCCTGTTATGAACCTGATACTGTTCCTATGCCCCTTCCCGATATTACATGTGAGCTATGAGCTGAGGGCGTCCTGCTCACTCTACCCCCACCATCCAGCACAAAATTCCCAGTCTAACTCTCTTTATCTGTGAGATTCCCAACTGGGGCAATTTCCTCCCTAGGGTGCCAGCGCAACTGAACCCCAGCAGGAAAAGGTGGAGAGGGAGGAGGTGGTGCATTCTTGGCATGGATTTATATATATTTGGTTCCCTTCTGATAGGAATCTTGGGTACACTCCAGGCCAGGCCATGCTGTTGGCTGTGCTCCTTTTACCAGCACACTGAGGTGCCCCCAAAAACCACATGCCCAAAGGACTCTATTCAGATTCGGGTGTCTCCAAGTCCCAGCTTGCTTGGTCCTCGAAGCAGGTTCTGAGAGCAATCAAAGCTGCTGCAGTGCAATTTCCGACCTGAGAATTTCCTTCCTATTTGTGTGTGTGTGTGTGTATGTATATTTACGTGTTTCAAAAAAAACCACCACATTTTGGTTTTGTGCACTAAGCACTTTTGAGGGCGATATGGGGCCCCGTAATATGGAGGTTTATAACCTCCTCTGCTAATGCTCTCTGACACTCTGTTTTGATATCATTACTACATTATACTCACAATTTTTGAGTGAAAAAATACAGTACTTAGAAAGTCGAAATTCATAAATAAATTCATGTCAAACCGCACTTAATATTGATTTTGTTAGTGTTCAGATTCAATAATAAGGTACTGCGTGCATGAATATTTAAATATAATCATCATTTCTGCATCTCCTAATGGCCTCTGCTCTTCTACACTCAATTTAAACACAATTTAAAAACTATAATGTATTGAAAAATACTAGGATTTAGCAATAAATCACCATTGGGATACTCCAAGCCTTTTATAGGATGGCTCAATATCTGCTTCCCAGGGGACAGCACAATTAGATTCATGTTTTTAAACTTCTCAATTATCCATATACCATAATTTTATGTGAAAGTTTGTTTCCCTTCCTCCCCCCAACCTCGGTTCCCCCCTCACCCCCCCCAGATCCTCTCCCTGTAGGAAGCGGAGAAATCGCTAAGTGTTCTCTGAGCTGGGTTAGTATAGTAAAAAGGAGTCAAAGGTTGCAGTCCTCAAACTGAATTAAATCCAGAGATTGCCAGGGAAAGCAGAACGCTGACTCACTTAATCACATTATTTGGGGAAAAAATCTGGGGGGGGGGGGGATGAAAGAGATAAAATGACTCAAAATGAACTCGCCAAGGAGGAAGCAGAGTTTTTATATTTATTTAAAAAGCAATATTCATCTTTATCAAATAGAGATAGGGTGGTTCAATGAGGATGGAACTGGCTGGACTTCTGCACAGTTGCAGGCAGGAGTAGGATAGCTCCGGCAGTTGTTCTCCCTCTCAAGATTGGCGATGGGATGGGAGAAGGGAAGTTCACTGTGACCTCTGGTGCCCTGGTGCCATCTCCATTTGTTTATTGATAGGCAGTTTCTGTGGTGCTCGTTGCTGTTGGATCTGAATGCCCCATGCTGTGAGGTTGAAATTCTTATCCTCATTTTGTGGATGGGGAAACTGAGGCACAGATGGGCAAAGTGACTTGCCTGAGAGTACATGGTGAGTTGGTGGTAGAGCTGGGGGCAGAACCTGTGCCCTATACCACCAGCCCCCCCTTTTTTCTTGGCATCCTGGCAACAAGAGGTTGGGAAGAGGCTCAAATGTGTCTACTGCAAAAAAATAAAATAAAATACAACAATGGTGCCAACCACTATGGAAGATAACAGCAGCTGATGGCACACTGGTATTGCTGGCTACACCGATGCAGATGGCATGTGTTACAAAATGCAGGTAGCAAACCAGTATGATTGCATAGGGATGGCACTCTCGTGTCTGATGCACATGGTAAATTAGTATTGCTAGATGATGCACAGGAAGCAATGAATGCAGAGGGTGCACTGGCAGTGTTATATGCAGAGGGCACAGTGATAGCAACCCATCACATGGGTAGGACAGTGGCAATGGATCACTGGCATGAACAGGTTGTGCAGGGAAGTGAATAAATGATGTACAGTGCACTGGTAGAGAACATCTGATGATGTGGGATGGCACAAACATTGCATTGGTGTGAACTGGCTGGCTACCTTTGCCATGAGTCAGCTATCGCGAATTGTGGCGGTGAACCCATTAGACCACATCACATCCACCTGTGCTCTGGTTATGCCACGTAGTTTGCCAAAAACAACATTAAGAATGTGTTTTAATGTTTCATCGGCACAATTTTTTCCTTCTGTAAAGCCAGGCTGCCTTAGGACCATGCATCCAACAGCACAGACCTCTGAGGGGGGAGGAAATGATGATTAGTCCAGGGCAGCCAGGCTAACCATGATCTCAGGGAGCTGTTCTGCGTACAGAACCCTATTGGTTTGAAGGCCTGCTAGCTCACCTGTCTGGGAGGGCAAGAACCAGATTCTTTGAATTCTTTGGGAGAGGGGATTCTCAGCAATTCTCCCTGAAGATGAGGCTCCCACTTAGAGCCCAAATGATTTTGCAGGAAAACATGCTTGAAACCCGGTCACCCGTCCAGGAGTTGGGTATTGTACGTCTCTGCCCTGTGCCAATTGGCTGTTTGCACCAACCCTCAGCCTCTTCATGAGGGGTGAGCATATGTTTTGGTAGTGGGGTGGGATTATTTTTTAAATGTAGCTGTTTGCAAGGTATGGGAAGATTGAAGCAATACAAGCTGAGAGGGATAAATGGGGAGCATGCAGGTGAGGCGATCAAAGTGCATAGTAAATTCCATTTCCTGGAAATTTATCACATGGGCCCCACCCTCAGATGTGTGGAATCACTATGGAAAGTGCATGGACGTTGATGGATGCTAGCAGATTACTGGCATTGATAGGTGCAGATGGTACACTAACAATGACAGAAGCAGGGGTCAGCATGGCGCTGATAGATGCAGGTGGCAGATACCAAGGTCAATAGGCTGATATTCAGTGATGGAGATGGCAGATCAATAAATAGTTCCCTGAAATTGATAGATTCAGGTGAATTGGATATAAAAGAGTAGTTGTACTTTCCTGTGCCCCGGCCTCAAACCCAGCTTTCCCCGTGCGAGACACCACAATGAGATGACACTCACCATAGACCGTGCAGCTCCTCATAATATGATTGTCTCTGTCCTTTTTTGTGTGCTTCAGTCAGCAGTGAATTAGTTAATACTGATGACATGTAAATGGACTTCATTAGGTTTCAGAGTTAACCTTTTGTTGAGCTGAAGAGGGGGACAGTTCACACCTCTACCAGTTAGAGCAGTTATTCCAGGCAGTCTGCAGAGTTAGCCACACATTGCTACATCAGTTACACTTGGTTCAAATTCTGAAGATTATTATCATAACCAGAAGGGATAGAAGCTTAATTTTTTTAAATGAAGATGTAGAATCAGTAGCTCAAAAAGGGAAGACGTAAAAAAAAAAAAAAAAAAGACTGACTGGCAGAGCCAATGCAAAGTGACCCAACTCAAGCCCTGCAGATGGCACTGTTGGTTTGTGTAAACAGACCTTATCCAGAGGTTGAAAGGGCAGGGCTTAAGCCTCTTCCTCTGATCAGAAGAAGCACCCCAACTTGCCTGTCCTAAGCACAGGAGTTTGCATTGCCTTAAGACTGCACCAGAGAATTTACTCATTCTCCCACCCAAAGAAATTCTGATGGGTGAGGTGTATTCTGGGGGGGTGCAGGTGGCATCCTGGCACTCAGGGTGCTCATCAGGCATTGTTTATAATAGGTGAACCACCTCTGACAACTGTGGGTTGCAATGATAAATGTGAATAGCAAATGGGTATTGATAGATGCTGTCAGTGCTTTGGAGCTGGTGGATGATGCCGGTGACATATTGCTATTAGTAAATAAATGCAGATGGCACCTTGGTACTGAGAGACGTGTGTGAAGCAGTGGGATAACAAAGTGGCATTGATGGCTGAAGGCATGCACCATTGATAGATTTGTTTTGCTGCCACCCAGCTCTTTGAACCCGTCCATTGGCTCCCTGTCTCTTATGCATCACACTGAAACACCTTATCCTCATTTGCGAGCCTCTTCATAATCTTCCCCCTACTCTGCTTCCCATTCCCTGTGTTGGTCCCAATCCTTTGGTTCTGCTTCTCTCTAATGCTCTGCTCACCCTTTCATCTTTGGGCCTTGTCTCATACTGCCTCTTTGGCCTAGAGTGCTCCCTGTCACCCATCAGGGACCCTTTTCCTCTTCATCTGTCTCAGCACTTGCTCAGCACCTCGCTGTCTTAGGGGGATGTCTGTCACAGTAGGGGGTTCTGTCAAGACCAGGGAGGTTTTTTGCTGACTGTTGAGGGAAGGAGGTAGGGGTTGTGTCGGGACTGAGGACAGAAATATGGGTCCCTTTGGAGAAGCATCGAAATGTTTAGCTGCTTATCTGACCTGAGCCTTAGTTCCAAACTCTGATGTTCACTCATTACTACCTAGAAGACTGGATTTTCTAATCTTATCAGATTGTTGCTTTAGCCTTTGGAAATGGGAGACCTGTACATCTGGCATCAGCATGTAGAGGGAGAGGTTCTTGTGGATTTACATGTAAACTGGTGATAGATACACATACACGTGCACACCCCTTAACTTATAAGTGTGGTTAGGTGCACTAATAGTTATGTATACGCACTCAGACCAAAACCTTCATAGGTGGCCACTGGTTGCAGGTGCCCACCTTGGGACCTAATTTTCCAAGGTGATGAGTTCCTGCAGCTCTGCTTGAGGTCAGTGGACACCTCTGAAGATTAGGCATCTCAGGTTGAGTATGTAAACAGTGAGATGTCTACAATTGCTAGCCACATTTGAAAGTGTGTCTGTCTGTATGTACATACCCAAGTGATAAATGGGGGACCATGTGCTAACGTGCATCTATCAAGTTGGTAGGCAGAAGAGAGCATTCTGATCCCTAGAGCCCTGTGCGGATACAAAATTTGTATCCGCATCTGATCCACTATCTGCAAACATGGTCCATGGAGATCCAGCGGCAGATTTGCGTGGCTCTACCGATCGCTCTATCTAAAATATCTTCAGAAACGCCTCCCTTTCAAATGCTGATTTGATTTTTGTTCTTTTTTTCTTCCTTATTGAATGCTGAACTAATATTAGTTAGACTCTTGAATCCTGATCGGCTGACCAAAATCGCCCAGTCACTGACTCCAAGATGCCAAATGAGATTGGAAAAACCCATAGGAATATTTAATGCAGAGAAACAGACCGAGGAACATCCTGGCTTCCTTTGCTCCCAGCCAGACAAACAAGTAACTCTGGCCATTTATCTCTCTGGGGAGATCCTTGTATGTGGCCTTGTACACATTTCTGGTGGTGCTGCGAGGTCTGAGCTCAGCGAGACAAGCTGGCTGTGACATGCCCATGCCCCTTTCTTCTGGTGACCTCTGGTGAAATAAACCCTCAGTGTGAACTCTTCCTCAAAGGTGGAGGCAACGTGGTCTAGAGGCTACAGCCCAGGAATGAGAATTAAGAGACATGGATTCTGTTCCTCGTTCTGCCACTGATTTGGGGTCATCTGTAAAACGGGGCTAATACCTTTTGTGAAGTGCTTTGAGATTGCTGGATAGGGGTGCTGAAGATGATGATAGATAACACTTGTCATCTTTATGGGTCGTTGAAACATTTGCTAATTAAATCTGGAGATGGGTCTGAGCCACAAAATTCACATCCAGATTCAAATTCCCCTCAAGTTCAGATGGTTTGGATCTGGGGCTTTGGTTCAGACCCATGACAGAAATTAAGCCCATAAAGTTTGGATCTGGTTCTCCTTTTCCCCACAGCTTGTCTAGACCGGACCTGTTCTGTAATTAACTCAAATAGCATATAACTCATTGGGTACCATGGCTCCAAGTGGGCTCAGGAGGGGCCAGCTGCTTTTGATGACATGGCACTGGAGAGCTTGGTGATCTGTAGGGGACGTTCCTGGCATGATGGACTTGCTGCTGTATGTGCTAACGTATTAGAACTGCTGCATTTCTGACCCCTGACTTGTGCTGGGCCTAGATTATGTTCCAGCTCTGGATTGGCAAACACTGTATGCTGGGGAGGGATGGCTAATAATTAGGGACCAGCTAGCAAGGAGAATCAGTGGGTCTTGGTCACTAGTCGGTAGTTGGTACAACAATTGTAGCATCTGGCAGATAAAGTTATCGCAGGGCAGTTGGGAGTCTCCTCAGACTCGCTTGCTGGGAGAAAAGAACAGCTAGTGCCCAGCCCTTTTAGTGGGAGTTGTCTCCTGATATCCCCAGCACTGGCAGCTTCACCTCCTTATGGCAATCTGCTTTGCATGATTCACAGTTCCCTGGCCTTGTGCTGTGGAAGCTACAGCTCATTGCCCAGCATGAGAATCTGCCTTCAGTTGCCAACAATGGCCAGCGTGGAGCTCTTCTCACAGTGGCTTCAGTATCACCTCGGGGCCTCCAGCGTTGTCCCATGACCCCACATCTCACTAGCCACTGTCCCCACCAGCACATAACATCTTGTCACGGTGACTTGCAGTCTCTTACCCCTAATGCCCAGCAGCTGAATCTCAATGTGGTGACCTATAATGTGACACACAGACATTTCCCCCATTAAATCAGAGTGCATTGGGAGGTCATGGGAAGCATGGCTAAGGGAGTAACATAGAGTGGGCATGCTAAGACCCTCAATCTCTCAGATATCCCCCACTTTTCTCCCCACGTAAGTTTTGGGTTGAAATGGTCCATGTCACCAATAACCCCTGGCAAAGTCCAAGGCATAGCCGTGTTTTAAGAGGTCCTTTCCCTATAATGACATGGGCAGAATGTGCCTGGCCTAAGTGGCCTTGCTTTGGGACTGCCCCCCAACTTTTTACAGCCAGACTGAATGGAATTCAGTAACACAAGGGCTGCTCCAGGCTGCTACCACCAGCAGCATTAGTCCCCTCAGGGAGAGCAGGGATGGGCTGTGGCCTCACTTCAGTTCCTGGAAAAATCATGGAGCAGGTCCTCAAGGAATCAATTTTGAAGCACTTGGAGGAGAGGAAGGTGATCAGGAACAGTCAGCATGGATTCACCAAGGGTGAGTCATGCCTGACCAACCTCATTGCCTTCTATGTTGAGATAACTGGCTCTGTGGATATGGGGAAATCGGTGGACATGATATACCTTGACTTTAGCAAAGCTTTTGATATGGTCTCCCACAGTATTCTTGCCAGCAAGCTAAAGAAGTATGGATTGGATGAAACGACTATAAGGTGGATAGAAAGCTGGCTAGATTGTCAGGCTCAGTGGGTACTGATCAATGGCTTGATGTCTATTTGGCAGCCGGTATCAAGCAGAGTACCCCAGAGGTCAGTCCTGGGGCTGGTTTTGTTCAACCTCTTCATTAATGATCTGGATGATGGGATGGATTGCACCCTCAGCAAGTTTGTGAATGACACTAAACTGGGGGGAGAAGTAGATATAATGGAGGGAGGGATAGGGTCCAGAATGACTTAGACACATTAGAGGATTGGGCCAAAAGAAATCCTGATGAGGTTTGACAAGTGCAGAGTCCTGCACTTAAGATGGAAGAATCCCATGCACTGCTACAGGCTGGGGACCGACTGGCTAAGAGGCAGTTCTACAGAAAAGGACCTGGGGATTACAGTGGATGAGAAGCTGGATATGAGTCAGTAGTGTGCCCTTGTTTCCAAGAAGGCTAACAGCATATTGGGCTGCATTAGTAGGAACATTCTCAGCAGATTGAGGGGAAGTGATTTGTTCCCCTCTATTCAGCACTGGTGAGGCCACATCTGGAGTATTGCATCCAGTTTTGGTCCCCCCACTATAGAAAGGATGTGGACAAATTGGTGAGAGTCCAGCGGAGGACAACAAAAATGATTAGGGGGCTGGGGCACATGATTTATGAGGAGAGGCTGAGGGAACTAGGCTTATTTAGTCTGCAGAAGAGAAGAGTGAGGGGGGATTAGATAGCATCCTTCAACTACCTGAAGACAGGGTTCCAAAGAGGATGGAGCAGGCTGTTCTCAGTGGCAGCAGATGTCAGATCAAGGAGCAATAGTCTCAAGTTGCAGTGGGGGAGGTCTAGGTTGGATATTAGGAAAAACTATTTCACTAGGAGGGTGGTGAAGCACTGGAATGGGTTACCTAGGAGGTGGTGGAATCTCCATCCTTAGAGGTTTTTAAGGTCCAGCTTGACAAAGCTCTGGCTGGGATGATTTAGTTGGGGTTGGCACTGCTTTGAGCAGGGGGCTGGACTAGGTGACCTCCTGAGGTCTCTTCCAACCCATATCTTCTAAGATTCTATAACCCCTCCTTAGCGGCCATTGGTACTGGTCCAGCGCAGTGAAGAGCATATGCTACAGCCTGTAGAAGACATCTCAGGTGCTGCTCTGACCTGTGCTCTCCCCAGAGCTTGGATCCTCCACCCGGACTGAGCTCTGCTGGAGGAATAAATTAAGGAGCGAAGGGAATGGGAGCAGAGAGTGAAGAGGGGCTGGCTAGCGTATTTTTATCCCTGTTCTGTGAATTTCCCTTTCGTCTGGTGCAAAAGCAATTACCTTTGATTTCTGCCCTGGCTGCCACTCTCCTTGTCATCACAGTTCCCAGATTGCAGGAAATAACCTGATTCTGTGTCCGAGCCGAGATGACAACAGGTGAAATTCCTGGCCATGGCGTGGCTGGAGCAAGCCTGTTTGCAGGGACAAAAAATCTAAGCTTCTGTAGAAGCTGCAGCTGCATTTGTCCTGAGAGCTTCTTTTTTTTATTTTTTGTTTTTTTTAAAAAACACACACTCTCCCCAAACCCCCCTCAAACCAACCCTGAGGACACTGATTCTTTGAAAGCTGCAGAACTTTGAACAGGTGCGAGCGGAGACAGCTGCCTGGGCCTTGTGCGCAGATATTCCTGCTAATGCTTTCTTAGAACTTAATCTCTGAAACCATCTGCTTATGGCAAGCACATTTCCCTGAGGGTGAAACAAACCCAGCAAACCCCTGCTTTACTCTGCTGCAGCCAGAGCAAGGATTTTTAACCAAAAAAAAAAAAAAAAATCGGTTCAAGGGGTATAACAAGGGGCCTGATTCTCCTCTCTCGTACACTAAGATGACTCTAGTGTCACTCCACTGACTTTAGGTTGGTTTCTCTAGCTTCACTGAGCTCAAGATCTGTCCCAAGGTCATAGGGACAGTGGTCACACCAGGATTTGAAACTGCTGTGAGTCAAGAGGAAGATCACAAATCCTAGAAACAAACAGGGCCAAATCTTCTTACTCAAGCTTTTAATTAGGTCCTACTCAGGCAGAACTTCCCTGGGGCCAAACCCTCCCCACTGAGGGATTGACCGACCAAGGCATTCAGGCTATGGTGTTAAGGAACCATTCTGGTGAGAGAGACAGAACCTGCTGCGCATTTACCTAGGAACTAAACAAAGTAGAGAAGCAACTGGGAAGACTATCTGGTCTCATGGCTGGAGCCCTAGGCTGGGACAGGGGAGGTCTGCGTTCTATACCCAGCTATGCTGTTGGTCTTGTGCGAGTTCCTTAGCGTCTAGTAGACAAGGAGGGTGAGAAGCAGAGAAATTTGAAATGGGAACACTCTCCCACAAGGAGGCCCCTTATCTTGGTTGGGGCTCATAGGCACTGCCTTGCTAATAGTTCAGAACAAGCCAAAGAAGCCCCAAATTAGTTCAAACCTACCCATTGCCATCAGCCATTCTACTCACTCATGACCTGTGGAAATTCAGGAGCAGAGGCTAAATCACAATCACCCAATCGGCTGCTGCTGCCGCCTGAACCATTGAGCTGCTAATGAAAAGCCAGTCTGTCAATTTCAGTCAAAAAAAAAAAAGAAAAAAGAAAGAAAGAGGAACTATTAGCCATTGCTGCCCTGTGACTGCCAGAGGCACTGCGGTGAAAGGAATGGGTCACACTTCAGTGTGTGACTGAAGGGTCCCTAGCTATAAAGAGACACTTAGGGACTTCCCCCTGCATTTGGTGCTGGCCATAAAAAATTGATCATCCTTTGTTATAGCTTCACTTCTGTCACTTTCCATCCTGGAGTCTGTTTTTTACGGAAAACAAGCTACATTCATCAAAAATGACAGAACACAGACTTAATGTAATCATGTATGGGAACATGAATTGCAAATGCAGAACACAAGCACTAAAATGTATTTTCCATTACTGCCACAAAATGAAATAATCATGAACGTTTTCCCCAAGAATGAGAACACATGTAGAGTACACCGACACCTCGAGAAACAGCACCAGGCCCTGGCTTCAGGTGCAGGTGGGCATGGGACCTACTTATGGCACAGGGCAGCACTCTGTGCTCTACCATCACTAGCAGAAATGGCTGCATCTGTGGGTCCCAGTGGAGATGCTTGTGCTGGTTATCAGCCACTGCTGCTTCATTGCTGTCTTTTTGGATGACGCTTAAAGTCCCGGCCATTTGTGCTTGTTAGAGATCCCATGGAACTTTTTACAAGAGTAGGGGTGCTAGATATAGAGGCTTTGTGGTCTAGCACTTAAAGCAGAAACTGGGGAGTCCAGGAGACCTGTGTTCTATCCCCAGCTCTCCCATTGACTTGCATGTGACCTTGGGCAAGTCACTTTAACCTTTCTGTACCTTAGTTTACCCAACCATGGTAATAAAATTAATAATGAAAGTTTGACATATATGGGTATTTTTGTCTCTTCAATTTGTAACTTGGTTAATTGCATTCTGTCTTCCTCTTCCAGATTCATTGGGGTGCGGCATTCCTGTGCTCTGTTAAACAGCTGCTGTTTCACAGGTATGTGAAATTATATGTATCAGTTTGTGAAGTACTTTGGTGGCAGGTTCTATATAAATGTCAGTGACTGGATTGTCTCTGCTGTTCAGGATCTCAAGAGAGAAGGAAGGCTGGTAATATTGGGGAATTATCTAACAGATTTGTAGATGGAAGAGGATTTAGTTCATGTTAGTTATTTAGATTATATGCCCCCCCCCCCCATTATTCTTATCCAGCCTGTAGGCACACTTGCCTATTGAAAAGACAAAGCAGCTAATAGAGGAATTGGAGTTTGCCTTGCAGGAGAACAGTCAGGCATCCTACATGATGGTGTCCAGAAGAGAAGCTACTGACTTTATCAAAGCATTGCATTCAGGCAGCACTGAGTGCTGCATGGAATGATATAGAGCAGGGGTTCTCAAACTTCATTGCAGCGCGACCCCCTTTTGACAACAAAAATTATTAGGGGGACCAAAGCCTGAGCCTGTCCAAGCTCCACCACCCTCGGTGGGGGGAGGGCAAAGCCAATGCCCCAGGCCAGGGGGCGAAAGCCTAAAACCAAGGGCTTCAGCCCCAGGGAGGGGGCCTGGAACTTTAGCCCTGCTGTCCAGGGCTGAAGTCCTCTGGCTTGGGCTTTGGCTTTGGCCCCGGTCCCCAGCAAGTCTAAGCCAGCCCTGGTGACCCCATTGAAATGGGGTCGTGACCCACTTTGGGGTCCCAACCCACAGTTTGAGAACTGTTGATATAGAGGGAATAAGGCGGGGAGAGAGAGGCAGGTCCAATCAGAAGAAGGTGCTGTTGGGAGTGGATTAGATGCAGAACAACATGATGTTGTTGATCTCCATTTTGGCTGCAGGCCCTGGGTTAAATGAAGGGATACACATGGGATAGACCAGGGGGTGCGGAAGAGAACGGGGAGTATTGAGATGTGTAGTGGTTACAGCAGTACATGCCTCACGTGGTATGGGGCACTGCAGAAAATGGAACCGTGTGAGAGATTTTATTCTTTGATTTAAAATTGTGTCTTTGCATGAGAGCAGTTCAGAATATAAAAAATACATAAAACAAATAGGCCCCGCAGCTGTAAAATCAGAGAGAAAATCTGTGGATCTGGAAAAGATTTTAAACTTTTTTGTACCTTATCAGTAAGGAAGAAATGTGCTGATGCTTCCTCCCATCTGCTTATGCATCTCATGCTGGCAGGCGTGTTTGCTCATCCATCTTCGTGTACATATCCATATGGACATATATATATATATATATACACACACACACACACATTCACACTCATACAGCCATGTATATGTGTTGCATACTTCACGTTTGATGGATGCAGGCTCACACAAATCTATACAGCCACCCAGCTTCCTATGAATTAACATGGACTCACATGCATGTATGCTAATGCACTTCCATGTACATGTATGCACCTGTGTTCACACCGCTGAATATGCAAGAACTGATGTACAAGAGGTGAACAAAATATTCACAATGAAGCACAAAGCTTCTCCGACTTTGTGCCATTTTCCATTTCATGCCCAGTGTGAGTGTTGGGCCTATTTTATGTGAAAGGGGACAGTCCTGGGAGTCTGAAGTTCAGCATTTTAATATTTGGCATGGTTTCGACTAGCCATGCCTTAGCTCAGAAGCTCTTTGGATCAGGCACTCTGTCTACCTGTTTGTCTGTACAGCATCTAGCATGCAGGGCCTGATTGGGATCCCAGGTGCTGCTGCAAAGCAAGTAATTAATAACAATAGCAATTGTTCGATTTGATTGAAAAGTGAAATTTGAGGGGCATGAAATTGCCTCAAAAGAAACATCAAAAATGTTCGCATGAAATTCTGCAGAAACTTGGGCGTCTGATTTACGCCGCTCTGTTTCATGTACTCTGATACAGCTTTGCACATGTCCATCCATTTAAACTTGCACTTCACACGTGCATGCGAATGTACACTCAGAAAGCCATGTGCACTCGTGCACTCTTGCATGAGTGTAGATGTCTACTTACACAGCTTGCATAGATGAACACACCTACAGATTTCTATGTAGCCACATGTTTGTAAGTCATATCTATGTGCCCATATGTTCTCCCAGGCAGTCACATACATACTGCATCATTATAAATGTGCATGTAGAGTATGTACAAACAAATATGTGCATATAATATGCTTTATGCATGTGGAGAGGGAGAGGGAGAATATGAATATATATTTGTGTACAGAATCAGTACACTTGTTTATCCTCCCACTATACATACCTTCCAGAAGAGAGCACTTATCTCACGGCCCAGACAGCCTTCTGTTAGCCCACAGCCTCTTACACCTGGGCACTTAAATCTTTCTTGCCAACTAGAGGTTAATAATGCCAGCATAGAATGAAATATTCAGGCAGGCACTTGAAATTCAAAGTGTTTCTTTTAATTAATGGGTGGATGCCACAGGATGATCCAATCCAGCTCTTAAATTAATCTTAATTACATGGATTTTGTAACTTTGGCATTAGCCAGCCTAACAAAATATGTATTTCATAATCCTAGAAACGACTGAAAAAGGCTGCAGCTGAGTAGTCAGCCGCTGATGTTATCAGCCTCCGTGGCTGTGGGTGTGAGTGTCATCAGGGAGTGTCTGAGATCTTATCTGAAAGCCCAAATTAATTCACTTCTGCAAATATCAAAACAAGCTTTTTTGGCTGGCATGCGGGGAATATGCAAGACTAATTTCTGAGCTGTTACATCTTGGAGATTCTGTGCTGTCTAATGCTGATGGAATTGGGAGTCAGGATGGGTAGGAGGCAAGGGAAGGAAACCCGTCATACATCCTGCTAGACAATGAGTACCGGCTACAAAATAATACAAAAAGCCTTCTGTTGCTCATGTTCTATTTTACTTATTGGTCTTATAGTTTGGGTATAGGACAGGGAGTCAGGAGACCTGTGTTCTACTCCTGGCTCTGCTACCAACCTGCTGTGTGCCCTTGGGCAAATCACTCAACCTCTCTGTGCCTCTTTTTCTCTCCCACCTTGGTCTGCCTTGTCTGTTTTTAAATTGCAAGATTTTCTGGGTAGGGACTGTCTGTACAGTGCATAGGACAGTGGGGCCTTGAACTCGGTGGGCTTCTCTAGGTGTTCCTGTGACACTAATAATAATGGGTGGAAGGTATCGTCCTAGGATACCGTCTGATACTGGGACTCTTCATAAGGGATGCACCTATGGGGTCTCTCTAAGCAGTCGCTGTGTCAACCTTAAATAGACAACAGAGCCTGGGCTAGATCATCTGGGATGTTCATCAGAAATATACCTCACCTAACCAGCCACCAGACATCCTTTGAACAGGAAGCATGGCCTTTGGTATTCACCAGGGAATAACGTAGATGCTTCTTGCAAATAAATTGGAAAGAGGATTCATTTGCCTGGAAGCGAACGCCACTGGGAGCCGCCGTTTGGCCTCCTTTTTCCAAATGCAAACCAGAGGGACAATGCAAGGGTGGGGAGTTTGTTCGTGTCCAGGAGCGACCAAATATGGGTCATTGGGGTGTTGCCACTCCCCCATTGTCATTCCAAGGCTGGATCGGGCCAGGGTTCAGCAGTGTGCCCCCAGCTCTGATGGGGAGCTGCCTGCATGAGCGTATCCCAGAGCACACGCTTTCTAATACGCATGGGCACAGCTGGCCATTCACACCTGCACATTTGATTCCTATGGCGTCACTCCCCAAATCTCCTCTTCTCATTAATCTATCTCACAAATGGCTGTAGCAGTTTTCCTTCCAGCATGGGCAGGTGGAGGCTACCTGCGAGTCTCTACATCTGGCCTGGTTTGCCCTCAATATGTGGTTGTTTGGGTGACAGCAGACTGTCCGAACATGAATTCTCCAGCATACCTGTAAGCTGTACTGTGTATTCTGGTCCCTATGATCAGAACCTCTTTGTGGTTGGCTGATCTTCTTCTGCTACTGAAGTTTTCTCTTATCCTCATTAACCATGTTTACCTGTTTGAAGCTTTTTCCTGGGAGTATTTTATCAGGGCATTTTGTTTGTATCAATTTGGCTGTTCCCTTTAACAGCATTTTCACAGGCATAACTGGAAACAATGTTAAATCTTATGTCAGTTTCCCTAATTGATGTGAAAACTTGGTTTAGGCCAGGGAGGGGTGGATTTCCTCACCTTGGTCTTAGGAATAAACTGCTCATCTGGAAAGAGGTAAAATTCAGCACATACTAACAGCCAGTAGGGTTATCTCTACAGGGCTGGATTTTCAAAGGAGTCAGGTGCTCATCTCTCATTGAAAGTTGATGGGATTTGGTGCCTGACTCCCTTAGACTACTTTGAAAAGCCAAACCATTGCGTGTATGTTTGTATTGACTGGAGTTGAGGGCTGTAGTAGGACACTGCTGTTCCATGTATTGGGGAACGGGGGAAAATGTTCAAAAGTGGGATCTAATGGAATGAGATGATCTTGGAGGCAGAGGGAGGAAGATAAGAGCAGACGCACAAGGAGCCATTCAGTCAAGACAAGGCAAGTTGCAGGATGATAAGGCAATTGGAGGCTGAGGACCAACAGCAGTGCAACCAGTAACCAAAAGGCCAGTGCAAGGGAAGTGCCAAGGAAGCAGAGGCAAGGGAGCCAAAGAAAAAGGCATCTTAGGCCCCTTTTTTACCAACAAGGAGCAACTGATCTGAGAACATGGGAGTACCAGGGAACCTGGTGTGTGTGACCCTGAGTTCCTTCAATTCAGCACACAAAGAAATTGGTTTGTATAGAATATAGTAGCACGAGGGGTTAGATCTGAAGGAAACGTATTGTTGCTCTGTCTTTAGGCAGTCTCTAACGATTGTGAGGAAACTTTCCTTGTGGGCAGGTTATCCCATAACTGCATTCCCTGTGGTCTCTTGAACCTTCCTCCAAAGCAGCTGTTCCTGGGCCAACGTTAACTCGGCTTATCTGCCCTGTAAGCTGTAGCTGATTCTCTGTTTGCTCGTTGGCTGCTGTCTCCTTTTGCAGTATAGCTTCCAGTGTTTAAAGCAGCCTAAGATCTTTGAGACAGTCCCACACAAAGCTAAGGTAGCTGCTTCTTCAGAAGGACTGTCATTTGCCCAGCCTTAACTATGGCATCTTCTAGGATGCTACAGCCTCTTTACTTGCTCTGATCAGCAGGTCCAGGTGATTAGCATCCTGGAATGCTGAACTCACTGAACTGTTGGATATTTTTGAAAACTTGTAGCTTAAACAAGCAGGTCCTTGATGTTGGTTCTGTCCCTGCGGCCTGGAACCAAGACAGCTTGGTACCGATCTTCCAGAAAGGCTGAGAAGAGTGATCCTGGGCAATGACTGGCTTGTCAATCAAACTTTGATTCAGAGTAAAATAATTTGAACAAATGCAAAGGGGGGAAGATTATATAAGCGCCATTTTGATCGCAGCAGCACAGACATCATGGAGCATAGGGTTATAAAGAACAACCCAGGCCAACTTTTTTAGTGCTCTTCTGATTCAAATGACTAGCATCACCTGTCTGAGTCCTTGTCTGTGATGGAGAGCTTTCCCTGGTGTGACTGAGGCTGGTCCAGTTGTGCCGTGCATCTCCTACTATAGATGCACTTAACTTTAAACCGGTGTAACTTAAACTGGGTGAGTGTAGTGGGGTCAACTACTGCATTCAGCTCAATCTGTTTAGAAGGGTCTGTTTTGCACCAGTGGAACTGGATGGGTTTTGGTGTAAGCTTTTGATTATTGACAATGCCTCAGATTCTCTCTTCTTCCTCTGAATGAATTTGATTTCCCACTAACTCACATGGTGCTGTCAGATGAGGGGCTGATCGGTACCTGTTGTGCCAATTTCTAAGGCCCCTTTTTGGGCTGAAGTGCTGTGGCAGCTGGCAGGCAGGGTTCCAGGGCACAGCCAAGACCAGAAAGACAACTGCCGCTCCTGGCTAGTCAGGAAGGGGCAAAGTCATTCTTTAGGAATGACAACATGTAAGATGCTATTATTTGCAGCAGGCAGGTTCTTCTAGCTGACCATGGCTACCAGGGGATAGTTTTACTCAGAGAAGCAATACCCAGTAGAAGAGCAAGACCGTTTTAATTCATGGACAAGTTCATCTGGGTCTTTACTGGTACCCTTAATGCCCTTCTCTAAAGGCTGCTGAATAAACCCTTCAGCCCTGCAGTGCTTCCCCAGGTGACATATTGTTCCTGGCGATGAGCAAATTCTCTGCTGGCTTTTCAAAGATTCCTCCAAAACACAGGTCTCTCCCGGGACATTGGCATGATATTGAAGGCTGCTGCCTGCAGTTGTCTTTATGGTCTGTTCTAACTTCTGGGGTGAGAGTGAATCTTCTCCTTTTTACCAAAGCACTGTTCCCTTTCTGATTTTCCACATTCAGCACTGGTCCTGAAAGTCCACACTTAGGGCAGACCCGTCTAATTGTCAGAGAGATGCTCCAGCGCTCGTTAGGCCTCCCACTTATGGGTGTGCCCTCTTTGATCTCCCAGATCAATAAGTGTTCAGCCAAGTTTGTGTATTTCAAGACAGCTTACTAAATACACCCACCGCTACCCTCTATGGCCTTCTCTGACATTCATATTGAGGGAGGCTCTGTGGTGATTGATGTCTTCAGGAGTATGTAGTGGAGAGAGGCAGAGGAGAATAACCCTCCCCAGGTATTTGGTAGCCCGATTGTTTAGAGTCTCCCATTTGCAACGAATATGTGGAACACATTAGCAGGGAGGCTGAGATCCTCCAGCCACTCTGTTTCAGATTCTGTCTCTTTATCTATGCCTGTACATGCCCCTCTGTCTCTACCCACAGTGATGTAGGGAGCCCAAGCTCACAATTATTCAATTGCAAAAATTATTTAATGCAAAAATTATTTTAATTTAATGGTCTGTTCTTTGCACAGGGCCCAGAGGGGCTCCCTGTCCATTATCTCTGACACTGATGCCCAGCTTCAGGGTTCTTTTCTCTGGCAGAAGCATGTGAGAGCCTACCCTCCACCCTCTTCATGTCTTATGGGGAGATCTATTGATGGAGGCCTCAGATAGATGGAACATGGCATCTGAACTCCCCACTCTCACACAAGGAGAGTGATCCCAGGCATGTGGACCATTGGAGAAGACTGGGATTAAATTAAATTTCACCACCGACTCTGCATCTCAGGCTGATTGCAGTCGGAGATGGCATCCTTGATTGTGTCCATTGATGAAGCAGTGGTAGGGTATTTATTATTTATTAACATTAGTACCTAAGGACAAGCCAGGTCAGGGTACCATTGTACTAGGCTCTCTACTAGGGCCAAACAGGGACACTCTCTTGCTTCTTCAACAGCAGAGTCCTGGTCCATGGCTGGGGCTTCCAGGTGCTATGATAATACAGATAGCTAGTAATAATAGTAGACGAGCCAATACCTGCGAGTTAGGATGTGGTTTGTTGGAGGAAGAGTTTGTAGAATTAAGCTAAATTCCCTGATTCTCGTTTTCACCCAGGCTCTGGCTTTGCAAAGAGGCCTTAAAGCAGGGGTCACTTGCCCCCTGTTGAGTTCTGTCTCCTCCAGTTTCTCGAGAGACCCGGGATGTGGTGATAGCAGTAGAAGGTGATTGTCTAGTTCTCTAACATGGTGTCTGTCTCTCTGCTCCTGCTACAGAGTTTGAGGGCACCAAGAGCTGAGTAATCACACAGGGCCAGCTCCCCAGCTGGCATGAATCAGCATAACTCCCTAGCTGTGAGCGGATCAGTACCAACTGACGGCAGCAGAGGACCTGGCCCCGAGAATACATTACTCTCTCACTACCCCCTTTGTAAGTCAGACAAGTCCTTCGAGTGTCCTGTCCTATTGCAATGTTAGAGAAGGTCACCTCCTTTTTCCTCCCCTGCCCCTCCCCCCCGGCTGTCCCTTCTCCTCTGGATAAGCAGCATTTTCCCCCCCTCTTGCATTCACAATCCCTCACGCTTCACCAGAATTAAATTCATCATTCATTTTTTATGGTTTATACATAGCAGTAATTTATGTTTTCAAATATATTGAGGTCACACTTTAGCAGAAAAAGAGTGTTTCACATTTAAATTGAAGGCATGTTCATTCCATTAAAGAGAGATGTTTTGGACAATTTTAAAAGGCTAAAAGTAGTAGAAAGTAACATTAAAATAAAATTTGAGAGATGTAATTACACCTAATTGTACCATAAAATAATCAATACCGCATTACATTATTTCTGACTTCCCCGGTTATAGCCTTTTTTTGTTAAGCTTTTGAATATTGATGAGGTGAAAGGGGTCGCAGTCTACTCTCGGAGGTCTAATGGAGGTGGAATTAAGGTGATGTCCTCTCCTATTATATTTGCATGGAGGGGCGAGTGCTCGCCTTGCTCAAGCCAGGGAGATAACATGGCATCAGAAGCCAATACCTCGGCAACATTTCTTGAGCCAAGATTAGACTGTCAGTAACTGCTGACTGGGAAGCTGGGAGCAGCCGCATGCTCTCCCCTTCACAGACCCACTCAATTAGACGCAGCAGAACGCAGAGGAAATGATATTCACGTCAACCGAGATCATTAACAACTGGAGACCAGGGGGGAACCAGTTCCTTCCAGTTCAACCAGCACTATTTGCTTTGTCTCCTCTTTTCGGGAGTTTGAGGAGGCTTTTTATGGTGTGTTTATATTTGTGTAAGTTTCTTCTCTCTCTTCCTCTCCTCCTCCCTCCTCCCCCCCCGACAGATCTTTGTTAAAATGAAAACCCCCTCTGGTCTAGTGGCATTCACCCTCCACCCCCTTACATACGCACATGCACACACAATAACACCAAGGAGGGTTGCTGCAGCTGTTGTGATTCGCAGCAGGTGCTCAGGTTGGAAGCTCACCTCCCTCTGGTTTTTGTCCCAGCAAGTACAGATCTGGATGAATGTTCCTCTATCACCCCAGAGTTCCCACGCTGGAAGGGGACTGTTTATGGGCCTGAAAAGTGATGTTCTTCATTTGGTGCAGCATCCCTGTTCCTTTTTAAACTCCAGAGTTCCTCCTGGCCTGTGACAGGAAGGGGTCACCTGCCAGGAGGGGACTGGCTAGACCCTTCTCCTGTCCCTGTGCAGTTTTCTCCTGAGCTGGGGATGAAGCTGTCTGTCTTTTTCCTGCCCTAGTCTGGAGTTGTCCCTGCATTTTTTGAGCAGTTTTGTCTTAGTAAAAACGGAATAAAGACCCCAGGATTGGGTCCCTAACTTCTGTGCCTCTCAGTGGTTCCAGCCGTAGAATGAGGATAATAGCCATCTGAGTAAGGGCCTGTGAGATCTGTAAGTCCCAGGTGCTACCGGGATAAACTCTGCACCCATTGAATCAATGTCAAAACTCCCACTGACTCAGTAGTGACAAATCAAACCATTTATAAGAGCAACAAAGTATTATTACTGTTTGATTTTCTTGGAATCTCTCTTTTTGTCCCCACATCTGTCTATCCCTCTTTATATTGGTTCTGTTTTAATAAATAAACAAAATCCTGTGGTACTGCTGCATTATCCATTTCACATTACATAGCATCATCAGATTACAGCGGTCCTTACAAAAGAAAAGATGAGCAGGCTCAGATCATTAACATTAATAATAAAAACGATATAATGTATTTTAAAAACTTTTCTTAATGCAACACCAGCCCATCCGCCTCAGCCGATCCTGTCTTCCAAAATTAAACAAATAAATGAATGGAAGTGGTGGGAGGGTGATATCCAAAGTACAGCTCCAATCCTGGGATCTCACTGTTCCCTGGCTGTGGTATCTTTGTAGAGGGCCTGTTCTCCTCCCCCAGGCCTCAAACATCACTGAATCCTGGGAAAGTACCTTCCCTATGGTTCCCTGCAAATTATTCCTTCTCTTACCCCTGCCCCCGTGCACCTCCGTTTATTCCCCTTGAGCCCCTTGTTGTGTACCTCTAAGCACTCCGTGTGTGCCACTCACTCTGCACTCCAAGTTATTCTTCACTGTGACCCCCAGTGTGTAACTCCCAATTATTCTTTCCCTTACATTGCCCCCAGGTATCCGAAAATTATTCCCTTGTGTCTCTCTCTGGGCACCCCAAACTTGTTCCCCTTATCCCCACGTGGCACCTAGTGTATTCTCCTTGTACCCATCAAAGTGCACCCCATTGTGTTCCCCTCTGCAGGTCAAACGTTACCACTTTTGTTAGAACACCTGGGCAGTTTATTTGCCCAAAAGCAGACTCCCAGCAGCCCCCTGCTGAATTCCGAACTCTGCACCTATGAGCAGATTGAATTTGTTTCAACTGACTAACCGAACAAGCAGCAGGTTTTTTTTTCTAATTTGGAAATGGAAGGGACAGTATTAGGAAATTTACATTTGCGAATATGATATTTAATTAGCAATATTAATAAATTAATAGAAGTAAAGAGCCTTGGTGAGACTCCAGATTAATAAAACATGCTCTAGCTGAGTAAATGAGGTGAGCTGGAGATGTTTTGCCCATAGAGCATTGAGGGTGAATCTCATTCCCAAAATAACCCTTTAACCAATGAATGAGGGGCAGTTGTGGTCATGGTCAGGGATGGCGGGGCAGTTATGCAGTCAGTTACTTCCAGAGCAGAACTGCAGAGGGCTGGATTCTGCCACATTTACTCATGCAAGTAGTCATCCCAGAGTCAACAGGGCTTCTCGCATGGGGAGTCCGCACTCCCCCACGTGAGGAAGGGATGCACAGTCTGTCCCAGGGCATGTAGAAGTTCAATTGCAAATGAAGACCCTGATCCTGCAGTCTCCACTATGACAGCAGATCCTCAGGCAGGTGTGTCTCTGGTGTTCTGCACAGGTGGAGGGAGCCTCTCTCACAGATCAGCTTGCAGGAGTGGAGCCTTGACTGCATGTTTATAGACCAGCCCCTGGGTATTCCAGCAGCACTAGAGTTAGGAGTGGGGAGGGAACCAAATCACAAGCCCCAGTCTGAATTCCTTTGGAGAAGCTTGGATCCAGATTGATCTACCTCGTTTCTAGAGGGTCCATCAGAAGAGGAGCAAACTCCTGAAGTCCATGGGGGACCTCCCAGGCAAACCTGAGTCTGCTGCAAGGGTGATGGGTGCTCTATAAATCCCATGACAAACAGAGAGGTAGATGACTGAACATCATCGCTCGGGATCTTTTCTCTGAGATGGGGCCAAACTCTCACTCTCCAATCCAGTTTTGAACCTGGGGGCCCACCCCATCTCGAGTTATGAATGAAGTGGCTTTTTCAGCTCTCAGCCCTTGTTCCCAGTCAGTGGCAGACGCTTAGGGATTGCTTCATTCCCCCTCACTTATAGTGTTAGATTCAAGATGGTCAGTTACCTTGGGCTGCCAGCTGGCTCAGAGGCAGCTCTGAGTCCATCTTGCCCTGCTGTTGTCATCACCCTTAGCTGTTTTCAGCTGCTTTATATATTTTGGTGGTGGAGGAGGGTTAGAGAATATCTTTTGGGATGAAAATCCTCTTGCTCCTTTCTATCTGTTAGTGTTTGGTTTATAGCATGCACATTTACATACTTAAAAAAACTCCATCCCCACTACACCACACAATATTTATACATCATTTGGGGGCTTATTGTATTAGTATTATTATAGCCATGTTAGAGGAAGTTGAGTGACTTGGCTATAGTGAGTCAGTGGCAGAGGTGTAAATAGAACCTGGTGTCCTGGGGCCTAGAAGAGCAGGAGGCCCAGGGAGAAAATTCCTTGAAATGTTTGGACAGATCCATAGATTTTTAAAGCCAGAAGGGACCATTATAGTAATTAATTCTGATCTTCTGTGCAACCCAGGTGTAGAATCCCACCCAGAGGTGACTGCATCCAGCTCGGTAGCTTGTGGTTGGACAAGAGTTTGCTTTTTAGAAAGACATCCCCTCTGGATTTAAAAACTCCAAGTGGCAGAGAATTCACCGCATCCCTTCATAATCTGTTCCCCAGGCTTACTATGATCCCTGTGAAAAGTGTGCTAGTTATGCTGCAGTTGGCTGCTTTTGCACTGTTCATGTGGGGTGGGGATGGGGATAGAAAAGGGGTGCAGCTGAGCAGTGGGATGTGAACTAAACACTTAAAATCTTTTAAGACAGTTCTTTTGAGACTGAGTCACTGGGGAATGCTGTGGAGCTGTGGAGAGGGTAAAGGACCAAGGGTCAGGAGACCTGGGTTCTAAATTCAGCTCTGCTACTCGCTGCTGTAGGGCCTTGCATGAGTCATTTGGGGCTTGTCTACACAGCGAGCCAGCATATGGCAAGTCAGGGTGTGAATCTGTAGCCTGCTGCACACTAACTCACTGTGTGCACCCTGCTGCTGTGCAGTAAAAGTTCTTTGCAAACTCCTGTGTAAAGCATTAGTAGTGTTCAGTAGCTGGGCCCACATGGTCATTTAGCGTGCTATAGTTTTACACCCTGTCTGGCCACGCTCTAACACGCCATGTAGACAAGCTCTAAGCCCCTTTTTTGTGCTTCAGTTTCCCCATCTCTATAAAGGGGATAATAACATTTACCCTTTGTCAAGCACTCTACCTTGCTTGCAAGGCGTTCTACTTTCCCTTCGTTTGCGGGGTCCTCATCATTTCAAGCCCAGTCTGTGCTACAAGGAATCACAGTTGCCACTGGGCGCAGGCTCTTAGCAGTGCTGAGCGCAGTGTGCCCTTCTCTGCTCTTGCAGCTAACCCTTGTTATGCACCAGATCCGCTGACCCCCCCCAGCTGTCAGCCAAGGGACGATTCCTGTAGGGCAGACAAGACCCTGGAGCAGGGACTTTCTCTTACAAGGGGTCTGATTCTGTCAGCTTCATTCCGGCCAAGCAGCACTCCATGGGCTGTCCCATTGAAATCCGGGGAGAGGTTTAGCTTGAGGCAGGGCATTGGAGTGTGACCCTGCTGGGGCTGTGGCAACAACGGAATGTGCTGTACATGTGCACTGTGTTGTTTAAAAAGGTTTCCCCTCTGAAATGCCCGCCTGATGCAGTGCCACCGTCAGAGGCCTCCAGGAGGCTGAGTGGCTCTGCCGTCTTGGGGAAGGTTTGTCCCAGGGAGAAGAAGGATGTGAGTGCATCGTTGGACGGCTCCAGCCAAACAGGCAACTCTTCTCAAGGCAGAACCAGCAGGGGCGACGGCAAAGCGATGTCAGCGCGGGCTGAGCGGAGAAGAATGGACGCATTAAGCAAAGGTCTGACACAGCAGGAGATAAACTACTGTGAGGTTCCCAAAGGCCAAGCGCAGCGAGGTGTCCCAGTTTAAATACAGATCTGTCTTGCAGCTCAGGGCAAGGGTGCCAATCCAACCTAAAGGCTGCCGTGAGAGGAACATACTGTCTGCTTCAGGCCAATCGGCTGCTTTTCACAGAGGCCCCCCAGTCAGCAAAGTACTTGAGCAGCTGCTTAAAGGAAAGCACATGCTTGAATGCTTTGCTGAATCGGGGCCAGGGCATCCGGGGTTCATCTGCACTGAACAACGTTCAATCTTTTCACGGCAAAGGAAGAGTGGGATTCGCTCTTGCCCTGGCCTCCCCCGCCCTGCTCCATCACAGCAGGCAGGGTCCTTTATGGAACTGGGGCATCAGGCAGCCTAGCTTCCATTCTGAGGCAGGCTGCTGAGTTCCTGGTGTGGTGAAATGGGATTTTTTTGTTAATATTTGTATGATTCCTGTGTGTGTCTTGATTTCCTCCTACACCCTGCATGGCTACCTGGTGTGTGTGTGTTTGTGTGTGTGTGGGGGAATGGCTAAGTCTGCTCTGAGGGCAGAACAAGAGACATAGATAGGCATGTGTCATTGAGCTGTTTGGCTGAAATGGACCCAAATCAACAGAGGATCTGGCAAGATAAAGAGACGCACAAACAACTGAACAATCCACACTCAACAGCAGGAAACCCAGTGGCCAAGACATGAACTGAGCTGGAGAACAAAGGGGGAAAGGTGGCTGGTGACGGAGAGAAGGGCTGCCCCTGGGAGAGATTCTATAAGTAGCCCTGACCTGGGTGAACGAAGGGATGAGAGGGAGACAGAGACAGAGTCCGTCACAGCTTGGCTGGCTCATAACGGTGCTGGTTTGACTAAGATAGACTATAGTTTAACTTCCTGCATGAGTCTGGCTGGGCTAGATTCGCTGCAGGGAACCACGGAGACAGGGAACACTGGTCTCAAAGGCCCAGTCTTGAAGTCTTGGAGGCCACAGGAACTGTGCAGGAGACTGCCTGGAGACTGGTGATGAGCTGGGGCATAGACCAGTGCCTGTGACTCTGTGACAGCTGGGAAACCTTGATCATTTCACCCCTTTGTGCCCCAGCCTCTCCAGCCATAAAACTGGGATGTGAAGGGCAGAATGAAGCTGGCTCTTGAGTCTGTCTGTGCAGAGCCCAGGTAGCGAATTGTTGTCAGAGGAACACAAGCTGAATGGAGCCTTCCTGGCCCATTCAGCACGCCCAAGCCAGTATGCAGTAACGTGGAGGATCTCACCTGGACACCTGGCTCAGGAGGGGATGAGAGGGAAGAGAAAGGGCCCCTCACCAACTGAGATTGCAGTAAAGGCAGTGGCTCTCCCAGGGCCTGTGTGACAGCCCCGCACATTGCTGTGGCTCCTCTGCAGGGCATGGGCGAGGTGATTTTTTTGTTAGTGGACAGAGCTCTGGCCCCATGCGGCTGCGCAGGGTGAGAGCCAAGGCCACGGAACACTCAAATGCTACAAACCCATGGCACCCAGCACCTGAAGGGAAGAGGCATCTGCATCATGGATTAGACATGCCAAGTGAACATCCAGTGGAGGGGCAGCTTTCCTCCAGAGAAGGCAGGAGGTTATTGATAAGAGGAGGAGATCTCTCGGCTGTTCTCCCCATCCTCAGCACTCGCGAGAGCTCTTGTGCTTGAGCTGTGGACTTAGGTGCAAGGGGCCATGTTTCCCCATTCGTTACACAAGACCCTAGGACTCCTGGGTTCTAATTTCAGCTCTGCCACTAACTGTCTCTGGGCAAAGCTCCTTGCCTCAGTTTCCCCATTGGCAAATGGGAACAGTAGTCGATGATGGGGTAGTTTGTGAGGCTTGCTTCACCCCATGCTCCTGTGAAATGCGACCAACTCAGAACCTTCCACTCATTCCAGGTAGCACTTTGCATTGCTGTAAAGGATGACACCAGGGGTCAGGCAGAAAGGGGATAGCCAGTGCATGTGGTTACTCCTTATTCCCGTGCTGGCCTGGCTGCTAAGCCTCCTAAGCAGTGTTTGACCCCAGCATGTGGCTCCCTTGCCCAAACCCTTTGTTAGCTTTGGAAAGTGTGCTGACAACCCCACAGCAACACCAGGCCCAGTTTTGAGTCAGGACATGGCCAAAGTGAGCCCAGTACCCACAGACAATGCTTTGCACATTCTCCGATGGGATGGGACATATGCCAGAGAGCCAGGGATCATGTCTTCATAGGGCTCTTCCTCATTGGTGAGCTGTGCAGTGCAGGCTGAGTACATAGCTCAGCCCAGCCTCCTGGACATCTTCATCTCTCTGACCCTCTCACTCCCTGTGCTCTGTCTGCTCTTCTCATTGGCTCTGCTCCCACCTGTGCCTTTCTTCATGCCTTTCTTCTTCTTTCATCACAGCTCCCCTGCTGCTCTGCACTGCATCGTTGCTCCCCCCCTCCCCTACTGCTGTGCACTGCATTTTTGCTTCCTGCTCCTTATCACTTTTCCCTGCACTGCATCGCTGCTCCCCACTCCCCATCTGCTCTGCATTGCATTACTGCTCCCATCATTGCTCACTGCTCCTTTACTATTATGCACTGCATCACTGCTCCCTGCTCCACTACTACTCTGGCCTGCATCACTGCTCTGTGCATCACTGCTCCTATGCTGGATTATTGATCTCCATTGATCCACGCCTCCTTTCTATTCCTCTGCACCACTGCTTTCTGCTGCAACACTGATCTCTCGTGCACCACTCTGGATTGCTATACAATGCATCACCCATCTGCACTGAGCCATTTGTCTCTGCTGTGCACTGTACCACTGCCTCCCTGCTCCACCTCGGTCTGCTCTCACAGTAGGTATTTTTTAAAAATATCAAACAAGTAATGGATGAAGCCAAGTCACATAGATAACACCTGTTCCCTTGAGATCCCCCGTGCTCTCTCGTGCTGTCATCTCTCTCCCTTTCCTACCCACTACATGCTGCTGCCTATATTGTCTTGTGTTATCTCTGGGAGCTCCTTGGGGCAGAGACCTTGTCTGTTTATTCAGCCATGCTGCCTCTGCACACCCATGCTGCCAGCTAGGGCTACAACGCGTGCTGCAGTAGTGCTGCAGTAATGAAAATAGTCACTATTTACTAGTCAGGGCTACAACGCGTGCTGCAGTAGTGAAAATACACATCAAATGGTGTGTCTGATGCAAAGAGCTGAGAATCCATGGGTCTGGCCGTGCGTTCCTTGTGTGCCCCAAAGTCCCATTGGCTTCAGGAGGAGCTTGAAGATCGTAGAGCCCTAGAGAATCTCACAATGAAGTGCTAATAGCACAGGTAGCAGTTGGTACAATGGCATGCACGCAGGACTCCCAGGACAGGTGGGGTTTCCAGGGGAGATCTGAAGGAGGACAGAAGGGTACTAAGAGAATATAGATAATGATCCCATTTGTGGCGTAAGGGCCCACCTGGAAACGGGAGTAGGGGAAGGAGACAAAGGAGAGGAATGAGCTTGCGTGGGTGCAGGGTGTAGGAAGTGATGAGCTCATCGAGGTAGGTAGGAATGGAGCTCTGCAGCATCAGGACATGGAATATGCATTGGGATCATCCAGGGGTAAATAAAAAGCCATGGTGTAATCTCCAAGATGTGGGCCAGGATGGTATGTTGTGGGATTTGGCTTCCTTTGATGACAGCAGCACGTGTACAGGCTCTGGGACTGACACACCCATAAGGGGAGGGCAGCTGTGTTGGAATCCTTTGGTGACACTGCTGCTGGGACCATGCTAGGCAGTGAATGCCTGTTGGGGTCCTATTGGGACTGGGCCTTTAAGCAGCCAGGACACCTTGCTTAAGGTCTGAAAGGTGAGCTGCCCGGTCTGCAACAAATGATCCCCAGCTAGGCAGCAAAGCGTCAAAGGCAGCATTGTCAAATAATGCAGATCCTTCCAAGGAGCAGGCTGCAGGTGCCTGATCCTGGGGCTGTATATGCCGCTGACTCGCGGCCCTTGGGTACTGTGCTGTACCCACTGGGCCTTTGCTTTGGCTAAGAGGTGTGAGCGGAGCTCTCGGCTGGTTACGCTCACATACCGTTCCCTTATCCCCTTTGGTGTGAATGCCAGAGCATTGCATGCACAGATGCTGCAGAAAACCGAATCCCTCTGTATTTGTCCTTCCACTTCTCCTGGGCTCCCTTGGCCTCCAGGAGCCAACTATGGTGTCCAGATTGCACCAGAGCTGGGCTCCTTGTGGAATTCCACTGTCTAGGTGCTGAAACGTCTTGTGAAAACCCAATAGCTTGTTCTCTCAGCCCCACCAGCAGCTCCCATAGGCCCTGAGAAGAGCCCCTGGCAAATATAGTATGGCAAAAGAAACATAAAATGATCTCCAAGCGAAATGACCTAGGCCTGGGAGGAGACGGGATCCTGGTCTCTGCATTTGAGGCCCATCCCTGGGGCATGCACAATCCTGAGAGAGAAATAGCAGTCCCTCGCACAGGGCCCTGGATGTTAGTGTGTGTCACATGGAGCGTGGGCCTGACACACGCCAGAGGCTGACAAGCATCATGCAAGTTCCTGGAGACACCCTGCTGCACCACACTGCCTCCTTCCTGCCCTAGCCTTCTAGTCCTGGCTCCCTAAGCTGAGGCTGCCAGTCAGGTCAGACTTGGGCGCTGGTATCGTGAAGAGGAGAGACCAAGTAGAAACCATGTTCATCAGAGACCCGAACCTTTTGATGTCAAGTCCCGCAGGGGAAAGGCCAGGACATTTTCCCACCCTTCTCCTAGTGGCACACGTTCCTTGGAAGCCAGATGGGGGGTTGTTGGCTGAGGTCAGTAGCCAGGGATTGGCTCTGCTCCCACTACTTGAAACAGCGCTCCATGTAAATGACTAGAGTGGTTGTCGCAGGAGACAGATGAGAGAGGGTCAGGGGCACTTCAGTGGGCAATATGATACAGACCAGAAAGGGGGTGGAGCCTGACTCCTGAAGGTACAGCCCGAGGACTTGGTTTCAGGACTGTTGCCGCCTCTGACTCAGACGAGCACAGCTGGGTTCCGGGAACCACGTTGATGATGACACAGGTGTAATCCCAGGCAGAAGGGACCAGAGCCAGCTTTGTGCTCTGCAAGCCTCAAGCAAGGGGAGATCCCGATCTGCCAAGAGCTGGGGCCAGAACTGGTTTGCGAGTTTTCCACGCTGTGGCCCCGACAGGAAGCATCATGCTTGGCTGCATCCGGAAGACCAGGGGAAGGCTAAGTGCCTGGGGAAGGGAGACTTGTTCTTCATCCCTCTGGTAACACAGGCAGAGGAGTGGGAATCTGGCAGTGGCTGGGTTTCCTTCCCCTTGTGTCCAGTTGAAGGACACAAGGAGTATCGTGCTGGCCCAGTATGAAGCCGGAATGGAGAATAAAGGCTATAACCTCCTAGGGCATAAGGCATCCCCTTGCTTTGTCTGGGCTGCAGCCCAGCTCTGCGAAGGGTTCAAAGCCCCAGGTGACACCGGCATTGCTGCCTGAGCTGGGAGTCAGGGAATTTCTGCTTCCCTCTTCTTTGCTCTGGCCCTGTAATGCAGCATCCTGAGTGGAGCAGCTCATTACTTTGTGAAATGTGGCAGGGGTCCGGCGTCTGTGCCAGGGAAGGAAGCAGGAATCTGATGCCAGTGCACAGCTCTCCTAGCAGTGTGATGCGCCCGCCCGCATGCTACTGCCAAGAGTCACACTGCCAGCCCCAGGCAGGGATAGGAGCCTCACCCTAATGCACTAGTACCTGGATTCACACTCCCAGCTATTGAGTATGGCATGTGTCCGACACACTATACACACTCCCAGCTACTGGGCACGGGACAGAGCAGTCTGCTGGCTTTATTTTCACCCACTAGAGCACCAACAAACCTAGCTTCCTGTAAAGATCCAAGGCATCTTCTGTACTAGTTCATGTTCTCCAGTTGCCAGAAAATCGACTTCCGAAGCAGGTCATGTTCTCACTACTGAGACATGGCTCACGGATAAGGGGTGGGCAAAAAAAGTGCTTCAAAAACACCCTCAAAGCCAACACAAAGAAGTGCAATATTGACATAAACTCACAGGAAACCCAAGCCCTCGACCAACCAAAATGGAAAAGCACCTTGTGGCAAGGATCCCAGTATTTCGAGATCCAATGGAAACAACAGGAATTGGAGAAATGGGAAAGGAGGAAAGAATGCACCGCAGCCTGACTCAACAATCCAAATCTGCCCCTTCCCTTGGGATATGTTTGCCCCAATTGTGATAAGATCTGTGGATCCTGGATCAGTCTCATTACCCACCTGTGGGTCCACCAGCAATAACTGACTATAATTTTATGGAAGACAATCATCCTCGAAATCCAAGGCATTGCCGACAAGGATAGTTAGGCAGAAGTATAACTAGAGCTACCACTAGAGGGCACTCAGAACTCTGCATGCATATCACTATCATTACACAGCCCAAGGTGGATTCAGACAATCCTGGCTGGAATCCTCCATTGCTTCCCAGGGGCATTACCCCAAAAGGAATTTTCAAGAAGCACTTGGGTTTTGTGATGGGGTGTTTAGAGCCCAGAGGTTGGCTGGGAAGGGGTTAATCTCTCTCTCTCTCTCTCAGCTGCACCCCTCCAGAGGCAGCAGCACAGTTTGATGGGTAGCAGGCTTAGGCCGGCTGTGGGGTCTCCTGCTCAGGATGCTCTCTGAGGGCCGAGTCTGGCAGTGAGACTCCTGTGGGGATGGAGGCATCTTCAGGGAAAGGGCTGGGGCTGAAGTGAACCACTCTCTAGACCTGTGGGTTTTGGCTGGGGGAAACCTGGTTGTGTGTTTTTGGCCCTTCAAGGGGCCACATTGGGATCCAGAGTTGGTACATGGGACCCTGCCTTTCTAATGTGCCGGACCAGAACCCTAGTGTTGCCTGCCCCATCCCCCTGCTGGGTTGACTTTGGTGATCTGAACTAAGCCCGTCCAATTTCAGTTTTAACCAAAAGGACATTTCCTGAAGCTTTCAACTTGGAATCAAATCTCCAAGGAACTTAGGGCTTCAAAGGTCCTGGTCTATATTCAGACCCACTCTGAACCCATAGGTATCCCTTGGTCCTTCGCTTTTAACAAATGTGACCATTTCTCAACAAACGCCTTATACCGTAATGCCCCACTTGGATCCTTCCAGCTGCCACCAGGGATGTACAACTGGAAAGTACAGTTTGTCCAAAGTTCTTTAACTAGGCTTGGCAGAATTCAATTATTTTTTAATTGAATTTATCAGTTTAATTTTAAGTAATTTTTTTCTGATTTTTATCAATTTAAATTTCCCCAGTTGCAAGAAATTATAGGGTGCTCAAACAATGGGGTGGGGTTCAGAAGATAATTATTTAATGCCTGTAGGCGCTGAGATTCAAAAAGTTAAAGCTTTATAACTGTTAAAACTTAAATTGTCAACATCACATGTCAAAATATACAAAGTCAGTATCTTTAAATCAAACTCTAAGTTCTCAAGTAGCATTTTTCTTACTTTGCCTGTCTGTACATTGTGATTGCTATGGATGGAAATATCTTTTCTTAGTTTGCGGGTGTACGGTGAAATTGACTTTTACCAACAAAAATCATAGAATCATAGAATATCAGGGTTGGAAGGGACCCCAGAAGGTCATCTAAATCTACCTTTAACTGTGACTGACTGTCTGTCACCTAGGCAGATCTGCCATCAGAGGGGGGAGATCTATCCCTAGTTCCACCTGGAATAGGGGCAGTAGAATATGGATATATAGGGAGCAACATCCTTTGGGGACTTGTTCAGCAGTGGCTAAAGAGTTTTCTATTTGCAACTTTGCGGAGGTTTGTAACTCGTCTAAGGACCTCTATGGCCAGTAGGGGGCGCCTTGGTTATGCATTATTCATTGCTCGGCAGTCCAAAGTGTCTCATTCATCTGAAAGAACAGTCTGCCAAGGAGATCTGGTACAAGCCATCAAAATATTTTGGCAGCTCTGCAAAGTGACAGTTTAAGTGAACACAGAGGGTGTTTAACCATTTAAGGGCTGAATAATGAGACAAGCACAAAGGAAGGATTTGTCGTTCCCCAGACTCAGCCAGCTCAGCACAGTTATTAGACAAAATTGTTGTCTTGCCACATCCGAGCTGTATCGTTCTCTCCCAGCCCCACCAGCACCCCTGTGCTTTGTAGAGCACCAGAATCCAGCAGCAGCCACACTACATCACGCTGCAGGTACCGGAGCCACTGCTGCCTACACACCACACTTTTGCAAAGCCTGGTTATATAAGGTTTAATTACAATCCTTGGCTCTTGTGTAGTGCTTTCTAGCTGAAGATTTCAAAGTGCTTTCTAAGCACTAAGCAAGCCTCAAACGCCCTCTCCCCTCCTTGTGTGGGAGGGTTTGTTACCCCTTTTTTTTCCAGTTGGGGGAAACTGAGATATGGGGAGAAAGGATTTGTCCAAGGTCACACAGTGAGTCAGTGGCAGAGCCAGGAATATAATACAGGGAGTCGTCTTGACTTCTTTGCTTTTACTGCTAGGCCACACTACCCTCCCTGAGAAACCACTGTGCATGGAATCTGCTGGGATATGGTGATCAAACTGGCCATTGTGTAGATCCAAAGTAAGATCCCCCATTGATCTGCATGTTCATGGCAGAGCAGGCTCCTTTTGGGAGCTGCTCGCCAGTCCCTTTTCAAGCAGTGCTGGGGCAAGCTTGCCTACTGCCGGAGTTGGTTTCTCTTTATTTATTTTTATGAACTGCAGGCGCAGAGGGAGCAGGTCCTCAGCTCAAGGTCTTGGCATCCAAGGCTGGGGGAGCCAGTTCGGCTGCAGCGTGTTCATGTCTTGGAAAGTGCCATGCTCCAGCACCTCCTTCTCCTCCCCCGCCCTCCACAAAAGGTCAAGGAAATGAATGGGACAGCGAGATGTGTGATCCTGGAAATATTTAGCAAGCCGTTGGTTTGTACATTGCAGATTTCACTCCATGTGCACGGCTGTTAATATCAGCAAGACATTAGCTCCGAAAAGCACCCGTCACACTAAAAGGGCTCCGTCAAACTGGCTTGCCGTGAATTACTGGGCTCAAGCTTCCTTTATTAGCCTGATATTTGCACAGCAGGAAAATCAACCTCAAGCCCCCACCAAAGACAAACCTTGTAGCAAAAATAACTTTACCTCCAGAAGAGCTGATGGCTACTCTAGAATCTGGGATAGAGGGGAAATGAGAGATTGCTCTTAGTAGGGAAGCTTCTATCTTGAGAGACCACCCCAAAGTCACCCTAGTCTGCTCCACCTGTATTAAAATTCGCATCTCTGTGGAGCACAATTTTTTGTCATTCCTCGAACTGTCGCTTAGGACCAATTACTGTATTTAGGTAGATTTTTTTGTCTCAGGAAAGGGATGGGCTGTCTGTGTGCTTCGGGGGAGACTGAATCCCCAGATCCCAGCAGGTCTGCGGTTACGTGTTGGACTCAGGGTCACAATTTGACTCAGATTTCGTTTCATTTGCACAAAGACTCGTTGACGCCCGGGCCTAATGAACATCAATATTCTTAATGACAAGGAAAAGATCTGTTTTATGGGACTCCAGACAGGCAGCGAGTCTCCGTGCTCCTATTTTCCTGCAGAATCGCAGCAAAATAGCCCCTGTCTCTCACATGTCCGGGCTTCCGTCCTTGCAAAGTTCAGACTCTGAGCCTCAGAGAAGGCTCCCCAAAAGAGAACCCCTTCCATGGAAACAGTCTGCAAAACTTTGACAGAGATCTGCTTTGCTGTCCTCCCAGTCTTGCTTTTGTATTTCCAATAAGGAAATCCAATCACACATTCTTCCTTTATAGTGTTGATGAGACTGCTGTTTTTCCTACTATAAGATTAATAAAATAATGGTTAAATTTTGGGGGGCGTGGGTTTTAATTGTTTTTTCTTGTTTATCAAAAACTAAAAATGTAAAGAGAAGTGAGATTTAAAAAAAATAAATTGTAGCAACCCAAGTTTAAGATTCAAAGGGCTGCATTTGTCAATTTCACTTGGACTTTTTCGTTTGTTTTGGGTTTGGGGGTTTTATTTATTTATTTATTTTAAAAAAATTTTCCATATAATTTTGCATTTCCACCCTCAGCCTTTTGCATCTTTGGCTACCAGATGTGTCCCACACTGAAGAATTATTTCTCCTCCCTAGAGTGAAATAAATGCAATCAATATGAGTATTGCTCTCAGGGCCTTGAAATATTACATTAATGTTCCATGTGGTGACATTTTAGCTGGAATTTTCAAATACATTATGATGGTTCAAATTAATATTTATCAGATCAGCTTTTATATTTTGCAAAAGAGAGAGAGGGAGAGAGAGAGAGAGTAAGCATTATTAAAATACAAAATGCAGATGAATTCCAAAATCGATGGTCCATTTTACCAGCACTTTCAAGGAGCTGTGTTTTGCTTTCTGGTTTTGTTTTAAAATGTATTAGTTTTACAGGCAAATCTATTTATCTTCCTTCATTTTTGTTCACCCTTTCAGTATTTTCCAGTTGTTTCTTTATTCCACCCCTCTTTATTATCCCAAAATGTAAATTATGACGTTAGCTGGAGTTTTTAAATATTTTTTCTTTTCAATGATTAAATCTGCTACATGACATCTTTGTCCTTTCTATAAATTAAATCATCTTTGCTTTCCACCTTTAGCCACTGCCAGCAGCAATACTCTGATTGCCAGCAATAAAAGTCCTCACTTTACGGTCTTTATTTCCTACACAAAGCAACCCCCGCCCCTTTCCCCCCCTGTGCTTATGGTGCCTTTTTTTTGCTTAGGGGGTGGTGGGACTTACTCCTGTTTTCAGTGTTTCTCCATAAACAAGGAATTTGCAGAAAGAGATTTTTTTGAGGGGGGCCCGAAACCATATTCCACTTTATTTCAGTTGTTCCTAACAGATTGTTCTATGAGGTGGAAAATCCAAGCAGATTAATGGTTTCATTTGTTTTGCCTTCTTTTTAAAAAAAAAATGTTTTTTTTGTTTTGGTTTGGTGAAAATGTTTGAAAATACCTTTTCTAGACTAAATGCCGCTTTAAAGATTTGCAGATTACCAGCCGATTGGCTGAATTTTTGTGTGAAACAATACTACTTGCAAAATAACCCTTCCCTCCCCCACACATGAAAAAATTTAGGAACTGTCTAAGATCTTACAGCATTGTCCTGAAAGCCTGTGTAATTCTTAGAGGAGAAATTTTGGAAGGGTTAATATTCCAGTTTAGTACCAAACAGCACTTCCAAACTTTTCCAGCTTTTTTCTCGCTTTAAGATAGTTTTGCTGTAAAAATATTTCATTGTTCGGTACACATTTGCATGGAGAAATATATATATATATATGCACACAGAAACATACACGTTCTCTGAGTATATAGCTATACATATACAACACTGCCCTTCCTATTTTCCTTCAATGCTGATCTGGGCAAAAGAACGACAGGAAACTTAAAAAAGAAAAGGAGAAGGAATCGATTGTTCGACCCGCACTTGAACTCTCCTGAAAGAGATAAAGCAGAATTTTCAATAGGTCCCCTGCCCTTTTCACCAGGAGGGAAAAAGGAGAAGAAAAACAAGAGATATTTATATGACAGCAGCTGCTGAAAATAGCATTTCAGAGCAATAAAAAAAAAAGGCAAAAGAGAGTCAGTAGTAAAAAAGAAAAAGCTGAGAAACTCTTCTTTTTGTGCTCCCCAACTGCTGCATGAGTGGCTCATCCTGGAAATGCATGCATGCTTCCTATAGATCTGTTTGAAATTATAGTTGTCATTGAGAGTGAATTTATGCTTCTATTGATCTGCAAAAGGAAAATATTAAATGGTTTGGTTTTGATCTTTAGCTGACCTCGGGGTCAAGGGTAGCCTAAGATTAGTATTCATAGAATTCATCACCAAATTGTAGTCTGCATCCAGTTTATGCAAACATAGGGAAAACATCCAAAGATAAATACAAAGCAAAAAGACAAACAGTTCCTTCCCCACCTCCTCCCCCCAAAACCCCAGATAATCAAAACAGGGAAATGTATACACATGCACAAAACCAGAGAATCATTCACAACATACAAAGGGGAAAGAGGAACAAAATAGCTCGAGAAAAACACACACTCAGTGAAACACACAGGAAAAAGACACAGGACCCAGAACAAATATAAATACTTACAATAAAACATGCCCACACAACCACTGCAGCACAAGTACAAAGAAACACACAGAGAGAAACACAAATATAAAGAGATATGAACAAGAACCCTATATAGTGAAACACCCAAAGAAATAGTATACCCACTAAATCTGACCCAAAGAAGAAAAACAGCAGGCCCAAACAAGGTGAACGCATATTCACAAAGTGAAACACGCTTATAATAAATGTATGTGACCTATACACAAACATTGTGAAACACACAAATAGTGTAAAACTTGCTTGTTCTCAAACATAGTGGTACCCAAAGTTAGTGGAACATATAAGCTTAGTGAAACACACTCATGTACTAGTGAAATACATGTGTATAGTTGTGAAACTCATTCATAAAGTGAAACCCACTCATTTCCAAATACGGGGAGGCATGCTCCTAAGCATAGCAGAATGCATTAAAAAAAACCTCTGACATAGTGAAACCGACTTACTCACAAAGATAGTGAAGTCCACCCACAAACACCAAGGTTCATGGCCACAGTGAAAATATTTCTGCCTCTTCACAGGCAAACACATGGCCATATACAAACCAAAATGTGCACCAAAGGATATACGCACCAGCCCGAAGAGAGATGCAAGAAACACACACTCAGGACTCACCATTCAAATGCATCTCTATCCCCAATGGCAGAAGCGTTTGGTAATGTTCACTTGCAAAAAATAAACACCAATTGCCTCATTGCAGGGGGAAGGCACCTGTGACCTGCAGAGCTCTAGATGGAATTTGGACCATGTTACAGACTTGGGTTCAAATCTGTGAGGGTGATCAAAATGTTTCCCAGACACACATCCTCTATGTCCTCAAACTCATGCACAAGGCCCCTTATAAATGAGCAAAAAATGAATGGTGCAAACCAAAAAGTAGGTAGATTATATATATATATATTATGGGGAAAGGGGATAGAAACATTTCTTCATAGAAAACCTTTTTGTATTCAACTTTTTTTCATGGAACATTTTCGTTTTGGCTGAAATGCTCTTGTTTTGTTTTGGTTGGTTAAAAAACTGAAAAAAATTCGTAGGAAAATTATTTTTTAATTTATCTTTAAAAATCATTTGGCATTTTTGACCAGCTCTAAGCTTTACCCATGCTTCATTTCTATTGGATAGTCTCTGCTATAATTGTTGTTTATATCACAGTATACAGGCCCCAACAAGATCAGGGACCCATTGTGCCATGCCCAATATGAACACATTATAAGAGGCAGTCCTTGCCCTGGGGAGCTTACAATTTAGCTAGACCAGACAGAGAAAGGGAACATTATTATCTCCATTTTACAAAGGGGAAACTGAGGCACAGAAAGATTAAATGACTTGCTCGAGATCACCTAGGGCGTCTGTGGCAAATTGAACTGAGTCCCACTCCAGTGCTTTAATCGCCAGATCATCCTTCTTTTCAAGTTAAATACTCTCCATGGATTTATATTGCTGATCATTTGTATCTGTAAGGCCCCAACATGTACAAGACACAAAGAACATAGTCCTGGTTCTGAGCAGTTTACAATCTAAACCAATGGACATAATAAACCACACCCCATATGCACTGAGGCACTCTGATGAAGATTCTGTCTTAGGTCTTGTCTACACTAGAAGGCGTTTGCCTGTATCCTAGTGGAGATGCAGCTTATACCAGCAAAGCGTGCTTTTGCCAGTGTAGTTTATACCAGTTCCTGAATGAAATAAGCTATACCGGGAAAAAGCTAATTTTTGCTTATATAACTGTGTCTACCCTAGGGCTTTTGTTGGCATAGCTATGTTGGTTAAGGTGTGTAGACTAAGCATTAGAGCATCTTTGTATGGACAGTGACTGCATTATGGACCTGCACCAGCACACTGGGTTGTAAGAGAGGAAGGCATGGGATAGGTTGGTGAATAAACAGCAAGGGAGAGAAAGCCAGAGCTGGAAGGAATTGTGAAGATGGGAGTGTGAGATGGAGATGGAGGGAGAGGTGCAGTGACATTTACTGATGCAATGGAGAGGGGAAGGAATGACTGCAGAGATGTAAATACAGTTTGTTTGAAATGGGGCTGATTCTGCGTAGGTCGTACAAACTGCATCCCCTGAACCACCTGGAGTCACTGGGGCAGTGGGTGTTGAAGGCATGCAGGACAGGTCCGTCCGTACACAAGGAGTGATCTGTCGTGTCTCCCTGATGGTAAGGAGGAACAAGGCCGCAGTTATTATGGGGATGCTTTATTGAGGCTGCGGGGGACAGAGCCTTTGGTTCTCTCCGACTCTGCAAGGCGTTTGGAGAGGACCACTATGTTTTTCCTATCTCCAGAATGCTGGGGGGATTATATATTCTATTGCAGCATTTCCAGTATCTCCTCTCCATGGTGAAAAAGGGCTGCTTTGAGGATCAGATGTCCCCAAGCTGCTCCTGGATGCTGGCTCCTTCCCTGGCATGACCTCATCAGCGTTGGTTTTAGAGATGTTGCTTCTATTCAGTCAGACACCGCGGGGGCTGGAAGGTAGATGGGGAGAACGAGAGAGGCCTGGACTTGGCATTTTTAACCTGCCTTGTGCTGGCAGGAGCCTAGAGCTCCCATTAGTCTCATTTTTTCTCCTCAGGCTTGTGCCAGGCCTGCGGGACAGGGAGATCCCTTAGGACCTGATCCACGCCCCTTGAAGCAAGTAGGAATATTCCCACTGTCTTCAGTGGGCTTTGGATCACCCTCTTAGTAAGCAGAGTTAAGTGCAGATGTGCCAGAACAGAAAGCCTTTAATTCACAAAACACAGGGATCAGAAACAGGCTAATGAGCCACACCATGGATTCAGTCCAGCTGCAGCCTGGCACTTTCAGACTAAGCTGTTCGGTGGAGCCCTCTGGAAACTGCATTCATGATGAGCATGGTGGGCTCTTGTTCCAGGAGATCTCTCTTGCTGTGAATATCTAACTCGTCTGGCTTCCTCTGGCACCACTTTATATTAGCTCTTAACAGGTCTCACCTAGGGAGATTTTCAGGTCCGTGTGGGATGGGGGTCAGGAAGGATTTCCCTGTCCTGTGCAAACCAGCCACATCAGCTGACTTCTTGCTGTGGTTGGAGCCTGCACAGATCCCCTGCCCACAGTCCAAGGACTTGGCTGTGGCGGTGAAGTACAGCTAACACTTGCGTGCCACCCAGAGTGCGCTCAGGCCACTACAGCCCAAAGGGAGAGGGGAAGGGCAGCATTCAGAATTCCAAGAGACTGATATGTGGTCATGGCACACTGGCACCAGTGACAGCACTGGCAATTCAGTGTGTCTCTGGAGGGTGCGGGATGGTGAGGGTGCGGGGGACAGTTGAGAGAAGACAGGGTCCGTCTGTTATTATGGAGCCACCCGGTTGGCTTCTGTCAGCAGGTTCACTGCCTGTCAGTCTGCTCAAAACCAGGGATGATTGCAGGGCTGAATGGCCTGGTTAGAGACAGGAAAGGCCCACTGGGTCACTGAAACTTGTCTTGTGCAAGGGTGGGATACAAGCCTCCTGACAGGGGACAGACTGCATATTTAACTGATGTTTGCAACAGGCCAAGAAGCAGTAACACAAGGCTCTGGATTCTGCTGCTGTCTGGGCTGCTGACTCACTGTGTAGAGTTCAGTCAAGACCCTTGGCCTTTTTGTGCCTGTTGGAGAAACTGGGGAACAGGCAGGAATCTCAGTGGGTGAATCAAACGGCTCTCTGGGAGCTGAGTTTTGCTGGGGATTAGGCCTTGTGTTGCTGGGAGTGGCTTTGGCATGTTTAAAAGCGTGGGTTTCAGCGATAGCCTGGGACAGCTTTTTGGGACAGTGACCATGGCTGCCTCAGTTTGTATAGTGCCCAGCACTGGGGAGGGAGGTGAGGTTTGGCAATACTAGGATGCTAATAGGAGTAGTCTGGATTGAGTCTTTCACTACTATATTGAAAGAAGTCTCTTGCCTACTATGTTGAAAGGAGGAGGCGTGTCCTGCTGCTGATCCTCCCCTGGCTGTGTCAGACCTAGGAATTCAGTCATGTTTCCACCCCTCTGGAGAAGAGGATACGGCGGAGTGTGAAAAAGGGAATGAAGATGCAAGGCACAGGGGTGGAGGAGGTGGGAGAGGCCTGCTGCTGTAGTTCCTGGTGCCCTGTTTACTGTCTATGACTTTTCATAGACCTTTTAACTCCGTGTTTTGGCAAGAGAACAGGCGGCACCACATGCCCCCTGTGGATGTCCATGACCTGTGGGGAGTTTGGCAGCACAGTTTATCTAATCTGGGGAGGGGCTGGATCTCCTCCTAGCTCCTCCTTTCCATGGGGTTTAAAGCTTCAGACATTCAGTGGAAACAACCTCCAGCGTCTGAAATACATCTCTGTGTGGGTCTTTCCTCCATTCACCAACCCACCCATCATGTTCATCCAGCTCTTCATCACTGACCCGTCCATCTATCAATCCACCCCCCCCCACCAGTCGCTGAATTACTGCCCATCCATCCACCTGTTCCTCTTCCCACCAGTCCACCATGCACACATTCATCCCTGTCAACACTGGAAGAGGTGTAGGTGCTTTGCTTCCCCACGGAGTCAGTGCTAAACCTCTGCCTCCAGCAGGCTGGTAAGGGGCACTGGGCTATGGAGCACCTGTCTTTTGAACGGCATATAAATCTGTGGTCTTGTCAATATGTTATCATTAAGATCCATGGCTCTCTGCCTCAAGAGTAACAGCCCTAATGTGTGTGTCTGGACGAACTTACAAATGGGTGACGTTCTGCTGACCAAAAAGTCCCCTGCAGTTTCAGCTGGGTATGGAGTTCTCCTTCACTTCCTGTCCTAAACGGTGGTATAGTGCCACTGTGTACTTTTAAATAGCTGCTGTGGCTGGCTGAAGTGATTTTTGTATTTATAATGGTTTGTAAAGCACTTAAGGCTATCTCTGGATGGAAAGCACTATATAAATGTTCCGTAAGATGATGTTATTTATCCATGTAATCACCCATCACTTCCACCCAACCCTTGTCCCTCCCCATCCCATCCAATCTGCCATATTATGTACTCACGCATCCAGCCATGCACTCATCAATCCACCTTTACTCATACACACAAGCACTCAGGTACTAGGAGGGTGAGGACTAGACTGATAGATTAGATTAGATAAATGCTTCCAATCCACCCACCAGCTCTATTCATCTAACCCCATCCAGTCCCTATAGACATGTGTAAGGTTTTCAAAAATACCTGCATGACTTAAGATCCTGAGCCCCATTTTTAAAAGTGACTCAGGTACTTTGGAGCCTAAATCTCATTGAAAGTCAGCAGGGCTCAGGCTGTCAAGGGTAACATTTTCAAAAGTGCCTATGGAACAGATTTTCAAAGGTATTCAGGTACATATGGATGCAGATAGGCACCTCTTGGTATTTTCAGAAGTGCCTAAGTGGGTTAGGTACCTAAGTCCCATTGATTTCAGTGGGACTATGAACTTCTGAAAATCTTATTTGCATCTTTAAGCACTTATTTTGAAAATCTGGCTCCAAGTACCTAAATCCCTTTTGAAAATGGGACTTACGCTCTTGAGGTGGTTTTGAAAATTGTACCCCTGGCCAAAATTAGAAGAATGAGATCTCCTATTTTCTTAAAACTAAGTGGAGAAATAGCAACAAGCTGGAAGTACAATCTCCACCTGAAATGGGTGGAGGCAGTGCTGGCACACTGAAGCATGAGTCCTGCTGACATGAACTCCATTGACAGGCCACTTAGGCTGTTTTGAAAACCCCACCTGTAGGGTACAGACTTCAGAGAACCTCAGTCTGCTGTGGAAAGGCTCTTCTCTCCTCAGTGAGCACTTTCATGATGGAAGCGAGCGACAGAACCACATCCCACAAATTGTTCATGGACCATGTGATAACTTGTCAGATCATCCAGGTCCAGCCTTGTGCAGGGCAGTGACACGCTCGGACGACCTTCCACTTGATAAATGTGTCTCTCTGTCAGCCTTTGTCAGTACGGGACCCATTCCTTGGATGAAACTGGGTCCCAGATGGGCAGCTGGGAAAGGGCTAGGAAGATGGGGTGCAGAAAGAAGGGGAAAACTTTATGAAAGGCAGCTGAGAGGGACTGAAAGACCTTCAACTACTGTATAAGACCATGCACTCTATTTAACAGAGTAGGGCACTTGGAGTCGGGACTACTTAGGCAAGTCCAGACCTTAGTAACCCAATGTGCAAAATCTCTCTCTCTTTCTCTCTCTCTAATAACCCTGATATCTGAGCACTGAACTCCCTTTACAAGCAGAATATTGACGCTTCATTAGTGTGGTAAAGCATTTGGAGATCCCTAGATGATGTAAGTGCATGGCATTATTATTAGAACCTCTCATTGGCTGGGGCAGGAAAGCAGCCGAGATGGGTTTCTGTAATTCCTGAGCTGCGCACGTCTCTTGAGGTCTTTGAGCATCACCGACATACCCTCGTCCTTGGCAGTAAACCAGTGCCCTGCCTTAGCATGCCTTTGGGAGAGCCAATTCAGTGTCAGGCACCATTGACTGGAGCAACAATTCTTTCTAACATCTAAGCACCCTGAATTCCTGCTTGACTGGACAGAGAGTGGCAGGGATGGGGTTGGGGGAGTCCCTGTGTTTTTTACTGACCTAAAAAAATACAGCCCCATCTGCTTCAATCATCAAGGGACATTACTGCCAAGGATGGTTTTGGACTGAGCAGCAGCAGTCCCTGGCTGGGAATGTTCCTAAGAAGGATCTCGGACAGCACTGGCCAAACAAAAATAAAGGAATTGGGGTGCTTTGGTGGACCTGATCTTTGAACAAGCCCAACACATTCAGTGAAATGAGCGTCCTGCTTCTGGGACAGCCACTGATGCCAGCCGTGGTATAACATCACTCTGCACTGGGAACTCATCTAAACCCCATGAAAAAACACCCGCCCCCCGTGAAAGATTAAGGAGAGATCCTGCCCCTGTTATAAATTATACTCACCGAGGCTGAGTGAGCAAACAAGCCTTAAACGGTGACGTTCGTTCCATTTCATGGCTAGCATTCCCAAGAGATGGGTTGTGTTCTTTTTTTTTCTTCCTAAAGGTGTTTTTTTGACTGGGGGGTGGGCAGATGCTCCATGAATTTATTTGGCTGGAAGAGGCAAGAATCTGTCAGCAGAAAAAAGGGCTGTCAGCAGGAGAAAGTGAGCTGCAAATTGTCCATTTCTAAACGGCTTGTTCATATGACACTTGTAAATTCAGAAGCCACCTGTTCGGCCATCAGTCACCAAGTGAAAATGAAGCTTTCCTGAAATCAAGATTCTGACAGATACAGAAAACTAAAAAAAAAAAAAACCAAAACCCCAACCCTTAAAACGAAAAAGAAGAAGAAAAGTCCTTGTGTTTTCTCTCGTGTGAAATAGAGAAATAGGGACTGGTTGGATCTTTCCTGAAGCCCCAGGAAATGGGGTTTATTTCCCCTCTTCCTCCAACAAATATGATATGTACTCCTTTCCAAAAAAACAAACAAAAACAAACAAAAAACAACTCCCCAAAAAACATCATCAACAAACACCCCCTCATACACTTTTGCAAAACTCCTGGAGCGTTTCTGGGGATACAGGTTGCTAAAGCAAAAAAAAATGACAGTAGATTTGGGGAATGGATTTATTCCTGCTAAAAGATCATTCTGGATGGGAACAAGTGGCATGTCCCTTTGAAGTTGCGAAACTAAAGAGTGGATTAGCTGTGATACCAAGTGCCGTATTGGCTTTCCCCTTTCCATGCAAGGTCAAATTAAGATTGGACAAGCCAGGGACCCAAAAGTAGACTATATAAAGCAGATGATTATTTTTCGCCTCTTAGGGTGTAACGTGCTTGTTTCTCCTAGGGAGAATTGCAGGGCAGCAGCCAGCAGGGTAGGTCTTACGTGCTAGGTTTTTCTGGCTGGCCACAGAGCACATAGCCCAATGCGCCTGATCAAATAGCTTGTTAATTTCATCATTTCAGACTTTTATGGTTTTTCCAGTTGCTGCTGCTTTTATAAACAAGCATTTCGGTGACCTTCCCCTCCGGACATCAGCGCATTCAGCTCTGCAAGAATCCCAAGCTCTGAAAGTTTATAAATAAGCCTTCTATCAAGTTCCACAACAGGTGTGACCTCCCCCCCTGTCCTAAAACTGAACAGTTTCAACAAGCAAATAAAGACTGCACAGTCCTGTCTTAAAGGGGAAGCACTCCAGAAAGAAAAACACACAGGCCCTGATACTGCTAATGCCACGCCCGACCCATCCGCGGGGAGGGCTTGTGCAGTCATGGTTTTGGGTGGATAGTGTAAGTGAGAATGAGAAAGAGCAGACAAGGGTGGCACTGCACCCCATATTCTATATCAGCACCGGAGTCAAAGGGCACCATGTTAGTGATACTGTGAACTGGCCTCAGCCAGTGACAAGGGGTTCGATCCTAAGAGGTGCTGAGCATCGTGCTTGCCGATTTTCAGGGTTTTGACCTAAGGCACAGGCTTTTATGGGACTTCCCTGACTCTCAAGATATCTCCCAAAATGTCAGAACTTTTGACAGGGCCAGTGCCAGTGGCATGGGTGGTACAACAATGAAGCTGGATGGAGGAGAAGAGGGATAGAAGGAAGGGTCCTGCTGCAGGTTGCAAAGCATTAAGACTCAAGGTTCTCGGGAGTCTCTGAAACATTGCAGGTGATGGATTGTTTCCTGATTTCCAATAATTACATTTATTTAATGTCAGGTGTTTTTCCAAAGAGAGAGAAACACTTGGGAGTTGGGCATGGACTGGGGGCATCCATCTCAGTGGGAAAGCCCAGCTTATGCAGTTCCTCATTGAAGGGTAAGTACTTTTGACTCCAGACTGAAATCAGTGAGAGCTGAGAACGCTGAGGCACCAGCACCTTCCTGATCCTCAGGACGGAGGATGTAGATAAGATGGCTTTGGTGCTTTTGATTTCTGGAAATGTTCCTGACATGCTGATGGGCCGAATGGCCACTACAAAGAGGGGACTGTCTATCTCTTAGGTACTTCTGTGTACCCACCACTGTAGTATTTGAGCACCTCGCAATCTGTGAGGCAGGGCAGGGCTATTTATCCCCATGTTACAGGTGGGGGAACAAGGCTCAGAGCGGCTAAGTGACTCATGTAAGGTCACATAGGAAGTCTGTGGCAGAGCATTGGCAAGGCCTAGACCCTAACCTCTGGACCATCCTTCCTCTATTGAGATTGCCTAGTAATCCTATGCCAACTGTGAAGCAGACTGAATGGTGCATGCCACGGCCAAGCAGGTACTGTGCAGGAGACGTCTCCAAGGCACTCTGACAGAGCTGAGAGCCTCCTATCATGGGTATGTATAAATTAGGACATCTCAAAGGTGGGCAGCATGTTTGTAATCGGAGCATGCCATATACCGTATATTGAATCTTTTCATCCAGCTGGACACACTCAAGGACGTACTAGTGGATCACACATGGATCACAGATTTGAAATTGACAGGTCAGTTTCATCCACTGACTTCCATGGAGTTTATCAGGGATGACTGGTCACAACCTTCTTTAGGTCTTTATGGATACAGATAGCTGATGATATCAACCAAAGCACAGGCCAATCTGAAATCATCCATCACAGCTGTGGCCACTGAGACAAATTCTGCTCTGAACTACAACAGTTAAATCTGGAGTAAGTCCATTGCATTCACTGGCGTAGACGAGAGCAGAATTTGTTCCACTGATGCTAGTTCAAAAAACAATACAAAAATTCAGACAGCTTCTCTCTAAAGATGGGGAAATCAGATGGATTAAAACTCAGATCAACTCAGTCCTTCACCCAAAACTCAACTGAACCTCTGGTGATTTCCGGGGAATAGATAGTGGTTAACTTTTTCCATTTTTCTTCATCTTCATGACAGCTGCTGTATTTCCAGTTTCTGCCTAGGATTGTGAAGCACTAAAATACTGCAAAAGAGGGTATTCCCAGCCCTGATCAGAATCAGGCAGTGCCAGAAAAGGAACCCTTTCCCCATGAGATTTCTGACCTAGATTTGCAGACCAATAGCTCAGTGAAATATCCAAACTTTTGGGTGCTTATCTGAGCCCAATTCAACCTCAGCCACCACTATGTCTCCATCAGCCTCATCGATTGCTGTCTGATTTGTTCAGATTAATCCAAGACTGCTGCTCTCACTTGACAAATCAGATGTCACCAACTTCACTGCAGAAGTTCTCACTACAAAAGAGGACATAACATATGCTTCTGTAGCCTACTGGTGAGTGTGTGTTACAGATCCCCCTCTGAGCATGGTTCACAGGGGATAGGTGCAGCCTCATGTTGGAGTCAAGAAATCAGATCCACATGAAATAACTTCCATCTTTCTCTGGTGTTGAAAACTCTACATTTTTGTTTGTCACACGTGTTGCACTGGTAAGAAATTGAGTAACTGCAGAGAGATCAGTGGGATTTTTTTATATAGATTATTGAGAGGGACATCCTATAAAATAACAATATCATGCACAGAGGAAAAGATTCTAAGAAGTCGATGGGGCACAGGCCCTAGTGGGGTCCTCTGGTCCCATGACGAACGGGACTCAAAAAGAGATCACAGAAGAGATTGGCCGTACCCAGTTGGAGAAGATGGTCTAATCAGTACAAGTGAGGGAACCAATATAACAAATGAGACAGGAGGGCCCAATGTAAATCAATACAACAGAAGGAATCAGTATGATCAGGCAGGCAGGAAAGCCCGATACAATCACGAACGCTACAGTGCTGAGATACTGTGGTGATGGGCACTGTGGAAAAACCTAAGCTAGATAAATTCAATATGATCAAGAAACTCAATGTAGTCAATGAAAGTTGGAGAGAGAGACTGGATATTATCAGTGGGACTGGAGTTGTTGACACTGATACAATCAATGTGACATCAGGACATCTCACTTGCAAACCTCATACTGTCCATCCCAGCACTGTCTGCTGTTACAAAGGAACTCTGTTGTTCCTTATGGAATGTGCAGGACATATCCAGGTGGGTGCATGTTGCTGTGATGTAGAGACAGCACTGATGTCACCTGGAACAAACAGCTCTTGTCCATGTGGTCAAGGCAGAGGCTTGTGTGGAGGACGTACAAGCGCGGGATGGGTGAATGTTCCATCAAAGGAAGGGAGTTGGCCGCTGCTGCAGTCCCATGCTGCAGTCTCATTTCTGCTGCATTATGGAAGGATTTGGGTCTAAGAACATTCTAAGTACCCTGCTGAGAACAATAAGAGCAGCCATTTGGCTCATGGTGAGCCCGTCCCTTCTAATGCACTTACTGTCCCTCAGGGCCATGTCTAATTACTGCTGAAACACAACGGTTCGATCCTTCACACAATGGGATTTATTGTCAGTCTTTTCTTTTCTTTTCTTTTCTTTTCTTTTCTTTTCTTTTCTTTTCTTTTGTGCCGTGCTAGTGAGGAGACTTTAACCCACCACCCCAAGCACAGAGCGAGTGTCTGCAGAACCCACATCATGCCACCAGCCCACAGATGTCCCAGGAGACCCCAGCACGTGTGGGTGTAGTGGGGAGCGATTACTTCTGGGCCCCATGTGAGAATAGGAGATAGCCTCTCTTGGAGGTGAAGGGGCAAGTTCCCTCCTGAGGCCTGAGTACAACAGATTGTGTGTGTGCACGGTGAACATGCGTATGTGTGTGTGCATTATTCTCCAGTGTCACAAGAGATCAAGCTCTGATTTTCACCTTCCCCTAATGTAAGAATTCAGGTTGGGCTTTTGATTCTAGCACTAATGCCACTGAATAATCTCATGTCTGCTTAGCAAAAAAGAAAAGAGCCCTCTCCAGCCGCAATCTCTATTGGAAGGCAGCTTTCTAACCAGTTGTTCAGTCACATGTCATAAGGACTCGTTGCTCTTCTCACTTAGCGACAACTTAATATTACTGTTGAATGTTGGATGGTTCCTTATTTTTGCTGTGTCAGCATGATCCATCCAAGATTGATGGGCCTTGGTCACACAGCTGAGTTGTATTTTTCCCTTCAAAAGTTACTGTAACTTCTCCAGGTTTTATGGTGTGTCCATTTGCAATAGATAGACACAAACACAGGCCCATGTGCGCCTGTACAGATCCATGCACACACAACTTGTAGATGCCTGCATGTTTGCAGACACGTGTGCATGTACACGCATTGTCTGTGCACATACATATGAAGGTGGGTGGTTCCATACGCCAGCTGAGCCTTGTCTAGGTTCAGATTCTGCTTTCAGATATGTGCCTACCTCACTGGGAGAAATCTCACTGGTCAAACCCTGTTTACACTACCACCAATTCCCTAGAATCCTTCAGGGTTTGTGGCTGAGACCTCCCACAGAACCATGGTGGAGACCTGTCTACCCAGAGATGAAGGTGAAGAGCCCAGTGATGCTCACACCCTGCTGCTTGTTCCCTTTTGTTAATCTGTGAAAGTGCAGCGTGCTTTACTGCCTGAGCTGAGAGTGCAGTTAGCCCCTTATAGCTTTGGTGTCCCAAATGAAAAATGTAACCACTAGGGGGAAAATAATCTATCAGCAAATCACCCAGCCCAGGAGAACTTTCAAAGCACAGTGAAGTTCAACATGAGCCAGAATTTACCTCATGAGCTTAAGTCAAGAGGGCTTCCCAATAACGATCCCACATGCTTGGCTCCAGAACAATCTCAGAGGATACATGAGGCTTATCTTCAATCTCCAATGCAGGAGCAGGACCAGAACCAAAACTCCAGCTCCAGGAACTCCCAAACTATAGAGGGCTCAAAATCTGGATCCGAATCTTGTGGCTTGCGCATCTCCATGGACTGATGCTTGGGACCAAAATCAGTCCTAAGTAACTGAACCAGGTCCACTTACTGTCCAGAGTGCAGTCAAGTACTGCCTAGGGCCCTGTATTAGCCTAAAGAGAGAGCCCGTAAAGTGTGTTTGTGCACATGTGCTAGAACTCAAGGGGCCTGATCCTGAACTCAGTGATCGTTGAAGGCTCTTAGCACCTCTCAGGATCAGGCCCTTAATCTAGAGCTCTGTACGGGCCCTGTGCTGCGTTAGAGACAGAGATCTGTGTGTGTGTCTGCGCATACGCATGAAATCTAAGGACTCTGTTCTCTGCTCAGTGCACTTGCCTTGTCCCCACTAATATTAATAGGACTTAGGTGAGCACACCCACGGAGAAAATAGACCCCTAAAATAGCTCCCCTAATAGGAGCTCTGAGACAGTGCTGCACTCAGGCTAGAAAGCAAGGAGAGTGTCAGTGTGATAAATCTAAACCCAGAGCCTGGTGCTCCTAAATCTCCGGTTAGTGGTGAAAGCGTTTGAAAGCAAATATAGACACAAATTAAAATGATACCATTTTTGACAAAGTAGACAGTAGTTGAAATATAATGAGGCACTGTAGAAAAATGCCCGAGCACTTGCTGGGCGGATTAGCCAGCATTCCTTCTCCTCCATTGAGTGGTGTCACAAGCTAATAAATATTTCAGAATTGGCTGTATTCAATCCAGCCCTTGTCCCGGTTGACGTCTGTTCTCTCAGTTTTCAGAAGGAGACAGGTGCAGAAGGATGAAAAGGGATTTAATTACTCAACATCCCCAACTCCCAGTATCCAAACACATGCTGTACTGTACACACACACCTACTGTACATGCACGGCCCACGGTGTACACACACACACACAGCCACACCTACTGCGCCCACATACTTTGCAGCACACACACACTGACTGCACGCACACATTGTGCACTGGAAATGCATGCCTGCCTTTTGTACATGCATACTGGGCATTGAGAACACTTGTGCACTGACAACGAAAGTGCATTCATGTGCACTCACATTGTATACTAACAACCCAACTATACACATATAACATAGGTAAGCATGGTTCTTTTGTCCCCTCTTGGTGGACAGTCCACATAAAATAATAAAAAGAAAAGGAGTACTTGTGGCACCTTAGAGACTAACAAATTTTATTTGAGCATAAGCTTTCGTGAGCTACAGCTCACTTCATCAGATGCGTCTCACACTTCAGAGTGTGCTCTGACAAAGACACTCACCCTACTGTAAAAGCATTCATTCATGTAGGGCTAGATTTTCAAGTGCTGGGCACCCACAATTGAGGCCAGGATTTTAAGAGAGCTCAGCTCCCATTTAGGCTTCCAAATAGGGGCCACATTTTCAAATGAGCTTCAGGAAGGGGTGCTGCTGGTTCAGTGGGAGGGGAGCATCTCCCATCTGGGTCAGTGCCAACCCAGTGCCTCAGGATGGTGCTAGTGGGGAGCAAATGTTGGAGGTGCCATTTTCTCTTTCAAAGCTTTGACCACTTATAGACACTAAAGATCCTATCGCATTTTTTACCACAGTGATTGTGTTAGCCCTGGAGTCTTGGGCAAATTTCAATATGAGCAGTTGCATTCTACCTCCCTAAATTCCCTATGTAGTTTCATCTGTACACAGAATCCTCCTTCAGTTCCTGCCCTAAAGTGTTGTGTAGTGTTCCTATCTTTTGTTAAACAGCCGCTGTGTTCCACCGTAGAGGCAGCTGTACTTCAGGGGTAGAACTATAGGAGATCTGGGTTCTATTCCTAGCTCTGCCACTAGGGGACCTTGGGCAAGTCACGTTACCACTCTGTGCCTCAGTTTCCCCAACTGTAAAGTGGGGATATTGAAACTGACCTTCTTTGTAAAGTACTTAGAGATCTACTGATGAAAAGTTTATGAGAGCTAGGTATTATGGTATAGAGATTATTAGTGTCCTGGGGGATGGAAGGTATTAGAGTATATAACAATATTATTGTTATCAGGTGCTTCAGGCAGGGAAGAAACAAAGAGACTGTGTTTTCTAGCCTAATGGAGAGGACAGAAGGGAAGGTTAGGGGCCTAATCCTGCTCCCCTGGAAATTTACACTGACTCCAGCATGAGTGGGTTCGGGACCAGAGAGTTCAAAGTACATGTGATGATACTGCCTAGAAAAGCATGAGCAACAGATGAAGAAACCAGACTATTGTGTGTCTGGGCTAGAAAGGGTTTCAGGAAATTGTATTGCTTCGGTCCAGTAGAGAATATCACAGGTAATTAGTGCATCAGAAAATTGGGAGGAATTGTGTATCTTTGTAAGCTGAGCTATTAAAGGAAGCCATGAATGCTTAAGGAAGGAAGTTGGTTTTATTTAAGTTGGAAGTAGCGCTAGTGGTCTTTGGGACATGTGCTCTGTGTAATAGCACATATGGTCACAGTGATACCAGGTCCCCATTGCACTCATATACACTGAAAATACAGACTCATGTACTGTACATCCACCACCCCCTTTCACAGATGCTCGCACTGTCTCTGTGGTCATTCCTACCACATATTCACTCACAGCATGTAGGCATGTATCTCCTCACACTCATATCTTGTATTTGGAAGCTGCATGGATGCTCAATAAAAGCACTCACACCTGATATGCGCACACTCAGATTGTATACATAGGCATGCATAGTGTGCACACAAATACTTTACACAGACTCAAGATACATGGTAAACACACTCTCGTAGCTTGCACAGATGCACAGAGTTTGCACTAGCCAAAATCCTCTTGTAGACACACACACACACACACACACACGTTACACAAAATCTTAGGTTTACTGTGTGTGTGCACACAAAACTTAAGCATCAAGTCTTATGGTTTATACATAAATACTTTATGCACACTCTCACACGCTTAACAAAATCCTGTACATGCTCTTATGCTATCCACACACTCACATGCAATACAGAGCACACACAAATATACTGTATAGAACTTTACTTGTCAAAACCCTGGACACACACTACTATTGTACACCTCAGGCACATTTGCCTGTGCGCTACACAACATACCATACTTACAAACACTCTGTTTAGTACAGTATTCTATCCCTCCTGTAGAAATCTGTAGGATGGTCCAAAAGTCCATAGAATTGATCTTGTCTCTGTTCAGTCCTGTAGGGTTTTAGGATAATTTCCATAGAACCCTATCTCTGTTAAAGTCTATAGAACTTTTCCATAAGGGCAAGATGAGAGGGATTGAATACTTTTAAACAAAAAAGCTTAACAGAGTTGATTTCACTGTAGCCATCCTGGTTGCCTGGCTTGGGAATCTCCCAGGCCATGGGAGTGTTGGTTGGATTTCATATACGAAATGGAGTGCATTTTGTTTGTTTTCGTAAACTGCTTTTTTAGGTCCTGATCCTTCAGACACATGTACATGGACTTAACTTTTAGCACATGAATAATTCCTCTGAGCTAGGTGGGACTAGTCATGTGCTTAAAGTTAAGTGCACGGCATTTGCAGGATGGGGGCCTTAAACTGTCCTTTTCCTTGCCCGGTGCTGAGCAACCTCAGCTCTTAATGACTCCACTGGGAGTAGAAGGAATCCACAAGTGGCACTCGGCACTTTGAAGGATTGGGCCTCCCCAGTGCTTTTGTTTGCATCGTGTCTCCCTGAGAAGCTGGAATGAAATCGGGCACCTTCCTTGGCCTTTCTGGCTCCTTTGACTCTTCTTTGAAGAAACAAATGTGATTGGCTTTGCAAGGAATTTATTGTCCACATGCAGTGAATGGTCAGTAACTGCAAAGCCAGTCCCCTACAATTCACAGGCCAGATGCATGTACTGTACAGGCGCAGGTGGATTTGTGCCAGAGGGGACACTCACCTGCATTTAGTGCACTTGGCTGTGGTGACAGGGGGGGAATTCATTCTCTCTGTTCAGTCAGTCCCTAGCTTCCCCCACACTGTGGCTGGGAGGTACCACTACCCTCCTTTGGGGTGAATTCCAGGTTTGAGAGTTTCTTTAATATTTATACCCTTTCCCTAAAATGGTCTTTCTAATGAGTCAAGGCCTTGCCATTCACTGTATGTCCTAGACTTGCCCTATGGGAAAAAACTTGCAAGTACATGAAATTACACTACTCCTGTTGGGGTTTCCAGCATTCTTCTGTCATGTTTTCTTCAGTCGGGGTCCTACTAACTAGCAAATGTCCCTGTTCAGGACAGCACTTAAATATGTGCTTAAGTCTCATTGCAGTTGATGGGACTTCAGCACGTGCTTAAAGTTAAGCATAAGCTGAAGTGATATCCTGGATGGGGATGGACTTAAGTACATGCATAACTGCTTTCCTGAGTCATTAGGCTAGGAGTGGGCTTGAACGAAATCCAGTGATGCAATAAACTCAGGTGTGTAACTACGACTAGGGTTAGCATGAAAAGAGCAAATCTTTCACTCCGTTTAGTATTTTTTTAAAAAAAAAATACTTCATTAAAAGAATTGCAGGTTTGTTCTTAGTTGGGTTTGTATGGTTTGTTGGTTGGTTTGTGGTGTTTTGGGTTGTTTTTTTGGTGGCTCCAAAATTTCTTTCTGTGAAATGTTCACATGTGGTGGTGTTATTTGTTTTTTTGCCACAGAACAGGTGGAATTTAGAAATGTCTCCTGTTCTTATGTGAAAATGGGTCAGTGTTTTCTGGGATGAAATTCTGAAATTCCAAATGGTGAACACTTTGATGATTTTGCAGAAATACTCATTTTTTAAAAGGAAAACACCCTGAGATTTGGCTCTCCATGGGCACTTAAGTACTACAGCAGTGAGCACAATAGGGATGGATGGATGGGAGGACAGATAGACAGATAGATTCCCCCCTTAACTCCAGTTAGAGTCATGGCACATTTAAATTCCAACACATTGCTTAGAAAAATGTGTCCTTTCATATCCTAATAAAACAGCTGGGTAAATTTCCTTACTTGCAGCTAAAAAAACAAACTTGAAATGAATTTTTAATACAGATTTGAGTGGGATTGCAGCAGGCGCCTCTGATCTGATAATTGCGCTGGATCATCCTCAGTCGTCGCTTTTCCTGTTTGAAATGTTGTGTGGAAGTTTAGTGCTGGTGAGAGGTGCCAGATAGACAGCCCTGGAGGCCTCCTTATAGCCAAAGAACAGAGTGGTAGGCATGGTGAACTTCCCCTCCGTTGCTCTGCTCATCTCTTCATTCCTAATCTGGAGGCCCCAGATCCAGGGAGAGAAAAGCCTCCGTAGCCCATTCAGTCCTTGGCCTCTCTGCAGAATCTGCCAACAGGGTGCCTAGTTTGTGCCTGTTGTATGGGAACGGGACCAATGCCATCCCAGCTTATTTCACACAGGCCGCCACACTGCCGCCAAGATGGGCTGGATTCAAAGTGACTGCAAAGGGAGATCTGTAATGTATGGAGCCATGTAGCATAGGAATAGGTTTTCTCTCCATTTTACTGTTGCATTTCTAAGGCATCTCCCTGTCTGCAGGGGCAGCCGCTGTTTTTCACAGCAGAGCTTCCAGTGCGAGTGAGTCACCAGGCCCTCGTCTCCCTTTTATGGAGACTTTATATTGGTTCTTTCTTTCCCTCTCGCTTTCCTGAAAGGTCACCACATTGATAAGTACATCTTCGGCTCCAAGACCTCGTCTACATTAGAAAAGATTTGCTGGTCTAGCTGTGCGGGTAGAGATTATTATTAACTTTACATTAATTAGTTGAGCACCTAGGAACCCCAGTCATGGATCAGGACCCCTCTGTGCTAGATGCTGTGCAAATACAGGACAAAAAGAGGGTCCCTGCCCCAAGGACCTGGCAAACCCTCGTGGTGTAGATATAGCTTATACTGGCAAAAGAATGCTTTTCCCAGTATACTTGGTACCAGTTCCCCATGTGAAATAAGCTATACCATCAAAAGTGATTTTATGCAGGTACAATTGGGACTATCCTGGGGGTTTTGCTGGTATAGAAATGTTCAAAACTCACCCCTCTAACCAGTATTGCAATACAGGCAGAAGTTTCTTGTTTAGACCTGGCCTAAGTGTACCAGAAAAAGGCTCCGTGTCCTATTACCAAGCCCCCTGAGCCAGTCTGCCTCAAGAGCCCTCTCAGCTTTGCTTCTGTGGCTCCACAAGATGGAGCTGACAGGAGCGGTGCAAATGCCAGAGGTTGGGAACGTGGTAGTAAACACAGAAGGCAAATCTGAGCAGGAAATGCTGGTAAAGCAGCGTTGTCTTCCCTGTGATTTTCTGAGCGCTTGGTTTTCTTCTCAGTCTGCCAAAGCTTTCAACAAGACAGTTGTGCTAAGAGATGAAAGGGCAAAGATTCTCTTTGCCTCTCTCCTTTTTTTTTTTTTTTTTGGCATTCTGGAGAGCCATTGGCTGCTGCCTGAGATATCCTGAGAGATGCGGCAATTAATTTTCTTTTAATCAAGGTCGGATGAAGTAAATTGGTGCGGCTCTGCAGCCCCTCATTTTCTGTTTTTGCAGTGATGCAAAACAAATATGATCAAATTATGCTCCTTCTCACCTTATTGAATTAGGAAGCGTGACTGATCCGGGAGAGCTGAGATGTTATATACTGTACCAATCCTCACCATCCCCCTCTTCCCTGACAAAGCCACCGGGAATCTTTTTGCAGGTTTTTATTTCAATCTGGGAGGAAGTGTGTATGTGGGGAGGGGAGGGGAGACAGATCCCTATTATTTTTCTTATACAAAAAGGTTAGGAAATATACTTCCCACTACAGTGATGTGGGAGTGACTCCAGTAACTGACTGCATTCTGTGCTCAGAGTTAAAACTAAACATCAGGTGAGAATCTGACAGTAGGTCCAGGATAAAGAAGTTATAGGGCAGCTTTGCAAAACAAAACAAAACAAAAAAATTAGAAGGCTTCATGGTCTGAGCCTACAGCAGGATCGATCTATCGATCTATCTATCTGTCTGTCATGTATTTAGATATGTAACATATGTCTTTGAGAAATGGGACTGGGAGTCAGAATTCCTGGGTTCTAGTCCCAACTTTGCCACCGACTCCCCGTGCAATCTGGGGAACGATGCTTTGCTGCTCTGTGCCTCAGTTTCCCCGCCTGTACAGTAATGATGCTTTCCTTGAGATCTGCAAATGAAAAGCACTGCATACAAGCAAAACATTATTTGCACTTTGTTAGCACTGAAAGACTATTTTGTGTTAATTTCAGTGCAGTGTGACAGAGCTCACGTGCGCGTACACGCGCTCTGTGGTGTCGTGTGGAGACTTTGCTTATTGTGAGCTTGTTCTCTTAATCTAAAATTAATGTTATTCTGACTGACAGTGTCTGTTTGCTCTTTGTATGTGGAAGAGCATTGCAGATGATAATCTTGATAATATTACCTCTTATATGCCACTTTTCATCAATAGATCTCAAAGCGCTGGACAAAGAAAGTGTCATGCTGTGATCAATACCGCAACGGCCATGTTGCTGCGCAGCCTATAGGGATTTGTAACACAGACTTGAGGGCACCCAGGTCCTTGCAGGGTTAGGCTGTTAGGGCACCCATTGATTTTAGTGGGCCTGCTCACCTTAGTCAAGGCTGCAAGATGGAGCCCTTAGAGTTAAAACTCCAGCTGTTGCTCCCCTCCAGGGTGCAAAGCTGGGGGATGCTGCAGGGGAACTGGAAGCTGAGTAGGCTGGTCTGAACATCATCTCCCTCCCTGGGAGAAGCTGCGGTGAGTGCACCTCAAAAGACTGATTTGGAGCTGTTTGTCCTGGGACAAAAATGGTCGGGGGCCCTGGGTTAAGCATGTTGCTGATTGCAGAAGGGACAATCCCAGGCACTGGTGCCACTCTGCATGAATCCACTGTGCATTGGCTGGGGAGGGTGATGACCAGCAATGGGGAGACAAGACAAAGGGTCAGTGGTGAAGAAGTTCAAACAGGTATTGATTCAGGGAAGTCCTATGGCCTGTGTTGTGTAGGAGGCCAGACTAGATGATCACAGTGGTCCCTTTTGGCCTGAGAATATGATGAGTCTATGAAGACTACAATACCCAATGAAAATGCAGCAGGAGTCTGGGGAAGGATGGTGCAGTAAGTAGGACACTAGCCTGGGACTTAGGAGACCCTGGTTCAATTCCATGCTCTGCCACAAATTTTCTTTGACAAGTCACTTAGACTCTCTGTGCCTCAGTTTCCCCTCTGTCCAATACAGATAATAGCCCTGCCCTACCACACAGGGGCTGTTGTGAGTATAAATACCTTACAGATTGTAGAATACAGGGTGTGTCTACACTGCACTGAATACCCAGGTCTGTGGGACCCTGGCTTGGGGACTCTGTGTTTCCAGGCCCACTCTTGAGCGTCCACACTGCACTGTAAACCTGGGCTTATAATTGCTGGACCCAGGTCTCATAGCTGTACTATCGCATTCACATTACACTATGCAGACTTTCTGACTTGGATCCTCAGCTTGAGCTGCATCCATGCTACAAAATAAGAGGGTTTGAACCCAAGTCACAGTAGGACAGTCGGGCTCTCACCCACCCCCTTAGCAGGGTCCTAGAACCTAGGTCCACGGTGCTTGCTGACCTGAGTCAGACTGATTTGTGTGGACAGAAAAGGGGCTTGGGCTCAAACCTGAGTGAGAGCCTGGGCTTAGGGTGCAGGTTAGACATCCCCTTTGAGGCCTGCTGATGAAAAATGCTATATAAGAAATAGGTATTATTATTATTATTTAGAGAAGCAGGATAGCATGACCAGTTAATCCTGGAATCTGGACAGGATGCTACCAGGAACATCCAACTGTAGCAAGAACACAAGGACTTTAAGGACCACAAGTGGTCAGGGCCTGGGTTTTACAGCTCATCCAACAGATACCTCCCAGTGCCCCAAGCAATGGGAGAAGACATTGGTTCAAATGTGACTCAGAGGGAAGAGCGCCACTTGCTGAATTACCAAGTACCCTTCCTGCAGCATCTCAACGCTTCCCAGAGAGTCACACGTTGACCAATCCCATCCCTACTTAGCATAGGAAAGGAGATCGCTGCTCAGCCTGGTAAGGCTGCAGACATCTATAGAGAAACTTGGGCTTCTTGACGCATCATTTCACAGACTGAAGCAAATAGCTAATATAGTTTCTCAGCGTCTCTGTGTAATATCGACAAATAAGGAGGCTCTTTAGCTTTTTTTAAAAATTACACTGGGGGGGAATGTATTTAGCCCTTAGATCTTAAATTATAGACTTAATGTGATCCATTGCCCTGACTCTTTGCCCTATTAGGTAAATCTTATTTGGACTGTACAGCTCATTTTATTTAATTAGAGTGTGTAACTAGCCCGTGCCCGAGAGGTGGGCATAAAAGGAAGGGAAGATTCCCACACTTTGGTCTCATTTATTGTGTTCTTCACTTAAGCACGAAGCATCATCTAATCTATCTATCTCTCTATCTATCTTTGTACTGTCACACATCACCAGAATCTGAGCACCTTCCACATAAAATAGATTGGCAATAGCATGATTATAATGGACATCATAGTGTCTCTGACGTGTCTCTCATTTTGGGTTATAGAAAGCTTGGCTTGGGGCAGAGATTTGTTTGTCTAGCTGTTGTGAATGTCTTTCTGGTTATGGTGGAAGAGCTTTATCTCTACCTCCGCAAAAAAACCCAAACATGTTGAGAGAATGGAGGGAAGGAAGGAAAGCAAAGCTTGGAAAGCACTGATCATCCTAGAAAAATTAAAGAGGGGCAGAAGACACAGAGAAGGTCAGAGGAAAAGAGACACCATGAGAGACATTAAGAACATGCTTTTATTGTCCCATTCTTTCTTTTTCTGTCTCTTTTCCTCTTTGCCCCCCACCCGCCTTTCTTCCAACATTTCCCTTTTAGATCATGTCGCTCTATGCGTCAGTCCTAATTAAACCCTCCCCAGCAAAAGCATGCAAATGTTGAAGGGTTACTCTGTCTCTCCATCAATCTCATTCCCTCACAAGGAGTGGATGTAAAAGTGTCTTTAAAGCAAACAATATAGATAGGGTTACAGACTAGGCTAGTGCCCTGAGAGTAATTAGTGATTGTGGCTGAGGGGGGAGGGGAGACGCTAGCCATTTCATGGTCTGAGTCAGTATCCTTCTGGAAATGAGTAAACAGAAGCAGTAAATCCCCACCTCTCCTCTACAGGAGTATCCTGTGTTAGTAGAGATTGGGGAGATCCATGAAGAGAAGCACAGGGCTGACTGACTGTAGAGGATGAGTTATCCTTTTGGCCTCCATTCCTCCTGACCTCCCACGTCCTTCAGGCCCCATAACATTCCGCATCCCTTATGCCTTCTCTCATCCACATCCCATAAGGTATCACGCAGTGGCCCATGTTCATCAGTGACCCAGATTCTTAATGATCTTTATCATCAAAAATCCCTCCTGCACTACAGTGTCGGTGCCCGATACCTCTCTGCTCCTGGTAAGCCTCCATGCCCTCTGTCTTTGATTGTCCTGTATCTCTCTCTTCTTTCCTCCATTCTCTCAGCCCCACCCCGTATTAGACACATCCAGCTCCTGCAAGAGGGGGAAAGAAAAACAACAACCCACAAACCCACCAGCTCAGCAGATTTTAGTTGGTGGGCTTTTGGCATTGGATCCTGCCCATATTTCTGTGAGTCATTGTGCCATTCGTGATCAGAGCTCCAAATGAAACTTACCAGGAATTTTTATTACTCCAGGAACAGTAGAGTAATAGTCTAACCTACCAATCACACAGGCTGGCAGGATGGCTCCCATGGGAGTGCAGGGCAGAGCAGTTTTAATTGTCCTTTTTTTTTCTTTCCCTGGCAGTAAGACAGGACTCCCACTCCCTCCCTGCCCCCCCCCCATCCAGCCTTTTCCTTCCAAAAGCTCATCACCCTTAATTTGTCTGATCCGTGTGAAGTGCAGGGACTTAGATTTGGAGGGAAACATATTTGGAATAATTCTTCCCCTGAGGCTAAGGAGACATTCTCTGCCCTTGGGTGTCTGGATGCTACAAATCATGCATGACATCCTCTCTGTTGGTTGGAGGATTATAATACCCAGCTCTTTTCATCCGTAGATCTCAAGGCGCCATACAAAGGAGGCATGATTATCCCCATTTTACGGAGGGTTCATTGGAGCTCAGGGCGGTGAAATGATTTGCCCAAGGTCACCCAGCGGGCCAATGGCAGAGCTCAGAATAGAAGCCAGGTCACCTCAGTCCCGGTTCTCTGTGCCGCACAGCTCATCTTGCAAGATGTGAGAGGGTCTTCCCAGCCTTCCCCACTGGGAATCACCACAGCTCCTCTAGGCTAGAGGACAGACTTTTCCAGCAGGGATCACTGTAGCAAATGGTCTCAAGGAGATGTCCGGTTTGGGGAACGATGGAGATGCGTTGACTTAGGGAGAGCTCACACCCATATCCATCATAAGAACATAAAAACGGCCATATTCGGTCAGACCAAAGGTCCATCTAGCCCAGTATCCTATCTTCCGACAGTGGCCAATGCCAGGTGCCCCAGAGGGAATGAACAGAACAGGTAATCATCAAATGATCCATCCCCTGTTGCTCATTCCCAGCTTCTGGCAAACAGAGGCTAGGGACACCATCCCTGCCCATCCTGGCTAATAGCCATTGATGGACCTATCCTCTATGAACTTATCTAGTTCTTTTTTGAACTCTGTTATAGTCTTGGCCTTCACAACATCCTCTGGCAAGGTGTTCCACAGGTTGACTGTGCGTTGTATGAATAAAATACTTCCTTTTGTTTGTTTGTTTTAAACCTGCTGCCTATTAATTTCATTTGGTGACCCCTAGTTCTTGTGTTATGAGAAGGAGTAAATAACACTTCCTTATTTACTTTCTCAACATCAGTCATGATTTTATGGACCTCAGTCATATCCCCCCATAGTCATCTCTTTTCCAAGATGAAAAGTCCCAATCTTATTAATCTCTCCTCTTGTGGAAGATATTCCATACCCCTAATAATTTTTGTTGCTCTTTTCCGAACCTTTTCCAGTTCTAATATATCTTTTTTGAGATGGGGTGACCACAACTGTATGCGGTATTCAAGATGTGGGTGTACCATGGATTTATATAGAGGAACATGATGTTTTCTGTCTTATTATGTATCCCTTTCTTAATGATTCCCAACATTCTTTTAGCTTTTTAGACTGCCGCTGCACATTGAACGGGTGTTTTCAGAGAATTATCCATAGTGTCTCCAAGATGTCTCTCTTAAGTGGTAGCAGCTAATTTAGACCCCATCATTTTATATGTATAGTTGGGATTATGTTTTCCAATGTGCATTACTTTGCATCCCTGTTGGAATCACTTTAGCAGCAGTGGCTGTGGGGGAAGTTTGCATCTTTTCCAGTCTCAGCCTTGCCCAGACATGGGGTTGTAGTAGAGAAGGGAGGAGGAATGCTGGCTCGGGGAGCTGAGAGCTATCCTGCTTCTGCCATGCAGGCCACCCCATGTGGCTCCTGCATGGAATGATGCTGGAGTGCTGCCTGCGGGGAGCTTAGCCGGGGTGGGAGCAATGTCTGTACAGATGAGAGGAGGAGCTGTCCGCTACTCCAGGCCCAGCCCAGAGTCATAGTGGGAAGGTGTGAGGCATTCTGGCTGTGAGAGGGCTCATCAAATAGAAGATGAAAGAGTTAATGAAATATCACCCTCATTGGGGCACACTCTTCCTGGGTGTAACTCTGCTGAAGTCGGTACCCTTATGCCAGACCTGAAACTGGCCTGGTCTTATTTTGTTCCCATAGAATCATAGAATATCAGGGTTGGAAGGGACCTCAGGAGGTCATCTAGTCCAACCCCCTGCTCGAAGCAGGACCAATCCCCAACTAAATCATCCCAGCCAGGGCTTTGTCAAGCCTGACCTTAAAAATATCTAAGGAAGGAGATTCCACCACCTCCCTAGGTAACGCATTCCAGTGTTTCACCACCCTCCTAGTGAAAAAGTTTTTCCTAATATCCAACCTAAACCTCCCCCACTGCAACTTGAGAGCATTACTCCTCGTTCTGTCATCAGCTACCACTCAGAACAGTCTAGATCCATCCTCTTTGGAACCCCCTTTCAGGTAGTTGAAAGCAGCTATCAAATCCCCCCTCCTTCTTCTCTTCCGCAGACTAAACAATCCCAGTTCCCTCAGCCTCTCCTCATAAGTCATGTGTTCCAGTCCCCTAATAATTTTTGTTGCCCTCCGCTGGACTCTTTCCAATTTTTCCACATCCTTCTTGTAGTGTGGGGCCCAAAACTGGACACAGTACTTCAGATGAGGCCTCACCAATGTCGAATAGAGGGGAACGATCACGTCCCTCGATCTGCTGGCAATGCCCCTACATATACATCCCAAAATGCCATTGGCCTTCTTGGCAACAAGGGCACACGGTTGACTCATATCCAGCTTCTCGTCCACTGTAACCCCTAGGTCCTTTTCTGCCGAGCCATTCGGTCCCTAGTCTGTAGCGGTGCATGGGGTTCTTCCATCCTAAGTGCAGGACTCTGCACTTGTCCTTGTTGAACCTCATCAGATTTCTTTTGGCCCAATCCTCTAATTTGTCTAGGGCCCTCTGTATCCTATCCCTACCCTCCAGTGTATCTACCTCTCCTCCTAGTTTAGTATCATCTGCAAACTTGCTGAGGGTGCAATCCACACCATCCTCCAGATCATTAATGAAGATATTGAACAAAACCGGCCCCAGGACCGATCCTTGTGGCACTCCACTTGATACCGGCTGCCAACTAGACATGGAGCCATTGATCACGACCCGTTGAGCCCGACAATCTAGCCAACTTTCTATCCACCTTATAGTCCATTCATCCAGCCCATACTTCTTTAACTTGATGGCAAGAATACTGTGGGAGACCGTGTCAAAAGCTTTGCTAAAGTCAAGGAACAACACGTCCACCGCTTTCCCCTCATCCTCTCTGTGGGTCTGAGTTGTGGTGCTTGCAGTAGCTGGGGCCTGTTGGGAAGGCCCCAGGACCTTGACCCCGGTGGCAGCAGCCCCTTCCTCTCTCTGAGAGGCATGTCCGAAGGCACTTCCAGTGAGAAGAGGATGGTGGGGGGCGATGTGGGTGTGTGTGTGTGATACGAATTGAGACAGAGATGCCAGAGACATGTGCCCAGCCCAACAGCCCCAGGTGCAGAAGAACTTCACTACAATGGGGAGGCTGCCAGACTTCCTGAGACTTGCCTGGGACAGTGATTTCCACAGACAGGATCTCTGGCTTGTGGTGGGTGGCTGCTCTGCTGTGGGGCTCCTCTCCCCTCCTGGGAGGAATGCCCTTCACTCCACACACAGGATTTTCTCTCGTCCCATTGAGAGTGGGCTCGGTGCCACTTTATACTTTGGAGGATCATTAGCAGAAATCATTAGCTATAATACAACCTCACCCATAAATCTCCCCTGTACCTGGATCATTTGTCCATGCCTAATTTCCATCTCCCTAATTTTATGATTTGTCCCTCATTTGATGAGAGTCTTTTCCATTAATTGTGTAGTAAGTGCTTCCAGATAAAGGGCTGCAGGGCTGACCCCATCTTGGAAAGACACGGTTTGGGCTTTTTTCCTGAAGGATGGAGTCCCTCTGAAATATTCTCGCTTCCTTTGAAAGGGCAGTGCTCCAAATCTTAAAGGCACCACAGCAGTTTCAAGTAGGGGAAAAGACTTTCCCCGAGGAATTCTCATCACTAGAGGCGCTGCAGGGCTGACGAAAGCAGCTGAATCAAGCTCAAGGTGTTCCCTGCATAGATGTGGGAAATGACTTACTGGACACCACTGATGTCACAATTAAGTGCAAGCCATAGGGCAAAGCCACGCCCTGTTTATCAACCAACCACTTTGAACGCCAGAGTATCACCCTCTGCTGTCCAGAAGAGATTCCACACCCACTTGCTAAATTCTTCTCTGTCAAGCTATTCCATGTTATTGTGGGACCCTATCCTGGCATGATAAGGGGAAGGAGGGAATGGGGTGTGATGGTTAGAGCAGGGAACTGGGAGTCAGGTCTCCTGGGCTCTGTCTCCAGCTCTTCAATGGACTGGCCTGGGTCCACTGGTGGCCTGGGAGAAGGCAGTTACCTCTCCATGCCTCTGAGGCCTTGTATAAGATGGTGATAGTAGCAATGGGCTGTGGCGAGGGTCTAATTAATTAATTAGCAAAGCACCATAAGATCCTCTGATGAAAGTCACTGCATCAGCACAAAGTGGTGTTAATCTGTATTATTGCACATATGATGACCCCAAAGATGGGATGATTCCAACCATAGAGGAAAATGAACCCAAAGAGAGGGGCATTCCCACTCCACTGCCCGTCAGCAAGTGGCATCTGCACGTTCCTCACTGAGGAAGACATTTTTATGTGGCTGTCAGAGAAAATGGCCAAGTTAGGGTCTAAGCCAAAGCCCACTGCGGTCGGGGAAAGACTCCCATTGGTGTCAGTGGGCTTTGGATCAGATCCTTACAGTGCAGTACATAGAGCTTGTGGATTTTCAGCACTTCTCATGCTGCAAGGCTCTGACAGTGGCAGGGCTTGTCTTTGCAGCAAACTGTCAGTTTGGTCCGAGGGTCAGTCCCAGAGATTCCTCCCCCTTTGTCCAGTTCTTCCTGGCATTTTGTCCACTGAAGGGGCAGCAGGAGTCCCAGAGGGAGTGCTGACGAGGGGAGGTGGGAGCAGTGCTAGAAGCAGCTTGCACATTTTACAGGTAACATTATCTTTTATTGGCATCCTAAGAAGAATGTCAGGCACTAGAGCGGTTTTTTTTTTTTTTTAATTTCTGCTTCACTGCCATTCCGCTGCAGGATTTTTATCACATCCAGGACACCGACAGTGCTCTGTGACACAGCTGGCCAGTCACCAGGTTTCTGGAGCCGTTAGTGCATGCCTGAACACCATTTTTCTGTTCTGAACCAGGAACAATTCTGGGCATGAGCAAGGTACAGACTTTCCCACCAACCATCAGGGTGAATGGGGGCCTTTCCCATCAATCATCTGAATGAATGGGGGGCTTTCCCACCAACCATCCAGTCCAATGATGGCCCTTCCTACCAACTGGCTGGGCCTATGGGAGCCTTTCCCATCGACCATTCAGGCCAATGGGACCATTCCCATTGATTATCTGGGCCAACTGGGGCCATTCCCACTGACTGTTGGACCAGTGGGATCCTTTCCATTGGCTGAATGGGTCAACAAGGGCCTTCCTGATGACTATCGAGACCAGTGAGGGTCCTTCCCACCACAATCTAGGCCAATGGGGGCTCTTTTCACCAACTATTGAAGCCAATGGGGGACCTTCCAACTGACAGCCCAGGTTAACAAAGCCCTTCCTACTGACTATCCAGGCCAACGAGGGATCTTTTTCACCAACATCTGTTCAAAAGATTCTTCCTGACCCAAGAAGTGCCTCCTACTAGGCAAGGGGGCTGTGACCATCCTCACTGTGGTAGTCCACATTGCTGCCTGCTCTTCCAGACAACATGGCTCTCTCTGGTGACCCTCTTTGCTAAGGGGAAGTCCAACCTGCCCACAGCTGAGGTTCAGGTTGGTTCTAGTGTCAATGGGTTGCCCCTCCATTCTGTGTTTCTATTCCCCCTTGGTGCTTTCCTAATTGCTCTTCTACCATGGGAATGTGGCGTTTTCCCTGCAATGAGAAGAGCAAGGTGCAAAGGACATCACCCATAGGGCTATACCCAGAAACCACTGCTGGTGGGTAAAGCAATCTGTCCAAGGATTGTTCTCCTGTGGCTGCAAGATGCGTGAGCCAAGGAGGCCTGCACCAGCATCAGGCAGGTGGGAAGGGCTGGCTGGCTTTGTTCATTGACCATGAATCAGAGCAGACCCTGCATTGTGCCAGCTGGGGAAAGAACCTTAGCTGGATCACTGTGCTCCCACGGGCCGGTCTCCAGGGCGCTCAGCACGGCTCTAAGGGCCGGTCCTTACAGCTCCTCCAGAATTTCAGTGCCCTACTCATGGCAGAGTAGTGGAGCTTTGCAGCATCTGCCAGTCCAGCCCCAAGCCAGTTTGATTTTCCTTCTGGAGAGCACTGTCAGAGGGAGAATGCTCTGTGAGGTCATCTCTTTGGTGGATTTTTACTCGGTGACTAGCACTCCTCATCAGAGCCTCCTCAGCAGCTGCAGGGAGTCAGCAGCTGAGGCTTCTGGGTGCGGGGGTTGGGTTTGGGGTTTTCATCCTGAGTTTCACAGTTGCTGTCTGACCCTGTGAAGGCCGCTCCTCGCTTCTCGGAAGGCAGCAGCAACCGCCAGCGAAGCACCGGCTCCAGCCCTGTTTTCTCCAGCCCCCATCACTCTCTTCTCTCCAGGCCTGGAGCTGGGTGCTACCCCCCATCCTGTGCAACAGCGACAGGCCTGGAGGATTCTCCTCTGCCCCTGCACCAGCATATCCTGGCTGCTTAGCCCTGTGCAGCTCAAAGAACCACCCAGCACAGCTCTCGCATTGTCTCAGGCCAGGGATGGCAGCGTGGCAGGTGGGACTGCCTGAACAGGAAGCTTTGCCTTAGCCAGCCGAGTGGCTCTCACAGCCTGTGCTCTTCAAATGCCAGGACATGTCTTCCCTGGAGATTGATAGATTAGAGCTGCAGCTGCCTATCTCACAGCCCCACGCTTGCCCTGGGTGTCTGTCATCCACCTGCATCGCTGAGTGTGATCCTGCCAGTCTGCGTTCAACCCTTCCTGATTGCATTTGAAGGAGGGCAGATCCTCAGTGGTCATAAACTGGCCTTGCTCTGTGGAGCAGACTGATTCACACCCAGCTGAGTATCTGCTCAGAAATCAGACCCCAGGAGTGTTTCCGTCTGCTGCGGTTCTGGGAGTTCCTGCAATGAGTGGAACTGCTTTGCTGGGCCGTTTTTGCAAAAATGAAGTTAGTTTTACTAACAGCCATGAAAATGATGCTGAAATTCACACAGGGCCAGATGCTGGTATCTAGGGCAAATACGGAGTAACTCCACTGACTTCACTGCAGTTACACCAGTGTAGCTGAGATCAAGATCAAGCCCAGAATGACAGGGCAGTTCACCATGGGGTCACGTCAAAGCCCACTGACATAAATAGAAAGACTCCCACTTCCCACTGACTTTCATGAGCTTTGGAACAGGCCCCATATCCAGAAGCGCAAGTCTCATGCTTTTGTACTAAAAACATATTTGCAAAATTCAGTGAAGTTCCCCCATTTGCCTCCCTCCTTATATTTTTAGCTGTGAAAATCTGGAAAGGCAGAAATGATGGTTTTCCCTAGCAGAGAAGGAATCTGTATATTAGCCAATGACAATAGCAGGGGCCTGGGAAGCAGGACTCCTGGGTTTTGCCACTGCCTCACTGCATGGCTTTGGGCAAGTCACTGCCTCTCTCTGCTCCTCAGCTAACACAGCTGTGAAATAACACTGTCTTTTTGGTCAGAATAATTTTGTGGCTTTCAGGGCACCGTGCAGCGATACAGTGACAATGTTTTAGAAGATGGCTGGTGGGGGGTAAAAAATGCACCAATCTCTTCTTGGTACCGTTTGGGTAGTTAGTGAGGGTCTGATTTCAGCAGTGCTGAGAATCTACAGCTCCAGTTGGAGGTACTTGGCACTCCTGAATGGCAAGCCATGTAGTGTTTGAAAAGCGCTTTGAGATGCATGGATGGAAGGGGCTAGAGGAGCACAAAGCATTGTTATTAGCATTGCCAAGGGTCTGGATAGAATGTACCTGTATAGAATATGCTGAAGATGCTGAAAACGGAGCCCTCTTGGTGTAACAGCAGGATATTTATCCTCAGCTGGTTTGGCAGGGGAAGTCCAATTCAGTCTCACCCGGCATAGTGCATGGTCAGATGTTTGCTCTTTGGAATGGAGCTGTGACCTTCGAAGAAAAAGCAAGGAGATCCTCTTGGTCTTCTGGTTAATGTGCACTATGGGCCACTAGGCTCAGTCCTCTCTTCCTCATCTCTCAAGCAGCCACACATTTTAAACCTGGAGAAGGCACACAGTGCCATGCAGCATATACCAGTGAGCCAAATCAACAGCCAGCAGCAAAACCCTGGGAGCATGAGAGATGAAGCTATACAAACCTTTCCCAGAGTTCTCCCAAGTGGTCAGATCAGCGGGTTTGGTTCCACTCATTGTAGAGACAGGAACTGGCTGCAAAGTTCTGATCCAGATTTGAAATTCTCCAAATTTAGAGGGATCCCTGTGATATGACTCTGGCCCAGCATGGCTAGCAAGCTGACTTTGGAGAGCCTGGCTTTGGAGCCCAGAAAGCTAGGGACTTTGAAGGTGCCATGGCTTTGTTCTTTTAATGAGCCAGACACTCTTAGTATGGACCAATCATCTCACTCCCTTTTCCAAACCAATTCTAATCCCTGCAGCACTGAGTGAGGGGTGATTTTTCTTTCGTCTGTATTATATCAATGAATATGTGTGTGGTGGGGTGAACCTGTGTGCATGCATGGAAGCCTGCGTGCATGAGAGAGCATGTGCATGTTTGTGTGACAGCTCGTGTTCGTGTGTTTGTGTATGAGAGAGAGAGAGCATGGTAAAGTTATTTGAACCTGTTTGAAGGTCGGGTCTCCCCAAGGTTATCTGCTTTTTTTCCCTCGAATCTGTAAAGTAATGGTATTCACACTCACTACTTGAGAAGTGTTTCTTTTTATAGCCCTTCCTGATGACAAATAATGCCTGTTTTTGAAGTCCTTTTTAAGTCATAGGTCCCTGGATGCAGATACCATGTTTGGGTGCAGGAGAGAAGCAGAGCGCAGAGCTATTTCCCCTTTCTGTCTGCAGGGAGCTTTACTGGGACTAATGAAATTCCAGCAAGGATCATCCAAAGAGGCTGCTGCCCTTGCAGCATTTGAGCCAGTAGGACGCCCTTCTCCTGATACAGGGAGAGAGAAGTGAAGCCACCAGGGACTCACCCACCACTTTCTGCCCACAGCAATTCGGGGCCAAACTGGAAGTCCTTAACCTCCCATTGAAATCCGTGGGAGATTTACTGGAGTCAGCACTTCAAGATTTGGCCCACTGTGAATGAGTGAAACTCAGATTTAGGGGGTGGGCAGGTACCGGGATCTAAGCCGGTCTAACCTCATCTGGGGGGTTGGGTTTAGCAAGTGTTGCCCATGTTCAAATAGTTTGGGTGCTGTCATCCACCTATGGGCAGGAGGAACAAGTGGGGGCACATCAGGAGTTCTCTCTTGGCACAGATGCATGCTGGGAGAATCCCCAAAATGTTTACTTGCCATTACCCATAATGCCCTTACTCCAGTCAGCCTCTGGCTGCTTTGTCTGGCTCCTTTCTTGGCCTCTGTGTTATGCTGCACTGTTAGTCTTGCTGCTCAGGTTCTTGTTAGCTAAACCCCTTTGCACTTCTGGTCCTGAGAACCACATTGCCCCTTCTGAGCACACTAGCCGTACAGGCCTGCCTGAGCACACAGGGAGCATAGGAGCTGCCAGTATTCTGTGCCCCTTGGGCCTGATGCTGAGAGCTACAGAGCAGAGCACGCAGAACCCCGGCGGAAGTCAGTAGCAGTTTTGTGTGCTTGATCCTCAGAGGGTTGATCCCCAGAGGGTAGATCCCCTTATCCCCAGATCTGAAGCCTGGCACTTGGTTTAACATCTTCCCTCTGTGCTGCATGCCAGGTTAGAAGTGCCAAGCCCTTGCTGGAGGCCAGATCCTGAGAGGTGCCAGGCACTCCCTGTTCTAATGGGAGTTGGTCTGAGTAAGGCCAGAATGTGGCATTCAAGATTTGGTCCAATGGGAGTTGCTGATGTTCAGCACCTCTTAGGATTTACCTTGGTTTGGAGCGCTCTGCATGGGCTTGATCCAATTTCCATTGAAGTCAGTGGCAAGACTCTTATTGGGTTCAGTAGGAGCTGAATCAGGGCCCCATTGGCTCAGACAAAATAGGGGAAATCAAGAGGGAGAGAAAAGGGGCAGAGGTTTGATCCTGTTGTTTTGAAAGTCCTGGGTGATGCCCAGCCTTCTTGCCTCCCCGAGTCCACTGGCACTCAGTCTTTCCCAAGAGGTGCTCAGCGCCCTGCTGGATTGGACCCAGAGGGAGGTGGATCGAGGGATAAAAATAATAACAGGAGGACAGTGGAGAAAATGGGAAGGGAAGGGTCAGAAAGGCGTGTGGCGGGCGGAGGATTTGAAAGAAGGGGAGGATGAGAAGAAGGAGTGTGGTTGAACAGAGAAATAGCCTCCGAGCAGGAAATGATATCTGACTTAATGTATTAGTCAGAAAGAAAAATTAGATGGTGTAAACTGATCCTTCCTGCATGGGGTGCTGAACTTTTTTGGTGACTTTAGAAGGCCATGTTTACCGTAACTTCAGCTCCTGACCAGGGGCTAAAGGTGAGCTCTTTGGGACAGGGAAGGAATGAGAGTTTCTCTCTGCCAGGTCCCTGCGCCCGTTGGCAGCCTGGGTTTGGAATTGTTGGTGTTTTTTTATTATAAGGTTGCACTTTGCTTTTTTACAAAGAAATGTCTAAATGTGTGTGCGTGTATCACTTATCAAAGGTGATAACATTCACTGGGAATGAAACGCAAGTCCACTTTATAGCAGTAAATTGCCTTCCCCACCCTGTTGGGCTGATTAGCTGCTGAGCTTCACCCTAGCTTTCTGAAGTTTTCCTTTGCATTTTCCACCTGCTTTCTTTTCTCCATTTTAGCTAACTAAACAGGAGAGAGGTTTTCAAAAGCACCAAAGGGGATTTGAGAACAGTGGCACCCTGAGGCTCCTGAATCTCACAGGCACTTCTGAAAATCTCCCCGTACATGTTTGTGTAAAATTATTGCAGGGTTTAATTGAATAATTGGAGGCAGGGGCTACTTTATTGTGCACTGACTTTTGGCTCATCAACATGAAAATTACATGAATTTGCACTGCCTCACACATCTGTTGAGTGGGTATGAGTGAGTAGGTTTAAGGGAATCCAAGGCTTGGTCTAAACACAAAGTTACGTCACTTTAAATAGAGGTGTGATTTTAAACCAGTTTAGTAACACTGGTGCAGCTTTGCATGTGGACACTCTCACCTTGGTCTAAACATGCCATACCTCAGTTTCGCTTGACCCTGTAAGCCCACCCATATAAACTGTTTTAAATCAATATAAATGTGTCTGCATAGGGGTTTGCACTGGTTTAACTAAATCAGTTTAATTAACCAAGTGAAAGTTTGTATGTGCCAGAGCCGTCCCTACAGACAAAATGTGCACCGGTTTAACTAAAATTGGTTTTCAGTTAATTTAATTAAAACCAGTGTGGAGATCCTCAAATTAACACCTGTTGCACATGGAGTTAGCTTAATTTGGTCATTTAGGTGAGTTTAATGGAGACTAATGGCTTTGTTCTAAATCAATTGACGTTAATGGGAAGACCCTCATTTACTCCGTGGGTATGTCTACACAGCAAAGAAAAACCTGCAGCTGGCCCATGCTGGCCGACTCGGGCTGCATCACTGCTGTGTAGACTTCTGGGCTCAGGCTGGAACCTGAGATCTGGGACCCTCCCACCCTACATGGTCCTGGAGCCCAGGCTGCAGCCCAAGCCTGGAAGTCTACACAGCAATGAAATGGCCCTGCAGCCCAAGGCGGCTGGCATGGGCCAGCCGTGGGTTTTTCTTTGCTGTGTAGACGTACCCCAGGGGGCTTTGGATAACTCTGTAAGCCCCTGACCCAGCAAAGTACTTCAGCATGTGAGTCACTCCATTGAAGTCAATGGGCTCAACAGCGAATCAAAACCAATTGGAGTCAATAGGTGCTTGAAGCTAAATGTGTGCTTAAGTGCTTGGCTGGGCTGAGGCTGTAGCCAGTGTAGGGGAATGGAACAGAGTATAAGGAGGTCCAACTTACCCTACCTTACACATCCCTTCTGAATCTGGCCCCATCTCTCCAGGCCATGTAAATCTGAGGCTATGTTGACGCTACAAGCTAAGGTGGGATTTCCCTGCTCTGCCCACACACTCCCGCTAGCTCTCATTGTCCTAACGGGAGTATAAGTCGCAGTGTCACCCGGGTAGCACAGGCTGTGGCAGTGGAGACACAGCTGAGCCAAGGGTACATTCCCATCGGTTTCAGGCGGGTTTGTACTCAGCACAGCTCAGCCAGGCCTCTGCTACCATGGCCGGTACTACCATGGCTGTGCTGTTGTTCCTACTTGTGCCAGCTCTCACAGACCTTGCGCGTGTATGTGTACACAAGCCGGGGGATCCCACCCCTGATCCGTAGGGTAATTGTAGCCTGAGAGGCAAGTCCTGATCCTTTATTCAGACGAAGTCTGTACGAGCTTAATGTGAACAAGGACTCTGGGATTCAGCCTGAAACGGTTCCAAAAGAATGTGCAATGGCCTCTCGTTGGAATGGAAAGAGCCTTCTTGCTCTGGGTTTCCATGGGACTCCGCTTGAAGCTTCCACCTGAGCTACCAGTGGCTTCCCCCTACTGATGGCATCATGGTGGGAAATGTCCTGGTCCTACTGCAGCTGGCCCTTGTGTGGGCGGAGCGCTCTGCCTTCCCTCTGGGAACCAGCCCTTGCAAACACTCCCACACGTAGTGCAGTGACCTTTGTATTTCCATAGGTGTTTCGGGTACTGTGTGTTTGTACTGCCAGAGCAGGAAGGAGAGCGATCTGGAACCTACCCAAAAAGCAGAGATGGGGAAAGCCCAGAGACGCAGATTGGCGTGCATTGCATTGCTGAGGGCACACTGAGCTCTACCCGCCAGGCCTCAGTGTAGCACTGACTCCTCTTTAAGGCATCCCCAGCTGAGGCCAGGACTGGTTACTGAGATCCAAACGGGTTTTCTGTCAGTGCCCATGAAAGGAATGGGATCCCAAATGCAGACTAGCTCTGACACCTTCCCCTTATTCCCTGCTTGGTGCAGGGCTATTTCTCACCTGGGAGTTGTCCATCCACCCACTGGTTTTGCAGACAGCCCTGTGCCCTGATCAATAGCATCAATGGACTCAGATTCCACTGGCCAGACTGGGAGCGTGTGTTGAGGTCAGAATACTGTATGTGGGGAGGAAGGGCAAGACATGGGAAGTGAGAGAGGGTAAGGATAGTCTGTAGTGTCAATATCATTCTGGAGGATGAGTACTCATTCTCCTTGGGCTACAGCCCGCAGGGTTTTACACTGTTTTCATGCTTTGTGCTGGAGAATATATGGGCCTGCATGTTTGTTTGTGCATGAAGCCAAGAGCAGAGAAAAAGTCCCTTCAGTCTTTGCTCGTGCAAATTGTTCTGTGTGGAAACCCAGTGCACAGGGTGGTGATGAGAAAATAAATAATCCTGGTGGGAAAAGTCGAATTAGAGAGAAATAAGACAATGACGAATTGTCCTTCTCCGAGCTCTCAAAGCTCTTTATGAACAGTGAGTTCGGGCTCACAGCTCCCCTGTCCCCATTTTACAGAGGGGGAAACTGAGGCACAGAGTGGTGAAGTGATTTCGCCAGGGTCTGACAGGGTCTGTTTTAACCACCAGACAATACTCCCTAGACCAGACTAGGAGAAGTCACTGGTGGAAAAGGTCTAATAAATTGTGGGGTCAGTCCTGCTACGAGGGTGGGATATAGACAGTCCTCTGATAAAGGGCAGATCAGTTATTAAACTCTGCGCCAGCCTCTGTGACGCTTTTCCTGTACTGAACTGACCCACACCTTCAAACTAAATGAATTCTTTGAGGTTCGAAATAGATGTGTTCCCCCACTCCCAATAGTTTCTCCCCTACCCAGCATTTCCCATTTCCATCAACTTCTGCACTCCTAGGTTTCATCCAGGGGAGGAAGAGGTAAAATACCAGCAGAAAGACTGGAGCAGGGAACCTGTCCTGCAGAGAATCCCAACCTAATTGGTCTGACCCAAGAAATTCAGGGGACTTGGATAAACTTTGGGCGAGGACCCAAGCACAAGCCAAATGATGATGTTCGTCCTACACTGCTTCTACAAAACTTAGACTCCATCTTGAGAAGGACTGTAGGTTTGCAACATACCCACACATCAGTCTTCCCTTCCTTGTGTCGACTCACAAATCCAACGGACTGACTCCCTCAAAGTTCAAACATGGATTCTTTGCTTTCCAGTGTCTCGGTGCAATTATTAAATGAGTTACAAATGTAGAGCTTGGCTAAGCAGTGGGTAATGGGACAAAGGATCTGATAGTAACATGCTACAGACACACCAACGGTGTTAATACTTAGGAAGGAGAAGAATCCCTTAGCATACCTAAGAGAAATGGGGTGAAATGAAGGAAGAGACCACTTAGGCTGAGTATCAGGAAAAACTCCCTAGCAGTGAGATCTATGAGGCTATGGAACAGTCACCCAGGAAAGCTGGCAGAAGCCTCATTGATTGTGACATTTAAATCTAATTGATATGTTCATAGAGTTTAAGGCCAGAGGGGACCAATGGGATCATCTTGTCTGACCTGCTACATGGTGCAGACCAGAGAATTGTATCCAGCACTTGCGCCATCCAGTCCATAGTCCTTTGCACTAGTAAATGTCTTGTAGAGAACTGTCCTGCATTGGCCAGTGGGAGAAGGACCAGAGGGGATCTATAGATTTTTATCATTCTCTATGCATTTAATCCAAATATCCCACTCTGGGTTCGTTCTTTAGTCTGGACTCTGACAGGTGATTCCTTTTTTCCCCTGCTAGGTAAAAATCAGCCCAGTCTGTTTCCTGTATGTGGTAGTAGTGCAGGGAAAAGTTGTTAAAGAAGCAGCTTTAAAATAAAGAAAACAGTGAGTGGCTCTTTCCTCCAGGGTCCCTCTTAAGCAATGCACTAACCAGCCCCTGAGGGGCACTGTTGCTGCCCAGAAACAAAACTGCCAGTGCATTTATTAGGCTACAAGGAAAGTGATGCTTAAAGGTAGCAGTTCCAAAAGGGTCATTCAGATGCTGGACTCCTTGAGAGCCATCCAGATTATTCCTTGATTGCATGAAGTTCAATGTCATCAATGAGGCTAGCACTTGGGTCCTACTAATCCAAAAGCACAGGCCTCTACCACGTGAGCTAAAAGAGAATTTATCTTAGCTACAGAAATATCGAGGTTTTGATCCTCTTTATCAGCCAGCCTTTTGTAGGCAAAATATCCACACTTGAGCTGTTCAGTATAAGGCAATGGAATATAAACTCATGGGTCTGTGCATGCACACACACATTCCTTCCTTTGATAGTCCTTGTACTAAAAAATAAACAGAAGAGTTAGGACATTTGGGGTGAAAGTACATATAAAAGGTGAAAATGTAATCAAAGGAAACACTTCCTTTGTAGCCAGTTACTGTATGCTGATATATCAGCATTAAAGGGGATAGCTGTAGACTGATCAAAACCAATTTGTGTTTAATGATACATTTTCCAATACTGCAAAAGGGAAAAACATGGTCCAGAATTTTGGGCCAATCTTGTGAGAAACAGCATCACAGGAGAAGGTTATTTTGCACACTCAAGGCCAAGCATCAGGAATTTGAGAGATAATGTTAATAACCTTACCCTCTTGCAAAGCACTTTGCAATGTGACTTGGCCTTGCAGCACTCCAGTGAGATGGATACATAGAGAGACACAGCGAGGAGGAGTGACTTGACTGAGTCCACAAAGGGGAATCACTGTGTTAGGGTCAATTACTTGGAAGTTTCTTCCATGCTTGCACACAGACCACCAGGTGATGCCGGTCTCCTGGACTCTCGCACAGAAGTAAGGAAGTTATACTCCCTCTGTGTTTGGCACTGGTGTGGCTGCTGCTGGAATACTGTGTCCAGTTCTGGTGTCCACAGTTCAGGAAAGATGTTGATAAGCTGGAATGAGTTCAGAGAAGAGTCGCAAGAGTGATTAAAGGATTGGAAATTATGCCTTATAGTGATAGGCTTTAGGAGCTCAGTCTATTTAGCTTAACAAAGAGAAGATTAAGGGGTGACTTGATCACAATCTATAGGAATCTACAGAAGGAGCAAATATTTAATAATGGTCTATTCAGTCTAGCAGACAAATGTATAACAGGATCCAGTGGCTGGCAGTAAAAGCTAGACAAATTCAGACTGGAAATAAGGCATACGTTTTTAAGAGAGGGTAATTAGCTACTGGAACAATGTACCAAGGGCCATGGTGGATTCTCCATCCCTGGCAATTTTTAAATCAATATGGGTGTTTTTCTAAAAAGATCTGCTCTAATTCAAACAGGATCTATTTTGGGGGAGTTCTCTGGCTTGTGCTGTCCAGGAGGTCAGACTACATGATCACAGTGATCCCGTCTGTTCTTGGGTTCGATGAATCTGTGGAAAAGCTTCCTGGATTTCAAAGGGAGAGGAAGACTCCATGCATGCCCAGGAGAAGTGAGATACAAAGATCAATGTAGAGGTACAATATTTAAAGAAAGAAATGAACAACTAAGGGCTCAATCCAAAAGGCCATCAAAGGCAATGGGAGTCCTTCCAGTGGGCTTTGGATTGGGCTATCACTGTTTGATATAGACAGATGAATTTAAAGTTGTTAAGCAAGCTGATATGATGGTGAGATTGTAAACTTTTGGCATTGGTGGCTAAATAGTGTAACACCATCCTCCAAAAGGATAGATGTGTCATTAAGATGATCAGGGAATTATGTGCGTAAAATAAATCCTCGGGCTCTAAGATAAGAAGACACTGCGGTTCCTTGAAGTGTGGTTCAGACTAAACTTTCTTGCTCGCCTGGCTCAGATTTTCTTGGTTTTCCTTCCTGATACGTTCCAGCTGAATGCAGCTGTTCCTCTGCCGATTCCAATCACAATAAAAACAGGATACATCAGTGCCTACTAGGGTCCCAATCCTGCAATCTGACCCATGCTGACAGCCATGTAGAGCCCCAGCAGCTTCACTGGGATTCGGTGAGTGCCCTGGGGTCTGTCTGTGTGTACAAGGTAGCAGGGTAGGGACCTGACTCTGCTTTTAGGGTGGGACTTTGGCAAGTGCTCAGCGTTAGCCAAGCTCTGCTCCCACTGAGATTCACAGGAGCTGTGCCGTATGGGAGTTTTACTGTTGACTCAATGGAGGACAGAGTTAGGCCCAACTCTGAGCGCTTTTGGAAGTCCTGCAGGAAAGGGATGATCAGAGAAGGGTGTTACTGTAGGCCCTAGTTGGAACTGGTGATTTTGATCAAACTTGTATGAAGTCCCCAGTCCAAAGCGATTGGATTTGACATGGGAGCAAGCAAGAGCGAGCTGTTAATGTGACTGAATAATGATAAAAGAATGCAGGTGCCACTGGGTTTGCTGTTGATCTGGACATTGTATAATGCTGCAGAATTGGACCTGGCCCTTTGGCTTTGCACAGAGACGCTCAGGGAGAAGCACAAATGTAGTGCTAAAAACCAGTAAGAGGATCCCACAGCAAATCCCGTGGGGGGTGGGATGGGAGGAGCGTTGGCTGGAAGGAACACGGAGACTAAATCCTGCTTCAGTCCTATAGGAGGCAGCCAGAGTAGAGCCCATGGACTGTGATGGAAGCCCTATATTTAATGATCAGAGAAGGCCAAATGGCCCCTTCTGCTTCTGCAAGTGGAGAGAGCAATAACCAGAAGCCCCAGGATGGAGGGACTCCCTGATTCCTCATGACCGTGCAGCGCTCCCACCTCCCTGGGCACCTTAGAGGAACTGGGCTGTGATGGTGGGGAGCATTCATTTACCCTAGTTCCCTCCTCACCCAGGGTGAAGCTGGGGAGTCAGGGGAAGCCAGGGTCACCTGGGTTGTGCTACCATGCAGGCCGGGCTGGGCAAGGTGGAGTGTGGTGGCCTCTCCATTAGATCCAGCCAAATTTCCCTTCAGATCCCTGCCTCCTCAAGCCGGCAATCAGCTGTGAGTGCAAACTCATGGGGCTTCCAGCTCCTTGCATGGGAAGCACCTCCATAAGAGGTTGTCCGGCTTGGGGAGTAAATTTCTGTTTCCCCCACAGGGCAATATTGGGGGAGTCCTGGATTGCAGGAAGACAAAGAGTAACCCATGACTCTTACCCAGGGCAGGATAGGGCCAGACAGGAGTGGGGGAGGTCCGGGGAGTGTGAATTCACCCCAGGATGGGATAATCCTACATGGTTGGAATGCAGGCACTGCTAGTTGTTTAATTTAGAAACAAAGCGAGGAAGGGAGAACTGCAGAGGTTGCAAAGAAGAGCAAAGCCCTTGGCTTGCAGAAGGTCTGCGAGGTCCCGCCAGGTCTGGATTGATTAGTATTCAGTATTTATAATATCTCCATAATGGTAAAACAAAAGAAAACAAGCCCAGAGAATGCATTTTTAATCATCAATCATTGCTCTTTGTTTGTTGTGAATGAGCAGCAAGGGGAAATAGTCTCCCATAATCACCTCCCTTCACATCTCCTGCCATGCAGGCCTTGCCGGGTGCGCTAAAAGGGAAATAAACAAACAAGCAGCAGATCTCAAAATAAATCCAAGAGCCTGGGGTGCTACGTGGGTTATTGCGCCCACACTCTGCGGGCTTTTTGAAGACACAAGGTGGGGGAGGGAGATGGGAAACGGGAGAACAAAGGGAACGGGAGAGCGTGAAGAGAACACGCAGCAGAGAGCAGGGGGATATGTATTAAAGGGGGAAACTCACCGGAGAGTGAAGCATTTCTGAGCTGGACATCTCCAGCACTCTCCATCCAAAGATCTCGCTGCCCTTTGCGGAGAAACATTTTTGAAGTCCCACGAGCCTCTGGAAGGCAGAGAAGCATCATAGTCCTCCCTTTACAGACCAGGTAACTTAGGGTATGTCTACATTGCCATTAAAAACCTGCAGCTGGCCCTGCCAGCTGACTCAGGCCACGGTGCTGTTAATTGCAGTGTAGATGTTCAGTCTCAGGCTGGAGCTCTAGGACCTTGCAAGGTGGGAAGGGCAGCCCGAGCCCAAACTCTACACTGCAGCCCCGAAGCCTGAGCCCCGCAAGCCCAAGCCAGCTGGCATGGGCCAGCCGCGGGTGTCTAATTGCAGTGTAGACATACAAGTTCAGAAGCAGCCTTTGATGACTGCTCCGGTTGCCCAGAATCGAAGCTGATGAGCAGCTCCCATTGACTTTGCCAAGAGTCATGGCAAATCAGGCCCTGAGTGTGTCATGTTGGGCACCCAAAGTCAGAGGCTAATTTGGAAAATTTGAGGCTTAAGAAACTGGCTTGAGGCCACACAGGGAGGCTCTGGCTGAGCCAGGAGCAGAACCCAGCTCTGCTGATGCCCAGCCCCCAGGGCTTTAGCTCAAGATTACATTTCCTCCCTATATAGTAAAAAATTGTGGTGAAAATGGCACCGCGAATGCCAGTCTTGATGCCCAAGTTGTTTCCTTCCCCTATGTCCACCTTGGTGCCTTTTTCCATACCACTGTAAGCCCCCTCAGGGCATTTTTGTGTGCCTGCAGGACACTCTGCTGCTGAAATGCCTCCGAGAAGCGTTGCCGTTTCTTGGCGGCATTTCAACAGCAACGCCACAGTCTTCTGGGAATAGCAATATGCTATTCCCACAAGAAAGGTTCGGGACCACTGCGCTAGACCCTCCTGCAGAACCACATCTCCCATGATTGCCACAAGAAGTGAAACATTAGCAACAAATCTCTGAGCTAGTGTCTCCTCAGCACTTCCCCAGGTGTCCTGTCTTCTCTTTCTGTTCTATTCAGGCTCTTATGGCGCACCCATCACCGTGGTATCGGAGCACCTGCTTTGTGTCTGTCTAATAGACCCCCACTTGCAAATGCATAGGCATGTGCTTAGCTTGATGCCTGTGAGTAATTCCTTTACAGCCAGGGCTACTGGCCTGCATCAGTTAGATGGGTGCATAAGTGTTTGAAGGATGGTATCCTTGGCCTGTGAGCACTGTGGAGACTGGGTTCATTGTATGTCTCCTAGAGAGCTAAGAACACTGGCAGCACTTACCAGGTAACAGGCAAGTGGATGAATTAATTAATAATGTAAGAAAAACAAGAAAAAATGAAACCTCCTTCCCCGCTCCTTGATAATTGACACCCTTAAGCAGGGACTGACTGGACAAGCTGATCTCATCAGATGTGACTCATCCAACGAAGGATCTCAAAGCACTTTACAAACATTGCTTACGCCCCTTGCTCATGTGGGTTGAAATTCATCCCTGTGCAGAGCACACTTAAATGCTAGAGCCCCTGAGCACGCTCCATCTCTCCATTGAAGCTAATGGGAGTTGGGGCCATACAGTCCCTGCAGTTGCCCATTTCTTCGCAAGATCGGGCCCATTATGGTGTCATAGGGGTGCTCGAGCCTGACTAAAGGCCTGATCCAGATTTCACAGGAAGCAATGTCTTTCCATTGTTTTCACTGGGCTTTGGAGCAGGTTCTCAGGGCCCAATCCTGTTCCTATCAAAGACAATAGTAAGCCCTGGATGATCAGAGGGGGCCTGACCCTCCCTGAGTTGGCTTACCTGCGTAGAATTTAGCCCAGACCTGTTCCAAAGTGGCAACAGCTGCATCTCAGCTTGCAGGGCTGATGATTTCACACCCTCTCGGAGCATTTAGCATCAAGCCAGTGTGTCAGTGAGATGAAAGCTTTGAGCCATCAGAATGGCTAGGCCTGTGAGGAACAGACACGCTAGATCTGAATCCTATTGAAAAATAATAAAAAGGTAATTACTTTGTCATTACTGGACACTGCTTTGTCTGGAGAGGGGGAGGGTTCTTTCTGCACTTGAGCTATAAATAACGCTTTCCATTACCCTGCTAAGTGGACATGTGCTCCCCGCTAACTCCAGCTTAACCTCAGCTTTACACATGCCCGGTTGGTGTTGCCCACTTGTTAAATGCACCACTTGCATCCTGTCAGGCTGGTACAGACCTCTTGGAGTCAGTCAAAAAGTGGGCAGGGTGAGCCAGCTTGTTTGTGAGTCCCCACTGAGCAAGGAGGGCACAGGGTAAAGCAGGTCCACAGATGGGAAAAAAGGAACCCACAGCAGAACAACCCATGTAGAAAAAGTCTGAGTCTAAAAGCTGCTGTTTTCATATGTTGCCAGATAGAAATATCCCTGGTCCTCATCAACGTGGGAAGATCCTCTCTTTCTGCTTTCTGTGTACTTATCTACATGAGTAAATTGTACTTCCACTTAAATTGGATTAGTTAAACTGGGGCTAGCCCCTGTGTGAACACCCTTAGATTATTAATGTAAAATGATTCATAACCAATTTAAGTGACACTGAAATGAGTCTGATTTAAACCCAAATCAGAGCATCCCCTGGAGTTTGCAGTGGTTTCAGATCATCTCTTTGGTTCAATAGATGCGGTTTGCCCATGTGGATAAGGCCTGTTTGGGAGAGGCATTGTGATCCAGTGACTCAGCACCTGTCCACATGAGAAAATGGGAGTGGTTTAAATTTGCGGTACAATTTTTAAACCGATTTATTGAAAAATAAGCCATCTCCCTGTGGACACTCTTATTTTGATTTAAACCAGGCCTACTGCACATTAGCTTAATTTGGTTAAGAATTGGTCTAAGCCATGCTAAACTAAGCCCCTCTTAATAAGAACTTGAATAAACTTGAACTCTTAAACAAATAAAAGTGCCCACACAGGGCTTTGCACCAGTTTAACTAAATCACTTTGAAAACTGATGTAAGTTAAACCCATGCAACTTTCTGGGGTAAACAAGTCTTTAGAGCTAAGGGTTGACAGTCAGGATGGGCCAGTTCAGTGCCTGGCTCTGCTACTGACTCACTCTGTGACCTTAAGCAAGACTGTGAGTCAGTTTTCCCATCTATAAAGTGGGGACAATAAAACATACCTGCCTCGGAAGGCTGGCGTGGGATTGATTAATTAGTGATTGCAAAGAACATTGAGTCTTGAAGGTGGTTCTGTATCAGTACAAATTAATTATTATTTTATTGTTTAGTGTGGTTCTGTTGTATTTCTTTGTATTAATTTTATTCTCACAGACAGGATACTACAAGCACAACTTCACAATCAGAGGAGCAAAAACAATCTATATTGATTTAATGCTTTGTTTACTGGTTTTATTGTTGCTGATTTATTTTATGGATGGCATCTAGAAGACTATGAGACCAGAGGCGCACAGTACTAGACAGTCTCTGCCCTGAACAGCTTACAATCTAGAGAGACAAGGTAGATAAACAGTAATAGGGAAACATATAAGCAGAATGTCAAAGGAAAGCACTTCATGATCATGGATTATTTAAACCCCATGGCCCCCTCTGGAGCAAGGAAGTAAATAGCTATGGTCTCATTTTATAGACAGGGAAACAGGGACAGAGAAGTGAAGTAATGTGTCTGAGGTCATACAGCGAGTCAGCGGTGGAGCTGGAGTTAAATCCCAGGAAATCCCGTTCCTGTCATCAGGCCTTTAGGCCTCACATGCTATCTGTAAATAAAAGCGATAGGGCCAGATCCTTACCTGGTGCAAATCAGCAAATCTCTACTCTGATGTACACCTGCCGAGAATCTGACTTACCGTTATGTGGGCCTGGAGCTTGACCTGTGTCAAGCCTGGTTACCTAGTTTTGTTTTGTTAATTTCCAATCAAATAGTCTCTAATGTTGGAAAGTGACCTAAAGTGTCAAAATAAAGAGCCATACCCTGGTGTAAACAGCCCTAGCCCCACTGGAGTCAGTGGAGTGAAGCCAATGTACACCAGCTGAGGATCCAGCCCATCACCCAGCTGATCGGTTTAAGATTGGGGTGATTTTTTTTGTTTGGAGTTTTGTGTAAACTCACGAGAAAAAGTTGCATGTGAGAAAATGGCACTTTGCAAACTGTGGCTCTCTGATACGCTCTAATTGATTTGATATGCAGACAGTAAAAACCAAAAATGAAACCAGATAGGATGATGCTATTTACTGTTAAAAAGTGTCGGCTACTTCTGCACAGTCATTTGTTTATTTTCCGACATCCCCAGCCCTCAAAAAAAATCCCTGTCACTTTTCTTCTGCATATCTCTATAGCATCCACATTCTCATGGCCGGGGTTGAGTGAGAAGAGTGGGGAATGGATGGTATCTTGGCACAGCCATAAGATATAGCCATTGTCAGTGGTGACAATCCCATGGCTATTTGGTGGCCTGTGTGAAAAGGATTGTGGGGCTGAGTCCATTTTGGTTGAGTGGTCAGAGGTCTAGAGTCCCAATGTCAAAGTCCCCTTCATTCACCACATATGCCACTAATCGGCCATATGAGAAATTCAACTCTGTTATGAGGGACTTAAAGTGACATAGGCCTCATGTGGGCCTCTTCACAGGGAGGACTGCTGTCTAGGAGAGGCAGTGTGGTGTAGTGGATAGAGCACTAGACTGGGACTCAGGAGACTTGGGTTCTATTCTCTGCTCTGCCATTGGCCTGGTAGGTGACCTGGGGCAAGTCACGCCCTCTCTTCATGCATTAGTTTCCCTGTCTGGAAGGTGGGAGTAATGATATTGATCCTTTGTAAAGTGTTTTGAGATCTGCTGATGAGAAGAGTTAGTATTATTATTAATTATTGTCCAATCTGAGCAGGTCAGGAATAAGGCTTCTTGGGCCTGATTCTCTGCAGCCTTACACCTCCTAACAAAGGGCACCCCTTATATGGGACCCCTCTTGCTCTGTTTAACTACAGCAGTAGCCAGGTCACAGCAGGGTGAGCTGAGGACAGAGAGCCTTCCGCCTGACTTTCCATGCCTTTGTCATTTTAATCCAGGCCCATCTCATGTTGTTTTTAACCTCACTTCCCTTGTGTGAATAATTTCTTAGGGGTAAGGCTGGGTGCACAGTCACAGCTCAGCCAGATGAGAGAATGTTCTGGGAAGGTCGGTATTGATGATAGGCGAGTGAGATTGGCACAGAAGGTGTGCCGTCTACTGAGTGGGAATAACAGAATCACAGCAGGAAACACTAAGGCCTTGTCTACTCTAGAAAGTTTAACTAGCAGAAGTTCTGCTCGCGTAGGGCTACCTGCAACACTGTAATGCTGCAGAGTGAATTCAGGCTTGAGCACTTGTGCAAGTACATTGTGTGCTCACAGCATTGGGATGTTTTGGCAAAATGTCTGTTGCATGGAGGCAACATCCCAATGTCATGCTGTACAAATAACTGATTTGTTGTTTCAGTGACTAACCCCAACACATTTTCCCCAAATTAATTTTTTTCAAATTGTGCTGCAAAACAAAAGTCAAAAAATCGTGTTTGGGGTCAAACAAAATGTTTACTTTTGAGGGTTTGGGTTTTTCTTTTTAATGAAATGGAAGTAAAATTCTTAATGAAAAGTCGTTTTGACTTGGAAAATTAAAATGTTTGGACTTTCGGGGATTTTTTGTTTTCAGCCAAAACAAATTCGACACAGATTTTCAAAACGTTTCAGTTGACCTGAAGAAGCATTATTTGAAGAAAAATTTTGCCGAGCTCTAACCTGGTGTTCTCTGTGTTGCCTTCTGGCACACTGCGTCTTGGGAAATTCTCTGTGTGTTGTGGGGCAGCTGATTGCCGTGAAAACTGAGCACCTTCCAATAGTGCATTATTCTTTGGGCTTTCCAGACGTAAAGTACACACGTGACGAGTGCCAGCCAGTCTTGCAAGCACAAGAATTTGGTAGGGCCTGAAGGGTGTACATTGGGAAAGAGCTTGGGCTCTAAATAAAGGACTAGACATAAACTTTTGGCCAATGAGTTGCTGAAGAAGTCTTCTGCAAACTTCAGAATTATAACTAGCAAGGTCCTCATTTTACTTTGTAATCAGTGTGTTGCCAACTCTCACAATTTTATCATGAGTGTCATGAAATTTGATGGTTTTTTTAAAGCCCCAGCTCCTGGAATCCTATGATTGTATGAGAATCTCAGCTTTCTTTAAAAATAAAAGTAACTCTGTAGCCTTTAGGACTGGAAACAAAAGCTTGAAAATGTGAACCCTGAAGGCTCAAAAACCAGGAGGCAAATAACCTCTCCAAGAACGTATTATTGTTTTTAAAAATTTCTTGAGTTTTAAATCTCTTACAATTTGGGGGAAGGTCCGACTCACGATGTTTGAAGACTTGTGGTTGGCAATACAGTACAGATGATTTATTGAGAGGGGGCGGGTTGGCATTGTTTTTAATTTTCAAGAAGAAAAGAAATGAAAACAAAAATCTATTAATGCAAACCAATAGTAAACATGACTAAGCCATGCTAGGAGCTCGTGTATTGTAATTCTGTGTGGCAAATCCCACTCAGCTCCTTCCTTGTATTTCCTCAACTGAGCACTGTAGCCCTGACCTTCCAAACTGTTCAGTGAGGCAGGGGGTCCACAACTACAAGGAACCCTACTGAAGTCTACATAGGCACTGAATGCCACCAGCATGGAGCAGCTTGCAGAATCAGTGCTCTGTCTGGGCTCTTACCTCTGTGTGATTAGGTTCCGGTCCTGCTGATGGCCTATATGCAACACTCTCAAGGACTTCAAAGAAAGTGCCATGTGCAGGCCCCAATTCTGCTAAGTCTTGTACACCTGCTTCACTTGACATCCTGTGATTCTGTACTTGCATTGTGTAAAATTAAGTGCGTGCATAAGTCTCTGCAGGAGCAGGCCCATTAAAGGGACATTGTCAGGCCAAATTCATTCCCAAACTTAGATCCTGATTCTACAGTAGGATTCATGCGGGTAGAACTTTCCACCTACATGGAGCCCTGTTGACTTCAGTGGGGCTTCATGAGGGTTTTAGGGGCTGTCTCTGCAGATCCAATTGCGACCTGAGTCTTCCTAAAAGCAAGCTCTTCCAAACCCTAATGCCAGTAGAAATGTTTTTGCATGGTTAAATATGTTGATGGCAACAGTTTTAAAACAAAGTCCCAATGCCATCAGCAGGACTTAAGCAGGTACTTAACATTAAGCCTTAAGATAGATAGATAGATGTTCCACAGCTGGGCCCCTACTGTTTTATTTCAGTTATAGCTAAAGACACGCACTTTAGAAATATGTGATCACTAACCTGACAGCATCTCTCTAGCATATGAATTTAAGGTTTGGTTTTTTAAATCAACTTATAAACATTTCCCACTCAGCCCCTCCAACAATCTCTCTCAGTACTTGTGTTATTTCAATTGAGTTTAAAAGCATATCCCTATTTCTATCTCTATTTATTGCTTTCCCAGTGTTGGCAGGAAAAATTGATAGCTAAACCATAATTAATAATAATAGCTAAATAAACAAAGGCCCCGATCCTGTAAATACATATGCAAATGCTCTTCTTTACATGCTGAGACCCTGCGGAAGTGGGTCTATTCACTGTGCGTAGTGTTCATCGTGTGTATAAGTCTTTGCAAGATCAAGGCCAAAATATTTAACTAAACATACCAGTATTGCTGACTGCAACTCTTCAGTATTCGTGAGTCAGGCCCCCTAAAATCATGAGATTGCCTCAAAATTCATAAGATTTTAAAAATAATTAATTTGGGGTTTTGTCATTTGCCCTCTGGCCTCCATCTTTGGGGTGCACTTGGCCCATGTTTATGAGCTTTTCTGGGCAACCACAAGAGCTAGAAACTTACTTTTTAAAAAAAGAAAAGCTAATATTCTCATGGAATCACATGGCTCCAGGATCTGGGGGTCAAAGGAAAATGTCAAATATTTCAAGAATCACAATAAAATCACAAGAGTTGGCAACCCTTTACATACATATATACACATAAGTAACTTTTACACGCATGAGTCATCTTACTGAAATCAGTGGGATGATTGAATTATAATTATTTATTTGTACTCTGATAGCACCTGGAAGCCTCAGTCATGGACCAGGACCCCATTGTGCTAGGTGCTCTATGGCACAACAAAAAGACAGTCCCTGCCCCAAAGAGCTTGTAGTCTAAGACCAGAGACAACAGGTCAGTACAGACAGGAGCACAAGGAATCAATGAGACAGTCCTGCAAGGAGCTCTGTATGGATGTGCCGACCTAGAACTCATTGCGTGGAATGGCCGAAATGAGTAAAGTTACTCAAGTGTTTACAGGGATGGGCCCTCGTGCCCCAAACCTACCCCCACATGCAACCCCATTGACTTTAGTGAGGCTGTAGGCAGGGGTCCCCCTGCACAGAACAACATGCAGGATTAGGGTCTAAGTCTATAGTTACACACACACACGGCTCATTCCTGCAAACATTTAAAACATGGGTGAAATTTTACTATCCCACATAGTCCCAGTGAGTGCATGAGAGCAAAGTTATTTGTGTTGGTAAGTATCTGCAGGATTGGGCCCTTAAATACAGAGCTAATGATGAAGGCCCCAATCCCTGTAGAGTGATCCACATGGATAGAAGGGCTCTGCCCATGTGGATTGCTTTGCAGGATTGGGCCCATGAAATATAAATAATTATGTATATATAAAAAGAAAAGGAGTACTTGTGGCACCTTAGAGACTAACCAATTTATTTGAGCATAAGCTTTCGTGAGCTACAGCTCACTTCATCGGATGCATACTGTGGAGAATACAGAAGATGTTTTTATACACACAAACCATGAAAAAATGGGTGTTTTTTAGATAAGCTATTACCAGCAGGAGAGTGGGGTGGGGGGAGAGAAAACCTTTTGTAGTGATAAACACGCATTTTTTTCATGGTTTGTGTGTATAAAAACATCTTCTACACTTTCCACAGTATGCATCTGATGAAGTGAGCTGTAGCTCACGAAAGCTCATGCTCAAATAAATTGTTTAGTCTCTAAGGTGCCACAGGTACTCCTTTTCTTTTTGCGAATAAAGACTAACACGGCTGTTACTCTATGTATATATAACTTTCTATATATATTAACTGGTTTATTAAAATATAAGCTAACTCTAGAACTAAAAATCAAAGGAGTTTATTAGAATGTAAACTATGGGCCTGCTCCTGTATACACTTATACATAGGAGTAATTTTAGGCATGTGAGTGCTCCCCTGGTGGGATAATTTATCATGCTGATCTTGCAAAGCAGAGCAGACCCATCTACCTGGGCAAAGCCCTGCTAAAGGCTGTTCCCAAGTGTAGGGACCTGCTGGCATGGTGTGTATTACAGGATTGGGGCCCCTGGGTGCAGAGTTACTCATGTGCATACATACTTGCCGGATTGGGGCCATAAACTATAATAAACTCTCAGAGTGGTTTGCTAATGATATCCAAGTTAAGGATATAAGCAGCCCCCCACGTTTGTCATTTAAAAGAAATAGACAATCCCATAGAAAAAGAAAGGATTTCAGCTAAATGTAGCCCAAGGAAAGTAGAGTAGCAAAGTTCACCAGGCTGCAAAAACTAGGCTCTGGTACAACTTTCAGCAAGTTGCCTAAAGTTGGGGAGTTTAGAGATTTCCAGGAGAAAGCACCCAGTGGGCTGAGGGATCCGCTTGTGACGGGGCAGAGCAAGGAAGTGCCCCGGTGACAGGAGAAGGCGGAGTTGCCCTTGTTGACTGGGAAGTGGGGACAACCCCTCCCTTTTTCTTGCCAGGGAAGCGGGATCCAGTCCAGGTTTTGCAGGTGCCACTCCCTTGTCTGGGTGCCCTGCCTGCTTGGAGCCGAGTCCATTCCATGCTCAGCTCCCTCCGCCACTCTCCCCCCCCCGTTCCCTCCCTCCCGCCCCGCCCCTCCCCTCCCCAGCCCGGGGCAGAGGGTGGCCTGGATCCAGTCCGGGTTTTGCGCGCCGCCCGCCCCCCTCTTAGAAATAGGAAAATTCAATAATCAAAGCGAAGGGGAGAGAGAGGAGGGGGGAAAAAAAAAATCCGGGATCAGGGCAAGTTTGATGGCGCATGCGCGCTGCAGACTCCATCCCAAACACACACACATTTCCCTTGACTTGGAAAGTCACCCAAAGCCGCCCCAAGTGCAGGTAAGCCTGTCTGCTCTGCCCTGCCCCAGCCCCCTGGGACCCCCACCGTCCCCCAGCCCCTGCTGCCACCCAACTCTGCGGGGCAGGGGGTCGGGGCATGGCCCTGGCAGGGAAGGGGCTGGGGGGGCACATGGCAGCGGCAGGTGGGCATTGCTCTGGGCGAGGGGAGGGGTTGGTCCGTGGAGTGGGGGGCAGCGGTCTGGAAATGGAGGTGGAAGGCACTGCAGGCTGCCTGGGGCTCTGGTGCGCTCCCGGGTGCGCTCCCTCTGCGGAGGGGTTGCACTCGTTGCTCCGGCCCGGGCACTTCGGGCGGCTGTTTGCTGGGTGGGGAGGGGGTGCGGCGCTCTGCCTCCCCAGGGAGTGAACCTGAGGAGGGGGCTGTGGGGTCCAGGACTCTCACGCTCGGCTGGCCGAGGGGGGGAGGGCGCCTGTGCTCCTGTCCGCTCGGTTGGGGGTGGAGGGGGCCCGGGGGAGGCAGAGCGGTGCAGGCTCTGGAGCTGAGTTGTTGGTGTTGGGGGTGGCCGGTTTTGCCGGACAATTTCCAGGACTTTTAAAAATCGCCGTGGAAATGGGGGAGGCGGGGGACCCCCCCCGCCCCCCTGCCCCGCCCCCTGCCTGGGGCGCAGGTACCCCGCGTCCCCAGTGGCTGAGAGAGGGGGTCCGGTGGGGAGCAGCTGCTGGGGGAAAGAGAAGCGCAGCGACGATGCCCCCCTTGCTTTTTGCGAACAGAAACTTGGGCGAGAAGCGAAGGGAAAACGCCGAGGGGTGGCGTGAGGCTGGTGACCGCGGCGGGCCGCGGAGACAGGCTGGGGGTCCCCGGGCGGAGGCGGCAGGAGATCGGTGCCAGGGAAGTTTCTCCAAAGTGCTGGGGCCGGTGAGCGGCGCTTCCCCCCGCTGGCTCCGGACGCTCGGGTCCCGGAACGGAGATGGAGCCATGCGCTCTGGGACGGGGAGGTGCCCAGGCCCCCTCCGTGCGCTCCCTGGAGAGCTGCGCTGCGTTCCCGGCTTGGTGCGCCAGTGTTGGGGAGCTGGTGTGCCCGGCCCCCGGGCTCGGTGCGCGTGTGGGGGAGTCGGTGCCCGGCCCCCGGGCGAAGCCGGAGGTTATTTTTACCCGGTGGCATTTGCAGAATGCGCAGCTGATTTGCCATCCCGAGCCAGGAAGTTCCCCCCCCCCCCCCGTTTTCTTTTAATTTTCTTTCCTCTCTTCGAATCCGCTGCCGCGGCCGGGCGAGACTCAGTCTGCGCCGGTCAGGGGGCGCACAGAGGGGCGCTGTAGGGGTAAGGGGGCTAAGGTACTGCTGGGCTGGTGGGAGGGGGTTGCTTGGCTTTTGCGGGGTGGGGGCAGATATCAGCACGGGGTGGAGTGAGGAGAGCAGGGTTGAGGGCGCTGGGGGGAGAGGGGCGGGCTCTGGGATCAGTAGGGTTTTGGTGGATGCTACTCTCCATGTTTGGAGACTCGCAGGACAAGGGAACAGGTGTCCAACCCGTCAATCAAACTAGGGCCTGCCAGGAAAAGACACTTTGGGGCATTGACAAAAAAGGAGAAATAAAAAGCCTTGGAAACCCAGCGGGGCAGGGGTGTGCCTGTCCCCTGGGTAGGGAAGGGTTAATATCCCAGGGCATTGCCTGCTTCTGATCTGCCTCCCCAAATCTTTAATGGCTCCCCCGCCAGTGATGAGCCCATAAGGGTTGTCTCTGGCACAGCGGGCAAGCTTCCTCAGACTCCCCAGGAAATTGGAAAGCGAGAATTAGGTGCACTTGTTCTTGGGGTCTATAAATCCAGAGAGTCCTTTAGACTTGTACCGCCCTAGCTGGGGTGGGAAGAAGTGAACCAGCATAGTCTGGGAGTGGGGACATTGACCAGTAAGTTGGTGTTGATTTCATGGGAGATAAGTGTGTATGTACCATGACAACCTTCCTAGAATAGTGGAGAGAGAGTCCTTCCTTCTTTTTGTTTTCCGGTTGGGGTGGCAGGAGACAGGGAGGAGGAGCCATTGGGAAAGTTGGCACATTTGGTAAAGGGTGATGAAATTTGGGGTAAGGATTAGACTGGAAGGGGCTCTCTGATCCCCGCCTGGGGGCTGGCTCACTGCACCTTCTGAGCAATTTGTTTGGAAAACTTTCTGGATGGGTTGTGTCTGAGGATTGCTCTGAGTTAGATCCATCTACCTAGTTTTTTTTTTTTTTTCTTTCTTGGTGGGAGAAAGGTGAAACTTTTGATATACTTCATCCATCCATGCTTAACTGCATATGCAGCCACTACAACCCTTTCCCTTGGAAAATGGTTTTCTCTCTCCTCCTGCCCCTCCTCCCCCAATTACCTAGACACATTTATTTGTGTTGTTGCTATAATAACTTTTAAGGTGAAATAATCTCTTCCTAGGGCTTTGGACTTCTGCTTCCCAGTGGTTTCCCTGCCTCCCTTCCTATACCCACTTTCTTATTTATACTTTGTTGCTACCTTGTTAGCTACCTTAGAAGCAGTTAGAAAGAGTTTATGGGGGAATATTGTTGAACTTCAGTAATCAAGTTTCCAGATCTCATGCCTCGTGTTTAATTTATTAGACTAGTTATTTATTCTGTTGATGATAATCTGTTGCTGGTTTCTATGGAGATGTTAAACTGATCTCTTTCAGAAATCAAACTCCATATGCACTAAAACGTTTAAAGGGGCAGTGTCCTCTTTTGTTTGCAGACTTTACCTTTTCAGTCGCTCTATTGGCCTCCTTTATATTTTATATATTTAAAAAAGTCTGAAGTTGAAGCTTTGTGCAAGACAGAGCTTATTATGACTAGCAGAAAGTCAGGGCTTTGATCCTTTAGTTGCATCATCATTTAAAACAGATCATTTCCCCCCCACACACACTTCAGACCAGATAGAAGAACCCTTTCAAGATCAAAGAGTCCAGCTAAAAACTATTGTTTAAAAAAATAAAAAAAGGGGGGAAAAGTGTTATATCAGGGTGATGTTTCCTTAATCTGCTCATTTTATTCTAAGAGATTTATTTTAGCAATAAAAACAAAAAACTTGTAGCAAGCATATTGTTGTTCTTATATTTCCCAAGCCTTTTAAATGTTAAAATAAGTTCAAAGTCAAATATCTCTTCAGATAAAGTGCATGTGAGGGTATATTTATTACTTGTTTTCTAAATGTAGAAGGTCAGAATCCAGAAGGCTATCGCATTAGAGAAGGTTTTAATAGTCTTTGTTTCAGCTTAATGAGAGCGAAATATAAAAAGCATTTTCACTGTAACATTTATTCAGTTTTTAAAGGAGAATCTCTGCAGTTTATTCAGTTTTTATTTTATAATTAAGAAAAGATCCCCTCATTTCATTATCAGTGGAGGAAAGGGAGAGTGTCTTATATTTCTGACATACTTAAAAATTGTGAACTCACCATGAGCTCGTGTATTTATCAAGCTGACAAACATGGTACGAAGCTATTGTGTTTCCTGCTCATCTTCTTGGGGGTAAAGTTGTAGGTTTTAAAAAGAAAATAATGACCCATATGATGCATTTTTAATATCCAAGTGAACTCCCCAATTTTTTCCTACCTGTGTCCTCAAAATGCTTCATGTCTCCTAAAATACTTTCCTTTTTTTCTTTCAATACACTTCTGCATTTTTATTTTAAAAAAATGCAAATAATAACTGGAACCAAAACAACCCTAAATATATGTTTAATTTCACCATATAAGATTATTTTCTCTGCAGTTGTTTGGTTTGTAATTGCTTCTCATTATTATTTTTTCTTTTGGCTCATCAATGCAGTCAATCAGTTTTTCTTTTAAAAAAATTTTTTTGTAAACCTTTTGTTTATTTGTTTGATTTGAATTGCAAACAGAATTGACTCTGACAAGTAAAAGGGGGAGGGGAGGGAAGGAAACACTATGGCTTTAAACTCAGGAGTTTGCATATTCTCCTTGTATCTTTCCCCTTTGCTAATTATTGTGTTGTTTTCAGAGCAAATATGTCATATCCATGGCGACCAGGCAGGTTTATTGTCTTTCAGAAGCAATAGCTCACATAAGTAATTAATGACTTCTTTTTTTTTTCCTCTGGCTTAGGTTAAACAGATCATTCAAGGAAAGTCATATCTCTCTCTCCCTCTTTTTTCTTTTTTTTTTAGCCCAGTGACATAAGAACATGAGTTAGAACAAGAGAATACTTTAACCAAGAAGTCAACAGCTTATTTTTTCCCGTTTCTTTTTAAAAGCTGTAAGTGTCAGCTTTCCTCACACATGACGTTGTCATTCTTGCAGTTTCAGAGCAAAGCCCTGGTGCAGGGAAAACCCATTGAAAGCTTGAGTTCAGTTGGTAGTTGTACAACTGAAGAAGGTGGTTTGGGGAGGGAAGGGGGTTATTTCTCCTTGAGGAAATCAGGGTGTGGGTGTGGGTGTGTAGGTGTAGGAGGAAGTCAATGACCAAAAAAGCCAACTCATCTGGATCTGACAGATTTCTTTCCTGAAAACTGACATTAATGACTTGATTTTATATATATATATATATATATATATATATATATATATATATTTACACCATCCAAAACAGTGAAGCTATTTGGAAAAACAAACTTTTGAAAAAAAATCTCAAGTCCACATAAACTTGAGTCTTACAAGAACCTATTGCAAATAGTTTGTTTCAGGTGTAAGGGTGATCCTTACCTTTTCCAGTTCTCATTCTTCCTATTAAACCAGAATCTATCCAACACAGGGACTGTGATTTACTGAAATGGTGAATTTCTGTGCACCCTCCTTGACTTGTTTTATTGTTGTTAATTTCATTTTTGGAAGGTTTTATATACTGTCCGTCTGTATAAATTCCTGAGGAGATAAAAGCACTGCTCGAGTCCCTAAAGCAAAGCTTCTTTGTGCATCATATATTTAAAAAATAAAAACAAATCCCATTTGATCGAATCAAGTACACTGCTTTGCTAGTAATGATTCCATATTCCACAACACTGCAACTTTTAAAATCTGTTTCCATTCTGCTTTGTAACACTAATCAAAGAGCCACTTCCTCCCAGGTTTTTTTTTTTTACTGACTTGTGTTAATGAGAACCACTCGGATCAGATTTTGTGTGGATGCGATTTTGGGGTTGAGAGACATGATCTCCTCAAGTTCACTTGAAGTAGGCACCTTTAGAATTCTATAATATACACTTTTTCCCCCAAATCCATATCTCCCTCATCCCTACACTCCAGAGAGGTTTGTAAGTTCAGCGATCGGAACCTACAGGCAGTAGATATTAATAACAACAATAAAAAACATGAAGAAGAAGAGATTTTGGTATTTAGTTTCTGAAGAGCAGAAGAGAAGCCCCTAAGTATTGTAAGGCTGAGGTTTCAGCAGAGTTGATAATTGAGCCCTTAACCTTCTGATGTCTATATCAGAAAAACAGACTCTAGCAGAGGGAGACAAAGAATAAAAGCAAATACCGGGCAGGAGGGAGCTTGGGAGATTTCTGAAATATTAAAATATAGATCGGGGCACACTTATAAATAAATAAATATATAAAATTTCATTATGTTCCGTTCTTTCCCCTTGGTGAAGTGTAGCTGGCTTAAAGGTGGCTTTGGAAGAACTCTGAGGTTTCGAATGCAGCTGTGCATCAAGGCGCTTCTGTGAAGTGAACAGATCGAACTTGGGAAGACTTGTCTCTTAAAATTAAATAATGTCTACATTATTTTTTTAAATTGACCAATTTGTAGTGGATGTTTTTAAATGAAAAGTTAAATAGCTGGAAGTTGGGAGTTTTGCAGGCTGTGATTTCTTGGCTGTGCTAAAGGGAATTGAATTGAACCATTTTAGCCACCCGTCAGAGCAGTTGTTTCCGTGTTCTGTCACTGTATTTATGTTTCATCTGTATGTTTGCATCTACAAATAGGGTGCCGGGGAAGAAGGGGCAAGCGGGCACAAGAGGTGGCCCTTAAAGTTAACTTGCTTTGGGTGTAGAAGACTGGAGCTTAAAAGAGAAGCAAGAGCGCATCGTAAATTTTTCTAAAATTAATCAACCGTTTAAGAGCTCCACATTAACGAGGTTTTCAGGCAAGCAGCTTTCTTCTTCTTCTTCTTTTCTTGTTACAAAGTCCAAGAGGGTTGTGGGGGGTGGGGTGAAGGGGAAGGAAAGGGGTGGAATTTGAACAGAAATAATAAAAACAAAAAAGGCTGGATTTGTGGAATATAAATCCCCTGGTGTCCTTGATCCATATTGTCAGATTTTTTTTTGGTCGGATTTGTCCTGTGTGTCTTTGACGGAAAAGGCACGTAGAGAGAGAGAGCGCAAAGGGGGGGGGGGGTAGGGGAGAGAGAGGGACGTGTGGCTGCTTTGGAGCTCATTATCATTCTTAATAAGTCTTAAGGAATAAAGAGGAGCATTGAGTGTAAATGCTGGGTAATCCTAACACTCCTCAAGGTGAGAGGAGTCTCGAGGACACAGAGAGAGAGAGAGAACGAGAAGGAGGGGACTGGCGGGGGGCAGGAGAGAAGCTGCCAACGGAAGTGGTCTCTAAGAAACCAGGCATGGGCTAACATGGGGGGTGCCCGTTGGCTGCTTCAATTTTGTTTCACCAGCCCGTGCTGGGGAAAGTTCTCTCCGAGTTTCTCTCGGAGACGGAAAGAGGAGAGCTGGCCATCATGGTCAAAGCGTTGGCCTCTGAAGGCAGCCCTTGGTGACAAACTTCAGAACTGGGGCGAGACTGCCTGTCCCCCTTCCCGGTCCCCCATTCTGTGTGTCCGCTCTACCTGAAATCATGCCGCAGTGGGTTTACACTCGCTCCCGCTGCCCCTGTGCGCATCGTGCTTTGCTTTTCAACCAGACACTTTGTAGTGGCTAAAATATTGTTCTCATCTCCCCAGGCTAGGGCATTCTCTGGCTCGTGCTTCTTCGCAGGCTCCCCCATCCCAGCCCCTTTTTGTTTCCATCTCGAAGGAACTCCCTTCTTCTCTGTATTTCCTAAGGAATCTGCCTCCAGTTGTCTTTGATTGTGAGGGGAGGACACATCCTGAACGCACAGCTTCGGACACTAGGTGGCTTAAAGTATAGGAATGGTTTGGTAAGCCAGCTGGGAGAGAGAGAGACATGTGTTCGCTCCGTCTGGTGGGCTCCTTTATTCAAACTTTAGGCTGACAGAAAAAGGCAGAGATGCCTTGGGATGGATCATAGGCTCGGGCATCCTGTCGCTCTGCAGCTGCGGGATATGTCTGCCGGTGTGTTGGAGCCTCCAAGCCTTCATGCAACTGAGAGAGAAACGAGTAAAGTGTGTTAAAGGGCTCAGCTGCCTGCACCCCCTCTGAAAGGAATCAGGAGGCCATTTGCTTCGTTAGGGCCTCCACTGTAAATTGCATGTTTACCATGCCCACCACAAAGGTGTTTCTTTCGGAAGAAGGTCTCAGGTCTGCCTGTTTGCAGGACCTTTCTCGCTATGCTATATATATGCTGTGGTGCTGGGCTCTTCAGAAATGCTCATAGCTCCCTGCCGCTTTGCCAGATCTTTGTTTCTCGCCCTGAGCCCAGTTGTAGGTGGATGGGTAGGGTATGTACTGGCACTTGCCGATGGCATCCTAGGCCTTGAGGGCTGGATAGAAGAGGCAGACACAACCCTGCATCTTTAGGTCCTCCTCTAGCTCAGCGGTTTGAGCTTTGCCCTGCTAAACCCAGGGTTGTGAGTTCAATCCTTGAGGGGGCCATTTAGGGATATGGGGCAAAAACTGGGGATTGGTCCTGCTTTGAGCAGGGGGTTGGACTAGATGACCTCCTGAGGTCCCTTCCAACCCTGATATTCTATGATTCTGTGTGGTCCTGCCAGCTGAGGGCATAGTACCTGAGAGCATCCCCGCTTTTGCGACAGCAGTGTGAACTGAACCTACCTCTGAGTGACAATATGTACTCAGAGCTAGCACGGGAGGGTCGTCCTGATGATGTGACTTTGATCAGTCTGTTTGAGAGGCCTGAAGTAATAAGGCCATACCCCGACTAAGCCCTGAGTGCCTATGTTCATGTGCTTTGTTGCAGTGCTGTTGGAATAGGTGAGCTGCAGGGCTAGACTGCACTTGGCAAAGAATAGCTCTAAACTGGGGCTGGGCAAGCAATGCTAGGGACCGAAGCTCTCCATCCGCAGAGCAGCATCGGTTTCCCCAATGCCACCCTCCCCAGGAAATCCCATCCTGAGCTGGAGGCAGCACCTAGAGGTGAGATGGGGGTTTAGTCTCCATGACTCATCCAGTCCTTGACCTGTCTGCTGAGATGCGAACTAGTGCCAGTTGCAACAAGGAGGTGGAGCCTTGTGCTCTGGGAACTGCATGGAGGCCTGTCAAACTCCTGTTTAGGCCACTGAAGAGCTGTCGGATAGTACATTTCTCTCACTACCAACCTGGGCTGGAATCGAACCAATGGCCCAGAGGTAAAAAAAGTCTTTGTATGCCAAAAACCTGAGCCATCCAGCCCCGAGCTTCCCATGTTAGAAGACATGCGGGGCTGATGTTAGATTGCAGAGCAGCGCATTGGTTTGTGCCTTTGGCCCTTTCCCTGTGCCTGCCGTTTTGCTCAATGGGGCCATGTTTTCTTTCCAGAAAGTGCCTTATTTTCATTCTCCCATCGATAATGCTGAAATGAAACAGACCACCTGGAAGCCCTAAGGCCATAGGGCACTTTGTCCTACCCTTTCTGGAGACAGTCTGCAAGCTGGGCCCAAGCCTGGGTACATACAGAGGGTGGCCCAGCCTAGCAGTTGCTAGGAGGAAGGGATGTAGACTGCATGGGTTCTCCAGGAGCTCTTAGTTCTGGAGCAGCTCTTCTGGAAGGACCATCTGGACAGGGAAAGCTTAGCAGTAGAACCCTTGGACCTTCTTGGGGCAGAGAAGATGTGGGTTATGACTGAAGCACTTTGGATTTTGTAGGGAGTCCTGATGCAGTTGTGCCCTGTTAACTAACTGGTGAGACAGAGGGTACTGTGCAGTGTCAGTCGTTGAGACCTGCGTGTGAATCCCTATTGAGCTCGGGCTCAGAGCGTGACACCTGCCACTAGTTCGTGCAAGAGGCTGGGAGGACAGTCTAGTGGTTAAAATCTGCTGGGAGGCTAAAGAGCAGGGTTGTCTTCCTGATCCTGCCACTGACTTGCTGTGTGACCTTGGGCAAGTCACTTCTCGGCTCTGACCCTCCAGTTCTCCCGCTGTAAAACAGAGCTAGAGACTCCATTCATTCACCTTTTCAAAGTGCTTGGGGATCTTCTTGAAGAAGCTGCTGTCGAAGGGCCGAGTGTCTGTAATGATGTGTGTGCTGGGGTGCTTGGCGGGGGCAGGGAACGTGCCTCCCGCCTAGGCACCCTGGGAAGCTGGTCTGCACCTCTTTAGCCCCTTATGGAGTCTCTGGGCAAAGCCTTCTGTGTCCCAGCTGCAGGCAGGCTGAGCCCAGGGTGTGGGGGACCATCCCTGGCAGCTGTTCCCTTCCACCCAGCTCAGCCCATCCCCAAGCCCACAGGAGGGAGGGCTACACAGGTTCATGCTTTTCTGGTTGTTGGGCAGTGAGGCTGGCAAAACAGCTCCCAGCCTGGCTGCCATGGTCACTGTGTCTGCAGCATGTCCTCTTGGCAGGACGGTTAGTCAGTGACAGGGATCAAGGAACCGGCCCCTCTCACCAGTGCCTCGGGTTGGGCTAGTTTTCTACCGAGGTGGCCTCCCGCTCTCCCTCCAGCAATCCAGTGAGACTCCCTTGGGTTATCATAGCCTCTCAACAGCGATTTGCAAACAGGCTTTTGGAGATAAAGTCTTGGTGCCATGCTAGGGGCCGGCGGGACAGATATGAAATGCGGCAGGTTTATGAGAGAGAAGGTGTATGAAATGCAGCCTGCAGCTCCCATTTCACTGCACTATGCCAAAACACACAGTTTCTTATTTCAGTAACTGTGATCTTTCGAGGAGGTTAATTTCCATGACGAACTCCAGGCCACGTGCTCAGAGGATTTATCTAATTAGACTGACACTTTTCTTTTAAAAAAGAAAATTAAGCTGCCCCTTGGAGGACTTAAGTGTTTTAAACTGTGGGAGCAGCAGCAGGCAGTGTGATCTCTGCCCACTGAGCAAGGAGAGAGGAAATTTTCCCCCACTCCAGGCCTCGAGGTCAGACATCACCAAAGCCCCCAACTGCTTTATTTTCTTAGATGGTGGCTGGATGCTAACAGAGCATTCGATCCTGCCTGAGTGACTCCCTAAAGCCTCATCTGGCTCCTTAACTCATGAGGTTCTGGGTGATTACATGTGCAGGACAGAGTGGAAGGGAGGGGAGATGAAATTCTGTTGATACATCTCAGCTGTGTCCAGGAGGAACTGCTTTCTCTGAGGATGGGGGCTTCAATCTCCATGACTATCTGTGGCCCCCATCCCCATAGCCCTCTGTTTGCTTCACAGACCTTAAAAGTATTTAGCTACATGGCACCCCTGTGAGGTAGGGGAGTGAGGTAAACCCCATTGCACCCTTGGGGAGCTGAAGCCCAGAGAAACTAACTTGCCCAAAGTGACACAGAAAGTCTGATGGGGAGCAGGGAATTGAACCCTTGTCTCTGGAGTCCCAGGTTCGTGCCCTAACCACTGGACCAGCCTTCCTCCAAGTCTGTTCAGCCCTGGACTTCTTCATTAATAACAGCTTTTGGAGTAGAGCTGAGACTTTGGTTGTAATGAGTATCAAGGGGATTCTTGACTGAAGCTGCTGGGTGCAGCCAGACCCTGTGGTTCTCTAGTCCCAGACTGGGGAGCCATGCGTCACCATCCAGGGTCTCTGGAAGTCCCGGCCTGTACTCGGTAGCCTGGGAGTGTGCTGCTGACTGCACTATGCTACCCAACCCTGCTTTGTGGAGGAAGAGGGTGTTCAGGCTTCACATATGGTTATGTTTCAACCTGACCTGGTAGGGAAGCCTGGTGCCTGGTATGCCCCTGAGAAGCTGATTGCAGGAAGGGCTCTGGTAGATGCCGTTTTCCTGCACTGAGCCCAGCCAACTCACAGCAGAGCTGGTTGCACTGCAGGCAGGAGTAGCTGAGCACTTGCCGGGCGTGGGAGCTGGTGCCTGTGAAAGGGAACGGTGGCTACGGCTGCGGTCTGCCAACCACAGGGGCCAGATTGTGAGGCCCTCGCTCCCAATGGGTAATATCTCTCTCCACAGGTAGTCTCGCTGGTTTCCATGGGGCTACTTACACATAAAGTGCTGCATGGTGTGAGTGAGGGTCTCCCAATCCGGCCCAATGGGGTTTTTATTATATATGCTATAATCCCAGGTGACTGGCGTTCTGAAGAAGCCACAGTGGATCCAGGCTGAGAGTTTGTTTTGATGTGGCTTTGAGGAAAGATCCAGGGGAGGGGACAAAAACAGATGCACCCTTCTAATCCCCCACCCGGCTCCTCTCCTTTATGCAAAGTTAAAGAAATAATAATAACATGTAACGTGCATTCAGAGATCTAACTGCTACAAGCCCTGTTGGCTGTGGAGCGAGTGTGCTGGCTTGGTCAGCCACCCCTAACAAGTTAGGAGTTGTATAAACTCCCAGCTTACAGCTGTAAATTTACTCAATTTTGAATCCAACCACAAGCTGGTTCAGCAGGATCTGAAACCATCTGCTTCAGTAGTTGTGGTATGCTTGACATTCACAACTTCTGGGAGCCCCAGGTTTGCTGAACACACATGCTCCTGCCCCCTTCAAAGGGCCCAATCCTGGACACCCCCCCAGCACGGGTGGCTATGCTATGATTTAGGCTGGAAGAGGATCTCCCCGGCACAGGCTGTTCTAACTATTACTGCATCCTTGCCTAGCCCCTGCAACCTGTGCCCTCCCCCACGCGTGGGAATGGCTGGCTGAGCCGCACAGGCTCAGATCCACTGGCCATGCCTCCATTCCTCCCACCCCATCCTACTCTCCACAAATGCTCTCCGGTGTTGCCTGGGAGCAGAGCTGTGTATGGACCACCTTGTGCAAGGCCCCAAAATACTGTCCTCTGCCTTTACTGCATCACAGCTGTGGGCAGGCTTTGGTCAATACACAGTCTAAGGCCCACTCCTGTGGTCTTTATTCAGGCTTTTGCCCACTTGAAGTCTGTGGTCATCTGAGCACAGGTGGAGTGAAAGCTGAGCCCTGATTTCAGTGTGTGTTTGTTGCAAAAGGTACCGAGCCCTGTTAAACTGACAGCTCCATCCCCACTGGTAATTTCAAGGCAGGCTTGGCACTCCTGGGAAGCTGAGATTCTGGCCGTTCTGCTGCCGACCCCAATACAGACGGGCTTGGAGGTTATTTGCCCTGAAGCAGAACTTGGCAAAAATACACAATACAATTTTGGTGAAAGCAGATCCTGAAATAAGCAGTAATCGGCCAACTAGCTGAGCAGCATGGGGGGAGCTCGCGTTAGTGCCTGACCTTCTGGCACCCCCTCACCCCACATCCTGGCTTCCCTCTTGTTGTTTGCCTCTTATCTCTTGTTTTAAACCTGAGTGCAAGCTCTCTGGGGCAGGGGCAGTGTCTAGGGGTGGGCTCCGATCCCAATAAGGGTCATTGGGCAGTACCGCAATGCAAATAAAAATACTAATCATGAGCAGTAATGAGGTTGTGCTTTCCAGCGAGCTTGGTCAGAGTTAGCTTCAGTAGGGGACAGTCCAATGCCTTCCAGCTCTGATTGCCAGGGTGAGGCAGTGTAAGGGGACGCTAGCTCTGGTGGGTTTGTTTTGTCCTGTCAGCTGGCCCTGCGGTGGTGCTGAGAAGTGATCCCAGGCGGCATGGATCTTTAGCTGACCCAGTGTGCCTGCTTTCAGTCTCTCAGTGGCGCTGACTGCCAGGACCCGTCTGCTGTAGAAAGCCAGTGAGAAGTTAGAGGAATACTGCAAACAGCTGGGGGGTGCAGCCCCACCCCCTTCCCCCCCCAAGAATTTGAAGGATTTTGCAAAGACAGAATGAGGCTGAGCGTGGGCACATCCTCAGTGCAGCCATTAGGGGAGCTGGATGGGCTGATCTGGCTGCCTTGGCGTCCCCAAACCCTGACAGAACTTCCGAAGAGGCTGGGCAGAGGGCGGCATGAACGGAGGCTACGTGGGTGCAAGGCTGGCCCTAGGCAGACACCGAGCCTGATGCCCGTTATGCCCCACATGTTTGAACAGGGTGTGCATTGTTGTTGCTCCTTCCCAAGCTGCGCAAACCCTTCCCCACCCTCTGGCCCGTGGTGACCTCTCCTGCTGTGCATCTTGCATGATAAGCTAAGGTCCAGTGCTTTCGCAGTTGCTAATACCCCTTTTAAGTTGGTGAACAAATCTGCTCAGCCTTGACCCCAGTAACAGGTGCCCTGACCCTACTCGTTTGGGCCCTGATTCAACAAAGCACCTAAGCACGTGTCAGTGAGGTCCGTGGATGTGCTTAAAGTTGAGCATGTGTTTCAAAGCTTTGCTGAACCCAGACCTGAGTTGCTCAAACCTTCCTGCATCCCACTAACATCTCCACCATGCTCTGGCCATGCTGTGCCGCTCCTGAGTGTAGTGTGCAAGTTACAGACGTCCTGGGGTCAGGCAGTCTCCCTTGGCACAGGGCCCTTCAGAAGCTAGGTCTGTCCCTGGCTGCATGCAGGGGCTCCTGGGAAGAATGCGTCCCCCAGCATGGTTTACTCTGGGGTTGGAGGCACCTGCAGAGCTACTTTCCCAAGAGCAGATGGAGGTGGATGAATGCGAACAGAGGGATTTGAGAGAGCCTCACGCTGCCTCCCGTCACCTCCTGTGTTGTTACTGTCGCCTTGGCCCTTGAAGGGTTACGGTGACTCTCCTTGCTGGATCGAAATGTTTCATCCCTAGCCTCGAATTGGTGGTGTTTGTGCTGCACTGTCTTGCTCTGGTTTTGATGAAAGCAACTGGGAGCTCAGTGCCCAGAGGCTCCCGGCTGACAGCCACTGTGCTGCCTCCTCTGACTCGCTGTGTAAACTCAGCAGCCAGGCTTGGCATTGGCGGGAGAGGAGAAACACAGGCTGACTCAATCCTTCAGCCCAGCACGCAGCCTCTGGCCCCACCCTTGGCCACTGACACCCGCAGTGGCCTCGCAGGACCATGGCTTTACCTGTTCTCACCCTCAGGTGATGCTGCCCCCTACATCTCATGCATGCAAACCACAGGGCAACCCAAAGCATTGGAGCCCGCTGGGTGCTTTGGAACTGGACAGAATACCTGGAGAGAGAGGGCTCCAGCTGGGCATATGGGCCCTGATCCTGCACTGAAGTCTGTGGGGCTGCTTGTGTGAGCAAGGAGTGGCAGGATCCAGTCCGGGGACCCCAAATTGTAGATGGTATACTGGGCTCCCACCTGGCCAGAGGACTCTGAAGGTCTAGTATGGAGGGAGAGAGGCTAAGCTACTGGCCCTGTAGAGTCTTATAGGGAAGATCTACTTGTTGCCTTCCCTCACCCACTTGGTGCTCTTGCACTGCAGGGAAAACTCCTGCATCTTCCATGTGAAGTGATCCCAGCAGTTCCTTGAGAGGTGGCTCCCCAGCGTAATGGGCCTCGCCATCAGGAATTCTCTCCCGATGTTAAATCCTATCGTGCCAGTGGTTGAGAAGTCACTGTATCCTCACCAATAATGTCTCCAGAGTGGGCATGTCCAAGCTTCCCTGTTACTACGATACCAGAAACCCTAGGCATTTGCGGAGCTGAAATGGCCTCCTGGGGGAGATGGATGCTGGTTTGTCTGTGTAGCTGCAGGAAAACAAATTTGAATTTCTGCCCGAAGAGGAGATTGTGGCACGTGAGAAATTCAGCCAAGCTGATCAGGGTTGCTGTTCCAATATTTTTCCCTTTCCATCAGGATCTATGGGAATCTGTCCCAGTACCAGCAAAGAAAATCCAGATGAGAAAACATATAAACCGGAAAATCTGGATTGTCTGTTCCTGGAAAAGCTGGATTCCTTTTTTTCAGCCGCCTCCGTGCATCATAGGCTTTGTCATGAAATGATGCTGATGTTGCGTAAAGTCAGAGGCTTTGTCTACATGAATGAAATTAGCACCAATGTAACAATGCCCATGTGCAAATCCTTAAGAGACCTACTGAACCAGGCAGAGCAGGGCTTGCACAGGGGCACCTTGATCCAGTAACACAGAAAAGCAAGCTGCCCCTCTATATGCACGTCAGCACTAAGAGTTTGCCCCCATGCAACTGTGTCGCTACAGTTACAATGGCCTGAATTTCCTAATGGTACCGGGCCTGTGTTTCAGTGAGCCGAACTGAACGCAAATGTCTCATTAAAAGGAAAGCAAAGAGCCAATCCAAACTCCTCCTCCCTCCACATGGCCTGTTCTCTATTATCAGCCTGAGGAAGGAGAGTGAACAGGGCAATTAAGAGAGGCCAAAGTGCCTCATAACATAAACAGAGAGATGACCCGCGCTCCAGTTGCCCAAAATGCACCTTTGCATTGTGGGGCCTTTTCATGTGCCGTCAAATGCGCACTGTGCACCTACTCTCGTGGGGCATTGCCTAGGGTTTCGTTTGCAGCCACACACTTGATTACATAGTGGTCGTGCCTAGAGGCACCAACCCATTGTGCTCGGCACTGCGTTAACAGTAGTTAGTTCCCTTCCCCAAAGAGCTTACGATCTAATCTGGTTACCGTTCTCCTGCATAGCTAATTGTGGTGGAGGCCTAACTTGTGTGCACTTCAAACAAAAAAATCTGCCTCGTTGTCCATTGTTCCAAGTTCCAGAACTTCCCCAGTCTCCAGGGAAGAGAGACTCTAGCTTTTCCTCTCTGGATTTTCACAAGAGAAGTCGTGATTGCACACGCCCCATTGCAAAGTAGCCTCGTCTCCCCGGAGGGATTTTTTTTGCCCCTTCTGCACAGGGTGGGGGGGTCTGCAGCTGTGATGGGCTGCTATTTGCATGTCATTAACTAAGCAGAGTCTCGGCTCCCCTGGCTATACCAGCAGCCTGCGTGGATCAAGCTGTAGCGTCTCTGTGTGACTCAGTTACTGGAATTGTGCTCAGCCAGCAATGCCTTTTGTCCTTTGCCCAAAACTTAAGGCCAGTTTAAAAAAAAAAAAAAAAGAGAGATAAAATTCTGCTCTTAGTTGTCCTTTCATCACAGGTGGTGCCAGTTGGTTTTTGCTTTATTTATACAGGGCGGGGAGACAAGAAAACAAGGTGGAACTCGGACAAGGCCCAAGAAATGTTCGAGTCTGACAACAAACTTCCTTTTGTTTGATGCTTGGCGAGGGGTGGAGAATAAGAGAAAGGGGGTGGGGGGGAAGGTGCAAAGAACCAGCTCAAACCAAGCCCAAACCCTCTTGCTTTTATTTGAATATTTACTTATTTTGTTCATGGGCCCTGAGGTGATTTGATACGGACCGGAGCCCAGGTAGGGGGGTGTTTCTTGAGACTGTGTGGTAGAGCCTTGCTGGGAGCAGGGTTACCATTGTGTGGGTCAGCTGGGGGGTGGGAATCTCTAGGTTTGTTTTTCTGCCATGTTGTTTGCTTGAGTGCTGGTGCCAGCCTATTAGATAACTGGGATTGGTGGGCAGAGCCCACTAAAGCAGCAAAAGGCAGGAGAGGGGGCCCACAGGGCCCAGAAATTAATATTATGGGGCACAAACATGGCAAAATCAGGGATGGGAGTGCAGATCACAGGGTCAGAATGAGGCCTAGAGCCTTGGACACCACGCACTGCTTCCAGCAGGAGTCGGTGGATGCTGCCCAAAGGAACCCGTCATGGATACATGGTTGAAGCAGTGCTAGGAAATAAGCTCCACGCTCAGAGAGAACCCCCACCCCCTGCAGCTTTCTCCTCCTGGCCAACCAGCCATGGAGACTGAAGGTTTCTATTTCACCAGGCCAGGCTGTCCTGCACCAGCTTACTTCCACCCGGACCTGAAGGGCCACTTGTAGAGCAGAGCAGGGATTTCAGTTTCTTAGCCCTTGGTCTGTCTGACTGAGACTGCCACCAAGCCTTCCAGCTGTGACCCACCTGTTGCACTGAGACATGCCCACCCCCCCAACATAGTCGTCTATGACGTCATCAGATGGTGGTGACTTTCTGCAGCATTGTCATCTCTCTCATGACAGCTAGCTTGTCTGCCTAAAGCCCCAGTTTCTGGAGTCGCGAATGCAGGGGAATCTCTGCCTTTGTTTAAAAAAAAAAAAAAAAAAGTAGTAAGTTTCTCGCCCTCTTGGTTGTAGAGAAACGCTTGCAAACATGGCTCTTAAGGGCTCAAAGCGCAGAAGGCAAATAACCGAACCCCCTATTTTTCAAAAATACCTGTATAGTTTTTTAAGCCAATCTCATGATCCTTGAATGCTTAGGGTTGGCAGTGTGTGTTTGTTGTGTTAATGCTTCAGAGCCCTAGTCATAGACTGGGACCCTACTGTGTCAGGCACTGTACAAACACAGACCAAAAAGATGGTCCCTGCTCCAGAGAGCTCACTGTCTTACCAGAGATGACAGGTGGATACAGCCAGGGGAAGCACAAGGAAGCAATGAGATAATATTGGTGGGTCGTGGTCTCAGCACCTCACTACCTCATTGTCATTTCAGGTGCGACTGACTTGAGCCAGATTTGAAACAGTAGCTTAGATGGGCTTCGCGTATCTCTTATGCCTACTCTACGCTAGGTGAATTAAGCTGACTGAAGCCCCTAGAATGTTTGTAGAACAGGAAAATGCACTGAATGGTCGAATAGCTGGTTAGAACAGAGGAGCATGTGATAGGTTTAATAACCGTAGATCCATGGTGTTTAGTGCCAGTGTGGACGCAGACAAACCGAAACAGTTCAACTAGTCCTCCTGCTACTGTTCTGCAATGCACCAGTGACCTAGCAAAATCTCCCAGAATGCACTGCTTCTGAAAGTAGAACTGGGAAGTGTGGGATAGATACCCAGAGGTCATTTGCAACTGAAATGGGGCCGAGGTGGGACAAAACTTAAATTGATTTTAGCATGAGGAGTGCAGTTGCACTGACTGGTTTGTGTTTACACAGGTTCACTAACCCATTATGTAGATGAGGCCTTAGCCATGCAGCGCTCCTTGCTTGCCTCAGTTTAGCTTACTTTGGCCATAACTCTTCCCTTAACGATAATAGGACTCTGTTTCCTATCCACACAAGCAATAAAAACTTCCCTGACAGGCAGCTGAGCTCGTTCATGGTTCTCTGTACAGCATGGAGGGGCCCTAAATGCCCACACGCATGTACCTGGAAACAAACCAAGCCCTCTGTACTCAGCTGGGAATGCTCTTCTCCATGGTGCTGTCTGCTGTCTGCCAGCCATTCTCTTTCTCCTGTGTGCGTCTGGGATACGCGTTCGGTGTTGTGATGACTTTGCTCTGCACCATCATGGCATGGTAGCTGGGTGGTGAGTGGGGTTGTTATGGGTTGCAGTGTCCTTTCCTGTCCAGGCTGGAAGGAGAGGAGATACAATGTTTTCCACTTCTGTAGCATCTCCCATCCAAAGATCTGAGTGCTGTGCGAATGTTAGTCACTGAAGCCATGCAATTCACTCTTGGGGCAGGTCATAGCCCAGTCTTACAGAGGCAGCCCAAGGGGGTTCAGTGACTTGTCCAACCCCACACAGTGAGTCGGAGGCAAGGATGGGAATTAGGATCCAAATCTTCCGATGCCCAGCCTGTGCTTTCACCACCAGACCGTGTTCCCACTCGGAATGGCCTGTGAGATGCAAGAGGTCTGTCAGCTTAGATAAGTACAGGAAAAACAGGAGGAAGGGCAGCGGATTTTGTTTAGATGGGCTGGTGTCATGGTGTGGATCCAGGATGGGGCTGAGCTTCCATGTGGGGTCCCATCCAAAATCTCCCATGTTTCAGGTGATGGCAAAGAATCATGGACACTTCCAGAGCAATAAAAAAATAAGTCCTCAGGAAAAGTTAACTTTTTCAAAGCTCTCGCCTGCTGCTGGAGAAGCAGAGTTTCTGGGGTGCACCCACATGACCTTGCTCCCTAGCATGTCCCTGGGTAAGCTCTTCTCCAGCATGGGCAAATCAGGAATGCCACAGCCCAGGAAATGCACTTTCTCAGTGTTGTCAGACAGAAAGCGTCAGATCCATCCTGTGAGGCTGTTCCTATGTCAGCCAGAGAGTCGCTGTATGATCCTGATCCAGTCACTCAGGGGCAGATTCTGAATTCAGTGAGTCCCAGTGTAAATCTGGAGTCACTCCACTTCAGTACCTGGGTTACTCCAGATTTACACTGGGGCAAGTGAGTTCAGAATCTGCTCTTCAGTCTCTCTGCACCTTAGTTTTCCCCTCTCTACATGGGGGATAATTAAGCTTACCCACTGTTAATTAACGGTTTGAGTGTCTTGGATGAAAGGCCCTGACCACAGGGAACTTCTAGGGAACAGGCTGGCTGCAAGAAGGCCTGCAGCAGGGACTGTGGTAGGGAGCGAGTGTCTTTCCTACAGTCCGTTCCAAGCGTGGGAATGACTGTAGGGAATGATTTCAAAGCCACTACTATGGAGATTAAGGGGATGAGAATGTAAATCTCAAGTAAAAAGGTAATTGAATGTAATAGCAAACACTGCTCGGGCTATGTTAATTTTAGCTCTTCCCCTGGATACAAGGCGCTGTATTAGTGTTTTATTACCATTTTGTTTGCACTAATAAAATAGTAAAATTTATTTCAAGGAAGTTGAAGGATGGTTTAACAATGCAAATTTGAAGAAATTGGACTTTTCATTTATGCTATTGCTATTTTAAACCCTAAAGGGTGTAAATTAGCTTTCCGAGTCTGGGTGAAATCCACTGCTGTGGCAGGCAGGGGGAGGATTTGATGCGGGATGTGTGGGGAGAGACCCAACCGGAACCCCAGTTCTGGGAATATTTCAGGCAGGTATCTGATGGAAGGGGAGGAAAGGCAGCCTGCCTGGGCTCCTTTGGGGGAGAGGAGGATTGGAGCAGGGTTGGGAAGGGCTGTTTGAAAAGTGGTCACTTTCTTGCTAGCTGGTTTCACCAGTTGTGATTGTCCAAAGTGGGTAGGACAGGATAGGTATGTGTAGTGTCCCCTATAGGGCTGCACAGGCTGCAGGTCAAAAGGACATGAGAAACAGGAATGAGTTAATTAGAGCTGTATCAATGCAAAGTATTTATCAGCTGTGCCAAAGTTTTGGATGGTCCCTGCTTCCCAGACCAAACAACCCTTCCTCCTAGCTCACCTGGTCTTCCTCATGCTTCTGAGTCCTTGATCTTCCTCCCCAACCCAGCCCATCTGGTGGCTGTGCACTGCCCTCCTTCTGATTCACTGGTGAGTCATGGCGCCTCCAGTGGTCAGGCGCATGTCCCAAGGATCCTGACTTAATCATTCCCGTCTGCAGTGAGGAGGCCTCCATATTATTAAACTGGAAAGGAAGGTTGGAGGGTCTGATTCTCCATGGCTCTACACATTGTGCTGTCATCTGCCCTAGGTGGTGCAAATGTCTGCCATTCCGATCTGTGTTTAGCTGCCACTTGGCGACAATGTAGATGATGCCACAAGGTACAAGGCAGCACTGAATCAGGCCAAGAGAGTGGTGTTGTGTTCCAAAGGGTGGAACTGGCTGAACGGGCTGTGGTGGTGGGTAATTCAATTTGGAGGAGCCCCCGAATCTCACCAGCTTCTCCAAACCTCTCTGGGGTTTACACCATGAGACTGGGACTCTCATAAGAATGTGTTTTCTCGCAAGTCTTCAGGGGCTTCCTGCCTCTTGTTTGGACCAGAAAGTACAGATGAGGGCAGAAACAGAGCCTTGGTGCGGGATCTACATGTAACATTCTTCGAACCTCAGAGGTTCAGTTCTGGTTCTTGGTGAAGGTTCTGAATTTTTTTTAAACCCTCACCATCTCGTGTATCCCCAGATCTTTAAGCAGCAGTAGCATGGAAGGATCATGCTGATGTTCTAGGGAGTTGGTAACTGAACGTGTTTCTTTGAATACCAGGCTAGGTTCTACCTTTTGTTCTATGGTCCAAGATCCTCTGGCTCCTTGCCTGGTGGGGCAAGCAGCTCTGCTAGAATAGATCTGTATTTCTTATCTCTTGCATTCTGGTTGCTAGATTTCTGCAAAGGGACTAAGATGCTGGTTTTTGATGCCAAGTCAAGAACTTGCTGTGAAAAACTTTCCAGACCCCCAAAATGAACTGGAATGAGCCAGTGAGGGCCTGAGGCATCACTGGAATGGGAAATGGGTGTGGGAGGCCAAGAACTGCCTGTGGAGTGGCCAAAGTCCCTCTGAACCTGTTTCCTCTGGTGCCCATGGGACTGATGCACCAAAAAGTGTCCCTTGTTCCCAACCGTTTCCTGCCCGCCAGTGTTAACAGTTCTGCCACCGGCCTGGCCTTGCTGCAGTGGGCTGCTCCCGCTATGTTGTTTAGTGTGTTTTGTTTGGTGTCCGGCCATCTGATCTATCTCCAAGCATGCTGCCACTGTTGGTCAAGTGGCACAGTACAGGCTTTGGAGGAAAAATGTACAGCTGGACAAATCTCCAGGCATCCCTTTGGGGCTTGAGTATTGTCAGCTCAACTGCAGACTCTTCGGGACAGAGACCATCCTTTATTCTGTTGGTACAGCAGGATGGGGCTCTGGATCCTGATTATTACTGTTATTAATCATTTGTATTCCATTAGCATCATCCCCACCTGGGGAAACTGTGGCACAGAAAGTTTCCGTGACTTTCCCAAAGGAGAGCAAGTGGCAAAGCTGTGTGTCCAGATTCTCAGCCCTGTGTTCTGACAACGTTCCCTGCTGTGTGGGTACCAGAGAGGGCAATAGAAGTTCTTAAATCACTTTGCAGACCCAGACTGTGGCAGAAAGAAAGTTGGCAGAGCAGGGCCGGTAGTTGCAAAGGGCAGTGCGGGGTGAGAGGGGGGCTGCTATAGCGGATGTGGCAGAGGGGAAGCCAGTTTTGACAGTATTGCCAAAGAAAGCAAAGACTCTTCTTTTGGCATTGAACTGGTTTCCTATTCCGAGTGAGTCTGGGGAGCAGCGTGGCTGTGTACCCAAGGATTTACGGAGAGCATTAAGCAGAGGGGTTACACTCTGGGTGGATTTCAATCAAAAACTATAATTACATCAAATAGCAAACGGAAATAGAAAAAGAGGATTACAAAGTCTACTCTGAAGGCTGCTGAACTGCTCCATTATGCGCATCCGCACAGGGGTGGCGTGTGCACACAATAATCCCTCCTTTCCCATTTCCTTCGGCTCTTTGATGCAGCCAGGGTCTTTTGTGTTGATATTGCCACTTGGGGGAAGGATGGAATTCACGTGGTCTGGATTCAGTCCTCCTCCACAACGCCTCCTGGCCCTAGGCAGCGAGATAGGGACAGCTAGGCCAGCCAGTGACACTCCCTATCCCCTCTCACGGTCCTTCTCCTTTTCTGCTTCATTCATGGCCTAGGGTGTTGGATTCATCACTGCTCAAGCCCAAGGGATGAAATCCAAATCCATGGGGGTCTGGAAGGCTCAGGGATGGAAGGGCCTTCTCTGGTCTAGCTAAAATCCAGCCCAGGTGGATAGGGCCCATCTGATAACCTTTCTGTGGCCTATAATCAGTGAGATGGGAACACAGAAATGGGGCGCTCGGTCTAGCTCTTAGTGGAGAGATGCTGTGACACTGAGACCATAGCCATGCTCAGCACTGTTTGACCTCGTTGGCAGCTCAGCAGAAAGCCAGCTCAAGACTGAATGGGGCAGGGAGACTGAGCTCCCTTTTCTCTCCCTGAAGCCAGGGTTGAGACGCAGTGTTGGGACAGTGTGGGGGAAACACGTGCCTAGGAGAGAGGCCTGCAGTTGCTGGGGCTGCCAGACTGGCACCTTTCATCAGCATTAAATTTTCAGAAATTATAGCTTGTTTAAAATCAGAATTTATTCTCATCTCGCTGGGCCTTGGTCACCGTGGAAGATGGCATAGCGTCCTCTCCATTGGATAGCCACCATGTGCCATACGCTGTTCCTCTCGAGGGTTAGGATCTGATCTCATATTTCACAGTGCCAGAGCTGCTGCTTTCTCTTGACTCTTAAGTCGAGGCGGGTTTCCTGGACCTGCTGAAATGTGCTGTGAATTCTAACTTGTTGCTCCCACCTTCTGGCATTGGTAAACATGACAGCTGCCTCCTGGTCTCTGTCTGTCTCCGGTTCCATTTGACTCGCTCTCCCAGGCCCTTCCTGGCTCTCTCTCCCTTCCTGTCTCAGGCCCCGTGTGTGTCTACTTGCCTGTCTGCACACCTGAGGTTGGGAGGATGCTTACTCAGCGTGCTGGGATGGCTGAATGTGTTAAATCCCCTTCCTGCCTTCCCAGGCCTGCTTCCTCAGATGGCTTTCCAGACACCTAATCCCAGAATCCACAGCCCAGCTCAACCCCTGTTTGATGGGATCTTTTCCTTTACATCGGTGCTAAATTGGCGAGGCTCTGCATTGCAGCTGGATCTGGCTTTCAGCAGCTGCAAAGCACTGCGCTCTGCTTTGCTGGTAGGGGGCTCGGCTCACATCTTACCCCAGTGGCTCACACTGAGCATTGTTGGCAAGGATTTGTGGCCCATGGAGGAGATGCTTTGATGCAAGCAGTTGCAGTGGGCAGGAGGCTCGTGCAGACCCCACCTAGAGGCTGGCCACCAGGTAGCTCCGAGGTCCAGGATTGATGGCAGAACTGTGCAGGATGTGACTTTACCAGATTCCATTCACTGAATCAGACGCATTTTAAGAACCAGCCCCTGTAAGGCTGTAATCATTTAATCTTGTCTGAATCACATACCTGATAGCATCTGGTGCTGCTGAAGTGAGTGGCTTAATGGTCTGAGCAGCAGGTTGGAAATGCTCATCCTCCTAGCAAACACTGCTTTGAATCTGGGTGAGACTGGTTTTGCCTTTCATTCTCCTGGGAGTTACCATGCTGGTTCTCCTGTGAAAGACCCACAGAATACTTTTAAAACTCCAAGGGCTTGATTTTGCCTCCTCGCATACATTGGTGTAGCTTTCTTCACTTAATGGAGTTACTCCTGGTTTGCACCGGTGTGATGTCCTGCGATCCTGCCCTGTTCTTCAAGAAAATCCCATGGTATTGTTCATGACCTATGTAGAGAGCCAGCACAAGACCTAGGTACTACATACGTCCTATTTAAATCCTACTGATGCACTTGAAATGAAGCATACACCTAGTGCTGGCTTTCTGCACCATGTGAATTTCACCCAACAATCAGAGTTTGTCCTTTTGACCTTGACCAAAACTTTCCTCCCCAGTCCATACTGCAGAGGTGGCTGCATTTCGGTGGTGCTGTATACATCTAATCGTCAAGCACTTAGGGATGAAAGTATCTTTATAAGATGATATTCTTTTCTTATAGACACTTCCTTCATTTCTCCATATGAGAATAATACAAAACAGTGAATCATAAAATACTATCCAAACCAATCTTTAAAAATATCCGTTCATTTTATACATTAAAGGGACATGGCCAAGAGAGTTTTAGACCAAAGTGAAAGTGTGTGTGTGTGTGTGTGTGTGTATGTGTAATTATATATAAGGGATGGGGGGACACACACTCTCTCTTCCCCCCTCACCAAATCAAATTTTGCTCTGTTCTTCTGTTCTGGAGTAGCTTTTGTTTTTTTAAGAAAAGAATTTCATCTGCTACGAAAAATGTTGTCTTGTTGTTTTGGTTTTTTTCCTTGTAATCTCAATGAATTTTTAAAGCATAGGTGAAGACTTGCTCTGAAACTCAAAATGGCATCGGTGCTAATGCAGGAAAATCAGAAAGTGAAACTGACAGGTTTAGTTTCATTGTCCAAACTGGGTAGGATGGGGAAAATAAATGGCGACAGGTAAATTAGATTAAAACATACCAAACTTTGTCTTAATCTCCGCTGCTGATGATAATAAAGGCTGGGAAATGAAAGGGCCCAAGTTCACTGCTGATATAAGCAGCTATAGAGCTGCCCCAGTTCATGCCGGCAGTGAATTTAACCCATGATTTCTGTGACACTATAAAGTCTGATTCTGCGAGCATTTATGCAGTGAAGTCAGTGGGACTCCCCGGCTCTTGTGTTTGTCTAAACTCGTTACCTTTCAGCAGGAGATACAGCCTACACATATAACAAATAAAAGGTTCTGGTTTTAAAGGGGTGTTTTGCAGGTGAGGAAAAATAGGCCAGGAGGGAGGCGTGGAGAACAGAATGTGGAGTAGTTCAGGCACTTAGATCTTGATTTTCAGAAGCGCTGAGCATCCAGAACTCCAACTGAAGTCTATGGAAGTGCTTAGAACCTTTGGAAATACCAGCTCCTTAGTGGTTTTTTAGGGTCAGGGTGTGTTTTATGGACTTATCCTGTCTCCATGGATCAGGTTCTGCTATCTTTGCTCACACCAATTAGCACCTTGATTTCAATGGGACCACTGGAGGAGTGAGATACTACAGCTCAAGGAGAGTAAGGGTGTTGGAATCTCACCCCCTGAGAGCTACGGTGCTAATAGGAGGGATCTCACTTGGGGGAAGTGATCTTCATGGATTACCAGTTTTCATGGATTACCAGCAGCACAGCCTTTTTAAAAACAGGGAGGAGACACATTCCATCCGGTCCTGCTGGCTGAGCGGCGTAAAGAGGTGGAATTCACAAGGAAAATTTTGTTGACAGCACAGCCTTAATCACAGAGGTGCTCCCATTTTTGTACTCTGCTTTTTACAGTAGGCTGTTTATTAAAATATAAAATTAAGCAACAGGGTTTTTTGTTTTTTGGTTTCTGCTGTATGGTCTAATTGCATGACTTTTTATTTTGTGATGTAACTTCTGGGAACGCCTATTATGGCTCACAAAGTTGTTTGTTGGCAAAACAGTTTTTACTTTATTGAATGTAGGAATCAGGAGAATTAAGCCACTTGAAGTAATAGTCAGATACACGGATAAAAAGAAATGCAAGACATTTAGGATTGATCTCAGCTAGTAGAAAAGGAAAAGGCCCACTATGGGCCCAGATTCTTATTTATTCTTAACTCCCTTTACACCACTCTGGCAGCAGATAAGTGCCTTACAATGGGTCAAAATATAACTTATTTCCATTTTAAGGCTCCTCTATGCAGTTTGTAAAGGGGCCTTAGTAGAAATGATGACGATTTTCACTCCAACCCTGCAAACATTCATGCTCAACTTTATTCACATGAAGAGTCAATGGAATGAATGGTTTCAGAGGAACAGCCGTGTTAGTCTGTATTCGCAAAAAGAAAAGGAGTACTTGTGGCACCTTAGAGACTAAATCAAATAAATTGGTTAGTCTCTAAGGTGCCACAAGTACTCCTTTTCTTAATGGAATGAATGATTCATGTAAAATAAAGTTAAGCTTGTGTGTAAGTGTTTGCTGGGATCGGGGCCTGTATCAAACAGTAGAGAATTCACATCTCTCAAGCCGTTATAGTCACATTCCTGGTCATCATCATATCATATTGGGAATAGTATTACAGTAAATTTTAAAAAAAACACCTAAGTAGTGGGGAAAAAATGGAAGAACTCTGTTAAGGGCTTTTAAATGTTGCTGCCACTATAAGTATCAATCACACAAGCTGCATCTCCTTGCTCTTGGGTGGATGAAGATTAGGAATTTCCATACAACAGTGTGTGTCTGAGAAGCAAGTAGTATCTGCAGCAACTGATCTCTCTTCATTCTAAATATGATCATTTACCCCTAAAATATTAAGATTTTTGTAAAACAAAAAAAACATGTTTACACCAAGAATGACTGGTAGAGAAGGTTACATAAAAAAAAAAAAAGAGAGAGAGAGAGAAAGAAAATCCCAAAGGAAAATGTTGCTTTTAAATTAATTCCTGGACTGTTCGGAACCCAAATTTTGCAGCCCAGAGAACCTGGAAGTGAAATTGACTAATAAATACAAGAGAAATTGACTTCATTTATTTATTTATTTTAATTTGTACAGGAGAGAAATGCTGAAAGCAAACATGCACCATTAATATTGAAAAGTAGATAGGTTTAAAACATTTATTTTAGCTGTAAATGCAGGTGTTGTATCAATTTAACTTAAGGTGTAATTTTAAAACTGATTTTAGTTAAACTGGCACAAAAGGGTATATGAATACTCTTATTTCAGTTCAGCTTAAGTCAATCAGGGCAGGGTTCAGCTAAACCAAAAATAAGCCCCTCTTAAACCAAGATAAGATGAACAAAGATGTTTGCACTGGTTTAATTAAACATTGGTGCAAGTTTGCGTGCACACAGCCCCTTATACTCACAACTACTTGTACACACATTCTTAAGAAATTTTAGTAAAGCTGGAAATGCTGCTGATCAGGGAGAGATAATTTAAAAAAAAAAGGAAATTCAGCCAAGAAAATATTTGTGAATGAAAGTTAATATATTAGTAGAAATAATTAAAACCCCCAGACAGTGATGCTCATCTGAGCTACGATTGCCTTTGAAATAAAATTAACAAGCATCATCAAAACAACAAGCAATTCACCCAGCAAGAATTAGGTGGAGGGAACATCACTTGGCTGCTTCCCAGCAGGTGGAGGGACTGAACAGCTTTTCCCTCCACTCAGAAGGATTTTACCTAGGGATTTCCTTCCCCCTGTTGTTTTTCTGCCAAACAGTTGGAGCGGGTTTTCCCAAGAAGGGTGCAACAGGTGTGTCCCAATATTCTGAATGTGTACCAGTCTCACCTGTGGACTCAAACCCTGTGGTTGCTTCTTGGCACAGGTAAGTGCATGTTTGTGCAGGAACATGTGCTTTTTTGCATTTTTCTCTCCTTGGGAAATTGTGACCTTGAATGTTGCTTTCATTGGGGGAATTTCCCAGGTTCTGCTATTGTATGTAACTTCTGAAGAGTTTCTGTAAACTGCCCTCTAGTCCATAAGCAACAGCAGGTAGTACTGGAATTGAGCAGCCGGCAAGGCTGCCTATGAAGTGGGATCTTCCTGTGAGACCCACTGTGATGGGGGTTGTCTTAACCCCTCTGTTTCCTTTAGGATGCAGAGAGCTGTTGCTGTGTCCTTACTTAATCCCCAGGATACTGGCTATCTGGAGAGCCCGGCAGTATTTGAACTGTTGCTACTCTCAAAGGGTGATCTTCTGGCCTAAGGACTGCCCTGGGCTGCTCCCCTGCTGAGCATCTCTCCAGTTGCTGAGTGATTTAAAGAGGTCTCTGAATATAGTTTTTTTTAGAAGCCTTAACAGCCTTGTGCATATCTTTGAGAAGCAGTTGCTTAAAGGAGAGTATAGTCTAGTAGTTAGAGCACAGGCCTGCAAGTTGTCCCCCCTCCAACCTAAAGGCACAGTGTCACCCTGAGTAAGCTGCTTCATCTCCCTTGTTCCCCCTCAGCATGTCTCAGGGTGAAGTACGAGGAGATCCTCAGAGGGAAGGGTCTGGTATGTGCTGCGCACGTGTGTATATGTGCACCTGGTCATTTAATGCCAGAAACCCAATGACCTCTCTGCGCTCTCAGGCCCTGAGTCACTTTTTCAGTGAAATAACTTCTAGCTTTTAAAACTAGCAAAAGCAATTAGCCTGCTCTAGGGACCAATAGCCGGCAATGTGTCACTTTAAAAAATGGATCTGGTGGTGGGGACCTCTAAGGGTTTATATCAGGTTAGAATATTTCTGCTGTAAGTGACGTCTGCTGACAGGCCGTATTCGGGTGTTCTGAGCAAGTCAGAGCGGATAGTACTGGCTGAATGTCATGTTCATAGGGCTGTTTGTCTGATGTCACATTAACCATACTAATATATATTGTAGCATGTCTGTGTGAGTGTATATAGTGTCTCTGTGTGTGTGTGTAATTTATTTATATATCTGTGTGTCTGTATGTAATTTACTATGTCTAGCTGCGTCTGTATATAATGCATATATGGCATATTACTATCTCAAATGCCATAGACTGCTGCATATCCACTTATCAAAGAGGCTGGGTAAGCAGAAGGCTCTGAGCACTCCCTGAGGACTTGGGGAGGGACTGGATGACTGTGACATACTAGTAAAGGCCTCCGGTTCAAATCCGGTGCAAGTCAGTAGTGACTGAAAGGTGTTACTACCCGAGAGACGTTGCATGTCTCATTGTGCTCTTGCTCAGTTCCTAGTGGGTGGGTATTGTCACTGGAGCTACTTTCTCATCAGTGTCAGCAGAGAGACCAAGAAGGAAAGATGGCCTTGTGGGTACAGCACGGCGCTGGGTCTCAAGACTCCTGGGTTCTAATCTCAGCTCTGCCACAGATTTGCTGTTGGAATTTGAGCAAGTCTCTTAATCTCCCTGTGCCCCAGTTTCCCCATCTGTAAAATGAGGATAATGGCACTACCCTGCCTTCAGGGGCATTGGGAGGCTAAATCCTGAACGCTAGTGAAGCGCTTGGGTGTTAAGCGATGGGGCGGGTGTGTAAGCACCTAGATAGAAGGATGCAGTAGGCCTAGCGATTGAGTTGCGCGCTCTCCCCCGTCGGTGTCCAGGCAGGTCAGGACTGTGTTGGTAAGGTGAGGTTGGGGAACCTGGCACTGCTGCCCTGCCATACCTGCTCTGTAAATTCAGTCTCCAGGGCGGCTGCTCCTCGCCTTTCACCAGAACCAAATTCACTTTCAGCCCTCCACTGGGAGGCAGGAACGTCCCCCTTATAACTGCACAGCTTGGGGTGAGGCTGGATTGGTTACCCTCTCCTTTTAATAACCCCATTTCAAATTGAGATTGCCACCAGCACCTGTGGGTGGATGAAGGTTCCTTGGCTTTTCAGCCTTGTGCATAGGGGCATGCATCCTAGTTTGGGGGAAGGGGAAGTGCCGGCTGCAGATGTCGCTGCTTTCGAGTATGTAGAGAATTGAGGATTTCTGGCTGCCCTCCACACAGCATCCAGCCCCTCAGAAGCAGAGCAGCATGACATAGAGGGCAGCTCCTGGTCAGACCCAGTATTTTTGCTGCCTTAGCTGCTATTATAAATTCTTCATTCCCAGCCTTTCACTTCTGATATTTTACTTTAGCCAAATAAAAGCCAGTTTCGTTACCTCCGGCTCCCAGCGGACACGGCAGCTTCAGGCTGTGAAATATGCTCCTGCCCTTAAAGGGAGGATGGGGGGCCTGCTGCTGGGAATCCAAGGTGAAGAAAGGTTCCGGGAACAGGACTGAGTCTTTTGCCTGAGTTTCAGAGCTTTCTGTGTTCCTGGGTATGTGTGAGAACTAGCCGGCTAGCACCATGCTGGGAGAATAGATGGAGCGTCAGCGTTCACACTTCCAGCCACCAAATGAAATGGGCCAATGCCAGGGACTGGGTGTTGGAATTAAGCTATGCACACCCTGGGCACTAATATGGGGGCAAGAGGGTGGGTTGGTGCTCTCAGCCTCTGAGTGTAGTAGAGTCCCAGGCCAACTCTTTGATTGCTGGAACCTGAATAGCACTACAGAGGAGTTTGCTGGGGTTCGAAGTATTTGGAAGTGGAGTGCAATAAGACAGGAGGTGAAAGCCCCATTGGATCCAGCCCTGGGTATGAAGGGTGGTCCCTCGTGGAATAACACGGCTGCTGTTCGCAGTCACTAGAGCTCTCTGGGTCGAGTGTCCAAGCCCTGCCATAGCCTGGCATCAGTCTGAAGCGCGGCAGGCCCTAGACCTTTTCCCCTTTGGGGAGGAGCCCCAAGACCAGCCTCACTGAGGGGCAGCCCCAAGGACCAGAGGGTCATGGCAGGAAGCTCGGTGAGACCCTGCTGGCAGATCCCATACAACAGCATTCTCATCCATCCAGGGCCAGGCTGGGTCACTTGGCTCTCTCCAGGACTGGGAAGCATGAATGATGCCTCGGGGAATCCCTCTGGTGTGTCAGTCCAGCCAACCCCCCCCCACACACACACACACTTTAAACAGCAGGTCCAAAGAGCCCTTACTGTCAAAAAAGGGGAAGGGCAGGGAAGGTTAGCTCAGTGGTTTGAACATTGACCTGCTAAACCCAGGGTTGTGAGTTCAATCCTTGAGGGGGCCATTTAGGGATCTGGGGCAAAAATTGGGGATTGGCCCTGCTTTGAGCAGGGGGTTGGACTAGATGACCTCCTGAGGTCCCTTCCAACCCTGATATTCTATGATTCTAGCTTCCCCCTTGGGTGGCCCTGCAGGGGGGAGGCCCAGCCAGCAGGCAGGTGGGTGAGAACGATGCTGCAAAGCCAGTCTTGCTGATGTGGCCCTTTCTCCTGCAGCGACTCATAAAATATGGCTCAAATTTTCATTACGGGCTCTATTGATTATCTTTTGGGATGGATGAATTACAGGGAACATTAAATTTAAAAAAAAGGCAATATTTGAATGAGTCTGGGAGGTCGATGCCAGAAAGGCTGACGCACCAAGCCTTACTGGCACTCGCCACCTCCCCTGGCCTGCTAGGCCTCAGACCTGGTACCGTCTCTCTATCCTCAGGAAAGGACCTGCTCCTCATGGAGCCTCCAAACCTTGCTCTTCGGGAGCAATGAATTATGCTGAGGCATAGGGGGGCTGTGTGGGCTAGTGGCTAGAGCCCCTAGCTGCTACTCCAGACTCCTGGCTGCTGTTGCCGTGCGACTCAGGGGAGGGCTGTGGCTAACTGGGCCTTTAGCCTCTTCAGCTGTGGTGCTGACTGGTTGGGTGGCAGATGGGCTTGGGTTAATGGGTCTCTATCAGGCACTTTGGATGGAAGGACAAAGGAGCCATTGGGTGGGGGAGGGTAGTGGTTCATCTCAATAGAAAGCCCATGGGCCAAATGCTGATCTGGTTTAAGTGGGTGCCTGGTAGTAAATGGAGTTTCTCCTTCTTACACCAGGTTTGAACGGGTCTCCTGTTGCCTAGAGAAAACGTAACCAGGGAAATCCATGGCCTGGTAGGAAGGGGGTTGTGGGTAAAAAAACAACCCTCACTGCTAACCACCATCTTCATCCCACCGCCCACCTCACTCTGCATGGGTGTCCCCCCAGACTTCATCAGCCCTTGGTTTCCCTCTCAGCTCCTGGGCTTGGTGGCAAGTAGGTCTGTTTGTCCTCTGGCTGGAGCAGGCTGAGCTGGGTTGCGAGGGGTTAGTCTGCTGTAGTGGGTCTCCACTGCAGTGTGTCACCACATCAGAAAATGCCTCCCAGAACCTGAAACTTCTCCTCAGAAGACTGAACTGCTCCTCTCAGAATCTTGCGCTGATCTTACAGTCCTGTCCTGGCCTGATTGCAGGTTGCTTGCTGACATTGGCACAGTCCCCAGATAAAGGCTGGCACTGCCAACATCTCGGTTATGGGGCAGGCAGGGTTCAGGAGCAGGCTGGGTGGATGTGTGAGCGAGGAGATGGGCACCGATCTTTTTAAAGCATCGGGACGCTGTGTGCTCTACCTGTTCCATGCCATGTATCAAGCGATGCTGCCCAAGAATGGCTCCTGTAGGCACCTGTCAGCAGCCCCTCGTTGGTCCCATGTTGTTGGATTAAAGTGTGGCGCTGCCCCAGAGGGTGGCGGGTCGAGGATGCTGGAGTGGTACAAGGGGTTGATATGTGCAGACTCAGCTCTGCTCCCTGACCCTGTTTTAATCAGGGGATTCTCTCTTGTCCTAGGGTTTAATCAGGGGATTCTCTCTTGTTCTAGGGTTCACTGCTTCTCGGGGGTTTATTGGATGCTGGACATGATAGCACATGCTCTGGTGCGTGGGTCAGGGTGACCGTGTGGTGACCTGACCTTTGAACCCTGGCAGGAGAATGAGCAGAATTGAGGCCCCTCCCCCCAAAAATGGGGAGGAGCCCAGTAAAGCCGGCCACTGCTTGCTGCTGCCGGCTCTGAGGCCCGTTCCACACTTTGGAAGGGCCTGAAACCTTGTGTTTCTCTTCAAGTCTCTGGACGTTTCTTAAGCCCATTGTGGCCTGGTCCTCCCTCCTTAGCCCAAAGTCCCATTGAACGCTAGACCACACCCTGCATTGGCCTCAGGAATGGGCTGGGGCAGGGGTCCATTGGCTTCTCCGGCTGAACTTAGGGTGGTTTTGCGTGAAGAAGGAACAGATCGGGAGGCTGCTGGGCAACCACCAGCCCTCTGCAGAGGCCCGAGCACCACTTAATTCCTTTAATGAGCTGCCCATGGCTGAACTCCACCCCTTAGTGGCTAAACCGTATTTCAACCTTGTAAATTTTTGGCAATGTGAGCAAGTCTCTGGAGCTGAAAGGTGGGGAGCTACTGATGCCGCCACTTTGAGAATCCCAGTTTGTGGTGCTCTCCTTTCCCTAGGGGACAGATACTGAGAGGCCCAGGTAGCTTTTGAAATCCCCTCTTTTCTCTCCATTATTTTGTTGTTTTCCTGTTTTTGGTGCAATCGGGCTGGCAGCTGCTGCTTCTCAGGAATTCTCTGTTTTCTTTTGTAAGATTGTGAAGAATGCAGCCAGGGTCCCTCACCAGCCAGCCACCTTCGTATGTCCAGCACGGTCCGCCCCACAAGGAAAACATCTCCTCCACCCTCACATAGTTACCTGTGTCCAAACACACATAGCCCGCGTGCTCCTGTCTCTGTGCCACTAACTGAGCTGGCCTGGGAAGACACCAGTTCTGTTCCCCTCTGTCTTTTCTTTGCTCCCTTTTTGTTTGTTCCTTTTGTGGTCTGGAATGAAAACACAAGGCACAGTCGCTGCTCATCATCTGTAACATTTACACATGCATCGTGCTGATGTCTTGTATTTGCAAGTGCCTCTGTGTGTGTGTGTGTGTCCACGTTTGATCTTGTGGCTGTTGGCATGGCTCTTTGTTGGAATGCATTTGTATACAATATTGTGTGTGTGCACCCCTGTGTGATCATATCTCTGTGTGTGCACCCACACTTGTACTGGGCTGGGTCTGTCTCTGGTTATGGGTGTCTTCATTGGTGACTTTGTGAAGGAGTGTGTGCGCGTGTATGCTTATGCATATGTTCTTTGACTACGTGAACAAGACGTAGAGTGAACATACCTGTGTGTGTGTGAGAGAGAGAGAGAGACAGAGACACTTCAGAATAAAATGGGACGATTGGAAGGTGAGGGTCAAGCTTTTATGCTAGGGCGTTGCACATCTGGGTGCTAGTGCCAGGGTGCACACTCTTGGGTGCTCTGTGCATGCTATGTGTGTGCGTTGTTTCACTTGCCAGCAGATCGCTGTGGGTTTCACAAGCCATCCACAAAGCTTTGGTTTCACCTGGGCTAATGCAAAAAGGTGGTGGTTTCCATGGCTCCCCGGCCTCACTATGGCGACACACCCTTTTTTGTGTAAGCTGTTCCCTGGAGTCGATTGTTTTTTGGCAAACAGCTCTGTAAACTCCTCCAACAATTTAAAATGAAAAGGAGAAAAAAAATAATGAAACGTGGAGTGAGACGGCAAACAGGTCGGAGCAACTCACCTGGCCAGACCCATCCCCACTGGTTTGTGCAGCCAGCCCCAAACCCTGTGCCAGGCAGGGAGAAAGCCCCTCGCTCTCTTTCTTTGGACTCCACCCTGGGAAGTGCCTGGACTGCTCCAACCCCCCAAACTGCAATGAACTAACAAACACAAAGGAAAAGGTCATGTTGTTCGTTTTTGGTTTTTTTTTTTTTTAAATGTTGCAAATGTCTCTCAGGGAGGGAAGCCACTACAGATGCCAGCTCTGATTAATTTAAATATTTACCAATCCCATGTTTTGTTTAGTTTTTAAATTGTGTATGTGTTTGCTCTGTTTGTGTCCCATAAAATACCTGGTGTTTTGGGCGTACCCCGTTTACAGGGCGCGTGAGATCACACTGGAAAAATGCTGTGAAAAACATTTTCATGCCACGACACATCAGATACAATTTTGTATTAAGATGAGGATTTTTCTGCCTTTTTTTTTAATCTCCAAAATCTGGGTAAAAGGGTTTTCCTTTGTTTTATTTTTTTTAAGATAGTTCCCTCAGTAATTTTAAAATCAACGTTAGCCCCTATCTCACTCTGCCAAGGGGTGCTGAGGAGACCCAGCTGTACCCCTCAGAGAGAAGAATGTTTGACACTTTCATGAAATCAGAGACTCTGCTAGGCTATTGCATGGTCCAGTGGGGGGGGCATTGGACTGGAATGCAGGACACTGGGTTCTGTTGCCAGCTCTGCCACTGACCAGCTGCTTGACCTTGGGCGAGTCACTTTGCCTCTCTGTGCCACGATTTCCCCTCCTGCCCTTTGTCTCTTTGATTATAAGCTCTTTGGGGCAGGGACTCTCTTACTTTTTGTCTGTACAACGCCTATCACAGATGGGATCTCTAGGCGCTGCCATCATTTTAATAAATAACTAGTACTAGATGGATGGTGGGTGCCTGGGGCTCAAGGTGCCATTTGGGGGAGGGTAGCCTGTCTAATATGTGACCCTTTGCCCTGTTCTCCTCGTGCCAGCTGGGCACAGGAAATAGGGTGCATATAGGCCACAGCAATGAGCTTAGTATAAATGCTGAGCTATAGAGAGGAGGTCAGCATGGCGTGTTCCCCCCAGCCAGTATTTTCTGTCAGCGCTCTGTCAGCTGGATAATTTTGTGGGTTCAGTCAATGAAAGAAATACTGACATCTCCCCCACTACCCCCTTTTAATTGCTCTCCATGAGAGGCCTGCTTGGGCCTTTTTTTTTTTTTTTTTAAGCCTCAACCCACCCAATCTGAGCCCAACCCTTTGGCCCGATTTCTGAATCAGTGGTGCTGCTGCCCCCTGGGGTTGATACAGTGGTGGCTGTGGGCTCCGCGCCTGCCAATCACTGCCCTCTGCTGCGCTGTGGGGAGAGAGAGGCTGTGGGACTTACAGTGCAGCAAGGTTGGGGTGGCCAGCAGGAGAGGCGCATGCACCCCCTGCAGCATCGGCCCCGCAGGCAGAAAGAGAGCTGCCCCAAAGCCGACACTTATCGTCGGGTCTCATCAGCTTCGGGTCAGGTTGCTGGGATCTGCTTTCCATACCCACCGTGTGAGACTCTGATTCCAAGCAGCCCCATGGAAACCAGTGGTGCTGCACCAATGTATCTAGTACCAGGATACAGCCCCCTTGCTGCAGCCTTCCCACTGTAGCTGGTTTGCAAACGTAAGAGAAAGCATTTGGCTCAAAGGGTGAGAGTCTTGGGGCAGAGGTCTTTCTTTGTAATGTGTCCATAAAGCACTGGGCACGTGCAGTGCACCTCACTCCCTGCTTTCCATGCCCCCATCCTTCCTGTGGGCTCTAGGCAGCAGGTCTGGAGAGAAGCTGGGGAAGAGACTTCACCTGGTGGCAGCTGAGGAAGGAGGGGCAACATCGCTGGCTGTGATTGAAGCTCTTGCTGAGTGTTGGCTCTGGAATTCCATGGGCACAGTCTCACTGTTAAATGCCCCCAGGCTCTGAACTGGGGGAGGGGAGAAAGAGGGGGTGCACTGGTAGAATTTGAAACCTCCATTCCTGCTCCACCACAGCTTTCCAGGGAGGAGGGGCGGTGTGCAGGATGGGAGCCTTTGTCCGTGCCTGGGCCGCTAGCCAGAATCTGAAATTGGACCTGTTACTTTTGAGGAATGCAGGACAGTGGAAGAGTGTGTGTGTGTGCGTGCGTGCACATGCATGTGGTGTGGTGTGGGGGGTGCCATTGCTTCAGTGTCCTAGGCAATGGCCCAGAGCATAGGATGGCCGGGAATATATCAAGAATTACCCAATGGCTGCAATTCTACCACCATGCTCTTTAATCACTTATTACTTTTCTATTTCTTCTTGTTGCTGTAATTGTTACAAAATCTCTTGGCTTTGGGAGGGGCCCAGGACTCCAGGGCCCAATTGCATTTTCCCTGATTCAGAAAGTGGGTCATGCTGCTTGGATTGGGAAGGAGATATTCATCTCGCTTAATATGATATTTATTAGGAGATAGGGAAGGGAACGCAACCGTGCTGTTGCATAGAAAGTTTCTTGGGATTGGGGGGAGACTTGTGAGGGGAGCAGAGGGAGTTCTCGCATGCCCCATGTCTGCTACCTTTGTGCCGAAATCTACTGCACCTCAGTTATCTGTTTCCGCTGCTTGTGGTCTCAGCTCAGGTAGAGTCTGAGATGATAATGTGATGGGGAGAGAAGACTGGGACAGGTAAGGGATGCATAGCTGCTCTGGCAGTGCCCCCCAGCAGTTATCCTCCAACTAGGGGAGAAGAAGAATTCTCTCTTTGGACACAGTCTGCACCCTGACCTTGGCGAAACTCCTGCTACTGGAGTGAGAAAGATATTTCGCGTGAAATCTTGTCTCCACTGAAGTCAGTGGGAGCTTTGCCATTGAATTCCGTGGCACCCTTAGCCTTTGTGCCTATTCAGTGGGATTTTCTAAAGGAGAGAGACTGACCACAGTGACATCCAGAAGCATTTGCTGGGCCAAATTCATTGCTGACGTGAGCCCACTGAAACCAATGGCGTTATACCAGGCATGTGTATGGACTGCTGTTTCCCCCTCCAGCCTAATAGAAGTTCTGGTGGACATTGATAACTCCATTCAGGAATCCATCACCCTGTTGCCAAACTCCCTCCTCTGGGCCATGTGTGTCCATTGCTGCCTCCCTGGTCTTCTAGTCAGTTTTCTGGCACTGTGCTTTGAGGCCCTTGAAAGAGGCCAGAGGAGGGGGAGAACAATCCCTCCCAAACATTGGGCCTCACACTGGTCCTTTCAGTGGAATCCACTGTTACAAGCCGTAGATCAGTCCAGTCTGTCTCCAGAAGTAGTCCCCATAAATGTGAAGACCAAGACCCTCTTCCAGGAGAGGGTGGCTCATCCAAGAGCTAAACACACACGCACTTGCCCCAGCAGAGCACTGGCTGTTGGAATCCCTTGATGGAGCAGTTAACGATTCCATTGACTTTCCTCTAGAGAAACCCCAAACTGTTACAGGAATTTTCTCCCAGCTCTCGGGTGGCCTCTGGGAGCTGCTTGAGAGGGCACAGCAACACTACACAATCATTTTGCACCAGTAGTGAAGAAGGGAATGGTATGCAATTGAAACTGCAAGGGGAAAGTCTCCAGGGCACTGGGCCCAAACTCCTTTTCCTTGGGAGAAGGGCTGTAAGATCAGTAATGCTCAGGGCCTTGGTTTTACACCTCATCACCTTCAGCAGCATGTTAGTTCAGTAGTGATATGGACTAGAACCCTCTGCCTTGCCTACACTATTTTTTGCACCCCATGAGTGCTTCTTTGAGGTTTCCCATCCAAGGACAGAACAAGCCTGAGTCTGCTTAGACTGAGACCTGTTGTTTATGTATAGTATGTTCTAGGCTTGGTGTAGAGGGAGGATCAGTTGGGGGTGTATTCCATTTCCAGCTGTGAGAAGGAAGCAGGTAAGCCTCAATTCTCTTCTCACGTGAGAGCCTTTCCTTCCATCTTGTATACTGCTGGTGGCTGGATGTTACGCTGGGCTGTGGCTCCGTTACTTGGGGTGGGGGAGGTTTCAAGGCTGCTGGCTCTCAGCCCATTCAAGCCTGAACTCACCTACACTAGGAAAGGTATGTCTCTCTCTCCTTGATGGAACAGTGTTCTCCCGCCACTGATCCTTTCATCCCTGCCGCTGGAGATAGATGTGTAGAAGTGGTGGTTTCTCCCACCCCCAGGCAAGGAAGACCGTAAAGGCCTGGGTGTAAAAACTGGCATATAGAATTGCCAGTTTTGGTTGGCCATATTCCTGGAGGTTTCATCACACAACATCTTTAATTAAAGATTAATCTTTAATTCCTAGAGACTCCAGGTCTATCCTGGAGGGTTGGCAACCCTGCATCATTAATGAACGCTCTGCTGCTGGTATGCTTTTACTGCATTGTACCTCCCCACTCCCTGCTCTCACTGTGCTGCTGATGCCCAAATGTAGGAGATCTTGATTTCTTTTCCCTCCCTCTCTTGCAGTAAAACCTGGTGATGCGTACAAGTGGGGAGGCAAAACTGGCTTGTACCCGAGGTGCCTTATCACAGTGACAAGTGAAGATCTGACCGTATCTGATTTGCCCCTGGGCAGGCAGGGCTGTCCTGCATCCCTGCCCTCCCCGGCCACAGGCAGTCCATTGTAGCTCTATGAACTCATTGCACTGTAAAGTGCAGCTCTCCAGAAGCTGACTGCTCCTGCACTAACAGTGGTTAAACCCCCTCAAGCTCTCGTAAATTTACTGTGGCTGTATCTGTCAACAGAGAGGAAGAAAGTCAACGAAGGGGCGGATTGACTGTATGTACAGCACTGCTCCAGCAGGGTCCCAGTCCTGTGCCAGGAGCTCAGCTGGTGTTCACAGGCAGTTGGGAAGCGCGGCTGACCCTGCTGGTTTGGCTGGGCCTGCGCTGCTGTTTGGTGGAAAGTCACACTTGGAATTATCAAAGAAAGAACTGGCAGCTTCAGTAACTTGGAGGGCTAGCTCCTCAGCGGGCACAAATTGGCATGGCTCCAGTGAAGTCAGGGGAGCTGCACTGATTTACACCAGCTGAGGATCTGGCCCCAGATCTTTAAAAAGTGGGAGAAAAGGAGGGAGCGGTACAAAGGCCCGACAGAGATCTATTTGTAAAGCCTTCTGGAAACTTCAGGGGGTCTTCTGCGGTCTCATGATTGTCTTCTGAGAGGGTGGAGAGGTTAGTTCTTCCCCAAGCCTGCAGAGCTCCCTCAAGGGGACTCTACGTTCTTGGGGCTGTGGGGCGAGTGGAGCGTGGTCGGCCTCTAGCACCACTCTCCCCTCCAAGCAGTTCCACATTACTCATGAGCAGCTTACACTGCTTGGTACCTCTCCCTGTGCCCATAGACACACAGGCAGCTCCTGGTGGGGTCGTCCAGGTGGGCTTTATTTAGAGGTGGGTCAAAGGATGACACGGACAAGCCTTGCCCGCTCGCTTTTCAGTGTGGCCTGCTCATGTGTCGCACAAGATGTTCTCTGACCCCTGTGTCTGGCGCATTTGTGTGTGCTTGAAACCTTACAGATATACTCAGTTGTCTGTGCTGTGTGGGATACCAGTACCCTAGGCAGCCCCTAACTGGGGCAGGCCTGTGGTAGCATTTTTAGCCTCACCCCAGCAGAAGGGGTTAACCCATCCCCAGCTGCAGGATCATGGAAGGAGAGAGACTACTGCCAATTGTCAGAGAGAGGATGCCCTTCACTTCCATGGCCCCTTTCACCTGGGGGGGGCCTGATGGGCTTTACAAACGCTTTTAGCCTTGCAACCTGCGGGGAGGTGGTTTGCGGTCAGTGCCATGGCATGGGGGGGCCCAGGGAGGTGAAGTGACTTGCCCAAGGTCACTGAGAGCATAGGTGTCCTAAGCCCTGGGCCGACATCTTAACGACAAGACCATCCTACCTGCTGTTGAGCTGAGCTGAACCTCTTTCAGCAGGTGGAGACGGGATGATCCCGTATCATAGAATCATAGAATATCAGGGTTGGAAGGGACCCCAGAAGGTCATCTAGTCCAACCCCCTGCTCAAAGCAGGACCAATTCCCAGTTAAATCATCCCAGCCAGGGCTTTGTCAAGCCTGACCTTAAAAACCTCTAAGGAAGGAGATTCTACCACCTCCCTAGGTAACGCATTCCAGTGTTTCACCACCCTCTTAGTGAAAAAGTTTTTCCTAATATCCAATCTAAACCTCCCCCACTGCAACTTGAGACCATTACTCCTCGTTCTGTCATCTGCTACCATTGAGAACAGTCTAGAGCCATCCTCTTTGGAACCCCCTTTCAGGTAGTTGAAAGCAGCTATCAAATCCCCCCTCATTCTTCTCTTCTGCAGGCTAAACAATCCCAGCTCCCTCAGCCTCTCCTCATAACTCAGGTATCACAGACCCTGTGTCAGCTCTGGTCTCTGTGGCTCCCCTCTTGCCCTGCTGGGCAGCTCCATGAGGACTGGAAGCTTTCCCTGGTAGGAAGCCTAAGTCTGATCTGGAGGGCAACTGCCTGGCCTGCACAACAGCTCATGTGTTGGACTTGGCTGGCATTGCATGGAGTGGGTCACCCTCCTTAGCCTCACAGTATGTCCGCAGCACTGGGCTGCCAGCTCTCTGGCTGAGCGGAGCTGCCTGGTGGGGGCTCACCTTTTGGACCCGCTCAGTCCTGTTCTGTATCTGACCAGAGGAGGGGTCCTGATTTCCCATGCACCCCACACCCTGTCCCTGCCTCAGGGACCAGGCCTCCTGCCTTGCTTGTACTCTGCTGGGGCAGGCGCATCAATCAGCTGGCTTCCCAGCGCAAAGCAGATACTTCTGTTGCTGCAAGCCGGGCTTCCCACAGGGCAGCCCATTGCATTCTCCCTGCCCAGCACTGCTCACAGGATCCAGTGACGATCAATCACAATCCTACAGGCTCTGTATTCCTTTTCCTGCTAAATGTTTATAAAGGGCTGGTCACCATCACTGTGGCATCCAAGTGGCAGGGATCCCAAAGCACTCTGGACTATAGACTTCACTTCAGCCACCTCTGAAATGCAGCCACTTCTGAGGTGTGACTTGGCAGCTGTTTAACAGTTACCCTGCACAGCTGTTCATGACAGGGAATGAAGAAGGGATAAAATATCCAGTTGCAGGGCTTTAGGGTTACCTGAGTTGGAGTCTGGCCAGGACACTCAGGCTCATCCCTAGGATCTTGAATGAGCTGTTGGGACCGTGGAGTGACATGGGTGCAGCTGGGCTAAGTGGCCGCTCCCTTTAGTGGGTGGCCTTAGGAGCCATCCCCATCATAGCTTTGACGTCACCTTTTGTTTTTCCCCGGGGTTCTCGTGGGCACGTACTCTGGTGTCTAGAAAGCGTGCTGGCGCCATGGCAGCCTGGCGGGCGAAAGGCCCCTGTCCTCACTCTCCTCAGAACATGCTAATGTTTCCATTTAAAAAAATACCTTTTAAAAAATAAAACAAAAAGAAAAAAAAAAAAACCTCAGAGGAAATTGACTTCCCAAAAATTACGCTAAACTAACACTTGGGGCCTGGCACCACTCCATTGCAGCCAGGAAGCTTGTAATTAACCAGCTCACTGCCACAGTGCTGGGAGGGGCTGGAATCTCAGAGCAGAGGTGGAGCATCAGGATTTGGGTGTTTCTGAATGGGACTGGCTGGACTGGATATCTGTGGCAGGGTTGCTGTGGGCATTTTCATGCAGTATTAGGCACCTGCGGTCCTGCTGAGTGAGGCATTCCTTCCCAGATGTGTCCGGTACTCTGCATTGTGGGCAGGGTCCATGTGCTTAGATCTGACAAGTGATACTGCTCTTGTCCAGGGGACCCTTTGTCAGTGAGTGACAAGGCTGTGTGTGCTCCTGGAGACAAGGAGCCCAGAATTAGGTCTTGAATATGTGCAAACCTGCACTCAGCTTTTTTTTTGGAGACGTGAGTTCAAATCCTTACGAGAGGGTGAAGTTTGGTCTCTTCCTAGTTCCCCTTGTGCATGTTACCATGTGGCATGATTCAGTGTGATTGACAGCTTCTGCTCAGGCTAGGCCCTGGAATAGCAGGGGTGCTGCAGGTTACAACTGGAGTGCAGTGGTGAGGCTCTTTAGGGACAAAGTTCTGTGCAGTAGGGTTAGTGGAGGAGGCTGCAGGTCCTGTGTGAGCTGTACTGGATGGAGGATGCTTGCTGGCACTATGCTTGGCTCAGCACAGCGCTTTTAGCACCACATGTGTGTGAGGACTGGTTTCACTCATCAGTTTTTGTCAAAGAAAATAAACAGGCTCCTGTACCTGCTGCTGCGAACAGCCGGGCGTGACGCAGAGAGCAAGACAGAGGTCTGGCCCCAGAGCTGAAACTGCCAGCATCGGTGGGTTGGGAGCCAGGCACCAAATGTTGCTTTAACACAGCACTTGGGTGGGAATTTTCACAACTTTGGGTCATCACAAAGAGGGGACTCTGTGTCCCAGCTGTGAGCATCTCTGGTTTCAGGGGTGGGGGCTTGGTATGTGCTAAGGCTGAAAATATTTACAGGTTTGGAAGTTGAAACGCAAACAGGAAAAGCCCTTTTAAAAAATGAGTGTAGTGGATATTCAAAACAGGGATTGCCATGGAAACGCCACAATATTTGCTTAAATTGACACAAAGGTTGCTGGTTGCAGGGTTCTGACTTCTTTGGCTCCATTTTCTTTGGCCCAGCACCTATCACAAATTGATCTCAACAACCCCCCTTTGTTTTGCTGATTTTATTTTTATCTGATGGAAATAAAAAAACCTCCAGCCTAGAAATCCCACCTCCCAGATCAGCCTGATGCTCCAATCAAATATTGTGGCAGGGACTTTTTTTTTGTTTCGATTTGTTTTGGTAAAGAACGTAAAAGTTTGTTCAATTATTTTGTTCCCTCTAAAGAAGAATACGGATTGTGATTGGCTTACGTGGTTATGGTCCTGGCATGTGAGGGGAGGAGGGCAAGAAATGTAGCAGAGATGGAGTAATAGATCCAAGAGAAGCTAGAGTTGAGAAAAGATAGTGGAATGGGACTTGAGAGATCTGTTGTCTGTCCCAGGCTCTGCCACAGAGTCACTCTGTGACCTTGGACAGGTCGTTTAATTTCTGTGTGCCTCGGTTCCCCCCCGTGAACTGCAAATAATGATACAGTAGAACCTCAGAGTTACGAACACCAGAGTTATGAACTGTCCGGTCAAGCACACGCTTAATTTGGAACCAGAAGAACAGAATCTGGCAGCAGTAGAGACAACCCCCCCGCCCATTTAAAAAAAAAAAAAAAAGCAAATACAGTACTATGTTAAACATAACTACTTTTAAATAAAGAAAAAAAAAAAGGAAAGTTTAAAAAAATGATTTAACAAGGTAAGGAAACTTTCTGTGCTTTCATTTAAATTAAGCTGGTTAAAAGCAGCATTTTTCTTCTGCATAGTAAAGTTTTAAAGCTGTAGTAAGTCAATGTTCAGCTGTAAACTTTTGAAAGAACAACCATGACATTTTGTTCAGAGTTATGAACATTTCAGAGTTACAAACCTCCATTCCCGAGACATTTGCAACTCTGAGGTTCTACTGCACTTTCTTTTCTGGCTAGATTGCAGGCTCTGCGGGGCTGGGGGCTCTCTGTCACTGTGTGGATGTATAGCACCCAGTACAGTAAAGCCATGCTTCTGCAGTACAAGTAATAACGAATGGCCCGTAAGTTTACGGGGGTGGAACTGCTACGTTATGGGGGCAGCAAATGCGGCTGAGGAGGTTACAGGGGAAGCCCTTCTCAGCATGTGGCATGGTAGTAGGGTCTGTATCTTTGCACCTGGTCGGTGCCCAGCTCTTCCCTGGAGTGGATGGTCTCATGGCTGTAGGAGATCTGGGGCTCAGCACCCAACTGGTGATCATGTAAAGGGTCTGTAACTTGGCCTCTTATTGGTTGTCTCACAAGATGGCTGTGCCGTGCTAGGGCTGGCCAGGTCTGTTACTTCTCCCCCAGCTGGGTTGTTGTGGCTGAGCGAGTGCTGAGTTCTGCGGGTTGCCAGTCGTACCCAGGCAGGGCACTGATTGGGCGTGTGTTATGCAGCAGCCGGATAAATAATACACTGTTCATTTCCCTTCCTCAGGGCAAAGAGACTTCACCAAGTGAAGGGAACTCATCAGACTCGTGCTGTGTCCATCAAGAACCTCCGGGAAAAAGCTCCTGATTCCCATCCCGGCTGTGTAGGTTGGAATGGACTTCGAGCCCAGTGACTTGTGGCTGCAAGGTACTGGCTCCCCTTCTGTAATCTATTCCTCTTGGTTTGAGCTATGACCAGAATCTGGGTGGGCTCTGGGTGACTTTTGAGTCTCTGCGGGCTTTGCTAGAGCCCCTGGGGTGCATTTTTGGTGTGGAGAGACTGTATTTAAGTTAAGGAGCAGGAGTGGTGGAGTCTGTTTGTGGGTCATGGATTCATCATGGCAGGGGTTTGCTTTGGAGTGGTTTACAGGCAGGACTGCAGCATCCCCAGTGCTGAGGGTACGATGCATCCCTGATGATGCAGACCATTTGTGCACAAGATGGAGGGTTTGATGGCACTTCAGACAGAGACAGGTCATTTTGAACCGCTCCTGTGTTAGGTACCAGGGCTGTTGCTGATAGGGTGGGGTATCTCCTGGGTAAGGGGCTCTAGATGATGGATTCCCTCAGTGGGGGTTAGAAGAGAGCAGGTCATGATGTTTGATTCCATGGTTCTTACACATGGTTTAAATCAACGGCTGCTGATTTTCACCTGTCAGACTCTGAAGTCTTTCTCCTGTGTGTCCAGCATTGGCTCTTGGCTGGGGGATCTGCCTGGCTGGGCTGGAAGCAGTTCCTCTGTCTGAACAGTTAGGGCATGAGGCAACCTTGGATGTAACTAGACACACCAGCTTGGGAAGGTCTGCTGGGAAGCTCCATAGTCTGTAACACCAAGAAAAAGTCCGGGGGTCGGGTGGACTGTGAGGGTGGGACTCTGCCTGTTTAAAAACCACTTTAACCTCTTCACTGCTGGCTCCGGATGCAGCTGCTCTGCTATGGCCAAACACAGTAGTGTTTTATGTGGTGCTGGTGATCCATTGGCCTGGTGATCCGTCAAAGGGCCCATGGGATAGCACTAGAGGTACTTTGGGCTGTGCCAAGTGGTGCAAACAGTGGTGTCCTTCAAGCATTTCCCTAAAAGAGAACTGGTGCAGTGTGGCCCAGGAGAGGACATATGCAGCACCTGCCACTGGCAGTGAGATAATACTTGTCTCTCTGATGATGGCCAGGACTCAGAAGGGAAGTGGAAGGGGCTGCCACATTGGGTTTGCTGCTGATGGGAGGAGATGTGAGTAGTGGCTACTCTGTGGGGATGATTTTGCTGGAGTTTACGTCCCTGAGTTGTTGCCACCCTAGTGGCAGCACTGAGAGGGGAGAATAGTGAAAAACATCTGAATGATGCTCAGTCTTAGAGGGGCTCAGTGGATTTATGCATCGTTGCATCACTCTGGTGACCCCAGGTCACGTTTCTTGTAGGCCCCCAATGAAATACTGCTCTGCCAGTATCCAGGGCTGCTGTGAGTCAGAGGAGGCTGTAGGACAGAAGAGATGGGGAGGGGAGGGTGCAATGGAAGGGCCAAGAGGGCGCCACTGGCCTGGCACAGCATGAGGAAGGATGGTCTTGAGATTGAGACACTTGCCTGGACCTTGGGGGATCAGCGTTCAAGCCCGAGCTCTGATGCAGATTTCCTGTGCAGCGTGGGGGGGAGGGAGGGAGAGTTATTTATGTTCTCCATGCCTCTGTTTCACTGGCGTTACTATTTTTAAATAGCAGTAGCAATGCTTCCCTACCTCCCAGGGGTGCTGAATGTCAGGTGCTCAGCTGCTCCGGTGATGAGCACCTGAGCTAGGCCCATTCGGACAAAGATGCTGCCGGTCAGGAGGTTGATGCATCAGTGTTCTTTTTTTGCATCGGTGCCTCCACACTGTTCCGGCACTAAAACTTGCCCGGTGCCTGGCATGGCTGATTCCATGTGGCTGATTTTGAGCGGTTTAGCTAGAGGGTTCTCAAGGCTTTATCCCTGGGGAGAAGGTTCCAAGCACTCTAGCATCTGTGCACCTGGTTAGAGCCCTGGCAACCCCTTGAGTCCAAGAGTCAACAGGTCTTGCCACTCAAGGCCCCAGCCTGTTGGCGAGATTTCCAGGCTCTGCTGTTGTCAGGGCTGAAGGAGTAGAGGTGTTAGGTGGGGCACTGGGATAAGGAAGCCTTGTGGGCTTCCCAAATCAGATGCAAATACTGGGACTTGGTTGTGGCAGCTGAATCTCCAGCCACGCATCCCGGCGTCTGGCTCCACAAATGCACAAGCTCTGTGGGGCCCCAGCCATGTGTGTTTCCCCCACCCCGGTGAGAGCTGAGTGCAGGCTACTCAGTGGTCTCTGCTCTGTAACTGGTGAACAGACACATCCTGTCAGAGGGGAGAAGGAAATCGGAAATGATCACGTGACAATGGGGAATAATTATCCAGGATTAGGCTCTGTATTAACAAGCACAGCTCGTCCTGCAGGAGTTGCAGGTAAATTTAAGGGGCATGGCAAATTGGAAGGACCTGGCATATAATGACAGCTACAGGGCATCACAGTCTGGCAGAGGACTGTATGGTGCCTCTGAGGATCATCTTTTAGGATAGTTGGAGAAGAGTGAAGATGATACACATGTGAGCACCTGGTAGCATGAGCGCACATGAGCTCCATCTAGGTATAGACCATCCCAGGGATGGCACAGACCCAGAGCAGGAAGGGAATGGGCTAGAAACTGTATAAAGGGCTGAGTGTGTGTAGGAGAGGGAGACCTTTGCTTCTGCCAAAATCCAGACCCAGCCGCACAGGACAGCTCATCTGAGGAAGCAGCTTCCAAGGCTCCAGGTCAAATTCTGCAGCCAGAGGTGAGCACTGACTCCAAGAGGAGGAGGCTGGTGTAGCAGGAAAGTCCTTTGGCCCTTGGTCCGGGTTCTCTCAGATCAGCAGCCTCTTCTGAGCTTTGTCTTCTCCTGCTGGACACTTTGCACAGCACTGATTGCCCTTCAGGTGCTGTTTTCCAAGGGCTGGATCCAAAGCTCATTGAAGACAATACAAGTCTTTCTATTGACTCCAGTTTCCTTTGGAGTGGGCCCCAAGGGCATCCACCTTGGCTGCGCCAACCCATTGCAGTTTTCCGTTGTTCCCTCAGAGTTATTAGAGTCTCTGGAGTGAAAGGGGCTGCCTGTTAGCCTTTCAGAGATGTGGGTTTGTGATCCCTCTCGCTCTGGACTGGAAACCCCCTTGTTCCAAGCCTCAGCCCCAGAGCACATTTTATTCCCCCCATTTTCAAAGCAAGCTCAGTTTACTTTGGACTACAGAGGCTGCTTGTTGACTCCCTGGCACCCATCCCTCAGCCCCTGGCTATAGCTGGTCTGTTTCACTTTCTGTTTATGCTCAGTTTCAGGCTGTCAAGCCCTAGAGCACATGGGGGAGTTCTGCCTGCACAACTACTGCAGTTTGGGTTTCCAGCAATGGGAAGGAATGTTCAGATAAACACACAAAAAACTAATGGAAACACCAACAACCCCCTCACCACCCTAAGTGACACCTAAATTTGGGGCTTAAGCCAAGTTGACAGCTCCCCTTTACTGGGGCAGTGGGGGCCACTGAACACCCTCCTCCCAATGAAATCTAATGGGAGCTCTGCCTATGATAGGGTCAGACCCTGACCCACCACAACGGACCTTTCACAGCTCTTCACAGGACCCGCCCCAGATTCTGAGCTGGCTGGGAATGTAAAGGTTGTCTGGCAAAATCATTGTGGAAATTTACCAGCCTGGGTATGAAATCGACTCCCCTGCTTTTGCCAGCCGGGACTCTGAATGATGGTTGATTTGCCCATTTGAAATATATATGGACACATTACTTGCCTGGGATCAGTGAAATTTTCCCAGTCTGGACAGTGCCTCCAGGTAAACGCTGTAACATGTCTATTGACTCAAGCATACAGTATCTACTAATAACATGCTATAACCTCCCTACTGGGGCTATCCGGTATCTGCTGTAATGTACTGACTTGTTATAATAACCAGGACCCACCAGTAACAAGCTATGATGTTCCGTCTTTACTGGTAACGTGCTATGACGTACTCAGCTAGGCTTCAGTATCTCTGCCAATACTGGGAGCCGTAGAACCCTCACAAAGCGAATTGGTTTGTATCTTAGTGCCTCACCCCCAGAATGAAGTGGTGTGGTCCCAGCGTACCAGCCCTGTTGATCACACTAGGTACCAGGCTAATCAGATTAATCATGCCCTTTAAAGCAAGCTCTGATTGGACCAAAGATTTAGCCTGGCTCCTGGGTGGGCTATTCTGGATTGGTCTGAGCTCTGGCCCCCTTCTGAACAAAGCAGGCCAAGCTTTGCTTGAGTGGGTGCTCTGACACCTGGCCCTATGGCCTGGCCCAGCTGGACCCAACAGAACCCTTCCGGTATGGCAAAGCAGTGGAAAGAGAGGATGTTAAAAGTGTGTCTGGGATAAGAGCAGGGTTGTCACATCCATCTGCTCAGGCCCTGACGAGCAGCAGATCCATATTGTTAACATATTGTCTGCCATATGGACTGGCTCAGCTCTCCAGGAACGCTTGGGAGACCTGACCTCTAGTGTGACAAGATGCGAGCATGAAGGACGGGTTGACAACAGCCCTTGGGTCTCAGAGTGTGAAACCGTGTTTCAGCCACTTCCACTGCCTTTCACTGTGCTCGCACGTGCTTGCTCTCGGAGGGTTTTTTCCTCCCTCCCCTGCTTTCCACATCCCTGGTCTGCACTAGATCAATGACCTTCACTCATAACCAGACTGGACAGTTCTAACTCCCTCCCCCAGGCCTTCGATCAGATGTTTGGTTGGCGGCTGTGGAAGGCTGAATGGGGGGAAGTCAAAGGAGGGGAAAGAAGATAGTGCGTTCAGCAGGCCTGATAGCTAGTCCTGCCACATCTGGTCTCGGAGCAGGACTGGGTCCCAAAACTGAGAGGTCCTGGGCACCCCTTATTCCCAATGATACTGAGAGATGTAGGTGCTTGGTGTCACTTTGAGGATCTGGCCCTTATTGGCGACCTAAGCGGATCAGAGGGACTCAGAGGTATTCAGAGAAGGGGACTGATCCCAGGGTGGGGAGAGGGGACAGCCACCTCTCAAGTGGCACAGAGCGATTATGGAGTGAACACCATGATAAGCACAGGCCAACTCCCTTTAAAGCTGCCTGCTGTTCCAACCAGCCCGTTGGCATCACACATGCAGCCAGCTGCGTCACTGGACTGTCTCCTGCCTGATGGGGAGCCCACTGCCCCATGGGAAAAGGTTTTACTGGAAAAGGGCTTTGCAAGGCAGTAAATAGGTGGGCTGTAAGAGCTGCTCCTCCATGACTGAGTGCAGAGAGCTGTTAGGTGGGAGTAGGTCTGCTAGAACCCAGTGGGAGCACCAACATGCGCCTGCACATGCAGGTCCTCACAGGGCCTCAGAGCCCGGGCTCCAGCCCAAGCCTGAACGTCTACTCTGCTGTTTTTAGCCCTGCAGACCAACCCCCACGAGCCCAATTCAGCTGACCCGGGCTCTGAGTCTCTGTGCTGCGGGTTTTTTATTGCAGTGTAGACACACCCATTAAGACCAGAGTCCACAACATCTTGACTCCTCATCCTTCACCTTAACCACTCTAGCCTGCACTCAGTTAAGAGAGCTGGTGTGAAATCCTGACTCTAGTGAAGTCCATAGCAAAATTCCCATTGACTTCAGTGGGGTAGGATTTCACCCCTGGTACCTTTAGGGAAACCTTGTTCAGGAACTTTTATCTCCAACTGCAGAATCTTTCCTTCCCACATACATGTAATCTATGAACATTAATTGTGTGTTTTGTGCACTGAGGGCTTGTAAAATAAACAACAGTGTGATGAGTGTTAGTTTATTTACCATGGAATGAAGGATGGCCTTGTGGTTTAAGCATTTACCTACCATACCCAGAAATCCAGGTTCAATTCCTGCCTCACCCACAAAATGATCTGTGCTGAATATTTCTTAGTGAAGTTCACCTGGAAGTCTAAGAAAGTAGAACCAATGAAGTCAAAGGGGTTCTATTGATACTGTCCTCCTAAATTAAAAGCTAGAAAATAGCTACCATGACTTCTGCAAGATGGAGTCAAGACCTACTTAATCTACCACCAATCATTCGTTTCAAGGGTGGGAGGGATAGCTCAGTGGTTTGAGCATTGGCCTGCTAAACCCAGGGTTGTGAGTTCAATCCTTGAAGGGGCCATTTAGGGATCTGGGGCAAAAATTGGGGATTGGTTCTGCTTTGAGCAGGGGGTTGGACTAGATGACCTCCTTAGGTCCCTTCCAACCCTGATATTCTATGATTTACATAAACATTAGTGATGTAACAAACCTGATTTTATGCTAATAATGAGTCAGTAGCAGAGTTGGGAGGAGAACTGAGATCTTTTAGCCACTAGATTATGCTTCCTCTCTGATCTTAATAAATCCAAGGCTAGTGCTTTCTGCTGTAATAAACAGCCACGTGTGCTAACAGGTTACTGCACCTTTATTAGAAGAATAACTAGAAGCAAAGCTTAATAAAAGCCTTGTAGTCTGCAGTACAGGGTCTTGCTAACTTTAGGCTCACTTTCATCTCTGGTCTAGGGCAATCAGACGGATGCAAAAGCCATCAGCAGGGTATACTATACAGCAGGGTTATACCTCAGCTCATTTGCGTAGCATGATCTGATTGGCTAGAACATAGTCCAAAGCCACTGACCTTCTGGAGTTTGCGAGGAAAAAAAGGGTTTGAAAGGCATTTGGACCAATCAGTGCTAAGTATGCAAATGAATTTCCAGACATAACACTGTAAAAAATGTGGTTCCAAGGAATCTATTGATAAAACCAAAAATTTTAAAAATGAGCAAATAAAGTAAAGTAAACGTGACCCCTTCTGATGCATTCCTCTGTGGGGTGCATTCCAGCGCTAAGGCTCCAACCATAAGCATCCAATCTGCGGGACGGCATTGGAGGTGGGGCTTATCTTACTAGTTAGGTTGAACATGCTAAAGCTGTTTTTGACATACTATCTTTGTCTACTAACTTTACATTTTAATTCTAGGGGGTTTGTTCTTCTTTTTTTGTGGGGGAGGGGGAGTTAGTTCCACTGGCTTACTAGTTAAAGTAACTTTAAAAATATTCCAGGTCATCAGACAGCGTAAATCTTTTTTATGCAATGGTGCTGTGCCAGTTTGCACCATCTAAACTGAAAGTCTGACCCACCCTATTTGTTGTGATTCTTGTTGAATTGATTATTGCGTGTCCTATCGCTTTAAATCCCAGAGAAATGGGGAGAGGTCAGAAGTAAGGTGAGCAAACAGTATTGCTAACACCAAGAGTTCAAAAATCACAAGTTGGGCCCCCAAAATCATGAGATTGTCTTAAAAATCAAGAGATGTCAAGAAATAATAAATTTGGGATTCTTTTTATTCATGCTTTGGTCTCTGTGCCTGTAGGGTGTACATGGGTCACATTTTTAGGCTTTTCCCTACAAGCACGAGGGCTGGGAATGTACCTTTTTACAAAATGAAAACCGAGGGTCTCAGATAGTCAGCTGCCACTGGGGAGCTGGGGTTTTAAGAATAACAGTAACCATTGTGAGACTCCTGGGAGTTGGCAACTGAATATCATGCCAGTAAGCTCGGCAGGCTTGGCGAATGGACTCCCCAAGGACGCGGTAGAAGCCTCTTTCCTTGGGACTAGTGAGAGCCCTAAAGTTGAGGAATGGTTTGGACCAGGTTTATCTTTACCTGGGACCATTTGGAACTGAATGGAGTGGTGTAGAGCATAGAATGCGGGGGAGAACCCTCTCCTGGCCAGGCTTCGTAAGGCCTTTGCCAGCTTTGATGTCTTTGATGAATTGGTAGCTGAGCATCCCAGGCCCTTGCAGTGGTTGACGGTAGAGCAGGGAGATGCTGTGTTTGGGTCTCAACAGGGTGAAAAGTTGGGGTGTAGGAACAGCTCTTCTGGCATCCTCTTCTGTAGCAGTAATGACCTCCTTTGCCCCTCCCCAAATGGATGTGGCTTGACTATAACCTCGTTTATGCACGTGACCATGTGTGCATTAGGAAGGTAAGGGGCCATATCCTGAGGCCTGACTGTCCTCTCCCTTTCCCCCTAAACAGGAGACTTCCTGGCTGAACCCCCACTCTCCCAGCCAAGAGGCCTTGCAAGGGTTCCCTGGGGAGGGAACTGTCAGTGCTACTACTAGGAGGCAGCCACTGAGTGATGAAAAGTGCTTCCTTCCCTTTGCACTGGGGCTGAGGGCACTGACCCCACAGCACTCCTGCCCATGGGGGACAGGGGATGGGGAGACCTAGTCTGGGGAAAGGGCTGGCCTAGGTTCTTTTCCATGGAATTACTAGACCCAGGGATGGGCCTGAACAAGCACCCTAGGTCCAAACACCTTGAGACACGGGGAAGGTTCCGATCCAGGTCCGAACTTGGAACCGTTGAGCCACTACCTTTTTGGCCATCATTCTGAAAACCCAGGCGTTTGCAGAGCTGCCTCAGTCTCTCCCAACTCCTCCATGCTCAGCCCTGAGGAGAGATGAAAATGACCCAGGAGGGAAAGCGAGCAGATGGATGTTGTCAAGCTTCCCTCCAGGAAAGTTTCTGAAGCCCTTTCCCGTGTGGGGTGACAGGATCCCTGCCACTGGGCCCCACTTGCTGGTGCCAACTCCCAGCGGCCCATGGGCGCTGTCTTGCTGTCTAGGCTGTCCACACAGTATACTATGCTATGTGGTCAAACCCATCAACTTATGGCTCCCCTGTTTTAACCTTCCTGTGTCCTCCCCTGGCTCCTGCTATTTGTTCCCCTGAGCCACTCTTTATGGGCTCACTGGAAACCAAATGAGATTTTTCTTTCCCTTGTTTGCCTCACTTCATTGCTCCCATCAGTTCCTCTAAGTCCCTCTGTTCTTTTCTTTGCTGGAGCCCTGTGGATTTGCTGCTCTCTGCTGGCTGCCCCTCTGGACAGGGGGTGTGGGAAGGGGGTCTTGTTCATAGGCCTGAGTTGGAGGGGTGGAGAATGTGCCTCTTCAAATTAATCAGTGTTTTCTCCTCCAGAAGTGTTACTGGGGAAAGGCAATTAGAGCAGCCTGTTTTTTTATTAAATAATCTGTGGTAAGAGCTGGTAATGAAGTTTAGCGCTGTTGTGACTTGATATTTCAACCTCACGTGTTTGAGTCAAAGCAATCCAACCTGGGAGAGCCAGTCCCCAGCAGCAGTTGTGCAAAAGCTTTCTAGCTGACACAATTTCCAATTTGTAGCACAACTAAGGCCCCTCTCAGCACGACTGCTGGTCCTAGGACACTAATGGCTGTGGGGGTCAGTCTGTTTGGGGAAGGGGTACATGCTAAACAGGAGGAATGGCTTTCTCTGGCCTAAGACGCCCGTTTTATAGATGGGGAAACTGAGGCACATTGAAGTGGGGAGTGACATGTTCATGGATAGTTGGGAACAGAACCCAGCGTATGGGAAGGCTTTTCTAGAGGCTGGGCTGGCAGTCGCGCCGCCACCACCTCTTACACACACAGCCGTGGTTAGGGCACATTGGTCTGCCCTAACCACTAGACTGTATTGCCTCTTAATTGTGCTCCTCACTTCTCACGTGTAAATCAAACTTTTGCTGGAGAGGGACAGTAAGGAGGGTCAGTGGGGGAGAAGAGAGTGAGTGCCACGTGCCCCCAGCCCAATACCACATGCCCTCAGACCACATGGGGTTCTGAAGACTTTCAGACTTCTGGAAGAAATGAAAATGTTCAACTGTGAAGGGAGAAATGACACTTGCCATTCGTCTCTCCACCTCTGCAAGTGAATCACACTTTCACATGTCCATTGACATGCATGCTCACGCTCATTCATGCAGTGCACCCCTTCATCCTGTGCCAGGGTGTGTGGGGGGGAATGCAAGCAGCTGTGAAAGCTTCACACCTTCCCCTTTGAGAAGGCAAGAGAGGAAAAGGGATGTTATCACTTTAAACAGCCACATGCCAAGCTTCTGCTGTCCTGTTTTATCTGAAGTCCGACCGCATGTTGTTCCAGGGCCGATCCGCTTTAGCTAATTAATAATCTGACAGGAGCCACCCAAGGGATTAGCTGCTGAGACGAGCTAGGCCAAACCCCCGGCAAATGAGCCCCGCGCTCCCTGGGGACTGAGAGGTGACTGGGGCAGCTTGGGGGGGAGCAGAGGACTGCACCGCTCGCAGCAGGGTGACGAGGCCCTGATGGGGATTTATGGCATCTGGGAGGGTGAAGAGGATGCGAAGGGTTGTGATTTATGAGATGTAAACTAATAAATCAGTTGGGGGGGGGAGCACCAAATTAAAAGATAACGTCTTAAAGGAGCAGCATTAATTTATTACGCTGCTCCTAATGGGGGCTGACAGCAGGCTGAGAGTATTCCCAGTTGCAACCCAGTTTCATCTTCGTCCCTGCTGGGTCTGGCTAGTGGGGAGAGAGGAAGGAGGTAGTGGCAAAAGAAATAACACCTGCTCTGTCCCAAGTTTAATGCGTGCAAGTGAGCGAGCGCTCGGCTTTTATGAGCAGCAAATCCCCCTCTTCCCTCCCCTTTTCCCCTGGAGCAGGGGCAGAGAGGGGAGCCCAGGCCTCCCTACCCCCTTTGGGTGAGGTGATCATTGAAGTTGGGGTGCTGCAGGAAGCCGCTAAAGCCCATGTGGCATATAAGGGGGTTGTGGATGGCAGGATGGCTCATTTTGCATGAGCAGCACCCCCACCCCATGATAATAGGTTCTAACCTTCCTTAGCTAATAGGCTACTATTCCAGCAATGCTGCTGGTGACCTGCCAGCTCCTATGTTTCTCCCCTCTGTGGCCGTTCCTTCCATGGATATCCATGCCAGCTCCCAGCAGGGGAGATGCACAGCCACCAGAGGATTGACTGCTCACTGGGCTGCCTAGTCTGTCCCTACTGCACAGGGGTGGCACAATGCTGGAAGCATTGGACCTCACAGCTCCCCCTACCCCTCCCATATTGCTAAGTGGGAGAAGGGTCTTGATATGGAAAATGTTGAGAGCCCCTGGTCCGGTGGCGTTCCTTTGCCTGTGCTGTGCAGACAAAAACTCTGGTCCCAGCCCTGAAGAGCTTCCAATCTCCGCTTCAGCATAGGGGGTGTGACATCAGAGGGTGCGGGAGAAAGTTCGACCAATCAGGTCATGCAGCTGCACTGGTTCATTACACACCTGTCATTGTGCAGATCCTACAGATCTCCAAGTGTGAAACCCACCTGCTTTTTGTGAGGCTTCCCCTTCTGCTGATTAACCCCACTTGGCTGGGATCAGGGGCACCTGAGTGCTGATCCTGGTTCTGACACTGACTCTCTCTGTGGCATTGGGCTAGTCACTTCAGACTTGATTTTCAGGGGGGCTGGGCACCCCCTAATGCCTGCTGATGTCAGTTGGGAGCTGTAGGTGCTCAGCACCTCTGCAGATGAGGCCCTCAAGCTCTCTGCTTTCCCCATCCGTATAATGAGGATAACAGTGTGTCCACCTGGAGCAGGGGTGGCTGAGGATTAGGTAGTTAATGTCTGAAAAGCGCTATGAAGATAGAAAGCGCTAAGTGTTGCTTCTCCCATAAGCTCACCCCTTGAAGGATCTGAAAGTCATTCAGGCAGCTACCTAGTTCTGAGCCCCCTCCAGCTTCATGCTGCTCCTGGGACTTGGAGAGGTCTGGGATTTACTGAGGGTTCAGAAGGGCCTTTTTGATCATGTCTTTTATTGCAGCTGTTAGGAGAACAACCCAGGCTGAGATGCAGCCTGACCTAATGGATGAGGCAGTGGCCTGGGAATCAAGAGACCTGGGGTCTATTCCCAGCTCTGACCGCTTCATGGGCAAGTCACGTTGCTGCTTTCTGCCTCAGTTTCCCCTCCCGATCTTTTGTCTGGTCTTGTAAGCTGTTTGAGGCAGGGGCTCTCTCTCACTGTTGGCATGGTGGCCAGGTCAGTTGGCTCTGCTGAAGCAAATAATAATACAGGGTGGCATTTTCCTAAGCCTTTCCAAGGGGACCCAAAGTCTCTTCCCCTCATGATGGTGACAGACATAAGCTAGTGCAGGAGGGCACTGAACCTGGATCAGACAGTGAAAAGCCCTTCTTCTCCACGGGGGACCCAGGAGAAGGCTTGGAGTCCTTGCCAAAGGCCCAGCTCTCAGCATTGCTCCTGCAGGGCTGGCAGGCATCCCATCCTGGTCTGAGTTAGGTGTTGGATCGTGCCGCCCTAGCAGCTCTAGTTGTAAGTGGCACCCCATCTCTGAAGGCACCTGTGGGCCTAAGAAGTTCTAACAAACCCCACCTGTCTTACAGAATCCCAGTGGGGATGTGAGCCCAGTTTGAGGCTCCCTTTGCCAGCCTGGGAGATGAGTGGTAGGTAGCTTAGTGGCTGTCCAGCGCTGAAGGTGCCTTGGTGCCAGGGGGAGCCATCCTGCAGGGCTCATGTATGGAGTCTGAAGATTGTTCCTTCCATGGCACAGATGGAGATGGCTTTGCTGACTTCCCCCAAGTGTGCACTTAAGTTGCTGGGGTCTGAGCATCCTCCATGGCTGCAGCAGGGGGCTGAGTACCATGTCCAAGCTAAAGTCAGTGGGACCTCCCTGCTTCACGTCCCCCCTCCAGCTGCTCATCCCACTGTATTGAGGCCATGTCTTGTGGTGGGAGCGTATGGGAAGGCTTTTCTAGAGGCTGGGCTGGCAGTCGTGCCGCCTCTTACACACACAGCCGTGGTTTGGCCTCCCTTCTGCGAAGCTGCCAATTGCCCACGCCGCCTCCTGACCAACATCATTAGTGCGGGTATTTATATTTCATTAACAACATTAAGCCAAAATGGTATTAAAAGCAACACCAGTGATAAATAGCTTATTAATAAACAGGGAGCCGGCTGCACCGCGCACAAATTCAATCCCTTCCTTAAACGCCTCTCTTACAACTCAAGCCAGCTGTTTAACCCCTGCCATTCTGGAATAGATTAAAAGACTGTTTGGGGGAGATAGGAGCAGGTGAGAGGGGGCAGGTAAATCAAACTTGGGACCAGTACAGTAGAGCACAGCTTGTCCCACACTAAGACAGCTGATTGGGAATGGGAGGGGGTGGATGGGTGAGTATCTTTCAAATATCAGTTCAATATCTCATAGCTCCTCTATCAGGATGGGCTGTAGACTCTGCAAACAGCAGCGGAACAGGGAGCATGAAAGCAAAAATCTAGTGAAATTTAAGACCAAGGCACACATCTCTGTTTGATTTTGCACTGCTCCTTCCCCGCTGCCCATAAGAACTCTCCGGCTCGCTGCAGCGAGCTCTGAAAACAGCCGGCCCTGTCCTCCCTTCTTCACGCATGTTTATTCTGGGGATTAAGAATTTTAGAAATGTGGCTTTTCTGGTCAGGTTGTCAATCAGTTAATTATTATTTTTTGTTTTTGTTTCCCTCCCCCCACTCCTTCATTCTGCTAAATGACTCCACTTCCCCCCAAATACAAAGACTCCTTTACTGCTCTTCTGTTTCCTCCTTCCAGCAATATATTTATTTCCTTAGAAACTTGGATAACTTTGAAGTTTGGCTCCCCCAGCCCCTCGAGCCACTTCTCCTAGCTTGGTCTCTTCTCTTCAAGCACAATACCTTTGTACACACTCATCCCCATGCCCACAACACAGGCCTGCTCACACGCACACCACACACACACATGGGAGTGCTCTGGCATGCTCACTCACACAGGCGCATGACACACTGGCATCTCGTGTGCTACATGACACCTTTTACTGTCCCTTATTCCACCCCATGCCCACTTCCTGTCACTCACCCAGCACACAAAGGCATTCTCTCACTTGCTTGGACTCAATGCAGTCTCATCCAGCTTGCACACTCATGCCACGCTCCCCATGTGTCCAGCCTTGCACATGCACTACGTGTATGATCTGGCACACAACTCATTCTTTCTCACATACTCCACAGACAACACATGCAGACACTTGTGCATGCTGAAGGGCTCCTGACATGCATCACGCAGTCATAGTCTTGCAAGCGATGCGACCATGCACCGGACCTTCATATCCAGAAGATGTGCGGACTCCATGGTTTTAGCCACCTGTTGGCTTGTATCCGCCAAGGTTCCTGGTTTTAGAGGGATGAGCAGTCTCTGCCATGGACCTAGGCTCCCTCCCTGCCTGGACCTTTCCTGAAAGTGGCAGAGGTTGGAGGGAGAGACAGTGGGACCCAGATTGTGACCAGTGCAGGATTTGGTGTCATCTTCTATATTCGTATTCCGGCTCCAGACCACAGCAATTGCCTTGAACTTCCTAATTGAGTTCAGCCAGAGTCTCTTTGGTGTTCTCTGCCTTCCTTTCCAACCTGCAGACTCTGCAATTGGGGCTGGGGGAGAGGGGCTGCAAAGAGGCTGCAGTCTGGAAGGGAAAGAGAGTGAGAAGAGATGTGGCCCCAAGGGGCTGCAGGATGGTCTTTCCTGCATAACCATCTGTCTGTGTCTAGTACAAAATGGAGAGTTAATTAACTAGAAGGGGCGGTTTGCAGTGCGTGTTTGTGTGTCATTGTGGCTAGGGCACAGATTTGTGTGTGTGCGCCATGTGTCTGTTGGTCAGTAGAGCCACGGATCGGGGGGCAGGGGGTGCGCACACCTGGGTGTACTGATAGGGACCAGTCTCTTACTGCATATTCCAGCTCCCTGGAATACAGACTGTGACAGAGACAGGAATTGATGGGGATCATGAGGGGGATAGGGTGACTGTAAAAAGAAAAAGTTTTTCTTCCTTTTGTGTTGAGAGAAACTTTTTACAGACACCTGGAGCCCAGCCAGGGTTGGAGGCCTGAACGCTTGAGGGGAGCATGGACCCTGGAGGCTGGGGACTCCCTGGTGGTAGAATTGGAACTCTCTGCCCCCCTCCCCCCCCCATATGTGATGGCAGCAAAACAAATTTGGCCCTGGGATTCAATCCTCTTTGAGTCATGAGTAAAGCTGGTTTGGCAGCTTCCTTCAAATCCCCGCCACCAATCCCCCTAGTTTGACACAACTGATCTGAGAGGTCTAGGACTGAGATAGCAATGTCAGGTTTGAGGGGCTTTGGCAGAGCGGGATGGGGAGCCAATGGCTGGAATAGCAGGGGAGGCTGAGGCTCCGGACTGAGGTGCATTGGCAGAACTGTGTAGGGGAAGAAGCTTGCTTATCCCAGCATGATCTTTCCTTCACTCTTATGAGCACGGAGACTCACAGATATTTCAAAGCAGTGGGGAGTGAAGGGGGAGAAAACAGGCATCAAGATAATCATGATTTCCCCAGAGCCGTGCAGGGAAATCGGAGGCTGGCATTCAGCAGCATCTCTTCTGTCTCGCTCTTGCCACAGCATCGAGGGTAAACAAAGAAACAGCACAGCTTCCCCAAGCCAGTCCTGCAGTCCCTGCTCCTGCATGGAATACAGAGACAGAGGGATTCTTCCTTCTGGGTCATGAGAGGACATGGACTTACGCCCACATTGGCTGCCACGTCAGGTCATTGGAAAGAGCCATGTGGGGAAGACCGAGGCCAATGTACTCGGCACGAAACTGTGAGAACGTTCTGGTTCTGCATGGCTGGAAGAGGTGTCCCTACATGGAGGGGACCCAGAAGCCTGTGGGAGAGTTGCCCAGCTCCATGCAAGAGGTTCAATGGTGGAGAGCGGGATTGAGAGAAGCAGAAGTGCCTCTGAGTGTGTGATAGCTGCACTGTGGGGGACTTCCAAGGACAGGCTTTGGAGACACACACCCTGAAGGAGTCCCTGGAAATAGCCCTGAGTGAATCCCCGAAACTCAGTCCTACCAAAGGGAGGCCACCCTCCCAACCTCACCCTGAATGGAGGCCATTGTGAGAGAGGCCTGAATTGTTGCTTCTCTAGAGATGATACAAAGTCTCCTAAAGACTCCCTCAACTGATTTATTCCCCTCACACATGCTGAAGGATCATGGGTTGCACATTGATCCCCGTTACCTTCAAGCTCTGAGGTGATGATTTTTTTTTAACCAGGTGAGGTCTTGCATCTCACCATCAAGCTGCTTTCTCCCTTTGTCTGCATGCTTCTCTGTGTCTCAGTGGCTTTTTACCAAAACCCTGAAGTACTGGGAGCTTTGGATGATGGCTTGATTCCACACTGCTAGATGTCCTCTCCTTCTGGAGGAGACTAGTCCCTGCTCTTGGGGAAAGCTTCTGCTCCCTGCCATGTTTCTGCTGAGGCTTGTTTCACAGGAAGTTTTCAGGCTTCTGTTATCCTGAGGAGCATCGCTTGGTCAGTCCGCAATGAAATCCCTGAGGACGTTGTCTGGAGTCAGCTTTGTGTCAGTGTCCCACTTCACACCCTGGCAGTGTAAAGAAGAGGAGTTCCCTCACTCCCATCCCAGCCATATTACTCTGGAAGGCTGGGTTCTCCTGGGAGCTGTAGTGAGTTTTCTTCGTGACCCATGGGGGCTGATCCGAAACAGAATCCCAAAAATGTCTCTTGTGTCCAACCCCTCCCCTCCCTGCCACCCCCAGCTCTTCTGCATGCCCAGGAGCTGCGTGTTCCATTGTGCTTTCATATGTTCATAGATTGTCTAGTCTGACCTCCTGTAGAGCGCAGGCCATTGAACATCCCCAAAACGATTCCTAGAGCAGATCTTTTAGAAGAACATCCCCTCTTGATGGTGCTGAGACCATTGTGACCCTCTCTCTGTAATGGAGCTTCATTCCTCGAAAGGAATTTTAATCAAACTCCACTGAGGAGTGCTGAAAAACACAAGGAAGTAATTAGAAATGTGAATTTATAGCCTCCTGAAATATCTCCCCTCCCTCTCTCGCTGCACAAAATGTGTGTGTTTACCACTCTCCCCCTCCCGGAAACCTGCATCCCAGCATAGGTCTCATTGCTCTGTCCCTTCTCTGCCACGGCCTTCCTTGTCCAAGCCTGGCTTGTCGCTCTAGCCCCCAGGGCTTCCACAGGGAAAGGAGAAGGAGCCGACCCAGTTCTGGGGGAAGCCAGCGCGATCCTTGAACCACGTCTTCTTTGGGGACTTAATAAACCAACCTGGTGACAATCCCAGTCAGCCCTTGCAGGTTTCCTGTCAGGCTGCTCGTAAGGCGGTCTTAACGAGTGTCTGTGAACCACCTACTATGTTGGCTTCATGAGGAGGGCTAGGCTGGGGAAGGTGGTCCTGGGAGGGTGAATCCAGCTGGAAATTCAGCCACAAGTTGTTGAGCTGGACTCAGCAATCCCTGGGCGCCATTCTCTGGCCTGTGCTATCCCAGAGATCAGATTAGATGGTGGATTGAAAACCTGCAAATGTTCTAGAGAGAGCCCCTTACAGAGGGTAGCTTGGCTGGGCCCCATAGCCAAATCCCAGGGAGGAGTCAGTCACCCAGACCGCAGCGCTGTATGTATTGGTCTCTGTGGTTTGGGTGTCTGGGCGTGTGAGTGTTCCACTCAGTGTGTGTGTGTGTCTTCAGGACCTCTTTGGGAGGGGTGGGGAAAAGGAGGGGAGAATCCAAACCCAGCCCAGGTGCCCCTTTGCTTTCTTTTCCAAAGAGCTGGGCTTCCCAGAGGCAAGATGAGAACTCTGTGTGGGGAGGGGCTGGGATGGCATAGGAGGTTGTGCACACAGGGACTTTTCTCCCTCGCTCAAAGCAACAGAACACATGGCTGGTGGGTGACCCAGGGGCTCTGGAACATGATTGCTGTGCAGACAGCTGCCAGCCTGGGTCAGGATTAGGGAGAGCTCTGGATTTGCTGATGGAATTTTGCAGAAGTGGGTAAATTAGACTCTTTGGCTAGATGATCCTTAGGTGGATTAAAGGCAATTTCTAACCCCTCCTTTTCCCACTCCCTCTTTTTTGGGGAGGAGCCCAAGGGTAGAATTCCCTTTCCTTGCCCCAGAGACGACTCCCAACAAAAAAGAGGGTGAGATTCTTCCCTTTTGATAGTTGGGGGGGCGGGGGGGGGGGGGAGATCCTGAACCCTGCCAGGTGGCTGGCTTGAATCTGGATTCCACTGGGGTTGTCGGTGACAATCTGTACCCACCAGACGGGAAGTGCCCCATCTTCCCAAATCCGATGCCACATGGGCAGTTAACACTGACCTCATCCTGGGCAGGTAACTGATGAGGGCAGCAGGGAGAAAGGGGGGTGGGAATCCTAGATCCTTCTCTGAGATCCACTCTTGTGCTCTCATTTTCCTATAACTGCTTTGATTTTTGGCTAATTAAAGACTCTGGTTTGCAGCCTGTGGGTTTTCTTATTTAGTTCCTCAGCAACTAACTCTTGCACTATACCAGGTTTTGGTGGAGCTGGGCGGGATCCTCAGCTCCAAACTTTTTGATCTTTTCCCTTTTAACTTGTGTCTTGCTCTCCTCTTCCCTACCTACTCACTCCCTTCGTGCCCACCCATCCCCTCTACCTGCACCCCTTATGCCCCCTCTTGTGTTCCCCTGCACTCCCTCCTCTTCCTCTCACCCATCTCCTTAAGTCCTTCTCCCCTTGCCCTGATCTCTTCTCTCCCCTTGCTCCACACCCGATCCTCCTGGAAAGGAAAAGCAGGCCCAGAAGATAATTTACCCTCCTTAGGACCCTGTATGGTTTTCAGTGGGCCAGGGAGCCCAGATGACCCCACGGTTAAAGAGACCTCAAAAAGGGTTGGTCCTATCCACTGTCTTGCCCTGATGGGGGGCCCCTGGAGCTGGGGATAATGTGAGGGGCAGAGCTGGCTGGCTGACTGTCCCAGCTGTGCTCCCCAGAGCAGGGAATGGCTGGGCTCAGCTTCCTCCTCTCTTGGCATCTCTGTCCTTTCCCTGGCACATCTCCAGAGGGCTTTCCCCTCTCCTGCCCTGTTCACGCAGAACCGTGGAGTCTATTCCTCTCGTCCTGGCCCTCATGAATTTAGTGTCCTGTAACTGCTGCCCAGGGCTGAGATGGCCTGTGTGTACTCTAGATTGGCAGCTCCTGGAGCAGGACTTTGGCTGGCAGGGATTCATTCCTGGAGTGACCCAGGCCATGCAGCTTCACACCCAGCAAGGGCTGCTGGAACTATCTGTCCCCACTTGGGCCCGACCCCACACTGATCTGCTTCGTGATTATATTGGCTTGGCTGAGAGGGCCAAACTAGTGCCGCCCCCTCCACTGAGATCATCTCTCCCTCCCCCCGGCAGGTAATGGTCAGAGTTCTTGTCACTTGCTTTGACTTGGAAACTTTCTGGCCAACTCTCCTGTCAGACACTCACAGGAGGTAACAAATGTTGGATGTAATTGTTGTTCTGAGGGTGGTTGTGTCGTTCCCCCCCACCCCTGCCCCCCCAGATCTGTTTCCTTTAAGGCCGTGCAGTAGTGCAGGCAGCTGTCCGTTTCAATAAGGAGTGTCACTGCACAAGCACCTCCCCATCCCCGGGCTCAATTCACTCCCTCCCCCAGCACCCCCTGCAGTACTGTCACACGCGCATCCTTTGTGCGTGTGCACACGTGGCTGCAGGATACTGCGTGCAAATGCCCATGGGAGCAGGCAGACAGACGGACGCTATACTCTCCCTCTCTCAAGCACTCTGGGCAGACACAAGCGGCGTGCAAAGCGCAGCCCCAGCCTGCACATACATTTACTTGTGGGTGCAGACACAAACCCTCAGGCTCACATCTGCACAAATTTGCTCTAATACACATGTGAACACACACACACGTGCCCACACAACTGCACACATCTCTCACACACACCCCCATGCTTTCTAGACAAATACATCCTTGCACACACACACTTCTCTGTGCATGGCCACTATGCACCATACACTCTCTCACCATGCAATCAGGCACCGCTCTTTGAAATGGAGAAATCTGTGAAAACTTTTTTTTTTTGAGAAGCAAAATTGATAGCTTCTAGAAAAAAACAAAAACCCCACACGTGCGCACACAAACTTCCTGTCCTCTGCAAAAAAAAATACCCAGCCCCGAAACCTGGAGGTCTGAGACGGTTGGAGTGCAGGAGGGAGGAAAAAATCCTGGTTTCCAAGGACTGATTAGATGGCATGCCAAGTGTATTAAATTTTGCAGACATTTTAACAGCAATATGCTAGATAGTTGGGTGTCCCCTGAGGCTGCTGGATTTTTTATATCCTTCACAGAAGGTCAGAGCCCTCTTCTGCCTGCCCCCCCCTGCTGTCTCTCTCTCTGTCTCTCTGTCTCTCATCATCCCTCATTCCCTTTCTTTCCCTCTTTTCTGTGCACTCTCTACTTCTCTTCTCTCGCTCAGTGTGTGTAGGAAATAAAAGGCCAATTATTTGCGAGTTCCCCAGTGAGTGGAAAAACTCTCTCATTCCCTCATGGTCTTTTGGAATAGGGATGGGCATGGTGTCCCTTTCTCTCTTTCCTTATTCCCTCCGCCCCCCAAACAGCATTGCTCCCCCCTTTTATTTTTATAGCAAAAAAAAAAGGGCAGGAAAAGAATCCATCTGGCATATGAATAATTTAAATGGCTCAACTCTGTTCCTGTTGCTGCTGTTTTCTCTCAGTTCTTCCTCCCCCCACCCCCACCATAATATTCCCCCCCTCAGGATATGGTACTCAGAGGTAAGGATGTGTTGATTCATTGGAGGGGTGCAACACTGAAGCAAGGCGGTCATCATCTTTTAGCAATTTGGCTGAGGTTAGGGGATAGCTGGCCTCCCTGTAATCTCTGCAGCACAAAGCTGCTTCTGAGTTGCTTGCTACCCAGCTGACCTGAGGTGCCATCCCTACGCACAGTCAGAGCCTTCTCCGGGTGCTCTCCCACTGTAATGCTGCTGGCCTTTCCCTTGGGCTCAAGGCTTTCTTGGCAGGTGCCCTTCTCAGGCGGTTCCCCCTCACCGGGGAAGGGAGAATACATGTCCCTCGTAAGTGATTTATTCTCTAGCTTCTCCATCTCCTCTTCTTGTTGGGTCAGAGGCCTAAGAGATTTCCCTGTTGTCTCCTCTGCCTCTCAGAGCGGGGTGCCTTGTGTGCTGCCAGAGGCTGGGCTGCCTCCTTACCCATTCCCCACAGCCTCTCTCCAGCTGCTTTCCTTTTTCCTTCACATTTCCTCAAGCGTTCCCACCAGCATGCGGGAAAAGCCCGACACCACCTGCCTCCCTGGAGCATTATTACAGGGACCCTTGTGCTGTCTGCCAACCAGTAGGAGGAGTGACGGGCCAGTGCAGCTGTGGGGTTTGCTGGGACCTAGCTATAGGGAAACCTGGTGGATTTCTAGGGTGAGCAAACTACAAAGGACCTAGGCAACAGACAGACATGGCATTGCCTTTGCCCTGCCAAGGCGTGTCCTCTGCTGCTCGGGGATTCTGTGGAGACATCAGTTCACCTGCACTGCATGACAGCAGAGTGCTGTCATGTAGCCCAGCCCGACAGCTTTCCCCTTTCCCTGGCTGAAGGATGCGAGAGGAGATAGAAGGAAAAATATGTGAAACTTTTTAGCAGGAGTCAAGCAAGTCTAAAAATACTAATTAGAGCCCCCTCCCCCCAGCCAGCCCGGGACCTCGGGTCTGTCCAACCATTCGCAGTCTCTGCCCTGAAATGTAGAATCTGCTGCCTTTTCAGTTTCAAAGTGCCTGCACCAGCTGAACTAATCCCACTCCCAGCGTCCAGAGCGCAGCATTCACTGTCTCTTTAAAACCATTTAGAGGAAAAACAAAGAACTTTAGTGCATTAATTCTGGATGAAGATGGGTCTCCAGATGACAGCCTGATCCATATTCTTCCCCACAAGACAACTTCCATTCTCCTCCCCCGCTCCCCTACCTCCAAATCCCTCCTTCCTCTCTCTGTCCGTCTGTCTCTGTCAACTTCTCCACTTCCCTTAGAAATGGAAAGCTGGCATGAGGGGTTGAACATTTAAATACTGTATACACCTTGACAGAGAGACACTCTCTCTTTACTTGAGAGGGTGTATGTGGTGGGCTATATGAGGAATATATTTGGGGCGGTGTGTATTTGTGCTGTGGTTGTGCATGTTCTGGTGTGCTGTGCTGTTTTTATTTGTTGGGTGTATATGGGGTGTGTATTTGCGCTGTGCTTTTGGGGGTTGAGTGGGGTGGTGTATGTGTATATATGTTGAGGAGTTTGTGTGTGTGTTTTTGCTCTGTTTTACTATTCATATGTGTGTGTTGACTGTGTTTGTATCTAGTATGTGACACCATGTATTTGTATGTTTGTGATGTAGATTTGTGTGTGGATTTGGGTTATATGTATTTTGTGTGTATTTGTATGGTGTATTCAGTGTGGTTTTGTGCAAGTATTTGTGTGTGTGGAGTGTTTGTGGTGTGTACTTTACATGCACAGGTGTTTAATATATTTGTGTTTGTGCTGTGTACTTTATGTGTAGAGGTGTGTGTTAACGTATTTACTTGTGTATTTGGGGGGTTATTTGTACTCTGTTTTTGTTGTTGTATGTGATTGTCATGTCTACTTGTAGCATGCATTAGGCGGGTGTGTATTTACTTGCACTAGGGAGATTTTAGAAAGGTCATTGATGTGGAAAGTCTGGTGCAAAAGGCCGAGGTGTGAGTATCTCTCATTGATAGCATTGTTTCAGAGTAACAGCCGTGTTAGTCTGTATTTGCAAAAAGAAAAGAAGTACTTGTGGCACCTTAGAGACTAACTAATTTATTTGAGCATAAGCTTTATCTCACGAAAGCTTATGCTCAAATAAATTGGTTAGTCTCTAAGGTGCCACAAGTACGCCTTTTCTTGATACCATTGTGTTAGGTGGCCAGGGCCAGAAGAAGTCTCGGCAGGGGTGGAGGGAAGAGAGAGCAAGAAAGAGATTTTCTGCCTCCTCTGAATTTCATTTAAAAAAACGAAAAATAATGCTCAATAAGCAAAAAATGGGGGGAAAGGCAGGGGGAGGGAAAATATTTTGACTGGCATTCAAATCAAGTTAGTAAATGTATAAAAAATGTTAGGAAAAGATCCTACACATGTTATAAAAGCTGCATGTAAAATCTCTGACAACCCAGCACTCGGTACAAATAATTAGATATTTATATCCAATAAAACTGTTTTGATGGGGAAGTCGTTCTCCTCCGCACAGATTTCCATTTGAGGATGAGTTTCGGTGCTTGAGGTTTTTTTCTGACTATAAAACCTGGGGTTTGGCACTAACAAAATATATCCCCTGAAAATATCTAAATATCTGTTCTCTGCTGTAAACATTCAGAGATCTGCCCAATCATGTCAGAAGAGCCCATTAATCCACTTTGTACTTTTCATGTTGGTTACAGTATACTTTGTAGAGAGGAGGAAAACACACACACACACACACTCACACACTACAGGCAAACAGGGCAACTCCAGGGTCTGGGACTCACCAGCCATCAGTCACACAGGCCTTGGGGCACACCATCTGTCAGTCATACAAGTCAACTACAGGCCTCAGGATACAAGAAAATATTTGAGATCAAACTTTGCATAAGGTGGGTTTATTTTTCACACTGTAACCCCCACCCAAAAAACAAGGAGTACTTGTGGCACCTTAGAGACTAACAAATTTATTTGGGCATAAGCTTTCGTGGGCTAAAACCCACTTCATCGGATGCATGCAGTGGAAAATACAGTAGGAAGATATATATACACAGAGAACATGAAAAAATGGGTGTTGCCATACCAACTGTAACGAGACTGATTAATTAAGGTGGGCTATTATCAGCAGGAGGAAAAAAACCCTTTTGTAGTGATAATCAGGATGGCCCATTTCAAACAGTTGACAAGAAGGTGTGAGTAACAGTAGGGGAAAAATTAGCAGGGGGAAATAGTTTTTACTTTGTGTAATGGCCCATCCACTCCCAGTCTTTATTCAATCCTAATTTAATGGTGTCCAGTTTGCAAATTAATTCCAATTCTGCAGTTTCTCATTGGAGTCTGTTTTTGAAGGGTTTTTTTGGAAAATTGCGACTTTTAGGTCTGAAATTGAGTGACCAGGGAGGCTGAAGTGTTCTCTGACTGGTTTTTGAATGTGTTAATTCTTGATGTCTGATTTGTATCCATTTATTCTTTTGCGTAGAGATTGTCCGGTTTGGCCAGTATACATGGCAGGGGGGCATTGTTGGCCATGGGCACTGTTATATTGTTGCACCAGCCAAGTTAAAGAAGGTTTTACTTGGCTGGCCAGGTGAGCAGCAGGAAGAGCAGTGTAGTCCTGGTGATCTGATTGGCATGGGGCAGGCTGTGGTAATGGTAGCCTGGGAGCAGTTTGGAAATGGGGGACGCCTGACCAATACTGGGAAAGCTGTGGCGGATGGTTTGATCCCGCCCCCGATGCAGGGATAATTGTGTCATCCAGTCAGTCACTTGTTCTGTCTATTGATCGCCGTTAACACATTTTCACTTGAAAATGCCGTGCTTCGGGCAGTTAGAAGGACATTCAGCGAGGAGCTGAAGGGTAGGAGCTCCCTGGCTAGACAGTGGGCTGGATTCTGATCTTCTGTCACTCTGGTGTAAATCTGGAGTTGGAGCCTTATTGTCCTCAGCGGGGTTGCTCCAGTTTTACACCAGCATAACAGAGAGGAGAGTTTGGCTCGTTGCTTTGTGGAGTGGGGACAGCTGCAGCAAGTGAAGCTCTGTCAGCAAAGAGAGGCAAAGTTTATTTTATTTCAGAGCTAGCCTGGCGGGGACAGTTGTGCAAAGGGGGGTTCAGTGTGTGTGTTGGGTCAGAGTATGTTTCAGATGGAAAGGTTTTCAGTTATTAAAGAGAAAGTTTGTCTCTCATCGTTAATATGCTCAATTTTAGTTGTAAGTTATTTCATTAAATCATTTTATCTAGCATCAGCCACTGGGGCTTTTATTTTCATTATATGTATATGTGTGTGTGTGTGTGTGTGTGTGTATATATATCGGGGTTCTCAAAGTGGGGGTCAGGACCCCTAAGGGGGTCACGAGGTTATTACATGGGGGGTGGCGAGCTGTCAGCCTCTACCCCAAACCCCACTTTGACCAACAGGAGAGTGGGGTTGTGTGGGGGGGAGAAAACCTGGATTTGTGCTGGAAATGGCCCAACTTGATTATCATACACATTGTAAGGAGAGTGATCACTTTAGATAAGCTATTACCAGCAGGAGAGTGGGGTGGGGGGAGAGAGAACCTTTTGTAGTGGTAAACACCCATTTTTTCATGCTTTGTGTGTATAAAAAGATCTTCTACACTTTCCACAGTATGCATCCGATGAAGTGAGCTGTAGCTCACAGAAGCTTATGCTCAAATAAATTGGTTAGTCTCTAAGGTGCCACAAGTACTCCTTCACTTTGACGCCAGCATTTATAATGGTGTTAAATATATATAAATTTTTTTTTTAATTTATGGGGGGGGGTTCACTCAGAGACTTGATATGTGAAAGGGCTCACTAGTACGAAAGTTAGAGAGCCACCTCTGTGTGTGTGTGTGTGTGTGTGTGTGTATCTATCTATAGCTCGAAACTACCACATTAACAGAAGTGGAGGCCGAGCCGGGCTTATGGCAAATATTGTTGACTTTAACCATTTTGTTTAAGCTTTTAAAGTCTTTACTGCTGCACCCCACAAACTTTAATGGAGTTAATGACAGCCCCCCAAAAACCTGTTTAAAGCCATGGTTGCACCTCTGGGGGTTGCAGCTGAGGATGCTGTTAGCGTAATTGTGACATGCAAAGCTTTTTCCAGTGCCCTTCCCACCTACATCAAGGGTACTGCCCCTTGGGAAGGTATATCCAGCCCCTCATGTGATAACCCCTCTGTTATCCAGGCCTCGCTTATGTCTCCACGTGCCTCTGTTTGAAGCCGGGGAGACTTTGTGTGAGAATAGGGGACCCGTCCTGACAGCTTTAGCAGATCCTTTTTGAAAAATAAATAAATAACTTCACACTCCTCTGAGAAGAGGAGCGAGATCTCAGTAACCGACAGCTGGAAAAGCCAGTCAGATTTCCCCTCCTTGCCTCCGACACTTTTGCCAGTGTGTTTGCAGCCAGAATGTGACTTTAGCAAAAAGGGACGGGGGGGGGGGGGGGAGTCTTCCTTCATGCATATGGAGGTTTTTTTAAAAAAAAAAAAGGTATTTTAATGCTTTCTATTAAATTGGGACTAAAAGTGGTGTCTTAATTTGCATATATTAGCATATTTGCATATAGATCACTGAAATGGTGGAAGAGGCGAAGAGCCTATAAATGAAAAATCTTTTAAAGGCACAGGCCCCCTTTTGATTGATTGATTATTTTGTTTTCAGCCTTTGCCTTTTCTCTTGGTGAAACTCCACTTGACCGCTAGCTCGTTAGGGTTTCCCACATGGGATGTGATACGAAAGGGAAGGGAGCCTGTGAGAGGCCCCGGTGAATAGGTAGGTGGCTTAGTGATGGATGGTCTGTGCCCGGGTACTTGTGGCCGGTATTGGAGCTTTGGTGAGGACAAGTTGGGGGAAACAAGCAGTCATTCCCACATTGGGACAGCTGAGAGCATGTGGAGTTATGGGTCCATTCCTGTTATCCATACATCCCCCACTCCTATCGCAAGTTCTGCCATGGGACAAGCAGAGCCGATGGTTTAGGAGTGGAAGACAAGGTGCATGTCCAGCGGATTTTTACAGGAGTTGTACATCTAGCTAATAATGCTGAAAAGCAGTACCCCCATCATGACTCTGGTGGGTTCCTCTCAGAACCATCAAGGGTGACACCCGCAATCATGCTTTTAATTCCCTCACCTCTGCTCCTCATGCACAAGTTGGTAAAGTCTCTTCTGTCCTTTAAAGAACTTTGTTAATGTAGAGACATCTCACGCCTCAGTGTGTTTTTCTTCTAGTGAATTTTAGTGCTGATGAAAGCTGCTGCTGTTGGGTGTTTCTTTTTAATTGGGGCACTGTTGTGCAAGGTGTTGTACAAACACTTATGTATGTCCACGCTAGCGATTTTCCCTGGAGCCAGTTGATTGCCAGTTAACTGGAGATGGCTAACCCCTTTGGAAAGACTAGTCTGGACATTCCCAAAAGACTTGTTCCAGGCTACAAACGATTGTAGTTTACTCTGGGTAAAAAACTCTGGTGTGAAACAGATCCTGGCTGAAGGGTTTACAATCAAAATAAATGAGAAGGATGAAGGGGGAAACTGAGGCACAGAGCAGGGAATAGAACCCAAGTCTCCTGCGTCTCGGTCCAGAGTTGCAGCATGAGTAGCAGCAGTGGAACCGTCCCCCACTCTGCCCACCAGTGTATTGCCTTGATCTGGAGCACCCACTCCATCAGGTGACTGAGAGTTTGGCCCCTATGACCCATTTGGCCCTTGGCTTCTCAGCTGAGGCTGTCCATGGGGGAATCCAGCTAGTGCAAGTTGGAATTGTGTCTTTGTAATGCTGACCTCTTTCCTCTGGGAACCACAGTGGCTCAGAGATGCATCAGGCCAGTTTGGGAGCCTTCAGCTCACAGGCATTTCAAGACTCCACCAAGGGGAGGTGAGTGGGGTGGAGATGAAGTCTTCCCCTACATCTCACTCAGCTGGGGCCCAACTCTACCCTGCTGGCAGTCAGTGACCATGGCGGAGTAGAGCCCCTTTACACCGGGGTTAAATCCTGCCACAGAGCTTTCCCTGAATCTCGGGGGATGCTCTACGTGCATCTCCCTGAGGATCCAGCCCCCACTGTAAGGAGTAGGTGCAGCTTGGAGGGAATGAAGTGCTGCTTGCCCCAAAGGCCTTGGGAACGTGGAGGAAGAAGCGTCCCCTAGGGAGTTGTTTGCCATAGAGCACTAGCTGACTGGTGTTACACAAGATGAGGTTGGCTTGTCATTGTCCCTCCCTTCTTTTTGGGAGCAGCCTGGTTAGCGAAAGGACAGGTTTTACTCATTGTGTCTTATACCCTGAGCTCCTGTCTCTTCTCTGGCATTTATTGGCACCTGGAACTTGGCCATAGGCTTGGAGGTGAAGGGGAGCCAGGCTCTATTCTTAGAGGCCACCAGCTATTGGTTCCTGTGGTAAAGGGATCCTTCTCCAAGGCGATTGTGTCTCTGGGCTCCTGGCCTACAAAGATATGGTGCCTGGTGGTCGGAGGAGGGTGGAGGAGGAAGGACCCTGTCTGTGGCATCCACATCAGCCTATGCTCTGGAGGGTGCTACTTGGGCTGTCCTCGACCAGCGTGGAATATGGTTGCAGGAGAAGGAGGGATGAAATTAACCTGGAGACCCTGAGGCATTGGTGTCTTGAGCTCCCATCATAAGACCATGCTAGGAAGGCTCTGCTTCCGATCTTAGCAAGCAGCATTGTCCCTCCAATCACCTTCCCAAGAGACAGGTGCATCAGATAGAAAGTGATCTGCCCTGGGGCAGCAGCATTAAAGCTGGGATTCAGATCCCCAGGCAGGCTGAGACCACTAGACCACTCTGCCTTGTAAGCAGCTATTGCCCAATCCTGCTTTCAAAGCACTTTTAAATAAGCTCTCTGTTGATACTGCAAGGCTTAACTCAGCTGGGTGGAAGCCCGCTGGTGGGCTGGGTTTGAGCTGGCACAAGAAAGGGCACTTCTCAAAGGGGCAGGAGTTCTGGAGGGCTCTGGACAGTTGCCCTCGCTTGTGTCCCTGCTGAGAACATGCTGTAATAACAAGAAGCATCTTAAAGATAAACCAGCCCCCGAGGTGAGGGTGTTGCCACCTCCCTAACGAAGGGAAACTCCATAACTGGGGCTTGTGGCATCGGAGCACAAGGTTCCCACTGCACAGAGACTACATTCGAGGCTTGGGAATGTTTGATGGGAGCAGAAAGGGAAAAGCAGGATGGGTAGAGGCAGCTGCTCCTGCCTGCAGTTCCCACGCTTGGCCATTTCTCCGCTCTGTGCTTAAGGCAGAGGATGCCATGGGGCAGCACCGGGTTGGGGCCACAGGGGTGGCTCATGAGAATGGCTTCAGGGACTGCACCCCTGTCACCTTTGCCTCAGGGCTTACCCCTGCTAACAGCAGAGAGTATATTGGGGTTGGGGAGAGGATTTAACCCTTCTGTCCCCCTTTATGCCTCCCCCAACATATTACCCAAGAGCTTTCCAGATGGGGGCTCACTCTTATGCCTATGAGCTCCCCAAAAGTTTTAGGAGGGTTCGTGTCCTCTTCCCCATTAGCACTCAAGAGGTTTCCCTATTTGCACCTCAATGTTTTTACCGGATCACCACCTGCCCCTCCTGCCCCAGTTAGTACCAGGGTTTTTCCAGTCACTTGTGCTCTGTCACAGCTGAGCCATCTGTCTGCCCTTCTGATCTCAGTGTTTTGGGGCTGACAAGAGGACCAGCAAGGTTTCCCTAGATTTCAGCCAATCTCCCTTGTGCTGGGCAGCCCCAACGTAGCCCATGCTGCCTAGGAAGTCCATTGACCCAGGAAGGGGAGGGTAGGGTGAGGGAGGTGCCCTCCCATCAATAGGCCAAATGCCTTCTGGCTGATGGGTGCGGTTCCCTGCCCCACGTGTTGGGTGAATGAAATGGCGCAGGTGGGGGGAGCTGATGCTCCACCGCTAATGAAAATCGGAAACCGATGGAGTAGCACAAGGTGCCCAGGCAGCAAGTTGTGGAAACGAGGGAGGGAGGGGGGTGGCTAATGGAAGCTTCTGCGAAGCGGATGTCGTATTGATTGCTGTGTGTCTATATTTATATATTATCAAGTATATAAACTTCAGCAGATGTATGGCGCATAGATAAATAAAATGCATGCTGAAAAATTAATGAAATGTACATGCAAATCCACCGCCATCGATCATGCCGGCTGCCAGGACCAGAGGGCTTTTTACTTTTAGTCTTTTTCCTTCCTTTTCCCCCCCACCATCCCTAATCCTCTCCTCCTTCCCCTCTTCACACCAAAAAAAAAAAAAAATCCTCCCCATCTCGACAAATTCCTCAGTGCAGGGCCAGGTGAAATTTGGCAGGATTTTGTGAGAATCCTGGAATTTAATCTGCGTAATGCTGTTGCTGCTAGAGACTTTCCTGGGAGGGTGTTGGGAGTGGTGAGTGAATAACAGAGGGGTATTTGAGTTGTGGGGAGAGCTGGGTTTAAGCATAACTCTTGTGCCCAGATACCTGGTAATGGACATGTTCGGGACAGCTAGGTCCATACAGGAAACCAGGCAGTGTTTTTGAGATGGGAGGAGATGCCCAACTCATGGAGGTCCCAGAACAGCTCTGCAATTCCAGGCTGTTTGTGGGTTGTCTCCAGACTCTGCTATTGGCAGGTTCAGAACAGGAAGGCAACTTGTGCCTGATTTCTCCTCCTCCAGCAGGCTGGATTCCTCCTTGGGCCTCCAAACCCCCTACATAGCCTGACTTTGGGCTGAGACCCGGCCTGCGAGAGGCTTCTTGGTGAGTGAGGAAGGCCTGTGGGTGCTTTCCTATTGCCAGTAGATCAGCTGTCTGCAGAGTTGTGGGCGGGGGGATTCTCGCCTTCCATTGGAGGCTGGGAACAAGGCCTGTTGGCTGCAGAGGGAAGTGGGCAAAGCATTAATGGATGGATTTGGAGCCATGGAAGCCTCTGTCCTGCCTCAGGGATTTCCTACAGAAGGCATCGCCCCAGGCAGTTCTCCTCCTGCAGAGGTTAATTGCCCCCTGCAGCACCCGCACCGTGTCCCACATGGGTGCCCACCTGCAGGTCCCAACCCACTCTCCGTGTCCAGACCTTTTCAACAGGTCCTTGTCCTCTCTGGAAAGCCTGGCTGGTCCCCACGTTGGAAGTGCTCAGACAGTAAGGTGGGAGGAGGAGTGACCTCTTTCGCCTCCTCTGCCCTCCTCCATATTGAAATGACTGCCAGAGTCTACTGGGTGAAGGTAGCGCCTCTCTGTACCCCCTTCGTGCTGCATGTTGTTCCCTCCAGGAGGCAGGACACCCGTGTGTAGCCCATCTTCACCACTAGCCCTGTGCTGCGGTCGTCAGTGCCACTGACCTCTTGCTCATCTGCACCAGTTGGGGGCCAGGGGGTCACTCTTTATCTATGGTGGAGATGGTGTTGTTTCCTGTATGTAGAATCCACATGCTTCCTATGCCAGATTGGGGTGGGCATGAAGAGGTGTCTGGCCCTTTAACACCATCCCCACCCTGGGGCACCACGACCGGCTGGTTCAGTGACTATGTGGGACCAAACTGAGAATTGTTCTACACCTCAGCAGGTGTCAAAATGTTTCTAACCGAAGCCATCTTCTCTGCACCCCCACCCCAGCCCTAGAGGAGCAGGTCCCCCCACCACTGTAAACTCCCAGCTCCGCAGGGGTTGCAGGGCCACACAGCACAGGCTGGGGCTGTTTATTTTAGAGTCTGTTGTTAATTGTGTCCCATTGTGAAGTGGCAACGCTCTCAGAGGGTCACAGAGAGTTTAATAGAGCAACCTAACAGCTTCTTGTTGATGCAGCCTGTACCTGCTCCCAGTTCTGTTGGGTTCACTCACCCTCCACTCCCGCATTGCTTTTCCCAAGAAGGGGCCCTCTGACGCAGCCCCCGTCCAATGCTGCTGTCATGTTTAGGGTTTACGGGAGAGCTAGGTGAACTTTGTGGGTAGAACCCTCTGGCACAGTGCCAAACAGAGACTTGGGGAGCGGGTGGCAGATAAACACTGGCGACAGTCCACTGCCTGCCCTTTGCTAGTGAAGTCACTTGCTTTCACCCACTCCCTCTGGCCTGTGATTTCAGAGCCTGTTTTTAATCTGCTCCTAGACCAGGCTGGAGCCAGTTCTCTGAGCAGAGACTGCAGAGGTCAGCAGCCCAGCGCCAGGATTGGGTGAATAGTGTTGAATGGAGCAAGGGGATCCGAAGAACAGAGGGGCTTGAGACAGCTGGGCCGAAGCCTAGTCCAGTGGCCGCCACAGAGCAGCTGTCAGGCTGGGCTAGACCCATTCACTGTGGTTCTGTTACATGGTCTCCAGAGAGGAGTGTTCATCTAGGCTGCTCCCCCTATCACTGCATTTCCCAAGAGCAAATTCTTTAGTTTCCAAATGCAGCGCCCCATGTGTTGGCTAGGGGCACCTCGAGTGCTGGACAATTGGGTTCCTCCTCCAAACTCAGCTTTCCCCACCCCTTCCAGAAACAACACAGGGGAGAGTAGGTGACTCAGATGGCTGGGAAAGAGTTAGGGGGCCTGTCCGCTGTGTCTTGCTCATTCAGATCTAGCTCCGGCCAATGGCACCGCCCTAAGGTGGCTGTCTAGTGGTCTCAGTAAAGCAAGTTTGGCAGGCCTCAGTCTAGTTCCCCCTGGACAAGAATCACAGCCACTTTCAGCACTAACTGGCACTGTGTTTTTGCTCAGTGAAGAGGCCATGGATTGAGCAGAGCGCAGTAGCTGAGCTGTCTGGAACCTCTGGGCTAGGGGCGAGGTCATTGGTGGGAGGGGATGCAGGGAGCTTACATTGCTGTTACCTGTGTTGTGACTAGAAGAGGCCTTTCAGCTCTGGGTACCTTTCTCCAGCACTAAAAGGGAAAACTTAAGGAGAGCTGAGATGACGACTATAAATCTAAAAAAGACCCTCACAGAAGAGGACCAGCAAAGCAGCGTGCGTGTCTCTCTTTCTTTGACACTTTTTAGCGCCCCCCCCCCCCGGTGTTTCCAGGAGACTCTTGGCAGCTCAGAAAGCTGCATAGGCCCATGGCGGCTCAACCTTTCCCTCTCCCCGAGCCCCGGTCTAATCAACCCCTATAATTTATGCAGAAAATATGATTTATATTTAATTTCACCACACTTGCATTGTTAATTTGAGATGTAATTAACCCGTCGCTATGACAACTAATTTCATGATGCCGTAAATTACCGCCGTCTTTTCATCAAAATTCAGTTACTTTGGCTCCTGTGTGCAATGTACTGATGCAATTAGGTTGCTAAGGGCAACCCAAAAGTGTTCAGTTTCTTTTGTGTATCTGCATTGGGGTAGAAGCTGTGGTGCGTTATCCCAAAGTCCTGTTTTCTTTGGGAAAGAGCAGAGGCAGACGCATCCGTGGAGGAATGTGCGTGAGGGAGATGGAGCGGAAGAGTGTCCTATGCTTGGATTTCCCTCGTGCTAGTCTCTCCTCTCCGTGTGTTTATTTCTGTAATTGTTTTAAAACAGCCAGGCTCCTGATCGTGCGTGGTCCCCATTCATCTCAACCCAGAGCGCCCCCCGGAGCTCTCCACGACAATTCAGGGAGAAACTGGGAAGCACTTTGCTGTCACTTTCATCCTGAACGCCAGAAACAAGCCCCGGTGCTTCCCAAAGAGTTTGTGTCCCTCTGAATTTGTGTGCGCGCGCGGAGAAAACTTGTTTATATAGATCTCCCCCCCCCACCCTCTTCTTTATTTAAAACAAAAACCCTCTGTGTTGCTTTTGTCACGTTAATTCCCATTTTGCCAACACCAGGGGCCCAGGCAGACGAGTTACCAAGGAACACAAAATTTTAATTAGTGTATTTTAATCATTCAGGCTTTCCGAGCTAATCCACATACCCTAGAGAATTCCCGAGATGCAGCACTGCTCTGCTTTACCATTTATTGTTGAGTCTATTATAATTACTGTTAGCAGGTGGGGACTGGGAGATGTTTATTATGAGTTTTTCATCTTTAGTATAATTACCGAAAAAAACAAAATAAAAAGATGTCGGCGCATTTTGTTTTCCTAGAGGTTTGTGGTGGTTTTTTTGGTATTTTTCCCGCTCCTTCCAGGTAGGTGCTCACCAATTAGTGCCTCTTTCTCTTTATTTATTTATTTTGTTGAATGGCGAGTTGCTTGGTACTTTTTCAGCCTGGAAGAGAGAAGCCAGTGCCAGTGGCTGCTGGATGGAGCGTGAGCATCTAATTTCGGGCTAGAGATTGAGATGAGGCCAAGCGAGACCTGCTTAGGATCCCAGCTCCTTGTAGTTCTGGCTTTGTGGAGTGAGTTTGGAGGGATGGTCCCAGGTCAAGACAAGTTTTGTTCCTCTGTCACCCTGCCGCTCCTCTGTTCCCATTGGTGGGGTTTGGCCAATGTCACCGATAGGAGTGGTGAGGAGGTGGAAAAGAGTGTGAGTGGGCGTTTACAAATGTGTTCATGAGGACACAGCATGCGTGAGAATCCACACATGTGTCTGGCTGTAAGCCTGTCCGTGCACAGGAGGGCATGGTCCCACAAGTGTTTGCGAGTGTGAGCACGAAAGGGGGAGTGTGCGAGTTTCATGTGCACCCCAGGTTGTGCCGAGAGGGCATTTGGAGCACACAGGGCAAGCGAGGACAGAAGGGGAGATGTGGAGCCTCCGTCCTGGAAGGTGCTTGAGCCAGAAGGAGTGTCTGTGTCTGTGCTGTGTAGCCTGCAGTGTGGGGAGTGCCCTCTGCCCCTGAGGGTGGACACTTCAGCAGATGCACCGGTGCGACCCACGGCAGTTGCCAGGCCTGCTATTCTCTCCTTTCTAAACCAAACGGCTGCCTGGGATCCGAGAGCCTTGTGCAGGAATCCAGCTCACAGCCGGGTGGGGGTGTCATTGGCTCTCTTCCAAGAGCAGCTCCTGGGCAGCTGCCTCTTCCCAAACCCAGGGGAAAGTCAGGTGCAGGGCAAAGCCTGGGGGTGCCCTGCCTCTGATCTTTGCAACTGCCTGGTGAAAAGGAGAGAAGGGAAGGGGCTGGGTGATCTGATGGGGTTCATCACTTATGCTCTGTTTTCTTCCCTCTCAGCCCACATGGGGGCTGCGCCCTGTCCTGCCCTGCCCCCTCCCCTTCCAGCTTTGCTCTGAGTTTGGTGTTCAAACAGACTGAAATCCCAAAGAAAAACTCAAAGGGTCGAAAATACACCACTCAGATCTACACTGTGAATTTTGCTTGGTTCCAATTCTAGTCTTACTCCGCTTCAGGCTCAAGCTTACACCGAAGCAGAGATGAACCTGAACCAGCGCCCCTGACCCAGTGTGGGAGCCTCACCCACAGCTCAACCCCTGGGATGGGCTGTATTCAAGAAGCCAGAGCTCTGGGGAAGCTCTGATTCAGATGTGGATTTTGGACTTGTTTGGATCCAGAGTTTTGGTTCATCCCAGAATAGAAGTTCTGTTCTGGATCCTGCCTTCAGACCTAGGTTGGTTCAAGGCCTGAGCCTTGTGTGTTTTAGGAAGTCCCCAAGCTAGGTGAGTTTCATGTGATTTGGGACTTAGCTGGGAAAATGTGGTGCTGTTGTGAGGCAAATGCCCTCTGAGTCCCACCACGTAACACTGTCTCTCCCACCACCAGTATTTCAGAGTCAGGAAAGCTAGTCCCTCCCCCACACTCTTCATGTCCAAGCACAAATATTTTCCCCTCCTCGGTGACTATTTTCAAGTTTTCCTGGAAAATTCCACATCTGTGCACAAGGCCCGGGCCGCAGATGAGGGGAGCCCAAGCAGAATTAATTCAGTAGTTGTGTAAGGGCCCTGCGATGTAATTATAACCTCTCCGAAAAGTGGTGCAGGGTTAGAGAGGCCTGGGAGAATTGCACCGGATTGGGAAGAATGCCTCTTTGGCCCCACACTCTTCTCTGCTCCTCTGGCTCTTTAGGGGTTTTTCCTTTTCCCCTGGGTTCAGAATTTTCTGATGGGTGGGTCCAGAAGTAGCGCCTTCGGGCTTCCACATACCTCAGTTCTCTGCTGATTAAGTTGGCCTTAGAGCTCTTGCTGTGTGTTTGCTTCTTCCCACTGTATGAGGTGGCTGCCATCTCAGCGGCATTGGGACATTGTGTGGTTTGAAGTGCCCTGCATGGTCAATGCAGAGCCCACGCACCACACCACACAGGTGTACATGGCAGCGTTGGATAGGGTTGGACTGTGTGTGGGCTCCAATCCAGAAAGTGTGCAATTTAAATGAGAAGATGCTGGCCTGCCTTGTAGCCATTCCCATGTGCTGGTAGCCCCCTCAGGGAGATTTGGCATCTTGGAATTATTTGCTAACCCAGTGGCTTCATTCCCAGGTGCCCTGAGGAGATAAGACAGCCCAAAGTGTTTGCTAGCCCCGCCATTCCATTTCTTTTCCTATTTTTAAGTCTCGTGGCAATTTAGTTCTTTGAGATTTGGAGAAAACTTTTGGAGACATCCAAGCTGATGGCAAAAAGAGGAGGGTGCATGGTGGCATCCCTTGCCATAGAGGGGGCAGTCTGCTCTCACACGTCACCAGCCCCACATTTTGTTTGCCTTAGAGTCTCTGTGCAGCCAAGTTCCCAAACCCTGGGATGATCCAACCGCCAAGCAGAGATGGGGAAATGCAACGAGGCCACTGTTTGGGTTAAGTTGGGTCTCTTATTCCCTCCTTCTCTCCCCATCTTCTCTCACTTTCTCCTCTCTCTTCCAGTCCATGGAGCAGTCTCCTTCTTCTGCAGTGTGGCCCAATCCCTAGGGAAGACCCCTTAATTCCCCTCTCCCACATCTCTCTGTAACTACCCCAGGCTCCTGCGGAAGCCACCTCCCTGGGCAGAGCAGACAGCGGAGAGGCAGAGCAAACCCCATTGAAGCGTCCGGAGCCAACCGGGACGGATCCATCCCCTGGGGAGAGAGTACTTTGAGCACTGGCCACGGTGGGAGGCTTTTCTTCTGCTTCCTCCAAACTTTCCCATCCCGGCTGTGGCTCTACAAAGAGGCCCTGTCACCGTGTGCAGGCCCTTCCGCACGGAGGGGTCTCGCCAGCCGCTCTTTATTGAGTCTTCAAGCGCTGGCAGAGCACTCCATTAAAAAGCCATTCGCCTTTGTGTCCCCAGGCCCCCAGCCGGCTCCCGCTCATGTGACACTGGCCACAGTTGTAAAACAACAACACAAATAGTTGGCAACTACTGGTTGTCATAGCAACTCCCCCAGTCAATCACGCCTCGGGGAAAGGGGTGCAGTGAGTGGCAGGGTAGGGCAGTGCAGCCAGGAGCCGAAAGGGGGGCAGTTCTCAGGGTTCCCTTTGGTGGGAGACTTGTTTTAGCCAAAGCTTCTTTTTTTCCCCTTTAAATAAATAAAATAGTGGGAAACCCACAGGAGGAGATGGTTGGTCTGAAGGGGAGGAGAGAGAGAGAGATGCCCCTGACCCTTCCCTGGGCTTGGACCTAACCCGTGGGTATCCTCTTGTGAACCCCTTCATTCTTGGTGCAGGGCCAGAGGGAGAATCCCCCAGATCCCCATTTGGGGCCAAAGGGCCATCTGAATCCCCCAGCACCTGGCACAATGCCTGGGGGATCAGAATATGGCACAGTGCCCCTGCATCTGGCACAGAGCCAGGGCTCATCGGCAGAATCAACCACAGTTCATGTCTTGCCAGGATTATCTGGGTATGTCTCAATCACTTCCCTGCCATTGTAGGGCCTCCGACACTGATGCACCTCAGGCCCTCCTGTTCTCCACCTGTGGCCCATAATAGCCTAGTCTACTGTGGGCTGTAAGCCGTTGGCCTAATATCCGTCATTGGGTTTGGTGTGCGGGTGCCAGGTGGTGATGATGGCCTGTGACAGACAGCAAGTCACATGATCTGGTGGTCCTTTCTGGCCTTAAACTCTAGGACTCTATGACTTGCAGAACGTAGGGCCTGGAAATGTGTGTTAGTGCCCTTGAAAATCCTGGGTTTGGTGAGGGGCAAATAAACTCCCCAGGTCCTTATGTTGGTGCAGAATTCGCAGGGGTGGGGGTGGCAGGGGAGAGAGATGGGACAACAAATGGGCCAGAAAGACCCATCTTAGTGGCATAGCCTTCCCTGGAGTGGACCATGCCACTGCCCCAGGGGAGGTCACGGGGTGGCAGAGACAGTCCAACTTTGTACCTGCTGCAGCGAGGCTCAGAGGAGGGGAGACCCCTAATGCGGTGGCCTGATGACACAGCAGTGACCTTCCTGGGACCTGGGGTGGGGGGGAGTGTTGGACAGAGGAAGACCATGAAATTGCATGCGCCCTGAGGTCCTGTCTGAACAAGGGAGAGCCCTTAGAGAAGGGGCAGCCCATCTCAGCTGGGCTGGGTCCCTGGGGTCATGTCCATGAGCTGTGGCTAGGCCCTTGGGAGAAGTGAGGGGAAGGGGGAGACTGGTATCATCTCTGAGGCAGCTGAGTCTGAAGTGGCTGTCAGGAGAATAACAGGAGAGGGGTAGACCGAGAATTTCCTCTACGTGGGCAGTGGAACCACCCATTTGGCCTGTTGGCTGAGAGAGCAGAAGCCCCATCCCTGTCTGCATAGTCTGGCCCTAGAGCTGAGGGTTCTGGACCTCCAGGGCTTGTGGTGAAGCAGCAGCCTCTGCATGTCCCTGCATGTGTGGTGGGGTGGGTCCAGGGCTGCAAAGATGTCCCCGCTGCAGACGGTTCGCTGCGCCCTGTGTGGCAGGAGGCGCTGGGGCAGAGTATCCTCACCGAGGCTATTGGGCCCGAAATGTGCAGTCACAGCTCCCTGCCTACTGGTATAGCAGACATGGATCATGGTGGCTAGGAAGAAAGGCCACCCGGGTGCTGGCAGAGGTAGTGTCCATCTCTCCTGTCATCTCCACAGGCCCTTAGGGACATGGCAGAGTTGTGGTGTTTTAATGTCTCTTCTGCCCTTTCTCCCCCGTTTAATGGATGGAAATGGCCCATGAGGCACCTGGCCCAGTGCATGTCCGTTCTGTGTGACTTATCCGCTGAGCAGTTAGCCATGCCGGGCGGGTAGTCAGCAACCGCCCCAACGGCTGCTCCAACCTGTGCCGATGTCCCCCATGGCATGTTCTCCAATGGCCCCTTCCCTGCCATCATCTCTGCCGAGTGGCAGGATGTCTGAGCAGAGCAGGCCTGAAGTCACCACTGCTCTTGCGGCTCTGCCTTTGGCTCCCCAACCACCTCGAGAAACTCCTGGAGAGGAAGAATGTTAAAAAATCTGCACTTGTAGTAAGCTGGCAGCATCCCCAACCACTGACTGCTCGGTGCCAGAGCTTTGTAAGAATGTTGACGGGGGCCGCAGCTCTGTACCCAATGCACCTCCGTCCCTCTTTGTCTCCATTGTCCTGGTAGCTGCATGTTGGTGACATGGCTCATGGTGGCACGGAAGAAAGGCCACCCGGGTGCAGGCAGAGAGGGGCAAGGGGTTCCCAGGTGCAGCAAGGGCTGAAGGGAAGTGAAGCACTAGGCTCTGAAGAAGATTGGGTAGTTAGCTTGGGGTCCTTCCAGACACTTTCCTAACTTGCTCTCTATAAACACTAGTAAAGGATTGGTGGAGGTATCTGTGCCCCACACAGCCAAAGGGTGAGATGCCCATGGGGACTAGGCTCAAGTTGCAGGCAGGCACCAGGGTCCTCAGCTGCTAATGAAGTGAGGCTACTGCAGAGGGTTCTGCAAAGCACGGCAGGACATCAGTAGAGCACCTGGCTTTGTAAATCCTGTTCTCTGAGCTGTGGTCATATGGGGAAAGTTGTGGTCTGGGTAAGGAGGAAACTACTTCTTCTCCGCTCTTTGTGACTTTCCCTTTTCCACTTCCTTATTCTTCACTGTCTACAGGTCTCTCATTCATTTGTTCTTTCTGGGGTTCATTCTAGTTCATTTCATAGAATCATAGAATCATAGAATATCAGGGTTGGAAGGGACCCCAGAAGGTCATCTAGTCCAACCCCCTGCTCAAAGCAGGACCAATTCCCAGTTAAATCATCCCAGCCAGGACTTTGTCAAGCCTGACCTTAAAAACCTCTAAGGAAGGAGATTCTACCACCTCCCTAGGTAACTCATTCCAGTGTTTCACCACCCTCTTAGTGAAAAAGTTTTTCCTAATATCCAATCTAAACCTCCCCCACTGCAACTTGAGACCATTACTCCTCGTTCTGTCATCTGCTACCATTGAGAACAGTCTAGAGCCATCCTCTTTGGAACCCCCTTTCAGGTAGTTGAAAGCAGCTATCAAATCCCCCCTCATTCTTCTCTTCTGCAGGCTAAACAATCCCAGCTCCCTCAGCCTCTCCTCATAAGTCATGTGTTCCAGTCCCCTAATCATTTTTGTTGCCCTTCGCTGGACTCTCTCCAATTTATCCACATCCTTCTTGAAGTGTGGGGCCCAAAACTGGACACAGTACTCCAGATGAGGCCTCACCAATGTCGAATAGAGGGGAACGATCACGTCCCTCGATCTGCTCGTTATGCCCCTACTTATACATCCCAAAATGCCATTGGCCTTCTTGGCAACAAGGGCACACTGCTGACTCATATCCAGCTTCTCGTCCACTGTCACCCCTAGGTCCTTTTCCGCAGAACTGCTGCCTAGCCATTCGGTCCCTAGTCTGTAGCTGTGCATTGGGTTCTTCCGTCCTAAGTGCAGGACCCTGCACTTATCCTTATTGAACCTCATCAGATTCCTTTTGGCCCAATCTTCCAATTGGTCTAGGTCCTTCTGTATCCTATCCCTCCCCTCCAGCGTATCTACCACTCCTCCCAGTTTAGTATCATCCGCAAATTTGCTGAGAGTGCAATCCACACCATCCTCCAGATCATTTATGAAGATATTGAATAAAACCGGCCCCAGGACCGACCCTTGGGGCACTCCACTTGATACCGGCTGCCAACTAGACATGGAGCCATTGATCACTACCCGTTGAGCCCGACAATCTAGCCAGCTTTCTACCCAAATTTTAAAATTCGTTAATTTTCTTCCTGCCTGTGTTTGGTGTCTCATTTGTCCGTTCTTTTTTTTTGTTCTTTCTCTCATTTGTTCTGGTTTTCTCTTGTTCTCTCCTTCCTTGGCCCATCTCCTGGAGTCCTGTCTCCTGTCACTCTCAGCATTTGTAATTTTTCTCTTCCATCAGTGCTCATCTCATGTGAACTGCTTCTCCTCAAGACTCCCCATTTGCCAATGCAGAGCCCTCAAGTTCAGTGTCTCTGTTCTGATTGGGGGGGTGCAGAGGTTCCTTTACCTGCAGGTTCTGGGTCAAAATATTGGGGTGTGGCCCCTTTCCTCATGATGAGTAAAGCGGGGTGAGATCGATCTGGAATTGAATTCCAGGCTTGGAAGCAATGTGGAGAAAAAGCAGCTATGACATCACCATACAAATACCCACTCCCTGCAGGGGGCAGCACTGGCTGGCAGTGGAAGGGTAGCTGTAGACCTACTGTTCTGTGAGTGCCCCCTTCTGGCTCATTTGTGGTCAGGTTGTGCTTACGGCCTGTCATGGCAGATGGCACTGAAAGGTCAGCCATGCTAGGTGAGCGGATGGGGAAGATACGGAAGCACGTGAAATATTGGCGCAGAAGCTCTGCCCTGTGTCTGAATTGGTCTTTGGATTGATGCTGGGATGTGGGAATGTGGGCACCCCTCCTGCCCATGCTCACCCATATATACATTCAGCCTCGTGCACGCACATGCGCAGAACTCTTCACTCGCACTTGTGTGCACACACTTGCTCACACTCCCTTGCATGCCAGCTCGGACAGACATGAATGATGGGCTGCAATTGTGCTGATATGTGCATCTGCTCACATGCATTCACACCCACTTGTGCTCACATTCTCCTTTATACCCATATGTCTGCGTGAGTATCTGCATTTGCACTCTCATGTGCACCTTTGTACACTCCCACTCCCACCAGTGAACTGAGGTTTTCATTCATGCTCAGACACATGCCTGCACTTCCCACAAGTCCATTTGCACTCGCGTGTGCACCGCATCATGAACACATGCTGTCACCCCTGCGGCCTGTGGTGCATGTTCGTATCCATTCACACTCCCCTGGAAGCACTAGGCTTTGCACTCAGAAACCCGCATCCATTCCTACGCAAACCCCTGCTCTCACACATTTTATACACGCCTTCTCACCCTGACGTGTGCACGAGGACCGGTTCTCCCACATATATGTATTCATCTGTTCCTGTGCACTCGGACACACATGCTGCTGTGCAGTAAATTACCTCCTCTGTGCCACCCCACCTCTCCTCCGCCCTCCCCCTACCCCAAGCCCTAGTCCAGCTAAAGTGCTGTAACATAGTAGCTGCGTGAACTCCGTTTCAAAGGTTAATATCAAAATCTGGAGCGGATTACCTAAAAATTACTTACAACACCATTAAAATTCTGAACTCTTTTTGTTGTGGCCGTAAATTAATTTAAAATGTCAGGTTTTTTGAGAAATCCAATAAGAAATTGAGCCAACGGAGCAATCTGTAAACTGTCTGGCACAGAGGAAAGTGTGTCTTTTCAATCGACAAGAAAAAATATGGGGCTTAACTGGAACCATATGGCAGCGCACTTGAGAGAAATCTGCTGAAGAGAAGGGAGGGGAGCATATGCAGGCAGAGGCTGCAGGAGAGCTGGCAGAGGGGAAGGGGACTGGTTTGCCTTGGGACAGGGGAGACAGGTGCACATGTGTTGGTAGGGGGAGGCAGGACAGTAGGACGGGGAGCAGAAAAGGCACATCCCTCCCCTCTTGGGAACCAGGTGCAGGGCCCCGATGCTGAGCGGGGCTGCAGCAATCTGGCATGCTGGTGTTGAGCAGAGCCCTCTGCTATTGTGGGAACAGGCTGTGAAGGCTCTGCTGGGGCATGATGAATGGTTAGCTGGCTGTGAATGAGGACAACTGGGGAGTCAGTCCACCGAGGGCATGTGGAGGTGGGAAATGGAATTCATTTTTCACCGGCGGCCCAACACCCCTTGCATTATCTCACAAGCCACCCTAGCATCCCACCAATACCTTCAGTCACCTCTAGGCTCTGGCCCGTTGGCCGATATTGCCGTGGGATGGTCCATCAGGACAGGTGTGGCCGATGTGTGGAGTTTGCAACCTCGTGCCAAACTTTGGGTGTGGATATTTTGGGGAGCTCTGAGCTTCCCCAGCCCTCATTCCCCTCTGCTCTGGCTTGCCTCTCACCAGCATTCCTCTCACTGGTGAGAAACCCTGCTTCCCCGCTGGCTCCTGCCTGCCAACATGTGTTACCCATTAGGCCGTAATTTCAGAAGATTTACAACACATTAAGTAATTTGTAGGTTATTTCAACTTTAATCTGCTGAAGTCAAGAAAATCAAAATTAAATTCAAAACACCCGTATCTTCAAAGAGCCAGGAGAGGGGGGCGGGCAGTGGGGTTGTTTAATGGCTCCCACCATCTCCCCTCCCCTCCCCTGCCACTAACTTCATATCCCACCCCCTCCCCCATGACACCAAGCTCTTGACTCACTAAGAGGGCAGGAGACAAGGTGCTGTGTGGGCAAGGGGCAGGGACCCCTGGCTTCTGGGCCAAAGAGGAGTCAGCAGTCACAGGTAGTGCCTTGCATAGATCCTCCGGCTAGAGGGACCTCTGGGATCACACAGCCTGCCCTTCATGACGCAGGCCAGAGAGCATCACCCAGCGATTTCTGCCCCTTGCCTGATAGGCTCTGCTGTCAGTTATCCTGGATTTGGACAGCCCGGGGCTGGGGTGCGTGACATGGGGGCGGTAGAGTTGCGACTGGATCCGTCCTCTAGAATTCAAACCAACACCCACCCCGTCCTCTTATTTTTTGCTTTCCCCCACTTCTGCGCTCCCCAGATCCAGAAGCCCAGCCCAGTCCCCCACACTTATTACACTGGTTCCTCCTGCTCTGTGGGGGTCTCCGATCCACTTTTGCTGGCTCAGAGATGCAGCTGCACTTCTTGATTTCCCAATCATCTCAGCTTCCCCTGCCACCGGCCTCCCAGATGGGTGGTGTGAGAATGCCACTTCTGGTTGCTGGGCTGATGTCCCAAGAGTTCAGGGCTCTCGAATGCCTAGTTCTCCCTGCCTTGGGGCCACCAGTGGAGTGGTGATTGTGTCCCATCTTCACGGAGCCTTGTGGCTCTCTGCTAATTCGGCCCCGCAAGCCAAAGGGGAGTGATCCTTATTCTAGGGAGGAGATGACTGAAGGTAGCGATCTGCCTGAGGACACTGAGGGAGCCGATGTCAGACCCAGGGTTCAGATTTACTCAATCCTAATACCCAGTCCCGTGCTCTCTCTATGAGCCCAAGCTGTCTGCCATCTGTGTCGTAAGATGGGTATCCGTGTCCTGTAACGTTGGATGCAGCCGTGACTCGTGGTAGCAGCTTCCCCACAGCTCCACGCACAGGGTACCATCAGAAAGAAGCAAAGAGATGCCGCTTGGGATGCTGGTGAGGCAACTAACCCCCCTGCATGTCCTCCCTGTGGCCCATTGCAGGCCTGCCAGAATGCTTTTGTATAACTCAGCCTGGACATCAGCTGTTACCGTCCCTGGTGTGCAGCACTTGTGGCAGGCTAGCCACAATGATTACAGCAGGAGCTGGGGAGCCAAGCCACCTTGGTTCTAATCCCAGTTCCACCACTTCCTCACAGCATGGCTCACACCAACTCCCTTTGCCTCAGTTTCCCCATTGGTAAAATGGGATAATGATGTTTATTATGACACTGCATCCAAATCCCTTGAACTTTGCTAACAGGGGGAGACAGGTTCTGATCTGGATCCAGTCTTTGTTGCTCGGGTCCATCTCAAGTTTTTGCCTGTCTTAGGTCCTTGGCTGGGAGGCGCTTTGCAAGTGCGGTGCATTGTTCTAATGCTACAGGGCCTGGTTGTCCCTGCAGCTCCTATTGAAGACCATTAGAGGAAGGATGGTCCATCAGTTACAGTGCTTCTTGGAGCTCAAGAGCCCAAGGTTCAATCTTTGAGCAAGTCACTTAGCCTGTCTGTGTCTCAGAGTATGTCTACACTTAAACCACTACGTTGCCAGCTGTAGTGGTTTAAGTGTAGACACTAGCTAGGCTGATGGGAAGGGTTCTCCTATTGGAGTAGCTAATCCATGCCCCTGAGAGGTGGTAGCTAGGTCAACAGAAGAATTCTTCCATCAGCCCAGCATTGTCTACACCAGGGGTAGGTCAGTTTTTTCACATCCCAAGAGATGTAGCTATGCTGATGTAAGTTCCCAGTGTAGCCCAGCCCTCAGTTCCCCATCTGTACAATGGGGATAATCGCACAGTGCTATCTCCCAGGACACACATGTTGCAGATTGTGAGGCGCCCAGATACTACGGTGTTGGGGCCCATATAAGAACCTAGTTATAGGTGCATAGCACATCTGAAAAGGGGGTGCATAGTCTGGGCCCTGCATGGTGTAGGTACACCTTGTGAGCAGAGCTCCTGCTGACTGGCTGCAAAGAGATCAGGGCAGCTGATTGCCCCCTTCCCTGGTGCCATGGTCCCATGCTGTCGCTGCCACAGCCCTTGTTTGGAGAGGTTACAGATGCAAACGTTTGGCAGGATAAATGAGCCATGCTGAGGAAGGAGCGGGCTGGCTGGTGGGGCGCTGGGTTTGAACAGACTGCTTACAGCATCAGTGCACTCACCCCTGCGTTCCCTTGGAGTTTTTAATATACAGATGTGCTGGTTGAGAAGGAGGAAAACAATGGTTCAGGCACCTCGCTGGCTCAGCAGCCACTGAGCAGGGCCCCCCACAGACCCGGCCATATGTCATTGTCCATGCCTTGCTTTTGTGCTCAGCTCGTCCCGTAAAATAAGCACTGCTGGGCAATGGTACCCCCCAATGTCCTGTTCTACATATTCCAGAGGGCCTAGATCTCTCCACACTCATCCTAGAAAATGTCCAGGTTCCCAGCTCAGCTCCCAAGGCACCTCTTCCCTTTCTCCTTCCTGGTCAATAGAGCCATGTGGTTTGGGTGCTGACAGCCCATTTGGCAGGGATCCATAACTGCTGAGTATGCAGGCTAGCTAGATCTATGCATCCCTGCACTGCAAGGGTGCCAGCATGGGAGAAACTCTGTGGCACAAGCTCTCTGTGAGCCAGATCACCTAGAAGGCAATTTTATCTGTGAAATGCATCACTGATGTACAGTCCTGCAAGGCTCTGGGCACCTCTCAGGAGCAATGTCACCAGCTCTGCTCAGCATGGGATCTCCGGAGCAGGGGGAAATCTCGGGGCACTTTTCACTTCCTCCACAGCCGAATTTTCCTGCTTCATTCTTGTATCCCTGGGATACAGTGCATGGCTCTACCTTTTTTCAGCTCCTTGCCCATGCCATCCTAGGATCATCTTTTCCCTTTAACGGCCAGCTCTGCATGTTTGGTTGCACTCCTGCTGGAAGCTGCTCTGTGCAGTGTTAGATGCCGTCCCACATCCCCAGGATGAGCGGAGAGCGGAAATGCTTGGTTAATCTCTGCTCTTCACTTTGGCAGTGTTTTCCCCCACTTGTATCAGATTTGGTGACTCCCATTCTAACTCTCCAGCTGCCCTAAGACCTCCGGTGGGTTTATCCTCCTGTCAGTTTAATGTGGATGAAAGATGCTGGATTGACAGCCCTGCAGACTGAGGGGGCTTGATTTACCCCCAGAGTCTCAGCAGCAGGGCCAGCTTCCCCCACACTGGCCCATCCATTGTGCCACAACCCCCTGGCCCAGTCTGTCTTTGGCCCTTCTGTAGATTCTGCCCATCAGAAAGCCAGTTACTGCTAGTTGTGCTGGTGAGCCATCTTGTGATGTGGATTGAGACTCTGTTCATTTCAAACAGGCCGCTGGGCAGCTGTGGACGGTGACAGCTGTTGGCCCCTACTGACCTCAGCTGGGTTTGAACCGGCAACTCCTGAGGGTTTTTTTTTTTGTTATTTTTTTTATTTATTGATAGATAGTCTCTGCAGAGTTGTTCTCTTGGTCTTTGTCTTCGCAAGGAAAAAAAATGTGTGTGTAACAGCTGTTTGCTAAAATATGTTAAATCCTAGTGTAGACAAGGGTAGTTGTGGTTTTAACATGTGATGGTTGGTTGAGCTAAAACCTAGGGAGAATCTAGGGTTAACTTCAACCAGCTAACACGTTAACTTACCTTGTCTACGCTAGGGGTGAAATTCTGACTCTGCTGAAGTCAATGATAAAACTCCCAGTGACTTCAACTGGGCCAGGATTTCCCTTTAGGATTTTAGCATGTTTTAGTCAATGTATTAAAAATATACTTTCTTTCCTAGTGTAGACATGGCTTAGTGAAGTTTAATTGACAAACACTTATTCATTCAGTATTGATGGGATTCTTCTCTGTTATCCCATTCAGTAGGGAATATGGGAATGTAGCAGAGTCCTGGAGGAGTCTGTTATTAGAACTTCCTCCTTCTTTCACTCACTTTCCTGCCCCTTTGATGCAGGGAGCATTGTTCAGTGGTTACAGCACAGGTATGGGAGACAGAACTGCTGTTCTCAACTCTTCTGCTGACTCTCTGTGAGACTTTTCAGCAAGTCCTTTCAGTTCTCCCTACCTCATTTTCCTTGTGAATGGATTGGGGCAGGAACTGAGAGGCTCAGTTAATTAAAGTTTGCAGCGTGCTTTGGGATCCTCAGATGGAAGGGGCTAGAGAAGCATGAAGAACGGTTCTTGTAAAATACCGGTGCACAGTATTAATGAAAATACTTTGCCTATCTGTAGTGCCTTCCATTCAGGGACCCTAGATCACCTTGCAAGCATCAATTAATTAAGGCGCACAGATCCCCTGTGAGGCAGGCAGTGTACCTATTAGATAGTGCACTGGACTATGACCCCGAAGATCTGGGTTCTATTCCTGACACTGCTGGATGGCCTTGGGCCAGTCACCTCACTTCCCCGTGCCTCATTTTCCCATCTGTAAAATAGGGATAATGATACCTGCCTCCTTAATAAAACACTTTGAGAGCTACTGATGACAAGTGCTATATGAGAGCAAGGTATTCTATTATCCCCCTTTAACATATGAAAACTGAGGCACTGGAAAAGTTAAGTGACTCACTTAAGGGAGGTATGAACTTCTGACAGACCTAGGAATGGAAATCTGAGATCCTGCCTCTCAGTCCTGTGCCATAGCCTCTGGACCAGGCACTCCCAGACTTGTTTCAATGGATGGGCTACATCTTAACAGAGAGCTGGTCTCATGCATGGCCCCCCGCCCATTCCCAGGCCCGGAGCCATCTTGTGGCAATTGCTTACAGGAGAAGCATTTAGAGTGGAATTTTCACCAGCTGACACTGAAGCTTCTGGGGGTTTTACTATCCTCCTCCGTAGCAGAAGAGTTGGGCTGGTGCTGGGCTCTGTGGAAAATCCCACCCACCATGTCTTCTTAGCTTCTTTTAATGCAGCTGGAAACAAGCGGTGCAGCCAGCACTATGTGACCAGCCAGCTCTCCATGGGATGATCCTGCTGTGTTCAGTCCCCAGATAGACCACCAGTAGTAGGTGCCTGTCAAGGCTGATTCCCCACTCTGGCACTTTGAGTGCAGAAGGTGGGGGCCCCCAAGGATTCTAAAAATTAATACTGGCCACTCAAGGCTTGTATTAAACTCCCAAGGATACAGCTTTTCTCTAACCTTGGACTGGTAGATGCTGCCACCACCCAAGTGCAGAACCCCTTTGAAAACCCAGGAAGGCACACTTGGGAATTCCTTCCTGTGGGGTACCCTCAAGCCTTTCACCCCCGCCCCTCCGGTGAAGAGCTGAGAAAGGAGGGAAAAAAAAAAAGAAAGAAAAGAAATCAGCTGTTCCCACCAGCTAATTAAACATGTGCACAAACCTCTTAAGACACAAAAATCCAATTCTCGTCTTAAAAAAAGGTAAATTTTATTAATAAAAAAAAAAGAAAGAGAATACATCTGGGAACTCAGGCTATTGCTAGATTTTAAAAGAGCAACTACAAGGATTAAGCACCAAGAATAGCTTTCTTGAGGTCCAGCTTAAAGGTTACAAGCAAAACATTCCTCTGGGGTTAGCACAGAGGAATCCACAAGCCATAACGAAATAAAAGGGATAAACCTAATCGCGTCTTCCTAGACATTTCCTGATCTACTTACATATCTGGGGTTTTAAATGAGTAGTTTCTAGGTATGATACTGATGACTTTTCATACCTAGCCCAAGCTTCTTACAGCATAGCTCTGCCCTGTCCGCCTCTCCCCGTGAGAACAACAGACAGACAGACAAAAGGGGAGTCTTTGTTTCAATTTTAAAAAGTTCTAGCCTTCCTATTGGCTGTCTTGGCCAGGTGCCCACTCACTTCCTTTTATCTATGCATAGCAGTGAGACTTTTTAACCCTTTACAGGTAGAGCAATTAGAGAACAGCGACTAAGAGGGACTTATAGCTACTGGGTGTCCATAAAAGGGTGCTACCCCCCTCCCTTCATTTAGCACAGCACTGCACAGAGCAGTTCTCCCCTTCATGACGTGCTGTCTCCTCTGTCTGTGAGCATGTGGTTGGGAGGCTGCTAAAACCTTTACTTTTTGGTGACTGTACTCACCAAGTGGATACATGAGCAGGGGGAGCAGCCAATTTGGACCTATAGGGAGAGGTCACAGGCCACTGAGCATTCGGACCACCAAGAAGGGACCCTGCTGGACAGCTCCTGGGCCCGTTTCTCTCCCACTAACATACGTCCTGGGCTCCTTTCTTCTCCGTGCTTGCCCCAATGCTTTGTGCTCTCAGCATGTGTTGTGATGGGGCACAAAGGGTGGTGTTTGGCCAATTGTATAGATCATGACCAGCTGCAAAGTTTGGATCTGGACTTCCTCAGTCTGGGGGTGTTTGGATCCAGAGGCTTGGGATCTGGATCAGCTCTACATCGAACCACCGAGCCAGAGTGCGTTCATGGAGCAAGTTGGTGAGTAGGGTGCATGATGCTGGGGGTGAGATCCCAGCGGGCCACATCCTCCACGGGGCTGCCCTGCCTGGTGTGTGGACGTACTGGTGACTCCAAACCGTGGTGCAGAATGAGCATGAAGAGTGAGTTAGAGAGAGACTAGCAACTCCAGTAGCATTTTGGAAATAATGGGGCTCCATGCTCAGGCAGTAGTGCAGGAGTCAGGCAGGGCCAGGAGACGGGCGCTCCGCCCGCCAAGGTGGGGAATGGGCATGGGCAGAGAGTAGGCTGGGAACGTACCAGGAAAGGAGGCGTGGGTTCATCCGAACGTGCCAGGCAGGTAGCTGGTTGCCCTGTTTCTCCTTGGTGTTTGTTAGTCTCAGAGTCCTGGTTCACAGCTCCCTGCAAGCCAGGGATGGAGGAGATCCTATGAAAATGATGATATGTGACAATCAGTCACAGCAATTAGTGTTTTGGTTAACAGGCCTTTTTTGTTTTCTCTCACCCAGACAGAATGTCACAAATAAATCCTCGCCTGCATTTGCATATTAATTGGATCGGAGACGTCAAGCATCTTTCATTAAAGAAAATGATCTGCATATTTGGAGACATAAAATAGTTATTTTGATGGGTTTTTTTCATAAGATCAGGGGGTGGGGGAGGAAGGTGATGGGAGCAGTGGAAATTGAGGTAGAGCGAAGGCAGAGAAAGCAGCTTGTTGTGGTTAACCCCGTGCAGCCCAGAGCAAACTTGCTCCCAGGAAGAAAATAATAATATAAATAATAACTGAAGGGACTTGGAGCAGCCTGTGGGGCTTCGTGTATTTTGCTTTCCAGCTCAATTTGTGGATGGACCCCAAAGGAATCTCCAGAATGGCTCCTCTCGGCCTCACCCAGCCATTCAGCTGGGGGCGTCCTCAGCTTTTATGGCTACTCCCTGTCTGGTAGCAATCGGGGAGCAGGAATCGCACCCTGGCGAGTGGTCCAGGGGCCTGGGCCGAGTGGCATTGGCAGGGAAGCCAGCCTTTGACTGGAGGCTCTAGTGGAAGCACCTGGCAGGGTGGAGGGACTGGGCCGGTCTGGGCCCAAGCTGGTGATGGGAGCTGGAAAAGGGGAAGGGGACAGGGAAGAGCTACGGATTTAGGTTCCAACCTCTGGGTGCTGTTGGAAGTGGGGGTTGGGGTGAGTCCTCTCCCCCTGAGCTCCTTACCATGCTATGAAGTGCAGCTAGCAAAGGAGTGGAGTGATTCCCCTTTGCTCCATTTGGCCCCTTGGAGGCAGTATCCTTGGTTGTGGGTTCTCTTCGGCTCACAGCCTCATGCTGGCCAGTGCACTGTAAATCAGGATGGTGACTCTTCCACTCCCCCCATGCCCCCACCCTTCTCCCCCATGTTCATTTGGGTAGAAGTGCTGGGAGTGTCAGCGAGTGTGCACGTGAGCACAGGAATCCATGTCTGAATATGCACGTGGAGGTGAGTGTGCAGGTGTGCTTGGGCTTCGGAGCCTGTGAGTGTGTGAACACATGGCTGTGTGATAGCAGCATGTGAAGCAGTGAGTACAGGGCTGTGTGGGTCTGTGTGTCAGTGTGCAGGTGTGGGGGCATGTCTGAGTGTGTCTACAAAAGCGTGTCTGGGGGGGCACTGTTCCTGGAGAGGCAGGGAAATAAATGTTCCCATTTCAAAGTGACTCAGGGACTGTGATTCCTTACTGACTCCCTGGCTGTTCTAGGACCAGCGCAGGCTAGAAAAGGCTGAATTTGAGGCAGAGAAAAAAACGTGTCTAGAACTTTTGCCAGAGCTCCCCGTCCAAATCAGTGCTGCACTATTGTGCATAGTGGGCCTGACCCATTAGGTCCTGTTCTGCTGCCCTGACCCCACCATTAACCACAGTCCTAATACAGTTTTCCTCCTCCTCTTCCGTCTCTCCCCTGGTGATCTCCCCTGGTGTTGGTGAGAAACACTACACAGCAGCATAGGATGGGACATGAACCTGACCCTCTCCCTTCAAGGCCCTGTGGGGAAGTTACGGAGGCAGAAGGCATTGGCCTGAGATGGAATTTGGCCAGGATGCTGGGGTGAACACTGCTACTCTTGCCAAAAGCACCATGGAATCTTTGTGCCAATGAATGGGCAGGACTTCAGCTTTAGATCTGCCCCTAATGCCGGGCTGGGCATCTTGGTTCCATGCTTACTCACAGGAAAGGGTGCCCCACGCTGAGTCGCCAACCCTGCTTCAGATCTTCCCATCCACATGCCAGTCCAGCTCCACTCTGCTTAGCTTGTGAGTGCCACAGTAGCAGGATCCACAGCGCAAGTCTGTACAGCTGCAGGGCACCTGCCAGATTTACAAGTGAGGTGACAGTGCAGTCCATCCCCAAGCTCCCATCTAGGAGGGAGGGAAGGAGGCAAGGGGTGATGGCTTCCTAGCGTGTGGGTGTCACTGCCCTGCGGAGCCATCTGTCTGTTGCTTAATCTGGCCAGCTTGCTGCCTGGGATGGGGAGCCTGGAACCCTCCTTACCGACTGGTTACTCTGGGCGAGATGTATGGAGACTGTCCCTGGACCCACAGCAGGACAGAGTAGCCGAGGCTTTCCAGACAGAAAACTAGGCAAGAAATTCAGCCTTGGATTATTCTGTCCCGGTGCCTCATGTTCATTAAAGCCTCTGAGCGAGTCCTCAACTGGCAGGATCTGCAACACTTCTGGGGAGCCCTCCTTGTGGGAGGAGGTCACAAAGCAGGGGGTGCCATCCCGTCTCCAGTCCTCTCTTTCCATGAACCCTGCTGCGGTGCCATGGATGCATGTCCCCCTGCCCTTTCTCTTTGGTTGGCCGTCTAGAAAACACCAGCATCTGCACAACTGTTTGGTGGGGAGCTGCAGACTTTGTGCTTCAGACCTCTGACAACACGGCCCAGGTCTACTGCTGGGCCCGCATGAACAGCCCCGTACACTGAAGGCCTCGCTTTATTAGCAGCAAAGGCACAATCTGAACACCAGCAGTGCCCACCCCTGGCTCAACGTAACACCCTCCGGTGGGGGAGAGGATGGTCAGCCCCCATGGTCTATTCACTCATTTCTCCCTCTCTGCCTCTGCTTCCCCTTCCAAACGTTGTCTCATCTGTTTAGACTGAGCTGTTTGGGGCAGGGACTGTCTCTCTCTAGAGTTATGTCTGCACTGCAAAAAAAAAAGGTGTGTTCTTAACTCAGGTTAAAATAGCCATGGAGACATGGCAACTCGGGTGAGCAGCTCAAGTTAAAGCCTGGAGAGGAGCCTGGAGCTGACTAACCCAAGTGAGAAGCTGAGTTGCATGCCGTCACCGCTATTTTAACCAGGGTTCGCTACCCCGAGTTAAGAATCCCCCCTCCAGTGAAGACATACCCTAGTGTTTGTGCAGTAGCCAGCACACTAGGGCCCTGATCTCAGTCGGGCCTCTGGGTGCTGCCATAGCACAAATAATAATAACAAGATTGCTTTCTTTCCCTGGCAGAAGCTCCTGTGGTCAGTGCTGTGTCTCACCAGGAAATCTCCAAAGCACAGAAAGGTTTGACTCCCAGCTCCAGAGAGCCCTGTCCCAGCTGACACCCCGTGCCTCAGATCCCAGTGTTGCCCCATTCCTGAGAGGAGGTTTCATGGTTTGTCCTGTGATTAGCCCCCGCCCCCACTCCCCTCTCCACCCCACACATCGAGGAGGGATGTTTTTTTTCACAATCCCAATCCTCAGAAGCCGTCACTATCCAGGGAACATTATCACACACACTCGAAATAACCCAGAAAGCTGCCAGCCCCATATTAGGGAATGAATCCCCGTCGGAAAGCAAAGGGAATGCAAAATTTATTGACAGGCTAGTGTGACTGCAGGCAGCTTGCATCCCAGCCCCCTCCCCTGGCTCCCACCACCATGGATAACTGCCCGTGAACCTCTCTGGCACGGCAAGCTTTTATATTTAGTGTCTTCAAGGTACCCTTGTCTCAGCTGCTGCATTTGTACTGTATGTGAGCCTCCTTTGGGAATGAAACGTAGACTGGGGCAAGGGGGACAGGTTGGAATCAGCTTCGGCCCTACGCTGCACCCCACTGCACCCCCAGTCTGCTCTGTCATCTCCCCTTCCCATGAAGTGATGGCAAACATTTAATGTAGGAGACCAGCCAGCCTAAAAGTTCTCTTCCTCTGCTGCTTTCTTTGGAGGAGTTTTATTGTCATTGTCATTCTAAAGGGAGGCAGCATGACTCAGTGGTTAGAGCAGGGGATTGAGAGTCAGAAAATCTCACCTTCACTGTCACTGATTAGCTGTGCTATTTTGGTCAATTACATGGCCTCTCTGTGCCTCACTTCCCCCACCTGTAAATTTATAGTGCAACCTATCACCGTAGTATTTGAGCACCTTCCACACAGAATGGATACCAGTAGTGATATTCGGGAGCGGGAGTTCTTGGTGTGTCTAGTAATTCTCCCTGGGTGTAAAAAATTCTGCGTGGGAGATAAGTGATTTGATTGCTTTGTCAGTGTTGGTTGGTGTTTTTGGTCAGGGACTTTCTCTGAGTCAGGATTTTGTTTTGGTTTTTTAAGTGAGTAGAATGATCATCATTCTTAGCTGGCTTCTATAAGGCAGCTCGAGCCCCTCAGATAGACGTCGCTATAGAAATGTGGAGTGCCACTATTAAATATTTGTATTGCCTTTTAATAGACAGAAACAGGGAAATACACAGGATGCGTATTATCACTTCTATGGTACCCTCCAGACATTGGCTAATTCATTCTCATGACCCCCTTTATGAGGCAGGGAAGTATCACTATCCCCTTTGTAGCCAGGCACAGAGCAGTTAAGTGACATGCCCAAGGTGGCAGAGGGAGATGGTGTTAGCAGTGTGATTAGAACTCTGGAGCAGCTGGCCCCGCTTCAGAGCCCACGTTTGTTGCTATCATAGTGTCCAGAGCAAGTCTGCCCTGGCTGCTGCAGGTTATTTGATGTGGTGCATGCTGAGCTAAAGACCAGTGCTATTGTTGTATCTGGAACCAACTATAAACCAATTTGGAGGCGGTGGGCTGTGTTAAGAGAAGTGGTATCGACCAGACAATTTTTCCTTGAAAAGCAGAGACCCCAGAAGCATCTAAGCTACTAGCCCAGTGGATGGGCATAGGAGGAATGGTGAGTAGGGGATGAGGTTAGGGAAATCACACTCTTGACACGACTTAGTACTGGGGATTGTTTGGTGTGCCCAGAAAGGGTAGCACAGCAGGGCAGGCTTTCCCCACTAAAAGGTTGCAACTAATTCTTCTTTAATTATTTCTGAATGTTGCCACCCTTGCCTTGCATGCACCAGCAGAAAATCCCGTCTCCATGACCCAGTTGGTTTTTGGCCTGCCTGCTGACGGTGCCAGTCAATGCCAGGTATGGTGTTTGGCCTCCCTGGGACTAGACCAAGACCAATCCCAGGCCCTTGATTCGTTCCACTCAGGCCACAGGATGGTCATCACTGGTACCAGCCTTTGGTCATTGTCAACCTAAGTCTGTTCTCACTTACTTGTCTTTCACACCAGCGTAACTCCGTAGAACTCAGAGGGTTTACACCTAATTGACCTTGGCATTAAGTGAGAGGAAAATCGGCCCTGGGGCCACATCGAGGCCTGGGAGCTCCACGTGAAAGGCTCTGTTGACTGCTGATTCTCAGCAGTCCCAATTAAAAGGGACGTTTTAAAATTGCATAGCCAGCTCTCTGACATCTTCTCTCTCAGTTCCAAGAAGGGAGCTCCTCACATCCTACCAGGGGATGGTAGCTGTGTGACTTCCATGGTTGTCTGTCTATTTGGCCACCTCCCCCTGGTACCTAAGCACCAAGGGCAGGGACCAACTCCGGGGCAGCCATGGAGAGGGCAGGCTGCACACTCAGGATGGGAGGTGGTCGGCTCTCAGGGCCAGGTCGCCACAGAGAGATCCATCAGTGTGAGCAGAAGTTTTTAGAGAAAAAGAGTTTAGTGATTTGTGGTGCATTCAGCTCAGCAGATGGGAGCTACAAATTCTCTCTCTTTAGTGAACACTGTCCTTTAGTGGCTGGCCGGCGCCATCAATCACACACAGACGCCATCAGGAAATGATTCCCAATCAATTATAATTGCTCTTCACCTACTTCCTGTATATCACTTATATTTTACTGCAGATCCTGAAGAAACAGGGGATCTGAGACTCTGTTCCTTAAACTTTTTCTGTCCACTGCTGGCCCACCCAGCTCGTTCCCTGGGACAGCATGGGGAGAGAAAGAATACGTGGTTGGTTTTAAACATGTAGGTGAATTTTATTGCTCCTGAAAGCCAGAGACCGATAGCTCGAAGGAGGAAGATGCTGTATATACAGTGGTGCCCAGCCCTGCCCACAGGCATCTAGAGTCTGGCCCCGTTTTACAGATGGGGAAATTGGGGCTCAGAGAAGCTGCCCACATTTTCAAATTTGGCACCTAGATAGAACCTGGCTGCATTTAAGTGAAAATGACCAGACTTCCAGAGATGCTGAGCACCTGCAGCTTCCACTGACGTCCCTGGAAACTGAGGCCTCACTCAGTGCTGTGCAGGATCAAGGCCCTAACACAGACCCTCCCCACAGCTCCAAAGGGGACTCTCTCAGACATCTCTTCTTATTTGCCACTACTCTTTCCCTGCTCTTTCATCTCCTCCTGGGCCTGATTGTTCGCATCACAAGGAGAGAAACCAGCATTTAGAGAGAGGTCTGAATCAGGGTTTAAGACCCATCTGGGTTCTGGGCTGGAGATCAAATTGGGTTTGGGTTTGGCAGTACCAAAATCTCAGGTTCTCTGCTGGAGAGATTTCAGCTGCATCTGAAGCAGAACCAAATGTCTTGGACCGGGAAGGGAGGTAGGGATCAAAGAGTCCATCTGGGCAAGGAGGACTGGAAAGAAGAGTGTGCCCAGGGAAAAGAGGACTGCGCTGGGGAAGTCTGTCCACAGGGAAGGCAATGCAGATGAAAGATTCAGGAGGCTAAGACTGTGTCTACACTGGGGTTTCAATTACTGATGTAGCTGTGCTAGTGCAAACTCCCAGTGTAGATACAATTTACACCCATGCAGATCCCTAGTGTGGACACAATTTACACCTCTGTAGATGCAATTTACTTCCTTGCAAATACCATTGTTACCAGTGCAGCTGGCCCTGGTTGGGTGTGATAGGAGGTATCTGTGCAAAAGGGAGTGAGTGGTGAGGAAGCTCTGATGGAGCGTGAGCAGGGGTGGGTGGATGCCATCCAGCTGGGCAATTATTTTATGGAGTCCTCAGAAGTCCAAAGTTATGTGTGTTTGTTAAGCGCCGTAACGCTGAGTTTATTTAATGTGGCTTTAACAGCCGCACGCTTTTATAAATCAAAATAATTAAAAATAATAAATTTGAAGGTTAAACAACAGCTTGCGCTCTGGCAGAGAGGAGAGGAGGGCATCTGAGCTGGGTCTAGGAGGGAGGGAGGGGAAGGATGGGGGGGTCTCATGTGGCTAGCTGGGTCATTGTCATACCACTCTGGGGGGGAAAGGGGCCTAGATGGGGTGTGAATAGCGATTGCAGAGATCTGAGCATCTGCATGACAGTGCCCGTCACGCCAGCCTGGGGCCCAGGGGCAGCTTTCTGTGGCCCAGCCGGCGCCCCCTCGTGGCACCATTGATGCATACGCATTGAGCCCCACGCACTGCACCCTCTCTTCCCCACCATCTGGCTCTTGTCCCCCCACCCCCAGCCCCATGTTTAAAGCTCTCAGAGACCCCTGGGTTTCCAGCTCTCTCACAGGATTTTCCGGTTATCAATATTCCCCCTATTGCAAGGCATTTCTATTGACGCTGCCATTCATGGTATTTACACAGAGCTATCGAGTGCCGCCTCCCAGGACCCAGCCCGGCCATTCGGGAAGGAAACAGGTCAGGTCCTCTCACAACTTGGGCTTAGTGCTTGTGAAAGGGGGAGCTTTAGGCAGACCTTCCCGCACCCCTTTTTTCTCTTTGGTTTACTCCAAAAGATTACCCCAAAGTGACTGGGCAGGCAAGGGCGCGGGGGCGGGTGTGTGTCTCTTTAAATGCTCTTTGTGTCAGCACGATAAGGAATTTGATGGCTTTATCAGAAATACCAAAGCTTTATTTAGCAGGGTGAGGCGAGCGCGCCACTCGGCTCTGCACAATCTGCTGATAAATGGCGCAAAAAAAAAAAAAAAAAGGGAGTGGGGGAGGAAAGTCTAAACTTTCCTTGATTGCGTTCACGCACAGCTGGGGTTCCCAGGCCCTTGGGCACACTCCCCTCAAGGTCCCAGTGTCACTTCGCTGCCGGATCTGCACCATAGTCACCGCTACCGGGACAGCTCTTTGAAAAGAGAAAAAGCAACTTGTTCTCCCTCCTTAACTGGCCCTCATTACTTTTCACTCCGCCCCCTCACACCTCCCTCTTATCTCCTAACCCTCCATCTTCAGGCCCTTCCCCCTCAACTCTTCATACCTGCAAATTACCCCTCTACCTCTCCGGCCTCCAATCCTGCCCCCTCTTAGCCCTTCTCAGCTCTCTCCCCCCACACTCACTCCTTTCTGCCCCTCCCTTTGCCTTTGCCTCTGATCCCTCCCTACCCCAAGCCCCTCTCACCTCTGCCTGCCCCCATTCAGGCTAGGGAGGGAAACGTGACCTGCACCTTGTTATTTAAAGGCCCCAACATCCCTGTTTAATCCCTGGGGTGGCTGGGCCGCAATGAGACGCCTGGGTTTGCCTGGCTTGACCCTGTGTTCGGCAGGAGCGCTAAGCAGAACCAGCTCTCCCAACAGTCCTTCACCTGACGCTTGCTCCCATGCTCCAGCTCCCTGCACTGCACGGGTCTCCTCCCCTGTTCTGGAAAGGGGGCTTTTGCAGGGGAGAGCTGGGTTGGGGGGGGCGCAAGTAATACCTGGAAGGGGCAGAGAGAGAGAAGTCCTGGGGAGGGGTGCCATTGGCCTGGGGAGCTCTGACTCCCTCCTGATTCCAAAGAGCGGAACTGCCATGGGGGCTGAGCCAATGAATGCCAGGGGCCGAGAGCCCTAATAGAGAAAACTGGCATGGAGGGAGGGGGAGAAGACGGGTCCAAAAGTGCTGGGGCCTGCAGTTTAGGCTCTGCGCCTGCCCACTGCCTGGTAAGGAGTAGAAGCCTCCAGTGCTGATGAGTTGCTTTGGAGGGAGAGTGTTTTAGACTAGAGTGTCCCATCTGTGTAGAGATGTCGCTAGAACAAACATTGGCATTTAGAGCCAGTCCAGAGTATCCCTGGCTGCCCCACACTCTATAACAGACAGGAACCCCCAGCCCAGACACCCTGAACATTGGGAACAGTTGGATTCAGACTGGAACCTGACCATGAAGCATGAAGAGTGAACTGTGGGGTGGGGGATCTGTTCCCCGGGGGAGTTTGTCCCAGTGCCAATGCTGGTGAGGGGCAAGCCTGGGTTCAGGTGCTAATTTGAGTGAGTTCCCGATCACCCAGAGGGATAGAGACACAACCAGAATCAGGCTGTTGTGCTCAGTGATGCCCTGGGACCCTCCTGCGCTGAACAGAAAAACAAATCACCAAAAGCATCTCGTCACTCCTATCTGCATGTTTATGGGAGGCAGGTGCAGTCTGAGCAAGCTCAGGCAGGGACGGCTCTGTGTTACAAGAAATTTTCATGTTATTACTATTATTATTACTAGACATTTTGCTTTGTAGATGAGTGGAACCATGATTTGGTAGTTAGAGCACAGGACTGGGAGTCAGGGCTCTTGGGTTCTGGGCCGCGCTCTGCTACCAACTCAGTGCAGGCAAGTCAGTTAATCTCTCTGAGCGTCTCTAAAATTGGACTAATAGTGGCTACGGTAATAATAAATACACGGGATTGAAGCAGATCTAGAATTAATGGGCCTGATCCTAAGCAGGAGCAAATTGGCAGAGTTCCATTTAAGTCAGTGGAGTTACACTGACTTACCCCAATGGAGAGTCTGGCCCTATATTTCTATAGCACTTCGAGATCCTGAGATGGAAGGGGTAGAGGAGGGCAGAGTGTGTGTTCTGATTTATGTTTATCATTAATAATTTCCATCTGTTATGCAGGCAGTGCAACTGTAACTGTCCTGGCCCCTTCCTGATCTCGCACTTCCTCACTTCTTTCCATTAATTTCTACTCCTCTTTCTCTCGATCCCCCTCTCTCCTCTGCTTACACATACACGCAGACATCAACAGATCATCTTCTCTTGGCTCTCACCCACAGGCCTGTTTGATGTGGTTTCCAGGGGGTTTGAACCAAGTTCCCCATCTCTCCCCCTGTCATCAGGAAGCCTGCTGTGCTCTCTGCATCTACCCAGATCTGTTTAACTCTCTCCTAGGGACGCTCGCCACCTAGCAAGCTGTCTTTTCTGCTGTAGGCCAGACCAAAGAGAAGAGAGAGAGTGCCTGAGTCTGCTCTCAGTTACACCACTCTGCATTGCTGGTGCTGGTCTGTGCAGTTATTCCCAGTTTACACTAGTGTATCTAAGAGCAGAATCAGGCCCTGAGGTAGGGGAGGGTGAATAATCAAGGGTGAAAACTTCGTATGCTGAGCATTAGATGTTGGCTTGCTCTTGTTTCAGGATCTCTACTTCCCTAGGTCAGCTCATAAACTGTCATCTTGTTACTTGCCTCTGTTCCTACCCACAGCAGACTGCGTAGGCCTGCAGAAGGGGGCAGAGCCCTGGGACTCTGGCTGTGGGGTGGCTTATGTCTGCAAACTCCCTCTGGTGAGATTCCCATATCAATGTAGACCAAGTGCAGTCACTGTCCTGGCTGTGGTCACTCATGCTGATGGCTGCTAGGTGGCCTGTAGGAAATGACTAATTTATCTCAGCCCACTTTCTAGCAGGCCCCTCCCAAAAAGCTGCCTCAAATTTAGCACCAACTGGCCCCCTTGTTGGAGGTACCAACAGGGAGGCCTAGGGCTGAATGGGCCATGGAGAGTGTCCCCGGAGCCCTGCCTCCAGAATGGGGTCAAGGCACAATGGCAGGGCAGTGACTGGGCGAAGCTAGCACTGCTGGTACCTAGGCTGTCCGTGGGGGTGGGCTATGCAGAGGCCGTCGGGCTGCCCAGCCTGCATCCCCGGTAGTGAATTTAAAAGAGCGAGCCTCATAAAATGAGCTGTGGGCTGTCTCAGTGCAGGCAGAGGGAGCCAGGGGTGCTGGGACAGTTTAGCTCCCTCCTGAAGCTGGCTAATAAAAATCAGCCCTGATTAGGATTAGTCCAGCTGGCACTCAGCTGGCAGACTGATAATCTAATAAAAATTCCCAGGATTGGTTTACTCTGGGGAGGATTTGCTCTGGACGCGGGAGGAGCAGGATTAGCCCAGCTGTGTTGGGTATCGGAGGGGCAGGGTGGGGAAAGAGGGAGAGGGAGGGGGCAGAAAGGGGTGGGGGAATGAGACAGACAGCAAGAGTGAGTGGAAGTGACAGGGTCAGCCCAGGCCTTTGTCCTACAGCCTGATTAGAGAGTCTGTCCCCAGTTTCTTACACTTCAGGATGTTGTCGGACAAACTGGAGCTTAATTCTGTCAGAGCGTGGGAGAGATTGGACTTGACGTCCCGGGAACATATTCCTTGCTATGCGGAAATCCAGTCCCTAATGGGAAAATATAAAATGCCCATCAAAGTCCTGGTTGAGTTGGATGGCCGGGGAGGGCTGAGCTCCGGGCTGGTCCCCATCAAAGCTGTCACCCTTCTCCAGCGTGGAAGCATTCAGTGCACAGGGCCTGGCAGGCGGGGGAACTTGGGTGGGGCAGGCATGGCTCCACTTGACGTTGGGAATGAGCTAGCAGGGCTCTGTGGGAGACCCGTCAGAATCTCCTCCCGCGGCAGAGATGGGAAGCTCCAGAAGCCAGGCTGTCGCTCTTTTAACTGGAGCTATCGTCTCCCAGGCGTTGAGTGATGTGGCAGCAGCAGCAGCCAGGATACGAGAGTGAGAACTCAGCAGGAAATATCCCATTCCCCAGAGGGATCCCAGGTCTGTGCAGAGCAGCTCTCTAGCATCTGTGAAGGGGAGGGCTGCCCTCAGCTGTGAGCTGCAGGTGACTCCGATTGGCTTCCATGGGATTTGGGTAGAACAGGACCCACATCTGGTAAGGCAGGAGTAAAGGCAGGTTAGGAAATTGCAGTGGGTTTGGGCTCTCACGCTGACTTGCAATAGCGATGCATCTTTGGCCCATTGCAGTTTGGACGTATTTCTCCAGCCAGACTCTGTGCACCATCATCCACGTATCCCACTGCGCTGTGTCGCCACTATGTTGGCAGCTTGAAATACACCTATATCACACTCGCAGTAGCCTGGGGAGCTATGAATGTCCCTTGTACGCTGCATGGCTGCTGTCCCAGGGGTTGCGATCCCCCCCTCCTATTGCCTGTGTCATATACAGCCAGGCTGGTGTTTCATTGAGCTGGATTGGAAAGAAACAGCCCCAAACTACTGCCTGACACTGTTCTAGATTGTTGGTCTTCTCTATCCCCCCACCCCTCCCTGTACACACACACCCATTATGGATTAGCCTGTCTGCCCCTTCCCTAGGAAGTTCATCACAACATCCCACCCTCCTTGCACGCATGTGATGCCTTTGGGGACATTACGCTTGGATGAGGAGGGGGCACCGTGATAGGGGGCCTTTCGGAGCATTACAGGGTGAGCCTTGCCTGGAGTAGGGGTACCAGATCAGCCAAGCTAGATGTGTGTAGACACAAGGGGAGGAATAATCCAGGATGTAGACACTCTCCCAGAGCCTGAATTCAATGAAGAAATGCCCTGTCCACCTCTACGCTCTAATGATTTTTAAATAGTGGTGACGGTTGTCAATGGGCCTGGGCACTGTACCAGCTGAGAGTGCGTCTGTGGTCCAGAGGGCCTGCAGATTATACCTTGAAGCTCCAGGATGTGGCAATTACCTGGAAAGGACCTCCCCTTTCCCTCCCCAAAGCCCCTTAAATGACACAAAAATAAATAAATAACTAAAGCACTGTCCTCTCCCAGGCTTGGGGAGCTGCATTCGTGATTGTCGACTTGATGAAATCCCCCTGGATGTAATGAGCTGATTTTCTGCTGTTAATATTGCATCTGCTGATGAAGAATTCGTTAGGATAATGGAACGAAGCTAAAATATAAATGACTCACTGTCAAGAAGCAGCTTTTGCTTGTGTTCTCCTGACAGTTCTCTGTGGCAGGGGAGTTGTGGGGGGACAAGGGGCTGGCCCTGCAAGGACGAGGACACATGTCTGGGTGTGTGCCTTGGGAAGTGACTCAATTGGGAACCTGGGAGCTTGGGGCATATGCCAGTGCTGGGCTGTAGGCCATGTCACTGAGTGGATTGAAAGAGAATCAGATGAATCAAACGCTGCATGAGAAAGGGATCCGCTTATCACTGGTCTTTTATTTGGCAGTGAGCTTATCTGATCAGTATACGGGGGGGCTCCCACAAGTAAACAGCCTGCTAATAAACGTTGCCTCTTTGGTAACCCTCAGGACTATTACCAGGGGTGATGGAAAACCCGCTTAAAGGAGATTATTTGCATTTTTGTTCCAGGTAATTTTTGTGACTGAAATTTTCATGCTTTGCAAAGTTGCCAATTCCACCCCCAACAGCTGAAAATAGGAATTTTTGCACATTTTGACATGAAAATGCATCTTCACCAGAATGACTTTTAGAAATGCAAAATTCTTGCTTTCACTGGAGAATAAGAATGTTTTGATGAAAGTGAGCCCATCGTCACTCAGCAGCATTCTTATGTTTGAGTGGAAAATCTCAAGATTTTTGCTTTCTTTAAAAAAAAAAATAGGGCTGTTTTCATGAGTACAGAATAAAATAAAAACGTCTGATACAGAGAATTTTTAATTTAATTGTGAATGTTTTTGCTCAGCTTTAGCTAACGTTGATTTGTTTGTCCCTTGAAAGGGTTTTGTGTGTATGTGAGAGACAGAGAGAGTGAAAGGGTTGTTTTTAAAACTTGTGGGAAAAGGACTTAAAAACGTTTTCGGGTATCCTTGCTATCATCATGGACTGTTTAGTGCACTTCATTTCAGCACTAAACTAAACACAGTGTTGTCAACTGTCATGATTTTATCACGAGCCTGGCGATATTTGGTGTTTTTCTTCAAGCCCCACATCCTGGAGTCAAGTGACTACTTGCGAATCTCAGCTTCCCTTAAAGAAAAGAAAGTTTGTAGCCCTTGTGTTTCATGAGAAAAAAGACTGAAAGTGTGCCACCCCGAAGGCCCCAAGCTCAGGAGGTGAATTAAAAGAACCCAGCATTTATTATTATATTTTTTAAAAATTATAATTATAAGCCAGTCTCATAATTTTGGGGACCTGATTCCTGATGCTTGACTGCTTGGAGTTGATAATACTAAACATGCTGCATTTCATTAGTGCATGGCTTGTCTTGGATGGTTTTAGACACAACAAATCCAGCATCTTGGCAGGAGATTAGACTAGATGACCCTTGCAGTCCCTTCTAACCCTATGATTCTATTCTATGGGGAATCAGGCCCAGGCAGTCTATAAATCTTCTGTGTAGTTTTTAAAATGATACCTCCGTCCTAGAAGACCCTGGCTTGTGCTGTGCAGGCGCGCACAGGCTTTACAGTGCACAAGCTGCTCTTCTAGCTAAAAACATTTGTTTGACTCAATCATTCTTTGCAAAAGACCATGGATTTAAATGACCTGGGATGGGGGAATAGGGAGAAGACGACTCATGAATACAGGTGCTTAAAAAGTTTTGCATTAAAACATTTGGCAGAAAAAAACAATCTGTTTTCATCAAAAAATGTTGGGTTTTTGACAAAAATACAGAACCCAGATGTTTTTGCCTTTTTGGCTGCCACCAAAAAAAAAAAGCAATTCAAAGAAAAACATTAACTGAAATTTTACAAAATTGTTGTTATTAAAATGTTTTCTTTTACTCAGGAACTTGAACTAGTTTTGCAAACTAAACAAATTACGTGAGTTTGCCCTGTAATCAGACACCTGGGCCTTTAGACTTCTTAGGTGGTGGGGAGATGGGAATGAGAGAGAGAGAGAGAGAATTATGTTTTATAGGCCTAAGTCTGCTATCATTAAATTTAGTAGCAAAATTTCCATTGATGTCAGCAGGGCTGGATCATCAGACCCTACGGCTACCCTTGTACAAGTGTGTAAGGTTATGTACATGTGTTTATTGGGAGGCCATGTGTTAGTGGACATGTGTCCATGTTTGTGTGCAAATGTCAAAGTACACTCTAGAACTTTTAGTGTATGGTAGCAGGGTTCACATGGACAGTTAGTGTATGGCAGGCTAGCATGCTGTAGGTTCACCCCCGTCTTGCTGCACACCAAGTCTGAATGTGGACAGGTGCTTAGCTGCATGTTTGTGAGCGTTGCCCAAGGGGGATATGTCTTGTGTGCAATGGCAGTGTTGCCCAGGTGACCGTTTATAACTTCCCTGAGATTGAAGCACGCTCTCGGGTTATTTCACACCCTTCCACTCCCACTAAAGCACTGCCAGGCCATCCCACCCATAGCCTGACATGTACTTTCTTGGTGAACTCTGGAGTCCTCCTTTCCAACTGATCCCGCCCAGTGGTGTGGCCAACAATCCGGCAGCAGCCTGGTTCCCCTGAGAGGGAAGGAGGAAGAGGGCTCTGAAACTCCAAGTGCCCTTATCAGAAAAATGACCTCATGGGATTCCCTCTCCCTGCCTACTGCATCACATGGGCTCAGTTTACTAGTCATATGGTACCGGCCCAACCTGGGCTCTGCAAACCCAGCTGTGCCACTCTGCCTCTCACACCGTCAGCTGCAACAAGGCTCTGCAACGGCAAGTTGTCTGGTGCTTTAAGGCAGGATGTGATCCAGCCTGCTCTCCAGTAGCTGTCTTGGCTGCCCGGGGCTGATGGCAGTTAGTGTCAGTGAAGCCGGCAGGTCTGGCTCAGAGACGGCATTTCCTTGACCCTTTGCTGACCATAACAAGACTTTAAAAAGCCTCCCAGGCTCAGATGGGCCAATCCCAACAGAGATTAGAGCGTCAGGTGCAGTTGCCAAGTGCCATGTCCAGCCCTCCTTATCCCATGGAGAGTGAGGAATGCTGTAACATCATTGTGTGTGTGTGTGTGTGGGGGGCTAAAAGTGATAATACAGAGATTCCACCCCTCTGCAACCCCCCCCCCCCCGCCACATACAAACCTGTGCCAGGGCAGCAGAAGTTTATGGCAAGCATGGGTCAGACCTTCAGCACATCATGCCAGTGACTTGCCTTGAGAGGCGCAACCCTCTCCTCCATCTTTGTGGACCTTGCCAGCTGTGCAGTGCAAAAAGTGGAAGGGAGGATTCCATACACAATGGCCAGTTTGTTTCCCAGAACTACCACCCCCTCGCTCCCTCCCTCGCCAGCCATACAAGTGAACAGAGGGACTCCTGCCCCTGGGATTTGCGTACTAATGGCTGATTTGCATTGGGGAGGCCAGACTTTCCACCACCCAGGCAAGTTTCCAAGCAGGAGAACTGGAAGGGAGCTCATGTCTGAGGTTTGATTTGTTTTCTGGCTGTTGGTATTGGCATTGCCAACTCCAAGGCTCCAAATAGCATGTCAGACCACATGAGATGGGCTTAAAAATCATGAAAGCTTAAGAAGCAATAAATGTTGGGTTCTTTTTTCTTTGCTTGCTGGGTTTTGAGCTTTTAGGGGTCACAGTTTCCAGCTTTTCTCAGCAACCAGGAGGGCTTGACACTGGCTTTTTAAAATAAAAGCAAAGCTGAGATTCTCATGTAACCCCATGACTCCGGGAGCTGGGGATTTTAAAAGGAAACAAATATTGAGAGACTTTCCATAAAATCCCAGGAGTTGGCAGCACTCTGACCCAGTCAGTCTAGATTTGTGTTTGATACAGGCTTGCACAGGCAGATGTCAGTGTGAAGCAGATCCAGGAAGCCCTAAGACAAGACAGAGAGAGGGGCCACATTTAGCAGGGCAGAAGGGGCGGGTTGAGACCTGCACACCCCATTGGCCAGCCATGGAGTTCTACAACCCAGCTGCACTCCTCTCTACTATGGCAACGTGGCCCATGGGGACTACCGGTCCTGTTGTGCAGTGCTCCATTTTCGGTAGGGGGGTGGCTGGGAGAAATGGAGAGTGGGATCTGCTGAGGAAACCTGAGAGAAAGGCAGCTAGAAAGAGAGAGAGGAGGCGGGAGTAAAAAAAAGAAAGGAGAGGGGGTGGGGTGGGAGAAAGCGAGAGAATGGAGTTTGGAGAAGGAGACAAGGCGACGGGTGTGGGGAGGCAGCCAGAGTAGGGAGATGAGTGTGCTAACAAAGAGACCAAAAGCAGAATTGATTTCCTCTGGACATTTTCTGAGGAGTTTTTACACCTGCCACTTAAAGCAGAGGACCAGATCCTGAGCAGACATAAATCATCACAGCCCTATTGAAGTCACTAGGGCTATGCTGATTTACACCAGCCCTTCTGTAGTCAACGGGGCTGTGCCAATTTATATCAGCTTGGGATCTGGCCCCATGGTGGTAAAAAATCTTTATAAGAAACCCAATCATGACATTCAAATTCAAGCCCCACTTTGCTGACACAGTGGCCACTGCACTTGGCAAGTGCATCCTGTTGGCTTGGGTGGAGTCACTGTCTTTGGGCTGGTGCTGTTATCCCCTCCATCTGGGCAGCCAGCTTAAAAAAAACCAGTAACCCCCCAAAACCCCACTTTGTTTGTTTCCTCCAGTCCTGTGCCCAAATCCTCCAAAAGTCCCAACAAACCCTCTTGCCTATTCTCATCCAGCCCATCACCTGGAGTGTGTGGTGTGTGTCTGTGTGCAGTTTTCTTTCTCTTGGGGTTCCCTGCCTCATCATTATCTTAATCACTGTTGTGTTAAAAGTTTCATGCTTCCTTTGACCTTTCTTTTTGGCCTGGTTATGCTGTTTAGCTGCTTCTGACACTCATCCCCTGGTGCTATTGCCAAGGAAACCCAGCACATTGGCCTCCCCCACACACACACTTGTCCCTTTCTGTTTTTTTCTTTCCTCTTTTTTTTTTTTTTTGTCTTTTAACATGGTTTTCTTAAAAAGTTTTTTAATCAATCAAATTTGAGGCAGAAAATAGGCTTGGTCACGCCTGGTCCTTGGGTCGTGTGACACTCACTCAGGATCCTGACAGCTTCTCAAAAGGCGGACTTGGGACGGAGTGGGGAAGAACAGCATGTTTCTCCAGGAAAGGGCCCGTTTCCATGACGCTGCCCCTCTCCCCCGCCATCCACTGGGCTGACACGGACCCGAGGCTTTTCAAAAGGCCGGAGTTGGGGAGTGTGCGGGGAAGGGGAACAAAACAGAATTGGGATGGAGGTGGCGGTGGGGGGTCGGGGGGGCATGTTGGCGGCATTGACAGCTGCCCGGGTTCTTTGCAGCACTGACTCATTGGGGAGCCGGCAATATCGACAGTAATTTAGTCAGGCTGAGCGGGGCCTGCGAGGGCCCCGTCCAAATCCGCATAATCAGGGGCTTTTCATAAATGTCCCATTTTTCATCCCCCTCTGAGGCATTTGCTCCGGGGGAGCCGGTAACCCCGCCACAGAAGGAGAAAGGGGATAAGACAGAGCTACTGGGTCCTGGTACAATCCCCCTCACGCTGCTTTCCCCTTCCTGCTTGCTTTGCTCACGCTGTGCTTTCCTCCTCCTCGCTCTGTATCTGTCCAACTGCCTACAGCCGAGGGCCCTGCTGCCCTTCGCCCAAGCCATACCCGCTCGTCCCAGAGTCTCACTGACTGCACTGTGGCTGTCTAGGCAGTCAAGGGCTGCTTCGTGCCAGGAAGGGCATGGGGCGGCAGCATCCAGCTGCTGTGTGTCTATCCATGGGCTTCCACAGGGTGATGCCAGCTTACACCAGCCAAGTACCTGGCCCTCTGTTTATCCTGCTATCTCTGACAAACTGTCTAATCTGATCTATCTCAACCCATCACGGTAGCGCTCCCCACTTCCCTTTGCTTTCTGTTTCACCCTCAGTCAGTAACAGCGCTAGCTCCCCCCTCCCAACCCCACATCCCTGCGCTGCTAGTTCCATTGAACAGTTCCCACCCGGAACTGAGTGCTAGATATATCAGGGTCCACCCTGTCACTTCTCATTTATTGTCTGCCTCCCCGAAAGTCTCTCTTTTCCCCCACTTTCTTTGTCATCATCTTTCTTTCCTCCCTACCCTTTCCATCTCTCCTTTCCTTCTCTTGACTTTATAATGAATGATTAGTTTTAATTGGTTTGCTTAGGCAACCTGACAGCAAATTAGCAGGAGCCAGGCCATGGCACGCCATCGCTAAGTTGGGGGTCTGCTGTGTTTTGCAGATGACAGGTAGGGGGGTTAGGGGAAGAGAGTCCCCTCCTGGACTCCCCCTTTATGCTTGTCCCTTTCCCTTCTACTCCTGTTATGCTTGACCAGTGTGGTGGGGCTTTTGTAATATGTGTTTCGTAGTCAGTGTCTATGGCCTTTCCTTGTTGATGGCATCGATGCAAAGAGCCAGGATTGATTGTGTAGGATGATGATTATCTTTGCTCTTGTTCGTTCCATGATATCCCTTTTGTGGATGTAGGCCCTGGAGAGATGGCCAGGGGTCACCTAGATAACCGAGGCGTCAACCAGTCATGTCCCAGCTCCTCACGGCAGACTTTTCTCCCTTCCCTTCCTGTTAGCTGTTGCTGGGCCAAGCTCGCCTCCACTCAACGGGTTTCAGCAAAGAAAAAGGGCAGGGAGAGGATTGGGATTTCCCAGCTCCCCCTTTTATGGGTGTGCTTGTTGTGTACCAACTGGAGATTCTTTGGGACAGTGAGGGAGCAGCTTCTCCCCAGAGGGCAGGTGGGGGTTTGTGTGTGGACAAGAGACTGGGCGAGGGGTCTCTGCTGTTTTATGTCATTGCAATAATTTCCTCTCTCTCTCTCATGAGAAAGAAACTGCCAGAGGGAGGGGAAGGAGAGGAGTGGGGAGAACAAGCCCAGGAAGAGAGCTCTTTCTAGTTACAGAGACTGTGGGCTGAAGGATGGGACATCTTGTTTTGGGGAGCAGGACATGAGCTGTTTTTGCTGCTGGCTAGCTAGGTTTGGAGCACAGGGCTCTGCTCTTTGCAGGAGGCTGCGGGGAATTGGGAACTGGCTAACAAGTCTGATGGGCGTAGCTGCTGCTGCCATGGGGGAAACAGGAAGACAAAATGTGTTTCCCTTCCGTATCTTCCCGTTCAGCCTATTTGTTTTGCTCTGACAAAGCCAGGATCAATAGGAGGAGTGGGGAACTGGATGTAATTATCCAGAGTCAGAGCCAGAGCTTCAGGCTGGAGGCCTGATGAAGTCTTCTCTTCCTGCTAGGCCCCAGCTTGCTCTCTCTGCCATGCCTAGCTCCTCACCTCACCTTGCCAACCTCTCCCACTGCTCCCATGGGCTATGGCAGAAAAGGGGACTGTTGTCCCATGCTGCTCTCTGGCCCCGTTGCGGCTGGGTTGGACCTCCTCCATGCACTTGGAGGCTGGGCCAGGTGCTCATCCCAGTGCTTGGGGTTGGGCTGGGCTCAGTGCTTTTGGGGGCTGGGCTCTCCTCCTAGCACCTGTCCATCCTAGTGCTGCTGGGCTGGGCGCCTGTCCTGACGGTGGGGGGCTGGGCTCGGGCTGCTCTCTTTATCTTCCTTGGTTTTTATTCTAAATCATCTTTTTAGCAGATGATGAGATCGCCACCCGTGCCCCTAGACCAGGTTTAACTCTCCTTGGCTGGAGCAGTTACATGGCTTTCTTGTGTGCTCAAACACTTCTGTGTGTTTATCGAGGGGTATAGATATAGTGTGTCAGGCTGGAGAGAGCCCAGGACACTTCTTCTTGCTAATGAATCCTGGACTTTCTCAGTTGTCCCTCTTCACAGTTCCTCAGTGCATTCCCTCCCTCAGACCCGGTAAGTTGCACTAGCTCAAGGTTTATGAGCATCTGTGGAACTGAAAACAGAGGAGAGCTGATGTCTTCATGCGGGAACTGGGTCCCCTGCTGCATGGAAAACATAAACCAGTACAAAGTCTAGAGCCTGCGGATCAGCTGGTACAACTCAATGCGGATGCAGCCGTGACTGTTGTGGCAAATGCCATGATGTGTCACCTTGCCACGGCCTGGCCCCTACCCCTCCAAGTACCCGTTTGAATACATTTTTGTTGGTTTTAGAGCTTGCAAAAGTGAGAGAGGCTGTTAACTCAAGTGTGGACTGGTGCAGTGCAGGTTCCTGCCAGTGCACCTCCATTTGGACCTCCAGCACCTATTGTTCCTCCAGTAAGGCTAGTCCCTCAGCACCTCTGGCTCAGCACTTGCTCTCCTAGCCCTGCATTCCCACACAATCCAGCCATTGCACCTCCGTCCTGACCTTCAGCCCCCTCTGCTAGTCCAGTGCGAGACTCCTCACACAGCTTTGCTAGCCCTCTTACATCCTGAGCTTTTATCACAGCCTTGGGCATCTCCAAAGCAAGGACTCTCTGTTCATTAGAAGATTTCTTTTCTTTTTTGTGAGTGATGTGGACAAGTGTCTACTAGAGGCTGGGTTGAGACCTCCCAACTCATCTCACTTGTGGCCTCAGCTGGCTCATTCTCACTGAGGTATCCCTGCAGCACACAAATATCCATGGGGAGAATATTTGTTTTGAATAGATGGAGAAAGCAAATGTCTGGTGCAGGGCTGCTGGAACAAGTTGTATAGTGGGGGTGCTGAGAGCTATTGAACCAAACTGTAAAACCTATTTATGATGGAAACTTCAAGCCAGGGAGCGTGGCAGTACCCCCAGCACCCCTAGTTCCAGCACCTATGGTCTGGTGAGCCATAAGTTCCCTTCTGCCTCTTCTGACGTGTGCTGCTGTCTGCTGGTATTTTAAGCCATTTTGGATTTTGTCATCTTTGTCCAGCCTCTTTGCAGCTCTGGTGGTGACAAGTCCTGTACATCCGTGAGCCAGAAGAATGGGGACTGGACAGCTTGCGGGTTGGGAATGGGCTTCAGAGCCTTTCGCTCCAGCAGGACTGGTTCAAATCCAGCTCAAGCTCAGCGCCATCTGACAGCCATTCATTGGGCTGTGCAGAGGACTAATCACGCCTCATCTTTCCTCCACAAGTACTCAATCCAGTCCAGACACATATCCGCATTCCAGAACTCACAGCTGGGCTTGCTGCTAAGCTGGCCCACTTGTTGGCTGTCTCAGCAGAGAGCTCAAGCGCTAAGTGGACCGTGGAAACTGAACTCCACTTTCTGTGTGTGTGGGGAAGCTCTCGGCAGGGGAGGGGCAGGGGAGAGTTTGCTCTGCCTCTTACCAAGCTGTAACTTGCCTTTAGAGTTGTTGTTGTTGTTTTAGATTGCAGTAGTACCCAAAGATGCCAGGCACCGTACACCCCTATAGGAATGCACAGCCCTTGCCCCAGTGAGCAGACAATCCATGCTCTCCTGGGCTACTAACCCTGCCCTCTCACCAGCACTCCAACTCACATGTAGAGAAGAGAACGTGTGCATGGATATGCTGCCCCTCCCTGTGCAGCCCCGTGGACTCTGTAATGATCACAATAGCTCTTTGCACTAAAATAGCCTCTTCCAGCCTAAGATCACCAACCACTTCACCAAGGTGGGTGGTGCTAGTGTGGGGAAAAGGACTCATCTTAAAGGAACCCAGGCAACGCAGCGTGGGAGTGGAACCCCTGGAGTCCTCACCTGCTCAGAGCCTACCACCAACCACTGTGCCACCCGCAAGTGAGACCCCAAAGCCTGCAAAGTTTTGCAGCACGCTGCCTCCTGCCATGCCCGCTGGTTTGCTCAGCTGCTGACAGGAGACCTTCCCCCGCAGCCTGCCGCTCAAACATACACAGTCCGCCTGCCTGGCTCAGCCAGTGTGCTGTTCCTTTAAGATGAGTGCGCCGTGGGAATTGCACGGCAGTGCCAGCTTTCATTCCAAGCGCCTCTCCCGCTGCCCCCTTCGGAAAGTTTCCTGCCCAATTGTTATGTGCGATCCGATCTGAAAGTTGCTCTCTAAGCTTCTTGTCACATTTTGACTTAATGAAGTGCAACTGGAGTGGGAATTGGGGTTCATCACGCCAGTCTCGCTGCGCTCCCTTGTTGTCAGAAAACAGGGGCGGTTGGGGACTGTAATGCAACGCTGCAAGTCGTTATCATTCCGGTCAGTCTGTTTAACACAAAATTAAACAAAGAACTAATTAGTGCCTCATGAATTAATAAATGTGCAGTTGCCGGGTAGGAAGGGGAGGAAGGAAAAAAGGTTGTTGAAAGAAAGATACTGAAAAAGTCGAATTAGGATGTTGTGTCAAGGGAAAGGGGGAGAAAAAGAATCGGAGTCCACTTTGGCAAAGAGTTAGGGATTCATTGATTTTCCCGGCACATGCTCCCTCCCTCCCCCTCTCCCCCCCAAACTTGTCCGCTCCAGAGCGGAGCTGCGCAGCCGGGCGCGGGGGAAGAGGGATGTCCGACTTGCTCCACGATGAGTCCTGTAAGCCGGGGCTGGGATCCAGAGGCTGGTAGCCAGGGATAAATATTTATAGAGAGAGGACTTTGCTGCCCAGCTGTGGGAGCTGGTGGAGATGCAGGCTGAAAGCCCCTCCTTCAGAGGGAGACAGATGGGGTAGTAGAGGGGGGCTGGCGAGTGCTCCCCTCTGCTCACCCAGAAGCTTTGGAGTCACAGATGACAATGTGCCCTGGAGCCCAGCTGCTCCGAAGTGGTTCTAAGCCACCCCCAAGAACTCCCCCTCCCTCCAGCTCTGGCTCCTCACTCTGAGGAAGGCAGCAGTCCTGGGACTCTCAAACTACTGCAGAGAGAGGAGGGTGGAGCGGGGAGAGCAGAGGAGAGGGAAAGTTGTGTAGGTGGCGAGGGACAGGACAGGGCAGGCCAAGGAGGCCTGAAGGTTGCACAGCCATGCCACTTGGAGTGTATTTTATTTGAGAATTTGAGGCTGCCACAATAACAGTTTTTAATCCCAGATTAAACATGCCCCAGAAGCACCCCCACCCCCTGGTCCTTGCTGCGCCAGACCCCTTCCCATAGCAGCGAATGAGCATAACGGGCTGAGGGATGGGGAGTGGCAGAGCCAGGGGTAGGGGTCCCTGTCAGATCCCCCGCCCAAGTATGGCGGTGCCCTGCCCCACAGGTGGTGTGCTGCTGAGCAGACTGCGCTCTGGCTGGGAAGTCAGGCAGAGCTGGGGGAGGGAAGAGTCCATCCTTAAGAGGACATGTCAAGTACAATTAGCGTTATCTGTCTAAATATGTACTGGGAACACACAATACAAGAGGAGGCCTGGCTGGCTTTAATGGAGACATATGCAAGGTCATATTGCCTCATACAATCCCCCAATCTGATTTGGGGATTACACATTCTAAGTAAATTGGCGTTATTCCTCTTGCATCACTGATAAGCCGAGGCCAAAATAAGGGGGGAAAACAATTAAAAACCCAAACCCAACAATTGGCCATACACTGGGGCGGAGGAGGCAGAGGCAGGGAGAGTAATGAACAGAGAGCGCAGGGAGGGAGAGTGAGAACAAAAGGGAGAGAACCAAAGGGAGGAAAAAGTGAGCCAGAGGGAGACGGACAGGCCGATAGGCAGAGGAAGAGGGAGTCCAAGTGGGGAGCTGTCAGTCCCTGCAGCTGCCAGAGAACGCAGCCGTGTCCCCAGCCTCGTTAGTGTGGGGTTTGATTGGGGCGGAAGGAGCCGGAATTGTTATGTATCTTCCTCACATAAGCGGCTCCTTTCACTCCACGTCCATCCATCCATCTGGGATTTCTCATCAGCTCCTTCCCACTCTGGGTCCTGGCCAAAGCCAGGCATCTTTCTCTGGCACAACGTTCGGGAACTGGCAGAGTGTAAGTGACAGGAGGAGGTTGTCTGATTGCGGAGAGCACCGGGACCCCAAAACACAAGCAGCCAATTCCTGCAGGGGTGGCTGGGCATCCCAGAGCTGAGACCCTCTCGCTTCTCCCTTTCGTGATATTCCTGGGGGGGGACTGGGTCGAGAGAGCATGCTGCCTTGTAAGGGAAATGTAGTGTGGTCTAGTGATTAGAGCAGGGCTTTGGGAGTCAAGACTCCTAGGTTCTGCCATTAACTCAGCGTGTGATCTCGGTCAGGTCACTTTCACTGTGCAGTCCCTGCAGGCCCAGCTGTAAGTGGGGTAACAGCCACCTCTCCAGGGGCTATGCAGAAAGACTCATCAATGCGTGGGAAGTGCTTTGCCATCCTCAGATGGAAGGGGCTGTATAAACAGCCAAAATCTCCTCATTCCACACAGGCTCCCCGAGCCCTCTGTCACCTTCCCAGTCACCTTGAGAAGGGACCTCGTATCTGGCTGCTTTCTGAGCTGTCAGCCCTCTCCCCCTGCTCTCCTCCCATGGTGGCTGTTCAGGATAAGCCCCCTCCGGAAGTCTCACGGCACAGCTTTTATGCTCTGTCATATTTTTTGAACATATGGTTTTAAATAATTCAATTTACTTTTCATGTGTTTCGCTGGGACTTCTTATCTTTTTTCCTTGTCCCTTTGCTCCCCATTCTCTGCTTTTCCCCAATACCTTAAGCCTGCAGATGAATGGCTAGGGAGCACGGGCCTTGTGACCCCATACTGCATCCCTCGTGGCTAGCATCATGTCTGTATGCCAGGGAGGTCAGAGCTTCTTCAGCCACCGTGACATCACTGCCACAATGCTCCTGAGCCTCTGGGAGAGGCAGGGTCAGGAGGGTGAATGGGAGGAGCATGGTGTTGGGGGTGGAGTCAGATGGATGGGGGGCATGGAAGTGGAAGAGGGGTCAGAGGAGAGTGGGAGGGGCATGGAGGTAGAGGAGGGGTCAAGAGAGAGTGGGACGGGCATGGAGATGGAGTCAAATGGAGGCCAGCGGGAGGAGACTTATACATGATTTGTAGTGAGCAAGTGTGAAAGAAGCAGCAGCAGAAGAAAATCAATTCCTAGAAAATTCTACTTCATAGTTGTTATACTGTCCCTGTTACCTATAAGTGAAGCAGGGGCCAGCCAAACCCTGCCCTATAGAGGGTGCCCTCTACCCACTTAACTATCTCCATCCCAGCCCTGTAGGCATTACCCCATCCCAGAGCTCCCTAGAGCAGTGGTTCTCAACCAGGGGTACGCAGAGGTCTTCCAGGGGGTACATCAGCTCATCTAGATATTTGCCTAGTTTTACAAAAGGCTGCATAAAAAGCACTAGCGAAGTCAGTACAAACGAAAATTTCATACAGACAGTGACTTGTTTATACGGCTCTATGTACTATAAAGTGAAATGTAAGTACAATATTTATATTCCAGTTGATTTATTTTATAATTATATGGTAAAAATGAGAATGTGAGCAATTTTTCAGTAATAGTGTGGTTGTGACACTTTTGTATATTTATAGCTGATTTTGTAAGCAAGTAGCTTTTAAGGTGAAACTTGGGGGGTACGTGAGACAAATCAGACTCCTGAGAGGGGTACAGTCGTCTGGAAAGGTTGAGGGTCACTGCCCTAGAGCACCAAAGCAGGAGCACTGTGTATCTCCCAAGGTGCACGGCACACAAGCCTCATTGCAGTGCACCATATAGCTGAAAGCAAAGCAGGGCTGCTCTGTTGCCAGGCAAATACCAAGGGTCCCACACCTGCCCTTTGTGTAGTTGGGCAGGCCCCTTGCTCTGTCATGCCTCTATATCTGATCTGAGCACCTATTGTGTGTTATGGCTTCCTGGGCCAGGGGCATTAACCATCTTCCTTCTTTCCTCCTCAGGATGAAGTGACTTTACAGCTTCAAAAAAGGCGAGAAACCAGGCCTTGAAATCTCCGAAAGGTAGGAGAGACATCCAGGCTGCAATGGGTATGTCTCCAACCCTCCTGGGTTCTCTTTACCTCTGCATGTCTCTCACATTCCTTGGCCTGGTCTTTGTGGCCTTGTCTGCACTAGGGCTCCCGCTGGGGCTAAAACTGGGGAGGCTGAACTGGCGTTAGCAATAGAGGAAGAGGATAGTGGGGAGGGTCTAGCGCAGACATGGCCTGTGTGTGTCTCTAACCCTGTGTCCTTGTCTCTACCTGTCAGTCTTTGTTGGTTCCTGATCCTGCCTCGCTGTGGGGCCTCTCTTGGCCTCCTCTCTGCCTTCCCTGTCCTTGCTGATGCCAAGGCATGGATGGACACAAGGGGCCTGGCAGAGCAGGCTGTGCTACCTCCTCTCCTTAGCCCATGGGCTGGCATGGCAGGAGATGGAAGAGGGCTTTGGTCTCTCTTTGTGTCTCAGACTCCATCTTTAGAAAGTTGGGCTGGACTCAGTTTGCCCAGAAGCAAGCTGAGATGGTGATGTCTGTGCTCAGCCCTGACAGGGACATAGACTCATAGCTAGTAAAACAGCAGCATGGCTCTAATGTGGCAGGGGGTGGGTCTGTCTGTGTCCCCCACTGCATCCTGAGCTTCTCCAGACCCTCTTCTCAGGGTCCTGGGGCTGCCCTGTTACTGCAGTGGGGATTTCATGGTCTTCTGGAGCAAGAGCTGGAAAGGACTTCTGGTCCATGCCCGAGCACTCAGGAAGTTTGACTGTTCCCTACAGCATCTTCTCCAGGGCTTCCCAGTCTAGGAGTCTGTAGGAGGTAGAGGCCCTAAGCCCATGGAAAAGGTTGTTGGGTAGCTAATGGCTTTAGGCTCCTTTTAAAATCCCATACTAAATTTCCTGGGTGAGGGGGTCTTTACCCCCTTAAGAGACTGCTCCACAGCCTCTGAGATCTCACTGCAATTCCCAGGATAGGTCTCATCCTCCCTGCCCCATAGTTATGGCCCCTACAGAATCCTGAGCCTCCCTTCTGGGCACTTACACCCATTCCCAGGCTGTTTTCACTACCCTTCCTGAGGCATCGCCAAGATACTGAATCTAGCTCCTCCCATCGGTCCCTCTAGGCTCTCAAGTGGTCTGGCTGTCCTGTGACCTCCCATCACCTGGGCACCATTGTGCTGGTACCAACTTGCTGGTAATGACAGGTCTCTGGAATCACTTGGGGGCGTCAGTGCTTTCTGGAAGTGGGGAGGGGGTATTTGCAGTAATGTATTGGAGTCCCCGGCGGAAGAGGTGCAAAGAGAGCTGTGGGATCAGTGAGTTAGGAGGAGAGGAGGGGTTGTCTTCTCTGGGGAGCACGGGAGCCGGATCTCAAGCTCCAATACTGTACCTGCCCATTCTGTACTGCCTTCCTCCTTAGTGTATGTCTGCCCTGCAATAAATGACCCGTGACAGCCACAGCTGGCCCAAGTGAGCTGCCTTGGGCTCATCGGTGCTGCCAGTGGGATAGCAGCAGTATGACATGGGGAGCAGCCTGGACCTTATGGTCAAGAGCATTGGAGGCCTGGGGGTTGTGGGTAACTTTCCTCCCCCCTTGACCATCATTTTGACCAAACATGTGGGTGAATCTGTGAGAGTGTTTAGGGATGGATAGACAGACATTAGTTCCCCTCTCGCTGACCACTGTGACTGTGTCAAACCCATGTGCTGCCGAGGCTGCCCAACAGAGATCCTGGCTAGCCCCACTGAATTGGTTGTGCCTTGAGAAGCAAAGGACGAAAGCAGGCCATGTCCCCTGCCTCCCAGGGCATGTGAACCCAGTGGCAGACAGGCCATTGCACTCTGGCTCCAGGGGTATATGCCCTCCTCACCCAAAGGGCTAGGAGGAGGGGAGGCTGCTGAATGAATCCCATTGCTTAGAGGAAAACACGGTGGAGTGACCTGAGCACAGGACTGGGAGCCAGGAGTCCCACACTTCTAATCCCCACTCTGACATTGGCTCCTTCATGGCTTTGCAGGCGTCTCCATGTCCCTGGCACTCCTCTCCACCCAGCCTGGTGTTCTAGTTCTTATGCCAAGCTCCCCTGGGACTTGTGGCTGGACTGGGCAACTCTGGAGGAGCTCCCAGGCCAGGCTGTGTCAGAGGGGCCCATGGGTTGGGCCCGGCAATGTCAGAGGTGACCGGTGGAAGGCCAGTGTTATGTAAATATTTCTGCTGTAACATAGCAGGAGTGAATGGCCCTGTGCGTCCATCCATCATTGCTGGGGAACAGAAGGCTCCCTGGGAGCTCGGGGGGTGGGCGGCGCGGGGGACGCAGACACAGGCAGCATGTGCCCTACTCATAAACTGTTTGTTTTCTTTTTGTCTCTCTCATTTCGGGGCACCCCACTGGGAACGACTCTCTGTTTTGTCCTCGCAACCTCTCTCCCCTGCCTCCTCAGTCCTCACATTTTCTCCCTCTCCCCCCAGCCCCCCCAAAAACATCCCCTGTTCACATTGCGGCTTCTTTCTCTGACTTCAAAGGCTCCCCATCATTGTTTGGGATCTGCAGGCAGTGGCCCTGAAAACGTGATCACAGCCGGGCACAGTGTAGGTCACCACTGAGCACCATGCTCCAAGTGCTGAAAGGAACAGGCAGATTCTTCCCTTTTCATTCTTCACAACCCTGGTTACAGCTCTCTCCCTTGCTGTGCTCCTTCTTCTTGCTCTTTTCTCATCCCTTTCCGCTCCCTCTCTTCTCCCTTATCCACTTCCTTCTTCCTTTGCTCTCATTCTGTTCTGCCTTTTCTGTTCTTTTCCCTTTCCCTTTTTTCTTTCTCACTCTCTTTTCTCTGGTACTATTTTGGTTTTCTCCGTCTTCTCTTTCATTCTCTCCTTCTCACTCTTTTCTCTTGTTCCCTGTTTTCCCCCTCTCCGCACTCCCCCTACAAGAGGGGTCAGGTTTGGTTTCTCCAGGCGCAGAGGCAGTTGTTCAGGGAGGCGTTTTCTCCCCATGTCTGTTCCATGGCAGGGTTAGTTTGGCACTTGGCTGGGTTTCTGTCTCGTTTTTTGTGTTCTGAGTTGCTGAGGACATGTAAGCACTGGATTAGTCCAGACCAGCCTCTAGCTGTACCTCCCCAGCAAGGCACTTGCTTGATGCCTTTGTTCAGAGCTGTTCTGTTCCTCCGTGGGCTGTGAACTGTTAGGTAGGGCCCTGTTCGGGCAGGGACTCCGGATCCTTCACTGACACAGAGCCAGCTTCTAGGCCCATGCTCTGTACTTGTCTGGTATGCCCCGATTAGGTTTTAATATTGCAACAAAACTCTTAAATCCCAGACAGTTCATACGAAAATGGAGAAACAGGAGCCCCATGCAGTGTGATATTTGAGCTGGGGGTGGCGCAGAGATACTCGGGGCTTCTTCAGGCTAAAACTGGCCTGTGGTTTTGAGCAGAAATCCCAGATAATTTTTTCAATGCACTTTGGACAAAGATCACTTTGTTGCACTGAAACTTGGGGAGTCGGGAACTTGTACTCAATCCGACTCAGAACCAGCTGCTGTGGAGAGCAATGTTTCTGGTTGTGAACTGGCCTCTGGCAACACCAGGATTTCTCAGTGACCCTGCATCTTCCTGCATGGGGCAATCAGCCAGCACCTAGCTTAGGCTCCCTCCACTGCCTTCTCCTGCAGGTCCCTGGGCTGGGTGCTTAGGGTCTCTCCTATCCCCCGGGATCAGAAATCTCGGTGCTCGTGCCTTTGCAAGGCTGCTTTAAGAGTGAGGAGCCCACCAGCAATTGTCTCTGGCTAAATAGGGATATTAAGGGATGTGGCGGCAGGGGTTATGGCATAATAATTTGTCCTAACAAGCTGGTGTCACGTTCTCCAAGGCCTAGCCGTGCCGAGAGCGAGAGCAGTGGCAGGAAGCAGCTGCACTCACCGACCTGCCAGCCCAGGTTAATGAAGTGCTGCTCTGCTTAGGGGTCAGAGAGCAGGAGCTTGGCCACCCTTCGCTCTCCAACTCGGGGCAGCCAGTGGGACGGCTGTGGGCTCTTTACTGAGCTGAGGGCTCTGAGGGAAGGTGCCCCCAGTGCATTAGGGAATGACTTGGCTTTGCCCTGCAGGAGCGGTGTTATGCCATGTTGTGAGGCTGGCACCTCCATGCTGTGCAGGGCTGCGGCATGCTCTCTGCACGTGGATGGCCCATTGCTCCCTTGGGAGACTCCCTGCTAGGAGGGGTTTGCTCTGAGCTTGCAGGGTAGATCCAGCACTACCTGTTTGCTGAGAGTGACTGTGCTAAAGAGGAGGGCTCTTGACTCTCAGAGATGCAGAGACTCCCAGGCCAGGAGAAACCAACAGGATCATCCAGCCCGAGATCCTGCAGAACCCAGCCATAGAAATCTACACAGTGCCGACTTTGCCAGCCAGCGGGACTGATGTAAGCTAGTACCCAGGAAGTTAGAGCTACTGGGGCAACTGGTGTGATGCCAAGGACAGACACTGTGCTCAGATGCACAAGGATGGATGGATAGATAGAAATAGAGGTCTAGAGGTCTACTCCTCCCCTTCTCTGTCCCTCGCTCTCCTTTTCCTTCTCTTCTCCTTGGCCCTTCTCCTTCTCTTCCCTCCACGCCAGCCTTATGCCAGAGCCAGAAGTCACTTATGTCTCACAGCTTAGCATGGTCAGGTAGCAGGGACCTGGCGAGGATTTTACTGATGCCCCAATCAGATGTGTTATGGCATATGCTGTTCCCAGGTGTGGCCAGTGCCAACGCTGGACCTCCATATTCTGTGCCCCTGGGCCTGCGTGTAAGTGCCCTGGGGCAGAGCCCAACTGGCTTTGCTGTTTGGACAGCACCTGGCACCTTGTGGACGCTACGAGAAACAACTAATTTATGGTAGTGACAGCACACTGGGGACAATCCTCCATCCCAGGCTGGCAGGGTGATTGGCAGGCTCGCTGGGGTCCCTCACCCCCTCATACGGCAGGACAAGTCACACACTGAGCCTCCTCTCAACTGGTTCAGGGCCCTCAATACACAAGACCAGTCCCATCTGCCTGTCTCCTGTTCCCAGTCTCCTCTCTGTTCTCGAACCCCTGCCCTGTTCTTCCTTTCTCTTTGCTTTTCTCTCTGTCTCCATCTCCCTTCCTCTCTCTCCCTTTCGTCTACTCGGAAGGCTTTACTTTACTTCCTTGTCGCCCTAATTGATTGCATTAACCTTTCAGCGTATTGGATTTCCCCAGCACCGTGCAGAGAGTGCTGTGCAATATGCTTATAATCTGGGCTGTAACGGACAGGGAGCAGTCAACAAGCCCCTTTTCCAACAAGTTCCGCTGGCAACTTGTTCTCCAGGAGAGATGCTGATGCTGCCCCCCCCCACCCCCCGCCCCGCCCGGCACTGCAGCCCACCAAAGCCTGGCGTGTTGGCTTTGCAGCCGGAAGGATGGGGGAGAAATTATTTGGCTTCCCTGCCTTCCCCTGTTCCCTCCCCACATGAATACACATTGAATTCTCCTCTCCCTTTCCCCGTCTCCTTCCCATGCCCTACAGAATATTGGCCTGGGTGAACAGAGCCCTTCGATTCCTGCACAGGGCTAGCTGTAATCCTGCCCTTGTTTTCCCTTGAGCCTCAGTGTGTCTCACTTTTATCCTGCCTATTAAAGAGATGCTGCCCACTAGTTTACTATAGGCCCTTCAGTTAAATGTTGTTTTCAGAGGGAGGGGGCTACAGTACCTCTTGGAATCTATATGTATTTTCATACAACCATGCTGTGCTGGCGAGCTAGCAGGGGGCAAGGGCTGTGACCAGATTGGGAGTCAGGAGACCAGGGTTTTGTTGCAGGCTCTGCCACTTGCTCAGGACAAGTCACTTTGCTTCTCTGTGCCTTGGCCCTGCTATCGCACAGAGCTCTCATATTTATTCCCTTGGTGAAGTGCAGTGTGAGCTCAGGCTCGTTACCACTGAGGAGCGCGGGGGGAATGTGGAAGTGACTGTAAACAGGCAGCAGAGCTGATTGAGGTGCAGAAGGAAACCTGTGATATCACTGGGGAGAAGTACATGGCCCTGTCCGATGTCTGGCACTGTGCATCTTCCTGGAGACCGTTAGGGCGCAGGGTGGGGGTAGGGGATGCTTTCAGTGCTTGTAATGTTTTAAAAATCTAAAAAAAAAGGTAACATTGTTTTGCTCTTGCCCATGTTTCCTTCCAAGGGCCAGCACATCACCTTCCCGCTCTCCCAGTCTAGGCCTCAAATCAGAAAAGCACTTAAGCACGCGCTTAACTTTCAGCACCTGTTTAAGCACCATCTAAGCCAAAGGGATGTGCTTAAATGCTGTACTGGATTGGGATACTGGATAATGCTGTACTGGATTGGGATTGTGCGTTCCTGGCCAGTCTGCAAGGGGAGAAAGGAAAGGTATGTGGAGTAGTCTGTGTTGTGTTCCCAAGGCCCGTCTCTGTATTACTGGGAGGGGCAGAGAGAGCATGAGGCAGAGAGAGAAGAAAAAACTTGATTCGAGGCAATCATTCCCAGAAGTTGGTAATCAGGAGAGGAGGTTAAGGGGCGGGACTTTTATTTTAGGGGAAATGAAGGAGGGAATGCAGAAGAGAAGCAAAGGAGGAGAAAATGCAATGATGAGAGAGAGAGAGAGAGAGGCAGCAGCACCTCCTAAATGGAAGAGTAAACAGGCACTGGGAGGCATTAACTTAATTGATTGTTCTGCAACAGGCTGAACGCTGTGTTATTCTGTCGCCGTGGCAACAACCCAAAAAAATTGTCAGCCTGTTTGGATGAAGTGAAGCGAAACATTCTCTAATTTGCGGTGATCCTGGTGTTTGTTTTCCTTCTGAAGGGGCGGGGATCCATTGATCTATTGTTTGCACAAAGCTCTTCCTTTATGGAGATTGGAGGAGAGGGGAGGGGCTGGGGATGTTTCCCCAATGCAACCTGATTTCATCAAGAGGGTCGGGAGGTGAAGAGGGGGCCTTTTTCTTGCTGTATTTTAACCTCAATGGTGGGAACCGTAGCTATATTCCCTGGGATCTGGCCATGTTGATGACCCCACCGATCCAACTGCAACATCTGGGAGAGCAACCTTTAGTGCCGGGAAGAAATCTCAGAGGAGCAGGAACTTTGAGTTTCTTTTCCTGGTCTCTTCAGGTTTCTATACTGTGCCCATCACCATGGTGTCTGAATTGTTCCCCCTCCACCACCCCAAGCTCTGAAGTCCCTGCTTGGGGTGGGATGGAAGTGCTGGAGGGCTCTGTCATTCATGGCAGAGGGAGGAGGCAGGGTGCCGCTGGGGTGAGATCTTTGTCAAGTTGTCTCTGTGCTTTCAGGAATATTCCTGGACTCCTTTCTGTGTTGCAGCCCCTGAAGCTAGGCAATGACGTCCAAACATGCCTCTGGAGCAACAGACCCCTCCCCAGTCTCTGGCTGCTTCCACAGCTTCTGAGTGCGTGTGTGCACGTGCGCGTGCACTATCTTGAGTGTCTCTGTGCGTGTGTGTGCATGTCCCCCGTGCATGTGTAGTGGAGAGAAGAGAATAAGTTATCGTTTCAGCCCAAGACCATATATGCTGTAAGGTTAGTGAGTGAAATAGCTCTGACACCTTTCAGCTCCTTGTACTCTATAGCAAGTGGATAGATAGTTGTATGATATCCCTTCACCCACAGAAATGCAGCCACCCCTTGGGATGGAAGATGTGCCCTGTTTAACTGCCTGCAACAGCCCCATGTAGCTGCGCAGGGCAGGAAATGCAGGTGTCCAGCTGAAAGGAGAGATTGAAGTTGCTGTAGGCAAGAAGGATAAAATCACCACGAGTGGGATCTGACCTGGGCCCCAGGGAGAACAGCCTGACTCTGAAAAGGTGCCATGGGCACCTTTAGTCTCCTGTGCACCTTTCGCAACGCACTCCCCCTGGGGCCACGCAGGAACTCCTGGCAATGACACTCGCCAGCCACAACTGCTTACTTTCAAAAGGAACATCCCTGCGCCAAGAACTGACTTCTGCTGAGAAATGTTCAGTCAGCTTCTGGGAGAGGGGGAAGCCTGACAGGAGCCAGCCTGCACAGCAAGGGGAGAGTGGGCAGGGCTGGACTGCTGGGTGGGGAGGGGCAGAAGTGGCTTCATGTCACTGGTAGGAGAGCGGGCAGAGGTGGGTCTGTACCAGTGGAGGGGGGAGCGGGCAGAGGTGGGTCTGTGCCAGAGGTGGGGGGAGCGGGCAGAGGTGGGTCTGTGCCAGAGGTGGGGGAGCGGGCAGAGGTGGGTCTGTGCCAGTGGAGGCGGGAGCGGGCAGAGGTGGGTCTGTGCCAGTGGAGGCAGGAGCGGGCAGAGGTGGCTCTGTGCCAGTGGAGGGGGGTTGAAGCCAGAGGTGGCTCTGTGCCAGAGGTGGGGGGAGCGGGATGGCGCGCTTGGAGGGAGGGGGCCAGCATGCTGTCTTCCCCATCTCTCTCTGTTGCCTTGTCTTTTGTCTCATCGCCTTTCTTTCTCCTTCTCTCTTTCCCTCTCTCTCTATTCTAACTCATTTCCACAGCAGTTGTGTCTCTCGGGTTAGGTATGGCCTTTAGCTGTAGCTAGCTGGTGTGAGACGCCCCTCCGTAGCTCCCTCTTGATTAGAGGTCCATCCCCTTGGATGTGGGGCAGAGGGGCAGGCCCAGGGAGGAGGGCTGCGTGTCTCTCAGGCAAAGGCCGAGCTGCCAGTGAAAGTTTGGTGGTTACTGGCGTCAGGAGAAGCTAATAACCCTGTAACTAGTCTGAAGGAGAATTCACGGTCTACTGAGCACTGAAAATATGAGAGGGTTCTGAGACAGGCAGAGTGTGGAGAGGGGACTACAACGCATCCGCGGCTCAGGGCAGCACTGCCTCTCCAGAGAGAGGCAGGGAAGCCAAGAGCAAAGGACCAAGACATGTGCCCATCACCACCGTGCTCCAGGATCGGGGTACTGCCCTTCAGACTAGAAGGGCACTCGTTCACTTAACAAGCACTAAGAAACATGTATACATAATTGTGAGGCTACACACATGAACAGTTATGCATGCTCAGCTGGACACACACAACTATACCCCCCCCACGGCCATAATGCACACACAGACAGTCGTGCAAATATACAACCGTGCACACACATGCACAGCCCCACAAACACATGTGGTCATGCACTCTCACGTGCATAGAGACTTACGCAGAGCTACACAAACTCACAGTGCACAAATACACTCCTTTCCTCCTGCATTAGACGCACAGAGACAAGTTGAGCCCAACTCCTCGCTGGTGTAACTGCACTGGAGTGAGACAGTGGGGTTGGATTTTCCCCAGCGTATCCTGACCATCTCTGCAGCTTCCTGTTGTGAATGGGAGCAGAGACGTGGGAAACCTATTACTCTTCCAGCCGAGGGAGGCCAATGGCTGGGGATACCGGGAGCTCTGCCGAGAGGAAACCTCCCTTCAGCCTTTCACCTGAAGCTGGTAATCTCCCTGTGCTGAGTCCCTGGAACAGGGGAATTGTGTTTGAAGCGCAGCCAGTGGTGATTTAGTGGCAGACATTTGCAGAAGAGACTTTGATTAATTCGTAGTAAAATAAAGTAGCACTCAGGTGCCAATGCCACATTCCAGGGCGAGCCGGCAACCTAGGTGCGCGCTGGGCCCAGCGCCAGCTGCCTGAGCAATCCCCGCGGAGGCGGCAGCACCATCCAACCAGCAATCTCTCACTGCTTGGTCTTCTTAATTATTGATTAATATTTTTTCCCTTCCCTGGCAAAAAATATGGTATTTGGTAACAAGCTCCCATTGCAAAATGCTGATGATTTGGAGAATGTGTCACTGAGGCTGCGGGGTGATAAAGAGGAGCGGGAGCCCAACCAACAATCTGGCTCAGCCAGTTTGCCTATTTATTAAAGAAAAAGCCAAGATCATGAGCTTTTTTTGTTGTTCAGTTTGTGGGCAACTCCCCTCATGGCCACTCTTGGGCGCCCAGCAAATTAAACTTGGTATCAGCCTGGGCAGGTGGCGGAGGGAGCAGCAGCAGCTTTGTCACCTAGTTAGTGCTGCGAAACTAGCAAGAAAGTGGGATTAATTTTTGCTAGCGCTCACGTAACCCTTTAAGTGACCAGGCGGAATTGTTTTCCAGCATAGACGGCAGCTGTTAACTCATGTGAAGGGACCCCGGGTTAGCAGTACCCAGGTTAGTCTGGTGTCAATCCAGAGGAGCTCTCTTGAAGCCAGTGGTGTCACTGGTATACATGACCTGGACTTGGGTGGGCGGCATCGTTGGTGGTAACAGTTGGGGTTCCCTGGGCTCTGTTCCAAGTGGGGCTGGGGCGTAGCAGCCTGTTCGATTTTGTGTTTTGGGGATTTTGTCAGGGAAAAGGTCAATTACCAGGAGCTGCTCTGGGGAGTGGCAGCAGGGGTCAGTTATATAGCTGGGGAATACAGCAGCTCTCCTCTGCCCATCGCTTGAAGGCATGCTAAGTACCCCTTAGATACCATCCTCTGTACTGCATGGGCCTCCAGGGCTGTTGGATGGGGGACTTAGGATCTGCACTAAGAGGCCTTCATGCAGCTAAAACTTCCACTGACTCCCATGGCCCTGAGTGGTCATTCCCCTAGCCACCAGCAGAGCGCTGGCTGGTTACCGAATGCTGGATGAGCGAGGTGGGAGTGCATGATTTTGATGACCAAGGTCAGCTTCCATGGGGAGTTATCTCAAGTCCGGGAGCTCAAGCTGGAGAAAGGATCGAGGGTTGCGCTGGAGTTTTCTGACATAGTTTTTTAAACAGAGAGTTGGTTTAGGAAGGGGTTGGGGTCTATGTTTTAATGACAGCTGGCATCACAGCCCCTTCCCTGGGAGACAGCCATCTTCCTCATCCTCTTCTTCCTCTCCGAGACCCAGTCCATGCTATCTCCACAGTCTTCCTGTTGATAAAGGCTCCCATGACCCTCCTCATGTGGGCCATGATGGGAGCGAAGGGTATTTTTCAAGGTTTCTGCTGGGTTTTTTTCCCTCTGAAATATAAGGATGTGCAATTTTTTTAGTTTCAATTTAGCATTGGAGAATTTTATAATTTAGTAATTAAAATCTCTGATAGGCTTTAGAAATTGCAGCTAATTGAATTTAATGGGAAGATGATTTTCAATTTTATTTGATTACCCGGACCCCTGGCATTGGTATTTATGGGAAAAAAATGGGAAATGTGCTGTGTGGGCTAAGATGGCATAATTGAATTAAGGCTAATCGGATTTCTTTGTCATGAATTTCACTATAATTTTCCTATAATTTTCCATTAGATATCTAGTTTACAAATATTCACAAAGAAATGAAGCTCTTTCGGAATGGAGATTGCTGGCTAACAGGATTACAGAGACGATAGCTCGGCACTGCCAACCCGGGCTCCTTCAGTAATGCAATCGCTGTGTCTGCCTCACACTTTCCGCCTACCACTGCCTCCCCCTGCCCCCTCCTGGCCCATTGTCAGAGCCTCCTGCACGGCCATGCTTCCTTCGGGGCCTTTATTCGCTCTGCACGTTGTTGTGTCCGGCACGCACATGCACAGTGTCAGCACCCTCACACATGCAAACTCAGTGTCGGCACACGCACACATGGTGACAGCACGTGCACACGCAATGTCTGCACAGGCACATGCACACACAGTGTCAAATCACATGTACGTGTAATGTCAGCGTGCACACACACTGTCAGAACACATGTAACGTCAGCACACGCACACACTGTCAGAACACACACATGCACATGTAATGTCAGCACACACACACATCCACCCACAATGTCAGCATGTGCACACGCATAGTATTGGCACATAAACACTGTCAGCGCCCATGCACACTCGTGCACACATAGTGTCAACACATACAGACACTCTCACATACAGTATCATGAGGAGATTCTTCCCCGTCGCTTCCTGTTTGCCTGATGGGGAATCTCCCCTCGTTCAGTCCTTGCTGCATCGTGGAGCATTCTTGGCCTTCGTTTTCCACCAAACACTTTCCCAGGGCTCTGTTCTCCGTCCTTTCCCCCATTCCCTGTCCCCTTTGTCACTTGCCTTCACTCTCCCCCTATTGCCAGTCTAACCATGCCGAGTCCTGGGCCAGCCTTCCAGTGCCAGCCCTGCCTGTCTCCTCATGGGAAGGTCAGCGCTCGCTAGCTGCACTCCACTGGGCTTCCCACACAAAAGCGAGCGCAGGGACAGCTTTCAAGTGGCCAGGGCTTTTGTCCCACAGAACCAGCTGCTCTCAGCTGCATAGCGGCCCCCAGTGGTACCATGCATGCCTCCAAGCAACAGCTGTCACTGAGTGTCTGTGCTGTCCCATCCCAGCCCCCTCAGGTACCTCTCCTGCTCCATGGAGTTTCAGAGCAAGGCTCTGGCTTGCTGCGTTCTCACCAAGAGAACCTATCAACTGCAGAGGGAGCTGGGAACTTCCCAGCCTGCTTCTAGTTTCCCTCCTTTCTGCCCTGTCTCCTCTCCAATCCCAAACAGCTTAACTCCTGAAACTAATGTAACTGAATCAATGTGCAGTTGCAGTGCAGTCACCACTCCCTCCGTCCCATCCACCCTCCTCTCCCCTGCCTCCCCCTCAGTCAGGTCAGCTCTGGGCATTGGCACAAGTTCACTTTCCATCGGGGTATTGGGACTCTATCCTAAAATCCAAGCCCAAGCCTGTCTCTCTGTCATCGTGTCTCTATCATTTTAGGGGGACCAAGCCACCTGCACCATGCACCTGCTGAAGCCCCTTCCCGCCCTGAGGCCTCACATAGAGTCATTGCCCTGGGTTGGGCAGTGAGAGAGGGGGCAGTGCCGCCATGTGCTCGTCTATGCTCCATGCCAAACTCTGCTGCCTTGGCTTACGGGCAAGCCTTTAGGACCTGCCCATTCACACACTGCTCTGGGAGTGAGGCATGGGAATATGGCCCCTCCTTGGCACATGGGCTGCAACCTGGACTTAGAACGGTTTTACTGCTGATACCCACTTCCTTATCACAGCCATAATCTTAATGCCCAGGCAAGACCCGGGTTGGTGTCCTGGTATGTGCAGTATGGCGGTGTTTGCACCACAACGTGGTTACGTGTGAGTACATGAATGTGTGAATGTATGTGTGCGTGCTTTTTTGTGTCTGTGCTTGGACACATACCTTTACATGTGTGTCTTGTGCATGTATTTGCACACGAGTGTGCATGTGCGCCAGAGGGAGACAGATTCACTTAGACTGTCAATTCTTTGGAGCAGGGCCTGTCTTTTTGTTCAGTGTCTATACAGCACCAAGGACAATGGGTCCTGGTCCATGACTGGGTCTCTCAGGCGTTGCAGTAAAACAAATAATAAATAATAAAGTTAATTAATACTAATGGGCCTTCCAGTGCCTTTCAGAGGGCTCTATCTAGAGATGGAGTCTTGGGTAGTTCCAGGGCAGGGAGCTCTGGGCTAGACCAGGGTGGCATTTGCTGGTTTCATGGGCACTGTCCTTACACCTCAGGGCCATGCACATTCACTCCTGGACTCAGTTCCATGGTAAAACTACCCCCCCTTTGGCTCCATCCCAAATCCCCAGCTCCCCCAGGGCTGCCCTTTTAATTGTTATTGTTAATTGTAGCTCTTTGTGAGTTGCTTTGAACACCTTCCCCTGAGCACCCTCTGAGCCCTGAGCAGCCTGTGGCCTTCCTCAGTGTGCATTCACTGCTTCGTGGCCTGCTCCTGGTAGGGTAAGTCCCCAGGGGAAGTGGTCAGGTGCCAAGCAGCATTCGGCTGGGACACCTGCTGGAAGAGCTGGGATCGCTGGCAGAGCAGGAGGGAGGAGGCGCGGGGGGAGGGAGACTAGTGTGAAATGGCTTGAATAAAGCCCAAGGAATAGTAAGTAGCATGACCTATGCCCAGGTGCCAAGGCCCATTGGCCCTGCACAGCACCACCCTGCTCACTGATACTCGGTAGCGTCCCTTTGGCAGTGCTTGCTGGGCTTGTCATGCCAATAAAGTGACTGAAACTGAACTGAGAAGAAAGGAGTGAAAGAGCAGGAAAGGGGAAGAAAGCACGGATTGTCTGCTCCTGCCATCCAGGCCCCGAGGCCTCTGGGCACCTCCCTTGGTGAAACAGAAATCAAACAAAATTACAGAAATAGGGCAAGAGCGTTTGCCTAATAAACTCCCTGAGCGAAAGGGAGTGGAGGAGCCTGGAGATGCCAGATCCCCAGCCCAAGAGCCAGAGCCCAGGTGGGTCTAGAGCTGAAGGTGCTTGGGTGAGTCCCAATAGAGGAGAGAGAGAGAGAAGGAAAGGAAAGGAAATGGAAAGTGAGAGAAATAGAAAAATGAAGGGGGAGGAGATGCGCAGAGCGTGATGTCCCATGTTTCATTGTCCCTCCGAAACGTGGCAAGTCCCCTGATCAACCCTGGTGCAGCCTTTATGGGTAAAGATTAAACTGTAATAATAATAATTAATCATCCCTCGCCCTCTCATCACAGCTTTCATCTGAGGATCTTCAAGCGCCTAGCAAACATTAATTAATTAAAGTTCTTAATGCCCCTTGGAGGCAGAGGAGGGACACACAGAGATTGCCTCGCTTGCCTCTGAAGTGCAGCCACCTCTGGGGTGGAATGTGGCAGTTGCTAGACATTGCAGGCTGATACTGCAATACAGTTCAGGACAGGATGAAGGGCACTGCCCTCTCTCCAGGCGTCTCAGGGGTCAGCATGTCCAGGAGCTAGAGTGTGGGCTAAGCCAGCTCTGACTTTGGGAGGGTCAGACCCAGTGGTGGGGAGTGGGGCAAAGCTTCTGTTTAAATGGTTTCACAAAGGGTCCCAGCAGAGCAGGAAGCCAAGTGGCCCCAGTGGGAGGGAAGAGCACCCTTTTCTTGGGTAAGAGGCAGGGAGGGAGGATGGAGAAATAAAGCCTGATCCTGTGACTGGAGATCACTGAGATAGGAAATCAGCCTGCCAGTTGCGTCAGCTCCAGGGCTTGGACTTCACCTGAAACGCTCCTCAGCAGGTGGCTTCTGGAGGAGGAGCAGGAGTGATGGTGAGAAGTCCACACCAGAATCTGCAGTGGGAGTTCTGGGGCGGGAGAGAGAGAGTGTGAGTGTGGGTGTGTGGATGTGCATGCATTTGAGTGTATGTGCATGTTGTTTTATTGCAGGAGTGTGCCTTCATGCCGTGTGCATCTGTGCATGCTGTGTGTGCATATGTATTAATGTGTGACTCTTCATTTTTGTGTGTGCAGGAGCACAGGTGCATTCAGGAGGGGGGTGTGTGTCATTGTGACAGTGTGTGTACACTGTGTGTGTGCCTACTTGTTGACCCCGTGCGTGTTATTCTGTGTGTGCTCCCTTCAGCCTGGGGTCTGGAATACAGAACCCAGGGTCTCAGCGGATGACGATGATGGGTAAAAGAGCTCCTACCATTTAATTATTGTATGTTTGTAGGAAATATTAGAGTGGAGAAATCTGCGTTCATACAGGATGTTTCTCATGGTCTGGAACATAAGGGAGACTGAGGAATTTTAGGCCCTGAAAGGAGGTGCCGGGCCAAAATCGGTGATTAATAGAAATACAGGAGCAAAATATTCCCTTGCAGGGGCTTGACATTACAATGTCCTGCTGGGGCCTGGGAACCAGGAAGGAGCACTGACTAGAAATTGGCTAGGCTAGTGTCGCTCTCTGGTCTGCATGGAGTATGGAGGAGTGGTAAGCAGATTTAAAAGATGAGACCCAACAATTGTGGTGGTAGGAATCACCCAGCAGTGGGGGCTAGGCATGTTGGCTGACAGTCCTTTTAAAGTAGGAGTTTGATTTCTTCAAGCTGGAAATGAGCATCATGGCCTAATGGCTTTGGGGGTCTTTAAATAAATGAGTGAAAGAGGAAGCCGTTGAGGTATCAGGATCTGGTCCCTCTGACTTCTGCTGGTGTAAAACCTAGGTGAAGGGCTCCACGCCAGCTGGGTGCCTGGCCCTGCTCCACCAGGGAGCCCACAGGCCCGAAAGTTGACCAGGCCAGTGAGGGAGGGGTATGGCCGGGGGGGTCCTCAGATTGGGGTCACTGCTTTTCTTCCCCAGGTGTGAACGCCACTGAGCCACAGCTTCCCCACTGATTTGAGGGCTGTTCCAACACTTGGGCAGGGCAGACAGTGCTCTCAGTCTTAGGGTATCCAGTCCACACCACCTCCCTGTGTGGCCACACCCACTTCCTGGCCAGTAAATAGAGTGTGTGGTGCACTCCCTCCTTCAGGACTTGAGCCTGGTGTCTGATTTTGTGCCAGCGGAAGCCAGGGTGGCTAGAGCCCAGCAAGACGATTCAAACCCTCTTTGGGTCACACTGGTGCTTCCCCCCCCCCCCGCCCCTTGGTGTTGTCTTAAGGGGTTTTACACATGCAGATTTAGGGCCTGCCCTGATGGCACCCGCAGGGTCCCTGAGCTAAGGAATAGCACCAGCCTTGTTGGTAGTAGCTTGGAAATTCATTGGCTATTCCTAAGCACTGCCTGAGAGACCTGCTCTGCCAGAATCCACATGGCCCAATACAGGACATTTAAAAAAAAAAAAAAAAAAGCTCACAACCTTGTTCAAAATACCTATTTAATCAGGTAAATAATCTGTTCGTTTGTTTTAAAGAAAGAGACGTATGTGTGTGTTTACCCAACACGCCTCTGAGAACCTCCCTAACATTCTTTTCTACTTAAAAATAAAAGCAACAAGAAATGAGGAAATTCAGGGAACAAAAACCATAACCCTGTTGGGCCCAAACATACCCCTGGTGTAATGGCACTGACTTCCTGAGGCCTGTGCTAGCAGTGGGATTGGCCCAGTGTGTTTAAATAATGTTAAAGCTTGTGACATAAACCAGTAAAACACCCACCAAGTCAGAGTGAACACTACTGCTCTGGCCTGAGTTTGTTTTGTACTGCGCGCACACACCCATGTTACACTTGTGTACACACACACACACACATATGTTACGCTGTGTGTGCACACATCCCTTATTACACTTGTGTACCCACCCATCCCACATTACATTCCTGTACACCCCCCATATTACACTTGTGTACATGCCACCTTCCTGTATTTTGCTCATCTACACGCACCCACCCCATATTACACTCATGTACATACACACCATATTACAATCATACACACACATACACTAGTGCACACTCTCTGCCTTGCCCAATACACAGTCATTCTCTCCCACACAACATTGTCACTACACACTCAGACTTCTCCGCACACAACACAGACTGTAACACAACCATTTGCTCTCTCTCACACAAATACACCTATTCATTCCCACATGCAGATATTCTCTCTCTCACACTAGCACACACTCACAGACACTCTACCTTGCACACAGCACACCCCTTCAGACTCATTCACTCCAGCCTTTCTCTCTCTAAAGCTGCAGGGATTCCTGTGACCAAATCAGTCTGGGGGAGCTGCTTGGTTCCATTGGCTCTTTATTCAGTTCAAGCTTCTCCAGGATAATATTGCTGCCCTGTTGGTGCAAAGACTCAGAACCTTTCTAGGTGACTCTTTTGGGAAGGGGATGTGGCAGCTCACCTGGGATTATTTTTATTATTTGTATTGCCGTAGCACCTAGGAGCCCCAGTCAGAGCCCAGGACCCCATTGTGCTCAATCTGGAGTCAGCAGGTCAGATCCTGATCTCAGCTGTGCCAGTGTAACACCATCCGATGGGGTTACTCCAGATTTACACCCATGTAACTGAGCTCAGAGTGTGGCCCAATAGGTACCAATTCTGGGGCGAGAGGGGACCATGTGCAGCCTTGAGGGGGCCAGTGCCGTGGAAGCATTGATCCACTGATGCCTGCCATCTGTGTGAAGCAAACCAGAGTGCAACACAAATGCAAAGGCACATTTCTGCATAATTTTTTCCTCCTCACTGGTGGGTTTTGTTCTTATTGAGAGAAACAATAAGTAACAATAAAAGCCGGAACTCCTCGCCCCCTGTTCCCCCATCCTAGGGAAGGAGGGAAGAAAAATACCCAACTCCTTTCCACCCCAAAAGCCCCCCCCCCCCAAGCGATTGCATCTTACGTTCTCCTCTGCCGAGCGATCCCTACATTAAATACTAAACAACCAACCATTAGTTCATGTTTGCTTAGCGCTTTGAAGGGCCTGGGCTGTACTCGCCTCTCATCTGCACCCACGGACTGACTTCAGACTAGGGGATGGATTCTGATCTCCTTTACACTGACATGAATCTGGAGTAATTTAAAGCGTTCCCTCAAGCTGCACCAGGTCTGATGTTGGCCCTTTGGAGCGGGTGTAATCCAGTGCAGAATTTGACCCAGGTCAGATCCTGATCCCAGCGTAAATCCAGAGTTAACTCCAGTCAAGTCAGTCGCTATTGCTAGTATCAACCCAACTTTTATTTAACATAATCTCGCCAACTGGGTGCATCCCCCTGGCACAGCACTTTGCCCAGTTAAATCAGTACATGGGGTGGGGGAGAGAGACACTGAACCTTAAATCTCTATCCCTCAAGCCCATGCCACTGAGCTCCCTGGCTGCTGGTGTTTGGTTCCTGCAAGGGCTCCCGTTCACCAGCCTCGTGTGTCTTTTCTTTTCTTTTCTTTTCTTTTCTTTTCTTTCTTTTTTCTTTGGGCCCCGAGTCCCGCCTCTCCGCCCGGGGAGCCAAAGGTTTGGGAAAGCAGCGAGCCAATAAGGCCAGCCCCTAGCAAGCAGCCCTGATAGGGTAACGCTGCTTGGCTGGGCTTTTTTTCAGAACTGCTCAGCTCGCTGGCTGGGAGCTGGTTCCCTCAGCATCTTCCCTGGGAGGCAGTGAGCAGAGGCTGGGGAAGGCACTCTGATCTTTCACCTGCCCTCTAGCCAGTAGGGAAGGCCAGGCTGGGGGGTGTGGCCAAGCTCTGTCCTGCCAATCACCTTCACTTTTGACAACCAGCCTTCTCCTCCCCCGCATCACCCCCCCCACCAGTGAACTCTGCTGCCAAAGTGTTCTTGGGGAGGACCGTCAAAAGCAATGACATCAGTATTTTAAACCAACTTGTTATTCGGGGAGCAATCAGTTGCAATTAGGTATTAATTAAGTATTATGAAAGTTGATTATTTGAGTGAATTCGGCTTTCGTCTCTCCGACTATGGTAAGTACAGCACAATTGTTCTTTTCCTGTCCCTTGTTCTTTCAGTTTGCACACACACAAAAAGCCCCTTCTGTCCGTGTCTCTTCTTTTCCCTCCCCTTTCCCTTTCATTCTTTCATTTGTTCTTTCTCGCCCGGTGCCGCTCTCTTTTTTATTTTTCTTTTCTTTTCCTCCCTCTGCCCGTGTCTCTTCTCTTGCTCTCTTTCCTGCGGGTGCGACCGATGGGGCTGGTTCGTCTATAAATAGTTTCTCTTTTAGTTTAATAAACTACCCAGCACAGCTGATCAGCTTTGGGTGGCCTTAGAGAGAGAGAGAGAGGGAGAGAGAGCGATTTTAATTTCTGTCTGTCTTTTTCCTGTTTGGTGGGGAGAAGAAGAAACTTTTTTATGTTCCCAAAGCCGGTGCTGGGAAAGTGGAGGGTGCCAGGGGCGGGTGTGTATGGAGGGGTGACGTCATTCTGATGGGGGAGGGGTATCATTTTTGGGGGGTGGGGGTGTTCCCCCCGCTGGAGCTTTAGATGTTGTGTGGAAGCTTGTGAGAGTTTTGGGGGAGCAGCTCAGAATCAGGGTGCCTGACCCCCAGGTATAGCTCAAGGTAGGGACTCTCAGACTCTTTCACTTTTCTTTCAGTTGTTTTACGGAAGTTGCTTCCCCCCCCCCCCCCCCCAACCCAGCCTCTCTCTCTAACCAGATGAAGTAAGGGGGTGGGGGGAACTGGCTTCAAGAGGATCTCTTCCTTCTGGTTGATTTCAGATCCAGATCTGTTTGGGAAGCTGTCACTGAGAGAGACCCTGGGTTGAGAGAGGGGAGGAGGGACCGATAAATGGGATAGAGAGAGAACGATGGGGGGGGGGGGGGAGTTTGTGGGGATTTTGAAATGATTCTGCATTTTATATATATATAAATATATAAGTCATGTGGGTTGTTTTTTCTTTAATTGTCTTACCCCCTTCTAAGCTCTGGTAAAGGTTGGTAAAGGTTGCTTGTCAGGTTCCTGTGCTGTCTAAATGAAAAGGAATTCAATTTATTTGGGACACGGTAGTGTCAGATGAAGAGGATGCTTATTACATTTAATGAGTATTTTTTTTTCACTTGGGCACATCTGGGATGGGTTTGTTTTTGTCCTTTCCATGCGAGGTGTGTAGGCTCTGGGAGGAGGGATGGCAGGCCCCCTCCTTGCTGGTTTTGGTTTCAGATTACGGGGCCCAGTATCGGGACTGGATGCGATTTTGATAGTAGATTTTGTGGTCCAGTCTCTGGTTTTAGTTCTGGTGTTGGTCCGGCAGGGTGTGATGGGCTCTCTTGGCCTATTGTCAGGCTGGGGCACAGGTTGGGATTGAGAGACACTATCTGGGTGGGGTGAGGTTTCATGGCCCAGTATCAGGCTGGGATGTGATTTCAGCATAGGATTTGGTGGCAGGCAGGGTGTGTTGTGTTGTCAGGCCTGGGATAGGCTTTGGGCTTGGATTTCACAGCCTTTTCCGGAGGTTCAGAGCAGGCAAGTTTGGAGTTTGTCAGGAATTCCTCAGGCCCCATTTCCCGCTATATGGGGTTCCAACACCTCCTCTTTTTTGACCCAGTCCTAGTGGGAAAGTGAAACACTGTCCCTCTCAATGATTTAACTCCCCTCTCCCCTTGTTAAAAACTAAATGACAGCAGTGGGCCAAACCAGCTTGCACTGGCGATCCTGTCACTATTTGGATAATTATTGTAGTATATTTTTACAAGGGATAAGATAGTAATAAACTGGTTAATGATTGACTGGCCTGAACTTTGAACTCTGCTATTTTGCTTTAAAAGAATAAGGTGTTTTGTTGTTGTTTTTTTAAATGATACCAGGAATCAAAAAGAGCAGGAAGGACTCGCACACCTTGGTTTGAGATCTCAGTTGGCCCAGGCCTGGGCATGTGCTGTTGCCTCTCTTTAGTAGACCAAGGAGCTGGGAGGCTGAGTGGGCAGGGGCAGTGTTAAGGATGTGGTGAATTTAAGGAGTGTGGATAATTTTAAAGAGAAATAAACAATGATTTCTGCCCCCCTCCGCCCCAATCCCCATCTCCAGGAACTGTGGCAGCTCCTAGATTGGGGTTTGAATTGTAGCTGAGCCAGGTGTTTTCAGCCATGGTTGGCCTGGTTTCAGGACCTCTCTCCATTTAAACTCCTCTTCCTGGAGAGGTAATGCCTCCTGCTGGCTAGAGCTGTACCGTCAGCCAATCAATGTCAAACGCTCCCTCACATGCAGAGTCAACCAGCTTCACCAGTAACCAACGCCGGGCCTCCTCCTCCCTGTCCCATCCTCATAGCAATGGAAACTTCCCTCTGGCCTGCACCGTTGGGATGTAGGAGATGGGACAATGTAGCCCCTCCTCAGTCACGCAAGTGTAACGCATGCATGGGCTTCCCTGCCATACTTGCAGGTAACATAGACCTTCCACGCTCTGGTACGGGAGCTCAGAGTGCTGATAAGCTATGGAAATCAGGATCTGGGAGATCTGTTTAGGTCAGCATTACAATCTGCGTGTGGGTGAATCCATCCACTGTGATCACGGGGTAAAGACCTGCCCCATGATCACCACCTCTAACCATTACCTTCTTGAGAGCTGGTTTACCTCCCTCGGTCATCGTGACTTGAATTCTCTCCAGTCCCTTAAGCCTTGCGTCCCCAGGGCAGTACCTGAATGGCATTTCATGAGAGAGAGAGGGAAGTCAATGGGGACCCAATGTGTAAAGTCTGGAGGCCTGGTCCTGCTAAGGCAGGGGTTCTCAAACTGGGGGTCGGGACCCCTGAGGGGGTCACAAGGTTATTACATGGAGGATCGCTAGCTGTCAGCCTCCACCCCAGGCCCCGCTTCACCTCCAGCATTTATAATAGTGTTAAATATATACAATATGTTTTTAATGTATAAGGGGGGTTGCACTCAGTGGCTTGCTATGTGAAAGGGGTCACCAGTATAAAAGTTTGAGAACCACTGCTCTAAGGGCTTTGTACACTGAGTTGATACACGTATGGGACCTCTAGGATCAGAAACTTCCACAGAAGTTAAAAGTGGGAAAGATCTCCCAGGCCAACTGATCCACCTGGGGCCAGGGTAGGATTGTTCCCTACATGGGATTGTCTAGGAGTATGCTTCTAAATAACCTGAGCAACTGGGCTCCCATCACTTTCCCTGGGACTCTTTCATCATCTGATCAACCTCAGTCCGAGGAACTGCACTCAGACTGGGGACAAGGAGCCTAGATACCCGGGGGGGAGTGGGGGGCAATTAATACTGAGATAGTTGGATGCACCCAATTTTCCACTGAGGGATAGTTTTGTACTTTCATTGTGTTAAAATGCTGTTTTCAAATAAACCTGGAAATATCCCCTGGGGTGGGGACACCACCCTTGTTATTGGATTTTAGACAATACTTAGAACAAAAAAAGTAGGGTATGTATGTACATGCAATGTACTGTATCCTTCCACTGTAAAAAAAAATAGTGCCTACTTCACTGATAGAGAAACCAGTGTGGAAGTGGGTGTGATCAATACAGATACTCAAGCTGGGAGGGAGCAAGCATTTATTATGTAATTTTTGAACCTTTAGTTTCTCTTTGTATGGTTCCCTGAGCTGTTTGCCCTTCTCCCCTGTCTGCTGTCCACCAATATGGGAAATGCCGTACACATGGGGAACTTTTCTGCAGTTTCTTTTGGTTTTGACTGAATGGGTAGAATTCTACAACAGGGCTCTCATACTCTAGTCAGCTCTCAGCAGCCTTACCGATAAACTCTCACAGATTTTTCCATAATAGCTGGGCTACCCTTGTGTCTTGGGCCTACTTTTGACTCACTTTCTACCATCAAAAAGTAAATCTGGGCTGTGGAATGGCTGCCTGTTGAGGTTTCACACTCAAAAGTTGACAGAAAGTGTCTGGAAAATATCAAGCTGGTGCAGATAGCATGGCTTGGGACTTTGGAGAGAGGGTCACTGTCTTTCCCCTCTTCTCTCCCACCTCCACCCCTTTTGCCTCTTTTCGTCCACAGGGATATTTTGTCGTCTCTATTTTTTTAGGGTGGTGGGTTTCGAACCAGGAGTCAGTTCACAGGAGTGCCATCATCAAAAAGGCCCAGACTGCTGGTTGGCCAACCAGAAGGTGGTTTGGGACAATCCATGTCCTGAGCTGTACTTTGCTAGCCAGAGAGGGGGCACAGGAGATTTTATTTGGGGAGGGATGGGACAGAACCCACACCCCAAAGTCCCACATGGTACTGTCCCCCTCGGTTTAACGCGGACTGGATCAGTTTGGACGTCTTCAGCAATAAAAAATGCCAATGTCGTCCTAATTCACCAGGCCCCGAGATGACAGCAAATTTACATTTTTTAATTAAACTAGCAGCCAGTTTTTATGAGAGGGGGCTGGGTTATGCAAATCAAATGGTTGTGTACGAAAGATTAGGAGAGTTTGGGAATAAATTCCACAAATGCTAATAAAAAGAAAGAGAGAGAGAGAATGAGAGAGGGACATTGTTCCATTAGCCCCTTTTAGACTGATTTCCCTGGAGAGAAAGGGATGTGGGAATGGGGGGAGAAGGCTTTCAGAGACAGGTAAAATCCATTTTGAGGATTGAAAGCCCCCTTCGGTCCAGGACCCCACTGCTCCCTGTTTCTTTTTCCAGAGCAGCATGGCACATTGGGGGGGAGGGCACCAGAGACAGGAGAAGGAACTTATTAGCTTCTAATTCTGACTGTACAAGTTAGAAACACGAACTGGGAGCCATAGAGCTGCCAGAAACATCTGTCTTGGGTGACTGCAGCCAGGCCAGATGCACGAGGGGGCACTCTGCGGGCGGAGGATGGGGTGACACTGTATAGCGCGAGGCCCAGTCAGGTAAGGGAGTGGACCCTGGATGGGCAAAGGGCAGGGCCAGATGGAAGGGGAGAATGAGACAATACTGGATGGGCCATATGAGGACCAAGCTGAGTAGGGAAACTGGGGGCTAGATGGGTACAGGGCTGGGCTAAGGAACTATGCAGACGAACAGGAACATACACTTGCTCCACATTGGATGGGTACAGGGCTGGGCCAGCATGCTGCATGGGTACAGGGATGGGCCAGACAGGTGCAGAGCTGGGCCTACATGCTGGATGGGTGCAGGGTAGGGCGGGCGTGCCTGATGGCTGCAGGGCTGGGCCAGCATGCTGGAAGGGTAAAGGGCTGGGCCAGATGGGTGTGGATTTGGATTGGTTGGTACAGTGGGTGCTGGATGGGTATGAATATATTGTTCCCTCCCACAAAATCCAAACCCTCTCTTCCTCCCTCCTTTGGGCTTATTGGTGCTGAGTCCATAAATGAGACCCTCACAGCTCCCTCAGTCTCTGCAGCATCCCACTGGACCAGCATTACCCTTCCACCTGTTTCTCAGGAGACTCCCTTTCCACCTGGACACACAGGTACTGGAAGTATCCCTGTCCTTTGGCCCATGGGGAGAGTAGCTGACAGAGCAGCAGCAGCGGGATCTGGTGGGGTCCTTCCTCTGCCAGATGCTTCCCTGACAGCCCCATTGAAAAGTAAACGTGCAGTTCACCTGGTTTCAACATGTCCCTCTTTAAAGTTCCTGAAGTCCTTTCCTAGGTACCATTGAGGTTTCCCATCCTCATCTTCTGGCTGCATTGGAGGTTCCCTGGTGATTTGGGGGCTGGGGTCCTAGCTCAGGTGCCAGGTACAGAGCAGAGCAGCTGTCAGCCGCTGAAAAACACAAACTTAAAAGTTCCTGAGGTGGGAAAGTGTTTGGAGCTTCCAGTCCTGGGGCAGTTTCAGGCTCAGAAGGAAAGCTGAGCACCACGTACAGTCTGGAAGGGCAGAGAGGATGAAAACGGGACAGAGGAAAGACATGGGAAGCATTGGGTGCAATTCACCTGCTGGCCTAAGTGCCCAGAGCACCTCTGAGCAGTCATTGGCCCAGTGTGGAATTTGGATCCCCTATCCCCAGTTTTGGGTGTGAAATTATGATTTACTCATGCCCCCCTGTGAATTGTGAGAGGGGTTGTTTCAGCAAAGCCTCTTGTGAAATGAAGTAAAAAGTAAAGACCTGCACAGTTGTGTCTGGGGGCAAGTGGAACCCACAGATTTGCACATACCCCCAGCCGTGCTGCACACATACACACCTGCTCCAGACACACCTATACATTCTTGTATGCACACACCCAGCTGCGCTGCACATGCACCTCTTCTGGACACAATCCTCCACACTCTTTTACACACACACCTAGCCATGCTGTACACATACACACACACATCTGCTCTGGACACATTCTACACACTCTGCACGCAGCCATGCTGTACACATACACACACACCCATGCTCTGGACACACTCCCTCTTACATGCTATTGTACACTCACACGTACTGTGCTGAGCCCTCTCTTCGCTGATTCTGTTTCTGGAGAGGTTGGTGTCTCGGTGTTTTAGTTTGTGTGTGTTTGTGAGAATGGGGCTGGCATCAAAGCCCTGGACCCTGAAGGTGTCTCTTTACCCATAGGACAGGCCCAGCATGGCCTGTACAATGTGAGGTTCCTCTGCACTCTGCCATCTGGGCCAGTGTGTCTCAAGTCTGGCCTGATGAATAGGAGGAGCTCGGCCTTCTTGGCACATTCGCTCCTTGGCCTCTGCTGAGGTTGCTACCAGTGGAGACGGTAGTAGTGCTGGTGGCTTTTGTGATGTAGCTCCTGAGCTGCCCTGAGACTAGACACTACTGAAGCTACCAAGGAGGGGTCTGTGTAGGAGCCCTAGTCCTGGTCTTCGTCAGGACCACAAGGGTCTGCATGACATGTGAGTGTCTGGGGTGCAGCATATATGTGAGCACGGGCTGGGGGAGAGATCTTTAAAGCGCCCAGGTGCCTGGCCTGTTAAATACTTCCCCACTTCAGTTTACTTGTTCCAGTCAGCCCCTTTCTAAAGAAAGCAGGTAATCTTCCAGCCGAGGGGAGACTGGGGATCATTCAGCACAGCTGGCCCTGGAGGAGATTCAGAGCTAAGGAGCCCTGCACCCCCTTCCACCTCATCTCTGCTGCCAGCCAGTCTCATCTGCAGAGCATCAAGCACACACCGGGGTGGAGTGTCAAACTGCATGGAACAGGAGGAGGATGCGGGCAGGGAGGGGATGCGCATGCGATGGGGACCATCTTGCTGACTGCCAGAGCTGAGGCCAAAGGGCTGCTGGAATTAAGGGTCTCAGGAATGAAGTCTGAGTATGGCAGAGGGCCCTTTCCCCTGTGTTATTTTGGATCCCTTCTCTTGGCTGGGGGAGGCTGAGTAATTGCATTAGTAATTGCAGAGGAGACAGCCATATGTGACCGTGTAAACTGAGGAGGGAGAGAGACCTAGTGGTTAAGGTCTGGGGCTCAGGAGACCTGGGTTCTATTCCTGGCTTGGGCCCATCACTTCCCTTCTTTCTGTGCGCCAGTTTCCCTGTCGATAATATGGGGATAACAACACGCCACTGTGCAGCCCCAAGCCAGGGCTGGGTACTTCAGCAATGGGAATAAATGAATTAGGGCTATGGCCTGTCCATGGGCAGAGTGTAGGGCTAGGGCCAGGAATTGCTGCTTCACCCAGGCAGAGTGGATTTTACTTCTGCACCCCATCCGCACAATCCTCCTGCCTTCTTGGGTCCTCTCTGGGCTCCCTCTGTCCTGTTCCTGTTCCTTAGCATTCATGGCTTCAGCAGAAGGGTCTTTGGAAGGCCTGTGAGATCCTGGGACGAAAGGGGCAAAGTTCCAGCAGGCTGTTACTGTTGTGAATGGTGTCACTGTACCTGTTAGTAAATGGAGGTGATTCCTGGGACAGCAGCCCCCTGGCCTGGGATTCCCTGGAGAACAGCTGCCAGTGGCATAGGCAGGGCCGAGGGAAAACTAGGAAGTGGAATGTACAGCAGCTTCCCAACCTGGGAAACCATCAAAAGCCAGGCAGCTCCACTAGTCCTCATCTGGTATTTCCAGAAAAACCTGGCATCCTAGGGCGGAATTTATGATGGAAAAATAAAATAATAATAATAATAAAAAAGTCCTGATCCCTTTGAGGCCTGAGTCATAAATGCATCTTCTCATTAAAGCAGCTCCACCTCTCCACAAGGCGTTTGCCAGTGCAGTGCCTGTGCACATCCACGGGTTGGACTGTCTTACCTGTGGGAGCTCTCCTCTTCCCCTCCGGGAGTCCCTGAGCATCAGAGCTCCTCTCTCTTGCGGTCCTGCCAGTCCCCCTTTCTCTACTGAGAGCAGTCCTGGCTTCTCCATATCCCACGCCACCACCCTCTCTCAGGCCTCTTTTCTTTGGGCTGCCATTTTGTGGGCACATGCATGGTGGTTTGGTCACCCACTACCCCGGTTCTGCTGTGTAATTCTGTGGGTACATGCCCAGCTTTTCTAGAATTTCCCCCTCTCCCCCCGCCTGCTGTGTAATTCCTTGAGCACATGCCTGGCTCCCCCATCTCCTCAGGGTTGCCAACTGTCTAATCCCACAAAACCAAACACCTTAGCCCCACCCCTTCCCTGAGCCCACGACCCCTTCCCCGTGGCCTGGCCCTGCCCCCCGCTCACTACGTTTTCCCTTCCTTGGCTCGCTCTCCCCCACCCTCACTCACTTTCACTGGGCTGGGGCAGGGGCTTGGGGTGTGGGAGGGGGTGAGGGCTCTGCGATGGGGCCAGAAATGGGTTCAGGGTGTGGGAGGGGGCTCCGGTCTGGGGCAGGGGGTTGGGGTGCGGAAGAGGGTGAGGGCTCCAGCTGGGGGTGCAGGCTCTGGGGTGGGGCTGGGGATGAGGGGTTCAGGGTGCGGGAGGGGGCTGCGGGTTGAGGCAGGGGATTGGGGTACGGGGGGGGGGTCCAGCCTGGGGGGTGGGTATGGGAGGGGGCTCTGGGCTGGGTCAGGGTTTGGGGTGCAGGGGGTGAGGGCTCCATCTGGGGGTGCTGGCTCGTGTGGGGCTGGGGGTGAGGGGGTTGGGTTCAGGAGGGGGCTCCGGGTTTGGAGGGACTCAGGCCTGGGCAGGATGTTGAGGCACAGTGTTGGGGCACAGGATTACCTACAGTGGCTCCCCGTCAGCGGTGCAGCGTGGGGGCTAAGGCAGGCTTCCTGCCTGTCCTGACACCGCGGACCGCACTGCGCCCCGGGAGCGGCCGGCAGATTTGGCTCCTAGGTGGAGGTGCAGCAGGCAGTTCTGCACCACGCTACCCTTGCATGTAGGCACTGCCCCCCCAGCTCCCATTGTCCACAGTTCCTGGCCAATGGGAGTGCGGAGTCAGTGCTTGGGGAGGGGCAGCGCACGCAGCCCTGTGGTCCCACCGCCTAGGAGCTGGACCTGCTGGCTGCTTCCTGGATGCAGCGCGGTGCCAACCCAGGTAGGGACTAGCCTGCCTTAGCTCCATAGCACTGCTGACTGGACTTTTAACAGCCCGGTCGGCGGTGCTGACTGGAGCTACCAGGGTCCCTTTTCGACTGGAAGTTCTGGTAAAAAAATAGACACCTGGTCACCCTACTCCTTCTTCCTGCCGGATGATTCAGTGGGGGTTCAGGGCATCTTGTAGTTGTTTGACGCTCCCCTTCCCATGCTCGTTTCAAAGTGGCACCCTGCACAGCAGGCAGAGGAGGAAGGAAGCCGCTCCTGGAATAATTACTGTGTCTGTGTGTCCTGAAGGTGAGAGCAGCTGTTCGTGGGGAGCAACCAGGGTAGAAGGGAGTTGTGGGGCGTGGAGAGGGGCTGGTTTGTTCTTTCAGTTGAATATTTTGTAATGGAAACACTGTCGGGCTGGATCCTTTCCGATCGCTTTGTGGAACTCAGCAAGCTTCCGGGGAGTTCCCAGGGCTCAAGGGTCCAGGCCCCTCCAGAGCAGGAATAACACTGCTTTGCTCTCGCTTGCTGGCTGCCACTCTGTACCTCTCCTTCCTTCCTTCTTCTTTCCTGCCCTTCTAACTTGCCTCTGTTCAGATGAGCAAACTCCTCCCAGTTAGAGAACTTTGAGTTCTGTGACTTTCCCACCTAACTACTGAAATGCCACTCAAATTGATACAAAGAGGCGGGCCCGTCAAACTTTTCCTTTCTGTAAACCATGTGCCTGTTTAAGAGAAGTCACCAGCCCAAACACCCCAAGCAATTGTCTCCTCATCTCCACTGCTGCAAGCTTGCGAGTGTCTGATGATGTTATTTCTGTCACTGTGAGTCTGTTCTCTGCAGCCTCTTGGCTCCTGGGAGCTCCAGGTCTGGGACAGGTAGGGGCGGGATGTAGATTTTGGCAGGATCCCAGCCTCTTTGGAGGACGGTTTGTGACATCACTTGTTTGCTTTTTGTTTGCTTTGTTTTATTTCAAGAACATTTTGTGTTGAAAAATTTGCAGCCTCTGAGCTGGTGATTGGTGGCGGGAGCTCAGAACCAGATCTAGCTTCCTACGCTCCAGCTGAGGAAAGGGGAGGGATGGTGGGGGCAATAGAAACTCCTGTCTACTCCTAGCCCTTCTGGGGTGGACTAATGCTGGCCTGTGGGGGCGGTGACACTTTGGGGGAATGTTCTGGTTAGGCCTGGAAGCCAGCATGTGGTTGCGGGGGAGCCTTGGTTGGATTTTCTGTAACCTGCTAAATGTTGCTAGGCTGAGCGAGCTGAGTCCCTTGTGCTGGGAAGGTCTGTTGGGAATGACTTTAAGATATCCCTGGCTTGTTGGGGTTAGGGGTTGGGTCATACTTTGAACTGCTGCTATGACTAGGGTGACCAGATAGCAAGTGTAAAAAATTGGGACAGGAGGTGGGGGGTAATAGGTGCCTATATAAGAAAAAGCCCCCAAAATCAGGGCAGTCCCTATAAAATCGGGACATCTGATCACCCTAGGTATGATTGAGGCTAGGTCTAGGTCTGTAGGACTGAGTGGGGGAAGGGGCAAAAATGGGGCCACCTCTCCCCACAGTACTCTCTAGGCCTAGAACTGTGCAGAGGAGACACCTGTTTGGGGGCACTCGGACTGCTGTGGCCTTGGGGAAAGAGCCTGCAGGTTGCAGCCAGCCAGAGAGTGAGGCTGCCACAGCAGTGTGGGAGACATTTCAGCAGGGACCATGGGATGCTGCTGATGGTATCAGTATTTCCCATGGTTCTGATGGCTGTTCCCTGAGTGGCGCTGATCGGCTGTGGGCTCCAACCTGCTCCCACTCCCTCCCTCATGACCTCTTCACCTCAGCCCCACCTGCCCCTCACACTCGCCCTCTTCCCCCTGCCCTAGCCCCTCTTCCTCCCTGCCTTCCTTTGCTGTTTAGCGGATCCCCCCCACAGACCTCACCAAACACCATGGCACTAGCACGGCAATGGCAGCTGTTATGGTGTTCCCTCTGCGTGTGTCTTGCCCCTGCCTCGCCCCGCGGTTGTCTTGTCAGTTAGACTGTGCACTCCTTCGGGCAGGGGCTGTCTCTTACTCTGCCTGTGTGGCACCCAGCCCAGTTGTCTCTGATCTCAGCCAGGCCACAGCTTACTCTGCTGCCTGTGATAAACATAAATAATAATAATAATGGGGTTCAGGTCAGGACAGTGGTCATTGGTTTGGTGCTTTTTAAATTCTGAGAATATTTATTAGTTCTCCATTTTGTGGTGGCTCCCCAATGTGCTAGGCCATGTTCAGCCATATATAGGAGGCTACAGCTCCTGCGCTGAAGTGCTGGACGTGTACCCTCCATCCAGGGGTCAGGTAACTCGTAGAGTGGGGTCTAGGGCTTCACTGTTACACCCTGGTGATTTGCAGAAAGCCCCCAGGGAGATTCCTCTACCCTGTTAACTGTTGGGCCAAGATCTCCTGAGAAGATTGTCTGCTCCTAGTAAACCACACCTCCGTCAGGGTCAAGGTGACCTGGGCGACAGACTAGGACAGGGAGCTAGAAACAAGTCGAGTTCAGGCAGAGTAACTTTGCACAGAGAGAAGGATGCATGGGTGGGCAGGTGGTATTTGGCAGGCAGCTGGCATAGAATGTCCCTGATATATGTCCGAGGCTATGGCTTTGCCCCCTGCCACCTTCCTAGCATGGCTGCAGTCTGAGTGTCAGAGTCTGGGACCTGAAATCTTGTGGTCATGGCTTTATTTGTGCCCACAGAAGCTGTGGCTGACAGCCCAGATTGAAGACCAGTAACAGCCGGGAGGAAGAGGAGGTGGAAGGGGAGGAAGGGTCTAGGAAAGGATCTGCACACAAGCCTATTTCAGGGCTGGAGCTGGAGGAGGATCGATGACAGGAAAGCAGGTTCCTTTCCCAGCCATGTTCCTAGTTCATTGATGTCCAAGATTAGTGTCTGTGGCTTTGTTTGGACTTATGTGGAAAATGTTCCACTCTCTGCAGCCACTGGTCAGCTTCACCAGTAGGAGCGACACTGTGGGGGCAAGGCCTAAGGGAACCAAAAACAAGAGGCCATCAGAATCTCTGAATCTCTGGTCTCTGAATCCTGTGGGGAGATTAACATGGCGATGATGGCAGAGACTGAGGGCAAGGTGCAGGTGTAGGTCTTTTAAGGCCTTGTTCTGAACTGACCCAGACCTGGGCTTTGTTTACATTCACACCAGTCACTTCCTCTGCCGCAGGACCTGCCCAGTCCCCACTGTCTGCTCTCTTCCCAGTGAGGACATGGCCCCTCAAACCTGAGAGGTGTACAACCCCATCCTCCAGGGACAGGCAGTCCCACCCTCTAAGGCAGGAGCTCTCTAAGTCCCGTGTCCCCTGCAAGAGCAGTGTCTCTGCCTGCCAGCCCCCCGCAGCCCAGCCCTGTGTTCCCCTGGGCTGGCGCTGCATACACCGCTGGGCTCTGTGAACACAGAGTTTGTTTTGCCAGGGTGACCTGTTTAATCATCTCATTTTCTGGTGGCCGTTTATTCCTCGTTTCCACGGTTACAGCCCCATTAAGGGGAGAAGCAATAAGGCAGCGAGTCAAACAGGTAATAAAAACATTAAAGCCATGTGCGCGACTGGGTGGGGGCGAGCAGGAGCGCAATGAGACGAAACGGGCCACACCGGGGAGACAGCAGGGTGTGGAGAGCCTGCACTCAGGGCAAGCAGCACCCCAGCCAACTCCCAGCCTCAGGAAAGATCTGGCCAGGAAAAAAATACTACAGTATTCTACAACACTAACCCAAACCACTGCAGCCTAGAGCAGCGTTATTGCAGTACTGCAAGTGGCTGGGAGCGTTTCAGGGCAGAATACTGTTACTACAGTACTCTGTACTCTGAGTGGTTGGGAGCAAGTCAGATCAGAGTACTGTTCCCACAGTGCCGCAAGTGGCAGAGAGGACTCCAGATCAGAGTACTGTTCCTACAATGCTGTTCGTGGCTGAGCATTCCAGCTTAGAGCAGTTTTACTGCAGTACTGAGTGACTGAGATCACTGCAGATCAGAGTACTAATACTACAGTACTGTGAATGGCTGGTAACATTACAATTTATAATTTGATTACAGTGCGGTTAGTATAGTACCTATGGACCCAAACATTAAGTATTGCAATAGTGCTGCTGCAGTAATACCAAACACCCAAGATATTTCTGGTTTTCAGTAGTGATATTATAGCACTGTTGATGGCCCCAGTGAGTGCAACTTACAATAGTATTAGTACAGTGCAGTTCCTGCAGTAATATCAGTAGCCCAGAGCACTACAACTTGCAATAATGTCATTAATACTCTAGTAATGTATTTACTACAGTACTGCTAATGGCCTCAGTCGGCATAGTTTGGAGTGTTCCTGTAGTGGTTTGGACCATTCCTAGATAGAGCACTAGTACTTGTTTAAAGAACACTGCAACCTCAAGGAGAAGGTCAGACTCCATGGAAACAGCCAACGGAGCCCTGTTCCCCCTGCCCCATTGAGGCAATCAGGCTGCCAATCATACACCCATGAGTCTGAGTAACAGACAGACTTTAGATCATGGCTATTGAGGTAGTGATGGCTGAAAATCCAAGGGAAGCTGTGGAGTTTAGGCAGCATGGCTGGGAATGGTCTTCCTCCCTAGGCAGTATGATGGAGGGAACCTGTGGCTGACTTCTCCACCATGATCTGGAGCAGGGAAGCAGCACCCTCAGACAGCGCTAGAATGAGGGAAGGGCAAGGGCCTTCATCCCTCTGAAAGAAAGAGTGGGGGGACTTTCAGCACCAATCAAACTGTCCTGGGAGTAGCAGCCATGGACAGTTCATGTCTTAGAGGCAGTGTTTCTTATGCTTACTGGGAAGATCAGGGCTTTTGTTAACTGGCCTGTCTGTGTTAATGACCAAACAGTAGTGCCTCCCCCTTGGGAGATGGTAGGCTGGATCTGATCTCTGATTTGCTGGTGTCAATCCAAATAACTCCATTGGCTTGGTAGTTAGTCCAGATTTACATCTGTGTAAGTGGGATGAGTCTGGCCACATGGATCCCCTATAGACAGGAGCCATGGCCCAGCTGACGTGTATGAATTTAAAATCACTACCAATACCCCCCATACATATGAAAAATGAATGGGAGTCTAAGCTCATGCCAACAGATGATCCCATTTCAAAGTACATAGGCCCTGTTGTTACTGTTCCTTCTCTCCATCCTTTCCTGTTGTATGTTTTACTGGGGGTAGGGAGGCCAAGGTGGGGTTATGGTGTGAGATGAAGAGGAGATAGCTAATGAATGGGCCGCTGCTGACATCCACCTCTCCCATCAGTGACAGGTGCTCGTTTTAATTGTTAGATGGAAATGATACCAGTGAGAAATTATTAAAAAAACTTTGTTGGACAATGTGAGTATTGGGACTGGGGTTCCCAAAAGCAGCACACAGCACTGGCCAAACATTGATCCCATTGAAGTCAACCTGGAGTTTATCAAACTCACAGTATCTTCTGGGAACAACAGAAGCCGAGTACTCAGTAAAATCGTACTGGGCCCTGAAATCTGTGGGAATGAGACAGGAGCTCAGTGAAATTGTGTTCTAATCCCCCATCTGGCCAAGAAGGTTCAGACTATAGAACCATATCATAGTGTGACAATAAAGCTAGAGATGGGAATGGTCCATGAGGTCATCTAGGGCCATTTCCTGCTCCCTTTATTTGTGTGAATAGCCTAGTCTCCTTTAGTAGACTTACTTGCATAAGTCGGGTGTACAGGATTTGAATTCCTTAGTCTGTTCCCAGGTCAGTGCAGGATTGCTCCATACAGTATATTCCCCATTGCCTTGTTCAGTTCATTTATGAGCAATGGTCTTGCTGTAGATTATGAGACATCTTGGAGAGCTGAGAGCTCCCCTGCTCAGTGGGGAGCTTCCCTGCTCAGTGGGGAGCTCCCCTGCTCAGTGGGGGTGTAAGTCACCCCGTGTAGAGGGACAGCCCAGAAGACCCATGCACACAGGGACTCTAAGGGTCCTTGGCCTTTGCACAGGGAATGAATTTCATCCTGTGTGTGAAGAAGTTAAACGTAATCATCTTCCAGAATCAGGGTGTGCAGCTGTAATGGCAGAATGAAAATGTTCAGAAAAACAAACAGGCAAGGGGGGGGACACCTCGGGGAAAATAACTAACTCTGGGCATGTTTCCTTTGCCAGCTGTCTCTGCTGAATTATTTTACTCTGCTGCCCGCCCTGCCTCGCCCTGCTAGAGTTTGTCTATTTCTGATCTTGTTTTGGGTTTTATAGTTTCTTTTCTCCCGACTTTATCAGAAAGCATATTTGTGGTGAGCGCCTGTGAAAGGACCCAGGCTGCTAAGTAAATATTCAACGTGCAAACGAGCAGTGTGACCTTGAGAGAAGGGGAGAGAGGGAGGGAGGGAAGCAGAGAGAAATTGGTAAAAAGCTGGAAAAGAAAAAGAATGGGGAGAAGGAAAAAAAAAAACCCAAAGATCTGGCTGGATTGGACAAAGTGACATAAAAAGCCAAAATGTTGGCCTTGATTACTAAAAGTGGGAACTGGACATCTAGCACAAGGTGTTTTAAAGGGGCCTGATTCTCAGGGAGTGGTGAGCACCCGCTCTCTGGAAATCAGGCCTCGTGGGGCACTAAAAATCAGTCGTCACTGTGAATAATCTTGGCCCACAGTCACAAAGGGTGAAATTCACCCTTGTGTAAATTCACCATTGTGCAAAATCATAAAGACTGCGCGCCATTCCAGACTCCGAGAAGGGTGTAAGTGGAACCTAGGCCTTGTGCTGGCTCCTCTGCACATGGATGAATTTCACCTGCTGTGAAATCCTCCTGTTGAGTTTCCTCCCACCTTCTCCAGCTTAAAGGGTCCCACCAATGCCCATTTCTAACACTGTACATGGTGGCCATTGCTCATGTGTATGTTTTTGCTGGTGCACCTGTTGTGCTCAGAGAAGAAAATTCAGCCCAAATTGATTGGGGAGTTATTTTACACTTTTGGGGTTGAATTTAGTACTTGGGAAAGGTGCCAGATGAACAGCTGTGGAGAGCGAAGGCCTCTGTCCACTGAACCGAGACAGCACAGGCAGCAGCAGTGCAGGCACCCCCAGCACTCTCGTGTGCCCCCGCACTGTTCCAGACAAGTCTTGGCCTCCCTGCTGAGACAGCCAGTGACGCCACCTGTGACGGCTACCTGTGGTGATGGTGGAGAGATGTGGATGTTTCTCTCCCGGGTACTAGACTGAGACCCAGCAAACCCGTTGCGAGGAGGCTACCAAAGAGCAGTCAGGTGAGACAGAGTTATGATCACTCCAGAAGTTGGGCCAAAGCTGCAAAGTTCAAATCCTCCGTGGAGTTTGGGTTCCCAGAGTTGTGGGGGTGTTTGGCTCTGGGGTTTTGGTTTGGGGTCCATTTCTAGTTATAGCTGATCTGGGCTGGAATTGGAGGTTGTGTTATGTGAACAGGTGTATATGTGTGTTGGGTTGTTGCCATTTTATTTTGTCTCTGTATTAATTTCCTCTGATTAATGTCTGAGAGCGAGAAAAATGGTGAGGAAGGGACCAGATGAGTCTCTAGAATCTGCACATGGATTTTAGGCAACGGTTCTTGTGGCCTTGATACACTGATGGCAACTGTGAACAGGAGCCCGTAGATTCCTGCAGCTGCACCCACCAAAGCGTTTCTGCCCATTAGTTAAGTCACCAAAGGGACCCAGTGGAACCAGGAGAGCAAGTGCTGTGGGAGCTCTACAACTTCTGAGCAGAGGTTTTGCCAGGTTCCAAGGGAGATTCTTCCAAGACCCTTTGTACTGGATTGTTTCTGCTAGTTTGAGGCACCTCATTTTTCATTTGACCATATTTTAAACAAATCTCTATGTGTGTTCGGGATCCATTTTTGGTTTGTCATTTAAAATTTGTCCCCGGCCTCCCTAAGTGCTGCAGTTTGACTCCTCTTCATTTCCAAGCAGGAGAACAGAACTTTCTGGTTGGTTTTTGCACAAGCTCCTTATTCTTACTCAGACCCTTCCAGACTTATTTCTCCCCTTACCTGATCATTGTTTTTTGGCGGGGAGGGTTCCTGTGATGCAGAGATAGAGGTCAAACTATTGGGAGCTCTGGGAATTCAAACTGCAGAGTCTAAGTTGAGCCCTGTGCCTTGTTTGAATGATATTGATCAAAATTCATCTGTCAGAAAAATAGTTATTTGTCTAGAGATGCTCAAGGAGGCCAGGTTCAGAGCTGGGATAGGGCTTGCCTAGGGCTAGGGTTTCAGGCTGAATCAGGGCAAGAGCATGGGTGTGACAATGCCATATTTTGTGAAGTGTTCTCTTGAGGTTTCAGTCTTGCGAGAACAGTTGATCTGTGGTGGGTTTAGATCTAAGTTGGAACTCAAACCACAGGGGTAGAGTTGGCTTCAGGGATTCAGATCCGAACCATTCTCAAAGCATGGACTTCTTTGGGTTGGTGATTTCAGATTCGGCCCTTTGATAGAGAGAAACGGAGACTGATGGATGCAATGGCAGGGTAGCTTGTTAGACTGAGAACCTGCAGTCAGGAGCTGGCCTAGAGGAGTTCATATTCTAACCAACCAATCCCAACCTGGCACAGACACAGTCTCAGGTGCTGCCATTTTTCCATGACCCTTGCGACCCCACCAGCAAGGCCGTGATACAGGTGGACATGCTGCATTTCTGACAGAACAAGTAGAGGGAGCTGCATTGGTGCCCTTAGTAATCCTACCTCAGCCGTAAGCACAGACCACTCAGCGAGGAGCTAAGCCGTGAAGACTCCATTGTCAGTGAGTGGTTTGGGGTGGCCAGCAGCTGCAGCCGTCACTGCTGTGAATTAACTGTCCAGTGAACTCATTAGCCAGTGCGTATCCCTGGGCAAGGACGGGTGATTCTTTCTAGGGAATGAGCAAGAGGATAAGACCATTGTGGCCTGGCTGGGAAGCTGCACTTAGCCAATACCTTGTGTTACTATGTGAAAAGATGTCAGAAGGAACCTAGATTGTCATCCTGGATCAGATCAATCCAGTTGATGCCTGGCAGGAAGGTGAAAACCACCCATTAATGCACCTGGCTCAGCTATGAAACTATGGAAGTGGTGAAGCAGGAGGAGTTAAAAAAATAAATGGGCAAAAACTTTGAAACCCCTGTTCCTATGTAAATCTTCGCCACCCCCCTAAAGGAGCTCAGTCTGGGACACTCCTGCCAGCTAGCCTTACCCCTGGGAGGATTTTAGTGCATCACCGTAAGACACTTCTTGGCTGCACTCAGGCTCCTTCAGTACTGTTTGTTGTGTTCTGTGTGATTTTGGGGGGCAGGGTTGTAAATCTCTTCTGGAAAGCCCAGAAATTTAGGAACAGTTTATCCCAGTTACATGGGAGAACTTTATGGGGGAGGATCTATGCTGGCCACCCTTTAACTGGAGAGTAGAAAGGCGGGGCAGCTTGTCTTGTGATAACTTCAGAATCATTTCCGCGGTGATGCCATGCGATGGCATGGACGGAACGTTTGTGGCTGGACGGGATGTTAAGGAGAGGGGGATCCTGGGGAAAACGGGAGTCTTTGAAATAAATAAACCACTGAAGTCAAAGAGGCAGAGAGAAGCTGAAGCAAAGTCAGCAGTGCAGATGCCATGGCAGGGAACTGTGACTGTATGTGTAATGGGTTTGGATGTTTGCTTTTATCTGACCATTGCTGTTCTAGCAAACAGATTGGAGAATTCCAGACTTGCGGGGATTGGGTTTTTAAAAATTTATTTATACATATCTTAGTTCGCCTCTCAGCTCAGGAGATGAATGGGCCCGGGCCATTTCCAGATGGAAGGATGGGAAGGCGCCCTGAGCCGTCATCCCTTTCACCCATTTGCACTTGCACTCTGAGGTTGCTCACCCCTGGCTGGGCTTAGCGCTTAACCCCCCTCCATCCTGGTCCCCTCCCCTCTCTCCTATTAGCACTCACACCTTCAGGTCCCACTCCCTCCACAGCCCCTCTGACTTACCAGTGTCTGGTGTTTCTATAGCTGTCCTTGGACCTTAGGAGCATCTGTTAACTCCCCTCTGGTGTGGGGAGGTCCTGTCTCTCTTAACAGTGGCACCCCCTGGTGCTTATGCACGTTATTAACCCCGTTAACCAGTGAATTAGCCAGTGTGCAGAAGCCAATTTATTTATTTATGTTTTGAGACCTATTGCTAGAAAGCAAGTACTACTGTCGCCCCCCTGACATGCCCTGGGGCGTTTGTCCTGGGAACACAGGAGTCCTGCTGCCCCACCCCCACCCTGAGCATCCATGGTCTTCCTTTGGCTCAATTGTAACAGTCCAAAGAGAACCAGTAGGAGTGGGGCGTGTTCCCAGTTTGCACTCCAAATGGAAAGCCCGGAGGGGGTTGAGGGGCAGATTCCTTGCAGTGAAGGTGTTAACAAATAGCAGGTGATCAAACATGACAAGCAGTGACATTTCTGTTTGGGGTTCTCAGTACCAGCAATGCCAAGAATGAAGCTATAAACCCTGACATTTTGTGTTATGCACTGAGGTTTTTAATAGACATCTTTTCCTCCCTCCCTGCTGTTTATTTATTTTATTCTTTTTTTCTCTTCTGTCCCCTTCTCCCTTTCCAGAATCCTTCCTCTTTCTGTCCCTCACACTTATTTTTCAGCCCTCTCGTCCCACCTGAACTCTATTCCCTTGTTTGCTCACACCCGCTCATCCTCTGGCCCTCTCTCTCCCTTTCTTTTCTGCTGCTTATGTATCCCTCTTTTCTTGTCTTTCACTCACCCTCCCTCTTTTCTTCTTACATGTTTCCCAGGCACTTTTTCTCTCTGTGGTGTTGTCTTCCCCTTTCTCACTCTTCTCTTCCTCCTCCTTGATTCCTCTCACCTTCTCTGCTCTAGGCTCAGCCTCCCCCCACCCCATAGTCTCTCACTCTCTCGTATTCCCCCTCTCACACACGCACACTCTCTCTTTCTCACACCCACACTCCCACTCTTGCACGTTCTCACATTTTTGTACACACACAAGCGCGCGCTCTCAGAGCTTTCTCTCTCATGCACACCCCCTCTTGTATGTGCACACTCCCCTCTTTCTCTGCTCCCCCTTTCTCACTCCTTTCTTGCTGTCTCTCTTACTCCCCTCCCTCCATCTGTTCTTTTCCACTCTCTTCCCTTCTCCCTCCCTTCCCGTTCTCTTTTTGGGCCCTGATGTAATACACTAACCATCGAGGGCCAAGCCAGTTGCTTGTCTGGCAGCAGGTGTCCCACCCCTGAGTGATGTTTTTGTTAATAACATTTTCACCCTGACTCGGAAGCTGGTGTTTTGGAGATCGGTTGTGAGGGTTTTTTTAAGGGCAGGGGCTGAGGGGGCAGTGCTTTTGGGAACAGTTGCCGGGTTTATTCTAAAAGGACTGCAACAGTTGTTCTCGCTGAACGAGAAACGTCAGAACAACTGCAGATTCTTGCTCTCTCTCGACATGTCTCTCTGAAGGGCGTTTGGAGGTGACGCCCAATGCAGCGTCCCCCTCTCAGCGGGCTCTGATCGGAGCAGGCAGCCTTCCAGTGACTCTGGGCTTTAGTGAGGGGGCTCTCCAGCCACTAGGGACAGCCTCACCAGGCAGCCTTCCACAGAGCCCCCTATTCCCAACTTGATTGTGGTGCCTTCTCCCAGTGGGGCCACTGTTGGCATAAGAACTAGGGGAACAAAGCTCTCTAGTGCTTAGAACATGCGCTTGGTGCCAGGAGGCTTGGTTTGGTCCTGAACTAGCATGGAAATGTCACTATACTTCTGAGCCTGACAAAAGGATCCAGTTACTTGGTCTGAACATCAGGAGGCAGTCTCCAGGCGCAGAAATGGGGGTGGTTTGAGGACACCTTTTGAGGCAGGAGGGAGGAAGAGGGCATGTGTTTCCTGGTGCAAGCTGACAGCAGGGCCTCTGGACTTGTTCCCTCTGCCAGGGCCAGGCCTCCTGTCCTGCCTTGCCGAGCTCAGTGCTTCCCGACCAGGCTGGGACCCCCCACACATGGGCCAAAGGCTCCCATTGTCCAAAGTATTGATTTCCTTTTGTCAGGATTGGGATTGGTTGGGCTGGGGGGTGGGTGGAGGGGTGTTAGTTCCTGAGAGTATGTCTTCGCTGCAGAGTGAATCTGAGTGACTGGCACTCTGCTCTGAGCACTGAGATCAGCCTAGCCTGGGTGAGAGGAGCCACACTGCAAAGCCAGACCCAAGTTACTGGGTCTTCACTGGTGCTGCTCTCCCGTGTGTATGTCGCTAGGACTTCTGGAGGCATCTCCCTTGGTTCTTTGTGCTGCTCTAGGATTCTTTCCCAGTGAATTGTGGGAAGACTGGTCTGTTCTTTGGGAGATGGTGGGGGAGAGAATTGTGGGAACGTATTGGAGGAGTATTAGCACTTAGCCCAGTGATTCTCAAACTTTTGTACTGGTGACCCCTTTCAAATAGCAAGCCACTGAGTGCGACCCCCTCCCCTTATAAATTAAAAGCACTTTTTTGTATATTTAACACCATTATAAATGCTGGATGCAAAGCGGAGTTTGGGGTGGAGACTGACGGCTCACAACCACCCATGTAATAACCTTGCGACCCCCTGAGGGGTTCCAACCCCCTGTTTGAGAACCCCTGACTTAGCCTGTTGCCCCAGGATGGGCTAGCTAACAGGAGAGCGCTTAACGGGGATGAGAGGTTTTGTGTGTGGACAGGAGGAGTGTTAGGGGCAATACCTAGCTAATAGCTCAGGCCAACTCTTCAGGGCAGGCATACCCTCGCTGTGAGCAGCGGGTCACGTGGCCCCAGGATGAAAGGCTTGGCAGGCATTTGAAGTGGGTCCAAACTCAACCTCACTCCCAGCTTCTCTCTTCCTCTCCTCAGCAAGAGTGTTAAAAGCCAAAATACTCCTCCCAAAGGCTCTGCCTCTGCATAGAAGCACCTCTCCGCCCAGATCGTATTGATCCAGCTCCACAGATGGTGGCTGCAGATGAGTTGCCAAGTAGGGCAGATCGATACAGACTTGAGATGGGAATTTTGGCAGCGGGGCATGTCCGTTTGTCCCTTCACACACCTCCCCCAGGGAACCAGCCAGCCAGGTAATACAAAGCCCTGTCCTTAGAGTCTCCATCTCACCTTGTCCCTCCCTGTCCTCCCTGCTGCTATGACAGGTTTCCTAAGGAGGGTGCACAAGACTGGAGCCAGGAGAAGCAATGGAAAAGGAAGCCCTAGAGTGGCTCACACAAGAGCAGTGACAGGCACCAATCTATTGGGCAAATTCTGCCCTCCCCACCTGGGGTAACCTCGCAGAATTCCTTGTCTCACTGTGGTTATTGTTACTCTTATCAATGGCCAGATTCTGCTCTCTGTTACCCCCGTGCCATCCCATTGCGTTATACTGGTGTCATTAAGTGCAGAAGTTGGCCTCTGGTGTTTGCGTAGCACTCTTTATAACAGGCTCTCCTCCCATTCACTCCAGCCTGGGTCCAGGGTAACTCCATTGGTGTCACCCTGTGTTTACACCACTGTCACTAGTATCCTCATCCTGCAGATGGGGAAACTGAGGCGAAGTGAATTGAAGTGACTCGCCCAAGGGCCACCCAGGAGGTCCGTGTCAGAGCCAGGATTAGAATGCAGGAGTCCCAGCTCCTGGCTCTGTATGCGGGCCACTTGACCATGCCTGTGTGATTATGCTCTCTCCACGCCTAAGGTGCTGTCCATTCCAGGAGGGGTACAGGGCAATGGGGCATTCTCCCAGAGCTAGCTCATGTCCAGGGGGCTGGTGAGGCAGGAGGTAGCTGTGAGAAGGAGAAGGCACTGGGGAAAGGTGCAGTGAGTCTCCCGCAGCTCCAGCAGTGTGGCAGAGGAGAGTGGTCAGCACTTTAATAAGACATCTAGCAGTTAACCCTTGGAGCCCTCCTGGCTGCCTACCCTTCTGACGGGTGCCGAGCTCCGCACACAATAAAGTTAATGAAATGAGTATTTCAGGGCGGGTGAGGAGAGAGGCTCTGTACTGCACCCTGGGGCCCTAGGTTTATTAATGGTGACCCGCCATTAAAGACTAAAGTGCTAACCTGGTCATATTTAGCAGCTTTCAATGGTGTCCCGGCGGCCTCCGCCTGCAGTATCAACTGCTGTCTTCCCCCGCCTCAGCCCCAGGACGGCAGGAGCTGACTCTGACATTTCTCTACTAGGATGAGTCTGCTGGGCAGCACTAAGAAGTCTCCACATGCTGCTGCAGCTAGACAGACCCACCCCCACCCACCCACCAGCGCTGCCTGGAGCAGCTTCCCCTTCTTATTACTATCCTGGAACTGCCAGGGCCTGGAAGCAGACAGCGACTGGGGGAGTGGGCCTGATTCTGGCATTCTAGTGCACTCCTTGCTCAGGCAGAGCCCATGCAGTCACTAAGAGCAAAAGGGGGTTTTGCTGTGGGATGTGGCCTCAAAAGGAGTGATGCAAACTCAGGCCCTGCAGCCCTCCAGAGTAAGCACTGGCTAGTAATCCCTCTGGGATGTGGGGGATGGAGAGCAGACACTGTCTCGGCCAAAGCTTATAATAATGGGGACCTGGGGATGGGCGTCACCCCTTGGATTTCTCCCATTCTGCTACTCTCCGCCTTGCTCCCTTCACATGGCATAAGAGGGACTCAGCCAACTCCAGCAGGGCTAGCAGGGGACAAGGAGTGGGAGGTCACCCCCAAGGAAAGCGGAGGCTAGATAACATGGTGATGGGAGCCTTAGAGACACGGTGGTGGCGACCGCTGCTGATCCAAGCAGGAAACATTAGCAGGAGAGGATAAAACCTGAAGGAAGGCCCTTTTTGGGTTATGTCTGCACAGGGTGCCCTCACTGGGCTCCCCCGCATGCTCTCAGAGCTGGACCCCAGTGTTGAGTCTGTCAGTTCAGGTATGTTCTCCAACCCTTCTCCCAGCCCTGGTTAAAAACTCAGCATGCATAATTCTTGGATGCCTGGTGGGAGTTTTGGAAATGCTGGTGGATGGATAGATGGAGAGAGAGATTTAGTGGGAATCGCTGGAAAATGCTAATGTTAGCCCCTTATGTCATATGGGGCAGACAGGCCCAGTGATGTCCCCCTTGCTCCTCCCCCCAGCCTCTATTGTGCCCCTCGGGAGAGGACATAGAGAATGAGGCCTTTGGCCCCCAGTGATCCCTGCCCTTGGGGTTCCTAGTCCCCCCAGACTTTAGCTGAGTGAGCTTGGCTGTGTGGTCTTCAGTCCATCCCATGCCAGAGTCAGCAAGGGCAGGTGCCCAGTTGCAGCTGAGCACTCAAAGCTCCCAGCCTCCTGAAAGAATGAGCACTGGCTTGGCAGTGGGGCCGGGGGCAATCCTCGCTCTCTTGTTTGGCTCTGAGCCCTGTCTGATCCAGAGCCAGGTTTTACTGTAATCTCTACATCCTGTTGCAGGTCCTTAATCAGCTGGAGCCAGCATGCAAAAACAAACCTGTTGTGGTTAAAACTCCTGGTTCTCCGCTCCAAGGAGGTAGGGAAAATGTGAAGCAGAGCTTCCCCGGGCAGAGGGCAGTGAGCTGGACAAGGCAGGGTGGGCAGGGAAGAATGATGAGAGGTCATCAGCTGGCAGTGGGAGTGAACTCAGGAGGAAACGGACCAGTGTACGTTTACAGCAAGGAACTAGGCAGGGACCCACTCCCATCCCACTCCTCTGCAGTTGGGGTGAAGTTTGCTGGAATTAGGGGCAGCAGTCCCCCTGTGGCCAGCACAGTGGGAGGACACTGTGCCTGTTGTGGGCAGGCCCTGAAACTCTCTGGGTTGTGGTGGGTTGTTTTTTTCCTGTTTAATACCTAGAATAACACTGATGGGTCTGAACAGCTCCAGCCAGGCGACAAGGGGAAAGAATAACAAGCTCCTGAATGTCAGGCGAGATTATGGGCCATAGCTATTTAGGGTGAGTCTGGTGGATTTAGGGCCGCTTGTGTTCTATTGTCCTGGCCTCTCTGAGCACTGGAGCAGGCGAGACGCGAGTGGGGAATTTTGTTGTGGGTTGGTGTGCAGGGCTGGAGGGTGGGGGTGGGGGTGATTCTGACTCTTCCTCTTCCCAGATTTGAGTAACAAAGGGGGGTGACAGCAAACAAATAAAAAATCCTAGGAGATGCAATGCTAGGGACTGAAGTTGAAGCATGGGTTGGGATGTGACAGCATTTGGAGAGTGGTCTCCCAGCCATGAAGGTAGAGGGTTGGAGAGATGTCCCCACCCCCAGGTGCTTCCTTGTTCATTTCAGGATTCAGCTCCAAATTGCCCTCCTGGTTTATAAAACTCTCCTGATTCTCCACCACCCTGGCGCATCTGGGACTGGCCTCTGTGAGCTATCACACACAGTCTGTCCACAACATTATGTGGGAGCCTTCTCCTCTGCAGCTGCCACCTTCACTCATCTCTACCAATCTCCCCTCAGACTCATCTTTCCAGCCTCTCCACTCTTCCCACTGTCATCTGGGCAGCCTTCGGGGAGGCCGTTTGTACGGAAGCAAAATAATATGTGGGATTGGTGGAGGTTGGAGATTGCAGGCCCCTCTCTTGGAGTGCATCTGCCTGGCCTTGGGGTTGTGCACCAAGACTGGCAGCTTCTTCTGGAGGCTCAGCACCTCCATGGTCTGCATGGTAAAGTGGTGGGGGCCTGGAGTAGCAAGACGACAGAGCGTACAATGGACTGGAAGGGTGGAGTGCAGCAGGAGGCAAATGTTTTAGCTCTGGGTGTGTGAGTCCCAAGCAGGCTGTTCGTGAAACAACTCTGCTTCTGGGGAGCACTGCAGTTCCCACACTGATGTGGGGAGGTGTTGGGGGGGAGTAGAGGGCAGTCTCGCCCTGCAAGCTTTGTAAAAACAAGACTTGGAAAGTTGAATTCTTTGCTTCTTTGGGGCCCTTTTTATTTGGCGGGATTAAAAAGCCTATTTGAGTTTCTTAAACCATTTAATCTAAAATCCCCAGGTAGATGCGTTGCTGGATTCGGTTTTAAGCTTATAAACAAAATATGTCTGTGTTTGGTGATTCTTCGTTTTGTTATTAAGAAAGGAGGGCCTGACCTGGGCCCCCTGAAGTCAGGGGGAGTTGGGTTCTTACACTCTTGGATTATGTTGGGTTTTTAGGAGTGCTGGAAGGCGTGGAGCCCAGCTCACTGGTGTGACCCTCCTCTTGCTCTGAAGTGGGTGAGTATGTGGGACCAGGCAGCTAGTGGGGGCAGGGAGTTGAGGGAGAGCCATAAAGGCTTGGGTAGGTGATTGTGGAGCTTCCAAAAGAGCTCTGCATGTTGGGTGAATGCTAGGTGCTGAGCACTTGTGAAAATCTGGCCCACAGTGAAAGGACAGGGACTGTAGACCCATTCGTGCAAGCCCTCCCCACATGGAACTCCTGGTTAAATCCGTCAGATTCCTGCTCACAGCAGGCTTGGAGGGTTGAGCCCTTCAGTTGGGAGTGCTGTGGAGAGATGCGAGAGGAACAGAACACAAGCGGCTGGGGAAGAGGGGAGGAAGGGTTTCTCTGTTAGATTCTGCTGGAGAACTCTGGGTAATTCTCCCCTGTGAGCAGGAGACGATCACACACACTCCCATTGCACCTCTCAGTAGCTCTCTCCTTTTCCTGTCTCTGCTCCACTCCTCTGCGAAGCTCCTAGCTCCTTTCCATATCCTTATGGCTTCATAGCTGCCCCTTCCAGCACCATTGCTTTGGCTGCCCATGGAGATGCCATAGGCAAGAGACCATCTAGGTGCGGACCAGCCCTACATGTGGACAGAGTGTGTCTTGCCCTTGCTGATAAGTTGTCTGAGGAACATAGGAATCACCAGACTGGATCAGAGACGTGCTTCATCCAGTGCGCTAGCTTGTCTCTGAGAGTGGCCAGCTGCAAATGCTTCACGGAATGTGTAAGAACCCCACTGTAGGCAGGTGTGGGGTAATCTGCCCCCTCTTCAGGACTCAGCCTGGTCTCTAATAGTTAGAAATTGACTTAAGCCAGTGGTTTTCAACCTGTGTCCGCCGACCCCTGGAGGTCTGCAGACTATGTCTACGAATTCGAAAGGGGTCTGCACCTCCATTTGAAATTTTTCAGGGGTCTGCCAATGAAAAGAGGTTGAAAACCACTGGCTTAAGCCAGCTGCATCTCAGAGCTTGAGTGTAATGAGTTTGGTGGGTCTCAGTACATTTCCTATCAGAGAGGTATCCATATCACAGAATCCATCCCCTCCATTGGCCCTTTGTTTGCAATCCCAGTGGAGAGGCCAGTAGGGACTGAGTGAGCCCTGGGGACTCAGTGCCCCTTTGGAGCTCCAGAGAGGGTCCTTCCATATCAGGGTTGCACGGGCAGGGCTGTGGGGGGAAGTCAGCCCTGCTTGGCCACACTGTTCCCTTTCTGTGGATAGACAGAGGTTTCCAGTCTCCAGGGCTGTCAAGGCAACACCTTATAAAAAGAGGGGAGGGGACCCCCTCCCCCCTTTGCCTTTGAAAGGCAGTGTAGTTGAGGACAGACAGAGGGACAGGTGTCTGTCCTACAGCAAAGGAGGGAACCCTGTTGGCTTTGTCGAGGGAGCCTCTTTCTATATGGAAATGAAGAATTTAGGCTAATGGAGCTCAACCATCTCTAATTTTGCGATGGCAGGAGGATTTTGATTGAAAGTAATTAAGCAAGCTAGCTGTAAAATTAATTAAAGCAAAAGGGGGGGATTTTTTATTGGATTGGAGAGCGATATAGCGGCTGTCAAATGGGGGACGGATGGGGGTGACCTGAATTCTCTGCCCTCCCTCCTCCCACTCGGGACGTTTATGTCACTTTAATCTCCTTACAGCGGCTGGTGTGCATTTGTTTGAAATAATCAAGGAAATATGGTCAGAAATTGTCAGCTTTCAGATCTAATTTACCTGACAGCCCTGCGCGGACCAGCAAGCCTGTGTGTGTGTGTGTGTGTGCACACGCACAATTGTGTGGTCGTGTGGTCATGGAGGACACCTCTCCTCCTCTCTCTCTCCCCCTCGCTCCTCTTGGTTTCCTGCAAATTAACATCCAGGACCACCCTGCGCCTTCCTGGGAAATAATGAAAGTTTGACCATTTCTGACGGTCCCTTCACTCCCCCCTTCCCCATTCTGCCTCCCCCAACCTGCTGCCTCATCCCTGCACTATAACCAGCTTTAAGGGTTTAGGGACTATAGGATTAGGGGAGGTGGCTGTAATTCTTTATTCCAGATGGCTGACAACCGCTAAACCCACTGTCACAACTACCACAGTTTTAAAAATACTTTAAATTAGTCCCTTTGTTTCGGCCCGAGTCCCCGCTGAGCGGCACTCATGATGTTATGCCAAGAGCTCTGCCTGCCTCGCAGTCATGGGGGGTGCTGAGCCAAGGGGGACAGAGAGGATGGCAGGTGTGGGGAGATGCCAATCTGTGCCCACACCTGTCTGTAGTCCCTCGCTCGCCTTCATCTCTAGAATCAACATTTAAGACCCAATCCTGCAAAGTGTGTCACTTCTGGAGTTTCAGAATTTTGAACCCAACTCCCATTTTGGAGTCTTCTAGCTGCATTTGTGGTATTCCTATAGCAGCATCGCTCCTTGTGGTGCTGAGGCAGTGCTTTCCAGGGGGTAGGACATCAGGGAAGGGGTCAGGAAACCTGTTTTGTTCCTGGTGCCGCTGCTAAGTTGGGCAAGCCCCTTTACGACTCCGTGCCTGTTTTCTCACCTGTAAAATGGGGATGATGAGATTTGTCCTCCCTTGCAAAGTGCTTTGAGATCTCTGGATGAAAAGGACTAGGTTATAAAGACATCATAGAGCGAGGAGGAAATCCAGCTCCTCTGGAGTCCCTGAATGTTTCCTCTCTGAGCAGACCCTAATAGCTGTCAAGTCTCATATCTTTTTGCTGGGCCAGCTGTTAGAGATAGTGTTTATTATTTGTGAAGTGCTGACAATGTTGGGGCTCTTGTTTGTTTTATTTGGGACTCCATTTGCAAACCTTCACTGAAGCGATCTTCTGTGCCAAGACTTAGGAGCTTTTACACTAATAGCCAGGGATCCTGTTGTATAGTTTATGTAATACCTTTCAATCCCAAGGGTTCTGGAGTGTTTCAGAGACCAGGGCACCCAGTGAGATGCATTGCACTGGGGAGAGAAGAAGGGAAAGTATTGGCCAAAGGAGCCAGGGCAGGGGATCTTTAATAGCCACACACAACAGTCAGGAGTTTAAGGTCTTAACTCCAAAAACCTACACGCCATAAACTGCAGAGAGATCAATTAATCTACCTTGCGAGGAGGAAGACATGAGTCAACTCAGGTGGGATCTGAACATGTGGTTCCAGGGCATCTCGGTGTCTCATACCTGAGTGTCTCATACCATAGTGTCTCTGTCCATCTGCCTCAAAGACAAACAGTGTGGAGTTCTTGTGCTACTGAGTGTCCTTTGGAACACTGGGGTCGTGGCCATGGTCACTGATTTTCAAAGTTAAATGGCTTGGCTCCTGTATTTAAAAAAAGCAAAAGTTGTTTTAAAAATAAAATTAGTAATGAGATGGCAGCTGGCAACAGGGACCAAGTGCTGCCAGCCCCAGCTTTGGAGAGGAACATGTTATCTTTCTGAATAGGTTTGTAAAGGTGCTTTGAAGACATCATCATAAGCAGCCAGAGGGTGAGTAGAACAACTGGGCTGATCTGTAGCCAACTGAAGAAGGTTGTGTGGGGAGCTTGGCACCACGACTCCTGGGTTCAGTGCCCAGCTCTGCCATTGATTCATATTACAACTGGGCAGGTTGCTTCATTTCTCTGTGCCTACATTTCCCCATCAGTAAAATGGGTATATTAATGCTTCCTCAGTTGAACAGAGCTCCTGAGGCTTAATTAGCATTAGCTAAATGCTTTGGTGAAAGGGTGTATAAGGCCTCTCCCTCAGTGAAAGGTTGCAAAGTGATATTTTAGCCACATGAAAATTAAAATGGCTGATTTATAAATCTCTGAAACACGCCTTCTCTGAGGGACAGGTCTGTTGTTAAACGGTGGCTTCCCCTACGCTCCTCCCATTGACTTCAACCAGAGCGGAGTTAGGCTAGGACTAAGCACTGTTGAAAATGGAAGGCTGTTGAGACTGCAGCAAGTGGAAGTTCTGATCCTAAGTGTTCCCTGCAGGTGCAATGGAATTTAGTATTTAGAATCTCATAAGCAGGTTCATGGCCCTTTAAATTGAGAGTGAGTTTGTTCTGGGATGCAGACCGGGCCACCCCAGTAGTGGTCTCCTAAGTCAGTGGTCCATAACTGGTGGTGAGTGAAGAGCTGGTTGGTCACATGGTGCCAGCTCCTCCTCCTCATTTCTCTTCTCTAAATGGCATGGTGTGGGAGGTAATGGGACATTCACTACTTCTCTGTTCTAACATTTCCACGGCAATTGCTAGAGTTGCCAAAGGGGTGTCACTAGTGGTGGTGGTTGGGATGTGTGTGCATGAGGCAATCTCTCTGTCGAGTGGTGCTGCATTCTGTGAAAAAGTTTAAGGCCTGCTGTACTTAACAGTTTTCTGTTCTGACTTGTCTCCTGGGATGCTCAGACATGACAGATGGATAACACTTATTAGTGGGGTCCTAAGTTTTAAGGGGCAAACGCCGATATTCTGCACCTCTCTGCATCTGCCTCTGCTTGTTCGGAGTATGAAGCAAAGCTGTTTGGGTCTCTTCCTTCCAGTTAGTGCCACTTGTTTGCAAATGTGTTTCCATCACAACCAAGAGCCGAAGGATGTTCTGTATTTGGACGAATGGCAATGAAAACCTCTGAACTGGGTTGGGGTTTTCTCTTTCTCAGTTTGGGGGGGGGGGCAGAGAAGCAGTGGGACTGATTCTCCTCGCATGCATGCCGGTGTAAATCAGGAGTAACTTCACTGAGTTCAGTGTAAAACCAGTGTAATTGAGAAGAGTCAGACCCCATGCTTTTGGAATCTGAGTCAGGCACTCGCCTTGGAGTGGCCAGGACATTTGGGACAGATGGGAGGTGTACATTGGTTTTGATTCTCTGTCTGTTTAGGACAAGAGATGAGCCTGAATCATACACCCCTGGACTGTGGGGAAATTTTGATCCAGTTGCAACTCTTGCAGTACCTCAGGCCCAGGGAAGTCTCTGACGGTGCAGGCTGCTGAGGACTGGCTGGGGAGATGAGGATCTTGAGAGCATGCAAAAAGAAAAGGCTTTGGGGTTAGAGACAGCACAGGCACTGGTATTTGCCATTCCCAGAGAGCCAGTGCAGGTTGTGAAGCACCTAGCCTTTGACTACTACACAGCATCTTGCTTCAGTGTTTGCTGCCATCCTTGTTCAAATCCCCCAGCCTCTGCCCTGCAGAGCAGCCCTGGCTGGGTTAGGGAGAGGAGGGAAAGAGGTGACTGCCAAAGGCCCAGCTGAGCAGGGTGTTCCCGGCAGAAATCGCCTTGCCTGCCTTCCTGGCGATTCCGGGGCTCGCTATAGAAATAGCCTCCCGGGGCAGGTCTGAACAAGCCAGCGATTCTCTTAATTTCACACAGAGACAGAAAAGCCACCAGGAAAATATGAAATCTAGAGATAAAGGGCTGCCCGTGGGAGGTGGAGAATGGCTCTGCCGGCCAAGCAGAGTGCTTCAGTGATGTGTCTGAATGATAGCCCGCCCCTTGGCCATTATGGGGATGGAGGGAGTTAGCTCTCTTGCTCCCCATACATTGGACACTCCCACATGCTTCCCCTTTAGTCTGGTCTGATTTGGCAGCAGAGTTTGAGTGAGGTCTAGGAATAGCCCAATGGGCTATAAACAAATCCTAGGGTACCGACCCCAAGCACCACAGTCCCTCCGGCACAGGCTGTGGTACTGTGGTGCTCTGGGGTGTTACTGCAGCATACTGGAGGACAGGCCACATTTGTGTGCGGCACCCACTGGGGCCCCTTAGTTTCTATGGTGTTTGGGGTGGGAGGGGGGAAGGAGTGTTAGTGATCTCCATTTCCATTCACATTGTGGTCCTGTATTGGTGGGGAGGTGCAGCTGGTGCTTTGTGACTTGGTCTGAGGTAGGTGACTTTCCCATGGGGCTGCGTTACCCACTGCAGAAGCAGAAGTTATGCTTGGGGTGGGGATCTGTCTCTGCGAGTGGTAGGAGACTGGACAGGGCTGTGACTAATAGTATCAGACCCAGCGCCCTCCCCAGCCAGGGCTACTCCCGTACGTTTCCCTGCAGTTATGGCCCCCTGAGCAGCAGCCCAGCTGGAGTGGCTGTTTAACAGGAGTCTGTAGCACAACAGTTACTGGCCTTTCTTTCTGCCTCTTGGGCTTTTCCCCCTTTAGTACCTAGATGCCTTGGCTCCAGTGGAGGGGAAAACACTGTAGTAGAGAGGTGGCCCTTGGGGATACACAGAAAACATCCTAGAAACAAACGAGGCCACAAACTTCAGTGTTCCACCACCACCACCCCAGAGCTGTGGGGAGCAGCCTCCTGCTCTGGCACTTTGGGGCTCTCCTAATGTAGCAGTGTTTTGTGGCTGTGGGGATAAATAGGAAGGATGTTGGATTTCCCCACTACCCCCACAATTGGACACAGACTCCCAGAGCATGGCGACCTCAGCCCTGCAGAGCAGAGAACCCTGGGGAAGGGGAAGCATGGCCTTTGGGGGCTGACAGTCTGGGAATGCAGCACAGACTCCCTCGCACTGGTCTTTGAGCAAGACGGGGAGTGCCCGGTGCTACACTCACAGCTCATCCCCTAGGAATCACTTCGTTAATACACCCCTGGGGGAAAGGGAAAGGGGCAGCATTAGCCCCACCCCCCGTTCACCATATCCCTCATCCCCCCTGCCCCAGCTCTGATATAAGTTTAACAACCTACGTGGAAATGCAATAAAGTCATCGGGGGTTGCCGAGGTCTCGGTTTCATTAATTCCGAGCCCCCTGCAATGCCAGCCCCCCACTCTGGCGCTCGTTTCCAGGGCTGTCGCTGCTAGTGTGGGCTCGCCTTGCAGCTTATTAAACCAGCACCTTTGAAACCTAGGCTGAATTCAGATTCATAACGTCTGATTCCCCCACATCTCTCACTCTCCCGGTGTCGGGAAAACAGCTTATTAAAAGTCTCATTGGTAAAGGCTGGGAATTCACGTTTTTAATGCTTTCCTCTGGGTTTCTTAAAGCTGGGCTGTTCCCTTCTCTGGCTGCGTTCAGCTGGGCACTTGGACCCAGCGAAGGGCCATTATCACTCCTCTACCTGGGCTCTTGGGAATGTTCCCCAGAGGCCCCTTGCCCACGACCACCTCGGCACAAATCCTGCTCCCATTGAAGTCACTGAATTCGATTGTTTTGGCCTGAAATGAACGAACCTTTCCCCAGGGAGTGACTTCAAGCACCTTGCTCGAGAGGTCCTGGAAGAAGCCAGGCAGTGCAATGGCTGAATGGGAGCCTCTGCCCATCACCGCTCAGGGTCTGCATCAACCACAAAGCCCTTTGCCTCTCAGTCCCCACAGAGGGGCTTGGAAGGGGGAGGGAAGAGCAATTTATTATTATTTATTATTTGTACTATTGTAGCACATAGGAGCCCCAGTCAGGGACAGGATCCCATGGTGCTAGGTGCTGTACAAACGCAGAACAAAAGACAGGCCCTGCCCTGAAGAGCGTGTTTCCCCAGTTGCAGACGGTAGGATTAGAGGCAACCAGCTTTTCCCTGTTGGGAGCTGAGACTTTGGCCTATTTTCCGTATTTCCAAAATGGTGGCAAAACAACAGGAAAATCCCTGCCTTGCTGCAATAGATCCTTCTCTAAGGCCTTCGGGGAGAGCAGGAGGAGAGAGGGAAAACCAACAAGTGGGTGACTCAGCAAACTGCCTTGCCTCAGCCTCGGGTCTCCACCAGAAGTTTCAGAATTGTGTGTCTGAGTCTGGGACATTCTGGCTTTGGAAAAAATATCTTGGACCACAGGACCAATACAGGATCTTTCCTAACGTGCATTTGAAGGCAGGGCAACTGACTAATTTGGACTAGTTAAGCTACTTGGTTAATGTCAATTGGTTAATTACTGTTGTTATATAGTTGTGGCTAAGCGACTTTGTAAAGGTGGCACCTTCTTATTCACTGGATCTGCTGCCTGTGGTATTCAGAATTGGATTTGCTGATTTTGCTGGCAAGAATGAGATCCTTCCTGCTTTTTGCTCCTGTTAGCCCTGCAGAGCCAACACAGCAATGGGAGGGCGAGCTGGCTTCTACTCTGGCTCATTTGTCATTTGCAGAATAGATTGCAGAATCCTCATCACTTGAGATGAGAAGTGAAGCAGAAAAAACCCAGCTTGACACTCAGATTCCAAGCCAAGTCTGTGGTGATGGCCCATGGGATATGTCTTCACTGCAGAGATAATTCAGGTGATCAGCACCCGGGTTAGCCGAGCCTAGGTCTGAGCAGCGGCACTGCAAAGACCTACCCAACTTATTGGATCCTCACTGGCGTTGCACTTCGTCATGGGTGTCTCTAGGACTTTTGGGGGTACATCCCATGGTTCTTAGTGCGGCAGTGAGCTGAACTGCTTGCTCTGTGATTCTTTCCCAGTGAATGGTGAGAGAACTTGCCTGTCCTTCTGTACACACAGGGGGATTGTGGGGAAGTGTTGGAGGACTGTCAGCACACTGGGTTAGCTTGTGTCCACACTGCAAAGTAGGCATGTTACCAGTCCGAGTGAAAGCCTCACTTGGGTTTAGCCTATAGCCCCCATCAAGCCAGCTAGCCTGGGTTGAAAGCACCAAACTCAGGTGAACCGGGGTGTGTGTGTGTGTATGTGGATGGGAGGGGGGCTAAGGCAATAACCGGGTAAAAGACCAGGCTAACTGCAGAGCAGACACATCCTTAGAGAAGCAGTCTTTATTTGCAAATTGAACACATTTGCACTGGAATCTAGGAGTAACTGGAAACTGAGGGACCATGTGATGCCATGTGCATGGAGTGTCATGTCAGGGTTAGAGCAAGCTGCACTCTGAGCCTGGTAAAACACCACTGAGGCAAACGTTTGAACACAGTTACAAGAGACACCAAAAAGAACCCCAAATGAGGTCTTTCTTCAGTGCTGAACATGGGCAGGGAGGCCTGACAACCTACTCCTGAAGCCCACCTGCTCACCCACGCTCTCTGGGAGCTCACCCTGCCGAGGGCCGGGCATTGGGTGTCAGGTGTGTATAAATTTTTAATATAATTCTAGGAAATATGATTTGGCTCCTATAAATGGAGCCCAGAGGACTGTTACCAGTTGTTGTTTGTGTCCACTGGCGGTGGGACAAGAAGTAATGGGCTTAATCTGCAGCCAGGGAGACTTAGGTTCGCTAGTAGGAAAAACTTTCTAACTCTAAGGATAGTTAAGCTCTGGAATAGGCTTCCATGGGAGGCTGTGAAATCCTCATCATTGGAGGTTTATAAGAACAGGTTGGGCAAACACTTGTCGGGGATGGTCTAGGTTTACTGAGTCCTGCCTCAGCCTCTCAAGGTCCCTTGCAGCCCTGCATTTCTAGGATTCTGTGATTTGTCTATAGCACCTAGGCTAAAAAAGTTTGGATGCAGGGGAGGAGGCAAGGATTCAGCCCATCCATGTCAGATTAGGCTGTAGGATGTGATCCCGTGGTAATGGCTCTGATTGGATTACAATAGAGAACGATCCTAAAATTATTATTATACTGTTAGATCATCTGCTCAGCCCTCCCTCGCCATCCTCAGGCCAGGGCAGGATTGTTCCCTGCAGGATGTTGTGACCTGTCTAGCTGTAAAGCATCCAAGCAATGGGGCATCTCTTAGAAGACTCCTCTGCAGTGTCATAGATCTCACTGTTGGATCGTTTTTGCTGAGATGTGCTACGGGGCAAGTATCTCTTGCCTTCTTAAAGCCCCGGGGATGATGGAGACAGATGGAGCCTCACAGCTGAGATCCAGTTCCAGAGTGCACAGACCCAAAGCACAGATTCAGGGGGTTGGTTTGGGCCCATCTCTATTTCCTTGGTGGGAAAAAGGGCTGTGGAGATGCTTCATCCTGCCACCATGTCGGCTTCCCACAGGCAGGAGAGCCTTGGGATCGGCAGGGCAGGGAGGGCGCAGGGCACTGTAATCATTAACCCTCTGTAGCAGCCAGCCACTTATTTTAAAGACCTTTCCCGGAGAGGTTCAAACTGGATAACAGGGGAACCTGGAAGCTTCTGGTGCAGGCCAGGTACAGAACAGTTTAGAGCGCTGGCTGCAGGAGGCACCAAGTCAGACTCTACATCTGTTAACTGATCACCCATCTCCCTTCCTCCCAGCACCCATGTGTCCTCCCTTCATCCATCTCCCCAGGACCCATCTCTCTGGGACCCGTCTCTCCTCCTGCCTGCACCCATCTCTCTGGGACCCATCTCTCCTCCTGCCTGCACCCATCTCTCTGGGACCCATCTCTCCTCCTGCCTGCACCCATCTCTCTGGGACCCATCTCTCCTCCTACCTGCACCCATCTCTCTGGGACCCATCTCTCCTCCTACCTGCACCCATCTCTCTGGGACCCATCTCTCCTCCTACCTGCACCCATCTCTCTGGGACCCATCTTTCTCATCCTTGCAGCCCTTCTCCTCCGTGTCTTATTCTCCTATGCGGCGGCTGTAAGGATGACACTGAACTCGGCCTTGTCTTGGCTTCCACCCTAGCTCCGGTCACACGGTCTGTCCCACTGGTTTTGCAGCCGTTTTTTGCTGCCAGCGCAGGGCACTGAAAAATGCTGGCACTGCCAAAAACCCTGTGCGCACTATGGCTCCCCAAACATCCCTTTATTTTTATTGTTCTGTTAATTACTGTTTAAACTTTAATAAGTCACTTCGTCAGGAGGGGGGACCTGCAGCGCGGTTTCTGTGCAAACACTGGGCCCGGCAGTGACTCTAGTGTAACATAACCCTTTATACAATGTGGGAATGTTTAGACTGTAACAGAAACTTGTTATTTTAATGACAGTTAAAGCAAAAAAAAAAAAAAGAGCGAGTGAAAGAGGAAAGCGAATTTGATGGGTTGATGGCTCATCTAAATCTCCCTGACTGGCCTCTGCTTTCCTGGCTATAACCGCAGCTGGGGAGGGTGCTTCTTGGCCCCTCCTGGGGCAGTACAGGTCTCTGTGCTGGACAGAACATGGTGTTCTTCATCGCTCTGGGCATGGGGCTAGCAGCGAAAGGATGCTGGAGAAAGCAGCATGGATGGTCATAAGGATGTAGGGCCAAATTCGGCTTGACCCTGTAGCCCTGACCCAGGCAGGATCCCCGCCACCCCTGTTGGTATTGGCTGGAGTTTTCGCCACTGCTTCAGTGCTTAAATTGCTTCTGAGAAACGTGAGCTGGCACAAAGCAGATACGTGGAGCATGGCCTGTGAGAAGATGGCTCTCCCAAAGCCAAGGGAAGCTTCCTACTCTGCCTGGTAACATGTGGCTTCCTCTCGCCACCCCATTCTCCAGTTCCATAGGTCTTGCGATGCACCTGTCATCCTTCTGTATTTCTAGACTGTCTATAAACTCTCCCCTGCTCACCCTCCAGCAGGAGATGCCTCAGTAATGGGCACCGTAGAAATGCCAAGAGAAAGTTACCTCTGTTATATGTCCCTAGATGCAGGGAGGGTGGAGGGCTAGGAGCCACCGTATGTAGTGTATTGTTGTTGATGTCCACAGGCCTTTGGAGCAGTGGAAGGTACCCATGAAGTGGCTGGTGTCCCTGCACCACAGAGCTGAAGTCACCTCCACGTTTGGCTTGGCTATTTTTAGCGCTCGCTATAGACAGACAGTATGGAGAGTGATATATACAATCTGAAGAGCCTTCAACTCCTGCTGACCTCTCTGCTGCTAAAGCAGATTTGCCCAAAACCGAGCAACCTCAAAGGGGGTGACGTGAGACCAGGAGAGGGGAGAGCTCCCATCTCCTACCACCCACCTGCCACCCTGTAACTTAGTCAGGGCAGTCTGGGTCCCAGTGCTGGATAGCTGGCAGTGTGGCCTCAGAGGCAGCCTACTCCCGCTCTGTGTGGGGAGCCGATGCTAGGGCCAACGGTGACTGAAATCTCAAAGAGGACCATGGGAACAGAGGTGGGAAGGGAGGAGGTGGGCGTGAGGGGGAGAACCAGGGGCTGTGAGGGAGAAGGGGCGTGAGGGTGAGAACTGGGGGCCGTGAGGGGGAAGGGGCATGAGGATGAGAGCTGGGGGCTGTGAGGGGGAAGGGCATGAGGGTGAGAACTGGGGGCTGTGAGGGGGAAGGGGCATGAGGATGAGAGCGGGGGGCTGTGAGGGGGAAGGGGCATGAGGGTGAGAACTGGGGTCTGTAAGGGGTGAGAGGTGGGGGCATGAAAGGGAAGGGGCGTGAGGGTGAGACCCAGGGGCTGTGATGGGTCAGCAAGGGGGAGTGCAAGGGAGGAGCTGTGGTGTTGTGCAGGGCCCTCACATGCCAGGAATCCCTCTCTCTGGAGAGCCTTGTTTCCTTCTGGTCTGTTTCTGGGACAGGCAGGAGCCTGGACAAGTGGTACTCTGTGAGGGGAGGGTTTGAGGGATGGGATGTGGGAGATGAAATCTCGGTCTGTGTTGGGCTAGCAGGGTTGCTGTGTGTCCCCCAAGTGAGGGAGTGTGCAGCAAGCCATCCAGAACAGCTCACACTTTCCTTGCCTGCTGCTTGGGTTGGGACTGGTATTGATTGGTTTTGCTGTTCTCTGCACATTGTGCTTTTCCAGCTGAGCACTGGCTAGACGTTTTTTTCATTTATTTTTGCACCTCTGTTTTAGTGCAAGTGAATGAGAGTGTGCGTGAGTGGGGGTGTGAACCAGTGTTTGCACAAGCAAATGTGTGAAGTTTATTCACAGGCAGGTGTGTGCGTAAACTAGTGCAGGTGTGGCATGCACACGTGTTTGTGTATTTGCATTTTGCAGGGTGTCTGTGTGCATGGAAAACACATTTGTCCATTGGCAGGGTGCATGGGACAGAAGTGATGCCGATCCTGGCCTAAATCTCAGCAGGGAAATCAAATAGGTTTGGGTTGGTTTCCCCCAAATTCCTTCAATGAGATTGTTGTGGCTCAAGAGATAAGCTTGGTCATTGCACACTGGCTACTGATTCTAGTAACTGAGTAGCTCAGGTAAATGTTCCCCGCATTTACAATGTACAGACATGGAGTTCAGATCAAACACAGCTACCTCTCCATTTCCCTCCTCCTGAAAACCCTTATTAAAATTAATTTATTTGGTATACATGGAGGGGACTGGGAAAGGGATGGACAATCCTCTTGTTAAAACATTGACCATTTGGGAAGACAGAGCAGGCAAAGGGACCTGTATAAAGATCCTGCCTGTGCTACTGGGAGCTCTCTGGCTATGATATACCATGCAGGGCTGAGTATTGGAGGGGGCACTCCAGCTAGCTCTAGAACCCCGGGGCTTTCTGTTGTGGGCTCCCTCCACCATGTGCTTCTGGTTCAAAATGCAAAAAGTTTCATCCCAAGGGTGAAGGGACCAGAAGACCAGTAGCTGGGTGGTGGGTGTGTTTCATGTCTAACCCCATGGTCATGACCATGGGGCAACCTTTGGTCCCAGGATACCCCAGGGCACCACACTGCCCCGTGGCTCTTGGCCATCATGTTACCCCAAAGCCCCAAGGACATAGCAGTTCATTGATCATCTCTACTCTGCACCTGCACAGGGACCTGTGTCCCCCTAAAGTCATCCAGCAGCTAAATACTATTTTCCCACACATGAAAGCTATAAATAGGAACCTTTGGGGAGGAAGAACAGGCTTCACTAAAATCCACCGGACAGACTGAATTTTACAGTGGGCAAAATAATAGGTGCTTCTGGGCTAGGGACACTTAAGACCAGCGAACTCCCAATAAAAAACACTATTAATGGGGCTCTCTGGATCAACCCTTGGGTGTGAGGGTTGCGAGATGGGCAGAGATGAGCATCTCAGCTTAGGACTGCCAGGCGTCTGTGTCTGTGAGAGCAGCCACAGCTTCTTCCCCCCTGTCATTCCCCTCTCCCCCATGGCCAGTAGGGTCACTTTGGTTGGAGAGCAAGCTGAACTCAAGGGTAGAGCCCCTTGGACAGAGCCAAGGAGCCGCTGTATAAAAAAACGCTGAGGTTTCCTTTTTCTGTACAGCGCGTTTCCCTAAATTGCCTTTGACTCTGTGCATCGCTAATGAAAGTTTATGCCCTTGTTAGAAGGACAGACAGGTCCGTTCCAGTTAGGGCTGGGTCTGTCCTTCTGCCAGCTGCCCTCCCCACACACACGCACACACATACTCTCCCCCACCCCACCCCCCAGTGAATAAGTGGAGGCTGTTATAAAAAAAAGGGTAGGGGGAGGAGGGGGAAAATTTCCATATTTGTGTAAGTTGCTTTAAAAGCATTTTATCATGTCATAAAAAAAAAGGAAAGTACTTTCAGAAATTGATCCTGCACACGAGCCATTGGACAGAAGGACGGCGGGATGTTAATGGCTATTTTGCTCCAGGGTGGCTTATTAAAAAATTTATACATAAATGCTTAAAATTGCATAAATTATTTAAAAAAAACCAACAAAGTAAGCAATTTGCAATCCCGATTCCCTTTTTCTTTTTTCTCCCTATCATCCTTTTCTGCCCTTCTTCCTTTTATTTTCTTTTATAAAAATTTTCTCCTTCCTTTTCTCTCCTTCACATCCCTTTCCTGTCTGAAAATTTGATGCGACCAAAATACTAAACAATAATTATAATAATTTTAAATGCCCCGCCGCCGAGCTGGGGATGGAGGGATTGAGGGGAAAAAAAGAAAAGAAAGAAAGAAGTTTGGATGTGATGAGTGTTTCTCGCAGGCGTGGAATGTCACCCACATATCCTGGAGATTGTACTGGGGAGGTTTATGATGGTTTCCCATTGATTTGTTTCCCCGACGCAGCTGCCGACCTCTATTGAGGGACAAACATAATCAGCACTGACGCAAATTAGATGGTTATTCGTTTTGAAAATTGACAGAAAAACAATAAAAAAGATGAAATGCTCCCAAATCAATAGATATAATGAAATTCAAATAATCCGAGAGATGAGGTCTCCATGGCAACTGATAATGTGGAAAAGAAAACAATTTAATAAAGGACAGACACACTTTGAAAACAGATTGGGCAAAGGGAAGGCGGGGGGGGCGAAGGAGGGAGGGGGGTTGTGGGTTGGTTGATGGGGGGGCAGTGGGGAGGAGGTGGTGGTGGTGGTGGGGAGTGGGGGGAGCCTGCTGGTTCTCCGGTTGGTTAGCGGTGCTGTAGTGAAGGATCACTGTCCATCCCAAGGACGCTTGCCATAATTAAGAGAGGCTTTCGGTCCAGAAAGTGCAGATTCAGGTTTTAATACACAAAATTATTTCAGGAGCACTGAATCGGAAAGTCGTTTGTTATGACCTTCCTGAGAGGCCTGGAGCAGGGCATGCTGGAGGCGCGGCGGCTGAGCCAGCTGAGTTATGGCATATTTGTGTTTTTATAGTGCGGAGGGGAGGGGGGAAGGGGGGGAGAAGGTTAAACAGTATTTACAGCTCAGTTGTTTTCAGAAAGGAAAGAGAAATAGAGTTCATGAAAAGATGCGAGTGGAAGAGAGAGAGAGAGAGATTCCCCTGCCCGGTGTATACACTCTGCTGGGACGCTAACTCCAAAGAGACACTCTCCGATGCTCTCTTTGCCTTAAGGTGTGAGGTGCAGAGGGATTGGGGGAAAGAGGGGCTCTTTGGTGGGATGGGAACGTGTCTGTCCCTGCGGCTAAGTCTGTCTGCAGGGTCTGTATGGGATCCCGCTAGAATCTCACTCTGAGCTGCATAATAAATTGCTCTCTGCGTGTGAGCTTGTGCTGAAAGTCTGTGTGTGTCTATTCACAAGTGTGCTTCTGCATGTGTGTGTGTGAATACATAATAAATTGCGTGTGTATGAACAAATGCGTATATGCATGGTTACGTGTGTGAGTGAATGAATGCTGCTGTGTGTGTAGGCACAAGTGTGCTTTTGCCTGTGTGTGTATGCACAAGTGTGTATGTGCATAGTTATGTGTGCCTCTGCACATGTGTGTGAATGCATGATGTGTCTGTATGCACAAGTGTGTATATGCATGGCTACTTATGTGTATGTATGTGTGAGTACACCTCTGTGGGGGGAGTGTATGAATGCACAGCTTTATGCCTATGTACCATATATGTGTGTACATGTATCTCTGAGCATGTTTTGGTGTATATATAGGTACGTGTGCACATTTGCGTGCCTCTGCTTGTGTTTGTGCATGTTCACCTTCACGGCCTTTTGTGCCTGTGTTTGTGTGTGCTTGCATGTGTCAGTGTGCATGTCCGTGTGTGCCTCTGCATGTGTTTGGGCACCTGCATGACCATGTGTGTACACGTGTGCGCCAGTGCTGACGTGTTTGCAATTAAAGTGAGCGGCTGTTGCACATAGATCTGCTCAGGGGGCAGGGTAGATAAGAAGATGAGCCCTAATGACCAGAAGAAACATCAGCAAAAGGCGCGACAGAGAATTAGGCTGGGTCTGAGCCCAAGGGGTGCTGGTGTAAGCCCTCTCTCCCCCCCCCCACAGCCCTGCTCACTGAGGCTTTCGCATTCACTGCTGACTTTGACAGTACTGCTGAGTTGGACAGTCCCATGGATGACCCATTTAGTTTACACCAACGGGCACTTTCCTCTTGCAAAGCTATTAACCTTTTCCACACAGGACAGACAAACATACTCATAACTCTGCTGCACTGAAGTTATGGGCACCAGAGCTGCCATACAATTCAGAGACCCCAGAGCTCCCAGTGCTGCCATGTGATTACAGGCCTTGAGGACTCCTGGGACCTCCAGGCGGTGGCAGGCCCCAAGGCTGCTACACCACAACCCCACGCTTCTCTCCCAAGGATCATGCACTGTGAGTTCTGCACCCTTGCTCCATCCCACCACTGATCTTAGCCGCCACTTGAATGTCCATGGACCAGATGCCCACGTGCCCAGGTCCCACACATGACACGCTGCAGCCTGGGATTTTGAGGAGGGATGTAAGCACAGGCTGAGCTGCAATGAATGATCTAATTTTCCCTCCATCATGCAGCTCCTATTGAGCCCCTTCTCTGGCTGTGTAGGGATAACACCCTGATTTAGGACCTCTCCCCCAGAGCCCTGAAGAGAAGACACAAGAACGAGCAATTTCTGATCCTGTGCCCAGAGATCTCTTAGTGACTTTAGTACTGGGCAAAGGGGTTGGCTTGACAGCCCAGGAACAAACTTTCCCCGTGTTACCCTGCCAACTTGCTTCAAACTTGAGCTGAGGGGATCCCCTTTTAGGGGTGAGGGGAGTGTCCATTCCCATGGCCCACTCGACCCATGGCCTCTCTATTGAACATGCCCACCCAGAGTCCAGTTTGTGCCACAGAGTGTAGAGGCTTTGGACCTGATCCAAAGCTAATTGAAGTCAGTGGGCAGCTTTCCACTGACTTTGGTGGTGGCTGGATCAGGCCTTGCGTGTGAGATAACTCATTTCACCTAGGCTGCCGACAATGGCCAGTAACAGCATGGAGCGATTCTCCACAGAGCTGAGTTCCAGAACACATTGCCAGTCCCCTGAGCCAGCTAGTCCCTGTCACAACACCTGCAGTCACACACACGCTTGCCCTGTGCCTCCCTTGCCAACGGCAGGCTGCCACACAGCTCTGTTTTATTGAAGTTCCCCTCTGCCGGAGCCCCCTCACTGCAGTCTCTGGCAGTCTTGGGGTGCAGCTTTTCACACAAAGAAGGCCCTGTAGGAATTGGGCTGGACTGGGTGTCTCCATTGGGGTTCCATGAGATGGAGGCCTGATGTGCTCCCTGGGCTTGCTCCAAAGATCTTGTGTCCTATGATGCTGGAAGTTCACATTCTCTCTACTATTTCCATGGCCCTTCTTGTTCCAAGGCAATTCCCAGTAGCTTGGCCAAGCCACCTCTGTTACAGGCCTTCCTCCTGTAGGTGTTTCCTGCCTGGGTGGATGCAGCCTGTTGGCCCTCCAGAGCCAGGCAGAGCTGCTGTGCTTTCCTGTGGCTGGGGAGCTGGCCACAGGGGAGGGAGAGCAGGGGAAGGAAATCCTCAGAGTTGAAATAGGAAAGGGAGAGGAAACCTGGCCTGAGTTTAATAGATCGAGGCTCTGTCTGCCAGAGCTCTTATCTCAGGGTCTCTGCACGTCCTTATTGCCTGGGATCCCCCACCATGGCTCCCTACTACAGCCTTTGTGTCACTTCCCCATAGTTTTTTCTGGGGGTATCCTGATCTCTTGCTATCTCTTGTGGACCGCACACCAACCCATCAGTCTTTCTCTATGTCCTCCATGCCAGATCCCTCAGTTTGTGTTAGGGTGTCCTGTCTCAGCCCTTTCTGGGCTTGTTGGGGTCCACCTGCACCGGTCCCTCAGCATTTCTCAGGCTCCCGTCCAACATCAATCCTCATCATCATCAGGGACTGTCTCCCATACTGGCCTCTTGCACCCACACTGATCCCTTGATCATACTTTGAGTCCTTTACTAGCCCCCCATCCCCTGATCTTTTGGTATCTTCCCTTCGGTGTCTTCTGGGATTACAGATCTGCCCCAGCCCCTCCTTGTCTTTGCCAGGAAGCACTTCCTCCTCTGGCCCACACCTCAGCCCTGTTCTTGCTCTATCTCTTAGACGCAGCATCCTGAGGAGCTCCATCTCTGTGTGTGTGGAAAGGTGAAGTTAGATACTGTGTTTGCATTTAGTTACCCTGACAACATGCCTGCTTCCTAGAGAGCTTTCCAAGGGCCACAGCCAGGGCTCTCAGACCTGACTGTTCCTCCTTTGCTCTGCCTTCCTCTCTCTCTCTCTGTCTTTCCCCTTGTTTTCCTCAGGACCTGTGGGGAGACTGATGGCTGGATTGTGATGTAGATGTTAACAGTACTGCCTGATTTATAGAGTTACTTAGCCTAAGTGAGGCCACTTAGACTCATCTGGATAGCAAACCTTTTAACTGGACTAAAATAATAATAATAATAATTAATAATAAATAATAATAAAAAATAAGGGAAGGATGGGAACCCAGATCAGAAAAGGAGATCCTCCCAGCTTTCTGTTATTTTTTAAAAAGAAAGAAAAACTCCATAAGGCAGAAGGTGCCTCGGGACCAGCCTCCCTGCAGCCCCGGCTCAGGCAGCAGCGAAAACCTTGCTGACTGCTCACAACCAGCCCTTGCACTGGGGATTGGGTTTCCTCAAAAATGTTCCATAAAAGCCCCTGCACTGAAGGGTTAGCTGGAAAGTGGCTACAGGACAGAAAGGGCTCTCAAGCCATTTCTAAAACTGGTCTGACTTTCCCTCCTCGTATCGTTATTTGTATTCCAGTAGCACCTAGAGGCCTCGGCGATAGTGCTAGGTGCTGTCTGTACACATAGTGAGGGACAGTCTCTGCCCCAAATAGCTCACAATCTAAATAGACCCACTAGACTGACAGTGGGAGGAGAAACAGAGGCACAGCGTGGGGAAGTGGCTCCCCTCACCCAGTGTCCCACCGCAGGCAGGCGGCAGAACAAGGGATAGAACTTCCATTGCTACTTTCCCCTCTCTTCTTTCTCTCTCTGCTCCTTTTCTTCTCTCAGTGAGTACCACAGGTTAACTGCATGTTGTGAAAGGGTCCCTCTCGTGCCCTGGAAACCCAGAGCTTGTGCAGTATATGCCAGCGTAATGTGTGGGACAGAGGGGGAGAGATGGGCAGAACCGTGTGGCAAACCAGTATTCGGAGGTGAGCAGGAGAATAGTAACTGCTAACACAATGCCATGAAGCAAGACACAAATAATTCAGCACCGGGTGTAGACAGGACCAAACCACATGCAGGATTGGGCCAGTAACCTGCTCAGAGCAAGGTTTGGGCACGTTTTATTTTCAGTTGGCACTGAACGTTGTAATTAAACCACTTTCATTACCCTTTGAGCCAGTTGTTTGGGGAAAGGCTTGTGAAGAGCTAATGCAACAGAGATGGACTTATGCAATGCAAGGTGAAGGGGTCGGTGCAGTGTGAGCGAGAAGCTCAGTGCTGTGTAAGGAGGCCAAGGCAGGGTGAGGACGCAGTGCAATGATGACTGTTAACAGGTGGGTCTGCTCTGCTGCACGTCAGCCAGGTCTCTGTTCTCCGAAGGACTTTGTGTTGCAGCTCTTTGCACCATTGCAGCAAGAGTGTCTGAGTCTGGGCTGTTTTGGGGCCAGCTCCCAGTGTGAGGTCTGTGTTGCCTCTCTCTCCCTGGCCAGTGATATATGGCATAAATTAGGCCTCTGAAGGGGGATACTGCATCCTTAAGAAGAAATATGTCCTCATTTTTCTTAAACACCGTTTGCACTGAGTGAAATGTTTAGAAGGGACGCTGAGGGATAACTTTATTTCTTACCAGGGAGTTCAGAGCCGTTCAGTTAAACCCATAAAACACTGGGAGTAGGGAAGCTGACAGCCTACCCGTGCATTAGAAAAGCCATTTCTCATCCAGGGGAAATTCACCCCACACTGGGGCCTCACATTTACCAATGGAGTGGTTTGGGGGCAGATGCAGGGCCCTTTCTCTTGGCTGCCCTGGGGTTCTCCAGGCTGATCAGGTGAGGGTAGGAAATAACTCCATTTCACAACAGCAATCCTGCGCTTTGAACATGCTGCCCATCTGAGGCTCTCACAACACTGCAGCTGATTAGATAGAGCCACGTGGGTAATTATCATCATCCTCATCCTATAAGTGAGGAAACGGAGTCACAGAGGGCTGAAGTGACCTGCCCAAGGTCACACAGTGAGTGAGAGCCCAAGAGTCCTGACTCCCAGTCCCCTGCTCAAATTACTAGGCCACAGTCCTTTCCAAAGCAAGGAACAGGACTCAGGAGTCCTGGCTCCAAATTCCCTGTGTGAATCTCTAGGCCATGTTCCCTTCCAGACCCAGAGGTGGAACCTAGTATGCCTGGCTTTGAGTCCTCTGCTCTAATCACTAGATCTTTCTTCCTTAAGAAGATTCATACTCCACTGAACAATGAAGTACAGGGTCTTGAAAGTGGGGCAGAGGGTTGGGGAACCCCTGACTAGGTAGGTGTGTACAGTAGCAAGACCTGTTACAGGTGTGGGGAGGGATTGGTCCTGTCTGGGATTCTTTCTCCAGTAGCTGGTGAACAGGACACCAGGCACCCAGGTAATGCAAGATGACATGCCATCCCTGGGGCCCGCAAGTCCAAGGGCACAGGGCCACAGGTGCATGGCTGGGAGGCGCACGAGGCATCAGCGAGGGAGAGGGCGGCATTTTTATTTTATTTTTTTTTATTTTGAAGGCCTGACGCCAAAAGATTTAATATTTGTTTGAAATGAGAAACAGTTCTCAAATGAATTTGGAGAGCCTGGGAATTAATGTCACCCCCCCACACACACGCCCCTACTCACCAGCCTTCCCCCCCCATTTCAATTTCTGAAGCCTGCTGATTTGAATATTTATAAATATCAGTAAATTATTTATTGTAGCAATCTGCTGTGCCATTTCACCAATCGCCGTTAACACTTTAGGGCTCGCTCTTCAGGAGAGCACGGCTGGAGAGAATGGGTACCTGGGTGCCAGGGCAGGGAGGTGCATGCCTACAGCCAGAAGAGGAGGGCTTCTTCACTGTGTGTAGCCAGAGGGCTGCATGGGGTGGCTTGCTAGCGGGGTTTGCCTCTGTGTGTCACATGGGGCAGGGGAAGGTTGGAGGTGTTTACAGAAGGGGATAGGAACCCTTCTGTGTGTTGCCAGGAAAGATGGAGAGGACGTTGCTGGGAGCATGGGGTTGGAGAAGGTGTGTTGTCTAGGGAGAATCAGAGAGGGTGTGTTGGTGGGAGGGGAGGGCTGGAGTGGGTGTGTTGGCAGGGAGGGCAGAAGGGAAGGTTGCCTGGCTGTGTATTTCCTGAAGCAGTCCTGAGAGCTGTGCCCTGTGGTGGGGTGGGGTGGGCACCTTCATTGGCAGCTCAGAGCCCAGCACTAACCCTACCTGTTTTTAATTTCCACTATCTGTGGGGAGAGGGAGGGAATTTGTCTAAGACCCCCAGTAATTAAGTTTCTCTAGTGAAAATATGCCCAATTCATATCTGATGTGGCTGCTTTGGTGGGGACAAGAAGGTTTGGGGCGTTGATCTGTTAATGAGTTGTATTGGCAGAAGGTCCTTGGCAGAAGTCAGGAGGATCAGAGTGGTCAGAGCCACTGGGGTGGTACAAGAGTGCGAACCCCCAAAATGGCTTGCACAGAAAGCTCTCGCATGTTAGAGGGGACCCCACTCTGTCTCCCCTCGTCCCTGGGCAAGGAGGGAAACTCCTCTCTCTGGGCCGGATTCTCTGTCACTCCTTCCTCTGTTTTCTGTGCCCATGGATGCCGGCTTCTGTAGAAGAGTGCCCAGGGAGTGCCACCTGCACATTGCCCCATCACTGCCACCAGCACACACCAGGTTAACTTGGCAGTGCTGAAAGGTCTGTGGCTAAGCCAGGGGAGCAGTTTGTGTACCCAGCCCTCTAGACTGTGCCCACGACCTTTCTCCCAGCCCTCTGCAGCTGGGTTGAGTCAGGCTCTCGCAGCGGGGAGTGGGAGAAAGGGTCACCGCTGCAGGCTCTAGCGCAGGGCTGAGCAGTCAGTGCCTGGCAGTGGAAGACAAGCAGCACAGGGCTGAGCCGGGCTGGATGCAGGGAGGCGCCTAAGGCAGAGCCTGGTGGCAGAGAGCTCCTCTGTCCTTAGCTCTTTTGGGGCTTTTTCCAGTTCATGTGGGGGAGCACCGAGGTTGGGGGGAAGCAGGGAGTGCAGCTGGCCACGCTGTGGGGAAGGCTTTCTGTTCTCTCTCTCTCTCTCCCTCTCTGCCCTGTACAGGGCAGACCTGGAGCCCTTTCGGTCTGATTTCCGCACCGTGGGCTTTCCCCAGCCTCTCACACGCTCATGCAGGCGGAATCCATGTTAGTAGGGCAGAGGAGACTGTTAAAAAGCCATTGTGAACTCCCCAAGGTCAGGCACAAGAGACAGCATCCACTAATCCAAGGTCATTTCCTGGGCTAAAAGCAATAAAATGTTTTATTGATAAACTGAAGAGGGGAAAATATACACACTAAATCCGCTCTCACACATCCTGGGCCATGCATGGGCCGCAGCTGCCTCCATCGTAGCCCTGCCCAGGATAATGCAGGAATTGTTGCCCTAATTGTCTGGCTGGCATTAGCAGGGCACTCCTGTGGGGGAAGCACACCATGCTGGCACTGACAGGGCACTGCGTGAGGAAGCTCACCACTCTGGAGACCCAGTTGGCACTGGCAGGGCACTGTTGTGGGGGAAGCTCGCCACACTGGAAACTCAGTTGGCACTGGCAGGGCACTGCTGTGGGGGAAGCATGCCGTGCTGGGGACCCAGCAGGAAATGGCTGTGAAGGTTTGGCTCTGTCTGAGGCATCCCTGCAGATCGCAAGTGTGAAAGGCCCCAGCGTGTAGCATCCTTGGCTCGCGCTTGGCTCGCCGCCCTCCCTGCTTAGGGCTCCTTGGTGGTGTGGATTATCTCCATTCACGCTCGTGCCACAGCCGTGAAAAAAGAAAGGGACTGTGCAGTGTTCCCCCATCCCAAATAGCACCATTAATAATTGATCGAATGAGAGCTCGCAGCTCCTGGAAAGCTGGCACCGGGGCCTCCCTCCTGAATGGAGCTGCTCAGCTGGGCTCAAAACTCTTCAATAAGAATATGAAAGCTCCATCTGTTCAACGTACATGGCCCTCGGAAGTGACAATCCTCACAGTCCCTTCCCACTGCCAGACCCCAGTTCCAAAGCCAGAGCCTCCTTTCTATCCCCTTCCCCCCAACCAGAACCCCCTCCCCACAGCCAGGAACGTCTCCTCATCCCCTCCCCAGAGCCAGAGCCCTTCCCCACAGTCAGAACCCCCTCCTTCTCCCCTTCCCCCAGCCAGAACCCCCTCCCCACAGCCAGGAGCCTCTCCTCATCCCCTCCCCAGAGCCAGAACCCTTCCACACAGTCAGAATCCCCTCCTTCTCCCCTTCCCCCAGCCAGAACCCCCTCCCCACAGCCAGGAACCTTCCTCATCCTCTCCCCACAGCCAGAACCCCCTCCTCATCCCCTCCTCACAGCCAGGAATCGCTCTGAACCCCCTCCCCACAGTCAGGACCCACTCCTTCTCCCGTTCTCACAGCCAGAACCCCCTTCCCCACAGCCAGGAGTCGCTCCTCATCCTCTCCTCACAGACAACTCCCTCCCCACAGCCAGGACCCCCTCGTCATCCCCTCCCCAAAGCCAGAACCCTTTCCCCCCAGTCAGAACCCCCTCCTTCTCCCCTTCCCACAGACAGAACCCCATCCCCACAGTCAGGAACCTCTCCTCATCCCCTCCCCACAGACAGAACCCTCTCCTCATCCCCTTCCCAAAATCAGGACCCTCTCCTCATCCTCTCCCCACAGCCAGAATCCCCTCTTCATCCCCTCCTCACAGCCAGGAATCGCTCTGAACCCCCTCCCCACAGTCGGGACCCACTCCTTCTTCCGTTCCCCCAGCCAGAACCCCCTTCTCCACAGCCAGGAGTCGCTCCTCATCCTCTCCTCACAGACAACCCCCTCCTCACAGCCAGGAAACCTATAATCCCCTCCCCACAGTCAGGACCCCCTCCTCTTCCTCTCCCCACAGCCAGAACCCCCTTCCCACAGCCAAGAACCCTGTCATCCCCTCCCCACAGCCAGGACATCCTCCTCATTCTCTCCCCCTAGCCAAAATCTCCTCCTCACACCTAGGATGCCCTTCTCTTCCTGTCCCCACAGCCAGGACCTCCTCCCTACCCCCTCCCCAACCACAACCTACTTACCCCACATCCAGAACTGACCCCCGCCTCTTGATTCCCTTCCTCCTCAACCAGAGACTTTTCCCACACCAGTCCCTGCCCACAGAGCTGGAATTTCTCTCCCAAGCCCAATCCTTCCCTCTCAGTGGGGATCCCCCATTTCCCAACTCATTCCCGCACCAGACTCACCTTATTCCTTTTATGCATCCACACTCCCGCTCCCCATACAGACAGAGTGCCTCCTATCTACCTCAGTCCTTCTTTATAACACCTAGGCTCCCCTTTTCCCCTACCCCCCAGACCAGGATCATAAGGGCTGGATTCTCCTCTCACTGATGTGGGAGTAACTCCATGGCACACAATGGGTTCAAAGCAGGGTGAGAGGGGGCCCAGGAGTTCTACTCTGAAGGAAGGCAGGAGGCATGTAGAGAGAGGCATGAGTGTGTGTAGTTACAGCTGTACTGGGGCAGGTGGGAGGGAGGTAGAGACTCCATTGCAGCTCCTGTGGTAGAGGATGCTTTCCCTCGGAGCTCCCTTGCTGTCCCCTTGTTTTTGCTCGCTTAGAACTCCCTATACTGTTGTCCTTTCAGCCTGACATTGTCCATTCTTGGTGGATTATTTAGAACCCCTGCTGCCCTTTCGGAGTATGGGGTGAGGGAAGTGGTTTTCCCTTCCCTCCCCAGTCTTGCTCTGTATTCGTCTAGCTCCAGGAACTCCAGCTGGCTGTCATTCAAAGCTGGAACTCAGCAGGGACCTGATGCTCAGCCTGGTGGAGGGCATGGTTGGATGTGATCTGAAAGAGTGTGGGTTTTGGTTAACAAAAGGTCCAGTCGTGAGAGACAGGGTGGCCTTGGATGGGGACTTAGAAGATCTGGGTTCTGTTTGTGGCTGTGCTACAAGCCTCCTGTGTGATTTTAGGCCAGTCACTTAATCTCTCTGTGCCTCAGTTCCCATCCATAGAACTTTGATGCATCTGTTTCAATTGTAAGCTCCTCTGAGCAGGGACTGCATCTTGCTTCATTTGTATAGCACCTAGTGCAGTGGGGCCCTGATCTCACTTGGGGCCTATAGGTGCTTCCAGAATACAAACAATAGTAGTACATCCTGGAGCCCAGACTCCACTGGGAACAGGACTGAGCCAGCTTGGCAGGGCGAGGACCATTCAGGGACCCTGTGCTGGACTCACTTGCTACGTGATGTTCACCTCAGAGACGGCAGGTTTCCAGCAGGGCCACTGGACAGGCAAGTGCCATTCTGCAAAGGCAGCTTTTGTCACCGTGAGGTTATTCTTGGGACTTCTTCCCTTTAGTCTTTCCTCCCTCCTCTCCCTCTTTGCTTTCCCTCTCTTGGCCCTCCCCTTCCTTCAAGTGAGGTGCGGCCTTCCATGCTCTCAGACAGCAGCTCACATCTTCTATCTGAGCACCCCTTTCTCCCTCCCCCCATGAGTGTGGGGCCCTCGCTGGCTAAGAGGGAACAGCTAGGCTGTTGGGTGCAATGGCAGCAGGCTGGGGATAATGGAGGGTCCTGTTAGGGTTCTGGGGGTCAGTGAACTTGAGAAGGAGGTTCCACCCGCCCTCCCGGGGTCCTATGCTCCATTTGCACCCCTTGTTCTTCAGACCGGTCCCCCTTTGTGCTGTAGGCAGTCTCAAGGCAGAGCAGGGGGTGGCTGCATCTCCTCCACCCCGGGGCTGCACTATACACTCTCTGCGGTATTGTTTTCAGAGGAAGTGCTCAGTGTAAATAGAGCATGTGGGAGAGTTTGTCCTGGGCAGAGATGAAAAGTCCCTGTGACAGGTTCGGGTTATAAATGGCTTCCTCAGATTGATGTGAAATCAAAACATTTCTGTTTGGGAGAAGAAAATAAAGGGGGATGTTTACTTAGCCAGGAATCTTTAAACAGTGCAATGGAGACGCAGGGTGATGTGGGGTGTGGGGGCACAGTTTGGAGGGGAGGGGAGACTCTGCTTAGCTCCCAGAATCTACCCACCCCTTGTGCAGAGGAGACGGGTGAGGATCCCTGGCTCAGCAGCTCAGTTCCACCCCCTCTGCTTGCATGAAGGAAGCACAGAGAGTCCGGCATCAGTGGGTTGAAGGTTACCTAAGGCGTCCGTCCCTTTTAGAAGCCAATGACCCCTAGGGAGCGCGCTCTCCTCCTGAACCCTTGGCCCAGCCTGGGCAGAGGGGGAATCAGTTGTGCTTATACAGGGCCCTTCCTCTAAGGCTGTTGAGCGGCAATGGAAGCCCACCACATTACAGATAGGGAAACAGAGGCACAAAGAGGCGAAGTAACTTGCACGGGCTCACACAGTGAGTCAGCTACAGAGCTGGGAATAGAACCCAGGAGTCCTGATTCCCAGCCTCCTGTGCTGACCATTAGACCACATATCCCACCCCATCCCCTCCGGCTGACAATGGAGCGCAGAAGTTCTGACTCCCAGTCCTTTGCTCTGACCACTGCCGCATGGAATGACACCATATGTGAGCATGGCATTTGAAAGAGTGCCCCTTCCTGGCCCCTGACAGCACATTTGAGCTCAAGGGTCTCTGACAGAACAGCTGGGGAGGGTTTTGTGGGGGTACTGAGGACAGTTACAGAGGTTCAGACGTGCCCCAGTGCTGGGCCATGAGATCCAGGACACAAACCCCACCTTCAGAATAACAGGGTTCCTGGAAACTGGGGGAAGGAGAAAAGCCTGGCAGAAAGTGTGAGTGGAGCAGGGCAAAATAGTTGGTGGAGCAGATGTGAGGGCAACATGATGGGGATTAAGGGGAGATATGATCTGCGAGAGGACCCCACAGATACAGGTGGAGAAGAGAGAGAGAGCCGTTGGATGGTGCAGAGCCACAGGGGATGATGAGGTGGGGCAGAGGCCGGCAGGGCAGAGGCACAAGGGGTGAGATGGAGAGAGGCACAGCCAGGAAGGGAAGACGAGTTGCAGGCTCCCTCGAGCTGAGACATATGCAGCAAGTGCAGCCTCGCGAACGTCTGTTCTCCTCTTCCTTTGAATAAATATTTATAGATTCATTTGTCATCTGATGCGCGCATTTGGTTGCTCACCTCCAGGCCAGAATAATGGGACCTGCCCTGACTGTAGGAATGAAGGGGAGCAGCAGAGTAGGGAGAATCTCCTTCACCCTAAACTCTGGAGTTAGGGGCTGCTGATATTCTGCTGTCCCGTTACCTCCAGCTGTGAACTTGTCTGGTCTCACTATCCGAGCGGGGTTGGGCCTCGTGAGAACTAAGGTGGGGGACTGCCAAGCATGGCTAGAGAGAGTGGTGCTGGTGAGTCATAGATGACCGAGTGCCCTGCCCCGTGCCAGGGCACCGCATGCTGCTAGAGATGCTGTCCTAACCACCTGCAGTCAATGAAGCTCCCCTGGCCCTTTTCCTGAGCACACGGGCGTAACCTCGGTTTCCTGGCCTGATTCCAGTTGGAGTGATTAGCAGTTCCGGCTGCCTCCTTAGATTCTCTCTGCAGTTTCAGTAGTACACAGGATCCTTCTTCACTTCCTGTCCTAAACGGATGGTGGACGCATGGGTGGCTGGGTAGAAGTGCACAGGTGTATGTGGTTTTGCATCCTGTCAGTTTTGGCCTATGTTCATTTGGGGATGACCCATGTTTGTGTGCGGAGGGTGAGAGTGTAAGGAGTAAGTGTGAGCAGGGTGTGCACGTGTAAGTGTATGGGTCCAGGGGGATGTATATGCCTCTCTATGTGTGTATGCATATGTGCATGTGTGTGCGTGAGAGATGAATGCATGTGTCTGCATTGGGGGATGATACGCATTTTGCTTGGGTGCGTGGCTGGGCTGGGTGCAGAAGGGGATGCACTGTTATAAGGCCACAGTGTGCATTTGTGCCTCCCTGTGTGTGTGAGGGTTGGGGAGGCTGACACATGTTTGTCACGGGGTGGGGGTGTATTTTTCTTACACTCCTTGACAGGAGAGTGTGTCTGAAGCTGTCAGGAGTTTACGCTAAGCAGCCGCTCTCTGGCTCTCGGACAGAGTCTAAAGTTTCAGTCTATTTGTATTGGGCTGTCATGTTATGGGATTAGGGGCTGTCACAATGGCTTCTGGGTGCATCGTAGGGGATCTGATTAAGCGCTTCTGTGCAGCAGGACCTTCAGGGCTGGCCATCAGAGTTATTGGGGGAGCCTCAGCAAAAGGCACTTTTGCATGGAAAGCACCAGTCCTCTGAGATGCGGAGGAGATGGTTCTCCTCTGCCCTGCCCCTCTGATGGACATGAAGTCAAAGGGCACATTTTCCAGGGAGGGCCTGGAAATACACCCACATCTGTTGGCCTGCATGAAACCCCACGCTTATGTGGGCACCTAGCCATTTTGCGGGTGCCTTTCCCAGAGTCCCACTTAGGAGAGAAGTGTGAGTTCAAGTGAGAGTGTTGCCTATGCTTTCTGGCCTCAGGAGACCAAGGGAGAAGTCAGGTGAGTCTTTGTGTGACCCAAGGACAAGGGGCAAGGATGGAGAGTTTTTGCAGGGCTGGTTGTTACCAGAGAAGGGGGAGGAGCAGAGAGAATAAGCAGGATGAGAGAGTGAGTGTGGCTAGAGGGACAATAGGGGAAGATACAGGCCCACAGTAGAGAGGGCTCAGAGCGAGAGTGAGAATAGGGTGCAGCAGGCACACGTAGAGAACAAGGGAGTGGCAAGAGCATCAGAGCACAATGAGTGTGAAGAGGGATCAAGGGGATGGCAAGAGCACCGCATGCGTGCAGAGTGGCCACGACAGATGTGGCAAGATAGCAGCTGGGGTGCAGAAAGTGAGGGCATGCGTGACACTGGCAGAGTGAAGGCTGTATGCTCTTTTCCTGCCTTTGGACCTTTAACCCTTTCTTAGCCTGGACACTCTTAAAGGCCATCTGAGAAACAACAACTGTGTAGCCCTAATGTTCTCTTTGTGCAGTTTGCAGCTTTTAATTGGATTAAATCTTGTTAATAGTTAATAATTATACAAGTGACTTTGTGGTAGGGGCTGATCAGTTCAAGACATATTCCCTCACCTTGAAGTTAAGGTCCTTCCTTCCTTCCTTCCTGTCTCTCCGTTTCCATCCCTCCTTGACTAGTTGTCACATATGAATAAACTACGTTAAAATGACAAACCCCAACCAAGATTGTGCAAAGACGCATAAGGGTGGAATTTCCTATGTGTGTGTGTGAGGTGGAGAAGGGGTGTTACTGACTGATACTAAACCCCAGTACTGTTCCCTCCTTTCCCCTCCCATCTGATTCTCAGGATACAAGTAAATTGCACTGAGGCCAATGGAGGAGTTGCTTAAATTCCCTGGGGCTAGAATTTGGAGCCCTATCTTTCCTACAGACACCTCTGATGTAACTCCATTGGCAATTGTGACAGCTGCCATCTTGGCCAATGCACCGGGCATTGAACTGGGGACCTCCAGAGCTAAAAGTCTGAGTAACTACAGCTTAAGAGAAAGAATCCAGGCTCCCTAGGCAGGGCTGCACCCAACTTGTATCCTCTGTGGCTCAGGCACACAGGGGGATCTGTTCCACTGAATGCATCCAATGAAGTGAGCTGTAGCTCACGAAAGCTTATGCTCAAATAAATTTGTTAGTCTCTAAGGTGCCACGAGTACTGAAACCTACAATTATACGAGAGGTGAATTTTGCCTGGGACATTCAGGGACCCATTCCGCCAGATTCAGTCCTGGTGTAAGTGGCTGCACACTGAAGTCAGTGGCATTACACGCACTTACATCAGGGCTGAATGCAGCCTGACGTGTTTTAAAGGAGGCCTCTCTCTGTGGTGTTGCTGAAAGACTGTGGGTGAACTCCACATTACACTACCTGAGACACAGGTCCTCCACAAGGCATCAGGAGTTCATGGCAGTTCCTTCTTTCAGAGGGTAACACTGGCTGGCAGTGTTTTAAGGCAGCTGGGTGGGGTCAGATGTTTGTAAATGGGGTTTGAGTTTCTGAATGGCAGAGCTTTCCCTTTAATGCTGTTTATTTCTCCCTCTGTCTCTTTCCAGCTGAAAGAAGTATATGCACTAACGCAACCTCAGGAAAATCCAAGATGGCTGCCAAGCGCAAAGGCGGCCTGAAGCTAAATGCGATCTGTGCCAAGCTCAGCCGCCAGGTGGTCTTTGATCATGGGGGATCGGAACAGGTGCGGTTGGACAAGGGTCCCCAGAGGGAAAGCGGCAATAAGGAACCGCCCCAGCCTGAGACCAAGGAGCTGGGGGCCAAATTTTCTGATGGACTTAACCGTGTTCAGAAGATAGAGGAGGACAAGCGGAGGGAGGTGATTGAGAAGTGGGTGAACGGGGAGTACAATGACGAGACCCTGCTGGGCCGAGCAGAGGGCAAGGAATGTAAGGCCGCCGAGAGCGTGGAGGTGCCCCCTGAAGGGGTTTACATGATACAGCCCAAGGGCTGCAGCGATGAAGAAGATAATGGGGATGAGGCAGACGGCAGCTTCCCGGACGACAGGGATTCGGATGGGCCTGCCTCCAAGGATGAAAGTTACCGACCCTCCAGTGGCCAGACGGGCTCCAAGCTGGCTGGAGGAGCTGCCTCAGGTAAGTCATTGCCCCATCTACCACCCTGCACAATGGAGTCCTGAGACCAACATTTTAGGCAGGGCAGTGTGAGTCACCTCAGTTGCCCTACATCTATTGGGTAAACTTGACTACCAGAGCAGAGGAGTGAGCGACACTTTCAGAGCCCCTAAGTTCTCCACTGCAGTGGGCGGGCTGCTCTGTGATTTACAGCTGGGAGCTGCCCTTGAAGTCCCACTGCCCTGGAACCCCTTCTGGGGATTCCTTCATCTGGGTAGATCCCAAATCCCACCCCCAGATTCCTTCAACGAGTGGATTCCATATCCCACCCCCAGATTTCTTTATCTGGGTGGCTCCCACCCCACAGACCCCTTTATCTGGTTGGATCCATCTCCCGCTCCACAGATCCCTATATATAATTTAGATGAAGATAAAGGCATTTGTCACTATGTTTCATGTTCAGGTTTCCCGGTGGAGGGCAAGGCCCAAGCTGCTCTCCTAGCCGAACCTCCAGTATACTCTCAGTGTATTTATACACACACTTGCCTGCACGCTCCCCAGGATATGGCAGGCAGGTTTGTGTAAGCACACAAGTGCTCGCACGCACCCACATGCTGCATCTTCCACAATGGTAATTAATTCTAAGAACAGAGTCTAATTGCGGGAGACAAGGGCTGAGAAGAAGCTGCTATTTCTTGGAACGATATATTGCCCATCCTACCCCAGCTGGGTACAGACTCAGAGCTTCCCTGGAACACACCTCGCTGGCGCTCTCTCGTGTACCAGGCAGTGAAACTGAAGGGATGCTGTGTGTCAAGGGATGAGAGCTCATTGTGGAAAGGTGCTGCCAGTGCTAAAAGCTGTCCACCAGTCCCCCTGAAATAGACACGGAGGCCACATGTGGCACTGTGTCCTTGTTGGTGAGGTAGCAAGAGGAGAGCACAGGCCAGGGCCAGAGAGGGGAAGGGCTTGCTTTGCCTCCTTGGTTGGATTTGGTGCCTAGCTAGCTGAGCCTAAGGAAGTGGGATGAGTGCACAGGGATGTCCAGGAAACTGGAGGTGAGGTTGTTGTAGGGTGAGACAGGAAGCAGAAGAGGAGCCTACAGTGAGGGAAAGTGAGTGAAGCAGGAGGAGGAAGAGGGTGTGCAATGAGGAAGACTCAGCTGTGAGGAAGGCAATTTGCTGACTAAAGGATGAGCAGGAAAGAAGAACAGGACAGGAATATGGATGGTTAGACCACAGGCTTGGATGAACAGAAGGGCTGTCGTGTTTGTGTGTGTGTGTCTAGTTATGTGACTGTTGCCTTCACGATAATTGTGTCTGTTGCACATAAGTTTGTGTGCACGTACATGTTTGTTGCATGTGTTCACATTTATGTATATATGGTGTGTCTGTGTTTGTGTGTGAATGCTTCACATGTTTTTGTGTGTGTGCATATAGGTTGCATGTGTCCATGCAAGTGCTTGGCTACTGTGCCTGTTTGTTTATGCCTGTGTGTGCAGATTGAAGGCAGCAACTCTGGGTGTAAGAGTCCAGGTGAATGAAGGAATGGTGTGGGCAGATTAGCTGGGCGATTAGAACCGAGTGTAAGGCTGTGTCTACACTGCCACTTTCAGCACTAAAACTTTAGTCGTTCAGGGGTGTGAAAAAACACACCCACGAGCCACAAAAGTTTTAGCGCTGAAAAGCACCAGTATAGACAGTGCTTTGTCACCAGGAGTGGGATAAAGCTATCACCACTCGTTTGGGGTGGGTTTGTTTTTTTTATCGCCGGGAGAGCTCTCAGAGAGGACTCCCTGCCCTCTCCTCCAGCGGAACAGCACTGCCGCTGGCCCAGTGACAAACAACCCTTCCGACTGGGACACCACAATCCTCCACAGCTTTGTTTAGTTCTGTAAAGAAACCAGATTTCTCCTAATTTCTTTCTTTCTTTCTTTCTTTCTTTCTTTCTTTCTTTCTTTCTTTCTTTCTTTCTTTCTTTCTTTCTTTCTTTCTTTCTTTCTTTCTTTCTTTCTGTGATTGACTAATTTATTACTGTCAACATCCCCTCTATTGATATTAAATCCAGCCACATAACAGACACACTGCACATCCAGGTTCTTTCCTCGCTTCCAAGGTTATCCTAGCCAGACAGGCTGAGGGAAGTCCGGGGTTTACCCCCGGAGTGGTGATGCCGTCTTACTCCAGTCCTTTGTAAGGTGCTTTGTGAAGAGCTCTGTCCTGCTCTTTATACTCTGTTAGGGTGACCAGATGTGAAAAATTGGGACAGGGGGTGGGGGGTAATAGGCACCTGTATAAGACAAAGCCTTGAATATCGGGACTGTCCCTATAAAATCAGGACATCTGGTCACCCTGTACCCTGTGGTAACACTCGCTGCAATCAGGGAACCATACTCATGACTCAGAGAATCGATGAATTCCCAAGCCCTCAGGCTCTCCTGTCTGCCCCTAACTCCCAAGCACACTAGTGCCTGAATTCTGATTGGTGTATTACCCCTTCCAGGGGTGTTTCCCCCCCATGGTTACATGCAGTTTTAGAATTTTAGTTTACTCCTGACACAGAGAAATTCAGGGTCAGATTTGGCTCAGGCTGAATTTATCAAGAGGCACTGGTGGCCTGTATGTGTGTGCTGGGGGGAAGCCCAAGATGAATTACTTCATTACTGGGGAGGCCAGTGTCTCCGGATCAACATTCAGGGCCATTTAAGTGCAAGTGTGAATGGAAGCTCAGGGCTGATTGAATTCCCCAGTGTAGAGTGGGCCCCTCCTGCTGAGATCTAGATCTGTCACCCACTTGGGTTGAATCTCAGCACTTTGCAAATCCATCAAACTTTCCTTCTTTTGTGTGTGCCGTGTGTTTTCCTCCTCCTGCTAATAATGCAGCCCAAGCTCATCTCCGTCTGTCCATTCCCCTTCTGGAGAGGCACATTCTCTAGTCTTTGCGAGTTCAGTGGCAGCGCACATAATTATGCATATAAGATATAAACAGAGCTGTTTAATTATCCTTCGCCACATCAGTGACAGAGTAATTAACAAACATTGCAAGATCAATGAGGAAAAGTGTGACCTTCAGTTTCCTTTGATAGGAAAGCCCTTGTCGTTCCCAGACACAAGGTGATTGCGCCTGGACTCGGTTCGTAGTTTGGTTTAATTCCCCTTCTTTGCCCCTCCCCCTCACCGTTTGCAGCTCGGATTTGCAAAAAAGCCAAATGGGGTAGGGGAAAGGGAGAAAATAGAAGTATGTGGCCAACCTTTGGGAACTAAAAAGAAGCCAGTGGTAAGAAGAGAGAGGGTTGCCGGCCATGTGCCTTTTTAGGTCCAGAGCATCAAAGGATCACATTCAAATGCATGCAGTTATTGTGAGCAAGCAGGCCACGAGTGTGCAAGCTAACAGCACATACAGTGCCCGAAGGGCAGGAGCAGCCATAGGCGTTGGACACACAAACAGAGGCACATGCAGGTTTCATGCACATGTTTTGAGAGTCCTGTTGGAAATGTGCCCCTGACATCTCCCTGTAAACCACTGGGTGAGGATTTCTTTCTTTGGGAAGGACTGAGTTCTCCTCGTTTTCTCTCTTCATTTGAGCCAATCCACTTGTAAATTCTGGGCTTGTCCACACTGGTATTCAGACCTGGTGTAACCGGATGCAACTCCCATTGACTTAGATGGGGCTGCAGTTGCTGACACCAGGGAAGAATTTGGCCCTGTGGCTTGAAAAAGCAGCTGTGTGGCCTACGAGCAGGGGAATGGGAGGCAGGATTGTAGCTCCAGGGTTGTGGCTTGTCAGGGCACTCACCTAGTTTATATGGCCTCCAGATAACTACCTAGAGACCTTTCAGCAGAGCTCCTTCCTCCCTCCCTCATTCACATCTTCCACTAAACTCTCCTAGGATCTGATCCTGCAGTCTCTGCCAATTTGCACCTTAACACGTTCTGCTGCCCAGAATCAAAAACCTTATCAGAATGGATTGAGTGGAGTATGCAGAGAGCTTGCTGAGGACTGGCTTGAGCGTCAGCATTCAGGGCCAGCTTTTCAAGCCCCCAGACTCAGAAGTAAGATGGGACTCAGCCCAGGAGACACAAAGAAAGGTGGAATCCCCTGTGGAGGGACAGTCTTGTTCTCTGCCTGGTTCCCTCCTCAGACACAGGAGATTGACAAGAGCTGGTCTGAATGCGAGTCAACTTCCAGCCTCACCTTGTGTGTCTTCCCATCTCTGACAGACAGGGAGCATGTGCCAAATCTGAAAAGCGGGTGTTTGTCCGGAGACGGGTGACAGAAACTGTCACCAACACACAAACATGCTCGCTCCTTCGTTCTCACACATCCACAATCCTTACACCCGGACTGATGCATGCTTCCCTGCACATACTTTTATACACACTCACTCAGATCTCCTACACGGTCGTACACACACCGGTCTTACAATCTGCCCCACAGTAGGACAGTAGGGATAGTCACCCAGAGCCTTTTCCTCACTGAGCTTTCAAAGTTTCTTTCATTTATCTATTTATTTGTTTGTTTGCTTTATTTATTAAGCCTGCTCCATCCATCAGAAGGTGAACGTCTCCTCTTCTTCCCCCATTCCCTCCCATAAAGGGGTTTCCTCCCCACTTATAATTTCCTGGAGAACCTCCCGCACTAAGAAGCATTTCAGGGACCTGCACCAGTGCCCAGTTTCTCGCTTCTTTACCCTGTATCCCCCAAATTGGCGTGATTTCCCCTCCTGGCCAGGACAATGGACGAAGCCCCATCTGGGACGCCCCATCCCCCGGTGTCCAGACTTTGCGCTCCATTTGGGCTGTTTTGCTTTTCCTTCCATATATAGTGTGCTGCTGCGGGCTATTTTTAGCCCCCCCCCCTTTTTTTTTTTTTGCTTGCTCCGGATCCTTTGTGATACGATAGCTGCTCCGAGACACACAGATCTCTGCTTTTTGGCAATGCCCACAAATGGAGAGCAGCGGCAGTGGGAGAGGCAGACCCAGGGACCGTGCTGCCAGGGGCACAGGGGGTTCAGCAACTATCAGGGAGGAGCACAGCCTCAGTGCAATATCCTCTCTGCAAGGGTTCATTCCCCCCAGCTGCACCCGCCCCACTGTCAGGAATGGGGGACCAGGTGGCTCAGTGAATTGGGATCAGGATAATGCATCTGTTGGCCTCTAGGTCTGTAGTTCAACAAAATAGTTCCCAGCTCGTGGCTCTTTGGTGGTTTGTGTGAAATAAAGTGGGTGGGTCTCCCAGCAGGCCAGGTGTCCATGCTGCAGCCGCCACAGCGGGCTCTCACATACCTCCATCTCAGTAACCACAGCACAGAAGCCAGGGGCTTGCTGGGCTTTGGGGACTGTCTCTTGTGGGTGCACCTGCAGGTCTGGGTCGAGGCACGCCGGCTGGGCAGAGTGCAGAAGAAACCTGCCCTGCTTTGCCTGAGATCTGCCTTGTCGGGGATAAAGAGAGGCCACTAGGATGGTTGGTCTCCCAGAACCTTTAATGTGATCATCCGGTACTGATTTGATCAAAGGGGAAGCAAAGTGGAGGCTGTGGCTTGTTGGACTGGGGGTGAACAGCCAGTTCAGGTGAAATGAGACGGGGCTGCTGTAATCCTCCCTGGGACCTGAGCTCCGCCCCAGACTCTGTCAGGTTTGGAAAAGCCCTGAGAGCCCCCCTCCCAGTCATTTTGTATTTTCAGTGGGGCTGGGACCAAAGGTGATTTCCAAGTGCAGTGGTGCAATTTTCAGCAGCTCACAGGGCAGCATCTCCCAGCCTCACAGGGAAATTCTGGGTTTCCCAGATCTTTTTTAAGGCTTTGGGTGTTAATCTGTGCAGGGTCTGAGCCAGCCTGGGAGCTGCAAAGTTAACCTAGAATGTGGAATCCAAAAGTTGGGTCTCCCAGCTGCTGCTTGCTTTGCTCTGCTCGTGCTTCAGGCTGGGAATTGGGCAGCCCAGGGCAAGGAGGTGCAGCTGGGGTGGAAGGAAAGGGGGCTGTTTCTCACATCTTTGATCTCTCTATCAGTTCTGCCCTGAGATGGGGCAAAGGTTTTGTGGATTTTACCTAAACCACAACTTAGTGTCCCACCTGTGGTGGCTTCTGTAGGATTTTTCTGTGTGTGCATGTACGCATGCACACGCGGGTGATGGGCACAGCAAGGTTCTGATGAATGCAGGTCATCCCGACTCTTCAAGAGCAGGGGTAGGGACCACCTGGCCCTGCCTTCCAGGGCATCCATTAAAGCCAGCAATCACTTGCGGGTTTAATTTCCTTTCAGATCCCTTCCATGCTGCCCTTTCCCCCTTGCAGTTTGACTTGGGGTGGATGGGGTTTCACCAGGCCTGGGAGTCTGGGGGATCATGAGGGAGACCAGGGATCACTTTACAGGTCCAAAGAGAGATGAAAAGCAGAAGAGGGGAGACAGATTTAGCAGGAACAGGAAAACCTTAGACCCAGGGGGGATTTTATGGGATTAATCACTTCCATTGGGGCTATAGGGTTACACTGGGGCGGGGGTGGAGAAGAGGGAAAGGGAGCAAAAGGGTGAAAAGCGTTAAAGCAGCAGGAAATGCTTTAATGCCTCGTCATGTGTAAGTGAAAGGTGATGCCCTTGGGATCCCAGAGTGGTGAGGGGCCATGGGAGGGTGGGAAAGGGGGAAGTTAAAAGACCCCACCCCTGAGAGAGGAGCCCTAGTTTCCTGAGGGTTTTTGTCCCTTTCTTCCCTTGTGATGTATCATTTTCTGAGCATAGGTATCAAACACGGGTGCCTAAGTAAGGGGGCCCGGTTCTGCATTCAGGCACTTGCCTAGACTGACTCTGGGAAATTCACATGGCTATTTGAGGGCTGGCATGCCACTTAGGGACAGCACATAGAGGTCTGACCATCCTGCTGGAGGGAAATTGCACCCCTGGTGTGTGACTGTTTGGTCATCTGCTCTTATTCCTGGTGTCTGGGTATAGTACATGTAGGAGCACGTGGTCTTTGGATCCAAGACACTGGTGCTTAGCCGTGGAAAGGAGCAGTGTGCGTGACCAACTCTGAGTGCTACTGTCCTGAATTCTATATCCTAGTTTAGCAGGCACCTCCTCAGACCTTTGCTGCAAGCATTAGCCTCATGCCCTGTGTCAGTGGGACTTTGGCAATTCCATGGCCATGTGCCGGGTACACAGGCCAGCACTGCAGCAGGGTTTATGCCCCATGTGCCTGGCTGCATTGGGCATCACTGATGTTGGCCCTGCAAAAGTTTTAAGTGCCCATTGCAGGGTCCTGTCTTCTCCGGGTGTCTCTTCCCCTGCACACCCTTGCTGAAGCAAACAGCTGGGGAGTCAAGACTGGACCTAGGAGTCTGCTTGTTGGTCAGGACAGTGTGTTCAGGAGCATTTGTGCATGTGTGTGTGGCACAGCTGTCTGTCAGATCCTTGGATCCCAGGGATCCATTTTAACCCCTGGGATCTGTCGAGCTCTCGCTCTTCCTCTCCTTCCTCTCTCAGATCTCTTCCTTTCCAGACGTCTTACAAGGCAGCACTAATTCTCTCTGCGCATCAAAACCATTGTGGCTTCTCCGTGTCAGGAACCCCCTTCCTGCTACTGCTGTACCTGCCCTCGCTGGCCCTCCCCCTCCCTATGAAAGATGGTGCTCGCCCACAAGAGTTAGAGTGAGTGATTGGGAAAGATGACGAGGGAGGTTTGAAGGACTCCTGCACACAGTAAATCTTCACTCTGCAGGAGAAAGCGAGAGGGAGAGGAGGAGGAGGAGGAGGAGGAACGCTGTGTCAGACTGAAGCCTAAATGAGTCCGAGCTGGCACGTCAGAGCAATCTTTATTTCCTCCTTTACACTGATATTGGGTGACCTCCAGATCCGTGTTCTTCCCCTCCTGGTGACCAGCAAAACTGCCTGAGGGAGTGAGTGGGGGAGGAAGGGAGCTCCAGGGAGAACAGCCCTCCCCACTCTCCTTAGCACACCCCCAGGGAGAACAGCCCTCACCTCCAGCCCCCACCCAGGCAGAACAGCCCTCCCCACCGCAGTCAGCCCACATCCCAGGGAGAAACAACCCTCCTCCACCCAGTTTGCGTATCCTTGGGACAGCACAGCCTGCTTCCCTAGGGCAGTGTGGGGGTTATGGGTGCTCATAGCAGGGATACAGCTCTCTTTCCTGAACTTTAATGCTTTTGGGGGTCAGTAGGGGCTCCCCTCCTGCCCATCAGGCCTCAGAGGGAAATGCATAAGAGGAGCTTCGCTGAAAAGAGACTTTAGAAAAACAATGGCAGGGGTTGGAATGGCCATGGATCAGTGGTTCACAACCTGCGGCCCAATCAGCACACAGCTGTGGCCCACATGACATCCTCAAGGCCATATGGGTAGTATATATAATGTGTGGCTGTCACCCACATAACACATAGAGAGCTGCATATGTGGCCCACAATGGTAAATAGATAGAGAATCGCTGCCATGGAGATTCACCCCCCCTCCCCACAGCCTGCTCCTCTCTCTCTTCCTTCCCAACCTTCCCTTACCCTTCTTGTCTTACGTTCACTCCCCCCCGCCCCTCTTCATTTTCTCTCTCACCCCCTCATCTCCACACCTCTGCCACTCTGCTCATGCCTCCTACCCCCTCCTTTTCCCCACTCCACCTTGCCCCTCTCCCCTTGCCCCAAACACACGCTGCCTTCCCCCCTCCCCTTACCCTCCTCCAAACATATGCTGCCCCCCCACCCACTGGGACGGAGTTGCACAACCCTGGCATATTGGCACTGGCCTCACTTTCAGTAAAATTACTTTTTCTTCATATTAGGCCAAGGCAAGAGTGCAGAGACATTTATGAAACTTTGTTTAATGTACTGAAAAGCCATCGGCTAGAACATTTAGGAAATTGATTTTCCTGGCATTGATGAACTCTTTTTATTTTACCCCAGTATTAATTACTTTTTTTTTTAAAAACAAATTAATTTAAGAGTCGTAAAACCTAACAAGTGAGCCAAACGTCAGTAGATCATATTCCCCTCTTCCCCCCCTTCCCACTGCCGACATTGATACGGGAAAAGAGGAGAATCCACCCCTTGCGTGACTCTTTGTCCCTCCGTCTCTCTGTAGGGGAAGCTTCGTCCCTGCGCGATTACGCTGCCACCACCATGAATGAATTCCTGGGCATGTTTGGCTACAACGACCAGAACATGCGGGATGAGCTGACCCGCAAGATCAGCTTTGACAAGCTGAACGCTGCTACCTCAGAGGCCTCCTCTGCCACTGCCTCCCTCCCTGGCGAGGACGCCATGAGCAAGCGAGCCCGCTTCTCCAAGTACGAGGAGTATATCCGCAAGCTCAAGGCCGGCGAGCAGCTCTCTTGGCCCATCCACCCAGCCAAGTCGGAGGAGCTGAGCTCCAAGCTGGGCAAGGAGCCTTCATCAGTGCTGACACAACCCATCCGAGCACTGCCGGGGCCAGATGCCACCCTGCTAACAGAGACCAAAGCCACCATACTGCCCTTGCCCTCTCCGAGCAGCTCCCAGATGCAGGGCCTGATGTCACGGGCCTCCAAGTACGACTTCTTCATCCAGAAGCTGAAGACGGGTGAGAGCATCAGGCCCCAGAACGGCAACACCTACAAGAAGGCCTCCAAGTATGACCTGGAGAACGTCAAGTACTTGCATCTCTTTAAGCCCGGCGAGGGCAGCCCAGACATGGGTGGGGCCATTGCCTTCAAGACAGGCAAGGTGGGCCGGCCTTCCAAGTACGATGTGAGGAACATCCAGAAGCTCACTCCAGTCAAGGCTCCAACACCCAGCCTGGCACCCAACCCTCTCGCCAGTACCCCCAGCAGCGCTCCAGTGGCTGGGCCTGAGCAGCCTGTCTCCTTGCCGTTCAACACCCCTGAGTACCTGAAGTCGACCTTCTCCAAGACGGACTCCATCACGACTGGGACGGTCTCTACAGTCAAGTAAGTTTCCTCCTATTTTTCTCTTCTTTGCACTTGTCAGGGAAACAAACTCGACTGCAGGGGGCAGTTTAAAAGGAGGTTTGCTCTCCTGTGACACTGTCCTCCCCTTGATTTCTTCAGTAGGAGCTTTTTGATTCAAATTCTGGCTAATGGCCTAAGCCAGGCATGAGCACCTTCTTGGTTCTCACAGTCCCATTCCCATCCTGAGCCTAAGCTATTGGGCCTGCATTGGACCTGGAAATACAGTAGAGAAAAGTGCTGGGGTGATCAGTTCACCAGTTCCCATAGAGCAGTGGTTTTCAGACTGGGGTATGTGAGCTCTCGTCAGGGGGTATGCAAGAAAAATCCTGTAATGGCGGATAATATCCCTTATAGACCTTTTCTTTCTGTTTTCATCAGTATATTATGATCTGATCTCAGATGGGGGTGTGCAGTAGACTACACTATTCGGAAAGGGCTATGCAACCTAAAAGTTTGAAAACCACTGCCATTGGGCAAAGCCGGCATCAGCAACTGAAGCCAGGAGCTGAGTTCTGGAACCCAGGACCTTAAAGCAAAGATGTAGGAAGCCATGAAAGCTTAGCAGAGCATGTTAGTGAGAGTTACTAGGCTGTGGAACAGTCTCCCAAGGGAAATGGTGGAAATCCTGTTGTTCGGGACTTTTAAATCTAGGAACTCAGCCTGCAATGTCTGGGATATGGATTAGTTGTCTGATTGGCCCTCCTCATTGTTAACACCTCTGATTCTAAGCAAGGAAAAGTTCAATTATGGGGGTGTGAGGAACAATCCCCAGCATTGATGGGGTTCTAGCCTTCCTGAGCCCATCAGCTCTGATAGCCATGCACAGATCCCACCGTCCCCTCAGGACGTGTCTGTGGAAACAAGATGCAGAGAGAAGAGCTGCTGTCAATACGCACAGGTCAGAATCCTGGCTGTTTTCTTTCTCTCTGTCTTCCAAATCTCCTAAACAACCAGCCCTGCCTGGATTAGGGCCCAATTCTTTTCCCATTGAAGTCAGCGATTTGATGATTAGATTAGATGTTCCTGTGCTGTATGACACATGAGGCAACCCAGTGTTTCCACCTCCATCTGTCTAATGCCACGTTTCTTGCTCTGTTGTAATCTGTTTCCAAGATAGCAACATATTTCTCAATGGTTTTATTATAGGTCATCTCTTCTCCTCTTCTCCATCTTCCACCAAGTGGTATCCTGTCAAAGGCTTGTCGAGGAACACCGTTTTTTGACACGTTTACATGTCCAAACCACTTCAGCCTTCTTTCTTGAATCATTGTTTGCTGGTCAGTCCTTTATAACACATCAGCACTGGTTACTTTATCCCACCAGCAAACCCCAAGTATTCTCTGCAAGCATCTCTGATGGGATGTGTTAAGATTCTTGTTTTGGGCTTCTAGCATTTGCCAAGTTTTGGAAGCATATAACAATATGGATATTACAGTGACATTGTATAATCTTATCTTGGTCCTTGTGTAAATCTCTCTATTTTTCCAAACATTTGCCATTCTCAGAAAAGCTCCACTTTCCTTCCCAGTTCTTGCTTTCACCTACTTATGGGGTTGGCCATCAGCAGTCATTGTGCTTCTGAGATATACGAACTCGTTAACCATGTTGTCTTCTTCACCGTCAATCACATATACACCAGTACTGCTGGCTCTTTCAACCATCTTCCAGCGATCCTGAGGTCAGTTGCGTAACTCCCATTGACTTCACTTACATGTATCTTTTCAATCTGACCCATTTCTTACATAGATGGACATGGTTCAGTAAAACTTCTTCTCAGCTTTGGCAGGGAGATTCACGTGCCATGTCTGACAAACCCACTGCCCCAGTTGGCACCAGTAGCCACCCCCTGCCTTGTTGGCACTCTGCACAGGGGCCAGGAATTGAATGAGCTATGAAGAAATCCAAAGGCTTTGTCTGTACTAGGATTATTTTTACTTTTGCTACCACTGGTGCAGCTCCACAGGCGGTAGCACTGGGGGAGACACCAGTGTAGACAAGGTGCCCAAGCACCTTAAAACCATGTTGTGTAGACCTGCTCTGAGTAGGGTTAGGTGCCATAGCACTTAAAACACCAGAGGCTGCTTGGAGGCTTGTCTGTGCTAGGTTCCAGGCGGTGCCACTGGAATGATAGAAACAATGGTGGGGAATCCTGGTATAGACACAGCCCTAGAGGTGACCCCTCGAGGTAAGGACTGAGGTACATTGGCTGGGCATTGAGGGCGAAACTAGTACAGCTCCCACTAATCTTCTGTGCATAAACAAGCCTTGGGCTCTCCCATCAATCTGGCAATTTTCCCCAGCATTCAGTCAATGAAAAATGGCTCAACATCCACATTTGCTCCTCCTTCTCCAAGACCTCACATATAAGAACATAAGAATGGCCATACTGGGTCAGAACAAAGGTTCACTTAGTCCAGTAACCTGTCTTTCAACAATGGCCAGTGCCAGATGCTTCAGAGGGAATGAACAGAACAGGACAATTCACAAGTGATCCATCCCGTCATCTAGTCCAAGCTCCTGGCAGTCTGAAGTTTAGGGACTCCCAGAGCATGGGGGTGCATCCCTGACCATCTTGGCTAATAGCTATTGATGGACCCTATCCTCCATGAAATTCTCTAATTCTTTTTTGAACCCAGTTATACTTTTGGCTTTCACAATATCCCCTGGCAAGGAGTTCCACAGGTAGACTGAGTGTTGTGTGAAGTACTTTCTTATGTTTGTTTTAAACCTGTTTCCTATTAATTTCATTGGGTGACGCCTAGTTCTTGTGTTAGGTGAAGGGGGAAATAACATTTCCTTTTTCACTTTCTCCACACCATTCATGATTGTATAAACCTTTATCATATCCCCCCTTAGTCTCTTTTCTAAGATGAACAGTCCCAGTCTTTTTACTCTCTCCTCATATGGACGCTGCTCTATGCCCCTCCTCATTTTTATTGCCCTTTTCTGTACTTTTTCCGATTCTTTTTTTTTTTTTTTTTGAGGTAGGCCAACAGTATTCAAGCTGTGGGCATACCATAGATTTATATCATGGTATTATAATATTTTTTCTCTTAATATCTATCCTTTTCCTAATGGTTCCTAACATTGTTAGCTTTTTTGTCTGCCGCTGCACATTGAGTGGATGTTTTCAGAGAACTATCTATGATGAGGCCACAATCTCTTTCTTGAGTGGTAACAGCTAATTTAGACCCCATTATTTTGTATGTAGAGTTGGGGTTATGTTTTCCAATGTATATTACACAACACTGAATTTCATCTGCCATTTTGTTGCCCAGTCACCCGATTTTGTGAGATCCCTTTGTAATGCTTCACAGTCAGCTTTGGACCTAGCTATCTTAAGTAATTTTGTATCATCTGCAAACTTTGCCACTGCACTGTTCACCCCTTTTTCCAGATCATTTATGAGTATGTTGAACAGCACTGGTTCCATGTGCAGATCCTTGGGGGACCCCATTATTTACCTCTCTCCACTATGAAAATTAACCATTTATTCCTACTCTTTGTTTGGTATCTTTTGACCAATTACTGATCCATGAAAGGACCTTCCCTCTTATCCCATGACTGCTTACTTTGCTTAAGAGCCTTTGGTGTGGGACATTGTCAAAAGCTCTCTGAAAGTCCAAGTACATTATATCCACCGGACCACCACCCTTGTCTAATAGATTGGTGAGACATGATTCCCCTTTACAAAAGCCATGTTGACTCTTCCCCAAAATATAGTGTTCATCTACGTGTCTGATAATCCTGTTCTTTACCACACACGAAGATCATGTGGAGAAGAGGAGCACATGATTGTGACCACGTGTAGAGTTTAGACAGGCTGTTTCTGCAATGAAAACTCTACAGCCCTGGTACATGGGGTCAGACTAGATGATCTAATGGTCCCTTCTGACCTTGAATCTCAAAATCTCTGGGTGCAAATAAGGAGGAAGGGGCGTTGTTTGCTCCATTTCCTTGTTCCTTGGTCTGGATTCTCTTGCCTCTCACTTGGCGCCTTGTTTAGGCCTGAAATATTTTTTGCGTGAGATAGCTATTGTCACCCTTTATCACGGTTGCCTGGTTTTGCTCACACATATTCACCACAGAGACCTCTGTGGCAGCTGAGGGGAGAGGTCCCTGCTTTCTGGCCCTCCTGCCTTTCCACTGGTTTAAGCACCAATAGCTTTGGGTTGTGGAACTCAGTTGGGACTTTTCTGATTGACTTTCTGATGTCAGCCCCTGTGTCTGTACAGCCTGTTCAGTGCATCGGTCTGTTTTTTGTCAGCCAGGAGTCCCCTTGGGTCATTGGTAGCAGGGCCAGCACCTACGTGCCACGTGTTGTGGGATGATAGATCCTATTGAGTCCACCCAGTTGCCTCATCCCTGTAGAGAGGAAAGCTGATCTTGTGGTCAGTGTATAGGCCTGGAGCCAGGAGACTTGAGTTGTTTCCCTGAGTATGACAAAGTTGCGCTATGCAATCTCAAGCAAGTCACCCTCCCCTATGCCTCAGTTTCCCTGTGTGTAAGGCAGGGGTAATGATATCTATCTCCTGTGTGGCACAGATTAATACATTACTGTCTGCAAACAGCTTTCGGTTCCTATGGTTTAAGTGTATGGAAAAGGGCAAAGGTTTGTTATCAGTTGCAGCTAAATTCACCCGGCCCCCAATCTGGGGAGCCCTTTAACCACCCCAAAATGGTCTGTTTTGTGGCACATTGTTTCATTAGATGATAGCATTATCCACTTTGCTGGCTGTGCTGTGGAGCCCACGGCTGCCCCCGTGGTGCAAGTCTCCCAGCTGTGCCAAGAGCCTGTTGTAAATGCCTCGTTACTGAGCTCTCACTCGCTCTCTCTCTCTCCTGGGTTCATTGGTGTCTCTTGCTCCAGACAGCAGGTAGGGGTGGCTGTTGTTATGAACACTGGATTATAAATATGTATATATGCACAGCACCTTATCATGATCAATCCCCAGGTCTGCGGCTCCTTGACAGAGGAAGCCAATCAAGAGTCTCAAGGACACCCGGACACCCCTTTGATATCTCTGCTCCCACACCCATGTGTGTTGGGCATTCTGGAGCTGCACCCAGGGGCTGCTCACCAACCCTGCTTTGCTTTTGCTTCTCCTTAGAATCCCGGTTTTATTTCCTTCCTCTCACCCTCTCACTCTTTCATTTCTGTGGCGGATGGGGTTCACAATGGCTCAATGATCCTTTCTCTAACCACAGGACTTCCTGGGGCTGGGGGAGGTGGGAAATGCTGACAGGGGTGCAGCTGGCAGTGGGGTTTGCACTGAGGCTTCTTCCCAGCTGCTCTCTCTCTCACACACACGTGCCTGTGGGTGCATTTAATCCTTTGTAGCTTGGGGTGGTGTTTCCATGGGGTTGTGATTCCTCCTCCTTCAGGGCTCTAATTGGTGCCCACTAGGTACGTTCCCTGGGGAACCCACTTCCACCAGAGTAGAGGTAGTTCTCTGTCCTCTGGTCTCGACACATATGGCAGCTGAACTGGACACACACCAGTAGTAATATCAGGCTTCTCCCTCACCCATCAGCTGACCACACCTGTGGGTAACCGAGGCTTGGTGGGTGCCAGCATTCTGCCTTTCCCTGAGGCAGCCCTGTCACGTAGATGGGATGTTGACACACTCCAAATTTTGGCATGCTCTGGCTCAGTGTCCCTCGGATGCTAATACAGCCTCTATCCCCTACAACCGCAGCAGGGGACTGAGCTGCACTTCCCAGCTTGGGGACTCCCCCAAACTGTGCTGTCCCTGTGTTGGTTTGAAGGATGGCTGTGAAGCATCCAGAGCGGTCTCCCAAGGAGCTGAGAGGGGTGCAGGAGACAGAATATTAACTGAGCTAGTGAGGATGGTGCTAATTACGTGACCTGGGACCTGGCCTTCCATTCAGAATCCCCTCCAGGACCAAACGCCCTCGTGGGAATCACCCCCTCGCTGTCACATATACACACACAAGCCAAGGGGGTGAACTCTATAACCCCTAATGCTGTTAACATGGGCGAAACTCATGTACTGACTTCAAATGACTGCGGTGCAAGTTATAGGTGTCCTGGTTTAACCAAGATGCAGAGCTGCCATGCATCCATCAGGGGCCCAAGGAGGCAGGAGGAAGTCCAATTGCAGTCCACTCTCTCATCAGCCAATTCTCTAAGACCAGCCGTCATGTTTTTAGCAGGTTGGGGCCCAGGCCTGTGGGTCTGTTCTGTGACTTTTTCTCTCTGTTGCTGGAGAACATCCACCAAGATGTACTTTCTGGCCACGTTTTAAGGAAGATGCCTGTTGGAGCGAATGTGATGCCTGGGTGCAGTTTGGGTTTGATTTTTAATTACAAAGCTACATCTGCGGCCCAACTGGTGTGATTGAGTTTGGGTGCCCCATGACAAAGAGGGCTGTCAGGGCTACTGGCAGGATGTGTGGAGAATGCAGTGAAAGCCATGTTGTGGAGTCCAGGTTATAAATGCACCCTCTCAAATGGTCACAGCATGGATCCGTTCTGTAGTGCAGACCGGTGCTCGCGGTGCCCTGATCAGTGCTAGAGTCACGTGCTCTCCAGCGGTTCCGCAGTTGGAGTACGTCTTTGAGGTCTCCCTGCTTTACAAACTGGAGCCTTGTTGTAACAGAGTGGGGCGGTCCGTGTTTTGACTCAACCACTGGTTTTGTGTAGACAGAGCCAGTGGTGCCTATGTGATGTTTATAAGAGCATAATTTAAGGGTAGGTCTTCTCAGCCCCTTCAGGAAATGAAATCGAGCCCTGGGGAGAGGAGACCTGCAGGTAGGGAGGTAGGTGGGTTACATTAGCAGGAGTCCAGTGCCCCGAGAAAGAGAGGGCACACGGGCATGGGGGGAGGTTACACAGGCATATATCTCTGCTGCTTACTGTTCCCAGAGTCCTCTTCCCTGGCACACTCAGTGCTGCCTGAGAGACAAGGAGCTTGGACTGTGCCCTGACACTGCCTGCTAACCAGCTCTGCCCTGTGTGTTTCTCATTAGGAACGGATTACCCACTGACAAACCAGCTGTCACCGAAGATGTAAATATTTACCAGAAATATATTGCCAGGTAGGCAAATCCCTTGGCTTTCTTGGGGAGGAGGCTGGGTGGGAGGGGGCATGGGATGGAGGGGGTGGGGTCTCGTCTGTCTGTCCGGGTGAAATGTATAAACCAGTCATGGACACTGAGTCTTCCATTTCCCTCCGACATCCACACTGACTCTGTTCCCCCCTCTGGACAGTAGTAGCTGGGGGAGGCATGCAGGGAGCTGAGAACAAACCAAGGCTCCACCCCATGAGAGCTCTCTTCTCCCCACACTCCTTAGCTAACCCCATAGAGAGTGGAGAAGTGTTTCGGCACAGAGGTTGGGCCTTAACCCAGTGCCTTGTGTGGCAGCTTCTTCACAAGAGAAACCCAGCACTGGATGAGGGTGCAGGATGGAGCAGTGTGCCAGAGCTGTGCACAGGCTCTGGTCTGGAACAGGAAGGGGGGCTGCAGGACAGGAGTGAGGGGCATTGGCAGAGCTTTGCAGGGAAACCCAGGGCTGGAATAGCAGAGGGAGCTGGTGCAGATCAGAAGTGAATGACATTGGCAGAGCTGGAGGGAATGTTTGCACAGCACCTGCCTATGCTATCCTTGGCCCTAAACAGTGCCATCAGCCCCTGACCCAAGCCTGATGACTCGTCCCCCTCTGCTGCCAAGGAGCTAGATCTGAAAGCACAGGGCCTTGAGTGGCATAAGAATTGACATCCTTCAGGGAAAGCAGGCAAACCAACCTCACCTCAAGAAATTAAAGCAAAAAGTTTGCTCCTGTCAGTGCCAGGGTATCGAGCCTGCAGGGAGGCTCCCTGGGGTGAGCCATGGGTGTGGTTAAGCAGGAATGGGGAGCTCTCCCTTCAGCTGAGGAAGAGGGAGAGCTGTGGGGGAGGACTGCTCCCCCAGCCCTGGGAGAAGAAGGTGAGGTGTGCTCCCCCGATCTCCATTACCTTAACCCCTGGTGTAGGAGGTGAGAGGGGCAGTAGGGAAGGCGAGATGGGAAGACAGAAAAAGACAAGTCCATTACCAAGTCACAGTCCCCCAGCAGCAATGCCTCTGGCTGCTCACTTGCTCTAGGGAGAACTGGGTACCTGGTCAGAGTTTTAGGCCCAGGTTTGCCTAGATAGAGGCAGAGGGGGGCTGATGAGAGCTGAAATTGGCTCCTTCCCTGGGTACCAAACCTCCATCCTCTGTCGCTGCCAGCAGCTGTGGAGCATTGAGGGGACAGTAAGAAGCTGGAGACAGAGCTCCTCTTGGCTATGCTCCGTGGAGAACAGTGTGGTTGCACTGGTTTAGCAGAGAGAATTCATCCCTGGCTTCTCTCACAAGCAAAGGACCCCTTTAAACACCTCCCCTCCTCATCCCCTTTTTCCCCAGGCTCAGACAGTTCACCAGGGAGGCCTAGAAGACAGCTTTGGGACACCACTTCCTGCACAAAAAGCTTCGCAAGCTGCCCGTTGGCAGCCCGGCCACTTCCCTTTAATTTACACGTGGTTTTAAAAACTGTTTAAAACTTTAAAATAAGTGAGGGGGGAGGACAGTGTGTCTTTGCTGCACAATTAGCTTAATGAGTTTGCCAAAGCCATTGCCAAAAGCTGCCCAGGGATAATCCATTGTCTCACACAACAAAAGAAAACCACATACTTAGCTAGTTTGGGCTGGGTTGGTCTTTTTCCATCCTGTATATTTATAATATTTTTTCTGTGGTCTTTTCTTTCCTTTTTCTTTTCTTTTCTTTTATTTATTAGTGCCTGAGCAGATGGTACTTCTGGCAGCTCTTACTTAAATATTTATTTCTGTGGGTATCCCCCTGCCTTTTAATTGAGGTGGGGTTTTTTCCTCCTCCTGTCACATCATCGTTACAGGGTAATGAGTCTGTAAACACTCACTAAGCACACTGATGACTTTATTTATTATTTTTATTATTATTTATTTATCTTGGTGTTTCTTGCTAGCTCCTGCCAGATCTGGGACTGGCTCCCGCTGGCAAAACAAGGGAGTGAAACAAAAATGGGGGGGGGGGGGGAGAACATGTGTGTGCATATGTATCTGTGTGCGCAAAGTGCATCTGTTTGCAGATAGGTGTGCGTGGAATTGTGACTGTGAGTGCATACCTGTGCATATGTGTGTTTGCATGTCAGTGTGCATGGAATTGTATGCGTGTGCATGTGGATATGAGTGTGTTTTAAATGTATGTGTGCTCTTGTAAATTAGCAGGGGTTGAGTGCGTATAACTTAGCAAGTGTGTACGTGTGTGTGTGTGCATGAGTGTGCGTGTAAGTTAGTGTGTGGTGTGTAAGCTTTCCTGTTTTGAAAAACTAAACAGATGCTGTGCGTTAAAAATTAATTGCTTTGAACTGTTGCAAGTGTCAGAAAAAGCAGAGGATGAATATAACCCTTTAGGAGCCTAACCTTTTAATATTGAAACATAGCGACAGTTCTGTCCACTGTCTGTCCACTTAGCCCTCATTCCACAAAATAGAGACCCCAAAACACACTGTACCTCAGAGTGCCATGCCTCGACCTTCCCAAAAAGAGCCCAGTTATCCAATGAGTTTCCCACCCCACACTCTCCCCGTCCCTTCCCCCTATTTCAGACACCTCCATACACACACAAACACACTTCTGTAGCGTAATTAACTCCAGGGTGGAAGGAGGCCTGGAGTCTGAAGTGCCATCCCCAGTATTACTACAGCACTTGTCTGGCTCCTTCTCGTAAAGCTGAGCCCACGAGTTCCTCCTGTCGCTGCCTCTAGTTACTCGTGCCAGATGTGGGATTCCTTTAGGGCCTTGCCCTTTCCTTAGCCTTACTCAGCATCCCTGGTTGTTGCTCAAATAACCTCGTGGGCAGCTCTGTTCACTTGTGAAGTGCGTGAATCTCAGTGAGGTCCCGTCTTCATCTCCTCTCTGCCCCACAGTGCAGATTGGCTTCTCCCGGCCTGCATCTCGCTCATTATCCTTTGGTCTCCCTTTCCCGTCTCACCAACAGGGCTGGGAGGAAATCTTCCCCGTGAGCAGGGTATCCTATAACTGTGGTGTTTCCTACACCTTCCTCTGAAGCTACGGGCACTAGCCACTGTCAGAGACAGGACTGTGGACTGGATGGACCTATGGGCCTGATCTGTTGCAGCAGTTCATGTGTAATGACAAGGTGGACAGGTCTGCAGTCACCTTTCCAGTCCTAGTCTGGCAAGTCCCATTTAGATAGGGTTGGCCTCGTTTCTTCTCCTTCCTGTTCCATGCCTTTGTTTATGCAGCCCAGCATCATTGTTTGCCTTTTGGTTTGTTTCTCCACTGCTGCTAAGGTTTGTTCCAATTTCTCAATCACCTGTTCTGGCGTGATCCTGATTTTCTGCAGTATTTCTTCTCCATCCCCTGGGAAAGGCATGTCTGTTTCTAGCATCTGTCCCCATCTCCCTTTGTGAATGCTGAGGCAAGGAAGTCATTTAATTTTTTAGCAGTGTCTATCTCCTCTGTCAATTAAGTCCCCTTTCCATCTTCTGAAGGCCCTGCTGTCTCCACAATTGACCTCCTCTTCCTTATGTACTTCAGAAATGCCTTATTTATTACTCCTCTTTGCCCCGGCTCCCTTTCATCCTCCAACTCAGCTTTGCTGCATGGTCTGGCAATCTGAAACTTTTGGTTCTTTTATCCCTCCTCCTATCCTGTCCCCTTATCATTCCCTCCTGCACCCCCTCCTCCATCCTACCTATCCCTTTGTTTTATCCTTCATTCCTATCTGCCCTTTCTTGCTTCTCTCTCATGCCTTTTCTCATGTGCAGTCCTAGTCTTTTTAGTGCTGGGTGACATGTGGAACCCTTGAGCAGATGGTAATTTATCTTTGAATGTTTCCTCTCTGAGTCCCCTTCCCTCTGCTGCTTTATCCATTTCAAGCTCTCCAGCTCTTCCACGTTCCTCCACAATATGCTCAGTAAAATTCATTGTCTTGATTATCCCGTTTCCAGCTCTTCCCTTATTGCCGATTGCAGATCTTTCTTTCTTATGTGCTCAATTGTAGTCTGTGGAGCAGCTGCTGGTGGTCTGCAGAGAGCTGGCTGTGTCACTTGGTGCTGGCTGTTCCTACTTATTTCCCACTACTAACTTGCACTAAAAGACAGTCCAAAATACATGTGTACCCTCCTAATGCTACTTTTCTGTGGAAGCAATTGCTGTAGCTGCCACAGGGATGCTATGCGATTGCTAATGATAGGTAGTGATCCGTTCTGTTGTGACTGAGAGGAGACATGTCCACAGGACAATCTTTCAGCTGTCTGTGTAATTTACCTGTAGAATTACAAGTATCTTCTGTACAGGTTTGTCTACAAGTATCTTATCTGATTTATCTCAGGTATTTTTTTCTACCTGTCTACCTGTTGTATCTATATCTACCCATCAGTCTGTCCAGCTGTCTAAGGTATAGAATCATAGAATATCAGGGTTGGAAGGGACCTCAGAAGGTCATCTAGTCCAACTCCCTCCTGCTCAAAGCAGGACCAATCTCCAATTTTTGCCCCAGATCCCAAATGGACCCCTCAAGGATTGAACTCACAACCCTGGGTTTAGCAGGCCAGTGCTCAAACCACTGAGCTATCCCTCCCCCCATCTATGGTAGACATTCTCTGTACTGGTATCTATCTAATCCACTGACTCTTAACTTTTTCCATCATGTGACACTCCTCCTCCCCGTTCAATCTAGCCATACATAAAGAGAGGGTGCTTGTGACCCCCTGGATCTGATTGAGACCCACTATGGGGGTCCTGACCTCCAGATTGAGAGCCTGTGATTGATCAATATATCTATCTATCCATCAATCATATGACATTTCTTAAGCTCTCATCACTGTAATATCTAGGTTCCAGATACATAATTAGGAATATTAGGAATCATATTAATTTTTCCTCAAAGAAATATGTTCTCTTACCCTACCTAGATGCAGGCATTTTATTTAATGGGACATCCATGTTTTAGTCTCTCTCCTCCTTTCTTGTTTCCCTTCTCTGTCCATGATGGCCAGCTGTTCTTCAGCCATCATTATTGAGAGAGGCTTACTCAAAACTAGCCTTCATGGCATAACTACCCTCCATCTTATCACTTCATCACCACACGCTGAGACACTCCTGGCTTCCACACCAGCCCCAAGCAAAGGGTAATCTCCTACTTGCTAGTCATTCACAGTCTGATTTTGGGCTGTTGCCTCATCCCGTTGCCCAGCCACATCCAACGCTTCATAGTTCATTTGTGGGAACAACTGGAGCCAGAACAAATGTCGCCCACCTGGAGTCCATTCAGCATCTCTGGTCTCACTCTCCCTGACACCTCCCTTTTCCCTCCTCTAAAAACCCTTGGATTTACCCCCCAATTGATTTTCTGTCTCTGCCATGTCTCAGCTAAGCCCTGGTGCCAGAGACTCCCAGGAGAGGAGAGCACTCCCTGTCCTTTGCTTGCTTCCCAGTCTTGTTGCACTTGCAGCCTGGGGCATCTTAGCAATGTTCCCCATCCTGAGCGACTGTATTGCCCTGTGAAGTGAGGTGGGGAGAAGAAACCTCCCTAGAGGTTTCCTCCTCTCTCTTCTCTTTCCTTTAGACTTCTGCATTCCTTGTTTCATTCTGTAGATTACCTTCTCCCTGCTGACCTTGCCACATACTCAGGCTGCATCTTCCTTCTATTATTCTGGCTTCTGGAGGGGCTTCTTCCCCTCCTCAGACACCTGCCCCTTTCCTTCTGCAAGCTAGGTTTACCCACTGACAGCTCTGGCATGTGTACCCAATCCTCTGTGTCTGAAAGCCACAGCCGCCTGTGCTGTGCACCACCCCTGGTGCCCTTGGGATTCCAACAGGACACCAGTTTAAAGTGGCAGCACAGCAGTTGTGAGAGCAGAGAGGTCCACAACTCTATGCATCCCTCAGCCATTTACTCCCTTCCCTTTTGGTGTAGCCAATCCATCCTACAGCAAGTGCCCACTGGACCCAGCACCCCGTTAATACTCTGACTCCTCATCTGTTGTGACACCCAAACGGCATCTTAAGCTCATGACTATGCACCCAATTTTTTTCATATCGAGTCACTGCACCCACACCAGCAGCTCTCCCCTGTCTCCATTTTCTTCTTCCCTCCCCATGGGTGGGTTTTTCACCCTTGCTTTCCCCAGGCTCTTTGAGAGTTCCCATCTTTACCATCCCCCATGTACAAGCTCATCCTCAGCTTTTCCCTCTGACAGTGTCACTATGCAGTTCTCTCTCCCCTCCTGGGAGCCAGCTGATGCACTTGCCACCCAAAATGGACTCTGGCATCAGATTTCTCTTCCCTCACATATCACATCATGTGGCAAGTTTCCTGCCTGGGGCCATTGCCCAGGGCACCCTGGGAGAGTCCACTGAACTGCAATAAAGATAAGTGCAAAGTGTCCTGTGCTTAGGAAGGAAAAATCAAATGCACATCTACAGAATGGGGAATGACTGGCGAGGTGGTAGTACTGCTGGAAAAGATCTGGGGGTTCTAGCAGATCACAAATTGATGAGTCAACAGTGTGATGCAGTTGCGAAAAAGGCTAATATTCTGAGGTGCATTAACAGGAGTATCGTGTGTAAGACACGGGAGGTAATTGTTCCACTGTACTTGGCATCACTGAGTCCAGTTCTGGGTGCCACACTTTGGGAAAGATGTGGATAAATTGGAGAGAGTCTGGGAGAGAGCCACAAAAACGATAAAAGGATAAAAGAAAACCTGATGTATGCAGAAAGGTTAAAGAAAACAAGGCATATCTAGTCTTGAGAAAAGAAGGCTGAAGGGGACCTGATAATAATCTTCAATAGGACTGTTATAAAGAGGTGATCAATTGTTCTCTGTGTCCAGTGAAGAGTAGGACAAGAAGTAATGGGGTTAATCTGCAGCCAGGGAGATTTAGGTTAGATGTTAGGAAAAACTTTCTAACTCTAAGGGTAGGTAAGCTCTGGAATAGGCTTCCAAGGGAGGTTCCAAGGAATCCCCATCACTGGAGGTTTTTAAGAACAGGTTGGACAAACACCTGTCAGGGATGGTCTAGATTTGCTTGGTCCTGTCTCAGTGCAGGCGGCTGGACTCGATGACTTCTCAAGGTACCTTCCAGTCCAACATTTCTAGGATTCTATGACTCCAGTAGGCCAGACTGGGATTGTGCCTTTAAAGCTTTGGCTAGGACCATCTCTCCTCTTATGCCCAAACAGAAACTCCAGAGTGACCAATTACCAAGGAGAGGAACAGCCTTGTTTGAGTCACAGAAGGTGGGAATGGAGGGTGTGTGGCTCAGGGCTGGTAGTCAGCTGAGCAGCCTCTCTCTGCAAAGTCACAGGTTCAAATCCTGCCCAGGTATTGACTGGGAGCTGTTGCTCTGCGACGACTGTTCTGTGACTCCTGTGATAGGAATTGGTGGGCCTTATTCCATGGCAAGTGTCACAAAACCTACACCTACCACCCCCCGCTTTGTGTTGGCAGTCTCAGCAGAGGCCAAGGACTGACTGGGCCATGGATACTTCTATCTTACCCCTGGGGAGGGCCTCCTCCAGGACAACAGACTGGAGCACAGTGCTTGGGGGAAGCTTGCAGTGCTGCTGCCCTGTTCTGTAGAGAGAGGACTTCAGTCCCCCAGACAGTTGGGCAGGGTCATTAAACACACTCAGAGCACCGGTTTCGTTTCTCCTTGGGCTCTCTGTGGGCACAGAGGAGGCAGGATTTGCCCCCTAGAGATGAGCCTGCAGAAGGAAAATCGCATGTTTCTCTCTTCCCCCTTCCAAAAGTGTAAGTAACCCCCATTTATTATCTTGTTTTGTGCCGCCATGAGACACTCTAATTTCAAGTATGCCGCTCTTCAACTCTCAGTGAGGCAGAAGAAAAAATCACCTTTTTTTTATGGTGTAGCGGAAAAGCAGCTGCTGGCACCCTGCTTAATTGAAATGCAAATATGGCACATTACAGCTTATTCCCCATCTCTCTCCTGCTGCAACAAGTGGCCTTTGCAATCCTTTAGTCTTTCTGCTCCAAAGGAGCCGAGAACCGCACACCCATCTGCAACCTTTCTGCAGCCCTCAGGCCTTCTCCTCTGTTTTCTTTTGCACCTTATTCTGGTGTGCTGGCTTTTGCCTGAGAATACTGTGGTAGTGCTTTCTTCATGGCTCCAACTGCGGCTCCCTCGATCTGATGTCCTAGATTCTGGTCCTCGACTCAGGACGGGCAGGAATGGGACAGTGGGGGAAGGATGTTTAGCTATGGGTGGAGGGGAAATATTGATCAGGTTCCAATGGACTTTGTGTCTGAGATCTGTGATTTCTTGGAAAATGATGTGTCAAGACTTTGCATCCCTGCATTTTGGGAGTAGCAGCAAGACGCTCACCAGACTCAGGAGTGATCCAATGGGGCGGGATGAGAATAAGGTCAATTTCAAAGAGCTGAGCAATGATATTGGCTTGGGATGTAATGATATAAAACCTGGTTAGAAATGGGGCTTCTGACTGGAAGGGGACCCTCTTTCCTTCAGCTCAGTAGCACTGAAGAATTGCATTTCCCCTGGGGGCCGAAAGAATAGGAATCTTTGTCTCCTCGGTACACTCTGGTGACGGATAAGTGTAGACCACGCTGCAGGAGGACAGGGGGAAGGCCATACTTGTTTCACTTGCACCTTGATTTGCAGTTACCATCCTCAAAGAGCATCAGTTTCATTCTTTTTCTTGCCTGTGTTGCCAGGTTCTCTGGGAGTCAGCACTGCGGACACATACACTGTGCATACCAGTACCGGGAACATTACCACTGCCTCGATCCGGAGTGCAACTATCAGGTAAACGGGGTGAACATGAACTGCCAGATCCCATTGCCTGTCCTTACTGTCAAGGGATACAGCCTACAGAACTCCATCATGAAACAGATCATCTGCTTTCTCCATGTCCTGGGAAGAGGGGGAGATACAATTTGGAACTATTGGAGTCAAATTCTGTTCCCAGTTACAATAGCCTAACCCTGCTGAACTCAGTGGTGTTATTCCAGGTACGCACCATTATAACTGAGAGCAGAATCTAGCTTAATTTAAATCAGTGGGTTTACTCCAGATTTACACCAGTGTAACCAAGAGCAGGATCTGGCTCAGCTAAAGTCAGAGGAGTTCAGATTTACACCAGCGTTGCCAAGAAGATAAATTTAGCTATGTTATAAATTTTGCCTGAAAATAGGGAATGCTGTCTGTCAGTCTGTCTCTGTCTCTGAGGTTGTCCATGCAACATGAGAGCAGTAGCAGCAACAAAACACCCAATAAGACCAGCAGCAGCCTTGGATCTATGGTTGGGGAGAGGGTGGGGGAAGGGGCATGTGCAGTAATTGCTGGGAGAATTGCCAGGATAGCAACATCAAGCCAGCTCTGAGTCACGTGCTGTGTTTGTTTACCCTCTTTCCAGGTCTGTGAGCATGGCTCTGCCCTCTCTGTGGTCAGACTGTGTGTAGGGATGGAGGGAAATCCCAGAGTTTGCCTCTACTCTGCATCCAGCCCAAGGAGGCACTTTGGTCTTGGGGGAATGAGTCTGACCACAGCAAGGGAAACCAGTTTGACTCCACTCTGTTCGACTTCAGGTTTCAGTTGATCAGACTGGGGTTTTTCCTTGGGATGTTGCTAGTGACCCAGAGAGGGATGATCAGATGGATGCATCCGATGAAGTGAGCTGTAGCTCACAAAAGCTTATGCTCAAATAAATTTGTTAGTCTCTAAGGTGCCACAAGTCCTCCTTTTCTTTTTGCGAATACAGACTAACACGGCTGCTACTCTGAAACCAATCAGATGGAGAGCTCTCAATCACAGCACAGAGGTCTCTGTGCACAGAGAGCAGGGGGGACACAAAGGATGGAAAGACAGAAAAACCTATTATTATGATTGGCCTCATGATTATTTCCCAAGGAGTCCAGGAGCTGCTTGGCTGGTCTCACGGGGGAATAAGGATTTAGGCTGCTTTTTAAAATGCAAATTATTTTATGGCTGAGATATAGTTTATAATAAGTAACGCTCTGTAATAAATGGGCACAAATGAACGGTGATTGGCAATGGGAATCCTGTACGTACACCATGGGAAATAGTACTTCTAGCCTCTGCGGGCTTCCTACTGAAATCCATATCCATATATCCCCTTGCCAATACCAATGGAATGATCAGGATTGATATTATAGGAGTACAGAGTGGAAGCAATAATCATTTGTCTCTTGTAAAGGGAGGCTGGAAAAGTTGCTAAATATTAGAATACTAGGTTTTTCAATCACTCCTCACAATAAATGGCTATTGATTTTTTTTTAAACAGATTTCCTTTCACACCTTCACCATTGAATATCAATATATGTGGGAAATAAAAATGAAAAGCTTCATTTTAAAGGCACTTTGTTTGCACTGATAATGGGGCACCAGTTCCTTAGTTTAAGCAGGCAGAGGATGAAGGGGATGGTCTGGTGGTTCTGGCATGGAACACGGAGAGTTAGGGTCAATTCTCAGCTCTGCCACTGACTTTCTGTGTGATCATGGGCAAGTCACTTCTCTCTGTATCTCCAGTTTCCCCATAAAGCTGTTTTTTCTAACAAAGCCAGCCTGTGTCCCGGGGGGTTGTGAAGCTAAAATTCAATGATGTTTGTAGAGCACTTGGAGAGCTCTAGATGGAAAAGGCACTGTAGGCGAACAAAGTACCTTTTCCCCTCTTCCTTTTGACATGGATTTAGTAGCCAATGTCTTGCAAACCCCTAACACGAATGATTTGAAAGCTGGGATTAGTCATTTATAGCAGGTATAGTTCACTGGTTTCCTTTCCAGCTGTAGCAGCTCTTCAGAGAGCAGCAGCTAAAATCATGTCAGAAGAATCATGTCCAAGGCTTCACAAAGCACATCTTGGACACAGAATCATAGAATATCAGGGTTGGAAGGGACCTCAGGAGGTCATCTAGTCCAACCCCCTGCTCAAAGCAGGACTAATCCCAAACTAAATCATCCCAGCCGGGGCTTTGTCAAGCCTGACCTTAAAAATATCTAAGGAAGGAGATTCCACCACCTCCCTAGGTAACGCATTTCAGTGTTTCACCATCCTCCTAGTGAAAAAGTTTTTCCTAATATCCAACCTAAACCTCCCCCACTGCTGACCATTACGCCTCGTTCTGTCATCAGCTACCACTGAGAACAGTCTAGATCCATCCTCTTTGGAACCCCCTTTCAGGTAGTTGAAAGCAGCTATCAAATCCCCCCTCATTCTTCTCTTCCGCAGACTAAACAATCCCAGTTCCCTCAGCCTCTCCTCATAAGTTATGTGTTCCAATCCCCTAATCATTTTTGTTGCCCTCCGCTGGACGTTTTCCAATTTTTCTACATCCTTCTTGTAGTGTGGGGGCCAAAAGTGGACACAGTATCCAGATGAGGCCTCACCAATGTCAAATAGAGGGGAACGATCACGTCGCTCGATCTGCTGGCAATGCCCCTACGTATACATCCCAAAATGCCATTGGCCTTCTTGGCAACAAGGGCACACTGTTGACTCATATCCAGCTTCTTGTCCACTGTAACCCCTAGGTCCTTTTCTGCAGAACTGCTGCCGAGCCATTCGGTCCCTAGTCTGTAGCGGTGCATGGGGTTCTTCCGTCCTAAGTGCAGGACCCTGCACTTGTCCTTGTTGAACCTCATCAGATTTCTTTTGGCCCAATCCTCTAATTTGTCTAGGGCCCTCTGTATCCTATCCCTACCGTCCAGCGTATCTACCTCTCCTCCCAGTTTAGTGTCATCTGCAAACTTGCTGAGGGTGCAATCCACACCATCCTCCAGATCATTAATGAAGATATTGAACAAAACCGGTCCGAGGACCGACCCTTGGGGCACTCCACTTGATACCGGCTGCCAACTAGACATGGAGCCATTGATCACTACCCGTTGAGCCCGACAATCTAGCCAACTTTCTATCCACCTTCTAGTCCATTCATCCAGCCCATACTTCTTTAACTTGCTGGCAAGAATACTGTGGGAGACCGTGTCAAAAGCTTTGCTAAAATCAAGGAACAACACGTCCACCGCTTTCCCCTCATCTACAGAGCCAGTTATCTCGTCACAGAAGGCAATTAGATTAGTCAGGCATGACTTGCCCTTGGTGAATCCATGCTGACTGTTCCTGATCACTTTCCTCTCCTCTAAGTGCTTCAGAATTGATTCCTTGAGGACCTGCTCCATGATTTTTCCAGGGACTGAGGTGAGGCTGACTGGCCTGTAGTTCCCAGGATCCTCCTTCTTCTCTTTTTTAAAGATGGGCACTACATTAGTCTTTTTCCAGTCGTCCGGGACTTCCCCGGATCGCCATGAGTTTTCAAAGATAATGGCCAATGGCTCTGCAATCCATTAGCACTCTCGGATGCAGCGTATCCGGCCCCATGGACTTGTGCTCGTCCAGCTTTTCTAAATAGTCCCAAACCACTTCTTTCTCCATAGAGGGCTGGTCACCTCCTCCCCATGCTGCGCTGCCCAGTGCAGTAGTCTGGGAGCTGACCTTGTTCGTGAAGACAGAGGCAAAAAAAGCATTGAGTACATTGGCTTTTTCCACATCCTCTGTCACTAGGTTGCCTCCATCATTCAGTAAGGGGCCCACACTTTCCTTGACTTTCTTCTTGTTGCTAACATACCTGAAGAAACCCTTCCTGTTACTCTTAACATCTCTTGCTAGCTGCAACTTCAGGTGTGATTTGGCCTTCTTGATTTCACTCCTGCATCCCCGAGCAATATTTTTATACTTTTCCCTGGTCATTTGTCCAATCTTCCACTTCTTGTAAGCTTCTTTTTTGTGTTCAAGATCAGCAAAGATTTCACTGTTAAGCCCAAGCTGGTCGCCTGCCATATTTACTATTCTTTCTACACATCAGGATGGTTTGTCCCTGTAACCTCAATAAGGATTCTTTAAAATACAGCCAGCTCTCCTGGACTCCTTTCCCCCTCATGTTATTCTCCCAAGGGATCCTGCCCATCAGTTCCCTGAGGGAGTCAAAGTCTGCTTTTCTGAAATCCAGGGTCCGTATTCTGCTGCTCTCCTTTCTTCCCTGTGTCAGGATCCTGAATTCAACCATCTCATGGTCACTGCTTCCCAGGTTCCTATGCACTTTAGCTTCCCCTACTAATTCTTCCCGGTTTGTGAGCAGCAGGTCAAGAAGAGCTCTGCCCCTAGTTGGTTCCTCCAGCACTTGCACCAGGAAATTGTCCCCTACCCTTTCCATAAACTTCTTGGATTGTCTGTGCACCGCTGTACTGCTCTCCCAGCAGATATCAGGGTGATTGAAGTCTCCCATGAGAACCAGGGCCTTCGATCTAGTAACTTCCGTGAGTTGCTGGAAGAAAGCTTCAGCCGCTTCATCCCCTGGTCCGGTGGTCTATAGCAGATTCCCACCACGACATCACCCTTGTTCTCACACTTCTAAACTTAATCCAGAGACACTCAGGTTTTTCTGCAATTTCATACTTGAGCTCTGAGCAGTCATACTGCTCCCTTACATACAGTGCAACTCCCCCATCTTTTCTGCCCTGCCTGTCCTTCCTGAACAGTTTATATCCATCCATAACAGTACTCCAGTCATGTGAGTTATCCCACCAAGTCTCTGTTATTCCAATCACATCATAATTCCTTGACTGTGCCAGGACTTCCAGTTCTCCCTGCTTGTTCCCCAGGCTTCTTGCATTTGTGTATAGGCACTTGAGATAACTCGCTGATCGTCCCTCTTTCTCAGTATGAGGCAGGAGCCCTGCCCTCTTGCGTGCTCCTGCTTCCTCCCGGTATCCCACTTCCCCACTTACCTGAGGGCTTTGGTCTCCTTCCCCTGGTGAACCTAGTTTAAAGCCCTCCTCACTAGGTTAGCAAGCCTGCTTGTGAAGATGCTCTTCCCTCTCTCCGTTAGGTGGAGTCTGTCTCTGCCTAGCACTCCTCCTTCTTGGATCACCATCCCATGGTTAAAGAATCCAAAGCCTCCTCTCCGACACCACCTGCGTAGCCATTCGTTGACTTCCACGATTCGACGGTCTCTACCCAGGCCTTTTCCTTCCACGGGGAGGATGGACAAGAAGACCACTTGTGCCTCAAACTCCTTTATCCTTCTTCCCAGAGCCACGTAGTCTGCAGTGATCCGCTCAAGTTCGTTCTTGGCAGTATCATTGGTGTCCACCTGGAGACTATTGCATCTTTCACTCCTGGCTTATAGTTACTGAAACAGTTTGTGTTTGCATATATTGTCCCTTTAACAAAAAACAGACTTCTCATTTAATCTAACCTGACCCTCATGGGGTGTCAAATGCATTGTATGGCTGAACTGTAAATCCGCAGTGTACGGGGTTTATAAAGGAAGTTACCCAGGAATACTCACTTCAGCCACCCCTTTCATGTGTGTGTCTCACTTTCTCTCTGTCTCCCCAGAGATTCACTAGTAAACAGGATGTGATTCGGCATTACAACATGCACAAGAAACGTGATAACTCCCTCCAGCACGGCTTCATGCGCTTCAGCCCCTTGGATGACTGCAGTGTGTACTACCATGGCTGTCACCTGAATGGGAAAAGCACACACTACCATTGCATGCAGGTAACACAGCTGGACTGGGGAGAAGGCAGCAACGTGGCTGGGGAAAAGATGACAGGGCTGTAGGGAGAATGAAGAATCCAGAGCCAGCTGGCCTGACCTATTCCCTTTCTGTTGCAAACCTAAAGGATCCTGAAATTCTAGTAGCCCAACACTTTCCTTTTTGGGGGGACAGGAGCCTCTCCTACAGCAAACTGTTTTATGGGAGAACTTCTAAATAGCTTAAATATAGCCTCTCGTGGTCCTTTCTGGTTCAATCACCTTTATGAAGAATCTATATCCCGTTTGCATGGACTTTCTCCTGCCAAGCACAATCCTGATCTGTAAGAAGGGCAACGCTCTAGTTTTGTGGCGGGGTTCAGGATTTCTCCTCTGTTCTGTACCTGACTTATCCACACAGATGATCCCTTTCTGTGGGACTGGTAGCGGGACAAGCGGTGAAGTCTCTCTAGAGTGCCTGTGCCCAAACAGACCATCTGACCAGCCACAGCTTCCCTTGATATAAGGCCTCTCTCGGCACAGCATCTGTCCTTTAGCACTGGATTTAGTTCCTTTGTAGCCAGCTGCTAAGACAATCAAATATTAATGGTACTCACTTTGAAGTAAACCTCAGCTCTGCCTTCCTCACCAGCATTGCTAGAGGAGAAGTTCTGAGAGATATTGGGCATTACGTTGGGAATGTGGTTAAATTTCAAGAGCAAATGGTGTTTTGACCATGGTGTAACAGGAATTGGAATTACCACATAAACAAAACTTTCAGCTCTTTATCCCTTTCTAGCCCAGAGGCAGTTAGAACCCTGTTTACTTTATCCATCTCTTAGAGTGGGATCAGCTCTGAAGCAGGGTAGGAATGGGGATACACTGAATCAGCACCTAAAACATTGCTACACCAATGTGCAATGGAATTTTTAATCACACAGAAAATAATCAAACACCCTCACAAGTTTTTACTACTCTAAAATCTCAGGTCCCACTTCCTGGATTATTTTACAATCATAAGACTCCAATTCAGCAAAGCAGTTAAGCATGTGCTTAAGGCCCAGTAAAGCCAGAGAGTCTTCAATGCATGCCCAAATGCTTTATTGAATAGGGATGGACATATTTAAGTCAAGTCAGCTTTTGAAGTCAATGGGACTTAAGCACAAGCTTAATGTTAGGCAGGCACTTAAGTGCTGTCCTGAATAGGGTAGGACTTAAGCATGTGCTTAGTGTTTTGCTGAAATTGGGCTTCCATTTGGGTCTCTGCTGTGGGCATTTTAATGCTATTTCTCCTGTATTTTCCTTGCTCAGTTTCCTGCTGAATTGACTAAGATGGAAATTATTTAATTTTTAAAGGGCAATCAAGATTTCTCAGTCTGCAGCCACTCCGAGGTTCAATAAAGACCCCTATCTAGGCCTCTATATAAGGGTAATTTAGCCCTGTGACCACTCCCTTCCAGAAAGTCAATGACCATGTAAGCAGTGTCTTACAGGAAAGGTGTCAGAACATAAACTTGCAATTAAAATGAATATTGTTTAAATGGCAGGATTTGTGCCATCCGCCTCATGGTTTTTTTTTTTCTTTATGTCCATAATTGGTGTGGATAAAATTCAGTTAGTTGTTTATATAAACTGACATTTTTTAGGCTTTAACACCAAGAGCCACATTGCAAATTATTCCTAAGGAGGTTTTTGTTTAATTCTTTTTTTTAATGCTGCACAGGGTCTGTTTTTTTTCAAGGTGTCAGCGTGGAGAGAGAGAGAGGCTCTTTTATATTGGAAATAGCTGGAGATCCTTTTTTTTTTTCCCCCCTGGGTATTTGTTATTGCCTGTTTGAATCAACCTGGGCTGAACCGAGAGGTGGTGTTTTCGTTCTCTTCACTTCTGAGATGGTGCAGGCGTTGGCACACACTGTGCAAAAGAAGAAAGGGAAAAAATAAAACCCGCTGTCAGCAGCTCAGCAGGGGTGATGGCGTTTTCAGATTCCACTGGTTTTTTACTCAATATGGCAAAGTTGCCCGCTTTGCCTGGGGGCAGGCAGGTTTTCAGCATTCCGTTCTCATCACACCATTCCCACTCGCTGCACAAAGTTAAAATCATTGAGCAAACGATGTTGGGGGGTGATGGGGAAAAGCCACCGGTTCCTGGTGACCAGCTGACTCAGATTTCCACTCTGGTCTGTGACTAGCTAGAGTAGAACAGGCCCTAGAGTTGTGTTCAGCTTGCTCTACACCACCCCATCTCCTGGAGAGAGAAAATGAACAGATGAGTAACCACCAGTCTCTCCAGTGCTCCACTAGTAGGTGAAGGGCTAGAGTAGAAGCCCTAAGTCTCTCCAAATCTTCCCAAGATGACAAAGGGTCATGACAGTATTTGTCAGTCTGTCCAGCTCTTTTGAGGAACAGGACCCTCCCTGCTCTGTCCCTGAGCAGTAGCCTTAATCTCTCCACATCTCCCCCAATTCTCTGCCTCCTTCTCCTGTTCTAATTGTTTCATCCCCATAGACTCGGGCTTTTCTTAGACTCTTTGCAGCATCAGTCCTTAGGTTGTCAACCAAAGCGATGACTCAATACTGAGGGGAAATGCACAAATACAATTAAAATGTCTCTGTGTTGCTTGTGTGTTTATTACTGCTGGTATTAATAATAAATCAGTAAGCTGCTGCTGGGATGGTCTGATGTCTCTTTCCCTTGGTCCTGGGCAGGTGGGCTGTAATAAGGTCTATACCAGCACCTCTGATGTGATGACCCATGAAAACTTCCACAAGAAGAACACACAGCTGATCAACGATGGGTTCCAGCGGTTCCGAGCCACAGAAGACTGTGGCACCGTGGACTGCCAGTTCTATGGGCAGAAAACCACTCACTTCCACTGCAGGTGAGATGGTGGGGGAGGGCAAAAATCCTACGTTATTGATGCACATCTGCTGGCCTCTTTCTGAAAAGTCATAAAGCTCAGGATTATACACAGTGGGGCAACCTACCAGGAAGGCCTTTCTGGATATGAACCTCCCAGGCATCTTCCTGAAAGGACATAAACTCCAGAGTGGGTATAATCTGGAGAGAGCTCTCGTGGTAGGAGACACACTGATCTCGCCCTGATGAATCAAGGCAAGTATGCCCATTGGGAAATCTATGATAGAAATCTCTCAAGAAAGAGACCACACTAGCTTTGCTTGAAAGGTCATCATTGAGGGGTACTGTTATAGTATTAATGGCACTTGCACTTCAGAGTTCTCTCTAGAGACCAGCCATCCAGCTCTCCTAGCTTAAGGTCAAACTCTGCTTTCAGTTACGTGAGTGCCCTTCCAATGACTCCATTGGACACTCAAATCATTTGGGAGAAAATCAAGGCACAGCTAGGGCCTATGTTTATGTCTAGGAATGACCCTCAGTCTGCCTTGGGCTCGTGTTCTGTTTGGGATGGCTGGTGGGTGAGGCTGGATCCCTGCCTCTGTTTTGTTGGCTAGTCTTCAGATTGGGGGCATTATCCCAGCTCTCGTACTTGGTTGCAGCGTTGCTTCCCTTGGCTGGAAAGACCCTTCTTGGCATCCCAAGCCAAGTCTAAGAGGGGCCAAGAGGCCTCTTGCTACCAGGGCTCAGTACTTTATACTGATTCCAAACCTCATCCCAGCGAGGAAGCAAGTGATGTGGCAGCCCCTTGGTGCTCCCAACTCATACAGCCTTCCACCCTCTTCTGTGCCCTTGTAGGCGACCCGGGTGTACGTTCACTTTCAAGAACAAGTGCGACATCGAGAAGCACAAGAGCTACCACATCAAGGACGACGCCTATGCCAAGGATGGCTTCAAGAAGTTCTACAAGTATGAGGAGTGCAAGTACGAGGGCTGCGTCTACAGCAAGGCCACTAACCACTTCCACTGTATTCGGGCGGGCTGTGGCTTCACCTTTACCTCTACCAGCCAGATGACCTCCCACAAGCGCAAGCATGAGCGCCGGCACATCCGCAGCTCGGGGGTGTTGGGCCTCCCCACCTCTCTCCTGGGAGCCAAGGATAATGAGCAGGAGGAGTCCAGCAACGATGACCTCATTGACTTCTCCGCCATGAGCTCTAAGAACTCCAGCCTGAGTGCCTCCCCTACCAGTCAGCAGTCTTCCGTCTCCCTGATCATCCCGGCTGCGCCTTCTTCCGCTGCTGAGCTCGCCTCCTCTCAGGCCTGTAAGCCCACCAACAACATGCCACCGGCCACCAAGATCTCCGGCTTGCTCTCCCAGGCCCTCCCCAGCAATATACCTTTGGCCCTGGCGCTCGCCAACTCAGCACTTCCTGGAACGGCCAGCTCCTACTTCCCCATCATCCCCAGCCGGGTCTCCACACCACATCCCGCCAGCTCAGCCAATCTAATGACTGCTGGTTCCTCCAGCACAAATCCAGCATCCTCTACTGCTGCCAATTCCCCCTCACAAGCTGTCTCAGGGTCCAGTGAGCGAACAGCCACCTCTTCTCCAGGTCCAGCAGCATCCATTATGGAGAGGATCTCTGCCAGCAAAGGATTGATCTCACCTATGATGGCCAGGCTGGCAGCGGCAGCCCTCAAGCCATCCATGGCACTCGAAGCAGGTGAGTCCCCCAGCCTCCCTCCCATTACACTGGAACTAGGTAAAAGGTAGGAGAGTTGGAGATATCTGATTTGGAGATACTAGGTCTATTCAATGGGCCACCCGCTGGCAATAGGCAGGCTGTACAGGAGCATTGCTGGGAGAAGCAATTCGCCATGTCCAGTTAAAGCATCGGTGCCAACGCACAGTGTTGGCTTGGGGGGTTTCTGTGGAACCTGGATGTCTTCACATAGCTGAGAGAGCGGAAACTGCTGCCCACACAGAGCCCTGGAGGAGGAGTGTTCTCCTGTGTGGTGCCTCCCTCCCCATCTAACTGTAGGCTGGAAAGTAAGGGGCATTTTATTCAAAATGGAAATGGATAGAGAAATCACCGGAGTCCCAGGGTTACAGAGCATCCCCGGGTCATGCTTCCCATGGTCCATCTTGAGGAGCCAAGCATTGGGTCCTGACGGCAGCCTTGTCCTCCCCTCCTTCCCACAGGAGAGCGGGGTGAGTCAGACCCAGCCGATTCTCACAGCCCAACATGGAGCTCCCTCCCTACTCCCCCCTTTGTTTCTTGTACATTGGGTGGACTCATCGGTGCAGTTTCTACCGCTTATTGCCCTCTTGCCCCTCAGACTCACTCCCCTCTCTTCCCCTGCCCCCAGCTGCTGGTGCTGGATCTCTGAGGTGGGTGGACATCGAGCCCTGTCTCTGCCATTTGATTGGTGTCCCGAGTACCAGCCATGTCCCCAGAGACCTTGCTGACATGCACCCGATCAGAATCTTTTTCAGTTAATCAGGAGCATCTGGTGAGGTTGAACTTCTGCTCCTCAGGAAAACAGGGCAGGGATGAGGAGTATTAGGAGAGAAACTGGACCTGGCCTGGGGAAAAGGACAGCAGCAAGGACCTTTCATTGCTTCGTCTGTTGCTGTAGCAGGAGTAGTCAGTTATTTTTTGGCAAGGTCCAAATTTCTTGGTCAAGGTACAGTCAAGGTCCAAACGTCAGAGACAATAATAAAAAATAATGATAGTAAGTACATAACAAGATTTCGGGGTCCATTCAAAAGTGCCTGGAGGTCCAGATTTGGCCCGTGGTCTGGCTATTGACGACCCCTGCTGTACATGATTCATTAAGCATCAAGGGGGCTGTGACTGGGGGCGTTCTGCATAAGAAAGAAGGCTGCACTCCAGGGAAGGCAGGGATGGCCTGGAAAGGGGGGAAGGACTGTGAAGCCAGTGAAAGGCAGAGGGGAAATGGAGTCAGAGAGGGTTCTGTATCTTGCAGCTTTTCAGGCAAGCGTGAGAGCTGCAGGTTTTCACTGATAAGCTGAGCTGCACCGAATGACTCTCTCCCCCTCACCTTGCACCTCTACTGCAGTAATTACAGGACAAACAACAGTGATAGCACTGGATCTGTGCCAGGAGGTGTGCTCCGATGAGCTGTCCAGCCCACCCAGTGCTCTCTTCTCACTGTGGCTCGTTCTAACTCCCTCATCTCCCTTTTTCTTTTTCTCTCCTTGGCTTGGGGGAGGGGATGAGCTTCTCCTATTGAAGCATCTGGTTGATCCTCTTAGGAACCACTGTGTTGGTTCTCAGATGCGACATTTTACCTTCCTGGGTCTGACAGGCAGGTTGCTTTCCTTCCCTCCCATCCTACCCACACATAGCCCCTTGACAGTCTGCAAGGAGCAGCCTGAATCCACGGCAGAATGGATCACCCCACTGGGACTAATGAAACCTTTCTTTGCTGCCCTCTAGAACCTAAGTAGACAGTTAATTTGTAGCCATCCCTTTCAGCCAGAATATCTCAGGCCCCTTCCGATGAACAGGGCCGGACTGCTCTTGGTGACACCGCTGTAAATCCAGAGTAACCCAACTGAAAACAATCAAGTGCCTTTGGATTTACACTGATGTGATCAAGAGTAGGAGCTGGCCTGCAGGCCCCAGCGACATCAGACTCTGCCCCCACAATTCCTCTCTCCCCGCAGGGCATTGAAAACCTTTCCATTGTCTGGTGCCTGAGGCAAGCTGGTTGGGTCTGGGTGTGTCACCTCTGCCTCCTCCCCCACTTCTCAAACAAGAGTCCTCTCTGAATGAAGAAGAGATGAGAGTGACATGATCTGGTTAAAAGGAGGGAAAAACTTTGAAATATTTTTCCCCTTATTATTAAAATAATTCTTTCCTAAAACACAGAAAGGTCATTGAGAGAACTATTTTCCTTTATTTTTTAATAAAATGCCACTTGCTGTCTGTGAAACAGCTCACCGTCAGCTGTAGTGCCTGAGGGTAAATTAATATTTTAGTCACTTGGGGATTGTGGAAAAAAGCTCAGCGGCCATGTTCCTGTCAGCAACTTTTGCCCCCGTTTCTTTAGCCTCCTCTTCATTTTTTTCTTTCTTACTTCTTTCCCACCATTTTTTTCTTTTTTCCATCCTCCTTTTTTTTCATTCCCTTCATCTAAAAATTATATATTTTGTATTTTTCTCATTTAAAATATATATATATTTCCCCTTCTCGTCTGGACAACTTGATGGGAGAGAGGTCACGCAGTTTGAACCAATCTGATTGGCTGTCAGCTTCAATAGACCTGACACAGCAGATGTTCCTTCTGGGCATGCTCAGTGGAGGGCCGGAGCGGTCGCTAAGGCAACGGCGAGATTGGGGAATGGAAAGGGGGCTTGACTAGCAGTCGAAAGCTGCCACATTGCCTCAGCATTAACAGAGTCTTTAATAAACGCTTAAGAGGCAGCACCGCAAATTAGTTATGACAGTTTGTGCAGAGAATCAGGTCTCCCCCACGCTCCTTCCACTCTTCTCCTTTAAAGGGCCCGTAGCCTGGACAACTTTGACATAATTTTGCAATAATTATCACTTGAAGAATTTCCATGCTGGGGTGGACGTCAGAACCCATCAAGTCAGCCCAGCGATAAACGCTGACCAGCAACCCGCGTGCTTCCCTTCCCCCCACTTGGTTTTTTTCTTCTCTCCCATTATTTGGTGGTGGTGGTTTAATTCATTTATTTGCCTCCATCGCCTCTTTCTGACACTAATTTGTGTATTTTTCATGTTTCTCTTTGGTCTCTGTCTCCTATAGGGAATGGGCAACTAATGACGCCCGGCCGGTTCAATCCAGTTCCAGTGAAGCAGGAGCCCGTGGAGAGTGTGGTGTCCTCATCCCCGGCGACCCAGGATTCCTTGCAGGAGCACAGCCTGGACCTGAGCGTGAAAGATCATGGGTGAGAAGGAGAGGCTGGGAGACTTGGCTCCATCCATTGAGGCACTCAAAGGCTATTCTCACATCCAGTAACACAAGGGAGAACGGTTTGATTTAACTTGTTTTACCTATGGCTGCTAACTTGTGCTGAGTAAGAAAAATCTGTAAATTGCAAAGTGAAGAGCTTTAGTGTGCTCTAGATGGCTCGTTCAGCCTCCCATGGCATTATAAGGTGTCTGTCCTCGAAGGCATTTTTTGCTCTCATAAACTCCCATTGACTTCACTGGGTCCTGTTTATGGACTGAGAGCCCCTATAACTTGGAACACACTCTCCTCTAAGTTAGAACACCAACAGGCCTCTGGCCAACCTTCTTCCCCCAGCAACCACCATTAACACCATATATTTGATTGAAGACTAATGATGGGTCTCCATTAAGGGCCTGATCCAATGCCAGCTGACACCCATGAGAGTATTTCAATTGACTTCAGTGGGCATTGGATCATGGCCGAAGCAAGGAAACTGTTGGAGAAATGTCAGCTGCATGAAACAGCTGCTTGTCTTGCTCATCCTTGCAGATGTTTAGCACATCCGTACAGCCCTGCAGTTTTTGATAGCCATGTTGGTCCATTCTGGGACTCAAGAAGCACCTATCCAACAGTGCCTAGTACTGTTGCTGAGAGCAAGAGCTTTTGGATCATTTTCCAAGAAGGACTGCATTGTCGAATGAATGATCTTTGGGGGACTGGCTGAACCAGGGCAGCCTGAGACACCTGTGGTTTCCTCTCCATACTGAGGTTCATCCAGGCCTGAGCTAAAGACTTTGTCCCAGTTGTTGTAATCAGCAAAGTCCTGCTAACGCTTGTAAAATACCTGGGTTGCCCTTGTGTGTCGGTCTCAGACATTGCACCCTAGTATCCGACTTTCTTTGCAATGCCTCTTCATTTACTATAGAGAGGGCCTTTCTCAATTCATAACTGTCACCCTGTGGTTTTGTTATAGGAGCTCTGAGTGTTCTATGGCATGTGTGTTTTAACAGTCCTGCCTGGCCTGGGGCAGGACAAAGAGTAAAGCAGGGTGAGTGAAAAATGAGCTAGGTGGCAGGTGATGAGGAGGCAACTGGGCTGGACACTTGAGGTGTGAACTGGAATACTGAATGGCCAAGAGATCCATCTTAGCTCTGGAAGCTTGAGACCTTCTTCCCCTGTATCCTAGCTACCACATAGAGCTTGACCTGCCCGAGGGAGAATGGGCATCATCTCTTCCTCCAGATGCAGCAGGTGGGAAGTAGGGGAGGAGGGGGGGAAGGGGACACAATTTGAAGGGAATTAATCTCAGGGCTCACGGTCCCTGTGCACGTCTTAACTAAACCCTATTGGTTTGTGTGTTCCAGTAATGAATCAAATGGCCACACAGTCTCAGCAAATTCATCTCTTTTATCCTCGCTTATGAATAAGGTAAGAGCCATCCATCAAACGCCTTTCATTCCCCCCACCAAGAGAAATTAAAGCCGTGATGGCGAGGGGGGGGGGAGATGCGTTTGTTTTTTAATGTTTTGCCTCTAATAAGATGAGTTTGTACCATTTAAATTTTGAGACCATTTGTCATTGGGTGTAATTTCAGAGCCCCTGCTTATGAATTAATTTAATGAACTGGCTGAAGAAATATATCGCAGCCCTGACACCCTTTTTTTTTTTTTTTTTTATCCCTTCTAGACAGAGGAGGGCTCGAAAGAATTTTTTAAAAATTTGATTTCCAGAACCTGGCAACTTCTCTCTCTCTCTCTTTTTACAGTTATCTATTTTATTTACTGTAAAACATTTGTTTCATGGTCGGCGAGTTTGTTTTTGTAAAAGAGAGCAGAAGAAAAAGACGAAATTACAAGTTTTGAGTAAAAATCATCCATTTCCGCCTTTCTGGCATGAGTAATAGTGTCCAACTGAGCCCGTTCTACCACACTCTGGAATATTTACTTTAAATAATGCACAGTTTCTTTTTCTTTCTTCCTTAAATTATACATCATCTCAAATATATTTTTCCCTTCCACATGATAAATTTTACTATAGCGAGATTAATTTTGCTTCTGTATACAACTGCGTTAGTGATCAGGGCAGCCTCTGAGCCACACTTTAATATCCTACTGTGTGATAGGCTTTAGAGGCATAACTACTGCCATCCCCTTGGCTCTGGGCATTATATCCAGCAAGGCTATATAACCCTCAAGAAAGGGCAAAGTGACTTTGTCTAGTGCTCTCCCTCCTCCTCCCTCTTTTCTTCCATTGGCCTTTTACTCTCCATTTTTTCGTTTTCACTGTATGTTGCTTTTCTCCTCCATTTGGTTTTCAGTGGTTCCTTTGTCACTTAGTTACACATGCACGCACACACACATGCACTCTCTCTCTCTCTCTTTATACCTTCCTCCCCATAGTCTGTGGTCCTGGATCTGCAGCTCTTACTTCTGAGAGTAGTCCCATTGCCTGGCATCTTGAGTCATCCTTAAGGCCCCAGCTGAGGAAAGCTTAACTTTAAGTCCTATGGAAGACAATGGGATTTAAGCACATGTTTAAAATTAAGCACTTGCTTACATGCTTTCCCAAATCAGGCATCTTACTCCTGTGCAAAGTAAGTGCAGCGTGGGCGTAAAACACTAGTGAATCAGATCGGTATCATTTAACGTATACACAGGGTTAAATGGGGTCATAAAGTTCAAGGCAAAGGAGAATCTGACCTATTGACTTCAGTGGGACTACTCACAAGAGTAAGGGTTACAGCACTGTGTCTGTCTCTCTCTCCCCCTCTTTGCTCTATAATGTCTCTCTCCTTATTGAGGAATTCTTTCTTTCTTTGTGTGAATTTCTCTTTTAAAAATGCCCTTCCAGGAAATTGAACTGAGAGCTCCAAAGTTTCCAAAGAAATAAGACAAACTGAATTTCCGACTCCCAGCCTCTAAGGATATGTCTACACTGCAACTGGGAGCGAGACTCATGCTAGTGGGGCTTGAGCTAGTGTGCTAAAAATAGCAGTGTGGCCCGTTGTGGCTCCAGTGCAGACTCAGGCTGGCCACCTGGGCTCAGACCCAGTTGCAGCTTGAAATCCTGAGCCACTGCCAAAGCTGCCACATCCACAGTCGTGCAAGTCTGTCTACCTAGGTTGGGATGCTCACTCTCAGCAGCAGTGTAGACATAGGGTGAGAGTTGTAGTCTCCAATTAAGAGATGTATTGTAGCGGCAGTAGCTTCAGAATAGCCAGGGGTCCCATAATGTATGGCAGTTGTTATACAGTTTATTCAGGGTGGCTGTCAGGGTGGCTGTTAGTTAATTAATGTTTATAAAGGGTTTTGAGATCTGCAGATGGGGGAAGTGATTTCTAAATGCAAAGCTTGGGCCTGATACTGCACTTTATTTGTGCCTGGAGTTCCACTGACTTTACTGGAGCTATTCATATGAGTAGGTGAGCAGGACTGAATTGTGGTATTATATTATACATTATTAGGAGACAAAGTTTGTTGGCTAAGCATTATTAAGTAACTTCATTTTTTCAGTTTATATGTCTTTTATTGTACAGTCTATGCCTAATCCCACCAGCACTCTGTACTGGAATCAGTGAGAGTCTCTCTCGCTCTCAATACACACTCATACATCCCTGTCTGTACATAAAACACAGAGGCTGAAATCATGACTCCACTGAGGTCATTAGGAATTTTCCCCTAGATTTCAATGGAACTGGGATTTTATATATCCTTTAAATAAATATATCTTACAATCATTTTATAGGACAGAGTGCCGTCCTGTGGTTAGAGCAGGATGGTTGCGAACCAGAATTTGTGTTTCTGTTACTGACTCTGCCACTATGGGAATCAAGTCACTGAGGCTCCAATCCTGTACTGGAAACATGGAGTCAAGAGTTTTCCTTTAGGCGCAGGGGTCCATCCACCTGGTTTTCAGTGTAGGGCCCATTTCTGCCTCTATTTTCCCATCTGTAAAATGGGGATAACGCTTCCACACCTGATGTAGGGGCTGAGAGGATTTGATTAATGGTATGTACTTTGAGAGCCTCAAACAGAGGGTGCTGGAGAAGGGCGATGATGAGTTATTGATTTATCTTGGAGCAATGTGCAGCCTGTGCAAACCTTTTGCCTGATCTTTCCTTCTAATCCTGAAAATGTGGCTTTTCATGGTGTGCTTTTGAGCGGAGCCAGATTGGCCAGTGACCCGTGTCTGATGCTGTGTCTGTGTTCTTGCCACAGATGAACCAGTCCAATGCCAGCCTTGGCAGCCTGCCAAGCTTGAAGACAGAAGGAGATGGCAACCAGGCAGGGGCTGGTGAGCCAATGAAATACCTGGGCAAAGCAGTGAAGGCGCTTGTTCAGGAGAAAATCTCTGAGCCCTGGAAGATGTACTTGCGCAGGTAAGGGAAACATGGAACTGTGCAGAGGGGAGAGGGAAATTATTTCCTGCTCAAAGAGGCCAACTCCTATAGCAAGTTTTAAGACCACTTACAGTCCCACCTGGATTCAATGCAGTTAATGATATTTGAATTTGAGGTCCTGATCCAAGGAGATGCTGAGTACCCCCTGCAATGCACTGAGCCCTCTCAATTCCTTTTGACTGCAGTGGGGAGAATTAGGTACTTAATATCTTGCAGGAGGTGCTCAGCACCTTGTAGGATTGGGCCACAAGTGGCCCTTGGGTGGTATCTAACAGCACAGGCTCTCATGTGGCTTGAATGCTATGGCATGCATGTTCATTCTGAAACCCTCCTCCATATACTAGGCAGTAAATCCAAAGGATATCCTGTAGCTGTGCGCTTCAGCGGTGAACCAGTGTTAGACCATGCACAGTTAATACATGAAGATCACAGTAGCCTTGAGAGTTCTTGCTGTGGAATTAGCGCCTCTTGTCTGATTCTGTGAGTGGACTAGTGATACAAAGCAGGGAGTCTAGGGGGCACTGTGCAGACAATTGGTTCTTGCTCTGAGGGACTGTTTTTCTTGTAGACAAGGAGGCTTTCAGGGAAAATGGAACAGGCATAGAACTCATCCACACAGACACACATGCACATATGTACCCAGAATCACACATGATTTGAGCACACATGAATATGCCCAAACAGACATGTATGGGTTTGTGCTCTGATAAAAACACACTTGACTACAAGTGCCTGTGAACATATTATAAAATTGCAAACACTGAAGATGGGAAAGATCTCTGAAGTCCAGCTGCTTCTACCAGTGCAAGATCAATCCCTGCAGTCTGTTTGCTAGTGTTTTATCCTGTCTAGTTTTAACTATGCCAAGCAATGTAGTTGCCTCCACGCCTCTTAGAGGATTATTTTACTACCTAATACATTTCACTGTCAGGATATATTTTTCTCTTGATATGCTGCCTGAATTTTTCCTTTCTTTATTTTGTTGCAGTTCTCCTAATTATACCCCTTGAACCACAATAGTTAATTCCTCTTCTGGCCTGGAATTTACCCCCTTCAAATATTCACAGACTAGTCACATATCATCATTTATCCAAGCTATAGTGATTTAGTTATTTGAATCTCACTTTGTAAATCAGTCCCTCCAGGCCCCTGCTCATTTCTTTTGTTTGGTGCGGTTTGGTGGGAGGTTTTTTCCTTCTCGCTGAACTCTCAGTTGTCCAGAAATGGATCCCCTACTCCAGTGCCATGACACCACAGTGACTGTATGCAGCCTAAAACTGCACTGCCTTTTTTGTATGTCACATTGCACACTTGTATCACATTTACTGTGTCCACTGTTTCTCTGGGTCTCTTATTGCAACACTGCCTTCCAGATTCCTCTCCTATTGAATATCCCCCCCATATGTATTAGCTGCATTTTTCCAAATATGAATCTCAATTTGTGATATTTTCCCCCTAGTCTCTATAGGCCCCTTTGTATTATTTCTCTTCCCTTGCACTGGTGCTTCCAGCTCCTCCATTTAGTATCATCTGTGAATTTGTTAATGTACTGTTTACTCCTTCTCCTAGATTACTAATGAAGATGTTAAATAAAATCAGACCTAACTCGACTCATAACCTTGCAGCATTCATGAGATACCTCCTCCCAGCTCAATACATTGCCGTTTGTCATTACCCTTTGTTTATGGTCCTTCAGCCAGTTTTCAGTCCATGTGGCAGTATTCACATCCAAGCCAATTTGAATTAATTTTAAGCATATGTGAGACTTTGTATCAAAATGCTTTACTAAAGTCCAAATATATTGCAGCCCTTCATCCACTAATTGTATAATTCTATCAAAAAAAGCAATTAAATTTGTTTGGCAAGATTTATTCTTTGTAATCCCCATGCTGTTTATTGCTCATGGTTCCTTTATCCTCTAGATGTTAAATGATGTTCTTCCCTCTCTTAATATTTGTTTCATGACTTTACTGGGAAGAGACATTAAGACCAGAGGTACGATAATTGCCAGGATCACTCTTGTTTTTTCCTTAAAGAATATGTACCATATTTATTTTTGCTAGTCTTCTGGCACCTCCCCAGTTCTCTATGACTTAAAAATCAGTAGTCCAGTAAGTCTGAAAGTTAATTCCCAGCATGCTCTCAGATGAGAATCATCCAGACTGGCTGATTTGTGCATATTTACATTTTCTAAGCATTCCCGTATCTGCTTTTCTGTAAGATCTTCATTTCATCCTGTCTGCTTTGTCTTTATTTTTCATGTTAGAGGAAGATTTTAAAAGGCGGTTGAGTAGTTCATCCATTTTTGAGACATTACCCACCATCCTCATTTTTTAATGGCCTTATTTTCTCCCTAAGTATGGTACCTCTTCTCCCTGATAAAATAACCCCTTTAGTTTACATTAACTTGTGCTGTTATTGCTCCTCTTATCAGGGCCTCTCTCTCTCTTATCTTCTCCCTGCAAGCTTTAAGTGACCCCATGTATTCTGGATCGCCTGCCACTTTCCTTTCCCAGTACAAGCTTTCTTTTGTTTCTTTTAATCTCAGATATTTAAGGTCCCACCTGGGACCACACAGGCTGCTGCTTGTTTTGTATTCCTGCTCTTCAGAAGAACTGTAGTCTGTCACACCTTAATTATGCAGATTCCCCAGTCCTTCCACACCCAGGGAGGTTTAAATACTTCCTGCTGTTGCACCTTACTCACTAGGTTTTTTAAGTCCCTGGAATTTTGGAATTTGCTTTCTTGAAATCTCATAACCTTATGCTGCCATTCCTCACTATGGTGAATCCAAGCAGCTCATAGTCACTGGTACTGGGCTGCCCTATTGTTCTTGCCTTCTTGATTAGTTCCACCCTGGTGGCAAGAGGCAGTTCCTGCATGGCTTCTCTGCTGGTTGGAGCCTCCCACTTTCTGCATCAGAAAGTTGTTTCTTCCTCGAGTGATTGCTCATGTCCGTTCAACTTAGGTGTGTGCTCGCCACATGCACCGGTGCCGGAAGTTTTTCCTTCAGCAGTATCCATAGGGGACTGACTCTGGTGCCCCCTGAAGTGGCACGCGTATGCCACAGCATATAGGGCACCACCGGCCCCTTCAACCCTCAGTTCCTTCTTGCCGCCAGTGATGCTGCATGGGACTGGTGCTGCTTCAGCTAGAGCTGTTGCTTTTCGTTCATTCGAACTCATTTGCCTTGCAAATATTACTGTATATAGTTTCCCACTAGTTTACTTCAACCTATTTGTTAAGTTAGAGACTTAGTAGGTCCCTAAAGGGACTTCGCCTCGGGATGGGGTATGCCTCAGTCCCTGCGATTGCTGTAAAAGGCCCATGCCCATTAGCGAGCCACATAATAGTTGTTTACAGTGCTTGGGCGAAAGTCACATTAGTGATATGTGCAAAATCTGCAAGTCCTTCAAGCACAGGACGAAGAAAGATTGTGACATTCATTTGAAGGCGCTCCTGATGGAGTCTGCGCACCAAGGTCACGGTGCTCTGGCATTGAGGTAAGGGCAGTGCCCCGCTGGTACAGTATTTGAGCCGGCACCAGTCCCCTTCCGTGGCTTCAGCCAAGAAGCCCAGGAAGATGGGACGAGGAAGGTCTCCAGCTTCCCGCAAGGGAAAGGACAAGTCTGGGGTGGACCAAGGCCCTGTCTCGGGCGCCTCCTCACCCCCTTCAGGATCACAGAATCATAGAATATCAGGGTTGGAAGGGACCTCGGGAGGTCATCTAGTCTAACCCCCTGCTCAAAGGTCGAGCGGTGTAGCCTAGCCGACTCCCCGCCAGCTACCCCGGATAGCAGCGGAGGTCTTCATCAGCTCCGGGTGCCGTCCATACCAGAGGTCCTCCAAGCGGCGCAAGGCATTATGTTCCTTCCAGTGCCACCCACTCTGGCCCCTGCAGGGTCCCAGTCCCAGGGTAAACCCACGTTGGGACCACTACAGTCTCCACCTTTCCGGCAGTGCTCCCCGTCACGGGGCATGTCCCGCCAACAGTCACCCTCTCACAGCCGACATGGTTCTGACTGCGATAGGCAGAAGCTTCATAGCCCTATCCGGTCTCCAGACCTAGGACAAGGGCAGAGAGGCTTAAGGCACAGCTTGCCAATGACCAGGTGCAGATCTCTAGAGGCATGCGCCCCCAGCAGGAGTTTCGGAGCCGGTGCCCAGAATCTCCATGGCACCAGTAGTGCTCCAGGGACAGGTTGAGGGACCGACGGTACTGTTCTCTGGACCATCGCCAATCCCCCAGGGTGGCATCACTGCATGATGCCAAGCCTGCTCTAGTTCCCGATCCCACTCCACATCCCGGTACCACTCGTTAAGCGTGAATCATAGATCGCCAGCCTGGGGCCATCACGGATCTGCTGACCGCCACTGGTCGCTGAGGCCCCAATCCAGATGCTCCTCGAGGTCAGCCAGATCCAACTCCAGGAGGGGCGACCAGTACCAATCAGCCCTGTCTTGATCACAAGGAAGTGACCACTCAGGTTCCCTAGAGGCGGGACAGGCTCCAGCACCTACAGTGCAGACTACATCGGCAGCACTGCAGCTGGGCCCATGGCCTCAGACTCGTCCAGGGACCACCTGGAGAAGGTCGTCACCATCCCCGCAATGGAACTTACATCGCTGAAATGGTGGACTAACCCCGGGAAAGTCCTGGAAGGAGTTCCCTTCATGAGCACTCCTTATTTAGTCAAGTTGGTTTTGGACGCCTCAAACCTCGGCTAGGGGTGCACCTCGGCATCCTCCAGACCCAAGGTATGTGTTCCCCAGAGGAGTCGACGCTGCACATAAAAGTCAGAGAGCTCAGGGGGGTGCACAGAGCATGCGTGGTGTTCCTACCTCACCTGCTGGGCAGACTGGTCAGAGTCCTCATAGACAACACAGCCTCAATGTTCTACATTAACAGGCAAGGTGGAGCGCGATCCTCGGCCCTTTGCCAAGAGGCACTACGTCTCTGGGACTTCTGCATTGACCACGGAATCCATCTAGAAACGAGTCACCTTCTGGGTGCCAGGAACACTCTAGCAGATCACCTAAGCAGGGACTTCTCCTCTCCCCACAAGTAGGTGCTTCACCCAGAGGTAGCCAGCATGATCTTCCAGAGGTGGGGAAGTCCCCAAGTGGATTTGTTCTCCACCAGGCAGAACAGGATGTGCCACAGGTTTTGCTCCAGACAGGGTCTGGGCAAGGGCTCCCTCTCTGACGCTTCCTCCTGCCATGGGCAGGAAGCCCGATGTACTAGTTCCCTCCAATTCCGCTCATCAGGAAGGTCCTAGCGAAAATCAAGAGGGACAAGGCGCAGGTTATCATGATCACCCCGGCGTAGCCTCGCCAGCACTGGTTTGGGACGCTATCAAGCTTGTCAATGACCCCTGCTGAACCGACCAGACCTGCTGTCACAGGATCACAGCTGACTCTTGCACCCCAACCTCGCATCCCTCCACTTCACGGCGTGGATGTTGCATGGCTGAACCCGGATGAACGGGCCTGTTTGGACGGGGTCCAGAAGATCCTCCTTGAGAGTAGAAAGCCCTCAACTAGGCAGACCTATCTGGAAAAGTGAACGACTTTCTCCCGCTAGGCATTCTTCAGTGCAGTCCATCTTGGACTACCTGCTTCATTTAAAGAACCAGGGCCTGGCGCACTCCTCTATCCAGGTGCACCTGGCGGCCATTTCGGCCTTTCATCCGCCAATCCAGGGGCAGACTGTGTTCTCCCATGACATGATGGTAATGTTCCTTCGAGGCCTCAAGAGGCTCTTCCCTCAAGTCCAGTCCCCGGTCCCTCAGTGAGATCTCAGCTTGGTTCTGTCCAGGCTTATGGGTCCGCCCTTTGAGCCTCTGGCCTCATGCTCTCTATCTCACCTATCATGGAAGGTAGCTTTCCTCATGGCAGTGACGTCAGTGAGGTGAGTCTCCAAGCTGCGAGCCCTGACCTCAGAACCACCATACACAGTCTTCAGTAAGGACAAGGTCCAGCTCCGGCCCCACCTGGCCTTTCTTCCCAAGGTGGTGTCCACTTTTCACACATCTTTCTTCCGATCTTCTGCCCTAAGCCCCATGAGACCAGTGAAGAGAGTCACCTTCACACTTTGGACATAAGAAGGGCTCTGGCTTTCTACCTAGATAGGACAAAACCCTTCCATAAGTCGACTCAGTTTTTCGTCTCTACAGCTGAAAGGATGAAGGGCCTCCCAGTGTCCATGCAAAGGATTTCTAACTGGATCACCTCTTGCATTAGGACCTGCTACAAGTTAGCGGGAGTCCCTCCACCGCCAATCATCAGAGCCCACTCGACTCAGCGGCCTTCCTGGCACATGTTCCGATCCAGGACATCTGTGAAGCTGCAATGTGGTCCTCGGTGCACATGTTCATGGCCCACTATGCTATCACACAACAGGCCAAGGACGATGCTGGGTTCAGTTGAGCTGTGTTGCAATCTACATGTTTGTGAATTCCTTACCTGCCTCCAGGGGTACTGCTGGGAGTCACCTAAGTTGAACGGACATGAGCAATCACTCAAAGAAGAAAAAAGAGTTACCTTTTCCATAACTGGTGTTCTTCAAGATGTGTTGCTCATGTCCGTTCAACGAACCACCCTCCTTCCCCACTGTTGGAGTTTCCGGCAAGAAGGAACTGAGGGTGGAGGGGGCTGGTGGCATCCTATATGCTGCGGCATATGTGTGCCACTCCAGGGGGCGCAAGAGCCGGTCCCCTACGGATACTGCTGAGGGAAAAACTTCCGGCACCTGTGCATGTGGCAAGCGCACACACGTAAGATGAATGGACATGAGCAACACATCTCGAAGAACATCAGTTGCGGAAAAGGATAACTGTCTTTTCCTGTATAATTTAGGGACTTTCTGATGATGCCTGTTGGGCTGTATGTGTTACACAGTGGACACCTGAGAAGTTACAATCCCCCTCGAAGGTGCTACGCTGTGGTTTCAGTAGAGATATGGAAAAGCCAGGACATTTGGCTCTAGATTCAACTCCTTTCCATGCCCTTCAATGCCTTCTGAGTCAGAGGGTGTGGCTTTGGACCCACCTCAAGTTTCAAGTCCCACTGGAGTTGGCCAAGGAGTTACTCATTTTCTCTGTCCTCCTGTCTTGTTAGTCTTTGGTTTGTACTCCTTGTGTTCTCAAGCCCTGATCTCTGGCTCCACCCCCACATTTCTTCCTTTTTTGGTACTCCCAGTGCCATTCTAGCTGTGAGAATCATCCCATTCGGTTTGAGTGGTGCTCCCTAGGTGAGAATCCCCTTCCATCTGCATCTTCTTTCTTGCTCCCCAGGCCCACTGCTTTTGTGCACAGATGCTTTAGAATGTTACTACTTTTCATCTTTTGTTTCAGGAAAACTCCACGAGCCTGCTCCTATTGAAGTGAATGCTAGTTTTGCCATTGACTTCAACATGAGAGAGTTAAGGCTCCCAATTTGTATGTTGAGGTACATGCCAAGTTCTTGTAATTGAGCAATAGTGCCAGAGATATGCATGTGTACACGCACACACAGAGTGATATCAGAGCTGTGGCCTGTCCAGCTCCTCGGATCCAGAAAGTTAAAAACAAAAGTTTAGATGCTATGATAATATAAATAATAGATAACACTAATGTGCCATTGTTTGTTTCCCCACAACTCCCTTCAAATGATACTGCCACCATGGGGCTCTTTGTAAGCCATATGCTTGTCTCCTTTGGCCAGGTTTGGTACGAAGGATTTCTGTGATGCCCACTGCGACTTCCTCCATAAAGTGCATTTCCACTGCGTGGTGGAGGAATGTGGTGCCCTCTTCAGCACCTTGGATGGGGCCATCAAACATGCCAAGTAAGTGGAGGATCAAGAATTCAGAGACACACTCCAGGGAAACCCAAAGGTCACACAGTGTAGGCAGGCTGGGTCGGGACTGCAATGGGGGTTCATTCTGTAACTGCCTTTATGAGTGGGAATGTGGGTTTGCATGGTGGCTGAGAGGGCAGCTGTTGGAGCATCCACAGTCCTGTTTTAAACATATCCGGCTGAATTGCCTGCAGAATAGCTGGGCGTACTCTTTAATTTTCAGTGACTCACAATAAGTGTGCACCGGCATTGTGCTCAGCCTTTGGCAAATGTGTCTCTCATCTGGTTTGCAGTGTCAGCAGGGCTGAGAACTGGCCAGTCCTGTTTTCCCCTAAGCTGCCCAGGAGACTGTGCACCAGGAACACAGCTTCCCAGCATTGTAGAAATGTGCAATAAGAATTACCAACATAGGAAAGACAGATGGGAGCACCCTTTAAAAACCCACCATTCACTGCCCCTCGCACCCTTCTTGGAATGGTGTTGGCAGTGCTGCAATCACTGCAGAGTGGCAAACGTTGCATTTTTAATGGTGCCCACTGTATTTGTCTCGCCCTTGTCTCTGCAAATCCTGTTTAACAAGCACCTTCCCTGATTACCCAACATAGGAGAGAAGCTGCTTTCTAGGTCCCTATTTCCATGGCTCTGTTTGCTTTAAAGATCTTCGCTGCATGTAGGCAGGAGGCTTGGAGCTGAGGATTCAGCCAGCTCAGCCCTAACATCCCTCTCAGCATGGGCAATATAGCCCAATATAGGCCCTTCTTGTCGCCCTCAGAGTACTTTGGAGAGCAGTGGATGGCCAAAACTGAAGCAGCCAAAAAGTACTTGCATGTGGGCCAGATCCTGAAGTCTATACCGCACCCAGAACTCCAACTGACTCCAGTCTGAGTCTTGCATAAAGAAGAACTTTGGGATTTGGCCCCATTGTTGCTACAAGGAGAGCAGCGAAGGAAGGATTGGCCCCAAGTTCCATCTGCACTATCTGGAGGCAGAGAGATTAGAAAGTCTAATAGATATTATCTACCCCAGTTTCCAAGGGCCACCTCCAGCAGTCCCTACTCAAGCACAGTTCTTACTGAAGTCAATGAGAGATTTTCCCAAGTAAGGACTGAGCCAGGACTTCAGGGTGTGACCATATGACTGTGGAAGTCTGGATAGTTTTAAATGGAAGGAAACTCAGAGCAAACAGAGCTGGACTCTAGGCCATCAACTCTATCCAGAGCAGGATTGTTTCCTGTTGCATTTTCCACTGCTTTCTTCAGCCTATATACCAATGTCCCAAACAGTGGGGTTCCCATGCCTTCACAGACTGGTGGCTCTCACTGGCAGGAAGATTTTAGACCTACATAGCTCACCTCAATTTTAGTCCATTGCTCCTAGCTACACCCCCATGTGCCTCCTTAAATAATTCCTCTCCCTGTCTGCGACCAGATCTTGGGGGGGGGAACCTAAAGTCCGTGGGAGCTGGGGCTGCTCGGCAGCTGTCCTGCACTTTTCAAAATTTGGGTCATGGTTTACACCTGTCATGTACTCTGAGCTTGTTGTCATGTTCCCCTGACCCTTGGTCACCACTTAGCCAGCCTCTCCATAATCTGCCCTTTTTTTAGTCAAGGAGTCGGCAGCGTGTGCTTGCTCTCTCTAATTAGAACGGTTGTCTCTTCTCATTGCAGTTTCCACTTCCGAACAGAGGGTGGAGCTGTGAAGGGAAACTCTGAGTCTCCTTTCCCAAGTGCTGCAGAGACCAAGAATTCCTTGGCCCCCTCGTCGCCATCCACTACTTCCGTCACTATGGCAAGCGCTCCCACCCTGGATGTGCCCACTCCGAGCCCAGCGACTGTGCCCTCTGCCCCCACATTGCTAGCTTGGAAGCAGCTGGCTTCCACCATACCCCAGATGCCTCAGATCCCAGCATTGGTGCCTAACCTGGCAACTTCACCCTTGGCAACGACTTCCCTAGAGAACGCCAAGCCTCAGGTCAAACCTGGATTCCTCCAGTTCCAGGAGAAGTGAGTTCCTTGGGCAACAAGGGGATGATTGTCTTGCCTGCCCCAAGAGCCTCCATGTGCCCTCTTCAGCCCCAAGAGAGTAGACAGAGGCTTCTCCCTCCCCACTTCACCTCTGTTCAATGCTTGATCAGCCACTCTGTGTCCACCTGAGGCTTTCTCTTTGCAGCTGGGTGAGAGACAGATCCAATGAGAGGCTATTTATTCCACGCCCCAGGGTGCTCTCAGCACTTCTGCCCTCCCCCAATCTTGCAGGAAAGCAGCTATCCCAAAGTCTAACGAATGACTTCTTGAGCACTTAGAAAACCAACTGGATGGTTGAACACATCTGGGAATCCTTTTAGATAAAGTCAGGGGCGGAGGGTAAACCTGCTGACATGTTGTCTCAATTTTGCTGTACCTCTGGGGTGTGAAAGCAAAGGTATTGGGCTTTGCATTGTCATTGGTATGGGCCAGAGACTGCAAATCCTGCAGAAAGAAATCATGGTTGCCTGGTTCCAGGCTTTGTTGCGAAGCTAGACTTAGGCGATGTTTGCAAAATGTTTGGTGAAACTGGTCTGGGTTTGAGGCCAAGTTGGACCAGGTTTGGGATGAGTCTGGGCAAAATTAGGCCAATATGTGATGAAAACCAGGAGAAATTTAGTGAGTGATTTTTGACCTGAAACAAGGTGAAACTTGCCATGTCCAGCTATGTTTCTCTTAAAGCAAGGACTGTCATCTGCAAAGCTAACGAGAAATGGGTTTGTACAGATGCTTGGGAAGGAAATTCTTCTCGGCTCTGCCCACAGTAACACCTGCTGCCTCTTCTTTAGAACGTCAAATCTGTATCTTGGACTATGCAGCGCATCTTCCTTTTCTCACTAAAAATGATAAACTGGAAAAAAAGAAAGTGCTCACATGCTTTGATCAAACCAGGAATGGGGGAGAAGGGGAGCAGATGCATCACTTCCTGCCTTGGAAGAGCTTTGGCATCCCAGCTGGGCTGCTGTGCAAGGGTAGCAGGTCTCCTGAAGTGCTTTGCCCCCATTTGCAATGTTATTTGCTATTATTTACAAGGTAATTCAAGGGCTAAGCATTTGCCTAAGTGCAGCTGTAAAATAACACCACCACTTAGCACCTTGTTAGAGTTTTCTGCTTCAAAGCCTTTTGCAAACATTCATGAAGCTTCATAAGACTCCTGGGAAGCAGGCAAGTGTTATCTCCATTTTACAGATCGGGAAAAAGAGGCAGAGAGGTTAAGTGACTTGCCCAGGGCCAATGAAAGAGTATGGGTCACATCTGGGATTAGAACTCTGCAGCTCCTAGCTCTCCATCATGTGCTTAGGCTGTTAGGCCATGTCTCTCTGGGCCAGAAATTGACCCACTTATGTCTTCTTTCAAGCAAGCTTACTACAGGAAGCTCCTGGAGCAGGGAAGGTAGCACTGGGGACTGTGACTTGAATGCACAAGATGAGTTTTTGGCCATCTTATATACTAAGCCCTAGAAATTCCCCATAGTCTATATTTACATGGCCTCACAGTTTGAACTATGGGGGTATGAATTGCTACACAAACACACATGCTGCGTTGCAATTCCCCTGTGTGGACACTGCAGGTGCAACCTAAAAGGAACCTAGTTCGCAGTGACGTAGTCCTCTTTAAACAAGTGCCTTTTCGTTTGCGCCTGCAGCATTCACCTGGGGGAGTAACAACGCAGCTAGTGTGCACTGCAATTCACATCCCACAGTCCGAACCGTGACTTAGACAAGTCCTTAGAGTTCACAAACTGTAGCCAAAAAACAATGGAACGTGACTGCTCTGGGAGAGGCACCAAGGCAATTTAGATCATCAAAATAAATCACGATTGCACAAATTTTGCTTAGCCAAGGGCTCCACTGGCAATTTGCAATGTGCAGCCCGAGTGTTTCACCTAATCTGTGCAAAAAATGGAGCCAATGACAGCTCTCTTCATCCATTAACAGGAAGGTGCAGAATGTGGGGTCAACAGGTCCCATCATGATCTGAAGGGAACCACAGAGGCTCCAGGTCCCAGCATGCAGTGCTCCATCTTCACATACTCCTGTCAAGAGCGTGCACTGCCTGCTGGGGCTGATAGTGTCTGCAGGCTGCAGCTCCATGTTAACGAGGCTGGCCATGGGAGCTCTGTGGGCCGCATGTGGCCCATAGGCTGCACTTGGGCTACCCCTCAATTAAATGAGTGAATGTTGGGAAAGAAGCCAAGGTGTGAGGAAAGAAATGAGGATGATGTCTGGATTTTGGCTGTGTTCCAGTGACCCCTGTCTGGCGACAGACTGCAAGTATGCCAACAAGTTCCACTTCCATTGTCTCTTCGGGAACTGCAAGTACGTGTGCAAAACCTCTGGCAAAGCAGAGTCCCACTGCCTGGACCACATCAACCCCAACAACAACCTGGTGAATGTGCGAGACCAGTTTGCTTACTACTCCCTCCAGTGTCTCTGTCCAAACCAGGTAAGAGTAATCCAAGAAGAGTGCCCCTAGAGGTGGGCCAGGCAGGGGCTGTGGAGAAGAGGGAAAGGATGCAGGAGAAAAGGAAAAGGTAAAAGCCTGGCAAAGACAGGAAGACAACCTGGGGCCAATTCATCCCTAATGTTGTTCTACTGAACCACTGAATGAATCTGGCCTCTGATGCACAGAGCTATTTGAAGGGTATAAATTAGAGAGAGCAAGACTTGGGAAATCAGCTCCAGACCAAAATATAGGCAGTTTGTATTTGTTCAGAGCGGGGGTGTGGGAAGGTGTTGATTTTGGGCCTATTTCTAGTGTAAACGCTAAGTAAGGCTATGAGATAAAATGAAACAGGCAAATGGAGGTTGAATATCGGCAAAGGCTGCCTGTTAGATAGTGGAATAGTTTCCCTAGGGAAATGGTGGAAGTCCTATGATTTGAAAATAGATGGCCCGCTGAAGAGCAAATGCACTGTGCCCCTTGAAGAATGGACAGTGCGTGACATGGAACTGGAGGCCTTGCCCACCTGTGACATTAATGGCTCTGTGACCTTCAAAGAGAAAGCAAGTTGCAGCAGGCAACTGAGAGCACGGTTGCTGGATAAATCTAAAACAACCTGTCTCATTGGTTCCTTACAGCACTGTGAGTTCAGGATGCGAGGACATTACCACTGTCTTCGGCCTGGCTGCTACTTTGTGACCAACATCACCACCAAACTTCCCTGGCATGTGAAGAAACATGAGAAGGCAGAGCGAAGAGCAGCCAATGGTTTCAAGTACTTCACCAAACGGGAAGAGTGTGGCAGGCTAGGTAAACCCACCTTGTTCATCCAAATCATTGGATATACTGCCTGACAGCTCCGGCTGATAGCATACTCACTCTCTGGGTCACTTTCTCAATCTAAGGGTGTAGCCATTCTCCCGATACACTAGAGACTTCAGTCATTATAAACCTTCCTTTGACAATATTTTTCATATTCTCTCTGGGCAGAGGCACCTGTAGTTTAGCTTACGGGACCATTTGACCCTATCTTATCTTGAAAGAATGTAAGTGAAATTTTCCCTCAATGTTTATAGTTGTAGTACTTCTACATCCACTATCAAGGATGTATTTAGATCACGTGACCCTGTCTTGGCCAACTTGGGGTGGGGGAGCCCAAATAGGTATTAAAATGACCCACTTGGGCTTTGTAACTGTTCATTTATATAATCCAGAACATGAGTGAGCCTCAATGCACTTGACACAAAGATGGATTAAATAAAACACAGAATTATCATCCCCATTTTACAGGTGCACAGAGGTTGATTTCGCTACAATCATTTTGTAGGTTTTAATAGCAAAATCAGGAACAGAACCCAGTGATCTTGTTTCCCAGGCCCCTGCTCTAACCATTACAGAACACTGCCTTCTGGAGCCAGGAACAGAAGCCAGGCATTATGGCACCATCTAAATTGTAGACTGCACTGCTTCACTATAGCTGAGACACAAACCGACAGAAGTCAAAGATACAAAGAGTTAAAAGGAGAAACATCAGCCCCACACATAGAGGAAAAGTTAGGGTTGTGCCCCACCGAGGTTCTCTTCGGTGCCTAAATATTGGAGTATATGAGTATATATCCATTTCTGCCCTGGCTGAACAGGCTCCAGCTTGTATCCCCAGTGTTCTGATCAGGGGCCAGGGTCCTGTGAGCTTAGCTGCTATGGCCATCTCCACACTGGCAGGAGAGGGCTGGAAGGCCTCTTCATTTCTGCTCAAAGAAGCCAGCCTGTAGGCCTTGCCCCTTTCTTCCAGATGGAATGACCAGGCTCTGGAGGAGCAGCTTCCCCCTTTGATTGTTCGAGGTCTTTTCTTGCACCATGTGCTCTGCTGAACTTGTTGCTTGTTTTGGGCTAGAGTAGGCTGGGGGGGAAATGTTTTCAGTCTGGAAGCAAACAGAGAATGGTGGAAAATGTTTCTGTTTTGATGACTGCTACTCCCTTGTGTGAGAAGGAATTTTCACACCTCCCAATTTTGCCTGATTCCAGGCAGTTTAAGATGAAACTCTTTGATGTGCATTGCCAGGGCTGCATATCAAAAGGATAAATATTCCACCCCCCTGGCCTCTGCAGTAGCTTCTTTCAGTGCGAACCTTCCACTAGAGTGTCAGCTCATCCAAATATCTGATACAAGGCGCTGTGCTGGGCTCCTAGGTTTGCCCGCTAGTTAGATTCATCAGGTAGCACCAAAGCAGTTATGAAATATCAGCGCCTAAAAGCATCCAGCAAAAAGCAGGGAAAACAATTAGAGTCCCCACAGACAGCACCCCAGAGCCTCCATCCCACTGCATGGGACTCACATGGCCATTGTTCATTTTTGGCTTAAGTAAACCAATCAGCCCTGGTCAGAGGTTTGGCCTCAGCAGCCCCAGCAGGATAGCTCAGCCTCTTTGTCGTTTCCTACAGTTCTCTGGACACAGCTTACTCTAGAAGCAGTCAATTATTTTATGTCAAGGTCCAGATTTAAGAAAAAATATTAATAAAATAACAATAATGATAATAAATAAAAAGATTCTGGGATCCATTCAAAAGCATCTGGCGGTCCGGATTTGGCCCACGGTCCGCCTGTTGACTACCCCCAGTACGCTGTTGAGAAGCAGGAGAGGGGGAGTCAATGGCCAAAAAATACAAACCCATGACAACCAGAACAAAAATGCTCCCCTTCAGCTTTTAATTCATGAAAAATGTATGCTTGAGCGATAGGTCGTCCATGGTAATCAAGGCAATAAGTGTCAACACACCGAGGCCGGTCCTTACCTGGGGTCTCGGTTTACAAATGTCAGGAGATTGAGCAGTTGCTGTTATTTACTCAACTTTTGGTATTTCAGGTGATAGCCAGGGCTAGACAAAGCGGGGCGATGATATATGATACTCAGCCTGCCCCGCTGCCCTAGCAACGGGCAAGTCTTCACTTGCCCTTTGCTGATACTGTTTCAGTCCCGCCAGCACTGTTTGTTCTTCATCCCAAAGAACAGCACAAAAATGATGGGGAGGGCAGATGAGGTAGGAGTGTGGGGGAGGAGGGCCGGAATATCTAAACAAACACAAACTTGGCTTACACATAAAGCACCATCTCCGCCTTAAAGACAGGGCGAATGATTCAGGAGCTGTTTGGCAATGCCATGCCTACTATGTGTGTGGGCACGTACATGTAGGTATGTCTTTCCACATGACTGTAAATGAGTGTCTGTGTATGTTTCCATATAGGCATGTCTGTCGATGTGGGCAGCTAGATGTGTTCCTGCATCTGTATGCAAGTGTGTCTTTTGTTCTGTAGGTCTGTGTTGTGTGTACAGCAAGTGCCTCTGTATGCCTGTGTTGAGGTTTGTGAGTGTGTTTACATCAGGTGCGCAGCTGTAGGTCTCTGTCAGTGTGTAGACATGCCTATGGTTTTACTGCAGCAAGCTATACTTCAGCTACAGGATGTGGTCTGGGGATTGTCTGGTAATCAGCCACACAGATTCATAGTGATTTGCATGAGGCAGAATCCAGCATTTTCCCATAAAAAAAACAATAATGGGGCTGTTTAACTGAGTCTCCTTGTCTGTCTAGAGGCAGGTCCAGCATGCCAGAATCCGTGTAAGCCGTTTCCATTACCCTCGGCCTGGTACCAGCCCCTACGTCACCAAACCAGGAGTAGCAACAAACACTTCCTGGCTTCTCCACATTTGGCCTGGGACCATGCACTGGTCAGAGCTGGAAGGTTGGGGATGGGACAGAGGAGCCTCACAGCCCAGGGTGTTAAAGGGATTATCATTCTGCTTCCAGAGCACACAGATCAAAAGGAGCTGGCTGTTTCCAACATGGAACAATCCCTGATATTATTCTTACCTTCTACTTCAATTGTAAGCTCCTTGGGGCAGGGTCTGTCTTTTTGTTCTGCGTTTGTACACCACCTAGCACAATGGGGTCCTGGTCTAGGATTGGGATCTCTAGGTGCTGGCAAAATGCAAATAATCAACATTAATCATATGTTTCCCCCTTGTTCCCTCTGTCACAAGAGGGATGGGGGTGGTACTCTGTGGCTCAGGGCCACTTCCTGTGTCTAAATCAACCACATCCTTTCTCCCCATTACTCAGCTTGGGAAGGATTTCATTTTGGGTCTGGGGCTGTCATTGAAGAATCCACAGAGCACTCCAGATAATCAGGATTCAGTATGGCAGCAGTCTGGCGCTACCTCCAGTGTGTGCTGATACAACCCTTTCTCTTGCTATTTTAATGTACCAGATTTGTATCGGTTTTGTGTCTGCAGGTTGCAAGTATAACCAGGTGAACAGCCATTTCCACTGCATTCGAGAGGGCTGCCAGTTTTCCTTCCTACTCAAGCACCAAATGACGTCCCACGCCAGGAAGCACATGAGGAGAATGCTGGGGAAAAACTTTGACCGAGTTCCCACACAGGTGAATCCACTGGTTATTTAAGCAGCAGATACGTATGTAGTGATGCACCTTCAATTGCTCACTGCAGAGAGGCCCTGGGCTGAGCGCTGCTAGGTCCCCTCCCTGCAGCACTACAGCCAAGACTCACGCGCCTAATCTCTGAATGCCCCACACTCCACCTAGAGTGCAAAACGTCACACCCCCAACCTCTAAGTGTAGTAGGATACACACCTCAGGGCACCGGTGCCAGTGTACATACTCCCATCTCAATGCATAAGAATCCACATACCAGGATCCTGGTGCCAAGATTACCACTCCCAGCCTCAGTGCCGTAGGATCCACTTGCCAACATGTTCCAACTATCCCTGAAGAACAATGTCAGAGAAAACTGAACGTGTAAACAGATGGCTTTGGTCTTGACATCTTGCTTTTGGTGTGAAAAGTCCGTCTTAATTTCTTGCTGCAGGTTATTGGCCACACTTCAAGAAATGAAAATCTCCCCCATGTTGGCAGCATGGCACCCAGCCCAGCTTCATCAGGAACCCCAGCTTCCTTTCAGGGACCCCAAAGCATGATGGACATTGAAACAGATGAGTACATGGATTACACTGGCTGTAGCCCCGGGGGCATCTCCTCTGAATCCTCCAATATGGACCGCAGCTGCTCCAGCACTCCAGTGGGCAACGAAAGCACATCAGCAGGTAAGGGGCAGCAGGGGAGAAATAGATTTGCAGGTCTCTGCTGCCAAGAGCCCTAAACTCACAACCAGAGGCCAAGGAGAAACTGTGCCTTCTGACACATTGTGTCAGCCCCTGGTTCAACAGAGAATTGCCTTACGCTAGCCTAGCTCCCCTCCATCATTCACAGAGAGGGAGCCATTTCCACATAGTTCTGGGCTGTCCCTTAACTCCTGACATTCCCTTCTTTTTCTGCCTCTGAAGAGGTTTTTGTCCTATCTTTCGGAGCTGGACCGGTTTGAATAATTGAATTGCTCAATATCTGTACCAGAGCCATCGAGTCATTAGGACTGTAAAGTTAATTTCCCTTGCTGTTCTGCTTCCTGCCTTCCCCCAGTATCTTTTGTGTTACACTGTGCCACATCTAGAAGTCAGAGGTTTCCCTGCACTCCTGATGCTCAATAAACTGGACAACAGAGACCTCCTGGCTTCACTCTTTCAGGAAGTGATGTGTAAGTAAATGAGAACCTCTGCCATCACTTTCTCAGGAAGTGACCTATAAAAGCAGCTCCTCTCCCCTTACAAGTTGTGATGCAGAAAAGAAAACCTCTAACGTCACTACCTCCTTATCAGAGCGATGCACAGAGGAGATCCCCTGGTGTCATGTCTGCTTTATGCATCCCTTCCTAAAAGAGAACTCTAACATCCCTTCCTGTTTTGAGGATTGAGATTTGACCCTGCCTAACTTCTGTAAATTATGGGATTCTCTCTTCAGCAGGCAGATACAGAACTCATCTCTAATACCCTGTAGCAGTAAGTAAGGCTCCCTTAATTGTCCTTACCTCTGGCTGCCTGTTAGTATTCCAGGAAAGCTTTCTGTGAACTCTCCCCAGGGCTGCTTGTCTCTGAGTCTCTTTATAACATTTATTGTCTTTTGGGACCTTAGTTTCAGACCTATTTTTTTCCTACCTTGCCTTCCAACACTGATTAAATGAAAAATCAGGTGACAACCTGAGCCCAGCATTTCCCTGCCCAGGGGGTTCAGCTCAGACCTCAGGGCTGTGGGGTGGATGTTCATCTCCGTTACTTTTAAACAGCAGTAGGAAATGAGTAATGAATGATGCCCACTGACACTGGGTGGAGGCAAGACTAAGGAAGATGTCCTGACCTCTCACGTCACAGGGGCACTAACACAACCTCTGCACGCTACCCTGACATAAACATTCCACGAGAACGACAGCTGCACGTAGTGCTAAAGCTCCTCCAGAGGGTTTGGAGGGGCAGTAGCTCCCAGGATTCTCTATTAACTAACTGCACCGTCAGAGCCATCAGTCACACCTCCCGGAAAACAACCCACTGACTAATAACCATGTTATGAGTGAATCCGAAAGCCTCTGGGATAACACCCTGCAACAGAGTCCTCTCAGCAGCAGGCCGGTGCACGCTGGTGCCACGTGGATGAACAGACAGGCTAAGAAGGGAGGAATTTCTTTTTGGAAGCCAGGTGGCTCCACCCCCTGCAATTAAGGCCACTCCTTGTTTTCTGTGGTGACAACCATTCCCCCTGCTGCTGCTGCTGTCAGTCACGCATCTTCCATCTCCTCTCTGTTACAGTTCTGTTTTGTACGTGTGTGAATGTATTTTCCATTTTCATCATATTGCTTCCACTCTTGGGTTCTCATTTCGGTTCTTTTGTTTTTCCTTTTTGTTTTGTTTTTTCTGCTATTTTTTTCTCTCCACATTCTCCAGGCTGCCTGGTTCCTCCTCCTCCTCCTACTGCTGCCGATGATGCTATCCACAGTGCACCACAACCTCCACCTTTCTCACAAGCCTTGCTCAGGTCTCCCCTTCCTTCCCTCCCCTACCTCTTCTCTCCATCTTGTCTCTCATACTCTCTGCTCAGTGCCACTCTTGGATCCAGCAGGGGCATTGTCATGCCTGCCACCAGCACACCTGGTTTCTCGCCCATCATTGCCACTCCAACTCCAGTAAAAAGTGACGTTCCCCTAGTTCAGGATGCAGCAGGTAATTCTTATATGCTTTATCTCTCAGTGACAGCTCCCCCTGCCCATAGTCTCTTCCCACCCCTGAGCTCTGTTAAGTCATAAATGGAAAAGACATCACTATCTCTCTCTCTGTCTTGTTTAACTCTGTCCAAGGGCTCCCCCCTACACACACATCCCCTCCCTTCCACTGATGGGATAATAATGTCATGCTGTAAAGATGCCCAAGGAAGGTATCTGAAAGCACAGTAAATCACTGTGAAAAATTCTCATGACCAGAAGCAATTCCTCATCAATCCCAACCCAAATCCAACAGCAACATTTGTAAATAAACCTGCCGTTTTTGAGCCGCCTCCTCCTCCTGTTAGGTGTCCAAAATGCAACATGTTGACCACATCGCATAACAGGACTTGGAGACTGGTTTAGAGCTCTTTGGCCATCCAGTCTAGTAGCTCCCAACCCTTGCTGCACATCAGTACAGGTCATTCCAATGTGCACCATAGAACTTGGGACTGGCTTTCTCTATCGCATGTTTTGGGGTCTCATGGGCACAGGTGATGCCACTGACATGATGCATCTCAGTGATCTCTGTTGCACCCACAGTTATTTACATCCACCAATTACAGCTGCAGAAAGTAAGGCTGGTTTTCAAACACCTCAGGCCCTCAGTGTTTCCTACATGACAGAGCTCAGGGACATCACAGACAGGGGCGTTTTATACCAGTTGAGAATGGCTTTTCAGGGCGTGCTCAGTTTTGCCCTCTTTTCCCAGCCTGGCTCCTTCTCAGTTACTTGGAAGCATATTTGTGCTGGCAAAGTTATGTTTTTAAAAAGACCCACAGCTCAGAAACCTGAGCTATCCTCTCCCTCTGCTAGCTAGGCACAGTGTAAGCATGCAGAGGTGTGAAACTCCCCAACAGTGGTCATTGCCCTGCCCAGAGCTTCATGGGGATTTTGACTGCTTAAGTGGGATTTAAATTACGCCTTCACTTGTGGTGGCCCTCTGTAGAGGGAGTGTGGTCCAACAGACAGACAGTCACAAAACTGAACTCTTCTGACAGGCAAATCAGATCACCTCATTCTGTCTCAGTTTCCTCATCTGTAAAATGAGGATAATAATACTTTTTAAAGTATTCTGATGCCGATAGGTGAAAAGTACTGTATAAAATCATCTTCTGCTGACAGCATAGGCTGACTATAAACTACTTACAGTTGAGACCTGCTTCGGCCTAAATTTGTTGAGGCATGTTTGTCTCTAATTAGTTATTAGGGAATGAGCACTGTCTAGTGGTTAGAGCAGGAGACATAGAATCACGACTGCTGGGTGGTTCTCCATCTTCACCCACCCTACGGAAGGAAGTTGAACTAGGTTAATTAAATATGTGATTTTAAACAGCTTTAGTTAAACTGATACAAAAGGTAAACACTTAGTTTAAGATGAGCTGAAATAAACCTGGCTTAACCAAACTGATTCAAAATTGTCATAAGCTAAACCAAAACAAGCCACTCTCACATCAAAGTATGTGTCCATACTGGAGGGGGGCATGGGGATCTTGCACTGGTTTAACTAAACATGCATTTCAGTGAGGACAAGGCATCAGTGTCCTTGGGCAAGTAATTTAACCTCTCTGTGCCTCACCTAGCTCATCAGTATTATGGGAATAATGATACTTACCTACCTCTTAAAGACAGTGGGAGACTCAATTAGTTACTATGTATACAGTGCTAGGGATTATTCAGTAATGTACACACCTCTTTAAAACCATTAGTGGTTTAATACTTCTTTGTAATATAGATACATGGGGCCGCATTATCTGCTGACTTACACTGGCTTTACCCCAATGCAATTCCATGACTTCTATGTTGCTGTTATTAGTTATCGTTTGTTTTACAGTGGCAGCTAGAGACCTCAAAGGAGATCAAGGTCCCATTATGCTAGGTGCTGTATACACCCAGCAAGAAACGGTCCCTGCCCAAAGAGTTTGCACTCGAAATAGAGAAAGAGGGTGAGAGAAAGGGAAACTAGCAGAAGATTTGGGAACTGAGGCAGAGAGATTACATGGTTTGCCCACGGTCACACAGTGAATCTGACAGCACCAGGAATTGAACTCAGGTCTCCCAAATTGCCATCCAGTGCCTTAACCCCAAACTACGGAATTACTCCTGGTTAATCACAATGTAAATAAGATCTAGAATCAGGCCCAGTAACTAGACTCTTGCAATCTTTTTCTTCCTCTCCAAAATAGGAGTGTAGCAAGGAACTGGCCTGGAGATCAGTGTCCTGTACCAGGACATGAGTGCAGCCTGCAGAGCACCCCTGCACCTTGCCACCTATAAGCACAGATTTGTGTCTGAAAATAAAGTGTGATTTGGGGGACCTGGACCATAATGGGATAGGGATTCTGTAACCTTGAATTCACTGGTTTGAATCTGGTTGAGCTTAATAGTGATGAAGAGTTATTATCTCTCTGGCGGCTGTTTAGAGGTGCAGATTAAATCAGTGTAAGGGGGCTTAGCCCAGTTCCTAGTGAACATCACTAAGACAGCCTTCACTGTGAATTGCCTCCTTTGTTGCCAGTGTCACCAGAGACACCATGCATACTGAATGGGCAAGTGAGACTTCTGTCCTCTGCCTCTCTCTCCTAGGCATGGGCTCACTCTAGAGGGATGTTGGCATTGTACTGGGGGGAGTACTCTGGGGGGAGTTTGGCCTACTGCCATCCATGCCGTCCCTGCTTGGTGGAGAGTTTGAACTCTTCTATCTCCAAGGTTTTCAGTCTGGTGCTGTTCCTCAGTATTCAGTGTTTCTCACCATTTTGGAGACTCCATTTGATAAGCACCATCCTAGCTTCAAGGGGCATCATCTAAGGCCCTCCCATGGCTGACACGGGAAAACCAACATCTGCCACCTTGAGTACATGCTTACAGTCAGCAAAAGAACTTTAAAGCATTCAAACAAATGGTCGAGTGTGTCTTCAGACTCCTAGAGCAGGATGCAAACTGCTTTGGTGCTGGGACCCAGACACTCATGACACAGACCATGCCTCTTTTCAACAGGATGGCAGCCCCAGCATGCAGCTAAGGAAGGCCCGTTTTAATGGGAAACTGTAATTTCCAGTGAAATTCACCATTTTGCACCTGGTGAGAGAGTCTTCTTGCCTCCCCGAGTCCTGCTCTGAGCACACTGGATCTGGAGCTAGGGGTTTTTCGTCTTCCTCTGCAGCATGGGGTACCGGTCACTGCCAAGTGCAAATGGTGGATTCTCTGTAACTTTAAGTCTTTAAACCATGATTTGAGGATGTCAGTAACTCAGTCAAAGGCTAGGGGTCTATTACAGAAGTGGGTGGGTGAAGTTCTGTGGCCTGCGATATGCAGGAGGTCAGATTAGATGATCATGACTGTAAAGTCTCTGAGTCTATGATTTGACCTGAGGAATAACCAGTGGGCAGAAGAGGAAGGAAATGTGGATGTGGTCAAATTCTTGGTATCAGGTTCAGTCCTCTGGGACTCCGGCACCTATCTCCAAGGATGGGAAACTGATATTGGTCCCTTCGTGGCAAGCGGGTTGATTGTTGAGGCTCAAGGAAAGGCTTTAAAAGTGGGATTTTTCTCTTGGAGCCCAATGGATAGTCATTTGAGAATTACCCCTACTGAACATCTGTCTGTGTGTGCTCATCAGTGTAATATTTAGGCTGATTCTGGCCAAAGTGCATCCTGCTTCTAAAAATCCCCCCTTGCAGTTTTAATTAGATGCGGTGAGTCTTCTCCACTTCCTGTCCTAAATAGCTGTGCCCGATTAAACAGCAGTGAGGGAAAAGGATGCTGTGTGTAGTTTATAAAGCACTTGGGGATTGTTTGGGGTGAAAGGAGCAATCAAAGATCAATGAAAGTGCCACATTCCGTGGACTGGGATGAGCTTATTCCTGGGGAAGGAGGACTAGAAATAAAGTGACAGGAGAGGCTGGGAGATTTTTGACCCTGACAAGAAGCAACAGCTGATGCTTGGACATTATCACGTCTACAAGAGTGGCAACTATAAGGATTTCCTGGTGCCAAGCAACACAAATAGCATGGAGGTAGAGTGTGTCAGGAAATCAGGTTGACTACTGCCACAGTATTGAATGAGCACTAATCGGCACACCTTCCTCAGCCCCTGTCCAGGATACAAGGCTGGTCAGGTGACTTACTGGGCTGGGGGCTGCTTCCCCTGCAGCATCGTGCATTGTCCACGGGTCGTAGGTAGAATACGGGGTATGATCCAACCTGGCAATTACCATGTTGGTTACAGGAGGTGATAGGAGTTCCTGCTGCCCCTCTATGAGTAACACCACTTTCCTCTTCCTATTCCCAGGGAACACCATCACCATGCCAACTGCCTCGGGGGCCAAAAAGCGCTTCTGGATCATTGAGGATATGTCTCCATTTGGCAAGCGCCGCAAGACAGCCTCCTCGCGCAAGATGCTGGATGAGGGGATGATGCTGGAGGGTTTCCGGCGCTACGATCTCTACGAGGACTGCAAGGACACCAACTGCCAGTTCTCTCTCAAGGTCACCCACTACCACTGCACCCGGGAGAACTGCGGCTACAAGTTCTGCGGCCGAACCCACATGTACAAGCATGCCCAGCATCACGACCGCGTCGACAACCTGGTGCTGGACGACTTCAAGCGCTTCAAGTCCTCGCTGAGCTGCAACTTCCCCGACTGCCAGTTCTCCGGCAACAGCACGCACTTCCACTGCCTGCGCTGTGGCTTTCGCTGCACCGACAGCACCAAGGTGACCGCCCACCGCAAGCACCACGGCAAGCAGGACGTCATCAGTGCTGCCGGCTTCTGCCAGTTCAGCTCCAGTGTGGACTGCGAGGTGCCGGACTGCAAGTACAAGCTCAAGTGCTCCCACTTCCACTGCACCTACCCCGGCTGCAAACATACTGTGGTGGGCATGTCACAGATGGACTCACACAAGCGCAAGCATGAGAAACAGGAGCGGGGGGAGCTGCCAGCCATCTCTCCCGGCCCTGAGGGCCTCCATCACTCCACCCTGGAGTATGACATCCAGAACTCTTCCGTAAACCTGGACAGCTCCCTCAACCTCAGCACTGATGCCAACAGCTCCCTCTTCTTCCTGCAGAATGCAGCTGGCGTGGGCCTCAGTGACTCCTTGGACCTCAGCAAGAAGCTACCGGAGGCTGCTGCTGGCCCATCACCCAGCAGAGCAGGGACAAGCCCTCACGAGAGCAGGGTGATGGTATCCAACTCCGGCGATGTGGAGGATGAAGACGACTCATCCCAAGATGAGGACGATGAGGAGGAGATAAATGAGGAAGAGGATGATGATGAAGAGGATGACGATGATGACGACGAGGAGGAGGAGGAAGAGGAGGAGGAAGACCTGAACACAGACTCTGAAGAGTCACTCCCCGACCCTGAGGGCCTGGCCACTAAAGAGGATGGGGAAACAGGGGAGGCCTCTACTTCCATAGACCATGGCGATGCTTCCAGGCCTCTGGGTGAGCCAAACCCAGACTTCACATCAGCCCCCACCCCTGCCCTGACCCCAGCCCACACCCTTGCACCGGCAGCTTCTCCTTAACCTTAGAGACAGCAGCAGGTTTGGTTTTGCTCTTAAATGAAATTATTAAGAGGACCCCTTATGAGGCGAGAACAAAGCACCGGGACGGAAAGCGACAAAACGAACTCCACACCGCACGCATGAGGCCCCACGGGACCGACAGGACAGACATGGTCGCATGGGGCCAGCGCACCATCACTTCATTCTGCGGATGACAGAAGACAGGGCAGGACGCAGAGACACGAAACCCTTCTAGATGGACACTAGCTCTGAGGGTGACATCTGCTCTCCTTTCCTCCCCCTATTGTGGGGCGTGTGCCCAGTCTCGGGACCCCTTCTTTTGGGGTGGGCTTTTCCCCCCTCTTTTATTTCTGGATTTTATTTTTCCATGGTTTTAGTTGTATGATACTAATAATAATCTCCACTCCTCGGAAGGGGGGTGTGGGGATGGCAGGTGATGAATTTTAGAATTATATGGGTTTTTTTAAGTGCGTGTAAGGAACTGGTGGCACAAAGGCAACTAGCTAAGCCTTTACCAGTGGGGGCGGGGAGGTCTTTTTCTTTTTTCCAGCATTAAATAAATGGGAGAGACTGATGCACCAGACAGCAAGGGTGGGAGGGGGTATTTATTGTCTTACAAACGAGGAAGCATTAATGAATCAGTGGGGCTGGGAATGGAACACTTCTCTGTTCTTCCAGATCCTCTTTATTATTATTAATAATAATAATTTTTAAATGCTATTTATATTGTTAAGCTTCCCTTTGTCTAGAACTGTCGGAACAGCTGTAGGTCACCTCCCCCAGCTCCTGCTGATCTCCTGGTAGTGATCTAGCTGCAGCCATGGTAGGGAAGGTCACCATATGGCGGTTAAAGGGTCTGTCACTCACACTGGAGGACTGGGGTTTAACCCCCACTCCCATCCCCAGGTGCTACCCTTTTTTCTCCAGATTTAGGCTCTTTCTTTTTGGTGCTTCAGAGACAGTACCCCTGTCTCAGGCAGGCTGTGAATGGAGGCAAGAGTAGAAGGTGAGATTAGCATCCTTTGCCTTGGTGCAGCTGGAGGGGAAGCACTCCTGCTGCTGGAAGAGCAATGCCTTGCTAAATGCTACTTGCCCTCTGACGCAGGGCAATTGAATTTTTTAAATGATGAGCAAGCAGAGTATCTTCAGTGTTTTCCTCCTCAAGGTGAGGGTGGGCAAGTAGATTCTGTGCAAAGGCTAATGAATTTCCCGAAGGGGAGAGAGAGCATAGCCACCACCCACACAGAAAGGGTGGGGAGGATTAATGCAGACACTGGGCCAACTTGGCTCTCTCCTCAGATGCTGGATAGAGAGCTATTGCTTGCTCAGGTCCTGTACCCAAATACCCTTGTCTGCTGTCAGCCACTCCTGTGGCACGGCGAGCAGTGGAACCTGAGGGCACGGCTACCTGCACTGCAGCAGGGTGTCAAGCCTACTCCACATGGGCGAATGGCACCAAGGCCTGCAGCACAGTTTATGCAGTGCCTGCAGGCAGCACCATGGTAGTTGGACAGACCTACAGCACTCAAATGGTTACAAGCTCTCCCGCTGTTCTCTTCCCCCAACCCTGCCAGTAAAGAGTTTACACACACACACTACAGGAGACTATCCAGCATTCTCACAGATGACAGTTTCTGTTTGACCCCCAAGTCCTGAGACAGAGAGCTTGTCTACACATGTGCACTGGCCCCAGAAGGACTAAAGGTGTGAATGAAGCTTGATGTAGTGATTTCGGTGCCAGTGTGTAGACCAACTGGGCATTTTGCTCCCTTGTGTCTAAGACTTTGCCCTTGTTTATTTTGTTCTGTTTTAATTATTTTTTCTAATAACAAACCCCCTAAGCCCAAGGAATCCCTGTCATTCATTTCTACCCTACACAGAAAGAGGCCTCAAGCAGTTTGGGTTGTTTTCTTATTATTTTCCTAAGGAGCCAGCGTGGATCTGGGTCTGAATGATAGACAAGCTCCTCAGCTGTTTAAATGCAGGGAGATGTTTGGATAATGCTTAAAAAGGAAAGGGGGGGGAGAGAAAAAGGAAAAAAATAACAAAAAAAGGATTGTACAGTATTTTTCCTTTAAAGGTTATTATATATAGAACAAAGAGAAACAATGCCTGCCAGAGGGAGACGGGCCTGCCTTCTGGATAGCCCCTTAGAGCCTAGATTTGGTTACTTGTGTGCAATTTTTTTTTTCCTCTTTCAGGGTTGGGGTTTTTTTTTTGTTTGTTTGTTTTTAGCATTTATTGGTAGGGGGCAGCAAAGGGGGGAGGGGCCTTAACCTCATAGTTTGAGGCTGTCTTCATACTCCTAGCACTGACTGGAGCTGCACGATTCCGAATTTTAACTTGAATTTTGTAGACAAACAAATGGCTGTTGTGAAAAGAAGTTTGTAGTTTAATTTAATATGGTGGGGGCGGTGGTTTGCTAGCGGTTATTTGTGTGGCTTCTATTTTTCATATGGTTTTATTTTTGTTTGTTACTCTTCCCCGCCCCCCACCCCGCTTCTTGTTTTCTAGTACAGTCCTCCCCTATTATTCCCCACACACACCAATATAAGGAAGCTAGCTTCCTCAGTGAGTACAGAGAGGGATGTGGGGCATGTTGTCCCAGAGGCAGGATGGGTTAGATTGGCTGTACTTAGAGCATTTAGCCGCAGGTTTTATACTGTGTTGCCCTTGTCCAAGCACTTACCTACTAGCGTGATGGGTGCTATAGAAAACCCTCTAGTCCTAACATGGCTCCAAATCTGCAAATACACACAGCAGTGCTTAATTTGCACCATTGACGTCAATGGTGTTTTGCCATTTACTTCAACGGGACTGCAAGCTTAGAACTCCATACAGTCATAAGGGTGTTCAGGATTGGGGGGGCCCTGGAAGGGGTAAGGTAATGGAGATGGATAGCTCCCTGCAGCTAGTGGTTGCTATGCAGGACAGCTAGGAGCCTGCATCTTCAGTTTTGCCTCCCCGTGTTCAGATCTCACCAGCCTCCACTGACTGAATCCTATAAGGTGGCAGCTGAAAGCAGCTGTGTAGGGCAGAGGTCTGAGAAGAGAACCACCACTCCCTCCCCCACTCTCAACCCCACAGTGCCTCAAGCAAGAGCTGCGTTTATGACTCATCCCTGCCCCCCCCCCCATCCATCTCTGACCCATACATCAAACCCTCTTCTGACCTTAGACAGTTCTTATTTTCAGGAGCTGGCACTGGGAAAGGACAGGCTGGTACCAGACTCAGCCCGCCCAACAAGGGCCTGATCTGGCAACACGCTGAACTCCCCCCATAGCACTCACTGAGAGTGCCCACCACCTCAAGATGGGGCCTCAGGTTGACCCGCACTGCTCAATCTGCCTATCCCTGATTGCATTTCCTTTATTTTCTTTCTTTCCAACTGAAAACTCAAGATGGGTTAAAACCAACAAGTCTTTTTTGCCACATAAAGACCCTGATTCAGGAAAGCCTTTAAGCATAGCAAATAAATTGCGTGGTTATTTTAATGAGACATAAACATGGGCTTCTAGTTAAGCATTTCCTTAAGGGAGTTGCTGAACAGGGATGGATTTAAGTGCGTTCCTGAACTGAGGTCATGTACAGTACACAGGACTCCAGTTCAGCAAGTGGTGTATGACTTTAAGCACTGGAGTCAGTGGGGCTGCTCACATGATGAAATTTAGGCATGTGTTTAAAATAGCTTGCTGACCTGAGGACCAGGGAGTTCAACTGACTGACTTAGGAGCGGGAGAGACAAGACCGAATTAGTCTGTTCAAAACAAAATAAAAACAAACACACAAACAAAGCCCTTGAGACAAACCCTCCCAATTCTGCCACCATTCGCTGCTGAAGAGAGAAAAACAAGCAACTAGGCCATTCTAGACACACACTCAACTGGATTAATGTCTGTGTAGAAGAAATTTTATTAAAAAACAAAAAACAAAAAAAAGTTTAAAAAAACTTTTTTTCAATGTAGCAAAAAAAACAAAAAAAAAAATCCCCAAGATTTAAAAAAAAAAAGGGAGGGAGAATTTTAGCCTTTTGTAATATCCATATTGCACACTAGGACTATAAGCCATTGCTAGCTCATTTTGAATTTTAAATGTGTAATTTTGTTTTGTTTTGTTGTTGTTTTATTTTTATTTCCGGGGGGGAGGGGAATTAATGCTTGAACCACCAATGCTCTTTTTAATGTTTTATAAATATGTATGTGTATATATATAAATATAAAAACAATATGTATGCACATATATATGTGTGTGTGTATATATCTATATGTATATACATATATATAGATATATAGATAGATATATATAGGTTTTGAGACAAAAAAAAATGCAGAAAGTGAAAAGAAAATAAACCACCCTAAACAGGACGGTGTGCTCTGATTTACTTGAATCTGGTCTCTTCGGCACCTGCATTATTAAGAACTGAATATTTTTCCACTTGAATTTAGTGCTATTAGAAATTTAATATATGTGTTTTATTTATTTGATTTTTTTTTTTTTTTTTTTGCATGACTGATGCAAGGTTTGACATTTTCACTCAATAAAAACTGGAAAAAAAACCAACCAACCAAACAAATGACGAAGTTGCCTTATTCATTGGGTTTATTGGTCTCTGGCTTGTTTATTTTTAAGGATCTCAAAGGTTTCTGACTGGTTGTGGTTTCTTAAGGCCCCCATCCCAGGGCTGCCACCAGTGCCAGGGCAAAGCCTCTCTATTAACCAGCCACGATTATATGATTGGCACCTGAGTGATGTTTTCATCTGGACTCAAAAGAGTTGAGGGGATGAGCCCTACTGACGATGCCCCCCAGCTCCTGCAAACATTTAAGCACATGAGTAATTTTACTCAGAGTATTCACTGGGGCTACTCACATGTGTAAAGTGTATCCATGTGTGTTCAGTGTTGTTTGCAGGATTGAGGTATGTCTACGCACCATAAACTGTGTACAGACTAGCCTACCCAAGTGAGAACAGGGACCTCCTGGAGTCATGAGATTGAGATGGTGTTGGGGAAAGGCAAGCACCTTTGCTGGAAGGCTACACAAGCTAGCTTCTATAAACTGCAGTGTTAAAGCCCTGTGCCATGGTCGGGCTAGTAAAGAACCCCGTTCCAGGCAGGGCAACCAACAAACAGGCAGAAGAGAGCCCAAGTCCATTCTGGCATAAATTGCTATTTACCTGGTTTTTAGCAGGGATCTGCCCACATCATGCTGCATATCTGTAGGCTGGCGTGACTGCCACCTGCGATTAGATGCACAGGCTGTTGGCTTTGGGCAGCGCTGGAATGCCCTGCCCAAGTGTGACGCGGCACCGAGCAGCAGATCCTGCAGTGCTGAGTGCTGGCTGGAGAAACAGATACTAGATTAGCGAGAGCCCCAGTGGGTGTGCAATACAGCTTGCTCATGCGCCACTGCTGGTCCCCAAACAAGAATTATTCCAGGCCTGCCCACTTGGAGAGAGGGATGTGCCATCCTTTCACCTCAGCTCACATCCACACTGTCTAATAAAGCTGTCCCCTGTTCAGCCTGTGTCTATAGATCTGCTGTACCTAGGCAAAGGAGCTTCCGCTGAATTGACATGTTGTCTACATGTCTCAACCATGCACAGTGAAACCTGCCTTAAATGGCCACCCTCAGGCCCAACACAAATCCACCTGCCTGCCAAGCAGGGCTGGGACTGATTGTCCTCAAAGCACAGACGGCCCCCAGACACTGAAGGCAGGCGCTTGACTCTCACAGCATTCATCACCTTGCAGCCTTGTTCCTCAGCCCTGGCAGCGCCAGGTGAGATGCTCCTACAGACAGGCCTGGCCCAGAACCTTGCGGCTGGGCTAACCATTTCCGAGTCCCTCCCACCACGGTCCGAGCAGCTCATGTCACTCAAAGAAAGCAAAAAGAAAGACGCCCCGCTCCCCTGCCTTGCCCCTCCCCTCAGCTGCCCCTGGCAAGGTGTCTATTTGTGCCATGTTACCCTCTCTGCCACCCATCAACGGGAGCCCAGAAGCAGCAGCGCAGAGCCTGCCAAACGTTGCTGCCTTGGCAGCTGTCGCCTCCTTGTTAGCAGAGGGGATTAAGACTCCTCTCTCTTTCAAAGCCCCCTGGTTGCTCCGCTTCTGCTCCCAGCCATCCTGTTTTCAGATGTCATTATCCGAACACGCTCCTAAGCCGCCCTCGGAGCACAGAGGTTTGTTCACGCTGGAGCTCTGCCCGCAGCACGTGGGACGTTTCCAACAGGCAGGCAGCGCGCACACACACACACGCAGCTGGGAGGCTCGCGTTGGGACTTGCCTGCTCTTTGTGAGGCTCTCATTGCACTTAAATAAAAGAGTGAGTAATTTATGGGAGACAAAGCAAGTTCAACAAATGAAAGCCATTGCTGCCACACTCCCTTCAGGCCCTCCCCACTAGAGATAGGGCCTGCCAGGCTCTGGGGCCTGACACCTACAGCCTTCGGTGCGTTTCAGCACACACATGCACTGAACTGTGCGTATACACACAGAGGCCCAAATGCACAACACAAACTCAGGGATGCACTGCCTTTCCCTTTCCAAACAAGTTCACTGCCCTTCACCTGCCTGAAAGTAAATAAAGAGCATGCAGAGTAACTGAGGACACACTAATGGGGACAAGTGGGGGCCCCTTCACCATGAGGGCCAGCAAGAGAGAAATCAAGAGGTCAGGTATCAGTGTTAGCTTGAAACGGGGTACTGGACAGTGTGGCGGTACAAGACGCCGACATTTCCTTTAGCTACAGGCCAACCCCAGCCTCTGTCTCAACAGGGAAAGTAAAAAGTGTATTAGGAAAATGGTGCTTTTAGTTGTGCCTCTCCTGATGCCCCAGAATTACTAAGTCTGAGCTACAAGAATCTCTGATTTTTCTCATCAGGTACCTCTCCAGCTCAATCACCAAAAGCCAGAACCAACACTCGACCCAGCAAGGGCCACAGAGAGCCAGAAACCCAGGGAGTGAGCCAGGCAAGCAGTCACTGCTGCAGCTGGCAGAGAGCGATTAGCCACACCCTAAGGTGTGCAGAGCCATGGCTAGTGCCCGGAGAGATGCTCCTCACAGCTTGATCACCTGAGTAGAAAATGCAGTAAAACATGTTGGTTTTACATTGGTGAGGCCTCATCTGGAGTACTGTGTCCAGTTTTGGGCCCCACACTACAAGAAGGATGTGGATAAATTGGAGAGAGTCCAGCAAAGGGCAACAAAAATGATTAGGGGTCTAGAACACATGACTTATGAGGAGAGGCTGAGGGAGCTGGGATTGTTTAGCCTGCAGAAGAGAAGAATGAGGGGGGATTTGATAGCTGCTTTCAACTACCTGAAAGGGGGTTCCAAAGAGGATGGTTCTAGACTGTTCTCAATGGTAGCAGATGACAGAACGAGGAGTAATGGTCTCAAGTTGCAGTGGGGGAGGTTTAGATTGGATATTAGGAAAAACTTTTTCACTAAGAGGGTGGTGAAACACTGGAATGCGTTACCTAGGGAGGTGGTAGAATCTCCTTCCTTAGAGGTTCTTAAGGTCAGGCTTGACAAAGCCCTGGCTGGGATGATTTAACTGGGAATTGGTCCTGCTTCGAGCAGGGGGTTGGACTAGATGACCTTCAAGGGTCCCTTCCAACCCTGATATTCTATGATTCTATGATTCTATGTTTTATTCTGGGAGGTAATTAGCTCTGGCGGCACAATGCCTCCTACACCCAAATGGAGGCAAATTCAAGACTTTTGTAACTTCTTGGGAAAAGGGAGAAGCAGCCATCTGGGCTTCAAACAGAGCACAGTCTGCCCCAGCCTTGGACAATCACGCAGAAGCACCATGGGACTTCCAAGGCGCAGTGCACTTAAGGGAGGCCCAGTGACTTGCTGTAGACGAATCATCTTCAATTCCATAAGCCAGGCCGTCAACCGTCTTGAGAACCAAATCTGAATTGGTCCAGTCACAGCTGTGCAGGGCCCAGGCCTGGAACAGCGGGGTAGGGTCTCTAGTCAGAAATGTGGGGCATCAGTAAAGCTGGGTGGGGAGCCCAGAAGTGGAATAGCTGGGGGAGCAGTAGGTGAGGCATGAAGCACTGAGCAAGCTTCCGCCATAAACCTCCAGGCTCCTACTATTCAGGACAAAGAACAGAGTATCTCCCACAGGAGGGCAGGGATGGGGCCTGCTTGCCTCCTTGAAGGACAATGAAGAGTGACTCTAGGATGGCCTCCTGCTTGCACCATGGCCAGGGCAAGAGCTGCTCTTTCCCTCGGCAAGCTGGACACCAGAGATGGGGCAGACATAAGAGAGAAATGAATGGAGCCAGTTCCCTCCATGCTCTGGCACTGCCCTTCCCACTCAGCCTTGGGCTGGAGGCCAGCTGCTGCCACCTGACCCCTCCCCTCCCAACCATGCTACACCATGGGATTTATCTCCAAAGCTCTAGAAAAGAAGATTTTCATAGGGCACAATTATTGCGGGACCTCAGGGAGGATGAGAGTGGGGAGTCTGGGGTAATAATGCAAAATATCCCAGAGAGAGAGAGATTTGTAAGTGTCAGGTAAGAGAAAGAAAGGGGGGTTAAGATCAAACAGAAACAATAAGCTCAGAGTTTCACAATCAGGCTCTCAAATCCCCTGCACATTTTTGCATAAGCATTTCCCAGAGGTAAGATTTTACACGTGACACAAAGTGCACCAGTTGCTTGCTCTGCACTTTCCATCTATGCCCCTGATTTACACTCCCAAACCCAACGCTCTCACACACAAAAGCTCACGTCAACCACCTGCAGGCGCCATTTTGAAAGCTCAGGGGAGGCCCCTTTGAAAAGGAAGCTCTTGGGGTAGCAAACGAGTGCTTGCCTCACCATGGAGCGGAGGGAACTTGAGGCAGGAGCTTTACAAAATGACGGTAAAATCTCATTTCTTCTCCTATGAGAACATAAACTTTAAAGCTGTAGCTGAAAGTCCCTGAGGAGTTTGTACCACTCCAAATGACAGGCATCCAGACTGCAGGGATGTTATGAGAGTTTCATATCAGAAAAACTCTTTTTTTGTACAGATAAGGGTGAAACTTGCGGGCTAAGCCTAGAAAGAGTGAGAGTGTGCACATGTGTGTGTACACTACTGAATGTGTATATAAGTCTGGGCATTTGTGTATACATATAGTATGGAAGGGGGTCTCTGTGTGTATGCAAGTCTGCGTCTAAGTTTGTATGCATGTGAAACCATGTGCACACACATATGTACATACAGTACACAGGGCTTGTTGTGCCAACTTCAGAAATGGCCTGTGAGCGTGCCTGCAGTGCGTATGGGCAAGCAAGTGTGAGTGTGACACAGACCAGGCTTGTGTAAGGGAGGGTGCGTGTGAGAGAGAGGAGGTCTGGGTGTGTATGTGCACACAACAGAAAGGTGAGTGAGGGTGATTTTGAGTCTGTGTATTGTGGACACAAGTGTGTCAAAACACAACAGTCTGGCAGGAAACCCTAGCTTTCCCTCTCCGTCTCCTGACCTGACCTAGCTGTGCTGGAGCCCGGAAGCTGACAATAACTAACTCTGTAGGGGGGAGAATCCCTGGGGGGTGGGGGAGAAGGCAGGGGTTGTCTGAAAAACACTTGTTGGGGTGGTGGCTAGGATGGGGGGTCAGGGCCCCTCCACACAGGCTCTGGGGCAAGAATGGGGCTGAGATACAGTCTCTTTTCCTTTAGGGCTCCCAACTCTGCAGTCCATTTGCTGTGAAGAGCTTTGTTCTCTCCTGGGGCTGTTTTTTCACCTTACCCTAGTGGTGACTGGGTGATCTCTATCCCTGGGCTCTGCCCTGGCTCGTGGAGCATCTCCGTGGCAGAGGTAGCTTAGCTTGGCCAATGGGGTGGCTTCCCTCCTTCCTTTTGCTCTTTTTTGGCAGGGAAAATTTTAAACAAACAAATGAAGAAACACTGAAGATTTAAGTAAACAGCCAAAGATTTATCTGACAGGCCAGCTAAGCAGCCTTTCCCTGGCCCAGACCCTCCCCTTCCCACTAGCCACTACTTACTGGGGCAGTCTGGGGAGATGCTTTTCACTCTGTCTGGGAAACCAGGCCCCAACAGCATTTACTCTCAGCCCCAGCTGCCACAGGCAGGAACCCACCACCCAGGAGCTCACACCAGCACCACCTTGGGCAGGGCTCCCAGCAAGGGGCTCATTACCATCATTACCATGACCTGGGGGCTTTGAGTGGCCTCACACCCACTTTGTAATGACCTTAAACAATCACATGTGGGGGGCACTAAAGGTAAAAGAAGGACTCTAAATAACCCAGAAAGCCTCGCAAAGCAGGACACCAGCTCCACTTGCGCCACTGGAGAGACACAGACGTAGGGGACAGTAGGAATGAGAGGAACTGCTATTAGACTGACTAAATCCTGGTATGGAGCAAGAGAGTGGGAGTAACCTTCCTCCATATAGCTCCGCTCGAGTACCTCACCCACATCCACCCCTGCTCTCCCGGAGCCAGGCCCCCAACTCAGCGCCGCTCGAGTACCTCACCCACACCCACCCCTGCTCTCCCGGTGCCAGGCCCCTAACTCAGCGCCTCTCGAGTACCTCACCCACATCCACCCCTGCTCTCCCGGTGCCAGGACCCTAACTCAGCGCCACTCGAGTACCTCACCCACATCCACCCCTGCTCTCCCGGAGTCAGGCCCCTAACTCAGCGCCACTCGAGTACCTCACCCACATCCACCCCTGCTCTCCCGGAGCCAGGCCCCCAACTCAGCGCCGCTCGAGTACCTCACCCACATCCACCCCTGCTCTCCCGGAGTCAGGCCCCTAACTCAGCGCCACTCGAGTACCTCACCCACATCCACCCCTGCTCTCCTGGTTCCAGGCCCCTAACTCAGCGCCACTCGAGTACCTCACCCACATCCACCCCTGCTCTCCCGGAGCCAGGCCCCTAACTCAGCGCCACTCGAGTACCTCACCCACACCCACCCCTGCTCTCCCGGTGCTAGGCCCCTAACTCAGCGCCGCTCGTGTACCTCACCCACATCCACCCCTGCTCTCCCGGTGCTAGGCCCCTAACTCAGCGCCGCTCGTGTACCTCACCCACATCCACCCCTGCTCTCCCGGAGCCAGGCCCCTAACTCAGCGCCTCTCGAGTACCCCTCACCCACACCCACCCCTGCTCTCCCGGTGCTAGGCCCCTAACTCAGCGCCGCTCGTGTACCTCACCCACATCCACCCCTGCTCTCCCGGTGCCAGGCCCCTAACTCAGCGCCTCTCGAGTACCCCTCACCCACACCCACCCCTGCTCTCCCGGTGCTAGGCCCCTAACTCAGCGCCGCTCGTGTACCTCACCCACATCCACCCCTGCTCTCCCGGAGCCAGGCCCCCAACTCAGCGCCGCTCGAGTACCTCACCCACACCCACCCCTGCTCTCCCGGTGCCAGGCCCCTAACTCAGCGCCTCTCGAGTACCTCACCCACATCCACCCCTGCTCTCCCGGTGCCAGGCCCCTAACTCAGCGCCACTCGAGTACCTCACCCACATCCACCCCTGCTCTCCCGGAGTCAGGCCCCTAACTCAGCGCCACTCGAGTACCTCACCCACATCCACCCCTGCTCTCCCGGTGCTAGGCCCCTAACTCAGCGCCGCTCGTGTACCTCACCCACATCCACCCCTGCTCTCCCGGAGCCAGGCCCCTAACTCAGCGCCTCTCGAGTACCCCTCACCCACACCCACCCCTGCTCTCCCGGTGCTAGGCCCCTAACTCAGCGCCGCTCGTGTACCTCACCCACATCCACCCCTGCTCTCCCGGTGCCAGGCCCCTAACTCAGCGCCTCTCGAGTACCCCTCACCCACACCCACCCCTGCTCTCCCGGTGCTAGGCCCCTAACTCAGCGCCGCTCGTGTACCTCACCCACATCCACCCCTGCTCTCCCGGTGCCAGGCCCCTAACTCAGCGCCACTCGAGTACCTCACCCACATCCACCCCTGCTCTCCCGGTGCCAGGCCCCTAACTCAGCGCCACTCGAGTACCTCACCCACATCCACCCCTGCTCTCCCGGTGCCAGGCCCCTAACTCAGCGCCACTCGAGTACCTCACCCACATCCACCCCTGCTCTCCCGGAGTCAGGCCCCTAACTCAGCGCCACTCGAGTACCTCACCCACATCCACCCCTGCTCTCCTGGTTCCAGGCCCCTAACTCAGCGCCACTCGAGTACCTCACCCACATCCACCCCTGCTCTCCCGGAGCCAGGCCCCTAACTCAGCGCCACTCGAGTACCTCACCCACACCCACCCCTGCTCTCCCGGTGCTAGGCCCCTAACTCAGCGCCGCTCGTGTACCTCACCCACATCCACCCCTGCTCTCCCGGAGCCAGGCCCCTAACTCAGCGCCTCTCGAGTACCCCTCACCCACACCCACCCCTGCTCTCCCGGTGCTAGGCCCCTAACTCAGCGCCGCTCATGTACCTCACCCACATCCACCCCTGCTCTCCCGGTGCCAGGCCCCTAACTCAGCGCCACTCGAGTACCTCACCCACATCCACCCCTGCTCTCCCGGTGCCAGGCCCCTAACTCAGCGCCTCTCGAGTACCTCACCCACATCCACCCCTGCTCTCCTGGTTCCAGGCCCCTAACTCAGCGCCACTCGAGTACCTCACCCACATCCACCCCTGCTCTCCCGGAGCCAGGCCCCTAACTCAGCGCCTCTCGAGTACCCCTCACCCACACCCACCCCTGCTCTCCCGGTGCTAGGCCCCTAACTCAGCGCCGCTCATGTACCTCACCCACATCCACCCCTGCTCTCCCGGTGCCAGGCCCCTAACTCAGCGCCACTCGAGTACCTCACCCACATCCACCCCTGCTCTCCCGGTGCCAGGCCCCTAACTCAGCGCCTCTCGAGTACCTCACCCACATCCACCCCTGCTCTCCTGGTTCCAGGCCCCTAACTCAGCGCCACTCGAGTACCTCACCCACATCCACCCCTGCTCTCCCGGTGCCAGGCCCCTAACTCAGCGCCACTCGAGTACCTCACCCACATCCACCCCTGCTCTCCCGGTGCCAGGCCCCTAACTCCACTCTAAACGAGTACCTCACCCACATCCACCTGTATTCGCCCAGTGACGGCCCCCAACTCAGCTTCAGACAAGTACCTCACCCATATCCATCCCTGCTCTCCCGCTGCCAGGCCCCCAACTCAGCTCCACACAAGTACCTCACCCACATCCACCCGTATTCTCTCAGTGACAGCCCCCAACTCAGCTCCACACAAGTACCTCACTAACATCCGGTGCGAGGCCCCTAGCACAGGTCTGCCAGGCACTTCACTTGTAGCACCCACTCCCACTGTGAGCAGGTTATAGTCAAACCCCCATAGGCCACACTGACCAGGCTGAGTGCTCAACTCAGACCTGGGGCATTGGCAGAAGCAGAATTTTTGGCTGTCCCACATGCAGCACCTGGGCTTGTGAGGTTTCCTCAGGATTGTCTCGCCGTGGGGCAGCGCAGTGGTACGGCTGGGATTGGGGAGGGAAGTGAACCCACTGCCCCAAGAGGAAGGTACCTGAGCTGCATCCCTGACAATGCAAGACTACTGCCACTTCCTGGAGTCCCCCAGGCTGCAGATTTGCTGTGAGAGCAGCAAAGGAGAGGACAGTCTATGCCATTAATCCATGTGTTTTACACACGCGATTGAACTCAGCCTATCTACCCGCACAAAGCAGGCAGCTTTACCCCAAGCTGGTCTGGTTTATAGCTGAAGAAACTGAGGCAAAAGGGGTTGTTTACACAACTTGAGGCCCACACACTCCTAATCTAACCACTAGACTGTACTCTCCCCCACCCTCCCAAGAAACAGAAGGGGATAAAAGTTGTTAGGGAACCACAAGCTCCTCTCGTTACCAGAGCTCACTGTTCACTCCTAGGATGAATGCGGGAGCGAGGGCAGAAAGAGCCCATGTACCACGTACACTGCTGGGCTGGGGAAGGGAAAGGAGAACACAGGAGCAAGCTGGTGAACAGGCAGTGGGGGCGGGGGACACCTGTTGGTGATGGTGTAACGGGGGCAGGAGAGCAGAGCTGACAGCAGGCCCTAAACCAGGGCTTGTCTATAGGTGAAAGTTGCACCAGGTTACCTCACCTTATTCTCTGTGTGGTCAAACATACTTCAGCTTAAACCACTTTAAGCAGAACCGAAATAAACCTGGTTTAAACTGAAGTGAGAGTGTCCACACAGGGATTTGCAACAATTTAACTAAATCGGTTTAAAAAACCATTAAAGTTAAATTAGTGCTATTTTCTCTTGTAGACAAGGCCTTGGATACTAGCTTACAGCACCACGGAATAAAGCGTTACATTTCTGAATGTTGGACGAAGAGAAAGAGACAAACAGAGCAGAGAAAGAGACAGATGGACTGACTGACCAACAGAGAGATGTTGTACAAGACAGGCACAGTGACAAGAGACTGAGAGGCTTGCAAAGTCACAGATAGACAGACAAGTATACACAAAGAGAAACGTGCAGCAAGCATGCCAGTTGTACTTCTAGAGGCACCCAGTGAGCCAATCACCTGGCCTGTCAATCACAATCCTACTGAAAAGTAGGGGCTTTCTCTAAACCAGTTAAGAAAATATAAATCCCATCTCTTCTTTCTCTCTAATCCCCCCAGACGCATTCACGCCACACCCGTGTCACACCAGATCCCCCATTCTCTGGAATCCAGGGGGATGAAAGACCATTAAGGGTTAAACCCTAAAGCAGACACAGAAAAGAGAGGGTGAGGGCCCTGGGGGAGATTTCTAGTCTGAAAGACACTCTACAAAAATAAATTGTAATTGAGTTTAATAATCTTCCCCTTTCCAGAAAGGGTCTGACAGATGTTGCCTGGTGCTCACTTCTGCCCCATTTCAAATATTTTTACCTTATTTGGATGAAATATATTATTTTTCTAATTAAAGGAATTTTTTTTTCCTCCAAAGGGCTGGTTTTCTCCTCCGTCCAGCTGGTGCCTTTATTAGGTTAGTGCTCGCTCCCTTTTGGGGATGGGATTGTTTTTTTCCCTGAGCCAAGAGAGACCATGCCAGCCCCTCAATCCACAAACGCACAAGCTCAGCACTCCTGCTGCACAGGGAATCGGACTGGCTTTCCTGTGCCCTGCTCTCTCTTCCCCCGATGCACCTCAGCTGTGTTTACTGTCTTATAGCAGCACAGGTAACCACCAGGGCTGGGTCTCCCTGGCGGAGCAGGTGGAGGAGGCCTTAGATGCACGTACAAAGGTCTACACCGGATGGACTCCTTGGGAAGCTGCAGTGTGGTCCAGTGGACAGGGTACCACACAGAGTCAGGAGACCCAGGATCTACTTTGAGCTGTGCTGTGCGATCTGGGGCAAGTCACTTCCCCTCTCTGTGCTTCTGTCCCCCGCCCCGCTTGCTCTGGCTGATCTATTTAGATTGTCAGCTCTATGAGGTAAGGTCTGTCCCTCGCCAGGTGTTTGCACAGCGCCCAGCACCATCTCGGCTGGCGGCTCTAGGCACTACGCTGATACCAATACGAAGCACGGGAGAGCATGCGGGTCAGGACCAGCTCCAGGCTTTGTAGGAGCAAGGGAGAGTAACACAGTGGGGACCTACCTCCTCTCGCTGCTTTCAAGATCTGTGTCGGGAAATAGAGCTGAAACACGGCTTAGCCAATGGGGTGCGCATCAAAGGATCCCGTGGGCTGCCAGCAGCAGGGGAAGCTGGGTTCAGAGCTCTATTCAGCCATATAGGCCCAAAGCGTACGGCAGGGTCACAGCAAGAGGCATAAGGCTGCTATGGTGCCTTTGTTCCCAAGAACCCACAGCCCTTTACTGATGTCACAAAGGAAAAATGAATAGTCAGATTTCTGACTGGACCCTGGCATCCCCTCCCACCCCCAGTCCTCCCAAACCAGACTACACAGGACAGACAAGGGGCTACTCACCTTCCAGGCCTCAGGAAGCCCTCGTGGTGCTGACGTCAGCATTCCAGCAATCCACTGCTTCTCTCGGCCATCACACACCGCGGCTCGTGACCTCTTTGGGTCACAGCAGATCTCCAGGCAGGGCTGAGAGGGCCCCCGGGAGAAGGTGCCATCACCCAGCAATAAGGGAAGGAAAACACAGCTGGAGTTAAGGGAAACCTCATAGCTGGGAGAGGGCAAGAAGCAGCCAGGTCCAACATGGCCGCCTCAGCGCTGCAGCTGCCTGGCTCAGCCACATGTAAAGGGCCAGTTCCAGAAAGGCATGCTGGGGGAAAAGTTCCTGAGACACTCCACATTTGGGAGGAGCCAGGGCCTTCTGCATGTGGCATATCACCACTTTCTCAGTCTCACTCAGGAAAGAGCCTGGGGAGGAGGTAATGCTTCTTTGTGAGCTACGTGACCTGGGGTAGAGATCTGGGCCCAACTCAAGGACAGGAAGGATGGTGCAGTGGTTAGGGTGTTAGCCTGGGACTTAGGAGACTGAGGTTCAAGCTACTCTGCCACAGAATTCCTGTGTGCCCTTGGGCAAGTCACTTAGCCTCTCTGTGCCTCAGTTCCCATCGGTACAAGGTGGATAATAGCATTGTTCTCCCTCACAGGGGTGTGGTGAGGATAATTACAGACTATGCTCAAATACTGCAGTGATGATGGGGGAGTCATCTAAGTAGCATCAGTAGTTTTGCTTTGCAGTTCTCCTTTAAGATGGGGAAACTGAGGCACATAGAAGTAAAGTGATTCAGCCAAGGCCACACAGTGAGTCAAGACTAGAACCTAGCACACTTTCCCTTATGCCTGGAACAGCCTCCAAATCTCTTTTGCAAAGTTCTCTCCCAAAAACACCATGGAACCTGCCTCTTCTAGGATGCATTCCATCTACCATCCCCTCTCAGCACTAAACTAGCTCAACTCCCAGTCTCCTTACTCCCTATCCCAAACCGCCTGGCTTACTCTGTGAGCACGCAGAGCAAAGTGCTGACAGTTCCCCACATTATCTCAAGAACTTGCCTGTCTCCAGCAGCCCATGTGGGTGGCGGGGTAACACTCACATTGCAGTGTACACAGCAGGACTTCAACTCTGGAGTGAGACCTCCCCATGCCCGACAAAGCTGCCTGCACTTCGTGTTAGGCCAGGGGAGAGAATAGGCATTGGTTTGAACTGAGCAAGGAACACCCAACAACAGGGGATAGCCTGCTCCAGATCATGTGGAGACAGGACAAGTGAGGAAAGGGAGATGCTTACAAGTGGTGGTGGTGGGGAAGGCAGGGGAAGGCGATGTGCTTTTGAGCAGATAGAAGCACGTGGGGGGGAGGGGGGGGAATATAAGGAAAATCTAGAGCAGGGGTGGCCAAACTGTGACTTGTGAGACACATTTGGCTCTTTTAGTTAAAGTGCAGCTCTTGGAGCCCCCACACCTCCCCCCACCCCATTCTCCACCTACCAGACTGGGGGGGCGGGGGGGGGGAGCTCGGGACTTCTGCCTTGCAGCAGGGTGGTGAGGTAGGGGATTCTGCCCAGAGGGGAGGGGAGTCTTGGGGCTTCAGCCCCACAGGGTGCGTCTGCTGGAGCTCAGGACTTCAGCAGGAGCAAGTCTGAAACTCGAGCCCTGGCAGGGGCCTACCGAGGTCCTAAAGCCCGACTCCCAGCAGGGGTGCCCCAGCTCTTGAACTTCTGAAGATTATTGTATGCAGCTTGGCGGGTCAGTAAGTTTGGCCACCCCTGATCTAGAGCTACAATCACTCTCTCTCTCTCTCTCATACTCTCACACAAGTGGGGGCTGCAGGACCGAACTGAAGTGTACCAGCAGGCAGCATTTGGGAAACCCAGGATTAAGGTGCCTGGCCAGCATTGTGCACTGGGGGAATTCGCACAATGCCTGGCTCCAGCCAGCCTCTCACTTTCCTGAACGCTAAACTCACCTGGACAATCTTGACTTTATGTTGTCTTGAGAACAGATCCTGGCTCGCTTGTCATCTGAGGTGGAGTCAGACAAAGACGATTTGGGGACATCCCTCTCCTAATCACTTCCCACTCTGGCATGCTTCCAGAGATATCCTGGCATCTGTACTGCTGCTGCTGGACACTGGAGCATGTGTTCTTTTGCCCCCATATTGTCTGACACAGCATAGGCTGTCTGCATCCACTCGGGGAGGTGGGTTGGTGGAAGTATGGTGTCTCACTGAAGTGCTTCTCAGCTGTTCATGGAGGGGGGGAAGGCGTGGATCAATGATCCTTCTTCTCTGCCAGCCTCATCTCCTTCTACCTGCTCCTCTCTCTTCATTCTGCACCAGCCTCCCTCCTTTGTGTCATTTGCCCACTCCTGACTTCATTCCTTCTTCCACTTTGTCCTTTATGCCTGGAACAGCCTCCAGATGCACTTATGCAAACCCCCCTCCTACCGACACCATGGAACCTGCCTCTTCCATGAAACATTCCAGTTACCCCCACCCACCACTCCACTCCACTCCTCCATCACGCTGCTCCAAGGTGTGTCCCCCTTGGTGCAAGGGGCTTGTCAATCATTTGGCACAGTTCTCCTCTTTCTGTACAGTGGCAAGAACCCCTGTAAACACATGTAGAAAGCTATTGGTGGGGTATCTTCACCTGACAAAGGCTGCTGTCATCTCTCTTGTCCTGCAGAGAAAGGGGTCCCTTCTCAGGGATCTGTCAGCTAATGTTAAGGTGTTCCCAATGCATACTGGCCACTGTATGACTAATCAGTTCCCAGAGCAACTGATTTATGAAGCCAGGTCCCAGTAGGGGTCTGGGGTAGAAAGGAGGAGGCATTATGAACTGCAGGTCAAGCTTCACTGTTTGTCAGGACTAAAATACTGGCCCAAGCATCCCAGCATCAAGCCAAGGCAATCAAGAAAGGCCCCTGACAAGAGCAGTTCCATCACCCTTGGTTAGCTTGTCAGTACTTTCATTACATGGATAGCTGGAAAGCAAAGACAAGATGTGATTGACATAGGAACTAATAGCACCCAGCACTCCTGGGAATACCTGTTGGTAAGTAGGCCTTGCTCTCCAAGAATCTCCTGTGGATGTGCTAGGTCTCCTTAGGCAACACTTGTGAGCGAATAAACACAGTATCAGCAGCAAGATGCCCAGGGTTAAGTTTTGTGACCAACAGGAGCTCTGATCCCGCTGGCAGGGGACGTACATTGGGTAGAGAACAGGCAGGCTGTGACTTAGCAAGAGAGCAAGGTTTTCAAGGCCTGGAAAATTTGGGAGGGGGAGGAGAATCACTTTGTGCCGCTGCACCACAAAGCAAAGCAAGGTTTGAAAAACCTGTAGCAAACATATCTTGTTAATGAACGGAGCATGGAGGGAAGGGAAAAAAAGCTTCGGGCTGCCTGTGCTGTAAACCTCGTAAGTCACTCCGCAAGGCGCATACCTCAGCAACATATTTTCCACATTTCACTGACTGCTCTTGTCCAGGCACTTTCTATTTTCAAACCCTTCTATGTATATAAAATGTACACGGGCAGGGCAATACTTTTTCATTACATCCCCACGTTCGCCCTGTGTTTCCATTTCACAAAGATTCTTGGCTTGGGGAAAAAGAGAGTGCCATCGCCCAAAGAAAGCCTCTGCTTTTAAACACTCTCTAATTTGCCCTGTTTTAGCTAAATGCAACGTTCTTTGTGAACGTTAAAGGAGAGAGGGGGGGGGGGAGAGGGAGAGAGAGACTCCTGAGGGAAGATACTCGTCCATTTAAGGAATGAGAAATCATCACATTCAACAGCAGGTCTAAATACAGTAATCTGAAGGTCCCTTTCTCTCCCCCTGAGCAGGAAAATGTCACCATGTACCAGACACACAAACACTCAGGAATCAAGTAAATCCCTCATTTTTAAGAAGGAAGCCAAATACTTCAGTTGAATGAAGATGGTATGATAGCAGCTATGAGTTGCTATACGCCATGCCTTGCAGCGCCTCCTGTTGGGAGAAGGTGGGGTTAGATAGCCAAGGGATGCAACACATCACTCCCTGCAGCACCTCCTACTGGATGACAGGGGGACTGGAGTAGCTATGTGTTACCTCAGAGGTGATGCACCTACACCATCTCCTGCAGCGCCTCCTGCTAAGAAGTTTAGACGAGGGCAGTTTCAAGTTATGGCACAGCCAGACCTACTTATACTGTTCCCTGCAGTGGTTCCTGCTGGGAGAGAAGGGCCCTGGAGTAGCTGTCAGTAGCCCCAATCACAGAGCATCTCCGTCATACCTTGTGCTACCCCTTGCTGGGGGAGCCGTGTACTGCAGCAGCTGAACACAAAACCAACCTTAAATGTTTTTTCCAATTATCTTTCAAAAATGTTTTTATAGGGGCTCCATTTCTGGAGCCTGCCCTCCCTCTCTCCCTTTCATTTCCCTCCCCACTCCTCAGAAAACAAGAGCAGCAGCAATCCTGGCAGCCTGGCGTTAAATAGTGGTAACCTATATTTATTACAATTATATACAATCGTATTTTATATTTGAAATCTATACATGATCACACGGACGAGCACGTTTGCTTGGTGAGGACGACAGTGAGACTCAGATGTTACAGGAATTGCTCTGCTAAGAGGCTCTTATGCAGTGAATAAGAATCAGACAGCACCATTTTACCAGTTGAGAACACAATGCTGCAAACAAGAGGTTTCAAAAGTTCTTGGTTTGTTTTTGTTTTTAGCCTGTGTAGGGCAAAGAGGGCTGAGGTGGGGAGGGGAAGGGGTGCATCTCTGCTCTGGAAGTGCTCTCCACACTGTGAACAGCACTTTGCTGAGGTGGGTGTGTATACTTTGCTCCAACACAAGTCTTGACTAACTGTTTCTGGTGGGCTCTCTCCTTATTTAGGGAGGAAGATGGGCTAAGAACTATTGCCGAGATTCAGAACTAATCAACTATGCCAGGGGCCAAGACACCTGATCCATTCAGGTAGGGCTGTCAATAGAATGGAAGATGCCAGACACGGACATGAGCTCCCCTTCTCTGCATGGGAGAGCAGCGACGAATTGAAGTGGGCAATCCAGGTGAGAATCATACTAACAGGAGAAGGCCTTTCACCTGAGAGTAATTAGTAATGAGGCTTCCTGCTCTCATGATCACAGCCATGGGTCTGGCCTCTAGCAAGAGGCTGCAGGAATGTGGAGGGGAGAGCAGGGGGCAGGAGTACTGTTCTTTGGACCCAACAAGAACTTCTCAAAGGCTGGATGGTTTCAGGAACTGGGCCTGGCCCGAGGTTTGGGGAGGGGGATGGCTGGACTGGGAAGCAGATCTGACAGAGATCTCAGAAACAGAAACAGCCTGGGGGTGGCCAGTTTGGGGATGGCACACCATCTGATTTCAGGACTAAAACCTGATGGGAAATTTCAGGGGTTGGGCAGAAGTGGTTTCAGACTGAGATTCAGTTAAAGGATTGGGGATGAGAAGGGGCAGGGGCAGGCCTGTTTCTAAGATCAGATGGAATATCTCTAGGAAGCAGCGAGGAGCTGGCTGGTTCAGGAAGGACGCTGGATACAAGGGAACTTGTTTCTCTAGCCGTGGTGCATGGTCAGGTGAGTACTCTTCTAGCCTAGGCAGCGACCCCCAGCTCAGATTCCTGCGGTGGTGCTGGGGCAGAGAGGGAAAAGAAGCCACTGCAAAGCTGCATGGCCCTGGGGTGACACAGGACCCGCCTTGCTCACTGGAGGATCAGGACGCTACTCGAGGTGAATCATGGGCGAATCACTGGGGGGTGGGGAGTGAGGGGAGAGTTCTCTCCACCGAGTGAGAGAGGCACCAGGGGCTGGGGGAAGGCTGGACAGATGCAGGGTGGCATGGGAAGAAGCCCATTCACCCTAGTCGATCTCATTCTCATTGCTGGCCCCTTCAGGTCTCCGTAGCTTCTCCACCTGCTCGTTAATCTGCCCATCCCCTCCTCGTCGGTCCTCGGTCTGGACATCCAGGCACTCCTCTTCATCCACATGGCTGACATCATCATCCTCATCATCCTCTTCCTCCTCATTCCCTTTGTCCTCCCTCTTCTCCTCCTCGCCCTGCACTTCCATTCGCACTTGGCCCTTGACGTCCATCACCACCTCGCCCTCCTCCTCCGTACCTAGCAGGTGGCAGCTGACTGTTGCCCCTTCTGGGCTGTGGTTCTCCTTCACGGGTGACGAGGAGGTGGACTCGTTGCTGACGGGCGAGATGTCACTGCTGCTGTTGTGGTTGGTAGCAACAGGGTTGGAGGGCGAGGAAGGCTTCACCGGGATTTGCCATGATGGGATCTTGGGAGCTGAAGGGGAGGGAGGGAACTGCCTCCTTGGGGGGAGGGAAAGGAGAAAAAGGAGCTTTTATTACAAGCACTGCAAGGGGGAATCATCAGAGAAGGGATCAGCCTCCCAGACGCATGACATGCTCAGGGAGTCACAGAAGGTGGGACCGGGATCTCAAGTCTCCTCTGTAATAAATGAATAGTAACGAGGCTCCTTCCCCTCTCGTGCCAGGATGTCAAAGCACTTTACAAGCATCCAGGAATTGAGCTCGTGCATGAGAAGAAAATACCATCCCTGTTCAGAGCTGGGCAAACTGAAGCGGTGAGAGATTGAGAGCTGGCCAACTTCATACAGGGAGCTGGGACTAGAGCTTAGGGGTCCTGACTCCAAGTCCCCCCACCAAGCTGTAGCGACTAGAGAGTGCTGCCTCTGGATAGACAGGGAGGTTTCATTGTCCCTCCACAACCATTGCAGGTTGGGGAAGATCATTCCCATCTGTGTGAGGAGTCAGGAGCTTCAACCCCAACCCGTGTCTGAGCCACGGTGAAATGGCACCCTGGTTCCCCACCATCTCCCCCATGCACGTGTGTGCTCACACACGCACTAGCTCACTGAAGTCCAAGTCCAGTGTGCACTGTACCCATCTGGACTAAAGCCTCAGCAATTGTAAAGCAGTTTAGTGCCACTGACTTCCATGGAGTTATACCAATTGACACCAGCTGAGGAGCTGACTCATCTGTCCCTAGTGGCAGCCCAAGTAACCACATGGGGGAAGAGGGAAGAAGGCCTTGTGGTGGGGGGCATGCTCCATCAGGTGCCTTCGGAAACACATCTGTCACCCAGAAAGGGACTCACCAGGACCCGATCCTGTATTCCTCATGCAGCCCCAGCTCCCACTGATGAGAGTGGGAATTCAGCATGCATAGAGGTATGGGATCAGGCCCTTAAAAAGGAAGTGAGTGTGGGAAAGGGTTCACACGCTCTGCGTGTTGAGCTGGCTTGTGCCAAGGATTGCTCCAGAAGAGACCCAGGGAGGCCAGCTGCCTTTCTGCAGGGAGCATTCAAATGAGGCCAATGCAACAGATTTAATTTTCTTCGGCAGACCTAAAAACAACTGCACTCACCTCCCTCCCTCTGCCAGTGGCCTTGGAGGAGCTCTGCCGTTCTAGCCTCCATCTCGTCCGAGTGCAAACAAGCTAATGCCTGCATTATTCACCAGGATCATAAATGCTATCAAGAAATTCAATTTGGAGACTTTCTTGGCTCCAGTGTTGCCGCCGCCTGCTCACTGCAGGGAGATATGCCTTTTTTTTTTAATTTCATTTTTTTTTCCCCCAAAAGCACTTAACCCCCGGCTGCATAAAAACAATGAATTTCCCTTAATGACAGCTGTCCCCTCGCCCACCCCAGGGAGCACTATCCCACTGCTGCCCATCAACATCAGGGAGCAGGGGCCATCCAGGCCAAATACATGAACCCGGGCAGAACCCTCCTCACTGGAAAGGTGAAGGGATAAGCAGCTGTGTGAGTTGTGCTGTTCATCTGGCCTGAGACAGAAAGCCATGCCAAAGGGTGGCCAGGCTTGTGAGCTCTGTCCAAACATCTCTGAGTGACGGCACTTCTCCCCCAACCCCCACCCTCATGGAGGGGCTTCAATAGCCAATGTCCTTGCTCCTAAAATGAGGCTAGCGTGACCCAAATGGATGGAGACAGGACCTGTGACTTCTGCCAGAGAGTGACATGACATGACCCCAGTTCCCCAAAGCTTTCTACTGTGATTCCCACTGGAGTGGGGCAAAGTCCCTCAGGTGCAGCTTAAAAGAAAATCAAGCCCAATCCAATTTCTAGGCCTCTGCACCCATTTAGTGCACCTGCTTACATCCAGCAGCTGCTTGGTCTCATCTTAAATGGTCTCATCTTAAACAAAGTCTGCCCATCATCACTACCTATGTCATAGAGCAGTGATGATGGGCAGACTTTGTTACATTTGGGCAAATAGACAAGGCAGGGTGGGAAGAACTAAGAGCCAATGACTATAAGAGATGCTTTAGGGGAAGAGGGTAATCTTGTGGTTAATTCAGAGATGTGAGCCCCATTCCTGTCTCTGCCACTCACCCGCTATGTGTCAGTCAATCTCTATCCCAAATGGAAACAATAGAAGTTACCTATCTCCCAGGGGCACCGTGAGGTTTAATGCATGTTTGTAAAGTGCTCTGAGACCCTTGGATAGAAGGCAACACTGAAGTGCAAAGTAATATTATTAAAGAGCATTGACAGAGGGGCAGGGCTAGTTCTAGTTCCTCCCGGTAATGCCCTCCTCCCTCCTGAGGGAATCCCAAGGAGTGTCGCCCCTCCTCACATTGCTATCCCGCTGACACACCCCTCCATACCGGTTTAGAAGGAGCCCCTTTAACGAGTAGATCTCAGATTTCAATTCATTGATATTCTGTGACTCCAGGATCCAGTTGGTGGAAGTGGTGGCCTAGGACACAAATGGAAGAGGCAATGGTGAGAGAGTGGATTGGGAGATAACTCAGAGCTGTTCTCCGTCCTACCCTCCCTCTCCACCCCCAGAGTCTTCAGCAATGGGCCACTGTGCCTGGGATCTGGCATTTAAAACCTCTTGATGCTGGGAAGAGGGATTTCCGCAATGTGAGCTATGTACCTGAGTGTTTCCCAAAACAGGCCAACTGTTCTATTGGCAGCCTCCTAGGAAAACTTCTTAGCTCTGATTCTAGGAGGAGTCAAAGATTTCTCTTTCATTCTTGAGAAGGGTTAACCACTTCCAACACACTGTGCACAGACTAGGATCAATGCACCAAGCCTGGCCTTTGCTAAAGCACCCCAAAGGGAGTTTTCTTCTTCTTTTTTTTTTTTTAAAAAGGGGAAGCTAATATTTCCTGGGGTGCTGAACAGAGATCCCTACAGCAAGGCGTCTGTAAGAAAACCAAGGGCAACCAGGCACAGAAGCAATGCAAGCTTCCTCACATGGCCCTGCCAACATGCTCAGCCCTGACCTGGACAGACCACTTCTAGGGAAAAGGGTATGGGATTTTGAGTAAAAATTTCAAAAGCACATGAGTGATTTAGGGTCCCACTGAAAGTTGGTGGGATTTAGGGGATTTGAAATTGTTACCTCATGTCTATAATGTAGAGTCAGTTCCTTCTCTTTTTCCTGACATTGCCCTCAGTCAAGGGAGCAGATTATAATCTGAGTATCTGCAGGCTAGACACTGGACTGAGCGCACTAACTCAATCTCTCCTAGATCACCAAAAAAAACCAACCTGCCACCAGACTGTACTCCATGGAGTTTCTAGGGGGACTGTGCAATAGGAGTTTAAAAGCCCAAAGGACTCTCCCCTAGATCAGAACAGTTAGAGCTGTGCCTGAGCTACCAGACGCTCTCTCCAGGAAGCAGCTGCACAAGACACTCTCCTCTGGACATTTCAAGGCAAAGGGCCCAGTTCGGTGGGGGAAGATGATGAGCAACTCACGGAACTCTGGTACAGCTGCTAGAGGTACCACATCAATACTGCACAGTGATGTCCGTCAGAGAGTGGATAGAAACTGGGGCAAGGCCCTGCTTTGGGAAGATTTGCTACAAATAATAACTCGGCAGTTTTTGTTTTATACATTCATGGGATTAGACGCAATATCACTGCTTCCCACGACCAGACTGATTTTGCTTTCCCGTGTAAACAAGGCTAAGGGAAGAGTGCTCAGAAAAAGAAATAATCTCCTGCATTGACATGCCCCTCATCTAATCCCCACAGTGAATACAAGAATGGCCATACTGAGTCAGACCAATGGTCCATCTAGCTCAGTAGTCTGTTTTTCAACAGGGGCCAGTGCCAGATGCTTCTGAGGCAATAAATAGAATGGGGCAATTATCAAGCGATCCATCCCCTGTTGTCCAGTCCCATTTTATGGCAGTCAGGGACATGCAGAGTATGTGATTGTGTCCCTGACCATCTTACCTAACAGCTATGAACTTATATCCTCCCAATTTATACTTTTGGCCTTCACAACGTCCTCCGGCAATGAGTTCCACAGGTTGACTGTGCGATGTGAAGAAGTGCTTCCTTACATTTGTTTTAAACCTGCTGCCTATTAATTTCATTAGATGAACCCTGACTCTTGTATTATGTGAAGAGGTAAACAACACTTCCTTATTCACTTTCTCCACACCATTCAAGATTTTATAGACCTCTGTAATACCCCCCACTAAGTCATTTCTTTTCTATGCTGATCAGTGCCAGTCTTTTTAATCTCTCCTCATATAGAAGCTCTTCCATACCCCTAATCATTTGTGTTGCACATTTTCCAGTTCTAATATATCTTTTTTGAGACGGGGTAACCACAACTGCATGCAGCATTCAAGGTCTGAGCATATCATGGATTTATTTAGTGGCATTATGATATTTTGTCTTATTAGCTATCTGTTTCCTAATGGTTCCTAACATTCTGTTAGCTTTATTGACTGATTCGGCACACTGAGCAGATGTTACCAGAGAACTATCCACAATGACTCCAAGATCTCTTTCTTGAGTGGTAACAGCTAATTTAGACCCCATCATTTTGTATGTATAGTTGGGATTATGTTTTCCAATGTGCATTACACAACATTGAATTTCATCTGCCATTTTGTTGCCCAGTCACCCAGTTTTTTGAGATCCCTTTGTAACTTTTTGCAATCAGCTTTGGACCTAACTGTCTTGAGTAACTTAGTATCTTCTGCAAACTTTTCCACCCCGCTGTTTACTGCTTTTCCCCCAATCATTTATGAATATGTTGAATAGCACTTGTCCCAGTTCAGATCCTTGGGGGACCTGGCTATTATCTCTCTCCATTGTGAAAACTATTTATTCCTACTCTTTGTTTCCTAACTTTTAACCAGTTACTGATCCATGAGAGGACATTCCCTCTTATCCAATGACTGCTTAAGAGCCTTTGGTGAGAGACCTTGTCAAAGGCTTCATGAAAGTCCAAGTACACTAGGTCAACTGGATCACCTTGTCCATATGTTTGTTGGCACCCTCAAAGAATTTTAATAGATTGGTGAGGCATGATTTCCCTTTACAAATGCCATGTTCACTCTTCCCCAGTATACTGTGTTCATTTGTGTGTCTGATAATTCTGTTCTTTACTATAGTTTCAACCAGTTTGCCTGGTACTGAAGTTAGGCTTACTGGCCTGTAATTCCCAGGATTGCCTCTGGAGCATTTTTTAAAAAATCGGTGTTATATTAGCTATTTGCCAGTCATCCGGTACAGTGGCTGATTTAAGCGATGGGTTACATACCACAACTAGTAGTTCTGCAATTTCATACTTGAGCTCCTTCAGAACTTGTAGGTGAATACCATTTGGTCGTGGAGACTTATTACTGTTCAATTTATCAAATTGTTCCAAAACGTTTTCTATTGACACCTCAATCTGGGACAGTTTCTCAGATCTGTCACCTAAAAAGAATGGCTCAGGTGTGGGAACCTCCCTCACATCCTCGGCAGTGAAGACCGATGCAAAGAATTCATTTAGCTTCTCCACAATGGCCTTTTCTTTCTTGAGTGCTCCTTTAGCACCTCAATCGTCCAGTGGCCCCACTAATTTTTTGGCAGACTTCCTGCTTCTGAAGTACTTAAAAAAATTCTTTTTGTATCTTTTTGCTCTTCAAATTCTTTTTTTGGCCTAACTATACTTTTGCACTTGACTTGTCAGAGTTTAGTTCATATGGAGTAACTGTGAATTCCCCCACAGCCAGCACTGTCTACAATGATTTCTGCTGGCAGGGATTGGGAATGGAGTGATTGTGAGCACCCCCACAGCCAGTGTTCCAATCCATTTCCCCCCTGGGAGAAGCCAGGACTGGAGTAGCTGCAAACTCCCCCATGCTAATTCCTACCGGGAGAAGTTGGGACTGTAACTCCCCCACAGCCAATGCGCCTACTCATTCCTTACATAGACTTCAGCTGGGGCTGGACAGACATGAGCACCTTCACAGCCAACATTCCCTACAATGATTCCAGCTGAGAGAGACTCAGTCTGTAGTAGCTGTGATATACACAGATGCGTTCCCTTGGGATTCACACTCCCAGCCCTCTGACAGCGAGAATCCAGGAGCCACTGTTCTGGCTCTCCAAGACTTTGAAAGCTACATCAGCACATTAACAAGGGAGTGATTTCCACTCACCGGCCTGCACAGGACTCAAATTTCCAAAACACATATGGTGCCAGATGCCTAGGATTTAGAAATAAAATCTGACATCTGGGGCTTTTTAGTTAGTCTCTTTAAAAAACAGTTGTAGAAAATTCAAGACTTGAGTTTTTATGTAGGTTTTTTAATTACTTTTAAAACCCCTCTTTTTAATTTTTTACAGCATGCCAGTAGGAGTTTGAAAAGCAGATATAAAAACTTACATTACAGCTGAGAAAACACAGCTTTTACTCTTTGGTTTGTGGTGTTGCCCAAGTCTTTCTTTGTACATATGAAGCTGAGATATCATAACAGCGTGTGCTACCATTTCAGCGCAGAAGAGGAGGGAAGGGAGGGAGAACTTTTTAAAGACTCTCTAAACCAGCAACACTCCTATGCCCTTTTCCCTTCTGAGAGCTCAACATGTGGTCTTAATCTTAACACTTACAACCTGAAAACAGTTTTCCAATTTCCGGACTGGCTCCAGGCCATTGATGGGCCACAGTTCCCAAGGAAAACTGGAGTGGATAGATGTGACCATAAATTGACTTTCATGGCTGGGTTTACAGTTGATTCCTACTGTAAGGTATATTCACTGCACAGCCAGAGGTGGCCCACCGGCTACACATTATCAAAGGGTTTACGAGAGACTGGAGCCTGGGAAAGAAGGACTGTTACTGCTGTAGATGGAGGACTGCTCTACAAACACCTAACTGTTTCAGGGATCTTGCTATATAGAGGGCTAAAGCTCCCATTCTGCAGAGGTTGTTGACAGTCAAAGGAGGGACTGACTGATCCCAGGCTTTGATAACAAGAGGAAGGCTTTCACCTGTAGGTCACCAGTTCAAATCCAGCCCAATTCAGGAATGACTGACATCTGGTGGCTGCTGGGAGGCCAAGGACAATGACTGTTTTCACTAACTAACTAATGGCTGTTTTCACTAACAAGGTCAGCTCCCAGACTGCTGCGCTGGGCATCACAAAATGCGGAAGAGATGGCCAGCCCTCTGTGGAGATAGAGGCGGTTAGGGACTATTTAGAAAAGCTGGACGTGCACAAGTCCATGGGGCCGGACGAGTTGCATCCGAGAGTGCTGAAGGAATTGGCGGCTGTGATTGCAGAGCCACTGGCCATTATCTTTGAAAACTCGTGGCGAACCGGGGAAGTCCCGGATGACTGGAAAAAGGCTAATGTAGTGCCAATCTTTAAAAAAGGGAAGAAGGAAGATCCTGGGAACTACAGGCCAGTCAGCCTCACCTCAGTCCCTGGAAAAATCATGGAGCAGGTCCTCAAAGAATCAATCCTGAAGCACTTGCATGAGAGGAAAGTGATCAGGAACAGCCAGCATGGATTCACCAAGGGAAAGTCATGCCTGACTAATCTAATCGCCTTTTATGATGAGATTACTGGTTCTGTGGATGAAGGGAAAGCAGTGGATGTATTGTTTCTTGACTTTAGCAAAGCTTTTGACACGGTCTCCCATAGTATTCTTGTCAGCAAGTTAAGGAAGTATGGGCTGGATGAATGCACTATAAGGTGGGTAGAAAGCTGGCTAAATTGTCGGGCTCAACGGGTAGTGATCAATGGCTCCATGTCTAGTTGGCAGCCGGTATCAAGTGGAGTGCCCCAAGGGTCGGTCCTGGGGCCGGTTTTATTCAATATCTTCATAAATGATCTGGAGGATGGTGTGGATTGCACTCTCAGCAAATTTGCGGATGATACTAAACTGGGAGGAGTGGTAGATACGCTGGAGGGGAGGGATAGGATACAGAAGGACCTAGACCAATTGGAAGATTGGGCCAAAAGGAATCTGATGAGGTTCAATAAGGATAAGTGCAGGGTCCTGCACTTAGGACGGAAGAACCCAATGCACAGCTACAGACTAGGGACTGAATGGCTAGGCAGCAGTTCTGCAGAAAAGGACCTAGGGGTGACAGTGGACGAGAAGCTGGATATGAGTCAGCAGTGTGCCCTTGTTGCCAAGAAGGCCAATGGCATTTTGGGATGTATAAGTAGGGGCATAGCGAGCAGATCGAGGGACGTGATCGTTCCCCTCTATTCGACATTGGTGAGGCCTCATCTGGAGTACTGTGTCCAGTTTTGGGCCCCACACTTCAAGAAGGATGTGGATAAATTGGAGAGAGTCCAGCGAAGGGCAACAAAAATGATTAGGGGACTGGAACACATGAGTTATGAGGAGAGGCTGAGGGAGCTGGGATTGTTTAGCCTGCAGAAGAGAAGAATGAGGGGGGATTTGATAGCTGCTTTCAACTACCTGAAAGGGGGTTCCAAAGAGGATGGTTCTAGACTGTTCTCAATGGTAGCAGATGACAGAACGAGGAGTAATGGTCTCAAGTTGCCGTGGGGAAGGTTTAGATTGGATATTAGGAAAAACTTTTTCACTAAGAGGGTGGTGAAACACTGGAATGCGTTACCTAGGGAGGTGGTAGAATCTCCTTCCTTAGAGGTTTTTAAGGTCAGGCTTGACAAAGCCCTGGCTGGGATGATTTAACTGGGAATTGGTCCTGCTTTGAGCAGGGGGTTGGACTAGATGACCTTCTGGGGTCCCTTCCAACCCTGATATTCTATGATTCTATGATTCTATGAAAAGCACTGTTGCTGCCACAAAGCGAACTGATTTGGGTGGGTCTCAGCTCAATTCCCAAACTCACAAGTATCCACATGGCAAAACCGCCAGCCATTATTGGCAGTAACTGGTGTCCTTGTTGGCAGTCTCAGCACAGGCACCACGGACTGCATGGGCCGTGGAGACTGCACTCCATTCTCAGCCTGAGAGATGGTCCCTCTTGTTCGGAGCTTGCACTGCTCCTGTGCTTTGGTTGTTCTGTGGAGGGTCCTTGCCCTCCTCGCTGAGAGTACCAAAGAGGCTGCCAGTTAGTGCCAAATATGGTAGTGGCACCACCTGTTGTACTAAGACCACCAAAATCATTCACGCAGGCCACCAACCAGCTATCGGATGGTGGTAACCTTCAGTCATTACCTGGCCTGGAGTGCAACCGGCGACTTAAATGCAAAAGAGTCCACAGCCCATTCCCATTCCCCTGAGTCATATAATCCAACCGATCTGTGTTTGACTACTTTGCACTGAGATACCACGGTGATGGGCATAGAATACATACATTGGTTAACAGACACTTAGACAGACAAGATGAAAATACACACAAAACATCTACCTCTACCCTTTTCCTCCTTCAGTCCATGGGGTAGCAGGAGGGCCAATCCCGCTCCCTATCGCTCCAACTGGATATACAATGAGCTCTCCTACAAGGGACACTAGTTGCACAGCTGAGAGCAATTAAGGAGATTGTGGACATGAAAGATGCAAAGAACATCATGGAACAAAGCCCTCTCAGTAGCCATATATGTTTAGCCTGAAGCACCCAGTCAGCATGCATTGCTCTATACAAACACCCTTGAGAGACAAGGCTGCATACAGAAACTGGCCAGATAGGATAAAGTTATGGGTTAGGGAAGCCATGTACACTAAAAAGGGCAAGAGAATTTCTGAAGGGTGGCCTAGCGAAGAGATGGAGGTGTGTACCTTGGCGGCAGCCAGCTCTTGGGTGAGCTCGTGGATTTTCTGCTGTTGCTGCATCAGCAGTTCCTGGACGGAGGCTAAAGTTGTCTGCAACTGAGTTACTGTGGGATGAAAAAGCAGGAGAGTTTCTGTTAAACTGAGAAATACACATACACATGTGCCCTTCCTGCTGTCTAGCTACAAGATGCCTCTATTCCTGCTATATCTAATTTATCTACAGACACCCGCTCGCTCTAGTCCATATAAATTATCTGCACTATGGGTAATCTACCTGCACTGCATCTAACCTCCAGTATTTCTAGTTTATCTTTCCATTGTATAGATGTCTATAGCCCACAGTATATCCGTCCAAAACCTCTCCCTTCTAATTATCTCAGTTTATGATTTGTACATCTCTCTGAACTTATACAATGTCTGTATCATTTATCTACCTTGGGCCTCAGACAGGCACATGATACTTGGGGTTTATCTCTAGTCTGGAAACAGACAGGTGCCTGGATCAATCCCAGGATGTAGTGAGAAAAGAAGGCAAGCCTCTTTTATCCACTTCCTCCACCAGCAGGTCCAGTTAGCACCCTCCCACCATCAGACCACCTGCCCTTTCACCCCATGATGGCAGAAACAAACTTGCCACGCTCTCTCTTCTGCCAACAGCTGGACACACATTTAGCACCCTCTCCTGGATTTCAAGAGAAATCTTCCCAGTGGAAAACTTCCCCTAGAACAGGAACTTGTGTCTGGATGGACGGGGAACTGCCTACAGCTTTGGTGGTTTTATCTGGAGTTTCCATCCAGTAAACAAGTTGATAAAAAAAAAAACTTTATTGGCATGACAGGTAACAGCTAATCTGGGCCATCATTAGGGCACTGGGTAATGAACAGGTGCCCTATGGAGTCAATAACAGAGAAGGTGGCTGGGGTCAGTGGAGGCACAGTAATTACAGACTCTCTTGACCTTGCTTTGGATTCTTGGAGGCAACGGGGGGGAGAAACCACCAAAAAAAAAGCCCCTGAAAACCTCAGAGAAGCAGAAATTAAAAATGAACTTTACAGCCCTCCGAAAGGCTGTCATTTTATTCCCCTTATTAATATTCTGAGGTTGGGAGCCTTTCCGTAAAAACATAATTAATTGAGGCCGCGCCGACAGTAAACAAGCAATTTCAAATTAAACCGAAATGACGGCAGCTTCATTTGCAAATGTGAACAGATTCTCAGAGCAGATAAATGAAGTCACCACATAAAGTGGAGATGGAGGGGGGGGGGTCGAGGTAGGATGGAGGATGCAGGGAGAAGGGCTTTGAGGGGCAAATTGATGGAGTCATTAATCTTTACCTGTCTGTGTCACGCTGCCACTCATCTCAGAAATGTTCGCCTCAATCCTCTGAAGTTGTTTTCTGTCTTCTTTGCCTCCCATGATGAGAGGGAATAGGTACTTCTGCACAGAGCATGGAGATGTTGTTAAGAGATGAGGATATGCAAGGGGTTCCTTCTAACCCGCCCCAAGTACCTCAGAGCCGGCCAGACATCTCTACCCCAATCCCAGAAACTACCATGATCACAGATGGTGAGGAGAGGGGTCCCCTGGAAGAAGGCATTCACATATATCACAAAACAGGATGGCAGGACTTTTGTGCTCTTTTTTCCTGAGGTGCTGAGGGAGGGTCCTTGGATGTATTTAGGAAAATTCTCAGCCTACAGCCCCTTCCCTACCCCCATCCAGAAGGATTTCAATCTCACTGCACTCACCTCTCATGTGACTCTAAATGTACCCACAAGGCAGGAGATGCAGAGCAGGGAGAAGAGGGGAGCACAGATATGGAGGGGCTGGGGGGCATAAGAGTAGAGGGAAGGGGAAATGACAGAGAGTATAGAGACTGGGAGGCAGGATAGTGGCGGTAAAGAGCAGAGATCTGGGGAAATGGGAATGAGAGAGCAGAGGAGATGGAGCAAAGGTAGAGGGGATCTGAGGTAACAGGAATGGAGGCAGAAAGCCATGAAGGCAGGGGCAAGGGAGGTGCTGATACAGAGGTGTCAGGACACTAGAGGAGTGGTGGCAGCTCACTGACAGCATACCCAGTAGCGACTAAATCAAACTCAGCCTCCCCTGGTAGGAGATGGACTTGATCTAACACGTTGTAGCCATCCCTAATTACTGTGACCCCTTCTGGGGCATAGCACACTTGAACTGAGTGTGGAGCGTAACAAGAGCACATTCAGACATAGCATGATTGGGGCAAGAGGGATAAAGGAGAGAGGGGGTTAGCCAGGACACAGCAACAGCCTCAATTACAAGGGAACAGCTTGCCTAAGAGCTCCCTTGTATCCTGGCTTTTGATGTACATGCTTCCAGAGAGACATATTCAAAGATACGGTTCTGAGACAGGCCTGAGGGGTGTGGGACAGCATCCTCCTCCTCTTGAACTAAGTGCTGTTGGTTATATAGAGATCTAGCTGTCTCTGCAGATAGCTATCATATGCATACACAGTCACTCTACTTTCTTCCATCCACCATTCTGAGAAGCAAGCTGCTTCTGATGACTCCCATAGAAAACAAAGTGCAATGAACAGACGCTTCTGTTCTGAACCTCCTGGAACACTCATACCAATGGCTTGGCAAGGAGTCTTTATTTTTGAGATAAGGACCACTAACACAAGCACAAAAATCACATCGTCTGCCAAAGGAATTTATGCACCAGTTGCACTTGGGGAGCTGACCCAAGGCATCTTCGGCTCCCATAAGGGAACAGGGGCCTCTGCTCGATAACCAAGGTGTATTGTATGGTCTGGATTAGGGGTTGGCAAACTTCGGCCCACAGCCCACCAGCGGATTACCCTGATGGGCCGCGTGCCAAAGGTTGCCGACCCCTGGTCTGGATGGAGAGGTGAAGAGGGGATCTGTACACAAAGAGAATGACAGTGGGATGCAGTCTATTGTCACCATCACTGAGACTGTGTAAGAAATTTTAAATAAAAAAATTGATATTTTTGTGGTAGTTGTCATTTTACAATAGCAATAAGGCCCTCCAGGCCAGCCTGTTATGAATCATAGAATCATAGAATATCAGGGTTGGAAGGGACCCCAGAAGGTCATCTAGTCCAACCCCCTGCTCAAAGCAGGACCAATTCCCAGTTAAATCATCCCAGCCAGGGCTTTGTCAAGCCTGACCTTAAAAACCTCTAAGGAAGGAGATTCTATCACCTCCCTAGGTAACGCATTCCAGTGTTTCACCACCCTCATAGTGAAAAAGTTTTTCCTAATATCCAATCTAAACCTCCCCCACTGCAACTTGAGACCATTACTCCTTGTTCTGTCATCTGCTACCATTGAGAACAGTCTAGAGCCATCCTCTTTGGAACCCCCTTTCAGGTAGTTGAAAGCAGCTATCAAATCCCCCCTCATTCTTCTCTTCTGCAGACTAAACAATCCCAGCTCCCTCAGCCTCTCCTCATAAGTCATGTGTTCTAGACCCCTAATCATTTTTGTTGCCCTTCGCTGGACTCTCTCCAATTTATCCACATCCTTCTTGTAGTGTGGGGCCCAAAACTGGACACAGTACTCTAGATGAGGCTTCACCAATGTCGAATAGAGGGGAACGATCACGTCCCTCGATCTGCTCGCTATGCCCCTACTTATACATCCCAAAATGCCATTGGCCTTCTTGGCAACAAGGGCACACTGCTGACTCATATCCAGCTTCTCGTCCACTGTCACCCCTAGGTCCTTTTCCGCAGAACTGCTGCCTAGCCATTCGGCCCCTAGTCTGTAGCGGTGCATTGGATTCTTCCGTCCTAAGTGCAGGACCCTGCACTTATCCTTATTGAACCTCATCAGATTTCTTTTGGCCCAATCCTCCAATTTGTCTAGGTCCTTCTGTATCCTATCCCTCCCCTCCAGCGTATCTACCACTCCTCCCAGTTTCGTATCATCCGCAAATTTGCTGAGAGTGCAATCTACACCATCCTCCAGATCATTTATGAAGATATTGAACAAAACCGGCCCCAGGACCGACCCCTGGGGCACTCCACTTGACACCGGCTGCCAATTAGACATGGAGCCATTGATCACTACCCGTTGAGCCCGACAATCTAGCCAGCTTTCTACCCACCTTATAGTGCATTCATCCAGCCCATACTTCCTTAACTTGCTGACAAGAATACTGTGGGAGACCGTGTCAAAAGCTTTGCTAAAGTCAAGAAACAATACATCCACTGCTTTCCCTTCATCCACAGAACCAGTAATCTCATCATAAAAGGCGATTAGATTAGTCAGGCATGACCTTCCCTTGGTGAATCCATGCTGGCTGTTCCTGATCACTTTCCTCTCATGCAAGTGCTTCAGGATTGATTCTTTGAGGACCTGCTCCATGATTTTTCCAGGGACTGAGGTGAGGCTGACTGGCCTGTAGTTCCCAGGATCCTCCTTCTTCCCTTTTTTAAAGATTGGCACTACATTAGCCTTTTTCCAGTAATCCGGGACTTCCCCCGTTCGCCACGAGTTTTCAAAGATAATGGCCAATGGCTCTGCAATCACAGCCGCCAATTCCTTCAGCACTCTCGGATGCAACTCGTCCGGCCCCATGGACTTGTGCACGTCCAGCTTTTCTAAATAGTCCCTAACCACTTCTATCTCCACAGAGGGCTGGCCATCTCTTCCCCATTTTGTGATGCCCAGCGCAGCAGTCTGGGAGCTGACCTTGTTAGTGAAGACAGAGGCAAAAAAAGCATTGAGTACATTAGCTTTTTCCACATCCTCTGTCACTAGGTTGCCTCCCTCATTCAGTAAGGGGCCCACACTTTCCTTGGCTTTCTTCTTGTTGCCAACATACCTGAAGAAACCCTTCTTGTTACTCTTGACATCTCTTGCTAGCTGCAGCTCCAGGTGCGATTTGGCCCTCCTGATATCATTCCTACATGCCCGAGCAATATTTTTATACTCTTCCCTGGTCATATGTCCAACCTTCCACTTCTTGTAAGCTTCTTTTTTATGTTTAAGATCCGCTAGGATTTCACCATTAAGCCAAGCTGGTCACCTGCCATATTTACTATTCTTTCGACTCATCGGGATGGTTTGTCCCTGTAACCTCAACAGGGATTCCTTGAAATACAGCCAGGTCTTCTGGACTCCTTTCCCCTTCATGTTAGTCCCCCAGGGGATCCTGGCCATCCGTTCCCTGAGGGAGTCCAAGTCTGCTTTCCTGAAGTCCAGGGTCCGTATCCTGCTGCTTACCTTTCTTCCCTGCGTCAGGATCCTGAACTCAACCAACTCATGGTCACTGCCTCCCAGATTCCCATCCACTTTTGCTTCCCCCACTAATTCTACCCGGTTTGTGAGCAGCAGGTCAAGAAAAGCGCCCCCCCTAGTTGGCTCCTCTAGCACTTGCAGCAGGAAATTGTCCCCTACGCTTTCCAAAAACTTCCTGGATTGTCTGTGCACTGCTGTATTGCTCTCCCAGCAGATATCAGGAAAATTAAAGTCACCCATGAGAATCAGGGCATACGATGAATCCAGTAAAGACCAGTAGCTCCTTCCTCAGCATCACTCTGGGCATTTATCAACCCCCCACACCAGCCTTTACAGTACTGAATGGACCAAGAAGGTCAGCATCATTGCTCAACATAGAGAGTCAGGAGCAAGGGGACAATCTGAACAGCTATCTAAGGAGCTACCTTGTGCAATCCTGGGACATACTCCCCATACTGACCCTCCCCAGGCCAAGGTAATTAATAAAAGGGAAAAATAAAAAGGATCAAGGGTGTTTAAAAGAACATTTAGCTTTAAAGATGGGCTTTGCCAAGCACATCAATTTGCCCAATTTAAAAAAACAACAACTCTTTAATAAACCAATTGTTACTTTCCATCTCATTCCAACCTCCCAAACACACACACTTGCAAGTGAAACATAATGTACCAGAGTGAGTGGCTGCTGCACTCCACTGGGGCTGGAGTCACTTGGCCTTTGCCCCATGCCTTGCTATACAACCAATGCTTTGGGTTCTCTCCCAACAGCCTCTATCATGTTACTCCATACAGAACTGGGGAACAGGTCTTTCGTGACGGAGAGTGAGAATATGTCCAGCCAGAAAAATGCAGGGTGGGTGTGTATGTCTACACACTTGCTGTACACATCCACTGGGAAGCTGATAGAGCTGGAGTTAAAAACCTTCCCTTCAACCTCCTGACCAGCCAAAAGAGATGTGTCTCTAGTTCATAGAGTCAATGTGATCTAGTGGTTAAAGCAATGGACTGGACTCGGGACACCTGGGTTCTATTCCTTGTTCAGCCCCTGGCCTGCTGGGTGACCTTGGGCAAGTCACTTCATCTCCCTATGCCAGTTTCCCCATTTGAAAAAAATGGGGATAATGATACTGACCTCATTTATAAAGCACTTTGAGATCTGCTGATGCAAAGCAGTAGATAAGCGCTAGGTATGATTATTATTAGTGTAAGGGTATGTCTTCACTACCTGCCGGATCAGCAGGCTGCGATCAATCCCCAAGCACTCTCCCGTCGACTCCTGTACTCCAGCGCCGTGAGAGGTGCAGGAGGAGTCGACGGGGGAGCGGCAGCAGTCAACTCACCACAGTGAAGACACCGCGATAAATTGATCTAAGTACGTCAACTTCAGCCACATTATTCACGTAGCTGAAGTTGTGTAACTTAGATCGATCCCCCACCCTAGTGTAGACCAGGGCTAAGAGACCTGCTCACCACTTACTGCATTTCCACGTCAGACTGTCCATACAGCTCCACACATACACCCAAAGGAGAACTGGTAAGAGCAGCAGCTCCAAGGATTTCATCGCAACCAAGAGCCAGCATGGAACATGGGCAGCATTACCATGGTTGTTCCGGAGCACCAAGGCACCTTAGGGGAGTAGGGAGAACATCGTTTACCTTGTAGAGCTGGTGGAAGCCAAAGGCAATCCCTGCCATAATGATCGCCAAAGCACCATAGTCTCGCCATCTGGAGCCTGGAGGACCTAATGGCCAAAAGCAAGAGAGAAGCATGGTCAGAACTTGCACACAGCAAGGCCTTCAGGGATTTGCGTGCATCTCACCCAAACACTTAATTCAGGCAAAGGTGGGCAGGGTGGTGTCAACTCGTTTCCTAAAGCTTAACAAGGACTTCAGGGTAACTCCAGAGAGAGTGAGGAAGGGATCAAAATCACGCCGGCAATTAAGAGTCACATCAGCAATCTGCTCTTTTCTTGGAGAGGACCCTCAAATCTCTGCTGCATTGACCCTGGAAAAAGTGTTTGCGCTTGGTCTAGCCCACAAGAGCAAGTTCTGACTGCTTTCATAGATCACTGTTTCTGAAACTGGGGAAGGAGAAGAAATCTCAGGAAGTGGAGGTGGGATAGAGAAAGGAGCAATGTTCTCTGGAAGTGGAGGGAAACTCCTGGATTGGGGAAGGACGACTAAGTGGGTTTACAAGAATAAGGAATACCTAAAAGTGTTCTGTGTCAGTCTTTGTGGATGGCTTCCTGAGAATACAGGCATGAATGGGGATTCCATGGCTTTCTTGGCTGAATTAAGACCAGGGGCCAAGGCATGCCAGTGGTAGCAGAGCTGGAATATGCACTAAGACAACTTTTAGAGAAGGTGGGAAGAGGAGCGTGGGATACTTAACACACAATTTTGCACAGAAGCATAAAGATTCAACAAAGCAAAGCAAAGATTCAGTCCGCTCCTCTCCTGCAAGCAGAATCAGAAGACACCTGTAGTTTTCCACCAGCTTCACCCTTTCACCTCCCCTTGCAGCTCCCATAACACTCTTGCTAAGAATCTTGTACTGCCCCTGGTTTTCATCAATAATAAAGAGGATGTAGAGTGATCTTTCCTAAAGTTTGGTCGCAGGATGTGGGCAGACACCAAAGAGGTGAAGGTTGGCAGGCAGCCTCTAACCAGACAGATCCAAATTTGCACGTAACCTACTAGTGTTTAGGAAACGTAGTCTCCCCTCCAAACTGTCAACTGGACTTCCAGAAGAGAGAGAGGCTTAATGGGTGGAGATAACTGGAAACCTGCCTCTCCTACCTTGCTTGCTCAGTGCTAGGGCCCTACCAAACTCATGGTCCATTTTGGAGAATTTCACGGCCATAGGATTTTAAAAATCACAAATGTCATGGATTTCAGCTATTTATATCTGAAATGTCACGGTGTTGTAATTGTAGGGGTCCTGACCCAAAAAGGAGTTGGGGGGGGTCACAAGGTTATTATAGGGGGGTTGCCGCACGGCTACCCTTATTGCTGCACTGCTGCTGACGGGGCGCTGCCTTCAGGGCTGGGCGCCGGCCAACAGGCTCCACTCTCCAGCCGCCCAGCTCTGAAGGCAGTACAGAAGGAAGGGTGGCAATACTGCAACACCCCTAAAATAACCTTGTGACCCCCCTGCAACTCCCTTTTGGGTAAGGACCCCCAATTTGAGGGTCTCCCCCGTGAAATATGTATTGTATAGGGTAAAAGCACACAAAGGACCAAATTTCACAGGGGGGAGACCAGATTGCACAGTCTGTGATGCATTTTTCATGGTCGTGAATTTGGTACGGCCCTACTCACTGCCCATGGAGATTTCCTGCTGCCTACCCCTTCTTGTAGGTGTCTCATTGCAGGAATTCTTCCGAAACCCCAGCCCCCCAGGCACTATAGATAGAAAATGTACCCATTAAGGAGGCATAATGGGAACCTGCTACCTTTGAGGACATGGTTCCCAGCATACCCACCAAGTGGAAATCTGAGTGAATCAGAAGAAAGCCTGTGCCACTTGAACTGGTAGAATGGATGAACAACAGTAGTCTGGAGAACTAAATGAGTAGGGAACTCTAGAACTCTGCTCAAGATGCAACACCCAGTTCTTAATAACACAATTTTTCTAATCTCATTTCTCAGCCCAAATCTCATCTCATCTCATCACAGCTAAGGCTGGAGTCAAACAAAAGGAAATCTAGTGTCACACTTGGGGGTCAGTGGCTCAATTGGGATTAGAACCCTGGATCTGCTTGGATTTCCAGTTCTCTGTGCTGAACCCCAGACTAAAAACATCATTCCATGACAAAATAACTCAATCGAGGGTGAACTCCCAACCATAAAGGATTAATTAATCCCAGAGGTGCTATGGGTCCCAAATGTGCCATGTGCATGGACTCCCCTAGTTGTCCCCACCTACCCCCCCAGCTGCTCTGACCTCCGGTGGAATTAAGAGACACCTGTAAGTTCCTGTCAGCTTTGCCCTTTCACCTCTCTCATCTCTCCCTCTGTTCCTATAATGCTCGTGCTAAGAACATTTTATTGCCCCCTGGTTTTCATTATTAATGAAAAGGGACCAGAATGATCTTTCCTAAAGTTCAGAGAGTCTATAAAGACAAGAAGCTGAAATGCCATTTTACTCGTTTTAGAGATGTGTGAAACAATTCTGTCTTGTGGCAAAAAAAAAAAAAAAAAGAGAGAGAGACAGAGAGAGAGAAAGAAAGAAACTAAACTGGAAAGGGACACAGGGAGGACTCTGCATCAACCATGTGATATTACAAAGAGGGGAAGGCCACACGGAATCAGAATTGTGCTTAAGATCCCCTCTCAGGCTCTCTCTCTACCAATTGTTATCTAAGCCCAGGATTGAGACTTGGAACTCATGAGCTCTCCTACACTGACTTCCTTCTATGTTCTTGGGCACTTGCCAACTGCCTTGACTTAACCTCTGTGCCTCAGTTTCCCCATCTGTAAAATGGGAATAGTAAGACTTATGCTGTGAGGGTCAATGAGTTAATGTGAAGGAGGTGAAAAGAACTAAGTACTTCAAACCCTACTATTCAGTCAGAAACTGAGCAGTGCTTCCCTCGTTCGTCACTGGAGATACTAGACTTCCATCTGTCCCTCACCACTCAAGGTTTCCATATGCCCATATTGCACTATACCAAGACACACAGTTGTGCTGCTCTAGCTTCTATTCCGAACTAATCATGGGGAAGGAAGAAAAATAACACTTGCCACTTCCATTAAGTGTTCTATCAGAAGGTCTCAGTCCTTCACCAATGTTAAGGAATCTTCACAAGCCCCTGTGAGGCATGGAAAGGATGTTGCACCCTTTTACAGATGGGGAAACTGAGGCTCGGAAAGTTTAAGTGATCTTTTATGGTAGCTCATTTGCTACAGGCAGCTTCATCTATTGGACGGTGATAGCTTGATAAATATTTGCCCAAGGTCACACAGGAACTGTGTATAAAATCTGCATGAATGGAGTCATGGAGAGGGACGCAGACAATGTCTGGGTGATAAGCAAACAGCTTTGCACACCTATTTCAGAAACTCCCCCGAGTTTGCTTGTAATTAAGGGGACTAGAAAGGTAAAAAATATCTAAACCCAATTAATCATTTAAATATTTAAAGTCAGATTTTTGTCCTCACTCCCGGATTAGTGTATTTCATAACACCAGGAGCAGACAGCCTTTTTTTTTTTTTTTTTTAACTGGGGGTTCATTTCAGAGCATGTTTAAACTAGTCAGATTGAGTGATGCTTCCAGCAACTAATCGCATGTCAAATAAAAGATATTTTATGTAATAAATTACCGCTACAAGTAATTCAAATGTCATTTATCAGTTTTATTATCAGTCAGGCAAAGTCTTGTTTCTCTATATTAATCAAAATCAAGCTTTTTTTTTTTTAAGCAGTTTTGACACCTCTTGGCAAAAATACAGGAAAGGAGAGATGGAATTACCCCCATGGAGAAGGGGTGAAATGGTATAGGAGGCACCAAGCTCAAAGACAATGACTGGAAACTTGAGGAATTTAATTCCCTCTGCCCCCAAAAGTTACTGTTGCTGCTCTAAAGCCAAACCAGGGATAGCTTCTACCTCTGGCAAAATCTATGCTATTTTTAAAAACTTACAAGGCTTTTTTTTTTTAAAGTACTTATATGGCTAATAGCTATTGCCAATGAAAGATCAGAATTTACTCTACTGCCTCCACTCCCAGCACAATCTGTGCAGCAGGAGGTATTTAAATCATATAATTTGTTTCCTGCATCATCTCCTTCAGAACAGACGGCATTACCAAGAGCACAGGAGCCCAAGTACAATGGAATCTGGTGAGGCTCACAGGATTTAAGTTCAGCTCTCTGACTGGCCTTTGTCTCTTGAGTACTTTTGAGCACTACCTACAGAGGCGCTCAGATACTATGGTGGTGAGGGTCATACAAGAACACAGAGTAGATAGAGAATAGAAATGGGTTATTTTCTATACAGTGCAGCACCTGATGAATCTACCAAAGATTAAGCGGCTTGGTAAACTATCATGGAAACAACTGACCTGAGACAGATTTGGGCCTTTGAAGAAATATCCATCAAGCTATCACTGTCCAATAGATAAAGCTGCCTGTAGCAAATGAGCTACCTCAAAAGATCATCGGGCCAAGTCTGCAGGGACACACTGTCCTGCAGCAGAGTGTAACCCGCCAGCCATAAGGCGATTCATAGATTATTACTTGTGCATTTCCAACAGTGTGAAAAGCGCTGTATAGGCAGATATGGAGAAAGGCCTATATCTAACTAGACAACATCCAGCAAGGGAGGGGCAAGAGGAATGGCAAAAGCAATGCAACCAAAGGGTGAGGTTAGGCATGCATCTTTTTAATTTCACTATTATTCTTTTTATAATCATACTTTGAGGCTCAGTGCAAATACAAGGGTCTTCAAAGAAGCAATGGGGGGGGAAGGACAGAGGGGTAGAACACTGCCTAAGATGGCCCCATTTGTGCTATTCCATGTGCTTTAGGATTGCTAGAGAACGTAGTGTTTGGTTCACATGTAGAAGACCCCGCACAGTTGCCAACCCCACGAAATCAAAAAGCAAAAGTCGGGTCATAAAAAAAAAAAAAAAAAAAATCACAAGACTGGCTTAAAACTATGAGATTTAAAAAAAAAAAAAAACCCCAACTTTTGAGTTCTTCTCATTTGCCTTCTAATTTTTGAGCCTTTAGGGGCCATGTTTTCAAGCTTGTCTCTGCAATCAGGAAAACTACAAACATACATTTTTTTAAAAAGCAGAGATTCTCACCTATTCGTAGAACTCCGAGAGCCGGGGCTCTAGAGGAATACCATATCGTTCAAAGCTTGTGATAAAGTTGTGCGGGCTGGCAACACTGGCATTGTTTTCCAGTTTACCCTATGTGCCTCCTCACTGCTTTGGTAATTTTAATGGGAATCTATGACATAAACAGAGCACAGACCCTGCCTGTACTGGATCCTGAAATGAGCTAGTTAAAACTGCACTTGGACACAGCTGTCACTAATATGGGGCTAAGTACAGTTTCCCTGACCAAGATAGAGAGGGTCTGGTTTGGGGGTTATTTTCTGTGACCATGATAGCTAGAGATTAGATCGAGACACAAAATTCATATTTCAATCCCCCTTCCCAAATGTCTGGAGGCACTGAAATTTGGATTCTTGTGCAGCCCATTACAGACAGCAAAGCTCTCATTCCAAACCTTCCTCTCGCCACACAAAAGTTCAAGATATGTCAGAATGAGGGAGGTCATTTTGGACCATCTCTAGTGATAGCCACATTGTGCCATAAACTAACCACTCCCACCCAGTGCAAGTCAGCACATGGGTTGTGGAACCATGCTCGAATTCCGCCACTGTGTTTAAACAATGTTGTACCTAGCATGAGGCCTAAATAAAGAGCCAAGTTCTGTGCAAACAATAGAAATACTTTATGCCTCCTTCGGCAATAACACGACCACTTAGCACTTACATGGCGCATTTCATCCTAAGATCTGAAACCACTTTACAAAGGAGGGTAAGTAACATTAACCCTGTTTCACAGAAAGGGTTCCTGAAGCACAGAGGTTAAGTGACTTGCCCAAGGTTACACACCTAAACCAGTGACAGAGCTAGGCAAGCAGACAAGTCACCTGACTCCCAGTTATGGGCCCTATCTGCTGGACCACAGAAAGGACATGGGTAGACGGGTGCATTACCTGCAACACCAGAGAGCATCAACATCATTGCAATAACACTGTTTTAGGAGCTACTGACTGGTAGGAACAATAACAAGCTCAGTCCTTGGTACTTGGCAGGTAAGTGAAGGAAGAAATGCTTTTCAAACTGCCAGCCACAAATATGAGCTGAATAGTTCCTCTTGATGGATTTTTAATGGTGTGCACATTTTGGTTTTTATTGTATGGAGCTTAGGTACATTTGCATTTTAAAACAAACCTAGCAAAAAGTATACGTAAATCTTAAGTCTACACAGATTCCACTGGGACTTTTAAAACGGTGTGTGTGTGTGTATTTTAATATAACAGCCATATATACATATATATACACAGTACACCCAAAAATTTTGCAGTCCTTCTTTAAGAATGGGGGTGTGATTGGATAACACTAGGTGTTTTTGAAGATAAATAAGCACCATTATTATTTATAATTATTTGTAATGCCATAGCACCCAGAGCCCCAATCACAGGTGGGGACCTGTTTTAGATTTTGCATACACGCTAGGAAGACATAGTCCATGCCCTGAAGAACTTACATTCTAGTTTGCTGAAATTCTTTATTCACCTGTCTTAAGCAACTACTCAAGGGATCAATTATAAAAATCAGTCATTTATGGGAGGTAAGTCTTCCAATTAATATGGAGCAGAATTATACTCAGTACCTTTGTGGATAGTTTGTGATGGATTCCTAAAAGCAGGAGTTTGCCTAGTAAAGGTGAACTCTTGTACAGGTTCCATTGTAAAATAAATAACTTTTGACTTTTATAGCACTTTCTATCCAAGGACCTCATTCTACTATTCAAATATTAAATAATTAAATCTCATAAATCTCCTATGAGGTAGGGAAGTACTAGCCCCCAATTATTTTTTTTTTGGGGTGGGGGGGGAAATGAGGCCTACAAAGGTTAAGGGATTTGTCCAGATCTATACAGTGAGTCAGTGGCAGAGTTGGAAACAGAAACCAGATCTCTCTACACCATGATACCTAAGCATAAGCGACAACAGACTATCATTTACCACATTAGTCTGTGGACTAATATAGCTTGTACCTCAGCTGCCTTGTGTGACACCTTGTGATTGTGTCTGCTGTGTATTTATGTCACTTGCATCAACAATTAAAAAGTGTATTTAAAGTAAGATCAGGGGTCTGATTCTGACAAGTGGGCTATTTGCTAGAAACAACCACCGCAGATTCCACTGTTTCCTGGGATTCAGCATTGCAAGCTAGTATCGTTAAAGGAGCACAGAGGTAAGGAAGCAGATAGGGAATAGGATAGCAAAATCATTGCATAAAATGATAGGACCAGGTGCTTTCAAGAGGCTACTTACTGTACGGCAAGAGGTGAAGGGGCTGCGTTGGCACCAGCTGTGTGGAAGGACCCAGAGACTGTGGCTCATCTGTGGTAGTGCCCGACTGCTGGAAAGCCAGGTCAATTTCTTCATCCGTCAGTCCTGGGGGAGAAGAGGAAACGAGATCAGTTTAGCATCTTTACTCACTTGATGCGCCTGTAATTAAATCTGCAAGCCTGGCAGAACTCTTTCAAGCTGCAGAAGGATTCTGGTAGTGATTCGAGCAGCATCGCCTCCCCGATTTTGGATTCACTAAAATCACTCCCTCTCTTCTCTCAGTTGCAATTTAACCTCAAGCGACAGAATATTAGCCTCAACGCTGCTTCCAAATGTGGCTCATTCAATTTCCTTAATTTATCCTTGAGTTTATTGCTGCTTTGGAAGTAGTTTTCTATTGCAATTCTCCATTCTTCCCCCGAAAAAAGATACCATCAACTGCAAATGTGGCTCATTTTAATCTGTAATGGTGTAAAAAAAAAAAAAAAGAGGGGAAAAAACCAACAATAATGCATGAAAACAGACAGGGAAACAAAAAACTAATTATTGGGTTAGACGACTAATTAGTCTAGATCGTTTCCAAAGACGGGAATAATTTGCTTTATTTTATGACAAATGTAGAAATAAAAAGAAAAAATCAGGACTGACTGTGATTAGTATGAATGGGACATAGAATGAAAGGAGGAAATAAAACTAACAAAACAGATCAAAACAAGGCCAAGCTCAAACTTTCAGACTAGCACTGTCCCAGCCTACTACTGTCTGATTATATTGCCTGAGGCCAGCCTGGTTTTTATTTCGCACATCGCTGTAGCCAAGCTGCACACATGGTACATTGTGGTGCAGTCTTTCCTGTCACTGGAAAATGTGAAGGTGCCCATCTGTAAGTGGCCACAACATATGGAGAGAATTTGCCCTACGAGGGGAAAGAGAACAGCAGCTGAAAGATTCATGATGACCAGCATCTGTGAAGGAAGCAAGCACAGCTGGATGGCTTTTTCAACAGGAGAAAATGTGCTCTAGCAAAAGAATGTGGTGCTAGGGTGGAGACTGTGATGTGGGGCCTGGGAGAGTGTGTACTGTCTGTGGAATGCCATACACTGCACACAGAATCAGGAAAAAGGCCAGGTTCCTGCCCTGAGGAGCTTACAATCTAGCTCAGGCACCCCCACCACCACATGGGATAGCAGTGCTTATGCAAGAAAGTGTTGAAATACTGGGAGTGAGATGATCAGAGTAGCCGGGCTTGCAAAAGAAACAAATTTCAAGGGGGCTGGGATCTGGAGGAGAAGAGAGGGGCAACTTGGCTCTCAGAAAGCAGTTCCAAGCAGACAGGACGGCAAGGAAGATGGCATGAAGCTGAGAGTGGGGGGAGAAATCAGAGGGAGCACTTTCTCTCAAGCATGAGATTAGCAGAGTACTGCCACATGGTTATTCTTGGTACTATTGGCAGATAGAATGCTTGGAACTTTCCCCCTAGAGCACTTAACATCATGGTGAGGAGTAATATAGGACACATACAGGATTCTGAGAGCATTACTCCTGCTTGGAGAAGTTAACCTAGGATCTGAAATCTGACCGCATGTTCTGCATCCACACAGAACAGACTAATCCATAACACAAACAACACTGCAAGAAGTAGGTGTTTGAGGCGATCTTTGGACAGCTACTTATTAATGCATAGCACTGACAACACTTCTGATCTTCAGAGGGTTTTATATTTATTAGCTGATCTTCATAACACTCCTATGAGTTACGTTACTTATTATCATGCCAATTTTACAATGGGAAAACCGATGCACAGAAAGGTTAAGTGACTTGTCCAAGGTCACAGAGAGTTGTCAGTGTCAGAAACAGGATTATAAATCTGAAGTTCCTGGCTCCCAGTCTTGTGCTTAGGCAACACACACACACACTCACTCTCTCTCTCTCTACCTGTGTTGGATGCATGCCTCATCAGGGCAGAGACTCAGAAAGAGACACATGAAAAACAAAGAGAGATGGTCTACATCAACTCAGGCTTCTATTTTAAAGTCCCAGTAGCAATATTTATGGTATCTAAACCATGTTAGAAAGCAAAGTCCTAATAAGAAAGGAACTGCTTTAACCAGTTCATAATTATCCAATAGAAGAGAGAGCATAAGCAGATGCCAGCATTGTAGATCACCAGCAACTGTGGAATTTTATAAAGCTGGAGCCAGACACACAAGCCAATATTAGCTGCTGGCTGCAAATGTGGCTCTCTCTAAAAAGGGGCATTTTGTTCTATTTCCATGCAAAGGTAGCAGATGTGATAACATTTAACATTGAAGAACATACAATTAGTTATGGAGGATACTTTGTCCTTGAGATCTTTGAGCTATGAAAAGAACAGGAAATAATGCTCATTGTTTCCCGCCCCCTCAATTCTCAGCCTGTTTGGGAAAAAAAAAAGTTTTACAGATAAAATTTCTTGCATTATTCTGGTCATGCCCACTAATGACACGATAGTGTCACTATTTCCATTACAAAATCCTGTTTTAACAGGGAAGGAAAAACTCATGTGAATGGTAATGAGATATGGAGCCTTTCATATCTAGGTTGCTGGTTTGAATCCAGCACAAGTTAGGAGTGAGTGAAAGTTGCTACAGACCAATGGCTATTCTGTGGCCTCCATGAAGTAGCCTCATTCACATTACTAGTCGACAACAAATCTCTGCATCTCAGAAAACACTACCAAATTGGTCCCCCTGTTAATAAGCAGAGGACAAGATTATAACAAGCAGAGACTGAACACTGTCAATCTGGCACTTTTCACAAACGCTAACAAAAATGTACAATATATTTGAAAAAGTCTTTTCTCAGGAGTATATAATTTAGCCATCAAAGTTCACTTTGGACTGAAATTTGCCTCACATACCCCAGTAGCAATTTTTCCAAACTCAGGTATGTCTAACTTTGTTTTCCAGGCTCGGGAATGCAAAAAATTATATCATTAATATAAGGACATGGGAATTTCTGTACCAGATCAGAACACTGGAACATCTAGCCCCCGTGTCCTGTCTTGACTTACCATGATGGCTGGTCTGCTCTTTATTAAACAAATTCAAGTAACTTGACCTCACTCCACCTATGTCTCTTCTGGCTTGCCTAAGCCAAAATGAAGCCAAGGGTCTTGGTACTACCCAGAGACAATACTTCAATAGAGCCTATCAGCTACTTAGAGAAGAGAAAGTGCTGGTGTAAGTGACACCAGGTCACTATATTCACCATGTATCATGGCAGAAGAATATTTCCACTACTTGGCTGCTCTTGGGTTGGTGCTGGTTCATGGACAACAAACCTCATCAGCTTCCACCATTCGCCTCCCACCACAACTTCCACTAAGAATTTATAGTCCTTCATCACAGCAGCATCTAAAAAGCATTCACAGTCTTGTTCATTTCTCTTATCTAGTATGAATTTAGCAACCCAAATATAACACAGTCTCTCTTGGGCACACAACAGTGCCACAAAATCTAAAGTCTTGTGCTTAATAAGATTGTCTTTGGGGACAACTGTGTCAATAGAATCATATCAGTATAATAGAAGATTCCCCCCTCCCAACCCTCGCCTCCCCCCAGTTTGAAAGGCAAACATTTTAGATCTTCTGGAGTTGCAGCAAGATCAAGACCATGCAGAATCCAAAAGGTTAAAAGGAACAATAAAGGAAACTGCCAATTGTAAGTGAATTATATTTGGCTTTGAAAGCTGAGCCACGGCTATATTATAAAAGGCATCTCTTTGCGTTGTTTACCATCACCCTGACTAATGCAGGCCTTTTTTTTTGTTTTAAATAATCTCATGCAAATTAGACACACACTTCCTTCCAGTTGATTGCTATCTGCAAGGAATAATCTAACCACAGAGGGTACTGAGAAAGGACTGAACTGAGAAGGATGTAAGGAAACTGTCTTCACAGCCCTACAGAATGCAAACCTCCCCCACCTCCCATCTCTGGTCCATCTATCTCATACCTCCTTAGAGCCACAGCTTTTGTAAGAATTAGTCATAATTTTCATAAAGTCATAAAATTTTCTTTTTAGGTCTGAGGGTGTTGATTTGCATTATCTGACACTCAACAGTGTTTTGCATTCAGATGTTCTTGTTGCCTTTCTCTCAGGAACTTCACTATTGTTGCCATTTCCGATTTTCAGGAAAACCACCCAGCCTCTGTAAATTGTAGTTAAACACAGAATCAAAACAAATTAGAGAATGAAGCAGGGAGGTAAAAGTCCCCTTTGCGCCTGGGATATCGTGTTGGAAGCTCCATTGCTTGGGACTTTTAAAATTATACTATCTATCTACAAAAAGAAAAGGAGTACTTGTGGCACCTTAGAGACTAACAAATTTATTTGAGCGTAAGCTTTTGTGAGCTACAGCTCACTTCAGCTGTAGCTCACGAAAGCTTATGCTCAAATAAATTTGTTAGTCTCTAAGGTGCCACAAGTCCTTCTTTTCTTTTTGCGGATACAGACTAACACGGCTGCTACTCTGAAAACTCTCTACCTAGACTCTTTTATAAAATCCATTATCGTAGTACCTGAGGACTTCACACAAAATAAAACTTTTATTCTTGCAACACCTCTGTGAGGGAGGGAAGTATTGCTGTCCCCGCATTTTACAGTTGGGAAAGTGATGCACAGAGAGATTAAAGTGACTTATCCAAGATCACACAAGCTAGGTCTATTCTACAGACCTATATCGGTATAACTATGTCACACTGGGGTGTGAAAAATCCATACCCCTGAACAAAGCAGTTATAGCAACCTAATCCATACCCCCTCCCCCTAGTGTAGTCAGTGCTATGTCGACCAGAAAACTTCTCCCACCAACAGAGCTACTGCCTCTCGGGGAGGTGGATTAACTACGCTGACGGGAAAAGCTCTCCCATCAGCACAGTAGCGTCTTCACTAAAGCACTACAGCAGTTGTGCCGCTGTAGCCCTGTACATGAAGAAAAGCCCGCAGTTAGTCTGTGGGAGAGCTGGGAACTGCCCCCAATCTGCTATGTCCCAGCCCTGTGCCTTAACTACAAGGCCAGCACTTCCTGGATAAAACACGAGGATAACATAGGGTAGGGAAAAATCCTGCATTAGCTGGGAGATGGACAAAATGAGCTATTAAAACCCTTTTATCTCCAACATACGCTCCTGTTAGGGCACTTTGTTCATTCCCCATCCTGTGTGGGTATTGTTCCCTACAATAATACTCGCCAGAGCTTCACCCAGTTCAGTGACTCAAGCAACAGGATTTTCACTAGTTCTCTGAAGGTAGAATTGGTTTTGAGGAGAAAACGTCACGCTAGGAAAGGATAAGAAACTTTATCCCTGCCCCAGCAGAAAAAAATGTTGAGTAAAATTCTTTTGTCGGTTTCAAAAGCTGACTTTACTATCACTTTGTCTGATAGACTGGCCCCAGGGGCTGTTGCCACACCTACACTTCTACAGAGACAAACAAGCAGGTTTTTTCCCCTCCCCTCCCTGTTTCTGTTGAAAAGCAAACAAAATAAAACTGGCTGACTTTGTTTAATTGCCATGAATCACCTGCCTGCATGATGCCTATATCAAATCACATAACTGAAAGGAAGACCTATCAGCAGGTATCCTGAAATGACATTACAGTCCTGTTCCTGAAAGCCACTGAGTCACCTGTTCTCATAAGAACATGGTCACAGTTTAAAAGAATCACCATAGAAGCATCCTGGAATCTGATCCACATTAATGATTCTACCTGTTCAGAGTAAGTTCCATGCACTGCTACCTGGGTCCTTTTAATCCAGATGCCAGTACTGTTTTTCCTCCAACACCCAGTCCTTTGAAAAAGTTCACAGAGTTTCATACATATCACTGGGGTCAAAGGTACAATCCCTTGATCCTTCTCCTTCCATATGTCCTTGATAAAGGGCCAACATCAGGTCAATTTCAGCTTAAGGTTTTACCAAAACTCAAAGTCAATAGAAACATCTCTGTGATTTTTTTTCTTCATTTAAATGAAGTCATTTATTTGGATCTGAACACTTTCCAGATGCACTTGTAACTCCAGTATTGTACAAGCACATGTGAACCTGAATGTCAACATGAAAATGACCAGTCTAGTTTAACTGTCAAACAGAGAAAGGAAAAAAGTAAAGCAATTTTCAAACTAATTTAGAATGCTTTGAATTATTTCCACTTTAATAATCTACGGCACTGTTAATTACACAACTGAGAACTATTTATTTATTTATTTCTGTACAACTGTTTAATGTGCCAGAGGTCCCTCTAAGCAGCATTCGGACTTGACAACAGTGCCTTCCTCTCAGTTATCTTGCCCTAACTTAAGAGAAACCCTGATTGACAGCACAAGGCTAAATATTCAGCTAAGCACCTAGGAAGGAAAGGGTTAAAAATGGCATACTATTTTCCCTGGACATTAAAAAAAAACCCTGGCAGCAGTTTCTCTTCCTGGGCTTTTGGAGTCTATAATAAAATAAAGTGTAATGGAGGAGAGGAGGGCAATGTCAGAGGGTGAGGGTTTGGGAGAGAGGTTGTTAAGTATCTCCCTCTCCTCAGCCATGTTTACTCCATTTACAGGACCCTGAGTGACTGATATATGGACAGAGGGAGAATAAGCAGGCAGTTGCTGCCTCCCCAAATATCAGAGTGGTGGGGGAGACACCCTCAAATGCCTAAAACCCTCAAACTCTCTGTAAAGTGCTCAAAATTAAAAAGGCAGACGGAGAGACTCAGCCAGGGAAAGAAGAAAAAGTAAAACAGGAGGAAAATTTTTATTTATTATTAACATTTTGTTGGAACAGTGGAGTGCAATAAGGACTCTCAGAGCCGTTAAAAGTCGCTGGGTGACCTGTAGACCCCTATTTCCCAGAGCCTTGTATAAAATTGAATTTTTTAAACATAAATTACACGTAATGACGACACTGTAAAAACTAACAGTAATGGAAAGCTGTGCTGTATTTCATTAGCCTGTATTATTCCATGCCACCTGATCCAGCCGGGCCTTGTTTATGAGTTAGTGTGTTAGCAGATGCCGATGGAAGCATTTGCTTCGACCTTGCTCTTCTCATTGGGGCATGAAATTACGACGGCAGCACCTTGATATTACAGCCATAAATACAGTAAACTGCAAATTTAAGCCAACGGCTCCTATTGTCTCCGAACATAAAGCTGATCGGTATTTATTTAAAAGGAGAACGAAAAAAAATATTATATATCACCTTGTTTATGGGTCTGATCCCCTCCCCCCCTTAATCTGCCTTATTCACTTGGTTAAATACTAAACAAACAAACTAAATCCTCCCTATTTTCTACTGATTATATATTCTCATGAAATGAGTATTGTTTTCATAAAACTGGATCAAAGTATCTTCACCCTGAACAAGAAGGGTCTGGCTACTGGTTTAGTGCATCTTTAAATGAAAAACCAGGAACACATGCTGCAACTTTTCCTCTTTGTTTCTAAATGTGAGAAGTTCAAAATATACTATGAAAAAGTTGCTACTGGTCACTCAGTGGGGCGGGGCGGTGTTTGTGTGTGAGAGAGAGAGAGACACACACACATATTGTGTATGTTTTCCTCCAGTTATCTTCTGTTTTAAAATATGGTCCTTGTTAATGCTATTTCAAAAGGTGGCAGCAAAAGAACAAACACAGAAAAATAAATTTACAAAATAAAAAATAGGCACACACAAGAAAATGGTAGATCTCTCCCCTTAAGAAGCAGGAAAAGCTTGGAGCATCATCTCCCATGGGCATTTTGGGTAAATACCCATGCACTAAGATGCCCACACAATATATTAAATATAGGAGAGAAAAAAATCAACACAAAGGCAAAAGGACACTGGGTTATTGCAAAGCATATCACAGCATAAATCACAGCATTATAAGCTAGTGCAAAATGTATTTCACTGGTGGTTTAAAGGAGAGTAGACACAGTTTTGCCTGTCATAAGAGAGGTCAGGTCTTCCTCTTCTAATGCAAAGAGAGCTCTCCATTTGTATGAAGTATGTTATCTCTGTCCCACCCAGGAAAAAAGGGAGGGATAGCCAAAGCAAAGGCTTCCAGTACTAAATTATACATTTCAGGGACCCAAATTAGATTAGATAAATCACTAGAAATAGAGTATAGGGAACAATCATGGAAGAGGAGGAGGAAGTGGTTTGATTATGTGATGTAATATAGGAGGTCTTATCTATTTCAAAATTCTGTGAGGCTGCCAGATGCAGCATCACGGCCTCAATAGGATTTGAACTCATCACCTTTGAATCAACAGACTGCTTGCTCAGTTTGATTGTCACAGATTTTGCACAAGATCAGACAGGATCAGAAGTGCTCATGGTCTTAGTTACAGAGCACTCAAAGTTTTGTCCCTGAATATGGTCAAATTCCTATGTCACTACTATATGCAAAACCAGATAGGGACCTGTCTCTTTCTTAGCTCCTTACAAGGAGGCACTTGTCTATTAGACGTACCAAGTCTTTCTAGGTAGTGGTAAAACCAGCAAACAAGACAGAAGTGAGCTACCCCTCTATGTAACCTATACAGAGAGGTTTCAGAGTAACAGTCGTGTTAGTCTGTATTCACAAAAAGAAAAGGAGTACTTGTGCCACCTTAGAGACTAACCAATTTATTTGAGCGTAAGCTTTCGTGAGCTACAGCTTAAGCTTATGCTCAAATAAATTGGTTAGTCTCTAAGGTGCCACAAGTACTCCTTTTCTTTTTACCAAGAATGGAAGATGATCAAGACTAAATCTTCTCAGGAACATTTGCTTGAGGGCCAGCATGTAAATCCACCCCCTAAAAATCCCAGATAATAGAGGAGGTTAGATGCTAACCTAATAAGCCTAATGTTCTCATAATGTAAACACTTACTACCACGACAACTAGGCCTCCTTGGAAATGGGGCTCTGTATTCAGAGAAATGGACTCCTGATGCACCTAGCAGCTAATTCCTGTTCAAAAACATCAGATCGCATACTGTGGTCAGAGTCCTTGCACATGGTGGCAGCTGGCAGGTCACATGGTGCTGGCTCCCCTCCTCATTACTTTATTTGTATTACAGTAGTGCCTAGAGCCCCCAACAGAGATCAGGGCCCTGTTGTGCTAGGTGTTGTCCATACACATAGTGGGGGGAACTCTCTGCCTAAGAGCTCACAGTCTAAATAGACAAGATAGAGCAAGGGTGAGGGAAGAAAGACAGGGGAGGTGACTTGGCCAAGGTCACAAAGCAGGTCAATGGCAGAGCTGGGCATAGAACCCTCTTCCCATGAGTCCTAGTCTAGTGCCCTGTCCACTGAACCATGGTGCTCCTTTTTTCTAAGCTGATACTACAGGCATCAAAAGGGTCTAGGTACCTGTAAAAGATGCTAGAACAAGGAGCGGAGGCCAACCTAGCTGCCTCCATTACGGCCCATGACTAAAATAATAGGAAGAGGAAAAGAGGAGGAAGTAACAGGAGGTGCCACTGGGGATCTTAGACAACAGTAGGACTACTAAGGCCACCACCAGGAGACGCTGGCAGGAGAAGAGCAGGGAACCAGGAAGCATGTGAAGGGGAGTCAGTGGACAGATTATCAAGGGGAGTAGGTATCTGGGCAGCACACAAAGGGAGCTGGAACAAGAGGGAAGGGTACCTAGAGACTGGGTAGCATGTTCAGGGAGTCGGAAACCAAGAGCTATAGCACACAGGCAGGGGAGAAGGGAACCAGACAGCAAAGAGGCATGTGCGTGGAGAGAGAGGACTCAGTCGATTTGTTGTATCCACCTGCTTTTTCTGGTCTTTTACTTAAGATTGTAAATTATTTGGTGCAGGGACTCTTGTTCTGTGTCTGGACAGCACTGGGCACAATAGGGCCTCGATCCATCAATGGAGCTCCTTGGTGCTATCACAATACAAAGAATATATAACAACAATGCATGGAAGGGGAAGATGACATTAAGAACAGATAAAGACACAGTGTGATCAGTTGTTTGGCTGGGTTTTTTTAAGGACAAAAAGGTAATTGCATTAAACACAATTAAATTACAACAATATTTTCCTAATCTTAATTTTTCTGGTAAGCAATTGCTATAATTGTCACAGGGATGCTGTGTGACTGGAAATGAAATTGGAAAGTAGTCCATGAAACCTATTCTTTGCTAAAGTGGGGACCATGCTAACAACTCATATTCCGAAGGATCCAGGAGGAAAAGGCTATGGGCTCGCTTCTCTGATACGTGAATAGTTTTTGGTCTACACAGCACACAAATTAGCCAGCTATTGGGGGTGGAGAGGCGGGGAAGAAAATCCTCACCAAATCTTAGTTTAAAAAAGTTAGCTATAGAAACTAGCATGGCTGCCAATCTTAACAAGAAACAGAAAGGTTGAAAAACTTTCATACAGTTCCTAAGTGTGAAACAAATGTCCATCCTTAACTCCTTAAAAGTTATTTAGTAGCAGAGAATGATGAGAATAATACTGACATTTGGCTGATGTACAGTCAGAGAGAACTTTTTCTCTGGGTGGGAGAGGAGAAAATGTCAGTATTTTGGGGGTACGGACGGAAAAGTTTGAGGTTCTCTTTCAAAATCAGGTGACACCAAAAAAAAAAAATCAATTTCAGAAGGATTTTTTTTAAGTCTTATCTTTAGAATTAAAATATTAAACTATATTTTCAGCTCATATGACCTGACCCACATCAAACAGTTGCATCTTCAAGGCACAACCTGCCATGCTGATCCCTTCAGGACCTAGGCTGACTGATATGGTGGGAGGGATAGCTCAGTAGTTTGAGCATTGGCCTGCTAAACCCAGGGTTGTGAGTTCAATCCTTGAGGAAGCCATTTAGGGATCTGGGGCAAAAATTGGGGATTGGCCCTGCTTTGAGCAGGGGGTTGGACTAGATGACGCCCTGAGGTCCCTTCCAACCCTGATATTCTATGATGAACATCACTACAGAATTCTAGCACAGAAGATGAGGGAGGCAGCGGGAACTCAAACAGTAACTTTGTTATTGCAGGGGAGCTGTAGCAAAAAAGCTTAAGTGGCTCCTTTGTTGAGGTGCTCAATGGTGACCTCTGAAGACTCTGTCTTTACAAGGTGACTTGCTCCCAGAACTGAAAACGGAAAGCACAGGCCTCCAATAGTCCAAGGTATGAGAATTGTTGGCCACATATGGACCTTTCTTCAAAGTTCCCATGTAAGATCAAATTAACTTGAAGAGGAAACATTTTGAATGGTAGAGAGGAGAGGCATCATTTTATAGACTGACAGGTTTGGTTAACTCTTTTGGTCAGGATTCCCTTGCTGGAAAGTGGTTCTGGAGTTCGCCCTCACTTTCCAATCGTCCCCAAATTTTCATAAATAAACTTTTATAAAAATTCCAGTTTCTTCTGTAGGTTTATCCACTTATGCCACATGGCTCTGCATCTCTTGATAGACTTGGAATGAATTTGGATCAGAAAATTCACATCGACCTGCAGGACTGGAAGACTAGTATGAAACTTCAGACCCAGAGTTTTTGAAGTCTGAGGTTTCGGAGTAACAAATCTTACAGAAGTACTGGTGATGCCTTGCTGGCATACTCAGGGCATATTAAAGAATCATTTAACAGGATTTGTTAGGAAGTCTGGGGTATAGCAGAATTTCTATATGAAAGAATGAGAAATATTTTCTTCAGTTGCTATTCCTGGTTCTTTATTTTACTCTAGAATTTCTGATGGCTCCACTAGCAAGGGAATCTGGCATATTTTACATTAAACAATGGCTATCAGGGAGTACTCTCTACAGCCTAAGGTTGATTGGAATGTATTTGCCTTGATGTTTCTTGCTGCCTCTGTTACTATCAACATTTTAAACTTCACAAATGAACCAACTAAACAAATCAGCCTAGGCTAATGCCAAGAAAAAACATCTAAAATGTGTAGCTGTTGACCCTTTTAAGTGTGCGATAGGCAGAGACGTACCAAAGGTACATTAAGTCACATACAATTATTGCCATGTATATTATGCCTTCCTTACACAACAGGAAGTGTTGCTATAATGGGGTGAGCACAATTACCTACTACTGCCCATTCCCAAAGCCACGGGAGAATGCTCTAATGAAATGAACACAGGATGGAAGCCAGGAACTAGAGAGTTTTAAATCCTTCTCTGTCACAGATTCCCTCTTTGCATCATGCAAGTCACCTCACCTTTCTGCCTCAATTTGCCCATCTGTAATATGGGGATAATGTTGCACACCTATACACTTCATCAGGGTATTGAGGGGATTAACTTGATAAGGAAAAATCCATCTAAGTGGTAGGTATTATATGGCACCTCTGATTTGCATCTCCCTGAAAGTGAGAGACATGCCAATATATTCATATGAGGAAGCGTGGTAGCTAGTATTCATTATACATCATGCCTGGTTTCTTTATTCTTTTTTGTTTTAGATACATCTTTTAAATGTCATTAAAACAATGTTTGTTGAATGCTAGTACAAAGCTAGCCACCTGTAAAATTAAAGGCTGATGGCGCCAATAAAAGGGTTGAAATACATTCTATTTAAGAGGTTCCTGCATTGTAATTTTAAAATATATTTTTAAATTATATCTACCTGCCCTTCACAATTCTGTTGGTTACCTCATATGCATTTAGAAAACAACTATCTATGTCATCACACAGGACACTGATCTCAGGTGGGGGGTAAGACACAGCAGCAGATGAACTTTTAAGAAACAAAAATTTTGTATTTGGGTTATGTGTACTTAGTAACAAAGGAGAAAGGAAGAAAGACAGAAAATACAGGGGACATGCAAATCTAATGGAAAATGTTCCATTTAGACAAAAGAGCGTTTTTTTCCATGAGTCTTCAGCAGCTCTTCAGAGTTCTGAATAAAACTAAAGAAGTCTGGATAAATTGCCCAAAAGACGACTCATGCTAACAACAGTAAAAATAACGAAGCAGTGGAAAATATTATGGTGACTACACAAACGCACACAGCGTACTCAACTGGTAAGGTATAAAAGGAGTTGCATCATTGCTCTCTCTGGGCATACACAAAACATGGTTCTCTAGGGTTACGATTACCATGCCAAATATACCTCCGGAGTTTTCTTTCTTGTATAATAAAAAGCCTTTGGGTTCTATTAAAATCAGGTTTCTGGGGTGAACACTCAATTGTGATTTCAAGATTTGCTTTCAATGAACAGTGGTTGTTTTCTGCCAGCGAACTCATTGGCTGGAATCTTCACAGAATGCAAACAAAAGAGAGGCAACAACATGGTGGAAGTATATTCATTTAATAACTGGCGTGAATATTCAGAAACATTTGTGTGTATGTTAGTGAGCATCCGTTAGACTAGATGGTGGGGCAGCTGGAGGGTCTGGAGATTTTCCAGTATCCTTTCACATTGTGCCAGGACAGGTCTTGAAGTTCTGGTGTCTGGAAATACTCTCCAGACAAATGAAACAAATATAGTAGGGGGATGAGAAGAGGCAGACAGACCCTAGATGGCACTAAACAGGAAAGCAACAGGGGGTAGCCGTGTTAGTCTGTACCCACAAAAACAACAAGGAGTCCGATGGCACCTTAAAGACTAACAGATTTATTTGAGCATAAACTTTCGTGGGTAAAAACCCCACTTCTTCAGATGCGGCCGTGCCTGTGGATGGTCAACGTAAACAAACTGTCTCGCAGCGCACCAGTGGATTACCCTGACGGGGCGTGCATAGCCCGCGGGCTGCAGGTTGCCCACCTCTGCTTTACAGTCACTGCAGTGTCTGAAGTTCATCAGAATGACTCCATTCACTTCTTACCCCATTTTCTCCCTGGTTTTCTTTAATTGTTCCTCTTGCCTGTCCCAGGCGGCCTGGCATGAAGCAAGTTCTGCCTTTATGATGCAATACCTGGAACTAGGTGAGGCCCCAACTCCTCTGATAACTTAACCAACAGGCAACAGCAGCTTGTGTTCTTATTGACAGCACACAGGTGCTAGTAAATACCAACCCCCAGGGTATTCTCTGTAAACACATAGCCGCCGACGCCCCCTTCTCCCCGCAGCTCCTAACACACACATGCTCGCTTTACCGACACTGAACTCACACCTCACAAACAAATTATTTAACTACTCTGTTCCCCAAGGGATACAGTGATCATTTCAAATGCAGCTCCCTGCTCGCCTCTCACATACACGCAACAGCCTGATAGGTTAAATGCTGCCATTTAATTACCGTAATGGAAGCTGCTATTTTTTGGTTCCCCTGAACTCCTCTTCTCTCTCGCTCTTTTTAAATACACTCAGAGTCATCTTTTAAACATGTATTTTATATTTCTGGGTTTAACAGCTGCATGCTCCTGGTTACTCTAGGAGCGGGAGCAGGGATATTCTTCACTTAAGATATGAGAAACTGGTCTTTTAAATGCCCAAAGAGAGGGACTGGGGGAAATGTAGCAGAAAGGGGCATATGCCAAGCATTATAGAGACAGCCTGCCCTTTCATCTACTTACATGATTCTGTTTGGACTGTGGGGAATACAACTAGTTACAAACGAAGCTGGGGCCTGTAGAAGGAAATACATAAAAATAGTCTGAGAAATTATGCTGTCTCAATAACAACACATTGATTTATATTGGCACCTTAGCACAATATGGTGGTTTAAGCTCAGGACTGGGAGCAAGGAACTCCTCTATTCTAATTCCAGATCTGGTACACTGACTCCTTAACCTCTGTACCTCAGTTTCTTCATCTGTAAAATTGGGATAATAATACTTGCCGCCTACCTCCCAGCAGCTTCCTGAGGATTAACATTTGTAAAATGCTTTTAAAATGAAAAGGGCTAATCAGATGAGGAAGTACAATCAGAACGGAGTGTAGAAAAGGAGATAATAATGCTTCGCTTCCACACAGTGTGTTTTGAGGATTAGCTAATGTTTGTACAGTGCTTTCAACATGTAAATCGCTCTAGAAGTGCAGGATATAAATTTGTTAACTTCCTGGCCATACTGCAAAGTATCTCTTCTTGCAGGAATTTAGGGAGGGGGCTGAGGGATTATTATAGTTTATTACTGGGGAGGAGTATAATAGTGATATTATGAGACTACATCAATAATGATTTATTCTTTGTAGTGTACGGTAATTAGAAAGCACCTAAGAGCAAAATATAGGCATTTATAGTCAAAATTAATGTTTTACATGTTCTCATGCCTCAGCATTCCTAGAAAATACCAGAGCTATATATCCGCCCCCTAAATGGGAAATGCTTCCATGGCAGTACAGAATTCTGCCAACAGGCAAGATTTAGATATGCGATTTGTTCAGTGGCCTCCGGCCACAGTCCAATGTCCTATCTCTTTGTGCAAAGACACAACCCAGCCTCCCTCTGGAGTAAGGCCACCTACTGGCACCCCTACCCACCCCCCAATGGAATCTTAAAGGTGAGGCAGGGCAGCAGAGGCACAGATAAATTTAATTTTGTTTATCACCATAAAAAGGGACATTTCCACATGGACAGCAAGGACATGAATATCGTGTGTATGCAGGGGCAGGGGGGAATTATAAACGCATTTTTGGCGAAATTCAATAAAGCTGATTCCACTGCATAAGGTCAGCAATTTACTTTAAAAAATGATATGATTGCAACTTTTAATATAACCCATGTATTTGCTGCAAGATGTTCTAGAAGATTGTGTAATGTAACCATCCGACCGCTCCACAGGAGCAGAGATCACCCCATTTACCCTTTATTGTCTTGATAAAAGCAATGCACATTTGCACAATATGACAAAGTCAACAGTTTTTACTTAAGAGAGCCTCAGATTTAATAGAGAACGAATTCTCCTCTCATATCCTAGGGCTGGGGGTCTGTTCTGGGCTAGGATCCATCAGAAAGAATCAGAAAGAACAAACGCAAGACTTAACTCTCCTCCTATCCAAGGAGGGTCCTCCCCAGGTTAAAATTAGTGAGGGAGTGGTGGGAAGCAGAAAAGAATAATGTGATTATAGCAACATGAGCACTCAGTCCCCTTGTCGCTACAAAATATGTGGTCTATTACACAACAAAACTGTGGTCCAGGAGAGCCCACAGATTAAATTAACATGGAGACAATTCATCTCCCGCATCCCACCCCGGGCAGGGCAGCACCAACATGAGTGGGATAGGTTTCATTGGAAGAGTAACATGGCATGTCCTAGATTACATTCCCCACTCCACCCCAGGGGAGAGGGCTGTCCCTCCAGAACTGGAAGAGAAAGTTCATTCATGAATGGGTTACAGACTGAATTTCCCTGGGCTGGATGGCCATGGAGACTGAACTCCTCCTTCAATCCAAAAACATATTTTTATACAAGCATACATAGATCTCTTTGGCTGTCTGAAGGTGAAGCTTGCTTCAAAGGTCAGAGCTCCAGGGCTAGATTAGGATTGCATGCAATCTGCTTGAGCCTTGGCATTCTGACAAACTTCCCCTGCCTTATACGTCCGATTGAGGTAAATTCTCTCTCTGAAAGTGCGGTTCAAAAATCACGCATTGCAGGATACACACTTGTTTAGCAACTTTGCTATGAGGATCCCAAATCCCTTTACAAATGTGAATTGATTAAAGCTCAGCATGCCTGTGAGGTGGAAGTAATCATCATTATCCCCATTTTATAGATGAGGATGCTGAGGCCCAGAGAGATTATGTTACTTGCCTCAGATCATGCAAGAAGTTCATGGCAGAGACAGGAACAGAACCTAGATCTCCTGACACCTGGTCCTGAGATTTAACCATCACACCAGCCTACCTCTAGCTGCCCTATATTTATTGTCTCACTCAAGGATATCCAGTTAAATTTGCTAAATACATACATCAAAAGATGACTTTCCTGTCACTGATGCAATCTCAACCTAGGGTCTGAAGATCTAGCTTTGTTCTCCTTGCCCAGCATCATCAATACTAAAGACTCAAAACTCAGAATTTAGCTGACAATTTGATCCAGAATGGAATCCAGCTCATGCTGCCATCGTGGTATTAGCTCTGCAGTGCTAACAGGAATGGAAACAAGGCTTTGACAGTAAACAAGGCCAGTATGACTCAAAACACACACAGGAAGCAAAAGGAGCTAATTTTGCAGAGTCACTTTTAACCACTTCTACATTACATAGTTATTGTCAGAGAGCCAAAATGAAAGTCACTGTTAAAACAGTAACACTCCATTTATTTGTTAAAATAAAGGCTACATCTGGAGCAAACACAACTTTCTAGGCACTGTCTGAGTGCGTTCTGGGCTCTGTATAAATGTATTCCAATTTACCAATACTTTGCAAACTATGAAGACACAACACAGGTGCTGATGGACCCTGCTCCACTGAAATACTGCTGAATTTCCTGGACAACAAGTGAACTGGGAGAAATGGAAATTGTGCCTGATTCTTCACTCACTGTACTGTAAATGAAATCAGCTCTCTTTTTCTGTGGAATGCACATCTAAATGGCTCAAGTGTGTCACAGGGTGAGCCTGAAGTAAGAGAGAGGCTATTACCACTAACGTGACTTGTACCCTCTGTTATGGAACAAATAAACGAGCATTTTAAGGATGTCAAATCTGTGAGTCTCTCTTCCTCAATGGATTCTTCTACAACATCATTAAAACATCAAACGGGTGCTTCATGCAATGCACTTTCCAGAGCCTTGCACAGAAACCAGATGAAAAAGTCACCGCAATTTTCATCTTTTCGACATGAAACTGCAAAGCACTTATCAAACCCCACTGGAAATGTTACTTAAAGGGTCATACTGTCAAGGTTGGTTGGCCCTAAGTTTGCCCTTCCTTTTTTCTTCTTCTGTCTTTTTGCAGGTCCAAGTGGGGGTTCCCCCCATCAGCAAATGCTGCAGTTCAAAGCCAGCAGCCTAGCACATCATGAGCAACCCTGCAAGCATGAAACAGGGTGTGCTGCTCTGCTTCTGGGAGCAAGCCTACAAAAATAAACAATTAGATACTTATTTGGTTGCAGGAAGAATTTCCGTAAAGAAGCATTTCAGTTCCAAGTAGAGCTGGTCAAAAATTTTCCAAAAAACATTTTTCCATTAGAAAATGCTGATTCAACTAAACAGAAACATTTCACAGGAAGACCCTCAATTTCATTGACGGTTTCAATGAGAAGTTATCCAAACATTCTGTTTCGATAACATCAAAATATTCTGTTTCAATTTCATCATTTTGACTTTTATATTATGTTTTATTACATCCGTCCCTTATATTATACATTATAATAGCAAGAAAATATTTTGGAATACTTCATTTTGCAAAAAATTCTGAATTTTCAATTTTTCATTCCAATTCAATACCTCAGAATTTCCAATAGGACAGAAATTTCATTTTTCAACCAGCTCTAATTTCAACCTTTTACAGTGTTATACAAAGCAACTTTTAAAAAAATTATTATGCGTCCCTTGACCACAGTGGGGTTTCAAACAAAAAGAGATCATTTCTAAAGTCTCCTGACCTGCACTAAATGTTTAGAGGCATTCACTATGCTTCCCAGTCCCATTCTTGATTCCATCCCTGATATTTCCCATCAAAAATAAAGGCTGGGTGATTTTTCAACAATTGATAACATTTCTGCTAAGCAAAGCCCATGCGTCAGAACATAAGATGATCTCTTGCAGTGATCGGGAAGGATCTCCCCTTCTTTTGTCTCCAGCATCAACAAGCAGCTATCCTAGAAGTTGCATGTTTTTTGTCATTTCTTGAATCCCAGGCACTGGCCATAATCAGAGGCAGGATGTGAATCATTCTCCCCATTAGTATGGGGGTCCAGTGGCTTGCCCCCTATCTTTCTTCCAAATCTTCCAAATATCCCTCATCCTAAAAGCTCCACCTTTTTCAAAAGCTCAGCAGCCCCAAGGAATAGCCCTATCTAATCGACTCCCCGGGATATCCTAACAGTTGATCGGTTGGTGAAGCTTTGCTGGCATTGCTGTTGCACATTTCCTCTTGGCACAAAGCTGAGAAAATCTGTAGAGTTCATGACAAGTTCAGATAACACAAGCAGTGGGAAAACTGATGGGGGAAGAAGAGTCAGCATGATGAATAGGCTGGCACAGAACACCAGATGATGGATATGCACATGCGAGACTGGCAGGATAGGGAGACATCTCTTCTTAGCAGATGGATGGAGATTCTCAATCATTTTCAGGAAAAAAAATTAAACTAACAACATAGAGCTGTGGTCCTAATCTCCAACTCATGAATGCATTTGTACTACTGGGTCATGAGCAACCTGCAGCAGGAATCTTCTGTGTATATGCTGAACATTATCAGCATTGGGCAAACATTAGCAGAGTGCCAAGAGCAGATGTGACTGCAGATAACTTGGATTCAAATGGAAACTGTTGCAAGTTTGCTAGTGCTGAAAAACACGTTCAGTCTCTCACTCTTCATTCTATGGCTCTGGATTGAGTCCCAGGGAGCTCATCAGATCTTGAAAGATAAACAGGGTCATGTTGGCTCAATACATGGTAGCGAGGACATCAAAGACCACTGTGATAAATGAAGGGGGAGGGGGGAGAGCTCCCTTTTATGGACACTCAGCCAGCCAGTAGCTCTAAAATCCCTCTTAGTAGCTGTTCTCTAATTGTTCTACCTGAAAAGGGTTAAAAAGTTTCACTGCTATGCACAGGTAAAAGGAAGTGAGTGGACACCTGGCCAGAAGAGCCAATGGAAAGGCTAGAACTTTTTAAAATTGAAAAATGACTCCCCTTTTGTCTGTCTGGGTTGTTCTCCGGGGAGAGGTGGACAGGACAGAGCTCTGCTGTAAGGGCTTGGGCCAGGAATGAAAACCCATCAGTATCATACCTAGAAACTACTCATTTGAAACCCCAGATATGTAAGTAGATCAGGAAATGTCTAAGACGACGCAATTAGGTTTATCTCTTTTATTCCTTTATGGCTTGCGGAGTCCTCTGTGCTAACCCCAGGTGCTTTTTGTTTTGCTTGTAACCTTTAAGCTGGACCTCAAGAAAGCTATTCTTGATGCTTCATCCTTGTAGGTTTTTTTTTTTAAATCTAGCAAATGCCTAAGTTCCAAGATGTATTTTCTTTCTTTTTTTTAATTAATGAAATTTACCTTTTTTAAGAAGAGAATTGGATTTTTGTGTCTTAAGAGATTTGTGCACAGGTTGTTTAATTAGCTGGTGGGAACAGCTGATTTCTTTTCTTTTTTCTCTTTCTCAGCTCTTCCCCAGAGGGCAGGTGAAAGGGCTTGATGGTACCCCACAGGAAGGAATTCCCAAGTGTGCCTTCCTGGGTTCTCAAAGGGGTTCTGCACTTGGGTGGTGGCAGCATCTACCCATCCAAGGTCAGAGAGAAGCTGTAATTTTGGGAGTTTAATACAAGCCTGGAGTGGCCAGTATTAATTTTTAGAATCCTTGCGGGCCCCCATCTTCTGCACTCGAAGTGCCACAGTGGAGAATTAGCCTTGACAACCACAACAATATTGCAGGAAGGGGTGTTGGGTATTCGTTCCTCAAACTTAATAAGGAGCCAGTGTCCCAGAATAATGTAAAAGGATACTGGGATGTGCCTTTCATATGAGACATAAAAACATAGAACCCGACTCTTTGTGGTTACTGAAGATGCCATAGTGCCTTTCAAGTATCTTAGCAAATTTTTAACTCAGGTAATTACATTCTCCATCCCTACAAGTCTCCACCTGCAAGATCACTTGGATACAGTATTCTTCATTTCCTGTCCTAAAACTCTTGCAATAGCATTAAACAGCTGCTGCATTCTACCTTCAAGGTGGCTCCATTTCAATGGTAGGTGAAGTGATCTCTCATCATAACCCTTTTATACCTCTCAAGAGGGTGTTGAGTGTCTAAATCAGCTGATGGGTGTAATGTGCTCCAAGAGCCTCAGATGAAATGCACTACAGAAATGTAGACAATTATTTACTTTGCAAATACTCCATTTCCAGGGGAAAGTGCCATCCAACCTCTCTTCAGCACTCTTGTTTTATCTGTCTACAAAGGTTTTTATCATATCTGAGCAGCTGTTCTAAACTTCTGAATCACTGTTTGGAGTAAGCATCCTCCCTGGTTTCGGCTATTCCATTCAGCTCTTTTCTCTTACTCTGGTCTGAGGTTGTTGGCTCCAGTTGTATTGCATGCATAATATACTGAGAATTCTCATGTAATTGCAAAGCAAACTAAAGTTACTAACAGCCACATTTTCAGCTCTGGCCTCTAGCTTTCCATCCCTTTTTTGTTGTCCATGCTAGTCATGGGGTCTGCACAGTCATTTGCACACACCACTTAGACAGCTGGACAGCCAGTTATCCAATCTGCATGTGCCATAAGTGATAAGCAACCACTAGCACAATCAGTTGCATGCACAGAAGTGGACACACAAAAAACAAAGGCTGGCTGAAAATCTGTCTCTTAATGCCTTCGCTCCATTTCTTGCCCCTCTCTTCCTAAATCCATATCCTGCTAAGTCAAGAGAGAATGACTAAACTAGTCTGGATATATGACCCCTCTCTACACATCCCTGAGTCAAACTAAGTGTGTCTTCAAAAGCTGGAGGAGAGGACCTCCACAATCCTCCTGGGATGTGTGGGTCTTGGCAGCACGTTACTAACTGGATCTTTTTGCATGAGCTGTCACTGGACTCCGTTGACTTGCAGTGTGTTTTGTGCTCAAGGAAAAGCTTGGTAAAAATTGTTCAAGCTTCACTGAGACATGTTAAAGAATTAATTACAAAGTAAAGCTGAAGGAGAAAATTAATTTTAGAAACACAAGAGGTTACTTTTCTTTTCCTCCCTTTTCTGGAGGTGGGGGAGGAAAGGCCGTTATTTTCACTGGCATCCTGAGGGCAGAAGCTGGGAGCTGTCCAGTCGATAACCTGGCCATCAGAACAAGGTTTGTAATTAAAAGGTCAGTGACCTGGAAAGCTAGGGCCTCACTCTCAGGGCTTCTCAGTAATGATGGAGCTATTAAATTAAGACGTATGAAATCAATGCTAAAAGAGCTTTCATGGTAACAAGATTCCATTCAAGGACATGCAAACTGCCTCATGAAATGGACTTAAATTATAAAAAAGGAAAGTAATAAAAGAGAGTTAAACTGAAATCTGCAGAAGAATTTACTCCCCTTAAAACTCGCCAACTACAGGCTGTGGCCCCTCCTATCCCATCCTCAACGTGATCCACCACGGGTTTTCTGCAGCGGTTTGTCTTCAGCAAAGAGGCTGTTTAGTTACTGGTGGGGGTTCAACTTCCAGGAATGCAGTTGATTAAAAGGAGAAAGAGAAGGGAGCTGATTTTCTACAGCAGACTCCTGGATTGAGTACTTTTGTTTCCTAAGGAGTAAATACCTTTGGTCCTTTGTGGAGTGGGGCACGTAAAACTCCATAATTTATGTAATGCCTTTTTACCAGCATCTTAGGAGCCCTCACCTCCAGCTGCCTTCTATCCTCCAGTCTGACAACCACCTCCCACTTCTATCATCTTCTTTACTTGAACTGCACTGAAAAAGCTGTGTGGAACCCACAGGCCACAGAGCCGTGGAAAAACTTCTGTATTTACTTGCTTCCTACAAGCCGAGGTAATGAAACAGATAAATAGACCCAACATGTTAAGGGCAAAGCTTCCCACCGACCTCCTGCTCATCTCATCAAACAGAAGTTTGACTCGGTTGGGAAGCAGGCGTATATGAACATACAAAGCACCAATCAAGGTAATAAGTGTTCTAAAGAGAGTTTCTGACCCCACACATTTCTGGATTTACTCTTCCCCAATGTAATTCAACAGCGACCGTAGTCTATCTAAGGTACTTATAAGGCCCACATCACTGTAGTACCTGAGCACCTCACAATCTTGAATGAATTTATTCTCCTTACTCCCGTGTGATCGGGCAGTGCTATGATCTCCAGTTTACAAATGGGGAACAGAGGCTAAGTATCTTGCCCAAGATCACACAGGAAGTCTATGACTGAGCAGAGATTTAGACAGAGGCTCCCAAGCCAAAGGCTAGCACCCTAACCACTGGACCATCCTCCCTTTGCAGTCACATGTTACAGATTCAGAACACAATTTTAACCCGCATGAGCTACTAGATGGGTAGTTGAGCATTACAGGACATCTGAGCTGCAACAGCTCAACAACAGACATATACCCACCAGGGTTTAAACCCCACATACTGTCTAATTACTCCCCAGGCACCGATTCTCCGTGGCGTATCATCAGCAGGATCAGCTACTTGGACAAAAAACAAACAGCATCTTTGTTTCCCTTTCAGATACTCTGAAGGAAAACAGCTGCTTTTCCCCTTCATCTGAAGAAGTTCACAATAAAAAGGAGGAAATGTCATAAATTACACAAAATGCCAGTGTAAGCTTCAAAGAAAATGACAAATGATTCTAATAACTTCATGTTTCTCATTAATGCCTCTGAATTTAGAAAGTTTTAAAGTGTTCAAGACGATGCAGAAATCTCATTGAACTTTTGAAGGACCTTAAATCCAGGACACTTTCCTCACGCTCTCCATCTTCATCAGGCTTATTACCCCAGGCCTGTAATATACAACCCCCAACCTCTTAACTTCACAGAAATAGGGGCAGCCTCCCTCCACTACCACCCAGCTGCTGTTTCACAAGAAAACAAACCCAACCCAGCTGACAATTCTAAAGTAACCTTCATTTCAGACTGAACTGACATGCACCCCTGGGACCACAATTTCTATATTAAATATTAAACAATGTTTAAAAAAAACAAAATTGGATTTGCCTTTTCAAGTCAAGATTATAATTCAAGGCACTGTGTCACTGCAAGTTCCAGATGTGAAACTTCCTAAGCAAAGCTGAGACTGCAGTAGCTGGGAGTACCCCTGCTGCCAGTGCCCTGACCCCTGCTGCCAGTGCCCTGACCCCCTACATTCCCCTCCTACTGGAACAGATTGCAACTAGGGTAGCTGAGAGCTCCCCCACAGCCAGGGTATCAGTCTCTTTCCTTACAGCTCTCAGAAAGCCAGTGGTCCTGCCCCATTCTCTGCAGCAAAATCTGCTGGAAGAAACTACAACCAGAACAACTGCAAAATCCCCCCAGGAGATGATGCCTCTGTATTATTCCCTACAGAGATATGTACAAAGTTATTTTTAACATATGGGTTCATAGAAATGTTTATATGATATGACATGATAGATATGCTCTGATACATGATACAATATATGATATAAGGAAGGAGTGTTGTCTAGGGGTTTGAACAGGGGACTGCTAGTCAGGACTCCTGGGTTCTCTTCTTAACTCTGTCACTGCCTTGCTGTGTGCCCTTGGGTCAGGCAGCTTAACCCTCTCAGGGTATGTATACACTGCAATAAACCACCCATGGCTGGCTCGTGTCAGTTGACTAGGGCTCACAGGGCTCAGGTTGCAGGGCTATAAAATTGTACTGTAGATGTTTGGTTGTGGGCTGAAGCCTAGGCTCTGGGACAGGTCGGCTGAGTGGTGTCGGTGGCCTGTGATATACAGGAAGTCCAACAAGATGATCTCGTGATTCTTCCTGGCCTTAATCTCTATGATTCTCGAAGTCACGAGATCCTCGATGAAACATGCTGCAGACTTGCACAGTAATTACTAATGAATACATGGACAGGATTTTTTCTCTGAGGATAAGTCTTGAAATTTCCACTCCAGGAAGTCCTGGTAGAATACTCTTTACTAGAATTCAGGAAAAACACTGGACAGTTACTTAGAATGCCAATGGGTAGGTCTCAGGCTGTAATTGGAACTGAATACTCAACCATGTTAATTCTCCTACATATGCCCAGGGTTGAACTAGTCACATCTAGGGTTAGGAAAGAATTTTTCCTTCCCCTTAGGGCACAACTGGCATGATGCACATGTGCATCTCTTTGCTCTGGAGCACTGAGCAAAGGTAACATTATATGATCAAGTGGGCAGATCCCATATGATCAAGTTCCCAATAACTCCTGGGTGCAGGCATTGCTGGACTCTGTTCCTTCCTTTCTCCTACTGTTAAATTTCCATATGAGCAATTAGCGCAAAGGGGAGGGAGGGAATTAACAAACAGGAACAAACAGTTCTACCAAACAGTTTCTCCTCTTTGGTAATTATTAGCCAAGTAATTCACAAGAAGTATTAGTCGGGCCATAGTGTCTCTCTGCCTCCTTCTCCCCACCCCTCCTCTTCTCCCAGTCAGGGATTTATTAAAATTAAACAGATTAGATGGAGCTCCTGATACTAAAAACTGCTCAGCGAAGCCTGCGGTGGGGAAGTGCAGAGCAAACACCAGAGACATTTGTCTCTAAATTGCTCTAAATACCTTCTGCAAATGAAATTCTAACCCAGCTACGTTTAGAGAGAGAAAATGAGGAATAACTGGTCATTGTCAGCAGAGGAGAAGATCAGGCGGTTATAATATTGCACGATATACTGGGGGCTAAGAATCTCTCGGCAACAATAGATTTTGTATCAGGTTACCCCGGGTAATCAGCACAGCTTTTAGGCTCAGCTTTCCCCTGCTTCATTGCTTTGATGATAGAGTTGAAATCCCCAAGCTTTTATGATAAATTACTCCCCGTAGGTCCACATATTTCAAGGAAAAACTCACAGAGCAGAGTGGCCAACAAGCTCCAAATTTTGCCATACTGGCAAATCCAATGTCATCCTGATGGCAGAGAAGGACAAACAACGCACCTAGCAGAGTTGCATCCCCTTTCTGGGCTGCTTTGTAACTGACACTAGGGCCAGCGGGGAAAGGACCCTATTCCAAATGATGTACCTGCAGAGTACTGTTTATGGCAAAGCTGTTAGAACCCAACTCCTACCTTTGTGCTTTCTGCCCCAAGATGAGCAGGGGTGCCTGTAAGTAGATTATCTCATGCCATCGAGTATCATGGATTTCACTAACAATTCATATCTCCAGCCTGGATAATATATTCCTGGGCTTTCTTACTTTCCATAGCTCAAGGTCTTTGGCTGAAGAATTCAAATTACACTGTAATATTCACAACGCTAATGTAAAAATGGGTCCCCATTCCCCATAATTTTGGAGTTTGCACTTACACCGCCCCCACCAGCACTTAAACTACCCTTTCTAACTCTGTAAAGCATGAAATTCACTCAGGGCATGAGCCTCTTTATTACGTAAGTCCCACACTGAGGACTTAAGGATGTGGAGGGTTCTTGGCTGGGCAATCTGCACTGGAATAAACTTCACCTGAAATGTGCTGGTAAATTCCTAAATTGTTGTCTTAAAACTTCAGAACATCAAAAGAAAAAACATAGTTAGTTCCTTTATAAACAGAAGGGAAAACTATTATCAGGCTGTGGCCAAAGCAGGTTCCATTGGCTTGAGACAATATCGGATTTGTCAGGATCTGTCCTGCTCCTGCTATAGAAAGAGTCATACATGGTCAGTAATTTGCCATTTCAGGCTGAAAGTCGGGCTGACCCCAAGCTTGACCTTAACCTGACCTTGTTTACTCTTACCATGTCTCTCTTCCTTCATTCTTTTCTCTGGCTCTCTTCTAAAGCAGTTGACCTTTTAACTACAGCTGGTCATTTTAAAGCCAATGTCATTAAGGAGTTAGAATTGACCATCTAGCCTGTAACTCTAAACTGCCTAGTTTCTGAAGACCTCTACTGGTAGTTAACCCCAAAATTCCCATAACTCATTCTACAATGCTGTGTCTGGTGCCAATATTACCTCTGACTTGCCGGGAGGAAAATGAAGCTGCCTTGACTCCACACTAAAAATTTCCTGGGACAAGAGAGCTTTTTCCCCTCAATACCTAATTTTCCACAGCAATAACTCCTGGCCTACATCCCACCCCTAAACCCCCTCATTAATACTAAGAAAAGAGAATGAGACTGATGAATCTGTACCTTTCTTCTTGAGAAATGCTCTTCTGGTTGCGAGCGGACTTTGGCGGACCCGGGAGTTCTGTAGAAACTTCACTGCTGTTGCAATCTGATTAGGGTGAGAAGATTGGAGAAACAGAAGAGTGAAAAGCTCTGAGTTAAGAACATTCAAAATTCTGATTCTAAATAAATTCTGAACTACAACACCAGGCATCAAATCCAGCATCAGATGTTGATGGGCTGGACCAGACCCTGGATCTGACTTTGGGGAATCTTTGGATCCAGATCAGAATTTGTGGCTCAGGCTCATCTCTAATCAGATAGTACAGTATTAATATTTTGACTTAGAGAAGTTTTTCCTTGAACATCTTTTACCAAGCTGAAACACTGCTTAGTGTGAAACAAACGCCATTAGGATACCTGAGCCTGTTATTAGCAGGTGAGAGGTTATTTTCCTTGTTCTGGATCACACTAACCTACCAAAGACATAGAGATTAAGTTTTATTTTCTGAGTGACCCAACTGGGCAGGCAGATAAGTGGTTATATTTATGCTCTGCTGTGGTAGAAGCTATATACAGCTTTGGTCTAAGAACTTTGACTTCATTATGCTCTAGAAGATGAACCTTTAAGTGACTTAGGACTTAAAGGCCCATATTTCCACAGAGTGTAAGGACTGGGATGACATTTTTTGCACACACACAATGATTGCAGTCCCTTAAAGTGCCAGTGAAAGGTGCTGGATTCCTCTCTATGTACATTGTGTATATAACAGGGAAAGTCTCCACACACCCCTGCCCTCAGGCCTGTTCTGGAGGAATCACCATTAAGGATATGAGGGGAGTTGACTCGCCATAGCCCATTCAATCCTTTGTCTCTGCTGATATTATCTACAAGGAGGCCAATTTTGCACGAGTTGAGATAGTGCTTTTGATGCAGTGCGCAGAGTTGAGACCCACCAACTCATTTCACAGAGTCTGCTGAGCAGCCACCACATTGTGACTACTATGGGTTATACCACACAGCACTAAGGGAAAAGCTCCATATTCCAATATTAATCCGCTCAGCCATCCAGTCCTATACATGGTATACCCTGCTGCACTGTGGAAAACCATCTGATCTGCCGCTATAAAAGTCTTCTGCTTTGGATGTGGCACAGAAGGGGATAACCTACTTGAAGTTGACTTAGAAGACAGACACATCCATATTGAGGTGAGAGATTGCTCCCTCCCTGCACTTTGATGAAGCTGATCTTCCATGTACAAGGAAGAAGAGTGTGGTTTTCACCCCAAATGGTGGCATCTGCATTCCCTATAAGCTGTACTGAGTACAAGAGGAGGAGTAAGAGGATTTGCAGGTCTCAAGAAGTGCAAGCTACAATGCAGCTTCTAGAGTTAAGATTTAAAGTTGTTTTAAAAAAATTTCATGACTGAAAAAAAAAAACCCAGCATCACTATTGAAATGAACAAGTTTCACCTTGGTTTTGAATCCAGCCCTTGGAATATGCATTTCTGGTCAGAGAGCAAAGTTCTGATGGGTTTAATGGCACTTTCAATGTACTCCTCAGTGCATTCCATCAATGTGTTTTTTTTTTTTAAATTGCATCTCTTATTTCTTTAAATACATTAATCAGGCTAGTGTAGGCAAAACGGATCCATTGGACAATGCAATAAACATGAATTATCATCTATCCAACATGCATAATGGCTTAAAAATACATAATAGCAGGTGTAGTTTAAATGATTAGTTATTACACCTGTGGTGGGTCTGATTCAATTGGGGAAAATCATCTTTAATAGGTTAAAAGGTTTAGATCACTAGGCTTCCCTTAAAGTGGCTGTAGAGAGGGTATGATGGAATACGCTGTCATTACTAATTCATTTAAGAAAAACGTGGGGGATACAGCAAAGAACAGCATAAACGAGCGAATCCAATTTAAACATCAGGTAAAGCAGAAAACACCTTTTAAAAAAGCATGATAAATGAATTTGGAAGGGAGATGAAATTGACATCTTTATTTTAACGGGAATTTGACAAAGTCCCGGCACACTTCAAAGTTAGGGGGGAGGGGAACTCTTGGATTTTTTAGTTTACATTCAATAATTTCAAGTCATAAAATAATACAGCAGAACACCCCACATAAAGTACATTTTGGTCTCGTTTATGTGCCGCTTGATCTGTCCCTTGGAAATGCTGGCGACAGGCAAATCACGCATTTAAATGGCTCTGATATCACTACGCCCAATGCAGAAATATAAAGCACCCAAACTAATAACTTTAGGATAATGTGCTGAATAAGAAAGATGCCCAAATAAGCAGACACATAGATGTGCGAACATATCAAAACCACTTTCCTTCTTATGTTAATTACTTGTTTCTTTGGGAACTCTTCCACATTCCCCTCCTGCTTCTAGTGAGCTAGTAAATCAGACACAAAGGACTTGTCGGAACCAGAATGTGGAAAGCTCTTGGATTCATACATTAATATTAATCAGTTTATATAAAAAAATTAATCTAAAACAAAACATTTTCCCTTCTGTTATTTTCTTAAGTATATCCATTTTTAATGTTCTATTGATTGCAGCCATTTATTGGGAGATATTTTTGTTTTGCAAAATGTAAACATTTCAACAAAAACATTAAAAATAATAAACCTCCACATTAAAGAACTAAATTATTCAAACTACCTCCTGTATCATTTTCCTCTGACGTCTTTTTACAAAGGTCTTGATTTTAAAACAATGAGACAAAAATAACACCTAAAAATAAAACAAGCAACAACAAACTTTACAAAAACAAAGTCCTTAACTATTACATCCCATCTCCAAAATGTCTCCTGAGCCTATGTTTCTCTAGTTTAGAAGTTTGTGCTTGCCTTTAGAGAAGAGATATATTTTTCTCTTATCCTCAACTGAATCTCCTTCATTTTCCTCATTTATCTTGTGTATAAAATGTTCATATGAAACAATTCTGGCCATGATAACATGCCCATTTTTTACAAGAAGGGACAAGAGCGCTTTCCTACTTTCTAAGGATCATTCTGTTTGAACGAACAAGAACAACTGCAGTCCGTTAAAAAAAAAAAAAGACTTTTCAGTCCCATGCATAGGTGAAAAACTATACAGCAAATAGAATTCTGACTCAGCTGGAAACATATTGTTCCATACTATTTCTGTAACATTTGTAACACTTGACCAAAATTTTCTAATATTAGGACATTGCCAAATAGTGTGCATAATCATATTACCAACTCCGATTCTCAGACTGCCAGCACACAGTGGCCAGCAGACCACATTTAACCGGCAGATCTCTGTCCTTTATTTTTCTTAACGAAAAATAGTGTATTCAGTTGTTAAAAGTGAATTAACATCATAAACCTGCTATCCCACCAGCCTTTTTTCTGCAATGGAATCATACGCAGACATACTTTTGATCAGAAATAGTGTGGGGGAACACTGCAGCAGATATTGGGCTATCGTTTCATTTTCTAATTAGAAGATGAACGTGACGATTCATGGGATATATTTGTGCCCACCCAAATTACATAAAATCAGGCAAATATTCCACCTCAATGTCATAGATGAAACATGGAGACAAGAACTTTACTGCAGATGTTGCGGGAGTGCAGCAAGCTTGAGAAATTCCGGGCTAAGGCACTGCACTTTGACATTGGTCCAAAGTCCCGCGCCCACACCCCCAATTTCCCTCTCCTCTGGTGTTGGAGAGGAAGATGAAGTCAGCCCTCTTTACTATTATGCTCACAGCAACAGGGTTTTTACATAAGGAACCCAAGCTGCTTTATCAGCTGCTGGCATGTGAAAAATAAAACACATGGTTCAGAAGATGATTCAGGGGCAAGCAACCTCTTCCCCACCCCCTTCCAAAAATCATCCCACACACTCACAGCTATGCAGGACTTGAAAACAGAGATGAAGATGGAAAACAAAATAAAGTGCCACTGGGGGAGCAATGAGTGAGACATTTATTAGATCCCCTCATATTGGGAATCCTCTGTAGGTTATTACTGAATCGTATTTGTTCACAGAGCAAGACTTCAGGATGACTTGGGAACTAAAGGTTGGGTCTGAGATTATACATCGTGAGGGGAGGTCTGTCTCTGAACAGCTTTGTGTCTGTTTAAATGCAACCTGCCTTTTCATTGAGCAACGGAGGCACAGGCCATGAACTATGCCCAGATAGTTTACATTACATGTGCGGAAGGCAATCAACACTGGCAATATATATGACGTATGTAAAAGTATTGGGAGTTATTTTTTAAAGTGTATTAAAAATAATATGGCAGTATTAACAAAAGCTAACCTTATTTTAGCCAGAGCAGAAGGCCACGGCTGCAGGGCAAATGGAACTGATCAATACACAGCCTACTGCAATACCCCCTCTCCCCCCAGTGAGAGGCTGCAGGTTTGCAAGGCTCAGAAGATTAAATTGTCTGTGAAAGGTTTCTGTACTCCTACTCCAAAGGAGACACCCAGAATCCTGTTAACAAGCATCAGGCTAAAGCCAGCTCACATTGTAACAAGGGCTGACTTAAAAGCCTGGCACCGTGAGCAACAAGAAAACCCCTTCAAACAGAAATGCTGCATTTTAGTAAGAAATCAGTGCTCTGTCAGGACTAACTTGACAAATATGGTCATCGGTGACACAAGGAAATAGTTGCAAAGCAGCTGTTAATCAGCGAAACACATTGTAGAACGCTGATGCTAGCACTCATGAAAAAATGCAAGGGGCTAATTACGAAGCCATATATCTCACTAAAGAGGCAATGTTCCTTGAGATTCCAGGCAGAGCTCTCTAGAGTCAGGGTCCTGGGACACCACACACAGAGCTCTCTCTAATCCAAGCTTTCAGTTCCCAAGTCAAACCCCACCTTTTCTTAACGCAGGGTTCAGGGTCCCAGGACCCCCAATTTCACAAAAAGTACTTGTTCTTTCTAAGCAGAATATCTGGAGGTCACTAATGAGAGAGACATGGCTCTAAGGCTCCGAATGTACATTTCCCTGGTACACAGAGCTTTCTTTCTGGCCCCCAACCAGGACGGGACCCCCACTGCATGCTGCAGAAACACGTATTAAAAGACAGCTCCCAAAAGTTAACAGGCAAGAAAAACCTACATGAACTTTATTTTACAGTCCTAGGAAGTCAAATTTAATAGCTCTCACTCAAAATATAGAGAGAGGAATGTATGAAATAGAAAGCAAGAGTCCCAGGATCCAGAACCCGAAGGAATGAAGGTAGAAAAAAAAAACAAGCTCAGTATGAGATTTAAATCAGGGATCCTGAACTGAGAGAGCAAAACAGTAATGACAGAGGAAGAAGGTTCAATAAAAATCTAAAATCAGAAGTCTCAGGGATCCAGAAACTCAGTCTAGAAAGAGTTCTATGAATTAAATCTAACTCAAGAATGACAAGATGACAACACCCAGGAGAAAAGTAAAAAATATTATATGCCACAGACTGCCTAGCATTCAGTAATACTGGAAAGAGCAAGGCACTCTGAAATCAGATTCAAGGTTGGGCATGGAAAGATGGGGATGGGTTTCCATTCAACACTCAGAGTAAAACCACCAGGATGGCACCAGAGGCATAACCTTGGGACAGACAGAGTTGCAAGAGCTGTGTAAGCACAGAGCCAGTACTCCCCCTAGCTGAGACCTGGGGGAGGCACAGGATCTGAGCGGCTGGGTTCACCAACGAACGCAGCCCAAATTAAGTGTTTTCACTCAGTGGAAATGAAATGTTTTGCAAGATGAAACAGAAAGAAAATTGAGGTTTTAGGTAATTACTAGTTGGCATTTACATATCACAGGCTGGTTCAACACCTATTCATTTTCCCCTTTTATTTTCAATTTTTTAAAATTGCTAATTAAAATGAACATATGACAGGGATGGGGGGAAAAAATTACTCTTCCTCCTTTTCTCTGGGACGACAAAATCCAGATCTACTTTAAATACATTTATCTATAATTATCACACACAAAAAAGCCCTGCTTAATTTACATTAAGATGGTGACAGAAAAAAAATCAATAAAAGCCAGAAAAAACCAAGCTAAGGCGCCTTCATCTCACCTTGCTGTGCCTAGTTAATACCAAAGGCAGGAGACTTCCTCCACTGAGCTGAGACTCCTGGCACTCCCTTAGCACAATGGAATGAGTTAAAAGGAAGAAGTTGCAAAATCCCAAGCGTTCGTTCACTGCTATCCTATTCTCATTGATTTGAATCAAAATCTTGTAGTTATCTACCCATGTTTTGTGGGACACCTTCTCCCTTCACTTACTTTTCTTCCTCTTATTTTTTCAGTATTCTCATATCCACAGAAATAAGACCACACAAACACCCCCATTCTTAGCTCCTTCGTTTCAGGAGCCATTTCACATTTCCTCCAGCTGATTATAGGGGCCTGATTTTTCCACCCCCTCTGCTCAGGTATAACCAGCCTTCACAAAACCTCACCATTGTCTAAGAGCCTTCTCCTCTGCAACCTTCCTCTCTCTCTCTGCGCTGTGGACTCTCCATCTAGTTTTGAATCTCATCTCAAAATACCTTCTCCCTCACATATACCTCTTAATTTTTCTCCCCTTCAGCTTTTTAAATGTTAACCTTGTAACTTTTTTATTTAACTCCACAAAGCATTCCAGGATACAGTTTGTATGAAAAATGCAATAAAAAATAAAGTTTTATTGTATCATATATTAAGGACATAAAACATCCCTGATAGCAGCCTACAGGAGCTGACATGATAGACTAATATATTTTAAGGTCTATTGTGTAAATATGTATTTAGGGAATTCTAAAGCATGGTATTATTGACCCAAGTCTCTCTTAAAACACATTGATATATGAAGTAAAAGCCCTTATGAAAAGTAGCGACTTCGTCTGCGCAGTAGCCACCTTTCAAAATGAAATATGTCTGTCATCTTAAATTTTTTTGGCTCTGGTTAAAACATGATGGACAGCTTGCCAAAATTTCACTCTTAAAAGAACAAAGCTGATATTAAGTATTATACATTTGCAATAAATAAACACCAGAAAACTACACATACTTTAAAAGAAACACAAGCCTTAAAACAGCCAGACTCTACAGAGATACATACATATATGTACACATGTACACTCGCACACATCACACACACAAGGAAGAATGTGTATTTTTTTATCTCAGAAAGGAGGATGAGACATTGCAGTCCCCAGTTCAACTCAAAATAAATTGTTACCCTCAAGTAATAAATGCCTGAAAAAACAATTTATAAAGAAATCTCTAATAAAACCTGTAATTATAGCTATATTAACAAATGCTTCTATAAAATTCAAGCCAATAAGCTGCATACACCTTTATTCCTGGAGTGCACCGTCAGAGGGTTTTTTGGAGGGGACAGTAAAGAATTGTATTTCCTCCCATTCCCAGAAGAAAAATACGCATACTAAATAAATAAGTTTCTAAAAGCCTCTTTTTTTCTCATTTGTTTGCCTTTGGAAACCTTCCTACAATTGTTGATGCTACCACCAAAGGAGATTTTAGAATGGGGGGTGGGGGGTGGAGGAGAAGAGATGACATTTGCCATTTGCTTGGCTTTGAAACCAACTGTCAGGAAATTATTTGAAGTCCTGTTTACAGAAATAACTGCAGTAACCTCAGTGCTGAAAGTGCTGGATCATTATGGATATACATGGATCAGCAGGTCAGTGCCCCAGGGAAGTGGGTGAAGGGTCTGGCCTCAAAATATAGATGATGCCAGCACGCCAAGGGCAAGTAAGGGAACTGATCCAATGGGATAGGTGCTAGATGATGAGGCAAGGTGAGGAATTTTGATTTCTTGACTTCCATAGGCTCCCATTTTATAACTCTTCAGGGTAGCATCCCAGTTATGTATTAGCTCCCTTTAAATCTATCCTTTGTAAAGGAAGCTTAGAGAGCACTGAAGTTCTGTGCTGTAAAATTAATGAAGGTGTCAAGCTGTTGCACTGAATCACTCCAAAGGAATGTAATGACTCAGTGTCCAAGATGCTCACTACAGGAGAACCGTGAGCTCACCCTGTTGTCTCCAGGACTAAAAATATGCAGAATATAATAATCAGAGTTAGCTGATGGCAACACCCCCAGCCCCCTCACCCCACCCCACTGACATTCTGAAAAATCTCAGTCCTGACAGCTTTTGAAGGATTGTTCCTTTTACCCTAACTACAGTATCTTCAAATCTGCTAGGATAAAATAATAACTGTCTCATCCTTTTAAGCACAGGACAAACAGGAATTGGTAGATCTCCATTCACATGCAATTACACTGTAGGATGACTGAGGAGGGGGAGATGGGAGGCTTGTTTCCTGGCTAATGACAATATCCAAGCATTAAAATTTTAATTGAATGTTAGACTCTGGAAGGCTCATCACCCAAGAGAGATGCACCAGAACAGGGTCATTGTTCAGACCAACTTGGCTTCCTGTGATTCCACAGGCAAGAGGCTGGCTAACCAAAGTGCATAAATGATTCAGACTCCCTTGCAGAAGGCCCAATGTGTGTCCCATGTGTGGAGGTTGCTACCAAAGATGTAAGCAAGGGAAATGAATCTTGTGCACTGGAGAATCAGCACGCCACAGTTTCTTGAACTTCCTGTATAGAGAACTGCTTGATGGACCTTCCACTACTTGGGCAATGCATGGTGAAAACTGGAAACTGTGTTTTCCTTGTCATGACAGGAACCATGTGACTGGGGCTGAAATAGGGGTTTGTGGTTGGGATTCTTACACCTAATGGTTAATTTAGCCCTCACACACTTGTACCTTGGCCTGTACCTCAAAAACTTCAAACATGAGTGCATACGAGCACAGTTGGTTGGGGAGGGAGAAGGGAGCCAGGCCTGCTAGAAGAAACTGGCAAACAAAAGGTCTGATATTGGAAATGGTTGAGAAGCTGGAAATACAGACAAGTACACAATAAATCATGCAAGCCACAGCAACTGGGAAGTGGCAGAGAGAGAGGAAGGATATAGAACATTTAAGCAAATGATAATTTTACATAAACATCTTTAGATTGTCAGCTCTTTGAGACAAGGACTGTCTTTTTGTTCTTTGTTTGTACAGTGCCCAATGGGGTCCTCGTCTAGGACTGAGGCTCGCAGTTGCTACTGCACTACAAAATAACATGATGAAGCAGCCTATGCAGTTTGTAACTGTTGTTAATTGTTGCTTTAGGATAGCAACTTAGTATGGGTCAGAAAAACTGACTGGCAAGGGTTGGATGGTCCCGGGCAGGGGGTGGGGGAGGTGTTAGAGGCATACAGTTTTATTAGTTCAAATTCAGCTACGTCACTCGTCTTTGTCCAGTTTCCAACAGAGAAGACACCCACATCACAAAAATTCTCCTTCAAAAGTGGAAACCTATGTGAGCAGTTTCAGAAGAGAGTGAATGAATATGGAGACTGAACTTCATTTTCAACTCCTAGGATGCTCACAATGCAAGGGCAAGTGTGGGGAAAGCTTACACAGCTGCTGTCCATGTTATAAATATTCCAAGAACAAAGAGAAGTTTTCATTTTCCGATGGGGTCATTTTGGCAACTTTCAGAGATCTCATATTTACTATTTAAAGAAACAAAGCAGATAGGTGCAATGATATATTCAAGATAAGGCTCAACCAATACAGCAGCATATATGCACAAGGAATTCACACACCTTGTCTCCTGCCTTCTCCACCTAAAACCTCTCAGCAAATTCCCACAGTCCAAGATCAAGTTCAAATGTCCAAAAGGATTAATACCACAGAAAACTATCCTGAAGAAATCCTGCCCCTGCACAGTTTCAATGCAGAAATCTTCATCTAAACCAGGGACACTGTGAGTGAGGCACGGAAGCTACAAAACAACATTGCTTATTCCTTAAACCTTGGAGCAGTCAGCATATGTCAAGGATTATTACAATTAAACTTTTTACCTACTAAAAAATTAATAAACAATTACCCGCCTCAGGAAAAAAAACCCACCAGCCTTTACCTACAAAATGCTGCAGAGAGCATTAGCACCCACCCTGAATGTTCAGTCCATACTACTGCAAAGCATTAGCACCAACTCAATGATTGGTCCATGCCGCAGCAGAGCACTGGCACAATACTGAATGCCTGGGTCCACGCCACTGCAAAAGCATCAGCCCAATATTCAGTGCCTGGTCCAGAACAGCAATCTAACTTTTTCCCATCTTTAGAACAAAAGGAAGATGGTTTGATCTTTTCTACTTTCCTGGCCTTAGTACATTAATAGGTTCCTTATAGACTTTCCTGATTATCTAGGGGTACCAAGGTGTGTTTGTACAAAAAGGCTTCCAATTTTCCTTTAAAAAACAAAACAAAACAAAAAAACTCCATATATTTCTTCTTAAACAGACCAGTGCTACTTAGTGTCCTCCCCAGCCCAAATCAATGGTAACCCAATTGGAATGCCTTCAAGCTCTGTCTGAGAACTAGTGGAGAGATCAACGCTTTTTATCTAAAGGATTATGGATTGCTAGTTGACCACATAACACACCCAACTGGCCATTTTAAAATACCGCAAAGGGCACGATGCCTCACTCAATTTTGAGAAAGCACTGCAAAGATTTCCCCCTTTCATGCTGTGGTCCTTTGCCTGCCTGCCTGCCATTTTCCATGCTTTAAACATACAAAGATTTATTAACCTTTACAGTAAAAACAAATAAAATAATGATGAAGCAAGAACGCAGTGAGGTAAGGGCTACAGCTAGCACCATTTATCTGCGGAAATCCAATTAGCGCTCAAGTGGCAGAGATACCTGGAAAAGTGCTTGCAATCGAATCAAAAAATGATACAAAAACATTAACCTGATGGCTAAAAACTCCACATTTAAGCAACTAAAGTAATAAAGGCGCTTTTATAGAGTATTTTCTATATTTCATTAGGTCCCAAATGGACGAGGAGCCCTAGAGATGCATTTCCTGGGCTTTGGGAACCTCAAACTAAATAACCCACTTTTTTGTTTTAAAACAAAAAAGGGAACAACATTTCTTTGTAAGAATGACAGGATTAAAGCTGCTTCTCTGCAATAGCAACATGAGCAATGAATGCAAACACAGGAAGCACTGGGGCATACACAAGCCCTTTTTGGTCCATATGCATATTCATTCGGTACCCACTCCAGGTTCGCACAGAACAAGGTTGGGGTGACTCTGCCATCCAAGAGTGTCTTCTCCACTGTAGTGTTCTGGCAGAGCACAGAATGCAGGTCCCTCACATCATCCCATGAACATTACAAGCTGGGCAAACTGGCCCAGGTGATATGAGTTGCTAGGCACAGCATAGTTCTTAGCAGGACAGGTGTCCATAGCAAAACTGATCCTTTTGTTGGTAGTCTCAGGAGACAGAGTGAGGACTGAATAAACTCAGACAGAACAGACCCCAAGAGATGGTGCCCTCCAGATTAGTCAAGTCTTGTTAGCAGGAGTGTGAGCAGGGAAGCCCGCAGTGCAACAGTCCATGCTGCACTTGATCTGAGGTACTTCAATTACTTATGCTATCACTGCCTCTTTCTACCAGCATTAAGAGAGGTCAGAGAAGTGTTAAATGCCCCCATCATCAAGGGACCACTAAACCTCTATGGGAACAACCTGCACCGTCTTTAAAAACACGTCAGATGAGATAGCACTTCAAAAGTTTGATGTCCCCACATTTGGCAGAGTCTTCCCTGAAATTTGCTAGTATTAAATGTTATGGTTGTTTCCAGTATCAATTCATGAATCCTGTCCTTGAGCTTTACACTGACTATACACCTGGGGCACATTGCATTAAATGCAAAATACAATGCTCTGAAATGTAAGTGATGATCATCCATGGAAGTCATTCCAGGATGGATAAGTTCTCTCAAACGCAACAGCCTTTCCTGAAGTGCATCCATCAACAGAACCCCACAAAATCACAGAAACTAGAGAAGGAAAAGACCTAACAGGCCATCCACTCCACCCCCTGATAGTGGGGGATTGCTCCCTACAGTTTATTTTTAATGCTTTGTCTAGTCTACTTTTAACAACATCACGCCTCCACCATCCTCCTAAGGAGACTATGTCATAGCCTAATACAGGGGTTCTCAAACTGGGGATCAGGACCCCTCAGGGGGTCGTGAGGTTATTACATGGGGGGTCACGAGCTGTCAGCCTCCACCCGACACCCCGCTTTGCCTGCAGCATTTATAATGGTGTTAAATATATTAAAAAGTGTTTTTAATGTATAAGGGGCTCAGAGGCTTGCTGTGTGAAATGGGTCACCAGTACAGAAGTCTGAGAACCCCTGACCTAATACATTACACTAGTGGTGGGCAACCTGCAGGCCACACACCGCCTGTCAGGGTAATCCGCTGGCAGGCCGTGAAACAGTTTGTTTACATTTGCACGGCCGCCCGCAGCTCCCAGTGGCTCCAGTTCGTCGTTCCCAGCCAATGGGAGCTGTGGGAAGCAGCACAGGCCGCAGGGACGTGCTGGCCGCCGCTTCCTCCAGCTCCCATTGGCCGGGAACAGCAAACAGCGGCCAACGGGAGCTGTGGGCGGCTGTGCAAAAGTAAACAAACTATCTCACGGCCCGCCAGCAGATTACCCTGACGGGCCGCAGGTTGCCCACCACTGCATTACACAGTCAGGAAGTTTTATTGACACTAACCCTAAATTTCCATTTCTTAATTTCACCACAGTACTCTGAGACTTCAGAATGTGATATGAACACATTTAGTTGTAAATATCTGGAAATAGTTATTTCCGCCTCTTACTGTTCTACTCAGCAGTTACACAGACTGATATATACTGGACTGAACATCCCTATGTGTGGTATTCTCTTTCTGCAGAGTATTAATTAATTAGCTTTTGGATGTCTAGAAGCAGAGCCAGCCTTCAGAGAGCACATTCTTGTGTATTTTTATCCCTTGTGTACCAGTTTATGAGGAGGAATATGATACTGGTTTGTACTCTGAAAATCTAAAAAGTTTAAATTAAAAAAAAACCACCCCACCACCATTCCAAACAGATTGAACACAGCAACATTCATACTTTCTCTTGTACCATCAGATGGGCACTGTGTAAGAACCTCAGTAGATACAGAGACCTTCTATACCAGTTTGGAGTATAAAGTTAACTTTTATTATTCTATGTTTGCATATTGCCACAAATGTGTAAATGTTTTAATAAATATTATTATTATTAACAACAACCACCACCACCACCCACTAGCCTGGAGGGGGTGTGGAAGAGAGAAATATAAGTGGGAGAAAGAGGATAACAGGGGAGAGAAGAAAACAAGCTTTCTGGAACATGTCTGGAAACCAGAAAGCTGAAAGAGAAATCATTAGCAACTCCATAGTGCATTTACAGTGATACAGTGCGGATCAATTCATTTAACGCTGCCCTGTACATTTACAGAAAAGTACCTTTGATATAATAAAGGCTCATAAACACGCAGAAATTGGGTTAGACCTGTTTCAAATTCCTGCCAAACAATGGTTCAGAAAAATGAAGCTCTATTTTAATTAGCTGGACTCACGAGTGATTTGATAACAGCAGATGCTGTCTGGATGCTTTCAGCTTGATGGGCTCCACATACATGAACTTAAGAGTAGGTTTGATGCAATTAGGTCTTTCTCACTGCTCCAACATGTGTCAGGCTCAGGAATCACTGGCTGTGTGTACCTACATCTTGGTATATTTGGAGAGTTAAACTTATCTGGAGGAGAATGAGAAGAGTGACCATTCTAGGTTACACAGAGAGATAAAGGTTTTTTGCGAGACCCACTTCCATAGGCTATGTCTACACCTGAAGCTGGGGTGTGATGCTTAGTTCAAGTAGACATACTCCTGCCAGCTTTCATTCAACTAGTGCACTAAAAACACTAGTATACCCACAGAAGCATGGGCTAGCCACCCTGAGTAAAAACCTGCCTACTCAAGCTGGGCATCACAACCCCAGCTTCAAGGGTAGACCTAGCCTATGTTTCAGCAGTTCTAAGGCAAAGGAAGGGGAAAGGCCACACAGCAAATTGCGAACAGTGTCTGAGCACAGCCAGACGTGATTCTGGATCTAACGAATAAGGATCTACTGATCCAAGCTGGTTCTTGGCATGTAGACTTTATAACCATACCCAATCCCAGACCAACAAAACTCTGCCCTCTTAACTGTGGTTTCAACTCACGCCATCCTCTGTGAAAGCAAGAGATACTCCTTAGCAACACCTTGCATTACTGGAGGGGTTTCTAATGTCTACTCTAGTCAGTAAGGCAACAACTTCTTCCCAGCATTGTTCCTTGTACCTTCTTCTTGACAGTTAACATTGACTGTGCTCAGAAGCATTCAGACATTTTGATATCTTGGTAAGCCCCAGCCCCTGTAAGCTGATCTAAATGCCTCACTCAATAGCCATAATGTGCAGGCTTCTGCCAAAGGACATGTGCAATGAAGGAGCCATTTCAAAGCATCAGGGATAACACTAATAGGAAGCCTTGATTTGTTAATTATCTGTCAGTTGTCACAACTGGGCTGTAAGGAGTGGGAAAACTTTCTGCACAGCTCTATCCTTCCCTAAATGCTGAATTAGGCTGTCAAAACCTTCATCCCATTGCAAGAGGCTGAGAGGAAGGAATGCTGAGCTATCCTCTCCTCCTATTCCTCCCACTCCCAGCAGGAGACGCTGCTCTAGACATCCACCCTCCCACCACTTCTCCCGAAGCAGACAAGCCATACACAGAACGACCTCCACACCATCACCACTGTGCCCAGCTCAGGCAAGGGACATTGATAAGCCTGAGCACCGTAAATCAGGGATGAAATTCCAGTGTCAGGAGAGCAAGCAAGAGCCATTTATTCTGCCAAGAGCCCGAAAGATGCTGCCTGCTTCTGAATCAGCATTTCAGGGCAAGGTTTTGGAAGGCAGGAAGCTTGGCTCCCAGGAAAGTAGACAGACAGAGATACACAGATAGATACATAGCCAGATAGATAGATAAAGGGGTGGGGTAGTGGCGGGATTCCCTCCCTTCTTACATCTCTGCCCCATGTAATCCCCTAAGCAGGGGACAAAGGGTCCAGGCTGTGAAATGGGATAAAGCATGCGATACCCCCATGGAGACAAAGCCAGCAAAGCGGAAAGCAGGCTTTGACACAGCATTAGGATTTGCTATAAATGCTTCTGCCTCTTAAATCCAGCCAAACGTGACCAGTAAACCGTGCAAGCCTTGGGAGATCCCCAATCCCTCCTCCTCCCTGAAGACTTCATCCAGCGTAGCTCCCCACCCAGTCTTTCCTCAGTAGTCCCAACAGTACTTAACATCTACTGTAATTTGAAGCACGCTTTGCTTTGAGCATCTTCCGCCAAGGAGTCCCTTTAACATAAAAGCACTATTGTCTCCCTTTTTCAGAGAGGGAAACACAAGCACAGACAGTGACTCATCCAAGCAAGTCAGGGACATAGCTGGAATTAGAACTCAGGCCTCCTGAATCCCAGTCTCCCACTCTCACCACTAGACCAAGGGTGGGCAAACTTTTTGGCCCGAGGGCCACATCTGGGTATGGAACTTGTATGGCGGGCCATTAATGCTCACAAAATTGGGGGTTGGAGGGCAGGAGGGCTCCAGCTGGGGGTGCAGGTTATGGAGTGGGGCTGGGGATGAGGGGTTGGGGGTGCAGGAGGGTGCTCCAGGCTGGGACTGAGGGGTTCAAAGGGTGGGAGGGGGATCAGGGCTGGGGCAGGGGGTTGGGGCATGGGAGGGGTTCGGGGGGGGGGGGGCAGGCTCCAGGTGGCGCTTACCTCAAGCAGCTCCCAGAAAGAGCGGCATGTCCCAGCTCCAGCTCCTACGTGGAGGCATGGCCAGGCACCTTTGCGCGCTGCACTGTGCACAGCCACCGCCCCTGCAGCTTCTATTGGCTGCAGTTCCTGGCCAATAGGAGCTGCAGGGGCAGTGCATGGAGCCCTCTGGCTGCCCCTACAGGTAGGAGACAGAGAGGGGACATACCCCTGCTTCTGGGAGCTGTGTGGAGTGGGGCAAGGCCCCGACCCTGCTCCCTGGCTGGAGTGCCAGAGCAGGGCAAGCACCAGACCCCGCTTCCTGGCAGGAGCTCGAAGGCCAGATTAAAATGTCTGGAGGGCCGGTTGTGGCCCGGGCCATAGTTTGCATACCACTGCACTAGACCAATGCTGACTTCCTGCACAGACAGCCCCTCTAGTCCCCAGTGTGGGACCCACCTAGAAATCTGCCTGGAGTGAAGCAACTGGATGAGCAGATGCACCTCAGGAGAGGGCTGCAGAGCTGGTCCCTGGAGGGGAAAATGCTCTATGTACACTGGAGTTTTCAACAAGAGGAGAAAAGGCATAATACACAGAGCATCTGTTTGGATCTTCCACACCCAGACCTACACAAGAGTTTAGGAGCCACCTCCCAGCTGGTTCTGGGGGCCTCAGGGCGTCCCACAAAGATCCTTCCGTGCAGTGACGTAGATATAAGGGTGCAGAGATGATAAATAGGACAAACACCCAGAGGAATCACCAACAGTACAACCAGAGGAGTAATGCGGGATCGTTAGCTCCCAACTCTTTTTCTGGGCAGGGTCTGTCTCTCCAACAGGATTTGCCTCCCAATCTCCTTGGCCTTAATAACATCACCCTTCCAGTCACAGGGTGCAACCTGCATTGTACGCAAGCGCACACATACACACACATACAGGTTCAGCTCTCTGTTAAAAGAAATGAATAAAGAGGAATTCAATAAGAAATTCTGCCAAAGCGTGAGTTCCAGAATCTGGTTTTGCAGCATTCTTGCCCACAGCCCGCAGTTCTGGGTGCCTCCTTACACTTCCCCATCTGCATAGCCTATTTCAGATTCAGATTTCTCACACCTATAATTACAGCTGCCCTGTGCCAGGCTCCTTTAATTAACGAACATCTTGTCTCCCTTTAGAATCAGACTAAGCAATTTTTTTTTATTAGCACCCATCACCTTGATATCTAAGCTAAGGGGGATATCTCATACCACTCTGTGAGGAGTACCGCAGGGTGCAAATGGCCTCCAAAGCAACCGCTTGCATGCTCCCCTGTAGAGAAGGCAAGGAGAACTAGGATCTGAACCCAGGGGAGTTGCAGTGAGGGGCTGATGCAACACCTTTCAAACTTAATTACACCCAGAGAAATGACACAACTTAGTCCTGAGGAAAATGCCTGGCATGAGAACCTTGGTGTGCTAGTCAGATGCTGCTACAGTGATGAGGATGCTTCAGTCCAAACAGGAGGGCAAAAGCAAGAACAAAGAGAAGCATGCACACAGCCAGTATGCTGGAGACGGGGCAGCCTTATGACCTGCAGGAGGGCATGACTGGGCAGAGTGGTCTTCCCTGGTACATCTGCCAAAGAATGGAAGTTGGGCTGGCCAGTGAATTATGGGTCCATGCGGAGCCCCAGAAGAGCAGGATCCCCATTTCATTACTTGTACTTAAGGCTGGCTCTCAACTTGGGCCTATCTCCCAGGAGAACAGGAGATCGGATTCCAGATGTCCTCCACCCAGCTCTTCTCCCCACCATCGCAAACATAGGCCCTGTCTCCTGTCCCGCACAATGCCATTGGAATGGAGAGCCCTGAAACTTCCTCTCAACTCCCTGGCTGCAGCAGCTTCTTTAACCGTTGTTGGTGTTTTGTTTTTAGACACAACTCTCTCTTTTCTTCAAAGTTGTTGCACCTGATTTTCAGACAAATTGCAAATTAGTTGCCATGGAGAGAGAGCAGAATTCAGGATACAGGTTGGATTTTTCAAGTCAGTGGGATTTGAGTAGGGGAGAGGAAGGAGCAGATGAGATGGCGAACATCCTGGGATTTCTCAGGACAGGCGGTCATCTAGCTGCACAGCGCGACTTCCCCAGAGAGTTTTCTCAAGGGGAAACCAGCCATCGATCTTGGGACACACAACTTCCAGGACCGTTCCTTATCTCAGAACAGCCTCTGCTGCGAATTCCTGCATGCGCTTTAATGTTTAAATTATTAAATGCATTAATGTATTTACATTATTCAAGTCTTATGTGCATTTTTCTAAGATAATTTATGTATAAGAGTTTGAATGTCCATGACTGTTAATGTCTACAACCCTTCCTGTTCATTATTGATTCTGGAAGGGAAAAAAAAGTCAGTGTTTTAATGCCTTATTTTTAATGTATTAAGAGTCTGAATAAGTGCATTCTCTTTTTTCTTTTGTAATTTCATAATTTAAGTAGTGCATTTATTAAACTGACACAGTATGAATTGTGGTGAAGTCTGGCACAGGTCCATGCTGCCAACGCAGTTCGACCGACCATCACGCTACTCTGCAAATCAAGTACAAGTTCGGCTCCTCTTGTGGCAGCTTTTACTCCCTACCTGAAATCAGAGGAGGAAGGGAGGGAATGAAGGAATCTTTTTAAAATGAATTTTCTTTGCTTTTGATAGGGTTTCCTCTAATTCCTACACAGATCTTTTTATTTTATTTTTTTTAAGTAGATGAAAGCTTCCTTATCCAGTTTAGATATGTCTCTATTGTAATACAGACCTGATTTTCGCTAGATATAAGTAACAGATGTGGATGTGCCCTGTGCATGGATAGAGGAGCTACTTACATTTCTATAGCGCCTTCCAACCCAAGCAGGGCCAAAGCTTTTCACAAATATAAACTGAATGTTACTGTTTGTTGTTTCCACGGGTAATTCTGCACATCATAAGAAGTTTTATTTCTAAAAACCTCAAGTTTTAAACGGATATAAAAATTATACACAGGGGTCACGTTATCCACTGCTGAAGCGCAGCTACTTCTGGAGCAGAACGCAGCATCTGTTTAACAGTGCATGGCCATAACACACGAGAGTTTAGGACATGCAGGCTACAATATCCAAACGAAAAGGCAAGGAATTCAGATCAGCAGAATATAATGGTTCTGCTAGATATATCCACCTGCCTCTACATACAAATGAAATCGGTATAGATATGAATATATAAATTGTACCTTAGTTGTTTACAGACAAAACTGCTGCTTTGAAAGTCCAGTTTTTATTGCCCCACAAACTCTCTGCCAGCTGCATTTAAATGGAACAATACTGACACCCAATGGTTTGTTAGCTTAACCTCTGGACACACATTCCCTGTGGATAGCCGCAGGGATGAATCCAGGGGGCACCATTTCCTATACCAATATGGTAGCCTCAACTCAAATCACCTATCAAACTGCTAATCAAGACGCTGAACTGCTGAGAGCGCGACTCACTGTACTTTGGCACCATATGTAATTATGCATGTGTGACTAAGCTACCCAGTATATTCTGCATAATTACAGCTTGCCTGGCACAGTTGCCAGCACAAGCATGAACACACACGCACACATAATGTATGCACAATATTGTGCCTATGGACTTGGGAAAAGAGAGAGAGAAAGTTGCTGGCTGCTGTTTTAAGAGCTGACTCTGCCATTTCTAAGGTTAAGTTTGTGGGGTTTTTTTGCTACTCATTACCATTCTTTAACTGTTACAATTTATATCAGCATATAATGTTAAATAATTACAGGGAGCGGAGCTCACTCTAGTGAGGATATAAACGCGCTGTGGGATTCTACAGATTTAAACAAATAACACTCACAGCAGGGGGTGAGCAGATGAATTAGCATTAATATCCTGCCTGGGAGATCCCAGTGCAGTGCTACTGCTTAAATACAGATCTCTTCCGTAACAGGCAACATGACAGCTACTAGCAATACAGTCCATTGCATTTACCAGTCAATATAACAACGGCAGCTAAAAGAATGCCCTTGTAACAATCCATACCAAAGCCAGCTAAAATAAATAACTTCCCTTTAACAGTCTATATAGCAGCCAACTACATTAAAACCTTCCCTTTTAAAGTATATACAATAGTCAGCTAAATGGAAGAATTGGCATGCTTCTTTGCAGCCTCAGAAGAGAAGCCGAGCATCGAATGGGCTATGGAGACTGAACTCCCCTATCATCCCTATAGGGGTCCCTTCCATACCAAAGTGGGGGGAAGCTTGCAATGCCACTCTCATGCAGCATCTGTCCTACAAGCAGAAGGTTTTGGTTTCTGGAGCTATCAATTTGTTAAATTTCAGAAGGATTAAGTTCCCTTTTCTCAAAAATAAAACAAAACAAAACAAGCAAGAGAAATTCTTCTTCTGATCAGAACAATCAGATGAGCACAACTTTCCCTCTGATAGGGGTCTATGCATCCAAACTTCCTGATATTAGCAGCAGCCCCTTTTTTCGGTTTCTAATGGCTGTTTTGCCATTAAACCGAGAGATGCTCCATCTCAATCTAAAAGGAGACACCAACCACAAACTATTTCTTTAAAGTTAGCCACTAATTTGTCACTTTCTAATACACTGTGACAGGCTGGTAAGTGCCCCTAGGGCTACGTCACAGTTCTTTGTGTTGTGACAGGAGCTGCAACAGATCACAACATGAGCAGTGCACACAGTGGTTGTAAAGGGTGGGGGCCTGAAAACTATGGGGAAATCCATAACCACAAGTGGATTACATCAGAAATGTGCCGTTTTCACACAAAGGGCCTGATTCTGAGCTCACAAACCTGAGCCCACTGATTTGATAGAGTGGCTCTAGATTTACACTGAGTTAAAGTTCAGAATCATGCATGCAGAATTTAACAAATAAAAATGCATTTCTATTGTTTACAATTAGAAAGTACTGCAGATAAAAACAACAACAATTCATATTGAATTTATAATATATGAGCTGCTGTACAAATAGTAATGAATCACTAGAAAATAAGAGATTTCTAGATATCTTTTTTGGTTTTCCCTATTGCTATGGAATTCTGCCATGGACCTACCCTCAAGTTTGCTGGCTTCCTAGAAAGGAAATACTAGAATTTTGTTAGAAATAAGAAAGAAAAGCAGGAATGGCATGTATTCCTTAAAATTCTACAAATGAAAAACATCTGTCTGCTTTCCTTTTCAGAAACCTGTTCCTTTGGGCATATATTAAAAAACACAAAACAGGGGCCCTACAACCCCCACCAGATGTTTAGCACCTGGGGGCTTTTCAAGTAATTGATCCAGACAATATTTTTCAGGTAACAGAACAAAATGGATCCCTACATATTTTTATATTGCCAATACATGCAATTTTCAGCTCTTTAGAGAAAGTTCAGTTACAATCACTTTTAAAATCTTCCAAAAGAACCATGAACACACACACCACCTCAAACTCCAGTAATAGTGGTTTGAAGCTTTAACAGTATTTTGCAAAATGACAGTTAGTAAAACAACAAACATGCATAACAGTGAGTCATCTGGTTTCTAACTTCTGAGTCAAAGGGGGCCGATTCCACACAAACTGAAACCTGGCTCTCTGACTGCTTGCATGTTTAATGATTTGTATCTCTGCACCACAGATTCAGAACAGGATGTGGAAGAAAAGAATGAAAAGAGGATGGGGAAAGAGATTGGGGGTTGGGTGGGGGGAGAAATGCACTTCTTTACTGTCCCAGTATCATTGCAAATAAAGGCCATGTCAAGATTTAAACCATAATAATGGAAGGGCTATAAAGGTCCCTTAAAGGTTATAATGTTTCCTCTGATATTCCCTTTCATAAAATGCCCTCCTTATGTTGCATGCTTTGCAATAATACATGTAATGTTTGTGAACTAGCCCCAGTGGGGACTCTGCATTGTATGAAGCTTTACAGAACACAGTATTAAAAACTAGACCGTCCACTTCCCAGCTCCCCAACACTAGTGCCTGCTACACCCATCTCCTCGCAGAAAGTACAGCAAATATGAGAAGACAAGTCACCTAAGGCAACCTACAACAAAATCTGCTCAGCTGAAAACAGAGCTGTGCGTACCTACACAGTAGTGCGCAGCACAGGGTTACCCCTTTATCCATTCCAACACCTCACAGGTTATGGATAACAGCCCTTCCCCTAGCTCCCGCTTGTATCAGCAGGACCCTTACACCTCTTAACTGCAGTGGCAGCCAGGAATGCTGCATTGTGCGCCTTCTCTTGGCCATGCCGGGTGCGTTTGTCAATTCTGTAAGCCTCAGCATGGCAGTGCCCTGCCAGTGCTGAGAGCTTCTGCACAGCAACGTACTCGCCAGGGCTTTGGAGTGGAGCCTGCTGAGCAGCTCTGGAGCAGTGGAGCTGCAGGTTTTTGCCCGGAGCTGGAGCGGAGCCGGAGCACAGCTCCAAAGCCCTGGTACTCGCAGTAGACAAACATACCAGCTGAACATTGGACACACAAGGTTCAAATGCTGGAATCTCTGTCTTTGTGTCTGTATGGCAACCCCTGCTCCTGCTCCTGGCTGGGGCAATACTTCCATGAAAATTCAAGCTTGATTTGGACTCCCAGATGGTTTAAACCTTCGATGTCACAACTGACCAGCGATGGAGATGGACCTAGTGCTTGGTGACCCTTACCAGCAACGTGAGAGACTGAGCCATTGTTGTATGGGGTCAAGGCAACCTGGTGTTGAGAAAGGCATTACCAAAAATAGGGCCCGGGGAGGGCTCATCACAATCTTGACTATAATTCTCAGTCATTGCATAGAAAGTATTTATATCCTGTTGGCAATGTGTGTAACCAATGCGGCTCTCCCTGTCAGGGCTGTCAATTACAGCCTTGACTTATGAGGAAAGAATAAATGAGCTAAATATGTAGAACTTGGCTAAGAGACCAGGATGGGGGGAAGGGGGAAAGAGGCAGAAACAACATGATAACCGTCTGCAAACATCTGAAGGGTACAGAAGCTAAAGAAGGAAAGGGCTCATTTATGGTGGCATGGGGGAATAAACAGGAGTGACGGAATGGAACTAAGGAAATTTAGGCTGAAAAAAAGGAAAACTTCCTGACAGCAAGATGTACTAGGCTGTGGAATTATTATTACTGTGGCATTTAAGTGGGAGCCACTTAAAACAAGACTCTACAAAGCACTAGTAAATGCACTGGCCAAGGAGAGATAGAACAGCTAATTGAATACAGTGCCTCTCACTGTGGCCTAGTGATGGTCCCAGCAGATCATACAATGGTGCTTCTTTTCCTTGTTCCCATTTTGTAATAATTTTTAATAAAAGCTAAATATATATCAGTATCTCCTACCATTCATTACTTTTTCATGTGAGCAACTGCCATAGGGACTGTCAGGGATGGTCTAGGCAATGCTTAGTCCTACCTTTAGTGCAAGGGACTGGACTAGAAGACCTCTCAAGGTCCCTTCCAGTCCTATGATTCTATAGCTGCCACTGCTGTGCATGTTATAGAATTGTGAATCGGAGGGAGATGGTCTATGCAGTTGTGAATGGGAGGAGAGAAGCATCCATCCATGAAGATGTTTGAGAATTCCCAAGGTAAGCAATCGCTGCAGCTGTCACAGAAATGTTCTGAGAGTGGGAGAGGGCCCACGCTATGAACCATTAAGGAACCCCTGATCTCAGGTTTTTCCCAACTCTAACCTTTTAAATTCTATTAACTTGGCTGCTGCCCTCCATCTCAGAGAACAGAAGAACATAAGAATGGCCATACTGAGTCAGACCAAAGGTCCATCCAGCCCAGTATCCTGTCTACTGACCGTGGCCAATGCCAGGTGCCCCAGAGGGAGTGAACCTAACAGGTAATGTGATCTCTCTCCTGCCATCCATCTCCACCCTCTGACAAACAGAGGCTAGGGACAGCATTCCTTACCCATCCTGGCTAATAGCCATTAATGGACTTAACCTCCATGAATTTATCCTGTTCTCTTTTAAACCCTGTTATAGTCCTAGCCTTCACAACCTCCTCAGGCAAGGAGTTCCACAGATTGACTGTGCACTGAGTGAAGAAGAACTTCCTTTTATTTGTTTTAAACCTACTACCCATTAATTTCATTTGGTGGCCCCTAGTTCTTATATTATGGGAACAAGTAAATAACTTTTCCTTATTCACTTTCTCCACACCACTCATGATTTTATATACCTCTATCATATCCCCCCTTAGTCTACTCTTTTCCAAGCTGAAAAGTCCTAGCCTCTTTAACCTCTCCTCATATGGGACCCGTTCCAAACCCCTAATCATTTTAGTTGCCCTTTTCTGAACCTTTTCTAATGCTAGTATATCTTTTTTGAGATGAGGGGACCACATCTATACACAGTATTCAAGATGTGGGCATATCATGGATTTATATAAGGCAATAAGATATTCTCCGCCTTATTCTCTATCCCTTTTTTAATGATTCCCAACATCCCATTTGCTTTTTTGACTGCTGCTGTACACTGCGTGGACACCTTCAGAGAACTATCCACGATGACTCCAAGATCTTTCTCCTGATTAGTTGTAGCTAAATTAGCCCCCATCATATTGTATGTATAGTTGGGGTTATTTTTTCCAATGTGCATTATTTTACATTTATCCACATTACATTTCATTTGTCATTTTGTTGCCCAATCACTTAGTTTTGTGAGATTTTTTTTGAAGTTCTTCACAGTCTGCTTTGGTCTTAACTATCTTGAGCAGTTTAGTATCATCTGCAAACTCTGCCACCTCATTGTTTACCCCTTTCTCCAGCTCATTTATGAATAAGTTGAATAGGATTGGTCCTAGGACTGACCCTTGGGGAACATCACTAGTTACCCCTCTCCATTCTGAAAATTTACCATTTATTCCTACCTTTTGTTCCTTGTCTTTTAACCAGTTCTCAATCCATGAAAGGATCTTCCCTCTTATGCCATGACAACTTAATTTATGTAAGATATGGCTGCATTACATTGGTGGCATGATTCCTGTATATTTATCTTGTAAAGTGCTTGGTGATCCTTGGACAAGTCATTCCATCTCTCTGTGCCTCAGTGACCCCACCTTCAACAGAGGGATAGCGCTACTAACCCACCTGCCAAGGGACCTGTTGTGAGTTTCAATGGCTTTGTAAGGTTTCAGAGTAACAGCCGTGTTAGTCTGTATTCGCAAAAAGAAAAGGAGTACTTGTGGCACCTTAGAGACTAACCAATTTATTTGAGCATAAGCCACGAAAGCTTATGCTCAAATAAATTGGTTAGTCTCTAAGGTGCCACAAGTACTCCTTTTCTAATGGCTTTGTAAAGCACTTTGAAATCTTCAGGTGGAAATTGCCATTTGTTATTACTGGACGAGAGCTCACGTCTCTGCAACTCATTCAATCCTTGATGGTCAACAAGGGAGTCAACCATGATAATAGTTATGGCGAGGTGGACACTTGTCCATTAGGCACTGAACTAAGCCCTTTCAGGGACATGGAAGGATTCGTGTTCCCCTGAGTAAAAGCGAGAGGGGAGACAAAATCAAGGAAAGTGTGAAATATTTGCAGGTAGGTGTAGTTTGGGAGTTGAATTTTTCTCATAGTTTCTTGTCTTATTTTACCCACCAGTCATCATATTAGCCCTCTCTGATTAAGTTAAAAATTGATAAAGGCAACATGTGTCTGAGCACAGCAGCAGAGTCCAACTGCCCAGGAGCACTAGAGACAGGGGGAGAGTTAAGATTCTCAAGGGAAAGGTTTCATGGTGGGAATTAAATAATCTGGAAGCAAATGACTCCCTGAAGAGCAAGACTCCTGCATAGAGTTCTTTCAAGAGGCTGGAAAAGCAGCAGATGCGGTGAAGTTTTGAGGCTGGTGTCTCTTCCTCTATGCAAGAGGAATCATGAGTGGATGCTGCCCTCTATAAGCCATGCTGCACACAGCACATTCTCCACACTCATGTTTGGAAAGATACCATTATCTCACCTTGATCCCACAACACGTCATTACCCAAGTGTATGCAGTGCAGGCGCCACATTGCCGCGCGCCATCACCTGTGCAGAATTAATAGATGCCCTTTTCAACAGACAGGATGCATGTTACAAAAGGCTCCCACTCTTGCTGGGCAGGCAGTGAGTGGGGCTGCCAAGCAACACAGACTCACCAGCTGGCAGCTCAACACTCCAACGGTAAGAATGCTTAGCAGGTATAGAGAACTTTACACCTCAAAAGCATCGTACAAGCATAGTGAAATTCATCATGATTAAAGGAACACTGTCAGATTGAAAATGATTGCCAAAAACTTTGAATTTGGGTGCCTAGCATGCACTCAAAAAGTGGGCTGATTATCAGAGCAGCTGAGCAACCGGAGCACCCACTGCCCGTTAGTAGGAGCTATGGGGGCTCACCACCGCTGAAGGTCAAACCACTTATTTAGATGCCTTACATTCAACACCTACGTTTTGACATTTCCGGCCTGACAATTTAAAAATTAATTTCCTCACCTGTGTTTGAACACCTTTGAGTATAAAAATTATTTTAAAATAATTTTAAAAGTCTAATCAACTTTTGACCATTAATGCTGTTTGCCTGAAGAAGAAAAAGCTTAGTCAATTTCCCTCCTCAAAACTCAACTCTGCCAAAACGCATATAGAAAAGTGCAAGCTGATGACAACTAGGCAGGTGATGATTTATGACCACTGCTATTGAATGACTAAGCATTTTGCACATCCTATAATTTGTTACTGTCTCCCCCCCCCTCACCCCTCAGCCTGCTTGTTTGTCTTATCCCCCTGTTTTGAATGGTCTTTTGGATTGTAAACTCTCTGGGGCAGGGACTGTCATTGTTATATGTCTGGTTTCAGAGTAGCAGTCGTGTTAGTCTGTATCCACAAAAAGAAAAGGAGGACTTGTGGCACCTTAGAGACTAACAAATTTATCTGAGCATAAGCTTTTGTGAGCTGCAGTGAAGTGAGCTGTAGCTCACGAAAGCTTATGCTCAAATACATTTGTTAGTCTCTAAGGTGCCATAAGTCCTCCTTTTCTTTTTGTTATATGTCTGTACAGCACCTATCATGATGGGACCCCAACCTGTGTAGGCCCTTCAATACTACTACATATGTTAAAATGGCAGCAGATTTCCATGTCTGATGCACTAGCACAATGCTGCAATGTTTGGGTTATAAACACAGCAAGAGGAGGAAGATGAGTGACATTTACACAAAAATACTTACAGTAGAAACTGAGTTATGAATACCTTGGGAATAGAGGTTGTTCGTAACTCAAATGTTCGTAACTCTGAATGAAACATTAAGGTTGTTCTTTCAAAAGTTTACCACTGAACATTGACTTAATACAGCTTTGAAACGTTACTATGCAGAAGAAAAATGCTGCTTTTAACCATCTTAATTTAAATGGACAAGAACAGAAACAGTTTCCTTGTCGAATCTTTTTTTTTAATTTTCTCTTTATGGATTTTTTTTTAGCAGTTTACACTTAACACAGTGCTGTACTGTATTTGCCTTTTTTTTTTTTTTGGTCTCTGATGCCTGATTGTGTACTTCCGGTTCCAAATGAGGTGTGTGGTTGACCAGTCAGTTCGTAACTCTGGTGTTCGTAACTCTGAGATTCTACTGTAATTGAGTTTTAAAATAATTTCAAGAAAACCTTCCTATTGATTGCAGATCTGGGGCCTAAAGTGACCTGACAGAGTTCTTTAACTATGCTCTGTAAGTACATTTGTGCCTGCATGTTGCATATGTATATTTGTCTAAAAACACAGTAAAAGGAATCGACAAATTAAGAGAGTACATTTTGCATGAACCAGAAAAAAAAAAAAAGTAAATGAACACTCAGCAATAAGAGACAAAACCAGGCCAAATAAAAAAAAAAAACCCTCATCCAAAGGTCAAACACAACAGAAAATTGATTGATAAATTAAAGCATTCTCTCTGCAGCAAACCAAAGGATATTGCATAATGTAGCAACACACGTCGAACTCCCCCTTCCTGGCCTGAAACCTGCACTGCTATTGCCCTCTAAGACCTGATGGAATCATCCTCCAGCATTGGAAATCCACAGCAATATACCCAGGAACTCCCCAAACAAACTGAAGCATTATCGCACCATTAGGGTTACTGCCTGTACATGAGGTCACGAAGCTGATAGTGTCTTTCTCTGGCTGACAGTGGTAAATTATCTTGACTAATGTTTCGCTGGGGGCTATAAGTTAGTTGCCTGCTGACTCTGGCTGTCTGGGAATCCCCTCTGGATAGATTTACTTGTAGAGAATCACTCAATGCAGGCTGCCACTCTGGACTGTTCAAACAAACACGTTGTGGCAGAAAGAAAATTTGTGTAGCAAATAAGCATAAATCTTGTTTTTAATTGTAAACTATAAAAGGTGTGAGGGGGAGAGAATGAGGGCACAAGGTCCTCTCCAGAATACTTTGTCTCCTAGCAGCTTTCAAAAGCTGAGAATTCCTTCCAAGAAGGCTGCGCACTATTGCTAATCCCGAAACACAGACTACGATTCTGAAACTTGAAAAAGTCTGAAGACCCTAACTGTGCATGTGTCCTGAGTGAGACTGAGTTTTAGTTAGTCAAAGCAAGAAGCTTTCCAATGGAAATCCTTTCCTTGCATTCACTCTGAAGGCCAGTTTCAGGCAGAGGAGAGACTTTCAAAAGCTCCTATCAGGGGTTCTTAATAGGACTGTCAAGCGATTAAAAAAATTAATCACAATTAATTGCACTGTTAAACAATACCATTTATCTCTTTATCATGAAAGTTGAACTTACAAATGCAGAATTATGTACAAAAAATAACTGCATTCAAAAATAGAAAAATGTAAATCTTTAGTCCTACAAGTCCACTCAGTCCTATTTCTTGTTCAGCCAATCGCTCAGACAAACAAGTTTGTTTACATTTGCAGGAGATAATGTAGCCTGCTTCTTGTTCACAATGTCACCTGAAAGTGAGAACAGGCGTTCGCATGGCACTGTTGTAGCTGATGTCGCAAGATATTTACGTGCCAGATGCACTAAAGATTCATATGTCCCTTCATGCTTCATCCACCATTCCAGAGGACATGCGTCCATGCTGATGACGGGTTCTGCTCGATAACAATCCAAAGCAGTGCAGATTGACATGTTCATTTTCATAATCTGAGTCAGAGGCGACCACCAGAAGGTTGATTTTCTTTTTTGGTGGTTCGGGTTCTGTAGTTTCTGCATTGGAATATTGCTCTTTTAACACTTTTGAAAGCATGCTCCACACCTCGTCCCTCTCAGATTTTGGAAGGCACTTCAGATTCTTAAATCTTGGGTCAAGTGCTGTAGCTATCTTTAGAAATCTCACATTGGTACCTTCTTTGTGTTTTGTCAAATCTGCAGCGAAAGTGTTCTTAAAATGAACATATGCTGAGTCATCATCCAAGACTACTATAACATGAAATATATGGCAGAATATGGGTAAAACAGAGCAGGGGGACATACAATTCTCCCCCAAGAAGTTCAGTCACAAATTTAATTAACGCATTATTTTTTTAACGCCCATCATCAGATAGAAGCATGTCCTCTGGAATGGTGGCCGAAGTATGAAGGGCCATACTAATGGTTAGCATATCTGGCACATAAATACCTTGTAATGCCTGCTACAAAAGTCCCATGAGAACGCCTGTTCTCATTTTCTGGTGACATTGTAAACAAGAAGTGGGCAGCATTATCTCCCATAAATGTAAACAAACTTGTTTGTCTTACTGATTAACTGAAAAAGAAGTAGGACTGAGTGGACTTGTAGGGTCTAAAGTTTTGCATTGTTTTATTTTTGAGTGCAGTTATGTAACAAAAAAAATTATCTACATTTGTAAGTTGCACTTTCAGATAAAGAGACTGCACTACAGTACTTGTATGAGGGAAATTGAAAAATCATATTTCTTTTATCATTTTTACAGGGCAAACATTTGTAATAAAAAATAATAATATAAAGTGAGCACTGTACACTTTGTATTCTGTGTTGTAATTGAAATCAATATATTTGAAAATGTAAAAAAAATCCAAAAATATTTAATACATTTCAATTGGTAGTCTATTGTTTAACAGTGCGATTAATCGCAATTAATTTTTCTGAGTTAATTGCATGAGTTAACTGCGATTAATCGACAACCCTAGTTCTTAGGGCCATTTTTTTGGTGGCCTCAGCGTGTGGCCACTAACCCCTGCTGGTGGCCATTCTGACAATTTTTCCAAGCCCAAGCCACGCTGACCTGGGCTGAAGCCCAGAACCAGAGCCCAAGGGCTGAAGCCCGCTCAACACACACACTGGCCCCACATGTCTGCAGAGGCACTGCCCGGAGCCCCCAGGAGGCTGTGTGGTGGAGGGCACTGATCCATTGCTGGCGGTGCCAGCAAACACCAGGGCAGCCAGGAGCAACAGCTGGGCGCTGCTTGTTCCTCCCACCCCACATGTCAACCCAGGAGGCTTTCAGGGCTGCAGAAAAATCCCCTGGTGGCTGCATGCGGCCACAATGACCACGTTTGAAAAACACTGTAGAAGGCCCTTTATTCTGTATCACCTTTTAATTTTCACTTCTTGGATTTTGTATGCACTTAATGATTCATTCAGAAAAACAGCAACAAGCTTGGGCCCTGATCCTGAGAGATGCTGAATGCTCTGAACTATAATTGGCTTCACTGAAGACAGTCAAGACCTTGCAGCATCAGGGCTTTAAGCCCAATTCTGCAGCTCTTACCCATTCAGTTCAATGGGCTTGTTCATGTAATTAAGGGCCCAGGACTGAATAGCCTGATCCTGTTTGGTCCCAAGTACCCACAACTTCCACTGACTTCAGTTTGAGCTGAAGGTGCTCAGACTTTGGGTTCAAGCCCTTAGCTTCTCCCACACAACTCTAATTGAAACTCTCCCTCAGCCTCATCCATAAAGGAAGGAGCTACAGGTAATGAGCAAAGCTGGGAATGGGGAGATGAAACAGGAAGGGCCTAAACACACTGTTTTGTCTGCCACTGAATGCTAGATGCTCAAATCCAGCCAACTGAGAGAGGATATAAATCATGGGGCAAGTCCAGCATCCTAGCTCCAGTTTCTGTTCCCAGAGGGTTTACCCAGCATAAATATTTACTATGCTTTTTACTGGTTTTGTTGTTCATTCACATGGCTCTGACAAAACCTTTGGCACTGGGAGCACCCAGGAATCTAACTGTCCTTCCCAGATACTCTGTGCTCACACAAAATGACCGAGATCCATCTGCGCCCCAAGATGCTTTTAGAAAGAATATTTAAGGCTCATGGAAAGGCGCCAGACAGCCCAGGAGACTGAAGTCCTGTTTGCCCACAAAGCATTTACAGAATGGGTAGCGGCAGGGCAAGCTTCCTCATACACACCTCATCCATGTCCTTGAGAGCCCCTTCTCAGGGCGAGAGATCAAGTCAGTCTCCATGACCCCTTCAGCCTTTGGCACCTCTGCTCAGACTTCCAACAAAGTGACAGACAGCATAATCGCCCAGCAAACCTAAACATTTACTATAATAGAGGGAGACTGCAGGGATGAAATATGACCATGATACAGGCATCTCTCCCCTAGGAACTGGACTGAGACCACGGACTCGTTCCACACAGGACACCAGGGTATCTCTCAAATAACTTCTGATCACCACAAAGGTGGTCCAGATTAAACCAACAACCCACTAGGAAAAGGATTCACATCCCATTCTCCAATTCCTGCATTGCAAGCATCATCACATGTGCAGACCACCCTTTATGGTAACCATAGTACATCCTGGATCATCCAATACACTCCTGCCACATGGGCATCTCTGTTAACATACGGTGCCAGCACTGGTCTCTGATCTGAAAGCACAACCAGGCCTTGGCTCACACAAGTTCCTCTAAACATCCTTCCTCAAGTCAACTGTAGTGTCAGGATCCCAATATAAACATTACCGCTGTGAACTGAACCGAACCTCACTAATGGTCCAGGAAATCAAACCCAGATACAAACACCAAACTTGTTGACTGTAGCTGTGAGATCAACTTGTAGGATTAAGAGCCTGGAAAATATTGTGGATAGAACTGTTTAATTCTCCTTCCCCCCTCTCAAATTTATTTTAATTCACATGAAAACAGTGAAAAAAAGAAAAAGGAAAAATTAAAGCGGCAACCCTATAAAAACAATGAAGCCAAACTGTCCCCATGTTCTAACAGGCAGCAAAATATATTTCCCCCAGGAAATTCAGATGGTTCCAGAGTAGACTGTTTTGCAGCCTACACTCGGAAAGGCTTGGAGTACAGCAATGAATATCACTTTAAAGCACTCCCTTCCCATGTTAACTCAAAAATAGCACTGCAGATAAAGCAGCCAGAAGCTTTCCTGAACACATAGGTAAGTGCACAGTGAAGCACCTAGATGAGGATGTGGTCTAGTTATTGGAGCAGGGGACTGGGATTCTGGATTCTATTCCTAACTCTGCCACCATCTTGCTGCATGAACTTGGACAAGGCATTTAATCCGTGTCTCAGTTTGCTCTTTTGTAAAATGGAGATACCACTTATACACCTCACAGGAATGTTATGAGAATTAACAAACTAAGGTCTATGAAGTGCTTGGAGATCCTTAGATGGAAGGGGCTGTATAAGTATCATGGCAACTACTAAAGGGGAAGGAGAAGATGAAAGGATGATGAGCCAGAAGGGGTGCATGAAAGGCTTAGGACTTCAACGGGTATCAGCTAATTCTACACTCTACATTCTACAGCAATAATAACCCTCTTTACAATATACTCTGCCTGGGCCCATTAAGCAATGCCCATGCTCCAATGCCTAAGCCCATCACCTGCTACATGAAACAAAAGGGGAAACACCACAGTGACAAGAAAAAGAGAAAAGCTAAGTGATTCTGCAAACACAAGAAAAGGTGGAACTGCTAAGGGACGGGAGGAAAAATATCCTGTTCTCCATGCCAAGAGTCCTCACTAGAAACCGGTTCAGCGATTTACATTTACAAACAGTGCTTCTTCCAGACACAAAACAGCAGGTGGGGAGCAAGTACTCAAGCAACTTGTGGAAGGACCTCACTTAAGTGCTTTTAAAGACAGCAAAAAAATAATGGCTCTGGTTTTTCAGGTTCTCTCCCAACCTAGGTTCAGGTCAGGAGACTGGATATCTGTGTGCGTGTGTGAACTTTACAATCCCTACTTATGCTGCTGCTGTAGGTTTGGCAGAAACCAGATCCTGACATCAAACACACTGGAGAGCTATTGAGAAACACTTCTGGGATGGCAAGTTAGATTTAAAAGGCTACACAATGTGACTGCCGAGAGACCAAGAAAAGAAGATAGATTAAAAGAGAAAGAGGAGAAAGGAGAATGAAAAAAGGAATGAGAGAGAGAAGACTAAAGAAAAAGGAGAAGGATAGAAAAGGAACAAAAAAGAGGAAAGGAAAGTTCTGATATTTTAACCCAGAGCAGGGTTTTGTTCTCTGTAATTAGGTCTTTTACACATCCCAGGACTTCGCTTTCAGTGGCTACAAAAAGACAAACCTATTCAAATTCCACATGTACTCAGAGCATTATGGGAGATGGCTGCACAAACAAAAGCCGGGGGCAGCAAAAAGGGACCCAGCAGTGACAGTGATCAGCCGGACTCAAGGAGAGGTTGATCCCACACCAGTGATGACAAATGCAGCTGTAAACAGCAGCGGAGCGAGATGCTGACACTCTGTAACACAAGGTTACGTTTCCCACCACAGAGCTACAAGGCAAATTTTAATGGGCCAAGACGGACAGCAGGGAAATGAGTGTCCGCTCGTCGCTGCAAAAATTACAGCTTCGCCCGCCCCCTGTCCATTCCCCACTATCAATGCTCTACCACAACGACCTCTCATTAGAGAGGATTTTTTAAACGTGGACAGTTTATCATAAGAGGACTGGACAGCTCAAGGGATTAATAATGGGACAAGGAGCCCCCGGCCTCCAGTTTAGTTGTTCCAATCGCACTCAGGTCACAAGTGGCTGAAATTGGAAGTATGCAATGGCTGTAAGGAGACCAGTATGAAATCATTTGGTATGGTTCCACCTTGCAAACCCCCAATAACCCTGACAAGCTGTGTTGTAAAAGCCCATCATGCATCAGAGAGCATGCATATCCTGTTTGTCTGATCCTGCAGAATAAGGAATGCCTCCTGCAAGATACTGAGCACCAGCAGCTCCCACTGAAATCAACAAGCCTGAGCCTGCTCTCTTGCTGAAACTAGTGGGGTGAAGGGTGCTCAGCAGGTAGCATGCACCATTTAGCACCATGCGGGGTTGAGTGCTTGGCTAGCCCCATTCAAGTCACATGCAAAATGCAAGCAGGATTAGACCCTAACATGGCATTTGCTGCCTTGGCATAAGATGCCTGCCTTCTACCTTCTTACCCCACAGCTATCCATGAAAGCACTCTCCTCCCTCCATTTCAGCGAGAACCCATCCTGTGACCTGCTGAGCAGTCCCCAATGAAGTCAAAGGGATTTGGAGGTACTCAGCAGATTTTGGTGACAATTCTTTTCTCTTCTACGAGTCTATGAAAACAGGCCTCCCTCTTCTGTTGCTTTATACCAACCCTGAAGTGAGTGGGGCTAAGCCCGGATGCAGAGCTCCCTGCCCAACATACAGCCCACTTGTGGATTAGAGCCAAATTTTGTTCTGCTGTTTATGTGAACATTTTACAGTATTGTGCTGTCACAGGATGACTGGCCTGTAAGGGTGAGCTAGGACTAGTGCACCTGTGCCTTATCAGCACACCCCCAGTGTGGGACAATTAATTCAGTTTAAAAAAAGTTTCAAAAAGAGTTTGAGGGCCTTCTGGAAAGGAGTTTAATTGTAGTAATTAATTGTGTGGAGCAAAACAAATAGAGCTGGGAGCTCAGCAGTAAGGTGGGATGGCCTAGGGGTCAGCAGTGGCTGGAAAGACCCACCCAGGATCAGTGAAGGGCTGGTAGAGCAGAAGCTGAGCTCCGGAAAAGGGACTCTGAAAAGCAGTCTGGAATTGAGTGAGACTGTGACCCAGAAAGCGGTTGTGGGAATCCCCTACCCCTCTAGTGGGAAGAGGACTGGGACACAGCTGAGGAGGCTGGAGTTTATGTTTAGTGTTGAACAACCTAAGGAGATATCAGGGGAGAAGAACTGTGTTTGCCCAGATGGCGAGGCTGGGAGAGACTGAATATGTCCTGCTGAGAGGTGGGGAAAAGAGACTGTTGCTTTCTCATTAAACCAAGCCCCAAGAAGGGGGTTTTGTTGCATGATCTCAGACTCACTTTTTTGTTGAAGTGTCCCTGGGAGAAGGGAACTATAGGATGGACCCTGTGTAGCCACTGAGGTAGTGCAGAGCACGTCCAAGCCTGTGACAGGTTCCATCTGCCTACAAGGCTGTTGCTGGGCCCAAGCCCCACCGTATACATGGGGGGAGCGGGCATTTTCATGGAGGTGCAGGAGCTGCAGAAGAGAGCGTGGGGTATGTAATCTGGCTCACAGAACTGAACTGTTCATTTAATAAGGCTTCTACAGATACTCAGCTAAGCAATAATGACTCCTAAGCAGATGTGACAGAGGCTCAGAGAGTTTAATATACAAAATTAATTAAAAAATAAGGAGAAAGGCTCCACCTTTCAACAGGGCTCTGATTACCCCAAATGCAGGATTCACCATTATGTGATCAGAGTTAATTTTGGGGTTCTTTGTTATTTATATTTTATATCTATATACACACCCACACATATATAGCTTAGAGACTAACCAATTTATTTGAGCATAAGCTTTCGTGAGCTACAGCTCACTTCATCGGATGCATATTGTGGAAAGTGTAGAAGATCTTTTTATACACACAAAGCATGAAAAAATACCTCCCCCCACCCCACTCTCCTGCTGGTAATAACTATTACCAGCAGGAGAGTGGGGTGGGGGGAGGTAATTACCAGCAGGAGAGTGGGGTGGGGGGAGGTATTTTTTCATGCTTTGTGTGTATAAAAAGATCTTCTACACTTTCCACAATATGCATCCGATGAAGTGAGCTGTAGCTCACGAAAGCTTATGCTCAAATAAATTGGTTAGTCTCTAAGGTACCACAAGTCCTCCTTTTCTTTTTGCGAATACAGACTAACATGGCTGTTACTCTGAAACATATATAGCTGTTTTCTTTCCTCTGAACACTTATATAGCTCTGTATAAAGAGGAGAAAATATATTAATTAAATAGAAGATAATGTTAGAGTTGGCCTGGAGAGAGAGTGACTTCTAGACCAGTGCCAGCTGTGAGGATTTGCAGCCTGCTCTGGGCTTCCTGGAAAAATACACTCTCAAAGAACAGGACATCAGCAAGAAACAACAGAGAGGGCAAATCTTGGCACAGGGAGCTTCAACCAATTAGGACATGCTCACAGTGGTATGAGGCAAGAGGAATGTTCATTACAAGGCTTGTGTGCTCAGATTTCCAAATTTACCAGTCCATGAGCAGCAACCCTTCTATAAGATGTGTCTTTAGCCCCACTTTCTAACTCACCGTCTCTAAAGAAATGCTTCCTTCCTTTAAAATTCAGCTCCTGGATGCTCCAGCCAAAGAATCCAAGACACAAGAGGTTTTAATGTTACCAATGCAGGGCCCTTACAGAAAGCAGTTGGGGCTTACCGTTACAGACAGAGAGCCTGGTCCCACATTCCTCATGCACCCCGAACTCCCACTGAAAACAGCACCGGGGGTAAGCTACTGAAGAGACTTAAAGAGAGGAGTGATGTGTTGTTTAGAGCAGCAGAGGGGACAATTATTTTAGCAGTGTTTTGATTGCGCTAGAGGGCCAAGGCGAGAAACCAGGAGATGGTAATATGAAGTTATTGCAGCCCAGGAGAGAAAAATGGTGGCTCAATTCCCAACCCACCGCACTGTAAGAAGATGAAGTTTCTCATGGTTATCATCACACACACAAATCCCAGAGCCCTTTCCAAAACAGTACAAGTCAAAACATTGGCTCACATGCAATACCTTCTGCCAGCAACTTCTGAGTTCACTCCTGGCTTATTTGAGCATACAGTCAACTTGGGATGAGGTTTCTGAACAGGGAGGTTAGTTTTATTGGACAGTAACCTTCAGGACCCAAGCTCAAATCATGTCTCAGAGGTTTTTCTTCAATGGGTTCAGACTCCTCACTAATACACACTGATCAACAGCACACACTATGCACATTTAAGACAGCCCAGGGCTCAGAAAAGCAAGGAGGACTGACTGACCCACAACTAACCCCTGAAAAAGCAGGAGGTGATGGGCAAAGGTCATAATTCAGAGGTCACCAGCAGGGCAGCATGGGATGGTTTAGACTTTTTCTCTCAGCACAACACGTGCGCCTAAGAAGAGAGAAAGTACTCATGCAAAATGGTTCAACTAAGGGAATAATTTGTAAAACTCAGTTTAATAGTTTGAAAGGAAATTATATTCTGCATCTCGATGAACTCACCAGTGGCTCCCGAGACACGACATTCTCAGTTCCAGGAGAAGAGCCAGTCTGCAAAGAAGAGGGAAAAGAAGAGTGATGTTACAGTGCCACCTGATGGACACATCTAAAAATGCTTGTATGTTAAGGCCCCACAGCACCCGACCAGGATCAGGCACTCACAGCCATTGACATGAATGGCAGCTCTGTCATGAACCAAAGATCACATATGACCCAAAAGGCCTGGACATCAGAGATGCTAAGCTCCTGCAACTTCCATTTAATCCAATGGAAGCTGCAAGCGCTCAGCACCTCTGAGGAGTCATTAGTTACCATGAGTCAAAGAAATCACTGACAGACAGATCAGTCATGCCATTTTGAAAGAAACATACCTGATAATTACACTTCAGAATTCAATAGCAAGGTGACCTAGTGGACAGAACTTGAGACTGGAAATCAGTATGCCTAAATTCCTAGCTGCACCACTGGACTCACTGTGTGATCCTGGGCAGGCCATTTCCCCTTTCTGTGTGTGCCTCAGTTTTTCCACGTATAAACTGAAGATAACATTTCATCCACCTCCCAGGGCTTAATGTTTGCAAAGTGCTTTGCGTTCCACGGGGGGTGGGGTGGGGGGTGTTGCTATAGAAGTCCAAAGTATTGTTATTAAATTGAGTACAAAGGTACATCTCTCTGGTCCAGTGTTTTATTATCCTGTGTAGAAAGACTGAATTTAGTCTAAAGTTTGGCATATCCCATCTCTGGAATAGAACAATGTTTTGCATTTCTTTAGCATCATTCATCCAAGGATTTCAAACCAAATTCATGTTAATTAATTAGACCTCACAGCAACTTTGTGACTTCGACTAGCCACATAGGAAAAGGGAGATGGATTTTTTTTTAAACAGTGAAAAAATATTAGGAAATTTAATCATTAAGTTCCAAAAACCAAACACTATCTATTCCACATCCCATTTATCAATATGGGGCTGAATTTATGAATGATATTTAACACTTGCATGGGAGTTTCTATTTCCAAAGAGCTTTACACTTAACCAAGATACCAAGGTAACAGGCACCTTAGAAATATAGTCAAGTTCATGACTCCCCAGTGAGCTTAGAATTGTCACTCTTGTGTTACAGATGTGGAAACAGAAACACAGAGAGGTGAAGAGAGTTGACAGCTATGTGACCTGAAGCAATGGTCAAGCTGAACTTAGAACTCAGGAGATTCTAGCTTTCAGGCTCAGATCATACTTTAACCTTGTTGACTGCCTCCACAGTCCAAAAGCAGAAATAACTTTATCAAAGACCCATGTTTCACCAGCACAAAACACAGAGGCAAGTTTAGAGCACAGAGGCCCCTTTCCCTAGCACAAGCTGGAGTTTTGTGTGCATGCAAGACCCTCAGCTTAAACCATCAAGTAACACCACGAAGTCTCATCCCATATCTACACTATAAAATTATGTCGACCTAACTGACGTTGACATACAGCCACCACACCGCTTGTGTGTGCACACTTGACTCCTTGCATCAGCGGTGTGCGCCCTCATCAGGCGCGCTTGTATAGATTGTATTGTCAGGGTCGGGCATTGTGGGATGGCTCCTGAAAGCCAGGAACAGTTGTGCGCACTGATACTGCGTTGACCCAATTACATCACCAGTGACTCTATGCTGCTCCGGGAGGTGGTGTTACTAAATCGGCGCAGAGAGACACTTACATCGGTGAGAGCGTAATTTAACTGAATACACTTCCAAAGCTAGATCAACACAAGGCAGCTTATGTCAACCTAACCATGTAGTGTAGACCAGGCCTCAGAGACCTTCTCCCCCATTCTGTCTGATTCACTCTTATACAACATATCACACCTACTAAGCATCTCAGGTGTTTCCCATGTTAAAAAATAAGGCACTGCCTGTTAGGAACAAGCATTTACCACAAGAGGGTGCCAATAATTCACTTCACTGCAACCTCATTGTTCTTGATCGTACTTGCAGCAGTACCAGGACTCAGATATATCCTCTAGGTCCCCATATTGCAGGCCCCATTACCCTTCTATTTCAGTGCAGGAGACAGTATTACATGGCACCAAGACAAGGGTGTCCAAGTGCTAAAGTGTATGACCCCATCTCCAAGCTACTAAGAGGGACACTATCTCCCCAGCTACAAGCTCTTCCACTGGCCTCACATTCAGTCTCTCTTGTATATGCACCCGTGCTTTTGAGATTTTATAGCAGGATCAGGGCAAGCCACCAAGTGAGCTTAAAGTCTTGCCTACAAAAAAGTGGGGAAAATCTAGAGATTAAAACAAAAATACACTTGGTGTGGTTTATTTAGAGATCAGGGCTAAGTTAACCCCTTGGAGACTGCGGACAGCTGCATACCTCATAGTAAATACTCTGTAGTCTGGCTGGTTTTCTGGAAAATGCTGGTGTCCAAAGGGTTAAGATCAGGAGGAGGCTTTCAGGAAAGGGAACCCACAGAGTAGAATATCAAAGTGTGGTGGGGCCACCTTTCTTCAGGACATTGTGGGAATTTGGTCGAGTGTTTAAGATGGGAGCTCAGGTGTAAGGATCCTGAGTCCTCCCTGCTCATTTTTGTCACTCTAGGAGCCTTGGGAGTGGCCTTGTGGTTATCTGGTCTGGGGAGCTAAGCAGAGTTCAGTTAACAGCAGTTATGAACAATCTGCAGAGAACGATGCTGGAAAAAAACCGGGTTCACCCTCTGTCAGCATCACCCCTTCTGAGAGATGAAACTGATAACCCTGCAGTCTCCCCCACCTTTAGCAGGTGGCAAACTAGAATTTCCGCATTGCTAAGCACACAACACCAAATCCAACCTCTAACGCAATTCCCAACAGTTTGGACAGCTAAGATTTCACTCTTCCAAATCTAGAAACAATGTTGCAAGCTCCCACTGTGCATCATCTGGAGGATGGACATTGAAACATCCATTTACCTATTTACTACCAGTGAGTGTGAAGTTCTCTCTAGTGAGTTTGAGGATATAAGCAGCCAATTTCTGCAGATTTTAAGCTTTTGGGTTTTTTTTAAATTAAGTTTATGGCCCTTATGATTGCAGAGAAAACCTACCAAACATGAAGTGTAACTTACGTAATCGTGACTGCTCAAGTCTGCAGTAAGTCAGCTCCAGTGCCTCTGCAGCTGCTCATTTCTGATGCTTGGGAAAACTGAGTGAACTGACACAACATTAGTCTGTTTTTCTGCTGTTCTTTGGAACCCAAGGGTTAAGTGTGAAACTTACAAGAATCAGGTCAGGTTTACCATGTTGATGCTTGGGAAAGCACTAGAAAAAAATAATGGAGGTGTTACCTCCAGATGTAGCTTGTGGCCCTCCCCAAAATCTTTCCTTTTGTCCTCTGGCTAACAGGTATCTGGTGTGCCTTTCAAATCCTGGTGAAGAACAGTAGGAGTCTGTGTGTGATATAGGTCTCCCTTCTACAATCCTGAGGGACTACACATTAACAAAAGCCTATATTAGAGCAGATAGATCCTATGACAGCGGAACACAGCCTTGCACAGCTGGTGAGCTACTTAGTCAAAGGGAGTCTATAAACTACAAAATAACTAGGGCATAGAGTCCTGAGGCCATTTCACCACATATTGACACAATGCCACAGCACCAAGGCCACAAGATCCTCCAGGACTTACTTTGACACACTGGTACCTCTTCTCCCCATGCTCTCACCCCAATACTTAATGTACTTAGGCGCCATTTTGGGAGCCCTCTTGCGGTTAACACTTGTGCTGTCTCTGGTGCTGACTGAAAGCCCACTGAAGTCAATGGAAAGACTCCCATTGACTTCAATGGGGTTTGGATCAGAATTTCTGAGAACAGGCAGAGCAAAAGGCACACTGAAAAACCCTTGATGAAACCCTAAAAGCTACATGTGGCTATGGAGCCATTTGTGGAGCATTACTCCTCCATGCCACTATTCCACAGATATTCTGCTTACAAAAACTGGTTATTCAGAATAAGTATGTCTGGCCCTTCTGTAGCTCTTTCCAAGGAATTCAAAGCAATTTTGCGAGTACTAATTAAGTCTCACACATCTAATGTGAGGTTTAGTTATTCCTATTTTGCAGATATGGAAACTGAGGCAACAAGAGGCTAAGCGATTTGCCTAAGATCACAGAGCAAGTCAGTAGCAAAACATAGAAAAGAACCTACTTCCCTGACTTAACTACTGCAGATTGTACAACTGTAGGACATTCCACTAGTGCCCTGAATATGCCCATATGCACTTTCTTCTGGAGTCTAACCAATATTTGCTGTAAACTCACTCAGCACATGTGGAACATTTGGTTATTCCTGGACTTTGTCTGATGCTGGATGATTAACTCCTCCATAGAAAGCGCAGGTTACTATGGGAAACCATACATTACACTTATCAATAGGAATTTGAATTCTGAATACTCATAGGACAAATACTGAAGCACTCTGAGAGCTGCCTTTAAACAGACTGACCATATGCATCTGAATTACAAGTTATTTATGGTATTTCGATTGTATCAGCCATGTTTACTATTGTTTTTAATGGAGATGGAGATGGTGATGGTGCATTTCCCTTGCAGCAAAGCTTTCAAACACAAGAAACTCAAGGGACAATTCAAAGTTTAAGGAGCTAGTTTCATATGACATGGAGCATTTCTCCTCCAGTTCACTGGCTGAGACACTATATTACTGCCATGTGATGTGGCTGGATGTAGAGCTCAGGTGTCTACATTACAGAACACCCCGTCCCTTGTTGCAGCCTCAGCAGAAAGGCCAGAAGATAAACAGGCAAGAGACATTGGCAGATTTGGGGTAAGCTTGCCTTGATATTGCCTCTGAAACAATTAGAGGAATTAAGACTCTGCAGCCGTAAAAGCACTACATTTGCTTTGATCACCTCCTCCCCCAAAACAAAACAAAAAACAGCTGGGCACTGGGACCACCCCAGGCCAGATTAATGTGGCTTTAAAAGTGTTTTTAGCCACACATGTAACATTTTAAACTTTAGGTCCTGGTAGTCTCCTTTATCTCCAAGCTTAATCATAGGTATTGCATTGGTAAGTATGAAAGGTGTAGACCACCAGTGCCTTCCATCTACATCACCATCTCTCCTGTTTCTGTCTCTGACATTAAAATTAGATTCCGCCTGTCTTTAGCCCACTCTGCTCTGCGGCATTATACTGCAGAAAAGAAAAACCTTGTACACTGCAAGCATTGTGCTTATGGGTTATCCTACCCTAGTGGATGCAGCAACCATATTAGTACCAAGTCCCATGTGATGGTCTATACTATTATGGTCACCACTTTTATTAGACTATGATAAATTTTGTATAAAGTGTGCCTTGGGAGATATTAATTGAAGACTCATAATCTGCTGAATATTATTGTCTTGGTAAAATGTGTGTATCAACATTGTATGAGAACATATTTGATTCTACTAAGTATCTTTGTTATAACATGCTCCAAGGTTAAGACAAGCAGGCACAAACCAGATTTTCCAGAGACAAAGACACACTGGCACCCCCAGACAGTTATCAACGAAGTCAAGAGGGTTATCACTTACTTAAGTGGCTATTCTCCACCAATGGGAAGGTGTAAATAAGAAATTTACATTGCATCACAGGAACGTTTCAAACATCACATCCACAACAGACTACACGTCACCGTGACTCAGCAAGGATGTTTCTAGCACAAGAAATTGAGTTATAAAGCGGGGCGGGGAGAGAACGACTTGATTTTACCTCTCCTCCTCCTCCCACCTCTACGCACATTACATCAATGACTCTCAAAGAACTAAACTAAGTGGGGAGTGGTCCCAGGCTGGAAGGAGACCCAGCCTGTGAAATGTACAACAGTGTATGCTGAGGCAAAACCTTTGCTTCTACGTTCACTTAGCTTGTTAAGTCATGTATTAGCTTGCCTATTACTCTTTTATTTCTTTTGTAAACAATCTTGACTTTTATGCATTATCACTTGTAATCACTTAAAATATTTCTGTAGTTAATAAACTTACCTAATTGTTTTATCTTAACCGGCGCGTTTGGATTAAAGTGTGTGGGAAGCTCCATTTGGGATAACCAAGACTGGTGCATATATCATTTTCCTTTGATGAAATGACAGACTTTCTATGAGCTTGCATTGTTCAGTAGTGTGCTGCACAGTACAAGACACACATTTTGGTGGGTGTGGGGGGGAGACAAGGCTGGGACTAAGAATTTGCAGGTATCCCCCTGTATGTAATTCATGAGTGACTGGTCATAATGCTCATGTACAGTAACTCCTCACTTAACGTTGCAGTTATGTTCCTGAAAAATGTGACTTTAAGTGATATGATGTTAAGCGAATCCAATTTCCCCATAAGAATGAATGTAAATGGGGGGGTTAGGTTCCAGGAAAAATTTTTTTGGCCAGACAAAAAGACTCAGCGCCACCCCCCCCCCCCGCCTCCTGCCCGTGGCAATCAGATGGCTTGCGGCGTTTTGGAGGCAGGAGGGAGGAGCGAGGACTTGGCACGCAGGCTCCCCCTCTCTCCCCTCCCTTCTAAACGCCGCAAGCCAGCTGATTGCCAAGGGCAGGAGGCGGGGGGGAGGAGGGGGAAGGCACTGATCCACGGGGTCTGCTGGCAGGCGGGAGGCACTGGAGTGGGGGCAGCATAGGGAGGCTGCCAGCTGTGGAGAAAGCAGGCAGCCAAACAATGTAAGAGTGGAGCATTGCACAACTTTAAACGAGCATGTTCCCTAATTGATCAGCAACGTAACAACGAAACAACATTAACCGGGATGACTTTAAGTGAGGAGTTACTGTATTTAATTGGAAAAAGAAAAGGAGTACTTGTGGCACCTTAGAGACTAACCAATTTATTAGAGCATAAGCTTTCGTGAGCTACAGCTCACTTCTCGAAAGCTTATGCTCTAATAAATTGGTTAGTCTCTAAGGTGCCACAAGTACTCCTTTTCTTTTTGCGAATACAGACTAACACGGCTGTTACTCTGAAACCTGTATTTAATTGGGAGTGAATTTGCATGCTGAAGGCTGTCTGAGCAGGCCAGGTGAAGAAGTTCTGACAGCATAGCAGTGTAAAAGGCACCCCATGCTAGAGAATTAAGGAGACACAGTTGTTCAGTGGTCCAGATTGTACCCTGGGGGAATGCCACACCCACTCAGGCAGCAGCTCCATATTTTTAGTCCTTTTCTCACTCACACAGACATACTACATGCTAACTTCTGGGTGACAAGAGTCTCAGCTTGTGTGTGTGATTATACAGCCAATTAGGTGTCATTTGTATCCCAAACCAAGTGGCTTGGAAATTTAGAACATTGTTATCTAAGCAACAGCATCATTGCCAAATGTTTTAAAAGAAATTTTAGGTTTTCCAGTGGTATAGGGATTCATTGTTTGTTAGAAAAATCAGAGGCCAGGGCTGGTGGCTTGCTGAGTTTGAGTCATCAAGTCTATTGCCATAGAGTTTAGAGTTAACAGAAAAGCTGATGCCCGAAGGAAAATTGGAAAACTGATTTTTAAAAACAGTCCTGCTCATCTCTTTGCACTGTCTCTCTACTCTTCCCCTGATTTTATTATTAGGGACATTCACAGAAAAGAAGGATCTTTGTTGTTATTTGATTTATTAAAGGAGGCACTGTCACCGTCCATGAGTCTAAGAGGGCACCAAAAGTATATTTAGTAAACAAAAAATAAATCTTTTACAAACCCCAATAGAAACATTTATGGCCTTTTTAAAATTTTAACAGGAATCATGCTGAGTACTAAGGGCTTGTCTACACGTACATTTTATAGCGCTCTAACTTGCTGGCTCAGAGGTGTGAAAAATCACCCCCCCCCGAAGCGCAGCAAGTCTGAGCGCTTTAAAGCGCTAGTGTAGACAGGCTCCCAGCACTCGGAGCTAATCCCCTCGTGGAGGCGGATTACCAGGAGCACTCGGAGAGCTCTCTCCCAGCGCTCACGTGTGACCACACTTGCATGCTGCCGCGGGAGCACTCCCCCGACAGCGCTTTGAAGTTTCCAGTGTAGCCATGCCCTCAGTATTAACAGACCACACAGGGTGGTGATAATACTCAACACCCTCATGCTGAACTATGTGCAAACAAACAAACAGCATCAATGGGGAAAAGGTCAATTCATTTTTTAGTTCTTTCAGCTTCAATTTAAAATTCCCACTGACTTCAATGAAAGTTGGATTGGACTCTGCATTAGTCATATTGGTAAAGACATCTGTTACGACTTTTTTTAGCTCAACAATGTCTCCCTTAAGAGTCCAGCCCCCCCCTGCTGTCTATTGCTCTCTTGGAGGCTTCATTCTGTGTTTCTTCCACCCAATACTACAAGTCGCTGGGTGCTTTCAAATCCCACTGAGATCAATGGAAGGGGAGGGCACTTGGCATCTCACAGGATCAAGCCTTGCCTGAGGACTCAACTCACTGCAGTGGAAATGTTAACAATGTCACAGACAGAGGGTGAAGACTCCAGGTGGGGAAGACAGCAGCCAAAACTGATGGATGTGGAGAACAACAATGATCCTAATTAATTTCCACTCGGGTACACAGAGTAGTGAGCAGGGAAGGGGAGAAAATGTCACAAACAAGCAGGATTATTCCAAAGTAGAATATCCTTTTAAAACTACCACAGAACAGCAGCTGCTCTTTAACCACACATTGAGTGCTGTCTCACACACCTGGGGCAACACACACCTCCTGAGCTGCCCTATGTATCAGCTGGATCACTCCTGGAGTGATAACATCCCTAGGGAGTGCGACTGCCTGGAAACGAGCACTTCCACACAGGCTGCAGTTGAGTCCAGCAAGAAAGGGGTTAGCCAGCCCCTTCCACCCCCACAGACTTCAGGCAGCAAAACATTGTTATTCCAGCCCATCCAGAGAAGCAATTTCCCTCCTCCCCAATGCAATTAAACAGACAATAATTGCCCTAATGTGGAACAATTACTCTTCAGCAGCATGTGCCAGCGAAAGGAATATTCTGTCCTATCTCAAACACTTCTTGGCAGAGAGAAAGCGGACAGAGTAATAACACCATTTAGCTCTTTACAAACGCTGACACCCTATGAACTTGTTAACTATTACCATCTCCGTTTTTCACATTGGGAAACCAAGACAGGGAGAGGTGACATGTCTTGCCCAAGGTCACAGAGAAGTCAGTGTCAGAGCTGGGATTAAAACCCAGGAGGTTCTTATGAGCCAAACACTAGGTCACATTTACTAGACATACAAGAAAGAGAGGAGTTTCCATTTTCAAATATTAAACCTCCTTTTGGGGCACTGCAGCTCTGGGTAACTGTAATAAAAGGTCTCAACAGGGGGATGGGTGAAGATGACAGTGTACATAACTTCCTTGTCTCTCCAGGCAATTCATGAGAACCCTGACTACTTCTCAGGCAACCTGACTTTCCAGGTGGCACTACAGTTTATCAGACTCTTTCTAGAATGCTTAAAGCTAATAGCCCGGGAAGATTTCCCAGATGACCCACACGTCAGTTCCAATCTTTCCCAAATTTTCATCCTGCTTTCCCAAATTTTCATCCTGCTGAGATGTTCACCCAGGTGAGTGAGAATGGCACATAATGCCTGTGCCAAAAAGTACCATCAAGGATGGTTGGCCAGTGAAAAGCCGAAAGTCCAGCAAACCTGACCCTAAACCGCTAGCAAAAACAATGAGGAGTCCTTGTGGTACCTTAGAGACTAACAAATTTATTTGGGCATAAGCTTTCATGGGCTAGAACCCACTTCATCAGATGCTAGCATCACCTTACGGCTGGGTCCACAGGGAGATCTGCACTGGTTCAAGCAAAGATTTGAGTTTAAAATAATGTATCTAAACCAGTGCAAACCTCTGCATGAACAGCCTTACTTGCATTTTTATGGATTCGTAGATTGTAAGGCCAGGCGAGACCATTGCAATCATCTACTCTGACCTCCTATAGAGCACAGACCAGAGAATTTCCTCAAAATAATCCCTAGAACAGATCTTTTAGAAAAGCATCTCATCTTGGTTTAAAAATTATCAGCGATGGAAAATCCACCACAAGCCTTGGTAAGCCGTTCCAATGGTTAATTACCCTCACTTGTAAAAATTTGCACCTTATTTTCAGTCTGAATTTGTCTAGCTTCAACTTCCACCCATTGGATCATGTTATACCTTTCTCTGCTAGATTGAAGAGCCAGTTATTAAATATTTGTTCCCCACGTAGATATAGGCTGTAATCAAGTCACTCCTTAATATTCTCTCTGTTAAAATAAACAGATTGAGTGGGGTGGGGTGAGAGAAAACCTTTTGTAGTGGTAAACACCCATTTTTCCATGCTTTGTGTGTATAAAAAGATCTTCTATACTTTCCACAGAATGCATCCGATGAAGTGAGCTGTAGCTCACAAAAGCTTATGCTCAAATAAATTGGTTAGTCTCTAAGGTGCCACAAGTCCTCCTTTTCTTTTTGAGTTTCTTGAGTCTATCATTATAAGCATGTTTTCTAATCCTTTCATCATTCTCATGGCTCTTCTCCGAACTCTACAATTTATCAACATCCTTCCTGCATTAGGGACACCAGAACTGGACGCGGTATTCCGGTAGCAATTGCACCAGTGCAAATACAGAAGTAAAATCGCCTCTCTACTTCTACTTGAGATTCCCCTGTTTATTCATCCAAGGACTGCATTAGCCCTTTAGACCACGGTGTTGCCCTGGGAGCCCATGTTCAGCTGATTATTCGCCATGACCCCCAAATCTTTTTCAGAGTCACTACCTCCCAAGATAGAGTACCCCATCATGTAAGTAATGCCCCACATTCTTTGTTCCTACATTTAGCCATATAAAAAGGCATATTGTTTGCTTGAGTCTAGCTTATCAGTTGATCCACATTGCTCTTAATCATTGACCAGTCTTCATTACTTACCACACCCCCAGTTTTTGTCCCATCTGCAAACTTTATCAGTGATGATTTAATGTTTTCTTTGAGGTCATTATTAAAAACAGTGTAGGGCCAAGAACCAAGCCCTGCAGGACCCCACTAGAAACACCTGTTTGACGATTCCCCATTTGCAATTACATGTTGACACCTATCAGTTAGCCAGCTTTTAATCCACGTAAAGTGTGCCATGTTAATTTTGTAATATTCTCGTTTTTTAATCAAAATGTCATGCGGTACCAAGTCGACTGCCTTACACAAGTCTAAGTATATTACATCAATACTATTATCTTTATCAACAAACTGGTAATCTCATCCAGAAACATATTAAGTTAGTTTGATAGGATCCACTTTCCATGAACTCATGTTGATTGGCATTAATTATGTTACACTCCTTTAATTCTTTATTAATCTAATCCTATATCAGCTGCTCCATTATCTTGCCTGGAATCAATGTCAGACTGACAGATCTATAATTACCCAGGTCATTCTGTTTACCCCTTTTAAATACGGGCACAACACTTGCTTTCTTCCAGTCTCCTGGAACTTTCCTCATGTTCCAAGAAAATCAACATTAACAGTCCAGTGAGCTCCTCAGATAGCCTTTTAAAACTCTTACATGCAAGTTATCCAGACCTGCTGGTTTAAGAATGTATAACTTTAGTAGCTGCTGTTTAACATCCTCCTAAGAGACCAGTGGAACGGAAAAAGTGTTATCATATGATATGACTTCATCGTCTGTTTCTTTCCCAAATGTGGAACAGAAATATTTATTGAACATTTCTGCAATTTCTTCGTTATTATTGATCATTCTAGTATTTCCATTCAGTAATGGACCAGTACTATTGTTAGAATTCCTTTTTGTTCCCAATACTTAAAAATGCCTTCTTATTGTCCTTAACTCTGCAGGCCAAAGATTTATCCTTGTGTCCCTTTGTTTCCCGTATCAATTTTCTACAATTCCTCGCTTTTGATTTATTCATTACTATCAACTTAAAAGTTTAGTTTAAACCTGTTTCCAACCAATTTAAACTAATCCAAAATAGCCACTCTCAAACCAAAATAAGAGTGTTCATCCAGGGGTTTGCATTGATTTAGTTAAACAAGTCCAAGTTCGTATGTGGACAAGGCCTAGGAGACCATGAACTCTCCTGGAGGCAGATATTAACTTCATCACATTCCTCCCTGCTGCTGAAACCTCACCCAGGCCTTCATACCTCCCTTCCCCTCTTCATTATACTTCAGCTCTCTCCTCTATCGCCTTCCCAAGTACCACCATGTGCAGAACTGCACACATACAGAGCAGCTACATCCTCCATCTCCTCTCAGGCTTCCCACATTCGCTCCAGGATCCAGTTTAAAATTGTCCTCGTAGCCTTTAATACCCTCCTAGAGCTTGCTCCAGCCAACCTCACTGGCCTTGTGTGTCCCTACCTCCCTCCCCACTCAGGGCATGTCGGTGCTACAGTGGCACAGGCGCAGTACTGCAACTATGCCACAGTACTGCCATAGTGTAGTCACTTCCTACATCAGCTGAAGAGGTTTTTCCACATCCTTCATGCTATTGTAAAAATCTTTGTACAAAATATGCCTTGTGAGATATCGTTTGAAAACTGATAACGCACTGATCAATAATATCACGATGAAAGTATGTAGCAACATTATATGTAAAGTTATTAACATAAACTGAAATCATGACTGAAGTGTGTTTACCAGACAAGTCTGGGGAGTGGGAAAACCTGTTTCTCAAAGACAAAGGACAAGCTAATACCCCTAGCCAGGTGTCATCAAATCTCATGGGCAATCACCTATCAAGTGGCCATTCTTTGGCAAGCAATGGGGGCTAGAAAAAACAGATTTGCATCTTAGCAAACAACAGCATGGAATCTTTTTCACCACCAGACTCCTTGACTCCACCCGCACAGAGGGAATGAACTTTATCTAGAGGTAACCCTCAGGAAAATGACAGGTTTCAGAGTAGCAGCCGTATTAGTCTGTATTCGCAAAAAGGAGTACTTGTGGCACCTTAGAGACTAATGAAGTGAGCTGTAGCTCACAAAAGCTTATACTCAAATAGATTTGTTAGTCTCTGAGGTGCCACAAGCACTCCTTTCCTCACAAAAAAGCTTTTCAAAGGGTGACTGAACTATAAAAGTGAGGGCCATAAACACCCACATTCTCTCTCCCTATCCTTCTCTCTCTTTTTCACCTAAGAACACAACAGAAACAGCCATTAGACTTTGGGAGAGATCCTGGCCTGAAAGCTGGTTAGCCCTGTTGCTGGGAGCACGTGGTAAGAATTTTATCTGGACCCAAGTCTAGTGTGTTAAGTTTAGTAATGAGAAGCATTTTATCTTTATTTCTCTCATAACCATTTCTGACTCTAATGCTTTATACTTGTACTAACTTAAAATCTAACTCCTTGTAAACTTGTTTTATTCTTTAATCAAAACTAATCCAGCACTGTGAACTGTGTGGGTAACTCCATTTATGGTAGCAAACTGTTGTATATTGATCCCCGTAGTGGGGCAACGGACCTAATATATCTGGATTGTCAAGGAGAGGGCTGGACAGTGCAGAACTCATGGGAAAGCAGGGACTGGGAGTGTATTGGAGTCATCATGCAAGTGGAAAGGAGTACTTGTGGCACCTTAGAGACTAACCAATTTATTTGAGCATAAGCTTTCATGAGCTACAGCTCACTTCATCGGATGCATGTAGATAGTGTAGATCTAGTGTAGATGCATCCGATGAAGTGAGCTGTAGCTCATGAAAGCTTATGCTCAAATAAATTGGTTAGTCTCTAAGGTGCCACAAGTACTCCTTTTCTTTTTGCGAATACAGACTAACACGGCTGTTACTCTGAAACCTGTCATCATGCAAGTGGTAACCAAGGCTGGTAGAAGCCAGAGTGTGACTGACTGGCAGGCTGCTGATATACACAGACATCCAGGGTTTTATCTGCTTGCTGGAAGGCTGTTAGTGAGTGGCCCAGGTGGGAGCTACAATAGCACAGCATTGCAAGGCACCCAAGTTTGCAAGGCAGGGGTGACACAGTCCCTCACTGATCTGGATTGCACCCCAGAATGTCATACAGGTAATCCACCTCCCCAAGTGGCAGTAGCTAGGTCGATTGTTCTGTCGACCTAGCCACATCTCCATCAAGGGTCAGGTCGGCTTAACTACGGCACTCAGGGATGTAGCTATGTCGATCTAAACTTGACGTGTAGACCAGGGCTCAGTCTATCAAGGCATTTATGTTGTACTCATTGCAGCGATATCCTTAACACAGCTGGCGCACGAGCCTTCCTCTCTGTCACACCTGCCAACTAAAACAATAATTATCACACACTACCTCACTGACTAACTCATTCCAAATCCCAGCTGAAATGAATCATATCTCTCTTCTCTCTCTAACTGTATTTTTTCTATTTCAAAAGCTTTATCAAATTTTACCTAAAGATCCAGAAATAAAAACACTGTCTAGGGGCCTGGCCTGAATGTCTCTCCCATTCAGAACTGCATTTTGTTATTATAGCGTATTGAGCCTCATAAATCAGTTCCTGCTAAAGCACAGACTAGAGAGTGGGACGAAGAGGCCCGATTCTGGAAAGTCTATGGTTAGTAGTAACGGCATCATGTATGCCCCGGGCCTATCAGACCAGATAAACAATCTGGGGAAAAAACACACCGCAGCCAAATAAGGCAACTCCCTCTCTAGTCACAACCAAGGTAGACTAAGGTTTCATATGATGGGAATGGAGTCATTTACAGAGCTTCAGCATTCCCAGTTGGAAAGAGCAACAATGCACTTTTCTAACACATGGCTGCCACAAGTACTCCTTTTCTTTTTGCACATGGCTCACAGACTCCCTTCCCTGGAGAGCAAAAGGGCACAAGTTGGGGAAGGAAGAGGGGGACTTTGATGCATACACATACACGCAAACTCCCATGGGGTGGAGGAGTATAGGCAAGGGGGATCCATGGCACACACCCCCTCTCCCTGGGGGGGTGTTACACAGAGGGCAGGGGGCACCCCCCATCCCCAGAGGAGGTTACATGGGGGGGTTTACACAAGGGGCAGGGCGCACACTCCATCCCCAGAGTTACATGGGGAGGGTTTACACAGGAGGCAGGGCGCACACCCCCATCCCCTGAGGAGGTGACATGGGGGGGTTACACAGGGGACAGGGAGCACACCCCCATCCCCAGAGGAGGTGACATGGGGGGAGTTACACAGGGGGGAAGGGGCACCCCCCATCCCCAGAGGAGGTGACATGGGGGGGGTTACACAGGGGGAAGGGCGCACACCCCCATCCCCAGAGGAGGTGACATGGGGGGAGTTACACAGGGGGAAGGGGGCACCCCCCATCCCCGGAGGAGGTGACATGGGGGGGGTTACACAGGGGGAAGGGGGCACCCCCCCATCCCCAGAGGAGGTGACATGGGGGGAGTTACACAGGGGAAAGGGGGCACCCCCCATCCCCAGAGGAGGTGACATGGGGGGGTTACACAGGGGGAAGGGCGCACACCCCCATCCCCAGAGGAGGTGACATGGGGGGGGTTACACAGGGGACAGGGAGCACACCCCCATCCCCAGAGGAGGTGACATGGGGGGAGTTACACAGGGGGAAGGGGCACCCCCCATCCCCAGAGGAGGTGACATGGGGGGGGTTACACAGGGGGAAGGGCGCACACCCCCATCCCCAGAGGAGGTGACATGGGGGGAGTTACACAGGGGGAAGGGGGCACCCCCCATCCCCGGAGGAGGTGACATGGGGGGGGTTACACAGGGGGAAGGGGGCACCCCCCATCCCCGGAGGAGGTGACATGGGGGGGGTTACACAGGGGGAAGGGGGCACCCCCCATCCCCAGAGGAGGTGACATGGGGGGGGTTACACAGGGGGAAGGGCGCACACCCCCATCCCCAGAGGAGGTGACATGGGGGGGTTACACAGGGGGAAGGGCGCACACCCTCATCCCCTGAGGAGGTGACATGGGGGGGTTACACAGGGGACAGGGAGCACACCCCCATCCCCAGAGGAGGTGACATGGGGGGAGTTACACAGGGGGAAGGGCGCACACCCCCATCCCCAGAGGAGGTGACATGGGCGGAGTTACACAGGGGGAAGGGGGCACCCCCCATCCCCGGAGGAGGTGACATGGGGGGGGTTACACAGGGGGAAGGGGGCACCCCCCCATCCCCAGAGGAGGTGACATGGGGGGGTTACACAGGGGGAAGGGGGCACCCCCCCATCCCCAGAGGAGGTGACATGGGGGGAGTTACACAGGGGAAAGGGGGCACCCCCCATCCCCAGAGGAGGTGACATGGGGGGGGTTACACAGGGGGAAGGGCGCACACCCCCATCCCCTGAGGAGGTGACATGGGGGGGTTACACAGGGGACAGGGAGCACCCCCCATCCCCAGAGGAGGTGACATGGGGGGGGTTACACAGGGGAAAGGGGGCACCCCCCATCCCCAGAGGAGGTGACATGGGGGGGGTTACACAGGGGGAAGGGCGCACACCCCCATCCCCTGAGGAGGTGACATGGGGGGGTTACACAGGGGACAGGGAGCACACCCCCATCCCCAGAGGAAGTGACATGGGGGGGTTACACAGGGAACAGGGAGCACACCCCCATCCCCAGAGGAGGTGACATGGGGGGAGTTACACAGGGGGAAGGGGGCACCCCCCATCCCCGGAGGTGACATGGGGAGGGTTACACAGGGGGAAGGGGGCACCCCCCATCCCCGGAGGAGGTGACATGGGGGGGGTTACACAGGGGGAAGGGCGCACACCCCCATCCCCAGAGGAGGTGACATGGGGGGAGTTACACAGGGGAAAGGGGGCACCCCCCCATCCCCAGAGGAGGTGACATGGGGGGAGTTACACAGGGGAAAGGGGGCACCCCCCCAATCCCAGAGAAGGTGACATGGGGGGGTTACACAGGGGGCAGGGGCACCCCCCATCCCCAGAGGAGGTCACGGGGGGGGGGGGGCTGAGGCATACTCCTCTCCCCATTTGGGGGGGTCAGACAGTGGTGCAGGGCGCTCCGCCCCTCCCCAGGGGGTGCAGGGGGCACACACCTCCCCCCCCGGGGAGTTATGTAGGGGAGCAGGGGGCGCACACCTCCCCCCGGGTGGGGCACAAAGCCCGGCCCCGCTCCCAGCGCGCGCGGAGAAGGCTCCGGCCCCGTTTACCTGGCTGGGCTGCTCCGCCTGCTCTGAGGAGGCCATATTTCCAGACCCAGCTAATCCATCCCCTTCCCTATGGATGGAACTACCTCAACCCCGAGCTCAGGCAGAAGCAGTCACTTTCCGATAAACTGATAGGCCTCAGTCCTGGGGACTGCCTTGACCCCTACCTGCAATGAGTCTGTCCTGTCTCTGAGCTCCATCGCAGGGCACAGCTTGTGGGGCGGTGGTGAGCAGTTTCAGCTCTGACGTTATTTTTCATGTATTTGCTTATTAGCCCTGAGGTTATTTTTTTGGTCATAGCATAATTAAAAGCCACTGATTTATCCACTATTGCTTCCATATTATTTATTTATAGTTCATGGCCATATATACAGTGTGTTCCATGTTTAGTATATTATGTTATAATCGCAATGTATTTAAGATAACTTATAAAATGACTGAGGCCCCATCTGCATGGATTAGCATGCAGGATTTAAAGCCCATTTACTGTCATAGCTATCAATATTAATAATAAGTGGAAATTGTACAGCAACAAATCCTCCTTAGTCTAGTTAGTTGACTTCAATGGGACTGTTTTAATGAGTAAAAACAATAAGCTTGCCAATGTGAGTGATCTTACATGATCACACCTTAAATTAGACTTCATAAAAGGGATTTAAAAGTCCACTTCTGCTTAAGTCAATGACAAAACTCTTATTGATTTCAGTGGTGTTGTATTGCCTATTATTTCATTGTTTTGGTTTACACACACAATTATTTTTCATTATTATGTTATTTTGATAGCTCCCAAAAGTGTGATAGTTACTAAACAAGACAAATAATGGGTCAGATCCTGCAAACATTTATGTAAGTGAGTAACTATATTCTTGACTTCAATGGGACTACTCACATGAGGAAAGTTAGGACCTGGTCCTATGTGCATGGAGCTCCTTAATTGGATTGGGGCTATACTGATGCACTCATATGTTCACAGAAGCATACTCCGAGCTGTACATATATTTTATTTTTATATATGTTATATTTCACAGTTGGTAAACATGTTTATAGCTGTGTTTATTAAATGCATATGAATATGTATATGCATTTAACTATGTAGTAATTTAATACTCTTTTTAATGGTACCACACTATTTTGTATATATTTACACTGTTTCCAGTTCTCACAATTTTTTTGTGAATCTCTTGCTAGTTGGGATTTTTCTGAAAGCCTGAGCTCCTGGAGTAAAGTGATTACAAGAGAATATCAGCTTTGGTTTAAAAAAGCTTTTATGGTTGTGGAGAAAAGCTTGAAAATGTGACTGAGCATACCCTATAGGTTCAGAAACCAGAAAGCAAAAAATAAAAATCCCAAATTTAATCTCTACATTTTAAAGTCAATCACATGATTTTTAAGGGATGACTCGTGATTTTGAACTATTGTGTGTTGGCAATACTGCATTTATATATTATATTGTGTTGTGTGTTCGCATATGTTTTATTGGCAACATCCTATGCTGCACACGTTCCCCTCTGTAGTTCAGTTTTATGCCCTCTATTCTTTAACCTTTAAAACTGAAAATTACCCTGGAACTATTGACAGCAAGCCACACATACACACACACACAAAAAAAGACTAAAATGCGCTCCTGCCTTTTTAACGCGGCCTGATGGGAGTTAGAGGCTGGTCTGGCGGGAAAGGACTACATCTCCCAGCATGCAGGGGGAGAGGGAGAGGGAGGCATCGTTAGGCAGGGGGAGTGGCCGCGAGGCTGATATGTAGAACGAACTACGTGGCCCGGCGTGCACCGGGGTTGGGCCTGTGGAAGAGCCACGCTCTGGGAGCAGGACTACAAGGTCCGGCATGCAGCGGGCTGGGGCTTGTCTTTGGGCCGAGGTGCGAGGGGAGCGGCTTAGCTGCCGTTGCTCCTCAGCCCCAGGGCTAGGAGCAGGAGATGGCGGGAGAGGCTCCCGGAAGCGGGGAGGGGGTCTCTCCGCGGAGGCAGTGCCTGATCCGGCGGAAGAGCCAGCGGGAGCACCACGGGGTGGCGGCCTCCTGCCTGCGGGAGCTGCGGAGCAAGGGTGAGGGGGAGCGGGGCAGGGATCCAGGCGATGGGGGAGGGATCCTGTAGGTGGGGGGAGGGGCAGCCTGGGAGAGAGGGAGCTGGGGGGGGGGCAGGGAAACAGTAAATGGGGGCGAGTCGGGGAAGAAGGATGGGGGGCGGGGAGGTTTGTTGCAGTCCCCCTCCCCTATCATACTGTGCCGCCTGCATTACTCCAGCGAGCCTTTCCTGTTGTGGTGGCCCCTCTCTTTTCACAGCTGGGCAACCCCACATTGGCGTTGTGGGGAGGAATCGGGCATAGGAAACAGGCTGTGAGAGAGGTGCCGTGTGACTGGGAGGGTGCTGGGGTTAGATAGAGCAGTGGCTCTCAAACCTTTCCAGATTACTGTACCCCTTTCGGGAGTCTGGTTTGTCTCACGTACCCCCAAGTTTCCTCTCACGTAAAAACTACTTGCTTACAAACTCAGGCGTAAAAATGCAAAAGTGTCACAAAACATTACTGAAAAATTGCCCACGTTCTCATTTTTTTTACCATATAATTATAAATCAATTGGAATATAAATATTGTACTTTACATTTCCTTGTATATTCTATAGACCAGTATAAACAAGTCATTGTCTATGTGAAATTTTAGTTTGTACTGACTTCGCTCGTACTTTTTATGCAGCCTTTTGTAAAACAAAGCAAATATCTAGATGAGTTGATGTACCATTGAGGCAGAGATTCCCTTTGTGGACTGCGGGTAGGCTGCTGGGAAACTTTAGTTTTATTTCAGTACTGAAATTGGCACTGTGCCACGCTGGCCCATTCTGCTTCCTGCTGGGGGTCTTTCCACAAGTGGTGCTGGGCATCAGCACCTTGGCATCATGTACTACATGAGTGAAGGGCTGCACTTGGGAACTTTCCTTGGCCAGCTATCCATTCAACGCATGGCTTTAAGATTATGAATTTTAAATACTGTTGAATCCAGACTTTGCCCATGAAATGTGATCCTTGGCATTAATAGCCCCCTGGCTTATGAGTGATGTATGTGTAGAGCCCCACTGTTGGTTTCTTTAGGTTTTAGGAGGCTGGCAGAGTTAAATCTCCCACATGCCCAGAGGCACTGAGCTATCAAGTCCCACATACATCACTGTAGATGCTTCTCAGGTACAGCTCATGTCATGTTAAAGGTTAAGCCTCGTAATTGCATTAAAGATTTTTAAGCTCCATTAGAGACGAAAATTGTTTTGGCTAAATCTATACTATTCCCTTCAGAGAATACAGGCTGTGTGTACTTGTCTTGTGCTCTTCTTTAAAATGGCTATGTAGGTTTGTCTTGCATATGCAAGTATAAATGGCTAAGAGAGTATTCTGATCTCTTAAGTCTCCTTGCCTCTGTGGGTTCCCCTCAACTGCCAAGGTGCTGATAGGCACTACAATCACTTAAAACTGTTGACAAACAATGGATGTGTGTTGCTGGACAAGCCTAGATACCTAGTGCAGCTGGAAAGGCATTCTTATTTATTTGTGTTATCTGGTCTGGCTGGGGGAGCTCCCAGCCCAACCTCTCAACACCCACCTGTTTCTCCTGGATCTATCCAGCAACATTTCATGAGTCTGTCTGTCTGACCTTTCCACCTTTTATGTCGTAGACCAGCAGGATAGAGGATTAAAATTGAGGACCTCTCCTGGTGTCAAGATAGGGAGATTTGGAAAATGTGCATGTGAAAATGTAGTTTCTAGGCTGCTCAGCCACATTTGGCCTTGTAAAGGAGGATGAACTCCCAGGAAAGGAGCATTTTTTGAGCTTGTATCAGGAACAGCATTAAAAATGTGGATTGATGGAGACAAATTAGTAAACATAAACCAGAGAAGAGTTGATGTACAGAATCTGCATGTCGACAGGGGCCATTCACTTACCTATCCTAGCGGTAGCCCCAAGGGAAATTTGTGTCTGTCATATGTGCATAAAGGACAGTGTTTTTGCCTTGCCAAACTTCCTTCTGCCTCATGAAAACACTTTATCTTCTGTAGCCTGTGACATTCTGGCCATTGACAAGGCCTGGGAGCCCATCACCTTAGTTCTGGCAGAGGATGGCACCATTGTGGATGATGAAGATTACTTCCTGTGTTTACCGCCCAACACCAAGTTTGTGGCACTGGCCAGGAATGAAAAGTGGACCAGCAGCTCCACAGGTACAAGGCTGGAGGGGAACGTATTGTGATGGAGTTCCCCCGCTTCAGGGTGCCACCTGGGACTGGGGTCCCACTGAGCTTGCCACACTTATGTCTTAACTTTCCAGACACCAAGACCTCCACTGAAGATGGACTGATGACTCTGCTGGAGGCCTAGTTTAAGTTACCACCTCTGCACTCCCTCGCCTCGGGCTTGAGCGGAGCAAGTGTTACAGACATGGTGATATTGGTCCTTTGCCCTCCTATTCACTTACAGAAACTCGCTTGTGCTGAAAACTGAGGAAAGGACAGATGATGATGATGATTATGGTGATGATAATTAAGGGGTGGGAAGAATAGCAGCCAAGATTGAGAAGAGGTGTGAGGGACAATTCTTTCTTCACAGGAAGTCTTGACATAGACACCATGAAAAGAGACTTTTTTAAAAAATGTTTTAAATGTTAAACACCCCATTCTCCCTCTAATCTCACATAGACAGATCAGTGCAAGAGGCTGAGTCCAAAAGGCTAATGATTATTTCCTGGAAGCAACATTTTGAACACTCTCTAATTCTAGTGTAGATTTCATAGCTGTGATTCCAACTCTGAGGTAAGAAAACCCCTCTAGCTCAAAGCTTAGAAGCTGTTTAATTTACCACATCTATCTCCTGTTCAGCAGCTTTGTTCATATACCCCCTCAGTAAGGGCTTTTTGGATTTTGTTGTTGTGATCTTTGCAACCATGAGTTTTTCCACTCTTATGACTGTGGTCATTTCTCAAGTGTCAGATGGGGGCACAGCCTGGCTCTCAAGGGAGTCCATAGATGAAGTGGATAGCGGTGAATCGAAGTGGAAGCATCTGGCAAGACAGTTGAAGGATGACCTGTCCAGCATCATTTTGATGTCTGAGGAAGACCTCCAGGTATAGTGAGAACCCATATGTCACACTTGTCTCCTTCCTTTAGTTTCCTCATTAGAAGGGAGATGGTGAAATCTTAGGAAAGGAAAATGCATACTGTTGACTTGGCTCTGGTGCAGGAGTGAAGTTCTGCTCTTGGGGAAATGTTCTCCCAATGGAATGAATAGGCTTTTGAAAATGACACTGTGTAAATCATTCTTTTACACACACAATACACCATCTGTTCTCCATTACCTTGCTCACTTGATCCAGCATCCCTCCTCTCCATGCTGACTCTCATCTTTTCTACCTTCTCTCCCATACTGATGCTATATCCCTACAGTTTTTTGGTTCTCAGATATAGACTGATTCATCTCTCATCCCATGTGTTTTTTCATTCCTCACGAAGCTCTTAGTTCCTTCCTATAGGGTTTGTATCCTGGCCTCCAACCACACCTGTCCTTTTTGTTTGTCTTGCACTTTGGTCTATGGAGGGGTTTAGAAGACTTGATTATTGGTTCCAAGTAAATGATCAGCTGCATGCCAGAACACTTCCCGCCCCTTAACATCTGTGCATAACAGGATTTGGTCTTAATGATTGCTGCTTGTAGTACTCATTCAGCAGTCTGGATCAAAAGTTACTTTCCAAAAGCCAGTCCCTGTTGGTGTTGGCATGTCTCACTCAAACTGATCAGTGGGGCTTTTGCTGTAAAATTGTTAGAATTTCTCTGTGTTGTTTCAAAAGTAGGCGATAATTTCACACCTTTCTGAGGGACATTTGACTGTAGGTAAAGAACTTTAGCTTGTGGGAGTGCCAGTTAGAACGACTTGGAAATGCCTAATAAAACTTGCTGTAACCTTGCAAGGTTGAGACTTTTTCTCTGTATGTGTGACTTGGGAGGTATGCCATCTTTATAGCTCTGTTGTAGTCAGTCCGATAGAACAATTAAAATGTGGCTTACCTAAATCGTTCCATGTAGCAGGACTCCACTGTTTCGTTTAGGTTCTCATTGATGTACCATGTTCAGACTTGGCCCAGGAGCTTTCCCAGAATCAACCAAAAACCCAGATGTTACAGGACACCCTGCAGCAGGCGCTGGACAGACGAGAAGAAGAACGCCAATCCAGACAGCTTCTGGAACTCTACATGAAGGCCTTAAAGAATGAAGGCAGCATCTTAACCAAGGCATCAGGTAAGGAGCATGAGCAACTTTCCAGAGACATCTGAAAGGGATTAAAGGGGAGGGGAAATGAGAAAGCTGCATGAGCCATTGCTGCTGTGAAGGAGCTTGTGATGACGCTGCTGTAGTTGGTGCAAACTGATCAAACTGCATTCCCAGCCCTCCACTTGTGTTCATGCTGCTGGCTACTGTTAAACACTGTCTCCCTGCTACTTTTCAGAACCTGACGCTGCACCCAGGGAGGAGATGAATGTAGTCAACACTGATAGCAGCAGTGCAGGTGCCTCCGCCAAAAGATCACTCAGTAGCGGGATCCTTGCTGCACTGAAAGAGAAACCTGCCCCAGAACTCAGCTTAGACAGTCAGGATCTAGAGGTTGGTAACTTTTGGTCTTCACCCTGTTCTAGGCAGGCTGACTGGCATCTCCGTGTGCAGAGAAGGGATGTAGGAAAAACTGTCCTTTCACCTCTGGAGACCCAAGTGTTAACTCTAGTTTAAGGCACAAAGGTAATGAGATTTGGTCTTCTCTCTCCACTTTATTAAATCCTGGTACAGTATGGTGATCTTTTGTTCAAAATCCCAGCACTGTGGAACCTTGCCACAGCATATACTTCCTCCATGCGTGGAGCTCCCCTGTGGTATCCTGTCTTTTTCCCAAGCAGTACAATTACTCAAATTCCCTTCTCCCCAAAAGGAACCCATCATGGGAACTTCTTGTGAGCTTTGTCAACTGGTCATAGGAAATGGTCACCCAGAATTCAAACTAGGAATATTTTACAAACTAGCTCTTTGAATGCAAATCTGCATTTAGCAGTATTTTTTTTCTTTTCCTATTACCAGGCCAGCTAAAGGTCCCAGTAAAACAGAAAAACAACGTAAATAAACCCTTATCTTGGAAAGGTGAAGGTTTCTAGAATTGCCTCTCATCCTGAAGAGTTTTCATCTTGGTTGCAAGGACCTGTGACTTCCTTGTTTGTTTCTTTCTTCTGTTGACAAAAGGGAGTGTAAATGTATTGATTTTGTTTGGCTGGAGTTAAGTCATTCAGGCACCTACTGGACCTTTCCAGCTCCTAACTTCCAGATGCCAAGTAGAATTAAAAACAAATTAGGCTTGAAAGGTAGAAACTTTAAGTCAGGGAATTGTGAAGCTCAAGGATAAATATGTTAGATCCCAGTGAGTTTTTGGTCTTAATTAAATATACCAAATCATTGCTTGTGTTTCAGCAGTTCTCTCATGGATCCACCTATTTTTACTTTGGGGGGAAGGGTTCAGTTCAGGAGGAGTGTACCACTAGAAGAAATTCTGGCTGTTGTAAAAGACAAGGTGTGGGGCACTGAGGATCAGTGTGTCCAACTTTTTATTTCACAGCTGGTTTTCAAGGAAGACACAGAAGTCTTGGCTCTGGCACTGTGCTGGGATAAGCAGAAGACTGAAGCTCTCCAACAGGCCTGTGATCAGGAGCTCTCCAGGCGCTTACAGCAAGTGCAGGCTCTACGCTCCCTGAGGAGTATATCAAAGGGCAAGAAAAAGCTGCCCTGGGGAGACTGGTTGAGTTCAAAACGCAAGAAGTAAGAGACTTCGCAGCACTGCTGCTGACAGTGCTTTAAATGTGAAAGAAACATAGGTCTCTTGTGTATTAGAGCCAACACAAGCAAATGGTGTGTTAAATTCCCCAAGTACCATAGTTTTCTGGTCATACTATGCCCTGCCTCTAGAGAACTAAAAACTGGGCTTGTCTCTGCCTCTGTGTTGTTAACAGACAGGTTTAATCCCTCTAGTGAGAGTCTAGGATCTCACGTAACCAAAGGCTTTATTTTTTTCAGAGTAGTGGTACTTGTCAAATTTTCTGTAGTCCAGAAACCAGTGTCCTGCTAAATGCTGCATTAGAGAGGTATTTTTGAATGAAGAACTGGGAGCCAGGTGCTCTTGAGTTCTAATCATTATCTCTTCCCTCCCGTCTTTCAGATGCGGGGAGTTACTTACTCAGAGGGGTACTGTGAGGCTAAGCCTTGGTGTACTCTTCAAGTTTTACTGGCATACCTATGTCAGGTAGGAGGGGGGAAATCACACCCCTAACCAACATAGTTGTGCAATCAAAGGGCCTAGTGTAGGTGTATTTCTACTAGCAAAAGAATTATTTTACAGGTATAGCTTACTCCATTCAGGGAACTGGTTTAAGCAAGAGAACTTTTGCTAGCATAAGCTGTGTCTCCACGTGGGGTATCTGTGGGTTTCCTCTACCCATATACTGGTAACTCCTTTCAAGTATAGACAATGCCCAAGTTAGAGGGCACTTTAAACGCTGTGTGAGCATGAGGGTTTTCATACCAAATTCTGAGGCTGCACAGGAGAGTGCAGACCAAGCACATTCTCTTCAGATTATTTTCTAAACAGAGTGCAATAGTGAGAGATGCAGTGTTCTCAGTGCCTGTTCCTGGTGAGGTTTATTACAATTTGTTGTAGTCAGACTGCCAGTGTGCAGACTTTTTCCAGCTACCACTTTATGTGGCATTGACTGAGAACGAGTCTGGGATCCAGGGACTTGAGGTTCAAATCCTGGTTCTGATAATCTCTTGCTGTGTAACTGATCAAATCATATTTTAACTTTTGTGCCATTATTTCCACATGCTACTACCTCCCCCTGCGGGAGGAGAGTGAGAACTGATGTTAAGCATGCCGAAAATTAAAATGCTTGGTTTTTAAAGGGCTTCAGGTAGAAAACTTCATTTTTGGGCCTGTCTATATTCCTATATTTTTATACAACATAATGACACTGTTCTTATTGACTGGCCCTTTTTTTTAAAATAATTTGAAACACTTTTAATGGAGAATTTTAATATTAAAAGCTTATTATACTATTAAGCTGTTTTATTGTGATGCTCTCACATACTGCCTGGCTTGCTATATATCTCCAAGAACATGACTGTCTAATTATTGGAAACACCCTGATATCACCCAAGCACCAAGGGGGCTTGTCGTCTCAGACTTTTTTTTTTAATTGTAGAGTTTGTGGCAGTTAGCCTTCCCAAAGGTGCCATTTGGCCTTGACCCACATTAATGTTGGTGACAGTGCATTAGCACATACATTCTCTATTGATAGTTCTGTCCTAGGAGAGCAAAAGATAAAAATGCTGAAGCATTTAAAAGGGGCGGTGAATATTTAATATACACAATTATACAGTATTTCCAACATTGCAAACCCATTAATCTAACATTAGGTTAAGCATTGGAGTAGATAAGTCACTTAATGTATAGCAAAGCTGAACATTCAGAAATGCTTCTTGTGTACAGATGTTGCAATCTAGCTTTTAATGAATGAGCCATAACTACAATGCTTACTGTAGTTATAATGAACATAACCCTGAACCAGTTCTAGTGTCTCTGATGTAACTTAAGCAAAAATCTGCTGTCTTATAGGAAAATTAAGTTTAACTTTTATTTCCTATAAAACCATGCTGAATCTTAATTAGGAGTAGGTGTGAGTTAAGGATGTCATTTACTTCTTTCTAATTGAAAGGTATTACCTAGACTTAAACAGGGGATCCTGATTGCCAAGAACCTACTGAAGTGCTGTCTTGTCTCTATGAAATAAAAGCTCACTCTTGGCCTGAACTACCCCTTTCTTTTACAATGGAACAATACGTGTCCATGAGTTGGACAGGGAAAACAATAGTTTATCACACTACTTATTTACCTTCTCACATTGTAAGCAATTTTCCTGCCACAGGGGATGGCTTTTCTCCTGTTGTAGGCTGCCATAGTAGCTGTATAGAATGTTTGTTCATGCTACTCAGGCAAAAAAACCATACCTTATTCAACTGTGTAAAGATAATTACTCGAGTACAAATTCAGCAATGAACTAGACCAGCCAGCACTATGCTTTTCAGTTTACTGATTTTCCTACTGGGCAAAGAACAGTTGAAGGCTTGCCAGCTTTTTCATTATAAAGCCTTATATTCTGAGGGGTACATTTCATGCAAAGCTGAAACTTAGTAAGCAAAAGTTCAACCCAGTATTGAAGATCCTGTTGGGCCCCCATTTATGTAAGAGAAACAGAAGTTGCATGATGTGGGACTCTATCCTGGGAAGCAGTGACAGAAAAAGATTTGGGGATTGTGGTGGATAATCAGATGAATATGAGCTCCCAATGTGATGTTGTGGCCACAAGAGCTAATGTGATAACTGGGATGCATAAACAGGGAAATCTCAGGTAAGAGTAGAGGTTATTTCACTACTGTACTTGGCACTGATGTGACTGGAATACTGTCTCAGTTCTGGTGCCCATAATTCAAGAAAGATGTTAATAAATTGGAGAGGATTCAGAGACGAGCCATGAGAATGATGAAAGGATTAGAAAACATGCCTTAAAGTGATAGACTCAAGGAGCTCAAAAAGAAAAGGAGTACTTGTGGCACCTTAGAGACTAACCAATTTATTTGAGCATGAGCTTTCGTGAGCTACAGCTCACTTCATTGGAGCTCAATTATTTAGCTTAACAAAGAAGGTTAAGGGGTGATTTAATTACAATCTATAAGTATCTACATGGGGAACAAATATTAGCTCTGCAATCTAGCAGAGAAATGTATAAAATGACCCAATGGGTGGAAGTGAAACTAGACAAATTCAGACTAGAAATAAGGTGTAAATTTTAAAAATTGAATACTTGATCATTGAAACAATTTACCAAGTGGTGGATTCTCCATCACTGACAATTTTTAGATCAAGATTGGATGTTTTTTTTCTAAAACATACGCTCTAGGAATTATTTGGGAAAATTCTATGGCCTGGGTTATAGAGGAGGTCAAACTAGGTGATCACAACACTCCTTTCTTGCCTTGGAATCTATGAAGTTTACTCTTAATTTATACTAAACAGTAATGAAAGATGTGTCTCGTGTATAGGTTAATGTTGACACAAAAAGCAAACTACTGGTAGTTGTAATAACATTAAAGATAAGGGTGCAGATATTAGAAAAAACAACACAAACTAGGTCTTCCAAAAAAAATTTAAACTAAGAGAAGTGAAGTCTTTCCCAGAGCAAGCTTTACAGTGATGTAGTATAAAGTAGGAGGTTGTACCAGATAAAGGTATGAAAAACCTAAGGAGCAAGAATAAAAAATAGCATGATCCTTGCAGCTCCACTATAGATAATGCCAATGTAACTATTTATTAAACCTGCTCCTGCAGTCCCTCCTCCCCTTAGAGAATTTTGGGGAAATGAGAACTGCAGGATCAGACCACGAGTTGTTGGGCAGTTGACATTTCAGCCTTTTACCTGAACTGTAGCCCAAATAGTAACAACTTGGTACTTTTCAAGATGCTCAGTCTCTATATTTGCACTCCATTTCAATCATAAAATTATTTCTGTCTATACATTTCTATTCAGTTTTTATTAGAGAATGAGGATGGCGAGAGAGAGTGTAATCACACTTATTACAAAGAGATAGTATTTGTTCACAGAGAAGCAGTCACTGATAATATTCATCCTGATGGAGGCAGCTGTTGCTAAAGCCACTCTAAAATAGACCTTCAGGAAGCTATTTTGTTAGCAGGAGGAGAAAGTCTTCCGGAATAAGTTCCTGCAGGGGGACTTTTCCCATGCTCGAGGTTGTTGAATGGCAGACCTCTCTTGCCGGTTGGCCAGCTCTACCTCCTCCTCCGTCAGGGATGTGTCCTCCATCTGGGATATCCAGTCAACCAGTGCAGAGAGGAAAGTGGGCAAGGTGCTTCTCTTTACCTCTGTCCGCTCCTGCAAGTACTTGTAAAAAAAGAAAGAATTATTAATCTTAGGGGGAGAAACCCTTCCTCCAAGTGAGAAAGGGAAGCCTAAAGTGTGGCTGAAAGGCACATCCTGGCACAGAGAAGGTCACCTAACATCTACGTCTGTACTTCCAGCAACAGTTGCCAACTATTTCTATCAATGTATTTCAGCAACACTGGGGCAAGCTAGCAGTGTGCAAAATCATGGTTTCCCAATTACTTTTTTTGCATGCTCTGAGTCCAGCAGTAATACATTAGGGGGATACTTAATGTTCATAAAACATTGAATTCCTCATTTGAAAAGAGCTGTTGCTGATCACAATATTATCTTTAAGTCAACACAATCATTCCATTCTCATATGGAAAGGTAGAGCTGTTCCCAGGGCCATATAATGATAGCTTAGGCATCTTAAAGAAACACCAACTGGAAATCTAGTCAGTTATTAAGAAGAACTAAAAGATATTGCACCTGCCAATTTCTTTGGTCATACAATCATCTTCCTTTTTGTTTTAAAATTATTTTATTTTCCCTATTGCTCAAGACCCAGGCAAACAAGCTGCTTATATAAAAGAAATGGAAACTGCGTACACAGTAAACTGACTTTTTCCCCCTCTAAGATTTCAATTAATAGTAGTCATAATGTTACTTGCCATAGCAGGTATAAAAGACAGAAGCATTATTTTTAATGTGTCCTTTTAAAAATTCTGTTACTGTCTTCAACATCCTTTAAAAGTCTCACCAAAAAAAATGTCAAGAGCTTTCAGCTAATAAAGTACAATGCTGTAGCTCATTCTATAATTTCAGTGAAAAATCCTTTTTTAATGGTCAAGTTTATGTACTGGTTCTTGGATCTTTTTCAAAAGAGTACAGTAAATCAAACACTTAAAGCTGAAAACTCTTTAAATGGCTAACTTAATGACATTTTTTTAGAAACTAGTAAAAGCATTCAATTATCTTTATAAATTAAGGTACTTTTTTAGTGTAGACACATATAGGCAGCTAAGTGACTAGGCCATTATGTTATTGGAGTATTCAGTTCAGAGCCAGAGTTCCCTGTCTGGGGCTGACAAATCTTTTACGGCAAGATAGGATCATTTATAATGAAAAGTGCTAACGCACTTCAACAAACTGCAGCTCCACTGAGTTGTGACCATTTCTGGGGTGGAGGAAACAGCAGCTAACTGACACAATGATTGTATGTGTATGTTGCACATACACATAAGATTTTTGGTCAGGGACAACGGGTCAAGCCATTATGCTTATTAAATTTCCCTAGGACTTTAATGTCAGGGGAGCACAGACAGGACCCCAATGTTGAAAGTCTCATCTAAATGATGTACAAATAACATGGTACAAACAAGGCAGTTGTTGAGGCAGGTCAGCCTTTTGGTACTCTGAGGAAGTACCAAATCCCCACTAAAGAAAGGACTGGGATAAACAAGAGGAAATAGAGGGCACAGAGCAGAAAAAGGGGGAACTGAAACAAACCAATACCTCAGATTCTCCTGTTATTAGATCCTGGCAATTTGAGTACCCTGTGGCCCCAGATGAGAAACTCTTGTTCACCTGGGTACAGTGCAAAGAAGAAGAGTGAATAACAAGCATTATAGATATAATGGGTTTTTATCCATTCTCCGCTTACCTGGCTGTCTTTCAATATGTGTCTTTCCTGTATTGGACATGCAGCAGCCCCCATCATCCAGGAGACAGAAGTCAGCAGAAGAAACAGGCAGAGTGGTGGATGTATGTGGAACACTGCCTGATAGAGCTCTGCAACAAGCTACTTCCCTGCCTCGCAAGTTTGTTTTTTTTTTCTCTGGGCTGGAGCAAAACGTCCAGCTCAATGATTTTTATATTACAGCAGCCCCCCTTTTCTCAGCTTATGCAGTGACGTAAAAAAACCAAAGAGCAATTAACTTCCCAACAATACACTGTTTGGATTTAACCTTTAATTAGCGCTTCTGGATTGTGCTGCTATTAAAGTGTGTATTTGCTGTTAATTTAAGCTGCATATGCATTCTGTTTGCTAAAAAAACTGCATCATTTCCTCACTATTATTCCTATATTCCAGGCAGTCTTGAGTACAAAATAGGGTGATTTAGCTGCAAATGATTCATGAGGGTGGATTTTGTGCATGGGTTTGGAGATGGGAGGAGAGGCTGCAGAGTCAATTTAAAGGCAGAAGCATTGCGCCTTACACTATCCTGAATGATCAAAGTTTAACCTCTAATATAGCAAGAATCCTCCACTGCAGCAACCCACTGAAGTCATGGGTTTCAAAAATGTAATGATTAATACATCTGAGCAAACTACATCCTGGAAGGTTTCAGAGTAACAGCCGTGTTAGTCTGTATTCGCAAAAAGAAAAGGAGTACTTGTGATTGCGTGACCAGAGAGATTGAAGTGTTCTCCGACTGGTTTATGAATGTTATAATTCTTGACATCTGATTTGTGTCCATTTATTCTTTTCTACGTAAAAGAATAAATGGACACAAATCAGATGTCAAGAATTATAACATTCATAAACCAGTCGGAGAACACTTCAATCTCTCTGGTCACGCAATCACAGACATGAAGGTCGCTATCTTAAAACAAAAAAACTTCAAATCCAGACTCCAGCGAGAAACTGCTGAATTGGAATTCATTTGCAAATTGGATACTATTAATTTAGGCTTAAATAGAGACTGGGAGTGACTAAGTCATTATGCAAGGTAGCCTGTTTCCTCTTGTTCCCCCCCCCCCCCCAGATGTTCTGGTTTAACTTGGATTTAAACTTGGAGAGTGGTCAGTTTGGATGAGCTATTACCAGCAGGAGAGTGAATTTGTGTGTGTATGGGGGTGGGGGGGGATGTGAGAAAACCTGGATTTGTGCTGGAAATGGCCCAACTTGATGATCACTTTAGATAAGCTATTACCAGCAGGACAGTGGGGTGGTAGGAGGTATTGTTTCATATTCTCTGTGTGTATATAAAGTCTGCTGCAGTTTCCACGGTATGCATCCGATGAAGTGAGCTGTAGCTCACGAAAGCTCATGCTCAAATAAATTAGTTTGATAGGATCCTGTCTGGCAAGAACTCACTTATCAATAGCTGGAATGTGAAATCCTCACTTCTGTATTGTTTTGTCATTATAGTTCCCACTCTGCTATTGTTTGTCCGTATAATCTCTGTCTGGTTCTGTGATTGTTTCTGTCTGCTGTATAATTAATTTTGCTGGGTGTAAACTACTTAAGGTGGTGGGATATAATTGGTTACATAATCATGTTACAGTATGTTAGGATTGGTTAGTTAAATTTCAGGAAAATGATTGGTTAAGGTATAGCTAAGCCAAACTCAAGTTTTACTATATAGTCTGCAGTCAATCAGGAAGTGGGGGTGTGTGAGTGGGGGAAATGGGAACAGGGAATGGGGGTGGGGAAATTGGAATCATGTTTGGCTAAGGGCAGGAACAGGGACACAGGTGTAAGGCTCTGTGGTGTCAGAACTGGGAAGGAGGATACTAAGGAAGGAAACTGGAATCATGCTTGCTGGAAGTTCACCCCAATAAACATCGAATTGTTTGCACCTTTGGACTTCGGGTATTGTTGCTCTCTGTTCATGCGAGAAGGACCAGGGAAGTAAGTGGGTGAAGGAATAAGCCCCCTAACATCAACCCTCTTCAAAGGGAGCAGAAACCTTGGGAATGAATACAGCTCTGCTGGAGGGTCTGTCAGAGAAGCCTTGCTTTGTTTAAAACAAGTTTGAGATCACTTACAATTAAACAACTCAGGTGTTTTTTCTCTTAGTGCTGTGAAGTGTAGCTATATCACTTTCAAAGGCTTCCATTCCCTTCACAGAAGTGAGCAGTAGCAACACAACAGTTCTTTGAAGAAGATGTTAACAGGCAGCTGGAATGAAATCTTGAAATGCTAGGGATCCACTGAGAGCATCTAAAGGGGGAAGGATGCAGTTTGGATCTGCCTGAAGTTCTTTGGGGGAGCATATGAGGCTCACTCAATTTCTTTCCTACACCCCAACACAGCAATAGTTGGAACCTTTGACAGACTGAGTATAATTTGGATTAAGGAGTCCTAGCAATAATTTGGAGCTAGAAGCAGAACTGAAGGCATACTGGTCTTTTGGTTTGTGAATGTATCCAACATATTTAAATCGTATACTTTGCATTTGAAAGAGATTTACCAATATTAACTAAATAGCTGCCACCAGTCATGAGGTGTATAGGCTCTATCCAGCAGTTGGCAAGGAAAGGGTTAAACTTCTGCCTCAGTCAGCCCAGAGTGCAGGAGTTTGCAGGGAGGGCAGCTGTGTAGAATTAATTATTTCTCCCTCCCAGGTCATTATAAGAGGGGTATACTCTGGGGACCCAGGGCCTCTAGGGCTTTATCTACAGTAGAGAAAATGTCTGTGCTATGACTGGACCCCCAACATGTTTAATGTCATACACTAGTCCTCCAAATGGTTTACATGCCTATTAAATATAGCTGTTTTGATTAGGCTTGCCTTCAGCAGAACTAAACACCAGTTTAATCTGCACAATGTAAGTGCTAGTGTGGATGGCACTAAAATAGTACCCGTAGTCTTCCACCTACTGTCACAGAGGGCACTACAGCTTTTTCAGAATCTGTTTCTTCTGTGGGCCTTGCCAGGAACTGTGGGAGATGTACCCAGAGAACACTGCCACTGAAACTGTTTAGAAGAGTGCTAGTGTGGAATAGTTCAGAACACTAATCAGCATGGGTCTATTCTCCTCCCTCCACCTTCCCCCAAGTTAATTCTTTAATGTAGACAGGGGAGAGTAATATTAGGGAAGGAAATAATACTCAGTCATTCCTGGCTCTTAAATTCTGTGCTCATTCCTATAATGACAGATGATCATCCCCTTTCTAGATATGGTAAAACTAAAGCTGAAAAAAGTTGCACAGAATCACATGGCAAGACAATATCAGAACTGGGAATGGATTTTAGAAATCCTGAATCTGATGCCCCTCTCTAATCAATAGTCTTTGCTATGCTACTTTTAGATCCTAATTCTAAAAATATTATCCTGTCTCTGCAGTCTTGCCAACCCTGAACCTTCAAAAATCATGAGTCATGTTTATTTTTTAAAAACAGATTTGGGGTTCTTTATATTTGCCGTCTAGTTTCTGAGCCTTTAGGGTAAACTTAGTCATATTTTCAAGCTTTTTTCCAAAACCATGAGAGCTAGAAACTTTTTTTTAAATGAAAGCAGAGACTTTTATGAAATCACTTCACTCCAGGAACTCAGGTTTTATGAAAAACACCAAATATCACAGGTGTTGGCAACACTGTCTCAGTTGCTATAATGCTAAGAAGCAGTTAAAGACAACTCCATGCTGAGTGCAGTCTGAAATAGTAGTTTAAAGAGACTCACTCCTCATGGAGTCAATTCCACCCAAAAATTCAACAGCTGAAGCCTTCCACAGCTCATATAGGATCAAATTCACACAGCACCAGAAATTCTGTGGAGCAGACCGTATCAAAAGGCAGATCAACCTCAACATTAGATACTTCTCTGGACTTTATTTTATAGCCTCTTCCCCAGAATGGCTAAATAAGTAATCTGATTAAAAAAGTGAATAAATTAAATATCACATGGAGTAGCATGAGGGCCCAAATGATGAAAAGACTGAACAACGTCAATGGCACAAATGTTCTTAAGGATATAACACCAGGGTTTTGGGGTCATAATCAGCCCAGTCAGCCACATGTTTCAGAATTCCAAATATTTCTGATCTGGTTGGCTGGTGTAGTGGGTAGTGCTCTGCACCATCATGACTCCAGAGACTCCAGTTTAATTTTCAGACATAACCCCCATTTCCCAGCCCCTCTGAAGGTGACAATGCTATGGAGGTGTCACACTCAGCTAGATAACGATCCCCTGCTGGTTGCTTTGGAAGCAGCACTGAAGCTCAGAAGAGCTGCTATTTCAAAATTCACTGGGGACTGTAGGGACCTTTGAGGAACAAAACTTGTATGGAAGCTCCACACTCAGTCTTAGCTAGAGCAGAGGGGCACAGAGTGTGGCACGCAGAATTAGACAAGTTATCCAGCTGAGGCCTCACCAGGGGTAAGCAGAATGGGACAATTACCTCCCAGGTCTTACATATGACATTCATCTTAATATGCCCCAGAATGATATTAATCTTTTTTGCAACTGCATCACATGTTCAAATAGACACAGGTTCATTGAGCTGAGAAAGTCCATAAGGCAGAGTGCTAACTGGAACAGCTCAGGATGAGTGAGCGGCACAAGTCTAAGTTCAGGAAAGGGCAAAAAAGAAGCTACTAAAGAGGCCAGTCTCATCCCCCTATATATAAGGATCAGAATAATTATTTAGAAATGACCCTGAATCATAGGTGCACCAGTAAAGAAGGTTGAGGACACATCCAATAGTAATCCAATGCTACATTTGACTTTAGCCAGAAGGTCTGGCAGCAGCAGAGGAGATGAACTAATCTTAGGATATGTTGTCAGTATCTTCTGTTTCATCTAAACACAAGGGCTTGAAGTACAGCTTGTTCATTCTAATTAAAATAAGAGTGTTGCACACAAGTAATTTCACTTGGGAAAATGATGCAGGAAAATCTACTTTAATAGCCAAAAAGAATGACAAGCACGAGTTATGGCTGAAAAATGTTTATACACTTCAACAAAGTAGCAACCAACAAGTGTGGAGTATCACAATTCGGACTGGCAATTTGAAGAAGCCAACCACAAATGACATGGAGGATTGCCAGAAAGCGTCCTTCACACTCTAGATTCTTTTATGTGGCTAGGCAAAGGATACCTTGCTTTAGAGTTTCAAGCACTCAATAATAAATTCTCTTTTGGGAAATATAAATAGAAAAACATGAAAATATGGCAATACTTGTCTTTGTAAGCCTTCCTTTGATGACCTCTAAAAAGCTTTTGGTGTTGATGCCTGTTTTTGCAGATGGAACTAAAACATTAATCGTGTTCACCTAAAACCTAAGGACTCAATGCTGTAGCTACCCCACAAAGGCAACTCCCAATGGAGTTCCCATACAAATAGGCTGCAGTTGTTTCCCTAGGATAGTATTGGATCCTTACTGCTCCATGTTTCAAAGCAGATTGCAAGCAAAGAAGTGGTTTGAGAGGAAGATCATGCCATGTTGGAATCCTCACTCTCAGCCATAGCAGCCTCCACCTGCTCATCAGAGGTTCGTCTTCCTTTTGCTGCGCTGGACTTCTTTTTCTTCCTCTCCTTTTGTTCCAGATTATTCAATGCAAGCTCTTCACTCTTCTGGGTGATATACCTTAGCTAACAACAGAGAATTATTAATCAGTCATCTGCTGGGGATTAGCTAACAACAGAGAATTAATCAGTGATCTGCCTGTTCACGCACCCTAAGAAAAAAAAGCTGGCCAACTTCCTGTCTACAGACAGAAACATTCCACTCACCAGTAGGGCCAGGCACCAGCTGTCCTATTTTTTGACTAAAACCTTCATTTTTATTTGGATTTTCTGTAGAAACATCCTAGAGAACTGAGATCCCAGTGCTGGATCAGTGCCTTGGCTTCGATGCTGTACCCTGTTCCCTTACTAGCTATGTTTACACAGATTTGTAGCTAGCACAGTTGTGGTTCCAGTATGGAGACAGCACAGTAATCTTGTTCAGACACTCCACATCCAATTAAGTTATACTGCATCTGGTAGTTAGGATATAAAATAAAGGTCCAGTCCTCACCAATTCTTCTGAGATGGGCTTGTGTCACATGTCCCACATGGAAAGAAACAATTACCCAGATAAGGCTAAAATTAGCAGCTGAGGCACATTTGCAGAGAAGTGTACAAGGTTGCACAGAAGTATCTGTTTAGATAGTAAACTCCTCAGAACAAGGTTTCTGTGCAGTGCCAAACACAATGTTGGTGCTTAACACTTGTTCCAATGTGCAGGATCTATGTTCTCTTCCTGATGACGTTTAGATGCTTACCAGGATAGCTGTTACATGTAACAGCTAAATTATGCGGAATGCACATCGGATCTCATATAGGCCATCATATGACAGAATATTTACAGAAATCTGGGAAGAATAATCTCCACTTTACTGATGTGTTAGGTCATTTAGCAGCTTTGATGAGATTTCCCTGACCCGAAACTCAACCTCCAATGAACATGTTACAATATCTTCAGACTTGGAAAGAGATTCTTTTGTTTTTCCTGTCATGTTTTTATGTTCTGCACCAGGAGCCTCAGCAGCTTTGCTGTATCTAGAACACGGCTGCTGCTCCAGCTGTAATCAGATCTGTGCTACTATACTGAGGAAGAAATGTCAAACACTAGAGCAGGATACAAAAACAATCAAACTGATCACCAAGGATGCTGGTTCGGAGATTGGTCTTGCCACCCCACTATCCATATTTTTTTCTGGGTTATAATTTAAAAGCAGGTGTTAATAATTTCACCACCTGTTTTTATGCAGATGCTCTTGGGAATGCTCGTGTAATTTATTAGGAATAAAATGGAGGGAGGGAAATGTGTTAATCTCACCAAAGAGTTGCTCCTCCTGGCCAAAAGCTTCACATCTTCTGAATTGATTACAGTTCGTTTTCCATGCCTGCATGAAATTAAAAAAACAACCAGTTTGCAGTATGTTTGCTGAGATCTGTAGCAAAGGGATGTTAAAAAACACTAAGTAAAAAAGTCTGTACACCTAACCATGAGCTCTCTCACCTGTATCTGACCATCTTAGAATGAGATAGATCAGCAAGAGTCCCCAGCCACTCTTATTTATGATAATAAGTGATAATTTAGACAGCACCTTTTTATCCAAGGGTCTCAATGCTCTTTACAAATATGGATATTATCCCAATTTTGCAACACCCCTTAGGGTGCTAAGCATTTCACAGAAGACTTAAAAAGAAACAGTCCCTGCCACACAAGATCTTACAAGTTAAACTGATGAGGAAAACAGGCATGAAGCGTTCCAGCCACTTGTCTAAAACTCACATAGTGAATCAATTTCAGAATTGGGAACAAACGCAAGTGGTCCGGACTCACAGATCCTGCTCTAAGCCACAGTTGTTTGAACCCAAGCAGTCTCCTAAAGCTCTGCTGTTCTTGAGATAAACTCCCATGTCCCCACCTGAAAAAGGTGGCAGTGTCCATGGAACATGTTAAAATGGTTTTAAAGTCCTTCCTTGAGGAACATATCCAAAAAATAGTGATGGAAAACTGTACCTCTGAACCAGATCCCTCATGTGCAGAATTCCACAAGGATCAATTATGTTGCCAGACCTATTCACCTTTTAGCCATAATGAGAACTGGTAAGATGACAGACTCCTGCACCAGCAATACGCAGATGACACATGGCTCTACTTCTCCTTCACCACATGTGACTGTACCACCACTGCTAAGATGGCCCAGGGCTTTGATTAAATCAGCTCATGGACGAACAGAAGCTGGTTCAAGCTGAACCCAAGCAAGACTAAGGTGATGCTGGTGGAAAGAGGAAAACACTTTGAGGAATTTGCAGTTATGGTGCAGTCTCCTTTGGTTGAAGGTACACAACCCATAACTGGACAATTCAGTCCATTGTTTAGAATGGCTCGAGTCCTCGCTGATGCTAAGCTCTCACAAAACAGCATCTATGAGAAACATTTTCTACCATTTCCAGTTGCCTATGTCTGGGTCCTAGCTAGTCACTATTTCTAACTCTGGGTCTATAGGTCTGAGTTTAGGGGTGTGACCTGCTGACATCCTTCCTTGGGATGTGGGATGCTATAATACAGCTGCCTAGACCCTGAAACCAGTGGCTTAGATTTCCTAAGCCTCCCAGTCACTCACACATGCACCCTGAGAGTTCCTGTGGGAATTCTGGCTTTCAGTTTACCCCCTTTGGAGACAACATAGTTGGAAAGCAAGGAACACAGATTCAGAAAGGAAGTTCTTAACCACAGAAATTTTTCTCTTAAGGCACTCGAGAGTCCCAGATCCTGGAAAACAACAAAAAGTGCTGAGACACACCCTCCCATGCTCTGATCTCACTCTTCCTGCAAGTCTTTGTTACACACTGTGACAGTCGGCCCCCCTGCACAGAGAAGGACCTTGCTCTTAAATAGCACCTTCATCTCTCTGCCACATACTCGCACTGAGAAGCTCCAGATCTGGGAGTCAACTTTGCTCCTTTCTTGTGGGCCCCTATGTAGAGAGACCACTGTTCCATGGGGGTGTGCCAGTAGTTGAGACAATGAAAATCGGCAGCCTTAGATCGCAGTCTTGATGGCTTTTCAGTCCTTCAATGAGATATTAAACACCTTTCCCAGGCAGTGAGCATTTCCAGGATTGTGCAGTCACAGTGCCCAATATTTCCACACATAATGTGAAATAAGTTCATAATCTGACAGACATCCCATCCTGTCACACTCACCACCATCCACTTCAAGAGCAAGGCACATTTCTTCAGCTAGCCTTCTCTAGCACAAACAGAGTAGCAAAAAAAAAAAAAAAAAAAAATCTACCCAAACATTACACATAATTTCCTCTCTAGGAAGAGAATTAGAGAGAAAATGAACCACACATGACAGATGTTAGTCACACATCTTAATGGTTTAATGGAAGGTGCTCAGATTCTATGGTGATGACGGCCATAGAAGAACCTATATAGAACATGATTTTGGCAATTAATTGATCTTTAAATGGTAAATAAGCCCGATGGGATGTTAGATAGGGTGGGATCTGAGTTACCACAGAAAATTCTTTCCTGGGTATCTGGCAGGTGAACCTTGCCCATATGCTCAGGGTGGGGCACGGGTCACTTGCTGGAGGATTCTTCGCTCCTTGAAGTCTTTAAACCATGATTTGAGGACTTCAGTAGCTCAGACATAGGTGAGATGTTTTTCATAGGAGTGGGTGGGTGAGATTCTGTGGCCTGCATTTTGCAGGTCAGACTAGATGATCATAATGGTCCTTTCTGACCTTAATATCTATGAATAACTGAAAACTGGCACCTCAAACAACGCAGCTCCCTCTGACACCATCTTAGGTTACTGGGTCAGTTTTGACTCAGAGTGCCACCTACTGAATCCCCAGCACTACTTTAAGCTCTCTAGTTCAGCCGGATAAGACACCCCCATACTGCTAAGCGTTCAGAGCTTGTGAGTCATCTAGTCCCACTCATTTAGATGATAATGCATTTCCCTGTCATCTAAAGACACTGATTTAAAGCTATCACTTGAAAAAAAATAAACCCTTCCAGTGACCCAGAGGAAGAAATGTGCTGGCAGGCAGCCACACAAGCAGATGATGTAACACTGGGAGGGGAAGGCCTCTTGAGAGGAAAGAGAGGCCAGGAGAAAGCAATACTGAAAGAGATGTCCCAAGTAGCACAGAACAAGGTGTAAGACAAGAGTGAGGAGGCTGCAGGGGGTGTTTAGGAAAGAAGCGTTGGAAGAGCAATGAGAGTAAAGATGTAGATGGGGTGAAGTTGTGCAGGGTCTTGATGCAGGGGACAACAAGCTTGAACTTGATTTCAAAGATGTGGGATTCAAAGAGGGGAATGACACAGTCCCAAGAACTGGGAAAGGAAGGCAATTTTAGCAGTAGGGCTTTGTACAAGCGGACGAGTGGCAATAAATGAAGGGATGTTGAGAGAGCAGAGATACAAGGATGCTTGGGCACTTCACGTTATAAGAGTAAAGTTAGATACCCATCCATTTAAAGCAAATACACAGATGACCCAAAACAGAGATTTTAAATCCACAGGGGTTTTGCATACAGAAATAATACAATGGGGAGGAAGGACTGTTGGCATCAAACCTGACTTGTTGGTACACTGAAAAGCTTCAGCCTCTACAGTCCTCAGTCATTCAAGTGGTTTCATAAAAACTTTCAATAACAATAATTTTCTGTTACCCACAGTTCTAATTGAACAGATGAGTACAAATCACAGGCACATCACACAACAGAAGTTTTACAAGTGTAAAACCAACTACTATTAATCCGTTCTTCGAGAAGCACGACTAATGCTAACAAGCACAGCAAAATGATAACCTCTGACTGTGGTTACTGTGCTGTATTTATCCAGACATCTGCATGCAATTACATTAGAGAGAACACAATTCACACACAAGACTACACTCAGGAAGCAAGTTTCAATACAAGGGCTTTATAATTCTCTAGGTAATTTATTTATTTTGTATTGTGTATGTTTTTTTTCTTTCCTTGGTACAAACTGACAAAGCAATTCTGAGACAAACGGATAGGAGGGGGAAACACAAGCCACAGTACTATCCAGAGTCCTTAAGACACAACTCACATCCATTAAACAGTTTCTGAGTCAAGCAGGAAAATGCCTTGACAGTTTTGAATCAACATTACCAATACAGACAGTCCACTCAGATGAAAAAAATATGACACTCTTGACCCCAACCAAACAATGAGCACTGAATAAAAGCTACATTCTAATTCAGAATGGCTTCAGTATCTGTTACCTAACCTCACAATCACCCACCAAATGAAAAACAGGCTGGGCCCCTTGAAAAATGCAGAAAGTACAGGCACTCTCAAATACAATGGGATAGGGGGAAAAGGAAAGAGAGGTCATTCTGTATCCAAATATATCACCGAGTGAGAGCAAAAAACCAAGACTTTGTAAGGATTAAGTGTTCTTGGTGTACATACCTTGCAAACATTTCAAGGTCTTTTGCAAAATTTTCTGAAAGAAAAATTTTAAAAATACATTTCATACAGTTAAAACACTTCCTAAAGTCAACAAGATTAAATCTATTTCATTTCTACAGCAATTATTGTGGCCAATAATGTCTCATGTACAAAACACCATTTGACTCAAAGCATTTCAGAAAATACATTTAGCATTGTTGCTTGTAAGGTCACCATCCTTAGATATAAAGGGCAGCACCCATGCAAACAGCAGTGTAAAATATGATGCACAACGGTGCGGGGAGGTGATGGATATTTTTGGATAGGGACACCAGGGCAAGTTTCTGTGTATGATTATATAATAACAATAAACTTCTGCTCTTACAGACATTGCCCTGGGACCTTTTACATCCATGCAGAGCAAAAAGGACCTCACATTTTTAAGGCCTCAGTCTGAAAGACACAAACAGCATTATACTCAACTTATCTACCTTGGAAGTATGATGGGTTGCGTTGTTCTGCTAGAATTTGAAACTGTGGTCCCATGAGTTCAAGGATTACATACTTGAATATTAGACCCGTAAGCCATCTACATTGGCCAAACACCTCTGGCTAATCTCAAGTGGTTAATGTTTATAAACCTCTATCAGTGCTAAACATTATTATGATTTCATGTGACACGGCTGAAGAGGCCCAGTCCACATTGTGGCTCTATGGCAGAAGTTGTACCTAGGGAGAAAATGACACCTTTTGGGGCTAATACCCAACTGTTACAAGAAGTACCGTGCATACAAAGTAGCCATGGCCTTGTTTTAAAAAAACAAACAAACAAAAACAACACATTTCATTAATTGCATTTATTTATTTCAAAGACTAGATATAAAATAGCAGTGAAGGCTTCTGGACCATTATACATGATAATTTGTAGTTAAGGGGAGATTATGAACAATAAGCTGACTTGGTAAGTAAACCCAGGTCAGAGAAATGCTAAGCAAGCATAAGCTCCTCCGATGGCCCAAGAGTTTATATAGCAGTTATCATGCAGAAACATCTGAAGCATTTTCAATTTACAAAAAAAAAAAAAAAAAAAAAAAAATGAAGTGCAGAAAACACTATTTCAAGAGATTGAATAGCTGCATATACAATAAGAAAGGCAAGCCTCAACCCTGCAGTCCGAAAAGGCTCTCTCTGCTTTGCACTATCAGGCATCAGCCAAAACAACCATGTTATCTGGAACCATTATCAATACACATTCTTGAGACCAGTTTCTAAATGTGGGCCAATTTCTTGCATAGATGAGACCATATCTGAGGTTTCATAAACCTTGTGTTAAGTACCCCTTCATACCAGGAAAATAAAGTTAATATTTCTTGTACTCTTTAAAAGTGACCCAAGACACAGTCTAATTCCAGTTCTATTTTTTAAAAAGCACTTAATCTCCACTGATTGTTCCTGTGTACAAATATAGATATGTATGGACATACCACATTGCCTGAAGGTGATCTCTGAAATAGCTGCAATGGTTTGTTTGCTGAACTGAATGCCTTTGTCTTCTGCAACTTCTTGGCACAGACAACCAACAGTGTAGTGAACTGCAGCCTTTAGCCTCTGAAACAATCCAAAACAATTACACAGTTGACTTTACATACCAATACACCACCTCTCAAGTAAATTATAAAGAAACATTCACTGACTGAAAAGATAAAACATACATCATTGTTTAACAATACAGAACAAAATTATTGCGACAGCACATTTATGAAGCGTGTAGGTCCATAAGTGGATATGATGCTTTAAAATACAGACAAAAATGGATTCCCTTACCCTTAAGGGTTACAGTCTAAATTAAATTGGAAAAAAACAAGATGGGAAAGGACAACAGAGTCAATATAAAATATATTGGGAAAGGTCTATGTCCCTTAAGGATATCAAAGACTTTAAAACAAATTATTAATATTTATTATTAAAATATTAAAGTAATGAATGTTTGATCAAATCACAGCATCAATGATACCTTGCCCTTTGCTTTTCCGTTACAAATTACCTACGATGGTTTCTGTTTACTTAGGTTTGAAACCAACACTTTTTTTTTTTAGTTTACAATGAGCTCAGACCACCTTTGTACAATTGATCTCATTTGTACGGTGCGTGTGTATACAAAAGTAAATCCTATTTATGGGCCTGATCCAGGGAGATGCTTAGCATCTTTATCTCCCATTAACTTCAGAAGGACGTCCTTAAAGCCTGATCCATCTGACAAATACTTAGGCCTAGATCCTCAAAGGTATTTAGGCTCCTAACTTTCAGTTACTTCAATTGATGTTAGGAGCCTAAATACCTCTGAGGATCTGGGCCTTACATGCTTATGTAGAGCTTGCTACTCTAAAGAATCTATGAGATTACCCTCAATACTAAGCACTGCAGCAGGTGGCAAGTGGCTGAAGAATCAAGATTTGAGTGGAGATGTATACTCTGTCCAATATCCACAACTTAATTTTGTGAGAGAGAGCCAGAAAAAGCACAATAAAAATATTAAAAACATAAATTAAAGGACAGCATCTTTGGTGCTCTGAGGCCTTCTCATATTGTTGAGATGTACTTATATTTAAATGCTGGACTTTTTTTGTTTCCTCTGGACAATTTGACTCTAATTTGATTCTTCCATTACGAAACTGACAATTTAGCGACTTGATTTACGTTTAGGGTCTTCCAGAAATATACTGTGAATTATATAACATAGAACCATTTACTGCATTATAGCACAAAAGAGGCTAGTCATGTATCAGTTCAGATACTGGCATAACATTATTGGACATACCCAGTCCAGCATAGAAACACATGGGAAGACAATAAAAAAGCAATATCCCACACTGGAAGTGGGTGGGAAAGAACTGGAGGGGACACCATAGCTCTAGAAGGGGATTAATGACACTTTATAGGGCAGAGATTTTCAAAGGCACAAATGGGAATCCTCCACCCATATAAAATACCCTCCGCCAGGGGAATCTCCATTCTCTAAACAGGGGTGGGAATAGCATCCATGGGGATGGATGGGGAGGGGAAAAACAGACAGAGCTATTCCTAAAAGCAGGTTGTGGGGCGGGGGAGTGGGGGAGAAATAGTTAGGGAGAGGGAGCAGAGTTAGGGCATTGGGTGTGGAGGAACATGACCCAAGGAATGAGCTGGGAGAGGCCACCCCGAAGTGATGGGAAATGGGGGCGGGGGGCTCCTATCCCAAGGGGTTTGGGCGAGGAAGGGAGGCAGGAGCGCCCCAGGGTGACTGGGGGAAGGGACAGCACCCTCAGGGGCTGTGTATATACGGGGGTGGGGGTTGGGGGGGAAGACACGGGATAAAAGAGAGGGGCGCGGCCATTCCCCTCCGCTCCCGACAGCGAGAGGCGGCCTGGCGCCCCCGGGACGGGGACGGGGACGGGGCCGGGGCCGGGCGTCACCTCACCCCGTACCTGGGTGTGTAAGAGGCGCTCGCGCTCCCGCTCTCCCTCCGGCTCCATGGCGCGCCCGGCCTGCTCTCGCGCGAGCGCCACCGGCGGAGCCCAAATCTCCCGCCCAGCGCCCACGGGGGGCGGGGCCGCCCGTGGGCGGGATACGGCGCTGACCCGGCGTGGAGGAGAAAGGTGGGAGGGGAGCTGAGGGGGGAGCAGAGGGGGAGCGGAGCTGTGGGGGCGGATGGGAAGGGGAAGAGAAGGGAGCATAGGAAGCATTTTTTTAAAAGTCCTCGAGGCCTCTCTCTGGCTGTCTAAGCCTTTAAAATATCTACAGGGCGCTTGGCCTCAATAATAGCCAATGGCAGTCGATCCCTCAGGTTCATTCCGCTGCATCAAAATAATTCAGTTTTATAGTGGTTGCTTGTAACCGTTTCATTGAATGTCACCTCGTTCTCATATTGACGGAGGAAAAAGGAGCACTCAATTTACCTTCTCTGCCCCATTTATTATGCTGCATATTTCTGTTCTGTCCCCCCCTTTTCATCGAATCCCTTCAACCTTTAGCCATTTCCATTGCCAGGGTCTTTCCATGTTTGTCTCCCCCTCTTTTTCCACTGTAAAACTGTCTTGGTTCAGATACTCCTTAACTAGCCACTAGATGTCGTCATTTTCCTATACAATAAATTTTGATAAAATGAATATTAAGGAGTAAGAGGAGAATAATTCATGGTGTGAAATTAAGAAAGCATAAAGGGTATAATGCTGTAGCACCAGGAAGAGCCATGCCTTAATCTTGTCCTGAGATGCATAGAACTTCTAGCAATAATGTTCAACATACGTAAAATCAGAAATTACAACTCTTCAGGATTGTCCTGGAGTCTCCAGGAATTAAAGATTAATCTTTAATTAAAGATTGTCATGTAATGAAAGCTCCAGGAATACAAAATTGACAACCCTAAATTACAACCCCAAAAACAAGCCAAAAGCAGCAGTTTTCAACTGTAAACCCTTTGCGTTTTCTGGTGTTCATCAGATTGAAAAGTTTGACAGCAACGTTGCCATGCTTAGCTAGGTTGTGAGACATGGCTCTATCTGTCACATCACATTGGCTGTCTGCAAGCTGAGGACATTTATTTGTGATGGCAGTTATCTGGGATACTTATGTAAACACCATGTGCTCAGGTAAAAATGCAAGTAATTGTACTAACTCTGGAAGTTTATAAATATTTTTTAAAATTGTTGGTGCTGAAATAATGTATCTAATTTCTAAACTAGAAATATACAGCTCTGTCAAATACTAGAGTCTGATTGGATTAGGAATGGGATATATCAGGGTGGGCAAACCTTTTGGCCTGAGGGTCACATCTGGGTATGGAAATTGTATAGTGGGCCTTGAATGCTCATGAAATTGGGGGTTGGGGTGCGGTGAGGGCTCTGGATGGGGGTAGCTCTGGGATGGCGCTGGGCATGAGGGGTAGGGGGTGCAGGAGGGTGCTCTGGGCTGGGACCGAGGGGTTCGGAGGGCGGGAGGGGGATTAGGGCTTGGGCAGGGGGTTGGGCCACGGGAGGGAGTCAGGGGTGCAGGCTCTCGGGGGCGCTTACCTGAAGCAGCTCCCAAAAGCAGCGGCACGTCCCCTCTCCGGCTCCTACACAGCGGCATGGCCAGGCAGCTCTGTGTGCTGCCCCATCCACAGGCACCACCCCTTCAGCTCCCATTGAGTGTGGTTCCCAGCCAATGGGAGCTGCAGGGGCAGCGACTGGGGCGAGGGCAGTGTGCGGAGCCCCCTGGCTGCCCCTATGCATAGGAGCCGGAATGGGACATGCTTCTGCTTCCAGGAGCCATGTGGAGCGGCGCAACCCCCCAATCCCGCTCCCTGGCGGGAGCTTGAGAACCACAATAAAACATCCAGAGGGCCGGATGTGGCTCCCGGGCTATAGTTTGCCCACCCCTGAGATATATTGTTGTATCTCAATCTAACAGTGGTTATGAAATGATAGACACAACAAATCCTATATACAGTATCTTGGCAGATGGTGAGATGAGATGACGCTTGCGGTCTCCTCTAACCCTATGAGTCTATGAATCCCTTTGCCTCTAGGTCACAGTATTATTATTTGTGGCACCTTAGAGACTAACCAATTTATTTGAGCATAAGCTTTCGTGCGCTACAGCTCACTTCATCAGATGCATACTGTGGAAAGTGTAGAAGATCTTTTTATATACACACAAAGCATGAAAAAATACCTCCTCCCACCCCACTCTCCTGCTGGTAATAGCTTATCTAAAGTGATTACTCTCCTGTGATGGTGGGTATTGTAGTTGTATGTCCTGCGGAAGTGAAGAAACAGATTGATAGAGCCAGAAGAGTTCCCAGAAGTCACCTACTACAGGACAGGCCTAACAAAGAAAATAACAGAACACCACTAGCCATCACCTTCAGCCCCCAACTAAAACCCCTCCAACGCATTATTAAGGATCTACAACCTATCCTGAAGGATGACCCAACACTCTCACAAATCTTGGGAGACAGGCCAGTCTTTGCCTACAGACAGCCCCCCAACCTGAAGCAAATACTCACCAGCAACCACATACCACACAACAGAACCATTAACCCAGGAACCTATCCTTGCAACAAAGCCCGTTGCCAACTGTGCCCACATATCTATTCAGGGACACCATCACAGGGCCTAATAACATCAGCCACACTATCAGAGGCTCGTTCACCTGCACATCCACCAATGTGATATATGCCATCATATGCCAGCAATGCCCCTCTGCCATGTACATTGGTCAAACTGGACAGTCTCTACGTAAAAGAATAAATGGACACAAATCAGATGTCAAGAATTATAACATTCATAAACCAGTCGGAGAACACTTCAATCTCTCTGGTCACACGATTACAGACATGAAAGTTGCTATATTACAACAAAAAAACTTCAAATCCAGACTCCAGCGAGAAACTGTTGAATTGGAATTCATTTGCAAATTGGATACAATTAACTTAGGCTTGAATAGAGACTGGGAGTGGCTAAGTCATTATGCAAGGTAACCTATTTCCCCTTGTTTTTTCCTACCCCCCGCCCCCCTCCAGACGTTCTTGTTAAACCCTGGATTTGTGCTGGAAATGGCCCACCTTGATTATCATACACATTGTAAAGAGAGTGGTCACTTTAGATAAGCTATTACCAGCAGGAGAGTGGGTTTGTGGGGGGGGGGGGGGGGGTGAGAAAACCTGGATTTGTGCTGGAAATGGCCCAACTTGATTATCACGCACATTGTAAGGAGAGTGTTCACTTTAGATAAGCTATTACCAGCAGGAGAGTGGGGTGGTAGGAGGTATTTTTTCATGCTTTGTGTGTATATAAAAAGATCTTCTACACTTTCCACAGTATGCATCCGATGAAGAGAGCTGTAGCTCACGAAAGCTTATGCTCAAATAAATTGGTTAGTCTCTAAGGTGCCACAAGTACTCCTTTTCTTTTTGCGAATACAGACTAACACAGCTGTTACTCTGAAACCTAGTATTATTATTTAACATGTTTATTATGATAGTGCTTAACAGCCAACCAAGAGTGGTGCCCTATTGTGTCCCAAAGAGTCTAAATAGACAAGACATACATAGTATGGGAAGAGGTATAACACAAGTAGAGCGAACAATAGGATGGCTGCAAACATCATAGTAGTTCCATGTTTGTGTGTTTATTTGGTGGGGAGGTTGGGTTTAGTTAGGAGGGGAAGTGAGGGACACAGAGCTAGGAATGGACACTTGCTACACCCTCTGATCTGGTGTCTCTTGTAAATTTGATCCTGATTGGATTTACACCTAAGAAACACAAGGCAAAGAAAGACATGAAGTAGCCACAGCCATGCAGGTTGCAGAGAAATATGTAGTTGGTCAAGGAAGCCTCTGCAAAAATCTACAGCAAGTCCTGGCTACACACTAGCAGGAAGTATCACCGCTTGAAGATGTTTCATCACTGTGACAGAAGCAACAGCAGATGAGTCATCAAACTATAGTGATGGGTGCCATAAAAGAACCTAGATAAATAGCTGGAGCACAAGGAAGAGATCCGCAGAGCAATTTAAGAACCACTACCTTAGGTATAAAGAAAAGGAGTACTTGTGGCACCTTAGAGACTAACCAATTTATTTGAGCATGAGCTTTCGTGAGCTACAGCTCACTTCATAAAGCTCATGCTCAAATAAATTGGTTAGTCTCTAAGGTGCCACAAGTACTCCTTTTCTTTTTGCGAATACAGACTAACACGGCTGTTACTCTGATACCTTAGGTATGTGTCTCCAATCATTCACCAGTCTAGTTTCTAACAATGATTACACTGGGTGTTACATACCCCAAATACGACGTATAACCTGGGTACAGACACAAGTATTCAACAACAGATGATCAAATAGGAAGATGGAGGAGCACTTCCCCCCATCCCCCAAAGATTGTTATGGCTCAACAGAGCTATAATGAGATTACAAACAACGAGCCAAATCCTGCTCACCCTGTTCATGTTATAAACATACAACTGGAGCAGAGATTGTTTCTCACTGTGTTCATACAGTGCCCAGCACAATGGGACTCCAAATCTTGAATAAAGCATCTAGGTGCTACTAAGTACTAAGAATAGATGGGTAAGATTAGGGGAATTTCAGATAAAAATTGAAAAAGCCCTGTCCACGCAGAAAATATTCTAGTGTTGGAAAACGGTTCCCTGGCAGAACTATGCTTGACAACCATTTTCCAAGATGGTTGTGGCTAGCACAGTTCAAGCTGCAGGGCATAGTGGTGGGGCTAATAAGTCACCTGCAGGTGAGTGCAACAGATGGGATTTTCTCATGCCAACTCAGTTAATGCCACTTCCTGCAACTCATCTGGCAAGATCTTGTTTTGTACAATTGACTTCTTCAAACTTAAAATGCAGACTGCTATTCCCAAGAGGATGCTTTCACTTGACACTAATCTTTTGATAGTCATAGTGACAGTTAATTGATAGTTGCCTTTGTCTGAAAGCCATTAACATAAATAACCAACAAGGGCAAGGTATGCCTGTAAGAACTCTGCACAAAGCTTCGCAAAAAGAAAAGGAGTACTTCTGGCACCTTAGAGACTAACCAATTTATTTGAAAGCTCATGCTCACATAAATTGGTTAGTCTCTAAGGTGCCAGAAGTACTCCTTTTCTTTTTGCGAAGACAGACTAACACGGCTGTTACTCTGAAACCTGCACAAAGCTTGACACTTAGCAGGGTTTAGAGTGAAGAAAGGGTCGTGATGACATGAACTGAGCACCACCAACAGCCTGCAGGCTCAGTTCTGTTGAGTTCTCAGGAGTCTTACGGATACGGGTTTGAAGAATATGTAGCAGTGAGAAGCGAATAGGGAGAGGCAAGCTTTGCACATTAATATGATCATTTTAAAAACCAAATTGTGAAAAAGCATTATCTTAAACCTCCAGCATAGCAGGGGAGCTAAAGCCAGAGGTGATGGCTTAGTGACTTTAGTATCAGTCTTGAAATATTTAGAATCCTTGGAACCGCTGGTTTGAATCTGTCCTAGATCAACTCAGCCCTTTATCTTTCCAAGGAAGATATATGGAGCTTGAGATGGTCAAGTCAGAGAAAGAGTGAGTGCTTTAAAATAAGACCTTTAGAGCCAAGATCTTGCCTGTTCTGAATGGACATTAAAAATTTCATAGCACTTTAATTACCTCCCTCCACCATTGTGCAGTGTTGCTTTGCATTCATGGTTTACCACCCTCTACTTATGAGGTGGCTGCATTTCAGTTGTTCTTTATCTATGTGGTTAGTGAAGCTCTTAAGGCTTGTGAACAATAAGAATACAAAATATGAATGGGGAATTAAATGTGTTCCATGAACCAGTATGTGTTTCTGGCCATCTGACTTGGAAAGCAGGAAGAGAAGAAAACACCCCACAATACATTTATAAGTGAGTTTATTTGCCTTTCTTATAAGACACATACATACAAGTTATTATAAAAGTACCCAGACAAACTCTAGCCAAATGCAGTATAAGCAAAGTGTTGCCATCAAGAGGAATGTCTCAGATCTACAGTATCTTGGCTTCCAGATGAAATATTTCCACTAGGCATTGTAGGATGAAGAGGACACATTTCCTCCATGACCTGTCCAGTTAGTATGGATGAATTCCCCTGGTTTCGATAACAGTTCATAGGTATGAGCACCAAAGTAATCACGCTGTGCCTAGATGATGAAACACACAGGAACACCACAATCAAATACCAACATCACCGAGATATTGCACCTTACATCCCACCTCTGTATGTAGGTATCTATTTAGGTTCTCAAACCAAGTCCATTGCCATGGTGTCTGAGTGACACCCATTTTAAAAGAAATATATGAGATTTGGGGCAAATCTTACAAAGTGAACATGTCTAGAATGTGTACGTGTAATCTGTTATACGATAGCAAAACCTTCAGGAAAGCAGATTCAGACTGGAGAACACAAGCAGGATAAGGGGTGGGGGGAAGGAGAGAAGTAACCTGACTGCACAACATTTTATTGCTATCGAAGTGTGAGGTAATTTAAGATTATAGGGTCTGAACCCAGGAATAACGCATAGAAGAGGTGGCAATATGGAAGAAAGGCTTTTGGCAGGTGATCCTTCACACACTGATGTGCTGTTTTGGTTTTTTTCTTCCTTGGGCTTAAATTTCAGCCTCACAGGTCTCAATGTGGCGTCTTGGGTGCTTACCTGAATCAGGTTAGCTGGCAGCATCTCATGCCTATACCCATCATAAAAGGAAAGTGCCGTAGTGAAGCAGGGCATAGGGATGCCAATCTGGACTCCAGTGCTGATCACACGTCGCCAGGAGTCCTGATGGAGAATAAAGAGAAAGAAGGAAACAGACTACTTAGCCAGCAGCATTCAGGACTACAGCAGAGGTTACTGTTCTCTAGTCTAATGGCATGTTCCTATTGGCAATCACCACCCTGGATCAAGTGAGCAGATTTTCCAATCAGTATTCATAAACAAAAGCAGTCCAGAGTGCTGTCCAGCAAGACAGAATTAAACAAGACACACACAATAAAAGCAGTACCCTATACTGTATACACAATCAGATCTAAAACTCAGGCAGGAACTCTGCTCTTTTACATATGCAGGGAGAACAAATTCCAAAGAGAAGAATATAATAAGCAGAACACTGAGCAAATAAGGCGTTTTCAGTAATCCTAATGAAAAAGAGCACAATGACTCCCCAAGGACATAAGAGACTAGTACATCGCTTCAGAATGGTATGTGGACAATCTTTTGTCTGAAAGTTAAATCTGATTTAGTAACATGCATAGGATACTCAGCTTTAGTGAATGGAATTAAGTCATAATAAAATGACTCAATTGGCCATACAGACACTGTTTATAGTTCTAACTGGACTTGTCTCCTGCCCAGATCAGAACACTTTATTTGGACAGTCCTAGGTCTAGTGAACTGAGAGCCTAGTACATTGCTGATACTATGCTACTGCATACACTAACAGCAGAATTTTTTAGCTACAAAATTGTAATCCAAACTCTGCACAGCAGGCCCCTTCCAAGGCAAAAGGCATGGTCAGTGATGAGAATGAGGTTTCACCTTGTTAGTCAAAAGAAAGAAGAGAAAAATAATAGTTTCTAGGACCACAGTTCTTCCAAACTACTGCACTCCTGTCTGATGATTTCACATGAAAATGGAGTGGCAAACTTAAGAGTTTATGGTTGCTACTAATAGAACTGCCAGGATGAGCAACTGGTTGAATGGATGTCAGTAAATTACATTTTAGAAACTGATGAGTCATGGTAGCTGAGGATGAATTACTGTGAATTAAGGGCAAAGAACTGAACATTTGTTTGCCTGTATATTACTTCTGGGGAGATCATATTAATACTTTGTGACACTCAAGGAGGTGTGTGTTACATTTGACACTATGGCAAGTCTAGGAAGAGTTACCCTTGCAGTACATCATCACCTCCAAATCCTATAGTCTAGGAAGAGTTCCGTTCAGCTCTTGATTCATTTGGATGCCAAAATTATAGGGTAGTACTTTACCCATTACAGTCAAACTCTCTCCCTTTTTTCCTTTATTTAGACATAATACCTCCATCTTTCTGATGAGATGGAAATGAAAGGTCTTGACTTCATGTGGGTATTTTTACAAAAGTGTGGGTGTTAACTTTGGTGTCCAGACCAAATTCTAATTTGGATAATTACATTTTGCCTCACCACGGTTACGATGGTGCAGTTTCAACTGGTTATGATTATGTTTCACTTCCTGTTCTTCGCTGTACACAGTAGTAGTGCTAAACAGCTGGCATGTCCCACCATGGAGATGCTGCATTTCAATGGTGGATGAGTGATTCCTAGATGCATACATTGTATTCACACACACACATGCAATCCCGAAGCGCTTTAGGATTACTTTAAAGCTCTTTGGGATTAAGGGTGTTATATAAAAGATATTTTAGAGACGTTTTTCTCTGCCCTCTCTCTTCTTGGACCTAACCACACTGCAGAAGGGGTGTTTTGGGGCATGTACTGTTTGTAAATTGTTGCCTTTGTGCTCTCCCTTCTTCAGACACACACCTGACAGTCCTCCACAGCCTTCTTAAAGAAGTCATCCAATAGCAGGTTCTGGAGATCGGGGTTTCGGTCAAAAGCATCTCTGATCTTCCCCAGGAATGCACTAAACAGGACAGACACAAAGCTGGAATTAGGTATCAGTGGTGGGAGCTGTGAATTGCCTAGAATCCAAAGGGCTAAGGGCTGGGATTTGACAGGCAGCCAGTAAGGCACAGTGTTTACAGAACTCAGCCAATCAACAGATTCCAAACACCAACACCTAGGGGAAAATGACAAAGTGAAAAAATGAAAAGATCAGCAGTGGCGGAGTAACATATAAACTTGATATCAGGTTGCATGAGCTCCAGTGTTGACATAGGCAGCAGCATCCCAGTATTAGCAGATAAAATATAGGAGATCTTCCACAGAGATCTCTGAGTGGGCCAGTCCAGCACAAGGCAAACCAAACTGCTCTCTGGTCAGCATTCCCTGCCCCAATTGCTCTCTTACCTTCTGATGATGCAGCCTCCCCTCCACATCAATGCAATGCCACCATAGTTAATTGTCCAGCCAAATTCTTTGGCTGCCTGTCTCAGCAGCATGAAGCCTTGAGCGTAGGAGATAATCTTGGAGGCATAGAGTGCCTAGAGAGAGACAAATCATATTTAGGGAAGCAGCCCACAAACTCTGATAGAAGAACTTTAGAATCTGACTCACAAGCAGAGCACACAAGTCACACCAAGGTCCATCTCAGGGGCAACACTCTAGTTATATGTAAGAAACCCACTTACTGAATTCCAAACGCTCCTAACTACTATCTCTGATGGTCAAAGCCTTTTCAATCTCACACTTCAAAAGAATATAGTTGATCCAGGTCAATAGGTACTAAATCTCTCCCCTATGCAGTTCGGACAACTAACATCAAAATATCACCATTTTCTTGCGTTGGTGCTACCCTCATCTATTACTTGAACATGAAGAAAAAGATACAGTCAAATTCTACTTAGTTTTAGTCAGGGTTATGGTTTTGCTTGTTTTTCTTTTTTTTTTGGTGCATCTATTCCAGTAGTTTTCTCCAGACTGTATGGGTACCACAGAAAGGGAGACTGCTAAAAGAGCAAGTAAGCACTCTTCACTTAATCTGGATCATGCACAGGAACACACACATACATCTCTTTGTCTCCTTTTATTCCCCAAGCCTTTTGCCAGGCAGATTTTCCTACAATAATAAATTTTTGGCACTTCTCTAGCACATTCCATCTGAGAAGTTCAATGTGCTTTCTAAGTGTTAATAAATGTAGCCTCTCCAATGGACAGAAAGTGAAATACCATCTCCATTGCACAGAGAGGGAAATGGAGACACAGAAAGGTGATGTGAATTGCCCAAGGTCACACATTGAGTTAGTGACTTGACTAGGAATAGCAACTGGTTCCCAGTCTTGTGCCTGTATCACCCTTCATCCCAACTGGGATCTTTCTCTGGTCCATGAACAAGTTCCCCATTAACCATATTTTATTGCATCTCAGTTGGCACACACCGAGAGAAATGGGCATGACAGGAGGCGGTCCAGGGCAGGCTCTAATGGCTGGAAACAAGGACAACACAAGAGCACAGCCAACACATGTCCCATTCAGAGTCCCGGACTCACAGCATACAAGCTCACTTTGTCCCCGCAGTTCTAATGCAGAGCTCTGTCTAGAAGCCCTGACTCACCTTCCGAATATCTTCCAGAAATGCCTTCTTGTTCCCACTGAACTGAGTCATTTTGGGCCCATCCAACCGTTTGCTGGCCTGTACCCTCTCATCCTTGAGGGAAGACAAGCACCGTGCAAAGACAGCCTCACCTTTACTCAGAGAAGGAAAGAGAAGACATTTAGCAAGCACAAGCCAAACAATGAGGCCTTTCTAGCCTACTGCATGCAGAGCCAAGGCATGGGGACAGGTGTTTATAGAGATGGGATGACAGCAGCAAGCCACACTGCCATGCAAGGAAGGTCAGGTTTAGGAATGGCAGAGGACTCCCATTGGCCACACCAAAGGGAATTTCCTCTGTCTACAGGAAGAGGACCTTTTATTGAGCACCCCATGACAGCTGACTCACAGTGTGGGGCTGAGTCTCCACAATCTAATCTAGTCAGAGAACTCATATTCAATAGAGGATCATCAGAAATGGAGAAGGGAGAATCTAAAACTAGCAGAAAGTGAGGGGTGGAGGAGGAGAGAAAGGGATTAAGTGAGGAATAGCCCACACTCTGAGATCTAGAGAGTCTAACGAAAGAAAGGTGGCTTCCAACCATTGACTTAGGTTTTTGGATGAATTATCAGAATATCAGCCAGAAACACAGCCACTGGGCTAGAGCAGTTTTGGGCAGCATTGCTTTGCCTGACATACTTCTTAAAACAACATAAAGCATCTACTATATGACAAGAGTCCTGGACAAAAATAATCAATGTTTCCTTATTTGTGAAAGGAACTTCAATCTTTTGGTCTCTGTTTCCTTCATCCATAAAATACAGACAATTTTGTATCACAGTATATCTTAGGGAGAGGTGGGCTTAGGAAACTAAATAAATACTTGCACAGTGCTTTGAAGCTGAGAAGCATTTACACAAATACCAAGTATGATGCACATTAATTGGAGATGCTTTTCTAGGAAACCTCAGCACACACAAAAATGCTGTAGACAAACATTACAAATAAATCGACTTCATAGGGGAAGTGAAAATTTTTATCTGTTAAGAACTTAGTTCTGGCAGTCAGGGGCCCATGCAAGATTTGTACACATCACTAAGCAAGGTAGGGAGCTGCATTCCTTGGAGAGCTGTAGAAGCAAGCAATATCATCAACTCTTGCATGGAAGCCAAAACCCTGAATTCTTGTCCTGGCAGATAAGTAAAGGCAAAACTAACTCACAGATATGTTATTTTAAAGTGTATTCATTTTAATTTAAGACTGTACAGATATTCAGGGAAAGAACTGGGAATTTAAACAGTTTCCTTTACTTTTTAGCATTTGAGGTCACCTTTCAGGGGACTGACAGAAATATGAAAGCATACAAGACTTTCCTTCTTCCTTTACAATGAATCTCCGGTTATTAAAAAGTCTTTCTTTCATACACCTGTGAATGAGTCATAGGTTTACACAGGACTTCCCAGTCATAGGTCATTATACTTTATCATAATCAGAACAAACCACTCCTTTTCATTCTTGCCCAACCCGTTTCCTTCTGCTTTATTGTGGAGGGAGCATGACTCTGCTATTGCAGGGAGGAAGTTGCAAGTCACCCTGATGCAAGGAGAAAGATGTAGCAACTGCACTAAGAATTTCCAGTATTTGCACAGGGGTTGTGAGGCACTAACTCCATAAGCCACTTCTGCAGCACAGAATTATACTTGGGAAATGCCTCCACCCTTGATCCTTGCAAAAGAAGGAGCCCAAGCAAGGGAACTTTACCAACCAAATGGAGGACACAACAATTTAAAAGTAAACAAAGCTCTGAGAGATTTAAAGCTCTGGTATAATATTTAAATTATTCAGCAAATGGCAGCCTCAGCCCTACTTTGTAAAAATGTTTTTTGTTGCAGTGCAGCCAAGCTTCTCCAATAAACTGGATTCAGCTGGCCACAGAGGGAGTGATCAATACAATTTATCTTCTAAAACAAGGGGGCTTAGCAAAACTACAGGGGAGAGAAGAGGTGGGAAAAAGAGCAGGAAAAATAAAGCAAACTCTGACAACAGATGGAACTTCCCGAAGTTAAAGTCCACACTAGAGCTTGTACCATGAATTTAAACACATCTGTAACATAGTTTGGGTGTCTACCCCTAACACACCTGTAATTTCACAGCTATGTTCAGAAACTATGCTAGAGACAACAATCAGTGGTAGGTGGGTAATTATGTGGGTGGCTACTTTTCAGGCACACTTTAGGGGCCTGACCCAAAGCCTACTGAAGTCAATGAAAAGATTCCCACTGACTTCAATGGGCTTTGGGTCAGACCATAAGCTAACCAAAGCAGTTTAAAAAAAAAATTTGTTCACATTGCATAGAGAAACCATGCAAACAACCATCATGTTGGAACATAGATAGCAACTATGCTTCTTACAGATAAATGCTCAAAATCCATTTTCAAAGACAGCTGGGGGGGTTAGTGCTGTTCAAGCCACAGTGCGGATAAGGCCTAAGTGTCCCTATCTAGTCAGATCGACACTGTGTCACTCGAGCTCTGCTAAAACTATCACATGGAAATGGGGGAGGAGAAAGGTACAGGGATGGTGGAAAAATAATTCCTACATCTTCAGGAAGATGCAAGTTCTTATAAAACTATAGCAGAAATAGGAGTTTCTTATTCCACACATTTTCAAGGCTGTGATTTGACTCAGCATCGGGCACCAGGGGAGGATAGATTACTGAGAACAGGGCTGAACCAAACTAGAGTAGTAAATATTAAAAACCCTCTCTCGCGTCTTGGTCTGGCATTGGGTCACCACCAGCTAAGGAACTACCAAATACCATGATGGGGGCAAAGAGGTGTTGACTGTACAAGTGGGACAGATGATTAGGGAGAATTCCCATAGAAGATAAGCAAAAAGCAGGGAGCAGTACTGTCAAAGGGCAAAAAGGCCTTAACTGTTAGACCAGGGATAACAGAGACAGAAGCACCTTCATCATGGGCTTATCCCCTCTACTGTGAAGCGTTTCATGGCTAACATGCTGTTAGACCGGTAGAACAAGAGACAGTGATATCAGTCAGATTGACAAGTCAGTTACCGATGAGCGTGACAGGAACTCCATATTCCAGGGCTGAGATGGCTGTCCACTTCCCAGTGCCTTTTTGACCTGCGCTGTCCTTGATCTTTGGGAGCAGGTGTTTGCCATCAGAGTCCCTGAACTTGAGGATGTTGGCTGTGATTTCAATCAGGAAAGAGTCCAGCTCTGTCTTATTCCATTCTCCGAACACCTTGATGGAGAAACCAACAATGGGATTCCAAGAGGGATACTTACCCGAGCTCAAATTACTGGCACCCCTTCAAACCACTGACGATCTTAGCCCATTTGCCAGGCATCTTCTCAACAGCTCAGAAGAGGAACTAGCATGTCCCCATGTCAGAGGTACCGTAGGTGCATGGAGCTGCAAAGCAGCCATCTCCAAACAGAAACATACAGACATATTCTGGCCTGATACTACAAGAGCCATATGGGGAGTGGAAACGCCTCATTCCATGACACCATACTCTTGGCACTTTGACTATTTATGGCTCACCCCAAGATTAATCAGGTCTCTATAAGGATTATCTATCCACACTATTGAATCCTATCCTGCTTTAAGGGATCTCTGTGACCTACATTATTGGCTCATATGGAAGAGGTTCATTAGCTTCTTCAGCCCAAGTCAAGGAACAAGGGAGCAACAAGTGGAAACACTTCAGATCCGACCAAGACAGATTCTTTCCCAGGGCAGGAGGCACATGGGGAATGAAAGATCTGAGGCAATGGTCTAAAAGTGTTCAAGGTTTAGGACCTACCTCAGTTGGTGCCCATGCACATTTCCCCACTGGCCCTAGCAGATGATTTGATAGAGGATTCTACTACAGACATTAGCTGTGCTCCATGGAGCACATGGCCTATGGAGAGGAATGTTATAACTAACTGCCTTCAAAGCAGAGCAGTCACCTGCTAGGTCTCAGGGCAGAGGTGAAATAGATGGGGGGGGGGAGAAGGGGGCAGGCTGCGGCTCACCGTTGCCATCTCATCATGTTCCATTCCCAGTACATCCTTCATCAGGTGGTAGGCCTCACAGATCAGCTGCATGTCTCCATATTCAATCCCATTGTGCACCATCTTCACAAAGTGCCCAGCACCTTCTTCTCCTACCTACCAAAGAGACATCACAGGATGCCTTCAGACACACTGCTGCCACCGCTACTTAATACCTGCCCATAGTTTCCCTTTGCTTAGTACGGCTTTGTGAGTTTAGTACTGGGGAAAGGCACCCTGGACACACCAAACCGCTGTTTGTGTGTAGACACTGCATAGCAGCTTCCCTCACATTGCCCCAGCAATGTGCCCCACCTGGGATGAGAGGGGAGTTCATTCTCTACAACCAAGTCCTTCCTTGGTCTCTGCTGAGACTGTTAAAAAGGGAAATATCTGTGATAGTGGCTTCACTGCTGTGGACATGGGTCCATGTGGACAGAGAGCATGGGAAGGGTGAAGTACCACACAACAGAAATTCTGTACTGGGTGCAGCAGACTGAAGGATCAATGCAAAAAGCAGCCCTGCTTTGTTAAAGAATACATTTGTAGCATTTGTGACACGCGCATGCACACAGAGATTTCAGTGGCCTAAACAACCAAGCGATGGATCTAATCATATTCCAAGGTCTATCAATGTCTGTCAGTACTTGCCCAGTCACAACAGGGTTCCCCAGTGTTCACTTTAGCAGCGATGCTTTGAAATATCTTCTTGATGTGAGGCCTATGGAGAGGAATGATATAACTCAGCAGCTGGACACAAACATTACAAGAGAAAATTTATCGATGTCGTACTGCCACTGTAACTCACCCCCAGGCCAAATGGGGAGAGAGGACTTGGCTACCAGACATCTCCATCAAAACCAAGATAAAGGCAAAATGCCTCAAGGATTAGCCACTCTATGCAGGAAATAGCAAACCGCACAAGCTGTGCATTTATACAGCACCTTGTAGAGGAGGCCGTCAATGCACTTCACAAAGGTGACAACTATTATCCCCTCCATTTTTCAGATGGGGAAGCTGAGGCAGAGAAAGATTAAATGTCACGCCCAAGGTCATATAGCGAGTCAGTGGAAGAGCCTGAACAGAACCCAGATTCTCTGGCTTGCAGCCCTACATATTAACCACATCATCAGTCTTAGCTAATTTGGAAGGGGAGAAGGAGGAGGCTTAATGAATGTTAACTGGGAGGTTGTGCCAAGCAGATGATATGGTATAAAAGAACACTGAGTCAGAAGTGGGCGAAAGGAGCCACCTGAGAGGAGCATGAACATAGAACGGGGTGCAGGAAGAGAGGAGGATAGAATTCTAGGTGGGGATGGAAGAAACAAGCAGCCTTTATCCACGTGTTTAAGATGAAAAGAAAAGCAGAGATTACTCTTGTAGTTGCCCACTTGGCACCATCAAGTTGGAACAAGCTGATCTAAGAGGTAAAGCTGGTGTGAAGCGACAGAACTTTTCAGTTTCTAAAGCTGTCTTTTCCTTGAGCCAAGAATAGGCCCAGAAAAAATCTCTCTCCAGACACACAGGAAAAAAATCACCACGGTCACTGTTGCACCGTCCCTTCCAGGGACATGGGGGTGGGAGAAGGAGCTGGATCGAGAGCCATGTTTGTGTGCAAGAATTCATGCATCCTATTAACAGTTCAGAGACACTGAAGAGCAAACTAAGCCTCCTTTGAGCTATGAGTCACTGCAGCAGCTCCTGTTGCCGCCCATGTTATAACTAGCAATTTCTCAGCTGGCACGGAGTCCCAAAAGAGTCAAATAAAGGTCTCTGGTATATCTGGTCAGGTTCCCTGTTCTCCTCTCCCCTGAAAAGTTGGTACCTCCACCTGCACACTACTGAGAAGAAAACTGGGTGAGCCTGGACTGCCATGAACAGCCAAGACTGCCTGTGACCTCAGCTGGGCTGAGAAGTCCTGAGCCCCCAAGAAACATCAATTTTCTCTTGATATAGACACATCCCACCCTCACCAGTACCCTCTGCTCCCAACATCCAGAGACGACTTTGTTACTACATGACCAGTCTACAAGAGGAGCTGGTGGGAATGGGAGGGCTGATACTTACCAAGCCTCTTTGTCTCCTCCTGGCATGAGTGAGGGTCCGTACCTGGCACCCTCCTCTCCCCCACTAACACCACTTCCTACGAACAAGATGCCCTTTTCCTGGAGTTCTTTACAACGTCTCTGAATGGGAGAGAGAGAAACAGTATTCAACAAAAGCTTTTCTGAAACAGAGGAGGGGGAATCCTGCATTTTACTTCAAACACTCATGGGGTCAGGATAGAGCCAAGACAGAGATGGCACCATCTGGGCCCAAAAATAGTTTTTTCAGTTCTGCTTTGGTCGTGGCAATATATGGAATCAAAGAGGAACATACACACAGGCTGCACTTTGAACATTAGGAAACTTCCCCTTGCTCCCCCACTGACATGGGTCCTTGCAAAGAGAAGATAAGCCCGAAATTGCAAGCCCATTAGCAAGAATTTTTAATGAATCTGTAAACTCAGGAGTTGTACCGTATGATTGGAGAATTGCTAACACAGATCCTATTTTTAAGAAAGGGAAAAAAAGTGATCCGGGTAACTAGCAGGCCTGTTAGTTTAACATTTGTAGTATGCAAGGTCTTGGAAAAAATTCTGAAGGAGAAAGTAGTTAAGGACATTGAAGTCAATGATAAATGGGACAAAATACAACATGGTTTTACGAAAGGTGGATAGTGCCAAACCAACATGATCTCCTTCTTTGAGAAAGTAACAGATTTTTTAGACAAAGAAAACGCAGTGCATCTAATTTACCTAGATTTCAGTAAGGCGTTTGATACCGTGCCACATGGGGAATTATTAATTAAATTGGAAAAGATGGGGATCAATATGAACATTGAAAGGTGGATAAGGAATTGGTTAAAGGGGAGACTACAACGGGTCCTACTGAAAGGTGAACTGTCAGGCTGGAGGGAGGTTACCAGTGGAGTTCCTCAAGGATCAGTTTTGGGACCAATCTTATTTAATCTTTTTATTACTGACCTCGGCACCAAAAGTGGGAGTGTGTTAATAAAGTTTGCGGATAATACAAAGCTGGGAGGTATTGCCAATTTAGAGAAGGAGCAGGATATCATACAGGAGGATCTGGATGACCTTGTAAACTGGAGTAATAGTAATAGGATGAAATTTAATAGTGAGAAGTGTAAGGTTATGCATTTAGGGATTAATAACAAGAATTGTAGTTATAAGCTGGGGATGCATCAATTAGAAGTAACAGAGGAGGAGAAGGACCTTGGAGTATTGGTTGATCATAGGATGACAATGAGCTCCCAATGTGATATCGCCGTGAAAAAAGCTAATGCAGTCTTGGGATGCATCAGGAGAGGTATTTCCAGTAGGGATAAGGAGGTTTTAGTACCTTTATACAAGGCACTGGTGAGACCTCACCTGGAATACTGTGTGCAGTTCAGGTCTCCCATGTTTAAGAAGGATGAATTCAAACTGGAACAGGTACAGAGAAGGGCTAGTAGGATGATCCGAGGAATGGAAAACTTGTCTTATGAAAGGAGACTCAAGGAGCTTGGCTTGTTTAGCCTAACTAAAAGAAGGTTGAGGGGAGATATGATTGCTCTCTATAAATATATCAGAGGGATAAATACCGGAGAGGGAGAGGAATTATTTAAGCTCAGTACCAATGTGGACACAAGAACAAATGGCTATAAACTGGCCACCAGGAAGTTTAGACTTGAAATTAGATGAAGGTTTCTAACCATCAGAGGAGTGAAGTTTTGGAATAGCCTTCCAAGGGAAGCAGTGGGGGCAAAAGATCTATCTGGCTTTAAGATTAAACTCGATAAGTTTATGGAGGAGATGGTATGATGGGATAACATGATTTTGGTAATGAATTAATCTTTAAATATTCATGGTAAATAGGCCTAATGGCCTGTGATAGGATGTTAGATGGGGTGGGATCCGAGTTACCCAGGAAAGAATTTTCTGTAGTATCCAGCTGGTGAATCTTGCCCATATGCTCAGGGTTTAGCTGATCGCCATATCTGGGGTCGGGAAGGAATTTTCCTCCAGGGCAGATTGGAAGAGGCCCTGGAGGTTTTTCGCCTTCCTCTGTAGCACGGGGCATGGGTCACCTGCTGGAGGACTCTCTGCTCATTGAAGTCTTTAAACCACGATTTGAGGACTTCAATAGCTCAGACATAGGTGAGATTTTTCGCAGGAGTGGGTGGGTGAGATTCTGTGGCCTGCGTTGTGCAGAAGGTCAGACTAGATGATCATAATGGTCCCTTCTGACCTTAGTATCTATGAATCTATGAAAAAAAAAAACATCTCTTGGCACACGGCAGTTTTATCCAAGTGAATTATTCCTGTACCATTTCCATGCTCATGGGATACATGGTCAGTGGAATGACACCAATATTGCCCATTAGCATATATTCTATGACCTCGTGTTCCTCTCAGGCAATAGTTCTGCTATAAGCATCCTGGCTTCCAGAGATTAGAACAGATGCATTTTCAAAGGGGCTTTATTCTAATGAGGCCAGTGTTTTTATTGCAATATTTCTGGACACAAACATACACCTGTCACAGGTCTGGTCCTACAATAAGGATCTAGCAACTCTAACATAGTTCTTTAACAGGTTTGTCAGTAAGGGGGCTCCACTGCAGACAGAATTTGGTGTGGTTCCCCCCAAACAGGAGACTAAAAGACATCCATGTATACAGCAGTTCTGGTTCACCCATTTCTGGGAGGAAAGAAACACTGTCAGGGCATTCTCAGCCCATTCACCAAGAGGAAGGGGTCTAGAAGGCAGCATCAGGCTTACCGTGGTGTCCCTGTACTCTGAATTCCCTCCGTCAATTATGATGTCTCCAGCTTCCAGCAATGGCACCTGCAACCAGAAAAGAAAAAATAAAATCAATCAGCATTATTATTTGGTCCATATAGGAAAAACTTAGAACTGACCTGCAGCTGAGATCCCCGAAAGGTCAGAGTGAACTCATCAGAACCTGTTCCGGATGGTATTGCCTTAATCACAAGCAACCCTCCTTTTAGGGGCCAGATTTATTAAGGGCTCATCACTAGACTGGGCTCCTCAACAACAGAATCCAAAGGCTAAAACAAGGGGAGGGTTGTGTGTGTGTGTTTTCCCCATCTATAAATCGGAGACATCACCTTATCTACTTGGGCGTAATTAGTGTCTGTAAAGTTCTAACAACCAAACCTTTATTTTAAGGCAGTCTTCTAACTGATTTTAATCCCCACGAGTTCTCATATGCAAGTGACTTTAAGCAATGCCAAGTTAGCAGCCTGTGAGATTGTCTCTGCAACAATGGGAAGGTGGACCTGGCATGGCGGCAGCAAAGAACAAGGGGCCAGTAGCAGCTAGGAAGGAAACTATCCTCACCAGACTTTTGATGAAGTCATCCACTGCACTTCCAGCTTTCACCAGCAAGATGATCCGACGTGGCTTTTTCAGCTTGGAGACCATCTCCTGTAGACTGTGAGCCCCAATCACTTTGGTTCCCTTGGCCTCATTGGCCAGAAAGGCATCCACTTTGGACACCGTCCTGTTAAACGCACAAACCTGGGAAAGCAAAAAATGTGATGTTGTCCATATCAATCAACAGTCGGCTAGCTCCAGCATTATACACTTCTCTCCTGCTTCCGCCCTCCAAGAAGCCACATGTCAGTGATACTCTTGCAGCTTTTCTGTATGTCTTTCCATTAGGTTCAATCGCTAACAGGATGTTCCAAGTGCAATTGCAACCCCCAAAGGATGAATTGATGTCTAACAAATCCACATGTGATCACAATTCCTGGCTAGACACAGATGAGTACAGCCCTTTTCTCCAATCCCTTCCTTTTTGAGCAGCAACAAAGGCTGTGATAAAAGGGAAAGAATCTGAACTCAGGACACTGTTCACGTACACCACCTCCCACACAAATTAAAATGCCCACCTGCTGCTCTTGGACACTAGGGATTCAGCCCTTGGAAATGACATATAATTCCCCAAATTCCTTCACTCACCACAAAGCCATGGTCATTCATGTTTAAAACCAGGTTCTGACCCATTACAGCCAGTCCAATCAAAGCAATGTCAGCTCTGAAAAGTAGAACAACAACACACCAATATCAGAAAGATTCCAACTGTCATTAACAATGATCCTTTCATGATCTACCAGGCTATTTTGGTCTGAACTGTTCAGTGAACCTGTGCTGGTGAGATCGTACATATATGCTCCCTGATCTTACATGCGCTATAGAGGACTCTATATAAACAGTGTGAGCCCACATGATTAACAGATTCTGGTCTTAGGCAGAGACAGTAGAGAGGTGAACACAGCAGAGCTCTCCACAGTGCATACCAAGTGATCTTGAGCTGCCAGGATCCCGTCCCAACTATCAAGGCAAACAAGCCCTGGAAGGAAGAGAGAAGGAAAATACCCCACCAGCAACTAGAGGGGAGGTGAAAGGAGGAGCAAGAGGTGATACTGTGCCAAATGGAGTCAGAGTGAGCAGCACAATACCCCAACACAGCTCTGGAGTGCTCACACTGTGGCAGTGCAGCCCCAACCAACGACACTGTGTCAGACACAACATCTGGACATCACTTTGCATTTCTGTACTTTGCTGCATCTTCAACAGGTGCCAAGGCGGCGCTCCAAGGCTGGTATCAGTGCCCCAGCAGGGGTGGAGGAGGGAATGAAGTAGTGCTGGAGACTGATTTAAAGAGAGCTAATGGGGACATAAGGGGCTGTTTCAGGATGACAGGGCAATCAATACCAGCGATGTCATTTTCACAAGGTCAGGGCTCCACGCCCAGCAGCACCTGAATTTTGCCTCAGGCCTCTGACAAAGCAGTCCACTTCAACTGGCAGAAATCCAGCTCATGGAGCCACTTGGTTATCATGTCCTCTCTTCCCAGCGTCCTATGGTTTACTGCACAGGACACTGCAGAAAGAAGTTGGGAGGAACTACCAGGGCCACCAACTTCCCCAAGCTCCGCAAGGAAGAGATGAGCTACCTTATGCAAAGAGAGACTTCTGTGTAGAAGTCTTTATATGAATAACGTCTGCCCTGTCCCCTCTTCACTCTGCCAGGAATCTTCTCTTCCACATCAGCTTGATGGTTCACCTGATTATCCATTTGTTTTGGGAGTCATCCTGCCCCCGACCCCTGAGGCAGATAATTAAAGGCTGTACTGTATATTCTAGAGAAAGATCAACGAGGGAGGACATTTGTCTCCAAGCTCAGGACCCTGAAATACCGAACAGGTCAGACAGGAGAGTGTATTGCCCCAGCACATTCACAACCTGTCTTTTCCCCTTCTGTTCATGCTTTTGAATTCCTTTGCCCTGTACAAGTCCATCTGTAACCTGACAATTTCCAGTAGGAGTTATCAATAGGACAATATATTTGGCAACACTTTTCTGGTGAGTAATGTTTCTCAACTTATTAAGTCAATAAGAAAAAAGAAAAGTGAAATAATTGACGAGAATTTCAGCCAGAGGCTTCAAAGCATCCGCATATTTTCTGACTCTATTTGCATATGCAGCAGGATGACAAACTGAATTAGTAACTGACTATTGCTTTAGCATGCAGCTTGAGGGCCATTAAGGAAGTCACTGAAGGCAACAATCCAGCTCTCATCGAATTCTGATGCCTTCTCATCTGAGAGTGCTGAGCAGAACTCTTCACTGTCACCCCCCTCAATCCTATCCGAGAGTGGCCCATGTCAGTAGTCCCTGTGCATCATCGTGGGATGGGCAAAATGAGCCCCGCAAGGCTCGGGTCAAAGTTTGAGCAAGGTGGTTCCAGTCTCCTGGGGGTGCGGGGCAGACGGGAGAGCCTCCTCTCAGCCCCAAGAAAAAAACCCTGACTCACAGGCTTTAAGACCAGAAGGGACCGTCTGTGATCCCCTAGTCCAGTGGTTTTCAACCTGTGATCCATGGACCCCTGGGGGTCTGCGACTGTGTCCAACCCCAAAGGGGTCCGCACCTCCGTTTGGAGTTTTTTAGGGGTCTGCAAACGAAACAGTTGAAAACCACTAACCTGGTCTAACCTCCTGCACACGCACCTCCCAACCCCCCCCCCCCCCCAACTTCAACCATCCGGTTCCCCACTTCTGAGCCAGCCAGGAAAACAACCGTGCACGGACGGCATCCTCGTACTCGGCCCGCCCGGTCATTCCCAGGGGCCGGGGCCTCGCCGCCGCGGGTCCCAGCCAGCCCAGCGCGCTTCAGGTCGAGGCCACGCACTGCCCCGGACCGAGCGCCCCCGCCCCCGCCCCCGCCCGCCTGGGTGGCAGGCGGCTCCAGCGCCAGGCCTGGGACCGCCCGCGGGACTCACTGTGCCATGGCGGCGGCGGCGGCGGCGGCGACTCCCCTCGCTGGGCCGGTAGGGGACTGGGCAAGCGGCGGCGCGGCCGGGCCAGCTGTACTCGCCCAGCTCCGCTCCCATTGGCCCAAGCCGCTTCCGCCTCTCGGGAGGGCGGGACTTAGGGGCTCGTCCTCGCCTAGTTCCGCCCCATCTGTGGGCTGATGGCTCAGACGGGCCCAGCCGAGCGCCGATCTCATCGTCCTTTAGAGGGGCGGGGTCCGCCTTCAAGGCCTTGCAGCAAGGGGGGTGGCAGGCAGTAGCCGGGGGGTCCAGGCTGCTGGGCAGGTCTCCCTCATGCAAAATGAGGCACAGCCTAACCCCAGAGCGTGGCTGTGGGTATCAATGCTAAATCCAGAGGGTTGCCATCTTTCTAATTGCACAAACCCAAACACCTTTGCCCCCCCCTTCTGAGATCCCTCCCTCCAGCCTCCCACTTCTATCACGGGCTTTTCCCCACCCTCACTCATTTTCACTGGGTAAGGGGTTGGGGTGTGGGAGTGGGCTCAGGGTTGGGGTGCAGCCTCCGGGGTAGAGCTAGAAATAAGGAGCTAAGGGCATGGGAAGGGACGCGGCTGGGACTTGAGGTATGGGGGGAGGTGAGGGCTCCAACCGGGGCATAGGGGGATGCAGCTGGTGAGGAGGGGTTTGTGGTGCATGGGGGAACGTAGGGTTGAGGGCCAAGGGGTTTGAAGTGTAGGAGAGGGCTCAGGGCTGGGGTGCAGGCACCAGTGAGGGGTGTGGGCAGGGACTCAGGGCTGTGGGGTTTAGAGTGCAGGAAGGGGCTTAGGTCTGGGGTAGGGGTGCAGGAGGGGGTGTGAGCTCTGGGTGGGAGTTTGGATGCAGGGGAGTTCCAGCCTGGGACAGGGGATTTAGGAGCAAGTTAAACGTGCAGGAGGGGGCTCCAACCTGGGTAGGGGGCTCGGAGTGTGGGCTCTGGCCAGGCAGCACTTAGCCCTGCTCCACCATGGACCGGGAGCTGCCTGAGGTAAGGCAGGCTCCCTGCCTGCCCTGGTTCCATGCTGCTCCAAAGGAAGCGGCCGGCATGTCCAGGCTCTAAGTGGAGGTGTGCCCAGGCAGCTCCGCATGGTGCCCACCCCTGCACGTTCCCCACCAATAGGAGCTGCGGACCCAGCCCTGCCGGTGGGGGCAGCATGCAGAGCTTCCCTGATCACCCCTGTGCTTAGGGGGCAGATATGTCGGCCGCTTCCAAGGTGCTGCTCAGAGCCAGGGCAGGTAAGGAGCCTACCTTAGCCCCGCTGCACCACTGACTGGACCTTTAACAGCCCGGTCAATGGTGCTGACCAGAGCTGCCAGGGTCCCTTTTTGACGGGGCATTCCGCTCAAAAACTGGATGCCTGGCAACTCTACTTGTGGGACTTCAGGAGCTGTAATATTTTAAGGACCTCACTGCAGTTTTGAACAGTCAGAATTTTTGTAAGGTTTTACACCTACTCGGACAGGGCCTTGGGAGTTTGACCTGTGGGGAAGTCCATGTACTGCAGTCATGTTTAAAACAGCTAGTAACCTCAGGGTCAAATTTCAGTGGCCTCTGTTTAAGGAGCTCCTAGTCACCTGTGACAACCACCACCAGGCCTACTATAGTTAGCAGCTTTTACAGTGAAAGTGACTGAATAATTAGAACTGCCAGTTGATTGTGTTTGAGGGGAATGGTGATAGAAAAGCTGGAGAAGGGTCTCTGACAAACACCCGGAATTAGGCAGAGAGGAATGTCTGTACTCTCTGAATGAGCTTGTTCAGATCAGAGTTCAACAGCTCTCAGGGATCAAGCCAAGAAACTAATGGTAAAAAATAGTAAGTGAAGAAAGCAGCGCACACAATGCCTGCTAATGCACTGGTTGTACCTTTATTGTTTCACCTCGTTCACTAACAGTTCTGTGGTGCAAGGTTACCATACACAGTTAGATATCTGCATTGCACACCTAAGCCTATACAGCAAATGGATCAGAATTAGTACAAATACATGAACTATATTTACATTTTGTATACTCAAGCTCCAAACATCAGATATATTTACAAAATAAAACATGAGAATGAAAATCAAATTAATAATGTACAGTGTTGCTGATGCACTCCTTTGCTGGGATGAGATCAGTTTGCAAAGAGATTTGTTCAAGAAGGCTACTTATGCTATAGTGTCTACCATGTGTGGAGGACTTGAATAGGGAGATGGAAACATTAGTTAAAAAAATAGGTATTTCAGTGCAACAGCATTTCTAATGTCCAAAGTCAAGAACATTAACAGACTGCACATGGAGAATGTGCTCTGAACAAGCAGAGTGAAAATTAAGGCCTCATCCTGAGAAGTGCTAAGCATCCATAACTTCCCCAGTTCCCAACCCTTGGTTTCAACAGGAGATAGGGGTAGCTCAATACCTCAGGTCAGGCCACTAATTTGGCAACATTAAAAATAGGAGGTCCTATAACCCTCCAGACCCACAAGTTGGAGTGCACAGCTTCTCTCACTGATTGAAGCAAATTTAAAACTAATATTGACACAAGGTTAAGTAATCTGTTTAGTGTTAAACTGTTTTTAGGCCTCCAATACTTAGAACTCATAAATGGCCTTCTGAACAAAACTCTCATTTCTGTTCTCGAACAGCTGATGTTTCTGTTTAACAAGGAAGCTCAAAATTAATACATTCCTGCTACGTACAGTACAGTTCAGACCACATATGGGGTAATCAGCTACAACGGAGAGATGCAACACACACAAGTTAGAGTCCCATTTAAATACATTCTGCAAACCTTCCAAGAGCAGCAGCATTAGTATCCTTCTTTTAAGTAGCAGGTAAACAACTGCATCTTTAACAAAAGAGAAAAAAATCCAGAACAATACAACTAACACAAACTGATGCAGCGTAAGTACCAGAGTGATGCATAGGCAATATTAATTGCAGAGTACCAGCGGGTTCTATACCCAGGATAATGCTCTCTTCCTTATCTAATGTGCAATTAGAGATGTATAAATATACAATACATTACATAAAAAATTAAATATCCCTGTAAATTAGATAACAAGCAGCAGAAAGTAAAGTCTTTGCTTTGAAACACCTCACCAAGCAGTCAAAGATTTTCGACAGAGGAATGACAAACCTTCCCAATGGTTTGGAAATCCTCTCCCTTCTCTTCCGCATCCCAGGATAAAGGATTTTGTTTTAAAAACTTAAAGTGCATCTCTAAAATACAGTATCAATTCTTTTTAAAATAAAATGGCTTGTGGAACTTACACAATAGTGTCATATTTTCATGGGCCTTTGGGTAATTTCTTCCCTTCCATTAATTGATTAAATTAAAAACCCAAACTAGAGGTGTGCCTGCAATCTTAACTTTTTCCAAGGGACATCCTTTAGGATCAGTGTCCATGCTCAAAAGGTTGGCTGGCCCATGGCATGGTGCCCACTTTCCAGCAGCAAGTCCCAAGAGCTGGCTAACTCCAGGGCAGCCTGCATGCAGCTAAACCAGCACACCAGCTCAGTTGGATTTTTAAACTTCAGGAGGGGCGACAGTTTTCCCTGCCTCTTGTATTTTTTCCATGTTAAACTCTTTGGGGTAGAACAGGAAGCCTGTACAAAAATATGAATTAAAATTAATTAAAAAAAATATTTTTCTACTTCCTACTTTAAGGACCAAGGAACACTGCCATTCCAGAGCAGAGCTCCATTACCAGTGAGAGACTCTAGGAGATTCAACATCTCTCTTACATCAGACTGGAAGGTGGTACTGCCTCCTCTGAACTCTCTACAGATTATGGGGCTTTAAGAAATGTAGAAACTTAAAAATAGAATTTTACACTTCCAGTGACCTTTGTTCCACATACAGATCAGGCCACCAGAAGCTGCCTGCAGTTCTCAAATATAGGAGGGTGAAATTTATGCAACACATTTGTAACATTTCCAGTTCTGCGGTAATAAGATACCCATCTGCCACCTCCTGTTTCCTAAGGAGGGTTCCTTAATCATGTTTATATATAATACCTATATTTATAAATACAATTTAGCTAATTTTCCAGCTTCTGGCCTATCCAAAGCAAAGACTTTGCTAACTAGTTTTGTTCTAGTTAAAAAAAAATAAAAAAAATGTTCTCAGTGCGTCACATAATACCACCATCTAATCAACACCATCCCTCCCCTTCTCAGACAGGAACCACCTTCGTTACCGATGGTGGCAGCAGCAGCAGTGACTTAGTGCTTAAAATTAACCTCTAGTTCATTCTTAGAACAGTCTTGAAATCTGCTTAACTCCAGCACAGGGAGCCTCTTCCTGCTCTAGCAGTCTTGGTTTGTGCACACACTGGAAGTGCATATTGTGTCTGTTACATAACAAAGAACATTCTCACTGTGTTAGGGTCACACAATTAAAGAACAAAATGCTACAAACAAACAAACGCAAACAAATGCTTTCTGTGTGATGCTCTTGGATCCTTATAACACTCCCCCATTGCAGATTCCTGTTCTGGAAGGAGTTAGGGGACTGCAGGAGAAGAGGTGGCTCACAGCTCAGCTTGATTACCATCATGTAAGGTATAAAGATATGTCCTAGCAAGCATCAGACTTCATCTTCCTGCTCCGTTTTTAACTAAGCTTTTAGGAGGTCCCACTATGCATTACGCTTTGCGGCAGAAGCAAAGCAGTGCATGAAGCTGAAATAAAGTTGCTCTATTGAGAACCCCTCATGCTTCTGGCCACAGAAACTCAAGTGGGCGGCATGATTAGGTGTCAAGGAGTGATCTAAATGAAAACTACCTTCCTGAGGTGGAGTGATCCGAGGACTTTTTCTTGCATGTGCCTAGGATAGTGAAATAAACCCCCTTTGCCACTCCCAAGAGCTATAAACTTAATGAGAGGTCTGTACATCCTGACCCCACTCCTCCCCCCGGCATTCCACTCCCCAGAGTGAGCCGCTGAAGTATAATGAAGGGGTTTTGATGGATGCTAAAAATAACTCCCCTGCAGTGACCAAGAAACCTAAACTGGAAATTCACCTCCCAGAGAAAGGAAGCTTCCTGTGTCTTTGGTGGAAGGCCTGAAGGGGCAGAGGGTCAAGGTTTGTCTAAGAGACCTTATATCAAATTAGCAATAGCTGCTGCTGCTGTCCAGGGGGATCTTACAACAGGCACTTGTTACACATTGGTGATCAGGAATAGGAGTCTGCTTGGTCTCTCTTCAGAAGGGACTATCTTCCTGCCCACAGGATTTAGGGGGAAGGGTTGGAGGCAGATGAAGAAGAAGAGGAGGAGGAGGAGGAGGAGAAGGTGGTGGTGATACAAGCAGCGATGTGATCTTTTTTCCAAAGAGAAGCCAAAGCTCCCTCCCATCCTGGCGCATTCAGTGGCTGGAGAGTGCTGCAAGCACTAGGTTTTAAAAGGAGACAGTGGAGAGAAGATACTTTCCCATCATCAGATTGGATATCGTTCGAATTGAAGAAAGGAGGGTATGATGCACAAGGTGGGAGCAGGGAGGCCCCCATTTCAGAGGTACTCCAAGAGTATATGCCAGATGCATTTTTCAGAGTAGCTTTTCAGGTCACGCTCGTTTCTGTTTTAAAGCTAATCAGACAGGGAAGGGAAGTCACTGATACAATAACTCTCGAGACCAAAGAAAGGTAGAGAGAAAAGGGAAGCATCTCCCCAGCCTTCTGGTTAATTCCTGCATATGCTCCAGAGAACTACCACACAGGGATTTTTCCACTTCCCTTCATTAGCATCACCTCAAAGAAAAGGCTGAGCCCTTCGAATTTCAGGATTTTCAACCAATGCTTCAGTGACAACCTCCTCTCTCTATCAGGAGGGACACGGCCACATTGCCTGCACAGAGTTACCGCAAACTCCACCTGCTCTGCTCTGCTCAGGTTTTGGGGAACTTTATAAATAAACAGTGCCACTCTAGACCCCTATGGCAAGAGCCCATGGGGCAGTTTCTTCCAGCCCGCTGCTACATCACTCAGGGTCTGCTCCTGTTCTCCTCCCCTCAGTCTCGACAGCAGCAGACCTTGCTCTGACCTGCTGAACACTAACAACACCTCCATTTCCAGAATTAACTCAAATTCCGGGATATCTGGGGTCTGAGATTCAAGTCCAACCTGGATGGGTTAACTTATCTTATGTGTCAGCTCTCACAGGGGGTTAAATGACAGGCAAGACTAAGGAAGCCTCAAGAGCAGCGGCAGCTTCTCGCTGGGTAACGCCACGTTTAGACGCTTAGAAGGAACCATTTTTCCCTAGCCTAAGAATCTTGTCCTGAGGGCAGCATTGTGGTTACCGCAAAGTCATAAAAGAAAGAAAAACCTAAAGCATTTCAGACAGATAACAACAAGGACAGTGGTACAGACATCAAAGAGTCAGTTGGAATGGGAAACCAATAGTCTTAAGGAAAAAACAAAAAAATAAGTAACTTTTCTTTTTAAAGTCGTGCAATATTCACTGGATCCTTTTTTTGTTTTTTCCTTTTGTTTTGGCCACATGCTACTAATAGGATTCTCAACACAGATGAAAAGAAAAAGGGGTAGGGTTAGAATAGCTAGAAAAAGTGCTGAAGGAGATGGGGAGGGAAGGGAAGTTAAGCCACAGGATTACATACAAGAGAAACCATCAAGAATTACACAAAGAAATGAGAGGTAACACTTTATCTATCAGAAGGCGAGTTAGAACAGATGAGAATGACACATGGACTCAGTACTTCAGCAGGCCTGTGCGTCTTCGGGCCAGTTTTGACCTGCACAAAACAAAAGGAAAAAGGATTAGCTAGCTTGGCATTACCTCCTGAGCCTCATTCTTCAACCTTCTTTTTTGCCACATCTTGATGTTATTTGATCTACGCTTATTTTGCATTTTTTTACAAAGGAAAATATGTAACAGTGATAACTTGGATGCTGTACTTGCTGCCCCAGTGTCCTTGTGAGGGAAATGGGATCAGTAGGAACTGTAGTTTAAGAGCTCCTCTCTCTATGCCGATAACACAGTTGGGTTTTCAATGAACTTATTAGTAAAATGAAGACTGAGTTTTATCTAGCAGTACTGTGTTACTGTGCCTTCCAGGGAGAGCCAGGAACCTCTGTAGCCCAGCTGACAAGATGGCACTTTTGGTGTGGGCTAGAATGCAGGAACTCTTGGGAGAAAGCCAGCAAGGGGAAGGAGGAGGGAGAGTTCTTCAGTGTCACCCTACAACCTGGCCAAACAGAGAAGCAGCCCAGACCTACCAGCAGCTAGGCAGTGAAAAGTCTAATATATTTGTAAAAAAGGGAGAAAGTCCAGGAGGCCAAAGGCCATTTTAAGCTCTTCATATCTACATCGCACACAGCATCCTGCATATATTTAAATGTGATTTGTCTGGTAAGAAGCTGGTGAACAGATAGCATCCACTGCACTTTTTAGGCTTTAGGGCTGGCTTTTTTTCCACACCAGTAGACTGAGTGCTCACTGGAATCGGCTCCCCCATCCCCTCAGAGCAAATCTGCTAACCAATGTGACAGGCTGCCTGCCCACATTACACTAACCACATCTCTGCTCTGCAGTGTCTGCTCACTCAGACACAGCTGCCTCTTACCGTATTGTGCCAGCAAGAAGAGGGTTGAAGGCGTATAACCAGTCGTTCATATCTTTGTCGTTGATGGCTTGGAGCAGGACCCCACGGTGCTTTGTGCACACAGCAAAGGTATTGGGGGTCTGAAATATTTAAACAGACAGTTCTCAAGTAACCAAGCCTGTAGATGCAGAGATTAGTTACACATGGGGTTAACACTCCTTCATTGCTACTGGAATGTGCCGGTCCCAGCAGTAGTTTCCTAGGAGACATTCAGACAACCGACATACTTTTCTTTCCTCCAGGATGCATTAGATGTGTCCAGTATATTGTTCAGCCCCAAAGCTATTAACAAGAGCATATTTCACACACTACTCGTGGACCCGGATCCTTTGGTAAAATCTTTGGGGCGGGAACAATCTTTTTATGTTCTGTGTACACTGCACCGAACACAAGGGGCCCATTATGTGGACTCCTAGGTGCTACAATAATGCAAATAAAGCTATTGAAGTCAATCAGTTTGCTGTAGTCATATAATGCATATGTGAGGGACTAGAGGAATCAGGGGACTGGTAAAGGGAACAGCCATAAACCTCTCAATCCGAATCCTTCCCAGACTGATGGTGACTGATAGTGGACCAATAGTCTCAGTCCAGCTCCCTGTGGGTTTGCATGCACATCACAAAAACCACCACTGCACTAACTGGGAACCTTGTTGGCAGCCTCAGCAGAGGCGTCAATGGCTGAACTACCACTGAGCCTGATCTCACTAAATCCTAGAAGTGGTTACTCCAGACCAGAGATCAGTCAGATTAGCAGGGCAGCATGGGGCAAGCTTGCATCAGCATTCTGCCCCTGTTCTGTGAATAAACAGAGGACTTCAGTTTCCAGGCACTTAGACTGACCTTCACCATTGCCTGCTGATCCTCGCTGTACTCCACCTGAGCTGTGGACAGGTTTATGATCCCCCTCTCCACAGGGTCTTTGTCACTGTTGTAAATAAAGACGTATGGACGGCGGACTATCACAAAGTGCTTGGCCCAGGAGCTGGAGAGTGGCTCCTTGAAGTGGAGGTACCCCTTCTTTGAGACCACAGAGCTGAAGAAACAGACAATGGAGAAAATATATTTATCCAAGAAAGTATGAAGTGAATTAGCCCCTGCTAGGATGGCCCAATAACAGAGTGAAATGGCAATAAGGCTATAAGAACAGACCAGTGGGTCTATAGTCCTGTCTTCCATCCCAGCCAATGTCAATTTCTTCAGAGGAAACCTTAACCCCATCTCCCATTCCAAAAGGACACCTAGCTGTGCACACGGGACAAGTGATGCACAGACAGCTATGCTGCAGTAACATGGATAAAACAGGTCAGATTCAGGTCAGTAGCAGAACTAGTTCTGTGCATGAAGTGTTTGCAGGATTGAGCACTATGGAAGACAGATCAACAACTCTCCCCTACCCTTCTACTAGCCTCTGAGTGTCTCTTGCAGGCTGCTGCTTTAGTACTGCCAGCAGAAATCTTGGTAGCTATTGTGTTCATCTTCCTCAGATGAGGCAGGACTACTGGAAACCTAAGAAAGCCCCTGCTTTAGAGAGCGCAGGAAATTCTGACACCGCAGCAATTGACTTACCCAGGTCTGATTTCCTCAATATCTGGAACAAGGTTCAGGAATTCATTCTTTCCAGCTCTGGCCAGGAAGGAGGTTTCCACTGTTGGAACCAGCTGGAATTGTTCCAACTCCGGGCAGGGGCTGGAGGCACGGGAATTTGCTTCTGGAGTCCTTTTAAAAAAAAATGAAGGGGGAGAAAAGTAATCACTACAAAGCAACTGGTTGTGACGGCAGAACTGAAAGCATTTCTGAAGCCTGTCTTCTCCCATAAGATGCTCTTCTGTTCTGCAATGAGCCTGAGCCACCAGTTTCAGAGTGACTATATGCCATACCATGACCCATGGAAGCCTTTTGTACAACTCCTGAACAGCATTTACCACAAGCTTGAGGCCCTCAACTCAGAACATAAGTGATCTGCCCACCCGTCAGTTGCTTCAGACCATTTCTTCCTTGCATCCCTCTCCAAGCACAGTCCACAACACTGAGGGGCTGTGCCCAAATTACAGCTGAGTTGATACTAGGAGGGCACTTCCTGGTCAGCACTGCTCTCAATGAGGACTAAAGAATGAGGAAGGTACCAAACTGTCCTTCAATGAGAAGTGAGCCCCAATTTTATCTAAAACATCCTTCATAACTATGAGAAACCAAGCAACAGAGGTCACTCGCCAAATTGGCCTATCATGATCTGTTCTCTTGACAGAGTCCCCAGAACCACAATGGGTTTTACATGCTAAAAACGCAGTGGTGTCCATAACACACAGTGTGTTCACCTGAAGGGGAAAGAGAATAAATGCAGAGAAGAGACAGCAGGAAACAGAATGAGGAAGCATATGCGGAAAGGAGAAGAAGCAGAGAGAAAAAATGAATGAGAAATCAAATGCAGAGAAGGGAGCAGGAAACAGAATGAGGAAGCATATGCGGAAAGGAGAAGAAGCAGAGAGAAAAAATGAATGAGAAATCAAAGGAGAAGATCAAGAGAAGCAGCAGAGTGGAAGTGTTTGTTTAGAATCCCCCCACCCCATCTCTACTTACTTCTGATCCACTGAATTGCACCTTGAATCTGCCAGAGAGGGACAGGTGGATGAAGGTGTGAGGGTGGCACTACTGAAACTGGACACTGATGGGTCCCGCCCGATTGGAGAGATATCAGATAGCTACAAGAACACACAAAACACTGCAGCATAAGATTTTTGTAGTTGGTGTCTGTCACCTTGGTAAGATAACACTGCACTCAGAGTATCCATAATGAGGAGTGCTCAGTGGACTATTTCTACCAATACTAATTACTCTATTAGATAAATACCACAACAGCCATATTTTTGCACCTCATCCCTCTTTGTAGAAATCTCCTTGTTTGAAAAGCAGATATGGTAGCACTTCTGTGGGCACTGTCTGACAGTGTGCTAGACATCTGATGATCTGCATACAGAATCCATCAATACAACATTGGGTGGCCGGTTTTATAACATCAGATTCCTTTCTTTATTGTCATTTGTATCTAAAGTCAGTTCTCAAATGAGTTCAGTTTATCCTTTGTTGCTGAGAAGCTGAGGAACATGATGATAATGAGCACCCCATGCCACAAGGTGAACTATAATACAAGCCGGAGCACTAGTACTAAACCCAGAAGAGACTTCTCCTGCACCATTCAAACTGCCTTCCCTACACTTTGGAACTTGGGGGGGGGGGGGTGGCCACTGAACAACACCCCAATAGACTGAAGTGAAACAAAATGGTTTGAATCCAATATCAGTTGTATCATATTCAGGTGCAACTCTCTCGTGTTTTCACCATGATGGCATGAGAATCTTTACTTTACACAAACAGGCAGCCTTTCAATACACAATTGTACAGTATCTATACATCATACTTCAACTTAGAGAATATGTAGTATTCTAAGACTCCATCAGATTAAATAGAGGGCAGAAAATGTACTGTAGGAAAAAAAACAGGCCTATTGTATGTTTGGCTGCTTGTCACAGCAGCTACAGCAAGCACCTTACCTTACAATCACTGATGCTGTTGTACACCTGGTTAAACTCCCGGTTGAAAGTATGGGTAAGAAGCTGCAGGCACTGAGAAAAAAGCAAAAAAACCAGGTGTTTTCAATTACATTTTATAGCAACAGAGCACTCATAACAGATAGCAACAGAGCACTCATAACAGGCAATCTACCAAGATCCACTCAAGAATTAGTGAACTACAGTCTGCCCAAGACTAACTGATGACACCAACAAGAAAAACAGATGTCAGTCATACAATTCCTATGATTACACTACCCAACACTTCCATATGCAGGAGCACCAAGGCAAGTGCTGGGTATGGCATTAACAACACAACCCGTCACCTCTTTAAATTTCACTGAAGGGAGACATCTTCTGGCTGATTTGAGAGGAGAACTTTGGTTATGTAGCTTATTTAAAAAAGGCTCTGTATAGAACATAGCACATTCACCATGTAATATAAGGGGCGGAGTATGGAAAAGCAAAAGAAAAGGACATGAGACAACAGAAGACTTGTTTCTGGTCCTAAAGTGCACTTGTAAGTCAAGTATCCCCTGAACTGGAGAAGATCTAGCAGAAGGATTTCATACATCTAATGTATAAAACCAAAAAGGTACCAGCTAAAAAACAAGAGCATGTCAGCTCATTGTCCCTCTTCCCCATCTGATCATTTGCCCCAGTTGGGAATGATACAGAGGTCCATTAGATATTTTATGTATGGCCCAAGTAGTGCAGGTGAAAGGCTTTTGTGGTTCCTTCAATGATTAAGCCCTAGATATTTTAACTCTTTCTTGTTACAACATCTTTATTGCATCTTCAGTGTCACAACCTGGACCTGTTCTGTTCTCTGGGCAGCATGTACCTTGGTTGCCAGCTCTTTCTCCCTATCCACCAGGCTCTCGATGTCTGCAGAGTCATAGCCACTGCTTTCACTGGGCGTGACAGCACTCTCAAAAGTGGTAGTGGAAATTTGGGAAGAGATGCTGGTGGAGGTGCTGAGGGTCCCACTGCTCAGACTGGGGGACAGCGAGTCACTCAAGGATTTGGGGATGCTATCGCCAAGTTTCTCACGCAGTAGCAGGAAGTGACGAGTCTTTTCCACCTGAGAATCAGCAGAATTAAGCATCAATTCTAGGACATTCTTCACCCTCAAGAGCATGGGAATCCCTCTCTCACTCAACAGGATATCTACCAGAGAGTCATGAAGCTGGGGAGCAGAAATAACTGGCAACATTGCTAAAAAATTAATCATTGCTTTTGCTGAATGCATTGAGAGCTGAAGGCTGTTTTCACTGGCATGAACAGCCTCTCTGTACCCATGTAGTGGGGAACCTACCCAAGGCCTAGCCTTGCTGAAAATTCCCTTGCAAGGCCCTCCCAATTTGGAGGTTACAGTCAGCATAAAAGGCTGCTGGAAGATTTAATTCTGTCTTGCTCTTTCCCCCTTCCTTTGTGTACCTCATGCAGCAGCTCCAGCTTCTCCAGTTCCCACTGGTGCTCTAGAATGAGGCTGTCACCACGGGGCCTCCAACCTGCCAGATTCTCTTCCCCACGGACATATGCTACAGACGTATCCAGGACTTTCCTTCTCCTCCTCTGCATTCCTGAGGAGTCAAGTACAGAGTAGTGGCATAGGTTAAAAACAGTAGATTGGGAAAAGATACAATATAGACTTAATGTACAGCAACTGGCAGGGAACCCACACCCCCCAACTCAACTTGGTGTAGATAAAATAACCAGGATTACATCAGTGGCAATGCCTCCATCAGTCACACACCACACTCCAAACGGGGGGAGGAGGGGCGGGTGCGACAGCATCATTTTAGTTTCGCTTTCTGCCCTAGCCCAGAAATATCTTTCCCGTACCTCCATAACTGCCTGAACCCTGTTCAGTCCAATTCAACAGAAACATTAAAATGCATTTTTCTCCAAGGCCTGGTGATATTATGGGAGCTTCAAGATAAATAGCTGTGAATGATTGTATCAGGTATTTGCAAGCTCTGAATTTCAGTCCTTAGGAAAGGGTGGGAGGAAAAATCATTGAGAATTCCCCCTCATCCCCTGATACTGCTCCCCCAAGTCCCAACTACACTAAATTGAAGATGCTATCTATGGTGCCCTTCCTCCCTGGGCCCTGACACGCAACCTCTAGTTAATTGGAGCTGTCCTCACTGAACTATAAACGAGCACAGGTGGCATAGATTAGGCCCCAATTCACAGGGGGACGAGTGCTGTCGGGCCATTATTACACCATATCCATTCATCATAGGTGTTCTCTCATTTAAATCTTTCCTCTCCTCCCTTTTGGTTAGGATTATACTGGGAATTTCTATCATTCCTGACACAAGGAAGAAAGGAAAGCAGCAGAATACAGACCCTGGACTTCAGAAAAGCAGACTTTGACTCCCTCAGGGAACTGATGGGCAAGATCCCTTGGGAGAATAACATGAGGGGGAAAGGAGTCCAGGAGAGCTGGCTGTATTTTAAAGAATCCTTATTGAGGTTACAGGGACAAACCATCCCGATGTGTAGAAAGAATAGTAAATATGGCAGGCAACCAGCTTGGCTTAACAGTGAAATCCTTGCTGATCTTAAATACAAAAAAGAAGCTTACAAGAAGTGGAAGATTGGACAAATGACCAGGGATGAGTATAAAAATATTGCTCGGGCATGCAGGAGTGAAATCAGGAAGGCCAAATCACACCTGGAGTTGCAGCTAGCAAGAGATGTTAAGAGTAACAAGAAGGGTTTCTTCAAGTATGTTAGCAACAAGAAGAAAGTCAAGGAAAGTGTGGGCCCCTTACTGAATGAGGGAGGCAACCTAGTGACAGAGGATGTGGAAAAAGCTAATGTACTCAATGCTTTTTTTGCCTCTGTCTTCACGAACAAGGTCAGCTCCCAGACTACTGCACTGGGCAGCACAGCATGGGGAGGAGGTGACCAGCCCTCTGTGGAGAAAGAAGTGGTTCGGGACTATTTAGAAAAGCTGGACGAGCACAAGTCCATGGGGCCGGACGCATTACATCCGAGAGTGCTAAAGGAGTTGACAGATGTGATTGCAGAGCCATTGGCCATTATCTTTGAAAACTCATGGCGATCAGGGGAAGTCCCGGACAACTGGAAAAAGGTTAACGTAGTGCCCATCTTTAAAAAAGGGAAGGAGGAGGATCCTGGGAACTACAGGCCAGTCAGCCTCACCTCAGTCCCTGGAAAAATCATGGAGCAGGTCCTCAAGGAATCAATTCTGAAGCACTTAGAGGAGAGGAAAGTGATCAGGAACAGTCAGCATGGATTCACCAAGGGCAAGTCATGCCTGACTAATCTAATTGCCTTCTATGATGAGATAACTGGTTCTGTGGATGAAGGGAAAGTGGTGGACGCGTTGTTCCTTGACTTTAGCAAAGCTTTTGACACTGTCTCCCACAGTATTCTTGCCAGCAAGTTGAAGTATGGGCTGAATGAATGGACTATAAGGTGGATAGAAAGCTGGCTAGATCGTCGGGCTCAACGGGTAGTGATCAATGGCTCCATGTCTAGTTGGCAGCCGGTATCAAGTGGAGTGCCCAGAGGGTCGGTCCTGGGGCCGGTTTTGTTCAATATCTTCATAAATGATCTGGAGGATGGTGTGGATTGCACCCTCAGCAAGTTTGCAGATGACACTAAACTGGGAGGAGAGGTAGATACGCTGGAGGGTAGGGATAGGATACAGAGGAACCTAGACAAATTGGAGGATTGGGCCAAAAGAAATCTGATGAGGTTCAACAAGGACAAGTGCAGAGTCCTGCCCTTAGGACAGAAGAATCCAATGCATCGCTACAGACTAGGGACCGAATGGCTCGGCAGCAGTTCTGCAGAAAAGGACCTAGGGGTGACAGTGGACGAGAAGCTGGATATGAGTCAGCAGTGTGCCCTTGTTGCCAAGAAGGCCAATGGCATTTTGGGATGTATACGTAGGGGCATTGCCAGCAGATCGAGTGACGTGATCGTTCTCCTCTATTCGACATCGGTGAGGCCTCATCTGGAGTACTATGTCCAGTTTTGGGCCCCACATTACAAGAAGGATGTGGAAAAATTGGAAAGAGTCCAGCGGAGGGCAAAAAAAATGATTAGGGGACTGGAACACATGAGTTATGAGGAGAGGCTGAAGGACCTGGGGATGTTTAATCTATGGAAGAGAAGAATGAAGGGGATTTGATAGCTGCTTTCAACTACCTGAAAGGGGGTTCCAAAGAGGACGGCTCTAGACTGTTCTCAGTGGTAGCAGATGACAGAACGAGGAGTAATGGTCTCAAGTTGCAGTGGGGGAGGTTTAGATTGGATATTAGGAAAAACTTTTTCACTAAGAGGGTGGTGAAACACTGGAATGCGTTACCTAGGGAGGTGGTGGAATCTCCTTCCTTAGATATTTTTAAGGTCAGGCTTGACAAAGCCCTGGCTGCGATGATTTAATTGGGGATCGGTCCTGCTCTGAGCAGGGGGTTGGACTAGATGACCTCCTGAGGTCCCTTCCAACCCTGATATTCTATGATTCTATGATTAAATGCTCAAAAATCCACTCCATTTCTCAAAGTAACCAACTGAATAATCCTCCAAACGTCTGAACAACAGACTGTGCCTGGAGGGACATAGGTATTCCCAGCATACAGGGATATGGATAAACACAGTCCTGCAGGCAGGAAGACAAGACCCCTCCAGAGAGAAGCAGCTCAACGGTGACCTGAACTGCGAACACTAAACTTTATTTATATCTATAAACTGAACTCGTAGGATAAGGCTCAGTGCCTCATCAGCTACATTGCCCAATTTCTTCTAACACTTCTAAGAGAGAAAGTGTAAGGGAGTTTAAAATGTTTCGATGCAGGGACTGACAGTGCCCTGAATATACATCTAAATCAGAGGTAAGAGGCAGTTTAAGGTTTCCACAAAACAGCAATGCTTGCTCCAAAGCTATGGAAGAACTTCTGCACCACATAGAAGCTACTTCTCCTCAATATGGCAATTTATTCCCTCTTGTCCACACATCTGTTATTTGCAGTCTCTCCATCTGCCATAATCACTCTTACCAACTTACACACCGCTACATTTGAATGCACATGCTGATCCTGCTTACCTGGGCTTCCAGTGTCTGCCATTTTGCATAAACTCAGCTCATAGATTCCAGTTACTCGATTGCTGTTTACAAAACACCCACAGAGAGGAAATTTGTTATATCTCAAGAAATAAATCAAGATAAAGTACACGGTCTCTGAAAAGGTTTACATCTTAAAGATTCAGAGGACCCTTCGCCCCCAAAATAGAAATAAACTTGTATTTGAAAAGCAGAGACCCTTGTCCACTGTAAGCTTGACAGATAAACCAGCCAGGCGGCCAGTTCCCCAAATATGGCACCTCCACTCTGTCTCCGGTCCTTCCCTGTTTCTAGGGCATTATCCTTAGGAAGCTGCTGATTAAGCAAATTACAGTTAAGGACTAATGTCCTCCATAGGCCACCTGGAAAATGTGCTTCCCCTCCATTAAAACATCCAAATATCTTTGCAAGGGCTGGTTACAGAGGCAAGTCTGGAAGACAGAAAATCTGAGGAATAGTCCGTTTGGTTTTTACTGAGGTAAACCTGACAAAGGAGGAACATTTAATGCCCTCCAATAGAGCTGGGAACTGCAGCTAAGCAGGCTTTCAATTAAGACCCTTCCAAACTACCATGTTGCATTCTCTCTTTCAGTCTGTATATGAAAAATGAGAGATTACTTACCTGTATAGTAACTTGAGTTCAAGAGGTTTTGTCTCCACTGTAGGACATGAATGTGCCTGTGCACTCTTGACTGGAGATTGTAAAGCAGTGCAGCTCCTAATACTCCCCTATGAGGACATTCAGAGAGGTGTGGACTCACCACCACTCAGTACCTCCTTGACCGCAAAGCCAGAGACTCCGCAGCAGAGGGGAAGGACAACAGGAGCTGGCGCACTCATAGGAACAAAACACCCCAAAGAACTCAAGTTACTGTACAGGTGAGTAACCTCTCATACTTCTTTGAGTATATGTCCCTGTGGGTGCTCCACTGTAAGAGACTCCCAAGGTAACTTAAAATGGACATAGGTGCTGAGGAAGCAGGTCTAAGACAGCTCAGAGGACTGTCACCAAACATCATGTCAAAGCAGGTAAGATAGTATAATGCTTGGTGAACGTATGGATGGAGGACCAAGTTGCAATTCTGCAGATTTCTGCAATGCGTCCATCTTTCAAGAGGGCTATAGATGTGGAGTGCGCCCTAGGGGAGTGTGCTGTCACTCTATGAAAGGATGACACCCTGGCAGTCTCCTAGCATATTACTATGCAACCTGAGGCCCACTTTGACAGTCTCTACCTGGAAATGGGCTGTCCCTTCATCGTGTCTATAAAAGATACAAATAGGCTGTGTTAGGATATAGATATTCGGGTCTGTCTGTAAAGACCTATACTCTAAGAATTTAGGTGTATTCTTATCACTTAGCTAGTTATAGAGGTATAAAAATCAAAATCACTGTCTGCCGGTGTAAAAGCCTTCTCTTACTGTGACAGTCCGAGGCCCTGTTCTTAGGCTAACGCCTTTGGCTAAGCAGCAGAGACAGCCATAAGCTGGGATGCGAACAGACAGATCCTCACATTCCAAACTAGTCACATTGAAATAAGGTGCTATTGGGCTGTTAGAAATACAATCCTGTCCTGATGATGCCTATCGCCTCCAGAGAAAGGGAAGTGCCTAGAAGATGTAAAAGGAAACTTAGTTTGATAGCATCCTGTCTGGCAAGAACTCACTTATCAATAGCTGGGATGTGAAATACTCATTTCTTTGTTGTTCTATCACTGTAGTCCCCATTTCCCTATTGTTTGTCTGTATAATCTCTGTCTGGTTCTGTGATTGTTTCTGTCTGCTGTATAATTAATTTTACTGGGTGTAAACTAATTAAGGTGGTGGGATATAATTGGTTACATAATTATGTTACAATAGGTTAGGATTGGTTAGTTAAATTTCAGTAAAATGATTGGTTAAGGTATAGCTAAGCAGAACTCAAGTTTTACTATATAGTCTGCAGTCAATCAGGAAGCGTGGGGGGGGGGGGGACAAATGGGAACAGGGAATGGGGGTGGGGAAATTGGAATCATGTTTTGCTAAGGGGGTAAATGGGAACAGGGAATGGGGGTGGGGAAATTGGAATCATATTTTGCTAAGGGCAGGAATGGGAACAGGGACACAGGTGTAAGGCTCTGTGGTGTCAGAGCTGGGAAGGGGGACACTAAGGAAGGAAACTGGAATCATGCTTGCTGGAAGTTCACCCCAATAAACATCAAATTGTTTGCGCCTTTGGACTTCGGGTATTGTTGCTCTCTGTTCATGCGAGGAGGACCAGGGAAATAAGTGGGTGAAGGAATAAGCCCCCTAACAGGCTGGGAGAGGCCTTGAATATCTTAGTCCAGTCAAGGAAGAAGCCAAAAGCCATCCTGACATCTAGCATATGTTAGCTGGTTCCCTCCTTGGAGACATGAGGCTTTGGATGGAACACCAGTAGACTGATTTCCTGCTTAATACGGTATTCCAAAGAGACCATAGGGAGGAAGAGAGGATGGGAGGTTGTGTAACCTTATCTCTGTAGAAGACAGTAAAAGCTGGGTTCTCCCATTCATCTAACCTAAGTGATGGCTTTAAGGAATGAAGTCTTGAGGGAGAAGTGGAGGAGAGAGCAGACAGCAATTGGTTCAAAGGGAGGTTTCCTCAGGGCACTGAGAACCAAATTAAGATTCCATTGTGGGGCCAGGTTCTGTACAGGACTAAAGTTGTGTAATCCCTTAAGGAATTTAGTCACAGTAGAGTGGGCAAAAACTGAGACGCACTCAGTGAGTGGAAGGCAGTGATAGCAGCCAAATGTACCCTGACTGAGCTTACACACAGACCCAGTGTCTAAGTCCAACAGGTAGTCTAGTATCTTGGAGAGCAGCATTTCTGATGTTTGACAGGAGTGAAGAGAAAACCAGGAATGAAAGCATTTCCACTTTTGAAGTAAGTTTTGCAAGTAGTAGATCTCCTGCTAGATCGGATAAGGTCCTGTCAGTTCTTCTGCATCTCTCTCAGGAGTCCAGAAGACTGGAGCCAAAATGTTCTTTGCATAACCACAGCAGTAGCTCTAGATCTACAAGTTGTGGCAACAGCAGTGAGAGTAGCCTGCAGGAACGCTTTCACAATTAACTGACCCTCTGGGATGAGAGACTGAAACTGGTCTCTTAGGTCTGATGGCAAGTGTTCAATAAAGCATGTCAAAGTAGAATAATGGTTAAAATCATATTTTGCTATAAAGGCAGGGTAAGTTTGAGACTTGAAACTGAAAAGCCACTGATGAGTAGCTCTTTCTGCCCAGTAGGACCAGTTGCTTGGACTTGTCCAAGGCAGAGAGTCTAAAATGGGCCTGGCAATTCCTTTCATTGACTGCATCCACCACTAGAGAGTAAGGGGTGGGGTGGGAGAAGTGTTTATTTCTTTTGCTGGAATATAATATTTATGATCTGCCCGCTTGCAGGTGGGTGGAATTGTGGCAGGTGTTTGGCATAGAGTGCATATAGGAGATAACAGTGCCTCATTAGTTGGTAGGGCAATTTTCCCCTGGGGGTGATATTTAAAATGTCCACTAGGGAGTGCTGAGACTCCTGGACCTCTTCTAGAGGACTCTGGAGGGAGTCCTCCAGGCATTTAATGAGGTCTTGGAAAGCCCGAAAGTCATCCGCATAAGAAGCTGGTGATGGCATCATCATCTCATCCAGGGAGGACGATGACTTGGCTGAAGGAAGTAACAGTCTGTGCCTCTTGTTCCTCTTCCAGTACTGAGGAGGCATATGATACCGGAGGATGGTCCATTGGTGCCTGTGGATGATGTGGTACAGGTGATGCTGGGATTTCTTCCCAGCTCGTACTCTGTAGAACTGTTCAGCGAAGTGCCCCCTGGAGTTCCAGTAAGCACATTCAGTTGGGGAATGGGTCCCCAAGGGTACATACACCCCTGAGGTCTAAGACGCCTGGTGGGCTCTAGAAGGTCCTCTTCAGTAAACGGATTCATGGCAGTGTGACGGTACAGCACCACACTGGAGCCCTGTTCTGAGATTTCAGTGTCTGAAGTATCTTCTGGGCTAAGGGGGCCCCCGCACAGGTATTGTTGCTGGTAAAGGAATAGAAGCCCATCTGACTGTCAGGTTGCAGCTGTTGGGGCAGGGGCTCTAGTAGACCTCCTTGATAAAGGGAACTCTGGTTTGTGTGAAACAAGGTCTTGCACGGAAAGGAATCTGGAAGGTGGTGGAGGGCTATGACAGTCTATGGCCAAAGACTGAATCAGTACCTGTGTTGGGAATACAGATTGGTGAGGAGAAGGTGAATGCTGTACTGGAGAATTCAACAAGGGAGCTTCTCTGACCTTATAGCTGTAAGAAGGCGATGGCATGAGAGTAGTCTTATGTACATCACGGTGCTGAGAGATGTTTGACAGGACTGATGTAGGAGCTGCCCAGGAGCAGAAAACTTCTCTGCACATGGCTTTTTATGCAGTACCAACGACTCAGTACCGGAGTTGGGTGGAGCATAAGTAGTATCTCTTACAGGATGCAAGGTCTCCCAGAAGTGGGATTTATGTAGTGACCTACCTACCTCTCTTCTTTGTTTCCCAGGTAGATGAAAGAGGCTTCTTTTTCCTGGAAGTCTTGGTCCCTGGGCCTCCTGCCAAGGCTCCAGCAATCACTGAAGCAGCCTGAGATGTTGGGGCTCATGTACAGGAGGGGTGCGGACACCTCATGAGCTAGGGAGCACTTCATTAAGAGTAGTATCAACATAGCCTTGCTGTCCTTTCTATATCTGCCTTTAAACCCTGAGACCACCTTGCACTTTGACAAGATGTGCATGTCTCCTAAGCACTGGAGACAGGTACAGTGCCTATCACCGTGAGAAAAAAAAAATCTCTGGCAGGGCTTAAACCCCAAGGTCTTAGGCACAATCCAGTGTGCCAAAGCACTGAAGTCTTGAAAAAGAGATGGGGGTGATGGTGGGGAACTCACCTGAAAGCACAATGGTGCTGCAATTAAATAAAAATAAATTTAAATTGACAAAAACAAAGTAGATAACTAAATAAGAAGTTTCACAATATGTGAAAAACGCGGGACGCTGTAAAATATTGCTCCATCTCACTACATCTCAAGCTACTGAGAAGGCGGCTGAGAAGTAATTGATGGCGGCGAGTTCATGTCTCCCTATATGCCTTCATGGGGAGCATGAGGAGCTGCTCCGCACACAAAGCCCGGTCAAAAAGGGAACCTGGCAGTGTCCAGTCAGCAGTGCTGTCCAGACACTGAAGTCCGATTGCCTGCAGTAACTGGCCTCCATCACCAGGGGGCAGGAAGAGTAGCAGCTGGTGCTGGAGGAGCAGGCAAGCACTCAGCAACAGCTCCAGCGGAGAGGTACCCGTCAGCTCCCATCCTTCCCCGAGTGCAGCTCTCCCTCCCCTGCCCTACTCACCCCCACCCCCGAAGTGCAGCTCTCCCTCCCCCATCTTGCCCAAGTTACTCACCCCCGGAGCCTGGCTCTCTCCATTCACTCCTCTACCCCTAGAGCCCTGCTCAGCGGGCAGGGGGAGGGTGGTGGAGAGAGCAGCAAGCAGGGGATGGAGGGGAAAAGAGGCAGAGCAGGGGGCGGGGCCTTAGGGGAAGAGGTGGAGAAAGGAGCAGGGGAGGTTCCAGCACTCAGTGTCCTGTTTTCACAAATTAGAAAGTTGGCCACCCTATGGACACCACTTTACGATCTCCAGTTGAGAGCACACAAGCGCATGCACATCCTATGGTGGAGCACCTATAGGATCATATAATAGAAGAACTACACTCTGCTGTTAATCAAAAGCAACTGAAATTGCCGATTAAACTTACGAGTCTGGGGATTTGGAGTAGCCACTGCCAAAGAGATTGCGCAGCGAGCGCGGTGGTGAGATCTTGGCATCTCGTGAGTAGAAGACCATACAGACATCCTTGGTAATCACAGCTGGTTGGATGCAGTGGTCAAGCTAGAACAAAGAAACAAATGGCTCTCAAACACCAAGCAAATGATGTCTGCGGGCCTACATCCATACATACCAAAACATTCAGTTTCACTGTCTTGGTCATGACATTGTTTATTCTTCTTTATTAAGGCCCTACTTGAATTGTGGGATGACTGTCAAATAATTGTGGCTGAGTTGCGGACACGATAGGGAAAATCAGAGAAAAGTAGCAATGGACCTTGATTATTTGCAACAACTTGGAAAACCCACTCCCACTGTCAGCCAGGTGGCTGACAAAATTGCAGTGGAAGCTTAATATTGTGGGATTCACAATTTCCACGATATCTCAAATTAAGTAGTGCATTACTCATCAGGTTTGGGGTTTTTTGTTTTTTGTTTTTTTCCCAAAAAAACAAAACAAAACACATTGCTAGCTAGATTTCTAGCTGCATCCTCTGGAATGATCACATTGTATTAAGCACAATTTTATCTAGGACACATATTACCTACTATACTGGCTGCTTCCTTCCATCCAATTCCATACATGAGCTGTGGGGCACAGTATACTCACCTCCAGATATGCAGACAAAGTCATATAGATCTTCTCTCCATAGGGTGTCACTCGATTGAGGAGAAGGGAGTTATGCAAGGAGCTATCCCAAACAGCCTCAAAACGATAGAAAGTCCTGAAGAAAGTAAAACAAAAGCTTAATAGTAAAAGCACCTCTGTCTCCACTGCAAATGAGAGCGAAGTGCCTCCTCCTGGACTCCATCTAACGATGCGTTTTTTATTAAGCAGGATTGGTTAGACAGCGAACACCTGTAGTAAAGCCCCATCTTTACCAACATTTGAAGAGCTCCAGGATGTCCTTACCCACCAGCTTCCTGAAGCATCCAAGACTATCCATCTACATTTAAATTAACTTGGAGTTGAATGTGCCCTGGCCTGTTATGAGATGAAGACTCCTCTTAAAGCTCAGAGGAAGGGGTTGAATTGAGAGACTGTAGAAGAAAAGACAAGGGAAAAAAAAGCACCATAAAACCATAGGGGAAGTTGGGATGAGAGGACAGTTTAAAAATGGATTCAGCTCTTTCCAAGTGCCTAGGATAGGATTCCAAGACACATGGAAGGATTCTTTCTGTAACCATTGTCCTTAGTCTGAGGTATGTTTTGGGGTGGCATACAGGAATACACCATAGTGCTGATCAGGCTCACAAAACAGGAGAGAAGCCGGTAGCACTAAGCAATAAAACACAATAGCTTCTTCAGGCGATCAGAATAACTCCAAAACTGGTCTAAGTCTTTAATTAAGGCAACAAGGATATCTTCTCCTGTAAGCCTATAAGGAAACACAAGCTGTTTATTCCCAAACTATTCTCATACCCACTCCAACCTATCCCTCAGGTGAAGCTTTGCAGACTAATTACAAGCTGAAATAAGAAAGATTTTTCAACTGGGTGTGCAGGGAGAAGGGCAGCTGTGGCCTGCTGCACAAAGGTCTCTTGTAATCTCACTTTGATCATCCCCCACACACACTCCCGAGTGCCCCCTCCCCAAACATCAGTAGCTGAGAAGTGGTCTAGGTATGACAGCCCCCTCCATTAACAAATTGTGAGTACGGGCTGCAAGGAAGAGGTATACTCATGTGTTATGAGCCTAGTAAAGTTGCATTCTATAAGCCAGCTCCACCTGTAAAGAACTCCTGTGCTGGTGCCCAGAGCTACTCCAGAAAGATGGGAAAAGAAACTAGAGGCAAAATTAGAGAGAAAACAAAATAAAGAAACAGACAAAAAAAGGCAGGATGAGAAATAACTTGAGAGCAGACAGGGCAGAGACAGGAGTGCCAGACTTAAAACTAGCATCCTATAAATCCCCCCTCTCCCTAGATGGATTACATAGGTCCACAGAGCTCAAAGGGGATTCAGTAGCCCATGAGGGCGATACAATCAGCCAATCCAATCCAGTGGTGCTCAATACCATTACATTCTATCTTTAAAAAAAAAAATGCTGCCTGGCTTGCCTTAACTAAAGGAAGAAAAACAGTGCCCCGGAAGAGCCCTGTGCCAAAGGAGCAGGGGCTGAAGCCTAGAGAAGCGGAGATCTGAGGGGCACTACAGTGTAAGGGGACCTCACTTCTCAGCCAGGACAAGAGATCAGGGACAGAAAGCAGCTTGTCTTCTAATCCTTTACAGAGTGGTGTTAATTGAACCCTTGTATTTTAATCTTTTGTCCCACCCCCATTTTGATGGAGACTTTTGCACTTCTGCTTCTGTAGCTGAAGGGTAACTCTTCTGAGCCAAAGTACGTGCTGCTCTGGATTGCTTGACAGAGAAAATTCAGACTGGGTCCCCCTTACCCATACTCTGATGCTCTTATCCCTCACTTCTCAGCCGAAAGTGCAGCATGGTAATTACTGCACTCAGCTTGGTGTAGAGCTTCTTCCTGCTGGGCCCTCAAATGGTCAGTTACTCGGCGGTCCATATAATGTCTAAGAAGTTGGTGCCAAAACGTGCAATCCACATTAATGCAGTCAGACAACGTGCACTAATCAGTGCTATGGTCAGTCAGTGCCTTGCCCCAGAGGAGAATTATAACTCCATAATGGAGACCCTGGGTACCTCGGACTAGCAAAGGTGAATTTTCATTTTCATGAAGCAGATGTAGCATTGATGGAAGAGGGCAGAGTGCAGGCAAGTGTTGCATGGGCTTCACTCACAAAGTGCCACTCAATCAGCAACTGCAATACCCCCTCTTCCATGTGAGTCAAGAACCACTTCTGAATATGGACCATCAGGTGCACACATTGTTTGTCATGGGAGTAAAAACAGGGACTGGATCAAGCTCACTAAACTCCTCAGGCTGAGAACTCAAATGTAAATCAGGTCTCCAGAGATGGACGGCAAGTGCACTAAAACTCCCCCACAAGCTTTGTGGTCTGTGCTGGTCAATAGAACTGACTCCACAGCTTTATTAAGACCCAAAGAATAGAGACAGGAGTAATCATTGCTCAGTAGGGCAAAGCTACATCAGCAAAGTGAGGAAATGTGGGTGAACAAGTCAGTGCAATCCCAATCGCCAAGTGAAAGTGAGACTTCAACAGTCACGCTACTACATTTGTTCTGGTCGTGGGATGAATACATATACGCCTACCTCATCCAAACCAGATCTTGCTAAAACAAATAAGGAGGCAAACAAACAAAAACTCAAAGTGAGCAAACCTCTTGTGCTTTCAATACAGAGAGCAGGTGACAAGTGATACCTGGGAGCAAGAGGAGGGCAGAACAAGGCAAAGCAAGGAAGAAGGTAGAAGCTGAAATGGGAATCTAAGGCTGATTTAGATTCCATTTTAAAGTGAACTTTAGTGTTAGAGTACAGGCAGCAGCAGTGCAAGTTCCCCCACACTGCTCAGCCAGCAAGCCTTAGCCATGAACTGGAGAAGCACTTGTCAGAGGGGAGACTAGTCAGTGTCTCCTTTCAATTCTTGGCTTCTCAGCCCCTAGGCAGGCCAATTAATAGCCACTGCAATGATAATTTCAGGATGCAACAACAAATTAAGAATTGAATGCCATCAAACCATCACCTGATGGCAACAGGCTTTGTTCACTATCATCTTGGGCTAGATTTGAACCAGTAACCTGGCCATTCAGCCCCGGTCCTGGGACTTCCAATGTAGCAAATATGTTACAAGTAGTCAGAGATACTAAATGCTGGCCATGGTTGTCTGCTGACGGACAAAGGAGGAGAAGGGGGGAGGAGTTATGTTCTGTTTATACCTTTGAAAGAATGAAGCAAGGACCATTGTAAGCTCTGTCTGTTGAACAATGAAGGAAATTTGTCTTCATGTGTTCACCTACTGAACTGTACATGCACTAATTCCCAGCACACAAGGGAGGAGGAAATGTGCCACTCCCAGAAGAGCCAAGAGGTTTGCTGACAAAATCCACTAAAAACTAAAAAGGCAGCAACACAAGTGAGACATAAAGCATTCTATTCCACAAGAACCTTTATGTGCAAAAGGAAACAAACAGAAAATACCTAGGCATATCCTTATCAAGAAAGAGCCTGTAAAAACATAGAAAGAGCTTTTGTTAGTGCAGCAAAAGGCAGAACAGAGAAGCAACAGCTGAAAGGAGAAGAACAAGCAGACAAAAAACAGCAACCAGAAAACAAGTCTGCAGACGGTGAGCAAACAGAACACACATCCCTGACTGTGGCATTGGCCCCTCCTTGCTCCCCACCCCTCCACACACCGAGAAACCAAACTCTGGCATTTGGAGACAGACAGGGTATCAACTATACACAAGTGCTACTGGAGCCCTCACTCACCCCCATCCCACTTCCAAGAACCTAGATAGAGATTTTTGGGGCCATACTGCAATTTATTTGGAAGTAAGGAGCAAGGGAGGAGATGTGAAAATCTACCGCAAGTCAAGTAGATCAGATGGGAATGAAGCAACTGTTCCCTCCCAGTCCAGTTATGCTGAAAGGTCAATGCCAAGATGGTAAAAATTAAATCACATTAAAATGTATAAACAACAACTATCAGTGGGGTTATACGAATCCCTCCATCAGAGCTATGAAATGATTTTAAGGTGCCTTTCCATCTCTCCTGAAGCTTTATTCCCTTTTGACTGACAGCTGTGCACGTTCTAAAGCTTTCCAAGGCCCACATTAATAGTCATGCTCACTGCTGCCTGTTTTTAAGAAATAGTCAGCATAAAATACCTAGGCTGACTACCAGGAGAATTTAGAGACTTATTCTATGACTATCAGAGAGAAAGAATTCAGTGGTGAACACTGGCAGCAGATGTCAGCCGTGAATGTCAGCCCACACAGAGCAATTTTTCTATTACAGAGTGCCCTTCAGATTTCTTACAAGACAAGAGGTAAAATCTCCATGTAAGCCCTGTTTCTTCTCCCCACTTCCCTCCTCCTTTATAGAAAGGATTTACTCCCCCTAGAAAAAGTTACTCAATATTTTGGAGTTTTATTTTCACCTTGCACGAGATGAGACATTAGATGGTAATAGCCAAAATACCAGAGTTACAAAATTCAGTACTCACTGACACTAGGGGACAGCACCAAACCCAGTTAGTGACAACACAAAGTCCAGAGTAATCTGGAATTACTTTCTCCACCTAGACTATTGAAAACTGATGGCAGGCAGGCTGCAAATCATGTCCTCCCCCACCCCCTGCCTTAAAATCGGATGCAGAATCTGATTTTTCAGAAAGGTGTGTGTTTTCCTCCCGATTTCCCAGAAATTGACAGAAATAGAGAGGGAGTCAGTGACTTGGCTGATGTTCTGGAAGGGAGGGGCTCTGCCCACAATACAGAATTCTGCTTTGCAGCCCTTCATTGCAGACCCTGAAGCACAGGACTATACAGTTCATGAAATCTCATTAACAATGCACCCCACAAGGACACCCTGAGCCACAAATCCTCCCTGGAAAGACTGCCCCGTCCCACAGTGAAGAATATTCACTTGGGGAGGATACCTCTGTCCCTGATAAGTGATGCTCAGAGCAACTGTTGAGAGTTAGAGCCTCACTGGATGTAAGAATGAAGATTGCAGGTCGCCAGAGCTCCAATGAAACATTGCTTAAAGGCTGCTCTGATATCACAATACACAAGTACATTAGAGGAGCCAATTTGTGACATCTGCATAAATACACTTCACCCCCCGCCTCTCACCCCCGTGACTCACCAGTGGCACTGAAAAGCACAGACTAAGAGTTTATCAGAGCAGGAGTAATGTTTTAACACAACAGGCTTTGTTAGATCGCTGTATGCTTGTTCCCACTGTAATGTAGGGATGTGCATGGCTGCCTGATTCACCCACGGGATTGTCCTTGTATTTTAAATTTCAATTTTTCAACTCCCAGGTGAAATGCTGATCCTCCTTTCCCACCATTCTTTCTTCCTCCTTTCATGGTGCTTATCAATGGAGAGAAGTAATGTAAATAGCCCCAAAAGGACTTTACATCTGCCTACCTGTTGGAGCTGTGAGAAGACTTCAGGTACTTTGCAGAGATTATATTCAAAGACAGAATGGCATCCACAGCAGCTTCATCTACCTCGGCTTTGTTTCTGATGCGTCCTGAAGATAAATGAATTTCAGTACCAATTAAACCTAACCGGAAAGGCTCTCAGAAGGAATTCTCATTGCCAAATGGCATTTTATACCGGAGGTTAAGACCTATAGCTCTAACAGTCAGTCTCAAACCAAGAGCTTTTCCCTCAGGATCCCCCTCAATAGGTGACACTACCCAACCTCTAGTCAGTAATTCATGATGATGATGGAAGGAACAACAGGGGGATACTCACCAACAACCAGCTCTCGCACATCTTTCCAGTGCAATTCACTGCCTCTCTCATGGATAATGGTGACTGTGATCCTACGCTGGATTCCCTGGTGGAGTTAAAAAGGCACAGCTTAGACTTTTTCTCTTTTTTTTTTTTTTTAATTAAATAAATCACTCCATTAAGTCATTTCCATAGGGAAACCATGGCTGAGAGATAAACATGTAAATCTCACCTGTCAGCAGGCTCATAATGGGAAACAAACTTGCATGCCCTTCTGGGCCCTGAATATAACCTAATACAGGAAGAATCTTTTCATATTACAGAGCAGAACTCATCTTGTTCTCTTCACATACCACAAGGGGAAGTTTATTTCACCCAAAATACTCCTAGAACAGTCTCTCTAAACTTCCAGGGAAGGTACATGTACCTTGAGGGTATATAGGAGTCAGTCTCACAAACCCTAGGAAATAATCAGATGTGTGCACATGACCACTTTGTATGCATATTCTTGAGATGGTGCTGGAGTTCCAGTACTGTGCAACCTCAGAGCTCCAGTGGTACCCATCTTGGGCCATGGAGTCTCCTTAAAGTGGGAGTGGACCTCTTTTTACTGGGTATTCCCAATGGGGACCTGCCCCAAAGGAGATATTCCCTTTTCTCCAAAGATCTGTTTTTTGTCCGATATGAGTCCACACCGGGACAGTTTCTGAAGATGGGGCCTGGGAGACAGTGGATATAGAATTTACAGGGGTACTTCTGAACTGAAATGGAACTAGTCTAAGGGGGCTCCCTGTCCAAATCAGAAGCAGGTTGCATGGAGCAGCCTAACAAAGAAAGGTTAAGGCATGCCTCTCACCTTCCAACTTCTTTTAGAAAAGGATTTATTTGTACAGCATTTGTTGGGGAGACAAAAATGGCATCTGGTGTGCCCAGCATTAATGGGTGTTACTGCCTCAAAGGAGGGACAATACGTAAGCCCCAATACCAGGAAGAACTTCACAACAAAAGAAAATCAAATAAGGTAGGTAAACATCCCAAGCATGCTAACGGGAAACCATGCTAAATAAGCCATCGCTAACACACTAATATACACAAATATCTTCAAGTTTCTCTGGAAGAGTGCATCAAGATGCAAACACTGCTGAGCTCCATCTCGCAGCCAGAGGCAGTGAAAAGGAACGAAGTGGTGTCTGAGCCTGCACCACTCTATGCCTAGATACAGGAGCATGAGGACATTAAAGGTGCATGTGCAGCCCCACAGGGCACTGCTGGTCAAAAGATTCCAATCTTGAATGAGTACTAAGAGTGGAATATATATATGACTAAACACTTGAAAGAGCAGAATTTAGACGCCAAACTTCCTACCAACAAGACCCAAGAGCTATAGTAAGAGAGACAGACAGGTATGTGGTAACATAGAACTAAAAGATAAAATGAATGTGAAATTCAGTACATGAGACATCTCCCCACTCCACACAAAAGGAGATAAGTATTTTAGCTGCCCCCTTCTAGCCTCTGTTAGTACCTGGTGAAGCAAGAACGTCCCCTGGCAGGGTAGACCTCCAGTGTGGTCAACAATAGCAGGGATGTATCTGTGTGAAACAAGAATGAACATCCTGGGTTAGAGAAGGTGCGTTTAACAGAGCAGGACACTAGATAATGCTGCTGCTTTGCTCTACCACCAACACACTCTTCTGTAGAATATCCTAATAAAAATAAGGCTGCTTCCAGTGACTCCAAAATCAGCCTCTCTACTGGACTTTAAATCATCATTAAGTATCACATCACATATTAACATTGCTTTGTAAAACTGCAAAATGACCCTATAATGTAGTTCCCAAAGGTCTGTTGGGGAACTCCCTCTATGTTGCAGGGTTAAACTCAATATAGTTCTTGTTAGAACAGGTTCAAAAAAGAACTAGATAAGTTCATGGAAGATAGGTCCATCAATGGCTATTAACCAGGATGGGCAGGGATGGTATCCCTAACCTCTGTTTGCCAGAAGCTAGGAATGGGCGACAGGGGATGGATCACTTGATCATGACCTGTTCTGTTCATTCCCTCTGGGGCACCTGGCATTGGCCACTGTCAGAAGACAGGATACTAGGCTAAATGGACCTTTGGTCTGACCTGGTATGGCCGTTCTTATGTTCTTGTTGGACTGACCTCTGGAGACTGAACTCTTTAGTTAACAAGAGACCAGGTCACATAATCTGTAGCTGCGCAAGCTTCCCCTGGGCACTGCTCTGCCAGCGTACCCAGCCGCTGACCTGAAGGGATCGCATCTAGGAGTGAGAAGGAAGGTCACTCTCCATACTTCTTCAGTCTTCGGCCACTCTGATTAGACTGCGAACAATGGGGCCAACTAATGCCAGTTGTGTCGCTGATACCTATTCACTGGGAACTGGATTGGGACCACTTTATTCCATACAAAACCAGGCATCTTACAGATGAGAATAGCCAAACGTTATAAACCTGGGCTGATCTAAATCAAAGACCTAAAGATGAAGGGATTCCCTCCCACAAGCCATTTTCCTTCTTTATTCAAAAGAAAGATAAAAGTTGAACTCACTCTCCTGTTGGCTCCAGCTCGCTGATCTCAAACCAGACAAGGAGGTCGTATTTGCTCATGCTCTGGCCCAGGTTAGTTTTGCTCATAGTGTTTAGCTTTGTGGCTGGCACTTAAAAGAATACAAAAATTGTTCACAAAAACTGCACACAGGTAATGCTATTACAGTACTTTGGTTCCACAATGTAATTTCAGTGCTTCTTATCACATCAAAGCAGTGTAATATTTCTACCTATGTATGTGCAGGTCATATGGCAAAGACACCTGCAGTCAAAAAGGCAGGAAGAAAACTTCAGTCACAGGCTTGTCTATGGAACCAAGGTGTCTAGTTTTAAACCCACAGTGCTCCCCCAATCCAAGTGACTTTACAAGCAGTTAGGAGACTGACTGGCAATTATGAAGCACTATTTGTTTGAGAGATTTCACTACTCCAGCAAAAACTGAGAAAGGATTACTAAATTCCCTACATGTAAATACAAGGAAGTGTAATCCTTCCACCACCCCTATACTGCTCAAATACTGCACCAGACCCTGCAAGATAGGTGGTCATTACCTAGTGCAGTAAGGGACATGTTTTATATAATCTGTAGAGGCTCTAACAAACCTGATCCCATTAGGCCATTCACACCATGAAGGAAAGGTGGGCATTCATAGCACTTTCCCCCAAACTACTGCTTGGCAAAATGTTGGCACTTGACAGGTTACAAAGAAAGAAATGAACTCTAACTAGGAGAGAGTTGTGAAAACAGGCAACCTCTGCAGATTCATACATGGGAGAATCCTAAGCCACCTCAAAGATCCATTTTTGGAACAGGTTAACCTAAAGCATAGTTTAGAATCATTAAATGTGGCAGGGAAGCCAGATGCTTCAGAGTGTTCTCAAAACGACATCCCAACACGTAGGTCCTTTCTGACCTATACTGAGACCAGTTTTTAAAGAGTTCCAACATGCACGTGTGGAATTCAGGGGAGTCTAGATCTGTTCATATGTACTCCTGCATCACAGTTCTGAATCTCTGAATGAAAGGAGCAAGTCAAGATCCCAAGGATTCCTGCAGAAATTTAAGGTTGATGCACTTTCTACTGGACCTGTCGGTATTTTAGATGATTCTTGCTGTTAGTGACTTCACTTTACTGCACACAGTAGTACACGCAGCTGGGATTGCTAACATACAGTATGGGCATATGCACATAAGGGAATTTAACAGGAGTTATTCCTGAGCAAAAGTCCTGAAAGCCTTGGCTTCCTATATTTCAGTATTACTAGTAAATTAGTGCTTCAAGACTCACTAGCTTTACAGGGATACCTTAACTCCTCAAATACTGAATGGACAAATAGTGCTTCTAGTAACTGGTAATCACAGGAAATGGACAGGTTCTAGCAATACTCCAGTCTTCCCCTCTTTGAGGCCATGTCTACACAGCCCTGCAGTTCAAACTACGGGGGTGCGAACTGCAGTGCACACTAGTGTGCTGTGCTCTAACTATCCCATCTAGATACTGTGGAATTAAAAGGTACCTCATTTGCATTAATTTAGTCCTATTTAAAACAGGACTATGGGCTTGTTTACACTGGAAACACTACAGCCGCAGCGCACGGGACTATGGGCTTGTTTACACTGGAAACACTACAGCCGCAGCGCTTCAATGTAAACGCTACCTATGCTGATGGAAGGAGTTCTCCCATCAGCACAGGTAATCCTTCTCCCTGAGAGGAAGTAGCTAGGTCAACCGAATTCTTTCGTCAATCTAGTGCTGTCTATACCAGGAGTTAGTTTGTCTTACCTACATCATTCCAGAGTGTGGATTTTTCACATCTGTGAGCGACACTGCTGGGCCGGTTGAACTTTTTAGTGTAGACTAGGCCTTGGTTAACGCCACCTAGATACCTTTTATTCTGCACCCATAGCATCCCCATGGGTGAGCGACAGTGCAGTACACTGGTGCAACCCTGTAATTCACCTGGCTGTAGTCTGAACTGCAGGGCTATGTAGACAAGCCCTACGTTTACACAATTTCTTTTTACCATTTCCCCTACCTCCACTTTGCCTCCCTACTCTATTCTTGGGAGCGGACAAGGTACTTATGCAGGTTCTGTTCCTCCGCACCCTAAATACAGGAGAGTGTTCAACTTTGCAACTTTCTCCCCATTCCCTTGGTTTTAATGTTTATTTAGTTGTTTTAATAAATACAGTCAATGTTTTCTGTAGCCTCTCAAGGCTCCATCCCACCATTTATTGAAGATAAGCCTTAATTTAGTGTTCTTTAGGTTCTCCCATTCCTGCCTCAGCCTCTCTTCATTTTCATAATATCTCAATTACAACCCACTGATAAGAGACAAAAATCCAGCTTTACAGGTGGCACTTAGTCAGTTGAGATGCCTGTGTATGCACGCAAGATAGGTAATCTCTTTCAGAATATGAGATTTGTGTTCTGTCTACTCCTTGTTCAGATAACCGAATAGTTAACACAAAGGTGCAGAAAGACTTTACTACAAGAATGAAAGAAGTACACAGCAGGCCAAGACTGTCATGCTAGGTAGTGCGCTCCAGTGACATCACTTGCTCTCCCTCATTCATGCCTTAAGTAGCTGACATCACCCTCTTACACCCCCACCATACCACCAAAACAACAGCTGCAGCTGTGCTCATAGCATCCATGAGCTTATGACAGCTGGACTCAGAGCTGTTGATGCTAGTCAGGAGGAAGGTCAGGGACACAGACCACTGAAGTTTGAACCAAGCAGAAGAGTTCAGCTGCACCAGAAAAGAAAACCCAACACACTAAGTCAGGTTTGAAAATTTATGCGCAGGCCTGTTCTAAAAATATTCATGGGCTGGGTCAGCAAGATAAAGATTGGGTCTACTCCAACCCAAACAGCTGACTTTTAGGTAGGGGGGAAATGAAGCTAGATAATGGTAAGCAGGAAGGAGAATTTTTACAGAACCTCAAAAGAAAATGCCCTCTACCCCTCAATTTTATAACTTACTATGTAATACTTTGCACCTTGCATCTAATGATCTCAAAGCACTTTACAAAGGGCAAGGGGTAAATATTCCTATTTTACAGATGGGACAACTGAGACTAAGCAGTTAGGTGACAAAGTCACAATAAATCAGTGGCAGAGCTGGGAGTGGCATACAAATTCAGACTCCCCATATTCTGCTGTAGACACTAGATGTTGCTTATTCTAGAAGCTTCATCACTCCACAACGACCACAGAACCCAAGGTAGTTTCTGATACTCAGCCCACCACAGGGTAAAAGTGTGGACAAACTGCTTTGGGGTCAAGATTAGGAGTTATTTCTACATCTACCGTAGATCGAATTTGACTACTAACCATCTCTTTTGGGAACCCGCTCGCTTTGACAGCTGGGAACAGGCAGAAAAAGAAAAGGTGGCAGCTGGTCAGCCCCATCCTGGAATGCAGCCACAGCCGAGGATGCAAGCACACTGGCGTGCTCAGACAGCGTGTTCAGCACATGCACATTTACATAGCCAGACATGAGATACCTAATCAACTCAATTTTTCTCTCATGGTCTGAAAAGGGAATGGAGAACAAAAATGGGAGTGATGGAGATAAGCAGGTGATGGGAACAAGGGAAAGGAGATAAAAGGACAGAGGGGAAAAAAAGAAAAAAGTTCAACATGCACAGTTAAATTAAAGAAAATTGAGGGATCATTTCAGCAAGGTTGGCTTAGTGCATGAAAGTGCAAGCAACATTAGAAAAAGCAGAGCAGAATGATTCATAGATGCACCTCTCTCCCCGACTGCCCTCAGAAACGCTTTTGCTTTGAGATGAGGTTGAACACCTGGGAAGGAACACAGCCAGCGAGGATGTTCCAATGCCCTTTGCACTGATTATTCATTTAATTTCTCAGTTTCAAAATGACTGCGGTTCTGAATATTTCACACCCTAGTTCTACATGATGAGTTTACAGACACCTACATAGAACATGTTTGTTCTCACCTGGCTTTGAGAGAGGCATGGGAGGTGGAAAGAATCGTCGGGATGGCTGAGGAGGGCTGCAGAGAAAGGGGAGCAGTTACTTCTGGTGTTTCTCACCTGTTTCTCACCCAGGGATCTCTGAACACTCTACAAAAAAACAGTGAGCCTCACAACCCTATGAGGCAGATACATACAACCCTCCATTCTACAAAGAAGGTAACAAGTACAGATGTGCCCAATCTCACATGGGACATGTCTGGAACATACATAAGCCAGGACTCATTGCACTGCTCCAACACACACACACACACACACACACCCCTTTTTCCATTCCAGCTCAATTTTGCACAGCTTTAAGCAAAGATGGATTACCTTTTAATATTTTCAACTGCCCTTTCCCTAGTCTCTACTCAAGGGAAAACAGGAAGAGAGATGCATTTCCTGAAAATGACTTTATACAAGGATACAAACCTCGGCTGGTTCTTCCCTTTAACACCAGCATATGGTTCCTCTTTGCAGCTACTGTCTCCACCAATCCAAGCCAAACCCAGGAATCCATGCATCATCCTTTCCCCTCACACCAAAGAGCAAGAGGACTAGGAAACCCTTCCCTGACTCAGAACATTTAAGGTGCTCAGCAACCTTGGCTGCTGTGCTTCTGGAAGTCATGAGGAGTTTGAAGCAAGTTTCATTTTGCACAGGGTTCTTTTTGGCTTTAAATATGTATTCTGATCACCTACGTGGCACGCATTATGCGGGTGAGCGGGGCTGTCACTTGTCTAGTATTAGAATCTGCTTAGGGCACACTTGGGACAAATGCTAAGTAGCAAGACTTCCATGCGAGGCATGGAATTCAGGAAGCAAAGGGATGGGGTATGTGGTGTCTACTTCCCATTCAAGATTTATTCCTTCCGCTGAGAAGTATGAGGGGGAAGGACACTTGTACTTCTGAACTGGTCAATACCTATTGAGATCCTGTCCCTGCAGATGGAGAGGGTGCTGCTGATAGTGCCCAAAGACTTCAAACACAATAGGCTTAGTTTTGATGTACTCCACGAAAGATTCTGTCACTTCCACAGCAATCTAGCAAAAAAGGAAAGGAAAGGAGTCAGGGCAGAGATCAAATGAAAACCTTACAACTGCCAAGATTAGAGTCCAGGGTTCTACATTTCTTATCCAGTGGCTGATAGCTTGACTAGAGCCAATCCCAGCAAAGGGAGCCACATACTCAGTGACAGGTTTCAGAGGAGCAGCCGTGTTAGTCTGTATTCGCAAAAATAAGAGGAGTACTAGTGGCACCTTAGAGACTAACCAATTTATTTGAGCATAAGCTTTCATGAGCTACAGCTCACTTCATCGGATGCATAAAAGTGGAAAATGCAGTGAGGATATTTTTATACACACAGACCATGAAAAAATGGGTGTTTATCACTTCAAAAGGTTTTCTCTCCCCCCACCCCACTCTCCTGCTGGTAATAGCTTATCTAAAGTGATCACTCTCCTTACAATGTGTATGATAAGGAAGGTGGGCCATTTCCAGCACAAATCCAGGTTCTCTCCCCCCACCCCACTCTCCTGCTGGTAATAGTAAGGAGAGTGACCACTTTAGATAAGCTTAAAATTGAAGACCTTTTAGAACCGGTGGAGGGACAACCGGTTCTAAAAGGGCTTCTAAATTTGACCGGCCAAAAGTGGCACCTTAGGCACCAACTCCACAGGTGCTCCAGCCCTGGAGCACCCAGGGGAAAATTTGGTGGGTGCAGAGCACCCACCAGCAGCTCCCCGGCCCCAGCTCACCTCCGCTCAGCCTCCACCTCCTCCCCTGAACACACTGGCCCGCTCTGCTTCTCCCCCCTCCCGGCTTCCCACAAATCAGCTGTTCGCACGGGAAGCCAGGGCAGGCTGAGAAGCAAGCGGCTCCCGCTCAGGCCCAGGGAGGCGGAGGTGAGCTGGGGTGGGGGAGAGGGGGTGCGTGCAGGGGAACTGCTCCCCACCCCGGCTCACCTCCACCACCCTCGGCTTGAGTGGGAAGCCGTGGCCTGCTTCTCAGCCCTCCCTGGCTTCCCGCCGAACAGCTGATTCGCAAGAAGCCGCGCGGGGGGGGGAGGGGGCGGCATGGAGAAGCAGAGCAGGGCGGCGCATTCAGGGGAAGAGGCAGAGCAGAGGTGAGGTGAGCTGGGGCCAGGCGCGGAGTGGGGAGCTGCCGGTGGGGGCTCTGCACCCACCAATTTTCCCCGTGGGTGCTCCAGCCCCGGAACACCCAGGGAGTCGGCGCCTAAGGCGCCACTTTTGATGTGATCGGAGGGGGAGCGGCCGCTCCCTCTGCTTCCCGCCTAGCTACGCTCCCCCACCCATAGGAGCCAGAGGGACCTGCCAGATCTTCCTGGGAACTGCCCTAGGTAAGCACCGCCTGGACTCCCCACCTCACCCCCCAGCAGGTGCCTCTGGCTCTTAGGGGTGGGGTGGGCACCCACTACAGTGGCCCATGAGACCCTCCTGCCCGGTTCTGGGAGCAGTCAGGGGACTGGGGGGGTGTGGAGGTGGATGGGGCAGGGGTCCCACGGGGTGGGCAATGACCCCCTCGTGGGGTGAGGAGGGAACCAGTTTTTAAGATTTTGGCAGCTCATCACTGCACATACTTAACACCTGAAATGAAGTAAGGTATGACAATTAACAGTTACAGGAGAAAAATCCCCTGGACCTAAGCACTCGTCAGTTAAGAAAAAGTAGGAAACTATTTGTAACAAGATGGTTGCCCTACATGTAAGACTACACACTATCAATTTGGAAGCCTGAACATGGCTTTTCCCATTTACACTTTCTATTCCCCTGTAATGCAAACTCTAGAGAGGTTTTTATTGCACTTCCCAATATTCTGATGGGTGAAATGGAAGCACAAGGAATTCAGAACTAAAGGAAGGGAGAAGATTCATATAGCCTCTACACACACTTCCTTAAATGCTCTGTAATTTACTAATAGGCATTATGCTCTACACAAAGAATTATATCACTCATTTGATCACTCCCCCTCTGTTTATTCATCTGTATTCCCCACCGCTTTCCTGCACATGCCTCACTGAGGAGGCTGACAGGAAGGCTACAAGCATTCCCCAGCACTGAAATCAGCCTAAAATAGCACTGTATTATGGACACTCACTCACGCTTCATACAGAATCACTAAGCTTCACTTACATTCTGAACATGGTAAAACCCAAGAGGACTCCCCCGGCCATTGTTTTTGAGAGGTTCAGTAGAGAAAGCTTCATCGTGTCGATGTAAAAAACTAAAAGAAACCAAAACAGATCAAATTAGTGAAAACTGCTCAGCTATGAGCTCCACCCCTTAGAGAAACCTGCACATCTCTGCTCTGCTGACCACCTTTTAGGCCTTGACCAATCTTATTTAGGCCGGTTTATTCTAGAAAACTTTGGGGCTCCCTCTACTGTTTTACTGGTTTGTATGTTTGCTAACTCCTCTTCTCATCCTTATTCTTTGGAATCTAAATGGGGACAGAGCTCTCATTTGAGAGCGGCTGAATTTGCCCTAATTCCAGACCATTTGATTCAAGCTGGGTGTATACATGGGATGGTTTTAATTTTAAAGTTATACATAGGTATCATTATCTGGTGCTTAAATGCCCACTGATTTGGACCTTATAAATGTAATAAATATAAACCAATTTACTGAGTATTAGGACTTTAGACTTCTATAACACTTTTCATCAGAGGACCTCAAAGACTCTTCTACAAAAGACCTTGGGATGCCTAGGACAAGAGGCATTGGATGTGTGGCTTTTAAAAGTTGATTCTTATTCCCTTTCTACAAAGCTTTACTCCCTGATGCCATGTTAACACAAAGCAGATGTTTGGTCAGGGCACATGATCTGATGGCTACACAGATTTCTGGCTCCCCTCCCACAGGACACTGCCACACTGACTCCTAAAAATCACTCCAGTTTTATCTCCATTTTCCCAGTATCTAGCATCAGTTACCCCTCTTCACTGCAGAAGTCTTCCCCACCCTGTACTACCAAGGAGAGATTCTTACTTGAACTGACAGAAGATATCTGCATATTCTGGGAGGATGCCACTGGCCTGCAGCACTGTCACACGGAAGGTGAACACACTACCCAGTTTCAGGTGGTCGCCAGCCTCCTCGGTAAACCCTTCCATCACCATCTTCCCATCCAACAAAGTGCCTGACTTCAGGTCTTAAAGAGACACAAAGACCTCCCGTCAAATATTCAGATTTACTACATCTACAGATACTTGACCCAGCAAAGGAGGGATTTAATCCCTCACCCCCAAACACCTGCTCTCCGGTAGTTTATCTACCAAAGGATTTTTCAAAGCCTTAATTCACAGTACATGCAGCTTCACTAGTGGTAGCACTGATAAAAGTGGTAGGGTAGTCAAGGCTCAAGTGTTGTTCCAAAGCGTCTAACAACTCAGAGCAGGGTTAGGTGACAGTGGTAAAAGTGCCTGGGTTCTTCTGAACCTTGTCTACACTATAGTCATCAGCAAGGCTACCACCTACCAAGCTGCACCTGAAAAATTAATTATAAAAAAAATCCTGGTGTAGACAAGACACAGTGATCCCAACAAAGTGCAGAGTTCGCTTCTCACCCAAGGTGGGGACACTAGAGTTGCAAGAGAGGGGTGCACAGTAATTACCAGTTAGATAGTCACATAAATAAAGAGGTGGGCCACTTCTGAAACCTTCTAGTGGATTGACAATGATCAAAACCTCTGAACTACTGCAACCTATAAGCTTCTTCTGTGTGCTACATCGGAGTCAGTATTTTGTAAATCAAAACTCTCACAAGGGAGCAGTCACAATTATGTACCCTAGCACTCTAAGGACAACATTCCTTCACCTGTAGCACACTTCCGAATAAAGCCCAGAGCCCCTTTTCATAAAGAATCAGAACAGCCCCAAGTTTGTCCCTTCAAGTCCCAGAAGCTGTGGCCACTTACCCAGGTCATTCATTCTGTTAATTTCTTCTGGGGGAGTGATGACCTCTGAACTCTGACCTTGCCCTTCCACAATTCTCAGCTCTTCTAGTGACAGTCCAGAACGAGTCATGGCAACTGAAGAAAAGTCACTCTGAGGAACACAAGACAGGGGCTGCAGATGAGAGCCCTGCAGCTTCCAATTTGCCCCCTGTACTTTTTAACCCACCCTAACTGATCTGTATCTAGAACAAGACATTGTTCCCCTCCCTTCACAAACCTCTCCAACCCAATTAATGTTTCTTACCTTATTAAAGTATTCATCATCAAAAGAAATTTTAGCTGTGCCAGATTGCCGAATGCCAGATCCATAATCTGGGGCTTCTTCATCAGCTAGAAAGGCAAAGAAAATATAATATTGGAAACAAATTCCAATGGCAAGAATGACTCGATGGGATACTAGTCTCCCAAGTGGTGGATACCCCATCACTTGGGTCATTTACACTGGAACAAGTTGCTAGATAAAATACAGTAAAGAACTACCTAGCACTGGCTTTTGGGAAGGGAATGGAGAAAACCAGCAAAACAGGTTAGTGATACCCAGAAGATTCAAAGTTAATATGCTGGAGTTTGAGAATTCCTGGGTTAAAAATTTATTTCCATATTTACTGTTTAATTGCTTGGTTTCTAAATAGGTTACATCCAAAATGAATGGGCAAAAGTGTACAACATGATGAGTGAAAAGACCAACAATCAGAGATGAGAATGTCTTAGAGATTTTTCCAACTGGAAACATGTGAAACATTAAAAATAACCCTAATCAGGAAGGATCCATGGCTTGATTAGCAGAGAACAGGTTTTCAATTCCTGTCCCCACACTAGTTCCAATGCAACCACTGACCTTGTCACACCTCAAGATCCTTATCTATAGGGGATTCTTGCTACACAGTGAAGAATATATCAATAATGAAGGTAGTTTACAGCCATTTTCATTTCTTTACCTTATTCATCTAGATAGTCATGCCCAGTTCACTAGGGGTAATAGCTTTATAACCCTTTCCTGCCATGACACAAGATGTACATTAATGACAGTTTGGCCATGACAAAACACCCAATGCAATAAGAAGCTTTACAGAAAGGGATAAAAAGCAATCCAAGGCTTTTTACAGAGAGAGTTCAGTAATTATGAACATTGCCAGATTAGTCAGCAATCCCTCGGACCGGTCTTTCAAGAAACAACAAACGGCCAGGTTTACAGTCCTGAAAACTAAAATCCTCTACCCACAGAGTGAGCACCCACAATGGCACAGCTTCCATGTGCCTATTGATCCAGAGGGACTCTCAAAGCAAGAGACTACTTTGGTCTCTATGGCCCACTCAGCCCAGTCTCTGCCGAGACTGACAATAAGAGAGGGGGGGGGGGTGCCCAGATAGGGCTGAGGTATTTTCTAATAGGACACACATACTTACAGAAGTGATCCCAAAATTAAGAATGCCATCTTGAAATATCACTTGGACTAAATAAAGCCATGACATATTTCAAAGAGATGTTGCAAAATCAATTTGTAATAGCCATGGTTTGCTCTTTCATATCATCCATTTGACTATAGGTATTAAAGTGTCAATGCCAAGGAAAGCAAACCAGGCTAGAAGTAAAACTTGAATGTATTCAAATGTTTCATCTGCCATTTGAGCCTCGGCCAGAGTGAATTCCACAGCCTCAGTGTCTGAGACTTCATTACATGTTCCCATGGAGAATAAGACCTGTAGGGTTGCCTTCCAATACAAGAGACAATGGTTGGAAGTTAGCCATTGCTAGAAAGAGCAGATAAATTACAAGAAGTATCTGAGCTCTCACCAGGATGAATGGTGCATGATCAAATACCAGGCACAAACCTTGACTAGTTCATTTCAGTGTGGGAAAAAAGGACAAAATACCACCAACTGGTTGGCGGATCGAAGACCTAGTCAAAGGAAATTTATTACCTCCTCCTCTCTTTCTCAAAATCAGCAAAGAGAAGGGTCATCTTAGCTAGATATTCCGCCCCTCCTCCCCCTTTAAATCAAGTTTTCCCTGAAAAGAAATAGGAATTTTTTGTCCTTACCCAATAGCCCCAACTAGTCAAACCAACACTGTCACATGAAAAATTGAACAGGGTGCGGCTAGTATGTAGTTCTCTACAATACCTGCTATAAGGGTAAGGGAAACCACCCTAGAGGAGGGAGAAAAAAAAAAACCCTCAGCCACTATACAAAGACAGAGGTTAACTCTTTTCTTTGGATGCTGAGAGACACTGATCTAGCCTATGAGTAACTGAGGAATTAATGCTAACTCTACTCCTTCCCCAGTCCCTGGAGGTGCCTTTATCCACAGAGAAGAGAATATAATATAAAGATGCTAGAGCACTTTATACGTGATTTATAAAGACAGGAAAGACTGAAAAGTCAGGGTGAATATATGGTACGTAATGAAGTAAAGGTTTTATGGGTGTTTATTTGGGACAAGCACATGAGACTCAAGACGTTAGAGCCACAAGCTAGTTCTGCGGGTCATCCAAAAATAGTGCCATTCAAGCCTTTATACTCTCACATGCAGTCACATGCACCATCACTTCTTATGTTTATGCCATACTGTAGAGGAAAGACATTTTTTAAAAAAGTGTTTTAAAATATCTATCGATATGATCTTTCCTCTCTCCCCTCCCCTGTCTCTACACCTCAGGTTGTCTTAGTTACCACATACAAATCTCACAGTGGTAGACAGTGAACATTTCAAAACCTCTAACAGAGAGGATACATTTTCTACACATCAATTGGTCAAATTCGCTAATCGGCCTTGGCCAAAAGCTTTATATCAGTAGAAAGAATACAACCCCGTCTTTCTAACGTGACAGAGTAAGTGTCCTGGGAGGCTTGCAAGTACCAGATCTTAAAGCTGGTCCAGAACCGAATGCAGCAAAAAAGCAAACCTTCTGAAGCCAGCGCCCCCGCCCCATTTTATTTTATTTTATTTTATTTTTAAAATACAGCTGTTCAAAAGCCACCCAAAAGCTTGCACTGCAAGAGCAATCCCAGACTCTCTTACCTGCTATTGCTTGCACAGCCACACGCAGAAATCCTCGAACCTCCCCCTTCTCACTGACAACTGCCACTCTGTGGATAAGGGGCACTGGGTACAGTAGGTTGCTCAGGTATACGAATGCCCTGGTAATAGGGAGTGAAAAACAACATGAGACCACCACGCGTAGAGAGAACTTTGTATTTCATTGGCTGACAGGACACAAATGCGTTCATACAGCCTAGTGTCTGCAGTTCTGCTATAACACATTATCTTGTACTATGTACTGCTATTTTCACACTGCCCTTAAAGAACTCCTGCAGTATTTTCAAGCTAAATTGTGTGAAAACACAGACACACTTTAAACCAGAGCTGGCTGGAGCCAACAGGTCTACATTAGTGAGTTATAAAGTATATAGAGGAGACATTTAAGATGTTGGTTATGAAAGATGACTTTTGATGCAATACAGTTGTAAACAGCATTGTTAGAAAGACGTTAAAAACTCAAGAGGCTCTACTGCATACAAAGCATCATTAGGAACCTTCCATCCTGTGATTGTAGTTTAAAGATAATTAGAGATGACAAATTAAAAGGAAAGTGACTGTTTAGCAATCTAACAAATGTTTAACTTGAATATATATAAGCATTTAAAACAGATTTTTGATTAAGCATTTTCTCTCCTCTATGCATATTTTATAATACACTATATATATATGAAGTAATTATCAAAATTCCCCAGTGAATTATAAAACATCTTTCAGGCTTCTAAAAAGAACAGTTACTGAGTATTGGGGGAGCTACAGTATTCTCTTCAGATAAGTAGCTTGGAATATATTAGATTTCCCACTCCCATATAACAAGCCACCTTGAAATTCTAAAGCAACAGTCCAAAACACTGCAGCTTACAACAGAGTGAATGCAGCATTTTGGGCCAGTACTGGAAGATATTAAAATTTTTAGTTCTAATAAGTATTGTAACACCAAGTGGGGAAGGAGGGGTCTTATTTTGGATTAGTAGTTTGACCAATTTATTGTTCACAACTTTCAAATTATACTTTAAGCTAAGTATGCTTTATACTTCTGAGTTATATTAGAAAGCTCATTCATTTTTTCTTTTAAATGGCAGAACTTAAAATTGTAAAGGGATCTTAAAATGGCAAGTTTAAGTGTGGAAAGAGTACCTCCCCAATCAAAGTAAATATCTAAATGCAGAGAAGCCTAAAAGATCAGTCCATGGATAGCTCTCAACAAGGAAGGCAGGAGAAGGGGTTTTAATGAGTTGAGAAAGACAGTATTATGAGAGGTTTCAGAATTCAATGGATGAAGGCAGGGAGGGTACGTAATACTCCCAGCTACAATTTCCTTACACTTCATTAACTAGAAATCTACATGACGACTGTTTCATTCAGATGGTTCTAGCTGAGCTGACAGTAAATTATACTACAGCACTGAACACGTGTTTAGCTGGATTTCCTTTCACATACACTCCGTTTTCCTCTTGGCCTTTATATCCAGTACAATCAAAAATAAAGCTTGTATCAATTATTATTCTGGGTGTACAGGGTAAGCAACATGGATCCCTGCTGCCTCTGACCAGTGCCCTCAAATGTACAGGGTGTTCACCAGACACAGGAAAACAGATGAAAAAAGAGAGGTGAACTCAGTGCCTTTTGCCCCATAGTCAAGAACCCAAGTTAGATAAAATAAGAGGCTATTCTTCCCTGGGCCTCACCTCCTCAACATAAGGGTGTTTTTGAAATGAGGAGGGGGTAGGCATTTGTCAATTACAAACTAAAGAGACTAAAATAATTCTGCTAAAATAAAGCGATGACAAAATGCAGTACAGAAGAAAAGGATTAATAAAGCTGTAAGAGCAAAAAAAGAGACATGAAGAGAAATATATAACAAAAACAATCATAACTCAGCACATGAATAAATAAAATTAGGATCTACTTCCTTTTCAGTCTGCTCCAAAGTGAGGTAAACACTGATAAATAGGGCCCTACCAAATTCATGGTCTGTTTTGGTCAATTTCATGGTTTTAGGATTTTTTTAAATCACGAATTTCATGATTTCAGCTATTTAAATCTGAAATTTCAGTGTTGTAATTGTAGGGGTCCTGACCCAAAAAGGAATTGGGGAGGCGGGGGGTTTGCAAGGTTATTGTAGGGAGGGTGTGGTACTGCTAACCTTACCTCTGTGCTGCTACTGGGGGCGGTGCTGCCTTCAGAGCTGGGCAGCTGGAGAGCAGCAGCTGCTGGCCAGAAGTCCAGCTCTGAAGGCAGAGGGATTGCCACCCTTACTTCTGGGCTGCTGCCTGCAGAGATGGGCCCTCAGTCAGCAGCCACCACTCTCAGATCGCTCAGCTCTGAAGGCAGCAGCCCAGAAGTAAGGGTGGCATGGTATGGTACTGCCACCTGTACTTCTGCGCTGCCTGCAGAACTGGCTGCCCAGCCAACAGCTGCTGCTCTCTGGCCACCCAGTTCTGAAGGTATTGCTACCCTTACTTCTGCACTGCTGTGACCCCCCCTAAAATAACCTTGCAACTCCCTTTTGGGTCAGGACCCCCAGTTTGAGAAACCTGGTCTTCCCTGTGAAATCTGTATAGTATAGGATAAAAGCACACGAAAGACCAGATGGGGGGGGGGAAGGGGGAGGGAGAGAGAGAGACCAGATTTCACGGTCCGTGATGCATTTTCATGGCCATGAATTTGGTAGGGCCCTCCTAATAAAACAGGGTGAGGAGGGGTAAGTCAGAAAAAGAAATGGTTTACAAAATAATGTTGACTTTAAACCCAAAATTTTCAGGTAGTGCTAATTTGAAGGGAAAGAAGCCAAACAAAACACTAATGAACTCAAATCATTTACACTGGCTGGACCAGGGTAGGAGTTCAGGGAGGTATAATATCACCATCATTACCAATAATACATGCAGTTTAAAAAAGATTAAGTCCAGGGAAAGTAGACACACACACCCCGTTCTCCTCATCTCTCCACCAGGCAGGAATCTAGCTAGCCTCATATCTGTGTGCATATACAATAAAAGACAGTCTCACAGGCAGTCTCTACAAAAAGCCTTCCCACTCTAAAGCTAGGGCTACCTGAACATTCTATCCCAAGATGGCAAATGAAAATATATTTACACACATGACCCAGGTTTTGAAGTTATGATCCAACAGATAAGATATCAAATGCATTCAGTTTTAGAAGGTCAGCTGCAATTTGAGAGTCACCTTGATAAAATGATAACCCCAGAGGACAAAACACACACACACACCCCTTTCATCTTCCACTTCCTTCTATCCAGTTACCAGCTATAGGCAATTGTTTTAAATCAGGGAAAGAAATTTATGTATACAAAGAATCTTTTAGGGTTCCCATCTGGTGTAAGAAATGCTGGATCCTGTGTGGCTGAACAGCAATGGCACATTGGCTGCTGTGGCTGTACAGAGAAAAGCTGTCTTTATCCAGCAATACCGCCTTCCTCCACCTGTTACACCACAGGAGTATGCCAAGCTGGGAGTGGACGAAAGGTTAAGGTTATCTTTCACCTCTCCCTCACACACTGGAGAATTGTCCCACTCTCCCTCAATCATCCCCATCTTCAAGTATCCCCCTGCACTTTAGCCCAGCAGACTGAAAGAGGGGGAACTGTATTAGCAGAAAGATTGGTGAGGTAAAATGGCATATTCACAACAAAACTAGAAATGAAAATTTACAAACAGAAATTTTTACCAAACATAAAAACAACAGAACTCAGAATGATCATGGAATTTTTCTCTTTAAATATACAAAACATCAATTCAGGATTTGAAGAAAATACATCATAACCCTCTTCCGCCTCCCTCAAAACAAAACAAATGTTTTGATATTTCACCCCATTAAATAGTCAGACTTAACATCCCAGCATGCCAGAAGAGACGGCTAAAGGGACCAGCTCTTTGAAAAAGAAAAGACTACAGTTCAGATAGAAGGCAGACAATGCACAGTATAAAATATTGTCGTTTGATTTTAAGAAGGACTGGGTAATTGAATGACTAAACCTCAGTATTTTAACTCTCCCTTTCAGGACAAATTCATCACTGTTGAGGTCAGGAAGGAATGCTACTCTGTCCCACTGTGTCCCTTTTACACAGCAATGCACAGCTAATTAAGTGTACTATGGGGTTTTGTCTCAATCTGTATCACGCAATCACCACTGTGGGAGACAATATCTGCCTAAATGGTAGGCCCAGTTATTTGTCCGTATGCAAAGTTTACAGAACAGGACACACGCTGGAAAATACTAAGGAATGGAAATCAGTTGAACTCTGGTGGTGTCCAATCTCCAGCCATAGTCTAGTCAAAGAACAGCAGCAGGTTACTGCTGTTACAACCAGCATAAGGTTATACAAACTGATAAAACTAAACCTATAGTTAAGGGGATAGCTTCAAATTCAATTGCAGTCAGAGGACAGATGGAAACTCATGAAAAACTATTAATTCAGTTTCATTAAAATCCTGTATGATCAAAAGTGGAGTTATATAATAGAGGCAATTTACAGGAGATCAGATTGACTTATATACATCTAGAGATTCAGAGATCTGGATTCTTTTTATATGTGGATATAGGGTGTAAGTTACCTAACTGCAAAGAAGCACAAGTGTTCTTTTCATACACTGCATTTGCTCAGCCTGTATACAGTGCTTCCTGTGGAGTCTGGACGTTAGGACTGTGAAATGAAGATGAATAGTTCAACATTTTCCCAAGCACTCCACACACTGAATGAATATACACAATAGCATAATACACTCAGCATGCTGGCACTATTGTGAGAGCGTGGTTCCTGCTAGTGCAAGCAGTTACTGCACATACATGACAATTAAGAAAACTCCACACCAAAACTGACAAATCTGTGCGTTAGATTAACCTGAAATAGTCGTGCTTTCAAATGTGACTTTCAGGTGTTGAGTGGTAGGAGACAATATTTCTCAGGGAACAGGAATTTTCTGCTTCCTTGCATCTTTAAGAACTAAAGTTTTTATTCCTCAGGGTTTAAGGGGGGTTTAAGAACTTCTGAGCTCCAATCACAATTCCAATCACTTACGAGCTCTCTCTATAGCCAAAGCAAGTCACTCAACAACCCTGTTCTCAATTTCCCCATCAGTAAAATCTGGCTAACCTGCCTACTGGATATTTCACAGAAATTATTTGTGAATACTTTTTGTGATCAAAACACAAGTATTATCCGTGTAACATGCTGTAAGTGGCTGTGTCTACACGAGAGTCTTTAAGACTCCCTAGAGCATATCTAGGCTATGAAAATAGTTGATGTTCTAAAAACATGTTTTTAAACTCCACATAGCATATAGAGTAGACAGGGTTTAACACATTTAAAACATGCAGAAAACTAGCTAACATGTTTTAAAGGTGTGAAACCCGGTCTACACAACATGGTATGTGGTATTTAAAAACTATGTTAAACAGTTAACGGAGATGTTTTTAAAATTCCAATTATTTCCCCTAGTCCAGACAGGAACCTTGGGATGAGCTATTTTTCAGACCTTCAACTTTCCTCCCATTCTACCCCAGTCACAAAGAGGATGTTAAATGAGTTTTCTAAAGGGGGATTTATTAGATTAGATGTTACCGTTTCCTTCATATTTGTTGGAACGCTCCTTTAGAGAAAAGAAGAGTCAGAGCAATACTACCATAATCTCTGCAAATCAAGCACGGTGTCCAGGTAAACAACACCCTAATTACTACAAGCAAGGGAAAAGGAATTGGTTTTATGTATTGATGGGTAAAGCTTGTATTCTCAAGGGCTCCTTGGGCCCTTTAATGTGGAAGATTTGCATTATAATCTTAAAACTGACAGACTGCCTGAGTAGGTCTGAGGAGTTCCATTTCTAGATATGGCTGGGCTTGATTAATGTTCTCCATTCTGAAAGGCAAAGCCTCTGCAGCCTATGTCAAGAGCTGGTCCCTTTTGGCTATTCTCACAGTAACCTCACCAACCTTCCCACTAAAATGAACCAAGGGGACCGGTCGTAAAACGGGTCGTGCCCATCACTGAAGAGGTCGGATCCCTCCTCTGTTCCAGCGTCGGAGCCAGTATCATCCACAAAGGCCTCATCATCAAAGTCTTCCATCTCATCCTGCTGCTCATCGGCCAGTTCGGTTATGTCGGAGTCAGCCGTGGAGAAAGTGGGGGAGGGCGTGCGGTCAGCAAGGCGCTCATTCACGCAGCCATGGAAAATGGGGGAGCTAGATATCAGTTAACGGAACACTTTGATTAACAAAGCAAGGGGAGAGAGGAATGCTTCATAACACAGATCATACTGCTGCAGTCAGCACAGAGCCCACCATAACAGCAAGCAAAAGCTTTAGACCATCTGGATTGGGATGAGATGGGAGGAAGGGGATTGCTGACATAGTTAGGGAAAGACGGAATCCTTGGACTGAGCAAAAAGCAAAGGAAACATGAAGACAAACAAGGCTAATCATGTATGGTTATTTACATTGTTCTTATTAGCTCACTTAGCGTATCTACAATCTGTATATCCACCATAAGGCACTTTAAAAATAAAGGAGTGGCTCAGCAATCAGACACTTAATGAATCTCTGTCTCCTCTCACTAGGTGTTTAAATCCTTCCAGAAAAAAGCAACAAAACTGCTTTAGTGTCACACCCACACAAAGCCCTCAAGCTCTGGACCAGTTTTCCCTTGGTATTTCCGTAAGTCTTCAGTCTCTCTCACAGCAGTACTCCAACAACTTCAGACAACACTTAACTGGTTATTTCAATCCCTTCCTTTTAGAAATAAATCTTAAGTTTGATTAAGGGTGAATTCAAACACTTACCCTCTGAAAGGTTAAATCTGTATCAAGAAAGTTTTAGGCAGCATTTCCTGCTTCTTACCAGCGTTTTGGTGATGCAAGACGATCAATAAGATCCAGAAGTTGGATCATCAATCCTGAGACCCCACATACATGGCTGATATGACTACACAGCCTAAAACTCTATTCAAAGTCACAGCTTTCTCCCCGCAATGAGTAGGTGAAGTGCCAGGAGATAGAATTGTCATCACGTACCTACCAACCAGTTTGAACCAATGGAATCGATCGTAGAAGGGGTCACTACCAGTCATTGTGCTCTCATTCTCATCCTGGGCATTGGACGCCATTTCTCCAGCCCTGTCATACATCTCCCGCATCAGCTCCAACCTCTGCCTACACAGCAGAAAGTCCCAAAAAAATTAATGTTGAAAGAAACAATAAGAATTTGCTTCTACCGTATGATGAATGAGGACATTAGTACAGAGATGCTGTGGTCATTTTTCTAAAAGAGCATGCATACCACAGGGACAGAATAAAGTATCGTCCTAAAACAGGCAAGGGGAAAGGGGGGTACAAAGAGGTAAGGGGCCAGTTCATCTCTACTGTACTAATGCTCTACCATAATGTTAGGGGTCACTGTGCTGTGGGAGATGCCATCTTTTGGAAGAAATGCAGAACACATGCCAGTCAAGGTCAATAAATATCCCATGGCTCTTTTCATAAGAGCAGGTTAAGCCCTGAGGCTCTGGTCAAATTTAAGCTTCAGTCATTACATTCTGCCTCCCCAAATTCCTCCTGCAGTTTCATCTAGGCACATTCGTTGCTTTCTGCACTGAACCAATGTATCGTGTTGGTGTGCACTACTGAACAGCTGTCACATGCCACCCAAAAAAGTGGCTGCATTTCAGTACTTGGCAAAATGACCCCACTATAAACCACAAGCACGTAGAGGATTATTTAAGGTTTATGTTTCAAAATCCTTGGATTACACTCCAGAAGTGCAAAATTAAAAATTGAAGAATCCGTAGTCATACAAACAAGTAGGAAACCCTGGCCTATCTTGTGCACATTGCACAAGAATGATGGAAACCACCACCTCAGACTTGAGATGGTTAAAATTTGGGAGGGTTTTCTAAGGGCAGATCTCCATTACTGAAGTTTTACTTTTTAATTTTGTTTATCAGTAGTAGGGTTATGTGAAGCAGAAGAGAAGGAATGAGTACCAGACAAGTGCAGGAAACATATATATTAAGGCAGTGAGATGAACTGGGACAAGTCTAGAGAGACCTTAATAAAAAAAACCCTACTAATTTTGAACTAGACCCTACTTGAGTTTCTCCAGGGACCAGTAATGTGTTGCTCCATTCTTCACATCCTGGACTTCCACAGCCACTACTGTCCGAGGGAAAGGTCTGTTGTTCCGAGTCTTCTCTGACTCATTGGGCAGCAGCTCAGGGGGCAGAGGGGAATAGAGAGTGTTGGTCAGCAGGACAAACTGAAACTGCACCTGAATGGAGAAAAACAAATATATTCATAGAAATCAGGCACAAGGGGGCTTCTATTTAACAAGTAGCAAGAACACTCCCCAAAAGCCTCATTAAAATGAGACTGGGACCCACCTAAACGAAAGAAGGAATCAACTTGATTTTTATCTCTGAGAGCAGCACCAATTTTTTAAGTTCAAAACATTTAAGGAACAGCCTGGTAGTCTAACAACAGCATATAATACTGCCATGTTGGGCATCTAGATCTAGCATTCACTTTTTGATAAAAATGAATGACCCAACATGAAGTTAGAGAGAAGATCCCTTTTCTTTTCCATCTTAACAAGGCTTTAAAGGATAACTGGAATGGGGACTGGGGAGACAATGTAGGGGACATGAAATATACAAAAATAGATTGAAAGAAATACAAATTCAGTATGGAATCTGAATCATGGCAGTCAAGCCTCAAAGCACTTCACATACCAAAATAAAAACCACGAGGTATGGTGGGTTAAAGGCAAGAAAAATAAGTATAATACATCAAAGCAGGATCAGTATACAGACAATATCTAGGAGTTTGGTGGTCCGTACAATCTTACCTTCTTCTTTAATTCCACGCTGATTGCATTGGCCTCTTTCAGATAGACTGCATTGCCCCAGAGCTGGTCCCTTAATGAAGTGAACTGGTGAAACTTCCATTTCCTGAACGCCCACTGGGCCAGTTCATATTCATGCTGAGTCCAGGGCACTGAGGAAAGCAAGGAAATAGCCTAGTCAAATGTAATGGTTTTCCCTCCAACACACCCATTCAGAGGTTATTTACTTCTCTTCATTTTCTTGTAAAATACTTAATGTTGTCACTGAAAAGAGAGCATGGAAAGGAGATAGGTTGTACTCATTGCTCAATGGGTAACTAGCTCTGATCTTCCACTCCAAGCACTGGAAGCTTAACCTATAAAGCAGGGGTCGGCAACCTATGGCACACGAGCCAATTGGACCCGGGAAGACAGCAGGGTGCCACTAAAAATCCTGCCCGGCCTGCTCTTTTCTGCCCCCCAGCCCACCGCTCTCTCCTTGCGGGGCAGGCAAGCTTCCCCCTCCCCCACCTCTTCCACCAGCATGCTAGTTCCTGCCCCTCCTTCTCTCCCGCCCTGCGGCCGATCAGCTGACAGCCCTTGCTAGGAGCAGGAGAGGTAGAAGTGGAGCTGCAGCACGCTCTCTGCTCCGGGGACCATGGGGAGGGGGGTGGAATCAGGGCATATCCCCTCCAGCCCCCTGCCGCGAGCTGCTCAGGGCAGGGGGCTGGGAGCACCCCCACGACCCCAGCCCACACACCCCAGCCCTCTGCCCTGACCCCTGCACCAGCCCCACACACCCTCAGCCCCATGCCCTGACCCCTGCACCCCCCCCACAACCCCAGCCCTGATTCCGGCACCCCCACACATACTCAGCCCCCCCACGCCCTGACTCTTGCAACCCCCATATCCCCACTCCCACCAAACAGGAGCTCCTGCACACACCCCACATTCCCACCTGCACCCCTCGCACCAAATGGAAGCTGCCCAGGTAAGCGCTCCACACCCAAACCTCCTGCCACAACCCTGAGCCCCCTCCCTCATTCCAGCTCCTGGCCAGACCCTGCACCCCAACCTGCTCCTTCACCCCCAGCCCTGTTCTCAGTGCACTCCCACCCTCAGCTCAGTGCAGAGAGAGAGGAAGAGAATGGGCTAGAACCAGGGAGAAGGTAGGTATCTACTCTATGTGGACAGGGCCGGGACTCCAGACCGGCAGCAGGCTGAGCGGGGCCGGCAGCCGGGACCCTGGCTGGCAGGAGCTGGTGGACAGAACCCCAGACCAACAGCGGGCTGAGCTGCTCAGCCCACTGCCGGTCTGGGGTCCCGGCCACAGGCCCCGCTCAGCCTGCTGCCAGCCTAGGTGAACGGAACCCCAGGCCGGTAACGGGCTGAGCGGGCCAGCGGCGTAAGATCAGCATTTTAATTTAATTTTAAATGAAGCTTCTTAAACATTTTGAAAACCTTGTTTATATACGACAATAGTTCAGTTATATAATATATAGACTGAAAGAGAGAGACCTTCTAAAAAACATTAAAATTCATTACTGGCACACGAAACCTTAAATTAAAGTGAATAATTGAAGACTCGGCACACCACTTCTAAAAGGTTGCCGACCCCTGCTATAAAGCATTTGGAGTAGCTAGACCGAAAGAAAAACTAAGCAAGCTCTGGTTACTTGATTTGTAGAAATCCAGAAGGCTAAAACGCTAATAAAAAAGAGAAAGCAAATACCCAGGGAGAAGATGGTTAAGCTCTACATCTGTTGAATCACTCCTCCCTTCCTGGGTGTTCTGTAGCACAGAGAGGAGTTAGCTGCATAAGATGCTCTCACTTACACTAGACCCAATCAGGAGTTTTTTTTCCACAAGGCAAGTCTACACTACAGCGCTACACTACCACTGTAGCATGTCTGGCGAAGACGCGCTATGCCAATGGGAGAGTGCTCTCCCGTTGGCATAATTATTCCACCTCTGCAAGAGGCAGAAGCTATGTCAGTGGGAGAGCGTCTCTTGCCAACATAGCGCTGGTGTGGACAGTGTTTAGGTCGATGTAATTTACATCGCTCAGGAAACGTCTTTTTTACACCCCTGAGCAATGTAAGTTAGATCGACTTTCACGGAAGTGTAGACCAGCCCACAGATTAGAGAATCCTAGCGCAAACTCACGAATAATCTCTGTTTAGGACACGAGAGCTCTGTGGACTGGCACCAGAATATGAAGCCCAAAGCTCATTCCCATCTAATGGCTGCTGGGTGGCTTAAATGAATTTGAGGGTCCTGGTCCAGTTCCTTTGTTCAATGCTCATTCAGAACCTGTTCTGTGAATACAGAATTTCAGTCTATATGGCTGTCAAATTTGCTCTTTAAGAGGCCATCACTTTTTCACAAGTTCCAAAGTTGGTTTTCCAACTTATGACAAATATCTCTGTAGTACAACTTCCTTTGCACCAAAGATTTGGAAACAGCCAGAACTGTTTCCAGTCTCAAACTCACCTTCCTCCTCTTCCTCTTCCTCCTCTGTCATCTCAGCAGCTAGGGATCGCGTCTCAACCTGCTTCTGCAAGGCCTGCAGTTTACTCTCATAGTCCTGTGGGAAGACAGGAGATACCGTGTAGGAAAAAGACAGACATGAAAGTGAAGAGGAGACAGCCAGAGAGAGATAAACACTTCAGGAGTGACAGACACACAAGAGGAGAGGAGATATGCACAAATATTTCCATTTAACTCTCAAAGAGATCAGACTCCTCTGAAATAGAATTCAATAACATACTAGACATCTTTGGAACTTTTCCTTCTAGAAGAGTGGAAAGGAGAAGACGAGGGTGTCTGTAAGATATGCTGGTATGTCTGCCATGTGTTTTCCTTATTGTAAGACCCCCATACACACAATGGCCATAGACTGTGGAGGGCTTTTTTTTTCCCCCAGTGGGAAAGAACTCAAAACTGGAATGTCAAGAGGGCATCGGTAAATTTGTCGGTATAATTTACCTAGTTTTGAAAGTACTTCTGGTGACAGTGCACATTTTGCATAAAAAGTGCGCAGGACCAATGGATCCATGCCCCACTATTCCATCCCTCACACACCATAAAAGTCATTAAAATGGAAAACTCACTGCTGATACAAACTAAATAGTGGAATAATGACCAAAGTAGGATTATAAAACATGGAAAAGCTGAAGATCAGTGCTTAGAAATTGAGGTTAAGTGCCTCAAAGATTAAAATGTTTGTGAAACAGTTTTATGCAGTTAACATTTTTGCACTGTTCTCTATATTATTTAGTTAGGCTACATGGAGATGGACTGGAGAGATGGTGTATCTTCATTGAACCAAGACCGTGAAGAGTTAGATATTCTATTGAGTTTTGTCTTTTGGTGCAATGGAATTAATTTTATGCTTTAAATGAAGTTTATTCCTTTATCAAGTTCTCACCACCTAGGGTGTGAGTGCAACACACCATTATGTATATTTAATTTCACACAGGAAGAAAACAGTTTTATGTTTATACAGATAAGACTAACTGTGCCTAGGCCAAAGCAGGTTTGGTTCTGAGCATACTATGGTCCCACTGGTAAGGACGTGCAGGGGGTGAAAAATTTATCCCCATCATGTGAAGTGGAGGAATGGACCAGTGGTATTTTTCTGACTCTTAAGTGTTTGGAAAAGAATCAGACCCATCCTAGTAGAAAAATGTTTAGGATGTTGTATCTTGCAAAAGTAATTGCCTGGACAAAGTGAGATAAAGTGTCCTGTCACCACCACCAAGTTCCTTCTCCCAGTGGGTGGAGAGAAGGAGGACAGCACAGGAAAACAATTTCTCTTGGAGCTCCCCTATGAGCAGCGTTAGAAGTGAAAGTTAGTATATCCTGCTAATCTGCAGAGGACTCTGCAAAGGCTTACTCAAATAAACGAAAGAAAATACTGATATTCATGGAAATACAGAAAAAAACAAACAATAAGACATATGGGCATTTACTCAAAGGTGCATCTCAGGCTCTAGATCAGATGGCAACTTGGGTACAGGAGAAGACAGAAGCTTAACAGAATATCATACACTTGTTTTTAAATATACTGACATCCTAAATGTCAATAAGAAAGTTACTAATTGTGAAAGGCTGAGTACCTGGGTGTGGAGATGCATGTGAGACAAAGGGTTTGGACCAGAGAATTTCATCCTGCCTAAGAGGTAGGGAAGATGCTATGGGCCAGATTTTCAGGAGTACTCAGCACCTTGTAGCTCCCACTTTTGAATGTCTGTACGCTTACTTAGATGTCTAAATTGGTGTTTGCTGGATGCTCTTAAAACTGGCCCCTCTGTAAAACTACCTAAAACTCACTTTGGTAATAAAAGTTGCAAACCTCTCCAATTTAACATGGATCAGGAGACCTTTCCACCACAGAGCACCACGGCAGTGCTATAGTCCTAGTAGCCAGGGTGTTCTTTTGAAAGGATAAAATAAACATAGCACTAGACTGCTGGACAGAGTAAAAAGGGGAGAAAAGATCTGTGTTGGGATTGCAAAGTGAGAGGAAGAGGATTACTTGTGCTTAATACTCAAAGACAGTCTCATCTCTCGGAGGGAATTCTCATGTTTTAGATTGCCTCCCCTTATTTCACGGTTTGATTGGTTTTACCAGTGAGATGATGGGCTCTTTCAGTAGCGAGCCCTTGTAACATACAAGACCATGGAATCCCCTAGCTAGTTAATTCGCCATGTGTCGAAAAGTCCCTGCACTTGGCCATTTCTATCCCCACTGAAAGTTCTGTCACTAGCTGTCATTAAAACAATACTCTCTTGAGAAGTCAAGGAAATCTATGGACTCTAGCTTCTGGGTATTAACGGGCTTAGTTATGACTGAGTCAGGTGGGTGCTTTGGGGAATGCAAAGGAGATAAAACTGCCAAGAGCCTCTGTCAAACCATCTGATACTCCACAAGCAGGCATTTCTCTTTTCATAGAATATCAGGGTTGGAAGGGACCTCAGGAGGTCATCTAGTCCCACCCCCTGCTCAAAGCAGGACCAATCCCCAATTTTTGCCCCAGATCCCAAATGGCCCCTTCAAGGATTGAACTCACAACCCTGGGTTTAGCAGGCCAATGCTCAAACCACTGAGCTATCCCTTCCCATTTGTGGACACTTATTTTCCTTGAACATACACAGTTCAGCCTTACTGTACTAGATTGTCTTATGACATGTGAGGGCTTGACACATACATACGCACCTTTCCCACTTGTAAGCGTGTATCCTTACTGGGGAAAATAGCCCCCCCCCCTTTTTTTTTTTTTTAAGAGAAGCTTTGAAGAGTGTTTACTTTAGAAACATGCAGTAATTACTACTTTCCTTTCTAAACTGGTGTAGGTTTTGTAAAAGAGGAGGAAAGTGGTAAGAAATTGGGTGATTTATAGGAGCTTGGTCAAGACATCTGCAGTGTTAAACCTGATCTGAATGGATAGTTCTGCTTTGGAACCAACAAGACATTCTTGGTGGAGAAGCATACAGGAGATGAAGGGAAAGCCTTTTCACAGTCAAAGGTAAGTTGATTTTATAACCTCGTAACAGAAAGGGTGGCAAAGGCAAAGAGGTCCCGTATCTAACTAAAAGCAGCAACCCTATTAATATGTTTTCAGCACTGGAACATACTTTCAGCCTCACGCTGTACCAAAACGAGGATGCTTAAGGGATTACACACCTTACTTTAACACATTATATACAGTATAAATATACACACACACCCTAGCACTCACAGAATTTCAGTCTTATTGTGAGCCTGGGAGAAAAAGAGGAGCAGAACCCAGAACAGTGTTTCATCAGAAGAAAATTTCACAGATTATGAATTTGTTGGTTCCTCACATGACAAGCTTTTAATCTTTCTGCCTTCATCCTCCCTCCTCCAGCACTCTTGGCCACCCCCTGCTCCCCAAAAAAGTTTTGGGAACTAAGTCCCCATAACACTGAATACATCAATATGAGAGAATGAAGAGGCGTGCTTTATGAGGCTCTAGTTGTACATGAACTGAAATGGACTTCAAGACCTTAGGTACTTGCATTGCATGAATGGGGCCCACACTGGATCATTTGTGGATCTCCTTGACGCTGAAGATCATCACTTATTACCCACCAAGGCATGGTGATCCTTTATTTTTTAGTTGGTGGTATGTGCCTTTCCCACAGGCATGAGCTTTGCACTTCAATCATCCCCTATTTCAAGATCTTTGAAGATTCCAGCTTGTCTCATCTCAGCTCCAGATCTCAGAACTCACTTGTCTTTTTTTAAAGACACTTTCAAGCATATAAATGCAACATGAATTTAATTCTTAGAATTTTTATGTGGGGATCAAGGGGCAAATACACACCAATACTTCAGAAAGTGCAGAGGGTGTTGCTGGATTCTTTGGAAGAATTTATGCAGATATTTAGGTTGCATTTCAAACCTCTTTGCTAGTCCATGATCCAAAACCCTAGAACTCATTCTTTCCCTTAATGCATTTCTTCCAATGCCACATTCTAAAGTCGAATTGTTATGAAAGTGTCAGCACTGCATCGTTCCTCATTCCAATGAAGTGCCCAAACTTCAGTGTTACATTGTTTTAAGCCCTACTTAAACAAAATTCTTCAGGCTTATTTACATGGGGACAGCCAGGAAACTTAATCCACATTAACTAAACATGTGAATGATCTTTGAGTGTCCCTGTGTAGACAAGCCCCTAGTTAAGCTAAACACCTCGTGCACCCACAGTATATCTTATCACACCAGTTCAGTACTTTGATGGAAGAATGAAGGAGCACGCAGAAGCAGAAGGAATGAACTTTAGAATTCCAGCAGGTGGCACCCTTCCCACAAGGTGATGGCATTAGGGAGGTGACTGCTGTCTTATTCTAAAGACACTTTCCACAGGATGCATCCGATGAAGTGAGTTGTAGCTCATGAAAGCTCATGCTCAAATAAATTGGTTAGTCTCTAAGGTGCCACAAGTACTCCTTTTCTTTTTGCGAATACAGACTAACACGGCTGTTACTCTGAAATCTAAAGACATTGAAACAGAAGTCCTGACCACTTGAGGTCATTAAAGCCCCCCTGGCCTTTAAAAAAAAAAAAAAAAAAAGACTAAGGGCATTTCTTTTTTGTATCTGGGCCATGTTTCAACTCCTTGTTTTTCCTTGAACTTTCAGTTGAAGAAAATTCACTTATCCTAAGCTGTAGTTGCTACATTCTCTCCACAAGGGGTTGCATTTCAGTGGAGGATGAAGGGATTCCTCTGTACAGTTGATAAATCTGTTTATTAATTATCCCTTTGGAATAAGAGCCATAGGTAAAACAGATTTTTTTTAAAACATTGTGTCCCTTGCTGAAGTTCTTAATGATTTCTGCTCTGTAAGGAAGGGATTCTTTTTGTTTGCCTGGTGGGTGAGGTGGTAGAGAGAGATGAAGGCTTCAAGCTGCAACAAGTTTGACAGTGACATAGAATACCTAGAACTCTAAAATGCATTTCAATATAAAAGGCAACTGTCTTCTAGAGATCAGTTTTTCCCCCCTAAATGACTATACCACTGTCGCTTGAAACTCAGAAAGCAAGCAGTGGGGAGAGGGATGGGAGAATAAACAACAAACAAGTCAAATAGTCAAACATGAAGGGTAGGATTCATTTTCTTGGAGTTGGTCTGGAGCTTTCGGAGACATGCTATTAATATGAAGATGACATTTTAGCGGTCTCCTGACTTATTGTTTACAGAGACAGAGGTGCTGTGGGAGAAGCAGAATCTAAGGAATATGCATTTCAAGCAGTGCTTACATTAGTGGTGCATTACCCACCAACTCCTTCAGCATCCCTGAAAAGTAGAATCTTTGTTCTGGCTCTTTCAGAGAAGCTGAAAGATTGACAGAAAGAAGGGTTGCAGCATCGGAAAATGTTCCATCACAACCCCTTGTTTCTGTTAGTACTTGAGTACAGACATATTATTTGGGTACGATAAGGACACAGTAACTCATCCTTTGTCTCTCCTTTTTTGTAGTGATCCTCTTTTTTTTTTTTTTATGTGGACTCAAACCAAAAAATCAAATATAGACAGATATCTAAAGATATGAACATGTTCACAGTATGTAATTTTTCCCCCCTTTATCCTCATCTTACAAAAAGAAACAGGTTTGTTTATTTTTAAGTACACTAGGTCAGGTATATTTTCCCAGAATAAGGGAACATTTCACCAGTGAAATAAATATTCTTGTAAGATAGGACTGTTTCCCGGCAACAGGCAGTACTCTAGTGTTTAAGCTATCAGGCAGCTTGGCTTTCAATACTGAATAAAAGGATGAACAGTCATCTTGATTCACAGACCGTGTGATGGGACTGCTGGGCTTTGATACTGGTCATTGACTTTTTTTTTTTTTAAACCCACACAATGGAAAGAGATTCAGGCTAAGTGTTGGATACTTTATCTGAGTGGTAGCTTTCAACTGAAAAACTGTGGTATAACAGAACAAAAAAAAAAAAAAACTGTACAGAGAAAACAAGACCACTTAGAAAATCCTTAAAGCTTTTTATTTGCAAACGTGTGGTAGGATTTTTATTTTTTTTTAAATGCCTGACTGGGGTCTGCTGCTCCAAGAACACATCATGGTACAGACATGTCTCTTCTAAATTTCTGTTCCTCATTCTTTGGGAATAGCAAGATGGTAAAGATGGACTTTCCTATTCCTTAGTCTATAAAGGAAATTATGAATTCCCTGCTGTGCTTCCTCAGAATTTAAACTAATGTAAGCAACAAGATTACAGCCCATATCCTTCCTGCACTGTAAATGAAGTTTCATAACATGTGGTGGTAGAAGCAAATGGGGCCCCTGCTATATCTGTCTCAAGAGTAATTTAATTTTACATGGGCCAATTTGAGAAACAACTGAAGGAGGAAGAAATTTTAAACTTAACTCAACTAGAATGGGTCACAAGACAAAAAAATTTTTTTTTAAAAATACCAGAAAGGCTAAAGTTTTGTGCTACTGAATATACCAGAGATAAGTCAAGACGCTTACAAGAGTATTTCATAGTTTATTGAAAAAGCACTTGTTACAATACAAACCAGCTTTGCTTTTCATGAGGAAAGCATTTGCTCTCAAGACAATCAAACTTTTTTTTGAAAAACGTGAACTGGACAGATCTGAAAATCCCATAATTTCATTGGAAGGAGACTTACTACCTCCTTTAGAGTAACAATGGGTAAACATGGATTTCTCATCTGGCAGTTCTTAAAGTGGTTCAGAGGCAAGTATCTGGGTTTTAAAACACACAGCTTACAAGAATGAATGGAGAAAGATACTGAAAATATGTTCATAACACTTATTATACAAAGCTCTCCCCCTAATCTGATAGATTTCTTAAATCAGATAGCCTGAAAAAGTACACTGAAGTGAAAAAATAAGAAGCATTTCCCTCCGGTCCCAAGTCCCCAGTGAGATTTCTTTAAGGATAAGAAAACCCCTCACGCTAAGGCACTGTTGCATGCAAGTCAGCTGCCAACAAAGCAAACAGAAAATCAGCCCTTGGCAATTAACTTCCTGAAAAGGCACCTGCATCATGGATGCTGCATTTTTCCATTAGCATGAAAGCCTTTTCACACTTATATAGGAAATTGACTGTTTTAGTGCTGGTTAATTCCATCTGCATTATAGAAAGGGATAATTTAATAGTTTTTAGGTTTCACCCTACATGGTTTGTAATAGCCTCTTAAAAGATTGAAAGAAAGCCAGCTTCCCCTGCCCAATTTTGGCTCCATTTGGCAGTTACTGTATTTTGCTCTTTTTTCAAGTCATGCAGGAAAATTAAGAAGCAATTTATGTGGACAGCTTCAGAACAGCATTTGCTAGGTAACTGATGCAGAATTCAAACAAACTGGGTGGTTTTTTAGTGCTGCACCAAAAAACACTGACAGTCTTGGGTAACAGAGTGATGGTTTAAAACCCATTCCCCATCAGATACTTAGAGCTAAGGAGAACATTTCTTTCAAGGTAGTTTTAAGCCAACACACATTGACAAGACTTTTATTTAAAGTCTGGGATTTAAAAATCAAATTAGTATATGATTTTATCCCATTTCAAAATACATACTTGAACGGATTTCAAAAAAACGGCATGCAAACATGTTCCTTTTGCATACCTCAGCCATGTGCTGGTTTTGCATAGGTTATTGCTATATTGCGCAAACAGAATGGGGACACACAAAATAGACTTATTGGGTCTTTCCCTTGTGCCTGGCTCCTATCCAGGATAATCTCTGCTTGGCTGGAATGTTCCATATGAAGGCACATGGGAATTTCTGCAGATACTCATTGTTTTCATCTCTCCCTGCTTGACACAAAACAGAGCAGGTCGTAAGACATTTGAAAAGGATGGCAGAGGGACAAATCATATCACTCGTTATTGCCAAATAGTAGGAATGGGACAAACTATTTACACAGAGTTCTATAGTAAAGCTAACAGCACAAGGTTATTTGCAGCCCAAAAATAAAATCAGAGTGCTGACTCAAGCTGAAAGAAAAGTGCTGTCTTTGTACCAGGGCTTCCTTTCTTTGAAGGATAAGGGATTTCAGTGTTTCCATTGTTCACAGAGACTGAAATATGGAACAGATGCAACTGGCATCACCATTTTGGACAGAAAATTAACCGTGTCATCAGTTTAGAGCCATCTGGGAAGCAACGCTATTGAACCTCCTAAATCCCAGCGATCATAATGTGTCAGGAAACATTCATGTGACTGGACTGCAGTGTTGAGACCTGAGTGACTCATACCAAAGTAGTAAGTCTCCGGTTGCAATTTAACCATGGAGTTACAACCAGCTCCTCTGTGATAATATAGTTCAGAAGGGAAGAAAATATGTAGGCAGGAAATAATAAAGGGGAGGTAAGTTGCAGGCAATTTCTGCTCATTTATAGCTATGCTGAAACATGCAAAAGTGAAACTGTTACCAGTAGGGCTTATGTTTAACACAAGGAAAATGACCTCAAGTAGTAAAATCAAGGATATTTGTGCAACACAGCACAAGTCATTTAACTGTACAAACGTAACACAGAACGTGACTCAACCACACTAAATCAGCCATAAATACTCAAGTTCATTTTAAAAATTGCGTTCATGTTAAACCTTACAGTAAACCAAGTTTCCCTCCAAAGATTCAGATTTGTCCTAAAAATTCAAGTCCAAAAACAACTTAAGTAAATAAAAATTAATGAAAAGACTACATTTTCAAAAGCAAAGAAACAAGTCCTACAGTTAAAAGTAGCACTTTCCAATCAAGATAAAAAACTCCAAAAACCCATAAGCCTAGTTCTTAGTCAAACAGCATCTACTTTTTTGTCCACTATTTTTAGTGTCATTTGTTCTGAAAGATTTGAAGTAGGATCACAGGGTTTGCAAGTGTTTATGTTGTTTTCATTTGTAAATTTAGGTACCTTTGTTTATGGTATAAGTTAAAATACTGCGTCTAAACTGTACTTTTCTGGGGGAGGAGGGGTAAATGACAACAAATGTTCCCCTTAAAGTGACAGATTTGTTCAACAAGACTTGAAACAGAGAGCAATCTGAAACCAGAAGGCACTAGAATGAGGTATTATGTAAAATGAATCAGTTCTCTAGCCCTCCTTTATCTGCCCCCTCCAATTCACGGTAGTATTCTAAATCCTCACCAGTAATACATCTGAGACCCAAAGCCTAACCACTGCAGTGGAAGAAATCAGCTCAGAGTGTCTTTACTGCACCATTAAAGAACAAAAAGTGCAGTGCACGTTTATCATCTCAGTATAGTAAGTTATAACTAAAAACCATTATAATAGAGACAGGATGGGAATGAGAAAAAGCTTATTTCCATAACATGGCTCTGGCCATGTGCACAGTCCCCCATAAAACCCCATTCAGAGGCAGATTTCTACAGTCATGGCAATTTCATACTGATGTTGATGAAACTAGGCAGGAGGACAAAAAGGCATGGTACTCTCTAAAGGGGTGGGGGTGGGGGGCAAGTGTCCAAGTAGCTCTCATAAATTTCTGTAAAGGAGACAGCACATCTACAAAAAGCCACGTATTGTCTTGCCAGCTGACAGCTTTTGGTTTACCAATTATTTAAAAACATGGGTTAGGAGGTGAAAAGTGAATTGAATGGAAGAGCCAGAGCTAAGCTTACAATATAAAATGATCGGTTTCTTCATTTCTAACCAAAAGGTCACAAGAGACATTCAACACTATAAACTAGATTCCCCTTTTGATTGTCTACATAAAAAGATGGAGGGAGGCAGCTCTTTATATATTCCAGACAGTATTTTCAGCTTTAGAAAAATACTCCAAGATAAAAAATAAGGAAGGTACACTAGCTAATAGGGTACCCTCTTTTCCACAGTCTTCTAATCTATAAAGGGGTCTCAACATTTTTCACAATATTTCTCCGAAGTCTTGAAAATTGCACCATGATTCATAAGCAAAAAGGATGTGTTGAAATACCAATATCTTGTGCTTTGTACATCAAGTCACTCAAGTTCTAATTGGCCAACTGAAACCCAAGGTAGATGGTGATCAAAACTGTCCCATTGCAATGCTTCTGAATGATAAGCCAGCACTGACCCCTTCTCCCATTTGTCCAGTGAATCATACTGTAGTTTCTCTGCCAGCTTTGAGGTTAGGTGCAGAGAATTGTCGTCTCATCCGTGGAGGTGTCACAAACTGGTCGTAACGGCTGTGCCCATTAATCTGTTTTGGGTGGATGTTAACTGCATTGCTCTCTGTATTGCCTCCACTGTTGTGATTGCAATAGGATTGGTGGTGCTGGTGAATGTGGCGTTTCTGCTGGAACTTCTGGAGGTCTGGGTTCTGGTGCCCACTGTGGGACTGCAGTGATTCAGATGAGCCAGATGTCTGACGGCACAAGCTTTTCTGGTAGCCATTGTTGAGAGAATTGCTTCTCCAGCGTAACTGAGGTGGTGTCTGTTGCTGATTGCTAGGCTGTGGCTGAGTGTTCAGCTGTTGCCAGTTAATCTGGATATGATCTTGACTCCTTTGTGGGTCATGTAGGTTCCACAGTTGCTGAGGATCCTGGGAGACAGCACTGCCACCTTTTTCTCTGTTCTCTTCTTTGTTCTCTTTCTCTTCCTCCTTTGGAATTCGGACCTCAATAACCTCATCCTCTGTGATAATTATGTGAGTACCTGGACTCCACGAGTTTCTGTGTTTGGGGTTGCTCTTAAATGGAAACCGGGGCTTACGGTTTTCAGGTGGGATAAATCGGTGAGGCATGTTTTGTCGACGGAGCTGTTTGGCGATTTCCTGCTGTTGCAAGTTCTTAAACCGAATTTGCTCTTGCCTCATCCAGTGCAACCGCCCACGCCTGAAGGCTGGGTCATCCTCCATTAATTGGGAAACACGCTCCTCTTTATCAAGCTCATCATTCTCATCTTTTTTCAAAGCGTTCGCATACTTCTTGTCAGCATCCACCACACTCACAGAGTTTGGATTTTTAACATTAGCAGCATTAGCTGTGGTCGACTGGGCTCTCAGCTCCTGTGACCCTATCAGTGGTAAAACCCTCTCCATTTTTAGCATCTTATTTCGGAGAACTTTTATTTCCTCATCCTTCATGTTGTTCTGCCTTTTCACTTCCTGCAAAATATCTTCCAATTTGTCTATATGTACCTTAAGGTCATCCACATCAGTTACTCCCTTCCCACTGGCCATGACATCTTCAATCCTCTCATCTCCAACTCCCACAGTATCCCAGACATCCCGGGCAACAGCTCGCCATGAGTCACGCTCATTGGGATCTTTCTTTCCGTACATGGCACAAAGCTCTTTCATTTTAACAATGGCCAGTGCCTCAATCTCCTGCCTAGTATGCCTGAAGTCATTGAGGGCTACCTCATAGCAGATCTCCTTCACAGCCTGTATCTTTAAGTCTGAGATGGTGACCCATTTTGAGTCTTTGCTAAGGCGCCGGCGTTGTGGTATCTGGTACATTTTAATAGGCTCTCGCTTCTTCCCACTGCTGGGGAGACCACACTTTTTTACAATGGTCTGCAGCTTGCTGGGGGGCAGCTTCTCTCTCAGGGAGGTGATCAGTCTCCAGCTCTCCTCACACGATCTCTTGTCCGAATCATCCCCACTATCAGAGTCTGCATCCTTTGGAAAAACAAAAATCAAGAAGTGGCCCCAAAACAACCAAAATTAAAATTGAAAAAAAAAAATGGAAAAACTAAATAAAAACAGGCAAAGAAAACTAAAACAAATAAAAATTAAACAGAACAAATCATATGGATGTCTCTCACGACTGAGTGTAAGGACATGAACATTTCTGTCAGCCTCCCAGCATTGTTTCCTTTAAAATATAAGTTCTCCAGTCTACTAAAATTTACATTTAAATATAACTTTAAAATACTACATCTAACCTAAGTTCATCCCCTCCCAGCCCCCCTCCAAAACCTTTAAACAGAACTAAAGTCCTTGACAAAAACAAGGTGTAAACTGCACCCCACATATGTTACGAAGACATGCAATTCCATGCCACACACATGTGCCTTGGTTACTGCTGTTGCTTCTTTCAGAAAATCCTCCCTCAGTGAGTGAACACAATAGCCATCGTAGAATGATGGGATGAGCAGCCAGAGTAAGTCAGGTTAACACTGGTTAGTAATGTTGTATACGGTGCTGGGATGCTTGAGTTTAGAATCCACTTTACTACAAGAGCAGCCAGAGAAGTGTTAAGAGGATAAGAAATAATAAAAATAGAAGCAGCCAATAGGGTCAATGTTAAAAGTACCGTAAGTGCTACTATGACAGGTGAAGATGTTTCATAATCCAAGGAAGACTTGCTACTAGCTAAGCGGATATCAAGAATCAGAGTTTCAAAGGGTTTTTCCATTTGCCACCTTGCTGTGTATTTTAAAAACATTGACAGACTTGCACGTCTGAAGAGTCAGCATCAGAAGAATGTTATAGTAACTTTTAAAAATTGTTTTAACCAATAAAAATGCTATTCGATACCCAGTTTTCTTCCAATCTTCTCAAACCTTAGTAAACATTTAACAAATTCGCACCTGCAGCTCCCATACATTTGCTAAGGATTGCACTTGTTTTGCTTCATTGTTCCAAGTTTTCCAACAGGATTTCTGAAGAGGTCACTCTTATTAAATCATTTTATTGAGAAACTCTTCAGGTTTCTATAAACTATGAATGGTTACTTGAGAGATAAATACTATCAAAAACTAAGTGTATTCATTACTGATAACTGCAAACTGGAATTAAGTCAGCCTATTTTTAAAAAGGTGGGGTTTTTATACTTTGAGATCACTCTTCAATATATAGTCCATTTCTGGTTGTTAATCTGATTCTCTAGAGCTTGTATCCCCTTCAAATACTGCAAGAGTCAATCTCTGTTGAAGTAACTGCAACTCGCAAGTTTTTCAGACAAAAGAATTACAGAACACATGAAAAATCAAGAACAGCAATAGTCAATTATATGCTAGGGAAATATGCATCTCTGGTTCTAAACCACTAATTGACAGACAATTTAAAAGACCCTATAGGCAATAGTTGAGCAATAAAGAACAGGGTATATGCAATACAATATATTCTGCTTCTGGGAATGATGAGATGGATTTTAGAGAAAGTTCTGTTCTCTAGGGTCAGTAACTTTTTTTTGTGTTAACATTATGTGTACTGCTTGTGAACTTATATTATCTTAAGATTTGTAATAAAAATAATTTAGACCATATTCCCCGTTTAGGCCAGAACAGATGAGTAAAATAATGGTGAATTATTAAATAAATAAATAAAAAATTAGAATCTGACAATCACTCATTATGAGTTTATGGCAAGCTAAATCTGGAGCCCCAAAAAAGTAGTGTTACTAGCATACTGCATCGTGCAGTGGAAATGGAAGACACCCAACAGAAAGCTTTATCCAGAAAGAAAAAGTCATTCATCATTCTTGATGTCACCAATATTACTCATACATTTAATAATAGCACAGAATGATACACTATGTGGTCATTCTCCTACATGAACTCAAAAATTAACTCTAATCCATTTGGCACAGCTACCAATGTCAAAATTCCCAGGGGTCGCTTCATGGGCATTGCCACCTAGGGGCAGCAAGTCAGATGGGAAGATTATCTGAGAAGTACATATTCATTTTCACTCCAAATTTGAAAGGAAGTTTGGCAAGCCTCGCCCCTGGTCATGCCAACAAGACATCCAAATATACAGTTATAAGATTTGGGGTCAGGAATTGTAATTTGCTATATGTTTGTGAAGCTTCTATCACAACAGGGGCACAACCTGGTTGACATCTAAGCCTGCCACAAAATAAGTTGTTAACAGCAGCAAGGGTCTCCCAATCAAGATTAGTGCCAAGTTAAGAACAAACAGAAAAAAATACCATTTCACAATTACCAAATGTTGAATTCACTATGGCAGTAGGTCAGAGTCTGATACTGTGGTTGGATCATACTGTGACAATTATAAACATTTGCCAGTTACAGAAGCTAAAGTTAATCAGTGCCCATGCTTTAAAACATTAACCAATTGTTTTTAAGGGTCAGGAAGGTATTTACCCTATGCACGCCCCCAACCCCACATACAATACTGCAGAAATGGCCAAATGCACTGTGGGGGCATTTCTGAAGCACTGGGTATTGGCCACTGCCAAAAGCAGCATACTGTCCAGATAGACCAGTGATCTGATTTATTATAATTTCTCAACCTTAGGTAAACAATTTTTAAAGAATCTCATCACTGATAATTTAGAATGACATCTTCCAACCTTGTCCCCTTAAGATAAGCAAAAAAACCTGAGTTTATAGAAATTACTTTTATTACAGTATTAAATATTCTTCCATAGGAATATACACAGAACAGGGAAATGAACCCTGCTTTACAGAACTTTTACAAATGCAGCCTTGTTTTAAACAGGCCTCAAAATAATTTAACAGTTTTGGCATGTGTATTTCACACAATTTGTTAACTACACATGTGCTTTTCAGGGATAAAATGCTGCCCCATCTTGAAGCTATATCGTTGTCTTTCTAAGCTAAGTTTTAAGGAGGGAACACCACTTCTCATCTCCTGTGGCTCCAAACACACAATGGCTACTCTTTACCTAGACTATTTCCTTATCTCATGCATTCAATTCACTCCTTCCCAGTTTTACTTTCAATACAAAGTCGCCAAGATCAAACACTAGTGACTAGTCCCATCAAACTCTGTTCTGGCTCAATTTGCAGTTGCGCCTCTCCATTCTCAAAGTGATCCCTTTTGAGGAAAAACTCTGGGTGGGAGTTATAAGGCCACTTGATATTGTAGTTAATGAAAAATAATGTTAACTCTCACACAGCTTGTCTAGCAAGGAATGGATGCCACAGGAGTCCTAGCTCCTTGGGGAAAGAGCCTTGTGACAAATCCAGAAATTTATTCAACTCTTCCAGAGCTTCTAGGGGCTCCCAGGTTCTCAGATTCTTCTTAACAGCAAGCTGCAACCCCTAAAGTTCTTTTCACCAAGGTTAACATTGTCCTGTGGCTAACAAAAATAATAAAGAGCAGATATAACTGACCCAGTGTTACTCAGGAAGATCAGACTTGATTGCTGGGCTCACACTTGCTCTTCTGATTGACAGGAGACCTGGATTCTGCATGTATCTGTATTGCACTTTAAAAGCTACGTTCCATTAGAACATATCTGACTGTATAAGCAAGAAATTCCTACCCCCAATTATTACACAATGAACACTCAAGTTGAAACATTAGACTATTTATTGGACTTCCTAGCTATATAGGTGGTGTTTTTCCCATGGGTTTGGAAGAATGAAAACTCCTTTACTATACACCTGCCCTCAATCAGTGTTATGCCATGAAGACCCTTGCAAGGGATTCAGACTCCATGCAGAGGGAGGGAGCAGGGTTAAAACATGCACAGTGCAGCAACATTTTCAGACATTATTTGTAACACCTAGCACATGAACATAGTCTAGGTGTTTTGGCAGCACAAAATTAGTACTTTCTGGTGATCCAAGACAAACATTCAGAGTTCTAACATTCACAACAACTAATCAGACTATTGAAAAGTAACTTCAAAGCAACGACAATGAAGAAACATCCTCCTGTTGACCCAAGTTACAAGTCAGCAAACTTGACCAGTCCTCCCAAGCACTGCTTAGTGCCCACAGGTGGGTGAATATAATCTCCACATTAATAAGAGTAAAGCATGAGATGTGTCCACTTAGCCACTCTAATTTTCACTACTGTAGATAGTGTGTAAAGAGGGGGAGGGGGAGAGGGAGATTGTGCTTTATGCAGACAGCCCAAGCAAGTTTCCTGGACTTTAGGGGCAATAAAGGCAGCAGTTAACCTTTGCCAACAATACAAGCAACCAGAAGAATTGACACCTACCAGCCTCTGCTGCTCCAGCAAGAGATCTGCTTCCTCTTTCTCCTTCTTGTACAAAATCTCCATTTCTTGTAACCTGGAGAGAAAAATCACAAGGGAAGCAGAAGCAGCCATGTAGACCATTATTTGTGTTAGTGTTATTCTGTGCACAGACTCTGTTAAGTAACAGAGACAAGGGCAAGTCTGGGGTGTATGAGTGTCAATACACTAGCATGAAAGATACTATACTTCCTGCCTCCTTCAAACTAGACACTTTTCAGTTCACTTGGAATGAGAATTACCTTAGATCTGTGTGACCAAGAATTTGACCTATTCTGTTCCACTACTGCTTGTGTTAGTGACTGTACTCTCTGAAGTATACAAAAAGCCTTATTTAAGCAAATGATCCACAAGGAGGAAAACATCAGTTCTGTAACTGAACTAAAATAAAGGATTAAATACAATTAGACATGTCACAGCATACAATTAAGGCTGCAAAGTGTAACTCTTACTGTGTGTGAGGAGTCAAGTACTATTGCTAGTTTGTATATTTAATAGTTTGATTTATTAGCAACCCAGGAGTTTAGTTTCCTCCAAATACAAGGCAAGGAGAAGTCTCAGTCAGCAGAGCACCATATCCGAATAATTTCTGGTCCTCTTAACCCTTATGAGCAGACAGCCTTCTGGAGGCAAAAACTCAGGGAAGTCCCAGATTGCATAATTTTCCAGCATTCCTTCTTTGTCAGTTTAAGAACAGATGTGTCAAAAGACCATCCCATTCCTCCCCCTGTACTCCCTGCATTGGCCATAAATTTGACACTTAGGGGGCATTAGTGGAATTTTAAAGAAGCAGACTCATAAAATAAAGAGATAGGGACAAATATGAGCAAGTAGCCTGATCCTCTCAACTTTGGGAGCAGAGGGCCCCCTTGGCAGATCCAGCTTTAGATCACAGAAAGGTGTGGGCAAATCTCTCTCAGACACACTCTACAATACAAAATAGGAGTATGTTTGTGTTAATCTAGCTTTGTCTGGATTTTTTTTTTTTTTTTTTTTTAATTTTTTTGAAGTGGGGGGCAAAGTCTGGCTCTGGTGCCCTCATTTCACAGGGAGGTAGGAATGAACCAGCCTTTCCTAGAGAAAAGCAGGCATTTATTTAACTTCAGACTGATGTAAGAGTTGACGCAACCCTAAACAGGTCTAACAAAATATATCAGACATGCCAAGTAAAATAACGGAGTTAGTTTAGTCCACTTACCTCTTCTCCATCTCCTGCTTCATATCAATGCCCTGTTTCTCCAAGAGTTCTCTCTGAGCAAATGTCCAGTCTACTGGTTCAGAGGGAGTTTCAGCGGATGGAGTCTTCTCCCTCTCTGCTCGTGCTTGCTCAGGGTGGTTGAATCGGAAAACGTGATTTTTACCCATGATGATACGATTTCCTAAAACAAAAAAAAATTAACTCTTTAGCATAAGAACACCAGAACCAGTGAGAGATGAAGTTTAGTATCCAGTGAAGTTTACTCTAAGCTGTTTAGGTAACCTGAGGATCAGAAGACAGGATTTCCCAATGAGAATTTGGACAATATTTAAACATTTAGTAGTAGGTGGCCAAATGGACAAAAGCAACACCCTACTCAGTGCAGAGGAGGTTAAACTGTACATCCCATTGCCTGCCCCAGAAAATGCTCACATAAGAAAACCTGTCTATAGAGCCAGATTTAAACCCCTACAGAAACGTACCACAAAATAAAGAATGTCTTGCTGATGGACTGACAGCTGCAACAAGTCAGCTAGTCAACTAATTTTTTTAAAAGAGGTGCGGAAATCATGGGTAAAAGCCACCCTACAAACATTTCTGTTTTAGATAATCTAACCTCAACCATCTGAAGAATGGATGCTTTACATTTTTTAGTAGAGATCTGCCCAATACATCACTTAAGTTTCTACTCAAGTCCTAATTCGTGGAATTTCTGGGGAGGCATTTACTACTTCATTCTCCATAGTGTAAGTAAGAGCCACAGTAAAGTGGTACGGTAAGAATTGCATCTAAGTGCTACTGGAATCAGATGTACAGGAAACTTAAAACAAGTGCCTAATATAATTGATAAAATACTTCTGCTCTCTGCATGCAACATAAATGAACCTCCAGAGCAATCAAGACCGTCACTGTGAACCTACTAGTAACACAACTGCCTTCTAACGAGGTTAATGATTTTTAATCAATAGTTTTAGTGATGTAATTGTCAAGAAATAAGCACTGAAGAGATGTATAGAAAGCTATTTTTTAAGTTAGCTTGCAAGAGAACATGAGTAGCAGTTCCCCTTCTGCAGAACATGCCCAGCTTGCACCAATATTTTTTTAAAAGAGTGGGATGATTGGGAGAGAGAGAGACTGGAAACCAACTTCCTTCCCCACATCCAGCATTTTGCTGAAGTTGATGCACTTAATTCCTTGCAAGCACCCACTTACAGTCCAGAATCCATTGCACTAGATTGCATTTCAGGACAAGAAGAACATATGCTCATGATTTAAAAGAAACTGAACTCTGGTGGTCTCAAGCTTACAATTTATGAAAGCCATTTTCCTTGGCCCCTGAGACATGAGGGACATGTGGAGATCTAACCAGGTTACTGAGTACACAGAGTTAAAAAAAAGAAGGACACGCTGTTGTGCTCCTGCATGGGGTCACATCTTAGCTGTGCCAGAGAAGCTAGGGATTTTCCATCAGCAGCTGGCAGTCTGCTCTCTCACATCGCAACTGCCAAAGGCAGTAGTCTTGGCTAAGTACATACTGAATGAATATCAGAGTAAGTAGGGAGAGAGACACAAGCAGAGAGTGCCCTGTGTTGCAGCGAATATTTAAATCCAGCTTTCAGCTGCTACAATGTGAAGGGCCTGAGAAAATAAGAAAGGCAGGAACAGTCACTAATGGAGATATAAATGAGATTAACTCCAATATGGTACCTCCACTACAAAAAAGAACACATCCCTTATCTTTAACAGCATCCAATTTTCCTCACTAGTCCCACAGGAAATATCCTCTATGGACAATTCCTGAGGAACAATCTGTCAAAAAAAATCAAACTTCTGAAGTCTCTTACCTGAGCGCAATTGCACAGGCTGCACAACCCTCTTGCCATTGACATAGGTTTCCGACCGTTCACAAGGCTCCAGAGTAACAATAACTAGAAGAAACAACAGTATTAATGCCACAGAACTCAGTTTATTTAGTGGGTGTTCCATAGTGAGAAAATGCAGAAAGCCCAGAGATCTTCCCATCCCCTGCCTACCAGCACATTGCATATAAGCAGACAATGCACTGCTCCCTACAGTGGGAGAGGTTATTCTTTGATATTACATCCTGGTTAGGAATGGATAGCAGCACATGACAAAGTGGTGATTCAGCCAGTATTTCTGACCACCCAGGTAGTACAGGTATCCATCTAACTCATTTGCTAGGGTTGTTTTGTTTTTTCTCCTCATTTTTTCATGGTGTAATAACTGTGCTGTCATACTGGATATTTGCACTGCCTAAACCTTGGTCAGTCACACAGACGCCTTGTTATAAGGTTTAAATAATGAACTTAGTACATTTCACACATCAGCCCTTTGATTTCTTTGTAATGGATTTCAGCACTGTAATTATTGTAGGCAGATGTGACAGGCATTATGGGCCTGATCCTGAGACGTACTAAGCACACACTGTTCCTACTGAAATAACTGGGAGTCACAGGGGCTCAGCATCTCATTATTAGATTATATCTGCCTCAGTAACACCACAGGCAGCTAGAGGGAACATTGGCTAAGACTCCAGAGTTGTAGCAAGTAAAAATTAAATACTTCTATAGCAATAACTAAATAACCCCTTATAAACACTAAATCCTCAATATCCAAGATAAGCAAGTATTATCCCTGTATTATAGGTGAGAAAACTAAAGCTGAGGGGTAAGTGATTTGTCTCAGGCCACTGAGGGATTCAGTTAAAGCCAGGATTAAAAAACTCGGGTATTCCTGAACTCCCACTGTTATCCTCTGACTACCCCAATCATGGATTCAGTTCCACTTTTCAAGAGGCAACCCGGACACCCAGAGCAGAACAAAAGGAAACACCATTTATAGCTTCATCCAAAGAAGAATTGTCTAAACTGTACTACTGACTCCACCTGGTCAGAGCACAAAGGATCAAGACTGGATATAAATGGTAGCACTCCTGCTTTGGGCCAGCATCTGAGCCAAAGGATGCAGTACAAAAATGTAAAATCTTAGTACTGCATTATTATAGTTATAGCTTTATCTCCAATAACTAAGTCTCATCAAACCCACAAAAAAAATAACTTCACTTATCTGATGCACAAGGGCTATTCAGATCCCATCTAGCCTCTCAGCTCTTCTCCCCTCCACACTTCGAACACACATTTCGGACCACAGCTGCTAGTACACAGATCAGTTTTTTGAAAGACCCAAAAACTATCCAATGCTGAAGACCACTTTCATGGAGAAAATAGCGCTTACTCCATATGTAGGAATTATAAGTGCCATCTCACCATCACCATTGTGGTTCCTTTCACTTCGGAAGAGACAGTGTTCCTCTTTAATGTGAGCCCCACTCAGCACAATGTCTTGTCGCCGCTCGGCATCTGCCTGTCCAACCCTGCACCCAATAGAAAGCATTTCAGTCACAACTCAAACATTGTCTACTTTATAGCCCATACAGCAGATACATTTCTCTGGCTATTGTGGGAATAAAATACTACAGACTATTATCCCTTACCTTTTAAGGGCTGAGAAAATGCATCCCTGTGCCAGCAGGATATTATGCTTAACATTGGCTTTTGAATGGTTCACCAGATGATGCACACTTTTTTGGGGGTGGGGAGGCAAGGTGTGGAGGGGCACTGTGCAGGGAAGAGGATCTATATAATGGCATACTTTAGTTCTGTATTACTCTGCATCTGTTGCAGGACGACTGTGCCCACCTAGCAGCTGAACACTGCTCTGTGTTCTAGAGAAAGATCAACCCCTCCTTCTCCTCTTCCCCCAGCTCTCCTGCCAATACACTATGGAAAAAAATGCCTTCTGGACTCCAAATCCAGCAACTAAATTTAACCCTGCACACATGAACAAGGACTGATGTTAAGTGTGTGTCTACACTGCTATTCAAGAAAATAACATACCTGGGTTTGGGTGATGTGCTTACAAAGGGGGAAAGTGGGAAAAACAAGAATGGAGAACTATTTTCAGTTTAACTTAAAGTGACACTAGAAATCTAACCAGCTTTACAGAGCTGAGCAGTTTTGAGTACTCCACTTACCCAAGTCCCCCAGCCATTTTATGCAGTTTTACTATAAATTACACTGTCCTATATTTTCAAAGCAGTTTCTCTTTCTTGTTGCTCTGTGAAAGACCCAGTGGAAAACATCTAGGGAAGCTGAGTGACAATACACTGTACTATTAAAGTATAAACTAAACAAAACATATTTCTCTACTCTGTAATTGATGGTAATCTTAGGTGTTATTTGCAACAGCAGGTAAACCAGTTCAACAGAGAAGAGTAATTTAAACTGATGTGCCTTTAACAAGAAGTCTCTTAAGTGTAGTAGAGCCAAATCTCACCTAGTGATGCCATCTTTGATATAGTAAAGCAGACATTCTGACATGAGTGGATCTTCATTGAGGTTCACAAGATGAGGTGTCTGAAACAAAATACAGAACATGTTAATTGAGAGTGGAGTACCTTCAACGGCTCTGCCTGCTGTGGAGACTGTAAAGGAACCCAACCGCTTCATCACATACATCAGTGAAACTCCAGATTTATCCAAAAAACCCTGCATTTGTAAATGAAATGCAAACTTTTTCACACAGGCAGAGACCCATCTCAGGACAGGGGACAAGTATCAGCCAGTAGAATCACAGCTCCAGTTGGCTGATGTTCTAGGTAAAGAATGCAGGGAAGAAAATATTTTATACTGAAGAATTATGGATTCCCTGTCTCAGTAAGTTTTGATAAAGGTGAGAGGAAGGGAAAGTTCAACAGCAGCATTCTTCCATATGCTTTGGTGTGAAAATCTAGACTGTTGTGGAACTTGGAGGTTTTTTTTTTGTTTTGTTTTTGTTTTAATATAAAGAACAGACCCTCCTTATACTCCATCTCCAGAGCTTGTAAACCTGGAAAGGATATCTAAACTACTGACACTTCCTCATACAAGCAGCTAAGAATCTCTTCACCTACAGTGCTACTCAACTTAGTCTCTACAATTATTAAACCAACCTTCTTTGGTGAAAACACCCCACTGGAATCAGCAAACAAGTCACATGGCCTTGGTGTGAAAATCTGGCCAATGAGATAGCAGCAAATGACAGTTTAAAGAACACAAAAGAAGGGTAAGAAACAAGAGTCAACCACACAGCAAAGAATCAGATCAAAGGACAATGAAAATATTAACAAGCCAGTTTCTTTTAACCTACAACTATCAATAAGCAGATCTGTTTGGATCATTCCCTTAAGAATGTCTAGCTCCATCAGCTTGTAGTAACTCTAAAAGGAGTTTACTTGTTAGATGTGTAGTAGCATTCAATTCATGGAAGCTCAAAGGATATTTACATATGAGACAAGACAGCTGAGCTGGTGCATGCTGTCTGAGAGACAAAGCAATAACTTTCACCTAGAAATTAAAGTATACTATTTACATAGCACCCGTGCACTAGCAATGGGAACTAAAGCCCCTCCAATGTTTGCTCCCACATGTCAGCCCACGGGACAGGCCTTGTCAAATTAAAACTGCTCCCATTCGCCACCATTGAGAAAAGTATTCTGCAGCACAAACAAGGCCTTCATATTGTCCGTGGTGAAGTGTGGACTGAGCACCGTGTCTGAAACTAATCATGTTTGGCTCACTCTTTGCACCAAATGGGATTACAGACTACAGATTCAGTCAAACCATTTTAGAGAAAAAAATCCTTTGATGTCTAAGAAAGTTAAAAAATGCTCAGGCAGCTATATCATCCAACCATAAACGGTCCCTGGGCTTCAAAATTTTGGGGGAGTTAGCTGAACAAATATGGGAGGTCAGTTCAGTGCAGACAGTGACCTTCTTGAAGACATGTAAATACCCACGTACCAATTTACTAATTCACTTTGAATGGGGGTTATTTATGAAATGATAAATGGAAATAAAGGTGAAGTGTAATGACAGCACTTCCTATTAAATAAATATTCATACACTGAAAAAGTTTTACTGCACTCAGAAATCCAGGATTTCTTTATGACAGAATAAATGATCGGAGTACACATTAGGGTGAAATCTGCATAGTCATGCAAAGAAAGAAATACAAAGTTGGCAGGATGTATTATTTTTGTTTTATAGTACCTTACATGTTAGAATTATTTGTATAAATTTTTCATAAAGGAGATACTCTTTTTGCTTCTGTTTTCTAGATTTTAGATCTAAACAATTCTAACCTATTGACACTTCCTGCTACAGGCAGCTAGAGAGCTCAGTTTAGAACTTCACAAAAATCTAAACTGATTAAAACAAACCTTCTTTGGCAAAAATGTCCCATTGGAATCAAACAAGTCCTGTGGCCTTGGTGTGAAAATCTAGCCAAGGCAAGGCACCATGCGGGTTAGAGAATAAAGTTAAGGAAAGTCAATAGGAGAGCAGAGAGGCTGAGCATCAACACACAAAAAAAAAACACATACCAACCAGCAACAGATCAGAGAGGAGCAAGTGAGATAATTCGGGAATAGGTCTGTACAATTTATGAATTGTACGTGAGATTATGAAGAGAGAGACCGAGAGAGAGTGTGTGTGTGGGGGGCAAGCTGCAAACTCCATTTTGAATGTGCAGTCTTTTGCCCTCTCTATGGCTTGTTTGCCTTCATGTGGCAAATCTTCTAAATCGGGGTTCTCAATTATGGGGGGAGGTCACAAGCCATCAGCCCCAAACCATGCTTCGCCTCCAGTATTTATAATAGTGTTAAATATAAAAAAAAGTGTTTTTAATTTATGGGGGGGGGGGTCGCACTCAGAGGTTTGCTGTGTGAAAGGGGTCACCAATGCAACCGTTTGAGAACCACTGTTCTAAATAGTTCTCGGGTTTGTGGGACTTTCCCCACTTTGACCTACAAATCCCTTTGTCCAACTTGAAGTAGCTCTAGTCCCACAATGCTGGCAGGACTCAGCTCCCTGCTCTAAGTGTTGCAATCTTGCCTCTGGTACATAACACTGCTCTGGGTTGGCCCAGCCGGCCTAAAGGGGCAGCTGCGGGACTCAATTTGAATGAGTGCCACCCTGCCTGCCTGCCTTCCTGGACCCAGATCGTTCTCCAAGGGCGCTTTAAGGAAGGGAGAGATAGGAAGGGAGAGATAGAAAGTGAGGGATATCATGGCTTCAAATGTTTTTTGTTTTGTATGATCTGTATCTCCTGTGCTTTACATGACTAAGGATAAGAGCACAAAAGCGTTAGACTGAGCAAAAAGCCTACATGGGTATTGACTGCTTCACAACTACTGCATGCCACAGAGAATTTAAATGTAACCAGAAGTGTCATACCTTTATGGTGGAGTTCTGGGGGAGAGGGGAGTTTAAACACCACAGAATCTAAAGAGTCAGCACTGGGGGTTAGGTGGCTGGACACTGGGTTCCAACAGGTGGCGGAGGTGCCAGATAGAAAGTCTGAGCCCTGAGATTGTGGCTAGAGACCCCAAAATTGGGGCAGTAGCTGGACTCGGTTCAGCCTCCGGTCCTCTATGCTTTGGATTCCCCTCCCAGCAGTCCTAGTGGGTGTTCAGACTGAAGTGACTCCTCTCACCAGAAACCCATAATGGAATAGTCTAGCTCAGAAGGGAGCCTCTGTGGCCCAATGACAGAGTTAGAGGGGGCACAGATAAATAAAACAGAACTCTTCCTCATCCCAAAAAAGATAAAGATAACCAAAGACAACAAGAGAAGATATGCCACACACTGCATTACCGCTGCTCAGTGAGCAAAAGGAAGGCATTTAGAGTTGTAGAAGAGTTAGAAACTGCTTCTGTAATCTACTGAAAGAAGCCAAATCCTACATGAAGGCTCAGCTACTACAAATAGCATTAAGGGATTAACACCGTATGGACATTTAGAAAAAAGTGCCCCGTGGTTTAGACGTGTGTATTTTGGTGCACTGCTTCAAACAGGCAGTCCTCGGACTTATGACACAATTTGTTCCTGAAAATTGTGTCGTGAGTCGAAGCGTCATAACTCGGAACCACAATCCACTCCATTGCGGGACCAAGCGTTGGAAAGTCAAAACCGATTGTCAGAAGTTGAATCAGGGTGTCAATTCAGAAACATCAAAAGTGCCATTTGTCGTAAGTCAAACATGGTAAAGTCGAGGACTGCCTGTACTAGTTTTTAATGAAAGTCAAACTGCCCTGTCACTGGGTAACCCTAAATCAGGGCACTTTGTAATCCAGAAAATTTGGCAATTTGAAAGATGTTTGGTACTGGTAAAATGGGCAATTCGACCATCTTGAAGTCCACTGTTTTTCTGCACAATAGATATGCCCATCAACATCCGTGCAAGCATTCCACGCCCAGTGTTCCTCATTGATCTAGAAGGATCTCCCCTGCTCCCACCCCTCCTGGGTTGATAGTATAGTTCAGTTTCCACAGCTCATTTCAAACAGTACCCTGCCACCAAGAGAACAAATTGTGGAGATGGTTATGTTTGTGATGTGGATACCTTTCCATTCAGGAACTAGACAGACAATTCATTTTATGTCGTTTGATTTGTAAAAGCTGATACAGATACTATGGAAGTACTCCATACTACAGAGATGGCACCAATACGAACGATCATAGATTCATACTAGTGACTCAGAAATAAAAAGCTTTATAAAACATTCTAGTTTTCTATCTAGAGCGCTAATACTTCCGCAGCTACAGCTACCAATTACCACAGGAAGAACTATAAAAACTAATCTAAGTGGGTAGTAAGGAACAGGAGCAGAGGGAACTAGTAACAGATCAGTGGTTTAATGGGCTTATTTTCTCTAGTACATGTTTCCACAGGTAGAACTTGCTAACTTCTATTGAAGCAACTACACATCCCTAATAGCTTTCATAAACAAACCTGGTCAGCTGAAAATGCATCAAAAGAGTCATTAAACAGAGCTGATGGCCTCTCAGGGAAAATCTACATGGTGATACAATCCACAACGTGAGAGAAGAGAAAAAACTCAAGGAAATGTGTCATGAGAATCAAGAAACATTATGAACCTTAGATGCTTTGGTAGTAAGTTACAAAAGACAAACCAAAAACCATTTGTAAGTGAAATATGTTCATTTAAACACATCAGGAAAAACAACAGCTATCCTTTCAGCTAAAGGCAAATCAATAAATCTCCCTCCTGGGCTTCTGTGCAAAGTCTTCAGAAGGGTCCTAGTTAACACAGCAACACTGGGGGTTCTCAAATTTATTATTTTATTATGCACTTAGGTAATGATGCCCAGGTCTCAATCTAAAAGTGAGGCTAAGGTTTGTTTTGAGGGGGTAGAAAGGTCTTGTTTCAGATCTTGTAACTAATAATTACTGTTTACACTGCATGGATAACTCCTCCCACAGCTCCCTCTTCCCATGCAGAAGTTCAGGTGGCATTAGATTTATCACACTTCCATAGTTGTGCCTCTTTAGTTCCACTTAAATGTTAGTGAAAGGTGACTGATATGGACTAAAGGAACACTGCACCCTCCCACCCACCCCCATGCCTATAAATGCTCAGTGACAAATTAATGGAAGTTTTATAAAGAAAATGGAACCAGAACATCTTGGGATGTGATTTAATGGCAGCATTACTAAGCAACAGTTGTTGCAGGAAGGGGTATTGGCAAGCTAGTTAGTAGCACATCTGAGTCAATACTGAATCAGTGGCCTAGCACAGAGCAAGAGATACTGCTCTCAGAAGTGTTCTCTTTCTAAAGGAACATTAGATCTCTCAGCCGCTCTTGGACATTATAGTCTTACAGTACTTCTCATACTGCTCCAGTTTCTTTTCTAAATTGAGGCTAGCATGTATAATACATTCTGCCTACCCTAATAATCAGCAGAAGGCACTGTGGACATAATTCTTTACTTTGCCTCCTAAGAGCACTAACTCCTGTGTAGTGTTGCTGGTGTCAAGTGATAGTTTTCACTTCTTAGGTGAGTGTATTTCAGCAGTGCGGGAGGAAATCCCTGCATACAGAGTACTGAGGTCCTTCAAGACTGAAGAGTTGCAGAAATTTAAAGTAGTATAAATCATGAAAGGTAGCTTTTACCAACAACTGATGGTTATCCAAAAACTCTCTGTGAAAGGTATCCATGACTTGGGGGCCAAAGACCACTAGAGTGTCTCTGTAGCTTACAAAGAAACCAGCCTCCACATCAGGGGTGGGCAAACTACGGACCGTGGGCCACATCTGGCCCATCAAGCCATTTAATCTGGCCCTCAGCTCCTGCTCTATGTGACTTGGGGCTTGCCCCGCTCTGCGCGGCTCCCAGGAAGGAGCCGGCATGACCCCCCTCCAGCTGCTATATAGTACACAGAGGTATGGCCAGGTGGCTCTGCGCACTGCCCCTGCCTGCACCCCCAGCCAGAACACTCTCTCTCTCACACACACACACACACACACACACACACCCCGCCCTCTGAACCCATTGGTCCCAGCCCAGAGCATCCTCCTGCACTCCAAACCCCTCATCCCCAGCCCCACCCCAGAGCCCACGCCCTCCAGCTGGAGCCCTCACATCCCTCCCCTGTACCCCAACCCTCTGCCCCAGCCCCGATCCCCCTGAACCTCTCGGTCCCAGTGTGGAGCTCCCTCCTACACCCCAAACCTCTCACCCCCACCCCAACCCAACCTGGAGCCCCTTCCCACACCCTGAACTCCTCATTTCTGGCCCCATCCCAGAGCCTGCACCCTCAGCCAGAGCCCTCACCCCCTCCCGCATCCCTCCCAATTTCGTGGGCACTCATGGCCTGCCATACAGTTTCCATAACCCAACATGGCCCTCAGGCCAAAAAGTTGGCCCACTCCTGCTCTATGTGAATGGTGGTCCCACCTGGCTGACCAGCCTCTTCCAGAATTGACTCAACATTTATCATCAATATTCTGTACCTTTTTAGGGGAGAAGACTCCCAGTGTTCCTCCATCTTCCCGAATGGCAACTCCCATCTCGGCCAGCAAGGCTTCCCTACAAAGAGAGGAAAGCAAGAAGTGATGGAGGTGCTTTGTAGCCCAACTGGTGCAAATCTGATCCAAATGAAAGTTTCAACTTACCAGTCATTGTTAGGGCCCTTCCAAATTCACGAGTCATGGACTGTGAAATCTGGTCTCCCCCATGAAATCTGGTCTTTTGTGTACTTTTACCCTATAGTATACAGATTTCACGGGGGAGATCAGTGTTTCTCCAACTGGGGGTCCTGACCTACAAGGGGGTCGCAGGTGAGTTGGACAGGGGGTGGAGGAGAGAGATAGGGAGAGAGAGATATATCTCTATATATCTGGGCCAGGCGCCCAGCTCTGAAGGCAGCGCGGCTGGACAGCAGCAGCAGCTGCAAGCAACAGCACAGAAGTAAGGGTGGCAATATCATACCCTGCCATCTTTACTTCTGCACTGCTGCTGGTAGCAGCTCTGCCTTCAGAGTTGGGCTCCCAGCCAGCAGCTGCTGCTCTCCAGCTGCCCAGCTTTGAAGGCAGCACTCCCACCAGCAGCAGCGCAGAAGTAAGGATGGCAATACCACAGCACCCCTACAATAACCTTGTAACCCACCACCACCACCCTTTTGGGTCAGGACCTCTACAGTTACAACCATGAAATTTCAGACCTAAATATCTGAAATCATGAAATTTATTATTTTTTAAATCCTACGACTGTTAAATTGATCAAAATGGACTGTGAATTTGGTAGGGCTCTAGTCATTGTATAATGTACTGTGCTACCAACAAGTCCGCATCCTGACTGGCCACCAGCCAAGGGTGGTATCTTACATATGCAACAGGATTAACTCCTATCTTTTAGCTCCATAACACAGAGAGCTGCAGAACTGAAGAAGCAGAACTTATGTAGGTCTGACACTTCAGTTTAGGGCAGGCAAAGATACATCACAAGAGTGAGCAGCTTTTACAATATTTATTCCACAAATCTGCCTATCCCTCCGGAAAAAGCTAAGATCTGTTCTAAATGGCAACATTTATTCATGGTAAACAAGTATGTAAGCTAGACAAGTTACAAAAGCTTGAGTTTATTTTTCTGGTTCATTCTATAACTAGTCTACTCCCTCCACTAGATTAAATCACCCTAAAAATTCAAAGACAGTTAAGATGCTAATGACCAATCCTCTTTTCTGTGCCGTCCTGGATTGAAACCCCAGAAGGCTGATGCAGCAACTCTAGCTGCTGCTTCAGTCCCACCCTTACCCAACAGGAGTATCTTCCATGACAATTCTAAGCAGTGTCCTTGAGGTATGGTATTGAAATACTGCTTCTGTCCATATTACCCACTCACCTGCCATAGTGGAATACAAAGAGCAGATGGCATGCCACCAAGAAGTGTGCTAGCTGATTCAATACTTTGGTTTTCTAGGGCAAGTTCAGCTTGACTATACTCTCTTCTTCTTCCCTCCTTCCCCTCCCTCACCCCCGAGGACATCCACAGCATTTCTTGCTCCTGACCTCTCCATCCTAATGGCCTCAGTCTTCCGCAGCTTCTCCTCCCATGTCTCATTCAGCTCTGCAATGATCTTCTCTGATTCCTGTGTAAAACCCCAGTATAGAATTAACAGACTGAAGGGGAATGATATGAAGCCCCCTGATTTAACACCACATCTCAAAAAACCAGGGCTAAACAAGTATTTCAGACCTAAATGTGATCTGAATTATTAGGACCCAAATGCTCAAGTGCTAATTTTAAGCCTCATTATCAATGCAAAGTTATTAAACGAAGTATCTCTGGGCAACCCAGACTCCTCCTACAATACCCATTTCTGCAAGAACCTACAATAACTAAGAACCTCTACATTTGAAGTCTATTGTTATTCCCAAAGCTCAATACATTCGTACTGGCCAGGGCCTGACCAGCCTAGTGATTAGCTACAAAAAACCCTACAAACAGCTCCAATTCTGAGACACTGGGCTATAAGCGTGCAGAAGATTATATGGTCAAGACATAATGGGTGCTGTTTAAGTCTCCAGGAAAGGAATCTTGCTAGACAAAGCAAGAACAGCTCCTGTCTGCTGAGAATTTTTTGCCTGTAGCAGTCTCGATATCATAATAGCTAGTAAGTCTCGGATTTTAGTATCTCGTCCTATAAATTAGTTTGTAATGCATTCTGGAGCCTTCTGGATGAAAATTGTTATATAAATGGGTGTCATAACATTTGTCATTTGTTCTTGCATATTCCTAGAGCTATATGTATAGAACTTGAGTGCCGAAGACAATACACAACAGGGTGTGGTTAAGGATGCCACATACCCAAAAATCAGCTTCATCATAATGGACAAGGTGACAAGTCAAATGCCTTCAGCATATGATACATATCAGGCTGTGTGGTTTGTACTTGCTGCACTTAGGAAGGGGCTATTTTTACCAGTTTCACCTTGGAATCTGCTCTGCATTCTCAGGCAGTCAGATTGACATACTAGTCCAAGCTATTCCATAATAAACTTCAGCCCTTAACCTACACTTTCTCAGCAAAGCTACATTCAAGGACAAATGTGCAAATAAGCAAAGAGCATATTTCAAATGTATTGTGAAAAGCTGGCTGCAAAAGGCTGTGGCCAACTGTTTACCAAAAGTAGCCTTTTGTGGGCTTGCACCAACCACATTGCTGTGCAACAGGCTGAACCACTGATGGTGGTGGAGGTGATGAGAAAATTAGGAAGCTTATTAGCCTCCCCTTTCCTATTTTTTAATCACCCTCCATGCTCCTCTAGCAATGTAATCCTTCAGGAATGCAGCTCCCTCTCTCCCTGCGTGCGTGTGCACACACGCATGCACACACTCATTATGGAAATATTAGAGAACACATCTGAAAGCTACAGCATAGAAGACTGAAAATTTATCTAAAAGCAGGATTAAAAATGAACAGGTCTGCCCCAGAGGAATTCTCTCCATTCATAAAAGAAAAAGCAGAGTTAAAGCATTTATGCTTCAGTGGACTGCACTGCTGCATTAGGAAAAAAGAAAAGGAGGACTTGTGGCACCTTAGAGACTAACCAATTTATTAGAGCATAAGCTTTCGTGAGCTACAGCTCACTTCTTCAGATGCATATCGTGGAAACTGCAGCAGGCTTTATATATACACAGAGAATATGAAACAATACCTATTCCCACCCCACTGTCCTGCTGGTAATAGCTTATCTAAGATTTAAAAAATAAAAGATTTAAATAAATAAAAATAATCTTATTTTTAAGATTTAGATAAGCTATTACCAGCAGGACAGTGGGGTGGGAATAGGTATTGTTTCATATTCTCTGTGTATATATAAAGCCTGCTGCAGTTTCCACGATATGCATCTGAAGAAGTGAGCTGTAGCTCACGAAAGCTTATGCTCTAATAAATTGGTTAGTCTCTAAGGTGCCACAAGTCCTCCTTTTCTTTTTGCGAATACGGACTAACACGGCTGTTACTCTGAAATGCTGCATTAGGGACACACAGGAATGAATGCAAAAAGTCATACAGAGACTCTTCTCCCCTGAATAAAGCTGGAGGAAGGGAAAAATCTCTCTCAATTCAGCCTAAAGTTGTATTAAAAGAACACCTTTTAAATCATAAAACATCTTCAAGGACTCTGAGCCCTTGTACAGGGACAAATATTCAGATCAAAAGCTTATCATAATATATGCAGGCCAACATTAAAGTGATCCTTGGCTACTGTCACCATTAAAGCCAAGTACAGGCAACATAACCCTCATACCATAGACACTCCCTATGAGGGAGGCATGGCAATTAAAACTGAATTCCCTCAGCCCCATAAATTATCACTTCCTAAATCACCTTCCAGACTTCATTCCATTTTTGACACCCCCCGCCCCCAAAATGGGCATCCATTTCAAGGAATTCTGAGGGCCTGCTGTCCTTAGTCCAGCCCTTCTACCAAAATCAATGGGCTAGCGCTCTCAGAGAAAGTTTGGGATAAGAGCTCCAGCAGCACTGGGCAATAGGTTGTCAAGTCTCCAAGAATTTTAGTAAATGAGGCTGTGAGCATCAAGCTGAATGGGGGCTCAATTCTCTCTCGCTCTGGTACTGAGGACTGAGCAGGATATTAGTAGCTCCCCATCCCCACAATAATCAGTATGATTCAGTGTGGCATTTACTACCACTGTAAGAGGGTTTCATCACCATCTTACAAACCTGAAGCTGTCAGCATTTTTTCCCAAGAAGCTTTTCACAGGGGCCTTTTCAATAGCTACAGCATTTACAAAGCTTTAGCACAAGAGACCATTTCTTTTCTCTAGACAGAGATAAAGGGGAATGTTTCTTCCCCTCTCCACTCCATCCAATGTTTTGAATTGAGAAACAGTTATTTCTCTACTCTCTGAAGCAGCTTAAGACTAAAGAATAATGTATGACAATGGAGCAAAGCGGAAGATATCAAAAATCTCACCCAAACAGGGAAATCACATCTCTGTAAGAAAATCCCCAACTCATTTTACAGGCACACCTCCCCCCTCCCCATTTATCCTTTCTTCCAGAAAAGCTAGTCTGCCCAAATCCCACAGGGAAGCAAAAATAAAAGGTATCCACAAGTTTAATTCTGTTTCCATTTGTTTTTGGCTCTAAAACCCCTCAATACTTGTAGTTATTAAGTTGTCAAATTGTGTTGCCCTTCCCATTGGTGTTTTACAAGGAGAAGTTGCCTTGAATATTGATGGGAAAGGAAAAAGACTTTTCCCTGGCAGCCTCACTCAGATTTCAAACCACCTTATGAGTGTTGTTTTTTTTTAATCTGGTGTATAGACGTCATTCAGTGACTGGGTGTCAAGGGACTGCAGAGACAGCGCCATTATCTCCATGGCAACAGCAGGTTTCTATTGGAAGGAGGATGTGCATGTATTCCAGCCCATCCAAACCCCCTCCCACCAGGCAGTGTCTCATGGAAAAGACATGAGAATGCAGCACTCACATTCAACATAGCCAGCTTCCCCCACTCACTCACCCATGAGGGCTTGGAGCTTTGGTAAAAATGAAAGAAACCCTTCACTGTAATGCACTTTTGATGCTGTTCAATTCACACACATTTAGGACAAGGCTTCTATTGTCTGGATAAGGCAAGCTATTCTGTGTGCTTCACATTTTAATCTGTGGGGGTAGGGTGAAGACAACAGTGACAGGGTTATGCTGTTCTTTTTTTAGTTTGGGTACATTTAGGTTTTTTTAAAAGCTCATTGCATTGGCCGGTTCAGGGAGATGCTGAACAGGTCTCCCAAAACTCCCATAGGCTACTCTGCTATTCAGTCCTCTGCTGTTACCACATAAGATTGTCAGCAAGTGTGCACTTGGATTATACAGTTGGTTCTTGCCAAGTTTATTTCATTGTGGCTAAAGGCAAAATCAAGCCCAGATCTTCATGAATGAAAAGCTTATACATGAACCCACTCCCCAACTTGTTCAACCCAGCTGCACTTTCTGGGGTGCAAGGTCAGAAATAGAAAGGCACAGGTTATGTTTTCATAGGAAGACAGCTTCCCAGGCAGCTAAAATTACATTCTGCTCAGTCAGCAATGGTACATACCTTCAAACGTTCAATGGCTTCCTCTCCTCCAGGTGTAGACATGATCCTCTCCTGTATACTGGACACAGATGTTAAGCCCACCTGACTATTGAGAGAGCAGGAAGATGGAGATGCACTGAGGGACCCCATGGAGGCTGTGGAAAAATTGCCAGGGCGTTGATTCTCGGAGGCTAGCAAGTACCTATGTTTATTGTTCTGAAAATCTTTCAGATCTGGGAGACAGACAGAAGGGAAGGCAGAAAGGAAGAGACAAGGAGCAGAGAAAAGGGAAAAAGGAAGACAGGAAGGAAACACTAGTGTAAGAGGAAAGCATTTAAGCTGCAACACAGACAAGATTAATAGTTTTAGATGGCAGTTCTGAAACAAATCCTTTAAAACAAATATCCCTGAGATATAAAAAGTTCCATTCAGTCCTTGAGAACTGTAAACAAGAACTCGAGTGTAAACTAATGTTACCAGTAAACTCCTGCCAAAACAAAGTCAAACAGTCAACAAGACACTGTAAACCAGAAGGATCCCCCTGATCTAGGTAACAGCTGTGCCCTGCCCTATTCCTATGATACCTTCAGCCTTCTAACAACAACTGGGCATTGTCACAGTGATGAGCAATGTGGGGCTGAAGGCTGGCAACAGAGACGGCCAGTTATCAGGAAGTGTACTACTGGGCCAAAAAGTCTAAGCCGCTAAATTCAATCAAATTCATACCTAAGGAATCTGAAAGGAAAACAGTAATAAAAATCATGATTTGCTGAATCAGTCTCCAAAAGGTAATATTCCTGCTGAGATGCTACACAGAGCACAAGAGTAACTATAACTGCCTGTAGGTCAAGATCCCTAATGACAGGGTGCTATAACCACCTATCCAGTCCTTGACAGGGTGAGTGATAGGAGCATGGGCTCATGTTTATACCATCACGTATCATAACCTGTTGTGGAAAAAAGAATCCACAATAGAGAATAGGTTACCCTTTTGCTCAGATACCTGTGCAAAAGGCTTGAAGAGGCGGCACTTTTAAGTCTCTTGATCAGGACTTAGAATGCACACAGGGAAGCATTTCAAGAGATGCCTGAAGTTTGAGGCAGCTCCTATAGTCTAAATACTGAAAACCCAGGAGGCCTGAAGATGTCTATGAAAGTGGAAGATACAGGTCATTTGTGTACCTTTCCTTCCATTAAAAGTTATCCAGAGACCTTCTACTCTGATCTGAATCCACGCCAAATACAGCTCACAAAAACCTTCACTCACGTGTCAAAAACTGCTAACATGCAGATGTTAGACAATTAAGTAGCTCAGGCCTCACTGAGCCCCCTCACTCCTTCTCTCTTCCCACCCAGAACTATCCTGCCGACGACATAAACCTTCTGTCCTATTTCACACCAATTTAGCCTGTAGTTAGTAGTTGCTTCAACTCAGTTTGAAAACCGCCATCTGCAGATATAGGAAGCGGAAAAATACAGAAGAGGGAGAGCCGCCAGGTAGAGGCAAGCAGGTAGGACAGAGCAGGAAGGATTGGGTCTTGAAAGGCCAGTGGGCACATGCACTCCCAAGGGACAAAGGAGGTAGCATTTGCAATCACTTTGGCTGTTGCAGAGTCCATACAGAACCTATCCCTCAACATCATGCACATTTTTCTGGGTGATGCTGCAGCTGCTCACGGAGATGACAGATTTTTAGGCAACAAGCTTTAAGCAGCACCAAAAAAGGAAGGCCAGACTGAGTCTTTACACCACCAGTATCTGAGTTCAGGAAATTTCAGACAGATCTCTTCCATTCAGTATTGTTTTGGGGTGAGCAAGGGCTTTTGAAAAGGGCATAAGCAAGGTCCAAAACAAAAAGTCTGCTTGAGACTTGCCTCCCCCATTCACAGAAGCAAGACATTTCTCTGAAGGTGGATTATAAAGGAAGTACATTCCCTTTCATAGAAATAGTTGGTGAGGTCAGAAAGAAAAAGTGCTGTTTTACTGAATGTTATTCTCTGAGCCTACTACCTAATCTTTATCAGTTTCCTCACATTAAGATTCCTTCCTCCAGAGGAAAACAAATCTCTGTTCTAGACAGCAGCTATGCTGATACCAAAGACAAATAAGAGTTCAAACAAAGAGATTGCTATCAGCACAGAGCACCCAACACCACACATGTGCAGAGGCTATCAAAGAAACATTCTCTCGGAGGAAATTGTTATGGTTTCATTTTACTTTAGTTTAAATAATCAATTCTCAAATATAAAATATTAAAACACATTCTGGGTAAGAAAATATGTCCAGGGGGAAGGGAACCGGTTTAACTTATGAACTTGAAAAAAATATTCTAAAAGTTCAAATCAGAACCATGATTTGTAACAAAAAAAATAGGTTGAAGTATTTCCATCCTCAGTCTCCCCAAAACAAGGAAGCAATAGACATATTAAAGAGTGGTTTCAACTTTGTGCTTTTACCAAAGGATGGCTCAGTAAGGAAGATGGAGATGGATTTCATTTTCAGGAAATCTTAGATTCTGCAATAACTGCTCTGTCTGGGATTTCCCTGTGAGGAATGCTGGCATGCAAAGCTCAGTTAAAAGCTGGCCCAGCAGAAGCAGATTAGCAAGTAGAGCTATAGAACCACACAATACACACATTTGCCTCCACTTCCAGAGTAATCATCTCCCATTGGATCAACTGAAGGGAAGCAAGAGGGAAATACAAGAAGGATCAAACTTCAGGATCAACAGTGACACAGGAAGGGAAGAGAATACTTGGCATTTGAAAAAACAAAAACAGTTTTCAATTTCACATCAAAATTTTTGTTTTGATTTGTTCCAATACAGTAGAAAGTTCTGTTTTTGAACCTAAAACAAAGACTGCATCAAATGTGAACACTTCTGAATTTGAGCTGAGTTTTTTTCCTTAATCCATTCTCTTGAACAAATAACGACAGAAGATACATACAAGTTACACACTTCACATTGCCTGTGATTAAATCAGGGTCTTCCCTTCACAGGAAAATAAGCACCGAAAGTCAGAGAAACAAATGCAACATTCACTCTTTAAATATATTTTCATAGAGATTTTTCTACTATGAACTAAAGGAAAAAACCAGTTTGCCAGAAAAATTAACACTCATCTTAACGGCAGCTCCTGTAAAAGGAATTAAGTCACAGCCCAAATTCTCAAAGAATTTAGCATGGAAGATTTTAACTTGTTTTCTGTGTTGGAGGTGAAGGTCAGAAAAACAGCTGCTACTCTGAAACCTGTCTTTTGTCTTAGTATCCTGAGACGTGGTATTAGCATTGGCAAAGCTAGGGAAATGACAGCACATAACGTGCAAGCTCCCACTATAAGTTCTTCCAACATTCCTCAAAATTTTGCCCTTCAAGAAGCTATTATTCCAATTGCAGAGCAAATTATGTGGTGGTTTTGTCTTACAGTGGTTAACTATCATCCTCCTTGGGACTAAACAGTATCTGAACTAAAGGTAACAAGACGGGAGTTATTCTTAAAAAAAGGGATAGGGAAGAGGTTCTCAAACTGGAGGTTGCAAGCTTATTACATAGGGGGCGGGAGGGGTCACGAGCTGCCACCCTCCACCCCAGCGCTTTGCCTCCAGCATTTATAATGGTATTAAATATGTTAAAAAGTGTTTTTAATGTATGGGGGGGGTCTCACTCAGAGGCTTGCTTTGTGAAAGGGGTCACCGATACAAAAGTCTGAGAACCCCTGGTTTCTGTCCCCCTTATGAAGTTTTTTCCCTTTGTCACAGCTACCATCGTTTTCACAGAGAATGGGCCAACGTCTTTCAGAGCCCACCCAAGGCTGCTCCTTAATCAGGAAGGGTCATCACCACTGATTAGTGCAAAAGGGATTTCACAACCCCATCTCTTCAGCATCCTCAAGCTTTTCTTTGCAAGCAAGAGATAGAGGAGCAGAGTTTGAATCTGATGTAGCAGTAACATAAAAAGGTACTAGGACTTGTTATTTACAGAAGGGGATAGAGATGACTCACCAAAGCAAAGTGAAAAATTAAATTAAATTGTGAAGTACTGAAATTTAATGGCTACACCCTCTTCCCACACAAGCCCAGCTTTCTCCAGTTCCAGGGCCTTGGTAATTTGTTTATTTCCTGCAGCAGAGCACAGCGCCATGATGGAAAGGCCTGGACTGCTTAATCCACTTACTATCAATAATATCTCCTAGCCCTTGGGCACGCAGGAGATCCTTGAGCCTCGTCACCTCCTCCTTCAGCTCACGCACCAGCTTGGCATTGGGGTCCTCGTTGATAACAGCATTGCATTTGATCTGCTTTGCACGATCTGCATATCTGGAAGCAGCCAAAAGACATACGTGTTTGGTTTTACATGGGACATATGCATCACTCTCTACAGTCCTATACAAGGCCCTGCCTTTTTTTCAGGCTCCAACAATATACTGAATCAAGCAGCTCTACCTCAGAAGTGTGTAGAGTAAGGAGCAGGGGCCACACTGAAAGATTTTAAGCTCCAGCTACTCCTTAAAACTTCAGTGGAGTCTAGGTACTCAAATATTTTTGAAAAAATCAGGCCTAGGACTTACCAGTGAAGCCATTTTAAACTGGGTTCTCTTCATGCATAAGATTATTTCTCTTTTGCACCATTAGACAGAAATTTCATCCTCATCTATAAGTACAGATAACTTGGAACTGGTCAAACTGAACTTACCTGATTAAGTGAAGCAACTACACCCTCTGCCACAGGATTGGGGTTCACTTTAGAATGATGGATTTTACAGTACACAGTGTAGTCCCCTGGAATGCTCTCAGTTTTGCCTAACGCATATTTCACAATAGGAAGGATGTGCACCTAGATACCTTAGCTGAAAGCCAAACATTTCCACTCCAGATGAGAGGCTAAAGTACCTTAAAGTGCTCAACGTTTCATCATAGTTGATATCTGCCGGACTCAGAGCAGCAACCATGGCAGTTCTGGAGTTTCCACCTGTAATGCACAAGCAAGGTCCTAAATGAAGCTGCACTGGCACCTTGTAATAAGTATATTCTTGAGTGTCAGTATTTCCCAGCCTAAACAATATCCATATTACAGAGTGTTCAACAAAATTACACAAAGCAGTAATTACACAAAGAGTAAACCCAGAAACAGCTGTAACAATAACAGTATGACTTAAAAACAGATACTTCCATATTTAATACCAATATCATACAACGGATTGAGGCAGAAAATGGCTATGAAACACACAAAAATGGAGGGAAAAATTCCCCTTGAATATTGGCATAGTCAGAATAGTCATACCTAGATTTTCCCGAAGTAGCCACGTTAGCACAGAATCCCTGTATGGAATAAAGTCTGTCTTCTTCTTTTTTTTACTCTACAAAAAAGACGACACACTTATTACTGAGTAGTAGTATCTGGAAAATGAAAAATTGAGTTTAGGCAAAAGGTAGAAATCATAATTGAACAGATCTCTTAGATGCTTTAATCTTTCAAGAAGATGGAAAAGTATATGCAGTTTATTGTAGGAAGTTGAATGCAATTAGAACAAGGTTGGAAGAAGAAGTGGAACTTAATCTGTCGCAGGCTGCAAATTGCTGATTAGACTAAGAATCTGGGGTGATCATGTCAATGTCTGGCAGCAGTTGAAGGGGGCTGCTATGCACACAAGAGAATCAGAGCACACATCAGAAGAGAAAATTATTAAGATGCTGGACAACAGGGCTGGTAAAGCCATATATCAGATTCCATACACAATATTACAGGAGGGATACCGTACTGACCTTTGCAAAAAGGTATATAAACAGACTATGAAGATGATAAAGGAACTTTAGGGTCAGAGAAAGGAGAGGTTGGGGAAATGTAATTAGAAGAGTAGCTCAAGAGGGAAAATGAGAAATGAAAGAGCTATAAACTCTAAAGGGATAGAAGACAGAGGATGCTACATAGGGTGACCAGATGTCCCAATGTTATCAGGACCATTCAGATGTTAGGGGCTTTGCCTTATATACACAAGTACACCTCCACCCCCCATACCACCCCCAAAAAAAGAGTGTCTTGATTTTTCACATTTGCTATCTGGTCATCCTAACGCTATGAGCCAAACAAAGGACTAGAAAATTGAACACTACCAACAGCATCATCATAAACTGAACCACACACAACTGTAAATGTAGTTCCTCCATTTCCTTACTTTTGATATTTCTGCCCAACTACTTTACTTTCTCCGATTTTTATTTGAGTATAAGCTTTCGTGAGCTACAGCTCTTTTCATCAGATGCATGCAGTGGAAAATACAGTGGGGAGATTTTATTTACACAGAGAACATGAAACAATGGGTGTTACCATACACACTGTAACTAGAGTGATCAGGTATTGGTGCCACAAGTACTCCTTTTCTTTTTGCGGATACAGACTAACATGGCTGCTACTCTGAAACCTGTCAAGTAAGGTGAGCTATTACCAGCAGGAGAGGGGAAAAAAACCTTTTGTAGTGATAATCAAGGTGGGCCATTTCCAGCAGTTGACAAGAGCATCTGAGGAACAGTGGGGGGGGGGGAAAAACAAACATGGGGAAATAGTTTTCCTTTGTGTAATGACACATCCACTCCCAGTCTTTATTCAAACCTAAATAAACGGTGTTCGGTTTGCAAATTAATTTCAATTCAGCAGTCTCTCATTGGAGTCTGTTTTCGAAAGTTTTTTGTTGAAGAATTGCCACTTGTAGGTCTGTAATCGAGTGACCAGAGAGATTGAAGTGTTCTCTGACTGGTTTTTGAATGTTATAATTCTGATGGACACAAATCAGAGGTCAAGAATATATCTGTGTATATAAAATCTCCCCACTGTATTTTCCACTGCATGCTTCCGATGAAGTGAGCTGTAGCTCACAAAAGCTTATGCTCAAATATATTTGTTAGTCTCTAAGGTGCCACAAGTACTCCTTTTCTTTTGGCGGATACAGACTAACACGGCTGCTATTCTGTAATCTCTCTGGTTTTGTTTCAGAGTAACAGCCGTGTTAGTCTGTATTCGCAAAAAGAAAAGGAGTACTTGTGGCACCTTAGAGACTAACCAATTTATTTGAGCATGAGCTTTCGTGAGCTAAAGCTCATGCTCAAATAAATTGGTTAGTCTCTAAGGTGCCACAAGTACTCCTTTTCTGGTTTTGTTATTTCCTTCATTCATAAATTGCAATATAAGTGCTTTGGCTGCATTATCCGTCCTCCACCAGAGACAGAGCAGGCCACAAATAGTGATCCATCTAGGCAGTGTTTTCAAACGCTACTTTTTAAAATCAAATTTGAAGTACAATCAGAAACTAACTGGAAAGCATAAGATAAATATTTATATAAATGGACAGGTGAAGGAACTAAACAGGATAAACAGCCCTGCTTCCACATAGAAACATTACTGACTTTTAGATCATTAACAAAAATTCCACGTAACCTGTACTTGGACACAGAACTAAAGTTTCCTTTGGATGTTAAATGCCATTGCAATTAACACTCCATGAGCCAGGATAAATATTTTATTTGTTGCAATTTTAACCTCTCCTGACAGTCTCACAGTGGGAATGCAAAGGATAATGAGCCCACGTCTTACTCAGAATACTCCTTAAAGGAAGAGTTATTATACAGTGGTTAAATTCTCCAGCACTAGTATCAGGATTTTTAAATTTAGATAATAATAAATCTTAATACACAAGAAAAAGGCTCTCAAGCTAAAACTCACTTTCTCTTTCAGGTTGTAGGGCTTTATGCTTTCTGGAAAGCCAGAGAAGCAATTTGGAAAAGACAGGGCTGGAGGGACACAGATAGAAGGACATTTAATAAGCGACTCAGGAAAATGCAAAGATTATTAGGAAACATGAGGATAACGGAGAGGTCAAAAAGGACACTAAGACTGAGCCAATGAAATTAGAAACAAAAGGTGTTTTGTTTTATTGTTTGATTTTTAAGTAGCCTTGTACCTGGCTACAGGTTAGCAGGATTTGGGGACTGTTCAAACAAAAAACACAAGCTCACAATGCAGATAGCTCCCCAAGTCTTCAAGCATTCTGTCAATCAAAATCTTCATAAAAGGTTATAAGAAGGATTCCTTTGTGGGCAAGCAACAGACTTCCCTACAAATTCCACTGTAAATATTTTCCATCCCCACCCTTCTTAGCTCCCCAACTTGATTTTGATATATGAGCAGCAATTAGGGGTCACCCATGAAAGAGCTCTGCAGAACAGGGTACTTTGTCATCTGCTGACATGTGCAAGACAGCAGGGAGGGAGATTAGCATATATATACCTAATTGCAAGTACTGCCAAAAGTTTAATTCTACAAGACACTAATACAAGATTTGATTGTGCAATAGTAGTTTTGAATAGATGTTATGTAAAAGTCACCTTACTAACACTCAAAAGGTAATGATTACTACACAAAAGGAGTGAGTACCAGCCTTATAAAAAAAATTTTCCCCTACTTGCCTCAGGTGAGTAACCTTTTGATGGACAAGAAAAATGAGTAAAAACTGCATATCAAGGCTTGTAATTTTCCATGGCAATTTTATTAGGTTAGCATAAACAGCAACTTGTGAGGCATCCTTTGGTGTGAAGGAAAGAAGTCTGGGAGATCACATGTAGTAAGCAAAGACATTAAGATATTAAGTATTCCTAAGAAAAATGTCACCCACAAATCAGGAGCAGGGATGTGCTATAAAATTTTACTTATTCTTAAACATTCATAACACCTGCATTTTTCTCTTTCTTCCCCAACTCTAAAAAAACATTTTTATTTTGAGTTTTAGTACTGATATTCCTCATTACTTCATGGTCACGCCAATAAGCCTCTTCACTAAGTAAAGTTCAGTCTACAACTCAAATCAATTTGTCTTGAAAGCTCTTGACAGATCCCTGCTCTTGGTTTCCTAGGTGAAGCACATCTGGCTCTACATCACTCTACTAGGACTTAACATTCATGGTTACTCAGCCCCACCATACCTTATTGGTGCAGTTATCCTAAAGTTGAAAGCATTAAAGGAAGAGGAAGGAAGAACACAAGATGAGTGTCTGAACAAGACAGAATAGACCATTCAAATTGTTAGGCTGGAGGATATGCATTGAATATTGCTTTTCTGAAGAACCAAATGAATGAGAATTGAATCTCCCAGAAAACATTTAAATTAATTAGAAAGCACTTAAGTCCAGACAGACTGTCCCAAAGGTTAAATCTTCTGTAACTTAAGTGCACAGCAGCAGGTTTTCCCAACATGCTGTTCCATTGCAACTGCAATGGAAGAAGTAAAAAGAAAACATTTTTATACTATATTGTGATTATCTGTTTAGATTATAGGATACTTTCCTGCAGTTTAGACATCAGGATAAAAATTTCAGTTTTACAGTAGAATAACCCAGAGACCAAATGACTGCATACGACCCCTTATCATTCAAATCAAGGAAACTCTTAACGGGATGTATAAAGTTGTTCTTTTAATTAAAAAAAATTTTTTTTCTTCTTCTTTTTTAAAAAAAATAAAATCACAAAATTCAGTATGTAAACATGTACTCTGTTTGCTTTATTTCTTACAAATTTTATGCAAAAGCCTACAAACATTTGTACTTCAAGGTTTCTTCCCGGCTAAGTAAATCAATGCTCCTGTCTTACTGTGAGCAACTGTTCTGCACTAGAACCTATGAGATTAGTAGATATTAACAACCTTGCATGTAACTATCAAAAAATAAATAAATAAAATAAAAAGGCTCAGCTAGGCCAAATACTGAGGTTAGCAAAGTAGATGGAAGGGCCTTGCTGGACTATAGGGTCTCTTGCAGTTCCAGATTACCACCAAGCACTGAAAGGTTTGTAAAGACGACAACTTCCTCTAGATAGATGCAATACTGTACTTACCACCTCTGCCAAGGCTGAAATTACTTTGCCCAGTGTTGTGAGAGACTTGTTGATATTTGCTCCTTCCTGGAAAGACAATCATTTGATGTGGTGATTCACACTACTCAAACAGGAACTCTGGTCCAGACTAAAAGGAGCTGGAGATCATGGCAGGTGTCATTGTGAAAGTAGATGTCTTAGATTCACAGTAAAGTTAGTTTTACTGTGACCACACTGCCATGATTATCTGGGGCTTAACACACATTTCTCACACAGGTACCTCCACTAATTTTATCATCACCTAAAGCTTGACCAAAACATGGGTTACCAGTGTAAAACAAGCTACTTCATGAAGAAATAACCCTTACACCCACCATATAAAAATCACACATACTAGTGAAGGCAAAGTTAGATACTTTAAAATATCAGAATTAAAACCAAACCCACAACCATTTTCATGCAGTGTGTTATGTTTTTCTTTTAAGTATCCCAATATGAGAATAATCACACAACTGAATAAACAATCAGTCTCTGAAAATAGGGGGCCTCTTTGGTTCTTGACAGCATACCGAAGAGATCTCATTTTCACACAATAGCTAATGTGTTCAAGAACAAAGGACTATTGTAACATACCCATTACACCAGCCACAGAAAGACTAAACAAAAATCAAATTCTTACTATTCCACAGCATCAATGATCAACGGGGCTGAAGTTCTGGATATTTGATGGGACTGAATTTTTTATATTTTTATTTTAGTTATTTTCTCCTCTGTTCATTACTTAATAAGCAGAAGAGCATCCTCAGACATCAGACTGATAATACACCATTTCTCCTTCCTCCCCCATACAACAGTAGCCCAAGGCAATCCCACTACCTTTAATCGAGTCCCTTTGGCACCAGTTGAGTCTGCTCTCTCACTCCCAGCTAGATCCACAAGGCTAATCTTGCTAACCTAAAGAGGAAACACAGCAATAGTCAGAACTAATTCTGGTGGAATTAGAGCAAGAGAAAAATAATTCTGATGCCACATGATTCATGAAGTAATCTACTGTCCAAAATCACTATAGCCTGCTACAGATTCTACAGCTGTACTGTTTTCATTGGCAATCAATTTCAGAGAAACAAAGTTGTTTCTGCATTAGTATAAATACATTCTGTTTTAAAGTGCAGCTACACTCTGAAAAATAACTAAAAGAAAGAATATTGTTTAAGCATTTAAGGACTTCCAGAGCAAACTGAGTCAAAAGATAATTTAACTGCTAGTGCTGCAAATAACCTAGGATCTAGAAAGAAAAAGGCATGCTATATTTTATCCATATTTATATGTGGTCAATCAGTAATAAAGAACTGGGACAATTGCAGAATAGAATGCAGGTCACTATCTCATAACCCTGAAGAGCCAAAACAATTCAGGAGAGAAAGCTTGGGTTTTATCAGCACAGGCAACAGACCTGACCCAGAATACACACTGGGAACAGATATGTGAAGATGGCTCGTTTTTTATATAGTCACTTTTGCATACAGAGCCTCTTTGCTCTTCCAGTACCCAAAGGAACAGGCCAAACATCTCCACTCATACACAATGTACTTACTTTTCACATGCAAATTCCACCTGTTTTGTTTTGCCTGAGTATCACTACATCCCTGCTAAAGCAGGCTTATGCCTGACAGAGACTGCAGAGGATACTTAATGAGGCAAGAATTAGTTGGGCCCGGCCAAGCAGAAACACTGAAGCTTCTGTATACAAGCAGGAGGAAATTTTACTTCCCAGCTCATTCCATCTTTCCTCTTGCTTGGTCTATTTTCCTTCCCCCTCTCCACCCCGCCACCTCTATATCTTCGCCATTCCTGCTTCCCACATCTCAGCCACTACTTCAAACACAGTTTAGGAACAGAGCCCAGCAAAAAAACAGCAATACAAGGGCTCTGACAGGGTTAATATGGCTTATAAGCCAATTCTCCCCCACTGATAGTACATCAGGATGAGAGAACTCCTACTTCCACCCCCAGGAAAATGAGATAATTGAAAGCAGAATTAAGGTGATGGTCAGTTTTCCTCACTCCTCTACCTTCTCCGTGCAAAGGTCAGTTTCTGTGTCATGTCTCTTCTGAGTAAAGACAATCGTAAACACAGCGTGAGAGCGGCTACTCGTTTCATTCATGTTTGTAGCTGCCACGGTCCTAAAAAATAAAGTCAGACATTCATTTTTTTAAATGATCAGTAGGCTCCATGCTGCAACTAGTTCTCAACAGTTTATACTGAGTACTGTCAATCTACACAATTACCTGTGCTTCCCTAATGCTACCCCCACTCCTCCCTCTGTACCAGCCTCCAGTTACATCACCCTTCCTCTCTTCACAGCCTGCTATATGGACTAACCAACCAGAGTATGGCTGACAGGCCAACTTTCTTGTTCGCCACCTTGTGGGGGGCTAGAAGTAGATTTTATTTTAACCGATTTATCACTGTATTTTTGTATACAGAGAAAGCTAGAATTAAAAGGCATGTTACCAGAAGGAACTGTAACTACTAGTGTATTTTACCACAAGCTACTGCAAGCATAAGACATCAATAAAATGACATGTGAAACCATTTCATAATACAAATTAGTGTTTACCTCTAAATTGCATTAATGCACCAAAGTGTATTTTCACACTAGGTTTAATTATTTTAGCAATTTTTAAAGCAAGTTCTCGCTCCACATATGACAAGAGCTAGAGGGGACTCCAAAACTGGCACTATATGTCATGGTGCCAGATGTGGCGCAAAAACCCTCCCCCCCAACTGGTACTGAGTGCACATCCACATCATAACCAACCTGGCTTTGTTCCCAGCATCCATGAGGTCTGCAATGTCTGTATAAGAGGTGACTGCTAACTTGGACAGGTCCTCCACATAGGGTCCGAGCAGAGGGTGCTCTCGCACTCGCAAGTTCCCCTTGTTCTTCGGGTTTAATAAGTCTCTGACTCTCTCACAATAAATCTCCATGTAACTGACCTGTGAATAGATTTGCATGGATAATTTACAGGTCTTGAAGGCCTCATTTTCTGTTGAGAGAAGTGCTGCAGAATTTTAGAGCACCACCATTAGGAAGGAGTCCTTCAGTTATATCACAATTATGATATGTGGCAGCTTGACACACTCATGGGGAGGTGGTGAGAGCAAGCCCACATTAGGTCTACAATGTAAGCTTCACACTATCCACAGCAGTTTCTCTCCTCAACTTTTTCCTTTGACTTTCCTTCACACAACCACACCCAATCTGGTTGGTCCAAACTAGTATCTGTGCTGCGGATCTTACTTTCCAGAAACTGTGCCACCTAATTAAAATCCACTACTTTTGTAGGTTCCATGATGAAATGGAGAGTTAGTAAAATATCTTTGAGATACAGCAGAATATGGAGCTTAATGTCCAATCATGTTTGTTAACTGGAGGGGAGGGAAAGCAATTTGCTTTCAGGGAACCTCCCTTCTGGACCCAGAACAAAAAGTTTAAATTAATATTCCTTTTAATTGAGGAGCCGCTTTTGGCTCTCTAGTATTTATAGCAACACACTCTGCAGGCCAGATAATCCCAAAACTCCAATGCAGATAACAATGCCAACAATAATTACATGTCAGACCTGCATACTAACTCCAGCACAATTACAAAGCTAAAATTCTTTTTAAGGCATACATTTTAATTGGCACGTTTCTCAGGGCACCAAGCTTATCCCATGTTAACAGATACTTAGTGACTTCAACATCCAAGATATTAAATGAAACGGTAAATTATTCACTTTCATTCGGTGGGAAGAATTCAGATGGAAGCAACAGTTTTAGAAATACAAAAAGGAACCCAAAATATCTAAACCAGGACAAAAAACAGACAAAAGAACTTAAAATATCAAGTGGGTCACTGTTGCACAAGTAAACGTTTATTTTAACGTTTACAGAATAATTTCTGTAACCCAGTTCTAGCCTTTCCCCCACCCAGTTTGTCCCATGTCCACTCTCAGAGCCTTCCATCACAATGAAGATCATTTTTCTGGCTTCCTTGCACAGCTCTCTGGACTCATCATCCACTCTTGCATCAAATAGCGAAAACAGTTTGAAAGTATGTTCACAAGTATTAAGCATGCTGTCCCAGTGACATTCCCACCCTCTGATTAAGCTCAAGTTCCAAAATGACCCAATGCCTTAAAACCTATTAAACTGACCAACCTTCCTGACTGTAAATCAGTAACCTTTTCACAGTTCTAGAGTTCACTAAAAACTAATAATTGGAGTCATCGGCTTACTTAAAATAAATGGATACAAAACCAAGACAATTAAGTTGGATTTGATTTATTTCCGTGCTTGCAGCACATTATTCTGTTTTATTTTAACTGGTCCATTAAAATCAGTGCAAATATTTTTCCTTTTAGAGTTTTTACATTTTTCCCCAATTGCATACTCTGACCCCAAATGAGAAAGATGGGTTGAGAAAGTTACTAAAAAGGATTTCAGGAACCTATATGAAAAGACGAGACCTGAAGAAGAGCCCTATATGAGCTCAAAAGCTTGTCTTTCTTAGCAACAGAAGTTGGTCCAAAAAATATATTACCCTAGCCCACCTTGCTTCTGAAAAGAAGAGGGCATTCTAAACATTCTGGACCAAGTCAGATGAAGACAGTCATCTCAAAGTTCTGACACTTTCAACCAAATTCCTTGTGCAAACAGATTCTAAATTATTTTTATGAGTAACAACCTGTAACTGACTTTTTTGAACTGACTATCTTAAAATGGGGTCTGCTCTGAAAACTAACTAAAAATGGATTTGAGTTCTACAAATGTGGTCTCAATGACTAGCTGTTAAATTTGTTTAGTTTACACATTTAAAAGATCATTTTACTAAATGCCCTGCAATCTCACTCTGGGAGCTGAGACTCAAACTGCACTCTGATTTACCCCATCATCACCAGTCTGAAAAGATTCTGCAGTCAGAACTTGGTTACAAAAATCTTGTGTGACCCAGAAGAGAATCCAGCTGATGATCTCTTAACAGTGCTGACTTGGGGACTAACAGGAATACACTTACTTGTCTGGAAAGTGAGCAGTTATATCTAAACACACAGAGCAGATCTGCCAACCAAAGTGCTATTTTTACAGTCCACATTTTAATCCTTTGCCAACTACGAACGTACAGATCTTCCTGCACATTCACTTGGCTAGTAGCCTGGAAATTGCCTTTGTTCTAGGACTTAACACAGAGGGCTAGTTTGGCCAGTTGGGGCTCAGGCTATAACATTCTCTTCCTGTCATTTTTCCCCCTAGTATATATTCTGCATCAACTGTGTCCCCATTCCACTTATGAAAGAGAATGGCACCCCCCAGTAGCAGGCTAACAGAAGATTCCTGCGTAAGATTGAAACATCAGATATTCTAAACTAGGCCTACATTTAAATAATAACTGAAATAATGACTAAAGGCAATTAAGAGAGAAAACACTGAATAGGTTTCCCAACCAACAGTGGTAAAATGTTTGCAAGTTCATTAAGGTTTTTCAGGCCCAGAATCCAAGAAAGCGGCTATAAGGCTAGCTTTTATAATTCACACCTTTTACTCACCACCCAAAGAGTTCAGGGAAGGTGCATTAACATTCATACAAGACTAGTTTAGCTTAGAAAGGCTTTGTTCATACATTTGTGTCAGGTGAGAAAGGGGAAGAGTTGAGTGTTCATGAACATATGAAGTAGAAAACAATACCAACGATGTAGCAGCTTCTTCAGATCAGCAGCCTCATACCCACTAATAGGAACGTGCCTCAGTTCACCAGTGTACTCACCTCCACAGAATAGGACATCTCCTCATTACTGTTGTCATTGATTTGCTCAAACAGTTCTTCACACAGCTAGAGAGAGATTAAGCCTGAGTCAGACAGCAGTCATGAGTGAGCAATGGCAAATATCAGACTGTGACTCAATCTGTTCTCCTTCTACCCTTCCCATCTCCAAAAGCCACTTTCATGACAACCACCGAACAGTGTCCAGTAAAAATGCAGTTAAACCCCATCCCCAATCACTAGTATTCAATCCTTTTGTTTTTCTCTCATCAACTATTCCTCAGTTTAACATTAATCTGCAATACAAAAACAGAATTACTTAACATAAGAAATAGAAAGACAAGGTCCGTAAGACAAGAGGTAATATCTTCTATTAGTCTATTGGACCAACTTCTGTTGGTGAAAAATGAACTTTTTGAGCTTACACTGAGCTTTTCTTTGGGTCTGGGAAAGGCGTTCTGTGTCAGAACTAAATAAAAGATGGAAGAGATAAGTAGTTAACATGTGGCAAGAGATCTTTCAAGGTCAAGTGGATGGGATCTCTGTTGAGTAGGAGTTATAATTGTTTAATGATGCCCCATAAGGGTTCTATTATGGGGTGGTAGATGACAACTAGGAGTCATCCCCCCACCTCCATTGAAGCAGGTTCTCTCCTGCAACTGCAGAGGTGTTAACTGCCCACTTCACCTTGAATAGGTCTTTTGCAACCTGTTAACTCTAACTGTTCCACTTTGTATTTAGCAAAAAGAAAAGGAGTACTTGTGGCACCTTAGAGACTAACCAATTTATTTAGTCTCTAAGATGCCACAAGTACTCCTTTTCTTTTTACGAATACAGACTAACACGGCTGTTACTTTGAAACCTTTGTATTTAGCAGTGACACTGAGAACCTTTCCCAGACTGAAGAAAAAGCTCTGTAATTCATCTTTTTCGATCAACAGAAGTTGGTCCAATAGTATTACCTCACCCACCTTGTCTCTAATATCTTGGGATCAACACAGCAACAGCACCACAATACAAAAATGACAGTCTAACAACTGAAATAAGAAAAACAGATTATAAATTCCAGAGAATGAGATGATTAAAAATATGAAATCTTCTCCCATCTGGCTATATTATATATATGGTTATTTTTAGGAGAATAATCCTCAAAGTCCATTGGTTTGACAAAGTTCCAGGAATCAGATTTGAGGCAACTAGTAGATGCTTAAAATCAGCTAGTAACTTCATATGAAGGATGCTGAAGCTACCCAGACAGACTCTATAGGAGAGTTTCTGCTGTGTTTGAGGCTTGTATTTTGCTTACTTAAAATTAAGGTAACAAATGAAGCTACCAATAGTGGAGCAGCATATGTTGTACCTGGAAATGCATTAGAAGAATTGGGACTGCATGGGGGGGAAGCATGAGTATGGAAAAGGATAGAGGGTAGAAGTAGGCCTCACAGGCATCAGTACCTAAACAAGCCATTGCATGCAAGATATGTGGCAGTGTGGACAGAGTACCAGGAGATTTTAGGAGCACACACTCTGAACAGTTAAGTCAGTGCATGGTTTTAAGAGATCACTATTTTAGACCTCCACATAGATGTGTCAGAGGTTGGCTGGTAGGGGAATCTAGTGAACATGAGAAAGTGGAAGATGACAGACTACAATTGGAGGGATAGCTCAGTGGTTTGAGCATTGGCCTGCTAAACCCAGGGTTGTGAGTTCAATCCTCCAGGGGGCCACTTCGGGATATGGGGTAAAAATTGGGGATTGGTCCTGCTTTGAGCAGGGGGTTGGACTAGATGACCTCCTGAGGTCCCTTCCAACCCTGATATTCTATGATTCTATAATTGTTCATGTCTCCCGTGCAATCCACCCCCTGCACTAATGCATTCTCACTCCTGGTTCAACCCTCCCCCCCCAGTTTTTTTGGGGGGGAGGGATAGCTCAGTGGTTTGAGCATTGGCCTGCTAAACCCAGGGTTGTGAGTTCAATCCTTGAGGGGGCCATTTAGGGATCTGGGGCAAAAATTGGGGATTGGTCCTGCTTTGAGCAGGGGGTTGGACTAGATGACCTCCTGAGGTCCCTTCCAACCCTGATATTCTATGATTCTATGATTCTATGATTTGTGCATGGAGGACAATTTTGCTCCCCCGCGTATTTTTTTGTGCAGGGAAGGCAGAGGAACCAGTGAGTAAATTTCATACAGAAATAATGCTTTCCCTTCTATGTAGTTAATTGGTTTTATTCTTCTGTGGTATAATCTCTCAACAAGATGCAACTGGAGGTAGGGGAGGAGAGGGTTGTAAGAACCTAAAGTAGATAACAGGAGCAATATTCTGGTTAGCTAGTTTTTAACATGGCTTTTGATTTGCATAACCTTAGGGAGCTAGAAAGATGAATGTAGCATCCCCAAATTTACAGTGGAAAAAGCAAATGAAGAAACATCAAGTTGCTGTGTAAAGGCTTTGGACCCATTTCAGGTGTTATGCTCAAAAAGATGTTAAATTCACAGAAGAAAAACAAGGTGTTAGATGTATGAACAACATTCCTTATTAACTATGCTCAGCACACATCTATGAGTAACGGTTTCCCAAGCATGTGGTTGACATTTACATCTAACCTACGTGCCGCCACCGCTAGTGGCAACAGAACACTTGTTATGCATTTGACTGCACAGGTTTGAGCCATTAGCAGAGAGCAACGCTTTCCGTTGTCCATTTCATACCTGGGGCATAGAGCCAGTAACTCCTGCTGCTGATCCTATAGCAGGACGATGACAGACTATTCAGCAAATTTATTTATTGAGGCTGAAACCCAATCTCCACTTTCCACTTTAATGGGAAAACTCCTTCCAAAACATGCACACAACATATCAGTAATGCTAGGACAACATGAGAGAGGAGCTGAGGTGTGGCAAAAGCACCATGCAGCCAACAGCTATATCATCTTGAACATTAGACACACCTGGTACAGCCTTAATGAAATATTATCAGCCATAAATTTCCCAGAGCATTCTTTTAGGCTCTTTATGTTGCCATGGACTAAAACTTGTCTCAAAATAAATGCTTTTTTGGGGATAGGGTTAATTTAGTGTGTTTATACAAATCAGTATCTCAACATTCCTACCTATTTTATTTCTCACTTGGTAATCTATATGTAAATATATACACACACACCGCTAAGACAATGAGACATTCATTTCCCACGGTGGAAAGACAAGACAGATTCTCCAGACCCCTGTCTCTATTGAGAGTTTCATCAGTGACACCACCTCTTGGATTCTTACTGAATAAGTATTCCTGTACTGTCCTGTCAACAATCAGGGCAAAAGTCAGGAAACTCAGTGGAATCAGACATTTATATTACTTTACTGAGTTGTTTTTCTTTTAGGAAGAATTACAAAGGGCAGAGTATTTTGTTCTTGGTTTTAAATTCCGTAGAACTGTTCTCTTTGGAATAATTTCTCTACTTTTCTACTACATGTATTTTCTACTACATGCATCCGATGAACTGAGCTGTAGCTCACAAAAGCTTATGCTCAAATAAATTTGTTAGTCTCCAAGTACTCCTTTTCTTTCTACTTCTCTTAAATTTGAGTCACTCATTCTTACATTTCTTTTTAATTGCCTTAGGTAGAGGTTAAACATAAAAGAAGTTATATATCCTCTGAACAATCTACACTCAAGATATAAGCCCCATTTATTCTACAGAAACAGCTAAGTTTAAACAGTTGAGAAGTATGTTTGCAACCAAGCTGTGCTGTATCATGTTGGTTTCTTGCAAGTATGGACAGAAAACATGATTTTAGAGTCACGTTAGACAGCAGTGGTAGCCTATGTCAAGTCTGACTGCACCAGATCCAAGGTTGATGCTTTCCCTCCTGGAAAGTAAGATTTGGTTCTTTGTGAACCATTACTGCAAGGTAACAAATCATACATTAGCAAACATTTAAATATGTTTTGTAAAGTAAATACCCAGCCCAGGCTTTGTTACCTGTGGGATGATGCCTGCCTGGCTTTCCTCCTGTTTGCCCATCATGGTATAGGATTTCCCAGCTCCAGTCTGCCCATAGGCGAAGATACACACATTGTAGCCCTCAAAGGCATGTAACAGCATCTCCTTCCCAATATCATTGTAGACACGGTTTTGAGATGCAAAGCAGGGATCTTCAGGCTGCAAAGATGAAAAGAGAATAAATACTGCCCTCTACTCCCACCCCTAAGGTCTAAATTCAGAAAGGTATTAAGAGTTATTCCACACTTAAAGAAACCTTGTGGATCAACCCCCAGTGGAAGGTAATGTTGGTGTTTCTCTTACAGACCGGTTTTCCAAAGACACTACCTGTTGAAGCAGAATGAAAACAACTATTTTAGGCAATGTCAATCTGCTGGTGGGGAAGCAATCTATTACCACTGCTGATACTGATGAAGAAGTTCTGTGCAAAATCCCAGAGACAGTATTTTGAGTGTATAAGAAAGGAGAACAAGCACAGAGTTAAAAAGAGGATCAAAGTGAACAAAGAAGAGATGGGGCAGAAAATCTCAGATGGGTTAAGGCTGGACAGGGACCTAGAGGGAAAAAACCCAGCATTTTCGGGCGGGGGGAGGGGGGAGGAGGAGGAGGAGGAGAGTGAAAATTGCATTTGAGTTCCAGTTACCACTCAACAAGCCATGAAAATGAATTAACCTGTTTTGCATCTGTCAGATTCCATTTTCTAAATCCCAATCTAAATTTATAATTACAGTACAACTTAAAATTTGTATTAATGACTACAAACCCACTGTGAATTGATACACATTTCCAAGTTAGCAAATAGGTGAACAAAGCAAGAGTCAGGACAATGTAACAAAACGATTTCATTTTGGCAACGATAGTTTAGTATTGATAACACTTTACTATCTGATGTATATTTTGCCTCTCTAGGCACTTGTATTGTGCTTATCTAAAATTCAGCATGATGTAAAACAATGAAGCCCTATTAACAGAAGAACTTACTACAGTCTCATCTATTACTAAAGCTGTGCAGAGACGGGAGGCCACTGTTTGTGTGTGCACAAATTAGCAAATTTTTACACTATTTTAAAAGGTCTTAGAATTTCTAAAATATAAGTGTGTGGCGTTAATGTACTTGGGAGGGAAAATATCAAGAGCTCTGCTTGAGAGTCAAGTGGAAGCATGAACAATCTTGTTCCTGTTAAATCAATGTGAGAAGTTTGATTTTTGTTTATTTTACTGAATGACAGAAAGCAAATATAGCCTCAAAATCCTTATGCTGAATATGGAGATCCCAGCCATGACCACTAAAAATAATCAAGACTTCTTTCAGTCTAAGGCCTCTTTCACAGCACCAGCTGATAGAGCATTTTCCAGTCTAAGCAATAGTGGAGCAGATCAATTCCAAAGTTATTTGCTCTGCCAACTCCTCTATGGAAAACATTCAGGGGATTTTTAATAAATTGACTAAACTGGAAACCAACATAGAGACACACTGTGGAAAAGTACAGCACCTGGACAACAGGATTAAGTTCTCTGAAACCATGATGCTGAACAAAGAGGGGCTAATGACAAAACTAGCAGAGGGCAGTATGGTTACAGACAATCAAATCAAGATCCCAAAATAAAGCAGCTGTTCCCCCTCTCAGGCCTGTTTTCTTCTCTGGAAAGTACGATGCCAAAAGGCCTGAATCCAAGGGTAAAAGATTTGACTTTGAAAAAAGCCTACTACACTCCTACAACAGGAAGCCAACAAAAGGCCCTAGAGAGGAAGCACCATAACTGTCTAATCAGAAGGATCAAGATAGAGTTTTGCTTGCTGAATGTACTATAAAAAGTGCAATTTAAATGGGGTCAAACTGGTGTATTACCCAGATTGGAATGCAACCTCAGAGGCTATTCTAAGACTTTTTCTGAACAAAGAACTGAATCCTCCATTTTGTAGCTGGTGAAGTTCTGTCACTTGCAATGAGAAATCATTGTATTTTGGGATCAGACATCGGCATCCAATTACTTGACTCTACCCAAGACCATGCACAAGGTCTAGGACACAAAAAGACGACTAACAGAATTCACCGTGTATATTAACATCCCCTTTTGTTGACATGCTCCCCTTCTCCCTTGGCCAGCCGGAGAAGCCCTTGTTCAATTATTTGGCAACTGTTTTCTTTACGCAACATATTATACAAGTGAGACTAAGTGTTTTCTGCTGCATCAATTAGAAAAGATTACATTGATGGTGTAAAATCAGAACACTTTTCGTAGGAATATACTTTTAGCCATAAGAAAAGGAGTACTTGTGGCACCTTAGAGACTAACCAATTTATTTGAGCATAAACTTTCGTGAGCTACAGCTCACTTCATCGGATGCATACTGTGGAAAGTCCACAGTATGCATCCGATGAAGTGAACTGTAGCTCACGAAAGCTTATGCTCAAATAAATTGGTTAGTCTCTAAGGTGCCACAAGTACTCCTTTTCTTTTTGCGAATACAGACTAACATGGCTGTTACTCTGAAACTTTTAGTGATTACTCAAATATTCTCTCTCCCCTCATAGCAGTGGGCACTGACAGCATTTGTTTTTGTTTTTTTGAAGAATGGTCATGATGTAATAGTGCTGGTTGATTTTAATGTTAGACTGCAACTTTTATAATAGCAAGTTCTTCTTGAAGATGTGCATGACCTAAAATGACAGCAAAAGCTGTGGATATAAAAGTCATGTTTTCATCTATTAGGGTTTAGTCTACATAGTGCTTATGGTGTTTTTGCCTCTCTGCTTGATCAATGTAATATAATTGTATGGTTTCTTCACAACTGCTTTATTCAGTAAGAGGTTTCATTAAAAGCTCTGTAGATATAAGTTTAAGCTTTGGTCAAGAACACATTATCTGAGGGTGTCAACCAGTGCAAAAAATGTCAAAATTCCCTTCCCCTCAGCCAGACTAAATACTGATGTTTAGCTGATGAGAGAGAAAAAAAAAGGATAATCTCCTTCTCCACCTTTCAAGAAAACAGGGGAGGGGACCTAATGCAGAACTGTAGAGCTCTGCTATAAAACAATCACTGGAAGTCAACAAGACTTCAGATCTAGCTCTCTGGAGAGGTGGGGCAGAATGCTTAGAGGACAAAAATGTATTGCTTTTACAGTTACAGGAAATATGGATCACTACTCTGCCTCTTCCTGATAAACCACTGGAATCCAGCTCACTTCACCCCCCACCGTGCCACAGATTCTCCCCTCCCCCCAAGTCTGCACTTTGTCCAACAGAAATTAGAACTGATGAAGTGAGCTGTAGCTCATGAAAGCTTATGCTTAAATAAATTGGTTAGTCTCTAACGTGCCACAAGTCCCCCTTTTCTTTTTGCGAATACAAACTAACACGGCTGCTACTCTAGAACTGAAAAGTTACTTTTGTGGCTCAAATTCCACTCTGCAGCTGCTTGAACACACACATTTTTCTATGTCTTTCCCCTCCTTCCTCTTTCAAACACACACCCAGACTATGTTCTCAGACCCCCAGACCTTACTCGTTCACATTCCCAGGATGGAAAAAAGCTAGAACATAGAGACAGAGCTCTGAACTTGTATCACTCAAAATACAATAAAATCATAATAGGAGCAGCTGGTTGAAATGGGGTGTCAGGAGACAATCCAAGCCAGTCTGACTGGTAAACAGTAGTTTTTGCTACAGTGCATTCAGAAACTTACTGAGGTGTGAGACCAGTAGGAGTAGTCAAAGCTGAAGGACTTTGGTGCTTCCTTGGGGTTCTTTGGGTTGATAATACCTAGAAGAAATAAAAATCATATTCAGCTATCCAAAGCATTTAGGGACATAAAATGAAAACCAAGAGAGTCAGATCATGAGCTGCAGCAAGAAATGTTATGAAAATTGACCCTCAGACCCAGTCAATATGGATGTCTTTGCACAGCCAGAGTGTTCATAAATTACATTGAAGGACATAAGATCAGGATGGGTGTTCATATCACCACCTCACAAAAAATAATACATCTGTAGGGCCTCCGTGAAGCAGGTCAGGAAAAGGCAGATACAGTCATAAGGGAACACACCTACTAAATAAAGTTCATAATAAGCAGCGATGCAAGAGACTTAAGTGGAGGGAGGGGTGCAAGGAGGAATATTAAAGGAAGAGCCAAAACCCACAAAAGCTCAGGGCACTTCAATAACGAAAAGCTCAAGAGCCCCGGGATTTCACAGCAGGATGACTCTTCAAAGCTTATTTGGAAATTCATGTTACAGTATAAGGATAAAAGCCCTTGGCCTACGGATTTTCTTTCAGAGGCTCAGGATTCTACATGACATCGTGGGAGGCAATGAAAGGAGGTGGAGGAGGATCTACAGACATTTCAGGGATTACACTGATAAGACATATTACAATATTCTTCTACAAATAAAATATGTGCTGAGCCCACATGAAGATTTTAATAGGACTGACATTAAATGAACTAAGCCAAACTATTTGTAAACCTTGCCTTCTGCATATGGCTATTCAATCCCATAGAAACCCAAACCAAACCTTGCTTTTATTCCCAGATCACAGCAACAAGGCAACATTTTACCCTTTGAAAGGATCAATATAATTTACTTTTTAAGGTGACCCCATTCCTGGTTTGATTTGTAAACTTTATGTCAGCAGACAATAAAAGAATATCACATCTATAATTTGTGACAGCCTTCTGGAGGACCTCTCTACAAGTTTAAACCCCAAACAGTCTTAATGAACAGAGCTATAGTCTCCTTACTATAATCTCACTAAGGTACTGAAAATAAGAACTTAAGACAGGGGTGGCCAAACTTATTGGCCCTCTGAACCACATACAACAATCTTCAGAAGTTCAAGAGCTGAGGCACACCTGCCGGGGGCCAGGACTTGGGGCTTCAGCCCCACTCCTGCTGAAGCCCCAAGCCCTGGCAGGTGCGCCCCGTGGGACTGAAGACCCCAAGACCCTCCTCCCTGCTGGGCAGACGCTACTACCCCACCACCTTGCTGCAAGACAGAGTCCCAAGCTCTTCTCTTCCACCTCAATCTGGTAGGTGGAGAATGGTGGGGCAAGGGGATTCTGCAAGCCGCAATTTAATGGTAAGAGGACCATATATGGCTCGCAAGCCACAGTTTGGCCTCCCCAGACTTAAGATATGACAAAGGATCAAACCATTAGTTCATCTAATATGGAGTCTTGCAGTGATGTGCCAATATTTTTAAAATGGACTTTTAAATGTTTTGCTTCAGTCAGTGATACTCATATGTAGGCTTAGAGGATCAGATTTTTATTGGTAAATGCTTATTTCACCGTACACTGAGAAAGTATTTCCATGATAATAGAAACTTACAGATGTCCAAAGAAAAATGCTCCTTGAGAAATTGTTTGATTTAAAGTTATTTACTTTGTATATCTGATGTGTTAACAATTTGTGTTTAACGCTTTAACTTTTTGAATCTCAATGTCTACTGCGATTAAATTGTCTGAGCTGCCCCCCCTTAATTTTCCGCAATTACGAAAATGTAAATACATACAAATCTAAAAAAGTGTTTTTAAATAGATTTGTGAAATTATGAAAAATAAAAATCAAATTCTACTAAGCCTACACGTAGTATTCCTCTCCCCTCCAGGCACACATCAAAACACTCATCAATTCCACACTCTTTCCCTTTCCCCAAATCCATCCATCCACACTTCCCCCCAGACCCTTCTCAATCCACCAGATTGACCACTCCCCAGAAATTCAGTTATCCTGGGAGGCTCCTCTACCTGGCAGCTTTTTGCAGCAATAGGTAGGTGTCATATCGCCTCTGATGGGGAGGATGAGGGTCGATTGTGGAATGAGCCCTAAATGAGTTGTAGGCTGCAATACTCTTTGGTTCTTAAGATGAGAAAGGCCTTCCCGAGTTGATGTGTGATCAAGTCTTCCCTGGTAAGTTTGAGAGACAGATAGAACAAGATTCCAGTGTTCAAACTGCAGGCTGAGGTTGGGCAAGCAAGTACTGATGGGAAGAATTGAGCAACAGGATTGCCACACAGTGAAACAGCAACTTAGCCTCGCCTCTCCCCCTAGTGTCCTGCTGGAAAGACAGACAGGAGGGGAAAGAGGATGTAGAATATCCCATGTGCACTCCAATTAGCCTTAGTGGAGAATGCAGAGGAAAGGATCCCTTTGCAAGAGAGAAAACAGATATATCAGCAGTCTGGCAGCTACCAGAGGACTGACTATGACGCAGCCTAAGGCAGCCATGCAGGTAAGTAAGCAGTCCCTCTGACAGTCCCCTGGGCAGGCTTATCAGGATGAGGAGTCCAGGCACTGGGGGGGGGGGGGGGAGGGAGGAAGACAAGTAAGTTTTATGGGGCTGCTAATTTATGAAGTGAGCTGTAGCTCACTAAAGCTTATGCTCAAATAAATTGGTTAGTCTCTAAGGTGCCACAAGTACTCCTTTTCTTTTTGCGAATACAGACTAAAAAGGCTGCTACTCTGAAACCTGTAATTTATCTCTGTGAGCAGTAAGATGGGATGAGAGAGTGCTGGCCATGGTTCTGCTCCCCTCCTCCAAAGTACCAGCCAGAGGAGCAGACTGGACATTGAGGGGGCATGCAGCAACTGGCAATGGGTCAATGCAACGTACTCTCCCCACTTTGTAGAACATGGAAATACCTGATTCAGAGGGATGCATCTGTGGTCACAATTGTTTTTGGAGTTGTTCTGGGACTGATGCATCTGCATGCTGCCCTACACTCAGGGCTATGAGTACAGTCTGAATCCAGGCCTGAGTAAGCAGCTGCTAAATCAACCTCAAAGTCCGAGGGGCTGAAGTTTACACAAATCTTTGGTTTTAGGGAAGGCCTGTGGATTGTGTCTTTCAAATGGGACGATCTTTAACTACAGCCTCCTGCTACAGCGGTTGAGTTCACTTGCTTCCTCCTTTCAACAATAGTGACTGGCTTACTTTGATTTCACATTGCTTGGTAGCAAGTTACATGCTTTCAAGGCCATCTCCACAAGGCAAAGGGTTAGACATCTATTTTTAAAAATAAAAGTTTATTCTTTTGGGTCCCAAAAGTCAGCTTTGATAGGTGGAGAGGGGACATGTAAACCACACTCAGTGGCATCCTGCCTCTGGCAATGACCCATAACCAGTATGAAAGAATGCAAAACCCACCAAGGACCTAACCAGTTGTGCAGGGATAGACAGGGGTGGAAGTGGGAGTTCTTCCTGCTCCTACAGACAGTTTATACCCTGAAGCCAAACTTTGATCTTCCTCACTAAAGGCCATTTGTTTCTCAAATATTTAGCCTAGGTACTCTATACTTGTAGGAAAGCTTAACCCTTTTTCCTATAGGCGTGTCCTATTCCACAACACCCTAATCTCTTATCTCAGTCATTACAAAACTAAATTCCAAGGGGAACCGAGCCCTTTGAAAACATATAACCTCAGAATTCCCTTCCAAGATTTAACAGCTATACCAGATGCTGCATCCCTAAGCAAGACCACTATCCAAGGCTATGGGATAGGAAGGGGATCTCTGCCCCAGACTGCTGTTTCGGCCACAAATAGCAATAGTTGCTACTGTATTTCTACTGGCCAATTCCACTTTGCTTAGATTTGCCATGCTGACATTCCTGCCTTATAAAAGCTGACAGACAGGCAAAGCCAAGGATTAATATGCCTTACACCAATATGCTGTCACATTGCAAAGACATGTTGCTTTGGATAGCAACGTGGCATCATAACATTAGTAACAAAAAACAAACTGGTAACCTAAGCAATCAAATGTGGCTTCAGTCTCCCTTTGTCTCAGCCAAGCTGTAATAATTCTACAGCACACACATTTCAGCCATTTCTAGTAATCAGAAAAACCCCAAACCAATCCCTTTGGTTCAGTTTTCTAGGGTTCCATTCCTATGATGCTGTCCTTGCTCTTATTATTCCCTTCCCACATCCCACTCATTCATAGCTATCACCATCCACAGCACTGAAAGGTGATGAAAGGCTGTACTTCCTTGCAAGGAACAGAAAATTTTGTGCTCACAAGAAAGGATTACTAAAACTAGTTACCAAATGAGTTCAAAGTAACATCCTTATGAGTGAGTAGGTTATTTGACTGATTTCAAAGGCTAAGTTTATAAGTGAAAATAATTTTCACCATTAAGTGCAGAAATTGATAGAATCCATTCCCATCTCTCTCAAGTACACCTTAGCTCAGTGGTTCTTAACCCTGGGGGTGTGAGATGCCATTTCTGGGGGTGCAAGACATGCCAGGTTTTTTTAGAAGGTAAATCAAAAACACAAATCAATCACAGGCATGTAAATACAACTACATTGTTTTATCAAACCTATGTATTTAACGATTACTGTAATATACAAACAAAATATACCTAGGTTTAAAGAACTGAACTACTTCAATGATTTTTGATAAGGGGTGCAAGAACATATTTTGAGAACCAAAGGGGTGCTGGCTGCTGTAAAGGTTAAGAACCACTGCCTGAGCTTGATAGCAACTCCAAGCAGATAGAGAGGCAGATGCAATAATGCTAACTGTCCTAACAATTATATTTCACTATGTCACTTAATAATCCCAATACCATGCTACTGCCATCCCAAACTCTACAGTTACTACAAATGCAAGAGGAGTAAAGGCTGAGGGAAAGAAGCCGCTATCCCCTCTTCCACATCTGGCACTCTGACACATTCCATATAGCTCCTCCTGACATGCGAAGCCTGAATGGACTAGCAGTAAGCAACAGAAACGTGGCAATATCTTCACTGACAATGGTATGTGTGCTTTTACTGAAGGATAAAAAATGTTAGCTATCCTGCTATAAAACATAATGAAGACAAGGCACTGTAGTTTTCCCAGTAGGTCATCTAGGCAAGGTCCTCTATGGGTGGACAGTATTGTGCAGACCTGACTTAGCTACCTCAGTGTAAAAATTTGCCCGTGCCTTGTCGCCATTTAGGATTTTAGAGACAATCGTCGTGTATTAGTTATCTCACTATAAACACACCTTTCTGTCCGTGAAGGCAACACCTACACTTGCACAAGAGTTAACATTGCATTTTAAGACTCTTCTGTGTCTTAGGACATAGCTACACTGGAAACTTCAAAGCGCTGTTGCAAGAACGCTCCCACGGCAGCGCTTTGAAGTGCGAGTGTGGTCGCACTCGAGTACTGGGAGAGACCCCTCTCAGCGCTCCTGGTAATCCACCTCCACAAGGGGATTAGCTCCCAGCGCTCGGAGCCTGTCTATGTTAGCGCTTTAAAGGGCTCAGACTTGCTACACTCAGGGGGGTGATTTTTCACACCCCTGAGCCAGCAAATTAGAGAGCTATAAAAGGTAAGTGTACACAAGCCCTCAGTAACACTGAAAAGAGAACAAGCAGCAGGAACTGTTTAGGGTTACTCAAAGACAAGTTTGTTGAGAAAGTGAACTGTGAATTGTAAGAGCATTAACCTTGAGGACATCTCCAAAAAGATTCTCGATTGCCAACAGACAGATAGAAAGCATTTATCTAATGCACTAAGAGCTTTGTTCAAACAGGTGATGAAAGATTATGGAACATGAAGAAATCCATGAGAAGGTTAACTTCTTTTAAGCAATTAGGTAACAGTGACTTATTTTAAACACCCTTATTTCCCCAAACAATTATTCTCATAAAGGAGTAGAACGTGTGCACAAGAAGCCAAGAATTTTAAGAAAGCTATATAATTTATCATCCAGGGAATGATGACCTTTCACAAGTCAGAGTTTAAATTTGCCTCAGATTAGCATTTGATAATCAACACTAACTAGCACGGTTAACAGTCTCAGAGAAGTCAAAGTATCAACTACCCTTTTGGTCCCAGAGGCATTCCTTCCATGATAAAGTTGAGGTACACAAATACCACATGGGGGAAGTCTTGATTACTGTTGCCCATGTTGCATCTTGAAGACAAAGAAATGGTTATCCAGAATTGTCACCTTTCAAAAAAAAACACAAAATCTAGTTTCTCCTAGTCACATATCTGATATATATGGGATTTAGCAGTATACAGACAGACAATGATGAAATTAGCTTCTCAACATATCCAAGGAACCAGGGTGGATAAAAATCAATGATTTAAAAATATATATCAGATTTTTTATTTAAATTGGATTTTTTTGATAAATGCTTTTTGAGGAAAACACTCAAAAAGATAGTTTTAAGTAAGATACATTATAGCTCAGATATTTCATCATGGAATAGGAATTATAAATTCTAATTCTATAGTATGAGACAATATATTCATGGAATGTTTAAGAAAAGTTTTGTAAATGAGTTCCAATAGTTCATGGATTAGGGACCCAATCTTATGGGGTTCCAGGGGCTTCTGTATAGATTATTTAGGATAATGTTTCTATCTACCCAAAGGGACTCAGTGCTCAGTCTAGAAGATACCATCAGAGAGGCCTAGTTTTGCAATTCTCAAACTGTGGATTTGTGTCTCCAGAGATAACATGCTTGTTAACAGCAAAAATGTTTTAAAATAAATAAATATATAGAGGTGAGAAACAGACCTCAACCCTACTGTCCCTCTGCAAATTTGTGTACAGAGTCAATCCCTTACCTCTCTCAAAGTGCAAAGCTTCAATAAGTTCACTGAATATAAGATTGTTGGGGACGAAATAGAACTGGACAAGGAGAAGTAGTCTGGAGATAAATGTGAGAAGGGAGGGACAGGCAGTAGAAACAAAAGTGAAACTGTTAGAGTAGCATATTCCAGAAGTCTTGAGGTCTTTTGTGAGTGTAGCCTTCACTGATTTGAGATCTACCATACCATTCTTTCACTAAAAGGGAAAACCTATAATGGCAGCAGGCTGTAAAAGAGACCCAGTTTGGGAATATTTTAATGACCTTCCTCTACCTGTAGAGAAGTCAGGCATGCGTGCAAAATGCAAACAGCGCAACAAAGAAATACAAGGCCTGGTTTCCTGAATGAAACAACATCATGAGAAGTGTTCCTTCTCAGAAGAAAGCTGTGTTGAAGGTGACATGTCTGAACATGCAGGATCTTCAGGATGGTAAACTTTTTTATTTCATACTTCTTTCTTAAGGACTGCCTGTCTTCCTTCTGGACTACTTGTGAATTCTCATGTCTGAGCAAAAAATATAGTTGTTACTCTATGGTACTATTATTTTAGATGCAGTTGTGATAAAAAATAAATAGCCAAAATAGGCAGATCTTCCTTTTACAATTTCACCTTTAAAGCAGTATGGAGTGTCAGAGAATACAATGAGTAATACTAAATGAGCAGTATGGTAATAATAAATTAAATAACTGCATTGACTTATTTTGTTTAGAAGAATCCATCCTCAACATACAGGATTCTGAAGACTATCCACCTTCAAGATCACCATCATTTTCTATAGTTTCAGAGTTATCTGCAAATGATAGTGTTTCAGTCACATCATGTATGTCACACAGCCACAGTATATCACCTGTAGCAAAAAGAAAAAAAAATATCTCCCATCATCCAGAAACAACCATAGATAAGTTTGTGATAAAAACCAGCAGATTACAAAAAGAGGTAAAACATTGATGAAAACATTGCCCAGTTTGTTTATGCAACAAACTCTCCTTTCCGTAGCATTGAGAACCTACACTTCATTAACACCAGGATACAGTCCACCCAACAGAGCAGATGTTGCAGAAAAATTCCTAGACAAAGTTTATGAAAGAGAAATTGAGCAGTGTGCAAAAGGTCTACAGGGCAAAATTGTTAACCTGAGTCTTGATGGGTGGAGCAATGTCCACAATGATCCTGTTGTATGTGCTTGTGTGACAACAGAAGAAAGGAATGTCTTCCTTACAGAAACAATTGATACATCAGGAAGTGGACACACAGCAGAATACTAACAAGTAGGAGCAATAAAAGCTATAATAAACTGCAGGGGGAAAAAAAACCAAATGTCTAGTACACAGCTTGGTCACAGACAATGAGGAAAAAGTATCCAAGATGAGAAGAAATTTAGAAGAGAGTCCCAAGCTAATAATGTACGGTTGCAGTGCTCATTTGATGCACCTCCTAGCCAAAGGCTTCAGTGTTCCAGAAATAAAGGCTAATGTTGTTGAAACTGCAAAATACTTCCGTAACAACCACTTTGCAGCAGCTGCTCTGAAAAAGTGGAAGGAACAAAGTTAACTCTCCCACAAGGAGTGCGATGGAACTCAGTAGTGGACTGTTTTGAGCACTGTATCAAGAACTGGCCTAATCGGATGACAGTTTGTGAACAAAATAGTGAAAAAATAGACGGCCCTGTCACAGCCAAAGTTCTCAACATTGGGCTTAAGAGAAATGTTGAACACCGGCTGAGTACCCTGAAGCCTATTTCTGTAGCCTTGCAAAATGCAGGGAAATAGATGTTTTATTGCTGACACTCTTGAAATTTGGAAGGAACTGAGTGAGATCTTAAAAAGAGAGAAATATGCAATGACAGAGTTAAATTACAAGCATTTAAAAAAAATAAAGACACAAGCACCATCTCCAGCTCATTTTCTTGCAAATATTCTCAATACTCGGTACCAGGGTCAAACCTTAACTGCTGAAGAAGAGGAGCCGGCTGTGACATGGACATCCAGCAATCATCCCTCTGTAACGCCAACCATCAAACTTCAGAGCGAAGGGTGAACCATTCAAGAAATGTGTTTGCTGATGAGGTTTTAAAGTAAGTCACACCAGTGAACTGGTGGAAGTCACTAAAGCACTTGGATTCAGAGACTGTTGAAGTGATGATCTCACTTTTAACAGCAGTAGCTTCTTCTGCCAGTGTAGAAAGAATTTTTTTTCCTTTGGACTAATTCATTCCAAATTGAGAAATCATTTGGAGCCTGAAAAAGCAGGAAAGCTTGTTTTTCTTTTCCAGATTATGAACAAACAGGAAAATGAAGGTGAAGACAACTGAGATAGCTGCAGAAGCCAGTATTTAAAAAAGTTTCTCATGTTGATCTGGCTGACAATTTAATTTTTGTTTTGTTTTTTTTTAAATTTCATGTAACTATTTTAGTTAAAACAATTTTAACAAAAACAAAACCGGATTTTAAAAAAATTTGAATGTTTAACTAAATTCAAAAATTCATATGCTTGTTTTGTTAAAATATTATGTGTTTGCTGTTGAGGAAAAAAATCCAGAATACACAACGTTGTTTTCATTAAATAAAACAATTTAAATGTCTATCTGGTAATGTTCTCTTAATACAGCATGGCAAGAAAATCCTCCAAATATTAATGATTAACCTATTGAACCGGAGACAGTTCACCTCCCAATGACTTCATAAATATCTGCTTCAATTACCTTTGGTTAATGAAATAACCAATCATTCATTTTCTGATATAGCTGTAAAACTAATCTGAAAAGTTTTCAAAATAAATCTCTTTAAAAATGTATAGTGTGTACCGTCTAAAAATGAAACCTACATCTATCTCTGGGTTGTGAAGAATATGTATTAAGGTTATAACAACCAACAAGAATGCACTTATGTCAAAATCCATGATTAAATCAAGTCTTCCTGACCAGTGATTTAAATCAAATCCAAGCAAGCAACAACATAAAAGAGTCCTATAAACCTCATAAATAGGTTTAGCATTTCCCAGCTTGTTCTGGCACTTGCAACAGAACTCCTTAAAACCTAGGCAGATGAAAATACCAATCTCCATGGCAGATGCAAGTCCTAAAATAATCACTCTAGTATTCCCCAAAGCTAATTTTGCCATATTAACTGCTGAGATAAAGCCATCTAAAATTTATCATAAGGCATCTCACTTAATGCATCTCTTTAAAAGATATTTAATGACAGCCAACTGCTGTCACAAAGACAAGAAAGCAGGTGCTAGTGTCCTTCTTAATGAAGAGGCTTCAAAACTCCCATATTTAAAAAGATACGGATATTGAGGTTAGGACTGTTGCTGCAATGGCACTAGATATAACATGAAAAAATCCCTGTCCTAAATATTTTATAAGTAACCATCTCAAGCCTTATACTAAAAGGTACTGCACTCACGCCACCCACCTTTTAGGGATCTTGCTGTTGTGAGTTTGACTCGAAGTTTGGGTGGGCCCTTTGCTGTGGGACACAGAACACAATTACACCGGACCCTTGCTAGAAGGCGCGATTTGGGATCCATGCATGGTACCGTGTTATAACGGGGAACACATTAAAATTATTTGCAATTAAATTTGGGATCCATGGCTGCAATCACATTATATGTGAATTCACGCTATATGGACATGTTTTAGTGAGGGTCCGGTGTATATCTACACCTTGACATCAGCCTGTGCCCCCTTCCTCCCTACTTTTAAATAACAAGACTTACTTTCAACAGGTTTGTTTAAAAACACTATGATCATCATCAACTGTATTACATTTCACACACTACAAAAAGCTCATGGAATAATGAATAACGATACCAAATAGGCTGCCCCATTTATGGACCTGTCTACATTATAAAGATCTACCGTCTGGGGAGACTGTTCTAGGGAGTTAGCACAATTTGGTTTAATCTACATTGCACGATTGAACCGCATGGTGAATTTCTGGCTGAGTTTTAGTAGTTAAGCACCCCCACATCAGAGCTGTGTCTAGGCAACACTGACTGTGCAGTAGCCAGACTGGGGGGAGGAGGGAACAGGGGGGCGCGAGAGTAGAGTACTAGGGCAAGACTGAGTTGTTCTTGCTATTCTGTTCCATACAAAGAGGAGAAAATTGCTTTTGCTAGTGAAACTAATAGCTAGTCTCCTTTCAGAGGGTTAAATACTTAACCCCAAAAGGAATGTTTACTCTGGATTCTGTAGGAGACATTAAATCTACCTACCTCACCTCCCCCCCATACAAGATATTTTGCTGTGAGACAAGCAGCACCACACCACTACTGATCATTTAAAAGCAACAGGAGCATTTCTTGATGTATGTTAGACAATGCAAATAGGACCATCTCCTGAAGCTGCAACCTGACTCATCTCCAAGCCTACTAAGGACCTTGGTAACTAAAGATTTTCACCTCAGTATTTCTATGGCAACAGGCTAGAGCATTTTGCTAAAGAAACCAAATCAAAAGGTTAAGTGTTTGAAGCAGCAACTAGAAAAGGAGTACTTGTGGCACCTTAGAGACTAACCAATTTATTAGAGCATAAGCTTTCGTGAGCTACAGCTCACTTCATCAGATGCATATTGTGGAAACTGCAGCAGACTTTATATATACACAGAGAATATGAAACAATACCTCCTCCCACCCCACTGTCCTGCTGGTAATAGCTTATCTAAAGTGATCATCAGGTGGGCCATTTCCAGCACAAATCCAGGTTTTCTCACCCTCCACCCCCCCCACACAAATTCACTCTCCTGCTGGTGATAGCCCATCCAAAGTGACAACTCTTTACACAATGTGCATGACAATCAAGTTGGGCTATTTCCTGCACAAATCCAGGTTTTCTCACATCCCCCCCACCCCCATACACACACAAACTCACTCTCCTGCTGTTAATAGCTCATCCAAACTGACCACTCTCCAAGTTTAAATCCAAGTTAAACCAGAACATCTGGGGGGGGGGGGGTAGGAAAAAACAAGAGGAAACAGGCTACCTTGCATAATGACTTAGCCACTCCCAGTCTCTATTTAAGCCTAAATTAATAGTATCCAATTTGCAAATGAATTCCAATTCAGCAGTTTCTCGCTGGAGTCTGGATTTGAAGTTTTTTTGTTTTAAGATAGCGACCTTCATGTCTGTGATTGCGTGACCAGAGAGATTGAAGTGTTCTCCGACTGGTTTATGAATGTTATAATTCTTGACATCTGATTTGTGTCCATTTATTCTTTTACGTAGAGACTGTCCAGTTTGACCAATGTACATGGCAGAGGGGCATTGCTGGCACATGATGGCATATATCACATTGGTGGATGTGCAGGTGAACAAGCCTCTGACGTACTGCCCTCAATACTGCATCCTGAGGTGCTGAATACATTAGGGCCCCATGTGGATCCTTTAGCCCCAGGATGGCACAGCAAGAAATTTTGGTTGAAACAATGTCCAACAACATTAAAATGAATACAGAACACTTACAGGGAAGTTCAGTACAGCTGAAGTCTATTAATGATGGAAAATGAAAGCTGAGTGTTTCAATTCACAGAACAGTAAAAGTATTTTGAAAAAGAACAGGAGTACTTTGGCACCTTAGAGACTAACAAATTTATTAGAGCATAAGCTTTTGTGGTCTACAGCCCACATGCATCCGATGAAGTGGGCTGTAGCCCACGAAAGCTTATGCTCTAATAAATTTGTTAGTCTCTAAGGTGCCACAAGTCCTCTTATTCTTTTTGTGGATACAGATTAACACAGCTGCTACTCTGAAACAAAGTATTTTGACTCAATTCTCTGCTCATTAAGGGTGTCATTATTTATAGTTCAGGAAATTGAAGGCTTCCACCCAGAGAACAAGTATGGTATCTGCAGATATAGTGCAAACTTCTGACATAGTTCCATCTGTTTGTTTCAAACTTGCACTTGATGTACTGTCTCCAAGGATAAGAGTCAGGTTTCAGAGGAACAGCCGTGTTAGTCTGTATTCGCAAAAAGAAAAGGAGTACTTGTGGCACCTTAGAGACTAACCAATTTATTTGAGCATGAGCTTTCGTGAGCTACAGCTCACTTCATCAGATGTTTACCGTGGAAACTGCAGCAGACTTTATATACACACAGAAATTCAGTCACTATTAGCTATTCAATCCTCAATCTCTCTACTAAGGCTGGAAACAAGAGGGCCCCAACTGTAAAAGCAATTTTGTGGGATGTGAACATCAGCTCATTAGAACTGAACTGACACCAACTTCATGTAAGACAGCAAGCAGTCATTAGATGACAACTTTCAGTCATGACTGATGCAGGTAAGAGGTTTTCTGAAGTCAAACACCTGACAAGAGACAGCAAGGCAGCTAAGAATTAGGAATATTGTTTTAAGAACTACTTAGGCATCATACAGCACACACCAACTGATACTTTTACGGGATAGGTAGATGGGTGGAATCTGGCCATTTCTGAAGGACGCTGGCTAGGGCTTCTGGAGAAAATAAGTAATATTTCTTTGAACAGATAAATCTCAGTCTAGAATCTGATAGTGCAGACAACTGCACAACAGTAAGAACCAACCTAAAAGAATCCATGATCATGCAGTAATGTGACACTGTTGGCAACACTTGACATTTTTGTGAATAACTGGAAAGCTGTACTTTCACTGGAAAAAATGAAAAAACATGCTAGAATTAAAAAACTGGAGAATCAACTCCAACCTCTCCCCCCCCCCAAAAAAAATCCCACTCAACATTAAAAGCCTTTTATTTATTTATTTTTTGCAATCCATGTAAAGTCAGGAGGAGACATTAGTGAGTCATGATCTATGCAACTGTCCCATTTCCTACCCATGACTTACTGCTCCAGTGCTGCTTCACTACATCCTACACAGATTAACGGTTTAAGAACAAAGACCTAGGAAATTGGAATGGCAATAAGGCAGACAATCACATCAGGGCCCACATTACTGGCCTTGTTATTTACAGAATAAACTTGTTTTTCTGCTATTTCAAAGGCCCAGTGTGGCAATTATCTATTCTGTTTGCAAACAGACACAAAGATTTTTGTGTTGCAGCTATATTTAGTTTTCATGAGAGTGGCACTGCAGTAACTTTGAACACTGAGTTAACCTAAACAGCCAGTTTGAGAAACACAATCCCTTTTCCAGGACCCTTTCTGAAGCTAAAGTCAATTTCTTATCATGTCATGTAGAACCTTTCTGCTACCTTCAGTGTAATTTTCACCTGTTCCAGATCCTAGATTTTAAGTAGGGGTAACTAAAGGGATACTTAAAAACACAGCATCTCTTATAAAGCCAATATTACAATTTTAAAGGACACTAATAGAGAAGTACTCTAGAAGTAGAAAGTAGGGGAAAAGCAGTTTTAACTTCCAAAAAGACTGTTACAGATACTTCTGTGATCACTGAAGAAACCCAAACTAAAACTTATGGGGATATGGTCATGTTAGAAACCATTTAACAAATGCCCTTACTTGTGTATTGAGACCACACTGTAAGGTCCACCTCTTTTCTCGGGAATTAAAAGGTGGAGAGCGAGGCATGGGAAGTGTGGGATATTAAGTTTATGCTCTGTCCAGCTTGATGACTTGCACTGGGGTCCTTTTTGGTTCTTTTAAATGAATTGTGTATTTTAATTTTACAAACTCCAATATTGGATAAATACTTCTGTTAAAAGACTTAAGCTACACATTTTCAGTTTTTCAGCTTGGAGAATGAATTTTTAATTCCTTATGAAACTTAAATAATGTTATACAGTTTGGATTTCAAAAAACTGGAGGGCAGGGGTGTAGAACCTCCCATTGCACTTGAGGTGTCTCACCCCAGGTAGATTCAGATTCTGTAGAAAGTCAACTTTCATTTAAAAAGTTTCTATTCCTTATGGTTGTGAAGATGAGCCATAAAGTGCTGTCTTAGTCTGAAACAGCTCCAGGAAGTGTTACCTGCACACTCTATTTTTCTGCATGCTTTGAAACCTATAGGACCAGATTTTCAAATAAATGGGAGCACATAATTGTATGCCTGCTTTGTGTACTCCCTACTGCATCCATGTACACAAATTACTTACATATGCCAATAACCAAAGGGGAAGACAAACTGTCCTAAAATATTATTCCACCTAATAAGTGATAATGAATGCAACATTTTAATGGGAAGTTTAGTTATAACAAAGGCCATATGTTACCCTTGACCTTTGTTCAAACCCTCCCATTTCACAGTGGATCATTCTCTGAAAATGATGCAAGTGTTCAGCCCTCCTCTTGTTTTTTTTTCCACAAACCAGAATTAAAAGCATAACTGGTCCCCATTCATAGAATGGGTTTGTTACACCTTCTATAAAGAAATGTCAAAAGCTGAACTAAATACTGTACACTGAAATTAAAGTATGGGAACATTATGTTTTGTATTTTTTTCCTGGAGGAAGGAAGGTTATTAAATATTTAAGACTCCCAATGTGTGGTCCAAAAACCAAATGCAGTCAGAGTCCTAAAATGCAGCTCATAGCCATGGTCCCTGTAATAGCAGTCTGACTCTCAAAAGTCAGAAGTGGGCACCCTGGCTTTAGAAAAGTTAGTTTCACATTCTTAGGGTCCATTCTAAAAAGAAAAGTATGTGATTATGCAACTGGAGAGCTCCCGGGGCAAGAACAAGCTAGAAAATGACCTACAGATCATTAGCCATGAACACAGGATAATAGTTATATAACCTTTGTTTCCACAATCACCTACAAAACAAAAGAGCAATACCAGCCTTGCTCCCCAGTCCAGCTGATGACTGACACAGCCAGCTAATGCAATACAACTGACAAAACGTTTTTCTCCTCACCATTTCTTTGCTTTGAGATGCAGCAAAAGTGTACTGATAACTACAGAAGAGGACTTAATTCATAATAGGACAGAGGGTCCACAAAGCAGCCTTGGCTTACAAAGGGATGAAAACCCACACACAGTTTGACCTGTCAGTCTTTGTGCAGGAAAAGCCAGTGTCAAGTATAATGAGGGATGCCTGACTAGAACCGAGGTGCAGCAGCTGCAGCAGCAGATCAAGGGGTGGGGAGGAATTAGCTTGGATGTACTAGGGAAGCACTGGCAGCCTTATTTGTTTGGAAGATGCTTAACTGTAACTATTCTTGCGCACTTCAACAGGTAACTCCTGTTCCTTGGAATCAGACACTTTTACAGACCATCCTCTGCAGCACTACTCAATCCCCACAACAGTTTTCTTACTATCCCCATCTACCCAGTCTGCTCCATCATTTTGGTGTAGGAAGTAGATAAAGTTGCAGCCTTTCAAAGTTAGTGGACCAACTTAATCCCTGGATATTCTGAATTTAAGAAACCAAGTAGCTATTGCATCTGAACAGCAATCACATATACCTGAATTTTTCATTGTGTATTTTAATAAAATATATATTTATCTTCTACTTCACATAACCCTTGCAGAACCTCATGTTCAAAGAGTAAAAATTTTCTCTCATAAACATGTACTCATCCCTAGAGCCCTGCAAATCTGTGGGGAGGGGATAGCTCAGTGGTTTGAGCATTAGCCTGCTGAACCCATGGTTGTGAGTTCAATCCTTGAGGGGGCCATTTAGGGATCTGGGGGCAAAAGAAAAAGAAAAAAAGAAATTGGGGATTGTGCCTGCTTTGAGCAGGGGGTTGGACTTGATGATCTCCTGAGGTCCCTTCCAACCCTGATATTCTATGATTCTATGATATCTGCAGACCACATTTGCGGATAGGGCTCTACTCATTCCTAGAGTCACCACTGGATGAAGGAGCACAAGAGATAGCTGACATGAATCTCGCTTATTTTGAAGTCAGACAGCCACAGTCCTCAGAGTCTGGGGTAGCCCATTGTGTGGGCCTATGAATAGCTCTCACTGAAAAAAAAAAGATCTCCGGAATGCTGTACAAAGAAGGGATGTTTTCACAGGAAGACTGACTGACTGAGGGGTGGGGGCAGCACATAAAAGAAGAGAAGCCAACACTTACTATGTTCCTCATCTCATTTGAAGTACACACACCACATTTGGCATCCTCACCCCCCATTAGTGATCAGACAGGTTACAGGGCATCATACCAAGAGACATGCTGTTCACTCTATATATTCACTCCAGTGACGAATCAGCTAACTCCAGTTTGCCCTTCAAATAAGAACCAGCAGATGGAACTAACTGGGGCTCAATCCCTGGATTATGAGACATACATTCGGGGAGGGGGGGAGAGGGGGAAATGGATTGAGAGATTAAAAATCCACCAGGGACTCCATCAATTGCTGGATTTTTTTTTTTTTAAAAGGCTTGTAAGAGGCAAAAAGCATATGTGCAGTTTGGGAAGTTGATTTTCTATCTTTTGTGCCATTCAGTAAGCCTCCTGTCATCTACCTGATTCCAGGCAGGTTACTTTTGTAATTAATGGATTAAAATAAATTCAGACATTCATGCTGCTGCTCCTTCCATATCTACCAGAACTGGAAGCACACACATTCTTAGGGAAATTCTAAGAGCTTTGCTCCGAGTTCCTACTTCACCAATCAGTCCTCACTAAGGCTAAGTCTCCCACTGGTGGGAGAGTAATGGTGTGAGCACTAGCCTAGGCAAAAGCACAGGTATTTTTACCACTGCCATTTATATTTACTTAGGGTTAACTGACATTTTTAATAACCTCAAGTGAACTGCATCATGGGTAGAGCAATGTTTACAGATTTTGTTTGGGGTGGGGGGGCAGGGAAGAGAGAATGCTAGTGTTGACAATCTTTTAGGAAAATGATGTTACCAGCAGGTTTAAAATTCAGATACACTTAAGGAAATGGAATCTGAATGAGCCTTGTCCACTCCACCTCGCCCCATATTAAAAGAGGATTGCTGAAGTAAAACATAGTATTGTTCACCTGCCTATGTAGCCAATGTAATTGGGACAGATTAGGGAGAGATTTGGGGGCCCTCAGCATCAGACCAAGAAGACTAAACCAGTGTTAGAGACAAAATGCAAGTCTGTTTGGAAAATGTAGATTCACACCCTCAGAGCAGATAGCAACAATGGAAACAAGTTTCTTACTCAGAGCAGGGTGGAATGAGACTCATATGAATTGGAAAATGAGTAAGACCACACACACTCCTGTTTAGTACAGACTCTCTCTTACAGATACAATGCAACATCAATTAAAGAGATTTGGCTACCTCGTTTTTAATGAGAGAGAAAGGCTTGAAAAACCAGAGTTAATATTACAAGAGTCAAATGCAGGGACATGGACACTTCCAGCCTGTAAAATAAAGTTTGCTTTCAATCAAGACATTGTTTGCATTTTTCAACCCATCAGAAAGAAAGAAAACCAAATACAGACTGGTTTCAGAGTAGCAGCCATTTTAGTCTGTATCTGCAAAAAGAAAAGGAGTACTTGTGGCACCTTAGAGACTAACCAATTTATTTGAGCATATGATTTGTTAGTCTCTAAGGTGCCACAAGTACTCCTTTTCTTTTTGCAAATACAGACTAAGAACAGCTCCAACTAGAATTCAACAAGATCCACTCCCCACATGAGGAATTCCATCCCTGCATTGTGAGGAAGGCTGGGTAGGGGAGGGAGTGATGCAGGATAGTATCAATGCTAGGCAAATGCTTGCCCACAGAAGCTGCTGGAAAGCAGTCTCATCCTCAGCTGCTCTTGCAGATCCAGTTGCTATAAATACCATTTCTGCAGCTGGCGTTTTGGGAAGACACCATGCCAGCAGACTTTGCCTCCAGTGGGAGCTCGTTACTTGAACCATATCATCCTAACTGTTCAGCAATCTTGATTAAATCCCTGTCCAGACCTCCAGTTTTGTCCCTTGAACACTTCACATGTACTAATATCTTAGAAGCTAAATACATATTTTATGTACTTAGCTACCTCCAAACATCTGTAAGACATACAATAAAATCATTAGCCAGCTATTAAGGAAATCATTTTTACCTTTCACTTTTGATTCCATCTCCCCAAAAGATATTGTAGTCTTTAGAAATGGATAAAGGCTGAGCTAACAGGACATAATGGGTAGACTGATTTCAATCACCAATTTTAAATCATTTAAATCAGCAAGTAGGAAACCTTAAGTTAATTAATAAATTTCAATCCTGTTTTGCATTTGTACTTATTTTCCTAAAGAAAGGTGGCTTCTCACTGGTTGGTAACCGTTAAAAATGTTAATTTTAAACTAAATATAACCTTTACATTAAATTTGGTACTTTTGCTAACCAGGAGGATAAATATGTTTAGATATAATGTAACCAATCTACAGATTACCATACATTTTTTCAGATTCTTAATTTTTATATTTTTGCATTACATTAGGAAACTCAACAAATTCATTTACTAGAGATTAATTTTTGACTCATGATTTGTGTCAAGTTGCATTTGGAAACTGGAATTCAATTAAAAAATAACAAAAACAGCATTTTAAAATTATGTTAAAGTGACATTAAAAGTGCTGGATACACAAGACATCTGCTTTTCTGATAACTTCCCCCTCCCCAACCACAGTCATTATACAATAACTTAAAATAAAATGAGACTGATTCATCATCTAGCATCAATCAAAGAGGACTCCCTCTTTTTACATGTCAATTACTGACTGTTCCTTGTTTGAGGCCAGCTTGTGCTGCTTTCTTGCTGATGCATTTTCAACAAAGCTGTAGGTGGTGACTGGTGAGTCATTCCCTGATCTTTGGGACACTTAGTTTTGCTATAATTTTGTCCTATTTACTGATTCAAGATGCTTTCAAAAGTTGAAGACACCTATGTATCCCAAAACAGGAGAATCAATTTATCTTTCCCCCCCCACACACACACAATTCTGATAACATTTCTATAATGCCTTTCATGGGAGCATCACAACACATTTTAGAAACATCTACATAATTACAAGATATTCAAATATTAATTTTACAGATGGAGAAGGCCAGGAGAGAAATCAGGTGACTTCACCAGGTCTGCCTCTCAGTCCAGTGCTTTTACAGAAAGTCAAGCGATTTGGGAATCCTTAAAAGCTCACCTAAGAATTATTCTTATGCAAAGAATTTCCTCTCACCTTCCAATAAAACAGACAAGAGGGCTTTAAAGAAAAGACAGGGGTTTTTTTTAAACAAACTAGCAAAGGATTTTGGCTCAGCCCATAATACAAGCTTTTTTTTTTTTTTTTTTTTTTTAATAACTTCCTTTAAAACCCTATTCTATGCCTCTTTCCCTGACATGGATCACGTAGGTGTATGCCATTGAACTGTGACAGCACAAAACAGAAATGAAAATAGTGTATTAACCCCGGAAGTTCCTTGTTTGCCCCACTGTAAAGTACAGAAGAAAGAGGGGACATCAGTTCCTCAGCCAGCAAAATATTTCTGGATTTCACTAAACCTCATTACAGAGTTATTTGCTAAAAAAAGTTGAGACAAACAAGCATTAAACCTCAAAACAAGCTTTTGAGGTAGAAGTATTACACCCATTTTATAGGTAACTATCCACTTGTTTAAGTGACTTGCCCAAGGTCATAGAGCAACACATCTGCAGCACTGGGAACAAAACAAGGATTCCAGAATCTCAGTATATGTTCTAACCACAGAGAATGCTTGAGCACTGTAAAGTTACACAGAAGAATGAAGTTGGCACATCAGAGCCCAATTGACTCCTAGTATTATTATTCACAACGATCTAAATGTAACCTTCACATCTCAAGCAGGGAGATGAGTTCCTAGGTACAGCTACTATGTGCCACACTTTGAGCTATTCCCTTGCCAAACTGGCCAATGGTTCAAGGAAATGCCATCCTAAGGCATCGCCAGGTTTCAATGCTCTGAAGTTTTCTGATAACCATATTTACAGTTCATTACACCAAGGTCCACCAAAGTAGTACAAATATTTAAAAAATCAGTGGAAGTAGAAAAAATAATCAACTTGAGATTCAGATTGCCCAAAAGAAAAAACAAAGAGGAAAAATGTCTTGAGCGCCAACATTTCCTGACAGGCACGTCATGCATTTCATGTCACACTGATGGGATACTGCCAGCTTTACTACTGACATCCACAAATTGTACATTTCAGAAAAGAGCAGTCATCAAGAATGGTATTAGTTTATAAAAGTGGACACTTCCACCTATTCTAGTCTCTCCTGGCTGCCAAAACCACACAATTCTTTTAAGAGAAAAAGCAGGAAATGTTGATTGCAAAGCTTGGGCTCATGGGATTATTGGGACAGACAGGTTACAATCAAGGCCTGATCTACACTAGGAAATTAGGTCGTCATAACTACGTCACTCACAGGCATGAAAAAGCCACACCCCTGAATGAAGCAGTTAGAACTACCCAATGTCTAGTGCAGACAGCACGAGGTTGGTGGGAGAATTCCATCAATCTAGCTACCCCCTCTCAAGCGAGAAGATTACCTACACCCGTGCAAGAAGCTCAAGCCCATCAGTATAAGTAGTGTCTTCACTGAAACACAGTGGCACCACTGCGGCTTTAACTGTAGACAAGCCCCAAGTATTTTGTTTCTTCTTTCTGCCCCTCCCAAGACCAGAGAGAGGACAAGCAGCAGTTATATAAACTCCCCTATGTCCCTCCTACCTAAGTGACCTTGATCCTAGTGTAGATAAAAGCCAGTCTCTGCCAAGCAGCTCTGGTCTCACCACAAATTCAGACCCAGCTATTTCAACTAGACTAAGGGCTTGGCTACACTAACATTTTATAGTGCTCTAACTTGCTGGCTCAGGGCAGTGAAAAATCACCCCCCTGAGCGCAGCAAGTCAGAGTGCTTTAAAGCACTAATGTAAACAGATTCCGAGCGCTGGGAGCCATGTTCCCAGCGCTTGGAGCTAATTCCTTCCTGGAGGTGGGTTACCAGGAGCGTTCGCGAGTGACCACACTCGCACTTCAAAGCGCTGCTGCAGGAGCGTTCCCACAACAGTACTTTGAAGTTTCCAGTGTAGCCATGCCCTAACTCTTAAATAAAACCATACAAAGTAGCTTGGGAGAGCCTAAATTTATTAGACTTTGGCATCAGGTCACTCATATCCAACCTCAGGTTTTATAATGCTATTAGGGAGGAAGAATACTATCTGATTTTTAGGTTTAGTTGGTTAGGTTTTTGTGGCTTTTTAAAAAAAAAAATCACTCCACTAAATATATTGTAGTTTTCTCTATTTCTCTATTTAAAAAAATAGACCTAAATTCAGATCACTGTCACAATAAGGGAGAAGAAGCTAACAAACATCTTCAGAGCTACTAGTAAAATATTTTTATTTGCAACTAAATTACTACGGTGGAGGATACTATTTTCCACAACCATAAGATGTAACAAATCAACAGTGGGCAGAATTTAAAAGACATCCCAGTCAATTTATCCAGTGTAGCTATTGGGAGAATTATTGATCAGATTCCTTTATTCTACCAATCTTTCAATGAATACCAATCCCAACTCCTCAGCCCCACACTCCAAATAGGAGCTACTTAAACCATAGTCAATGCCACAAGTCATATCCCTGGGGCTACATGCTTTAGTTCGCCTCATGCCGACTCATCACAGTACCCATTGCCTATCCCAAAGCAGCACTCTGCTAAGCAACAGATGCACCTAACTCAAAAAATGAAAATCCACTAACTCCATTATGTTTCCTGAAGCGTTTGTTTGGAGGGCTTATCGAAATCACATGACAGTGTGCCATACAGCATGCTACCAATACAGCAGAAATGTTTACACTTAAAGGAATGTTAGTTACTTCAGGTTCGTGGTAAACTTGTTATACCATTTTAAAACATTTTGGTGTAGAAATAGATTTTAAGAGCACATGGTAGAATGACAGAGGGAGGGAATGAAAATATAGAAAATGCAAGCAGAAGGCTAACTGAAGATGATGCCCCATATGGAGAAAACACTATCTCAATACAAATGATCACCAGGCTGAATGGTTATAGAACAGCCAAGTTTTCATGACCACAGTCCAACTCTGTGAAAGAAAACTGCAGAATGAACCCAAGGGGTTAAGCCTTGAAGCCTAAAGCAGAGATTTGTGGAATGTGACCATTTCAAGGGGGTGGTCAACTATGCAAGCAGTAGTCAACGGTTAGGGAATGTCCAGATCAGCGGGTAGTGATCAATAAATTGATCCCCGAATCAACGCCGGTACTCCATCTTGGCAGGAGGACTAAGCAGAGTCGATGGGGAGCTACCACGGTTGACGGGCTTCCGTGAGGACGGCCAGGTAAGTCGAACTAAGATACTTCGAATTCAGCTACGCGAATAGCACAGCTGAAGTTGCGTATCTTAGTTCGAACCCCTCCCTCATGTAGCCCAGGCCTGAGCGTTACATGTTGTCAGTTTCCTTCTCATCTAGCTGAACAATCAGGTGTGCTGTGCATGTGTACCTAACTGTACCCATCCAAAAAAAAAAAAAAAAAAAAAAATTCCAAGGAGTTGTAAAAAGCTGCTGTATGTCAGCCAGGAAAGCTGCAAAAAAAAAAAAAAAAAAAATCAATGATTGTTTAGTTTTTGTTCAATTTTTTAATCCCAGAAAACCATCTTTTTGGTGGTGTTTTTTTTTTTTAAATGAATCTGATACTAAATGACAACAAAGGTGTCTAAAACTCCTTAAAAAAAAAACTGCTGCTATTCCAGCCAGCTGCTAATTTGGGAGTGGAGTTCTTTGTGGTTCTTTCACTTCCAGGTATTTGACTAACATTCTCTTCATATTGACTTAAGAAAAGGGATGTGTTGGTGTATTAATATTTACAAGCTGAATAACTAGAATTTTAAAAGCAATAATTGCATTCTTTGCTAGCTGAATGTGTATTTAAATGGGGTCTTCTCTCTTCCAGCTTCAGCCACTGCTCAAACCTGGCTTTAACCATATTCTTTTGTTATTCAGAAACCTGGCCTTATGTCTCTCTCAAGTGTCTGGACAGAGAGATTACCCTATCATTTCCACTGAAGTAGAGCAACACTGAGCTTCTTAAATACATAAGAGTTGAGCTTGCAAATCCAATAAACCAAGAAGAAAAATCTCAATATATTTACGTTTGACAGATCTCTATAACCACTGTAAAAATAATGACTATTACATGTAGAGCATACCTTTCTTTCCATGCATTACATGCAGGGGTCATTTCACATACTCATTACTAAAATGTAGCAATTTCTGAAGTAGAATGCAGCAGGCTTCAAATCAACTTTCCATACTAAGATGGTTTTTGCAAATATTTCAAAGTCTTCATTTTCATTCAATAACAACACCAAATCTTCATCAGACCCAAGGAAGAAGTTAGAACTTCCTTGGCTGGAATGAGCCTGGAACTCATTGAATTAAAGGAAGTTCCAAGCACCAAAGACAAAACAAAACAAACAAACAAAAAAACCAAAAAAACAAAAACACACTATTTTGGCCCTGACCTGAACCCCTCCTGTTTTTTTTAAATTAAGTGCCTAAACAGTACTGTTTTGTAACTTCTCAGTTCTCCATGCCTATGAACATCTCCAACAATTTCTCTATTCTCCTCTTCCATTTCCAAAGACTTTATGGCAGTAACTTTCAGCTGCATACCATCTGCAATCAACTATGATCTCAACAAGCAGCTCAGGCTTGCTGCCAATGTTCCAATCCCTTAATGTAGTGAGCACATGACTTCAGCTGGACTGCAGGATTTCAGTCTTTCTAGAACATATTTCAGTTCTGAAAAGATGATTCGTTCACACAACTCCTTAAATACCCAGTATTATACTTGTGTTGACTGCTATTCCTGCAGTCTCTGTGCATCACCAGGGCCAAACAAAATTTACACTATAGGCTAGCATATTAAGAGAGAAAACTCAATACACAGCTACAGAAAATGCATTTAATAAATATGTTCACAGAATTGATTTGAAAATTCCCATGGTACTTTCTACCTACCCTTTTCAGAACTCAAAATCTTGGCTACTCATGATACTCTTGCAGAAAGTGTTGAGGGATTTTAAGTAAGTACATCATCCTCAGCATCTTACAGCTTTAGGTGGATATAGTATTCTTTGTCTGTACCTATTGCATAGTTTTGCTATGTGCTGTTAAGTAATTGCCATGGAATCGTTCTTTCACTGGTTGGTGAAGTGATTTCTATAAATACACATAACATTTGTAGGTATACTAGGAGTTATTATCCACCTTTATAATTATAATGGAAATACTTAATATCAGATTTCCAATGGTTTAACATACTGCTCCAACAGTGACCCTAGAACAGAACTTACTAGACAAGGTCTCAGGTCCAAAGTTTATTTAAGTTGCTCAGAAGTTTCTAGAAAGCGAAATAGAAACCAGTTTACTCATTTGAAAATTAAAAAAAAGCATTCCCCTGCCCTCAATTATTTGAAGTTCTTTAATTAAACATCATAGGTTCAAGTCCCTAGTATGAAACAAGCTATTTTGGCATTTTAAAATACACGTTTGAAGGGACCAGTTGGTATGACTACCAGCATTTATTATTATTTAAACCTATAAGCCCTAACCAAGGTTGACTGGGGTACTATTAAGCGAATCACTGTACAAACACACAGGACAGTAAAACAATTTCTACCCCCAAGTGTTTGCAATCTTAATTAACACCACAAAAGAGGCACAGAGTTAAAGTGACTTACCTAGAGTCACAGCAGGTCAGTGGCTGAACTGAGAATAGAATCCAAGCCTGAGCCCCAGATAGTGCCCTACCAAGTGAAGCATGCTTCCTCTACAGTTTCATATTTGTGTCATTTGTACTATGAATGCGTATCACAAGCCTTTTAAAATTGGAGACTCAGTTACCTCTATAAATTAGAGGGCAGTATTTTTTTTAAAAGGTCTGTTACTTGTGTTTTAGCAACTTTAAAGAAACATTTTACAAATAGTTTGTTTTTCCACTATTTATGCTATTTACTTAAATTCACTCAGCCTGAACTGTGAAACTCAACTGAAACTAAAACAAGAGAACCCGTTTTTTGTTTTACATGTATTAGCACAGTGTAATTGCATTCCCAACACTGAATCAAGAACAGAATAAATACCAAATACTTTCATTGACATTTTAAAATATTTTGTGAACATATTTGCGCATGCTGTATTTTGTAAAGACTTATTGTATGAATTAATTTTGGGGTCTGAACTATTAGCATCCCCTTTCTAAAAAAATTTTGGATGCTTTTGAAATGATATTTTCAAGCAGGCATTCAAGCTATCACATCTAAAACTTGACTTTTCATAGTTGGAATTTTCTCTTATTTCCAGTGCTTTTGTTTGCCTCTTACACCAAGATCACTGACTTGTGACAAGCTCCTTCACGCCACCCTACATGACTCAAATTCATATTAAGAGAAACATACGACAAGCCATATGTTCTAAAGAACTCGGTCAAGAAACACCACATCATATGTTCTCCCAATCCACTACTTGAAGATTTATTATAACTTTCAAATAGAGTGTGATATTTTGGGGGTGGGAGAGGAGAGGGTACTAAGATAGTTATACTAATACAACTCCTACTGTGGATCTAAATTCCCCCTAAGCTGCCCGGCCACGCAGCTGCCTATTACGCCCCACACAGGGGCTCAGGGCCACGGCCAGGGAAGAAGGTTGCCTCCCCGCCGGCTCCAGCATGGACCTGCTGCAGCCGGCCAAGAGAGAGGGGCCACTCCTGGCCCCGGGAGGGTTGGAGGCGGGGGACTGGCTGCTGTGACCAGTGGGGAACTCTGTGCTCCTGCAGCAGGGGTGGGGCTTCAAGCAGAAGAGATGGTCTGGGCAAGGGACTAGCCTCCCTGAGCCTGGGGTTCACCCGCTGCCCATGAGGTTACACTTAATCTCACTGGGATTCTCTCGCTCGATAGCAACCCCAACAACGCTGCTGGGCACTGACTGGCAGAAAGTTTAACAGCCAAAGAAGCCAGCCTACAAACCCTGCAGATACAAAGGCACTATAGCAAAGAACAACCCTGGTTGCAATTACAACGTTTTGGGCATGGCTACACTTGAAACTTCAAAGTGCTGCCGTGGGAGCGCTCCCGCTGCAGCGCTTTGAAGCGTGAGTGTAGTCATGTGCCAGCACTAGGAGAGAGCTCTCCCAGCGTTCCTCGTATCCACCTCCACGAGTTCCTCGTATCCACCTCCACGAGGGGATTAGCTTAGAGCACTAGGAGCGCGGCTCCCAGCACTGGGGCACTGTTTACACTGGCGCTTTACAGCACTGTAACTTGCTGTGCTCAGGGGGGTGTTTTTTCACACCCCTGAGTGAGAAAGTTGCAGCGCTGTAAAGTGCCAGTGTAGCCACAGCCTTAAAAGAGGTTTTAAGAAATGTGGGGTAGAGCTTTTCTGAACTTTTTCCACTTGCCTAAAAAGCAGATAATGATTGTCATTGGTCCAGCCTCCACGAGGGGGATAGCTCCCAGCACTGGTGCACTGTCTACAATGGCACTTTACAGCGCTGAAACTTGCAGCGCTCGGAGTGTGTTTTTTCACACCCCTGAGTGAGAAAGTTGCAGAGCCGTAAAGTATCAGTGTAAACAAGCCCTTAGATAGACTCCTGTCTGCACCATTTAATGAGATGTTTAAAAATCAAGCTTGAACACAATTTAAATTGTACAGCTTAGCACTGGCTTGCCCAAGTAGCATAAGTAGGGAGGGACCATGTGAGAAATACAGGAGAACCTCAGAGTTACGAACTGACCAGTCAATAACACATCACATCTGAAACTGGAAGAATGCAATTTGGCAGCAGCAGAGACAAAAAAAAGCAAATACACTACAGTACTGTGTTAAGTGTAAACTACTAAAAAAATAAAAGGAAAGTTTAAAAAAAGATTTGACAAGTATGGAAACTGTTCCTGTGCTTGTTTCATTTAAATAAAGATGGTTAAAAACAGCATTCTTCTTCTGCATAATAAAATTTCAGAGCTGTATTAAGAACCACCATAACGTTTTGTTCCAAGTTACAAACAATTCAGAGTTACAAACAACCTGCATTCCTAAAGTGTTCGTTACTGAGGTTCTACTACTGTATGTTCAAAAATCAGGTACCAGGAGAGATTCTTACCAAAACTACAGGACTTGTATGACATTCTTCGGTCCCTAGAGAGACAAGATGTGTGGGGTAGTAGTTTTTATTGGACCAACTCCTGCTGGTGAGAGAGAAGCTTTCAAGCTTACACAGGGCTCTTCTTTAGATACTAGCCAGAGAGAAATTGGAGTTTAAACTAAGCTTATGCCCTTTTTTGAATTCATTTTTGAAGACAGTACAGGCCAAGCCTAACTTTTACAATTATTTTTGTCAGTGTAAGCAGTCTTGGACAGGTTAAGTGACTTGCACAAAGTCAAAATGAGTCAATGACAGCCAGAAATAGAACCCAGAAGTCCTAAATCTGTGTCCACAGATCTAATGTCTAGGCCATCTGCACACAAGAGGAAAATCCTAACTTTAAAATGGATACGGTCAGACCAAAGCCTCCTATAGACTCTTTAGTGAGTAAACGCAGCAAGACATGTCATTCCTCCCTCCCATTTCTTTTCCCCACATTTTATCATCTTGAAAACCTGTTCTTTTCATTTAAGAAAACTCCTTTTCCCCCACCCCTCTAGATTCCTGACATATTTTCCTTCCACTGTGAAGAATGAAAGCTAATTCTCTTTCCCCCCCACCCCCGATTCAAACTGCAATGATTCCAGGGCCATTGCAATTTAAGACTCACTTCCCCCAGTCTTTAAATGTCCTTGGTCATTTAAACCTGATCATCTCAGCCAACTTGTATGAAACCCAGGGCAAATCTACACTACAATGCTACATCAGCACTTCTGTGGCACTTCTGGTGAAGACATGCTGGAAGACCGCTTTCCTGTTGGCATAATTACTCCACCACAGCGAGAAGCGGAAGCTATATCAGTGGGAGAGCATCTCCTGCCAACGTAGTGCTGGTGTGGACAGTGCAAAATTTGTGTTGTTTGGGGGAACGGGGGGGGGGGATTTTTCACACCCCTGAGCAATGTAAGTTATATCAACTTAGGCTGGAGCCCAGACACTCTTGTCACTGGACCATAAGCAAGACATTTCCACACAGACCTAGAGTTGGAAGATCTTAACTCAAGCCTGTCCTTTAACTTGAAAATTACTGCTGTCAAGATACCAACCCAGCAAGAAGGGAGGGAAAACAACAAGACAAAAAAACCCACACAGACCTCATTTCAGGGTTAAAAGAAAGGCTTGAGTTAAGGTCTTCTAACTCTATTCCTGTGTAGCATTCCCATTATAAATGCCATCTGATAGGGCTTTTAGTTCTCCCATTCTAAATTGCACTGAGCTGTAATCTGGCAGGCAATCTTCAGATAAAGTATGTATTTAAACATTAAAACACTTATTGGGAAGTAAACTGCATCTACAATATTTTAAGTCCCAGTTTTCATTTTATTTTTAGGGGGAATTTCAAATCTACTAGACAGAAAACTTGAATTTCATCTTTCCAAGATCTTCCATCATGCCAGTAGTTAGAAGTATTTGTGCTGAGATTAAGGCGGTCTTGTGCATGGCCCATCTCTTTTGGTGATGTCACAACCTTTACCGTAAGAATAGACAGATGTCACAAACAGATTTAACATGTCAATGCAGGATCAGTCTGAAGGAGAAGCTCAGCTCAAAAGGAGAAAGAGCCCCAGTTACTGAATATTACCAGTTACCTAAACACAAGCAAATAACATCCAAGTAAATGGTGTATATTTACTTCTGGTTACCCAATAATGTAGTGTTGGGCTGTCTGCCCCAAGGAATAGGAAAGCAGTCAGTATCAGAGGAAGTTGGCTGAAAATTAAAAGCTACATAAAAAAGGGTGGGTTTAGGTTTTTGTTTTAGTTAACATTTTGTGAAAAGCTCCCGCTTTGTCTACCAACTACCTGTCCTGCCAACTCTGGGGCTCCTCAGTCAACGGACCATGAAGGAGAACCCCAGGGGAAAGATGGTCCCAGAGGCTAAAACTATCTCAACTCCAAGTAACACCTCATTTGATTAAATGACTCAAACAGTACTATGTTAAAGCACACTAAGGAACCTTTAATGTAGGCCCTGGTGGTGCACACGAACCAATTAATGACAAACATTAGGGCACTTTAAGTAATTTGTGCTATGGGAGTGTGATTTCTAATCATGTGGACAAGCCCTAACATTCACTTCAACATCATATTCCTCCCCCAGAGCTCTCAGTTCACCACCAGCTAACGTTACTTGCCGCAAAAATCAAGATACCCAGGATTCAGACTTCTCTAATCAAATAGAAAAATAATGAAGTCATCCATAAGAGCCTTGCAAGAGGAAGAAGCTTCCCTAAAAGGGTAATTCCAGATGCTGTAATGTTCACCGTAGTCAGTTTACTTTGATCAAAGGAGGGGAACAGGGCAAGGTAGATTTCATTAGGAGGTCAGAATGAACTTACTGGTTGAGTTGCCTTGCATCTGGATGATGCATTTGGATTCTTTGCTGGTCTCTCTGGAATTGAAGGGCCTGACCCGGACAGCCACCTTCACAGAAGCTCCCGACATTTTGATGTCCTATAGTGTTGAGTCCAGAAATCAGATGCAAAGGTTTTTTTCCTTTTTATGATCTCTTGGAGTTTTCTAAAGAGAAAGTGAGATTCAGTTACTTTAAAAATACATTCAAGACAGATTACATTAATCTGTAATCTTGCCTCAGATTAACACATAACACATTACAAATTTTTATGTCTATTCAGAGAATCCAAAGCTAGAGATATCCCCATCATGCTCTTAGTCAATGCCCATGTCACCCAATGCATACTGCTCTTGAAGTGAACAAATAAGTGTTTTCACTCCTTGCCTCCCTTCCCAGAAAGGAGTGGAGACTAGAACTACTGGCATCTCTTGCTCTGCCCATAGCATCAGAGAAAAGGACCCCAGGTCTTTGTGCTGTTTGCTCTTTTCACTGGCACACAGAAGCTTACAGAACATCGCGAACACCCAGGGATTTTCTCCTTTCAAAGTAAATTAAAATCTTAGGTTACTGCTTGTACATCTATCAGAGTAACAGCTGTGTTAGTCTGTATTCGCAAAAAGAAAAGGAGTATTTGTGGCACCTTAGAGACTAACCAATTTATTTGAGCATAAGCTTTTGTGAGCTACAGCTCACTGTAACTCACGAAAACTTATGCTCAAATAAATTGGTTACTCTCTAAGGTGCCACAAGTACTCCTTTTCTTCTTGTACATCTAGTGTCCTTCAAGCAGACACTACAGAGAGACAAAGCGACTTGCCTTTCAAAGGGATTTCCACCTAAAATTTCTACCTCATCAGACGTTAACCAATATATTCATCTGCTCAAATCACAATAAAAATATTTATGGCTCAAGTCCCGTCACATCCAAATGATCGAGCATTTTTAGTATACAAAACAGTGCACTGCATCCAGTTCTAAACCAGGAGGCAAGTCCACTCCAGATAACTGTGCAGGCCGGAACCAGTACACCCTGGAACCTTCGACATCTCTCCTTAAATACTATTTTATTAAACAGGTAAAGTCCAAATTCCTTCTGCCAAAGCTGGGTCTGTGCTGGACATAGCTCTGTAAGTGTGGATATATGGGTCAGAGCACCCAGAAATTGATTCCATAGTTAACTAAACTCTGAATCTCAATGAAAGAGAGCATTTTTATTCCAGGCTTGGACTGGGAAGTACAAAAGTGATTCACCAGCTGGTTTAAAAAAAAAGAAAAGTCTTAGGCATAGCCTAATTCATTCTATGATTTTTACATGGCAGACAGACAGATTTAATTAAAATTGCATTACTTCACCTCACTAATTGCATCACAGAGAGGGAAAGGTTGTTTCATCCCAGAAAACAGGACAAGTTATTTAACAAGGATGCAAAAAGAAAAGGAGTACTTGTGGCACCTTAGAGACTAACCAATTTATTTGAGCATAAGCTTTCATGAGCTAAGGTGCCACAAGTACTCCTTTTCTTTTTGCAAATACAGACTAACACGGCTGTTACTCTGAAACTTAACAAGGATGGTTTCACAGTAGCATCCGATGAAGTGAGCTGTAGCTCACGAAAGCTCATGCTCAAATAAATTGGTTAGTCTCTAAGGTGCTACAAGTACTCCTTTTCTTTTAACAAGGATGTTCCTCCTCTCAAGAGTTTATCAAGGTAGCTAACCAGGCGATTGATTACAGTAGACAACTAAAATAGTAACAATGACATGCAACTGCATAACAATGTAACTAAGGTGACAGAACTAAGGTATGCACAGGGTTGATATAAGGTATGCACTTCCTTCTCAATTGCTGCTAAGACAAACAGAATTTAAACCAAGTCTCAGGAAAAGCTCTTCCACAGAGTAAAGGCCAATCCAACCAGAGCAACTCCGAATGGCCTATGATGATCTGCAGAGTGATGCAGATTCTGTATTTCATATATAGATTACCCTCCCCAGATGGTTATTCACTGCAGGCCAACACTACAGAACATTCCCTGCATGGCAGGTAGCAACAAACACAGGACTTCATCACCATTCCTTACCCTTATCAGATGACTTAAAAAAAAAAAAAACACACACACACACACACACACACCCCTTCACCTCCTAAAGTGATATGATCCCCGCAGACACCAATATACTCTAAGGAAAAATACATTATGTCAAACTAATGTTCAAATGAAGCTGCATATTGCTGCTGAAGATAGCAACTTGCCTGAATAGAAGCAATTTGCTGAATTGGTCATGAAATCCAATTTAGGGAAAGATTCAGCACTCCCTAGATTAACCTGATACAAACTTAATAGACAATGGATCCATGTGGCCCGATAGAGGAGAAAGTCATATGGTACATTCTCACACAAAAGAACTAGATTTCACAAAGCCGACAGAAAGCTTTTTGCTGGGAATATGCTATCTGAAATTTTACGAGATACTTTGCTGAGTGGTTCTTTTCTTTCTACTCCCCCCCATGCATCCTGATAAAGAACTTGAAATATTTTTGACATTTTGTTAAGCAGCTACCTACAAGTCCTAGCAAATCCGGAGTAAGTAAGTAGGGCCATCAGTTAAGAGGATTTTTTTAGAAGGTAAATTCCCTAAACTTTTGAAGTTGTTTAATTTCACAAAAATCCTTGGTTTGCATTATTGCTTATTTTTCCTTCCGACCGTGTTACTGAAGCAGTCAGTTAACTGTCCCTTCTCTTATCCCTGGAACTTCAGAGCCCTGCATAAGACTGAATTTTAGTAGACATTTTGCAGCTACGTGTAAAATTTTAGTTGAAAGTACTCTTTGCAAATTATTGCCCATTGAGATGCAGCTGGTTAAAGCATAAATAAGTCAGGCATTTGCCAACCGTGGTATAGCTTCACTTTCTTCCATGTTAATTATTGAGTCACAGTCTGTGAAACAGGAACTAAGAGCAAACGTATTGAAAGCTATTCCAGTGTCAGAAAAGTTACATGTCCTACTATTAGGCTGCAAAAAGTACTTTTGTATCCTCTACTTAAATGCTATTTTGTAACTTTCTACAGCATAAGAAATCTCCCTGCAGCAGGCATAGGGATATGAGTGAGGCACCATTTAGTCACACCTCTCCAGTGTTTTGTTTTGTTTGTTTTTTAAACTTGAAACAAGTCACTTTATTGAATGTAAAGTGTTACAAATACAAAGAAACAAAGATGTGATTTTTTGGTACAGATTGACATTATTGAACTGTAGATGCATGCACTGCTGGGCAGCAAGCTAGGAGACCTACTGAAACCCATGGGTGGCCTATGCTGAAGAGCTGTAGCTCACGAAAGCTTATGCTCAAATAAATTGGTTAGTCTCTAAGCCCTGGTCTACACTAGGACTTTAGGTCGAATTTAGCAGTGTTAAATCGATATAAACCTGCACCCGTCCACACGATGAAGCCCTTTATTTCGACTTAAAGGACGCTTAAAAATCGATTTCCTTACTCCACCCTGACAAGTGGATTAGCGCTTAAATCGGCCTTGCCTGGTCGAATTTGGGGTACTGTGGACCCAATTCGACGGTATTGGCCTCCGGGAGCTATCCCAGAGTGCTCCATTGTGACTGCTCTGGACAGCACTCTCAACTCAGATGCACGATTGTTTGCAGTTGCTCTGACGCAGGGAGGGGCGACTGACGACACAGCTTACAGGGTTGGCTTACAGGGAGTTAAAATCAACAAAGGGGGTGGCTTTACATCAAGGAGTATTTCAGGCAGGACTTCACGGAGGGTTCCAATAAGAAATCGTGCACCTAAGTTATTGTTCTTATTGGAACAAGGAGGTTAGTCTGGCCTCTGATTGATACATGGCTAGATTTACCTCGCTACATCTTCTCTGTGAGTGACTGCAGTGTGACCTAGAGGAATGAGTCCCCTAGACAGGGGGCGGGAGGGGTTTGCAAATGAGTACAAAACAAATCTGGTCTATTTGTTGTTTTGATACACTCCATCTATCTTTTACATCTTTGGCTGGCAGCAGACGGTGCAGAAGGACTGCATGCCGTCCACATCTCATGGCTGCTCGGCAGAAGATGGTACAATAGGACTGCTAGCCATCCTCATCTCTTGCCTGCCCGGCAGAAGATGATGCAATAGGACTGCTAGCAATCCGTATCGCCTGCCTACTCACCATAAGATGGTTCAATAGGACTGACTGCAGGACTAAAGAGAATGACCTGATCAAGTCACTCCAAATTTAGTCCCTGCGCCCATGTCTGCCCAGGCGCTCCTGATCGACCTCACACAGGCGACCAGGAGCACCTCAGACATGACGATGACAGCTACTAGTCCTGTTGCACCGTCTGCTGCCACAAGGCAATGGGTTGCTGCTGCGTAGCAATGCAGTACCGCGTCTGCCAGCACCCGGGAGACATACGGTGACAGTGAGCTGAGCGGGCTCCATGCTTGCCGTGGTATGGCGTCTGCACAGGTAACTCAGGAAAAAAGGCGCGAAACAATTGTCTGCCCTTGCTTTCACGGAGGGAGGGAGGGAACGGGGGCCTGACGATATGTACCCAGAACCACCCGCGACAATGTTTTAGCTCCATCAGGCATTGGGATCTCAACCCAGAATTCCAATGGGCAGCGGACACTGCGGGAACTGTGGGATAGCTACCCACAGTGCAACGCTCCAGAAGTCGACTCTAGCCTCGGTACTGTGGAAGCACTCCGCCGAGTTAATGCACTTAGAGCATTTTCTGTGGGGACACACACACTCGAATATATAAAACCGATTTCTAAAAAAACGACTTCTATAAATTCGACCTAATTTCATAGTGTAGACATACCCTAAGGTGCCACAAGTACTCCTTTTCTTTTTAGTTCTCACTGTCACTGTCCCCAAGGGAGTGCTTGTGATAGAAGCACACCTGGATGGTAAGAGGCTGTATTGCATCATCAGGAATCTTGATTTACACAAAGACCAATGGATTCTTCACTAAAATTGGGTTTAAATGGGGGAAGTGACAATTATAAAAAAACCAGCCCTCTCTCCCAAATAAAAATGGTAAAGAAGATCAAAAGACTGCAAAATGTGCAAGCTTTAACTTTATGAAGTGTGGGATGTGCAGTTCCAGAAGTGAGGACAATGCTACCACTCACAATACTATTCATTTAGAACCTTCCTTGGTACAGAATCTGGCTGCCAGACTGGCCTGCTTTTCTCCCTTTGTGACACATTTACAAGCATCACAACAGCAGAATGGTGTAATGGAAGTTCTAGAAGCCCTCACTTGTACTGCAGGGCAAGTATTTTACTTCATTTGAACTTTTCCACTCATTAATTCTTTAAAACATAAAATGATTTGGGTCATGTTTCTTTCCTCCCACCCCCAAGTACCTAATTCTATCAAAACCTCAAGAAAACAGTTCAACCATTTATCTAAAAGTCTCAGTCATCTGCTGGCCCTTTTGCAGAAAAAACAAAAACAAAAAAACAAAAAAACCACAAGGACAAAACGCTTTCTGACAAGTTTCTCTTTAGTAATGACATTGCTTATTGGTGGATCAGAATTTTTTTTTAATAAGGAAGTTTCCTGCTGGAGTGTCTAAGAGAAATCAATTCCCTTCCTCCAAAACCCAGGTTAATCACTATCAAGCCAGCTTTGCATGCTCCAAGCCCAACATACAAAATACATTTCATACTCTGTTCTTTTCAATAACACCCCCCATAAGAATGAGTTCCCTCTATACTTCCAGCAGCAATGCTGCAGACAACAAAATTAATGAAAAATGGAAGCAGCTGGATAACTCTGAACCTCTGGAGATCCCACATGAGATGATTTGATGGAGTATGGGGAGTGAGGCCCGATCAGCACGCAACCATCCACAACTGGAATACAAAAAGCCAGGTACTGCTCGCTCCCGAGCGTACTTTTGCAATGCTGTCTCCAACAGCAGCAGATGAGTTTAATCACAGCTTTTCAGGGACACCAAAGGGCCTCAAAACAATATTGGGTTTTTCATTCTTACTAGTCAAGCCATATTTTCAGATAACACATTCAACTATAGTCAACTAATTTTATAAATAGATACACCTTATTCATGTTAAAAGACTCTACACACTGACAGGATGCCTGTCATATGCAGGACATCATGACTGAACTATAGGCTGAAAGTTCAGACACAACTGGATCACTAAAATAACAAAACAGTCCATAGGACACACCAATGAACTGTTTTTGATGGTAAATTTTCCACATTTTCAGATTCTCTTTTCCTACAGTTGTAGTTACACTGCACCTCATTTTACCTCTGTCTCAGCTCTGCTACTTTTCACAGCTAAAAAAACAAATTTAAGTTGTTTGCATAGGGTTACAAGTGGATTCCATACACCTTCATTACTGTCTCACTGAACAAGGTCGCTTTCCAATACATTGATACAGCATGTAGTCTAAGACTCCATTAGCTTCAAATTTTGCTGAAATTAGAGTCAATTGTTTGTACTTATACAACAATTTTAATCAGACCTAATCAGACCTAAAAGCATTTAAGATGGGTTCATCCCTTTCTAACATACTGAAGCATAGCGAGGTTAAGTTACTTACCCATGGTATCACATTGCTGCCAGCAGTGAATTAGAAATAGACCCGATACTCTAGCTCCTGATACTCTTACCACTACAGAACACAGCCTCCGTACGGAGTTGTCACAAGACATGCATCTTGCAAGAAAACAGCAGCCGGAGTTCATAGACTTTGATAGGTGTTTAAGCCAATAAGATTCACAAGCTCAAATTTTGTTCCTTATACTGCATAGAAAGTTACCAATAGATTCATCCCAGAATGAATCCTTTTCCTAATGACTTGGAAAGAGTTTGTTAATGGTCTATTCTTAGGCATTTGTTCTGCATGGTTTCAAACGGGGACAAAAGTGAAGTAAAAGACTGAATGCTTTCATAAGAAAATAAGAATATGGCTATACTTGGTCAGACCCATGGTCCATCTAGCCCAGAATCCAGTCTTGCAATAGTGGCCAGATGCTTTAGAGGAAATGAACAGAACAGAGCAATTTCTGAGTGATCCATCTTCCCCTGTTATCGAGTTCTAGTTTATGGCTGTCAGAGACTGAGGGATACCCAAAGCATAGGGTTGCATCCCTGACCATCTTGGCTAATAGCTATTGATGAACCTATCCTCCACAAACTTCTCCACTTTTGTCTTTAAACCCAGTTATACTTGTGGCCTTCACAACATCCCACTATTTCCACAGGTTGACTGTGCGTTGTGTGACGTTTCCAAGCAGTTTGCAGGTGTGTTTCAATCTTGTGACTCTTCCTTTTTAGTTTCTGTTTAACTAGCTTCACATTTTTGTGTAGTTCCCCTTTTTGGAGTTAAATGCTACTGAGATGGGCATCTTTGGTATTTGCCCTGTTAGAAGGATGTTAAATTTCATTACATTATGTTCGCTATTACTAAGCATTTCAGTCATATTCACCTCTTGGACCAGATCCTGTGAGCCACTTAGAACTAATTCAACAATTGCCTCTCCCCTAAATCATGAATTGCACTGTCAATGCTTTTATTATGTCTTTAAGATGAACCATCACCTGGTTCTCAAACTTAAAGGTGAGCAACACCTGAGCATCTAACTAGGTATTTGTCAAGAAAGAAATAAACCTGATTGCTGCCTCCTATCATATTCATATTAACATTAACTTATTTCAAACTACTACTAATTCCACCCCCAATCATTTAAATATCTAAATTTGTCATTAACAAGCAACTTTTGGAAGTATTTACTTTTTACCATTTTTCACATTACGCAAGGTGACAAATACAATACACTGGTCAGTGTCCTCTGGGCTTCTAATACACTGTTACTAGTACAATGTTTGGGTTAAAAACATGAGCGCATTTAAATTTTTCTTCTTTTTTGCTAAAGCTTAAAGACTCAAAAAAATTCTATATATTCTGGGGTTTTGTACAACCACTTAAAAATACAAGATCTAGACGTGAGGCCTATAACTAGTTGAGAGTTTCCCTTTAAATGAAGTTTTCAGCTATCTAAAGCTATTTTGTAAGTTACTAGTCACAATACTACCTTCAGGAACACAAGGATTCAGGCTTTGGTTGCGGTCACCAATTTTTATTTTGTCCCCAAAAAAGAACATCTATTTTAATTAAATGGAAACTAAGGGCAGAATGGAACTTGAGAACAATGATATTAGGGACTTGGGTGAATAAATAAATAGTGACAAGCTGAAAAACCAGTTACACGGCATAAAACCAAGAAAACCAAGTTGATGGTCTTATAGCCAGACCTTCATCTTCAAGTAGCAAATGGAGCTTAGGATCTCCATACAGGATAGATATTTGAGAAATGATGAACTATTGTATCACCTCTGATTAAGCCAACTGGCAATTACACAATAACTGAAAAAAATTCTGAGTTCTACATCTCTTAGGATTTTACCAGCACAGTGTGTTACTTTTTAAATTAAAAATGGGCTCCTAGGTAACTTTAACCTAATCACTGCACCATCATCAAAAAGATAACAGGGGCAAGCAGAGAGATTAGCCTGTGGAAAGTTAGCACAGCAGCTGTTCAAAGCAATAAGACTCCATGAACAAGAGAACCATAAGGACTCCAATTTTGGGTACTCCACCAACTATCAGACAAAAATAACAGCCTGAGACATCAGCTGGATTGCTGCAGTGCAGGCTGCCAAATTACTTTGATTTTTTTTTCCAGTTTAAATGAAAGCGCTGAAGCCAGCTAAAATACTGAATACAGGCACCTGGATACAGTGTCAAAAGCCTTGTCATTAGGAAGACTTCCCACACACAGGAATGAAAAAGGAAATAAATAAAGGATTGCAATCAACTGATCAGCACACAGCACTAAAGGGAAGAACTATTAGTTGAAACACACTGAACAATGGACTATGAACATAACTTTACTCCTAAGCTTGATTCTGCATTTTGAAAAAAAAAAAAAGAGGAAAAAAAAGGTAAAATTCAACCCGACACCAGTGACTGGCAGTACTAATCCGCACCCTGGATTTAGCGGCTGTATTCAGTCAGTGACCCCACAGCTGCCAAGCCTCTGCATTCTCTGTCTCCTGCCCCCTCCCTCCCGATTTAGTTCCTAGAGGATTGTTCGTTCATCATCCCAATATGGCTGCCCTGGTAATTACGCTGTTCTGAATGCAGACGATGCAAGCACTATGGATGGGTCCCAAAACGCAGTAAATCCCCTTCCCTTCTGGTCTTCTCCCCCACCCCCACCCCCTTCCTCAGCAGATGCTCTGGGACCTTCCTTCACTCACAACCCTGGGGGGAGCAAATCCAGCCTCCCCCCAGGCAGCCTGGAAGATGAGGATGCAGAGTTGCGGCTCGAGCCGCACTTTGGGGGAGAAGAGGGGATCTGGGGACCGGGGAGACAGCAGAGACTCTGGCACCGAGCGTCTCCCGGGGGAAAGGGGAGACTGGGGCGCCGGGTCTGGCCGGCGCAGCAGGGAGGAGGAACGGCTGCAAGCGAGCTCCACGCCCTTGGGCCGCTGCACTGACAGCTCCGCGGAATCTCCCCTGCCAGCAAAGCTCCAGGACCAGCGTCCCCTGCCAGAGCCGCCGGGGTGGGGGTGGGGGCTCCCCCGAACCCCGGCCAACGCTACCAGCGGCCCCCGCCCCCGGGGAAACAAGCGGCCCCCGCCCATCCCCGCCGCATTATGGCGCCTACTTCCCCCCCGCACCTAGACTCTCTCTCCCCCCCCCGCCGCCTAGCGACCCCCCCCCGGGCGGCTTCCCGGTCCCCGGGCTGTTCCCCCCGGCCACGGGCGGCTTCCCCATCGCCCCCAGGGGCTCCCCTCGGCGCTCACCTCGGGGCGGGGCCGCAGGCCGCGGACAATGGGGGTCCAGCGGGGTCCGCGGCGCGGTCAGCAGGAGGAGGCGGCGCCGGCGGAGACGCGCAGAAGCAGGGGAAGGAGGAGAAGAAAAGGTCCGCCCAGCCCCATCACGGTGCCCCGGGACAGGCACGGAGCCCAGGGCACCCCCGGATCGGGAGGGAGAAGGAACCCCCGAGAGGAGACAGCAGCAGCTGCGCGGCCTCGGAGCACCGCTGGCGAACTGACGGCGGCGATCCCTCAGCCGAGCAGCGCCCCGCCCCCATCACCGAGCAACGCCACCCGCCGCCAATCCCAGCGCGGCGACGCCCCTTCCCCCAATCCCAGCGCGGTGACGCAGGCTGAGCGCCCAATCACATCGCGCCACTCCTCCAATCACAGCCCGAAACAGAAGAATGGGCTCGTCCAACTCATGGGGGGGGGAGAGAGAAGCTGCCTCCTTGACCAATCCCACTGCGAAACGGCGTTAAGAGTCCGCCCCTTCTTGTCTTTGGCCAATCAGCGTTCGAAAGAAATTATTCCCCTTTCTCCCCTCGCCTATGAAGATAAGCGAGTGGGCGTTTGCTCGTCCTCTCTCCCGCCCGGCTGCGGAAGTACACCGGCCCGGGCCTACGCCCTCTTGCGGCTGAGGCGGCGGTCGGTAGCAGTGGAGAACCGCCGCAGAGCCCAGGGCTAGGGAAGACCGAGGGAAAGAAGGGGGGTCGGCCGCGGTGGGGGAGAGGGAGCTGGGGGAGGGTCGGACGGCTGTCCCGGGGGAGGGAGCTGGGGAAGGGGGTGGGCGGCTATCCCGGGGGGGGGGCGGCTGTCCTGGGAGAGGGAACTGGGGAAGGGGGGGAGGGTCGGGCGGCTGTCCCGGGGGAGGGAGCTGGGGAAGCGGGGGGTGGGAGGGTCGGGCGGCTGTCGCGGGGGAGGGAGCTGGGGAAGCGGGGGGTGGGAGGGTCGGGCGGCTGTCGCGGGGGAGGGAGCTGGGGAAGCGGGGGGTGGGAGGGTCGGGCGGCTGTCGCGGGGGGGAGGGGGACAGGGGAAGGGGATTCAGGTCTGGGACCCTGCCTGGTAGAGCTGTGGCTTGAGGCCTAGTTCTGCCATGGCATCTGGTTGCAACACAACCCGCTGCCACCCCTAATTTAGGGTGCCTGCCCCATGAGAAGGGTAATGAACTAGGGGGGCAGGCCACTTCCCCTGGGGGGAAGTTCTCCTTCCCTGTCCCAGCCGCTGAGACTAACTCAGATTGTCTGGCAGCAGGCCCATCTCCATCACTCCAGGCCACAGCCCCAGTTTTTGCAGTCCCAGACAAAGCCCCGTCTCACGGCAAGATCAGGGTTTCTAATTGCACACTGGAGTAATGTTTTCTTGATCAGCTTCCTTGCTGAAGGGAAAAGAGCAGTCATAAAATCCTACATGATAGTTTGGGGGTTGCTGGTTGGCTCTTAAAAAGGAGGTACCACTCTGGCTGTGCTGGGCAAGGAGAAGGAAGAACTGCCCGCAGGCCAGCAAGAGAAGTATAGCTTCAATTCTGCTGTTAGCAAAGGAAGGGGAGCTGTTCTCCATCTCCTCTCCCCCACAAGCCCTTCTACCTTAACCCAAATCCTGGAAGAGTTATATGGAGAGAGGAGCTGTATTTTTAGGCCAGCTATTCATGACCCAGTCTCTTAGATATACCTATTGCCATCAGCATGGCCAACTCATGAGTCAGGTCCCCAAAAGACTTGCTTGGCTCAAACTCATGAGATTTTAAAACCTAATACACTTTGGGTTCTTTGTATATGCCTTCTGGTTTTTGAGTCCTTAGGGTTCACATTTTCAGGCTTTTTTCTGTAACTATGAAGACTATAAATTTACTTTTAAAATTAAAGCTGAGAGTCTCACTTAGTCACATGACTCCAGAAGTTGTAGCTTTAATAAAAATATCAGCTATCCCAAGACTCACTAAAATCATGAGTTTACAAAACTTTAACATACTCTTTAGTGAGTCAAATAAATTACTAGTGTAACAGCATCTCCAAACTTATTTTAATGTAATTCCACATCAAGATTTAATTTGTTCAGTATGTTTACATACCGTATCTTCTTACATAGGTCAGTAATTTTACTCACAAATATGTATGTTACTCTGGACCCTGGGTAATCCTTAACATTTCATTTGTGTAAAAACTATAGATAAATGGAAAGAGGATACTTTTTTTTTTTTAACTGTAAGAAAGCAACATAAAAGGAGCTATGCACTTATTAGGTAGAACGGAGAGAAGGGCTAGCTATAGTAGGCAGAGGCAAAATAATTGCTTTAGCACTGCAGCTGATTGTTTCTTCCACATTTAAAGGGGCAGTTACCACACAGGCATGCTGGGAGAAGCTATAAAAGGATAAACGCAGTGATTCCTAGGCAGTCAGGCCCTTTGGAAGGTTTTTAACCTACAGCAGTGTGTGCGGGATTAGGCCCAATTAAAGTAAATTTCACGTACAGAAATATATTGTAGTCTTCTCTTTAGAAGGGCATTTTTGGGTACGAGACAGCTTGAGTTGTCTAGAGCTACAAACTGGCATCTTCTTTACACATTCTCATGGCCATTTGTTTTCCTGTGAATGTTTAAATATTTTTTATAAATTTGTTGTGTAATCTAAAGTTATATTTGAGTGCTTTAAATATTCATGGTGTATGTCTTACTGCTTCATGCTAAAAATTGATCTGTAGTGACAATCTGCTCAAAAACTCTTTCTAGCTCTAAATAGATTGGCCTATGCTACTTTAGGAAAAAATGAATTGGAAGGAGGAGAAAGCTCAACATACGCCCTTGAGCAAAGGCAATGAGTGAATTAATAAGAGGGAGGTAAAAACTCACAGTTCTTCCTTTGAGGGAAAGTACAGCGTTATGGATGGGAGAAATGGCACTTTTCTTGGCCCACCGAAATTGTCATTTAATCAACACTTTTAAAGAGCTGGTGTGAGGTTTTTAAACTAGTCCAAATTTCCAGTCTGTAGTCCTGCTAAAGCTACATAGTTTTGAAGTATTAGGACAATGAAATCAGATCAGCCCAGGATACATTTGGTTGTCTGATTTGGCTTAAAATACAACTATCTTCATAGTCTGCTAATAAGGGCTTTCAGTGCAGTGCACTCCTTTCTTCCTGATACTTGGATAGACACCGACATATAAGTTATGTGGTTAATTGCCAGATATTTGCAATGTAAGTGAATGCATGTATACCTATATCAAAATATAGAGAAAAATCTTGCATGCATGAATAAATTCTGGTTTTCTACCTGTTCCACAAAACTCCATTTACTAATTTAGTAAGCAAAGTGTCAAGATTTTGAATCCTAGCAGACCATGTCAAGTTCAATTTTTTCAGATCCGCTGTTGTCTGAGGTCATCCAATAATAAAGAATGATGAAGTCACAGATCTTTTTTTTTGGAACTGTCAGTAGGGAAGCCTGTGCTGTGCTGCGTGTGGCCATGAGGCTTTCTCTTGCTTCTGGTCCTCAGAGTGATTAACATGTAATACTCTGTTGTGTCAGAGGTGGCAGCATTTTGCACAAATAAGGCCAAAATATTCAAAAGTGGCAATTAGTTCTGGGTGCCTCAACTTTTGGTGCTCCATTTGAGACATGTTAGGTTCTGATATAAGGGCTAAGCACCTACAACTTCAAAAGGAGACATGGATTCTCATTACCCCTGAAAATCAGGCCCAAAGTGGCACATAAATCAGGGGGCACTCCTGAAAATGTTGATGTTAGTGTCTCTTCTGTTCAGTGTTGTATTCCTTGTTTTAGTTAGCGTTCTCCCCAGCCTGAGCTTGCTGCCAGGCTTCCTTCAGGGTAGAAAAATAGTAGCTGCAGAATAAAATTCTCATTCATGAACTGATAAAAACAATCATGTCAGATTCTACCACGAAAATAATAGGGAGGTCTGGAGCAATGTTAACTATGCAGGTCATCAATGTAAAACAAATGCATCCTGAAGGCAACTAAATTCAGTGAAAATGATTATTTGTACTTCCGATGAGTGAACTAGATGATATGCAAATGTCTGCTTCTTGCCTGTTTATCAGAGGTGAAAAATAATTTTGCTGTATCTTTAACTCACTCTCTCTCTCTCCTTATTAATTGAAAAGGAAGAATTCACAATTGTGAAATACCTTCAGCCATAGAAATTATTTCCAGCTTCAACCTATGGCTTGTTATTTAGCACATGTGCAACGATACATATATGGCCTTCATTTTTTGGTGGCCATCAGGCTTTATTGTTCATCAAGGTAACTGTTTATTTACTAAGGTAAAACTAAGGTCAATATTTACCTATCGCATCAATAGGTCTTGATGTTCATTTTAGCAGACCTCAGAGTCTGCATATTGCTTTTGATAGTCTGTTCATCTTTCACAGATATTCTGATCACATTCCAATCCTTCAGCTTTCCAACTGCAAAATTTCATACCCCTTCCACAACTAAAACTTGAGTGGTTCTAGAGATTGAAATCCAGTCTCTCAGCATCATCCTAACACCGCAAATCTTCCTGCTGTCTTTGTATTTAAATCTTAGTTTTTGAAACTATATTTTAAATTAAGATTAAAGATTAAATCTCTTGTGTGGAGTGATTTTACTCTGTATATCTGCTGGAGCTCTGAGGCTGCCTGCTTGTATTTCTCCAGGCCTTTGCTTGCAGCACTGTCTTTTTGGCAGAGATGAAATGGATGGGACTCCCTTGAGAACTGGATTTTCCTCCTGAGTTAACGGGAGGGGTTGCTGTTGAATGTTGCAAGGCAGTGTCTCTCACCACAATATCGTAGACTTAAACTGAGCATTCCAGAACATAAACCAACAAACTGAAGAGTTGTACTATCGGGCTAGTCCTTTAGTAAGCACAGTTTCTTTTGCAGATGTTTGATACCCAAGATTTCTATATCCAGTACAAGATTTATTTTTGTTCCTCTCAATCAGTGTTCAATATTTATTTGTATTAATCTGAATTCCTTCTGACACCTTCTAAGAAGCTTGAAAATGGGGTGGGGGATTTTATTATTTAAGCCCTTTTCTATTTGGCAAATATTTATTTCCCTTCCCCCCCCCATGTGTTTTTGGATGAAGTTGACATGAACATGTGTTTTTGTTTAGCAGCTACAATTTTAACTTGCATTCATAGTGATTCTTTGCATGGTAGCATGATAGTCAGTACAGATGTGGAAACCTTACTTGCTAGTTAAACATTGCTGCAGAACCTGCAAAGCAAGAACAAAAGGTGGTTTTATAGGTCTTATAAAATACCATTGTTATGGTTTTCAAGTTCTTGTTGATGAGAGTATTAGATTTAGAAGTAAACAAAGAATCTGGATAAATTATCCAGATTGTAAGCAAGATTGAATCTGGTGCTTAAAAAGTTTGACATTGCCTTCTTAAAAATCTTATCTTTAAAAGCCTACTATAAATTGTAAATGTTAGATATCTGTTTTGTTGTCACCGTATCCCACAGCTTTCCCTGGCAACAGCTGGAGGTGTTTAATTTCACTCAAAGATCCTGTGAACCATTTCTCTCTCCTGAATTGCAGTTCATGCATCATTTTTCTATAACAGACTTTTTTAATAATTAGGAACAACCTCATATCAGTTAATTTAGGTCTTAAAACCATGATTTAAAAAAATCCCAAGTTGTCATTTATAGGAATTTCTGTGCAGTGACAGATGGTCTCCAAACACATGGGCAGAAGAAGAAAGGGTCTTCAGGAGGTTCACCACCAAATTTCATACAAGTCTGTAAACTGAACAAATATAACCGTACCTAAGGATTGATTGCAGAAAGCAATAGCACAGTGTGCTCCTTGAGTGGGTGTTGGGCTAATCGCTTTTCTGTAAAGGATAAAAAGGATATTAGGAGGAGATACCTTGAGGCTTAAACTGTCTCCATATGGACTGGCATTACATGCAGGTTCTTAAGTGTTTGTTTTTTCCTTTGTCAGTTACAAGGTATATAAAATACACTCTTTGTGTGAACTAAGTATGAGCTAGTTCACCTGATGGGTGAAACTGAATGGGCCAAAGTGGTCCCTGGTATAACTCCATTGAAGTAACTGAAGTTACGTCATGAATAAATTTCCCCCAACACTAACAAGCAAATTTTTTCTTTATTGCTTTAAACTTATAATTAGAAATGGATCTGAACAGAAACCCAGATCCAAATCACCTTGAAATTTAGGAGAGTCCAGAGCCAAACTTCATGACTAGCTCCTGTTCAACTAATGGAATGAACCAGAATTGCAGATTGACATATCCCCTTATTCCAAGCATGTTTTACTGTCTGTTTCAACACTGCAGCTTGACCCCATGTCAACTTGTAGGTAATTAGTGATTTTATGTTCTGACTGATATAATGTGGAGCAGTTATAGACAATACATAGTTAACGTAACTGACTCACACAGTGTCCATTCAAAATAACCCAGAACTTCCTAAACTACAAAACAACCATCCACACACCAGCTCTTTAAATGCTCTATGTAGGAACAGTCCTGAATACAAATGCAACAGAGTGACCTCAATGGATGCAGGTGAAATTTCTTACAATGCTCAGTAAAGTTGCATATCTAGGTGCAAGTGACCTGGAATCTGTTGGTCTAATAATTTGTCTCTGACCCTAAATCCCCATGCAATGTCATCTAAATTATCTGTGTAGTGCAGGAAATATACAAAATACTTTACAAAACAAACAACATTAGCAATATCACTCCCAAAAGCATATGCAGTCTTCTGATTCCAGTGTCCATCCCTTCTTTCACTCAGAGCACAAAACTCACTGTGGATAAAATTTACCCCTGTGTAAGGGGTCAGCATTAAGTATATGCATATGTCACCTGAACTCATGGCCTATGCACTAGATGAGTCCTACCGTCTCTTCTGAAGGACCCCATCTTTTGAAGGTTTAAGTGGGATTGAAGTGATGCATATGTATTGTGGTATCCCCCACATACAGGGATGAATTTCATCTGATTTGAATAGCAGAAGAGAAGGAAATTATCACTCTACTATGTCATCGCTGGAGACAGTTTGGTACAATAACATCGGCAAAAGCAGATTCAGCAATTACAGCAACGTGACTGGAAACAGGTAGAAAATAATGGAAGAGCTGTTGTAACAATCATTTCAAAGACGCTAAACATTGCATGCTCCCAAGGCAGTAAAACAATGACAGTAAAAAGCATCCAAACTGGGACTGCCAAAAATGTCTTGGCATAACACATTTCCAAGATGCCCTTAAAAATTAAAATCAGGAAAAACTGCTCTTTTTGGTGTATGTGACGCAGCATGAATCATCAGCCCTTCCTCTGTGTGTAAAAAAATTTAGATGAAAATGCAGCATGAAGGAATAAAATAAAAAGCTCTGAGTACAGGAGAGAAAACATGTGTCCCCCATTCTGAGGATTTTGAGAGAGGTAAGTATTATTTCAGGGTGGTTTGTTTTTTTTTTTGTTTGTTTGTTTTTAATATCTTAGGTATAACTTCTCCATTTTCTACTATTTTTTCTCCTCTGATCTCTTCTTCCAGTGTATCAGTCTCTGTCAGCAACAATAACTTCCTCCAGACACACACGCGGTAAGAGGAGTCCAGTAACATGAGCCCTTTCAAAAGGTACTGGATTGATCCCATATTTTGTTTGAGGGCTGTATCTTGGTTGTTTTGGACAGTAATTGACTGAAGAATGTGTTAGTTTCTGTATTTTTTTCAAAGAGATCAATTTTTCTGTTTTATGAATCCTATAATGACTGACCTGAGGAATTTTTTTGTGTGTGTGTCTTTTCTTCTATTAAGGGAGGCAAATAGAGGTTTCTTTAAATGAAAGGATGTATTTTAACATATGGGATTACAGTGTGTCCAAAATGTATACTAACTTCTTAAGATAGTATCTACACTACAGTTAAGACATTTGTCCCCTAACCTGACTACAACACAGATTCGTTGTATAGTAGAGAGACAATGCATCCAAAGCTTGAGCTTGATTACAGAACATCCCCATTACAAATTGTGATGGTTAACATATTTCTTTAATATCCAATTAAGTGTATATGGTGTGTGACATAATTCCTGTTCAGAGGAACTTTGGGAGAGAGGGAGAAGCAGGGGAGAGGAGGGAAAGGAGGAGGAATATGTAGAATAAGGCTGAGGTTGTTTGCATAGTACAGTTGCAGTACCCTAGTTCTTAAGTTTTGGTTTATTTAGAATAACTTTTAAAATTGTTTAAAGGGATATAATTAGAGAATCAGTTTAGAGATTGTGGGGGGGAAAAGGTGAATATTGAGGCGGGAGGTTGAATGGCATACAGGAGCGAGGTGGTTGTTCTTTCTACATATAGGTAGCAACCTGACAGAAGACATGGGGATTCTTAAATCTCAAAATAGTGATTGTGTCTTTGCGTTTGGGAAGTGCTTAAATGTTAAATTCTTTGTGCGTCCTTTGGCAACCTCTGCTAAATACAGGACACTGCCTGTATTTAGGCATTGTACCTTGTCATCTAACTCTTCCGTTATATTAGAATCATCTTCATTTTGGCAGTCCTTCTCCAACAGCCCAAAAAGACTAGCTCCTAAAATGTCATAATGGAGGATTAACCCAATACCCCATGCACAGCTGGATTGACACTGAGAACAGAGCTGCTCATTTGCACACTCCCCCATGCACAAGTTGCCCATGACCCCAGCAGGCAGAGTGGAACCCTATTGGATCACTGTACCTCCATGGCCTTGTGAAACATTTTGGTCTTAAGCCTTCACTTCTGTAAGGTGCTGGAACCCCTCTATGCTGCTATTTGAGATACTTCTGACCAAATGAAGGGGAAATGCTGCTGGAGTCCAGATAATCCAGACTCTGATGCTGGGATGGTTGATCACTACAATACAGAGCTTTTTGAATAGGTGTGGATTTAAAGAGGAAAATGTAATAGAAAAGAAGCTTTCAGGGCTCCGACAATAACTTGCAGAACCCCAAACCCCCTGATTAAAAATTTACAATCATACAGTCTTGTTACATAACATTTCCTCATTTTTCTTGTAACGATTGCATACATCCACACTAGTTTAATAGATACAAGTATAGTTAAGTGCCACCAAAACGTTAATTTGATGTGCTCCCTAAAAAGTTAGAGAGAGGTAAGGGTTTGTTTTTATATTCCTGTGCTTAAATGAGTTGGAGAAACTATTTTTTAATATGAAGCCCTATAAGAGGAGCAGAAGGGGCTCCTTCAGTGGCTGAAGCAGCAATGCCCTTTGATGACAAGATGAGGATGTTCTGAATCCCAACAGTGAATGGTTAACAGTAGCAAGCCATTGACTGGATGACACATCCTTAACTAATCATAAATGGGGAAATCATCTTCCAGTGAGGCACCCCCACATTAATCTGTTTTTGGTCCAATCCTGTTTAATCTCTCTATCAACAGAACTTGGAAGAACACTTATCATTCCTGGTAAAACAGACAAACAGTGGAGGAGTAAATGACAGTTCAGTTCTACAGCATAGTCTGTTGAACAACATGCACTTTAATACAATTAAATGTAAGGTTTATGTATAGTAGAAACCAAAATGTAGGTCGCACAAGGTGGAGGAGAGTATTTTGGAAGGCAGTGAGACCACAGAGCTTTGTGTTATGTGGATAACGAGTTGAACATGAGCTGACAGTATGATGCAACTGGTTAAGAGAGCAAAGGCAATAAACTTATCTGTATAAGTAGGGGAATACTGAGTAGAAGTAGGGAGATGTTACCACCACTGCATGCATCAGTGCTGAGACAGTTACTGGAAGACTGTCCACTTCTCATGTCTGCACTTTAGAGAAGTTTACTCCTAGAGAAGGGCTCACAATCTAATTAGCTTGACAAAGAAAAGGTTAAAGAGGTGACTTGATCATGATCGAAGGCTATATCTACACTACCACCTATGTCGGCAAAATGTATGTCACTCGGGGGTGAATATTTCACCCCCCTGAGTGACAGAAGTTACACTAACGTAAGTGCTAATGTACATAGCGCTATGTTGGTGGGAGAGCTTCTCTTACTGACATAATTTATGCCACTCCCAGGGGTGGTTTTTTTATGCTGATCAGAGAGCTCTCTTTAATTGTCGTAGAATGTCTTCACCACATGTTGTACAGCTGCACTGCTGTAGCATTAAGTGTAGACCTGGCCTAGGTATCTACATGGGTGGGAAAGATTGACAGTAAGAGATTTCTTTAATCTAGCAGACAAATATCTAAGATGCAGCAACTGGATCTGAAACTAGATAAGTTCATACTAGAAATCAGACTTCTTATAGGAGAGTAATTAAACATTGGAACAACTTAGAAGAAGAGGATGGCTTCTCCATCACATGATGTCTTTCTAAAAGATATGCTCTAGCTCATCCAGAAGTTATGGACTTAATACAGGAATCATTTGGTGATGGATTTGTCATGCAGGAGTCAGACAACATTGTTATGGTCTCTTCTGGCCTTAATCTTTGTTACCTGGAGAATGAGAAGGCAGTAGTAAAAAGATAGTGATGTATCATACTGCCATATAATAGCCCAAGCTGACCCTTTGACTATAGTAGCCTGTATTACTATGAAGTCATTATATAGTGTGGGAAAGTTTACATGGTGTTCTAGAAATGCACTAAGATAGCCCTTTCCATGAAGATGCTATATTCTGTCATACAAGAAACCTGTCCAGGGAGAGGAGAATGGATGGCTATTTGGTGCAAGTAGGCTAGTGGCTCTCAACGTTTCCAGACTACTGTACCCCTTTCAAGAGTCTGATTTATCTTGTGTACCGCCAGGTTACACCTCACTTAAACTACTTGCTTACACAATCAGACATAAAAATACAAAAGTGTCATAGCATAATATTAGTGAAGAAGTACTTGCTTTTTCATTTTTACCATATAATTATAAAATAAATGGATTGGAACAAATATTTTACTTACATTTCAGTGTATGCTATATAGAGCAGTCAAAACAAGTCATCATCTGCATGGAATTTTAGTTTATACTGCCTTCACTAGTGCTTTTTATGTGGCCTGTTGTAAAACTAGGCAAATATCTAGATGAGTTGATGAATCCCCTGGAAGACCTCTGTGTACCCACAGGGATACATGTATTCCTGGTTGAGAACCGCTGATATAGGCCATAGAATTTCCCCAAAATAATTCCTAGACCAGATCTTTTAGAAAAACATCCAATCTTGATTTAAAAAGTCAGTGATGGAGAATCCACCATAACCCTTGGTAAGTTGTTCCAATGATGAATTACTCTCCCTGTTAAAAACTTATGCCTTATTTCCATGCATAATGCTATGAATCATGCAGGTCATTGGTATTATTAGATTCCTGCTATAAATCCAGTTTGATGATCTCTAACTAATCCCTCAGAAAGAATGGGATGCTTTCCAAACAGCACTAATGTTACAATCACAGTACTGCTTTTCAGTTGACAAGTATGCAAATATCAAAGTCTGCTTTGGATTGGAAGCCATGAATTGGATTGCTGTGAAAAACCAAGTGACTAGGACATTCATAATTTTTTCATATGGGGGGGCAGGGGAAGTTAAATTTTATTTCATAGAATATCAGGGTTGGAAGTGACTTCAGGAGGTCATCTAGTCCAACCCCCTGCTCAAAGCAGGACCAAGCCCCGTTTTTGCCCCAGCTCCCTAAATGGACTCCTCAAGGATTGAGCTCACAACCCTGGGTTTAGCAGGCCAATGCTCAAACCAGTGTGCTATCCCTCTGCAGAGCAGGTTGGAAAGTACCATTGCTTTCTGTTGCCACTTTGAAAACCAAAATCTCTCTCTTATTTGGGCTTCAGTTCTCCTCTGACTGAGGCCAGGGTTGCTGTGGAGGTGGCCTCTTGAACATTTAAGGAAACTTTCCAAGGAGCCTTAACTCAGGCTCTAGCTTCACACATGCAGATCAGCAAGTTTAATAAACTCATTTGCAGACATCTTTTTGAAATGCCCAGCCATAATATTACAGCAAGCGTCAAACTGATTCCTGCTTTTATTCACTAAAACATAGTTTGCGCTATCTGCTCTACAATATGTAGGGGAGGCTGCTTCTCTAAGTTTTAGCCACCTATTTCCCCCATATTTCAGCTCCAGCTGTATGTAGCAAAGGTGGGACCAGCTGCTTTTATTCAACTGAATTGTTGTTCCTCATTTGAAGACTGTTTACTTGAGATTTTAATTTATATTATTTCCCTTACATGTTCGTTAAGATACTTATTAGCCTTCAACTGCACATGCTCATCAGAGGTTCCTGAATCCATCCCAGATGAAGATGGCACTGTTTCAAATGGTAATGACATTTATGCTAAATTTCATATAATTTTCTTACCTTCTTAGGTCTAGCACACTATGAATGCTGAACTTTCAAAAAGCTATTATGCTTGATTTGATGACTTCCTTAATTCTATGCCTTTCTGAAACATTTGGTCTTGTTTTCTCAAAACACAGTTATTTCCTTTGTCTGCCTTTCCTTGATGAGTTATAACTGATGTCCATGGTAGTTCTACAGCATAGTGCAGCACTTCAGATGTTCCAGGTCAAATTCTGATCTTGATTACACTAGTAAAAAGCCAAATCAACCACAGTAAATTACTTCATCTGGAGGCTTGTAAATCCTGCAACAAGTATACATACCACACACCCTTCTCCTGCATAAGCCTAACGAAACTTCCTAAAGGTGTGACAACACGCGAAATGCTACAGCAGCACAGCTGCTGCAGAGGTGCCATCGTGTAGACACCTACTACAGGAATGGAAGGGGTTCTTGTGTCCCTAGTAAATCCATGGCTCAGAGGTAGCTAAGTAGGTAGCTCTTGGTGTCTGCTTGACCAGGGCTTTGTTCTCCTTCAGCACCTTACACTGAGGTTCTGGCTGCACTTCTTCCCACACCTCCTCATTTTACACACTGCATCTGTGGCCATATGGAGTTGCAAGATCTCTTTGTCAACCCCCTGCTGGCCAAGATAGCCCTCCATCACACTAGGAGGAGGAAAGCTGGGGAGCAGGCATGTTCTGTGACTGTGGGGTCTATTTCTTGTCCCTTATCCCAGTGGTTCTCAACCTTTCCAGACTACTGTACCCCTTTCAGGAGTCTGATGTGTTTTGTGTACCCCCAAGTTTCACTTCACTTAAAAATTACTTACAAAATCAGAACTAAAAATAAAAAATCTCAGCACACTATTACTGAAAAATTGCTTATTTTCTCATTTTTACCATATAATTATAATAAATAAATTGGGGTGTAAATATTGTACTTACATTTCAGTGTATACCATATAGAGCAGTATAAACAAGTTATATGAAATTTTACTTGATATTGACTTCACTAGTGCTTTTTATGTAGCCTGCTGTAAAACTAGGCAAATATCTAGATGAGTTGATGCAACCCCAGAAAGACCTCTGTGTACCTGCAGAGGTGTACCACTGGCAGGAGTTCTTTGCTCTGTGTCCTCTGGATCCCTGATTTTCAAGCTTTGACATCACTCCTGTTGAATGTGATGTGAGCTGTAGCTCAGGAAAGCTTATGCTCAAATAAATTGGTTAGTCTTTAAGGTGCCACAAGTACTCCTGTTTTTTTTGCAAATATAGACTAACACGGCTGCTACTCTGAAACCTGTTCTTCATTTGTTGTCCCCAGTTTTCAGTTGCAGCATGGGTCCAATGGCTGCCCCACTTTGGTTGCAGGGGGGGGAGCTAGACATGCCTGTTCCATTACCCACAAATAGTACCAGGGCTTAGGTCAACTTAACTTAATCACATAGGGTGTGAAATTTTTCACAGCCCTGAGCAATGTTAGTTAAACCAACCTAATTTTGTAGTATAAACCAGCCCTGAGTTCATTCTAATGAGTCATTCTGTTGATGCTTGGATGGGAAGAAGTGGAAGAAAATGCACATGTGTCATAACTACTATTTATATAGACTAAAGAGTGAGGTTTCTATTGGGCTTTCCCATTGAAAAGGGTGGTCAAACAATAACCCTTCTGCATAAGATTCCACTGTGGATCAGTCTTTTGTATTGAATACTGTCAATGTTTAATTGGTAATGAAGAGGTGCCAGGGCTCAACCAATTGTTTTACATTCCTAACTGATGCAGCAAGCCCAGAGGTGCCAGGGCTATGAACTGTCAAACCTAGAGGTGTCAGGAATCAGCCCTGGCAAAAATTAAGCACTGAATACAGTACTCAAAGAGAAATAGCAGTGAGAGATTTCTGCCCACTTAGACAAAAGGAGCCCTCAGGGCCGAGACAAGATATACTTGTAATTAGTGAGGGATGTATTTGACTTAGTCTCAGTTTCAATCAATGAAGGATGGATCCTCTGTCTTCAGTTTGCACTTTTCACATTTTAATCATCAGTCCTAGATCTGCATGAGATTGCTTATAGTTTCAGGCATCCTTAGCCCAGGAAGGAGGTGAGCCACAAGAGAGAAGAGACAAATCTATCAATGCAAATATCTAATTTGGAACAGTTGAATGGGAACTAAGAATTTTTCCATCTCTCCTTTCTCCAAACACACGTTCAGAGCCTGTCAAGGTGAAACCATGACAATTTGAAGATCATGCATTAAAAACAAACAAGCACATTACTGAATATGCCTCTTCCAGCAAACTAATGATGAATTCATAACTCTTGCAGAGCTTTTCTAATGGTTTTAAGCAATAAACCTTTGATAATTAGATGTCTTCCCTATTGGAAGTAGTTAGATGAATCAGTGTTTACACACAGAAAATTAATTAGGCCTTATCTTTACAAAAATTGAGTTTGTGAAAGGGACATTCCTTATTGGACATCACACAGTTATAGCAGAACCCAAAAGCCATGACCAAGTGTGATGGTAAGTGCTCCTTCAAGGGTAGCTTTTTTGTGGGGGTTTGTTTTGTTTTTAAAGCCCTCAGTGTCAAGAGTTATGGATAAATCAGCCAAGAAGTGATAGAAAAGACTTCATCCACATGCCCCAGGATTCTCCATCTCACTAGCAATGCAGAGAAATACTCCTCCCTTCACATTTTTTCCTCTTCTCATTTATTCCACATCTCTCAAGGATCTACATTGTAGCTGGCTGAAGAGGCTGAACAAGCCTCTGTTCTGGAGCCTGTCCACCTCACTCCCTGCTCAGCTATGGAATGGATGTGAAGTGGCGTGAGGCTCTCCCAGCTGGGAAAAAGAGCCTTAGCTTGCAGGTCCCACAAGAGGAGAATGGGCATTTATGTTTACGCAGCTTTTCACGTCTAATTGCTTTTCCTTTGGAACGCTAAACTGATTATCAGCAAGATTTCCAGCAGCAAAATAGCCATTCCCACCTAACCATTCCATCCTTTCCCCTCCTTCAACAAGCCACTGAAAGATGGGGAGACAGAAGGTTCCTTGCGAATGTGTATCACCATTTATTTTAGTTCAAGAGTCAGGAACTGAACAGAGGACACTGTCAGCAAAAAACAAAAGAAACAACTTTTTTTTTTTTACAGGCTTAATTTTAAAACACTGCGGTTTCAAATCCTTTTTAAAAAGGAAATTCAAGTATCTTAAGCAGGGGGCAGTAATACAAAAATCTTTTTTTTTTTGTTGGTTTTTTAGTTTTTCTAAAAAAATTCTACATTTCCTGCACCCTTTTTGCTTTGGTAAGGCCAAGCCATGGATACAAACTGGTACGCAACATAAAAATGACCCCCACTCCAAATTACAGGCTCCAAGAATAAAAGGATCCACTCTCCGGAGACAAAGTGTCACGGCTCAGAACTGTCACTTAGCATACTATGTCTCCGGCTTTAAAAGAATTTATTTATTTCTTTATTTTAAGTCACTGAAGTCCTGGCATTCCCAAACACCTCCTTGGTAGCAGCTGTTTCAATATGTTCTATCATAAGGCTTTTCAAAAATACCAGAGCATCAAGATTTTCTCTATTCAACACAAAGAAAAGGGACATCTCAAAGAACAACTTAAAATCCGTGTGTCAAAAAATTTTTAAATTATTATTCTTGTGTGTCAGCTAACACCAATTAAAAAACAAATATGCGAATATGTATAATATAAAAATACGATCCCAAGATTAACACTTTGTTGCAGGCACAATTATCTCACAGAATATGTTCTCCTGGGGGCAGGGGAAGGACTATTTTCACTGTGGAGTTTTGTTTTTGTTTGCATTACAAAAAAAAAAAAAAAAGACAGCAGTGCAGGTTTTGGGGGGAAAGGGGAGGGAAAAATGTTATTTTAGCAGCAAAGTGTCCAAGGTTCTAACCACAATCAAATTAATGAATATCTGGCTGTAAAAAATAAAGTTGAAGGGATGCTGCCCTGATCCATTCATTTTTGCTAAAATAATTCAGCTGTAAAACCCCCAAATCGTGACATATTGAAGGACTTTGTTTTGTAACATTAGAAACTTCCTAATTTGTCCTCCACACTATTGACCATTGTTACCATTTAAATATATGTACAAGAATTAAGCTGCTTTTCTTCTCGTCCACATGCTTCTGGTCATTATTACAAGTCAGTGGTGGTGGGCACCCTGAACGTTAATTCCGTCTTCAGCTTCCAATGGATTATATGCATCATCACTGCATCAATCCATGCCCTGCTCTTCTCATTGACCTTGGCGTGCACTGCAAGGGAGTTTTTAATGATCAGTGTTCTGCTTGTCTCTCATCCAGGCTTGGATTTGCTCTTTCAGTTCTGGCACTTGGAATGAAGAGAGAAAAGAATTTAAATAGTTAATGTGAAATTTGTGAAGTTATAGAAACATTAAACTGTGAAACAACTATGGGACAAATAGTGCTGTCCTTTGGTTAGGACAGAGAATGAAGAGGGAACCCCAGAGCTCTATTTTCTGCGCTGGTAATGAATTTGCCATGTGGCTTCAGGCAAATCACTTAATCTCTCTCTGCCTCACTTTATCTATCGACGAAGCAAATGTAATATTTACCTACCACTAGAAGATGCATTAGCCTAAATGGTGGGAGCTCTGGACTCATTCAGATAAAGAAGGGAAAAATACAAAGACTGACCACAAAGAATAAAACTTAGAAATTTTCTGAGAGACACGGGGCCAAAGCTGAGAGTGGGGAGGGCAGAACTGGACTGCTGCTCTATCCAGGCTATGACACTACCCTACAGAAGTCTGAGACATACCCAAGGGTACAACCCTCCATCAATAAAAGGCAGAGCTACCTGGTTCTAGCATGTTTTCTGTCAGTGTCTGCCGATTGAAGGGGTCAGTGGAGGAGTTCAGCAGGTGTCGCAGGATGATTGATCTGTCCATGATCGTTCCAGACGGCAGCCTCACAGGGTCGGTCATAAGAGTGTCCATGAGTGGATCTGAAGGGGCAGATGAAGCTTACGTAATTAAATTAAAGAAACAGAGGGGAAAAAAAATAAGTGATTTCCTGATGCCTCACAGCGCAGAAGTGACCTGGAGAATCTCTCTGGATCATTGAGGACCAGATACATTATTGAAGTGACACAGGGTACCCCAAAGGGAGGAAAAGCAGCATTCTTAGGTGTCTCCTGCCAACGGATCCAGAACTGGAGTGAAGATACCATCAGATTAGAGCTCATAGAGGTGGGCAACTGCTGCTGGAAATGGGGAATTGCTGGGATGAAGGCTACCCTAGAATGCAGAGCTGTCCATTCACATAAACTTCGGAAGGAGAACAAAGTGTAAAGTGCGAGCATTTCACTGGGCTCTCAGAGATCTTGTACTGTTTTATGACCCATGTTTGCAAAGCTGGTCTAAGCACATGGCTAGGTATGAATAATGCAGTCCCTGAACAACTTTGCTCTCTTCACTCAAACCTGAACTGTTATCACTGAATTGGTGGAAGATTCAGGACTACAGAGAACAGTAGGCTGTTTCCATTAGAAATCACAGGTCTAAATTATACTTACCTTATATATACTTTAAGCAACTGCACTCCCCCCAAAAGGTTATTAAAAAAATCAACCTGCCTCTGAATTCATCTGGCGCATCGCTATAATCGATTTCTGCACGGGCATTCTTGGCAACAATTTCCTCCACTTTCTCTGCCAGCAGTTTGAATTTTTCTATTGCTATCGTGGACTTGATTCCAGCCTTCCTCATCTTTGAAATAACCTCCTCAAATAGCTCTTTGCTGTAGGACCTCTGCAAACAAGCAGCATAAAGAGAAAATGTGAACTTGTGACATCTTTGCTCAGTTACAGCATCTAACGATCTTAAAACACTTTGTAAAAATAAACTAATTAAGCCTTAACATGAATGTGAGGTAGGCAAGAGGTATATAGGGATCACTTCACTGAGCACTGAAACGTAGCCACCTCTGGGATGGAGTGCAGCTTCTGGACCACTGTGTATCTATGTAGGATAGAAAATGAAGAGTACTATATCCAATTGGAGTTGTAGAGCAGTTTATGGAGGCCAAACTTAATTGTCAGAGTTGGTGTTTACTCAGAACCCCTGGGTTACCACCCTTTCTTTTGTGACACATACTATGAACACAAGTGGTATATTTTCTCTTTCATCTAAAAGGATAGCAGCTTCAGCTACACAGGCTTTCAGAAGGAAGAGTGTCATCGACTGAATCACCACCACTCTCACCCAATCATTTCTTTTAGGTATTCTTCCAATAATGGATTCATCCCAACCCTGATTTGCTTGTGAGATGATCATGGCACAAGGTGATGCAGTAAGGAGGAATAGCAGTGCGCCCAAATCTCCCACCCTGCCTTGCAACAGTGGGATAACTGATTAGAATAGTGTCATCTTTTTCCACAAGGCACAATACAAACACAAATGAATTCGCACATGTTGGTGGAAACATCACCTATAGTTTGGTTTTTCTGAATTATTAACTGCTATAATTATTGCCAAGGGTAGTTACATGCCATGCAAGTGTTGGGATGTGGGAATCAGTATGACACTGGAGAAATCTCGAAAACAAGGATGAAAGCACAGAGTATCTAGCCCACCCACCAGGATGATACTGGTAATCAGGTGCACTGGGAAGAAAAATATCAGATTCACCAGCTAAAAATGGGCATGCAGTTGCTATAGGGGATAGGCTGATGATCTGTTTATCTCTGTGACGAAGTGGAAGACAATTCTGGGAAGGGACAGAAGAGGAATGATCCTTAAAAATCCTGCTGCAAAAATCAGCAAGAAGTCTCAGTGAGGGAGTTGGTACCTGCTGGGAGCCTGCCAGTTCGATGCACCATGCAGCACACTGCAGGAACAGCAGCACACTGCTTCTAGAACTGCGCAGCTACACCGGCCACAGGCAGAACACATACTTTACAGCTTCAACTGACTTACGCATCAGTTTAATCAACAACTAAGAATAAAGCTATATACAAGAACTTTTGCAAACTGCTCATGTTCTGGAGACTATAAAGCCACCTACATGTACCTTCAGAGTGCTGGGCTTTGAAATAAGCCTTTTAAAATTTATTTTCATAGTTTCAAAAGCCCTCTTTTAACCAACACCTATTTAAACTACACCGTATGAGACTGAGTTAAGCAACAAACACGATTTAACATACTGGGTTTTAGGAGTTGCTGTTTTCTTTGGGAATTTGTTCTAAACACAGTGGTAATTCTCTACTCTGCATTATAGATCTCACTGAAACATTGTATTCAATGCTCAGGACACAGTGTGCCCACCCAAACTCCATGCCAACCTGGAGCGGAGAACATAATTATGGCACTGTGCCTGGGGGCTGGCAAAGCTCTTCAAATTTCTTCTACGTACTAGGACTGCAAATCAGAGATCCATCAAAATGCTTTAGAACATCTCTGCCACATACAGGCAACCTTTTAGAACATACTTTTTACCCAATCGCTATTACAGCATCAAGTGTTTTCTTGGATTTTCCTTCCTGTTATTGCCAAGACACTAGTCACTCCCCCCACTTTTTTTTTTTTTTAAATGGAGAAGCCACTTTATGTTATCCAACATTAACTCATTTGTACTAGTTACAACTCAAATGCACAGCAACAAGGTGGGGACAAACTAAAATAAAGCATATTGGTGCAGGAACTGGAATAGTGTTAAAGGGACACTGTCAATTTAGAAGTTATAGATAGCTAACAAAAGGCATCTTTTTAGGTACATTACTGACACCATGTGAGATCATCAGAATGGAAAAAGCTTACAATTTACTTTTCTCTATTTATGCTGTTTGCTTCCTGTATTTCTCAGCCGGGGGGGGGGGGGGGGGATTAATCAAGCCACTTGTACAGTTCTGCTGCTTGGAGGTGCACACTCGAAGGGGAATATTTACTTATTTTAAAACCATTTCCATCAGAAGTCTAAGCAGCCCTAGAAACATTTCTATTGGTCTTTGGATTCTGAAAAGCTTGGCTTTGTACAAAACAAAACCCTGGACCAACATTTGTCCTTTCAAATCTCAAACAGGACACAAGGTTACAGATGAGCCATAGTTTACCTATATGATCAAATCACACACACAACACTATTTTATAAACATAGAGGTGTCACTCTAATGATTATTGTTGCAAGGAAATATGTTCTAGAGGAATGAGCCTAGATTTGTGAGAAAAGGCCCTTAGATCACAGTTCCAGTTCTGCCAGAGACCATCTGTGTGGTCATGACCTCGGGCATGATCAGAATCACCCTTGTGCCTTTGTTTCCCCTCTAAAGTGGAGGCAATACTACTATTACTCCTACCTCATAGGGGAGGCTAAGCAGGTAACAGTTAATGTTTGTAAAATGCTCTGCATATGTAAAGTGCTACATATATTCTATGAACAACTATGTATTATTTATATAGCACTATAGGTTTGCAAAGCACGTTATAAACATACCTATCTCAAAGGAGAAGAGAGTGCCCATGCAGAGATTAATCATGGAAAGTAAATTGAAGGAGGTTGGTTGGCAGTGCACAGGTAGTGGGCAAGCTCTTCCAGAAGTGATTCTGGAAAGCTCTGCCAGTTCTGTTTGCCCATACCACCACCATACCCACCTCTCTTTCTGGAGCTCACCTGGTCGTCGGCAATTGCTTTAGCGAAGCGAGCACAATCTAACTGCAGGTAAATATCAGTCAGTTGGTCCAACAGCTTCTTTGGTTCAAACCCATATTTTTCAGGGTTTTCAACTTTCAGGTCACGGCACTTGGGGCCACACAATTGCTGAAGGTTAAAGTTCAGCATAGCAGCCAATCGTGGACCAAGTTCCTAGAAGGTCAAAATAAAGTACAAATGAAAACGAGGAGGCACTGGGGAAGGGACACCACCTTAAGGCCCACATGCATCTGGCTCAGGAATTCGAGACTATGATTTCTCTTCAGGAAGACTGCCACCAATTTCATAAGTTTCACACGGTGAGCCTTTCCTCATTGCTATCTCCAAACAGTTATACTTATATCCAAACTCAAGTATTCATCATATGAAGTAGAAAACAATGCAACTTTTACTGAACATCTGCCCAAAAATACACATTTAAAAAAACAACGTGTAGGTAATATAATTCCAGGTGGTGTTTCTGCTGGTGACAAGATGAAAACATCACATGCCTACATCCCTCTTCAGAGTGCAACAATCATGATGACTTTTCTCAGGCCGGAAGGACAGAAACCGTCTCCACAAACATAAACCCTAGAATGTCCTTCCTACCATCCCATCTTGGCATCATTGTAACATGCTTGTTATAATCCAAACACAGAGGGAATCTGTGACTTGTCTAAAAGCACCATTAACATCTCAGGGACTAAGGAAATGCATTTTATAGCACCAAATCATTGCTACCAATAATACATATGCTTAGAATTAGATTTCAGTGCACTGTGGATAACAGTACAGCTTATCTCCAGGATTTTATCCAGTAAAGAAAAAGAGCCAACCCACATATTAAAGAAGCTGGAAACCAGCCAGGCAATGAGGAATACTAGAGCAGAACAGTTTATACTTACAGGTCTGAGGAAAGGCTTCTGAACCTGCTTGGTAAGGATATGGAACATATCAACAGTTTCTGTTGCCAGGGCAAGATACGAGCGAGACACACGCTCATCCTGAGCAAGCTGAGACTGCCGAGCCTGTTGCTGGTCCTAGAAAATAAACATGCCACAATTACAAGTCCTTATAACTCCCTACTCAATAGCTAAACAGACATGATCTAACATCCTTTTGGCCGGAAGCAGAGTGACAGACTGTGGTTCAAGTTGTATTAAGACACTGCTCCTTTATTTAAGGTACAGCTCCCCTTCAATAGCATGTCCTAGACAAAAATCTGGGGTGGTGGAGGGGTATAAAAGTGGATAGTATCAAGGCTGTAAAGTGCTGTATCACTCCAAAAAATGACTGTACAAATGGTATTGTGGTGGGGTCCCATGTTTAGCGAGTCTCACTGATTCCATATCCAATTTGCTCAACATACAATTAAAAGGGTGGGTTGGGTTTCTCCCCCATCCCAAATACCAGCACTGCAGAGTCAGTGTTGGAACTGAGAGTCAGGCTGGGTTTTTTCTGGCTTGTTCATTAATACAGGTAATAAAGCTTCTAAAATTGGGACAATTCTTTAGATGTGCCAATTCACTCCTTCACCTAGTAATGGCTCTGCCATACTAACAGGAGTAAACTGTCATAAAGGCTTCAGAAGAGCAAACCTGATTCTGACTGAACACATGAAGCAGAAGCCGTGAAGGTGATTTTTAGAGAGTCATTTTGTTGACCCAGAACTTCACTTTGAATTTTCTTTCTTAATTACTTTTATAGGAAAGAGATAAGGGCTCTCAGATCCACACATCTTTGAAACGTAAATCACAGAGAGTCACGTGGATGAGTTATTGCACAACTTTCAGCTCTGAACAATTAGCAGCAAGCTCCTACAGGACTGTCAGGAGTTGAGGTCATGCTGTTTGACACTTGAAAGGTACAGGTTTCAGAGTAGCAGCCGTGTTAGTCTGTATTCGCAAAAAGAAAAGGAGTACTTGTGGCACCTTGGAGACTAACCAATTTATTTGAGCATGAGCTTTCGTGAGCTACAGCTCACTTCATCGGATGCATACCGTGGAAACTGCAGCAGACTTTATATACACACAGAGAATATGAAACAATACCTCCTCCCACCCCACTGTCCTGCTGGTAATAGCTTATCTAAAGTGATCATCAAGTTGGGCCATTTCCAGCACAAATCCAGGTTTTCTCACCCTCCACCCCCCACACAAATTCACTCTCCTGCTGGTGATAGCCCATCCAAAGTGACAACTCTCTACACAATGTGCATGATAATCAAGTTGGGCCATTTCCTGCACAAATCCAGGTTCTCTCACCCCCCTCCCAAAAACCACACACACAAACTCACTATCCTGCTGGTAATAGCTCATCCAAAGTGACCACTCTCCCTACAATGTGCATGATAATCAAGGTGGGCCATTTCCAGCACAAATCCAGGTTCTCTCACCCCCCCCCCCACCCCCATACACACACAAACTCACTCTCCTGCTGGTAATAGCTCATCCAAACTGACCACTCTCCAAGTTTAAATCCAAGTTAAACCAGAACATCTGGGGGGGGGAGTAGGAAAAAACAAGGGGAAATAGGCTACCTTGCATAACAACTTAGCCACTACCAGTCTCTATTTAAGCCTAAATTAATAGTATCCAATTTGCAAATGAATTCCAATTCAGCAGTTTCTCGCTGGAGTCTGGATTTGAAGTTTTTTTGTTTTAAGATAGCGACCTTCATGTCTGTGATTGCGTGACCAGAGAGATTGAAGTATTCTCCGACTGGTTTATGAATGTTATAATTCTTGACATCTGATTTGTGTCCATTTATTCTTTTACGTAGAGACTGTCCAGTTTGACCAATGTAAATGGCAGAGGGGCATTGCTGGCACATGATGGCATATATCACATTGGTGGATGTGCAGGTGAACGAGCCTCTGATAGTGTGGCTGATGTTATTAGGGCCTATTATGCAAGGTAGCCTATTTCCCCTTGTTTTTTCCTACCCCCCCCCCCCGATGTTCTGGTTTAACTTGGATTTAAACTTGGAGAGTGGTCAGTTTGGATGAGCTATTACCAGCAGGAGAGTGAGTTTGTGAGTGTATGGGGGTGGGGGTGGGGGGTGAGAAAACCTGGATTTGTGCTGGAAATGGCCCACCTTGATTATCATGCACATTGTAGGGAGAGTGGTCACTTTGGATGAGCTATTACCAGCAGGATAGTGAGTTTGTGTGTGTGGTTTTTGGGAGGGGGGTGAGAGAACCTGGATTTGTGCAGGAAATGGCCCAACTTGATTATCATGCACATTGTGTAGAGAGTTGTCACTTTGGATGGGCTATCACCAGCAGGAGAGTGAATTTGTGTGGGGGGGTGGAGGGTGAGAAAACCTGGATTTGTGCTGGAAATGGCCCAACTTGATGATCACTTTAGATAAGCTATTACCAGCAGGACAGTGGGGTGGGAGGAGGTATTGTTTCATATTCTCTGTGTGTATATAAAGTCTGCTGCAGTTTCCACGGTATGCATCTGATGAAGTGAGCTGTAGCTCACGAAAGCTCATGCTCAAATAAATTGGTTAGTCTCTAAGGTGCCACAAGTACTCCTTTTCTTTTTGAAAGGTACAGTTTCTCTAGATTTGAAACATGACTCATGACCTATATGTCACAACCTATTAATGATCTCCAAATCTTCTATTAAAACTACTTGACAAAAGTGCTGGAGAATACATTACAGTGAACTATTCTACCCTAGCTGTGGGCTGGACTGGAGGACAAACAGAACTGTTCCAACTCTAATTCCATACAAGTTGTATGGAAGAACATTATTTACAATCGTACACTCAGTCAGTATGACTTCAATTATCAACATGGAATATAGATGTTCCTCATATAAGGAGTTCCACTAGGTGACAACAACAAATGTGAGAACAACACTAAGTAAGTGAAGTCCAGAAGGAAAGTTAGATCTAAAGTGAGGAACAGTAAGAATTGGACCTTTGAGAACTTCATCAGCCAGGGAGCTATCCCCCCACCTGCCAAGGGCTAGATCAGCCTCTGCTGATCCAAAATCCCAAGAGAGAGTTCTAAATGCTAATTCCATACAGGGTGCTGTGTTGGAGCCACTTCTAGATTGAAACAAAGACAAAGTAGTTTTAATCAATACAAATGTTATAAAAATAGTACAAGAGCTGACCAAGAAATGGTCTTCATTTCCAGACCCATCAGCTTTTACACTATCCTTATAATATTTACATACTAAAGCATCACTCTTTACAGTCCCTTTGTATAGCATTATTCATATTTTACAGCTATTGCTGCAATATGAAAAGAAGACAGTGTTGCTGACTATAGCCAAGTGCAGTTCCCAGTTTAATATTTGATAAATCTTCTGTCAGGGGATTATATCCTGCACTTGTCAATGGACTGGACTCTAATCTAAAAGGTCGTTTCTATCTCTAACTTTTAACACACTACAGTAATTTGTATTCTTCCCACTGTGACAAACACCACAGACATCAACATGTCTGCAACTAGATAATCCATTGGAACTACAAAGTGGAACTTGAATCTTCTCCTTCACACATACACATGCAGACACCTAAGCACCAAAGATTACAACCATGCAGAATATTTCCACCACTGTATGCTAAGTGAATCCCAGGACAACTGCATACAGTCATTTACTATCCTAGTAAATGTTAAGTTTATCCAAGACTATTTAAGAACAGAATAATCCAGCTGCCTACTTTACATTGGGCTTTAATGCTCTATTTTTTGCCACCACTGTTTGCACTGTAAGGATTACCCACTTCCAAGATTTGCACTCATGTGCTCTATCTGAGGCAGCTGTCCACATTCTTGTTGTATAAAAGTTTTAGGATAACTAACGCTTATCTGTATCAAAAGGAGGAAGTAACACTGCAGGGAAAATACAGACTTTAGAACATTCTTATCTGAAAGGAACTCTGCAAAATGGATCTTCCCTTTCTATATATCTTTTTTATTTCAGATTATTTTTGAAATCAATAACCTCAGTATAAAAATATCTGACATTGGTGGGTGAATGCATACAAATATTGTATAATGACATTGAATCCTGAAATTTATTCTCTTCCTTTCCATCCCAAAGCCTGCTTTGAGCTCAATACATTAGAAGAAAAAAAGCTCTTAGCTGGAACAGTTCTTTGAAGTGAACTCAGCTGGTGGGCATCTTCCAGAACTTCCTTTGAAAAAGGATTATAAGCCTCAATTTCCCCATTTAGCATTTTAAATACACCATCTCTTAAAAGTCTCATATCCCCTCCCCCGCAATGCCAGCCCTGATGTAACTCTGCAGCCTGGATTCTCTTTCAGGAAGCAGTGCCCAAAGTGACCCTGGCCATGGTAGCAGCAAGCAATGCCACCTCCAAGGGCAGCTCTGCAAGAGCAGCTCTTTGGTGCTACCCTTAGCCGAAGAAATCCTAGCATAAGAAAGAAAGGGGCACTGGGGAAAAAAAACCAACATGCTCACCCTAGGCAGCAGGTCCCACTGTTCTTTGTTCTTCATCTCCTCTTGAACTTCATGGATCCGTTTTAGGGACTCCAGACTCTCGTCCAGCAAGAAAGTGGTGTCGTTTATCAGCATGTTGATATAGCGAACAAACTGCTTCCCAGAGCTGGAAAACATTGAAATGCCTTTGTCGCTGCACGGTACAACAGGAGCATTCAATCCAGAACGCATCTCTCAGTCTGGAGCACTAGCAACATTCTTTCTTCATACCACAGTTTGAATAATTAATGCCCCCACTCTACAGGCCAGATGAACCAAAGTCCAGAGGCACCCTATATTCCTCTGTGTTTAGAATGGCCATAGTGGAAAGGCCTAATCATGTAAGCTGGGACTGATCAAACGAGGTATCCTTCCCCTTCCTGACCCTAATAGCAAAGTAAGAGCAAGAGAGAGCCTAAACAAGAATAAAGCAGGAGGAGGGAAAATCCGTCTTCAATGGACAAAATAGCTCTTGTTGGCCAGTGACAGAAACATTGTCAAATATCTAGGAACTCACAAGAGAGGCCCAAATAAACATCACCACTGTCTGGAAATGGAATCTGGGACAGACCAGCAGGGGGAATAAAAGAATGGAAGGGATAATCCCTGTCTCTGCACATTTGTACTATAACAGGATGACAGACATTAACAACTGGAAACGAAGTTAAGTATGCTCAGAAAAATACACAGGGGTTCCCAACTGGGATCACCACCATGAGCTCAGGAAAACACTGAGAAGAAGCATAAAGTAGCAGCTAAGAAAGACTAAAAGAAAAGCATTTTCCAGGTATTTGTGGCAAAACATGACCAAGGCACGGGGAGAGTGCAGAAGATGTGCCCTCCAACATGACAGAGAAGCAAGCATTATGCACATCAGCATAGGGAGGCACATTTGAAAATAAATACTGGGGGGAAGTTTTCCTCTTGCACCTACGGATCTTATATATTTTTTTCATGTTCTGAAGCTAAATATCTTTGAGTAATCTGGCTCTTCAGCTACATATCCTAGTTGGAGGGATCAGCCTCAGATCCTTACTCCAGTGGTCTCCACACTTCAGAAATCCAAGGCAAGTGTCTAAGCAGTTATCTCTGGCATTTACAACATTTTACTCACTTGAACTCTTCCATGAAGGTGCCATGATGAGCTATGTTCTGCCAAAGGCTTTTGAAAATGGTGCTGATATGGTAGCGGATTGTAAATTTGTCATAGAACTCACTGGTGGCTCCAGTGTGCTCAACATCTGAGAAGAAAATAGAAGACACCAGTATTAAAACTAGAACCCCATCATCAAAATTTCCCTCCAGTATCCTGTGCTGATTACTAGGTATCCATATACCACACTTCCCACCCCCTCAATCTAACTGGTCAGGTACAGCTGAAAGCTGCAAAAAAATAAATCACATCTGTAAAACTCCAACTTGGTCCCCATTTTAAAGGGGCATCATTCACTTTATTTCTCAGAATCAACCTTCCTTTCAAAGGAAAGCAAGTTTCATGATGTAGCATTTTTGGAGGAGCATACCTTACATACTACTTTTATTCCATGTTTAACAAAAACCCCCATTGTTTGGGCTCTCCAATGTGTGAGATGGTAAAGACAAATAATTAAAGTGAATATAGAGAGCCATAAAAAACTGGATTACTGAATACAAAAATAAAAAATCTCTACCTCAACATTATGTTGAGTATTTAATCACCCTGCCCCCCCCCACAAAAATCAGGAAATAGAGTTGTTTCTGCATCAACTGTAGACCCCTTTCAAATGTATAGTAATCTGATTTAAGAATATCCATGTCTCTCAGGGTTTAATATTTCTGCTCATCACCACAGCATCTGACCACTTTCCATGTAAAATCAATAGCAATAATGAAATCTCTAGTGTACCTCCTGGGGTAGATGGTTCTTCTCCCTTTTTGGGGTACTGCTTTTGGTTTTGATTTTTTAGATTTTACTAATTTACTTGGGGTTTTTTTTTGTTTAGATTGGTTGATGTTTTTCAGGGAAAATAAAATGGTTATTAGCGGCTGAAAACATGCGCAGTGTAGTCGACATATGCTTACTAGAGAGAGAACTTTGAACTGTGGGGAGATTATACTATACACTTATTCTGCTGTAGTGACCATCCCAGAGTAAGTAGCACTGTACAAAAGTTAAGGTCACATTAACATACAACAGAATAGGGCAGAAGGATGTAGCCAAATTATGAAATTAAGCAAGAAAAAAGAACTGAAAAAAAAGGTGAAGCCAGAACACTCAAATGAATTAACTTTTGTGCATTTAAAATATCAGCATATTCTATTAGTGTAGGTTTTTTCTTTGTTTTTATTTATTTCTTTTTTAGAAAAAGAAAAATAGCATGTGTGTAGGACTATAAGATTCCTTTTCTACCCAACTGTTATATGTTCTATGACTCTGTGCTCCACAGTGCAATAAAGCTGGCAGATCACGGTAGATTTGAAGCCGAGATAGCTGAAAGGCCACTTAGACTCACTGGATCCCTGGGATGTATGTTTGAAAAGCAAAAGGCGGCTAGGAGAGATGGGACATCAGAGGGAATTGCAGGGGACTGATGACTTCCCAGAGGCAGAGCCCGCAAGGGCTGTCCAAGGTTTATATGGCTATCAGGGTACTTACAATCTCATGCACAAAAACATTTTAGTTCCAAGCACCCCCTCCCACTCCCCAAACGTGGGAAAAAACAAAAAACAAAAAACCACCTTTCCTGCCTTGGAATTCAAGTGCCAGGGCAGCACTGCTAGTGTCAGGCTACAATAAAGCCACACAAAGACGGTCAGAAAGCAATAGAACAAGGCATCATCTAAAGATGTTCCAAAGGACTGACCTTGATTTTTTTTTGAGAGCCTAAGCCGACTGACAGAACCTCTTGCCTTACCAGGCTTTCATCCCTCACCGTGTTGATCAATACCCTGCAAACACAACATCTTACCTGTATAAAACTTCATCAGCGAGGGAACTAACAATTTAGTGGAGAGAGGATGATTCTCAATCATTTCGAAGAACTTCTGTGTCCGTGGCTGAACAGCTGGGTTGGTCATGAACATCACCTCCACCAGCTTTGCTACCAGATACGGGTTTCGGATGTAGTTCTGGTTGCACAGCATCACAACAAGGAACATCACAATGTCCTGAGTGCAGGGCTCATAAAGCACCTGCGGAGAGTATCTGAAGAGAGGTAAGAGGGAGGGGAAAAAAGCAAAACCTGTAAAGGATTCAGCTACATACTTGTCTCAGGCAACTCAGGTCAGACTACCTGTTAGCCCGAGCAAAAGCACAAGTCATTATGGAAACTACATTCTGATGAAGTTACATTAGGCGCCCTTGCCAATAATAGTTTCCTGGGACCGCCTCTGAATTACAGCCACAATCAGTTGTTACATTTCATATGGCGTCAACACTACTTTGAAGTGCCACTTTAATGCTACCTCCTCGGCATGCAGGGACAACTGCTGCCTCTTTTTGAAGCACTGCGAGAAAAAGACAGGGGCTGGACATGGAGCTGAAGAAGGAAAATGACTGAGATCTCTTGAATTCTATGAACACCAGTGGACCCACAAGTCTGAGGGAACAACCATATTCAGCTTTAATGAGGTAAATCTTAGAAGTTAATATGATTCTGGCAAATCTACAAATTAAAGGGCATTTGTTTATTAGAGTGTCATTGCTTATCTTTAATACTGCTCTAGACATGGTGAATACCTCAGACCTTATTAAGATATCAAAGAGAAATTGCCTTTTTAACATGTGGTACTACATTCAATTTATAATAGTCTAGGAAAGCATTTCCCATTCTGGAGGGCAGAGTCACTGGTGATCCCCCTACAGACTATTCTAAGAGAGACACTGGCAGCAAAGGACATTGGGGCAGACCTAGAGCAAGGCAATCTCCTTTGCAAAAATGCTCCTATGCCTGTGAGTAAAGCAGAAACTGGCTCTTTGAAAGCCATGTCCTCAGCCCCATTCCTCTTTCTGCAATGACTCCGAAGGCAGCCAGCAACAAAAGCAGCTAACACGTAGAGGGCTGCATGCAACTGCAACAGCCCACTGCCGCAAGCTTCTCTTCTTGGCTCTCATGGCGCACAGCTTTGTCCAACAGGAAACCAGCCTAGCCCTATGGAGTCCCCAACAGATGCTTAGTCCATCTGCCCAGGCAGCATGCAGCCTTCTAGTGAGCTGGAAAGAGGGGGAGAGACTCACAAAAGCAAGAAAAAAAAATTGAGAAATGAAAGACAATTAGATAAAAAGCCCTAAGTAGTAAGAAAAGACCAGAGAGAGTGGAAAAAAGCACAGCTAAAGCAAACCCTGGATCTACCCTCTCAGAATATGCATTCAGGGGAGCCTGCAAGGTCTAAGCAACTGATATTCACCACAGTTTGCTTCCCCTCATTCTTCTTTTTCTGCCTTTTTCCCCTCCAGAGAATCACTGATCACTGAACATTTTCTTATTAGTCCTTCCCTTTCTGCTGGAACTGACTTAGCTCAGAGTTCTGACTGGTTTTCAGTTGTAGAGAGGGGAGCCCACAGACAATTACAAGAACACCATCTGTGATGTGGGAAGCATAATAGTTTGCCTCAAACATGACTTTACTTACTGTACAATAAAAAATAAAAATTCAGCAACATCTTCCACATAAAACTCAGGCAGTGCTGCAAACATCTTCGGGACATCAGGATTTAAAGGCAGTATTATGCTGTGGAATAGAAAAGACAATGACAGGGTTAAAAGGAGGACAGCAGAATCCCATGGTCAAATAATATCTTCTGCACTCTCCTACAGAATTGCCGAATAGCCCTTTACAGATATCCTCATAAATATTTGAAGTTTTAAAATTCAATCTCAGCACTTCCGATTAGCAAAACATAACTCAGGATTTTACAGCGGTGACTGAAATAACTACATAAAATCAGACTTACAGTCTAAAAACAGTCATTCATTGACAAGAAGCAATCACAAATTTAGGAATCCCAGGAGGTGGTAATGTTGAGGTAGAGACAGCCAGTATCAGATATTTGAGATAGTGATTTACACACCCAGCCCTGAAACTCACTTGGGGTAGGCAGGGTCGAGGATTCGAAGCAACAGCTGAATCACCATACCATAAAAATTCAGACACCGCCTCAGAAAGTTCTCATCTAGCAAACCAGCATCTGCACAAGCCTTGCACCGCACCAGTTTCTGCAGGAGGAGGGAAGATGCACACAAAAGGCTAATCAAGAGCAATATACAAGAAACACAGTATAAAGATCAAATCCATCCACTCCACTCAACACTCCCAATAATTAAGACAGTTCTGCCCCTCCCTCCACACACAATATTTTATCATTGCCCAAAGAACAGGACACTTCAAAAAATCCCCCAATATATCAACAAAGACAGATGAGTACAACTCAACTAGATCCACAAGGAGAAAACCTTCACTGACTTGTAGTTAAGGAGCAAACACTCCAACAGTAAGAACAGGAGAGTTAAGAAGATAGAAGATCTGAGAAATTGTCAGAAAAAGCTGTCTAGATAGTACAGAGTAGAAAACTGCTATCCATGTACAGTTGCAACAATTGAACAGGGTACTGAAATTCATAATGAAGGATTCCAGTGCATCCACTTTGGAAAGAGCTCAGGACTGAGAGCCAGGAGCTCTGGACTTCTAAATCCAGTTTAAATAGAAATTGTCTGAAGCCATGAGCAAGTCACTCACCCTCTTTGCCGTTATTTATCCATCCAAGAAATGGAAACAGCAACATCATCGTTTCTCAGAAGCGTGTTGCAAGAACTGACCTGTAATCTGCTTTTACATTTTGAATTGCTCTATAAGTGCTAAGCAGTCTCATCCTGAATTGTACTGTGCATATTCTATAGTGTTATTAAGTCAACAGGTATCATACAACAGTGTAATATATTGAAAACAATCCTCCTATGCACCTAAGATATTTTGAAACATCAATGAAAACATGGTTGCTAGCACACCTCTTCCGTTGGAAAAACACAAAAACAAAACAACCCACTACTACTACCATCACCACCACCACACCACACAGGTTGACAGGGCCAGTTAATTGTCATCCTAACTAGTTACAAACCTTAAGTTGTGTTTTACAGCGTTTCAGCATTTCTCGATGTCTGGTAGCTAGAGGAGACTCCTTCCATTGACTTTCATTGTTTTTCAAATCTTCCACAGTCCTGTAAACCACATGAAATCGCTAGTGGTGACAGTAAAGGGGGCATATGTTGACAGCAGGTAAAACATTTACTCTACCTAATTTCAAGTTACAAAGGAAAGAAATTTGGGAAGAAAGAAAAATGAGATTACAAAAATTCATCACCTTAGTAGAAACTATCCCTCACATTCACCAGGACAGCAAGTTGCTCTTGCATCTTTTGAAAGGGAAAACAAAAATCTTGGGATACACTAAGTACACTAGTTCCACAACTGAGGACTCCGTTAAGTAAACAAGAACCACAGCAAAAAAATATTACTGGGGAGACAGTGGGGAAAAGGATTTCTCCTCCAGACACATTCATCATTTTATCACATTTCAAATACTTGGTTTATACCAAATTCACAATCTCTACAAAAAGCAGAGTTAAAACCATGTAATTAAGAACAGTAACCCTATATTAGAGCAAGGCTGATCCAGAACATCTGACAGGCAGGCAAGCAAAGGCCATATCTCATTCACCCCCACAAAGTACGAGCAGAGAGATGAAAAGCAGAAGCTACTAGAGGAAGATGGGAAGGTTGGTATCAGGAACAGTTCAAAATACCTTCCTCTCCTTTGTAGGACAGATACAAATGCACTCCCAGCACCTCTCTCTCAACCTCCTTCTAGAAAAGGATTTCTCTTGGCAGACCCCTTCCCCATGCACAACCCCCATTACAATTCAAGCCTGTGGGGAAAGAGCACAAGCAATGGGAAAATTTTTCATGCTCTCCCCTTCAGTGCAAGGCCCATCATTATAACAAAGATTAAGTTTTGCCCCCTCCACCATGGTCACAGTCAGCCTAGATCTAACACGGGATAAAAGTGAAGTGCAATGACTATGTCACATCATCCACACGAAGCTATTCAAGTCTCAGCATTTGGACCTAATTCATTTAAAGTAGCAGCTGATTAATATTTTGTGTATGTTGTATTAATCTTAAAGTATTTTAGATTTTATATTCTACACTGTTATGATTCTATTTCCTACCACACCTGGATGTAAACTAGTCTCTCTCCATACCCCAGCCTCCATCTGCTGCAGATTATTATCTGACCTTAATTCTTTCATTAGTGACATCAAAATATATGGCCTGAATTTACAGAGGGCTAAGCGTTTCCTGATAAGTGTTGAGCATGCATGGAAATAACTCATGATTGACAACACTACATTCCAAAGAAGGAAAAAGAGGAGTGATTTCTTTTTTAAATCCAGGGTCTGGTTTATTTGAAAACACTTGTTTGTGTAAAACATGTGTTGACTGTTCACACACAGATATCTACAGCTTTTCTAGCCTTTTGTAGGTCTACACTGTAAATAAAGTTCAAAAATCCTCCAACAAACCTGCCATCTTAATATCAAGGGACTTTTACTAAGTGAATGCAATTATAAATAGTGGAAAACACTGATACTGTGCAATCTGCTCTTATTTATTTTAACTGAGAAAGTTCCTTGAGGTTTAGAGATCCAGCAGCTATAAAAAGTTTATTTGGATTCATGTCAAGAAAAAGGAAAAACAAAAGCATCTTCATGTCAGCGTCAGAACTTAAGCAATTTTTTTAAAATGACAAACCAGTAGTTGAATTACATATGCAGTTACCATAGAATTCACTGTGAAAGCTTTTATACAATGAAGGAGATCATCTGATAGCCACAAGGAACAGATAAAAATCTGTTCTGCAGGCAGATATACAACATCACAGACATAGGAGATAAGCTGCTTGTCAAGCAACCACTACAGTGACCTGCATGTCAGAGGTACATGTGCATTCACCTCCACAGCAATGCAAAAGGCTTAAAGCACTGACATCCCCAAACAAACCACTGACTGTTCAACAAAGTTTAAACTATCAAAACATTGCAACTCTGTACACCCTACGATGCTTTCAAGAACTGTCCAGTGCTCTCTAGGACTACCCCTAGGAGTTTGCGATCCTATCTAGAAACCGCATTCACGATCGATGCCATTGCACATTAGCACAGCCAGAACCTGCAGACACAAAATACTCTGCAAGAGCTATCAAAGCAGCAGACTGACCAATCGATAAAACTCCCCAATACTCCATAGCATGGATTTACTTAAGTTGTAGTTTTAATTTCCATCAAATTTGCAAGAACCATAATCATACATAGGAAAGCACTTACGATTCAAGGTGGCGGGGAAAACTGTAGAACACATGCTAGGTAACTAACACAATTTCTAACCTGTTGAGCTCCCTGATGGCCCGCAGTCTACGGATATAGCGGCGGCAGCTTGGCAGGATGGAGAGGTGATGGGCATGCAAGGTTAGGAAGAAGCATTCTGTTGGGAATTTCGGTTCAGAACATGGAGACTGATCCCTGTCTACAAAAAAAAGAACAAAACAGGATGAAGAAGAGTAAGAAAAAAGCTACATGAATTAGTGCAGGGGTGGCCAACCTTAGCCTGAGAAGGAGCCAGAATTCACCAATGTACATTGCCAAAGAGCCACAGTAATACGTTAGCAGCTCCAGCTCCTCCCATCCACCGGCGCCTCACGATCGGCTGTTTCCTGGCATGTAGGAGGCTCTGGGGGGGAAGGGGTGAGGAGTGAGGGCACAGCAGGCTCAGGGGAGGGGGCGGGAAGGGGTGGAGTGGGGGCAGGGCCTGTGGCAGAGCCATGGATTGAGCAATGAGCACGCCCCAGCACATTGGAAAGTTGGCACCTGCAGCTCCAGCCTGGGAGTCGGTGGCTATACAAGGAGCCGCATATTAACTTCTGAAGAGTTGCATGGGGCTCTGGAGCCACAGGTTGGCCACCCCTGAATTAGTCCTCAGACTTCGAATAACTCACTTCTGTGCAGTCTTAAAACAAGCTATAAAAGCAACAGACAGTCCCAAGCAAAACATTTACAGTAGTGAATATTTTGGAATATCCCTAATACCAGAAGAAAAGGTAGAAAATGCATGCTCTTTACTCACAAAGCTCAGCCATCCAGCCTGTAACATCCTCCATTGTTGCTTTTACTCTTGTCTCATCCATTGGGACGGTGATGCGACACCTGGGGTGGAATATATAGGTGGGATCAACTGTTTCTAGCTTTATCTTCGTGCTAAGCTGCTGCAGCACCCACAGGAAGTTGAGCATAAAACCGTCCGTAGACACCATCCGATCATCAGTCTGCAAGACAAGGGAGAGAAAGTGAATGCTAGAAGATGCCAGCTTAGAAGAAAGCAGCAGGCAACAGACCATTGCAGTTGGCAGGCCTGGAACTTCAGCATCCATCACTAATGCACAATGCATGGTTAAACAAAACAAAACTAGGATCAGGACCTCTAAGGCTAACTAGAATTTGAGCAGCTGTAACTGTTAACAGCATTTCCCTGCCCTGTTTATGTCCAACACCAGTCATTTTTATAAGTACTAAACGCACACACTTAGGGGAGAGAAAAGAGGGGGAAAGAGTCTCAAAGAGGGTTCTTAAAATTTTTTAGCATAGGGACAGCCAGGAACAGGAAAGATTCATAAAGTAGCAAAGCTTCAGTTCTTAAATTTTACCATACAAGCAACATTTCCAGTAGTTTTGTTTCAACTTGAAGAAAACAGTTCTGCAGATAGTTTCAAAATGTTTGCATCTATGGAAAATGGGGACTTCAAGACACTGACGCCTCAAATTGCACACATTTAGGATACACAACCAGGTTATACCAAGGCAAAAATCAACCAACCAATGACAAAAAAAAATCAGCCCTGTTGCTTCAGTGGAATTGTGCCAATTCTCACTAGGGATTACTCAAATTTACAAGAGCCACAAATAAAGTGAGTGCTTGGCAGTTTGTTAACTGGGGGAGAAAACAGGTTTTCATTGCAATCAGTTGGTGGAAGCAGCCAGGAAGAGCATATATCAACAAAAAGGCACAAACTTGTATACTAACAAATTTAGGTATTTCAGTACTCAGAGAGGAGTGAGCAAACTAGATTCATTTAAAAAAAGAACAATGTACGGAAAAATAATATTGAAAGAATTACCTAGATGGAATTCCTGGTTGCTTCAGGCCCTAGAATGTCTGTTGTCTTCTGTTAAAACTACCACCACATCAATCACTTAGAACTATTTGTGCTAACTACAGCTGTGAATCAGAGGAAGAAAGTTCAGTCTTTACCTGCATCTGTGCCTTCTTCATGTTGGCATCAACAACAGCTGCCATGTAACTGAGAGCTGCCTCTCGAGTTTCACCATTCAGCAAAATACTATGTAGAATCTTAAACAGTTCTTGCTGAAATTTTAAATGAAAATTATGTCACTGAACAGCAAGATCATGAAAACAGCAGCACGGAGACACATGTGCATATTCCAAGTATTATACAGAATCTAGTATTTTGTTGTAGTCTTCTTGTAAAGAACACAGCTATCCCAGGTACGAAAAATATTTATTTACAGAAGAATGTTATCTACACAAGATTATAGCTTAAAAATCATGGCAACTTAATCACTATGGAAATGTACCAGGTCTTGTTTACTCATTCACCCACAAGAACTGAAGTTTGTGAATGATCAATAGTTGGTGATAACAGTACCGATATTCCTTGGGTTTGGGTAGGGGGCTCACAGAAAGATCTCCAGTTTTGTGGCTCTCTGGTTAAACTCTTCTTGCTGAGTTTTCACTCCCCCTCCTCTTAACTAATTTATTGTTTAGTGGATGGACTATATTTTGTAAAACACTTTTCACCCATGTTATGGAAACCAAAAATTTAAAAAAAAATAAAATAAAATAAAAAATCCTCTGGCAGCAATTAAATATCAGGACACTTACCCTTGCAGATTCCAGGTAATGCTGCAATGACTGGCTAACAACCCGCGTGTTTTCAAGAGTAATGGCAGGCCCTGAGAAATATTTTTCAACCACTTTAGTCTGAAAAAAAAAAAAAAATTGCAAGGAGTACAAACATCTTTTGGGTTCTTTTCCAGACGAGAGACTGCAAACAGCATAGTACTTACATCATCTTCAGCAAAGACAGACAGACTGAAGAAAGCTCCAAGATAAGAAAGTCTTTGCAACTCTCGTCCTGCACCTGGGCTTACAGGTTTAGGCAACCACAAGGGCAAAGAAACAACCTACCAAAAAAAAAAAAAAAAAACGGAACAGGAAGACATTGATAGCGCAGCCAAATCACTGACATTTTTCAATCTGCACTGCCTTCTTTCCTTATTTGCATTTGACTCTGTTGATTCTTCATCATCCCATCATACTAGTAGCAAAATGGTGAAGTCTGTAGTGTTTCAGAAAGCTAAGAAAAGCAATCTTTGTTTTATGTCTCTCTGAACTTCAGTTATTTCTCTTCTCAAGGGGAGGCAAATCAATTTATTGATGTTCTTCTTCCTTGGACAGATCTTAAATTATTGCTTACTATTAAATACCGTAGCTCCCGAGGGCCCCCAATGAGGGTCCAATCGTGCAAGATGCTACACAACCATGTAACAAGAGTCTCTGGCCCAAATAACTTATTGAAGAAATTTGGATGGTCCATCATCTAATGGATGCAATTCTCAACTAGATTGGTATTGCTAAAGAATATAAAGAATAAACCATGCCATCAGCAAGAAATGCATGCAAATTAGTGATGAGGTAGGCCTAACGGATTGGATATGAGGATGGAAACCATGAGTTCATGGCCTCCAGTCCTGGAAGCCACTGACTTTTTGTCTGGCTTTGGAGCAAGAGACTTCTGTGTGCCTCAGTTTCCTAACTGTAAAACAGGAATACCACCTACCTAACTTTTAAGGGTGTTGTGAGAATAACTAATGTTTCCAGAATGTTTTGAAAACAAAAATGCTATGCAGAAGTTAAGTATTATGTAGCAGAAATTGTTACATTTAGGTGTGCGGACACTTACCAAACTGCATATAGGGTGCGTTTTCCCAAACTTGATTTCACACAGTTCACCTAATGCCTGTAAAAAAAACAAAACAAAAAAAAACAACAACAGTTCATTCAGGTGCATTTCCCCGAGCACCCTGGCTATCAGTGAAAAGATAAACATGTTAGAATGCTTAAAAGGCCAGATCCTGCTCCAGTTAAGTCAATGGTAAAACATTAATTGTCTACAAAGGAAACAGGATCTAAATATGCTGATGCACACCTTGCAACTATCTCAGTTTTTGTGTCTTTTCAGGTTGCCTCAAGAAAGCCAAATATACTTTTTAAAAAATTAGCGGGGCAAGTTATTTGCTTGTTCGGTACATAATGATCCTGTTGGTGAACTCGTAAACTGCCATACAAGAGTCAGTAAGAGTAATAAACAAGGCTATTGTCCTACACACACGAAGGCCTTTGTCTTCCGACCCAATGTGGAACATCGTCAGATGAATGCTGAGGCCTGAAACAAAGAATCCTATCTACAGTCTCTAACTCAAGCTAAACTGCAGAGGAGAAGGAAATAAAGAGGCTATAAAGGAGGATTCTGAAAATGCAAAAATAACGTAAGCTTGTACATGTTCCACTCCTTGTATTATATGTTTTCATACTTCTATTACAGTGTATCAAGTAAACTACTATTCCACCCTTTCCCACTTCAAGGCTCTGCAGAAGAGACTCCAACAAGTGTTGTTAGCCTATGCTGAAGCTGACAGCTGAATTTCACAAGGGGTTCAAATTATTTAAGGTTGGGTAGCCTGAAACTAGGGGAACATGGAACAAGCAGAGAAAGCTTTTTTTAAAATGTGAATCATTGACATCAAATTTGCTTAGTTTGCAAAGTCCCAAAGTGGTTTAAGCTAATTGGCAGAACTGCAAACTCAACCCAAATCTGAAGCAGTCCTCTTTCTGGTTCAAAAAATCATCAGTAAGAGATCCTACAATCTGATTTTATCTACAATAAATGGGAGAGAGGAGAATCCTGCTTGCTGTTTTGTATGTGTACTTGGCTCAGCAACGTTGCCTACAAGAATAAAAGTTTGGTTGTGTCAATAAATCAGCAGTTCTGCCTCAAAGATGCATTGGGAGTTGATCTATTGAGTAAAATAAAGTCACTTTTCAGCGGTCAGACTGCCATGAGTTTCCTACAGTAGACAGCCATGGGTTTGATTCATTTTGTTTACAGAATAATGGACATTAATTGGCTAGGCTGAGAGCAATACAAAAAACAAACAGAAGTAAATAGTGGAAAGTATATTACATTTTTTTTTTCTATTTCTGATCACTTAGGGTTTTTAATAACAAGTAAGGGATTTATTTAGTTTTTAAAACACGTGGCATGTGCACTAATGGGCGAGACCTCATCTCTCATCTGCATCACCAGGATATAAACATTTGAATAGACTTTGCATAAAGTCTACTGTACATTAAGCCTGAGACACTATGAGCGCCACAGATTCCAGCTGGTCATTACTCACCTCATAACACTTGAAATTTCCAACATGAGGTCAATGTTCAATAAGACATTTGAAGCGAGCCAAACAGGGTTAATTAAAGTTACTTTGAACAGAGTCTGCATCAAATATTGGGTACCTTAAAGCAAGAGCTGCTAAAAAGGAATAGTCCTTACCATAAGGGGATATTTAAAATTGTCACTATCAAGGGAGCACTCTTTGGAAGCAAGAGCCAGGCCTTGTAAGATAGGGATAAAGATCTGTAAAAACAGAAATACATTACTTATACACTTCAGAATGGGACATAGGTGAAGCCACAGCCCCGGGCAGCATAAAACCCCTGCTCACATCTCAAATACTAATATGTCCACAGAAGGAAACAAAATATAAAGTCTGTTCTGTCAGTTTACATAAGTTATTTCAAAATAAATAGTAATGTTTAAATGTAAAAAGAGTAGCAAACCTAGAAGTACAACCTGAATCCAGTTCCTTTATGCTTAAGACAATGAAGTTCAGCCCATGAGACCACATCTTTTTGGTTACATTTTGAGAAGGGCATCTGGCACGCATCTTCAACACATCCAAATACAGTGTAAATGATAGATCAACTTGATGTCTGTACACGAGAACTCACTTGTACAAAACAATTAAAATATTCCAAATGTGTGAGCACTTGAAAAGTTTTCCTGGTCAGTGCCAAGAACCTACATTATAGTCTAAAAAATTCTAGCAATGCAAACACGCTAATCTGGACTTGGTCATAGAGCTAGTGCAACATACAGAGAGACACTACAGCTGAGCGACAATGGTAAAGCCACAACAACATTAGGGACTTGATCTAGCAAACTCTCCACAGGTGGAAATCATGTAATATAAAAATAAAAAAAATACAAGAGAGATTATTGCCAAGAAGAAAGGGTTTGGGGCTTCCTTAACAGCTTGATAGCCCAGCCTTGCAGTACTCTATTGACGCATTAACTTGGAGTTAATAGTGATTATATACAGCAGAATAGTATTTTTCAGGGCAAGTAGATTTTATGCCTGTGTCAATAAATTTTAATACTGTGATAGGCATAAACAAAACAGCAGCAGTCACTGAGACTGCAAGGGAGGAAGGAAGAAGGGAGAAAATGATGAACCAAGAAGTAACACCAACCAGTTACAAGGGCCCAATCACATATTGAATTTTTCCTTCTGGAATAAAAATCAAATATTTGTTTTACAAAATACAGGAGTGACCACTGGAACCCAAATAGAACTGTACTGGGTCTCTTGGATAAAGATATAAAAATCATCATCAAATCATGTTAGGGAGCCTGGTTCCAACAAGGCTGTTCCCTAATCCAGTTAGGGGCATGGTTCCAATCTTGATCTTAACCATGTTCCATAGCCAATCCCTGACAGGGTATGTCTACACTGCAGCTGGAGTGTGCCTCCCAATCTGGGCAGACAGATACATGATAGCTCTGCTCGAGCAAGCAGGCTATACTCCTGGGGAAATTCTGTGCTACTGCGCACGCACATAATTAATGAGCTGTGCATATTTTTAATTTTTTGCACAGAAAAAAGCTTCAGCTGGAATCTTGCTGCAGTTCCACCTTTTGCCCACCAGCGGGCGCTGTTGCGATAAACCACAACAGCCACTCCCAGCCAGCGAGGGAAGAGAGAAAGGATGCAGAGCCTTCTTCGCAGCGAGCCAGGTTGGGAGACAGAGTGTGGGGCTGCTGGGGGGCCACACAGGGGCTCATAAGGGCTAATGGAAGAGGACAGACTGGGGCAGGGGCTGAATGAGAGTGGAGGCACAGCATCACAGGCGGAGGAAGGTGCAGGGTCACATGGGCAAAGGTGGAGGGGAGTACAGCGCTACAGGGGGAAGGGGTGGCGGGACACAGGGACAGGGGAGTTGAGTGGGAGCACACAGACAAATGGGGACAGGGGAAGGGGTGGAGGGACACGTGGATGGGGGTTGCAAAGACACATAGGGGTGCACAGGCACATGGGGACAGGACAGATGTGCTTGACTGAATGGGAAAGGCTACGAGTCAGCCAGGGTCTGCATGGGGGAAGCTTCCTAACTGTCCCTCCCCACCCCCGCAAAGAAACAGTTCCATATTTTTCTCACCCATACCCAACAACCCTCTAAATTCACACCCAGGCTCCTTTCAAACAATTACTTCCCTCTCCCTCAGCGCCTCCTTTACCCTTGACTCCCCCAAGGATTGCACTGCTTCTGAGCAGTGTGGGAAATACGGTTCTGTATTGTAATTTAAATGAATTATTACTCTGAGTTCTGTATTAATATGCCTAGTAAGGAATCTATTTCTCAAAAAACTCTGACTCTTTTTTGTTGTCTGTATTGTTACAGACATACTTGCTGACAGGTATTTTGAAATAAATAACCAAAAATAATTGAAATTGGTGTGATTATATTGTGTCATTCTGACAAATAAAATATGCAGAATTTTGCAGAATTTGAAAATTGTGTACAGAATTTTTTATTTTTTGGTGCAGAATTTCCCCAGAGTAATCCTAAAAATAGCATGGGCTAGCCACCTGAGTACAACCCCGCCCAACACTGCGGATCTGAACTTGAGTGGCGAGCCTGAGTACAGCTAACACGTGAGAGGATCCCAGCTGCAATGTATACATACCCACAGTATCTTAGACACACTCCAGGTCAAAGCACGCTTTGATAAGAGCCCAAATAAGAGTTAACACGTAAATTAAGTGACCTTTTATCTCTGCAAATTGATATTTAATTCCAGATAGGAACGATAATATTTCTTCTGGACTCTCATTCACATGAGCATATTAATTAAAAGCAGAGGAGTTCGTAGTGATCAAATACTTTTCCAAAAGCCAGTTCCTACTGGTGTTGATGCATTTGCTCCTCACTCATATCAGTATAATTTTCAGGAGTTAATACAATGTAAGAATTTCTGTCTATTTTCTAAAGCAGTGGTGCTCAAACTTTTCCAGTCATGTCCCCCCTTACTAGTATACAATCTGTCCATGCCCCACCTCTGTTACTGCACAGCCAAGGCTTCCTCAGCAGTGGAGCTGTGGGGGCAGAAATGGGGATGGGGAGTAGCTGGGCCTTGAGGCGAAGCGGGGCTGGAGGCAGAGTGGGGCTGGAAGTGTGGCACGCGCGCTCCCTCCCCGCCCCCCCCATGAGGACTGGCCCCAGCCCTGCTGTGTACCTCTCCAAAATGTTCTTCTCTGCACTTTGACAACCGTGTTCTAAAGATACTAGAGATTTTATACCATTCTGAGTGCCGCTTTGCTGTGAGTAAATCATGTCATGGCATGTGGGTGTGCTAATTAGAGCCAGTAACAACCTGACTGACCTACTTTGGCATTAAATTGTGAAGTAGAAGTGTGAACTAGTAATTAAAGCACAGGACTAGGAATCAGGAGAACTGGATTCCAATTTCTGGCTCTCCATTGACCCACCCTGACATCTAGGGCAAGTTGTTTACTCTCTGTCTCAGCATTTTCATTTCTAACAGGGGATAATAATGGTTCCCTATCTTAGAGGGGTGTTGTGAGGCATTAATTAATTAATTTTCATGAAGTGCTTATAAATCCTTGGGGTGAAAGTGTTGTAGATGCAAACTATTATATTATTAATTCATTCTGTCCTTGGCAAGATGAACAAAAACTAACATTTCTAAGTGTGTGATTTGGGAAGTTCGCCATTTTATGGATCAGGGAAATTTGGATAGAATGATCTGAAAAGTGACAGTCCAAGACAAAGCCTTACAATGGGATACTACCATATGCAAAAAAATTTCTGGTAGTATGCTTCAATGTTTCATTAAAAAAGTGCTGCTTATTAAGGAATCTTCTTTACACAACAAATCTATAGATTTATAGATTTGCTTACTTTGAGTAAAACTTCATACAGAGCTCAGTCATTCTTTTTGAATCCCTTTAACAAGTGAATCAAGAGAGACAGCAAACTCCCCCAATTACTTAATTACTTGCCAGTCCAGGGAGCAATGGTTCTCAAACTGTGGTCTCAGAATGTGATCTGCAGAACGAAGAGTTGGACAGCCACTCCCTTGGATAGTTCATGCACTAAGTTGTAGAGTATGCTAATACTTGCAAGTTGAACTAGCCTCTTACCTGTTTAAACATCTCTTCATCCTGGTGAGTTGTTCTCACCAATTCTTGGATGAAGCCAAATGGAAGATTCCTACACAGCATGTATGGTACCAACAAAGACTGCTGCTGCAAAGACCTTTATTCATATTAAAAAAAAAAAAAAAAGTGGAAAGGAAGGGAGAGACATCTTTCAGAAAAAACTGGCTTCACATTTACTGATACACCCAGATAATGGAATGTCATACCTGAGACAATTACTTCTTTCAGAAGCAAATAACCAAGTCTCCCCAAGTCCTTGTACAAAGATAATCCTGCAGGGGATGCTGCTGCCAAAACCCTACTTTGGTCTAATGTGGTTAGAAGAAAACTATGGCCTATATAAATGAATTGGTTCTCCCCTCTACCCATCTCTACTGAAAAGACCCTTTGTTAGGTTCATCTTAGTGAAGCAACAGCATTAGGTTTGTTCCACTAATCTCAACCTGTTCATTTTTCCAACTTTAAGGAAAGGATGAAGTCACAGTATTTTCCAAATTAACACTTACTTTTTGTAAGCACATCCTATGAAACCGAATGTTGCCTTTTTCTCTATTACACACAAAAACACAGTTGTTACTCTAGGGTTGTTCACCTATATAAGTGGGTGGCTCGCATTATTTTTGAGAAGTTTATTGAAGAATTTGTTTTGAACAGATACACGTAAATTACTTGGATTTTAGCAAATAGGAAAAAAAGTCAGGTCAGTGTTCTCGTTTGACTCTGCCCCTTTAAATACTTACGGCTTGTCTATACCAGAAGTGCTACCAATATAAATCCCCATGTGGACACACTTACTCCAGAGTAAATGTGACTTTTTTGGTTTAGCTTAAACTGCTTTCCAAAGTGACAAACTGAACGGGATAAAGGCACTCCTATACTGGAATAAGAGCATCCACATGAGGGTTATATTGGTAGAATTACAGCAGTTTAAATTCACACCTTAGTTTATACTGGTACATCTTCACATATAGACAAACCCTGAGCCACTGTAATCATAGAACTGGAAGGGACCTCGAGGGGTCATCTAGTCCAGGCCCCTGCACTCATGGCAGGACTACATATTATGTAGACCATTCCTGACAGGCATTTGTCTAACCTGCTCTTAAAAATCTCCAACGATGGAGATTCCACCACCTCCCTAAGCAATTTATTCCAGTGCATAACCACCCTGACAGTTAGGAAGTTTTTCCGAATGTCCAGCCTAAACCTCCCTTGCTGCAATTTAAGCCCATTGCGTCTTGTCCTATCCTCAGAGGTTAAGAACAACAATTTTCTCCCTCCTCCTTGTAACAACATTTTATGTTCTTGAAACTTATGTCCCTTCTCAGTCTTCTCTTTTCCAGATTAAACAAACCCAATTTTTTCAATCTTCCCTCATAGGTCATGTTTTCTAGACCTTTAATCATTTTTGTTGCTCTTCTCTGGACTTTCTTCAATTTGTCCACCTCTTTCCTGAAATGTGGCACCCGGAACTGGACACAATATTCCAGTTGAGGCCTAATCAGCAGTAGAGCAGAAGAATTATTTTCTCATCTTGCTTACTACACTCCTGCTAATACATCCCAGAATGATGTTCGTTTTGCAACAGTGTTACACTGTTGACTCATATTTACCTTGTGATCCCACTATGACCCCCAGATCCCTTTCCGCAGTACTCCTTCCTAGGCAATCATTTCCCATTTTGTATGTATGTCATGATACATACTATACATACTGACTGAAAAGATGTCCCATTTCTGTCGCTGATTTTACTCAATTTTTATCTACTTCTGTAGACAGACACACATCGAACACAGAATTTGTATATTTCATGACCAACATCAACTTTACTCACCTTGGTTGTGTTAAGGATCCCTGTAGTACCAAAGCAGCATGGGAAATGCACTGTGATCGGATGTTGCTCAGTAACTGGCTAACCGCTAGCTGGCTACACATCTAAGAAGAAGAAAGAAACCATTTTAATGCAGAATGAAAACATTCATAGATAAGACACATAGGAAATGCAGTGAACAACTTCTGCATTCATGCAGTCTAAGCAAACAGATGGCATATTTCCAGCTAAAGATTCTTCAGATTACATTTAATGAGCTGAACTAACTATTTTCCATTCCACTGCTGTCTACAAGGGAGAAGTTTAGGTTTACGTTAACAGCAAAGGCTGATGGTCTTAGAGATGTGGTTCTATGTGGAATAAACAATTTAAAGCAAATGCAAGGGAATAGATAGATGCATCTCAGTCCCCAAAACAATGTCAATTTTACTGATATCAAACTAACACAGATGGGGGTTCTGAACACAAACATTAAAAGGCCAAATAGGAATTGAAGTAATGAGACTTACAAAACAAAACTTCTCACAAAATTTTTATAGAGCTATCATCTGCTGCAAACCATCTTTCCCCTCTGGGCAATGTAGAGTAAGCGAAGACAGTTTGAGCTTCAGTGCTGTTGCCAATATGGCTTTACTTTTCTCTACAATACCTTTGGTGCTTTTCTCTCCTCTATTCCAACTCTGTCAAAACACTCAATGAGGTAGTTCAGCATCTCTGTCTCCTTACAAGTTTCAATGCTGAAATGGTCACTGCAGGAATCACAAGCACTTGCTCCAGCAGAGCCTCCCACACTTTAAAAAAAAAAAAGGAGAAAAAGAAAATCAAGATGTATATCCCTCTTCTACCAATGTCTTGCATGCTCCCAACTTTCTCTGGCAAACAACTTCTTTGTAGCAGAAAACCCCATCCCAACACACCACACTCATGCAGATAAGACCTGTAAAAGTAGGTTTGTTTGTGTGACCTGAGCAGAAGCTGCTAAGTGTTTTTGTCCAGATCTTGGGATTGGACCATATTCTCACACGATTCACTCTCCCTGCTTGCACAGCAAGTAGCATAATACAATTCCTAAAAGGGGATCAAGACCGACCAGATGTCTGACAGATGGTAAAAGGCATGTAATGATAACGGGCCTTTATAAAAGTGATTCTCAAACTGTGGATTACAGAGGTGAAGCAGACACCGGTCTTCAAGCAGTAATGCTTCTAGCTAGTTGTACCCTATCCTGCACTCTTTTTTATGGTTTCCAACTTATCTGACCAACAACACTGGAAAAAGTAACAAAACCCCTCCACACAGCTGCTTCACGTTCTCTCTTGGGCATCTACTGTAAATTCAACCACAATCACACTTTTTTTTGTATAATTTTTTATTCAGATTTTTTGAGCACACACATTTAGTTAGTATAATCAGTCACAGAAGCCATGCTAGTTTCTTCCTATTATATCATGCAACAGAATTCTATTTTTAAGTTACAATTTCACATAGTTTGGCTGGGACTGAAGCGACGTTTACTGGGCTGTAATCCTCCAAATCACAGAAATGTGAATCACAGAAGTGTAAGTCGTTTCCTCCTCCCCATAAGTAAATTTGTACTAAGTAATGTAAGTTTATGTAAATAGACTGGCTTCTGGTAGGTGCATGTTCTGTTTTTTTAAGATAGGTTCCCCATTTGCTTCCCTCCAGGTCTCCAATACAGCAGCTCACTTTTACGAGACTTGTTGTTTTCATTAGCAGCTCAGCCACTGCATTCTTTTGTTCTGTCAGAATTCTTGGATATACCACCTGGTCCTGACAACATGTGGTGCTTTTAGTTATCAACTAATACCAGCACCTCCCTTTTGATACCTCAGTCTCTGGCAATATCTCATATTTATTCCCTTGGGATAGGCAGTCATCACCATCCTCTATTTTACAGACATGAAAAATGAGAGATGAAGTGACTTGCCGAAGGTTACACAGGAAATCCATGGCAGACACAGGAACAGAACCCATTTCTCCTGGATCCTCGATCCTGAGTCTCTTTCTCTCCAATTTAAACTTGGCAACTTTATGTAACATGCAAATCCCAGTTTATAAAAGTGGTTTACAACTATATAGTCACTACATGTAACAAGTTTAAAAAAAACAAAAACTGTCATTATGGGTGGTCAAACAGCTATTCTTCACAAGGCCATTTTTAAGGGTCTCTGGGTATGTCTACACAGCAAACAAAAACCTGTAGCTGGCCCCTACCAGCCGACTTGGGCTCATGGGATTCGGGCTGCATGGCTGTTTCACTGCTGTGTAGACATACCCAGGGTTTGGGCTGGAGCCCAGGCTCCAGGACCCTGTGGGGTGCAAGGGTCTCAGAGCTCAGGCTCCAGCGCAGAAGTCTACACAGCAAAGAAACAGCCCCACAAGCCTAAGTCAGCTGGCATGGGCCAGCCGTGGTGTTTATTTGCTGAGTAGACCTACCATCTGTCTCTCATTACTAACATCTCCACCCCAATCACCAGTTTAACCCTACTGACATGGTATTGGTTCAAGCTTTAATCCAGTGTAAAACTACACATACATATGAGTTTCTCCGTGTACTCTCTTTCTTGTACCTTGAATTTCTCACCTCCAGCCTGAAGATCACCACCTTTATTTGTACAATATCAATTTATTTGTAAAAAAGATTTTTCACGCCAAGGTTAGTTACTTTGTAGGCAACTTCATTTTAGCAATGGCTGAAATTATTCCGATACACAGCTGTATATGTTTATTACATAGGCAAAGTGCTTTAAAACCTTCAAAATGAAAGTTGTTGCATAAACGTTAGATTAAAGTATGAACATGACAAACTGATATTCCACTGCAGTCAGTCAGAACGTCAGGACATAATACATCAGCGAAGTCACCTGAAGTGTGGTAGTCCCATAAGATATTACACTGCATGAATTGTGTTAACTAACATCTGGGCTACGTTTTCAATAGCACAGGTGTAAGATTTGAAATTAAAGCAAAGGGTGAAAACAACACAGAATTTCTTGTACACAAAATGCAAAACTTCAATCTGCATAAAATATTTCTCCTGAAATTACTCAGTGTGGATTGGAAGATGGGAGTTTATTAAACTCACCTCCCTGAGAATCTTCCAACAGTTTTTTATAAAATCTACAGATTTTAACTTTGTCACAATAGTTATGTTCTAATGTTCCACCGCGGACAACCACAGACGTAAGAGCTGGAAAGGTCTTCTAGGACTTTCCTCCACTCCTGTGCAGCACTGCATTTCCCCTACATGGCACTTTCCAGTTCTTTGTCTAATCTAGTTTTAGAAGTCCCAAGCAATGGTGCTTCCACACACTTCTCTTGGGAGGATATTTCAAATCCTAATTAGATTTTCCTAATTTAGGCATTTTTAAAAATTAATATTCAGACTAAATTCTCCTTTTAAAAAGTCTCATTGCTATACTCAAGATATAAACACTCTACGTGGAATACATGAGACAATAAGCACAAATTTGCAAGCATCATGAGTAGATTTGTATTGCTATGAAGGAGCCGTTATAGTATCCTAAGACAGATCAGTGGCTGGCCGCCATCAGCCTGGGACAGGAAACTGAAGATGGGTGTAAAGTATTCAGTATGCTAGAAACATTATAGAGCTACTGTTTTCCAAAGAGCTGCCCTTCTCCAAAGGGCATGCTTCCCATATACTATTCCTATACCCATCTCCTAATTTGGCTATGTGCAAAAGAAAAGAATAGATACCGAACATGTTTCTTGTAGATATTATTTAATGGGGATAATGGAACCAATATCACCAGGGCCAGACCAGGAACACAGATCACCTAGAACTGAGCAACACGCATTCGGGAGTTGTTTATTTTTTCATTTCAGAAGCTGCATCCTACAGCAAAAATGTTTCAAAGGAGGTTGAGACACACTGATAACACATTCAGCCATTTGCCGTTATTCTTCTCCAGCTACACATATCATTATAGAAGATCCTGCCCTTCATTGTCATTCCTAGAAGCATCTCCCTGCCTGGCCCATTCAGTATTCAGCAAATTGTATTATATTTGCAAGGCTAATGGGTAACCTCCACATGCAGTGAACATATCCAATTCTCATCTTGTTGTCATGTATTTCAGTGCCATGTAAACTGAAGAACTTCACAGTGTGTCTTTGATTCACAATAAGCTATCTTTCTCCCCAACTCAGTGTCCCAAATGTATCAGTCTTCACCACCCGTCTCCACTGGCTGCTGATTTCTACTTGTGCATTTGAGAATCAGGTAACATGTGCTTCGCAGATTAGAGGAAAGATGCTCAGCTGGAGTAAATTGCTGTAGCTCCATTAACTCCAATGGAACTGCACCAATTTACATCAGTTGAGGATCTGGCTCTGTCTTTTACTCCCCACTAACCTCTGCCCTCATTTTCAAGTATGCAGAAGAAGTGCTTGTGCAGGAGGTAGCACTGACCTTGGAAGGTATAGTTTTTGATGAGCAATATTCCTCATATCATGCATTCAAGAAGGAGTTCCACTTACATGGGCATTTCAGACTTTGTGGTCATTAAACCTGAAGGGCAACATGACTAACATTTCCTTTATTCTGAGTCATCTCTTTTTAAAAAAAGGAGAACTGGCTAACTCAGACTTAGTATGCACGTTTATCCTTCATCTCCCATTAAGACCTGTAAAGTTATCTCCTTCTTTACTTGTTTCCGAAGTTCCACTGAAGAACGCTTAAAGCTCCACAAACTGTTAGTTCCTAGAGCACCCAAACATGCAAGTTACATTCTATTTCTCCAATACCTGGACCCAAACTGGACACAAGAAAAATCACCATCTTCGTTTTCTTCATCACTACTGTCCCCAGACACATCAGAAACGGCAAGGAAGAGGAGGGAGAAAGGGTTGTCGTATATACTACCGCAACAAAAGCGACAAAGGCCATCAGAGAACAAAACAGATTTTAAAATGAAAAGACAGCAAGTAAAACTGCTATAATTTTCCTTTATAAATTATCTGTCAAAAATCTTCTTCCTAAACATGCAGCAAACAATGGTTAATACAATCCATGACATTAGAAAAAACAAAATTAAGCTAACATGCTCCATGATGCTACTGACTATGAGTTATTCACATATCAAAATAAAAACACACACACACATCTAATGAAGTAAACAAGGAAAGTCTTTAGAAAAATTACTGCATAAATGGAAGCCCTTCAATCTCACTGAATACTAAAAATCAGAGCTCTGAGCTGCTCAACTGAACCACAGCATTTGCAGAGTAAAATGAGAGCACCAGAAAGACTGTTTGTTGGTTTCTCCCTCCTGCAGAGGATGGGGGATCCTGGAAGCAGCTGGCAGAGGGCCAGGATAGTAGTACCTGTCTTTGCTGACAAAGAGGAGCTAATCATTTAAGTCTATACACTAATGGAGTCAAATCTGACATAGTCCAGCAAGCAAGAGCATTCAACAAACCAATTGAAGATCTACACCAAGTTAATTACAAACCAGGAGACCTCTTTGATAGACTATCCAGCATGAGTGACTGAACTGCAATTTAAACCAAAGGAAGATAGTTTACCAGTGAGGAGGGGTGGAAAGAAGAATAAAAGGAAGGGGAAATGTATAACGATATTGCTACCTTTATGCCAATTATGTTAAATATCAAACACCGACAGAAAAAGGTTTAGTACTTTGGCAGCCAGGGCTTGTTAGCAAGTCAACGTATTAGCTCAACACAAACAGAAAAATCAATGCTTGGTAAGTAGAGTGAGCTCAGTACAGAGACAAGTTCTTCCAAACGGCATAAATGCACCACACCCTGCACTGCATATGTAATAGACACTGTTTGTGCTTGTGAATTACCTAGAAGGAATCCTGTTTAGGAAAGAAGAACGCCTGCTCAAGGTACCGGGCAAAGCAGTGGACAAAGGTGGACCCACTGTTGTGGACCTCTGTCTGGACGAGCTGAGTGGCACAGCTTGAGGACTGGTAGCCATGACTGGAGGACTTGGTGAGCTAGCTGGGATGGAGATACTCAAGGAGCGTGGGATATGAGAAGCTGAAAAGCCCCAGGGGTGGGTGATGGTATACGGGTGGTACCTCGGAGAGGATGGCTGGACTCCAGAAGGACTTGCTGCTGTGAGATGAGGGCTGACAGAAATGGAAGGCACAGATGTGGTGGCAAGTGAACTGGCTGGTGGGGTAACAGATGAACCAGTCATTGGCACGTGGCTTGAGAAATTGTTACTAGAAGCTGGACTAGTCCCATAGAGACTAAATCAATTAAGGGAGGGGAGGAGGAAAAAAAGCAGCCATTTAGGATACACAGAAGAAGGGCAAGAGAGACAAAATTAACAACAGAAACACCTCACTACTATTAACCATTCAGTATATGTATATTCCACGTAACACATCACATACAATGCTTTTACCTACTGAATCTCATTTTAGGCTATTTGCAATATTTAAACAATGTATCAATTTCATTGCTTGGATTATACATTTAGAAGTTAATTCGTCTGAGGATCAGGCTCTTAAGTCAGTGAGGCTCCAATTACGTCATAGACTCTGATTCTAAAAGTCAGAAGGGACTATCATGATCATCTAGTCTGACCTCCTGCACGTTCCAGTCCATAGAACCTTGGCTACCCTTTCCTGTAATAGACCCCTAACCTCTGGCTGAGTTACTGAAGTCCTCAAATCATGATTTAAAGACTTCAAGTTACAGAGAATCCACCATTTACACTAGTTTAAACCAGAAAGTGATCGTGCCCCATGCTGCAGAGGAAGGTGAAAAAATCCCAGGGTCTCTGCCAATCTGACACGGGGGAAATTCCTTCCTGACCCCACATACGGGGATCGGTTGGACCCTGAACACGTGTGCAAGGCCTACCAACTAGACAGCTGCAAAAGAATTCTCTGCAACTCAGAGTCCTTCTCATACAGTGTCCCATGACCGGCTGTTGGAAATATTTGCTGCCACAGATCAGCTACATGCCACTGTACACTGCCCCATCATACCTCCCCTCCACACACTTATCAAGTTCAGTCTTGAAGCCAGTTAGATTCTTTTGTCCCCACTACTCCCCTTGGAAGGCTGTTCCAGAACTTCATTTCTCTGATGGTTAGAAACCTTTGTCTAATTTCAAGCCTAAACTTGTTGATGGCTAGTTTATATCTATTTGTCTTCAATGGAACTATATCAATTTACATCCGCTGAGGATCTGGCCCTAATGACCAAATGTGCATTTAACCATGGGCGTCCAGTCAAAAGCAGGAAGAACCTGCTGGTGCAGCAGGATGAAACATTTTTTTTAAATCCTCTATACCAAGGGTAGGCAACCTATGGCACGCGGGCCAAAGGCAGCACGCGAGCTGATTTGCAGTGGCACTCACACTGCCCAGGTCCTGGCCACCAGTCCGGGAGGGCTCTGCATTTTAATTTAAATTTAAATGAAGCTTCTTAAACATTTTAAAAACCTTATTTACTTTACATACATTTAGTTATATATTATAGACTTATAGAAAGAGACCTAAAAATGTTAAAATGTATTACTGGTACGCGAAACCTTAAATTAGAGTGAATAAATGAAGTCTCGGCACACCACTTCTGAAAGGCTGCCAATCCCTGCTCTATACTTATTGCTTTTGTGCCATTTCGAGGCCCATATGAAGCAGAAGACATTAAATGTGAGAACTCAGGATTTGTTTACACTACAGCAGCATAACTATGGCACTGTAGCTATGCTGCTGTAACCCCATCGTTTAGACACTACAGCAAAGGAAGAAGTTGTTCTGTCACAGTAGTAACTCCACCTCTTTGCGGTAGCGAAGTTGACAGAAGCATTATTCTGTTGAGCTAAAATATCTACACCAGGGGTTAAGTCAGAATGGCTACATAAGGGGAGTGTCATTTTTCACACTCCTTGAGCTACATAGTTATATCAATCTACCTTTTAAGTGTAGACCAGGCCTAAGGCTCCCCTTACCCACGCTTACAAAACCAACATTCTAGTGTATCCAAAGTTACCTGGATAAGGAGCTGGAACCAAAGGAGCCCACATTACAGAATATAGGACTTGTTCCTGGGTTGGAGCCAGTGTTTAGAATCAGATTTCTGTCAGGTGACCGGGCAGCTGCTGCAATTGGCTGGGATGTGGCTGTCAGGCTGGCAAATGGGTTTTCATCCCTCGACTGGGTGGACATCATCAGAACTTCCATTAAAATCTGGCCAATCAAGTCCTTAAAATCTGAGAACACTGAAGAGGACAGCAAGAAAATTAGGGACCGCTGTGGTGATGAGGATTCTCCTGAGGGACCTCGGTGGTTAACCCAACCAAAACATTTTCTTCTATTTCCATAAATTAAATGCTATTGTTGCCAATAGCAATAGACTGGGTTACTTTATTTTAACAAAAAATTATCATTTGGTCTCTATCATCTCGGGTTTTGAGAATACAGCAACATGCAAGCTCAAGGTTTGTGGAGAATGTAAAGAACTGTACATGGTCTAATGTCATTATTGTGGACATTACAGATAATTTTCTTTTTAAGCTCTCTTGTATTTTCCTTCCTTTTCTCAAATAAGGTCACAGAATGTCAAGGGAAAACACAAGTTTAAATTAGCAATGAAGTGTTTTGGTATCTAGTAATCGGTCATTTAAATCTGACAAAATGGTGATCAATCTAATAAATAGACAGCAGACTTCCTTAGTTTTATTAAATGAACAGCAGCCATATCTATTATGAGGCAATATTGAATACTTCAATTTAAAAGGGTTTTTGAAAGATTCAGAAGCATGGCAACGCTTGCACAATAGTTTCCCAACAACAGATTGATCAATTTTTTAAAGGCAGTTGACTTCAATGGGAGCTGCTGGTGCTCAGCACCTTGAAGGATCTTGCCTTTGTCCATGTACTGTGGCCCCATTGTAATTGGCACCTGCTGATGACAAATGTATTTTGTGCTCAATAACGTCTACATCAAGCAAAAAACGCAGCTAAAAAAGCTCAAGCATCACTGCAGCATCAGTTATATGACTGCAGCCGAACAAAAACCTAGAGATGAAGCTGGACAACAAGCCAGCCACACCATCTTAATGTTTGAAAACGAAGACATGACTCCTCCAATCTGTTCTTTCATACCCTAACTAGCACAATGCGAACGACTGAAGTTCCTACCTTCTTTTGGGTTCTGCTTAAATTGCTCAGAGAACGAAGTGAGGAAGATGACGTCTCTGTCTCGGTCCTTCCAGGATACTCTGAAGATCTTACAGACCAGCTGTAAGGCCTGCTCCTCAGATACTTCCGATCCTGATGGAGGCTCCTTGTTGAGGGAAAAGGGAAACATTTTTTGCATTCATTTTGGTTTGGCTAATGCAAGTCAAAGTTTCAACAGGGACAATATGACACCTTAAATCAGCTCTGGTGGCCAAAAGGAAACAGGACAAACAAAACCCACTACTTATTATCCATTGATTCTGTAAAGAAAATGTTCTGAAAGACTTCTTGCCTGTCAGTTTGAAAGCCACAACTAGACTCTGGTAGCAGATTCTGAGTGCTTATGAAAGGACAGTCATACAAGTATCAGAAGATATTTCAAAAAGTAAAATTATACAAAGAAGAATTATAGGAGAAATGAAATAATGATACCACACAACAATATGGTGCTAAGCAACTGGCATACATCATATTAGAAAATAATGTGGGAGGAAGAAAAATTTTAGCCTGGATACTGGCACAACTCTCTACTCTTACAAGGAGTTGTATGTTCATTTTAATTTTACTTAACATCCACCCAGAGCAGACAGGACCTCCACTTTTTAAGATTTCATCTCAAAACAAAAACCTAAAGATTTTCCCGTCTTTTTAATCTTTGTTTTACCAAAGAAAGACCAACAAAAATAATTGTGTCCATACAACAGTTAAAAACCATTTCCAGTTAGCTGGCTTGCTGAATGTTAAATACAGAGGAATGCTCTGTATTCATGGCCCGATCCCAGCTCTTTGAAGTCAGTGGGAGTACTTCCATTGACTTCAATGGGAGTAGGAGCAGTCTCACGACACAAGTCAGTCTCTCTTAAAAAAACTTAATTCTACATGGAAGTTCCACTGTAAATGAAACTGCAGTTTGCACACTGTGATGCCTGGAAGCAACTGGGAATTTCCAGTTGCTAGATGAGACCTGAATGAATGTTAACAGGTCTCAGCATATTTAATAAGTACTTTGTCAAACAGAGAATACAAAAAAAAATAAACTGAGAAAATTAATCCTGATACCAAGTGAAAACTTTTGGTCATAACACTTGGGGAGAACTGTTACAAACTGCTGCTTGCTCAATCTAGCTTTTGTTCCACCCAGTCTCAAAGCTTTGCCTCTCTTTAGAAAGAGGAAAGAGCAGGACAAAGTACTCAAGGGCCTGCTTCATTCGTCTCCTCCCTTCACTTAGTAAAGCCATGTTAACTGTATTCAATTCCAAGGCAAAAGAAGCTTCTCTGCCGTTACTCCCATCAAAAAGTTGTCACAATAAATAATTGCTAACACAAAGAATGAATTACGGTGGTTTTACAAAGGTGATGCCAGATTTTGGGGGGCATAGGTGGAAAAGTAGCTCGAGAAATAAGGGAAGCAAGTTTCAGATAATCATCATCTGCAAAGAGGGAGGAATTAATAGTGTTTAAAACTCTTTCCAGAACATATATCTAACCAGGTTTCAGAGTAACAGCCATGTTAGTCTGTATTCGCAAAAAGAAAAGGAGCACGAAAGCTTATGCTCAAATAAATTAGTTAGTCTCTAAGGTGCCACAAGTACTCCTTTTCTTTTTGCATATATGTAACCAGCAACCTTTGTTCTCCATCATGGCTGGCAAGGCTAACTGTAATTAGACACAAGAATCACTCAAGAACATTGAAAATACTTGTTGCATAAAGGTCACTGATTTCTGCCTAAAATTATTTCTTCTTTTTCTCTTTAGCACTTCCCAGCAAGAACCCTGCACTTGGAGCTCTATGATGTAGGGCACGTTCCACCAGTTCCCAAACACTTTTTGTTAGGACACACTGGTTACTGGATTGGTGACTGGACTGTCCTCACCCCACTCTCCCTAATTCCATCACACCAAAACCCAACACACTTGCCATCTTTTCTATTCTCTTTCCTTCTCATCAGCAAATGCTGACTTTCTAATGGCAACAACTGCAGCTACTGACTTAAGCAATACAATTCACCTGATGTGGTCTGCATTGGAATAGCCTGAACCCATATGCCTTTGTTCTCATTTTACCAAACATCAGTTTCCAATGCATGCTAAAGTTGTCAATTACACAAAGTAAACGGGCCACATCACAATGGCAAAATACCAGCAAATGCGATTTTAAGCCACAACAGTTAAGAGATGGAAAAAGCCTGTTGGATCAAAGCCCATTCTCCTGGAAGAGTATGGCATAGTTATCAGATAGAACACATCAGGTATTCAGCTGATATTGAGCTTTTTTAAAAGTATCAGGATAAGTCAGTATCTTTTGAAGAAGTTACTCTCTTTAAAAAAGAAAGGTTGGCAGGGGAGGGAGAAAATTCAACAAACTGGAAAAAACTGAAATATAAAATAAAAATCTGATTCAGGTTAGCACTCAAGATCCAGCAGAGATTGCCTCAGTTTCCTTACCACTCCCACAAAAGTTATCCACCACTATTGTTTCACATTTTTCCATCCCTCCTCTGCAGCCAAGAAACAATACGCATGCCTACAGACCTCAAATAACCTAAAAGCTTGGGCAGGATATGGTAACTTAGTGTGAATTCAATTAACAACTGTAAGGTATGTAAAATTAAACTGGTACTATTTTATTTCACACAACACAAGAACCTATAGGGAATTAAACCCCAAACTCTTCTGCTTCCTTTTCATGCAAACAAAAAGGCTTCAATACTGACATTATCAAAATATCAAAGTTATTCTAAAATAATGCCCACATTTTCCATGTAGAAGGAAGGGAAGGAAATTTCCTACTTATAAAATGGTTTTGGTGTGCCTCCTTTCCAATTCATTCACTCAGAGGAGTCAGAAGGCTAAAGAGGAATCAAGCCAAGTTTTCAAAGCTTCTTCGTACTCTCCACTGAGCCCCCTATTCAAGCCACCCTTGATTTGAAACTACTTATTTCACAGCAGCACAATGAAAGCTGTCTGACTGCCTGGCTTGCAACTAGAGACTGCTCAGAAAAATTAGTTCTGCATCAGGGTTATTGCAACATGGCTCAAAGCCAGACTTTCACCAACTGAGTTTATTAATGACAGTACAGAGGTAAACAAAGGCTTAGAAGGAGCACTGCGAAAATTGTTGGTGGAAGCTTCTCCACACCCACGTTAAGGCCACATTTCTAGCATTGGACCCAAAAGTCAAGTGATAACCTTGGAATGAATCTGACCTTTGGGTCTGGTTCCCCCCGTTCTGCTCTTCAGGGTCCCATCCCTTTCCTAGATGTGTGGGAGAGCTAGCTGCTCTTCTTTCTCTCTTTTGTAATAAATAATAATACCTAACTCATATAATGCTTTTCATTAGGAGATCTGACAGTGTTTTACAAAGGAGAACATGGTCTTCAAAATTATATCAGTTATTTCCTGTAACAAGTGTTTGCTTTGATCTAATCCCATCACAGAAAAACCAGATTTTGAGGGTTAAACTAATTTTATTTCAAGGTATAATATCCCTCCCAAGGTCTCGAGAGCATTTTTCCCAGAGTCCATTCACTGGATTGCTGAAGCTATTGTGCAGAAAACACTCTGAGACCATCCAGTTGCTTGCTACAAAAGTTCATTATCTCATGAGTTCTGTCTTTTTTAGGTTTGACCGGGGAATTTGAGGACGGGAGTGTAGTCAGATGATGCCTGAAGATTGGGTACTTCCCCTCAAAAACATCTATATGGCACAAAGGTGAGTGATCCAATGAAAGACAGATTAAGAGCAATACTGTATATTGCTCTTCCACCAATCTGACTATTGTTCCACATCCTTTGTGGGGGCCTACCAAAGATTGATTCTGATTAGGGACATTTCTCTAAGTCTGATTTAAAACTGCTAGCGGTAAAAGGGAAAGCAAGACATCTGCACGGGAAAAATTGAGAGCAAAGCCAGTATCATAATGCTCATCTATTAGTCCATCTGCCTCACTAATACAAGTGAAAGGCAGTAGACTGAGTCTAAGCCAAAGTCTTCGTAAAACAAATCTAATACTTTATGAAACAGTAGCATTCATTACGTTAAACAAAAAACAGTCATGCTTTAAATTTAAACGTTAAGTTGCATAATCCAAGTAAGCTCGCTTATAAAATGTGAGAGCTAAAGGTCACAATACAGAGTTTCTACAACTGGCCTAAAATGAAACAGACTCTGGGACTAGCCAACCTTATCAATCAGACTCCTTTTCTCTCTGCGATCATTCTCATCGACCTCCATGTTCTCTATTCCTGAATCTACATCCACCTGGGACATACTGTAAGAGGAAAGAACAGAAGAGCCCATTAATTGCTGGAAACCCGAAGATAGTTCTTTATGAAGATGCTGACTAAAGGAGCGTTCTCTTAAATGGAAACTGCTCAGGAAAAAGGACGGATGCATGGGAATAGCCAGATCCATAAATGTGGCAATTAAGTTACTAGTCAGTAAATGGGTCTGCCTCTCACATTATGTTTGCTTTAAATACAAGAAATATGACAATGAATTTCTTAAGCAGGGAAAGAAAAATGTACAGCCATTCCATCCTACAATTTATTTTGAATACAGTTAAGTCACACCTATCAACATGCTGGTCACTTGTGATGTCTAGGATGACCCTCTGTATTGTAACAGTTTAGGAGAAAGTGACTCCATTAAAAAGACAGGACAAAGCACAAGGTTACACACTGTAGGAAATAATACAACATTTTAAACTTGACCTTTAACATGGTTGGGAAGGGAAGATAAAGAGTATTTTCTTTGTACATATTTAGATGGCCTGTAGTGCAATATCTGCCTGGTAGTATAAGCAGCATTCTTTACCTTTTCTCACAGGTGACACTATCAATATCCATGCTCTGGGACCGGGAGAGAGACTGAGATTGTGTTTCAAGGCTGTTAGATGGGGAACTGCTGAGCGAACTCACTCCTTCACTGCTCTGGCTTCGGTGGGCTACTCCTAAAGAAAAGCAACAACCAGATTAGTGCTGCAGAGAGGCAAAGCCACCACTTAATTATCCCGTGAGATCCATGTAGTTTTTTGCAATAATTTCTCAATCCAGCTATTAAGGATTCCAGATAATGCATTACAATATTGTTGCCACTGAATTACTGTATGGCCTCAGGCAAGTTTGTCTGTCTGTATTTCCTCTTCCCTGTCTGTAGAAGTAGAGGGAAGAATGCTTACCTGCAGCATGAACTAGAGAATGGAAGCTTAATTCATGTCTGTGAAATGCTCAGGGTTCCCTCTAAGAAAAGCACTGTTTGATTTTAAATAAACTCTTTGTGTTCTGTACATCTGAGCGATATGTGAAGCTGTGGTAATTCTATGTTTTAACTGTACCAAGGTTTACATATTCGCAAGATTTACATGTTGGCAGTGATTTATACCAGAGCTCAAAAAGAGGACTACAGGAATTTTTCCTCATTTCCAACCTGCTCAGGTAAGAAATATGGGTACGTCAAATACACTTACCCAGCTCAATAACAGCCTTCTCCCATCCCTCCTCCTTCCAAAAAATTGCACTGAATGCAAATGCCTGAAGGGATCAATGTGAGAGCACGGTAATCCATACTGATGCTTTGATACAATTTCCCTACAGGTTTGTGAGGTCAGCCAGTTTTTAAAAATTAATTCTAAAGTAAATAATGTACATGCTGTTAACAGACAAAACAAAAACAGCCCTCGGGCTGTAGAAAGCGACTGACCAAATCAGAAGAAGTGTCTCACAGCAAATTGTTGCCAAGTTTTCAAGTTCATGGAGTCATTTATAGATATATTATTAGATATGTGTAGGTATCACTGTGTGTCCATCCATCTGACCCCATCCCTCATGTGGATAGATCACCCTCAGAGATGCACTCACACAAGCTAATAGTTTGCACCAAAAGCAGTTTATATGCAAATCCATTTTTGCCTTTGTGGGTTGGGCAGGAAGAAATAAGGAATTTCCCTCTCTAGGCCTCTCTTCTGCAGAGACCAAACTCTCCTGTCTGAGGCAGGTTGGATACGGTTACCTCTGGGTCCCACCAGTGCAACCCCAGTCCACCTTCCCAAGCAAGGAAGAGAGGAACTAAGCTCACTATCAAACTCTGATCACTTGTAAGACAGTGCTATACGATGTCAAAAGACTGCCAAGTCATCCCAACCCCGTCTGTTTATCTATCTTCAAATGAACACAAAAGTTTTAGTCTTTACTGCAGAGTTAACCTCAGCTGTGACCTGAGTGTTCCTCATAAGCTGGTTCTCCTCCACACACTAAAACCTCCAACCTGAGTTCAGTGATGCTTTCAACCCAAGCTAGCGGGCCAGTCATGGAGTACAGTCTCAACCCCAAGTGAGGCTTTCGCTTGGGTGGCATCCTGCCCACTTAGCAGTGAGGATGCAGGCTAAGACCATTCGAATGCTGGTTGTTTTCTCATGATTCCTTCCATGTGCCCAGAAGGGGAAACAAGTTCTCCCACAACTCAGTGGGAAAGAACCAGTGTGGCTCAACTTACTAAAGCACAAAGAACCACGGGATATGCCCCAGATATCCTAGAAATGCAAACAGATGAGCGCAGCACCAGCGAGGATAAAATAATTGAAGTGCAGCTATGCAATATGGCTAGGCTAACCTGGGTGCCAGTCAGCCAGGTTATCTCTGATGTGAAGGCATGCACACCACCATCCTAGGGTGTAGGGAGAAATACACATATAAAATTCGTATTAATGCAGAATAAACCTTGGATTCAAACTACTGAAAGCAGACTGAGCGCTACTGACATCCATATAGAGGTCAACGCTTAACTGCAGCACGCTCCTAAAATTCCTGTCTGGTGATGCTGGGTCAGGGAGAGGGGTGTTAGGTTAAGTCTTGCCTACTAATAAATTATTAAATTACAAACTGTTACTGTAGCAGTTCTGTGGTATTATACTTGTGTGCTGATAACTGGGCTCTTTGAAGACCAAGCAAAGAAAAAGGTATTAGCCTGCTTGTTTAATATGAAAGCAGCAGTGAATTCCACTCCTGTAGGGTTTTCCATCTGTTATTTACAAGACATTCCTCGAACAGTATTAGGTTTCAGGTTAAAAGCATAAAACCAGATTGACAATCTACTTTTAAATTCTAGCACTGGGTCTGTTCCAGCACTACTACTAAAATCTGCAGTAGCTTCTCCCATGCTCATGGCAGTATCACGTTTTCAAGTTAACAATGTGGAGAGTGAAGTAGAACAGATCCAGGATTAGGCCATTTTTTCTGCAAGTGGTTTGTTTTAGCAGTTTCTTCACAAAATATTTCAAAGCCTTGACACAAATTTCAACTTCACGAGAAAATCTAAACCGCAAAAATAAGGCCAGCCTGCAGAAGAATACAATTTGAAAAAAAAACAAAAACCATTTTGTTTCATTTGGTCAAAATGAAGAAAAAGTTAAGTAAAACACTTCTCAAAACTTTAAAAACCAAGCATCTGGTTGTATCCACACTTTATAACAAAATGTTAGCAATAGCGATTTAAATGGGGTTGGGCCAGATTCTCTTTCTACACACGAGTGTACATCTGGAGTAATTCCATTGACTTCAATGGAGTTACACTAGTATAAATTAGTTAAGTAAGAAGTTGTCAGATGTCCTTGTTTCTAGCAGTTTCTTTGTCCAATATGGAAAAGGACTTTTGTATTTTTAAATCCATGTTATAAACATGGTATGGAAGACAGTACGCACTGTGGCATAATTTGGCTAAATTGTCAAAAAAAATCCCTATTCAACTTGGTCAGGGACCTACACTAGAAACAACCATATGGTTATTGTTAGAAAAGTTTCAGCTGCAATGCAGAGAGGGTGTCAATAAATCAGCTCCACACCTACACACTCAAAAAGTACCGTGTTGGGGGAATCATGTTATAATACAGCATGGTCCCATCTATCAGAATTTGAGGGGATACTATTGTATCTTAACATGATTCCGATATACACAGTAAATCTATACATTGAAACAAGTAGCCAAAAATAGGGCATATTTTGAAAAGGGTCACAGTTGTAAGAAAAGGGGGACTTCTGGCAACTTAAAGACTAACAAATTTATTTGAGCATAAGCTTTCATGAGCTACAGCTCACTTCATTGGATGCATTCAGTGGAAAATACAGTGGGGAGATTTATATACACAGAGAACATGAAACAATGGGTGTTAACATACACACCGGAACAAGAGTGATCAGGTAAGGTGACCTATTATCGGGGGATGGGGGGTGGGACGGGATGACACCTTTTGTAGTGATAATCAAGGTGGGCCATTTCCAGCAGTTGACAAGAATGTGGGGGGCAGAGGGGATAAACATGGGGAAATATGCACTATAAGGTGGGTAGAAAGCTGGCTAGATCGTCGGGCTCAACGGGTAGTGATCAATGGCTCCATGTCTAGTTGGCAGCCGGTATCAAGTGGAGTGCCCCAGGGGTCGGTCCTGGGGCCAGTTTTGTTCAATATCTTCATAAATGATCTGGAGGATGGTGTGGATTGCACTCTCAGCAAATTTGCGGATGATACTAAACTGGGAGGAGTGGTAGATACGCTGGAGGGGAGGGATAGGATACAGAAGGACCTAGACAAATTGGAGGATTGGGCCAAAAGAAATCTGATGAGGTTCAATAAGGATAAGTGCAGGGTCCTGCACTTAGGACGGAAGAACCCAATGCACAGCTACAGACTAGGGACCGAATGGCTAGGCAGCAGTTCTGCGGAAAAGGACCTAGGGGTGACAGTGGACGAGAAGCTGGATATGAGTCAGCAGTGTGCCCTTGTTGCCAAGAAGGCCAATGGCATTTTGGGATGTATAAGTAGGGGTATAGCGAGCAGATCGAGGGACGTGATTGTCCCCCTCTATTCGACATTGGTGAGGCCTCATCTGGAGTACTGTGTCCAGTTTTGGGCCCCACACTACAAGAAGGATGTGGATAAATTGGAGAGAGTCCAGCGAAGGGCAACAAAAATGATTAAGGGTCTGGAACACATGAGTTATGAGGAGAGGCTGAGGGAGCTGGGATTGTTTAGCCTGCAGAAGAGAAGAATGAGAGGGGATTTGATAGCTGCTTTCAACTACCTGAAAGGGGGTTCCAAAGAGGATGGCTCTAGACTGTTCTCAATGGTAGCAGATGACAGAACGAGGAGTAATGGTCTCAAGTTGCAGTGGGGGAGGTTTAGATTGGATATTAGGAAAAACTTTTTCACTAAGAGGGTGGTGAAACACTGGAATGCGTTACCTAGGGAGGTGGTGGAATCTCCTTCCTTAGAGGTTTTTAAGGTCAGGCTTGACAAAGCCCTGGCTGGGATGATTTAACTGGGAATTGGTCCTGCTTCGAGCAGGGGGTTGGACTAGATGACCTTCTGGGGTCCCTTCCAACCCTGATATTCTATGATTCTATGAAATAGTTTTACTGTGTGTAAAAAGAAAAGGAGTACTTGTGGCACCTTAGAGACTAACCAATGGCTGTTACTGTGTGCAATGATCCATCCACTCCCAGTCTTTATTCAAGCCTAAGTTAATTGTACCCAGTTTGCAAATTAATTCCAATTCAGCAGTCTCTCATTGGAGTCTGTTTTTGAAGTTTTTTTGTTGAAGAATTACCACTTTTAGGTCTGTAATGTCACAGTTATGTCTCCATAACACCCCTTAAAAAGTGTTAGCTTTTTCTATGGGTTTGCTGGGGTCTTAGTTCTCAGAACACTTCTGATAACAAGTACAGATTTAGCTTCCAAAAAGAACTGAACTATTGACAAAGTGTAATGATGGCCCAGTAACTTGATGGGGATGGAGCAACCCTAAATTAGGATGCACTCCTTAAAGCTTTGCCGTGCTAAGGGCAGATGAAGAGACACCAGCTGACAATTAAGTTCACCAACTGGTTACTCTCAAAGCCATCTTCTACATCAAAAATAGATTTTGTAATGTTAATGTATAACTGGAATTTTGAGACGCTTTCTTTGGATGATTTGAAATACATATTGCAGAGCTCAGTTTTTAAATCTTCTAATTTATTTATGGAAGCTAGTGGGGATGTTTATTTGCTCTTACTGCTAAACTATGTCAGTCTCCCAATTCCCCAGGTTAGGTGGCTTGAAAGTAATCATCCGATGAAGTGAGCTGCAGCTCACGAAAGCTTATGCTCAAATAAATTGGTTAGTCTCTAAGGTGCCACAAGTACTACTTTTCTTTTTGCGCATACAGACTAACACAGCTGCTACTCTGAAACTAGTTATCAATGGAAATCAACTCTTCTGTTAAAAAAAAAAAGTAGATAAATAATTAGAGTGAACCCAGCCAACCCTCCCCATTTCAGCATGGAAGCAGAAGCTTTTGGGCAAAATCTGTGTGTGGGCAGAATTTTATAGTCACTATATGTTTGTGCATTTCTTTTTATTTCACTGTATAAGTTAAAAGCCACATGTAATGTAATCATACCTTCTCAATGTTAGTTAACTAGTTAACGTCTGCGCAGCTTTTTGAAGATTTAAAGTTCCACGTAAATGCTAGGTATTAACAGAGGTACCAGTAGGTTCAGATTTGCAGGAGACAGATATTAGAGCTCTAACTGCTCTCTTCTGAAAAGTATGGCAGATTCATGCAGCAGGGTAGAGCTGGAATAGCCACTGTTCTGTAAATTCAACGACCATTTTGGATTCCATCCACTTACAGGGTAATCCCAAAGCAAACTAATAGTTTTAAAATTACAAACTAAAATAAGACAAGATAAGAAGGAACAGAACAAGCACTCTGCTTTAATGAGTACGATTTGAAAACCATCACCTGCCAAGCCTGATCAGGTAGTGTGTCCAAATCCTGCTTAGCTGGAGTACTGTGGCCTCGAAATGGGGCCTTAAAAAAAAAGGAGAGTTCATAGAAGAGGGGGTGATAACCGCTCTCTCTTGAGAAGGAGAAAAAGCAAACCTCCATATCTCCAGGAATAGGGCATAAGCCTTTAACCTCTGAATCAAATGGGGTTGGAATGCAGCCTAGTGGCCAGAGCATAGCACCAGAAGCCCAGACTATTCCTGACTCCACTTCCCTTTGTGCAAAGTGCATATAATACTTAACTTCCTCAGACAGGTTGTGTGTCTGAAGTGTACTCTGAGATCATTAGAAGAAAGGCATAATAGATGTGCAAGGTATTATTAATTAGCATGTATACCAGAAATACAGTTAAACTAAGATTAACAAAACATCCCAGTTCTGTGGCTGAAAAGACAAGTATGTTCTATAGAGTGGTATGAAAACACAGAAGGAATATGTAACTCACTCCTGTTAAATTTACCATGTAAATCGTGTCAGTTGTGAACAAAAACAAAAGAAGTAAGTAAGTGTGGGTTAACAATCTATGTTGGGCTGAAGCTGACAATTAGCATGTCATTTTTAACAGCATTCTCAGCCAATTAAGCAAAAAGAAAAGGAGTATTTGTGGCACCTTAGAAACTAACAAATTTATTTGAGCATAAGCTTTCATGAGCTACAGCTCACTTCATCAGATGCATTCAGTGGGAAATACAGTGGGGAGATTTATATACATAGAGAACATGTAGCACTGCTAAGGGATTCCTGCAAACTGTATAGCTTTAAATGAGCCTTTGCTGATGTGAAGCGTGTACAGTGGATGCTCAGCATTGAGCAACACTCTCAATAACCACCATCAATTTTCTAGTTTATCTAACCCCCCATCTGATCTGAAAAAAAAAATTGAACATTGTTTCAGTAATCAGTACTATGGAAAGTGAACACTGTACTTTAACTAGTGATTTTATGCTTTTGGCCATGACAAACCAACAGCTCATGCATCCCTAGGCTCTGGGTGTCTAGAACAGACTAATAAATTTGCCAGACTGACCTCCCCAGGTAAACAAACTGTGACCCATGAATCTCTCAATGCCAACTGGTAAGAGGGTTACAAGAATATCCTGATTCTGGTTCACCAAAGAAGGTCATGTGAGTTCTTAAATGAAAAACAGGGTCACACTGGTCATTAATATAATTGAGAAATCTAGGTACAGATACTATGTAAAGAGTTATGTACGTATACTGAAAATATGTTTTAAAGTCTGTATCAAGGCAGAGTTACAAAGGCAGACAAGAGATATTTATTCACCTGTCTCTCTGACATACAAATTAAGCATTGCAAGATAACACAATGGGGAATCATTTACACAGATAGTTAAGGGGAGGGAAGGGGAGTGTGTGTGAAATCAACAAGGAGGCAGCACACTGAGAATAAGACATGGCTGGTGATCCCGACTCTGGGTACAGAAAGTAAACTTTGTACGATACAAAGAGAAAGTAAGACAGATACCTAGGAAGTAGGTGTACCTTTATTCTTCACCTAGGAAATAAAGGACAGCGCATTTAAAGTGATTAAAATGGGATCTCTGCCTACCATACTGGAAGGCACTGCAAAAGACTCTGGGTGAGATAAGAACTCTTTAGACAGGCGGTTAGCTTGGTAAATTAAGATTAGTCTCTAGGATGATTATTATGATTTTATTTTATATGTAACCCCCTTGTTTCCATTATCCTTATGGTCTCTTGAAACTTTGATAATACACTTATCGTTTTTGCTATAAGTATATCTCAGTTCTGTGGTGTGAAGCTAGATGCTGATTCCTAGTTCAATCAGGCAAGCTGTTGTATACACTGCTCTCTTGGGGACCACAAACCTGGTATTTCTGTGAGCATTCAGTAAATAAAGGACTGGACACTACAAGGGAACGCTTCAAAATAATTCAGGGACTGAGTTATATTTATTGTTAACCTCCAAGGGAAAGCAAGGGCTGGAATAGCCCAGAGTAGATTGTCTGTCTGGCTAACAGCAGGCTGGTGATGTCAAGGAGCCAATAGTCAGTAAAACACAAGCAAGTCTCTCTCTCTCGCTAGAGGCAGGGGGTAATAAGGTGACTCTCAGTCCTACTGGGTATCCCAAGAACCATCACACAAACTACATGGACTCTGCACCATACCTACTGACTTACTTATAAGACTATCAGGTTGTTTCTTTGTTTTTTTTTAAATCATCTTTGCTTCTGTGTCATTTCTTTGTTATCACAAGGCCAGTGTACTGTTTTAAATTGTAACTATAATTAGCTTTTCGCTGGAAATGCTTTTAATAACTACTCTCAGTCATGACTGAAATGCAGAGAAATGGGCGGTAGAAAGAATAGGTAAGAAACAATCCATTATGACAAGTCAACACTATAACAAGGAGTCAGAGTTCTAACCAGTCCTGAGACAGGACTGTGTGTAATAAAAGGAGGAGGTTTCCAGCCTTCTAGGTTGACTTTACTGAATGTATGTTCCAAAGGACATAACCATAAACCCAGCGCATTAGACAAAGGCTCACAATGCAAATAAGTCATGTGCTAGCTTGATCTGCACAGGCATAGAAAAATATTTTTCATTACCCCCCAACTATTTAACGTCTCTGATCTTTTAGTAGGAGTTTGCTAAAAATAGCAAACCACCACCTTTGAAATACTGAACATTTAAAAAAAAAAATCTCAGTTCAGTGCCTCTAATTTCATAAAACTATGAACATGAAATATAATTTGTGATTACAGATGAAATTTATAACATTTGGCATGTGTGCCAAGTTTAGATCAAAACCCAGATTATAAATAAAAATTGCATAATTAACTGTCTCAGCAAAAGAACATCCCTCTTCCCATTCTCACCTGCTCATTTTAAAAAAAATAAATAAATAAAAAGGAATTAGTCTGGTTCGGACATTTTCCAAGCCTTCTGACTCCTAGATTCACAAGAGTTGTAACTGAAAGTGATTCTACCTTTACCCTCCAAAAATGTTAGAAGACTGTTTTTCCCTTTGTTTATTGACTTCACACACTTTGCTCCTATAAACAATATGTAGAGACACCACATGCATCATTCAAATGCACCAAACACTACTAATGCATGATCTGAAACAAAACTGGACTTTGGGACTGAATGTTGAAGTCCAGCTAGAAACCAAAACAAACGAAAAAAAAAAAGTTATTTAAAATCTTAGATAATCTAAAAGGCAGATGGGAAAAAAATGCTCTCTCTTATTCAGAATACTCAGAAGACGTAAGCATTGTGAACTATCATCTAAATTACATACTTCACTCTACACCATGTTTTAATTCTGAGTAAACTTTGTTTTAGAAGCATTTGTAATTCCCTCCCTCCAAAAAAAATTGTACAGAAGAGCTCTCTCCTTTACTGGTTTACTCCTTTAAAATATGTTAATGCATTCACCTAAACAATTGTATATAGTTTACCAGAAAATAATTAAATATATAAATCAAAAAGTGTCCATTTTCCTCAACTCCTTTCAAATTATACCAGAAACAACTGTAGCACTTATATCATAGGTTTAAAATCTTCAATAGAATAATCACAAAAACCACCACAAAATAATTCTTCAGTGATTAAGTTGCAACCTACCTGATGCACCAATTGGAGAGGTAGCTGGGGTCATACTATGGACATTCAGGCCAAAACTGGGGGCTGGACCTGGGGCTGGCACTACTACAGGTGGTCCGGGTGGGTTCTCTCTTTGTGGAGAGGTAAGAGGGGTGGTGGGCTGGGAAGATGGTCCACCTGCAAGCCGAGCAAGGCGCCTTCGACGGATCTGTACAAAGGAAATAAGTAAATAAAGTACACACACACACACACAGAATTTCACAAACATTGCACCAATGGTCCTTCCAAGCAATATGCATATCAACCTCTACCAAAAGGCATCACCAAAAACAAGAATATAATGTATGACCCTTGATATAAAGGGAAACCTGCATTGAAGATCACCTCCAATAAGCAATCCCCCTGTCTTATGTGACCATTTTAAAATACCCCTAGAGTTTCCAGTACAGTTTTGATATCTTTGAAGACCATCTCTACTGGCCAACCCAATTTGTGTTAGTCCCTTGAGTGGTCATTTAAGACAGGTTTCACTTCCTATTGCATAGCAATGTGAACACATATAACAATTCCCTTCCTCTAATTTAGCAATTGATGGAATCAACTATGTTCTTCTGTTAAAGGAACCTTATCAACATAAATGTTGCCCAAATTTCATAACATCTAAGACCAAGAGAAATGTTTGTATTTAAAAAAATGTCTTGTGAAAACAGATATCTTTAATCAAAAGATCATTACCCAACAGTGTTTGAAACCCAAACATGAAGACTCTATAAGTGACATTTTTCAGCCAAACAGAGAAATACAGAAAGTAAATGAAGAGATGAGCATCCTGCATCTAGGAGCAGTAAATGAGCATAAACTGACAGGTTAATTGGATTTTTAAAATTCTATCCCTTAATGTGTTATTAATAACACAAGTAAAGAAGTGTGTTTGCTTGCAACATGTGACAGGTTGCTAGTGTTCTTTATAATTTCTAAAATTTAGTACCACCACAAGCAGATTGGCTTGATACATAGGGTATAGACAAAGCAAAAATAATATCTACAGAATTTTTAGAACCAGAAAACTAAAAAAAAATTAAAAACTCAGAAAGTTAAATATTACCAAGAATCACTTCTCTAGCACTAAATCAGTGTTCAATCAACTGCACCATTTCTTACTTTTGCCCATAATACCCAAGAGTTGCCAAGCAGGTGAAAGAGGTGCAAGAAAAGATGTGTCAAGTGACTTACACCATGTTACTACAGCCATTTAATAGGCTGCCAAACCTTCCTCAATAGAGAAAGATGAACTGATCAAATTAAACCAGACTTGAAAAACTTTGGGGAAACATAGCTTCTGGAGCATCTCTTCCTTGACTCTAATGTCACGACATGAATATGGAAGGTGGAAAGAAAATAAATCTTTTTTAAAAAAAAACAACAAAAAAGGGCTTTGAATAGAATATCTTAATCCTACTCTTTACAAAGTGAAGTTGCAGTGTTTCTATCACAGCAAGACAAAGCAGCATCCACTCATGCAGCTAAAAACTGTTCTTACTGGGCTCTCTACAGAAAAATATTTAAGAAATAGAACTCACATTTTCCCCCAAATCTGTTTTGCAGAGTGACGAAAGCTGAAGATTTTATATCCTACATACCCACTTACTTGCAACTTTTCTGTAGTGTAACGTTGCTCTAACCATTAGCCAGTTACTACATTTCACCCAAGAGGTAGACATATTTTGGTAGTAGTTCAAGTAATCCCTATATATATATATATATATATATCACACACACACAAACCTTGTAAATGAGCTGTAACTCAGAGTATCCTCTACTGTTAACCTATATCAGGGTTCGGCAACCTTCGGCACACAGCCCTTCAGGGTAATCCACTGGCGGGCTGCGAGACATTTTGTTTACATTGATCATCCACAGGCATGGCCCCCCGCAGCTCTCAGTGGCCGTGGTTCACCATTTCCAGCCAATGGGAGCTGCGGGAAGTGGCATGGGTGGCCGCCACTACCCGCAGCTCCCATTAGCCAGAAATGGTGAACTGAGGCCACTGGGAGCTGCAGGGGATGGTCAACGTAAACAAAACGTTTCGTGGCCTGCCTGCGGATTACCCTGATGGGCCATCATGCTATTTATACTATATAAAATAGAGAACAATTAATGTGAGAGAAAAGTACCCCGAGGGTTTTCTTTCACACTGTGTCAATGACTGGATGTTGTTATTGTAAACTAATTCCTCTGCAAGAAAAAAATATCACTTTAAGATTCCAGTCCCAAAAAAAACTTATGAAAGTGCTGAACATGACACACAAGTAGCCCCATAAACTACAATGGGGTTACTCACATGTGTAATGTCTGCAGGACAAAGGCCCAAATCTCCATATCTGCATTAAAAAAAAAAAGTATAATTTTTGTGTGTGTCTGTAAATGGACTGGGGGTGGTCTAAAGCTAGAGTCATCACCACAGATGTCACAAGGAGACAGGAATATTTACTTGTCTCTTAATATTCATCCATGCAGCAATATAAAGGTGAATAAAACACAGCAAGAACTAAGTCCTAAGGTTTTGGATCCAAGTTCCAAAATTAGAACATAAACTAAAGCAAAGCCAAATTTACATCAGTTTTCAATTAGCTGGAAAGTTTCTAGACAATATAGTGAAAACTCAGCTTGGTCTCAAGTTGATTTGGTCACAAATCTCTGAAAATTAATTTGGCCACATTTAAGTCAGTGTATCAAATCAACTTACATAAGAACATAAGAATGGCTACACTGGGTCAGACCAAGGGTCCATGTAGCTCAGTATCCTGTCTTCTGAAAGTGGCCGATGAAAGATGCCACAGAGGGAATGAATAGAACAGGGCAATTATCAAGTGATCCACCGTGTCATCCAGTCCCACTTTATGGCAGTCAGAGGCTCGTTTACCTGCACATCTACCAATGTGATATGTGCCAGCAATGCCCCTCTGGCATGTACATTGGCCAAACTCGACAGTTTCTACATAAAAGAATAAATGGACACAAATCAGACATCAAGAATTATGACATTCAAAAACCAGTCACAGAACACTTCAATCTCTCTGGTCACTCGATTACAAACCTAAAAGTGGCAATTCTTCAGCAAAAAACTTCAAAAACAGACTCCAACAAGAGTCTGCTGAATTCGAATTAATTTGCAAACTTGACACCATTTACTTAGGCTTGAATAAAGACTGCGAGTTGATGTGTCATTACACAAAGTAAAACTATTTCCCCATGTTTATTTTCACTCCACTACTGTTCCTCACACGTTCTTGTCAACTGCTGGAAATGTCCCACCTTGATTATCACTACAAAAGGTTTTTTTGTTGTTTTTTCTTCTCTCCCGCTGGTAATAGCTCACCTTACCTGATCACTCTCGTTACAGTGTGTATGGTAACACCCATTGTTTCATGTTCTCTGTGTATATAAGATCTCCCCACTGTATTTTCCACTACATGCATCCAATAAAGTGAGCTATAGCTCACAAAAGCTTATGCTCAGATAAATGTGTTAGTCTCTAAGGTGCCACACATACTCCTTTTCTTTTTGCAGATACAGACTAACACGGCTGCTACTCTGAAACCAGAAGTTTATGGACTCCCAGAGCATGGGGTTGCGTTCCTCACCATCTTGGCTAATAGCCATTGACGGACCTACCATCCATGAACTTCTCTAATTCTCCCTTGAATCCAATTATACTTTCGGCCTTCATAACATCCCTGGGCAAGGAGTTCCTCAGGTTGACTGTGCATTGTGTGAAGAAGTACTTTCTTATGTTTGTTTTAAATCTGCTGCCTATTAATATCATTGGGCGATCCCTGTTCTTGTGTTATGTGAAGGGGTAAATAACACATTCACTTTCTCCACAGAATACACTTTATAGACCACTATCGTATCCCCGCATAGTCATCTCTTTTCTAAACTGAACAGTCCCAATCTTTTTCACCTCTCCTCATATTAAATTTGTTCCATGCCCTTAAACATTTTTGTTGCCCTCTCTATACTTTTTCCAGTTCTAATGTATCTTTTTTAAGATGGAGAGACCAGAACTGCATGCAGTATTCCAGGTGTGGGTGTACCGTGGATTTATATAGTGGCACTATGATACTTTGTCTTATTATCTATTGTTTTCCTCATGGTTCCTAACATTGTTAGCTTTTGACTGCTGCTGCACATTGAGCAGATGTTTTCATGGAACTAGCCACGATGATGCCACAATCTCTTTCTTGAGTGTTAACAGCTAATTTAGACCCCATCATTTTGTATGTATTGTTGGGATTATGTTTTCTAATGTGCATTACACAACACTGAATTTCATCTGCCATTTTATTGCCCAGTCATCCAGTTTTGTGAGATCCTTTTGTAACTCTTCACAGAGTATATTTAAAGAAAGACAAACCTGGGCTCTAGGACTCTGTGAGGTGGGAAGGTCCCAGAATCTAGGCTCCAGCCTGAACCTAGAAATCTACACAGCAGTGAAACTTCACCACAGCCAGAGCCCCATGAGCCCAAGTCAGCTGGTACAAGGCAGCTGTGGGTTTTTCTTTGCTGTGTAGACATACCCAGTCAGCTTTGCACTTAACTATCTTTAGTAATTTCGTATCATCTGCACACTTTGCCAGTTCAGTTTACCTCCTTGTCCAGATCATTTATGAATATGTTGAACAACTCCGGTCCCAGTACAGATCCTTGGGGAAACCCTGCTATTTACCTGTCTCCACTGTGGAAACTGACCATTTATTCCAACCACTGTTCCCTCTAAGCTGTGCCCGCGCACACGGCGAAACTGAAACACCGTGTGCACAAAAATTTTCACAGAAGCACAACAATTTGCACAGAACAAATTTTTTGCACACACGGCCTGTCAAAAATTAGAGGGAACATTGATTCCTACCCTTTGTTTCCTTCCTTTTAACCACTTACTGATCCATGATAGGCCCTTCCCCCTCTTATCCCATGGCTGCTTACTTTGCTGAAGTGCCTTTGGTGTGGGATCTTATCAAAGGCTTCCTGAAAGTCCAGATTCACTCTGTCCACTAGAGATCACCCATGTCCACATGCTTGTTGACCCATGATTCCCCTTTACAAATGTAGTGAGACTCTCCCCCAACATATTGTGTTCATCTATGTGTCTGATAATTCTATTCTTTACTACAGTTTCAACCAATTTGACTGGTACTGAAGTTAGGCTTACTGGCCTGTAAGCGCCAGGATCGCCTCTGTAGCATATTATAGAATTTGGCTTAGATATTCAGAAGAAAAGATTATTGGACACAAGAAGCCAATTCTCAGTCACACTATGGAACAGTATGAAATGAGAATTACTGTATCAGCCCATTTATCCAAAAGGTCTTCAAGACACCCTAGATAAACATGGGAGCAATGCATGGCAATATTATTTAACTGGAATGTATGTGCATCATGATTTTTGTACTTGCACTGCGGAAAGGTTATTCTTGATCTCCCTACTATATGAGAGCATTTTGGATTTCCATCTTCTTTTTCCCTTCTCTTAACAGCAAATCCACTCTGAAGCAGCAGCACTAACAGTCTCATTCATACTACTGTTGACGCTATACTAGTAACAATTCTGCTTAAACATAATTATTGCTAGTACAGTTTGCTTGACCAGTGGTTGGTACAATGGCTTAGCTACAGCCAAGTTTAAGGCCCAGTCTATTCCATAGAAATCTATTTTGTTTAAGTGTCCTCAAACACTCTAGTAATCCAGTCACATTAAAATGTGACTGGATTACTAGAGTGTTTAAGGAGGACACTTAAACATAGTAGATTTTAATGTGACTTGGTCTTCCCTGTGCTGATTGGCCCAGAGGATGTCATAACCATCTTAAGACATCCTGATAAAGCTCTCTTCTTGTGCCCTGATACTTAAACATGGTACATTTTGGAGATGACAGGGCATAAACAGCATTAAAATGGGGTTTCAACAGTGCTGTACACAGGCCAACACAGAGAAGTTCTACCTCAGGATATTTAACAGTTTGTTTAGCATGTCTCCCTGGGGGGGGGCAGGGGGGGATCCTATACCAACAGGTCAGGAAAGCCATGCTAGCTAATGACCATGTTTAAACACAGTTGTCAATAGTAGATTTTGACAGTAGCGTGAGTGGCATCCACAAGACCCCACTCTACACTACGATAAAAAACAAACAATCTGAGATGCCCATATTATAGTGTGTATTTCTAACAATTAAAATGTACATCTCCCCTTTTGCCTGTTCCTCATGTTTTACAGCAGCGATCAATATTAGTCGAGCAATGACAATGGTACTCAGACATACAAGGTGGGTGTGGTAGTATCTTTTATTGGCCCAACTTCTGTTGGTGAACTAGACAAGCTTTCAAGTTCCACAGAGCTCTTCTTCAGAGCTCTGGAATGTTTAGGGTTGTCTGTATTATAACATTTTCCCCTTGCTTTTGTGGACACACAAATCTACATCAGTGTTCAGGAGCACTGCTTTAATATATGTCAAGACCTTCAAAATGTCAGTTTTGACCTAGATTAAAGCTTTGTTCCTCAACACAGAGAGTCTTTTTTGGGTGTCAATAGGCAAAAAGTGCTGCAAGGTGGACAACTCTAGCCCTGTCATACCACCATGCACTAACACAGTTCTTTAAGCAGCGTAAACCAACTATATCAGTTCTAGTGCTATAAACCCAGCAGAGTGGTGGTGTTGTTGCCCTGCTAATATCAAGAGTTACAGCAAGACAAGGGAAATAAGCAAAAGGGAATACATAAAGTCTAACTGTCATTACAAACTCTCATTCAAATTAATGGAAGCGAAAAAAACAAAAACACAATCTTTATTAGCCAGATCTGATGGGTTTGAAGGCTAACCAATCCATTCAAAATAATTCCCAGCAGAAAATATGAAAAAACGATTGAAAAGTCACAGACAAGTAGAGTGTTGATGAAATGTCACACAATTCAGCTCATGTTATCTGAAAAATGAAAAGTCATCCCCTGACACTCTGATGCATAGCTGAGGAAATATCAACGACATGTCCTCACTTTTGTTTTTCCATTTGTCAAGTCCACCTGTACCAACACTGCTAGAAACAAACAAAAATATAACCAAAGTAAGTGTGCCTTGCTCACAAACAGAAGTTGTGCCAAGGAGGATAATTAGTAAAACAAAACTGCTGAATTTATAATCTAATTGGAAGTTACATTAGGGCTTAAAAATAATCTGTTTCCCCATCATTCAATTCATATATTTACAGAATGCTTTTCAAATAAAGAAGTGGTATGCAGGATGGAAAAAAAACAGAGGTGGGTGGAAATGGGAAGGAGAAACACAGTGATTCAGTTAGTGGTGTGACTGGGAGGAAAGGAATATAGAGGGGGAAAACAAGGAGAAAGGGAAGGCAACAAACATATAAAAGAAAAATCATTCAAGTGTCATTGGAAATTAAGACTACAGGTTTGATGTCACTTTTCCACATTATTCAAGCACATTTTCCGCCTTGCTAGCTTTTATCTTCACAGCAGGCCAACAAATTTGGGATCAAGTGGGAGAGAATGATAAGAGAGAGGAGAGGAAAAGGCACAGATGCTGAAACAGTAACACTGGATCAGCACGTTTACCAATTTATTCTCAAATACAGTCAAACCTCGATTATCCAAAACAAGGTCACGTCTTGCACAACATGTATTAATTGCACAGGAAATCCCACTCTGTTATCCATTATTTATTTCCCCTCATCCCCTAGTTTCAAGAGGATAATCAAGATTTGATTGCACCCTGTGTCACTTCGTATCCCCCCACCTACAGAAAGTGACAGGCCAAACCAAGTTAACTCAGAAGTTCTACTGAGAACAGTCACAATTACTACTTGCAACAAAGAGGGCACTATTACTACATGTAACATGAACAATTTCTTCCCAGAAAGCTTCCCCTCATCATTTAGCTGAGGTCTGTTGGGAGTATGGCATTTAGGCGCTTTTGAAAATCCTATCAGGCATCCATCTGCATCTTTAGGCCCTAAATACCTTTAAAGATCTGGCCCTAGGCTCTTTAGGGCAGGGACTGACACTTTTTTGCAGTGCCTAGCACGAGGCCCCAGACTCCAGAGTCACAAATGTATTAAGACAGTGCTTAAACCCCCACAATTCTTCTCAAACTGGTCACCACTTTACTAGTTCAGTCTGAAAGGCAAACTTACTTACCAAAGAATGAAGAAACAACGTAGTATTTTGAAACATTTTACTAAGAAAGGATGACTATTTACCATACAGTAACCCTACACTATACAGGTCTTGGTTTCAACAGTATCTCGTATATAAAGGGCAAGTTATTTTGTGCCATTCTTTATATGGGGCCTTGAACCATCAAGAGCTACCTTTCCTATATAACCTTTTATACAATATTAACAAATTAAGTTAACACAAAAATCTAAGCAGCCCAATGGAACAGCTGCATTAGTTCTTATTAGTTCACTTAGCACTAGATGTATCTAGGCTCTTTCTGGAAACTAGCTTTCAGAACACTTTTCATCTTAATGGACTTCTACAAAGCTGTCAGCTGGATACTCAACAACACAAAAGATGAAAATAGCTCGATCACTAAAAATAGCAAATTCAGGACTTTATTTATACAACAGACCAATAAAGATACAACCACAGCAACTAGTCTTTCATCCTCATATACTTTTGACCACAAAAATTGAAGTGATTTTTATTTGTATCTATTTTGGAGCAATGGTACTAGATCAGCTGAGATTCTAAGCAAACAACCTTTATTCTTCCATGAAAGAGCGGTTTCAAAACTGCACAATGCCAAGAGAAGAACTGACATTAACTCCAGACCCTAATACATCATAGGGAAATAAAAACAATATACCAGCAACAGCATGTCAAGCAAGTTTAAGAAATATTTCATCTTTTCAATGCACTGTTCATTGAAGAACTTGATGGAGGTTATTTAGCCCATTTAAAAATGAGGACATTTTAAGAAATGACAGGTCACTAAATTGTCTCTACTTCAAGCCACATTTTTCTGTCGCCAATTTCCGTTCCTGTTTTCACATGCAATTGTTAGCTTTGCCTCATTTGTAACTCAAAATATTCATTCAATTCTGGCCTTGTTCCTCCGACCTAACTCTCATACTCTCCTGATGCTTCTGCCCCATCTTCCTCTTTCATGTCTCCATGCTCTTGTAGACCCTCTTCCCACATAATATTCTTTAGGTGCTACAGGCCCTGTTTTTTGCAATAGAGCTTTATTATAGCACCATGAAAAGTTGCATCAGCATGCAGCTTTAGTGTTGTAACTGAACATTTTCCTACGCAATTAGTGAACTGTGCCAAACAGATGTTAGCCCCTGCCCTGAAAAGCGAGCAATATAAAGGCTCAGGCATTGATAATAGTCACTTTAAAATTATTGTGAACCATTGGTCCTTATGGTTTCCAAATAAACATGCACTGAAGTGAATGGAAGGCCATTGACTCCAATGGAAGTTTAATCTGTCACAAAGGGTGAAAACCTGAAGCCTCAATTGAACAGAGGGTTAAGAGTTCTTAAGAGAGAATCTAAATCAGAGTCTATTAACATCCTTCTTTAAAAGACTAGCCACATTTTCACATCATGTAGACACAAATCAAGACAAAAAACAAAAATATTCAGAATAAAACTACAAGAGATTTTACAAAGGAGGAAAGGGATGCATAAGATATCCCAAAATATTTTCCATACCAAGAACACACTAATAATTCACCAAGACCATTATTCTCCCATATTTCTTTCAGTTTCAGTTTGTCAAGCTCACTCATATTTGTGACAGACAAATCCATCCATTTATCTTACTAAATATTGTGATTATATTTCTGTGTGGCAATATCCCATTCTATTTCCATGAATGTGGAAGACCTTACAATATTCAGCAGAACCTTGCTAGCTTTCCCTTTGCTATGCCACACACCTCAGATTTAATACTGAGCAGTAGTGAGATCTCACTTTACTTTCAGTGCTTTTACAAAATATACTACAGAACATTTATTACTATATAGAATCACTTGTCAATGCCTTAATCTTTCTTCTTTTGAAATAAATTCTACATATCCCTTTACCTTTAAGGGAATTCAAGCCTTAACATATATATTGTAATGTTTCAGTCTTGCACTTTTAAAAGTTGTGTTTCTTTATTCACCCACTAATCTGTAAAATCCAGTAACATGTGAGGATCTCCCAGACATTAGTAGAAATCAGCAAAGTTCTACTGTACTTAAACTATATTTTGAAATTAGAAGAAGCATCCAACCCATGTCACTACCTTCAACCACTGGCAATGCTCAGCATATTAAGTTTCCACCAAAAAAGAGTTTTCTTCTCAGCTCCATCCAATTTAGAGACAAAGGAAATCTAGTAATCTTTAAAACAGCTATATTTTCCAATAATGGCCACCTAAGAAACAGGACTTGCTGCAAACAGCAGCAGCAAAAAGGGGAACTTGGAGGAAATAAAATTGATTTGGTTCTGAAGAAGGTCTTTTCCGGTTAAAAGGGTGTGTATATGTTAACCACAAAAATTGATGACATTACTCCCTTAAAAAAAAAACCATACGGTAAAGCTTACCTCAAGCAACCACCCAAAGGACCAACCAGCCGAGATCTTTAGCTAAAATTTTACTAGAAAACTTGGGGAAGACTTTAAGAAGCTACTTAAGAAAGTCAGAGATTTTCCTTAATGAAGATGGAATCCTTAGTGGAGGACTCTGTAGTTTCTGCAATCTCAGTTCCATGATACTGCAGTTCTGATGTCAGTAATTTACGGTATCAGTGACATAACCAGGTTTCTATGGGATGAACGGTCTAAAAATCTAACAAAATGCTTCATAATCAGACACAGTTGGGAAGTACGATCAAAAGAATTAGATATAAAAATATTACTCATGAAACATACCTACTAAATTATAGGCTGTTCCCAATACTAGGAACTACGTTACTAGCATCTCCCACCCAATGTCACATGGGAAATGTAGTCTCTATACCACCACAACATATGAAGACCATCCCCAGCCACATACCTATGAGGCACTTTTTCCTAGCTTCTATTGCGACACAGTAGGACTGCTAAATCATGACTTACAACATGATCAAAAATATCCCAGTATTTTGTAATACAAACCTGAACAACAACAGCAGCAGCCGCCTTGTTCTACAAGCTGGTCACCAAGTATGGCACAGAATAAAAGCCATTTCTCCCTGCTACCTCTACATTCTAACCACAGAGAGTAAGTCTGCAGTTAACCTAGTAGTAAACCAGCTGAATCTGAGGCCCTGAACAATTATGTTGCAGCTGATCAGTCATTGTTTACAGTATAGTTTCCTATGAAAATGTGTTTAAGGGAAGGGGTAGGGAGAGAATGTAGGTTTGAAGGGGTACATGAAGTGGACACTCGGGTAGATGGAGGTTACCAGAAGCAGGAAAACTCCTATGTCAGATCGAAGTAATCTAATCTTTCTCTAAAATATAAACGCAACAGCAGATCCTGAGAGTACATCGGGTTGCATTTAAAAAAGAAGAAACAGAAATAGTTTGCAAATGATTTGCCCCACTTATTGCCCACCATAAGAAACAAACCTACAACTTTATCTGGAAGAATAAAGAGAAGGAAAAAATTAAGGAAATTGAAGTCAGCCACAGAAAACAGGTTGACCTGTTCTAACATGAGCTAACCTGAGTTCTTCATAGAGCTGTGAAAAAAAAAGAAACCCTGTTAAATATGAAACCACACATATATCTCAACTGTCTCAAGTATTGACAAAGGGAAGACTCTTGAAGGAGATTTTAAAATGTCTCGTTCAAAAACAAGATAAAAATCCCAAGAGAGATTTTTTTAAAAAATTCCTAAAAATTAACCCAAAATGAAACAGTCATCCCATAAGTGAACAGGCAGGTACAAACATACAAATAAACAATAAACCGAAAGAAAAGGAATTCAACCTCCACCCTCAAACAAGATAATTACAAGCCAGAAAAACCATGTTGAGGTGCTACAAAGAGACTGGAGTGAAAAAAACCAAACTCTAGACAGAGAAAAAGTCACATTATTGTACTTTTCTTTATCAAAAAGAAAAGGAGTACTTGTGGCACCTTAGAGACTAACCAATTTATTTGAGCATGAGCTTTCGTGAGCTACAGCTCACTTCATCAGATGTTTCGTGAGCTGTAGCTCACGAAAGCTCATGCTCAAATAAATTGGTTAGTCTCTAAGGTGCCACAAGTACTCCTTTTCTTTTTGCGAATACAGACTAACACGGCTGTTCCTCTGAAACCTTTCTTTATCAAAGTTTCCCCTTTGGATCAGCAAGACATACATGAACATCCCCAGAACAAGTGCCCCCTCCTCCTTCTCCAAATTAGAAAAATGAATGGCTTTACCCAGTAGCCCAGGTGTAACCCTAGAGTTCAAAATACACACTCAATCCCATCCTCCTCTCCTAAAGAGCACCAATACCCCTCAGATCCACCCTAATGCTAAGACTCCGTTCTTCGACTCACCCTTCTCCCTCCCAGCATCCAGCCTTTTCCCCCACCCCAAGACCCTCAAACTCACCTCATCAGCGCTCAGCTCCTCCATCGCTTTCCTCTTAATGGTGAAAGTAGTTTGGGGGCTCTTTGCTTCTCTAGGGGACGAGAGCTTCGGGGGAATTCGGTCCTGCTGCCTCTTGCCCCAGGGGTGTCTCAGAATTGCATAGTCAGAGGTGAAGCACAACAATACAGAATTCACCCTCTCTCTGCTTGCCACTCAGGCTAGGAGCAGCAAACCACTCCGCCAACTGCAGCTCAGGTCCTCTCAGTGGCGGCTGCCTCCCTGCGCCCCAGCTGTAACTGCTGCACCCTGCCCCAGCTCCAGGCGCCCAGCTCTTGTTCCCCGTTCTGCTGTGCCCTCGCTCAGATGCCCTCAGCTCCTGCTTCCCCCCCCACCCCCCCGCTTCTCCAGGTGCCTCCTTCCCCTGTTGCCCCCAGCTCCTGCTGCCCCCTGTACTGCAGGAAGGGCGACACCAGTTCCTGCCTGCCTCAGCCCTGCCCGCTCAGTGCCCCGCCCGGCTGCCCCCTCGGCCGCTTGCCCGGCTCGCTGCCCCTGCCCCACACAGAGATTATTCATCAAAACAAGAAGGCACGGCGGCCATCTTGGGGAGAGATCACGTGAGCCCGCCCGGGTGCTCCGACGGAGCTGAGCACGCCGTGCCCCGCTCCGAGGCAGCCAATAGCAGCAGGAGGAGGCGGCTGCGGGCGGCCACGGCCGCTCAGGGCGGGGGGGAGCGCTCCGGCCGCGGGCACGGTGAGGGGAGGGTCCGGCCGCTGCGCCATAGCAACAGGGGCGGGGCAGTAGGGGGCGGGAAATGGGAGAAACTGGCATTTGGGCGGGGGAGGAGAGAGAGGCAGCGGGAGAGCGACTGGGAGGGGCACAGCCCGGGGGGTGTTGAGGCGGGATATGATGGAGACGGAAGGGGAGAGGTGGGATGGAAGGTGGGAAGGAGGGAGGGGAGGATGGAAGGGGCAGAGGTGGGGTGGCAGGTGGGAGAGGTGGGAGGAAGAAGACGGAAGGGGGAGAGGTGGGGAGGATGGAGGTGGAAGGGGGAGAAGTGAGATGGGAGGATGGAGATGGAAGGGGAGAGGTGGGGAGGATGGAGGATGGAAGGGGGAGAGGTGGGAAGGAGGGAGATGGACGGGGAGAGGTGGGGAGGAGGGAGGATGGAAGGGGAGAGGTGGGGAGGAGGGAGGATGGAAGGGGGAGAGGTGGGGAGGAGGGAGGTGGAAGGGGGAGAAGTGAGATGGGAGGATGGAGATGGAAGGGGAGAGGTGGGGAGGATGGAGGTGGAAGGGAGAGAAGTGAGATGGGAGGATGGAGGATGGAAGGGGAGAGGTGGGGAGGATGGAGGATGGAAGGGGAGAGGTGGGGAGGATGGAGATGGAAGGGGGAGAGGTGGGAAGGAGGGAGATGGACGGGGAGAGGTGGGGAGGAGGGAGGATGGAAGGGGGAGAGGTGGGGAGGAGGGAGGATGGAGACAGAAAGGGGGGAGGTGGGAAGGAGGGAGGATGGAAACGGAAGGGGGCGAGGTGGGAAGGAGGGAGATGGACGGGGAGAGGTGGGGAGGAGGGAGGATGGAAGGGGGAGAGGTGCAGAGGATGGAGATGGAAGGGGGAGAGGTGGGAAGGAGGGAGGATGGAAGGGGGAGAGATGGGGTGGAAGGTGGGAGAAGTGGGAGGATGGAGATGGAAGGGGGAGAGGTAGCATGGAATGTGGGAGGATGGAAGGGGGAGAGGTGGGTGAAAGGTGGAACAGGTGGGGAGGATGGAGACAGAAGTGGGAGTGGGGTGGAAGGGTGACCAGATGTCCTGATTTTATAGGGACAGTCCCAATATTTGGGGCTTTTTTTTATATGGGCTCCTATTATCCCCCACCCCCATCCCAATTTTTCACACTTGCTATCTGGTCACCCTAGAGGGTGGAGATGGAAGGGGGAGAGGTGGGAAGGATGGAGACAGAAGAGGGAGAGGTGGAAAGTGGGGAGGATGGAGACGGAAGGGGGAAGGAGGATAGGTGGGGTGGAAGGTGAGAGAGGTGGGGGGATGGAGACGAAAGGGGGTGAGGTGAAGGTGGGGAGGATGGAAGGGGGAGAAGTGGAAGGTGGGGAGGATGGAGATGGAAGGAGGAAGGAGGAGAGGTGGGGTGGATGGAGACGGAAGGGGGAGAGGTGGAAGATGGGGAGGATGGAGACAGAAGGGGGAAGGGGGAGAGGTGGGGTGGAAGAGGTAGGAGGATGGAAATGGAAGGGGATGCAAAGGGGAGGGGAAGGAAAGGAGAAAGAAGTGTGAAAGAAGGAAACGAGGAAAAGCAAAGAGGTCTGAAGAATATTTTAAACTGCCTCCTGATATATCTGCAATTGGAAGTAACAAGTATGAAAAACTCAAGCTTTTATTTAAGGGAGGGAGGGGGAGAGTTTCCCTTTTACTTTTGTTTAACCTGTGAGACAACAATGTTATTGTCATTCTAACAAGAATTGTTTGTAGGTGGTGAGGTAAGTTCTCCAAACCGCTGAAGTGCTTGTTCCCTGACTCTAAACATTCAGTAACTTCCAAAACCCAGGCCATATTTCACACCCTTCCCTATTTTGGGTGACCTGCTGTGTCAGTTGCTGAATACATCTTTCCTGTGACAGTAACCACTCGTGTCATGTTTAATTTACCTTGGTCTGCCGCAGCTTTGTTGCTTTTGTGTGGCTTTCCCTCCAGCCTTTGTGTTTATCAGAAAAATTCACATTCCTTATGGGGGTCAATAAAACTATGCTACAACCTCACTAGAAACAAATCTGTTGAATGGCGTGTATCTGATTTTAGCATGGTCAGATATCATGGGGTGCAAATCCAGTGCTTGGAAAATCAATGGAAGTTTTGCCATTGACTTCTTGGGAGCAGGACCTCATACCTCAGTGTATGGTAGCAGTGGGCAATGGCGTTCAGGTTAATCTGTCAACAATAAGTGTTACTACCATGCCATAATCCGGTTTCCAGAGTTTGTATGAAGGCCTTTCAAACATTTATTGCCATTTAAATGGCCCCCCACTTATCTAGCCTGCTTTATGGTGTGAACAAAGGAAGGAAAAAAAGGATTCAGTATTGCTCACTTTCTGTTCCATTATCTCCGTGTTTTTCTATTAACTAATTATATAAGTCTTATGACACCCCAGTTGGGTAGGTGAATTATCCCCATTGTACAGAGGGGATAAACTAAGGCACAGATAAGAAACCGACTTGTCCTCAATCATGCAGCGATTTAATAGTGGAGCCAGAATAGAACCCTTGCTCTAACTTCTGAGGAAAAGTGATGGGGCAGATACAATATTTAGAGGCCCCCTAGTCATGACGCATTCTAGCCCAGAGTTGCTCCAAAGAGATGGTCATGTTGAGCCAAACAATGGTATTGGTCTCTTGGGGTTAAATCCCAGCAGGAGTTTCCACAGCGCATCTGAGAGAGGGCCTCCCACAGTTGAGGTATCAAGTGCAGTTGAGCTAACTTAGGCTCAGAACCTTAAATGAGACTGGGTCTCTTTTATGAGAGAAAAGAAAAAAGGGATTGCTATCTAAAAACCAGGATAGTGTGGCAGAAAACCTGCTTTGTTTATATATGGCTTATTTTGGAGTATACAGATTTAAACTGCATAAAAAGAATATAAACTTATGATTTATAAATTTTTGATTGCATAAAAAATGTAAAATAAACCTGAAACGTTAGTGTGGGTTTTTCCTCTGCTTTATGTGAAATGCATGCAAAGTTTCTATTGAATAGCATGGATCATGGTCTTGCCATGTCTATGCAGCCTCTCTTTTATATGAAATCAAAATAATCCCCATTCTATGGCCACTAACCATTCTGTTTGGGATTCTTCTTTAGAGGCATACCCAGGCCCGCCAATGGATGGGGGGGCCAAAGGGGGCAATTGCCCAGGGGTCTGGGCAATTTAAAAGGGCCCGGGGGCCCCCAGCCACCACCACTGCCGCTGGCAGAGCAGCAGAGCCAAGGTAGGCTTCCTGCCCGCTCTCACTCTGCGCTGCTCCCGGAAGTGGCCAGAACAGCCATACAGCCCTGGGGGAGGGCAGGGGGTCTCCGCACGCTGCCCCCGCCCCAAGCGCCCACTCTGCAGCTCCGATTGACCAGGAACTGTGGCCAATGGGAGCTGTGGAGGCTGTGGGCAGCAGCACGCAGAGACCCTCTGGGCCCCCCCGCCCCGCCTAGGAGCTGCTGCCAGAGGGATGTGCCAGTCGCTTTTGGGAGCCACCCAAGGTAAGCACCACACCCCCTGATCCCCTTCTGCCCCCAAACCCAGCCTGAAGCCCACACCCCACACCCAAGCTCCCTCCCAGAGCCCGACTCCTCACCCCCTCCCGCACCCAAACTCCTTCCCAGAGCCTGCACCCCGCACCCTCTCCCACATCCAAACTCCCTCTCAGAGCCCGACCCCTCGCCCCCCCACACCCAAACTCCAGCCCAGAACCTGCACCGTGCACCTCCTCATGCACCCCAACCTCCTGTCTCAGCCTGATGAAAGTGAGTGAGGATGGAGGAGAGTGAGTGACAGAGGGAGGGGGGATGGAGTGAGCAGGGGGCGGGGCCTTGGAGAAGCAGTGGGGCAGGGAGGGGGCCTTGGAGAAGGGGCAGGGCAAGGGTCTTTGGGTTTGCACAGTTAGACAGTTGGCAACCCTACCAGGCAGGGCGTGTGGAAGGCTTGGGCCGTGCCGGAAGAGCGCACCCAGCAGCTCACTGAGCACCAGTCAATGCAGTCGCAGCGCCACCTAAATGTCAGGTGGACTTTGTCCACATGGGCACGCCTTGTGCGTGCCTGGGGGCCCACTGATTGTTCTGCCCTGGGGCCTGAAATTGCTGTTGGTGGGCCTGGCCATACCATAAATGTACTTCTAGCTTTCTGATAAGTGGCCTTTGTTTCAAATTAACATATCCGTGAGTTATATGTATAGGCCCACATTGATATTAAAATGATATAGTATTTAAATTTGAGATGTTTTACAAACATAGTAAAATAGATACGTGCACACAATCCTCTCCACCTCTACCTTGTCATGTTGCTGGAAACAGCAATCCCCATCTGTCAAGGGGCCCTCAGTTGTTTCCTAGTAATCCCCTTTCAGTTTTCCTTCTTAAATATGGGCTAGTCTACACTACAAGTGCTACATAAGTGTAGCTGCACCAGTGTAGCACATCTGGTGAAGACGCGCTATGCCAACGGGAGAGAGCTCTCCCGTCAGCATAATAAATCCACCTCCGTGAAAGGCAGTAGCTATGTGGGCAGGAGAAGCTGTGTCATAGCACTGTCCACACCAGCGCTTATGCGCTTACGTCACTCTGGGGGATGGCTTATTCACATCCTTGAGCGACCTAAGTTAAACCGAAGTAAGTTGTAATGTAGACCTGGCCCAAATAGACCTTTCAGTGGTTGTCCCTGATCTTTTTCCCTTGTGTAAGAATAAAAATTTACATATTCTCATCTACTTGTAGCTAGTCTCTCCATTCAGTCCTTTAATGGCTTTTAGTATCACCATAGAAGACATCCCCATTTTCCCCAATCTTTTTTATTTTTCCTGGCTTTGCATTTGAATAATCATGAATTATAATGAGAACAAACCACTCAAGGTCTGTCTCTGCACAGGGAGACTGTGTTCATTTTCAGCTCTATACCTAAGATCAATCATTACTTTCCTAATCTATATGGGTGGAAAAGAGGATTTTTTAAAAAAAAAAAGAAAGAAACCCAGCTCTTTTTGAAGAGGACAGAAGACAGGGAGTTTGTATCTTTGCACTGACATTGTCTGCAGGTTGAACAGTCACTGTTACCAAGGCTCTTAATAGAAAACTGCTTGTAGCAGCCTAGCCTGAGTCAACTGATGACAGAAGCTTATAAAAGGAGGACAACAGGAACCTCCTGAGACAAAAGCAAGTTGGGCTACGTGGACATAAAATAGAATTTAGCAAGAGTGCATATTACATGAGCGCAATAAATACATTTAAAAACAACAACAAGTTGCAGAAAATTGAAAGAAGTCCTAGAATTTTTTTCAGATATTGTGCCATACCAATGCTGTACCTGCAGTCCAATTCCATCATTCCCTAACTTGACTTATTTTAAGAATGTTTAAGAAAAGTGTTTCTCCATGGAAAGTGCTTTTGTTAGGAAATGTCTAGATCCTCTTTTATGAGCCACCACTGACAACCTGAAGACTAAACTCAGAAAGCCAGTCAACGACTGGGTTATGGCAAAGCTATGGTTAAAGCAAAGCAGGATCTCAGTCTCTAGTCTTTATGTATATAATCTGATTAGCGACTACATCATCATAATATCTAAGTGACATTTATTATCTTAATAACTTTATAATATAGATTGACATACTTTCTAGAGTTGGAATTTGCTTTTGATATCCAGGGTTTGATATCCAGTGGTTATGTTCAAGAGTGTATTACTAACTATGGTAGGAAAAGGGATGATGTATGCCAGTGGAAGTCGAGTGCTAATGCCCAATAGTGTAATATCGGGGGTTACCTTGAAACAGAGAACCTTACAGTTGTAAGGTTGGGTCTGTAACTCAATTAGTATATTGTATTATATCTCCTTCAGAATTGGTTTATTGGTCTTTATTCAGCATTTATTTTTTTAGAAAGGAATATCTATTTATTGTATTTTCTGCTGCCCTTTTTGTAGGATCTTTGTGCCAATCATTATCTTCATGCAGTTATTGGTCATGGATGCTGCTTAATCCTGTATCCCCTTTTCTCTTTTGGATTATGTTTTTCATGCTGCCTTTTGTATTTTTCCTCCAGGAAAAATCTTAATCTTTCAAATGTTCCTTTTAGGTATGTTTTTTTGAAGAACTGCAGTCAGACCTCTAGTTGTTTTACCTGATTTCACTTGACAGTTCATATGCTGGTCTGTAATGGCTACCTCAATGTTAGCAACATTTTACATAATAGTACATAGAGCATGTCAGAAAATGAGTAAGGGGAATGGATAACCCCATCTCTGCACAAATTTGACATTGCTGGTTGTAATTCTGATAGCTGTTTTTGAAGACATACAGTATTAAGTAAGAATTAACCCAAAGGTCACTCCTAAAAATGGCAGGGAAAAAAGTTTCTTCTTTGGTTTGCTTGTAAAAATATCATTTGAAGCAAACTGAGTCCAGTGAAGAAGACTTTCTACTGTTCTGTATGCCATGCTCAACGTTGCTTCCTTTCTGCACATCCTCATCCTAGGAAGGGTTTACAAAGCTTATGAACCCTAGCCGTCTGCACAGTGAAGTGTTAAATTACTTTTCCTTTGTTTTTAGGTGGTCTGTTTTCATTGCAAACTCTGATGGGCAGGGACCTTATCTTTATATATCCGTATGTGATTGGTGTATGTGGAAATCATACAGTGGTCAGATACGGCACTAGCTTAGAAGCTGTCTCTGACTTGGGGCTGGTGTGAAAATGTTGTATCCACTTTGCAATTATTTTTGAATGACTGCTGCAAAAAGAGAAAAATTTCATCACCAAAATGGCAGTCAGAAAATCTAAATGATCTATAGTGCCTACAAAAGAGACTTTTCTAATATTTTCACAATGGAGAGAGGTAAATAGGAGGGTCCACCAAAATTGTGTACTGCGACCTGTGCTGTTCAACATATCCATAAATGATCTGGAACAGAGGGTGAACAGTGAGGTGGCAAAATTTGCAGACTATACAAAATTATTCAAAATAGTTAAATCCAAAGCTGACTGCAAAGAGTTACAAAGAGATCTCACAAAACTGGGTGACAAAATCACAGATGAAATTCAGTGCTAATAAGTGCAAAGTAATACACATTGGGAAAAAATAATCCCAACTATACATTCAAAATGATGGGTTCTAAATTAGCTGTTACAACTCAAGAAAGGGATTGTGGATAGTTCTCTGAAAATATCTGCTCAATGTCCAGCGGCAGTCAAAAAAGCTAACAGAATGTTAGGAACCATTAGGAAAGGAATATATAAAACAGAAAATATCATCATGCCGTTATATAAATCAGTAGTACCCCCACACTTTGAATTGTGTGTGCAGTTCTGGTCACCACATCTTAAAAAAAATATATTAGAATCAGAAAAGGTGCAGAGAGGGCAACAAAAATGATTAAGGGTATGGAACAAATTCAGTACGAGCAGAGATGAAAAAGATTGAGACTGTTCAGCTTAAAAAAGAGATGATTATGGGGGGGTATGATAGCGGTCTATAAAATAATGAATGGTGTGGAGAAAGTGAATAAGGAAATGTTATTTACCCCTTCACATAACACAAGAACAGGGATCACCCAATGATATTAATAGGCAGCAGATCTAAAACAAACATAAGCAAGTACTTCTTCACTCAACGTACTGTCAACCTGTGGAACACCTTGCCAGGGGATGTTGTGAAAGTCAAAAATATAACTAGGTTCAAAAGAGAATTAGAGAAGTTCATGGAGGATAGGTCCATCAATGGTTGTTAGCCAAGATAGTCAGGGATGCAACCTCATGCTCTGGGTGGCCCTCGAATTGTCAAACATCTGACACTATGCATTGTCAGAGACAGGATATAGGGCTAGATGGAGGATTGGTCTGACCCAGTATGGTCGTTCTAATGTTCTGTGTTCCTTTGGGATTTTACTCCTGTCCTTGGCTCCTAGAGCTCAACAACACACATCTCCCATTGCAAAGAAAACAGGTATGAACAGTGTAGACTAGTTTATAGTATCTTAATTTATTTACAGTTTATCTCTTTCCTAGTCTGTTTGAGAGTAAAACTATTTCCTTTCTCTTTTCACATTGTGTCTCAAGCTGCTGAATTTTGTATCCTCTGAAGGCTCTTCAGTCAGCTGGCATGTTGCTGAAAAGGTACAATCTGGTTAGGCAGTTCTGTTTTTGTTGTTAACCAATAATTTTCTAATGTCTAGGATGTGCACGTGAGAGCTCTCAGTCCTCTCATGAGTATCCCAGTTTAGCACTGGCTAAATAATATTAAGTAAGGCTGTAGTAATGGGAGCGCCCTTAGCTCTCCTGGATGAGGGCTCTTTGGTATATTCAATAATACCAGCTTCCCAGCAATGGTGCTTCACCGCAAAAGGCCTGATTCTGCCAATATGAGCTTTCTGATAGTAGTGCTTTGCCACCTGGGAATCTTATGGGGGTGAGGAGATCTGTGCACCAAAAATATTCTCAAGAATGCAATATCAGAATCCTCTTACATTATGACGACTTTGAAGCTGACAGCCTGTAGGGTTTATTATTAGTACTATGTTGCTTTAAAAAAAAATCCTAATGCAAACCAAAGTATTTCAAAGAAGATGCAGCATGTTGCAAAGATGCCACCTAGTGGAGTAGGGAATCTAGGGTGACTTGCAACCTCTTATTTCCCTGCATGTGAGTTGCTTACTGGATGTGACAGAGCTAGTTCACTGCTTTGAAGTTTAACCCCCACTGAATTAGGGTAACAGTGACTTATCTTCACTCTGAATCAGTGTCTTTTTTTAATCAAATTAAAGCATACATTGCTCTGAGCTAAAACAATAGGAAGGTGTATCAGGTTTAGTCAGCTACATGGCAGGAATTTTATTATACTTGTTTTTCCGCTTGAGAGATGGGTTTAGGCAGATCCTTTTGGGAAACAAATCTACACTAAAGTTAATCACATTAACCTAACTAAAATGGGAAGGAGAGTTTTGTCTTGTGTATCCAACACTATCAATAAAATCTCAGACTTCCTCCTACTCTGTGCTGCATCAGTTGAGTAATTTTGCTGTCTTTTCCTTGTTTTGAGTGCCAGTTTAAAAGGACCATCCTCAACAGGAAACAATTCCATGTAATTGTGTCTGTTTCAAACTACACACATCATACACACTGTAACAAACTTTTATGTCTGTCATTGTAAAAAGGAAAATCTCAAGGTCTTCAAGAACAGTTTTGCCCATCATGCTTTAGCGCGCGCAAAGTGTAGATGTTTGAAAAGGTGACCAAGAAAATGGTTTTCTACTATGTATGTTCTCGCTCAAGGATGCCAGATCCTAAATTTGCTGATTTTACATGTAAACAATTTTTTTCTATCTACTCTACTCAGCCTAGAGTGATAGTTCCTTTCTGCTCCTGTGGCAGCACAAGGAATAAGAACTCTACAAACTAAATTATGTCATAAGTGATGCCTCTGCAACCCATTTTTCCTGCTCCATCTGTAACCTAGGGAACAAGTTAGCCCTCCACTTCTGATTTAGTTAACAATTCTGTTGGTGCATGAGCCAGAACAGAATCAAGCTTACTCTGCAGTAGCTGTTTTGTCTCTGTGCTCCTAAAAGAAATAGTCTTTTGTTAGTAGAGTGAGCTAAGACAACTCTGAAAACACATCAGGAGCAGATCTGTTGAATCAGAAAATGTCAAGTGTAGTTCTCGCCTGAAAACTATCACTTTCAATTACTTTGCAAGCTGAACACAGTTCAGTTGTTCATTAGACCCATCTTCATAGTAACAATCAGAGTAGTTCACCTGTTGTAAAATACCCTTTCCAGTTCCACTATTTGGAGAATGGAGAAACTGCATTGCAAATATAGAATTTAACTCCCTGGACCGTTGGTTGGTTTAGTCTAAAGCTCCTTCTTCAGAGTTCTTAGTCATGTTGATCAAATAATCAGCTCCTTTGTAGAAAGATTGGGATCTTTGGATAGGTCTGGATTCAGACAGAATGTCTTAACTATTTGAGTCAAAAAGTAATATGAGCAGAAATCCCATGCAATATATGCTGTTGCTTTATCACTTGTAATTATGTACACCCACCATTAGCTAGTTATAAATAATTACGAGGGCTGTCAAGTGATTAAAACAATAAATCCTGATTATTCATGCAATTAAACAATGGAATACTATTTAAATATTTTGGATGTTTTCTACATTTTCAAATATTGATTTCAATTATAACAGAATACAAAGTGTACAATGCTCACTTTATATTTATTTTTTATTACAAGTATTTGCACTGTAAAAAAAGAAATAGTATTTTTCAATTCACCTAATATAAGTACTGTAGTGCAATCTCTTTATCATGAAAGTTGAACTTACAAATGTAGAATTATGTACAAAAAAATACTGCATTCAAAAATAGAACAATGTAGAATTTTATAGCCTGGAAGTCCACTCAGTCCTACTTCTTGTTCAGCCAATCCCTCAGACAAAAGTTTGTTTACATTTGCAGGAGATAATGCTGCCTGCTTCTTGTTTAAAATGTCACCTGAAAGTGAGAACAGGCATTCTCATGGCACTGTTGTAGCTGGCGTTGCAAGACATTTACGTGCCAGATGTGCTCAAGATTCACATGTCCCTTTGTGCTTCAGCCACCCTTCTAGGGGACATGCGTCCATGCTGATGATGGGTTCTGCTCAACAACAATCAAAGCAGTGCGGACTGACGCATGTTCATTTTCATTATCTGAGTCAGCTGCCACCAGCAGGAGGTTGATCTTTTTTTGGTGGTTTGGGTTCTGTAGTTTCCACATTGGAGTGTTGCTCTTTTAAGACTTCTGAAAGCATGCTCCACACTTTGTCCCTGTCAGATTTTTGAAGGCACTTCAGATTCTTAAACCTTGGGTCAAGTGCTGTAACTATCTCTAGAAATCTTACATTGGTATCTTCTTTGCATTTTGTCAAATCTGCAGCGAACGTGTTCTGAAAATGAGCAACATGTGCTAGGTCATCATCCAAGACTACTATAACATGAAATATATGGAAGAATCTGGGGAAAACAAAGCAAGGGATATTGAGCTCCTTGTGGGAGAATTGCATCACATTTTTTTAACAAGCGTCATCAGCATGGAAGCATGTCCCCTGAAATGGTGGCTGAAGCATGAAGGGGCATACAAATGTTTAGTATATCTGACACAAATATCTTGCAATGCCTGTTCTCACTGTTCTGTGACATTGTAAATAAGAAGAGAACAACATTATCTCCTGTAAATGTAAACAAACTTGTTTCTCTTAGTGATTGGCTGAAAAAGTAGGAGTGGGTGGATTTGTAGGCTCTGAAGTTTTACATTGTTTTGTTTTTGAGAACAGTTATGTAACAAACGAAAAATCTACATTTGTAAGTTGCACTTTCACACCAAAGAGATTGCAGTACAGTACCTGTGGGGTGAATTGAAAAATGCTATTTCTTTTATCATTGTTACAGTGCATTATTTATAATTCAAAATATACACTTTGATTTCAATTATAACACAATACTATATGAAAATGTAGAAAACAACCAAAATTTTAATACGTCAGTTGGTATTCTGTTTAACAGTGTGATTAAAACTGATTAATTGCAGTTAACTCATGCATTTAACTTAAAAAGATTGACAGCCCAAATATTTACTTTAATCTTAGATCTTCCACATTAGTCAACTAGAACTAATACTCTTAAAATACCTATTCCTAATTAAGTCTCCATGTAGTCTGTGGCTACAAAATCCATCCCATCACTGGGCAGCAAAATTTATGCTCTTGAAATTTATGTCTAACTGTAGTGGTCGTAAGGGCAACCCTTCAAGAACTGACTAAACTTTGCTGTATTTTCTTCCTCAATCTACCACTCATGTCTCCCCAGGTGGCACACACCCTCAACCGTCTTCCTAATTGCCAAAACCTGCAGCTTTCCATTGTTGACAGAAAAAAAAAATATTTACAATGCAATGGTGTTTTCAGTATAATTAATTCAATATACAGTAGTAATTTTACTCCTGCAATCTGATATTAATTTACTGAACTGATTGCATTGATTGGAACATGAAAGTGTTGGGATCTTCCTTTTAAAAATTTGCATTGAAGGATGCTGGAGAAACCCTGCAGTCCTTAAAGATCAAAGCTTTAGTTAACCTTTACCACAGCTATTTTTATTTCCATTATTCAAATGAGATTTCAGAGTCCTGAATAGCTGTTAACACTACCTGCAACAAGTGATAAGGACATTTCCTCCTGCCATAGATTTATTAGCAGAAAGTTATTTCATGACATCACAATTGTTAAGAGTGTGTCAGATGAGGAAAGAGTTTGTTCTTAAGCCTATTTTTAATAATAGGCAAGACTGCCAATAGAGTAAGGGGAGTTTAAGTATTATAGCATCAATGTTGTAGGAGGTCCATAATGTTCCTGAAGAGAGTGCAAGTTGTAGTAAGATATAGCTTGGAGTTTAAGCTGTTGGTTTCTATATAATATTTGAAACTATATTAGTGTCTAATACCACCAGAAAGAAACTACCTGCTGTCACTGCCAAATGACAAGCTCACTTATTTTTGTTGAGCAAGTCAAAGGGGAGATTTGTCCTGCCCCTGGGAATGGGGGGAATCCTCATGTGCTGAGGTTTTTTTTTTACTAAAATAAAGAGTCTGTGCTGCTTTTAATGAGAAGGTGGATGAACTTCTATTACTTAAGAGATTCTGATATCCTGGGGCCAACATAGCAAGTCAAAAGTAGTAGTTTGTTCATTTGGATTCTGTTCCTCATTGTCTCACCTGGAAGGATGCAAATAAGAGCCTCAATGAATAGGCTATTATTGAGTCAAAACCTTAGAGAATGAGAGCCTGTGTTACCTGTATGAAGGTATGCTAATCCAGACATGGCTCTGCATCAGTGTGAGGACAGTTAGTAAGTAAAAGTGGAACCTAGTCCCCTTCCCTCCATGTCAGTAGTTTTCTATCGAGACACTAAGATTCTATTCCAAATATTGTTTGATGAGCCAAGAAGATGATTACTTTAGTTTACCACTAATGCATACTACTAAGTACTTTTATTCCTTTCAGGTAATCATTATGCTCCTCAGAAAGGTGGTTGAAGTACTTAGTTCATGTAGTTGAGGCAGCCGTTTAAGTGGTTTTTTGGACCCTCTGCACTGCTACAGGTGGTATAAGGCCATGGAAATTAGGCCTTCCCAGTATCATAACTGGTGATTTGATATTATATTGACCCTTTGAATCCATAGCAGACTCTTCTAGATGGCTGTGGGGATGCTGGCCTAGTTCTGATGGTTAGATGGGGCTGAGTTACCTAACAGTCTCCCCTTTCTTACAGCCCCAAATAACAGCAGTGCAAGTCAGACAGGATTGTTTTCAAGTGTTTATTAACAAGAGCAGAACTGCAACACTAGTTCAAACAGTTACATCTTCTCCTGATCAGAAGTACAACAAAAACCAGACATGCCTGATCAAGAAATGCTTAGTGTTAACCTAGAGATCATGTAGAAACCCATGTACATAAAGAAATAAGTTTCAGGAGGTCTGCTCTGTACAGGTATGCTTTTCAAGGGTCAGTCAAGACTGGATTAAGTCAAGCTCTCTTGTAAATCTGTGTGCATACTTGTTCCTCACAGCACAGCTCCTAACAAGAAGGGAGAACAAATGTTATTTAACTTGTGTAACAGTCAACCTGACAGTTAGGTACTTGTGAAGTTGAATTGGTTTACAGCAAGTCATTTACAACAGTGAGCATCTTGGAGAGCTTTTGCCTTTGCTGCCAGTCTGCAACTAGTACCCACACAAGTTATACCTTACCCTGTGCTTGGCAGCAAGTTGTGGCAGGCTGGATTCCAGAACAAGAGCATGCCAGCTACTTTTGAATTGCAGTGTAAGTGCAAGATGCCCCACGTGCAGCTATTCATGCTCATTGCTATCATGCCCACTTCATCCTGCACCATGAAGCATTAATGACATTGAAGAGCATGAACAAAGTCATGCAGATGTGGTATGAATGTTCTGTTCTGACTTATCTTACAAGTCTTTATCTCACCCATGCAGTCCAGGCCACTGAACAAGGTCAATGCTGGCATGAACAAGCCAGTTCTGGCTGTTGCCAGCCCTGATCTCCTTTCTACCCAGCTTTACTAGTCAGGGCTATCCAACAGGTGTTTTGCCCCCGAAGGAGTGGGGGGTCTCTGTGCTTGGTTAGATCTCATGCTAATATTTTATACCATTTATTCCTGTATAGTTGCAATAGAAAATCCAATAAGAATGCCTAGCCTGCTCCCTAAATTCATACAGATTAGCTTTCACCAAAATTCTGAGTGATGGTGTAGGTGCATTAGCCACACTTAGTTCCCTGATGTGAATTTAGAGAATCAGCAGAACTCCTTTTTGGAGGGACATGTCCTGAAGTTCACCAAAGAATGGTTTTAGTGCTACAGATATTAAGTACGTTCCCCTCTGAAGCTTGTTCTTTCCATTTCTCAGTTACAGCAATTTGTTCAACTACATTAAAGTCTCCTCCAGGGGCACCATTTCAGATTGAGGGGAGGGGGACAACTGTAACAATTATTCCAGATGCTACTTGAGCACCTTGGAGAAAAAAAAGTTTCCCCCAGATAACTTAGATACAGTGCTTCTGTCAGATAATTCCTAATTCCTATGTAAAGAAATAAAGTAAAAAATTAGAGACTCACTCAACTAATACTAACATGTTCTGACATCTTGTGTCAATTCTCTTAAGGAAGACTGGTTAGGTTTAAAGTTTTAATGTGTGTTCTTACTTAGTTACTAAATCTTGAATAGAACTGAAACGATTGTAGAAAAATCTAGATAATTTTATAGCTTTTTTTTTGTAGTTCATCAAGTTTGGAATAAATAATTTAACTTTTGGAAACATCCCACTAGGGCAGGGATGGGCAAACTTTGTGGCCCAAGGGCCACATTCAGGAATATAAGTTGTATGGTGGGCCATGAATGCTCGCAAAATTTGGGTTGGGGTGCAAGCTCTGGTTAGGGGTGGGGGCTCTAGAGTGGGGCTGGGACACGCAGGCTCTGGGGTGGGGAAATAATGGGTTTTGAGTGCAGGAGGGTGCTCCAGGCTGGGATCTAAGGGCTTGGAGGGCAGGGGGAGGGAAGATTGAGGCTGGGGCACAGGGGGAGGCTCCGGGGTGCAGGCTCTGGTTAGCCTTTACCTCAAGTGGCTCCTGGAAATCAACAGCATGGCCCCCTTCTGGCTCCTACGTGGAGGCACAGCCAGGCAGCTCTGTGCACTGCCCTGTCCACAGGCACCACCACCCCCTCAGCTCCTACTGGCCACGGTTCCCAGCCAATGGGAGCTGAGGGGGTGGCACTTGGGGCAGGGGCAGCATGCAGAGTGGAGTCCTCTTGCTGCCCCTTTGTGTAGAAACTGGAGAGGGGCCCTGCTGCTGCTTCCAGGAGCCATGTGGAGCAGCCCCTGACCCTGTTCCCTTGCTGGAACAGGACAAGCCCTAGACGCTGCTCCCCAGCAGGAGCTTGAGGGCCAGATTACCGCCCATGGGCAGTAGTTTCCCCACCCCTGTAGTAGGGCAAGGGCCCATGAGTTTATGCTGCAGCTGCTTGAAGCTCTAGGGTTGTGTTACCCACTACAAAGAGAACTAGAAACTGACTTTAAACAGGAGTGAAACTGACACTGTCTAGTCGCTTTCATGTTTGTTTTTAAATGCTTGGGGTTGGCAATACTATTAATCAGCCTCACCAAAAATCATGATTGGCTTTAAAAAAATTACATGAAATAGATTTGGTGTTTTTAATTTATATTCTGCTTTGAGCCTTTAGAGTGCACTAGGGTCATATTTTGAAGCTCTCGCACACCCATAAGGGCTAGAAACTTCATTTCTCTTTAAGAAAAAAAAAAAAAAGATCACTTATCCACTTGACCCCAGGAGCTGGAGCTTTAAGGAGAACAATGATCATGAGACATGACAAAAATCATGAGTTGGCAACACTGCCTTCTGTTTAGAGGCTAGTTACTTCCCAGAAGGGTCTTAACAGCAACTCCAGTACTGTAGTGTTTTTTCTACAGGACAATGTGTAAAACTGAACACCAAGAACATTCCACATTTTAAATTTGAGGGGGGGGGGGATTGAGACTGAGGTATCTCAGGGCTACTAAACACAGGAAAGGAAAACAGTACAGGAGCTCTGGGCAGCCCTTCCTCTTGAAAGGAAGTTGGAGGGTCAAATCTTCTAGACATCAAATAAGAGTATTGCCATGGGTGCCTCCACTCAGATATCAACACCACAGTGAACAGGGGATGTCAACAACTATCCACTTTGTACTTCGATATCTGAGCCATCTTATCCAGAGTTACACATCATACATGCACTGGCTCAGGGACAACAACATCTCCACCCCCACCAGTGCCTTTGAAAATCTGGCCCTGTGTGTATCTGGGGGTGGGGGGAGGAGAAAATGGAGAAGAGAGACCAGACATTAAGTTAATAGGCGCCTATACAAGACAAAGCCCAAAATATTGGGATGGTCCCTATAAAAATTGGGGCATCTGGTCACACTAGTGTGCCCTCAATGCCCCATCTATACAATGGGCATAACAGCACTGCTCTACCTGATGTGAGGCACTCCAATACCATGGTGATGGGACCATCTAAGTACCACTAGTAGAGTGAGAATTTCTCTATATCACTGCTATCCCTTCCCTGGGTTTTGGTCCACTCTTCACCTACTCCTCCCCTGCCCTTCTCTGAATGGGAACTTGGCTCAGAGGGCTTGGCTCTATTTCTTCTGAATCCCCTGCATTCTTTTCAATGCCTGCCCGCCCCCTGCAGAGGGATTCCTGTTTTACACGGTCATTTAACGCAGGGGTGGCCAACCTGTGGCTCTTCAGAAGTTAATATGCATCTCCTTGTATAGGCACCGATCCAAGACTGGAGCTGCAGGCACCAACTTTCCAATGTGCCAGGGGGTGCTCACTGTTCAACCTCTGGCTCTGCCACAGAGCCTGCCCCCACTCTACCCCTTCCCACTCCCTTCCTGAGCCTGCTGTGCCCTCCCTCCCCACCTCCTGCACACCACAAGCCAGCTGATCAGGAGGTATGGGGAGGGAGGGCAAGGTGCTGATTGGCAGGGCTGCTGGTGGGTGGAAGGCTCTAGGAGCAGGGGTGAAGCCGATTCGGAGGGTACTACTGATGTATTACTGTGTCTCTTTTGGCAATGTACTTTGGTAAATTCTGGCTCCTTCTCAGGCTGGCCACCCCATGCCAGACAATTCTCATGTTGCAGAGGTCACCTGGTCTTTTGAGGACCAAGGCGGGGCAGGGGGGAAGCTACCCTGAGAACTAATGGAGCAAGTGAAGAGGGTGGAAGTTGATATACATCTTTCTTCCAAGACTCATGTAATCCTTTTTGCAATGTTTAAGAGCAACTAAACTCCCTGCTTTAATATTTAGTGTTATGTTCTAAGTAGTCTTTTGTCCCTGTTGCAATACCCAGAGATAGACACCCTAACAATAGGGTTGATAGACAAAAGTACTAACTCTAGAAGAGAAAGTTCAGGAATGCCAAGCCAAGGTACAAGATTGAGACAGAAAGTCAGATATCTTGATACTGAAATGCTTCCAAGTCACTTCAGCAATCTACTGAAGAGAAGTATCTTCTCCCAAAGATATTAGAGTCCTTGCCCTCTGTACCAAACACATGTATGTAGATTCTCCATTTTCTGGACATGTTGATGTTAGTAGCCCTAGAATCCACTGCACAGAGAATTGCATGGGAACATACCAGTAACCCAAACCACAGCAGCAGTGTAGATCCCAGAAGCCCTCATGCAGAGCCATGCAGTTAATTCAAAATCAGAATCTAGCTGAATACCAGATATAGCTGATCTCCTTCAATCCAATGAGTCCAGCCCCTGTTCTTCTTGTCTCCAGTCTGGACACAAACAAGCTTGTCATTGTCCCAGGTAACCACAGTCTGCATTTGAGAGACAGACAGACAAGTCTTAATTTTAGTCATACACCACATTCTTGTAGCCCCTCTCCCTTTCTAGGGTAAGCTGCTTCCCTGAGTTAGTGCTTCTACATCATGCTCTGTAGAAAGTGAGTTACCTTAAATCTCACATGTATACCATGGAGAGAACAAGCAGTCCCTACCCCAACCTCCCAAGAAACTTGAGGACAGTTTGAGGACAAAATTTAGGTCCCCACACTAGCATTGATCAGTTGAAGCAGTTTGGTGGATTGCCTTGTGATTTGAGCAGGTACAGCCCCCCCGTCCCTTTTTTTTTTTTAACCTTGCATTTTCTATGATCTAGGCCTTTATTGTCTTCCTCAAACGCCTCTCCAATTTTGAACTGGACAAAGTAACTTCTGAAAGCGCTGGTGGTTTGGATGGAGAATGAATCGCCTTCCTGTTCAATCACCTTCTGTGGCTTCAGCCTTTTTGCTATCTTGCGAGTTGCAAAGTCAATACCTTAGGAGAGAGAGATTTAACATCATGGATTTTTTTTTTTTTGGTACCTGCCAACCTACAAGACCCAGGCTACCCTCTTAATAATGGTGCCCACAAGAGTGCTTCCCAGAGCCAGTCCAGGTTTGGGTGCTGCTCATATGGCTCTAGGTCAGAGGTACAGGAAAGCTCTCCCCCCCCCCCCCCGGACAGTTGAAGGAAACTGTGTTTCTACCTAGTATTTTACTCTTTCACAAGCATGGGACTGCATAGTGTAGCGCAACTCCCAAGCTAGGTCGCTGGTATTTGATTAGACTGGTACAGGAGAGTTTCTCAACTAGTGGGTCACCTTACACTACTGGCAAGTCAGTGTGCCACTGCTGGCACGGGTTGTTTATTATATTGACTTTGGCTGTATTAGTACAACCTGATGGATGCTACTGCTATGGTGGAAGCTAAGGTAAAGTTTGGCCTGTACTTAGTTGTGCTGACCCAGCTGAAACGGACATCAGATGATATCTGCATGTGTAATCAAAGTCAGAATTTGGTCCTATAGAGCTTCCTAACTGGGGTACAGAGCTCTCTGTTATTGGTTTTTCTTTTGTTACAAGCAACTTCATGTCTCCCTGTCCAACAGAGTATGCAACATGGACCCACTGTTGCTTAGACACCTATTATGTAGTGTTATTTGCTCCATTAAGGACCTGTTCATCTTTTGGATGATTACCAGCATGATGATGTTTTCTCCATGCATGGAGTATTTATAATCAGTCATTAGAGGGCATGGGGCTGTCAAAACAGACACTTATGGTTTTGACAGCCAAGCCACTTAACCATTTGGTTGAGTAGTTCAAAGAATAACCTTGCATTTTTAAGGTAAACTCTGTCTGTCCTTGCCCCCTAAGCAGAGAGGGCACTATGGCTGCACATGAAGCCTTATGTTTCTTTCCCTAAGTAGTTTTAACTGTTCACATGCCAGGATCATCAGCAGGGTGATGGTTTGAGTTTAAACAATTTCCAGGGACTGCCAATTGTCGTGCAACAGCTGCTGCTAAGTAGCGAGTCTGCAAGATCTAACTCATCTCATAAGGAGCATGAGACAACTACTCAGTGGCAATTGTCACGGGCAAGGCCCTGTATCCCTGAGCTGTTAGTTCAGGACACTACACACATTAGTGTTTAAGTGCACTGGCAACGGAGACATTCAGCTCAAGGCAACACCCCAGAGAAAGTTTCTTCACATGATTTTGAAGTTAGACAAATGTTGCTACACATGACATATGGTCTGGGAGTCAAGACACAGCCTCCCAATTTCATGCTCAGAATACAAACTTAAGGCGAGAGCCACAATAAGGCTTCCATTTCCACCCTAAGTGGTGGATCTCTGCTGCCTAGGAATAGTGCAATTGGCATGGGTCACATGAAGCTCAGATAGCTTCACGTATCTGACCCACTGCTTTGGTTATATTCACCCATCACAGGCTAAAGACATGGTCCATCACCACATCTGAGATGATAAACAAAAAAACACACACAAACCCAGTAAGTCCATTAGACAGTTATGTTTATACACACCACCACTTGACAGCATAGTTGTCCCTAAGTAGCAAGAAGGGTTAACTCTGTACTAGCAGCATATATTGCTGATCACTATGCTGCTGCATTTGGTCATGTAACCTTAGATATTAGAAGCAATTTTGTTGAGAAGGAAAGAAAAATTGCAGTTTACCTTTAGCTATTTCATGGTTAAAGTTGAACTAGTGTGCTAGTATCCAGGCTTTCCTCAGCAATGTCATTCAAATTATTTTTGTGAAGGGATGTCTCATCATCCACCCTAGTCCTTGTGCTATGCTCTGGTAAACTTGCTGTTTCTAATTTTGTCACTTAATTTTTTCCAGGGTCATCCCCCCAGAAATCACAGTTGACCTTGTTTTCTTCCCCTCTCCTTGTAACCCATACTACTCAACCACTAGAAAGAGCAAACTACAGTAAAAAAAGTGAAGGAAACATCTGTTTGCAATAAAGGCAGAGAATCCTGGTAAGATTACTATGCTGCAACAACTTTCTGGAGCCATTTATTGCAAGGGTGATTTCAACAGAGTGCGAAAACCACAAACTCACTTCAGCACAACTTGGTTTAATAAGTTTTTTGGGAGCAGCCATGATATTTAAGTCAGCTGCTCCTCAATATTCTCTCTTCAGAGAGAGAGGACAAACTCCCATTCATCAAGGGGGATTCATGCAAGTTTCTACACCCCTATTTAGGCAGGTGAGCATTTATTGGAAGTTTCCCTGTAGGATAGGAAACATGTCAATAATAATATTTAATAGGCAACATGGTATTCCCACTCTGAGCTACTGAACTTCAATACAGTCTTCTTTGTGCTAGAGAGACAGATCGAGGTAAGATAGAAGATAAACCTTCTCATTGCATAATTTGTGTCCATCAAGCTTTATCTAAAAAAGGATATTTTAAAATTGATTAGACTCCCAGCCATGTGAAGAAGCAAGCAATAAAAGACACTTCTCAGTCTTCCTATGGTCATATTTTTGAGCTAATTGACTCTGGTGTAGTTTTTTATGCTGTAGAGGCTGAAAAGTCTCAGCATAGTTTATCTTGTTAACTGCAGCATATGGATTTGCATGTGGAATGATTAAGACTTGGAGAGAAGGACCATTTAATGAAGACAAGTCCGAGTCTATTAATCCTCAGAGGGGATTCAAGAACATTAGCCTCAGACCCAGGATGTGGTACTACTACAGCTAGAAGGGGATCTTTCAATATATTACCAATATTGGATAAAAACGTTTAAAGCCATTTACAACACTAAACATCCAAAACAGTCAACCAACTGTTGACCAACACCAAGCAATATATTTGGGTGCGTAACTGTTGGCAAGAGTCAGGGCTATTCCCTACACTTCTGACGCCTTAGGAGCTTACAAAAAACCAAGTTGCTTAGTTTTGTTACAGGTTCCAAAGGGACAGCCTCCACTGGCTGTTACATTACGAAAGTATTACAGCACTGAGGCCCTTTCTAGTTCCTCTCCCACATACTCCTCGTTATTGCATATAATTGGTCTGTCCCCATTCCTATCAGCAGTTCAGATGCTAGTTTCAGAAGTTAAAAAGGTTGAAAACCTCTGCTCTAGGTTCTTTCTGAGGCCCTCCCCCAACATGCTATGAAAACCTCCATGGCCCACCTGTGCCACAACAGCTGGTTTTCTGCATATAAAAGCTCAGGCTACCATAAGGGGGTAGCAAGCTGGGCAATTGCCTGGGGCCCCATACCACAGGGGCCCCTAAAAAGCTACATTGCTCAGGCTTCAGCCCTGGGTAGCGGGGCTCAGGACTTCAGCCCCATGCAGTGGGGCTGCAGCTTTCTACCCTGAACCCCAGTGAGTTGAATGCTGGCCCTGCTTGGAGGCCTCCCTAAAACCTGCTCACAGCCCCCCAGTTGAGAATCACTGACCTAGATCATTCCAGAGGAAAGAACCACTGAAGAGGGTATGCTCATCATCCTATTCAGGGTCACCACCCTGAAAGTGATTTTGCAGCAGTGGTCTGCTAGACAGGGCTTTTGCCATATTAGAGGACTGGCATTTAAACAGTCAGATGTTTAGCAACAGGGAAGGTCAAGGACATTGTCACTGACAGAGAGAGATTACCTCATAGCTTCCTTGTGGCCCTAGTAAGGATATTAAACTTAAGTGTATACTAAAAAGAGTGAGTAGACACAGCTGAAAAAATCCCTCCCTCACACTAGCAAGGGCCCATACACAAATACAGCAGCACTGTTAATTCCCGATGAGAAAGGCACCAGCTAAGGACAGATATCAAACTTCACTACAGGGAGCAAGGACACCTGAAAGTAACAGCATACTAGCTATTAGTTACATTGTACCCCCCCCCCACCATAAACTGATCAGGCAAGCAAATGAGGGTTAGTCCCTTTCTTGATGGGGGGGGGGGTGGAAATCAGGTCCTCCTCTAAAGGAGAGGATAATTGCTCCCCCCAAGAAGGAAAACTTCAACCACCTCTAGATTTTAGCACAGTTCAAACCCCTGGGCATAGATTTCTATAATTTTCACCTACCCAAAGCCAGCATGTAACCTTCAAAGTTGTCACTGCACACAAGGTTCCAGGTACCACTAAAATCCACAGGCATGACCAGGGTATTAGAGCAAGAACCCCAAAGGGAAATGAGCACTGACCAGAGAGAAAGGACTGAGACTGTACCTATCAGCTAGGCCCCTATATGAGGGGAATTGTAGGAGAGGTTACAGCTGGCAGCCTTGCAAGTGGGGATGTGCCACTGGCCAACCAAGCGGTGGGAGAGGGGGTGGAAGTACAATTAGCTTCAGCTGGAATTGGAGGGGAACGTTCATGTTATCTGAAATCTTTGTGTGGAGCAAATGTTACTGGCCCATGAGTCACATTGGGGAAAGAGTGAATAGTTTAACCTCTTCATGGTCACTCCCTGTTTCCATCAGTTTAAGAGGGGAATCAGGGACAGATTTCATAGTTAGTGAGGGCCAGTACAGGTGCATCAGACCCAGGTTCCTGGATTGGAAACTTACATGAGTCTGGGGAAAGTTAATCTCCTTATTACAAATATGACATATGCTAACAGAGGTGCAAAGGACTGATCCTTATGCTATGCATTACCTTATATCAGGGGGAGGAAGGTGACCTCCATGCCACAGTATTAGAAACTACAGTGCACATTCCTCTTATTTCTGAATCATGACAAAAGAATTATATTAACGTCTTTCGTGGATGTCTGGATGGGAATAGAAGGCAGTATAGTGTAGTCATAGAATCATAGAATATCAGGGTTGGAAGGGACCTCAGGAGGTCATCTAGTCCAACCCCCTGCTCAAAAGCAGGACCCATACCCAATTAAATCATCCCAGCCAGGGCTTTGTCAAGCCTGACCTTAAAAACTTCTAAGGAAGGAGATTCCACCACCTCCCTAGGCAACGCATTCCAGTGTTTCACCACCCTCCTAGTGAAAAAGTTTTTCCTAATATCCAACCTGAACCTCCCCCACTGCAACTTGAGACCATTACTCCTTGTCCTGTCCTCTTCCACCACTGAGAATAGTCTAGAACCATCCTCTCTGGAACTACCTCTCAGGTAGTTGAAAGCAGCTATCAAATCCCCCCTCATTCTTCTCTTCTGCAGACTAAACAATCCCAGTTCCCTCAGCCTCTCCTCATAACTCATGTGTTCCAGACCCCTAATCATTTTTGTTGCCCTTCGCTGGACTCTCTCCAATTTATCCACATCCTTCTTGTAGTGTGGGGCCCAAAACTGGACACAGTACTCCAGATGAGGCCTCACCAATGTCGAATAGAGGGGGACGATCACGTCCCTCGATCTGCTCGCTATGCCCCTACTTGTACATCCCAAAATGCCATTGGCCTTCTTGGCAACAAGGGCACACTGCTGGCTCATATCCAGCTTCTTGTCCACTGTCACCCCTAGGTCCTTTTCCTCAGGTCCTTTCCCACTTTTTCTAGTGGTTAGAGCAAAACACTGGAAGACAGAACTTCTGATTCTGGTTCCTTGCTCTACAGTGAATGACCTTGATCACGTAACCTCTGTGTTTCTCACTTTCCTCTTCTGTGTTCTGAGGTCTTTTTTATGCTGTGAATTATGTCCAAGACAACTTGGAATCCAGGTGTGTTGCCAGTGTGCACAGTGATTGCAGTAGCTTTGATCACTACTTTTCTTGCTCAGATCCTTTCCCTGTCCTCAGTCTGGGAACATTGTCAGATGAGTAGTATGTCTACTAGTCAGAGCAAGAGACCTAGATTTAATTCACAACTCTGTCACTGAATTTCTTTGTGACCGTGCCTCAGTTTCTCCATATGTGAAATGTGGATAGTAATGTCCATATCTGAAAATCACTTTAAAACTCTCAGAAATAATAACAATAATTAATAATAAAAGTACAAAGTGCTGTCTTGTATATAGATAGAAGACATGACCTGCTAGTTCTTTTATACATACAAAGCTTGATCAAGTAAAGGAAATGCACAGGGTAACATAGATATGTTGAACAATTCATTCTTGTGATCCTACATCAAATGCCACGTATGGAGGTACAGAACATAAGATCAGAGCAGAGGGTGATTTCAGTGGAGAATTTCCTCTCTTCAGTTGGAGGAAGAGGGGTAGAGTGCAAGGAATCCTTTCTCCTTATGTAGTGGGACTGTACCTTTTTCAGTAGCTAAAATAATCAGTATTCTGTGAAGCAAGTCTTTCTGCATGGAAAGGGAAATGTGAGTCCAGGCCTGTAGTAATTGACTGACCTTGGGAGAATGACAATGATGGAAGCCCTTCAAATATTTTAATTCCTTTATTTTTCTATTGTGAAGTGACCTTTCTCCACTGTGTATATAAATAAAAGCCAGGAGGCAGTATGGTCTAGCACAGTGTTTCTTTTCAAGCTATCAACTTCTTACTCAAAACAAAATGTTCATGACCACCTTATATTTACTATAGGTATAAAACATATGAATGATAATAATAAACCTGTACTATTTGTGCATGTTTTGAGACTGCTTGACCTTGCAGAATAGGGCTGTATGGGGAGCAAGATTTTCTTTATTTTAGATTGAAATTTTTATTACATCTTGCAACTCTCCTACTTCCCCCTGAGGGTCGCAGCCTATTGGTTGAGAAACTCTAGTCTAATAATCACTAGTGGATTAAGTATGAGGCTAGGAGCCCCAGAGTTCGCCAAAGATGTGTGTATGGGAAAGTCAGATCATTTTAACTGTTCTGCCTCAGTTTCCTCATCTGTAAAATGGGGATAACAATATTTTCCCTATCCCAGAGATGTGTTCTGAGGATAATTTTAGTCATGGGTGTGAGGTATTCAGATGCTACAGTGATGAGCGCCACGGAGGAACGTATAAATATCTGAAAGAAGAAAAATGATGTGGCTTTTAAACTTTAACCCAGACTATGCTGCTGTTGTAGCAAAAAATAATGGTGAAATTGACATTTATATTAATCAGAATCTTGAATGAGGAAACAGTCTCAACTACTATATTTATTTAGCTGCTGCTGAATCAATGAGTTCAGGTCAGGCTGAATTAAGAGCCAGGATTTCACAGATCTGGTTTCCAATCTCTGACCACATTTCTGGACCTAACAGTTGTGCCTACTTGACCCATGTGACCATGGAAATAGAATACTGGGATGCCAAGTCATGCTTCATGTTCTCTAGCTTATAGTGTAACTGGGAATGACACAGACAAACAATTTGTAGTTTATAAAATAGCATTTCCCGCCAGTCAAAGAGTTAAATTCTACATATAATTTATTAAGTGGTCAACGTAGGAACCAAAAAGGGCTCTGTTCTTGCTTCTTAGAAAAATAAATGTTGCATAGATGGAAGGGTTATTTTGGCATAATCCTTCCAGGCATCTCTCCCACAGTAAGGAGGATTGCATAGAAGTCATACAGAAGGCTGGATTCACATACTGAGAGGAAGAATGTGTTCATTTTACATAACAGAATGGAAATTATAAAGATATTGGTGAACTACCCAGCCATCTATACTACACACTATTGGATTGGAAGGGCATAAGGCCCAGATCCTCACTGGTATTTAGGCTCCTAACTTCCATTGATTTCCATGGAAGTTAGGAGCCTAAATACCTTAAAGGATCTGGGCCTAAAATGATATGGTGATGGGTGCTGCATAAGAACATAGACAGAAAGTTATGCTAATAGTTCAGTAGGTGGAGCTCTTCCCTTTAAATCAGTACCAAACTATCAGCCTAGGTAGCCTATTTCTCCTTGTTTTTTCCTCCCCCCCCCAGACATTCTGGTTAAACTTGGATTTAAACTTGGAAAGTGGTCAGTTTGGATGAGCTATTGCCAGCAGGAGAGTGAGTTTGTGTGTGTGTCCCCGGGAAGAAAAAAAGAAAAGAGGGGGGTGAGAAAGCCTGGATTTGTGCTGGACATGGCCCACCTTGATTACCATGCACATTGTAGGGAGAAGAAAAGGAGTACTTGTGGCACCTTAGAGACTAACCAATTTATTTGAGAGTGGTCACTTTGGATGAGCTATTACCAACAGAATAGTGAGTTTGTGTGTGTGGTTTTTGGAGGGGGGTGAGGGGGTGAGAGAACCTGGATTTGTGCAGGAAATGGCCCACCTTGATTATCATGCACATTGTGAAGAGAGTTGTCACTTTGGATGGGCTATTACCAGCAGGAGAGTGAGTTTGTGTGTGGGGGGGGTGGAGGGTGAGAAAACCTGGATTTGTGCTGGAAATGGCCCAACTTGATGATCACTTTAGATAAGCTATTACCAGCAGGACAGTGGGGTGGGAGGAGGTATTGTTTCATGATCTCTGTACGTATATAATGTCTGCTGCAGTTTCCACGGTATGCATCCGATGAAGTGAGCTGGAGCTCACGAAAGCTCATGCTCAAATAAATTGGTTAGTCTCCAAGGTGCCACAAGTACTCCTTTTCTTTTAGCCTAGGTACAGAGGCTATACTGCTTGAATTGCCAGCTTTAAGATGAGACATAAAAAGTATCCTTTACAGTTGTGCTCATTAAGGATCCCATGGAACTTTTTGTAAGTATAACCCAGAGTGCTGGCCAAATTCCAATACGGGTAATTTCATTCTGCACCCTAAATTTCCCTGTAGTTTCAAAGTTCTGTACTGTTGCTGTTTCATTCCACCGCGGAGATGGTAGCATTTCAGTATTAGATAAAGTGATTTTTTTTTGAAGCAGAAAAGAATTTTATTTGCATAACACTTACAAAGAATAACCAAAAAGGAATTAAGCAGATATATTGTTTGTAAACTACTTTAAGCTTCTTCTGGATGGATGTAATGTGTAGTATAAATATAATATTCTCATAATACAGTATAGCTGAGCGCAATGAATAATTAATCTGACAAATTTAGTCTTTTTATCCCACTTGCAGCACATCTGTGAGCAGATTAGAATTCCTGTAAATGTATTTGTTATTTGAATTTATTCAGTGAACTGGATTATTTGCGTGAATACTAGATTTTCAGTATTTTGGGGGTCTTTTTGGGCTGGTCAGCATTTGAAAATTTTACTGATATAACTTTTTAGGTTGGGGGGCGATGTTTTTATTTAAATTGTTATATACTTGTATAACTCCATGTGGACACAGAGTCATGTATAGAAGTGACTTTTACTGGTGGAGTAGTTATTGCCCTGCCTGTACAGGAATAGCTTTACTGCTATAAAGTGTTTTCTAGCAAAACAGCTCTCAATTTGGCAACTCCTCTGATAGATGACATCTTTAACAGTTCAACACAACAGTGTCACATTTGGTCTGAAATCATGTTTTAACGTGGGGTCATTTTGCCCGGAGGCAAGAATGCAACCCACTGACCCATACCCACTAGCTATGAAGTGAGCTGTAGCTCACGAAAGCTTATGCTCAAATAAATTGGTTAGTCTCTAAGGTGCCACAAGTCCTCCTTTTCTTTTTAGCTACATAGCTGTTATTGTGGGGAAGGTAGCTATTCCAAAACACCCTCATGGCTAGGAAATTAATTATAAAAATGCTGCATCCTAGTCTCATTGAAGTCAACAGGAGTTTTGCCATTGATTTTATTGGGACCAAGACTGGTTAAGCAAAAGTAGAAATTGATGCTGTGTTGGTTTGTGGGTCCTAGTGGTACAATAGAAAGGAATGATCAATATTCACAATAGAACTATGACTCCAGTCCAGCAAGGTGCTCTGCATACGCAGACTGTTTCACCCATGCAGAATCCCATTGCTTTAGGTGATACTCTGTGCTGGGTTAAGGATTGTCCCTGAGAAAAGCTTCTAAGATTTAGGCTATCAAACTTTGATTAATTTTATCAATGCTAAACAAATTAACAGACTTGCTTATCACCAAAATTTTTATTGAAACTCCTATTACACATAACTGCACTAAAGACCAGCAAAATATAACATGTGTAGGCCACTACAGAAAATCCTGGTTAGTGCACAATCCTTCTCTTGAATTATACAAATGAAGTATAACAAAACACACCAGCATCATGATTCACACAGTAAATCTCAGACTTAATAAAGTGCAATTCTACTCTGAAAAGTAACTATATAAACAGCACTCTCTCACAGAAAAGATCTGTTCTGCTAGTGTATTCAGGGTCACATCAGATAACTTTAATTACTAAAGTAAATCTTTATTGCTTTTTACTCCTGCCAGCCCTGTAGAACCAACATAGCTGAGAGAGAGAGAGAGAGAGAGAGATGAATTCTGTTCTTTCCTGGGCATTATCAGTAGAATTGTTTACTAAAGTTCCAATCTGTTAGCCCATTTAAGGCAGTGGGACTGCCCAGATGTCACTGATTTGGCCTACAGTATCTTTATTACCAATGATGATGTGTGAGCTAGAAAGAACCTAGCTTGACTGTCAAAATCCAAGGTGAGTCCAAGCTGCCAGTGAGAAAAAACATTTTTAATTACAAACAGATTACATTTGATCTGGAAATCACTGAGAAGAAATAAACATGGAACATCTTAGTGCCAATTTCAGTCACTTTTCAGAGCCAGAAGTGTACTTTAAGGTAATGGCCTCACCTTATAACAAAGATTTTTTTTAAATACAGATGCTCTGAAGAAACCAATGGTTGCAAACTGGTACTAGCAGCACACAGAGGCTCTAAAGCATACATTAATTCCAGCATTTTTGTGCACATGTGGAGATGCCATGCATTGCTCACCTTGTCCAGAGCACTGAGAATCTCATGTTCTGATAGCATATCTGATCTGGTCAGTATGACAGACCACTGTGTGGAGGATGCAGTTCAACAGTTTTCTCATACTATCTGAATAATAGCTCTTCGAGCCCTGGAACTTTTGATAAGGCACTTAATTCACACACAAAATGAAGAGAGAGGAGTGTAGAATTCACCAGCATGACATTTATAGTGTTGTTCTAACTTACACACCCAATTTGCTGTGCTCACTTCAGAACCAGACTTCTAAGAAAGAAAAATGACATATCTAGACTACATTGGAACCCTAGTCTCTCCTTACCCCTTCTCCCCTCCAGTCACAGAAATTCTGTCTCAGAAATCAAATGTCTCACAAATCTTATTCCTCATTCCGAAGAAAGGGCCCAGTTGAATAAGAATCACAATGACACTGTTCTTAACCTTTAGCCATTAAACCAGTGGCTGGGCCCAGTTTCTGAAGCTGATCTGTCCTTTCATGAAGAATAATGTTGACCTTAGAGTAAGGCAATTATTATATCATTTCCTGCTCCTGATTAACATCAAGTATTTTTCAAAGCCCAAGACCCCTAGCAGGGAAACAGAAATAAAGTTATTCACTGCATTTATATATAAACCCAACCCAGCCTCGTCCTGCTCCTCATTTAAACGACTCAGCTGTGACTATGCTGCTGGTGCTAAAATGTAAAATTATTCTAGCATGTGATTTGCATCTTTCTTACTGTTCTTTGCTTTATGTTGTAGTTACAGCAGGAACAATATAGTATTTAAAATGAATCAGACTATTATATACTCCAAATTTTGGAGTACGCTAGTTACTATGTATCAGTGATAGAAGAACTGTAACAATTTTTTTTTCATTTTCATGAGCAGACATTCCCAAGCTTTCGGTTAAAACACAACAGTGGAAGAAAGTGTAACTTTGCCTTGAAATGACCTTGTCTTTTGTTATAACACAATGAAGTGTTCAAAACATTTGTGTTGTTTATCACTTTACAGGTCATTCAGTTTGAACAGCAAAACTAAATAGGTCAATTTTGCTTTCTGTTTCTAGTCAATTTCACTTTCTGGTTCTAATGCACTAGTTCCTGGCCTATAGGTACACTAAATCTTAAATTGACATAAATTGGGTCATTCAGGGGTCTGAATTAGCTACTCCTCGAGTGACACAACTTATGCCAACTTAAGCGCCAGTGTGGACAGTGCTATGTCGATGGGAAAGCTTCTCCCACTGACATAGCTACTGCTGTTCGTGGGGGCTGGAGTAATTATCCCAATGGAAGAGCTCTCTCCCGTCGGCTAAGAGCAGCTACACTAGAGAGCTTACAGGAGCACAGCTAGATTGCTGCTTTAAGTTCTCTAGTGTAGCCAGAGCCCTACTGTTGTATTTGGAGGTTTCAGAGTAACAGCCGTGTTAGTCTGTATTCGCAAAAAGAAAAGGAGTACTTGTGGCACCTTCGAGACTAACCAATTTATTAGAGCATAAGCTTTCGTGAGCTACAGCTCACTTCATCAGATGTGATGAATTATAAATTGGTTAGTCTCTAAGGTGCCACAAGTACTCCTTTTCTTGTTGTATTTGGGTTCACACCAATGTAGGGACATGTTCAAAACAAAAACTTTTGATTTTTTTTTTAAAGTCAAGGATATCTGTAACATCAGAGTTTGTAAAACCCATTTTTGTTTCATTTCATTATGCTCAGTTTTGGATATGAAACTGTAGTACTTGATGGTTTCCCTTTAAAATGCATAATTGTATGGCTTGCTTCTCCACTGCCTAGCATCTTTTGTTGCTGTTCATATGCAAAGTGAGTGTAAAACAGCAGCATGGCTGATTGGCAGCACTTTGCACCCACTTTACTCTCAGTTTGCACAGTTGTAAATGACAAGGTAAAGGACAGTGGAGGAATCAAGCTCCTAAGGCCTTGTCTTCACTGCTAAAAAAGGTGTATTCTTAAACTTCAGGATAACAAATGAGTTTCAGCTATCCTTTACGTAAAAAAAGTTACTTTAGGCCTTGTCTCCACTGCCACTTATAGCGTTGAAACTTTCTTCGCTCAGGGGGGTGAAAAAACACACCCCTGAGCGATGCAAGTTTCAGCACTGTAAAGTGGCAGCGTAGAAAGTGCTACAGCGCTGGGAGCAGGGAGCTATTCCCCTCACAGAGGTGGTTTTATTACAGCGCTGGAAGAGCTCTCTCCCAGTGCTGGAGCCTTGACTACAGACCACTTTAAAGCACTTCTGCGGCAGCGCTTTAATGTCGGCTGTGTAGACATACCCTTAGTTTTACTGTGAGATAGACTAGGGCTGTGTCTGCATTGCCCCTTTCAGAGCTAAAACTTTAGTTGTTCATGGGTGTGAAAAAAAAAACTCCTGAGTGACAAAAGTTTTGGCGCTGAAAAGTACCAGTATAGACAGCACTTTATCGCCAGGAGCCACACTCTGGGCGATAAAGCTACCACCTCGTTTGGGGTGGGTTGTTTGTTTGTTTTTTTTAATCACCAGGAGAGCTCTCCCCCAGCGATAAAGCATGACTACACTGGCCACATCACAGTGCTGCTGCAGCCGCGCTGTAACGTGGGCAGTGTAGACATACCCTTAGTAAGGTCAACAGAGCTGACCTTTCCTAGTTTATCTTATGGTAAAACTAAGTGCCTTGTCCTCACTGTGCCTTTACCTCAGGATAGCTCACACATGTTAGTTAACCTGAGGTAAAAAATACTTCCTTTTTTTAAAAGACAAGGCTTGTGCGGTAAAAGCTCAATCTCCATACGCGCAAAACTCCCATTGAATTCAATGGTACTTACTTACATACAAGGGCTACAGAATCAGACCTGATTTACTGGAACAGATTAAACATCTTTCCACATTAAAACATAGGGTTTTTACAGCATAACAACAGGCTAGATTACAGTGTCTGTTCCTGCTTACATCCCCTAGCATATTTCTGTAAAGGGGCCAGAATAACTCCAGCATTCCTATCTTCACTTTCTGGACTATACAGGTTGTGTTTTTCAATGTAAGCCCGGACTGCATCAGGGACCAGGTAACGGACGCTCTGGCCTCTCCTCAGTGCTCTTCGGATCTTGGTGGAAGAGATGTCATTGGTGATCCACTCTTCTACCAGGTGAATGTTATTCTTGTGTTGCCATAGCGTGTCAGATTCATAGATAAATTTCTGTGCATTGTTTCCAGCTCTGGTTATGCAGACAAGGCCATGGTTTGCCACAATTTCAGTGATGTCTTCCAGCTTCCACAAGTTGGGGATTCCAAAGGACTCCAAGATGTCAGCTCCGCAGAGCAACTTCAGCTGTGGGACACCTAAAAAAAGGGAATGGACGAAGATTGAGTTTTAGCTGCTGGTATTTGCTGACTTAGCAATGATACGCTACCTCTCCATATCCTGGGTATACTGAGGTAATGGGATGAAATTAACATGAAAAGGAACATTCAGACAGTGTATTAGAAAAAACATCCTGATAATAAGATTTATTAGGCTATCCACAGGAGTCTCCAAAGGGAGCAAAAAGTACTAGAAAATATAGTAACTCCCCACTTAACATCCTCTTGCTTAATGTTGTTTCGATGTTACGTCCCTGCTCCATTACAGAACATGCTTGTTTAAAGTTGTGCAATGCTCCCCTACAACATCATTTGGCCGCCTGTTTTGTCCACAGCTGGCAGCCCCCCTATCAGATCCCTACCCCCCCTCCCCCCCAGCGCCTCTGTGGACCTCAAAAGCTTATCTCTTTCACCAACAGAAGTTTGTTTGGCTTGATAGGTGTCTGCCCTTCCTGGGTGGATGGTGTTAGTAAACTCTGGCCAGGAAAGACTAAGATATCAAATTATTTTTAAGGGATCAAAAAAACACACTGGGGGAAAAAAAATCCATCGTGGAAAGTTGGAAGGGGCTTATTGGCTGAAACCAAAAGGTGTGGGTGGGCCCAAGGTACTAAGAAACTGGCAAGCTTGTTAGGTCTTAGTTCATGCAGGTGCTCAGGTTAAATAGAGATGAATAATAAAATTACATCTTTGTAAGAAGTAATAATCAATCTGGACGTTAGCTGGAATTTCTAAATCATGCTACTCCACTTTCATGGGGTTTTAAATTACAACCCCTTCCTCCATTTCTGGATACACAAGGGACTTCTGACTTATTGTTCTTCCTTCCCTCATTTAATAAAAAGAGCCTATGATCCACAATTCCTTAACTTCAGCTGTAGTGTGACAAATCTCAGTAAACTAAATGTTTTTTTTCCAGTTCATATTTCTGTTATCTTAAGGATTAGTCTAAGACCTGATTACTTCACCCTGATAGTCTACTATTATGAAGGAGACTACTGATTCACGCCATAAAATCTAGGTGCTTTATTTTCTTTACATTGTTCAGTAGGGAGGTCAGAACTGAGATTGAATATCAGAAAAATGCTTCTCAATGGCAGATCACCATGGCCTGGAAATAAGTGTGGGTTGCTATGGGGATTTATTTCGCAAACATACTCAACCTTTTGTTTCTGGACTCAGTTGATTCTTTTTAACAGGAATGTATCTATTTGCTTCCTGTTTTCTCTTTCGACCTGGCTTTATTAGAGGTACAGCACTCTGGAGACTGTTATCAGGATTAGAAGATGCAAGTTTCTGATGATGGTATCTACAAAATAAATAATTTTTGAAAGAGTATTAGAGTTGTGTGATAACATAGGGAAGAGAACCACCTACTGAATCATATTTCATCACTTTCTCCTGCAGCAGTACCCTGAGTTTTTCACAGAGGTCTCTTGAGAACTGCCCCAACCATGGGCTGTGAGATCAGAGTCCTATGACTGCCACTGTGCTGGAGCTAGAAGCATCAGCAATTAAGTAAGTTTATTTTTTCAAAGGAAGAAATTGGACGGAGTTAGAGTAATACACAAACCATATGGAGAAGAAGGGCAAACACAGAAGCATTATGGGGGTGAAGGAAGATTGAAAAATAGGCATTCCTTTAAGGTTCTCACATTACTTTTAAAAGTACGGAAGAGCAGCATTGTACATCAGCAGAACTCAGTGAGGGAAGCTTGGGCAGCATGGGCCCACTCTACTCTCAGCTCTAGTCACCGTTATGAATCCCTCACTTTCTTCAGTGTTAAAAAGGCATAAAAAATAAGGATGTAAGTGATATGCCCTTAGAAATTTTAAACTGTTCAGAGTCTCAGCGTATAGGCATGGAGGGGGGGGGAGGGCTAATCCCACAACCCTTATTTATGTGAAAAACTCTTGCTCATATGAATAGTCCCTTTGACTTCCATGGGACTATTCATGTGATTAAGAGTTGCAGAATTGACCCTTAGCCATTTAAACCATTCCTGTCCTGATCCTACTATAGGAATACGTGTCTTTTCAGTGTATGGCTACGCAATACCTTAGAACTTTGAGTGTCTCCAGCCACTCATTCTGGCTGCTTTCCCAGTCATCAACTTCCACCCAGTCTGAGCTTTCTGTAGCAAGCTGTGCCATGGTTACTCGGTGATTGGCACTGATCAAACTTTTCTTCTTATATGCATCACCCACTGGGGAAATGATTCCTTTGATTACTTTGTATTTTCCTGCATGACAAGCACACCCACACAAAAACATAAGGAGTGACTGAGCAGATGTCAACTTCACTGTATTGTACATAAAGTACTTCATATGCATGGTCATTATGGTCTTTAAAAGAAAATAGATGCCATTTCCCCACAGAGCCCTGTTAGCCAATCCCCTGGAACCGGAAAAGTGTTGTGCCCTGTGACTGATGTATGGAGCACAGCTGTGAAAGAGAATTTGAATCATGCTGCCAAGGGTAGGTGACACAGACTACAAAAAGCTGGTGTGATAGTCCCAGGATTTGGGGAGAGGAGGCTGTGACAGATTGACAATATGTCCGAGTCAAACTGTGAACTCCTTTTTGTTTTGTGGACCCCATTTTGTTTCGTGGACCCCATTTTGTTTCTGGGTCTCTCTTTTGTATTGTAATCTTTATTCTGAAGTGTGACCTTCATGTTGTATTGCAGTCTTTGTGGATTGGAGCATCCATTTTGTAGCAGGGGCTTGACACCTAGTGGAACAACTATGTCTGAGAAGCAATGACAGAGCAATCAAGGGTTATCAACATTGAATGACTCTTCCCTAGTACAATAATGTTTTTTTTCTATTGTTAGGGTAATTGACTCTGAATGACAAGGGAGAAGCTTCAGAGTAACAGCCGTGTTAGTCTGTCCCAAACTTACCCAGCTGAAGCACATAGACAACATGGAGACAGAGATTGTTTTAAAAGAGGAAAGGAGTACTTGTGGCACCTTAGACACTAACAAATTTATTTGAGCATAAGCTTTTGTGAGCTAAGGTGCCACAAGTACTCCTTTTCTTTTTGCGAATACAGACTAACATGGCTGTTACTCTGAAACCTTTGGCACATGCAAAATGACCAGCCAAAAGAAGGCAGCAAAAGATGCATAGTTTAAGGATGCTGACCAAACCCAGGACTCACAGGAGGGATGAGATTAGATTTAGGGCGGCGGAAGGGGGTGTGCATTCAGGATGTTGTTGTTTTTCAAAGATCTGTTACTCTTGAAAAGGCTAGAGAGTTAAGTGTCTGTGATTACGATGTTTCTCTGATAAGTCTGTGTTCCTTGACTACCTCCTGCCACACTGACCCTGAAGGTTTTAATTAGAAACTGGGCTACAACAACCAGGTGGACTCTGGGGGAATATATCCTAGCAACTGAGGGCTCAGGAAGGTTGAGGCATTGGTTCCAGAATGTGGGATCCTACTGACCGAATAGGGAGTCAGACCCAGAGTCTATCTCTGGGAGCTTGTGTGAAATACCCAGAAGTAGGAACAATGACCAGTGACTATCCAGACCCAGGGAGGCTTAGAAACACATTGACGTAGGAGTTGGGTTGCTTACAACAGACTGGTCCACAAGAGGGGACAGGGATACAGAGGCCACTGCCACAGATATGACCGATTACTGTGCTATATTCCCGGCAACTCTGGACATTCTTCTATGTCTTAGGTTACTTATTATCATGCATACACTCATACCCATCTCTACATCTTGTGAATCGGAATCCGAATATAGACACTGTCATAGCAAAACAATCGCAGATACTCACACAAATGCACTCACCTAAACACACAACCACACACATCTCAGAGCTCTACATTTTGCATTAGCTAAGCTATTACTCCCACCTGTTTCATGCAAGTAGTCTTTAGCCAGCTCAAACAGCCTCAGATGCATGTTGGTGATTGGATTGAAAGAACCACAGGCCAGCAGAACAACCTCTCTCTTGTTATCTGGATTCTCCATATGATTTCCCTGAAGCCACAGGTCCAAATGGAGAACTTCAGAGTCACAGCCAAAAACTACAGTAAGGGGAGAGGACAAAAAAGTTGTTTTCTGCTCCTTTAGAGTTACCAAATAAAGCAGAAGATGGTTTGATTAGAAATGAACAACCCATCATGCTAACATCAATATTTGCTCTACAATCTCTTACATGATGCTCCATTTTTGATATTAGGAGGTTAATACCAGATGCAATTCTGCTACCTCCAGAAGGTGTAACAGAGAAGGTGCAACCAGAGAGATTGGATGGGGCAAAGGTGGCTATATGCCACAAGAAGGATGATGAGGACTCTTGTGTGGGCCTTAAGTATGGGAAACATACAGTTGAGAATACTCAGGGCTTCAAAGGATGTAGAATGAAGAGAGTGGGGGAAGGCAGCATGAGATTTGTGTGTAATAGATAGCAATGTGACAGTACTAAGGGAGCTTTAGTAAAGAGTACAGTGTATATGGTGAATAATAGCAGCACTGCCATCCCAGCATTCAAAAATCATAGATCAGGCCCCTCAAAAATGATGAGATTTATTCTTTTGCAATGTTGGTCCTTTTATTTGCATTTGGCTTTCTGAGCCATTAGGGTGCAGTCAATTAATGTTTTCAATACACTTTTCTCCATAACCCGAAGGGCTAGAAAACATACTTTATAATGACAGAGGGAGACCCACTAACTTCCTCATTTTCCTCTCAGCATTAGCTTGCATCATAATCACTAAAAGAAAAGGAGTACTTGTGGCACCTTAGAGACTAACCAATTTATTTGAGCATAAGCTTTCGTGAGCTACAGCTCACTTCATCAGATGAAGTAAGCTGTAGCTCACGAAAGCTTATGCTCAAATAAATTGGTTAGTCTCTAAGGTGCCACAAGTACTCCTTTTCTTTTTGCAAATATAGACTAACACGGCTGTTACTCAGAAACCTATCATAATCACTGTGAAGATAATACGTTCTGTGGGTGGCCAAGGTTCAAAAAACAGTGATGTATGGTATAATTAAGGTTTAAAGGTCCCAGTGTTTATTTTTTGGCAGAATTGCTAGTAAATATTAGTCTAATCAAGAAAAAACACAAGCACTGGGTGTTTTAAACACATTCATTAAATATTGGCTTCAGTCCACAATTACCAGTATATAGTATTTTAGGCTGTAATTCTTTTCTATCAAAAACTACTGCTCTAAATTAGTACTCTCAAGAAACTTAGGTACAGATTCTTCACTCCATTATTCTGATTTTACACCTATCAATCATAGATCTGGCCAGGGTGATCCATTCATTAATGATCTATGAACTAGATTATTGCAATTCATAGTTAGGAGTGGAACCACACATCCTGAAAAAAGCTCTTACTGGTATAAAATGCCTGCTTAGCTGCGCAAGCTGCCATGAATGCATCACTCCAGCATTCACTTTTCCAGTCTTCCCAGTGAATACAGAAACTGCTTCAGATTGTGTCCTGATTTTCAAAATCCTCCATAGGACTGGTTTAGGTATTGAGAGATCACTTCTCTCTCTGTGACTGAGACTGTGAATTCCTATGACAGCTATATTTAGGTGAAACAATTAAACTATTGATCAACAGGAAGAGGTTCATGAGTGTGGGAAACAGAACTTTGGTAAAAAGAAAAGGAGTACTTGTGGCACCTTAGAGACTAACCAATTTATTTGAGCATAAGCTTTGTTAGTCTCTAAGGTGCCACAAGTCCTCCTTTTCTTTTTGTGGATACAGACTAACACGGCTGTTACTCAGAAACCTATCATAATCACTGTGAAGATAATACGTTCTGTGGGTGGCCAAGGTTCAAAAAACAGTGATGTATGGTATAATTAAGGTTTAAAGGTCCCAGTGTTTATTTTTTGGCAGAATTGCTAGTAAATATTAGTCTAATCAAGAAAAAACACAAGCACTGGGTGTTTTAAACACATTCATTAAATATTGGCTTCAGTCCACAATTACCAGTATATAGTATTTTAGGCTGTAATTCTTTTCTATCAAAAACTACTGCTCTAAATTAGTACTCTCAAGAAACTTAGGTACAGATTCTTCACTCCATTATTCTGATTTTACACCTATCAATCATAGATCTGGCCAGGGTGATCCATTCATTAATGATCTATGAACTAGATTATTGCAACTCATAGTTAGGAGTGGAACCACACATCCTGAAAAAAGCTCTTACTGGTATAAAATGCCTGCTTAGCTGCGCAAGCTGCCATGAATGCATCACTCCAGCATTCACTTTTCCAGTCTTCCCAATGAATACAGAAACTGCTTCAGATTGTGTCCTGATTTTCAAAATCCTCCATAGGACTGGTTTAGGTATTGAGAGATCACTTCTCTCTCTGTGACTGAGACTGTGAATTCCTATGACAGCTATATTCAGGTGAAACAATTAAACTATTGATCAACAGGAAGAGGTGCATGAGTGTGGGAAACAGAACTTTGGTAAAAAGAAAAGGAGTACTTGTGGCACCTTAGAGACTAACAAATTTATTTGAGCATAAGCTTTGTTAGTCTCTAAGGTGCCACAAGTCCTCCTTTTCTTTTTGTGGATACAGACTAACACGGCTGCTACTCTGAGAACTTTTGTAGGAATTGGACCTCGACTATGAATCCTTCTGCAAGAGATGAGAACAAACACATCCAGACCTAAATGCAAAATTCATTTCTTTAGGTTAGCTTTTCTCCAAAAAGTTATTCACACAGAAAGATACACAACACAGCACACATACAAACAGGCAAACTATAAGCTATTATTCTATTACACACTGTGAAGGAAGAGAGAGATATTGTTATTTTGAAATATTTGGGAGGCATTCAGATACTACAATAATGGAGGCCCATGTAAGTATAAAAATACCGAATCACCACTTGTTTAATACAGAAGGCAGCTCAAACATTACTACATTTGGACAGACAAATATAGCATCTAGTGAACGATCCAATTTACCTGAACCTAGTGACAATGATGTCTATTAATTGAATCATGAGGAACAGAATCTTTTCAAGTCACCTTTATCAGCTCTTCCTACCAAGACTGAGAGCAGACAACATTCCTCAGCTGGCAGCTTTGGGATTTGACCACAGGAAGCAGAAGAGCTACTCTGAAACCTCTTAGCTCTGAAGGTGAAGTTATCACCAGTTTACTTGTTCTCTTTGCTACTGTTCCGTTCAGACTGATCTATCTATCTGTACTGATCATGGTTAGCATGTCAGTACAAGTTAAGATTTTTATTGTGTTCTTTTGAGATGGGCTTTTTAAAGTTTTTTTAAAACCTTTACTAAAATATTAAGGGGTGGGGAGACTGGGGCATTATATTACCCCCAAGCCCATTACAAATTAGCTATTCTGCACTAATCCTGCCAATTCTCATTACGATAAAGGGACTTTGTGCTTATGGTGACCTCAGGGAAGTAAGCTCCTTTCGGGGAATGCTGAGCTTTTGAAATCCAACGGCAATTGATAGCAGAAAAGAATTACAGGGCATAACAGAATTTTGTCACTCATACCAGCCATGTATTACTGGAATAAAAACCTCTCTTAAATGGCACTTCTCCCAGATTCTTGAGCATCCGATCAGACCAGCTATGATTCATTCCTGCCTGACTCACATGGCCTACCACCTGAGCTGATGAGTGCCCAAACACCATTAATTCGGATTGTAAACACAGTTTTGTTTTAGGGCTATTTAATAGGGGTGTGTGTATCCATGGCAGAAACCAGGGAAAGAGTTTAGAATCTCTTAAATCCAGTAAAGCAGCAAAACTAATTAAAGCTCGAATCCTTTATCAAAAGGGTAGATAGTTGTGTACAGGGTAGAGTTAATGTAAGTTGAGATATTGTTTATTAGCTTTTAATTATTATTTCTGAAAGGTGAATTTAGTGCTTTTGAACTAATAAAACTAATAGCACTGACTATAGCCACACAATGCTCCGCAATCCCGACTCACAACATCCTTGTCTTCTGAGCTGAGATTTATAACAATGTGGTACTTTTGTTAATATTTCTAAAGACTAGGATGAGACCATTAAACTACTTCTACTTGTGAGCCAAATTAAGATTCTAATCCAGTTCTCCAGAGGTGAAACTTCAATGTTTAATTCACTGAAACGCTTAGCCTCCATTGCAACTGAAAAGAGCTACTAATATTTAAGGGCAAACATTGATATCTACAAGATATACAGTAGTGCATACCACATATCACAGGGTAGAATGGTGCTCTCTACATATATAATATAAAATACCTGTTTCCAGATACAGTAGCAAATTTAGCATACACATCAATAGAGATTGACTTTCGAGTGGGAAAGGAATAGAAGCTTCTGAAGAGAGGGCTGCAAAATATAAAAATGGTCCAAATCAGGTTGGGACTAAAATACTAAAAAGCTTTGAATGCTCATAGGAGAGTACCTGGTAGGGTTAGTCCATGCTTAGGCAAACAGATGATGGAATTAAATTTGCTATTATAACAGCACATTGTCAGGAGACAAAGGCTTTGTCTACATTGAGAAGATCTGGATGATACAGTGGTAAAAATTCATGCAGCAATATGCCCTTCTGCTTGTACCATTGCTTGCAAAAGCGGAGCTGTGTTGGTGCTACACGGCAATGGGAGAACTCCTTAAAATTCGCAGTGCAGTTAAGGCCTTTGTCTCCATATTAAGGTTTGCTGCTGCAACATCATGTAAAATACAAATTCAGTTAATCTAGAGGCATCATCTAATAGTACCATGTCCCTTCCTATGAGCATGGTCCCCTCAAATCTTTGAATTTTGGACTTTCTAAGTTATTCCCAAACTGATTGGGAATTGTTGGGTGCTCAGTACCTTTGAAATGTGTCTACAAGTCCTTTGCCAGCTTTAAATATGGGATCAAGAGTTGAATGCCTCAAGTAACTACGTAACAGAGTTGTGTATTGGTGGAATATTTTACTGTGTAGTAAGTAATGAATAATAATATGTCTCATGTCATTTTCTTCTCAGTAAGTTATAGTGTTTGTTTTTGGAATCATTATTCTGATCCTTCAGCTCTACATCCTACAGAGGTACAAAGAGGTTTAATTAGTAAAACTTGTAGAGGTTAATTTAATGCATGCATGATGAATTCTGAGATTACAGAGGGAGAAATGAAGCAGGTGTCTTACCTAAAGTGCTGATTTGAGTATTCTGAGATGTTCTTGAGAAGAGCGAAATCATAGCCTGTCCCATAGTTTCTGTTCCCTTTAGACAAGGAGACTGGCAGCAGTTTTCACTCCCCTGAAGATCTGACAGCACAAACCTGAAGGACTGAAAACTCCAATAAAGGACCTGGCAGAAAAGGCCTGCTGACGTTTTAACTAGGTGGTACCATTTTCAATTCCTGTTTCTGTATCAGCAGTCTGCTCATTTAAAGTAAAGTCGTGATGGCAGGGTGGTCCTGCAGCCTGTATTTCGGAAATCAGCAGCAGTCCAGTGTCACCAAAAGTGCCTTATAAATATCTCTATGGTGGCAGGGTGACAACTGAGATAAGTCAGGCTATAAATGCAAAAAGAAAAGGAGTACTTGTGGCACCTTAGAGACTAACAAATTTATTGGAGCATAAGCTTTTGTGGGCTACAGCCCACTTCATCGGCTGCATAAAATGAAACATATAGTAAGAATATATATATATATATATATACACACACACACATACAGAGAAGGTGGAAGTTGCCATACAAACTGTAAAAGACTAATTAATTAAGATGAGCTATTATTGGCAGGGGAAAAAAAACTTGTGTAGTGATAATCCAGATGGCCCATTTAGACAGTTGACAAGAAGGTGTGAGGATACTTAACTTAGGGAAATAGGTTCAATATGTGCAATGACCCAGCCACTCCCAGTCTCTATTCAAACCCAAATTAATGGTATCTAGTTTGCATATTAATTCAAGCTCAGCAGTTTCTCGTTGGAGTCTGTTTTTGAAGCTTTTCTGTTGCAAAATTGCCACCCTTAAATCTTTTACTGAGTGGCCAGACAGGTTGAAGTATTCTCCTACCGGTTTTTGAATGTTATGATTCCTGATGTCAGATTTGTGTCCATTTATTCTTTTGCGTAGAGATTGTCCAGTTTGGCCAATGTACATGGCAGAGGACCATTGCTGACACATATGGTAAAATGGTATAAATGATACATGTAACAGGAGGAAGAACATCCTGCTATTTCTTTCAAGCACATCTTCTGTTAAGAAACCTTTACTGAAGTTTTTCTGTGTTAGTTGGTGTGACAGAGATCTTTCTATTGAATAAATATAGGAGGATGAGATGATGGATATAATTTGGTACAGTGAAATTTCTACTAAGGTCCTCCTGCCCAATAGATAACTCCTTGTATTAAGCCATTCAATTATTCCCGAGGTTTTCAATACGGTTTTGTTCAACTTGCAGTTAAAAAAACCTCTACTGACAATTGATTTTACTAGTCCATTGGGTGGCTACCTGATGTAGCTTTCATTGTATATTTAAAGGTTGCTGGGAATAATACCATTCCAGGTTGAGCCTGGAGTTGCTGCTCTAATATTTCGCAGGCTTAAACCTAAAATTCCTCCCATTCTTTGGTTTGTATCAAAACCTTAATGCTATTTTAGAATAATGTTCTCCAACAAGAGACTAATGTATACATCTGAAATGTGCAAACACAGACATTTGGAAACCCAATATTAGCTTTGTCTAGTAAAAATAAAAATTAAAAAAGGATATTAATTCAGTGAATGTTTAACTGATTTCTTGGGGTTGCTTTTCAGTCCGAGCTTGTCCCAGTACTGCAGCCAGTCACTTTTGAACAAGTTGATGGTAGTATCTTTACTTTCTTCACCATTGGAGTTCTGCAGGCATCTGGGTTTTACAGAGAGATATGTGGGACAGCAAAGAAACAGGGCTTGATTCTCCTGTAACACTGGTGTAAACCAAGAGTGATGCCACTGAAGCAGGAGCATGCAGAGGAATTTAAATTTGACCCCTTTAGAGGGAGTGGGGGGAGGCACAGAAGCTCACTCTCCCCCCTCCCCACCTGGCCCCTGGGGAGAGAGGAATCCCCTAGCTCTGGGGCTGTGGCTCTCTCCCCGCTGCAGCCCCGGGGCAGGGAGAGTACTGTGTCCCTCGCTGATTATTGGGGGTGCCCCTACTTGCCCCCCCATTGTGCATGCCCTGCACTGAAGTCAGTGGAGATATCAGTGTAAAGAAATTTGAGGGGAGAATCAGGCCTGTGATACTCCCCTGATTCTCTCACAGGCAGTATACTCAAATATGTAATTCAGGTGTCATGAAACAGCACTGAGATGCTAGGACTGAGAAGCAGGCTGAGAAAAATCTACACCCATTGTCAAAAAGACAGGTTTCAGAGTAGCAGCGTGTTAGTCTGTGTTCACATAAAGAATAGGAGTACTTGTGGCACCTTAGAGACTAACCAATTTATTTGACAGGTTTCAGAGTAACAGCCGTGTTAGTCTGTATTCGCAAAAAGAAAAGGAGTACTTGTGGCACCTTAGAGACTAACCAATTTATTTGAGCATGAGCTTTCGTGAGCTACAGCTCACTTCATCCACTGAATGCATCCGATGAAGTGAGCTGTAGCTCACGAAAGCTCATGCTCAAATAAATTGGTTAGTCTCTAAGGTGCCACAAGTACTCCTTTTCTTTTTGCAATTTATTTGAGCGTAAGCTTTCGTAAGCTACAGCTCACTTCATCCACTGAATGCATCCGATGAAGTGAGCTGTAGCTCTCGAAAGCTTATGTTCAAATAAATTTGGTTTGTCTCTAAGGTGTCAAAAAGAATTAATGTATCTGACTTATCTGTGATACAACTGCTATGTTTATTACCACTTCTGTCCTTCGATCATTCACACATACTTGGATTACATCAGATATCTGGCTGTTTTGGACCCAGCAGGAACACATCGATTATCTGGGAGAGATGCACTGGTGTTATGAAGATAGCGTAGGAAGAGAAAATGAGGGTGAACAATATGTGGCTGATGAACTTAGTGGCTTTTTAACTTTTCAACATATTTTATGTGGTTAGTTCTGTGTGTCAAGAATAGTGACAAAATAATTTGCCTCTAGCTATGCTTTTTAGAAGGCAAAGGTCATATAGACTGATTCTGCAACACAGTAGACAAGATAATGATTTTTCAAAAGGGGGAAGCTTATCTTCTTGAAAGGTTTCAGAGTAGCAGCCGTGTTCGTCTGTATTCACAAAAAGAAAAGGAGTACTTGTGGCACCTTAGAGACTAACAATTTATTTGACCATAAGCTTTTGTAAGCTACAGCTTACTTAATTGGATGCATCCGATGAAGTGAGCTGTAGCTCACGAAAGTTTATGCTCAGATAAATTTGTTAGTCTCTAAGGTGCCACAAGTACTCCTTTTCTTTTTATCTTCTTGAAGTCTCTCTTTGGGAAGGACTTTAACGAAGTGTTATCTTGATCACTCTCCTCTCTTTCCAGGGCGGGCTTTGGTGCTTATTCTTGTGGAGCCAGTTCCTAGGAGCTCAAGGTGATCTTCTGTGTATTCAGGAGTATAGGATGTTTAACTGAAGGAGTCTGCACTGTTGTATTAACTGCCGTGGCTACACAGTATGTATGTTTGCATTCAAGGCTACATTCCACTTCTGATTTTATGTTTTCTAAAGCAAAGCTAGTTTTCACTTCATTTTAATGGGACCCTTTGGTTTCTAACAGCTCTTAAATGAAGGGATCTGAGTATTTTAACAAACTCATTGTCTCAGCAGTGCCATAATAAAGTTACAGTTACAACTGGTATACTTAGTTGAATAATTTTGTTTCACTGTTATCTTTTATAATTAATTGCAGGCTCTCTGCATTTTTCAGTTAGAGGATGGATTGCTGGGCATATAAAATGGAACAGAATAATCAAAAACTAGGAAAATATTAGCCTAATTTTGAAATTAGTGAGCTGGATTAAAAAGGTAGAATCATGTTTTCTGCACCTTCAGACTACTTCTAGTCATAATGTCAAAAAGAAGTATTGCTACTCCTTTCATTTATCAATTTTAAACACTGACAAACATTGCTACAATGATAACAAGAAGTCTCTCTCACAGTTGCTTTCTTACACAGGCCAAAACTAGCCCAAACTTTATGATCTGTCTGTGATGCTGTCAGTGAGCACTGTGACTTCAGCAGGTACTTTTAAAGTTTATTTAAATGAGAAATTAAACCTTTTCTCCTTCACAGAATTAGCTTTACACATTTCCCTGAAATACTGATCTACCTGACAATTTAAAGATATGGGTATCTAAATTAATTAAAGGGCACTGTCAAGCAGTTAGACCCAACATTTAGATTTTGTTTAAGTGAAACCTAAAAAGAATATGTTCTATTATATTCCTTTAAAATGTAAGTGAAATCATAGAATATCAAGATTGGACAGGACCTCAGGAGGTCATCTAGTCCAACTCCCTGCTCAAAGCAGGACCAATCCCCAATTTTTGCCCCAGCTCCCTAAATGGCCCCCACAAGGATTGAACTCACAACCCTGGGTTTAGCAGGCCAATGCTCAAACCACTGAGCTATCCCTTCCCTTGTTTATTTAAATATTCTGCAGAAGTCCTGGAAACCGAAACAGGGCAGCATGGTGTTAGCATGTAAGAAGAAAAGCTGATTATAATTACAAGTAAAATTGACCAATCTATTTTTGTTGTGGAAGCTGAATGAAGTGAAAATAATAAATCAGTAGCACTGATTAAGAGTGATTTAGATTTCTTAAATGTTCAGTTTTAATCTAAGGTGTGGTGGGTAAAACAAGTAAATAATTTTCTTTTTATAAGTGACAGAAATATGTCATGTATTTGCACTGCTTCCATTTGGAGTCTGGCTTTTGTGACAAAGTACTTAATAGGGTGGGTGAAATTAAAAGAAACTATGAATGACCATAACTGTTGAGTAAATCCTTTTTCTATTAATTTAATTTTTCACTTCTCTTCCTATCCTCCCCTTACCCTAAATATGTCTGAGTGTTATTCTTCATGGCAATCTGACTTGCCAGTATGGCTTCTCCTGGACTGATTCTGAACAGACTAAAACTGGAATGTGTTAGAATTATAACATTCAAAAACCAGTCGAAGAACACTTCAATCTCTTTGGTCACTCGATTACAGACCTAAAAGTGGCAATTCTTCAACAAAAAAACTTCAAAAACAGACTCCAAGGAGAGACTGGTGAATTGGAATTAATTGGCAAACTGGATACAATTAACTTAGGCTTGAATAAAGACTGGGAGTGGATGTGTCATTACACAAAGTAAAACTATTCTCCCCCCCCACTGTTCCTCGCACGTTCTTTCAACTGCTGGAAATGGCCCACCTTGATTATCACTACAAAAGGTTTTTTTTCCCCCACCACCCGCTCTCCTGCTGGTAATAGCTTACCTTACCTGATCACTCTGGTTCCAGTGTGTATGGTAACACCCATTGTTTCATGTTCTCTGTGTATATAAATCTCCCCACTGTATTTTCCACTGCATGCATCCGATGAAGTGAGCTGTAGCTCACGAAAGCTTATGCTCAAATAAATTGGTTAGTCTCTAAGGTGCCACAAGTCCTCCTGTTCTTTATACTGATCCTTGTAACAGTCACAGTGAGGAGAATTTCAAAACAAGAGAGATTCCCAGCAAAGTCTTTAACTATCAATATATACAAACATCAGGGGGCTCTTGAATGGAAACGGCAGTGCTTTGGTACTCTTATGAGGTTCACTCTGTGTCAGTACTTTTCAGTGCTTTCAAGAGTTTTTACACAGAATTTTTCAAATCCTCTTCCTTATTAGCACAAAACAGTTAGCAGGCAAGGACATGAAGGGTTTGGTGCCACTTTGAGTGCAGCCCTTGCACTGGCATCAGCTGGAAGAGTTGCTATGGAAACAGTTATGGAACAGGAGAAGGAAGGAGCTGGACTTGCCTTTGTAATGCATAAAGCTCCAGTTTCAAAGAAGAAAGTGACTCAGACTGCAGACCTGAATAGGTCTGCTCCTAAAAAAAGGGGAAAATAATCGGAAATTTAAAGATGAAAATATATGGTGCCTTTTCAGCAATGGGATCAAATGTCCTTTTGCATCATGGCAGCTAATTTTACAGTCTAGAAAATCAGGCAGCTATTAAACTGCATCATAAACTTGCCTTCTAACTCGTGTCTCTTTACAAATTGAGGTATTTATAGGCAAGATCTGATTATTCACACATACTCTCAATTTCTTAATTCATGCTGACATCTGCAGCTTAGCAACATTTCTCCAGGAAACACATGTGTTGTGCTGGCTCAGGGACCAGAAGGGCTGAAATCTAATACCATTGTGTAATATGCATTTTCTGATAGTGTAATTCTTAAAACTATTGGCACTTTCAGAACCAGGGTCCACTGACTATGGAGTGACCCTCACCTTCATACTCTGGCAACATTCTGATCTACTTTGTTGAAAAGTGGTGCCTTGTACAAAGGGAAATTAATTAGCTTTTCCCAGCAGAGAACAGTAATGTAGGACTCCAGGAATGCTTACAGCCCATCTACTGTCAGACTGTCACATTCAACTCTTCACTCTAAGTTGAAACTATTTAAGAAATTAATGTGTTGTTGAATTATGGACTTCTTATTCCTTAAGCTTTTTAGAGACATCAACAAAATGGATACAAGTTATTCACTGAAGTAACTCCATTGGCCTCAGGGTTGAATTTGGCCCAAAGGCTTTTGAGATTAAAAAGTAATTCTTATAAAGAGAAGTTAAAAAATTTCAGAAACTCCTGTGCTAACTAAAGTAAATTATTTCATTTCAGACAACTTTTAGAGTACCTCACAGTTACTCTCATTCATCACAATTGTACAGGTCTTTCCTCTAATTGTGAAAAACTGCTCACTGCCCTGGAATAATCAGGAACAACTCAATTAATTTCAGTGTTCTTTTACAAAAGGACTTATTTGAAGCCTTTACTGTTGCAGATTTCAAAGCCCCTTATTTCTACTACAAAACTGTGGAAATGCTATTGCCTAATTTAGATTGGGTAGGCATTCAGGGTGACACTTAAAATGTAACTTGAGATCAATATGTCTATTGTCTTGGAAATATTTTTTCCTAAAGACTTGTTAAAGAAAGTGAGCTAATACCTACACCTATCTTGTTTACATAAGTAAATCTCAAATGTGTACTGTTTTGTAACTCTCCAGAAAACTTGTGCTGGATGAGGAGATAACTTCTGTAGAATATTGGTTTTATGTACAGTATTGTAAGAATAATCCTTTGAATCTGTTGCACAAAAATAATGAATCCATTTCTCCTGATGTTTACTTTAACTGTTTTCTTACTAGGGCTGCCTTAAGAAAATTTGGCTAAAACTCTATATTGTGATTTTAGGAACAGTTGATAATTTAAAAAATTAATTGTATGATTCTGTCCCAGAACACGCTAAATAACGTCTTCAATATTTCTCTCTAAAATAACTTTGATTTAATCTTTTTTACTCCAACATTAAGTGGGCCAATCCTGTTCAGTAACTTACAGCTCATGCTTAAAGGAAGACACTGAGATTTTTAAAATGTATTCTATACTGTTTCTAAATAGTAAAGAAGCAGTGTCTGGCACTTAGATCAGGCAACTGGATATGAAGACTCCTTGATGCTACTGCCAGTTCTTACTTGCTTTATGACCTTGGACAACTCACTTAAACTTCCTTTACCTCAAGTTTAGTCCTCTGTCAAAAGGAGATAGCAATACTTACTGAACTCAGAGGGGTTGTGAGGCTTCATTAGTGCATTAGCACCATGTGAGGGACAGCTGGAAGATACTATAGCAGTGCAAAGTATCCTTAAGAGACTAAAGCAGGCCTGTACTTATTCACTGATCTATTGTGCCCCTCTTGTAAATCCTTGTAACACTCAAGAAACTTGCCTCTCAAGCAAGAAGTTGTTATAATGATTAAAGATAACTTATGAAATTTAGGTTTCAGAGTAGCAGCCGTGTTAGTCTGTATTCGCAAAAAGAAAAGGAGTACTAGTGGCACCTTAGAGACTAACCAATTTATTTGAGCATAAGCTTTCGAGAGCTACAGCTACAATGCATCTGATGAAGTGAGCTGTAGCTCACGAAAGCTTATGCTCAAATAAATTGGTTAGTCTCTAAGGTGCCACTAGTACTCCTTTTCTTTTAATGAAATTTGGGTTTCAGAGTAGCAGCCGTGTTAGTCTGTATCCGCAAAAAGAAAAGGAGTACTTGTGGCACCTTAGAGACTAACCAATTTATTTGAGCATAAGCTGTAGCTCACGAAAGCTTATGCTCAAATAAATGTGTTCGTCTTTAAGGTGCCACAAGTACTCCTTTTCTTTTTAATGAAATGTAGTATCATGTAGAAAGCTTACAATGCTTTCTGAGGACGGGCCAGTGACACCAAGAATAACAATATAGATGCACATAACTATTAATTATTCACTGTGAAATATTGTACAGTATATTAAGCTTCTTTCTCTCTTGGGAGCGATGAGAAGAGACCCTGCTGTCCCCATTCTTCAAAGTCCACCCTGTCTTCCTGGATATGAAATATGTACATTGCTACCTTTGGAACCTAGAAAAGCCACTCCTGGATCATTCAGACTGATACAACGTGCTTTCCTCTTCCAAGGGCTGTATGTGCCACCTCTGAGCAGTTCCAAATAAAGTTACCTTTTAAACTATCTTGAACTATTTTGCACTCAGGGATGAAAGGACAGGTATATGACCTGATTGTTTTCACTTTCCCCCTTCATTTTAGTTTGTTTGCACTGCAGCACAAAACTGAATATTTGTTCCGTTAATTGCAATTTAAGGGATTGGAACCCCTGAAAATACAGTAACCTGATGTCGCTGCAGACTGTCTGGATAACATATAACATAAATTCCACTCAGCCATTTTTACCCCATTTTTTTCTGTCAGTTTAAATAATATGAAGTATCTCTTTAATGAACTAGGAGAAGTGGCTTGCCCAGCAGATGAAGTCTAAAAGTCTAATGAAACGGTACTGGCTATCCTGGGGATAGTTTATAGCAGCCTCTTAAGCCAGGGAATTTCCTATAGGGGTGGTCTTCAAAGCATTATATTTCATAGTAAGCGACCCCCATTTTGGCCCAGAAAGTTAGTCTCTTCTCTATAAACAAGAATTCCAATAAATTCTCCAGTTTTTGGGTTTTTTTGTCTATGTGAAAGAGTGAAATCATCACTAAAAAGTGTGTGAGTCTTCCCCAAAATGACAAATGGTCCTCCACTCCACCAAGCTGGCCCACTGCTTGGATTACATCGGCTCAGGGTTGAAGAACAGCTGTTTAAAGCTGGAACTGAGCAAAATGGAACAGAGGAAAACACTATGGGAGTCTGCAGTCTCCTTTAGTTGGAGGAACGCACTCACAATTGGTCAGTTTGATCTGTAGTTTAGGATTCTTCTCTGACTTGTAAGCTCTCACAGTGCTATGATAAACAATGTTCTCTATCAACTCTGGTTGCTAATGAGACTCCATTTCATCCAGACCAGATGATATGACCTGCATGCCTTTATTACCCATTGGCAGGATTACAGCAATACAATATATCTGGGCATAAAGCTCTTGGACTATAGGAAACTTCACATGGGTAGACATACATGCACTAGCTTTGCTTGAGCTAGTGTTCTAAAAAATAGCACTGTGGTCACGGTGGCACAGACAGCAGGTCAGGGTAGCCTCCCCCAATACAATCTTACTTGACCCCCCACTCAGTAGGTACATGGACTGCTAGCCCAAGCTGTTACTCTTGCCACATTGCTATTTTTAGGTGCCAGTTTGAACATAACTAACATGTGTACATCTACCCAAGCTGGGAATCGCACCTTCCAATTGCTGAGTAAATGTGCCCACAATTTTCTTCCCTGGGAAGAAGAAGAAAGAGAAAAAATAAACTATACGTGACAGATGTTAATCACATAATTTAATGCAGTACTGGAAGTCAGATGCTACAGTGATGAGAGTGCTACAAGAACCTCTATAGAACAAGAGAGCCTCCTGCTCTGAATGTCCTTAGAAAGGTAAATCACTATACCAACTCAAGTAATTTTTTTCCTCATAATAAAAGTTTTGTTAAATTATGTATTATCATTTAGGACTGGTAGGTACTGAATTAACACTATCAAAATTATTCCAATGTGACCACAAACAATATTTAAACACTCATACCAGTAAACAATAGTTCTTTGTTTTTTATCCACTTTCTCTCATTCATGTCTCCAAACGCCAAATCCTTGGTATGTACTGATGAAAAAGCTCCTCATGCATTTCTATGTACTTAGTTTAACAAAGCTGAGGTGAGTTATACCACATCCAACTATTTTCATGCCCACTACTAAATAAGACACTGAAAATCTCTCTCTAAGGATTTCTGAGAAGGGTAAACAAAATGACTTAAATAAAATTAGTTCCCATAGGCATTCTTTGTAAATTGACAGGTTTCAGAGTAGCAGCCGTTTTAGTCTGTATCCACAAAAAGAAAAGGAGTACTCGTGGCACCTTAGAGACTAACAAATTTATTTGAGCATAAGCTTTCGTGAGCTACAGCTCACTTCATCGGATGCGTGCAGTGGAAAATACAGTAGGGGGATTTTATATACACAGAGAACGTGAAGCAATGGGTGTTACCATACACACTGTAAGGAGAGTGATCAGGTAAGGTGAGCTATTACTAGCAGGAGAGAAAAAAACAAACAAACAAAAACCTTTTGTAGAGATAATCAAAGTGGGCCATTTCCAGCAGTTGACAAGAACGTGTGAGGAACAGTGGGGGGGGGGGTGGGTGGAAATAAACATGGGGAAATAGTTTTACTTTGTGTAATGACACATCCACACAAAGATGGACTACAAGCCGTAAGGAACAGTATCCCCAATAATGTCATGGCAAACCTGGTGGCTTAACTTTGTGACTTTGTCCTGACCCATAACTATTTCACATTTGGGGACAAATCAGCAGCACTGCTATGGGTACCTGCATGGCCCCACAGTATGCCAACATTTTTATGGCTTACTTAGAACAACGCTTCCTCAGCTCTCGTCCCCTAATGCCCCTACTCGTGCTACACTGATCACATCATCATCTGGACCCATCGAAAAGAAGCCCTTGAGGAATTCCACCATGATTTCAACAATTTCCATCCCACCATCAACCTCAGCCTGGACCAGTCCACACAAGAGATCCACTTCCTGGACACTACAGTGCTAATAAGCGATGGTCACATAAACACCACCCTATACCGGAAACCTGCTGACCACTATACTTACCTACTTAGCCTCCAGCTTTCATCCAGACCACACCACACGATCCATTGTCTACAGCCAAGTTCTACGATACAACCGCATTTGCTCCAACCCCTCAGACAGAGACAAACACCTACAAGATCTCTGTCAAGCATTCTTACAACTACAATACCCACCAGCTGAAGTGAAGAAACAGACTGACAGAGCCAGAAGAGTATCCAGAAGTTACCTACAACAGGACAGGCCCAACAAAGAAAATAACAGAACGCCACTAGCCGTCACATTCAGGCCCCAACCAAAACCTCTCCAGCGCATCATCAGGCATCTACAACCTATCCTGAAGGACGACCCATCACTCTCACAGATCTTGGGAGACAGGCCAGTCCTTGGTTACAGACAGCCCCCCAACCTGAAGCAAATACTCACCAGCAACCACACACCACACAACAAAAACACTAACCCAGGAACCTATCCTTGCAACAAAGTCCGTTGCCAACTGTGTCCACATATCTATCCAGGGGACACCATCATAGGGCCTAATCACATCAGCCACACTATCAGAGGCTCGTTCACCTGCACATCTACCAATGTGATATATGCCATCATGTGCCAAAAATGCCCCTCTGCCATGTACATTGGGCAAGCCGGACAGTCTCTACATAAAAGAATAAATGGACACAAATCAAATGTCAAGAATTATAACATTAATAAACCAGTTGGAGGACACTTCAATCTCTCTGGTCACTAGATTACAGACCTACAAGTGGCAATATTACAATAAAAAAACTTCAGAAACAAGACTCCAACGAGAGATTGCTGAATTGGAATTAATTTGCAAACTGGACACCATTAAATGAGGCTTGAATAAAGACTGGGAGTGGATGTATCATTACACAAAGTAAAACTATATCCCCCTGCCCCTACTGTTCCTCACAGGTTCTTGTCAACTGCTGGAAATGGCCCACCTTGATTAACACTACAAAAGGTTTGTCTGTTTTTTGTTGTTGTTTTTTTCTCCTGCTGGTAATAGCTCACCTTACCTGATCACTCTCCTTACAGTGTGTATGGTAACACCCATTGCTTCATGTTCTCTGTGTATATAAAATCCCTCTACTGCATTTTCCACTGCATGCATCCGATGAAGTGAGCTGTAGCTCACGAAAGCTTATGCTCAGATAAATTTGTTAGTCTCTAAGGTGCCACAAGTACTCCTTTTCTTTTGTAAATTGACATTGTTAAGATAGATGTTCAAAAATTCATTGGGGCAAGCAATAAAAAGTTATATATAGTATTAATACATTCTAATTTTAATTTAAAAAACCACCTTGTTTTGTTAATACCAACAAGAACTTGTTTTCCTTGCCACTTTCTTTTACCAAGGATTTTGTATTTGGTTTCAGTTGGTGAAACTGACACAAAATATACTGTACAAACATACATGCTATATACGTGACATTTTCAATAAGTGCAACACATACTGGTAAAAGTCCAGGGCTGTTGTATAGTGATGCTATGCATTGTTAAACAGCTACCGCCTTCCATCCCAGAGGTGGAGTACTTCAGCGTGGGATGAAGTGATACGGAGAACAGCCAGACTAATTTAGGGCCCAGTCCCACAAAATCTTATTCCTGCATGTAGTCTTTGCTCATGCAAGCAAAGTTCCACTGATGGGATTTACTTGTGTGCGTAAGGACTGCAGGAGTAACATATAATCATTTCTAAATGCCTTTGGCAAGACAGGCTGCATTTCCCTACCCTGTGGCAGCGCTTGTTTTCGTTTCAGTCATACAGAGGTAAGCGGAACTGACTGAAAAATTGGCTGCGCGCTGGGAGGCAAGTCCCTGGCCAGCGACAAGGCCCCCCGCCTGCAGCCAGAGCTCCCCATGGGGCCGCCCTGCTCCCTTCCCCACGCAGGGTAACCCAGGCGCGGCCCCTGGGCGCCTCGCCCCACAGAGGCACCCCTCAAGCTGCTTACCCGGCTGACAGGCGGCGCCACAGCTCCGCAGAGAACGGCCCAGGGTGGGGCGGACCCACTGTGGCCCGGGGTACCAGGCGCCGACGGGACCGCCGGGTACAGCGCACAAGCAGGAGTGCTTCGATTGGCTACTCGGCGACGGAAGTGGACATGGGTCCGTTGCCTAGCGATGTCCCCCTTTCCGGAAGTGGGTGGGGTTGGATCTCCTTGCCGCCCTAGAGCCTGAGGGATGGGTATGGAGTGAGGGAGAACCCCCGCCGGCTCCGCACGTCCTGAGGTGAGGCCGGTCCGAGCCTCCAGGGGAAGGGATGCGTGTGAGTAAGGGGCTGGGGGCTTGTGGGGTTAGGCTGGCCCAGGGGCTCGGAAGGGTTAGGGGCGGGGCTGCCGCTTTCGTTGTGGGGGCGGGTTAGCTGAGGGGTGTGAGTCAGGGGCTGTTTGTGGAATCAGGGTGCATAGGCGCTGAGGCTTGTGAGTAGGGCTGTTTGTGGGGTCAGGGTGCACAGAGGCCCTGAGGAATACAGGAAGCTGGGAATGGGGTTAGCTGGGTGGTGGTCATCACTTGTCACTCCAAAACAGTAGTCAAGATGTGGTTTGTCACTTAACTGTGAGTAAAGGGCTGGTGCTTATGCCTTGAGTGCTAGGGGTAGGAGGTGTGTCTGTGGGAGGGTTACAAGTAAAAGGCTAGGGTAAACTTGTGGGTCTTGTGGAGGTGTGGGGGGTAGGGCAGCCCAAAGGTACATGGGGACTAAGGGTGAGTGGTATGAGTGAAGTTTGTGGAGGGTAGTAAGTAGGAAAATAGGGACAGTCATAGTGGTGGTATTCGCAAAAAGAAGAGGAGTACTTGTGGTACATTAGAGACTAACCAATTTATTTGAGCATAAGCTTTCAAGAGCTATAGCTCACTTCAGTGGTGGTATTGGCTTTTACTGTTTTCAGTATAGTTGTGGTTATTTGGTGGTGTTTGCTATTTCTTTACCAGTTAGTGAAAAGGGGGTGGGTGGGAGCTAGATAAAAATGTATATGCTCACACCCATTTGGAGGGGGTCAGTTTTCTTTTCCCCCCTAATATTTAAAGCCCCCTTCTCCCTCTCCAAAACCAAAATACTCTCCTCCCCCCCCCATTACTTTTAGTGTTTAATAACTTTCTAGCTGGTGCCTGCGATATTTTTCGGTTTCTTGTCAAGTATATCACAAAGGGCAATTGACCTCAGTTCAAAATTGACCTCTGGTTTTGGGCCTAAACTATATTTCAATCAACAAGTTATCCAAGAACGCAAGTGTTTTTTCATAACCCAGATAACTTCTCTAAATAATCTCCACTTCTCTAACAAGAAGTGGAGGTTTGATTTGGAACACCACAAGTTTTTAAGGTTGATAGTTGTAATAATGTTGTGTGGAAGCCTCAGGCATCCAAGCCTAGGCTTTCTCTAGTTTATCTAATTTCCAAAAGAATATGTAAACAATGCATTCCATTTCATAATGTAGGGACTAAGGATTTTAGTAATTGCTTCTTGGTTTCAGTCATGTTTCCATTTTGATGTGCTGTGGCTGTTCAACTTCTTTACTCTATTGACAACTTTAAGGGAAAAGTTATCCCATAGAGCCACCTGTTCCTGCCCAGCCTACCAAATCCGCTACTGTTAGGATCTCAAAATATTTTTATTTGGGTATTCTCAGGCAAGACACTGCAGATTACAGGTAGTTCATGGGTCATCTCTTAAGAAACATTTCTAGGGCACGTTGGTCTTTATTGTAGTGTAGAGTCCTTGGTTGCCAGGACACCTTTTAAATTCAGGTGGTACATATCTGGATATCAGTAAAATGTGTTCTGTCTTATAGGTCTGCACTTTCCATATAAAGATTTAAAATGGCTTCAAGAGGAGCAATAGAGACCAGTAAACTAAAACAGAACTTGGAAGAGCAATTGGACAGGTTAATGCAGCAGCTGCAAGACCTGGAGGAGTGCAGGTATGGAAAGGCAGGGTCTCCCTTTTAAATGTAAATATTTTTCTGGCAACAGCTGGCAGAAGAAATTGCTGCACCTTTCAGTATTCCTGTCACAGTTCTTTGAGGCTTTGTTTTTAAATCAGCCTAAGGATGCTTGGATTAAGCAGTGCAGGACAAATTCAATGAACTTTTTCTACTCTTTCCATGTTTAAGAATGGCCCCTACAGGAAAAAACAGAGTTCAGGAAAACTTGTTGCAGGTTTCTTGGAGATTTGAAATTCTTAGGTGGAGTGTGACACTGTACTACTTTTGTGAACAATGGAATCATCACCTGTTCACAGAATTCAAAATTCATTCTTCACTATCTTAAAAAAAAAGAAAAATCTATTCTTGAATTTGTACCTATTTTTCATTATAGTTACTTTGTTTTTGTATGTAGCTTGGAAAACACAATCAAATGGAAAGGAGTACTTGTGGCACCTTAGAGACTAACCAATTTATTTGAGCATGAGCTTTCGTGAGCTACAGCTCACTTCATCGGATAAAGTGAGCTGTAGCTCACGAAAACTCATGCTCAAATAAATAGGTTAGTCTCTAAGGTGCCACAAGTACTCCTTTTCTTTTTGCGAATACAGACTAACACGGCTGTTACTCTGAAAACAATCAAATGGATCAGTGATGTCCTTGAATATTAACTCTTAAGGGATTAATAAAAAACAGAGATGGAAAACACTTTTAGCCCACCTCCATGCCACTGCAGAAATGTTCTCTACAGTGAATTTTCTGATGTCTTTGTCCAATCTAGTTTTAAATGTTCCTCGCAACAGGGCTTTACCACTTTCTTTCAGGAATCATTCAACAAAGTAATAGAGTTCACTGTCAGAAGGTTCCTTATGGTAAAATTTTCCTTTTCTTCATTTCATCCCATTGCTCTTAATGTAATATTCCATTCTATCACCCTAAGCAGTTGCCTCCCACCTTTGCGTTTACAACCTTTATATAGCTATAGATGGCTAGCTTGTCTACCCTCCCTTAACTATTGCTTAGTCAACCTACACATAGTATTTGTTCTGTCCTCATCAGTGAATTATCCCAACCCCCGACGCATTTTTGTTCCTCTTCTCAAATTTGTCAGTGACTTTGTGGTAATGAGGCACCCAGAATTGCATGCAGTATTTTAGATTTCAGAGTAACAGCCGTGTTAGTCTGTATTCGCAAAAAGAAAAGGAGTACTTGTGGCACCTTAGAGACTAACCAATTTATTTGAGCATGAGCTTTTGTGAGCTACAGCTCACTTCATCGGATGCATACTGTGGAAACTGCAGAAGACATTATATGCACAGAGTATTTTAGATGTGGTCTCTGCAGAATTCTATAGAGTGGGACTACCCTGCTCCATACTACTGTATTTTTAACAAAGCTGCACAAAATTCTAAGCCTTCTGGTAATCTATAGGCCATTTCCACATAGGTATCTAAGGTCAGAACTTGGTCCTGAATTTCCAGCTTGGCAGGAGATAGAAACCTGCCAAGCCAATGTACTTTTCACCTGAGGCAGTACAATAGAATCTCAAAGATACGAACACCAGAGTTATGGACTTACCAGTCAACCAGACACCCTCTGGAACCTGAAGTAATCAGGTAGCAGCGGAGCCACGCGCACACAAATACTTTCCTCCTTTGGGGCTTCAGCCTGGCCGTGGGGGGATGTAGGGCTTCAGCTACAGGGTGAGGGGGGTCAGGGCTTCTGACTCTCAGGAGCACCGGTGCTCAGGTCTTCAGCACTGTGGCTCTGTTCCCAGCTTCAGCCCTGTGCAGGGCACTGGTCTCAACCTCAGCGCTCCCCGTGTAGCTAAAGCCCTGAGGTCCAGTGCCCCCCACCCCCAGGCTGAAATCGGGAACTGAGCTGTGGGGCTGAAGCCTGGAGACCCAGCACTTCCCACCCCCAACCCTCCACGGCTCCAGCCCCTCCCCAGTGGCTGAGGTCCACAACGTCTAGTTCAGAGTTACAGACGTTTCAGAGTTATGGACAACCTCCATCCCGAGGTGTTCTTAATTCTGAGGTTCTACTGTATGTTTCAAGTTGCTCCTCTAGTGCCTCCTTGGGCAACTCAAGAAATGATACCGACTGGCCATAGGCCTTGAGGAAGTGTTCAGCCCTCTTGAGCCACAGAGAAGGTTACTGTAACACAGAGTATGAGAAGAGGAAGTAAGAATATAGATAATGGGGCAAACTTTGGGTTCAGGAGTACAACTCTTTTGGGAAAGGGAAATAATTAGTAGTATCATTCTCTGGAGTCCTCAGCTAAGATTATGGCCCGTTGCGTTAGGCGTTGGGACTCACTATGTATATGTGCTTCTCCAAACAGCTTATAATCTAAATCGACAAATGGTGGGAGAAAGGAACAATTATTATTAAGAAAGTATGATTGTTAACAAGCTACTTCTTTAAGGAAGCTATTTCATGTTCATGACTGAGCTTTAGGTATGTTTTAAAAAAGTAGTTCCCATTGGAACTGCACAAATGTTCCCTCATCGTACCAAGGTTCAAAGCCTCAGCTCCGTCCTTAACATGGCTAGCTATGGGCGTGGGGACCTTTACTCCACACATAGGTATTACTTTACTTTTATTTTTAATTTTACCTTGTATTACCTCATCTAGCACAATATTAAGGTTAAAAAATATGTGTTTCTGTGTTTAATCCTGTGAGTTGATGTGGCTTGTTGAATTTCCTTTAGAGAGGAACTGGATGCAGATGAATATGAAGAAACCAAAAAAGAAACTCTAGAACAGTTAAATGAGTTCAATGACTCACTGAAGAAGATCATGTCTGGAAATATGACTTTGATAGATGAACTCAGTGGGATGCAGCTGGTAAGGACGATTCATACTTGGAAGTCTCCTCTGTGGTATCTTTCTAAAGATAGCATATGTTATACCTATAGTTTGTGAAAAAGAAGGTGAAAATACATACTGGGGTGTGTGTGTGTGTGTATGTATGTGTGTACATGATTTACACCTTTGTATTTGTCTGTTCTACACACACACACACATACATATGAATATTCCACATTAATCGAGTATATGTTGATTTAATCTGTAATCTTTTAAAGTAAAGCTATATTTAAGAATCAGGGTAATTAAACATGTAGAAATAGAGTTGTGTATCTCCAGGGCAGGGCTTAAATATAGCGGACACCTTACTAAGTGGAGTCTAATATGAAAGATGGTGGGGGAGACCCCACCAACTAGGTTTAGGGCAACATGTTGTGAGACGTTCCTACCCCATCTGCTGGGTGGCATAGCAAGGCTCCAGAGGACCCTGGTGCAAGAATAGATTAGAGACCCCTTTCTGATTCCAAAATCTGCCCTTCTCCAGCTCCCCCATAACGGTAGTCGAGCCCCTCCCCATCACCTAGCTCCCCCATCACCTAGCTCCTCTCCAGACCCCCGCAGTTCCTGCCTGGCTCCCTCACAGTCCCAATACAGAACCCTGTTCCCTAGCTCCTTTCTTCTCCTCCCGTCTAGCTATACCATAGTGCCAATCCAGCCCTCCTGTCTCAGTTTCTTATTAGCTTTAAATGATTTAAATGGAGTTTCAGGATGAGGGGGAGAAAAGAATTTCAAACTGAAATGCTAAGTTAGTTATTCAAATAAGATCAAAGTGTTACAGAAACAGAAGAGACACTTTTACTGTGCCTCCTAATCCCATAAGTGGAGTAGAATACGTAATAAAGCAAAAAAGCCCAAAAGTTAAGGAGGAATGTTTACAAAGGGTAGTGTTTGTTCCCATCCCCAGTATATGGTTTGGAAATTTAAGGATCTGAACTAGACGAAGAACAATTCTGAAAAAGAAAAAGGTGTTTTTTAAATGGAAAATTTTTCTTATGTTCGCTCCCCCCCACGATTGTTACAGCCTCTGGTCAAGAGTATCATCACCCTTGGTTTCTTTTGCCTGAGACCTGCTTTCTGTCCCTAATACAGTACTAGGTGTAAATACCTTGGGTATCCCGAGCGGCGGTAATTCGGCACACCTAAAGAAAATTCGGCTAGGATGCAAGTCAGAGGGAAGGGGCCTGCCCACCTCCAGCTTGGCAGTCTGGACCCTTCTAATCTTTAACAGAATGGCAGTCCTGTCTCCACTACCCCCAGAGCCATCATTCTCCTTCATGCCCCACTTCCCTGGTGTGTCCTGCCACAACCCTGTGCTGCACTTCCTGTTCCACTTTGCCCACCAACGGCACATGATGCTCTGCTCCCTAAGCTCTTCCAGCCGCTATAGCCCTGGCCCACACCACTGCTCTGCCAGCCTCCTCACCTATGACCTGGACCCTGCTCCCTTCATTATCCCCCAGCCTCCCATTGGGTTTGCCTCACATCAGCTCCTCTCACACTCCATTCCTGGCCACCCCCACCTGCCTGTCTCCAGGCATAGGTGCCCTGGCCCGTCAACATAATTAAACCACCCGCAATGAGCATCGGTAGCTATGTCGGCGGGAGAAGCTCTCCTGCCGACATAGCGCTGTGCACACTGCCACTTGTGCCGGCAAAACGTATGTTGCTCGTGGGTATGTGTTTTTTACACATACCCTGAGTGACACAAGTTTTGCCGACATAAGTGATAGTGTGGACATGGCCTTGAGTGTCTCTTACCAACTGAGGCAGAGGGTGCTGTTCAGCATTTGTGAATCTGGTGTAATGTGGTTGTATTTCATGATGTTTGCTATTGGGTGTACTCATTCTTTTAGCTTGTTCTTTTTCTTGCAGGCTATACAAGCAGCCATCAGCCAGGCTTTTAAAACTCCAGAAGTCATTAGAATGTTTGCAAAGAAACAGCCAGGGCAGTTACGGACAAGGTTGGCAGAGGTAAAGATTCCTGTAGACAGAATCTAACTCTAATAGATTTATTTCAACTGGCCTGATTTTTGTCCTTCCAGTCTCCACAAATTAAGGGTCAGTGTGAATTTTGTGGTGACAGAGAATCTTCTTATGCCTTTCAGAATCTGGTCAGCTTCAAATAGCTATCTCACTGTTGGGCATGGGAGCTGAAAATGTTACTTGTGTTCATTCCTTCCCCCCTCATTTTCCTAGTACAGACCAAAAAATCTGGTAACCAATAGTAAACTGAGCACCAGAAATACTTCCATTATCACAAATATAAATTCAGAAGAAGAGCCATGATCCTGGAACTCAGGTTGAGAGACTGGCTGGCACACTAGCCTTTCATCTCCAGAGATTTGGATTCCAATTCTGGATAGGATACAAGTGAAATGTAGTGTGGTGGCCTTATCCTAGTGGATGTTGGTCCTCAGAATATTACCACACAACTGGACATAAATAGCAACCTCTGTTCAAAACTGGTCCAAGATTGAAATAGCCAAACATGCTGAAGTTAGGATTAAAAGGCACTTGCAGAGCTCGGGGTGGGTGTTTCACAGCTCTTTACCATACCATGGGTGCCTCTGTTAGGCCCTCACTTTCACAATTGTCATATTCATTCACAGGATTATTTTAAAAGGAATCTAAATGTAGGCTGTAAGGGTGGTTAGGTTGTTAATTTTCTGCTAGTTTCATGTGAAATTTTTCACATTTGAAAAAAATATTCTTTCTTGTTCAGATGGACCGAGATCTGATGGTTGGGAAACTGGGACGGGACCTATACACGCAGCAGAAGGGGGAAATCCTAACTGCCCTCAGGAAGCTTGGAGAGAAGGTAACGATCTGAGCATTGATATCTGTCATTCATTGAGCTATGATTATGATGGTCTCTTCTGACCTTAAAGTCTATGAGAAAGGAATTGAAGTTCTTTCTTGCTAAACACTTGTTTTGTTTTTGTGTGCATTTAAATATGTGTGGAGAGAATGCAGTTATATTATGTAATACAAAAACAAGCCTCATGGCAGAAGCATCCCTATGGCTACATCTACCCGACAAGCTAGGGGATGTCCGTCCCCTGCTTGTGCACACATATTTGCACTAGCTCTCATTGAGCTAGCAAGAGCATAAATAGCTATGTGGCTGCCGTGGCAGTGGAAGCATAGTTGAGCTGTGCCGAATGCAAACCCTCCTGAGACCCAGCTGTGCCTCTATTGCCTATGCTACTGTGGCTATATTGCACTTTATACTTGCGCGAGCTTGGTGAGAGCAGGGGAATCAGACTCCTAACTCATAGTTTAGATATAACCTACATCTCGGTGGCACTCAGCCTCCCTGAAGAGTATGCTATGGATAGAGTAGAGAACAATACTGAGCATTTGTATAAACCCTTTCATGGATGGCTGATCACAACCTTAATTTAAAGTGGACTCACTGATTGTCATCTGAGTGAATGACATATAACTCACATCGATTTGTACCTGCTTAAAACAAGCTGCACTACTACTCGTTGCCTAATGAACCACCCAGCCATGGAAAGAAAATATCAAAGGCTTACAATAATACAGTGTCTTACTTCCCCCCTGAAAGGTAGGTATTATCCGCACTATGCAGGTGAATAAACTGAATTAGGGACCCTAAGTGACATGCTACATGTATGGAATTACTGGGAATAGAACCCAGGAATCCTGACTCTTAATTCTTGTCTCTAACCACTAGAGGGATGAGGGGAACAGTTATATTTTCCTATTGCCAGTCTGTGAAGGAAATGGTCCCCATGTGTGTTAGCTTTAAAAAGGAAACAGTTTCCATTGAGGAAGGTCCTGATTTTGTGATGTCAGATTCACATTAGCTTTCCAGTGTCTTGGTGCTGCTGAGTTACTTGAATAATATTTCATTAGTTGTTTTCTTTTGATAGTGCCTGGGGTTTGGATATTTCGTGTGGAAGACATGACTTGTATTTTATGCTCTTGTGTCCCAGTTATGGTATTAATTTTAATCAATACCTTCTTCCAAAAGATTTTTATTCCTGGACTTTCCCAAAAGATGCTGATGCTTAAAATGGCTTGGAAGAAATAACTGCAAAAAGTTACTTAAGATCTTAAATCATTAAGAGACTACTTGGATAGACTTAGTTAATTGTAGTTTAAATCGAAGACTTATTTTAAGCTGCCAAAGTCTGAGTTCAAGTATCAGTGTTTCTCTTGTGAGAGTTAATAACATCACTAACTACTAAAGCAAGGCAAGGAGCTGCACTCTTTACAATATTTTCGATATTGCGCCCCATCTACACTGTAAATACAAGTCTAGCACATGAATTTGAACCATTAATGCAGTTGTGTACACAAAGTTGTGAGAAAAGCTGCACAGTCCTTTGTTAGCTTTTTTGTGTGTACATCTACCACACTGCCTATCTGTGTTTATATGAATAGATTATAAGAGAACGTAATTAGGCGGGCGGAGGGTGAGAAAACCTGGATTTGTGCTGGAGATGGCCCAACTTGATGATCACTTTAGATAAGCTATTACCAGCAGGACAGTGGGGTGGGAGGAGGTATTGTTTCATGGTCTCTGTGTGTATATAATGTCTTCTGCAGTTTCCACGGTATGCATCCGATGAAGTTAGCTGTAGCTCACGAAAGCTCATGCTCAAATAAATTGGTTAGTCTCTAAGGTGCCACAAGTACTCCTTTTCTTTTTGTGTATATTGCGAAAGTGTTACTCCTGGGGGAATTCTGCGCCACTGTGCAATGCAGAATTTTGAAGAAATTAACATGTGCGCAGAATTTCCTTCTTCCACAGACATGGACTGCAGTGCTGCTGGCCGCCACTGGACCCAGCAGAGCACAGCTCTCACATAGAAGACGCTGCCAGGGGGAGGGAGAGGGAGCTAGAGGGTTCCTGGTAGCTGCAGTTCCCCACACTCCCTGGGGGAAGGAGAGGGCAGTGCAGGAAACTGTGCAAGCGTGGGACTGAGTATCAGACTGTTTCTCCCTCTGGATCCCTGGGTTCTGTGGGGGTAGAGGGCGGGTGTCTGGGCTGAGGGGGGACCACGGCTGGGCTCTGGTGGGGGGAGAGGGGGCAGGTGTCTGAGCTTTGGGGGTGGGGAGGGGTTGTGGGTATCTGGGCAAGGGGGGTGCCTGCAGCTGGGTTCTGAGGGAAGGGAGTGTGGGTATCTGGGCAAGGGGGGGCCCTGGGTCTGGGCTCGGGGTTGGAGGGGATGCAGGTATCTGGTCAAGGGGAGGCCTCGTGGCTGTGCTCTGGAGGGGGGAGGGGTTTAGGTGTATTGGCTCGGGGGGCGCCGCAGTTGGATTCGGAGAGAGGGGTTGTGGGTGTCTGGCCCTCCGGTCTAGCTCTGGGGAGGGAAGGGGGCAGAGAAACAGGACCTGGGTTGTCATAGGGGTTTCTTTAACTCTCTACTTCTGGAGGAATTTTTGTGTGTGTCTGTATTGTTACAGACATACTTGCTGACCGGTATTTTGAAATAAATTACCAAAATAATTGAAACTGGCGTGATTATGTAGTGCCATTTTGACAAATAAAATTTGCAGAATTTTGAAATATTGTGTGTAGAATTTTTAATTTTTTTGCCGCAGAATGCCCCCAGAATTAAAAGTGTGCTGAACATGTGGCTGATTTTCAAAGTGCTAGCCATATATTACCATGTTTTGTGTGGGCTCAAACCATGCTGAGTTGGCTCTAAGAGGCTAATTGGTTACAGTACTGATTTAAATTACAGTGTAGACAGGACCTCTGATTTCATCAGGTCTTAAAGGAAACAACACAAACTTGAACTGGGATTTGGGTGGTTGAGGAAGGATGAAGGAGGACATGATTTTCAAATACTTTGGTTTGAAAGGCATTTATTTGTAATTTAAGTGTTTCCATCTAATCTGTTGTTAATTTAGGATGTCGTGTTGAAATGCATTTCAGTACATCTCTAAGTGTACAGCACTTTCCATGAGAGGCTGTGTGGCATAGTATATTGGACAGGAAGATAAGAGTCAGGAACTCTTGGGTTCTAATCCCAACTGGTACTCTGTATTTTGAGCATGATACTTCACCTGTATTTCTTATTTTTAAAATTAAGATTAACCTACCTCACAGAATTGTGAAGGTTAATTTGATATCTGTACAACACATTGAAGTGATAAAATGCTATGTAAGGGCTAAAGAGCATGAAGATCTGTTCCAATGAAAAGGTCCTCTAAAGCATTTGCATTGCAACAGGTTGCTAAATGAGTAATTATGCAGCAGAGCTAAGTTATGTAATTTATTTATAATTTTTCTCCAGTTTTCCAGTTACTTTACAATGTTGACCTCCTTTACCTGATGGCTATAGTATATCTTATATTTTCAAGAACTAAAGCCTGGAAAGGAGTCTATAATGTTTAAAGGGAACTCATGCTCTCCATTATTCTGATATGTATTCAGTTCTTTCCTTCATCTAAATAATTATTTCACAAGTGTTCAATTTTTGCCATTGGTACAGGGCAGTAAACTAGCCTTATCAGTATGTTAGAGCTACGCTAGTTTTATCTTTTGAAAGTTTTTTTTTTTTTTTTTTTTAAATAGGGTATTTCCAGAATAGCAGTTATCAGGTGCAAACTCGCACTCCATGAGTAGCCAGGACCTGGGAGTGCTTCAAAGACAGGGCACCCAAACATTGGGAAAGGAATCCTGTACAGTCCTTCTCTTCCAAGAGAATTGGGTCCTTGAAGATGGTGGGTGTGAGGTGACAAAACAGGCAGGAGGCTCAGGGCTCCTAAAGGAATGCAGCAGGCTTTACCCACAGGAATTTGCCATATTACCGACACCGACACTTTGGAAGGCTTGTATCAGGCACATCAATTTCTGTCTTGCTTTAATAATCAGAATACAGTCTTGATGGGTTTCTAAATAATAAGCTGATCTTACCTCTGAATTTCCCGGCTTTTCCAACTTTGTGATACTAATTCATTATTGTATATACATAAATGTCACTTGTCACAAAGCATTGGAGTGCCACACGATAAAAACCAAAATACGTGTGCACGTGACCAGATGGTTCAGCACTGTAATGAAACGGACTGTCATCTCTAAGGCATTGGCTTTAATATGGCCAAGGTGGGTAGTGGCTGAAAGCTGTTAGACTGTTCGTTGGCCTATGTGAAATAACTTTGGACTGGTATCCATTTCCTCATGGCTAAGTGTCCAGATTACAAAAGCATCATTGTGGCTCGCATCCTTGTTGACAGCCTCAGCACAAAGATGAAGGCTGGCCTCCTCTCCTAAAAGTAGTCTCTTTTGCAGTTTGGCATTGAGTTTCAATGATACAATTGGCTGAAGCTTGCAGCAATGGTGCTTTTGCTCTTCCTTTTCTGTTGATTGACAGCCCTGGAGACAAAAATTCTTTATCTGGCACCTTTCACCAGCGCTTAATTTGCATTTGCGCCAGTCAGATAATGCCATCACTTTAAAAGCATATCAGATTCACAGGTTCTATAGGCTGAAGTATTTCATATATACACAGATACATATCCTTACAAAGTGAAAAAAATTATGCAGTTAAGGTGTTCATTTCATATATACGTATATGGTTTTTTTGGTTCAGCTGACTCCAGATGATGAGACTTTCCTGTCAGCAAATGCAGGTGCAGCCCTCAGCCAGTTTGAGAGAGTCTCTAGTAACCTTGGTAAGTTTCTTCATACCCCTAATATCAAAGCTTCTCAGCATCCCAATGCACTAGTGGAAAGAAATGGCTGCATGACTCGTGATCTAAAAGGGAAAAATCTGAACAAAAATATCCATGCCACTTAAAAATATATGTCCTAGTATAATGCTGGTAAAATTTGGATACACTGCTCTATGAAAAAATAAGTACTATGTGGAAGAAACCTAATGTGGACTAAACCATTAAGTGTCCCACGTAATGGGGAGGCCTTGAGAGTTATGCCTAGTAAATAGGGACAACATTTTTAGGGTTAAACATGATTTCTGCTCAAATTTGTTGTCCTCTTCCAGCTCTCCTGAAAAAAAGCCTTTTCCCTTCTTGGCCCTGAGAGCTCTGCAGTTTCTTGCCACAGCAACAAACGGTACAGGGGTGAAACGCATCTTCTCCCACCACTGTCATAACCAGACCCCCTACCAAAGTGGCAAGACTGAACGTGCATTCAGTATGCAATTAATTTCACATATCAACACGTTCCAATATTAAATCTAGATTCTTCTGGGCCAGATTTCTGTCCAATTGCTTCTCAAACTGGGGAGATAGCAGTGCTTACTGTGAGCTTCTATTCTGTCTACTCCTTGTTGCCCCGTGCATGCTTCCAGTGAAGCAGGGGTAATTGTTGTGGGATAGCATGTGAAGGGCCAGGTCAGTGTGTGAACTTGCTGAACTTGAGGCCTTACCCTGGAATGCATCGTCTCATGGCTTAAAGGTCCTGGGAAGCTTGGATCTCGTTAGGTTTGTAAGGGGGTTAGAATTGGGTGGATGCCATCAGCCTTGCAGCTCCTTTCCTGGCCACAGCTTTTCAGGCATGCATGTAATATAGCTGAAGCCAGAACATGGCCCCATTTTTTGACAAGTTATACCTGAAATGTTTTTGTTTTCAAAATGTAGGTTTGACTTCTTGCCCCAAAAGTACTCTTGTGTTGTTTTGTCTGATTTAAGGTATCAAAAATGAACCCCTCCAAAACACAGTCCCTGCTAATAACTTACTGTTTCTCTAAACTGGGATGGTGGTGATGGGATAAAGACAATTTTTATTTCTGTTTTCCCTCCATAGGATCTGGAGACAAAGTCTTTGCTCTGGCCAGTGTTGAAGTAGAAAAATCAAAGCAATGAAGAGGTGTATGGGACTAGAGTCTCTGCTGTTGTCAACAACATTGGACTTCTATCATATTGTAACTGGGTTTTTTGCTCATTTGATTTTTTTTGTAAACTGTTGTGGGGGAAGGAGGAAGGACTTCAATCTTAGTCAGAAGACAACGTAAAGTGAACAGTCTTAAAGTGCACTTTGGGACCTCAGTGTCTGTACCCCATAGCAATGTATGCTCTGAGGCTAAACACTAAGTGGTATTTCAAAAACACAAAATCAAACTGGCTATGATTGTCTTCTTTGAAAGGGATCAACTATTTTCCACTTTTCTGAATGTGTATTTCTCTATTAAAATATCCTCTTTTTCAGTGTGATGGGCAGTGAGTAGATCTTTTCAGAAACACATTCAGAGTCCCAGCAAATGGGTCAGTTTTCAGGGCTATTCCTTAGGTTGCCTGTAAAATTCAATCTTGTCTGGAGTTAGTCCCTACTGAATAGCTTAAGCATAAAAACCACATTGTAACTTTTTTTTTTTTTTTTTTTTTAAAAGACTGTTTGTAGAAAGACAGGATTTCAGACAAACTGTTCCCAAAAAATCCAAAATGAGAGTACACATACCAACATTCGCTGCCTGCATGTTTGCTCTGGACATGAATGAATGCCATTGTATCTCTGAGTGTTGATTGGCAGACAATGGAAGCTCTGTTGGGAGTCTTCTGGAGTAATTTAACCTAGTGTATTGAAAAGACAGGGAAGCACTAGGAAATGGCAGTGAGAGGCCCACTCTGTGACCTCTTGCTGTTGGCCAGGATGTATCGGCTACAAGCTACCATTATTTCTCCAGATTTCTGGGGCAGCATGAAATAGGTTGTAAGTAGAAACAAACAGCCCCAATCATAATCCTGGTCTATGCTATAACTGAATCAGAGGTGTCAGTTGCAACACTGTTGTCTCGTGACCTGCTTACCACATGGTTAAAAGCTGAAGTGCAAATGGGGCCTGTGTGGCCAGAATTAGGTTAAAATCCAGGACAAACTCAGAGTTTAGGTGGAGCTAAAACCTCATACTGTCCAGGGTCTTAGCCTGGTTCTGGAAGACAATTTGGTCCTGTGCGCACTACAGCTTTTTACTGTGTGGCAATCAGGCCTCTGACTCAGTTGGTATAGTACTAAATAGGGCTTACAGCATTTGCTTTTGTAGATGGGTAGTGGTTGCTTCTCAGTCCAAATGGAAGAACTGTACTTGGCGCTTTAGATGTGTGTTCCATTCATTGTTCTTGTAACTGTAAAATATCAGTGCACACTGGTTCTGTACATTCAATAGTGGGGATCATTCAAATAGTTACAATACTGGCAGTATTACTTTCTAGCTCGGTATCTGTAAATACTTCATGCCAGTTTGAGCAGGAAGTCTTTTTTTCACTGGTGAGTTTTGCTTGACTACTTATTGAAGGCATATGTGCCAGGTCTTCCTCTCAGTTTAAATTTGGATGTTGACCTAATGATACCAGGAGCTGTAGATGTTTCTCTAACAGCCTTTCGTGCAATCTTCCTTCTCCTTTTAGCACCGCTTATGTCTGAACCTTTTCTCCAGCCATAAGAACATTTCTCAGATGCACATTTTACAGCTCTGTATCAGCTAGGATTTCTTTTCCTTTCTACAGAAGAAAATAAGCTTGTCCAACTCCTTATCAGGTTCAGTCTGCCCTGCACCTAGATGCCAGAATCCTAAGGTTCCTTATCACAGTACATCTGGAGGGATTGTGTTTCCACTGACACACTTTTATTACTTCTAGCTCATACAGAGAATTAATTTCACTTTAATCCTGCACAACTTAAATTCGGACATTTGATGAAGATTGTTATATTTTCTCCCTTTTGACTAGCTGTTTTAGATACGAACTGTCCCTTCCTCCTTTTTTTCCTTAAAGCTTTAAATGTGGAGGAAGTGTATGAAATATCATTGACAAATGGAGCAGCTGGCTGAGAGTAGAGTGACATACTATTATTATACAGCACCCCACAGAGAAAGCGTGACTGTGGAAATCTGATGTGTTCATGAGTCACAGACACAGTCAGTCCCCATTCTAACAAGCTTTTGATAGAGACAGAAATCTGGTAAGAGACAAAATCCACCCTTTATTTCTTAGAAATTCTATGTATACTGAAATTATTTTTTTGATAGATATTTAATGAGGGAATTCATTTTGAAATTAAAGCTATGGAGTGGAACGGAATGATTAAATGCAGAGATTTAGCATTGTAGTAGGTAAATTATAAAGTAAGAAGGAATAAAGATTTTCCACTGTATAGTTAAGGAGGCGAGTGTGTGTCTAAGAGCTTTCAGCACCAGATAATATTCTGATGTTCCTAGGAGGTGGTACTTCATTTTTTGGTGACTCTTCAAACTGTTTGTTACTCTAGATGCAGTGTCCTCTGTGTGTTCAGAGTTGTTGCTGTGTGAGTGAAAGCAACTTTCTAAAAGCCTAACGTCTTTAATTTTGGTTAGTTACTGCAGCCTCATGGGAAATCTTGACAATTTGCAAGTTTTCCTGAACATTGTTTATCTCCTTGCTCCTTACCTGAAATATATGATTCCTATAGCAAGCAGTTGTGCTGTCAAAGAAAGAATGGTGACTTAAGATGGGCAAAGATCAGACAGAATTTTAAAAAAGATAGATCCTGTTTTCATGTAAATGCCCTTAATTATAAAAATTAAGGAAGGCAAATACTGAAAAAAAGATAGTATTTAGGATGGTTTCTAAAATAATAATGGTTCATGGGTATCAGATGCTTTCAATCCAGAGAGTGTGATTATGAAACTTTGGGACAAATTAACTTAAAGTATAAGCAGGTATAATTCTGTTGACATCAGTAGAGTTGTGCCTGTTTGTCTAATTCCTTTAGTTGTAAACTAAGGTTGTAATAAATAACCAGGAAGGGATTTCAAAAATAATTTTATTTTGATAGACATGTTTCTAAAAGCCACTACTTTATGAAAAAAACCCACATAAATCAATAGAGGCAAAACAATCCTCTCTTTTAGGTGGGATCCTTAGTCCATAATATCACAGCTTTTTGTTTCGCTATCTGGGACAGTATTATCTTCACTCACACAAAGGCTGCTGTAGCTTCACAACTGAGAAAGCAGCTTATTAAAGGGCATTATAGACAGTCTAAAATTATTGAAAACAAAACAGTCCATGGGGACTTTAACCTTCCTCTCCTCTGTATTTTACTCTGCTCATTATTGGGGCTAAATAACTCTCAGCTTCTCCTCCCGAAATGCTTGCAGCATTAATATGTAAATGAAATCTTTCAGAGTTCCCACAGATCCCAGTGAGCTTACTGTATGATGACATGGAAATTGCTTCCCTTCTCTCCAGTACTAGAAAGGAGGTGTTAACTGCTAAAAGAAATGCTATTTTATATTTTAATTGCTTTGCAAATACTTGTGGGTTTTTTAAAGCCTCCATTCTATAGGAAGTTGCAAGATTGCTATCAAAATGGCTCCTTTACTCAGTATTTTTGTGTGTTAGGTTTGTGGGAGCAAGAGTGGATTTTTAATAAACACTAGTCATAGATTATTTTATAATACAAGAGAGGTTCCCTACAGAAGAGGTCAGTGATATTCCAGTGAATTTAGTGATAAAATGTTTGAAACATGATTAGGAAGGACATGAACGTTGAATTTGTTGAGTGGAAGCTTCCTCTTTGTGTTTGTCTCAAAGCATTCTGAATTCTCTGTTTGGAAAAAAAAACTTTCCCCACTCCACAAACAATCAAATGTGAATTGCTGCAACAGAATTATTTACTGTGATGGAAAGTAGAGAAGGAGGTAGATGGGCCTACCTTTTGTTTTTTTTCCCCCTCAGAAGTTCCCCGATTTCGGAAGGTAAAGGTGAGATGGGACGCATGCCAAAAGAGACTCCAAGATTAACTGTCAAAATCGTTGCAGAGTACTGTGGGCTAAGCAGATGTGCCTGGTCACAGTTTGGGTGGGGTAAAAAATGTGTATCTTAACCCTAGGGTTGGGGACTTCCCACAGAATGCCTTAGCCATCGATGTAATTTACAAAGGGAGATAATGACATTATGTGCTACTTACATGTTGGCTTCACAAAATATTTCTCTAAGATAACCAGTTTTTAAATGGCTACAGTAATATCGGAGAGACATCACAAAGTAATCCTGTTACTTGGGAGTGTGCTATATTAAACATTATTGTCCGTAGTGATCTTGGTATCATGACTCCACCAGTACCCTATCCCTGATGCTTCTGTAGATGGTAAAGATAAACGCTTTGTCAAGAGTTCGCTGGAGCCAGGTGCCCCATAGACCAGGCTTATCTCAGGTTTTATGGAATACAAATTAACATTGAACTAAGACTAGCTAGCTGGGCATTAAAGTCCACAACATAAACAGTAGTCCTTTCACAGAGATACAACGCATACACTGCCCTGGGTAGGCCTTGACCAGGCCAGGTTACTTGGGTTATGGTAGACACAACCTTGTTTCACCCAGAACTGGCCCCTAGTAGAATCAGCCAACTTTTTATCTGAACTGCTGGGCCCTGATTGGCCTCTGCCTGTTCCTGGCCCTCCTAGGTGTAGTAGGACCAAGTCTCACTCGTTTTTCCTGTGGCTGATGGTATGAGGCCTCTCTAGGCAATCTGGGGGGCTGGATGATGGTCTGAACTCACTGCTTTTCCTTTTTCAGCATTACTACTACTTTGGGTGGGGCGTGCCATGGTAGAAGGGCCTCCAGTAGGAAGCAGCAAGTGCCTGGAACTCCCCATAACATCCATGTTCTATTATTATGGTGGTAATTTGCTCAGCTAGGAAAGCATTAGACTGAACATCTAAACATTTTTTCTTCAATCCTGCGTTTTAGCAAGTTTTTCCTCTTCACATCATCCTCTTTTAGCAAAAAAACAACTTCTGGAGGAAAGGATGGTCTTGTAGTTAATAATTCACAGGCCTTGGACTCAGGAAATCTGGGTTCTATTCTTGGCTCTGCAGTAGACTCAATGTGTGACCTCCAGGCAAATCACTCATTCTCTGTCTCATTTTTCACCATCTGTAAAATGTGGATTTTAATACTTACATGCCTCATAGTGTGAGTGGAGGTTAAATCATTGTTTGTAAAGTGCTTTGAAGATGAAAAGCATTATATATGTTGTTTATCATTTTACTTCTAAAGCCAGAATTATAAAATGCAAACAGCTGTAAACTTGGCAGTGCAGCTGCCCAAAGTTCATTTTGGTCATATATAATTTTTCATTTTTGAATCTTTTTTTCTTTGTAGGGCTAGTGCGGTGATTGTAGGATCAGAAAGAAAAGGGACAGGGGAAAATTTGCTTTTGTGAATACTTTTGTGTGCATCTTCCTCCCCCTGTTGTTTTCCTCTTATTCATAGGTAATCTTGAATGGAGAAGTAACAAATTGTCATTTGTATTACCATTAAAGGAAAAATATAAGATTCATCGGAGTGATCTCTTAAGAGCCCATCATGTTATCTCAGCTGAGGAAAATCTAGTTCAATTGGGTAGGGAATTTTGTGTTCGTGTTACAGCCTATTTAGCTGCTGCCTTAGTAGGATGTCACTAGTGGTAGAAATAGTAGGCAAATTAAAGCTTATCCCTTTATCTTTTTCTGCAAACCCTTTACCACACTGATTTTATGTTTCTCCCCATCCTGTCCAGAGAAAAATAATTGCCTATTGAAAATTAAAAAGGCTGTAAATGTCATCTAGATGCTGTTCCCTACTTTCCTGCCTTCCCTCTCTTCTGTATCTCTCGCCCTTCCCTCTCTTCTGTATCTCATCGCCCTGGCGAAAACCTCTCTGCTTATTAGGGAATAAATGTCCCTTTCTGTTTTATGTCTACTTAGCCACCAATTATTAAGATAAGCAGGAATGCTCCCATGCTGAGCTCTTTAGTAGGATCCATGGAGGAAGCTGACATTTTTGTCTTGGTACAAGCTGCTCAAGCTTCCCTCTGTCCTAGAAGTTCTTCACACAGTTGGTCTAGTCGTGCCTGGGGTCTGCAACTGTTTAATCATAATAGCAAGTTCTGGGCAGTGCTGTGGCCTTTTGGTTAGAGGAGTGAATATCTTCTTGTGAATCCAACTAGCCCCCATCTTCCACACCCTCAGTTTCTCCTCTGGCAGACCCTGCCCCTTTCCATAAATATGGATATAGTAAAAGGTCACAGGGAGCAATGAACTTGTCTAAGTAATTTCTTTGTGATGACTTTTTTGTTTCTTGAGATATTACCAGTTCCATGACCTGTGTGAGATAGCAGTAGGCCTCCTTGGGATAGAAACAAGACCTGTTCTCAGTGGAGAGGGAACTCTAGTAGTCTTGATATGTTAGGAAGCAAAATCAATCCCAAACATAAGTAAATTGAGAATTCCCTTCTCCCCTTATCCTCTTCCAAACTAACAGCCTGATACACAGAAAAGTTGTCTGGCTCTATGTTGCCTCAGATCTCTCTTTCTTAAGAAGCTTTATGCCATAATTATTTAAGACTTTAAAGAGATAACCAGGGAAATGTTGGACTGGATCACAGCATCCCTAGGAGAAACAAATTTGTTATTAACAAATAACAGCCAAAGCAGAGAGGGAAAGAATGACAGTCGATTCACCTCTGGAGCAGTAAGAAAGCTGTGTCTCTGTAAACTGTATCTTATGTCTCATTAACTCAAGTAAAAACTTCCAGAGCTGCTATTGTCTTGTGGAAGAGAATGTCTAAGTATTATAATACTTTTCATAGCTATGCTTTCTTCCATGAAAGGATCTAAAAGTGTAAGCATTTAATTAAACCGCACAAGTGAGGTAGGTAAGATAATGAAACAGAGAATGAAAGTGACATGCCCATAACTGTGTGGTGACTCACATACGTGGGAACAGAACCCAAGACACTCGATTCCATGCTCTAACCACTAGATTTTACTACCTATATAAATGCAACATTTGACATCTGTTATAAATGACCTTACCATCAAAGACGGTAGCAATCTTCTTAGTCCTCATGAGAGGTTCTTTCTGGCATCCGCAGGAGGAAGGCTTTACCACAGTTCCACCAAAAATGCTTAGCTTGAGTCAAATGCTGTAATCACATAGGCTTTAGCTCAGCCAACTTAGCCCATATACTCTGCCTTGTCTGCCCTAGACTTTTACAACATGTTAGTTAGAATAAGTAAGCTAACATGTTTTAACATACCTTTAAATCCTAGTATAAACAAAACCCTTGACAGGTGATTATATTTTCCTCTTTCATGAAAATTTCCTTCAATGTAAAACACAACCTTACACAAACAAGGTCACATTTTTCAAGAGGGGACCCATAATTTTTGGTGCCTGAGTTTTTGTCTTCCTAATTTGAGACATTTTGGGCCTGATTTTCAGAAGCACTAAGCATCTAAAATCCCAACTGCAGTCAATGGGAACTCTGAAAATCAGTCCCAAAGTGTCTAATGTTGGTTATCAAAAATGTGAGTATCCAAAACAATATGCTACTTTTGAAAATATAGCTACAAATAAGTAGGTTTGGAAATGCAGTTTTAAGGCTAATAGGTATAGTAACATACATGATATACAATATCATGTGCTTTGCTGAATTCCCTATGCTATGCTGGAACCATGGGGTAAATTAAGGATGGAGTTTTAATCAGCTCAGAATGTTTTGATTTTGAGAGTTTGAGTTCTAGTCATGAAAATTTCTTTCCATCATGCCAGAAGACTGGTTTAACCTCTTTACTAATAAAACAAAATATTCAAGACCCAGTTTCCAAAAATGGGTCTGTAATGATTGCAAGTGCTTTGCTGTGCCTGAGGTTTTCTCCTTGCAAATTTTGTTGGCACACAGTCCTTAATATATAAGTAATAAAGCTTTTCTTCTGATTGTCAAACTGGCATCCTAACAAGATAGAGACCATTTGCAGTGCCTGATGTTAAATCCCTGTGCTGTTGGTAAGTCAGTATCGAGCAAGATAATGACTACATTCAGGAGGGTTGTAAATACAAAATTTTATCTGGAAACAACATTTTATTTTCAAATACAATTAACAGATGAGACTGAGGGGAAAAGAGGATGCCCAGCCTCTGAACTTTAAGCACAGATTTCATAACAAAATGGGATTTTAAGCCCTACCCTTGTACTAAATGGCTAGTGGTGCATGTCTTTTTTTGCCCACCTCATAGAATCATAGAATATCAGGGTTGGAAGGGACCCCAGAAGGTCATCTAGTCCAACCCCCTGCTCAAAGCAGGACCAATTCCCAGTTAAATCATCCCAGCCAGGGCTTTGTCAAGCCTGACCTTAAAAACCTCTGAGGAAGGAGATTCTACCACCTCCCTAGGTAACGCATTCCAGTGTTTCACCACCCTCTTAGTGAAAAAGTTTTTCCTAATATCCAATCTAAACCTCCCCCACTGCAACTTGAGACCATTACTCCTCGTTCTGTCATCTGCTACCATTGAGAACAGTCTAGAGCCATCCTCTTTGGAACCCCCTTTCAGGTAGTTGAAAGCAGCTATCAAATCCCCCCTCATTCTTCTCTTCTGCAGGCTAAACAATCCCAGCTCCCTCAGCCTCTCCTCATAACTCATGTGTTCCAGTCCCCTAATCATTTTTGTTGCCCTTCGCTGGACTCTCTCCAATTTATCCACATCCTTCTTGAAGTGTGGGGCCCAAAACTGGACACAGCACTCCAGATGAGGCCTCACCAATGTCGAATAGAGGGGAACGATCACGTCCCTCGATCTGCTCGCTATGCCCCTACTTATACATCCCAAAATGCCATTGGCCCTCTTGGCAACAAGGGCACACTGCTGACTCATATCCAGCTTCTCGTCCACTGTCACCCCTAGGTCCTTTTCCGCAGAACTGCTGCCTAGCCATTCGGTCCCTAGTCTGTAGCTGTGCATTGGGTTCTTCCGTCCTAAGTGCAGGACCCTGCACTTATCCTTATTGAACCTCATCAGATTTCTTTTGGCCCAATCCTCCAATTTGTCTAGGTCTTTCTGTATCCTATCCCTCCCCTCCAGCGTATCTACCACTCCTCCCAGTTTAGTATCATCCGCAAATTTGCTGAGAGTGCAATCCACACCATCCTCCAGATCATTTATGAAGATATTGAACAAAACCGGCCCCAGGACCGACCCTTGGGGTACTCCACTTGATACCGGCTGCCAACTACCTCCATCTGATCTTTCTGGGAATTTCTAGTGCACCCATCACAGTGGAATCTAAGCACTAAGTAGTTCAGCGAAGGCTGCTGAATTATTTAATTTCAGATATTTGTAACATTATTCTGACATAGTATAGACGCAATGCCAGAACTCTGCTAGCCACTGGTCATGAAAAATTCTGAGATCACTCTTGATCCCAGCTTGGCTACAATAATGTCCCCAAAGAAGGAAATGAAAATTTATTAATTAACTACATGATTTTCAGGAAGCACTGGACTATGTTTTACATCAGAGGCTAAAATTAAACAGCTGAAATATTGTTAGACTAAATCTCAAACATAAGCAATGGTCATAAGTAAAAGGTTTCAGATTTAAAATAGGTTCCTAGTAGGGTACCATAGGAATATTTGAAAGAAGCCTAGTTTTCTATTATTGTTATACATTGCTTAGTCAGGGTGATAATGAAAGCAGGATTCATTTGTGTACAGACGCTGAAGGAGCTCATAATGAGGGGAAATGCCAACAGACACAGAGGGGCCTGGAGTGTAGAGGCAGCTGGACTATGAAGGAATCATAAATGAATTTTAAAGCAGATTAAGGTAGAATTGGAAGTCTGAAAAGAGCTGATTGAAGCAGAGACTATTTGTTCCATATTAGGCAGGGGGACAGAGGGGCTACACTGTCGGAAGAAGCCATAGCTCCCTCGAACCCAACAGCAGCTGTGTCTAAACAGAAACCATCATCGTCAAGCTGAGCAGTAAAGAGAAGAGACTTGGAGGTATTCTGAAAAATCCATATAATCTACAGCTTGATATGCTATAACAACAACTAAGGCCATATCTACACTTACACGCTTACAGTAGCACCGATTCAGTTGTGCTGGTGGAATAGCGCTAACGTAGCTGTATTATGGTGATGGGAGAGAGCTCTCCTGTTGACATCATAAAACGAGTTCAGTGAGTGCCCCTTATCTAAGACCCCGCCCCCTGCTCACTCCTTCCCCCCTCCCTCCGTCGCTTGCTCTCCTCCACCCTCACTCACTTTCACCAGGCTGGGGCAGGAGGCTAGGGTGCAGGTGGGGGTGTGGGCTCCGGGAGGGAGTTTGAGTGTGGTCTGTGGGAGAGAGTCTGGCTGGGCAGTGCTTACCTTGGGCAGCTCCTGAAAGTGACCAGCACATCCATCTGGCGGGAGGACAGGGGGTCTCCATGCGTTGCCCCTGCCCACAGGCACCGCCTCCACAGCTCCCATTGGGTGCAGTTCACAGCGAATGGGAGCTGCAGGGTCAGCACACAGAGACTCCCCTAACCCCCCACAAGGGCCGCAGGGACATGCAGGCCACTTCAAGGAGCAGTGCAAAACCTATAGGGCAGGTAGGAAGCCTGCCTTAGCCCCACTGCATCAGACTTTTAGCACCTAAAATCTCCCTGTTTGGTGCTGGGAGGCAGGGAGGAGTTGATCAGCTTGGCCTGTGGACCCCCTGGAATACCCTCAGGGACCCCCAGGGGTCTGTGGACCCCAGTTTGAGAAATGCTGCTTTAGAGAATTAAGCATCACAACATCCTTCCAATATTGATAAACTTTATTATCCCCATTTTGTGGATGGAGAAACCAAGGCAACCATTCAGACTGGTTTTCAGAGGCACAGAGCATCCATATCTTCCATAGTCTGGGTGGAGTTGTAGGTGCTTCGCACTTCTGAAAATCAGGCCCTAAATGGCTTGCCAAAGTGAGTGGCAGAGCTGGCAAGAGAAACCTGGTCTCCTGATTGTCTGTCTTGTGCTTTACAAATAATAGGATGGTAAATTGGCAAGTTGCCTAGTAGCAAAAGTCTGTAAGATATTAAAACCTATAAAACAAAGAGATCCCAAAACTCAAAATTGTTGTGGGAGATAGTAGGGGAGAAGGGACTGAATTGTTTTGAACCCCTCATTTTAAGAAGAGGACCTCGAGAATTCCCAAAAGATCCCCAAAATACTACAGATCCCTCACTAAAAAGCTTTCTAGAGGTATGCATTTCAACCTGTGTGCTACAATGATACTATATAAAATTGCTATAGGATATGTTACACAACCAAGCAATCAAATGAGGATAGGAGAGCTAGAGCCTGTACAGTATTTTATTTTTAAATTACACTTTTCCCATAATGCCTTCAGAAGCAAATCCATCCTATTACAAATGAGAAAATTGTTTCCTTGTGGAGCTTCCAACTCCTCACTACTATAAAGTACTTTTGGATCTTTCCCTCAGACTCATGTATTGGGCTAATTAACATTATTCTAACTGGAGGATCCCAGAGCGCTGCTTCCGCATTTTTCTTTCCAGCTTTTGCTGGTGCTCTCATGTTCTTTTGTTAAATAATTAATAATCATTACTGTCTGCTGTGCAGTGTGTATGTGCTGGTAATAATCTCAGAACCCATCATGTTTTCACCACTCCTGTTCCTGTCTGCAGCTTGGGTTTGCTCTTTGGAAGAGCTTTCATGTTAAGACCTTCATTAACTGGCAGTGGGGTACAGATTTCAGTAGCATTAGGCTTTGATGTCATTAAATAAACTACCAAAGGATGGGCCACTCATTTCATTGCTCTGACTATTTTTATGTAATTGAGATAAAATATAAAATAGAATAAAGATATATTTACGAAGTAATACTTAACCCTTTTCATCTCAATGATTTTATAAATGCTTAGACCCAGATCCTCAATTATTTCAATGGGAATTGGGCACCTAAATACCTTTGAGCACTGAGCCTTAACTCATTGTTCCCCCAACTCCTTTGTGTGGAAGGTAAGTAAGCAACTTGACCACAAAAGAAATCCATGTCAGAGCCAGTCTCAGAGTGTTAGAACTCAGATTTTTGTGTTCCAGTTTTGTGCTAATTTCTCTCATCAGTCAAAATCTTCATCCTACTTTTATTGAAAAAATATCAGTTAACAATTTTCATTAAACTATGCATCCCAGTGATAGACACCTTTTGTAGCGCTAAAGGATTCTGTCATTCTGGCTGCATGAACAGTTGAACATGAACTCCTACAGTAGTCTGTTAGTAGTTTAAGCTTGTGCCATATTTATTTGGAAACATAATTTTCCCAAGGCATGAGATTTGACTTTTGACTTTATGTCGTAGCTGCTTCAGAATGTCTCAAGGGCCATATGTGACTTCTTCCTAAAATTATAGGAGTTGAAGGTTGTGGCATCTGTGCTCATAAAAGCAATTTCTCATAGATTTGCAAAAAAGACCTATTACTTGAATGTCACAATAATCTGGGCATTCTTAATATATCAGCTCCTTGGCAGGGTTAGAACATAGCTGGTTAGGGTGTCTGTAATTTAGTCTTAGTGGAATGTGTTTTAATACTGGGCTGGAGATACTCTAATAGCTAAGGCCCCACCAGATTCATGGCCATGAAAACATGCATGGACCATGAAATCTGGTCTTTTGTATGCTTTTACCCTATACTATACAGATTTTATGAGGGAGACCAGCATTTCTCAGTTGGGGGTTCTGACCCAAAAGGGAGTTGCAGGGGGGTGGCAAGGTTATTTTAGGGGGGTCACAGTATAGCCACCTTTACTTTTACGCTGCCATTAGAGCTGGGTGGCTGGAGAGCAGTGACTGGTGCCAGCTCTGAAGGCAATGCGCCCAGCTCTGAGGACAATGCCCCACCCGCAGCAGCACCGAAGTAAGCATGGCAATACCATGCCACCCTTACTGCTGCGCTGCTGCCTTCAGAGCTGGGTGGCTGGAGAGTGGCTGCTGCTGACTGAGGGCCCAGCTGTGCAGGCAGCAGGGCAGAAGTAAAGGTGGCAATCCCATGCCATGCCATGCCATGCCATCCTTACTTCTGTGCTGCTGCTGGCGGCAGCTCTGCCTTCAGAGCTGACCTACCAGCCATCAGCCACTGGCGTCCAGCTCTGAAGGCAACGCCGTTGCCAGCAGCAGCAGTGCAGAAGTCAGGGTAGCAGCACTGCAACCTCTCCCGCTACAATAACCTTGCGACCCCCGCACACACAACTCCTTTTGGGGTCACAACTCCCTATAATTAGAACACTGAAATTTCATATTTAAATAGCTGAAATAATGAAGTTAACAATTTTTAAAATCCTCTGATGGTGAAACTGACCAAAACGGACTGTGAATTTGGTAGGGCCCTCCTAATAGCACAGCCACATCCAGCTGCGTAGGATGGCTAGAGGGAAGGCGAGGATGAGTTCACCACATCACCTGGCACTGCTTTATAATGTCAGAGTCTGATTCATAATATCTGTCCTAACAAGGTGGGCATCTAACTTCATACCAGGACTTGGACTTAGAGCCAACTCTGCTAACGGTACTAACCTTTCAGCAAGAAGCGTAAATGACAGTATCAGTGGATTCCCCACTGTGCTAGCAGCCTTGCAATGGGCCTGTGTTTAGTCCACTCCTGTTCTTCCTCCCCTAAGCCCCAGTTCTTACCCTTCTTCTCCCCACCGCTTTTGCCTCCCTTCCCTTTCTCAGAGGGACTCTTCCCTAGGTTTGTTGGCCACACCTCCTTCTCGCTGGCTCCTCCTGCTGAATCACTGACCACGCCCTTTGTCCTCCTTCGAGCCCCCCACCCCCTTCTCCGCCAGCTAGCCACCCCCCTACCTTTTAACTCCTCCCACTGGTTATTGGGCCGCTCTCACCCCCACTCCTTTCTGCCCTCTCCTCTTCGTTTTAATCCCACTCCTCGTCCTCTGGCTATTCCCTATGCTGCGCTCCCCCTTCCCCCGGGTTTAAACTCATTTTGCCCCCCCCCCGCCGCCCGTTACTTGGCCCCGCCCCTTGACTGTAGCTCCACCCCAAACGTGGCCACACCCCTTTCCACCTCTCTGGCCCCTCCCTTCCCTATGGCTCTAAGTCCTCCTCCTATGGCCCCATGGCCCCACCCCCAGGTTCGGAGGCCGCCCTCTGCCCCGCCCCCTCGGGTTGTGCCTGAGGCGCCGCCGCTGCCCTGGGCGCTGGGACGCGGCGGGTCCCTCCCCCGGAGCCGCCCAGGCGCCTCCCTCGCTGGGCCGCCGCGGTGAGTCACGACGGAGGAGGCGGCCGCTCGCGCTCGCTTTCTCTCTGCCGCGGCTCCGGATCAGGCCCCCGCGCCTGCCGCCGCCGCCCGTCCCGCCGGGAGCCCGCCGCCCCTTCGCCTGCCCCGGGCCGCTCTGGCCCCGCACCCAGGTGAGCACCGCGGGCCCGGGGCCCCGCTCCCGCCCGCCCTTTGTTCCCGGGGCTCGGGCTGCTGTAACAAAGGGAGCTGGGCCGGGAGCCGCTTGGTGTGAGGGAGCCTGGGGGCCAGCCCCCCTGTCCCGGGCCTCTCTGCCAGACCCGTCAGCCCCCACCCGGGTCCCGCTCCGCCTGGCCTCCTCAGCTCCAGCCCCCCGCACTGCCTCCCCCCCTTCCTGGGGCCTTCTCGCTGCCCCAAGGCTGCCCCAGGCCCCCTCCTGGGGCTGCTCCGCTCCTCACCCAGGGCGCCTCTCCGCTTCCCCGCTCGCTGCCTCCTGCTCTAGGGCTCTCCCGGGTCCCTCCACCCCTTTCTCGGGGCTCCCCGCTAGGCTCCAGGCCCTCCCCAGCGGGGCCCCGAATCCCCCCTGCGCTCTGCTCTCGGGGCACCCGGACCCGCCCTTCCCGAGGCTGGTCTCAGCGCCGGTCCCAAGGACATTCCTCTGCAGAGTGCCCCCGTCCGCTTGGTCCTGCCTTACCTGCTCTGAATCCCTGCCCTCCTCCATCCCCTCGCCTCGCTACTCTGCCCCACGCAACCCTTCCCCCCTGAAGATGCTGATTTCAGACTGACTCCTCACGGGTTCCGCCCCTAGCCAGAGCTGCCTGCCGAGGTAGTCACAGTCCTAAACTAATGGTGAAGATGACACTTCGCTTTCGGTCAGGTCGTATAGCCGATAGCTACTGTCTTCAGCGTGCTCTGTAGCCTTTTACTTCCCCTTCTCTCTCTCCTTCTGCTGGTGGTGCAAAAAATCTCAACTCCTGCTGTGGAAGTTGGGTAACAGTATGTGATTTCTGTCTGCCTTGAGTCCAAGTGGTTTTAGGCATTCATGGCTTTTAAACCCCGGCTAGTAATGGATACTTAGTCACCGCAGTCTTTTAAAATAGGTATGGTATTTTGCTTCACTTCCTGACTGCTATGTTGTGTTTCTGTGCACTATTAAACAGCTGTTAGGTCCTACCCCAGACTGCATTTCTGTGGCAGGTGAGGTAATTCCCACATAAAGCTGATTAATGTGCTTTAAAATCTTCAGATGACAGGTGAGGAATACAATTTTAATAAACAGAGCGCTTAAGCTCACAGCAATGTATTCCATGCAATCTGTTCATGTGTACAGTATGCCTTATAAAAGTTAAACCCAGCTTCATAGCTGTTAGAGACAAATACAGGTAATTTAGATTGAATGGCATACAGGTAGAAGAAATGTGAAGAGCCTCATTATGAGGCTCCAGGAAGTATTTAATAGAGATGGAGATGGAATTTAGTTGTAGATAATGTCTGTATAACCTTGAATCTAAATAGATGTGCTCTTGATCATTTCTGTTAAAGTAACATATAATTGCAGGGTGCACAATGTCCGGGCAGCATTAGGCCTGAGCCAGTGATGCAGTTGCAGTAGGGTTCTGTGCGTCCAGGGGCGTCTGTTAATGTACCACATGCATACAACTGGACTCCCAGCACCATCTATTCTGCTTCCACTCTTCAGCAGATACTTCGTTCCCCAGTTTCCAGCTCCCCAGTTGAATACTGAGAATAAAGGTGGACATCTGTTGGCTCACAATATATTTTTTTTCTTCACTTTGATGGCAGACAGCTGCTTGTGACAGGAACAATGAATGATACTCCGTAGAGCAAATCATTGTCAGAGGCCAGGGAGAGAGGTATGTCAGTAGCTGAAATACTGTTTCTGCCCTGGGAAATGGATAAGAAATTAGTTTGGGCTCTGCTTACCATCTAAACGTACTTTATAAATATGCTTCTGGTACACTCTGAGGAGAGGTAAAAGCCATGTCATTTTGTGGTCTGTATAGGTACTCTCTTGTGGGGGAGAAGAATAGAATAGTTTGCTCTTTTGTGGAGGGTCTTTTTGAGGATTTCTGAGCTCTTGACAAACTCATTAAGTTTTATAGCTCTCCTATGAGGCGAGGTAAGGCATCTCTTTCTTACAAATGGAGTAAGTGTGCAAAAACTAAGGCACAAAGAAGTTGAGCTAATCAGGCTAAATCAGAGGTTCAAAAATCTGCAGGATAACTGGCTTTGAATCCAGTACTGTAGAAAGTTAGACAGCTACTGTCCTGTTATACCCAAACAGCTATCTTTTCTGATAAATGTTGAGGGGAGCACAATTGTGTGTGTAAAGTAAAAATTACCTTTAGGTAGCCTACTAAACTACTATGTTGTGCATTAATTTCCCTAGCTTTGGTATTTTATTGCCAGTGTCTGACATGAAGTGTATATTGTCAAGTATTGGATGTGCATCACTATATTTTAGTGTAAATCCACATACTTTAAAAATAGAAATATTGAGAGATGTGTATGTATAAAACTTTTTAATACTATACCTTTACATAAACAGACTTATCCTGTTATCAGCCACAAAGCTAGCGCCCTATTCTCATCCTGTCTTTTGCCTCTGCCACATGGGCATAGATGGAACACAGTAACGGATGTGCTGTAGAAACACTAGAATGACTTCATGATGCTATTCGCAGGAAAAAGTGTTTGCTCTTTGATATTATTTGCAGCATTTTTGTAAAAATTAGTAGATTCCACAGTATAACTGTAGCGTTTGTATGTGTGGATTTATGCGCTCTTTCAGTTGATGTAAGCACATGTTAGTTGGATAAATCTAAGCAGAGCTTTCAAGAATTAAAAAATAGATCATAAAGTGGCAATGAGAGAGAGGGAGCTGTAAGTGAGTTAACTGAATATATATAAGTTGGCCATTTGAAGTGCTTCAGTCCTCATAACAACTATTGTGAAATAAACTACTTACAAATGTAGTGCAATTAAAATACAAATTTTGGCAAAATCCTGAAAATGCCTCAAAGTGAGCAGAGACTGAGATTTCCAATGGAAACCCATTCAATATTCTGGGGATGGCCCCTACAACATTAACATGAATCATGTTTGTCATCTTCCTGGACACGTAATTATTATTTGTTATTGAAGTTGCACTGAGAAGCCCTAGTCATAGACCAGGAATCCATTGTGCTAGGAGCTGTACAAACACAGAATAAAAAATACAGTCCCTGCTGCCAAAAAGGAGAATGGAGCAATTCTACCTGATAGTGATGCGTGTGCTTTTTGACCTCACGCAGAAGGGAGAGGAGTATATAATGGCAAATATAATGTCCATCGGGGTTTGCAAATACACAGTTATTCATATAAAATATTAAAGAATGTTAGGTGCATAGGGAACAACTTGGGTAAAATAAATTGGTCGTGGCTATTTGCTATGAAATGCTGTTGAGTTGCTAACCTCTCTAAAAAGAAAAGGAGTACTTGTGGCACCTTAGAGACTAACCAGTTTATTTGAGCATAAGCTTTCGTGAGCTACAGCTCACGAAAGCTTATACTCAAATAAACTGGTTAGTCTCTAAGGTGCCACAAGTACTCCTTTTCTTTTTGCGAATACAGGCTAACAAGGCTGCTACTCTGTAACCTCTCTAAAGTTTCATTATTATCTGGAATTAGAACCTTTCTGTAAAATGTAAATCTATTCAATTTTTTAAAATGTTTTAATTTATACATCCAGTATTTTAACAGAAAGCAGCCATCTTCATAGACTGACCTAGTTTGCGATGCCAGAAATACAGTTCAGCATTGAGTGCATATGGGAGGCAAGAACTTTCAAAAACCACTGTTGAATTTATTGAGAAAAAAATTCATTACAGCTTTCCTCATAACAACCTTGATATCTCCTGAAAATTTCCCATTCATTCAGATGCTGACTTGCAATTCCTCTGTTGCAAACTGTTATCAGATTGGATTTCCAGCTGAGAGGTATCAGTAAAATAGCAGCTATCACTGACACACCAGCACCAGTCATGTAGTTGAAATGCTGAAACAGTGACTGGTCCTTGTATAATTATTTTGAAAAACATTTTAAAAATAGTAGAATCCTTATGGTTATCCTGAATATTTATATAATGGGGAGTCAATAGAACAGGGAGATGTGCAGGAAATTGGTTAGAAATAGGGGTTTGGACAGTGAAAGTGTTGGGTAATGGAGATATTTCTGTATTTACAAATGTAATATTTTAAATACTAAAACTAATCAGTGATGATTTTAATTTTGAAGTATCGTCCACTATGGCATGCTCCTCTGGAATGCTATCTGTGGCTGAATAGGCCTACCATAAACCACAAAGACTGAAACACATAATAAATAGAGGCTTACAAGAGATGAAAACAATATTTAACATTTAATAGTTTCTTCCTGTCTCTTGCCACCCCCCCACAAGATAAATAAACTAATCAAGATCCATCCTTTGACCCCAAGTATCATGCAGAGTGCGCCTTACAAAGAAATATATATATAAAGATTTTGTACTGTTTAAGATATTATCTAATAATCTTATACCTTAATTTACATATTACATGAGAACTATACATTCTTCATATTTAAGGAACCAATTTTGGAAACCCATTATAAATGGCCTTGTCTGTGTCTCTTACAAAACTTTGAGACTATGCTCTATTTTCTGTCTTTCCAGTTTAAGAATTTTGATTTGCTGAGATATGAAGTGTTCATTAATTTCAGCCCTGATCCGAGAAAACATGTTTAACTTTAAGTATGTGCATAGTATCATTTAAGCTAACTGAGATACTTGTGTGCTTAAGTTAACCACCTGCTTAGGGTTTATGTAGTATTTACAGGTTAAGAGAAAGCAAGGACCAGAAACAATTCTCCTCGGTAATTTTATCAAGCAAGAACTGCTGAGGAGCTGGGATTAACTCTGGGTCTGTGTTGGCCAAAGAAATATCAGATAGTGTTGCATATTGCGTACTGCAGAGAATTAAAAATGAAGATTCCCTTTGTTCTGTTCCTTGCTCTGCATTTGACTTCCGATGTGAAGAGTTGGACAAATGCTGAAAATACTTTGAATATCAGTTTGAATTTTTAAGCTAGTTTAAGTATTTGATTTTTTTGTGCCTCATCTGCATTCACTTTCTGTGAATATTCTAGAAAAAATGTCATGAACATGAATGCTAGCAAAAAACTGATTTTAAAACTAATGACTGGAAGCAGATTTTATATTGAAAAACTAATGCATAGTATAAATTGTGAATTTCAGATTTTCATTTGACTATTTAAAATTCTCTTGGGTTGTTACATAAGTCACCAGTCAGAAAAGAAATAATAAAACTTGTCTTGTGTAAGTAGCCAACATCACTAAACATTAAAAATTTGCATGGGCTCTTTGCAGATTTGCAGTCCAAGAGTTACTTTTAAGAAAGTCTTCATTTTCTCAATTTGTTAGAGGATAATTAATGGAAAATGAAAAATCTGACATTTTTTTTCTGTTTATCTGCTGAGCTCTGTTTGTGACCATAGGTAAGTCAAGCAGAGTCACACAGAGCTTTCTTCTCTTTCTATAAAATAATAAACTACCCTGTAAGAATGTTGTGAGATTTAATTAGTTTTAATACTGCCTCTGCACTCATAAGGCCTGATTCAAAGTCCACTGAAATACTTGAGTCTTTCCATTAACTTTATGGGCCTGATCCAAAGCTCACTAGTGTTTTTCGTTAGAGTACATGAGCCTTGTGTACAGTACGCTATGGAAACATGACCTAAATTTTTTTCAGTAAGCTCTCTCCAGTGCTGCAAACTGAAAATACTGCAACAGCATCAAGTAAACAATAAGTGGAGGTCTTTAATTAAAATATGAAAGAATAATACCACCAGCACAATATTCTTTGGTATTTAATATATAAATTTAATTTTAGGTGGTCCCTCAATTATCAATGAGACAAATTTTGTCTTGAATGCTGATAACTTAATTGCAAATTGCAGAGGAGTGGGGGTGGGGTTGTACAGCTAGTCATGGGAGGCTGTTTGAGACTCTGTGATTAAATACTATAGTTGGATGCTTCTGCTAAAATGTCTTTTAGTGATACAGATTCTAAAAATATATTCATTGTCTTATAAGTATTGACACAGATTTAGATGAGTTGCAAGTGTTCATATCTCTGAGCTGCTTTTTTTTGCTGTCAGCAGATTCTGGAAACTACTCATCAGTCTATGTAGGATTCACATTTGGAAGATTTTCCTTTAGTCATGGAAGCTAGAGATTTTTTTATTTTTTTTAAATGAAAACTTAACCAGTGCCCCAAAACTTACAGTAATGTATTGATTTAGCATTAAATTTCACAGCAACTGAAATGCATGGGGCCCTGATTGCACATTAGTTTACTCTGAACTGTAGCAGATTTTTCTTGTATAATAGTACTTGTAATTACTCTCTCCACCAAAAACAAAACAGTATGTGTTATCTAACCATTATGCGTAGGGTTTTAAATTCTACCTAAAATATTGAACCTGTAATGGTGAAAAAACTTAGCTTTTGACCCTAACTATATCATTTCTGAGGGACAGATTATAAAGTTGATAACTTTCTTAATGGTTATAACTAATGCAGTAACATCCATCTAGTTTTTCCCTTCAGCTGGGAATTTCACTTCTAGAGATGGTTTGTAATTATGCTAAATTGTTTGGGATATGCAAAAAGCCTGCTAGAATCTCATTGGATTTTCCCCCTTATGTGATATAGTTACACTGTAACAGTTGATCAGTAAAACCTCTTAAACAATACCTAATTTTAGAGCTCAAAACAAATCTTATTAAACACTTGCAAAAATATCTGCCTTATATCAAGTGTGTTGGTTAATGGTCCCAGGGTTTCTGAAACACTTATAATTACTGATATATAATGGCATTTTGGTTAAGCTGCTTACGTTGGTTAATCAGGGTATGTACTCTAGGGTCTGTATCCCTCTTCTTTGCTGTGGATTAGGGATGCAATCTATCTGGTAAATGCTCTGGGCCTCTGATATATAGAGGCATCTGAAGCCATCAGTCTTCTTGAAAAGTGTTTAGTGTTAATACCTGAATAAATCAAAATTTCAGGACAGTGGAGCATGGAGTCCCATATGCAGCACAGTCTAGTTATTTTCTTTACTGCTGTGAGTATATTCTCAGCGTTTTACTGGCCTGTCTTTCTCCCACTCTCCACTGACTGAAAGTTTGTAGGAGTTATTTCTTTACAGCCCATATGTTAATAGGTTTTTCTGCTTAGGGGAAAATTCTGTTGTCAAATTAATGAGTTCATTGAGATTATTTCACAGTTTAGTGCTAATATAACTAACTTTTCACATACAAGACCGTGTCAAGGAAGGAAATTGCATCCCTGCTTCCTGAGAAACAGGGAGCCCCTTGAGGGCAAGATTTCCTTCCCTGCAATCCCACCTTCTATTAGAAACTCTTATATTGCATAACATTACAACAAGTGAAAAACTACAGCTGGTAAAACATCTGCATCAAAACCAATATGTAATTAAGTGTTTGTGTTTTGAATTTGTGGATGGTAGAAGTCCTACTTGTGAAAAGGATGACAAGGAATCAAATCCCTTTCTTCTCCACCTCTTCCCTTCCCCCCACAAAATCCCTTTGAAAACTGGGCTAGTTCATTTTATGATCTAATAAACAAAATGGAAAGTCTGAGGCTGTTTCTGCTGCTTTTTTAACAGAAGCTTCAAAGAGAGTAAGAAGGCAGGAAAATTGCTTGCATAAACTAACTGGCATTAACAGAGACCAATTTATAACATGCAGGAAGAATATTTCATATGGAGTACATTCTTGGTAAGATCCTTGGAGCAGGGAACTGTTTTGCATAGAGCAAAGTGTGATGTTAGTGCTATCCAAATAACAAGGCGGTATAATTGGTCTATGCTGCAACTGGCTACAACACATTCCCCTGTAATATAAATGGGCTAAGGAAATCATTAAATTGTTGTAGATTTTGGTTTTAAGCAAAAACAACTGAAAAACACACTTTACGTTTAGTTGGCTTTAAAAATATACATTGATGAAAACAAAAAGTAGTCCTTTCTGAAGGGATTTTAACCTTCATTCACTTCCTGGCCATGTACGGGAAGCAGCACAGGAAGCATTGTGTATATTGTACATGTGCTCCAAACATACTGATTGGGCAGGAGTGAATAAGTAATGCCTACATCATTACTGTAAGCCGACTTCGTCACCCTTTGAGGCCAGAAAACTGTTAATTGTTTTTGTCCATTGTTAAACACCCAATTTCCACAAAGAGCATTTGTTAGCATTTGAGACACACACTAAAACTTATATAGTATTGCTCATAAAACAGGAAATTGATCACCTGTCTAATGGTTATCCAATTGTAATAACTAGCTGTTATATACAGAAATAACGATTATAGGTAAATAGGCCAGTTATCTCCTCTAAAAGACGTGTTGTACCTTAAACATAAACAGCTTTCTCAGTAAAAGTATATGTTCTAGAACAGGGGTTCTCAAATTTCATTGCATCGCGACCCCTTCTGACAACAAAAAGTACTACATGACCTCATGACGGGGGACCAAAGCTTGAGCCCAGCGGAGCCCTACCAGCTTGGGCAGGAGGGATGGGGGGCAAAGCCCAAGCCCTGGGGTGCGGAAGGCCAAGTCCAAAGGTTTCAGCGCCAGGTGTGGGGCCTGTAAACTGAGCCCTGCCACCCATGGCTGAAGCCCTCTAACTTTGGCCTCGGACAGTGGGGCTCAGTCTTTGGCCCCAGGTGATAGGGCTTGGGCTTCATCTTCAGCCCCAGGCCCTAGCAAGTCTAATACCAGTGCTGGTGACCCCATTAAAAAGGGGTTGTGACCCACTTTGGGGTCCCAACCCACAGTTTGAGAACCCCTTTTCTAGAATTACCATTGTTACCCATCAGCGTAAATTGCAGGGCAGCACAGGTCATATTTTTCCATTAAAAATATCTTCAATATGCTGAGCATCTGCAGAAAGATACTTTGGTGACTAGCACCACAGAAATACCGATAAGTAAAAGGGTGCTTCAGTAAGTGATATAGACTAGGAGATAAGTATTTCCAGTACACGTTAATTATAGTGTCTCTAGTTAAATATAACAGTAGTGTGCACTCAAAATGGGGAGAAGAAAGTTTGATCACCATCCAAAGGCAGTTTGACTCCAAATATAGTTGTTACAATTTTGGGGTTTTAGTCCCATTCTTGCAAATATTTGTACAATTACAAATTACTGCTGCTCTAATTGCCCACAGGAACTTATTGGATTTCTGCCTGTTCTGTTTTTTCAGATTGTTCTGCAATGGTTTGTCATTTGAACTGTTTTGTTTTTAGTGTAATTTATGTTTTAGATTTTGTCTTCATTTCAATATAAAATAAAATACCATTTCAGCCACCAGTAAGACTGAGTCAGAACAATATGCAATCATTTTAAAATCTAAATAAAAATGTAATTGTGAATAATGTCCACTTGGCTTGAAATCTGGAACTGAACATACAAAATAATACTAGACTAGTTTTCCATTAGGGCAGTCTTGAGTGCTGATGATTTCTTCCGAGTTCCCCTTCTGGCCAGTAAAGAATAGCCTAATGGAGCTGGAAATCACCATTCATACATATCTATTTCAAGTCCTGTAGTATACTTTGACACACATGTGTGGTAGGCTTGTTTTGATTAAACTCATTGTGAAAAAACTTACATTTTACTTCTTACTCAATAAGTCTGTAGAGTGGTCTAGCAAATTCTCAATTTGTCCATTGCCACAATGGGCCAATTCTTTATCACTAGGTCTACTGTGTGGAGTTTAAGTATTGACATCATGTGAATGGTGGTTGCTATTGCCTGGTGCTCTGGCTTCTATATAATAAATAGCAGCCTCATGCATATAGACTGGATTTTTCTGAAGAAAAGGTTCATAAGCCTTTAGGCATAAGATCCTGGGTTGTTTTTTACTGCTTTGAGTCTCGCACTTACTAGCTCTTGTAAAGCCTCAAGTGAAAGATCCTCTCCTTGAAATGTGAGAGAATTCAGTCACAAAGATGACTAAGTCCATCATGAGTTATGTGACCACAGTAGTCAGTTTTGATCTCCGTATGAAAATTCTTCCTTTAGCACCTGAATCAGTTCCTGAAATATGTTCCCTAAGATGACTGCCAAATAATTAGTACCCCAAAATACATGAGTGGATACATCCAAAGGAGCTTACAGTTGCCTCAAGGGCATCAGCAAGAACTTGAAGTAGGTGTCCTCTTTTGGGACTTGAGTAGTAAAGTTGTGAAAAAATTATTTCACATTAAAGTCAAACTTTAAAGACCGGGATCTTTGAGATCCTGAAAAGCCAGCACAAGGTTCTTTGATGGAGTGCACAACAACTGTGGAGTGACTTGTGGTTTGCAGTTTGAAACCTTTTTTCTCAAAGAGCAGTGGGAAATTATGGGGGTTGAAGTGGGTCACACAAGGAAATTTAGTTTTATCAACCTTTTTTGAAGAATGAAACAATAAGAAAACTGGATTTCAAGAGTTTACAAGAGTAAGGTAACTATGGGCTTCAATATGTTAAGTCTGGTCCCTTGAGAAATAAAGAGAAGGGGCATCTTAACTGGATACAACCAAAGTTCTGGGGTACTTCTCATTTTTTGTACATTCTGTATCGTTTCTGCTAGGTATCTGTCTTCCTATCCTACATCTTTGTACTGTTTCATATAAAACCATGAATCATCTAACGTTCTTGCAAGAAGTTCTGTTATTTGGCAGAGATGAAGGTTCTTTCCAGCTTCTTACAAACAATTACTAAATTGTCATGAGAAATGAGTCCTAACGACATCTTATTTTTCAGTCTTTCATAGAATCATAGCCCTGGTCTATACTAGGACTTTAGGTCGAATTTAGCAGCGTTAAATCGATGTAAACCTGCACCCGTCCACACGATGAAGCCCTTTATTTCGACTTAAAGGGCTCTTAAAATCCATTTCCTTACTCCACCCTGACAAGTGGATTAGCGCTTAAATCGGCCTTGCTGGGTCGAATTTGGGGTACTGTGGACCCAATTCGACGGTATTGACGTCCGGGAGCTATCCCAGAGTGCTCCATTGTGACTGCTCTGGACAGCACTCTCAGCTCAGATGCACGATTGTTTGCCGTTGCTCTGACGCAGGGGCGACTGACGACACAGCTTACAGGGTTGGCTTACAGGGAGTTAAAATCAACAAAGGGGGTGGCTTTACATCAAGGAGTATTTCAGGCAGGACTTCACGGAGGGTTCCAATAAGAAATGGTGCACCTAAGTTATTGTTCTTATTGGAAGAAGGAGGTTAGTCTGGCCTCTGATTGATACATGGCTAGATTTACTTCGCTACATCTTCTCTGTGAGTGACTGCAGTGTGACCTAGAGGAATGAGTCCCCTAGACGGGGGGCGGGGGGGGGTTTGCAAATGAGTACAAAACAAATCTGGTCTATTTCTTGTTTTGATCCACTCCATCTATCTTTTACATCTTTGGCTGGCAGCAGACGGTGCAGAAGGACTGCATGCCGTCCACATCTCATGGCTGCTCGGCAGAAGATGGTACAATAGGACTGCTAGCCATCCTCATCTCTTGCCTGCCCCGCAGAAGATGATGCAATAGGACTGCTAGCAATCCGTATTGCCTGCCTACTCACCATAAGATGGTTCAATAGGACTGACTGCAGGACTAAAGATAATGACCTGATCAAGTCACTCCAAATTTAGTCCCTGCGCCCATGTCTGCCCAGGCGCTCCTGATCGACCTCACACAGGCGACCAGGAGCACCTCGGACATGACGATGACGGCTACCAGTCCTATTGCACTGTCTGCTGCCACAAGGCAAGGGGTTGCTGCTGCTGTGTAGCAATGCAGTACCGCGTCTGCCAGCGCCCAGGAGACATATGGTGACAGTGAGCTGAGCGGGCTCCATGCTTGCCGTGGTATGGCGTCTGCACAGGTAACTCAGGAAAAAAGGCGCGAAACGATTGTCTGCCCTTGCTTTCATGGAGGGAGGGAGGGAACGGGGGCCTGACGATATGTACCCAGAACCACCCGCGACAATGTTTTAGCTCCATCAGGCATTGGGATCTCAACCCAGAATTCCAATGGGCAGCGGAGACTGCGGGAACTGTGGGATAGCTACCCACAGTGCAAGGCTCCGGAAGTCGACTCTAGCCTCGGTACTGTGGAAGCACTCCGCCGAGTTAATGCACTTAATGCACTTAGAGCATTTTCTGTGGGGAGACACAAACTCAAATATATAAAACCGATTTCTAAAAAAATGACTTCTATAAATTCGACCTAATTTCATAGGGTAGACCTACCCACAGAGATGTAGGGCTGGAAGGGACCTTGAGAATGTGTCATGCCTGCCTGCCTGCCGTGCCCCCCCCCCCCATTGGTGTGGCAGGGCCAAATAAACCTAGACCATCCCTGACAGGTGTTTAATCCGTTTTTTAAAATCTCCAATGATGGGGATTCTTCCATCTCCCCTGGAAGCCTTATACTCTTATAGTTAAATTTTTTCCTAACATCTAACATAAATCTTCTGTGCTGCAGATTACGCCCCTTACTTGTCCTACATGGGCATGGAGAGCAATTGATCGCTGTCCTCTTTTATAACAGCCCTTAACATATTTAAAGACTGAGCAGGGATCTGATAGGTCGTCTTTTCTCAAGATTAAACATGCCCAGTTTTTTTATCTTTCCTCAGAGGTCAGGTTTTCTAAATCTTTTATCATTTTTGTTGTGTCATGTGGACTCTCCAATTTGTCCATGTTTCCTAAAGTGTGGCTCCCAGAACTGGACACAGTACTCCAGCTGAGGTCTAACTAGTGCCGAGTAGAGTGGGACAATCAGCTCGTGTCTTACATATGACAATCCTGTTAACATATTCCAGAATATTAGCTTTCTGAGGTACTAGTTTTATAGACTTCTTATTTCTAAATTAGTATGTCTTGGTTTGTTTCATTTTGAGTTAATATGATGATAGTATCTGTTAACTTGGGCATTAGTTGAAAAATGTAAATCTACTTTAATGCTTGTACAAAATGCTTGTACTTTAATTCACTCCCAGAATACATGCTTTTAAGTGCCTAATTCTTTTTGTTATTTTCAGCATACCTTTAGAGATCCTACCAAGACTTGGCTAGTGTGTAGTAAAAAAGAATAAATAATTTGCTTTCTTACAGTGCAGAAATGTTTATATACATATTGACAGGAAAATGTATATAATCCTAAATACAGATAAATGCATAATATTTTTGCAACCACTGTCCCCCCTTCCATCCTATTGTTTGCTGTCACTTGCTTCATCTTTTCTAAAATTGTTTTGCTTGTACATTTTTCAAGGGGGCTACTATCTCTCTTTTCTAATCTGTCTGTAAAGCCGCTAGTTCACTTGATGATGTAAAAAGAATTATAATATTAAGTGGAATTATATAACAGGTATATCTTATTTACTCACTAAAGCTTTAAATGCTGTGGTCACCAAGGGCAGGCCTACACTAGAAGGGCTACATTGGTGCAGCTGCAGCGCGTCTGGTGAAGACGCTCTGGGCCGACAGGAGAGCGCTCTCCCATCAGAATAATAACTCCACCTCCACGAGAGGTGGAAGCTACGTCTGCGAGAGAATGCTCTCCCTCTGACGCTTAGTGCCAGTGTGGATGGTGTTTAAGTCACTCAGAGAGGTGTCTTTTTCTAACGTAAGTTAGATTGACTTAAGTGGTAGTGTAGATCTGCCCTGAGACTGGCGAATCTCATGTAACTGCCCATTCTTTTGTGTACTCTGATTCCTATACTTCTATCCTAGGAACTTGTTTTTCCCCCTTTCTTAAGGGATTGAGGATATTTACGAAGTGATCCACAGAAAGGACCCCCCATAGAATGTTCTTTTGCTGCTTAATGTATAATAATGTGTAATAATGTATATAAGTCACTGCGGACTATGTGGCTCTAGGAAGAAGAATAAAGGAGTTGGAGGCGCAAGTGGTGTTCTCGTCCATCCTCCCCGTGGAAGGAAAAGGCCTAGGTAGGGAGCGTCGAATCGTGGAAGTCAACGAATGGCTACGCAGATGGTGTCGGAGAGAAGGCTTTGGTTTCTTTGACCATGGGATGGTGTTCCATGAAGGAGGAGTGCTGGGTAGAGACGGGCTCCATCTTACGAAGAGAGGGAAGAGCATCTTTGCCAGCAGGCTGGCTAACCTAGTGAGGAGGGCTTTAAACTAGGTTCACCGGGGGAAGGAGACCAAAGCCCTGAGGTAAGTGGGAAAGCGGGATACCGGGAGGAAGCACAGGCAGGAATGTCTGTGAGGGGAGGGCTCCTGCCTCATACTGGCAATGAGGGGCGATCAACAGGTTATCTCAAGTGCTTATATACAAATGCACAAAGCCTTGGAAACAAGCAGGGAGAACTGGAGGTCCTGGTGATGTCAAGGAACTATGACGTGATCGGAATAACAGAGACTTGGTGGGATAACTCATATGACTGGAGTACTGTCATGGATGGTTATAAACTGTTCAGGAAGGACAGGCAGGGCAGAAAAGGTGGGGGAGTAGCACTGTATGTAAGGGAGCAGTATGACTGCTCAGAGCTGCGGTACGAAACTGCAGAAAAACCTGAGTGTCTCTGGATTAAGTTTAGAAGTGTGTGCAACAAGAGTGATGTAGTGGTGGGAGTCTGCTATAGACCACCGGACCAGGGGGATGAGGTGGATGAGGCTTTCTTCCGGCAGCTCACGGAAGCTACTAGATCACATGCCCTGATTCTCATGGGTGACTTTAATTTTCCTGATATCTGCTGGGAGAGCAATACAGCGGTGCACAGACAATCCAGGAAGTTTTTGGAAAGCGTAGGGGACAATTTCCTGGCGCAAGTGCTAGAGGAGCCAACTAGGGGGGGTGCTTTTCTTGACCTGCTGCTCACAAACCGGGTAGAATTAGTGGGGGAAGCAAAAGTGGATGGGAATCTGGGAGGCAGTGACCATGAGTTGGTTGAGTTCAGGATCCTGACGCAGGGAACAAAGGTAAGCAGCAGGATACGGACCCTGGACTTCAGGAAAGCAGACTTCGACTCCCTCAGGGAACGGATGGCCAGGATCCCCTGGGGGACTAACTTGAAGGGGAAAGGAGTCCAGGAGAGCTGGCTGTATTTCAAGGAATCCCTGTTGAGGTTACAGGGACAAACCATCCCGATGAGTCGAAAGAATAGTAAATATGGCAGGCGACCAACTTGGCTTAATGGTGAAATCCTAGCGGATCTTAAACATAAAAAAGAAGCTTACAAGAAGTGGAAGGTTGGACATATGACCAGGGAAGAGTATAAAAATATTGCTCGGGCATGTAGGAATGTTATCAGGAGGGCCAAATCGCACCTGGAGCTGCAGCTAGCCAGAGATGTCAAGAGTAACAAGAAGGGTTTCTTCAGGTATGTTGGCAACAAGAAGAAAGCCAAGGAATGTGTGGGCCCCTTACTGAATGAGGGAGGCAACCTAGTGACAGAGGATGTGGAAAAAGCTAATGTACTCAATGCTTTTTTTGCCTCTGTTTTCACTAACAAGGTCAGCTCCCAGACTGCTGCGCTGGGCATCACAAAATGCGGAAGAGATGGCCAGCCCTCTGTGGAGATAGAGGCGGTTAGGGACTATTTAGAAAAGCTGGACGTGCACAAGTCCATGGGGCCGGACGAGTTGCATCCGAGAGTGCTGAAGGAATTGGCGGCTGTGATTGCAGAGCCACTGGCCATTATCTTTGAAAACTCGTGGCGAACCGGGGAAGTCCCGGATGACTGGAAAAAGGCTAATGTAGTGCCAATCTTTAAAAAAGGGAAGAAGGAAGATCCTGGGAACTACAGGCCAGTCAGCCTCACCTCAGTCCCTGGAAAAATCATGGAGCAGGTCCTCAAAGAATCAATCCTGAAGCACTTGCATGAGAGGAAAGTGATCAGGAACAGCCAGCATGGATTCACCAAGGGAAGGTCATGCCTGACTAATCTAATCGCCTTTTATGATGAGATTACTGGTTCTGTGGATGAAGGGAAAGCAGTGGATGTATTGTTTCTTGACTTTAGCAAAGCTTTTGACACGGTCTCCCATAGTATTCTTGTCAGCAAGTTAAGGAAGTATGGGCTGGATGAATGCACTATAAGGTGGGTAGAAAGCTGGCTAAATTGTCGGGCTCAACGGGTCGTGATCAATGGCTCCATGTCTAGTTGGCAGCCGGTATCAAGTGGAGTGCCCCAAGGGTCGGTCCTGGGGCCGGTTTTATTCAATATCTTCATAAATGATCTGGAGGATGGTGTGGATTGCACTCTCAGCAAATTTGCGGATGATACTAAACTGGGAGGAGTGGTAGATACGCTGGAGGGGAGGGATAGGATACAGAAGGACCTAGACCAATTGGAAGATTGGGCCAAAAGGAATCTGATGAGGTTCAATAAGGATAAGTGCAGGGTCCTGCACTTAGGACGGAAGAACCCAATGCACAGCTACAGACTAGGGACCGAATGGCTAGGCAGCAGTTCTGCGGAAAAGGACCTAGGGGTGACCGTGGACGAGAAGCTGGATATGAGTCAGCAGTGTGCCCTTGTTGCCAAGAAGGCCAATGGCATTTTGGGATGTATAAGTAGGGGCATAGCGAGCAGATCGAGGGACGTGATCGTTCCCCTCTATTCGACATTGGTGAGGCCTCATCTGGAGTACTGTGTCCAGTTTTGGGCCCCACACTTCAAGAAGGATGTGGATAAATTGGAGAGAGTCCAGCGAAGGGCAACAAAAATGATTAGGGGACTGGAACACATGAGTTATGAGGAGAGGCTGAGGGAGCTGGGATTGTTTAGCCTGCAGAAGAGAAGAATGAGGGGGGATTTGATAGCTGCTTTCAACTACCTGAAAGGGGGTTCCAAAGAGGATGGCTCTAGACTGTTCTCAATGGTAGCAGATGACAGAACGAGGAGTAATGGTCTCAAGTTGCAGTGGGGGAGGTTTAGATTGGATATTAGGAAAAACTTTTTCACTAAGAGGGTGGTGAAACACTGGAATGCGTTACCTAGGGAGGTGGTAGAATCTCCTTCCTTAGAGGTTTTTAAGGTCAGGCTTGACAAAGCCCTGGCTGGGATGATTTAACTGGGAATTGGTCCTGCTTTGAGCAGGGGGTTGGACTAGATGACCTTCTGGGGTCCCTTCCAACCCTGATATTCTATGATTCTATGATTCTATGATAATTTTTACAGATGTAACTCTTTCTCCAATGTGCTACTGGTCATTAAGATGAGCAGCTTTCCATTATTGTATTTTTGGACAATTTCCTGTTTTGAAGGTTTGTAGCTTTGTTATAGATATGTGGTTGAGTGTTTGACGATCTGTAGAAGACACTAGCTGTTGAAATGGCTGATATAATATTCCATTATCAGCTGTTAAAGGTCAGCTTGACTACAGTAATGTCTTCTATTTTATATTATTTCTTCAGAATTGCATTGGTTTGGTGACTCTAGGATTCTATAGTCTTTCTTGCATCTTTTTCAGTTATGTTTTTTTTTTTTCAGTTGGTTATCTTTTAAGAGGTAAATGTGGTTTAGGTCTGGTGTACATTACAGACCTATAACTGCGTTTCTCAGGGATGTGAAAAATCCACACCCCTGAGCGACATAATTATTCCAACGGAATCATAGGATATCAGGGTTGGAAGGGATCTCAGAAGGTCAACTAGTCCAACCCCCTGCTCGAAGCAAGACCAATCCCCTTTTTTTATTTTTTTGCCCCAGATCCCTAAATGGCCCCCTCAAGGATTGAACTCTCAACCCTGAGTTGAGCAGGCCAGTGCTCAAACCAGTGAGCTACCCCTCCCCTACACTGCCAAAGTGTAGACAGCACTATGTTTAAAGGACAGCTTCTCTGATAGATGTAGCTACCACTAATTGGGGAGGTAGATTAACTAATCCGACAGGAGAGCTCTCACTCGTGGGCATAGAGCGTCTTCGTTAAAGAGCTACAGCAGTGCAGATGCGCCGATGCAGCATTTTAAGTGTAGATTTGCTCCTAAATGTGAATATTTTGTTTTGAATGTGTATGAAAATAAGCTTTCGCTAAAGGTTTTAAAAAACATTTTAAATTAGGGACGTTATCAAACTTGTAGAGAGATTTGAATATCATTTCAGATATGTAATGTTGTAACTTTAAGGCACAACAAGGCTGAGTACTTTTTCTGGAATTAAAAGTTGCCTTAAAAAAAAAAAGAATTATCTAAAAATATATGCTGTCTCATTTACCTTTATGAGGCATACAAGATACTCTACTTCATATGTTGTTAGTGTGATATTCTAAAAATCTAATCCAAAACATGGTTTATGTATGCCTACATCATCAGACAATGAAGTGTAGCTGTAGCTCTCAAAAGCTTATGCTCAAATAAATTTGTTAGTCTCTAAGGTGCCACAAGTCCTCCTGTTCTTTTTATAGTGATATAGATATACAGATAAGTTGGAAGTTACCATACAAAGTGTGAGAGGCTAATTAGTTAAGATGAGCTATTATCAGCAGGAGAAAAAAACTTTTGTAGTGATAATCAAGATGGCCCATTTAGACAGTTGACAAGAAGGTGTGAGGATACTTAACTTAAGGAAATAGAAAAGGAGTACTTGTGGCACCTTAGAGACTCATGAAAGCTTATGCTCAAATAAATTGGTCTCTGAGGTGCCACAAGTACTTCTTTTCTTTTTGCGAATACAGACTAACACGGCTGCTACTCTGAAACTTAAGGAAATAGATTCAATATGTGTAATAACCCAGCCACTCCCAGTCTCCGTTCAAACCCAAGTTAATGGTATCTAGTTTGCATATTAATTCAAGCTCAGCAGTTTCTCATTGGAGTCTGTTTTTGAAGCTTTTCTGTTGCAAAATGTCCACCCTTAAATCTTTTACTGAGTGGCCAGAGAGGTTGAAGTGTTCTCCTACCGGTTTTTGAATGTTGTTATTCCTGATGTCAGATTTGTGTCCATTTATTCTTTTGTGTAGAGACTGTCCGGTTTGGCCAACGTACATGGCAGATGGGCATTGCTGGCACATGATAGCATATATCACATTGGTAGACGTGCACGTGAAGAAGCCCCTGATGGCGTGGCTAATGTGATTAGGTCCTATGATGGTGTCACTTGAATAAATACGTGGACAGAGTTGGCATCGGGCTTTGTTGCAAGGATAGGTTCCTGGGTTAGTGTTTTTGTTTTGTGGTGTGTGGTTGCTGGTGAGTATTTGCTTCAGGTTGGGGAGCTGTCTGTAAGCGAGGACTGGTCTGTCTCCCAAGATCTGTGAGAGTGATGGGTCGTCCTTCATGATAGGTTGTAGATCATTGATGATGCGCTGGAGAGGTTTTAGTTGGGGGCTGAAGGTGATGGCTAGTGTCATTCTGTTATTTTCTTCGTTGGGCCTGTCCTGTAGTAGGTGACTTCTGGGTACTCTTCTGGCTCTGTCAATCTGTTTTTTCACTTCAGCAGGTGGGTATTGTAGTTTTAAGTGTGCTTGATAGAGATCTTGTAGGTGTTTCTCTGTCTGAGAGAGTGGAGCAAAGGTTAAAGGGACTTCATGTTGGTTGGTAACTTATATTTGCATAATTCATGTGAAACCTGCGGAAGCGAGGTTTGTTGAAGATACCTCGTCATTTGAACTTTTATTGTCCTCTTACTTTAATTTAGGTCATTAGATTGAAAGATGTCTTCATATAGATCCAGCAAGGATCGAAGAGAAAAATACTTTTTGTAACTGAACAAGCTCCCTTTGGGTTTTTATTTGTTGGAAACTATTGGAAAAATGCAACCATCTAAAGGAAACTGTGAATCTACAACTTAAGTTTCAGAGGTTTCAGAGTAACAGATGAAGTGAGCTGTAGCTCACGAAAGCTTATGCTCAAATAAATTGGTTAGTCTCTAAGGTGCCACAAGTACTCCTTTTCTTTAAGTTTTAGAGATTCCCATATGACTGACATTAATACTTTACATTATTAAAACTGAACAGGTAAAACTTACTTTAGACCATTATTTTTGTGGGCAGTTTACTCCTTGCCTTTTGGTCAGCCTGCACTATTCTAATAGTGAAATTGAACAAACTTTTACTCTTATGCATAAGTACAATGTTGGTGTTTGGATATACATCATTGCATTGGAATACTTCTCTGAAAGAAGAATGGGGGAAAAAAGAACCTTAGACTTCTATTAAGATTTGTATTAAAAACAAATATGCTTTTCAATCTAAAATTGTGTGGGTTTTAGTTGGGTGTCACATTCATGCAGAACCTAGAAATGAATTGGAGGGTAGTAGTTTTGATTCTTTTCTTGGATACAAAGTAGCTGTTTATTAACGTACCTGTTTGTGACACAGAACTATAGTGTTACTGAAGACAGAACCAGAATGCTCTTGAACCCTGCATGTGATATTACCCAGTAGAGAAGCACCCTCCAGGGTTTGTGATGAGAATGACTTCCCTACCCCACTCTGAATTTTGAGGTAGAATGGGCAGAGTTGACAGAATCATGATACAAAGGAAAAGCTTTCAGTAACTGTTGTAATTGCTCTTTAATTTGAGGCAAGACCACTCTCAGTGGCAAGATTCACTTTACCTGAGGGGTTGTTCTTGTAGGTTTAGAGATGAAAAAAATATTTTAATAAACTAAGTTTGTGTCTGGGCAGCCTGATTCTTCCCTTCTCCCCCAACAACTCAGGATCAAAGACTTGCTTCTGAGTAGCACAGGGGCTTCAGGAGTTACTCTGCAATTGACTGCCTTCCGTCTCCACTCTGTGGAGCACCAGCAACAAAAGGGAGTTAATGCTGCTTGCTGCAGTATACTGTCCTTCCAAGCAGGAGCATGCTATGGAGAACAGTTGCTCCCCCACCTGTTGCTCCTGTTTTAGCCCCCAAAACCAGTATGGCGTAACTCTCATGGAGCTCCAGCAGAAAAGGTTCTGTGGTGTTGCTAGGAGGGAGAGCATGTTGTGGAGCCAGTATTTGCTGCTTTCCATGGCTCCTTTTTGGCCTCCCTTGCATTTGGAAGTGAACGAGCGACTGTAATGTTTAATTTCTTCCCTGTACTTCCAGGATAGGGTCTCCTTTTTTTATTAGCTGTTCCTACGCTAGCAAATTCTGAAAACGTTGTATTTTCACTACTGTAGATCTGCTAGTGATAGCAACCATGGGATCACTAGTGTAGATAGTAAAGATATCTTTATAATTGCAGAGAGGGGTTTCTTTACATGGTAGTTAACAATGCCTAATTCCAGTCTACATTAGCATCTCAGTGATACTGCTTAAGAAGGATAGTAACTTTTTACTGTTTAGGTGCACCCTCTATAGTCAAGACTTCAGTTCGGTCCTGCTCACTCCCACCTCAAATTTACAGGCTGCTAGACTGGGTCCAGTAGCTTTACTCTGTCACTTTCTTCCCCTCTTTGGGTGGTTGAGGAAGGTACTTTTTTCTTTCTCTTGGGACAGAGACAGCACATGCACATAGATTGGTTTGGTATGGAGACAGGAGGGATCAGAACTTGGATGGCAGGCTGCCTCTGCTCTGCCCAGTGTACATGTTGGGCCTTGCAGGACAGAAAGCGTTCCTGTGATCCTCACTCTGCCTCATGTATTCACTCTGTACTTCAGGCAGAATGAGGAATGTAGTACTGAAGTGAAGGGCAGTTATGCATTTGTCCACTGGTCAACTTTATTTGCCATTTGGGAGAGGGTGAGAACATTTTCAAGCTTGAAACTGTTGCTTTGGCAAAACTGTGCAGGCGGCCTTAGATGTAGCCTTCAGATCTTCCTCGTTTATTATTCTGTTTTGTGCATCATATTAAAAATAAATGAGAAGTAACTGTCACTCCCTGCGAGTGTCAAACAAGCTTTATGCTTTCCAGAAGAAATTAGATGCACAGCTTTGTGAAAGTGTTCACTGTGTTTCAGACTAAAATTGCTATTGAAATAATTGGACTTAGTTTCCTTCTTGTAAGAGGTACTGGCTGATGGCATTGGAGAATGAAGACCTTTGTTTAGCCACAGAGTAGATACAACATGGGCATTGGAAATGAAAGTTTTTCCATTTGCCTTGGGAGCCTCTCACCCTGACCTAGAGAGAACACCTCCAGGTGTGACAAGGCAGTTCATTCTTGATGGCCCATCCAGTTCTTGGCACCTCAGCTGTGACTGCTACTGAGGATTTCAGTGGCGGTCATTTCTGGGATGTGGACACTTGATCACTAGGAACTGGGTTGAGAATCCAGTCTAACTTCACGTAGGCCAGCGAACATGTCAGGTCCTCGCTGTGATTTCATATAACTCTGGATTCAGTTCTAACCTAGATGTCAAAGGCTCAATCTAGGCTTGGAAGGTTTAGATTTTTATCTTTGTGAAATTAATTGAAAAAGACAATTTTCAATTATCTTGTACATTTTTATATTTATTATTTCACTAGCAGGGAAAAATATTTTGTTGAAGATATCATTTTAATAAAAAGCAGTCAAGAACAATAACTGATTAAGTGTAGATTTGATTTTCATCACATTTTGTATACAGAAAACAATCCCCCCTTATTAACCTTTCCACCCCCAAAATAGTTTAGAATGTTTTCTATTTTTTTCCTTTGCTTTTGGGGTGAAGGGGGATATGGGCAATTACCCCCACTAATTAGATATTAATCCTTCCAAATCTATCTTTATCCCATTCAATCCTTTGAGCTGCCTAGTCCCCAGTTAAGTTTGATTAGACATCAGGACTCCTGTGGTACAATATACGACACAGTCCATGTTTATCTGTCTGCATGTCTTCCGAAGAGATGTTGGAAACCCTGCTTAAAATATTAACTTTACAGAGTACTGTTTTTGATGTGTGGTATGAAAATATCTGGCAAAAATAAGAAAAGCAAACTAAGCTACTGTGTTTAACCAATAAATATTCGGGTCCAGAAGTGCAGTGACCAAAGTTTAATTGTGATTAGTGGGGTGTGAACTTATTGTTGGTGTGTGTGTTTTTGATGCTGATAAAGTATCAGCACTGCTACTAAACTCCCAAGATGCTGCAACCTGGTGGATAATATCTCAGACTCCTGATTTCAATTTGCAGTTTTTATTATGTTGTCATAATTCAGTGATATTGCTAATGTTTTTCTGGTTTAAAATGTGTTTCTCCTTTCAACCAGTGTGATTTTGTTGTTCAGTTGAAAACTTTATTTGATCTAGCTTTATTTACTGGGAAGTATTATGATCCAGCTAATAGGGTGTGAGCGAGACAATTGGTACTATTTCCAGTTCTGCTGTGGACTTGGGCTGTGACCTCAGGTGCATCATTTTGCTTTACTTTTGTTTTACTAACTGTAAAACAAATTGCTCACCTGTGTGGAAAATCACTTGAGATTTATGGGTGTAAAGCACTTTATGAAAGTGGCATTATTTGATAGAGAACTGTCCTCTGGAGAGGACAATAAAGGGATGGGATGAATTCCAGATGCCTAGAAAATGTTGGCATGGGAAGAGTTTCCATTCTGTCATCTGGTCCTGCTAACCAACCTGAACTCTGCATTGTGGAATCTGTCAGACATGAAGTGTAGAATAAAAGGCCCAGCATAACCTTAACTGTTAAGTCTTTTTGGAAACATATGAGTAAGCTTGGGGGTAGAGGAATTTTGAGTGTAAACCAGAAAAATGGCTGTATGCTCTTCCACATTCTATCGGCAATGAAATTCAATGCATTTGGTTACTCTTATCCACACCTGCAGTAGCATAAAGTAAGAATGAGGCTTTGGATAGATCTTTCAGCCAAAGAGAAATTAGAAGCTTGCCTTAAAAGTGATGTTGACTGGCAAGAGAAGCTCTGAACAGCTGTTTTCAGTACCTGTGAAATCGCAGAGATGCTTCTGTGGAGGGGGATGAACCTAGATGAACCCCCACAGTATGTAATCTGTTAACTGAAGCAGTTGTCATATGATTATAGACCTACCCATAGGGTCAAGTAATTAGAATGGACTTTGAGCAAAATGCACAGCCTTCTGACCTTTCCTAGTCTGCACGTCTGCTGACCCACAACTCCCACAAAAAACGTAAAATAGCATAGTTCTGAGCTAGTATTCTTAATTGAACCAGATAATTACCCAACCTCAAGAATGCCCCTGGGATAGATCATTGTGGAGCAGATGGATCTACTGGGACATTTAAGATGGTGAGCAAAGCTACGTGCCCTGATGGTAGCTCAGCTGTTCCTCAGCTGTTTTGCTGAGCGTGTTCTCTCATATTTTGGACCTCAGTTGTCATCTTCCCTCCCACCCCCAAAATATCCTGTTGCAGAATATTTTTAGATCATATTTCTTAGGGTCCATTAAAGATGAACATTCGGGATTCTTAGTTTAAAAAATGTGAGAGGCAGCATTGCCCAGTGGTTAGAGCAGGGACTTAGGGTATCTTGGTTCTATTTGTGGCTCTACCATGAGTTGCTATGTGATCTTGGACCAGTCAGTGGACGTCTTGGGACTTAGTGTCTTCACCCCACCTCTTAAAGGACAGTGAAATCCCAGTTTGTTTATTCCAGTTACCCTGTGCCCTTTGTAGCAGAAGTAGTGATTATTTACAGAGTACTTACCCCAGCCTTTCTAGCTCAGCGGTTCTCAGTCTGTGGGTCAGGACCCCATTTAAATGGGGTCACCAGGGCTGGCATTAGACTTACTAGGGACCGAAGCCTGAATCCCACTGCCTCGGGCCGAAGCCTGAGCCCCACCGTCTGGGGCTGAAGCTCAAGGGCTTCAGGGATTCAGCTTCAATCCTGCATGGAGGCTACAGGCCCCCTACTTGGGACTGAAGCCTTTGGGTTTAAACTTTGGACCCCCCTCCCCCCCACCTGGTGCACCTTGGGTTTCGGCTTTGGCTCCTCTGCTCCCCCGCCCAGGGTGGTGGGGACAGCAGGCTCAGCCTTTTGTCCCCTCTCCTGGGATCATGTAGTAATTTTTGTTGCCAGAAGGCGTTCAGGGTGCAACAAAGTTTGAGAACCCCTGTGGGGAGTGGAAAAATGGAACTAACCAGGATTGCATCGCTTGCACAGTGCTGCTGCTTCTGAGTACACTTGTTCTGAAAGCTGGTCTCCATGGTTAAACTCTTCTGTCTAACTGTGCTGTAATTTTTATCCAGACCAAATTCCAATCTGCAGTTAAGTTCAGGTGGGATTTGTAGTTTGTGAGATACAACATTTTCCTGGCCAGGAAAATGTTGTATGTCTTTTCTCTGAGTTACTTGATAATGGATTATTTGATAAATGGAGCTTATATGCATAGACAGATTGCCATTACTTATAGCTTTTTGGAAGGGTCTGGCATTTTAATGGTAAGTGTGAGAGTGCTATTGTTGGCTGTTAATAGAAATTAGTGCACTTCAGAAGTGGTTAGTTCCTGTGCTTTCATCTTTTTTTGAAGGAAGGAGTTCCCACAGTTCCATGTGTATGTAATGATGGAGGGTGTGATGCCTTTGAAGTCTATAAAAATGAAAAGAGCAATTAGTTACTGTAAATGGTTCTGTTGTCAGTGCTGTAGGTGATCGGTCATTGGGCTGTATTGCATTTTAGGGGGTTAGAAAAGTGGGAACTAATGAGTGAAGGAGAAAGGTAAGGCTTAAATAGTCCTTTCATAACAGACATTTTTTCTCTTCTGGAGAGGCGCAATGAATGTCTTTTAAAGCAGTTGGTATAGCTCTTCCTAGGAGGGGCCACTGTAGAGTGCTGTGGGTGAAGCTTGCAGTTATTGCAGCCCTGGTCTCTCTTGGACAAAGTTGGTGTAATTGTTCAGGAGATCTCAGGCATTCCAGGCGTAACCCTCTCCCAGCATGGAATGGTGCAGGGCACTGACAGGGAGAAACTCTGAGCTACTCCAATTTTGCCTTCACCTCCTGATTGAAAATAACAAGTGTGTATCTCTACACTTAACCAAGAACCCTGGTCTCCATGCTGGAGGTTTCATTTCAGTGGGTAGTGCAGGTGTGTACAAATTGGCTCTTCTAATCAGAGGGTTTGAATTAAAACCTGGCCCTTTGTATGGTAATGATGATTGAGATGCTTCAAGTTGTGGAGCTGTCCTGAACAGAAGCTGTTCACACTGTTTTGCCATATTATGTGAAAGGTTCGATGACCAGTAATCTCACTTGAGCTAGCCCTGATGTGTTTGAACTCTGGTGACCAGCGATTGTCGCTTAGGGAACCTACTCAACCTCTAGTTCCTAATGGTAATTATAAAATAGGTTTAGAAATACCCACATCTTGATCAATCAAATAATGTAATCCATATGTGACAAGCCAATGTTTAAAGTTTCTTTTTGAAACATTAATTACGCTGCAAAAGAAGCAAGCATTTTTAATCATTCAAATGCCATATGCATAATTGAAAACATAAATTTTGGCCATAAGCACTATATTTTCTACCCCACCTTGAATTTTTAAGTGATGAATCATGCTTGTTTTTACCCAGAGGAGGTTACACCTGGTTATTCTGCTGCAGTGTTACTGGCTTGTTCAAAGAGACGGGTCTTGGGTTGAAACCTCCCCCAACTCCCCAAGAAAACAAGACTTAAGTGTATCCTGATCACCAGGAATGTACTTAGTGATTCATTTTTATCCTTAATCGCTTACTGAAATAAGTATATAAGCAGTATTATACAGATTTCTGCTTCACGTAGCTTGTCTTCAGTTTTACAAATGTTGGCTAGATGCAGTGGTATAAGACGCTGAAAAAAAATTTAATTGTCTTTCTGTTTTTCAGTTTATATATTTCTCTTTAATATTTTATCTTCACAGGGTACTTTCATCTCACTTTTTCCCAGTTGTGATCATTAATCAGGACTGAGCGCTTGGGTTATCTAATCCTGTGTGGTTTATTTTTTTTAGAAGCAGGTAAGTTGTATTGTGTTGTATGTAATATGCTTACATCTTTAAAAAGGGAACCTGGGGTGAGGGGCAGAATTCCATCATGTTGAACCCTATTGACTCTCACATGGTTCATGAGTAAGTTTGGGATCTTTAGACCCACAGCACAGCCCTCTGCCTGTCTGCCACTTGAGCTAACAGAATAACTGATGGTTGTAAAAAGCTGTTATTCACTTTAGACCAGCCACTAGAATAAGATGAGACACAGATGGCCAGTTGGATTCACAACTTATTTATTAGAAAGCAAAGGAATCCTGACTTGGGAAACATGGGTTTGATTCCGGGCTCTTAAGGGGAGTGTGCTCTAGTTATAAAAAGAAAAGGAGTACTTGTGACACCTTACAGACTAACCAATTTATTTGAGCATAAGCTTTCGTGAGCTACAGCTCACTTCATCCGATGAAATAGTCTCTAAGGTGCCACAAGTACTCCTTTTCTTTTTGCGACTACAGACTAACATGGCTGCGACTCTGAAATCTAGTTGTTATAAACTCTCTGCTCCTGTGAACGTGCGTACCCCCTACCTTTCTAGCTCTTGCTCTGTTTCCCTTTTGTTTCTAATTTTCCTGCATTCAAGTCAGGCAGCTTCTTCCTTCACCACACTGCATGGGCAGCAGCTGGGGAGGGTGGACAGGGAAGAGAGCACAGTGACTGTCTTCCTGGTCTTAGTTCCAGTGCCCAGCACCAAAGCAGGCCCTAGCAGCCAGGAGGGAACAGATCCAGGAAAAAATCTGCTCAGCCCCTGCAGCCCTAGAATGGAGAATACTTTATTACTCTGGGTAGAGGGGGTGGAGTAGTGCTTGCGCAATTTGGTTGATGCCTAAGAGCTGTGTGGGGATGGAGCATGCTCAGTGAAGACAAAAATCTTAAGAAAACTTAGCTGCCAAACTCTTAACAAGCCGCTCTGAGCATTTGCACGCTGTGATTTTTAGGAGCTTATAACTTGGTCCAAGTTTGGCCAGATTTCATGGGGACAACAAAAGGCACATACCCCTAACGCTATGGGCAATCCCCTGCCAAATTTCAAGTCACTGCTCCAGTGCTTGGAGGCACTACAACTTCTTGATGAAACAGTTGTAAGAATTTTAATAGGCAAAACAACATATTTTCTTTTAACCTCATTCTTGGAAATGGCTCAACAATTTTAGCTGATACTTAAAAAAAAAAAAATGAATCAGACTTAGGCAAATAGCTGGCATGGAAGACTTTGGCATGAATGTCTAAAATTTTACAGACCTATAAGCAACTGAAAAAAGGGTCTTACAATGGAAAGTGTTAGGTATGGCTGTAGTTAAGTTTCATCCAGGCAGGGTTGTTAGGCAGAGTCAGAATTGCTTCCTATTGTTAAATATAAAGTCAGTTGTACTACTAGAGAAATAGCTTATTTTTTATTTAAAAGAACAACCACACAATTACTTTATGAACATAAAAAAAAAAAACCTAAGAGGGCTAATATCTAAAATATTGGACTAACCGAATTGCTGAAATTTCTTTAGTAGAAGTTCAGTTATGGAGTCCCAAACTTGCCTCTCCACAGAAAATCAGTCCATTGAAGACCAATGAATAACATGAGAGCTAACATTTTGTAAAATTCTAATTTAGGTGTCTTAGCCAACTACATCAAGGTAAAATCCTAGTGTCCTGCCTACACTAGACTTTTACAACATTACCTGTCTTGTAAAAATGCATCTTTTTTTCTCAGTGTTGTCATGGCCTAATAGATATCACTGTTAAGGAATTGTTTTTGATACTCAGCTTAAATTTTCCTTTGCTCAGTTTCATCCCATGACTCTTCAACATGCCCTCGTGGTTCACCTCAAACAATTCCTCTCTTGGCTTAGATAAAATGGATATTGTGTTCTGGCACCATTCTCCCCCATGCTTATTTGTTGCTAAACCAGGCTCTGTTTAGTTTTTCCCTTTTATCACTTTTGATGCTTTTTAAATTCTATATATTTTTTTTTACCGTTTGAGGCAAGTTAAGTGACATGCTCTACTGTGTAAATGGTCTCTCAAGTGCAGAACAAATCTAGAGATAACACTGTTAGATTGTTTACCTTTGATTCAGTTCTGAATTTTGGGAGTCTTAAAACTTGGGGTGTGATTGTTTATAATTACTCCAGCACAACCACTTGTGAACAGGAAAACTCATTTATGGCATTGGGTTGGAAGTGTTTTTGCTACACTTCTTTTTAATCCTTAATATCAAACCATCTCAATTTCTCTGCTTCAAACGTATAGAATGGTTTCAGAGTAACAGCCATGTTAGTCTGTATTCGCAAAAAGAAAAGGAGTACTTGTGGCACCTTAGAGACTAACCAATTTATTTGAGCATAAGCTTTCAATCCGATGAAGTGAGCTGTAGTTCACGAAAGCTTATGCTCAAATAAATTGGTTAGTCTCTAAGGTGCCACAAGTACTCCTTGTCTTTAAACGTATAGAATGTTTGTTTGAATTCTAAATTTAGACGTTTGAAATGGTGTATTCCTAACAATTCTTTTGGTTTTCGTCCTTGATCTTAGTATGTTTTTCTCCTCATTTCCCTCAATCTTCTTCCTGTTCCTTTTCATCCTATTCTATTTTTTCTCCCTGTTTTGTTTCCTTTGTCCTCTCTCAGGTTGGGGTAAAGTAAAGAGGAGTTGTCACCCTTCCACGGTTAAAGATAAACTGAAGTGTGGGGGATTTCTCTAGGTGGGAGAGTGGGGCAGAAGTGGCATCTCCCTGATGTTTGTCTATGGTGCCACCTACTGGTAGATAATTTATGTAATTTTCTACAAATTTAATATGCTTGAGTGTTAGCATTTGTTGGCATTTTTTGGCTTTTGTGGGGAGATTAAACTCCTTTAATTTTTGGAAGATTTCTTGCTTTCTCCCCCAGTGAAACATCTGATTTACCCATTCATGGGTTCAGATTATGAAGGGACACTTGATAACCTGGGGAGATGAAGCCTCTTTCTGTGCTGACATGCTACAAGCTTGCTCTGTCGTCTTCTTCCAGGTTATTGGTATATGAAGTGAATGAAATTGGCCCCATGTTGATCCTTTGAAGGTCTTGCTTGTTTTTCTCTTCTCAAACTACTGACCCACATTAGGTCTCTGGATTCTGAACCAGTCAATCTATTGATGCTTGTTCCTGTACTTGCTGCACTGGTAGATGGGTGTTTGATAGCCCTTTAAAGTAACGTAGCATCCATAAAGCCAAGCACAATATTCTGAAATCTAACCTGCTGAGAATCTGAGTGGTTCAAATGTCAAAGTGCAGAATAAAGCCTTTTACAAAAAGGGTCCAAAATCAGTAACCGGAGCAGAGAAAAGAAATGTGGGTGTGTGACATGTTTCCAGAATGTTTTTTAAAAAGTGAATTAATATAAAGGTACAGCAGTTAAGATGGCATTTGGTTCTGGATCTCATCCTAGCCAGTTAAGATGTCATCCATGAATTTCCAAAGATATCCGATATCTGTACTTTTTAAGATCAATGATGTGAAGATCAGACTTGTTTCAAAATCATGTTAGTTTGTAGGATCAAGTATTGTGGTCTCTCCTATGATTATAGCAGGTGGGCTTTCCAGTCCGCAAATTATTGCATTTCTGTCATTTATTTATTTATTAATTACTTGTAACTGAATCCGAATGGCTTGAATTTATTAGTTAGGCAGCAGGTATGTTGATTCTTAATTTGTGCCATTGCTCAGCTGCACTGCTGTTAGCTCCTGTGGCCTTACAGTATGACTGACTTGTGTAGTTTGGAGAAGCTGAGACAGCAAAAATGAGTGTCAGCTGGCTCACCCACACAGCAGTGCAATGCTCATGCTATTCTACAACTTCAACTCTCTGCAAAACCCTTCCTTTTAATAGAGCTTTCCAACCATAAATACAAAATGAAGGCGAAAGGAATGGGGCAAAAAAATTTCAAGGTGAGGCTCTTCGAGTTCTAGAAGTATGAAGAGCAGAAGACTGTGTGAAGCCCATTATGGGTCTTGTAGTACAAATCTTACCTGTGCAGTGCTTTGATGCACACTGCAGATAACTGTCCATCCAGATTAGGCATCTAGGTGGGATAAAGTGGGAGAAACTTGTGCTGCTGCTATCTGCTTTTTCACAGGATAAATAGGATTGAATCTCCTTGGCTGCCAATCCAGCGCCTTTCACTAGTGTTAAAATCACCTCTTTGCACTGTTATGCAGTGGAGAGTGATTCAGAACTACTTGCACACTTTTTTCACAGTGTCATATGGATCGGTTAATTAGTATAAATGCTTTAATTAGATTGTTGCCTGTCTCATCACATGCTTATTTAGTCTCCATTGCTCACTTTCTTTTCACAGTTCAGAACAGTGGAATGTGTGGCATTTCACTATAAAGTTACTCACATTTTTAGTGGAAAAACTATTCTACCTTTTTAAGAGAAGAAATTATAATTTTTTTATGTTATTGGATTGTGTTTGTTTTTCTGCACTCTCCGAAAGCATCTGTTGACTCCATTATAAACGAAGTCAAGATTGCATATTTACCAGTTACTGGCTGTCAAACATAGCCATCTACATCAAAATTAGCACAATGCAGAACCTCCCACTGGGAACTTTTTCAAGTAGTGTTGGTGAAATTTTAGCTAAATATCAGGCCTGCATTTTACTAGCACCTTGGCAGTACTGAAATAAAGTGGGTGGTGAGGTTTCTCTGTTACAGCTACTGCTTAAGTTTGAGTAATTACTGAAAGAAAAGGAGTACTTGTGGCACCTTAGAGACTAACCAATTTATTTGAGCATAAGCTTTTGTGAGCTACAGCTCACTTCATCGGATGCATACTGTGGAACTGCAGAAGACATTATATACACAGAGACCATGAAACAATACCTCCTCCCACCCCACTCTCCTGCTGGTAATAGCTTATCTAAAGTGATCACTCTCCTTACAATGTGTATGATAATCAAGTTGGGCCATTTCCAGCACAAATCCAGGTTTTCTCACCCTCCCCCGCCTTCCAAAAACCACACACACAAACTCACTCTCCTGCTGGTAATAGCTTATCCAAAGTGACCACTCTCTTTCCAATGTGTATGATAATCAAGGTGGGCCATTTCCAGCACAAATCCAGGTTTTCTCACCACCCCCCCCCCTTCCAAAAACCACACACACAAACTCACTCCCCTGCTGGTAATAGCTTATCCAAAGTGACCACTCTCCTTACAATGTGTATGAAAATCAAGGTGGGCCATTTCCAGCATAAATCCAGGTCTTCTCACCCCCCCCCCCCACAAACTCACTCCAATGAAGTGAGCTGTAGCTCACGAAAGCTTATGCTCAAATAAATTGGTTAGTCTCTAAGGTGCCACAAGTACTCCTTTTCTTTTTGCGAATACAGACTAACATGGCTGTTACTCTGAAACCAATAATTACTGAGTCATCCAGGAATGCCAATATGTAACCTGAACTCTTTCCATGTCCTAATTACTTTTCCTCTTTAAAAGTTATAATCAAGGAGAATAGGAGAAGTCTGACTTGCTTAAAATAAATAAATAAATAAAAAAGCTTGTCTAAACCTGGTGCTCCAAAGTCTTTAGCAGTAGTGCCTTGATGAGTCTGATGTGTTCCCTGGATTACTGAAACCTGCCAGGAATCATAAGGCTGACAACTCAGCACAGGGCTGAATTTGGAGCGTGAAAACTAACTGCGGAAGGTAGGACTGAGGACGTCTGCTAGATATGCAGTGTGGAGCAATACCAGGCTTGCATTTCCATGAAGGAATTCCCTGGAGGGGATTAAGTTTCTGTGGTGCACAGGTCTGGAGCTGGTGCACAGTAGCTGTTAGTTTCCTAGTCTATTTTGTGAGTGAATATTGTGTGAAGCATCTTAATTTTCAGAACATCTTGTAGTTAAGAATTTACTGAACCTTGACTCTGAATGAACTGACATGCAGTGTGTGTATTCATAGTAGTTGTGGATTATAATTGAAAACATTTAGTCTGTGGGTTGATAAAAATGCCAGATTATGGAATTTAAGCAATTTCCACCTACTCCTGCAACAAAATGGAGGGCTACTGTGAGCACACACACACTGGATGTAAATCTCCAACTGCTATTTCCATAAAACGCTTCCTTGCCCTCAGTCATGAGGTCAGTAGATGAGCTTTTTTCTATCATGGTATCTCTGCCCGTATAATTTAATCCCACATACTTGGTGTGAGGGGATACCTAGCTACTCTGTGCCCTTCCCCAACCACAGTCAGTGGTGCAAGTATTATGGGGGTGCAAACTCTGCTCAGCCAGCTCCTGCTGCCAGATTTGTGATGGGTTTATTTTCCAAATCCACTGTCTGGTTTGCTTTTTACAATGGAATGACTTGGGCCTCTTCCTGCCTGTCAGAAGTTAGATTACCAAACCATCCCAGCCTAGTTGTCAAACCAACTTATGAAGTATTTTGACCTATGGTGAAAAATAGGTGTTTTGGAAATAGAACTCTCCAGTTATGCATATCAAACCATAACTATCAGTTCACTTCATTCTGGTTTTGTTACATCTGCAGGAGTCCCAGGAGCTGGGAGGAGGGGAATGAACCGTGAGGGCGTCCCCGGGAAGAGTCCGGAGGAGATGTACATCCAACAGAAAGTGAGAGTTCTGCTCATGCTTAGGAAGATGGGATCAAATGTAAGTTTAATGGAGTTCTGAAAAAGTATCAGAACTTAACCGCCACCTTCTTCCACCCCGTCATGGAATTTGTGGCCAACTGGGATGTTCCCATTCCCTGTCGCCAGGGTTAAACGCCGTCAAATTCTTTTAAGATGTGTGGAGGGGCCACTTGCTCTGGAATTCACTCTTGCAGCACACATTTTGGTCATGCCTATAGTACAGGGAGTACAGCAGCATAGCTATGGCATTGTAACTATGCCAGCATAACCCCCTAGTGGAGACACAGTTTATAGCAGCAGAAGGGGTTTTTCATCATTGTAGGAACAATGCCTATCTGAGCAATGGCTGCTAGGTCAACAGAAGCATTCTTCCATCAGTGTGGCTGCATCGACTTAGAGCATTAGGTCAGCATAGCTAGGCTGCTCAAGGTGTGGACTTTTCACACTCCGAGTATCGTAGCTATGTCGATTTAAATTTGAGCAGGCCACAGTGGCCTTCAGTGCATGAGGGCTTGTCTACATGGTGCTTTAGCTCGAACCAGAGGGGTGTTCATTTTAGTGTGAACTAGCATTTTGTTCACTAACTGGCCTATGTGGATCCTGTTGGTGTGCACAAAAAGTTTCCCTAGTGCGAGTTAATGTAGTACTGTTTGAAATGGGACTACATTAATGCACACTAGGGAACTTGTAGTGCACAGCAGCAGGGCAGGGTCCATACAGGCCAATTACTCTGCACTGGCATATCACAGACTAAAAGTGACACTTCTCTAGTGGGGAATAAAGCACCATGTAGACAAGCCCTAACTTTCTTTTATTTCTGAAATAACGTTAATTGGCATGGGCAGGGGATGGTCTGTTTTTTTGCCAAATTGTTTTGGCCACTGTTGATTTATCCAGAGATGAAGCTTAGGCCAAAAATAAATTGTGAAGTGTGCAGTGGTTGAAATCGGGCCTGAACTTTTGCTGTCTTTTTTTTGTACACACCAAGTTTTCTAAATACTGTAATAAACTAGAAAATTAAAGGAAGTAATTATTGATGGTAGCTCTGAAGCCAATCTGCAAGTGGATGGATTCGTGCATCGGCCACTGTTGCTCTATGGCATTATATGAGCTGGGATTGGATGAGATTCTAGGGGTACTGCTAACTGACCCAAGGTCTAAGTGCATGTAGAGATCACTGATTCTAGCACTAGAAGAGCAGGGCTGCTGTGAATATAGACATGGCTCATGCACCCAAGTTTGTATAAATAGGTTTATAGTTTTCATAATTTTTTAGGGAATTCATATAGTATTTGTAAAATTAAAAATTGTAGATGAAGTGGGTCTGATTTAAAAAAAAGATCTGGATTGTGGGATTCTGTATTGATTGGGTCCCACTGATTTCTATGTACAATTCACTCAGTTAACAAATAAAAAGCAGTCCCTTCTAAGAGCAGCACCACAAATTTGCTGTGGGCTCTAATGTTCAAGTTAAGTTCTTTCCATCTTGCATGTCATCAGCAGTAGTAGGGTACTCATATTAGAGGTCAGAAAATACCTTCAGGTATACTGTACAATTAACCTCAATTAGGTTTGCGCAGTGAGGATATAAATCTGAAGACGTAGAGGAAAGGAAAAGTCACTCCATCCATCCTTGTGATAGTTCACTTTTCAAGTGAGTATGGGTTGTGGGATTGTACTCTTTGCTTTTGAAGTGTAAGAGTCTGAAAAATCAGAATATGGTAGCAAGGAAGGAGTTGGGTCCAATTGGAGTTAGATGCTTTAAATGAATTAAAATTGTACATGGACTGATATGGAGAAGGCACTGGTATTTGTCAATAGTCTGTTTCCTGCTATTCATCCTTTCATTTTTTGCACATTTCCCAGTTGACTGCCAGTGAAGAGGAATTCTTGCGGACGTATGCAGGTGTAGTGAATAGCCAACTTAGCCAGCTTCCTCAGCACTCTATTGATCAGGGTGAGTACCAGCAAAGGGGAAGATTTACCAGTGCTTTCAATCTGTACAGCAGTTTTTCCTGTTTGAAAAGGGCTTTCACACAGCAACACTGGAAAGAAAAAAATGTCTTTAAAAAGAGAAAAATGACTAAGTCCCCCCTGACACCCCCACACCCCAATTGGCAAAACTACTTTATAGAGGGGAGGTATAGTACCTGAAACTAGTTTTAACTCATTTCCAGCTAATGCTGTTCCTGAGGCATTTTGGTCTGATGCATATTTTTGGATGTTGTACATGTTGAACAAAAAGGAAACCTTAATTCAGATACAATGATTGACCATCAGAAAGAGCATGCATCTGTCTCTCCATGTCTCTCTGTCAATGGCTAGATAAGTGATCTGACTTTGTCTCAAATAAGGGAGACGTCACTTGAATTGATAAGAACTGCAGAAGGGTTTGCAGCCCACAGAAAACTGGCCATTGTCATAATTTGGTGCATCTTCATTCTCTGAAGAGGCAAAAGCTGAATGATCTTTGCTGTCATGGAAAGAACTGTCACATTTTGCTTGTCGTTCATGACACTGCATATTCTGGTGGATTCATTTGCCCTGTGCCTGCCAGGCTTCTAATGTCGACTTAATCTTTGAGCATAATCTCGGTAAGCATTGAGTTAGGTACCTGTATTTGGGTAATTACATTCCACCTACATAAATCCTTCCTGTAGTCTGAGAGATACACAGTTCATTTTTTGACGTAAACTGTGGAGGAGTGTTGCCGTGCACTGTTAAACAGATGGCTGCATCTCAGTGATGAGTGAAGTGAATCCTGGATGTATTTGGTATCTTTTAGGATGAGCAGTTTTATAATAAATAGTATTGTTCTTTGCAGTGTTGTGATAGCCTTGTTGGTCCCAGGATATGAGAGAGACACACAAGGTGAGACCTGTCAGAGAGCTCTATAGATCTCTCAAGCTTGTCTCTTTTGCCCACAGAAGTTGGCTTGATAAAAGATATTACCTCACCCACCTTGTCTCTGTCAATATTATTCATGACTACTTAGAACACTGAAAGCCAAATTCTCCCAATTGACTGTAGGCCATGACCGCCCAATACTTTCTATTCATTCATATAACTGTATTTGTTTTTCTTCTTTTGGGGCTGTAGTTGAATTTCAGGCATGTGTGGGGCACCCAACATCTCTGAACCTGCATTTACCATACATGCTGTGGCTCATCTGCCTGCGCTAGCTGTGGTCTGAATTTTGTCACTATCTCTCTAGCTGGGAATGATCTGTGGACTATGTTATATGTGTTAAAGTGCACAAACTGCAGTCCTCCTTTCTGGAAAGATAGAAAGGAGATATCTTACCAGAACATGAGCTCAACGCTTCTTTGTTCATCCCCATTCCTAAGGAAGTGCTAGCACATCGTGAGTTGCCTTCTCTCACTGACCATTTTACCTTTCTCAAAGTCGTGTGCAAGGCTTCTCTGGTTGTAATAATCTTGCGGAAAGATTTTCCCTTTAAATTGACAGTGTCAAGTAGTGTATGCCCAGAATGGTAGTGCTTCTCTTCTCCAGCCTACTCCAGAAAAAAGGGGTGAAAGATGTTCACAGAACAATAATGAATGGAAATACTTCATGACTTTTTAATTAAAAACTTCTTTAGTGGGGAATTTCAATATTTTCTCTAGTGATGCAAACTCAAACGCAGCAGTATGGCACTTGTGCAAGAATATCAGCAGGAAAGTGATTAAACAAAGTCAAACAATAAAGTGTGTAAAAAGTAAATGAGTCTATAATTTTCAGTTTTGGGTAAGCTAAGGTGTGACTAGAAGAATAGGTAAATTGTTTGGAATGTGGACCCTCTTTTAGTTGTGTTTATCTAATAACTAACACAGAGGTCTTAGATTACAGCGGTACATATAAATATAAAAACAGGTATAGGAAATGCTTTAGAAGGGGTACTAGGAAGATGAATAATTTAATGTTGAGGTTTATTCTTAAATATAACAGTGCTTTTATGTAATTTTGTAGTTAGAGGAACGTGGGATTCCATAGTTTTCTCTGTTCTCCAAACTGTTTGGCTGTTGTACAGCTGAAAATAAAATGGGAAAAGTAGAAATAGATTTCTAACCCACACAATGAATTCCTGGTACTTGTGATGTTTTAATTAATGTAGCTGCAAGCAGCTGTTTGATCACACTGAAGTGAGGGCTCACACAGAATAAACTGGAGTCATTTAGCATCCACTCTGTCCTTCTCATTTACCTGAATATGTGAGCAGAGTGAAATGTTTGTCAATACAGGAGTCCATTATAAGACTGTTCAGGTAACTCAGAGCCAGCAGAGTTAGGTTGAATGCTGAGCAGTATGAGAAATCTCCTTATCTGATTGGATTCCATATTGTATTTCTGTAATTCTGTGAGGCAAAACAGTCTTAAATTTAAGCGCTAGGATAGCCTATTGCACAGTATCTCTTATGCAATAGAGAGATCTGGCTATTAGTTTTGAGGGCCCAGGCAGGTAAAATGGTCCCCATGCTTCATGTCAGAGCCGTTTTAATGTATATTGCACATTATGGTTCAATAAGTTTCTAGATTACATTACACTATTTCCCTGTTTCCATAAAGAACTGTGAAACATGATGATGATGATGGAGAGGGACACATTGCAGTAAAACTTCCATATTTATTTTGATATATGCTAAACTATTTCTTGTGGTGTTTTCATTTGGTGATGCACTGTGTGTAATCTTATTTGGATGGTAAGGTTGCCTTATTTTTTTTGTTTACTCACTGAGTATGGGACTGGCTCTTGGTCTTTTGAATCTTTATCAGTTTTGGCGGGAGGGAAATTGTTTGGCACTGGTGTAGTTGTCTAATTCCAGTCCATAAATCTGTTCTGTACCTCACTGCCTCATTCTCCAGCACTTGTTTTGAAGGGTTCTGCACTGGCTCAACTAAATTCATATTATGAAATCTGGGTTTGATGGGGAAGTTGTTGATGAGCCCTGTTACCAGAAAGCCCATATTTTAATATAGAATCAGACATTTAGTATAGCTAAATCATTTAGAGAACAATTCCAAACACAACCTTCATAAACTTGGTCTTCAGTTTTAAATCTGGATGTTCATTCTTTAACCCCCCCCCCCCCCCAAAAAAAAAAAAAAAAGACCATCAGTTACTTCCTCTAAGAATAACATATACTCAATGCAGGTAATAAGCTTTCATGAGCTTCAGCTCACTTCAGCTTATGCTCAAATAAATTTGTTAGTCTCTAAGGTGCCACAAGTCCTCCTTTTCTTTTTGCGGATACAGACTAACATGGCTGCTACTCTGAAACAATGCAGGTATTGTAACTCTAGCAACTTCATACGTCTTTCAATGCATTAAACCTCTGTCGGAACAGATAACTACTGACTTCTTTGCAGCTAATCTCCTTTATACTTCCTGCTCAGTCCAAGGAATCTCTGGCCATATCCCTTCTCTCGTGGAAGTAAATTCCTCCCCATTGGTACTCACTGTGATCAAATGAGAGCCAGTTCTATCTTTGAAGACCAAATCCGCCTGACCAGTTTTCCCCTTTAACTTTTGGAAACATGACCACAGCCAGAGAAATCCACCTTTTGAGAGGAGAAAACAAAATAAAGCGAGAGATAATGGCTCGCTAGCCAGAGAGTCAGGTGGCAAATTTGAACATGATGAGGTTAAGTAAAAGTGAGTAGTATGGAGAATAGGAGTTAAGTAAATCACGAGTCCTAACCAACTCTCATTTGCTTTGAGGAACGAAGAGGGAGCTCTAATTTGTCATATTGGCATGAGTGTTGTAAAATTTATTGGTCTAGACTTTGACCATCCCAGGATTAATTTCTACAGATAAACTATTGCACTTAAGTATGTTACCACAATATTGCCCTTTGTTTCTTCTGTGGTATCATTTTAAGCGTACATGTCAGTTGTGATGGATTTGCCAGAAGTCACATCAGACATCTTTATCTCATGTCATGTTTAATGTTGCTGGAAAAAGGAAGAGTTCACTATGGCTTCAAAAATAAATTGATACAAATCCCAAAGACTCTCATGTAGGGGTGGGCAAACTTCTTGGCCCGAGGGCCACATTGGGGTTGCAAAATTGTGTGGAGGGCCGGGTAGGGAAGGCTGTGCTCCCCTCAGAATCCCCAATCCATCCAACCCCCCCTGCTCCTTGTCCCCTGACCCCCCCGCCCCCCGGGATCCCACCCCTTATCCAACCCCACCTGCTCCCTGTCCCCTGACTGCCCCGACCCCTATCCACAACCCCGACCCCTGACAGGACCCCTGGGACTCCCACGCCTTTCCAACTCCCCGTCACCTGACCACCCCCCCAGAATCATCGCCCCATCCAACCGCCCCCTGACAGGCCCCCCAGGACTCCCACACCTATCCAACTGCCCCGTGCTCCCTATCCCCTGACTGCCCCCCAGGATCCCCTGGCCCCATTATCATGCCCCTCAGAGCAGTATGTCTGGTAGCCATGCCCCACAGCCGGAGCCAGACATGTTGCCGCGCTGCCCTGCAGGAGCATACAGCCCCGCTGCCCAGAGTGCCGCCCATGTGGCTGCCTGGCTGTGGGGGAGGGGGGACAGCAGGGATGGGGCCAGACTAGCCTTGCTGGTGGGGAGCTCAAGGGCCGGCCAGGACAGTCCCACGGGCTGGATTTGGCCTGTGGGCCATAGTTTGCCCACCTCTGCTCTAATGGCTTACTTAAAATCTAGTATCTTAAGGGAGGCTCCCTCTCCACTAGATGGCAGTATCTCTTGCTGAAAACTTCTATTCTAGACACACAGTGAGGTACTTAAATTGTAATTTATTCTTGAAAACTTCTTAAAGGAATTTCTTTCTTCTGTTCTCTTCCTCCTCTTTTCTTTTATGGGATCTTCCTTGTCATAGGTTTATTCAGCCTTTGCAAAGCAAAAGCAAAAAGTTTTTATTTAGGAAAAGGTATGTACGTTTTTGGGCCCACCTACAAAGATTTGGCAGCCAAGGGGAAATCCTCATCTTTTCTTCCAGCAATGGGACAGAAGAAAGGTAACTCTCAACCTGAATTGTCCTATACCATCTGTACTATCTCATTCTCCCAACAGACAGACCAGAAGGGGTTGGAATTCATGGCCCAACTTCTCCCCAGCGTATGGAGCAATGTGTTAAAGCCAACAGGAATCTTAGCATTCTAGATGATGCAATAGAACCAGAGAGACTTTTAGTGTTATACAAAGCTATTTGCATCTCTAATCTAAGCATGCTGTAGAATAATTATGTACCATACTTGGAATTTGTGAGAGCTGAACTTGCCAACAGAGGTTTCTCCTGTTTTTTCCTCCCTTTTGCCTATTTCCCTTGGAGATACCACTCTTCAAATGGTGTACAGACATTAACAAAATCACTTCACGCTTGTGAAGCAGGGAAAATAGTATCCCCATTTTAGCTGTCATGCAGTGGAGGCAGAGAGGTAAGTAATTCTCCTGAGGTCAACAGAGGATATTAAGATTAGAAGTTCTTAGGTCCTGAATGATACTTTTTTTAAAAAAAAGACAAGTTAATATCTATCCTAATATCTAATTTGTGTACAGTATAAACCAGTAATAAAAAATGGAATAAACTGTTCAACTGTACTTGTATACTGCCTTACTTGTATACTGCCTTTCATGTGACGATCTTAAAACACTTTTTGTCCTCTCAAATCAAGAAGAGCTAAGAGGACTGTGGTCAACCATTGTTGTAACAAGCATGGTTCTGGTGTGATGTGGTCAAGCCTTGCTTAATTGGAAAGGGCATTGATGCATATATCATATGTACTTTGCTGCCAGTACTGCATGCAGAACCAATACAGCTACATAATGAACTGCATTCTGTTCCGTCACCTCATACTCCACAAATTGCCAACTGAAGTCTCTTTCCTTCCAGGATCTTAGTGGTGGTGATATCAAGCAGAAAGAAAAGATCATGATACATATTATGCTGGCAGTTAAAACCTTCTTGCTTGAGCTTGTAAACTAAGCACACTTATCATTAGACATTCAGGGAGAATAAATATGGGATCCTATGGCTTAATTTTGTTCATTCTTAGACTTGTAACTATGTTAACAATAAAAGATTTTGATCAACTTCCCACACCGTTCTAATGCCAATGAAAGTGGAGGCACCCAACGACAATCCTGGAGCCTTAAATTTTCCCCTGTCAAGTGAGTATCTTTTACAGCAAACAGAGATTATGCAATGGAATTTACTCTGCAGAGCAAGAAAATCTCTCTTCAACAAATGTAATGCAGTGAGAGAGAGAACTTCATGGCCAAACCCTTTATGAAAGGGGTCCAGCCTCTGCTTGAGGATGGCTGCTCACTCCAGGATGCAAGACTATCAAGCATGCCCAAGAGGAGATCTCTCCCCATCCAAGGAAGACAGAAAAACCTTGTGAAGGATCTATGCTAAGAAGATTGGGAAGAACTGGCTTCAGATGATAACTTGTAAATTAGATTACTTCAGAAAACTCAGAAGGATGCTGAAGGAGTGGAAAGTCCAAGTGATCTTCTTAGAAGTCCTCCTTGTCCCACAAGTGAAGACAGAAGATTCTGGAAGTGAACCTTTGGCTGTGTAAATGGTGTGAAGGTAGAGGGTGTCAGTTTTATGGAATGTTAGTTGTCCTATGGGAGGAGAGGGCTGTATAGCTTGAATGTCCTTCATCTCAGTAGAAGGGGAACCAGTTTGCTAGGGCAACAGGCTGGCTAGATTAATCAGGAAGGCATTAAAACAAAAGGGATGGATGAGAAGGGGAACAAATGAGCACTCATTTAGCACAAAATCAAGATGTCAAGAAAAAAATTAGGGCACCAAGGGACATGAAAAGGGGGGAGGGATAGCTCAGTGGTTTGAGCATTGACCTGCTAAACCCAGGGTTGTGAGTTCAATCCTTGAGGGGGCCATTTAGGGATCTGGGATAAAAATTGGGGATTGTTCCTGCTTTGAGCCAGGGGTTTGGACTAGATGACCTCCTGAGGTCCCTTCTAACCCTGATATTCCATGAAAAGAAGAAATTTTTTAATTGTCTATAAACCAATGCCAGGAGCTTAGGTAATAAACAAGAGGCATTGGGATTTCTCATTGAGCATAAATTTGATTTAATTGATATTACTGTAACCTGGTAGGAAGATATGCATGATGGAAATGTTTAAGTCACTGGTTCTGAACTCTTTAGGCAGGATCCAGTGGGCAAAGGGGGAATGGGAGAGGCACTCTGTCAAAAGTGTCTACCTATTTTTGAATCACTGACAAGCAAATGATCTTAAATGCTTATGGATCAGTGTGTTCTAATACATAAAGCACGAGATGTTGCAAACTTTTAACAGTGAGGGTAATTAATCATTGGAACAATTTACCAAAAGTTGTGATGGATTATCACAATGGTCCCTTTTGGTCTTAAAATGTATGGATCTTGACACAGCAGTGAGTTGGGAGTCTGTATCAGTTGTGAAATAACTGTTCTTATACAATTTTGGAGATGCTTTATTCCAGTTAATTGTAAACTAAGGTTTGTAGATGGCAGAGGTACTTAATTAGGGCTTCCTGTAGCTGCACTAGATAAAGACTGCAGAGGAGATGTCCACAATCTTGTAAGTAGGTCATACAGCCTCAGTCATGTTGCAGTTTGTGTTAGTCTGTGTTTGAAGCAGTCTGTACCCATGAAATGCTCTCCTAGGACAGCTAGCTGGGTTGCCATACGTTCACCTGAGACAAGACCACTGAGGTCTTCCTTTTGTTGTGTTCCTTGGTAGCTTTCGTAATAAGTACCTGTCAGCCCATTTGAGCAAGACTATTTTTGTGTCTGCTGGAAATCACTCTGCAACAGGGGTTCTCAAACTGGGGGTCTGGACCCATCAGGGGGTTGTGAGGTTATTATATGGGGGGTCGTGAGCTGTCAGCCTTCACCCCGAGCCCCGCCTTTCCTCCAGTATTTATAATGGTGTTAAATTAAAAACACTTGTTTATATATTATAAGCGGAGGGTGTCGCACTCAGGCTTGCTATGTGAAAGGGGTCACCAGTATAATCGTTTGAGAACCACTGCTCTACAACCAGGGTATCTAGTCTTGTACAATGTCTACTTGCAGCAACAAGACGGTACTTCAGAGGGAGTGAGTTTATCGTAAGCCCTGCTGAATACAAAACTGTTCCAGTCATAAACCTTCAATGAGCCACTATTAATAAAACCTGAAGTTTAAATTACAACCTTGATAGTCGGCAAAAGGCTTTAGGGGATTACAAGATCTGTCAGAAATAGACACTAATAATCTCTAACTGTAATCAAGAAACACCTTAAAATTCCCATAATATATGTATTTAAAAGATAGCCCCGAAGGAATAGACTCAGAATTTTTTCTGCAGTTTGCTCTTATATTCCAAGGGGAAAAAACAGATCAAAATCTGGTGCTCTTACATCGCTCACTCTGCTTTCCAAAAACTATCAATTTACAAAACTTACGAACTCCTGTTCTAGGCTTAGTCATGTACCTCATTTTACATTTGTGATTGCTGCTCCCCTGAGAGGCATCTCATAGTGTGTGCTATAAGGGTGAATTTTGCTTTCTTGACAGGCAATTGTATAAGCTTCAAGTTTAGTTTGATTCCATGTTGTATTTCTCTGTGCAAATCAGGCAATGAACTTGTTCCAGTGATCTGTGATATACCACCCTTGTTGCTCTAGCAAATGTCAAACCAAATACCATGCAACTGACAATAGTGACTTGATTGTTCATAATTTTACTGTAATAAATGCTGTGAACAAATAAAACGTGTCTGAGTATAGCAAACAGTTTTATGAAGCTAGCTGTGGGTGTGATTGAATTCTAGCAATCAGATTTGAGTTCCTCATTTCAGTCCCTGTGCTGGAGTGAGAGTCGTCAAGGGCTGGCTCACCACTCTGTGCACTTTGACAAGCACCCCCACATGGCCAAAATTGGGAGATAATTTATTAGAACCAGGTGATTAACTAGTTAACAAGGGGATTTGGCTTGTCAGCTGGGGAGGGTTAAAAGGGAGACAAGATGCGAGAGGGGGAGGCTGGAAGGAAGGGCAAAGAAGCCCAGGATCGCAGATGTGAGACCTCTCTCCCCACCCTCTCATCTTGTGCCTCGGGGGTGCATTGAAGCTTGGTGATGGGACATGAAGTTGCATAAGACGTAAATAAAGGACACTGCAGTGAACTGACATAAGTGTGGGGACCACTTGCAAAGAGAATGTAGGGTGAGGGAGCAAACCCTGAGACAGTCCCCTACAAGACAAGGGTCATAGAGGAGGCTACTTCCTGCAAACTCCTCATCAAAATCTTGACTATAATTGCAGCACATCTCTCCAGGTGCCGTTTCCTTAGCACGGACCAGTGGCTATTACTGGTCAGAGTACAAGACTGAGAGTCCACACACATCTGGGTTCTAGCCTCAGCTCTACCACGGACTGCTCTGACCCTTGGGCAGGTTCCTTAAAATCACTCTGCCTATCTGTAAAATATGATAATTCTTCCTTATTTCACAGATGTGTTGGGAGGTATAACTAATGTTTGTGAAGTATTTTTGAAAGTTGCTAGAGAGAGATGAAGTACTAGTGGAAGGGATTGAACTACGGGATGAGATGCCTCTTATCAGGAAAACAAGAATGACCGTATGAAAGCGCCAGACTTCTCTACTCCCTGACTTGGTGAAAGAGACTAAACTTTTTTGAGCTTCATGTCTCCCCCTCCCCACCCCTCACCATTTACATTAATGAGAAAAAAAGACTGCAGTATTCTACAGTTAAGATACTAAATGCAGTCGTAACCATGTTATAACCATATAATGTTGAGGCCATTAGTGTAGTGTTTTTATAAGTGTAAATTATTCCTCTTTCCCCACTCCAAAACATTTTGTTACTAAGACTCAAGGTTTTTCTTCACGGGCTCAGAAGTCCTGAAAGATCTAAGGAACTAAGCAATTTCCATCTGTTCCACACTAGTCCCGCTCCCCTCACTGCAGCAAATACTAAAGTGATTCAGACTGTAAGCTTCTTGTGTTTGAATTTGTGAATTGATGGCTTTCCACCAAGTCTCCATCACTCTTCAGATGTATCTTGCACTGAAGTATTCAGCTAAACATATCCTTGTAAAAAATACAGTATTTTTGTTTTTAAATTGTGCTTGGCTACATAACTCACTGCTGTGTGGTTGAACTGGAAAACAGAAGCTATATAGCTAGAAAGTACAGTACCTGGGTTTCACTTTTAAGGCCTTGGGGACTACAGCACTGTTCCTACAGCAAGAGGAATGTCATGCTGTTTTTTAAAGAAAGCATGTCCCTTGGGGAGGACAGAGCTGAGCTGCAAACACACTGGCTGGGTTAGAGACTCTAGCTGTGTGTTAGAGTGTTAAAAATAAGCCCACAGTGTAAACTGAGGAGAAGAGATTATTGCTGTGAGATTTGGGGTAGTTATTGAGGAGGGATGGAGTTATTGGCTAGAGCATCTCTTCAACTTTTCTCTTTGAGAGAGTACTTTTCTCTTTCTATACACACATTGCTTGTCTGAGTCTAGTACTTCTATAAAGTTGCATATTACATTTTTAGGGTGCCAAACCTGAGATTTAGGGAAAGGGCTAATCGTTGAAAGGTGTTTGAGAGTAGGTGGCAGAGACAGGAGAAGAGGATGTGTAAAGGGTTTGAGCAAAAGAGAAATACTTCTTTTTCCAGTTCTGCATCCTTCAAGTAAGCTGCTTGAGATGTTTAACCCTTTAATCCCTAAAAGCTACTTAGGTGGCTTAGTTTGCTTGTGGTTGCAAAGCATTCAGGGGAAAGGGGATAGATTTGTTACTGAAAAGATACTTGAAATAGCTCATTAGATGTTCTAAAGTGTTAAATACACTTTTGTATCACTTTTTAAAACACGAGCTTCATATTTCTGACTCAACTGAATGTCTGAACAGTGTTTAGCTTCTGTTATTCGCAGGGCTGAACCACATTACACAACACATGATAGTGTATGGTTGACTCATGCTGAAGAGGTCTGTGCCAGCAGCCTAATCATATTCATGATTTATAGGGCCGGAGGAGTGTCATATTGAGTGGACTTCCTAGGAGAGCTTCCTTTCTAATGTAGACACAGCTTGTGTCTCACTATCCCAATTTACAATGCATCACTTAGGAGTCACACAGCAAAGATGAACAACTCAGGTAAACCTTGCTAAGGTGGAGTTTCCTGTGCTGAAGGACAGCTCACTTAACTACGTTCTTTGTCTGTCTTTTTGCAATCACTCCTTTGAAACTGATTCCCACTGATTAGCAGATGAACTTGCTGGAGAGTGCTGAGCTCAGTGGCTGCTTGCAGCTGTCCCTACTGTTCAGCTCCATTCACTAGTTGCTTGACCTTCAAGTAATTTTATTTGTGTTTTTAGGGCATGTTTTGCCTGCCTTTTAAAGAGCCAAATGGCTAGACTACATGAATAAATTCATATAATCAAAGCAGTGATGTTTCCATATTCAGCTGAACAAGCTGAGGTTCCAGAGTCCTGGGAAAAGATACTGTCACAGATGACTGGCCCACAAGGTGCCAAATTTCCTCTTGTCCTAAATTAGATATTGTTTCTTTAAGAAATTACTCCTTCCCACCTGCTAGTAATCTTCCAAATTAAGTGCTGCAATGGTGTTAAATCGAAGTACTATCACTGAGTGAGAACCTGCAAACTGTGCAAGATGCTGGAGATGGTACCCAACCACACATGTAGACAGGCTATTTTGTCATTCTGGTTCCATCCGTTCTCTCTCCCTGATGCTTCTATTCTTATGTGTCAGCAGTCTGAGTGAACATGACAAGCTCCTGTCTCTTTACTGATGTGGCTGGGAAAGCAGAGGCTGCCGTAATAGGCACGTATCTGCAATTGCAATAACGCCTGCCAGTCACCAGGAGTATCTTTCTTTGGGTTCAGTTTTGAAACTGGGATTCTAATGCTATTGCAGCAATCTATTTGGAAAGTTAATAAGGGGGAGACCATCATTAGTCCATCTTAACATAGAATATATGCTATTTAGGGGTGGTGTTTAAATATTAGGGCTATCAGCCAATGTGTATAAGGTAACATTTTAAAAATAAAGTAATGGGGAGTGCATACACCTACCTAGGCCCTGAAAAATGTTGTTGTTAAAGGTTCTGAATGTCCAGTCTTGTTTGAGGGGGTGGTTTTGGGAGAGGAAGGATGGAACATGGAACAGGGCTCTGGAGCTTATATTTCTACCCTCAAATACAGACTCATAATACAAGTTTGTATTTGAAGGCAGGAACAAGTGCCCAAGGACTCTGAAGGGTCTTGAAGAGAGGGGTTGCATGTGCAGGAACTGGAAGGTCTAGTCTGAGTATGCACCTTTTCATTGTTTGATATACCTTAATTACTGCAAGTGTAAATGCTTGGTGAAGGATGTGCTCAATGTAAATATGGTTCAGGACCCTATTATCTGGATCCCAGGCTTTTGGCAAAGGTCCATCTTAACTTTGGAAACTCTGTGCTGGTTTTTTTTTTTTTTTTTTTCATGTCAAAGAAAACATCCCTTGTGAGAGGCAAGTTAGTTTGGGGCTGAGCCCCTGTTCACTAAGACCTCTGAGCCTTGTTGTCCTCTCACCAGATGAAAGCCCCTGCTCCGTTCTCTAGAGATACTTGTCGTGGTATGTGATCACAGGCTGCTTAGCAAACTTGTTGTGTTGTGGGTTTTATTTAGTTCTGGATAGCTGGGATCATTGGAGTGGACTTCTAAGAATGATCCCAGCTACAGGTATGGTATGAACTTTCCCTGGGAAAGTGTGCCCAAACTTTCTGCTGTCGTATTTTCATGCAGTCTAACGCTCCCTAAGCAGGTTGTGAAGGATGAAAGATTTCATGACAGGGTCCACTCCAGTTCTATTGCATATATGCTAGCTGTCCCTGTTTAGCAAGGATGTGTTCTTCTTCAAATGCTGGTCCCAATATGTACTTCACACATGGGTATGCATGTGTGCCATTAGAGTCAAGAGATTATTAACCTGTGGTGTCCTTTGGCCCACACAAGTGCAGTTGCTCTCCTCATGCTCCAGACAGAGGGCGTAAGAGATGGTGCAGGCCGATACCCCTCCAGTTCCTTTTTACCACTGCAAGGCCTAAGTTGGAATTGTCTGTGGCCAGATTTCTGCAGCTTCTTTCTTCTAGCCTGTAAGTAGATATTGTAAATAGTTTTTACATTAGCAGAAAGAAAAGGAGTACTTGTGGCACCTTCGAGACTAACAAATTTTTAGAGCATAAGCTTTCATGAGCTACAGCTCACTTCATCTTTAGCAGAGTTATTTTTTTATAGTATAGTTAGTATAGCTTGTTCCCCCCTCTTTTCCCCTCCTACCTTGATGGGGAACCCCTTCTCACAGTCTGAGACTATGCTCAGTCGCAGGGTTCAAGAATTGTGTCTTGCCCTTGCTCCTTCTCTGAGTGACACCACCAATGCTGCCTCTGTGTGGGTGAGATGCATATCTCTGTGAAGTGCAGCATCTGCTGCTCATTTCCACTGCGAACATGTGAAGGCTGTGAGCATCTGTTGAGGAAACAGATCTAGTACTTGACACTTCAGTACTGCCTTCTATCCAAGGAACTTAAAGTGGTTGGCACACACACACCTCCCCCAGGAAGTAGGTCTCTGTTTCAGAGGGGTAAACCTAGGGCATAGGATGTTGAAGTGAATTTCCATAGGGGACCACGGCAGTCTGGCACAACTAGGACCTAGAAGTCCGAATTCTTCATTCCTAGATTAACTACCAGACTCAGTCTAAGGACAAATCTAAATGATTTACAAAACATGCATAGAGATGCAGTTTTACATATGTTTTTTCCTTCTTTCATTGTTGCTGCTTCCCTTTCCCGCTAGCTCCACAACTGTGGGTTGATTCTGGGGAGATCACCACCTTTTAATAGGCTTCCTCCAGTATGGGTATCTTGTGCTTACTTCTGAGCATAATTTGGGTCTGGTTCTGTCAGGTCTCTGATAAGGTCTTGCTGATGAACAAGGTCTGCCCCCTGCACCTCGGTGCCTTACCATGCTTTTACTATTGTTTGTGGTGTTGTAGCTGTGCTGGTCCCAGAATATTGCAGAGGCAATAATACCTGTTGTTGGACCCACTTCGTTGTGAAAAGAGACAAGCTTTTGAGCTTACACAGAGCTCTTCTTCAGGTCTGGACTAGAAAAAGCTCTGTAAGCTTGAAAGCTTGTCTCTTTCCATAACAGAAGTTGGTCCAGTAAAAGATATTACCTCATTTGCCTTGTCTCCCTGTTTTGACAGCTCATGCAGGGCCTCAGGCCCGCATTACGCCATAAACTCCATTAAACCCAGTGGCAGAATACGTAGACAGAGTTGAATGAAACTGAAATGAGAACTGTGTGGGATTGAACAGTATTTTGCCACTTACAGTTACTTTAAAACATGGATCTCAAAGTGCTTATAAATGCTCATTAAGCCTCAAACCCCTCTGAGTTCTTCCCATATTACAGACTGAGAAACTGAGGCAGAGAGGTTAAGGCCATATAGCAGTTTTTGGAATCGAAACCTAGGCTTTGAAGAGTCCTCTGAGTCCATTTGAATCATTACTGAAGGCAATAAACTATGAAGTTCTATATGAATGTCAAACCAGCATATGAAATGCAGCGGCCAGAGGGCACAATTGTGTGTTGGAGTTGACTCGGCCTGAGGCTGTCTAGAAACTTGAACCCATTGTGAGAAACAGTCAGTTTCAAAGTAAGGTGGGATAGTTGCGGGGTTTAAGTTCAGCCACAGGTGTCCAGAGCAGAGCTCCAGTAAATATTTTCAAACTTGTGGTAGCCCCGGCACACCCTGCCAGGCTCAAGCCCCAGCACCCCCTGTTCCCTACGGGGCTGAAGCTCTGAGATCCCTGCCCTGCAGCTGAAGCCTGGAGCCCCTAATGGGGGTGGGGCATCGGGGGCTCCAAGAAATACTCTGAGAATTTAAGCCTTGGATAGTTGTGTGCTCATGGCCGAACATGGACATACAACTTCAGATTTCACAGCCTGTCAGATAAGTTATTCATGGCTACTGCAGTTTGGACAAACAGTGGCTCTCTGTAATAATGTATCTCCTCCTCCCTTAGACACACAATTTATTAGATTTCATAGTTGGGAGCACTGGAATACAGCCGAGGCTTGCTTCTGTTGCAGGATGGGAATGTTCTGGTTTGTTTTCACCCTCCGGGCCTGCTACCTGTGAATCAGTATTACATGTCTGTAAATTTCTTTGTGCTATATGTTATGTTTCTGGGTGTCATGTGGTGCCTTCTGCTTACTCAGCCATCCACCTGGCTGCTCTGGGGGGTGTTACCTGTTTTTTGATGGATTCTTGTTATGTTTAAATACAGTTGCTTGAGGCTCTTGCAAACAGTGGTTTGGATGCAACTACCACATGAATACCTCACCCCCTGAATCAAAAAGGGATGGGAGGAGGAAATAAAGCTGTTAAACTTTATGTAAAAAATCCAGTGTTGATTAACTTTATCAAAAACTGTACTGCAAGGGTGAGAGCAATAGGGACGGCATATGCACTACCATGCTGGAAAAACACCTCATGATAAGATGAGATCCATGGAAGGACCTTGAAGGCTGCCTCTTCTCACTCTTCCTTTCCCCTCCCCTCCCCCCCCCCCCAAACACCCCTCAGCTCCTCATTCCAGCTCTGCAACAGGCTTCCTGTGTGACTTTGATAGTCATTTATTCTCTCCGCTTCACTTTCCTAGGTGTTGAAAATGGGGACAGTTTCATTTTGTAAAGTTCCTTTTACAAATGTATAACCAAAGAATATTACAATTGGTAACTTACACAAATGTGATTTTTTTTCATGCGCACAAACTGCACTTTACAAAAATGTAACTTAAAATAATAGGATAAGATTTAGTCAGCATAAAATTTTTAAACCTTATTTTAAAGGGAAAGTGGGTAAACAAATGAAACAGGAGTTAGAATTACATGGGTAGGGGACTGGTATTTACAATTATTGTAGATTATTAGCACTGTAGGAAACAGCTAGATTGGAAAGATCCCAAATTATAGCAGGTGCATGAAAACATTTTCAAGCTTAAATCTAATTTGCAGATAAAAAGGGACAGATATTGAAAGTGCTCAATGAGCCACATACAACTGATCCAGTTGCAGCTAGAACTGGAAAACTGCAATATAATACAAAAGATGCTCCTACATCTAATTACAAAGAGTAAATCAGTCAAATTATATAGAATGTATTAATATAAAAAAGGCAGCCACACTCTTGATGGCTAATGTAATAATAAAACCTGTATGTACTTACTGTGTTTCATCCAAGGATCTCAAAGAATTTTACAAAGGTGGTTATTTTGTTTATTTTACAGTTAAGGAAACAGAAGTTGAGTGACTTGGCCAATAGATAAGTCAATGGAATCCAGATTTTTTTGACTTAAAGGCCCCTGCTGTTGTCACTATACATACTGCCTCTTCAGGTCAGGCCACAAGAAATGCAGCTTTAATGAAATTAATAGCAATTGAGGATTTTCAGCATGGTTATAAAGTGGTGTTTGTTTTTTTCAAAATAGAACTTACCTTATGACTTTCTTAATGTTCAATTTTTGTTTGTATGTTCCCATATATTCCAGTGATGAGGTGCATTTCCTGTGCCCCAGTCTGTTTCCAAGTAGGAGGTTCAAGTAAATGGCAGGGTAACACACAAGCTACTAGAGCAAGAGAGACCTGCACAATTCACTGGGTGGGGCTGCTGAAACCATGATGTGTATTTCCCAAAACTGTCTTGAATATTTATTTTTACTGAAGCTGTTTAGAACAGGAGCTAGTAAGCTGTGAACATACTATTCAGAGAGCTGATTTGACTGAGAAAGCCAATGTGAACTGCAAAACTCCCGGCATCTGCTGTGTGGTTAGAGATATTTATTGCTCCTGTCGTGCTTTGCATACTGCTCTGTGCTAGTCACAGTGAGCAGTGCAATGGAACAGCATAAAAGTTAGGACTGTTGGGTTGTAGAGAGAAATCAGCAGAGGGACTTAAAATTGCTGGTGGATTATCTTGAAATAAGTCTCTCTACTTATATAAAACCCACCACAAGAATTTTTTAAATTTTCAAAAGAGAAGAAATAAAGAAAACAATCAAGAACTGTTAGCCAACCTAGCTTGTCTGCCGTGCTGGGTGTGATATCATCTGTGATATTACTGTTGCTAGGAGACCTTGCTTTCTCTGGAACTACATAGCAAAGGCATCTTTAGTTTAAAGGGGGATGTATATTCAGGGAATAGGAAAGTTGGGGCAGATACCAAGACATGGGATGCCAAGATCAAGCAATGTCCTGCCCATTCTGTTTAACTGTTTCAATGATGCACCAACTATCAGGAGCTCTCTGCATTTAAATTTCTCATATTATGCTTATTAGAATCCTTACTAGTCAATACCTATTTAATATGGAGGGTAATAGTTGAAAGATGCACCTCTTTATTTTTAAAAAGGAAAACACAAACATGCCAAAATGGCTCCTTAGCCCTTGGTTTTAATTCCCTTCTTGGATATATAACTTAAACAAATTGCCCTAGAGTATAAGAATTACTGAACATAAATATCATAAGTAGTGCTTTTGTTTTTTGAATTACATTAGCAGGAGGAATTGTGGTCTAGAGGTTTAAGCATGAACATGGGAGTCTGGACTCCCAGGTTCTGTACCAGGCTTTGCTATTGACTGTGTGTGGTCTTGGGTAATTCCATTTGTACCTCAGTTTCCCCAGTTATAAAATGGCGATAAAATGTACTGTGCAAGCCTCCAATAAAACTAGTACAGGACAAACTGTATTTTAAAGAAGTCTTAATAAACTTGGTTGTCATCCTGTCTTTGTGTTTTCTTTCCTTACCCTTTTCCAGCTCTCTGAACAGAATTTTGTCTTAAAGCAGTTAGCCTCTCTTGTTCTTCATTGTCTATTCATTAAACAGTTAGCACAGAGACCAGCTGATTCAGCTTCAATTGAGATGTAAGAGGTTTTTTTTTACCAGCCAAGCCGAGCTGAGGTATCTCAAGGGTGAGAGAGTGGGACCCTTGTTCAGCATAACACAGCTATTAAAAAAAATAAAAAAAGCCACAGTACAGAAGCTGTAATATACAACTTCTGTCCCCAGTTCAGCATCCCTAAACTGCTGTGGATAGACTCACAGCAATATGACACCTCATTTTATGTTGTGTCAATTATGTTTTGCTACAATGGGTACTGAACTTGGAGCTGGTCCATATCAACTGAATGACCAGTTTTGATATGGGGCTAGGAGGACTGTCTTATTTGGTACCCTATGTCAAATACTGTAGTTTCTCTCATATAAATGCAGCCTGAATGTATGGCTGTATTTTCATTCCACAACCTCAGCTGCTGTTTGTCAGTGCCACTTGCATCTTCTGTTGCTTTGCTTTGCTTCTCTGTGTAAATCCTTCAGAAGTTATTCTCCTAACTTCAAATACCTTGGGAAGCAACAGAGCAACTTTTTGGTTGGTTTTTGGTTTGGTTGGGAGTGGTAGCTATGTTGCCTTCTAAGACCAGAATAAAGAATGAATTAAACCAGCTTATTCAAAGGTAAAATTTTGGCTGAGAATTAATTTACAAAGCACAGTAGTCATCCTTTCCCTCCCAACTGATGTATCAGCCTCTAAAATTGCCCAAGTTACAAACTTGAGATCCACACCCGCACCTTCTCAAAGTTCAGGATAACAATATTAAAGAATATTAAACTATCCTGAGAATGGGAAGCAAGTAAGAGGCTGATATGACTGCATCAGCAGCTCTTTAATGAGCTGAAAATCAAAAGAAGCTACAAATAGTGGAAACATGGACAGTTTGCTACAGCTGAGTACAAAAGAATAGCACAAGCATAAAGGGACAAAATCATAGAAATATAGGGCTGGAAGGGAGCTCGAGAGATCATTTGGTCTAGCTCCCTGGGGTGAGGCAGGATCAGGAATATGTAGAGCATCCTTGCTCATCTAACCTGTTCTTAAAAACCTCCAATTAATGGGGACTCCACAGCCTCCCTTGGAAAACTTTTCTAACTAGAAGGATAATTGAAGTTTTTCTTAATATCTAACCTAACTCTCCCTTGCTGTAGATTGTCTATTCTTGTCCTACCACTGGTGAACATGGAGAACAATTGATCCCCGTCGTCTTCATAACAGCCCTTAATGTATTTGAAGACTGTTGTCGGGTCCCTGCTCAGTCATCTTTTCTCATGACTAAGCATGACCATAGGTCAGGTTTTCTGCACCTTTTTTCACTTTTGTTGGTCTCTAGCCTCTTTCCAATTTGTCCACATCTTTCAGAAAGTGTGGCACCCAGAACTGGACATAATATTGAAGCTGAAGTCTCACAAGGGCTGAGTAGAGTGAGACAATTACTTGTTCTGTTGTATAATGACACTCCTATTAATACACCCCAGCCTTAAATTAGCCTTTTTCACAACTCCATGACATCGTTGGCTTCATTCACTTTGTGATCCACTATAACTGCTAGATCCTTTGCCTAGCCTTGAGGGAGGGGCCAACACTTTTAGCATTTCCTTGTCCTTGTTTAGATCCGCAGTAGTTGGGATCCAGTAGACTCAGTTCACTGGTTATAAATACCATCTCACTAAAATAACTCAGAAGATCGAGAGCAGAAATGCTCTCCCGAACAAATGGGTAGGGTCCACCTGGGGAACTAATGCATAAACACTTCATAGTTCGGGGCTCACTCTCTGCTACTCAGTTGGCAAATACTGTGTCTCAGTTTGGTTAACCCTTCCCCACACTAGACTAGTAGACACATAGATTAATCATACCCTGAGAATTACAGGCAACATTGAAGCCAACAAAGCTTGCATGGTTACCAGTCTTAGCCAGTATTCCTCCACCTAACATCCAGTGGTCAGAATGCAACCAACAAACTGATTACCAAGGTACAGCAAATCCCACACTTGCCACTGTTCAAGGATGTATGGGATCCACCTCACCACAAACTGCCTAACAGAAAGCCTACCTGGACAGTGCTACACACTTTCCATCCAGCTGACGACATCACTCCTTCACTGTGGCAGACACAATGGGAGACCTCTGGCATTACCAGGAACTCTTACATCACCATCAGGCTGGATGAACAGCTACCTGGTTTTGGGATTCCACACCACCTTTGGAGCCCACTTAGCAGGTTCATAGATTCATAGATACTAAGGTCAGAAGGGACCACTATGATCATCTAGTCCAACCTCTTGCACAATGCAGGCCACAGAATCTCTCACACCCCCCCCCCCACTCCTGTGAAAAACCTCTCACGTATGTCTGAGCTGTTGAAGTCCTCAAATCGTGGTTTAAAGACTTTGAGGAGCAGAGAATCCTCGAGCAAGTGACCCGTGCCCCATGCTACAGAGCAAGGCGAGAAACCTCCAGGGCCTCTTCAGAAGTAGCATGGTTAGCTGTGCTAAGGTCAGCTATTCTTGGAGCATTCAGGACAACCCTGTGCTGCTGTGGAGGATGTTGCAGACATGCTGGATGATTGCATTTTTCACGTTGGGCTCCCCAGAGGTCTTCTCAAGCTGAACACTGATTCAGAGGCCATTGATTGGCTCAAGACAATTCAGATTGTTTTTTTTAAACCTTGCCTTGCTTGTTTTACTCGTATGCAATTGCTATGTATATACTGCCTAGCCAGTTATAGCCTATTTTGTATTTGTGCATTTGATTTTTTTCCTTCTTAAGTGCCTTACTAAAATCCTCTAGGTGCTTACAAACTGATTTTTTAATAATTTAAACAGGGGAACAAAAAGGACCCGGGAAAGTATATACCATTCAGTCTGATACCTGGAGGGATACTGGAACAATTATTAAACAATCAGTTTGTAAACACCTATAGGATAATGGCATTATAAGTAGTAGTCAACATGGATTTGTTAAGAACAAATCATGCCAAACTAACCTAATTTCCTTATTTGGCAAGTTTTCTGGCCTAGTGAATGGGGGGAAGCAGTAGATATGATATAGCTTGATTTCAATAAGGCTACACATTCCCCTATTACATCCTCATAAGCAAACTAGAGAAATGTGTTCTAGATTAAATGGATCCACAACTGGTTGAAAAACTATAGTCAGAGTAGGTATCAGTGATTCAATATTAAACTGGGAGGGTGTGTGTTAGTGGGATCCCATAGGGCTCTATCCAGGGTCCAGTACTATTTGCTATTTTCATTAATGATTTGGATAATGAAATGGAGAGTATGCTTATAAAATTTGTAGATGACACCAAGATGGGGGTTTGCAAGCACTTTGGAAGATAGGATTAGAGTCCAAAAGGATCTTGACAAATTAGAGAATCGTTCTGAAATCAACAAGATGAAATTTCAGTAAAGATAAGTGCAAACATTCTTATGTTCTTAAGTACTACACTTAAGAAGTTGTATTACAACTACGAAATGGGGAATAACTGGCTAGGTGGTAGTACTGCTGAAAAGGATCTGGGGGTCATAGTGGATCACAAATTGAATATGAGCCAGCAATGTGGTGCAGTTGAGAAAAAGGCTAATATTATTCTGTGGTGTGTTAACAGGAGTGTTGTATGTAAGACAAAAGAGGTAATTGTTTCACTTGGCTCAGCACTGATGGGGCCTCAGCTGAAGTATTATGTTCTGTTTTGAGCACTATAATTTTTCCACGTCTTTCTGAAAGTGGAGAGAATCCAGAGGAGAGCAATGATAAAATGTTTAGAAAACCTGACCTATGAGGAATGATTAAAAAAACTGGTCGTGTTTAGTTTTGAGTAAAGAAGACTGAGTGAGATCCTGAATAACAGTCTACAAATACATAAGGACTATTTTAAAGAGAACAGTGATCAGTTGTTCTCTATGTCTACTGGCGGTAGGAAAAGAAATAAAGGGCTTAATCTGCAGCAAGGGAGATTTAAGTTGGATGTTCGGGAAAAACCTTCTAGCTATAAGGATAGTTAACTCCTGGAATAAGGTTCCAAGAAGGCTGTGGAATCCCTGTCCTTGGAGGTTTTAAAGAACAGGTTAGATAAACACCTGTCAGGGATGGTCTAGGTATACTTGGTTCTGCCTCACCATAGGGGCATAAACTAAATGGCCCCTTCAAGGCCCTTCCAGCCCTATATTTCTACGATTTTATTATAAGATTCTGGTATTGGGTTGTGTTATGTATGGAGGCTGCCCATGCACCTCTAATCCAAACTTCCCTAATATTTAATTTCACAAAGGGAACTACATAAAAATGAGGAGTTTAGTTAAACAGAAATTAAAAGGTACAGCACCAAAAGCAAAATTCCTGCAAGCTGCATGGAAACTTTAAGATGCCATAATAGAGGCTCATCTTAAATGAATACCCCAATTTAAAAAACATAGTAAGAGAACCAAAAAAGAAACGCCATGGCTAAACAACAAAGTAAAAGAAGCAGTGAGAGGCAAAAAGGCATCCTTTAAAAAGTGGAAGTTAAATCCTAGTGCGGAAAATAGAAAGGAGCATAAAGTGTGGCAAATGAAATGTAAAAATATAATTAGGAAGGCCAAAAAGAATTTGAACAGCTAGCCAAAGACTCAAAAAGTAATAGCAAAATTTTTTTAAGTACATCAGAAGCAGGAAGCCTGCTAAACAACCAGTGGAGCCACTGGACGTTCGAGATACTAAAGGAGACTCAAGGACGATAAGGCCATTGCAGAGAAACTAAATGAATTCTTTGCATCAGTCTTCACAGTTGAGGATGTGAGGGAGATTCCCAAACCTGAGCCATTCTTTTTAGGTGACAAATCTGAGTAACTGTCCCAGATTGAGGTGATGTTAGAGGAGGTTTTGGAACTATAACAGGGTTCAAAAAAGAACTAGATAAATTAATGGAGGATAGGTCCATCAATGGCTATTGGGCAGAAGCTGGGAATGGGCAATGGGATGGATCACTTGATGATTACCTGTTCTGTTCATTTCTTCTGGGGCACCTGGCACTGGCCATTGTCAGAAGACAGGATGCTGGGCTAGATGGGCCTTTGGTCTGACCCAGTATGGCCGTTCTTATTTTGTGGTGTTCTGATATAGCATTTTGGTTCACATTCATCTCTAGTAAGAACACTGAAGAGCTGCCTCTCTGAGTCTTCTTTAAGTTAGGGAGGGGAGTGAGAACAATCAGTGAGAAGATTGCACTCAAAGCTTCCTCCTTTGCAGTCTAGTCCTTTAGTTAGAAGCTTCAAAGAAACCTAAATAAAGGAAATAATTAGCTCATTCAGGCCTAATTAGTTCATGAAGGAAAAAAATACTGTGCCTGTAATCTGTTACACTTAAATGGCAAGGATCAGTTTAATGGTTGGTCAAATATCAGAAATTGTGTGGGTAGTAGCTGTTAGAGTATGTTCTTTAGAAAAAACAAAGTTTGTGATTTTGATAGTTGGCACTATGGGATCCTGAGATGAAAGTAGCATTTGCTTTTATTTGAGTCTCTGGGGGCTGGAAGTTCTGAAACAGATTTAAAATATTGCACAGTTAACCCCTAGATCGCTTTTTTTATGGCCTTATCTAAAGAGATTTATTTATAGCACTGCCGTATGACCAGTTCACATACTCTCATTTCCCCAACATTCTGAAGACATTTAACTTTACATGTCACCTTGTGCTCGTCTCTGAATATTTGAGTCCAGAGAGCAGATTGGTTTGTGGATGGCCCAAGAGGAAGTGTCATTTGAAGAATGAAAATCATTTAAAATGGAATGTTTTCCATGGGACTGGATAGCTCCTGTGGGTAATAGTTAACTATAGATTCTTTTGCCTGTAAATCACAAGTTCAAATCCCACCCAAGTCAGTAGTGAATGAGGCTATTCATAGTTTATGTGAAATGAGCTAGGTAGGTCTCAGTTCAGTTCTCCCCTCATGTTAGGCATGAGTTAGGTGATCATCCACAACTGACGGCCTCGGCCAAGGATTGAATAGGTCATGGAGACCAAACCTTGCAGGTGGCTCCTTCAGGTCTTGGTTGAGGCATTTTGGAAGCGCAGTGTGAGGACCTTGTACCGCATGGCAAGCCTATTTTGTGGGTTAATAGAGGCCTTCGGTTTCAAAAAGAGTGCTCTGTGTACTGTTAGGGGTGTAACAAAAATATTTGTCTCTTAATATACTTAGGGATGTTCACAGATCAGTGATGTCCAGTGCTATCTAACTCTACAAAATTAAGAGGAAAGCTAAACGTGGCTCACAACTTACATTCCGTAGAAGGTAGCAAAGTTTGCAGAGGATACAAAATTACTCAAGGTAGTTAAATCCAGAGCTGACTTGGAAGAGTTATGAAGGAATCTCACAAAACTGGGCAACAAAATGGCAGATGAAATTCAATGTCGATAATGCAAAGTAGTGCACATTGGAAAACATTACCCCAACCATACATGTAAAATGATGGGGTCTAAATTAGCTGTTACCACTCCAGAAAGAGATCTTGGCGGCGTCATGGATAGTTTTCTGAAAACATCTGCTCAATGTGCAGCAGCACTCAAAAAAGCTAGCAGCATGTTAAGAACCATGAGGAAAGAGATAATAAGGCAGAAAAATTCATAATGCCGCTATATAAATCCATGGTATGCACACACCTTGAATGCTACGTGCAGTTCTGGTCACCACATCTCAAAAAAGATATATTAGAACTGGAAAAATGCAACTAAAATGATGAGGGGTATGGAACAGCTTCTGTAAGAGGAGAGATTAGAAAAGACTGAGACTGTTCATCTTAGGAAAGAGAAGACTGAGGGAGAATATGATAGAAGTCTGTAAAATCATGACTGGGGTGGAGAAAGTGAATAAGGAAGTGTTATTTATCCCTTCACATAACACAAGAACAAAGAGTCACCTAATGAAATTAATTGACAGCAGGTTTAAAACAAACACAATGAAGCACTACTTCACACAACCTACAGTGAACCTCTGGAACTCATTGTCAGGGGATGTTGTGAAGGCCAAAAGTATAACTGGGTTCAAAAAAGAAATAGGTAAGTTCATGGACAATGGCTGTTAGCCAAGATGGTCAGGAATGCAACCCCATGGTCTGAGTGTCCCTAAACCTCTGACTTCCATAAACTGGGACTTGACAACAGGGGCTGCTGGTTCACTCGATAATTGATGTGTTCTGTTCATTCCCTCTGAAGCAACTGGCATCTGCCACTGTCGGAAGACAGGATCCTGGGCTAAATAGACCATTGGTCTGACCCAGTATGACCATTTTTATGTTCCTCAGTTATACACCTTACCAGGTGAGAATCTAATGTGTCTTGAGTTTTGGAGCAAGTCTGTTTGGCAACACTTGGGCTTGTGAGCCAGTGGATGCACATATATGATACATATCCCCCACTGTTTCTGCTAATATAAACAACTTCTCAGTGAAAGGACATAAGATATTGACAACTATAACTGCGCTTATCAGCCGCACCATATAGCAAAACTGAATTTGCTCAGCTGACTAGCATTAATATCCACAACCAGCCAGAGTGAAGTGAGAGAAAAGCGGTCTTCAGAAATAAGTTTGAGAGAACGTCAGGATGGTGTCTGGGACTATCTCTAAAATAAACAAGGAGTGGTTTACGTGAATGCCGGGGGGGAGGGGGTGAAAAACAATAGATCTGGGTTCTGCTCTGTTCTATGCCACATTTGGGAGGTTTTGGTACATGAGACTCTAAGCAAGCTATTGAACCTCCGTGCTTCAGTTTCTCTATCTTTAAAATGAGAAGAATAATTACCTTCCTTACACATGTTGAGGCCGAATTAATGTTGAGAAAGCACTCTGATTCCCTTGAATGGAAGGTGCCGTACATGCTCACATTATAACCACGGACAATGAAAAGCCTCTCAACAGGCCTAACAAAATAGTGTAGTCCTAGTGTGAAGGAAATTCCTGTTAAGAATAATGAAGGCAGGCTGCAAAGAGTAACCAAAATATCCCGTTAAAGGAGAAAACGATACATAGGGCAGCAACTCCCAAAAATCTTTTTATTGAACAGCCCCTTTCTTCATGCTCTAGGATAGTTCAGCAAGGTCCTTTTGCAGTGCAGGGATCTGAAGGATGATGAGACCAGCAAAGAATTTGCAAATTCCAGTGCTTCCAACTCTTGCAATATTTGGTGGGTTTTTTTAAAAGTTCCAGCTCCTGGAGGTATGTGAAAACTGGAGACCGTCCGCAGTCATTTTTTTAAAAAAATGAACAAAAATTCTAATCCTTGCGATTGCAGAGAAAAGCTTGAAAACATGAAGCCTAAATCTTCCAACACCAGAAGGCAAATAGGAACCTAAAATGTATTATTTTTAAAATCCTCATGACTTTTTTGGGATCCTGACTCATGACTTTTGAATTTTTGGGGTTGACAGTACTGAAATTCAATCCACGCCCTATTCTCTGAATGCAGAACTCTTAGCTCCCATTTTTTTTATATGTACTTACAGGTGCTGAGGACGTGGTGATGGCATTTTCCAGATCAGAGACGGAAGACAGAAGGCAGTAATTTAAAGAGTGTCTGAGCAACATAGAGCTGGAGAGGGCAAGGAGATTCCTGAAGACAGAGGATGGCAGAGCATTAACAAGTTCCTTTGCCCACCCCTAATTTTCCATGGCAGCCCTTGCCCTTTTCCTTTTAATTTTGCTTCCCTTTGCCAACTCTCTGAACACATCTGACAGCCATCTGTTCCTATACACTGTTGCTACTCATCTAGGCTGTGTTATCAAGGAGGAAGCTAGCGATGCATTTACAATTGGTTCAAAGGGACTGACTCTGTTTGTGATTGGCTAAAGGAAGACAACTTTTTAAACTTGACCAATGGAAATCTTTTCTTTTAGTTCTGATATTTTATATTTTAAAATAAGTCTCTTGACATCCTTCTTCTAAAGAGGCTTTTCAAGCTCTGGTGCTTATTTAGGTCATATTTGTGAATTTTAACAGGGTTTGGTTGGCTGCCTAGAACTGGAATTGAATTGTGATTGGCTGATAATGCTAATGCTTTCTCTAGATTGCTTGCAGGTATTTTGCTGACATCAACAATTTCATTGCAGAAAGTTGATTTTTTTGGTGCATTGGTTATTACTTTTCACTTATTGACCTGAGGGGAAAAAAGACAAATGTTCTTTGCAATATTTATTACACACCTAACACACTCTTGCGAACGCACACACTCTTGCTTTTTTTGATTGGCTTAAGAACTGTGTTTTTAATTTCCTATTAGCTTCAAGGTCTCCCATGCAATCAGTTTTTCCATACTTATCTGCTCTATGGCCTCTGGCTCTCTTGGGAGCATGTGTCAAAAACATATTTACTTTAATAAGTCTACCTGTTGCAGCTGGAATGTAGAGGTCTGCAGCCCTGCTTCTGCTTTGCTATGGGCTGTATCAATGAACTGCTGAAAAAACTTGGCATTCGGGTTGCTTTTCTCTTTGCTTCTGACAGAGGAGCTGTAGATTTACAGGAATTGCAAAAAGATGAGATCTGTGGCTGAGACATTAAATTGCCAAATCTGTATAGCATATACATGAATTGTGTAAAATAGTACATACAGCTCCACTTTAACCCTTTAATTGCTGCACAGGATTTAGCTCTCAGATAGGGGAACATTACCACCCATGATCTTACATCCATGTTGCACTGGAATACAATAAGCAAAGTTTATCACCTGCAGTATTATGTGCAGTATGGCTCTAGTACCTGCAACAATTCAGTGAGATGGAAGTCATCTGTCTCCAGGATTAATCAGTTTTTCAGTGGCCATTCCTCTATTGGTGGCAGTGGGAATGCACTAAACTGCCCAAACATGAGTGTACATGTGACATGCACAGATTCACAGTGCTGGGAGAAGAAGTAGGGCCTTCGTCTCCAATGAAATTTTAAAAACATGCACTCATTCTTCAGGAATCTGCACAGTGAATATTAAAATCCTGAGGTACCTAGTGCTGCTGCCTAAAACCAAGCACTTCATTCTCTATTATGTGCAGTAAATTTTTACACTTCTAGATTTTGTTGTGGGTTGCACTGATTTAAGATATTTCAAACTGTATTTAAATAGAAATCCGTTCACCTGTACCTAGTTTGTTTCATACGATTGTTAATTATTTGGAGTAACAGCTCAGGATCCTGGCTGTGACTACTTGACTGTTCTCATGACATGCAATTATGATGATACAGATGTTATTAAAATCTCAAAAGTGAACAAACAGGAGAAACCATTTGAATATGTGTGGGAGAGAGAAGTGGGGACTTTATTTTGAACAAATAACCATTGTGTAAATGGGAACATGAAAAAATCTATGAAAAAGATCCTTTTGATTCAATTGCATCTTTGTAAAGTTTCAATGTGAAAGTTAATCTCTTACCTCAGTTTATTGAGGCTGGATAAGATTTCCCTGTATTAAAATGAAACCAGCAATGAGCCCAGTCGGTTCTTGTGATCTGAACTAAGAGGCACTTTGATTTTAACTTTGGTGCAAAGGGGGCAGCCCTTAAAGGGTTAATTTAAGGTGATATGTGTTTCTGGCCGCTGGCTGGAATGAGGAGGCTGGACTGTAGTGGCCTGTCATTGTCAAAGCTAACATGCATACTCCATGTGTATCTATGGCATTTCTGAGCTGTTACATCTTTTTAAGAAAAGTGAAGTGTTTCTGTGGTTTAATCTTTTGACTAAAAATGTAACTGTTTGGGGGGAAAATACAGTTTTTAATAGCTACTCTTGTTTCTTATTGATTTATTATTATTGGGAACTCACAAAATGCCAAGTATCCATGTTGCTCTTGTGAAAGATTTACCTGTGAAATCCAAACTTGGAAGGGTTCAGTAGGCATCTCTGATGCAGATACGCTGAAAACAGGATAATGTGGAGTTCAGATGCCTGAACAAATATATTCACATCAGGATATTGCTGTCATCTCTTGTATCTGTATATTGAACCTAAGTTGCCTGGCATCCTTATTATACCGTCCTCCCTCCCCCTCCCACCTCAATCTTACTAATTTCCATTGGCTACAGGTTTTAGAACAGTGGTTTCTTACATTGAAATGGGGCCAGAGGATTTTGGGGGAGGGATAGCTCAGTGGTTTGAGCATTGGCCTAAACCCAGGGTTGTGAGTTCAATCCTTGAGGGGGCCATTTAGGGATCTGGGGCAAAAATTGGGGGTTGGTCCTGCTTTGAGCAGGGGGTTGGACTAGATGACCTTACAACCCTGATATTCTATGATTTGTGATAAATTACTTTCGTATGTTGGGGGGAGGCAGAGTATGGTAGAACACTGGAAACCCTCTTAACCCCCTATGGTCAAGTCCAAAGTGCTCCTGTTGTACCTCTTCTGGAAACCAGATTTGCCTGTTAACCCTGGAGTTGTGAGGGGTGGAAGAAAGGGCACAGAGCAGTGGGAACTGATTTTTTTTAGTGTACAGATCACTTTCTATAGCTTCCCTTTCATGCTTCAGTCTTTCTTGTGTAACCAATTTCTAATTAACGGTTGAGAACTCTAGCTTCATGTGGGCCAGAGGTGGGTATGAATCTAAACTGAAAGACATCACTCATGGGCCAGGATTGCCAACCCCAAATGTTCAAAAATCATGAGTCAGGCTCAGCAAAAATCATAGGATTGGCTTTAAAATCATGAGATTATGTAAAAATAATAGATTTGGTTGTTCGTTTCATTTAGCTTCTTTTTGAGTCTTTAGGGTGCACTGGGGTCACATTTTGAAGCTTTCTCCACAGCCACAAGGGTTAGAAACTTACTTTTTTCAGTAAGAATGAAAGCTGAAAACATCACACATTCACTTAACTCCAGGATCTGGGGCTTTAAGGAAAACTATAATTATCATGAGACTCATGACAAAATCACGAGAGTCGGCAACACTGAGTAGAACACACAAGTTGACGTCAGAGAGCCCACAAAAGATGCACTTAAGGCATTATGTAAAGTGGCAGCAGGGGTCTCTAGGTGACTTGTTGAATAGAGCAGATCTGAAATCCTTGGGTGGAAATCTTTGGGAGAGCCCCTCATGATACCCCATATACTTTAGGGGTTTTGTCCTCTTTCAAGAGCTCATAACTTAGCCCAACAATGTAGACAAACCCAACTAAGAAGGAAATAGATTGAAACCTGCGGTAATGCTAATTCAGCATCCTCTGAGAGCCTGGCTGAGCATGAAGGACAATGGTTGAGAGAGAGAGAAACAGATTCTGCCTTTCACTTCAGAGTTCAGGGTTGCTGCTTGTATATGCAGCAGGAGTAGAACAGATTAAAGACCTCTCCTTACCCAGTTTAAGCACAATGTGCACTGGAGTTTTACAGACCAGGGCAAGGGAGGGAGTTTAGGAACGGAAGGAAACACTCCTCCTGTCTCTTTAGGTGGGTAGCAATTGCTGTAGTTTTTGCTGAGGTCATCGCATCTGTGAGCATTGCCCATTGTAACAGAAGAAAATGAGACTTATCATCTTTTATGTCCGCCTTTAGGCTGATTCTTTTAGGTCCCTAAATAAACCCTATAGTAAGAGAGCATATGAGCTGTTGGGAGGCATAGATGTCAACCTGTGAAGATTTAGTAATAGGGATTCTTGGAGGGAATGGTTAGTTGATATAGTGAGGACTGATAATGGGATATAGAGCCTTTCCCCTTGCTTATTCCAATCTATCCCAGGTAAATAGTGATCAAAAGTTGTCACTCTCTGATGGCTGTTCAGTGGCCTGCATGAAAGGAGTTACGGAGTCTCAGTGGCAGTGCACTGCCCACCTTCCCAGGTGCCCATACTGCTAAAATGCCCACCTTAACAGTCTTGGGAGAAACCAAGGAAATAGCTTATGAAAACCTACCTTCCTTGGTCACTGCTGGTCAGGGTTAGGGTACATTTATGGGGTCTAGGGTGGGGTAAATTTTTACAACCACTGATGATCCTGTTCTGATGATAGAGAAATTCAGACTTTAGGGCTGTCAATATTTTAACTTTTTTTCAGTCATTAAATTCTAATGACAAATTAAGCAGAGAAAAATAAGGGCCATTAAATGGGAGGTTGCAAGTCCATGTGTCTTGCACATCTGACTTACAAAACAAATATCTTGCATAACATTTGTATGAGGGTTACTGAATAATTGAGGAAACATTTACACCTTTGGAATATTTTAATATTAAGACTCTAGTTTTCTTCCTTTTGTATTGCTTGCCTCCTCTTTAAGGACCGTGTGGTATGGCTGACCACAAATAAAAGTTGTGGCACCAGGGCCAGCACAATGCAATATATGACTACTGGAATAACTGCCTCTCAAATCCAAGGTGGTTTGTTGTGTACTCTGGTGGTTAGCAGTTAGAAATTCTGGGTTTTATCCTAGCCTCTGCCAAAGATCCACTGGATAACCTTAAGCAAGTTTTTTCGGCATGTCTGTCTCATTTTTATCCTACAGAGAAAAGGGTATATTAATACCTATGCAGAAGTGTTGCAAAGCTTAATTGTTTGTAAGGCGCTTTTAAGAACCTCTGCTAAAAGGTGTTGTTGAAATGCAAAGAAGTAGTATTAGACAGAGGAATGACTGGAAGACCAAAGCATTGCTATGTAGCACATGTAGTATGTCCTGCACTAGTGGGATTTTTACTGTGTACAGTTGAGCTTCGTGTTGGATTTGGACCAGTGCTGTTGGCTAACCCAGAGACCCACCTGTTCAAACACCTGTATGAAATGATCACCTGTTAATATAGGCAATGCTGAAATCAACGGTGGGGTTGGAATAAAGGTAGAAGTTAGAAGTGTAAAAGAAAAAGAGCCCTTTAAATAGTTTTCTCCTGACCTATTGCATTTGAGTTGGTGGCTGCTGCTTTAAAAACACACATCAAGCTTTTGCCTTTCAGAAAATTTAAGGAAACAAGATTTATTTTTAAACTCATTTAAATAAAATGTGTTGGTGCTTTCATTCTGGCCTTTTCGTCTTTCTCAGTAATTTGCCTCACATGTCGTCTGTTCATTAGTGTGAAAATTCCCATCAGCTGGGCCTGTTGCTTCAGTAAACCTGGTGCTGTACCATGCAACTATAGTTAAAGTTGCATTTTAAATCATTGTATGGGATTGAATTTCGTGCTTGCGCAAGTGAATTGTCCTGAGTTGAACCAGGCACAGTGCTGGTAAGTGTGTCTACTGGGCTAACTTCTTCTCTATAGCCTCCCATCCACTAACACTATAAGTTTTTAGTACCTTATTTGAATACTGAAAATTTTGCTCTCCCCTGCATATATGCAACCCCTTCATAGTAAATTGCATGCTGATGTGCACCTCCTGAAGTTCCATTCACTTTAGTATTCATTTTACGTTGCACATGTCCCAAGTGTACCTCCAGGGTCATGCAACTGAATTGACAGCCGCAGTTCTGGATGATGAAGATTACACTCTTATCAACAGCACAGTGTCACTGAAGCTAATTTGGTTAACCCCATCAATGAGGTAAAAGGCACTGAATTTGACCAATTGCTTTCGGTGTCATTGCACAGGGATAACTGAAAGAATGTGGTGTTGGAAGGGCAAGAATAGAATAGGTGGGCATCAGGGGAAGGGAAAAAGCAGAAACCATGTTCCAGATTGCAACATGTGGATTAATTTTTGACTTTAGCATTATTCAGGGTATCCCTTTTAGCAAATAGGTAGCCAGTCCCAGTGGATAAGGCACTGGACTGGCAGACAGGAGAGCTGGTTTCTATCTCTAGATCTGTTTTTGATTTGCTGTGTAACCCTGGGCAAGTCACATAATAACTCTGTAACTCACTTTTCCCCTTTCTCCCTCACCCCTTGGACAACACCAAAACCTAGGGATAACAAGTGTTACAGAAGGGTTACATATTGTTACAGACATTATCAGGGCAAGGAGATGGCCTGGCTGCTCCAATCCATGTTAGAGCCTTCTAGTTTCTGCAGTTGATATCATCTGGTGAGCGAAGGCTTCTTTGTTACCCTGTTATCTCTTCTGGCCTTTCTTCCATTTTCTTTTCAGCTGATTTGCTCCAGACAGAATTCTTGCAACATGTAATAGAACAAACTGGCTAGTTTCCCACTATAACCTGGATCACCTCAATTTTATGGATTGTGTTTGGGGAACGAGAATCCTGTTTTGTTCCTTAAAGCTTTAGCATTTGGTTGCTTACAAGCTGCATCGTGTATGGGCATGGAAGAGCTGTATGTGCAGAGCTTCTTCCTGCCTCACCGTTTCCCCACATTGAGCCTCCTAGATGCCAACTGTGATTGAGATCAGTAGCCCCATGAAACCCAGAGAATGAGCTCTCCACTTACATTACTCTTTAACTTGCCTTTCCCCAATGTAAAGGCCATTCCAAGTGTGGACTGATGCATCTGCTCCTTCGGTTGCTTTTTCACTTTGCTCAATTATTCTCTCTCTTCTTTTGATGCAAGCATAAATGCATGCAACCCCCACTGGGACAGACACCGCAGCCTCTTCTCTATTGTTTGTGGGAGCAGCTGGAGGCGCTTATCTAGTGCAGAGTAGACATTCTCTCTCCACATGCTATGCTTGTCACATTGCACCTGAGCACTATTGGCCCAAGGAAGCAAGGCGCTGTTCACACTGTGCTGGAACCAAGTTTAAAAAATGTTTAAACAAGCTTTGAAAACAGTTTCAATTAAATTTGTTACTTGCAGTTTGGCTGGGCTGGGTCCCTGAGGCTTAACTGTGTTTTAGCAGAGCTGAGGTAAGACTGGTTATGTTTCATGCTCCTCACTCAAACCACATGAGAAACCAATTTTGCTGGATCTTTGTTTAGACAGATCCTGAACGCTGTTCCTGGCTCAAGTATATAGGGCCTTACGACACCGTAAGTCTGCATCCAGGGTCAATTGCTCTGCACACTGCTGCACAGGTATTCCGTCAGGTTTTGAGCTACAAGTCCCATCTAAAGGACACAAATATGATGGGGGGAAATTAATAACACCACTGTAGTCCCCTTGCCATGGTTAATGTTTCTCTCAAACAATGTAGTTGAACTAAACTGTCTTTTAATAGTTCTTCTCAAATCAGGCTAAAGTCCAGGGCACAATTCGACACTCTGCTTCAGCACCTTTACAATGGCTCATCTGGTGTAAAGGGGCTGCAAAGATGGTTTAACTAGCCCCCAAAGTTTAGAGGGCTTTGCTGGGTGTATCCCCTGATGTAGGGCTGTGTGGGGAACATGGGAAGTTGCCAAAGTGTCCTGTGCTTTGCTTATTCTGGACTAGAAGGGTCTGTTCAAAGCAGTCATAAGAGCTTGAAACTACCTTTGCTCCCACTTCCGAGACTGCTCTTCCTGAGAAGCAACATACAGAATTCAGCTACAAGGCTGCAGTGCAACTTGGGAACATGGCTAAAATATAGCTTGATCATGTCTAGTCTTCACTCTGGAGGCCTGCGTTAGTTACACTGGTGTAGGATTGCAGTATTATAACTAAATCTTTGGCCTTTGCTGTATAGACAGGACCACTGCTATATTGTTTGTAGACTCTTAAAGTATGACTTTGTAAGAAAGGACTCTACAACGCAAGTACAGCGTTACCGTATTCAGCAGTGGCTTTTATAAACACAGATGTACACCAGGAGGAGGGAGGGTGCATGGAGTCATTTAATGATGGAATGAAATGGAAACCTGTGTCACTGCTGACTATGCACTGTAATCCATTTTCAGCTTTACTAGGGACCTCCTAATTGAGGGCACTAAGGAAATTGCCTTGAAGGTGATTGGAATAGACAGTTGTAGGCAGGCATTGTCCCCCATTCCCTTGTCTTGTATCTTTCCAAATGCCTGGAGCAGACAGCCATAGCAAAGCTTTTCCTGACCAAGGGTCCTGCTCAATGCCTGGAGCCTGATGCTCAACCACAGCTAAGCACTGTGGTTTTCTGCTGCAAGCAACGAATGCATTATGTACTCCATGCTGTGTAATTAGAAGTAAATGTAAATAGAGACCATAGTGAACCTCTGTAGTAAATATAAAATGGGTGAATCCCTTTAGTTGGAAGGGTAAGGAGAGAATTCTTTCCCACTGCTGTGTTCTCGTAAGCTTCTTTGAGCCTGGAGAAAGATTTTAATTAAACTGGACAGAGCCTTAAGCTTCCTAATAGCCTGCCCTAGCCAGCAGCAGCACCAAGTCCTAAAGTGCCTTTCTGAAAGGGATTGTTCAGCATGCTGGTTCGGTAGCATGATGAGCTGTTTGCACCATATGAGTTTATGGTAGAGTCCTTTTGTGTTTCAAGCAATAACACTCTGTCCTCTTGGCCTTGCACTGACCTGTGGTCACACCCTGCTGAGAATGAAAGAAGGGCTTGGGTTCTCTCCTTCTGGTGGTTGTTTCTATGTAAGTATTTGCCATAAGAAAATGGGGCAAGCATTTGCCATACAAAAAATTGTTTTTATTTGACTTTTCAAAATGTCGTCCATGTAGGAAAGTCTACAGGGCGCATAATCAGAGCAGCACAGAGAAATTAAACAAAATGCCTTCAGTCCCAATGCAGTTATCAAGTGCAAGGAGGCAGGATCTAGAGGTTAAACTAGTCCCTTCTCACTGATCTAACAGCATGCCACTAAGAGATGGGAAAGGCTTTCAGAGGTACTTTAATACATCAGAATCAATGCACAAACGGATTGGTCTTGTACCAATCTCTGATGACCAGCAAACTCAACCATAGTACAGCTACTATGGGCGCTATGCTGCACAACTGAGGGCCCTTCATAGCAAATGCCCTTCCTCACATCCATAAAAGTTTGGCTATAGGGTTGGTCAGGTTTGTACTGGCAAGATAGATAATGAGGTTTTTGATTTAGTCAGGTCCCAGACCATGTAGGGCTTTATAGATTACAATAACACCTTCAGGTGAACTCACAACAGATGTGACATTACATTCAGCCCCATCTGGTGATGGGCTTCTTGTCGTGCAAGTTGCACAAATGTGCTTAATGCACAAAGCCAAAGCTGCACACACATTCTCAAATTTCCCTAGATGTATACTGACTGGGACCATGGGCCAAATTCAATCACTGGGTAACGCAGCTGACGTCAGTGGAGTTGCACTCATGATTATTTTGACCATATGTGTTTAGAATTATGAAGATTGACGTTCCTGTAGGAAAGGCCCTGCTGCTTTTTGGGATGGTGCAACCTGCTTTCCAGGCTGGAAGAAGACCCTACTTTTTGTAGCCTCATACCTTGGAAGGGTGCCTTGAGTTGGCTCCTGTCCAGGGCTGAATAAATCTCTATGGAGGCAGTTACATTTCATATTACCCATCTCACTTGAAGCTGCAAAGAGAAGGGGGAATGAGATCAAGGGGGGAACCCTATGGATATTAACATACTTTCCATCTTCTCCTGTGGGTTAAACAGCACCTGATGCATTAAAGTGGGAGATGGTGTTTGGGAAACTGTCAAAGGGTATGAGAGTTAGGCAGCTCAGGGGCACAGATGTCCATGGAGAGAAGGGTATAAAGAAGCTCTAATCCTGAGTTCTTACGAGCATGTCTGGTGGATGATGTACCTCTTTCTATCCTTTTCACTGCAAAGTGGCTCAACTCAACCAATGCTCTCTACTGCTCCATGGATCTTCTTCCTCTAGGGTGTCTCCCTGTTAGCATCAACACTACTTTTTAATAAATACAGCACTCCAGTGGCTAGGACTATTGCTGTTGAATACAATAGAATTATTTCATAAATGAACCACGGATGTAGATCTGGCTCTATTTCTCCTTCTATTTACTTTCTGATCCCTTCCCAAGAAAGGCTACTTCCAGTCCTTCTGGCTCAGCTGAGGTCTTGTCCTGGTCAGTGGTGGCCTGATTTTCAGAAGTGCTGCACACTTCTTTTCCTTGGTAATGCCAATGGAAGCTGTGGGCACAGCACCTTTTGAGAATAATGTACTTAAATGTTTGACTCTGGACTGAGTTCTGTTTTAACCCAAAAGTGAAATCCACTTCCTGTTGGTGTGGAATAAACCCTAGTCTAGGCTATCCCCTCTGTACCAATTTTCACTTATCCCATTTGTTCACTTTCTGGTATCCAGAAATTTGCTGACACTTCTTTATGACCATTCGGCTCTGATTTTCTTAATTATCTAACGTTGTGCAGATACCAGTCGTTCCCAGAGGCTGTTCTCACTGCTGCAGGAAGTAGCCTGTGTAAGATGAGCTCCAAACAGGATGATGGGCATGTCTCATCTCATAAGTATTTTACTTACACTAGGTGGGTAATTTGTCTCTGGAGCAGCAGTGAGCAGGCAGACACATGTATGCTGCTGGGGCAGAGTGAGAGGCACTGAATTTCAATCATTTAGCAATGCTTGGGATCTGCAACCTCTTAGGTTTTCATACAGTAAGCACAAAAAACACCTTTCCATTGACCAGGTACTGAAAGAGGCTGGCTTTGCTCGTCAACTTTGGATTAATGTCAGCAATGGGGGTGAGGGGAGAACCAACCGGTGTCCAGGAATAAATGAATCCTTTGATGAATGCAGAAATGGCAAAGGTGAGAAGTGCTATGTCAGAGGATCCCCTGGCATGGCACAGGGAGAGCAGGAGATCCTGGGATGTCAGTCTTGGCATCTTTTACACAGCAGCTCAATACTGGCATTTTTTCCTCTTCTTCACTGAGTAAAGGCAAACATGAAGGAGTTAAAAGACTAAAGAATATCTTAAAATGAAGCATGTGAAGAGGAGTCTCATTTTTCTGAGTTACCTCTGGTTCAGTTATACAACCTAGGCTCTGTTAAGGAGAGAATCTCACCCTGAGATCTGAAGCCTTTTTACAGAAGTTGCTTTCTTGCACTCTCCTGCCTTTTGTTGGGTGTTTCCCACTTACCACTATTGTGAGCTCTGTAGAGGCCGGGGCAGGCCTATCCTGATTTATAATCAAATATGACATGATCTTTCCCTTCTATTTCAAGTGGCTCTGAAGGCACTTTGGGGCTCTAACTTCACCTGTCCATTTTTTCAGCAGCCTCCCTGTCAATGCCTTGTCTTGAGAAGGGGCAAAACTATTATGGTCCTTTTCCCCAAGTTGGTTCCTTGTAGTATTCCATATATTGCCCTCTTTCAGGTGAACTTGGGCAAGTCACCTTCTCTCCCTGTGCCCCTGATTCCCCTCCCACCCACCATCTGCCGTGTCTGCTGCGACTGTAAGCTCTCTGGGGCAGGGACTGTCTCCTACAATGCATGTGTACAGTGTCTAGCACAACTGAGGCCTCTAGGTGCTACTGTAATACAATTAATGATCATCTTGGGGTGTATTTTAATCCTACTTTTGGGTGTGTCTCTTTTTTCTGGTCCATTGATCTGATGTAGCTTTTGCTTCTGGTCCATTGATCTGATGTAGCTTTTGCTTCTTCTCCAACCTTCAGAAAAAGGCACCTTCCTAGTGTGTGTTTAGCCCAGAGAAAAGCCTCTGAACAAAATTCTGTTCCATTTTTTCTATTGGTGGTAAATTTTGGGTCAGTGTATGGAGAGCAACTGGCTGAGTCAGTGATAGAAACCTGTGTGTGTGTGTGTGTGTAGGTTGGGAACAATGTTCCACTGAAAACTGTATTATCATCCCTCGAGGGTTTGCTTTTGATGAAGAAAAGGGGTTGATATTTAACCCCCTTCTCTACTGCTGAGCAGCAGTTTGAATTAAACAAAAAAGAGACGTGTCCTTGGTGGGGGAGACTGTCTGCCTTGGAGCTCCCCATAGGGAGGCAATCAGTCCTCACACTCAGCAAGGTGCACTGGCTGAGTCTGCAGCATTAATCAGGGTTGACTGTGCCTCTTAATCCCCCGATCCCTTCCATAAGGATGAGGGCATGAGTGCTGCATCCACATGTAATGCTCGTCCTCACTGCAAATAGGCCCAGCTCTGTGGTTTGCTGCAGACAGTGATTAGTTGGCTGGGAGATCAAAACATAATTAGCAAATCTGCAATTAGAGTGAAGGCCAGGAGGGCAGTGGCTTAATGAAGGGAGGAGTCACAAATGGTGTCTGAAGGAAGAAAATACATTAAATATGGAAGGATTTAACTGCTCTCCTGTTTAATGGGATTGTAACATATGTCGCCAGGGCACTGCCAGAAAGAAGCTGGCAGCTCTGGAGTTCTTAAAGGCAAAATGATTATTATTTTATTTGTTACCTTAGTGCCTAGGAGTTTTAGACATAGACCAGGATCTCATTGTGATAGATGCTGTACAAATACAGAACAAAAAGACTATCCCTACCCCTAAGTAAGATGAGGGGTAGTCTTAAAAGGGAGCTCTCACTGCTATCAAGGTAGGATGGCTTTGTGGTTAAAGCACTGGACTTTGAGTCAGGTTGCCTGCATTTGACTTCCGACTCTTTCATACTCCCTGCATGACCTTGGGCAAGTCTTTGATTCTCTCTGCACCTCAGTTTTTCCCATCTGTAAAACTGTGGTAATACTGACCCAACCTCATAGAGCTATTGTGGGGCTTAATATGTGAATGGGTTAAAAAATGCTTTCAGATCCCCTGAAGGAAGGTCCTTTATAGCTGCAAAACATTATTTTTGTCTGTGTTGAATTTAAGCAGGGCCCCACGGGAAGAGAGTTCACGTTACAGAAATTATAAAAATTGTTTCTCTTGCATGGCTAGATTAAGCATGAACAGCAGAGCAAGGAATTTCACTGGTTGTATCTTAACCAGGGCAGTTCTAAAGCAATAAGAAGAGACATAAGGAGAGTAAAAACAACTAGTTTTAAACTGAAAAACAACTAGTTTTAAACTGATTGAGACAACTAATGATTTATATATTTAACAAACATTTGTATTGTCCTTACAATGCCAGTTGCGCAGACTGTGTGATATAGAAAATAAGAGCCAGCCTTCCCATAGATTAGAACCATCCAATGGGCCTGATCCTGCTGTCATGCACCTCAGTGGCATAGTTCATGTGGACTTCAGTAGCAGCAGGACTGGGCCCAGGTATAGTGTCTCACAGAACGTATCAACAGTTGTTTCAGGATGCGAGCATGCAGTGGATGAAGTGGCATGGAAGATAATGTTATTTTTTTAAACTCAGATACCACTTTTCACTCTCATGGAGGTCACAGATGTTTACAAGCTATGGGCCAGATCTTGCAATTGGATTCATTTGGGAGGACCCAGTCAGCTGGGCTCTGTGCAGATGCAGGAATCCCCCCAGATAGATACAGTTGCAGGACTGGAGCTGACATATACACAATCGCCTCCAGCAACTACCCAGCATGCTGCACAGTGATGGGGATGGTTTGGCTAAGGAATCTGGGACAAAATGTGGAGTGCTATTTAATGTTCAACCAGAGCAGATAAGACCTTGGTTCTTATGTAGCTCTGAGCTGAGTGACCCCAGGTATTACCCTGCATAGGTCTACCTTTATCTGCTGCAGGAGGACAAAGGGCTGATTTAATCCTGTCAGGATTCAAATCTGTGCTTTCAGAGGGTCAACCTGAAATCTGACCCTTAGGCCATCCATCACATCTGGCTGAGATGCAAACCCAACAAGCCACCTGAAAATGTATATGGTTTATGTGATTTAATTATTTTACATGCCCTTTGCATTACATCAATTAAATGCACAGGACATTGGGTCAAATTAGGTTTTGATGTAACTGTTGGTCACTGGAATTATACCAGGACTGATTACATCCCTGTAACTTAAACTGCTCACGTATAGGCAGCGAAACAACTCTCCTTCCTGGACAGTCCCAATCACCCATAGTAAAAAAGCCAGTGGTGAGCAAATGCATGTCTAAAAACAACATCTTCAAAAGGTATGCTCTGAAGAAAACTCAGGAAGGTAGGGGAGAGAGAAATGCATTCTCTGAATCTGGGCTTCGTGACCTGATAAACCCTTTTATCCGTTGCACCATCTGTTTTTTGTGTCTTCCAGTTGCTGCAGAGGGGAATAGTTATATTTCAGTTTCCTGTAAGCAATTAGCTCTGACAGGCCCCTTGTCTTTGTCTTTCACAAACCACCTTCCATGCTGATCTTTCTTCCAGTCTCCCCCAAGAAGATTGGCAGCATATGTTTCGGCAATAGGCGGGCCAGGGCCAATTCTCGATCCTGTGATTCTGTTATACATGCTCCTTTTCTGCTTTATTAGATTGTGTCTGCTAATGTTCCTCGCAGGAGTGGAAGGGAGCCAGTTTTTCCTATTTCAACTGACTTGTGGTGTAGTAGCAGTTGTGCGGTTTGTCAGCTAATGTGGAAGAAGAAAATACTATCCCTTTCAGAGGTTAATGCCCAGAAGCCCTGCCTTGTTTCACAAACTATTGTTTTAAGATTCAAATTGTGGTGGTATTGGAATAGTTACACCAAAAGTTGTGGAAAGGAGCAGCACTGAGGATAAACCAAGAGTTCAACCAACTGTGCATCTGGACCACAATAGGTGTGGAGCAACTGACACTGACATAGCTCCTTATCTTTGTGTCTACTTTACATCAGCAGCAATCTGAGCTGCCTCTGCTACTGATGCTCAGGGCACCAAGTCGGTCAGGCTTCAGTGAAGGTCCCAGCTCAAATGCTGTCAGGTCCAGCTGCACATCTTTCCTGGAGAAAAAACTGGGTTCCAAAGCTGGTCTTCAGCACAGGTCTAAAGATCAAAATCCTGATCCAGATGACTGACTTAAAGTGTTGCACTTCAAGAAAACATCAGAAAGTGCTGCAAAAAAACAACCACCACCCCAAAATGTGGTTCTTTAAGTCAGTGTTTCTCCACCTTTTTGATACCAGGGACCAGCTTGCTGTCAGGGAGATCTCCAAGACTCCACAGACTGGTCGTTGAGAAACACTGCTTTAAATCATCTGTTCAGGCTGCAGAATGTGCACCTTCAGTTAGTTTTGTTTTCTTTCATAATTTATAAATATGAGCCCATCACACAAGCCTCTGGGAATAGTTACATGTGGAAAAAATGCATATATCAAAAACAATCCATGGTCTACTGCAGGCAGTGCAGCTAAACAGACTCCTTATTCTTCCCCACTGTACCATGACTTAAAAAAAAAAAAAAAGTCTTCCACCAAACCTAACTCACTTTCAGGCTAATACAGGATTGAACGGATGAGCCTTGTACCCTTATTCTAAAGGTCAATAGTGGATTGATAGGTGCTTCTCTATCCTCTTGCAAAATATTCTTGGTTTAATATCCTTGCACATAGAGCAGTGTATATTTAAAATAAAAGCAGACTGTAAACATCTCAGTGTGTTTGAAAATTAATCGCTGTCAGTTTAAGATCTGAGTGGTCATTTAACAGCGGTCTCGGGGGTCATCTAATCAGGCTGCCAGTTTAATGAAAATAATAATACTCTGAATTTCTAGAGAATCTTTCATCCTAGGATCTTAAGTGCTTTACAAGCATTAGTTAATGATGTCTCACAATATCCCTATGGGATAGGCAAGTGGCAATATGTGGAGAGGATAAGTGAGGAATGGAGAGATGAAGTGACTTGCCCAAGGTTACAGGGTGAATCAGTGGAGGTGCCAGGAATAGAACACAGGAGCCAGGATTCCCAGTCCCCTGCTCTAATCACTAGATAACACTACCTTTCCTTTATGCACTTGTAGACTGTGAGGTCTGTGGGACAGAAATTATGGAATTCTAATCCCTGTTTGGGGTTCCTTGGCATTACTATGATAGATAATTTAATATAAGCTCAGTGTCTTTTCTATCCCTTTATCTTAGCTAGCCATGGTTTCATAGTCAATTATTCAAATTAAAAAATATTCCAGATGGGGTTTTCTGGAAAAGGCAATGCAAACTCTTTCTTCATATTGACAGTTACCTACTTGGGTTTCATTTCTCTTCTTCCCAAGGGGACTCATGGGCACTGGAATGCAATCAGCAAAACAAGAAGTCCCCAGTAAAGGATTGGAAATGGGCCTGGTTAAAGGCTATCTGCCAGTGTAAACAGTCCTCTGTCTTTAATGGCAAAGTCTATGCCACATCCTGTAAGATGCTGTGGTCACTGGGGAGTTGGCATGACCTGCACCTTGCAGGACTGGCCTTCTACTTCCACTACTCACAAGCATCACAGCAGGACCCAGAGGATGTCTGGCATTGCTTTTTTGTTTGTTCATTTTTTAATAATCTTGGAGTTCAGTGGGACTTTTTGTTTTAATGCAGGTTGGTGCTAACGGTACAGCAGATGTGAAGTTGCTAGGGCTTTCCCTCCTTTCTCCCTTGTTCTCTTGATTTTTATCTTCTGATGTAATTTCCTTTACCATAGATTTTCATTCCTTCTGTTCCCTCTCTCCCGTCTTTTGATTTAAAAGCCATGGGAAAATGTTGCCCTTGCTCCTCAGAGCTGTGTTGGGTTGTGGGGCGTAACTAGGCAGTGGCTTCCTGAGTCATTTTGCCTGTGCTCCTTAGTGCTGAGCTCCTTACTATTGCTCAAAAAAATCAACTTCACTTCTTACTGTTTCCCCCTAAAAGGACCAGCATGTGCCCCTGCCAGTGTCTGCTTCTGGATGACAGAAGTTGTATCGAAGGGAGCTGGACACGTGGCATTGCCCCCATATCAGCTGGTCACCTACCGTCATGGGACCATACAACACTCCCTAGTTCATTTGTTAAACCTCAGTTTAGTACTTGATGCAGTACCAGGTTCCTATCCTGCCCTGTTTCTGCAAGGATGTGCGAAAGGGAGAAGCAATGGCCTACATCCTCTTCCACCCACACCAAACACACCCATGTAAAGCACCTATGATAAGTGCTAATTGCAGGTCTCTCTTCCCCATCTGGAACTATCTTTACCTTGCACAGCAGGTAAAATCTGATAGTGTCACAGTATAAGGTGGTCACATGGTTGTAGGCACATGATTAAAAAAAGATTGCTCACTTTAAGAAAGAAGAGCAGAAGGTACCTTTGAGGCATACCTTGTCTACTTCATCTGCTGAAAGAAAGCTAAATACAACGTGACATTCTATTCTAGAAAGGTTCTTATACCTCAGTCCTCACTGTAGTATCTGAGCACCTTCCAGCAATGCAGTAAGTGACAGGACTCGTGGAATGTAGTACTTGCTCTGTGTCCTTTCACGACACAAAGCAAAAAAGGGAGTGAGGCTTTGTCTACACTGGCACTTTTGTTGCTAAAACTTTTGTTGCTGAGGGTGTGAAAGAACGCTCCCCTGAATGACAAAAGTTTTCACGATGAAAAGCGCCACTGGGGACAGTGCTTCACCGGCAGGAGCCACACTCCTGGCAACCAAGCTACTGCCCCTCATTGGAGGTGGTTTTATTTTGTCACCGGGAGACCTCTTTCCCGGTGACAAAGAGCGGCTACACTGTGCACCTTACAACAGCACGGCTGCAGCGGCATAGCCGTGCCGTTGTAAGGTGTGCAGTGTAGACATAGCCTTACAGTGCTGCCATGAAGACTTCTGCACGTGGTGAGCTCTCAGGCCTGGGATTTAAATTGCTTCAGAGCTATTCATCAGCGTGTCTAGTAAAAATATTAACAAGCTCCAACACCTGTTCGTTTGGAGTTAATCTACCCTGGTAAACAACTCTTGTTGGTTCATAGGTACGCTCTTGCAAGGTACCGAGCGTCCTCATTTCTCACTGACTGATGGGAGTTGGGAGCTCTTGATGGTTGGCAGGAGTGGGTCCTTAAATAGTTATAGCATTCCTGGTATGGCCATGTGTGGCAGAACCAGCATAGTCTCCCTCCTCTAGCCACTGATTAAAATGCCAGATGCACAGACAGAGGCTTATAATTTGGTTTCACATTAGAAGTCTTCTAGATAGACTGCAACCCAATGGGAGAGAGCCACCAGCTTTTATTTTTGCTGAAGAATATTTGTGGCACTTCTCAGTTATAGCTCTAACTCAGGGCTCTGTTGATTTAGTTGATTTCACTATTTTTATTATATTAATAATAAATCATGAGCCTTCTTATAGCTACTGAAAACAGCTTGTCTGAATAAAATGCAAGTCGTCATGGCCTACTGAAGGGGGCGGGGGGAAGAGTATAATTGTGTTAATTATCAGAATACCAGACATGCAATTAATATGCCACAGGAACAAAGAGCAAATGCACTAATAGCATATAATTGGACTTAAACTACACCCTTAGTTGAAGGGAGCTCTCATGTTTAGGCTCCTTTTTGAATTAGCAGTAAAGAATAAATTAACATCCATTTTCTTCAGCCTAAAAAGGAAGAACCTTGTTGCAGGGCAGGGCAATGATATGGAGAATGCCTTTACATTCCAGCATGTGTCTTGGGGAGGGAGTTCTCATGCCATGGCTCTCTTCTCCCTGCTCCCGTCCCCACCCCTGCACCCATGCAGACAGTCGGGCACAAAATGGAAAGCCTATAGCACATAGCTACTTTGTACCATGACACTGAAGAATAAATAAAAAGCATCAGCAGGTGGTATGTTCTCAACAGTGAACCTATGCTTTGCAGCTCTCTAGCACCCTACACCGACTGATCTCCAGAACTTTATTAGCACTAATAAATTAAGCTTCACATCCTACCCATGATACAGAGAAGTACTATAATCCTAATTTTAAGAAATAAGGAAGTTGTGGCACAGAGAGAGTTTAAGGGCTCAGTCCTGCACCCATAAACCTCAGTGGGAGTAGGCCCTAAGGCCCAGATCCTGAAAAGTATTATTAGGCACCTAACTCCCTTTGATTTTAATGGGAATTAGGCACCTAAATACCTTTCAAGATCTGTGTCTAACTACTTGCTAAAGTCATAGAGGAAATCTATGGTAGAGATGGGAATAGGGCCCAAATACCCTGGCCTTAATCACAAAATTATCCTTCTTCCCACTCATACAATACCACTTTGTATAGATGACTCCTATTATTTCTAAAGCATCACCCATGTGTATGTTTTTGGTTGTTTTTTTCTGCATGATCTCTGGAAAGCTCATTAGCATGCATGTAGGTTCTTTTATTGTTTTAATATGTTTTCTTTGTAATGCTTTTACTTTAAGAATAAATGTGCTTGCTTAGAAAGGGCTGGGTGGTATCTTATACTTATGGGTAATTGCACTGCTTATTGCCTCTGAGGAAGGAAGGCAAAGCAGGCCTGCTTAGGCTCTCTGCATTGCTGGAGAATTCACAATGTAGGCAGGGAACTGTGCAGCCTGGAAAAACCCTGATCAGGAGGGAGAGAGATGATGGCTGGGGAGCTGGAAGCCTGAGAGTAGGTGACCTTGTTGGACCATAAAGGGGGTATACATGTGCAGTTACCCTGAACTGTAACACCACCCACTAGTTGGGGTCAATCCAGGGCCCAAAATTCAAAGAGTTCCCAGTGCCTTTGAATGATGGCTTCATTCTTTGACAGGAAATCTAGTTTAGTTGTCACACTGTAACATTCTAGGTTCTATTCCTGTCTTCCCTACAGATTTTCAATGTGACCCTGGGCAAGTCACTTAACTTCTCTGTGCCCGTGTCCCCAATATGTAAAATGGCAATAATATTAATTGTCTCTCTCACTCATTTATAATGCCCCTAACAGCCATTATAGGTGCCTCTCTACTTCCGAAGGGTGTTGTGAGAAGGTTAATTCCATTAATGATTGTAAAATGCCTGGAGATTTTAGGATAAGAGGTGCTAATGAACTGTAAAATATTATGATTATGTTGTGGAATATTCAGTCCACTCCTTTGTACGGAAGGGGACTTGTATTTCACCTTTGTTGTTTTCATGTTTCTGTTTGCATATTTTGGTATACGTTGGTGTAACTCAGAAGAGAAATAAACAAGGCGGAAGAGGTTTGAAGGTGCTGCTAGCTTTTTGTGGAGAATGCTGGTTGTTTTTCTGTACTTTCCTTTCCCTGCCTTATTGAATTTTCCTCCTTTTTCTTTTTCTGATAAGCCAGTAGTTCAATGGCTTATTGAGAATTCTCTGAACGCTCTCAGAAATGTCAGGGGAGAAGATTTTCATCTTCAGATTGCCACGGTATTCATTTGCATCCCCTAAATCAATCCTCAGAGATGATCAAAGAGCACACTGGAAAGTTTCAAACGGGGGTGGGGGAACAATCCTCTTATTCCCTCCCCCAACACGTACAATCAACATCCAAGACTAAAAAAGAGTCTGTAAAAATGATCATCCAAAGGATCGGAAGACATTTTAATTTTCACAGGTTTCAGAGTAATAGCCGTGTTAGTCTGTATTCGCAAATAGAAAAGGAGTACTTGTGGCACCTTAGAGACTAACCAATTTATTTGAGCATAAGCTTTTGTGAGCTACAGCTCACTTCATCGGATGCATAAAGTGGAAAATACAATGAGGATGTTTTTATACACACAGACCATGAAAAAACACATCTGTGTGTATAAAAACATCCTCGTATTTTCCACTTTATGCATCCGATGAAGTGAGCTGTAGCTCACGAAAGCTTATGCTCAAATAAATTGGTTAGTCTCTAAGGTGCCACAAGTACTCCTTTAATTTTCACAGCATCTTTTTGTTCACACAGTGCTGGAACAATGTGAATCATGGAAGGCAGGGAGGAAGACCTGGTAAGTCATCTAGTCCATTTTCCACTTCAGGCAATGCGGGGCTGCTCTCTTCAATATAGTTTCTAGTGCTTTGTTGTTGGGTCTTGTTTTAAATGTCCCAAGAGATGGAGCTTCCACCATTCCTTTGGGAGACTGCTACAGTTTTACAGATCTCATTGTCTGGAAACAATTCCTGTTATTCACCCCAATTTTTGTTTTCTTAATTTCATCCCAGTTTATTCTGTTCCTATTCTCATCCCCACCCACCATGGTGAAGTGGTGTCAGTCCCATTAAATACTGGAAGCCAATTTAAATAACATAATATCCTGGAGCATCTCCTACAGATTTATCCAGTGAAAAAAGAGAATAATGATGAGATGGGAATGGGCCAGCTCTTGAGAAGCAGCACAACAGACTGCAACTCCCACAACCCTCCAGCTGTTTGCTACATTATGCGGCCATTTATATGAGACATGGACTGTTAACTTCCCAACAGACTCCCTCCATGCTAGGACGCCTCCTTTCAGATGTGGCCTCAGGAGGAGATGTGGGCAAGTGAGTTTCTGGTAGTGTGATTCCAATGGAATCTCACTGTCTGAGAGCCAGAGGGGATGGAGCCTGGAGTTTCTGGGGAGGCACATGACCTCCACATGGTTAGTTTTGTGTATCATCAAATCCTCCAAGATTCACCTGGATTTCATGGGGTATCTATGGGGTTTGAGTACCAAACCCTTTCTTCTACCACATGCTCTCAAATCCCCTGCCCATGATGAAGAATTCAAAGGAAACTCAATGAAGGAAGTTTCATCTCTTATTCCCTTCCCTGTGTTTTTCTGCCAGAGGGATTAGGCTGTCGCTAATTTACCATTGACAGCATAAACTTTACCCAGAGCCAGATTTAAACAATATGGAACTGTTAGAATTCAGATCAGAGCCTTGCCTTCCCGCATTAGGGTTCCTATCGGTAGGGGTCCCTGCCCTAGGGTGAGGGTTCCTATGGGTAGTGGACTTAGGACTAAGGTTAGGGTTCCTATGGGTAGGGGTTCTCACCCTAGAGTTAGCGTTTCTATGGTAGAGGACTTGTGGCTAGGGTTAGGGTTTCTATGGGTAGGGATCCCTGCGCTAGGGTTAGGGTTCCAATGGGTAGGGATCCCCGCCCTAGGGTTAGGGTTCCTCTGGATAGCTGTGATGGAGCGTGCATACCCCACACTAGATAAGAAAGGGTTAACCCCACACTGTGGGTGGTGGAAGTCCTGTCCCTCACACCATGCTGGGCATGCTCCAACTGCTGCCTCAGTATAAAAGGGAGCAGCTCAGCTCATTCTATTGAGGGAGGGAGGACACTTGGTGGAGGTGCCAGGCCAGGAACAACTTCAGTCAGTACCTGACTGCAGGAGCCAGCGATCCCGAGGACCAGACCGGAGACTTGTTGCCTACGAGCGGCCAGCTGGAGTTGGAATACCGGGGAGCTACCTGCACTGAGGACCTCGGAGATCCCGGCGGAGTATGGACTCTGGCTTCAGGAAACACGATAGGAAGTGGCCCAGGAAGGTGATGTGACTGGTATCTTCCACCCGAGGAAGGTCAGTGTGTTGTGATAGGATCCCTATTGACTGGGTAGTGACCACACTTGCCACTGACAGGGCCTTGGGCTGGGACCCAGTGGAGCAGGGAGGGCTTGGGTCCCCCTACCCTGGCTATCATCCCCCGGGTGGCAACCCAACTCCACCCATTAGGCCATGTAGCCTTGATCCCAAGGGCAGTCATATTGACTTTGGCTGTACTGCCTTGCGTCCAAGGACAGTCTGGTAGACTGTAACCACAGTGTAACCCTCACCCACAACCCACCCCAATGGGGAAAGGGGTGTGTGCATACACCAGGACAATAGGTAACTTGGGGGTGCAGTTAGGTTTTTTATGGGTAGGGATCCCTGCCCTAGGGTTGAGGTTCTTGTGGGTAGGGGATTTGGAGCTAGAGTTAGGGGACTGGTGGGTAGGGTTAGTGGTACTATGGGTAGGGGACGTGGGGCAAGGGTTAGGGTTCCTATGGGTAGGGGACGTGGGGCAAGGGTTAGGGTTATTATGGGTAGGGGTCCCCACCCTCAGGTTAGGGTTCCTTTGATTAGGGGACTTGGAGCGATGGCTAGGGTTCCTCCGGGTAGGAAACTTGTTGCTAGGGTTAGGGTTCCAAAAGGTAGGGGTCCCCACCCTAGAGTTAGGGGTCCTATGGGTAGGGGAGTTGGGGCTAGGGTTAGGATTGCTATGGGTAGGGTCCCCGCCCTAGGGTTAGGGTTCCTATGGGTAGGGGACTGGGGCTAGGATCAGGGTTCCTATTAGTACGAGACTTGGGGGTAGGGTTAGGGTTCCTATGTGTAGGGGTCCCTGCCATGGGGTTAGGGTTCCTATGGGTAAGGTTCCCCGCCCTAGGTTAGGATTCCTATTAGAAGAGGACTTGGGGATAGGGTTAGGATTCCTATTAGTAGAGGACTTGGGGATAGGGTTAGGGTTGCCATGGGTAGGTCTCTGTGCCATAGGCGCTGACTCCATGGGTTCTCCAGAGTTCCAGCACGCATTGAAAAAATAGGGGGTGCTCAGCACCAAAAAGCCACCAGTAGGTGAGAGGAGTAGGCATGTCGCGCCCAGTAAATTTGGAAGGCACCCATCTGCAAAAACAAAAGTCAACCCCTGTGCCCCTGGTCCCTTTTTCTATAAGGGTCTCAGCGTAACCCCTGTAACTGAACACCACTTTGCTCTCTGCGCATCTTCAAAGCTGGTTCTGGATCTGAGCTTTGTGGTTCAGGCTCATCCCTATTATAGACTGAGTTTGCTGGTCAAGAACCCCAACTCTCCAGGTATGATACACACCTCTCCTTGAAGTAAGAAGCAGTGCAGGGCATTCATTTTTACCCATCGTCTTAGCTCTTCATTTCTGGCTGCTCAGCTCCATTCTGACAAGTGCAAGAAATATGTGTGCTCCTAGATCCTTGTAAACCAAGCATTAGTCATGCTGTGTGTTTCAAGGACACCAGTCCACTAGTTTGTCAGCTGTAACAGAAAATGTGTTCTGCCAAGAGGCCTTTGTCCCAGTTTTATCGGTTACTAGTAAAAACAAAATTGCATATTTATGGCGATGAAGAGGCAGGCCAAGGTGTAGGAGGAAGACTAGTGGAAAAGATTATGAAGTCTACGTTAGTTCTGTATGGGGTTCCTATGAAAATAATAGCATCTTGTATTTTTATAGAGAGGAGAGGGATCTCTTGCTCCACCAATGAAAGTCATAAAGCACAGCAGCTGTTTAACAGCAAACAGCACTACCCAAGTTTAGGACAGGAACCAATTTCCATTTCACGCTGAAATTGCAGGGTGAATTTAGGTTGGTAGAATGCAAGGCTTTTGGTTAGGACTCAGTCTTTAACAATCTTAGGAAAGTGCCCAGGGATCTTTAAGGTCCTAATCCCTCATAATCATTATTTTTATGCCTCATACAGAACTGGCATTTCCAACACCACAACACTCTCTGTCAATGTGCTGGGCTGTAGGGGCCCCAGTACAGCAAAACACTTAAAAACGTTCTTAACTTTATACTTAAATTTCATTGACTTTACTGACTCAGGGCCTTAGTCAGCACTGACTGTTAAGGAAGAATTTTAGTTATTGAGATACTGGCAGCACCTACCTGTTCCTTGGAAATCTCTCAGCTCCATGCTGACCCAGCCCAACCTAGGCTAATTAATGAGAGCTGGTCTACACTATGCGGGGGGGATCAATCTAAGTTCCGCAACTTCAGCTACATGAATAACGTAGCTGAAGTTGACGTACTTAGATCTACTTATCTTTACTAAAAAGAACAGGAGTACTTGTGGCACCTTAGAAACTAACAAATTTATTAGAGCATAAGCTTTCGTGGGCTACAGCCCACTTCATCGGATGCATAGAATGGATCATATAGTAAGATATATTTTTAGAGACAGAGATAAGTTGAAAGTTACCATACAAACTGTGAGAGGCTAATTAGTTAAGATGTGCTATTATCAGCAGGAGAAAAAAACTTTTGTAGTGATAATCAAGATGGCCCATTTAGAAAGTTGACAAGAAGGTGTGAGGATACTTAACTCACCAAGGCGATACCAAGGTGTTTATCAAGCATTCTTAAAACTACAGTACCCACCTGCCGAAGTGAAAAAACGGACTGACAGAGCCAGAAGAGTACCCAGAAGTCACCTACTACAGGACAGGCCCAACAAAGAAAATAACAGAACGCCACTAGCCATCACCTTCAGCCCTCAACGAAAACCTCTCCAGTGCATCATCAAGGATCTACAACCTATCCTGAAGGACGACCCATCACTCTCACAGATCTTGGGAGACAGACCAGTCCTCGCTTACAGACAGCCCCTCAACCTGAAGCAAATACTCACCAGCGACCACACAACAAAAACACTAACCCAGGAACCTATTCTTGCAACAAAGCCCGATGCCAATTCTGTGCACATATTTATTCAAGTGACACCATCATAGGACCTAATCACATTAGCCACGCCATCAGGGGCTCATTCACCTGCACATCATGTGATATATGCCATCATGTGCCAGCAATGCCCCTCTGCCATGTACATTGGCCAAACCGGACAGTCTCTACGCAAAAGAATAAATAGACACAAATCTGACGTCGGGAATCATAACATTCAAAAGCCGGTAGGAGAACACTTCAACCTCTCTGGCCACTCAGTAAAGGGTGGCAATTTTGCAACAGAAAAGCTTCAAAAACAGACTCTAATGAGAAACCGCTGAGCTTGAATTAATATGCAAACTAGATACCATTAACTTGGGTTTGACTAGAGACTGGGAGTGGCTGGGTCATTACACATATTGAATCCATTTCCTTAAGTTAAGTATTCTCGCACCTTCTTGTCAACTGTCTAAATAGGCCATCTTGATTATCACTACAAAAGTGTGTTTTTCCTGCTGATAATAGCTCATCTTAACTAATTAGCCTCTCACAGTTTGTATGGTTTCAGAGTAACAGCCGTGTTAGTCTGTATTCGCAAAAAGAAAAGGAGTACTTGTGGCACCTTAGAGACTAACCCATTTATTAGAGCATAAGCTTTCGTGAGCTACAGCTCACTTCCTCAGAGCTGTAGCTCACGAAAGCTTATGCTCTAATAAATGGGTTAGTCTCTAAGGTGCCACAAGTACTCCTTTACAGTTTGTATGGTAACTTTCAACTTATCTGTATGTGTATATCTATCTATCTTACTATATGTTCCATTCTATGCATCCGATGAAGTGGGCTATAGCCCATGAAAGCTTATGCTCTAATAAATTTGTTAGTCTCTAAGGTGCCACAAGTACTCCTGTTATTTTTGCTGATACAGACTAACATGGCTGCTACTCTGAAACTTATCTATACTAGACACGATAAATCGACCCCTGCTAAATTGATCACTGCCTGTTGATCCGGCCAGTAGTGTAGACAAGCCCTGAGATCTGGTAGTGTCATAGCACAAAGTGACATAATTGCAGATTAATTCTATTTTTTTTTAATTAAGTTAATTTGGGAAAGTATCTATATCTACATAAAGGGGCCCTGACATATTCTCTTCGCAGTGTCTCGCCTTCATAGGTTTTGGAGGATCAGAACTATTTAGATAAGCGCTGCAATATTTTTCCTTCTGATAAACTGTTTGAGATGACACTCAAGTTGGAAAAGAGACGTTAGGAGCACATGTTTTAGTAGAACTCAAGTTAAAAAATTTACCATCGTACCTGGGATGGTAATGTTATTTAATGTTGTTTTCACCATTTTAGGACACAGTAATAGCCATGTCATTCTGGATTATGCTTTTTGAATACGTTTTTTTCTGATGTATATAAGAAGATCAGGTTGTTTGATTATTTACATTTGAACAATGTATTACTTTGCAGAGAGTACTGTCTTGTATGTATATGCCAACTGTCCAGACTGCTGTGAATCGATTCCAAATACATTTACAGTTCCCATGCAGAGTCAATGCACAATTCTGTTTCGGACATAGACTCCCAAGCATGAAGAATTTAGCAGATCTGTACCTTATCACACATGCATCAGCGGCTGTCTTTTAATTGCCCTGCAAACCTTTACTTGTGTGTATGTGGTCCTTAATTGTGCATTGAGTCAATAAGATTACTCGTGTGAGTAAGGATTTGTTGGGTTGGGCTCCTACTTACCAAAAGAAAAATATACATTATAACACACTCTCAGCTGGTGAAACATTGATAGAATGTCAGGATTCAGCTATACACTGCAACAGCTGGGCTAGAGGCTTCTATTGATATGATGTGCTATCTAGCGTATATTGGTGTCGCACATCCTAGCAAGTCCCCCTTCCTAGCCCAGTTGGACTGCTACAAGGGGAATCCAAGCCTGTGTTGCTTTGTCTCCCTGGGGTGTTTCAAGCTGTTGGGGCCTGACTGGAATCCAGCCATGGCCCCAATCTCTGAGTCTCTAGGCATACTCTCTCAGCTCAGACCTTCTATCTAGCACCCCCCTCTGAGTGTTGTAACCCACTGTCCAGCTGTCTAGCCCCTCTGCATGCAGCACTGAGCCTTCAGCTCCCTTGTACTTAAGCATACCCTTCTCCTAGAACCCACCCAAAAGGTGTGAAGCTTCTGGTTTACAGTTTCTCTCTTTCAGGGCCAATGTGGTAGTTGTGAGCGCTTAAACACTAAGGGCAAGTCTACACTATAAAACTAAATCGACCTACGTTACGTTGACTTACAGTCACTGGAGTAATTAAATCGCTTTTCCATATCTGCACTAAGCTCCTTGTGTTGTTGGTGCGTGTCCTCACCAGGAGCGCTTGCACAGATTCAATTGTCAATGTTGGGTATTGTGGGATGGCTTCTGAATGGCAGTAGCAGTCAATGTAAGCAATGCAGTGTCTACACTGACACTGTGTCAACCGAACATCAACCTAAACGCTACGTCTCTCACAGAGGTGGAGTTATTAAGTAGTCGTAGTGGGTAAGTTACATCAGTGGGAGTGACATTTTCATGTAGACGCTTGCACTGTAGTGTAGTGTATTTTCATGTAGACAATGTAAGCTGCCTTATGTCGACTTAGGGTGACCAGACAGGAAGTGTGAAAAATTGGGACGGGGGTGGGGGGTAATAGGAGCCTATATAAGACACAGCTCCAAATATCGGGTCTGTCCCTATAAAATTGGGACATCTGGTCACCCTATGTCGATCTAACCTTGCAGTGTAGACCAAACCATACTGGTAGATAGGCTTAGCACCGATTCTAGCACCGCTGTTCTTTACTTAACAAAACACATAGAATACAGATCATACAGAAAACCATAAAATATCCTAAACGTAATGTCCCTCAGTAGCTCACCTTTCCCTTGGGAGCTCATCAGGCAGGCAGGGTTCTTTGCCCCCTTGCCTATCCTGCCCCCGCTGCAGGCTCCCTCATCTTAATCTGGTATAAAATGGCTCCCTCCCCCATGTCCCCTCTGTGTGTCCCTTTATAATTTCCTGCCGGGGAGTGGGGGTGACCTGCTGCTTTTGTTCTGCTTTTTGGTAACTTTCCATTGCTCCCAAGGCACCCCCCCCACCCCTTCAGACAAGAGGAGGAAGTGTCTTATCCCAGCTAGAGCAAATCCATTGTCCAAAGGTATTTTACTTTGAATAGGCTATTGTCTGCTTTGTCACCCACCATTGTCTCTGGCCTGGCAAAAATGTGAAACAACTCTAACTCGCGGTGGTTCTACAAACATATAGGCTTTCCAAGACACGGTAATGTCATGATACAATTTCATAACCTCATCCACAACTCAGAATTGGTACAGACAGAACCTCCAAATCGTCACAGTTGAGCAGATTGTTAAATCAAGACATTTTTATGGGAAGCTTGAATAAGAAATGCAGATTGACTTTCTAGCTGCTGATAAAGCAAGTGGTCTGGGTCATCGTCCAGCCCCCAAAATAAATAGCTGTGAGGTAAACTGGTCACTTTGTCAAGGGATGGTTACACAGCAAAGTTAGAAGCAGCACTGCCCAACTGGCAAACAGGGAGCATAACACTGAGTGTCTTCCCTCAGGGTATTATCCTGTAGTTTCCTGCTCTTTTCAGAACATGGTGGTTCTAGCAAAGGTGTTGTAATGTGTGGGTAGAATGAACGGGGGTTTGCTCTTCTGGATGCAAATTAATTTTATGGGACTACTTTGGTTTGCTTTCTGATTTTCAAACTCTTGGTTTTTTCAATCTTTCTATGTGCTGGTGAGCAACGTGCCAGATTCGGGTTGTCCTGATGCTCTGGGTCCATCTCTGGTCGATGTAGTCACACCAGCCGTATTTGATTGCCAAGTCAGACATTAGTATCTATGCTGCTGCTTATACCTAAAATAAAATAATAAAAATCCACCCTCTTGCTCTCCACCAAGGAAGTAATAACATCATAAATGTGTTTATACAAGCTGTCCAAACCCTACTATTTTGTTATGAACTAACAAAATTCTATTGTCAGGTAATGATAGACTTGGCACATCTTGGAGATCATATTAAGCTCTAATAAAACTCTTTGAACAATGCATCATATGGCATTTCTCTAGCTACCGAATAGCACCTTGGAAATTCAAAGAGCAATCTGAGTAGTGGAAGCTGTTCCCTCAGGATGGAGCCTCACAGAAAAAGATCCCTGAAGGGTTTCAATTTTTTTGAGCATCAGTTTAAAGAGGAAATGATGCATCTGTAAGGGAACTGTGTAAAGAAAGTAGGCCTATCCTGACCTGCCCTCTGGCTGAGCCCAAGAGATGCTCACCACCCACAACTCCCACTGGTGTTACGGGAAGTTGTGGATGCTCAGCACCTCCTTGGATCAGGCCCCAGGGCTTGGGAAAATAAATTAGTTTACTTACATTTTTGTAGACAGTCTATAATCCTCTCTGTTATCTTCTAATGGGACAGTCTGTTTTAATAATAATACAGTGCATATCCATAGCACCTTAAATGTGAGAATCACACATTACTTTACAAAAAGAAAAGGAGTACTCGTGGCACCTTAGAGACTAACTAATTTATTTGAGCATGAGCTTTCGTGAGCTACAGCTCACTTCATCGGATGCATACCGTGGAAACTGCAGAAGACATTATATACACAGAGACCATGAAACAATACCTCCTCCCACCCCACTGTCTCCTTTTCTTTTTGCGAATACAGACTAACACGGCTGTTACTCTGAAACCTGACATTACTTTACAAACACAAGTTTCAAATGACCTCTATAAGGAAGTATTATTATTACCATTTTATAGATTGGTCAGCTGAGGCACAGAAAGATTAAGTAACTTGCTTTAAAGAAATGATTGGCACTGCTAGGAATAGCACTCAAGAATTCTGTCTCAGAGCGTCCTGCTCCCAGCACTAGACTCCCCGAGCTCCTTTTAATGATGTGGGACATTCAGTTGTTTCTTTCCCTACTTTTCTCTGATGTTCAGTGGGATACATGCTCACAAGATGTTGCCTCCATGTTGAGGAAGCAGTCATATTTCAACAACATAGAATATATAGCTGCTAAACTAAAATAAGCATCCTGGAGGTGGGATGAATAATGTAGGGGACTGGTAATGCATGAAAATCTTCACCTGCAGGATCCAGTTTAAATCCAGCCCAGGATGCTAGGGAGTGAAAGTTGCTTCTGATGGCTCTTTGGTGGCCTTTGTCCAATTCCCAGTGGTGAAGTGTCCATAAGAGTAAGAAAAACAGCACAATAATTGTTACTAGTTGTCTTTTAGTAGAGTAGAGCAAGGACCGACTGGTGTGGTGAATAAATTATCCTCTCGGCTCTGGAAGGCTGGTGTCCCCTACATCTGGAGTTTGCTTTGCTGGTATACTGGTGGGGCAACGTGGCAGGAGCTGTTACTGGGACTGCCTGTTCTATAGATAAACAGAGCTGTCTGTCATGCCAGCACTAAAGGCACATGATGAGTTTAAATATATAAAAAAAGATGGAAATAAAAACCATATCAGGGATGTCAAAACAGTCTGTTTTATTTTACTGTGGGCGTGAAATGGCGAATAGGTGCAAAACAGTCATCTCTGTAATGATAAAATCAGTCTGTCTCACTTTGGCTTTTATGAAGCTCTATACATCTGGGAAGGTAGATTTTCCTCTTTTGAAATTGGCTCTCTGATTGAATTTTTTGATCAAAGAGCAATAATAACAAAGGAACCTGAGACCATCATCCTTCTGCTGCTGAACAGGTTCTGTGCAACTGAATTATTCACATGCAGGCTTTTTCCACATGAGGCACCTGCACGTTTTCCCAGATAGAACTTAATGCTGTGTCTTAATAAAAAAGAATCAATGTACATAAAAATGCATCTGACTAATCTGAATGTCTGCATGCTTCTTAGGTACTTGAAAAACAGTTTAGCTACTCTATGCAGAAACGTTTATACTACTCAATTATGAGAAAGGCATTTTGTGCTTCAGTTTCTCCATCTGTAAAATTGGGCTAATAATTCTTAAAAGGACACCAACTCAAAAATCACCTATAGACCTGATCCTATAAAGACTTATGCATGTACTTAAAGTTAAGCATATAGATAAGTCTTTGCAGCATTGTGGCCTTAGATTACTTTAAAAAACAAACAAACCCTTGCCATATTTTTCTCTATTTTCTTCACGTTGTGCATTTGACAGTACTTTATGCAGGTCTCTTTTACCATTTCCCTGGTAAGCTACCAGCCTACAATGTGATATTTGTGGGCAGACCTCTACGCCTGTCATTGAAGAATCAGGCTCTAAGGGCTTGATCCTACTCCCCTATAGCAGGATCAGGGCCCTGAATCAATTCCAGCCTTGCTGGAAATATCTTTACAAATATTAACACGGGAGCAGGCCAATCCCTTATAAAAATGTAAAGGAATGTTTAGAAAGTCAGGATATACTATTTAAAAGCTGATGTATCAGGAACTGGAATTTTTAAAAAGTAATTTTTAAAAGAATGACTTGATAGTGACCCACTATTGAGTCATGAAGTTTTAATTAGTTAATGTTTGTAAAGTAACTCCAGATCCTCACGTGGAAGGAGCTATACAAGAGCAAAATATTATTTTTGTATTAGCAAGATACAGAGCAATCTTGTAACACAGTTAATTTCAATGGCAGGAATGCAAACAATTATTCTTTGGAGAAAATCAGGAAAAATTAACAACACAACCATGGAAATAGAGTACACAATAATAGAAAGAAGACAACAATCCTACATAGTTTGGAGAGACATCTAGGCTCCTGAAAATAACTGTTGCATTAGGCCAGTTATGCTGCAAACTGTTCCTTATGTAAATCCTACAATCTTTCATCAGTTCTTACCTAGGAAAAATGTCCTTGATTTCAGCTAGGCTTCTGGCTGAGTAAAGACTGAAGGATTTGGTTTCTGGATAGATTTCATTGCATTGCAGTTTGTGAATTTTAATACTGTACAATACAAAAAGGAGAAAGCATTGCGAGTGATATAGCATTTTACATTCCCACCATCCACCCACTCCCTATGCACCCATTAAATAAGTAACAGGGCGCCACCGTTTTAACTCCTCCGCCTCTGCCTCATCCAGTGGAAAACCACGCGAGTTTGCAGTGGAATATGAAGTTTAATGCGACACAAAAGGAACTGAGCATCTGTACCTTCCCTCCCTGCATCCAAGGGAGTCTGCATTGCAGTGTAAAGCAAACTGAATAACGCATCTGTCTTTAGCTCTGCCTTCCACTCCAGCCAACACAGACCACGGTAGTATGCATTGCAATGTTATTTATTTTTATCCTGGTAGCGCCCACGGTATGGTGCTTAACACAGGGCACGACTGACTGAGCAGCAGCATCTGCATTCTGCCCCCTTTTCAATGCAAGCGATGGGAGCTTGCAAGGCAATACAAAATGGATGGTGCGCCAGCATCTACATACCTCCCGCCTGCGCTCCTACCTCTACAGAGCAAATCATGTGAGATGGCATTGCCATGTGTGATGTTTAACACAGTGTAAACGGGCAGGCCCATGAGCACCCGCATCCTCCCCCTCCCGTGCTAAAGGAACGGAGCCATCCCCACGCTGGAGGAGGAAGCCCCGGGCTCTGCAGAGGGAGAGCAGGGGCCCAACCAGCCCTGGCTGTGACAGGAGTCCAGAGGAGAGGGCGGGGTAGTTTTGGTTTCTTCCAGGTAGAGCGTGAAAACAACCTTCCCCCCACAGAGATGAGATGGTTTTTTCCCCATCTGTCTACCGCCCCAGATGGTACTTTCCTTCTCTCAACCCCCGCCCCCCAACATTTCCCGCAGAAATGTTATCCACCCCCATGAGGTGGTCTCTCCCCTCCATGAACACCCCCCCCCGCAACAGGTTTGATTTCTCTCCTCCCTCTAATCCACCCCAAGAAATAAGGTGTGGGTGTCCCCCCCCCATAAATGGTTCTACCCTCTTGCCCCAGGTGAGTTCTCTCCTTTTGCCCCTCTCCCCCTGCGAAGATTAAGTGGTTTGTTCCCCTCCTCCATAGGAATGAGGTGGTTTCTCCCATCCCGTATATCCCATCCCTCTCCCTCTCGCTGAGTTGGTTTCTCCCCGGCTCCCCCTCCCCCGCCTGGTAACCGCTGCGGGAGAGAATGAACCTAAGTATCAGCCGCCGCCATCTTGATCTTAGCGGCCGCTGGCGGAGTGCTGGGCTCTGAGGAAGGGAGCGGAGCTTCCTCAGCGCCCCGGACCCTCCGCCGCGCGGCGCGGGACGCAGCCCGGCCCGCTGGGGGCGCCCCCTGTCCTGTCTCTTAGGGGTCAATCCCCCCACCCGCTCTGAGCGGGGAGAGAGCGAGCGATGCTGCGCCCCGGGATGCTCTGCCCTCTCCTGACGCCCGCCTGGCTCCTCACCGCTGGGCTGCTCTGCGCTGGGGTCTGGGCTGCTAGAGGTGAGTGAGCCCCGGGGGGGGGGGTGAACCCGCCGCACTGAACCCTCCCTGGGAGACTGCGTGTGAGGGGGCGCCTCTAACCCCTACCCCGTGACACCCCGCCCGTCCTCTGCGGGGCTTGAGCCGCCCCCCCCCTCAATTCCCCGTGACACCCCGCCCGTCCTCTGCGGGGCTTGAGCCACCCCCCCCCAATTCCCCGTGACACCCCGCCCGTCCTCTGCGGGGCTTGAGCCACCCCCCCCCCCAATTCCCCGTGACACCCCGCCCGTCCTCTGCGGGGCTTGAGCCGCCCCCCCCAATTCCCCGTGACACCCCGCCCGTCCTCTGCGGGGCTTGAGCCGCCCCCCCCCAATTCCCCGTGACACCCCGCCCGTCCTCTGCGGGGCTTGAGCCGCCCCCCCCCCAATTCCCCGTGACACCCCGCCCGTCCTCTGCGGGGCTTGAGCCACCCCCCCCAATTCCCCGTGACACCCCGCCCGTCCTCTGCGGGGCTTGAGCCACCCCCCCCCAATTCCCCGTGACACCCCGCCCGTCCTCTGCGGGGCTTGAGCCGCCCCCCCCCAATTCCCCGTGACACCCCGCCCGTCCTCTGCGGGGCTTGAGCCGCCCCCCCCCCCCAATTCCCCGTGACACCCCGCCCGTCCTCTGCGGGGCTTGAGCCGCCCCCCCCCCCCCAATTCCCCGTGACACCCCGCCCGTCCTCTGCGGGGCTTGAGCCGCCCCCCTCCTCAATTCCCCGTGACACCCCGCCCGTCCTCTGCGGGGCTTGAGCCGCCCCCCTCCTCAATTCCCCGTGACACCCCGCCCGTCCTCTGCGGGGCTTGAGCCGCCCCCCTCCTCAATTCCCCGTGACACCCCGCCCGTCCTCTGCGGGGCTTGAGCCGCGCCCCCCCCCCCAATTCCCCGTGACACCCCGCCCGTCCTCTGCGGGGCTTGAGCCGCGCCCCCCCCCAATTCCCCGTGACACCCCGCCCGTCCTCTGCGGGGCTTGAGCCGCCCCCTCCTCAATTCCCCGTGACACCCCGCCCGTCCTCTGCGGGGCTTGAGCCGCCCCCCCCCCCCAATTCCCCGTGACACCCCGCCCGTCCTCTGCGGGGCTTGAGCCGCCCCCCCCCCCAATTCCCCGTGACACCCCGCCCGTCCTCTGCGGGGCTTGAGCCGCCCCCCCCCCAATTCCCCGTGACACCCCGCCCGTCCTCTGCGGGGCTTGAGCCGCCCCCCTCCTCAATTCCCCGTGACACCCCGCCCGTCCTCTGCGGGGCTTGAGCCGCCCCCCTCCTCAATTCCCCGTGACACCCCGCCCGTCCTCTGCGGGGCTTGAGCCGCCCCCCTCCTCAATTCCCCGTGACACCCCGCCCGTCCTCTGCGGGGCTTGAGCCGCCCCCCCCCCAATTCCCCGTGACACCCCGCCCGTCCTCTGCGGGGCTTGAGCCGCCCCCCCCCCAATTCCCCGTGACAGCCCCGCCTGTCCTCTGCGGGGCTTGAGCCCCTCCCTCCCCCCCAATTCCCCGTGACACCCTATCTATAGATTTAACCCTATGGCACCCTAGCTGTCCCCTCTGGGAGGTTTGGACCCCTGTTCCCCTTTTTGGAGGTGAAGTTTACTCTATTTATGATGACATCTCATGCATCCCATCTATAATCTCTATGGCATTTAACCCCCAGTTCCCCTCTTTGATGGGGTCTAACCGCATTCTCTTTGGGGCACCCAATTTACCTACCTGTCTGTGTGGTTTGAGCCCCCTGCCCCTCTCCTTGAGGGGGGGAATCTAACCCGTTTTCCCCATGGTAATATCCCCTTTACCTCTCTCGCGGTGGAATTTAACCCTCTCTTATTTCATATGGGAATTAATCCCTTTACCTTGAGTAAAACCACCTTTTATGCGAGGGCTGAGTTGGGGTTGGAGGCAAGGTCGGCTTCCTTCGTTCTTTGGGGGATGATGGGTACTGCTGGATGATGATGCCTCTCTCCAGGGTGCTGGGGATGAAAGGGGGTTACTCACTCTCCTCCATGGTGCTGGGTTAGGGGGTGCAAGAGGTACGATGGGGAGTTACCCCCCTATACACAGCGTGCAACACATGATCCTAATCATAGATCAAAGGATGATGGAGGAGGGAGGAGAGAGTTGTCCTAGTGAGGGAGACTTCCCGACAGCTGGATGGGGATGGTTTATCGTGTGTGTGTTTGTGGTTGGGAAAGTTTAACCCCCCAAAAACTAGGGAGGGGAGTTGCCACCCGCACTTCTCTTTAATGCTGAGCCGGGCGTGATGATGGGTTGTAGTGGTGGGTTATTCCCGGTAAGGGAGACTTGCCCACCTTGGGTTAGGGTGGCTGTTCTCTTCCTTCTGAGAGATGTAGCTCGAGGCTCGACTGCCCAGGTCACTGGGAGTGGCTGGGGAGGCAATGGCTCTGCTAATGACTTTGTTTTAAGATGTATGTTGGTAGGAAGGAGAGGAATGCGGGAAGCATAATGCTTCTGACTCTGTTTTGGTTTGATCGTTGCGTTGATGGAGTCTGCAGCAAGGGGTGTGTGTGTTACATAATTCCCCCCCCACACGCACACAAAAAAATCTTGGATTTTACATCGTGAATATTTTCTTCGTCCTCTTAAAGGTAGTTTGCTCTGAAATTAATAGAGAAATAGAGGTCGTAACTCGTTTCAAAGAAAGGCTAAAGTCGTGAAATGTGATGAGACTACCCGCCCAATCCTAGACTGGTTGCGTATTGTAAATACAGCTTCTCCCCTGGTTCTTGAAAGGCAGGTGTGTGTGTGTGTGTGTGCAGTTTTAAAACCCTGATGGTATTTTGGTTAGTAGAAGAGCTTTGATCGTTAACTGTGAAAAGAAATGGGAAATCTAACACCTTATAGAGCCCCTTGGAACGTAATCTTCATGATTTTATAGAGAACATTGTCTTGTTCCTAAAGTAAACACGTAGTTTTATTGCGTCTTTTGCTATATACCCTTCTTAAACGTTAGCTGTTTGGATATTGATTGATCTTGCAAACTGAAAGCATACGCATTGCAGGTCTGCTTTTGAACAGATTTCATTAGAGTACTGTATTGCAAACTATTCTTTACCAGAATGTGAACCTATGTATTTGAAAGGCATACAAGATACTTTAATTGATCTGGTGGTGGTATTTGTGGACTTTAAATTTATAATTTAAAGGTGGAGCATCAAAAATGTGAATATTTGAAGAGATACTAAAATGCAACTGACTTCTTGCGATGGAAACATTTTATTTGTTTAATCTGTAAAAATGTTTGCTTCTATAAATTCACTGGAGTGAAATGCAATCTCTTGCTGCATTTTCTTTTCATAGCATCAAGACTTGATAAGTAATTGAAAGTCTACAGGACTTTATAGATAGTGGCTATGATTAAAAGTGCACAAGCTCTTTTCAGGTACTCTGACCAGTTATTATGAGTCTAAAGACCAAAATGTAACTATATTTTATACATGTAATATTTATGAAATCATCTCATTTTAACCCTGTGTATCTGCAGAACATGAATACTTGGTTGCTTTGTTGAAGTATTGGTAGAAATATCCGAAGGAAGATCGGAATACACGCTTACCTTTGTTCTATTTCTTTGAAAAGTTGGCTGCAGAAACTTAATTTTCCACTTGCTATTTTTATTTACTGCTAAGATTTCTGCAGAAGACTGTACATAAATGGTAGTTGTTTTAATCCACTAGAATTTCATCTACAGTTTCTTGTCAGAGCTCAGTCTGTTCTTATTTTCCAGCCTAAAGCTGCTTTTACTGGAGTAGAATCCTGAGCTGCTAGATTCTAAAGATTAGTTTTTAACTAACTTGTTGTTGTGAATTGTGGGTTATGAGGCCTTGTTTGGCTTTGGTACATCCACAGATAGAGGCTGCTACGCTTGAACACTTTAATTACTATAGATAGCACATACTAGAATGTTTATCTGAGGGTACATTTATCTGAAGCTACAAACTGTCTATAAGTAAATTATAGAATCGTGACTAGTGAAAGCTAGCAAAGCTTTTCATGGTGGTGTAATTTATAATGTGTATATAGCATTCTGTTACTATGCATAAAACTGAATAAACACACTTAAATTCTTACATTAAAAATACTATTTCCTTATATATGCTACTAATACATTAATAGTTTTAAAAAAGCAGACAGTGAAAATTGAATACTTGTATGTCATTCATCTTTGACAGTGAAAACCGACTAATCAATTAGTTGTTTTGTTTGTAATCAGTTTCACTTTCCAGTCCTCCTAACACAATGCAAACACTGCAGGAAAATGTCTTTGGGATGGGAAGCTGGTTCTCTTGTGGTAATTTAAAATAAATAACTACAACATGACAAAACATGGAAACATTTCAAGTGGGGCTAGGGGGTGTGTGTGTGCACGTGCGTGTACGTACACACACACACACACAAAGCTGTTGTCTGAATTTGACCTGACTGTGTCCTTTTAATACTTTGTGATTTCTTCCTACTGTTTCTGTCCTTCAAAGAAATTATATATATATAAGCTTAAATGGCAGTTTTCAGTTTTTGTTTAATCGGTGCTTTCAGGTATTATAAAGAACTAGAATATAAATGTTAAAAGTACAAACTATGTTGTTTAATGTCCATAGTATAAAAAGCAATTTTTATGAAATTATTTCTTTAGTGTTTATCTTGTAATCAGTTATGTTGCACTAAGAATGAGTATAATACCAGAGTTGTTAAACCTTTTAATATCAATTATAAGAAAAGTGTAGTGTTAGTATTGAGAAATACTCAATGCTTTGGTTAAATACTTCACTCTGATAAATAGAACTGAAAGGGAAATTGAATTGCAAAAGGGAAGAGTGCTTTCTTTCTGTCTTTTAAATGAGAAAGCAGTACATTTAATGACTAGTTCTTCAGCAGTCATTTACTGATCAGGTACAACATTAAGGTACCCCTGCTTCACCTCAGTCCTTAAGTCCTGTCTTTTAACTGAGTGATACAGATCACAGAAAGGAACAGTAAAAATCAAAACAGTAGTAATACCCAGGAAATCATAACTGATTTTGAGCAATTCAAGAGGTTTCCTGTGTTCTTAAGAATTTCTCAAACCTAACCACAAACAACTTTCTCACAAGTAGCATATGGTTTTTCAGATTGTTTATTCAAGATATTACAGTGGCCAGTCTTCTTGATACAGAGTGGTATATTTGGTTCCTTTTTTCCCTTTAGAAAAGTCAGAGTTTCAGATTTTCTTAAAAGATGGCTAAATCGAAAGGGACTTCCTTGTACCCTTGTAAATAAAAGAAGTCCTTTATGGGTCTAAAAGAGAAAATATGAAGGAGAAATTTATAAGTTACTGATAGAAAAACCTTTCTATTAATGCATGTATAATGTTGGGTAAGGCGTGGTATAATGGCCACCCTGTAAGTTGGATGAGACAATGCTAAGTGGTTTTTCCATCCATAGTACGAATGAGATGACGTGCATCTGCAGGGATTAAAGTGGAAGAAAAATGATTCTGTTTAAACAAGTATCCGTTGTTATGCCTATGTTTCCAGCATTCCACTACCTACTTTTTCTTCTCTCGCAGAAATAGCGTGCAGGTCACATGTCTTCCCCCCCTTACAGCCAACAAAGTAACATGAGCCGTAAGTTACGCTGATCGAAATCTCTGGTGTTATAGGAATAGCCTTTTTTTAGTTACCTTGTAATAAAAATTGAATGTGACCATGTAAGCTTTCATTCTGCTTTCTGAACTATCCATGAAACACTCATTGTAAATTTCTTTGCCCACTGCCTATGCCCGTCTGTCTATCTGGTTTTTAACTTCAAAATCACAGGCTACAGACTCCTTAACCTACATTTTTATTAACTTCATTTGTAATTTGTGTCAGTCTGTCGGGCTGTGCATGAGACCTCTGAGGTCTGGTCTATACCTTAAATTTAGGTTGACCTAGGTACATCCCTGTGTGATGTACAAGAGGGATGTAGTTAAGCCAACCTATCCCCAGTGACAACACGGTTAGGTTGATGGAAGAATTCTTCTGTTGACCTAGCTACCACCTATGAGAGGTGGATTTACTACAGCAATGAAAAAACCCCTTCCCTTAGCAGGTGTCCACACTGTATTCCCACAGTGGCACAGTTGTAGTGCTGATAGCTATGCTGCTGTAGTGTCTATAATACAGACCTAGGCTAAGTTTGATTTCTAGTCCAGATCCGCTACTTCTGCCTGGGAGTGAGAAACTGGAAATAATCTGATTTGGGTCTACCACATGACAATGCAGGCTGCCTTTAAACAAAAGTGTTTATCATTTGTTTAGTGAGAGTGTTAGAAATTCATGGGGATGGAGTTTTTTTTCCCATTTTTGTTTTGGTTACATTGGAGAAGACATCCAGGGACTGTCAGCATTTCCTTCAGGATTGTTTAAAAAAAAATTGATGTAGATGAGACACCATGATGGATGGTTTCAGAGTAGCAGCCATGTTAGTCAGTATTCGCAGAAAGAAAAGGAGTACTTATGGCACCTTAGAGACTAACCAATTTATCTGAGCATAAGCTTTCGTAAGCTACAGCTCACTTCATCGGATGTATAAAAACATAAATTGGTTAGTCTCTAAGGTGCCACAAGTACGCCTTTTCTTTTTGTGAAGAGATAGTAACATCAACTTGTATTCACGTGTATTTTAAAAGGCATCTGTGACTTGGACTATTCAGCCTGAGCAGTGATATATCTGCTGTGTACAATGAAGGTGAGAGTCCTCGTTAAATCTTGCTCACAGAGCTACTTAACTTCATCACAGGAATTCATTGCTCCCAAAATGGTTGAATCAAATATTGTACTGCTTTGCTAATTCAAGCTTTGCAGCATTAAAGTTTGCTGTTCTGTTGTGTGTTTAGTCTTGTTTAATTATAGCTGAAAAATGACAAGCTGGAGTTGAGAGAATATACAAAAGCTATTGTGGGAAGTTACTATATTGCGCCTTGCTAAACTGTTTAAAAAGAATTGTATCTTCAGTCATCTGGAATGAGTTAGTATTTCTCAAAGTAAAGAAGCCTGTTTTTAGCTTTCGTTGATGGGCATAATGGATATATCCATAGTGGTATCTGGGTAGTTAGGGTATCCTAACCTCTGAGTAGTTTTGTTTCCTGTTATGATTGCTTGCATATATGGAAACTAGGCAGTTTCTCAGTCAAATTTTGTACTCAACTGCAAGGAAGCAGTTTTCCTAATCAATAGAAAGGCTTGGCTGAATTAGATTTGTTTTAAAAATAATTTTGACAGATGATGATGTTTGTTGTTTGTTTTGTTTTTTTTCCTGTTTTTTTTTCAACTTTAAATTTTCACAGTTGCAGGAAATTATGGGGTGAGGGCATAACAATTATTTAATGACGGACATTGAGATTCAAAAAGTTAAAGCTTTATAACGGCTAAAACACAAACTCTCAACAACCCATGTCAAAATATACAAAGTAAATATCTGTAAATCAAACTCTAAGTTGAAAAGAAGCATTTTTGTACTTAGCCTGTCAATTTCGATTATGGATAGAAATATTTTTGTCAGTTTGTTTTATGTATGGTGAAATCAACGTTTACCAGTCAAAAAAAATTCTAATCCTTCCAAGCCTGCCAGTAGATGACAAGGTTAATATATGAAGCCCAGTAATACAAAAAAAAAAAAAAAAACTTAGTGATAGCGCTTTTGGACCTGGTAACATACATTCTTTTAAATGAAAGGGAAATTATTATTCACCAATTCTGCTAAAATGTACAGTATTCATTTAATTTGAAAAAATAAAGCAATACAATAGACATTATGATCTTGTTTTTAGTATTTAAGGATACTTAAACTTCATTGACCAGTGTTTGTGTGAGTTTGATGTTAATCCTCATTGTTAAATTCAGTTGGCCAGATCTGATTTCAGGGCTTGAAAAATGATCAGATACCTGCTGAATCACTTGATTACCTGTTCTGTTCATTCCCTCTGAAGCACCTGGCACTGGCCACTTTCGGAAGACAGGATACTGGGCTAGATGGACCTTTGGTCTGACCCGTCCGGCTATTCTTGTCTTCTTACCTGTTAGCAGATTTAAAAGGTATTGGGGCCAACCCTCAATGCTCTTAGATTCCTAGCTTCCCAGACACACCCCACTGCTGGCAAGTGAGAAGGTGATGACATTTTGGCACGAGTGCTGAACATGACTTTGCTTGCTAACTTTGTACTGCTGCTGTTGCTTGGTAAAGCTGTGAGCAGCTGCAGAAGTGCTGAAACAGTGTTTGGAGGCTCATGAGAATCATATTTTTAGCTAGTAGCTAATGTTTAGATCATTGTTGGGCAACCTGCGGCCTATGGGCTGCATGCGGCCCATCAGAGTAATCTGATTGTAGGCCGCAAGACATTTTGCTGACGTTGACTGTCCACAGGCACCGCCCCCCGCAGCTCCCAGAAGCTGTGGTTCTCTGTTCCCAGCCAATGGGAGCGTTGGGAAGCAGCGCCTGCAGGCAAAGGGGCCACAGCGACATGCTGGCCATTGCTTCCCACTGGTCCCATTGGCTAGGAACAGAGGATGGTGTCTGCGGACAGTCAACGTCCGCAAAATGTCTCACGGCCCGCAATCAGATTACTCTGATGGGCTGCAGGTTGTCCACTACTGGTTTAGATGGTTTTCCTTCCATCATAAGGAATGAAAACTTTCTGCAGAATGTAAGCTTTCAGTTAAAAGAAATGTCCACCTCAGTTACTGAGAGAGCTACCCACTTTAGAGTGGATTTTTCATACTGGGTAATAATAATTATATTTTACTCTTTTCTAATATCTTTTGTTAAAAGGCCTCAAAATTCATCCAATTTTTCCAGACATGAATTCATTCAACTCTTTTAGCATCTTTGGGTCTAAAGAATCATCACTCCCCTATTTTATAGATGGAAATAAAGTGAGGCTGTATGACTTGTCCATGGTCACATAGTAAATCTGTGGAAAAGCTGGCAATTAGACCCTTGAGTCAGTCCTGTGGTTTAATGGCAAGATCACTTTTTGTCTCCTAAATTATTATACACTTATTCAGTCTTCAGGTCTGTCTTCCAAGCTTGAGTAATGCAAGGCACTGACCAGGAGATAAAGATCGAGGTCTTTGGGGGGAAAAAAACCTCTATACAGTTCAGCATGTTGTAACCAGTCTGCTAAGTAACAACAGTAGCCTGTGTCCTCTTGTTCCCCCCCCCCCCCAGATGTTCTGGTTTAACTTGGATTTAAACTTGGAGAGTGGTCAGTTTGGATGAGCTATTACCAGCAGGAGAGTGAGTTTGTGTGTGTATGGGGGTGGGGGAGATGTGGGAAAACCTGGATTTGTGCAGGAAATAGCCCAACTTGATTGTCATGCACATTGTGTAAAAAGTTGTCACTTTGGATGGGCTATCACCAGCAGGAGAGTGAATTTGTGTGGGGGGGGTGGAGGGTGAGAAAACCTGGATTTGTGCTGGAAATGGCCCACCTGATGATCACTTTAGATAAGCTATTACCAGCAGGACAGTGGGGTGGGAGGAGGTATTGTTTCATATTCTCTGTGTATATATAAAGTCTGCTGCAGTTTCCACAGTATGCATCCGATGAAGTGAGCTGTAGCTCACGAAAGCTTATGCTCAAATAAATTGGTTAGTCTCTAAGGTGCCACAAGTACTCCTTTTCTTTTTGCGAATACGGACTAACACGGCTGTTACTCTGAAACAGTAGATGTGAGCACTTTATGCCATAGTTGGGACCCTCCTTCTAGATGATGTCCTGGTATCCTTTCGCACTGAGGATACTTCTCTGGGGCAGGGAACTCCACTTATTAGGAAGAGACAGGTTATAATGATGGGCAATTTGATTCTTAGAAATATAGGTAGTTGAGTTTGTGATGATTGGGAGAACTACTAAATAAATTGTGTGCTGGGCAGGAAGGTTGCGAACCTTTTGATCCATCTAGATGGACTTGTGTGCAGTGCTGAGGAGGAGTTGGTGGTCGTAGTACATGTAGGTACTAATGACATAGGGAAAGGTAGGACAGAGGCTGTGGAGGCCAAATTTAGGCTGCTACGTAAGAGATTGAAGTCCAGGACCTCAATGGAAGCATTTTCTGAAGTGCTTCTAGTTCCACATTCAGGGCCAGTTAGATGAGCAGAACTGCCGGGTCTCATGAATGAAATGATGGTGTTGGGAGGAGGGATTTCGTTTTATTAGGGAATGGGAAACCTTTTGGGAAAGGAGGAGCCAGTACAGGAAGGATGGGCTCCATCTAAACCAAAATGGAACCAGATTGGTGGCATGTAAAATTAAAAAGATTGTAGAGGAGTTCTTAAACTAAGAGCTGGGAGAAAGCTGACAGGTGTGGAGGAGCACACAGTTTGGACAAAGATGTCCCTTAGGGGAGGATTTATTAAAAAGGTTACTCTATAATCTAGCAAAGAAGAGAGGATAGAAGTTGATGAAGTACAGGTAGATACTGAAGAGAAACAGTCAAATGATGTATTCATTACATCACATGAAGGCAGACAGCTAAATATTGACAGATTTTACAAGTGCTTGTATACAAATTCTAGAAACCTAAATACTAAGATGGGTGAATCTGAGGGTCTGGTATTAAATGAGTATATTGATATAATAGGGATCACAGAAACTTGGTGGAACAATGGTAATCAGTGGGACATGAAAATACCAGGATACAAAATATATACAAATCACAGAGTAGGTCATGCTGGCATGGGAGTGGGACTATATATGAAAGAGAGCATAGAATCAAATATAGTAAAAATCTTACATGAATCAAACCCTACCATAGAATCTCTGATAGAAATTTCATGCTTGAATAATAAGACTGTAGCTGTAGGCATATACTGCTGACAGGATCGTGATGGTGATCGTGAAATGTTCAGGAGAATAGAGTGGCTACATAAATAGAAACCCCAATTATAATGTGGGAGTTCAACTCTCCCCATATTGACTGTGTATAGGTCATCTCAGGACAGGATAGTGAGAGAAAATTTCTAAACACCATTATTGCCTGCTTGTTGGAGGAGTTAGTCTTGTAACCCACAAGGAGTAAGGCAATTCTTGATTTAATCCTAAATGGAGTGCAGCATCTAGTCAAAGAGGTGGTTATAGCTGAACTGCTTGGTAATAGTGACCATAATGTGGTCATAATAGTGACCATCCCATAATTAAGTATAAACATCCTTGTGAGGGTGAAGATACCAAAGAAACACATCACAATTGTATTTAACATAAAAAAGGGGAGCTATACAAAAATGAAGAAGCTAGTTAAATAGAAATTTAAAGGAAGAATCACAAGGATGAAAAGCCTGCAAGCTATATGAAAACTGTTTAAAAACACCCTAATAGAGGCTCAAATTAAATGTACATCCCAAATAAAAAACAAACACAAAAATGTCACCATGGCTAAATATCAGAGTAAAAGAGGTGGTTAGAGACAAAAAGGCATCCTTTTAAAAATTGGAAGTCAAATCTGACTGAGGAAAATAGAAAGGAGCATAAACTCTGGCAAGTCAAGTGTAAAAGAAAAACTTGGCAAGTCAAAAAAGAATATGAAGAGAAACTAGTTAAGGATAGTTAAGAAAGTAACAGCAAAATATTGTTAAGTACATTCAGAAGCAGGAAGCCTGCCAAACAGTTAGTGGTTCTACTGGAAGATCAAGATCCTAAAGAAGCACTCAAGGAAGGCAAGGCCATAGCAGAGACAGTAATAAAAGGAGTACTTGTGGCGCTTTAGAGACTAACAAATTTATTTGAGCTACAGCTCGCTTCATCGGATGCATTCAGACAGTAATGAATTCTTTGCATCAGTCTTCACCACAGAGGAAGCGAGGGAGATACCTGCACCACTCTTCTTAGATGACAGATCTGAGGAACTGTCTCAGACTGGTGTGTCAGTAGAGGAGATTTTGGAACTAATTGATAAATTCAACAATAAGAAGTCACGAAGGCCAGATAGTATTCACCCAAGAGTTCTGAAGAAACTCAAATAGGAAATTGCAGAGCTACTAACTGTGGTAAGTAACTTGTCGCTTAAATCAGCCTCTGTATCAGATAACTGCTGAAGATTTTTTTTTTTTTTTTTTTTTAAAGCTTGGAACATAAGGAAGTACTTTTTCACTCAATGCAGAGTCTGCCTGTGAAATTCATTGCTAGGGGATGTTGTGAGGGCCAAAAGTATAACTAGGTTCAAAAAAGAATTAGATAAGTTCTTGAAGGATAGGTCTATCAGTGGCTGTTCGCCAAGATGGTCAGGGATGCAACCACATGCTCTGGGTGTCCCTAAACCTCTGACTGCCATAAATGGCAACTGGACAACAGGGAACGGATTACTCTGTAACTGCCTGTTTTGTTCATTCTCTCTGAAGCATCTGGCACTAGGGAAGATGGACCTTTGGTATGTCCCAGAATGGCCATTCTTATGTTCAGTTTTCTGCACAGGCTCCTTATTGTATACTGGGTCAAATAGAAGGAATGGTCTTAATCTTCAAAACCTTTGATGGGTTGGACCCAGGTTACCTCAGAGTGCGCCCTTCTACATGACTGCAAAATTATATTTTTCCAGAAACAATAGAACCACTCAATCCAAACTGTTTGTGAACTCTGGAGACAGAATTCTTGCTGGTTGGCTTATGGCTTTGGAACTTCCTTCTGCAGGACATGAGAATGACCACAAAGCTCACTGACATTTGGACAAAATACAGGACTTATCTTTAATTTTCCCATGGTTATGGGGGGAAAAGGAACTTCCCCTCACAATTTTACTGGATTGCTATGGAGTCATGAAATCAAAGTACAAGTTACTTATTTATTTTTTAGGGAGATCTGATATCATAGTGTGGTGCAGGGTATAAATACTTAAACGGTACAGATGGGTGAAAGTTGTATTTGACTTGGGCATGAATTCATTAAAGTAATTCTAAACTATATGTTACAATTTAAATGAACAAAATCACTAAACCCAGCATAATAGAATATTTTTTAAATGAAAATAAATGTTCTATAAATTTATTAAAATCAATACAATTACATCAAATAAAATTAGGTTGTTATATTAATGGAGTATCTTATTCCAGTGGACTTAATGGACAATGTCCATGTAGGGGTCATTAACCCCCACTGAAATTTAGCTATCTCTAGGGTGGGAAGTAGCATCCATCTTGCACCAGCAATATAACATATTTTTAAAGTAGTTAATGTGTTTTTAAAGGAAGAGTACAAGTGGTATTGGACAGTATATTATTACCTAAATTGAAATTAGGTGAGAATACTACAGTTAACACTCTTGCTTTTGTGAAAAGTTCTACTATATAGAGAGGGGGCTTAAACCAATACCTCTGATCTTAATACCACAATTTAAGTTCAAATGTAAGCTTTGCAGCTCTGGCCCATTTCTGCAACTACGACATGAGCATTTCTGCACTTGTTAATCAATTATACCAGTCATTACCAATTTCAGGGCTGGAGAAGAACCATTTCAGATATATCAAGGATATCTTCTTTGGACTAGTAAATTCAAATTTGAGAAACTGATTAGATGCAGAGGAAACAGGGAACTAGTCCTCCTCTTTCAAGCAGTGAATAAGTAGGCAGCAGAGAGATTTCAGTTTCATGGGAAACATGCTGGGCTCAGTAAATTATATAGTTTTGTTAATTTCCAGAGTAGTTATTCACCTGAAGGTTATGGAGGTTTGGAAGCTATCCGTATTCATACTTCAGCTCAGGCTATGAACACTTTCTCTCCAACTTTATATGGTCTCTAATAATAGAACTAGACCTAGTAGAGAATTAATGTAGGTAACAAGCCTGCACTGGGAGAGAGACTAGATAACTTCAGCTTCCTTACTTTCTGCAGTTTTAATGTCTCAAGCATTAAGCATTATGTTATTCCCTTGTAAAACTGTTCCAGAATCAAATAGAGTAAATTCAAATCAAATTTCTCACTGTGGGAAAGTTTCCTCATACTTAGCTGTAATTTTCATTTCATTACTTCATCCCATTCCTAGAATATCCACGTTGGGAGGGACCTCAGGAGGTCATCTAGTCCAACCCCCTGCTCAAAGCAGGACCAATCACCAATTTTTGCCCCAGATCCCTAAATGGCCCCCTCAAGCATTGAACTCACAACGCTGGGTTTAGCAGGCCAATGCTCAAACCACTGAGCTGTGCCTCCCCACACTGAGCTGTGCCTCCCCCCATTGCTTAAACCTATCCAAGGATTGCTTTAAAAATTGTCTGCAGCAGCCAGACTATGTCAGGTACGTGTACCTTTGGTGAGGTTATCTGTACGAAGAGTTCTATAAAGCCTTTATCTCAATAATTAATAGGCATTTCATTTCCATCATTATAATCTGTGTCATTTTCAAAGCTGCAGCTAAAATTCAAGAGGAAGTAATGTCTAGTATTCAAGAATCTCAGAACTTCATAAGGACTGAAATAGGTATTGTTATACCAGATTGTGTGAGGGAGAGTAGAGGCACAGAAACTGTGAACTGCAACCAAAGTTCAATAGTAAGTCTGTAGCAGAACAAGGAATAGAACCCACTCTTCAACCTACAGACCATGCTTCTCTCTTTTTCTCCAAAGTTTAGTGTGAATACATAGGTTCTATAAGACTGTATTCTTTAACTAACTCAAAGGGAACTGGAGTCTAATCTGGTTGACTTTTCCGTTTCCTCAGTTCTATGATCCTTGTATATTTACTACATTAAAATCCACCTGGAGTCTTGCACGTGAAAAGAAATTGTTTTAATATAAAGATTATGCGTTTATTTTTCCTGGGAATATGAAAGTGGTAGAAGGCTTTAAAATTACAGCTCTCTCACTGTTTAACACTGTATCACAGCAAGCAAAACAGAAGTGTTTGATCCAAGAGGAAGGCAGTGGGCTAAAGTTGCATGATATAATCAACAAAATTTGAATCTCTTGACCTTCAAGGCAAGAATCTTCTATTTATTCAAACCATTGAGGAGAGTAGTGACATTTTCAGAGGAGTTCATTTACACTCACATTGGTCACCATTATCTTGTAATGTGCTTATACTATACTTAATGATGTGTATATATTTTTATAGATTTTTGAACTAAATAAAGACTCTTAAGGAAATAATTTGTCTGAATAGTTTGTCATTGTATTAGACACCTAATTGACTGAGCTTGTGAAGCTCAATGATATTTAATTAGGCAATAATAGTGTACTTTAAATAATAATTCACTGATTTATTTCTCAAAGGAGTTGTTTTGACTTCAGTCTTTCTAACCTAGCTGTGAAGAATATTCCAGATGATGTGATCTTGTTTAACAGCCGCACCTCAAGCATGTCATTAAATGTTATTACACAAATTATCTGGAGGCCATGAAATGTTTTTTCTTCACACATCCTAGTCCTAGCTAGGTAGACTACCTAAAGCTGCAGTATCCCAGCTGCCACATCACATTTATAGAGATAAGATGCCCAAGGTGAGTGAGGTAATAGCTTGTATTGGACCAGCTTTTGTTGGTGAGAGAGATAAGCTTTTGAGTTTTCGCAGAGCTCTTCTTTAGGTCTGGGAATCCTACTCAGGGTGCCACTGTTAAATACAAGGTGGAGCAGATTGTTTAGCATAAATAGTTAACAAACATTTAAAGGGACCATTCCCTTATGCTAAACAATCTGTTTCACCTTGTATTTAACTGTGACACTCCAAGTACGTTTCTCAGACCTGCAGAAGAGCTTTGTGTAAGCTCAAAAGCTGCTTTCTCTCACCAGGAGAAGTTGGTGCAATAAAAGATATTCCCTCATCTCCTTGTCTCTCTAATAGTCTGGGACTGACATGGCCCAACTCTGTATACATCACATTTCTGACAGGTTCATTATCACCTCTCAAGGAAACAAACAATGCCTGTTATATTGATGAATGCACTATAAGGTGGGTAGAAAGCTGGCTAGATTGTCGGGCTCAACGGGTAGTGATCAATGGCTCCATGTCTAGTTGGCAGCCGGTATCAAGTGGAGTGCCCCAAGGGTCGGTCCTGGGGCCGGTTTTGTTCAATATCTTCATAAATGATCTGGAGGATGGTGTGGATTGCACTCTCAGCAAATTTGCGGATGATACTAAACTGGGAGGAGTGGTAGATACGCTGGAGGGGAGGGATAGGATACAGAAGGACCTAGACAAATTGGAGGATTGGGCCAAAAGGAATCTGATGAGGTTCAATAAGGATAAGTGCAGGGTCCTGCACTTAGGACGGAAGAACCCAATGTACAGCTACAGACTAGGGACCGAATGGCTAGGCAGCAGTTCTGCGGAAAAGGACCTAGGGGTGACAGTGGACGAGAAGCTGGATATGAGTCAGCAGTGTGCCCTTGTTGCCAAGAAGGCCAATGGCATTTTGGGATGTATAAGTAGGGACACTGCCAGTAGATCAAGGGATGTGATTGTTCCCCTCTATTCGACATTGGTGAGGCCTCCTCTGGAGTACTGTGTCCAGTTTTGGGCCCCACACTACAAGAAGGATGTGGATAAATTGGAGAGAGTCCAGCGAAGGGCAACAAAAATGATTAGGGGACTGGAACACATGAGTTATGAGGAGAGGCTGAGGGAGCTGGGATTGTTTAGCCTGCAGAAGAGAAGAATGAGGGGGGATTTGATAGCTGCTTTCAACTACCTGAAAGGGGGTTCCAAAGAGGATGGCTCTAGACTGTTCTCAATGGTAGCAGATGACAGAACGAGGAGTAATGGTCTCAAGTTGCAGTGGGGGAGGTTTAGATTGGATATTAGGAAAAACTTTTTCACTAAGAGGGTGGTGAAACACTGGAATGCGTTACCTAGGGAGGTGGTAGAATCTCCTTCCTTAGAGGTTTTTAAGGTCAGGCTTGACAAAGCCCTGGCTGGGATGATTTAACTGGGAATTGGTCCTGCTTTGAGCAGGGGGTTGGACTAGATGACCTTCTGGGGTCTCTTCCAACCCTGATATTCTATGATTCTATTAGGTTAATTTGCCCCACAACATGTTAGAAAAGACTTGCAATAGGAAAGAACAGGGCATCCACAGTGGGAAAAAGTAACATGTACAGACCTAATTGAACATGCATGAGCAGTTCTAAAAAAAAGTCACTGGGATTAAGCTTTTTTAATTCTTCTCCTGCTTCTTCTTTTTTTAAATTTAAAGGGGTGTGTGCTAAATGCAATGCTGATGTAATTATAACTCACTCAAGGCATTTACACCTCTCAATGCCAGGACTCAATCTGGTACTCTTTTCTTAACGTTAATTACTATTAAAAAGTCAGGAAATCCTCATTTGAGGTTCCCATACCAACCTTAACACTCCCCACTTGCACATATACATTAGGTTTTTTTTCATCCTTTTGTGCGTCTGTAAGAAATAGCAGAAATTTCTGCCTATCGCTTGATCTGACAAGTCACACCCTTTACTGTAAGCTGCTGCTGTTAGAGAAGCAAAATGCCTAGAGTACCACACTTTCTCAGATTATCCTGCAGAACTATCTGTAGCAATATGAATTAGCATTAGCAGAAACTTGGGTGCTCCATTTCTCATTGTATGAGAAACTGGACATATTAGTCTACAGTGAGGGTATGTCTACACTGCAGCTGGTATAGTGGTACAGCTGTGGCAGTGCAGCTGTGCCACTGTACCACCATAGTGTAGATGTGTTTTACAATGACGGAAGGGGTTTCTCCACTGATGTAGTTAATCTACCTCTTTGAGAGGCAGTAGCTAATTTGACAGAAGAGTTACTCCATCAACCTACCTCTCTCTGCACTGGGGGTTTGGCTAACCTAACCATGGAATTTTGTGCGAAATTTAAGTGTAGACTAGGCCTCAATGAATTTTTTTAAAACTTGTGTTCAGCAAAGCAGATAGCATATCAGGCATTGATGCTCCCCACTCCCCATTGCTTAATAGCAATTGCCATTAGACAGATTAAGAATTTGACAGGTGCTTGGACTGACCTTGCAAAACAGAGCATGTTGCTGGCTCATGTGTGAATGTTAGCGGCTCTAACCTGACATTTAAATTTTCCTTTTATATTACCAACATCAGGACAAAGGAGGCTGTTTAGCTACTGCTTTCTTAATTTTGTTGGTGGGAGTTTTATATTTAAAATTCCATCTTAATAGGTAAATGAGTGCTATTTTAAAGCAGTGTGGATAAAAATCAGTGTTTTTTATTTTAAAAAAAGAACTGGATTTAAGCCTGTTTAAAAGGAAATATGAGTTAAATACAAAATACATTAAGGCCTAAACTTCTTATCTCTTGAAACAATTAAATAAAAAATAAATATGCTGAATCCAGGCGCTTCTGTCAAAAACTTTCAATTAAAGGCTGTTTTTCTATATAAAGAGAGATTTCCCCCCTCCGATTCTCACTTCTGAGATCAAGCTTTATAAATATGGCACAATAGTAGTAAATAGCAATATATCATTCACCATTTTGTAACATACTAAAAATGAATAAGAATCTGAAAATATTAAGTTATGTAGTTGCTTAAATAATTTTATATAGTTATAGTGTACCCTACTGAGTAGCAAAAGATGTATCAAGTCTAGTGGTAAGATTCTTTTATAAGTAAATCAACGTGTTTTAATGGTTATATCAACCAATGAGAATGCACCTTTCTTTAGAAAATAACTGAAGTGCAAATGGAAAAGTTGATTAAATGATTTAAATCAAGGCTTTCCATTTGGTGATTTAAATCAATGCACACTATTTTAACGATGACTAGCAGAGTTAAAGTAAAATTCAGTCTGCAGTCATTCGTGTGTCCAGGAAGTTTCTCTTATTCAACTGAATTAAATGTGAGCTAGGATATAATGTCACATATTCATCATGGGATTTACAGCAGATTCCAGCAGGGGCTGATAAAGTTAGGATGAATATTGTGTTTCAGAGAAACCAGTGTAACTTAACCTGTTTATGTGACAGGAGATTAACAGCAGATTATGCATGTTGTGAATGTCAGAGCTAAAGTGGGCTGCCTCTGTTTTATTTTGAACTGAATATTTCAAGGGCCTTTGGAAAGAGTTTAACCTTGTTTTGTTTTTTTGGACAGGCTTTTGGAATCCTTCTAGTTTTCTGACAAACTGAAGGAAAATCAGACTGACAAAACCATTGTTCGTTATCTAACAAACTGTCATTGGACTCTAGTAGTGTTCAGAGCATATAATGTTATATAAACCAATTGTGATTTGTCAAAGGTGAAATAAGTAACTATTAAGCATTATGTAAATACTTGATGTTTAATGAAACCTATTTAGTAAAGTATTGTACATAGGCCATGTCCAATACTCAGAAAATGCTGGCTTAAGAATTTTTGGCAGTGCTAGAAGGGTCTGACTGACACACCTTTAGTTTGTAGAACTTCATTTAAAAAAAAAAAATGTGGGAAAGGTTGCTATTATGAGACCATTCCGTAAACTACTAATTTCAGTAGTGGGTTCTGACTAAAAATCAATGTCCGGATATGGCCTAAACTTGGTACAGAGACAGCGTTATCTGCAGAAAGGAGTTGAGTGCTTTCACCAAAGCAAACAATTTTTAAGAGAAGCATGTGGACTTTTGGGTTGGAGAGATAGCTCTTACGGTTTGGTTCAGCCTCTACTGTTTATGGACTCTGCAATCCTATAACTTAGATTCATAGATACTAAGGTCAGAAGGGACCATTATGATCATCTAGTCTGACCTCCTGCAGAACGCAGGCCACAGAATTTCACCCACCCACTCCTGCGAAAAGCCTCTCACCTATATCTGAGCTATTGAAGTCCTAAGTATAGGTGAAAATTTGTGCCTCTACTGTAGTCTCACCTTGCCTAAAGTGTGAGATTCAGACTTGGGAACTGAACCTGGATCCCTTGTATGGCAGTTAGCTAAAATCACAATTGCAGCTAGTGTTCCTGCTAAATAAGGATGTCTTAACGTTTTAACTGAATGTTTTGTCAGAACTACTAGTTTCTCTTCCAATATAAGGCAAACCAGTTTATTTATTTATTCAGAATAAAAACCAATGTATATGCTAATAAGAAAACTCTTACTATAACTAGGATTTACAGTTTTAAAAATAGAAATAAATTATCTTAAACATCTGGCTCAGGATATCCGTTAGTCACATAATTGTTTGACTAATGTATTGAAAGCCAGGCTTACTGTAGGGTCTGTTCTATACTTGAAAGTTTTTCTGGCACAGCTATGTCAATTGGGTGTGATTTTTGTTTTTATTTTTAACCTCTTCCTCCCACCCATGATGTAGCTGGGGTGGCAAAATATGGTTGGTAAAGGAAAAATTACCCATGTTGTGAAATAGCAATTGTGCAAAAATTAGTGGACCACAAGTGTATATTTTACCATGGATGTCTGATAAATCATACATCCTTGCCATTCAACAAGAACATAATTCTGCTCATTTTAAATCTGCAGTGGTGTAGTTCAGCTTTTTGTAAGCACTTAAATTAGAATAGTTAATGTGTATGGTTTTGTTACTTGTAGCAAAAGGAAATGTAATGAGTTGGCCTTCAGTTACTCAAACTTGTCTGAAGCTTCAGGACAGCTGCAACAACTGGTCAGTTTTCCGCATAAGACAAAGTATGTTCAGTTCTTCTTCGAGTGCTTGTTCATGTCGATTCCAATCAGGTGTGCACGCACTGCATGTACGGTTGTCGGAAAGTTTTCCCTTAACAGCTCCTGTTGGGTTGGCTGTGGAACTCCCTGGAGTGGCGCCTTCATGGCGCTTAATATATGACCCTGCCAACCCGACCCCCTGCTTCAGTTCCTTCTTACAACTCTGGCTAGTTGTTTAATGTACACTGACTTCAGTTTGCAGAGTCTAGCACTGTGAATGTTGAGATACTATGTAGACAAAAGCATCCTGAAGGATAAAAATCTAAATGTTTATCAGGTGTGAGGATTATAGGCAAGATTCCCTATTAAGTTTTAATAGGAGTTCAAGTCTGAACAAAAATGCCTTCCCCCTTCTCAATCAGGCTATGTTTCCTTGGTGTATGATGTAAGTTTTCCAGACCTCCATAAGGTCCTCCAAGAAAAGCATTGTGGACAAGACCCTGGAATGTGTACTGTATAAATAAGAAGAACCAAGTCCCTGCCTCTTTATTTTTGAGCAGGCAGTGAGACATCTTGGGCCTTTTTCAAACATGAAAAAGCAAGAAAGGGACAAATCCATTTTCTTTCTGTACAGGTTACTTTTATCTGCATTTGATATAATTGCACAAAGGAAAAGGAGTTGGTAGTTTTGTTGGTGGTATGGACCTTGCATATTTGAGTGTTTGTTTCAGCAACACAGTCCTTCATGGGGTGGAATTAAAATACTTTAAATAAATGTATATCACTTGTTTCTGCATTATTTGTGCATATGTGTGAGTAAAGTTGAAACTCCCTTACTTTCTTTCCAAGCTGTATATTAGATTGTTATTAGAAATAAGTTCACTAAAATAAAAAGTGGAACTCTGTTTTTGGCCAGGAATGGCTTTAAAGAGGAGAAAAGCTACCCTCCATGTCCACTGCTCTTTGAACTTAATTCTGGTAGATCAGAAACCACTATTATGGGTTAGTACTATGGAGGAGTTCAAAATTATGCAACACTGGAGGAACTTTTTTCATAATTTAATTTGTTCATATGCAGGTATACAGAATACATAGGACATAGCTATTTTCTGAGTATCTTCAACCAGTTAAGCTGAAACTTGAGTTCTGGTAAAGAAAAAGGCAGCATTTTTAGAACTGATACTTTAGATCACTAATTGCCTGTTATATGATGACGACAAATGCAGCTAGACCCACTTTCTCACATTATTTTTTTTTAACTAATTGGTGCATTGTTTGCAGTTAGTATCTTGTAATTGTTTCAGTTCATGAAATCTTGGTGTATATGCTTAAGTCAGACATGGGGGTTACTCCAAAAAAGTGCAGAGCTGAATGGTTCTGCCTTGCTTTTGAGGGGAGGAGGAGAGGAGAGACCTATTGGTGATTGTACATATTAGGACCTTAATGGACCACCAAAACAAACTACTTTTCAAAGCTGACAGGTAGCAATGTTGTATCTCTTTAGAGTATCTGTTTATGTAATTATTTAACTCTAGTACTTAGATGTACATTTGCAGTGAGAATGTTGCTCTTGAAGCTTATGTGCAAGAACCTGCAGTTTCTTACATCTGTGGTATTGGTAGATTTTCCAGTCTCCTTGAACACTTAATAGTAAAAAGGTGCTGTAAATACAAAGGTTAAGCATGTAATTGGATTGGTGTTATGCTGAGCATTAAGTGGAGCAGTAGGAAGAGCAGTGAGGTTGTGTGGAAAATAAGCAGTCCTCTCATTTTATTCCTTAAACCTGTTTTTAAATTTAAATTAATTTATCTTAGCTTTAAATAAAATATGACTTGTAATTTTTCTGTAACTTTCTTAAAAAGAGAATTTCATACACACAAAATGTGCAAGATTGACATGAGTGTAGATAGAAGTAAAAAACAAAACCAAAGCAGATGTTGCATCAGCAACAGTAGTCTCCATGAAGTGGCCTTGAAAAAATTTGAGCCCTGGCACAGGCAATTCATCTTCTTTGTTCTGATGACTGGTTAATAATAAAAAAATGAATTTCACTTGCCTGTCTAAAGCAACTCTCTTCATGAGTGGGTAAACAGAACTTTGCAAAGCTGCTATAGAGAGAAATTGGTGAGCTGTTCGTATCAGTAAAAGGTTCTTGCATATGTATCTGTATACAAAAAGGAAGTATTTGCAGATGAAGGTATAGACAGAAAACTTTTTTTTTTTTAAATAAAGAACACTTTGGGAAAATGGAGGCATAAATGCATGTAACATTAAGAAACCAGATTTCTTTGTTTTAATAATGTGCTGGTTCAAAATCTGAAAACTCAAAGTGGGAAAACATTTTCAGTATTTTAATAACTTTTAAAATAAAAATTAACTTTGTTTCCATAATCTTTTATTGTTCTTTATAGTTAACAAGCACAAGCCATGGATTGAAACGACATATCATGGTATAGTTACAGAAAATGACAACACAGTACTCCTGGATCCCCCCTTGATAGCCCTGGATAAAGATGCGCCTCTGCGGTTTGCAGGTACAGAATCTATCTTTATTGGTTTTTCCATTGATGTAAGTTCTTGTTTGTTAGAGATGCTGTGTGTTACTCAGCATTTTTTTTCCTAATGAACTGCAGCTTAAGAATGCTTCCTAAGGTTTTCCATAGCAAATGTTGGTTCATGATACTGGGTTTGTGTTTAAAAGATACAGCTCTTCTAAACAAGAGGTTGTTGTATCTTGCAGACTAGAGGTTTTATGCTTACACATTTCACTTCACAAGGAACATCCAGACAGACTGGTACAAGTGTAGACTTTAACCATCTCTTAAATACTTGTGCTCCAGATAACAGTTGCACCATTCAACACAGAAAACGTTCTGCGAAAGTCCGTTTTCTTATCATTCTGAAAGGACCCACCATTTATCTTCATAGTCTTCTTGGCTTGTGCTGGTTCTCAATTATAGACTGAAGGGGTTTGGTGAGGGTATGATTAATTGCTATCAGGATTAATGTTGTGTTCCTTTTGCACCATTTTTGGATTGAGGTTTTCTGCAGAAATCCAAAGGGTCAGTTTATTCAGTAATGTTGGATAATCTTTGGAAATGGATATCCTTTTCTACCTCTACAGTCACTCAGTCTAGTAGTTAATGCTATCCATATGCTTCCTCTGTGTTAGGAGATGAGAAGATATCTTATTTGTCTGTCCTGTTTTCTATATTAAAGTTAGTATTATGGAGTATCTTAAGCATCTTTTTTTTATCCCAGTAATATAGCTTGTTAGCTGAGGATCCTTTAGCCTGAAGTATAATGTTAGAAATCTGATTGCCAATCAGAGTAGCCTGGGAAGAATTCTGCATCCTCTTGGTAGGGAGACTGACTGTTCCTCTTAAGCCCTCTTAAGTGACCAACTAAAATACCTCATGGTCTGAATGCAGAATGCCTTAGTTTCTATATTGAAAGTGTCATATATAGTTTGGCCTGTTCTTGCCATAGGGCAGAAAATATATCCAGAAAATTGAGTTTTGCATCTGCATATTGATCTATTTATAAATTCATGGTACGCCCACATCTTGAAAACTGCATGCAAATCTGGTCGCCCCATTGGGATTGGAAAAGGTACAGAAAAGGGCAACAAAAATGATTAGGGATATGGAAGCTGTTCCATATCCCTAATGAGAAGAAATTAATAAGACTTTTCAGCTTGGAAAAGAGACAGGTGGGGGGAATATGGTAGAGGTCTATAAAATTGTAACTAGTGTGGAGAAAGTAAATAAGAAAGTCTTGTTTGTTTCTTCTCATAACACAAGAACCAGGAGTCATTTAATGAAAATAATAGGCAGCAGTTTTAAAACAAACAGAAGGAAGTATTTTTTCACATATTCACAGTCATTCTGTGGAACTCTCTGCCAGAGGATGTTGTGAAGGCCAAGACTATAACGGGGTTCAAAAAAGAACTGGATAAGTTCATAGAGGATAGGTCCATCAATGGCTATTAGCCAAGATGGGCAGGGATGCAAAACCATGCTTTGAAGTGTCTCTAGCCTCTGTTTGCCACAAGCTGGGAATGGGCTACAGGGGATGAATCACTTGGTTGCCTGTTCTGTTTGTTCCCTCTGAAGCACCTAGCATTGGCCACTGTCAGAAGACAGGATACTGACCTAGATGGACCTTTTGGTCTGACCCAGTATGGCCATTCTTAGAGTGCTTACTTCTGGTAGCTAATCATAAATGTACATCTTATCATTTTTATATCCCTTAAAAATCCCATCAAGTTACTATGGCATTTCCACGGTAAACATCTGATGAAGTGAGCTGTAGCTCACGAAAGCTCATGCTCAAATAAATTGGTTAGTCTCTAAGGTCTCTAAGGTGCCACAAGTACTCCTTTTCTTATGGCATTATGGTAGTACTTAAAGGCTTCAGTAGAGGTGGAGACTCATTCTAGTAGGTGCCATACAGATACATAGAGTGCCAGTCGCAGTTCCAAAGAGCTTTTAATATAAATAGACCAGAAAAATAAAGGGAGATAGGTAGTATTGTTATACTTTGTTTTACAGATAGGGAACTGAAGCACAGAGTAAGTGATTTGTCCTAGCTTGCACAAGACATCTAGGAATTGGATCCAGATCTCCTGGTCCATAAGCAGATGCCTCAGCAGCAAGACCATCCTCTTGCTAATGTGCTTCAAGTGACCACTAAAGAAAGCAGTCTCTAAGCTATTGGATAAAACGTTAGTTATTTGAAGATAGGCTGTGTTTTACTTTTTACATGGGAATAATGGCTTTCAGTTTCAGAAAGAAATTGTTGCTGATGACTATGTTTAAAGATACAGTAGCCAACAATGGGATACAGCTATCCCACAGATAGTCTCTTTGCTTGGGCTAGATATAAGAAGATTGTGTTTGAAGGACATTTCATGTTTTCAGCTCTCAGCCCGAATGAGATGTTTGTCTGCAGACACTTTCTTGTATAAGTAAAATCTTAAAGAATCTAGAGTTCCTGTAAAATAGTTGGAACTAGAGGCAATTCAACATTCTAGGCCTTATCAAGTTTAGGAATTTATCTTTTATTTGCAGCCTGGCAATAAAGACTGGAAATGATATGGAAATGAACTTACTAAATCAGCAGCCAGCTGAAATGTTGAGTATTCTAATTGTGTCAAGTGTTATGGATGTACTGGTCACAACTCCCTAGCTAAGAGTGCACTTACAGCAGGGATTTAACCTCTTTATGTATGAATATAAAGCCTATTCTGCCAAATATATAGCGCTTACACTTTAAGTACAGAACTAATTTTACAAGAATTTACAAGACAATCTACAAATTTATTTGAGCTGAAATTAATTTAAAACTGGGTCCTTTGACACAGGATGCTAAGCTTCATAGTCTTTTTCTTGTCAAGAATGATCTTAACAGGATGATACTCTTCAAACTGTCTGTATAGCTAAAAGTAACTGAAATCTTACGTATAGGCTATAATTTGAAGAAGTAGGCTGTAGCTGAGTTATAAATGACTATATCTAATTGTAGCTATGTAAACTACAGACAGGGTCAGGTCAACAGCTCAGGTAATTTTTAAGAGGAGCCATTGTCACCCTTCTTATACAGCTAATTTACATGAAACAATTACATTGGTTGTAATAAATCCACGATAGGAAGACTAGATAACTTGGGGGGAAATGTCTTTTAGAAATCAGTTTAATTTGGGACCATAAACACTTAACATTATAATGATTTTAAAAACTTATCACATGTCTTTACAGGACAGAGTTAAGATTCTTTGGTATCTTAATGTCTTTGGATTTCTTAAGTGTAACCATAACCCTGAATTTCGTGAGTTTTGTAATGATTGGTTTTGAGAAAACTGCAGCATCCTGTAATGGTTCACCCTTAAATTAATTATATTTACATTCAATCTTTAAACTAAATTAAAATGTAGTTTATCTTGGAATTGGAGACTGTTCTAATTTACCAGACCCTCTAACAGCTAACTTAGAAAGATACTTATCTGTAGCAAGAACAGACTTAATAAAGTTCTAACCATCTAATTATTGATCTCCTCACTTGTGTGCATCTGTCCCTTCTAGTACAAGGGAAAAGAAAACCATGCATAGAGAGGTGGCTCTCAATAAGAGTATGTAGATCAGTTACCAGCTTGCTCCCTCCCCAGTGATTCTTAACCATGGGTATTCTTAGAATTCCATGTTGTTCTACAGGTATGCACAGAGACTATTAAACAAAAAATAATCTAATAATGATATAGGAAGACAGACCTTCCGTCCTGTTGATTAGGAAAAGAGGATAGGACTTCTTTCTTACTGTTCAGAAATACTTCAAATGCTTGCCTTAATAGTCAATTGATGCTATGCAGTAGTTTGTAAAAGCAACAGATTAGGTATTCTGTATCTGCTGGGCAGTAAATGTCTTGGTACATTTAAAGTATAATTAAGCTTTAAGAAAACACTTGCAGGATATGTTCATATACCATATCAAATTTGTGAAGGGGAGGTTCAAGATTAGAGCATCATGTTACTTTACAAAACAACTCCTGTGTAGTGGTAGCAGTAAAAATATGTATGTAAACCTGCTTTACCTTAGCAAGTGCCTGTGACAATTGTAAGCTGACTTAATTGTGAGTTTAAATAAACATTAATACTGTGACTTCCAAGGAAACTAAAATTAGCAAAGTCCGAAGGGCAACAGTCTCAAATTGGCTAAGATCCTAGACTTTTATATGGTGTACATAAACAAAATATGCCGAGGGCTTTCCTTTATGTATTCAGAGCTGGTGGACTCGTATATTTAAATTCCTGATGACAAATACATTATGAGAATTTCTAAAAGTATTTGTCTAGCATTAAATAGGACAGTACTCTAATTTCCTTTTGAGGAGTGAAGATGTGGGCGTGGTGCTGAATCAGCATGATGACCTATTCTGGATTGGCTTATGCATATCTTAGAACAGAGAATAGTATTGTCATTGTCCAGCATCATTTTTGTGGGTGTTTAAGTGAGAAACCCTGTTAGAACAGTGACAAAATGTTGTCATAGCAAAACAAAGAGCTTCAGATTAATTGTTTTATTCTGCTTTAAGTGGTAAAGACTTAAATTGGTTAGACATGCACAATTTGTGTTGCCTAAAAGAGCTGAAGTTCTAATAAACTGCCCTTGCTTGTAGAAATTAAACCACTTCTTAAACTCTAATTTGGTTTTAAAATATTTAAAGTGAACTATTTAACCACTCTGATCATCCTCCATGTTATCCATCTTGAAACCTGTCAATGTGCTTTAATAATGCATTGAATTGTGGGACAAGGAACAGCAGTATTTTATGATTCATTAATATTGCTTTGCTCACTTGAATTGCACTATGGATGGTTCCCAATATTATGGCTTAACTATGATTACACATTCAAAGAATCCCAGGTGTTTGAAGCTAAATGTGATTATCCAAATATCTGCTTCCCAGTTAATTTGAGTGATTGGACATATGGAATATAACATATTTAAATAAAAGCAGGGATCTGAATGTGGTCCTACCAAATTGCCTTGTCTTGCTTTCTGACGTCAAAGTAGTCCCTGTGTAATAAATCTTGCTGATACCCTATTTTGTATCATGGGAATGCCTGGGGAGGATGACTGACAAAGTTGTGCAGTGAATCCTGTGTGAAAGCACTTCTACACTACAAATCTAGCTGTTGGGAGAATATGGTCAAATATAACTTTTTTTTTTCCTGGGACAATCACATTTTGAGTATAAATGAGATCAAACTGTTTAAAAATCATGCTAATGCCTTAAATTCTTAGCATACAAGGAACTTCTATCTACACTTCAATAAGGAACTATGCTTTTATGGTGCTTGTGGCACTGGGTCCCTCAAAACTGTTGAATTTGCAGTGTTGATGGACTTTAAATGGGTTTAAAGTAGGACTTTGTTTGAGATGAGCCACTAGTGGAATTAAGATTCTTCGGCATGATTATAATAGAGTTTTTAAAAGGTGGTAGTTAACCACTCTTAAACCATGTTATTTAGCTTTCCCCATATTAATAAATATAAAGAGGGCCCCCACAAAAATATTTCTTGGACTAGGAATCTTTGTGTTTAGAGAGTACATGTGTATGCAACTCTGAAAAATGCTCTTGTAGGATCTCTGTTCATTCTCTTGAAAAACAAAAAACACGTCTGTTAGCCCCTTCCTGGAGATGCATGTAACTCACATTTTCCAGTTGGTGACTGCTGTTGGTTTTTCTCCACACTGTACTGCCAGCCCTTGTTTGTTTAGGGCAGGGAACTGTGCTGACGTCCTGTCTGCAGCCTGCTAATGCGTAATGCGGCAGTCAACTATATAGTGGCTCTAAATAAAGGATAGGTTGGGTAGATGAATGCACAGTTTGTATAAAGGGTGAGCTTCCAAATGGCTTCCACACTTCAAAGTCCTAGTAATAGAATGATACATGTCTGGAATTTGTTAGAACATATTCATGCTTTCCCTCTTTGGAAGAAATGTTTTTCTCTTTGGAAGGGAGCTGGGATGAGATGCTGACACCAGTATTTTAAGAAGAATTTAGACATCAAACTCTTTATGCCCTCTAGTTCTAATATTTTAAAAACTAATTTTCAGTAAAGTATTTTACATCAAAGTACAGCATAATACCATGAGAGCCTAAAAAATATTACACTCATCAGAGCGTGCTGCAACAAAACAGTAAAAAGTTCCATGATAAAGAATGCCCTTAAGGAGACTGGATTATCTGTTTTCAGGCTTCAGTAAGGTGGATAAATAATCTTGTCAGTTTATACTGAACTGTATCTAAGTTTTGCTTAGCTACAGAGATGAAAATTTATCAAATGATAAACTAATATTCAACATGCTAATTGATTTCCGTTCCCTTCTGGGTGTGGCAGCGATGGAACCATGTTTCACCTCAATTCCAGAATGAGATAAGAAAGCTCTGACAAAAAGCATTGCTATATGAGGTAGATATAATGTAGCATGGTGCTTGTTCTTATTGGGCCGGTTTAGTGCTTGATGCATTATATGGAACTTAACTTTGTTGTGTCAGGATGAAGAAATTTACTAAAAAGAATTGTTTAATCATACGAAAGCTCTTGATGTACCAGGCTCCTGAGTTTTGCTGCAAAATCTCAGTTATTAGTTGTACTGATTTAAGGTGTATGTTATCCGTGCGCCATCTGCACATTGTCTTGTCCATCTTGATATATGCTCTGTAATAATACCTTTAACTTGGAGGGAGAAGAGGGAGCCTGCACCCTTGAAATATTTTGTACTTTAGGAAACTGAAATGTTCTGTTTTGCTGCTTATGTTAGAGACCATTTGGGGGGAAATAGCTGGTATTATCTGACAAGCTCTGCTCAAACTTGAAGCTGCATATGGTCTGTTAACAGCAATTTATCATAACTAACAGTTCGTTATGGGCTTCAGCTTTTTGATGCATAAGTCCCTTTCTTTGTAATGTCAGAGTTTTTGTTCCATAATGTTTTTTAAAATGGGCTTTTTATTAAAATAAGATCTCGTTACAATGAAATGGTAAAAGTTAACATATTGGGTAGATTCTTGTTCTGATAAATTGAACTGTAGTATATCTTGAGCAGAGACTTTAATACCCTTGGGAGTATCTGGAGACACATGAGTATTTATCAGGAAGATTAGTTGTGGATTACTGTAGTGGAGGGATGCCAAGGAATGTAGTACTTGAATTGCCTAGTGGCAGAGGTTGGCATTGGTGCTAGAGTTAGAGTTCAGTTCATCAAGAATTGAACAGCTTTTTTTCCTCCTAATAAAGACAACTGTCACATTAACACACTTCAAGACATTAAGCCCAATAATGTGTGTTGGGGTTATTCTGCCATATCATGGCCCTGCAGTTATGTAGTCTTCTGTAACCTTAATGCCTTGCACAGAATGCTTGACTCCCTAGGTGGGGTGTGCTCAGTACTTAAAAGCATGCAGTTGTGTTATAGTCATTTTTCTGTAGCTTTAGCCAGGAATTTAAGAAGCGTCCAGGTTTTTTTGAATAATCATGCCGTTAAAAATACCTTAAAATTCAGGATTATACTTATGTAAAATACCTTGGAATAGTTTGTACGGAAGCCCTAGGGGATCATAAACCTGGTGCATTTAAAATAAGGAGCTGATTATAAACCTGTGGTCTTCAGGGATAACTTCATAAGAGGTGATTTCAGAAACTAGCTCCTTTATAATAAGGATCCACTATTTAAAAGTGAGGCATTCTGCAGTAATTTTTCCTTTATCCTGTAGGATACGTGTGCTTTAGTATTGAACCAATATTTTTTCTTGTACTTATAAACATAGCATTGGTCTGTTTGCTGCATAGATAATCTCTTTTTAGAGCCAATATTTAGAAGTTTACTATTGCACACTTATGTATTACTAAAATAAATGAGAATTAACACTGGTTCCACTTGACTTGCATATTAAGAGTCGGCTTTTTCTGTAACTGTATTTCAGATCAAAGATCATAGTAGTCAAAAGTGTAATGTTCAACAGTGTGTAACAAGTGCAAGTTCATAGTTTAATACTATAATTTCTATTTGGATAAAGCATACTGTCAGCTGTATCTAGTAATCATGTGTCCAGATTCAAGAAGTTAAGCGGCTGAGTGTGGCTGGGTAAGAGGAGTGGAAATTATTCCTTGTTCATTAAGTCTGGAAAATATACTTGAGGGTATGAAAAAATGGGGAGGGGGTGGGGAAAAAGGTCTTCCCAAGTTAAAGCTTTTTTTACGTTGAGTACGCTGCTTAAGTTAACATAAATGTTCATTTTAAGTCCTGAATTAAAGAAATACTGTGAAGTTAAATTTGACATTGAACTTAATTTGCGAACACAAGTTATTATAGAACCTATACCGATAGAAATGTTTTCAGGACACATAAAAATCCGGTGGCAATGAAGAAATCTTTGCTGTCTGCAACCCCATACATTGCATCATTTAGTATGAAAACCTGGTGGTGAAACTGATGAATGTTTGCATTGTTCAAGCTGTGAGAAATGTTAACTGTAAATAAACTTCATTAATGGTGAAATGTAAATTAGATTTAAAAAAAACTTTAGAAACCTGAAGTGGGGATAATAACGTTAAGTAAAATTTTAAAAAGCCAAACCCCTATTCAGGATGTATCCCTTAAATAGAGAGACTAGTGTACGCTAAGTTCAGTGAGAATTCAACTTGATGGAGTTCTGCAAAAACACAGAAGTTCACTTAGTATCTACCTGTTTAATACATGAATATCCAGTTTTATCACCAGTACCCAATAAGGGAATATGAAATCTTTTTACAATCTGAAAGCAAGTATTAATTTAACCTGAGAATTCCAGTGTATGATAAACTAAAGGCTGAGGTTAAATCACATTAGTGAATGAGGCTCTAGATTTGTAACAGTTAAGACCACTGGAATTTGTTCATACAATTTTGTCCAAAGCTTTTCTGTGTAATGTGTGCATCTTTGACTTTTTCCTTATTTGCTCCCTCTTCAGTCTTTCCTGTATTACTGACTTGGGTTTATCTTTTCTCCCTTTAGAGAGTTTTGAGGTGACAGTCACCAAAGAAGGTGATAAAGGGTTCTTTCTATCCCTTTTATGAATATTAACCCACTAACTTTGGTTATGAAATGGGGAATCAGCACCTAAACAGAAGATCCTGTCATGCTCTTTTACCCCCATTTTATTCTCCCAGTTTTTTTCTATTTTAAAATATATTGATAGAAACTGTTATGTAGCCAAACCCTTGGTTAGAAATATCTTTAAATCAGACATCCATTTGAACTGTTTGGGATTATATTTAGGATATATGAACACTGCAATTAAGCTTTGGTTAAAAAATAGTACTTTCACTTGTAGCTTACATTTTTGGGGCATCTTAGGTTTCTCCCACACATTTTTTTGAAGAAGTAATATAATTGCCAAAACATAGCCACAACCTGCAATACACTTTCCTCACTATATGATTAAGTAGTAATAGTAGATCTGATTTATAATCCAGTTTATAAATAGTTTTAGACATAATGAAAGTGATTTACTTTCTAGGTTTCTTTTTTAGGTCTGTTAGAAAGAAAAGTCTGACTAGAAAGGAATATCTAGTAAATCCCTCTACATGAAATAACTGTCAAGATTTAACATAATTGGTATATTAGTAGACAGCGTTGAAATGGATGCCTGAAAAGTTGGTATTTCTACCTTTGTCATTCAGTAGTTTATTTTGATTCCCTAATTTTAGCCAGGTACATTGCACAGGAAGACTTTGTCCTTTTGACCTGTTGACAGAATTTCTGTAATTGTGGTGCTGAACCTCTACCTGAAGCTTCTTCACCTCTCAACTCGTAAATGTGCATTTTAACCTTCTGCTTTGGTCAAAGTAAACAAGCTGCTCAGCTATTCCCAGTAGCTTGGCATAGAAGATATTACCAGTGGCCTTGGCTGTATGCTCTCATAAGATCTACTCTTACCCTAGAGCTATCTCAAGTACTCCTGTGAAATGCCTGTCTACGTTTCTCTTTTGTATTCCTGCATGAATGGATGCAAAGTAAACAAGTTGCTTGGAAGGCAGACATATGCTTTTTTTTACTAAATTTCTCGGAACTCACCCATTTTAAAGCACAGTGCTCTTGCTTTGTCCACAGACCCTCACAAATCCCTGGCTGCAAAATACTGAGTCATTTACATTTGAAAATGCATGGAGAGGTTTCTGACTGAAATTCTAACCTGTGCTGCTTTGAATCTCTAGGTGAGATTTGTGGATTTAAAATTCATGGGCAAAATGTCCCCTTTGATGCTGTGGTAGTGGATAAATCCACTGGTGAGGGAATAATACGCTCTAAAGAGAAACTTGATTGTGAACTACAGAAGGACTACACATTCACCATCCAGGCCTATGATTGTGGAAAAGGACCAGATGGCGCTAATGCAAAAAAATCCCACAAGTAAGTAAATCTGAGGGTGGCTGAGGGGAATTTCAGTTTAAGTAGTCTTCTGATTGATGTGGCCTATAGTCTGTATATTTGAAATGAACGTAAATCAGGTGATTCTGAAGGCTTAAAAATTATATTAATGCAAGTGGTTCAAAGCAAAACGAGAATTGCTTTGAAGTCGCTACACGTAAATTCTAGGGTGTAGTGACTTATTTGTCCTTTGACATATTGACACCTCCGGATGTTCCACAGGAAACTAATGTGCTAAATTAGGCTAAATTGGAAATACTGAGGAAAGCAGTTAGAATCCCATGAGAGCAAGGACCTCCAAGGGAAACTGAGCTGAAAGAGTAGTCCAAAGAAAATCTCTCCAATAGGTGTTAGTATTGTGGAGGGATAAAGGAACACATGTTTCTATAATTTCCAAGCAGCCTGAATAGAAAATCAAATTGTTGGTTTAAGATTCCTCTCTTTCTAGATTAAAACAACAATACCAGAGCAATCTGCTCTTTATGTAGATGGAAAGGAAATAACCACATAGTAACATCTGCTTTAAAAATAATACAGCACTTTGGAAGAAACATCTGTACAGCATGTGGCAGACTACTGGTAGTGCTCAGGGAAGAAGGGCATAAACAAGATGAGGATTGGGTCAGGAGGAGATGTCATTACTTTCCTAGCTATATATCTTACCTAAGTTAAAGGGGATACAAGCATGGGAAGCCTTTTTGTAGGGAAAGATGCTGTAGGAAAAGTGATATTTAGGTAAACAAAATATTTGATAATACAATCAACTATTGAAGAAATACTCAAAAGGAAAAGATTACAAACCACTTCAGAGACTGGGTGGAATTCTATCCTCTGTAAAGTGTGGCTTCATGTGACTCCCTCTGCACAGCAGCTGTTCATTTTGTAGTAGAATTTGCAATTTTCAGCCACTTTTCCCCATTGCTGCAGGAGATGGACCAAACACAAAATGGCAGAGTCCTGTGGCACGTTATAGTCTATAAGGTGCCACAGGACTCTTTGCCGCTTTTACAGATCCTGACTAATACTGTTACCCTTCTGATACCAAACACAAAATGTAAATGCCAGTTCCCACCAAAAGGAACATTCCCTAGATACAAAAGGGAAGACAAGCGGAGTCAACAGTTTAGAGCAAGCCCAGTGCATGGGTAAAAAAGCAACAGCACTGTGATACTTGCTTCCTAGAGCATCAATAAATGACTGCTTAAACTCACCCCCGGTGTCAAAAACTGCACTTTCACTTTGTGGGTGGCTAGGCTCTTAGTCATCAGCTCTGTATTACTTGTTCTCTTGGTGTTGAAATATGTTACTCTCATACAAATTATTGAGAATGTACTATCCTGAATCTCCTTAACTGATGTGTGGCAATAAAGTTAATCTCTTCCTGCTGATGAAAATGTATCCTGCATTAAAGGAAATTTAAATGTCTAGTGAGTCTCTTTGCACTGCATTTGTTGGCCATATTGGCTAAAATAAGCCCCCTTTTTAAAAGAGAAACTCTTAGGTAAGCATTAGAAATATTTACTTCTGGAGGACGGAGGCATTAATAAAATGTTTCTCTCTAATGTTTTTACATTCCTGACACTTGTTCCATGATTCACACTTTGCTCTTTGTTGTTTTCTTCATTGACACATTTTTCCATTCTGTATTTACGCACACACTGTGACAAGTGCAAGAGGAAAGGCACTGTGTCCCAGACTTTCTGGGATTACTTGGCTCATGATAAAATATTTTAGATGGGTTTTCTGCTATTTTCATAATCTCTGACCTTTCACTTCCCCCTACAAAAAAAGAGCTAATTTTGTTTTAGCTGACTTACACAACTTTATATATTCTTATTGAAACAAAACTAGTCTAATGTTCTTGATTGAGCCAGTAGTCTGAAGCCTGACTTCTAATTGTCATTTTATATTTGTTTTCCATAACAAATTGTTAATTAAAACATAATATTAGGTGTAGTATAAGCTTGCTATCTGATGGTGCATGATAGCAGAAAGGGATAGTAGCGTGTTTGAAGCACACAATTAATAATCAGATATTGAGGTTTTATTCCCAGTTTGCCACAAATTTTAGTTTTTTAACCTTTCTTTGCCTCCCTTTTCCTCTGTAAAATGGCAATAACTTACTTATTGCACAGGGGTGTTAAGGACTTATTACTCCTGGGGGAATTCTGCACCACTGTGCATGTGCAGGATTTATGTCCCCTGTAGATTTCTTTGCTTCCCTACAGAAAAATTACTTTCTGATCGCTCCTTCAGCTACAGGGGGAGGAATCACTGTACACGGAGCTGCTCGCCCACCAGCCATGCATCCAGACACTTGTGCTGAGCCAGACCCCCACTCCCCCTGCTCCTGGGCCACCCAGATGAACCACAAGCACCCAGATCCCCAGCATACCCCCAGATTTCAACTGACATTCCTATGTTAGTTGAATGGCAGCTCTCTAACATTCCTATTTCACCCAGTGTTAAAAGCTGACCATTCTGTCTCTTCTCCAGAGCAACAGTACATATTCAGGTGAATGATGTTAACGAGTATGCTCCAGTGTTTAAAGAGAAGTCCTACAAAGCAACAGTTATTGAGGGGAAGAGGTATGACAACATCCTGAAAGTAGAAGCTGTGGATGCAGATTGTTCTCCCCAGTTCAGCCAGATATGCACCTATGAAATTGTAACTCCAGATGTTCCCTTTGCTGTTGACAAAGATGGTAAGAACCAAGGAGGGGGGAGAAATTGTTCTAAAGTGGTACTTTAGAATAATGTTTCAAATTTGGTCAATGTCAAAATAAAATTAGTGCTTCAGAGTATTCTATTACAAACTTAAATCACTCCATTTTATAATCTAGTTCTACAGTGTAACTGAGCAGACATGTTTTTGTGAGCATTTTAGAGTCCTATTTGAACTGTATATAATATAAGGTAGGTTGTCTTTCACCGTTAGTATGAACCTCGCTATTTCACCTGTCTAACATATCTAGCTTCCACAAGTCTACATTCAGTGCCACACTCAAATAGCAGTGACTTCAAGTGTTTGCTGCTTCTGAAATTTTATTTTGTTGGAAAGTGTTGTGTCTGTGTCCAGCGCGCCATCCATATTCCCCCCCGCCAATATTTTAGAACCCAGGGACCAAAGAGAGCAGTTTCTAAGGCATTTGCTGTTTTGGTCAGGAAGGACAGTCTTTTTCAAACTTCTGTAGCATGTTTAATTGTGGGCTTTATTGAAGAAGCTGGTGCCAAGTTCAGGTCTTATGGGATGTTAACCATGAAGTACAGAGCCTATGGTCTGCTGCTGTTTTGTCTTTTAAAAACAGCAATGTAGATATACCATGTTCTAAACCAGCTGTTAAGATGGTTTTTCTTTCTATAACTGTTCTTCCGTATTTAGGATTGGTTTTACAAATAAACTTTCTATAAAGCTTGAAAACACCATGTAAAACCTTATTTAAGACAGAGAGGGCTTGAGAGGTTACACTATGGAGTGGAGGATGCTGTGGTCAATGAAAAGTACAAATTTAACTTGCTCCCTGAACTGTGAAGGCCACATACCGTTAGAGTTCTCACTCCTCATCTGCAGACAGTTAAATCTTTGGTTTTATTGAAAGATTTACACTAACATAATGAGCTGCAAAAAGACAGTGCTAAGACTGCATCTGCTGCTGTATTTATTTGTGTTAATCTTCTGGATTTAATCTTAAAGAATTGAGTTTGCTGTTTAGGGTATTACACCCACATAAATTGAGGGAAGGGTTAATTAAAGCTTAATTACATGTTACTATCCAAGTCTTAGCACCTGGAGGGGAAAAAAGTATACTTAATGAAGCTGAGTCTAAAAGATGAACATATATTTGCTGTTAATTGGCTCTCCACTTTTGCCAGGTTATATAAAAAATACAGAAAAGTTAAACTATGGCAAGGAGCACCAATATAAGCTTACAGTGACTGCATATGACTGTGGGAAGAAAAGAGCTGCTGAGGATGTATTGGTGAAGATTAGCATTAAGCCTACATGCAAGCCTGGCTGGCAAGGTTAGTTCAATCCCCTCCTTTCACCAGCTGCTATTACTTTACTGCAGTTAAACACTGGTAAACACCAGAGATCTCTAATCTTATTTCTTTGTGTGGATATACAGGCTGGAGCAAAAGAATGGAATATGAGCCTGGGACTGGTTCTCTGGCTCTATTCCCTAATATACATTTGGAGACCTGTGATGAACCCATAACTTCTATACAAGCAACAGTTGAACTAGAGACTAATCATATTGGGAAAGGTTGTGACAGAGATACTTACTCTGAGAAATCCCTTCACAGACTCTGTGGTAAGAATGCATTGATTGGTTTGAAACTGAGTAAAAGTCAGAATAAGGAATATCAAACGAATGGGCAGACTCAATAACGAGTCAGTACAAAAGTTGCCCCAAAATCTTATCTAGCAGACCTTTATATACTTGGTGAGTCTGACTGAACTTGATGTTTTCAAATGACTATCTCATCAGAGGAAGAAGAATCATATTGTAGTCCCCTTTTAACCTCCCTATTCTCCTATTTTGGGCAGTAATTTCTCTTACTGGTGAAAAATGCTCCAGAATTGAATGACTGGGGGTGTGTGTGGATGTTCATTATTATTGAAAACTGCCTATTTTTCAAGATGCAGGACAAATGTGGGGGTGTCTTTTCAGAGGCCGTGATGAAGAGATGGATTATAAAGTGGAGAAAATAAGTCCTGGAATGAAGGACTTCACTTAAACCAGCTAAATCTATGCTCTGTTGCATAGGGGCTAGAGGGCCCTTTTGCATTCACCTATGCTCTGATTAGGAGGATTAAAATTCGTGAGCCCCTCCGATGCAAAATGAAAGGATAGAAATTATGGGCCAGTCTGTCAATGATGTTCAGCACCTTCAGTTGAAGTCACCCAAGACTGTGGGTGGTTCAGCACCTCTGGAAGTCTGGCCATATGCTTATAATATGTTGCCAAACCGTCTCATTGGGTGTGAGAAGGAAATTCTCCTCCCAAAATGTTAACTGAGGCTATGTCTACGCTACAGTTTCGTCGACAAAAGTTATGCCTCTGTTGCATGTCTGCACTGTGCTCACTGTGTCGGCAGAGCGCATCCATATTAGCAGCTCTTGCATTGACACAGAGAGCAGTGCACTGTGGGTAGCTATCCCTCTGTGTGCAACTGGCGGCAGGGTGCTTTGGGAAGGATTTGCAATGCCTCATGGGGCAGGTATAGCATCACATGATGCAGATTTCTCAATCCCATCTTCCATGTGCATCCAACTAGATTGCCAGCCACTTTTCAACTGACGTGTTGGGGGAGAGTATTTGTGGGGGAGAGACAAACTAGCATGTACTGGGGGAGTGTGTATGTGCGAGATACTGTGTGTGTGTTGGGGGGAGAGTGAGTGTGTCGGTGTGCTGTCTCTTTAAGTTCAGACAGAGGCTGGAGCAACCAGTCCTGCGGCAGGGAGAGGGGGACACTTCCCCCCCCATATTAATCACTGCCTCCCTCCCTGGCTCTGCACAGCAGTTGTCCTTGCCCCCTCCCCCTTCCAGCCTGTAGCCTGTCTGCCCCTGTGTTCCTGTTGCCTGGGGAAAGCAGGATTTTGGGTTAATGATTTGCTATTTGCTGCCATATGCTTAGCTGTCAGAACTTCCCAGAGATTTAAAAACGGAGAGGCGCATGCCTGCGTAGCTGTATGCAGTGTGGCAGAGTTCGAAACAGTGAGCAGAGTGGTCATGGTGGGCATTGTGGGATAGTGGGGGAGGCCAATTATGGCGACATAATGAATGGCAGTGTCTACACCAGTGCTTTGTCTCTTTAACTTTGCTGCGAAAAGCTCTATGTCCCTTGTCAAGGTGGCTTTATTTTGTCGGCAAAACAAGAGTTTTGCCAACAAAAGTAGCATTATAGTATGTACATCTCTACTGTTTTGTCAGCAAAAGCTGCCTTTTGCTGACAAAACTGTGTAGTATAGATAAGGCTTAAACTTATTCTCTGTCCCTTATCATCTCTCCTCTTTACACTATTGTCTTTATAATGGTGTAAGTTTTACATGAGCAATTCTGCTTACTCAGGGGCTGAACTTGACTTGTATGTAGGTTTTAGGTGGATACGTGTGTGCAGCAGTCTTATTATCTGCTGAAACTTTAACCAATAACATCCATATTTGTGAACTTTACTTAATATTGTGGCAGTTCCTGAGCTGCTGGCACTATTAATCAATGCAGAAGTCTGGTGTGCTTCACTGTGACATCAGTTACCCTGGATTTGGAGTTCTGAGTAAACAGAATGCTGAGCTTCTTTTAGGGAGTGGATATTTTGCATGATTAAACGGCCATTCTTGTGACTGATTTGGGCTCCAAAGGGAATCTCATCCAGCCCTCTTTAACCAGAAGAAGTAAAGATCTCAAGACTGGTAAAGAGTTATAACAGGAGAAAAGTGGTGTCATCCTCATGGCTCTGGAATTCAGGAAGTAAAATGCCTTAATGTATGATATTATGACTCCTAGCATAAACAGTGACAAGGAGGCTCTAGGTAGGCAAAGCCTAGAGAGCAAACATTGTTTGCTACATTGGATGTCTACCAAGAGGTTAAATGGCTGGAACAAGTAATTCAAAGCTGTTAGGCTTGACCATGTTTAACTACATTGCAATTTAATTTAAAATTGCTTGGTGCATGACACTAATACAGGATTCTTACAGCTAATGCTGAAAGGTTAGCAATCAAAACAAACAAACAATTTGGTTTGACACCAATTCTTAGATTCCTTCTGTGTGTTTTTAGTAATATACTTTTATTGTAGGTGTTTCCTCTGGCACAGCTGAGCTGCTTCCCCCTCCAAGTAGCACTGCTAACTGGACAATAGGACTTCCTACTGATAATGGCCATGACAGTGACCAAGTCTTTGAATTTAATGGCACTCAAGCTGTGAAGATTCCAGATGGCATTGTCACAGTCAATCTAAAAGAGCCCTTTATGATTTCGGTGTGGATGAGGCATGGGCCTAGTACCAAGGAGAAGGAGACAGTACTCTGCAATTCAGACAAAACAGGTTTGTAAATACTTCAATTGTAAACAGTCTCTCTTTGGTTTTGGTGATATATTTGTTGCAGGTCACTCAAGGCTCTTCTAGATTAGATTCACTTTGGAAGCAACAAGCCACGCTGAAAAACTCACTTTTATTCTGGAGTAATATCCAGGTAGGGAGTTATATTGGCATAGCTAGAACAGTATAATTATACAGCTGTAGTTCTACTGATCAATTTTCCTGTGTAGACAAGCCCTTAGAGTATTTAGTTTTCGTGTAGATAAAGGGAACTTAATACCAGTTTCTTTATACTGTAGAGATTTTAGCCATTGTGATATACCAATTGATCTGGCAGTACAATCTGTTTAGATTGTGTGATTTGAAACTCATTCTTGATACGTCATGACTATCATGAGGCTATATGCAGTAGGTTTAGCAATATGGATCCTCACTGTTCTGTTCTGTTCTCTTTTTTTTTAAAGAGGATTGAATGTGGAATATTTGCTTCTAGGGGAAAATAGCTCTCTCCCTCTCCTTCCACCCCCTCCATGGTGAAGCTGCTCTTATCCTTTGAATAGTTTCTGTGAATGCTTCAAACACCGTTTTGAAGACAGTATTTGTGATGGGTTCGGTCACAGAGACCCCCTTGGGACTGTCGCCTGTCATGCTGAATTTACCTCTGAGCCCATTTTCCCTGCCAGCTTGGGATTCCAGAACCCTGCCTTGTTGAGCCAGACATGCTAGCTTGCTGCAACACAGACCAAGGTCTGGTCCATGCCCCCAAAGCTGCAGACTTTAACCAAAAACTGCTCAGCAGGTCACCTATCTCCAGCACCGAGATCCCAATGGGATCCAAAATCCAAATAAATCCGTTTTACTCTGTATAAATCTTATACAGGTTAAACTCCTAAATTGTCCCTCCTCTATAACACTGATAGAGAGAGATTCACAGCTGTTTGCCTCCCCTGGGTATTAATCACTTACTCTGGGTATATCAATAAACAAAAGTGATTTTATTAAGTATAAAAAGTAGGATTTAAGTGGTTTCAGGTAATAACCGACAGAACAAAGTAAGTTACCAAGCAAAATCAAACAAAACACACAAGTCTAAGCTTAATACATTAAGAAACTGATTACAAATAAATCTCACTCTCAGATGTTCCAATAGGTTTCTTTCGCAGACTCGACTACTTCCTAGTCTGGGCCCAATCCTTTCCCCTGGTACAGTCCTTGTTAGTTTCTACAGGCGTTTTGGGTGAAAAGCAGGGACTTTCTCATGACTGGGACCCCTTTTGTTTGGCACAAGGCAGGAATCTTTTGTCTCTCTGGGTTCCCACCCCTCCTTCTAAATGGAAAAGCACCAGGTTTAAGATGGATTCCAGTATCAGGTGACACATTCACTTGTCCTGTGAGACCCCCTCCATTCTTCCAGGGCTGGTCCGCACATATACAGGAAGGCTTGCAAGTAAAGAAACCATTTACAACCAATTGTCCTAGTCAGTGAGAGCCATCAAGATTCTAAACCACCATTAATGGCCCACACTTTGCATAATTACAGTAGGACCTCAGAGTTTATATTTCATATTCCTAGTTTCAGATACAAGAATGATACATGCACACAAATAAGAGGAATATATTCAGTAGGTTATATGATACTTTACAAGAGACCTTTTGCCTGAAGCATATTCCAGTTACATCATATTTATACTCATAAACATATTTTTACAAAGTATATGGTGTGCAATGTCACTGTATTGGTACAAAAGAATATCTGATAACTCTTCTTTTGTAATTGCTTGCTGATAGAGTACAAGATTCTTGCCTCTGTTAGCTAGAGCAGGGGATTTGTTCAGTGATTTTTAGGAGAAGGCTTTCTGGGTAACAAGCTGTCTGGTCTCTCAAAGGAAGCCAAGCCAAAAATACAAGCAAAGCAAAACAAAACAAGGCCCCCTATCATTAACAGAATTGAATTTGATCAAAAGAGAGAGAGACATCTCTTTACATCTGATCTAAGAAATATTTTTCAACCTACTGCTGATACTGTCTACCTAGTAGCAAAGATCATTCTTTGAAACTTTTTTGTGTGTGTTTGCTTGAGAGTATCAGGATCAACAAAGAATCCTTGGAATTATTGGAATCCTTGAAGTAATTTGAATGAGAAAAAATAAACTTAGTTCAGAGTTGTGCCCTATTTTAACAGGGGAGGGAGGTGTACAGAGGTGGTATGCAGCATATCTCCAAAACAGACTGCTTTTTCTGCGCAGTTATGCATATTCCAGTATTGTTTGAGGTTGATAATTTCTGAAATTATGAATCCCTTTCATCTTCTTTTCAGCAGGATATTATACAGTTTCTTTTTTTAAAAAAACTAGGTCTCTTATGTTTAATCATAATATGTTTCTATTCATAATACATTTGTGTTGTTGGGATGGGAAACTACAAGGTTTGGGGCTTTTCCTTTCTCTCCCTCCTTGGCTGATTTATGCAAGATATGGGTAACCTGAATTAAAATTACTTCATCCTCACTCTCACTTCCTTGTATCTCCCAACATCTTCCTTTTATATTTAGTTTAGATCCACAGTTCTCAAACTGTGGGTCAGGACCCCAAAGTGGGTTGCAACCCCATTTTAATGGGGTTGCCAGAGCTGATGTTAGACTTGCTGGGGCCTGAAGCAGGAGTCCCACTGCCTAGGGCTGAAGCTGAAGCCTGAGGGCTTGAGCCCTGGGCAGCAGTAGTCAGGCTTCAGCCCTGGGTAGCGGGGGTCAGGTTACAGTCTCCCCCGACCTGGGCTGAAGCACTCAAGCTTTGGCCCCCCTCCTGGCTTTGTCCACCCACCCCCTGTGCAGCAGGGGTTGGGCTTCAGCTCTGGCCACCCCACCAAGGGCGGTGAGAGTTGGGTTTCAGTCCCCCTTCCTGGGGTCATGTAGTAATTTTTATGTCAGAAGGGGGTCACGGTGCAGTGAAGTTTGAGAAACCCTGGTTTAGATTGTTAATTCTTTAGGGCATGGACCATATGTGTTTAATATCCTCGTGAAGCATCTTTCCTACCTATAGTGCTATTATACATAGAATCATAGAATCTCAGGGTTGGAAGGGACCTCAGGAGGTCATCTAGTCCAACCCCCTGATCAAAGCAGGACCAATCCCCAATTTTTGCCCCAGATCCCTAAACGGCCCCCTCAGGGATTGAACTCGCAACTCTGGGTTTAGCAGGCCAGTGCTCAAACTACTGAGCTATCCCTCCCCCCCCAAACATGTTAAATGGTGTTAATTACCAGCAAGATATGCTGTTTAATTGGTAACAGAAGATTTTTCACTACCCACAATTTGAATTTTGTTCGATTTTCTCCTATTGGTAGGCTTACCCCTGTGATGCTTCAGTCCTAGTCCTTGGTTAGGATGGGGAAGGAAGAACATGTGTCTTATTAGCTATGATGTTATCAGTATTACTGTTGGATTGTTTAGGAATGGATGACCTAAAACTCCTTCCTGGGCACTTCTTTTCCCTTGAAGCTATAGCATGCTTGATTTATTTTAAATCTGTCTCGTGCTCTCATTTGTGAAGCTTAATACTATTCTGTAGGACGGTATTAATAGCACATTCACATATCAGTCATGTAGTTTAGGGTTACGTGAATTCTCAACTATCGTTTCCAGTTCTAGAGTTTTAGGGCACAGGGCAATGGGAAAGAGTAACATTAATGTAACCTTTTGTGCAGATATGAACCGGCACCACTACTCTCTTTATGCACACAATTGCCGACTTGTTTTCCTCTTCCGCCAAGATCCTTCAGAGGGAAAAACTTACAAACCTGCGGAATTCCACTGGAAACTGAACCAGGTGAGTATGAAAAGGGTACTTGTTAAGAAATTACAATTTAAGTATCCATAGGAGCCTAAAACAGCATGATAGTTTTACTTGTAAATTAAGTCTTTGTGGCAATCCAAACTCCTTATTCCACAGTTTACTAAAATAAACTGAACTGTGTTTTATAGTTCTAAAGTTTCAAGGCCATATTCTGCTATCCTTATTCATGTAGAGTTACATCTTGCTTCTGTAGTGTCCCTCAGGAAGTCAATGGGGATTAGTTATGGAATACAGTTCAATTCTGTATGAGTAAGGGTGGTAGAAACTAACTTTAGGTGAGTAAATTAAGTGTTTAAAAGATAGGAACCAGATTTGGTGGAACTTGTCTCCATTGAACACAATAAAAAATGAATGACCATTGTACTTGCAAGTATTCCCATGTGTTTATAACAATTAAGTACTTGTGAGCATATGACTTTTTTGTAGCCAGAGAATGTAATAAGATAAACTGTTTTTTAATTTTGCACACTGGAAGAAAAATTTTCCTGACACCATGTGCATTGCTGGTGTTAGATAAGCAAACTGACTTATTGGTAAAGCAATTTTTGTAATATTGGTAGCAGTCATGATCAGGAAGACTAACATTAGAGAGTTTAATTTTTTTTTTATTGGACCAATAAATGTGAGCAAAATAAGTAAATTTGTGTGGTTAATAGCTCTCATATAGAGGTTCCTTTAACTGCTTCCAGCTAATGTTGAGGATCTGTTTGTTTGCTGCCAGTTATATAAGCAGTAAGACACATCTGAATTTCTGATGCTGGAATGTAACCACACAATTAGTAACTTTCTAGCATTCTTCACATACTGGCATATGCTGCTGTGATTATAAAATGGCCTTGTGCATAGGTATAGTGAGTTGACAACATTCCCATAATTGCAACCAGCTTCCATTATTAAAGATCTCTGATTTTGGCTTGGGACTCTTTTTTTTTTTTTTTTTCCGAAATTGCCATATTTATATATTACACAGAATACTTCAGCAGAACAGGATCAAAATTTTTCAAATAGTGTTTTAATATGGCAGTGTACTAAATGTACTCCAGTGAGTACTTTTCTTTTCTGATTTCGGCTGTGCTGTGTTACAGGTTTTGTAAAAATTAAATTCATTGCACAGAAATATTTGCCCATATGGTGACTTTGCAACTTTCCTTTGTTGGCAATAGAAGAAACTATTAATGGATTTAACACAGACAAGCTTCTTTGGAAACAGCTTTGCTGTCCACAACTTTATTTATATACTTAAAAAAAAAATTGTTTCTTGGACAAAAAATTTTACTTAAGAAATAAAAGGTGCTGGAACTCTGTTTTTAAACATTACCGGTCTTTCTCTTCCCAGGTGTGTGACAAGGAATGGCATCATTATGTCCTCAATGTTGAATTTCCAACAGTGACGCTCTATGTAGATGGAGTTTCATATGATCCTTTCCCAGTGACTGAGGATTACCCACTACATCCTTCCAAGATAGAAACTCAGCTGGTAGTTGGAGCATGTTGGCAAGGTAATGATTGATTTTCTCATTTCCATGAATGGTTAGTTCTCTTCAGGGCAATGTAAAAAGCAATCTTTCATCTCCTACAGATTTTTTCCTCTGGCCCACTATCCCATATTTCTTCTTTAATTTAGTCACCTTTTCTGGAGTGCCGTTGTACTCATCACACATAGGTAGATATGAAATACCAAATTTACATCTAGAAATGCCAGGCAGGGTTTCACTTAAGAAGTGATTTCTGTAATAACTATGGGAGTATAGTCAGTTTCATTTTTGGTAATACTAACAAAGGTACATTTTATTCTTAAGATTACTAGGCAGAACCTTTGTTTCAAATTAGGTTAGAAAACAGACTTTAGAAAAACCAAGCTCTCATTTTTGGCCATGTTTCTATTTGAGGATTTAATTAAGTAACAGTAATGTTTTCCCTTGAGGATTTTACCACTTGTGGTTATAAAAAGAAAAAAATAGCAGCAGTTTTATATGCCAACTAAGCTTCAATTGTGATTCTCTGCAGGCTGCTTAATGCTGATTCACAGCCTATATTACTGGTGATGCTTGCTCATCAAAAGCCTGAGAAAATGGGGCAGGTGTCCTCTGAACATGGAGCATTGGAAGTAGATTACCAAGGCACTGCAGTGGGCTGCTCAGTTCAGTGCTTTTTTTTTTTTTTTAAAAAAAGCATTTTGCTTACTGATGAAATTACTTACGAGTTGGAAAACTGCTGATCTAGCTAGAAAATCTTGACCTAATAGAACAATACTTTTTTAGTAGACAAGTATTAGATCATAGATATTTTACTATAGGTCTGCAAGCTTATGTCAAACTGTTGCATCTGCATACAGTACATAGGACATTCATAGAGCATGCAGTAAGGAGAGTCTTATGGTGCCTCTTTTTCTCTGAGATTTGAGGCCTTGGAAAGATAAAATGACAGTCAAGTGGTCAGAATAAGCATTACATATTGTGAGGGGCCTATTACCTTTTCAATACTTGCTCATTTGCAAAATTCATTAACTTGCATCCAGTCTCCCAATCATTAGAGTGAATTAGTGAGGTTCCAGTTCACTTCATTTATTGCTATATAGATGGATTTCAGATTATCCCTTTTTGTTTTGCTATAGTGCAGCAGCAAGTGGAGCAGTAACTAGCTTCCAGAGCGCTGCAGTGTGAAAGGGGAAACCAGAAATAATTTGCCAGCTAAATGTCTGGAATCCTCCAAGGCTTCGATATAGGCTCTTATATCCTAACACAAGCCCAATCATTTTTACCTGTTAATATTTGTGTTCCTTTGGTCTCCACATAGAGGTTCCCTGTTGTGATGTGCATTAGCACCACTATATAATCCTTTCATTCCTTCCTGCTTCCATCATGGCTGTTGCCAGTAATGGACTTGATTTGAAATGGGGATGCTAAAACTTTGGGATCGAGGACTTGTGGGTCTATCAGGAAATTCTATTGAAAACCTTATTTTAAGAGGATTATAACTCAGTCAGAGAAGAATTTATGCAAGAGTGAAACTAATGCTTAAGGTCTTGACCTGAGAGCAATATTGTTTGCTTTACCAAACTTTATATATAATCTAGATCAGCCCAATTTATTTAAAGAAGATTTTAAAACTTTTCCCTCCTTAAAGTTATGCTTTCTAAATCCTCTTTAACATTTTTAGTCTACTACTCTTCTAAAAAGCTGCAATTTCAAAAATTGGCCAATTAATATATGCAGTATTATTAAATTGGTCTGAATTATTAGTCAGTAATGGCTCCTTTTGATCTGTCCATAATACTTTTTTTCCTTAGGAGATCTGTTAACATAGACTTTAATCTCCCCATCATACCTGTGAAGATGGGAATATGAAGTATACCAGCTGCTGGGTTTGGCAATGGTTTATATAAGAAAATCCAACTCTGTGTCTAAGGCTAAAACTGATTAAATTCATACCAGTTGTGAGGAGCTGGTTGGGATATAAGCAGAATATGCTTGGTGAAAGGGTGTGTGTGTGTGTGTGTGTGTGTGTGAGAAATAACTTACAAGTCCCTCACTACTTGGTCCCTTCCCCATTGTCCCTATTCTTTGTCTTGCTTTTCTACAGAATATACAGGAAATGAAAATGACAATGAAACTGTGCCTGAAACATCTGCAGGTTGCTGGAGTATTTTCCACTACTTTTTTTTATTTCATTTTTAAGCCAAGACATTGCTTCATCTCACCCATAGCATGAAATGCAGGCATTGCATTTTGGCCATTGATACCCCAACATAATCTGCTTCTGGGCTGTTTTTTCATTGTACTGTTATTTCCAATGCTTCACTTCCTGATTTTATTTTTACTGCATATAAGTGCACATCCATGGACAAACTTGAAACCATTGTGATTGCAGTGAAGTGGTGTAATATGAGCCATTAATTAATGAGCCATTAATACAAAGTATTAGCTACACTTTTTTTATCCAGTTTTATTCAAATATCATTGCATAGATCTTATATGTAACCCAAAGGACAATATGTCTTGATAACACCTAGAATTCCCAGTGGAGTACTCACTTGACCAGAAGTCTGTAAAAATGTCAGTTGGAGCCAACAGAAATACCAGCTTTTCTTCCCATTTGGCTGACGTTGCAATGTTTTATTGTTCTACATAGTTTCAGTGGTTCTCTGGGTTTCATGTCTTGGTTTGAGATTTAATTTACTACATATTTCTAAGAGAATACATTTAGGTACTTAATATTTGTGTAAGGTCTGGAACTGCCTTGAATGCCGTAGAAGTACATACATGAGAAGATTTCTGATAGCTTACTTTTAACTTGGCAAACAAAAGCATAACAAGATCCAAGGGCTGGAAGTTGGAGCTAGGCAAATTCAGTCTGGAAGTGAGGGAAACTTTTAAATGAGGGAAACTATTGGAACCACTTACTGAGGGCTGCTGTGGATTTTTCTATCACTTGGATGTCTTTCTGAAACTGCACTCTAGCTCAATCAATGATGAACTTGAAATAAGAGTTACTAAGTGAAATTCTGTGCTCTGTGTTAGGCAGACTGGATCATTGTAACAATCCCTTCTGGTTTAAAATGTATGCAACACTTCAGGTTCTTGGTTTAGCATAAATTGTACTTTGTTGCACTTTCTCCTGTCCTGATAGGTGTCTCCTGATTTTCTAGCGTTAATGACCAATAGGAGATACCATTTCAGCACTAGGGTTAAAGTCTCATCAGAGAGCTCATAAGCTCTGTCTATGGTCTTCTTTAAGTACACCACCTCGCTGTATAGGCAAAAGTAACATTTGTGATGGAAACACTAGCCTCTGCTTCACAGTTCAGGATGGCCATACATGTCTGTTTTGAGGGCCATATGCATGATGAACTGTTTAATTCTTTCATTGTGCTTGAACATGATCACAAGTTTAATACCCGGAATGGATATAAACTAACTTGCATGTGAATACATAATGGTAAAATAAAGCACATTTGATGATAAAAAGAAAAGGTTTAAGGTCTATAAAGATTTTTTCCCCCTTCTCTTTATAAAGGTGGCGAACTCCACATGGCTCAGTTTTTCCGAGGCAATCTGGCTGGATTAATGATCCGGTCTGGTAAACTGGAGAACAAGAAGGTGATAGACTGCCTCTATACCTGCAAGGAAGGATTAGATTTGCAAATTGCAGACGGCATTGGCAAAGGCATGAAGGTAAATGTGCATATGGATGAAGTGAAATGCACCTGCCGTGATTTACTAAGGGTTTGTCTATACTAGAAATGCTACAGCGGCACAGCTACGGCTCTGCAGCACCACTGCTGGAGTACAGAAGGGTTCTTCTGTTGGTGGAGTAAACCCACCTCTCCGAGAGGTTTGGTCAGCAGGTCAATGGAAGAATTCTTCTGTTGACCTAGCACTGTCTTCAGTGGGGCATAGGTTGGCTTAACAACATTGCTCTGGGCTGTGAATTTTTCATACCCCTGAGTGATGTATTTGGTCAACCTAACTTTCTAGTGTAGACTAGCCCTAAGAAAGCACGTTCTTGACCTGGTAAAGATTTTCCAAATAGCTATATTATAGATGCAGCTTATAAAAGCAAGAGTGTTTTTTCTCCAGTATATCTTATACCAGTTCCTCAAATGAAATAATCTATACCAACTAAAGCATTTTTGTGCTAGGATAGCTGCCTTTCACTAAGACTGTTAGTGGTATAGAGATGCAGTTTAAAAAAAATCACACCCCTAGTGATATTAATAAACCAGCAAAAGTTTTCTAGTGTAGGCTTGGCCTCTAGTGGCCTTTGAGAATGCAAATGGATGCATAAGCGCACACGTATGGAGCCTAACAAAACAACTTAACATAATAGGTCTCATTTATGCGTAGGTATTTTATTTCAGTAGCAAGGCCTGTGAGAACAAGGCTACGTTTTCCTGACTTGTTAGCTATATCTCTTTCGGATGACTAGAGTGACAACATTGTTCCAAATTCCTGGAATTTTTCTTGGATAATGAAATACTGTAAATGTTTGACTTAAACTTTTAGGCTAATTGGGGAAGTTAAACTGAGTTGTAAAGCCAGTGACTAATGATTCTTTCTGCTTTGAATACAAATGCTAATTATCTCAGTGCTTAATAGTTTAAGCAGTGCTGAGCTTTTTGGCTTAATTATTCTAGCACATTGGTACTTGGATCTCTTTTTTTGATTTTTCTTCTGCTCTTTGGAATGGTTTCAGATTAATGTGAATCCCAGCCGGTCAACATTGACCTTGGAAGGGGATGATATTGACAGGTTTGACAAAGCCATGCAACATATTTCCTACCTGAATTCCCGCCAGTTCCCAACACCTGGAATCCGGAGGCTCAAAATCACCAGCAATGTCAAGTATGTCCTAGTGCAGAAAAATGCATCTATACATAAGGATATTGGGGACTTGGAGAAATAAACTAGAACAAAATTCTTTAGTGCAATGCCATTGACATGGTCACTAATGCAGACCTTTACTTGTGAAGGCTTTGTTCATGAGCCTTGAGTACTGAGGTGAAAGGGAATCTTCCAGTGATTAAAGAGGGCTTTGAATCAGCCCTTAGAACAGTTACCAATACCAAATTTGTTCTGTTACATAAAAATCCTGATCTGTTTCTTGGGACTGTTGATTAGATATCAGTGGTATTGTAACATTTTTGGGGGATCTGATCCAGGGATCAATATTGTTCTAGATGTAAAGTAAGATATTTGATGCTGATTATGGCCAAAGTGTTCAAATTTAAGTGCCCAAATCTGTATCTAGGTACCTAAACAAGTGGTGTGACTTTTTTTTTTTTTTTAAAAGAGGTGTTAGGCACCTGCAATTCCCGCTTAAGTCAAATGAAACTTCTGGAATAGTGTTTTGGGACAGAATCTTTTTGCTGTGAACAGCAGCCTTAAGTGCCTTGAGCTATTGCATATTTGTTAGCATTGCTGTCAGAACTTCTCCAGACTGGTTTCAGATGACTTTGAAGACACTGATCAGAGGGGGGGTGACCAAAGTCAGGCTGGAAAATGGTAACTTAAAAAAAAAAAGGAAAAGACTATTTTGGATGTATTCTGTCATTCTTCAGGACTTTTTATGGTGACAAGAATGCACAATATTTCTGAGTATGCTGGTAATCTATAGGCCATTGATTCAGCTAGTGGCTGTCTACAAGCATCTGTATGAGATGGTTTATTGAAAGGAACTGCTATGCTGTTTGGACACTTAAACAGAGCTCTTGGCATTGGCATTGTTGCTTTACAGTAGTTCATGGGATGTTTCTCATTGGGTATGCATTTTCCTGGCTTCCTACCCAAGTTTTGGGTTTGAACGTACTCAGTATCCCAAAATAAAACTTGGAATGCTCCGGTGTAAAAAATCTTCACAAACAAAAGTTTCTCCTGGGTTTGCATCAGAGCATATGAAATTGTGAATTATGAACCATTATGTAGTTAGGCATCTAAATCCATCTGTATTTTCATGAAACAAAAAAGCATCATTTGGCCACTTTAATGACCAAAGTTCTCCAGGCCGTGTTAATAGGCATGTCACCCATCATTTCGAGTCTTATTTATATTTCTACTCAATTTATTTCTGGTTAGTTATTTCCTTAATGTCTGGTTTGATTTTTATTTTTCCTCGTTGGGCAATCTTGGTTGTGATCATTGCAAGTGTGCACTGTGAGGACTTCTCCAGTATTGCAGCCTTACCTAGTGGCATAATCTGTGGATGTTAGTCATAGCCCAGAAAATGGGGCAAAATGTTCTCTATGAGCAAAAATTCATTTTAACATTGTTCCCTTTGAGGGGGTGGTAGTGGTGATCTACATTTCCAACACAATTGATGGATTTATTATAGGACCCTTGGGTCTGAGACAGAGCTTATTTATATGGGATTTAATTAAATAGTTGAAATGTTTTGTAGTATTTTAACTATTTAATTGCCACTGCAGTGCATAACTGCCTCTCCTTTAAGCCTGTCTTGCACACTTAAACAAACAGCCGTTGTATCTTTTGTAGGTGTTTCAATGAAGAAGCCTGCATTGCCATTCCCTTTGTGGATGGGTATATAATGGTCTTGCAGCCTGAGGAACCCAAGATCAGTTTGAGTGGCATCAACCATTTTGCCCGTTCTGCCTCAGAGTTTGAGAGTCCAGAGGGAGTTTCTCTCTTCCCTGAGCTTCACATAATCAGCACCATCACTCGGGAGGTGGAACCAGAGGGAGAGGGAGATGAGGATCCTACAGGTAACAAACTTGATTACTAACCTGGTTGTGGAATCTGTCCCCGTCCTGCAAATTCTCTGCAGTGTGGGGATGGCCCTCCATGTGTGTATATCCCCACTGTAGCACAGAACAGAGGGGGTAGGTGTCAAATTCTTCATGATACTGTCTTTTTGATGTAGCAGGAAGAGAGTGGGAAGGCAGGGCTGGGTGAGAGGGTGGGCATACTGTTTTTTCCCTGGGCCTGCAGAACTTCAGTCAGAAGTGAGAACAGTCTTAGACTGTTTCCTCTCCAAGGGAGAGAATGCTTTTTGGGTGTGGTTTCTTAAATAAGAATTCAGTCTTACACCTAGATCATTCTTCATGGTCAAATCCATCGTACCTAGTCAGAAGGGAAGAATTATAGCTGCTTATGACAGCTCCTTCCACTTTGCCTTTGGCCTTTCTGCTTATTTCTTTGGCTTCCATGTCCTCCTTCAGTCCAAGAATCTTTGGTATCAGAGGAAATCATGCACAACTTGGATACATGTGAGGTCACAGTGCTAGGAGAGGAGCTAAATCAGGAGCAGGAAAGCCTCGAGGTTGACATGACACAGTTACAGCAGAAGGGCATTGAGATGAGCAGCTCCAACCTTGGCATGATCATCACAGGTAAGGGGTTGCCACCTTTGGCCTTGTGCTGGGAAGGGTTTGAGGCAAATGAGAACAGGAACTGTGTATTTGTGTGCTTACTAAGTGAAATATTTAAGTGAATGAAAACTTTGTCCTGTCCCATCTCCTTCCCCCACCCCAAAACCCCAAGTCTATAGTTCTGACAAGTAGCTGGGTTTTTTTTATCCTCTCAGGTGTTGATACTATGGCCAGCTATGAGGAGGTTTTGCACTTGATACGCTACAGAAACTGGCACACTGTCTCCCTGTTTGACCGAAAGTTCAAGTTGGTCTGTTCTGAGCTTAATGGTCGCTATGTCAGCAATGAATTTAAAGTGGAGGTATGTGAGCTAATCTCATCCCTTTGAAAGTGGTCAGAGCCTGCATAGATGAAAGTTAATGTTCCAAGAAATTGATCAGTAAATGGTTGGATCTCTGCTTTCTAAATATTACGTCATCAGAGTAGACTAGGGTGTGTTAAGCTATGTTTTAATGGGTTGTCAGTCTGAAAGTTGCCTTCACTGATTCCAACTCCAAGTGATGCACAAACCAGATCATATGGAGTTGGGACTCCGTGTGTATCCTACTATATGGAATGCAGTTAAGGGGAGTAAGTGGGGAAGAGGCTGGATGGGGAGGTGGGACACTAGAAAATGGACTGTTGGGAACAGTACTGCATTGGCCCTAAGGAAATGGACTTGAGAAGTCTTTTCCAACTCTAATTTCTGTGATTCTGTAAATTACTCTATTTTTTCTTGCAATGGGGCTTACTACTGTCTTGCTTGCATGACACAGAGGTTACCAGGAAGACTAATCCTGAGTGACAGGAGGAACTACTTGAAATAAAAATTATTATTGCCCTCCATGTTTACACTGGGAAAGAAGCTTAAAGCTACACAGTATCTATAGAAGAATATGAATTAATGAGTCCTGCTGTTGATGTGAACATCGAGGTTAACTAACCCTCAGTGTAAATATACACCAAAATTCATCAATAGGTCCTCTGAGTGATGATGATCTTGATATTTGCTGCAACATGAAGTTATTGTTGTATTGAGAGCCATTGTTGCATATCTGTATATCTGTCCATTGTAAACTTGAATTTCATAAGCTGCACTTTTAAAAATCAGCCAATGTGAGGACAGTGCAGTTAAATCTGACTAGCCAGCATTTGATAACCATCCCCCACTTCCCTTTCCCCATCGAGGAGCAGAAATTGCATGAGTAGCTAACATGGCTATGCTTCCTGAGGAAGTACTGTAAACTTTGATCCAGGATCTTTACAATTCAGCAAACTGGAAATGCCGTCCTTGGAAATGCTTCCTTGTCATTTACTATATTTCCCCTCTTCCTATTGTGCAGCTGGCCATGCACCACATCTGTCTAGTCACTACTCCCCATTACAGAGAAGGATACGCTTAGCAATGTATTGGTGGAGAGGAAAGGGAAGCTCACCAAAACATGAAATGTGCTGAACTTGTAGCTGAGCCTAACTTAATGAACCAGCTCTTCAGAACCTCTGTTAAACGTTTTTTCAAATGGTCTCTGGAGTTCCAAAGAATCTGAGTGTCTCAGTGTTTTGTCTGTGACCTGCTGTTTACTCATTGCTGTTAACTGAAGGTGATCCTACACCAGAATTGGGCAAACTACGGCCTGCGGGCCACATCCAGCCTGCAAGACTGTCCAGCCCAGCCCCTGGCCCGAGAGGCTAGCCCCTGAACCCTCCCCTGCTGTCCTCCCTCCCCCACACCCTCAGCTTGCTGCGCTGCCAGCGCTCTGGCCTGCCGCTTCTGCCAGGCAGCACGGCTGGCTCCAGCCAGGTGGTGGGGCTGCGAGCTCCTGCTGCCCTGAGCAGCATGGTAAGGGGGTGGGGAGCAGGGGGGTTGGATAGAGGGTGGGCCTGTGACAGATCTGTGCTGGTTGGTGTTGTGTTGTGTTGTGTTTTTGTTTTGAGGGGGATAGATACTGATACACAGGAACTGGATCCCATCTACTTGAACCAAGTGCATAAACAAGCTGCTTTATTTCCCTACCTTATTTTTTCCTTTTTGTTTTCAGGTGAACGTTATCCATACAGCTAACCCAGTTGACCATGCAAATCATATAGCTATGCAACCACAGTTTGTTCATCCAGTGCATCACACGTTTGTTGACCTCTCTGGTCACAACCTAGCTAACCCCCACCCCTTTTCAGGTAAGGATGGTCAGTCACTTAACTCCAATTGATTTTTTTTTTTTTTTTTTTTTAAACTGGGGGCCTGACTGTGTGGCTTCTTGTTGCAGAGGGTTGGAGTTTCTTGGGGTGCCTTTCCAGAGACAGCCAGCAAATTAAACTAATAATCTACACAGCTATTAACTTCAATGCTCTCTAAAATGCGAAGTCCTGTTCTGCTCTCCACACAGGAGGGAACAGCCTGCTAGAGATCTAGAAAATGCCAATCTAATGACAGAAACAAAGTCCAGCCCTTCCTGACTTGGTAATTTTGGAATACAGAACACTGTAGTGGGTGCTGTATAAGGACCTACATAAAGGAACTGGGGAACGGATTTCTCTGAACAGTATGACTTTTTATTCATAGAATATCAGGGTTAGAAGGGACCTCAGGAGGTCATCTAGTCCCACCCCCTGCTCAAAGTAGGACTGATCCCCAACTAAATCATCCCAGCCAGGGCTTTGTCAAGCCTGACCTTAAAAACTTCAAAGGAAGGAGATTCCACCACCTCCCTAGGTAATGCATTCCAGTGCTTCACCACCCTCCTAGTGAAAAAGTATTTCCTAATATCCAACTTAAACCTCCCCCACTGCAACTTTGGACCACTACTCCTCGTTCTGTCATCTGCTACCACTGAGAACAGTCTAGAGCCATCCTCTTTAGAACCCCCTTTCAGGTAGTTGAAAGCAGCTATCAAATCCCCCCTCATTCTTCTCTTCCGCAGACTAAACAATCCCAGTTCTCTCAGCCTCTCCTCATAACTCATGTGTTCCAGTCCCCTAATCATTTTTGTTGCCCTCCGCTGGACATTTTCCAGTTTTTCCACATCCTTGTAGTGTGGGGCCCAAAACTGGACACAGTACTCCAGAGGAGGCCTCACCAATGTCGAATAGAGGGGAACAATCACATCCCTTGATCTACTGGCAGTGTCCCTACTTATACATCCCAAAATGCCATTGGCCTTCTTGACAACAAGGGCACACTGTTGACTTATATCCAGCTTCTTGTCTACTGTAACCCCAGGTCCTTTTCTACAGAACTGCTGCAGAGCCATTCGGTCCCTAGTCTGTAGCAGTGCATGGGATTCTTCCATCCTAAGTGCAGGACTCTGCACTTGTCCTTGTTGAACCTCATCAGATTTCTTTTGGCCCAATCCTCCAATTTGTCTAGGGCCCTATGTATCCTATCCCTACCCTCCAGCGTATCTACCTCTCCTCCCAGTTTAGTGTCATCTGCAAACTTGCTGAGGGTGCAATCCACACCATCCTCCAGATCATTAATGAAGATATTGAACAAAACCAGCCCCAGGACCGACCCTTCTGGGCACTCCACTTGATACCGGCTGCCAACTAGACATGGAGCCATTGATCACTACCCGTTGAGCCCGACGATCTAGCCAGCTCTCTATCCACCTTATAGTCCATTCATCCAGCCCATACTACTTTAACTTGTTGGCAAGAATACTGTGGGAGACTGTGTCAAAAGCTTTGCTAAAGTCAAGGAATAACATGTCCCCTGCTTTCCCCTCCTCCACAGAGCCAGTTATCTCGTTATTCCATTGAGGAAATCTGCCATTCCTCCACTATGTTTTAACTTGGTGTGAATTGTTTAATGTTCCAGTGGTGCATGTGGGAGGAAAGCAATAGGCTTTGAAGAAAGGAGCCTTCATAGTAAATTTTTAATTGGTGGCTGATCTTCTTTCAGATTGATGCAATTATACTTATTCCTCATAGTCCCTGTTTGTCTGATTTCAGTATCTATATAAAAGCACCAGTTGAGCATAATAGGCCTGGTTCTGTTCTGCCATGCAGCTTGGTCCTAGGCCTTTAAGTACTGGCATGCCTCTGGCTCCTGAGCAGATGCTGCTAACCCTAGTGAAACTGCATTTATTTTGTCAACATTCCTTCATCAGACTAGATTGATAGCACCAAACTCTTCACTTCTTACCTGAGCAAGGTATGAATCCAGCCCATTGGACTGTGCCACCAATAAAGAAACTTACTAGTTTAGCAATCTCACCAGAGGACTGGGAGCCAGGACTGTCTGTTTTTGTCCTTGGTTTCCTACTGGTTTATTCTGTGATTGTGGATAAATTTGCCTCAGTTTACTCATCTGTAATATGGGGTTGATATTTGAAAAAATTGTAAGTACTGTGGTATTAGTATGATTATTGTTAAACTCCCTTTTTCTTGTCACAGTTGTTCCAAGTACTGCTACTGTTGTCATTGTCGTGTGTGTCAGTTTCCTGGTTTTCATGATTATTCTGGGTGTGTTCCGAATCCGAGCTGCGCATCAGAGAACAATGCGTGACCAGGATACTGGAAAGGAAAATGAGATGGATTGGGATGACTCTGCCTTGACGATTACTGTGAATCCTATGGAGGTAAGGCTTGTGTCCCAGGATTATGTTACATTGCAATTGATGGAGTGAGTGTATTACTGGTGGGCATACCTAGGCTAGCTTTAAGCTAGGAAGCACATGTAATAGTGTGGACATGGTTGCACAGGCTTCAGCACAGCCTAGTAATCAGAACAAAAAGCCTGCTGGGGACGTTTGTATGTAACTGTTGCTAGTCTGTGCTGAAGCCTGTGCCACTGCGTCCACGCTACGGCTGTTACCTGTGCTAGCTAGATTAAAGCTAGCCTAGGTATGCCCACTAGTATTACAATCGCACCTTTTCTTGCAGAGTAGACAGAACCCTTAATCCTTTTTTACAAATAGTACTTTCCAATCTGTCAAACATGCATGACTGTCAGAGCAGTATCGACCTGGAAAGGGGGTACTGCCGCAACAAGTTTAATGCCACAGGGAAAATTTGAATCCATTCCTCAGAAAGAGAACATAAGAACTGCTATAGTGGGTCAGATCAAAGGTCCATCTAGCCCAGTATCCTGTCCTCCAACAGTGGCCAATGCCAGGTGCCCCAGAGGGAATGAACAGAACAGGTCATCATCAAGTGATCCATCCCCTGTCACCCATTCCCAGCTTCTGGCAAACAGAGGCTAGGGACACCATCCCTGCCCATTCTGGCTAATAGCCATTGATGGACTTATCCTCCATGAACTTACCTGGTTCTTTTTTGAACCCTGGTATAGTCTTGGCCTTCACAACATCCTCTAGCAGAGAGTGCCACAGGTTGACTGTACGTTGTGTGAGGAGCAGTCATGTTTCTTGTGATCTGTTGGGTGTGGCTTGATGGCAATAAACTGCTCAAAAAATACCTGTGTGTTGTGCCAGACTGTAAATAAATATCACTGGCTCCTTCAGTATATTCCTTACAATAAACCCCCACCACATCAGCTTTTTCCATTGAGTTATTCTTGCTGTCGTCCTGGTTTGATGCAGTTAGTTTTTGGGATCATTTCTACTTCAGTTAACTTCTGATGCTTTTTGATATTTTAAAAAAAAAAGGGGGGGTGGGGAGAGCAGGGACACTTTAAACCACTAATGCTGCTATGTTCACACCAAAGGATCCTATTTCAATAGTACTCTCTTCAAAGCACTGGATGACCTTTGGGAATGTATTTATACTAAACAGGGACAAGACTGGCTAGTAACTTTCTGAAATCTCAGAACTACTTCAGAGCCACTTTACTTTTGACAATAGCCAGCTGAGTATTGAGCATTCACAACTCCCAATGAAGGTAGCGTATAAAAGGATAGGAGCCTGTAGGCAGCTAGAAAAGTCAATGGCTAATTTGTGTCTGACAGACATATGAGGACCAGCACAGCAGTGAGGAGGAGGAGGAGGAAGAAGAAAGTGAAGATGGAGAGGAAGATGATGATATCACTAGTGCAGAGTCTGAAAGCAGTGAGGAGGAGGAAGGGGAGCGGGAAGAGGACCAACAGAATGTTAACAGACAGCAACAGCTGGAATGGGATGACTCTACACTCAGCTATTGATTCCAGCTGTTCCCTTTGTTTTTGCTCTAGAAGACTTCACTGTAACCCTCTCCATCAAGGATCCATGGTGTAAAAAAGTCATTTTGGCCAGTAGAGCCAACCAACACATCCCAATATGTGTGTTATATTGGCTAGTTCCTAATACTGTCTCTAGAACTGTAGTTAGCACCACTCCTCCCTCACCTGTCCCTCAGTGACTGGATTTTTTACACTATGTGAGGAACCACCTTGCACTTTTTTCTTCATGTCATCTCAGCTAAGTGACTCTACAGATGTGTAGCCATTGCACATGAGTTTCTGGACACTTCCTTCCCCCCCCCCCCCCCCCCCCGGTGAAACAACTTTGGCTTGATTCATCTTATTCTTTCTGAAAGATGCAAAGGTCACTTGTTGACAAAGGGTAAAGTTGCTTATTTCAGCTTGGTGAATTTTTTCCCCCAAACTAGTGCATGTGTAAAGTGGCAGAATGAGGTTAATATGTAGAATGACTCTCTTTGAATATTTTGTAAATATATTGAATTATGTCATTTGTGGTAGTGAAAACAGGGACTGGGGTTTAAAACACGCTAAGGTAAAAATCATGAAGCATGAAATAATACAAGTTGCGTAACTATTGCAGCAGGAGCACAGGCACAGTTATCTAGTGTAGATGTATTAATAATGCAGTGTCATTGGCCTAGACTGCTGTGTTCACTCCAGCCCTGCTGTTACTTTCTTCCCCTCCTCCCCACTTTGTTTTATGGAGAGAACAGACAAGCTTGCAACTGTAAAGGTTTTTCAGAATTTCAACTGTACAGCCTACTACAGTTTAAGTTTTGATCCTTTGCTTATTTCAGTGTAAGGATTACTAAATTGAGAGGAAGAAATACTGCCTGGATGTAGAGCAAGTAAGTTTGCTATTGATATTCTGTTAATTAGAGTGGGGCTGGTTGTAGTCCAAGGCTGATGCTTGCTGGTCGCATTGCTGGCAGGGCAAGTTATTCAGTTGTTTGTAATAATGGTAACTGAAGCGTCTGAGACCTGTGTACACATGCACCTTGGCTACCAGTCTAGATAGGGATTTTATTTTTTGGGTTGTGAACTTTTCTGATTTAGGGCATGGGTGGGCATAGTTGGCATCATTCCTATTCAACACACTCTTGCTTAGTCCTTGTACAGTAATCTGGACTGTTGGTGTATTTAAACCTTTTGTTTACACTTAGTAAATCTGTTTTCCTGCTGATGAAATTATGGCATATATTATCCAACCAGCAAACCTTGTAAACTGAGTTAAGATTATTGTTCCAAGACATGGCAGGCTGATTTTCTGATCAAAGACCTCTAACGTGGAAGTGCAAACGACTACTTACTTAAAGGAATGGCTGAACGGTACGAAAAGTAAGTTATGACCCCATGGTGGTGAGTGCTAGATTTTTCGTAAGGCAGGTCTTGTTCTCTATTTAATACTTTTGGTCTTATTCAGAGCCTTGTCTTATGTATATCTGCTTAGTCAATTTAACATTTGGAGGTGGGTTAAAAGGTAACTTGATTTGCTTGCAATGTGAAATTAGAACTCCATTCACTCATTATAGTAGCAGAGTTCCAGATTTTGATATTGCATGTAATCTGTTTGTGTACATGGATTAAAACAGGTTAGTGGCTCAGCTTCCACCCCAGTAGTGGCAAATGTTGAATAGTTTCCAGTTGTTCCTTGAGCAGGTATAAAGGTGGGGGTTGGGGGGAAGGGTAGAGAGCAATGGGTGTGAACAACTGAAGGGAAAGTAGACCCAGTTACTTTCTATATCTTTTCAGAGCAGACCTATTCTTACCTACTACACATCTTGCCTCCCAGGGTGTGAAACAGGACCTACGTGTGGGTTTATCTGGGGTAAAGACTTGACTCTGGAGTGCCTTTTACAATAATGGACCTGAAAGCAGGGGAGAGAACCCACACAATCTACTTACTGTTTTTTAATGTAAAATTTTAGATTTCTAAAATGGGGAAATGGGTTTGACTACTTTTATGTGGTAACATAACTATTAGTTTTAAGTAAACTGGGGAACTTTTAACTTATGTCTGACAGTTGTCCTGTGTTAATGTCAATGTGTAGAAGACTTATTCTTCCATATACTGTAGCTGCTGTATTTTAGACTAAAACTGATCATGATTGAATGCTAGTGCTGAAAGGCTGTAAACTTTCTGATGCAGTTTGTAGCCAGTGTGGATGTAACTTTTCAGATCTGTATATTGGTAATAAGTCAGTCCAAAAAGTCTAAGCTACAATAAATTTCTGGTTCTAAAATCTGCTTGCTATGCTTTCTGAATGGTACAAAGTTGATGAGTCAAGTGATGGCTACAGTTTGACTTTAATGCCTAAAGGGAGGGAAAGATTTTGCCAGGACTAGTATACAACTTAAACATTTTATTTTTAGACTTACCAAAAGTGCACCTAAAATCAGATTGAAGGTAACTGAAAAAAATCCATCATGTAAACATACCATGGCTTAAAAAAATAAATTCATTTTTTCAGAGGGCACATACACAATAAGATCATGAATACCTTTCTAAATAAATAAGTATCAAAGTAAAAGGTAATTTCATCACTTTAAAAAGAATGCAACTTGTGTCTTGGACTTATTTACAAAAGGTAATAACCTTCATTTAAAAGAGGCTGAAACCATTGTTTGATACAATGTTTGCTTTGACTAGATCTTTGCTATACAAGATGGTATTAACAATTTTGTAGTTATTCCACAACTGAAGTGAGGGGGGAAAAACCTAAATTATTTTTATTCATGGCAGATAAGGTGAATTCTGCAAGACTGCCATGACCCCATTGTAGACTGATTAGACAGAAAGCACTTTAGTGCCTGCTTGTTTGGTGTGGTGTACACCTGCTATCTATTGCACTTTTAAAAACAAAACAGATGCAACTAACCTGCTGCATCATACCCTTACAAAACTAGAGCAGGGTCTGACCTAATGTAAACAAAAATGCTTCAGAATATTGTATCACTGCATAAACTGAAGGTGCAACTTTCCTGGTTCTATCCACTGCCATCACCCTGTATAGGGACAGTGCATCTTCTATCTTCAGTGGGTGAGGTGGCACCACCCATCTTCTCTCCTTCGTCGACAAGCCAGGCTGAAGGCGGATCTAGGGTGATGTTTCCCAACTACTGTGTATTAGAGCTTGGTAACATTATCTTCCGACTGTCAATAAAGCATCACAAGATGGAATACCCATTTCTAAAAATACAGCCCTGAAAGGGGTGGGGGCAGGTGAGCTGGTGAAATCTTCAACTAGAAAAAGTATTGCCTAGCAGCACCTTCCACTGTGATTACAGAGAGAGAGAGACTGAAGTTTAGATACACCAACATGCTATTTTCACTGCTAGTGCTATTCTAGTCTGGCTTTAAAAAGCTGATATGCCACTGGCCAAATTACAGCCTCTCTGAGCACAGCTCCACATCCCTAAAACTGTGCTAGTTCAGTACATTCCTCACCTACTGCTCAACAGCCTCACCTCCACCCTTAAATGATGGGCTGCATACTTAAGAACTTACATTTGCAAGCTTCACATACACCTACCTTTCAGTGTGTACAGTAATTTTATTGCCTCATGCTGTCCCCCTTCTGCCCTAGAGATCTAGAATGGGATTGTGCAGCTGTTGGTTAGGTAGACTCTTCGCAAACACTTGATCTGTAGAGGTGCAGGTGCTGATCTTCAACATGGCAACATTCAGCAGTCTTTGTCTATTGCTGTTACATTCACCTGGACCACACAAGGGCTATTTTGGTTGCTCTACTGTCTATTATCTTTGGATACATTGTGTGCCAACCAGTTCACCTTGGTTTTCCAGCTCTCTCGCAGGGCTTCATTAAATTTGAGTCTGAAGTGCTTCAATGCCTCCTCATCTGTTTTCCCTAAAGCTAGAGAATCCTGAAGGAAAGAGGCAGAAATTAGTATAGCCCTGCCCACCCAACTGACAGAGAAACAAACAAACCCCCCACCACCTTTGTTTTAGGCAGGCTGCTCTCTCAAAGTAAACCACATCCTATTTTCATGCTGGAGCTGGGAAAACAATCCTTTAAACACTAGCTTACAGCACAACCCCATTTCATCCAGCTGCAGGAAACCAGGTTTTTAGCACTTCAAAGGCACAGTGGGAACAGAAGGTGGTAGCTGGGAGAGCCAACACACTAAATGCTATGCCTGCCTCTTTGCAGCTGATTCTTCAACTGAGCATACCTGGCTGCAACAGGGGGCAAGGAAAAGGAAGACAGGATGGCAGAAGGTAATATTGCCAACTCTTGCAAAAAGAACAGGTCTCTCAAGCAACCTATTGGTTTTTAATTGAGAGATAATGAGTTTAGTTTGAACTTTTTGTAGTCCACATTAATTGAGAATCTCATTCATTTAAATGAAATCTCCAGCAGAGTCCCATCTCCTAGAATTGAGTGAGAAACTCTAAATAGTATGAGCAGGGAGCAACAGCATGAGGTAGAGAATCAATTACCAGCTGGTGCTGGCTATCTGACAGCTGGCTCCTGCATGCTGGAATATCTACTCATTGCTTTTGAAACTTGAAAGGAGCAATTTAACTCCCACTCCTTAACCGCTTACCTTTAGTCCTACCCTCTCCCACCCCCTGCCTCACCTTGAGATACTGAATGTCTTTAGAGCAGCTGAGTTCTGGCAAGCCAGCAGCTTTCATCAGTGCAAACAAATGCAGGAAGAGAAGACCATGGCACCTCAGGATCATGTAGGCTTTTTCACAGTAATCCCTGAATCTGTACAGGAAGAGAAGGGGCAAAGAGCAAGTGAGACAAGCAGCCCAACTAAAGTAAGAGTACAGCCATGATAGCATAAAAACATGGCCAAGCTGAAGCTTCACCTCTATGTTGAACACAAGGTGTTCCAACAGCTGGCCAAATGTTTTTCGACTAGCCCATGCTTCCACGTGTTACCAAAAGAATATGCTTTAGCGAGAGCTGGAAAAGACTTAGTTCATAGTATGTATAGTCCAGTGGCACATTGGCCCCAAATCCAGACCTGAGTCTCTCTCACATACGAACTGTGTGTGTTTATGGGGGTATGGACAGAGACTGAGTGAGGCCAATTCTTATGACATGAGTACTTGATGCTAGAGCTCCTGCAGGGGAAAGCCAGTTCTCTGCTGCGCCCTGTAACCAAATCTTCTAAAAATGCATTATCTTAGGAACAGCCACTCATACCAGTGGATAATCCCCAAGGGTTTGTCAGCTCAAGCAAGTGCTAAGGGGTAGTCTGGGTCATTTTGAACTCAAGTACATTCGCCCACCCTAAATTTAAATTGCTGGTGTGGTTGGAAGAGGAAGCGTTGTAGCAAAACAGATGCAAAAAGCTGGAGATATTTCTCCACTGCTATGATGATCAATACTTGGCGCACCACACCTTTCAAGGTCCATGGGCCCCGTGCATGCCTAACGCAACACGTGATGTACCTCATCCAGGGCACTAAATGCTCCAGCAACAGTTCTGTGGGTAAAACCAGACCATCACTGCACTCTCAAATGAACTCTCACTGAATAACGATAAAAGACAAACACACCCTGTTACCTGGAAGTGAACACTTTTCACAAAACTAGCAGGCCTCATCCTCAAAGGAAACCTGCACAACACCTTCAAAAGACAAGTCTGGGAGCTTAAATTTGCTAGAGCCTAAAAATCATGGACTGAATAGAGAGACTGGATTTACAGTTTAGAACAACAAATCTATACCTGCCCTCTCTTTCCCCTTCATGAATACAGAGGTGGTAACAGGCCACTTCACACTGAATGGTCCCTTGAAACCTGTGTTAACTAGTTATGCTAAACAATCTGTTCCACTTTTTGTATTTAGCTGTGACACTGAACACATTTTCCAGACCTGAGGAAGAGCTCTGTAAGCGCAAAAGCTTGTCTGTCTCCCACCAAATAAGATTACCTCACCCACCTTGTTGCTCTGTGTCCAAAACTGTTAGTGTGCATCTGGGGGCAACTGTTAGATGAAGTGATTGCTACAAACGGACACATCCAACCCAAAACATTTTACTACAGCCCAAGTCAGATCAGTGGAGCTTACCTTTCAAACTTCTCACTGTTGTTAGTTTTCCCTTGCTGGATCACATGCACAAAGTCGTAGGTTAAGATAAAAGGAACGCGTTCTCTGTTAATGCCAAATTTAGTCTTGAAGTTCCCCAAGAAATGGCCAAAATCAATGTGAAACAGCTGGAATTAAGAGAGAAAAGAATTATTAGGGGGATGTGTCTGCTTTCTGCTGATTAAACTCCCTTGCACTTCTCCGTATGAGAATGTGCTTTATCTCTCCAAGCGAAATAAAAAAAACCTACTCAGAATGATCAGGCCCCAGTGGCTGCCTGGCATCTGTACTCTACTCAGGATTCTATTCCAAAGCAATCAGACACAGTCTCATGGGAAACACTAGGCCACCTTTTGCATGTCAGTCCATCGATAGCAGGGGAAGTATTTACTTTGTAGGACACAAGTGTTACCAGTAATGCATCCATGCATAAGTTAAGTGCTGGCTGGGTCAGGAAGGATTCTTACCCCTGCAGCACTTGATACACATGGGGGATTTTTATGTTCTTCTAAAGCCTCGGGAGTAGGTCATTGCCGGAGGCAGGATAGCAAACTAGATGAGCCAATGATTCATTCCAGGAGGGCAATTCTGATTCCTGCATTATGGCTGGAGGGCTGATGCCCTGCTGGACGCAGCTGCAAAACTCTACACATGCCGATGAAGTGGTTGTTTTGGTTTTTTTTTTTAGATAGCGCTCACTAGGTGAGTACAGGTTTTTCATGACCAGGTTGCAAGGCTGCTCTAAACCCTGAAATAAACAAATCAATGCTGCTGTTCAAAGGGTTCCAAGCACACTCTAGTGGCAAAAAGTGGATTGTCACAAGCTGTGCAGAATTTATATCCAAGAGCCTTGCAGATTCCCAAGCCTCCATGTCATTTCTGTCAAGCAGAAAGAAACCCTCAGCAGCTGCAGCTCTCCAGAGCTTTCATAGAATCGTAGAATATCAGGGGTGGAAGGGACCTCAGGAGGTCATCTAGTCCAACCCCCTGCTCAAAGCAGGACCAGTCCCCAATTTTTGCCCCAAATGGCCCCCTCAAGGATTGAACTCACAACCCTGGGTTTAGCAGGCCAATGGTCAAACCACTGAGCTATCCCTGCCCCCCTTTCTTGAGCCCCGTAGATGCAGAGTGCGAAGTTGGCCCCCTTCCTGCTGCATTCACAGAGCAGAGGCATCTCTAGGTTTTTATAAGGTCTTTCATCACAACAATAACTGTGCTTGTTTCCAGGACAGCACTTGTCCCACAACAGGCATCTAAAACAGTAAGGTGAAGCAGGGATCTAGGGGATGTTACATGAAGAAAGTGCAGACAGAGCCACTTATTTTCCACAGCTCTGAATTTCAGAGCTCAGCAGCTGATCGCTTGCTCACTAACATCAGACAGCAATTCAAACAGGACTATAGCACCTAGCAATCTACTGGGCCTCTTTCTAGTTCATCTCCCATAGACCAGTACATTGCTGTTTCCTATGGCTTTGGCTCATTTCAAACTAGACTGAACAAGAGATGGGACTTCCACCCCTTCCCACAAGACTGTCCCAACAGTCTAATGTGTCCTGTTGGCAAAAGGGGTTTCCCCTTCCTAGTTCTGCCTGTAGCCTCTGGAATAATGGAAGTAAAGGACACCATATAAGCTTCAAGATGAGACCTGAAACCCAATGGTCATTAAAAATCCCAGGGAAGTGAAATTACAGCACAGGTAACTAACTACCTTCTTTGGGACCTCAGCTTTCATTAAAGCCTCTAGTCTTTGTAATAGCAAAGTAAAGTTTCAAAATGGGAAGCCAGTGTAAATGACAACCTTGAACAATAGCTGTGAAGTGTGAATTGCACCCTAGCCATTACAAAGTGGGTGTTAACACTAGTCTAATAAATACTGACATTTCCACTGTCCAGAACTATTTCACAGCTCATCAAGGCACACAAGAAAGAAGGGCAAATATATTCTGAAGCTATATAATCGCCTGTAAGTCAAGTCTAGTTTTGGCCACACAAACGGGCAGAGCTAGTGAGAATTTTTTCCTTTTTCTACTGTTGGGCTGGAAGGTCTGGGGCCTTTATCTGGGCCTCAGCAGCTCCCACACTATCTGATCCGAAGATAGTGAAGAAACCAACTGGGATGTTTCCATTCCTCTCCGAGTGGCATGCACACACCTATGGCGAAAGATACAAACAGCAGCAATGAGATCTCCAGTGCCAGCGAATGCTCCATACCTGGCCAGTTTCCCGGATCATGATGTTGTCACTGTGCCGGTCCCCTATGCCCAGCACGTACGTTGCCACACAGTACCCGGCGCAGGAAAGAGTGAACTCCTCTATGGCTTGTTCTAGCGCTTCGCTGCGGGGGACACAAACAAAGATGAGTCTAAACCCAAACAGAAGATTCTACTTTGAATACAAATACTTCACCCTTGGACTCTCGCTCGCATATCCCCTCTCCCATGTAAACTTGCTGAACGTGGTGTGACATGTACACAAACTACCAATCCTGTATTTTCTGTAAGGTCTTTCACCGGGGACTCTTCTTGTCTCTCCTCCATCAGGGAAGGGTGGATGGGCCTCCTGCTCGGTCTTAACCAAATCCGTTGGCTTCACAGGACTGGAGGGGCTCTGGGGACTGAACAACCCCACTCATCCCTAGTGGTGGTTCCTACAGGTCTGGGATAGGCAGGGTGAATTTGGGGAGGAGGGAAGCACTGTTACTGCCCCACACTGTAAGTGATAGAGAACTCAAGCCTGCAAGGCCATCAATCTGTCCCTCTCATTTATATCCCTTAAGAAGTATCAGGATTCTACAAAATGGGGACGATGCAGGCCCTTATCCCTTAGTTTGCATCAAGAGTCTGATCCAATTGGTAATGAGCATCCATGACTCCTAATAAAGCTGTGGATGCTGAGCTCAGCCCCCCAGTTTGGGGGTGAACCTGAAAAAAGGCTCTCGTATCCCAAGGGAGTAGTGAGCTTTGTCCTGCCCTGGAACATTTCCAAGACCTAGCTGTACACACGGGATGCTTGCTGGTCTATCGGGGAAGGACACAGGCATGAGAATGAAGCTATAGCCCAGGGATGCAGCATGCACTCCCAACTGTTCTTGAATGGCTTGGAAATCAGAAGGAACCGAAGAGGGGAGGGGACAACAGGGCAAAGCACCAGAATGCGTCTCCAGTTGGAAGGAAGCCTGAAGCTGCAGTGAGCACAGTACCACCTACCCTGGGTTCTTGGATTTTAGCCAGTTCAGCAGCGCATCCTTGTTGAAGGCTGCAGTGGCTGCCATGTTGCTCTTGTTCAGCTGGATGTTGGCAATGGTGTCCGAGTGCATGACAACTTCGATCAGCCCCGTTTTGTCGCCTGTGGAGAGGCAGCCGTAAGGGGTCATCCTGCAGAGATGAGAGAAACCCCTTCCACTGAGACCTCACACAGCATTGGCTTGGCTTTTCTTTGGGATTCCCCATCCTCCACTTTACAAAGGGGATTTGCTGGGATAAATCCGGGGGCGGGAAGGGGGGACTTCACCTCAACTTCACACACAGCAACCAGGGACCTCTGCAAATCCCAAGGGTACTCAGCCAGTAACAAGCATCAGTGTACAAAGGTGCCAAGCGCCTCAACTTCCAATGACTCCCAAGTGAGCTGAGGGCAGGTTGCACCCTGGAGGACTGGGTGTACAGAAGAAAGAGGTGCTCACCTGAAGGCCCAGGTTAAACAATAAATATTTTGCCCTCGTCTAGGACCTTTACTCTGAGCCTCTTTAAGCACGTTACAGACATCCACTAGGCCTTGTCATAACCCTCCTGGGAGGCCGGTCAGTTTCATTACACATGCCCCCCCTCCACAATTTTAAAGATGAGCAAGGGCAAAGGGAGGTACAAAGAAGCAGGGTGACTTGCCCAAGGCTTCACCACGACGCAGTGGCAGAGCTTCAAATAAAGCTGAGGCGGCCCAACGTTCTGTGCCCTACTCTGACCACTACTCATGCCAATGCTGAATGTCAGGGCCGATAACTGTAGTAATGATGGAAAGAGGTGATGGGACACGGAGCTGGAGGAGTTCCTTTGGTTCTTGGGGTAAGCAGGAGGGGAGCAGGAGCTGCAGTTCTTCTGCCTCCTCCATCCACCCTCCCTCATTAGCCCCCTAAATAGGGCTAGCAGCTGGTTTCATGTGTAAGAGCAGCCCCACTGGTTCCCTCTAGGCACAGCTGTGACCCAATCAGCCCACATCTACTGTGATTTCAGCTGCAATATCAGACATTTAAGTTCTTTCTCCCTCGCCCAATCATACCTCTGCTCTTACCTCCCCCTGAAACAACCCACTCCACACAGACTCCGGCACAGGGGCTGTGTCTCGGCCTTTCCCTAGTAGGGCAATATAGGACGACTGACAAAGTGATTCGGTCCAAATGCAGACTATCACTGCCACAGCACAAGTGACTCACCTCAGGTCCAAACCCTCCTGCTTCCATAGTACGTCCATCAGCTGGATCATCTGCAGAGTCAGCATGTCCTGACGGAGATCTGGTCAGACGTTACAAATGAAGACAGAGTTCTACTTCTCTCATTTTCCCCCTCCTCCTGCTCAGCTTCAGCAAATGCTTTCTTGAGAGCACAGGCATATGGAAGATGCATTTGCCATACTTCTCACTTTCTATAGCTGACCACTAGGAGGCACCTGCATTCAGCAGAGTTTCCCACTGTCACCGCAACTGGGCCTGGCAGTGTTAGATGCCTTCCCTCTCCCCGGAGCGGGACAGGTTTGTCTATTGCATTTCATTTTGCCACTGGCTCTGTTCCCATGGCTCTGTCTGGGGCATTTCAGAAAGCCTCTCTCTGAACACAGGTATCACTGAGCCTCAGTGAGCCAAAATGCACCATGGCGAGAACCCCCTTGCTACAGCAACCCCTACTGGCAGAGGCTGGGATAGGAGTACCTGAAAGCTCTTCCAGTCCCAGCACTCCTTCCCCATTCCCAGCAGTGACTCCTGCTATGAGAGCCTAGGGCTCCCACGCAGCTCCAGCCTCATTCCTTACAGCGACTGGGGCTACAGAGCTACAAGAAAGTCTGAATGACAGAGCTGTGCCTGGTGACTATTTAGATAAAAGCCTGTTAGATCTCCATCGGAAATCCTGGTGTCAAAGCCGCAGCCTCCTTACCTAACAATGATACACGGTTGAGAGACCAAGCCCCAGCCCATTTACTGCACGTTAATGTTTTATATCTATTAATGCTCCCTGGCGATCAGAGGTACAGAACTCGTAGGACTTACCGTCTCCATTTTTGAAAATGATGCCCACTCCCCCTCCACCTTCTTCTTCGTTATTAAACACAATCCACAATGGCTTCATCTTGGAGTCCATAAAAGTACATTGATCCACACTAGAGAAAGAGAAGAAACCTTTCATCAGTCAGGGTCTCTTCCCGCTCAGACATGGGGTGTGGAGCCTCATATGCAAAACCAGCTGCAAATGCTCTTAACAGACAAGTGACTAGCATGGCAGGGAGGGAGAGATCAGGAAAGCCAGTGACCTAGGCTCTTCCACCAAACAGTAATGCAAAAACCACATGGCAGTTAAGGACATGGAGCACCAATCCTCCTTACCAAACTTCAGCAAGAATAATGGTGGGGTTCAGAGGGCACTGGAGATTGGAAAGTGCCTCAAGATAGGTCTCCTGCTTCATGCACACATGCATCATCTCCTTGGCTTGTGGTTTGGTGGCCTTCTGAGAGCTCACTTTAATGAAGTCATTCAAGGCTTTCATTTTATTAAGTGCTTCCCCCTGACACAGACAGAGGAAAAAAAATAAAGTAAGAAACCCTGCTTATAGGGCCACATGGGAACGTACTGCTGGCTTCATTCTTGTTTCCCCGTAGTGAACACTGGCTACACACCGCATGTTTGGGGGTGGCTGCCCGATGGAAGTCCAGAACTTGAATAGCAGGACAGCCTGCAGGTCAGGAGTGAGCTTATGTTGGCAAAGCAGGGGAGGGACTCAGTCCTGAAATAGCGGGTTAGTGTAGAGGCCCAGGACTGCAATAAGAGAGGGGGCTGTGGGTTAGCCATGAAGTGCTCTGGCAGAGTTGTGTAGGGGTCCCAGAACTGGAACACATATGCTGTGGATCAAGATTGACATGCATTGGCTAGATCTGCTGACAATCCTATGGGTCCTTCTAATTTATCTCTTCCTCTTTATCTAAGGTACTTCCATGGCCCATCACCATAGTACCTGAGCACCTCACAGTCTTTAGCGTATTGATCCTCAGCACAGCCCTGGAGGGACGGCAGCGCTATTATCCCCACGTTACAGATGGGGAACTGAGGCACAGCAAAGCTAAGTGGCTTGCCCGAGGTCACTTGAATCCAGGTCTCCCAAGTCCTAGGCTTGTGCCCTGCACCCTCCTTCCTCTATCATAAGCACTAACATTTCATCCAGAATTTAAACAAACAAACAATTCCGTGTTCACCATGAACTGAACAATGCAGCTTCATCAGAGCACCAGCCAAGAGGGCAGTGCCCCATCGCTCTCTGCTGAGGGGAAGTTACCAAACCTGCTGCTGGGGGTGCGGGGGGGGGAAATTTAACATGTCTTTATCCTGCAGTATAACTGAGGGCTTCTGGCTGTGCGCAAGCACCTCTCAGGAGCTGAAGTTTATGCCGTGGGTCACCAGAGTGGTAAGTGATTTTCAAATCACATCTTGGATTTGGCCTATGCCCTGGATATCACAGTCACATGCCCTCTCCTGGGACAGCTGTGTCTAACAGTCACAGATAATGCTTTGCACTTTTACAGCCCCTGTCAGCCAATGACTGAAACCCAGATTTCTCAAGTGCTTAAATAATCCCAACCTGGGGAAAGTGAAGCAGAGAGAGTCATGGCCCTAAATCAGACAGTGAGACAACAGCAGAACCAGGAACTGACACAGGAGATCGGACTCAGTCCTCACTAGTGAACATTGCATTGCACTGTACTGCTGGTCTGCAAAAAGTCCTATCCATTCTGGACCAACCCAGCTGGAAGAAGAGCACCTTCACTTCTAAACCTCGGATTGTGTGTGTGGTGGGGAGGGATGTGAGCAAAACTGCACATGAAGGGGAAGTCTGGGTCGAACACCCCATAAAGAAAAGAATTATCACTGTCAGTCTGATGTTAGTTAGTTATCCAGACTAAGTCCCTGGGGGCAGGGACCATCCTTTTGCTCGGTGTCTGCACAGTGCCTAATACAATGGGCTCCAGGCTGGGGATGTATCAGTGGGAAGCGACAGAGAAGGAGAAAACCTGGGTGTATTTGTTGATCACAGGATGACTATAAGCCAGAGAGCCGCCAGGGTGATGCAGCTGCGAAAAAGGCTAATGCAGTCCTAGGACACATCAGGTGAGGTATTTCCAGTGGAGACAGGGAAATGTTAGTCCCATTATACAAGGCACTGGTGAGACCTCCGCTGGAATACTGTGTGCAGTTCTGGTGTCCCATGTTTAAGATTCATTCAAACTGGAACCAGTGCAGAGAAGGGCTCCTAGGATGATCTGAGGAACGGAAAGCCTACCTTATAAGAGGAGACAAAGAGCTTGGCTTGTTTAGCCTAACCGAACGAAGGCTGAGGGGAGATAGGATTGCTCTTTATAAATATATCAGAGGGATAAATACCAGGGAGAGAGAATTGTTAATTAAGTTAAGTGCCAATGTTAGCACAAGAACAAATGGATATAAACTGGGCATCAACAAGTTTAAGCTTCAAATTAGATGAAGGTTTCTAACCATCCTCTGAATGAAGTTTCAGAACAGCCTTCCAAGGGGAGCAGTGAGGGGCAAAACATCTAACTAACTTCAAGACTGAGCTTGATAAGTCTATCGAGGGGATGGTACGGTGGGACTGCCTATGATGGCATGTAACTGACCTGCGACTGCTAGCAGCAAATATCTCCAACGGCCGGTGATGGGACACTAGATGAGGAGGGCTCTGAATTACTAGAGGAAACGGTTTCCCAGGTGTCTGGCTGGTGGGTCTTGCCCACATGCCCAGGATCTAACTGATCGCCATATTTGGGGTCAGGAAGGAATTTCCCCCCAGGTGAGATTGGCAGAGACCGTGGGGTTTTTCGCCTTCCTCTGCAGCGTGGGGCCTGGGTCACTTGCAGATTTAAACCAGTGTAAATGGTGGATTCTCTGTAACAATGTCTTTAAATCATGATTTGAGGATTCAGTAACTCAGCCAGAGGTTAGGGGCTTATGTCAGGAGTGGGTGAGGTTCTGTGGAGGACCGCAACGTGCAGGACGACAGACTAGATGATCACAATGGTCCGTTCTGGCCTTAAAGTCTGTGACTAAGGCTCCAAGGCACTACAGCAATGCAAATAAATCTTTAAACACTAACAGATGACATGGCTGTGAGCAGGGGACGGTCGGCCTCCTGCCTCAGAGCAGCCCTTACCTGCTTCATTAGAACTTTCATATGGTAGTTGCTGCCTCTGCAATAGGCCTCCAAAATCAGGCCAAACCTGAGGGCGACTGCAGGGACGTGCATCTCTGACCTATAGAGAGAGGGAGATTAAAGCCAGCCTGACTCTCTGTAGCTAGTGACTTGTTCTCTTGTTCACACCAGCACAGGAAAAATATTATTAATGGCGCCATTTAGATTCTTTTTATGTAACAGAGAAAAAAAAAACCCAGAGGGTTCGAAAGAAAACTCCATTGTCTGAAGCCACGAGCCTTCTTACTGGAGACTGACTTGTTAAGCATTCCTCTTGAGAGCCACCTCAGTGTTCTGGCCTGGAGGAGCCTGAATCCACATTTTCAGAAGCGACTGCTGATCCCGGGTGCCTAGCCTGAGACATCTTAAAGGAGCCTGATTTTCAGAAAGTGCTGAGCACCTGCCTTCTAAAAAGCAGGCCCCTGTAGGGCACCCAGTGGAAGCATCCCCCAGTCACCAAATCTGGGCATACACTGAGATGTGTCTAAGGCTTCATGGGGAGCGGAGAGAGGAGGAGGGAAAGCGCACCCTGAAAATGCAACTTTTATATCAGGATCACCGACGTACATTACAGGTGCAAGCTAAACTGACACAAGCCAGAGTTAAACCAATGAAATTGTGTTGCACTGACTTAGTTAAACCCTGTGTGTGGAACATCATACCTCCTGTTAAACTAGTGCGACTTTGGGTGTGGATCAGGCCTGGTCTGTCCCAGAATGTTTAGAATCTCAGCAATCTGGAGTCTAAAAATATATGCCACCATCTTGCCTCTCAGATTCCAGGGTGAATTTGCCAGGCTGGCAGTTAGAAACAACAAGTAAAACTGTGAAAAGCACCTAAACTGACTTAGAAGCCTCAGTGCTCTGGGACATCAACCTGTCTTAAGCTCCCAAATCACTAAAGTACTTTTGAAAATCGTACTCAACATCTTGTTACTCGTCAAATGAGTCCCATTTGATATGGAATCAGCAAGAGAAGAAACACACAGAGGACCCTGGGATGCCATTTTGACAGTCACTTTCAGAGTCAGAACTGCACTCCTGGAAGTCTCACAACCATAGAAATACTTCAACTGAAAGAGACTGGGTAAGACTTATCAAAAGCCTTTCAATACGTGTATTAAACCCAGTCCCCCCCTCTCTCTCTCACATACACACACTCCTGCGCAATCAGGATTTCAGTAAAGGCCGGTTTTACTTGGTTACCCAGGCAGAGAATGAAACACGGTTGCTCCTTACCTGAGATGCCAAAACAGAAAGTGTCCTATTTTGCGATTGGCTAACGCTCTGTCCAATAGGAACTTGGTTAATTCACAGTCTAAGTAGGATTCATACTTGAGCACCTGGACGAGCTGCAGCAGATACTGAAACAATTCATCATCTCTGGGGAAGGAAAAGGAAGATCAAAGATGACGTCACCCTGGCTGCATCACCCGTACTTATGTCTACAGAAGAGGCTCAAGCATTTGCCCATAATCCTCCTCTGCCACCTTCCAGCCAATCAGAAAGCAGCTCAACAGCTTCCCCGCCGTGGTGTGCACTTACGTCAGCTTTTTTAACGAGTTGATCGTGAAGGAACCAACATAGCGATCCGGGAAGCTAAAATCCAGCAGCTCCAGGGCATTCAGGACAGGCAGCTCCGGCCAGGACTGGAGCAGGGAGACCATCTGCAGGGGCAAGAACGAGATGTGGAACAAGTAGTCAGAAAGGAAGAGGAGACAATGGCCACCGAGAGAGACTGATGCAAGGAGCCAGGCCTTGAGCCTGGAACACTTTGCTAACTGACAAAGGTTGCATTAGTTTTGGCCTCGGCAGCTGTGTATGCTCTGGGGGGCAAGGACAGTTTTCATCTGTGTCTTATATAGCGCCCAGAGCCTGCAAAGCCCAGAACACAGCAGAACCTTGACTTTGTCAGAGATGGTGCGGGGGGGACAATGTCTCATTGGACCCAACAGAACCAGGAGCCAGCTCCTCAAGTCCCAACCCAAAAGCCCTACAGCATATATTGCCTGCACCGTAACAGAATCCACAAGCTCTGGGATCTTAGGACCTGAAGGGGCTGAGGACACCCCAATGCGCCTGTGCACAGAGCAAAGGCCAATGGAAAATGGAAGACAAAAGCAGCTGCACACTGTCCCGCTTCCCAACTGGGGTCCCCGAAGTCCATTATCTGGGCTGGCTGCTTGACCCATGGCCCTCACCCACCCCAGCCTCACCTGGGCAACATCCTCATGTTTGTTCCACTTGGTGATGATGAGGAGCTTTGCCAAGGCCTCTGGGTACTGGTCCCGGATCTCGTACCTCATCTTCCACACCAGATCCTTCTCATGCTCGTAGAGTTCGGTGTGGCTCCTCCGCTCCAGGATCTCCCTCAGCTGCTGCTTCTGCTCACAGGAACATATGGGGCTCAGTCTGAATTTGAAATGGCCTCGCAGTTCGCTCCATTCCCTGGGAGATGCTGCAAGGCTGGGCCCCAGGGGGAGCTATTAGAGTGCACAACCCAAGTGGAGAAAGGAGCCAGGATGGACATGGGACAAAGCTTGTGGGGGCCCTCTCCCAGGAAAGCCAGGCCCATGCAGAGCTGAGGGCAGCTGGGTGAGGATGGGGTAGGGGGCGGGTCTCCCAGAAAAAGCACCCACAGAGTCCTATGTGTGTAGTTCCTTAGGGAGGGCCTGTCAGACCTGACAGCAGGTTGCTGGATGATGCCAGACACTTACCTCCTCTAGATCCTCTGGTATGGCACGGGTGTACTCTCCGTTCCTCCCCAACTCCAACAGCTGCAATACAAATACAGGCTAAGTGAAGCATCTGCCTTCATCTTCTTCACGGCCCACCTCCCCTTTATGCCCACCGGGGAACCCGCTCTTCAGCTACACTTCATGAGAGCCCAGCGAGTTCCCAAGCCCTCCAGAGCAGAATCAAGCCCTGCTGACAGTTCGGCAGCAGGAGTGTGTGTAGTGATCAGCCATGCAGTTCTGCTCTCACCACCAGGGGTCACTACACCAAGCAGAAAGTAGAAGGTAGAGAAATGGGCAAGAGGGCAGCAATCATGCAAGCCAAGGGTTCGAGTCCCTCTATGAGAATGGCACGCCTGTCAACAGTCGCAGAGATGTGAGGCACAGCCACGCTCAGTGATGTCCAAGATAACACAAGCCATTCCCTCCAGAGCAACAACAGTGATGGATTCTTGGAAGTGCTCCAGCCAAGCAGATGGTTTTGTACAAGCTGCCACGTGTGGTGACACAGTCGGTCATGGACATGTGTGCAGGGAATTATCAATCTCTTCCAGCAAGAGCAGAATTCCCGCTTCCTTTTCTCTCCTGAAGCTGTTTCCACTCCAGATGTCTGGTCAGTGGAGATGAGCAATAGATGTAGCTTTCTCATACCACATTTTCAGTTATCAGTGAGTGCTGGCCAGCTGGGAGCTCTCTCACAACACTCATTTTCCCTTACGTGTCTCTCCCCTCCTTTCCACAAACCTCACGCCAAGACAGGCCTTTTCAGAAACCTGCCCTTCTGTAAACACTGCAGAATTCTGGGCCCTTCACTTCTGACTTGCAACTGTCCATCTGAAATTTTACCCTCATTTGGAATCAGGCGGTTTTGCATTAACAAGCTTCCACTAGTGACAGGGAAACTCTTCCTTTTTGAACAAAGCCACTTCAGATAATCTGAGGTTGTCAAAAGAGGAAGCCCAAAGTTCTGACCCCGATGAAATGCAGGCAGAGCTCGCTTTCCACCACAGCTTGCAAAGTTCGTAAATCAGTTTGCGGACAAATGCTCATCTACGCGGAGCAGGTTTTCTGGGGCTTAGATGGGACTGACTGACAGGCTGGACCCACCCCAGTGTGTGTGGCGATAAGAACAAAGCTTTCAGTTAGTCCTTGGCAGCCTTTATTAACCAGCTACCTGCACCCAGCCCTGCTATGCTGCTCTATGGGACACTTAAGAACTTTGTGTTCTATAGACCAGGAAGCAAGGTGACCCATCCAGAGAGATGCCCTACCCTTTACCTGCTCGAAGGATGGGTAATACACAGAATGGGGTGTGACGCTAGGGAAGCAGATGACCAGGGCTGCTGCGCTCTCCGTGTTGGGGTTGCTCTGGACTGTGCCCATGGGGTTCAACAGCTCCCCTTTCTCATCTGAAAAAGTAAAAAGATCCTCAGGCTGGATTCCCAAAGCTCAGTGAAGGGAGATGGGAGGGCACCGTGTGGCACAGCAGACAGGGCACTGGACTGAGACTCAGGAGATCCAAGTTCTATTCTCAGCTCTGTCACTGACCTGCTGTCTGGCCTAGGGCATGTCTCCTCAGTTCTCGGTGCCCTGTTTCCCCTCCCAGCCTGCTGTGTCTTGTCTCTCTAGCTTGTGAGCCACTCTGGGCAGAGTCTGTCTCTCATGACATGTGCACCCAGCGTGCAGCACGAGGGGCCCTGATCTGGGTGGGGCCTCTAGGTGCTACTGTAACACAGAGACTTAATAACAGTCCCACCAGCGGGCAGAGAGAGTGTCAGTAAAATACAAGAACTCTTGCTCCTTCTGTGCTGCTAATAGGAGATGCCGCCCTTGCCCTTCCTGTGCTCCGTCCCCACTCCGATGGAGGAGACCAGAGCTGTAGTTCCTGGTACCTGGAAATGACGACCACATATGCAGGCAGCACTCTCCTGTTTTCAGCTGGTCCTTGTAGTCGAAGAGCATGACATTCACCCAGGCTATTGGGCAGTCCTGCAAGGGGAACACGGAGATTGAACCAGGTGTGGTGCCAGGAGCTGGCTGATGGGAAGAGGAGAGGGTTAGCAAGGGAGCAAGAGCAAAACAGCCCCCCCCCCAAATATCAAGAAATAACCCCGCCCCCCAAGAGCCCTAAAAATCTCCACATCCAGCACCTGGAGCAGGTAAAATTACACCCAACACTATATAGTACCCATTGCACCCACCCCTGGGGTGGAACCAGCAGCTTTTCAACAGCAAGTAGATCATTATGCTTCAGTTAGGGCAAGAAGAGCACTGTACCCACTTGAAACTGCAGGGGGAATTTAAGAAGGCAGAATGTAGTTACTGGAGTTGGAATTTGGCCACACGGACAGGACTGAAGTGCCTACACTTGTGGGAAGTGATCACACATGGCAAGGACTTTAGAGTAGGGGTTATCATAGAATCATAGAATATCAGGGTTGGAAAGGACCTCAGGAGGTCATCTAGTCCAACCCCCTGCTCAAAGCAGGACCAATCCCCAACTAAATCATCCCAGCCAGGGCTTTGTCAAGCCTGACCTTAAGAACTTCAAAGGAAGGACATTCCACCATCTCCCTAGGTAACGCATTCCAGTGCTTCACCACCCTCCTAGTGAAAAAGTTTTTCCTAATATCCAACCTAAACCTCCCCCACTGCAACTTGAGACCATTACTCCTCGTTCTGTCATCAGCTACCACAGAGAACAGTCTAGAGCCATCCTCTTTGGAATGCCCTTTCAGGCAGTTGAAAGCAGCTATCAAATCCCCCCTCATTCTTCTCTTCCGCAGACTAAACAATCCCAGTTCCCTCAGCCTCTCCTCATAAGTCATGGGTTCCAGTCCCCTAATCGTTTTTGTTGCCCTCCGCTGGACGTTTTCCAATTTTTCCACATCCTTCTTGTAGTGTGGGGCCCAAAACTGGACACAGCACTCCAGATGAGGCCTCACCAATGACGAATAGAGGGGAACGATCACATCCCTTGATCTGCTGGCATGTCTTACCATTACACTTGGCTACTTTGTATATTTCTACAGTTCCCTCCAAGACACTTTAATACAGGGACCAATTCAGTAAATATGGATTCAGAAACCAGGTTGTGCAGATAAAGCCAGGTATATCTGATCAAGGGGGAGAGGGGGATTGTTATTGTTTAATAAAGGGGGAAGGGACAGATTGCTGATCCTTTAGTATAACAATTAGCACTTTCCACCCACAGATCTCAAAGCACTTTGCAAAAGGTGGCAAAGTATAAATAACCTCATTTTACCGATAGGAGAAATCAGAACAGAGATGGTGGCAGAACCAATAATAAAGCCCATCTCCCCTAGACTCGCAGTCTGCTGCTCTTCCCATTAGACTACACTGCCTTCTTGGAACTCCACTGGCAAGCTGAGTTTGTTTGCACTCAATTCTTCAACAAAACAGTTTGGTCAGTGTGGCAGAACCAGCATTAAACAAGACTTGTCAGAAGCCTCCATGGTTTAAAGAGAAAACACACACAGAAACTGATCTCCCAAGAGGGTAGCTGGGGAGAGATCTTAGATGAAATTATCAGCACAGCCTGAAAGGGACATTTCAGTGCAAATGTGCGCACACACACAAAGGGGGCATCTATCAGATTTAAAAGGAGCCATGATAAGCCCTTTACATCCTTCCACTGACACGTTCTCAAGAAAACACTAAGGCTTCTCTAGCAGTCCTGGCAAAGGGATTTTTAATTCATGGGAGCGGCGGGGAAGTCAGCTGTTTCCCTAGAGTACTAAACATGAAACACTTCTGACTGACCTCTCACAATCTCCAAGCCCCTTTGTTGATTTAGTCAGACTCTGGGTAACTTCAGCATGATCACGTTTGCAACATTAGCTTCTAGGCCACAATGAGAAGCCAAACAACAACAAAAGTCCCTATCAAAACACATGGTGGAGGCTGCCAAAGCACAAAGTGAGATACTTAGTGGATAAGGTCCAGAAAGCAATGACTCAACATCTTCTATGTAAGGGCAGAAATAGCTTTGGCATGACTCAAAGAGGAAAGAGAACAAACCAGAAAAACACTAGTAATCTGACTCATTCCTGTAAGCACGCAGGTTCGCCTCTTTTCTTGGTAGTAAGTGATTCAACCTCACCTTCCTGCTTCTGGACAGTCCAGAGAGACCAACGGCGCTCTCCAGCTAGTTCATGCATCGCATCTCAGAACAGTTACAATGCTATTAGCAAGCAAGAGGCTGACCAGGGACCATGCTAGACAACAGGAAAGATTGTGGTACAAGGCTGGGAGTTTCAAAAGAATTTAAAGAAATTGGGCATACAATTCCCACTGAATTTCAGCGATGGCCTAGCTATTACTTAGTCCTGCTATGACTGCAAGGGACTGGACTAGATGACCTCTCAAGGTCCCTTCCACTCCTACGATTCTATGAAATTTGGGCTCCTAAAGGACTTCTTTGAAAAGCCCAACCTAAATGCACAGGCAAATCTGCCTATTCAAAGCCCCATCCTCCCGATACCAGCAGTCTCTCACTAAAGTCCGGTTCCCTTCTATCACCAGGACAAGCACATGGGTAAGAGCCTCTAACAATTCAGCTCAGACTCATAGTCTTTAAGGTCAGAAGGGACCATCGTGATCATCTAGTCTGCCCTCCTGCATATCACAGACCACAGAATCTCGCCCATCCACTTCTGTAATAGACCCCTAACCTCTGGCTGAGTTTCTGAAGTCCTCAAATCATGCTTTAAAGACTTCGAGTTACAGAGAATCCACCATTTACACTAGTATAATCCTGCATGTAACCTGTGCCCCATGCTGCAGAAGAAAGCAAAAAAAAACCTCAGGGCCTCTGCCAATCTGACCAAGGGGAAAATTCCTTCCTGACCCCAAATATGGTGATCAGTTAGAGCCTGAGCATGTGAGCAAGACTCACCAACCAGACACCTGGGAAAGAATTCTCTGCAGTAATTCAGAGCCCCCCATATCTAGTGTCCCATCACCGGCCTTTGGAGATATTTGCTGCTAGCAGTTGCAGATTAACTACATGCCATCGTACGCAGTCTCATCATCCCATCCCCTCCATAAATTTATCAAGCTCAGCCTTGAAGCTAGTTAGGCTTTTGCTCCCACTCCTCCCCTTGGAAGGCTGTTTCAGAACTTCACTCCTCTGATGGTTAGAAACCTTTGCCAATTTCAAGCCTAAACTTGTTGATGGACAGTTTATATCATTTCGTACTTGTGTCAACATTGGCACTTAACAAACCAAACTGGAGTTATTTAAGTTAACCCAACTGCCCAGATTTCTTCCCAATGGCCTTAAAGATGAATATTGCCTCTTGAACATCCACAGAACTGCAGCATTTGAATGACTCTCAGGTTTTATTTGTACTGAGGTAGCACCCAGAGGCCTCAGTCAGGGATCGGGGCTCCACTGTGCTAGGCATTGGTTCCCCCACTTAAAAAAAACCAGTCTCTCCTTCAAAGTGCTTCAGTCTCAGGCCTCCATGCAAATGGGACACCTGCACAGAACGCTGTTAGCATCAATTCATTCTGCCCACAAGAAGCCCCATCAATGCCAACATGGCTCTGTGCAAGCACAGGGGTCCCATCTGCCAGGAGGCACTTGCAGGACTGGGGCATCAGTAAGACCTTATGATCAAACAGCATCAACCCTCTGCTTTTCGATCCTCTTGCAAAGGCAGCCTGATGAACCCTGCATGCCTCTGGTTCTCAGCTTCGGGACTGTGCCTATGTTTTCAAGGAGGTTGCAAACTTTTGTACAGAATCGAAGCATTTGCGTGGAAATGAAAGTGTTTCTTGCCCTTCGGGGGTCGTTAAGAAAACTTTCCAAAGGGAAAGAGCTGGAGGGATTAAGTTTACTGACTAGATAGTACCAGGGAATGTGCAATTCCTGGGTGCAGAGAATATGCTTTTGGATCTATAATATTATGAATTAAAATTATCGCATTCCTGTACACTGGCTGTACAATGCTACACTTGGCCTCATGTGGGACAACAGACATTACCCTGTGTCTTCTCACTTGGGGCCGAAATAGCATAATGCACCCTTGAATATGGCAGACAGAGGATTCTGAGAGATGGGATCACAGGAGGGTCATTTTGGGGTGCAGGCGATGAAGGTATGAGAACAAAAGGAGCTCGCAAAGTGAATATGAGCACCATGGGCCTTCCCTTCTGTTGCTTGCACCAAACAGCCTCCCTAAATGTGTCTGTGCTTCCCTGCCTGTCCAACCCATTTCAAATGTCACCTGAAAACACATCTTTTCTGCTCCCTGCTTATTCCTCTTGTTCTCTCCTCCGCTTGGCTGTAAAATAGCTCTGCACAGGGTTTGTTCTCACGCCCCCTGGGCTGTAAACTAGTTCCTTACAGAGTTTGTTCTCTTCCCCCACTCCCTTGGCGGTAAACTAGCTGTGCACAGGGTTTGCATGAAAGACATTACTATAGAGATTACTATAGAGAAGAGCCATCATATAATGACTTTTAACCTCAGCTACAAATGAGGAAGCCCTGGAATGCAGAGAAAGGGAAATGAAAATAATTCCCCTTTCTTTGCAGTTAAATATGGAGTAAGTTACTGAATTTCCTCTCCCCTCCCTCCCCAGAGCAGTTACAATGGAACAGCTCCATCATAATGGCAGCCATTCCCCAATTTCCTGCTCCCCTTGGAGCAGTTGCAATGGGACAGCCCTTCATGGCAGCAGCTTTTCTATTGGCTGAAGTTCCCTCTTTGAACAGCAAGAGTCCTAAGTGTTTAGCTCAATGCTGCTTCCGCTGCCATACGGAGCTGGTGAGAATGGCCCAGCACCCACCCCAACCCCTCCTGGGCCTCACTTACAGCTTTCTTGGATTTCTTCTTGGTGGATCGTGCCTTCTTGGCCTTCTCGATGACAGCGTAGAGGGCGAAGCAGAGTCGTGCCATGCGGGGCAGGTCACAGATGCTAATGTCAAAATCCAGCCTCTGTTTCCACACCGGCTCCGAACACACATTCACCTCGGCGCTCGACACCATCTTGCAGAGCATCTCGTTGCCATGGTAAAGGCCTGCCTGTACCACCAACTGAGAGAGAAGAGTGCATTGGGATCACAATGTCCTGAGCTCTTCACTTGGGGACGCAGTTAGAATAGGGCCAGAACTGGGAGCCATGACTCCTGGGTGCTATTCCTATCTTTTGCCACTGTCTCTCTGCGAGCCCTTGGTCAAGTCCCTTAACTTCTCTGTGTGTCAGTGTACTGATCTATACAATTAATATGATCTCTTCCTACCTCACATGTGGGTTGTCAGATTTAATTAATGATTGCAAAGTGCTCATTTAATCCACTAGTAAGCTTGTACTACAGGTCCCTTTCTGTGCCCGATCAACAGAGATGAGTCTGTTACAGGCTTGGCTACTGAGCCTGACTATTTAGCTTAAGCTGTAGAAACTCATGTCTCTCTCTCTGGAGGTCACCAGTTCAATTCCCAGCATGTTGGATAAGATGACTGCGATCACCCTTGCTAGAAAGCACATTCTGCCCACATATATGTAATGTTTGGAACCCTGGCGTGTCAATTCAGTACTGGTAAAAGGCATCAGATCAACAGCCCTGGAGAATTAAATCCTGTTAATCCCAGGACAGGTACCACATGGGCAACAGTGGTACAAGCTGTCCTTTGCCAGTGTGCCTTACCCAGGACCCAGAGAGTCTCTACTCTATAGGGAAATTTAGGCTATTTTCTTAGGAGCACTGAAATTCAGTGGGAGTTGGGCACTTAATTGCCATAGGTTGGAATTTTCAGAAGCACCTGGGTAATTTAGAAACAATTCCCAGCGCAAGTCAACAGGGAATTGTGCTCCTAAATCACTTAGACACGTCTGACTAGCCCTCCCTTGAATCTCCACGCTCCAGTGAGTCATTGGCCTTTCTGCTGAGCCTGCCAACACAGATGCAAATTGCTGTTATCGGGTTTTTTTCTGGTGTGGTCTTGCTAGGTAAAATTATCAAAAGGGCCAAGTGACTTAGGAGCCTACTTTTGAAAATGGGATTTAGGCCCTTATGAAAAGCGTACCCCTTGTCATAAGACATTACTGCCTTGACAGAGACCGAGGTGAGTGAGGTACTCTCTCTTACTGGACCAACTTCTGTCGGAGAGAGAGAGAGAGAGAGGGAAAGAGAGAAGCTTTAGAGCCACACAGGGCCTTCTGGGACTGTCAAGGCTACAACTATATCGTATACATAACTGAGAGCAAGTCACTCATTTCACACCAGCCCCTAAATATGGGAATAACGCTAGAAATGACGCTGGAATTGTTCTTAGACCAAACATACAAAAATACTATAAACTAAAATCCAACAGCAGTAAAACCAATTGGTGGGAACATTTAACAAATCTTAACTGCCTAAAGGCTAGACAGGCCCAGATGAGGAAACTGGACCATGCCCCGTAGGGAAAGCAACCAACAAGAAACGGACATGAGCTTATGCCAAGGAGAAGCAAATTAATAGCACTGGGGAGGATGTGTAGAACTGGCGTGGATGCAGAACAAACTGCAAAGCACATTGCCGGTGGTTAGTTATCCCCTTTGAAATGCCTCTGCATATGAAGCTGCATTTCTGGCATTTGCAAGTCTCCATATGGGTAAATGCATCAGCCCTCACTTCTCCTCTCTCCTGCCTGGACCCTATCACAGAACAGGAAAGAGACCTCTTCCTAGCCTGTGCCACATCCCTCCTGCTGCACGTTCGTCCAGGTACTAGAAATCACCTCCAGTCAGGATCCCCTGCGTGTACTGGGAGCCACTTTCAGCGAGGCAAGAGCCTTATGAGCCCACAATGTCTACATGTGACACCTTCAGGCACCATTCTCTGCCTCCTTTATCTTCATTTGCCAAATCTCAGGGGTCCCACTCCATTTGTTGCCTGCTCCATTCTGTTAGCAAGTCCTCTGTTTCCCAGGGCCTATTTTCTCTCCATTCCCCCTATTGCTCCCCTATGCTGGGGCCACCTCCCCGTTCCTCTGCCCTTCCCCCCCCCTCACACAGCCCCAGTTCCGCCTCCTTTGCTGGTCTCCAGCACTTCTGCATCTCTGTTGAGGTGAGATCACCGCAGATGAGTAGCTAGGCTCAGTACTCAGAAACTCTTGCAGCTGAGGCTTCCAAGAATTTGCCACTCGCTCAGCAAGCTGCTGGCTAACAAGTTCCCTTCTCCTTCCTGTTGTGAAACTTTTTAGAGGTCGCCCTAAAGCTGAATGAAGGACAATGCGGTAAGGGGTCATGTGATCTTAGGTCTTTGATCCCTGCTATCTTTCACACAAGCGGTAAGCAACCAGATGCAAAAAACCAAACAACCCACACCCAGCCCGCACCTACCTTCATCCTCTCATCTGCATTCACCTTACTGCCTTGCACCAGTTCAATGTAAAAAGGCTGATGAAGGGACCAGAGAGACTCATGAGTTGGCTAGAAAGGGCAGAGAGAACAGAACTTAAGTCAGCACATGGACCAGAATGAAGACCGACCTGCATTCTCCGTGGCCAGGAGACAGGCTGGTGCCCTCCCAGCAGCAGGGCCCCTCATCGCCACTTAGCTAATCTCTATGCTCCCCTGGGATGTACTGTACCCACCTTAGAGATGGGAAACTGATTCAGGACCAAATTCAGCCAGAGTAAGTGGGTGGATCTCCCACTTTAACTGTAATACCTAGCACTTCTATAGCGCTCTTCAGAAAAGGTCTTTATGGAGATGTTCAGTATCATTTTCCCCATTGGGAACTGGGGCACAAAAAGGTGAACTGACTCACCTGGCTGGTTAGAGGCTGAGCCAGGAATAGAACCCAGTTCTCCTGCACCACAGTCCAGTGCTCTAGCCACTGTGCAAGACAGCCAGTGGACGCTGCTCATGCCAGGGCTGAATCTGGCTCAGAAAAATTATGGAATTAATCCAAAGCCAGAGTGACAGAGTGAGAGCTGGAATTAGAATGCTGGAGTTCCTGGCTCCCTGTCCTGTGCTCAAACTATTAACCCTGAGAATAGGGATGGAGAGGTGGACCTGGGGCGGGCATAGGGAGTCACTCCCATATTGACCTCAGGATCTCTGATAGGAAAGAGGAGGTTACTTACCTGTAACTAGAGGTTCTATGAGCTGTGGTAGCCCTATTTGTATTCCAAACGTGGGCGCACATGCGTGCCATACACCCGAGTTCGCAAGGTTGTCCGCTGACCCACACATTTGTCCTGCGTCCCCTCATGCTCATGGCCGAGTGTATAATAGGTTGTATGGGTCAACACCTCTCTCGTATCCCTCTTACCACTGGGTAGTCCAGTCTGCATCACAACAGCTGGAGGAAGGGTACTGGAATAGAGGTAAGGGCCACACATCTCAAAGAACCTCCATTTACAGGTAAGTAACCTCCTCCTCCTCTTCTTCTTCGAGCGATGGTCCTTATATGGATTCCAAACACAGGTGAGTAGCGAGCAACGATCATCGTGGAGATGGGTGCAAAGACGTGAGAGGAAGTGCAGTCCGCAGTACAACACGGCTTACAGCAGCATCCGCAGCTGCCACTTGGGTGACTGAGTAGTGGGAGGTGAACATGTGGACAGAGCGCCAGGTTGCTCCATGACAGATGTCTTGCCAGGAGACGTCCGCTAAGCAGGCTCGTGTAGAGTGTGCTGTGACTCCATCTGTTGGGTAGCGTCGTAGCATGCGCGGATGCACCCGGAGACCCATTTGGAGATTCGTTGGGAGAAGAGGGATTGGCCCTTAGATTGGTCGGCAATGGCTACAAACCGTTTTGGCGATGCGTGAGAGGCATTGGTCCTGTGGAGGTAGGACGCCAAGGCACGGCGGATGTCGACGGAGTGCAGGACCCTGTCCGCATGGGAGACGTACGGTTTGGGGCAGAACACAGAGAGGTGAATGCACTGATATAGGTGGAACTCCGACACTACCTTTGGGAGGAATTTAGAGTGTAGCCATAAGGAAACTTTATCTGTGTGGAATACGGTGTGAGGGGGAATCTGCCATCCTGGCTGCCTGTTCACTGACCCGTCTAGCTGAGGTGATGGTGACCAAGAAAATGACCTTCATGGAGAGCTGGGAGAGGGACATGTTGCCAGCGGCTTGAAGGGTGGGTTCATGAGGGCAGAGAGAACAAGATTAAGGTCCCAAAGGGGTGGGGCTTGAGTACTGGCAGGAAGGCACTGAGTAAACCCTTCATGAAAATGGACAGCGATAAGGTGTATAAACACGGAGCCGCTGTCTACGGGGAGGTGGGGAAGAAGGGGGAGGCACTGAGCACTGTCAAGTGGACTTGTATAGAACTGAGGGAAAGGCCTGACATTTTGAGATCAAGAAGGCAGTTGAGGAGGAAAGGTATAGATATCGCATTCACTGGGTGGTGATGGCAGTGAGCCCATGAGGTGAATCGTTGCCACTTAACTTAGTAGCAGGCCCTGGTGGACGCCCTCCTGCTTTGGTTAAGGATGTGTCGCACCAGAGTGGAGCAAGCCCTAACCACCCTCGTGGTCCTAATACCCGGCCATGAGGTGAAGCGGGCTTGGGTTCCGAACCTGGCCCCAATCCTGTGTGAGGAGATCCGGGAGTGTTCGGAGGCGGAGTGGTGTGCGGGTGGAAAGTCTGAGGTGGTCTGTGAATCAGAACCAGTGTGGCCAGAACAGGGCTATGCATATTACAGTAGCTCGGTCCCGTCGGATCTTGTGGGAGGAAGGGAATGAGGGGAAAGGTGTAGCAGAGGTCACCTATCCATGGGAAGAGAAGAACGTCACCCTGCAAATCCTCCCCTATGCCTCCCCTAGAACAATAAAGGGGCAGCTTTTGGGTTTCATGAGTGGCAAAGCGGTCCCACCTTGGGGTGCCCCATTGGTGGAAGAGGTATCGGAATGTGACGTTGTGTAACTCCCACTCATGGGAGAGGTAGAGAGTCCTGCTGAGTGCATCTGCTAGGACATTTTGGGTGCCTGGGAGGTATGTGGCTTGGAGCATCATGTGGTGTTTGATACACCAGTTCTGAAGGTGGATGGACTTGGAGAAGTGGGTGAGAGACCGGGCGCCATCCTGCTGGTTGATGTACAAGACTGCGGCGATGTTGCTGGAGAGCAGGACCCGATGATGGGAAGAAATGCCTGGCATGCAAAATGGACTGCCCTCAGTTCCAGCACGTTTGTACGAATCCTGGCCTCTCGTGGCATCCAGATTCCCTGTGCTGTGTGATGGTCCAGACAGGCTCCCCAACCTGCAAGGGATGGTTGCCTGCAGGGTGGGAAGGATGAAGGGGGTCCCTATCATGACCTTGGAAGGGTTGGTCCACCACGTGAGGGAGGCCACAACCGTCTTGGGGACAATGACTCTGGTGTCCAAATGGTCCTGGTTGGGTCTGCAGATAGAGAAGAGCCATAGCTGGAGGCAACGCATGTGCAGTTGTGAGTGTAGCATGATGGCGGTACAAACTGCCATATGCCCAAGGAGAGACAGACAACAGCAGATGTGCTTGTGATGCAGGTCTGCAATTATAGTCATCAGCATTATGAAGTGGTCCACCGGAAGGAAGGTTCATGCCACGATGGAGTAGAACCGTGCCCCAGTAAAGTGTATCATCTGTGTAGGTACGAGCACTGACTTCTCCTCGGTGATGCAAATACCTAGAGACATTAGGAGAGTGCAAAGGGCGAGGATGGCAGAGGTGAGTTCTTGTCAGGATAGCACAACAAGGAGCCAGTCGTCCAGGTAGGGGGACACACCAAGTAGCAGCATATTTGTGCTGTTATGACGGCGAAGACAGCTCGCGACCCCCATCGAAACCCCTTGTGACCCCTTGAGGGGGGGACACACCAAGTAGCAGCATATTTGTGCTGTTATGACGGCGAAGACAGCTCGCGACCCCCATCGAAACACCTTGTGACCCCTTGAGGGGTCATGACCCCGCTTGAGAACCCCTGGTCTGATGGCAGTTTGTCCTAGAACTCTACTAGCCCCGTATAATTATTAAAATCAAATTTGGCTAGCAGAGTCTGACAGTTTACTCTTCAGAACTGCAGCATCTCCAGGGAATACATTTTCCTCCCCAAGAGGTCCATGCATTTCGCCACCCGATCTGGAGGGGTTGATTTCTGTTGGTGCTGCGGGAGGAAGGCCTCATTAATAAATGGTTTCAGAGGTTGGAGAACGTCCAGGAGCTGGTGCTGCTGATCCTGAATCTCTTCCAGCAGTATTCCCAGGTCCTCTTCCACCAACTGGAGCAGGTCCTGATACTGCCGGTGATCATCTGGCGGAGACAGGGAAGGAGGAAGTGGCCATGGGGACCGGAGGAGCCAACAGTACTAGCTCAACATCCATCTCTTCCTCTGTGTTCAAGGGTGCTGATGGAGGAGCCTGGGTGGAGTGACAGGATGTTTGGAAAGGCGGAGAGACCTAGCGGTAGGTGTTCCAGGGTGCCCCGTGCAGCCAAGGCAAAGGGCGCTGTGGGGTGTGGGGTGCCCCACAGGTACTAGTACCAGACTCTCGCTGCTGGATCATACACGGGCGGATAAGGCAGTCGGGGACGCGAATCCAAGCTGTGGTGTGACGTGGGGGGAGAACGAAGGCCCCGACACCAAAAATTCCTCTGACTCCGAGGATGGTTCCAGCAGCGGGGGAACCAGTGAAACAGGTGGGCTGCAGGGTGGCACCACCGGGGGGTCATTCCAGGAGCAGCAGGAGTGGTTTGTCCACTGGAGCAGGGACCCCCCCAGGCGAGGGGGGGCTGGAGAGGATCGAAGAGGGAGGGGAGGACAGCACCAATTCCACGGTGGAGAGGAGGGGCTCCGAGCAGCTGGGAGTCCTACAAGTGCCCATGGAAATGCTCGAGGGGCCAGGTAGCGTCTCCGGCTTGTCCAAGTGCCACAGAGGTGGCGGTGGGACAGGTGGTTCAGGAGGTTCAGGAGCTGGTGAGCACTCTGCACGGGCGGGAACTAGGGTGGCCATCTGTACTGCCAGACCCCGTTTGCGCTGAGCTTTTCCCTGCCCCTGGGGAAGGTTGGGCATCGGTGTGGTTGTCTCCACGCATAACGTCTCATCCAACCAGGCGCGGCTCAGGGAGGAAACGCTGCGTTTAGTAGCAGGCTGCTGTGGGGACCTACTTTTGTGCCCATGAGAGGGCTTCTTGCTCTCATGGCTGGGCCTGCCCTTCCCCGGTGGTATTGCTGGATCCGGGGCATGGGAAATAATGGAAGGGGCGCACACCGCCGGTGAAGGTCACTGTGTCAGCGGTTCCGATGGTCCCGGATCCGAACGAGCAAGTGGCCTCATTGCTTCCTCCATGGAGGAACTTAACGGAGGCGGAGCTCCCAAGCTTCCCAGGTCCAGTGCAGGAAGGACATGCAGAGGGAACAAGGAGCCGCAACATGAGCCTCACCACAGTGATAAAGACCCCTCCGGTGCTTGCTGCTCACAGAGAATGAATGCAGGCAGGAGAGAGAGTTTTTAAACCCCAGAACGTGGGCCTGGTGCCCAAGCGAGGAGAGGGGGCAGGGAGTCCCCAAACGGGAATGACTAGCACGAACCAACCTACTACTAACTCTGCAGCTACTGTACACAACTATAGGCAAACGGACAGAAATCACTCTCTTAGCAAAAACTAAGAGCGCGAAGGACCAGGGCCGACGCAGGCCATGTGGCCGTAAGAGGGAACTAGAGAGGCTTCGACCCACACGACCTATTATACCCTCAGCTGCAAGCATGTGGGGATGCATGACACACATGTGGGTCAACAGACACTGCTAGGAAACCTTTTGGATTCAGGCACATGCGCAACCATGTTTGGAGGACATATAGGGACCATCGTTTGAAGAAGTAGAGGGTCTCTGTGCAGGTCCTTTATGTAACTGAGGGATGGGCCTCCCCAATTACCCCCTTTTGGCCTTGTTATGATTCCCGCATTAAGGAGCCAGGGTGTCACTCTGCCTGCTGGGCAGTCACTTCCAGGTGGCACTAGCATCTCAATTTGATTGTGGAAAAGACAGAGAAGGAGCAAATGGGTGTGTCAGAGTGGTGGGGGCAGGGAGAGAAGGGTGTCCAGTGCGCTAGCATGGTTACCTTTTTCTTGGGGAGCGGCGGAGGCTTGGCAACCATCTTCGGGGTGTGGGCAGTGCAGTTGGTCTGCTCCTCTCGCATAGCAATGATGGAAGAGAAGTGTACCATCGTCAGGTGGGGCATCAGGCCATGGTGCAGGCAGCTGCGGATGTACTGGTGGGAGGAGGGGCAGAGAGAGAACAGAGTAATCATGGCAGAACAGACGGCCTAGAAGCCACGAGGATGTGGAGAGGGCAGCGATGGGGGTGAACCAGGGCTGGGTCAGAAAGGAGAGGAAGGGCAGCATGTGGAAGTGACCCAGCAGCCACCAAAACTAAGTTCTGCTGCCAATTCCTTTCTAAACCTACATCTTTCCCAAGAGGCGTCTCTGGCACGAAGAACCCTGAAGACTAAAGTGCAGTTGCAAGAGTGAGTGGGTCCAGGTGCCCAAACCCATCCCCCATATATGCACCGGACTGCCTGGGTTTATGGTACGATGCCGGGAAGGATTCATTGCTCCGGACAGCAGAGAGCCCACTTTTGTCACAGCACAGGAGAGGGGATGCCGTTTGGGGGACAGTGTTGCTTCCGAGTAGTGGGAGGCGCTGTTCAACCCTGACGTTCAGCAGCTACATCCTGGCTGGGGAGAGGGGATGGAGGGAGTCACCCCTCAGAACCCCCCCCCAACACACACACAAGCTCACACCCAGTGATAGGTTTGGCTCATTAGCACTCAATGCCAAATGGACTCACAATCAAGTCACACTTTCTCCACCCATCTTCCATGAGCGAGCCCAGCCTTATGATCTTCGTGGTGCCTGCTCATAGACTCCCCACCAGAGGGCCATCCATTGGGGCAGCATCCAGGTCACTTTGTTAACTGGACAACGGACTGGGTCCCTTTAGGGTGTACTTCCAGCTCAACATAAGGGACATGGACGACAATAGCATGGACCTTTTCCTGCCTCCCAGAGAGAAAAAAGTTCCTGTATGCTTGGGAAAGAGCTCACCTGTAGGTGGAGGAAAGAGACTCACCTGGAACTGGTACAGGGGGTAGTTCCCATAGAGATATTCACATTTCCCTTTCACCTGCAGAGTATAATCCTCAGGGCTCTCCACTGTCTGGTGGCGGAAAACGGTAGCTTGCTTCTTGATGGCATAGCTCATTAACGTGACAGGGAATTCCTTGGGGGAGATCTGGAAGGTGAAGCTCTCCTGCAATCCCAACAGAACAGCATGTACAGTCAAATACCAGCTGAGCAGGGGATGAAATTAGTATCGGGAGTCGCAGAGAGAGTCCCGCAGCCCCGGATGCCAGAGGGGATAGCTAGATTCCCCAAAAGCACCTAGGGATGAAGAGAAGGCTACAGATGCAATGTGATTATCCACATTACAAACAGAGGTCAGAGTGGAGAGGGACATGTCCAGTGGTGCAACACAGGACTGGGAGCCAGGAACTTCCTGAGTCCCATTTGAAGTTCTGCCGTCTACTCCCTCTGCAGCCTTCAGCACGTCATTTAAAACTTCCTGCCTCCACTTCCTCAGTCTGCACAAAAGGGGGACAATACCTGCTAATCAGGGGTGGCTGCCAGGATGAATGCTTGGCAAGTGCTATGTTTTATGGATGGTTCCATTCAGGTTGAGCGGGTGCCTCCTTAGAAATTTTGTTTAATGCCTGGGCCCAATATGCCAGGACTGGGGTTATCAGAGGGCAGCAGGAAGGAATGAGAAGTTATCAGGTGCTCCGTGGCAGAGACAGCCTAATGCCTGGAAGCAGCAGGCTGGGATCATGAGACCACTTGACTCTTATTTCGAAAGAAAAGGGGATTTGTTTCAGCAGTGCAGAATTTTGAGAGAGGATGAGGGCAAAGCCCCATTTGGGAAGGGGAGCGTTTCCATCAATCAGTTGTTTGGTGGGGAGGTGGCCGGTTTACACACAGTCCTTCCAAACATCTCAATCTCAAGGAGTCAAGATAACTCCCAAACAGATGGAACCATGGGTGGTTGATCCCACAGCTGGATGCAGAACTGAGCGCGCAAACCCTTTACACATAACAGGAAGCTCAGGTTTTACCCCGCCAGACTCAAACTTGACGTTGACAAAGATGTTCTTGTTGGGGACGCGAAGGGCGCCAGTCCTGGGGCCTTTGGCCAAGGGCTCCAGTTGCAAGGGAAAGCTGTACTCCATCCAGGCCATCCAGGTCAGCTGCTGCCGCTTCGCCGCCTTCTCCTCACACAACTGTCGCATTTTTGCACGGAAGTCATTCACCTCCGGGTCGCGCACCGAGTCAAACTCATGCAAACCTGAGCAGGGTGTTAAAATCAATAGATAGATAGATAGATAAATAAATAAAAGGAGAAGATCCACATAGCAGTAGGGTCACTGGTCCTTGATAATCAGCTGCCTCTGCTGGGCGGGGAGATCGCAGCATCTCATAACATACGGTAGAAAAAGCCAAGTCTACAGCATTAGACTATGATGGCTACACAATTACACCAGTCCCTTCTCGGGACTCTTGCTGGGACAGGCTGGGACTAGACCAGAGGAGAGATCACCCCTTTTCCTCAGTCAGTCCACAGGGACTCCTGCTAGGACTGGCATAGCCGAGAGCTCCCCTAAGTCAGCATGCATGTATCTGAAGAAGTGGGCTTTTTACCCACGAAAGCTTATGCCCGAATAAATCTGCTAGTCTTTAAGGTGCCACCAGACTCAGTCTGTATCCACAAAAACAACACGAACACAGCTACCCCCGATACCTAACTCAGTCAGTGCATCTGTGATACTCCCTACACAGCAACCCTGGCTGAGAGAGGTTGAGCCTGAAGTAACTGAGCTCCCCCTGCAGCCAGCACTCGTGCTCTACCCTGATTAAAGCAGCTCCTCCTGGCACTAAGATGGAGACTCACCTTTCCCAATGAGCAAGCTGATCTGGGAGTTAATCAGCTTCTTGACGCGGTCACCTTCACGAGCCACCAGCCGAAGGACAGGCAGGAAGGGCTGGATGTCGCAGAGGCGCCGCTGCTCATCCTCCAGCTCCTGCTGCTCGGCCGTCTGGTTGATACACGTGAAGACGTACGCTTCGGGGTCATTGAGCATGTGATACAATGGCTCATACTGTGCGTGACGCCAGACCACCTGGGACAAAGCGACAGCAGGGTGTATCCACCGATGTGCCAGCCGACCTATCACATCCCCTCCCTACTGCCCCACTCTCCACCCACAATCCCCCATGGCCATTACACACAGTCACAAACAACAGCAGGGCAGCTATTGACTGGGATCTTGCAGGGCCTTAATGAAAGCCCCTGGAGAAGAGTAATAGTCATTTGTATGACACCTGAGAAATGCCATCCCTTGGAAATTCACAACTGCACACCCATGGGCAGAGGCGCAGTGCACTACAATGGGAGGCAGTGCTAACCCTTTTCACTACATCCCCTGGTCTCTACGCATAGACCACATGAGTAGCTGTAACTATTACTGACCTGATTATTTCTCAATGACTGATCTCACAGAATCAACTGTGAGGACCCAATTTTCAGCCAGACTTTAACCTGGCTTCCCTTTTTGTGCTTGCAATGAGCTGCAATAAATCTCTCTAGGTATCTACAGTATCTGAGCACCTCACAATGCTTATTCTTGGGTTTTTAGCCTTGCAACACCCCTGTCTGGTAGGGAGGCATTACCCCCATTATACAGATGGGGAGCTGAGGCACAAGTCTCACATCTATGACAGACCCAGGAATTGAAGCCAGGTCTCCTGTACCCCAGTCCAGTCCAGTGCCTTCCCCACTAGACCATCCTTCCACCCCAGTGGATGCCATTTAGACAGTTAACAAATTACCTGATTGTGACCACATAGCTGGTGACTTAACAACTAAAGCACATCTATTGTGTCCACAGTTTTCTGGCCTGAAAACTGCCGGCACAGAAAGAACTTCTAATGATCTGGCACTGACTGTCTGTCTCTTGTGCTGTGTGAGTCATGTAAGCCAGGCTGCTATTGCAACGAGAACCTTTTCCACGCTGATTTTTGCCTAGTGAATTGAAAAGGTAATTTCATTTCCTCTACTATTCTGTTCAGCATTTTATGCCTCAAAGGAAACACCGAAAACTTTTCTTTTTAACCAAAGTTCCCAATCGCCACGACACAGCTTCTGCTGTGCAAAAAAATTAGGCTACGTCTACACTGCAATAAAAGACCCATGGCACGGCCGCAGCTGGCCTGAATCAGCTGCCATGGGCTTGCAGGGCTAAAAATGGCAGTGTAGACGCTTGGGCTGGACCCTGAAACCTTGCAAGAGGGGTGGGCCTCAGAGCCCAGGCTCCTGCTGGAATCAGAACGTCTAACACTGCTAGTTTTAGCCCTGCACGCCAAGCCGCATAAGGCCCAAGTCAATTGACCTGGGATCTGAGACTTGGTGTCATGGATTTTTTATTGCTGTGGACACATACCCTAAAAGGGCAGTCACAGCAGAGAACAACTGCAGAACATGTGACTTAATCCAGAATTTGTATTCGGCTTGCCAGGGAGGATTTCTCTCGCTGGCCCACAGAAGACCATTGAGACTGAAAGGCTCAGGGTGAGGAGCGAGTGCTCCGGTGAGCGAGTGAGTGGCAACGGAATATGGGAATCTTTCACTCCTCAGTTGCTGATTCAAATCAGTAGTTACTCAAAAACCTATTACCATCTGAGGGCTGATGTGAACTGAGTCAAGTTCCCAGTGGACTGATGCCCATCACAGCTGGCCCTGTAACTGCCCCATATGTTGGCAGCCTCAGCAGCAACACCAAGGACTGACAAGGACTGTGGAGAGAGCGTCCCAGAGGAGGGTCCCTCTGGGTCAGGAATAAGGCATTCTATTAGCACAGTGTGGGAGAAGCCTGCATTGCTGCCAGTGTGTGGCTAAATGGGGCTGTGAATCCAACCCCTTTCTCAGGCACTGAGTTCACTTAAGAAAAATGCCCTGCACGCTTGTAAAATCGATCCCAAAGGTGACTCTTTAGCCACAGGGGTGAGGCTTGTGGTAAAGGCTGGTACCTTTTTGATGGTCCCCAAGCTGGCATTGCAGGATACAGAGAGGTTCAGGTATATGCCTGTAGGCAGCAGGAAGTCCACCTGGATAGTTTGGTTTTCCTCCTTGGACCAAAATTCCACAGGGCAATAGATGCCTGGGGGCATCCTGCTCACTTCTTAGCTACAATCTGCAACAAAGGGAGAGAAAGGACAATTATTTGTATTGCAGTAATTCCTAGAGGCCCCAACAAGACCAGGGCTTAAGCACTGCACAGACACACTGGGACACGGTCCCTGCTCTGACCAGACCAGATTATCATCCCCATTTCATGGATGGGGAAACTGAATTCAATCCGATCTCCAGAGTCCAAAACCTGTGCCTTAAATCAAGGACGCCCTTGTTCGGGTCCACCCAGACCCTGCCATGCGTACACTTCAAAGCAGTTTCTACGTAGTCATTGGAAAATATGAAATACTTAGTGTTACAGCTGGGCAAATTTTTTTTTAGTGCATGTTAAATGCGCCAAAAAATGAAATTGGGCACAGAAACGGTTTGCAACTTGGGATCACATACCGTGAATAGTTTTGGTCAGAAAAAAAAACAACACACAAAACAAAAAACAACCCACCACCACCTGATATATTTTTTTCCCCCAGAAATGTCATTTCTTCTAGTGGACGTTCTCTTTTGTTAGTCAAACTGTGTGTGTGTGTGTGTTTTGGTGAGGGGAGAAAAGGTTTATTTTGAACTGAAATGGAATTTTTTGTTTTTTACATTTTATTTTTTGGCTTGGCCCTGAACTGACCCCTCCCACCCCACCCCCACGCACACTCCCAAGCCCAATGATTTTATCAGCTCTAGCATTCGTATTAGCCTTCCCATCGACCCCCCACCCCCACCCCCGCTTCACAAAGGAGATTCCAGAATTCTCTCCCCCACAGTACAGGTGGGGAGACTGAGGCACCAAGAAGTGAAGGGGCTTCCCCACACACTCAGTCCGTGACAGAACAGCGAACAGACCCCAGGAGTCCCAACTCCCAGCCTGACATCCTGCTCCCTGTACCTCATTGTCTCAACCCCATTTCTGTCTTCCAGAGCCAAGTTCCAGGTATACTAGGAAGAGTTGGTGCGGGTCCAGATTATAATTTTTTAAGATTAAAAATTATTATTTTGTTTTTAAAAGAATAGGGGGAATAAATGCACAGAGTGGGATGGCCAGGAGTGGGGGCGGGGGGGGCCACAGGATGGGGGCTGATTTTGGCTTTATCCCTCCTTCCTTGCGGGAATGTGTAATTTGCTCCCCACACTATGAATAGCAGGAGAGTCTGTCCCCAAACCCAAAGAGTTGTTTTCAAACTTCAGATGGCAAACACTCCAAGGACAGCAGAGGGCATTAGTCATTACCCAGAAGCCACAGACTATCCTAATCCCCTCACTTTAGGGTTGCCAACCCTCCACGATTGTCCTGGAGTCTCCCAGAATTAAAAATTAATCTTTAATTAAAGTTTATGTTATGGGATGAAACCTCCAGCAATACATCCAACCAAAACTGGCAACCCTACCGCACTTGGTTTCTTCTTTGGGGATATGTAATGCTGATCAGGAGAATTCATCAGTTTCCACCCATTTATCCAGCAGGAAACATCCACAAGAGAACATAGCTTGGATTAATTTACTCTGCTGATTATGGTCAGAAAAGCGTTGTTCCCATCTGTTGATCTGTGCAGAATGAGTTTGGAGATGTTGGGTATAGTTCCTGATGGGCAGGTGCCCACATCACATCGGGATGGTTCCAGTTAGCCCTTTAGGATACGTCTACACACCAGCTGGCAGCATACTTCCCAGCACTGTTCAAGCTAACATGCTAAAACAGTGTGGCCACAACAGCACAGGCAATGGCTCAGGCTAGCTACCCAAGTACCTACCCAGAGGGTCAGACAGGCTCATACTGGCAGTCTCAGCAAAGAAACCAAGGCCTGAATAAGCCACAGGGCTGAAGTCCCTTCTTGCTCGCAGAGGGGACCCCCTTCGCGTCGGGGTGAGGCACGAAGACTATGCAGCGTGAGGAAAGCTCACCCTATTGCTTCTCACGCCGTGGATAATCAAGGCTTTGGCTTCTATCAAACTGACCCCTTTCCCTAGCACCTAAACCCAGTCTTGCCCACACTAGGAGCAACACTATGGGGTTTCATTTATTCTCCCTCCATGAAACTTGTGTTGAATTTGCTGTTTACAACTTAAAACCCAGGCTCAGCAGCTGCCAGAAAGGGGTCGCGTTTGGGGCCGCGAGTTCTCTCCCCCTTTAATCTGAGGGGGAAACCTGGGCTGCAGAGGCCAGGCAGGATCCCCAAAGTACCTCGGGAGCTGCTTGTAAGCCAGTCTTATGCATAAGCATGACAAGAGAAGCCCAGAATCTTATCTGCCAGTGCCTAGGAGCACAACACTTCCCCATCAGCAGTGAGGTAAGGATTCCCAGAAACACGAGCCATGTTTTATCTGTCCCACTTCCTTAAAGAACATGTTGTATCACACTGGGACCGGATGCAGAGACCACAAGCCACCCATGTGTCTTAGAGAGGGAGGGAAGGAGCAGGGTTTGTGAGTTCAAGTCAGGCACAGCAACAGAAATGATCCTGCTCTCCTGTCCACTCACTACCAGTGAGAGTAGCAAATTTCCAGGACTCCCACCCACGACCTCCACTTCCCCACTACACCAACACGGTTCCAGTACTCTCCAGGAGGGCAGCGGGGGGTTGACTCTCCAGCACAGCTAAACTGGATTTTACATCCCATGCGGCATCCTGGAGGTGTGGCTCTGTGATCCAGACAGCAGGTGTGAAATACTGTACCCAGACTCCCTAGCAGCACAGCAGGGCTAACTCAGTCCTTTCCTCGGGAGGAAGATAAATTGAAGACCATGCACTGAGCCCTGCAGGGATTCCTCAGTCCAGGCCTTGAGTAACTCTGCCTGGACTGTAACACCACCATAGCGCCTGGAAACGGTGTGTTAGGAGAAAATTCATGCATCACTCACGTCCCGTCCCGTCCCGTCCCCCCAGCATGCCACAGAAGGGTGATCCTCAGGCTAGGCCCTGGCTTGTACCATGCTCACCTGTGGACACGAAGGACAACAGCGGCAGCATTTCCTTCTCCATGGAGCCGCGCTGTGGCATGCAGCTTACTCAGAGTGTAGCACCAACACTTGGGTCACCGCGTTGAGCTACCCATAGTATATGACTCTTTACCCAGGCTGCCTATAAACGGTGGAGTGGAGGACTGAAGATGCTGATTTTGGCTTTCAAAGCTCTGGCAGGCCCTGGCTCCGTTCCAGACATTACCTGGTGGGTATGCGGGCTCGCCCAGCACCCTGCCACCAGAGATCCCATCTTATGCTCTTCCTGTAGCACAAGTGATAGGGCTCTGAGCTGAAGGTCCAGGGTTCAAGGCCTGCAAATCTTTGAAAGCCACTAGGGACAGGCGTTAGCTTCTTGGCAGGCGCTCAGGTACTACAGTGATACAAGAACCGGAATTATGCCAGAAGGGACCCAGGCTTTAGCTGTGGTGTTCACAGTTCGCTCACCCTTGAGGTTCTGGTCTCTCTCTTCCCCAAACTTTTAAATAAAAGCCCACTCCCAGGTGATGTTTTAAACATGACTAATGTCCCTGTCTTAGTCATTCTTCCTCCCAACCCTGTAGCCACTTGCTCCCTCAACCTGTATTCATTTACAATGTTACAGGGTTCGTTTATTATTGTTGGATGACATTTGGCCAGGTTCTGAACACCGCCCCCCAGCACCCTGAACACACTGACCATGACATTTTGGTAAAAGCCAGGAGTTGGGACGGGTGCCTTTGGGCCAGAATCCACCGCTCCACCCCCTTGTGCAGTGTCCTCCCTGCCAGCTTGTCGCTTCTCCCCACTCCAGGAGGGGCTACACGACTGTCGCAGAGTCTGATCTTTCATCCTGGGGGACCCCAGGGCACTCCAGGGACCATGCACTGGAGGTACATGTAAAAATATTAGCAAGATCAGCCCACCAGGAAACCTTCTTCCACTTTTCTCATCTCCTACGCCCAGCCCTATGTCATCAGTGTCACCCGCTGAACAACACCTGAGAGCCAAACCTGCCGCACATGTGAAAAGGGCTGCAGGATGAGGCTATCTATGGCATTTACTTGGCTCCTATAATTTCATCTTTGGACCTCACAGTCATTAACGCATTTATCCTCACAGCAGCCGGCAAGGGTGGACTGTTCTATTATCCCCATGTCACAGAGAAGGAGTAGAGCCATATATAAAAGAGACTAAATAACTCCCTCAAGGTCAGACAGAAAGTCGGTGGCAGAGCAGGGAATTGAACTCATGTCTCAGGCCCCAGGCTCACACCCTAACATCTTAAACACCCTTCCTCCCTGGGTGTGTATTTTAATTCTTTGTTCTGTAGGGCCCTGACCATAGCCCTCTGCAGGGATATACATAGGTTTGTCACCACACCCATTTGCTCAAGCGGCAGAAAGAGATGCTGTGATGGATGAGTGCTACAGAAAAGCCAAAAGAGAGAAATGGGCACAAAAAAAGCACAGAGCTCCCCAGAACCTTACAGAAATAATAGTCTGTGTATAGACCACAGACACACAGCACAGCAACAAAAATATACCACGAGCACCTCCCATTAGAACACAGCCCTAAGGAGGGGCCTCACCCTCCAATGCTTCCTCATTCACCCTGGGAAAGAACCTCTTTCCTGGCCCATCTGTGCACAAAAGTCTCTTACCCCGGGGGCAGCATTTTAGCTCCTCCGTAGCTCCAAGTCTTTGCTTAACAAGAGCACCAGTGAGATGTCCTTTGAGGTAAGGTGACTATTTCCCAAAGGGAAAACAGGACACCACGTGGGGCTAGCCCTGGCCCTCCCTCCCTCCCTGCACAGGGCTGGCCCGAGCTGCTCACCTGAGGCTTCCCTGCCTCCCGTGCAAGGCTGACCCAACCTACTCGCCCCAGCCCCATGCAGGGCTGGCGTCACTGCTCACCGGAGTCCGGACTGTCCCCCCTGCGAGGCTGGGGCTGGTGTCGCTACTCGTTTCAGCCCTGCTTCCCGCCCGCGCAGGGCTAGCATCTCTGCTCACCCCCATGCATGTTCCTCTGTGCCCCACTTTCATTTGTCCTGTTTGCTCATGCCAACTGATCAAGTTGGCAAAAGCAAACAGGACAAATGCCCACTTCTGCCAAAAAAAAAAAAAAAAGTCGGGACAGCCAGGACAGGGCTTAAAAAGGGACTGTCCTGGCCAAAACAGGATGTATGGTCACCTTACTCCAGGGCTCTGCTTTGGCTGACTGGGCTTTTCAAGTCCTGCAGTAGCTGCCTCTTGGAAGGGGCTGTGTACGGTCTGCAGCCCCCTTTATGGGTGCTGCAGGCATGACTGGGTGCATAGCAATAAGATGAAGGGAAATGTATTTTGCTCAGAATGTATTCTCTGATCTCCTGAGATGGGCAGGGCCCCAGCAGACTGAGGGGCAGAGTTGCCCCATCTTTACCCCTTACCCTTCTGTAAGGAACAAACCTGTCTGATGGGGACCACAATGAGGCTAGCAGGAGGATGCGTGGGAGAACCCATGCAGGACAGGAGACAACCAGGTCATTGCTGGATTCTTGAAAGTGACCTGCATATCTGAGGAAGGTTTGGGCCATGAACACATCCTCTGCGCGGAGCCTTCCATCACCCCTAGCAGTCTTTAAGACAGACAAGCTCCTATGTGACAGAGATGACAAAGCTTGGACCTCCCAGCAGGCATGGAAGAGGAGGCATGATGCCTCAGTTCCCTAACCTCTCCTAGAAGATCAGGCCTGTGAAAGACAACTGATTTTACGAGGCGATTAAGAAAAGCCCACTGCCTCTGCGCACTGACGGCTCCTGGAGGTTTCATCACAGTGTGCTGACCACGGGAATGGCCACACTGTGGAATAATTTTTTTAGAAACGTAAACCAACTGTGGGAGACTGGGCTGGTAATGAGATATTGAGCTCTCTCCCCATGGCCCCCGTCGCCGGTTCAGAGTTAGCCCAGCAGCGACCAAGAGATGGTAACAACTAACAGTCGTTGCGTAAGTTCCTTTGTAAAATGAATGGTGTGGGTTCGGCCTAGTTCCTAGGGGACGTCACCAAAGCTATCACTACTGGCACTAACTGGCTCCCTTATGGCAGCCTCGTGGCCCGCTGTTCCACACGTAGGGGCCTTGTCTTCACTAGGGGTGCTCTTACTTCCAGTTAGCTAACACGACATGAAATCCTAGGGAAGACACGGCAATCGTAGTTTAAAACACAGGCTGGAAATGGAGGTTAAACCTTAAACTCCCCCATAGCCTTCATCTTACCCTGCTAACCCACGTGAAAGCTGCAAACTGCCCTGCCTTCACTAGGCTTCTACCTCGTGTTAGTTACCATGAGATAAGAAGGTCCCCTTCTTCTTAATGCATTTGCACCGCAAGAGCATGTCAGGGCAGGGTTGAAGTACATTGGTGAGACAATGTAGAAAATACCTACAATGCAGGGTAGTCCCTGAACTGGTATATCGGGGTAGCATTTGCAAAACTACATTATTTGTTGCCATGCTAAACATATTGGTATGACATAAGTATGGGGCTTCAGTCATGTACTATGAGTTCAGAACATGCCCCGAGGACGGTGTCATCACATACAAAGCTCTTCTTTATGCAGTACATTACATAAAGAGACACTTAAAGTTATCCAGTCACTATTAAGCAAGCCAGCCCCTTGAAAAACAAAAAACCTATCTCCTCCTACAAAGCTTATCAACCACAGCTCCAGCGTGTTTACAATATGCAACCACTCAGGGGGTGAGAGAAAAAAAAAAGATCACAAACGGCACAGCATTACACAAGCCTCCACCATGCTGCACCAGGCAGATGCGAATGCTCCGACGCCTACAAATTGACAGCAGCAACATTGCTAATCCCACGACTGCAAAACTAACTTTCCAGTTTGTAAAAAGTGCCTGGTGCAGAGCTCACAGGTGATGCACGTAGAGTAGGGGACAGCAAGAAGGGACTTTCATGTTAGGCAGTGACGGGGGTGGGGAAGACGACCAAGGGAATTTATACCCAGACACACACACACCCTTCCCCCACCCCCCAACTTTGATGAAAATAGACCAAAGTTCCTATTTTGGCTCCATTCTTGCAATAAGTTCTGCACAGACAGAAATCACGGTGGACTCACCCACAACAAGCTCACTGCAAGAGGACGGCCTTTGTGGCTACATTTGTCCGTTAAAGTCATCTAGAACCAATTAACCTGGAAAATGTATTTATTTATTTAAAGTGAATTTCACGCTGGTGAAAGGTGCCAGAACAGCTTCCTTGGGGACTGAATTCATCTCTCTGTGGCAATGCAAGCTTCCCCTGCATCATCCCAGCAAATGCATCTACCCATACCTACAGGGCTCTATCTCGGCGCAAAAAACCCTTCAGTTCTAGGCTTCTTTATTGAATCTTGCCAGCAAGGCAGGAAGGACTCTCTGTTCCGCTACCAAGAGTACTGACACCACCAACTCATTTCACATAGGCCACTACTGAACAGCCATCAGATGGTGACTTACTGGTTGCTGTCAGCCTTGAGCAGATATAAGCCAGTAGCTATATCTAGTGGCTAGTAGAAGTTGCTGCTTCACTTCCCCCTTATGAAGCCCCTGAGGAACCCAGCCCACATCATTGTGGGAGTCACCAAAGCCTTGCTCCTGGGCTACCAAGGGCATTCTCTTTGGGGAACAGTAAGAACATTTATGCTCATCAAGTTTTGCTTATACCTTACAATTCCTATTAAGTCATTTATGAAAGGCCCAGACCCTACGGTCCAGCTCAGCTGTGCCTAAAGACATGTTTGTGCGCCCCCAATCCCTGGGACAACCAGTAGCTTGTTTGACCCTCCACATAAATAAGAGCTGCCACAGGGCTGCTCTAACTTCTGTTACCATCCATCCTATTTTACTCCCTCTTAAGGTCTTTGGTTCCCTCTCCAGTATGGTGTGGCCAGATCTGACCAATAAACTAAACACACAAGGTTATCTAACCAAAGTTAGTTTCTTATCCACACAGGTAAAACTCTCATCATCTAATGTTTTTATTACTGCAACTTCTCTCTGGCCCTGACAAATGCCATCTTGCCCTGCTCATATCCATTCAGAATGCTGCCACAAAGATCCTTTTCCTAGGCCATCACTTGGACTATAGCACTCTCTTTGAATCCCTCCACCAGCTCCCCCTCCTCCATTAAATCAAATACAAGCTGCTTGTCTTCCCTTTTAAGGTCCTTCACAGTCAATCCCCACCCTACATAACATCTCTCGTTTCCTATCAAGCTGTCGATGCTCCCCTCCAATCCGCCCACAATGCCAGCTGCCGCTGCCCACTTGTTACATTTTCAAACAAGCACCTTTGTACTTTCTCCTCTGTTGCCCCATATGCTTGGGAGGTGCTCTCAGCACAGATCTGCAACGCTACCTAATTATCCACCTTCAAATCCCTCCTTAACCCTCTCCTTTGCCATGATACCTACAGAAAAAAATTGACAACAGCGACACTGACTGTTGGCGTGCAGAGACTATTGCCTATCATGATGATGAATACTGTCTCATTGTTCACTTATGCACCCCCATCTATCTATATCTATTTGTTGTCTCATCTTATACTTCAATTGTACACTGCTTGGGGTAGGGACTTTTTGTTGTGTTCATATAGTGACCAATGGGGTCCTGGTCCGTGACTAGGTACTATGGCAATACAAATTAATAAATAATTATTAATAATAATATGAAATAAATGTTAATTTCCTCAAATCCTCATTTGTATTATCTACTCTATTTCAGACTATTTGGCCAACCATATTCTGAACTCTACTTCTATCTAAAATAAAATCAAGGAAAGGATTTCCACGTCTTCTCATGTCTAAACCAGCCTATATTTTATACATCAATCATTTATATTCTGCCAGTTAATTCACTGCATTCCTTTGCTAATAGCCTTTTTCATCCTTTTGCTGTTTATATATAATCTTATCTGCTATAATGTTTCTACAGTGTCTTTGAGTTAAAGATCTAAGCACTTGACAATTAATCTCCTTTACTCACCTTCTTCATAGGTTGGTTAAAAACACAAAACTATTAAACTGAAGCAGAGGGGTCCAATTCAACTTGTCCAAGACAGCAGAACAAGAACTAAATCAGAGTCAAGACCCACCAGTACTTTGTTCTGAACACTAGACAATGATTCCCTTCCTTGATAGCAGAAGAGCTGATGTTATCCATTGCTTGTTCGGTATCTCTTAGTGTCAAAATATCAATGAGGAACATCAGTGTAGTGACCATGGAGTCTCATTAGACACCCCACATGATGTAGATTTAATACTGCATTGCCTGACGTCTCAGTCCTGCAGATCAAACCCTTTGCTGAAGTCGAGGGAAATTTTATCTACACAAGGACCACAAGGTCAGCCCCAAAGCATTCACTTCTACCCTTTGGTTTAATCCTGCTCTTTCATATGCAGGAACTCTTGTCCCCAGAGACTTTACACTGCTCACACAAACACATACAGCCATTAGAAGCTCACAGGGGAAAATAATGGGAAGCAGAGCTCTGCTAATATAATCTGGACTGGAACTAACCTTGTTTGTGCATATGGCTAATGGGGAAGGGGCTGTCAGCAAGGGGAGACAGAAAAGAAGTCCTTATACATAACAGGCTGCTGTTCTATAGGTCTTCCTGCTCCAGAATAAATAGAAAGAAGAATATCAAACCGATCCACCCTCACTTACACTAATAGACAAGCATGGGTGAAATACCAGACCCCTGAATCTAACCACAAGCATATGCAGGGGTAAGTGGGGGATGGGGCGGTGGAGATCAGGTAAAAATCATTTAGAAGAAGAATACCAAAGCCAAACATCATGCACCATCCTGGAAGTGACACACAAATCAACGGGTTTGAGAGAGGGGGTAGAGGGAAAAGCTTGGACAAGTTAAAGAGAACAGCAGAAGAATAGTGAGGAAAATTAGCTGTCTAGAGCAGGGGTTCTCACTGCAAATTTTTTGGTGGCCACTATTACAATTTTCCCTAAAATAATTAATTTAAGAAAAACAAATAAATATGCACATATACCTGTCCAAATCAGTTATTTACATAGGGTTTTTATTTGCACACTCAATAATAATGTACAGTTGTGTCTATTCTTTACTGGACTTAAACAGAACAGAAACACAAAAAAGGTGTTTTGCATGTTCTTGTCTTTTTTTGGCTGTGGTTTTTGGAGAGTTTTTTAGGCTTACTAGCTAGAAAGTCTGCTCCTGTGAAGTGATATTTGTATATTTTTTAATATCACTTTTCACAGCAGCAGACTGGTTACCTAGCTCTGAGGCAGTGATGAGTGATATTTACAAACATACAAATACCACTTTTCACATCAGACTTACTCAGCCCTGGCAAGCCAGGGGACATATTAAGCCCTGGATGGGGAGGTGGGTGGGGAGACAGCAGGGGCCAAGGGTGATGGGATGGATGGGTGAAGGGCTGGGGGCAGCAGCGGGGGCCAAGGGTGATGAGGGGGGTGATGAGCCCAGGGCCAGGAAAAAGGAGCCTGCCACTGCACAGCCAAAACCCAGAGCCCAAAGCCCCAAGGTTAGAGCCCGTGGCCGGAGCCTGCCGCTTGCCACCTGCCACCCACCACCCCAGGCCTGAAGCCGGAAGCCTGAACCCCACTGCCCCTGGGAAGGTGGGGAACTCACACCAGCTATCTGCTCCTCTTGGACTTGTGGCGCCAAAGGGGGGCAGGGCCCAACCCCTCCTTGCAGCCCAAGGGAAGGAACCGTTGCTTTGCCCCCACCCCCAATCACTGCCCAGGAGGTTGTGGCCACAAGAAAAGCCCCTGGTGGCCACATGTGGCCATGGTGGCTGCATTTGAGAAACACTGGTCTAGAGGGACCAAAGACCCTTTTCTGGGTAGAAAGATTTTGGGTGTCACAACGCAATAGATGCGTTCATAGTGAAGCGATTGAGTTCTCAATGTTACTTGAGGAAGCATGTCTAGGGGAAAACAGCACAGTCCAGCAGTTAACGCGGGGGCTTGGGCAATCAGGACTCCTAGATTCCATTCCCCACTCTGACTCTGTGTGCGACCATGGGCAAATTATCTAACTCCTCTGCTTATCAGTTTCCCCAGAAGTTAAACAGAAATACCAAAATCTACCTTACAGGGATGCTGTAAGTCTTAAATATTTGTAAAGCGCTTTGGGATCCTTTGATGAAAGGCACAACAGAAGTGGAAGGTATTATTACCTGCTCAACTGAGCTCAATTTGGAGTTTGGTGGAGCTGGTGATGAATTAAAGCATCTAATTAGAGAGAAGACGTTTCTGAAATAAATGTTTCAACCCCTGTATGGGCCATAAAGCCAGAAACCCAATACATCTCACTGGTGGAAAAGAAAGAAGCCTCTAACATATTTCTAACTACCAGACAGGAACCAACTTTCTCTGTTTTTGGCTCCCTCCCTCCCTAAACACACACACACACACACAAGATGTACACATATCTCAGTTTTTAAAAGACCTTCTTCCTCATACCCCATCAAACCACATAATTCAAACTCCACAGCTAAGAACACAATAGGCAGCGTCTGCTGCCATTAACTGGGTATTTGGCAGCACACCCTAGTATCCAATGAGGTAAGGCTGGCTACGGTTGGCCAGCCACAAAAATAAGTGGGTGACTCCTGATAGCTGCAGGCAATCTGCTGGGTGGGTGATGAATTCTAAAGCTCAGGAACAAGGAAGAACAGGCTTAAGTATTAACAGGTCAAGTGCCTTCCACCTAGTGGTGCAGAACAGGAATCTCAGAGCAGTGGGAGATTTAAGAGTGAGCCTCATTCAGCCCTCCTTGGCCAAAAGGAAAGTCACTGCAACATGGTGTTCTCTGAGGTGTTCTCTGAGAAAGGGGTACAAAATGGGGGGGAGCGGAGAATGTGAAAGGAAATTCTTAGGGCTCTGAAAGCAACAAAGCAATCCAGGTGTTAGAGGAAAATATTTCCTAAGCACCAAACTATAGCTCATCAGACTCTTTTAAACTTGCTAAAGAAACAGCTTGTCTGGAGAATAAGACGGTCTCCTGGTGGCCCAAAAATTAATAAGGCTTCATGGCATACAGCACATACTTATACTGGATCCTCCATATGCCACAGCAACATTGAGAGTTCACCAGCTGGCAAGCTACAAAGCATTGGAACCTAATGGACAATGAGGCCTTATAATCGCTCAAAAATGGAGAGATTAAATTGAGGTTTGTCTACACTAAAGGAAGATCTGTAAAACAGCTGAAGTGTCACATGGCAACATGTAGAGCTACAAGAGTGATTAGAAAGCGTGGAGGGACTGAGATGTGAAAAGGTTAAAAGGGGTAAATATGCTAAGCAATAACTAAGGGAGGGAGCAATCTACAAATGCATGAAGGATGAAAAGAAAAACAGGGAAAGAAAGGGATTTAGCGTGTCAACAAAAAGCTATAACAAGGAATAATGACAAAAAGCTGATAATAATTAGGCTGAATATCAGGAAAAACTGCCTGATGCCAAGGTCACATCTATTGGCTCGTAGAATAGCCTCCCAAAGCAAGCGGTAGAAGCCCCATTGCTTGAGAAGCTAAGATTGACGCTAGCTGCCCATGATATGCCAAATTTTCAAACACCTCAAGTAACATTCCCCAAAAGATACTAAACCCCCTTAAATTTCTTATGCCCTATATCTCATGCCAGGATAGAATTTTGGGGGGGAAGTTTAGAAGAGAGTTTTATTTCCTATAATGGAAATGTCTCCCCAGACTAGAAAACCAGGATTTCTTAATCACCTTGTAACCTGATCACATTTGTGATAGTCAAAAAAATGGCTTACAATAGTCTAAATGCACTAGCATCTAAAGTCCCAACCAAGATTGAGTCCCTGTTATACTAGGGACTATACAAAACACAAAAGATGCTGCCCCCAAAAAGCTTGCGAACTAATTACACAGCAAGATTAAGGCTGGGTGGGTTATGTAAATCAAGCAGGGGTAATAATGAGGATTTTAAAGCAATGGGAAACTGTCTGCATCCCTTAACTGTTTACTTCCAGACTTCTTAATGTTTGGGATTTCTTCTGAAGTTGTGGAATTTTTGTAAAGAAGATTTCTGTTGCTAGAAAACTCTTTAATCTAACAGACAAAGTCACATCAAGATCCAATGGCTGGAAGTTGAAGCTTGACAAATTCAAACTGGAAATAAGGCCCAAATTGTTATTGAGGAGGAACCATTGGAACAACTTACCAACCAATGTGGTGGATTCTCCATCACTTGAAGTCTTTAAATCAAGACAGGATATCTTTCTCTAGTCTAACCACAAGTTATTGTGCTTCATGCATGAATTACCAAGTGAAATTCTATGAGCGGACTAGATAATTACAATGTACCCTTTCTGGATTTAAAAATCTATGAAATTTTGGGAGGGTGATGACTGGATGCCATTGAAACACACTTTAGTTTTAATTTGGGAATTTAAATTAGATTGGATAAAACATTAGGAAGTGCATAACAGGGATCAATCCTGAATACGTGGGGGGAGGGGGATCAAGGAGGGAATGGGTATGAAAGGACCTAGAGGACCTTCCTCTGTAGATAGCACAAATTTATGAACAGAAAAGAGCTATAAATGGTCTAGAAAAGGGAGCAGAAAGAAGCCAGATGACATAAGAAATGGATCCAAAAACTCAACACTGGGAAGTGAAACATGTCTGGTCCTGCCAGCCCTTCCTCTTCAATGATGCCTGCCTTCCTTCCCCCCCACACCCCTACAAAAATATAATCTTACAATGGTCTGCTCTCCAAAACGCTTTGTTATAAAAAGCATTTTTCCTTTTTTCTGTTTTGTTTCTGAAGAGTATGATAAGCAAATTGTAATGTAGATTGTTTAGCAAATGTTCTTGGGCATTAAAACAGTTTAACTTGCCTAAAAGGGATGTCTCTTTTAGGGGCAAATACTTCCAATTGTTTCAACAAGTATTATAGTAAAAACCACTAACCATTCAATCCAAACAAGACCAGTCTGAAACAATTGTTGCAGTCAAAGTTGCCACACACAAAAAGACACACTGCTTCAAGCTTGTTTTTCCTCTTGCAACAAAAACCCCTCACAATCGCTTATGATGCTTTGGAAACAAACTCACCTCATTTCTTAATATCACATACTAATATCAGCACACAAAAATGACTGACTTCACGCTACTGAGACGATAAAGCACTCAAAGGAAGGAGGAGGATCTTATTGGAGACTATGTCATATCCTAGAAACAGAGCACTGTGTTGATATATTGGATGTGACAAATTATAATGAACATGCTGGGTTATAAAAATCACACAAGGCAAAAATATTAAACGGCTACTCCTAGGAGAGGGAAGGAAGCGTATTTTAAAATCAGAGTCTGACTTTAACTCCATGTCTTCTTGTTGTGTGTATAGCAAAGGCATCTTAACAACGAACACTTGGTAGGCTTGCATGTTCTCTAGGCAGGGCGGCTGAATTCTTGATGAAGTAATACCATGTAGTGGCTCAGAAAAATCTCAAGTAGCAGGAGTCCGCACACAAAGAAAATGAAATATTCATTTCAGTCCAAAGAACGAGAACATCTGGCATTCAGCAGCCAAAGCGCAGCAGGAGTACATGGGTGCCCAGCTTCCCAAGACCGCTTTGCCTGAGAGGATGGGACCAGCCCACAGGAGCGGAAGGCGGCCCAGCGCTCTGCATTATGACTCAAGGAGGAAGCAGGGAAAGGGACAGCGGGCCCGGCAGCTTTACCCGCAAGGATGGAGAGAAGGGCAAAGCCGCAGGAACGCCGGCAGGGCCCACCCCCACCCTAGGGAGCCTGGGGCGGGGAGGCCAGCGAGGGGCAAGGCCGGGGTGCTGCAGAGAGGAGTCCGGGTCGTTTCCTGCGGCTCCTTTAACGGGGTGCATGGACGGGGGCGCAGTGGGGAGCGCTCCCCCCTCCCGCAGGGGTCTGGCTGCGCCCCCCCCGGAGCATTGGGGGGGCTGCCCCCCAGGAGCATTGGGGGGGCTGCCCCTCCTCCTCCTCCTCCTCCACTGACCTGACTCGGCCGGCTCCGTGCCCATTCCTGGCCGGGCTGCTGCTCTCCCCGCCCGGCATGGACCCGCTCGCTCGCCCGCCCGCCGGTGTAGCGGCGCGGCTGCAGCCGCCGTCCCCGCCCGGGGAGGGGGAGCGGGGGGCTGGGCCCCAGCGCGCGGCTCCGCCCCTCCCCAGGGATAGGGCAGGGCAGGGAGCGGCGGCAAAGTGCCCAGCTCGGCAGCAAGGGCGTCAGGGGCCGTCTGTAAAGTGCCCGGCCCCAGGGGGCAAGGACTCCCCGGCAAAGCCCCCACCTGGCAGCTGGGGAAGGGTGGCTGGGGGCCCAGCTCCCGCAGCACGAAGTCAAGGGGTTACACTGAGCCGGGGTGAGAGCCTGGGCAAACCCAGTGACATCCCCGCCCCAGGCCAGATCTGGCCCTTGAATTCCTGCAAGACCTACCACACCCAGGAGCATCACTATCCAGACAGACTCTGACCTGGCCAGGAATTTCCCCACAGCAAAGAGAGTCCCCCAGATTACCACAGTACTGATTGCCACAGGAGCCTTGTCAAACTCTACCAGCCTATACTTGTTACTATTGCAGCCTCCATCAGGAGTGGGGCCCTGGCCTGCCAGGTGCTCCTGCAAACACAGAGTGAGGACTATCCACCCTCCACCTTTCAGTGAGCTTGCAGCCTAATTTAAAGTAAAATACAACAAAGCAAGTGTGTCAAACAACAGAAGGGAACCAGAGAAATTATTTTGAAAGTAATACATTAATTTTTTCCATCATCGTCATCATGACGGTTGAAGGAGAAGGTTTTGTACCATGTTTGCAAGTTTGTGCTAGAAATCGAGGGCAATGACTGGCGAGTACCTCTGAGCCTTCCAAGGCCCAAATGTGAGACACAATGTAGCACAAACATCCCAAATCTCTCTCTCGCACACACACAAAATTATTCAGAGCAAACAAGCTGATATGGGATTCATTCCTCTTCTGAAAATAGCTTTCTATAATCTCAGTTACATGATTTTTCCTAATTACAATTAATTTTCAAAATTAAAAGTGAGGGGACACTAACTCTGTGTGGAAAGTAGGTAACTAAAATGAGCGCCATCCATCAAAACGAGATACATTTGAGAGCTTTGTGATAGACACATACTGTAGCTACTCTTTCATAACAGCTCGTTGCATTTAGTCAGTGCCTTCTGTTCAAGGATCTCTCAGTATAAATTGAATGAATCAAGCCCCAGAACACCCCGGGAGGTTGCCATTATCCCCATTTTACAGATAGGGAAACCGAGGCACAAAGAGTCTGTGACTTGCCTGAGTTGTCAGAGAGAGTTAATGGCTCTTAGGAGAGATTTTCAAATGCACACATGGCATTTAGGCTACTAACTCTGATGGAAAATTAATGGGAGTTAGATGGCTCACTGCCATATGTGCATTTGAAAATCTCCCGCTCTTACAAGTTCAAAACGTATTTTTGACGCATGGGGTGTTAAATAATAAATAGCCAACAATAGAACCCAGATTTCCTGATTCCTGTTTCCTTGCTTAGTTCCCTAATGACCTACCTCTTTATGATTTGTTTCTATTTATGTTACAATAGTCGATCAGAGTAGAAAGAGAATAATTCTATGTTATAAATGTTAGAGCATTATCCCACTCTCACTGGTATCAGCTCTTGTGATTTTACCATGATGTTTTTCTCACAACACTTGATGTTTTTCTTGAAGTCCCAGACTCCTGGAAGGGGATTCTTGCTCAGTCACACACAAGATATTTTTTGAAAATATCTCATCATTTTTTACATTTGGGGTTGGTAATACCAAAACCTTAGCATAAGTACAAAATGTCACTATCAATCATAGAGTTAGACAGAACACCTTGTCTTTAATATTGTTTAAATCCAGATATTTTATAAATCACATTTTATTCTGACCTTTTTAAATTCTGAGCCTCTCAGTTTTAAACCATAGGCCCTGGCATGTGTTGAGATATTTTTGACAGACAGTTTACAGGAATTCTGGTTTCTGTTCTGCTTTTTTGTAACAGCCTTTCTATTCATTATTTTTGCCTATCACATGTGCAGCAGTACATGGCAACAACATGGGCTTGTGGCAGTATATGGTAATAACAAAACATTTGCCAGAGGGGCCCACATGACACTGGACAAAGAAAAGTGGGCTGTGGGAGACAGGGGAGTTGAAAGGAGAAAAAAAAAATAGTTACAGTCCCACACCGGTAAGACCCTAAGAACTCCAGGACAGCAAGAGAAAGGAGTGGTAAGTTTTGGTTTGCTCTCTATCCCATATTACTCCAGTAACTCAAGAGTTAATTCTTTTATAGAGACCAAAAGAATACTTAGGGCTTCAGAAAAAACATAGAAGACATGGTCCGTTGCCCCAGAGAATGTACAAGCTAAATTTTACAAAGATGACATAGTAAGTTAGGATAACAAATCAGTAGGAAGCGGGTGTGATGTGAAAGGATCATGTTGTTACTTGGTGTATACACATGGTCTGAGCCAAGTCCATTTAGTTTCTGTGTTCCTGTTTATTAGACATTCCTGAAAACAGAATCATACATTGTTACAACTACTGTTCAAGCCTACACCCGTGTTTAACTGATTATTCTGGAGACTGAGCAAGTGTGAAGGAAGTGTGGTAGTTTCTAAACTGGGGACAAAATTTATTTTATATGCACATAGCCACAAGCGAGAACATTAAAAGCAAAACAAAAAGACCCACCTTTTTGTGAGCAACATTAAAGACACCATTTGTTTGCCTGACTGGGTTTTATGATAGAAGAAGCTACTGGTGTGGGCCAGGAAGAAAGGATTAATGAAAACCCTCCAACTCATGCTGTTGTTGGCCCATATTGCAAGATACCTTGACCCGAGTCCTTCCGGTATAAACAAGGCCCTGAGTTCAGCTCCCCCACCTACAGAAAATAAAACACAGTAAGTACGTGTGTTGGATCATGGGCTGCTGCTGCATGATCACCAAAGTCAAATCGAGAGTATATTTTCAAGGCAGGAGACACCTATCTTGTGACCACATGTGGGTATGACTATATATGTATTACACCCTCCTCTTTGAATTTGTTCTCCTCTTACACCAAATCTAGTCCAAGCCTTTTGTCTTCATCATCAAGGCCTTTCACAGCTCTTTCCCTCCATATTTATCCACTAGCCTCTTTTCACATTGCTCTCTACCCTTTCTGTTCCAAACAATGATGTCAGCCATAACCACCTGCTCATTTGCTTTTCCCACAACACCCCGTATGCACAGAACATGTTCTGTGAACGGATCCATATAGCTGCTAACCTGCCTTCCTTCAAATCCCTTCTCAAGACCAATTTCTGCTGTGAAGCTTACAATAAATTCATCCAATGTTTAAAGGTTAGACAGAACAGGCAGGCAGGGGCAGCTGAAGAACATTATTACAGCTCAGCTCCAGGTACTGCTAGCAAGAGTGCTCTCAGCTACCATGGCGGAACATGGGGAGAGAAATGACATATGGGCTCCCAGGACCCAAGCCCTATAGGGCTTTATAATAGTATCACATATAATTTTATTTATAACCTGTACACAGAACTGCCAGTGTCAAAGCTCCAATAGCCAGGAGTTTAAAAAAAACAAACCCCAAAAAAACACAAAAAAAACCACAACCACATTTAATTGCACCACAAAGCAAACAGGAAGCCATCACACTCTTTGGAGAATTACTACTATTTTCTCCATGGGGTTAACACCATTAAACAGGCAGGCAACCACATTCTTCATCAGCTGTAATTTCCAGTGGATCTGCAAGGGTAGCTGGTTCCCACTCTAATTTAAGCACGATATAAAATCTAGGTAATAAATAAATAAATCATTATTATTATTGAAGTCAAAAGAGTGGTTTTGCCACTGGACGCGTAGCAGGGTCAGGCTTGCGTAGGGTGAGCAGGAGGTCAGGCTAGATGATCATGATGGTTCCGTCTGACCTTAAAGTCTATGAGTGCATTACAATAATGCAATCTGGAAGTCACAGAGGGAAGACGTCCACGACCTCGTCAACTCACCTCTCAGAGTACAAACACACAGAAGATAAGGTCCTTTTTTAGAGGAGCTTACAGCCGGCCAATGGACAGTATACCAGTACTGGTATTTTAAGATATGATGACCATTATTCTAGATTCTCTTTTCCCATCCTCAAGTTGAGTCTCTGCAGTGGGTTCTAGTGTCACACTGCTGCCTTTTACATCCATTCTTAATTTGGAGCAGCACACGGTCTCTCCTGGGTCAGGAACATAAATACAGAGCAGAGCCTAAGAGAGTAGCCTGCAAATCTTAGGACTTTACAGTGTTCTTCTATACCAGATATTAGGGGGAAGGAATAGTTAGCATGTATATACGAAAAAGAAAAGCAGTACTTGTGGCACCTTAGACACTAACAAATTTATTTGAGCATCCAATGAAGTAAGCTGTAGCTCACGAAAGCTTATGCTCAAATAAATTTGTTAGTCTCTAAGGTGCCACAAGTACTCCTGTTCTTTTTATAGTGATATAGATATACAGATAAGTTGGAAGTTACCATACAAAGTGTGAGAGGCTAATTAGTTAAGATGAGCTATTATCAGCAGGAGAAAAAACTTTTGTAGTGATAATCAAGATGGCCCATTTAGACAGTTGACAAGAAGGTGTGAGGATACTTAAGGAAATAGAAAAGGAGTACTTGTGGCACCTTAGCGACTAACCAATTTATTTGAGCATAAGCTTTCATGAGCTACATGCATCCGATGAAGTGAGCTGTAGCTCACGAAAGCTTATGCTCAAATAAATTGGTTAGTCTCTAAGGTGCCACAAGTCCTCCTTTTCTTTTTGCAAATACAGATTAACACGGCTGCTACTCTGAAATCTGTCATGTATATACTGTAGCACTTTAAGTGAGCAGTAGCTCACGAAAGCTTATGCTCTAATAAATTGGTTAGTCTCTAAGGTGCCACAAGTCCTCCTTTTCTTTTTTCTTCCTCAGACTGCTATGAACATTCATTCTCACATTTACAGCTTCCCTATTCTCCACCTTTAAGCACCTAAAATGCCACAGCAGAGCAGTCCAATGAGGACTTTACAGGAAGCTTCATACATGAACTTTTTTAGACAGTCCCTACAGAAAGCAGTAAGAAGGTGGAGCTAATTTAATCCCACTTCCACCTCCCAGACCAGACTATTTAATGATACAAGAAAAAATAATTATTAATGGGACTGAACTAGAACCCAGATCCATAGAATCATAGAATCCCAGGGTTGGAAGGGACCTCAGAAGGTCATCTAGTCCAACTGCCTGCTCAAAGCAGGACCAATCCCCAACTTTTGCCCCAGAACGCTAAATGGCCCCCTCAAGGATTGAACTCACAACGCTGGGTTTAGCAGGCCAAGGCTCAAACCACTGAACTATCCCTTCGCCTTTAGGGAAGTTCAGATCTGGCTCCAAAATTTGAATTTCAAGCCCATTATTATTATTATGGATATAGCATCAACAGCGGTACCACATTAGTGATAGCACACAACAAATCAGAGGCATCATCAGAACAAATGCTCATTGGCTGGTTATACCCCCAAAAGCAAGACACTTAGCAACCAACTAACAAAAGCTGCTGGCTTTACAAGCTAATTTTTTCATAGGTGAGGGTGCCCATAATCTGCACTACACCAATGTGCAAAAAAACCAACACTTTTCCTTTACCGCTCTCAAAGTATTCTAAAAAGTGAGTAATCATTGTAACCTTCCCCCCACACACACACACCCTTTTTCTAAACAGAGGGGGAAATGAAGCCACAAAGAAGTGACTTGCCCCTAAAATCATAGAGGCAGACAGCAAAAGAGTGAAAAATAGAACCAAGGTCTTGAGTCCCCATCCAGTGCCCCAGCCACAGAGCTATAGCGCTTGTTTTGTTTTACAGCGGTATGAATCCCTTGTACTGCGGAGTAGCGGGAAAATTAAACAAAACCTAACAACTCATAGGATCAGGGAGGTGAGTAGTGAGCGCAGATGAGTAATTAGGGTTTTGAGGCAGCAACGGAATGAAACACATAACTGGAAGTATTTAAAAGTTGTTGGCTAATGATCCCTTAAGACATGAATTTGAGAGCAATGAGAAGGAAGATCAGTAGTCCTGAGGGTAATGCCAGTTGCCACCTGAGAGCGTGTGGATACAGGGAGATATTTCAAAGCTCATTGTAAAGGATACCAGGGTTAGGTGATGTGAACAGACGGAAAGAAGAGAGCTGCTCTGGGAAGCATGAAAGCTGGGTGCTAATCTGCAGTACACAAAGCTTCCAATTAATTGGTATTATAAAGGATTCTCTCTTTTTGCTGAAAAATCTTTGTTCTAGTTAAAGCAATTGGGGGGCTGCGAGGGGGCAAGGGAGAGAATTCACTGTGGTACGTTATCAAAGGTAAATGACCTTCTGACCTCTGCAGATGCACCAAGGAACAAAAGGTGAGTTGAGGCAGTCAATCCAAGCACCACCAAAAAGGTATCTCTCACACTGACTACAGTCAGGGAAAGGTCAGGTGACCATGATGAACACCACGAATAGGGACATAAAGGTTACAAGCATACTCAATGGCTATTCTGCAGCTAAGAGGGCCGTAAGAACTGGCATTTAGTATTTTATTCTGGATTCCATTCTCAGCTACATTGTGTGGGTCTTCTCCGGGGTGCCAGCGGAGCTCCATTGCTACTGTTTGCTCATAGGAAGCACGTACACAGAAGCTGGTATTTAGTTCCTTCCGTTCCTCTGTGTTTACTCTTGGGTAACCTTCCCAAGAAGGAGATGTGTTGAATGTAGGTCACGATGAAAATGAAAAAAAGCAATGGTTATTGCACAAGACCAGACTTGGGGTCAGCTGGGCAGTCTCACTAGCTTCTGTGCTAGTTTATAATTTTCCCCCTGGGGAGGATGCCAGGAGCTCTAGAGAAGCATATATATGGACGATAGGGACTTGGTGGGTTTTTTGTTCATTCACTGGACAAACATCAAAATGGAAACAAAAGAAAGGAATCTTTCCGTGAACTCTGCGGAAAGTGACTGATGGAGTAGGGGAAAAAACTCAACAGCAGGCCAGCACCAGGTGCTGGTTGTAACAGAACCAAGCCTATATCCATTGGAGGTTATACAGCACCATGCCACCACACACGTACTGGGAAGGACACAGCATGAGCTTCCAATGACCTTGCCTAGATGGAGTCTCATCTAAAAGGCATCCTTGAATCAAAACATATGCTGAAACAAAACAGGATGTAGAAATGGCAGGAAGAAGGAAGGTGAAGACAAGAAAAATTACCTTCTCTGTCTCAAGGACAGAATGGCACATTTTAGTGTTTATTCCTAGGGGGAAAACACTGTTCAAGTTGTGTGGCTGGATAGTGGACACTGTGGATTTAAAAAGACTACACAATTTACCCCAGCAATATTAGCAGAAGAAAAATAAGCAGCAAGAACTGACCTGAACTAGCTGGAACAAGACAGTTGAGATTCCTATCTTATTGATCACTGATGATAGCACAAGGCTTCTAAAGAAAAAAAAGTCCCTCAAACTTGTTTGGATTAGTAAAATGAGAAAGGAACCATCAGGCCTTGCTTGATACCTCTTCGAATCTAACTTCTGAAACCCTGTTGGAGAAACCAGCTCTGTGTGCCAAAATAGAACATTAAAGGAAAAAAATAAACTGACTTCTGCATTGATTTTACAGACAGTGGAGCAGCACTTCATAGCGCAGAGTGGAATTTATTAGCCACATGTTAAAAAAAGGGGTGGAAAAGCCACTGACCCACTTCTATTGATACATGAGGGACTAACAGCATAAGGCATAGTGTCAGTTATTCACTTATAAAACAAGAGGCAAAACAAGTTTACAAAAAAATAATTAAAAAAAAAAAGTTAGTTTAACCTTTTCACAGAGGGAACTCGGAGTCAGGAGCTCATGAATTCTAATCCCAGGACTGACACTCTGTGACCTTGGGCAAGTCACTTTGCCTGCTTGTGTCTCAGTTTCCCCATATGCAAAATAGGGATGAAACTATTTCCAAATCTCACAGGACTTTTTGTAAGTCTTAATGTCTATACAGTATTCTGAGATCATCAAAGGGCAGCGCTGTTGAAATGAAAGCATCAGTATGTGAACACAGAAAATAACATTGTTAATTTCTTTATCCCTTTAGAAATTGTACCAATTTCCCTAGCCCTCCCCCCCAGGATAAGAAAGTCAGTAATGCTTCTCACACACACTCCTTTTTTTTTTTTTTTGCTGAGGATCTTCAAAGACACAGGTACTAAATACAACGAGCATTAACAGATGCCACAACTTTCTTTTCAGTGGTTTGCAACCCAAATTTCTTGGGAGTATTTTTGCAGAAAGTAAGTGACCCATAAAACCACAAATTTCCACCATGAGCTGCAACGGCCTGTTCAAATAAACCAAGGTATTTATTCTTAAAATTACTGTTGGAGGATTATATAGCCCTTGTCTGATATCAGCAGTGATGAGGCATTCAATCATCACGTACCCAAAACTCCAGTTGAAGTCAACAGGGTGCACAAGGAATGTAAGAGTGGTTACCCAATGTAAAGCTGGGGCTTCAGAGAAAGCTTGGCTTGTGTTTCAATATTTAAATTGCCCTTGAATCTCCTAGCTCTGGAATTTTGGGGGTCCTTATTAGCCGTTTCCATTAAGGCCCAGATCTTGGAAGCGCCTTCTGGGGTGGACGCCGATATGCACAGCGCCCTGTTAAACCCATGCAAGTGCAGCTGTCTGCCTGCACAGGACAGCTTTAGGATTGGGACTTATGGGGCCTGGAAAGGTTGCTTGCTTTGGACTGTTAATTAAAAAAACCCAATTAAAGTTCAAGGTGTTTTATGCTGAATTTTTTAAGCAAAGAACCACACCCAGTATGTAACAAACCAAACCAGAAACTATACAGAGTTATGCATGAATGGACAGTTGCTCGTGACAGAGGTTACAAGAAGTTTTCCCACCACCTGAAAAACCACTTATAAGCAGCAAAGGCCATTGCATGAGTCATTGATGCCAAAGGGCTGAGGGGAAAGAGGTAGTTATGTGAAAAGACTTTAATTTAAAAAAAAAAAAGTGTTTTGGCAAGACAAAAATTGTTAGTTTAGCTATTAAAAGGATGAAATTTCCATTGGTGAACCAGGGGGAATTTCCACCCAAGAAATTCATGAAGAAGCAGCACATGTTCACACAGCAGCTGGGAAAACTGCAACTGTTGTCCCGGGGGGCAGTGCTGGGAAGAAAAGGAACCATCTTTGGTAACAGAAAGATTTTGTACTCAAACTTTGGTCCAAAAAAAAAAAAAAAATTTTTTTTTAAAGTTTGTAGTTTATTAAACATATTGTTAAAAATGACAGGTATGTTTCACAGAGGCATAGTTTAAGCAGGAGCAGGAGCAAGGACTCACAAATATTATCACTACTTATATTTATTATGACATGTTGTTTATAATGCAGTAGTGCCCAGTGGCTTTAACCAGGTCAGAGCCCCATTGTGCTAAGCACAAACATATAGTGAAATACATTCCCCATCTCAAAGACCTTTTACCAGCTCTCTTCTGACCACTTCTGTGATTGTGGACAACTCACAAACTTGTTACCTCAGTTTCTCCTTTTGTGAAGTAGGAACAACAGTATTTAACCACCTCTGAGCAGTGTTGAGAGGAATGTTGTTAATGTTTGTAAAGTGCTTTGCCCCAGTGGTGAGATGATTAGTTTGCACGGATAGAAATAAGACCTAATAGGTTTTCTTTTTTCTTGTCTTTCCACCTATGGTACCTCCACCGCCCTCACTCACCCTTTTATTTATTTTTTTTAGCCTAAAACAAAATAGTTGCGGTCTTTAGGGACAGCTTTTCTGACATCCTGGTTGTAATAATAGGGACTAATTACTGTGTTACATCTGAAATAAATATTCCCCACTCTGATCGGAGATTCTAAACTGTTTGTTGACTAGAACAAACCAAGAATAAAACCACAGACCTGTTTGTGTAACTGTCTCCATACGACTATAGTAATCAACAAACTCAATTGGCACTTTCCAAGAGCTTGGGGAAGTTACTTGAAGGCTTTCTGGTTTGGGCCCGTGACCCCTTGCTCACCACCAGATTCCAGATTGGCAGCTGACAGCCTGCTGGGCTATTAAACAAGGCAACAAGGGAGACCTGTCAACAAAACCAACCGCTTCTTAAAATGTACATGGCCTGAATATATTCCTGCAGTAATTTACTGTGGCAATGGGGTGGCAAGCTTGGGACATGGAACTTTTAACTGGCTTCTTCCCTTTGACTGCAAATGGCCACACACCCCAATACACAGGACACCTAGTGCATCCCCCACAAGAATACAGAGCTCTTCCCTATATTAGGAGCAGATTATGTAATGACGATATATAGAAAATATGTGCCTACAGGTCTTTCTCTCTCTCACACACACACATCCCTACCCCCCAGCCTGATATGGAAACCATACAAACTAAGCTATACAGGAGATGCCTGCTAGATATAAGTATTGTATCTAAAATATATCAAAAGCCATTCCCACATATGTACCTTTACTATACCCTTTTGGACCAAGTGAAATTTTTCATACCAATAGTCTGCAAATAAGTTTCTCTCTCTTTGCAATGTTGGCACTAGGTGCTATAAATAAGGCAAATTTCTCTTCTGAAAATACTGTATCACATCACCCCTTGCAGACTGCAATATGTACACAAACTTCACTTCTTTCTGTGTAGATAATATAACATATATGCCCCTTATCCAGAGATTTCCCTTCCAAGCCCAGTTTGTCAAGCCACCATCCTCTCGCCATTCAAATCACTCATTATTATTTGCCTCTTCCATGATGCCCACAAAAAGTGATTTAACAATTTTAAAAAATTCTAGCCATCTTTCTCCTCTGAGCTTTCCAGTGAGTCATGTTGTCTGTCTGTCTTTTAGGTCCCGATTTAGAAAAGCATTTATGCATATGTTTAACTTTAAGTAAAGTAGGAGCCCCATTAAAATCATTGGAACTTCACTTAAAGCATATGTTTAAGCTAGATCAAAGTTATCGACTCACACTGATGTAAGTGTTTCCACATGGGATGGTTGCACCCATAGCTAAATCAATTTTAGTGAACTGGTGCAATGTGTGTGTAGAGCAGGCCCTTAGAATGTAAACTGCTTGAGGCAGGAACGATGTTCATGTCTGTCTCTTTTACAGCATTGAGCGCACTGCTGGAACTTAAATAGTAAATAATAAATAAATATTTTTGTATTATAGCACTCACAGAGAGCAATCTTATCTAGCATGTTTACATACCAACTTCTGTTGCATAATCCCCATTTTCACCACATATAAGGACTGGATCTACGCACAAAAGTTGCACCAACATAACTAAAAGGGTTTTAATTTACTCCTTTCATTATTTTGGTGCCCATCTGTCTGTGGGTGCTCATTTCAGAATACTGCCTTACGTAAAATCAAAACAGGACACTTTTATTCTGAAAAAAAAAGTGTCTACACATAAATTTGCAGTGACATAACAAAAGCTGTGAATTAAAACCAATTTTATCATTTTGGTTCAACTTTGAGAGTAGACTGGCCCTGATCATTCTCTAATTTGCCTAGTCATCTGAAAATGTCCATGCCTGGTACCAGAGCAAGTGACTGAAGTTTGAGGAAAATGCCTTCATCTAAACTTTTTTCCACTTTAAATAAAATCAACGACACAGTATAACTACCCCCAACTTGTACACCTTCACATATCCTGCTAAGCCGTCACTTGTCTGGAAAGTTGTAGTGTTTTAAGAGTTAATTTCATTCAACTTTATTTCCACTGGGTCCTCATTAGTTGATTCCTGGACAAGTATAGTGCATGGCAACTCCTGTTTCTTCTATACATATTCTTTAAACAAAAATGACATTCTAAGACTAAGTGGTTAGATGTTCTCTTTTACCTGTGACACCTGGAAGCTGCCTCTCCAGTCCATTCCTACTGGAGGTAACTTCAGTAAAGAGGTCTAAAGTTTGGCTCTGCCCAACTACTGAAAAAGAAGCAACATCTTACAGGTGCTGCAGGAAAGTGCAGGCAGGTCATGCACTAAATGCACAGCAAGTTCATAGCTGTAGACAACCTGAGCTTGCATTTCCTATTGTGTTTCCTTGGTACCTGGCAACAGGAAAAAACAACTCTTGTTCCTCTCCCACAACCCACCTCCAGCTCTGTGTTTAGAACAGATGGTGAAATCAGCTCAATGAGCTGCAGAATTTTTTGGGGGACGGGTGGGGAGGGGGGAATTACTTTTTTCCAGCGCAATATTGGGTAAAACAATGAAGGACAAAATCCTTTCCTTGCGTGGTGCTGTGTAATGGGGAAGAAGGCAGTTCCAGCTATACATGAATTACCAGAACAGCCTGAGTGCCTGGGGAATGAGGCTAACAGTGCTGTAGACACTCAAAGCACAGGATTAGGAGAGGGGAGACCTGAATTCTAGTCTCCGTTAGGCCACAGAGTTCTTGTCACTGAAAATCTCCCCTAAATGAGCTGTTCCAAAGGTGGAAATGGAAACTGTGGAGAGGGGCACCTAACTTCCTCAAGCTCCTTTGAAAATCCCAACCTCAACCTTTCTGTGCCTCAGTTTCCTTGTCTGTTAAAGGGGAATGTAATTAATACAAGGATGCCTAGCAAATGAAGCTGAAGCCCTATCGGCATAGGAGAGACAGGGAAGCTGGCAGGTAGGTCTGTGTTAGTGCTCTGCTCTTTGGAACTCACCTCCTGATTGCATCTAAGCAGCTGGATGGCCTAGTGGTAAGGCTTTCGTCTACCAGGCCAGAGATACTGAGTTCAAATAGCTGTAGTGCTGTATTTGGGTGATTGAAAAGTAAAAATGTAGACAGGCATGGCCTAGGAGATCAGGCCCTAGACACAGAATCACAAGACCTTGAGTTCAATTCCTGCCTCTACCACTGACCTGCTGTATGACTCTGGACAAGTCGCCTGCTTTTCTGTGCATAAGTTAAGTTTATGCCTATATGGCCATACTGGACAGAATGCACCCAGTCTTGGCTGATCTCAGAAGCTTACCTGTCCTGGGCCTGGCTAGTACTTGGATGGGAGACCACCTGAGGATCTCAGGTGCTGTATTTTTTCCTGAGGTACACTTTGTCCTGCCTCAGCACTCGGGGGTTGCACTGGATAACCTCTTGAGAGCCCTTCCAGCCCTATGCTTCTATGATTCTGTATCTCTGACAGCCTTCAGCGCATGCTGCAAGGACTACTTTTTCCGCCAGCCTTGCCCCTGAGAAGCTGGGTAGCAATAGTGTGGGAATTGTGTAGGGAGGATGACTGATTTTTATCATTGTTATAGCAAACTGTGCTGTTATGAGTCATGGCTGCATAAAGACTCAGGATGAAACTCCACAGAAAGAGTCAATTACCTCTTGCATTAAATGCACCCTGACAGTTGTTAAGAGGTCTGTATACTGTAATGCAGTTGGAGCGTCTCTGTAATAATTTACAAATGCTGTATATTGACCAGGTGATGGAGAGGTTTTCTGGACACATATATTGGTGTAGTTTAATAGGGGGCTATAAGGAAAAACATAGAGGAAGGAAAAAGAATGGCTCCAGACAAGGATCTTCTCTGCAAACACGTGACGGTTGTTAAGACACAAAGCCAGGAAAAGGCCTGGGAGACAGAATGTCCAAAGGAGTACAGCAGTGTAAAAAGGAACACTCAGTGGGGACTTGTATGGGGGAATCTGACTGACACACAGGCATCTGCTGGGATGTCTGAAGAAGCGAGGCCAGCCCCAGTTGCTACCCAGGAATTGTAAGACTTTAGGTAAGGGAGATGTGTGCAGACTGGTGGTTGTTTTCCAATCTTTCTCTCTCTAATACTTTGTTCCTACTGTTAAAATAGACACTATTTCAGTTTTAAGAAGGCTGTCTGATCACTGGTCACAGATTCCCACAGGAAAGAACTGCAGGTGTCTGAACCCAGTTGGTCCTACTGGGTAAGTACAGTGGATACATAAAGTACTGTAGGAGAATTGTGGAATTCTGCCCCAGAATAGGTAAAGGCATGGGGCCTGGCACCTGGTAAGGTGCATGAAAGGGGACACAGTTGCAGACAGCCCTGTAACCAGCACTCTCCTTTGCTTAAATGAGCAGCCATACCTTTTTTGAGGTTCCGTTATGTTGCAGAGCAGCCACACAAAAAGTTCAATGCTTAGGCTCACCTTTCCAGAGCACGTGGTCCAAGATGAGCTGTTTTGCACTCCCGCATTCCCCAGGTGAAATACGGGGGCAGAGGCAGGAAAAGAAAACAGAGAGGAGAGAACCCAGTACAAAAACAGTCTTGTCTACACAAGAAAATCAGACTAGTTTAATCAATTATTTTAGAAAGTGATTTAGTCATATCACTGCAACCCTCCTGCCTGAGCATACAACTGGCACTAAATACTAGAGTTGGTCAGAAAAGGCTTTCATCACCCTGCCCCGCTCCCCTCCACACACACACACAGAGAAAATGCTGACTTTTCATCACAAAACCAAAACCTGAAAAACTTCCGCCAACATTTTTATCAGTTTTAGCGGATCTTGGGGGGCCGGGGGGGCAGGGAGGGGAGTTCCAAAAGTTTTTGGCTGAAAACCAAAAAGCTTGTCTGGAATAAAATTGTTTTTCCAGATTGAAACAGTTGGTTCTCAAGTTTTGGAGCATTCTGATGTTTAAAAAATAACTGTTCAGGGAAAGCAGATCCTCGCTGAGAAAACATTTAATAAAAAATAAAAAAATTTCCAATGGGGGGAAAAAATTGACAGAAATTTGCCACCACCCACACATCAGAGTAAGTAGAGATGGAGACACACCGCAAAATTCACTTGCAGATTTTGAACCACTACTGGGCTTGGCATTTTCTGGTCTAGGGTTTTGATTTGGGCTCCACTCCAAGATACTAACAAGGAGAGAAGATCACATAAGAACCGAGAGAGAATAAACTAATTGACAGGCAAGTTGGGCGCTGAGAGAGTCAATAAGAGATGGAGTTGATTGTTAGCAATCAGGTCTCAGGCTCCATGTCTTAGAAAAGATGAATATATAAAGACTTAATAATAAGGAAAAAGGAACCAGAAAAAGGAACCAGAAAAAGGAACCAGCTTCCTCTTCCCTGTACTAATACCCATGCTGATGGGAGATTGATACCCACTCCCCAACATCCCACCTCAGCTCAAATGTCTCCTCTGTGCTCAGAGATCTGGAGCTTAAGCACCCCTGCTGCAGCAGATTTAACTCCAGAGAAGAGCTCTTTGATGTGGCTTAGACAAAGTACCATGCTGGCTAGTGCCTATGGCTCACCACTGCCCTCTGCTCGATGAAATATCAGGCGAGCTCACTTCTAGGTCATAAGCCCTAATACTGCTCCAGGTAATGGAAATTCTCCCTGAGCCCAAGGGGTAAAGGCCTCTACTTCTGGAGCAGAACACCAGTTGTCACCATTAAGTGGTGCAGGACCATAGCAAGCAGAAGAGCAACATCTAGGTCCTAGGTTACGTTACAGCAGTTGAAAAAAGCAACGCGTGAGAAGTTAAACCAGCCTGAGACGCCTTAGATGTCTGCCTTTTATATGAGGCGCAGCTTAAAGGTCTCAGGGAGGCTTGTGAGTCTCTCCAGGCAGCAAACATATGACACACCACCTTGAAGGTGTCCCCAATGAGAGTGTTTCCTCTCCACTGCGCTGACCACACATTCACCCACTTACTAGTCTCTCAGGGTTACTTCAGGACGCTCTGAGGAACTGAGATATTCACCCAGCTGTGTAAAGACGAGTTTGCAAAAAACAGGCGCATTAAATAACATAGCCAGATGCTACACCTGTGATTATTATGTGGCAAAAGCAAAGAGCTTCAGAGACCCTTTGACACTAAAAATATATCCTGCCTCCTTCTCAGACTTCTCTTTTTTAAGAGAAGCACACTGCTCTCTTTGCTGTTTCCCAGCCTAATTTGTCTCTCTTGATAATTCAGAAGCATCTGCTCTGGGGCCAAATGGAGCCTCTGGCATAAAACTTCTTCTGATGCCACAGGGGTCTTTAGAGAGACAGGTGGGTCCTTCAGATCCTGAAGAAGAGCTCTGTGTTGCACAAAAGCTGGTCTCTCTCACCAATAGAAGTTGGTCCAATAAAAGACATTCCCTTATCTGTGTTGTCTCTCTAATATCCTGGGACCGACATGGCTACAACAACACTGCGTACAATATATGGGTCTTTAACACTCTGTCACTGTAGAATCTAGGTATAATATCTATGTAGAGATAATTCTGTGCTGAAGGTCCACGCTCTCTGCATTCCTCCATGTACATTATTTATTCATAGGGTTGCCTCTTCCTTTGAAATGTCATCTATTGCTGCTGATTATTCCCCACACTCTATTTGTGACATTTCTGGATTGTGCAGTTAAGAGCCTTGCCTAAGGTCACACAAGTAGTATCTAGCAGAGCATGGAACAAAGGCTACCTCTGACTCCTGGCCTTAATGCAAGACAATCCTTCCCCAGACTACATGTAAAACATCCACAGCAATAAAGAATGTCTGAACAGGGGAGACTGGGGAAAGGAGGACAGGTGGCTCAGCAAATTGGTAATCAATAGTGGGAACATTTCCGCTGCTGGATCAGATCCAGCCCAGGTCTGGAGTAACTGAAGGGTATTGACAGCTGATGGAATTTCAGACACCAACGCTGTAACAAAGGAGATGGAGAAGTACGTGCCCTACGCTCACTCTTCGCACAGCAGCAGTACCCCTCGTCTCCCACAGCTCCCCCTTTGCAGAACTGTTGCCTTCCCTCACCTCTGATTGTCCAGACTCTCTCACCCCATTTACCAGCAGGCTCCGTGCACTGGAGCAGAGGAAGGATTTCCGCAGGATGGACTGGAAGCAGCACCACATGAGCTGTTGTAGCTGTTGTAGAAGGCTCAGTGCCTGGTTCCACTTGGATTGTTCAGCAAGGGAGCATCACAGCAACTCTCCCCACCCATTCTGCTGCCCCTCCTCTAGAGTCTCTGGCTAACTGGAGGGAGGAGGAGGCCAGAATCGTGTATATTTGCAAACATACTGTGCATGGCACCTGAAGCCGCCCCTCTTGCCCGCCCCCCCGTGTGCCATACTGGGGAAACCAAGGCGCTTGTCAGGTGTATTAGCAAGGGCCACATGATCCACAGAGTTCAGGGGAATGAAGCCTTCCAATCAGGTAGCAAAGCACCCACAAGCTCATGGAACACTTATCGTAGAATCATAGAAATGTCCAGCTGGAAGGGACTTTGAAGTCTTCTAGTCCATCCCCCTGTGCTGAGATAGGACCAAGGAAACCTGACAGGGGTTTTTCCAAACTGTTCTTAAAGACCTTCAAAGATGGGGATTCCACAGCATCCCTTGGAGACCTATTCCAGAGCCTAACTGCCCTGAGTTAGAAAGTTTTTCCTAATATCTAACCTAAATCTCCCATGCTACAGATTAAGCCCATTGCTTCCTGGCTTACCTTTAAATGGCCTTCTCTTGGCCCTGGCTCAATTGTGAGTAGCTTCCACTCTTGATCCTCCTCTAGGGGGGCAGCTGCTGTGGCCATGGGCCCCCGTCGGTTAAACAGAGGAAGGGGAGAACACATGTTCTCCCACCCCACCTGCTCCCTCTGGTTCCAGCAGCCTTGCCTGCATGAGGCAAGTTGGCAATCGCAGCAGCACAGTAGCTAGTGGGCAAGCCTCCTTTCACCACAAGCCCCCCGTCACACTGAATTTGGATAGAACCGAGCCGCCCTGTTGGCAGCTTCAGCAGAAAACCTAGGACTGAATGGTCAGCGACTCCTTCCCATTGCTTTGTGGTCAGTTTTAGGGCACGTGAGGAGGGGAGTGTGTGGGAAGCTTGCACTGCTCTCTCTCGTGCCACAAAGAACAAGAAATAGAGGAAGAGACCAACAGAAAACACATATCAGCAGAATCTGATTCTTAAAACACAGGTTTAAGTTTTGCATGAGGAGTCAGCAGCTGTGATTGCCATGTACAAATTCCCCAGAAGTTTCCGAGAGACTTCATGTTACCGAGAGACACGGGGCATTTCCTGTAGATAAGAACCCTCATAGGGAGGGTCACTGATACTTTGTAACTTGTTTCTATGTTCCCTGCAAGAGCCTATCAATACTAACCGAATTATCCCCAACCACCTTCATGGTGCTGACTCTCCATGGATGGAAGAATGATCGGCAGCACTTCTCTCAGTTGCAAGTGCTCAGAATTCACCTTTCGGCTACACACCTGATTTTCCACTCACGCTACTTCCCTGCTCTCATGCTGGGATACTCCCTTCAGTGGTCCTTCATCCATGCTGGGTCCCATACGCAGGGCCAGATTATCGCATGGGCTTTAGGGGCTGCAGCCCAGGGCCTCGGGCTAAGGGGGCCCAGAAAAAAAACAACAACATAATTATATACAATTCAGTGGTCACCAACCCATCGATCTTGGAGCCTCTCCCAGTCGATCGCAAACTTCAGGCCACTAAAAGTCCAGCGGCACAGCAGGGCTCAGGCAGGCTGCCTGCATGACATGGCCCCACGCCACTCCCGGAAGTGACCGGCTGCTGGCACATCTCTGCGGTCCCTGGAGGGGGGCGGCGGAGTGGGGGGAGGTGGCTCCATGTGCTGCCCCTTCCCCCAGCACCGCCCCCGCAGCTCCCATTGCCCAGTTCCCAGCCAATGGGAGCTGCGAGGGCAGCGCTTGCAGACATGGTCAGCACACGGCGACACACGGTCTCTCTCCCCCGGGGGTACGCAGAGACGTGCCAACAGCTGGCCGCTTCCAGGAGCGGCGTGGGGCCATGGCATGCAGCATGCCTAAGCCCAGCTGCACTGCCGTCAGCCGGGAGCCACCTGTGGTAAGTGCCTCCGGGCCAGAGCCTGCACCTTGCACCCCCTCCTGCACCCCAACCCCCTGCCCCAGGTCAGAATCCCCCTCCTGCACTCAAACTCCCTCCCAGAAAGAAACTAATATACCAGCTGTTCTAAAGTAAGAAGTAGGCTATTTTGAATTAACTGAACTATATTCTACATGTTTTAAGAATGAAATGTAACCACAGAACAGCTTTATGTTAATTAAAAGGCAAGTTTAGTATAGCGTTAATAGCCTTGATGCCATAATTGTGATCATTTTGTTTTAAATTAGGAAAAAGACTTGTATACAGGTGCCCCACAAAATCTAATAGCCACAGGAGAGTTAATTTGGCCCTGCCCATAGGTCAGTTGTTCTTCACTCCCAGCAAGGAGCTGCCCGTCAGAAAGCTGAGGGTTGTCAATTTGGCAGCAGTTTTCTCCAATGAATAAAGCATAGTAATAGCTTCATTGCTCTTCTGGGTTTATCACATGTCTCTTTAAAATTGATGAGGGTTATAGAGAAGGACATTGGAAAGAGAGGGGGTTTGACTCCTGTGTACACCTAGCCAGCACAGAAAGCAGACACATGGGACTCTCTGCTAAGATCACGATAGAGCAGTAGCTAAACTCTAGACATGGGAGAACATAAAAATGGCCATACTGGCTCAGAATAATGGTCCGTCTAGATGGGGGAGATCTCCGCTGGGAACCAGAGAGAGAGCCAAGAGCCAAGCAGATGAATAAAACAGTATGGATGGACATCTTGAAGACCGAAGTGTGACACGTTCCCCCCAGGGTGCCACCTGGAACTGGGGTACCACTGAGCCCTCTGACCCATCAGCCTGGGCTCTCTCTCACACTGCTGCTGTGACAAGTTGCAAAGCCCTCCAAGCTTGCACTTCTACCAGCATTCACACAGGAAGGGGCACACCAAGCTGCAGCCACATGCAGGCTCCCTAACCACCAGCCTAGGACCCCAGAGCAGTGCCGTCCTGCCCTAGTCAAATCTGGCTAATATATGGGTTTAATACACGGTCTGCCTCTCCCTCAATGTGAAGAGGACCATGCACACGTGTGGTAACCAAGCTGAGATTTTCCCCAGACACCTTAGTCAAACGCTCACTGGTTTGGATTAAAACATAAAATAAGTTTATTAATGACAAAAGGATAGATTTTAAGTGATTATAAGTGATAGCAAACAGATCAAAGCAGATTACCTAGTAAATAAACAAAACCACAAACTGAGTTTAACACACTAGATAGGTAGGATATGAATTAGGAAATTCTCACCCTGAGTAATAAACAGGTTGGCAGATTCTTAAGGCACAAGCTGCCTTGGTTTTGCAGCTTGGGTTTCCCAGGTTTTCATACACAGGCTAGAAATCTCTTTTAGCCTGGGACCATCACTTCTCCCTGTTCAGTCTTTTTTCCTCAGGTGTTTCCAAGTGTTGTTGTTGTAGGGAGAATGAGGTCCCCCCCATGATGCCATTTTCCCCCTTTTAGATCTTCTTCCCACTTGCTGGAAAGCTCTTTAGCTGTGTCCTGGGTTAAACAGTTCCCACTGTGCAGTGCTATCTCTGAGAGGTTTCTGTTGTACACAGTTCCTGGGGTAATCCTTGTGCTTGTGTGCATTTTCTCAATGAGCCATTCACATTGTTTGGCCTTTTTACTGTTGTACCTAAAAGGCTGCTTGTGGGTGTTTCCAACCTCAAACAGGTTTCAGTAACACACACAGAGCCAAACTTCATAACTTCACATATGATGATAGCACACACAATCCAACGAGATATTAATGTCTAGCAGATCAAGACTTTTAAAAGGATACCTCACAAGGCCTACTTTGCACAAAACATGTCCTAATGACATGACAGTGGTGAATATTGGGGTGCCAGGGTGTCACACAAAGAATCTAAAAGGGCACCACACAGACACTCACACCACAAGCAGTAGGGACACCTCGTTTACATTTATGACACAATAGACTCCCATTACTTGAGCCTATTAGCTATATGTCTGTATCACAGAAGACAGTTACTTCTGCCATCATATCTGAGACCACAAATAATACAGCAGCCAGGTCATTCTTGTGCCAGTGTCCTTGAATTGAACTATCCACTGTTTTGTAATCTTATGAAAAAGGAAATTGTTAATACCCACCAGAAAGCTGGCATTCAGGAACCAGGAGGTACCGATATTCTGACCAAATCCCTTTGTTACCCTGGAACTGCTTCAGGTAGAACAAAGTCACGTAGCCCCTCACATACTTAGCAAGTGTTTGCATACCCTGCTCTCTCCCATCTTCACACCTGTGACATCTGAGGTCAGAAAAGGGCCAAGAAAGTGGCATTTTATTTGTAGGGGTTTAACAACTGTATAGAGGGTACCTCCACTTCCGGGATCTGCACCCACACAAATTAGAATGTTCATTTTTAGTTCCCTCCTGCTTTAGAGTAAGTTAATTTTAAAAAATTGCTCTATTATTTTCCCTCCTCTTCTGTCTCAGTTTGGATCCTTCCCCATGCCTTTGATATGGGCTCTGTATCTGGCTTTATTCCCCTCTCTGCCCCTTTGCCTGCTGCTACCTTGGCTTATTATTTTACAAGGCTCAGTAATCAATGCAATCTCTCCCCTTTTCTTCCTACAGCAGCTGCTCACAGATGACTTCCCATCCACCACCTACTGAGGTGAACCATTGCTAGAGCAAGCTCATTCCCTTTGTAGCTAACATCCCCATTTACCTTTCTCTGAGCCCTGCTGCTGTCAGCCAAAGGGACAGCTTTTTTCAGTCAATGGGAGTCGGAGGGTGCTCAGCTACATCCAGCATCAGAGCCATACGGTATGTCTATGCATTGAGCTGGAGGGGTAAATCCTAGCTCCAGTAGACAAACCTACGCTGGCACCCTTTGGCTGACAGCAGCCGGGCTCAGAGAAAGATAAATAGAACAATTAAATAGAGCAGGGTTCCTTGGTTGCCAGAGTCAATGGTGTAGGAAAAAAAGGGGGGGAGAGACCGCATCAATCATGGGGCTTTGTAAAAATAGAGCGTAGTGCGGGTAGCCGCTCCCAGTATGTACCCATTGTCTTGGACGGGTATGGACTCGGCGTGGCTAGCCCCTCCTGCCAGTCATGCGGATGCTATTTTTAACATGCTAGCTGCTCTATAGAAAGTCCTGTCCACACTGCATCCTGAACCCACTTGGCTCCAGCCTGGACTGAACACAGTTGTTTATCTCCATTCTGCCAAAATTTTGCTTCTGAACAGTTTACTTTTTTTTGGCTCTAGCCAACACATTTGCATCACTTAGTCATGGTGGACAAGATTGTCAATTCTGTAACAACCGTGCTAGCCAAAGTTGGGCGAGACCTGCCTGCTGCAGGGCTTCCTGCACCTTCCTCTTGGCCACCATCAGAGCACGACACTGGACCAGATGGATGGTTCAGCACGGTTGTAACCACAGTGTGTATGAACCTGGGCGTGTTACAACTCTCCAAGGCTGCAACTGTGCAGGTTTGGATATGACAAGTCCTAGTATGGACCTTGTTGTAGATTTGCTATGGGCAGGACCTCAATCTTGCTCATAGCAGACCATTTCTTAACAGAGATTACCTTCTGGAAGCCTTCCTTCCTATTATGGCTGAACAACATCCATGTGACAGGTACTGACATCACTCACATGGAAAAGTAATACCAGGAAAGTATTTAATGGATTTTTAGCTTCTTTGAATGCTATATAGCAGCTGCAGATGACGAGGAGGAAGAACCAGCACCATTCAATCACCCACAGACTACGCACAAGTGCTCCATGGACCAGAGTTTGGGACTCACCTCTCTGAACAGTTCACTCATTTTCCAGCATTTGCACAAGTTGCTAGCACTTAGGTTAGGGCAGCCTGTAGCTTTACCACCTCAGGCTGTGAGCTTACCTGGTCTCACAAGCTAAACAAGACTGGGCCTGCTTGGTATTTGGATAGGAGACCTCAGATGCTGCTGAAAACAGTGCTGGCAATCCAGAACTTAACCCAGCGGTCCCAGGATGGCGTGTGTGTGTGGTGTGGTGGACACAGGACACTATGGGGATGCTGATAGAACTGTCGTTCAAGCTCTGGCCACTTGTGGTCCAGGATCCCATGGGACTTTCCACAAGAGGCCAGTGCCCTGGGCAAATTCCAGCTCAACAATTGCAGTCACATCTCCTGAAATATTGTTGTATCATTCCAGCTTTCCCTGCTGATAGCCCTGCTCTGAGCACTCTCCTGGGCCAGGGACACTGTGAAGGAGTGATGTTCCTTGGAGTAACATGTGCCTATGCCAGCACTCCCGTCTCGGAGATTAGGTAGCCCCTTTCATATGGGCATGGCCCCACATGCAGCTGCAGGTGCCTCTTGGGATGCATCAGTGTGGAATGCTAGGCCTGAAGGCAGAGGCGCCTCCGTGCCCACTAACCTCCTCCTGCCCCAAGCTGTCCTCTCAGTCACTTGCAGCTTGTTGTTTCAAAGAGCAATGGTGTGAAAAAACAGGAAGTCAGCCAGAGGAGAGAGACAGAAGAAAGATCAAGGCAACAAGCAGCAGCAGTTGCAGCAGCTCCCCGCTCCTTTCCCCTCCCACCCCATTACCACAGGCCCCTCTCCGTGAGACGTGCCACACCAACTCTGACGGGAAACTGGTTACGCTGCAGTGTGACCAGAGAGCCCCAGAGAGGGGAAATCCAGCAGCCTGAAGGGAAATGCTTCTTACAAACCTATATAGACTCAAGGGGTTTTTGTGTTAAAATTAAAAAGGGCGAAAAAACAAACAAACAGGGCTGCGGTACAGCAAGGGCTCACGGATCCCCGGCAGCACGGGTTATTAATACAATTCCTGGCAGACCCCAGGCCAGAAATGGACTGAATGAGCAGCAAAACTAAGAAGAGGGAGCAGAGCCCCAGAGCTTGGCATCTCACGCCCACTCCTGCGAGATCTACATGGCTGCTCGGTCAGACCCAAGTCCTCGGACCAGGCATAGTCCATGGTGGACACTGGGAACTCCACCGGGGCAATGTGGAAGGGAACTGTGCTGCCATGACTCCACCCTCTGCTCTCCACAGATACAGGTGTCCAGTGACCCCATCCTGCATAGAGAAGAAATAGCGAGCTACTGTACGAGTGTGGGGGGCCACCTGCAAAGCTGGAGCCTCTACTTCTAGGAGTCCGATGGCAGCTCCCTCCCCATTCCCTTTGAATCCCCTTGCTTTTCCCTCTTTCACTGGTAAGCGTGGTCTCTCCTGGGCTTCCTCTCTCTCCCCTTCTGTTACTAGCCTTCCCTTGGGCTGCCAGCGATTCCACTCCCACTATCATCTCCTCGCCCCCGCAGCTGTTCACTGCTCCAGATGTTCTAGGCTAGATTGTAAGAAGTGACTAAGGATTTGGGGCACCCAAAATCACCAATTGCACTCTAAAACCTTGGTCTCTGTATAGTGACCATGGGACACGGTAGCTCCTGCCATAACAAGTGCCATCCCCAGCACAGACTGTGCTGTTCCACTATGCAGCCCCCTGCTCTTCCCCCTGGTGCTGCTGCTCTTCACTGCCATTGTGTCTGTTCTTTAGTCCTTTCCATAGCTCAGCCCTCCTCCAACACTCTAGCTGGCCATTTATGGGGTTAACGGTTGGATGAGAAACTGCCAGCTACAGCCCTGTGACCCACCCCTCTCCAAGCTAGCCATAAAGGGGCAGGATCTGTCACTCAACTAGAACTTCCAAAAGTTGCATTTGCCATAGGTCACACTCCTGTGGCCATGGAGGACCTGAAATGCACTCCGCACAGAGGCTGCTCTTCTCTCTTGTCAATACTGAGCACTTTCCTTTCTCCCCAGTGTGCTGGATTTGTAGCTTCAAATGCCCACTGAGGATCTGCAGCAAATCACAACACCTTCCATGAAATCAAGTGGGGTAACAGCCTTTGGCTCCTTTTGTACAGCCATTTAATTACTGAGCGGCTCTCTCCTTCCCTCTCACCTAGTCGTGTGCACCCACCGAAGATGGAAGGCGAATCCTCTTGCCCTGCGGCCCCTCAGAATTCAGAGATCACCAGTGATTTCTGAGAGGAGGGAGAGGCCTCTATTCCGAGGAAGTCGTCATTGTTCATGGCCTTATTTCTCCATTGTACATGACACAGAGATTAAGGAGTGGGGAGAAGGGAACTGAACAGCTAGGGACAAAAAGTCAGTGTGGGTGGGAAAGCCAAACAATCCACTGCACAGACCAACAGCCAACATCAATGATCCTTAAAAATAAAAGGAGTACTTGTGGCACCTTAGAGACTAACCAGTTTATTTGAGCATAAGCTTTCGTGAGCTACAGCTCACTTCATCGGATGCATACTGTGGAAAGTATAGAAGATCTTTTTATTTATCGTGTAGCTCACAAAAGCTTATGCTCAGATCTTCTATACTTTCCACAGTATGCATCCGATGAAGTGAGCTGTAGCTCACGAAAGCTCATGTTCAAATAAATTGGTTAGTCTCTAAGGTGCCACAAGTACTCCTTTTCTTTTTGCGAATACAGACTAACACGGCTGTTACTCTGAAACCTATCAATGATCCTTATTTATACAGTTGCTCAAAGGGTTGCCAGCTTCTTCGCTTTATTGCCATGACCAGCTGCTTCTATTTTTACACTGTACAATTAACTGGATAAAGTAGGAGCAATAGAAACAATATCACAAGGAGCTCAGTGATACTGAAGGGAAACATGCTGGCCTTGTGCCTCTGCAGACCCAGGCTCCAATTCTGATAAGGTTGCAGGAAGAATGCATTCAATGATCTCAGCCTAACCTTTATTGGACAACTGGGTTCATAGCATGAAGCCACCAAACAACCTAGTACAGTTCAGAATGATTGACAGCTTCTACTCAAGACAATGATAGTTGGCAGTGTTGCAGGTCAAGACTCAGGTGCATTGGCAGAGCTAGGGGTGGGGGGGGCATCAGTGTAGCACCTCTCTGCACTATGCCTGACTTCAGTGGAAGTCACCCTGCTGGGTTTTGTGGGTTGCAAGTCTCTTGTACACACAAACGAGGGTAGAGTTGTGCAATGCAAAAGCAGAATGCTTGTAACAGTGCAGGTGTCCTCACTGCCACAATTTCTCAGGTACTCATTTTGCATGTTACTAAACTCAGCATGGGTGACAGACACTGACTGTCTGGTAGAAGAGGGAAAGAGACAAGAGAAGAGAGGCTACCAGAGCAGCACTGCAGGATCAGTTTGGATCCCAGATCCACACAGCCTTCATCAGATCTCATGAGTCATGCAAAATTGCATGCACATGTATCAGCACCTGCACTTTACGAGTGCAAATACCTGCATGCATGCTTTTAAAAAATCCAAACACCTGTATGCATAGAATTGTTGGGCTTTGCACCTGCAAAACCCCTTTGCCCTACTGGGTGTTGTGGGTAGAAAGTCTCTTACACATGCAAGTGTAGAATTGTTCAAGTGCGCACACACAGTGAGTACACTACAGCTGGGGTACATATGTGAAAACACAAATGGCAACTAGGGGACAAAACATGCCCTGAATGCAAACCTGACGCTCACACAGTTTAAACTGCTGCCAGACCTGCCATGCAAAATCCACTCTTGTTCTTCTTGCACAGAGAGCACCCCCTAGTGTAGCGAAGTGGGAAAAAAGCTGTCTGTGTCATCCTCTTCTAATCCCTAGTGGGGGAAATGCAACTAACCATTTCTGGATTTGTTTTTAAAAGGTCTTCATATTGCTCACACAGAGGGCTGTGGCTGAGGACAGACACAGCTTGGTTTATTTGCAGGACTGACAACAATAATGGCAATTATTTTATTTTCTTAAAATGATACAGACCTGAAGAGATCAGCATTTAAACAGAAACACACAGGGACACAGACGCAGGAGGAGATTTACCAACAAAAGACTCACAGCTTTAACAGGAATATAAAACCCACCGAGGATGGCCCCAAATACTCCTGAACAGCTAGACCAGCTTCAGGCCAGCCTCCCAGGCTTTGACAAAGTCAGTATTCCCATGGCAGGCATGGAGAACGACAATACTTGGCAGCCCTACAAAAGACCTTGCCATAAAAGGATCTAATTGCTCACTGATGGGGCATGCCTCTTTCCTCACCACCTGGGAAGTGGGACAGACCGACTGCGGCATGAGAAACACCAGAGGAGACAGTGGAAGGTCCAGTCCTTGGCATTAACCTCTGCACAACGGAGTCCATAACCCCAGCATCATGATCGCAGGGCCCGAGTCACATAGGCCCTGATTAGGGATACAGTGAGTGCCATTTCTGTTGGCTGGTCCATACACATATCCAAGCACCTTAATTGAAATTAATTTAACCCAGCCTAGCCGAATCCATCACAAAGATCTCGGGACCAGGTCCTGAGACAGGGTCAGCAGTAGAGGATTCTCATTTATCTGTAGCTCAGTAACAACAACAGATATAGTTTCCGAGCTCTTCTCCCACAGGATGAGGGACCCACACCCCATGATTTTCAGAACCTCCCTCTAGATAAGATTTGCTTACAACTGTAGGGTTTTATGGCCTCATTTTCAGAGGGGATGAGCAATTGTAGGTGCTTCCCCCCCCAATGACTAAAAATAAAGCAGCCACTATCCAAATAGCACAATGCAAAGGCACCATCTAGTGGAGATAGGCAGTAAAGCACCCAGGAGCTGAAGAAGTCTTCTCTCTAGTGACCATTCTCTTAGCTTAGACATGCCCAGCTGCTTTTAGCATCATCAGTGGGAGTGACAAGCACATAATGAAGAACAGACCCCGCCCCCCCTGCCCCCATCCACCTTCCCATGTTCCCTCAAGCTTGTTACCTCTGTGTATTTTGCACAGAGATGAAAATGAGCCTCAAGGGCCCACTCTGAACTTGTCCTAAATTTGGGTGTTTTGGGTGGGGTCCACCTATAATTTTGCTCCATTATTGCTGTGTCTTGATGGGTGATGGGATGTATTCATTAATTGTTTTTGAAAGGTATTGTGAACTGAGATGTAACTCACAATTTGACATTCAGACACACACTGATCAATCTGCACTACCGCCAGAATTTCCTGTCATAGAGGATTTCCATGACAAGGCCTGTCCGAAAGAACTCACACATGCCTGGTACTCAATGTATTCACCTTGGGATCGTTGAGCGGACCCTGATGGGATTCAAACCTGTGATGTTCCAGGGATTCAGGGAGTTCCAGCTCAATGAAATACAGCCACAGTAAGAGGGAGAAAAAGTGGGGGGGGGGAGGTATTTGTAAGGAGATACCAGTTAGCTTTCAACCTGCAACTATCCTGCCCTGCAACCAGTATCTCTCTCAATATCGAGCAAAAAGCATTGCACACATGGGCAGGCGTAAGTGGTTAGCAAGACTGAGAGGAGATCTCAGTTGTGTATTCAACCCAATATGCAGTTGGATGTAAGGCTGGTCAAAAATTTTCTGTTGAAACTGTTTTTTAATGGAAAATGGGAGGGGGTGGGTTGACTAAAGTAACTAGACAGTGAAAAATGTTGACTTCCTGCAAAAAAAATAAAATTGATTTTTCATTGAAAAAAACTAATTCCCAAAACCCAAAATGTTTCTATTTGGATACAAGGTCACTGTGTCTTCTGGGAGCTGTAGTTCAGTTGTCTCATATCCCCAGTCTCTTCGATGGACTTTCATTCTCTCCCAGCCAGATTACATCTCGTCATGCACATGGGCAGAGACTCCCATGATGCACCACCTGTCCTCACCAGCCAGGGCTCCCATGCACCAATCAGGAAGCCCACAGGAACATCTGAACTACAACTCCCATGAGGCACTCCATTGGCATTTTGGTATCAAAATATTTTGGGTTAGGGTTTCCCCCCCCCCCACCGAAAAACTGAACTTTTCAGTGGAAAGACACCTCCATTTTCTGATCAGCCCTACCTGGGTGTCTGATGAATAGCTAGGGAGCTTTCATGGCAGTGTTAGTCTCCCCTTTTCAGGGTAACTGATCACCTGCAGAAAGAATGTTCCCATGCTGCTGTAAAGGCCATGACCATGCCAGTGAGATGTACTTACTAAGAGTAAAAGCCATGAACACCATGGAGGTGGAGAAGCGGGGTCCCCCTTCTATATATTTCTCCTGCTCTTTTGTCATCTGCTCACACCTCGAGTCCAGACACAAGCACTGTATCTACCCAGCGGAGGAGACTCAAAGACCATTCCTGATATACTCAACGCCTATTGCCTCCCTCTGCCCCCTCTCCCCCCAGACCACATATCAGCAGATTACAATAACCCTCACCTCACTTAACTAGAGCTTGCCTGGGTCTCCCCTGGGGTGGCTAGCTTTCCACTCTAAGCCACTGGACACCCTGTGGCACAAAGCCTAGGGCTAGATCCTCCCCTCTGATGGGAAATCCATGTGCTCAAAAGGGAAGGACGACAGGGGTCACAGGATCGGCAATACTGCTGGATCGTGGTAAAGACCCCGGGCCAGTAAAAGTTCTGTAGCAACCTCTGCCGGGTGCACCGGATTCCCTGGTGCCCTGCGAGGGGGATGTCATGGGCCAGGTACAGGAGCTTGCGGCGATACTTCTGGGGGACCACCAGCTGCCTCCTGATCCCACAGGACTCTACTTCCCTTGTGGGAGCCCATTCTCGGTACAGGAACCCCTTCTCCCACAGGAACCTCTCCTGGCAGCCTCTCCTCATGGTCCGTACCACACTGAGGTCAGCCAGATCCCTGAGCTTCCGCAAGGAGGGATCTTTCCTCAACTCGGCCTGGAACTCAGCGGCTGGGGAAGGGACGGGGCCCGGTTCCCCCTCAGTGACCAGGTCTGAGGCCTCAGCCTCTCTGAGCCGTGCCCCTCGGCGCTCCCCCCCCCACCAGGGTAGGGTCCTGCGCCTCCGGTGTGGTACCCTCCCCAAGGTCAGGGTGCAGTGCCCCTCGCCGGCTCTGGCTACGCGTCACAACCAGGGCGGTCTGGGGCTTGCTTGGCCAGTCCTCTAGGTCTCCCCCCATCAAAACCTCAGTGGGCAAATGGTGGTGTACCCCCACATCCTTGGGGCCCTCCTTGGCCTCCCATTTCAGGTGTACCCTTGCCACGGGCACCTTAAATGGGGTCCCGCCCACCCCTGTCAGGGTCAGGTAGGTGTTGGGCACCACCCGATCTGGGGCCACCACCTCAGGCCGGGCCAGCGTCACCTCCACGCCCGTATCCCAGTATCCATTGACCTTCCTCCCATCCACCTCCAGGGGAACAAGGCACTCTCTCCGGAGGGACAGCCCCACGCCCACCCTGTAAACCGAGCACCCTGAGTCCAGAGCCTCCAGCCCTCTGGCGGAGTTGGCCTGGGGTACTCTTCCCTCCTGAGCAGGTGGTAAACTGGCAGCCCCCCTTTCCTGGGTCGTCTGCCCCTCGTCCAGCTGGGTCCCTACCCAGTTAACCCTGGGTAGGTTGGGTCTGCTCAGTCTGTCCCTGAGCCCAGGGCACTGGGACCGTACGTGGCCTCTCTGGCCACAGTGATAGCAGCTCAGGTCACGTTGGTCCCCTCGAGCAGGTCGGAGGGGCCCGACGCTAGGCGTTCCCCGTGGGAGGGGGTTCTCCCTATTTCCCCGCTGGGAGGCCCCCTGGTGACTCTCTCTCTGCATCGGGGGGGGGGGGGGGGCTGTTCTTTTGGGACTCCTCCCGGCTACCCCCTGACCGACTGTTCACAAACTCGTCGGCCAGCTGCCCTGCGTGCTGGGGGTTCTCGAGCTTTTTGTCCACCAACCACAGCCTCAGGTCGGAAGGGCACTGTTCATACAGTTGCTCCAGTACAATTAGGTCAAGCAGGTCCTCTTTAGCTCAGGCCCCAGCTGTCCACTTGTGGGCATACCCCTGCATCCGGTTGACCAGTTGTAGGTAGGTGACCTCAGGCGTTTTACGCTGACTCCGGAACCTTCTCCGGTACATCTCGGGGGTCAGCCCAAACTCACGGAGCAGGGCCTGTTTGAACAGTTCATAGTCCCCTGCCTCCGGCCCTGTCATCCAGCTGTACACCTCCACAGCTTTGGGGTCCAGTAAGGGAGTGAGGAACTGGAGCCTGTCCGCAGGGTCAACCCTGTGCAGCTCACAGGCATTCTCAAAGGCCGTCAGGAAGCTATCTATGTCCTCCCCCTCCTTCCGCTGGGCCAGGAAGCACTTATCAAAGTTCCTTGCCGTCCTGGGTCCCCCCTCACTCACCGCAGCCGGCGCCCCACTGCTCCTCAGCCTGGCCAGCTCCAGTTCATGTTGTCTTTGTTTCTCCTCCTCCTCCTGCTCATGTTGACGTTGTTTCTCCTCATGTTGACGTTGTTTCTCATGATCCTCCAGCTCCCTCATTTTCATCTCCCTCTCCCATTCCAGCCGCCTCCGCTCCAGGGATGGGGAGCTCCGCCGGGAGGATCCCCTGCTGGGTGCCAGGGTGCCCTCGGTATTCACTGGGCTTCCCCCAACCCCTTCCCCAGGCATAGGTAGGAAGGGTCTCGGGATGTCCTCGGCAGCAGTCTGACCCCTCCCAGCCCGGTCAGGCCCCAGGGCCCATGCTGCGTCTGCCGGGCGGCTTCCCTCAGGGACAGGGATCGGGTCATCCAAGCGATCCCTCTCCTCCAACTGGGCAATCAGCTGTTCCTTGGTGGACCTCCCGATGCGCAGCCCCCTCTGCCTGCACAGCTCCACCAGGTCGCTCTTAAGGCGTTTAGCGTACATCTCTCTGCTGGCCACTCGCAGGCCGGGCAGCTTCCCACGGTTTCCAGGAAAAGCCCTTAATGTGCCAGTCCTTCTTGAGGTCACCACCTCTTTGCCAGGGTCGAGCTGCAGACTCCTCCGCCCCTGGGACTGCTCGCTGCAATCCCCGGGGAACCCTGTTACTGCAAAAGTCCTTCTCTCTGGTCGCACATTCCCAGGGGTTAACCGCTCCCCGAAACTGTCTCTCTCTGAATCTTCAGCATGCCTGGTCCCTGTCAATTCCCCTTCGTTTTACTGTTCCCCAGTCACTTACTGCAGGAAGCGCCGTTCACGGGGTGCAGTACATCCCACCGCTACCACCAGTTGTCACGGAGTGTGGGGGAGTCCAGGCCCTGCACCCCTCTTCCTGGGATCCACTGAGACTCTCAGCCAGCCAGTAAAACAGAAGGTTTATTGGACAACAGGAACACAGTCCACAACAGAGCTTGTGGGTACACCCAGGACCCCTCAGTCGAGTCCTTCTGGGGGAGCAGGGAGCTTAGACCCCAGCCCTGGGGTTCCCTGTGTTCCTCCACCCAGCCCCAAACTGAAACTAAACCCACCCAGCAGGTTCCCTGCTGCAGCCTCCGTCCACATTCCTGGGCAGAGGTGTTACTCCTCCTCCCCCTCCTGGCGCAGGTGACAGGCTCTCAGGTCTCCCATCCCCAGGGCACATTCCCAGGTCAACACTCCCCCCTCCCTGCTGAGTCACATCGTCACATCTCGTTACGGACTGGAAGGAGAGGGAGCACCTCATGCTGCTCCCTAGTGTCTCCCTGTGGCCAACTGTGGGAACAGCACTGTACCCAACTAAAGCTGGCCAGAAAAGAAGAATTCTGTTTTGCAAAATATTTCACGGTTTTGCCATTTGGTTCTATTCTGATGTGGAATGAAACCAAGAACTTCCAAAAATTTCATGGGGCGGGGGGAGGGGGAGCAACACACAGAGAAAGAGATGCACACCTGGGATGTGTATGCTTTAGCCACCAGGTTACTGGCTATTCTAGAGTGGGTTTTTCTCTCTGGTTTTGACCAGAAATCCCATTCTAGACCTGAGAAACCTTCCCAAGGAAAGTTTCTTCAAGAGGGTTTAATAGGGATGCTCTGCTTGGTTCAGAGCAGGGACCTGAACCTAGCGCTTCCAGATCCCAGGTCAGTGCCCCTCTCTCTAGCCCAATGAATATTTATTCATAAAAAGTGGAACAATTCCAGTAGGTGAGAGTTAAAGAAAGAGACAGACTCTATAGCCCAGTGGTTAGGGCATTCATGAGGGATGTAGGAGACCCAAGTTCATCCTGTTCATAAAAACTGATACGTTTGTGTGAAGTTTTGGTTTCAACAAAATCAGCATTTTCAGACAAGAAAACATTTTGTCAAAAAGCTGCCAACAAGCTCTATGCTCAACCTTCCTCCGAGCGGGAAAGCTGCCTCCATGTTGGTCTTGACAGAGCGGGTGCATTGGGAGGAGGGTAAGAGGAGATCCTGCCCTTCAAAAACTCGTCCAGCAAGACAGTCTTTTGTTTTATCAGTTACTGAGGCTTGATAGACGATCAAATGTTTCCCATTGGGCTTTGAGCACCTTTTCTCTAGGGCTATTTCCAGGATAAACCCTGCAATAATGGTTAAAATTATGAGATAGTTAAGTGAAGAGGAGGAGACCAGTGCTTCCTGTCAAAGTGTTCCTTGGCCGATAAGCTGATTTACCTTGGCTTTGGGAAGCTTTAAGTACCCAAAACAAGACTTAACCCTCTGTGCAGCCACAACTCTGAGGGGTCCATTTACCATATTCTGATCCCTTCCTGCTACCTTCATTACTGGGAAATTCACACCCTTTGCCAGTTTCATTTTACGCAGCTTTGTAATTGTTCCCCTCCAGCGAGGGTCAGTATTTCACTCTTAACATCTGCTCCCTTTCATCCAATGCACAAAGGCACCAAATCGAATGACAGTGAATATAGTCCTGGGAAAGGTCCCCGAGTCTTGGCCCCGATGACTGAAATCTCCTGTTTGTCCACACAGCAGCTACAGTGCAGCCAGCAGCAGCACAAGCTTCCCCTGTACTTCCTCAATCCTGAGCCAGGATGGGTTAGAACGGATGACCTGTAGTTGCCTGTCACCAATGTTCTGATCCATTCATACATCCCTCTGCCCCCACCATACATTTAAAAGGTAGCTTTATCATGCACACCATCCCAAGGATTTTCTCTCTTCAGAGCAGCATTGCTCAGGGATAAGGAAAAAAAACCTGATGTTAAGACTTGACAGTCCACTCAGTCTCCCATTGCTGTGTTTTAGGATTTATCCTGCTCCTTAATTTTGTATTTCTTGGGCTTTTTAAAGCGATCATCATACAAACAGACTTTCTGACATTTAATTAAACACAAATATTGTCATACATGTTAAGCATGCTTAGTGCAGATGGGTCCACTGCAATCACTAAATAAAACAAAGACTGAAGCAGTATTCAAATATTTATCAGCTCACAGCTTCCTTTTCCTAGACAGAGAACACTTTGTGGAGAAAAACAACAGGACCTGGAATGTTGTCGTTGTGAAGATTATTATAGAGACAAGAATTGCTGTTTACTTATTATAATTAAATCCAGACACCTAAATTAAAAGCTAAAACTGCTCCTTGGAAAGCATGATGAGTGTTGTTTTTTTTTTTAATTATCCCTTTCAAAGCCAGAATTTACTATAAGGGACAATTCCTGAAAGAATCTCTTTCAGATGAGAGATTGGCAAATCTTTGAAAGGTGTCAGACACATGAAGAGAAGCGTGAAGGGAATGAACAATTAGCCAGGGCCCAGATTTTCAAAAATGACTGATTTTGCATACCTCACAACATTTCCAGTGGCTAAAGTGGTCCTGCCCCTGGAGGTGGGAGGTCCTGAGGTGGGGGACTGAGTGCTGTTCCCTGGAAGTAGGACACCCTGGGGGATTGGGTGCTGTCCTGCCCCCAGGCAGTGGGAGGTTTCTGGGGGTAGGGAAGTCGCAGAGTGACACCCGCCCCCCCCCCACCACACACACACCTTGCAGCGGTAGCTCCTATCCCGCAGGGCTGGCTGAGCTTGGCTTCCTGCTCCGGATATCATGACCTGACTCCTGGGATTGCAGTGCTGCTCAGGTTTGGCCTGGCCCCCTCTTTAGCCACTTGAAACATTGGGAGGCATGCAAAATCATAGTCACGGGAGCTGCTACTTCAGATGAACAGAGGGTTTGGGGAGTCCAAGTGGGACAGTCCCACAAAAGCCAGGGCTGTTAGGAGATCTGGGTTTTGGGTGGCCAACTTAAACCATCTTAAAAAGAGACTGATTTTCAGAATCAGCCTCCTGTAACGTGTCTCAGGTCAGATACCCACATTCACTGGTCACTTTTGAAATCTGGGCCCAGGTCTAGCTAAACATGTATACCTTGCTCCTCACTGTAGTAGTGAAGCATCTGAAGTTTCAAAGTCACTCTAAATTCATCTCTGGAAGCTGGAACAAGAGATATTTAAAAAAATATTCATAACTACAGTATTAGGGTCAGAAAGAGCGACTCTCTCTCTTCCTAAATGCAGGATTGTTCCATGCTTTGTCCAGCCTAAGTGTGAGTAATTTACTTGGATTATAAGGATCTTGGGACAGGGACTGATGCCTTTTTCTGTGTTTGTACAGCACCTAGCACAGTGGGGCACTGGCCCAAGACTGGAGCCCCTCGGTGCTACTGCAATACAAACAACAACCAGGTATGCAAATCTAACAGCTCCCTTTCTAAAGCCGCTGTATAGTAGTTTAACTATCGTAGAAAATATTTCTTGATGTCCAGTCTAAACTGTTTTACTTTATTCCATCCCATTATAGATTGTAGTCAGTTTCCCATTCTTGTCCTTTTTAACCAAGCTACATATATTTAATTCTTATAATGCCTCCTCCACTCTCTGCGTCTTTGTTGCTTCTCTTATTATCCTTTCTAACTGGCCTATGAGCTTGGAGTTCAAGCACAGGACTGAGACTTGGAAGATCTGGATTCTCCTCCCAGATATACCAGGCTCCTCATGTGACCATTAGCAAGTCACCTGCCATCTCCGTGGCTCAGTTTCTCCATCTGTAACAGGGAAACCTATCTCACAGTGTTGCAGGAGGCTTAAATTGTTGATGCTTGTGCAATGTATTGAGATCCTTGGATAAAAACAACTACATAATGGCTGGATTGTAACTATAGTTAGGTGTTCCAAAATTGCAAATAAAATTCCACATAGGGGCTTAGCAACGCTGAATAGAGGAGGACTATCACCTATGGTTTTCAATTAGATGCTTCTCTGTATATAGCTCAAGGTGGCTAAAAAGCTGATTCTATTAATACTTTATGGGCTCATATCCAACGTGCTGGTCACAGTTACAAGCCTACTCTACAACAGAAAAGCTGGCTAATATAACTATGCAGGTATAGCTATACTGGCAAACTCTCCTAGTGTAGATGCAGCTTCTACTGGCAAAAGAGCGTTTTTCCTGGTGTAGCCCATACCAGGTTCCCTGGATTAAAAAGAAAAAAGCTCTACCAGCAAAGCACTCCCCCCCATATTAGGGAATCCACACTTGGGCTTTTGCCAGTATAGGAATGTCATTAAAATATCACCCCCCGCCCCCAGTGCACTATTAAACTGGCCATAATTTTGAATGTCAACCTGGCCATCCACAGGGGTCTTTCGGCATTAGTTCTAACGACTCCCTTCCATTCCCCCACCCCAGCATACTCTGGCTCCTGCCTATCAGACAGCACCTCCTCTGTATGTACCGTTGCAACTGCTGAGATCCGCTAAGGTGCTGGAGCTAAGAACCCATTGATCAAAGTCTGGGGGACAGTTGCAGAGTATTCTCAGCAGGGGGGCAGCAACTCTAGCATTCACTTATTCCACTGGTAAGACAGTCATGTTCTGTTGGCCTTACAGGAGTCATGGAAGGCCTCTCTCTTCTCAGGGTTTTTCCTTAGAAGATAATAACAAAGAGGAGGTTGGTTTCTACTGTCTTTTCTTTTTTTTTTTTTTTTTTTGGGGGGGGGGGAAGAGGAGAGAGAGAGAGTTGGTTAATCACAAAAGCTGTGTCCTCCTCCCTTTCAAATCTACAACATTTGCCTTGAGCTTGTAAAAACTGGGCCTGTTTAATCCATTAAAGTGAATCAATTCAACACCGCTGTGTGTGATTGTTTGTGGCTAAACTTAGGAAGTTACATTTTTCCAAATTAAAACTCATTTTATGAGTTTCTGCCAAATTTTTACAGTTTCTCTGAATCACCCTGTACTTCCTTCTTTGCTCCCCTTGGAGTCTGCATCACCTCCTAGCTTGAGACCATCTGTGAATTTAATTAACATGCTAGTTACTTCCATCCACATCATTTACAATCTCACATAGATGTTCAAGCATAACACAATGCTTACCCCTAGGAGGCTCTACAAGTCACCTCACCCCAATTAGATGCAGTGCCATCTAAAAACTATCTTCATTAGGCATCAAAGATCCCTTCACCCCATTCAAATATGTAAAATGGGCGGGCATGTGTTCGTTCCAGCAAATGATTTTTTCTTTGCTCGGTCTCTCATAACAACATCTTGACACTTTGTCCCAGAAACTGTAACTGCATGGTATTCAGTTGTCATCATCAATGTTCTGATGCTCACGCAGAGCAATACCACAAAACCCCTGAGGTTATCAACACAAAGCAGAGAAGACAGACAATGGAGCACATATTCCAGACTATACAGTCTAATTGCCTGACTAAAGAATTTCCATCTCACCCCTAGGATTTGCTGTGAGATTTCAGATATAAGGTTTATGGCCTGATTTTCAAAGTTGCAGAGCACCTGCAGTTCCCATTGACTTCACTGGGAGCTGGGTTTGTTCAGTGCCTCTAAAAACGTGGGCATTAATCATTTGGCTTTTTCTGCCTTTAAAGCCCATGAGCGTGCTCATGGCTGATCTCCCCATGCTGCCTGTTTTCTTAAATGCAGGAAGCTGGATAACTTTTTACACACAGAGCAATACTTGTGACTTGAGTTTGCATGTTTCATACTTTGTTTGATTCACTCTAGGATACTCTACTGCTGAATAGCAAAGGTCAAAGTATAAGCTCAATAGAGACAAACACCCTTTCATTTCCTTAGTAATGAACCTGAGAGCCATCACAACTCTAAAATAAGTCTGTTAGACGGTTTTCCTTACCCAACAGAAACTACCTTATGTGACTCCAGCTACAGGGTGTCAGGTTTTAAATTCGTGAAATGCAAAGGAAGCTGCATATATTGGGGTCAGTGGACATAGGTACAGCAATTCCTACATTTAGGAAAATAGAGACCCTTCCCCTCTCCACCACAGGGTAGAGCCAGGACCAAGAATGAAGGCAAGCCTAGGAATAAGACCACATCATCATACTAATGAAAACCCGCTCTCCCCTCGTAGATAGAGAATGGTGGGTGGATGACTTACAGGACTGAAAATACAAATCAGAGTCACCTCAAAGTCACAGGCTTGAATGAAAACCCATGCAAGTAGCAACTGAAAGCTGTTACTGCTTGGGTGGCTGGTCAGTTCCCTGTGTTCAAGGAGTTGATGGTCTCAGTCCAGCTACCATGTGGACTGCATAGTTAAAACCAACAGGGAAACTGGACCATTTTTTGCAGTCTTAAGAGAGAAGCTAAGGGCAACGGCAATGAACACAGGTGGAACAGTGTGGAGACACTTGCACAGCTAATGCCGTGTTTGTTTTGTGCATGGGAGGGAGGCTTTCAGTCTTCAGCACCTCCCACAAGCACCAAAATTTAAAAAAGTAGAACATTTTAGGAACCAGAGATAAACACCCTGTACTCTGCCCCACATTGATGATGCAGGAGGCGCACTGATGGAATCTAAGGAGTTCCATCTGACCCCCTTTGGCTAGCATGTGGTAATAAAACGAGGCTTTCCATAGGGTAGGAAGTGAGCCAGAGAAAAGGTCAGGGGACCCTTGAGGGACACACAAAAAATACTTCCTCCCCCCTCCCACAGGTTAGAGCTTTACTATCTAATGCTTTCATGTGCACCAAACATCTAACTACTGCCAGGAATAAAGCACTTTTTCACCATCAGCTGAAATATCCAACTGCTAGGGGTTGGTGTTATTTGGTGGCCTTCTCATACCAGCATGTCTGTGGTGACCCCATCAGTTTCTGCACAATTTTTGTTTAACACTAAAAAAACATTGTTCTCTCATTTTTTGTATTGCAGTAGCACCTAGGAGGCCCACTTATAGACCAGGACCACATTGTGCTAGGCACTGTACGAACAAAGACAGTCCTGCCCTAGAGAGCTTGCAATCTAAGACTTTCCTAGTGTGGCTGCAAAGAAAATTTTCTGCATGTGAACTAAATATGAACTGGTGTGTTTATCTTCTTGAGTCTGCAGACAGACCAAAACAATAACTATAGATGAAAGGTATGAACTATGCCTTTCATCACACTGGTGGTATTGGCTCTGAAGCCATGTGACAATATTGAAATGTCACCATTTCACTATGGTTTCTTTTAGCAGAAGCATTCCTCTTCTCTGTGATTGCATTCACATTTTGGGATTACAGGAAGAGCAGAGTAGAGTATGACTACTACTTTCCCCCTGCCCTCCCCTCCCCCAAGAATCATACCCCTGCCAACAGTTTACAAGCTCAGACCCTGACTGCCCATTCAGGCCAGATCACTGAAAAATTAAACAAAACAATTCACCACCCTATTTAAATGGAATTCATTATTTTCAAAGTTCTTCTACCTAGTTTTGAAAGGCTAACGCCCATTCTGATGGGAGCTGGAATGTTATAGATGCCAACAGCAGGAGAGCTGGATCTGTCTTGTACATTTCACCTGTGGCTGCCCACCAGTAACTGCAAGTCCTGCATTGGGTTTTTCCCTCATTTGAAGACAGACATTCTGATACAAGGAAAGGAAACACACTAACAAGCCCTGACCTCTGTAATAAAGCACAAAGCTGATCAGTTGTCTCCTTTTACTATGGTAATTTTTGAAAGGTTTATTTCTCTCCCACTCGTAGACACAGTCATACATATTATGCATATATTTGATATATGTTATAAGGCAGCAAATGTTAAAAGAACATGAACTACCATTATTAACTTCTTTTTGCTTGATGATAACTTTCTGAAAAGATCTATGGGGCTAAACTTTTCATCCCTGCTTCCAGCCTAAGGTTTTTATTTAATATATTTTATAATTCATATGTATTTCATACAGAGAGAGAGAGTATATATATAAATCTGAGGAAAGACCATTCAAAGATTTTTGAGTTATGAGAGGGGGGAAAAAAACCAAAATTTCCTTTTTCAGTTTAAAAAACACATGCGCGCACACACACACGCTCATGTATCTCACAGATAACTCAAAAGTGGCTGGGGACAAAAAATTCCACCGTGGCAGAGGCTCCAGTAACACATTGTATTTATCTCGGGTCTACAGTTTATTTTACTCCTTTGGCTACCTCTTCTATAGTCTGTCTTTTGTCTTCCATTAACTTCTAGGGGAGTCTGGTCTATACTTAAAAGCCTGGTCTATACTTAAAAATTGGATTGACCTACCTAAGCTACTCAGGGCTGTGACAATTTTGCATCCTGAGCACCGTCCGCAGTGAGGTCGACCTAGCCCCCCCCCCCCCCCCACCGGGTAAATGCAGCTAGGTCAGTAGAAGGGTTTTTCTATCTGCCTAGCTACCACATCTCAAAAAAGTAGATTAACTACAGTGAGGGAAAAGCCCCTTCCATGGAATTATCCACTGTAAAATCCCAGAATTATTTCTTCGTAGCTTTTTTTCTGCATTTAATACCCAAAGTTCAGCTATAAGCAGGTGGTCTGTTGAACAATATATTAGGGTTCACATTAAAGCAACAGTGGAAAATTACTTATTTATCTGAAAATCTTAATACTGCAACAAATGGATATTTCTTATATACACTTGCTTCACCAACGGATGGTCCCATAACTAAAATCTACTAAGGTTGCTAAAATTTTGTTTGTGTTGTATTATGGAAGTTAGTTTGAAGAACAACAACTTCAAAACTACTTTAAAGATTAAATATTAGAACTCTGGTCTAGTTTGGGTGACACATTCTTTTAAATCAAGGGGAGGGAGGAAGTCAACACAGTATTAAAAATAGTTTAAATAAAGCCATATTTTTTATAAAGTAACAAATATTTATTGAAACAAGTCTCAAAATGTAACACACCAGAAAATGCTGCTATGCATATTGATAGTATCTCAACCATTCATTTCTATAACAAACTGCGATTTCGACTAGAAATACTATTTGCGTTTAGAATCTTTTTTTGACAGGAAAAGAGCTGAAGCCACTCCTGAAATTCAAACAACAAAAGGACCGCTGCATTGCCATTATAACCCTGTTCACAATAACTATACTAACAAGGAACAGTATATAAAATGCCTCTGACTTCACTTCAACCAAAATAGTTTCTCTTTAAATATAAAAACGTAAGGATTACAACATTTATCCCAAAAGTCTTTGGTATTTAGCATCTTTTTAAAAAATAAAGTTATTCCTTTACATAACGCTTTTAAAAAAAAAAGTTCAGAAATTGAGTTTTGAAGGACATTTGCAAAAAGTATTTCACTTTTAAAAATGATAGCACATTACTTTCAGTCCCCAAAACAATTTCTCAGACTTAACAAAACTGAAATATCAGTTCATCAACTTCTCTTGCTTACAGATAACAGCCCAAGGTCAGGCATTTCCAGTTTCACTAGTACCACTGAATTTAACACAATAAAAGAAACAATGGTTATGCAGTGGAGAATTCACGTTTCTTAGGAGCCACCGGAAAGAATGAAACAAGGCAGCATACTTTAAATCCCTTCAATAATCCAAAAAAAATAAAATAAAATAGACAGGTTTTTAAATTCCTAACAGATGTACCAACCACCATTTTCAAATATATTGTCCTTGATGCTTCCTCAGTAACTGAGTATTTTAAAGCGGCTTTCATGAATAAAAGTCTCTGAAAACGTTAACACTATTCTTACTTAAACAACACATTATACCACTTCTACAATAACTATGTAACAGGAAACTAGCCTGAAACTCTTCATTCTTTCTTTGGAACAAGAAAGTTTTGACCCCAAATTCAAGTTATTTATAATACTTTGCAGACAGGGAATTTCTAAAATATTAGGGTTAGTTTTGCAGAACAAATAACGTCCTCTAGGATCCTCTGCCCGGAGAAGAATCAGTTTGGAGAGAATTAGAGCTGCAGGGCGAATCTCCGGAGCCCTGATATTGTTAGTGAAACGCACAACTCACTGTATTCATTTGGACTTCAAAGTTAATGCTTGTGTTTGCATTTATAATGTGGTACTGTCCCAGTTCCTCCCCTTTCCAAAGCAAGGGAAGTACAGGCTCACTTCCGAAGTCCATTCCGATGTGGCTCCTCTTCTCAGAACGGTGGTTCCCCTTTCAACCGAATTTGCACCCCCTTCTTTCAGCGAGGCTCCCCAAAAGCCTTTCAACGACTCCTCTTTAGAGGCGGCGCGCAACAAACCTCGCCTGCCGGTTACTGCGTTAACACGGGAGGGGTCCCCGTGATCAATCCAAGCGCTCCCCGCAACGCTCAGAGGAGAAGCGGGGAGAAGGGGAGAACACGGGGTTGTTTGGGCTCCGATCCCGATCCGCCGGGGAGAGGGAAAGGCCGGGGCACCTCTCAGGGTCCGGGCGCAGCACCCGGGGCCCTCTCCTGTCCGATGGCCAAGGAGTCAAAGGTCTATGCCGGCGGGCAAGGCGCCGTAGGGTCTCTCCTGCTCCCCCCAGTACCGCATGAAGGGCAGCTCCGGGGGCTGCTGGTAAGGGCAGCCGGACCCCGCTGCGGCAGGGCTCAGGTGCGGATGCGCCACCGCCCCGGGCAGCAGCAGCCGCGGGCAGGGGCCGTAGCCGCCCAGGGGCGCCGGGCACGGGGCGGGGCGGCCGCTGCTGAGCGGGCAGCCCGGCGGGCCTTGCCCCAGGGACGCCCAGGCGCTGCCCAGCAGGTAGGCGCCCGGGGGGCTCTGGCGGGGCAGGTAGGCGGGCGGCTGCGGGCCGGCGGGGGCCGGGCCGGGCCCAGCCAGGGCGGCCCGCTGGGGTCTCTGCAGCCGCCGCCGGCGCCGGTAGTTGCCCTGCTGGAACATGTCGTGGAAAGCCGGGTCCAGGGTCCAGTCGCTGCCCTTGCGCTCGGCGCCCCGCGCCCGGGGCAGCTTGAGGAAGCAGGCGTTGAGGCTGAGGTTGTGGCGGACGCTGTTCTGCCAGCCCTTCTGGCCCAGCCGGTAGTAAGGGAAGCGCCCCGCGATGGACTGGTAGATGCCGCTCAGCGGCAGCCGCTGCCCCGGGCTCTCCCGGATGGCCATGGCGATCAGCGCCACGTACGAGTAAGGGGGCTTCTGCGGGGCGGCCTCCCCCGCGCCCTGCCCGTCTCCCGCCGGCGGGGGGCCCAGCGCTCCGGACCCCGCGCCCTCCATGGCGCCGGCGCACGGCGCTGGAGGAGGGGAGGGGAGGGGAAGGGGCCGGGGGTGTCCCGGCGGCGCCGGTCGCTTCTGGGTCCCAGCCCGGGCGGGCGGCTCCCGGTCCCTGGGCTCCCTGCGCTCCCCCTCTCGGGCTCCTGTCTGCGGAGCCGGCCCCGTGCGCTCTGCCTGCCCTTGTGCCCTGGCCGGGGGGCCGCCCCCCGGCTCTCAGAGCTCCTGGCGCTTGTTTAGGGTCACGGCCAGGTCACGCCTTTGCTGTCATTAAAAACAAAAACAAACAAAAAAACCAAACCCAAATACAGCAGCCGGTCAAGAGGTTGCACCTGGACCCCGCCCTCTCCCCGCACCGGGCAGAGCCTGCAGGGCGCGTTAAAGGCGGGTAAGGAGAGCGAGTTCCCCCCCTCGCACAAACTCACCGGCTGCGAAGGGGCCCCGCCGCCTGCCTCCAGGAGAGACAGCGGGGTCGGGGCCGAAGCGGTCCTCCGCTGCGGGCAGGGTCCAGGGAGAAGGGCCGGCAGCAGGGGGGCCCCAGGGCAGCATGGCCCTGCGCCGAGACATCCCCTCTCCCCGTAGGCCCGGCCCCTGAGCTTGGCCACAGGAGCGTGAGCTAAGGCCTTGTCCACACTGGGCAGCTGCACTGTTTGTAAGGGGACTCGTTCAAGCCGCCCCGGCAGGGCTGGCGCAGCCTGGGGCGCAGCCCGCTCATCACCGTAAGTCAGGGCAGCTGCAAGGCGCTCTCGTACCTCAGCTGCCAGCAGCAGAGCATTCTGGGAGATTGCACAAGCCCAGCCCTGGCCTGAGGGAGGACTCTTGGGGGGCCCTATGGCCACTAAAACAAGTGAACCAAACAGTATCTAGCCCCCCAGCAGCACAGCCCCTTCCCAAGGGCAGGGATTGCCTTGAGCTTGGACAATGCTGGGGGTATTTCAGTCCTGCTCCAGGACACACACACTGTTCCTGGGACATTTTGTTCCAGCACGGAAAGCTGTGGGCCTAATGGTAAATTTAAAAGAATACACAGAGCAGCATCTACTTGCCTCTTTCTTGGCTGTGACTATACATTCAGCAGCAAAAAGAAAGGCCCCTTGATAAGCAGTTAAAGGGAGTTAGTTGATGGGAAAAGCCTTGAACACAGATAACCAAGACCAAGAAGAGAGTGCAAGATGGTTTAAGGTCTATCACAGTAAAGTTTAAAATTAGTGCCAACACCCCTTACGCTTATGAAAAGATAACTATTAAATAATTTAAAGTAATGACAGGTAAACCTCCTCCCGTTGAAATCACTGCTGGAAGTCAGTAGGACTTCTGCCAGTGATTTCAACCAGAGCAGACCTGTAAACAATATTTGAATTACAAAGTGTGGGTCAATGCTACCATGTGAATATAAAAGTTATTTACTTGTCAATTTATACATCTATTAATTTAAATGAGAAAATTAAATTAGCAAATTATACTATATATGTTTTGCAGAGTGTGTGAGGTAGAGAAAGGCTAGTAAGTAAAATTGGGGAATCACTATTTTTTTTTTAAATACTGTCAGCACATTGAGAAAGTTACCATTCACCAAGGAATCAACATATGGGTCTTGAACCCTCCATAGAAAGTGTCTGAGTTTGACTTGTGGCCTAAGTGGCCAACCAGGCTCAATCTAGCACTCTATCCAGTTTAGTAACCCCAGCAGCCTCCCTTATATCAGATAGATAGAGGATGACGTCTGCTGGATGATCCCATAAGTGAAGGCGGCATAGTGGCAGAATGCTACAGTGCTACGGCAACTCCTGCCCACGCTATGCCCGTCTCATCACAGTCTGCCACATTCACAAGTACGACAATTCACCAAACACTAAAATGTAAGAGTCAATGAGAGAGGGATAGTCTAGATTCTGGTTACACAACAAGTCACATTAGATCCTTAAAGAGCCTCTGCAGCTGCTTCCAACCACTTACCTAACCTAACCAAAGCTGTCTTAGTTATAAGTCAAAACCTTACCTACCTTTGCCATTAATTTAATAAAGTTATTGGTGCTTGTTTGTCTGGGCAACAGAGGCTCTGTTCTGCAGAAACAATTTTTATAAAATGAAGAAAGAGAAATGTATTTGAGTGTCATTTTGTTGCATTTAGATCCAAAGCAGCAATAGCTTGATGCTAGTGGATCACACAAAAGCCGTCATGATACGTTTAATTGATTACTAAATCTCTTACCTTCACTCTCGGACTTAAAGTAATGAGGGTAGAAATAGCACAAAGATATTCAGGATGAAATATCCCCGCCACCAACTGATAGCTCTCCTTTGAAACAGTTTCTGTTGACGTTTCAGAGTAGCAGCCATGTTAGTCTGTAGCCTCAAAAAGAAAAGGCTTCACTAGTACTCCTTTTCTTTTTTCTGTTGAGGGTGGTTTGTAAGGAAGTATGGATGGATTATGGAGGTACATCTCCTCTGCAATGGTGTTCAAGTCTTTGCACACTGCAATGAGAATACATCACTACCACTGCTCTTAACTGTAGACCCATGAAATTCCAGTAATACCTGACAGTGTTTGAAATGAGAAGTTTGCATGGTACAAGGACAATGCAGCCCTTTTAGAGAGTCCAGCAATATTCTCTTCCAGGGCTATTCTGATATCTTCCTATTGGTGCAGTTCAGTGCATTTGAAAAGGAGAAACTGAACAAAACATCACTCTTCAGCTGTATCATTATAAGCCAGGTACAGAAGTCTTCACAGATGAGGATGCAATATTATCAACTTGAAGCATTCTATCTTTAAAGAGGAGAATGAAAATGATGCAGGGAATTATTGACCATTCAGCCTAACTTTGATACCTGGAAAAATACTGGAACAAATTATTAAACAATTAATTTGTATCCACCTAGAATAATAAGGTGATAAGGAATAGCCACCATGGACTGGTCAAGAACAAATCATGCCAACCAAATTTCCTTCTCAGTGAACAGTGGGGAAGCAGTAGAGGTGATATATCTTGATTTTAGTAAGGCTTCACAATCCCACATGACATTCTCAGAAGCAAACTAGGGAAATGTGGTCTAGATGAAATTACTGTAAAGTGCGGGGGACGGGACACAGCTGTTTGAAAGACCATACCGAGTAGTTATCATTGGTTTGATGTAAAACTGAGGGGGTGGGGGAGAGAGCAAGAGTAGTAGGTGCGATAGGGGTTAGTCCTGGGAATGGTACTATTCAATATTTTCATTAATGAATAGTGGAGCGGAGAACATGCATATACAATTTGCAGATGATACCAAGCTTCAAGGGGTTGCAAGCACTTTGGAGGACAGGATTAGAATAGAAAATGACCTTGACAAATTGCAACGTTGGTCTGAATTCAACAAGATGACATTCAATGAAGACAAGTGCAAAGAACTACACTTAGGAAGAAAAAAATTAAATGCCCAGCTAGAAAGAGGGGAAATAACTGGCTCAGAGGTAGTACTGCTGGAAAGTATCTGGGGGTTCTAGCAGATCACAAGTTGAATAGGAGTCAACAATGCATTGCCATTGCGGAAAAGGCAAATATTCTGGGATGTATTAACGGGAGTGTTGTTTTTAGAACAGGGGAGGGAGTTGTCCTGCTCTACTTGGCACTGGTGAGGCCTCAGCTGGAGTACTGTGTCCAATTCTGGGCACCACACTTTATGAAAGATGTGGACAAATTGGAGAGAGTCCAGAGGAGAGCAACAAAAATGATAAAAGGTTTAGAAAACCTAACCTATGAGGAATGGGCATGTTTAGTTTAGAGAAACAAAGACTGAGGAAGGGACGACCTGATAACAGTCTTCAAATATGTTAAGGGCTGTTATAAAGGGGACAGGGGGATCAAGTGTTCTTCTCCTTGTCCACTGAATGTAGGACAAGACATAATGGGCTTAATCTGCAGCAAGGGAGATTTAGGTTAGATCAGGGGTGGGCAAACTTTTTGGCCTGAGGGCCATATCGGGGATGCGAAACGGTATGGAAGGCCAGATAGGGAAGGCTGTGCCTCCGCAAACAGCCTGGTCCCTGCCCCCTGACTGCCCCCCTCTGAACTCCTGACCCACCCGACCCATACAATCCCCCCCCCGCTCCTTGTCCCTAACTGCCCCCCCCGACCCCACCCCCTATCCAACTCCCCCACTCCCTGCCCTCCCTCCCCCCTCAAGAAGAGAAGGAATGAAAACTATCCAGTAGATTCTAGCATTAAATGGAAGGGAAAAACATACAAAATAAAGAGACTGAAGAACAAAGAAGTCTCCCACACCAGAAGAAAAAGTGTCTGGAAATTAGCACCCCCATTCCATAACAATAAATAGAAAAAATTTTCAGAGAAACTTCAGAAAGACAAAACACATTTGCTTTAATGTGTCCTGGAGGTTGCCAAACACCAGCAATAAAAGGAGGGGGGAAAAAAGTGGTAGTCTTTAAAGTCTACATTCAAACAAGAAGCTCTGATTAACCCACTCAGATCTTCCAAAATTTTAACTTCCACTACAAAATTAAAACATAAGCTTACCTGACAAGTATAAGCAAAACCCTGCCAAAGGAGAACACAAATCACAAGGCTATTGTCATAATTGGACCACCTTGATACTGAAGAGCTTGCACATATGGCATTTGGGGGGCTGAATCTAGCAGCGCTTATGCACTCACATGACTAATCCCTACTCATGCGAAGTAATGCCATGGAAGAAAATAGCACTACTTGCATGTGTCAGGATTGCAGGATCAGGATCTAAGCATCTTCACTCTCTCTCTCTCACATACACACCTTTGCCTATGAAACACTGGAAGACATAATGGCAAATTACTATTTGTATAACAGTATTGCCTAGAGGTCCCCGCTGAGATCAGGCCCATTGATGCCAGGGGCTTTACCTACAAATAGCAGGAGTCCCTGCCTCAAAGGAGATTAAATGACAAAGTCTACTGAAAGAGGCAACTGAATGTGGCTAATAATTAAGAACATTAAGTTTGCTGCACGAAATGGCTTTCCTTTCACCTGGAGGGGCTCAGGCTTCCAAGCACGATCTTTCTCAATCTTCCCCATCTCTGCTCTCTAACCTGGGGCTCCTCCTTGCCTTGAATCACAGGCCTCTCCTCATCTTGCCCGGCCCCATGACAATGAGGCTCAGGACACTCCAGTAGTAATGCAAAGATACTGGCTTAGTCCATGTTGGAGTTGTAGTACTTCCATTCTGGGTTGTCATGAAGTCCCATCCTCCAAGCGACTGCTCTGAAACGGAGGTAGAGGAGGGAGGCTCATGAGGCGTGCAGTTTGGATCCCACCCAGCCAGCTGAAAGTCATCCTTCCAGAGCCCCAGCCTGCGCAGGGAGCAAGTGGCCTGATCTTACACAAATCTTGAGAATTACCATGTGGTGCTGCCACCAAGACACACATTTTTACTTACTTCCTCTAAATTAACATCAGGCTCCAAAGACATTTTAAAACGAATACATCTATGAAATCAACACATTAGGTAGTAGGATTATAAAGCAGTTTCCCATTACACCAGTGTTTATCAACTATTATGTAGTCTGCAATAGTGTCCAAAGGCTCCCATCAGTGCTGAGACCCCACTGTGCTAGGCAGTTATATCAGTATCCACCAGTCTCATTTTTCTATGCTTAAGTTGCATTGTATTTGGCACAAGGAAACCCAACGTGCATAGTGCATCCCAGCTAGCTAGCTGGAGTGTGAGACTAGCACTGGGTTCATAGGCTAGTTACTTACCACTGGGTGTCCAGACTGGCAATGGAGAATAAATAAAGGACCATACAGGGCTAGCAGGAACAAACTCTCCCCATTAAAAAGACATTCTGGTCCATTTCCCCACGGGTAGGCAGCAGGAATACCGAATAGTAAAGCAGAATTTGAAAAATGCTTCTTTGATGGACACACATCATCAATAAGAAAGCACTGAAAGGGGAAGTCCCTAATTTTTCTAGTACACCTTATCGATCACACCTTCTGTGCTAATGAATGGACCTGATATGTCCAGCAGAGATGAGTCTAGACGATTAAATGACTGATAATGGGAAACAGACCCTCTCTCTCTCACTACTGATGTTCTAGCAAACTAGAAATGAAAGTTACCACCAGCTCTGTGGCAGGTCAGTGGCTGACATGGTACCTGTTGGTGGGTCTCAATTTAGTTTCTAATAGATACCTGTCCACATCACAAAATTCCCATTCACAACCGACACCCTGACTGGCAGTCTCCATGGAGGAGAAAGAATCGAATGGGCAAGATTATCAAGTTTCCCACTCACCCTAAAGGCGATTCCCTCCAGGTCAGGGTTGAATTTCATTGGTGGGGCACTGCATGGGGGCAACTTGCATTGCCTTGAGTTGTCTGCTAACTCTGTGTAGCTTTGAGATCACAGCTTGATTGCAAGGTACGCATGCGCACACACCAGCGGTCTCCCCCCCACCCACATGCGCGCACGGACACACAGAAATAAAAGACACATTTAAATGAGATTTATAATTTCAAATTTTTTGGGGTATTTTTTTCTGTTGTTTTTTAAAGAAAAATAATCCTCTTTAAACACCGAGCATGAACTAAAAACCTCCTGGGGACAGATTTCCCCGTAACTGGAGCACAATATAACTAAACTGTACAGCATCAGAGCCCAAAGCAAGCATACAGATAACATACAACATTTCTTTAGTAGGAGATAAGGTTTAGGACTCCGCTTTATCATCATTCCCCCCCTCCCCAAATACCTACTTCTACCAGCAGGTACCTCAAACCTTTCCCCACCCATCCAAGGACACGGAGGATTTGATAGTCACTTCTGGAGGCAGCGTTTGTGGAAACAGCTTCCTTGCACTGACGAAATAGGTGCTTTCTGACGTTCTTACAGACATCTGGGATAGAAGTTAAGGAAGGGTGGTTGGGAAATATAGCAGTATCCAGAGATATCCAGAGGCAGCACAGGCTCCCAGCTGCATCACTTTAGAGACCCCCAACTAGTTCGGCAATGTTTCACAATATTACTGTCACCCAGGAATAGGGAGTGGGATTTGGACGTTCACTGGCCAAAATTTGCCACTGAGTAAGCGGGCTGAACTGCAGCGAGTTCAGTCCGCTTATGTGCCAGGAATGCTTACCTCTAGGTCTGGGCTATTATAGGATATGACAACTTGTTCTCCAAACTCTCTTCACTCCCTGAACAATATACACAACACCTGCTGATACAGCTATGCTCTTGAAAAGTAGCATTGGGAATCCAAGATCCCGCCCTTAATTCAGAGCTGACATCATCATGGGAAGACTCTCCAGGGTCTTGGGACATGCATAATAAATCTGGGCACAGAGAAGAAGGAAGTGTGCATCTTTAAGGGAGGATGGGGAGGAGAGAGGGTGATCATTCAGCAGCAGGGCTGAGGTTCCTTTTGGTAAGAGTTCATTTATGTCCCACCTCTCAGTCAACCTTGACCTTATTTAAATAAAGCTCAAATCTTGTTTAATGTACAGAAAGTTTACATCCATCCCCCACTCCTAAAAGGCTTTTACAGCAAAAACAATTGGAAAAATAAAATTCCATCCCTGAACAATATTGTACGAAGACCCATGCCACCAGCAATTCATGCACAAAGATTTTGACCGGGGAACCATTTTTTTGATTCCTCCAAACCAGCGTTATATAGAACAGCAGCAGGATGGACATACTGTCCAGTAGCTGGATTAGGGCTGACAATATAGTGACAAACATGGGCTCAGATCTTTCAAAATGAAGAAACTCTTCAAACATTTATACACACACATGCACACACACTAACAACAGTGAAGGCTCTGCATCAGCAATAGCATCGCTCCTGCTTTGTTCTAGCACCAGATTGAAAGGGCTTGTGAATTTCCTCTTAAGTGAGAGCATCCAAAAAGTCTTAAAACGGCTTCAGACAGTGTCACCTAAATGCCTGGCCAGGAGCCCAACCTCCTGGCAGCAGATTCAGAAATGGAATCAGGGAGTTCCTGAAACAAGAAACATGCAAGAGGAAGAAAGGAGGGGCTGGGAGTCTACAGAGCCGCGGGTGCTGGGAACAAAGAAGAAATGCTAGACAGGGGCAAATCCAGCACTGGAGTTTGGTGGGGACAAATAAAAACCATGTGAAGTGGGGCCATGTGCTAGATGTGGCGGTGGGTAAATACAGCACAGACCGTGAGGTGAGAAGTGAAACAAATTTCGTAGCATAAGCAAAGTCACAGTGCACATCTATCACAATAAGACATACAAGACCACCATACTCTACGGCATGCCAGTCTCCACTTAGGAGCATGTGAGCACGCCAAAAGTCAGGACAAGGGGCCCTGACCAGGATACCACGGGTTGCTGCGGGTCAGGAGTGAGTTACAGGGCCACAGCGGTATGGAGAATGCTTGTGGAATGCCACTACCAGTTTTTTGCCTGTATGAACACTAAATACAACCCAAAGAAACATCAGAGGGACACAAATCTCACCACTATGAGGTCGCAGACTAGCCCAAACATGGGAAACATTTAATGCAAGTTACAAAGAGTTACTAATCAGCATAGGGCATGGCCCACTATTTCTGATACAGTTGCTAGTCTGAATCTAGGCCGTGGGGAAGGAGTTGCCTGGTAGACAGCCAGGCCAGAACACCAAAGGAGGGTCCAGACAAAGCTACAGAGTCAGAGATCCTGCTTCCACAATCTCTTGATAAGAGCCCGTGGCAGTCAGTCAGTCTCCTGCATGTGACGAGAGAGAGGAGAAGGCAGTAGGAGGGCTTCGCGGACCAATAGGGGCTATAAGAAGGTTGCTAAGATAATGCAAGAATAGGTGCAGAGACACAGGGAGAGCAAGACTTGAGTCACCAGCAATAAAGGCCACTTACCTGGATGGGCAGCACATTGATTAGTGTGTTTGGTTATCACTTTGTTTGTCCTAGGAGAGGGCATGACGGCTCAATAAGCAACATGAAGGAAAAGCAGTTTCTTAAAGCACCAGATCTCTACTATGAGGTGAGATTTTCAGATTAATAGGGAAGTCTGTTATCGCCAACAGACTACCACAGTGGTTGGTTGTGGAGGAGGAGGAGGAGGAATGCCCAAAGTAGCCAGTAGAAGGGCATGCAGAGGGGAAGAGACATGGCAAGCGCAATTCAGTAGATCCAAAACAGAAGAAGATGTGGAGAGGTAAGAGGATTCAAGACCAAAAGGAGAACAGGACCAGAACCACAGGAAGGTTCTGGGCAGAGTCCTGTCATGCTTCAGAGGCCTCATCCTTTGGGCCAGCCAGGTCTCCCTTTGTGCCATGTGGTTGGGATGGAGGAATTTAGACATTGGGGCCATAATTTTCAGACATGCCCATGATTTTGGGTGTCCAACTGGACACCTTAAAGGCACCTGACTTCCAAGGAGCGCTGAACACACCCTCTGGAAAAAAATTACCTGGCTCCTTTAAGGCATCTCAAGTTGGACACCCAAAAAATGGAGACTTTCAAAATTAGAAACTATTTTTGAAAGTCTTGGGCTAGCACCATGGATTTTAAGGGACATCCTGGACGTTTAGCTGGTCTGGTGCATCTCTAGCTGAGACAGACTTGCAGTTTAGCCAAGAAGGCAATACCTTAAATAATGAATGATAAAGGCCTCCACCAACCATGAGGAGCCAGGCCTCTAGAGTGGGGCATGTTATCAGACTCCTCCCTGTTAGAAGTGCTCTTCACACAGTTTCCAAAACAGTATGTTTATGTGGTTTACAGTAAGAACAAGCTGTGCAGCTCCCAATGTCAACAAACACATCAGCAGTCAGAGCTGCAGCCTGGAGCTCCTGAGGCCCGATGCAAGCGCATCAGGGCACATATTACAGTAGTATTGGCGAGGCAAAAAGCATCGGTTTGCTTTTTTAATGCAGATGTGCCCAGCTCTACAGCAGCTGTACTGGTTTGAGCAATGGACATGAATGGTTACCGGGAGCCAGAATTGCAGGAAGGCAACTGGCTAGAGACCTCAGACAGCAGATCACACACACACACACACACACAGAGCAAGAGAATCACAGAGCAGCTAAGGTCCCCACTATGGGTTCCGGAAACCTTAAGGAGGACATAAAACCATTCATATAGAACAGAACCAGGGAGAGTGAGAGGGAGGGAGAATAGGTGCCAACAAGGAAACCAGGCTGGGGAAGCCATTTCAATAATTGAAGACCAGGTCCTGCTTCTTGTCTCCAACTTATTGTTCAAATTCTTCTTATTCCATCGTGACCGTCCATCCAAGGTTGGTTAATAGGTGGGAAAGATGGGGTGAGACAAAGCCAACCAGGTCATTTACATCTTCTCCGGTTCATGCCGCGGACAGATTCTTTAGAAAGAAGATGCAAGGGACGTTAGCTGACCTCTCACCTTGAGCTGGGTATTACGAAGAGTCCCGCTGGCCACCTCCAGCATCACAACAGCCCTTCAATACGTTCTGCTCCGAGGTGGCAGCAGCAGCTGTCTGGCCCGGTGTCCCTGCAGCCTGGCAGGCAGTGGTTGATAAGCAGCATGCGCCTGTGGCATGGCCATAGGACACCAAAGCTGCGGTTGAATTGTTCTCGTGTCAGTCTCTTGGGAAGTAGGTGGCGTCACGAAGAGCCGGGGCGGCGCAGGTCAGCGCAGGCTCTGGTAGAGGTAGGCTGATGTGAAGATCGCATTGGCTGTCAGGCTCACGGCAAGGAGACCTCGGATAGTGGAGTTACCAAAATGACCTTTGCAGGGGCGGAGACGGGAGGGAGGGGGGGGAAAAAAAAGAAAAGAAGATGCCAGTAAGAACTGGTAAGGAACTTGATGAAATAACGATGAACAGAAGTCTCCCTTTCCAGGCCCAATGTTTTTATTCGGATCAGAAGTTGGTGAACCAGGTTTCCAGCCACAATCCAGGCAGGAAAGACTCTGATGTACTTCTCCATCCAATTCTTTCCCATTCCCTTCTAATCTCACCCACCGTTTCCTGACCCAGGAGAACACTGTAGTGCTCAGTGTTTCTCTGACAATCTGAGGAATAAGGAGAGCCTTGTAGTAAAGGCACAGGACTGGCACAGAGGAGATCTGCTGCCTTCTCCTGTCTCTGCCAATTATTTTTGATTATTGCCAAGTCACTTAGACACAATGAACAGTTCGTTCTCTCTCTCTCTCTCTCTGAGACACACACACACAGCCTGCCACCCACCTCTCCAGCCTGCTGGGTCTTCTCCTTTGGTGGTTGTGTCCACCACACAGGTGGATGAATGTGACGAATTATCCTCTTTTTTGATGGAATTATTACTGCAAATACTCCCTCTTTCCATGACTGACCTCATATCTGCAAGAGGAGAGGAAGAGGCACCATCAGAAAAAAACAGATGCAATGGAAATTATAAGCCTGTCGCCAGAATTGGATGGTGAAACATTGCAGAGCAGTGCTGCACAAGAGGTTAGGACTGGAGGTGAAGACAAAAGACAAATCCAGGAGCTCTTTGGCATAATTCATCAGTGTGAAACAAACAATCTTACCACAACTGCAATGGCTGGATGAATTTCAGAAGTCAGAATGTAATTATTTAAGCTAGAATGTGGTCAGGACAATTGGGTTAACACCCTTAATCATGTGAAAGCACCTATGATCATCCAAATAATAAAAATAAATAACAACAATGGGATCTTAAATGGCAAGTGGAGAGGATCTTGGTTTCACGTCGAATCTGAAGGACAGGGCCTCCAGCAGTACAGTGGCCCCCTAATTTTACCCACCCCCTACAGTGGTACACAAAGGGCCACTGGACCCAATAGGGACTCTCAGCTACTGAACCATCGGTACCACTTGGGTTTTCCTTGATGGTCTCCCCTTCCTTTTACCAACTGCTTAGCTTGCAAGCTGACCGACTGTGACTGGACTGGATGCTGGGGAAGAGGTCAGGCACGTACCAGGCATTCCACGCTCGCGGAGGTTCTTTTTTGGGAACAGGGTCAGCTCAGCAGCGAAGACATTGCTGTCGGGGTGCGGAGGCTCATCCAAGCTGGTCGGCGTGTGCAGGGCGTCACTCTGGGATGGGAAAAGCAGCAGCTTCTGCCCTTTCAGGTTCAGGCGTGCAGGACTGATGAGGGGCCGGCGGTAATGCAACGAGCCGGAGCTGGAGGTGACGGAGCCAGCCACCGAAGGTGCTGGAGATGGGATGGGGGATGGGGCGCAGCTTCCAGACAGCAGGGAGTAGTACTCTGAAATGGAGACACGCCGGGGGGCAGAGAGAGGGGATTTAGGCTGGGAAATGTGGTGGATGTGTTCGCCAAACAGTCTGCGAGAGGAGGGTGTGTATGTGTCCCTATTCATTTCAAAAAGTCCTTGCTGTGCTATGAGTGACCGGAGCATCTCCTCTATGCCCGTTCTTTACTCTGAGAACACACATTGTAAGATTGGGGCGGTTGGGGGGGGGGGGGAATTCAAAAGTAATTCTCTGCTGTTTCCTAGGGTCAGAGCCAAAAACTTCTATCTTTGCAAAGGAACTTGGGGAAACAAGGTATATCATAGTAGTCCTCAGTTAACTCTGTTAAGGCTATGTCTATACACAAGCGTTGCAGCAATTTGACTAAGCTGACTTATAAAATGATGCATTAGATCTGTGCAACTTGTCTTTAGAAAAGACCCAAGACTTTGCTCCATTTAAATGGAGATCGTTTAAATTCTCTGTTGCCCAACAGAACAGGAGGTTAGAAGGTCAACTCTCCTCTCCGTTCACTGAACTTTTCACCTCATGCAGCCCAGGTTCAACCCACTCTTACCCTTTCCACCCTTTAAGGTTCCCCAAGCCACAGATCAGCTACTTCTACTGCACCATCACCCCAGCATCTATCATGGAACTCAATGGAGAAAATTCAGCTGGGATTTCTGGTACTGAAACCACGATGTCACATCATGGTTCATGCTGGTGCATCACAATGGGGTAACTTTGGAGGGGAGAAGAACACTTAGAACAGGAGAGAGAAGGTAAGTTTTTAATGGCCCAACACCCGCTTTGGGTCTGGTCGCTGGGCTCCTTCAGTGGAGTTTACATTTTGCATGCAGCTTATTTTTAAAGGAGTGATTTTGGCAGATACTTTCAGACCGTTTGTTTGAAGAGTACACCAGGAAAGTGGGGGGTGGGCAGGGAATTAACCCAGACTGCAGCTGCGTTCGGATTGTTAAAACACGGGCAGTACAAACTTGATGCAGAGGCAAGGGATCCAGACGGGGACAGAAGGTCTGTCTGGGGTCAGAAGTGCAACAGACAGGTCACCGGTATGATGGGGCAGCGAAGAGGCACAGCAGACAAAGAAGTTTGATAATCAGTTCCTTGGACAGGGGGAAAAAAAAACAAAACAAAACCTAAAGAAAGAGGAAAAGAGCTGCAGATGGAAAGCTTGAAATCACTCAGTGAGATCTCAGCTTTTACATGTTTTCCAATATTTCTGCAGCTATCAAAAGAACGTGAAGCCTGGGGATACCACAGAGTAGCTTTTACCCTTTACTCTTCAGTTCTTCCTCAGTGGCCCTACATAACATTCACCTCTCTCCAAGCCAGGTAACTGTAACTGCATACACTTGTTGCAGGGATAAAGCACTCCAGCCCACACATGCACCCTCTTCCTGTTCTTCTCTGCCTCGAGGCAGGATGATGCTACTTCTGCAGCATTCCCCATCCCTGTTGGCCCAAGAAATGGAGAACCTGAACTCTTCCATGGCAGCAAGCTATACTGTCACGAAGTGACTGAGCCAATTCAAGGTCCAGTTGTGCGTGTAACATCCCAAGCAATAGAAGAAGTCTCTGACCACACCCCAGTGGGCAACAAAACTGTTGCAACTGGCCAGTCTCTGGGAAGAGGCCAAGGACTGAGCGGGCATGGAGAGTAAGTTTCCCTCCTAGCTTTGAGGTGTTGCCCTCCAGATCAGGGCTGAAATGCAACATACTTGCACTGTTGCTGCCAATGCAGCTGCCTAGAGCCTACAGGGCTCTCTCTGGCACTAAATGTAGACTTTAAAAGGTGTGTGTGTGTGTGTGTGTGTGTGTGTGTGTCTCTCTCTCTCTCTGAAATACTAGATTTTCCAGCCCATTTTGTATTCCCATTTGCAATAAGATTTTATAAAGGGCGATGCAGAGGACTTATAGCTGTAGCACTGTTGATGCATCAGTACACTAGCAAACCGTGATCCTGACTTTGGTGGGTGAGGGAACAGGGAAGGACTTTAGCAGTGGAGTTGCACTGCAGAGACCTTTGGAGCTGTATGATCTGGAAAAATAATAGTGTTTGGAAGTCACTCTGACCCTCACCCACTCAGAAGGCATCATGTTAAGGTCAGATCCAAATCCAAGGAAGGCTGATCTTGTGTTTAAAGCACTGCACTGGACACTAGAGATTTGGGTTCAATTCTTGATTCCACTGCAGATGCTGTAGCCCACTGGGTAAGTCACATAACTGCTCCATCCTTTCTACGTCTGTCTTGTCTACTTAATTGTAAGCTTTTGTGGGCAAGGGTTTCCTTATTGTGTGGAAGTACAGCACCTAGCGTGATGGGGATCTGAGCCTCAGTTCAGGCTACAAGGTGCTACTTGCAATCTTACTAATGATTACTCTGATCTTTCATTGGAAAGTGGGCAGGAGGGAAGAGATGGGGAAGAAATAGGGTTAACCTTCTACCACATGTTTTAGCAAGTCATTTCAACCCCTGGGAGTCTCGGCACTGAAAGTTCTTACCCTTACCTGACGCAGGCGACTCCTTAGACTGAGATCCCTGGGATGCCGGGCGGCTTCCACTGAACAAGTAGCCAGAATCTAAAAAGCAAACCAAAGAAACTCAGCACAGGTGCTAAATACTGTAGCAAGCACCAAGAAAAGCACCTGTGTTGTCCAGCCTCGCTAACACAAGTTAATGTACCAGCTCCAGCAACTTCCTCCCAGGACTGTCGTGTGCTCTGCTAAAAGGGGCTCTTCATAACCCCAAGCTGTCACACCGTGGCTAAGGGGAGACAGGCCTGAGGTGCACATGGGTTTGAGTGTTCAGTCATCCAGATCACCCCTCTGCTATAGAGCTGGCTTCCACCCCCACTGAGGGCGAGCAGAGGGCAAGCTGCTGAAGACAAACTCATCTTAATTACCTGGACCCAGGCAGCCGGATAGCATTCAGGGACCCGGTGTAAGAGTCACCACTGCCGACGTAAAGCTGCATGGACTAAGGCTAAGCCACTTCTAGCCCTAGTTCCATAGTCAGAGTGATCCTGGCCCCATTTGTTGCTTCCCTCTCTGCGCCTCCTTTCCTCCCTTCCCTTAAATCCTCGATAAAGCCCCTCATGACTGGCTCCCATAGTACCCCCCTCACAAGATGTGTCTCAGACCAAAAGCCCATTTAAGACCCTATAGGGTGTCACCCCAGGGTCCTGCCCACTGCCGAGTGAAGGGCCCTCCATTTCAATTCAACATTCCCCCTTCTTATTCCCTGCCCTACTGTGTAGTGTGGTGTTGAACAACTGTCACCTTTGCCCCTAGAAGTGGCTGCATTTCATTGACTGGCAAAACTAGGGTTAAACTATCTGGGATGAGGACACAGAGAGAAACATATGGTGTTATTACTACACCATATGTCTCAGCTTCTCAGAGAGTCTGAGCAATGGATGCATTGTGTGAGAGCGTTTCTGGCGACCAAGGCTGCTCAGTAACTATTTTGGAGTTGCATCCCCTGCCTTTTATGGTTCAGTTCTCCTGCCTGAGCTGGAAATGCTCAGTGCTGTAGAGGGAGCCAGCTCCAACTAAATGCTTGAGAAGTGCGAAGGCAAATCCAAGGACACTGAGTGCACAAGTCCTCCCTCGGGCCTTGTGTGCAGAAAGGGATCCCTTCTCTGCCTGGCTGCAGGGGAACAGAAGCAGCCAGCAAACTTCAAAAAAGTTCTTGGTAGGAGGCAGGTTGAGAGTCTCACAGCAGCGAGAGAGGAGAACTCGCCCCCTCCCCTCCCATGTTCCCCAGACAGCCTTTGCAGGCGCTGCGTGCGGCCTGCTCCTTCGTTCTATAGCTATGGACAAATCTATGACCCTTGGTGCTTCCCAAGAGGATCTTTATCCTTGTTTGAGTTGCTCTGTATTTTAAATGAACTAAGAAGCTGCTGGCCTGACAAAGAGCTGGGGAGAGGGTCTGAGAAGGCAACAGGAGGAGAAAAAGGAAGAAGCTGGCAAGGAGACTTGTGGTTTAACTGACACCAGCAGAAGATTCTACCACTCTGTGCTGCATAGCCAGTAACTTACGGGACTTTACTGTGGTGCCCATTACTTTCAGGATCCCACCTCTACTCAAGTGACCCTTCCAGTTCTCTCTGATTGCAAAAGTACTAACTGAGCCAGGATCTTTAGGTTCTGAGCCCTGTGCTTGGCGCGTCCCCTGCTTTGGCAGGGACTTCAGCATTTCAATGGGTCTGGACCGCACAGCACCTTAAATGCGTTGCGGGCTCAGTGCTATTTTAGAAAGCATCAGTACCAGCTCCCAACAGTCGCTTGCATGTGGCTCCCTCACCAGGGAGCCAAGGGCCATTAGGTGCACATTTCCTGCCATGCATTTGCACCATGGGGTGGCTTGTCACGATCTTAAAGGATGGAAGGTAGAGAAAAGATTCCACCCTCTCCTGCATGACTGAGCATGCAACTCTCTCTCACGTTCTAGTGACAGAATCACATGAATTTCCATCTGCATCTTTGGATGTGCAGCGAGGAACCTATGGTAAAGTTCAAATAAAGCTGCAAGAACCAGAAGACCCAAGCGTTATCCCCAAAACCTCAGTCCTGACATTGTCCTTTGGGACAAAGCTATTTAAATAAATATTGCTAGAGGTGCCAAATGGGTTTGGAGACTGAAAGCCCTGTTATGCACAGAAGAGATGCGGCACAGACAGGGCAAGCTTCCATGCACTGCTCAGCCCCGGTGCCTCAGCCTGGAGCGGCAAAGCCAAGCAAAAGTATGGTGGAGTTGGGGTGGGGGGGGAGAGAATCACAGCTGCATGGCAGATTTGCACCTGCTGTCCCCAGTTGTAAAGGAATAGGAAGAAGAATGCTATGCCAAAAAGCCACCGTCCAGCTGAAAGGTTTTGCACGGCTGTTCTTTCAACTGTTCCTGATGGATCCAGGAGAGCAGCTGGTGGCACGAGTCAAACTGAACAAAAAAGGCTCGGCTGTTCTTACCACGGTGGTGTTATTCTAGAACCCATCAGTGGCTTGGCCTCTGACCCTTGATAATCACTCACTGACAGGGCAGGGCAGCGCTTCCCTTGGATGGAGAGTAGCATGTGCTTGCTGGTTTCAAGAACAAATTTAGGGCTGAGGTTTAATGCACTGGTAGGAGACAATCTTCCCTCAGGCTTATAAATCTTCCCTGCACTGCACAGACTCTAGTCAGAGGCCCTCCCAGCCAGACAGTACAAAACCAGGAGCGTGGTGGGTTGCAGCTGTGTTTGTGCACAATAAAATCAGACTTAAAAGATGGCCCAGTCCTCTGCCCCATCAGTTTGTAGTGAGAAAAAGCAGCCTTACCCGCAAGCAGATGTACTCCAGTGAGAAACAGTAAATCAGGGCTAGTTTACACGAGTTCCTGCTCAGCAAGCTGGTGCACGGCAGATTCACGTTCGCCTTGCCATGCAGTAAGTTGTCATGTAGACAAGACCTCGGTCTCAGACTAGGAGAAGCTAACTTAGTGACTCAGGCCCGTTTTGTTCAGTTACTTTAAGACAAAGACAGCTCCACTCTTCTTCCCACAACCACTATCGTAATTAGCTCACGCCCCCCCCCCCCCCACCTGACATTGGCCCAAGAACTGAACTCTTTCACGCCTAGAAGATACCACAATAGGTGAAGGTTGAGCATGCTGGATGGGCAGCGTGCAGGGGATGTTTGCATCATTGCTGCCTGGGTTGCACTTATTTTAGATGTCTTCAAGCTCCAGAGCTGTCAAGTTTGTACCTTTGACTGACACTGAATTCACATTTAAAACCAAAAAAAAAAACCCAAACAAAACAAAAAAACACCCACCAGAAAACGTTGCAGCTTTGCAGCCTGGTTCTCCCTCACATGCAGAGATTTAAACTGTAATTACTATTATTTAAACTCAACAGTTCTGTTCACCTGCCTCCTCTAAACACGTTCCTAAAAAAAAAACCCTCCAGGAAAAGAGTGGGTGTGTTGGAAGTGTATGTTTAAATTGAGACAGACCCGGATCGCGACAGTGAAATGGAGACCACAGGCTGGGGCACTTGTTAGGGTGTTTAAAAGACCTCAGAGACACTCAGAACTACTACCAGAGCAGGTCTGGAATCGGGGTATGGAATACAAGACCCTGCTGATGGCTGTAAATTCTCCCCAGACACTTCTGGCTCCAGTTACAGCACACTGGTCCAGATGACAGATTTGAGCAGTGTGTTTTACGCTTCTGTTGCTGAGGAGGACAGGAATGTCCCACTCTAAGAGTCTGACTTTTATTAAGCTTCCTATCTCCCCCTGGCCAAAAAATACTTCTAATGCACTGCACAACCACCTGTGGGTAAAATATTTGCTTTCTCTCCTCCACCCTCAAAACAAAGGCAATTTGATCTCCCATGACAGCTCATTTGGAAGAGGGCTCCCACTGAGGGCAAGGATCCACACTACATTGGTAGTCATCCTCAATGATTGATCTTTCCCTCTCTTCACAAATGTGGAGGCTAAACTTTTCCAAGCTGCCCTAAGAGACCCAGATGCCCCTTTACGAGGAATTGGAGACCAGAGTCTCTTAGGAGGCTTTGAGGACAAGATCTAGCCCACCCAGACATCTTGAGGCAGTGTTTCTATCAGAGTACTCTGCACTAGAGCTATTGCCTCTCGAGGAGGTGGATTACCCAGGCTGACGAGAGAACCCATGGTGCAGCTAGGCCACTATAGAATTTTTCATGTAGATGAGCCCTGAGTCAGGGACAGCTGGGGCTTTAAAACCAGGAGATAGTTAAGCAAGAGTCACTTTTCAAAGACAGGCTCAATCTGACAGTTGGTAACAAGTTAACATTGCAATGTTGCTCTCTGCAGCCTACCTCAAACACCCGTTGGAGGGATGGTTCAATGGTCTAAGGATCAGATCTGCAGCAAACACAATTCCCTGAGTCCACAGGTTCAAATCCCAGAAAGGTTGACACTGCCATCCTGGCCTTTGCTACTGGCCTGTTGCTGAGACAGACACTGACTATAAGGCAGGATCTTCTGTCCAAGGGAGGGTCCCAGCAATTGCGGAGGAGTTGAGAAGACTTTGACCTCCTAGGGCCCCATAAGACAGATGGGTGACTCCTGGTACGTTTAAATGTGTTTATTGTTTTTATTATGTTTTCTCAGTGACGTTTCCGCTTTAGGAATAAATGTGCTTGCTTAGAACAGCAATTAATATGACTGGTAAATCACACCGGTCATAGCCCTTGGAGAGAAAGCAAAGCATCAGCGCTGGCCATTAGGCAGTCTGGCTTGCTGGGGGTATCACAGTGCAAGGCAGGGGCTGTGCAGCCTTAAAACCCCTGGTCAGAAGGCAGTGGAAACAGGGTCTCTACCCAGAGACAGGCAATGGCAGGAGTTCTGAGTCCTGACTGGGCACGCCTGGAGTGGACCACGGAGGGAGGAATACGGGGGCAGTGATCCCTGATACTGTGACAGCTGTGCTTTGGGGCTGAGGCATTCCGGTCACTGCCTTGTGTGTCAACAGTGGGCAAAGCAAGCCCTGTGTCTGCAGCTCATGGAGAGCTTTGGGTTGAAAGGCCCTAAAGGAGACATAGTGACACACTTGAAATACAAATCTGAGTGACTGATCCTCTCCTCACATGATTTTTGTGATTACAGTTCCTGAAAACTAATAACTTTCAATCTAGTCCACTGCTGGAGAACGGAACTCTCTGGAAAACACAAAGAGAACCTCTGACTGGAAACATTAAGCGGGTCAGTCACTGGGGGCAATGCTCTTTGTTCTGGCTTCCCAGCTCCACAAACTCCACCCACAGCTACTCACCTACCAACCTAAGAGCTCCTTTGCTCTACCTAGGTGGTGACAATACCAAAGTTAGTTGTCTAGTATTAAAATCAACCGCTTGACCCATAGCCATGGAAGAGCATTGTATGGTACTCTTCTGCACCACAGGGACTGCAACCACCCAAGGATCAATGAAAAGCATTTACACGCAACTCCTATCAAGAGCTGCCACCCGGGCAATAAGAATTAGCTTATGTGCACGAGCGCCAGCTTACAGACTCTCTGTTGCCTTTGAAGAATCAGTTATACCGAACCGGCAGGCTGACCATCTTAGAAGCAAGCCCTATGCTATACATGCTGTGCCTACAGTATCTGTGAGACACCTCGTGCAAGACCTGCAAGGAGAGTGTGTGCACACCCAACTCGTCACTGCCCACCAGCGTGCAGCGACTTATTCCGAATAACTAGTACTCACCACTCAGTTTGCACTTTTACAAGCAACATCATACAGTGCACAACAATGACCTCTAACTAGACTTACTAGTCTATTAGGCAACAGGCCAGGCACATTACAGTGGGTGGGATTCCATGACTCACTCCCACTCGGGTATGAACACAGCTACACTTTCATTTCCATCAGGTGTAGAAATGTGATGCATGCCTTACCTGTCCTGGCTAGAGAAGGGATGGTGCCCAGTGAGAGGGCCCTGTTCAGACGTCCAGGGAGCGAGGAAGAGGAAGCTCTGCGTGGGGATCTGAAGAACTGCTGGTTCGTCAGCTGGAGGATGCTGGGGGGCGTTGGGATAAAAACAGACGGCGAGCCAGTGGAACAAGGAAAACCAATCCCAGAGCCACTGGGGAACAGAGTGACCGAATCCCCGGAAATAAACCTGTAAATGATATGCATGACAAATATTCAGCAAGGGATAAATTCCAGCATCAACTGCTCACTGAGCTCTCACAGATGCACAAAAAGTGCAAAGCGACAAATCTCCACACACTCAGTAGTGCAACTAAGTATAGGTTGGTATGCTTGGTGGGGATGCCAGGATTGTGCCAATGCCTAGTCAGTCTACACAGGGAACATAGCACCAAATTAATCAGGAGTTAGCATCAAGTGGTGCCAATGTGAACAAGTGTGTCCCACAGATGTTCTATTCCAGCAATACTGAAAAAACCACCATGTCCACCTACCTCCAGTCAGTGCAGGGGCTGGCTACAAACCATTTAAAGGAGTTCACAACAAGCTAAGATGCTTGGCCTTGTTTATATGAGTCAGTTGCACCTGTTAATCTAAAGGTGTGATTTTAAACTGGTTTACTTAGAACCATTGTGGACACTTACTTCAGTTAAGCCTAAATCAATTAAAAACGGACTCAAGCAACACCCAAATAAACCACTCAAACTGAAGTAAGTGTCCACCACAGGGGTTTGCACTGGTTTTAAGTAAACCAGTTTAAAATCGCAACTTCAGTTAAACAGGTACAACCGACTCATGTGGATAAGGTCTTACTCTACAGGAAAGGATCTCACAGTAAAGCACCATTGTTGCCCGCTGCAGCAGTGTCCTGTCACCTTTGCCCGTCAGCTCTCTCCCTTGACTTCCAGCATGGATCATAGCAGTCATAGTAGGTTCAATTAGACAGCTGCCAGTTTGCTCCTCTTGTACGTACAAGTATTGCTTTTTGCTACAGTTAAACGCAGCAGCAGCCAATGTGACTAACTGGTTTATTTAGGCCTTTGCAGAATACATGCAAGTCTAGGACTATAGGGTTAACTTTCTGATGAGTAAGGGAGCTCGTATTTTTCTTCGTTCCAGGACACTGACGGGGTTACACATTTTTGGTGTGTCTACTCCTCCATCATCACGTATCTATCAATACTTAAGTTTCTCAACGTCGGAATGGAAGATCTAAAAGAGAAGTTGATGTTTAGACTCCAATGGAATAATACTCAGGGGATTCCATCAATTTACATTGAGGCCTTGGGCTCAAAGCAGTTGGTGGGCCAGATTCTCTGCTGGTATACATTGGTGTAACTCCACTGGTTTAATTATCAGCTAAGAATCTGACCAGATGTTGATAACTAGAATGCCTTATGAAGTGCATAAAAGCACAGTACCAATGGTGTGCGCTTGCGATTGCCCTGATGTTCATGGGAGTTAGGTGGTGAATAGAATAGCTTCCATCTCTAAAGTTCAGAGTTAAAAATCTCACCTCTGGTCATGCTAATACACTGAACATTAATGTGGTGGGCTCTTGTTCGCTAGCACCTCAGTTCTCTAGCTTGCTCTCTAGCCAAGTTACTTTTATGCCCCCCCCCCCACACGACTGTAGTATCTGAGCACCTCACAACATCCCCCGCAAGGCAGAGAAATGCTGCTATCCTCCTCATTCAGATGGATCAGTGAGGCACAGAGAGATGAAGGGACTTGCCTGAGGGCACACAGAGACGCTATGGAGGAGCAGGGACTTGAACTGAGACCTCCCAAGTCCTAGGCTAATGCCTGAATCATCCTTCCTCCTCTAGGGGTTGCAGTTCATACAAATGTGCACTAGCAAAGCTATGCAGTGGGAACTGTGCTCCCCAGTGATGCACATTGCTTGATTGGCTCATATCGCTTTATTAGTCTCTCTTACTTTCATGGACACACACAAAATACTGGAGTTCTCGACGTGGAAAAGTTTAGAAAATTTAAAAAAGTTTGCCTATATTCCAGAACAGTGATTCTCAACCTGTTTACCAATGGGGGCTGCATATGCGGCTCTGTGTGTGTGTTAAGTGAGCTGCATCCACACAACGTATATACCACCTGTATGGCCCTGAGGATGTCACATGGGCCGCAGCTGTGTACTGATTGGACCACAGATTGAGAACCACTGATCCAGAGCAACAACAGCCCTGGTTTCATGGGCAGTGGGTACAATAGGCTGGGGAAGGCTGTGCCTCCCCAAACAGCCAGGTGTGGCTCCGCCCATGCTCTGCCCCCAGGCTCCCCCGTCCTGCTTCTGCTCAGTGCAGTCGCTGCTCCAGTCTCCCTGTGGGGTGGCCCCAACTGGGGCTGCGCTGCCTGCCCTCACGTTGCTTCCGGTGGGGGTGTGTGTGTGGTGTTGGGCCACCCGCCGTCCCGTCACTCTGGGGCTGCGGCTGCCCCCCTGGTGCTCTGGGGCTGGGGCCGTGCTGCCCACCCTCCTGGTGCTCCAGGCGCGGAGCCTTGGGTGGAAGGGCTGGGACTGAGGACTAGCCTCCCCCAGCTGGCAGTTCAGGCACCACCCATGCCTGGTTCCCTGGACCATTTCAGAAAGCTTCCAACCAAGTCTCAGGAGGGGCTAGAGGACAGTGCCCCAGGCCTAAGAACATAAAAGAGTAGATGTAGATTTAAAGGAGGACATACCAAAAATACCAGTGTCAGATATTGTAAAATAAAGCTCTCAACTGTATAACAGGGTTCTAGTCCATAGCTGGGACAGCCATACCACAGGGATGCGTTTTGTTTTTTTTAAAATAGGGCAAGACAAGACAACTTTCCCAGCATTTTTCTCACAGGATTACTCCATACAAATAAACTATGCAGTTAGCAAAGCTGCATTAGATGTCACAATTCTACCACCTACATTGACATTGGTTCATAGCCCTAACAAACGATATATCAAAAGATTACTCCCATTGCCGCCCTCTTCTGTTCCTCCTGGCAATTTTGAAACAATCATGGTCATCAGAGCCCCTGGACACGTACGCATAGCTCAGATGATCTACACAGCAGACAGACAGACAGTTCTGTTCTAATGACACTACAAAAAACAATGCTTACCCAGGCTCCAACATCAGAATCATGGGGCAGGCACAAGCTTAGTTTCTGGTGGCTTTTTAAAATTGTATTATTGAAAGATGTCACAGGAAAAACCTGCTTTATTTAAATTTTATACAAGATATCCCCATGTTCTATTACAGGATTTGTAAAACAGTTAAAAACTACAGGAGAGAAAAGCAAGGGGTGGTGAGAAGCAAACTGCCAATACGTGGAGGAGTAATGGGATAGACAGTGCAATGGTGTGACATCAAAGCAATCTATTTGCATACTTCAGTCCCATCACTTAGACTATCAGATGTCTAGGGACGCTCAGATTTTAAGAAAGTGACTTCAGAGAGAAGTGATGTAGTCCCGTAGTTACACTGACCGAGCATCAACTTGTTAGATAAATACTTTACATTTTTGTAGTGCCTGATAGCAGAGGACCTCAGAAAGTTGAAACATCTAACTAATCTAAGTTTTGACATCCCGGTGGAGGTAAAGTATTACTCCCACTATAGATGGGAACACAGACACAGAAAAGTGAAGTAACTTGCCCAAGGCCATACAGGAAGCAGAACAGGGAGAAGCTGCCAGAATTCCCTGACTCTGTGCTCAGATTTATGGTGATTTATGCTATATAGCATTTTGAAACAAATGAAGCACATGCCATTCTCTTTCATGGATAATGGGGTGATACAGTGACACAATGGAAGCAACAAGACAAATTTGTCTACAACAAGCAGGTTAATTTTAAAAGATCACTGCACTTTAAAGGACAGAGTCAACATCTGAAATTTTCCTCTCTTTTTAAAAGCAATCTGCAAGTATTGGAGAAACTATCCAACTAGTTTCACCTATCAGGCTAACCAAGATCTGCATCAGCCAACCTTACAGTAACGTTCTCAGTCTGGACATGTCTCGTAACAGAGGCAAGCAGCTTATCAGTAAACCAAAATCTTCCCTCTGCCTAGATTCCAGAGGGCCTAGGACAAGATGCCATGCTTCTCAAGTCTAGCTTTACCCTTTAATGTTCGCACACCCACTCCCCCAACCCACACACCCAGATCCAAGCTCCGTCTGTGGAGCAGAAACGGACGTACACAGCTGGAACGGGATGGAAATGAAACAAGACTACGTGTCAGTGGAAATTGCCCATCCCAGAGAAATACCCACCATACACAAAGTGGCCAGAACAGCAAGGAACAAATCCAAGTCCTCACACGTGGTTCGTCAGGTTGCTTTCTCCTACCGCCATACCTTGCTACATTTTGGGGCAAAGGGTTTGATTTTGGACAGCTCCTCTCTGTGCCCGAACACACTGTGTCCAGCTCACGAGCTGTTGGAGCTTTCTCACTTGAGAACTTTGAAGATTTTACAGTCATTCATCACTTTCAGAGTCCATGACTGGGATTTAAGCTACTGTTTGAGTTAGATTTCTCCCTCATTTTCTTCCTGTAGACCATGCGGCTCTCCAGCCTTACTGCGCCCTAAACCTCACCTGGGCAGAGGGTCTCCTGTCTCCCAGACAGTGGAAGCAGGGAGGGAAATTATTCCCCTTGCACCATAATGATATGAGAACTCTTACAGTCAAGAAGGACAAGAGTGGCCAGGTAATCTGAGTAGAGGTCATGAGCGCAGCAGGCCCCTGGCACTGACTGACGGGGAGGAGAGTTCTGAAGGACTCTTGGTTTGACTGTAAAAAAAATTAAGTCCTCTGGCTGTTTTAAGTCAACAAGCACAGCTTAGTGTATGCAAAAGCCTGCCCCTTCTACAACACCCATCTCTTGTGGCCTGTCCAGTGGTGCCTTCTTCCCTTCAGTTATAGTGAGGAGTGAGTTCAGCACTGCTTAGGAGCTAGAGCAGAGGGCCTAGCATGGAAACGGGTTTCCATGCCTGAGCAGTAGAGCGCTCACCTAAGCAGTTTATAGAAGCAGGTGGAAAGGAAGAGGAGGAAGAACAGAGTCACTGTGCAGGAAGCAGCCACATCAGCCCCTAAAAACACAGCAATGCAGGATGGAGCTGTGACCTCTTCTCTCTGCCTCCCCAGGGGGCGAAGAACGGGCTCTGAACTGCGTTGCTCCATGTTGTGCATGTATAAACACTTGAGCAGCAGTGGCGAAGTGATGAAAAAAGGCTTTGGAGTCAAATGGGTGTTGGAAATAGTCAGGGCCACGAAGCCGTTTATTTTAAAACTCGATGTCATGAACAATAATCTAGTATCTCGAGTCATGTTTACAGTGATTCTAAAAATTACGAGACAGTCAGCCACAATTCTACTGTACAGGTACTTTAAATAGTGGTTAAGTAAAACATTGCCTGATATGGGACAGTATGCAGGACTGGAAGAGCTGCCTCCCACCAGCAGGGCCTACTCTGTGCCAAAGCCTTTCCTCAGTTCAGAACAAGGCCCACAAAGGGTGGATTTTGAATGCCATCTAAGGGAACTGAACAGGGACGACTTGTCATCCCCAGGGCAGAGAGGAGTAGTCAGCGTTAGTATGTGTCAGCAGGGCCCACATGGACCCACTCCAGTGACTGGACTAGCACGGAGGGGGAAAAAACCAAGGCAACATGCAGTCAAGACCAGATAATCTGCTTTTTCCACATATGCCTGCTCTGCCCACTGGACAGGGCCATATACAGTCAGCTTTCGGGCTCCATCTGCCCTGGCATAAGTGATCCCTACACATTTCACATCCCATCAAGGTCCACCTACAAGGATTCCTTTCTCCCAGAAGTCACCCTCCTTTAGGGGACGAGGGGCAGATGGAGCATGGCCAGAAAGCCACTTGCCCCATGTTCGTTCACGACCCTTCCTGAGCACTCACATTCAGCACGGAGAGTTCCGGCTTCCCACCTGACCAGCAGCACTGGATATTTTACAGTGTGCGCGGGAGATGCAGTGAGTCAGTGTGTGTGTGTCGCCACCCCCTGGAATGGCCCCTTTGGGGAGGGAGGGTGCAGGTGACCTCTCCATCGGACACCTTCTCACTGCTGCTCTATAGGGGGTGCAATTTAAAGTGCACTTCAGAACTGAATACTGTCCCTTTGGAGAACTTCCGCTACTACCACCAAAGCCTCAAGCGTTAAGCCGCACATTTCACCCCAGCTATGCACGTGCTGGATGCTGGTCACAAGCAGCTCTTACAAATTAAGCCAACCCCCCACCCCCAATTTCAAAGACAGAGTCAAACAAGCTAGGGCAATGGCAGCAGCTATTATATTAATATAATTTTTTAGAATAAGAGCATAAATAATTCCTCTACATTACAGCCACATATACATCTGCTGCAGTGTCTAACATGATTATTAGCATCACACAATTTCAGCTTGCTTTAAAGTAAAGAAGAGCACAAGTTAAAACAAAAACAAAAAAAAGGTTAAATTTCCCTCCTTTCCCCGTCCATCTGGCACACCCAGCTCATGCACACCACAGACTTGTACCAGGGAGGGAAAGGAAGGGATAATAGCAAGGGAAAGATGGGATATAAATATGCTGAAGTAAAAACTGCAAGGGGGTCAATTTACATGCAAAGACACGTTTCGGAAGGAGAGGAGCAGCAGCTGGGTGGGTTTCCCTGCTGCAAATCCTTTGCTCTCCCTCTTCCCCTGCTGGGGTCGGCAAAGCACCTTGGAAATATAAAGCACCATCCAAGTATCCTCTCAGCCCCAGCCAGCCTTGTTGGTAGGTAACAGAACAGAAGCAGTAGCTCAGCTGAAGCATGGGCTCTCTGTCCAAGCCAGCCAGTTCAGTCCCAACTAAGGCAGAGCCATTTAGTGTTGCAGAAGTTAGTGTATTCAGGGAAAGGCATGTCTCTGCCCCTTCCTTATCAGTCCACTTCTATCACTGAAGTGATTGTTCCTGCTGACAGGCAGCTGCCTCCCTCAGCCTTGGAACGGAGGGAACTGGCTCCCTGTAGAAGGAGCAGAGTTCACAGACAAAGTTTGTCAGATGGTGGCCATGTTTAGACTGATGGACAAAGCCAGCCACCATTTCTCACCACCCACTATCCCTACATGTTTGTAGCATCATGCTAATAAGGCAGAGTCCTTGCCCCAGTTTGCATCCTGCACTTGGATCTACTGGTGTGCCACCAAAACGAGGCCGATGGAAGCACAGAGTACCTGGGGCAGGATGTTTTTAATTTGGGAACATCTACACTGCTGGGTACAGGCACTCGATTTCGTTTGTATGCACAGGCCTGCAAGGCTTCGGGAATCTTCAGGCAACAGCCCTGCTTTGGTGGCTGATAAAACAGACCACAAGCTTCCTTGCTGACTGATCTCCAGTCCAGCTGAGAGGAGACACAGCAGGAAGGTTAGGGGAGCAAAGCACCTTAATTCCTGGTCTGGCACACTGTTGTGAACAGCCCAGATGGCATTCCGACTTGGGAGTTTCAAGAATGACCCTAAGAAAAGGCAGTGTTATGGTTTATTTATTAGCGCTGGTGACTGCAGTTCCAAAGACAGTCAAAGCATCTGCAAGCAGTCAGGCTGCAACAAGAGATGAGAACCTTCTACCTAGATCTAAGTGCACAAAAACACCCAACCAACGCCCCAGTATGACTGATACACCCTGTATGGATCACCCTGGGTATGGAAACAAGCATCCTACATCTGAGAGCTACAGTGAGTTAGACAAGATTGGCACAAGGAGGACAGGACAGGACAGATTAAGTTAGAGTCTTCCAGTGAGTCAGTCACTGCCAGTTTGATTTCGCTGCATTGTGCGATTCCATAAAAAAAAGTTATTTCTACTGATTATTTCTAGCCACATGCAGCAGCACGCACCTGCCAAGGCACCCAGAAACATCAAAGTAACATGACAGTGTGTTGACAAGAGCCTCTGAGGCTAAAATAAAACTGTTTCCAGTATTTTCCAGAAGGCTGTCTTGCCTTTGAATGTTCTGGTTAGAAACCTTTTAGGGATCCAAAAAAATTGGCTAAAAGCACTCTGGGATCTATCCCTTCAGCAGTACAGCCTAGCAGGTACCCAAAATACCTCTTGCTAAACCAAGATGTTAAATTGTCAGGGAATGTATATTTCCCACTCCCCCTGCCTTGAGGTCATGAACTCCAGTTTGATTTCATGCTTCCTAGCTGCAGTAACAGACTATCCAGATCAAGGGATTCTGGCCGCCCACAGTTTAAAGACAGATTATTGTCTCGGCTGCTTATTTCTGGTGTCTAACTTCCCCTGCACCCTCACCCGCCTCCACCCGTCTGCCACAGCAGCATATCGGAGGAAAGAACAGAGCTAGAGATCAAGCACACTGGATGGAGGGTGACATAACACAGCCAGCAAACTGGCATGCGTTTCTTTAGAAAAGGTGCCAGAGACCTAATGGCTAGAGGCAGGACACATCTAAACAGTTAGAAACTAAGGCACTGTCAAAGGGAAGCGAGAGGGCAAGAAGCCTGCCATCTGACCGAGGCCCAAGCGAAACCTCAGCTGGAAAACGACCGCCGAACCTTTGGGCACCAAGAAGAAAATGGGTGAAATGGTTCTCAAAGGACTGCTGCTTGAGCTGCCGTGGAGCATCTTCTTGCCAGCTGGGGAGTCAGCCAGGCTGATCCTTGGAGTGAGACCAACAGGGACGTGGCACTGGTCAGAACAGCCTCAGCCACTTTCCCTGCTTCCACTGGCAGCGTGGCAGGCTCCTGGACAGAGGAGGAGCTTGAAGCAGCGCCGGAGAAGACAACTCCCCTAAGGGGACAGGGACGGACGGGTGGGCAAAAGAACGTCCACCCTTCAGAGAGCTGCAAGCAGCAGCGCGAAAAGGATTGCAGAAGCACTGAAGAGGCCTTTGACCTGCAGTGGTCTGGATCAGCTGCTGTGGCTGATGGCTCAGCAATAGGTTTGATTGGCATTGCAACCCTGGGACGGGCTCAAAACAGGTAAGACTCGTCTTGTTTGAGCAAACAAGCTCCATCCCAGCACGTACTTGGTGTATCATTAGCCACGGAGCCTTTCAGCTCATGTGGGGCCAGCGTCAACTCCCACAAGGACTTTATTAGCTCTTGAACTGCATGCCCTGGGAAGAGCTCACAGCCCTCTTTCCTGGAATGGAATTGATACTTCCCCTTAGCACAAGGTTCCCCACGTCACAGCCTTTCCCCAGCACCCATGCTTCCACCTGACCCTGAGCCAGCCCCTGTGGACAGCCACACATCTACCATGCACAGCGCACCTCTGTGGTTACATAGGGATGCCACAGAGGGACAAGCAACCTAGAGTGAAGAACTGTTAATGGCTCTGCATTCACAGCTAAGCATGCCTGGCAAAACCATAAGGGGATCAATTCCATACCAGGCGCTCACTGACACCAAGGAGAAACCTAGCTCTGTGCAGCACTCTGCCTCTTAGGAGCTGGCAGAAACACACACAAGCAAATGATCTGATCCCTGACCTGCCAGCCCTCTGCAAACCCAGGAGTCACCTGCTTACACCAGCAGAAGGGCTCTGGTACACTGTGGAGGATAAGAAGGAACTATGACACAGCAAATGAACAGGTGGGATTAGCTCTTTACCCTGCAAGCTACAGTGCTTTCCTCACTGACCACCTTGTTCTGCACTCTTCTCAAAAGGTTCCTCCCCCTTGCCCCGTTCCCCTCTGCACACACGCGTGATGGCTACCCACTATGCTGGCCTCCCCTGAGCTACAGGCCTTACTGGGATAAAGGGGAGGCCATGCACAGCGCTGACCATTTAGTCAATCCCACCTCCACCATGAACAACAGTATCTTAATGCGAGTACCATGCGCTTGTTTGGGCACGGAGCACCCATTATTCACTAGCCCTGATCGAGGTGTTCAGGTGCAAATGACCCAGAAGCTACAGACAGCTAGAGACAAGAGTGCCAGGGCAACCTCCTTTAAGTGCCTGTATAACTGGAGATGGCTGCGGGCTGAAGAACAGAAGTCTGAGTTGAACGCAAGAAGCTTTAGAGGATAGATGAGGAGTGCACTTGCAAAGCAGCTAGAGCCTTGAGGCAAAAGTGATGCTGCTCATGCAAAGAGCTCACAGTCGGACACCTGGCAAGTCTCCCAAAACCCGCTAGTGTCATCAGAGATCCAGATGTGACCACGAGATGATAGATCTGAGCAACGAAGAGGGGAGATTATTCCCTTCGCAGCTCGTTAAAGAGGAAATCTGAGAACCCAGAAGGTCCTCTGGCTCAGAGCGGCCTCACAAGAGGAGATGAGCAAGGTCACAAGGCTAGAAGGAACCTTTCAGCAAGGCAAGGACAGAGGCTGTGGGTCTCTATCCAGCTAAGGCGGCAACACAGCAGAGTGAAAACTTGGGTCTCACACCACATAGACTTTGCTGGAGATTGAAAAACCTCCAAACAGGGAAAAGGAAAAGCAAAATACTGGATATCCAGCTCAACAGAACTTACATTTTTGTGCAGCTTAGCTGTGAATGGAGTGAACCTGAATCAGATCTGGCCCAACTGCCAGAAAATTTATTATATGGTTTTACCCAAGACAGTTCTGATGGTCAATATAGCGCCAGTTACTGATGCATTTGCAAGGATTTATTAGGCAACCCAGCTGGCCTGTAAGTGACCAGGCAATGGCACTAATTGAGAATGACCACTTCGTTAGGTGTGCATGTGGTACTAGGGGCAGTACCAGTGAGTGGACAAGTGGCCTGTTCCGTTTCTTAGATCAAATTCGCTCCTGCTACGATTCCATTTTGGAAGGAGAAGGAGCAAAGAGAAATCACCATGTCTCTGGGAATCTCCAGCCGGGGGGGGGGGGGGGGGGGGACGACGACGACAAGATGGCTGCTCTGGGCAAGCTTCTTCACTCCTTTCTTCCCCTGCCAGGAGACCGTGTGATGCCTTGCAACCTTTGCTTTTAAAAAGAAGCCCTTTAATACAAAGGGTTGTGTTCCCCATCACAACTGAAGCCCTGTATGGCAATCTTAGAGCCCAAGAGTCAAACTGGTAATAGAAAGCGAGGCCCTCACCCTGGCAGGTGGCCCTATAGGTCGGGTTGAGCAAGGCTGGCAGAGCAGTGGGGAGAAGCTTGCCTTTGCAAATGCTGGGGCTACTGTGGATAAGTAGGTCTTAATTCTCCAGAGCAACACCCTTCACAAGTACCAAAGTTGTATGTGCGTGGGGAGAGTGGGTGGGGGTGTTTGTCTGAGAGCAGAGAAGGGATTTGGATAGTAAAGTTCCCTGAAGACACCAGCAAAAAATCCCAACAAGAGGGATCTTAGGGTAAAGCTCCATGGTCAGGCTCTGTGCATGGACTTCCTCGAACAGTCGCCCGACACAGTTACAGGAGTTGCTGTGACAGCTGCCTAAGTTACAGCTGCACTGCTGTTTCTACAGGAAAGAGGATGGCTGTACATCCCAGGCTGCAGCCAGCTGACTTTGTTTGCTCTTACTGGAGATTTCATCAGACCAGCTCAGCATTACAACTCCGCTGTCTTGGTGAATAGCGGTTACAAGTGGCACTGCAGTGAATAGTTAGACATGAAAAATTGTTTTAAAAAAACCTCAAGCTTTCAGATATTCCCTTCTGTTTCACCATTTCTCTCACTCTGAGTAGCACCATTGACTTCCTGGGTGGGAGACACAGATTCTTTCTAGCAGGAGCTCCATTTTGATTTAACAAACACATGGTAAAGCAGAAGACCATTTAATCTACTGTCAGGATGGCAGCTCCCTGTGCTGTTTCATAAATATAATGCAAAAGAATAAGTAAGCAGAATCTTAAGTAATGTTGCAGTTTCCCTTTTAGAGCCCACCTTTTGCTGCAAGGCCTGTGTCCAGGCTAGAATGTCCTACACAACCAAATGCAGAACCACCCAGACCAGACCATCTAACCCATGGTGGGTGCCCAAATTGTTCCTCCTGGAAACACTCAGCCAAGAGAAAGATCCTCCCTTCCCCAACGCACCTCACCATTTGGGTCTCAAGATTTCATTTGGACCCTACTGGAAAGAATGCCGCCGATCACATTTCATGGGCTCGTTTTTTGGCATGGGTAACCCCTCCCTCACCTCCCAACTGCCACAACTCCAAAAAACCTAAGCACTTTCCTTTAGGTAACACCACGTAATTCAGATCTGTTTTCATGAAGTCCCATCTAATTAGTAACCAACCCCCTGGATTCCACCTCTCTGGCACTTCCTCCCATCAGATGTCCTGAACTCAGATGTCTTGAATACAAAAGACAACACTGAATGGAGTAAGGCTTATGGTTATGTATGCCGGAAGACTGACTATACAGCACAGCACCTCCTAGTTGTGATTTGTGGCCTAGCGTGTCCTCCTCCACTGCTAAGGCTACAGGAGCAGAGGAGAACGGTTTAATGAATACATAAATAAAAATTGTGCTTCCATTTAGATCTTCTTTACAACCTCCCCCTCAAAACACAGAAATTTGGAGATAAAATTTTAAAACAGTTGAAGATTTTGCACCAGTCAAGATACCCTGAGTTAAATAATCTTTAAAAGCACCTCTGTTTTCAAGCTATTAATAGTTCCAGTAAAAGCACCCAAGGAGCTCTTCCTATTCAGAGTAGAAGCCAGAGCACAGCAAAAGGACATGCGGTTAGGTGAGGCTACACAGTGGAGGGTGAGTGGAAGCAGGTTATTTAACAAGCGTGTCTCATCCCCCCTCCCCATTAAGGATCAGCCATGCAGTGTAAGTACAGAGAGGTTAAAAAGAATCCAGGAGTGCATTCCCGTCAGTGTAAACTAAAAATGATCAGCACCATTAGGAGACAACGTGGCATAGCCCTTGAGAGGCTCAGGGCAGAGGATCCCTCCAGGACTAGCTAGGGATGGACACGCAGTGAGTGGAGCTGGAAGGACAGAAGCAGCCAGAATCTCTTTGGCCGGAGGCGCAGAATGGGGGATGAGAGCAGTCTGTGAAGCAGCTGGTGGAAGATTTGGCTCTGGGGTCGCGCAGGGGTTGGTGTTTGCACCTCTGGCGGAGGTTTCAGGAGGAGGGAGAATGGAGGCGGCAGAAGCGGCTTCCTTGGCTAACGGAGGCGGCAGAAAGGCTATGAGCAGCTGGCTTGGTAGGAAGCGAGAGTGGAAAAAGGAGGAAGAGTCTTCACTGTGCTTCTAGGGGAAAAAAATAGAAAGAAAAAAAGAGGGAAAAAAAAAGAGGAGAGAGAAGCACCAGTCGCACAGAGTTCGCACGGCTTTTTTCCTCCTTCCCCCAGGGTCACTGCTCTGGCTCTGACCTTCGGGGCCGGTATCTCCGTTGGCCCGTTGACTTTCGCGTGGCCACTGCTGCGGTGAAGCCCACCAGGCAGCACAGGGACGTGGTGCCGAATTTGGCCGTGTCCAGCCAGCTGGGTGTGTCCGCCTTCAGGTACTTTTCAGCCAAGTGCAAACCCATCACCAGGAGCCACAGGACCGAGGCGAAGGCATCGATTCTCCGCAGCCTGGAATGCCAAAAAAAACGAGGATGTGCGTCAGAGCAACACGCCTACAAACTGGCCACCCAGAGCCAAGCCAGGCGTGGCCCCGGAGGGCGGCGCTGAGGAGTGAAGGAGGTGGCAGCCTGGGATGAACAGACTGAAGCAGGCTATAGGCCACCTCCCAATAAGCTGTGTCAGCTGCACGGCCCCCCCACCTGCCCTGATCAGTTACTGCTCCATTCACTAGACTGCAGGACAACAAAGAGATTTCTCCATCCTTGGTAATTCAGGCCATGGTTATAATCCAATGGGATTATCTAAGAACTCCCCCGCCCAAAATCTATATCTTTCAGAGAGTCCTTTGCAACCTCAATAGCATCCCAAGAATCTTCTCCCACAATCCGAGCACTGAATGGGAGACCGCCATAACAATATACATAGGCCTTTTAATCTGACAGGCAGGTAGGCATCACTCTAGGCACAGAGGCTCACTTAGTACCCGAGATAGAGGCAGGACTAGAACCCAGGTCTCCCGATTCAGCTGGCTTGGAGGATGGCTTGTGAGCACCGCAAGGAGACAGGAGGCCAGTGCTGCCAATTGCTGCATTCTCAGCCCTGTGCAGAGAATCAGTCCCCGGTTTGGATCTCCAACAGCCCCCAGATGGACACAGAGAGCACACAGGAGACCCACCTGATCCGTCCGGCCAGAAGCATGGCTAACAGGCAGGTGAACAGCCCGAGGAGGACGACCGCAATCTGATGGTTCCTCCCGTAGGTCCAAGCGACACTCAAGTTCTTCACCGTTTGCTCTGGCAGCAGGTGGAGTAGCTCCCACCAGCCTGCAATTCCCAGGAGAGTGCGATTCTCCGAGGCCACTGCTGGGCTCGCTGCAGTCCCATTCCCAATGGCCATGGGGCCAGTTTCCATAGGAACAGGGGCCGTGACTTTGAGTGAGAAGGGGTCACCTGACCCATACAAGGCCATCAGGACAAGGAACGCACAGCTGAGGAAAGTCAGGAACCGCAGAATTATCACCTGAGTCGGGGTGCTCATGGAGGAGGAGGAAGAGCAAAAGCTCTGCAAAGAGGAAGGAGAAATATCTCTGGTCACAAGCAAAACAAGTTGGGGGGCAGGGGAGGATCCTCAGACTGGTGCCAACTAAACATTTCTACATCGTATCGACCTACTGAGCAACTTGGCCTCACTGAACAGGGGGCTGCAGGTCAAGAGTGAGGGGTATCAGCACCGCAGTGGGCTGGGGAGGGGCAGGAAGGAGGAGAGCCCAGGACTGGAACAGCAGGGGATTGTAGGAGAAGGGCCAAACCCTCAAGTTATCACTCCCGCCCCTTGCTCAGTTCCACACTTGCTCAGTCCCACACTTCATAGTTCCCCTGCGGCAGGGCGAGTTGGTTCTTCCCACCCCTGCTCCACCCCTCCCTCACTCCTTCCAGTTCAATGGTGCCCCATAGATCATCCCAGCAAGATGCAAGCATCGCACAGTGAGGGGTGTTGCAATCCCCCAGCCTGGCACAAACCCAATGCCAAACATTAGAGACCAGCTCATCAGGGCCCGAGAGAGAGAATTATACTGAGAGAGATCTGGGCAGACATCTAGGGCACCATCAGCTGGACAGACAAGCTGGCAGGGGACTGTGATCACAGAAGACTCACTGTTATTCACCCCTCTGGATTTATTTACAGCTACAACATCAAATTTGGCCGAAGACCAGATGTTAGCCCTGGCCCCAACTTAAGCCAAATGTGATCCCATCATCCCACTTAACTCAAAAGCGGAATCCATCAGAGCCGCCCGGGCAGACACACTCACTTCCAGCCCCGCTCCTGGGTCGGATGCCGATGAGCCTGGGTCACTGCACCACTCTCCTTGCCACTCACCCTGCTGCCCATGGCCACGTACCTGCATATAGGGCTTGTCAGTCTCCCGGCGTTTGAAATGGTGGCTCAGCAGCAGCGCCCGGAGCTGCCGGTTCTGGTGCTTGATGTAATATTCCACAGCGGCCTGGCATGGGCGGCACAGCTTGTAGGTCTGCTCCAAGTGGTGCTTATATACCTCGATCTCCTCATCGTATTTACCCTTGGGAGAGAACAGGGAAGCAGATCAGAGGCACCAAACCCCAGCAGTCAGAGGGCACCATCGCTCTTCCACCAATGCACAGATCCCGATCTCCATACTATAGAGCAGCTGGGTACCACCTCAGAATTCTAGGTCAGCTGGGATCAAAACACCCAGCTAGCACGTGGGAAATGTCTCTCAGCCCCACACAGTCTGGGAGAGACAGACAGTGCTGATGGAGCAGAACCAAGCCACAGCAGCCTTTGGTGGTTTATGGGATATGGAACACAGTCAGCCATGACCTTGCTGATTTTATCAGCTAAGGACCACATCTAGGGGGAGAGGTGTCCCATATCTGTAAGCAGGTACCCCAGCTGGTACCTGCCCACAGAGATTTTCACTCAGCCCAGGCAAGCCAGCCAGCCAAGCTGCTTCCTCTTTCTGGCCTAGGTTCAGCAGCAGTCACCGGCAAAAACCCCCCCGCTCAAATCAGTGCAATAAATCATCATCAATGGTTGTCAAAACAGCCTGTGCGAAGGGTGCATTTATCACTGTCACTGGAGCGGAGACGTCACTCATCATGGCAGGTCCCAGGGCTCTTTCAACGCCATCTCCATTCCCAGGCTGTTCTGGGCTCCCTGCCCCAGCCGTGGCATCGGAAGGTCAGTTCTCTCCCAAACTTGGCTCCTGTTTCACCAGGGGGGAGCCAGGATGGGCCGGCCCCTCCCCTTCCCACATGCTTTATTTAGTCTTGCAGGCTGGGCTCCTATCTGAACCCTACAGCTCAGAAGTAGCTCAGGTAGCGGGGCAGCATGGGAGAAATCTTATCCTGCCCCAAGAACAAACAGGGGCCTCCATTCCCCAGGGCTGTCTACCAGCCCCATGTGGCTCAGAACTCCTGCTTCAGTTATGATGAAACACAGGTGGCCCTGAACACCACAAGATCAGAGCCTCCAGTGCCACAGCCCCTGCACTCAAGGGGAGCATCACACGGATGTTCTGCTGGCTTGAGTCTAAGCAGCCAAAGGGACAGCTCCCGAGCTTTCGACAGCACCCAGCATGGGCATCACTACCCATAGGACCCCAGGAGCAACAGTGCCTCGGAAAACAGAACAGACCCAGGTTGTTCTGATTGAACTCCGGCAGGACAACATGCCCACCCCAGCCTGTCCCTTCCTCTCCTCAACCCCTCATCTGTCCTCACTCCCAGCATGGACCTGCAGAGAGATCTCGAGGATGGGAGCGTGCAACTTTGCGTGGAGGCTGCTGAGCACTGACTCTACTGGGAGGAAAAATCCAGGCACGAGGGTCACCTCTCTGTGCAGGTCTTTTTTGGGACGGCTGGGGGGAGGAACGGGGTCAAAGAGCTGCATTTGAGAGTGCTAAAGGAGTTGGTGGATGTGATTGCAGAGCCATTGGCCGTTATCTTTGAAAACTCATGGCGATTGGGGGAGGTCCCGGACAACTGGAAAAAGGCTAATGTAGTGCCCATCTTTACAAAAGGGAAGGAGGATGATCCTGGGAACTACAGGCCAGTCAGCCTCACCAAAGGCCCTGGAAAAATCATGGAGCAGGTCCTCAAGGAATCAATTCTGAAGCACTTAAAGGAGAGTAAAAGTGATCAGGAACAGTCAGCATGGGTTCACCAAGGGCAAGTCATTCCTGACTAATCTAATTGCCTTCAATGATGAGATAACTTGCTCTGTGCATGAGGGGAAAGCAGTGGACATGTTATTCCTTGATTTTAGCAAAGTTTTTGATACGGTCTCCCACAGTATTCTTGCCAGCAAGTTAAAGAAGTATGGGCTAGATGAATGAAGTATAAGGTAGACAGAAAGCTGGCTAGATCATCGGGCTCAATGGGTAGTGATCAATGGCTCCATGTCTAGTTGGCAGCCGGTATCAAGCGGAGTGCCCCAAGGGTCGGTCCTGGGGCCGATTTTGTTCAATATCTTCGTTAATGATCTGGAGGATGGCATGGACTGCACCCTCAGCAAGTTTGCAGATGACACTAAACTGGGAGGAGTGATAGATACGCTGGAGGGTAGGGATAGGATACAAAGGGACCTAGACAAATTAGATGATTGGGCCAAAAGAAATCAACCAAAACAAGGATAAGTGCAGAGTCCTGAACTTAGGACAGAAGAACCCCATGCACCGCTACAGACTAGAGACCGAACGGCTAGGCAGCAGTTCTACAGAAAAGGACCTATGGGTTACAGTGGATGAGAAGCTGGATATGAGTCAACAGTGTACCCTTGTTGCCAAGAAGGCCAATGGCATTTTGGGATGTATAAGTAGGGGAATTGTCAGCAGATCGAGGGACGTGATCGTTCCCCTCTATTTGACATTGGTGAGGCCTCATCTGGAATACTGTGTCCAGTTTTGGGCCCCACACTACAAGAAGGATGTGGAAAAATTGGAAAACGTCCAGCGGAGGGCAACAAAAATGATTAGGGGACTGGAACACATGACTTATGAGGAGAGGCTGAGGGAGCTGGGATTGTTTAGTCTGCGGAAGAGAAGAATGAGGGGGGATTTGATAGCTGCTTTCAACTACTTGAAAGGGGGTTCCAAAGAGGATGGATCTAGACTGTTCTCTGTGGTAGCAGATGACAGAACGAGGAGTAATGGTCTCAAGTTGCAGTGGGGGAGGTTTAGGTTTGATATTAGGAAAAACTTTTTCACTAGGATGGTGGTGAAGCACTGGAATGCGTTACCTAGGGAGGTGATAGAATCTCCTTCCTTTGAAGTTTTTAAGGTCAGGCTTGACAAAGCCCTGGCTGGGATGATTTAGTTGGGGATTGGTCCTGCTTTGAGCAGGGGGTTGCACTAGATGAACTCCTGTGGTCCCTTCCAACCCTGATATTCTAATGATTCTATGAAAGGCAAAGTGATTTGCTTGACGTCAAACAAGGTTCTCGATGGCCCTGGGATTTGCCCAGGGGAGATGGGCACCTTTGTCCCAACAGTTGCAAGACACTGGGAAGGAAGCCACAAGCTGTATAGGAGAGTAGGTCTTTGAGCTGGCTACTCCTCTTAACAGCGACCCACAGCAATGGAGTGTGCGTGTGTGTGGGGTGCATGTGAAGGGCCACACCGGAGGTGACAATGCTATTATGACTTTGTATCCTGTTTGCACTTTACCACGTTCACAAGCGAGTGACAGCTCCAAAGATGCTCCCAAAACTTCTGCCTCATTAACGTCTTCAGCAACAACGGGAAACATTCCGGATTCCCTCCCTACCCCTATTGGATGGCTTCGTCCCCAGGCACAGCTGCCCGAGCACTAGAAACCCAGGTGCACCGAGGGCCCTGCAGACTTCACTGCAAATGGCCCATGGCCAAGATGAGGCTGCGTGGAAGGTTTAATGCTCCTTGTTCACACAGCAGCGAGGTTGCCAGCTGCTGCAGTTTACTGCTCCGTCAGGTCAGAGCAGGTGCTTATTACTGTGCCGGACAAAGGCGGCTTTATCCAGGGGGTAAGGGAGGAAAGGCCCATCTCCCTGGCTATCGCCGTGCCAAGGGCTCCCTCTGCTGGCACCCAGCTAGAATTACATAGGATAAGAGTGCTCTGCAAGCGTGGGAACCTAAGGGATGGGGCTGGGAATTTGGCAGCCACCTTTGGACCCTGCCTCTCTTCTCTAAGCTGGAAAGGAACAGTGTTCTGGAAGAGAGTCATTGCACAAGCATGAACTGTGGGAGGTCTTGAGGATTTGGGCATCAGGCTAGTGGGCACAAGAGAACTCTGCAGCTCACAATGTTACTACATTGACAAAGATCTTGGGAGGGCCAAGTGACCAGGCATCTCTACAGAAGGCAGCACCGTCCAGAAGCGCTGAGACCCAGACAGGGAGCGAAGAAACCCACATTCTCTCTGCCTCTGCCACTAACATGCTACCTGGCCTCAAGCAAGTCATTTCACCTCTCTGTCTAAAAGACAGGCAGTAACGATACCTCCATGGCCTTTGCAAAGCAATTTGTAATGGCCGGATGAAAAACACAATGGAACTGCCATGTATTATCACTGAGGGTCACAACCTTCTGGACTGAGATGCTTTGGGCTGCCACCAAGAGACACTCTGAGGAGCTGCTCAGCGGCAGCAGGCTCATCACATTACTGCACAGCCGCTCTTTGCAGGGAGTAAAGACTGAGCCAGCAGTTTATATGCTGACCCCACATGTCTAGCCAGTGTGGAACCAGCAAACGGTCAGGCAGAGGTGAATCAACCACAGAGGAAGCGAAAACTGCTGTTTCAGGAGCAAGTGGACAGAATCAGCATGAGACAGAGACACAAGAGAAACTCAAACACCATGAAACTGCCAGAAGGCATCCTCATTAATCACAATCCATGGGTTCAAATCTGCTCCCCAGGAGACATCCTGATTAAGCAGGCTCCAATTACATGGAATAGATTGGATAAGAAAAAGTCTACAGAGTAAAACTAACCCACTAGGTCCTGGGGTTGCAACCCAGGGGGCCCAGAATTTTTCTGCTGTAATAAGGGGGCTCATTGCATGGCAGAGGATGAGACCTACTGCCCTAGATACTTTGCAGGAACACAGTTAAAATAAGAAGCTGGGGGAGAGAAGCCCACACCAGAGCGGACTACCATCCCGCGCTCCACTGGGTGGACAGCACTGACGTCAATCAGCAGGAGAGCTTCCTAGAGCTGCACGAGTGGCAGCCTCATTGTCCTACGCAAGCATGAAGATGAACCTACTACTCCCAGGAGAAATGTCAACTGGACTGCGTTATTCTTTTTAACCTCAGTAGCTGGATCAGAGCAGCTCAGCTGAGGCCCTGTAGAAAAGGGCAGGGCGCTTGAGAACTACCACTATGTTATTCTGCCCATCGCATCCCACAAATTTAAGCAGGGCGAGGTCCGACCAGTATGGAGATGGGAAACCTCCCACGGAAACCCAGCCTAGTGGCAAGAAGTTATGCTAGCTGCTCAGTAGGTGGCGCTCTTCCTTCCGTGACTGACATGGTGTTGTTTGGCAGGCTGGACAAAACCTTAGAAGTCCTAACTACGCTAGCGATCCCACAGCAACCTTTGCAAGGTTAGGGAGAGGCGGTTCCAGTTTCCTGGCCACATTCTAACTCCGCTAATTCAATTCTTCCCATCTATAAACCCCCTCGCCAATGCCAATCAGAATGGAGAGTCTTCTTCACTCCCCCTCCTGAACTATTTGCACAAAGTCCCTGGGCAGCACTGAATACAGCATTCCACCCTCCAGCTGAGCGAAGAACCCCTCTCCCCCCATTACCAGCCTCCTGGGGCCTGGTGTCATTTGTAAAGCCTCACACAAAAGGCTACTCATGCAAAGTATTAAAGGGAGGGAGTTCAAAGAGCTGCAGAAATAATTGGGAGGCTGGCAGGATTCACTCAAGGAAAGATTAAAAAGAAGAATACAAACCCCCCATTTGGCTAAGGGTGAGGGGAGAGACATAACCAGCCTAGTAACATGTGCCGAAAAGGGAAAGGAACTGGCCTAATGAATGGATGGGTAAAAACTAGAGGTAATGAGCTAAAATTCAGAGACTCTGGCTGAAGATTGGGGGGGGAAAATAAAGAACACCCTCCCCCCCATGTAAACAATGAAATCTATTAGGCCTAGGCGTTGCAAACACACTGCTCTTTCCATACTGCTAATTGGGTCAGTGGGGTTCTGGTCCGGGAAAGGATTAGAACCACTGTTCCAGGCTGTGGCTCAGTTTCCATAGGGAAGTGATAGAAGTATCCTGGCTTGCCTCATTTCAAACCGAACAGGACCATAGTCTGCAAAATGGACAACAGGGAACCACGCTGTATTTGCAGAGGGGACCCAACAGTCTGGACTCTGAATAATAAGGGAAGTGAAGATATAAAGTGGGGCTGAGTTTAACATCGGGGAAATTCCTCCCCAAGACAGACTGTGAGGGCTGCACTCAGGGGCTCCTTGCTCAGTGTTCATCCAGGATTCTGCCATCAGCTCAGAGGACTCAGTTTTCTTAAGGCCCTGGACAAAAAGCTCTTTGTGTAGGTGGGACAGTAATTCCCTATCTGCATCATCATGCAGTTGCCATGGCCTCCCAGATAACTGGGGCAGGCACTTCACACACAGACACATGGGCTGCGCTCACAGTTAGAATGAGCAGAGGATGAGCTACCTGCATGGCAGGGAGAAGACAAGAAACAGCCCTGCTGTCTGGAGGATGCAATCCATGGAAAAATCCAGGGCAGGGACAGCAGGAGAACAACTTGGAGGCTGCTCGCATTGCTGAATGCCCTGCTCAGGGATCAAATCAACAGATTTGCCCTCCAGCTCCGAGGCACACACCACTCTCTGGAGACATAGGAGGGGGCTGGGTGGGCAGACAGAAAGGGTCTTGGTAGTTCAGTCATCTTACAATTGCCCAGAGCTTATCAAAATGGTAGATCAGGATTAAAGGCTGTTGTTCCTCCAGCAACGTAGAGTGGGAACATAAGATGCCTTCATGGATAGATCTGGGGACACCTGGATGTTATCTTTACCCAAACAGGATAGAGAGAGAGAGTCTGTCCAAGCCAGCACCTACCTCTTCCCTGGGTGCGAAGGACGCCAGCTGCTTGATCTTCATGGTCTGGTGATTGTTGCATTTCTTGCACAGCAAGATCTGGCTGCTCACCCACTGCTGTGGCTTGGTGGGGTCGCAAAAGGTGGTGGCGCCTGACACGACGTGGTTTAGGTGCTCCATGTACTGGGCAGGAATGGGTTTGTTGTAGTCTCCATTCTGCCAAGCAGCAAAGAAAAGCATGAGCTCTTGAGTCCACCCTCTGCAAGGGTTCCACTGTCAGTGCCCTGCCTCATACGATGAGGAAGAAATAAAACCAGAATAAGATCCGTTGCTCTTCCCCCCATTCTGTACGCCACTCCCAGCTGTTTTACAGGCCGCGCTGCAGAGATTCGTGCATACTCCTGGGCCATGGATTGTCTAGTGCACACACCACTAAGGGGTGCAAAATCAGCACTGTACCCTGCATTTCACTAAACTGCCCAGGAGCCACAGCAGGGGACAGACGGGCCCTATCAAAAATGTCCTTAAGCAGCTAAAGGTTACCAAGCACCCATGCCCATCAAATGCCACTGCATATCCTGTGACAAACATATTAGCCAGCACCTCTGGACCCTTCAGTCTTCAGCAGCCCAGCATCCACCAACTAACAGCTGGCAAACAACGAGGTTCAACACAGAAGATGAGTCTCCCACGGCAGAGAACAGCATCGGGCTATAACCCTGTGCATGCAGATGTGCAGGCCACAGACTAACATCTGGACAGAGTTTCTACCAAGATTTTAGGGCCAGTCAACATATAACAAAGTGTGCACACCCCAGAAGTGGGAGAGGTTTGGAAGGAGGAGAAGATGCAGCAGAGTTGGCTTCTTTTGCCATACGTTTGATGAGCTAATTATAGGGGAATGGCTTTAAGGGAAGGGAATACATGGAAGGGCAGGAAGGGAGTCAAAGTGCCTCGAGGTCAGACTTTAAGGAAATCCTGGCTGGGGACATAAAGCCAGGGGAAAGATGGTTGTGTGGTTAGAAGCAAAGGACTGGAGATCAGGAGACTGGGATTCTATTCCTGGCTTTGTCAAAGACCCACCCTGTGACCTTGAGCAAACCCTTTGTGCCTCAATTTCCCCACCTGAAAACTGGGCACAACCCTTCTGACGGAGTGGAGGGTGGGGTTTAATCTCTCTCTGTAAAGAGAGAGACTTTGGGAATCTTGGCTAGAAAGCCCTGCAGTTAAGGCTACGATGAAGCCATTTTCTGATGCTTATTACGCCGGGTATGTCTACCCAGCAGCAGGGAGGTTAAGTCCCAGCATCGGTAGGCATATGCGCGAGCTCCTAAAACACCATCATGGCCATAGCAACACAGGCGGTCGCTTGGGCTAGCCGGTCAAGTTCAATCCTACCCAACCTCTGGGTCAGGGGTGAGCAAACTTTTTGGCCCAAGGGCCACATCGGGGTTGCGAAACTGTATGGAGGGCCAGGTAGGGAAGGCTGTTCCTCCCCAAACAGCCTGGTCCCTGCCCCCTCCCACTTGCTGCCCCCTGACTGCCTCCCTCAGAACCCCTGCTCCCTCCAACCCCCCTGCCCAACCCCTTGTCCCCTGACCGCCACCTGCCAGGACCCCCCACCCATTCCAACCCCTCCCCCGCTCCCTGTCCCCTAACTGACCCGACCCCCTATCCACACCCCCACCCTGTAACTGCTCCCCCATCCAACCACCCCTGTTCCCTGACCCCTATCCACACCCCCACCCTGGCCCCCCAGGACTCCCATGCCTATCCAACCTCTCCCTGTTCCCCATCCCCTGACCGCCCCCCACCCAAACCTCTGCCCCATCCAACAGCCCCTTGCTCCCTGACTGCCCCCCGGGACCCTCTGGCCCGTATCCAACCCCCCCACTCCCCACCCCCTTACCATGCTGCTTAGAGCGGCAGGACTGGCAGCCATGCCGGCCTGAGCCAGCCGCACCGCCTGCGCGGCGACATAGCCGTGGGGGAGTGGGGACAGCAGGGGCGGGGGCTACCCTCCCCGGCCAGGAGCTCAAGGGCCAGGTAGGACGGTCCCGTGTGCCGGATGTGGCCCTCGGGCTGTAGTTTGCCCACCTTTGCCCTGGGTACATACCTGAGCAGTAGCAGCCATGCTGCTATTTTGTGTGCGCTAGCGTGTATGCGTCTGGGACTTGCACCTCCCCGCTGCTGGGCGGACAGACCCTCCTGCAAAGGCTCACCGTTCGGGCTGAAGTTTCCCATGCGGTGCCTACCAGCCCCGGCTGAATTTACTTTTTTTTTTTTTTTTTTTAAAAGCTAGAATGGTTCAGCCATTTTGGAAAACAAGGTTGGGGGAAAAATACATCATTTTATCCATGTCAAAAAATTCCCACATCTGTTTTGTTGAGAAAAATCTAGTGCCTCGATGCTCTGGAGCAAGGACTTGAAATCTGACAGGGTCTCCCTTTCGCTGTTTGTGAAATTCACTCAAACTTGACCAAATGATAAATCTCAGTTTACACATGCTCAGTAGAGACTTGTTAGTGTATAGCAGCTAAATTCTCTGCAGATTTCATCTGCACAGAGCATGCTCTGTCATGTGGGATTGAGTAGGGATTTCCCTGCAACTGCTGCTCCCACAGGGCACAGCCCCTCCCAGCAGCCTTCTAGCCAGGTAGCCCCTGCGGTACCTCTTGGAAGCCATTGTATTGTTCACAGTAGGGACAGTCCCAGCAGTTGCGATTCCCATAGGGCACCACCGTGTCCTGGTTACAGAACCAGCAGTTCACAGACATGTGTGTGGGCTTCTTCCTGTTAGAAACAGAAACAGAAGGGTGTCAAACTGAGCTGGGCCAGTGAGCTAGAAGGAAACAGGGCAGCAGCCTGTTTGCTCAAATCGGAAAATACAGGTGTGTTTTACATACAAGTCTGAGAATAGTAACCAACTTTCCGCACCCCATGCAGCCTCACAGTAACATCAGGATTTGAATGATCCTTCTTAGGATGGGGCAGAAGACTGGAGAGATGAGTACAGGCAATTCCAGCACCTCCTGGCTAGTCTCCCTGGGGCTTGCACAAGGAAAGTACCAACAATGATGGCTTTGCCTGGAATCCTGCTCTGCTATTTCTGCACCCCCAGAACTGCCTCATGTGCCATCCCCGGTGTGGCTAGCATCAATGCAACTGGAGGGTGCACAACAGTACCTGCCTAGGCTACAGGGTCCTGGCACACCTTCAAGTTTGTGCTCCAGTTGCCATGGGAAAGGGAAGCCTTGGTGGTATTGAAAGCTGCCGTGACCATCACATTCTATCAGGCCATGTGTGGGGACATCAGAAATATGAGAGACTAGCTGATAATCGCTGTGTGCCCAAATGGCTCATCGCACCTCACATTAAAGGGACATGGGTAGATCAGATTTGGCCCCAAGTTCAGCCATTGTAAACTGAAGCTTTTTACACAGCACTAGACAAATGAATTGGCAAGGAGGACTGAAGGATTAATAGGTCATTTCTAATTCCTACACAGTGTTCCCATAATCTTAAAACAACAGCCAGAGAAGGCAAGTTTTGCTCAAAAGCCAGCTATTTATCAGACCTCTGTAGTTACAATCCAAACCCACTACACTGGGCTAGTGCATGAAAATCAGAGAGACTTAACAGAATGAAACTGACTGGTCTACTGTCACTGTGCAAGCAGAGAGCTGCAGCAAGGAATTCATTGTCATAAACAGGGAACAACTAATTAGACTGTCAGGCAAGGTGCTAGATTGGCAGCCCTGGAGACTAAAATCATCCACCCACAAGGCAGATCTAAAGCACTGGGCGGGGGGGCCTTCCCCCACAACGCTCCTTTGTCAACATCTCCTTTAGAGGCAACAGGGGAGTTAATTCTCATGCCCTATTCAACTTGTGATCTCTCTCTGCCAATAAAAATGAAGTAGTGAGATTTTTGAAATATGGATTCCTGCCCACTGGGAACTAGACTGAGACCCAAACTCATGTCACACAAGCCACTAATTTTCAGACGGAAACAACTTCCAATCCCCATTTTTCTGTGCCTGGGTTTGAACCATCAGCCCAATCCCCTGAGCCCATCAGTCCCCCTTTTTTAAAACAATCCTGATAAAATAGGAATCTCAGCAAGTTTAGCCTCCTTCATGATGCAGCCTGACTGGAGGAGACCACAACAAAGACTTTGCTTAAAGTCTCCGCATTTGGACCTCTCGGATCTCTCAAGTAAAATTCTCTGATTTGGTCTTCCACCAGGAACCGAGCCAAGAAACAAGTTTCATCGTAGCTCAAAGAACAGAGTTAATCTGTTTGGGTTTATTAAAACCAGCCAACCAGGTCTGGGAGCGAAGGGACAGCTGTTCAAGCCAACAGCCAATCAGTGACTGTGTACAACAGCTGTCTCGAGTGACAGGGACAGCTGCTACCCAAATCAAGAATAGCAGTTTCTAGTTATGCCACGCAATGGCCGTGTCGCCAATGGACAGCGTGTTGGAAAGGGCTGTCCATGGCGTACTGCAGTAAACACTTGTGTGACAGGTGAGTAGCTGCTACATGTTGACCCTGTGGGACAAAATAAGACTCAAACACCGGCCATCTGTACCCAGGGAGGCAGAGGGGTGGAGTTCTCCTTTGACGCTTGTCCAATACGGCTGCAGCAGCAGGGCATGCAAGCACATCACGGGCTTAGAAATCAGAAAAAACCCCACAGGAGCTCCAGCAGCTATGAGAAACTTCCCATCCTCCTGCTGTGTGGAATCTGCTCTTTGCCTCCAATCTCTGCCCTTTTCGGTATTTTATCAATAGGACTTCTGTCCTGGTGCTTAGTGGGTACTCAAATCTGCTTTGCGTTACACAGATGCCTGGCTCCTCCTATAAATATTACCTGGGTGCTTCGATCTCTCTCCTCACCACCGTATCTGTGCAGCTACAGCTAGACAGGCATGCAGGACAGGCGCTTGAATGATTAAGTTCAAGAAACATTCAATGGCCATTGGGACTATAAAACAACGTGAAGTACCTATCTGACCCTGCCCTTCTTCTGGGAGGTGGGCAAGATGGTTGGGCTAGATACTCAACTCAAAGAAAGGGGTAGAGGCTTGGTCTGCTGATAAATGCCAATCTTCCTTCTCCCCTTTGATTGCCCACCTCAGATGGCTACTTTATAAACAAATACGGAAAGCTGCAATTAAAATAAATCAATCCAATGGCTGAGTGACAGCAACAGACTTGGGGATGGAAGATTCAGAAAAACAGCTCCAAGGAAGAGCCAATGGAAAGGGGACGCAGGAGGGTCTGAGATTAACTGATCTACCCACCGCTGCGTTTACATACCCTGCACTCACTGTGAACGAAAGCTGCCTGGCCACCCCGTGCTGGGGCAAGCTGAAGCAGTAAGTAACTACTTCAGTTCTCTTGGGCAGTAGAAATGCCACTGGAAGCAAGTAGAGGGGAAAAAGGCTTCTCACTTCTCTGCACATACCCAAGGCCTCTGCAACACAACCTCATTGCAAGACACAGATACCTTAGGGCCCCCACAAAAAGCTGCCTTAAAGATGAAGCTGAAAATCTGCCCAAGCTCCGTTTGCAGCCACCCTATGCAGTCAGTCAGCTGACCACAAAGGCCCATTTGAACTACAGCTGTTGATAAGAACAGGAGGAGAAATGCCCATCTGAAGGCATCTCATTCACACAAGCCCTCAGGACAGAGGCAGAAGCCAACCCACCCAGAGCAATGGCACTCATTCATTAGTGGACTGCGGCCAGCTCTGCTGGGACCCACATGGGCTCCCTTTGAGTCCTGGATTATCCAGCAGCCCTTGATGAGGGATCATGCTGACAATTGCAACCCAGACAGCCGGCACATAACATGCTTATAAACCCTCCCAGGGCCCTAGCATGGGGTCTATGCCAAGAGATCAGAGCTGAGAAAGTTTCTCTGAGGATACCAACTAGGTACAGATGGCAGGGCTGGGAGCTTTCCTTTTTCTTGTCCCATTTCCCACCTTCACACCCCTTTCAGTTCCAGTCCTGTGATTCCTGTCCATCTTCTCTCCACACTTCTCCCTCAGGGCCCCCAAGACTCCTTTCCCTACTCCTGCCTAAAAGACATGGCCAGGGATCAGTCACAGCAAGGAGCGCTCTGCGGCCCACCCTGGCCTTGTGTCAAAGGCAGAGCTGCTGGCATTGTTGCAGAACTAGTTCTGTTAAAGATCTTCTACATACTCTCTGCTGTCAGGGAACTGTTCCCTCCACAATCCACAAAGGACCCTGCTGCAAGGGAAGCTACCGACTGAAGGACTTGGGCGAATCTCAGAGAACCAGTGAGAAGCAGCAGCCACCGCTACCACCCGTGATGAGATTATAAATGCCAGGATACAGAATGCTAGCTGGACGGCAGGAGTTAAAGGGAGTGTGGTAGGGATGTGGGTACACCCCCTAATGCAAGACACTCCTATTTGAAACAGGAGACTTGGCAGGACCATAAATAAAGGGGTCAGCTTCAGCTCTTGAGTTTCTCCCACCCTGCCCAACAGTGCTGCTGCTCTCTACCAGTGAAGTTGAAGGTGGTGTGGAAAGTCGTACTGCTGGGATAAAAATGCTGCCCTGCACCAGAATACCCATCCCCATGGGCTCTACGGCAGGCAAGAGAGTGGGTTGGGGAGAAGAAAGAAAGAGAGAGAAACAAACACATATTGAAACCAACAGTCTATTGCAGGGGTGGCCAACCTCTGGCTCCAAAGCTGCATGCAGCTCTTCAGAAGTTGATATGTGTCTCCTTGCATAGGCACCAACTCTCTAATGTGCCGGGGGGGGGTGTGTGGTAAAAGTGCGCGCATGCTCACTGCAACTCCTGACTCTGCCACAGGCCCTGCCCCTACTTCACCCCTTCCCCCAAGGCCTCCACTCCTTCCTGCCCCCTTCCCTGAGCCTGCCATGCCCTCGCTCCTCCCCCTCGAGCTTGCATGCCGCAGGAGGCATAGGAAAGGAGAGGGAGGTGCTGATCAGCAGGGCTGCTGGCAGGCGGGGGGTGGGGAGGGAGCTGATGGGGGGCTGCTGAGGTATTACTGGGGCTCTTTGGCAATGTACATAGGTAAATTCTGGCTCCTTCTCAGGCGCAGGTTGGCCACCCCTGGTCCATTGGTTAGGAGGTATGAGTGGGAGAGTCCTGGAGATTTTGGGCCAGAGAAAGATGGTGGTCTTCACTGGTGAGCATTCTGGATCAGAGAGACAGCAACGTTAACCCCAAGCGTTCCAAAAGTCACAGGTACTCTTTGTCTTCTGGTTTCTGAGTCTGTAGGGTACGCTCCGGTCACATTTTCAAGCTTTTCTTTGCAATCAAGAAGGCTGGATTTTTTAAAGATGAAAACAGATTCTCATGTAATCACAAACTTCCAGGAACTGGAACATGAAGAAATACATCAAATATCTCAGCCTTTGTGCAATGTGCCTCAGGTGGCATGCGATCAGGATTCATCACTGAATTTGGTCCACTGGTTGGCTCGTTAGCTTCCCCAGCCCGGGTACTGGCGGGGAGTGAGACACGAGCGCAGATCCACGCCTCCCACACCAAATACCGTGAAACACCTACTAAAATTGGAAGAGCTGGCTACCCTGGAGACAGTAAACAGTCAGATATTTGCTGCCTAAGTTATCACTAAATGGTCTCAGCCCAGCTCCCAGGTGCACACCTCTCAAAAACACCAGCATAACTAGTACCAACTGGTTCCCTTCATGGCAATCTCAGCAGAGCACGCAACAAGTAAGTGGGCATGAGACTTGGATCCCGAGCAGGTGGTCTCCTTACCACATCATTAAAACATTCATGAGCAAGTGTGCCTAGCTGCTGTTGTGCTATACCTGCTTTGTGGTAAGATGAGGTCATTGGTCCCCAGGGCTGAGAACGGAGCATAAATATCGCACACACGGTGGTATTTCACGAGAGGGAAAAAGGCGTATTCTGAACTCCAGTGGAAATCCTAGAGAAGACAAGGCAGTTTGTAGTCTTCTTATGAATTAGCAGGTCCAATTAAAGACTATGAGGGAGCCTAGGGATTACCTGGACCTGCTAACTTCTGTTAAAACTATGCACTGTCTTGTCTTCCCTAGGATTTTAGCTCATGTTGGTTAATGCTAGTTCAGAGTGAATCTTCTCCCCCACAGTGAAGACAAGACCACACAGAGAAAATCTTCAGTGGTTAAGAGACCTATAGGAAAGAGAGGCCCTTCCCTCTATCCCCCTGAGAGAGTCCTAAGGCAATAAGATTTATTTTAATGCCCAACGTGCTCAATTCAAGACAGGTACTTAAAGAACACTGTTAAAATTGGGGGGGGGGGGAAGAGAAGAGAAGAGAGATGTCCTTCCTTTAGATTAGGTGGCCAATCCAAGTAAGCCACGGGCTACCGGCATTCACCTTTCAGCAGCCAAGCAGACCACCATACAGGAGTTTGAGGTCCATTTGAGGCACACTTCAGTCTACTTCTGGCTCCTCCAGACAGGTCTGCTAGAGGGCATGCTCACCAGCCCCTTAAGGATGATATAGTACTGGATGCCGTGGGCACAAAAGAGGGGTGGGGTCTATTGGGTCTGCCTCTGAGAAACTAGGAGAAAAGGAGTGCTTTCGTCCCGTCCAAAGGTTTGCTGGTACCAGAGACTACACAGGAGAACTAGACTAATAGGTACAAGAGCACTCTCTACTGTGGGAAGAGCATGGAAGCTCCGATTCCTACAAACATGCTTCTGTTTCTCCCCTCCAGATTTGCATCCTTATCAGGGTGGCGGAATGGCCACAAAGAATTCAATATCAACCCTTCCTTCACACAAAGGATCAGGATTTCTCCAGCTCCTCCTGCTTATTCAGGATAAGAAGCAATAATCCCCCTGGTATGACCCTGTAATCTGTTGCCATGGAAATGGGTTCAAAAATCAGAAGATCCCAACCTCATGGAGGGGAGGATGGTTTGTGGTGAGAGCATGTGAGTGGGATATTACCCATCTAATTGCAGGGCAGGAGTGAGGGACGAAAGTATGGGTACGGAGGGATTTCCCTAGGCTGGACTCCAAGGGATCTGTTCCAAGGTTCTAGAGTGACACAAAGTTGGATCAAAGTTTTAAAATGTATTTAACAAATTTACCTTTTTCAAAAAATCTTTTTGAGAGTCAATGCTCCATCTTAAATCAGTGTTCTCAATCCCTCAGACTACATCAGTCTTCCTCAGTACCCAATCCACACCAACCCCTCCCACTCCTGAAACTGCTTTGAAAAACTGTCCTTCATCAGTGGAAATATGCTCTAGAGTACCGTAACTTCACCAGAAACTCCTTAAGGGGATGTCTACACTGCAGCTAGGAACCTGTTTCCTGCTGCAGGAAGAGCAAATGTAGACATGCCCAGTGAGTGTAATCTAGGTCTGCAGACATTATAAGTGCTAATGACTCCATTCATCTCAGTGGGATGGGGTCACTCAGAAACCTAGGCTGCTCTGGGGTGGCCCATTAGTAGCAGGGGTTTCAGAGTTAACTACCCATTAATTTGTACTGGACAATTCACAGTTCTTCCAGGTACTGTTGCAGGCCCCCAGCCCAGTAGAGAATTCTGTAGGGAAGTGTCACTGCCACCCCATCGTCCCTTTGCTGTTAGCAAATTATAGGAGGACTGGGAAGCGCTGGTGGAATAATTTTTAACAAAAAGAACAGGAGTACTTGTGGGCACGTTAGAGACTAACAAATTTATTTGAGCATAGATTTTGTTTCATGTTCTCTGTGTATATAAAATCTCCCCACTGTATTTTCCACTGCATGCATCCAATGAAGTGAGCTGTAGCTCATGAAAGCATATGCTCTAATAAATTGGTTAGTCTCTAAGGTGCCACAAGTACTCCTTTTCTTTTCGCAGATACAGACTAACACGGCTGCTACTCTGAAACCTAATTTTGAACAGTACTTTGTCCCGGCAGTGCTCAGCACCACTATGTTACCCCCCAAACAGTTATGAAGACCAGTCCCTGAGAATGTTTTCAGAACAGTGGTAATTTCCCTGTACAGAAGGGGCTCAAAAAACTCTAAGATTCTCTGGATTCCACAAACACATTCCACCTGAGCCACTTAAGCAAAGCAAAGAGGCACTTTGGCTAAATCAGCACCAAGAATGGTCATGGAAGCATGGCTTATTTCATGGAAGATAGCTGCATGCCATCAGTTTCTTATCTACCCTTAATGTCAAATGGAAATGTCAGGTCCTTTACATGGGGGAACATTGACTGTTGTCCTATTTGTTCATTTATATAAAGCCTACGTGTTTTAGAAGAAACCTGAACTATTCTGCTGTAGGTGTCTTATTTCCATTTGAAAGTTCAAACTGTAAATGAACCTTACACTGGTCATGGGGACTGTCTCCTACTCCAGTGAAGCACAGTATGGGTGATAGGATGGCCCAAGTTTGCTCTGTTACACCAAGTGTGTCTTGTCAAAAAGCACATATCAAACATTGGTTTTAAGTTATGCTAGTTCTAAGCTTCTCAAATTCAACTCAGCTCCCACTGTGCAATTCAAATCCTGACTCCACCCCAGATACAAGAGGCTATAGAAAATAATGTTTCAAGGAATAAGCCTGAAAAAGGGGAAAAGATAACTAATAGAAGCGTATATAAGGTATATAAAGCTTCCTTAGGCCAGTACAACTCCATTCGATTCAGCAGGAATCACCAAAAATAACCAAAGCCTAAAGAGCACCATTAACCCCTGCTTACCTTTCTAAGTTGCTATAGTGCACCACTGTATGGCATGAGTGTACCATCTTGGCATTGCTTTCCCTAGTGGGATTCTGTTCCATTGCACTTATACACGCCTGCCTCCCCGCTAATGAACCAACCAAAAGTCTGCAAACCAAGTAAGTAGCTCTCACCTTCCCCATTATAATGCCTGTTCATTTGCTTAAAAAAATAAAAATAAAAAAAATATTGGAGCTGGAAAGAAAATCTCAAAGCCTGAGGCCAAACTTACTTCGGTATAAGTAGATTGCTCAGGGGGTGTGAAAAATCCACACCCCGTAGCAACACACTGACCTAACACCCAGTGTAGATAGCACTATGACATGGGAGAGTTTCTCCAATTGACATAGTTAATCCACCTTTGTGAGTGGCGGTAGCTATGCCAATGGGAGCTCTCCCATCAGCATAGTACTGTCTTCACTAAGGCCAGCTCTATACTATCACTCACTTTGATATAATTTATGCTCCTGGGTGAATTCTGTGCCGATGTGCAATGCAGAATTTGTGCAGAATTAATGTTCTTTGTAGAATTTTATTTTACCCCTGCAAAATAGGCGCTGCAAAGCTGCTGGACCTGGCAGAGTTCAGCTTACCAGCTCACAGTGTGCCTGCATGGGAGGCATGGGCAGGCTGCAGTTGCTGGCATGGCCTGAATGAAGGAAGCATTGTGTGGGCCACAGCCTTGCAGCAAGTAGAGCTCTGAGTCCAGCAGGGATGCAGACTGCACACACGGGCTACCGAGCCTGATCCTCATCTGCCCAGGGATGGGAGCAGACCCAGCTGCGCCATCTCTCCCAAACGGTGAGGAAGGGAAGGCTGCACCGCATTCCGCAGAGGGACAGTAACGAAGCTGCACAGAAAGGAGCCTGTGGCTGGGCTCTGGGGAGGAGCGAGGGTGCGGGCATCTGGGCCTGGGGGCACCTCGCAGCTGGTCTCTGGGGGGAAGAGGTGCAAGTGTCTGGGCCAGCAACCCCCAAATACCCCCTCCCAGTGTACACACCCCTCCAGCATGCTCCGAATACCCACCCCTATTGTACGCCCCCCTTCCAACTGCCCCTCGCCCTGCCATTGTCCTCTATTTAGGAACTTGAAATATGGTACCCCTACGCGGGCAAGGCAAAAAAGTGAGAATCAACTACGAGATGTGTCCAGCTGGCATGTGTGACACACCGAGTCAGGCACTCAACAAAAGCATAGAGGTTTCTTTAATTCTCTACTCATGGGGAAATCTTTTGTTGTTGACTGTATTGTTACAGACATACTTGCTGACAGATATTTTGAAATAAATCATCAAAATAACTGAAACTGGAGGGATTATATTGTGTTATTCTGACAAATAAAACATGGAGACTTTTAAAATATAGGGTGCAGAATTTTTAATTTTTTGGCACAGAATTCTGCCAGGAGTAAAACGTTCATTGCTCAGGGGTGCAAATAAGCCACCCTCCTGAGCAATGTAAGTTACACCCACCGAAGCAGAGCTTCTCCCGCTGACATAGCTACCACCTCTCATGGAGGTGGATTTAATATGCCAACGGGAGAACTCTCTCCCATCGGCACAGAGCATCTCCACCAGACGCACTGTAGCGGAGCAGCTGCATCAGTGCAGGTGCACAGATAAATAACTTATTGTAAATAACTTATTGTAATATAGTTCACAAAAAATGCCAGCCACTGACACATCTACAGAAGGAAGGGAAGACACTTCAGATTTTATGAATTTATGTATCTCCTGTAAGAGCCAAGTGCCTGGTGTTCAGTTATGGAACACAAAGACAGGAAATAGTTTTGGGGACGGGGAAAAAAATGTATCCGGCTATCCCCCTACAAATAACTGCTCCCAAACAGCTCAAACTTTTGCCCATTTCGGAATTTTGTTTCCTAGACAGATACTGAAATTATGGAAGAAATTAAAAAAAAAGACAGAAATGCCCTTCTCAGTTGCGTTCCTACCCATTCCACATATTTTAATCACACACAATTTTACCGTAAGACCCAAAAGTCCCAGTAGCAACTGAGGCATCCCCATGCTTGGTACTGAACAATCACATAAAGACGCAGTGTTTGCCGCAAAGAGCTTACAACTAGACTGGACAAAATTGGATTTTATTTTTTAAGAATTTGGACAAATACCCATTTTTAAGCATGTTTTCAACTTTTTACAGGTGTGGAAAATGAACGGGGGGGGGGTCAGACACTAATTATTTAACGGCAGGGGACATAACTACTTGTGGACTGCCAAAGCTTTGTAACTGTTAAAACACAAGCTGTCAACATCACGTCAAAATATTCGGAGCAGGCGGCTACTAAATCAAACTAAAAAGTGCTGAAGCATCATCTTCCTTAGCTGCAAATGTTGATAATCCAGGGAAATATATCCCCCCCCCCCACACGGTTTACGGTGAAACGGACCTTTATAGCCATTTTTCGATCAAATCTCATCCTCCCAAGCCTCTTTAGAGCCTAAATACCCGGGGGGGGGGGGGTCAGACAGGGCCACGGCACCCGAACAGGACAGCTCCGACGGTTTATGGACCGCCTAGTCCCGTGAGCATCTGTCCTTCCTACTCCAGCCCGGTCGGGGCCAAAGCTCCCAGCGGCCGGGGTCTTTTCTCCTCTTTTGCCGCCTGTGCGCCAGTGACAAGCTCGGGGGAGAGCTACGCCTCCTCCCCTGCTTAGCAGAGGGCGCCGGGCTTCCTGCCCCTTCAGTCTCTCTCCTTCAGCCACCCGCATGGCGAGCACGGTCCCCTCCACGCGTCGTCCCCCGTCCCGCCCGGCCAGCCGGCCCCACCACGCGCCCGCAAGAGCGCCACCCGCCGCGGCGGCAGCGCCCGGGACCCCGGTCCACTTCCCGGATTCCCCCTTCGACCGCACCCCGCCTCCCGCGGCGGCAGGACCCAGGCACCCATCGCCGCCTCCGCACAAAGGGAGCCCCGCGCGGGGGGGGGGGGAAGCGAGGCAGCAGGGAAAGCCCCGCTCCCCGGCGGAGCGCCTACGGGAGGAGCCCGGCGGCAGCGGGCCGGCCGGCGCGGTTCCGCTTCCCGCGCCCATGCGGCAGAAGAGGAGGCCGCCCCTTACCTCCGCGCGATCCTGCAGAGGAGCAGCCCGGCGGCGGCGGCGGCGCAGACGGTGACCCCCAGCCCCCCGGCCAGGCCGGCGACCGGGCAGCCGGCCAGCAGCGCGCTGGCCGCCTCCATTGCCGGAGAGCGGCCCGCGGAACGCCCGGTAACGGCCCGGTAACGGCCCGCCCGCCCCGAAGGCGGAGTAGCCGCGCGGAGAACGCGCCCGGGCCCCTCCGCGCGCTCCCTCGCCAGCCGATCCGCCGCCTGTGACCTTCGCCGCCGCGCTTTGTAAGCGCCGCCGGCCGCCCCTCCGCCCCGCCGCGCGCCCGCCGGTCCGCCAATCAGCGGCGGGCAGAGGGGGCGGGCGGGGATCGCGGAGGCTTGGCGGAGGGGGGAAGCGTGCAAGTGACTCATGCCTCGGAGGCGGCCCCCGGCTGCTGCGTCTGCAGCGGCTGGCCGGCGGAGGTGGGCGTAGGAGTGGAGGAGGCAGCGTGAAAGGCCAATGTCGTGCCAGGGGGGGCTGTGAATCAGGGAAGGCGGGCGTGTGTGTGATTCAAGCGCGCAGCGGCCGGCCTGGCAGGGAGGAAGAAGAGGGCAGTGGTCCGACAGCCGCACGGATTGGTCGCTGCACGCACCAGGAGGGCAGCTGGGGAGAGACGGGTTGTGAAACGTTAAGATCGTGCGGAGCCAGGGAGGCGGCGGAGAAGGTCGTGTTAGAGGGACGGGCAGGGGGCCAATCCCTCTCCAAGTCCGAGCAGGTTCCCTACCTGGGGTGCAGATGCTAGGGGAGTGAGAGTCAGAAAATGTTGAAGATCCAGGCTGCGGCTTGTACGAACTGATTCTGTGCACTGCCCTCAGCTTGGACTGTGAAGAGTGACCCTGTTCCCTTTCCTCATGGGAAATGTTTCATCTTATCTACTACCCTGGGGCTTGCAAACAATGGAAAGACCCAGGGCTGCAACCCCCTCCGGTTTTCAGACTGGCAAGGTAAATCTCGGTTTTTCAATAAGTTTCTGGTCTTTGAGAGAAAAATGACATGAAAGTATGCTAGTTTTGCTTGACAAATGCAGGTTAGTTACCGGTCTCCTCTACATCAGCCCAGCACTGGCTTTCCGAGCCTATGGCTAGAGTCAGTAATTTGATGGAAGAGTAACTGGGGCAGGGCCCTCTCTCTCCTGCCTCTGTTCAAGTCCACGTCCTCCTCAGAGACCTTTTGCCTGGACGAACACTGGGTGCAGGTTGTTTACAATATTAGTTTCCACCGCCCATATACTCTACACAGCACCACTCCAACAGTCCTGGAGAACCCTCCGCTCCTGGGGCAAGCAGGAAAGAGCACTCTTCCTGTCTGCTTCCCTGCACTTCCTTCCTGTGCCTTTTGTACCATCTGTCTAATTAGCCTCGCAGTTCTCAGCCCATCAGTTAGGCACAGCTCTTCTTAATGAGGTCTGCTCTCAAGTATTGAATTAGAACTGCTGTACCCAGCAGTCTGTCACACACCTCCTTACCCCCTCCTCCACCATCCCTTACCAGAGGTGCCTCCATGTAGGAGTCTCTCTCTCTCCCTAGGGTAATCATCTGGGTCACCCTGGTGGAGTCTGCTCATTTTCCACCCACAGAAATCACACTTTGTGGGAGGAGGATACCCCCACAGCTCAGGCTTAGCCCACAAGTCTTCACAGCATGGGCACCTGGGGGAATGGCTCACAAGATTCTCTCCCTTTGTATCTAGCAACGGATCAAGGTTACTCTCTTTATCCCACTGCTCACTCGGGGCCTCGGGTTCTCCAAATCCTCAAAACCATGCCTGGGTTTCTTCTCCTTGGGGCTGTGGAGCAGGGGACTTCATAGGTCCATCAGGCTCTACTAAGGAGTTCAGGCTATTTCCCCTGTACCTCCTTCCTTAATTCCTATCCCCGCACCCTCAGTTTCCTGAAGGACTCTCCTTTCCTTCTGACTTACGCTTTGTTGTCTAGAGGCTTCTACTGCTTTTCTTTCGGGCTCATTCTCTTCTCTTTCCTCTGGCTTCTTTTTCCCCACCCTGGGATTCCTTATACCGCCTTGTTTCCCTGTTGGGAAGGGGTTCCAGTCAGTGCCCAATACAACCAGATAGGACAGCCCGTCCACTACCCCAACCTGTTTCCAACAAAACCTCCCACTGACCTCAAGGCGCACCCAGGCCATAGGGCAGCATTTCTTATCCCCATGGACTCACTATGTTCCTAGTTGCTCCTAGAATCATCCAGTAAGACTTCACCAGCTCCCTCCAGACCAGAGAGCAAGCTGAGGCTGTATCCACAAGTCCCCTCCAGAGAGTTTCCTTCCCACCATAACTGAAGTGTGGACAGTTTGTCCATTGCTTTTCTCTAGTTTTGGCCCAGCTACAAAACTCAGCAAAACCACAGTCCATGTACAGGCAATCCCTGCGTGTGTCCCTGTCACCTGTCTCTCTATCCCCTTCCTGCTGAGGGTCTCTGGTCTGCCTCCCATGCTCCAGATCCCTATATGGTAATCCTCCCTTTGTGGGAAAGTCCACCTCTGTGCATTCCTCAGTTAATATTATGGCCGCATCCATCAGACCCCGTAGATGCTTCCTGGCCCACACTTGGTTATTCTCAGGAAGGCCCTGAAGGAACTGTTCTAGCACCAGAGCTCCCTTATTCCCCGCCCCCCAGTTTGGGTGTCTGGTCTCAGTCAGCAGATGGCCTAGTCCATCTGCCTTTGGGTGAATGCCCAGGGCCATAAACCCCCAGCCCGCCTTGCAGATCAGAACTTTCAGTGGAACTTCAGTGGGCAGCCCCACCCGCTCCAGAATGGCTCCCCTCACTGCCTTGTAATTCGTGGCTTAAGCCTCATTCAGAGCCATATAGGCCACTTGGGCTTTCCCCACAGATAGGGAGCCAGCCTCAGGGCCCAGGTTCCCCTATCCCAACCTGCATCCATACCTACCCTCTCAAAAGTACCCAGAATGCATCAGGATCCTCAGCAGGGCCTATCTTATGTAGGCCCTAGGCCCTGTGTCTGGTTTACCATCCCCCATCACAGGACTCACCACTTTCTGTAGGAGCTGCTGTGACATGTTGGCAAGCTTTTCTGCTGTAAGGCCTGCCTCTCCATGCAATAGGCTTGTTGGAAACTTTGCAGGGTCTTCTCTGTTTCACCAGCCATTGCAGGGTCTCCTCCATCATCCAGGCCACCAAACCTTCACGCTGGCTACGATCCCAGACAAGCCCCCACGTGTGGCAACCCCCCCCCAGCCCCCGCTCAAGTTCACAGACAGTTCAGAGGCCTTTTCAGGTAAAACACCCAGTGCTGTTTATTTGCAATATTAGTCTGCACCACCCCCATATCCTCCCTCCAACAGTCCTATGGAGCCCTCAGCTCCCAAGGCAAGCAGGGAAGACCAGTCTCTCCCATCCCACTTTCTTCCTGTGCCTTTTGTATCATCTGCCTAACAGCCTGATTAGCCTCTCAGTCCTCCTCAGCCCAGCAGTTAGGCACAGCTCCTCTTAACGAGGTCTGCTCTGTTAGAGCCGCAGTGACCAAAGTGCTGGCTCAGCTGCTATTTCCCAGCACCCCTCTGGTCCCCTGCTTTTGACCCTGTTGAATCATTCTTTGTCCCCTGCTTGACTTGAACCTTGGATTTAGTGCTTCCTCCCCTCAGGCTGGGGGAGGGGCCTTCTGATACAGGTAGGCTGGTTCCCTTCCCCCTCCCCCCTGAATTTAATAGATGATGTTGCCCAGTACACAGCTGTGAAATGGAAGTGGCACCTGGGCTGCAGCTTCTGGCTGGCTGGAAGTGGGACAGCTCTTTGGCTATAAAGAGGGTCAGTTCAATAGAGAGGTGCAGCCTAGGATCAACAAGAGGGGCTGCTTTTAAGAAACCAGCACTAGTTTTACATTTCTCAACTTCTGGACACCTGTATTTGGCCTAGTTTTCCAGAGGTGCTAAGTACCCACAGTTCCCACTGACATCAAAGAAAATTCCAGGTGTGAGAACTTCTGAAAACCAAAGACCAAGCTGTTTCAAAACCTGGGCCCCCAGAATCAATGGACAAATCAGAAAATTTGGCTGAGACACCTGTATTCTAATCCTAGCTCTGACACACTCCCTCCTTCTGGCATTGGTCAAGTTGCTTATAATTTCTGCCTCCTTTACTTCCAACTGTACAAGAGATATCTACCCACTTCATAATTACGAAGCAAGGCTGCTTCCACATGAGTACTTACTAAAAATGAAACAGGACCACAAAGACAGGTGGGGATGAGGCAGAACATGAAAGAAAAGGGGAATAGAGAATGGAATGAATATACACAAACTCTTCAAAGTTGGAGGTAATCAGCTACTTTTCAGGAGGAGGAAAAAGAAGTGACAGATCAAGACTGCACCACTTTCTCTAGGCACGACCATAATATATAACCAGTCATGCAAACAGCCTTCTGAGGAGCCAGGACACTACACCTGATCCATCCTCTCACCATCAATTCCATCAGAGCTACCCCAAAAATTAGACTTACAGAAACTGGTATCCTGAACCACCGTACGGCTTGTTTTAACCATTCTCCTACAACGGGTGAAATCCTGGCCTCACTGTTGTCAATGCGAGTTTTGCCACTGACTTCAATGGGGCCAGGATATTACCCAGTATTTGCAACATGGTGTTAGGAAGCAAGAACCTGGAAGTGAAACAAGTGACATTGACTAGTATATTTTCATTACCTAAACAGAATGAATTTTTAAAAAGACCACATCAATTGTGAAAAAACACAAACATCTCATCATAAAAAGGACTCCCCTGCCTTTTTAGAGTATTTTAACATGAATGTCCCTTGAACTATTTCCAGTCCTTTCCTCCAATAATGGAGTTAGGCCTAGACTTACTGAAGCAGACTTCAGTGAGAGATTACTCACAAAGCATGACATTAAATGTGTATAAATCTTTACAGGATTAGGGTCTTAGACTTTTGAACTTTTTGGATTTTAGTGTAAGGGGAGGGAATAATTTAAACTTGAATTCATCTTCCAACAGCTGTCAATATGATACTTTCAATCACCATCAAATAATTTGCCAAGGTCATTAGTAAAAACAAAATCCAAAACACCTTATTGAACAGGCTTAGGTATTTTAAAAAACCCTGTTTGTAATCTCAAGTTTTGAGCTTCAAGCAAACCACTAGTTTCCCTTTTTCTAAAAGGGAAGCACCAGCAGCTCAGACACTTGACCAATGCTGTAAAAGGGAGCCAATGTACATGAAAAACAGGAATAATTTAAGAAAGCAGATCTCAGATTCAAGTTTTGAAGGAATAAGCAGCAAAAATCTTTTGGTTTTCAAAACTGACAGTTTAGAGTCCCACAAGGGTTTTAGAAGAGAGACAAGAAGCAAAACTATTTTAAGAGTCCTTTCACAATTTCTAGTTTATTCAACTTTCAATTTTTTTAATTTTAAATTCAAATTAAATGTTACATTCTCTCCTTGCCAATGAACCACTGTAGGATTTAATAAATTCTTCTATAGTTACATTGGGCCTCATCTATAGGGTACATATGCTTCACTTCCTCCTACCTCTGCAGTTGTCCTCAAGGGGGGCTTAACTGTTAGCATCCAGATTGGCATTCTAGTACAGAGACAGAGTGGGTCAGTAAGTACATTTCTAACCATCATGGTTATTCTCATTAGCCTTTTATAAGCAGACAGGATTCTAGAGCCCTAGCCTCACTCCTGGGCTTTTTCCTAACTATTTGTAACACACTCCGAAGTCTGGGTTTGCTTCTTGGTGAAGTTAGAGAAGTAAACACTGGTGCATGCCCAAGAATTCAACACCTGCTGAAGTCACGAGGAGCTCAGTTGTTCAGTTCCACTGTAGAAAAGACAGAAGATGATCTTTCTTGCGCTGTAGCATTTGTCTCAGCTGTCAAAGCAAATTACACTAATGGGTACAAGAACACAGTGGCCAGTCAAAAAGGCAAAACCAATTGTAACCCTTTAAGTCCCCCCAAAATAATCCAGAAACACCCAGCAATTATACCCGGACAGTGATATCTAGGCCGCTGGGTGCTACAACAATGTACGTGACTGCTTAAGTTTAAGCACCTTTCAAGAGCCCCATGAAAGGATTCGAGTTATGCAGGGTGCGTCATTTAAAATGGAAAGGCAGGAGCTATGTCACTGACTCGTGGTGAAAGATGACCAAAGTGTGTGTGTGTGTGTGGGGGAGCCATTCAATCCGGTCTCTTTGGAGCACACAAGAGATTACTGAACCTACATTAAGTGGGGGGGGGGGAGAACAGTCCAATAGGTTGTACTGGAGTAGGAGATCTGTCTCTCTCCATTTTTAACTTCATACATGGTTTCCTTAAAGTCTCATTACATAACTTTATATGGTTTTTACTTAGCCCAGTGAGGTAGCAAGGGTTATCAGGAGGTAAAATGTGCATGATTCCATTCCAATCCCCAAGTTTCTATTTCCCGGGGCAAATCAGATTAATAATAATTATTGATATCACCAATTAAAACTGTTTAGCTCCTAGATATTGCACCAGAAAGTGGAGCTCTAGAGTTGGCTTCATACCTCGAAGAATTTGTACTGATTCCCCCATGCCATTCAGAAAAGAAGTCACCCACTGGAGATGAGGAAAGTAATAGATTAGAGAAGACTTAAATGATGCAAACATTAAATGAGGTGCCCCTCCCAAGTATGATTTAAGTTTATCTCAGGGGAGCTATTTTGCTTAGCCTTTACAGGAATGTCTTCCAACATAGTGGCTTATCCAGGAAATTCCGGCATGAACATTTTATACTGGTCGAGTTGCAAGTTACAAAGCTGCCTCACTGTGCTCAGTACCCCATTCTGAAAGATCACAGGAATGATGAGTATTACACCCATGAATCAGCCATGAAGCACACTGAAAAGTCTCAGGCCTCAGTACTTCTGGGAAACAATAGTGTGACACACCAGTGGTAGGTCTCAGTTTCAGACGCCAAACCAGTTCCTCTCCCACTTCAATACAGTTTTAATGACTATCAATCCAAGAGACATCTCAATAGCACAGGTACATATATGCCACATATACCTGTGCTTAAAGAAAAGGACAAACAAAACATACATAAATTAAATGCATGATTTAATTTAGTAGCAGTTTAATTCTGAATCATCTCTCCTTAAGTTAAAAAGTTTAATTAACTATTAACGTTAATGAGTTGAACCCTTCCAGAAAGCATGAATCCAAAAGGAAAAAAGTGTCCAGCAGGTGATCAGAGACTCATAGCTATTCTCCATCTTCATCACCTGTATCAGTCTCTTAAATGGCTATTTGCTCAAGTCAGTTTTTATTTTCCAAAGGATGTTCCCTGGCTCTGCTACTTAGTGCGGTCTTCCAACAGGTACACAATTAGCTCATAGGTGGACAACACAATGGCTGTGTTTGGTATCTGCCTGATGAGCTGCGCAAAGAGTCCTCTATAGAAAGCCAGGTAGCCTTCCTCACGTGCTACCAGACGAGCCGTCTGAAAGAAAGTCTTGTATTTTGTGCCTTCCTCTCGCAGTCTTGTCCGTATGACCTCTGGGGGGGAACAAACAGAGCACTAGGTTAGTGTCTCCAGTCAAATCCCCCAGCGCAGAAACACATACAGGTTTCGGAAAGAGCCTGCATAGCTTAGGGCAACCAGAACCTTACCCTGGACAAGTGAGATGCCTGTTGGATAATCCGCTCACCTACAAACCCTGGAGTCCTGCAGGCACTGCTCGTCAGGCAAGGCAGGAAGTTAAAATTGGCTTTCCACTTCCATGTAAACACCAAACTGCACAAAAAATGGATGGCTTGCTCATGACAGCTGTTAGTCAGCTGACTACCTCCTCTGTTTCTGCTCACATTCCCCACACTGTGCTTTGGGAAGGGGGTACACAGTTAAGTATGTCCTGTGCTCTCCTCAAGCTGGTGTATGGTGTGAGCTGTGGCTTGGTGGCATTTACTTACGATGAAACAGAGGGAAGCCACTTCTGATTTGGCACAGCTACAGTGTTGTTCAAGGCCATAGCTGTGATCGACAGATGCATTTGGGCTGGATTCCAATTGATTGAACAAGAGAGGCGGCTTGCAGTACAGTGCTTTCTGTGAGGGGCCCACCACTCTGAAACTAGCTTCCTCCTCTGCTCCAAAATAGCCAGGCTCCATTGAACTTCAGAACATCTTGCAAGATGCATCAATTTGTGTGGGCTGCTGTGGTGGGCAGCTTTGGAAAGGAATCAGATTTGGGGTGGGGGGATATCTGCATGGGGTGTGGGCTGTTTAGCTTTATGGCAGCGGCATCTACTCCCTTAGATAGGAGCCACTTGTAATTTGTATAAATCAAAACATTTATACAAGAATCAGGCTCTCTTTGGACAAGTCACCCTAGATTTTTTTTCTTACCTGACTCATTTGCACATAAATTTATATACTGTTCAGGTATGATGGAAGTCAAAAACAGTCTCTGTACAGTTGCAATAAAAACTGGCCTCATCTAATCTGTCTGGAGAGCTATGGCAGAGAAAGGCTTCTTATAGATTCAGAGCATTGATGGCACTATGAAATCTCTATGGAGTTGCATTCATTAAACAAGGTACCGAGGACAATTTAAAAAAGGAAGAGGAAGGCCTGGAATAGAATTAGTTTCTGACTAAAACTAAATTAGTCAATGGTTTGGTGAATCGGATTTCATGGTCTTTTCTCCCCCCTGGCTCTCTTCCATTTGTGATGTGATCTGTTGCCTAAAAGTGAGTGCCAAGAATGAGGTAAAAGCCCAGATTGGCATTTTCATGGTAGCATCTAAGGGTATCAGACTAAGAATTCAAGCCATGTTAACAGCCAGTATCTAGGGCTCTGATTTTAAAAGGAAGGAAAGAATTTGGCAGAGAGAGATGTGCAGGGAATCAGAATAATTTTTCCATAAAGCACAGCATATAGCGGAGTAAAGAAATACTGCCGGATAAGGAAGAGAATATCTTTGGCATTTTAGGACCAGCCTCATTGCCCTGTTTCCATCTCTCCCTTTAGCAGCCTTCTCCGTGCTACCCCTTCTGTATGGAACTCCCATCAATTTTCATTGTCTGAGGGGATGGTGATGGCTAGGCCAAATCCCTGCTAAACCCCTCTACTGAGCTGCCTACAAGAGGTGGGATGCGGCATCTATTTAACCACAATGACAAGCATAATCCAAATGCTGCAACCTTGTCATTCCCCAGCCCCCTTCTCCCTTGATGCATCTCTTCAGGACAGAAACAATAGTCTATTTGTTCTGTAAAGCACTTACCTCCAGTCATTTATGTGGCACTCAAAGTGAGCTAATAAAAATGAAAAACACACTCATGCTCCAAAGACCTGTGAGGAGCTGGATGAGGCTAATAGTGAAGAACAAGAGAAGGGAGGGAGAAGAGTTCGCTTTCTGTAGCGAACCTCCTTCAGGAAGTCCCAGCAATCAGCTGTTTAGCTAGCAAGGAGTAAGGGGAACAATGCTGAAGATCTGGGTACATAGACAGTCACTGCAGTAACATGGCATCTGCAGACATCCAGATTAATAAGAATATTACAGCACTGTCAGCCATAGAATAATACAGACTAAAGGCAACAGCTGTTCTACTGTACTGGTAAATGGAGAGTTTTAACATACCATGCGGATAAGCAATACAGGAGGCACAGCCCTTAGAAACAGCAGCAGCAAACATCAGTCCAAAAAAGTTTGTGGAGTTCCTCTTGGTCCCATTAGTAGGGGAAGGGGGCAGCTGGACATCCTTCAGGTGCTTCTTTAAACTTTCATAAATAGCAAAGCAGATAATGGTCTCCGAAATCCCAGCATAGGAGGCCGTCAAGCCTCTGTAAAAACCACGGACCCCTTCTGTCTGGTAAACGTATCTAGCACACTGCCAAGCATTCATCGGCTTTGAACCCCTGACTCTAAAGGGAGCAAATTAAAACAGGGTTAGAACAAGGCAAAACTCAAGAGGTTCAAAAATCTGCACAGACATTACAAATGAAAAGTGATCCAGGAGAAACAAGAACAGCTCTCTGCTAAGTGTAGCTGCAGGAATTTTCTAGGAATGCTGTGCAGAGACTTTTAATGTTCCTTTCATTGCTTTTGGCATTGTAGTCACATTTCAAATGCCAGTAGCAGGACTGTAATGCTAATTGTGCACATTTGCCTTTTCCAGTCAGCTAATACATGCCTGTGCTAATCTTTTCAGCGCCAGTCCTGGCTCCTCTGTCATAGTTTAGTGCTTTAATAACAGTACTATGGAGGGAGCATTGCTTTTTATTGAACTAGCAATTTCCTTCTTGTCTGGTTGGGGTGGGGCCAGAGACAAAGGTCTGTCTGTGGAATGATTCTTCAGGTAACAAGCAGCATTTAGGTTCAAAGGTGCCACCTAGTGAACTACTGGAGTTAGGCTTTTTAAATAATTTATAAACTGCGTAAACCAACATATTTTCAAGTACTTCTTGGTGAGTAATCTCAGTATCTTAAGGATCTTTCTGATCTATCACCAAACATATCCCTGGGAAAAAAATTGCCATTTTAAAGAGTCACATTATTAATGTAACCTTAACTATAGCAGAGCTCTCACTGTGCTAGAATCCCTCATGGCTTTCACATCCACCGGTGGATGTGAATCATTCAGCGCCAAGCTGTTACTATCAATTTTTACGTAAGACTATCCTCTGTCTCTAGAACATGTGGTTGAGAGTAATAGAGTCTTGAAGGGGGAGCCAAAGGACTTTAAACCCCTGAAGGGGACCCTTTTATTGCCATTATAGTGTTCTATGAAATTAAACAACCTCAATGATAGGATTTTTAAAAAAAACTTCACATTGTTCAGAGCATAGCTAATGGGCAGTTACGGAGGGGCTTGTATTATTGAACTAGCCGAAGAGAATATAGAACCTACTTCTGTATGATTTAGGGCCAATATTAATGCTTTTTTTGTCGTAGAGGGGACACACATTGCATCCTCAGTCCTGACCTTTACCTCGTTGAACCCACCCTGAGCATTTCTCTTCGGTGCTTGGATAGTTCGGTAATGGGGGTCATACAAGTGCCGCACAATCTTTCATGTACTTAGGTTTGACACCACTGTGTGTGAGGTGGGAAAAATGGGGAACTGAGGCAGAGAAAAAGACTAGTGACTTGTCCAAGGCCACACAAGAAGTCTGGGGCAGAGGTGGGAACTGAACGTGGGTCTTGAATCCCAAGCTAGCACCAATTGGACCATCCTTCCCCTCCTCAGTAGTGACCCCTCTTGTCAAATTAAGGTACAAAACTGATAGGCTTAAGCTGTACCCTGGTCATCTGACAGGACAGGGACTTAAAGGGTATGGGGGTTGACTGGGACAGGGAATAGGAAAAGCGCTTTGTCAGGGATGCCAGAGCCACAGATGGAAGGGGCAAGAACGTGTGTTTTGGAGCTCCTCTCAACTAAGATGACCCGATTTCTTTCAGTCACTTACTTCCGTTCCAGCTGCATTCTGGTTTTCACCATCCATATAGGGTTCATCAGGGAATTTGTGACAAAAGCTGAAAGACAAAGAAAACAAAAAAACAGCGTAATTAAGAGGGATTGGTTGCTGCAATAACCATGACAATTGCTAAGCTTTAATGCTCTGTAGTCCCATAGGCGAGATTCTATTTAGAGATTTCAGAACAGGAAGTATAGGGAGGGACGTAGTCAGTTTGGAATCAACACACTGCTACAGAATCATAGCAAGTTCCCCTTATGAGGTATTCATTCTCTCTACCGTAGGATTTTGTTAGCACTCAGCACTGGTATTATTATGTAGCCCGGGTTGCTGTAAACAATCTTTCTATAAGATTTAATATTTACTGATTGGTTTTAGAATAATTTATTAACTTGTCCATGAACCAATCATCCATACCAGATAGTTCAAGACTCTAGGTGGTGCTGTTGAGCCATCTCCTTAACTGAACCCATCCATGCTTGAAATAATTTGAGAATGTTTTTTAATGGGCAGTTAGGTGACTTAGGTCTGAGTAAACTGGTGCAGTCATCCTGAGGTAAATTCTCCCAGAACAGCAAAGTACCATCCCAACACTGACAAAGAGAGAGACTACAAAGAATAGCTGATTTAAAAACCATTCTGATTGGGGATTGGCTGATTTCAATTAAATTGCACCTTTCCTTATTGTTCACAGGAGCATCAGCATAACCTCCTCCTCCTCGTCTGCAAATGGCAAACGTATTTTCAGAAGAAATGTACACAAAGTTTTCCACATTAAAAGGGTTCCTACATAAGCAAGATGAAATACACTTGAGCACTAGCACATTCACTTGATATTGTGCTGCATGAGAGGTTAGTAACTTCACCTCTTCCCACCCCTTAAATCTTTAAGTCTCAGTTTCAAAGGCACTTATTATAACACGCAAATGGTTTCTTTCCCCAGCTGAGGGAATGACGACATATTGCTGGTCGCTGCTCAAGAACTGCAGTGCTTGGTGTATAACACAGGGTAAGATTTCTTTAAGACTAGGATTGTCAAAGGAGCCTAAGGCCCTGTCTATACTCTAATTGTACCGCTTGAATTATTCCGGTATAGTCTAGCACTACAAGCCCCCTAGTGGGATGCATTTACACCAGTACAAAAGTGTTTTGTTTTTTTTCTGGTAAATCTTATTCCTGTATGGGAAGGAGAATAAACTAGTCCAGAATAAGACACCTTTATATTGGTATAATTGTGCCAACACTAGGAGTTATAACAGTGTAAGTATTTCAGTAAATAGTTACTACTCCCCACCCCGAACCCCCCTCCCCAACATTGTTTTACTTGTGTAAAAACGTCGACAGAGCAGGCCTAAGGGACTTGTGTGCCCAACTCCCTTGGAAAGCCCCATAGTCTTATTTGAAAATCCCAGCTTAAATTCCTTGTTCCACTGGGTAATCCATCCAGTACTCTTCAGAATTTGTGACATATTGGACCCTCTGCGGTATACCAGTTGTTAGGCATTTCTTTATGTGGGGTGACTACAGCATGTACATATCTTATGTGGGTATTCACCTGGCAGGCTCCTCTAGAGTTTTATTTCTCACCTTCCAAATGCTTTACGGTGACTTTGAAAGTATCCTTGTCAGAGCGTCCCACAACTATGTTATACAACTGGTAAAAACAACCCTTGTTTGGAATTAATTCCTCCCTGGTTGAAACGGATACTCAGTTGTGTAAGTAGAGAGCTGCAGAAGTAAGCTGCATGACTAAGCCTCTGCATGAACATTAACTTCTAGTTCTGCAAAGAGGGGTTCCTTAAGAATCCATAGAGGAGCTTGCCAAGTTGCCTCCTGCCTCCCTGTTTTGAAGAGAGCTGGAAGTTTCTGGTCCAGCAGAGTTGATTTTCAACAGTCCCTGTACTTTGATTCCTGAGAGGTGCCCTTCCCAACATCATTGTTTCATGAACTCAGCCACCTCTCCTGATCTCAATCTTTTATGGAGATCATTTGCTGGATAAATGTTCCTTGGGAAAAGAATGCCCTTCTCCATGGTGAGGCCCAGCAACACAGTGGGTGTACAAACCCAGGGAGACCAAATGAACATTTTCAGGAAGATCTGGGCATTTCTGCACCATAATACACAGCTTGTGTCTTCGTGTGTATTATGGTAGCATACAGAGGTATCGATCAGATCAGGCGCCATTGTACAGGGTACTAATACAAACACAGTTCCCTGTTTTATGCTTCATTGCCAACATTTCCTGCTGCTTTAGTTGGGAAATGTGCTTTAGGCAGCCCTAGATGGTACGTGTACCATACAGAGTAGCATGTCGAAAGAATTATGGACCATCTGATAGATAAAACTTCTTCATTGCCCTCTATAAAGAGAGGTTCTTGAGAGTGGAGTGGAAAGGAAATGGTGCGTGACTGATTCTGGAGTAGGATCACCACGGATAACCCATTACTGGAAGCAGAATGGCTGGGCACCTTTGTACTATGGCAAGACAGCCTCGGAGACAAAGGGACACCCTCCATGTGATAACATACCTGCAGAGCCTGCTGAGCAAATGTGCACAATGTTGCTGTTGGGCACAAAAGTGCCATTAAATCGCTCCTTGGCTTTGGAGTAGCATGCAAAGTAGACCGCCCTGTGCCAGGAAGAAGAGAAGAAATTGCAACAGAGGATAATCTACAGACATGCAATTCAAACCAGTCACTGCTTTCCTCCCATAGTCCTGACCAACAAGGTAGATCTCAGAAGGGCCTCAACATTATTGTTTCCATCTGCAAAGGCTCAGCCTGCCAACCTGCACCGGGATGTCTGCCTTTACAGCCAGAGGATTAGAACTAGGATGTCGTGCATTTCATAGCTTCTGTGGGCCAAGCTCAGTGTGCACATCAGGAACTCCATGCATTCCTCCATTCCACCCCACATGTTCCCATGTGCCACCCCCTCTATTTCAGGGACTCCCTGCAACTTCCTCACTGCTCCCTTACGTACAGGGCTCTAACTCCCACATCCTTCATTCACCTCCTCAATGCCAGTGGCTCTGCCTGCCCCCCATTCCTCCCTCTCAATCTCCCCCCTGCCACCAGGGGCTCTGAGGTTCCCCCACTCCTCCGTTGGCAGAAGCTATGCCCCCCATTCCTCCCACTCTCCCCCACCAGAGGTTCAGAGTGCCATCCCCCCATGGCAGGGGCTCTGTGTACACCCCTATCCCCCCAAACTAGGAACCCCCAATTTCCCCTCCACCAGGTGTTGTGTGTGCCCCATTTTCCCCATGCCAGAACTTTGTGCATGCCCACATTTGCTGCCCCCTTTCTTTTTGGTCTGTCTTAATGTAAATCTCACATTTTTTGCACCCCTTTATTTCTATTGTCCCCGTCTATGCCCAGCGAGTCACCCATTCCTGATATTCATTTAAATACATGGTTCAGTCTACATATTTAAAAAAAAAAATAAAGGACTGGCTTGTACTAACAGAAACCCCTCTTTTTATCCAATCTCAAGTTCCCTCTCTGCAGATCAGTTATGTTAAGACAGTGTGTGAAACTGATAATGAAAAGCAAAAATCATAAGTAGCAGCCTGGATACACACACAGAGAAACAAAATGTACAGAAGCCAATAAATATGCCAGAGATAGCCAGATTTTTAGGCGCTGTAAACAGGCACTTGCTTTCAGTCTGCTCGTACACCTTCTCCCAGGGAGAAGGAGAAGGAAACAGACAAGGAATTGAAAAGTGCTAGGCAAGTACTAAGTAAGATTAATTCACATTCAGTTTTGATTTGCACACCTCAAAAATAATGGCTCGAATTTAATATATATTTGCATCACACTTGCATGGCACTTTTTTCATCCATAGATTTGCAACTGCTTTATGACAAGGAAAGAGCTTCAGTAGCCCCATTTCACAGATGGGGTAGCTAAGGTATATAAAAGTTAAGCAACTTGTCCCAAATCACTGAGTACATCTGTGACAGAGCTGGAATTGGAATTCAGGTCTTCTGTCTACTAGGACTATGTGCTCTTACCACTGGCCAGCAGTTAGTTCATAAATGAACTGTTCGGGTGGTTTTTAGACTAGTTTAATAAAAACAGAGCATTTATAATATGCTTAGTACAATCTTTTTGCCACAGCCTTAAAATGTACTTTTTTATTATTATGGAACTGAACCCTTTAAGATCTTTACCTTGATGGTGCCACTCCAACCAAGTTTGGACCCAATCCTCGGAAGAGCGACCTTGGTCCTTCTTTTTCCAAAATTGACCTAAAAAAATAAAAATAAAAAACAAAAATAAAGATCACCAACTACCTCTCCTGGTAGATAATAACCATCAGTCACAGATCAGGAAAACTGCGGTAAAAGATAACACAGTATTAAACAACAAACCTATTAGCGATCAGGCTGTGCTCTTTGGTAGAAAGCTGGCTGATTTAGCTATTGACTTGAAAAAGGAAGCTAATGCAATGGAACTTAAGGGTATTACAGACAAATCTGCATTTGTGTCATATGAGAGCAGCTTAATAGCTCAATTGCTAGAAAACTATTGGGAGCTGGGTTATTAAAAAAGTTAATGGAGATCACAAGAGAAGTCAGTTCTGAAAGACAAAAAAAGCATTCATTCTATCACAGCTATTCCTTCAGGGGGAACATTTGAAGGGAAGTGGAGATTTCATTGAGAAGCAAAGGTGTATGGGGTTGAGAGGCCTTGCTAAATGGTGCACCCCTTCAAATGGGTCACCTGTGGGGGCTAACGAGCATAGGAGGTGGTGTTCCCTGCCCACTCTGCGGTGGGCGCGAGACTGAGCTTTCCTAGTCCTGAGTCAGTGACGCAGGGGCTGCCCGGACCCTATGAGAATCAGAGAACCATGCAGATTTCCCCACATGGGAGGGAGGAATGGGGAGATAAAGACTAGAGTGGAACTGCCCCACACGCTCTTTTTGGAGGACTGTGAGAGTATTTTTTGGGGAAAAGGGGGACAGGAGAACACATGGTCAGAGCATGGGGGGAGGGTGAGGACTAGTTTCCAGAAGTAGGAACCTACACATTCCTCCTTCCAAGGGGAAGCATACACTCCCTGTTACGCAGCTTGGAGTCTAGTCTGACCAGGCATTACAAATTCTGGTTTAGGCCTCCTAAGCAGAAGCACAGAACACTGCAGTTGCAGTACTGTCAATTCCGAGCATTGAAAAAAATCATGCATTTGATATAGCAGAGCCTAAGTTGGCTTTAAAACTCATGAGATTTAAAAATAAAATAATAAATAATAATGTTGGGATTCATTCTCTTTGCCTTCTGGGTTTTGAGCTTTTAGGTTACACCTGGATCACGTTTTCAAGCTTTTCTTTGCAATTATGATGGCTAGAAATGTACTCTTCTAAAATGAAAGCTGAGATTGTCACAATCACGAGACTCTAAGAGCTGGGGCTTTAAGACAGCCACCAAATATAGTGCGAGTTGGCAACACCGGTGAAGATCAGTCCAAATTCCTGACCTTGAGCGTAATTTTTTCCTTCCCATGGTTTAAACCCAAATGGGTGAGATGAGCTGGCACCAATATAAAAAAGGGAAAATGGTTTGGATGCCTCCTGGGGACCCTGCACAATTTGTACAAGTTTGGCTCAAAAGCATCGCTAGTGTAGGGTTCGATTCCAAGCAAGAAGCCTTGGCACAGAGGGACATTTACAAGTAAGAAAATAATGGTTGAGCCCTAGTAAGTATCCGTGGACCATATTTCAACCATCAGCAAAAGCCACTTTTATTGCCATGGAGCTGCTTTGGATTTCAGTACGGTGGCCTGCAAGGCAGTAGCAGCCCTCCTATTTAATAAAAAAAAAAGTGCGTGTGAAAAACATGCGAGGAAATTCAAACAGCTCCTGCTTCCAAAGGTCCTTCACACGTGCCTGTTCTTTTGGTTTAAGTCTCCCATTTTGCAAAGTTTACTTTCCAGGTCATTAATGCTGCTGGCAACGTTTGCCGCAGAGCCCAAAAAACAAGCTCATTAGAAAGCTTCTGAAATGCATCCCCAAAGCAGAGCCGAATATTCTGTGTAAACTCCGAGGCTAAGTGTCTCCTAGGAAACAGATCCAGTGACTGCTTGTTCTTTGTCACTTTAATAGTCACGACTGTGGCTTCCAGCTGAGGTGACTCACCAAAATCTGGTTTACACACAAGCAGCTTGCCCTTCTGGGACCATTTTCCATTCTGAAAGGTTCCACAGGCAAGTTTAACCAGGTCTGTCCAGGGCATTTATTTTCTTTCTAGCCTTAACAGTCAGTGTTTTCATAGCCAATACACAACTCCCTGGGAGCAATCTGACAGAGGCCTCTGAAGGCTTTTCCCCTTTCAATGGAATTATTGATACCACTCAAAGCACCTAGTTCACCCACCCCCAGCTCAGCAGTTTCAGAAGAGAAGGGCAGAGGGAATTAATGCAAAAGACCCAATTTGCTCTCCATCCTGCTTTAAGGTTTCAAGTTCACAGCAGCAGGAAGGATCGCCACCAGCAGCATTATTTGAATTGTAGTGGCATTTAGGAGCTCCAATCATGGATCAGGACCCCACTGAGGTTGTTGTGTGTTTGCACAGCATCTACAACAATAAAAAGACAATCTATGCCCCAAACCCCTAGTATTCTACAGCCTGGAACACGCTGAGACATCAGTAAGAGGAGCCCCAAAAAGTCATCACCGCTCATTACCTGCTCTAGAAGGCTTGCTTGAGTCGAAAGCTATTAATACAGCATCTTCTCTGAAGAATCAATCATGAATAAGGCTAAGATTTTGTCACGGTTATTTTTAGTAAAAAAAAGTCATGGACAGGTCACGGGCAATAAATAAAACTTCATGGAAGCCATGACCTCTGTGACTTTTGCTGCTGTGGCTCCATGGTTTCCCCCGCCACTGTAGTAGCCGGGAGCTGTGGGGAACCCCCTCTGCCTGCGGCAGCTGCAGAGCAAGCCCCCCCTTTCACCTACAGATGTTGGGAGCTGCAGGATGACCATTTCTGTCAAAGAGAAAATGGGACACCCCCAGCCACTTGCCCAAGGTGGCCCCCTCCCCTCCTCACCCCTCCACTTGAGGCTGTTGCCCATCGCTGGAACCCTGAGGAGGGCCCCCTCAGGAGGCTGTTGCCTGTTGCTGGAAACTTGAAGGGGGCCCCCGTCACTGCTGTCACCTGTTGCTGGAACCTTCCTGGGGACCCGCTGGCTGCCAGCTCCAGTCCCTCGGCCCCTGGGGCTGAAGCAGAGACGGTCACGGAGGATTCTGGAAGTCAGGGATTCCATGACCTCAATGTAGCCTTAATCATGAAGAATCAGGTTCTGAACAGTTGACTCCAACGATATAACTAAGAAAAATGCTGAACGAGTCCATGCTCCCTCTATACCCCTTCATCCAATGTTGCTATAGAGAAGGCAATTAGTCTTGGGAGGAAAGTGCACTCCTATCTATAGGGAACGCTCTACAAATGTGGTCTCTGAAAACTTTCTTTGGTGGAGGTGGCAACAAGGAAGGCGTTTACACTTTCCTTGGAGAATGTGCCCATTTACACAAAGTTGTGGTTAACTGCAGCATCAAGGGGGTCTGATTTCATCAAAATGGGAAAGGGGAGCCAGTGGCAAGTGTACACTGTCTCTTTAGGAGAGTGCACTGAGGTCCTGTGTGAAATCAATTCTAGACTCTGAAGAATTTATTGTCTGTGAAATACAAACAGTACAATCGATTCGCAAGATTGCTTCACAGACATCTGGAAAAGGAGCCAGGCAAGCGACAGACTTTGAGCAGTTGCTGAAATGAAACAAGATTAAATAAATCCAGACCACAAATGCTGACTTTAATGAGTCTATAAGGATGGTAAAAGCTCACCCAGTTTTAGCCAACTTTCTATCTCCCCACAAAGGACAACCCTGAAAATGAGAGAGTGGTGAATACTGTCACAAGAACTGGCTACCTTGAAATGGTTTTATTGGACTCCCTTTTAATCAGGATTGCTTTGTGTCGCAGGAGGGAGGGGAGTTAGATGCATCCAAAATGTACTGATTTGCTCCGGTTACCTTGGTTGTGCATCGTGTACTGCTCTAGACTCAATCTGACCAAAAAAAAATGTTATAAAGAGGAGTGCTTGGCATTTGTGGGATAGGGTGGGAGAGAAGTATTGCTTATCTATAATAAGAGATTCAAGTTGTGACGTGACGCAAGCTACACAGTCTGTAGAGGACTTGATTGCCACTGTATTGTTATCTAATTCGTGCAACTTCACTGGGCAATGTGCCAAATTTATCAGTATTACATGAATCAACCAACATGTTTGGCTGGGCTTTTTTTTGGGGGGGGGAAGGGGTGCACCAAAATGCCTGATGTAAACAAAAAATCGTTGCACGAAAATAAAGTGCAAATATTTATTTGCACAGATCCACATAAACCTGGTGCAGATTAGATTTTGCCTTTGCTTTCTTCAGAAATGTAGCAGCAGAGACCTAGGCCTCAGGTTAGGCCATACAAACCCATTAGCTTGGGAGCACTGACTTGCCTTCGATCCAGTCTTCTTTTGTTGGATGTATGTCATGAAAAGATTAGGCTGAACACACTGCTGCTCCTACCTGTCTGCAGAGGCATCTGACGAGCCTTGGAGATTTTCCAACAGGGATATGCAGGGGGAGTTCAAACTCCCAGCTGAGGATTTACGGGAATGACCATATAATGTGCACTGCCTGAAACCACACATCAGTAGCAGACAGAAGGCTGCTCGTTCAGTCAGAAATAGCAAAAGAGGAGGAAAGAATAGGGCTGTCTTAGGGACTGTTCATGCTGGGTTTTCTAGCTGGACTGCTTTTGTGAAAGACACTGTCTCCTTCCTCTTCCCTCTCCTCCCCCATGAGTTCCCATGTGGCATGTCACAATCAGCGCCTTTCATAACAGTGCAGAGAAGCCCTCATTCACACGCATTCACCAGTGCCCTACCTGTACCAGAAAGGCCTCCAAATTCAAAAGATCACCCTAGACCAGGGGTGTGCAAGCTTTTTGGGTCAAGGGCCACATCAGGGTTGCAAAATGGTATGGAGGGCTGGGTAGGGAAGGCTGTGCCTTCGCAAACTGCCTGGCCCCTGCCTCCCTCCCATTTCCCGCCCCTGAATGCCCCCCTCAGAAACCCTGATCCATTCAACTCCCCCCCCCGGCTCCTTGTCCCCTGACCGACCCCTCCTGGGACCCCTGTCCCTAACTGTCCCCCAGGACCGCACGCCCTATCCAACCCCCCCGTTCCCTGTCCCCCCTCTTCCTGGGATCCCCTAACCCGCTCCCTGTTTCCTGACCAGTGTGTGTCTCCCCCCCCCCTCCCCACAAAACCTCCGCCCCGTCCAACCAATCCCTGTCCCCTGGGACCTCCTGCCCCGTATCCAACTCCCCCCGCCCCCTTACCATGCCGCTCAGAGCAGTGGGACGGGCTTATTGGAAAGCCTCGGAGGTGGGCGGGCACAAGATGTGCTGCCCGCGCAGCGGCGCGCCTGCGGGGGAAGGAAAACAGCGGGGGAGGGGCCAGGGCCTAGTCTCCTTGGCTGGGAGCTCAAGGGCCGGGCAGGACGGTCCCGTGGGCTGTAGTTTGCCTGCCTCTGCCCGAGACCTTCCAACCCCAGGTACTGAGCAAAGATTACATCATGTAGATCCTGTTTGCATCAGCTCAGGTTCTTGGACAGAAACCAAGTCTCATCTAATTTGCAGCACGTAGCTGGGAATGTAAGAAGGGGGACAGCAACGAATGATGTGGCAAACATGAAAGATAGGAAGCTTGTATAAAATGGATTGTTAGTTTTATCAATCTATTGTTTCAAAGAAGCTGGGAACAGGAAACCTGGCAGCCAGATCGCCACTGGAAAAGCTCAGTCTTGAAGCTGCCAATTGGGCAGTTTTTGGCAGAATCTAAGCCTTAAAAGAAAGACATGGATAGATTGCTCTGAAAAGCAATCCCAACTGTACACCACTGCGCTACTGCCCTGCAAACCCAGAGCAGTGGCATGTTACACACCCCTTCACCCTCCAGCACAGAGTGTGTCAGAGGTTAGTTTGGACCATTCCAATATTATGAAACTACAGTCTAATACTCTAAAACACAGTGCCAGTCGAGCAATGCAAGACACCACACGCTATGGCCTTTACACTCTTCCCTTCTTCATCACTTGATGGGCTTTTGGCTCTCTCTCTTTTTTTTTTAAAGTGAATTTTAGGCCAAGCCCCACACTATTTGATGACTGGTGTTTGTGGATTCTGCCCATAAAAGCAACTGAACACCCACCCACACAGGCGGGAGGGGGGCCCACAAAACCTTAGAAAGGTGGGTACAGCCCATCGAAACAAAAGGGACCAGGCTCCCTGAAACAGGTGGAGGGGTAGACCCCAGTTAGAGTGACAGTCTTGGAGTCCATGGTCCCCAGAACAGGTACACAGCACAGACAGCAGCAACGAAAAGTTTTTCTCCCATGCTGCTCCAACTCTGAACTAGGATCGTCATCAGCTCCAGAGATGAGAGGGAGGAGTTCTGCCTCAGTGGCTCACTCAGTCTTTCAGTCACACTGCTAAGACAGGGGCCTAGCCAGCAGGACTTGCCCATCACACTGCTCCAGTGCAAAAGACTGAGAAACATGAGAAATCCAAAAGGATGAACAGGGTGAGAATCCACATGTTCTGAGCTATAGGAAATGCTATGGAGGAAAGGCATATTTTTAAAACTTCTCCTGCAAGCAGACATACATATCACCTGTCAAGAGAATACTACCGTCTCTTGATCCTTGGGGCTTCATACTTACCAGAAAGCTTAGAGCCAATAAGTCTATTTAAAAATACTACCTCCAGACACTTATCCAAACCAATACTCTTTGGAAAGCTTCTCAGTGCAGTTTTAAATAAGTTCCTTTGAAAATTCAAAGGTGCTTCCACAAGATGTATTTTTAAAGGTTAATTCAACTTTTCAGTTGATGCTGAATACATAAGGCCCAATTCCCATCTCACACCAGTGAGAGTCCAGAAGGACACCATTCAAGTGTAAAACCAGTGCCAATGAAATCAGAGTCAAGTCCACTGGTTGCACAGAGGGCTACGAATGACAAGAGCTGTACTCACTTTAGAACCCGGAGAAGTCCGGGTGATACAGATGTCGGCCTGACCATTCCTTCCCCACTGATCGTCCCCAGCTGGACTTGAGGATAGTAGACAGTCCGGAAAGCTAGCCTTGAAGACTGGAGCCTGGTCTTTATTACTTCTAAGGGACATGTAACAATGGCACCAACTGTACCCCCGCACCTGTATGGCACAATGCAAACAGAATACGGTGTAAGCAAAAGAAGGTCATATCGAAACACCACCGTTATATAACAAGTGAAGTTCTTTCCCCTCCCTTCTCCCACTGCAAGAAAGAGTTACAACTGTGTTTATGTCAATACCAGGAGAGGGGAATTTTTGGCATGAGATAAAAGAGGAGGATTTAAAAAGAGATTCAGGAGCACTAATGCTTCCTTGTCTCAAAAAGATTTAGTGAATCATTTTCTACTCAATGCTTGCATAAGTTACCAGTGGCAGGAGGATTCTGAAGGTCAGCAAAACGCCCAAATCAATAGCAACTGATCAGTTCTTAGTCCCGTGTTCTATGTTCCTGTTTGTCCAGGTCACCTGATCTTACTGTGCAAGAGAATTTAGTTTTCTTGAATGGAGTGGGGTAATTCCAGTTTTTAGTGGGTCACTAGCCCTATTACAAAGAAGGCTCTAGATTTATGTCCTTGGGGGATTCTTCCATCAAGAAAGCCTAGCTAGAGAAGGTAAAAAATAGCAATTGTAGGGGACTTGTGCCAAAAGTGATGTGACAAAGCCTTCTCTCCTTCAGTCAGTCGTTTTAAAAGCAGTTCATACGCTCTCTTCTGAGAAGTGGAAGGTGGAGGAATCTCAGACTTCCAAGTTAATTGCCCTGAAAAACTAGCTAATATTTGAGAACAAGACAGGGGGCAGGAGAGGGGGGCAAAAGGACAAGCTCTGTGGTCAAATTGGATGGGTCACTGACTCTGATATGGGAAGCTCAGGTGTAATTTATATATTACCTTTACTAACAATTTAAAAAGAAACAAACCATGAATTCCAAGCCTGTGCATTAGCCCCTACTCACAAGGGTCAAGAAAATCTTGTCCTTGACACAAACGGTTGCCACCTGATAGAATCAAAACAAAAAAGTGTAATGAAAGCATTTAGTTTTATTTCAGTTTGTCTGTTGTTTTCTCAACTGTAACACCATGTGCTATGGTTGCTGCTCTTGTTCAACTCTTAATTTCCCCACCATTATCTACATGCTGACAAAACCCAATTTAGTCTTCTTCGCCTTCCTTTTCTTGACTAATGGTTTCTTCCTGTTAGCAAATGGTATAGAGAGGACTCGTTTACTTGGGGACAAAGGAAAATTAATGTGAATTAATTTATGGTGTGAATTTAAAGTGGATTTGTTAAACTGCATGAAATCCCTGAGTGGACACACTCATTCAGAATTTAAGTGATCTTATCTCAGTTTAGTTTAATTCACTAGTGAACAAAACCGAAATAAGGCCACTTAAATTCTGAAAGAGTGTCCACCCAGGGATTAATGGGGTGTAACTAATGCACTTTTAATTCCAAATTAACTAAAAGTGTCCATTTCTTTCCTGAATGTCCCTGAGTAGACAAGCCCTTAAGGGTGTCTACACACGGCATCGTAAATCCAGGTCAGTGGGGTCCAGGCTTGTGGACCGTGCTTCCAAGCCTGTGCTCAAGCATCCTCACTGTATTGGACACCTGGGTTTACAATTGCTGGACCATGATATCACAGCCATGCTAATGTGCGTCAGTACTGCACTACACAGACATTCTGACTTGGGTCTACAGCTTGAGCTGCATCCACCGTGCAAAACGTTCGAGGGGTGGGTGAGAGCCCGAAGCCCTAGCAGGGTCCTATGACCCAGGTCCTGAGTGCTTGCTGATATGAGTTAGACTGATTCGTGTGTGCGGATGAAGGGAGGGCTTGGGCTGAACCTGAATCAGAGCCTGGGCTTAGTGTGCAGTGCAGGCATACTGTAAGTTCGGGGGTGGGGTTCTCAACGTTTTCCTTTCTGAGCCCCCACCCCAACATGCTATAAAAACTCCACGTCCCACTTATGCCACAACAACAGGTTTTCTGCATACAAAAGCCAGGACCAACATTAGTGGGTAGCAAGCAGGGCAACTGCCCGGGGCCCCATGTCACAGAGGGCCCTGTGAAGCTAAGTTGCTCAGGCTTCAACTTCAGCCCCAAGGGGGCAGAGCTTGGGGCCCCGAGCTACACGTGGTGGGGCTTCAGCTTTCGGTCATGAGCCCCAGAAAGCCTAATGCAGTACCTGCTCGGCAGACCCCCTGAAACCTGCTCATGCACACCCCACCCCAAGGACTAGCAACTACTGTGTATACATTGAGCAATGAACAATGCTAACTCACACTACTGATTGGGAAACCCTCTGGAAATTAAAATAAACAAACAAACATGATTGAAAAACAAGGATAGTTGATTGCAAGATGTAGCTGGTTCATTTATTTTGACAAATGTTGTTTACAATGATTTATCCTAACAGTTCACTGCATGCTAGCAAATGTTTTTTTTCCCATAGTACATATTGTGTAAAGCTTCAGTAACACGCATAACTTTTCCAGTAAGCTTACAACACCATTCTGCTATTACATCTGTGCTGAGATGTGGGGCAAGGCTGCAGGTTAGGACAATATGCAAGTTTGTGGCTCAGAGAGGTTCTACAGTAACTCCTCACTTAACATCCTCTCGCTTAATGTTGTTTCGATCTTACGTCCCTCCTCAATTACAGAACATGCTCCATTTAAAGTTGTGCAATGCTTTGCTATAATGTCGTTTGGCTGTCTACTTTGTCCACAGCTGGCAGCCCCCGATCAGCTCCCCTACGCCGCCCCCGCCCCCCACAGCACCTCCCACCCGCTGGCAGATCCTGTGGATCAGCACTTTCCCCCTCCTTCCCCCGCCTCCTGCCCATGGCAATCAGCTGGCTTGCAGCATTCAGGAGGGAGGGGGGAGGAGTGAGGACTCGGTGCACAGGCTCCCCCTCCCTCCCTCCAATGCCCCCTAAACGTCGCAAGGCGAGGCAGGGGAGAAGCAAGGATGTGGCGTGCGGAGTGAAGGGGGAGGGAGGGAGGGTAGAAGAGACGGGTCAAGGGTGGGGGCTTGGGGAAAGGGGTGGAGTGGGCAGGCTGAGGGTTCAGTGCCCTGCCCCTGGTGCTTGCAGAGTAGGGGAAGCTGCAGCTGTGCAACGTGCTTCTCCTAGCCTACAGCACCTTCAGCCTCCTTGCCTGCCTCATGGTCTCCAGTGCCAGTGGGCTGTGCCTGTGTGGGGTAAGGCGGGGGCACCTCCCAACTATAGTACTGTACTGTACGGCAAAAAAAAAAATTTCCCTGGAACCTAACCCCCCCCATTTACATCCATTCTTATGGGGAAATTGGATTCGCTTAACATCGTTTCACTTAAAGTCACATTTTTCAGGAACAGAACTACAACGTTAAGTGAGGAGTTTACTGTACTGCTACGTAAGCGGCCTCCCCACTGCAGCCCATAGAGGAGAAGCCCATATAGCCACGCTGCCGGCTCTGTCTTCTGCAGGCACCACCCCCTGCAGCTCCCATTGGCTGGGGGAGAGGGACAGAAATATCATCACTAATCATTGGGCAGAATCAGCCATGGAGGCAGCATCATTAGTTGCCAGGCAGAGTAAGCCGTGGAGGCAGTGTCACTCCCCCACCCCAAGTCAAAATACCGGCCCACAACTATCTGATGCACACCTTGCCATAATCCTGAAGGTTTCAACGGCTTTGTCACTGAGGCCAAACATCAACAAACTGACAGAACTGAAGTGTTGCCAGGTGTCTGGCAAACACTAAAAACTCTCTGGCACGCAAAGAACTGTATAAAGTTGTATGACAGTTTTATTATTGCTAAGAAATTCAAAATAAAAAACAAAACAAACATTTTCTTTTCGGACCACCATTGTCAGTGACATTACTGGCCTGCTGGGGGGATTTGAGGACTGGCACTGGCTCTAAGGTAAATTGAGTGTGAGACCCCCTGAACTAGTGTGTTGCACCTCACCTTACATGCATGCTGCTGCTTCCTGCAATCATGCTGAAGCTCTCTGCTCCAGAATTAACCCTTGCCAGTAATGATCAACAGAGGCAGTGTGGCCAAGTGGATAGAGCTCCAAACTAAAACTCAAAAGAGCTGGGTATTATTCTCATCTCTTCCACTGCCCTGGCTGAGTGGCCTTGGTCAAAACTCTTTGCCCCTGTGTGCCTCAGTAGGATACTTCTTTTGTGAAGTGCTTTGTGATCTACTGAAGAAGTGTGCTATAAGATATTATTATAGGCGTTAGCTAGGATGTAGAATGAAAAGTTCAGTTTTCTACAACTTAAATAGGAGAGATCTTCCACAGCTCAACTCAATGGAAGGAAGCATTTTCTTTGTTTACACAAGCGTCTTAGCATTTCTTGAAGTGATAACATGCTATGAGATTCCCTTTGGAGAATACCATTTAATTCAGTGGATCTTATGGTGAAATTGCAATTTAGGTGTTGTCCATGAGAAGGAAGCAAAAAACTGCCCCTCATCTTACTCACAGGCCAAGCAGTGCCTGATAGAGTTACAAGGAACTTGCTGGAAAAACTCATACGCACCAGAGTAAAGTCTAATGCCAGGTCTACACACTAAGAACTTTTGCTGCTATAGCCAGGCTGGTTAGGGGTGATTTTCTCTGACATTTCTATGCAGGCAAATGCCCTAGTGTTAGGGGCGTGCACAAGAATAAAAGTTTGGTCGCTTTTGGAGGGGCAATCTCTGTGCTGTCCGCGGCTCGAGAGGCTGGTTCCCCCCTTCCCCCGAGTCAGTGGACCTTACTCATCTCTCCCCGTCCCGCCCCGGGGGCCAGTGGAGCTCGCTCTCCCTGACCCAGCACCGCAGGAGTTCTGTGCCCCTGCTGATTGGAGGTGGGCCTGTGCCACTTCTTGCCCCCTGTTACGCAAGCCCCTACCTAGCAAGGGATTTGCTGAACAACTCTTTTTGGTGGCCTCAGAGTGCGGCCACCAACCCCTGCTGGTGGCTGCTCTGACAATTTTTCCAACCCTAAGCCCCGCTGCCCCAGGCTGAAGCCTGCAGCCCCCTGAGCACGCTGGCACACTGGCCCCACATGTCTGCAGAGGCGCTGTCCGGAGCCCCCAAGAGGCTCTGTGGTGAAGAGCGCTGATCCCTTGCTGGCAGTGCTAGCAAACACCAAGGCAGCCAGGAGCAACTCCTTTGCGACCCTCCACCCAATCTCCACCCAGGCCACAGAAAAATCCCCTGGTGACCGCATTTGAGAAAAGCTGGTCATAACATGTGCTTTTGGTGGTAGAGCTAATTTTGCTTGCTGAATTGATATAAACTATCAGGGCAAAAGCATTTATTTTTGCCTGTATAAGCTGCATCTATCTACACTATAGGGGTTTTGACAGCAAAACTTTTAAGGATAGACTAGGCCTTACTGTAAAGATGATCAGAACATCCAGGACTATTTGGAAACATAGAGGGTACTTTAATTCCAGTTTCCCCATTATTGTTTGTATTTGCTGGATAGACTGCAAGATTCTTCCTCCCTTTACCATTAATAATTCTCCCCCATGCAAACAGCCCCCCTGTGAAATCTGAGAACTTTAGAGCCTTAAACTATGAGTAACAATATCAGTCAAGTGTGTTTTCCTTCGTCTTCTTGATTCTTGCTCCTTCCTATCACAAACAGAAAGAGCTTATCCTAAACTATTGGCAATCCATGCATTTTACAGTAACAGGTATTCTGAGAAACAGCTTTGCCTCCAGACATTTTAATCCACTTGATTTTGACCTTGGCTGTAGAATAAAACACCGAAGCTGCTTAGGAAGCTAGGCACACACACAGCAGCTGAAATTCTGTTGCATGGATGGAGGCTGAGCTACATTTACAGAAAAACTGACACAAAAGACTGACTGAACAAGCAGCTTGGTTGTTATCAGCACTTTGCTCACTTTGTGTACAGAACCTGGGCCTGACATTAGCTATCTGCTCTGCAAATAGAGCTTTGGAGCACAAGGCTTTAGCACATCTTCCTCAATGGACAGCATGAACTGTGCGTGCTGCCCATGTGCTTGCCTGAACACAGAGGTGGTGGAGGGGGAAGGGACTGGGGCCCTGGGCAGGGAAAACCCTTCACAACAAAACCTTTGTCCGGTCCCAGAGTACAGACTTTAAAATAGTTTGGGGTTGGAATTGCATTCTGGGCATGGATCTGACATGTACCTCAAGTCCTTCCCTCTGCTCCTGAATGCCTGGATCCAACACTGGCACAACAAACCAGATTCTACCTTCACTTATGGTAGTGTAAATCACAAGTGACTCCGCTGAAATCCATGGCGTGAGAGGAGAACTTGACTCAGCCTGTCTACACCCCCATCTTAAAGAATTTATCATCCAAGAGCAGAAACCGAAGTGATTAATGAATTCCCTTTGAAATGAAAAATTATGTAAGCACAGTAGTAGGTTTCTGCTTTCACCAAAGAAAGTCATCCTTCCCTATTTACATAAATAATGGGACAGATGCTTTAGTCATACAATCTTCTTTGCTGGCTTTCTTTTTATAGAGTGTCTTAACTGCTAGGTGCTATTACAGGGGGGAAAATTGGAGACACAAAATTATATGTAAAGCCACTCAAAAAAGGCAGAGCTTCGTAACCACCATTTTTGCAGTGTGTCACCCACATCCACATTATGTAACCAGATGCTGGTGAGACTAAATATTAAAAAAAACCCACACCCCTAAAACCAGAGTTTATATGCTCGGCAATGCCCTTAGAATTCTGGCAGGCTGCAAAGAGGGCAGAGAAAGCCCTCTCACTGCTCCTGGCAACTAACCAGCCATCAAAGAATTTCAGACCTTAATTGCTACAACAGGGTGCTAGGCAAAAGGCAATCTTGGCTACTGGGGTCCCTTTTTATTCAGGGCCGTAGGACTGTAGCCAAAACTCTGAATTGCATCTTGAAGCGAACAGGTGGCAGTGCAAAGAACATGAGCACTTGCTGCCTAATCTGTGCTTTCGTGCTGTTAGAGTTAAACATAAAGAACACAATGTTATGCTTTGATCATTTATATTACAGTAGCACTTAGACTGGGATCAGGGCCCCATCGTACAGGGACTGTAAGAAACTTTCCCTGCCTGAATCTTACAAATCTAAACATACAATACAGGTAATGGGTGTGAGAAAGGAGGCATTATCTCTGTTTCACAGATGGGGAAACCAAAGCACTGAGTGATTGAGTGACTTGCCCAAGGTCACACAGGAAGTCTGCATTAGAACCAGGAATAGCCCACACTGCACCATGCCAAACATCTAGTTACATCTTGTTTATTCCATATACATGATAAAACGAAGTTAACTACTTACAGACAATAGATTACACAATATGAAAAGGTTATCCGATTCTATGATTATTTTGTGCAGCTTGCTTCTAAAAATATACGGTCTAGGGTTTTACGTGAGTATGTGTACTAACTACCACAGCCCTCATGACTGACAGGAGAGCATTATGATTCCTACACTGAGTGACATCTCTTGTTATGCAATTTCTCCAACCTTCTCGGATACCTGGCCATTCTCCTCCAGCCACTAGCTACCTCCTCTGCCATCTTGTCCTGTTCACACACACGAACTGCCCTTCCATCCTGCAATTCAGTAACCTCCGACACGTATGCAGCCTCTACCATTTAAGTGCAAGTACCTCCTGGAATAAGTGTGTAACCTTTTCATACACAGCACGAGTTAGTATCCACATAATCAGCTTTAACCGCTCAGGGCAAATGTTACCAGCATGACTTTAAACACAACACTATCTAGCACAGCAAATCTCTGGACTTCTCTGCAGGTCAGCTCCAGTAAGTACTTCAGTATATTAACACTATGCTCTGATCAGCTGATTTTCCTCCGCATGAGGTTTCCTTGCATCATCTCTCCCTGTGATGTTTATTTCCTGGGAAGACAGCTGAAAATAGCCTGCTGCACATAAAGGAAATACTTTCTAGTATTCCCAGAGTGTCTCATACTCCCACATCTGGGAAAAGGAAAAAAACAGCAACAACCTTAAACAGCTACGCAAACAAAGCCAAACCCTTGCAGTACTGGATTATGAATAGGCAGCCAGATCAGAGTTTCCAAAGTAAAAGTTACAGCTATCGCGTCCACCAAGACTCCATATTGGTTAAAATTACTTTGAGGTACCAGCTGCAAAATTTTAGTTCTCATGACAAGATACACAGCTTTTATTGCATCGGCCTCTTGTAAAATCAAAATAAAAGGGTTTCACAATCAATTTGTTCTTCATTAGGAAAGAGAAAGCAGTCCAGAATCAGAAAGGTCTAAAGGTAGCTAAAAGTAGCGTCTACTCTCTCCACCCTCACCTAAGAATTACAGGCAGCAGAAACACGTGATCGCAACAGAAATGGATCTTTCCCATGATGTGCAAGAATTCCCATCAGTGCCAGAAGGACCACAAAGCAGCTAGTAAGCAGTTATGACAAGAACTGATGGGAAGCCCTATGTAACTACATACAGGGGGGCTGGAACAATTTGTATAGTGAGGATGCTGCGAGACATTGAACTGAACTGTAAACCCTGTATATAATTGGAAACCACTTGAAGCCAGGGGGTGCAGTAGCACCCCCCGTACCTCTCTGTACATATGATTACATAAGTATATTTGTTTATTTATTGTAGATGCAAAAGCTTTATTTAAAAATCATGTCCTGGTTGCTAGGCTCAACATTTGATTGTGCTTCTCTTTTTACCTCCCACTTTCTATATTTGCAAAGACCTTGACATTCATACTTAATGTCTGCCCCAGTACACAGTGACTTTATTCTAAAGAAGCTGTCAGCATCCCAACAACCTAGTCTATGTGCACGACTCCCAAAACTTAAAACCAAAACTCAACTAGAAAGGAAACCCGAACTCAGCATTGCTAGACCAAGCATAATTGTTGGGGAAAATTAAGAATGGTAAATGGTGTAATCCCAGAAGACACAGAATGGGTCAAAAACTGCTATGAGCCCAGCCAAGGCTATAATGAAGGATAATTTGAGAGGACCAGATTGGAAGCCCCCTTATTCACGCTGTCAAGCATTTGATAACACTTCACTCTTATATAGCACTTCTCAACAGTTGATCTCAAAGCGCTTTGCAAAGGAGGGCAGTATTATTTACCCCCCATTTTAAATATTGAGAAACTGAGGCACAGAGAAAGGAAATGACTTGCCCAGGGTCGCCCAGCAGGTCAATTCCCTTCAGTGGGACCACTCAGGTAAATAATTGCTCATTTACACAAGTAAGGGGCTCAATATCTAGCTCTTAACATTTCATTGTGCGCCCATCTTCGTCCTAGGAAAACTGGAAGCACTGAGAAGCGTCCCCAACAGCTGAATTTTGAATCATCTCAAAGTTAGGGGGTTCTGAGGTGAATGCTCTTTACAGAGCTTTTCCCCCGATTTATTTTGCGGTGGAAAGTTTCAGTCTGTTTTTCTGCAACATGCCACAATCTCCAGCAATGAATACTCAGTGGGGACTGTTAAGCAGGTCATGCCTTCAATGCTTGAGCACTGCATTAAGTGAAATAAGTGGATGCAAACTCAGGGACTGAAGCAGATTTTGTATTAAAATAAGTAATGAAATAAGGACAAGCAGACAAGCCCCTTAATTATATTAAGCATTCAATAAAGTTCCAACTAATAATTTTGTTACCAGGTACATGAATTCTTGCAAAGCATTTTCCTGTTTTCAGATCAGTGCTGTGTTTAGACACTACTCAGGAAATAGAAAGACCTTTTTCTTATCAGAGTGTACACAGACCGGTGGACTAAGCATTGGACTGGGAGCCAGGAACTCTTGAGTTCCAATCCAGATTTTGCCCATAATTTACTGTGGCCCTGCAAGTCATGTTAACCTGCATGTCTCTGTTTCCCCTATCTGTAAGGTAGATGAATTAGTATTCTCCTCCTCCCAGAGGGTGTTGTAAGGATGAGTGTTTGCACTGCACTATACAAGTATTAACCTCTGCTGGAGCAATTTATTAGGAGGCCTCCTCTGCCCTGTTCCTTATTGATTTAAGAAAACCCCACAAATCTACCTGCTACTGCAAGTGCTCTACATGGATCAATATTTTAAATCCTGAAGCTAGTGCAGAGAGTGGCAGCTTGTTTGTTAAATAGAGTCCTTCACCATAAAAACATGACACCAATGTTTTGTGACCTGCATTGGCTACCCAGTGGTCCCATGTGAAGTTTAAAGGTGTTGGTTTTGATCAATAGAGCCATAAATGGCCTGGGACTCACCTGTTTGAAACACCTCTTGCAGATGCAGTGATGCAACTTAACACATTGGCAGCGATCAAACTAGAGCAACTTTGGATGTAACTGAGAGCAGCCAGGAAGGTTCTCCATGAGGACTCCTTGTATCTTCCTCATCTTTGGAATCTGCCCCACACCTTTGGTCTGAAATAGCTTGAGCTGGTTGACCTTCAGGGCATACTGCAAACCCAATCTTTTCCAGCAGGCTTTTCAAGAGGGCTTTGCTGGCTGTTTCCTTTTGGAATCTGCGAAGCAGGGGAGGTTTTGAATTGGGCCCCAATCCTTGAAACATTTAAGCACACACACAAATTAAAAATTTTATTAAAGCGAATGTTGAAAAAATTATATAATACACAGGTTGGGAAAAGAATGTCTATACATCTAGGTATAGTGCATAGAGTATCCACAAACACAAAGTTAGTTTTTAAAAGTCATATGATACAGAGAATACATAATCAGCAATAACCCAAATTTAGCTGAATAGATTGAATACTACAGTTTAGATATTAGAATCCGAATACTCAGATACACTACTCATGAAAAGTTGTATAGAGATTTGGTAATGGAAAGCACATCTCAATGAGGGGAGTTTGTCCCTCAGTAATTGAGAATTAGGTTGGTTGTCCATTTAGAAAATACAATCCATGAGGACAGTATTTGTTACTTTCCTGAATGCATCCGATGAAGCGAGCTGTAGCTCACGAAAGCTTATGCTCAAATAAATTGGTTAGTCTCTAAGGTGCCAAAAGTACTCCTTTTCTTTTTGCGAATACAGACTAACACGGCTGCTACTCTGAAACCTTTCCTGACTGTGTTTCTCATCAGCACTCCAGCTCATTCCTCCTGGTATTGCTGATGTCCAGTGACGTGTTCTATGGAGATGTCCCTCAACCACCTGATGGCATCCAACACCATGAGTTGCCGCATCAGCTGGGCGTAGTGTTGACCAATTCCGCATTCTCTCAGCACTCACTCTTACTGGGGTCCCATGAGTGTAAGGCTCCGACGATCAGCGCACATGTCTGGACCTGTTAACCCTTAGCTCTCAAGGTTTCGGCCAGAGGGGCATACTTCTTTACCTTTCGAGCTCGGGCATCGTGGAAGGCTGGGGTCCTGTTCTTGAATAGCGCTGTGATGTCCACCATGATGATCTTGTTCCAGTCCCCATTGGTGAGGACAATGTCTGGTCGCAGTTGGCTGTCAGTTCCAGGGATGGCGGAGTTTACAGCAACCTTCCCCACAGGTTGCGGAATGGCTCTGGCCAGGTGATCTTGGATGGCGTTGTGTCGCAGCCGCCAATCTCGCATGGGGCTTGCAGCTACACAGTACGTGGGGTAGCGTCTCGTTGGCATAGCTGCACTTCCTGCATCGCTTGTTCCGATTCCCGTGGTGAACAGCTCTGTTCAATGGGATGCAGTTGAGCCAGGTCTTGTGGATGAACCTCCAGTTGGCAAATCAGGGAAGAAGTGGTTGCTGGCTTCCCACTTGCACGCACATCCAGTGGCAGCTGATGCACTTCTCCAGTCATCACATAGCGTTGCGGGCATGAGTCCAGAGCAAAGCAAAGTCTCCCCATCTCTTCCAAATTCACTTTCCAGCGAGCCGCTCAGGTAGGTGCGACATCTTGTTTGGAGGGGGTCCTTGCGATTTGCTTCTTGACAGCATCCTGCAGAGCACTCTCCGCGATGTTCCTCACCGTGGTGTCCGGGCACGTCAGAAGGCGTGAGCGATCACGGTAACGTCACACAGATCACCCATTCAAGGTGTTCAAGGCGTTACCAGGTCTCATTCTTGTTTGTTGCTGATTAAATCCTTCTTGCCTCAGACTCATCTTTCCAATCCACAGCACAGGAGGATTTGCTTTGCTGTTGTTAGTGTGATCCTTAACAGAAACACTCCATCTAACGAACAAGACGAAATCAGCAAGAACCACTGTGACTGCCTATAAATACACTAAAGCTAATAGGAAGCTCTCTCTCTACAATTTAAAGATGCTTTCTAGTGTCAAAGTCCATTCTTTCACTCCTAGTCTGCATTAAGTGCTGGATAGCTTCAAAGCTGTAGGGTTAGGTAAACTTGCATGCTGGTTGGGGCAGGGTCCATTTTAGTTTTGTATAAGCACAGTGCCTAGCACAATAGGGCCCCGCAGCCATCGCCATAATCACCAACAACATTGTTTTAAGTGATGGAGTGGCTCTTATATCAACTGCAAAATTGTCATTAAAAGGGGGTTTAAGTTCAGAATTTATCTTACAGAAACTTCATTTGTTCCCACTTTCTTAATGCTTTCTACTGGCAAAGTGGAACCTTTTCATCCTAGGCCCTGGTACTACAACCAACTCTGTGTGGGCTGACCCTTACATCTAGGGAGCCCCACTGAGTTCAGTGGATCACCATGCCAGGATCTGATTAGGTGGAGGTGCTTGCAGGACCGGAGTCCTAGTTTGCACCATCAAAGAGACCCTGATGGGAATTATTATTATTTGTGTGTACTGAGGTAGCACCTACGAGCCTCACTCATGGACCAGGACCCCATTGTGCTAGCTGTACAAACAGAACAAAGAGACAGTCCCTACTCCACAGAGTTTACATGGAGGGGAAACAAGAAACTTTGCCCCTCACTTGAATGGAAGAGCTGAAGCAGTGACAATGGTTTACAAAAATTGCTTTGATAGTGTAATATAGTTAGCAAAATAAATATCTAATCACTGAAGTTCTCCTTTAATCAGATTTTGTCTCTCAAGGGAATGTGCTGTAAGTTTATTATACTGCTAAAAAGCAAAACCCCATAAGGATAGCAGGGTTTATAACACTTAATCCAAGGTGATGTTGGTTTCCCAAGTTTATGTATCTTGTCACTGTTCCAAAACACACCAGATTTCCTATGCATATGTGAAGAGAAAAAGAACAATTCAGTAGTTAGGGTGCTAGTCCAGGACACTGAAGATTTGATTTAAATTCCTGCTTTGCCTCAGACTTTCTATGTCGCATTGGGCAAGTATGTCTCTCTCTGTCTTAGTTCCCCATCTGCAAAAATGGGCATAAACGCATACAAATTAAGCACATGCTTAAGTGTATGCAGGATTGGGACCTTGGATTAGGAGCTCTTCCAAACAGTTTGGACAATGCCTAGCAGATAGCACAGTAGCACCCATAACTATCTACATGTCTTAGGTTTTCATACGGACTTTATCACCATAGTAACATAGCACCTAACAATCTTTAATTGTAAATATCCTCAAGCAACGAACAATGGGTTGAAGAAAGATACAGCACACAACTCAGACATATCAGCTATCCCCAACAGGTTCCCTATTGAGCTATTACAGCTGGCTAATTTCTCAGCTATCTTAGTAGAAGCAAGTCTAGAGGAAGAATTTAAGTTCAGTGCATTAAGAGTTCACATGGAAGAAAGCAGGAAGACAGAAATGAATAGGGGCAGAGGGAGCCTCCAGCACAGCAGAAGAGAAGTGGTTGGTCACATGGTTAAGAGCTGTAAATGTTAAATAGCATAACCACACTGTGACCACCTAGGCACTTCACTGTCACCACTATGCTGCATAAAACAGCTTTATGAATTTCACCTAGATCCTCTAGCCTCAGGAGTGCAGGCTATGAGCTTGAAGACAAGACTTCACGACTACTTTGTTATTTTCATTTTTATAGACGTTTCTGTGGTGTTCATCACGATCATATATTCGCAAAACAGTGACCAAGCACAAAGCTGAGCAATTCCAGCCCAATCCAATACAGGGTAGTGGTGCACATTTGCACTAGCTTGGTTTGTTACAGTACCATTACTGCTGTTGAGTGCGAACTGTCAGTCATGAAACATGGATGACCGACAGCAAGGATGGATGGGAGACCTTCAGCATAGGGATCCTCTTCTATTAGTCTGTCTGTACAGTGCCTGATCTACCTCCCTGTGCCTTACTGCCAAACATGTGGTCTCAAGGGTGCTTGAACTAGACCCCCTCGTTATAAAAGAGGGGATGGTTGGCAGGGTGTTTCCTGTGACAGCCCAAGATTGGTGACTTTCTAGGTACGCTGCAAAAGACACCTGTTCAATAGGATCTCTGGAGAAGCTGAGGTTAGGTGGTGAAGGGGATGGCTCAGGTCCTGTGGAACTGATTTTAATGCTGCTGAGGATCAATTTAATTATTATTTATTGTACAATTACATTGGGACACCTGGAACCTTGGATAAGCATCTTTATTATCTACATAAATGAACAGATAGGGCCCACATCTCAGTGGCGGGATCCAGATACTACTGTACTTAAGTCAACATGTACTACTACAAGCCAGAAGGAGAAGAGGTAGTGCCTTCAGAAAACAGCTTTGTGGGGTTTAATTTACTGGATGAATCAGTACTGCTAACTTGAAAAACAGAGTATAAAAAGCTGTAATGGTTCCTGGCATTTCTGAGTAAATAACCTTCACAGAGAGTTCTGTGCTCCACCTTTTAAAGAGTTGTAAACTTCTTTCCTATTTTTATGTGAAAGTTCAGTATACTACATGTAGGATCCTAGATATTCTAAAAGTGACTAAATGATGAAAAGGCTACACTCTCTTTTCTCCTCCTGAATAACTTCTTGCAATAACATTTAAAAATATGGTGCGTCTCTCTCATTTTATGGTTGACATTCTTAGAGAAAAATCCTGCAATGCTAGCACTAAGTAATTACATGAAGCTTGGTCAATTTCCATTATAAGCCCATCTTTTTGGATAGTTCATCTGTCTGCACTACAAAACCTTCTTCCAAAGTACTTGCCAACTGACAGGACTTCAGTAGACTATATGAAATTGATCGCTGGTCTTAATCTAGTTAATAGTGGAGCCTTGCTTACCTCTCAGAACATTGGTCTGTTGCTAAATAGAGGACTTCAGTCTCCACAGTCTTCTGGCATCTTTTGAAACATTAGGTTATGCAGTTTCAAGGCCTTACTTTTTAATCGCAGCCTATGCAAGAAGTTCTAAATACGCTCTGCAAACATTCCCACCCCCACCCCCACCCCAAATTCAGTTAATTGATGCTCAGGCAAGTTGCCTAAAGACCACGGGCTGAGCTCTGCCTTTGTATGACGTCCTGCATTGACTTCAACAGGAGGCACACATAAGGGCAGGATTTAGCCTCAAGTCATTCATTTAACAAATGCAGCAAAATGTCACAGTTATATATGATTTTGTAATTACACACACTTGGATATCATAGCAAACACAACTCACTTTTCCTAAGGGCTTGTCTACACTGGCAATTAACAGCGCTGCAACTTTCTTGCTCAGGGGTGTGAAAAAAACACCCCCGAGCAGAGTGCTGTAAAGCGCCAGTGTAAACAGTGCCCCAGCACTGGGAGCTACACCCCTCATTGAGGTGAGTTTTTTTAGAGGGCTGGGAGAGCTCTCTCCCAGCGCTGCGACCACACAAGGTACACAAGACCACAGCAGCACTTTAGCATTGCCAGTGTAGACTAGCCCTCAGTCCGGTCCCAAGACCCACTAAGTTAGGGTAGGTCTTCACTAGCAACATAGTCATGGCACCAGCACTGGGAGAAAGCTCTCCCAGCGCTGTTAAAAAACCCACCACCTCCATGAGGGGACTAGCTCCCAGCACTGGTGCACTGTCTACACTGCACTTTACAGCACTGAAACTTGTAGCGCTCAGGGGGGTGTTTTTTCACACCCAAGCAAGAAAGTTGCAGCACTGTAAAGTGGCAGTGTAGACAAAACCTTTGACTTCTATCTTTACTGCCTAAGAGCTGCCTTGCAAACCAGTCATAATTTGCCAGCCCTGGCACAGAATCCATTGGTTTTTATTATGAAGACAATGGGAAAAACAACACACTTTCATAATTCTGATTAGTACACACACAAAAAGGCTTTAGTGTTAATACCTAGCAGGTCAGTACAGAAACATACAACTGGGTAGATACTGCTTTTTTAAGTCTCATGTCTCAAGCAAAAGCCTCTGAACTGTGCTCTTATGTAATCAAGAAACAAAACACAAAGCCTTAAAGCTATTGAAATTCGCTTTGGACAAGACTGAATTCCAGCATGTGGTCAACCACAACTATCAACTGCCATTACCCTTCCCAAGTCATCCTCATAGATCACACACTGCTAAGATCAAGAAAAACAAAATCCTCCCCACCGGGACATCCCTGCACCTGTATATGAAAGAAACCTGAGGATTCCAGGCGTTCAATCATAGTATTAAAAGGAAATTCTTGCCCTGCCACGTAAGTCCTCTGCACTTTTTCAGGACATGGTCTCTTCTATACTGCAGATGTGGACCTAGTGACTCCATCACAAACTGCTCTTTTCCCTTTGCCTGCCGCAGGCTGCACGAGCCTTACAGCATGAATGCATAATACAGGTCCTCAGAATGCTCCTTTCCTCTACCAGGACTAGTCAATATGCACCACAAGCGCAGGGTCTAGAAAGAATAGATTATTACACTGACCCTTCCAGGAAGGTAGTGACATTTACACAGAGTCCAAACTTCACTTTTATGGGGACGTTCTCAAGGGAGAGAAACACTTTTTGTCACTGAGGTGTGGGAGGGGGAAGAAGCACTAAACCATTCAGCCTCCGGAGGAATGAACACAGATTGCTATGTTGCTACTCCATGGCTCTTTCTGGCTTTGCAGATTAATGGCAATTGCTGCTCAGGGTATCCCTGGGATGTGGCACTCCAGTGCAGTCATGTTTCCAGCCAAGTGGCCCCAGTATCAAATGCCCACAAAGTCCATACCAAAGGCTGACCAGGGCTCTAAGAACCTCCCTAGTACCTTCTCAATTGCTAACACCATCAATACTGCACCAAAAACACCCCCATTTCCTTCTCAGTCATAAGGCTTTAGACTTGCTTGCCCCTAATAATGCAATATTTGGAAAAGATGTTTTATTTTGCTAAGATGCAATACAGTTCCACTGCAGGGAGGCAGCAGCACCACCTTACACAGCCTTATTGCAATGGCACAAACAACAAGAATACAGGGGAAGGAGGTGGATGAGACAAGGAAAGATTTAAAAGACTGAAAGGGAAAAAAACAGCAGATCAATAACAACCCAACATCTGATTCCAGGAGACAGAGAAAGCAACAATACCGTAGCATCAAATGTTTGCAATATCAATATCAAAAAATATGTATAAAAGGATGAGGAATTGCAGCCCAAAGGGAAAGTTTCCAGTGAGGTTATGAGCAGCTGAAAACAGGTTATAATGCAAAACTCAGTGCAAACCAGAACTGCAACGGTAGCAGCAGGCATGCACTGTGATCCAGAGCACTTCCAGATATCACTGCCACTTTGGCCTATGCTGTCAGCAGGTATATCCTGTGTGCCTGCACTAGAGCATGAACGTTTTGGGTCATGGATTGTGCCTTCCACGTCCACACAGCCAGGTCTTTAAAAGACAGGAAGGAGAATGAGCCAGTCTGCCCTAACCCCAGCCTTGGCTGCTGCAGAAAGGCATGTTCTACTGTGTGTGTGTGTCATGTGAACCTCATTAACCCCATCCCTGCCCGTACCACTTCCCCCCGCTCCTCAGTCGTATTTCTCTCTGAACTGAGGCACATTTGGGTGGACATGGGGGGGAGGAGGGTGGCGGCGATACTTTCCCTTCCCCCCATCCCACGTGTGAGACTATTCAAGTCTCACCCTCCCCATACAAAATCTCTTTATAACCGAAGCCTTTTAAGAGAATATCTAGAGATATCAACAGGAGAGGAAGGGAAGATGAGGCAGGAAAAATTAAGGGGGGACAGGAAAGAAGGAGAAGGGAGATATCAGCTGGTGAAGGGGGAACGAGTGCTGAGCCAGGACACCCGAGGGAGATGCAAGGAAGGAATAGGGGGGGAAGAAGAGAGGAGAGCAGGTGAAGGGGGAAGGGAAGAGGGGGCTGATCCAGGGCACCCGAAGGGAAGGAAGAAAAGAATGGGGGGGGAGGAAGCTGGGGACGTGGGGGGACCTGAGCCAGGACACCTGAGGGAGAAGGAAGGAAGGAAAGAAGGAATGGGGGGGGAGGAGGAGAGAGGCTGATCCAGGACACCCAAGGGAGACACCAGGAAGGAATGGGGGGAAGGAGGAGAGAGGGGAACAGGTGAAGGGGGAAGGAGGAGGGGGGCTGGTCCCAGGACACCCCAGGGAGGAATGGGGGGAAGGAGGAGGGGGGAAGGGGGCTGGTCCCAGGACACCCCAGGGAGGAATGGGGGGCAGGGAGGGGGGCTGGTCCCAGGACACCCCAGGGAGGAATGGGGGGCAGGGAGGGGGGCTGGTCCCAGGACACCCCAGGGAGGAATGGGGGGCAGGGAGGGGGGCTGGTCCCAGGACACCCCAGGGAGGAATGGGGGGCAGGGAGGGGGGCTGGTCCCAGGACACCCCAGGGAGGAATGGGGGGGAAGGAGGAGTGGGGAAGGGGGCTGGTCCCAGGACACCCCAGGGAGAAATGGGGGAGGGAGGAGCCCCGGGGAGGCCGGGCCCGGGCACTCACCCCCCCGCGAAGAGGTGGAGCAGCGTGTTCTCCTGCGGGGCTCCCGCCATGGCTCCGCCGCCGGCTCCTGCTACCGGCTCCGCGACTGCCTCCTCACTGCGCCTGCGCCGACCGGGCCTGGGACCAGGGCCTGGTGGGGGCGGAGCCTCGGAAATCACGTGAAGCCAGCGGGATGTGAACCCACCAACCAGGGACTTTCGGGGGCGGGACTTTCGGGGGCGGGGCGGGGGCGCTGGCACTGACGTCATAGGGGGAAACGAAAGCTCTGGTGCTACAATGCGGAGGAGGCGAGCCTGGAGCATTGCGGGATGGGGGGGTGCAGGGAGCTTGGGGGGTGCAATGGTATGGGGGTGCAGGGAGATTGGGGGTGCAGTGGGATGGGGTGCAATGGGATTGGGGGTGCAATGGGATGGGGTGCAGGGCGATTGGGGGCGCAATGGGATAGGGGGTGCAATGGGATAGGGGTGCAGGGCGATTGGGGGTGCAATGGGATGGGAGTGTAGGGAGATGGGGGGTGCAGCCCAGAGGCTGGTGCAATGGGGGTGCATTGGATGGGGGTGAAGACTTGGGGCTGGTGCAGTGAGATTGGAAGGGGTATGCAAGGGTATGGGTTTAGGGCTGGCACATTGGGGCTGGGAAGTACAGCAAAGGTAGGGCTGCAGGGGCAATCAGGTAGGGCTGCACTGGAATTAGATATGCAGCAAGAAGACTGTGCAGTGGGAATGGGGTTTCAGCAAGCAGGTAGGCAGTGCACGGAGGCTGTGTGTACACCAAGGAGGCAGCTCTTGCAGTGGGGCTTGATTACATTAAGGACACAGCCAAATCAGTTCGTATAACAGGATTGTGAGGTTCAATGGGGCAGGCTGTTGGGACAGCTGGAACCTAGGGTGCAATAGAGCAACTGTTTGCAACTGTGCAAAGTGTTGTCTGCAGTCTTTCAAGCAGATTGATGCTACAATGTGGTGACCAGGTTGCAGATATTTAGGCCTTGAGATGGGTGGAGATTTGAGATCAGAGGCATAATGATAGTGTCTGATAGGAGAGTTCCAGGCCATAAATTCAGAGCCTTCCTGAGATAAGAAAATCTTATCTGATCCTCCCTTGTGATTGCCTTGCTGATTGGAGTTCCTGGGTATTAGAGCTGAGTGCATTATACTTCTGAAGTTGGTGGGGGGGGATGAAAGCAGTGGCACGATTTGTCCTAAAGGTATTTTGCTACTGACACATTTCAGACAAAATAAACTAAACGCTGCATCTTTTCCCTGAGTGTAATGTCAGCATATTTTGCACATCTAATATCTCCCTCGCCTATCCTTCAAATCTCTCAACTAAACTGTCAGCTGACATCCCATTCCCATCATGCTCTATCCAGGTGTTTTCTATGGTCATTCACTTGCCTGACCTGGCAGGATTGAAACCCTCTACTTGGTATTGGCAGCCCAAATTTCCCCAAATTAAAAAATCATGAGTTTGGCTTAAAGGTAACACATTTCATGTTCTATTTCCAGTCTGGTTTTTGAATCTTTAAAGGGCCCAAGGGTCACATTTGCCAGCTTTTCACCACAGGCATGAGGGCTAGAGGCTTTCAACTTAAAAAAAAAAAAAAAAAGTACACTGACTTTCTCACAATCTCTTGACTTCTGGAGTTGCGGCTTTAAGAAAAATACCAAACAAAATCACAAGAGTTGGCCACGCTGTCGCACCCCAAAAAACATGGCTATTCAAATGATTGTAACTCACACTGTGGGCATGCAAAACAAAATATGATCCTTTAAAAACTTCTCCCTTTATCCTCTTAACCTCTCCAGAACAAACACACAGGTACTTGATCTGGATCCTTAATGTCTTTATTGACTGTGTTACCTGTATAAATCAGAATGTAAGCTACTCAGGGCTGGGCCCTTGCCTGCTATGATACCTACTGTGAGCCATGTGGAGCTATGGCCTTGATTCAGCAAAGTAATGGGACTATTCACTTGGTTCAAGCTAGGTGTGTGCTTAAGTATCTTGGGCATATGTAAACGGTAATTAATAATCAGATCATCCTCTGTATCCTGCCAGATACAGTTGGAGAAGCAGAGACTTGCCAAAAACACAGGCATTTCTAGACAGATGTCAAACACAGGGCACCTGGCTCAGATATCAGCTCACATCAACAGCTAACAACTCCGCCTGCATCACACATTTACTTCTTTATAGAGTCAGCATGCTTTCTAATACTGTCATTGAACACAGAACTATTTCACAAATATACCGGGAGTCTGTGGATTATTATTATAACAGGTATTTTTAAAGTGCTTATCAATGTAGCATCTGGACTGAGACTCTCAGGGGGTACAAGCCAGCAGTGCTATTAACCTCCTGCACCCACATCTTCCTTTAAGCATCTACATTGTGCCTTTTTATAACCTGACCCTTAAAGCTGGAGCTAGGATCTTGTGTCTGAATCACTTTAATGATCATTTATGTTGCACTTTTCTTCCACGGACTTCAAAGCAGCTTCCAAGGTATTCTATTCCAAGGTATCCTGTTCTGTTCTATGAAAGTTCTTATACCACGCTTATCACTGTAGTGTCTGAGCTCTTTTCACTAGTGCATAAAGCAACGTGACTACACATCTGTCATGGGTTGTTTGTTGTCTCATCCTGTCCCCAGGGGGAGAAGCACGTGCAGTGGAGTGTCTTGTTTTTGTAGGTTTTTTTACTGTTCTTATTTTTAAACATGCCTGTTGCTATGTGTTTATGTTGGCTAAGGCAGTTCCCAGAAATGTGCCTTGCAGTGGAAGGCAATAAGGTTTTTGATGGTCTTTGGTTCTTGTGGGGGAGTTCATTCCACAGTCTCAGACTGGCCCCTGAGAAAGTTCTGTCTCCTGCACAGACAAGCTTTACCCTTATTGTAGAGAGTAGTTGAGTTGTGAACCATGGTCTTCCTTCCAGAATGTTAGGTGATCTTTTAGATGTCCTAGGCCCAGGCCATGAAGCACTTTGAAGAGGACTGAGAAGACTTTGAAACTGATTTGAAATTGAATGGGGAAGCCAGTGCAGAGAGCAGAGGACTGGTCTGAGGTGCTCACAGCAGACTGTGCTGATGAGAAGAAACACTGCAGCATTCTGTATTAGCTGGAGTTTCCCAAGTGCTGAAGGTTTCATGCCCTGAAAATTTATCACATTGCTGTAGTCCAGTTGAGAAGTGATGAAGGCATGAATAACTGAGGCCAAATCATCATCCGCCAAGATGGGACAGAGTCTCTTAGCCAGATGGATATGACAGAAAGCATTACTCGCAGATTCTGTTATGTGAGATCTTGGCATCCGCAAGGAATCCAAGAGTACTCCTAGATTATGGAACAAATTGACCACTTGTGAATGTCTACCATCAACCAAAGGAAATGGCACCCTAACTGCAAACTCTTCAAAATGCTAGGTGAAAAGAAAAGGAGTACTTGTGGCACCTTAGAGACTAACCAATTTGAGCGTAAGCTTTCATGAGCTACAGCTCACTTCATCGGATGCATTCAGTGGAAAATACAGTGAGGAGATTTATATACACACGGAACATGAAAAAATGGGTGTTATCATACACACTATAAGGAGAGTGATAACACCCATTTTTTCATGTTCTGTGTGTACGTAAATCTCCTCACTGTATTTTCCACTGAATGCATCCAATGAAGTGAGCTGTAGCTCACGAAAGCTTACGCTCAGATAAATTGGTTTGTCTCTAAGGTGCCACAAGTCCTCCTTTTCTTTTTGCGAATACAGACTAACACTGCTGCTACTCTTCAAAATGCTAGGTATATCCCTAATTTGCAGATGTGGAAACTGACGAACTGAGAGTCAGCAATTTGCCCAAGTTTGCATGCTGAGTCAGTGGAAGAATCAGGAATAAAATCCAGTTCTCTTGTAGCCCAGTTATCTGATCTACCCACCAGACAATTCTGCCTCTAGTTCATTTTACCCTTTCACTGCCAAAAATATTTCAAACCACTCACCCACAGGAATGTTGTGGTTTAAAGATTAAAGTATTTCTCAGGCCAGTAACTGCATGTTTTCTCTGGAACGCCCATATGATACATTGATTTTCTTACTAGAATAATAATTAGGGTCTTTCATTACAAAGGATCAGACACACTACATACAACCCATTGGAATGCAGCCACCTCTGGGGCAGAGGCAGGCAAATAAGTTGAACACAGGAATAAATTTTGGCTATGCACATAGGGGACAAAATCCAACTACTACCAAAAAGTGCCATCAGATTTTACCAGTACTTTTATATTTTCACTTTGGTTCAGTCCATGTCATCATAAGAAATAAGAATCCATACATGGTTAGCAATTATAAACCTAATCTATGCAGCACAGTAAGCCTGTGTACCAATTCAACTATACTCAAGTGCTATGAAGAGGACTATGTATATGTTATTCAGGGAGTAGCTGACTGTAAATGTTTTTTGCAGAATGGAAAGGTGTAGGTGGGGAAGTTTAAAAGTCATCCTTGAAATGCCCGTACTATATGTCTGTGTTATAAAAGGTCCCATTCCAGTTCCAACCTGTGACACACTTTGCTGGCATTCTAATACCATTCAGCAGCAGGGATCTCAGTTTCATGTGTTTCAAGCCACCAACTGCAGTCCCAGAAAATCATGCCCTCTCTCACATGGTTCCCGACAGGCAGCTGTCAGTCATGGGACAAGCCTTGCACAGGGATAATTTTGGAAGTAGTGTAGTTTAAATGAGGGACCAACGTGGAGAGGGAAGGAGAAGAGGCAATACAGACACTCCAGGAAAAATGTTTCACCAGGATATTATGTTATATATAGGCAAAGACACTGCAGCTAGTAGAAACGTGTTTGTGATAGATAGATGGATAACAAGGAAAGATGACTTAGGTTCCGATTCCCAAAATGAAGGGGAGCTCCACAGAAGCCCTGTTGAGAATGATGCTATCTAGCAGTTTAATGTCAAAGGTAATGTGACATCCTTTCCTCGCCCACTCACGTTCATTATCTTACCTTGGCTCAGATGATCTGGCCCTGCTCTACTGTTCTTGCACTTTCTGGTCTGATTTTTGGGCAGCATCCTCCAGTCTGCAATTTACGAGGGCCACTTTTTCTGGGTCCAAAGTCTCTGTCCTGCCCTCCCCCACTTGCTCTGTATCTGCAGCCAACCCAAGATTTTTAAAAAGTGCATTAGCCTGAGACCTAGGGCATATCAATGCAAGCACTTACTGTGCCCCCACCAAGCTGGAGTGTACATCTACAGCACTCCAGCGTGCCACAAAGAGGGTCTATGTGGACCCTGCTGGTGTGCACTATAGGTTCCCTAGTGCAGATTGCTACAGGGTCCACATAGACACGTAGTGTGTGGCACACTGGAGCATTGTAGATTTACACCCCAGCTTGCCACACAGTAAGTGCTCATGTAGACATGTCCCAAGACTGAGGCCCTCTCTGTACTAGTGGTTCCATTGCAGAACCTGGTTACAACAGTAGTCACCTAACATGGTTAAAGGATGGCTCTGTTTTCACTATAGAATCATAGGGGTAGACTCCTGAATGGTGCTAAAGCTTTGGACTTTCCCAGGGTCTGAGGGAGGAGGGTCCCAAGCCCGAGTCCTGAACATCTACACCATAATTAAACTGCCCCTTATCCTGAGCCCTGTGAGTCTGAGTGAGCTGACATGGGCCAGCCTGGGTGTCTAATTGCAGTGTATTGAATTCCTGCAGGGGAAGCAGGGTTGCCATCTTGGTGAATTTGTCCAACAGCACAAATCCAGCTACTCTTATCTCCTGGGGCAAACCTAATGAGCTGCGACGATATTGCATCCAAACCACCAGCATAGTGCAGTGAAAACCACTTCATCACAGTGACATATTTTGGGATCCATGCAGGGCTAATACGAATGCTGCTGGAAATACGGCCTTGTGTTCACTAACTCACCCAAGTTGCACTGTCCTGTAGATGTACAGCTACATCGGTGGTAGCAATGATGGGATTGCCTAATGCAGACAGGCCTTAGGCTCTGGACAGGGGGGGTTAGAAAACACAGTGGGGAAAATTCCAGGGCCCTGTCTACACTAGAATCCCTATCATCGCTCCTGCGGGTGGAGAGACACAGGTGGCGATGCAGGTCAAACTAGATGATTTGTAGTTCGCCCCAAAAAGTTTAGCGTTGACACAGCCAATGCAGGAGCGCCCCGACACAATCAGGAATATCCTGAGCGAATGACAGCCCTACCTGGGAGGTGTTTCCTAGTCTGCTTGGTCCTTACAGTTTAGTATCATGTGTCATTATCAGACAAAGAATCACTGGCAATATGTATTAGCGTGTTATTGTGAATTGCCAGCACTGGCCCAAATCTTACATAAAAACCACAAAAATCTCCACTCTTTTTTTTCCTGACAAAACTGTAGTTGCCACTTGTCCTGGGGTGGAACTCCACTAAGTGGGCCCCTTCCGAACCCTTCCAGGTCCCCAGAGGACTTCAGAGATATCAGAGTCTCATGTTGCAAAGATGACTTATTGCATCTATGTACATTTTAAGAACAAGGGGAAGCATCTCAGCAATTTCAATAATTCAAGGAAGAGTCAACAGTTCTGTTTACCTATTCAAACCAGGCAGCTTTATCCCCATCCTTTGATGTGCCTGGGGAAAGCTCAGACAGCTGCATTCTGGCCACGTGAGTTAGCTGGATGTTTCTGAGAGGAATATCAACAGTGTTTAACAGTGTTTATATTTCAGGGACACATGATATTAAGCTCCAAAGTTTACATCCTACTGAATTCAACGGAGGAACTTTGTCCTTATGTTAGTGCAATGGTTTACACCCAGCTCCCCGCAGACACAATATGCCATCAGTTTATATGCTGCGGGTTTACTTCACAACCAGAAGGGCTACTGCAGTGTTGCCAACTCTCATGATTTTGTCATGAGTCACATGATAATTATTGTTTTCCTTAAAGCCCCAGCTCCTGGAGTCAAGTGGAGATGTGATGCTTTCAGCCTTCATTCTTAAAGAAAAAGTAAGTTTCTTGCCCTTGTGGCTGTGGAGAAAGCTTCAAAATGTGACCCCAGTGCACCCTAAAGGCTCAAAACGCAGAAGGCAAATAAAAAGAACCCCAAATCGATTATTTTTACATAATCTTATGATTTTTGGTGAGACTGACTCATGATTTTTGAACATTTAGGGTTGGTGATACTGAGCTAGGAATGTCTGGCTTTATACATAGATGTTTTAATCCTGGGGAAAATATTAAAGTCCACAGAAAGACCCTCACTCTGCACATTTTCCATAAACATGGGTTTTCTATTATTCCTGACAATAGCTCTGAACTAATGCCCCTGCAGCCTGAATCCAGAGTTGAACTTCAGGTCGCCCTCATGGGACAAACCAAACCGCTGGCTCTGAACGCTTCCAAACTTGTGTGTTTGAGATCTGGATCTGAACTTCCCCAAATTTCAGGATTCAGCCCACTGCACAAAAAGGTTCAAGTAGTGAACTCAGAACCATTATCTGGATCCAGAGTGTGGATCAGTTCAGTATGATGGGGTTCCAAATTTGTAGCCCTGTCCCTGCCCCTCAAACTCCAAAGAGCAGTCATGTTAGGCCATTTTGTATCTCTCTGCACTGACAATGCTGATGATGCTCACAAAAGTCAGAAGTTATTTTGGAAAAATGCTTTAGATTTTAACTACCTCGTTTGGTGGCTTGCGTGAGATGTCTTCAACACATTCATGGATTTTAAGCCTAGCAGGGACCATTGTGATCATCTAGTTTGACCTCCATAACACAAGCCATAGGATTTCCATGAATTAATTCCTGCTTCTAGTCCAATAGCTGGGCTTGAACTACAGCAGTTCTTTTAGAAAAACATCTGATCTTAATTTTAAAATGTCCAGTGATGGAGAATCCACCACAACCCTTGGTAAATTGGTCCAAGGTTTAATTATCCTCTTAGTTAAAAATTTGCACCTTATTTCTAATCTGAATTTGTCTGGCTTCAACTTCCAGCCATTGGGTTTTGTTACACTTTTGTCTGCTAGGTTGAAGAGCTCAGGCAGCCCCTGGGCCAGCAGCAGTAGTTTGGGTGTGTGGGAGGGGGCTCAGGGCTAGGGGGTTGGGGGAGTGCGGGAGGCACTTACCTCGGGGTGGGGGGTGCTCCCCGGCTCCCACTGGCATGGCCCCCCTGCAGCTCCTCTGGGCGGGGGAGGGGTCTCTGCGTTGCCCGCACCTGCAGGCCCTGCCCACGCAGCTCCCATGGACTGTGGCACCCGGTGCTTGTGGTGGGAACAGCCCCTGCCTCCGCCGCCTCGGAGCTACAGGGATGAGGAGCCGGGTGAGAAGCCTCTGCCAGCCCCGCCAAGTGCCAAGCTCTCGCGCCCACAGCGCTGTCCACACTACCGAAACGTGTCACTCCGGGGAGTGGTTTCTTCACAGCCCTGAGGGACATACATGTTGCCGACGTAAGCGGCAGCGTGGCCGTGTTTGCACTTAAACCACGGCAGTGGTGCAGCTCCAGCACTACGGCTGCGATGCTGTAGCGGGTCAGGGCCGACGCTCACATAGATTCATAGATTCATAGATATTTAGGTCAGAAGGGACCATTATGATCATCTAGTCTGACCTCCTGCACAATGCAGGCCACAGAACTTCACCCACCACTCCTAAAAAAGACCTCACACCTATATCTGTGCTATTGAAGTCCTCAAATTGTAGTTTGAAGACCTCAAGGAGCAGAGAATCCTCCAGCAAGTGACCCATGCCCCATGCTACAGAGGAAGGCGAAAAACCTCCAGGGCCTTCCAATCTGCCCTGGAGGAAAATTCCTTCCCAACCCCAAATATGGCGATCAGCTAAACCCTGAGCATATGGGCAAGATTCATCAGCCAGATACTACAGAAAATTCTTTCCCGGGTAACTTGGATCTTACCCCATCTAAAAACCCATCACAGGCCATTGGGCCTATTTACCATGAATATTTAATTACCAAAACCATGTTATCCCATCATACCATCTCCTCCATAAACTTATCGAGTTTAATCTTAAAGCAAGATAGATCTTTTGCCCCCACTACTTCCCTCGGAAGGCTATTCCAAAACTTCACTCCTCTGATGGTTAGAAACCTTCGTCTAATTTCTAATCTAAATTTCCTAGTGGCCAGTTTATATCCGTTTGTTCTTGTGTCCACATTGGTACTGAGTTTAAATAATTCCTCTCCCTCTCTGGTATTTATCCCTCTGATATATTTATAGAGAGCAATCATATCTCCCCTCAACCTTCTTTTAGTTAGGCTAAACAAGCCAAGCTCCCTGAGTCTCCTTTCATAAGACAAGTTTTCCATTCCTCGGATCATCCTAGTAGCCCTTCTCTGTACCTGTTCCAGTTTGAATTCATCCTTCTTAAACATGGGAGACCAGAACTGCACACAGTATTCCAGGTGAGGTCTCACCAGTGCCTTATATAACGGTACTAAAACCTCCTTATCCCTACTGGAAATACCTCTCCTGATGCATCCCAAGACGACATTAGCTTTTTTCACAGCCATATCACATTGGCAGCTCATAGTCAACCTATGATCAACCAATACTCCAAGGTCCTTTTCCTCCTCCGTTACTTCTAGTTGATGCGTCCCTAGCTTATAACTAAAATTCTTGTTATTAATCCCTAAATGCATGACCTTACACTTCTCACTATTAAATTTCATCCTATTCCTATTACTCCAGTTTACAAGGTCATCCAGATCCTCCTGTAGGGTATCCCTGTCCTTCTCTAAATTAGCAATACCTCCCAGCTTTGTATCATCTGCAAACTTTATTAGCACACTCCCACTTTTTGTGCCCAGGTCAGTAATAAAAAGATTAAATAAGATTGGTCCCAAAACCGATCCTTGAGGAACTCCACTGGTAACCTCCCTCCAACTTGACAGTTCACCTTTCAGTAGGACCCGTTGTAGTCTCCCCTTTAACCAATTCCCTATCCACCTTTCAATTTTCCTATTGATGCCCATCTTATCCAATTTAACTAATAATTCCCCATGTGGCACAGTATCAAACGCCTTACTAAAATCTAAATTAGATCCACTGCATTTCCTTTATCTAAAAAATCTGTTACTCTCTCAAAGAAGGAAATCAGGTTGGTTTGGCACGATCTACCTTTTGTAAAACCATGTTGTATTTTGTCCCATTTACCATTGACTTCAATGTCCTTAACTACCTTCTCCTTCAAAATTTTTTCCAAGACCTTGCATACTACAGATGTCAAACTAACAGGCCTATAATTACTTGGATCACTTTTTTTCCCTTTCTTAAAAATAGGAACTATGTTAGCAATTCTCCAATCATATGGTACAACCCCTGAATTTACAGATTCATTAAAAATTCTTGCTAATGGGCTTGCAATTTCTTGTGCCAATTCTTTTAATATTCTTGGATGAAGATTATCTGGGCCCCCCGATTTAGCCCCATTAAGCTGTTTGAGTTTCGCTTCTACCTCAGATATGGTGATGTCTACCTCCATATCCTCATTCCCATTTATCATGCTACCATTATCCCTAAGATCCTCTTTAGTCTTATTAAAGACTGAGGCAAAGTATTTGTTTAGATATTGGGCCATGCCTAGATTATCCTTGACCTCCACTCCATCCTCAGTTTTTAGCGGTCCCACTTCTTCTTTCTTTGTTTTCTTCCTATTTATATGACTATAGAACCTTTTACTATTGGTTTTAATTCCCTTTGCAAGGTCCAACTCTACTTGACTTTTAGCCTGTCTCACTTTATCCCTACATATTCTGACCTCAATAAGGTAGCTTTCCTTACTGATCCCTCCCTTCTTCCACTCCCTATATGCTTTCTGCTTTTTCTTAATTACCTCTCTAAGATGCTTGCTCATCCAGCTTGGTCTACAACTCCTGCCTATGAATTTTTTCCCCTTTCTTGGGATGCAGGCTTCCGATAGCTTCTGCAGCTTTAATTTAAAATAATCCCAGGCCTCCTCTACCTTTAAACCCATAAGTTCTTCAGTCCAATCCACTTCCCTAACTAATTTCCTTAATTTTTGAAAGTCAGCCCTTTTGAAATCAAAAACCCTAGTTGCAGATTTATTTTTGTTAATCCTTCCATTCAGTTTGAACTGAATTAGCTCATGATCACTTAAGCCAAGATTATCCCCTACAACCATTTCCTCTATGAGATCCTCATTACTCGCCAAGACCAAATCTAAAATGGCATCCCCTCTAGTCGGTTCAGCAACTACTTGTTGAAGGAATCCATCAGCTATCGCATCTAGGAAAATCTGAGCCCTATTATTATTACTAGCACTCATCCTCCAGTCTATATCTGGGAAGTTAAAGTCTCCCATGATCACACAGTTTCCATTAGTATTTACTTTATTAAAAACATTAAAAAGGGCTCTATCCATATCCAAATTAGATCCCGGCGGTCTATAGCACACCCCAAGCACTATCCCAGGGGAGGCTCTAATAGCTTTCTTCCCCAATTTAATTATTGCCCAGACAGACTCAGTCATATCCATTTCATCGCTTCTTATTTCTTTACATTCTATCTCATTATTGATATACAGTGCTACTCCACCACCTTTACCTTTATTTCGGTCTTTCCTAAACAGCACATACCCTTCAATACCTGTAGTCCAGTCATGACTACTATTCCACCAGGTCTCTGTTATACCTATAATATCTGGTTTCACTTCCTGCACCAGTAACTCTAGTTCCTCCATTTTGTTACCTAGGCTCCTTGCATTAGTGTACAAACATCTTAATTTTTGCTGTTTGGCCTCACTCACATTCTGTACCCTATTAGGCACGGTTATTTTACTACCAGTATAACCTATTAGACTTGTATCTACACTGCCCTTCCTCCTACCTACAGCTGTATCCACTCTTACTTCATTTTCTTTCCACTCTATGCTAAATTCTGGCGTGGAGATTACCTGGACATCTCCCAACCATCTCCCCCAAATTCCTAGTTTAAAGCTCTCTTAATCAGTTGTGCCAGCCTCCATCCTAGAAGTCTATTTCCTTCCCTACTCAGATGAAGTCCATCCCAAGAGAACTGTCCTCTATCCATGAATGCCTCCCAATGGCCATACATCCCAAAGCCCTCCTTATAGCACCACTGCCTAAGCCATCTATTGATAGTCATAATCTTGTCACACCTTTGTTGCCCTTCTCTAGGAACAGGCAGAATCCCACTAAAGATCACCTGAGCCTCAATTTCCTTAAGCGTCCTCCCCAGCCTAACATAGTCTCCCTTAATACTTTCCAGTGAGAATCTAGCCGTATCATTTGTTCCCACATGAAGGATAATTAGGGGATTCTTTCCCGCTCCCTTTAGAATCCTTTTTAACCTCAGGTCTACATCCCGTATCTTAGCACCTGGAAGACAGCACACCCTCCTATTTTCTGGATCAGCTCTGGTTACAGGCCTATCTATTCTTCTCAATAAAGAGTCCCCAATCACATAGACCTGCCTTTTCCTAGTGACGGTGCTATTCTCCAGTCTATCCCCTGTTCCCTCTGGCTGCAAGTTTTTTCCATTCCCATTCTCCCTTGTAATCCTTTTTAACCCATCCTGTATCCTCCTGGGGCTCATATTTGGTGTAATCTCCATTAACTCTTCCCCTTTTCCTATAGGACTAACCGCTCTTCTCTTCTTCCTTGCCCTGTCACCTTCAGTGACTACCTGCTGAGCCCCTTCTTCATTTTCCAACTTTGCAAACCTATTCTGAAGCTCTATTTCTCCTTCACTAGCCCGTCTTTTCCTCTGCCTAGTTCTTTTAGTCACATGCTTCCACTGACCACTTTCCTCACCCAGTCTCCCCTCAGAATTCCCTAGTCCTGCTTCCATCTGCAAGTCTGAGCTTTTCCCTTCAGATACCTCATGTCTTTGCTCCATAATCTGCTCAAACCCCTTCCTAAACTCTACCAGACTTTCCACCTGCATCTCCAAACCTCTGATCTTTTCCTCCATCAGCTCTATCAGACGGCATTTCATGCAGACAAAACTCTTAACAGGTGCCCCCTCCAGGATCATGTACATACCACAGCTTACACATCCAGTCATCTTCATTGTGTCATCTGCTACATGGGTCACTCCCACTGCCACCTCTGAATCTGTCATAGCCTTCCCACCTAAATCCTGTTAATCTGGGAAACACAAACCACACCAAAACACCACCACCCACAGCAAAACCAAACCCCACACAAGCACCACAAGACAAACTCCGCTTTCAAACTCCCACTCAAACTCCCCTGTTTACAGCTCTGTTTGCTAGCTCCTGTGCTGCTGCCTGACTGGCTGCTACCTTTATAGGACCCCTAGTCAGTGAAGCCCCGCCCCCTAATCAGGGCTCAGCTTCTCTCCCAGCACAAAGCCCCTACACATACAAATACTACCAATACAAAGCCAAACAAACACAAATACCTTCTCCTCCAACAGAACTCCCACTCAAACTCCCCTGTTTACAGCTCTGTTTGCTAGCTCCTGTGCTGCTGCAGCTGTCTGTGCTGCTGCCTGACTGGCTGCTACCTTTATAGGACCCCTAGTCAGTGAAGCCCCGCCCCCTAATCAGGGCTCAGCTTCTCTCCCAGCACAAAGCCCCTACACATACAAATACTACCAATACAAAGCCAAACAAACACAAATACCTTCTCCTCCAACAGAACTCCCACTCAAACTCCCCTGTTTACAGCTCTGTTTGCTAGCTCCTGTGCTGCTGCAGCTGTCTGTGCTGCTGCCTGACTGGCTGCTACCTTTATAGGACCCCTAGTCAGTGAAGCCCCGCCCCCTAATCAGGGCTCAGCTTCTCTCCCAGCACAAAGCCCCTACACATACAAATACTACCAATACAAAGCCAAACAAACACAAATACCTTCTCCTCCAACAGAACTCCCACTCAAACTCCCCTGTTTACAGCTCTGTTTGCTAGCTCCTGTGCTGCTGCAGCTGTCTGTGCTGCTGCCTGACTGGCTGCTACCTTTATAGGACCCCTAGTCAGTGAAGCCCCGCCCCCTAATCAGGGCTCAGCTTCTCTCCCAGCACAAAGCCCCTACAAGCCTCTACACATACAAATACTACCAATACAAAGCCAAACAAACACAAATACCTTCTCCTCCAACAGAACTCCCACTCAAACTCCCCTGTTTACAGCTCTGTTTGCTAGCTCCTGTGCTGCTGCCTGACTGGCTGCTACCTTTATAGGACCCCTAGTCAGTGAAGCCCCGCCCCCTAATCAGGGCTCAGCTTCTCTCCCAGCACGAAGCCCCTACACATACAAATACTACCAATACAAAGCCAAACAAACACAAATACCTTCTCCTCCAACAGAACTCCCACTCAAACTCCCCTGTTTACAGCTCTGTTTGCTAGCTCCTGTGCTGCTGCCTGACTGGCTGCTACCTTTATAGGACCCCTAGTCAGTGAAGCCCCGCCCCCTAATCAGGGCTCAGCTTCTCTCCCAGCACGAAGCCCCTACACATACAAATACTACCAATACAAAGCCAAACAAACACAAATACCTTCTCCTCCAACAGAACTCCCACTCAAACTCCCCTGTTTACAGCTCTGTTTGCTAGCTCCTGTGCTGCTGCCTGACTGGCTGCTACCTTTATAGGACCCCTAGTCAGTGAAGCCCCGCCCCCTAATCAGGGCTCAGCTTCTCTCCCAGCACAAAGCCCCTACACATACAAATACTACCAATACAAAGCCAAACAAACACAAATACCTTCTCCTCCAACAGAACTCCCACTCAAACTCCCCTGTTTACAGCTCTGTTTGCTAGCTCCTGTGCTGCTGCAGCTGTCTGTGCTGCTGCCTGACTGGCTGCTACCTTTATAGGACCCCTAGTCAGTGAAGCCCCGCCCCCTAATCAGGGCTCAGCTTCTCTCCCAGCACAAAGCCCCTACACATACAAATACTACCAATACAAAGCCAAACAAACACAAATACCTTCTCCTCCAACAGAACTCCCACTCAAACTCCCCTGTTTACAGCTCTGTTTGCTAGCTCCTGTGCTGCTGCCTGACTGGCTGCTACCTTTATAGGACCCCTAGTCAGTGAAGCCCCGCCCCCTAATCAGGGCTCAGCTTCTCTCCCAGCACAAAGCCCCTACACATACAAATACTACCAATACAAAGCCAAACAAACACAAATACCTTCTCCTCCAACAGAACTCCCACTCAAACTCCCCTGTTTACAGCTCTGTTTGCTAGCTCCTGTGCTGCTGCCTGACTGGCTGCTACCTTTATAGGACCCCTAGTCAGTGAAGCCCCGCCCCCTAATCAGGGCTCAGCTTCTCTCCCAGCACAAAGCCCCTACACATACAAATACTACCAATACAAAGCCAAACAAACACAAATACCTTCTCCTCCAACAGAACTCCCACTCAAACTCCCCTGTTTACAGCTCTGTTTGCTAGCTCCTGTGCTGCTGCAGCTGTCTGTGCTGCTGCCTGACTGGCTGCTACCTTTATAGGACCCCTAGTCAGTGAAGCCCCGCCCCCTAATCAGGGCTCAGCTTCTCTCCCAGCACAAAGCCCCTACAAGCCTCTACACATACAAATACTACCAATACAAAGCCAAACAAACACAAATACCTTCTCCTCCAACAGAACTCCCACTCAAACTCCCCTGTTTACAGCTCTGTTTGCTAGCTCCTGTGCTGCTGCAGCTGTCTGTGCTGCTGCCTGACTGGCTGCTACCTTTATAGGACCCCTAGTCAGTGAAGCCCCGCCCCCTAATCAGGGCTCAGCTTCTCTCCCAGCACAAAGCCCCTACACATACAAATACTACCAATACAAAGCCAAACAAACACAAATACCTTCTCCTCCAACAGAACTCCCACTCAAACTCCCCTGTTTACAGCTCTGTTTGCTAGCTCCTGTGCTGCTGCAGCTGTCTGTGCTGCTGCCTGACTGGCTGCTACCTTTATAGGACCCCTAGTCAGTGAAGCCCCGCCCCCTAATCAGGGCTCAGCTTCTCTCCCAGCACAAAGCCCCTACAAGCCTCTACACATACAAATACTACCAATACAAAGCCAAACAAACACAAATACCTTCTCCTCCAACAGAACTCCCACTCAAACTCCCCTGTTTACAGCTCTGTTTGCTAGCTCCTGTGCTGCTGCAGCTGTCTGTCTCACTACAGAGATGGGAGCGGTTCTCCCACCGCTGCCGTTAATGCACCTCCCCACGAAGTGGGTAGCTCCACCGGCCTCGCGCTGTCTGCGCTGGGGGTTAGGATTCTTCACACCCCTGAGAGACGTAGCTATGCCAGGGTAACTTCTCAGTGTGGACCAGCCCTGTGGGTTTGCTTTGACTACAGTCAGTGGGTGTGACTGCAGCTCAGGGCCACGCACCCGACCTAGCTTTAATCTCGCTAGCTCAGGCCCAGAGCGAGCTGCAGCAGTGAAAGCTTCAGTGCAGGCTGTCCAGATTTGCACAGTACTCCTGGGGCTAGCCCATGCTGCCATGGCTCCTCTGGATTAGATTAACGCTGGCTCAGGTATGTCGGCTCGAGCAGCAATCATACCTAGGGATTGCAGTCTAGACCTACCCTAAGGATTGAACAGGGCACTGGGTGAAGGTTTGCATTGTTTTGTACCTTCTCGGTGGCTACAGGACCCATGGCTGTCACTTGGGTCCTCTGAAGCACAGTGACTCACTCCCTGCATGCGTAAATGCCTGTTTGAGGTTGCAGACAAGCGAGCACAAGGAGAGGCAACTCCCGCAGATACACACTGACGGCCTGGGCTCCATGCAACTCAGGATCCTGGGTATTCTGTCTGCTCCCACCAGACTCCATGCAGTTCCTGCATCTTCTGTGTAGCTATCTTGGGTATGTCCATGGAGGTCTGTAGATGTGCCAGTCCCAAATATATCTAAGGACCAGTGCTGGGAATGCTGAACTATGTGAATTATATCAGCTAGAACAATTGAGTGCTTTTCCCTATGAGTGACCCTGATGGGCCATGTGAATGTATGGAGATAGGAAAGTCTGGGAAAGAGGCAGCTTATTCAGCTTCAGAACTGATCTGGTGACCTTTGCAGGTTTATCAGAATGTAGGTGAACAAGCAAGCCTGATTAGTGTGTCTCTCCCTTTTGTTTGCTGACAGTATTGATCTAACCATCATGTGATCTTTGAAGATCTTCCTTGGGTCGACAGCCTCTGATCAACTAATAAACCCTTTAACTTTGATAAGACTTTTCCTAACCTGGCAGTTAACTATCAACACATAGAGAGCACGTGTCTATGCCACTTGGTAACAGCCATCTAATCACAGGGACAGTGCTCTCCTCTACATTTTGCAATTAATTCCATCTCTTGGCTCCTGGGAATGTGTGAATCCAGAGACAAGAGACTGGCTCCTAAGGAGGTGGGGACTCACTGTGAGTATGCAGCCAGAAGGGAATGACTCCCAAGGGGCATGGGTGCCTGCTGCCCAGAAAGAAGGATCCAACTTCCAGGATGGGGGTATGAGGAAGAGTGCCCATTGTCCAGTCAAGAAGGGAGGCCCAGGTGCTCATCTGGCTGCCCATGAAGTCAACAAGCAATTCTATCGAGAGAAAAACACTGAACTAAAGATGGAGGGTGCAGGGCCATCCCTAGGCATACGCAGCATACACGGCTGCATCGGACACCCGAAAATTTGGGGCACCACCGGGACTATAGGCGCTGACTTCTCATCTTGCCAGGGGGTGCTCGACCCCCCCGCCTCTGCTCCAGGACCTACCCCCACTCTACCCCTTCTCCGAAGCCCCCACCCCGCCTCTTCCCGTGCCTGCTCCACCCCTGCCCCGCCTCTTCCCCACCTCCTCCCCCAAGTGGCTCCATCCCCACTCTTCCCCCTCCCTCCCAGAGCTTGAACGCTGTGAATCAGCTGTTCGCGGCTCTCCAGAAGCACTGTGAGTGCAGGGCCACCAGCACACGAGAGCCATGGGGGGAGAGGAGGAGCTTGGCTCTGGTGGGTGCTCTGCACCCACTAAATTTTCCCCAGGATGCTCCAGCTCCGGAGCACTCACCCACGGAGTTCGTGCCTATAACTGGGACAGCAGGAAAGAGCAGGTCGGCTCCCACACACCCAGCGCGCTCTGCGGTCTCCTTACTAGGCAGAAGCCAGGGGCCATATTCGCAGAGCTGAATGAGCCAGCATAGGGGCATCAGTTTAATAATACTGCGTAGGGCCCCATAAATCCTAAGGACAGCCCTGGGAGGGTGCACTGTACACAGCTTGTGTGAAGAGCTGCAATAAAGCTGCTTCCATATGAGAAACCTGCTACAGTGCCCTGTAGAGCTGTGTGAATCACAGATTTTTTTGTTGTGCTGGCAGAGCCAAAAATTATGGGGCAAAAGAGTTTCGGATTGAACTGAAAATTAAATTTTTCATCTAACTGAAAAGAAAAAAAAAGAATAATTGAAATGAAAAGTTTTGTTTTGATTTTGAACTTTTTTGTTTTTACTTAAAAGTACAATAAAAGGACATTTTGAAACAGTCATTCTGAATTTTAAAAAATCAAAAGATTTCATTTAGAAAATGTCCAAAAAAAAAAACATTTAATTTTTTTTTCCAAAGTGAACAATTTGGTGCAATCAACACTAATTTGCAAAACGTTTCAGTGCTGCTGAATCTGCATTTTTGACCCCCCAAAAAATTTTTTGGCAAAAAAACGTCAAGCAGCTCGAATCCCCTGGGCTCTGAAAGAGCCAGTAGGGACCAGTTTAATGGAGTTCCAACCCTCTCTTTCTGCTGGGATTACTTTTTGGGCTCTGGGCCAAGCTTAGAAAAACATCATCCCCAATGACTAAACCATCAACATCCAGGAGAACTAGATGGACATTTTCACTATCCACTGCTTGCCTGGCATTTAATTACAGCTCAGCTCAAGCTACTGCCACAGAACAAAGGCTACAGGGTGAAAAAGCTAAAGGCACCAAGTTCACTGATGTGCACAGCTCTCAAATGTTCACAAATACATACAAAAAAAACACACACTGATGCAAACAGCTGTGGAATAAGCTCTCTTCTACATAACCCTCCCTCCCACCCCTGCCCAGTACATACAAATGCACAAAGCTGACATAGCTGGGGTTGCTCTTCTCCTATATACACACAACCACAGATGTGTACACAGACACACAAACATACACAGAGCAGGGCTAGTCCTTCTACATATACAACCATGTTATAAAAAAATCAGCACCTTTTAAGCCCCAATTTCAGGCACAAATGCCATCCCCTCCACCCTCAAGCACCCCGCACAAAGATGGGAAGGTCCCCCTCCCCCCCCACACCACTGTGTGCCAAGAGCAGTGCCAAGAGATTAGTTATAACCCAGAAGCTAGCTCAGGAGAGCAGCTCCTGGATGGAACCGGTTTGCTCACCTGGGGAGGTGCCAAGTAACCTTTTCACAAGCTGGAAACAGGAAATTGGATCGTCTAGCTTGAGCTGTGAGAGAGGGGGGAGAATCTGCTTCTGCCAGGTGACTGAGAGGGGAGGGAGAAGTCAGCATGCCCAGGTGATGGAGGGTGTGGCGGAGAGGAGCCACACCAAGCAGCTGACTAGGGAGTGGGGAAAGAGAGGGAGAAGTGGGGATACCCAGGTGATGGGGTGGGGATGCGGGAGAGGAGCCAGCCTTGGCAGGTCAGGGATGGGGGAGAAATGGCTGCTCCCCTGGCATGGAGGAGAAGATGGAAAAGTTTCTCCTGATAGGAAAAGGAGGGAGTTGTCAGATGGGGGAGGGGGATTACAAAGTTGCTCATGTCTAGGGATGCAGGGTGGAGTGGGGAAGCAGAAGCTGCAGGGGGGATGGGGAGAAGCATGCCCAGCTTAAGGGTCCCAGTAGGGTGCGTGGATGAGATGGGCTATGGCTCAGTCTGCGGGGTCTTTCCCCCAGTTTAGTTTATTCAGTAGCCACCCCACTGCTGTATTTCTGTCCCAACCGTACGCCTGAGGGGGAGTCCACCATGGCCGTCGCTCAGTTCACTGGGCAGCAAGCTCTGCCATGATGGCAAGTGGCCAAACAGGAGCAAGAGCGACGGACAGGAATGAGGAGAACACCAGCTGCCCAGAACACCAGCTGCTCAGGAGAACGCCACAGCCCAATGCAGCAGGGCGTGAAGAAGGCGTAGGCTCAAGACAGCCACTCAGCAAGCAGCTCTAGGAAAAGCCCTTGGGCAGGGGTCCTAGCAGGCTGCAAGTGATCCTGGGACTTGGAGAGGGAGGCCCTGTCTTCACTGAGAGCTGAACTGTTCTTGGACAAAGATCTGTCATGCACGGTGTGCCTGACGAGCGTGGACAGGCTAGAAATGCATCAGGGAGGTCTGGTTACAACACACTCAGTAAAAGCTGTAGGCTTGATTCTCAGTTTCCCCATTCCTGCACTGGGAAGGAATGCAGTGGGGCAGATAAAGGTAAGGTTTCAGAGTAGCAGCCGTGTTAGTCTGTATTCGCAAAGAAAAGGAGTACTTGTGGCACCTTAGAGACTAACCAATTTATGTGAGCATAAGCTTTCGTGAGTTTTGTGCTGATTGTATTCTGGAGTCATCCAAGACATACCCAGCTCCAAGGATAAGTTAGAATAGCCTCAGGGGATCCTGCTCCATGACTTGGGATCCTAAATACGACCCCAATACAAACAAATAGTAAGAGGTGATTTAGACACCCAGGCCACAGAACTGGGCTACTCCAACTCATTTCATATATGCCACAGCCATTTTCAGATACCAGCAGCCCGACGTGGATGTAAACACATGGCCTAGAGGGTTCAGCTATTATTAGAAAGTCTCTGAGCCGTCCTGTCCCTCTAAAGTCACCCTTTTATTCTCAACATTAACAAAAGCAAAACCAGAACCAACCAAACAAAAACAAAAACAAACCCCCAGTCCAGCTGATTCTGGAGGATTTTTGCTTTTCCCTCCATGGTTTGAAGCCTTATTTCCGGAGTTAAATCCCTAAATAGAGGGGAGGAATATACTTAACAATGGACTATAATGGGATCTTGACTGGAGCAGATATTTTGATCACTTTAATTCGTTTCACTTCAATTACTCTTTGTCACCAGCACAGGGAGGAAGTAGGGTGCTCAGGTAAGAATCACTGCCTGCTCTCTAAAGCCATATCTTACACTGGATTTCAGGTCTCATTAAGGAGCCTATTTACATATGGTTCCAGCTAAGTGGTTTGTAACGTGGCTTGGCTGGTCAGTGTGAATGTAGCCAAATTGCATTGGAAGCATGTTTTGCCTGAGATCATCACCATTCTGACTTAAAAGCTAGCAGAGATTGGCAATTATATTCAGAATTACTGCAGATGTTCATGTATTTCATCCTTACCTTGGCTAGAATGTGTTTCTCAAACACAGTTCAGCCCAGTCCATGCTGGCTGGCCAAACCATACTGCAGAACAATTTAGCTGGAGCAATCTCTAAGCCAAATTTAAACACTGCTCCTTTGCTCATTTCCCAACCCAGTGTGCATGCCGATGAAGAATGTCTACCATCCAGCTGCCTTCTAGCTCACAGTCACCACCAGAGAGCACTCTAAGACCAGAGTCAGGAGCACAGACAACTCAGAGCAGTGTAGGAGTTAGAGCCAGATGCAGGAGGATCTTTACCAGATCTTGTAAATTAGCTCTGCCTGTACATCTCTGGGTCAGTTTTATCTGCATGTTTTCAGGTCTCACCAGCCTCCATGGATTCAGAGCCCTCCTTATGCATCCTCCCTAATGGCCACTGCTCCGGTCAAGATACACGCCGGAGAGATCAGCATAAAAATTCAGGTGATAACAGTAGTCGATCTGAAACTCAGGAGTGCAGAGCCCCCATCACTCCTCAAGCTTCTCACTCCGCTTCATTAGAGATCAGGATCCCATTACAGCCTTCCTCTGTACCCCTTTCAGATCAGTATCCTGGCCCCACACTTTCTCTTCCTAACCATGGTGAGAACAAGCTTCTGCATTTGCCTGTATTTATTGGCTTTCTGTCACTGTTCATGTCACACCCCAGAGATGCAAATATGGCTTTACCTACTGGCTCTCCTTTCTTTTCCATTCTCCTCTTTCAGGATTGCTCTGAAATTGAGGGATCTGTAAAAACTGTAGGGTCTCTTTGCAACCATAGGCATGGCATGCCCCAGACTCCTGCACTGTCCACAGTGCCCAAATCTTTCTGTTGCGCCAGCCAGACACTCTGAGTGGGTTTGGCCTATTGTGGAGTTCCATGCTCAGGAGCATCTGGTATTCTGGCATGCTGAGTGGCACACCCAGAACTTGAAACAGGAAACATTGGGGCCCACAGGTAGCAGTTTAAGGAGTTGCAATCAAAGGTAAGAGACAGGGAACTAAGAGAGCTATTGGAGTAATCCTAGGACAGTGTCAAAGCAGCAGCACTGTGGGTCAGAACCAGCATCCATGGAAAAACACCGTATTCCAGCTGATTTTTATGGCAGGGCTGGGGGTGGTTCTAGTGAAGTTAATGCTCAGTAAAAATGCCCTGCAGAGACCTTAAAGCTTGTTTATCTAAAGAACAGGTACAGAATGTGCTGAAACCTGATCAGGAGAAACCAGGGGGAGTTCAGGCTCTCCAAGCCTATTCAGACTTCTGGTCCTTGTGCTGGAACAGGGCAGCAGTTTTGTAAAGTGGATTGGTGGGAACTACACTGAGAACTCAGCAACTCACTTCACCTCAGCTACCAGGTGGCAGCTTTTTCAATCACTACCAGCCTGGGTTAGATTCAAACCAGCCACACACAGCTGAAAGGCAGAGCAACCCCATTACAATCCCCCCATTCCACTTACTGTTTTAGGGCTAGAATCAATTCCCATTTAAGACAACTGCAGTCTTTCCATTGACTTCAATGGGAGCTGGATCTGACCTTTCCACAGCAGTCCTGTCTCAAGACCTAAGTTAGCGGAAACACAGGGATTGTTGTAACAAAACACTCACACAGCAGAACAGATCAATGGCTGCAGCTCAGCTATTTGCTGGCATTCGAAGACAAATCAGCAGGGGAGCCAGGAGAGAGCAAGCGGAATGATGATGCTTCCCTGAAGACACTGAATGTCTGAGCTAAAGTAGCCAGAGTACCTGGTGAAAGGAATCTGGCCAGTGATGTGTATCATGGAGGCTGATGTGTATCTGAAGCTCTCCTTCCTTTTCCAAACTGCAGCCCTGCCAGAAGCAGCAGCAGGGAAACATCCATGGTGTGAAGAAGGAATTGATAAAGCTCAGCTGTCCCAGGAATGGCTGACTGAGGTCATTCCTTGTCAGTTTGGGGGCAGCTTCCACTTTTGGGGAGAGGTGCATGTCTGGGAGCATGGAAGCAGGGTGAATAGTGGGGAGTATTATGGGCAGGAAGGGGGTTGTGTGTCATCTAGAGATTCCATCAATGTATCTTTTTTAAGCCATGTTACATGGTTTAATAAAAATCACTCAGGACTTTATTTAATACAAACTATTTTAACTCCTATAGCTGCCTTTCTTCCTGGGATCTCACAGCACTTTGCAAGCTTGAATAAATCAAACTGCACAAGCCTGCCAAGCAGAGTGATTATAGACTATTCCCATTTTACACATGGGAAAGCTGAGGCAGAGAGCCAACAGGCACAAAATAAGTTAGGACAGATGAGGCTGGGGCTGGAATAACTAATCCAAAGGCCATACAAGCCTGGCTTATGCTAGCATGTTCTGCACCCATTATCAGCTGCCCTGTTGCTGATGATGGTTTAAATATGAGTGGCTCTATCTATACTTGGATGCTGTGCACTCAGTTTCCTACCATTGCTAAGATAGGTTCAGTTCCACCTGTGAAGGAAGTTCTAGTACACACAGTGGTCCAGGCAGCTGCAGGTGTTTTAAGCATTGTATCATCTAACCCTGCCTAGGAGTGGTTGATGTGACATTGGGAGCAGCACGCTGTCAGCAAGAGGGCGTTCAATTAAATTAAAAGGTGGCAAATTCAAAACTGTTAAAAGGAAATGCTTTTTCCATTAAATGTGCAATTAAGCAACGGAACTCACTGCTGCAGGAAGTTGTTAAGGCTAAGAATTTGTAAGATTCAAAAACAGATTAATGACTTATATGGATAACTACATTTGTGTAGTACAGAGCCCAAGTGACTTGGCTTATGAGGAAAATTTCAAAGGGCTAATGCATATAGCTCAGCTATAACTAATTGGTCAGGGACATGGTGGCGGGGGGAGTTGGTCAACATGTTGCAAGGGGGTGTAACTTTGAGCAATGGGCTGAAACTGAGCCTAGGAAAAGAAAAATGTAGGGTGACGAGGAGGGATAACTGTCTAAAAGAGAGAGGGATTCGGCTGTGGAATAATCTTCCAAGGGAGTGCTGGAAACCCTATTGTTTGGGACTTGTGAAACTAGACTGGCCAAAGCTTTTTAGAATGTGCTGCAGGGAGCAATCAGACACTGACTGGATGCAGAGGGGGCACAAGAGGAAATGGCTGCATTACTTAACATTTTCCACCACTAGCTTCCACAAACAAAGGGTACCACTGTATTAAGCATATGCTCCCTGCACCTGCTCTGGGTTTCAATCCAGTTGCCCTTGGGTAACGTTTTTTTACAGGTAAAGGGCATGCTCATGTGGGTCTGTGAGAAGCACCTGAAGCCTAGCTACTATACTGAATCAAACCCCACTGAACCCGTCATCCCCCAGAGCGGGGCAGAAATGACACCCAGTTTGATCTAGAACGAGTCATTCACATACACTCCCTGGAGCAGATTTCACAAAGAAGACAGTACATTGCAAGTACAGACCCCAAAGGGCAGAGTGAATCCTGGATGAGAATGAGGGGCGGTGGCAAAGTAGAAGGGGAGCAGCATCTCCCATAGCTGCCCCACCCCATCCCCATAGTCAGCTTCTCTGCAGGCAAAGCTTGGACTAATAGAAAGTATATGGGAGGAGAGCCTGTGACCCAGGGCTTCAGGAGCTGCAGCTGAGGTACTGAGGAACAGCCTGGCACCCACTCAGGAATGTGTTCACTGATCAAATAGCTCATGAATGGGGAGTGGGGTTGGAGGGTGCGGGGGGAGAGGGATTAAAAAGTACGTGGCTCCAGCTCCAGTGCTCCCCACCCTCCTGGTGAAATAATTAGTCATAATCCAGTCTGGAGAAAGGATTCCAAGTCCATAACAATGAAAGAGTGAGAATCACTAACAATGCCCTCCGCCCTCCCCCAGCTCTCACTGTAGACTCAGAGCAAACAGGAGGAGCCAGGCTCATACCCAGTTCAGGGCTCCGATCCCCGATCCACTCTTCCCTCAAGACCTGCCATCCTCAGGGTGCTTCACTGCTGCTGTATGTGCTAGGGATGGGCCAGAAGCAAGGCCAAATGCTTCTAGCCGTGTCTGCGCGGGCGGTTAGGCTCACATAGCTGCAGCACTCAAGCGTGTGGATTTTCTCACCCCCCACCCCGACCCTGACCACCGTAGCTATGTCGACTTACCTTCGAAGTGTAGAACAGGCTAACGTACATGCACACCCAATACATGCCTCCCCCTCATCTTCCACGCCATCACTTTCTTCCTCCTCTTTGCTTTTCCTTCCAATTTCTCCCTTTCCCCATGCCATGGAGACCCAGTCCACAACAAAGCACAGTGCTATAAAAATAAATAAAATCCAGAGGGGCATCGGATGTGGCATGCAGGTGACAATGGAAGAGCTGCCACTCAATAGAACAGGACCGTTGTGGTGACATGGATATTTTGGGGGCAAGAGAAGTGGCTTGAAGTCTGATGGGCTGATCCTCAAGTGGTGTAAATCAGCAGTGAAGCGGCACTGATTTACACCAGATGAGGATCTGGCCCTGAATTACTAAATCTCAGTGGGGTGAGAGACAGAGAAAGGCCCAGACTATACGAATGTTTCCTACCTTGGGGAGAGTTTGTTTGGATCCACATCTAAACTTCATAGCTCACACCTCTTTTTACAATGGGCCCAAACCGGAATCCTAGACTCAAACATCTTTGAACTGAAATCCTAGTGCTTGACTTGGTTGAGAAAAAGGGGCTTTATCCAGCACCTGTTATGCCTAAGTCCTTGCCACACTGACAAACCAGCACAGGAGACATCTCTTTATCCAAGTTTCCCTCTCGCTGCGGGCTCTGGAATCCATGGCATTTAAGCTATTGCCTTTCCCATCTCCGTCCCAGAAAGCTGTGGTGATGGATGCGAGGGATGTTGTAATGCAGATGCAGATAATTGGCCTGACACTGCTTTCAAATGCTTGCTCACCTGAGCACTTCAGCAATGCTACTCACATGACTAAGGTTAGATGAGGCAGTGTGGTCCGATGGTTAAAGAGCTGGCCGGGCACTCTGCAGGCCTGTGGTCTATTCCTGACTGCCACTGACCTCTGTGGAGACCTGGACAAGACACTTTGCCTCAGTTTCCTCTCCCACACTTTGTCTGTTGAGATTGTAAATTCTTTGGAGCAGAGACTGTCTCTTATTATGGGTTTGTCCAGCGGCTAGCACAAGGGGGCCCTAATCTTGGTGGGGGCTTTGAGATGCCAGTGTAATACAAATTAATCAGGCCTAATCAGGGGGACCAGATAGCAAGAGCGAAAAATCAGGACACCTTTTTTTTGTGGCGGGGGGGGAGGATAATTCCAAATATAAGACAAAGCCTCTTAATATTGAGTTGGTCCCGCTATTATCAGGATGTCTGGTCACCCTAGGCCTAAGACTTTAATAATGTGGCTTGCTCCCAATTTAAGCCATGTACAGTTCAATTAGATGTCATGGTGATTGACATCCTACAAATTCTTGTCGTCATCACACTGTAATTATAACAGCAACAAGCTGTGCAAGAGATACGTTTTTTTGATGCAACAATGATCTGAAGAGGTTTTTTTTTCCAATTGTGTCACTGCAACTTAATTAAAAAATAATGAAATCCTCCCAGACCAAAATGTGCTTCATGTTGACAGCGCCCTTCATAATGAATTTACAAACCACCACTCGATTGAAATGTTTCCTTAAAAAAAAAAAAAAAAAAGAATGTTTTTTTTAAAGTGAGGAAAAAATTCATTTATAGATGGGTGTAATGTGCTAAGGGGATGACCTCAGCTACCAAGCACTCTGCTGCTTTTATTAGCTAATATCGGCAGAAAATGCTTAGTGAAATAGCTACCCATCCCATCAGATTTATTACCCTGCCCATTTGCTTTTTTATTATCATTAGCTTAGCTTGAAAGGACCCTCCACCTTTCTCATCCTCTTGATTCTTTCTGCCCTGGCTCCAGCATCCAAAGTCAAAGATGGATCAGGACACATTCAGATTCCTTATTATCCAGCTGTTAGACTGATTTATTTAGGGGCTGTTTTAGTTACCCACCCTGGTGCCAGTCCTGCAATCTAACCCAGGTAGATACCCACTGAAAAATGAGGATCCAATCAGAGTACCAAAACCTGCGTTTGGCTTTATGATTTAGCCTACCAGTCCAAGATGGCTTAAAAAGCCATTCCCTAATAGTCCATGACTAGAATTAAGCTTTGTGGAAATAAGAGCTACAATAGCTACTATTAACAGACATGTTTTTGCAGGTAGGTTTTGTTTTTCTTCAGTGAATGCAGAATTTTTAAAAATTCCCCTGACACACTGCAACTTAAATACAGCAGCAATGAGTTAGCACAACTGTTCTCAGCCTTTATATCTCAAACTCCAAAGGATTTGGTGCATCACATCTATCACATCACTAGTTAAACTTACAATGGGCTCTTATCCAGATACTATGCTGAAGCTAACCTGTGTGGTCCACCTGGTTGTGGGCTACTTACCATCAGTAAAAAGAAAAGGAGTACTTGTGGCACCTTAGAGACTAACCAATTTATTTGAGCATGAGCTTTCGTGAGCTACAGCTCACTTCATCGGATGCATACCGTGGAAACTGCAGCAGACATTATATACACACAGAGATCATGAAACAATACCTCCTCCCACCCCACTGTCCTGCTGGTAATAGCTTATCTAAAGTGATCATCAAGTTGGGCCATTTCCAGCACAAATCCAGGTTTTCTCACCGAGAGTGAGTTTGTGTGTGGGGGGTGGAGGGTGAGAAAACCTGGATTTGTGCTGGAAATGGCCCAACTTGATGATCACTTTAGATAAGCTATTACCAGCAGGACAGTGGGGTGGGAGGAGGTATTGTTTCATGATCTCTGTGTGTATATAATGTCTGCTGCAGTTTCCACGGTATGCATCCGATGAAGTGAGCTGTAGCTCACGAAAGCTCATGCTCAAATAAATTGGTTAGTCTCTAAGGTGCCACAAGTACTCCTTTTCTTTTTGCGACTACAGACTAACACGGCTGTTACTCTGAAACCTGTTACCATCAGTAGTACATGCAAGTTTACAGCAAAAGGGATTGCAGGGAAGTGAAGCTCTCTGGCTCCCTCCATGGGTGAAAAGGGAAATTGAAGGGATTCTGCCTGGGGTCAAGTTTATTTGCATGTACTTTATTTATTTATTTGCAAATGCTTCAATGTTGTTTCAGAAAATCTAACTTATTTTAACTTAATTTAGACATCCCACAGCTTGAGCCCCATTGAGTCTGTATATAGGAATGAAGAAGGGAAACACATCAAGCTAGGTTCACTATCCACGCCGAGTGTGATGGGAAAAGGAAACAAAAAGCACAAATGGAGGGAAGTAAATTCTATTTTAAAAATTCTTTACTTTTCAATATTCGCAGGTGTTAAGTAATACCGGTGGAGCTGATGGAAAAGCACTAAGTTTTTGTGAACATTTTTGAAAACGGTGAAGTAACTGTTTTTCCACGGGGTTAGAAAAGGAAATATTTTTCAGTATTGCAAAATTTTTCACCAAAAAAATGTAACCAAAAATAGCCACTTAAAAAAAATTAAAACAGAACATTTGTTTTGCTTTTTTGTTCCTCCTCTGCCACCTTTTTTCCACTGAAAAAGAGGAGAAACCAAAACTCAAACTGAAAAATATTTGTTTTGAAAAAAAAAGTAGAATTCTTTTTCATATTTTGAAGTCAATTTTTCATTTTAAAAGAATTTAAAACAGAAATAAAATACTTGACCAACTCTAAACACAAGTAAGGCTAATTTTTAAAAGTCCTATCTGTGTCCCTTAAAATCCAGCCACAGCATCAAACCACCACTAAGCATCTAACCCCCTTTACTAAGCAAGCAAATTGAGATGCTAGCCAAAAAGAGGCCTTCAGGACCCGCTGCCAGTATCCTGGATTTGTTTCAGTCAATCTTCAGGCCAGGGCATGGTACAGAGGTAACACTTGCTGTTCCAGTGGATGCTAACCTTGCATGCACAGACTGGCAAGGGAAAACAACCCAGACTCATCCTGGTCCTCTGATCCTGTGCATCTGATCACTGGATATTCCCATCCTGCCTCCAGCATGCTACATATAACAGTAATAGCCAGAAACGGCTCAGATCTTTCTCCTGAAACCCAAAGGGATGTTCATGGATGATGGTTCCACACCAACGGAGTCCCTCAAGGCTCAATCCTCTTCCTCATATTATTCAACATCTATACAAAACCACTGGGAACACTGCTGAGACAGCATGGGCTGAAGAGGCAGCAGCATACACATAACCCAGTTCTGTCTCCTTTATCAGATGGCCAATGTAAATGTCACATGATCAAAGCGGTGTGCGAGTTACAGGCCACATGGGATCTGTGTGTAGCTTCATGTTGCGGCTGCAAAGGGGCTGGCCCTGCTCCTCTCTCCTCTGAGCGTGTGTGGTTAAAGAGGAAGGGGAAAGAGATAGAGGGAGGAAACATAGACATCAGAGAACTCCAGATGAAAGCATTTGATATCATCTCCCATAAAACAATCCCTAAATCCCTGCTCTGCTGAGCAGCCTCTCGCATGTTTCCCATCTCACAGGCTGGCTGAAAAGTAGAGAACTCTACAGGGTACACAGACAGATTCTTGGTGGGAGAGGCTCCCCCACCCACACACACACACCTCCCACTCATCATCCCCCCGCCCAGTGCAAGACATTCCCTTCTGGTGAGCAATCAAACCAAGGAAGAACACAGTGCAGCCTTTATATTTGCACTTCTCCTACTCCTATATCCCTTTGTCAGATCCTCTCCGTTCTCTCTCCTCATGAGAGCAGAGCAGAGAGCATGAGAACATCAAGAGACGTTCACTTGGGGCAGAGTTCTTTGCACTCGCAGTTACCTGAGTAATTCAAAATTAACAGTAATATTTATATAATGACCCCTTGGCTGGGGCATCAGCAGGGATTAATCACAGGACCTCCAATGCACAGACCTCATTCACTTGAGCTAAAGGGTTGATGGCAGTAGCAGACGGCTCTCTCCTGTGAATCAGCTACAGACTGGGACACAGACACACTTGGCCAGTGTGTTACACTTACAAAACCTTCCCTCCAAGAATCTCAAAGCGCTTTACAAACATTAATTAACCCTCACATTCCCTGGCCCCCACTAGGGAGGAACCATTAAATCTGCTTTGAAGATTTCTGCAATGAAAACAAACAGAGAATTCAGTCTTTTGCTGCAGCACAGTGACTCTTTGAAGCAGCTGTACTGAGTATTACTTGGTTAATTTGTTTTAATTAGATAGTGCCTGGATATGCTTTGAAGATGCAAGGTGCTGCATGAATGCTGTTATTATTACAGTTGGATAAACTAAAGCACTAAGGTCTTGATCTCAGCATTTAAGTCGACAAAAGTTTTGCCATTGATTTCACTGGGAGCAGGACTGGGCCCTAAAAGGTTAAGTCATTTGCCTTAGATTGTACAGCAGGGGCAAGGCTGAGTGTAGAACCCAGGAGCCCAGCCCACTGCACACCTGCTTACCTCTCCCATCATGCACCAGTCTCCCCTAATGGTGAGTGGAGGCCCAGGCCATGGCGCACCATGGGAGATGTGGCCTGGCTGGGGAGCCAGGCTCTTAGAAGAGAATGGAGACACAAGGAAACTGAGTTGCAACTTCCATGAGACACTGGAGCAAGGACACTTGGATTTTCAGGTGTTTGATATTTTTACACTGAAAAAAAAAAAAGTCAGTATGTTTCACAGAGAGCAGGCACTTTTCGATGGGAAATTTTTAGCCAGCCCTAACTACCTATTCTGGGGGCAGAGGCCTTCAGTTTCCAGAATTGCCAGTCCAGAGCCCTTCACCAGCACTCAGAATTTCACTCGAAATCACATTGCCAGCTAGGCAGAAAATGGTTAACTTCAGAGTTTAACTTAGGTTTCTTCCTCTCCTCCCCAAAAGTAGTTCAATAGGGAGGACGCAGTAGCAGAGATCATGACCCGGTGTAATTCTGGGAGCCATCCACCCCCAGGGAGGGAGCCTGCATGATTTACACAGAAGCAGAATAGCTGTATTTTAATGAGACCTAGTAGGACAAGCTCCAGTCAGATGTTAAGAATGTCTTGTTCAGAGGCAGAGATTCACAGTGGGTTTATTCGCAGTATATGCCACCTCAATACGCCACTTCAGCTGGTACCTATTGTCTCAATCCGGCTGGGGTAAGAATCTGTCAGCCATCCACAAATCAGACTTCAGTCCCAGCCCTCCAGGGAGGAGAGTTGGGGTTTATTTCCATAGCAGTTTGGCTCAGGGCTACCCTGTTGGTGATTCTGTGTGTTTCTGTCTGTATGATTGAGAGAGAGAGACACACACACACTCTCTCTCTCTCTCTCTCTCCAAACTAGGGCTGAGGTGCAGGTGGAGAGGAATGTGCTTTTACTCATGGCTCTGCAATCACTTTTGCATTTTCCCATTCTCCCAGCCCTACTGGTCTTCATTTCAGGCTCTGCCCCTAGCAATTTAAAGTGAATCACCCCTTCACTAGGTGATGCCAGTTACCACCCTAGCTCACCGGAATTTGCTAGGGTAGCAGCCTCACAAACCACCTCCTGCTCCCCTTCCTCCATATACCCCAGCAAAATTGCTCCATAGAAGAAGTGAGCTGTAGCTCACGAAAGCTTATGCTCTAATAAATTGGTTAGTCTCTAAGGTGCCACAAGTCCTCCTTTTCTTTTTGCGAATACAGACTAACACGGCTGTTACTCTGAAATCCATAGACTCTCTGAACTCTGGCCCCAGCTGTAAATGGATTCTGTACATGGCTTTCTAGAGTCTTTGGGCTTGTCTACATGAACACTTACCCAAGCTGGAGAGTAAATCTACACCACACAAAGTGCCTGTGTGGACCCTGCTGTCCCGCATTAGAAGTCCCATAGCATGCTTTAATCTACTCCCATTTCAAAGTGGGGAGGAGCAACGTGCACTATGGAACTTTTAGTGTGCAGCAGCAGGGTTCACACGGACACTTAATGTGCAGCAGGCTAGTGCAGGGTAGATTTACACCCCAGCTTTCTGCGAACTAAGTGTTCATGTAGACCAGCCCTCAGGGGAGTTCTAAAGCTCTAATTCAAATTAACTTGCTCTTCCTCCAGACTTGGTCACATAATGCACACTCTGTCCTCAAACTCACTCACCAAGATGTTCAATAATTAGAGGTAAGGAAATGCTGGATGGGCTCCAAATTCCATGAGTATCCTGATCCCTCATTATTGGAATGATAATAGTCCTTAGCGGTGGCAACGGAGATCAGAGCTCCACCGTTCTAGGCATTGTACAGACAGTAAGAATCGGTCTGTGCCCCAGAGAGTTTACATTCTAAATAAGCAAGACAAGCAAAGGAAGGAGGAGCCTCATTTTACAGACAAGGAACAGAGCTATTAAATGATTTGCCCCAAGGGTGCACAGGGAGCATGTGGCAGAGCCAAGTATTGAACCCAGGTCTCCTTAGGCCCAGCCCAGTTTCTTCAATGCAAGACCACCCCTTCTATCTGAGCTGGACCTCGAGGGATCTTCTAGCCTCAGGATGCGACCCAACCGGATTTCCATCCGATGAAGTGAGCTATAGCTCACGAAAGCTTATGCTCAAATAAATTGGTTAGTCTCTAAGGTGCCACAAGTCCTCCTTTTCTTTATGGGACAGTTCTGGTATTGACAAGGATGTCCTATGCCACGCACGCTACAACCAGGGTGCAGGACATGAGAGTACCTGTAGATTCAACACAGCATCATGATGTGACAGTATCACACCAACTTGTGACCATGCAAACATCACACTCTTAGAGGTGGCCACCCTACCTGCAACACCACCATGTGGCTCTGGAGTTGACATGAGGCCAAGAGAAGATCAGGGTGTGGGGTGGATTCTGGTTCCGCCTCTGCCTCTCACATTATTTTTTCCTCCAGTCAGTCATACAGCACCACTTGCTGGTGCTGCCTTATCCAGGAGAGCCTCTGGGGCATCCATTCTATTCTGAGGACCACTTTATCTACAATGGTTTTGCCTTTGTGTAACTAGGGAGCACTTAGCCCTGGAGACTGGAAACTGATTCAAACTGGAAAGCAACCAAACGGGAGATGGAGGGAAGGGTGGGCAGGCGGGGCTTGCAAATCTGCTTTCAGTTGGGATTTGGTTAAATTCAAACGGTGGGTGATTCGGGCCCCTCTTGTTTATTTGAACCCCAAAGTTTGGGGTCTGTAGCTCCAGCTTTGGCCTAGCTTGGGCTCACACAGGGAGGAAAAGGGCCTATCTGTGGGGACAAGGAGTCAAGCTGGAAGGGGCAGCAACGGGTGTGGATTTTTAAAGAGAAAGGAATCGCTGCATTCAGGGCAAATGGCAGCCTGCTGATACATCTCACCCAACAGGGTGGAAGGAAGGTGGGTAACTGCCTGCTACTTGTGAGCTATAGCCCAGTCCATCCCATGACTACAAACTATTGCAGCGCTGTCTGCCTGAAGGCATGACCCCCACCATACACCACACCCAGGGCCAGCTTTGCCACAAAGCAGAACAGGGCAGACAATTTGTACTGGCTATCTATTTTGACATTGACTCTGGTCAGCGAGGGACAGACTTTTTTCACTTAGCCGGGAGGAGCAAAAAGAGCCACAGTCCCCAAACGCTGGGTCCTGTGCTGCAGGGTTCACCCATGATGCAAAGTCACATGGGGCTCAGTCAGCCATAAGTATGTTACCTGGTGATACTGTTATAGTCCTTTATTATTTAGCACCTTGAAGTCCCAGCGAGGGAGCAGGACCCCACAGTGCTAGGTGCTATACGAAGAAGGAACACAGAAATGATCCCTGCCCACTCCTGCAATGACACCTCAATAATTGGTGGCCCATGATCCCACATACTAGTGTTTGGGAGGAGCTGGCTTTTGGGGGTATCCCCCATAACAATCTGATCTGGGCTGACAAATCCTATCAAGCCTGGCATCATGCCTCCAGCAGCACCCCGTGCTAGAGAGGAAGGTGTAATCCATGCCCAGGGTGCACTTGAGCAATGCTGCATCTGCTGGGAACATAGCTCTCCCCATGGCCAGAGGGAAAGCATAATAAACGGCAGTCAGAGCTGCAAGAAGGCTCCACGCCGTCTGTCCAGGAATACATCCACAAAGGGCAAGGAGAAGACACAGCCGCATTCTCCCCAGGAAGGCTTCTCTTCCACGTCCTTGCCACCTGACTTCTGAAGACAGGCGTATCCAGGGCATACAAGCACAGGAAGAGCCTGCTGCTTCCCCACCCAGCCAGCCCTCTCTTGCCACATCACAGCGAGACAAGTGTCGGCTGAGCCGGATGTGCAACATCCAAGCTGGGTTCAGCAAGGGCAGGCTTGGACTCCAGCCCACAATCACACACAGCCTCCTGGGACCAATCAGAGTGACATCTGTGCAGCCCCAGAGAAGGCAACAAAAGAGTGAACAGCTGGCAAAGCTCTTGGGGATTGCAGTGCCCCAGGTTGCTGCAGTCGGCCAGAGCCAGGCCAGAGGGCAATGGGTGCCCAGAGGCAGGTCGAAGGGTGCCCAGAGGCTGTACCATACCCAGGCTGGGGGGAAAATGAGCCAGGGTGCCAAGTGTCTCCAGAACCAGAGTGACAGGGTCCCCCCTCCTCCCCCCCCGAGTTTGGGGGATGAGAGCCAGGGCAGCCTGGTGCTTTGCCGGGTGCGCTGCACGGAGCTCTCAGAGACATGCTTCCCTCTCTACTAGTCTTTTCCCGCCCAGGAGGAGGGCTAGAGGCATAGGGCTCCGAGTCAGCTTTGAGGCTCAGACAACTTGGCTCGCACCAGTAGCTTTTCACTCAGGATTTTATGGGGCTCCCTAGAACAATAAGCCCCCTCCCCATGGCCCCAGTGCAAAGTTATTTTACAATTCTTATTTGAAGCAAATGTTTAGTTGTCACCCAGGCAACGGCTCAAACATGCCTCACCTCATGGCCTCCCTGCAGCCTCACAGGGCTGCTGGGGAGCTGGGAAGCAGAGGCAGTGCCAGGCGCCGAGGAAATGAGCTCGGCATCCTCCCCCGGACAAAGACCTGAGATGGGAAACATCCCCAGCCAGGTTCCTGGGCAGTCACCTCATTCAGCATGTCGGCCCTAACACACAATCCCCAGCACATGCACATACCCCCTCTAGCAGGCATGATCCCCCAACACACACAACCTTCCAGCCTGAATGATCCCCCAACACACACACACACACTTCTAGCAAATGTGGACGCCACCATCCCCCTACACACACAATTCCCAGTGCACACTCCTCCAGCAAGTCTGACACCCCCCCAACACAAACACACACATGCAACACCCAAAACATATGCCTCTAGAAGGTGTGACCCCCCCAGTAGGCATGATCCCATTAACACACACCATTACACAACCCCTGTAGCACGTGACCTCCCCCAACACACACACACACAACCCACCCCCAAAGCACATCTCTTTAGCAGTCATGAACCTGCAACACTCACAAGCAAACCCCACCACACACCTTTAAGAAGCACAAACCACCCCAAGATATACGCACACCATGCGCCTCAACTTGCACTCCTCTCACATGCATGCACATGCAACCTCCAGTGCGTCCCCTTCTTCTTGACACACACCGCTAACTGGCATGAACCCAATACACAACCCTTCCGTCCACTTGAGGGGTTATCTAGCCTGGGCACAGGCTATGACCAATCCCTCAGCAATCCTGCACTCCTAACGCAGACAAGACTCCCACTGAAGTCAACAGGAGCCCTGCCTGCGTAAGGAGACTGGGGCCAGGCTCAAGGTTTCCATATCAAATATGTTCTGCTAGCAAGTCAAAACAAAGATCTTCTAGCACTGCATGCTCCGCCCGCTATCAGGAACTGAGCTCATCACATCACTGCCGATAAAGAGGAGGCAGGAGGTGATGCCGTCAGAGGATAAGAACAGGGCTCGCTCTTCCGTGCCTCCAGGGTCCTGCGTGAGATACTGGCACCAGCAACACATGGGTGTTACTTTAGCCAAAGTAGGGAGACAAATCATGCCAGAATACGGGCAGAACCTGGGGGGAAGGGCAGAACCTGGGGGGAGGAGGGGGGGGGGAAGGCTCTGGGATGACTGGCACACTTGGTGCTATATGGCACTTGGAGCCAAAGAATAGACCAGGCAAGGAGTACACAGGAAGAGACACAACCATCTTCTGGTCTAGGTTCTTCTGCACATACCATCATGGTATCCAAGCACCTACGGAGGGATAGCTTCTTAATATCCCTGTGCCAGGAGCTGGCTTCTGGCAGATGTCTGTAAACGGACAACTGTGGTGCATGTGAGAGAGTGTACAATTACACTTGGGTCAATTGCTGGCTGTGACCTACCTCCACCCCACACTGCTCCTCCTCCTCTTCCCTCTCCTCACCCCAAATGGGTAAACATAACGAGCATGGGAGTGGTGGTGTCAAATGAGGCACCAGGCAAATGAACAAGCCACATCCCGGCAAGTCCTTCTACAGCACTAGCCCAGCGAACACATGTAGTGGCCTCCCTGCGAGGTTACAGAGGGGCCCAAATAACATCAGCTACCTTCTGGTCCACGATCACGCTGCTGGCTATGGGTTGTCCAGCTCTGTGCTGCACTAGCCAAGATTGAGGCCTGCATCTTTAAGGTTAGACAATACATGTGAAATAGCAACTAGGCCTAGTTAGGGCAGGAGACTGCAGACAAGACATGCTCTGGTTTCAATAGTTTTAGGTGTGCAGGGAATGTAGGACAGCGCCTGTTGTATTATACACATTGAAGTCCTTCCGCTACCTACAAAAATCGTCACTGCTTGGAACTCCGTCCCTGCCTGAATGCTGAAAATCAGTCATTGGCAAAGCAAACCTGGGGAATTCTGCAATTGCTTTAGCATCCGAGTCTGGTGAGGCTTCAAAGTATTTCTTATTTGAACTATTATGCAATTCTTTTTGACTGTCCCTCTGCTGGAATCCTTGCTCTGAAGCAATGTTTAATACTATGACTGGGAGCAGCTTTGAGCAGTACCAAAGGGGCTAGCTCCAGCTCCGACTGCTGGAGCAGGCAGCAGGTGCTTGGGGACGAGTAGCATGTGGATGCAGCAATGCACTCTCATCTGCTGCAATTTTCCATGCAAAGAGAAATTCCCCTGAATGCAAGAGGAGCATCCAGTCAAGGCCTCTGGAATCCTTGCATTTCAATAACAAACAAGAAGCCAGACTCAGCCCTGCCTAAAAGCTCAACAGTCAGGGCCAGAAAGTAACTGAAACCTGCAGAACCTTCCCCTGTGCACCCTGCCAGGGCTGATCTCTCCTTTCAGCAATTCCAAGTCACTCAGCATGAGAAAGACTATGGCTCCGTCTCCTGGCAGCTGCTCTGGGAACTTTGTGGTGGGGCGGAGGTTTATACCTGAAGGAATGGCCTGTTTCCAGTATTCCCCACTGGATATCGAGATTCTAACACTGAAGGTCTCCAACTAGAGGGGGACAGGACGGAGACGGTCCTATCCTGACCCACTCCACTGCCAGATTTCCCTTCTTGGGGCCTGGCAGCTGAGAGCAGGGGCAAGGAGGAACTGGCCCTGAGGCAGCAATGATACACAGGCAGGAGAGCAGAAAGGCCAGGCAGGGCAGGGAGCAACTCTGCATCTGCTGGGAGGAGAGGGCCTCTCCTGGGAGTGGAGGGTACTGATGTCTCATTCCCCAGAAGGGAAAGGGGGCAAGCAGGAGCTGGGGAGGCGGATGCACCTCCTGCTGGGTTGGCTGAGTGGAGAGGAGACTTCTGCCAGCTTTCAGTGGGCATATACAGTAGTGACAATGGTTTGCACTTCCATAGCACTCACCATCCAATGATCTCCAAGCACCTGGCAAACATCAATCAGTGATCACAACGCCCCTCTGAGATGGGTACTAGCCCCCTTTTACAATAGGGAAACTGAGCCACAGTGAGGTTCACTGATGCGTCTGAGGAAGGCTGTGGTAGTACTAGGAACAGAACCCAAAAATCGTCTTTCCCACTCCCATCTCTTAATCACAAGAACATCCTCCATCCACATCACCTAGAAGGAACTTGCTTAGAACTTTCCTGGAGAGCACAGCAACAGGATTAACCATGCCTCAGGATGCCTGCCAGCAAGCAGTGAACGCCTATGAACTGGCTGTTCAGCATGGCAGTCACCAGATAACTTCTAATTGCACGAAGGGCAGGGCATGCTGTGTAAGTATGACTGCATAAAAATGTGCTTTTGCACCTCAGTTTACAGCCCTGCTTTGGTCAGGGTGAGAGAATCATGCTGCCTTCTTAAACCCTGCCACTGTTTTTGTGAGATGGGCCAAAACCAGAACCTCCAGTCTCAACCACGCGGGAGTTTATGTGAGCACGAAAGGTTTGGGTTCAAACCTGACCCCCATTCTGTCAGATCCCAAATTAGAAGTGTGTGTGGGGCGGGAGGTCTGTTTCCTAGTTCAGATCCTGCTGAAGTCTCCCGAGAACAGTTGATCTCAGACTTCCACAACTTGAAGCTAAGATCTACTGCAAGCAGCTCACACACCATTGCTGTACCTTTGAAACATACTCCAATTCCGAACCATAACCCTGTGTGGGACTTGAACTCAGTCCCAGGTCTCAAATGATGCTGCCTTGGCCAATGCCTGCAGATGGCATCGTTTAACCACTGTTCAGCTATGTATTTTAGGTCTAATAGCCCACATTCCTTTAAAGGGATTTCTGCCACTGCGAGGATGCAGGGACAGATACAGGGGTACATCTCTACGGGTGAATATCCCCTGTTGCAGCTGGCATTCCTTATAGGTACTTTGTTAAACTTGTAGCCTCATCGCCCCCTGACGCAAACGCGCAGTTGCACCATGAACATCTGCGAGGAGCTCAGGCATGGTGGCAGTTGCGTATAACCATGAACTTCACTTGGGCCATCTCAAACTAGCTGGACTCTTCACGATTAGTGACAGGAACCCTGCATCTCACGGGTCAAAGGCGGCCTCTGGCCCATGGACAGTGTTGCCAGTTTTGGTTGGAAATATTCCTGGAGGTTTCATCCCATGATACAATCTTTGATTCCTGGAGACTCCAGGACAATCCTGGAAGATTGGCAACCTTCCCCATGGACCGTAAGCCATGCAGTGGGCTGAGGCACTAGAGGGAAGAATTAATTCTCTACCACCTTAAAAAGGTTATTCAGCTGCAGGGGGCAGAAATCACCAGCCCTCGCCATGCCGCTGAGGCCCTGTGACATTTTGCTACAGACACTAGAGGGCACCACATGCCTCCTTTAGCATTGTACATGTGCCAAGTCAGGGATGCACAGAGAGACGTTTGTAGGGAGCGGGAGCTCCCATCCCCAAGAGAGCAGCTGTGCTGGGAGCATGTCAGCTGAGGCTCTTGTGCACCTGCATGCTGAGCCACAATTATCCACCGCAGGGCGGCTGAGTGAGTCACCGACCCGCAGCGTGTCTGCGTGCATCTGGGGAGGTGTAAGTGCTTCCAGCCTGAACGCTCGTGTGCCAGGCTTTGTAACGAACTCAGCCTGAAACTCTTGCAGAGAGCAGTGCAGAGAAAACCCCCACGTTTAAAGGGGAAGAGAGTCATTTTGACTCATTGACATGCTATTCCTCTGCTCAGATGGAGGAGTCAGGGTGATTGTGATGACTGGTATGTGTGTCTTGCCTTCGTGATTATTGCTTCCTGCTCCCTGTTCTTGTTCCTGTATGTTGCCTAGTTCCTGCTCCCTGAACTCAGTCTTCCAAGTCCTCTTCCTGTGTGTGTGTGGCGGGGGGGTAGCATTGGGTGTGAGCAGTTTTTCAGGGCCTGCTGCTTCCTACCTGCCATCAGGACTGCTGTTATGTTTTGTTCAGGCTGTTGATGACTTAATTGGTTTATGGTTATTACATGTTTTGATGGACCATCTACCTGTGTGTCTGGCTTCCATTTTCTTGTGTTTTGGGATTGCTGTTCTGGGGTGCATCAGAGTGTAATAGTGACTCTAGTCCAGACTCCCTCAGCAACCTAGACTAGACCCAAAAGGTGCCTGAGTGACACTCGAGCCTCTTCTGCCCATGGAGAGTTTGCCTGGGTGATTGGCACCCAGGTCAACCTACCCTGGGTAAGAGCAGCCACACTGCAAAGCCAGGCCCCAAGTTACCGTGTGTTCATTGGTGCTGCTCTCCCCTGTATGTGTCACTAGGGCTTCTGGGGGCATCTCCCAGGCGTCCTTGTGCTGCAGTAAACCCAAGATGCTCTGATTCTTTCCCAGTGAATGGCAGAAGAATGTGTCTGAGCACATGGGGAATTGTGGGAACACACTGGAGGACTATGAGCACTCCATGGTTTAGCCTGGAAAGTCAGTGTGTTACCAGCCCAGTTGAAACACTCAACTGGGTTTAAGCCTATAGTCCCTCAGCTAGCCTGGGTTGAGAACACCACTAAACACATGTCAAAGGGAGGGCTGGAGAGAGTCCTGACTAAGAGCCATGGCTAACTCTGCAGTGAAGACTTGCCCTAGGTCACAAAGGGACTTAAGCCCAGGTCTCCAGAGTCCCAGGCCAGTGCCCTAACCGCAAGAACATACCTCCACCTCAGCTGAAGCCCTTGCAGACATGGATGTCCTGCCACGTTGCCCCAGGATGAAGTGGAAATCAGGCCCTTCTCTGTTCAGGGACATCATCTGTCATGCTACTGCCCTGAGCATGGCCCAGCAGTAGCCCTGTGCAGCTGGAAAATCTCTCTACAGTTGTTTCTGAGGCTTTTCTATTTGAGTGAGTTTATCTTTGACTATTCATATCTCCCCTTTTCTGTTTCTCTGGCTCTTTCTCCACCACCCCTGCCTTTGTTGGTTTGTTTGATCCAAGCAGCGTGGCCACTTTTGGGACAGCTTCCTTTAAATGTTGTTTGTACAGCAGCCCAGCTGTATGCAAGGGGGCACTATAAACACTCCTAGCAGAACCCTCCGTGGCCCATAAATTCTTGCCTTGCATTCGGCTAGCTCATAAAAGACTAATTATGCCCCAAACACAGCAGGGCACATTGCGCTTGGATCCCCCCTGCAGAAGTTCTGTTCTGCCCCGCGCTTGTCTGGAAGCCCCAATAAATGGCTTTGCACATGGGGACTGCAGCATAAAGCAGCCAGGTTATGTTTGCCCAGTGCTGTCAGTATCCAGTATGGTTACAGTTTACTCTGGGGATGAAGGAAGACATTTTGGTGGTGGCAGGTCTTTTGTCCTCTGCAGTTAGGAGGATACAGTGAGTGGGAGCTCACCACATTAACATCACCCCTGAAAGCTGCAATCAGCTACATTTCCCGCTGTCCAGTGATGGACTCAGTGCAGTGAGATGTACAGTGGTTCCCTGCCCCCTTTCCCCTATTATTTCCCCTTTTCTGATGTTATTTTTACACTGTGCTGGTAGGAGTGAAGGGCGGACCTATTCTCGCTAATAATCGCGCGGAAGAGAAGCAGCAGAAATTTGCAGGACTCCCATCGGAAAGCTGCCAAGCTCTCTCAGTTGCAGAAATGCCTCATGTGCATGGAGTCTGGGGCGTGCTCTGCTGCTCTTCCTCCGGTGACCTCTCTTCTGCCTGCTGCAGACACCAGCTCCTGCTCATCCTCTGCCTTTCTAACTGCGTCGGGGACCGCTTGCCTTTCTTACCAGGTGGTGGGGAGGGGAGAGTTGGTAAACCAGGAGGGCCTTTGCACTAATGCTTTCTGCCAGCGCCACACTGGAGGGAAAGTAGAGCCTGCGGGGGAGGTCGGATGTGACTCTTGCTCATTTCAACATTAAGGCAGTTTCCTGTGCCCAAGCGTCTCCCCAGCATTGTGTGCAATGGGATGATTCACCTCTCCTTTGGGCTTCATGCGCCGGGGGTATGCAATGCTAGCCAGTCAGAATAGCAAGACTCTATGCCTAGCTGTCAAGTGATCCAAAAAGCGCAGGGCAATGGAGAAGCCGGGTCCCTGCACTTGGACTTGGAGAAGGGGCAAGAGAGGCCAGTCTCAGGGAGTGGGAGAGAAAAGAGGGACCTTGCCAGTGTAGGGGCCTGGCTGGGGAGAGAGGCTGATCTCATAGTTAAAGCATTGGGGTGGGACTTGGGAGCTCAGGGTTCCATTCCCACCCACTCCCTATGACTGTGGGCTTGGGCCCTTCACTTCTGTGCCTGAGCTGCCCATCTGTAAATGGGGTCATGGTTGATGTGGGGGTTGTGGGAATCAAAGTGCATTGGCTCCTTAGAGGAAAAGCACTGCATTGACACAAGCTATGATTAAAGTTAATTATGCCTGTACAAAGTTTTTTGGAGGCTACAGGTGGGGTGTTTCATAACATACAAAGGACACGGGAGGATATTTATTGCCAGGAGTCCAACCTCACACTTTTTGCCCCCCCTCCCAATTACCTACAGAACCAGTTCGTCCCAGTTTGAGGCAGTAACCTAGAACTCTTTGCAGCACACTAGGGGAAGGAGAAGGAAGTACAGATGTGTCCTGTTCTTGTTGTGACACTCCTTCCTCTGCAGGGCTTCTTCCCCTCCTTCTCCTGCAGGGCTGAATCTGAGGATGGCCTCCTGCACCCTGTTAACTTTGAAGGACCCTGTTCACTCAACTGGTTCTTTCAGCCATCCTTCCTTCCTCTCATCTTTCTGAGGTTGGGGAAGGGCCAGAGCAGTAATGGCTCCCAGAGAGAACTGATCAGTGCCAAAATACAGCAGAAAGCTACTGCTTGACAAGAGGTTTGCAAAGGGTTAAAAGAAACCCAACAGATTCTTGGGACAAAGAGAAACTGGGACAGAAAGTGTCACGAGTCCATTCCAAGGATGCAGGGTGGGTAAAGAAATTGGACTGGTGGTTGAGAGATCAAACTCTGCTATAAATAATAATAATTCACTGCATTTCCATCTCATTTCATCCAAGGATTGCAAAGCAATTTACAGACATTAAGCCACAGTAGGTCAGAGTTATCTGCAATTCACAGATGGGGAAACTGAGGCAGAAAGGTTGGGATATTCCCATGGGAATGCAACGAGTTGCTCCCAGTCCTATGCTCTCACCACTAAACCATGTTTTCTCCCCATGCAAATAGAATTGTATGTCTCAGACCCACTTTGTCCAGTTGCTAGCACTGGGTCAGGGGCACAGCTGGCTCCCAGCCTGGTCGCTAGGCAACCCAGCAAGCTCAGCTGGACCCAGTGAGGCCCCTCCAAATGGCTGCACTCCCAGGGAGCCAGCCGTTGGCTATTTGAGCCTTGCAGCAGCTAAGCAGCTGCTCAATGTACATTATGTCTGCAGCTGTGCTTACCCTGGTCTTACTCCCACTTCCTTCTCCAGCTCTTGCTCCAAGCCTCGTTTCTGTTCCATTCCAGTTTCTGACTCCATCTCTGATTCCGACTCCGTCTTGTCCTTTGGCTTAGGTTTTGGCTTCAGACCTTTGGCTTGGCACCTTGACCCCGCCTCCAGCTTCACACTTGGACCACTGCCAGATTCCTGGATCCGTGGACCCAAATGGCCTCCACAACCACCAGGCCAGGTCCTGCTCCATTCACTAGACAGGCTGCCCATGCCCTGGCAGGTTACTTCCTGTTGTACCTCTAGCTTTTCCTTAAGGAGGAAGAATGGTCTCCTGGCTGATACAGGACCAGGAGATCTGGGTTGTGTGTGTGATGTGGCCATCTCAGCGTCTCCCCTGAGTCAAAGGGGTGTTGTGAGGCTTAATTAATTTGCGTTTGTCCAGTGAATTGAGATCCTCAGAGGGAATGTGCCATAGAACAAAAGCCCACGCCAGTTGTTCGGAGCCATAATCTGACCCACTTTAAAATGGTGACATTGTGGAGTGCATGGGAGCAGGGAAATTACTCTCCATCCCTCTGTCTCCTAGATTAAGCCTTTTTGAGAGCCACGTAGGACAACAGCAGCCAAACTTTGCCTGACTGAAGAATGTCCCTGAGTCACATGAAAAGAAACAGATTGCAGGGATGTGGTCCACCAAGCCTGCCTGTCCCAGCATGCCACGCTCCCTCTCTCAGCTCCAGCAGCTTACAGGCTCACTGGGTTGTCCTCCTGCATTCAAGATGCAAATAATTTATACGGCACCCTCCACTTGCTTTGTGTTACTGGCATGAGTTTGTCAGATCTTAGCCTGGCAAGAGAGTTGACACGTCTATTGACTGGATGCCATGAAGCCATTAGCAGAGCCCCTGACCCTCATGGCTGTTACTGGGCATGCACACTGTCGCTGCTGCAACTTGAACCAAGACCCACCTAGGTCACAGGCAGCAGCGCACCCATGAGAGCTACCCAGGAGCTGCCTTCTGGCTGAGCCTGTAAGAGCTGGGCTTAGCCTGACTCAGCTGCTAGTCACCCTGTGTGTGTCTTGCACTCAGTGGGCCAAATTCACCCTCAGTGTGATGCCACTGGAATCAGTGGAGTTACAGCAGGGATGAGCTTGGCCCCGTGTCTCAGTACCACTCAGCTCCAGAATTAAACAGAAGTTTAACTCATGTCATCTCCTGCTCTCCCCACCACCCACCACAGCTGGAGGGGCAGCTCCTCCACATCAGCAGTGGATTCTCTGAGCTGTAAATTGCAGCCTCTGTCCCTTGAGTTGTGTGTCTCTAAATTCAACACCCCAGTGGTATAAATAGCATTGCCTCTCACCATGTTTGAATGCTGTTTATACCCCACTGGCGGCCACGTCATGGGCCAGGGTTATAAATACACAGGCTGTGTCTAGACTATGTCTAAACTTGGCCTTGGGTGCCCGTTTCATGGAAGGAACAGTTCCATCTATTAGCAAAAACAAAAGGGCAGCCCCAATGTGCTCAATACAAAGTTGAGAGAGGACTTGGCTGGAGACCCCCTCTCCTCCTGCCATGCTAGACAGGCACTGGTATTGCTTTCTGAAGGGGCCTTGGAAACCCTCTTCCTCCCCCCTCCAAAGTTACCGGGCACCCAGCCCAGAGGAAATACCTTACCTGATCCTTTCCTGATGTGCTTCAATGCACCATTGAGTGCAAGAGGCCCAAGACGTCACAGGCTCACCTTCACTAGCCTGCTCAGAGTCGAGCCAAGGCTGGGCTTGGAGCAGCAATGCAGACTCCGGGGGGAATGCTGTAAGATCAAGCTGGAAAGGAAGAACAAACAGGCGTTAGGTTCTCCACACCACCCCCTGGGCGCCTGCACTTCAAACCAGCTTCAGCTCTGGCCACCTCTGCGCTAGAAACTTCTACTGGGGTAGCAATGTCAGTTGCAGGGGTGGAGATGATTTTTATGGCATTTCTGTACAAACAAAAGCTCTAGTTTAGATACAGTTACACCACCATAAAAATGCTTTCTCTAGTACAGTTTATTTTGTTTGGGGAACCAGTGTAAGTTATACCAGCAAACCTTTTCTAGTGTAAACGAGGCCACAAACTTCACCAATGCATTTCCACACACACCAGTGCATGGACAGCACTTGTGTTACCTAGGGACAGCTGAACACATAGCACCAGGACAAAGAAAGAGGCTTGAACCTCTTCTGTTCCACGTAGGGGTTAGTCCTGGAGCAAGCTATGACCGCTCCCAGCAATTTGTGGGGCTACCGTGTCAGTGTCGAGTGCCCAAAAAGAGCACCCCCTAGCAAACTTCCAGAAACACTTCCTGTTGTGTTATACGGCAACCCCGCTTGGGGCACCCTTGGAGCCACAGTCCACAGATCCTTTATAGTAAAAACAATTCCTCACCAATCCCCAAGTAAAACAAGGTTACAATGCAGCCACTCTTCAATCCCATTCAAAGGTCACCATTCCCAGGTCACCCACCACAGAGTCAGCAATCACTCTGTCCTAGTCCCTTCAGCCTCTGGCGCACGACCCCACTCTCCAGGCCTTCTACCTGAGAGCTCCAAGACCTGCTTCTCTCCTGCAAGTCTTCTCCTGTTGCCCCAAGTCAAGTCTTCCCCGAAAGAGCTCCCTGCCTGTGAGTCCTACTCCTCCCACCAGGATCAACCCCTTGCTCCTGGACTCCACTTACGCTGACCAGCCTGGTTCTTCCCCTCATTCCTAGTGGCTCTGCACAAGTCTTCCTATAACTTGGCCTAGTTCCCCTGTTCTGACCAGTCCCTGCAATGGCTTGCCACAGAACTTATCACCTGCAGCTCACAGTTACTGCTCTCCTTCTGGCTTCCTGCAGCTTTTTCTCCTCAGGCTACCCTCAATGCTCTTTCTGTCCCTCCTCTGTTCTCAGGCAGCTCTCAACTGCTTCTTTTGTCTTCCCTTTGGAATCTCCCCACTCCGGTGCCCTTTTTTTAAGCCTAACTGGATGGTTGGGGGAGACAGATCAACTGACCTGTCACAGGTACACTGGCCTCTTTCCTCTTAAAGAGCCAGTGTCACCCTGTGACATAGAATCACAGAATTGTAGGTCTGGATGGGATCCCGAGAGGTCAAGTTCAGCCTCCTGTGCAGAGGCAGGAGCAAGTAAACCTTCTAGACCAGCAGTTCTCAAACTTTAGCAACCCGAGGACCAACATTTTGATTTAAAAATTTTCACGGACCCCCAAGCCCCTCGCTCAGTCCCAGGCCCCACCCCCACTCCACCGCTTCCCCCATGTCCCTACCCCCGCCCCGCCTCTCCCCCCCCCCCCAAATGCGTCCCATCCCTGGTCCTCCCAGCGCCTCCTGCACGCCACTGAATAGCAGTTCCGCGCTGTGCAGGAGGCCCTGGGAGGGAGAGGGAGGAGTTGATTAGCAGGGCCGGCAGCCCTGGACATGACTCACAGATTCCCTGAAATACCCTGGTGGACAGTTTGAGAAACCCTGTTCTAGACTGTCCCTGACAGGGGTTTGTCTAACCTGTTCTTAAAATCTTCCAATGATGGGGATTCCACAACCTCCCTTGGAAACCTGTTCCAATGCTTAACTAATCTGAGAGTTAGAAAATTTTTCTTAATACCTAACCTAAACCTCCCTTGCTGAAGATTAAGCCCAATACATCTTGTCCACTGAAAATAGGACATGGAGAACAACGGATCCCCATCCCCAGGTTTTCTAAACCTTTTATCATTTTTGTTGCTCTCCGCTGGATTCTCTCCAATTTGTCCACATCCTTCCTAAAGTGTGGCACCCAGAATTGGACACAGTACTTCAGCGGTGGCCTCACCAGTGCTGAGTAGAGTGGGACAACTACCTCCTGTGTTTTACATACAGCTTTCCTGTTAATACACCCTAGAATATTAGCTTTTTTTGCAACTTCACCACACTGTTGACTCATATTCAATTTGTGATCTACTCTAACCAGCAGATCCTTTTCAGCAGTACTACGACCTAGCCAGTTATTGCTCATTTTGTAGTTGTACATTTGATTTTTCCTTCCTCAGTGAAGTACTTTGTCTTTGTACTTGTCTTTATTGAATTTCATCTTGTTGATTTCAGACCAATTCTCCAATTTGTCAAGGTCGTTTTATATTCCAATCCTGTCTTCCAAAGTGCTTGCAACCCCTCCCAGCTTGATAGTGTCTGCAGCATTTATAAGCACACTCTCCACTTCATTATCCAAGCAAGTATTAAAAATATTGAATAGTACCAGACACAGGACTGAGCCCTGCAGGACTCCACTAGATACACTCTCCCAGTTTGACAGTGAACTATTGATAATTGCTCTTTGAGCTCAGTCTTTCAGCCAGTTGTGCTCCCACCTTATAGTAATTTAATATAGACCACATTTCCCTAGATTGCTTCTGAGAATGTTGTGGGACTGTATCAAAAGCCTTACTAACAACAAGGAGTCCAGTGGCACCTTAAAGACTAACACATTTATTTGGGCATAAGCTTTCTTGGGTAAAAAAACCACTTCTACAGATTCATGGAGTGAAAATTACAGATGCAGGCATTATTATACTGACACATGAAGAGAAGGGAGTTACCTCACAAGTGGAGAGCCAGTGTTGACAGGGCCAATTCGATCCCGGTGGATGTGGTCCACTCCCAATAATTGCTGAGGAGGTGTCAATTCCAGGAGAGGCAAAGCTGCTTTTGTAGTGAGCCAGCCACTCCCAATCCCTATTCAAGCCCGAAATAATGGTGTTAAATTTGCAAATGAATTTTAATTCTGCAGGTTTCAGAGTAGCAGCCGTGTTAGTCTGTATCCGCAAAAAGAAAAGGAGTACTTGTGGCACCTTAGAGACTAACCAATTTATTTGAGCATGAGCTTTCGTGAGCTACATTTCGGATGCATCCGATGAAGTGAGCTGTAGCTCACGAAAGCTTATGCTCAAATAAATTGGTTAGTCTCTAAAGTGCCACAAGTCCTCCTTTTCTTTTTAGTTCTGCAGTTTCTCTTTGAAGTCAAAAGCCTTACTAAAGTCAAGACACATCACATCTACTAGTTCCCCCCATCCCCTAGGCCAGTAATTCTGTCAATGAAGAAAGTTAGGATGATTTGGCATGATTTGTTTTTGAAAAAATCCATGCTGGCTATTCCTTATAAACCTATTATCCCCTAGGTGCTTACAAACGGACTGTGTAATCATTTGTTCCAGCAGCTTTCCAGGTGTCAAAGTTAGACTGACCAACCAATAATTCCCTAGATGCTCTTTGTTCCTTTTTTTAAAGATAGGTACTATGTTTGCCCTTCTCCAGTCCTCTGCGACCTCACTTGCCCTCCATGAATGCTCAAAGATAATTGTAGCATGTGGGTTATTCTTAGATATATCCCGTCCAAACACTGACCAGGCCCAAAGCTGTTTAGCTTGTGACAACTGATCACAGCCTAGCCTTAGGAGGTTGCCGACTACAACCTCACTGACTTCAGAGCGATGTTCAAAGCTCTGTAATTTACCCTCTCTCTAATACAGAAAGCCTGAAGCATTTCCCAGCGGCGCGTCTTAACAGAATTTACATCAGATTTGTTGCCACTGCACCGCCAGCTGTGTGAGGTCATATCTTCAGCGGGGTCCAATCCATCTGTGCCACGATGTATGGGGGAGAGAGTGATAAATAGACTGTACTAAACACAGACATTTCTCCCAGAATAACTTCAAGCTGAGAACGTAGAAAGAAAAAGAAAAAAAAATTTTCACGTCAGCTCTGTTGTACAGCAGATATTTAAAACCAATGCGGCAATACAGAAAAGGTAGATCTACAGTGGCCTAAAACTGCTAGAAAGTCAGACTCGTCTTTAACTCAGGTGGGTTGTCGTCAGTGGCCGCCTGCTGAGTAGACGCAGTGTGTCCTGGGTGGCCACAGATTTGTTACAATGGGCACATGTTTATATAGGTGCCTAGACGGGAAGGCCGGAAAAGACCATTGTGCTCATCTCGTCTGACTTCCTGCATAACACAGACCATAGCATTTCACCCTGGATAAGAGCTGTGCAGTGTAAGATGTACTATGCTAACACGAAAAGCCAGAAAAGAGGGAGGCAGGGGGGCCACAGCGGTGAGGAAGGGGACCAAGTTGCCCAAAAACTCTTTCCAAAAACCTGTACTGCCCATCTCTTCTATCCTCCTCAAACAGCTGCAGCGCCTTTCTTGGTTCAGCTTGGACTTGGTGGACACCACCAGGGCAGCAGGATATATTGCCCATTTAGATACAAGGAGTATTATTTAGTCTAGAGACTCTCAAAGGAAATATCCAATTGCACGTGAAAAATCTCTGGAATTTTGTTCACTCTCTCTAGTGTCCCTGTATCTTTGAAACCTCCAAAACACAATCGCTCCTTTATCTACCCGCCTCTGGCTCAAGACTTCACCAGCAGCTCCTGCCCTGCCCAGTGTGGTGTATTACTGCCTGCACTAGAGGGTTAAACAAGAAGGTGAGTGTCTTTGCCCCTGCTTCCCCTGCCCCAGTCAGATCGGTACATTGAAGGGTTTGCTGGTGACTGCGTGAAAGGGAAAGTTTTCAGGCTTGTAATGGAAGAGGAATCAGAGCAACCCCACAGCCAGACTAAGGTCTGCTGTCAGAGGAAGGGCTGAGACATGACCGTGACAGGTGACCTCATAAGAGTTTTCCCTTCACATTTAAATTATGAAAACAGATTGGCCACTTTCATTCTCTGTTTCTGGTCAGTTTCACGGCCTCCTTCTCCTGCACTCCCACAATCTTATTGTGTTTAAGTTTTCAGTAATTCAGGAAAAGTTTATATCTGTAGGGCTTATGTATAGGGGCATTAAATTGCTGAGTAGACACTATCATTCAGAAGATGTAGTGGCCTTAATTCAGTTTAGTTTAATTCCCTTCCAAAGCAAATTAAGTTAAACTGAATTAAGGCCACTTAAATTCTGAATGACAGTGTTCACACAAGGGTTTAATGCAGTTTAACTACACCACTTCAAATTCACACCAGAGCTGTAACTGCCCCTTGTGGGTGTACCCACATGGAGGAATTAGAGCGCAGCACTTTGGTGTGCAATGCTATTTACACCCTTATAATCCGAACTGTGGGGCAGTGTAGACCTATCCTAAGTGACTTGCCCAGGGTTACACAGGAAGTCTGTGGCGGAGCAGGGAATTGATTCCCCTGTTTCCTGAGTCCCAGAGAGTAAATAACTGAAGGGGAAGGTGGGGGGCAGCTTCAAACATGAAACACATTTTCTTACTGAAGCTTTTAAAATTTCAGTTTCATTCCAACAGCAAACCTGCTTCTTTTAAAAAAGAAAAAAAACTCTAGATATTTTGTTTGAACTACTTGAGTGTCCTTTACTCCTGTAGTTCCCCTCGGTGTACACCACGTGCATTCACACCTCCCAGCCCCGAGCTGCTGGATGTTTGACACAGAGTCTCTAACCTGCGAATGGAACACACCTGATGACTTCATGCACTGACACACTTGAGCTCCATGTTCTGCACTGACAGGGAGGAATTTGGAGACTGATCTGATTGTCAGCGGTGCTGAGTAGCCAGTACAATAGTTCCAACTGAAGCTGCTGCGAGCTGAAAGAGCTAAGGGCTTTTTAAATAGCAGGTTCCTTCAATGCACAGATCAGGTTTGGAATGTGTCTTTTGTTTGTCATCCTTTTCCTTCCTCAGACTAGTGAAAAGGACCCTAAAATCACCCGGAATTTTGTGCCTTTATGCCTGAAGGAAGCCACTCAACCTAGCTAACAAAGTTACTTAACTCCTGACTAGCTGTTGAGAACAGTCTAAAGCCAGCAAGCAGAGGGTTAAGGAACAGTGACAGGGAGGATGTGGTGGGAATGCTGTAGCAGCCTCCCTCCAGGTGTCCATGACATAAAGTTTCCAGCCAGACAGTTGGCTCCGATCTATCCCTTTCCCCATGACTTGGGCATCAGTCTTCCTGAGCTTTCTCTGGAAACCCAGAGTAATGGACACCTGCTTGTACATTGCTGCCTCATTGACATCAATAGCAGCGAAGCAGCTCAATGAAAAGGAGGCCTGGGAAGTCTGACAGCATGTCCGATGCATTTCCTCCGAACGGCGAGCTGGGCGAGCTTGTAAAGAGGTAGTGCCAAGAGCACCTGTGCTCTTAAATCAAAGCAAGTGGCTGCATGTATAAATGGAGCCAGAGGCAGAACGCAGAAGAGCGGGGAGGGGCAGAGGAGAAAGGGAAGTCAGGTCGAGGAGAATGCTGGACACTAAGGGAGCTCTCCTGCTGGTAATAGCTCATCTTAAGTGATCGCTCTCCTTACAGTGTGTATGATAACACCCATTTTTTCACGTTCTGCGTGTATATAAATCTCCTCACTGTATTTTCCACTGAATGCATCCGATGAAGTGAGCTGTAGCTCAGGAAAGCTTATGCTCAAACAAATTGGTTAGTCTCTAAGGTGCCACAAGTCCTCCTTTTCTTTTTGCGAATACAGACTAACACGGCTGCTACTCTGAAACCTGTTCAAGGATAAAGTTTGCCTTATAAGGCAGCCTCCCTCTCTAGAATCACTGGGGGAAGCAGGACACGGTAGCTTTGTTTTGGGCACACACTGTAGCCCACAATGTTTTCCAGGAGTGAATAGCATAGGGAGGGAATAATTAAGAAGACAGTTGCACTCCCAGGACACCTGTTCAGGACAGGAGGCAATGCAGAGGAGGCGGCTCGCACCATGCCAGTAGCGAGTGGTAAAAGCCCAGGCAAATTGCCGCGCAGAGGACGTCATCTGCAGGGCACAACACCAAGTTTTAGTGGTCCTACCGAAACCAGGAACTAAGCTACATATTCTTGAGCACCATCCCCTGGCACTTTATCTATGAACTACTTACATCTCGACAGATCTAAAGCACTCTTGTGACAGCGAGATTGTGTGAAGGGGTAGAGAAGTAACTGGTGCTGGGTGAGCTGAAGGAGCCCGAAGGGGAGTTTAGCCTAAAATCAGGTAGCAAGCCAGGAGCACTGTTACAGTGAGCAGTACGGGCAAGCAGAAGGATAACCCTTTGAAGTGCAGCTGTTGTAGAACATGGTTTCCAAGCTGGGGAGAGGGCTTTGGCTCTCATTCAGCCTGCTGTACCACATCTGAGCTGCCTGTGCCTCATTTCCCATTGTGCATGATTCCATTGTTTTTTGGGGCGGCTGGCTGGAGCTCTGACAATGCCAGTCATTATCCTTTGGCTTCCTCCTCTTGGACAGCCCCTTTCCATCTGGGCTGAGGAGGCCTGCATGTAGACAAATACGCATGCATGAGAAAAAGAGAGAGGAGGAGAAATGACTGGCACCAAGGAAACCATAGGGGAGGTCTGAATCCTCAGGATCTTGCTTGGGTTCCATTCCCTTCCAGTTTCCGTCACTCATCCATGGGGAGCAATTTGGGAGCCAACTGAAATGTGGAATCAAGAGTCCCCAGGAAATGTCTCTTCTCCCTTCCCCCCCCCCCCCAGTCTCTTGAGAGCAGCTCACTGCTGCACAAGGTCACACGGCCCCATAGGGTTCAGAAAACCCCCCTTCTAAGCAGACCTCAGCCGCCAATCCCAGCAGCTGTAGCAAGTCCATGGTACCAAGACCAGCTGTAAGTGTCAGGGGTCTCTTGGTGTCATGGTCTCCATTCAGCTCCTTCTGCAGCAATGCTTAGGTTTTTCTGTCCCCACCCACATAAACCAATGACACCCCAGCCAGCTACCTCCTGCCTGTATTAACCTCTTTTCTCCAAGCTGTGCTGACCCTCCCCCTGAGGCTTTGATGAACAACCCTGCTGGGAAGCCCTTTCACTGGCCTCATAGCCAGACCAGAGTGCAAATGGGAGCTCCGGCTGGCAGGTCCAGTGTTTGCGATGCAGGGCTGGGTGGGGTGGCATAGGTCTACCCAAGGCCATGGCTGGTGGCTTCCAGCTGAACCACACAGAGCCTCGCTTTGGCTAGTCACCAGTTTCCCTGCCGGCTTTCCCCCAACCTCCAGGTCTGTTCCTGGTGCTCACCATTGGAGATCATGGCCCTTTGTATTCGCTTCTTTTGAAAATTGTGATTAGGGTTTTTTTTTTCCTGAGCCCACTGAGATCACCATGGTGACACACTGGCCCAGTGACATCATCACCCTCATGGTGGCTTCCAAGGCATTTTTGAGTCATCCTCCTACCACAGAAGCAGAGCCACTCGGCTTAATAATAAAAACACCCTCCTCTCCTGCAGCAGCAGGGAACCAGGGGCTGGGAAGGGTTTGACTCGGAGCTGTTCCTGGCACACAAGGTTGTGTTTACCTCTTGATCACTTTGGGTTTTACAAGCTAGTCCAAGTTCATTAGCTTTTGCCCTGCAGGTAATTTTGAATCTGTGTCCCCCACAGCGATTCTATTAAAATCAGCCCCATTCCTAGCTGATTGGAAACCTGTGCTACAGATTAGCAATAGGAGAAGAATACTTGAGCTTGGCACAGGTGGGTACCATGTAGATGCTAGAGAGATGTCCTCCCCTCTCTGCTGGTCCTTTTCATCCCAGCTCACTCGATTTCTTTCTCACTCCACCCGATTGCTGCTCTCTCTCTTTTCCCTCTCCAGCTCGGCTTAATTTTTCACAGTTTCTCACTGCTTGTTTTTTCCATCTCCACCGGTCTCAGCTCCATTTTCACCCTGCATAGTCATTTCCCCCCCACCACATTTTTACCCCATTCCCCCACATTGGAGCACCCTTCCTCCTCCCTTTTCTCAGCGTCAGTCCTCAACCAAACGCAAGGCCCATTAAATCCAAGTCCAGCTTTCCAACCTACGCAGCACTGGAAATCAGTCAGGAGCAAGTTCATCCATCCCTAGCTTAAACCCACAGCTGCATGAAAGGGAAGCATCCAGGAGCCGAGCAGAGATCCAGGCTGCGGAGTCCCTGCCAACCAGGACAGGAAACTCATAGTCAAACTCCAAAGGGATACAGCTGCTCTGGGATGCGGGAGTGCTGGATGGTACATGGCTATTCTCGATGTGTGTTAGGCAGGAGCTCAGTCCCTCTTCTATGAGTCCAGCTGTGCTGGTGGAATCACACCATCCATGAAGTGAACATGGAATCAAGCAAAGAACAGGCAAAAACCAGCTTCTATTTATTCCTTGCTGGGTGGAAACAGGCCTAGCATTTCCATGGGTCTGAAGTTGCCAGTGGGATTTTGGCTGACCAAGGATCTCTGCCTCTTATCAGAGCCAACCAATCACGGTACATGCTTAGCTTTTTCCACCGATCTAACTAGCGGCCAGTTGCTCACTTAAGGAGATTAGTTTCTTATGTGCCTGTTTAATTAATAATGAGGTTGGGAATCCACACTGACAAAAGCTAGGGAATTCAGAGTTCAGGCTGTAAGTCTAGTCCTGCGTAATAGCATAACCCATTGATGGCTATGCAGGGCTTTGGGGCTGGCAATGCGCGTCACTCCATGCTCACTTGGAAGTTCCAGGCAAGGCTTGAACATAGACGCTCCCGTTCTTAAAGCCATAGGTTCCTGCCAGTTGAGCTAAAGGAGACTCTCCATTAACTGGTTTCAGAGTAGCAGCCATGTTAGTCTGTATTCACAAAAAGAAAAGGAGTACTTGTGGCACCTTAGAGACTAACCAATTTATTTGAGCATAAGCTTTCGTGAGCTACAGCTCACTTCATCGGATGCATTCACGAAAGCTTATGCTCAAATAAATTTGTTAGTCTCTAAGGTGCCACAAGTACTCCTTTTCTTTTCTCCATTAACTATAATTGGTATGGGATTTATGACACACACACAAGTGAACAGCTTAGGCTCTACATGAGTTTGGAAAGTGGTTAGTTCAGTACTGCTCTTGGTATATTCACAGCATCTCTCGGCCAAGGACTTGCAACTCAGCACATTAACTACTGAAACTCCACAGTACCCTAAGAAGAAAAGGAGGACTTGTGGCACCTTAGAGACTAACAAATTTATTTGAGCATAAGCTTTCGTGAGCTACAGCTTGCTTCATCAGATGCATGCTGTGGAAAATACAGTGGGGAGATTTATATACACACAGAACATGAAACAATGGGTGTTACGATACACACTGTAACAAGAATGATCAGGTAAGGTGAGCTATTACCAGCAGGAGAGCGGGGTGAGAGTGGGGGGGGGCGGGAAAAAACCTTTTGTAGTGATAATCAAGGTGTGCCATTTCCAGCAGTTGACAAGAACGTGTGAGGAACAGTGTGTGTGTGTGTGTGGGGGGGAATAAACATGGGGAAATAGTTTTACTTTGTGTAATGACACATCCACTCCCAGTTTTTATTCAAGCCTAAGTTAATTGTATCCAGTTTGCAAATTAATTCCAATTCAGCAGTCTCTCGTTGGAGTCTGTTTTTGAAGTTTTTTTGTTGAAGAATTGCCACTTTTAGGTCTGTAATTGAGTTACCAAAGAGATTGAAGTGTTCTCTGACTGGTTTTTGAATGTTATAATTCTTGACGTCTGATTTGTGTCCATTTATTCTTTTAGAGACTGTCCCCTCTGCCATGGACATTGGCCAAACTGGACAGTACATAGGACGCTACCTCCAGGGTGAGGTACAGCACCTCTTTAATAGCATATTGCAACACTACGCAATGGTTAAGATCAGGAAGGAATAAAACTCTCTCATTGTACTGAATCCAACAGACTACCTATTACCAAAGATCCCCATGCAATGTTTGTATGATTTAGAGTGTTTGACCAGAAATGCAGGACTAATCCCAATTTGCATAATTACATCCCACCTCCCAAAATTCCTCCTGTAATTTTAAGTGACTCTTCCTCACTTCGTGTTCTAAAATGCTGCATGATGTTAGTATTAAACCCAGAGGTGGCTGCACTGTAGCATAAAGCACTTTGTGATGAGAGGCACTATGTAGCTGTAAGCAATTGGAGATAGGTCTGACCCAGATGTTCAGATTCTACCACCCCCTCATTTGGGACTGTCTAGATCCAGACCCAAACATTGCTTCTCAGATGCACTGTCACAGGGTAGATAGACCCTGTTAGGTCACATGTGACAAATAAGGGGCTACGGCTCAAGTGGCTAGAGTAGATACGGCTGTCCTCGCTTATAAAGCAGGGTAATGCGGCCTAGCGGCCAGAGTCCTTGAGACTGCCCTTGCCCCCAGGGCAGCACGGCCTAGTGGCCACAACCTGCAACAGGTGTGGGGCAGGGTAAGGGGGACCCAGACTCACCCTTCTCCATAGGTCCTAACCCAGGACCCTGTGAAAGCAGTAGTCCGCGGCTCCGGCTCAGTTTACTATTTTAACAGTCACATTCCCTGGGTGGCTTCCTACCCTTGGTTCCTGGTCTGTCAGTTCTCCTAGGGGTGTCGGCCTTCCGGCTCACTCTTGTCCTCTGGGATCAGCAGGGGTTCCACCATCGATTCCACTGACTTGGCCTTCACGGTCTGTAGCCCTAGCAACTCCCTGGCAGGAACCTATAGGTCATGTCTGCTCTGCTCTTCCACCAGCCCAAGCAGAGCTAGGCCACTCCCTTTATATCCTGTCTCCAGGTTGAGCATGCCCAGCACGGCCAAGGGGACATGGCCTCTTTGTCCCACAGTGTGCGGTTAACCCCAGCTAGGTCAATGCAGGGTAGATACACTCCATCACACGCACTTACAGCCATGTTTATCATGGCATCTTTTCAGTGAGGCGTCATAGCTGAAGCTGAAGGCCCAGAGGGACAGTACGCTGTCGTATTTCGTAAGGATTTTGCTTAGCACATTGAAAGGCTTCCAAACTAGCTTTTACTCACAGCACTTTGATTGGGACACAGGCTGAAATCCAAGCGCCAGTCAGGACTGCTTTTACTAGCATATTCATAGCTGGCCAGTCTCACATGGCAACACTGGCAGGTTCTTATACCATGGGCAATCAGTCTCTTTAGCTGGTGTCTTTTAGACTCATCACTATTCACACAGATCCTCATGCAAAACAGAATAGACTCCCTTTGGGATGTCAGCTGCTCCATCCCCATTCTTTACTAGGGGGCACCTCCCAAAGAGGTGGAGTTGAATTATGGGACCTATCTCCCCTTATTATAGTCTGTCCATATTTATGATGTTTCATGCCTTTGCTCCTCGCAGTATGGGAGGCAGAGAGATCTTCCTGCAATTTAATTTGGAGTGTGTGTATTCTTTGGATCATGGTGTCACGCTCCAGAAGTGGTACAGAGGGAAAGAAGAGAAGGGTTCTGACTTTGCTTTCGTCCTGAGGTGCAGTGAGGCCTTTCATTGGCTTTTCACACACACCCCACACCTCCCCAGTGTAGAGACACTGATCATGGCCTTGTAAGAAGAGAGTCATTGCTGGCACGATATAAATAAGCAGCAGACCGGGGTTACTGAGTCTGTGTCTTACTCACAGCAAATGTGTCAGCCAAAGTTCTTCAGGCAGGAAACTACGTTTCCCCCCTTTGTCTGTCTCACTGTCCGCCCTTCCTAGAAGTATCTGTACAACAGGGTATTACCACATCTCTCTCTCAGTTCTCCTCCTCACCATTCCTTGTCTCTTCTCTTCCACCTGGGAGAGCCAGATATACCCATGTGTATCATAGCACGGGCATCTCCTCCAACTGGGCTCCGTTTGAGTCCTGCCATTATAGCTTAGGAAGTTTGTGTTAGGCAGAAAGAGATAGCAGGTTACAAATGTGTGCTGTGGTTTAGCAGCTTTGGAATGATCACAACGGTTTCTGCTGCAACTTCCTAGGAAAGATCCCTCTTCTAACTCTGCATCAGGACTTTGAAACAGCCAGAGAGTGAACAGCTTTCAAAGAATTCACCCCCGGCTTTACCTGAGAACCAGCGCATTCCTGGATGTGTTGAGTCATGCCAGTTGGGGTGCCTGTGTTCAGAAAAGCAGCTTGTTTTCCACTTTCTTGAGTCTTAGAGAGAGGAGAATGGGCTAATGGTTTGAACAGGGGCCTGGGAGCCACGATCTTTGGGTTCTGAGACTAGCTGCTGTGTCACTATGATGTGTTCTGTGGCTGCTTGGCACTTCACAGCCATGGTGGGAAGAGAACCCAGCTCCAATTCCTCCAAAAGCACAATCCCCTAAGCCTTAGCAGACAGCACTACAGGGACTATGACACATTGTGACCATGTCTGATTCCCTCCTGTAGAGGCAGAAATGGAAATACTTAAGTTAGCCACTTTTGTCGCATGCTGTGAGAACCGCAGATGAAAAGTACAAGTGATTATTGGAAGTGTAGTTGATTCAGGCCAAGTTTTTGAGAAACAGGGATTAAGGCTGGCAGGGCTGGGAGTACAAGTAAAAAGCACTATATATAAGAGCTAGGAATCATTGTATTGGCCTCCTGCCTGGAGGGGTCAATTTCCACCCCTTGGTGCAGTTTTTATTTATAAACCATATACAAGACTTTTTTCTTTCTAACGATTTCTTAATTCCAGCCATCTTTCCTTAAAATAAAGGCAAAACAAATTATAAATGAACAGCTAAACCACAGCTCTGCCAGCCAGGAAGCAAACAACCAGACAAAGAAACCCAGCTGGCTAGGTGGCATCCTGCCTGGGCACCTTCCTAAATGTTTCATGAATGGCATTGTTACTGGGCTTGAGGTGGGGGAAAACCAAGGCAAATTTTTAAAAAATCAACTTTTCCTTCAGCTGTGGGAAAGTAGAAGGGGAGGGTGGATGGTTATGGGGAGGACCACCTCCAAGGTCAGAGCCCGAGTCAGTCATCTCTCTCGGACGGAAGACTATGTCAAAGTCGAACAGCAGTTGGGTTAACCCTGGCGTCTGGCTTCTTTGGCACCACGAGGCATGTGGTTTCAAACCCCGTCTGCCTCCCTGCTGAACAACAATGCAAGCAGAGAGAGAGAAAAAACCCCAAATCTCCTTAAAGGAAGCTGAGGGCCAGATGTTCTCCGTTTCCTGTCCAATGCTGCCACAGCTGCCATAGCCTGTGGTTGTGGTTTGTCTGTCTATGGCTTGTATGTGAGAGACTGAAACAGCACTTTCTGGAAAGTCCCGCAGTTCCGGGGCTGATCAGCTGCACTGATACCTGACAGGAGCCAGATTTGCCACAGCCAGGGGGCTCTGTCTTGGCGGCAAGGGAAGTTCTGCTTTTTGTGCGCTTAAGCTTGTTGATGATTTTAGTGCCTGGGAGGGCGTTACATTGACAGCCATGGAGACCTACTGCTTGTCACAGAAAAACTTTCAACTTTTGCCCCAGCAAACTTTCAACAGACCAGGCCGCAAAAGTTCCCCTGCTCAGATGCCCCTCCCCTGACCAGCAGGGACCATCCCCAGGACCAGGAAGATAGTTCACTTTCCATGGCCATTTACTCTTCGGCTCCTTTGCTGGCCAATCTATGATGGTGGGTTTGGTGATGTAGACACCAGGGGCCAGATCCTTGACTGGTGTAAATTAGCGTAGCTTCACTGAAGTCCATGGCGCGAGGCTGATTCACATCATCTGAGTCTCAGCCCCCAGATTCAGACAATAGGCCATGTTCAGTCTCATTGTACCTATTGACTTCAGTGGTGTTTTGACTAAGCACAGGAAACTGCCCATGCGAGTTGCAAGCATCACTTTGAATATTCTAATCATAATGGTAATAACTACAGTTGTATTTGGAAAGCCCCACAAGGCACTGAGGATGCTGCAAGGACAATTATAATGCAATAATCACTATAATTAAAACGCCATGAAACACACCACACAAACCCAAGCAATGTTTAAGAACCCAAAACTCAGCATAATAAAGCAAACAAGAGAGGGACTTAGGATAAGAGCCGCCCTAACTGAAATCCTGAAAAAGCTGATTTCTAACTTTCCAGATAACATAACCAGCAGCAGTTACAGTGTATAATAATCTTAGGCCCTTCTCCTAGAAAGGAATCTGCATAGACAGTCCCCTGTGTCTGCATGTAACCTTATTGATGGACGCTACAGAGAGCTCAGTATAGGCTCAGGGTCCTAGAGTGTAGGGTAATTATTCAACCTATACACATAATAAAATCTGAGAAAAGCTCTGTTACCCAAGACCTGGACACAGAGGCACCTTTTCTGCTGGTCAGCTACACTGGTGTAAATCCAGAGTAACTCCCCTGATCGGAATGGAGTTACTCTGAATCTCTGCTCTCCCTTACACCAGCATAGCTGGCAACCATAACGAGCTGGTTCCAGCGGGAAAGTACTCAGAAGAATGCCCGATACAGTGACAACCAATCCAATCAGCCGTAGGCTGTCATACTGCTACTTTACTGTGCACCTTTCACCCAGCTGTGGTTATTCTACATGTCAGATCATAGCTCTAAATCTTAGAGCCCAGACTGGTAAGAGTGTTGGGGTGTTTTTGCCGTTGTGCCTTTCCACCGCCTCAGCACTGATTTGGGCTTGACCCTGCTTGACCCAGGCAAAATTCAAAAGGAGGTTGGACTGAAAACAGTCTATGGGATGGGGCCCTTTAAAAGCTGCCATTTAAGGATAATAGGAAGAAATATCAAATCCAGTCTGTTTCCAACGAGAGAAGGAAATGGAATAAGGGGACCAAAAGAAAAATCTGCTCGCACACCACCACTTGCCACCAGCCACAGCTTTGCTAAGGGAACCTGGCCAGGGCTAAGCTAGGCCAACAAAATGTTTTAAATTCAGGCATCTGCATGACCTGACCATTCTGGTACCTGATCTGTAAAACTAAAGCTGCTTGGGATAGCTACAGATTGTGAGCCTTTGTGTGGTATATGGGCCACCCAGCTCAGTGCAGGAGAACTTTTTTTCTACAGACAGCCCTATAGAGAGGAACGTCAGAGATTGTCTATGTGGGGAAATAATTGTGCAATAAGCGAGGGTGTGAATGTACAGCACAACAGTGACTGCGTTAACTCCCTGTGTGGACACTCTTACTCTGCCCTACTAAAGGTACGTCTGAACTGGAGCTGGAGTATAACTTACACTCGGGTAGACATACCTGCACTAGCTCTGATCAAGCTGGCCTGCTAAAAACATCTGTCCTGCCCGGAGCTAGTCAACCTGAATACGATCCCATCTGAAATCCTAGGTATGTGCTGGGGCAGCTAGCCAGCCCCACTGCTTTCATCATTGTGACTACACTGCTATTTTTAGTGCAGTAGTTCGATCAGAGCTAGCGTGGGCATGGCTACCCAAGCTGCAAATTACAGCTCCATCTGAAGAGTGCCTTTGTGTGCTTTAGCTTACTACTCTTCCAAAGATATTAACCCAACCTGCCAAAAGGCACTCTTAGTGGAGAGCAAGGGTGTCCACCCATGGAGTTAGTGCAGAGTGGTTAATACTAGTGCACACGAGCAACTCTGCCCCAGCAACCCGGGGCTTTTTCCCTGTGCAGACAAGCCCTTAGTAACAGGATTTTAAAGATGGCTAGAATGAGGCACATATTGGTTAAGCGATTTGCCCAAGGCCTTGCAGTGAGTCAGTGGCAGGGTTAAAACTAGAGCTCAGAAGTTTTTGATTTCCAGTCTCTTGTCACTCCCTTCCCATCCCCACCCTGTACAGCACACTGACTGAAAGAAGGAAAGTGCCAGACCAGTAGGATACAATGAAATCAGCAAGAGGCAGTGCTGATCACTATCAGCGTCTGTGGCAATTAACAAGCACAGTCTCCTCTGACAGTAAGTTCCAGAAAACTCTCCTAAGCAATCCAAAGATGCCTCATAAAGTGCCAGGAATGGACGTCAGCCCCATTCACTAGCATCCATCCCTGATGCCAGGACTGTGTAAGAGCTGCAGATGGAATATATCTGGCAACCATGCCAGCTGGCCAGCGCTGCACCTATTTGCAGCTATAGCGCAAGCAGCAAAGATGGCCATCGCAGGCTGTACGCTGCTCTCTGCCTCGCTGGTGCGCTGAGGAAATATGCAAGGCCTAATTCAGTGCATGTCAGGAAGAAGGATGCTTCTTTGGTAACTGGATGGATAAATGGATTCCCCCGGGAGCTGCAGCACCCCAGACATGAAAAATTCCTAGAAAAGACAGAGAAACCGGAGTCCCTTTCAGGCAATACCCATTCCATGTGTTAGCTTTTACTACACACAAAAGGCAAACCTCGGCTTTCAGCCTGCCAGACTTTCTGATTAAGGAATATCAAAGAACTAAGGCTTCTTAAGAGAATGCAGATGCCTGTGTGCCTCCTTGTAGCGTATAGGAACAGCGTAGCATCCCTTTAAATATTCTGTGAGCCCTCTAGCGGTGCTAACTGTGTTCTATGATGTAGAAGCTGCCAGAAACCAACCAGAGAAGCAGGCTGTATCTAGCTAGGCCTGCCATGTTTGTGTATATTTAGTAAACATAGTTGCCCCACCACCCCACCCGCAGGCCCATGAGGGATTGTTTTGTTGTGTGAAGAGCAAATGACACATCACTCTTCCATCTCAACTGAACCAAAAAAAAATGGCAGCTGCTTCCAGCAGGGAGCAAAAAGAATGCAAATTGTCCATACACAAAAAACAAACATACCCGTTGCATAGGAGATTCTGGCTAGTACAGTGTAGGCAGGGATTGGCCCAGGACGTGCGCATTTCAAACTACCAGCCGCACCCTATTGCCCACAATTCCTCCAGGACCCAGAGTGCAGAACCAAATTCAGAAATGGGGAGAGTCTAGGACAGTCTGCAACAAAGATAAATCAGAAGAGCGAGAGGGCAAGATTCCCCAGCATACCAAGATGCCCTTCAGCCCTTGCGGAAAGATATTGATTCTTACACTCTCCACTGGGCTGTGTCTCTTGGTGTGGCTGTGGAGGGCCGACCCAGAATGGCAGCAGTGGTCTAATGGTTCAAATCTAGGATTGGGAGTCAGGGGACCTGGGTCCGCTTCCCAGTTCTGCCACTGACTTGGTGTGTGATCTTGGGCAAGTCGCTTCACCGCCCCGTGCCTCAGTTTCTCTACCTGTAAGATTTGTATGTATTTGTTTTTAACACTATTTGCCATGGATGTTCTCAGTTCAGTCTACTCATGTTTGTAAAGTGCTTGGGGATGCTTGGGCGAAAGGCACTAGAGCAGGTTGGAGTGGGGTTATTATTTAGCACATATTAGCCCCTCGAGGACCAGGGGGACTCCCCTCCCATCCCCTTCCCTTCCCTCGGGCAGCCTCTCCGCCTCTCTGTCTTTTATTTAATCATGGTGTAATCCTGATTAGTTACAGCCTGCTCTTTTTCCTCCACAAAGCCATGTGGGCAGCACCACTCGCGCGCCGCTGTCTGCCTGAGCCCTCTGATGGTGAGCCAGAGCAGGAGGAATTAACCACTGAGCTGTCTGGCCGCATCTCCAACAGGAAGCTGTTCTGCTTATGGCCCAGACAGCGGGCTTCAAGGTGCCTGCAGGAGGATGTCATTGTCTCGACATGTGGGGTGGGGGAAGGGGGGCAGCCACGCAGGGAAGAAAGGGGTGGGAGAAAGAAAAAGCGTATAGCAAAAAAAAAAAAAAAAAAAAAAAGGAGGGGGGGGCAGGAAGAACAGAGAATCCAGCCGTTGGCACTAGCAACTTCGGAAAGGCTGAAATAAACCTGCCGAAAGGAGCAGGCTCAACCCATCCATTGAGTGTAGTAGAGTCCCCCCCGGGCTGTCCCATCAGTGATCCACATTTTGTGACCATCTGAAAACCAACTCCGGCTGCAGCAGCAGCAGGGGCGTTGCCATGTTCCCTGGGCCCAGGCTGGGGGACTGAGTGACAGACGTGTGGCAGGCACGGGTAGGCTTGTCGGGGTGCCGTATCTCATGCATCCACATCTCCCGCTGAACATCCAAGCTGGGAGCACGATTCTCCACAGCCGTGTGTGGGCACTTGCACTGGGGTGAAGTGGGTGTAAAATGCCACTATTGCCCTTAAGGGCTGGAGCCAAAGCCCAGTGAAGTCAATGGAGTCATGCCACTGACTTCAGGAAGTGTCAGCTGAGTCGGGGACTCCGAGGTAGTTGCCTCTTTTGCACTCAATTTAGCCCTCTGATGGTGAGCCACACAAGGTGCAAGGCGGGAGAGAATCAGGCCCACAGCTGTGTGCTGAGTGCGTGCTCCCCCGCACACGTCCATGAGCAAGTGCAAGGGAGGGCTTCGGTTTGCTGTGTGCTTGCGAGCAACGTGTATGGATGTGAGTGTGCATTACACATGCCACAAGTGGAAATCAAAGAAGGGGCTTAAAGGGGAGGTAAGACTTGAGCGTGGCATTAACTGTGGTGTCAGCCTGAAGCCAAGCAGTCTGAATCCATTTTAACAGGGCCTGGGATTCCTGCCCTCTCCTAGTACCATGTTCTGTCCGGGAGCAAGCGCACCTCTGAGTGCAGAACCAGACCTTTGGTTCTGAAAGAACTATGCAGCCCTACATGGTACACAGCAATGATCCCGGCTCCCCCTCCTGCACCCTTTAGTGCTGGATTCTAAACCAAGAAAGATCACCTTTTGATGGGGAAAGCCTAATCGTGGGGAACCAGAATGTGCGTAGCCTGTGTAGTGTGCCAGGAGTTACCACCCAGGCTATCTTTGGTGGAACATGGTCTTCTAAGGGGAGAAAGAAACAAAAGGAAGACAGAGGCATAGTAACAATATAACCTCGGCCAGCTAAGCTTCTGCAGGCGGCCCAGAGCCAGCTGAGCTCTCCTGAAGTTCCCACAGCCAGCTCTGCTCTTGGGAGGGTCCTTTCACCCTCTTTTGCAGGAGTCCTGGGTCTGACCTGGTCTCTAAAGGACCTCAGAGCAGCTCTGTCCTTTGAGGGCCTTAGAGGCTCCAGCTGAACTCCTGTGAGCGTCCTACCTTTCCCATCATTGAGGACATACAGGGTAACTTACACGCGCCTGTCTATGTGATGCTGAGGAAATGATTTGCTAATGAAACATGACATTTTCAACTTATGAAGCCTACTTAATCAGAAGGAACTAGTCCACTTTCAAGTGGTTTGGGCTGCAATGAGCAGTAATTAAGGGGATTTTCCAGGCCTGTTCCTCTGCTTTTCAAGCCAGGCTGACTTCTCTCCCTCTGATGTTTAGCTTGGGTGGCATTTGGCCACCAGCTGTGAGCAGGTAACGCCTGTGCATCCAGCAGTATGTGGGCCTGTGCTGAGCTGACTGAGATGAAGGGGGAGCTGCAGGAGGTTTTAATATTTATGGTTTTCCCCCACCACCTGTGTGATTTGCCCAATGATTTACCTAAACCTACAGAAAAGCTCCTGGAGCAGATCCTGCTCTCAGTAACATCAGTATAAATCTAGAGCGACTCTCTTGCAACATTATAACACTGTGCCTGAGAACAGAACTGGACACTGGAGCTCTCCAGGGACTACTCAGGGCCAAAATCCTGGTCAGCTGGATATACTGTGCTGAATCATGCATGCAAGCACATTGTTTTGGGCATGGGAGTGACATTGTCCTTTCCTTCAGACAAGGGGCTGGGCTAGGCATGGCTTTTAGGGACCTTGTGACAAGCCAGTCTTACCTGTGGACCTCACAAGGCCATCAAATCAAACCCAAATTGGAAGCCAGGACTTGCTAGCCCAGCTAGGGTTCCACAGAGGCATAGTAACAATACACATGTAGAAAACATAGCATTGGAGCAACTGTGGGATACTTGGGAGAGAGGTGTATCTAAGCCTACCTCTACCAACTGATTAGGAGGCATTTGATTTCTGAACTGGAGGGTGCCAGGCTTGGGACACAGAATGGTGCTCAACGAGAAGATGACGTGGGGAGAGGATTGGAACAAAAGAGAGGGGCCTACATGGCTGCTCCTGGCCATGAACAAGGCAAATAGCCTACCGGGATCTGAATTTCCCTACATACCGACCGTTGGCCAGTCCTTTTCCAGCAAGAACTCTGGCTCCAAACCCATGCCCATACTTTGTATCCCGGGCTGAGCTTTATGCCTCTGGTCCACAAAGAGAGACAGACATGGCAGCCTGGCCTATGGTTTGCTCAGCACGGGGCACAGCTGCCACTCCACTCAAGTCCGGCCCCCGGCTGCGCCTGTGCGTTGTGAATAAAATCCCCACAACGCCTGTGAGCTCAGCACCAGCCCTGGACGAAGAGAAACAAGTGCTCAGCAGGTTTCTGATAACAACGGGCGCAAGTCCCAGCCTGAGTTGCGCCTGGCTGTTTTACATCAAAACAGAGATTTCCTCCATGAGCAGCCTGTTTCCACTTAAAGCAGGGCAGGGGCTGCCTGAAGGTCCCCCACTGCAGCACAAAGGGATTGGGGAGGGTCTGATTTGTGCTTTCACCTGGATCCAGGACTCTAACTCTCTTCAGTCCCCCAACACCACAGACTTGGGCCTGCCACCCTCCCCCAGCCTTCTGACTTCACCTGGTAGTGTGGGGCTGTTAGGCAGCCATTCGAATAGCAGCCTGGGACTCGGACTTCCTGGGGTACACATCCCAGCCGCTGACTCTGCGTGAGGTCATGGCCCTGCTCCGTGCCTCGTTTCCCTATGTGTAGAATGGATATAATTATTCTTTTGCACCTCGGCGATGTGCTTTGAGATGCTACATGTGCAAGCGATGAGATTAAGGCAGTGCTAATGTGATTTTTGGAAGGGAAAGCACCCACAGCTCTCACTGGCCTGCAAGGGGAGCTGGGCATTCTCAGCATCTCCGAGAATCAAGCCATAAACTCACTGCAGGACACCTCGTACAACTGGGTGGAAGTAGACCCCAAAAAGAGCCCAAACCCAGCTGATCTGCATGAATTTATGTGAAAGCGACTGCATCCTGTAACATAGCAGCAGCCAGTCCCTTGGGTTTACAGAGACTGCCAGCAAAACACGCAATATTAAAGACGCAGTAAATGATGGAAGTAAAGGCCCCTGCAGCTGCTCCCCATTTCTGGAAGCACGATCCACCACTGAATTTCTGGGCCACATGCACTCCTCGCCATTACCTTCACCAAACACCCAACAGCATCGGCTCTTCCTACGTGGCCAGGATCTGTGCTCTCATCTGCTAGCGCAGCCTCCGTGTATCTCTGTCTCATCTGTCCTCATGACTTGACCACTCTCTTACATTCTTCTCTGTCCCGACCCACTATTTCACTCCTGCACAGCATCTTGCGTGGAAGTTGATGTGACAGGCTGGAGGACTCCAAGCAAAAGGGAAGTCGCACCATGGTGCCCCTCTGCTGGGTTTTCTCCTTTCCATGTTACAAGCCAGCAATGAGGTTGGGAATTCTCCATGCCATGAAACACAAGGAGGGACAGCAATGACTGTGGAGGGGAGCAGGACAGGTCTTCATCGCAAACGAGGAGTGAAGCTTCTTACAGTGGTATCTTGGACATTTCTGTGCATGGTTTGGGTCCTCATCCAAAGCCCATTGCAGCCAACAGAAAGCCTCCCAATTACTTCAGCAGGCTTTGGATCAGGCCCCTGATGAGCAGAAAAGGCTGCGTGAGGAGTATTTCTGCAGCCACACAGGACAGTTCAGTACCAGCCCCTTACCGAATGATGCTACTCGCCCCCCAGTACAAGGTGCAGGAGTACCCGTGGTTATGGAGACCTCCTGTTTGGCCCAAGGTTCCCTCTGAACACACAGAAAACAAGAGAAGAAAAGCTTGAGAGAAAATACCGTGTAAACAGTAATGAAATGAAACGACGTGAAGCAAATTGAAATGGGCCAAAGCGGTGACGTTCCAATGCAGATTTGAACTTTCTTGCGTCTGAAAGCAGGGTCCATTCCAGCAACCGAAGGGTCACACAGTTCTGACCCACAGCCGAAACGCCACCGAGTCTGGGGACAATCTGAATGCCCCAGCTCCAGCTGTAGGAAAAGGCACTTTTGATGATCAAACTTGCAAAGCAGCTAGACTGAGTCACAGGGATGAGACTCCCTGGTTCCCTCTAGCCACCAGACTGGGCTCATGTGAACCCCCTCACTCACTGGCGGAGCAAGCACAACAGCAAAAAAGCAGCAAAGGAACAAAGGGAGCAAGGATGAGGCACCAGGCTGGGAGTCAAGCACCCTGCAGCTGACTTGCTGGGTGACCTTGGGCACATCACTTATCAACTCTGTGCCTCAGTTTCCTCTCTGGAAAATGGGGATACTAGCATTTGTCTCCCACACAGGAGCTGAATTTGTTACCATTTGCCAAGTGTCTAGAAATCCTCCAAGGGATGTTGCTGCATGGCATGAGTGCAAAGTATTCTGACTGAAACACTGACAAGCTGAGGAAATGAAAGAGTAACCCGCCGAACTCAGCACCTCTCTAGAACTCGACCTGGCGAAGGAGAAGGTTTTGAAAGGGAGGTGAGAAGTGGGCCTATGCCAAGCCCAGTGAGCGAGTGCTGGCAGAGGGAGGGCTGAAGGAATCCATCCTCTCCCCCGCTTCCCTGGTGGCACACAAACGCATGCGAGGCAGCAACGATCCCGCATGGTTGGAATAACGCGGCTCCCTGTAGCCTGTCCAACAACAGCCCAGGCGGATCATAAAACAGTCTCTCACGTCCATGTGGTTTGCGCTGCTAGGAGACAAGGCACCAAACACAACCTCACGCGGGCTCAGTAAAACCTTATATCCCCTCAGACCCGGAGTTCAGCTGAAGAATTTGCATCACCTAATTAAAACCAAGCCAAGTTTGCAAAAAAAAAAAAACCAACCCCCCCCCCACCCCCACTCCCTCTCCACGATTTCAATTACACTAAAACTTGAAAGCTGCCTTCCTGGCCTCTCCCTGGGGGTTTCCTTGCAGAAGCTTTGCTGGCAGGGCTCAGCTGCTAAGAACATTTGAAGGCTAAAGTCACTTCCTTTGCCTGGTGCCCAAAAGGCAGGTGTAGCCCTTTCTCTGGCCTTCCCAGGGAGAAGAGCAAACAGAGCTCCTGGGAAACACAAGGAGGCCTTGAAACTGTTGTTCTGGGTTTGGCTGCCACAGGCGGTGACGGGGTTGTTGTTCTGCAAGGAGGAGGCGGCACTGATCTCTCCTTTACAACCCAAGATGAGGTTGTTTGGTTTATTTTGGTTCACTTTTTTTTTTTTTTTTTTTAGCAGCTAGAATAAGGGGCACTGTGGCCAAGTGCTCTGCCAGCTCCTCTTCCCCATCAACTCTGTAAAACAATCCCCGCCTTGGCTCACTCCCAGCCGGCAGCCCCCTGCTCTCCCAGTCCTGGATACCCCCACAGGTCTGCTGATGCACCTCACTGCTCCCTAGCAGCACCCCACGCTGCTTGGCCACGACCTGCGAACCTGTCACCTGCAGCAGCCTTTCCTCTCCCAGACATTCTACACTGCTCTGCCGACTCCCCCGCACCTCCCTTGGAACGGCCCCCTACTAACCCAGGCATGGGCCTCTGGTGAGCCAGACCACAAGACGTGTCAAGTGTCATGCTAGCTTTATGGCAGCTGGAGAAAACCGAGGCCAGATGAAAGCAGAACAATCCCAGCCAGAGTTCACTTCAGAGTCCCTGTGTCCAGCAGCAACTTCTCCATTTTCTGGCTTCCTAGGATTCTGTGTGTCTTGGGAAGTTCAGTGTATTAGGCTCTCATCTGGTGATTTTTTCCCTTTGCAGCAGTCAATGCGACTGTTGGGCTGGGAGGTCACCGCCAAGCAAACCTGCCTGCTGATCTGGCTCCCACATCCACTCTGCTGCAGGGTGAGAGTGAGGAGTGCAAGAGGGTGAGGATGATTTGTGCAGCTTGTGTCTCCTTTTCAGCAAATCCAGATCCTGCCCATTCGCTCCTTTCCCAGCAGCTGGCTAAGGCAGGGACCGGCACAAAAGCAAACTGTCTGTGACTCAGCTCAGAGGTGCTGCCCTTCATCTCAGGATCTGATCTCAAAGCACGCTGCAAACATTAATTAAGCTTCAAGGCCACACTCAGGTAGCCGAGCCTCCTCCTTCCCATTTTATAGAGGGGTAAACTGAGGTAGAGTGCATCTCCCGAGCCTCCAAAGTGAGTCAGTGGCAGAGCTGGGAACAGAAGACAAGAATCCTGAATCCTCATTTCCTCCCCCCACCCTAAGCACCAGGCAACGCTGCCCATCAAACCACCTATGTGAGATCAGTGTCTAGCCATCTGATTTTGCAAAGTGCGTCACTGGATGTTTCCCATCTATCACGTTAATCAGTGACCCAGCTCCCTGGTGGGAGTTCCTCATGTTGCCAGGCCTCCTTCATCCATCACACAGCAGGACCTCCCCATCTGGTGCCGAAGAACAGAGTGGGGGAGGCCTGTCGCTAGGTAGCATGGAGCTGGTCCAGCCCGGCCCGCCTTGAGGGTGGGTAAGTACCAGGGGAAGCATTAGAGGGGCCTTTCTTCAACTGCCTGACACCTCCTGGCTTCAGGTTTCTGGCCGCTGTAAGCCTGTGTGGGGCTGGCAGTGTGTGGGCCAGGGGGCAGCGCTCTTGTGAGGTTTGGACAAATTTTTGGCGGCTCACACCCTGTGATTTCTCCTGGCCCCGGTCCCACCTCTGTTTGATGTGCCAGTCAGAGTAGAAAAATATGAACTGGCCCCGAACAGTTCCTTGAGCAAGGTCTATTTTTATTGCGGGGGGAGTGCAAGGATTACTCACCCGTTCTGAGCTGCTTTGTTGTTTGAGCCGTCAGATGGACACAGCCTGCTGGCTAATTGCTGTCCAGGCTCCCCTTGCGAGCCGCCTGGCTTGCCTTCCAACACATAGAGATGGCAGCCATTCCAGAGCAGTTAGAGTCCTCGCATTGCCCTGCGCTAAAGGGCTGATGCAGTGGAAAGCAGCTGCAGGAGGGGAGTGTGCTGCCAGGACAGGCAGCTGGCAAAATAACTCGCCCTTCCCTCCCCCTTTTGCCCTTCACATACACCAGGGAGAGGGAAAGGAAAGGTCCCTCTACCTCAAACAGCCGGAGAGAAGCGAGAAGAGCCGGGGCTGGGTTTCCAGGAGGAGTTGCCAACCCACTTGTCCTCTTCAGGTCATGGAAGATGTGAGGGGGTGGGTGCTGCATTAGCAGCTGCAGATCTACTCTTGGATTGCTACAGTGTGGCCGGGGCGGAGCCTCGGTGACCCCTGGCGCTGGCATCCAGCCTCAAGAACCGTCAGTGCCAGCCAACTCCCTGCCCGCAGCGCCAGGGACGGCCAGCTGGGTGACATGCCTCCCCGCCCACAACCCTTGCCTATGTTCAAAACCATTGGTACCAGGCTGCATTATAGTGGTACAATGCTGGTACAGTACCGGTTACATCCCCCTGGGGCACATCTAACACAGTATGTGATGCTGATGGTGCAGTGGCTACCCTACAGGTACAATATACCAGCGGGGTGCTTTTGTATGGCAGAGTAAGGCCAATACAGTACGTCCCCCATGAACTGCTATGGCACCAATAACGTGCATCAGTGTAGTGCTCTTATGACCCCAGGATAACACCACTACGGCTTCAAGATGGCATGGTGCCCTGCCTTGGCCTCAGGCTGGCACATCAGGATAGCACTGAGGCAGTACAGGCTGATACAATACAGACACTACAGTGATAAGCACAGGAGAAATATCTAGAGGGCAGGGGTGCAGCAGGTCAGCGTGCGGCCAGCGTAGCCCTGTGCCCTCGTAACATAGCACTTGCTCTGCATGGGCAGCGGAGCCTGAGTCAAATCCAAGGGCTGGGGAGGGGATCTTAGTCAGGGGCATATGCTGGAATTGTGGTTTGGGCTTATAGTTTGGCTAAGTAGGCTGTGACGAATGTTCATTCCTAGTGGGTGTATCACAGCCAAGGCTTCCGGAGAAAGCAGCCAGTGGAACACAGAGACAGGTCCATGAAAGGGAGGGCCATATCCGCTGCAGTCTGTACACTCGAGAGGATGCAGCTGCATCCTCCATGCCAGACCTGTGCCTGCATTTTCCTTCTTCAGTGTTAGAGTGAGCCCCACGCTCCCCTCCTCTCCCTGTGCAAGCTGAAGATTGACCTTTGCTAGCTGCCCCCGTGCCTGCCCTCTAGAAGGCATCAAGAGTGGGCGAGAAAGGGAATTAGACTTGTCCAGATTCATGCAGCAGCCTTACCTGCCAAGATCCTTTGGTCACCTCCAGTGGGACGCTGGGGCCGCCAGGTTTAAAAGGAGAGTTGTCACAACCTTGCCTCTGCCATCAGACCCAGGTAGATTCAGTCTTTTAGCACAATGAAAAGATCCTAGTAAGGCGCGAATGTCAGGGGAGTCCCGTGATACCAAGTGCATCACTGAGCAGAGTGAGAGGCAAGAATAATCTCAGGGAGAGAGAAAGGAAAAAAAAAAGTCCCAAGGACTTGTCCTGCCATTCACTCAGGGGATGAGAGGGGAGGAAAGTCAATCACTGAAGCTGTGGCTCCTCTCCAACCCATTGTTCTGAGGGAGACGCAGTCGCTGGGCTTTCAGCAGGTGCTACCCGGAAAGTCCCTCGCCTCTCCCATTCCTCAGCTCTGGCTGCCAGTAGGAGTGGAGACATTCCTGAGACAGCTGTAACAGCACCAGCTTCCTGGCTAGTTTTGCCTCACCTTCACAGAGGAAAATCAGCCAAGCTGACCCATTAGCAGGAGAAGGACCATGCCTAGGACTGCACAGCGCTGAGGGGGGAGATCATGCAAAAGCCAGCCGGCGGGGATTCTGAACTGTCTCTGATTTTTCCGGATGTTCCAAGCCTTCTGTGGAACCCACCTACTGCATTGATGGACGCTGTCTTGGTCCGCAGAGAGCTGCTGGGTGTTGGGCCATCAGCCACCCTGACCTGCACAGTAACAAATATCACCCATTAGAAACACAGCTCTCTTCCTCTCCTCCATTCCTGTCTACCACTGCCCTCTATGGCGCCTCCCGGAGAGGGGGCAGCCAACTTCCTAAACTCACATGAGAAAACACTGTGGAATGCAGACCTTCTCCCCGGCTTCTGGGCCAGCTCCCTGTGCATTGCTAAGGTAGGCGGGACAGAGTCCAAAGCTTCTCCAAAGAAACTACGAGCCTTCAGAGGACCCCTAAGTGACTGTAACAATAATATATGTTTCAAGGTCTTACTGATGCCAGGGGCTATACCCAGAATCCAGTTCAGCCCAGAGCTCTAGTTCAGGACTTCTACTTTCTCACCCGGACTGTAACCCAGGGAGAAGGAAGGTGAGAGACAGAGAGGCTGCTGAAGAAGAAGAAGGATGACTCAGAGGTTACAGTGCTAGCCTAAGACTTGCCAGACCTGGGTTCACTGCCACAGACTTCCCGTGAGACCCTAGGCTCAGATCCTCAAAGGTATTTAGGTTCCCAACTTCCACTGAAATTGATTTCAATGGAAACTAGGAGCCTGGGCCTCTTTGTGCCTCAGTTCCCCATCTGTACAATGGGATTAATAGCATTTCCCTCCCTCACAGGGGTGCTGCAAGGATAAATGCATTACAGATTGTGAACTGCTCAGCTGCTATGGGCCGTATGAGTACCTAAGAGACAGATGGGTGATTCTCTATCACATCCATTACTGCCCTACTGGTACAGCAGTCCTTGAAGGGGGAAATTTATGCCAAATAGGCTCCGTTGAGTGCAGATGGAATTACCAGCCTTTTCCATAGAATGCATAATTCCAAATCGTTGAGACCCTGGCCCCCTGGAAGGGGCCCGATGGGGGATCACATTTAATGGCTTAATATGCAAGTGTTGTCCTATGGCTTAAAGTGCTCTCACTCAGGGTAGGGACACCAGGAAACCTCCCCCGCCTGTTGATTCATGAATCCTTTTTGCCTCCCATTCACCTTAGAACACCCTGAACCTACACAGAATTCTGAAGGGAGAAGCAGACAACCGCAGGATAATTAAACTATTACGACAGTCTCGATCTTCTTGAGCAGACAGTTTTAAACACATTGCCAATTCTCTCAGCATGGCACATGCACTGTGCTGGGCTGTCACAGCAGTCCGGTTCTGGCTGATGTTGCCGTCTGCCTGTGCGTCGCACAGGGACGCACAGGCAGGGACACTGGTCAACAATGGGAAAGGGGCATTTTTCCATTCAAACTTCTTTTTTTAATGGAAAATTGGGGTTTTGACTAAAACATTTCAGGGAAAGTGCCTGGCTTTTTTTAAATTTGTTGATATTTTGTCAAAAACATAACCAAAAATCATTTTAAAAAAAGAAGTTTTCAGAGGTTTTTTTTTTCCCAATGAAAAATCAAATTTTTCTGCAGGGGCTGACAGGGAGGAGAACCATTTCCTGACCAGTTCTATTGCCCACCCTCAGTTCTTGTCTACTTAGATAGTAATCCCTGCCCTGAAGAGCAGAAAAATCACAGAGCACCATGGGATATGTCCCCTGCAGCCGCAACATGGGCAAGCTAAGAAACAGCAAGGACACAATAACTCAGCTTGGGCTTTGCAGTGGAGATGCCCAGACCTGGGCTTGGCTAACCTGGCTGCCCAGACCTGGGCTTGGCTAACCTGGCTGCCCAGACCTGGGCTTGGCTAACCTGGCTGCCCAGACCTGGGCTTGGCTAACCTGGCTGCCCAGACCTGGGCTAACTGTGCAGTGAAGACATATCTAGAGTGGCAAGTGACTTACCCAAAGTCATATAGTAAGTCAGCGGCAGAGGCAAGAAGGGACCCCTGATCTCCTGCTATTTGATCCAGGGCTCAGTCCACCGGACCACACTTTCTCTTTGAAATAATTATACTGAAAGAGGAAAAGGGGAAGAAGGATGCAGGGGAATGTAAGGAGAGGAAATAGAGGGAAGAGAGGGAGAGATCCCTCATGCACAGTGGCAGATTCTCACTGTCTCACATCCTGTCTGTCTGAGCGCTCTGTCCCTTAAGGGTAGGTTTGTCTATCTGTTTTTTATAAAGGACAAATCCTATTTCAGGCTGGAAGCAAACATGTTCTGCCCACAGGCTGAGAGCTGACAAAGAGAGAGAGCCTACATCTGCTTGAGAGCACAGCATTTTCAATTGGACGCCATTCTGACTCCAAGCCTGGTCTTCCAGCAAACTCCATCCACTGGAGTAAGCAACAAATTCCATTACTTCGATGCAAATTAGTAAAGGTAAGGGAGATGTTCCCTCAATGCAGCATCCAGCTGACTGTTCTTTCTCTTTAAAGAACCTCCTGGGTTTGAGGGCCTTGAGCTCCCCATAAGGAATTGGTGCTCAAGGGAAGAAATGGTTAGGAGACTGTAAAAGTGAGGAATATGAAGAACCAAAACACATAAGAAGAACAAATAAGGTTGGACACAGCCTTTGTGTGCAGGGCTAGAAGAGACCAATAAAAGATGAATGGGATATTATAAAGCTTAGGGTTCTTGGATGGGAACACTGGCTATGAACTTTTACTTGAGTCGTTACAGTAATGACTCAAGTTTTAGCTCTAAGTGAACTCCCAGTACTTCCTCTTGCAGGAGATCACAGACTGTACCCTGCTCTCCCGCAGTCTATAGCTCAAGAGACATCTGCTCCACCACACCTGCCTTCTACATGGCAAAGTCTTTGGCACAAAACTCAGACCATTACATCATTAGCCATCTACAGCCTTGTTTTCTGGCCCTATCACTCCAGACTAAGTCAACTGGAGCTTCAGTGGCTCAGCACCTCTGGAAGTCGGACCCTGTAGTCTAATTAAGGTATTTCTAAGTGACCATCATCCTAGCATGTAACACCTATGGAAGGAATGACTCTTGCCCAGTGATTCACAAACAGTAGACCACTGGTGGCTCGAAGAGCTGGCTGGTCACATGGTGCTGGTTTCTCCTTTTTGTTTCCAGCAGCTAAGTAACTTTAGAGGCCACCAAGAATACATTAGATACTTTCCATGTAAACAGTTGCTGTATGTGACACAGGGAGGCAGGCCATGAGCAATCCACCTAATCATGAATGGGAGAGGGGGCACTACCGAGACCACCTCGCTAAGATGACGTGGTCCACAGCACGAGAAAGTCTGAGAACCCCATATCTAATGTTTGCAACTGTAGGAGTATGGACTGAATATTCCCCATCAGAATATTCGCGGTTGCCACCTGAGGTCATGTCTAGGTGCCTGGACTCCCCTCTAATGTTTCCTAACATGTTCTCAGAAGCTGAGAAAGAATTTGCCCATTGCAATCTGAAAGTCATTGTACAGTGCTCCCCACCTTGTACCGGGCACTTGTGTTCTCTATTGATTGTGTGTGTATGGGGAGGGAAGGGTTCCTCTAGGAATGCATCCTTTGATATTCCCCATGGAGTATAGGGGGCACTCTTCATGTTCTGGTTGGGTTTTGTGATGACAGGGAGGGAGTCTGCTGATCCTCCATTGATTCTTTGGGGTTCCCTTTAATATTCTGGCAGGATTCTAAGGACTCCTTTCCATTATCTTGCTTTGAGATCCCTTTGACATTCTCCACTCATCTTCCCATTTGGAAACCACCATGGATGAAAGCCACCAGTTCACTCCTGGAGGGCACAACTGTCACTGCCTCCACCAAGGATGACCATTTAAATGAAGGTAGGAAGTTCCTATGAAAGCCATTTGGACAACGTGAGATGTCACTGATCAGCACAAACTGACTGCTTTGTTCACATACAGATGAGTTCAGATGCTTTAGGGGAGCTCTGTCTAGCAAGAAGTAGACTGGGATTCTGAATATCTTTACAAGCAATCATCTTTTTTAGAAAGTGAGGCTTCATTTTTTAAGACACCCAGGACCCATAAGAAATCTGGAGGCCAGTTGATAATGGGTAGGCCCATGGGGAAATACATAGTATACATAGCTAATCTACTTAAAATATCCTTGTGTTATGGTTACCACATCCGCCTTCTACCCATTTGTTTCATCCACCTATTACTGCCTGTCATTAGGGCAGGAACAATCTCTTACGACATGCTTGTACAGTTCCTAGCACACTACGTCTCTGCTCCCTGCCTGGGGGGTCTAGGTGCTATTGTAATATGAACAATTACAGTACTTTAATTGATTTATCATTCCCTTATTTCTGCAAATAGAAGGGATGGTTTCCTGTTCAGAAACAGGGAAGGGGAGCCAAGAAGTGAAAGGCACATGCAACTCCCCCCTCTCCTCCTGCAACCACCACTTCAGCGCACAGACTCACAGGGATACATCCTCTCACCCGCAGACTTCTCTGCAGAGATTCTAACAGACCATAAATCAGCCCCACTGTGAAGGAGCTGGAGAATAATTAGAAAAAAAACAAAACTGAACAGCTGAGGTGTGTGAGAAAGAGAGAGAAAAGCAGCATACATCTCAGCAGAAGGGCCTGCAAATGCTTCTGGGATGCGAGAGGAAACGTAAGGAACTGCACATTGAATTTAGCAGAATGAGGACATGCGCAGTCCCTGGTTCGTTAACATGCAGGCAGCAGTTGAGTGGGAGCTGTTACTGGAGAGGACGGCTCTGTGATAATATTTACATACCGTGTTCTTCTGCGGGCGCAGCTCTCGCCAGCTCCAGGTCTTTGTTCCAAGCAGCCCTCCTGTGGACTGTCGGCACTAAACTCTCCGATCTGGAGTCCCGAGAACATGGGTTTTAGGAAGTTGGCCGTGATCCTTTCTTAGCAGCACAACTGCCTTGCTGCACCAAAGCCCTGCCTGATCCCTCTGGGAAACACTGACCAAAGCTTGGAACACAAGTGGAATTTCAGGCACCATTGGGGATCGCTCCAAGGGCCGTCTGTCCTTAAAAATACATAGTGCAATGTGTTTAAAAAGCAGAGGAATTTGCTCCTGTATAATAGCCTAACACTGATTGGTGGCAGCATCTGCTGTACAAGCTTCCATCTTATAGCCCTGCCAAATGCACCTCAACCTTCCCATGTAGCATCCCCTGATTTTTCAGTCCTGCATTCTTTGCTGCTGCATTTCAACCCCAGAAAGACTGAACAAGTGTCCCAAAGCCAGCTTAGAACATACAAGTGTCTCCCCTCGTAGATAATAGACTTAATGCATGCATTGCCAACAGCCCATAGGCGTACACGTGGAAAGAATGTGATTGACAGGGGCAATGCAAGTCTGGATCTGTAATCCATTCCTTCAGCCCAGAGTGCACTTGGGCATCTGCAAAACAATCAGAGAAAGGGGTGGATCTCTGAGCTGTACAGATGTCCAAGTAGCCAGGTGCCATTCTGATTTTAAATGGCATAGAAAAAGGAAAATTAGCAAGAGGACCCTAGACATATGAGAGATGATCTCTGCTCATGTAGAGGGAGCCTACCCTCATGGAGGAGAAAGTCAGGACTCCCAGGTTTTATTCTCCCTTCTAGTATTGACTCACTTTTTGAGCATAAAGAAAAGGAGTACTTGTGGCACCTTAGAGACTAACCAATTTATTTGAGCATGAGCTTTCGTGAGCTACAGCTCACTTCATCGGATGCATACCGTGGAAACTGCAGCAGACATTATATACACACAGAGATCATGAAACAATACCTCCTCCCACCCCACTGTCCTGCTGGTAATAGCTTATTATTATTATTATTATTATTATTACCAGCAGGACAGTGGGGTGGGAGGAGGTATTGTTCCATGATCTCTGTGTGTATATAATGACTGCTGCAGTTTCCACGGTATGCATCCGATGAAGTGAGCTGTAGCCCACGAAAGCTCATGCTCAAATAAATTGGTTAGTCTCTAAGGTGCCACAAGTACTCCTTTTCTTTTTGCGAATACAGACTAACACGGCTGTTACTCTGAAACCTGTCATTTTTGAGCATAGATGAGTCATTTAACGTGTCTATGTGCCTCAGTTTCCCCAGCATTCTAATATATGTCTCACTGGGTGTCAGGATTGCAAGCCAAGGTATTATCTTTAATGTGTGTGCAAAGTGCTTTCAGATCCTCCACTGAAAGGAGCTGTTAACATGCTTATGACTAGTTATCATCATTAATAAAAGGGATAAGGTTTAAGTGAGATACATAAAGGGACCAGAGAGGAAAGGCTGTTAAAAGGGTAGAAATACAGCATCCCTCCTAGCTGACTGGAGTTACTTGTATATATCGTAAACAGGCTGTCATTCCCCACAAACAGCAGGTACCTTCTTAGAACTCTGCTGATTAGATCCAACGGTAAGGCAAGGGAGCATCAGCCTTCATTAGAGACTGGAAAGGAAAGACGCAGCACTGACAAAGACCATCCATTATTGTCCATATCCCAGACAGGCAGACGTTCCCAGAAAAGAAAGATAACCCGCTGGCAAGGCCCAGCTATGTAATTAGCACAAGGCTAGGCGACGTCCAAGCAGAAGGAATAGCCATCTCTTATTGATTAATAAGGTTTGGCTGCTTAAGATTTCCATCAGCCAACTTCTGGGGTAAATGAGTTCACTCACCCCGACACAGCCAATGTTTGTACTGGACCGTTGGCCATCATGTGCACTCACAGCGAGAGACAGACTGGGACTCCCTTGCCCCCACTGATGAGCGGTTGCACACACAGACAGTCCCCCTGACGACAGCAGGACTATTTGTAACTGCTCACCAAGCTCAGTGAGAGGTTCACAATCTGGCTGTGAGTTTGCACAGATTCCCTAACCCAAATTTAGCTGCCTCTCTCTATGCAATTCTCTATAGCGAATGAGTCCCATTCATTCCTACTGTGATTACAATGAAGGTTACAGGGATTACACCAGGGATAATGGGGCCCATTTATCCCCATTTATTAAGCAAACAAGTTCCCAGAAATTCTGCAGCTCCCTTGTGGCCCCTGCACTCCTGGGAAGGGAGGAGCAGAGGCGTGAATAACTAAGCCCCTTTAGTCAGAAAAGGAGGTGGCAGCTGCTGGAAAGGGTCCAAACCACACCCCTACACTCCCTCTGCCTGGGAAGTTGTTCTTGGTACCTGGAGATTCCAGCTCCAGTGAGGTGTGTTAGCTGCCCTGGTTTCTTATAACAGAGTTGGGAGCCAGAGTCTGCATGCCTTACAAGGATGATTACCGGCCTCTTGTGCAATTCTATACTCCCCTTTAACTCAATGGCAGCCAGTGGTTCCTACTCTTCAACCAGCAGAACAGAAGAGGTGTGGCTGAAACTATCCAGCCCCACATGGTCTCCAAACATGGCAGCAATGGGACCTGCTGCTCTGGAGGCAGCACCACAAGTTCCTCTCTCATTTGCATGGGCAGGTAGAAGCCACAATTCATTGCATGTCGCTCCTTTCTTCCTCAAGTAGCTTCCCTTGGCTAACGATCAATGAGCACAGTGGTATTGTCAAGAGAAGGCTATAAACCCTTATGCATAACAAATGTGCAAGATCATGGAAGCGGGGTCCAAGGGACCTACAAGATGCATGGAATGTACAAGAGTATCCTCAGCTGGGCAGGACTCTTCCCATTCTTGCATTAAATCTTGAGTTGGTCCTTGCATCACCCATGCATGATCCTTGCACCTTTGCTGGGATAGACAGTTGGGCCACAGGGACTTTAGCGACAATCACAGCAAGTGAAAAAACAGATTCACACATAAGGAATTGTACAGGGAAGAGAACACTGGGCAGAGACGACCCCGGCACCTCCTTGAATGCCCCAAAGAAGTTACCACTTTCATGTAGTGCCCTGTTCCAGAGCAGGCCCTTCTGCCACGACTGAGATGCCTGAACTCCCTCATTCCATTGTAAGCTCAGGGAAAAATTGCTCCAGCTCTTACTTGTCTGCAGAACATACTGGAGTTCCAGCTGCGAAGATCTGCACAGAACAACTCAACGCCTCCGCTCAGCCACAACGAAGAATCGAAGTAGCTAGAACCATTGTACTTCCGAAACCATGTTAAGAGCTGACAGGAGGAGCTGCACAGAGGAAGCCATTTGCAGCACATAAGAAGTTTCATTGGTCCCACACAAAACCCAATGATACTATGTAGCCTTAAGTGCTATCTGTTGGCTCCTTATCGGTTAGTTGTCTATCTACAGATACAGAGCATGCTCATGAAACCAACTACCCAACACAGTGCCATCCCACTTGTCAAGAGATGGCAAAGGAGGTAGGACCAACTCACCCTCTGTCTTCACACAGTCAGCCCCCCTGTATCCTTTTGTTTCCAGGCTCACTCTGGCAAAAGAATGAAAAAAACCCCGAAAAACCCAAGACTTTTTATTGATGGTTGTGTCATTGGCTGCTCTGTCTAGACAGCTGGTATTAGCATCTCAAGCCGTCCTGGAATTTGAAATACCATTTATTTACCAGGAGAAATAAAAACCCTGAGATTAAACAGTTCATAAAAATAAAGTTGGGAACTGACACCAGGCCGGAGGAGACAAAAGGTAACAACGTCTAGGGCGGGCGTCTTTGTTTGTCTTGGCCACAGAGATGTTTTTACAGAAAACAAAACAAAACAAAAAAGTCAGCTTGGCTTCAGCTAAATGTCCTCTCTCTCTCCCCTCTCCGTCTTCATTCAGCTGCTCTCAACATGTCCCCACAAGGAAGCCTCTGTTCACTCAATTGAAAAGGAAGGATGGACAGAAGCAGGTGTCACCCTTCCACAAGAAGCCTGGGGACCAGTGGTCACTCTGTGTTCATGTGGAGAAAGGGAGTAGGGATGGCCGGCTAATAAGTTACATGCAAAAAGAGGGGAGAGCTGGAAGCAGGAGTCCTCAGCCTTCCTTCTCTGCTGTGGAGGTTACAGGGCAATCCATGCCTGCCCCATTTTGGAGTGGCACTTTTGCAGGACTCTGTACCTGCCTGCCTTCAGATAACACCCTGTTTCCACTCCAGTTCACAGATTTTAGGTTTCCAGTCACATAGCTTTTAAAATTCAGCATGGACAGAGCAAAATAAATTTCTGGATCCCACCCTCTCCTTGAATGAGCAGCACACAGTCTCCCAGGGGAACGTATAGAGAGAGTTTGATGGAGCCACCCTATAATTTTAACAACAGGTGCAGAACTTGAAAGAGGAACCACATGAAGGCTTGAGACCACCCCTCTTACAAAGAGCTACAGGCTCTGTGTTGAAGCTGAAAGCTCATATTAATATAAATGACTCATTAGACCAAACACACAGCAGCTTGGCTGGAAAATTACTCCAGTTCTCCAAAGACAGGAAGATTTTAATAAGTAAAGGAGAGGCCACAGGACAGAATCACAGCGCCAGGGCTGAAACTAGCAGGGCTTTGTGCGGGTCAGACAGAGGCAAGAGTTAGCATTCCAAAATTGAAGAGGGGGTAAAAATCTGAAAAAAACTGATTGGGTAGAAGATAAGGGAGGGGAATTTTATGCAATTAATAAGTACCAAAGCCTTGAAGGTCTGGAAAGAAAGGAGAAACAACAATCTATAAAAAGAAAAGGAGTACTAGTGGCACCTTAGAAACTAATTCATTTATTTGAGCATGCATCGGATATAGCTCACTTCATCCGATGCATGCTCAAATAAATTAGTTAGTCTCTAAGGTGCCACAAGTACTCCTTTTCTTTTTGTGAATACAGACTAACACAGCTGCTACTCAGAAAACAATCTGTAACGGATCGAACCACATGCCTGCTGCAGGCCATGTTGGTGGTATCCAAGGACAGCGAGAGCAGTAATAGCCTGTAGGTGGTTTTTTTTAAGCCTTGATAATATATAGGTTTGGAATCAAATGTGGATATTTTTAATGCATCTGTCCCTGTGGTAACTGAGCACTCTGCTTCTGAATGCAGTGCACAGTACCTGAATGCTGGGTGATGAATGACACCCTGCGAGTGAAATCTGCAACCTACTGTTTCAAAGTACTCATTGATGGTTCTAACCTCCAAGGAAATTTGCCATTTAAGGCCAATACAGGCAGGGAGGCAGCACGCACCAGGTGTTGATAAAGTGAACAGTTCTCACAATTATTTATGAGAAACCAGGGCACAGTAAATAGTTTCAATATGTTTTAGTTCTATTCAGCAAAGTGACTCAAAATGAGCTTTATAAAGCCAACCACTCCAGCCATACTTCAGAGCTTGAAAGGAAGGATGGTCTTGTGGTGTACTGGGACTTGGGCAATCTGGGTTTAATTCCCAACTCTGCTACAGACTCCATGATTGGCCTGGTCAAGCCACTTATTTCCTGGGCCTCAATTCCCACCTCCACCCTCCCTGCTGTGAAATGCAGGTGAGGTCACTTTCCCAGACCCAAAGAAGCGCTTTGTGTGACTAGAAAATTTCTCTCTCTCACCAACAAAAGTGGGTCCAATCAAATAATTTACTTCACCTACCTTGTCTCCCTCCCCCTTGTCTACTTAAGAATGTAAAACGTAGACCAGGGGTTCTCAAAATGAATTGCACTGCAACCCCCTTGTGACAACAAAAATTACAGCATGACCCAGGTAGTGGCGGGGAGGGGGAGCCCGAGCGGGAGGGCAGGGGGAAAAGCTAAAGCCTGAGCTGCACCGTCCCATGTGTGGGGGCGAAAGCTGAATCCCAAGGGCTTCTGCCCCAGTCAGGGGGCCTGTAACCTGAGCCCCGCTGCCCAGGGATGAAACTCTCAGGCTTCAGCTTCAGCCCCTGGGCGGTGGGCCTCCGGCTTTGGCCCTGGGCCCCAGCAAGTCTAAGTCAGCCCAGGCGACCCCATTAAATGGGGGGTCACAACCCACTTTGGGGTCCAGACTCTCAGTTTGAGAATCGCTGCTCTAAACTTTCTCTTACAACACACACAGACAGCACCTAGCACAATAGGGTCCTGGTCTCTTTGGAGCCCTTCGGTGTTAAACACAATTCTATATAACAAATACGCTCCTTATAGTCCTCTGACTACGGGCACATGGCCACAGCAGCGCTCAGCTGTGTAGAGTTCAGGCATTTTCTGCAAAGGGTGATTGGATCCAGTATGGCCAAACCTATCTTACTATGGAAACACTAGTGAGTTCAGAGTCTGAAGAGCCAAATTCTGAAGCACCGAGAGGAAAGGATGTTTTCTTTTCTGCTGGACAAAACATCACATTACTGGCAGGCATGAGCAGGGACTGAACACTGTGTCCACTTTGGCAATATCCCGAATTCCTGGACGGACACAAGTGTGTTTTTACATGCAACACGATTGTGTAATCCATCTCCCTCCACTCCCTCTGAAGGAACTTGGCAAAAAAACATCCACGAGGCTTTGGAAATTAAGAGTAGCCTGGAGCACGTTGAATCTCACTCCATTCCTAGTGCTCCTCGTTACGGCTGCAGAGCAAACATCACACAAATAAACCAAGCCACCTTAACACTGTACAGTCTGTAGCTTTGCTGCACCCAACTTGTCAGAGGTTCAATCATCAAAGTCCAGTTTCTCTCTCTCACTACATCCAGTAAAACTACATACTAAAAATCCAAGGGTCATGAACTATCTACTCCAGACAGCAGCAGTGAAGAACCTGGAAAACCTTGGTCTTAGTGTTGGGGTTTCCTGGCTTGCTAGCTTGTGGCCCCACCTTCTCATGGGCTCACACACAGCTCTCTGCTTGCTGCACAGGAAAAGGCCCCACACAAACGAGAACACAGTTAACTAGCTCTTATGTGTATTCAACTCACCCATGGGTCCAGGACCAGGCCATCTGAAATATACAGATTATGTTTGGAGTAACAGCCATTACTCCTCAACTTTGTCTGGCAGGCCTCACAGACTGAAGAAGGAACAGACCCTTTCAGCACTTGGGAGGAGACATCCAAAGGAAACACCCCTGGGTTATTGGGCAGTACTCAACCTCCAAGGAACAGTGAGCCACTGCCCAGCATGGTACTAGAGAATCCCATTGCAGAGGTGCTTGCTTTGGTGAAGAAATACAGCAGGACTCTGGCCTCACACTCCTTCTTTTTGCAGGGGGCAGAAAAAGTAACCCTTGGGTCCTTGTCAAATGCCAGTTTAGGCCGGCCTGTACTGTGAACTGGATAGCATATTTGCTTGTGCAGGTCCTGAACTGGGGTGAAGTCCTGCTAGGCCCCGCTAAATAGTACTCGCTGCCCAGGCAAGAGATGATTACAGTTCAGGGGCAGAAGAGATTCCCGCACGATCAGGCACTATAATGAAGCACTTTGCAGCCCTTCCGGACAAACAAAGCATTTTCTAGAAATTTATACGGCAACACCACCCCCACTCCAGCCTATACCCCTCTGCTATTAGATGCCCCAACCAGCTCCTTCCTGAGCTATCGCCATCTGTTGCCTGAACAGCTTGACTAAGAGGATGCCTTAAAAAACTCAACCCACATGTACTCTGGGGGAAAAACAGTGGTGGGCGAGTGGGGAGAAGTACTGATTCTACACATTTTTTAGAGGTACAGAAAGTCCCACTGGGCTAGCATCAGTGGACACTCAGAGCCAAGGCCTGTACCCAGTTACCCATCTATACTTACACAAATGGACTTTCACTTAGTTTGGTTTTCTTTCGAAGGCACTTGCATTGTTTTCCCCCCATTCTGTAATACTATCCCCATTTTACAAATGGGTTCCCGGAGGACGGAAGAAGTTCTAGACCTCAGGCCAAGCTCACAGCTAGTCAAGCAGAGCTGCTGCTCACAGCCAATTTCATCACAATCAAAATGTTCGGCAGGAGTATGCTGATGTCAGCAAATCTTCTGACTGAAACCAGGCAGCATTCCTGCCACGTTGCCCACCTGGCAGGCTGCTGCAGAGCTGGGACCCTGGGAGCCCCAGCTCCAGCTGGGGCTGTCAGGACTTCCAAGCTCCCAGCTTCTTGGTCACCCCTCCAGGCAAGCCGCCAGGCAGCTCAAGGAGCCTCATGAGTTTTGTTTAGAAAAAGTCAAAATGAAACATTTTGATTTTTCAAACTGGAAATGTCAGGCTGTCTCTGTTCCACAGGAAGTTCTGAAACCAGAGTTTTGTTCCAGTGCAGAATTCTTATTTTTTCAGCGATCACAGAATTTCCTGCCCACTGGGGATTCCAGGTTCTGACCAACCCTAATATTTGGTGCTAGTCTATTTAAGGAAGCATAGGCCCAGATCAGGCTGTTCCCACAGGACCCAGTTGCCTGTACAAATGGCTGTAAGCCACCTTAACATCTATATGATACTATAATGCGTGAATGGAGGAACGTGGCTGAACTGGGCGAGTCCTGTACCCCTCGAGATCAGAACAGCAAGTGAGACAGTCAGTGTGCATTACCGTAAGCTTTCGTGATGAGCTCTAGCTGGTATCTCTTAGATGCTATGTGCGTCTGTGGTTTGGGTGGGAAACAAGCATTTCGAGGCAGCAGAACAGAATGCACCAGGGCAGCTTGAACTCTGGCGGGAAGAGCATTGCTAAACAGTAAGCAAGTTGTAAACCACCAGTCAGACAAAACATCTGGCAGCTGCTTCAAATAGTTCTCTGTCTGAAGGGCGGACAAGCCTGCAACAGACTCATAAATCAAAACAGAGCCCCGGGGGGGCTTTGTACAGCCCTAGGATGAGCCTTTCTCCCTTTGGCACCACTTTCCGGGCCAAGGAAATTTTAAAAACAAAATAATTAAATAAATTTCCAAATATTTCCCTCTCCAATCAAATTCAAGCCAGCCTTTGGCGCGGGATCAAGATTATCAGTGCAGTATAAGATGGGGGAGCACACGAGGGGATCCTTTTCACTCCTAGCTTCAGAACAACTTCACTCCCTCCATAGAGAAGACCTGTTTGCAACCAAATCGGAACATTCACTGCATCAGTCAGCAGAGGAAGGCTGATTGTGGTTAAGGCATGGGGCTGGGACTCAGGAGATCTGTAGTCAGTTCTCAGCTCTGACACTGGATGTCCTCTGTGACCTTGTGCAAGTCACTGAATCTGTGCCTCAGTTCCCCATCTACAACAAGGAAATAGGGTTACTCCCTTTTGGCCAAGACCCTACCTTGGGTTGCCAACTTTCTAATTGCACAAAACCGAACACCCTTTCCCTGCCTCTTTCCTGAGCACCCGGCCCCGCTCACTCTCATCTCTCCTCCCTCCATCACTTGCTCTCCCCCCCTCACTTCCTTTCACCAGGCTGGGACAAGGGATTGGGGTGCAGGAGGGGGTGAGGGCTCTGGCTGGGAGTGCAGGCTCTAGGGTGGGGCCAGGAATAAGGGGTTTGGGGTGCAGAAGTGGGCTCTGGGCTGGGGCCAAGGGGTTCAGAGTGTGGAAAGGGGCTCAGGGCTGGGGGCTGCGGTGCAGGAGGGGCTGCAAGCTCTGTCTGGGGCTCTGGGGTGGGGCCAGGGATGCAGGGTTTAGGGTGCAGAAGGGGGCTCCAGGATGCGGCTGCAGGGTTCAGAGTGTGGGAGGGGGCTCAGGCTTGGGGCAGGGGTGCAGGAGGGGCTGCGGGCTCTGGGGTGGGGCTAGGGATGAGGGGTTTGGGATGCAGAAGAGGGCTCAAGGCTGGGGTAGAGGGTTGGGAATGCAGGAGGTGGTGCGGGCTCTGGGTGGGAGCTTGGGTGTGGGAGGGGGCTCAGCGCTGGGGAAGGGCGTTGGGGTGCAGGAGGGGGTTCTGACCTGGGGCAGAAGGTTGGGGTGCAGGCTTCAGTCGGGCGGCGCTTACCTCAGGTGTCTCACGGTTGGTGGGGCACCTTGCCTGCCCTGGCTCTGTGAGGCTCCTGGAAGCGGTTGGCATGTCCTTGTGGCACCTAGACGGAGATGCCAGGGGGCTCTGTGCGCTGCCCACAGGCACCACCCCCACAGCTCCCATTGGCCGTGGCTCACGCCAATGTGAGCTGCAGAGCCAGCACTCAGGGTGGGGGCAGCACACGGAGCCCCCGTGCCTATGAGCCAGACATGCTGATAGCTTCTGGGAGCTGCGCAGAGCCAGGGAGCCTGCCTTAGCCCCACTGCACTGCCAACTGGACTTTTAATGGCCCGGTCAGCAGCGCTGACCAGAGCCGCCCGGGGCCCTTTTCAACCAGGCGTTCCAGTTGAAAACCAGATGCCTGGCAACCCTACCCTAGGTGTGTATGTGAAGCAGCTAACCCAGCCTGCTGCTTGCATTGCCACTAGGGTTGCCAACCCTCCAGGATTGTCTTGAAGTCTCCAGGAATTAAAGGTTAATCTTTAAGAAAAGTTTACGTCATCTGATGAAACCTCCGGGAACACATCCAACCAAATCTGGCAATCCGAAACACCACGGCTACGCTTCTAGTTCTATTGCGGCGCTCAGTCAGAGCTAGTGCGGGTATGTTTCCTCGAGCTGGAAGGGACACCTCCAGCTCGAGTGTACACGCCCGCTGCGTCCCCTTTTCAGAAGCTCCTGCGGCACTTAGAAACCTAAACCCCACTGAAAGTCGGTAGCGCTTCAGCGCCTAAGTCACTTTTGAAAATGGGATTTGGGAGCTATAGCAGCTGGGGGGCCAGGTGGTTAAAGGTATCTTAGACACCTTTGATTTCAATGCATTAGGTGCCTAAATACTTTTAAGACTCTGGCCTGTGGGCATGTTTGAAGAAACTCTAAAAAGGGAAGCAAGTTGAAATTTTTGACCCGGCTCCTATTTAACTAGGTTACTTTCTGCCCTGTGGGAATGCTGCATGGTGTAGCAGAAAGGACACTGATGGATACCCAGGCCTGGGCTGTATTCTCAACTCCACCCTGAATCACTATGACCTCAGGCAACCCACAACCCCTCTGCACCTCCTTGTGGATGAGACACAAGCTTCCTTTCTAGAGTAGCTTGGACATCAACAGCTGAAGCCCTGCATCTGTGCCATAGCCACCAAGGCAAAACACCCCCCTTGACTTGTTACTTCTGGGTTTGTTTGGGTTTCTTTTTTTTGGGGGGGGAGAGGAGAAGGAGGGGGGCCAGGGGAAAGAAGTTATCATGAGGGTACCTCAGATTCTTTCAGCCATCACCACTGAACATCTATGGGGAGAGGAGCATTAGACGCCTTGGATTGTGTCACTCAGACAGCAAAGCAGGATAGACGGCAATAAAATGGAAAGGCAAAATTCCATGCAGATGAATGTGATTAGTCAGCAATAGAAGGGAGGCAAGCGATATTGTCCAGCAAGCCAGGATTGGCCTGAAAGGAGGCCCTGATGCAAGTGGAACTTGTAATTTTCACGCTCCTCAGAGGTGGGAGTAGCCTTGGCTGCTGCGGGCAAGCACCCAAGCCTATGCGACAGCAGGGGAAACAGGGCTCCACTGATTCATTAGGATTTGCTAATCCGTGACATCATTTGTTGATTCCATCAGGTCCAGGCCACATCTCATAACTTTCTGCATGGTTGCTAGGGTGATGTACATAAACACTGCAAACTCCAGGCCCCGAGCAGGTCATTTATTTCAAATATTCCCAGCAGCTGGAACATGAGCCTGTTTGGGTGTCTGGAGCAGAGCATGAACAAATTTCTCAGTCTTTGGCACCCGCCCCACCTTCTGTCCCCGCAACCCCAGCCCACTGCTGTGCTCCTCCCCATATAGTTTATGGCTCACTCGAGCTCACATTCCATAGAACATTGATGGGACAGGCTGCAAGGGAGGCAAGCTTTGCCCACATATGGTCAGAAATTAATCTCTCTCTTTGAATCCCTGTTACCTGCAGCATGAGAAAGATGCAGAGATTAATTGCTACCATGTGTGCAGGCTGCCTTCACTTCGCATCATTTCATTAGCGCTTTCCTTTAAGTATAAAGAGATGGCACTGAGGGCTCCTGCCCCTCACTTATCTTACATTTGCTCCTTGCCCAGGCCAGAAGCAGTTTCTGGTATATTGCAACCTTGATTTGAGCACAGTTTTACAGACCCTTTCTGCAGGCTGGAGTTGTCAGAGAGAGTTTTCCTCTCGCACCCACCCCACCCAGTTTGGCAGCTGGCACAAGAGGGTGCGAGGCTTGCCCCGGAGTAATACAGGTGCGCTCAACCCCTGCCCAGTAAGTCGCATACACGCTGGTCTACCAGGGAAAAACTGCAACGTCAGCTAAGGTCACCCTGTAGCCATTATAGCATGCTACAAAGGACTAGACAGAGCAACTACCCCAACCACCACGGCATTGGCATTGCAAGATACCACTTCTGGGACCATGGAACTACCTTCTTTAGACAGGGCCTTCTTTCCAAGGCATGAAACCTCTCCCCAAAGCCTATGTAGTGTCATTTCAAGTAGTCAGAGGGAGGGGTGGGTACTGATCATCCCAACTGCATCCCCTTTAGTGCTTCGAGCCAAAAATCAAAGAGGAACGGCTAGGACTGGTGAAAGGTGCTAGGTTAAGAGCCCTGCAGCTAAAAGGCCTCAGTGCATTGTGTGGGCAGAGGCAGTGTAAACTTCCACCCACTGCCCCTTGCAAATGCCTCAGCCTTGAGCTAGAGGACCACCAGGCTGAAGAGAGTTATTCAGATTCCTCCTCCAAATTAAGTCTTTGGCCTCCAACAGCCAACTGCAAGGACATCTGTACCAGACTGAGACCTAATGGCAAATGGTCTCCGATCATCACCACTAGGTCTGACCTAGGTAGTAGTCAGCGGCCTAGAGGGAAGAGGCTCTATGCATCCCACTACAGATTCCAGAGCCATCAGTCCCATGCATCAGGGGCATGTGCTACATTAATCTACAGGGGCAGGGTGGTGCTCTTTGGCTTTCCCACCCCATCTGAAAGACCCTCATTTAAGTGAATGAGGAGAAACAGGAATCTCAATACTTCATGTAACCCCAAAACAGCCTGGCTGGAATAGGCCATGATCTTCTCTATTTATCCAGTTCCCTTCCCTCATTCCATTTCCTCCTCTGTGCCTCTCCACTTTTTCTTTACAACTTTCAAGAACCCACTCAAGTAACCCAAGGAAAAAAAAAAAGTTCCCATATTTATGGTGTATTGCCCATCACATTTTGCTCATATACACTGATTCTTTACCCTTACACTACAGTGTGAATAAGGCACACATTTTAAAAAGAGTGAGGCGAGCTAGCCATTGGAACTTAAGGAATGTGGTGGATTCTCAGTCACTTAAAGTCCAAGTCAAGATTGCGTGTCTCTAAAAGATCATCTTTCCTCACTCAGAAGTTATGGGGTTGATACAGGAATCACTGGGTAAAACTCTCTGGCATGTGCTATGCAGGAAGTCAGCCTAGATAACAGGCCCTTAAGGCCTTAAAAAAAAAGGCATCTATGAGTGAACCTGGGTTCATTTTAAGGAACTAAGTACAAGGCCAGTAACAAGTCTTCCCTGCCAAAACCACCATCTCATCTCAGAGATATTCATTCCAACCACATGTGCAGTAGAGATTTCCAGGCATGACTGGCAGATGTGGGTCCCATAAGCATTAAGAAGTTAATGAGGTTGCCTAAACACACTGGTTAGCTGAAGATCCCCAATGCTTCACGGAAACAGAAGTGCTGCAGCTCTTGTACATCACATCCCCACTCTCTAGGCCTGCCTCCTGCTGCCCTCCTCCTACTCCGTATTCGGAAGGAAGTTACACGTAACGAGAGGGCTGCAGGCTTGAGCCCAGGTGACAAACAACTGTGGAGACCTGAACTCAAATAGTATCTGCTGTCACAGGTGGAAACAGTGCAACACCACCGTGATAACCACAAGCTACCAAAGGAAACGGTAGATTCTCTGACTCTGGAGTCTTCAATTCAAAGACTGGATGCCTTTCTGGAAGATCCGCTCTAGCCCATCACATTGTTGGTTTCAATGCAGGGGTAAAACTTCCATGGCTCATGATATGCAGAAAATCAGACTAGGTTATTTAATGGTCCCTTCTGGCCTTACAATATAGTAAAAACAAAAATAAAATCTGAGCCATCTCAGCCTATAGCTGTCCATTATGTGCCTCTGCTAGGAAGCATGCAATGGATTGCAAGGAGCCCAGAGTCTGGACAACAGGGTGACAGGCTCCAATGGTCAGGTGGAGACCAGACCCTGTGCCCCCAGTGCCACATTTTTCTTCCATTAGCTACAATAAGATACTCCGGCCTTTCACCGATGCCACTTCAGATTACTATCCACACAACCCTGTTCCCCTGTCACCTCTATGTCTCCTCCAACACAGCCAGGCACCTTGCTTTCAGAAGGGGAGCACCACCACAAGACCATACCAGATGAGCTTGCATAAAAGCACAAGCACAACTTGTAATGACAGCTCTGCATGTGAGGGGGGAGGGAAGAAGTTTGTCAGCCTGAAGAGCAAGGATGGTCTAGGGGTTATAGCACTAGAGATTTGGGTTTAATTCCCAACTCTGCCACAGACTTTTTGGGTAGCCTCAGAATGGGCTCTGTAAAATGGGCATAACCCACGCTCTCATCTTTGTTCATTCTGTTCAGACTAGACTCTTTGGGGCAGGTCTCTTGGTCTGTATATGTAGAGACCCGAGCACAATTGGCCTCTGATTTTGGCAGGGCCGCCCTAAGCACAAGTAAAACATGACTCCTCCTCAATATTTAATAAACTTTATTTCTGTATTGGGTTACTGAATATTATTTACAGCTGTAAAAGAGAAAGCGAAGAGTTTAAAACTGTACAAAGCAGTGCACTGGGGACAGCGAAGAAGCAGTGGAGACAAAGGGGGCGCTAAAAGCACAAAAACAACAGGGCAGAAGGTGGCCACTTCCCAGGAGTAGTGAAAGAAGCAGGTAGAGTTGAAGGCAATCAAACGAGGCTCTGTACACGCTGAATTCTCTTGTGCAACTTTGTACATGTCCCACCCTGTAACAGAAGCTTGTACAAATCCCTACATAAAAATCATCATCCAGGATACATTAAAAAAAGAAAGGGGCACTTTGCACCCCCACCCAGTCTTGGCACCAATTCTGTGCTTTAAAAAATACTATGCCAGTAGATTTTTTTTTTTTTTAAAAAAGGTACCCTACAGCAGCTGTTTAAAACAGGATTATACAAACACCACAAATATATATTAAACATTTTCAACAAATAAACTCATTTGTACCTGTACAAAACAGAAGCAAAAAAAACACATTGTTTTTCAAGACAAAAAAGAAATGTGCAAAATAACCCCAGAGAAGGCAGCTTAATAGCTTGCTATTTGGAGAGGCCAGGAGAGAGCAGCTCCTGTTGACAGTGGGGGACTAGGTCCTCTCTTTTTGGCTACTGAGGTGAGAATCTTTATTTGGGATGGGCAAGGATTTTGCCTTTTAAAAAAAAAAACAAACGTCTCTCAATGGTGGTTCTTCCCCTCTTTCCTTGACTGTAATTCATGCTAGTTTCCTTTGCTGTCCATGCAAAGCATCAAAAGAGCACCGTCAAGCCTCCCGTCAAACTACTTTCCATCATATCACCCTCTAGATGTCTGACCTGCAGAACATACTGTTCACACCCTTCCTCCTCGGTCATCCCTCTGTCCACTAGCAGGGATGAGAGAGAGGGTCGTTCCTGCCAGAGAGCAAGGAGGAGATTATCTTGATGGACAATGGCAGACTGAAAAGCTCTGATGTGAACTACTCCAAGCAGCTTATCAAAGCAGAAGATTCCCTGGCAGATCCATTTCAGGGGTGCTAACATGAAGTGGAATATGCATGATTCAGACATGGGAAAGGAGAGATCTGTGGTTGTAAAGGTTCTGCAATCAACATAAATCGGTCTCGAGTGGCTGGCTCTCCATGGAGGATATTGCATGCCAATGCATCATGGCAGGGGGAAACTCACCACCAATGGAGGGGTGGGGGGAATGGCACCTTATCTAAAAGCTGCAGATTAAAGTGAACACAAGGAAAGAGGGGGGAGATACAGACATCAGAGGGGCTGCTCAATGGATTGGTTTCCCCATCCACCACAGGCTTTATCTGCCCCTAGTGTCACATCCAGTGAAAAGGAAGACAGACAAGATGCAGAAAAAATTGAGTGAGAGATGGAGAGTGATGGTGAAAGAAATGAGATTCAATCTACATAAAGGTAGCAATTAAGACAGGGCGAGACAGTATCGCGACATTGACATCAGCTACATAACCACCTTATCCAAGTTAAAAAAAAAAGTGTCCATGTGGAGTTTTTTTTTGGTGTTTTCACTTCCCACTGAAGTGTTTTATGTTCTTGTTTTTCAGAAGGCCCCCCCATCTCATGCCATTCCACATCTAGCACCTGGCATTTGACATGTTGCCATTCCCAACGCTTCCCCGTCCAAGCTTCATGTACTCTCCTTCAGCCGGCAAAGGGGCAGAATGTGCTCCTGGACTGCAGGCATTCAAAGGATGCTCTACAGCCGTTTGCCAGGAGTTGGGAGGAAAGCAGCAAGGGATGTGCAGAGAGATTCTGCAAGGTTGTGTTTTTGGGGTGGTTTTTTTTGGAAGCATGCAGGGATGTGATGTGACCTTCATCAGCAAAGGTCATCTTAGTTGTGAAACAAGGATATTTGAAAACAGCCATTTATAGGGCATATTTGGTTTTGGCATTGGAGGAAGGTACTGGGGCAGAGGATGTCCAAAACTAGTGACGACGGGGAGAGGCTGGCAGGACCACCGTCCAATGGGTCAGCGCCAAATCGTTAGCCGCTGTTTCAGTTCTCTCGGCATCCTGTAGGTCACTGGTAGAGAAGGTAGCTCTTGAGGGATGCTGGCAGTGGCAGCGCTTGGATCTCGCTCAGTCGGTCTTTGCCCAGAGCCAGCCGCACAGAACGCCGGCACAGGTCCATCAGAGGCAGCGGTTCGGCTGCAAGACAAAAAAGCCACACGTTAACTCGGAACACGAGTTAAGAGCCTGGTGGCTGCAGTGCTAGTTACAGTAGCCGATATTCTCAAGAGGAGTGCGAGAGAAACTGAGGCCCTGGCCTGTTCGGGAGCCCCTGACTATCCATTACCCTCAGCAAGCGAGGCGGCAGTTCTAGGTTACTGTGCAGGGGGTCCCAGTAGGCCACGAAAGCTGTCAACTATCTGCAGCAAGCGAAGGTGATGCATGCCCTAGAAATACCCATGGTCGGGTAAGAAAGGAGATCTTGGAATCCCCCATAAGTAATTAGGGAGGTGTAGCAGCATTCAGTTAAGGTGGGAGATGCCACATTTTTAGACACCACAATGTGGGAACCTTTGTGAAAGCTGTTTAAACACAGGACTGCATCTTGCAGCAGGATTTTACCATTTCTAGATACCCCAAAGCTGTGTACTATTCTTCACATTTCTAGGCACCCCAGAAGCCTTCACATGCTTACTTCTGACCTCCCCACCCCCAAAATACAGACAGGCCAGCTCCATCAAGCTTCACAAGTCACTATATTTGCCTGCCTCAGCAGAGATTTCCCCTTCAACCTGATCCAGCAGCACCAGACAGGACTACACACCTGCACCCATTAGTTCAGTATCCACGTAGCAGGTTTCATAGCCCTTAACAGTGAGCCAGCTTTATTTCGAGCTCACACAGCCAGTTCTACTGGGGTGTCTTTCTATGCATCCTTGGTAGATTGGGCAAGTTCCTTGTGGCAGCACGGCATCCCCCACGGTGGGCCTAAAGAGTTCCTATTCAGTTAACACTTCCTGAAATGCAAGCGCCATGTGATGAAGGGTGCAGGTGTCCTGGCTGCTAAAGTCAGTGCTTGCACTGAACACGCATCACTGATGTGAGTAATTTCTCTTCTGCAGTCAACCCTGCCCACCTCCCCACCCACCCCCAAAAACCATCATTGCAGCAGATCTCTAGCCAGTTTCTCCTCCAGGGAGATTTTTCTAATGAGGTAGCTCAAGACCTCAGTCTCCATCAGAGGTTAATGGTAGCCACCCTGAGAAAAATTCAAAGCCTAACATGAAGTCACCCCCAAAGAGCAAGTTGAGCTCACTTGCCTAGGTCAGGACTTCAGCATCTAGGGGGTAGAGGAGAAGCAAACCACCTACATAATGTCTCCAGCAAACCAGGCTTAAATACCTATATTTAAGGGGGCAAGCCCACGTCAGACCCTAGAGAGTGTTCCCAGAGAGTGTGTCCCACTGTGGACAGAACACGCTCTACTGGAAGATCTGCAAGTACGATTCTTGCAAAAATGCTTTAATAATACAGAAAAGAGAAAGCGCAAGAGTGGCTGGCTTCACTAACCAGGATTAAGACCCACGAAAGGGGGAAAGCCAGTAGTCAAAAGCCCAGCTTCATTTTAGCTCCAAAGTTACATTTTCAGGTGAGGCTTGACAGACTCCGGCAGTACCCCAGCAATGAAGAGCTGGGGAAATGTTTTTCACTTCCAACGACTGCATCTGCACCTAGGGCTCCATACCTGTCCATGCAGCAGGGAGCTGCTGTCTCTAGTTCTCAAGAAGGAGGAGGATCTACAAAGGCCCAGTTTTCAGCACAGTGAGCACAGGAAATCGAGATTAAGATTTGATATTTTAGAGACAGAAGATCCAAATTGCCATCTCCCTACCTCCCAGGTTACAATTCTGCTACCTAAGAAAATTCATAGCCCTGAAAAAGTTCGGGATTCTATAGGCCAAACTCAAGAATGCTCTGCATTTAGATGCATGAACAGCAAGCAGGAGATGCGACTTGCGTGCGCGAGCGGTCACACAGACTAAAATTAATATTGACTAGGACTATTCACTGCTCTCCAGAGGAAAGACTGGCTTCTTGCGCTCTGACGGAGCAGATAGCAGGAACCAAAGTTACAGCTGCACACAAGGAGAAGAATCTGAATTTCAGGAGTTTTTCCTTGATTAAGTTTTCCAAGCTCATCTGGACAGCACTGTAAATAACGGTTAAAGGTTTTCAAAAGAGACGAGGTGTGACTCAGTTTGGGGCCGTCTCACTCAACACTTAAGATTGAGGGAAAAAAAGCTCAACAGGGTCTAAAAATCCAGGCTCCAGCTGGAAACCCAAAAACAGACGTTGCAAATCTTGGCCAACAAGTGCCAATTTTTCAGGAGTTGACTACAGATTAATGCCAACTCTGAAACAAGCCAAAATTAAGCTATTGGCCCTGTTCATCCTGCCGCCAGATGGGAGGCAAAGTTTTTCCCCGCCCCCCCAATTTTCTGACCCTAAGGGTCACTGCATTCATGCTCCCTTCCAGAATCATTCCAAGGAAGAAAAAAAAAACAAACAAACAACCCTCTTGCATCTCTCCTCCAACTCTTCCCACTCCATAAGAGTTTTAAGATCCATCCTTCCCTTTCTGCCCAGAGCAACGCTCAGTCAGGTCTCCCCCCACCCCATTTTCAGATTACTGTAGCCATTGCTTCCACCTTTTAGCCTCCCAATACTCATCTCAATCCATTCACAGGACAGCTTGTTACGATCACCCTCTGCTTTCCCATGGACAAAACTGTGGTAGAGTTTTCCTAGCAGCTCGGTTGGAATCCCTTCATAGACTCCAAGGCCAGACAGGACCACTGGGAACATCTAGTCTGACCTCGTGTGTAACAGGCCAGAGAACTTCCCTAAAATAATTCTTAGGGCATAGTTTTTAGAAAGGCATCCAGTCTTGATTTCAGAATTCAGTGCCTTGCATGTCAGATCAAGTTCAAGATTCCAACCCTTCCTTTCAAGGTTCTACACACCTCTGCTCCGCCCCCATGACACAGCCTCTCCACCTAGCCAACGATGCCAGCCTTGTCCACCGATTGGTCTCTGCTCTTTCCACTAAAATCTACACCTTTGTCCATATCATAGAATATCAGGGTTGGAAGGGACCTTAGGAGGTCATCTAGTCCAACCCCCTGCTCAAAGCAGGACCAGTCCCCAATTTTTGCCCCAGACCCCTAAATGGCCCCCTCAAGGATTGAACTCACAACCCTGGATTTAGCAGGCCAATGCTCAAACTACTGAGCATGCTGTCCTCTATGCAAGGGCTTCCCTGCCCTAAGCCTGAAGGTCCTATCCCTCTCTCGACACACAGCTCAGCTGCAGTGCTGATAAATCAGCTAATTAACGGCTATGTGGCGAGGCATATGGGGACATGACTCTATAAGTCATTTTAAAAGGCAAGGGTGCATACTGTGCATTTGATTCTCACTCTACTTCCTGCTTCAGGCCCCACCCCAATGCACTTCATTTGTCCCTTTGCCTGTAATTTCTTCAGGGCAAGGACTGGGTCTTTGTTTATACAGCATTCAGCACAATAGGGCCCTGACCCTCCTCCTTGGGGCCTGTGGCATCACTGCAACAGAAACATGCCAATGCCATGGTCTTCAAAAGAAGATTTGGATGCAAACTAATCCAGTTAAATTGCATTAACTACATTAGTTTGGATAACCCAAACAGTCCCGTAAAGATCACCCAGCTTCCATAGGAGCCAGAAATGAGCTTCTGTTGGCAGGTGAAAGGAACACCCAAAAGAACCACCCATGCTTGTATCCGAACTGCTGACTCAGAGAACGCAGCCACTGCTCATAGAGCAGATTCATGAGCATGGTGTCATTCGACCCAGGATCATTACTAAGTCCTCCAGGAGCTGTTCCATCTGTGCCTGGTAGCTGGTGTCTGACCATTTCTGACCCGGTTACCATTCTCCACGGTCAAGGCTAGGCTCCAGTAGCCCCATATAGAGTACGCTACATCTCGAAACCCGCTCCAACTGAAGCAGAGACAGAATATGCCTGTTCGCTTGCTACGTGGAGTTCTGTGCTGAAAACTCTAGTCTATATTGGCTACCTATTGGCTTCACCCCGATGGCGCTGAATGGTTTGAAACCCAGCTACCCGAGCAACTGCCTCCCCTAGGCCATGCTGGATAGCAGGTGTGCTTGAGCTGGAGTCCCTTCTGGCGGAGTGGTAGGGCACCATTGCCAAGAGCTCTCTATTCCAAGGCTTGATCCCATGCCCACCAGGGTTGGGCACCCTTCCGGACCTGCTCCAAGCCAGCCTGTTTAGAGACAAGGATGCCGGGAGGAAGTGGCTGCTGCGGGGCCATCTGGTTTTTAGGTGGTAGTGTTTAGTTGTGGAAGGCAGTCTATACAGAAAGCATTGACATTATGCATTTTCAAGTTTCAGCACCAGCATCCTGAAGGGGCACCTAACGCATGGAGATTAGACCCCTGACCTTTACCTGGTGCCTTTCCCTACTTCACACATGCACCTGCCCTATGCCTGGACCCTCAGAGCTAGTGCAAGTGAAGGGCTCTTGCTCATTTATTAGCCTGTCAAGTAAATACAAAGCATTCCCAACCATTGTCTCTGGTTGAATCCTTTCAGATACAGAAGACTTGATAAGGTGATTGGCAAAGACCACAGTGCAGACAAGAATCTGTGTTCCTGTGTCACAAAGCTCAATTTAGGCCACCTCAAAATTAGACCAGTCTAGTCCCATCACTGTTTAGGAGGAGAGGGATACATCTCTGCCCGTCTGCTCCTGGGTGTCATTTGAAGTGCCTGTTTTGTCTTACCAACTTCTGCATGGTTTGGGACCTAGGTACCCAGGAGACCAACCATCCCCATAAAGTGCTGCAGCAGCAGCTACCAGGCTTAGCTGGAAAGCTCTCTACAACCAACAGCACCTGGAAGTGAGGAGTGAGTTTTGGGGAAAGGGTCCTGGGCCGTGGAATTCTCCTTGCTGATGCGCAGGAGAAAGCTCTTCCTTTGAGCTAAGCATTTGCTTGACATGGGTCACAGCTAGGTCAATGTTTTGCTGTGATATGTACCAGAGTGGGGGGAGGGAGGGGGTCATTACGGAGATTGCAGTTACAGTGCACTGAAAGCGTAGAGTAAAAATACATGAGTTTGGATAGGTTTAATCCGCAGCTGTCCCTGTAGTCACGTAAATGCTCAGAGCTTGCTACATACCCAACTGCACCACTGGCCAGGTTTGCTCAGAGCCCCTCTACAGTAAAATTTGAAAATCAAGAGACTCAACGGTAGGTGTTTACAGCAGGGCAAATTAGGAGAAGTGAGACTTATCACACACATCCCCAGAATAAAATTAAAAACAGGCAGGCCAAACATTACACTCCAATGCCTGTGACTCAGCACCAGCTCTGTTTCAGGCCAAGAATACCCTACTGCATGTAGATGGGTTGCCAGGTTTGGCTAGATAATAGAGCAGCAGAAACACCAAAGCCGGAAGATTGAGTCTCTGCAGTCCAACCTAGGTAGCAAAAACTAGGAGGAGTTTTAATGCAGAGTGAAAACAAAAAAATCCCTTTCACTGTTCAAAAACATTGTGCCTTTTGGTCTGTTTGTACAACCCCTAGTACAAACAGAATCCTGCTCCATGACTGGGGCTCCCGTGGGATAGGGGAGACAATACAAACACCACCCATTGCCTTAATTTAATAGCTACAATGGCAAGGAGAGTCAAGTCTGCATTATTAGGCACTGGCATTTCATTCTACAGAAGTGAACTATACTGCTTAAAGAAAAGGAGTACTTGTGGCACCTTAGAGACTAACCAATTTATTAAATAATTCATTAATTGTAATTAATACTATACTCAATTCTGAAAGGGCTCCATCATTGCACTGGGTGACCTTTGCATGGCTTCAATGAAGAGTAAGTATATTTACCCCCCCCAAATACAGGAAGAAAGTATTCTGCAACACCTTGCAACAATATAAGACAGATGTTACTCTGGGGCTTGGGGAGAACATGCGATCCCTTCCCTTATTAAACCTGACAAATTTCAGTAGCAGCAAATGCAGATTAAGCCATTCCTCCTAATGGACTAATTCACGTTCTGGTGCAATTGGGAACCTCTGTCCCAAAGACAGAGAGGCTTTTTTTCATGACCAATTTGAACTTGGGAAGCTTGTACTAAGCTTGGTGACCAATGGCCATCCTGAGTTTACACTGAGCTGTCAGAACTACCAAGGGTTTCCTGGCTCCCAACCCCACTCTGTTTAACAGCGTTCTTTAGCCTTGAAGGGAAAAGGACAGAAAGCTAGTTGCTGAACAAGATGAGGTTCCAGGCTAATGACGGCACAGCTCCCTACGCACCTGTCTGCAGAGCGAGTTTAAAACTTGTTTTCCTATATAAAGGGTACATGGACAAGAGGTCACCTTTCAGGTAGAGTGCTACAGGACTTTGCCTTGTCCATTGGCCTGAATCCATAGTAAGGCACTGGAGACTCTGGCAGTAAGGAGGAAGAGGAGAACATCAGCTTTCCAGATAGACTTAATGCAGATGGCTGGAGTCCCAGCAGTAGGTTTCCTCTCCGCATGGCTGCCCAAAATCTACAGTTTCCACCCTATACAGTCACCTACTTACTATCAAGCTGCATTCCTAATTTGAGGCACCATATGCTGATGGGCAGCCAGACCAGTTGGGGTTACCCTGCTATAGGGACAATCTGGCTGACTGGTAACTGCACCAGATCCACTCAGAAAGAATACTACTCTTTCCAAACACAGCCCATCAGAAGAGACGAATCTGAAGTAGAAACCCCATCCTCCCCCAAACCCTTTGCTGCCCTAACAGGACCTGCTGTCCCAACAGTCATTTCGGTTTGCACAATCCAGAGTTTTCAGGTACCTAGCTATTGGGAAGGGAGTGTGGATATGTGGTTCAATCTCTTTAGCGGGGCTAGGAAGGCATGCAGAGATCTGCATTTTCAGAACAAGCTGCAGAGGGTTATACTCACGATCAAGCCCGTTCAAGTAGCGCATGCGTATTTCACAGTGCCCCCACACTGCGCTTACAACTGGATACAGTTTTTTCCCTTTAAGTCCCCGAAAAGCAACACCCATGTATTGCCCATCTACAATGAAGCTCAAGGTCCCATCATCCATGTCCAGGACCACCAGGAAAGAGTCCGGCACAATGAAAGTCTCATCCGGTTCTAAGAAGGCAGGGTAGGTTTTACTCGGCTGGTTCTTGCCATCGTGGTATAGTCTGTTCCGCCCAAGGTCCCAGCCCCAGGATTCATGGTTATTTCCTATCAGGGTCGTGTACCCTACAGAATGCAAGGGCGCGTCTGCCGTAGCCACTCCTACCACAGCATGCGTGCCCCGCTGCCTCATGGCCCACGTGATCTGCCACACATGCAGTCCCCTCGTATATCCAACTTTGCCTCGGATGGCATCTGTGCTCTGAGCCACCGGATGCCGGTGAAATATTAGTTTGTCGTCCTCTTTCACAAAGACATTCAGCGAGCGGTCATCGTTGTTCCACGAGTGCAGTAGCTGGACCTCGTATGAGACCGGAGGCATATCCAATAGCAAGTCCAGGCGCGTGGGCTTGCAGTAGTCGAGCCCCTGGAGCTCCTGCTTGAGGGGCCTGTATGCAGGGTCTCTCATATCCACAGTCTTTATCCCGCCAGTGACCTTCTGACCCATCTTGTGTTTTGAATTCAGGTATTTAGAGACTCCCAGGGCAAGCTCATCAATTACCCTCCGGCTGTCATTCAGCCCTGCAGAAGAGATTGCTAGGAGACCTTAACAAGATGTGCACTGGTCAGTATTGCCTAAGAAAAAGAAGGAAAAGAAAAACAAAAGGAGGAGAGTTAAACATTAGCACAACCTGTAAACAAAGTTTCCAGCACCCGGTTGTCTGGGCAAACAGACCAAAGGTCACATCTAAGGGGACTCACATGCACCCTGCACAGACAGAGACAGGACCACCACACACTGGAAGGTGCAGCATGTTCTAGAGGGAACCTTTAAGTTCTGTCTACACTGCAGGAGTAGGTGTGACTGCAGCATACGCTGACCTACCTGAGCTAGCTTTCATCTAGCTAGCGAGAGCACCAACAGCAGGGAAGTCACTGCAGCACGGAGGCTTAAGCCTGTCTGGGACCCTGGGTACTTACCCAGGCAGTGAGCCAATGCTGAAGTCTTTGCTGCTGCAGCTTCACCACTATTAGGACTTGCACTAGCTGAATTAAAGCTCTCTCAGGTCAGTCTCCACATGATGCAATTTCACCTCTGACTGCAGTGTGGACAGACCATAAGGGCTGGGAGTTTGCCAGGCAATTCACGTGGGTGAAGTTTAAATATTTCCAGCTTCCTTATTAAGCACACCCAGCCTCCCACGAGCTACAAGGATGACAACTCTATGTACTGTGATGTACAATGCATAGAGAAACCCAGACTTTGGCCCTTTGCGGACATCATTAAAAACACTGACAGGTTTCAGAGTAGCAGCCGTGTTAGTCTGTATCTGCAAAAAGAAAAAGGGAGTGCTTGTGGCACCTTACAGACTAACCAATTTATTTGGTAATAGCTCATCTTCAGTGATCACTCTCTTGTTACAGTGTGTATGGTAACACCCATTGTTTCACGTTCTCTATGTATATATATATCTCCCCATTGTATTTTCCACTGAATGCATCCGATGAAGTGAGCTGTAGCTCACGAAAGCTTATGCTCAAATAAATTGGTTAGTCTCTAAGGTGCCACAAGTCCTCCTTTTCTTTTTATTAAAAACACTGAAGCTGTGGTTTTCCCTTGGGTTACAAGGACTGGACCACCCTGTTGTCACTGGGCCATGATAAAGCTTTTAGACACAGGGCTTCTCTAATACGCTGCCTCCCCATAGGTATCCCCTGCATTTAATCCCCAGTCACTCCTGCTAAGTACTCTATTGTATGCTGCATACATCGGCACAAGAGTTACAGCTTGATACAAGGTACTGGCAGAGATTAAGAAATTCCTTGATGGCCCTGAACAGGCCATTGAGTTGTAGCAGATACACCTTTTAGCAAGCATAGCTTTGCTTCATCTCAGCCCCAACCGATACTCTCATGGATGCAAGCTGCACGAGACACTCCAGCCACTGCCAGGACCATCCACCTGTGTGTATCTTTCCAGATACTTATAAAGGCCCTAGAATTACATTCCAGCTGGACAACAGTCAAAGCAATCTCTACAGTTGCCCAGAAAGGAGCCAACACACACAAAGCATTTAACATTCTGCAAAGAAAAATCCCTGAACAGCCCCAGACAACTACTGCAGCTATTTGAGCCCTTGTAGCAAAGCGATTCCCAGAGGTATGCCCAAGTTCAGTTGCGTTTAGTGCCTAGAAGGAGCTTGCTTTCATCTTGCAGGGTGAGACTGCTTTGGTGGGAGAACTGAGCTTGCTTATTTGGACTTGGTTACTGAAGCTTAAAGGCAAGGTCCAAGGATTACTGCAAGTTCGGTATTTAGATTGTTCTTAGCAGCACAAGCCTCCTGTATCCCGACCCCTTGGTCTTATTTCGCAATAGATAAGACAGAACCAACCTCCAGACAGAAGCAGTTGCCACTAAATAATAAAGGTGGCTGAAGACTCTATCCCAATCTGCAAAGAGGTCTAGCACTTGCTGGGATATTACAGGGCTGGCTGGCCGAGCCTGCTGTCTATGCTATCCTGCAGGAGTTTCGCACTTTGCGTCCCACTTGCTGGTTCAGTAAGGGTTGAGAGCACAGCAGAGGAAGCACTCGCTCATGTGAGGTGGGGAAGTGACTTGCACGGATTTCCCTGGAGTAGCAATAGCCGGCCAAGGGCGCCGGATCCAGCCTTCCTTGGCTGGCTGCCGTGGGTGACAAGGCTCTGGGGTGGGAGGGAATCCTCTGGGCTCTAAGCACCCTCTGGAGAAAAGATTACACAATGCAAATACACAGGCCAGGTTGGCTCGTTGCTCTGGTACAGCCTCGAATAGCTTTTCCTTCCTCAGCTCCACTCTGAAACGCGGCTCCTGAAAAAGCTTTAAACATGGCTACTTCCCAAGAGCAATAAAGCTATTTCAGTGATCAAACAAGGGAGAGGGCCAGGCAGTAAGGGAAAGCCCCAGATGGTGACAAACTGTTCACTGAACAGCGGGCAGAGTTTGAGAGCGTACCCTCCTCTGGGACAGGTCTGGAGAGGGATCTGTCCCCTGGGCCCCTGGCACTTCCCTAGTCCGACCCCTCAATACTGTGAAGTACCTTGGAAGCGTCCGGATTTTGCAGAGCTGAAGGAGCAGGCAAACAGGCTCGGCCCAGCCTCAGGAGGCCCACATTCCAGCAACGCTTGGCAGCAGAGCTCCCATTGAGTTACTGGAATCCAGACAGCAGTTACAAAAACCCTCCTTGTACGTTTAGTCTCAAATTCTCTGCATCACTGGGGCAGCTGCTCTTCCCAGGGAGACAGAAGCAGACTCCGAGTCCAGAGAAAGGAGCAGGATTCTTTGCACAGCTTCAGTTTCCTTCCAAGCTTCAGACAGACTCATTTCGAGAGGAGCCAATCTGCTTAGAGACCAGCCACCTTCATGCACTGTTCTGTGGCCTTGTGTCCACCCAAGCAAATCTGCTCTAACTCAGCTACACAAGCAACCCTCTGTTTATGAGCCGCCAAGGCAGGGGCAGCTATTAGGAAAATAAAAATATAGGAAGGGAGGGAACCAGCTTTCTAAGAAAAAAAAGTGTTGTTTTAACGTTTCCTGGAGTGAGGCAATCACCCAGAATTCCTGCCAGCTACAGTCACAACAGTTACTCATGACCAGGATCTCATCTGGCATGGAAAAATCACGGTGCATGAATCAGATCTTGTATAAAAAATATAGATATAAGGTTACCGGACATAAGCGGCAGCACTTCAGTTAGAGGCAATAGGGGGAGGCTGTAATGTGCATCAGCATCACCATGGACAGACTGATCAGCTTCCCCTAAGCTTTATGCTAACAAAGTTGCTGAGACTACTCTGCTATTTTAGGTGCCTGTGGTCCAGGGGTTGCTGCAGTTCCGTGGCTATTTTGCCTAGTGTGCTAAACCACACACACACACAGTTTGTCAAGTTTTCTGAGACTAACCAAAGTTCCATCTCCAAGAAGTTAGCACCACAGCAGGACAGCTGGCATAGTACATTGGCCATGAAGATCTTACACATTCTCTTCTGCCTTGGACCGGTGAGCTGACTGTCAGACTCTTGGAGGTGTGCGCTTAGGGAACAAACCACTCCCAACCAAGCCTGCCCTAGTTTGTTAGACAGCGATGGAAGAAAAACCAGCTGCCTCGGAGAATGGTTTCCGCCTTTAGATGCGCAACCCGTTTTCTGCTACGGTTTTGCACCGGCCACACGCTTCACCATTTAAGAGACAGTGTCAATGAAACAACAAGACCTATCCTACATCTCAAGTACTATATTGGGCTCTCTTCAGGGACCTCTGCTCTATGGGGCAGAAGTGCTTTAACAAACTCCAGTCCTGTAGACCAGGGTTGATAACATTGGTAATAAAAACTTGAAATGGAGGATAATTACTATAAAAGTCATTCATCCAGTATTATCCACAGGGGGACCCAAAGACAAGCTAGGGAACTTGCAAGGACGGCTTAAATCACACTCCAGCATTTGCTGACTGGCTAAGCATAAAAGTCATCAACTACTAATTGCAGAACAAATGTTAGTGATGTTCCCCTTTCTTTGGCTCAATGCTTCTCTTTAAAAGATGTGCCTCATTCTTCCCAGGAATCTCATTTTGATTTGTTTAAAGCACTCCCCGAATAGGTCCGGAAGTTTCACAACAATTTATGCAAGGTCCGAGAACAAAGTCAAACTACTACACTCCAGACAGGCTATGAGGAACCCCACAGATTCATAGACATGCCCCACCCACTCCATCCTTCAACCCACTGTGCTCTCTGGTCATGAGCTGTGCAGTGCACGATACATATTAAACCTGGGCCGTCTGAACAACCAGGAGGAGAAGTTCTCAGGAAGAGAGGCTCTCACCCAAGAGGCCCTCCCACCAGCTCTCCTTGCGCTGTCTAAAGCCAGAGGACTGCCCAAATGGCAGTGTTATCAGACAGACAGGTCCTTTCAGGTAGTCACATTCCAAACCACAGGGGGCTTTAAAAAGGTCAAATCCTACGACAAACTCCCCCCAAAAGCTAAGTGGGAGGCAGTGCAAGTCTGCAGAGCATCAGCGTGCGTGGGCTCTGCACAAAGCAAGGACTTGGTGCTGGGAGCTTTACAAAGGGGTACAGACACACTGCTCATGCCACTGCCCCAACCCCACCCCAAACCGCGGTTATCGAGTTTGCGGTAAGTCTTGCCCGGAGCTCTCAAGGGTTAAAGCCAATATTAAGAGACGTATTGAGGAAAAAAAGCAGAACCTCTCCACTTGGTTTGTCTCCACTTGCTCTGGGACAAACAATGTCACCAAACACGGAAGCAGCAGGAGGGGATGTTCGGACAGGAAAGCACCTCCAGTTTGGACCCCTACAATGCACTCATTGCATGGAGCCTAAGAGCAGGGTCGTACTGGTGTCAGCACAGACAAGAGATTGGAACTGAAAAGGAACCAAGCCCTGTACAAAGGGAAAAGCCAAAGGCACCTCTAGCCGGCTCTGAAAGGTTCTGGACAATTGAAGTTCAAAGCCACGCACAGCTGCTCTGGCCATGCTGAGCTGCAAAGCAATGCATGACGCCTCCCAGGTCACCAGGCACAGAGGCCCCAACATGCTTTTCTCCATTTCCTGGCTTCCCATGTAAGTTTTGCTCTATGGTTGTTGGTTTGAGGGAGAGTTTACTCTGGGTCACTCTCTTCCCACAGTATTTACACAGAGTTTCTACGGGGGAAGAGGTCAGGCATCTATAAAGCACCCAGGGCATGAGGAGAAAGTCCTGGCCCCACCCCAAAGAGCTTAGGATCTGGAGACCCCATACAGAGGGGCAGCGGGAGAGGAGATGCTGTGCACAGCCACTTAAAAGCATTCTTTTAAAATCTTGTTTAACTGCCTGGTATGACCCTTGTCATCATTCTTTAACCCTGGCTTATGGTTTTTTTTTTTTTTAAAAAAAAGGAATCTGATTTTGTAAGTCCTTTTGGTTTGTTTTAGGGATTAAGTCAACACTGTCCCTCTTCTTACTTGTTAGAGACCTGGAACTCATCACGACCAGGGCACTGAACTGGTGTGTGGAGTCCTGGTTCTAGTCCCAGCTCTGCCCCCAATCTGTCCTTTGGCCAATTGACTCCCCTCTCTCTCTACCCGCAATTCCCCTATCGCTCCTTTGTTTTGGCCAAGGCCTCACTGTCTGCACAGCGCCTAGCACAATGGAACCTGGTCTCAACTAGGGCTTCTAGAAGTAGATCTACACACCTGCTGACACAGGCCAGCAGCGGGTGTGTGTTTACCACGTAGACATGCCAAAGGGCTACTTCAATCCAAAGCGACAATAATCCTTCCTTTTCTCAGCAGTCAGCACCATCCAGGAGCACAAAACCTCTGTTACGTTGGACTGAAAGTGCGGCCAACTGTAGTAACACTAACCTGAAGGGAAAGCACACCACTCAAGTTCCCCTGTGAAACTAGTGCAACTGAAATCTGCACAACAGTTCAGCTTTGATCTCAGCAGAAAGTTATCAGCACTGTTTTTATTCTCAGTCTACTAACAAAGGGAATCAGAGAGCAACCTCAGGGGCGAGAGTCCTGCTACTCCCCCAATGCACAGACACCCCCTGCACTCAGAAATTCTCCCGAGGCCCAACTACTGCCGCCAACAATCAATCAACTCTTTGAAACAGCAAGCTCACCTACCTGCCAGAAAGAGCCTTTGCCTGCTGCCCTGGAAGCCAGTCGGTGTGCAGCAAGTGCTAGCCAGCCCCAGAACTTGGCTTGGCAGCTGCTAAGTAGCACACAGGGACTGCTGCATTAGTAACACGGTTTACGCTAGTTTTGAAGTGTTGCAAGTCAGCCCAGCAGACATGGGTAGGCACAATCATCACTGCCCAGCACCAGTTTTTGGCACTGGTTGCCGCCCCTCTTCAGTCTTGACTCACAGACCACAAAAAGAGGTTGCCCGAGGGGGCAACTTCCCCCAACCCCACCCACCGGCAGAGGCAGCTTGACGAGGAAGGTTCAGTTGCTGGAAAGGCTGTTACAGTCCCTCTGCAGAAAGTGAAACTGCCTGAGCACGTGAGAGCAGGAAGAAAGCAATAGAGAGATGGCACATGTCCTAGCAGACAGACTGAGCAAGAAAATCCTCTTCCAGAACAGAGGCCCTGACAAGCAGCTGTATTCTACAGATCTGCAGGGGATGGGGAGAACAAGCCTCTTTAAAGCCTAACAGAGCAGTACTCCACCAAAAGCAATGCTGGCAACCCACGTTCCTAAGCCAAGCACCAGATTCTTCTGCAAAGTTATGGACCCTATGGACCTACAGACTTCTGCAGCTACATCCCAGTTCTTCTAGATGCTGAGTGAGAGATGTACCTACCCTCATTCCTCTAAGAGGAGTCTCCACTACAGGTACGAGGAGGGGTATCTTTTCAGAAAGACCCATTTTATGGCACTGCTAGGAACTGGAGCAGTTTAAAAGCCAGCTGTTTTACAAGATGGAATTTTCGGAAAACCCCTGCTCAGGAGATGGCCTAGGAACAGTTCTCCCAGCAGAAGCTTTGCAAAAGCAGTGCATTTTGGGTAAGATGTGAAATGCACTGCAGGCATCTCATGTGCTGTAGTTCATTCTCCAACTGTTCTCAAACACAATCACAGCAGTGCTGTGAACTTGAACGAGCCAGTGCCCTGAATTAGCTAAGCCCACCCTCGCGCCCAATGTCTCCATAAAATCACAACTGAGGAACCACCTGTAGGAATCCAATCTCCAGGTTAAGTTTCCACTCTCACCCTACCCAACACAGCTGTCAAATATAAAGGGAAGGGTAAACACCTTTCAAATCCCTCCTGGCAAGAGGAAAAACCCTTTCTCCTGTAAAAGGGTTAAGAAGCTAGGATAACCTCGCTAGCACCTGACCAAAATGACCAATGAGGAGACAAGACACTTTCAAAAGCTGGAGGCGGGGAGAAACAAAGGCTCTCTCTGTGTGTAATGCTTTTGCCAGGGACAGAGCAGGAATGGAGTCATAGAACTTAGAAAGTAATCTAGCTAGATATGCGTTAGATTCTGTTTTCTTTAAATGGCTGAGAAAATAAGCTGTGCTGAATGGAACGGATATTCCTGTTTGTGTGTCTTTTTGTAACTTAAGGTTTTGCCTAGAGTGATTTTCTATGTTTTGAATCTAATTACCCTGTAAGGCATTTACCATCCTGATTTTACAGAGGTGATTCTTTTACTTTTTCTTCTATTAAAATTCTTCTTTTAAGAACCTGATTGCTTTTTCATTGTTCTTAAGATCCAAGGGTTTGGGTCTGTGTTCACCTATACAAATTGGTGAGGATTTTTATCAAACCTTCCCCAGGAAAGGGGGTGTAGGGTTTGGGAGGATTTTAGGCGGAAAAGATGTTTCCAAGTGGGCTCTTTCCCGGTTATAAATCTGTTAGACGTTTGGTGGTGGCAGCAATAAAGTCCAAGGGCAACAGTTTGTACCTTGGGGAAGTTTTAACTTAAGCTGGTAAAAATAAGCTTAGGGGGTTTTCATGCAGGTCCCCACATCTGTACCCTAGAGTTCAGAGTGGGGAAGGAACCTTGACAACAGCCATGAAGCTCTGCAGCTAGCAACAGGAAAGTCTTGAAGCACTCCTACAACCAAGGAGGAGATGAATAATTCATAGGTTCCAAGCCAGAAGAGACCACTGTGATCTAGTCTGACCTCCTGTACAACACAGGCCAGAGAACTTCCCCAAAATAATTCCTAGGACATGGCTTCTAGGAAAAAAAAATCCAATTTTAAACTTCTAGTCAACAGATTCTGAAACGCTGTGGTCATCAGGGGAGTTCTGCACAGCAGCCAATAGCTGAGACAAAGACATTTGCTTTGTTGAAGGTTTGTACTCAGGAAGACATGTCTGAAAGAAGGTGGTTTCCTGCTCCTGCCAGAGATACTCCCCTGGATTACACAGGCCAGCTGCAAGTGTCAGTTAAGTCAAACTCCTAGATGCAATGTTCGTATTGGCATTTGCCAATGGTCTCAGAAAGGCCAGGTCATATCTTAAGATTTTAGGGGAGTCCCGCATCAAAGTTCAGTGGATGTGCCCAAAAGGTCACTAGATTGTCAGCAGCTCTCAAGAAAACTCAGATTCCTCACCACTGCCAGCTGCAATTCAAGCAGCATGTACAGACAGCATTTTCTCAAGGCTCTTAAAAATAGCCTGCTTCAGTGAAGGCAGATTCCAGCCATTCCCTCCCCACAGCAACAAAAGCTACACGAGAGGGACAGCTAAGTTTCAAACTGCAATTTTTTTTTTTTACTGTGGCATTGCCAGACCAGGGCTCCATCTCATCTAGCATCTATCTCCAATGCTGGTCAACAATAAGCTTTTCAGAGGAAGGTGCTCTACTCCTTACAATGCCCTATTTATGAGGAAGTTTTTTCCTAACTATCCCTAGGAATAGAAACCCCAATGGAACTCCTACCCCGTACCCCTCGAACCCCAAGGCCCAGGGATAAGCAGCTCTGCAGAATGACTTCTGTGGAGCAAATTTAGCCACTCTGTATTCTAGAAGGCACCTTTAATAGAGAGATAAGAGGGGAAATAAGGACATGGGGATATTTCAGCGAGTTTGCCATAGCTAGGTCACTGAGTAGGTTTGCACTGTAAGTAGCGGCAGGATCCAAGTCGGCGGAGAAGTGAACTATTAGAGACCATCTCCCCAGGATACAGCCCTGGATGTTTAAGATCACATTAAACCGATAGGTTTCAGAGTAGCAGACGTGTTAGTCCTTTTCTTTTTGCGAATACAGAGTACTTGTGGCACCTTAGAGACTAACCAATTTATTTGAGCATAAGCTTTCGTGAGCTACAGCTCACTCCAATGAAGTGAGCTGTAGCTCACGAGAGCTTATGCTCAAATAAATTGGTTAGTCTCTAAGGTGCCACAAGTACTCCTTTTCTTTTTATTAAACTGATTAAACTGACTGTGTTACGTCTCTGCCAGACTGTGGAGAAATGTAGCAAAAGCCCCTTCCCATGTCCCCAATTTGCAGCTGCAACCCTGACCTTCCCCACAACTCTCCCCTTTGCTTCTCTCCAACATCCTGCTGATCAAAAGCATTTGATGTGAGAGAGTGCATGAGAGCGCGAGACAAGAATTGCCAGGTAGTCTTACAAATCAGAGAGCTGGTCTAATCAGCTGTTTCCCGGTATACCTTGTGGTGTCTAAACCACCCTCGGTGCCACAAGCCAGACTGTCACATGTCCTGATGCTGCCTGCCAGCGAGAGAGTTAATCCAGCCATCTGTCCGCAGCTCTGTTCTGAAGCTGGCAACGTCTACGGATGGATTGCAGACATACCTTGTTTTTATGCAAGGGTTGCAGACAGGCTATACTGGGGGACATCACTGACAAGGAGGATGATCATATTCAGTGAGTTAAGAGTAAGAGCCATAGCTCTGTACTCCAGACAGACTCTTTTGGAGGAAAGAGCACAGAAGTTGTAGTCTGGCGGATCCGGCAGCATTGAGATGGCACCTGTACATTGTGTTACGCACGGATTTTCCTGTCCAGTATTTCCCCCCTTGTTCCAAGGCCAGTTGGAGGCGGCAAAAAGACGGGTGTCTGGAGCATCCCAGCTGTTACACCTCGGAGAGGGAAGTTAGGAGGTGCAGAGAGAGAACAAGGTGTCCTTGCAGTAATTAGGCAATTACACAGAGCTATTCCTCTACAAAGCGCTTTGCAAATATTAGTCATCAGCCCTCCCATGCTGCAGTGTAAGCATTTCACCGATGAGGAAACAGTCACAGATTTAAGTGACTTGGCCAGGGCCACAGTGTCAATCACAACATTTGGTGGCATGACAACTGATCCATGTTCTTGGGTGCAAAAGGGACACAACTGACTGTTTCAGAAAGTAGATTGGCTAGATCAGGCGTCTGCCCCAGACAGGAGAACAAGCCTTCCGAGCACCTGAGCTAGCATCGTTTGCCATAGTTTGTCAAAAGGCAGGACTAGAAGTCAGGAGCTCCTGGTTCTGCACCTCGTAGACAGGTGGTTTTCTAAGCCAAGCCCTTTGTGGACATTTAAACACCACAGAGCCGATGCAGCTGCTTGTCTCCTCAGTAGGAGCACTGAGGGTGCAGAGTCCACTAGGACTGAGGTTCATTGGCAGAGCCATGTGGAGAGAGGCTCACAGGTTGGATCTGCAGCCCCTCATGCCAAAGTCAACAACTCAGGGGGACGGAAGTCAATGGAGTAAAACCAGGGCCCCAGAGTGCAGTACTTTCTTCTAAAGAGCCCAGGCATTTCAGAACCTCTCAGTTATGGTTTCTTATACCCACACAATATTTCCAGGGCCCATACTGGGTCAGGATTCAAGAACCACTTGCCAGTCAGTATGGAGTGGGTGCAGAGCCAGTGAGGGAGAGGAGGACTTCCCCTCTCCTTAGGAATCTCCCCCTCTTTCCCCACATACCTGCCCTATTCTGGAAGTTAGCTTTTCTAGCACTGCCAAGACTTGAAAAGCTCACGCACGCCTCCCCCACACCGCTCAGTAAGGGCTGTGCCAGGCTTGGCTTGCGTCATAGTTAGCAAAGATCCCAAAGCCACAGCTTAGCAGCGCTGGAAAGACTGGTTTGGGCAGTTGGGAGACTGTAGTGAGAGGCACCAGCCATGCTGTCATCCAGGTTATTAACAGAGCCTTGCCTTTTATCACCTTTGTCTTGGGAGCCTCTCCCTGCTTTTACAAGCTAACCTTCACACTTCCCGGTTCTGTCACATGCTCGGCACACAGGACAAGCCTGGCTTTAAAGAGGCTTTTTTAAAAGCAGGGCGCTCGGGCAGGCTTCTGTCTCTATGGATGCTGCATCATGGTTCCTATGTCCTTAGACTGGAAGCTCTGAGGCAGAGGCTCTGTTTTGTATTTGCATGGCACCTTGCCCGATAGGATTCTGGTCCAGGCCTGGAGCTCCAACATGCTCCTACACCCCCACAATAATAATATCCTATGCATAGTTACCCAACTTCACAGCAGACAGTCATAGTCTAGGCCTGGCCAAACTAAGAACTCACGGAGACCACTAGGTTGATACAAAATTGCATCATGTTTTTTTTTTTAATACAGCTGACAGGTCTGAGACACACCCAGCTGGTGAGCTAAGCGGGTGAAAGACTGATCTTTCGGGGCCACGCCAAGTTTCCACTTCTGGGGTGGTGCACTCAAGCCATCAAGGTAGAGTTGACACATTACTGGATTTATTGAAATTGCTAGTCTAGCTCAGAGCAGCTGTTCTGACTTGGAAAGATTCCTGTGCCTGTGAATAAAGGAGCACTTCGCAGCAGGTGGGTAGCTTCCCTACCACTGACCCTCACCTCTGACAGCTTGTCACTGGTTTCTTGTCACTCCCCTCCAGGAACACAGCCAGCTGGAAAGTGCAGCATCGGAGATAGCTTTCGGAGCTGCTCTATTGCAAGACCCATAGGTTAAATGGGCAGGAGACAAACAGCAGGAGAGTGGGGGTGGAATAAAGAATCAGGCAGCCCTGTAAAATAGAGAAGGGCAGCGATGCTCCCCCTAAAATTAACACCAGTAACTTTTTGCCACAGTTATTGGGCAGCAAGCTGACAGAGGCTCTCAGGTTAGCCCCAGTTCCAATGTGTTTAACTTTTCTGTGCCTGGTCTTGGGAGCTTCCAAACAGCTGGTGCCTTCTACACCCCCCTCAACGCAGATTCCCCCCTCAGTAAGAAGTGTCTTGCTGATTAACCACTCCCCATATCAGGTTTCTCTGAACCCAGGAGCTGTCATATCAGGACAAGCTGCATTTTAAAAAAGGTATTTCCCTCTGCTATTAAGCCACCATAAATTTAAAATAGCAGATGTTTACCTTTGGAGCTATTTGCATTAAAGAAACACACCTAATCCTTAGACAAACCAAGCTCCCCTTACACTGCCAGGGCTCCAGAGTCTAATTTAGTCCCGCTTTACTTATTCATAGCCCATGCAGCAGTCCATACAGCCTGTGTGTTTATCTGCCTAAATGACCTTCTTTAGTTCTATGTCATTAGTTGGACAATCACACCAGTTTGACACAGTGGGGAAGACAAAGAACCAAGTTTCTATCACTATCCAGAGTTTCTGTTCCCATATCAGAAGCTCTTTTCTGCTGAGACAGTACTATGGGCCAACAAAACAAGCCATCAGGACCCAGGTTTTCGTAACAGCACTCTCCTTTCCTCTTGAAGCCTGCTAACACTGAGTCACTGTGGTTTAATGGTGACGGCAGCTGCACTGGTGGAAGGAATCCATGTTAAAGTTGAACAACAACATCAACCCCATCCTTCAAGTGACAGTGGGGCAGACAGACGACTGCTTGAAAGCCCAGGAGACTGAGACAGGAGCAACAGTTTCATGGGGGGGGGGGGGGGGAGAAGAGATTGTTCTTAGGTAGAAGGAAGGGGCTGGGTTGATAGCAGGGACAATCACAACAGAGGCAGTGGTGAAACTTAAGGCTCCCACACACCTGTGTGCAAGCTTGCCCTGCCGTGGCAGCACTAGCTAGTAACAGTGGAGTCGAGTCTCCATTCTGTTCAGTCCTTGGCTATCTGCCACGCCTGCCAACCAGTGTGGACGCCTAGGGTATGTCTACACTGAAACAAAACACTCATGACACCGAGCCTCAGAGCCCAGCTCTACTGACTAAGGGCTAGTCTACACTGGCAACGTGTGTTTATCTGCCTCAATGACCTTCTGTAGTTCCGTGTCATTACTGGACAATCACGCCAGTTTGAGACAGTGGGGAAGAGAAGGAAAGAAACTTGTTTCTATCACTATCCAGAGTTTCTGTTCCCATATCAGAAGCTCTTTCCTGCTAAGACAGCATGATGGGCCAACAAAACAAGCCATCGGGACCCAGGTTTTCATAACAGCACTCTCCTTTCCTCTTGAAGCCCGTTAACACAGACGCTGGCTGCATGGCTTGGGTAGCTGGGGCAGAGCGCTGGGAGAGCGCTCTCCCACCACTTTAAAAAACCCACCTCTACGAGGGGCATAGCTAACAGTGCTCGGAGCACAGCTCCCCACACGGGAGCGCTGTCTAGGCCGGCACTTTACAGCGCTGAAACTTGCTGCACTCAGGGGGGTGGTTTTTTCCCCCCACTCCCCTGAGCAAGAAAGTTGCAGCGCTGTAAAGTGCCAGCATAGACAAGCCCTTTGGCTTGCCGGGCTAAAATTTGCAGTATAGATGTTCGGGCCTGGGCTGGAGTTTGAGCTCTGAGACCCACCCCCCCCACCCAGCAGAGTTTCAGAGCCTGGGCCACAGCTGGAGCCCAAACATTGACATTGCGATATTTTTAGCCCTGCAGGACACGTCTGCTGACCCTAGCCAGCCGCAGCCATCCTGTGGGTCTTATTGCATGTGGACGTACCCTTCGTGACTAGAACTAGGCAGAAGTCACTCACTTGTTTTCAGACAGACCTCTGAACAGCAGCTGGATGGCTACTGCTAGACACTACAAACCTCGGCTGGATCTGAACTTGTAACCAAGACACTCAAGACTTTTCCAGTTACCAGGATCTTGTAGGATGACTGAACAGCTAGAGAGCAGAGGTGGGTCTCCCCTTGTGCCTCAGCACTGGAGGAAATTAATTTCCTCCTTCCCTTACAAAAGGCCAAGCAAAGGTGCATTCCACACTAGGACCCCAGCTACATGGTTCCCATGCTGTTCTGGTGAGTCATTCACATGACCAAGGCTAGAACCCAGGTCCCTCCTCTATTGCCTGCTGTAGCCACTAGATGACGGTCTCCAGTTCCAGGAGTCAGCACAGATCTGAAAGACAGGCCTGCAGAACAAAGCCGAGAGCCCTTTCACTGTTAATGCCTTGTTTGGCCTTTGTTACCACTTGTTTCGAGAACACAGCAAGTTTGTTAAGAATTGAACAAGGCAGCCTAGCACAGGACAGGCCTCCGATCCCCACGACAATCCCTACTAGTCAGCCACTGGAATGCTAAGGGGGAAAATCAAAGGCTGGAAAGGAGCATGTTTGCTCATATATACTGAGGCAACAGGGCCATACAGACACTTGGAAAAGAACGTTTTTGTGCTGAGCCAGAAGCTGCCAAGCCTCCTATGTGTATGGGTGAGGCTTGGGGAGTGGAGAGAAATTCCCTATGACCCAACTACCTTTACATCCTTTGGGAGCATCCAGTTAGCTGGGGATCAGCCTTTCCCTTTAAGATTCCGGTTGCTTTTGGCAGAAGTCCCTTGCACGCAAAGCAAGGGGACAAAATTTAGTTTCCAGGTTAAAACGTTTCACACAGCTGATGCTGCCAAGTTGTGTCAATCTTGCAGAGGATCCTAGAAAAGTCATGACTCCCTATCCACAGAAGCGTAGCTGAACACATCTAGAATACCAGGTCACCCTAAACTACTAGCCTGGAGGCTCCATCCAGCATGACAGAAAAGCCACCACTAGCTAGGACCTGGAGAAGGGCAAATGCATAGTAACACCCCCCTCCACCCCACTAGGTTTGAGCCATGGTCAATGGAATACAACTGTAGACACTGTACCTATGTCAAACCTAACAGTCCTCCAGCCGCTGTTGCACAAGGCCAGACACTAGCCACTCTGCTCACAATTGTCAACTCCACTGCCCAGGTGTCACTGAAATCGGAAGTGCCCCATCCCCTTTACAGCCCCACGAATTTTTGAAATGCCTTTTCCTGATTGTCCAGTTTGGTGAGCTCACCTAACTGCTCTCCATTCTTGTGTGTATCTGCTCAGCTGACCCTGATGGCGACCAGCGCCAGATGTGCTCTAGCTTGGGAAAGACAGGAGATATTGGATCCGCTGGGCCTGTGTGTAGAAGAGGCTGTCCAAGCACTGCTGTGGACCAACTCTAGAAACGTGGACTTCTACGAGCAGATTGCACAGGGGATGCAGGCGAAGGGACCAGCAGCAGTGTCTTGAGAAAGCAAAGGCACTGCGGCAGGCAAACAGACAGACCAGAAGGCCAGGGAGACCTACAGCTTATCTAGTGCCAAGCTGCAAGCGGAGACCCCAATCAAACATCTCCCCCCCCACACACACACACCCCCACCCCCCCCCCACACTGGGCACCTCTGGGAAGCCAGAGTCACAGGCCCCTGGTGTGAATAGCGAGGACGGGGGACAGGCGACTGGAGGGTCCAGTTATGCTGCAGGCCAAGACCTGTTTGAGACTCCACCGCAGCCCAGTCAGTTGAGCACGGGTGAGACCGATGCAAGGGAAGGAACTTGGGGTGAATGTGTGTAAATGTATTTCCCATTACAGTGATGGCACCTTCAAGTTAGCAAGACACCTAGCTACTTCTCACGAATGTCCTCCTACTAGGAAGAGGTATTGGGACAACAAAAGTAGAATTACCTGCTTTTCATACAGGCAGGCGTGGGGTCGGGGGGGAGGGAAATAGCAGAGCAGTTCATGTACTGTACAGGGACATCCCTGGAATCCTTGAGATCTCTCTCAGTGAAACGTCCACGGAGATACTCTGCAATCCTTTCCCCAAGGTTTCTAGGGCTGGCAGCCTCATTTCTTCCTTTGCAGTGGAACACGTTCCCACGCCAGCTGGGGCTTACTGCAACGGTGCCTGCTGAAGTTAACGGGTTAGCAGCACACAGGCACGGCCAGCTTTGGGATGCCAGCAGCAGCTCTGCTTGTGTTACCCTCAGGAGTGAGAGATCAACTAAAAACACAACCGAAGGTGGGGGAACGATGCCAGCATTCTGTGCCTTTGCTCTGTAATTATGGTTTCCTGCAACTGAGCAATTCCCTCCCAGTGTCCCTCACCCCTGACTAGCCACACTCACCGTGGCTGGAGCAGAGCGCGGACCATGCACAAGCAGTCTGACGCAGAAGAGTCCATAAAAACGCCTAGTTTAAAACTGTAGGGGAGCAAGGGAAGGGAGCTCTGCATCTTAGCTTTCACTTTCTGTTGTGCTTTTATCTGTAGCTGCTGATGTGGCCTTGAGGGGTTTTTTCCAAATCTGCAGAATGCCTGAGCCAGATGAGGAGGAGGAGGAGAAGGAAGAGGAAGATGACATTCAGTGAGGTCCTGCAAGCCAGGGCTGCATCAGACCAGGAACAGAGAGCCTGGAGGATGAATATTGCAGACTGTATGGAGAAGGAAAGAGTGGACAGGAGAAAGGCACCAGGACATAAATGGGGCTTCTTTGGCAGCAAACACAAATGCTGCAGAGACTCTTGGGGAGCTACAGGTTCAGTCCCAGGCTCACCTCCCTTTGCAGTCCGTGGAGAACTCCAGTACAGCACCTTCCTACCCTTCCCCTGCCCTTATCACTGCATATTGGGGGACATTAAGGACAACCACAGCTTCACATACCCTCACCTGTGAGCAGGGGTGAAAGTAACTTAAAAGAACGTACTGGTACGCAAGGCCGGAGTCCTGAGCAGGGAGGCGGGGCCTCAACCAGAAGGAGCAGGGTCTTTCAGATCCCCAGGGCCCGGGACTCCAGCTGCAATAGCAGCTGTTGGGAACCCTGGGCCCTTCAAATCCCTGCCAGAGCCCCATGGTAGCAGTAGCGGCCAGGAGTCCCAGGGCTCAGATTGTGATTTAAAGGGTCTGGGGCTCCAGCCACTGCTGCTACCCTGGAGCTCCAGGAGCAGGGCTCTGGTAGGGTTTAAAAGGTCTGGGGCTCTAGCCGCTGCCAGGAGCCCTAGGCCCTTTAAATCGCCAGCCTAGGGAAGCTGCCCCCTGCCGGTATAGTCAGCTGTGTACTGGGTACTGTACCGGCTTACTTTCACTTTTGCCTGTGAGCGCCCCAGTAGATGTATGTGTAGCTAAAATAAAAGTGAATGTTCCATCCTTCTTTAAGCTCTGTTCCATGAACTTGTTAAGATTTTAATGCATTTGCTTTTAACTTGCACAGAATTTAAGTGGTTTTGTTACTCAGTAAAACTATTAGTATTTTGAAAATAAATTCATCTTTATTAGTTCCCAGCCTATGCTGCAGAACAGCTGGTGGGACTTGTGATCGTACACTTTGACACAACTCATAGGATCGAGTATTGGGGGTAGCCCTGTTAGTCCCTATCCACAAAAACAAGGAGTCCTGTTGGAACCTTAAAGGCCAACAGATTTATCTGGGCATCAACTTGTGTGTAAGAAACCCACCTCAGATGCATGGAGTGAAAATTACAGATGTAAGGTAACTCCCTTCTCTTCATGTATAATAATGCCTGCAAGTGAAGAACCAGTGTTGACAGGGCCAATTCAGTCAGGGTGGATGTGGTCCACTCCCAATAATTGATGGGGGAAGTGTCAATTCCAAGAGAGGGAAAATTGCTTTTGTAGCAAGCCAGCCGCTCCCAGTCCCTATTCAAGCCCAAATTAATGGTGTTAAATTTGCATATTGCTCTGCAGTTTCTCTTTGAAGTCCATCTGTTTGCACTTGGAGAGGAAGAGGATGTCTGTATCTGTGCAAGGTTTTTTTTTTTTTTTTATGAGGTTGATGGATTTCCACTCACAGGATCAGTGACAGTGTAATCCTACATGGGCACCAACCAGCACAAAATTCCTAAAAGCCCCCAAACCGAAGGCCAGGTACAGCAGCAGCACCACAATGCATTACTATGGCTCGCTGCTCTCGTGCTTTTCCAAAGCCCCCCTGAGCTGTATAGGTCCATGCTGAGCTCAACAACCCTTGTACCTGGCTATTCAAACTCAGCTGATAGCCGCTCCACCTTTGCCCCCCACCCCCTTTGTTTCACAGATGTTATGCAGGACACAGCAGGCAGCTAGAACCACTGGGATATTTTTCTCATTGAGATCCAATCTTGTGCCCCTTCAAACTCCCAAAAGGGCATTGTCATTCTGCACCTGCTGAGCAAGTAGACGGCTGTTTCCTTGGTGCTGTTGAGGTGGCCAATGTATGCTTTCCTGAGCCATGGAGTAAAGGGTAGGCTGGGTCTGCCAGGATCCTGCTGGCTTTTCAGCATTGCCAATAGTCATCTACTGGTTGGGAAAAAAAGTCCATGCTTGTAGCTTTTGAGCAGTCCTGGACTCTTAAAGATGCGAGTGTCATGCACTTTCCCTCAACAGCTAGTGTTAATGTAGTGATGCATCCTCAGTGATCCACCAGCACTTGCATAACCATAGAAAAATAACCCTCCCTGTTCATGTACTCTATGGCAAGGTGCAAAATAGGGATGTGCTTGCAATCTATCGCTCCACAGCAGTTTGGGAACCCCACTGCTGCACATCCATCCATTATATCCTGCACATTGCTGAGAGTCACAGTCCTGCGTAGCAGGAGATGAGTAACGGCCCTGCATGCTTGCAAGACAATGGCTCCCTCTCAGTGGATTTTCCAACTCCAAAATTATTTCCCTTTGACTGGTAGCAATCTGGCATTGCAAGTTTCCACAGCATGACCACCACTCGCTTCTCCAGTCAGTGCAGCTCTCATTCTAGTGTCCTTGCGTTGTGAGAGCTGGGGCAGGCTCGGCACACAGATCCAGGAACATGACATTGCGCATCTGAAAGCTCTGCAGCCACTGCTCGGCATCCCAAACCCGCATTATGATGCGATCCCAACAAGCAGTGCTCATTTCTTGGGCCCAGAAACAGCACGCCTCTTGCAGCTGCTCCGTGAATGCCACTGACAATCTTGAATGGATTCTCATTCCATCCCACAACAATCTGACCTCCAGGAAACAGTCAGTCATTTTCCACGTGGCTCTTCTTGCATCTTTGCAAAATACCAGAGGATTGTGTCTCCTCTGTTTGTAATGCTCTTGACAATAGGGCAGAGCTGTTCAGGCTGCAAGCTTCTGTCAGAGATAATGAACCAGTCCCATATAAGGTTCGTGGATTTGTCAAAACAGGCATGAAAATCACAGGTGGCAATCTGGGTGGAGAAAGCTGCATCATGGGAACTTGACCCCCTCAGTCCCAGTCATCCCTTCATGACGCATTTCTGACCCACCAGGTATTGCCAAAACTTCCCAAGTCGATGGGCTGGATGATGGCAAGTTGCATATTGGGATACCTACCCATGGCGCACTGCACTATGCATCGAAACAAGCACCCTGATGAGCAAGTGCATACCAATGCAAGGCTCCAAGCATGCACATGCACGAGCAGTCTACTAAACTGACAGCTTTATGCTGATGCGACTTGCATCGGCAAAAGTTTGTGGTGTAGACATGCCCTCAGTTGGACCTTTAAGGGATGTCCGAGACATGACTATGGGTCTGCATCCAAAACCAAACCTCTGCCTCCAAGGCTGGGACCTGCAGGAGAATGAAGTGACTGAACAGACTGCAGAATGTGTGTGAGACCAGGCAAAGGCAACAAGCCCTTCAAAACTTTTGGGGTGACAGATGTATCCAAGTTCAATCTTTGAAAACAGAAGAGTAGAGACAGTTTGCTCACCTACCCTTTTATTTTCAATTTTGAATTTTAACTGGTGCAGTGTCCCCCTAAAAATGCTGAAAAAAAGAGTCACGCTCATTCTCCATCACCTTGCTTTCCCCCCGGGCACTCAAGACAATCCCACCTTACTCTCCATTAGGCTGCTTTGTCCTCCCACCCCAGCTAGTATTTCATTCAGGGAAGCACTTGACTGACATTCCCGGCAGAGCGTTCCCACTTTCCACCTCCTTGGGTGTTCTGCTTTGGCTGCAGAGCAAGGAGCCTTCCACCAGCTTCTGCAAGCAGCAGCACGTCTGGAGCAGTGAACATGCACTTTTGCTTGTTAGTGCACAGCCGAAGGGGTCACCGTTGCAGCCCTTCGCCAACTCAAGAAGAGACAGAGAAATGGTTCGGTGCTGGGAGCAACCAAGCAGGATTCAAGTTAGAGGAGCAGTAAGTCTGTTCCAACAGCAGCTCCATATGCACAGGCAGACCGTCTCTTCTGGATGGAAAATCCCTTACAGTTTGAGTTGTTTTAACAAGACTAAGGCTGCCAAACTGCAACCTCCTCCTTCCTCTTTTCATTTAAGCTGTGTTAGCCAGGTCACAAGCACTATTAACCAAAGAGCAAAAATCCCCCACAATGAAGCACTATATTACTCAGCCTGTTCCCTTCTAAGGCTTTGTTGAGTCTGACACAGAGCTACAGTAAATGCTTCTACACCAGTAAAGTCTCTGTCCAAGGGGAAGTTACGGCAAGGATGCTTGGGCCAGGTCTGGCCACCTATGTCTCTCCGTGTGTGGAAAAAATCCATACCCCTGAGCAATGTAGTTAAGCCAACCTTATTCCTGAAAGGCTTCTTCCATCAACCTAGCTACTGCCTCTTGGGCAGATGGATTCCCTTTGCTGACGGGAGAACCCCTCCCGTCGCTCTAGTGAGCATCTCTACACAGACGTGCTACAGCAGCGCAGCGGCAACGCTTAAGCGTCAACTTAGCATTGGCAAAGCTGCTCAGGAAGGCAGCGTGGTCTGAAAACATTGGCCAGCTAATTCCACTTGATCTGTTACAGCACATGCCCCTCCACACCCCACCCACCCCCAACAAACATTCCCACCTGCTCTCCTGCAGAAAGAGGTCAGGGGAAATTTTGAGGAGCATAAAGGGGGCATTTCCATTTATTGGCAGTCTGTGCCAACAGGCCCAAAGAGCGCCTGGGCCACAAAGACTGAGTTCCCACCCACGCCTCTAGAAGGGGCTCTCTCCAGGTCAGAACAGAGGCATACTGGGCATATGTTTGTGCAATCTTGAATCAATGATGCATTTTCTGAGGCGAGTAGAGGACATAACTCCGCAGGACTAGAAGGCACAAGCAGCACCTTCAGCTGGCTGTAGAGAGATGCGAGGTTGCCTAGCCGATAAAGCGCTAAAGTGGGATCAGGAGATTGGGTGCGAGTCTGCGAGTCCCAGCTCTGCCGCTGCGTTGCTGTGGGGGAGGGCAATTTCCTCCCTGTATTTCCCCCCCCCCCCATCTACAAAATGGATATAGTGATGTGACCTCCTTTGTGATCTATGGATCAAAGCATTGTATAACAGTAGGCATTATTAAATGAGAGGAAGAACGTGTATCAAAGTTCCTCCCACCCCAACCCTGAGCAACGTCTCTTCTTAGGAGAAATGAGACTCCTCCTCACAAGAGCAAGAGATACAGATAGATACAGAAATGCCTGTAGTTGGAAGACTCATCAACTCCCTTCCACTAGCCTCTCGAGGCTGGCGACACAGCACACTCACTACAGTTGATTTGCTCTCTCCTTCGCATCCTACACTCCCAAAAGCCACACTTCAGATGTGACTTAGTTACAGTTTCTCTTTTCCTTCCTTTCCAATCTTAAATTCCTTTACGAGGCCAACACTGAGCTTTTCTGGCTTCACCAGTCTCCGGTGTTTACACCTTGCTACTTGCGTTCAGTAAATGGACACTCAGCTTTGTGGAGTGAGATCTGGGCCAAGTCTCTCCAGCCTTGCTGGCCAACTGCCACTGTAGGTTTACACTCAATACAGGGGCTGCTCTGAGTTTGATCAGATCTGAACACAAAAGATGCACTGATTTTAACACCACCTTTGCTTAAACTAGTGTTCATAGGTGGTTCTGCACTCTTGTTCTGAAAACTGGCTAAAGAGGATATAGCTAAAATTGGCTTGTTACAAGCCTTAGGCAAAGTCAATTGAGCTACATATATTGCAAATGAGTGCTCATGCAGATTTGCACCTGAATAACCAAATCTGTTTTAATCTACACCTTTTGTTATTAGAGTGCAGGTCTGAAAGTAGAACCATCACTTGGCTGAACCCAGCCATGGCAAGCCCATGTGTTTATTAAATGGTCAGGAAAGGGGGTTATAGATTGAAATAAAAGAGATCCTGTACACAAATAGCAGCAGGTTTCAGGAACTATAAAAGAAGTGCTCTAAATGAACAGTTAATGATTTCCCAATTATCCGCAGAATTTAAAAAAATTAGAATGCTTTATTAGCTCTGTGACAAGCAGCTGCATGAACCGAGAAAACAAGAATGTCATTTTAGGATGGAGCATCTCTAGGATACATTGAACACCTTTCGGGAGCTCTGCATAGCGGATACTTCTTCGTTGCCTTCTGAAGGAGATTGAGACGCAACAGCACAAGATTGAGAACATGTTTGACAGGAAGTGGATAAGGTGATACACAAAACAATCCCCTTCTTAAATTCAACTTGCAGTCCACCCAGAAGACCAGACAGGCAGCACCTGACCCCCATACATAACAGCATCCCATGTCATCTGCATGCACTGAAGGTTTCTCTACACTGCTCTACCAGCAGTTTAACGATTGAGGTTACTTGTGCTCTGCTCTTACCCTGTGCATCCAACTTAACATGCTCGTCTCTCCACTCTGTTGGGGACAGCTGGTAGACTTCCGGTGGAAAGACACCAACTCTGCCAGTGAAACTGCTGGGGGGAGGGGGGGGAAGCAGGAGGAGGAGGAGGGAAAGAATGCGGTAAGCAGCAATTCCATTCCAAGTACAGCCAAAATCCCCTCCCTGCAGCAATGGGATAGCCCTTCCATACCGGGTTTCTTTCTCCCTGTGCCAGCACAGGTCACAGAGATTGAGAGCCTGAGCCTTTTCTGGAGTCTCCTTGCTGTTATCCCAATAAGCTACTACTAGCGTATCCAAACAGGATATGTAGTGTGGTACCCAAGCACCTTGAGGTTCCTATATCTCTTCTCCCCATCCTGTCCCCAATGAGGCAGGAAATATCTGCTGACACCTTATGGGATACAGAACCAATCGACCCAGGCCAGTTGCAGGCATTTAACTGCTGTACAGAAGTACCCTCTGAGATCTCCAGGATGGGCCTGGTTAAAGATCTCCATTTGGATAGAGTCGAAAAGAGACAGCTAGACTAGGAGCCCGACACTAGACACTAGCCCCCAGGAACACAGCATGCATATCAAGCCTAGAACTGCTTCCTCTCCTTACAAAGAAATGCTTCTCACTTATTAGCAATACTGACTTACTCAGAAAGACAAGACTGAGTTGTGTGATACACAAGCCTGCAGAGTGCGTCTCTGGACTAACAGGCTATTCAGGGAGAAGGTTACTGGAAGAGTCAGAAGAACCTTCTGTCCAATCGTATTAGTCTGTCCATCTGTGATCCCACCTCCTTTTATACCATATGTCAATGCAGCCGCACTGAGTTTTAAAAAAGAGGACCACATCAAGAACTTAATGGCTAAGCTTCTCACAACCAATGCAGCTGCCACTACAGCCCTAGACAGGAAGAGATGCCAAGCTGTACTGAGAGTTTGTAATAGGGCCAAGTGTCCTCGGAGGAGTGAAATTAGACCTTGCTCCCCTCTGTGACCCAAACAAACACCAGAACCCCATTTTGTTTAGAGAGCTGCTAGTCCACTAACCCATTAAGTTCTCAAGCCACTTCCACACAAAGATGCTTCTACATCTTTTCTTATTCTCTCTGCTGGAGTCTTCCCTGAAGTGGAAAAAAACTGTTGTTAGCAAAGGTCAGTGAAAGGCTCTATACTGTCCTCTCCCCGACACCCTCCCCTGAGCCACATAGTCTTTAGCAGGGATCAGTTAAAGCCCCCAGCATTCAGCCAAGCAGAAACAACCTCCTGATTCCAGGGCATGAGGACTCAGGTGTGGGAAAGAGATGAAGGGAGGCACTGTGCAAATGTCTAAGAGACTCAGAATCCTTCCAGGACTAGCCTGTTGTGAGAGAGAAGAGAAAGGACCCCACTGTCTGACGGTAAGGCAAATCAGCACTACCAACGGGAATTAGCAAGACTAGTACTGAAGACAATCGTTATGAATCAACAAGGCGTTTTATTTATTTGCAGCCAACGTCTGAAGTACCCCAAAGGCAGACAAAAACCGAGGAAAGTCCCTCGGACAAATGGTCTGGATAGTTGAAATGTCATGTTGCAACATCACCACCCCCAAACGATTAGTCTGCCCATTGTTTTGGGGCATGTGGGAGGAAGAACACACGAAAACTTCCTTCTGGGAAACAAGCAGCCAATATCCCAGAATGCAGCCTAGGCATGCAAGAGGTCAACATCTGTTGGCATACTGCTGATGATGCACTGTATAGCTGCCACTCCTCCTCCCTCCAACGCCCCAAATCTCCTGCTTCCAAAGCTTTTAGCTATCCTGCAGAGAGGGTATGTCTTCACTGCATAAAAGAGATGTTCTGAACCCCGGGGCAGGCAGCACTGAAGACAAGGGACCTTTGCTTTTTACTTGTTAGCAGCTACAGTTCAAGTCTATAGGGAGTCTGGTGTTGAACTCAAGCAGCCTCATCTTTGCTGCTATTTTAACCTGAATGTTCTTTACTTGGGTTTTTTGGGGGGTGGGGGTGAGGAGGAAGGGGACAACAGTGAAGTCATACCCCTAGTGGTCAAAGCAAACCACCTACAAATAAAGTCACAGGACAACTATCAACTGCTCCACAAGCTAAACACAGCAGCTTCCCCTTAAAAATACATGTTGCCACGCTCCATAGATGTATTTGAATGCATGACAGCACAAAGCCACCTTCCAGTGTGTGTATGATTTAGTTTTGAGCCAGTCCAGTTAGGGCATGTCTATGCTTCAATTAAAAGCCCCAGCTAACCCATGCCAGCTGATGTGGGCTTGAAGGGCTTGGGCTAAGGGGCTGTTTAACTGTAGTGTACATGTTTGGGGTCAGGCTGCAGCCCGAGCCCTGGGACCCTCCCACCTCACAGAATCCCTGAGTCCAAACATCTACACTGCAATTAAACAGCCCACGCCCAAGCCAGCCAGCATGGGCCAGCTGTGGGTTAACTGCAATGTAGACAACCTTAACAGTCCACTGAATCACAACAAACCAGTGAATTTCACTTCTACCTGATACATGAGCTACTTGCTTGGGCAAAATTGCACTAATAGGCCAGGTGCAAAGAGCCGAGAGCAGAGGTCTAAGGAGAAGGGTATGTATATGGGTATTCCTGAGTGGAGTTTCACCATATGCCAAGATCAGATACACCAACCCCTAGCTTTTAAGAATTCCCTCCAGGGTGTTTGTCAGGATCACTTATCCCTCTTTAAGAAGTTATTGACAGAAAGTGATGGCAGTGTGTGTGTGTGGGGGGGGTGCGCGTGCACGTGGGTGCCTTGTGTCTTGCTTCTCTGATTCACAAAGGCCCAAAAGGATGTTAGATGTTTGCTTACACTAACCATTCAGCTTCTTCCTGCCCTGAAGACTATGGACACTGACGAATGTGCAGTTACAACAAACCCCACGAGACGCAACAGAGTTGAGTAACCGAGGGAGTGATTTTTAAAACAGCTTCTGTTCACGCCAATACTTAACACAACCCCCCTTTTGCCAAGTGCTTATTAAGGAGTCAACACCCTTGAACAGGCAATTAAAGTGTGAGAGCTCACACCCCCACCCCCAGGAGATCTTTCAAAGCCTGGGGAGACCATACTTGATATTCCTCATGTTACTAATCTTACAAAAACATGGGGGGGTGGGGGTGTTTTTAAAAAACTCTAAGACCATCATGCAATACGTAGTGACATTTTCTAGACCAACTAGGAGATTTAGAGTCTCACTTGTAGGAACTGGGGGAACAACCCCCCCTTAGGCCGCTGTGAAAAAAAGAGGGCACAAACTCCATTTTAAAAAGCAAAAGCCTTTTACAAGTCAGCTTTGAAAAGTAGGATACTGGTTTTGGTTCATGAGCCAGGACTCCAAGCTGAAGGAGAACAGTCCTCACTTCTGGTCTGTGTCCTTAATTCATAACCAATACTTGTACATTCGTAAGGCTCAATGATAAGTCAAGAAATGCTGGGTTGGGGAGCGGGAGGGAAAAAGAGCCGAGCCACTCAATGCCACATTAAACACTAGCTTTTGAGCCATGGCATAGGGTCAGGGAAGCAGAAGAAGGAACCTAGCCAAGTTTCCCAGTAGTAGGCATGCTGGACAGCATCCCCAGCTCCGTCCTGTGACTCAGAGGGTTCTCACCAATGAAAGGAAAAACGTGCTCAAGCATTAGAGTGCCTCCTGGTAAGGAGCCTACCCACGCACATGGCACTATAAAGCATGAAGCTGAAAACATCCACCCTCTGTGGACAGCGCCAGCCCTATTATACAAGTAGGGACAAGTTAGACAAGTGACTTGCCCACAGCTGCAGAGGAAGCGAGCTACTGAGCTGGGACTAGAAGCAGGGTGTTACCTTATGCCTCGCCACCTGTTCAGCCCATGCAGGGAAACCCAACAGGTCCACCAGAGAAGATGCACTCTTACCAGGCTTGTAGCTACAGGTCACTTTACTGCCACAGTTAAAAGGTCTTCTCAAAATTGAGGTTCATCTGCCCAGCTTCCTACCACTGTTGTGCTAGGGAATAGCTCCAGGCTGAACCACATCAATGGCATGATACTGGTAGCATCATTTTTGCACTGAAGCCCAGAATCAACTGGGAGGTGAACAAGTTGCAGGAACAGTCGGTACAACATGTGATGTCCCTCACACCAACACTTCCCTTTTAACCCCTCATTTTCCAGCCTCCTGGCTCAAGCTGTACCTGCCCCTCAGCAAAGAGGCAGCATGCTGCAGAGCAGTCAGTGTTCAGACTACGAGAGCTGAAACGTTGGCCCAAGTGTGGTCCCAGCTGCTTTGCAGGGTCAAGTTTTTAGGGAGGGGGCTGAACACCACATGGCTCACCTTGCTGTAAAAAGGATGTTTTATTACCAAAGCTGTCTGGATGGGGAGCTTTGAAATACTCCCTTCTCCCCCCACGTGAAAGTCCTGTTAAATTTAGCTTTGCAACCAAAACAAAATGAAAGCAGCATCTGCTTGGAAGAGATGAACACAAGATAAAAGGTGTCTATGACAGAAAGCTGGCTGCAGTCTCATGTTTTCTTTTCAAGTTTGAGCTGGGAAAGAAACATAACAAGAGCTGTGGAAAAACCCTTTCCAAATCCAGCAACACAGCCGGAAGGGAAGAGGCAATTACTCTTCTCCAACGGCATCAATGGCCAGGCAAGGTAGGAAGTGGAGACAGATTCAAACTTGCTGTCCCCTCTGGTGCCTATAGCTCCTCTGCTTGCTGGGGTCTGGAGAGATTTTCCCAGCCCCCAAAATAAGAGCAGTTTCCTAGGGATCTCCCTCAGCAAAAAGGAAGTCAAGTTTCATATGATGGCAGGGCGCCTCCAGAATTTTTCTGGCATGGAAGGTTTGCAACCCTGCCAGTAAGGAAAGGGAAAGCACTGGCATCTTTCCTCTGCCTAGAACGGCCTGTTCTTAGAGGAGAGTGAAGTTAGGATCATCATGGGTTTGCTGGGACATGACAGAATACAGTATTTAGACACTGCTGAGGGCTCACTGTGGTCAAGCCCAACACTGCAGTATGAATAGACAAGGGTTGCTCAGCTGCAGATACACAGTGACATAGCAGCTCCTCCCCACTCCAGGGAGGGGCCACCACCCCTTACCCTGCCGCAGCCCAGCTGCCAGTACCCCCTTGGACACACAGCACCCCTAGTATACAGGTTAATCCAGCACAACGGAGCTTACGCTTGTGCTACCAGGGGCCGACTGAGGCAGCCAAGGTGCCTTAAGAACTCAGGATTTTACACATGGCAGGCTCTTGTGAGGGGTGTTTAGGGGACTCAGTGCAGCCTCCCACGGACAAGCCTCCACCACTACACTGGTCCCCCTTGTTGTCAAATCTCAGCAGAGGTTCCCAGGATTGACTGGGCCAGCGAGACCCAATGCTCACCCCTCGAGGTGGTTGCTTCAGAACTGAAACAAGTGGGCAGGGCAAGGCAAGCTTGCCCTGTCTAGGATTTACTGGTCTCCAAAGTCCAGCATTCCCTCTCCAGGAGCAGAGTCACCACACAAAACACTCTTGCTTGCCGATTTTGCCTGCACTGCTACTATTTTTGTATGGCACTTGCAAAGCAATGGGCTGGGATTATAATTGAACCTGGAGATTCAAAAGCCATTCTAATGCTTCTGGGATAAGTAGGCAGGTCTTCCTTCCGGTACGTTTTAATGGGGCTGTTGTCCATGAGGCATCCCGGCCACCTGAGAGATCAGGCCAGGCGGTTTCCCTCAAAAGTTTCCATAGCTGAAGAACTAGGTACAGGTGTTCCCTCACCTTTTATCGCATGAGCTACCTTTTAGTAGAAATGGTCACATGGACCTCCCCCTCCAGCTTCTGTTGCTTCTTATCCCTGAAGCAGCTCCAGCACTTGTATTTGGAGTGTACTCATTTCTCATCTTCACAGTATCCAGCAGTCAGAAACAAGAGAAGTTAAGAGAGACTACTAGAAAGGGGGGAGGGATGTGATAGAGGTCTATAAAGCCATGACTGGTGTGAAGAAAGTGAAAAGGGAAGTGTTATTTACTTCTTCACATAATACAAGAACCAGGGGGTCACTCAATGAAGCTAATAGGCAGCAGGTTTAAAACACACACACCATCAACCCGTGGAACTCATTGCCAGGGGATGTTGAAGGACGAAAACATAACAGGATTTAAAAAAAAAAAAAAAAAAAAAAAGGGTAAATTCATGGAGAATAGCCAAGGACAGCGTTAGCCAAGATGATTAGGGATGCAACTGCATGCTCTGGGTGTCCCTAAGCCTCCGACTGTCAGAAGCTAGGACTGGATAATAGGGGATGGATCACTCAGTCACCCTGTTCTGTTCATTCCCCCTGAAGCATCCAGCACTGGTCACTGTCAAAAAACAGGATACTGGGTTAGCTGGACCCTTGGTCTGACCCAGCATGACCGTTCTTATGTTCAACACACCATGGCCAGCCTACTCTCAATCCATCTGCAGTATCTACTGAAAAAGGTACACACGTGCCCCTCCCATTGCCAGAGTAGCTGTCAAAGTCTACAAAGCATTTGAAAATTACATGTGGGAACCAAACAGAATTCATCCAGATGTGGCATAGACAAGTGCTGAGCAGTTCTGTCAACGTTGAGGTGACTCTCCGTCATCTCATAGCATACTGGTGCAAATACCACTGCCAGAATACACAGAAGTGACAAGTTACTCCACAGCATCTCATGGGCTGCCCAGTAACTATTGAGTAAGAGGACATTCCTGAGAGAACTCAAGACTACTCAAAAGGCAGCTCAGATTACCAGCGTACTGGAACATACACAGAAACTCCCTCGCCAAGCATGCTGGGCCGATACCTCACTAGAGCTCATTGGTCCTTCATTAGTCAAAGAGGTGGTTGAACCCTGTGTTTACCAGAATGCTTCAGTCCAATTATTTTTAAATGGGAATATGGCAGGCAGTACACACACACACACCCCCCCTCAGTGAAGAGCACAGCTCTGCACAGCCATCCAGACTCATTAGATAATACAGGACTCTTTCACCCTACCCGGAGAGGCTTACGAGAATGTAATCATGTTTGTCAAGTGCTTTTAGTAGGGTGGGGCTACTGGAGTGATTAATTTGGATTCTTACATCACCTAGCATTGCAAAGGGCTTAAGTTACCACATGGGTCAGTGACAAGACAGCTAGATTTGTCCATTTGTCTAGGTGGTTTTTTAGCTTTGCCAATTTAAGTAGTTTTATGCAAAGCAGCTTGCATCACAGGACACAAGGGAGCTCAAATTTGCATGTGCAAAAAACCTGAAGCTACTGATTCAACTGGGCTTCCCTTAGGGGGTAGGTCTACACTGGAAACCCTTCAGCTGCACGGCTACAGTGCTGCAACCCCGCCGCTGTAGCGCTTCAACACAGACCGTCACTGCGGCGATGGGAGGGGGTTTTCTGTCTCCGTAGTCCATCCAGGTCCCCTGAGAGGCAGTAGCTAGGTTGACAGAAGAATTCTCTGTCAACCTAGCAGTCTACATGGGGACTTAAGTCAGCTTAACTACACCGTGCAGAGGTGTGGATTTTTCACTCGCCTGAGTGATATAGCCGTGTCCATGTAATTTTCTAGTGTACAGCAGCCCTGAGTCTTCTCTCCTCCAACATAGTCCAGAGGGATCTGCTTGTCAGACAGCCCTCCCTCATTCAGAGAGCCTATTAAGACTGGTTTCAGAGTAGCAGCTGTGTTAGTCTGTATCCGCAAAAAGAAAAGGAGTATTGTGGCACCTTAGAGAAGGTGCCATAAGTACTCCTTTTCTTCCTATTAAGACTGAAGCCTGGACTACATGTAAAAGTTAGATACACCAAGCTGTGTCACTCAGTGGCATGAAAAGGTTTATTCCCACCTCCCTCTGGAGAGATGTCACTCAGGGCTTGTCTACACTTACCGGGGGATCAACGCATCGGTCGATTTAGCGGGTCTAGTGAAGACCTGCTAAATTGACCGCTGATCCTCTCCTGTCGAGATCGCGTAGCATGGACCCCGCGGGAAGTGGGTCTAAGCTGTGTCGATTTGAGTTACGCTATTCACATAACTCAAATTGTGTAACTTAGGTCGAATTTCCTCTGTAGTGTAGACAAGGCCTAAGCCAACCTCAGCCCAGCTGTACAGACTCTGCTAGCTCAACGGAAGGATTCTTCTATTGACCCACCTACTGGCTCTCAAGGGTTTGGATTTACTACCCTCTCCTGTTACTATCGAGTCTACACTATAGCAGCACCGTTCCTGTAGCACTTGTAGCTTAGAGATATCTAAAGAGGAGAAAGACTATGGGCCTGACGCAGCTCCCACTGAGTTGAAGGGCACCAGCTCTAGATATAGATTGCAAGACATCATAACAAGTACTTGCCTCTCTAAACCCCTTCAAGTCAACATTAAGCTGTGCCCAGCTTGTTAAATTACTTAAGGGAGTTGAACAATTTAGGCTTCCCCACGTGGTGCATTCCCTGGACTAGTTTACGTAACAGGAGCACCACCCTAGGGCAGCAAACGTAACCTGTGTAACTTGACTGCGTTACTCATAGCCATGTCAGTGTCAGGGTAAAGTGACAATATGGTCCAATAAAAGACTACCTCACCCACCAACTTCTGCTAGTGAGAGACAAGCTTACACAGAGCTCTTCCTCAGCTCTTCAGGCTCGTCTTTCATGAACAGAATGTGGACCAATAAACGATCTTACCTCACCCACCTTGCGTCTCTAACTTCCTGGCACTAACACGATGATACCATCACAGCAGACAACTTACTGTACACACTCCTTTGCATAACCTCATGCAGTCTTATATCAGCTGGTTAGAAGACATATTGCATGCTAAGCACACGAAGGCTATAAGAATTTGCTTTTTTCCCTTATGGGCTTTTTGGGGGATTACAATGGGAAGAATGCCTGGCAGTAAGACTGAAGACCTAAAAATGGCCATATTTTAGACACTTGCCTAGGGTTAAAGGAAAGTTGTTCCAGCCAATCCAGGAGTAGCCAGAAGTGAGGGCTAGTGAAGCTGTCAGGAAGAGCAAAAAGATTGTAGGAACTGGAGTTCGCTCACACTGGATGTTTGAGCTTGTTTTTTCCCTGTAAATCTCAAGTGCAGATAAGGCTTACTTGTGGATTTCCTGTACCGGAACGTATGCATGCTTGGTAGGAAAATTAAGACCAGAGTTTAATTAGCCTTGTAATACATCGACTGATGGTATAGATTTTGTTTAGCTACCTGCCAAGACAGTCTCCAATGAAGGCAGGCTGCTAGTGCACATTGTCCATAGGGTAATTGGCAAAAAAACCTTTGCCTACATAACTTCACGTGGACCTCCCCTCCAATGACAGGGAATTTTACTTCAACCCTCCAAAATAAAAATAAGAACAGTTTCCCCAAAACACATGGTCAGATCTTTTTCATGCTGCATTGTGCAACTTTAAGAACTAGCCTGCCCCTTACATTTTCACATTCCAAGTGCACCCACAATACCTCAGGGTCCTGTGTTAAGCAGTGTTTGGAGGAAGCCTCTGAAATGAACACATACACACCATGCCCTCCCTGGGACTCCTGTGCAGACTAAACTGTGGATTTCCTCTTAGAAAGGACAGAATTCCAGTACCTGTATTGAGCTAGCTGCTTTATGCCACGACTGTTCCAACGTGGCTGTCTGAAACCTTTCCATCATTACCAATGCAAAAAAAAAAGCTAGCCAAAGCGAGAAAAACAAGACAGCATCAAAGAGAGGGCAAGTATGTTTGACATGAACCAACCCCAAATCCTCTTATCTGGCATTTCACATCCGCTAGTTTTTTTTTGTGTGTTTTGTTGTTTTTTTTACAGTTCAAAGGCAAGGCAAAAAATATCCAGAGTCAACCTGTCTTCTCATAGTCATCTTAAGTCCTCATAAATCAACATACCCGTTAAGTAAACATTTAATACAAATGTTTATATAGTCACTTACTTCCTGGTGAACCAAATCATTTGAAGTGGGCCATGGAAAGTTCATGACATCAGTGGAAAGTTTCCAATTCGGAGACCAAGTTTAAAACATGTTAAGGGCATTTTGGGCTCTTTAAAGAGAGCAGCGGACATGGAAACAGCCAAAAAGAGACCTGCTGTTAAGCAAAGAGTCATTTTTAAAACTGATTCCTAGGACCAAGTGAGGAATTTAGACCAGGTCTTGTGTTCTTAGTCAGTACTTCTGCGAGATGAGTAAACAGCACAGGACCCGATGGATATGCTAGGTCATTAGGTTCAGGTTTCTGTCTTTATTAAGACTGGTTGAGGGGCTCAACAAGCCAAGCAGTTTCATCCACCCAGAGCACACTGAACATTTACCCGTTTTCAAGTTGCCACTGGGTGAGAAGCATCCACTCTAGATCAAAAGGTTAAAGTCTCTTGCCAATCACGCACATTTCAGGAGCATTCTCCATCAGGACTTCTTACTAGGCTACATCAGCTCTGCAGTACAACAGTTGGCACAGAAAATTTTCCCCAGTTTTAGAAGTCTGGTACCTGGTCCCAGCCAGATCACGGGCTTGAGTAAAGGGATGTGGTTCCCTTCCACCCTCAAAGGAATTAACACTTGCCAAAGCAACTCAGACAAGTTTGCAGTAGAGTTCAGCATTCCTCAAGAAGCCACCATTACGGGGCTACTGGACAGAGAAGGGGCAGACTCTTACCTCTTAAGTGGGGAGAAAAAAAAATCAGTATTTATAGCCTTTCTAAAAACTGAAGTTACGCCAAGCTAAGTGTGACAGTCTGGCGTTTGAGGTTAGGGCGGACTTCCGCATTTGCTCTCCAACTTCTTAGGACATGATGGAAACCTATCAAGTTAACATACCTCTTTCCAGCCAGATTCCTACAAGGACCTAGCGCACTTCCAAGACATTTGTCCAACCGCTGTTGTTCAGAGGTTGTCTCACTGGGCTGAGGTTATCGTCTGCCAGCTCCTCATTTCTAGTTGTATCTCTCACAATGAAGAGCCCAGAGGTAGTTGCTAGTACGAGACGCCGCAGGACTGGTTCTTTAAGACACCCATGTGCTAAGAGCCAGACTAACCACCACAGTTGCAGAGAGTGAGAAATCCTACAGGGGTGGGGGGAGACAGCCTCAGAAAGCCTACTCAACAGCTAGCAGAGAGGAAAGGGGACAGCCTGGCCAGCCTCCACACACACTGCTGCCCAAGCAAGCATAGTGCTGGCCTGGAGCCCTGTCAATACAGCACACCCTTTGTCAGAGGGACTCTCGTAGGCACTTACAACAGCCACACCTACAGTGCTAAAACTTTTTTTGCTACTAACACCACGCACAGAATGGGATACCTCCCCCACATCCCGATTCCCAGCTGTCATTACACATAAGGAATAGTTGGGTTTTTTTAGTGCAGGATGATCACCTTTGCTTTTGGAATGTGACCAAGGGGCTATCGCCTAGGACACGCCTTTAATGAGCATTACATCTGACAGATGCACTCTCTCTCCTGTTAAGGCACCTGGCATTGGACACTGTCAGAAGACAGGATACTGGGCGAGCTGGACCATTGGCCTGACGCAGTATGGCCATTCTTGCCCTTAAGGGAATTCACAGCAGACAAGCTTGGAGTCCTGGTCATTTTTGGCAATCAAGTCACTGCATTGTCACATGCAGATTTAGGGCGCCCTTAAGAAAAGCGTGGTTTCATGTACTAAAGTGTACTAAAATATTAGACCTCAGTCCTCCAGTGCAGGAGGAATCCTGGATTAACCTTACTGCCCTGATGTTGTAGTAGACAGCACATATTTTAACAGGCAGGGAAATAGTGGCTAGATCCTTGGGACCTAAAATAAAGTTTGGCTCCACTCATTAGAATTTAACATGAAAAGAAGGGGTGGCAGTGTGGCCTAGAAGATAGGAGCACCGGACTGGGACTCAGGAGACCTGGATTCTATTTCCAGTTTTGCCACTGGCCTGCTGGGTGACCTTGGGCAAGTCACTTTGCACCCTGTGCCTCAGTTTCCCCATCTAAGATAAAAAATAAGGCTCCTGACCCCTAAGCTACTTTGACATCTATTGATGAAAAGCACTGTAAGACTCACTGTCATTACTACTCCAGGAACTATGCCTCCAAAGCAACACCGTACCAGCTTAGAGCAGAGGTGAGTGATTAAGTATTGCTTGAAAGGTGCTTCGAAGAAGGGGCTATATGAAAAAAGTTCATATAAAGTGGTAGCCTGAAAAACTACAAAGGGCCTTTTAACCACCTTAGACTGGTTGTGTGCCAACAGCACAATAATCTATAGCAAGTATATGTTGAACAGAAGCTCTTAGTTCAGGAGTGGATTCACTAGAGAATTTCTGGAGACTAGCAAATTGATAGCTGTCCAGTAAGTCACAAGATTGTGACTTCGGGCCTTTTTAGATGAACACCCCCTTGTTTAGATGATTGGCTTCACGGGAAGCCAGAGCTTGGCACAGACCTATTTGCACAAGGGGAGCTGGGCTAGAAGAACTGAAGCTCGGGGGCAGTACTCACACCGCAGCCTCCTCCTCAAAGAAGAATCTTTCCCAATCTCCTGAACCCAAGTCAGAATTAAAATACCCTGCTCCGAGCCAAGCAAAGAGCTCTCCACTAATGCAAGTATTTAGAGATTGGCAAAAAAAGGGGGTGACCCTTTATGAAAGGCAGGGTAACAGGTGCAAACCAGACGCACCGTAGCATCTGCCGCCCAAGCACGGAGCATCTGTGCCAAAGCAGAGCATGATGAACTCCTGGCTGACAGCTTTACAAGGTCAGTGGCAGCATCATTCAGGAAGTTTGCTACTAACAGCAACAGAGTAGTAACCTTTGCAATGTCTTTTCTGTGCCCCAGCTGGGATACCAGTCTAATTTGGGCAGCCACTTTTAAGTGCTACATGAATAGGCTTATTACATAGTGGCTTTCCAGGAGACTGCCAAACTGCTCTCAGTCTGCAAAGATGAGCTGCTGTCGGTTCATCCCAGTATCAAACCCTCCACCACGGGAATACAGCTCTCACACAAAACACCCTGAAACCCCATCCCCTCATAGCTTTGATCATTCCACACACAGATCCAAAGGCTGTCTAAGGAGAGCTGCACCCCAGATGATTCTGTGTAGATGCACATGAGGTGGATTGACCAACTTTTATATTCGCCTTACAGCCAAAATGGTTAATTGCAGCGGCCTGCAAAGCCCTCTCTTTCACTGCTGACTGCCTGCCACCTGCTGGGCCATTTGCCTTGTCTGCTCAGGACTCATGGGAAAACCTGTGTTAGCAAGTGGCTCAGCAGTACAATATTGGCACATACAAGATTTCACCTGATTCTTTCATGGGTGGCCCAACCGTGCCAAGAGAACAAGATTCCAGGACACACAGAATAGGACATTGAAACAAATGCTACTGCAGAAGCCTTCTGCTGTTTGATTCTAGATTCTTGGGAGGACCCCAGGGAGCCAACCAATCAGGTGACTAAGGTCTTGTCAAGACTAGGATTCAAGGTGTGATATTAGCATGTTAGCCAGCATGCACCAATATGTTTGAGAAGTCAGTGGAAACATGGGACACTGCTTTTACACATACTAAACTGGTCAAGTAAAGCCTAATGGGGAGCTTACGAGTCAACGTGACCAGCTTCACAAGCTTACATTGCCTTGTTCTACCTACCCTAGGTTCCTGAAACACATTGGCATGTGCCAATATCACACCACGAATCTTAGTCTAGGCAAGCCTTCAACTGCATCTGCTACAGCTTAGTTGCATTTGTCTTCCCCCTCCCTCCCCCAATGAATATTGACAGGACTAATCTGGAATGTAGCGCTCTTTCCTATCATCTGGAACAGGACGTTCCCTCAAAAATCATGGCCCTTTTGAGTGGTCTGCCGGGAAAACCACTTCCGCTTTGAGCTGATTGAGAGCAGGGTGGAATCTTGAGTTGTGTTTGGCTCTTCTGTGTTTCCTGATCAGGGAGACTGAAGAAGTCAGAAGGACGTTGTTTATTGCCAAGGAAGAAGTGTGTACACCAGACACTTGGTGTTTAGAACGACCAACATGACATGGAGTCTATATCACCATGTCCCTGGAACACAATGTCTATATTTCGATATCCCATTAAGCTCACCTTCACTCCTCCCCTTCCAGGGGACCCACGGGACTTGAGCTTCAGCAGGGGCTCTCACTATGGCTGGCCACTCTCCTACCCTAGCATCCGACAAAGGAGTCCTTTCTTGATGGCAGCAATTATCTCAACCAGTCCTCTAGAGGGGTTCCAAGCTTGCCCTTACCCTTAGTAACTATCTAGTGCCAGTCCATTCCCTACCCCATCCAGGGGAGGTAGAACATGGGGACCAGGGGGCCACAGCCCCATCACTTTTTACCAGCCATAAGGGCAAGCAATGGGTGGGAAGAGTCTCAGGGGGGGAAGAGGCAGGACAGGCAGCAGCCCAGGGAAAGAGGTAGTACGGGGGGGCAGGCCCACAGTTTGGGAGCCGGTGGATCCCCCTCTTTGAGGGAGATTTGGTAACTAGAAATTCCCCCTCGCCCCCCAGCAAGGGCAAGCAATCATTTGACCATGTTCCCCAGCACGATAAGCAGCGAGCTGAAGAGTTGCTCCTGGAGTTACCTCCCTGCTAATGGAACATTACAGCTCACTTAGTCTGCGGTCATGAGCCCTGCTCTGACTAGCCTGACTTACACATCGCTTGTACCACCAATGCTTTTGCCCACAGCAATGTGAGTAGGCTTGTCCTGCAGCTGCCCAGAGCTTCCTAGAAACCAGACAGTCCTTGCCTGGGCTCCCAGTTCAGCTTATCCCTTGGCTGCTTGGCCAGGTTTTTTATTTCTTGGCCTGGGTGCGGCCTGGAATCTCACAAACCTACTTTGGGTGAACTTTTATTCGGGGATTAGGTTAGACCAAAACACCAGAGCAGTCCCTCCCCAATCAGCTCGGGTTGTGATTGGTTTGATCCCGACTACTTAGGGAAAAACGATTTCTAATGAGTTCTCTTACAGGAAGGCCAGAGGAGATTGATCTAGCAGCTTTGTTTTGAACCACTGGCATGTAGAAACTTCCCCCCCCCACACACCCATCCCCCTCCGTTCCTGCAGAGGCAAAATAGACTAATGTTTACAACTGCCTCACTCTGAAGCACTTCAGAAATCACAATTCCTGTATACTGACACACTCACAAAGCAGCAGACGAGCAGCTAGTGCTCCTGTGATGTGCCTATGCAGATCAGCGAAAGGCTATTCTGATTGGTTACTCTTCTGGGACATGGTTTCAGTAAGCTTGCTAAAACCAAACCAAACAAAAAAGATTTCACAGCTGTCCCTAAGTACAGTATTCACAATTGGGGCAGATTACAGGGACTTAAAGTTGGTCACATTTAAGATTTGCCTTTTGATTTACAAGCATGTAGAAAGCTCTTCTTCCAACAAGTGGTAATTTACTATCTTTCACCAAGGAGCCGGCTGGAATGCAGGCACATGTGTGCATGCACACACCCCCCCCCAATCAAATTTTACCCTTAGCATATCCTGTGTACTCCTTTGTGCCCCCATTTTATGCATTAGCTTCCTTTGAACGTAGTCCATTTAAACCAAGTTCTTCTGACCAGGGACCTGCCTTACTCTGCGTCTAAGTCCCTAGTACTGGGACATGCGGCTCCTTGTACAGGCACCGACTCTGGAAAGTTGGAGCCTGCAGCTCCAGCCTCAATGTGCCAGAGGGGTGCTCACTGCTCAACTTCTGGCTCTGCCACAGGCCCTGCCCCCACTCCACCCCTTCCCCTGAGCCTACCATGCCCTTGCTCTTCTTCCTTCCCACCCCAGCCTCCTGCATGCCAGGAAACAGCTGATCAGGAGGTGTGGGGAGGGAGAGGGAGGCACTGATTGGCGGGGCTGCCAGTGGGCAGGAGGCGCTGGGAGCAGGCAGGAGCTGGTGGGGGGCTGCTGACGTATTACTGTGGTTCTTTGGCAATGTACATTGGTAAATTCTGAGTCCTTCTCAGGCTCAGGTTGACCACCCCTGCCCTAGCACATTGAGAGAGCTACGTAGACACAGCACATGCAGAGGCAGCTCTATCAGGAGAGAGAGAAGGGTGCCAGTTTGAAGCTTGATCTTCACTTCTTCTGTCGGTAGAAGTACGTTGCTCCAGGGTCTGGATTTTCCCCTGAGCGACAGAATTGTCCTGATCTAACCCCTGGCCTAGACAGCACTATGTCAATGAGAGGGCTTCCGCCGTCCACATAGCTACCGCCTCTTGGGGAAGTGGAGTACCTACGCCAATAGGAGAAGTGCTCGCATCAGCAGCGGGATTGTAAGCATACACAAGCCCTGAGTGTCAGTCTCTGCAATTACTTTTCCAACATTCATTATTAGTTCTGGTCAAATGAGGCTGAGTCACTGGCTTTGGGTGCCTGGGCACTTATGAAAATGCTACTGAAGTTAAACCAGGTCACCTTGGGATGGTCACATTATTGAGCCCACCCCCCACTAAAACTAGAACCTTGCCTCCTTAATGAGACGCTGTTCAACTACACCGGGCTGCTCCCATCACCGGCTCAACATTCCAAAGGCATGTGCTCCACCGGGATTGGACAAGTTCAGGGGCACTGGAACGAATGGTGTAGCAGCTTAAAGTAATAATAGCGTGGCTTCCATAATATGCAGGGTTTGCAGTGTTGCTCAATGGCTTTCAACACTCCTGCTAAAAAAATTTTTTTTTAAAATCGTTCTGGCATCCTTCGTCTGGGAGTTTAATCAGCAGCTTGGAAAGAACATTTAAATTCTGCCTGGCCCAACTCACCAACTCATCCTTCTTTCGGTAGGCACTGCAGATACACAGTCCTGGGGCCTGACTGCTCTATGCCCCTGCAGATTTAACCAACTGAATTGTGCACAAGTTGTACAACCTGAGCTGAAGCCTCACTACCATGAGGTCCTGGTAGGCTCTGGAATCCATGAGTTAGAAAGTTGGGGCAGGTCAACATAAAGTTGCATTGTTATAATTAAGAGATACCCTGATTTCTGTTGAAACAAAGCTTATTTTAGCTTGGCTCAGCTTATTAGGAATCTCTTTCAACTAACCCAACAATGCCACTCAAGCCAGAGAAGAGTCCACATGGGTTTGCAGCAGCTTAAATTAGTAAGTCTTTTTAAAGACAGATTTTAAACCAATGCTGCTTTTTTGCACAGAAAAGGGCTTGGTTTCATCCTTCCCTTGCTTATGTTGGATGTTGACAATTTGTGGCTTGAGTTCTCTTTAAAACACAGTCATTCCTAGAAGGAATATCGTAGAGTTACTAACTGGCTTTGTACATTTATGGTGTCAAGGCCCCATTTGGGATCTCCTCATGATATAGATGCTTGACATGGCAACATGCCAGAGATCTAAAGAAAGCACCCCTGGCATCTATGCAACTGCTGCAGAACAGAAGACTTCTCATCAAATTCCCTTCCCAGCTGGGAGAGAAAGCCCTTGTTTGGCAACTCCATATTCTAACACATAGCCACCTTCTGCCCCAGTGCCCTCAGATAAGAAGCAGGCATGTTTGTACATTTAGAAAAAAAGAGTAAAATCCCATTTCCATCCCAAGATTATAAAAGTCCTAACAAGACAACTTCATATATTAGCAGGGCTACCATCGTGAGCTGCCTGCTTCTGCAGTCTGCTAGCAGAGCAACAATCTAAACCTCAGAGAATTTAAAAAAGGAGTTTGTTCGAAGTCAACAGGGCTCTCTGCAACCTTGTAATGGCAATAAAACAAAGTGCATACAGATGCCAATTTCTGCATGAAGACTGGGAAAAGGATCTCATCTGAAGAGCTTCTTTGGTGCTCCATTTAATTAGTCCCAAGACTAAGTAAGCTTCACATGTGAAAGATCTCTGAACGACATTGAAGTTGTGAGAAAATAGTGGGAAGAATTTTTTGGATGTGAGTTGGGAAAGAATTAGAGCCAGTAGCACAGTGTTTTTTTCCTACATCTGTGAAAGGGAAGAGATCCCATTTCTGAAGCTTGTTTATATTACAGTAACATCCACAAACCCCCAGAAGGGACTGGGCCGCTCGCTGCATTAAGTTCATAAGTGAGAGGGCTGTCCCTGCCCCGCAGAGCCTACAATTGAGAGCAAGTAGGGATGCACCAGATCAGAATAGCCACAATGCACAAGTATACTAAGGATGGCCTATACCGTTCCAGCATGAGTCAGGAAGGAAAGCAGCCTGGCCCTGGTAGGGTCTGCAGCTGAAAGCGGTCCTCAGATTATTTCTAGAGAGAACATACAGCAAAGATTCCTTCTGCGCTCAGGAAAGAAGAAGCTAGAGTATTAAGGGATGCCTTCCCCTCCCATTCGAAGCTATGTTGATGTGTCCCAGGGAAGAGACGGCACACCAAAATATAGCGCAGCACCAGATCAATCCAGACTGTCCAACTCTCGTAGAGAGAAGCTGCATTTCCTTTATCAAATGTTTCATTTGATGGTAACCCTGCCACTGGTGCCAAGGTCCTGCTCACAAGGCAGCTGTTCATCAGTTTTTAAGGAAGCCTGGGTTAGAATGGCAGGAACTGTACACATGATATATTTTAAAACCCAAATTATCTTCCTTTAGTATGCACAGCGTGCCGAGAGATGTCGAGAAGACTTTTCCCGGAACAATTTCACTTGCTATTGATATCTTCCAATAAGATATAATCTGTTTTTACATATGCTGCTTATTTTTTGCATCTCACACTGCTTAGACAATGAAGAGGCTTCTAAACCAGTTTCACTTTCAGGTTATCATGCACCAGCACCAATAGCCCAGGGCTTGCAGTGCTATCCCCGTAGGGGAATGCAGCACACTGAAGTCCAAAGCCTCATTTTCACTTATTTTAAAAGTTAAGTAAATATTTCTAGCAGAATCCAGTTTGAGAGAGCAAAAGTGCCTTCATTTTGGGCCACACCTGCCTATCAGGGGCCCTTCTGTTGCATGGCCCAAAAGACAGGTTTCCTTGCAGAGCTGGTTTCCTTGGTTGTCCCCTTTGCAGCCCATCAGTCCCCTTGCAAACAAGGCTAACTTCATGAAGTAAATCTAACAGCAGTCTGGGTCTAATTTTTGCAGGGCTCCATGTGAAGGGATACAAAACATCAGCCTAATGTGGCAAAGGAGCCCAAATCAAGGGAAGTCAATTGTTAAATTATTATGTAGTCAGAGGAGAATGGGCCACAGGAGATGGATCACTTAAGGATTATCTGTTCATTCTCTCTGGAGCACCTGGCACTGGTCACTATCTGAAGACAGGATACTGGGTTAGATAGATCTTTGGTCTGACCTAGTATGGCCGTTCTTATGTTCTTATATTCTAATAGTGCAGTCCTGAGAAGTGCAAGGCATTTCACAATAAAGGCTAGCCAACCTAATACCCAGTCTCCCACTTTGGTCAGTGCTCTCGAGGTCTTTCTAGCCCACTCCTTAAAACTCCATGCTTTGTAATTCAACTAATATTAGTAGGGCTTGACAGAATTTGTTGCTGTTTTTTTAACAAAAATCAACATCAATGTTCTCCATCAAAATTAAGTTCTATTTTTATCGAGGTAAGTTTTCATAGTTGCAGGAAGTTATGGGTCAGACAAGACTAAAGAAATAAAAACTTTATAAACATTAACAGTTTCAAAAATCACATCAAAATATACAAAGTAACTATCCTTAAATCAAATTTTAACAAGTTCTCTAGAAGCATTCTGCTTACTTTGCCCACTTGTGAGTTTTAATTATCGATGGACTTTTTTAATTGGTTTGCGCGTACACAGTGAAACTGATGTTCATTGACATTTACTGATAGAAATCTAATCCTGCCAAGCCTTGTCATATTGTATTTGTCTGAGCCAGACTGCAAACATTTCAGCACAGGCACTGGACATGCTGGCCTGGTCTACACTTACAAGTTTTACTGGTATAACTATTTTGGTCATGGGTGGTTTGTTTTAAAGCAAATATTTATCCTGCTAAGGGCTCTAGGATGGATGCCGTTATAACAGTATAAAGATAACTTACATACTATAGCATGTTTCAGAGTAACAGCCGTGTTAGTCTGAACCAGAATGAGTTATGCCAGTACAAGCAGTTACACTGGTTTAAACTACTAGAGCAGTCAGAATAGCAGATTTTTCAGTTCCCAGGCAATCCCAAAAAAACTGGAGGGGGAAATTGTTGTGTGTCAAAACTAAATTTTTTTTCAAGCCCAAAACCAATTGTTGTTTTGACTCAGCTTTATGTGTAAGTGTTTAGACGTTTCCTTTAAGTTGAAGTTAATTTTGAATCACTGACACTTTTTAAATTTTATATTTTCTGACCAGAAACAATTCAGCAGAATTGACAGTTCGTGGGGAGCCCGGGGGGGGTGTCAAAAAGTTTTACCGTGCTTGAACGACTTCATCTACACTGGTGGTTTTGTTCCCCCCCCCCCCCCGACGTGCACCACAAAGCTTTCTAGGGTAATCAAGACCCTGATACAATCCCATTTAAACAATTCAATTTTTTTTTTAAACACACAGTAAAGGGCCTAAGTTTAAATTCTACCCCAGACAGACAGTAGGGGTTAGTTTTTTCTAACGTGACAGGTGTTGGCAATACGATTGTAGTACTACAGTAACCTAACGCAGCTGCCTGTGGTAAGGGTGGGAGAAAAGCACACTGAACTGTTGCCACTGCATAAGTTTGAACAGAAGCCAGCATCCAAATCATGCCCAAGAGGCACTAAGGAAGATCAGAGGCCACTTTTAAAAAAAAAAAAAAAAAAAAAAAAACACGACAATATTCACAGGCTTCTACAGACACAGGCCGATACACTCAGAACCTACAGCCAGTTTACCGATTTATAATCGCATCAACTTTATCTTGCTTCGAGGGGGAGTTAGTTTCAAGCATGGTTTTCTCTATACATGAAAATTTGGTTTTTTCAACCAGCCAGCCATGCACAGACCATAAAACAATCAGGAATAGGCAGAGCACATGAAAAATGGCTTCTCTACATTTTTATATTGGGCTTATGCAGGAGATGTGTGCTGGAGTGGACAGTCAGTACAATGGCTGGACGTTTACAATAAGCCAGTCAGAGAGGCACGTGCAACAAACAAGAATAATGAAATTATTCATTCAGAAATGAACAAACAAGAGCTTTTCCTTGTAAGTTTAGGATACCATTCTCTAATTAAAACACTGAGAAACCAAACTTGTGTGCCCACACCCACTTTCCAATCTTTTTCACCCAGTTGTTTTTAAAGTAACCTGTGTGGACTTCAGTGTCCCTTCCACATAATTTCCCATTAGAAATAGTACAGTTCTAATTCCCAAAAATGTTTGTCTCACCCTAGCATTTCCACATACACCTCCACGAACAAGGTAGTTGTCCATATTATTGGACATGAGAGTCACAAGCAGCAGACTCTCCAGATATTGGAGAATGGCAGAACTTCTCCAGCCAACATAGTTAAAGCTTCCTCATGTTACACAACAAGCATTTGATGCCACTAGATTTTATGAGCCTAGCACAGGAAGAAAACCCATTAATTTTTGGGGGATCAGAGTCACTTCTAAGCTCTGGAGGGACCCTGAGTTTTAAGAAGATAGATCATACACAGAAGGTTGCATTAGGTGATATTCCTCTGGGAATAATGTGCTTATAAGAGACAAGGGGTTTTAATTCATAGAATATCAGGGTTGGAAGGGACCTCAGGTGTCAGCCAGGAGTGCTCAGCCTAAAGGCACTGCTACTGATCTATCAGAATCACGACTGAATGGGGAAAAGGAGGAAGAACAAACCTTCAGGATGACAACAGCTCAACCATCCTCTGAAGTCAGGGCCTTCTTTTAAAAGGAAGGGAAATGCAGAGTGGTCCAAGCTTTCTGGTTAGAGGAGCAACAGTAACTCAGATGTTGAGTTTTGCAGTCTGGTTTAAGTCTTCAGATTTTTCTTCCACTGGCTAATGGCTGGGGATTTAAGTTCCACTTTCCTCCCTTAAGAGGGGTGTTGAACACCAGGAAATGCAGGCCCAACAGCACTGGTTACATCCATGCAAACACTGAGCAAGTTTGTGGACACCTGAAGCCAGTCTCACACCAGTTGTCATTCTTCTCCCATCTCCCTTTCTAGTACAGGCTATCAAGGGCTGGCGGTGCAGTGGTTCTCCAACAGAGGCTCAAACCCTGCGCACTTGTGACCCAAGCAACCTATGAGCCAGGAATTAAAAGCTACGCCAGGATTTATACGTTCTGTTTATCAGCATGTTTGCTTGAGGCATCAATCCCAGTTTCCTTTCAAAGGAAGTTTATTGTTAAGGCTTGCACTGAGTCAGAAGGTTTCGAATATTAAAAGAAACATGTTTCAGTCTTCAGGACGGCTATTTTGCAGCTTAATAATGAGGCTGCCGCAGAAACTCACCAAGCCATGCTGATGACTCACGATCCATAGGGAAGGGGAGGGCTAGAAGGCAGGTGACATCCAAGAAAGCCTCTGCTGCAAGTATCCTTGCTTATCTCCTCTGAATGATGTCAGGAACGCATCCAAAAAAAATTCCTTCCCACTTCTGTCTTGCCATGAGCCAGCGTCCAGAAATGAGGGTGGAAAGGCTTCCGGCATGCACCAGCAGTTCCAGGCAGCATGCTCTAGCCACAGTGCCCAGCTCCTGCATTTCCAGGGTGTCGACAGGATTGATTCATTCCCCCACCCAGTCAAAATGAGTCCACACATCATGAGAAATCGCCCACCAAAACCAAGCAACGCTGCTTCCTGCATTAGCCAGAAGGCAACGCCGCGCAAATCAGCAGCATACCAACTTCAATTCTCCCAACAGCCTGGCTCAGCAGATTTCTCCTTCTGTAAAGACAGGGCTGACGCATTAAGGGACCTGTTCAAGGCCACACAGCAAGTCAGAGGTACAGCTGAGATTAGCCTACAATTCCTCCTGGCTCCCAGCCCTGTCCTCAATCCACTAAGCCACACTCCCTTGGGGCAAGCTAATGCTGCCAGAATGCTACAAGCACCAGTGGCCAGAGAACCCTGGACCTAAAAAGCCCAATCTCAGGCACAGCACCACGCTGCGAATGCGATGGTCACTGGCGACTGAGTGAGCATCTCTCTCATGCATCCGTCTGTCCCTTTAGCAGCAGCATCCCTGACCTCCCTCCACATACAGGGGTTCTTCCACCAACGAAACCCCTCTTATGAGCACATGCTCCCCTTCTAGATCAACAGCACACCAGGAGCCAGTTTGCAGGCAGCCTGATGGCGCAGAGGACTGATGAGATATGCAGTATTTCACCTCTAAGTCACAGCTTTATACCCAGATTGGTAGGGACAGAGTTGTTACTGTGCTGTAGCTATTCACCAAGTTGGGTGGGTGCGAGCGAGGCCAGCATATGCCTTTAACACCAGTCAGCCTTGTTGGGGAGAGGTCAAGGACATCAAAGAAGCCTTCAACCCCTAGAAATGATCCTTCTAGGTCAGGGCTGAGGAAGCTCATGTTGCTGCAGATTCAATAGTGCAGAAAATGGCATCATTGATCGAGCCCCTTTCAGCACCATTAAAATCACAGATTTAACCTCTCCAATATTCCACAGACTAGACCCACTCCTAGCCCTGATCATACATCTTTAAAAGAGCACTGTAAGCCGAACTCATGTCTCTTCACTCTTAGAGCACTCCTGGAGAGTTCAGGCTGGCGCCAGCCTCAACAACACTCATTTGTTAACTCCGGTAGGGTTTGCCTCGAGATTGTACCAAAGCTGCATTAACATTTTAGTTTCCAAGACTGCAGAATTGTTATGACTAGAGTGAGAGAAGCTAATTAGAGTGTCACTACTATGGAGCCTGCCACCATGTAAACCTGTCACAATACAGAGTAACTGCAACCCACATTTCATCAGAGCCAGGAAAACCTTAAGTTCAGAGGGAGGTGAAGCCTGTCCACTGGTCAGACCAAAAGCGACCAAGTCTAGAAGTGCCACCAACTCCCTGTATCTCGTTGCAAGCAAGTCTCAGTTTCCCTCTGTTCCAGTCAACCAAGCTGGACAACTAGGTGCAACTTAGGATCATCTTGATAGTGAACTTCTAAACTCTTTTGTATGCTGAACAGACAATGGCCTTTGCTCTGCACAGCCCTACACTGGTCAGGAATGATACCCCTCTACAGCATCTGGGACACACAACACTGGAGCCAGTCATCCGCTGGAGTGTAGTTTGCTGGAGGAATTCACTCTTAGATCTAGTCTACACTGAAGTTAGGTGGACATAGCTATGTCAGTCCAGGGGATAAGAAACACCCCCACAAGTGCCATAGCTATCCCGACCTAAACCCAAGGGCCCAGAATGCTTCTGTCAAGTTAGCTACCATCACTCGGGGAGGGGGTGTTCCTAAACAGCCTGGCAAACCCCGTCTTTTGGCACAGGCTGTGTCTTGTCAGTGTAGACATACCCGGAGTTACTTTGCATCACCTCTGCCAGTAAAATTATATAAGTGCATAACCGCATATTATCAAAGCCATATTATAAACTATTTCAACACACGTGTACTGTGCAGTGTAAACATACTACATAAGATTGTGGGAAAACACCAATCCTATTCAGCATTGATAATTAGTCTACTGGACCATGCTATTTCTAAACACAGAAATGGAAGCCAGGACCTCCTGGCATACTAGTCCTGGCTGGGCCAACAGCCCCCCCCAGTGCTCCAGACCCACTAGTTAAGTCTGGAAACAGACAAGTTTAACATCCGATAGATATTTGCCTACCTCACAGATTGTTGTGAAGTGGTTTATACAGAATGCATGCACACACAAGCTAATTATTAAATGCTACCGCTGCACCTTTCAGTCAAGGATCCAAGTCATTTACAAACACTGCCACAACCCCTTCTGTGAAGCAGATACACCAACCCCTTTTTACAATCAGGGAAACTGAGGCACAGAGATTAAGTAACATTCCCACGGTATCACACCACAGGAGAGCCATTCCCACGGTGTCACACCACAGGAGAGCCATTCCCAGGAAAAGGAATCAGACATTCTGGTTCCCAGTCACACGCGCCTAACGCTGAAAAAATTAAGTAATTCTGTGGGCATGTTTCCTCCTTTACATACCAGATGCAAAGCCACGTGTAGCGCAAGGCTGCATTCTTTGGATCCTAGTCATTTCAGACACCCTAGAGCTCTCCTCCACAGTTAGGCTGTGAAAGAACAGAGCCTCCTCAGTTGTTAAGAGAAGGCACCACTTCCAGAAGCCCTGGTCAGCACAGCAAGAGGCCTGCAGGAAAGGGGAGAGTTCGGACAAACATGCCGTGTCACGGTTCAGGGCAACTGCACCCGTATTTCCCCCTCTATGGCCCAGCAAAGGAACCTGCTCTAGTAGCCTGGCTCCTCTCGTCTCCTCCCGCACTTCTGTGCGGCCTGGAAATGGGCCAGTCAGTTCACCGCCTACACTGTGAATCCCCAGCAGTTGACTGCACAGCAAGCCTGCTTGGCCTTCCTTCCTTGGAGGCTACAAACAGTGTAATTATCCCAGTTACCACACAGCCCTTTCTAAGCGTTATTCTTCATGTACCAGCATTGACAAGGTACATTAACAATAAAAACCTACCTGCAAGCTGATAGCTTGCCAGAGATCACCCCTGACTGCAGCAAGGGCTCTGGGATGCGGAAGGGTCCTTCAAACACCAAGCCCTTCTGAGGTCATAAGTACATAACTGGCTTGGCTCAGAACAAGCACGGACTTGAATCTGAGAAGCACTCTTATCCAGTTTGAGCCTTTGAGTTTGTCCGTACATAACAGGTGATCAGCAGACAATGGAACCTGCTCCCTGAGGAGAAACCCAAAGGACTGGTCCGGAGATCAGAAGTTACCTTCCCGGCCTCCCAAGTACTTCCTAAGTCTCCCACTTTGCTTGGTCTGTCTAGCCCATTGTTTCACAGAGTCCTTTGAAGCTCATAACACTTCCCAAAGGTTTACACCGGCCACATCTCCTAAAGAAGTTACACACAATCCTACAACAATACAAACATTTGCATTTTGAATACAATGAGCTCCTAAAACACTTAAACTTAATTCAATAAGGTTTGTCACACAGGATTTTCCCAAACTAGCAAGCTAGGTGCTCACAGGCAGAACGTTGGTCAGAACAGTCTGAAATTTGCTTGGCTCAAAGGCTAACCTGATGAACTGTTTGAGCCGACTAAATGGCGGTACACTTGTCCAGCCATCTCAAATAGATTGAGGTTAAGCCAGCACTAGGAAATATAGGTTTAAAGCTCACTGGACTCAAGGAAAATGATGAAGTGTTTGGAATAGCAACTTGCTACCCTATACTTCCAGCTGAGGAGAAGTCAAGCAGCATGACTGTGACTAAGCAAGAGCTGGAGATGGGAAAAAATGTGCACACTGTGAGTCAGTACAGTTCTCCCAGCCTTTTGTGGGAAGGGGTGTCCGACACCGGAAGAATGGCCTTGCAGTTAAGGCAGGGGACTGTGGAGATCTGGGTTCAATTCCCAGCTTTGCCAGAAACTTCCTGCGTGAAGTCAGGCAAGTCACTTATTACAACTTAGTTTCCCCTCTGAAAAACAGACTTCCCCAACCACTCATTTCTGAGGCAAGAGGGCCATGCAGACATCCCCCTGACTGTGATACTCTTTCCCTCCCCACAGAATGGCGACAGAGCATAACCTATCAACAGCTTATTTTTAAAGCTTGCTCTAAACAGGACAGAGCTGGCTTGCAGCCCAGTTTAGTGCTCTTTACCCCCTCACAACCATGTCCAAGGTTCAGCAGAGAGCAAACAACTGCTTGCCCAACACGCGCCAGAGGCCTCACAAACTGGATTAATATACAGACCCACTGCATTTTGGTGGAGTTTCTTCATTCAGCTGGAGCGAGCTAGCTGCCAGCAGAACCTCCCACTGAAACGCAGGCCTTGTCCTCGGTTTAATGGCTGTTCGACTGGGGCAACCTGTGTGTACACGCGCTTCAGTTTAGGGGTGGCTTATTTCAGCTTAAATAGATTCCTAACTGACTTAACCTAAGCCAAACTAAGTGTGTCCACACAAGGATTTCTAAGAGATTTAAGTGAAACCAGAGGAGCATTCTTGTTAAAACAAAGTCTCAGTGATAAGATTAAGCAATAATGGAGAGAGAGGGGAGCACCTGTATCAGGGCTTTTACTGCAGTGGTAAATGGCTCCCTGATCCTGGCAGCCTCCCACCAACCAGGCTATTTATAGCTGATGAGTGCTAAGTGAGCTGCTGAAGGCAGCAGTATCCATTAAGGAGAGAGGACATCCATACGAGCCCTCGCTCTTGCTGCTGAACCCGATAAGGTTAACAAAACCCCAAAGGAATAGAGAACTGTCCGAGAATCTCCGAAACACAAGCACCACTCAGGCCCTGGCTTACATACTCTATCAGACCAACAAAGACACATGAAATTCAACCATCTCTCTCCACTCCATTTCAGATTCCAGAGAACTACTGTTGCAAAATGCTATTATCCCTATTCAGTTATCAGCCTGCACCCACAAGGACATTCCTTCCAGCACAGTTTGCTGGTGCTTTGCTTCTAACAAAGACATCAAGCTATAAATTTTTCAGTGGCTCCAGCCCTGTGCCTCACCACTGACTAGTATTTTGAATGAAGATCTAGGCTAAACATAAACCAAAAGGACGCAAGAGGCACTGGCTGAGGAAGCTCTTTGTGACGGAAAGCGGGAATAATCGATCCATCAGGATAACTTGAAACTGGTCAATGAGTATGGCTCTTTCCATTAGCCTATAAATAAATGATTGCTAAGTAATCAAGCAGCTGTAACCTTGTCTGGAAGTCACATGTGACCAGCTCTGCTGGAAATAACTCCCTAAATCTTTAAGATCTCAGTAGAAGGAGAATAGACTTATTCTCACTACTTTGTTGCCTGGTGGCTAGAAGGAGGAATGGTCATTTTTTATCATAGTATCCAGAGAACACAAGGACTGTTCATCAAAATGAAGTAAGGAAGTGGGTTCCAGGAAACTTGTGTCAATCAGAATTATCCATGGCTTTATCTACTCTTGTACTGCTTTAACTACATCAGTACAGTTAAAGCAGTTCCCCAATGTGAGCACAGTTACAGTAATATAAAAGTGATTTATTCCAGTTAAGTTTACTCCCCCTTCTTGTGCCGGAATAAGTTATACCAATATAAGGCAGTTTTATACCAATATAGCTGTGCCCATACTAGGGGTTGTACAGGTACAACTATTTTGGTCAAATGAAAGTCACACCACTAACCAAAATAGTTATGCTGGGAAAACTGAGTTTAGACCAGATCTTCACTTCTGCCCATCCCTTCCCCACCCAATAGAAGAAAAGCCCTCTGTCCTAAAGGATGCTTTAAACATACAAGAACCTTCTTTCCTTCCCACCATGCCCCTCTCATCTGGAAAAAAAAAACCCTGGGCAGTTTCAGTGCTTCAGAACCCACACTTCAAGAAGGCTACAAGTCCTCAAGTTAGTACAACTCCAGCTCTGCATCCAGATGTTTTGGGAGGCAGTTATCTAAAGTCCTGTCTTTATTACCATCATGCACGCACACACAGGGCAGCTGTGCAACACATCTCCCAACCCCCACTTACAGCTACACTGCCACAGCTATTTAAGAAGATGTACCAAGGACAGCACCTATTGTCTTGAGGTTCCAATGCCTCTTTCACAAGGACCAAGAACCTGGAAGCCTATCTGATCCCCATTCAACTGAGAAAATTGTTTGTACTGTGACCCCATGGCACAAAGCAGCCTCCTTCGAGCCAAGAAATGAGAGTTCACAATGTGGACACACTGATTTGGCAGGGGGCGGAGAGGGAGATCCTCACAGGCCTATGGCCAAGCATACTAATGAGCACTTAATCAACCCAGTAGCGAGATGCAAAGCTCACCAAGGCCTTATAATTAGCTCTAAGTTCTTCCCCCTCTTCATTTGCATTTGAAGAATGGCAGCCAAGTTTATAGTGTGGTAACAGATAGGGCCATGTCAGGGGAATGTGACATGTGACCCCAAACCCAAAATTAGGCATATAATAGCCTAATCCAGATGTTCCAGTTTCCTTTCTTGTATCACATACAACGTGGAAGCTTGCTAGTGTTTAATTCCCCTAAACTTGCCTTAGTGCACATGCTATCTGCTGGATAGTCTTCTATGAGATCACGTGGCTATGCAGGACCTACTGCTTTACTCTACCTTGGCTTTAAAAGCCACTAAGATTGGACTCTGAGCAAAGGGAGGGAGGCATTGGAGCAAGTTCTAACTGTGACTCAAGTTTCGCTTTCGGCCTTACAAGCACAGATTTGCTTCAACACAGATTTGCCTGTGTAGTTTCACTTGAAAAGAAACGTGCCAGGCTACACTTATGCATCTCTCCCCAGTCACTGAAATGTGTTGGTTAACATAAGAGGAGACGGGGGGCTATTAAAATGGCTACTGATTTATACTAGCGTAAGGTGTGCTTTAGAGGGCAAAGTGAGTTTGTCCCTACAAAAATAGAGAGTAAGTTCCAAACAGAGGAGTAGCATGAAGAGGCCAAGCTGAAAACAAGCCACGAAACCTGAGGTTGTCTTTACTGCAAAAAAGCAAGAGAGGGTTTTTACATCAAGATAGCTTGATGGAAGGTAGTGGAAGGAGGTTAAGTAGGGTTGACCTCAACTTGCCATATCGAGGCAACTACTTGTGCCTTGTCTGCACGGGGATTTTACATTGTTTGCTTCCTTGACGCAAAATAAAAAGCCACACTCACCCTTTCTGCAGTGAAAGCACAGCCAAGAGGCAGATATCAGCAGGAGGAAGTTAGAGCAGAGATTGTGCAGGGCCTTGAAAGTGAAGGACAGGAGCTCAAATCTGATGTGGTAAGGGGCCGGAAGCCCATGCAGCAGACTGTTCAGTATTCTGAGCGTGGAACATCTGCTCCGAATCTGGCTGTGTGCCCTTCCTGATTTTGTTACGAAGGGTTTTTGCTTTTAGCAACAGTATAAATTTAGTGCCCATGTGTGTGGTTTGTACAATTATTTGTAAACTGAGAAAGTCAATAATGCCAAACTTGCACATTTCAAAGTGAGCCCAGGGATCCTGGCTGCTAGAATTCCTCCCCTACTTGCACACTGGAACTAGGTGTTCTGCTGTTTTGACACAACTGCACACTAAAAGAAGTCTGTGGTCTTAAATATCCTATTACTGAAGTTCTTATCCAGCCTCAGCAGTGGGTTTGTTTTTTTCCAACCCCAAGTTTCAAGACTTCCTGTTTTGTTTTTAACAGTTTTCTGTTACATTTAATTCAATGACCCACCATAAGTTGTCCCTAGAAACATCCTTCTACACACAAAAGTCTCCTTCAATCATGCCGCTGCCAAGATCTCCAGCAAGCCACTCAGCTCAGATAGGTGGGTCTCACCATCCAAAGTAAGTAGCTAATAAGTTTTGTAAGTCTGTTCCTATACTCCCCCCACAGCAAAAGGCATTGTTTGATAGAGCAACGTTTCTTGTGGCATTAGTGGAATGGGCCAGTAGGCTTTAAGGTAACTACAATCATCTGGCAAGAGTTTGCCCTGGGTTGGTTTCCACTCCTGTTCTAAGGTCCTCAAGCTTTCTCCAGACTTTGGACTGCATCTCAATAAAAATATAGTCTCTTGGACAGACCCACTTGCAATAGCATGTGCCACTCCCCCATTTGCCCATGTGCAACAATAACATCCTTGTGGTAACTCCAGCAATTGCTTACATGGAAGAGCAACATTAGGGAAGTAGTTTGCTGTGTAATACAATGTAGTAGCTGGGAGTGAGTCAGCACATTGACACGAGCCAACTCTGAAGACCAGCAGCAAGAACTCCACAGACCACGGTTTGGAAGCCTCCGTTCTCAGACACACATTCACTTTTTATATCCCACAAGCATTACCCTTGATTGCACAATCTCTTCAGGAGCTCATCATGCAACTAATTAGTGCCCTGCCCCAGCCCTCTACAGGAACCACTAGTGGGAGAGATTAAATAACTCTCCCATTATTAGTCTGCTCACATGAAGAGCAGGGCTGCTCATTTGACAGGTCTCCGTCTTGGGTGACGTCCAGGTCAGGGAAATAAGCACCAAATCAATCATTGCAATCCATGCTGTTAGGGAGCTCTAGCGGTATTACTGCCCCTACTACAATATCAGTGCAAGCTTCTCCTGTAGATATTACACTGTTGTGACTTACCCCTTTAAACACCGGGTGTAAACTGCACTGGTGCAGCATCTACATTAGGGCTATGCACTGGCGTAGCTGGACTGAAAGAGCCTGATGCATGCACATTGGCACAGATTTCCCTCATCTAACCAAACCCTCGAGGACTGGGAGCAACTCCCTCCTCTCATCCCAACCCGTCTCTTTTTCTTACATGTGAGTAGTGGAGCCCTGCTTTTAGGCTGGTTTAGAGTTCCAAGTCAGAACCTGCTTCCATCCTTATTAACTTCATCCTGATGAACTGCCAGCCAGCTGCTCTTGAAGTGCGTGCCGCTGGTGCAGGAAGAGCATAGGTAAGCGCTGAGTACTCCAACCGCTCACCATATCAGCCTACCACATGAACCTAGACCGGCATGTAATACCTTCCCCTCCCCGCCACCACACACAGAGGAAGAAGCTGTTGCTTTGCAACCTTTGTTGCAAATGCTGCACCCATGAATGAACAGCATCATATCAGCTGAAGAATCAGCTGCATCTTCAGCTACATTTACAAGACAAGCAAGACCTCCAGGGCAAGCAGCCCACATCTTTGCACCGGGCAGGAGACAATGGGGACACTGTCCTCAGCGGCCATGCTTCATTTCACTTTTAAAAACTCATGGAAAAGTGTGACAAGAAGTACAATACACTGCAGTGTTAGACCAGAGACCAGATAAAAGAAATGGAGACAAAACTGAGTCTTGAAAGTTAAAAAGATTGTCAGTCATAATTACATCAGGTTGAATGCATGCTTTATGGGATTTTTTCCTGAACAGTTCTGGGGGAAATGATGAACAATTTAACTCCCCTTCCCCCCCCTGAACTAGGAATCAAACACTCTAATACAAATAAAGGTATCCTCAGGGTCCCCTGTAAATACCACTGAACTATGAAAATAAAATAAATAAAAACTTACTGGATTAAATGCAAGACTCCTTGAACTTGAAAATTAATCAGTGTATGCAGCAGCTTATGTACAAATCCATAGGGCTAGGAATTCCAGTGGACTAACTGGCTCAACTGCAAATCAAATGCCTTCATCAATTCCTAACCAGCCCATTTTAAAGTGCACCATTTATAGCTTACTGGTGGGAGGGACTGAATATTAAACCAACTCATTTTGTGCCCACGATCCACATGAAGCCACCTGACTCCACAGGACAATACACCATTACGGCAAATTAGTTCCCAGAAAACCAGACCACAGCTTAGACACATCCAACATACGGGATCCAAAAAAACAAACTCCCAATCACATTATAATGCACTTCAGTGATCTCTGAAGAAACGGAGACAATGCACTCAGCTGCACCAGCACAGTCCCCCTCCAGGGGAATACTCTGCTGTGAAACAATTATGATTCCTATTGCCTCTGCCATACCAAAAAGATGAATGGGCAGAAGGAGGGAGGAATAAATTACACCTCAATAGGTCAGTCATCTTCCTTCTTGATAAAGCCAGAACAGCCAAGGCACGGCCAGGCAGATTGACAGAGCAGTTCGGTGTATTTAGCATTTAAATGTCACCCTATTTGGGGGTGGAGGAGAAGGGAAGAGCGTATTCCGTGTATCAATTTTTAAGTCCCCCTTGAAGGTGCCATTTAACTTTTAGATTACTTTATAAGGAGTGGAATAGTTCCATCTTATTCCCAATGCACTTCATATCAACCGGCTCTGCTCACAGGGCTGTCCCCCACTCACCCCTACAATTGTCATCCCCCATCTCATTCTACAGTCCCATGTAAACAGATCCCTGGTTATAGTGAATGGGAATTCTGCACATGGACTGCTCAGAGGATCAGGCCTTCAACCTGAGGCTATAAATTAGAGAGAAGAGGTGGGTGAGGCAATCTCCTTCTGTTGCTTAAAGAGAAGCTTTCAATCTCCAAAGAGCTCTTCTTCACATCTGCTCTTTCAGCAATAGAAGTTAATCCAACAAAAGGTATTCTCTCTCTCACTTTGTCTCTTTCATGGCCTGGGACCAACATGGTTACAGCAATGCTGCAAATCTATAATTTAAACAGTATTTCTCTGTTACAGAGCCTGCTGGTTACATTCTGAATGGATGAAGCAAAACATATACATAAAAAAAAACAAAAAATTAAAATCAACCCTTCCCCTCCCCAAGCTGTATCTGTCCTGCATTGCTGATAGGAGTAAAAAGCTCAATTCCCCCTCAGGAAGGCTGATTGTAAAAATGACAACAATCACTTAGAGCTTGTCTATACTTGCAAGTAGCATTTCAAGTGTAGACAACTACACCAGAAACAGTAGTGGGAAAGCTCTCTCACAATTCTCCCATGGACCCAGCCCTGTCTACAGAGGGGCTGAGGTCAGTATAATTATCTCTCTCAGGGGTGTGGATTTTTCACATCCCTAAGGCATGAGCTATGCCAATGCAAGTTCCCAGTGTAGAGCAGCCCTAAGTCCGACCCAAAAGGACGCTTCAAGCAGGACAGTAGGTAGACCTTTTACAATGAACACTTAGTTTAGGTGTAGCTCATGAGGCGTCCGGTTGTTCATTAGCCATTGGCTCAGTCAGGAAGCTACAAACGCCAAACAAACTAGGAGACACCCCCCACCCCACCATGAAGAGCTCTGCGAAAGCTCAAAAGCTTATCTCTTTTACCAACAGAAGTTGGTCCAATATTACCTCACCCACCTGGTGTCTCAAATTAACTGCATTTCATCTTTACTTGTCAAGAGTATTTTGTCATGGAAATGACAGACACCAACTATTTAGGACCAGGCTGAGGTCTTCTTATACTACCAAGATGACCATGTTGTAAAAATAACCATGTTCATTAGATTTGCAAGGTGTGCTCCACAGACCATTCAAAGCAGCACTGTCAGGCATACACTTAACAAACAAACCTATTTCCTTAGTTAGTTTAAATCGACATTATCAGTGTTTGCCTTTCTCACACACACACACCCAGGGCAGAAGATGACCTCTGGCTGTTAAACATTTCCTTGCATCCCAATCACTTGATTTTCTGATAAAGGAAATAAAGCATTTGCCCAGGTCCCCAGCTGACAGCTCTGTTGACAACTGGCACTTACCGTTAGCCCAGCTAATCTTAAGTAATTTGCATCTGAAAAGGAATCTGCCATTCACTTTTGCCCTATGGTGAAGATGCTACAGCAGCTCCTTTAAGTTGCACAAACAAGGGCATAAAGCATAGAGGAATCAGAGTTATGTACTGTTTAGTTTGGGGTTTTTTCTTTTCTTTTTTTTTTTAAATTTGCATTGAGCTAGTTCAGTTACTAGAAGAAAAAAAAAAAGTTCTTCCCTGTGAACTTGAAGAGGGAGGAAAAATCCACATGCCAACTCGGTTTTCAAGAGCCAGTGTTTGCTCAGCAGCTGCAGCTTAAGGTGCTGCGGGGGAGGGCGGAGAGGAGAAATCCTGACTGTTGGCAAGGTGGGGAGATGGAGCAGGAAAGGGAATTCACCCGCTCAGCAGAAGCGCCACAGGTGAGAGCTCCCTTAAAGCGGGGCGTTTTGGGGGAGGAGGGCGGCAGAGAAGAGAGAGGGGCCGGCACACAAGCGCGGTACTTGTCTCTACCCCAGTGTGGGCCGCGCCATAGGAAACTGAAGCCACAGAAGGTGGGAAGGGAGGACCGGTCCCTCGCCAAGTTTCCATTAACCCCTTCGCGCCGGAGCCGCCCGGCTCCACGCCGCCTTTCCCGGGCTGCTAACGGTTTCCTGCGATGGGCGAGGGATGCCCACGTTACTCCACCCCGCCCCCGGACCCTCCATCCCGCCCCGCAGCTTCGGGGGCGGGGGCCCTTTCCCGGCGGCTGCCCCCGGGGCGACCGAGCACCCGCCCCGCGAGACAGCCGGTGGCTTGTCCCAGGGGCCGCCCGCCCGCCGCCGGGGCGCTGCACGCCAAGGGCGCCCGGGGCAGGCTCGGCCAGCCCGCCGCCGCCGGCACCCGCTGGCCCTTGGGGAAGGGGCACATCCGCCGCCCCCCCAGCCCCGGCCCCGGCCCCGGCGAGCCCCGCTTCTTACCATGCGAGCCCTCCTCCCCGAGCAGGGCTGCTGCCTATCGCGCCGGGGCGCGGCAGCGGAGCATGGCAGCGGCCGAGGCCGGGCTCTCCCCGCTCCGGGCTCCGCCGGGGGGCCGCTTTGTCCTTCGGGGGCGGGGTGGCGGGGAGCTCGGGCAGGTTTCCTCGGGGCTCTTCGCCCGCGTCCTCCCCGGGCAGGGCCGCTGGGATGCCCAAGCGACTGCGAGGGGGGGGGAAACCAGCCCCCCACCCCTGGCACGCAAGCCCGGCTCCTCCCGGGCGGCCGCCGCCTCGTGGGGGCCCGCCCCGCCCCACCCCGGGCAATGTCAGGGCTGGAGCCGCTCTCGCCGGGCTCCTCCTGGGCGCCAGACGCGAAGAAGCTCCGGCCGGCGGGATCACATGGGCCAAATAGCTCCCAGCTGCCGCTTGGCGCCGCCCCGCTCCCGGCCCCTCCTCTCGGCGGGGCGGGGGGAGCCACCGCCGAGCTCGGGAGCAGGAAGAGTCCTCGGCCCGGGCCCGCCGCGCCCGCCCTTTGCAGCGGGGCTGGGTGTGCCGAGGTGAGAAAAGCCCCCCCCCCCCCCCAGCTACAGAGAGCAGGAAAAAGTTTCTCAACCCGGCCTCCTTCCTGGGGGGCTGTGGAATCCTCTTCATTGGGGGGCGGGGGGGGCTTAAGAGTAGGTTGGACCAACAGCTGTCAGGGATGGTCTAGGGCTAGGTTTACTTGGTCCTGCCTCAATGCAGGGGGCTGGACGGTTTTCTCAAGGTCCCTTCCTCCAGCCCTACGTTTCTATGCCTCTGTGAGCTGGGGGTAGGATCGGGGGGCTAGGAAGTGATGTAAAATCCAGATTTTTACCGGATTGTGGTGGGGTCTAAAAGGCCATTGTGCCAGGCACCCTACAAACAGATACTGACGAGTTTGCCACCCAAAGCCTAGATCCTGTAAACACTTATGTACCCCGCTTAACTACACTACTCTGATTAGTTCCACGGATGTCTTCAGGACACCTCTGGTAGCAAAAGTGGAGCACATGCAGAAGCCTTTGCAGGATGGGGGCTGCAGTGCATACTGCCGGCCCCAAGCATTCAAACGCCACAAGTCAGGCCCCATAAAATCAGAAAAATGGCTTAAAAATCATGAGATTTAAAAAATAATACACTGTCAGTTCTTTTTATTGGCTTTCTCCTATTTGACCTTTTGGGTTACCCTAGGGACACATTTTCAAACCTTTCACTCTCGCCATGAAGGCAAGAGGCTTACTTTAAAAAAAAGAGGCAGAGATTCTCACCTACTCACATGATTCCAGGAGTTGGGATTTTGAGAAAAATATCAAATAGAATGAGAGTTGGCAACACTTGATAAGTTTATGAAAGGGATGATATGATGATTTTTTAAGGTCAGGCTTGACAAAGCCCTGGCTGGGATGATTTAATTGGGGATCAGTCCTGCTTTGAGCAGAGGGTTGGACTAGATGACCTCCTGAGGTCCCTTCCAACCCTGATATTCTATGATTCTATGGGATAGCCTAATTTTGGCAATTAATTGATCTTCAGCTATTAGTGGTAGATATGCCGAATGGCCTGTGATGGGATGTTACATGGGGTGGGATCTGAGTTACTAAAGAGAATTCTTTCCGGGTGTTTGGCTGGTGAGTCTTGCCCACATGCCCAGGGTTTAGCTGATTGCCATATTTGGGGTTGGGAAGGAATTTTCCTCCAGGGCAGATTGGCAGAGGCCCTGGGGGTTTTTCGCCTTCCTCTGCAGCATGGGGCATAAGTCACTTGCTGGAGGATTCTCTGCACCTCAGAGTCTTTAAACCACGATATGAGGACTTCATTAGCTCAGACATAGGTTAGAGGTTTCTTACCGTAGTGGGTGGGTAAGATTCTGTGGCCTGCGTTGTGCAGGAGGTCAGACTAGAGGATCATAATGGTCCCTTCTGACCTTAAAGTCTATGATTCTGTGATTCTAACACTGCAGGGTAAAAATTTCTACTTGTCTAATTCCTTACCTATGTCACAAATAACACCTTACGTTATTAATGCACAAAGCATTTTGTTTTACTATTTATACACTTTGTTTATTTTTATTTATTTGTGGACAAATAAACCCAGTTCCACTTTTGTTTGTGAACCGTCTAGTCATTGCAAACACTTTAGTGGAAGGTGTATTTAAAAAAACACAGTTTAATTAAAAAATAAATCATGAAAACAATTCTATTGGTTTTAGGTTCTCCGAAAAGGAAATTGTGGGACAAATTTGACTTGATGGTCTCCTTTTAAGAGGTGCATTTTCAGTATTCCCAAGCGAAAGGTCTGTTTGTAACCATACGATTTAGGGCTGTGAACTTATGAGTTCTCATAAATTAAGCAAGCTTGAACTTGATCAGTATTGAATGGAGCACCTCCAATGGCCACCTAGGGGGTGCAGGAAGTGGTCTGAATGGTTCAGTAGGTGGCACTCTGCCATCCGAGTCAGTATTGAACCAGTACCCCATCCTGGTGCAGAAGGTGGTGGATTTTGAGTTGAGACATTCAAATCCGGTCCTGACCGCCTGTGGTCATTAAAGATCCCATGACACTTTCCCCAAGAAAAGCAGTGTTAGTCCTTATGGCTTGGCTAAATTTGAAAGGGCCTGATTCTCATCTATGCTCAGGCATCTTTACACTGCAGAGCCTTCGTTTAACTAAGAATCATACTTCAAGTTGTGTAACTGTGTTGTGCCTACCTAAATGCAGTTTAAGTTAGAACACTTTCTCTCCTGTTAGTTTTCAGAGTAGCAGCCGTGTTAGTCTGTATCAGTAAAAAGAAAAGGAGGACTTGTGGCACCTTAGAGACTAACCAATTTATTAGAGCGTAAGCTTTCGTGAGCTACAGCTTCATCCGATGAAGTGAGCTGTAGCCCACGAAAGCTTATGCTCTAATAAATTGGTTAGTCTCTAAGGTGCCACAAGTCCTCCTTTTCTTTCTCCTGTTAGTGTGCTGTGCTCTTTTTAGTGATGACTGAAGTTCAGAAGCGCATAAGGGGATTCTTTTCTGTGCACATCATAGGCTTGTCTTTGCTGCAAAAAAGGAGGTTTTCACAGTGGGATAACTAACATTAGCTATCCCACTATAAAATCCTAGTGGAGACAAATCACTATAGCTTTTACTGCAAGGTAACTAGGTGAGTTTAGGAGTATAGTACATTTACATGACATGAAGGTAGTTATTCTAGCGGCCTAGTAGGACCTGGGAATTTAAAGATAAAGCACAAAATCCTTTAACACGCTGTATTGCAGGAAAGAAAAGGGAGAAACAAATGTTAAAAATATATAGGTAGCTGGCATTTTCAAAACCACTTTGTATTGACTTGACTCTTCCCCATTTAAGCCAATGGAAGTTTTCTATTCATTTCCGTGGCAGCATTGAGATGATTTGAAAATCCCACATACATACTTTTCCCCTTGTGTGCTTTTTATTTGAACAGGTGGTGGGTCAAGCCCTGAAGTTCCACACTCAGCTGAAGTCAGTGGGAGTTTTGCTTGAAGAAGGAATGAGTAGGGAGTGCAAGATTTTGCCCTGTGTAACAGCTCCAAGTTTAGCCAGGACTGCAGTGACAGCCGCCTGAGCTAATCCTTCTTTGTCTGGGAATCAATTCTTTGCAGCTGTTAAAGTCTCTTGTCCTGCCCCACATGCATTACACATCTCCATGCAGAAATTTTTGCTCAGAAAATTGTGGCATGGATACTAACACTCAGTACTGTGGCTATCTTTATTTTGGTATTTAAAAACACCAATTCCACTCTAAATCATTCTCATTTACACTGAGGCTTCTTTACACCATTCTGGCAGCGTAGACATCATTAAATTACGTTACACCTACTTTAAGGCTCTTTTATACTATCAGAAAGATGTCAATGGGGTCTTAATGTAATGCATATCTGACCCATGGAAGTTAATGTAGGCTGAAAAGGCCTTGTAACCCAGAAAGGGGTAGTTGTGTCACCTTCGGCTCACTGTTTAATTTGTATTGGAATGTTTTGCTTGTGAAAGATGTTGGATGAGGTCTGAGGTCTTTGGTTGGCCCCCAGAATAGATACAGCCAGGGCAGCAGCAGTGCCAGTTTCCCTGCAAACCTGACCTGGAGGTCCCACATGTGGCACTGAGCAGGTTTCTGTTGGACTCTCCTGTTGCTGCCAGTGAGGGTTCCACTGACCGTGTCTGCTAGAAGCCTACCACCTCATTTCACATAAGCCACCAAACAGCCATCAAGAGGTTAAAACTTTTAATATCTACCACTGACTAGAGATCAAACCTCCAAAGACCCATTGCTTGGGGGAGAGGGATAGCTCAGTGGTTTGAGCATTGGCTTGCTAAACCCAGGGTTGTGAGTTCAATCCTTGAGGGGGCCATTTAGGGATCTGGGGCAAAAATTGGGGATTGGCCCTGCTCTGAGCAGGGGGTTGGACTAGATGATCTCCTGAGGTCCCTTCCAACCCTGATATTCTATGATTCTAAGTCCCTATCGCTTACAAAGAGCCCGTTGGATTTACTGATGCTTAACCGTAGGGGTTGGGAAAGTCCCTCTTTCACCGCATGTGCGTTGTGCCCCAGGGGAAGTACAGCTGAGGCAACAGAGTGCTGCAGCACCATAGAGGGGAACCATGCCCCTGCGTGAACTTAAAAGCTCTTGCATGGAGATTCCAAAGGAGCCCGTAGCTACTGCTCCCTTGCTGCCTTGTGAACCAGTGTGAGGTTCTCCTGCAGAGAAGGAGGCCAAGTCATTGGTGACTCCCAAAAATAAGTTCATCAGGTGGGAGAATTCTACAGCGAAGACACCACCCAGCTGCCTGTGAACTCCACGGCTCAGTTAGCTGCTCTCCAGTGGAATAGGCAGGTCTCCCAATGTCCACACTGGGGATACCAGCTCCATGGAAGACTGGACAGTGAAAGGGAAGTAATAAGGCTTTAACTGGAAAAAAAAATAAAAGGTTAGACACTCACCAAGAGAGCAGAGAGAAAAGGCACTAGGCATTTGTTAGAAGATTCTCTTAATCTGTGTGATGGACACTACTAGTCCTTTTGCCTGCTGGAGAGAAGGAGGGGGGCAAAATCCCTACAGGAGTTGAAATTTGATCTGGCTTCCTCTGTCAGCGGAGATGAGGGGATCCCATTCAACTAACCCACCTGCCGGGGTGTGCAGCACAAGACGTATCAAAATGGCAAGAAGGATGTGTTAGTTCGTGGCTCTTTCTCTTGCAGGATGAGGTCAGGGCAGACCCACTGGAGAGGCCAACCTAGTACAAGCTACAAGGAAAAAACCCTTTCCTGATGTACTGGGCCAAATCCATCCCTGGTGTACCTTGGATAACTTCAGGAGTGTTACAGTGGGGATGTATCTGGCCCGCAGAGAGTGCAGTGGTGGATTTCAGGATGCACGAGTGACAAAATAGAGACAGCTAAGGAAATTATTCCACCCCTCCTCTTCCTAATAGACACTGCTTCTTGGCTGACATTTTAAAAAGTGACTAGGAATTTTGGGTGCTCAACTGGAAACACCTTAAAAGGGCCTGGTTTTCAGAGCAGGGGCACTCAGCAATGTGCGCATATCAGGCCCCTTTTAAGATATTGAAAGTTGGACAGCCAAAATCACTTGTCACTTTTTAAAATGTAGTACCTTATATGTAGAAGGCACTGTAATGCTTAGCACAGGATATGGAGTCAGCATGCCAGGCTTGTCCCCGGATTTTCAGTGGGACCTTGGACAATTCGTGCCTTTGTCACTTGGCCCAGAGCCTCAAAGGTGGATCTTTAGGTACCTAACCCCCAATGGGTAGAGGCCTGCAAATATCCGCTTTATATCCACGGACCACGTTTGTGGCTCGGATGTGGTTTCAAATTTTGTATCCATGCAGGGCTCTACCAATGGGAGTTAGGCAGCTATATACCTTTGATGCTTTGGGCCACTGAGATTAGGCTGTTGCAATGCATTCTACATGGGGCTAACCTTTACATCCATTCCAAAACTAAAATTGATGCAATATGCACCCCCTCACTTACCTTGTGGAGGGCCCATTATATCCCTGGTAAGTAAAGAAGTATTCTTTTCAAAGTGAGCAATTCAATGACATGTCCGAACTCATATACAGTCTGCACCAGACTGGAAAATTGAGCACAGGTCTCAAGGCCTGGTCTGGCTCCTTAATAACCACAAAACCCTCCCCCCTCTCAGTCTGAAAGGGTACTGCCCAGAAAGACCAAAGGTAAAGCAGTTGGCACCAGCCTGGAAGGGGGAATGCTGTACCAGTTCATGTGCGAAAAAGGACACTTTTCCATCAGGACTGTCTGAACCAGCATGCAGAAAATAAGCCCCTACTCCGTGGGAGAACTTAAGTTTCTTTCTCATGATAATGCACCATGCTGCCTCCATGGTGACACTTGTAAATGTCACTTTATTAATTATTACCTTCTTTCAAGACACCCTATTCTTAGTATCTGGCCTCTGAGCACGGATAGACTGCAAGAGAACACAGCAGCCAGATGAGGCCTCTTATTCTGTAGACAATATGGACTAACTTTTCCTCTCATTTACACTGGGTGCAACCATACTGGGCTACACAGATGTGATTAGCAGGGCTACGTGGATGTGATTAGTAGGCTCTCTCGCCCACTCCCGCAGGGATGCGGGGCTCCTTCATTGATTCACCCTGCAACCAGGACTCAGAAGCCTGCCCAAAGCTGCGGGATAAATTCTGCTGACTCACAATGGCAGGTGCAGCACGTTAACTTAAGTGATATAAGCAAGTATGGGGGTAGCCCTCGAGTCATGGGTGGGTTTAGAAACAGAAACAAGGTCTCCTAGGATACTTGCTCTTTGAGTCCCAAATAAAGTCAGGCCCCACAAGGGGGTTGAGTTTGCCCTTACATGTCACATATCCATGTCATATATTTTCAGCAAGGTGGACAAGCCACATGCTGCTACTGAGAAGAAAACCAGCTCCTGTGTCTTCAGCTCTTAAGTCAAAGACAACCCTATAGAGGGCTTTATCACTATCCCCTTGTGACCTGTTGTGCAAGTTTACTCGTTCTGAGGGATTGTCTCACAAACCTTGGATGTCCTTTTGATGCAGTTCCTGGCATATGAAGGTCTCCTGCTGTTTCTAACCAAAAGATACTCTTATCTCTGGATTAACAGCTGGGAAGGCCCAGGGTGTTCTGTTCCAGGGGGTCTTAGCCAGACAGATATTAATGCATATTTGAGCTAAGCACCCTTAATCTGTCCTGCTCTTTTTGTGTTCACTTGGCTGTGATTTGCAGATTGCTGGAGAACTGTTACGCATGTGGTGGTGATAGAAACGTTCAGTTCTAGCTTTTTGTTACAGATACAAGAAGGGTACAACTGCAGGGTAAGGGGAGCAGACAGATTGGAGGAAACACCAGGTTGCAAACAGTGAAAACAGGGTTCTGGAACATCTGGCCAGTCCATTCTGAAGATGGACACCTTCTCTGGGAGCAGATGGGACCTTGGAACCTCTTTCCAGATGACATTCCAGCTTCTACAGAATTGGTCTCAGGTGCACTTTACTTTTGTCACATTTAACTCTCCTGCATCCTCAAGGGCCGTGAAGATACTGAGTTATTTGCTAGAATCACTAATATTCACATCCAACCAGCTCCTAAGAGAGGGGTCTTTTTTGTTTGTTTTATTTTTAAATCCCTCTACATTTCAATTTTGAATGAAAAAAATGGAGGAAAGGGATAATTGACAAATTCCATTGCCCACTGCCTAAAACTGAATCTGCTTGAAGAGCTAGACTCTGCCTGGGCTGGGGAGTGGACCCTGTTGATTGAACAGGCCTTCTCCTGCTCTACCCATGGCCTAAGCCAAGATTTTTAAAAATTATTACTTCTTTCGGGTACCTCTATGTTTGGCTTTAGGCACCTTAAAAGGGCCTGCGAAGCACCTGTCTTGTGAGATTCAGGCCTCTTTAAGGTGTCTCATGTTGGGATCCCAAAATCACTTATGGTGTTTCCACCTCTGAGGCACAGCAAAATTGGCTGTGAGGTCAGGTCCCAACTTGGGGGGCTGGTCTGTGGGAGAGACTAGGTCCTAGGGCTGCAGGGAAGAGGCTCAGCTCTCGGAAAATGACATGAGGTTTGGAAAGATCTGGGACTGGGATTGGTCACCACTTCCCCATTAGCTGATATCTGCCCTTTGCACACCACATGCATGCAGAGCAGTACCCAGGTGCCAGCCAGGCAGCTGCGGTGCACTCCCGGCTGCGAAGCGTCCAGCCAGTAGTTAAGATCGTTGCATGTGCATGGAGCAAAAAACCTGGCAAATGACATTTTCTGTCAACCAGCAAGTCCCTGGAGAAGCGAGTCAAAACCCTGCCTGGTGGCAACCCTATCCCTCCTCACTTTTGAAAGCACTGGCCAAAATGCTGCTACATGATTTATAGAGGTCCTTTTGCCCTGCGGGAGTTACTCCATCAGCAGGAGGCTGGGAGACTGTATCTAAAATAAATCTCAGCACTTTGCCTTTTGGCTCCTGGTGTAAAGAGTCTGCAGCCCAGCAGCCGTGTAGCTTGTTTTAAGGGAGCCGGATCTCTCCTAGCCTCCCACCCCCCTTTGCCTGGGGACAGTTGTGGTGTTCCCAGGGGCAGCAAGGCTGAGCAGTGCCCGGAAGCATCTACGTGCTGCATGCAGGCTCTGCATGTGGGAATCTAGGGAGACAATCTGACAGGCGGAACAATGAGGGTCTGTATTGTACAGTGCTGGAGCCAGAGTAACCTAGTACTCTATTGAACAGAGGGAAAGAGACGTTATTAAAACAGCAGCATCCCCAGGAGGTAGAATTCCTGCCAAGGCTGCTCATAATGCAATCAGCAAGACCTCCTCAGCTAGAGGATGGGTCATTGTGATAGAGAAGGAAGTAAAAATGAGGGCGTGGGGATGGCGAATCCCAGGGGAACTCCTGCAGGCCAAACATAATCCCTGCTCTTTTCAGCCAGCCAGCCTCCTGCACGTCCCCGGTTCAGATCCCAACAGGGTCAACCCAGAACTTCAACCTTTGCCAAGCAAATAAACGAAGCTCCACACAAGCTCTTTTCAAGCGAGACTTTAAAGGAAGCCCCTGTCTAGTCTGCACAAACACTAAAGCATTTACGGCACCACTCTTAAGAGTTGGGATTTGCACTGATGTTCTGGATCACCATTTCCTTTTGCTCACCCCGGTTGCACAGGGCACCATCTGCCCGCTGGCTACTTTGCACTGGTATTGGTCATCTAGAGCCCTAAAGTTCTTTGCATAAAAGATGCTCATCAAAGATAATTAAAATAATCTTTTATACGGGTAGCCAGCCAGTTAAACTTGGGATGCATGGGCAACAGTCATAACCCCCTTTCTGGACTCCTAAATGGGTGTGCATTCCTGAGGCACTGGCCTAGATGCATAAACTGCTCCAGAGAAGGGCCCCTTCACAAGCACACGGTTTTAATCATCACCGCTGCATTTGCAATAACCTTAACAGCTAAGACAACCGTCCCTCCTTTATCCCCTGGGCATATAGCGCTGTCCCAGCCATTATTATATAGCACCATCACCAGTCTGTGCACAGGAGGCGGACCCCACTGTCATGGCCTGCACACAGAGTCATCTTGTTCGTGCACAAGGAGTCTGTAAGAATGTGAAATAGAGAAAATATTTTCTGGTCTTACTGACGCAAAATGATAGAGGAAACACAGGGAGCCACAGAAAGTCAATGATGCTCTTACAGGCTGCTTGGGAGCTGCCACAGAAGAGCGGCCACTAAAGCAAACATTGTGTCCCAGCCTAGCCCAGAGGAGTTTATTTCTAGTAATTGTGCTGTCAGTGACGCACCGACAGCTGCGCTCTGCACGGCCTGTGTACAATGCACTGCAGCACTGGGAGGAGAAAAGAACTGGTTTGGTGTCCTGCTCTCTCTGAGTTAGGAAAGAGCACCCCCTGCTGGCGAGATGCCTGACTCAAAAGCACATTTGCCTCCAGACACTGGAGTGCCTAGAGAAAGGCTGCGGCTTCAAGCTTTGAAAAGTATCTGTAAAAAAGTCCCTCTGCAAGTCATAACACTGCAGCGTGTGGGCGGTTTGTTTAATAGACGGTCTGACCATCATGGCAGAATACTGCTGCTGGAAAAGAAGCTGCATCTGCTCTCAGCAGCTAGGAAATACACAGGCAAGGCACACAAAAGATCTTGCTTGCTGCTGTTCTCCTTCTAGTACTTTGGTTGGTATTTTATGGTGAATGTGTCTTTACACACACACAGACACCCCCCAAGGACTCTATAATAATGCTCTCCCTTCATCTAACACTCTTGATCCAGCACTTTACAAACCTTCACTAAGCCTTTAATAAATTGCCTACCTTACAGAATGGGAAACCAAGGCACAGACGAGTTAGATGACTTGCCCTCCCTGAATCCTGGCCGCCTTCCCTTGCTCTAACCATCAGACAATATTCCTTCTTTGGAGCTGGGAACAGAACCAAGGAGACCTGACTTCCCATTTCTCTGCTCTAACCCCCCAGACAACTCGTCACGTCAAGGAGATCAGTAAGGGGGCCTGGTTCCATTTCACCTCTCCCCCTTGGTTAGCCAGCGGGCCAACTCACCAGCCAGTGCATCAAGCCCACTCAGTAGCCACACAATTTTAGTCCCTTTACTTCAGGGCTGGAGTTTTATTTCTTCCAAATAAAAGTTTAATCTAAATTCCACCTCTCAACCATGCCCTTGCCTCTGACCCAGGGTCTCCTGCAGGCACCGATCTCCTCACACCCCAGCCCAGCTACCTGACCACAAACGAGAGCCTCTTTATCTCCTTATCTCCCTGCCCTCAGATCCAGGCTGCTGGGATAAAGGGCAGCCTGAGCCACTCAGCTTCTACCACGTGACTCCAGGACTCATTCCCTTCCCCTGGGGAGCTGAGCTGAGCCGAGCCTGGCAAAGTGAGGCAGCTGAACCCCCAAATCTCTCAATGAGCCGGCTCACCCTGTGACCCTCCCTTCAGCACACAGCTTTGCTCCAGCCCCTCTCGAACATACCGCACTCCCTGCTCCATTGCTTTGCTACAGTGTGTTCCCCAAAATGCATGTCCACAAGGTGCTTATTCACCTCAGTCTCGGCACCAGGCTCGAACTCAACAATGGTGAATGACTCTCCGACCCAGTGTCATTCACACATGACACAGCTTGTTTTGCGGACGAGTTGATGCCTACAAAAGGGAGCCCTGATGAAGGAATAAATGAGGCCATGTCTGCTCTGCGCATTACACGGACATATTTTCCAAGGACATTTTCCCAAGAGCAATTCGTCAAGGGGGAGCCAATGCGTCCCAACGGAAGGAGCATTGTAAGGGCACGGGCCTGCCGGAGTCTGCAGCAGTGCCTACAGGAAAGCCTCGTGCTGCATTGCTACAGGATAACATGCCAGCTCTGCAGAGGTAGGACCTGGGATGAACTGTATCCATTTAAAACACACACACAGACAATTCTATCCACCGATTTGTTTAGGAATCAAAGGGATTCCTGAGATGTGTCACTTTTTTCCTCCTTTGTTCTGCATTTTCTCCTCCCCTTTTTATGAAACAGCCATTTTCAATTGTACTATTTGTGGGGGGGAAATGAAATCAAACCATCACGAAGAAGAGAGAGGAGCCTGGAATTCCAGATCTGCAAAGGACAACCTTAGCAGTTGACTGCGGAGAAACCAAGGCGAGCATTAAAAGAGACATTGATTTCTGAAATGATTAAGATGCTACTATGGGGAAGCGTCTCAGAGCTTCAATCCTTTCCATCAGTACTGCCTCTGCGAATGGCGGGGGAGGGGAGGAGACCTGGCTTTGGAAAAAACCTGCCAGTATTTTTAAGCATCCACGGTCAGTGATATGCGTTGAACAAGAATGGCCTTTCCAAAAGGGATTTAAAAACGTCTATGACTGACCGAGGAAGTGACATCTCTCCCGTGCGGCTGAGCTGTTACATAGGTTTTCAATAATCGATTTGGATTTATCAACTTACACATGTTTTGTTGAATCCTAATGTATTAGGCTGTTATCTCCGTTCAGCATGTCCGTGAGAGGCTCATGTGTGGCCCTAGTTACGGTTAGACATCAGTCTGGGGGACATCAAAGGGCTATTAGGATGTGGCTATCACTCCCTCCCACCTTGGCCAGTGCAGCACTGTTCCTTTACTCCATGTTTTCTCATACTATGGGGCCAATTCTGGACCCCGTTCTGACACATACTTACTGCCCCATCAACATATAGAGTCAGAAACTGAGGCGCAAGGGACCAGGGTAGAATTCCCCAAGTGCAGAAGCAGCATAAGGCAGCTGTAAGGGCCCTATGCTGCCCTCCCATGCAAGCCTTCGCGTAGAGGCATGTTAGAGGGAGTCATGGGGGCAGAAGGGGAAGTACTCCTAGCACTTAGTGCTACAGAGAACCCCGTCTGCAATATAGCCCATGGGCAGCTCTGGGGTGGCTGTTGTAATACTAATTTTACCCCAGAGTCATTTTGGCCCCTGCAACAACCCAGAATCCAGGCAGCATGAACTCATACTTGTCACCCATCCTCCTGCGTGATGCAGCACAGAAGCTAGCCCTTTATCAAGTCAGAAAGTTTCCCCTCCTTCCATTGGGAGACTATTCCATAGTCTAGTCGAATGTGTGTTTCAGATGGTACAGTGTTCTGCTGGAAGAGGTCATGGGCTGCCATCAAGCAGGTCTTTGATCTGTAGACAATCACTGGCCTGGTTAAAGATGATACATGTGCTGTGCATCATTTTTTCAGGCTGAATGGAAGGAGCCGTTAAATGCACCTTTATTTAGTGATAGCTGCGAACAACAGGAAGCCATCACCCAAAACAATGGGTCTTAGGATAAGTCCAATAAGAAGTTAAGCCATGTTGACTGAGGAGTTTCCCTGGGGCTGACTGTAAAATGCAGGCACTAGGGGATTGGTTGGCTGCAGTAGGTATCTGTATGTAACAGAGGCAGAAAACCAGCAAAGCAGGGGTGAGTATGGCCTTCAGAGGGAATTGAGAGACAGAGATGCTTTTGGGCACAGTACTTGATGGAAAAGCAGACTTGGATTTATAAGCAAGGAAACAGCCTGCTGCTCTTTGTTTCTACTATGTTCAGGGAAACAGGACTTTACATACACTCTTTTTAAATGAGCAGGATTGCACTAAAGAAATACCTGACTTGTATAATCCGTTTCTCCTCCTAATAGAAACAGTTTACCCCCATACATTGACAAACTGCTGGGCCCAAAAGGGGCAACGGCATAAACTGCTGTTTTGCCGCCCCATCTCCACATGATGTAGTTTCTTTTTCCGCTCCTCTCTTCTCCCTCCCCCCCCCAGGTCCAACGCCTTTTTGTTTTGTTTAATGGAGAGAAAAATCTCACTAACATATTATAATCTATTTAATTTTTCAAGTGATGGCACTTAACCAAGGAGGGGGCTGGTTCCAGGCAGTGGCCGTTAGGAATTCAGGGGAACAGAGAACACAGAGCTGGTTTGAGCACCAGCACTGGAATTCTCTTATTCAGTAGACAACATATTCTGTAGAAGACAAGTCTACAGATTTCACTTTAAATTCAGCTACACAATCTTGATTCGCTGGACTTGAATGAGTCTGAGACACAATAAAAGCCTAAGTTACTAAGCAACCATATACTATGGTGATGGCTTCTACAGAAATGCATAGAATAAATCAATAGATCAGTGGAGATTTTCCCCAAGCAGCATAGAGCTGCTTCCAGGAATTACAGCCTATGTTTTCAAAGACTAGTGATTTTGAGAGCCCAACTTGACACCTTAAAAAGGGCTTGCTTTTCAGAAGGAGGGTGGCTCAACACTTTCTGAAACCCTGACCCTTTTAAAATGGCTCAGGTTAGGAAGGCAAAAATTGAGAGAGTCAAAATGAATACTCATACCAAAGATTCAGACCTACTCTCTTCGAACTCTTGTAAATTTAGGCCTACTGTCTTTGTAAGAACCAGTACCATTTAAATACAATCACCAAACAGAGAATAAACAAAAGTAGAATAAAAGGCAGCTTTTGGCCAAAAAAAAAAGATTTTATTATTCAAAAATATATATTTGTTTTTTAAAAATAAATTTCCATCAATTCCCAAACATGTTATGGTTCATTATTAGCAGGAAAATAACTCTTTACAGCTTGATTCATAAAAGTTAAACCATGTGAGAAATGGCCTATTTCCAGTGTTAGATTTTTGTAAATACGTATAAACGGTCACATCATTGCTTTGTATGAACACTGTTAAGAAATAGTTCTTCCTTTTAAAAAAAGCACCGTGACAATACAAATTATTGGTGGTGTGATAAAATGAATGCAAAAAGTCACTCAATGGGCTCCTCTCTGCAAGGATGTTTAACACACATTCACTCAGCAACACAACTGCACACAGCATTCCTAGCTCACTATTCACTCAAAATAAAAATCAACAGTTTCTAATAGCTTTCCCAAAATGTAACTAGCACTCTGATTCCATTGCCTAGATTGAAGTAGCTCTTTACCACACTGTCTTTTTCAGCGTCAGACTTATTTTAGAGTTTCACGTTTCCTCCCCCACATCCTGCTCCCCAAATCTCTTGCTGGTAAACTTTGGAGGTTTAAAAATATTTATCCCCACTCTGTTATTTTCCATTTGGCAAATATGAACAAAGTATTAAAGAGTTTAAAACAGATGCTTCTGAAAAAGACATCGCTCTGAGAAATACATTGAAAGATCTTCAGTGAAGAACACAGATATATTCCAGAGCACAATTACTAACTAAGGATACACTTACATACAAAGTTTCTAATGGAATTTTATAAAGGGAAACCTGAGGTTTTATTTACAATTTTGGGGTGCCCAACCTAAGATATCTTAAGGAGTCCTGATTTTCAGAAAGAGCTGAGCACCCAACTTCTGAAAAATCAGGCCTCTTTGAGGTGTCAAGTGGAGCACCTCAAAACCACTAGTCATTTTAGAAAATTTCAGCCAAATTCTTCAAAAAAGAGCCAAGCAAACACCCCACCCCTAACCCACTCCTGCAATGTCACAACCCCTTCTCGTCTGGAGAGAAATTCTGCTGATAGCCATTACATTTATTCTCCTGGAATTCCCCCCCAATTTTTTTTTTTTTTAAACATTAAACCTGTTACACCACACATACCATTTGAATGAAGCTGAAGGCAACACGGCTAATATTGTTTAGCAAAGAAAAATGAAGCTTTGAATTTTCAGCCATCCCAGGCCTAAAAACCTCCTCCTTTACACAGCTGCTTCAGCCACAGGGGCACATTCTGGAATTAGCAGTGTTTGTTAGCGACCTGGCACTTCAAGCCAGCCAAGAGCAGGCGGAATTGTGTTTTTCTAGGTCTGTGACAGCGGGCTAGCAGCACCACCCTGAGCACTGACAATGTGGTAGACAAGGAAAGGCCACAGGCTCAGCTGGAAGCAATTAACCACTTTTCTATTAGGAGATTAAGAGCACCTGGGGGGTAGTTACTAGGCAATTGGAATAACTGGCAGTAATGGGAGGATCGGGAAGGGGGGAACTCAGATGTATGGAAAGCCCCACATGCAGTATACCTATATCCTCTGTTTGGGTTGGGACTAAGGGATCAAGGAAGCAGGCCAGGAAGTGAGGCACAGCAGGTAGCTAAGGGAGCATCCCATGACAAGGTCCTATTGTAGGGGGATTGTGATGGTGGTAGGCAGTCTGTGTTAATGCTTTCAGAAGCTGGAGGATTTTCTGTCTGGAGAAAACAATGTAGGTGATGATATGAGACACAGAATGGAGACAAGGAAGACCACAAACATTTTCTAATACTGCGCTCAGACCCCCTGTGCCCAGCCACTGGCCTGCAGGACCACCCCAAATCCTCCAGCGGCCACCCAGGCGAGGCCTGGCCTAGCAGGCCCAACATTGGGTGTCCAGCTCCCCTCCCTTCCCCCGGTTTCCTCCACCGAGGACCCACGGCTCCCAAAGCTGCAGGAGGCACCCCCACCCCCAGGGAGGACACGCACAGAGTCGCTCAGACCCCCTGCGCCCAGCTGCTGGCCCTCAGGACCATCCCAAATCCTCCAGTGGCCACCCAGGCGAGGCCTGGCCTAGCAGGCTAGGCAGCGGGTGTCCAGCTCCCCCGGCTTCCTCCACTGGGGACCCGCAGCCCCCAAAGTTGCAGGAGGCACCCCTGGCCCATCACCCCTCCTAAAAGCAACCAACAGGGTTTCCCCACTACACAGTAATTTACGCTTACCCTTTGTTTTGAGGCCGATAGGTAGGCCCGCCTGCCATAATAATCCAGAGAGGAGGTAATTCCAACCCACACTCATCTCTGACTAGACAGCCTTTGTCTCCTCTGGGGATTTCAGCCGATGATGTAGCTACACCAGTGCAACCTCCCTGATGTAGACAAGCAAAGCTCCTTGCACCAGAGCAATTTATCCCAGCTTGGTCAGAGGCACCTGTGCAAACTGCAGCTTGGTCTTTCTGCACTAGATGCTTGCACTGGTGCAGTGACCTCAGAGGCAGAAATCAAAGCAGCCCTAATTGAGGAAAGGCTTCAGCTCTGAATTTCACTGAGATCAGAACACATCTCCCACCACAGCTTACTGCTCTATCTCAGTCTACCTTAGGTCTGAAAATAAGGGATTGGTTCTCAAGAGCTTCCCCATTTTATTTTTATCCACACCATTAAAAGAGGATTGCGTGCTACAATAAAAGCCATTCAGAATGACCAGGAGTGGGAACACAGGTGCACAGGAACTGCCAGACTGAATGAGACCCATGTCCCCCCGGTCTCGGATCACAGCCAGCATCCAATGGTTTGGAGGAAGGTGCAGGGGACCCACACAGGTGTGGGATAATCTGACCCCCCACATTACATCTCATCCCAATCTCTAGTAGTCTGAGGCTGGCTCGACTCTACAGAGGAGGGGTTTTACATCCCTTCCAAGGCTTTTTTGGTATCAACTCAGCTAACACTGGATATTCTTGTTAGCCATATGCCTTCCCTCTTTGAAAGATCTTGACAACCCACCCACCACACCCGCAACAAATATATATTCTCAGAACTCCAAATCAGCTTACAGTGAAGTCCAACTCTGAAAAACAGGGTGAAATGTCCTGCAGCCCTGTTATACTCTGAATCCTAGCTGCTGATTTTAGTGACCCATCTGGTTTTCCAAATTTTTTACTCCTGCTAGCCCCTCAGCCATGAGAGTGAACCCAATTCCTTCCCAGCTTATGCATCATCAACACGGCTAGCTGTCTGACTGTTGCCCTGACTGCCCTCTTCCACCAACCTCCATGGAGTTCAGTGGGGTGCAAGTCAGGCAGAATCTGGCCCCAATATCCACCTCCCAGACCCCCGGATAAATTTTTTCTCCCTCCCCATTCCATCAGCATTTCACATCTGTGTCGGTCACGAGGGCTGGCTCCTGAGACTCACGCAAGCAGGACAGGAGCAGCCTCCCATGGTTTCAGGCGCAAACACTGTGGTGCTTGGAAAACACACACCATTTATCACCACTTGGTTTGCTTGGTCTTGGCGCCACCTTGTGTCAGACTCCAGCTTTTACACTGAACTGCAGTCGCACCCGTCACTGACTGACGACATCCACCTGGATTCCGACAAGACTGGACCACTGGACAACTAATTCTTTCACTAGCTGTAAACATCAGAGAGTCAGCAGCCAGCAATTCACCCTTCCCAAAAGGGGCCTCCTAAAAATCCCTCTGAAAACAGTCACTTACTTCCCTTCTCCAGTTCTGCCAGTCAAGGATGTGGCATTGCTGGGTGCGGATCAGACACCAGCAGATCTGGATTTGCCAGGAACTGGTAGAATGTCCCTATTCTGGGTTCCTAAGACTCTGTTTTGTACTCCTGGCCCTGCAATGCTTGGGTGGATTTACCTCTGCCCTCCACCCCCCCACAGATCACAGAGCAGCTCAACATCTCCCAGTGTAGTCGGCAGAATCCGGGTTTCCTTATCTAAAAAAAGAACGTTCCTCCTGCATGCCACAGTAAATAGCCCACTAAAGCAGGCCATAGAGTCCCTAGAGTATATGGGGCGAAGGCTTATATAAAGGACAATCTGCACACGGGCAAGGTGGAATTTAGGTAGTGGGGGAAAGAGAGTTCTAAAGATTCTTCTGCCCTTTACTAAATAGGACTGCACCCCCCGCTTTTGTGCTGTTGGTCTACGCTCTTCTGACCCCCTCCAATGTTTTCAGAGGACATGTCCTCCCTACGAGGTGACAGCAACGTGTGGATTGGCTGGAAAACACCCAGGAGACAGAAAACTCCCTCCCCTTACCCAACAGCACCCCAGTGCCCGGGAGTAACAGCCCCAGTCACTGCAGTATCCTTGCCGTGAGCGCTGGATCATGACTGCTGAAGACAGTAGTACTGGATACAGCTGCCTCGCAGGGAGAGGTCACAAGCTGCTGAACAATGCCGCACTTGCCCACGTGGGCGGAGGAGGGCTCTTCCCGGGGACTATAACACAAACGCGCCTCAGGATATTTAAGGAAACCCAATTCCATCTTCAGGTAACTCTGCCCTCCACCCCTGATCCTCTGACAAGGGAAGCTTCATCCGGCGGTAACGCCACAGACAAACGACATCTCCAGAATAACTGGTGCTGAGCTGCAATGCTCTCAGCCCAATCTCCATAATCCTAAAAGTCTAAACATCCCTTGCCTTTTCCAACCCCCTGTGGTGCTGGCTCCCCACTTAGGAAGAACAGCAATTGCTACTGATGACTAGGCCTGTGCACCGGGGCAATTTCTAAAGCCTCAGACCGGCACTCAGCACACAGCTCAGTGCCAGGGAGGGGGCAGTGTCGGTCACACAAGGGATAGTCCCTGGGTGTCTGCAGCTTCCAGGGCTGCATAAACACACCCATGTAGGGCAGGGAACTAATTTTTTTCTTTTTGGGGGGCCGGGGAAGGGGAAGGGGGAAAAATCAATAACAGGACCAATGCAATTGACAAAGGTTAAAATGAGACGAATCCCATGGATGGCATAAGGCAAGCAGGCAGGGTCTAGAAAACTCCAGTGCCCGATGACTGCACCCAATCACGGCCACCCCCCTTGCCAAGTTTGCAAGAGCTAGTGACTGCTCACCAGCACTCCAAGGGGCTGATCTAGACTACAGCCCAATCCCTTCCTCAGCATTAACAGTCTCATGCCTCAGGGTGGATACTACAGTTACACACAGCAATACACGGCTAGACCCTGGTTCAGCAAAACACGCGCTTAAGTCCCATTGATCAGCAAATTCTTTGGTGCTTTGCTGAATCAGAGCCAGGGCCACGCATCAGTCGCCCTTACAATGAAGCAGGGCCTCAGACCTGCCAATACGGGAGAGGTCTAAAACAGGAACTGCACCAGAAGACATTAGACTAGGAGAGCTCCATAAGGAAGAGAGTGGGAAAATGGTCAGCATTTTGCTGAAGTAAAGGGTAGCACATACAGGACTACAGCACAATTGTGATGGGCCTGGGCCTCTGGCCACTGTGAAAATGACTCTGTCAGCCTGTCTGATCCGAGGTGAACATTAACAGTCAGTAACACTGCACTTCTCTCCGCTCCGCTCCTCTGAGAATCCTGAAGAGCTCTGCAGGCAATTAATCAGAGTTGTCTCAGATGGCTTCTGTGAGGTAGGTAGGTATTATTAACCCCATGGTGTGTGGGGGAAACTGAGGTGCAGAGCAGTGACGTGACCTGCCCAAGGTCACAGAAGCAGTCAAGGGCAGAGTCAGGAATACAATGCTGATCTCCAAGCACTGAGCCGCCCCACTTTCTAGACTCAGATGACAGAGTCGTTACAGCCAACAGATCTTCACAAAAGTTAGAGAAACTGTTCAGAGCAGGAGCTGTTATTGTAAACACAGGAGCCTGTGTGCAGAGTTGGAAAATACAGGCTCCAGAGGGCAACAGGACAGGTGTGAGGGGAGAATAAACCAAGAGATCATCCAAGCAAAGCATCATAATCCATGTACCACACCAGCTGGCCAGAGCTGGGATTGACCCCTGAAATAGGCCACTTTCTGGGCTCCTGCCCCACTCTACTGATCTGGGTTGTGATTTCGTGCTTCCCCTTCCCCATCACCAGCACAGCCACCTGCCTGGCTTTGTTGATGAGAGGCAGGCTGAGGCTCATCCTCTGGTGGGGTTTGACAGGGCTCTCCGTCAGCACCACCGTCTTGGCCCCTTCGAGGCCACTGGACGAATGCGGGAAGAGCGAGGCCGTGTGCCCGTCGGAGCCCAGCCCCAGCAGCACAAAGTCCAAGCTGGCGTTGGTCACTAGCGCTGCAATCTCCTTGGCGTACAGCTCTGGCCCCTGGTCCTCCTCCACACACAGCCGTCGGTTCAGGTGCACCAGCATGGGGTGGATGTTGAGGTAGGGTACCCGGACATGCTGGAGGAGGTGGTTGTGCAAGCTGCGGAAGTTGGATTCTGGGTCGGCGAGCGGCACACAGCGCTCGTCCACCAGCCACAAGTGGGTGCGTCTCCACGGGAAGCCGTAGTGGTGTCTCACAAGCCGCTGGAACAGGACGATGGGGCTCGAGCCGCCCGACAGGGCCAGGTGGAACTCACCACAGCGTGCCACAGCCTTGGCTGCCGCCGTCTCAATGTCCAACGCCAACCGGGCAATCAGCTCCTCTGGCCAAGCCGAAACCAAGGGGCTTTGCCGAAACTTGGCCTGGATGGTTCTGTAGTCACTTGGCGTTTGCCCATCGCTGTGCAGCAGTTCCACCGGCTCCTCCAGCGTGAAGGACAGCTCCCTGCCCATCATTTCAAAGTCCAGGAGGTGCTGGTTCTCCAGGCCCCCCGGGTACAGGCGCGGGACCTGCTGGGTTAAGCTGTCCAGCAGCGGGGTCCAGAACTCCCAAGACGCCAGCAGGTTCTCAGTGGTGATGAAGGAGTCCTTCCTGCCGTGAAAGATGCTGGAGATGAGGACGGAGTAAGCCTCTCTCTCCTTCACAGGGCTGTACACGTAATAATCCGACAGCGGGAGCCCAAAGAGGTGCAGCTGTGGGTGATCCACCACCTCCTTCCAGCTGCCTTCTGGCATGATGGGCTTAAAGAGGTTCCGGCTGATCAGCACGGCAGGACAGCTCAGCTCCCCGTGCCCGATGTGGAAGATGATCTGCTTGGCTTCACATTGGCTCTTCCCCATCTCCCTCAGGCTCTCACGCTGTGTGCAGTAGGCCCGGTTCTTGAAGAGGACGCGGACGTAGCCTACCCGCTCGTCCAGAGCTTTGCCAGAGGTGAGGAGGAAGGGGACTCCCTCCCAGCGCAGGCTGTCTAGCTGAATCAACACACCTGAAATGACAGGAGAACCTCAGGCCCGAGCCCAAGCACTGTTCTCTTGCGTGGGTCCCAAGAATCCTGGCATCCGGAGCCTCCCTTGCGCCACAATCAGCCCTCCCCATCACCCTGCCAGGTCCCCAAGGATTTGCCTTGCTCTCTCCCGATTAGCCCACCGCGTACCTCAGCTTGCAGAGCTACCCCTTAGGACAGCAGTTTCTCTGGATGAGCCGTCACATCACTCCCTAGCCAAGAATCAAAACACTGAGCACGTGCAGTGTGGCCAGAGATGGCCTTGTGATGAACTGAGATCCACCAGCCCCAGAGAAACCCCCGCTTCTTACCTTTTGGAGACATGGAACAGCCCATCCCCATACAGTGAAGGGAGGGAGCTAAGCCACTATAGAATGAATTCCTAAAAATAACGCAGACATTTATACTAATAATTCCACCTGTGGCTTCATGGCCCAACAGATCCTTATAGGTCTCTGGGAGTCTGGACAGTTTGAAAACGTTCGGGCTCTTTCGGTCCCACAGGGACAGAGGCCCTAGAAATAAACAAGGCAGCTACTGTCCCCGTGTTGCAGCTGTGGAAGCAGAGACAGACGTTAAGTGATTGGCCCACGGCCACAGAGGAAGTGACGGCGCTGGGATTAGGATTTGGCCGCTCCCCGTCGCTTAGTCCCATACTCTGACCACCACCCTACCTGCCTCAGCCTTCATGCCCTATGACGTCATCAGCCTGGGTCTTGCCCCCACCTGCAAAGGTTGGCGTCGTGCTGACGTAGTCCTGGGCCTTCTGCAGCTCCTCCCGCACCTGGCTAGCATAGGCCTGGTACTGACCCAGCACCGCGCTGGTGCTCTCCAGGCCCTGCAACGACTTGAAGGTCTGCAGCTTGCGCCGGAGAACCTCTTTGGTGCTGCTGATGTTGGCTGGCAGCTCCATGGCGAGATACAGCAGGACCTCGGTGAGGTGGTTCTGGAGGACATCACGGATGACGCCGTACTGCTCGTAGAAGCTGGTGCGGCCTGAGCGCGACGAGGAGGCGAAAGACGAGCAGTCAGAGCAGTAGGAAAAAGAAACCCCCCAGCTTGGGAAAGGAGCTTGAATATTGGTGCCCGAGGGAATGAAGGGACAGGCCCAGGGACAGAGCCGTCTCTAGCCCCAGACTGGGTACAAGGCCAGCTGCCTCTGCAGGCACCTCAGAAACCACTTCAGCCCCGCAAACCCCTTCGCCCACTGCAGCGGGGCCTTCCAGGAGAAGCTGCCGCAGCTGATAAAGAATTCCCAGGAGACCAGCTGCCCTCACTGGAGCAGCAAAAGGGACCTCCGCTGGAGGAGGGAACGGGAGAGTGGGAGCTGGGTGAGCAGAAGGGCTGAGAGGAGGCAGCAAATCCGGTATGTCCTCAGGCACCAATGGAGAATTAAGCCAACCCTAATTACAGCCTTGCCTGGGGTTTCCTGAGACTGGGGTCGGGGGTGGGTGGGGGAGTGGGCTTTGCTTGACAAGGCCAGCAGCACAGTCCGTGTGTTCAGTCTGGGCCTGGGATCAGCGTCCAGCCAATGTGCTGGGAAAGCAACACAAGACTGTGCAGTGCCGGGCATCTCTTTCACCCCAGCAACGATGGGCACATCTCAAGGGGCAGGAGGGAGGGCAGCAGAGCCTGGGGTCTCTAGCTGGGGTGTGAATCCACATCAAAGCCTTAACAGACGGATCAGAACAAACCCAGGTACCCCTCGCGATTCCGCAGCAACGGATCAGGTCAACAAAGCAGCAGCTGTCTGCATTACACTGGGACCCTTCCATCCACCACTCGGTGCATAGTCTACTCCCAGCGGTTGAATACTCCCCCGGACCATCAACTTAAGCCCTGCCCTTTCTGCAGGAGTTGGGCTTTACCCGCTTCAATACGGCCCTGGGCTGATTTCTTACTGGGGCTAGGAGGGAGAAGGACCATGTCCTATTCAATGCAGGTGATTCAAACCAAAGCCTCCAGTGAGCTGGTCAGGGGCAGGCAAAGCGCTGCAGACCGCGCCCCTGCCCTGGGTTTCCCCTTTGGTTTGATAGTTTGTCTCCCTCTGTCTAATCCAAAGGCACATTTGTTAACGCAATCAATGCTGCAGACTCTCTGGAAGCCGGGCTGCAGGGCGGGGGAGTGTCAAATGATCAGTGACCAGGCTTTAATAGTTACCTTATTTGACACTGCCTGTGTGGTGGCTAGGGGCGGGGGAGGGAGAAGGAACAGGCAGCAGAGACAGAATCCTGAGGTTGCAGAAATAAGGGCACCTGGCGTGCCCAGAACTGCTGCCGGTGGCAGCCCAAACCAGAGTGCTTTCCGCTCAGCACTGCAGCGTGGGGCTGTAGCACTGCAGGGAGGGATCGCAGCCATGTCCTTCAGCAAGAGACCCGCGCCAGCAGCACGCGGCTCCTCTCTCCCTCTCTGAACAGCTGCTGAGAGAGATGCCTCTGTGCTGGGATGGACGAGCACAGCCTGGTGGGTGCGAGTAGCTCCCCGGGCAAAAGCTGCAGCCTAACCCTGACTTAAACTTTCATGCCACAGCACCAAATGAGACCTGAACCCAAGCCGGGCCCTCTCCGAGTCCCTCTGCAGCAGAACTCACAGTCTCTGGGCATGAATGGGAAAGGCTCCCGAACTCTGCAGCAGGAGGAAGGGGCAGGTTCCCCCTCCAGCTGAGGGAGGTAACAGCCATGACTGGGAATCACATTTCTGCCTCTCAAGTACCCATCAGAGTAGAAGAAATGAGAGAATAAGTTTGTATATTTCTGGAAAATAAAGATCAGTTTTACACACACACATGCAGAGCGACACCACTCAGCTACCCACCTGGCCTCCTTCTCATGCATTTGCAACATTCAGCCACAGGGGTCGCTCTCACACAGATACACTAAAGCCACCCAGGTCCTGAGAGATTCCCCCTGGCTAGCTCAGCCCAGGATCCCTGACCTTTAGCATCCAGAGTCTCCTTCAGGACAATCTCTACTCTCTCCACATGATGCCGGTTCCAGATTGGGTCCAGAAACTGTCGGTTCTGGTCTCGGAAAGGCAGGATGTGGGCCACAGCCTGGGAAGGAAGGGAGGGAGAGAGGGAAAGATCAGCGTTAAAAACAAAAATCCAAAGCCAGCAGCATTTCTAGAGCATCTCCCATCCCACTGCTCCACCCAGCACGGAAACACTGCCCTGTCTGAGGTCTAGGGAGCACCCAGCACAGGGAGGAAGAGGAGAAATCGGCACAAGAACAGCAGGGTAAATAAAGCCTGACTCTTGCAGAAAGTACCATGGAGTCTCTAATGTCCACGTGGGACAAATATGAAAGGCCTCCCTGGACAAGGCAAACGTTTTACGGTTTCATCAGAAAGAGACTGGCACACAAAACACAAGACACTCAGCTTCTCTCCCTCAGAAGGGCAAATGGCTGAGTCAGACCCTGCTAGGATTCCAAGCCAGGGTTCCAGGGAAGTTGAGGTGGATCAAAGGGGCCGCATACACCACTGAGCCATCTGTTCTCACTTAGGGCAAAACAAATTCTAGTCGAGATGCTCTCCTTGCAGTCAGACATGCACCCTTGTGACCGGGACGTGGGGCCATGGATGGAACAAGGCTATTTCGAAAAGGAGATGTCACAGCACACCGAGGCCAGGGCAGTGCATCCACCTCACACGTGTTCCCTTAAGGGGCCATGCAGCTGCTCAGACATATCTGGACAGGGCAGCGGCATGTTCTCAGAGCCCTGTGTTCTGGGGTCAAGAGTGAAACGTCAGCTCAGCCCGCTACACAGCTACAGAAAGTGACACCTTGTCGGCTGGCTGAGGAAGGCTGGGTGGGAAGGGGAGGGAAGGGAAAGGTCACCTGAGGTCTTCAAAAACCTGATCAAGGAAGGTGCAGCATCGTGGCCCTCGAATCACTTGTGGTCTAGTGGATCTGGGGCTGGGCTAGGAGTCGGAAGAACTGGGTTCTGTTCCTGGCTCTGACAATGGCCTGCTGGAGGACCTTGGGCCAATCTCTTCCCTTCCCCCATCTGTAATGTGTGGATGGCAACACTTACCTCCTCTATGTAGAGGACTCCACTATCTCTAGCTGACCAGCCCTATCAGAGCTAGACATGCTGAAAACCCATGGAGGTCAAGAGACACAAAGTCAGGAAAACTTCCGTATAAAGCTAACCATCACATCTCTGGCGCAACCCAGCTGTTCCCAAACTAGTGGTTTACAGGGATAACAGGCGGTGGGAAGTGCGACTGTAGGTGGATGGTGGATAATGTGGAGTTCCTTGGGAACCCCTAGGAGAAGGCAGGAGAAACTGAGGACAAAATGGGAAACATTAAAGCACTGCATCTGTGGACTGGTTCTCAAGTATGATGTTAACACTGATCTCCCAGCTCAGGATGGATCCTGATCAGGTACCACTCCCTACTTCATGTTTATAGTTCAAAAGATGGGGTAGTGGCACAATGGACCACCAGAATGGTGATCCCCTCTTAGTTCCTTACCAGAAAGGTCTCAGCAGATCCAAGAGAGAACCCTGTTCCATCCACCTACTGCTAGAGGAGAGCCCCTAGGTACGCAGGATTGACAGGGAGAGAAAGATGTCTCCCGGTGTGGCAGATACAATCACCTGGATTATGTGTCAGCTGCCTTCCAATTAGGGGACCTGATCCCAAGCAGGTCTGTACCAGTAATTTACCTGCTGGATCTGGCAATATCTGGCGCAGGGGAAAGGACAAACGAAGTCAAAAGCAGAGAGCATATAGGCCATAGTTCGGGGCCCAGGATCTCATGGGGGTGGGGGTGAGGGAACAGTCTTGATTCTCAAGAGAATCAAGCGATGAACCCCTTTCCTGCCTCCACCCCTTCTTCCAGCCGAGAGCAGGAGACACGTGACTTCCTCTGCCGCAGGGCTACGTTCACTGCCTTTACCACCCCCTCCCCACTCTGTCCTGCTGCAGTCACTCGCACAGATGCACCAGCCCCTGAAAAATTGGCTGATCATTTAAAAAAAAAAAAAAAAAAAAAAAAAAGCAAGCAAGAGCACATCATATCAAATTAAAAGCCTCCTCTAGAAGCTGGTGCTAACAGGCTGGGACTGCCTGGAAGGGAAGGGTTTGCTTACTCAGCGAAATACAAGCCCTGACCTTGACTGGAAGACCAGATGGATTCTGCATCTGACACACACCCCCATACGTGGCCACCTCGCTAGGAGGAGAAGAACAAAGAGCCGGACCCTTATCACTTTGGCATGGAAAGGTCCTGCCTCTGTCTGCACATTTCCCTCCCCCTCGCCCACCTCGGTGAGGGATGGGCCAGCAGTACAGGGGAAAAGTAATGGCCAGTCACCGCAAGGTCACTCGTCTGCAGCCCGGAATAATGGGCTGGACACATTCTCTTCGGCAAGGGGAGGGTTTGAAACATGCTCTGAACTGCTCTGCCTGGGATCCCGAAGGGGAGATGGACCCCTCAGACACCGGGGTGGCAGGTTCCAGAGACACTGAGAGAGCAGTAAAAGAGCTCTAAGCGCTTCATAAACAGGGATCCATTTAGCCTCCAGACCTCACTGGCAGGCAGGGGCCATCCTCATTTGCAGATGCAGAAGCTGAGGCACAGAGAGGACAAGTCACGGTGCCTCTAGGAGGCAGAGCTTGGAAACGAATCTAGGAGTCCGGACTCACAGTAGCTGTGCCGTAGCCACAAGGCCAATCTGCTTCCTTTAATAAGCACGGGACAGTCCAATCAAGACAAAAACTAGGAGCCAAGAGCACAAAACTCATTGATGGGGCTGAACCCTCTTGCCTGGAGGCAGAAAGGGAAGAGAGAAGCTGCCTAAGGATATCTGTAGCTATAAGCCCTCCAGGATTGGTTGGGTTGGGAGCAGGGGAAAAAACATAGACCTTGATAACCCACCTTCTGGTAGAATCATAGAATATCAGGGTTGGAAGGGACCCCAGAAGGTCATCTAGTCCAACCCCCTGCTCGAAGCAGGACCAATTCCCAGTTAAATCATCCCAGCCAGGGCTTTGTCAAGCCTGACCTTAAAAACCTCTAAGGAAGGAGATTCTACCACCTCCCTAGGTAACGCATTCCAGTGTTTCACCACCCTCATAGTGAAAAAGTTTTTCCTAATATCCAATCTAAACCTCCCCCACTGCAACTTGAGACCATTACTCCTCGTTCTGTCATCTGCTACCATTGAGAACAGTCTAGAGCCATCCTCTTTGGAACCCCCTTTCAGGTAGTTGAAAGCAGCTATCAAATCCCCCCTCATTCTTCTCTTCTGCAGGCTAAACAATCCCAGCTCCCTCAGCCTCTCCTCATAACTCATGTGTTCCAGTCCCCTAATCATTTTTGTTGCCCTTCGCTGGACTCTCTCCAATTTATCCACATCCTTCTTGAAGTGTGGGGCCCAAAACTGGACACAGCACTCCAGATGAGGCCTCACCAATGTCAAATAGAGGGGAACGATCACGTCCCTCGATCTGCTCGCTATGCCCCTACTTATACATCCCAAAATGCCATTGGCCTTCTTGGCAACAAGGGCACACTGCTGACTCATATCCAGCTTCTCGTCCACTGTCACCCCTAGGTCCTTTTCCGCAGAACTGCTGCCTAGCCATTCGGTCCCTAGTCTGTAGCTGTGCATTGGGTTCTTCCGTCCTAAGTGCAGGACCCTGCACTTATCCTTATTGAACCTCATCAGATTTCTTTTGGCCCAATCCTCCAATTTGTCTAAGTCCTTCTGTATCCTATCCCTCCCCTCCAGCGTATCTACCACTCCTCCTAGTTTAGTATCATCCGCAAATTTGCTGAGAGTGCAATCCACACCATCCTCCAGATCATTTATGAAGATATTGAACAAAACCGGCCCCAGGACCGACCCCTGGGGCACTCCACTTGATACCGGCTGCCAACTAGACATGGAGCCATTGATCACGACCCGTTGAGCCCGACAATCTAGCCAGCTTTCTACCCACCTTATAGTGCATTCATCCAGCCCATACTTCCTTAACTTGCTGACAAGAATACTATGGGAGACCGTGTCAAAAGCTTTGCTAAAGTCAAGAAACAATACATCCACTGCTTTCCCTTCATCCACAGAACCAGTAATCTCATCATAAAAGGCGATTAGATTAGTCAGGCATGACCTTCCCTTGGTGAATCCATGCTGGCTGTTCCTGATCACTTTCCTCTCATGCAAGTGCTTCAGGATTGATTCTTTGAGGACCTGCTCCATGATTTTTCCAGGGACTGAGGTGAGGCTGACTGGCCTGTAGTTCCCAGGATCCTCCTTCTTCCCTTTTTTAAAGATTGGCACTACATTAGCCTTTTTCCAGTCATCCGGGACTTCCCCGGTTTGCCACGAGTTTTCAAAGATAATGGCCAATGGCTCTGCAATCACAGCCGCCAATTCCTTCAGCACTCTCGGATGCAACTCGTCCGGCCCCATGGACTTGTGCACGTCCAGCTTTTCTAAATAGTCCCTAACCACTTCTATCTCCACAGAGGGCTGGCCATCTCTTCCCCATTTTGTGATGCCCAGCGCAGCAGTCTGGGAGCTGACCTTGTTAGTGAAAACAGAGGCAAAAAAAAGCATTGAGTACATTAGCTTTTTCCACATCCTCTGTCACTAGGTTGCCTCCCTCATTCAGTAAGGGGCCCACACTTTCCTTGGCTTTCTTCTTGTTGCCAACATACCTGAAGAAACCCTTCTTGTTACTCTTGACATCTCTGGCTAGCTGCAGCTCCAGGTGTGATTTGGCCCTCCTGATATCATTCCTACATGCCCGAGCAATATTTTTATACTCTTCCCTGGTCATATGGTCACTACCTTCCACTTCTTGTAAGCTTCTTTTTTATGTTTAAGATCCGCTAGGATTTCACCATTAAGCCAAGCTGGTCGCCTGCCATATTTACTATTCTTTCGACTCATTGGGATGGTTTGTCCCTGTAACCTCAACAGGGATTCCTTGAAATACAGCCAGCTCTCCTGGAATCCTTTCCCCTTCAAGTTAGTCCCCCAGGGGATCCTGGCCATCCGTTCCCTGAGGGAGTCGAAGTCTGCTTTCCTGAAATCCAGGGTCCGTATCCTGCTGCTTACCTTTCTTCCCTGCGTCAGGATCCTGAACTCAGCCAACTCATGGTCACTGCCTCCCAGATTCCCATCCACTTTTGCTTCCCCCACTAATTCTACCCGGTTTGTGAGCAGCAGGTCAAGAAAAGCGCCCCCCCTAGTTGGCTCCTCTAGCACTTGCGCCAGGAAATTGTCCCCTACGCTTTCCAAAAACTTTTTCAAAAACTTGGTACTCTTGCACCTAGTCCTTAATTGTTTGTATAGCCCTGATCTACAACAGACTCTCGACTCCTCAGGCACCTTGCCTTCTTCTGCATCTGCAAAGCACCGTGCACACCTATGGCACTGTAAGGTAACACAGTCCAAGGACATGCAGAGCGCAGACAGGCTGGCATTCACTAGGAAGAAACGTGGGATCAATGAAGCCCGCAACCAGTGTCTCAGAACTCCATAGGTCTGATGGGAATGGGACATCATGGCCTGCGAGTGAGGTCACACACACCTGACATGGCCCTCAAGCGACAGCTACGTTTTACAATATTATTGAACCAACCCTACATTTGTTAGATAAAAATTGCACACGAGGAGCCAGGCAGATTTTGAGGGGGGAGGCTCGAGGTTCTGCCCAGCATGTTTAAAATCCTGCTGCGCTCTCAGACCCAAAGGAAGGGTGGAAATATCCAGCTTGTGGCCTGCACCCCGACCCCTCCCTGCCTTCCCTTTACAGTCCATGTGCTCGGCCCACCAGCCAGTCTTACTAAGGTTTATTTTGCTGATGCTGAATATCAGCCATGGATCCTTTATGCAGCTGGGCAATGACCAGTAGTATTAATAAGTGAGGAGGAGCCAATGTGGCCCTCATTTCACAAGACCATCAGATCAACAGGAACCGAGACGGCCTCACTGGGTCACAGCTAGCTATATCTTCGTCTCCAGCCCTGCGCATCTTGGTGAAGGGGACAAGGAACCAGCCAAATGAACAGTGATAAGAAGACTTAATAGGCTCCAGGTCTCTTCACTGCTCCAGCAACCTAGGTGAGCAGCTCAGTTGGGCTGTGATTGGTGCACCTGGCAGCCTGCTGCCCACATTAAATGAAAGGCTGAAATTTAGGGACCTCCCACGAGCCAAGCTCCCACCCCGCCAAGACCCCATCCAGCATGGCAACAGAGTCATTCCAAGTCTGCTCACCTGTTTGCCGAGGTAGTGATCCACCCGGTACATCTCCTCTTCCCGGAAGAAAGTCCTCAGCTCGATGGCAAGCTGCTGGGCTGACTTGAGGTCATGGCCAAAAGGCTTCTCCAGCACCACCCGCAGCCAGGCTCCAGGGCGCGGCCTGCAGCTGCCATTGATGTGGTGGGCGATCTCCGCGTAGGCAAAGGGCGGCACTGAGAAGTAGAAGATCCTGCCAGCTTCCTCTAGCCCCTCCTGCTGGAGCAGAGTCCCAATCTCCCGGTTCAGGGCAGTGTAGTTCTCGGACGTCTTCAGCTGGTGATACTGGCTCAGCTTGAGGAACTGGTCCTTGACCACAGCGCACCTGTCGGGGGACACATCCGACGGGCAGGCAAGCTTCTTCAGCACCTCAAACATCAGCCTCTGTCCTGGCTCGTGTGCCGTCAGCGCAGCCCCGTGGAAAGTGAAGCTGTGGCCACTGCTCACCTGGTCCAGGTAGAGGTGGAACAGCCCCTCCCACAAGTACTTCTTGGCCAGGTCTCCTGTGGCTCCCAGCAAGACCACGGAGACATGCCCTTGGGACTCCTTGGCCAATGATGGCAGGGCACATAAGAGAAAGATGGCACACAGGGCTGCCCTCAGCATCCTGGGGGAGGAGACAAGGACCCAGGGAACCTAGAGGACGGAGAAGAGAAGGGAAACATCAAGCTACATTAGCACAGAATATGATGCCACAAAACACAACCCCAGGTGCTGGTTCTTCCACAGCACTTGAGACAGGAATTTTCACCTGGATTCCTCTCCCAAAAGTCTCTCTTCTGGTTTGCCAAAGGCGGGAGTGATCTCAGCTCTGTTGATTCAGCCCTAATTATTCACTAAGAAAAGGCCTTCATCAAATAAAGCTGAGGACCCAGACGCTGTGTTAGCCAGGTGGCTTCTGTCAACAAGGAAGACCAGATCTCATGGGCTAGAGGGGATCAATGCCATCAGCACTGAGCAACAGGGCGGGCAGACCTGGCACTAGGCATAAGCAAACTAAGCAATTGCTCTATTCACTTTTTTCGTATATGTTGTATGTGCAGGACCCCCCAAAAATCCCTGCTTTGGGCCTCCAATGGGCTAGCACTGCCGGAGGTGGGGGGGGGGGGCTTACTGCACAGGACAAGAATCCTGCATTAGTGCAGGAAGCCTCGTTACTTTCCCTGCAGTTTTCCAGAGTTTATGATTATTGCTAGCAAATATTTGCATTACAGGACTCACATGCCCCTATCAGGACTGGGCTCTGGACAAACATAAAGAAGAACACAGCACCTGCCTCGGAGACCTTCCCGCTGTGTCAGCACTAACCCCTACATGGTGAGGTTTCTGAGTGGGAGCTGCTGGCTTTGAGCTGTGGAAATGAAATCCATTCTTACACAAGTTTCTGTGCCTGCAGCAAACAAATGTGTGCGTCACGGCATGCAGGATGCTACTTCCTGCTTGGGGCTTTTCTTCCATTTTGGCACCTATGTGCATCAATATTGTCACAGCACTTCAGAGACAGGCACCACAACTGGTCGTCCCAGTTTTCTAGCTCTTTGGTTCACTTCCATAATACGCAGCCAGTTTAAGACTTACATGTAACTACGTCCCAATGAAGGGCACTGAATAAGGCTCTATGCCAAAAAAGACCAATCGGTCTGATGAAACGAATCTGGTATATGTAGCTATGAAACAGTGATGCATTTTGTGTGTGTACTTGCACCTTTATATCTCTAAGCACTCTGCCTGTCTGCAGAGATCCCCCATTCTGTTCCCAGAGTTGCTACAGCCTATAACAGAAGAGACGCATACAGTCCGCTCTCCAAAAGAAACTTAGCTTTTGTTCCTTCTTACTTCTGTTTTCTTTATACAAGAAAAGAATTTTTTCCTTATACTTCTGTTTTCTGTTTTCAAAATACAAGCAATTTTTTAGACGAAAGTACAGGTTTTGTTCTTTGTGCACAGCAGTGATGTGGGAAACCAGGAGAGAGAACCCAGAAGGACAAGTTATGAGGACAGCACAAGGGTTGATTCTTAATCTCTTGCATCAGTTGTTATCTCGCTCTATTCACTTAGTTTCCTGGAGTTGTGTGTTACTGGAGAGTAGCCACAATGATAGCACAGTTGAGATAACCCAGGGCTTTCATGGCATTTCAAACAGTTAAGCCGTATCTACCACAGAAAGTTGTGTCGCTTTAGCTACACCAGTGTAATTAAAGCATGAGAACGCCCACAAGTGCGAACACAGTCATATTGGTATAACAATGCGTTAGACCACTATAGTTACTCCTGTATTCTGTGCACACAGTAGGTTATGTACTGGCCTAACTACTTAGGTAAAAACACCATACCTCTAACTGACATAGTTACACCAGTACAAAACTGGTGTTTACACCAGGCCTTAATGAGCGAGGTTCTAAAGTGTCTCAGTGAAACAGGAAATGTATTTGACACCACAGACCCAATTAGCTTTTCCCACGTTCTGCACTTGGGGCAGGGAAACTAGTCGGTTTCACTTTCTAGCTCTCCTGTAGCAGCTGGTCAGGATGGATTTCTCCAGTGCATGGGCCTGTTTAAATTTTAATCAAAAATGAAAAAAAGAAATCCCCCAAATACCTCGTTCCTCCCAGCCCCTGGCAAAATATCATTTCAGAAATTAAAAAAAAACAGGTGACAATATTTCCATTCACATTAGGGTTTGAAACAACCCGATTTTCTTTTTACAGCAAGACTGCACCAGGGCTCTGCACTACCTTGCAGAGAGCATCACCCCATGGTATTTGATTCATTCTCCTCAGACAGGAAACACCCGTTCCCCACCAACACAGTAAATGGTCCATAATGAAGGATGCAGGTTTTTTAAGCCTGTTTCCTCTGGTGTCAGTGACCCCAACAGTCTCCGTTCAGGCCATATAGGTCAAATGTAAGGACCGGTCTTGTCAAGATTCTTGCATGAAATGGGAGCGTTGGGTATTTAGGATTTTTCTCCTGCTCCCCCAACAGCCTCATATAATCTGCCGCCAGCTTCCCCTGGCCAGCTTCCCTGACCCCGTGGGCAGGTTTGCATCTGAAGGGAGGGAAGAGGGAGAATGGAGTGAGGGAGAGCTGGTAGGTTTGGAGGATAAAGGCAAAGGAAGAGAAACAAAACCCAACCCCCACCCCCATGCAATCTCCCCTCTCCTCCAGCTTCTGCCTGGAGCTTGGCTGCTCAATGGAATGTTTCTGGCAGGGCCAGCACAGCATGACTGAGAATGGATGGAAAGTGGAGATGTAGCAGTACCCAAGTACCACTTTGTGGGCAGAGATGGGAAACAATGGCTTCTCCGCAGGCTCCCTGAATCCCTGGCTAGTGACAGCACACAGCTCCCCTCTCTCCCAACACACAGTGACCTTTACACCAACGTCCTTTCCCTTCCTCCTCCCCAAGCCACTTCAGGCCCTGGTTCTGGACCAAAGGACCTGGACTCTGATCCCCTGCCAGGCAATGGGCTGAGCGGGTCCCACCCTCCTAGCACAGTTCTAATGGGTTTCCGTACTAACAGGGTCCAAGGAAAAAAGTCTCCTCTTCAGCGCTAGTGTTTTCACTAAACCGACACAGGGAGCCCCAGGAAATCCTCACCGCCCCATCTTGAATAAATGTGATTAAAACGCACGCTGGTCTCACCCAGCAGACTCACCCCAGTAACACATGAAAACTGCTCTGGAAACTGACTTCCTCCTGTTAACTCCTGACCACAGATCTTTCTTCTCCTGCAGCCAGAGACAGGCTATGCCAGCACACACAAGACTAGCTAACCAATCAATAGGTAGACAAACAAGAGGCCTCGTTAATGATAAGCCAGCTCAGCACTTTCTGGTAAAGGAGAGGAAACAGCAAACCTGAACCTCCCATTCCCAGCAGAGAAAAAACAAATGTTCCTGTACCCACTCAGCACTTCACATTCATTGGTCCAACCAAGTTCCTTTTACATAGCTGTCCAGGAATGGGGGTGGGAGGGAAAGTTGTTTTTTTTTCAACGTGGATTCTTGATCTTTTATTTAAAAGAGTGGGAGGGGAACCCAAGAAAGGTTAAAACTAAATACTTGCACCTAGGCTAGCGGTAGATGTGTGAAATGCTGACCCAGGCAGGAAGTCCAACTTCCCAAGAATTTTCTCTGAAACATTCATCTGATTAGTTAAGACACTTGAGAATCAAACCTAACACTCATAGCGAGAAGCAGTGATAATGGCTTATAGTGAGCCTTCAGTAAGAGGGATTTAAGAAAAGACTTCCCAAAGTCACAAAAACTGAGTGAAAAAAAGGGTACATTTTAATACACACACACAAAGAAAATAAAATAAGGGTTTAATACTGTTGAGATTCTGAATGCCCTTGATCAGAGTTGAATTTGCAGATGAGGAAAGATGGTGTGGAAAGATGGAGGAAAGGCACTAGTGTAGGTCTTGACAGACCTGAGTTCTTGCCCCAGCTTCACCACAGCCTCCTTACATGACCTTGGGCAAGTCACTTTGAGGCCTTGTCTATGCATAATTAAGCCAATAAGAATGTCACCCTCTTGAGGGATGTCATTTTTCTAATGAAATAGTTCAATCAGTATCTCCCCTACCAGTTATGCAGGTATAAAGGTGCCTTATACTGGAATAGTTCATTCCTTTTCCCCGATAGGAATAGCTATACCAGTAGACGGCACCTTTCCACCAGCGTAACTGCATCCACACTGGGTGTTGTGCTGCTTTCTCTATCCCAGTTAGGTTAAAGCACTACAACTTGCGTTCGTAAACAAGGCCTTAATCTTTCTGTGCCTCAGGTCCCCAGCCATAAACGGGAACAACAACACTCCCCTTCTCCCACCTTTTGTCACAGAATCATAGAATCATAGAATATGAGAGTTGGAAGGGACCTCAGGAGGTCATCTAGTCCAATCCCCTGCTCAAAGCAGGACCAATCCCCAATTAAATCATCCCAGCCAGGGCTTTGTCAAGCCTGACCTTAAAAACTTCTAAGGAAGGAGATTCTACCACCTCCCTAGGTAACGCATTCCAGTGTTTCACCACCCTCTTAGTGAAAAAGTTTTTCCTAATATCCAACCTAAACCTCCCCCACTGCAACTTGAGACCATTACTCCTTGTCCTCTCCTCTTCTACCGCTGAGAATAGTCTAGAACCATCCTCTTTGGAACCATCTCTCAGGTATGCATCCCCCCTCATTCTTCTCTTCTGCAGACTAAACAATCCCAGTTCCCTCAGCCTCTCCTCATAAGTCATGTGTTCCAGACCCCTAATCATTTTTGTTGCCCTCCGCTGGACTCTCTCCAATTTATCCACATCCTTCTTGTAGTGCGGGGCCCAAAACTGGACACAGTACTCCAGATGAGGCCTCACCAATGTCGAATAGAGGGGAACGATCACGTCCCTCGATCTGCTGGCTATGCCCCTACTTATACATCCCAAAATGCCATTGGCCTTCTTGGCAACAAGGGCACACTGTTGACTCATATCCAGCTTCTCGTCCACTGTCACCCCTAGGTCCTTTTCCGCAGAACTGCTGCCTAGCCATTTGGTCCCTAGTCTGTAGCGGTGCATTGGGTTCTTCCGTCCTAAGTGCAGGACCCTGCACTTATCCTTGTTGAACCTCATCAGATTTCTTTTGGCCCAATCCTCCAATTTGTCTAGGTCCCTCTGTATCCTATCCCTGCCCTCCAGCGTATCTACCACTCCTCCTAGTTTAGTACCATCCGCAAATTTGCTGAGAGTGCAATCCACACCATCCTCCAGATCATTTATGAAGATATTGAACAAAACCGGCCCCAGGACCGACCCTTGGGGCACTCCACTTGATACCGGCTGCCAACTAGACATGGAGCCATTGATCACTACCCGTTGAGCCCGACAATCTAGCCAACTTTCTACCCACCTTATAGTGCATTCATCCAGCCTCTACTTCTTTACTTGCTGACAAGAATACTGTGGGAGACCGTGTCAAAAGCTTTGCTAAAGTCAAGAAACAATACATCCACTGCTTTCCCTTCATCCACAGAACCAGTAAACTCATCATAGAAGGCGATTAGATTAGTCAGGCATGACCTTCCCTTGGTGAATCCATGCTGACTGTTCCTGATCACTTTCCTCTCGTGTAAGTGCTTCAGGATTGGGCACTGTCTGTCTTGTCTATTTTGGTCCATCAGCTCTTTGGGGCAGGGACTGTCTCCTATTACTGGCATGCACAGCACCTTGCGCGATAGGCACCTAGACATGGCAGGGGCCTCTCGGTGCTGCTGTAATACTATTTACTGTGCTTTCCCCCTAGCCCTGGCTGATGGGTTTTCAGGCACACAGAGCAGCATAGAAGGCGTTTCTTTGACGTTTTTCAAACACAGGAAAGAACACCCCGTGGCTGCAGAGGAAGAATGTCACACATTAGCTGAACACAGGTTAAGCAGGTCTAACCTGACCTGCGCCGACATTTAGCGAAGGGAAACAGGAGATAGCCTCAGTGTTTTACCACAGTGTGGAATGCTCTCTCAGGAGACAATCTGGGATGAATTCTCTTTCTCCTGGGAACTACTACAAGATATATCTTCGCTCATCAATCTAACTCATATCATCTCTCCCCAGCCATCCACTGTAACTCTCCTACCCCTCCCTCCTTGCTTCTTGACCATCGGCTACTTAACCTCGATGTAGCCACTTAGGTAACCCATCAAATTGCACCAATAACCACATAGGGCCAAAAGCATAAAACATAATCCCCTTGCCTATGGTATTACAGAGAGAGATTATTTTGCAGGTGTACATGATAGTCTTTCCCTCCACTATGGAAATATAATAGAACAATATTATTATACCTGGATCAGCAACTTTTATTCAGGAGCCCTACAGTGCTTCAAATGTATTTAGATAGAGCACAACTGAAATGTTCCCACCTTGTGGGGTGCAGGGGGCTAGCCACCTAGACCACAATATAGTGCATGACAGCTGAGGAGGGGTGAGCAAGGATTTCGGCTAAGGACCCTGGCACAGCCCTCAACTCTTATAATAAAAAGCCATGGGATCCTCAGTGATCTCAGCTGCATACAGGTGTGTAAGGAGGGGGGCCAGGTTACCTGCCCAGCCGCCCCAAATCTGAGTGGTGTTGCAACTCGGTGTGCCAGGTCACAACACCACTCACTTAAATTTGCCCACGCAGTCCTGCGTCATCCAGTTAGGGCTGGGGTACTGCCTCCCCCACTGTGCCCCCGGCTGTGTGTGAAATACCCCCACGTAAACTACAGGGCATAATTTATCAACTCCAACACTGGAAGGATGAACCACCCCTAAAGGGATAGAATCTGTGACGCTACACAGTTTGGGCATCTCAACCCCTGGCATCCCAAAGCTAAGCTAACCCTTCTGGAGTTTTCTCTGCATTAGACCAGTGATTCTCAACCAGGGATACATGTAACCCTGGGGGTATGCAGATGTCTTCCAGGGGGCTACATCAACTCATCTAGATATTTACCTAGTTTTACAATAGGCTGCATAAAATGCACTAGGAATGTCAGTACAAACTAAGATTTCATACAGACAATGACGTGTTTATACGTCTCTATATACTATACACTGAAATGTAAGTACAATATTTATACTCCAAATGATTTATTTTATAATTACATGGTAAAAATGAGAAAATAAGCATTTTTTCAGTAAGTGTGCCATGACACTTCCGTATTTTTATGTCTGATTTTGTAAGCAAGTAGTTTTTAAGTGACGTGTAACTTGGGGGTACGCAAGACAAATCAGACACCTGAAAGGGCTACAGCAGTCAGGAAAGGTTGAGAGCCACTGCATTAGACAACTTGCACTGATGTAATTAAAACCAATTTAAAGTCAGTTTAGTCACACCCTACTGTAGACACATTAACTGGTTTAAAGTGCATCATACTAGTTTAGCTCAATATGGTAACTGAATTAAACTGTTATGAGCATATTTTAAACCAGTTTAAGTGTGTCTACAGAAGAGTCTTACACCAGTGTACGTAAGCCGACTTAGGTCACGTCTACACTCACATTTATGTTGGCAAGACTTTTGTCGCTCAGGGATGTGAAAAAAACACCCTCCTGAGTGATATAACTTGTGCCTGCGTGCACAGCGCTTTGTGGGTAGGAGACACTCTCCCGCAGACATAGCTTCCGCCTGTCGCAGAGGTGGCGTAATTATCCCCACAGGAGAGCACTCTCCCATCGGCACAGCGCGTCTTCACCAGACACGCTGCAGCTGCGCCAATGTAGCATGGTAGCGTAGACTTGTTTTAAGCCAAGTGGACTCCTGGGGGATTCAATTACACAGTCTCACACATTTCCAACTAAAAACTGGTTACTCAATACTTCCAATTGCAAAACACCGCCCTGCCGTGCCCAGAGCCAGCAGAATAAACCCAGTTCCCCTGGTTTATTGCTGTCATATCATATAACAAAAAGGACCCATGTAAAAATAAAACCAGACAGGATTATGTTACCCAAGAAGGATTCCTTTCCCATGTGACCTAAGGCTTAGCTATATGAGAAAGTTGCAACATTTTAACTTAAATCAGTTTTAAATCTGGGTTAGTTAAACTGGTGCAGGTCCCTGTGCAGACACTCTTATTCTGGCTGAAGAATAGCTGGTTTGGGTTTATCTGGGTAAATTCCCAAAACTTAAAAACCAAAATAACTGCTATCAAATGGGCATAAGGCAGCCCTGGTGCAAAATTAAACCCTGTTATAACAAACGCCCTGACAGCCACAAACCTGAATATAAACAGCACGATTAAAACAAATGGATTTTACAACATGACCATAAAGGCTTGTCCTGTAATAGCACCGTTCAGGCAATCCATTGAGGGTAACGCTGCCATGCATGGATGCAGGAGTCCACCACACAACCAGTTGCAGGTTGAGGGCCTTAGACTCTACTGACCAGCAAATGGGAACCAATCCCAAGGGCTTTCTCACCCTGGATGTCACTGCTCGCAGCAGTTCAGGACGCATACGGAGAGCATTCCACTTGGCCCTAACCACTGTGACATACACATTAAGGCCCTCATCCTGCAATGATCTGTCAAACTATGGGTTGTCTTCTAGGTTAGCAGTCCAATGGGGTACCCAGGGGAGGCTGAGAGACTGCCTTAGGCCCCAGTTTTTCATTACAGATCCACTAGCGCAGACCCCTTCAAATGGAGCTGATTGATCAATCAGGGCCAAAGATGTTCTCCCAAACTCTCTGCCTCTGCTAACCAAAAAGCCACCCACAGTGGGGCACAGCTCACCCTGACTTCTTTAGTACTGGGCTCTTTAAGGGAGTAAGATTGATTTTGGTTGGTCTGGGAGAGCGCTGCAGAAAAAAAAATCACCTGTCAATCACTTTTCAACACACACACACACACACACAAAGCACAGTCTTCTGAACAAAGAAAAGCACCTACAGCCTTGGGAAAACAGCCTCTACTGTCATGACTGGGTAGAAGTCTCAGTCTCCCAACTCGCTCCTGTATGAAAAAATGACAAAATGATCACGGAGTGGTAGGTTTTCACTAGTGAATTAGCATTCAGTCCACTCCGCAAAACATTTAAGAGATATACAGCACAACACTGCATGGCTTAATCCTTCTGTAAGGCTGGGCATAAATAAAACATAAAGGAAAGCGTCACCAAGGGGGAGTGAGAATCAGGAATAAAAAGTCAGCCTTCTGCACAGGGGAGTATTAGAGATGGGTTGAACCGGCACCATCAGTTCCTGGAGAGGTCAGAGGTTTAATGCCCAAGATCCCATAAAGTACAGAAGGAAAGATTCAAATTAGCACTTGATCCTTTCTATTAACTGTTCTGACAAAGCCGTGATCGCCAACCCTCACACAAAGGAGACAGAGCTTAGGCCACCAGACCCAGAAAACTGAATCACAGAATTTCTGGCAAGCAGGAGAAGCAGTCTCGCATTTATAGAGACCCCAAATCAGCATAGCATTTATTCCTCAATGACACAGAAGGCAAACCCTTGGCAATACAAGGGTTAGCCAACATCTGAAGTGCATCCGATGAAGTGAGCTGTAGCTCACAAAAGTTCATGCTCAAATAAATTGGTTAGTCTCTAAGGTGCCACAAGTACTCCTTTTCTTTTTGCATCTGAAGTGTGCGTTTCTTGCTACTCCAACCAGCGTGTCTAAGTGGAGATCTAAAATACTCCTCATCCGCCTTCCTCAGGCTCATTCCAACCCAGTAATTTAGTTGTTAAACCCCTCAGCACCAAAGGTCAGGAGAAGAATTTCATCGAGGTTGTGGAACCATGCACAGAGGTAACCAGTGTCATCATGGGCAATAACTAGCGAACAATTTACCAAAAACAAAAAAACAAACCACAGAGTTACAGAGGCAGAAATGGGGAAGTGTATTTCCTTTGTTGAGATCTAAGGAAAAGTTACCTTAGAAGAGGGGCATGTCCTGTAAAGTACCCCCACAGAAACAACCTACACATAAATAACTTTGTTCCCTTCCCTTGCCCCAGGCATCACCAAAACCCACACCCCAGAAATAAATCGCTCCTCACACACACCATCTCTCTACCCACAAACTACTGACTGAGCTCCTCCCCTTCACGCCTCCTCCGGTCCCAGCATCCTCCACGGAACAGAAACCAAGTCCGCTCCGCAAACTGACTTGTGCAAGAAGAAAGAGCCCGAGGCCATGGGGCTTTATTCCACACGCAGCCCAAGCCAGGGAAGGGGAGGAACTTTCCCCTATTCCGCCCGCCCCAAAAGCACTAGCGGACCCCTATCTCCCCTCGAAGTGGGGCTACCCCCAAGTCCGAGTCTAGTTCTGCAGAGCCACAGCGGACACGCGCTCCTGTGCCGGGAGAGCCCACGCTGCGCTGCGCTGCGCTGCGCGGCCCCCTGGGTCCCCGCAGCAGTTTGCCCGCTGGGCGGAGTGCACGGCGCTGCAGCAGGCTCTGCTCCCACCGCTCCCACCACACGTTTCGCAGCGGCTCACCCCACGCCGCAGCCGGGCAGGGAGCCCCCTCCCCGCCGTACTCACGCGGAGGGCCAAGCCTCGGGAAAACCCACCCTGGGCCGGGCCGGCTGCAGCTGCGGGCTCCGCCTCCCGCACCGGCGCACGGGGCTCCGCTCCTCCTCTTGCGAGTAAAGTCTATGGTTCACGCTGCACTGGCTCCCGCTATGGAGAGGCGGGAGGGGGCAGAAAGACGGGATACGTGGATTCTTAGAAAGAAAAGGAGGACTTGTGGCACCTTAGAGACTAACCAATTTATTAGAGCATAAGCTTTCGTGAGCTACAGCTCACTTCCTCAGATGCATATCGTGGAAACTGCAGCAGACTTTATATATACACAGAGAATATGAACCAATACCTCCTCCCACCCCACTGTCCTGCTGGTAATAGCTTATCTAAAGGATAAAGGATCTTAGGGATTCAGCTGCAAGGGTGGGTCCCGCCCCCAAGCGAGGCAGCTCCAGTCTCAGAGGGGCCAGATGTTTTTTTTCCCCAAAGAGTTTAGCTCCCATCTGAGCACTTAAATGAAGCTGGCCAGATTTCCAAAAGTTCCCAGCAGCTGTGGAGCCCACAGGACCTGTCAAGTTTCGAAACAAAGCCCTGGGTGCTTTCTCCCACGCTGCCCACATGCTTGGGAACAGCTCCCAGTTAGCCTCCCCAAAGCTACCTTGTTAGCCACCGTCAAATCCCTCCTCCAAACTCTCCTTTGCCATGTTGCCTACAAAAAACTTGACAACCGTTCGATTACTGATGTGCTGAGATTACTGCCTGTCAGGCTGACCCATATCCCATGGTTTCCTTTTCATCCCTGATCTAGCTCTTGTCTTAGAGCGTAAGCTCCTTGGGGCAGGGACCATCTTCTTGTTCTGGGTTTGTATAGCACCTAGCACAGTCAGGTCCTGGACCATGATTCAGGCTCCTAGGCTCTATGACAATACAAATAATAATCAGGGCTGTCGATTAATCACAGTTTACTCACACGATTAACTCAAAAAAAGTAATCACGATTAATCACAGTTTTAATCGCACTGTTAATAGAATACCAATTGACATTTATTAACTATTTTTGGATGTTTTTCTACATTTTCAAATATATTGATTTCAATTACAATGCAGAATACAAAATGTACAGTGCTCACTTTATATTACTTTTGATTACAAATATTTGCACTGTAAAAATGACAAACAAAAGAAATAGTATTTTTCAATTCACCTCACACAAGTACTGTAATGCAATCTCTTATTGTGAAAGTGCAACTTAGAAATGTGGATATTTTTTTTTGTTACATAACTGTACTTAGTAACCAAACAATGTAAAACTTTAGAGCCTACAAGTCCACTCAGTCTTACTTCTTGTTCAGCCAATCGCTATGAGGAAAAAGTTTGTGTACATTTACAGGAGAAAATTCTCCCCGTTTTTTATTTACAATGGCACCTCAAAGTGAGAAAAGGCATTGACACCTGTATGTGCATGAGTGTGTGTGTGATACCTGCTGGGAGAGCAATATAGCAGTGCACAGACAATCCAGGAAGTTTTTGGAAAGTGTAGGGGACAATTTCCTGGTGCAAGTGCTGGAGGAACCAACTAGGGGCAGAGCTCTTCTTGACCTGCTGCTCACAAACTGGGAAGAATTAGTAGGGGAAGCAAAAGTGGATGGGAACCTGGGAGGCAGTGACCATGGGATGGTCAAGCTCAGGATCCTGACACGGGGAAGAAAGGAAAGCAGCAGAATACAGACCCTGGACTTCAGAAAAGCAGATTTTGACTCCCTCAGGGAACTGATGGGCAGGATCCCCTGGGAGAATAACATCAGGGGGAAAGGAGTCCAGGAGAGCTGGCTGTATTTTAAAGAATCCTTATTGAGGTTACAGGGATAAACCATCCCGATGTGTAGAAAGAATAGTAAATATGGCTGGCGACCAGCTTGGCTTAACAGTGAAATCCTTGCTGATCTTAAACACAAAAAAGAAGCTTACAAGAAGTGGAAGATTGGACAAATGACCAGGGAAAAGTATAAAAATATTGACAGGTTTCAGAGTAACAGCCGTGTTAGTCTGTATTCGCAAAAAGAAAAGGAGTACTTGTGGCACCTTAGAGACTAACCAATTTATTTGAGCATGAGCTTTCGTGAGCTACAGCTCACTTCATCGGATGCATACCGTGGAAACTGCAGCAGACTTTATATACACACAGAGAATATGAAACAATACCTCCTCCCACCCCACTGTCCTGCTGGTAATAGCTTATCTAAAGTGATCACCAAGTTGGGCCATTTCCAGCACAAATCCAGGTTTTCTCACCCTCCACCCCCCCACACACAAATTCACTCTCCTGCTGGTAATAGCCCATCCAAAGTGACAACTCTCTACACAATGTGCATGATAATCAAGTTGGGCCATTTCCTGCACAAATCCAGGTTCTCTCACCCCCTCACCCCCCTCCAAAAAACACACACACAAACTCACTATCCTGCTGGTAATAGCTCATCCAAAGTGACCACTCTCCCTACAATGTGCATGATAATCAAGGTGGGCCATTTCCAGCACAAATCCAGGTTTTCTCACCCCCCTACCCCCATACACACACAAACTCACTCTCCTGCTGGTAACAGGTCATCCAAAGTGACCACTCTCCCTACAATATGCATGCTAATAAACAATGGTCACAGAAACACCACCCTATACCGGAAACCTACTGACCGCTATTCCTACCTACATGCCTCCAGCTTTCACCCTGACCACACCACACGATCCATCGTCTACAGCCAAGCTCTGCGATACAACCGCATTTGCTCCAACCCCTCAGACAGACACAAACACCTACAAGATCTCTGTCAAGCTTTCTTACAACTACAATACCCACCTGCGGAAGTAAAGAAACAGATTGATAGAGCCAGAAGAGTTCCCAGAAGTTACCTACTACAGGACAGGCCTAACAAAGAAAATAACAGAACGCCACTAGCCGTCACCTTCAGCCCCCAACTAAAACCCCTCCAACGCATTATTAAGGATCTACAACCTATCCTAAAGGATGACCCAACACTCTCACAAATCTTGGGAGACAGGCCAGTCCTGGCCTACAGACAGCCCCGCAACCTGAAGCAAATACTCACCAACAACCACATACCACACAACAGAACCACTAACCCAGGAACTTATCCTTGCAACAAAGCCCGTTGCCAACTGTGCCCACATATCTATTCAGGGGACACCATCACAGGGCCTAATAACATCAGCCACACTATCAGAGGCTCGGTCACCGGCACATCCACCAATGTGATATATGCCATCATGTGCCAGCAATGCCCCTCTGCCATGTACATTGGTCAAACTGGACAGTCTCTACGTAAAAGAATAAATGGACACAAATCAGATGTCAAGAATTATAACATTCATAAACCAGTCGGAGAACACTTCAATCTCTCTGGTCACGCAATCACAGACATGAAGGTCGCTATCTTAAAACAAAAAAACTTCAAATCCAGACTCCAGCGAGAAACTGCTGAATTGGAATTCATTTGCAAATTGGATACTATTAATTTAGGCTTGAATAGAGACTGGGAGTGGCTAAGTCATTATGCAAGGTAGCCTATTTTCCCTTGTTTTTTCCTACCCCCCCCCCCCGACGTTCTGGTTTAACTTGGATTTAAACTTGGAGAGTGGTCAGTTTGGATGAGCTATTACCAGCAGGAGAGTGAGTTTGTGTGTGTGTGTGTCTGTCCCTGGGGAAAAAAAAAAGGGGGGGGGTGAGAAAGCCTGGATTTATGCTGGACATGGCCCACCTTGATTACCATGCACATTGTAGGGAGAGTGGTCACTTTGGATGATACGCCATGCACCGCTACAGACTAGGGACCGAATGGCTAGGCAGCAGTTCTGCAGAAAAGGACCTAGGGGTGACAGTGGACGAGAAGCTGGATATGAGTCAACAGTATGCCCTTGTTGCCAAGAAGACCAATGGCATTTTGGGATGTATATGTAGGGGCATTGCCAGCAGGTCGAGGGACATGATCGTTCCCCTCTATTTGACATTGATGAGGCCTCATCTGGAGTACTGTGTCCAGTTTTGGGCCCCACACTACAAGAAGGTTGTGGAAAAATTGGAGAGAGTCCAGCGAAGGGCAACAAAAATTATTAGGGGACTGGAACACATGACCTATGAGGAGAGGCTGAGGGAACTGGGATTGTTTAGTCTGCGGAAGAGAAGAATGAGGGGGGATTTGATAGCTGCTTTCAACTAGCTGAAAGGAGGTTCCAAAGAGGATGGATCTAGACTGTTCTCAGTGGTAGCAGATGACAGAACGAAGAGTAATGGTCTTAAGTTGCAGTGGGGGAGGTCTGCGTTGGATATTACTTTTTCACTAGGAGGGTGGTGAAACACTGGAATGCGTTACCTAGGGAGGTGGTGAAATCTCCTTCCTTAGAAGTTTTTAAGGTCAGGCTTGACAAAGCCCTGGCTGGGATGATTTAGTTGGGGATTGGTCCTGCTTTGAGCAGGGGGTTGGACTAGATGACCTCCTGAGGTCCCTTCCAACCCTGATATTCTATGATTCTATGTGTATACACGCAAAAATATCTGTCTTGAAATTTTGGGCCCAACCCTGTTCCCATTTAAGTCAATGGGAATTTTGTCATTGACATCGGTGGGGGAAGGATTGGGATATTTCCTTCCAAAGAATGTTGATGCAGAGTTTTTCTTAACAGCTAATTTGCTGGCATTGAGGTCTTCCTTCCTTCCTTCCTTCCTTGTAAACAACTACATTGACATACTTATTATGGGGAGAAAACCCCAAATAAGGATGTATATAGATTCTATACAGAGAGATTTTAAAAAAGCTCAGTGTCCATTTAAATCAAGATTTTTATTATTCCATGTGGATAGTGCATCTTTGAATACCAGCTTCTACTTTCGTATTGATTTCTGATTGACTGATTCAGGTTTAACAATCACAGTAGCTTTATTTGTACTGTCTGAGAAGTTTTGCTAATTATTTTGTTACAGACAACGGCATTATATCTGGGAAACACCTTGAGGACAAAGCACAAAGCCAGCAGGTCAGTGATGTCCCCATTGTGATGGCGTGGTGCTGCAGGGAGCTGCATTGCACTGAATTCCACAATGCAGATCTGATGTGCAGTGCTGCACTTGGAAAAAGCTGAACTGCATGAATACTGCCGAGGAAACTCAACGGCCTCTTCTGAACATGTGATAATTTAATGCAAAGAAACCTGATGTTAATGCATCATTAAGGATGAGAATTTAAAAATGCACCAAGGTCAGAAAATAATGAAGCGACAGTCCTCACACCCATGTTAACTGGGCCAAACTGCACAGCTGTGTTATTTTTACTGAGCTGCACTGCAGCAGCGCCTTAGTACAGGATTTTGGATCAGAGTCCAGGCTGTTAAATGCACGCCTCAATGTACTGCACAGAAGCAAGGTGGCTGAGCTATATCACAGTGGCAGTGATGTGACGCTTTGTTATTATTCTCCATCTTATTCTGTGAACCAGAAGAGTTTGGTTATTCAGTGGTGGGTGAAGTGACAAGCTCTATATATCCCTTACTTACTGCACAGGGTGGTGTTGTGAAGTTTGTTTGTTTGTTGGAGTGTTGTTTGTAGGTGCTTTGAGATCCTCAAGGAAGGTGATATTGCTATTACTATTTTATTGTTTATCTTGTAATAACATCTAGAGGACCCACCTTGAGATCAGAGCCCCAGGGGGCTTGGTGCTGTACATGCACACACAATAAGAGACAGTCCTTACTCCAAAGAGCTTACCATCTAAATAGACAAGACAAACAAACGGTGGTAGGAGTAGGAGAAGTAATGTGCCCAAGGTCACATGCCTGGTCAGCAGCAGAGCAGAACCTAGGTCTCCTGAGTCCCAGCCTAGTGCCTTAGCCACTGGACCAGCTTGTGTCTCTTTCTAAGTATGTTACATGAGCTGTTGGGTGTCAGCCCAGTTCCCCATGGACACGAGCACACATCACAAACTCACCAGTACATTTACCACTCATTGGCACCTTCATTTGAAAGTGCAGCAGGGAGGTCAAGGATCAAGGGTGTGATCCTACAAAGTGCTGAGCACCTTCTCGGAGGTGCTGACTGCCCTAGACTCCCAGTGATGTTGCGGGCAGTCAGTACCTTGTAGGACTGGGACCTGGTGAGCCATGGAGAATGAAATCCCCTCTGGCCCCTGGAGGACAATCCCTGTCATGGACTCAGGCACACGGATGGCACAGCCCAGGAGAAGCCTGCACTGCTAATGCCCTTGCTGTGCATGGAGAGCTGCAGACTCCCAAGGTGCCAAGCTAGCACTTTTCTCAAACACTCAGTTCCACTGGAAAAAAATACAGATCTACTGATGAAATAAGGATCAGATAAAGGCACATGGACACTCCCTTATGCTGGCCCAGCTACACCAAGCTGAGTTTAGCACTAGATACTTGGGCAAGCTTGGAGGCTTTACTGATTAACTTTCTCAACCCCTCTACTTTGGTGCATTGCATCCACCCTATAAATGATCCCAGAGATTTGGAGACGCACTGTGTCTGTTGTCGCTTCCACTGAGCCTCTGGGAAAGCAGGATTGCATAGAAGCCATGATTCTGGAGACCTGTTTGGGGTGTAGTTCAGTGTGGTACAGCGCTGGCCCATGCATCTTCAGCTACTGGCCATTTAATACCTAGCATTATAGCTGCCTTGTGCATTGGCTTTTTCATAACAAACTATACACCCCCTCCCCCAAGCTTTGCAGAATGAAAAATGAACAAGATGGCATCGGAGGGTGGAAAAATTAAACCATTCAGACTTAAAACCAATTACCAAAGGGGGGGTGCAATTATGATGAGAGTCAGGGGAGGGATTTTCAAAAGTCGCCTCTGATTTGGGAGCTGCAGGTGCTCGACACCTCCAAAAACTTGGCCTAAAGTATTTCAAGTTGGGTACCCACAACTGGAGGCACTCCTGATGGCTGTCCTCTTGGCCTTGCCCCCTCTCTGTGTCTCTGCATCTTCTGTACATCAAGATACCATCCACCTTCATAAAGGGCTTTGGTACCTATGGATGAAAAGTATTTAATTTGTTAATGTCTTGCCTCAAACCTATCCCCCTGGCCCGCCCTCCCCCACTCTCTCTGCTTCTTTGCTACACCAACATATTGCAGCTTGCCTTAATTAAGACCCCATTCCTGCACCTGGCACCACACGGCCAGCACTCTGCATTAAGTTCAGTGGGGTTCCATTGCAGCTGTAGGGGTCCACCTGTGCAACTCCAGTTGCAGGCTCAGGCTTTCAGCCTGGAAGCATGTCAGAGTAGAGCCTGTCCCCAACTGTAGGTCCCGTTTGCCACTGCCCTGCACCTAGGTAGCTGTTTTGCACCATCGCAGAGCGGGTGTAAAATGGAATCAGTCTGAGCGGGTTGCACGTCATACCCAGGTTTGCCCCTTCTGTAAATAACTCCACAGGGTACAGATAGGAGTGAATTTGGGCCCTATACATTTGTGAAGCACTTCGTGCAATGGGACTCCACCTGACTGGGGCCTCTTTGGGCAGCTGCATTACAAATCATACATTCTAACAGAGGCATTTACTGTTCCGAGGGGGGCGGAGCTGGAGGGTCTTAGAATGTGCTGTGTCCTTCCTGTTAGGGCTCCCGTCACCTGAGCTCAGTCACGTGAAGTCCTGTTCCTGCTAAATCTAAGAGGTCCCAGTGCATTCTGCAATAGCTCAGCGCCACATGGCAGCGTCTGTAAGTGCACGGAACCAGACTGAGACTCGGACGCCAGCCCAGGCCCTCTAAGGGATGTAGCCTCCGAACTTCAATGGAAGGAGCCTACATACCTTTGAGGAGCTGGATGAATCCAAGATGGAATGGAAGGATCCACAATAGAAGCCTTTTGACTAGAGGTGAGCACAGGATTTGGGCTTGTCTGATCAAGGACGGCTTGGCATAGGGCTTTCACCCAGCTGATAGGAATTTTACGCCACACCGTTTAATACATATATATACACACCACGCCCTGGAGTGCCCTGAGCTAAAGCTAACCCACCATCTCCCAGTGCTGTGGAGGGACCATGGACCCCCAGCCAGCAAGGGGGCAGATAAATCATCTTAGCAATTCAAAGAGGCGAAGTGGATCTTCCCTTTCTTGGAAATGAGCGCCTCCTGCACCGCTCTCCCTGTCCACGGCTGAGACCCAAAAGAGGAAAAAGAGCCTTGCACAAAATGGCTCTGCGGCTCAGAGAAATCACGCGCTGCACCAGGGCTGGTGTGGGCTGAATCCAGCCAGACCCTCAGAGGCTGTGAAGCACCAGCGCTGACGTCAACAGAGTGATGTTGATTTACACCAGCTCAAGCTCTGGAACCTTGCTTGGTGTTGTCCTGCACGCCAGGACTAAAACCTAGGGCAATCAGATGAGCGGAGGGCTTTTCTTCTCAGACAGAACCTCTCATTGGATTCCTGGCGCCCTTCTAAATCGGCTGGGAGAAGATGGGGATTAGCAGCGTTCCTAAACTTAGATGAGATTCTCCCTTCTTCTTTATATCCTCTACTCTCTTCTTTATGTGTTCCATTATCCATGTCAAGCCCTTCCCTTCCCCCCCCCCCCAGCCCCTGCTGGCCTGAGCACCAGCGCTAGGAGTAACTTTCGAACAAGTTCCAACCTGCCCCCAAAACGTGGACCCAAGAGGGAGGGGAAAGGGGCCCCACAGTTTCTGCGCAGGCATGATTGGTTTTGGTTTTGCCAGAGGTGCCTCTCCACGTGAGCCCATCCAGCAGGCAATCAAATGGAGCCTTTACCTGGCCAGAAAACGGGGTGGGGGGGGCAGTGCCTTCCTATAGGATCAGCGTTCTTGCAATGTCAGGGATTTCAATCTCTTCCCCCCCCCCCTCCCCACCGCTGGCTTGCTTGTCAGAAGAGCAGCTCGGGCCTCTCCCGGCCTCATTTCAGTGCAAGCACCCACCTGACACTCCTTATTGGAGGTCCTGCCTCCCCACTGGGAGCCGCAGCAGCCTGCCAGCGACTCTTGCAGCTTCAGCCAGGACCCATCTGCGAGGAAGAGAGCTGCGCAAAGCGGATCTGCGGGAAGAGGAGAGGTAACTTTCCGGGGGGATTCAGAACTTGGCTGGAGTCAGTGGCTTGTTGTTGCTTTGCCTTCACACCCGTTAGCAATGATCATTGTTAAAGGAGTGTTCATATTTCCTTCCCAAGGGTCGGGGTATTTCATGCAAATTGTCGAAATTCATAAGATCTGGGATTCCCACCCCCCCTTAAACTTTCTAGGGGCGCTTGCTAATGAGCTGCCCCCGGTTCAGTTCTTTCTTGCCTTGAACTCTGGCTGGGGATCAGTGCAGGGACGGGTCGGTCAGTATCGTCCAGAAATGGATTATTTGGGATGTTAAAGTCTCTGTAGCATTGCTAGAGACTGTTTGGCCGCTTGTCTGGGGCTTCCAGGTTGCAATATCTTCGCTGTTTGATTTTTCTGGGCCGAGGGGATGGATTGATTTTTATGTCCCCAGTTTGATGCAGTCCTGCTGCAATCCCCAGCTCCCCGGCAAACTGCAGACAGAGCCTTGGCTGAGGGAAGGAGTGCATCAAAATGCATCGCCTTCCCACTCGGGCAGCGGCGGGGAGGGTGTCTTCCTGGGTCCCTCTCTACCCCATGTCCTCCCCCAGTCGCCCCCGTTGTTACCCCTACCTGTGTGCGGGCGCTTGCAGGTTGAGATTCAGGAGATTGAAGGAGAAATTGGACACTGCCGCTTTAAGAGTGCCGTAATGCGAAAGCTTTTCTCCTTCAAGTGATCTGCAGAGGAGCAGCAGCAGCCTCAGCCAGGGGATTTCCCCCTTCCTTGATGCTCTGAGCTCTCCACGGCTGCCAGCCAGCAAAGGGAAGCGCAGCCATCAGGCCTTCGCACGATCAGCCTCAAGTTTCCCGACTCTTTTTATTATTATTTATTATTGTTTTAAAAATATGTCAAGGGAGGGGATGGAGGTCCTGCCGTGACCTATTCAAGTTTGGACCGCAGCTCCTGCCTTCAGCAAGATCCTGGCCTGGTGCATTCAGTCCTGTTTAACTAACTGAGTTGGGTTTTTTTTTAAACAAGTGTCTCGTGTTTGCTTTATGAAATCAGGAGATACAGAGCCGCATGACCTCTGAGCATCAGTGCCTTGCCACGGGAGGCAAAAGTAGAATTTATCTTGGGAACATGCTGGTACAGTCAGTGCAAGACCTGGATCTTCTTCTGGGGGGATGTGACTCTGGACAAAATCTGCTAATGGAATGAGGTTTGAATGATGCTTTATTGTCGATTTTCAAAGATAAACCACAATAACTGGCATTAGGGACGTGATTCTTTCTCTTAACTAGTATGGGGTTTCTTCCCCACAGTGCAAAAATACAGCTACAAACTCTCAATTAAAAATTAACGCAGATTTTGTCAGTTGCCAGTTCTGTGAGATCGATAGGAATGTGAATGGATGGAGGGGGGGGGGGTGGGGGAGGGGAGAGGAATTGAACTCTGAGCAGTTGTTAATTCTAGTGAAATGTAATAACAGCAAAGTCAGCTGGGTTGAAATCTCTCGGGATAAATATTTCACATGCTCTCCCTGTCTATCGGGGGAGAAAAGCTGCTCTGAAAGCGGTTTTTAGAAAACACCAAGTTAGTTCCTTGCTGCTGTAGGAAAAAGCACTTGGTGACATTTAGCCGGGGCCTGCCATGGCCACGTTTTTGTCTGCATTTTTGGTGATGTCATTCGGCACCAATGAGAACGTTTCTTCAAAGAGTCTCCACTGATGGCTGAGTGACTTTTCTTGTCCATAACTTCTTCGAAAGTAGGGGAGTGTCTTTACTTGTCTTTGATCTGTCATAGTAATACCTGGCAATTGTACTGCCGTCTTTCACCTGAAGATTGCATGATGGTTTACAAATGCCAATCAAGTAAACCCCAGATCTGTGGAAAAGGTAAGTATTAGCCCCATTTTATAGAGGAGTAAACTGAGAATCAGAGGCTGAATTCCCAAGGTCATGCAGCCAGTCAGTGGCAGAGGCTGGGCTTGAACCAAGGTGTCCTGAGTTTGACACTTCTGCTTCAGGCACAGCGGGTCAAATTTGCAGATGTTAATTTATATCAGGGTTGAATTTGTCCTCGTGTCTGCTCTGCATCTCTGGCTGAGTCCTCGATAGGTTGTAAGACCCTGATCAGGTTTGTGTGCTGTGAAAAATCAAAAGCTAAAGTACGTAAAACATTAAATGATGGCAAACAATAATTCTGGATTGCACTGGCTCATAGTGCGTGTCTTGAATGTCCACATGGACTATCATACAGTTACCAAGAATTAAGCCTGGTCTTTTCAAAAATATTAATGCACTGATACATTTGTGTGGCTCCTCATCAGTGGCACTGCGTAATTCATAGAGAGAAAGTACTGTATACTAGTAATCATGTGTGTGACTAACATAAAGGCTGATGGTTTTTAATTGGGGACAGACTATTATGGGATGAGTGACTTTCCTAGACTGGGCCGGAGCTGATGATGCAGAGTTCCAAAGAATGGGCTGCACTGCAGAATCTGTAGGACCAGACCCTGGTTCTGTCATCAGCCACTGCCGTATGAAATAAGATACCTTTATAAAGAGTCGTGAAGAAGGGAGGATTCCACCAGGAGCGGGAAAATATGCCCATCTACTCAAAGCATGTGAGATCCAGGGGATACAGAGAGCAGAGCAGCTTCAATGTGCCTAGGAGTTTGGCTTTCTAGAAGAATATACCTGCTGAAAGCTGTTCCTTCCTGCCTCCCAGCAGGGAGGGCAAGACGGCCCTGCCTCAGATGCTAGAGAAAAGAGAGGTGGTTTATAGAGGACAAGGTGGGCCCAATTCAGTTCTGGTATAAGCAGGTTCAACTCAAACTGGAGTCTCTGGACCAAATTTGGAGGTGAAGAATCCGGTGATGTGAGTTACACGTAACCATTTATGCCTCCTGTCACTGTGCGACGTGCACTAGTATGGGAATGTAACAGAGGGGAAGGAGAAATGCGGCAGACAAACTGTTAGGGGAGTGTAAGATAAGTCAGCAGAGGTTGCTTTATCTGACATCCCGCTGGTACTTTTGGTAGATGTAACGGTTGCTTTGATCACCTACTGGATGCCGTCCTTAGTGCGAGTTAGACTCCTTAACCAAGCGCACCCTTTGAGTCACCTTGGATTTTGGCCCGCTATAGGTATTACACAGAACAATCCACATGCAATTGACATGAATCTAAAGCCAGCCAGGATTCGGAATATTCTAAGCACAGGCATAGAGTCTATGCTTCTCTGCATGGAGTCATGACCTAAAAATCTCGACCTGCAGGAGACCGTAGCACCCTGAATCATAATCCTTAAAGCTGACACTCGTGGTGTAATGAGTGACACTTTTGTGAGCTGTGTTATTTTTGGGCTATTATGGCATTTCATTTACCCATGCACTAGTCTCTGTCTCGTAGATATGACTAATGTTTCTTCTCTATAAGTCCTAGCATGAAGTGCTAACCAAAATTAAGTGCACACGATGCACACTCCTTGCCCCCTCTTGGGGCTGATGAGGTTGGGCAAGGAGAGATCAGAGCCAGGTCTGCATGGTCATAGCTGACCTGGCTGCTGGCATAGCCCAGGGTGTTTTGGTTTGCATGTTTAAGGAGTGGAATTTGCAGCAGATCAGTCCTGTCTACTGGTTTGTAATTCTCTCCACCTCTAGTGGGAGAAGGGTTTGGAAATGGTTGAGGGAGATTTGTTTAAGTGGCAGCCGCCTGTGTTGTTTTTGCAGTTGAAGGTCATGGATGCTGTTCCTAGTGCCCCACTCGCAGAAGTGTACCCCTTAAATATTCTGGTACATCTGCAGTTTATAAATTGTCACCCTCACTGCTGCTGCTGACACTTGTGTGGTGTGGCATAACCAGAGGCTACACACAGGCTTTGGGGATGCCTTGGAAATAAACGAGTGATCGGGTTCCCCTTTACCCTCCCCCCTAGCAGCGTGTTCTCCAGGCACTGTCCAGCCCTGCAGCAAATGTACATGTCCATAAATCAGTCGTTTCCATGAGAGCTGGTTTAAAGAGGTAGGGGGTGAAAGCAGCCGTGGAGAGGAGAGGCTATTTGTCCACTTCAAGAAGGGATTATTAAATGCTCTCCAAAATGAGACGCCTATTGGCAGTGCTGTTTCCCATGAAGAATCTAAATGGTGCTTATGCATCCAGTACCAGCCTGTTCTCCCGCAAACCTGAAAGGCTTGGAGCAGGGCTGGGGGGCAGGGTGTGGGGGGGGTAAGGGAAGTGTGCTTTTAGTGCCACTTCTCTCAAAACCTCTGCAGATTCTTCCAGTTGGCTGCTTTGCTGCAGAATCCACAGTGATCACAGATGCAAGGGAGTGGGAGGGAGAAACTGGCTGTCTCAGTTGTGCAGTGTGATGCACCACTGTCTAAATTTACAAGAAGTACTTCAGCACGGTAAATGGCGTTTTAGCCCTCCCTGTCTGATGCAGGAACCCTGCAAAAATCTTAATGGTTTTCTTCTTTATTCCCAGGCCTGGGTCTAAATGTCCTTCAGAGGTAACTTTTCCAGCTAAGCCCTTAGAATCTCTGGTTGTGCTGTGAGTGCTAAGCTGTGGCAGGCTTGCCATCCAGTTGCTCTTCTCTAGCCTTTCCCCTCATCTTCTGCCAAGAGAGAGGGGCCCCATTTATGGGAGAGAACCACTGAGAGCTAGCAAATGTTTTTTCTATCGACTTCAACAATCTTTTGCAACAAATAACAATCGTGTGTATATGAAACTGGGACAAAGAACTTCTGACTGCAACTTGCTTTCCTGTAATAAGCGTAAAGTGACCTGCTGTGTTAATACATAGCTAAAGAAAAAAATGAGTCAAGAGGATATTTCTTGGGGACACTGCCCTGCCCTTTGTTTAGAACCAGAAAGTGAAAGTCATTAGAAACAGAGCAGTCTGTTTTTTGTATTCTGGTAGCACCCAAAGGTCCAACCAAGGTTGCTGTGGGTCCCTTGGGAACAGGATAGGCAATGGTCCCTGTCCCCAAATCTTACAGTCTAAAACCACAGGACTGACAAACAGATATAGACAAATTATGTGTTTTGTTGTTAAAAGCACAGAACTAACCTATGATCCAGCTTCCATATTTCGCAAATGGAGGTGGAAAGAAATATTGGCTTAAAAACGTTCATGGTTTTTAATCTAACACCAATCTTCAATATTTTCCTCTGGACAATCCCTCCCTTTAAAAATCAACCAGTCGGTGTGGAGCAGACTCAGCGCCTCGTGGTAGCGTCTGGACCACAGTGTGCATGTGCTGGACATAAAACAAATGTTCACAAATGGACAGTCATCTGTGGCCTTCGGGGAAGCTGCCAGATTTGGGGTGTGCTGAGGGTTGGGGAAGGATCAGGTCTTTTTAAAATGGTACATGCTGGCATAACCCCTGAGGGACAGCCACATCCTATTCCTGAGGGCTGAACAAGCATGCACACTGGACGTGCTTCAACAGAGTTTGAACCACATATGAGGCGGAAAGCTCTCTCTAGATTAGCTGATACTGATTTGCAAGTGAGACAGCATTGTCAGTGCGACAACGGGGAATGATGCTAATCTTCCAAAAGCTGATAGAGTGCTAGGCTAGAGTGACTGCTACGCTCCAAGGAGAGGCACTTGAGGTGCTCCAGGCAAGGAGACCACCGTGAGCAAAACTTGGATCCAAAGGACCTTGAGCTTGGGGGAAAGTTTATATCCAAACTCGGTAAGACGAGGCTTCCCTTTAGAGTTTCTTGGGCTGTTGCAATGGTGCACAAATAGGAGCAATGGGATACAGTCAAGAAGAGGTGACCTTAGGTTGAATAGCAGGGAAAAAAAAAAATCTTAATCGTGAGATCTACCTGCCTGTGAAAACCAAGGGAAAAGGTTGAAGCCCCAGTGGAACTGTCCTTTTATACGAAGGTCCCTTTCTGCCACTCTGACAGCGGAGAGGGAAAGTAAAGTGAACATCAAATACTTATGCTCACTATAATGCCTCTTTATACTGCTAGAGAGGTGGAAAGGAGCCTTAGTATAAGACTTGGGCAACTACCGGCTTAGTTATTTCTCTCTCTAATTACTGCACATCACCAGCGCAGAGGGGGCAGAGGAGGGCGGAAGAAATGATGGGAGGGTGGAAGAAATGATGAATGCAAACACTCTTCCTTTTTGCAGAAACCAACTAGCCAGCAAAGCATGATTTCCCTGCGATGCCTGGCACTGCAGCAGGAGCCCTGTCTGATGCAGGGAGGAGGGCGGAGAGGGAGCTGCATGCCGCATGAGGAATGGTTGAGACTCAGACCACCTCCCGCCCCATCCTTCTACAGCAACAGAGTTGGTTAGAGATAGTAGCAGTCCCAGGCTGAGTGTCCTTGGTGTGTCAGGTCGTGAGCTGTGTTGTGGAGAAGGTGCCTATAGAAAGGGGGCGTTCTACTTGTGGGTCACAATGGCTGAGCATGCCCTTGGAGCGCTGTGACTGCAGGATCTATGGGGTCGCTAGGCTATTGCTGTAGAACAGGTGTTATTGAGATAAGGGCTGCTGTGTTCTACTTGTGCATTAGAGGCTTCCCCTCACCCCCTCTTCTGTCCCTTCTTGTGTCTCCCTCCACCCCTTGGTTTGCTGAAGTGTGAGCTCCTCCCTAGCTGGGCATCCACCCCCTTTCAATGAACTGACACCAGCCACATGTGCCCTTGGCTTCCCCCACGGTGCGGTGTTGGGCTGCAGTGGGAACTGGCATCTGCAGAGCCCGTGCTCTCGCTCAGCCTTTCGTCTTTGCTCTTGTAACTGTCCTCGCTGCACCAGAGGTGGGATGCGGAGAGCTCTGGAAGCAAGAGGCCTCCATTGATCCACGGACCATGTGCTGCAGCGTAGGGACTGCTAGCCGCATTCTGCAGGGACTTGGGGAGAACGTCCTCGCTAGGGGACGTCCCCGGGTGCTGATTCCAGGCCAGACCTCTTGGCAGCACAGCTTGTTAGCTGAGCAGAATTCTGCCTGTCTGCGGTGTGGGGAGGGAAATGTGCTGAGCCCATGGGGCTCCTTTCACAGGGTAACTGTGTCCCTCCTCCATACAAGGGAGTTAACCCCTTACCTCAGGCTGATGCAGCGTCCCCGGATAAAGAATAGGTAATGCTGGCTGAGTTTCCCTTGCAGAGATGATGTCAGAGATAGACATGAAGGGTGGGTGAGGGAAGAATGCTGGAGACCCTCCCTCCTGACTCCCTGTCCCTCTTTGTGTCTAAATCAGCCTGCCTCTCTTCATAAGTGCACAGGCCCTGTAGACATATGCACATGTCTGCACCTCTGCCTGGATAACCATGTGTGCGTCCAGAGAAACTTAATTTTCACCCTGGCTTCCTGGCAAACTCCTCTGCTTCTGCCAACACTGAGCAGAAATGCTTGCAGCCCCTGGGGCAAATGGGCCCAGAAGCACTCAGACCAAATTCATCTGTAACCGGGTGAGCCATAAAATGAGACGCGCATGAAGGTGTCCCTTTGTCAGAGTCCCAGCCGGGGAAGTGCTGTGACAGCTGCCAGCAGCAGAAAGAAGGGGATATGACCCCTTCATTTCCCTTTCTCATTCCAAAGGAGATCAGTGTAGCTGCATTAACCCATCTTTCCTGCTGCACCCCAGTGACTGTAAGCACACACTGGGGCAAGGACACCCGGACATTTCTTTGGCTAATAACTTAGGCTGACGAGAGGGAAAACTAGATTTCTTGCTCATAGAGGACAAGTCCCTTCTTTTGATATGGTGCAATTTGGACATGTCCCAGCGGAGGGCGCCAGCAGTATGTAGGACAAAATGCTGCCCTGGCTTCTGGCACAGTGCTGGTAGTGGGAAGGGGAGCAGATGCTTTTCAGTCTATCTAGAGAAAACCTCAGACGCTGCTGGGTGCTTTAAGGGATAAAGAAACGACAGTCAAATACATGGGAAAAGAAAGTGTCTCCTTCGGGTAGGAAGAAAACCAGTGTCTCCATTGATTTCACCGGAGGGGTAAAAGTATGCGAGATCGATTAAATGGGGGTGGAAACCACTCCCTAGGGAAGTGGTATACATGGCATCTCTTGGGCCATTTTAAAACCGGGCTGGTGGATAAATGAGATTGGGAACAATCCTGAACTGACCAAGGAACAGGCTAGGTGACCCCCTGAGTTTTCTGCTGTCTCTTAATTTCCGTGGTCGTGATACCTAGTGGAAAAATCTCATGTCCACTCTCCTGTCTAGAGTGTCTGACACCGGGTCTCCAGTCTGCTCTTCTCAATATATTCCATCTGCAACTAGCCAACAGCCCTGTGTGTGTGAGCCTTGTGCTTGTGAGTGACTGACGGGCGAGAGGATCAATGTCCCCATATTGTCCTGGAGGCTTGCTCCTCAGCTGGAAAGCACAGGATTGCTGTGTCCTGCGTAGAACAACCCCCTTCCTTCCGTGGGGCTGCAAGGGCAGGCTCCTGCACTGCAGAGAGCGGATGGGAACACAGCCATGGTGCTACCTCTGTTCTCCTCTGTCTGCATGTCACCAGGTTATTGCCTGGTGGACCAGAATGACTTGACCATCATAGAAATGCGGGGGAGTGAAGGAAGCCAGAGAATGTGGCAGTCCTTAAAAAGGGATGAGCCATCACCCTTCCCCCTCCCCCCCATGTAACCCGTTCACTGTCGCCGTGCATGATGTCTCACCAGGGCTGCACCCCAGTGCACAACACTGTTGCAAGGAGTCTGTTACATACTTACGTGTCCCTCAGTGCCCCAAGGTATCTGAGTGCCTGGCAGTTGTGAATGGCTTTTACCCTCCCTGTGAGGTAGGAAAGTATTATCCCCATTTCACAGCTGGGGAACTGAGCCACATGGGAGACTAAGTGATTTGCCCAAGGTCACACAGGGAATCTAAGGCAGAGCCTGGAACTGACATCCCCAATCTCCTGACTCCCACAGCCCCCACCCAGTAGACCACGCTGCCAGTGGATGCCCTTAAGAAGTGAAGGTCTCTATGGCCCATCTGTATGCTAAACTCTGAACATCTCCCCCTGCCCCCGTTCTAATCAAGAGGCATTGGGGGTGTCAGTGCCTCGAAGGATTTGACCCCATGTAGGGAACCCTTCACTACCTAGTGTCTATAGCAGCCTTGCTAGCAGTTTTCTCCTCATCTACTTGCTGCTGGCTTTCTCCTGTGTGCTGTCCCTTCTGGCTGGCCTGTCCAGACAGTCAGTGAGGATGGCGGTCCTTGGATTGAGCAGTTTTGGATGTCCCCTCTATGGCAATTGATAGAAAAGAGATTCATTGCATGCAGGACAATGGCTGAGATGTGGTGAGATTCGCCACTTGTCTGCTGGGTGGTAACCAAGGGGATCCTGCACCGGTCAGACCTGTAGCTTTCAAGGTACCTGGATTAGGACAGTGTCTTTGTTCTGTATTTGTACTGTACCTAGCACAGTGGGGTCCTGATCCTTGACAAGGACTCCTAGGTAGTACTACTAATAAAGCTGCTTACGCAGTGTGAAGAAAGTGCTTTATTGGGATTTTCTCTGCTTTTTTCCACATTGGCTTGGAAGGGAAGAAAACTACCCCAGGCAGGAGTGCAAAGTCTCGCTCCTGCAGCCTTATACTCAAGGAAGTCACCCTATTGTTAGCAAGGCCAACCTGAATTAGCCATTGGAAGCATGACCTGGTGGCTAGAGCAGGGGTCTATCTGCTAGGGGACCTGAATTCTATCTCTGGCTCCATCACTGACTCGCTCCTTTTCCTTGGGAAAGTCACTTAACTTCTCTGCCCTTCAGATTACCCATCTGTAAAATGGGGATAATACCCACTGGATGCTGTGTTAGCTAACTAGCTACATAGCCATTTTGGAAGGGAGGCGCCACAGATCAGCCGGGCCATAGCGGAGACCCAAAAGCTCATGGGAGACCATTTTTCTATGCTAATATTAAACAGGTTCTTTGGAGATGGAGTTGTGGAGTGATGGGATTGGAAACTGAATCTGAGTTGCTGCATATTGGCGGGGGCTGAATACAGCAGGATGAATAGAAGTGAGGGCTAGCAATGATCTGGGAGACACTCCATTTCCCCGCATTGGAAGATTTTTTTTATTTCCTCTGTTCTCCTTGTTTAAAATATGGTTTAAAAATCACAAAGGACAATGTAACTATTTTCCACCAGCATCAACCTTGATTTTATTTATTTATTTTTAACCCTTTGTGTTTAGTTAGATGGCCCTTAGGAAGAACAAAGCATGTCTTTGGCAATTGTAGCATGGTGAGACTGGCCAAGCATCTGCATACAGCACTCTGACAAATGTGGCTGCCAGGCAGATTCTGTCTCATATCAGACCTGGGGGCAGGAATATGGACTATTTAAAAATGTTATTAAAGCTAATGTTAACATTATATAATACACAGGTTGAGAAAAGAGTGTCTATACATCTGGGTATAGTGCTTAGATTATCCACAAATACAAAGTTTGTTTTTGAAGTCATAAGATACATATAGTGCATAATCAGCAGGAACCCAAATTTAGGTGAATAAATTGAAGAATACAGTTTAGATATTTGCATCCAAGTATTCGGGTATATCACTCCTGAGAAGTTATACAGAGAGTTGGCTGTGGAAAGCACATACTGTATATCAATGAGTGAAGATTGTCCCTCAGTAATTGAGAATTTAGGTTGGTTGTTCATCTAGAAAATACAATCCATGAGGAAATATTTCAGTTACTTTCCCCACTGTGCTTCAGCTCATCCCTCCTGGTATTGCTGATGTCCGGTGATGTGTTCTATGTAGATGTCCCTGGACCATATGGTGGCGTCCAACACGATGAGTTGCCGCATCCGCTGAGCGTAGGGTTGACTGATTCAGCATTCTCTCAACACTCGCTCATCTACACTGCTCCCAAAACCAGCCTCTTGAGACTCGGTCTCCTTTCCCAGTGCTGGCCTAGCCTGCCCCTGCTTAGCGTGGAGGAGGACAGCCTGAAGCATTGTGGCTGCACCATGTAATTCAGCACCCTTGTTCTGAGAAGCTTGTCTGTTTCACACCAGCTTTGGGCTGGCGTATTTAATAAGAGGTCAAGTTCATCCTTGATGTAACAACTTCTGTTGTCAAATGCTGTTACAGCAGGGCTAATTTTGGCTTAGGAAATTCCCGGCACTTTGTTTTGCTGATTTGTACCTGATGGTTTGAATCTCACAGCAGAGACCTGTCCGGAGCTTGCAAAAGCAACTCCTCCGCCCTGAGTTCCAAGGGGCTGCAATTGTAAGAGGGAGAAGGGCAGTGGCCTGATTTACCATAATGAATGCAATGGACCAAAATCATCCCAGGTGTAAGCCCATCGGATTCCGTGCATATGTGGAGAAGATGGAAGAGAAATCTAGAGCATCTCCCTTGTTTGTCCAGCGTTCAAGATTGGAACATGAGGCTCGATACCAAAGTCGGCCTCTCCCCCAAAGCATGTAGCCTCCCATCACAAGCTGTAGCTGTTTGTTATACACTGAAGACGCTGTGGCTGATTCCCTGACCTGCGCAGTTACCCTGGGTGCTTCGCACTTCAGAGGCCTCGGATTCCACCCCTGCTCTCTATTCCCCTTCGTGGTGCTGGACACGCAGCAGCACAGTGCATTACATGTGCCCAGTACTTAGGAACCTATCCAGGCTGCAGGGGCGGATCAGCTTCCCTGGGGGACCCATCAGACACATAGCAGAAGGAAGTGCTCCTTCGGCTGGGACAGCTTCATGCAGGGCTTAGCTCAGTTCCCCAGGCCATCTCAGGAATGACACTCCCTGAAGCCACATCTCTGCACCCAGTACCCTGGGTTCTCGAGCGCAACCATAGCAATCCCTAGATTCTCAGAAAGAAACATTCACCTAGCAAGACACTGGTTAGTGACTTTGCAGCCAAGCATATACACCAGCCCCTGCTAACCCTGAGTGCTGCAGAGATCATGCCCCTGCCCGCCCCTTAAGGGAATGGATTACTCTGTAACCACTCTACTCTCTGGCCAGTGTGACTTTGGAGTGCTCCAGAGCAGTCCCACCCAGCGCTCTCTGGTTGGAGGAAAGATCGCTGTAAGTGGATGAAGTGAAGCTGTAGCTCACGAAAGCTTATGCTCAAATAAATTGGTTAGTCTCTAAGGTGCCACAAGTCCTCCTTTTCTTTTTGTCAGTGAATTGTGTTCTCTAGCACGTCACTTGTCCAGTTTCTAATGCTCCAAATGTTGGGACTTCCACCCTTTAGCTCCCTGGGGGATGCTGTCTTTTGGCCCCATCACTGATGCAATGGGGGCTACACCTCAGCCCTCTAACCCAGAGCAGAGCCTCTTCCCACAAACTACCAAGGAGGTCTTCTCTAAGTGCCAAGTGGTCAACGGGGCTTACAGTCCCCACTCCTGATTCGTCTTGCACCTGCAGGAGTTCCAAGAAGGAGGTTGGTTGTGAGACAGATGGAGAGACCCGAAGATGACTTCTGACTTCTGCATTCACCAGCTGGTTGAATGTCCTGCATTATGCCCTAACAGAGGGGGCATTGCTACAATGGAAAAGGTAAAACAACTTATTGAAGTCTGTCTCATTTGCGCTAAGGATTTGACAGCCCTGTTGGTTTTCCAGTGGTGAAAGTAGCTTGACCGTGACCGTGACTCACTGATGAAAGATTCCCTTGAGCCTGCCTGATTGCAGGCGGGATGGCATGAAAAGGCTGTTTCGCCACTGTTCGGGTGGCTACTTGTGCTGCGGCAGCAGATGCTCTAAGATCTGCAACGCCAATATGTGCTTCTGCCCGTCTATCTTCATCCAGTACTGCAGACCCACCTCTACTAGCTGGTGCAATTTCAGTTTGGGCGATTCCCACAAGCTGCATTATCATGGCAGTCCACTGCAGTTCAAGATTCTCCTTTGCACAAGGCAGTTAAATCTGGCTTTACCATAGACCTGTCTATGTTTATTGAACAAGGTTTGAGATAAAGGTTGAAGTGATAAGGTTAAGGATTTGGAAATATAAGGTTACCGGTAAAAGAAAAACATAAGACACAAATTATAGCCTTGTCTCTTACCCCAGGAGGTCTCCCATCTCAGACTCTTCTTGGGGTTCTTTGTCTTTGTAAATCCTCCAGCCTGCCCTGGGCCAGCCTGCAAAGACAGGCTAGGTCCATAGACGTCTGTTGTTCTCCACCTCACCGGAGACTCTCTCAGGCCATTCTGGAACGCAATACCCTACAGGTTAAATAACGCTCTAATTGCTTCCCCATAAACACTTTGCAATAACCACGGCAATCAACTCATTCTTAACTTTCAACAGAGACCACCCACGACCCCCCCTTAGGTGAAATATACCCCAGGGGTAAAATACCTGCCTGGGGATGTCTGGGCGTGTCCGTCACACTTGCTAGCCGGTGCGGGGGAATACCCTGTTGGCAGCTGAATGCTGGACTCCCATCCCCTGACTACACTGGATTGAACCTGCCGCTCGAACGGAATTGCTGACTGTTGCAGCTACTGCTCTTCTTTCAGCAAACGCGTCTGGACTGAACTCTGGAGTGTCAGTGACACTGATGCTGCCCAAAAGGGGTTAAAGGAATCTGTTGCCTATAGCATGGCAGGGGGCCAATTCTCCTGCAGGGAATTGTGCCTGTCTGTGGCAGGGTGCCAGGATGCCTATGGGGAGACTGGATTTGCTTGTGTTAAAATGTGTGCAGTTTAAAGAGATCATTCAGCTGAATCTCCCTCAACTGTGAAATAAATCAAAGGGTGCCGTGCTAACAAGCTTCTGGGCAGTGACCCGAGTTCTCTCGTCCCTGCCTGAATGCAGCAGAGTTCGCTGCTCGGGGGCGAAGATGAGTGGCATCCCCTGCTGTTGAAAATGGTTTGAGGATGTCTTAGACTGAGCCCCACTTATACCTGCCCAATTTCAAGCATTTGGCCTCAAACTCACGATTTTGGGAGAGCTTTTGGGCCCTTTCCTGAGTTCTCCTGACTTCTGGTGATGTCACAAATCCATGTGCAGAATAGCTGGGGACCATGAAGGCTAAATTGGCCGCAGGTTTGTCACGTGGGGATGCCCATTCTATGCTGCCGGAATAGACTTTCAGCTGTACTGTGGAATGTTGCTGCTTGTCTAGGAATCTGCATCTGGGCTGGGATAGAGGGGCATGGGATCTCCAGGCACGGAGGGAAGGAAAGGAACAGGCAATCCAGTACCTAATGATACCTGAGTGCCAAAGCAGGGATACAGGGATTCATACATCCCATCTCCTTGCAATGTGTTTCCTGACAGGCCGTTCTTAATCCCTTTGCTTCCTAACAGGGCACATTTTAATTTTCTGTCTTGCGTTGTTAGTGCGTCAGAGCAAGATCAAAGAGGAGTCCACCCACCTCCAGGGCAGAAACTTGCTCTTACGAGAGGTATGGTGGAGGGCATATATGGGAGGAGACAGGATTTGTTTCGAGCCCCATCGCAAAGGGAAGGAATGCTTCAGTGCAGAAAACTGATGCCTGAAATCTGGTGAGGGGCTCTCTGTGGGTGCCAGGATCAGTGAGTCACCCTCTCTGCTGCTGCGCTTTCTCCTCTCTCCTGTTGATCCTCAGACAGGAAGGATGAATCAGACCTGCCTGTGATTGCGGTGTGAAGAGCTGAGCAAACGTCCATCCCCTTCCAAGTCTCTGCATTTCACGCAAGTTTCATGCCTAAAAAAATGTCAGAATCATTTGTGACTATCTTGAGATAAGTTCATCTGTGTGTCATGTCTCTGCTGAAGTCTGTGGGGTTTCATGGGGCGGGGCTGGGGGGGGGGAGGCTGGGACTTGACCCAGTGTATAATATATCCCATGACCTAGAATTTTTAAAGGTGACTAGTCACTTTTGGGTGCATCTTTCTTTCTTAGCCCAAATGTTTTTTAAGGGGGTGGATTTTCAGAGGATGGGTGCTCAGCACTCTCTCAATATCTGCTCCTTTTTAAGGTGTCTCAAGTTGGGCACTCAAAATCAGTAGCTGCTTTGGCAAATCTAAACACAACCCCTCTGCCTGTGAGCTTTGAGTCCAGGTCACTAGACTGCATGTCTCATCCCCACAAACCATTGAAAACAAGGGAAGAAGTAATTAAGTAATGCACTACTCATCCCCTCGTCAGTTCCCCTTCTCAACCTCTGTTACTTTCCTTCCGCTGCTCCCCAGAACCACATCTCCGCCCTCCTCCTGAGAGCCCAAACAAGCCCCCTTGAACTCTGACCATGTTTGCTGATGACAAGTTCCTTGACTAGGTGACTAATACAGGGATGGCGTGGCTTCCGCAGATGACAACACGTGTAACCTGTGGGTGACTCTTGCATTGGTTTGTCTAGGTGAGGCGCAGTGCGAGAGTGCAGATGGTGACTGCAGCATGCTTCTTACATTTTTTTCCTGTAGTGCTGGCGAGGAAAGGGGTGTGAACGGTGATCAAAATTAGCAAGTGTTCAAAGTCTGCGATGACATTTTTCTAAATGTCGCAATTAGAGGCAAAATCCACATTTGTGGCTGCACTGGTGTATTTATATTTATGGACAGAGTTAAGGCTGCATACTTGGGTGGGAAAGAGGTGGGCTGTGGGAAGGAAGTTTTTGGGGAGCTAATGTAAGAATTCTGTCAGTGCTTTGACACAGAAGCACTGGCCTTCCTAAGCCACCTGCACATAAGCATCTCCTCCCTTCTAAGCCATCCCTGCTTCTATCTTCTCCCAAGCCAGAGGTCATCCACTCGTTCCCAGCTGGCTAGCCTCCCTCCCTGTCTTGCTAGAGGTATTCACGGGGCACTCCAGTGAGTCAAAGAGCAGATCAGGGAAAAGCAAAATACCAGACTTTGACAAAAAATGAGAACTTCCCTGAATTCCCCACCACCACCACAGCCCCCGTTCCTCCACTGTCCAGCTGTAGTCAAGGACACCAAATGGCAGCATTGGGGAAACAGGAGAAGCTGATGGATCTTGGCAAAACTCAGTCAGTTGCCCTGAATAAGAGGAGTGACTCTTTGTAACAAGTTTTTAACAGTGGACAGAGTGGAGTTTACAGAGAGGGGAGTTTTTCAGCTGGAGGACTCCAAGACACGGGGATTGGGAGAGGAGGCAAAAAGATTTTTTTTAAAAAGTAAATGTTATGTTTTCTGAAAATAACTTCAATCGAAAACTCAGCTGCCTTCTGAATTCAATCCCCAGATGTGGCACGCACACTCACTCTCTTCATTAATATGTAACGTGGGGAGGGCTTTTAGCTTTGCTTGAAGTAGAAATTGCACTGAAGCCTTATCTGTGGAATGACAGGTTTCAGAGTAGCAGCCGTGTTAGTCTGTATCCGCAAAAAGAACAGGAGTACTTGTGGCACCTTAGAGACTAACAAATTTATTTGGCTTGGGCTAGTCGAGTCAGGCAAGGTCAGTGCTCTTGGTCCACTTGCCCTGAGTCCCCCGGTATTTTGTACATCTGTACTAGTTACATTGTGCCCCCTTGTAGCCAAATTCTGCCGCTGGCTGTACCCATGGTATCTCTCTCAAATCAGTGGGGGCTTGCCAGGTATAACAGAGGGTAGAATTATTTCATATGGTTATTTCTATTCTGTACTTCGCTGGCTGCTGTCACGGTACCTCCATCTCCTTGAAGAGTCTGTCATGCCACCCAACTGCTCCGACTCTTAATTTTTTCCTAATATCAAGGCTAAAGTTCTCCATCCTTAGCGTCATCCATTACTGCTTGTTCTGCCCTCTTTGGAGACTGAATAATTTCCTTCTTTCCTTTAGGCTGTTACTTTGATGGTATTTAGTGTGTGTCTGTCTGTCTCTCTCTCTGTTTTGCATTCTTCTCTTCTCTTTACTGGAGCGTATGTCACTGTAGCTAACTGGATAAATATCCTAGATCCTATGATTGCAGAGTGTGCTCCCTTTTCATATGCGCTTCTTGATGGCTTGTTCCATGTTTATAATGAATATGGGACTTCCCGCTGGTGGATTTTGTTTGTTCTGAATTTTTTTTATTTATTTTTTTGGTAGCTTAGTCTTTCGCAAATTATGGCTCTGTTTTAGTGGATGTTGAACTAATTTTGTAGGATTTGTTTTTAAATTGGGGATTTTAAAATATTTCCCCTCTAATTGTATCAAATTCCCGCCCCACCCCCCACCCCTTTAGGATCAACTCCCAGCAATTTGCAGTGATCCCTCTGTGGCCAAATTTGAATGCTGAGAAAACTGCAAACCTTGGGTCATTTTTGGTGTGTGTGAGATCTTCAATATAAGCTGCTTCTATAACACTCGCAGTAGGACAGCTGCAGTTCTGAGAGTGAGGCATGTTGAGGTGGAAAACAATGGGATCAGACCCCCCGCCCCCAAACTGCAAAGATTCTCCACTGTGCCAGGGTCTGCAATGGGAAGGGGCACTATGATGAAGGAGGTTTCATTTGTATTTAGTCCATTGAATCCTACCTGTCTGCCCTGGGGAAAGGAAGGGAAATGCTAGTTCACTTTTCATAGCTTAATGGACTTCTTATAAAGCCATTCCTGGAAGGGGAATCGTAGACCTTAAAGGTGAAAGAGCCCTAATAGGTGACATAGGCCAGTGCTGGACTGCCCCAATGTGTAGCTGCTGCTATGTCCTCTCTAGTACCTACAATGCCTCTCCAATGAGACTCTCTGTGCTCTCTGTGTGTAACTGGAAAGAGCCGGGTGCGTTCAAGCCCTTGCATTGGAAACCCAGAGAGGATTCTTTTGGTCTCAATGTTTATAGACCTTCTAAAAGTGAAACAAGCCTGAAATTCACTCATGGAATTTCACACTCATGAAAACTGCACTTGGTTCCCCCTCTTTCAGATCCCCAACTCTTTCCTTCTCTCTGGACCAGAGAAGCAGTGGGGGGGCGGGTGTCCCACAACCTTGGCAAGCCCTCCCTTTTGCCCTTGAAGTTCTGAGCACCAGTAGTTCTCAAGCTGCCTTTCCCCTGCGCTCACACACGCTTGCACTCCCCACGAGGTTGCATTCCTCTTTAAAAGTCCCAGCACATGCTGATCTGCGGAGCTCCTGCAGGCTGTGTTGCGCACTGGGGAACTCTGCTGAGCTATGCAGTTAGAGCTGCCAGAGATCCCGAACAATGTCATTGTGATCCGAAGGCACTGCAGCATGCAACTTTCCCTGGTGCTCTCCTCTTCGCTCTCCTCCATCGCCAGCGTTCCGAGGGCACAAAGCAGGCAGAGCAAAGCAAGTAAGTGCTACAGCCCCTTGATAAACTCCTGCTTCCCTTGAATCCTGGCCATAGGTCTAGATATTCCAGGGTTTTGCTCTCTCATTCCTATGGAGCCTGGTGCCTGTGCTCTAATCGCTCTGTGGTCACTGAGAATGAATGTCAGGCGTCAGCTTCACCAGCAAACTATTCCAGTGAACTTCAGTGCAGTCTAGCCAGTTGACAGCAAAGGCTTCCAAAGTCTCTCCATTTTGGCGAATAAGATGACTTATTCACTGGTGATGCATTGGAAGGTACTGTACCTTTCTCACACGAGGCGCACACAGCGCTGTATGTGTCACCTCTATGAAGTTTAAATGCTGCTTCTTTTTATTTATTCAAATGATCAGTGTCTTAATGTCATTACAACCTAGGTACTTATAGCTGGAACTGGTTCTGAACAAGCCTCTGTCTCTTTGGAACTCATAGTCCGAGGGAATGGGCAGAGAGAGCAGCTGCAGAGAGGGTTAGTGTCCAAATAAGTTTAGCTGTGATCTTGGTGGCCCCTGACCGCTCCAGTGAGATTTTTATTTATTGCTGCTTAAAATCTCATTGCTGAGTGGTTTTTTTACATAGGTGTAATTTAATATATATGGATGGAGTTGATGGGCCAGACCCTGTGCTCCGTTACACAGCTGTGCAAAAGGCGAGTAACTCAGTTGAAGTCACTGGAGTTATTTCAGAGTTGCACCGCTCTGAGAGCAGAATCCAGCCTAGCGGCCTTGTTCATAAAGAAAAGTAAATGTGAACATCCCCTGATATGGAGGAGGGGGAATATCAGCCTTCTGAGAAAGCAGAGGGGAAGGCTACTGCAGCTGTGTGTCTGCAGGGCTCTTTATTAATTAGCTTCGTGTGCTGCAATTGCTTTCCATGACAATGAATGAGGGGTAGGGTGCTCAGTGCCAAAGTGTCTTCCCTCCACCTCTTCACTGTGGGAGCAAAATGAGTGAGAGAAGAAAAGAGGGTTGTTGGCTGAGTGGGCAAGAACTAAAGAGCGTGGGAGGAGGGAATCCTGTGGAACCTGATGGATCAATTGCTCACGTGCAGGTCTGAAACTCGGGTTCCCTGCACTGTTGGTTTGGTGATGTCATCGCTGCAGTATGTCTTGGCAGTTTGCTTTTTCCAGTTACTAAAGCCTCCAGTGTGAGTGCACAGTTTGTGGGTTTACGCTCCTTTTCCTGGAGAAATCCCTGCATTCTCCCTGTTCCGGGTGTCTTTAAACAAAATGGATCAAATTCAACTCTGGTGCAACTCATCTGAAATCAATTCGTTCCCATGCAATACATTTCAGTGCCATTGAAGTCAATGATGTTACACCGAGGAGGAATTTGTCACTCTTTGAATGCAGAATGATATATACCTACCTCTGTCTGCAAGCTGTGTTCTCCTTGTGGCTGTGGGAGGCCGTCTGTGGTACCTAGTTTTAGTACATTGAAGACTGATCGGTCTCTCTCTTTCTCTCCCTCTCTCTCTCTCTCTTGTAACTGGGCAGGATTAGGAAGTGGCTTCACTTGGGCTTGTCTGGGCTTGTTCAGGCCTCAGCCTGCCTCTGTCGGTGATCAGAAGGATCAGGGTGGCTCTAAAGGAAACTTGCCTCATATAGTTTTGCAGCCACTGTGCTGGCCTGAGAGCTTTGGAAAAGCCAGCCACAGAAATCTACTGCCTTTCTGCTTGATCCTCTGTCCAGGTAAAGAAAGTGTGCATGTGTTTGTTCTGGGGGGAAAGGAGGGTTTACGTGGCTGCCAATGTAGCACATGCATGTCTGCACATATAACGTACTCTGTGCACATGCCTGCTTTATACATACTGTCTGTGGCTCTGTGTACATGCGTGCATACAGTATGTACTGCATGAAGTCTCATTTGAAATGGACCGACAGAAACAGTCTAGGGTATCTAAGCCACCTGGGAAGAATTTATACAGCAACGCTCTTCAGCCCATCCCTACTACAGGATTAGGGAACCCCTTCTGGGATCCTACCCTCCTTCCTGCCCTTTCACCTTCCCCAGATCCCCTGCTTCCAGTCTCAAAGGTCGGCGAGGGGTCTGCGTGAAAGCACATGGCGGGATGATGGGGAGTCCCTGAGGAAAGGCTCTCGGGGGTGAGCCGAGGGACAGCCCCACAGGGTCCAATGGCAGGAGGGAAGCTGCTGTGCTTCTTTTTTTTTTTTAAAAAGGGGTTGAAGCCATTCTGTCTACAGGGAGGAGGCTCTGAACGTTCCCTGGGGCTGCCTGAGTTTGGCAGGAGAGAGGGGACTCGCGTGGCATTGGTGATCTTGCCCACTGCTTCTGGGATCTGAGGACATTGCGATTTTTTTTATGGAGGATTTGCTCCTTGTGTCACTGGCCCCATGACTGCTTTTATGAACTGTCTTTATCTGGGGATGTGTCATGTCTGGCACTGATTCCGTTCAGCCTCCTGCTCCTTGCAAGGAGCTGCATTCTACCCCACAGACCTTGCAGCTGCTCTCTCTTGCTCCCTGCTTTGCTTTTCCTAGCAGCGGTACCTGCTCCATCAGCATAACCTGATATTTGTTTGGAAGCTGAATCTCTGGAAATAATTGTGTCCGTGCCCTGTGATCAGATGCCACTTGTGACTAAATGCTGACGTCCCTGTCATTCTGAGACCTGGCTAGGTGAAACCTTCCAATATCAGGTGCTCCCTGTGTTGCCTACCTGTTTATCCCGAGGTTTCAGGTGTCTGTGCAAACCTCCAGTGGGATTCTGTGGTATCTAGGTAGCTATTAGATTACATAGGAGATGAGTGCACATAGGAAAGGCTTAGGTGAGACAAGAATTCAAAAGATAGCAGGAGCCATTTCAGACCAGAGGCAAGAGAGCATCACTCCATTGAAGCCAACTGGAGTTACCCCTGCTTACCTCAGTGCTGCACGGGCTCTGAATGCTCATCAGATGCTAATTCAGACTCTTTGCCATGCCTCTCTCTGAGTTGTTCTCTTGGACCCAAAACCCATTGGAGCTGATTGTGCAGATATTTATGCAGAGGGTCCTTCCACTGGCATCCCCAGTACCACTCTCTGTCTAGGTTCTTACAATGCCTGATCTTGGCACTGCCCAAAAAACATGCTTTATTCCTCTTATTAAAGATCTCTCAGGATCCTTTTGCTATTTCTCCCCACTGCCCATGCTGTTATTTCTAACGTTGGATCTAAAATCTGTTTCTCCTTAAGTAAACTGTCCCCCCCCTCCCCCCCACCATTTCACTTGTACCTGCACAAACTGGTTTGTTATTGTAGGGTTTCTCTGCAGTGTTGTGCTATACACACCGGTGTGTTTGTGAGGTTTCTCTCAGAGATTGGCCAATCTGCATGTAGGTTTATTGTAGAGCTGATCCCTGTTTGTAGGGGGAGGAGTGAGGTAGGTTGGGGTTTGTATTTTTTGTTGGTGGTTTTGTTTTGTTTTGTTTGGGTAAATAAAAGGAGAAAAAAATTCACTGAAACACTTATTTCCTGCCTTTGCAAAACACGCTTCACACTCAGCATATGTAGTTTCCCCTCCTAGTCGATGGTCTCCTAGAGGATAATGACCTACTACCATTATTGGTAGCACAAGAGTAGAGGTCAGTGCTATGCTGAAGATCCCAGATTCAAGCCCTGTTGATGACCCATGTGAGCCAAGGGTTGTTCCACTTACATAAATTGACACCTTTGCAGACAGGCAAAAGGAGTTTAATTTGGGGCCTAGCAGCCTTTTCATTACTGCTCATGGTGCTAGGCAGGGTAGTTATAGCCACCTTGGTCCCAGGATATTAGAAAGATAAGATGGGTGAGGTACTATATTTTACTGGACCAACTTCTGGTGACAACTACCCTGCATACAACCATGGAAGATATCGCCTGTAGCCATGCTACACAGCCCCCCGCATCCAAACCCCCCCCCCCCCATGCTCAGCATCCCCCGGACCTGCTATGCTGAGTGCCCTCCGTGCTCACAGCCCTACCACAACTGCCCAGAGCCCTGCACAGACCCCCCCCACTGCCCAGCACCCCAACACACACACAGGCTGCCCTCACTGCCCAGCACCCCTTGCCCCCTCATAGCCCAGCACCCCACACAGACTCCCCAACTGCCCAGCACCCCAACACACACAGGCTGCCCCCACTTCCCAGGACCCTCCACCCCCTCACAGACCCCCCCCCCAGAGTCCCACTCCCCTATGCCCTGCCCCCTGGCCGCACTCACTGGCCCTGCTGAGCCAGCTCCGAGCAGGGATCCCCCATCCCAGCACAGTCCTAGGGGGCAGAACAGCTGAAGCTTGGGAGCACAGAGTTGTCCCATCCCCCAGTACCTTACCCAGCCCTACTTGCCTGGCGCTGGAGAGGAGGCGTTTCCTTGCAGGCACAGGGCAGCCACTGACTTCCTCCACCCGCCACTTCTGCAGAGCGGGCCCTGTGGCCCGCCTGGGCGATTTAAAAGGGCCTGGGGCTCCCGGCCACTGCTACCATGGTGGCGGCCGGGGGCCCTCAGACTCTTTTAAATCACCCAGGCCCCTGGGCAATTCCCCCCTTTGTCCCCCCCCCCCCTCCCATCAGTGGGCCTGGATATTACCTCACCCACCTAGTCTCTCTGCGTGTCAGTGAGCGTGGTGTTGGGCAAATAGAGCACAGCTCTTTTCCCCGGGGAGTTGATGATGTAAAGGTATTTGCAATGCAGCCCATTGCTGAGTGGTGAGAAGGCATTAATAACAATACAGTGTAGGCTCCCAGAGCATCCTTGAACCTGTAGAACTCCAAGTGCTTTTTGAAGTCAGGGATGGGCTGGTCTAGGCATCTGGGACGGTCTGAAAGGCTGCCTGTGGCAAGCTACCACAAGAAAAGGGAGCAGTTAGATGGCAAACGGAGCCACTGGGGTGGGACTAAGAGGAGATGTGGAGAGAGAGAGAGAGGCCAGAATGGCGTTCTGCAAATGGGGAGTAGAACCTGGGACCTGTTACAGAAGAAGTGAGTGATAGATAGATAGATAGATATCCTGGATCAGAAGTTCCCCACAGTTCATGGGGATGGGGTCAGGGTTGTGGTTCAGGCCTGTCTCTACCCAAATTCCATCAAAAAACATATTCCTTGTAAAGAGGCGGCTGACTCCGCGTATGTGCAGGGACCTGGAGGCAAAAGACTCTGGTTTTGGTAACATGAGGCCTGATTAATATTATTTCCCCCACCCATCCAGAAGGGCTGAGTACCTGCAGCTCCCACTGACTTCAGTGCTCAGCACCTCTGGAAATTGAGGCTTCTGATCTATTTCTTAATGCAGGTAAAAAGTTATTAGCCTATTACATGACTATGGAATGCCTCAGTACAGAGAATAGAAGGGGAGGGGTGAACGTTGAGAGACACTGCAGCAGTAATTTACAGAGCCAAATTCAACGGTGATTTCAGTGAAGTTACGCGAGGGATACTTAGGTCTGTCCTGACTCCGGATTAAAATTCCCTTAAACTAGTTCAGTGTTTGTGGGTTTTGTTTGTTTTTAAATATTCCTCTGATCCCGCAAAAAAACAAAACAAAAAAACACCTTTGTGACAATAACCTCGATCTCGGGAGAGTTTCAAATACAGGGTCAGCTCTTATGACCATGACTACCTGGGGAAATAGCACAGGCAGACAAGTTAATACCTGATACAATGCTTTATGAATAAGCCATTGCTGTTGTGAATAAACCATCGTATCAGGTGTTACCTTGCTCTCTGTTGTCAGGCACTGTGTATTACTTGATTGTGGCCAAGCTGATAACACAGGTGAGATAATTTGTGGCTTTAAGGGCGTTAATGAGAAAGGGAAATAATGAAACCGCTCCCTCTACTCCTTTAAAAGTAAGGCAAAAAAGAAAAAAGAAATTTCAACCTCTTACGAAAGTTACCTGTAGACCCCTCTGAACCAGAATCATCCCTCCCTCCACTCTTGAGGTGTGGGAGATGGCGGAATTGCCACATCCTCGAACAAAGCGCAGAAAGGACCTTAGTTTTAACATTTGTTCAAAAGACCCTGACCCCAGAACCTATAAGGGACTTGGTTTTATCTTCTGACGAAGCTGATGGGCTGAGTTGCACCTGCTGGGATTTGAACCTGTGTTTATGGGAAGTCCTGATCTTGCAAGTTGAGGGTAAAATTTTCAAGGGTTCCTAAGTGACTTAGGAGACAGAGTCTCATTTTCAAAGTGACTTAGACATTTTGGGAGCCAGTGTCTTAGTGAAAGGCAATGGGATTCCATCTCCTAAATCCCTTTGGTGCTCTTCCAAATGTTACCCTGACCACTTAGAGTGGGATTTTCCAAAGCACCTATTCTGTAGGTTCTTATATTGCTGTCATCGCCATGGTATCTGAGTGCCTTGTGGTCCTTGAGGGCTTTTGAAAAATCTCACCCATATCCTCCCCCTGGAGGCAATGCTGTCATCCGAAGAAGTGCAGCTGGAATGTTCTGCACACAGAACGATTTTCAGCTCTTTAAACAAATAAATAAAAATTAGTTCTTCCTGCTGCTCCCCAGACGGCAGAGCCATGATGAGATGCTACAACATTCCTCACCACGTGCATAACTCCTTGCAGGGCTGTTGGCTTTTTGGCCGGTATGTCCCTTATGGGGAGGACCTAGTAACACCTCTGAGTCCATTTTGCTGGAAAGTTAGTATGAAGTACCAGTGTTTTGGAGGCAGAATAACAGTGCCCTACTGGTGACTAGTACAGCCTGTCTCCGAGAGGAAAGGCAGGAGAATTAACAACACATGAACCATTGTCTTGTTTCCTAGGAGGGATCTTTAGCTGAAGGAGCTTATGAAGCTGGGTGGCTTTAAGCTGCGACATTTATTTTTGCACCTGAACATACTGTAGCAGCAGAGGTCAGCTGTCAAGACAATGACCCAGCTTATCTAAAACAGCCTTGTCCCTGAAACAAGGATCCCTTACGCTGATGAGAATAGGAGATGGTGGTAAGAGAAAACCGGTGAAGTCCAGTTATGAGAGAGACGCTGGCTAAGTTCTGCTGAATGGTACCCGGCCAAATACGTTGTTTGGGGTTGCTCTCTGCTCTGTGATCCTCTCTTTATGGACATTCTTCCCTATTGGGGGTCAGTATTAACCCCGTATTTTAGAGATAAGGACACTGAGATACAAAGGGCTTATGCCTTGCCTAAGATCATAGGGTGAACTAGTGGCATAGCTGCACATAGAACCCAGGAGTCCTGACTCTTTAGTTCCTTGCTCTGAACACTAGATAACGCTAAGGGTGGCAATAAAGTCGTCAGGGCCCAGGATGAGGAGAGAGCTCTTGTTCCGGTGCCCTGCAATTCTGGTGGCACCCAGTCATGTCCCCATCCCCTTAGAAATGCAGTTAGTGTATTCCCCCTCCTCCCTGGATGGTGCCTGACCATTCTCCTCCCGTTACTGTGCCTGTGATGACTCGTTCAGCCAGTTCTCTTCTTCCCCGCGGCTGCACACACACATACCCATCTTCCTGTGGCGAGTGTTGGTAAGTAAAGGGGGGAAAGCCAATAGTCGTCCCATAACCCCCCCTGATTTTATCATTCTAAAGGATAATGCAGCTGAGGTTTCTCCCTCCTCCCACCCCAGGGCCAGCAGGGTTGCTTTTATTTTGTTAGACCTTGATATTCACCTTCCAGTACCTGCAATGACACTAATACACCTTTAGGATGAGCCCCTTTTCTCTCCACCCCTGGCAGCCATCTGTGTCCCAGATAATCCCTGCCTGATGCTTGTAGTGCTGCAAAATCCAGGCAGTATCGATCCAAGCACCCACCCAGGAGGGCTGTTGGCTGCAGGAGGGCAGTGTCTGTTCGGCAGAAGGAAGGGCGTGGGTAGGGACATGAGCAAGAGGAGAGTACTGCTTGGGAGCATTCACAGGGCGACCTCTCCAGCTAGTTCTGTGACAGCACCCCAACCTCTTCACAAGGCTGGCTCCCCACAGGGTGTATCCGCCGCCGCCCTGCACAGGCACAAGGGCCAAGCAAAGTGCTGCTGGAAACCCTGCTCCTCATAACTGCATACGTGCTTCTAGCCACAGTGCATGACAGGCACCTGCCAGCAGCGAGAGCGTGACTTCCCCATTCCAGAGCAGGGCCCTGTGGTGGACGAGTACCATCCACTGGGAGCTTCTGGAGGTCGGTCTGTGATGGCGAGTGGCTGGCCACGTAGGCTTGCATGCAGCAGGCCAGGTGGCTTTGAATACAATCCATCCCAAAGACAAGGTGGGGAAGCAAAGCAGGTGATAGGCCCCTGTTTGGCCACATCTGCCTCTAGGCTGCTTCTCCATGATGGATGGAGGAGTCAGGACTCCAGTTAGCCAGGAACGTGCTGTTCTGGGTCTTGGTGGAAGAGGAGGGTGGATCCTGCACGGGCCCCTGGAGGTGTAGCTACACCCTGAGCTGGACCAATGGCCGTGTACAGAGCTGCTCTGACAACTGGAGTGTTTGCTGTGGGTCAGTCTGGTGGCCCTCCGGCTCCGCCCCAGCAGCATGGGTCAGCAAGGGCTCTGGTTGGCCAGTCTATCGACTCAAACCCTAGACTGGGCAACTTTATCAGTGTTGCACAGCCAAAGGTGGGGGCCGCTGTAGCCAACGCTGACAGCTATTGACTCTGGGTTCTTGCCTGATGCTATCTCTAGCAGACTGCTGGGTTAATAAGTCGCGGGTGCTTTAGGTGGGGCTTAAAGTCCTCTGGAAAATGTGCATGGGCCTGGACTCTTCCCAAGCCTTTTCCTGGGATTCTGAGTCACAGCAGGACTGCCAAGTGGACGGGAGTCCAGCTACACACTTGGCAGTCAGCAAGGGATCCAGAGCCGAGCCAGCTAGGAAAAGGCATGACTCCGCTTCCAGGAGAGAGGGCAGTGTTACGCTGGCTGGGGGACTATTTGCTTTGCAGCTTTACTTTGCGTGGGCATCACCAACAAGCCCCCGCCCTGCTGGCACTGGGTGTCTTAGAGCCTGAGCGCAAGAGGGTTTCTGAGCCCGGGGTCAGTGGGCTTTGTATACACAGACACCAGAGTAAAAGTGTGTGTGCAAGCTCTCTGCTTATGGGCCTCCTGGCTTTCAGTCCTGTCCCCCTGACTCCTGTCCACCCTCTCAGGGACTTCATTGCTTTCTGTGGCAGTTCTCGCGAAATAGCTTCATTGCCCTGCGCCACCCCCGTCCTCCCCTAAAGTCAGGTTCCGGCCATTACAGATAGGGCCATTTGGAGTGGTGAACCTAGAACTGAAAGGCTCTGTATCCCTCTGCCAGCCTCCTGCGCCGTCCAATCCTCCTCAGACAGGCCGACTTCAGCAATTTCAGATTGCTGGGGCCCTCGGACAAGGCCTGCAGTGAAGGCACAAAGGGAAGGGATCTGGGCTGGCCCAGATGTGCTGGCAAATGTGTGCTAGGTCATCCCATTCCATCGTAAGGGTGCTCCAGTGGCGGTCCCCACCTCCCTGCATAAGGGCAATAGGGAGTAGCAGATGTGATTCCACGAGTGTCATCTTGAGTCGTGAGTTTGGTCCCCTTGTTCGTGGTGCTGTTGGGACTGGGATTAAGTGCAGATCCATGGCACTCCTGGGGCGGGAGAGGAAAGAAAGACTGGGTGCCTTGGCCCCTCCTGGCCAGACAAAGCAGGGGAAGGATACTTGTGAAGGAATCTCATTCCTGTGGGTGGGGCAGAAGTTCTCTCTGCCAGAGACTCCAGTGCTGGGGTTGTGGCCTGTCAAACCAGGGGAATGATCCTCAGCAGGCTGGGGATGGAAGCGGGGAATGCGGATGTTATGCAAGCAAGAGGGGAAAACCTCCCAGCCTCACCCTGTGTGCTCTGTGCTGTAACTAGGGCAGTCCCTCCTCTTCCACCCCATGGACTCAAGGCTGGTTCTTATCTTCTGCCTGCGCATTAGCTTCCTTGTCTGCCTGCCCGTGTGCCCGCGCTCACAGTGCAGGTCGAGCCAGGCCAGAGAACACCAAAGGGCGAGGTTCCGTTTACTCTCTGATTCAGTGAAGGGGCTGGAGCAGCAGGGGAAGTTAAGTTTTGTGTCGCTGGGGAATGCGTGTGCACAGACGGCTCCATAGACACTCTGCCTTGCTGCCTGGAAGCTGGCACTAACTCCACTGCACTCCCATAGGCTGCTGGCCCAAGCTCTGTCTCTTCGCCTCAGCAACACAGATACGTGCTGACCTGCTGTGACTGCCAGTCCCTGAAGGAAGCTGGGGTGTTGGGTCACTAGGACTCTTGCTCTGTGGACTGAAGGTGGCGACTGGGGGATTCCAAATGCAGGAGGGTCTCGGCTTTCTCAGGAAAATGCAACTCACAGAGATTATTGTATTTTTTAGTCTGTTTTATCCGGTTTTCTGTGGCCAAAACTATTTGCTTTGGACTGACTTTAAATCTTGGATCCCCCCCCCCACTCTCCTGGATAATACCTGGCATGTCCGTGGTGCTTTCACTTTCTAAGCATTTTACAAAGGTTCATTATTTAACCAAGCCTACTTTCTCCAGATCGTGTAGGCCGCGATCATTGCTCTCATTTAAACAGGTGGGGAAACCGAGGCAGAGACCGGTGAACCAACTTGCCCAAGGTCTCAGGGAGCGAGCGAAGGAGCTGGGAGTTCCTATGCTTGGTACATTAGACCCCACTTCTCTGTTCCCTCGGGGTGAAGCACGGTCGATGGTGCTTTCATGAAAGGTGTGTAGAGAGACATCTCATGTGGGTTGGAGACCAGTGTCTTTTTAGCAGAGTTTGGGAGTGGATTGGGGAGGTGGAAATATCATATCATGGCAATTCTCTTAGTTACGTCACACAAGTGAAAGACAAACAGTCCCAAAAATGATAGATCAGCAGTTTGTCTTAACTCCATGGGATTGTGTGAGTTCTGGGCCTGATCCAACGCCTGTTGAGGTCAATGGGAGTCTTTCCCCATTGACTTCAGTGGGGTTTGAATCAGGGTCTTAGTGCCAACCCTGGCAAACAAAGGCCCAATCTTATCCACAGAACAGATGCAGCAGTGCTAGCTTCCTTCCCCCCCCACTCCCCGCCCCACTACATGCCTGTCTTATGTTTCCTCAGCCCTGACCTAGAGGGACCCCATTTCTGGGGTGGATGGGTAGCTCATTATCCATGGCCCATTCAGGCCGTGTCACCTCTGCCAATCAGTTCGAGTTGTGCAGGCAGAGATGTGGCATCTGGGAAATGGGCTGAGATGACGCTACATTTCCGTTGTCTCAGTGCTTGTAAAAACTCCAACATTTTGACTTTTTTTTTTAAGAAACGTTTTGCTCTAATGTATGGCTATGTTGCAGATAACTGTGGCTCTGATTCTGCAAAATACTTAAGCACATGCTAGAGTGCTTCGCTGAATAAGGCTGGACTTAAGTGTGTGCTTGGCTAAAGCCAGGCCTGAAAGCTGATGTACGTTCCTTGTGTGTGGGTGGCATCAGATGCCGACTTTGTGTGTGTACGTTCCAAGGAATCCTTGTGTGTGGTGGCCTCATGTGCCGACTTTGGGGTGGGATGATGGGTGGTAGCTTTGAGCTGTCTTGACAGGTGGCACCTCTGTAATAATAATAATGCAATACCACAAATGTGCTAGGCACTCCTTGGGCAAATAAGCTCATACAACCACCCTGAAGAGCTTGCAATCTAAGTTAAGACCTGACAAGATGAGAGATTCCAAACAGTGGAGGTGAGATGGGAGAAAGGTGTGAGGGGGCAGGGGGAGGGAGGGTCTGTGCTACACTATGGCAACAAGTTCCCACAGCTGCGTAATCATGTGTCTTGTGGGATTTTGTTAAAGGTGAGATTGTTACCAAGTATGGAAGATCAGGGTCCTTAGGCCTCCTGGAAGAAATGGGGTGGGTTGGTTTGTTTTAAGGAGATGCTTGGAAGAAAGGCTGGAAACATGTTGGATTTGGTATCTCCTATAGAATGGGATTCCAGGCACGGGGTCTGCCTCATGGAAGAAGGCACAAATTTGAAAGTAGAAGCAGGGGGTGGTACGCAGCTCACTAGCTCAGCTTATGGAGGAAGCAGTCATGGAAAATAGATTTCTCCCCGAGAGCTGCTGATATGCCTGTAAAATCCGTGGCCTTCTCTTGGTCTGATACAGGAATGTGAAATTGTCTAGACCAGTGATCGCAGAGGTACTAGTGGGAATTGGTGGCTCTTTACAGAGGATGCTTTCAGGGCTATGTATGCAGTGCATTCTAAGTGTGCAGCTCCTCCTAATAAGGGAAGGAGGCATCTAATATAGCTAGTCTGGTTTAGCACCTGCTAATGATACCCTTTATTATGTACCCTGGGGTGGATGGCAATCATGGGAAAGACAAATCCATGCAGCTAACTGAGCAGTCCCGTTGACGAGTCTTCGCTGCTGAGTTAACCTGGGTGATAGGCCCGTGGGTCTGAGCCCAGGTTGGCCTAGCTTTGGGTGTGAGCAGCCACACTGCAAAACCATACTCGAGTTACTGGGTCCACACTGCTGCTGCACCCACCTGTGTTAGGAGCTAAGACTTTCCTGGGGCATATTACGTGGTTCTTAGCACTGCAGTACGCTGAGCCGCTCTAGGACTCTCTCCCAGTAAATTGTGGGAAAACTTGTCTGTCCTTCTGGGTGCCTGGGGGGAATAGTGGGAAGGCACTGGAGGACTATCAGCACTTGAGAGGTTTAGCCTGTGTCCTCTCTGCGAAGCACTTGGGCTTTAATCTGTAGACCCAGATGGTGCAGCCTCCCCGGCAACAAAGCCCAAGCCCACCTACCCAGGTAAGAGCCTGGGATAACTGCAACGAAGACTAGCCTGGCCAGCAGCAGAGCAGCTCTGTCCTCTACTGAATCTCCGGCTGCCGCGTGTAGTGCCACTCCGCACCAGGATTTGGCCTGTTGCCTCCTGTCCAAGGTGGATTCAGCCAGGACTGGGTGCCTAGGCCTGGCAGCTGTGGTGTGGGGGTAACAATGGCCCAAGAGGGTGCTCCCTCCATGCCTTCGGGGGGAGGGGGTTGAGAGAGGGAGATCAAGGCACGCCTGGGGGTTGCCGGAAGAGTTAGTGTAGGGGCCTTAAAGGGGGGCACTGACTCCGGCTGCCAGGAGGACAGTGGTGCTCTTCAGACGCTGCCTCGCTTTCCCCAGGGGTAACGCTCTGCTGCCCTGTAACGGTGACCCCTGTGCAGAGAGAGCCGGCGCCATCTGTGCACCACTCCAGCCCCTCTCTCCGGGCTTCAGCCGGTTTGAAATAGTGGGAGGCAGGCCGCGAGAGAGGAACTGGCGTCCTTCCTGATCTTCAACCTGCCGCTGCGGGTATGATCAGCACGTGAGAGCGGGCGAGCCTGGGGCTGCCCTTTGCTCAGATCTCTCTCTGTTCCTCCTTCACCTCTCCCACCAGCAGCACTGGCAGGGGCAGCCCTCACTCCCACTCAGTGGCAGTGTTTGTGTGAGCTGCCCAGCTGAAGTGCCGGGCTGAAGCTGCCTTCCTGAAATAGCCACATGTGGGGAGAAACGCCCGTTGATATCGTGGGGATTGGACCCTGCTTTTATCGCTCTTCTGTAATCTCTCCTCCACCCTGTCTTTCCCCATCACGCTCCCTTTTTCCAGGTCCCTGTGTCTCACCCGTCTCCTACACCTGCTGTCTCTGCCCATCGCATTCTCCCCTTTGGGGGAGTCGCTGTTGCTGTCTCTCCTCTTTCCCTTTGGTTCTGATTTCATTTTAGAAGGAAAATGACTCACTGCAAAGATATCTTCGCTGTTTCCTCATTTGCTCCGGGGTTCCCCAACAGGAGGGTGACTTGGCAGGGCAGGGCCACCGCTGCACAAAGAATGCTGAAACCCCGGCTCTAGGAGTGTGACGGCTCTGGGCAGCAGGTGTACGCACGCCTCAGGAGCCAGCGCTGGGCTAAGGTGCTGCAGGGCCAATCCCAGAGGCAGAAGAATGAAGGTTAGAGGGGGAGCTAGGATAGACTCCCTGGGCTAGCTCCTGGCAAGAGGGGAACCGACTCGGGAGGGCCTTATGAAACTGGTAAGTATCTCTTCTAGGCAGCCTCCTAACAACTTCTGTGTCTGGGAAGGGAAGTTTGTGCTGTGGCTTAAACAAAACATATGTGCAGGCAGGAGATGTTCAACAGTTTTTGCTTATTTGTGGGGAATTTGGATGCTGCGGGAAACTGGGGGAGAGAGACTGAGATGTGATGGTAATAAGCGCTTGCAACAGTACCAGGATAATGCCAGCCCGTGGTGGCAATTCAAGCCGTAGTGTCAGTTTTCTAAACCTCCAGCCGTCGCACAATGCAGCACTGGAGTGAAAGCTCTGTGGAGAAGCCGAACCACAACCCTGGATCCAAATGTCCCACAGCTTTGAGGAAACAGATTGGGATTGGGGGGCAAACTTTTGTGGCTCAAACTTGTCAAGTTTTTGTTTTTGTTTTTTTAAGTCAACATCGTGTTTGAACTTGCAGGTGGCAAGAATCCAAAAGGTCATCTTTCTGACTCATTCCCACTGAAAAGGAAGATTGACTCTATGGATGGGACTTGTCTGGAGCTCAGGGAATTTTCTCTATCTGCTAGCTCGGGGGGGAAGACCAAACTGCAGCCTCTTGTGGGGTTGGTTGGTTTGTTTGTTTTTGAGGGGATTGATGCAGCTGTCTTCCTCATCCCAAACCCTTCTTCGGGTTGTGATGCCTTTTTCTGATGACTCTCTATGCAGAGTCTGTTGTTACATGGTGTGTATGGGGTGAGAATAGGTCAGGATGGCTAAACCAGCCTCTGTAGAATAGGAATTGCTTAAAATGGTCAGGTTTCAGAGTGGCAGCCATGTTAGTCTGTATTCGCAAAAAGAAAAGGAGTACTTGTGGCACCTTAGAGACTAACCAATTTATTTGAGCATAAGCTTTCGTGAGCTACAGCTCACTTCATCGGATGCATTCAGTGGCCAATTTACTGCCTTGGGGTGAGTGTTCTCCTCTGGTAATCCTGTGTTCCACCCACAAACTCATAGGTTAATGTTAGCCTCACCGGTGTTCTGGCCTGACTAGAAACAGGACATACTGGGAACCTCCATGAGGGAAGCATCTCTTCTCATGAAACTCCTCTGAAGAGTTAAGCAACTCTTGCTGGAAGCATCTAAACTTATGAGGGCCCCTCTGAAAGTATGGAACGTGGCCTGTCACTGCAAGAGGCTGGCAACAGGTCCCTAATTTCTCCACTCCATAAGTTAGGAGTCTCTGGCCAGTTCATTCAGCTGGGTCCAAAGTCATCCCTGGTGTAAGTCTGCTGACTTTGGTTGAATGGCATGATGCTGGAAATGAACTTGGCCCTTTCTTTGTTTATTTTGTTAAATGGAGGCTTTCAGCAGCAGAGAGATGTATCCCTATGGGGAATACCAGGCACATCTCTGCAGGTCTTCTTCGGAAGAGACTCCTTCCCCTTTAGAGCAAGAAGGAATGTGGTCCAATAACAGGAGCATCTTCTCCCCTGCCTTGTTGGGTATGTCTACACTGCAAACAAAACAACAAAAACAAACACTGCAATGAGTCTCAAAACCTGGGTCTACAGGCTGACGCTTTGAGGGCTTGTGGTATGGTGCTAAAAATCTCAGTGGAGACGTTCCCCCTCTGTGTCTCATACCCACCCCCTCGCTGGGTTTCAGAGCTCCAGCCCGAGCGGGAACATCTACAGTGTTCTTTTTAGCGCCATAGCACGAGCCTCACCAACCTGAGTTGGTAGACCTGGGCTCTGCGAGCTGTGGGGTTTTTTTCTGCAGCGTAGACATGCCCAATGCGGTTTTCTTGCTTGGTAATAGAATGACTCACACTAACTTTCTCTTTAGGGTTAATCTGTTGTATTGTGATATGATCCACCAAGCAGTTCCTTCCTGCTCACTTATCCACCCCCCAGACAGGTAGGGCAAGGGTGGAGCATGGAATCCTCCAATTCTGTGCCCCACCAATATCTCAAATGAGCAGCCAAGACACAATAAAGAAAGCAATAGATTGGAATCTAAATTCAGAGCCGGTGTGAGCTGGTGTACTTTGTGCACTGAAGGGCTGGGTTGTACCAGGGAAGGCAATCAGAAGTGCGGGTGGGGTGAGACAAAAAAGTTTTTCCTTCTTACACATCGTCTCTCCCCTCCCCCCCCCAATCCCGGTTGACAGCCATTCCTGGTGTAAACCCCATGTTTCTGCCCCCTTCACTTGCAAATGACACCAAGACATGTGCACGACTTAACCACATGCAACTTTCACCAACATCTATATTGCCTCTGACTCTCGCCCTTGGATGCTAATGTACCAACTGCTTGTTGCCCTCAGTCACACTGCAAAACACGCACCTGAGTGGGAAACTTGCCATGAATATGTCGTCCCAGGAAGTTAGCCGAGAACTTGGAGAGGAAGGGAATGAAACTTGCTGCCTGGACAAGTGAAATACAGTCACTCCATTGACTGCCTAGGACCAACACCTCCAAGCAAAACTCTTCCAACTGTCTTGCTAACTCAGAAAGCTTTTTTGGTCCACTTAAGACTTCAACGCTGCTTCTGAGGCAGCCCAGCAGAGAGAACCTCCGTGTGGCTGGAAATGAAAGAGCAAACAAATTCCCTGCTCAAGAGCTGGACAGATTTCTTAAGCGTCACAAATGCCTGCCTTTTCTGCAGCAGCATGGGGCGTAATCTGAATGAAATGATCCTCACTCTCTGCAAAGGAAGATGATGCTTCTCCCCCTGCCTCCTTCACTTCCTTCATGTAGCTTTTAAAATATCCATTGCAAAGTTTAAAGGATCACTGACTGTTAGGTCCCAACTTTTGGTGGTAAATCCCATCCAGCATCCATGGAGGAGGCATGTGTGTTTCCTGCTTGTGAGAAATCCAGACATCCCAGACTCAGGGTGTGGCATAAAGGTTTTAGTGGCACGCCATCAAATATTCCCTATGTGTGTACGTACTCCGTTGCCTGTGGTGGGGATTTCATTAACACTTCATGGCACTCAGATCTTCCGTCCAACCTAAAGGAAAAAATTACCTTTTTAGAATAACTCCTAATGGACTGGGAGGAGAAGCTAACATCTCATTGTTCGGGATGTCCTAATGACTTCTAGATATTCAGAGATTTAGATTGTAAGCTCTTTTGGGCAAGGATATTCTTTCCTACTATGTCTTTGCACTGCGCGTAGCACAGCAATTTAATTAATAATAACAGGCAACCATGTGTCTCCATTGGTTCAAGTCAGTATTTATTTCTGGATGTATAAAATAGCCCCATCTAACAGGATATTTTAAAGTTCTTCCCGTTTTTGCAGGGATTCTCATCCACGCAAACAAGCCACTTCTCCTTCCCACCCCAACTGCAGCCTCCCCACCACCATCCTCCCATGCACACCGTTAAAGAAACCCCAAACCCTCAAGGTGCAGCTGATTTCACTTTCAGAGACCCATGGGATTTGGGAGATTATCTGCTGCTTTCTTGCATTAGGTGCCGCATTATCTAAAATGTATTTGCTTCTAATGATGAAACAAAACTCCAAGCAGAGATCCGTGCACATCTGCCTGGAGCTAGACTCCAACTCGTTAGACCTGATGGAGAGATTAAATCGCGTATAAGGTTCCAGCAATTTGCAGTTGAATGCTTGAGTAGATTAGCACTAAATAGCTAAGAGACACAGAGGGAGCGTTCTCCATCTCCTCTTCCCCACTTTGGGGTGCTGCGTGTGCATTTGATTGTGCTGCTCTTCCAAAGAGGTTTGAGTCCAAGGCTATAGGGGATTATCATGTTGGCTAATACTCCCCTACAACAATAGCAGGGCTGACTCCATCGGATTATGGGTACCCTCCTTTGCCAAAGCACTTTGAGCTCTTCAGATGAAAAGCACCACAGAAGAGCTAGTTATTAGCTGGCTTTAACCTGTCCAAATCTATGGACTAGGTAGCATGGAGATATGAAAGTCAGCTAGCCTGCCTCTGTTGCCCCATGCGTAAAAGATTGTTCCCTACAGTATCTTCTCCAGGGCTTTGTCCTGTCCAGATTACAATGGTCCAAGTGATGAGGATTCTACCATTTCCCCAGAGAAGCTATTCCAGTCTCATAGCTCTCGCAGTTAGGCATAAAAGCAGAGTGGGTGACTTGAAATACCAGTGGCCCCTCCTCCCTCTTCTGCATTTGACTGCTTTGTGCCCCTGTAGAGCCTGTCCCTGAACTGTTCGCTTTTGAGATAAAGTCTGACTTGTTTTGAGACTGATGGGGAATACTGGAGTGCTGGTTAGGTCATTGTTCAAACAAGGCAGCTGGTTCCAGATTTTGGCCCATCTCAGTGTTAGGGAAGGGGCAGATTACTGACCACCTGGGGAGGTGATTGCTGTAAAGAAGGCTTGACCCTGTGACTTTCTTGCTAGGGTGAGACGGCTGCATAAACAAAGGGTTTGTTTGTTAGCAGTTGCCTCCTGTGGGGTGGACTGATGGCACTGCAAGTCACCTCTGCCCTTTGATGCACGGGCTTTATTGGAGTGCAGGTACTAGTGGTCGCTCAGTCAGTCGGCCTCCTCAGACAGACGGTTCATAGGGTCTGATTTACACCTTCCATGCCCTAGGCACAGCGTCCTCAGCGTCCCTCCTGCCGACAGCTGGCCCTCATGTTTTCTGTAAAAAATGAAACTTTTAACCCACTTCCAACTTTTAGGCACCCCAAGAACGCCAGCGCCCCTAGGCTCGTGCCTACCGTGCCCAATTGGAAAAACGTTCATAGAGTTTAAGGACAGACGGGACCATTTAAGATCATCTGCTCTGACCTGCTGCTTAACACAGCCCACAGAACTTCATCCGGTGATTCTATCGTCAAGCCCCATAATGGGTTGGACTTGGGGATGCCTTTTAGGACTCCAAGTGCCAAGAAACTGCCATGTCCCTTTGTAATAATAGAGTTGCCTGCTGACCACCCAATGAAAAATAAAGAGTTAGGAAAATCTGTAAAGAAGTGGGGATGGACCTCCATATAGTTCAATGTGTTGTTGCTTTGGGATGTTAGCCCTAGTACCAGAGGCCCTAGGGGAAGGCTCCCGGCATATGGGATGAGACCCATGAGGTTCACTTTGTCTTAAATAACGAAAGTCGACATTTTCACATATTCACATGACTGCAGGCGCGAGGGCTTTTTGAACACCAGATATTGCAAGAGTTAGCAGTACTGTTCCGCTCCCTGATGCCACTGTACACAACTCTGGCTGGGAAAAGAAAGTGGCCTTAGTATAAATGAGAATTGGGCCCTTTTTCTGTTTCATTTGCAGATGGATCTGCTCTGAGTGAGTTGTTCTTCTCTAATCCCGAGCATGACTCAGGGGTGGCAGCGTGCAGCCAAGGGAAACCACTAAGAGTTTGAACGGACTTGTGTCTTGTGTATTAGGAATTTGGGGATGGGTTATTTTTCCATTATCTCTGCTGAATGAGGCTCTCTGGAACTAGGGGACAAATTCAGGTAAATATGGAATCCAGACAGGTGCTGGCTTTCTTTATTATTTTAATATCTGTATCATTTAGAGGTTGTATCTGAGATGGTGTGTGTGTCTATCGAAGTATATTTTCAATCTCCATCTGGAGAGCCACTTTTATTTTTCTCCCCCTCACTATTATGGCTGTTTATTGACTGTTTCTTTGTCCCCCAGACTCGCCTGCCATTTTTAGGTCAGAGAAAGAAAGAGGGAGACGGAACCACCCGCCGCAGCTCACATCCCGTCAGTTGATGCCAGCTGTGAGTGTTTCTTTGGCAGTGTCTTAGCTGGTTGTTGTGAGCAATAATCAAGGAAGCAATCAGCAAGTATACTGCCCTAGAAGTGCTGCACGTTGTTGGGCCCGCAACACGTCTCACTGACACGAGAGGAGGCTGCCGATCCCGAGTGGAATGCGGCCCAGCTGTTCCCCTGTGCTTCGTGCTGGGTTGGAGAATGGCATGGCAGGTGCTGTCGGTGAAGCAGAAGACTGACGTGAGAGGTGCCGAAGGAGGCCTAGATAAGATGGTGATTGTATCAGAGGTGCCAGAGGCAGCTGAATTGAGCATTGCAAGGTGCTGTTCACTCATTCCCCGCCCCACCCCGCCAACCCCCTACCACTGCGTCAAGGACAGCCGTTAGTAACACTGCGAACATCTCTGGCTGTTGGGAGAAGTGTCCCTGTTGGGAAGAGTCTCTCTTGGGTCAGGGCTTGAGCTAATAAGGAGAAGTTGATATTGATTTTGGCCCCAGTGTGGGGTCAACATGGAGCGTGTTCCTGTGGTCACTGCTCCTCCAGGGCCCTATTCAGCAGGAAAGACAAGCAGCTGAACACGCCAAGCAAGGTGCTACCCGAAGTCCCCCAGGCCTGGCTGTGCTGCCACGCTTTACCAGTCTGTTCCACTGCAAGGTCATTCAGGTCACAGCCATAAGAATCACATGGTTAGTCTCTAAGGTGCCACAAGTCCTCCTTTTCTTTTTGCGAATACAGACTAACACGGCTGTTACTCTGAAACCTGTCATGATAAGTAAGTGCAAGCCAAGCAGAGACCTGAGGAAGTGGAGGGATTGTCATACTGAGATTGCCCTGTGCCCTGCTCGAGCTTTCTTTGTGCTGGATCCCATGCATGAAAGATCCTATGTGTGAGAGCACTTTTGAGCTGCTCCATGTTTTGGCCTGTATAGGATACTTCTCCGGGCTCTGGCAGCTGGCATTAGAACTCCCCTACCTGGTGTCTTTAGGGTGTAAGCAGGTGTCTGCCTGAAATATGCCACTCTTTTATGTGTAGATCCTGCCGGGACAGAGTTAGGTGGGTTTAACTTATGGCTGCTAATCCATGTGGATATAAGGGACATGGAGAGTGGCTTTACTGAGATGAGGGATCTAAGGTGTGGGCTGAACAGTCCTGAGGGAGGAACCCTAAGAGCAACCAAGCTCATGGAGGGGATTTGAGCTGAACTTTATCTGTGTCTGGTGGTAAAACAAACACCAGGAAGGGGATGAGAGTGCAGGTTGTGAAAGGCCCGTGCTCACACTGACCTGCTGTCTTGTGCAGAAACAGCCCCCAAGGAGCTGGAACCCCACCTCTGTTTGGACTCTCACTATGACCTGGGGTGTGTCTCAACTTTTGTGCATCAGTTTTCCCTATCTTTAAAATGGGGGTGACTGTACCAACCTACCTGACATAGGGGGTTGTGCGGCTTTAATGCATGAATGTTTGTAAAGCTCTTTTTTATCAGAGCGTGTTGGGCGCTAGAGAAATGTACAGTATTGTTTTGTTGCAGCTGTTCTGAAACTGGACTATGCCTTGTTAGAGACCATAAAAGAGCTGGTGAGTGAGACTTTGGGCTGGTATATCACCTCTCTAATGGCAAACACTGCCCAGAAATCTTCTCTGTATAAGGTTTTTCCTGTTTGCAAAGCAAGAGCTACAGTCAGTCCCCCCCTTTTTTTTTTACCAAAGCAACAGTATTCTGAGCATTGTTTTCTGTAAATCCCTAAAGGGAACAAGCGTTCTGTCTTCAGCCATTCATGAAACACCATTTCTGCAGTGCTCCCCTTCTCTTCACCTCACCCCACCCTCCAACCCTCTTCCCAAAAACTCCACTGCTTTGCATGCTTGAGTCCCACCAAGCAGGGTGTAGGCCGAATGGAACTGATAAAATGTCTGGAATGTGGGTTGGGATGACTGTCAGACACTTAAGGCCTGGATCTACTCTCACTTATGCGGGTGTAAATCCATAGTAACTCCACTGGTGTATAAAACCAGTGCGACTCCATTTACACCAGTCAGTAAGATTCTGGTCCTTTTATGATTTTCCTGTAAATACCTTCTGTCGCTGACTTGTGTTTAATGGTGTGGACTGTACTCAGCTGAGGATATGTGGTAGGAACGACACTGCAGAAATAAACTGTATTGTAACCGGGCTCCTTCTTCTGTGCTCTGTACTACCTCAGAAACTCTCTGGAAATATACAGCACGCTCCCACTTCCAGGTGAAATGATCCTGGACGCAGAGCTGAGCTGGAGCTCTTCGTTTGTGGGGAGGGTTATTTATGTCCACACCTATAGAAGGGTGGGTTAGGGCTGTTGAGGGTCACACCTATTTGTTGGCAAATTGGAGTGTTCAAAAACCATCCTGGGGCAGACAGATGGAGAAGGAGGAGAGTCAGCTCATTTATAATTAATCGGGCACTTATGGCAGCTTTTCATTAAGAGGTAAATGAAGGGAGCAACAGGCCCTTTGTTGCTGTTTAACGCCCACAGAGTCAGCTTGGACACAGAATTTGGATGGTGGCCCTGCACGAAAAGCCGCTGGATGTTGATCTGAGCTATGATCCGGACATCTTTAAACAGGCGGTATAGTTCTGCTGCACCCCTGTTCAGGTCGAAAGCAACTGGGTCTCTGCCACTGAGCACTTCATCATCCAGGTGAAATAACTCTTGGATAGGGTGTTAGTAAAGTTGACATCTCTTCACAGCACTTCTTCCTGGTCTCACCATTGAACTTTACACTCTTTTCCTTTCTCTATGCTGCTGTCTCGTCTGTGTTAAATGGTAAGCGCTGTAGGCAGGAACATATATTGTACATATTCCTTTACAATGCCATATCGTGTAAAAGCTGCACAAGAAATCCCCAGACACCACAATAAAGAGAGGTTGGTGTCCTTCCTCAAATGGAGCAGAATTTCAATCAGTAGGTTTTTATTAGAAGACCAGATCTGTTAAATTATCGATTGCTAATGCTAAGTGTCATTGTAAACGTACCATCCATTCAATAACAGTAGCAGGAAGGAGTATCCTTATAGCATTCTTGTAATTAAAATTTAAAAAGGAAACTATTATATCACTGGAAACGTAGCTTAATTCAATGATTGTACTGGTCTAATTCCCAGTGGGTAACTAATTACATTCTGCCTATAAAATTCCCTATGTAGCTGGTGGGGGTTTTGGTCAATTGCTGTCCTGTGCTGGTGTGTAGCCTTGCTGCAGCCCTCTTACAGATTTTTAATGTTAATGGAAAACTTTGTAAAGTGACTCAGGATTCAGGCATCTCTGTTGGATTGGAAGAAAGCAATTGTACACACTGGTCAGATCTAACACAGCACTGTGCATCGTCTTCAGCCTACGTCCTGTCATTCAACGTTCAGAGGTACTGTTCTGCATCCGTAACTTACTGGAGACCAAAACGTGCAAAACTGCATGCTGCCAGGACTCCTGTGGTATACACAAGCTATTAGCCTAATGGGAGTGAAACTAAGTATATTTGCATTGAGTCACTCACCTGCACCGATGCTAAGTTTTGCAAACAAAGGATTCAGTCTGGACCCTGAAAACTTTGCTATGGGGCAACTGAGCTTTCAAGGCCAATGTTGGTTTGTTGGCCTAGTACCCTGAAGCACACCCATAAGGCGACGTCTCACAATAGGTGGATTAAAAGGCATCCATCAGAGCAGTAAAATGGAAGGAACTACCTGGGTGGGTGAAGGTGGGAGAAATGAATTAGACTGTAGCAGCTGCATGGGTACACAATTTTTTGATTTTTATGATGAAAAGCCATAGAAGAAATTCAGAAAAAAGTCTGTTAATGATGCAGGCTGCTGGAAGAACTTAGAAATAATAGTTGATTAAAATGCTTAATTCTCAGGCTGTTACTATTATATTAATGAGCTCTTCTGTAGGGCATCACGGATGTGGACTTTAGTACTCAGCCCATCCCGCCTCTGCTGTAGGGGAGGGATGCTGGCATGATTCTCACTTAATAGATGGGTTAAACTAAGGCAGAGCAAGGTTAAATGCCTTGCCCAAGGTCCCAGACAGTGTCAGGAACTTGCATGGATACAAGCAGCCCTTGTAGGTCTCAGAGTAACAGCCGTGTTAGTCTGTATTCGCAAAAAGAAAAGGAGTACTTGTGGCACCTTAGAGACTAACCAATTTATTTGAGCATGAGCTTTCGTAACTTTCTGTAACTTTAGCCTCTAGCAGAGGAGAAGCAGCCAGGGCAGAGTTACCTTAACATAGGGCAGACTAGTCACCGTGGTGATAGCTTTTGTCTTGCGCACAAGGATCTGGCCTAACAGGCATGCCCAGGACTCATCCGATGTCAAGCAGTGACAGCTAGAGGTGAGATTGTCATAGTCCATGACACAACTAGGTTTCTATCCAATGAGGGCTGTGATCTCAGGGAGGGGAATGGCAGGGAGAGGAAAATAGGATCTACATTTCAGTGGAGGTGGGCGCTAAGCTACTGTTCTCTCTTGTACGCAAGCACTTGTGGAAAAGGAGAAGTGTGTCTTTTAGTCAATTGTAGCTTCGACTATTTGCAGAGTTTAACAATGCCACACATGCAGTACAGTCCAGCGCCTGTCCTCAACAGCCTAAACCCCTAAGTTCCTTTTCCAGGTGCCTGAATCCATCATGGGGAATGAAAGCTCTTAATCTCCTATACTAGCCTTGTTCCCTCCAACACGCCAGCACTGCTGATACTGTTGTGCTATGCGATTTTTTTTTTTTTACACAGCCATCCAAACGCTGAGGACCTCTAGTTTTGCAGCTCACATGAAAAATGGCACTTCAAGCAGCATGGTGCATTGGCATCTCCTTACTCGGTTTTTCAGCACTGGATGCTTATACACTGGCTCTGTGTAGGCTCAGCAGGAAGCATTCCACCTGGCCGACCACAAACGCCACTCACTGGAATACGGGGCTTCCCATCCAAGTACAGGCTGAGCCTGTTTTTTCAGATCGCACAAGTTACCACAACCCCAAGTGCTATGCCTGAAAGCATATACCCCCCCCACACACTCCCTTGATTGCTGTAGGCTGATGTCTCCACATGAATGTGGAAGCATAAATACAAATATATATAACTAGAATCTCTGTATGTAACAAAAAGCAGTATATTCTTGACCCAAAGAGCTTCCAGGGTGATCCCGCCCCTTGCATCTAAAGAGTCCAATACATGCTGAGGACTCAACCACCATCTCAGTCCTTTAGACTATGCAACTTCAGACTCCAATACTGGGGTAACACACTGCTGTGTGTAAGAGCAGTTACAGTTGGGGACGTGCAACTAGTTTTTCCAGAAATATTACAGGGTCTCTCCTGATTATTCTTCTTTCAGAACCAACTTACTGCAAAGGGCAGTATCAGAAGAGGAACTTACTTGTAGAACAAGCCTGAAGGCTTTAAAGGGCTTTGCAGAGCTTTGCTATATAGCCTCAGGGATCCCCCTGACAGCCCTATTCACAGAGCTATGTTGTATTAGTCTGGGCTCCAGAAAGGGCTGTACCAAGGAAACAAAGTCACTGTTTATATAATTAATCTGCAGCAGGACTGTTGGCTGTGTAGATGCTAATTCAAGTATCACAATAAATAAGAGAGAACAAATATTGGAATTACCATGTCAGGGGGTGGCTGGTCTTTCATAGGAGTTGGGCCTCTACTCCACTTGGGACTAATCAGCTGCCTCCCAGCTGATGTGCCGCAGCCAGGGATCAGGTGATAGCTTGATGATCAGTTTGTCCTCATAAAAAGCAGCAAGAGTGCATTTGATAGGGAGGTATGGGTTAGTCTCCGTCCTCCTGCAGCAGTCCCTGGGTGTGTGGAAGAGAATTGCAGAGTGCAATCGCACAGGGAGGTAGCAGGCTGCAAAGGGAAAGGGATCAGAGTGACATGCCTTGTCTCCCAGGTGGATAGCTTGTGGAGTGTCATCCTGTCAGGGGTAGGAAGGGCCTTTGTAGAAGACCTTGGGTCAGGGCAAAGGGTACAAATGTGATGCTGAACCTGTGTTATTTTGAAGAAATAAAACTAAAGCCAAGGAGACTGAAATCTTGTTGCTGGAGGGTGTTGTCTGGGATACCGGTCAGTGAGATAGCCCCCTGGTTTATACCACACCAGTGTCCATCAGTGGTCCATCTTGTCTATCATCCTTTCTCCACTAGCCCTAGGGATGTCAGCAGAAAGGGTGAAATATCCCTAAAAGACAGTTTTGTAATAAGAGGTACATGGAGAAACTGCCTTCCTAACCCCCTTGTGACTGACCTTTGCCTTCAGGTACCTAGCAATGGGCTGGGAAGTTACAGCTGAAGTGGAGTTTGATCCAAGATTTCAACTGTGGGCATTTTAATAGAACATCTAGGTGCTTGCATTTAGTAGCTCAAAGTGCCACTTTGACACCTAAATGTCAATTTAATACACATAGGTGAAGCCCTAATGCAGAAACACATGCATAACTCCATCCTTATTCTTCAGGACAGCAATTAAACATATGCTTAGCTGCTGTCTTGAAAAGGAAAGCTTTGCCTGAATTGAGGCCAGGGATTTCAATGTCCTTTGGTAGTCTCCCTGGTTGTAGACCAGGCTCCACAGGGCTAGGAGTAAAATATAGAAAACTAGTACAATGATGTGCCTGAGAGTCATTGCACAATGGTTATGAGGCCCAACTACAATTAAATTCAAATAAAAAACAAGCTTTTAATTCTGCGTGTGGGGTTTTGTTCTGTTTTTTGCTAAGATTTATATTTGTGTCCATTTCTTTGCCCACCTGTATTGTACTCTGCTTTCCTATGCCTGATTCTCCATCCTTATGCCAGGACCTTGCCAACCCCCCAAATTCTGTACATATTTTGTTAGTTAATCTGCAATATCAGGTGAGGGGCGTGAGGATGATCTGGGAAAGAACATTGGCATCAAAACACTTTGCCTTATTTATGACCATGTTAACACAGTGAGGGCTTTGTCCAGTGAAGCTATTTGTGAACATCTGCTTCTTGGAGATCTTAACTCCGCTGGCAGCTGGAACAATAGTGACATCTTGAGGCTAATGAGAAGAATCATTGATCCGAGTTCTAAATAGGCATGGGGGGGGAGAGCAGGGAGAGGGGAGTTTTTAAATTATAATTGCAACAAGACTAGAGGTGCTACCTGTCCTTGTTTTCCCAGAATCGTCAATTATTTTTTGTAGATAGCTGTCCTGGGAAATCGAGAAGAGTGCTCAGTACACACTACCAGCTGTACAGTTTAATGGGCTGAGAATCATCCCAGAGACCCCGACAAGAAATGAGTGTGTTATTCCGAGTTCTTCTCTTGTTGGCCAGGTAGCTGTATTATAGAAATGCACCAGTTTTTTCTCCTAAGAGGCCTCCTGTTCCAATCTGGCAAATTTCATGAATGTAACAAAGCTGGTTGACTCTCAGATAGCCTCATCCTCTCACAAAATCAGCAAGCAGACTTTAAGGCTGCAATTTTCAAAAGAACCTAAGGGTGCCTTTGAACATCACAGTATAAAAACTCTTTTACTGTGAAGTTAACTATCAGCGAAATAAACAGAAAATCAGGAGAAATAACATTGAAATACCTTTCCCACCATTTACCATTTTGGTTACTTCATTGTGCATATAAATACATTTGATGGGACTTTCAAAGGGAAATTTAGCTTAGTCAGTTGCTTTTAAAGCAAATGATTCCCCTAGATTTTTTTTTTGTCTCCACACAGTTAATTAGAACGTGGTTTTATCATTTATTTTTAGTCAGTTTCCAAACATTTCTATTACTTTGACAACTGTAGCATTCCATGTATTTGAGGGTAGGAATGTGTAGCTGGGGAGAAACAGAAACAGCTGCACATCCACCCTGGGATAGGAGGCAGTAATGTCAAGGTTGTGGTGGTGGACATCTTACATGTGCAAAAATCAGGAAAATGGGGAAAAAACAACCCGGTGTGGTTCTCACAATTAATCTATCCAAGTTAGAAGCCTAAATACTTTGAGGATCTGGGCCATGGATCTCTGGCCCTCACCCTACAATCTGATCCATCGGAGCAGGATCTTAAGCTCATCTCAAGTCCCACTGAAGTCACTAGAGACATGTTGGAGTCTGCCCACAAGGTTCAGATTGCAGGATCAGGGCCCATGGCTGAATTTGAGATCACACAATCACACAGTTGCTCATTATAACTAGGCTTGGTCGAATTTGATTTATTTATATATATATATAATTTTGACATTTAATTTTTAAGCATTTTTAATTTTTTTTATCAATTTACATTTTCGTAGTTGGGAGAAATTGGGGAGGGGGAAAGGGAGACAATAATTATTAAATGACAGTAGACATTGAAATTCAAAACCCTAAAGCTCTATAACCCTTAAATCACAAGTGGACAACAACATGTCAAAATATCTTTTAATCCAACTCTAAGAAATGCTCACCCAGCATTTTTCTTACTTTGCCTAGCTGTAAATGTTGATTATTATTGATGGAAATATTTGTCATGGGTTTGTGAGTATATGGGGAAACTGACATTTACTGACAAAAATCGAATCCTCCAAGACTACTCATAAAGCACATGCAGTTTGAAATTGGCAACAGAGCAATGGAGAAGGGGGGGTCACTAGCTTTTTCGTACCTTTTAAGGTAGAATTGGAAGGGCAGCGTACAGCTCGCCGTCCTTGTGAGCTAGGCTGCCAGTTTCAGAATGCTGGTGCCCCATGGTGCCTAATGTACTGCCAAGTCTGTCTCAGTATCAAATCAACATGGTAAGTCAGTAGGGCTGGGGAGGAATGATTGGCCAAAGAGATGGTGGTTAGGATGTATTTGAATGCACAATGCTAAAGCTTGTCCAAACATTGTAAAATACGGGGGGGGGGGGGGGGGGGGAGGATCAAATCTGACCCACCACACTATTTTGAACACTTTATATGTAAATCAGATTTCTTCACTCATGTCAAAGGCGATGCCCTCAGGAAGGTCTGAGTTGACAGCAACGGGGAAGTTTTCCAAAGAACCTGTTCTGAACTCCAAAAAAATAAAAATAAAAAAAATCTGAACATTTCTTTAAGTGGTTTAAACAGTTGCCACTTGCCATCTAAACTAAGCCAGTGGGAGGGATTTTGTGGAAACCCTCCACCCATAAAAATTAACTTTCAGGCTGGGAACAAGGTACTTTTTGGAAACTGATAAGCGATCCACACAAGAATGGAAGTTCCCTCTTTTGGGTGAGACATAAAACCAAGGTCCAGACCACTGTTGGCCATTGATTCAAGATCTCATGGCACCTTTTTGCAGCACTATCCTCCGCATGGTGGCTAAATTCCAACTTGAGCAAGTACCTGATGCTGCCTGTTAAGCCTTTCCCTTGCCGTTTCAATTTAGACGGTGTAACTCTTTTCACCCGCCATCCCAATACTGTCCTGTGCACTTAGGCCATGTCTCTGGTAGGAGGCTCTGTAGGACCATAGTGTAGATACTGCCTACATTCAGGGAAGGATTTTCCCATTGATGTGGGTAATTCCCCTCCCTAGGTGTGGCAGTAACTATGGACCAACTCTCCTGTTGACCCAGCCACGTCTACACGGGGGGCTAGGTCGGCTTACTTACAGCGCTCAGAGGGGGGAGAATTGTTCACACCCGCAGCTCGGTGCAGGCTTCAGGGAGCGGTGGGGCTCCACCCCAGGGGTGGCTGCACGCCAGCAAAGGAGCCCGGGGCGGAGCCCGGGGCGGGCTGGAGGCGGGAGAAGGAAGGAGCCCGGGGCTGGAGGAGAGCGGGGAAGGGACCCAGCGAGCGGCAGGGACGCGGATTCCGTGGCCGGCGCAGGCACGCGTGGCCCGGGCAGGGCTGAGACACGCACCGGCCGCGGGGAGCCGGAGCCAGGCGCTCACAGGAGCGGCGCGGGCCGGGGCCGGGCTGAGTCTCGGCGCTGGGAGCCCGGCAGAACTTTCCTCCCGCAGCCGCCGCGTCCCGGCCGGCCGGGCCCTGGGAGCCGCTTCGCTCCGCCGCCCCCTGGTCCCCTCCCTCCGCTCGCTCCTCTTTCATTTCTTCGTCAGCTGCCTCCCCCTGGGCCGGGCCCCCTTCCCCTGGGCTCTCCCTCCTCTCCTCTCTCGCCCTCCAGCCTTTCCTTCCCCTTCTGCTGACCTCCCCTACCTTCCTTCCTTCCTTCCCCCCACACCCACATCCCCTTCTCTTCCCTTCTCCCCCACCAGCCACCCCTATGCCCCACTCCACCATGCTGATGGGGACCATGCCCCCAACGGAGGTGTACCCCTCTGAGCGGGTCATCGTGCTGGTCTCCTGTGTTCTCTCCTTCCTGGGCTCCAGCCTCCTGGTCTTCACCCATGCCCTTTGGCCGGAGCTCCGAACCCGTCCCCGGCAGCTCCTGCTGTACCTCTCCCTGGCCGACCTCCTTTCGGCTGCATCCTACTTCTACGGGGTGCTGCAGGACTTCAACAGGACCTCGTGGGACTGCGTGCTGCAGGGTGCCCTGTCCACCTTCTCCAACGCCAGCTCTTTCTTCTGGACCATGGCCATTGCCTCCTACCTGTACATCACCATTGTGAGGGGCACACCAACGGGCACTGGCCTGCTCTGCTTCTTCCACGTCATGAGGTGGGTGAGTTCTGGTGTTACCCTCATCCCAGGCGCCCACTTCAGCCAAGAAGTGCTGCTGAGAGCCTCTAGACGGGAGCCCCCCTAGTGCCCATCTGTGCCATGGTCCTGGTTGGTGGGTAGGGATGGCTGTTGTGTGTTCCCCACTGCTGCCGGGATTGGTGGTGATGAGCTGCTGGGGACTCAACCTGGTCTCTCCTGAGGCTACTTTGCCCTTCTTTAGCCCCTTTCAAGCCAGGGCTTTGAGGTAATTAACAAATTAAGTGTCTCAATGCCCTGGGGAGGTAGTTCTCATTAAACCCAGATGAGGAAACTGAGGCATGGAGGGATGAAATGACTTGCTCATGGTCATGCAGTGGATCTCTGGCAGAGACAAGGAAAGAACCCAGGAATCCTGGCTCATAGTTCTTACTTTCTCTCCTAGAGTGTCCCACTAGAATACCACATGTACCCAAAGCATGGAGGCGATATTTAGTGCCTCTGCTCCAGTGACAAAGTCCCTCATTTAGAGTGTGTTTACCTAGATCCTTGGTCACCCCACCTCTCTATACTTCCCCTGCACCAGTAATTCAGTAACTGTAGGAGAATGGCAGTTTGAAAGTGAGGAGGCTGCTAGAAAAGCAGTCTGAAGGCTGTTTGGCATATCTGAAGGAAAGCAAGACAAAATAGCTCACGGTTTAACTTGCGCCTGAGTGTTTACTATTTAGCTCGCTGATTTTCCACATCATGTTTAATAAAAGCCTTCATTATGCAATCCGAGCTTGTGTAATCATGTGCCACCTCCAAGCTCAGCCTGACAGTGATCCTTTGGTGCTCTGGGCTGCCAGGTTTTTATAATAAATTACATGGAAAAGGATATAGTTTTAAAAAACCCTCCAGGGCAAGCCAAATAGTGGATTTGGGGGTCTTTTTCTTTGTCAAATGCTTCCATCATCTCATACTTACAAACAGCATTATTTTGGAGATGATTGAATGACTTTGTTGTGCCGGTCTAAAAGATAGGCCAGGGAAAACATCAAGCAAGTCTAAGTGTTAAGTAGAGAAGAAAACTGGATTCTTACACTCAGACGATAATTAGGAGCTAGAGCAACATCTGCTTGAGTGGAAGTCAGAGAGCTTGCAAAAGCAGCTTGATAGCTCAGTGAGTATAGCGTGTGACTTACATGATCTTTGCTATTGTATGTTACAGGATGGTGGGGTGCTTTCATTTTGTCTTCAAATAAAAAGAAGGTGGTGGGGTGGGGGTATGGAAACTATGGAGAGAGGGACTGCTAGTGAGAAGGGCAGGTCTAGTGGTTAGGGAATGGGATTAGGAGCCAAGATCCATGGGGCCAAATTCTGCACCGACTTGCATCCCATCAAACTTGATAAGAATGAATGAGTCTCCGCGGAATCTGATCCATTTGTTCTTTTCCTGTCTCTATCAGGGATATATGGGACCCTGGTCTGTGCCTCAGTTTCTCCATCAGTTTAATACTTCCCAACCTAGCAAGGGTGCAGGGGAGGGGAATTGTAAGGATGGATTGATTGTTTGTGCAGCCTGCTAAGAATTCAAGACGTCCCTTGCCACCACTAGGTACTGGGAGGGAGGATTCAGAAGCTGAACTTCCCCTCTTTGTGAACCTTGTTGGGTTTTATTTTCACACTCCATATAGTCAAAATCAATCACCATGTTCTCTATGTCCTAATAAGCGTCAGCAAGATGTCTGGGTATCATTCGGCTCAAACTTTGCTGTGTTCAAAGGACAAGGCAAGTAATTGACATGGAAGTCCTATTATTGGATTCTGCTTCATAATCAGTTGCACACATACAAAATGGGAAATGATTGCCTAGGAAGGAGTATTGCGGAAAGGGATCTGGGGGTCATAGTGGATCACAAGCTAAATATGAGTCAACAGTGTAACACAGTTGCAAAAAAAGCCAACATTATTCTGGGATGTATTAGCAGGAGTATTGTAAGCAAGACACAAGAAGTAATTCTTCTGCTCTACTCCACACTGATTAGGCCTCAACTGGAATATTGTGTCCAGTTCTGGGTGCTACATTTCAGGAAAGAGGTGGACAAATTGGAGAAAGTCCAGAGAAGAGCAACAAAAATGATTAAAGTTCTAGAAAACATGACCTATGAGGGAAGATTGAAAAAATTGGGTTTCTTTAGTCTGGAGAAGAGAAGACTGAGAGGGGACATAACAGTTTTCAAGTAAATAAAAGGTTGTTACAAGGAGGAGGGAGAAAAATTATTGTTCTTAACCACTGAGGATAGGACAAGAAGCAATGGGCTTAAATTGCTGCAAGGGAGGTTTAGGTTGGACATTAGGAAAAACTTCCTAACTGTCAGAGTGGTTAAGCACTGGAATAAATTGCCTAGGGAGGTTGTGGAATCTCCATCACTGGGGATTTTTAAGAGCAGGTTAGACAAACACCTGTCAGGGATGGTCTAGATAATACTTAATTCTGCCTTGAGTGCAGGGGACTTGACTAGATGACTTCTCAAGGTCCCTTCCAGTTCTGTGATTCTATGATTCATAGATGACTCTGCTGACACACTGCTGTGCAGAGCCTGTGAAATATTTTTACAAGCCTTAAAAATCTGCAAGAAGTTGGAGAGAAAACCAGTGCAGCAGCTGCACCAGTGGGGACTTGTTCCCTGCCCTACCTATCATCATCATAATACCTTGTTCTCCTCTTTCCCCTCCCTCCTTTGTTTTCTTTATTGTGACTTGAGAACTTGGCCATAAAAAGAAAAGGAGGACTTGTGGCACCTTAGAGACTAACCAATTTATTTGAGCATAAGCTTTCGTGAGCTACAGCTCACTTCATCAGATGCATACTGTGGAAAATACAGAAGATGTTTTTATACACACAGACCATGAAAAAATGGGAGTACTCCTTTTCTTTTTGTGAATATAGACTAACACGGCTGTTACTCTGAAACTTGGCCATAAAAGTGCAACTTGGGAAGGATGTTGTCTGATTGGTTATTTTTCAAGGCTCCAAAGTCCTATTGCCCAGACTGAATTGTCTTTTGTATACTGTCCAAAATCCCTTATCCAACAGGACAGGTCAAATCTGGAATAGCCACAAACGTCATGTGACGTTTAGATACTGGGGCATGTGGTGAAAAGTAAATTGAATGGAGGGACAGAGGGGGCTGTATAAAGAGAAGATGTTGTGGTTAGGAGTTAAAGATAAGATAAAATCATTAGGATCCTTGAAGCGTGAAAGGGGGTTAATGGTAGATAGCTCACCAAGGCTCTGATCTTGCAGTGCATTTGTGCACAATTGTGCATATTCCCATTAATTTCAGAGAGACTCCATATGGGCAGCTATCTGTCTGTAAGAGTGCATGGCAGGAGTGGGGTTGATCATAGTTAAATTACCCGTCAAAGGGTTGACATTTTTAAAAAGACAAATGCTATCCTGTGGTTGCCTGTGCCTTATGGTGGAAAAAAGAGTTGCAATTCTCTCTTTGACGTTCAATTTAATCAATCCGAGACTTTTTTTTTTTAATTGACGTGCCCCTGTGATGGCGGAATGTGTGCTGGATGGTTTACCCTAGATTTTTCCTCTTAAGGAAGTAGGATTGTTGCTTAGATGAATCTGCCAGACTGGTTTCTTGGTTGTTGACTGAGTAGTAACACATGCTCCGTTTTAGCAGCCAATCTGGGGAGCTCCATCATACGCATTCAGTTTTGTTGTGCTGGGCCTCAAGATGATGGAGTTAATTTTGAGTCTGCTTAAATATTTGGAATGTGCGTTAGTCCCAGTATCCTGGCCACAAAATTCCAAGTTAGTTAATTATGTTCTGGTTCTCTGAATAGCCCACAGAATCTCAACTGGACACAATTTTCTTTGCTTCCTATCCAAAATTGTGTAGTACGGTTGTGTGCTATTAAACAGCTTCTGCTGTCCACCCAGAAGCGGCTGCATGCCTTTGGGGAGCTAAGCAATTAGAGAGAGAGCATGTGTGTATGACTATGTATCCATACATGTCTGCAGCACACTTTGTTATCCTTTCAAATACAGGGCTGTGTAAATGTAAAATACTGTTGTATTACCCATCTGAGATTTCAGTGAAATGGCTCTTAAACTTACTGCGAAAGTACTGATGGCAAAATGTTTTCATGAAGGTGAGATTGTCCATAAACTCTTAAGTGCTGCTGATAACAGGTAAGAAGCTGTTGCACCTTGCTTTGGTTTTATAGGGTAGCTCACCAAAGGCTATTTATTACAGGTGAGGTCAAGTTCAGTGGAAACACATGAACGGTAGTGCTGTAGCGTGTAAATCCTTAGTCACATATCCGTGAAGGGTGCTCCTCCTGGTGACAGAAGGTGATGATGCTCTGATGACACTCAAACCAGATCCACTCCTAAATCTAGAGTAACTAGACTAGGAGACCTCATAGTTGTCCCCAGCTATTGCTAGCTAGCAACGCTGGTGGGAATAGAAAGTGTATTGAGTAGCCCGTGTAGATAGAGGAATAGAATATAAATATTTATTTTCTTCCCAAAGGATCCCAAAGCATTTTACCAATGACATACATGCAGTACAAATGAAATGCAACCACCTCTGAGGTGCGGGGGGGAGCAGCTTGCCAGCCACTGCACACAGCATGTTGTATCGGTAGAGGTGGGGGCCAAAGATACCAGGGCAAATGACTGATTTTATTAAAAAGTGCTGGGTAGTCTTCAGTGTCCATGGAGAGCAGAGAGAACCTTGACTTTTAAGGTCTCCTGAAGAGACTCATGCACCAAACTCCAAGTATTGGCCTCCCCCACTTACATAACCTAAAACTGTGTATGTTTATACAAGCACTCTGGAACTTCAGCAGCCGATGGACCTACCACCAGGTCTGGCAGCCCTATTGGGTGATGGTCTGGGATGCTGTGAAACGAAAGCGGGCCATGAGTGGCAAGATTTGGGTGCAGATCCTGCCAGTCCCAAAGTTCAAGGGTGTGAGGACCCAAACCCTAAGTTTAGGGGAAAGGTTTGGCTCTGGGTTCTGGTTAAGGTGCATCTCTGGATAAAACCCTCTGCAGCTCGTGGCTCCTATTTCCAGAAGCCCAGCCCCCTTTTTTGAGGATGCAAATTTCTGCTCACAAAAAAAAAAGGAAAAAAAAAGAAAATGCACTTGTGGTTTTGTGGCAGCACAAATCCTACCACTTGAACGGGTCGCGGCCGTTCTTGCACAGGCAGCATGCTGCAAATCCTCCCAGGACTTGTAGGAATATAAACCGCTGCATGAAATATGTCAAAAGGAGAACAATTAAACAGCCTGACCCCAGATACTTTTTGGGGGTGGGGGTGGGGAGGAGGAGAGTGTGTGAGGAAACTGAAATGGAAAGCTGAGATGGGAGCTTCTTGTACCCCAAACTCCTCATCCAGTAGGTGTGGCAGGAGCCCTGCAGCAATAATAAGCACCCTAGTGTGTATTAATATTAGCAGTTATCTAATAATAACCATACTTAGTTCATTGCTTTGATAGCTAGTAATAGCTGGGGACAGTTCTCCTGGGCTAATTTCTCTAAGTCTGAGTGTATCTGCTTTGTGTGTCATCAGAGCATCGCCTTCTGTTACCAAGTTGAGTACCATTTGTGGCTGCATACGTGTCTGTGTATTTACACGCTAAGGCAATACTAATCGGGTGTTGGCACTTCACTGATCAGACGTGTAACAGCCTTTTGTGAGTCCCAATAAAACAACCCAACTTGCAACGATGCTTTACGTCAGTACCTCTCAAAGCACTTCACTGAGGAGGTCAGTATCATTGTCTCCATTTTACAGATGGGGACACTGAGGCACAGAGGAAAAGTGACTTACCCAGAGTCTCTCAGCAGGCCAGTGAAAGAGCTGAGAATAGAACCAAGTTTCTCCCGGGTTCTAGTCTATTGATCTCACCACTAGGCACCGCTTCCAAGTGCTTTACAAATATAAATGAATCCTCTCAGCCCCTGTGAGGTAGGGGAGCGCAGCTATCCCTATTTTACGGATGGGGGAAACTGAGGAATATAGAAATTAAATACTGTATTTTCAGAAGTTCCAGGCACCCCAACTTTGAGTGCTCAGCCCTTCTGAAGACTGGGGCCTAAGAGACTGTTTCCCCAAAAGGGGGAGGAGAGAGGGAGTAACCCAAGCCAGGAATAAAATTCAGTTCTGCTCCCTTTGTTACTGTGCTGTTGGTATGCACCTTGGGTGTGTCCTGTGGCCAACAGCAAAATATCTTCAAATGTATGTGCTAAGGAGTGCCCTGGTAGCCTAGGAATAAACCATTCCAGAATGCGTGCCTCTGTGATCTTCTTGGCTAAGCAGTTGGGAGCTAATCCTGGCATGGACGTGCATGGCTGTAGCAGCTCTAAAAGCAGGGGGGCTGGAACAATTTTTATAGTGGGGGGGGCTGAGAGCCACTGACCTGTACACCCTGTATATGATGGAAACCACTTCAAGGCCGAGGGTGCCGCTGCACCTCCAGCACTGTGACTAAAAGGCCCAATTCAGAACATCGCTTAGTGTCCCAAACCGAAATTTTCCATGCTTAGAAACTGCCAGTGCTTCCCAGTTTTCTGATTTCACACCAGTAGGCACCTGTCTTGCTCTGACCTCTGTTGTTCATTTACTGTTGAATAGCCGGGAAGCTGAATAGTATGGAAAAATATCAAACCCCATTTGCAGTCAGAGCTGGGGTAGTTATTAGTTCTGAATAACAATCAGGAATTTTATTTTTATTTTTTATTTTTCCTGTTCACAAATCAATCCTGATATCTGAAGAAATATTTGCTGACTGCTTTGAATAAACAACTCTTCAGCCTATGGGGTGATTTGTGAACCGTTCTCTCTCCATATTCATGGAGTATGATAGGCCATCTCCGTCACATGGACATGGTATAAATTTTTTGCCTCCTGACTGGATGAGTAAATGTTATAAAATTGGAGAATGATAAAATCGCAAACAACACAAGCTCTGGCAATAATTTTCAGGCAAGTGATCATTCATGCCAAGATGTATGAAACTTCTGGGATTCAACAGACATTTTCACAAACACTCAGCAGTGGTCTGAATACTTCTGAAAAGCCAATGCACGGGGGGATTCCTCCATGTGGAACGTCTTTCTGCAGAAGTATTTTCAAAGGGCAGCATTGGACCAGCTCTATTAGTGCTTACAGCTGCCTGAATCTCTTTCTGAAACATCTGAAGTCTGGTTATCTGCTTCTGCTGTTTGCATTGTACTGCCCCAGTGGATGGCAACCTTGGTGTGGTGGAGTGGCTTGAGTGTGCCCATGATGCTAAGAGCAGTTCCCTCAGGGGTCTCGCACTCCTGGCAGGGTCACCCAAGGTGGCAAAGTTGAAGGTGATGTTCCAGATGAACAGCGATCTCCCCTCCTCCCCCTACCCGCCCCCCCCAAGTCCTCAACATCAGAACAGGCAGATGAAGAGACCATTTCTCTCAATGGCTGTGAAGGTGGATGAAGGTTGCAGTAGGATGAAGGTCTCCAATCATGGTGGTTTCCTTGCCATTGGATTATGATCCTCCTCCTGCCAAGCACCACGTGGACACTGGTTTGCAACAGTATCTCCATGTTTAAAGAAATCACGCACTGGTACCTTCCGTCCAGATTGGCCCCTTCCCTTGGGAAATGTCTGCCCCAACTGTGAGAAGATCTGCGGATCCACCAGCAATAAAGGGCTGTCGTTTTATAGAAGACCATCATCCTTGAACTCTGAGGGATCGCCAACTGTGGCAAATTCTCATTTTGATGTTTACGGGAGATAATGTGCTGAGCCCAAACCCCAGCTCCAAGCACACCATACCATGATTGATTGATTGATGTTAGACCTGAAGAGAGAAAGTGTGGATGGTTTTGTGGTTAAGGTCCTGGGCTTGAGACTGAGGAGATCTAGATTCAGTTTTCAGCTCTGCCACAGACCCCCTGTGACCTTGGGCAAATCACTTAATCTCTCTGTGCTTCAGTTTCCCATCTGTAAAATGGGCATACAACACATGGGCGTAGTGAAGATAAATTCATTAATATTTGTCAAGCACTCAGCTACTACTGTGATAAGCACCATAGAAAACTCTCTATATGTTGCGGGCACTGCTTGCTTTCTGTGTATTAATTATGTGTGGTAGTTATTCCCCCCCAACCCCACCCGCCTACAGCAGTATACTAGGCTTGGAAAAAACGTAGACTGGCTGGTTAGAAAGGACAAGGGATCTGGAATTGATTTTAAGAGCACTGTCCTCCCATAGATCCTTCACTGGGCGTAGCTGCTCAGGATCAGCTGCTAGTAGGATTAAGAACCTAGAAAGATGACTAAGGAAATAGGACATTTGCCTTGTTTTCTTGACATCTGGAGGGGTGTTTATTCTGGGCTTTTGTCGCTGTCAGGCTACTTTTTTCACCTCTTGAGGATCATGTCTACTGCCACCTCCCCAGGCCTTGCAGAGTGGAATAATATGGAAGGGACAGATTTTGTTTCCAAGTAAATGTGGGCTGGCATTGTAGCAATGGAGAGATTCACAGCTAGTTGGATCAGGGGCTAGGCTTGTCCTCTGCACTTTAAGATACTGGGTGGGAGTTGGGGTCGGGGGGAACATTTTATGCTTGTGTCTGTGAATTCCTGTGGTTCTCATTTATGGATTTTTGTGGGCTGCCCAAGGTGTCTCATGACTTCATTTCCCTTCTGTTTTTGGCTGCGGTTATCTACTAGAGATGGTCCTGAAACAACACACTGGCTCTGAACATCCTGACACTTTGGGGATTTCCTCTCTTGGTCTGAACTGTGTACATCAGGCTCATATGCTTATGCTCTCTCATAAATTCCTGTATTTGCCACCAATGCTTGTATTTACCCACCTAAAAAGACACTTACACATTCTGCCTCCTCCAAAACCAACTCCTCCTTCCCAAAGTAGCTACCATGTGGCAATTTTCCAAAGTAGTTGCCCAAAGAAGAAGTAGGATATTGATGCCTTTACTTGACCAATTGGCACTTACGTTTAAGTGCCAATTAGATGTCTACATGCAAGATTTAGGTGCCCAGTGTCATTGCCCATGTTTGAAAACTGGGCTCCAGCTGATTTGCTCTTGAATCAGCTGACTCCGTAGCGTGTTCCAACTGTAATAGATTTTTGTACACACAAGTCCAGGTGCTTGCGTGTTTCAGTGAGAAGAATGGAGAGGATTACTACACATGACTGCAGTTTGGCAGCGAAGTGCCAAGAAAAGAGTTTGGGCTGGCAGAGAGAAAAAGGATGAAAGATTATATTGCTGGTCACCTGCGGTGGTGGTAGGAAATGATAGGTCTCTCTGAGTGACCTGTCTGAGTGTTTATACGCTCCTGTCAGAGTAGGATGGGGAATTGGTGCTGCAAACTGATGCCATGTGGCCAATGCTACAAATTCAGAGCAATAGAAAAATGAAGACTTTTCTTGTCCAAGCCCCCGTTGTTCTTTGGTTGCATGGCAGCTGCAGCTTTGGCTGCTTGGTGATCTTACCTTGCACTGACAAAATAAATCTAAAATGCTGCCCTTCTGTTTTGGTAGCATCTTGTACTGGTGGAAATGATTGCACAGGATTCAAAGCAACATGATTAGACCTACTGTTTGCTTAAATCCTTGAAACTGTGGAGAGGATTCTTATGCCATGTGCATCTCAATGGTACCTTCCTGTAGGTCAATAAGCAACATGTCTAGAATCTATCACCCATGGCTTTTCTTTCTATCATCCTCTCCCCAGTGGGGAAGTTGTGTGTATCCTGCCTGCTGAGAGAACCTGGGAGAAAGAAGTATCTGTCCAAGTCACTTAGCTGGAGCCTGATCCTGTATTTGTCATGTAGGCAAAACTCCTGTTTTCACTGTGCATACAGAACTTGAGATCAGGGCCCCTGAAAGATGGCTTCACTGCATGGTCTGTCAGGCACAGGTGAGTCTATATTATGATGGCATTGATAGTGGCAGAGCCTGCCTTTGAACAGGACTGTATTCTGTTCACGTATAAACTAGTTCACAATAGGGCTTTTGTGATGCCTGGGCTTCTTGCTGGATCACGTATTCCTGCAGAGCTTAGCTCCTCTCCAGTCATGCAAATCCTGCCTCAAGAATGGTTGATGAGAAATCTCAATGGTTGGCTAAATTTTAGGAGAAGAGAGGGGTGAACCTAACTAGTCAGCTGTAGGAAGGAGTGCATCCATCCCCTGTTGTGTCAAAGTACTGTGTTCTTTTAAAGTTGCATGAAAGTTTCCTAAATACTACAGTGCTGTGGGCCTAATAAATGCAGGTGAGAAATCAATAGAACTGATCCACCATCCATAGAGTTCCATTTGGAGGATTTAGTTGTCTCTCTCTTTTCCTGCTCTTATTTTTTTCCCAGTGTTTGGATTTTCCTTCCTTCAGATCAAGGATCTGCTGCGCGTTAGACTGTGTGAACTGGAGGAATCGTAGGTCACCTCAGTGATTGTCTCTAGTGACAAGAGGAAATGCCAGGATGTTGGAATTGTTGTAGCCGTACTCTCTGGAACTGAGCAAGCCATGTTACCCTGTTTTTAAAAAAACAACCACCACAAAACCTCTGCTTCAGTCTGACGTCGGGGAAATAAGGAAGTGGAAGAGGAAGCAGGGATGAAATGTCATCGTGTCTCTTTCACACAACTTCCAGGGTAGAAAGAGCCCAGCTCCGAGAATAGATTAATTGGGACATCTCCAGCTGTTGTGCAGGTCCTGAGATGGAATTAAATTGGGAAGGGTGTTGGCATGCATTGTGCCTTACTGCGCCTTGGGGTTCCCATGCGTGCTGACTGGATTTCCCAGCTGTCCAGGTGCTGGAGTCACCAGCTGATTATCCAAGGAGACTTCACTGTCCTCAGTGCTGAGGGTTTTGCTTACTGTCTGTGACCTGTTCCCCGTTCTTCACTGTGTGGTGACGGTGAACTGAACTGTGTCCTCTTCCCCCTCCCATTCTCTCTTCTCAGCTGGGGAGTCCCATTTGCCATCACAGTGGCTGCTGTCGCTCTGAAGAAGATTGGCTATGATGCATCAAACGTCTCTGTGGGCTGGTGCTGGGTCAACCTGCAAGCGGCAGATCGGGTCCTGTGGATGCTGTTGACAGGGAAGTTGTGGGAGCTGCTGGCATATGTGATCCTACCAGTCCTTTACATCCTCATCAAGAAGCACATCAATAGAGCGGTTGGTACCCTGGCTGCTTTTGCTTTATATAAGGCTGACTTATGATATCACTAAGGCTCTCAAGGCATGCTATCCACTACATAGATTGGAACCGCTTCGCCCATCCCTGAAATGCAACCACCTCTGGGGAGCATCAGTGCACAGCACCACTACCCAGTGACTTAGCATGAGATGAACCTGGCACCTATTTAAAAACTGTAAAGGGTAGGGGACGTGAAAAGGTAGAATGTAAATATTGGAGTAGGGCATTGGGGGCAAAATCCAGATCTAGTGTAATCGAAGGCCACTTTAGTGGAGTTGATCCACCTACACTAGGCCTGAATTTGCCCCCTGGGGGGCGGTGTAAAACATCCTTAGCCTGGCAAAAAGTGCTGTAGGATCTTGAGAGGCTGCTTTGTGCTAGGCACTGGATACACACACCTAATAAAAAATTTAGCTCCTGCCCCAAAGATCTTTCAATGTATACAACAAATAAAAATGAAATCCTGGTGAGCATAAGAACTCAGAGGGCCAGGTTAGCACTTGAGCAATGTGGAAATATAAACCTAAACTATGCCACAGTGGCAGGACACAGGGACCTCCAGAGGACAAATTCCTATATTTCCCCTAAATTATGGATTTTAAAAAAGCCAACCCTAAAAATGTCATCTTCCTCTGGCCACCAGTCACATGTGCTTGTCAGGGTGATAATTAGAGAGAGCAGACAGCTAAGGGATTGGTTAGGCTAGACATTCAGAAGGTGGGATGTTTCTCCCGCCCGACTCTAATGAGGAAACCTGGCTTGCCGTCTCCCAAAGAATGGCTGGTTTTCCTGCCATGAGACCAGGCATCACCTGGTCACGTCTGTATTGGAAACACTGGGGAATATCCTCAGTGCCTGGAGGTCTAGGAAGAGGAGTCTGAGAAGATTCATGGCTGTTTATCACCTGTTGCCCATCTCTGAACTAGCTGGGACTCTGTGTTCTATCAAAGACGACAGTGTGACTGTCTGGAAATCCAATCTGCCCCTTTCCCCACCCGTCTGTTCTGTGCCAGAGACTTTCAGGCACTGTCCTCTCCCTCATGTGCCCCGGGCTCTGATTGCTCTGCAGGAAGGGAGCTGAACACAAGCGGTTGTCAAAGCCGATTCTTGTAATTGGTTTCCGAGGGCTAGAGGCAGCAGCATGCTGGGCCATCTGGACTGCAGCTTTTCTCCCTTCTCCTGAGCTTTCCCCTGTAGCTTGGAACTGTGCTGAGCCTGATAGCCCAAGGACTGCGGTCTCACAGCTCTCCTCCAGCCCCGGGGGGGCGGTCTGCCACTTCCAAGGAACAGCGATAAATAACCTTCCCTCCCTGCTGCGGCAGCTTGTTTAGTCAGTGCTGGTTTTGGAGTGCCTTATAAGCCAGCGTGGGTTTGCGACATGTGCTCTCTTGTGATTGTGAGAGCAGCTGTGTTAGGACAGGAATGCAGAATGCTGGCAGGTTGTATTCTTTCCCGAGAGAGTCTTGTACCCCTATAGAAATGGCTGGGGCTTTACTGATGGCCCTTGGAGGGGGTCTAACTCCCAGCTGCCCTGTGAGGTCCATCTGTGTGTGATTGCACCGAGCTTTTCTGGGGCAATGGCCTTTTGCTGGCAGGACTGCTAGCAGTGGGAGGAGCAGGAGGAATGGGGGTTGGGGGAAGGGAAGGGTATAAAATTTTATACGCTATGCAACACATGTGAGAGGGAGGAGGAGTTTTCAGCGGGACACCTGTGATGGGTTTTGAGAGGTGTCAGTTCAGTGGCTTTCTGCTCATTTCACCAGCTGAGAATCTGGCCCTTAATCTCTTGATTTCCCGCTCTGTAAAATGGGGATAATCCTTCCCTGCCTCACACACATAAGCGCATGGATACTACAGTGGTGTGGTTATGCAAATACCTGAATAGACGGTTAGTCCTCTGGAGACCACAGAAGCAATAATAATTAATACTTTGCTCTTTATAGTTGTTTTTTATCTGTGGATCTTGGTTTTATAAAAGCAGGCTGAGATTACCCCTATTTCACAGGCACGTACAGATTAAGTGACTTGCCAAAGGCCATGCAGCAACACAGTGGCAGAGCCAGGAATGGTCCCCAGGTTTCTCAACAATCCGTGAACCTATTTTGTAACGCATTACTGATGTTTACGTTGCTATAGCTGTGATTGTTCTTAATTATATAGCAACCTAGGTGTACGTGGTGCTCACGTAGAATACTGAAAAAGTTGAGGTGTCCCATTCTGCCCTCCTTTACATCTGGGTGGCCCTCTTGGAATTTGGCCCAAAATCTGTGTTCCAAAGAACAGAGAGAACAGCTAGGCTGGAGTCCAACCTGGGCAGTCTCTGTCCGGCTGGGGCATTCCTTTGGCTGAGGGTGTAGCAGTGGGCAGAATGCAAAGGGTTAATTGTCTTTGGCAAGAAGCCACCAGCGTGAGCATTTGCAATAACCTAGTATTGGAACTTCAGAGTCTTTCATTTTTTCTTTCCTTCGAAGCATGCGGCACTCTCTGAATATCGCCCCATACTAGCCAGGGCTCCTGCCTTTCAGCCCAGGACTTCCATAGCAGATAAGAAATTGATCCTCATCCCTCTCATTTTCATCTTCCTCCGCATCTGGAGCACTATCCGATTCATCCTGACCCTCTGCAGCTCCCCTGCCGTGCAAAATCCAGTCCTGGTGGTCCTGCATGTAAGTACCTGCTGGTCACTGCACTCCCCTGACAGGTCCATATGGGAGATGGGGCGGGTGAGAAGTGATGGGCTTGCCCATGTCTGAGACATGCAGTTCTTGGTCCCTACCATTTTCAGGGCTAGATGTAACAGTGCAGGGACTTAGAGAACGGCCTGCATGATTTGTGTGTGCCACAAGCAAAGACTTCATGCTGGACCAAGATCATAGAATCATAGAAATGTAGGGCTGGGATGGGACCTCGAGAAGTTCAGCCCCCTGCTCTCTGGCAGGACCAAACAAAACTAGACCATCCCTGGCAAGCTTGTGTCCAACCTATCTTTAAAACCCCTCAACAGAGGGGATTCCACAAGCTCCCATGTTAAGCTCTGGAATAAGCTTCCTACTCTTATAGTTCAGAAATTTTTTCCCAATATCTAACCTAAATCTCCTGGCTACTGATTAAGCTCATTACTACTTGTCCTACCTTCAGTGAGCACTGAGAACAATTGATCACAGTCTTCTTTATAGCAGCCTTTAACATATTCAAAGACTGTTATCATATCCCTCCTCTGTCTCCTTTTCTCAACACTAACCCTGCCCAGTTTTTGTAACTTTTCCTAATAGGTCAGATTTTCTAAATCTTTTATCATTTTTTTGTTGTTGTTGCTCTCCTCTGAATACTCTCCAGTTTGTACAGATCTTTCCCAAAGTGTGGGGCCCAGAATTGGACACACTACTCCAATTGAGGCTTTTCTCTTGTTCTCACTGACTGCTGTGCACAAGCCATATAATTTTCTATAAGCACGAGAGTGTACAAAGAAAGGGTTAGTGTGTGATTCTCCCAGTTCCTTTTTACAAAGGCACCTGGGGTGCGGGGCAGATGTCCGTTTCTTTCTCTGAAATAGACCACGCTGTGACTCATTATCCTAAACCAGCATTTCCTAAAGCGGGGGGTGATCCGTCGGGGAGAGCTAGTCAGGGGGCACAGATGCACCTCTGCTTTCCTTTTTAAAAATCTTCCTTCAAAATGTGACCCGGGTATAACCGATGCAGCAGATGTCTGCCTATGTTTGCAGAGAGCCTGAAACAATAGCTCAGAGATGTGGGCTGCCCCATTCTGTTCAGAGGGCCAGGATGACATACTTTAAATCTCAAAATGGTTAACTAGTCCACTGCTCATCAAAGCAGGGAAGAAAGGAGAGGAAGGGTCATATTCTGAAGATCTATACAAGATAGTCCAGTGTTTCTCAAAGTGAGGGCAATGTCCCCATGGATGGGCAGGGCTTGGAAAATGAATCCATTAAGACGGGTAGCTGTCGAGCAACACAGCAGAGTTGCAGAGGATGGACGTGATTGATTTTCCTGACAGGTGGGGAGTTCAGCTCCCACAATTTTGGGCAGTGCTGTCCTGAACAATATTTCCTCCCTCTAACGTAACATTCCAGACTTGTGTGGTTCTGCGGAACGTGTCTCAACGTTGCTATGGATCAGCAAAGCCTTTTTTTATGCCTGTGGTGGAGCAGCTTCGTGGCGGATATTTTTGCTAATCCCTTTATAAGTCACATAGACCCCACTCCTGATTGGCGCTAATGCCTGGGGAGCCCTGTTGCCAATGGATGGAGGGAGGAAAACCAACAAACGTGATTAAAAATCGAATGCTGCCGCATCAAAAAATGCCCTGCCCAGGAGCAGCCGTTTCAGCAGCATCTAGTGGCCAGAGGGGCAAACTGCAGCCAAAAAGTGTTTTCCCCCTGTCCCAGCTGCTAAGGATGCAGCGCGAGATCCATGTCGTAGGCTAGAAACTCGGTGACCGTCTCTCCCGGAATGGGACTGTTGGTTCTAACGGAATAGAGCTGAACTTCTCCTGGGTGCCAATGTCTCGCATTCAAGGAGCTGGATGGAGGTGCTCACATTTCAAACAGAAAGAGGATCTGAGATATTGCCTGCATGAGCTGCTACTCGGCTTTAGGGAGTTCCAAAGCCAGGCTATTTTTGGCTTGGTTTATGGCTTTGCTGTTGTTTGAGCCGACCCTCCATTAATACACAGATATGACACGTTCTGTAAAGCAAGGGTCTTGTGAAATGGAATGGCCTTAATTTTCCTATCCCCGGTCTCTTTCTATCCCCCCTCTCTTTTTTTCCTCTCCATCTCTTGACTCATCTTTCATGTCTGGGTATCTGACCAGCTCTCACTCTTTTATTAAACATTCCTGTTTACTTTACTGTCTCAACCTTTTTTCCTCTTTTTCTCTCCCTGCCTCTGCTCTTTCCTGGTCTCTCCTCCCCAGTGTCTTTTTCTCTCCCTCTGTTTTCTGACTCTTCCCCACCATTTCTCCATAGCCCTATGTCCTGGCCTCTCTTAGGGTGGGCCCAGAGCACAGGTTGTCTTTGCCCTCCTAAAGTGGGTGATGGCTTTGGAGGGACAGTGACTGTGGGGATATTCCCTTCCAAATGCAGGTGAGTTGTCTGTCTTTCCTGACTGCTTAGGGGCTTGGTTTTCTTTTTGGTGCAGGGATGATGTCCCAGACCCTCGTCCTCTCAAGGCTATAACCCTCTGCTCTGCCAGTTCAGTGACTGTCTTGGCCTAGTTTAGCATCTGATTGCTTCTGGGATGGGGGAGAGACACCTCCTGCAACTGCTTGGGGCTAATTTTCACTTTCTGCCCTTGCAGGGAATTGGGAACACGTTCCAGGGAGGCGCCAACTGCATCATGTTTGTCCTCTGCACCCGTGTGATCCGGACCCGGCTGCTCTCTTCCCTTTGCTGTGGTCACTACGGAGGCTTGCGTCAGTCTTTGCAGAGGCTAGAGAGGGGTTACCAGGATGCCGAGCCCCCCATGAACACACAGGCTGAACAGACGGAGGCCGAATTCGCAAGCACCTGAGCCTTGAATCTCCACGTCTGAGTGTGAGATTCCGTCGTTCTTGGTAAAGGTTTAACTGTGAGTGCTGCCTGTGCACAGCTGAGTTCCTGTAGTCGGGGTAATTGCCATGGGTGGCCCGGAGGCAGAGGAGGAAAACAACAGCGAGCTTCATTAAGAGAGATGAATTCAGCTGCCAAAGCGAGAGAAGAGAATTCCAATGCGGCTGGTTCTGCAGCACTCCTGCAGGATAACTGTCCATCTCTGGGTGTTTTACAAGCATCAGTGAATTGATTCACACATGGCCTCTGTCAGACAGAGAAGTATGGAAAATGGGGAAACAAGGCACAGAGGCAGTTGGTGGTGCAGAGGGAATAGAAGCTGTATCTCTTGACCCTTTAGCCGCCCAATCACGTCCCCCCATATATCAATTGACAACGCATGCAGCCGAGTATAGATAGGGATCTGTGGTTACTGCCATTGCCTGCCTATCTGTGGTACATATATGGCCCCCGTTTCCTTAGTAACTGAGTACCGTGCACTCTTTATTCTATTTATCCGCACACTATCCTTGTGAGGTTGGGAAGTAGGGCAGTGCTATTAGTCCCACTTCACAGAGAGGGAGATTAGGCACAGAGAGGCTAAGTGACTTGCCCAAGGTCACTCAAGACTGTAGCAGAGTAGGGACTTGAGCCCTGGTCTCCCAGGTCATAAATTAGTGTCCTAATCCCTGGACCATCCTTTCTCAAACTGCCTGGCTATGTTAAGAGTCCTGTTTCCATTTTGAGGTGTAGCCCAGCAGGAACATAATGCAGAGCTGGGAGAGTGCTAAGACTTTGCCCATATGATGAGAGCTGTGTGGTAGGAGTCTGAATATCACAGTGTTGGATGGAACAGATTCTGGCAAAGCCCTCTGACTTCAATATGGAGCTGCAGCCCATGGAGACAACAGGTCCCACGGTGCCATGTTTAATCTGCTCAGATCCAGGTGGCTCCCTGCGCATGGTAGTCTCTGCAAAAGTAGCTGCAAGCCTTGCAGCGTTCCCTGACCTGTATTGGCCCTTCAGGGTACACTCCCACCACCATTAGTGCAGAGGGGTGAACCTGAAAAAGGCAGCGGTCTTTCTAGAGTCACTGTGAGCAGCTGGAGGTGCATGGCGGTTGGTGAACACTGGGTGTTACGCACGAGGGAGGGACATGACATATCTTTGGGTGAGCTCCTGCCACCTGTTTTTCCTCCTTGTTCTCTCCTGATACAAATGCAAGGCTTGGAAAAGCAGAGCAGGATTTTGCTTCCTACCCACATGTGTTTTTAAAAAAAACTATTTGTAATCAGCTTTTGCAGAAAATTAGCAACACATGAGCTGTCGGGGGGTGGGGAAGGGGCAGAGGGCAGCAGCCCAACTCCCGTTGCTCCATGCACACAGCTGTTCAGAGACAGCTCTCATTAGTGTAACTAATATTAGACCTGAGCACATGGCGGTCAAATGATCTAGCGACCACCCAAGGTCTAATCCTGGCTGGGAGGATGAATTAGGGTGTGGCTTGGCGTAAAATCTTTAAACGAAGTGCACGTGGGAGATTGGCGACGGTATTATTCTGTATCCCAGTAATGCCTCAACTTCCTGCTGGGGGGGCGGGGATGCTGTTGGGCCACATGCTGCATAGACATATAGGAAGGCAAAGGCCGTGCTCCAATGAGCTTACAGTCGTTCTTGCTACGTCACCAGGGTGTTGAGCGGCTGACTCGGTTAATATTCGTAAAGCATGGGGAAGGTGCATTCATGTAAGTATTATGGGCAGATCACTTTTAGATAGGGTTCCCACCTTTGAAATGCAAAAAAACCAGCACCCCTCCCACCCAAGACAAGCCTACTGCAACCCCAACCACAAGGCAACTTTGCAACCCCGGCCCCTTCAACAGCTATTTATAGTATCTAGAGCAGTGGTCTCCAAAGTGGGGAGCGCGCACCCCAGGGGGTGCGCAAGACCATCCCTGGGGGTGTGCGGCAGGAGGAGCACCGGCGGCAACAGCACTCCTGGACCTTTGATTCTTCGGCAGCCCGGCGGCGGCAGCTCGGCTCTCTTCCCGCTCTGTCTTCGGCGGCAGCTCAGCTTTCTTCCTGCTCCGTCTTCGGCGGCCCACCGGCAGCAGTTGGCCCTGGGGGTGCGCGATCCAAAAAGTTTGGAGACCACTGATCTAGAGAGAGAACACATATAGATAACCTCACCCGTGTTCTCTCGTGACTCAAACCTTCTCACACACCCGCGCAGTGTGCTTGCGTGTTGGTGGGCAGACAGCTGCTGTATTTTCAGCCGTTTGCATCTGTTATTTCTAAACTGCAAAAGTGGGAACACTGCAGCATCTTCAGCTGAGCACAAAAACTGTTGACGTTCGATATCCCAGGGTAGTGGGATGATGAGGCAAATGTTTAGACCTATGTAAAAAAATAAAAACCCCAGCAGATTAAATTATTTTTCTGGCAACGGGCAAATCCATAAAAAAGAAACCGGCCCGGCCAGTCAAATACGAGCCAGGTGGTAACTCTATTCACAGTGTATGTATGCACAGCAGCTGGGAGGTGTGACTGCAGCATGAACAGACTTACCTGCAATAGCTTTGATCTAGCTAGCTGGAATAACAAGAGTGGCATGGGCTAGGTGCCAGAGTATATACCCAGGGTCCCGGGCAGGGTTATGCTCAAGCAGCTAGCTCTGGGTGCCATGACTTCACTACTAGTGTTAGTCGAGTTGACTAGATCAAAGCTAGCTCAGGTAAGTCTGTACCTGCTGCAGTCACACCTCTGATTGCAGCGTAGACAGATCCTTAGAGCTCTGTCCTGCAAACAGAAGCATCTATTACCTTGATAACGAGCAAGTAACCAGCCCAGTACCTAAACCTCATGTTGCCAACCGTGAACATTGCACGTGACTTGATTAATGGCAACTACAGTTTCCTTTCTTATAGAGGGGGAGAGACTAGGCATTAAAACTGAAATTAAACCCTTGCTTCATTTGAATCTTTTGAAGCTGCTCTCAGAAGAGGAAATAAGAATTCTGATAGTCACCAAGATACTTTTTTTAAATGCAGCAAAACCACCTTCTCTCTCAATTCCTCTTTCCATATAACTCCAAAGGAAGATTGAAAAAAAAGCTGGGTTTGGTTAGTCTGGAGAAGAGAAGGCGGCCGGGGAGGGGAGGGGAGGGGAGCGGGGGAGAGAGATAAGTCTTCAAGTACATAAAAGGTTGTTATAAGAGGAGGGTGACAAATTGTTCTCCTTATCCAGTGAGGACAGAACAGGAAGCAATGGGCTTAAATTGCAGCAAGGGAAATTTAGTTTAGGCATTAGGAGAAACTTAACTGTCAGGGTAGTTAAGCACTGGAACAAATTACTTAGGGAGGCTGTGGGCCAGTCTGTTTGTGGAGACACAGCCTTCCCTACCCGGCCCTCCATACAGTTTTGCAACCCCGATGTGGCCCTCGGGCCAAAACGTTTGCCCACCCCTGTCCTAGATCTTAACCTGTTTGCTTTTGTTTTGAACAGGTAACTGAATTACCACCAAGTGCCTATAGAGGGAGCTAGAGGCATGAGGAAAAGGAACTCCCACTTGAACAATTAACGTGCAGGCAACGACTGAGAGCGTCTTTATGGAAAACTCGCTCCATGGAATTCAGATGCCAGCTGCCTTAGCTCTTGTCTCAAGATTTCCGGGAATGTGCTACCGGGTCACACTTTAACTTCCAGTCTCATACCCATGCCCCTTCTGCAGAAGTTTACAAATGGTTCCTGGGTTCTGATTTTCTATTTTACTAAGAGGATTTCTCACCGTGCGGCTGGAGTGGGGGAAAATCCACAACGTTCTGAAAACTCCAGCATTTTCTGAGGGGAAGCACCTTGGATGTGTGATCAATTTATCACCTGTTTCATGAGGCCTTCAAGGGGGCTCCTGCTCTTCTATGCTTCAGATGGTGGATGAGGGACAATAACTTGGCAAAGTCTTTCTTGGTTCTCCTTGGGGTGGGGATGTGTCTTGGATGTTTTGCTCCTTTTTCGGTGTCACAGCAGCTCATCTTCCTTCTGGATTTGGGATGTGAATGAGCTTGGGTGGCCGCTTGACTAAATCATGGCTCTGTGGACAGTTTGGTACTGAGGGTAGGTAAGTGGGTGAGTGTATCAACCCGGCCATCCAGCGAGAACAGCCCCTGAAGGGGACAGCATGAACATATGGACACATTTTGCTGCACAAATCCTAAATCCAGATTTTCCTCCTTCCAAGGCACTGTCTGTTTTTATTAATGCTCCCCTTCTCCCACCGTGGTTTTTAAAATCACAGCTTGGGCTTTAGGAGATGCCATCCCTTTTAGAACACATCCTGTTTACAGATCCTCAACTATCCTTTCCTGGTGCACTTCCAAAACCTTTGTCTTTTTAACAAAGTCCTCACCGGATTCCTGTCTCTGTATGGACAGCGGTCTCCTTCTGGTGCATTTTTTTTTTATGGAGATGTTGTTATTCAGTGTGTGATAACGGCACAGATTGGTCTGCCAACACCTCTCCAGCCTGGGTTGGGGGAGGAGAGAGATTGTGTGACAGTGTTTTACAAGTTCGCAGTGTGTCTGTAATTTAACAAATGATTGTCTAAGGCATGTGCAGGGTGACTAAGCACAAGTCTTCCATGCCAATTGTAGATGTTGCTCTTCCCGATTGTTTTTACTCGGATATCAAGCTCTGACCAGCATGGGGAGCAACCTGCTGAGCTGTGTGTGTGTGGGTTGGTTGATGTCACTTGGAATGTCCACTGCTCTCTTGGTATAAAATTAAAGGCAGCATCGCCTGTTATCAAGGGTGCACAGCACTTCCCTTTTAAGTGTCTGGTTTTGGTTGCTTTATAACTTTGCCACGCTTTAACCACTGGGGTTGAAATTTTCCATGCCGTGTGTCTGCCTCGGGTTGGTTTGTGAGTTTCAGTCAACATGATTTAGCCATTGCCAAGAATGAGGTGGGGGGGAGAGGGGCGAGACGTTGCTCAACATTTTTTAAAAAAAAATTCTGGTGCCCTTTTTCCTGAGATGTTCCAGTGTCCCCATGTTTTGCAGAAGAGACTTGAAATGCAGTGAAGGGGTGGCCATGGGGCCAGTGAGGCCAAGTTCTGAGCCTTTGAAAATCTCAGCTCATGCGTGGGGAGACTTCTTACAAACTAACCAGCAAAATCACAGCAGATTTCACCCTCACTGAGCCTCACAGCTCCTTGTGCTGACCAGACTGGCTGGGCTCCAGCCCTGCCTACAGGAGCCATCGTGAACTTCCTCCGTTCACACTGCCTAGCCAAGGTGAGACAAGAGCTGGATGGGGAGGAGGGGAGAGGAAGGAGTAGAAGAAGACAAGGAACTGGGTGGGAAGGGGAGACGGGAAGCTGGGGAGAGGGAAGGGAAGAAGGACACTGAGGTGTGAGGGGGAAGACTGCGAATTGTTGAGTAATAAGACTGGGTCTGGCATCCAGGAAGGGATGAGAGTCAGGGAACAGGGAAATGAGATCGTACAAGGAGACAGAGACTGATCGAGCAAGGAGACTAGGACTGGGAACCAGAAGGGGGGGTGGGTCTGACGAGGAGGTGGGGGAAGCAGGGGTGGAACTTGGACAAGGAGCCAGGGAGGGGGTGGGGTGGGCCAACTGGGATTGGATGAGGAGCACAGAATGCCAGGTGCAATGGGAGCACGGCAGGGATGATTGGAGGCCCGGGGTGCAGGGGGGAACAAATTGCACAAGGAGCTGGAAAGAAGGGTCAGTGACTGGGTCTGGTAGGAGTGTGGGGGAGAATGGGACTCGGAGGGGGAGCGTAGGATTGGCTGTGCAACCTTAATTTGGCCCCCTTGTGTGTATGCTTCATGGTAGTCGTTAATTACACGATCACGTACTGTTTCTTCCATGGGACCCCTGCCTCGTTCAGCACAGGACAGTGCTTCAGGGAGGGATCAGGGCTGTGTTGTCTGTAAAACCCTGCCTCGTTTGTCGCAGATGTTGAAAGCTGTGCAGGGGCATTTGCTTGAGTGGCCAAGTCTCAAGGGTGCAGAGCACTAGCTTTTGCTTGAAAGAAGTCAAAGGGGAGCTCAAAAGGCAGGGTGCCCAGGTGGTGCCTTGGCAGCTGGGCAGGGCATGGGGCCAGGGGACTGCAGGAAGAGAAAGGAGGGTCTCATGGTAAAGGCTGCTGGATGCTTCACTGAAGAGCTGGAATTTTTCTCTGCCCCAGAATTGCTGTGTGATGCTGGGCAAGATGCTTAAACTGAACTTCTCCCGGGTGGTCGCTGGTGGTGTGTTCCTCGTTTTCTGGTGCCTGACTGGAGACCCTGGGCTCTCCTTTGCAGCAGGGCTGGGCACTCACAGCTGCAACTGAAGTCGCTGGGAGCTGTGCTTTGAATATAGGAAGGGCTAGATAACAGTAAATACTCTGAAAAATCCGGTCCTCGGTGCTTCAAATTGGGCACCCAAAACGAGTGGATGATTTTGACCTTAATCTGCGTCCCTTCCCCCTTCTGTAAAATGGGAATCATACCACCCCTCCCCTCAAGGGGTGTCGTGAAAGTAATTCGGTTTTGTGACACGCTCGGGTACCACATCAATGAGCACCATAGAGAGGTCCCTGCGGGAATTAATAAATCGTTTGAATCGTGTGCAGTAAATAAAGCCTGGAGTCACACACACAACGATGAGGCTAAAACAAAAGATCAAATAGCTGCTTATTATGCAAGCACCATCCATGCTCCTGCCCCTTTAAAATGCCTGGAGGACCAAACTCCATGGAATAGCCCTGTGTCCACTTAAAGCAAAGGCAGAATGCTGGTGTGGCAGGTTTAAAGTGTCAGGAGAGCTGAAAGTTTATATAAGGCTCTGTAAACATTTCATCTACTCCTCCTCCTGCCTCGGAGATCTTACAACTGCTGGATGAATCAAGGAAACTCCTGGTGAAACAAGTGATAGGATTTCAAATATATTCCACCCCCACCTGCTGGAATCCTCCTTCCAGCCAAGGAGACCTGGCTGGGCAGCATCTCTCTCAACCAATGCCATTTTTAATTGCCTGTAGAGATCACTCTTGAGAGATACACAGCTCTCCTTTCTTGGAGGGAGCGGGAGCTCTTGGCATCTTACCTGCTGTATTGAATTCCATGTGACATCTACTCCTACATAACCACAGCGTAAACCCTTGCTTCTTCTGAGCGCCTGAGATAGGGAAAAGGAACGCCGGGCTTGGCAAAATCAGCATTTGTCTCTAGGAGCAGGAAAATGAACCCACCCACCCACCACGGTCCAAGAGGTCAGATAACACACACTGAGGAAAAAGGGGCTTGTGCAGAACCCAGGGCAGAAGGAGCTTTTAATTTCCATTCCTTTTCTGTGGTGTTTTGCATTTTGTAGCCTCCTCATTTTGCTGGATCACGCAGGCATGCCGGCAGAGAAGGGACCAGAGCATTCGCAGACCTGCACACCCAGGACTGGGGTCAGTTTGCAGGGCTCAGGAGCTGGGTTTGGAAGCTGCTGTGTTGGATTGAGTCTCATGCAAGCACAGAGTTTCTGCCAGGTAACAAAGGCTGATGGTGTCTGGGAGGAAGTTTTGGTCAAGGAGGGAAGGGTTGCTCTGAGGTAGGCAGTGGGACACCAGCCAGCACTGTGGTTTCTGCTGGGCACGAGACATATGAAATGCACTGAGAAAATTCTGTATATATTTTTTGTTCTCTCTTAGCAGCTTAGCAATAAGTAGCTCTGCTCTTGTGGCTGCCTCGGATTCCACATCCAACCCACCCTTCCCACAGCTGCTGAGTTACCTCCAAAGTAAACGGGCCTTCGCAGATGGTTCCATCTGTGCCATTAGCGATCAGTAACATGCCATGTGTCCTGTTGGCGAGTGTAATGAAGGAAAATCCCATGCACAGCCAAAGCAGGATGATATACGGCAGGATCTGTACACATTTTGGTTGTGGGCAGATCTTTGGTTATTTGTACTGCAGTCATGGGCCAGGACCCTATTGTGCCAGGTGTACAAACATAGAACAAAAAGACAGTCGCTACCCTAAATATGCAGTGTAGTTGTAGCTGTGTCAGTCCCAGGATATTAGAGAGACAAGGTGGGTTGTTGTGACCAACTTCTGTTGGTGAGAGAGAGAAGCTTTTGAGCCACACAGGGCTCTTCTTCAGGGCTGGGAAAGGTACTCCTAGCATCCCGGCAAAATGCAAGGGGGAACAGATTGTTTAGCATGAGTAGTTAGCGCACACTGTCAGGGACCGTTCAAGGTAGAGTGGCCCGTTAGTCAGATGGGGAAGAGGAAACAGGCTGTAATATCTATTGTTAAAAGGGGAAAACACCTGAATTTTAGAGTGTGTGTCTCTGTGTTGTTCCTTATCGATCAATCCAGGATTTTATAACCGCTCCATCATTGCATAATCTGAGCGCTCCAACTGCCCGGGTTTCAGCATCCAGTTTTTAAGCACAGCAGCATTGCATGGTCAGTCTCTCTCTCTCTCTCTCTCCAATAATTTCTTCTTTAGTCACGAGCGGTGGGAGGGATAGCTCAGTAGTTTGAGCATTGGCCTGCTAAACCCAGGGTTGTGAGTTCAATCCTTGAAGGGGCCATTTGGGATCTGGGGCAAAAATTGGGGATTGGTCCTGCTTTGAGCAGGGGGTTGGACTAGATGACCTTCTGAGGTCCCTTCCAACCCTGATATTCTATGATTCTAGGGTCCCCCGTATCCTGTGAAAAACCTTAGTGCTAGCTCCAGCTCTCTCCTCCCCTTTGTCCGTTGCTCACACACTAATTTTCTCCAGCCAAGTTCGTTGGGGCTGAAACTTCAAACTTGGGAGCTTTAAATATTTTGCCCCTTTCACCACAAAATTCGACTTCTCTTCAGCTCCTAGTTTTGTGAACCCAGGCAACAGGATTAAATGCAGATAGTTCCCAAACACACACACGAGAACTTTTCCCCATCACAGGTGCAGGAATGTTGTGGGCAGCCAAACTAGCGAGTGTCTCCAAACAAGTTCTCCTCTTTGGATTTGGGTGCCGGGGTGGAGCACAGACCTAGTGAGCTGGAAAATTCTTTGATGTGTGTTGGCTGAAATGAAACCATGACTGTGAAATAACAAGTCTTCTGCCAAGCTGGTGTTATAAGCAACATGTAAAAGAAATGAAACATCAGGGAAATCTTTAAGGTACAAATACAGTGTTGGTTATTTTTGTTTTATTATTTGCATTCTGGTGGCACCTCGCAGCGCCTGGCAAAGTCACCTCATTGTGCGAGGTGCTGCACTGAGGAAGAGAAGTGACTAGCTCAAGGTCACCCCTAGGTCAGTGCCTGAGCCAGGAACGGAATCTAGGTGTCCTGGGTTGCCGTCCTGTGTCCTGTCCACTGATGCTGTATGTCTGTGTTATACCAATAAAATAAAAACCAGCAGGATCTTATTAAAAGGAAAAAGGCAAAATACCACATTTATTGTGAATACAGAAAGACTCATAGTAAGCAGTTAGTTATAGCTATAACATTCCATTCAATTTCATATTTATTCACACATTCATACACACACACACAGGTTCTGCAAGGTTGTGATCATAGTTACCAGCCTTAGAGTTGCTCATGCCAAGCCACTGGCCAGGTGGCCTGGACATGAGGAGAGAGCAGGGCCTTGTCAGATGCTCATCTGATGCTCCTGGAAGTTGGTTTGCAGAATCAGACCCCAAAGTTCTCACTTTCTAGAGTCTATTTTTATAGGAATTTCTTCCTATGCCAGTCTATGGGAATTGCCTCATCAAGCTGTTGCTGAATCAATCAGCAGATGGCACATTCCTGACGGCTCCGTGCTGCCAGATGTTATCTTGTTCTTTGGTTCTCCCATTCTTGAGGCTGTTGGGTGGATTCCAGTCTGCCCTCCGGGGGTCCTCTGGTTATTACCACTTGACGCCTTCTTCAGCCGATGGACACTGGATTCTTAGGCTGGCACCTCCCTGATCATTCAGTTATTATCCACATCAAGCATCCATCCACATACATCCTCTATCTCTATTTTAATCACAATTGTTAATACAACAAAAGGGCAGGGAGTCTCTGGGTGCTGTTTCAGTTGTTACAGAGTATTGCTTTGAGTCTCTCTCTGTGTGAATTGCTTTGAGAACAGACTGTCTTAGAATGTACTAACGCAATTAGCAGCTTGCAAGTTTCACACATAGAGGGAGAGAAACAGTACCAAAAACCAAGAGACCTCTTCATTAGTAATACCCTGGAATTTAAACTCTGGGGAATCAAACTCATTTGTGATTTTAATACAGCACTTCTTTAATATGATCCAACATCTGCACCCATCCCGGAGCGAACTGTGTGCGAACATGTTTGGGTGGGTGCCCTGTAACACACTGGCTTCCTGGAGAATTATTAGCTACACCAAATTAGACTTTAGCCCTTGGTTCTGGGCTCCATTTATTGTCCAAATGACCACGAACTCACAAAAGAAAAACAAAACTTCCAGCTGGGGCTTTCTACCCAGTCATGACTCCCGGGGCTTTCCACCTGGAATCTGCCTTCCTCGGGGACTTATTGCAGGAGTCTGTCCCTTCCTGCAGCTTCTCCCTGCAGTGCCCCCTCAATTGAGTCACTTCCTGGTTGTTATAATCACTTCCTCCCTTTTCTGCTGGGTCTGATAATCGACCATGGCTGGTTGATCCCAGGCCATTGGCCCTTAAAGAGTCAATCCCACCTGTTATATGCCCCCACTCACCACGCAAGTGTGTCATAAAATCTGTACTGCTGTGAGTTAAAGGAGATTCTCCAAGTGGGCAGGGGCCAGCTTTAGAAGCAGGATGGTGAGGTTTATATCCTGTGAAGTTCTGAATGATGTGGCATGCAGCAGATTGATTCCTGTGAAGTCCTAGGTCGTCACATATTTGTTGTAGTCTGATAGGGCACCCGGCTGCTATAACAAAAGGCCCAGAATACTGAGACTAAAACGTGTGTTTATCTTGGGAGAATGGGGATGTTCTAAAACAAAATGAAATAGGGGCAAACAGCTTAACTTGCTTTAAGATTGAGCTCGATAAACTTATGAGTGAGTTGCCTGCGGTGGTGGGGAACTATGCTTGGTAGCCCTGGAGGGTCCCTTCTGTCTTATGTTCCTAAGATCTCATGCTTCAGGGCTTCAGATGGTCAAATGTAGGAGTCAGGAAGGTATATTTTCCCCTCCAATGTATTCTGGGTTTTTTGTTTGTCTCCTTCCCCTGCAGCATGGGGCATGGGCTACTTGCTGGGATCATCTGGGCATATATCCCTTAATCAATACCCTGGCATGACGGGGCCTCAGGCATGGGTCCACCTTGCTCCCTCCTGTTTCCTGCCTGTGGTACACACAGAACAGCCTCCCGAGGCCGGTAATAGTTCGCTTTCATTCCAGTTGTTGGGCCTGGTGTAGAGGTGACGGGGTGTTGGTTGATGGTCTGTGATCTGGTGGTCCCCTCTGGTCTTATTCTGACTAGAAGGCTGGGTGGCTGGCTGGACAAGCAACAGCTGCTTGTTTGGGCTGCAGTGTAAAGCAGCCCTCCCCATATCTATATCGATCTGTTTACAGTTCCTCTTCTGCTGCCAACTGCATGTTGCTAACTGACCTTGATGAGATAGGCAGATCTACAAAGAACTAATCTTCTGCCTCCGCCCCAGGCATTTATTGCACCCTTTCATCTCAGGCTGGTTTGGTTATGGGGTAGGGCAATATTTTCCTCGTGTGAAAGATCTCTCCCTTCCCTGTCTCATCCTGTTCCCCATCGACTGTCTAGTTGTGGTTGCTTGGCCAGAGCTCCCTTCGGAACTCTGGCTCTCCTCTGTAACGGGAAGAGAGTTTATTTATTGAATGGGGCGAGGCAGCCCCTCATCTACCCCAAACCTGGAACTGATTGTGCTGCTGATGCAACACTCCCAGCACCAATCAGCTTAGGGGCACGTGGGACTAAGAATCCAATTTAGGACTACCCCTGGGCAAGCCAGTGCATGTCCCTGTGGTCGTGGGCAGTGTTCATGTGCTCTGCACATTTTAATCCAGCAACCAAAGGAGGTAATTAACTGAAAGTTCTATTGCAGATGGGTTAACTCAAACTCCTAACTACCCTTGCTGTGTTCTGATTGGTTAGAAGAGCCAATAAATGTTAAGATTATTGTTGCAATTAATGTTCTATCTTGCACCTGTGTTCAGTTAAGACTGGTGATGATAGATATGCAGAAGAGCTGGGAACTGCTAGAAAGAAGCAGTTTCTACAAGGTGAGGAAGCTGCTGTTCAAGCTCTAAACTATTCGTTAGCTTCTTCCTTCAAGGAGCTAAGCATTTTGTTAAGATGTTCAAATTGGTGTTGTGTTTTTTCATTACTAAACAAACAACATTTTAAGCCATTGGGGGACAGTTGGCTGTGGGTTGTGTGTGTGTGTTTGTTTTTACCAGCACTGGAGACCTATTTTTGTTTACATTTTGAAATCCTAAGAATGTTTCTGAGGTGAGTTAACATTTTTGGCTTTTGCCAAAGGAAATTACTTTCTGCTTTAACTGTGTGCCATAGGCTCTGTACTGCCAAGGAGATTCTCCTTTAGCTCAAATGATGTGGTCCTATGTTTTTTGGAGTAGGAGAATCTTAGATCCATCACGACTGCTGATGTGAAATTCTGCCTGTATAAATGATACCTCTAAAGGGCTTTCTTGGCAATGAATTTGTTACTACTTAGCTTTTTTTAACAGCAAAATTCTCCTAAACTTAAATCCATGGAACTGCACAGATATAACAAGATAAAAACTGAGCTTGTAATGTTCCTTTGTCTCTCCATAGACAGGGATCTGTTACTGAATAATTCCTCCACAGTAGGATTTGCCTATCTTTTTTCACAGAGTGGACCACATCTTAATATAAATTATCTCATGAATCCTTCTCATCCCCCTCAAATCACATAAGAGACTTTCCCCTTCCCCTGGCAATCATAGAACAAGAGCCCGGTGAATCTGTGGATATCCACTATAGGTCCACGGACCACATTTGTGGATCGCAGATCGGATACGGATAACGCAGGGCTCTATTTATAACACCACTGTGACACCTACAGCAGTCGCTTCTGTGGGGAAAGTGACAGCAGGAAAGCTGGAAACAGGCGAGATAAGATCATGGGATCAGCTGGTTCTCTGTGGGCCCACAGCAATTCACAAACTTCTGCTCTCAGATTAATTCTCCTTCACCGTGGGATTCTTCTCAGCCAATAAAAGCGTGAGGTTAGGCCTCTTTAATTTCTCTCCTTCTGGCAAGAATGGCAAACTGGCCACTTAAATAGCTGCTCTCTCTAGTTCTTTGCATCCTTGGCTCGATGTGTAGTTCGATGGGTTCTCCTTTCGTTTCCCAGCACTTGCTCGTGTTTTGGAAGGATGTCAGTAAAGAATTGTGCAGTGCTGAATATTTCTCGATGCCAGAGTGTGGGTGCAGGGATTTCTTTCCTGCATTGAGAGGCGACGTTGCCTTGCATACATTCTTGCTTGCTTTTAAGTTCTAAAGGAAAGGGGTTTGTGCCCATACGGAAGAGGTGTGGCTCTTGGGGGCTACCTGCATAGTTAAGCTTAATGAGAGACATCAGACCTTGGGGCATCCATGCATAACCAACCCCCTACCACACTGGGTCATCAGCAGGATTTTTAAACCCAGGATTGTTCAGCACCACAGCACTGTCCTCCACTATGTGTGCTAAAGCAGCAATTTAGCTCCCTCATTCTATTAGTTGCTAGCAGTAGTAGGCAGTTATCCTCCAGTGGATCAGCTACTTTCGTGGCACACTACACATTCTTTGCCAATGTGTTTGCATATGCAATTTAATTTTGAGCACTTACCCCTTTTTTGCTCTTGGAAGGAATCCTTCCGGGAAAGGCAGCTGTGTGCAGTAGGTTTTAGCGTGCACAGAATGAAGCTGTTTAGGAATGAGTATCTTTATGAATCACTAATACCCTTCCCCAAGATTTCTGGACTTATCTGTTTCCCTGAATAATTTTTGCTTTAAGGTTTTTTGCTTTCCTCCTTATCCCTCCATCGGTCTTGTTTCTACATAGGCTTTGCCCTAATTACAGCCAGAAGCCGATATTATCTGTTGATCACCTTTTACATTGTTGCACAGCATTGTTTGTGCATTTTTAGTGCAGTCTTTTTTAGCACCTCGCACGTGAGCTTTACTTGTGTTCCTGATTTGGATTAGCTTGAAAGGGACTTTGAATAAACATAACTACTCGGTGTTGAAAAGAAACAAACAACCCCCAAAACAAATCCTGAAGAAGGAAGAAGAAAAATTATGGGAGCTGCTGTTGATAGGTTGTTACTTCGGTTTGAATGGCCAACCTGTTTCTTTTGTGACCTGCAGAACAGTGCTGGGGAGGAACCATCGACGGGTGCCAAAAGTATAAGTGAGGGTGGAAAATGCTGAGTCTAGATCCTGTACCCAGTCTTGTGTTAAGCCCCTTAATTGAGGGAAGGGAAAGCAAGCGCACAATGGACCCATGTGGGACCCATATGCAACTCACGAGGGTCCAAGAGGACAAGGTATTTTATTGAGCAATAAAAACAAGTGTGGCCTTTAAGAGTAGCGAGTGTTGGTTGTTTCATCTAGCCTGGTGATTGGGACTATCTGTGAACTTCACTTCCTAGTTAATCAGGGCCATCCAACCTCGGTTAACTAATAATAAGGCGCTGTGCAAAATTAGCTCTCGGAGTTGGAACGGAGAGAAGAGTTGAAACCTCTGCCAAAAAAGGACGTAGGGGTTACAGTGGACAAGAAGATGGATATGAGTCAACCGTGTGCCCTTGTTGCCAAGAAGGCCAATGGTATTTTGGGATGTATAAGTAGGGGCATTGCCAGCAGATCGAGGGACGTGATCGTTCCCCTCTATTCAACACTGGTGAGGCCTCGTCTGGAGTACTGTGTCCAGTTTTGGGCCCCACACTACAAGAAGGATGTGGAAAAATTGGAAAGAGTCCAGCGGAGGGCAACAAAAATGATTAGGGGACTGGAACACATGAGTTATGAGGGGAGGCTGAGGGAACTGGGGATGTTTAGTCTGCGGAAGAGAAGAAGGAGGGGGGATTTGATAGCTGCTTTCAACTACCTGAAAGGGAGTTCTAAAGAGAATGGCTCAAGACTGTTGTCAGTGGTAGCAGATGACAGAACGAGGAGTAGTGGTCTCAAGTTGCAGTGGGGGAGGTTTAGGTTGGATATTAGGAAAAACTTTTTCAGTAGGAGGGTGTTGAAACACTGGAATGCGTTACCTAGGGAGGTGGTGAAATCTCCTTCCTTAGAAGTTTTTAAGGTCAGGCTTGACAAAGCCCTGGCTGGGATGATTTAATTGGGGATTGGTCCTGCTTTGAGCAGGGGGTTGGACTAGATGACCTCCTGAGGTCCCTTCCAACCCTGATATTCTATGATTCAGCCATTCACCCCCCACCCCAGCCCCGTGCATGCACCTTGCATGTGGTAGTAAAAGACTTAGGGGCCGAAGGGGTTAATATGCTTGGGGGCAAAAGCAGCAGATCAAACAGCTGAGCAAAAATGTAAGAGATGGGTGAAATGTGCTGCTCTGAACATGCCATGACCTGCAGCAATGCCCCGAGCAGCCAGCTGCAAACGGCTCCTCCATGCTGCACACTGGGCTGTATTCCGGTGTAAAGAACAGGGAGGCAACCTGCTGCCATGAGACGGTTCTAACCCAGTTTGGTCCCATGCCCTCTGGCAGGACTAAAAGCAGGCTGTCGCATAGTTAGGGTTTGAGCCTGTCCCCACTGAAGCCAATGGCAAGGCTCCCGCTGGCCACAGGATCAGACCCTTCGAGCGCAGTGCTCAGACAGGGTACGTTTTGTAGTTTAAATGGGCCCGGAGCGAGACAGAGGCTACGTGAGGACAGACAGATGCTCTCTAGGCCCTATGCCAATCTTTGTCGGCTGAGTCTCTGTAACCCTTGTTCATGCTAGTCTCAGAGCCCTGCCAACTACAACTGTGTTAATACACAGCGGCGTCTATCGTCATTTCCCTGTGCAGCACAGAGGAGGGTTTTCTCTTGTCTGGGGTGGGAGATGGACGAGGCTGTAACTAACGAGCAATACTCAGGACTTGCAGTGTGCACGACCCGCAGTTCAGAGGTGCTGAGCACCCTCACCATCCATTGTTGTTAGTGGGTGCTCAGAGCACTCTGCTCCTCTAATTGCCTGGCTAGGTACCGCCTGATGTTTTCCCGAATACTACAAAAGCGTCATTCAAACAAATGCCTCCCCCCGTCCCCGGCCCCCCAAGCCCTCCAGCAGTGGCCCCCAGACGCTGCAGTCTCACTGTTGCATGCCGCAGTGGCTGGATCATTGGCAGATAATACAGGTTCAATAGGGGCTGTTGGGTGTGGGATAGTACCCTGATTTTACACATGGAGAAAATGAGGCCCAGCGAGGTGAAATGAACTTGCCCATGCTGCCCCAGAGGCTGCGAACTCCAGGAGCTCCTGGCTCAGGCTCCTCGACTGTGGTGCCTCTAACTAAAGCACAACCTACAGCACTCGAGAAAATGGCTCTGTCCACGCAGGGCTGAGATGGATCCTACGGCTACATCTGCAGAAGTGAACCTGCTCTCCCCGGGGCAGAGCCAGCATGCTGCAGTGGAGTTTCCGGCTGCTTTCCCCACGGCTATGACAGCAAGGAGCTGTTTCAAACATCCAGAGTGGGAGTGTGGCAGCGATCCAGTTTGAGCATGGGCTTGGCACGTGGGATTCTGACCTTTGTGGGGATGGGACCTTGGACAGAGGAAGGGAATGCCAAGCCATACGGGAGATATGCGAGAGCCATGCAGCCCCCAGGAAGGTCCAGAGGACAGACTGATTGTACTAGGCAATAAAGCGTATTATTGGGTGTTCCCTGTCACACCCACAGAGCAGCCAGCATGCATTATCTTTCCTCTTGGGGCGTCCCCTGCCCCACTTTGCCTATAAAAGCCTGAAATCAACGTTTTTTGCATCACACACCAAAATGAAGCTGACGAAGGAGAAGAGGGAGCGCTCTGACACCTGCAGGGGCAGGAAGGGGGTGAGTTTACCTGGCTCTTTCTGGATGATATGGTGAAGGCTGCAGAAAAGTTTCACTGGGGAAAATGGGGGTGGGGGAGAGAAAAGGGAAGCTGGTTAGCAGTCCCAAAACTGATGCTCGTGGGCTATTATGGTTACAGACCTATTTGTGTCTGAGGCTGTGTTGTCTAGTGGTTAGGATGCCGGAATTGGGAGACCTCGGATCTATTCCAGGTTCTGCAACTGACCTGCTGTGTGAGCCCTTGGCAAGTCATGTTTGCCTCTCTGTGCCTCCCTTGCTTTGTCTGTCTTGTCTGTTTAGACAGTAAACGTTTAGGGGCAGGGACTGTGTCTCACTGTGCATTTGTACAGCACCAAGCACAGTGGAGCCCTGATCTCATTTGGAGCCTCTAGACACTGCTATAATACTGGAGATGGGGTGGCATGGGGCTGGGAGCCAGGAACTCCTAATCCCACCTCTGAAACTGACTCACTGCGTAACCTGGGGCAGTCACACAACCTCTCGGCATCTCTGTTTTGCATGGACGTGGCTGAGACATCTGAAGAAGCTGAGTGTGAACAGTAGGGAAACTAGGTTTCAGAGTAACAGCCGTGTTAGTCTGTATTCACAAAAATAAAAGGAGTACTTGTGGCACCTTAGAGACTAACCAATTTATTTGAGCATAAGCTTTTGTGAGCTACAGCTCACTTCATCGGATGCATACTGTGGAAAGTGTAGAAGATCTTTTTATATACACACAAAACATGAAAAAATACCTCCTCCCACCCACTTTCCTGCTGGTAATAGCTTATCTAAAGTGATCACTCTCCTTACAATGTGTATGATAATCAAGGTGGGCCATTTCCAGCACAAATCCAGGTTTTCTCACACACACACCCCCCCACACACACACAAACCCACTCTCCTGCTGGTAACAGCTTATCTAAAGTGACCATGCTCCTTACAATGTGTATGATAATCAAGGTGGGCCATTTCCAGCACAAATCCAAGGTTTAACAAGAACGTCTGAGGAGGCAGGGGGTAGGAAAAAACAAGGGGAAATAGGTTACCTTGCATAATGACTTAGCCACTCCCAGTCTCTATTCAAGCCTAAATTAATTGTATCAAATTTGCAAATGAATTCCAATTCAACAGTTTCTTGCTGGAGTCTGGATTTGAAGTTTTTTTGTTGTAATATCACAACTTTCATGTCGGTGATTGCGTGACCAGAGAGATTGAAGTGTTCTCCGACTGGTTTATGAATGTTATAATTCTTGACATCTGATTTGTGTCCATTTATTCTTTTACGTAGAGACTGTCCAGTTTGACCAACGTACATGGCAGAGGGGCATTTTTGGCACATGATGGCATATATCACATTGGTGGATGTGCCGGTGAATGAGCCTCCGATAGTGTGGCTGATGTTATTAGGCCCTGTGATGGTGTCCCTGAATAGATATGTGGGCACAGTTGGCAACGGACTTTGTTGCAAGGATAGGTTCCTGGGCTAGTGGTTCTGTTGTGTGGTATGTGGTTGCTGGTGAGTATTTGCTTCAGGTTGGGGGGCTGTCTGTAGGCAAGGACTGGCCTGTCTCCCAAGATTTGTGAGAGTGTTGGGTCATCCTTCAGGATAGGTTGTAGATCCTTAAGAATGCGTTGGAGGGGTTTTAGTTGGGGGCTGAAGGTGACGGCTAGTGGCGTTCTGTTATTTTCTTTGTTAGGCCTGTCCTGTAGTAGATGACTTCTGGGAACTCTTCTGGTTCTATCAATCTGTTTCTTCACTTCCGCAGGTGGCTACTGTAGTTGTAAGAATGCTTGATAGAGATCTTGTAGGTGTTTGTCTCTGTCTGAGGGGTTGGAGCAAATGCAGTTGTATCGCAGAGCTTGGCTGTAGACGATGGATCATGTGGTGTGGTCAGGGTGAAAGCTGGAGGCATGTAGGTAGGAATAGCGGTCGGTAGGTTTCCAGTATAGGATGGTGTTTATGTGATCATCATTTATTAGCACTGTAGTGTCCAGGAAGTGGATCTCTTGTGTGGACTGGACCAGGCTGAGGTTGATGGTGGGATGGAAATTGTTGAAATCATGGTGGAATTCCTCAAGGGCTTCTTTTCCATGGGTCCAGATGATGAAGATGTCATCAATATAGCGCAAGTAGAGTAGGGGCGTTAGGGGACGAGAGCTGAGGAAGCGTTGATCTAAGTCAGCCATAAAAATGTTGGCATACTGTGGGGCCATGCGGGTACCCATAGCAGTGCCGCTGATCTGAAGGTATACATTGTTCCCAAATGTGAAATAGTTATGGGTAAGGACAAAGTCACAAAGTTCAGCCACCAGGTTAGCCGTGACATTATCAGGGATAGTGTTCTTGACGGCTTGTAGTCCATCTTTGTGTGGAATGTTGGTGTAGAGGGCTTCTACATCCATAGTGGCCAGGATGGTGTTATCAGGAAGATCATCGATGGATTGTAGTTTCCTCAGGAAGTCAGCGGTGTCTTGAAGGTAGCTGGGAGTGCTGGTAGCATAGGGCCTGAGGAGGGAGTCTACATAGCCAGACAATCCTGCTGTCAGGGTGCCAATGCCTGAGATGATGGGGCGCCCAGGATTTCCAGGTTTATGGATCTTGGGTAGTAGATACAATATCCCAGGTTGGGGCTCCAGGGGTGTGTCTGTGCGGATTTGATCTTGTGCTTTTTCAGGGAGTTTCTTGAGTAAATGTTGTAGTTTCTTTTGGTAACTCTCAGTGGGATCAGAGGGTAATGGCTTGTAGAAAGTGGTGTTGGAGAGCTGCCGAGCAGCCGCTTGTTCATATTCCGACCTATTCATAATGACAACAGCACCTCCTTTGTCAGCCTTTTGGATTATGATGTCAGAGTTGTTTCTGAGGCTGTGGATAGCATTGTGTTCCGCACGGCTGAGGTTATGGGGCAACTGATGCTGCTTTTCCACAATTTCAGCCCGTGCACGTCGGCGGAAGCACTCTATGTAGAAGTCCAGTCTGCTGTTTTGACCTTCAGGAGGAGTCCACTTAGAATCCTTCTCTTTGTAGTGTTGGTAGGGAGGTCTCTGTGGATTAGTATGTTGTTCAGAGGTATGTTGGAAATATTCCTTGAGTCGGAGACGTCGAAAATAGGATTCTAGGTCACCACAGAACTGTATCATGTTCATGGGGGTGGAGGGGCAGAAGGAGAGGCCCCGAGATAGGACAGCTGCTTCTGCTGGGCTGAGAGTATAGTTGGATAGGTTAACAATATTGCTGGGTGGGTTGAGGGAACCATTGCTGTGGCCCCTTGTGGCATGTAGTAGTTTAGAAAGTTTAGTGTCCTTTTTCTTTTGTAGAGAAGCAAACTACTGGCTACTCTGGAGAAATCCTCCAGTTAGAGAGGCTGAACAAGTTCTCTGCGCTAGAATAGATGGGCTGAGGCTCTGAGCCATTAAGCCTAATAGTAGCTGGAGAAAACAACCTATGGCTGAATGGAAATATGATTTGATTGCCCACAGGAAACAACAGAGTGATTTAGAGAGCTCTAAAAGGCAGCACTGTTTGCAGCACAGCTGGCTCCAGCTTGAGAAGTCAGGAGCAACCAGGAATACTTTGGACTGTTGTTAGTGGCTGGTGTCTCCAAGGGCTCTGTGCCCACAAACAACGTTCATGTTCAGGCCCTGCACAAGCCAGTTATTTCTCCCCTCTGTGCAACTGCAAAGCCCGGCTCCTACAGGGCACGATTTGACGTCCGTGGAAAGGTTCCAAATGAGTTTAATAGCAGCTGGAATGGGGCCCATAAGCAGCTTGATTCGGAAATGCTGATGGCAGAACCACCATGAGAAAGAAAATAGAGCAACTGCGAGGGGAAGAGATGTTTATTCATTCTGCAAAATTTTATGATCTTTATTTTGGCTATTGGCATCTATTTGACTTCAACGACCAATTGATACTCTAGAGAAAGAGTGTTTGCATTGAAGCTTCAAATAAGGGAAAAATCAAGCAGAATAAAGTGAGTTGTAGTGTAAACAATCTATCAGACGTTCCTTTTACACTAAAAAGAAACACAAGGCCAGGAGCCCAATTTTTTTAGTGTCTTTTGCTTTAACGAATGTCCTGAGTTTTTTATATATATGCGCACACAAAGAGAAACACCCCAATGCTATTTCCACCCATGTAACTGCTCTTCTTTCTTGCAGAAAATGACACTTCTGCTCGCAGGTGTAACGCTGGTGTCCACCTTTGGATCGTCTTTCCAGTATGGTTACAATGTCTCCGTGATCAACGCTCCAGCTGTGGTAGGTTGAGTTGGGGTGCAGGAAACAGCCTAGAAAGTGCGGGGGATGGGGGCCACAAACAAGTGGCAGACTAGTAACAGTGGAGTGTGCACGCATGCACATTTATATGCAGAGTCTAGGCTTTCTGAACTCCCTCTGCCTTGGGATTACTGTGGCGCCAAGAAAAAAGAACAGGAGGACTCGTGGCACCTTAGAGACTAACGAATTTATTTGAGCATGAGCTTTCATGGGCTACAGCTCACTTCATCAGATGCATACTGTGGAAAATACAGAAGATGTTTTTATACACACAGACCATGAAAAAATGGGTGTTACCATACACACTGTAAAGAGAGTGATCAGTTAAGGTGATCTATTACCAGCAGGAGAGAAGAAAAACCTTTTGTAGTGATAATCAAGATGGGCCATTTCCAGCAGCTGACAAGAACGTGTGAGGAACAGTAGGGGGGAAAAATAAACCTGGGGAAATAGATTTACTTTGTGTAATGACACATCCACTCCCAGTCTTTATTCAAGCCTAATTTAATGGTGTCCAGTTTGCAAATTAATTCTAATTCAGCAGTCTCTCGTTGGAGTCTCGTTTCTGAAGTTTTTTTATTGTAATATTGCCACTTGTAGGTCTGTAAAGTGACCAAAGAGATTGAACTGTTCTCCGACTGATTTTTGAATGTTATAATTCTTGACGTCTGATTTGTGTCCATTTATTCTTTTACTTAGAGACTGTCCGGTTTGGCCAATGTACATGGCAGGGGGGCATTGCTGGCACATGATGGCATATATCACATTGGTGCCAAGGAATCCCCCAAGGGAGAAGAAGTGCCCTAACTGTTTCCTCTCTCTGTCTCGTGTGTTCTTAGCATGCAGTGATCGTGGTCTGTAGGCATGAAATATAACTTCGGGATACCACTGAATTTGGCTCTGTTCTTTTCATCCTAGGCTTTGCTTGCTAACACTTGATTCCTGCCCCTCTTCCTTTCTGAATGTATTTTTCTTGATGCCCTTTCCTTTCGAAACCTCATAACCCACTCTATATGAATTCTAACTCCACAAGCCATCTGGCTAGTGTGGAATTCTCCCTGTGCACATATACTGGACAGCTGTAGAGATGGAAAGAACATAATGAAGCACAGTCCTGAAATCCTTAATCAGGGAAAGCTGAGAGGGCTGGACCACGGGTAAGATCCCATCCTGGGCTTCTGGCATCCATCTTTTGGCATTTCTCTACAAAACTAGTTGTCCCATAACACTGTATTATGGCTATCCTTGTCTTCATGAACAAGTAGACTTTGTTCCCAAGGACTGAAATTTTGGATCCATCTGTGACCCCAACTTCCTTTTTCCTCCAAATCTACCAGTCACCATCCTCCAGTGTACTGCCAAAATTCATCTTCAGGTGGACTCTCCCTCTGCTCTGTGTGCTAACATACCCACTTCCTGGCTTGACTATTGCACTTCCTCCTTTTATGATCTTCCTAAAATCCTGCTTTCTAAAGCCAAGTTCAGCCTCACTGAGGAATGGGACCTTTATCTCCCCCAGATCGTTTGCTGGTCTCCTATTTATCTATGCATGTCTTCCCTGTGATCCTGCCCGGGTAGCACTTATCATGGGATGCCAGGGTTACATTTCCCTGTGCCCTGTCTCTTTAAGGCTGTGCCCTTTCTCCGTATAAGTGTGTCTACGCTGCACCTGGGAGGTGTAATTCCAGCTCCCGCAGGCATATCCACACTAGCTCTGACTGAGGTTGCACACTAAAAACAACGGCCTAATCACAGCAGCACAAACAGTGGGAGGGGCTAGCCATGCAGCTACAATCCCATCTGAGACCCTAGGTACATACTTGGCCTGGTAGCCCCTCCCACCACTCTACTGTAGGTTTCTTTAACCTTCTGTTGTATTTTTCTTAAAACAAATCTTCCTCTTTCACCAAGAAATTGTTCAATGGAGTTTTACACTGTTTGGTCCCCTGCTGCTTTTATAACCTGAATAACCGTGTTTGTCATTTCCCCCCCTGCCAAGCCTATTAAGTCTGTTTTTTGTATCTTTTCTAGTTCATGCAAGAGTTTTACAATCAAACCTACTTTGATAGGAAGGGCATCCCAATGGAGAGTAGCTTCCAAATGCTGCTCTGGTCTCTCACGGTGTCTATGTTCCCACTCGGAGGCTTCTTTGGGTCCCTTATGGTCGGCCCTCTGGTGAACCAATGTGGCAGGTGAGTGACAGAGGCACCATAAGATGGACGGTCTGTAGTCCATTCAGAAGCCATTTGTTGTGGTTTGAATCAAGGTCTTCTCATGAGTCCATCTGATTCAGTATCCTACCATAGCCACCCTCCACATTATGCCACCGGACCAATGTTTGCCACTTGGATCAGAGACGAATCCACCCTCCCACATCTGCAGAACAACCCATCTGGTTGCACTGTGGACGGATTGGACATGACCATACTGCAGACATGATACTGAGCCAGATGTATCATTTGCTATGCCAAGGCCTATAGTCTTTACACTCTTAGCCCCTATCTTATTATTAATTTTTAAGCAGCTTAGTTTATCTAAGGCACTTTTGGTTAGATCCCATTGTAGCTTTTTATGTCTCTGGTGAGCCCTTCCCCACTGTTCTCGTCTCAGCTACTTGCTTTCCTGTGTTAAATGCAGGAAAAATCCTCCAGAGGAGAGCGAGGATAGTTGAGAGGGAGGACAAGCTTGTGGTTGAAGTACTGGACTGGGTTCAGTTCCTAGTTCTGCCACAGGCATCCTGAGCAACCTTGGATAAGACACTCAACCTCTTTGTGCCTTAGTTCCCTACCTGCGAAGTGGGATAATATTTCCTTTGTCTGTCACGCCTATCTAAATTCTAAACTCTTTGGGGCTGCAGTTGTGTCCGGCTATGTGTTTGTACAGCACCTAGTGCACCTGAGCCCCATCTCAGTTGGGGCCTTTAGGCAATACGACAGTACAAATAATGATGATGATAAGCCAGAACTGTCACCCTCTCGATCTCTCTGTAGAAAGGGCACTTTGCTGATAAATAACATCTTCTCCATTGTCCCTGCCATTCTCATGGGAACCTCCAAGGTGGCAAAGACCTTTGAGGTGATCATCCTCTCACGAATCATCGTGGGAATATGTGCAGGTGAGTGAAAGGCGGTACGCAGGGGTAGGACAAAGGGGTAGGATTTTCTGGGCCAGGTTGGAGCGTGTGTCATAGCGGGTTGGTTTGCGAGGAGTATATTGTAGGGACAGTACCTGCTGCAGTACAATGCAGTGTCTCCATGTCTGTCTCAGTCTGTGCTGTGTGCAGAGTGGGTGTGGTTCCCGGTAAACGAAGGAGACCAGGCTGGAACTTGAGCTCCATGGAAGTCTGTAAATGTAGTTGTTTTCTTTAATAAATGTATACTGTTTAAGAAAGACTGTGGTTCCATATGTCATGACAGCCGCGGCCTTGCTGGTGATGACTCATTTCTCAGTAACCGTGTGCTCTCTGTGTAACAATATCTGCTCCAGTCAGCCTCTGACAAAATACATCCCAAGCCATGAGGGCTCACTCCAAAACTTTTCAGGGCAATTAGTTGATCAGGAGGCTTATAAAGGAGGGAAAGGGTCTCTCTCTCTTACAGACCATATGAACAGCCTCATTTGGGTGCTTAGTACTTGTGACAACTTGCTCCTCTGGAAGTGGAAGAGGAAACTGCTGTTTCCACTAGACTCGTTTTGAAAGCCCAAAGCAGAAGCTGGGTTTGTTCAGAGCAGGGGCAGCAGGCTGAATGGCTCAGGTCATATTGAGAATCACTTGGCTGCCCCCTGCTGGCGGTTTTTGCCCTGCTGGGAGAAAGATGCTTCCTTCGAGAAATTGGCTGCATCAGAGCCCTGAGCCTTTTGTCAGCAGTGGTTGGGGTCTTCGGTTGGCTTAGGCAGTGCTGTGCTATTGAGTTGCTGAGGGGGCCCAAACCAAAACTGTCACCCCAAAACTTGGGACCCAAATTTTTCAGCTTGAGCCCATTCTGTCATTTTGTTTTAAATGCTCCAAACTCCTCAGCTTAATTAAATACTTCATTTTTAGCTGGATCTCTTCTAGCTATAACCCTGTCAGGAGAGACCTGGTTACAATCAGGCTTAAAGCTGTGGTGTAGACAAGACCTAACTGTGTCCCTGTAATGGGGTTGAAACCTTGGGCAGTTCAGAATCCTAACCCCATTATGGGCACGTGATTAGTCCTATGATGCTAACCCATGCTGTAACCAGGTACCCTAACTTGGCCCGAGCCCTAGTATAGATGGGGCCTCAGAGCTTAGACAAACAGCCCATTTCTGTGTCCGTGAATTGGGTGCCATGGGCAGGGGTTGGCCCTGGAGAGTGACCGCCTTGTCTATCCACGGAATGGATACAGTGTGGGAAGCAACAGTGCAAGTGTCCCCGCCTTGGAATACCAGCTGCCGGGGCAAGAGGGAAATTCGAGCTCATTGCTAGAATGGTCCCATTCGACCTTTGGCCTTTCTACTGAGGCTGACCAATAAAGATGCCAGCTGAGGTGATGGACTTTGTACCATGGACACCTTCAGACTAGGAATGGAGGTGATGCCACCTACTCTTTTATTCTAAGCTCAGACGGAGGGAGAAGAATGTCCTTGGCTCCCTTCACACAGGCCAAAGTGGTCATCCGGTGGCAATAAGCTTTCAGCCACTGCCAGCCTCGGCTAGCTGTGAACCTGGGATATAGCAGCGGAAAGCAAGCTCCAGGCTCCAGTGCCATCCAGCCCCTTGTCACAAGGAGGTCAGCTGTTGTCATCAGAAAAAATACCTTGGTCAAGCCCCTGAACGTCCATGTGTTACAGCAACCGCTCACATCCTAGAGCAGGACTAATCTCTCTCTCTCTTCACCTAGGCCTGTCCTCCAATGTTGTTCCCATGTACCTGGGAGAGATGTCCCCCAAAAACCTGAGAGGTGCGGTCGGGGTGATGCCCCAGCTCTTCATCACCATTGGCATCCTTGTAGCTCAGATCCTTGGTCTTACTAACATCCTTGGAACCCGTGAAGGTAAAGCCACAGTCTGAGGAGGAGGGTCTCTGACTGCGCCTCAGTGGATGAGCTCTCTCACTGGGCACCTTGTTATCTGTTTGTCTGTTGCAGGCTGGCCAGTATTATTAGGGCTAACTGGGATCCCTGCAGTTGTGGAACTCTTCCTGTTGCCCTTCTTTCCTGAGAGTCCCAGGTACCTACTGATACAGAAGGGCAATGAAGAACAAGCCAGGCAAGGTACAGCCACGGCTGCTTAGCACTGCTAGCAAGAGAAGTAGGAGAAGGACCAGGGGCATGGATTTGAAACTAGGTCTCCATTCATAAACAAACTAGGGAAATGCAACTTAGGTGGAGCTACTATAAGGTGGGTGCAGAACTGGTTGGAAAACCATTCCCAGAGAGTAGTTCTTAGTGGTTTACAGTCAAACTGGAAGGGCATAATGAGTGGGTCCCACAGCAATGGGTCAGGTGGTTCTGTTCCATATCTTCATCAATGATTTAGATAATGACAGAGAGAGGACGCTTTTATAGTGTTTGTGGATGATACCAAGCTGGGAGGGGCTGCAAGAGCTTTGGATTAAAATTCACAATGATCTGGACAAACTGGAGAAATGCTCTGAAGTAAAAAGGATGAAATTCAATAAGGACAAATACAAAATACTCCACTTAGGAAGGAACAGTCAATTGCACACATACAAAATGGGAAATGTCTGCCTGGAAAGGAGTATGGGGGAAAGGGATCTGGGGGTCATGGTGGATCACAAGCTAAATATGAGTCAACAGTGTAACACTGTAGCAAAAAAAACCAAACATCATTCTGGGATGAATTAGCAGTAGCATTATAAGCAAGACACGAGAAGCAATTCTTCCGCTCTACTCCATGCTGATAAGGCCTCAGCTGGAAAATTGCATCCAGTTCTGGGTGCCACATTTCAGGAAAGAGGTGGACAAATTGGAAAAAGTCCAGAGAAGAAAAACAAAAATGATTAAAGGTCTAGAAAACATGGCCTATGAGGGAAGATTGAAAAAATTTTGGTTTATTTAGTCTGGAGAAGAGAAGACTGTGGGGAGACATGATACCAGTTGACAAGTACATGAAGGGTTGTTTCAAGGAGGAAGGAAAAAAATTGTTCTCGTTAACCTCTGAGGATAGGGTAAGAAGTAATGGGCTTAAATTGCAGCAATGGAAGTTTAGATTGGACGTTAGGAAAAACTTCCTAACAGTCAGGGTAGTTAAGCACTGGAATAAATTGCCCAGGGAGGTTGTGGAATCTCCGTCACTGGGGATTTTTAAGAGCAGATTAGACAAACACCTGTCAGGTATGGTCTAGATAATACTTAGTCCTGCCCTGAGTGCAGGGGACTGGACTAGAAGATCTCTCGAGGTCCCTGCCAGTCCTTCACTTCTATGATTCCCTGATATATGGGAATATGCTATGGGGAAACATCCTGAACCAAAAGTCAGGTCAGGCTGAATTAAGCTCCTGGTGCGACCCTTTTATACCTGGCAAACAGTAGGTCATTTATGCTTCCCTGTACAGCAAGTACATATAACTCCAGTTTTACGCGATAGGGCTGAAATGGGAACAGAGAGAGGATAACGGATTTGCTGAGAGTAAGAAAAATGGTCAGTGGCAGAGTCAGGAGTTCCGGCTCCCCTCAGTTCCTTGCTCTCACCACAAGAACACAAACTACTTAACTCTGATGGCAAGAAGATGGGTTGGAGCTCTCAGAACTCTCGTTAGAAACCTGGGCCTCATAATCAAGTGCAGGATAGAAGTGCTTTTTCGTGAGGGGAACTCTGGTCCCCTTCTCATTGTTCCTTTGTTGGCTCATATGGACGAAGGACCCCGTGGCCCTCTGGTCCCCCCTCCAGTCCTATGGCTGTTGCTGGTTGCTTTATGTTTCCCACAGTGCAGAAGTGGCCAAGACTGCTCTGCTGCTCCTGGGGTATCTCAGTTCCCCCTCTAGTTTCTGTAACTCCAGCCTCCTCCCCCGAGCTGAGATTACATGGAAATCCAACTTCCCCTTCCCTCCTCCCATCCAGCTCTGAAGAGGCTGAGAGGCTGGGATGACGTGGATGATGAGATCGAAGAGATGCGTCAGGAAGACCAGTCAGAAAAGTTGGAAGGTCGTCTGTCCGTGTTCAACCTCTGCACCTTCCAGGCCCTGCGGTGGCAGCTCATCTCCATCATTGTCATGATGATGGGCCAGCAGCTTTCTGGAGTTAATGCGGTAGGTGAGAGAACACCCGGGAAGATCGTCGGGTGGACTAGGAGAGGACCTGAGTTCTTAGGCAAGAGTGGCACCGCAGTGTTGACACAGATACGAGAACCCATTCCAGATGGGCACAAAACCCCAGTCTAGACCTTGGGATATGAGATTGGTCCCATGCCACGAAGTCTGGATCAGCATCTGACTGTTTAGGAGGGTTCTGCCCAGGGGTCTCAGGTTTGGAAGTTTATGGAGAAAGAAACCAGACACAACAGCTGGAGCCAGATGTGGCTGTCTCCAAAGTTTGAGAGAGTTCAGATCTTGGATTTGCGTTTGGCTGCTTTTACAGCCTGGAGTTGCCCAAGTCAGAGCCTCCCCTTCCCCCCATCTATGAATGGCTAAGTATAACCGCAGGTATGGTTTGATTGCAGATATTCTACTATACAGACAAAATCTTTGAGTCTGCAGGTGTGAATAAAAACGACGTGCAGTATGTCACCGTGGGGATAGGTGCAGTCAATGTGTTCATGACTTGTGTAGCGGTAAGTTTCTCCCACTGCCCTACAGGTTCTAATTCCCCCACTGCCCACTTTTAATCCCCCCATGGCCCACCTCTCTGGCCCCTTTATACCATTACCATTAACACAACTGCCCCTTCCCACATTTAGAGGAAAAGTCCCCTAGTGCTCAAGTCATACTAAACAGAGAGGCAAATTGTTTCCTTAAACTCATGCCATGTAATAGTGGGCATATGCTGGGTTACACCAATGCATGCCATTTCAACTTTCTTTGGGGAAATGGCAGGATCTACTTAGCTTCCTCACCAGGTCTTTTCTTGCTGCTCATGCTAGTGCACTCTCTGTCCTTGCAGCTGCTGTGTTACTGTAACGGATGGGTATAATGGCATCTCTGCCCTGGGAGATTGTGGATATGGTTCCATGGCCTTGGAGGCAACAGGCCTGCCCATGTGTCTATGAATCACTGATTGCTAGTGACACCCCTGATGCTAGGGTGGAGAAAAAATTCTTCAACTCAGACAGGTGATTGGGCTCTGAGAATGCATAGGCAGCCATGAGAAAAGAAAGGTGTCTTTTTTAACTGGTGCAATGAATAGGGCCTGGTACCAGGAGACCTGCGGTTCTATTCTCAGGTCTGCAAGAGGCTCACTGTGTGACTTTGAGCAAATCATTTGACTGCTCTGTGCCTCAGTTTTCCCTATCTGTGAAACACTGGTAATGATGCTTATCCACCCTTGTGAAGTGCTTTGACATCTGTGGATGAAGAGCACAGTATAAATGCTGCAGTGCCCCTCATGGGAGAGAAGAGACAGGACTTGGCTGGAATCCTTCTTGAGGCTGCTGGACCCCAGCGCATCTTGTGGTTCTGTCTGCCTCGGACTGACTAGCACAGCTTGGTCTGTCCAGTGTCAGTGCACAGGGTCTCCCTAAATCCTGGCCTGGATTAGGCAGTCATGGTAGGGACTGCTGACTGCCCTACAAGTGTGCTAAGCATCTGCAGAGGGGGTTCCCCCAGCTTTCACGGTTTCTATTTTATTTCCAATCCACACGTTACTGGTAATACTGAACTTTCCCTAATGGAACAGCCCCTTGGAATGTACAAAATATAAACTTCTCTATATGTTTGTTTGGTGTTGGTGTTTTGTTTTGTTTTTGTTGTGATTCTTTTTTTGGACCCATCCTCTAGAATTTGCTGGACAATTATCCCCCTGCTGTTGACTTCCCACAGGCTTTTATAAAAAACCCTATAGCAAGGGGATCTTGTTCTCTATTAAATTCTAGAGGCTTTTAGAGTAATTCCTGGAGAACCCTAGGACACTTATATAGAACCCTGTTGGCTTCCTTGTCCTTAAATTCTAGTGGACTCTTCCCTGCAGAACTGCAAAGCGCTAGGTTCCTCAGAACACCCTGCCCCTAACAGCTGACAGCCCCCTGCCCACTTTCTCCTCTCAGGACAAAGAATGCTGGGTTCCCTTGGTGCCCCCTTTCTCACCCTCTTGTGTTGTGTCCCTCAGGTTTTCATCATTGAGTCCCTGGGGAGGAGACTTCTGCTTCTCGCTGGCTTTGGGATCTGCTGTATATCCTGTGCTATATTAACAATGGCCCTCAACCTCCAGGTACGTACCCGGATGGCTTAGGTGATAGTCTCTGTCTGTCTGTGGACCCTCTAGGGGATGTGGGCAGGGTCACTCTTTCCAGAGCTAACCGGGAGAATACGCAAGGCCTCCCAGTACAAACCACAGTGGGAAGCAGCAACCCTGCTGGGAAAGAGCAGGACTTCCATTAATTACATGGTTGGGTTAGCAGTGAGTGCACTCAGAGCTGAATTTGGTTGCTTCTCCCTCCCTCCCTCTAAGTTCTTCTGACCGTTGCCCACGGTGTGCATCTCTGGTAGTGCCCCTTGGGGCTGCTTATAGGAAGTGAGGTTCCAGCTGAAGCTGTAAACTTAGGCCAGTTAGTGATGCTGTCTGACCCATCCCCTTCACGATCTCAGCCAGACACCCTGGGGTATACAGCGTCTCACAGTCTGCTTGCAAACGGCGCCTTGACTTTGCTGGCCACTTTAGTAGAGAACTGACTGTAATTCAGTGATTGAATTCCCCACAGGCCACTGTCTCCTGGATGCAGTACCTCAGCATAGCCTGCGTCATCGCCTATATAATTGGACATGCTATCGGAGCTAGTAAGTGTGCCCAGGATGGTAAAACAAAGACATAAACTTTAAACAGCAACTTGGGCTGATGCAGAGATGAGCTGGTGTGTTTCTGCTTGGCCGTGTGACTTCGCAGTAACGATACAGATCTGATTGTTACCAGCTAGGCTGCACGCATGGTCCAGGGACCAGGGCTTTCTTCCCCAGACACGCAGGCCCCTTCTCATGCCAGCTAAAGGAGGGGTGTCTGAGTGTATCGGTAAGAGAAGGATGTGATCTTCTATTTTCAAGAGGCTCTATAAAGACACAGTCTTACTGGTGTCTGAGACATGCCCAATAAATTTTGGAGCAAAACCCTCCTTGGAGGGTGAGTCACACCAGTTTAATCTGAATGGTGCTTTCTTGCATTTATATGCTCCACGTGGAGCAAAAGGCAGCTGCCCCCTAAGAGCCAAATTCTGACCTGGCTGTGCCATGAAGTGGGTGGGTGCAGCATGTGCATAGTCGTGGAGGCTTTGTCCTGGATCTGCACCTCCTGACAGATGTGCTGCCCCACTACAGCAGAGGTGCCCTGCATTCGTTCACAGGAGGAGCCCTGCGGAGCAATTCCCAACACTGCAGTATACTGTCTCTTAAGCTCCTGCAAGGGTTTCGCTGGCTAGTGGAAACTGCCATCCCCCCGACCCTTTCCTCATCTATGTGCATAGCGGGACTGGCTCAGGAATGCCGGCTGCAGACAGGAGACTCTCAGTGCAGAGTGACCGAGTTTCTGCAGCCGTGTGTTTGTGAGTGAGCTGCAAGATCTTTTCTTCCCTCTGTCTAAGTTATCTCTGCCTTGGCTGTAAACACTTAGAATCATAGAATATCAGGGTTGGAAGGGACCTCAGGAGGTCATCTAGTCCAACCCCCTGCTCAAAGCAGGACCAATCCCCAATTAAATCATCCCAGCCAGGGCTTTGTCAAGCCTGACCTTAAAAACTTCTGAGGAAGGAGATTCTACCACCTCCCTAGGTAACGCATTACAGTGTTTCAACACCCTCCTACTGAAAAAGTTTTTCCTAATATCCAACCTAAACCTCCCCCACTGCAACTTGAGACCATTACTCCTTGTCCTGTCCTCTTCTACCATTGAGAATAGTCTAGAACCATCCTCTCTGGAACCACCTCTCAGGTAGTTGAAAGCAGCTATCAAATCCCCCCTCATTCTTCTCTTCTGCAGACTAAACAATCCCAGTTCCCTCAGCCTCTCCTCATAAGTCATGTGTTCCAGACCCCTAATCATTTTTGTTGCCCTTTGCTGGACTCTCTCCAATTTATCCACATCCTTCTTGTAGTGTGAGGCCCAAAACTGGACACAGTACTCCAGATGAGGCCTCACCAATGTCAAATAGAGGGGAACGATCACGTCCCTCGATCTGCTCGCTATGCCCCTACTTATACATCCCAAAATGCCATTGGCCTTCTTGGCAACAAGGGCACACTGCTGACTCATATCCATCTTCTCGTCCACTGTCACCCCTAGGTCCTTTTCCGCAGAACTGCTGCCTAGCCATTCGGTCCCTAGTCTGTAGCTGTGCATTGGGTTCTTCCGTCCTAAGTGCAGGACCCTGCACTTATCCTTATTGAACCTCATCAGATTTCTTTTGGCCCAATCCTCCAATTTGTCTAGGTCCCTCTGTATCCTATCCCTGCCCTCCAGTGTATCTACCACTCCTCCCAGTTTAGTATCATCCACAAATTTGCTGAGAGTGCAATCCACACCATCCTCCAGATCATTTATGAAGATATTGAACAAAACCGGCCCCAGGACCAACCCCTGGGGCACTCCACTTGACACCGGCTGCCAACTAGACATGGAGCCATTGATCACTACCCGTTGAGCCCGACAATCTAGCCAACTTTCTACCCACCTTATAGTACATTCATCCAGCCCATACTTCTTTAACTTGCTGACAAGTTACTAGCTTCTCAGCCAGGGAATGATTGCCCAGCCCTTTCCCCGTTTTCTTTTGATCCGGATGTAATTTGATAAATCAGTGGGTTATTCAGGGCTGCACGGGGCAGGGGAGGAGAGGGAGCAAAATCTGAAACTGAGGCCACTCCTCCTCCCCTGAAACTTAGGCTGCAGGTGGGTCAGGAGTTGGAGAATGAGCCTGGCCCACACTCACCTTGCAGCAGCGGCTCCTGGGCCCAGCTCCCCGCTCCAGGCATTCCGGCCTAGCACGCAAAGTTGCAGGGCCACTCCGGTTTGTCCCAGCCGCCCCTCTGATGGGACAGGGAGATGGCCAGGCCAAGTCTGAGTGAGTGGGGTTGTTACCCGGTGGACTGGCTCAGCACCCTCAGCGGCTGGGCCAAACCAGATTGGAGCCACCCCATGCGCCACATCACAAACACCTTCAAATTCCACAGGTTTGGGGGTCCTCTCAAACAGAGGGGCTGGGGGAAACTGCCCCCCTCTGCCAATTATGGGTGGCAGTGGGCTTCTTATCTTAGATTGCCATTCAGGGAGCTTTGCCCCTCCTGCCCCAACCAGGAATTTCCCCAATGGTCAGTTTCTTTCGCAGAGACAGCAGCAACTGTTACGACAGCCAGCTGTCCTCAAGGAAGCCAGTTTGCCCCATCAGAGATCTCCGGTGCGATTGCTGTGTGTGTTGACATGCTTGAGCACTGCTGAAAACAGCAGTGTCGATGTGGCAGCCCAGCTGGGCATATAGGGATTTTCTCAAGGGAGAGGCAGGTTGTTGCTGGATACCAGTTTGAGATTGACATAGGCACATGGTGACGTGTTGGAAGAAGTCAGGCCTTCTGGGGAAGGGGGGGTCCTTAGGTAAGATAGATACGAGAGCAGGCTCTTTCTTGTTTTAAAATCCTTTTCATCTTCCTCGGTGTACCCACTGTGAGGACAAACAGTTTGGTTTAAGAAGGCTGTTGGATCACTGGATAACACGGGTTACAGGCTCCCAGAGCTCTGTCACACCTGCTGGGTAGGCTCTGTGGATACGCAGGGGGCTGTAATCCAGGGCCCAGTCTAGCAGTGGGAGAATTGCGGAATTCCGCCCTAGGTAAGGTAAAGGCAGGAGGCCTGACAGCTGAGGGGTGCGCTCAGAGACGAGCGGGGGACAGAGGTGCAGCTAGCCTCAGGACCACGACAATGGCTAGTTACAGTCATTCCATTCTGCTTTTTCCATCTCTTCCTGTAGTTAGTTTATCCAGGGACTTGTAACCACGAGTGCCTTAGAAACCATCGCCTTCTATTGTACATTCAGTCCCGCGCCTTCTAAGGATTTGGGCGAGGGAAATGCCTCTTAAAATGTTCAGACTCTTCTTTCTCTTCAAGGTCCAATCCCCTCTGTGATGATAACTGAAATGTTCCTGCAGTCATCCCGGCCTGCGGCCTTCATGGTGGGTGGATCTGTGCATTGGCTCTGCAACTTTACGGTTGGGCTCGTCTTCCTTTACATGGTGGTGAGTGCGGAGCGATCTCCAGAGTCTCACGGGGGTTTGTCACCTGAGGTTAGAAGCACCCTCCTGCCCGGGGGGGATGGTCTTAAAGGGGAACACTGGCCCTTTTTTACTCTTAACACTTCAAAGTCCCCAGTTAGTCCCAGAATGCATGGGTGGAGGATTAACTATAAAGGGCCAGAACCTCATCTGATGTAAATCAGCATTGCTTTATTGACTTCAATGTCTGCTGAGGATCTGGCCCCCAGTATATCTTCGCTCCTCTTTCGGGCCCTTGCCTAGTGCTGAATTGAAAGTTTACAAAAATCTTCCAGAGGATTCCGTGGTGGGGAGTAGATGTTTCAAGGGAAATTAAAGATATTTATAGTCTTTCACCTCTGGGTCACTGGTTCAAAGCCAGCCCAAGTCAGCAGTGACCCAAGCTATTGATATCTGACAACCTCTACCACCTCAGAACTGGGGGTATTTTCCACTCACTTTGCATGGATATGAAATGTGGATAGATAAAACTCTCAGCCCCACTTCTTCCCCCCTACTTGCTGGCAGTCTCAGGAGAAATGGGGGAGAGATTTCTTGAGCATTTTAAGGTGCTCAGGTATCAAAGTGGCAAGTACGATGTAAATGCTTAGCCAGACAGGATTAACAGCCTATTCTGATGCTTACTGAAGCCAACAGAAAGACTCCCACTGACTTCAGTGAGCATTGGATTGGGCCCAGAATGGGCCATGGAGATGAAACTTCTCCCTGTGAGAAACGATCCCTCTAGCTCAGCATGGACATGCATTGGCATGACTGTGTGGGCAGGTTGTACTGCGATGGTGCCCGACCTGCCCTGCCTTGTATCTTCTTTCACATCTGTGCAAAGTGGGCGTAAAACCACTACCACCTTAGAACTGGGGGTGTTTACCACTCACCTTGCATGGGTGTGAATGAACAACCCAACGTGCAAGACACCAGGATCAGGTCCACATCCCAGGCTGTGCCGGTTCTGTGACAAAACACAGGCCTTTAGTCCCTAGGGCTGTGAATCCAGCACCTCGACTATCTTCACATGGTTACAATTAAATAAGGGTCTATGCTGCTGCCTTTTTTACAGCTGCTGCAGAGTTTTGCATTTCCAAACTATGTGACACAGGCCCTGTAGAGCCTCCATCTTATCATAACTGGCATCCTCTACATGTTCCCTGACTCCTTCCCCTCTGGTTTTCATTCCTCCAGAAAGGGCTTGAAGCCTATTGCTTCCTTGTCTTCTGTGCCATCTGCCTGGTCGCCGTCATTTACATCTTCATCATTGTCCCCGAAACCAAGGGCAAAACCTTCATGGAGATCAATCAGAGCATGGCCAAGAGGAACAAGGTAGAAATCCAGATGGACAAACAAAAGCTGAATGATTTCCAGCCTGCCTCAGAGACACCGAAGAAGAAGGAAGAAGCACACTCAGCCAGTGTGCTCTGATCCAGTCCAGCGTCCCGACTGACACAGTGATGACCAGGTTTCAGAGTAACAGCCGTGTTAGTCTGTCTTTGCAAAAAGAAAAGGAGTACTTGTGGCACCTTAGAGACTAACCAATTTATTTGAGCATGAGCTTTCGTGAGCCACAGCTCACTTCATCGGATGCATACCGTGGAAACTGCAGTAGACATTATATACACACAGAGACCATGAAACAATACCCCCTCCCACCCCACTGTCCTGCTGGTAATAGCTTATCTAAAGTGATCATCAAGTTGGGCCATTTCCAGCACAAATCCAGGTTTTCTCACCCCCCCTACCCCCATACACACACAAACTCACTCTCCTGCTTGTAATAGCTCATCCAAAGTGACCACTCTCCCTACAATGTGCATGGTAATCAAGGTGGGTCATTTCCAGCACAGATCCAGGCTTTCTCACACCCCCCCCCCCCCGGGAACACACACACACACACATAAACTCACTCTCCTGCTGGCAATAGCTCATCCAAACTGACCACTCTCCAAGTTTAAATCCAAGTTTAACCAGAACGTCTGGGGGGTGGGGGTAGGAAAAAGCAAGGGGAAATAGGCTACCTTGCATAATGACTTAGCCACTCCCAGTCTCTATTCAAGCCTAAGTTTCATAGATTCATAGATATTTAGGTCAGAAGGGACCATTATGATCATCTAGTCTGACCTCCTGCACAATGCAGGCCACAGAATTTCACCCACCACTCCTGCAAAAAAAACCTCACACCTATATCTGTGCAATTGAAGTCCTCAAATGCGAAGGACATCACTTTGTCCAGTGACGAGTTAATTGTATCAAATTTGCAAATGAATTCCAATTGAGCAGTTTCTTGCTGGAGTCTGGATTTGAAGTTTTTTTGTTATAAGATAGTGACCTTCTTGTCGGTGATTGCGTGACCAGAGAGATTGAAGTGTTTTCCGACTGGTTTATGAATGTTATAATTCTTGACATCTGGTTTGTGTCCATTTATTCTTTTACGTAGAGACTGTCCAGTTTGACCAATGTACATGGCAGAGGGGCATTTTTGGCACATGATGGCATATATCACATTGGTGGATGTGCAGGTGAACGAGCCTCCGATAGTGTGGCTGATGTTATTAGGCCCTGTGATGGTGTCCCCTGAATAGATATGTGGGCACAGTTGGCAACAGGCTTTGTTGCAAGGATAGGTTCCTGGGCTAGTGGTTCTGTTGTGTAGTATGTGGTTGTTGGTGAGTATTTGCTTCAGGTTGGGGGGCTGTCTGTAAGCGAGGACTGGTCTGTCTCCCAAGATTTGTGAGAGTTTTGGGTCATCCTTCAGGATAGGTTGTAGATCCTTAATAATGAGTTGGAGGGGTTTTAGTTGGGGGCTGAAGGTGACGACTAGTGGCGTTCTGTTATTTTCTTTATTAGGCCTGTCCTGTAGTAGGTGACTTCTGGGAACTCTTCTGGTTCTATCAATCTGTTTCTTCACTTCCGCAGGTGGGTACTGTAGTTGTAAGAAAGCTTGATAGAGATCTTGTAGGTGTTTGTCTCTGTCTGAGGGGTTGGAGCAAATGATGTGATGACCAGCAAGTGATGACCAGGGTTTCTCTTCAGTGAGGGAGCAGCTTCCTGACTGGACCTTTGCTTTTTCATTCAAAACTTTGTCTGCATGTCTCCCACAGTGGGGGAGCATCCAAAGAAGCCAGAGAGTAGAGTCCGCACTAGCTGCTCCCTGCCAGCACTAGCGTGAATGTTGGTGGTAATGTTTGGGTTTAGAAAATTAATCTCCTTTCTCTTCATTCACAGCTTGAGCTAACTGTGGGCCCTAACTCTCAGCCAGCAAAAAATTGTCACTTAATGCTTAAGTAGCATGTCCAAAGTGCTCTGCAAACTCATCCAAATTCTGGAGAGGCGGGTATCGCTGTCCCTGTCTTACAGATAAGGAAACTGAGGCCGTGAAATTTGCAGAGCCAGGATTAGATCCCACAAGGGCCTACCTTCCAGCCCTGCTCTGGCCAGTAGACTGTGCTGTCTGTTGGTGGATGTAGGCTGCAAATTCAATGGGTGCAACGTAACTCTGGTGTAATTCCGGTACGAAACAAAACAAAACAAAAAAATACCAAGAGCATGGTACAATGAATGCTCTGGGGCTGGTAGGGAGTAGGTCAGTGAGGGGCCCTGGCTCACCCTCAGGACCTGCTCTATGCAGCTGACTTAGGGTCTGTCCAGCAGCAAGAGAGACCCCGCCTGGGATGCAGTGTGGGAGACGACTCCATTCAGCATCCAGACCTGGCTGTGCGGAGGTGGGATAGCTCTCACCATAAGCCTAACACCCTGCCCCTGCGTTCCTGCTGCCTGGAAACCGGGACATGTAGGGGTATTGCCCCGGTGCTCCCTCTGGCAGATTTGACTCTTCGGGCCTCTGTAGCATCACACAACATCATGCAGCAATGTGGCCGGGAACAGTGCCACCGTGACACAGGGTCCAAGCCATGGTGCCATGCATGACTTCTCAGCAATGGAGCAAATGCAGGTCCTCGCCCTCCCTCCCTCTGCTACTCTGGGTGTTTTTGCACCCCTGATCAGCACCCTTGATCTCAGTGGGTGCTGTTGAACCCATGAACCCCCACTAAAGCTGCCCCTGGTGCTGCCTGTCCGGTTAACTATCCCTAATGCAGTTTCTGTCACACATAGCAGGGCTGGGACAAACCAGCTTGGAGCTAACTAGACCCCTCCCAGGTCAGTGCTAAGCAAGCAGGCTGTGAGCCCCTGTGAGCACTTTCTGGCTTTCGTCATCGCTGGAAGTATTGTCCCATTCCACCATTCAAGCCAATGTTGCCTAAAGAGCCACCCAAGTGTTGGAGACCCCAGGGCATGGCCACTAGTTAAGTCGAGGGGATGGAAGGCCATAAGGGTCGAGGAAGTCTCCCTGCTGAAGGCCTAAGGCCTTCTTGTCAACCCCCCTTAATAGAACTCAGGCCTGGCTGGTTTGAGTAACCTCTTTTGCTCTTAAAACAATGTTGCTGTTGTAGATAATGCCTCATAGTGTAAGGTTTGCTGACGCCAAGTTAAAGATAACCGGAGAGACAGCTACAAGGCCAGACAGGATGTGCTGGTTGTTTAAGTTGCTAGGAATGCTTGTTAGAGGTTGCAGGAAATAAACATTGTTGTAACCCATATAAGGAAGGCAGAGTATTTGTGCAAAGCTTTGACTGGCTGATGTGTAGTGCAGTAGCATTAAGGAATATAAAAGTGTGTGTAATGACCTGCTCTGGTGTGCAGGATTTGAGATTTCTCTCCCTGTACCTTTCTTTGGAATTCCAAATAAACTTTTCTGCTTCTCCACTCCGTTGTGTTTATTGGATGGCGCACACCGGGCAACGAACCCCTGCTGTTGTTTTGCCTGTGGGCACTGGGTGCCGGCAACAGCTTTTGGCGTCCCTGGGTGGGCGTGAGGCTGCAATTTAGCCTTGCCCGGATCCCTTCCGGCTGTCGAGGATTGCAGCGACAACCGACGCCCAGCGTGCACCGGTGAGTTCATCAGGGGCCTCGGAGGAGACGCAGTTTGATCGACCCCAGAGGGCACGACGGTGCAATGCACTCACACAGTGGAGAAGTACCGAGGGTGACGGTGGGAGGAACCGGTCCTTCAGATAAGGTAGGAACTTTGTGAAATCCGGATTGTGCTCTCTGTTTGAACTTGGGGACGCCCAGAGTTACCCTGTAGGTATGGGACAGGAACAGAGCACAGGAGGTAGGGTACAGTGCACACCCCTAGAGTGTATTTTAGTAAATTGGAAGGTATTTGGATCAGATCCAATGACTAAGGGTAAATTGAAGTGATTTTGTATGGTTGACTGGCCTCAGTACCAATTAGAGGACCAGGAACAGTGGCCTCCCGGAGGATCACTAAATCATAATATAATCCTCCAGTTACTCCTGTTCTGTCAGTGAACGGGGAAGTGGAATGAGCATTCTTATGCTTACTTGTTTATGACCTTGTGGTCTCGTACTGGTATTTTACAACTCTGTAATTTAACCCCGATTGGCCCGGTAGCAATTAATGTCAGTCCCTGGACCCCCACCCCAAATGTAATGGCAGATCCTGTGTCTCCTTTGGCCCCTACACCCACACAGAGTGAGGCTCAGAGTAAGATTCCTAGTGAAGCTCATAGTGAGGTTCGAGCTCCATCTGCTGGACTATACCCGTTACTTACCAAGACTAAAATCGCCCGTAATGCAATAGAAAGGACAAGCTCTTACCATGCAGGTCTATACTCATGCACCTTTTAATCCTATGGACCTGGCCACTTTCAAAGCACAGGCTGGAGAATTTTCTATCAACCCAAGCAAGTTTGTATTGGTTTTTGAGGGATGTCTTAGCAGCTACAAGCCGGACTGGGATGATTGTAATGTCCTTCTGCGAACATTATTGACTGAGGTTGAACAAAAACAGGTCATAGCTAAAGCAAGGGGAAAAGCAAAAAGGCGATATGACCAGGACTGTAACAATATCCCGACCCCAGATGATCAGGTTCCCATAAAGGATCCTAGGTGGGACCCAAATGACAATCAGGCTATGACCCACCTCACCTCCTATAAGGAGCTGCTACTGTATGGACTCCGTTACGCAGCTGTCAGACAGAATAATTGGACTAAACCATATGAGGTAGTGCAGGATCCAAAGGAAAGCCCTGGAGCCTTTTTACAGCGCATTCGAGACACGATCCGACAGTATACCAATGCAGATCCTAATGATCCGCAAACTGAGGCAATTATTAAAGGAGCATTTACAAGCAGGGCAGCCCCTGACATTAAGAGAAAGCTACAGAAAAAGGAGGATTTAATGGGTATGACCATGGCACAGATTTTAGAAGCAGCAAATCGAGTGTATAGTTTAAGAGAAGTGGAGAAGGAGAAGAAGCAAGTGAAATTGATGGTAGCGGCAGTGCAGGCAGGCACGAAGGGAAGTGAACGAGAAGGAAGGGGCCATGGACGCGGACGTGCAGGCCCGCAGGAGAGACAACTGGGGTGCAATCAGTGTGCCCTGTGTCGGCAAGAGGGACACTGAAAGAATGAGTGCCCAAACAAGAAGGAAAGGGGGGGTACCTCTATGATGGTGATAGAAGAATAGGAATACGGGTGTCAGGGGAGACGGATCATCCTACCCCCGGAACCCTGAGTAAAAATGCGGGTGGGAAATGAAGAAATAGATTTTTTAGTGGACTCTGGAGCGGCACGAATGGCTGTAAATCAACCCTTCAGTTGCCAGTAGCAGACTCCCTCACTGTGACAGGAGCCACAGGCAAAGATACCAAGCAAAGCTCTTAGAGAACCCCGAGGTCACGCTGCAGCCTTGTCCATCCCTTAACCCTGCCACCCTCTTACCAGAAACTGAGAAACAGTAACATGACTGTTTGGAGATCATACATGCCCAATATTCTAGCCGCCCGGACTTGAAGGATGTGCCCCTCCCAAATGCAGATTATGAGTGGTACACTGATGGTAGCAGCATGGTGATAGATGGGCAAAGGAGGGCGGGTTATGCTATTGTGACCCTCAATGACACCGTGGAAGCTGAAAGTTTGCCTGCTGGGACCTTTGCCCAGTTGGCTGAGCTAGTGGCCCTTACCCGTGCACTCGACCTGTCCAAAGGAAAACGGGTCAATATTTTCACTGATTCCAAATATGCTTTTGGTGTGCTGCATGCCCATGCTGGTCTATGGAAACAAAGGGGAATGCTGACAGCCCAAGGCTCCCCAGTAAAACACAGGCCCCAAATCCTCTGGCTTCTAGAGGCAGTGCAACTCCCCTTGGAAGTGGCAGTGGTATACTGTAAGGCCCATCAGAAGGAGGATCAATATGTGACCAGGGGTAATGCCAGGGCAGATAGAGAGGCGAAGCATGCTGCCACCCTGATGTCCCCTCAGACTGAGAACACCTATATCCATGCCCTTATCCCATCAGTGGGGGAGCTCCCGACCCCTCAGTATTCTGGGGAGGAGAAACAGCTAGCTGACAAACTTGGTCTCCAGGAAAAGGAGGGATGGCTTCATTCCCCGGAAGGGAAAGTCCTCTTACCAAAGGGCCTAATGCTGCCAGTATTACAGAAACTACATCAAACCACTCACGCTGGCAGGGAGGCACTTATCCAACTAATGGGAAAGTACTTCATAACCTCCAGACTCAGACCCCTGGCTGCCCAGGTACAGGTGGAATGCCTAGTCTGTCAAAAGAATAACCCCCGACCAGGACACCCAGTGCCACCAGCGGCCCTGGAACCCACTCCATGCCCCGGACGGGTGCGGCAAATAGACTTTACTGAGTTTCCCTGGACCCAAGAGTTCAAGTATCTCCTTGTCATAGTGAATAGATTCAGCGGATGGCCGGAAGCCTTTCCATGTCGCAATTGCACTGCCAGGACAGTGGCTCTCAAGTTTGTTAAGGAGATCATTCCTCGCTTTGGACTTCCCCAGTGGATAAAATCTGACAATGGAACACACTTCACGTCAAAAATCGTCCAAAGCATCTCAGACGCCTTACAGATTCCCTGGAAACTCCATACACTCTGGAGACCGCAAGCCAGGGGGGTAGTGGAGCGAACCAATCAGACCCTTAAGCGTCATCTCTCGAAAGTATGCCAGGAGGCCTCTCTACGGTGGCCTGATGCCCTGCCCCTAGTCCTGCTCCGCATCCGTGCTCTCCCAAAGGGTAGATTAGGGCTCAGTCCCTTTGAAATTATGTTTGGAAGGGCATGGCCTATGAATGGTACACCGGTTGTGTCAGGGGGAGAGTGGGAACTGGGGAATGGGTTTCTGTCTCAGTATATGTGTTCCCTGTCTGCTGTTCTTTTGCCTCTTTACAGGTATACTAAGGATTCCCAGCCTCTACCCTTGGACTCGCCCATCCACTCCCTGCAGCCTGGTGATTCAGTGCTCGTATGTACCTGGAAAGACGAGCCCCTCCAGGAAAAGTGGAAGGGACCCTATACCATCCTGCTGGTCTCCCACACAGCAGCAAAGGTCAAGGGACGCAAAAATTGAATTCATTATACCCGGCTGAAAGTGGTGTCAACCCCCCCGGCTGAAAGGTGGACCGTGCATTCAGCCCCCTCCACTGAGGATCTTGGACTAAAATTATTATTCAAACGGCAGCCCACCGGGAAGGCAGGAAAGTAGATGGGAGGGTATATTTTATTCCCCCTCTTGGCCGTGTGCCTAACCGGTACTGCTGTTTCAGGCACTGTACCCGTAAATACCTGGCTGGCACTGGCCCAGAGTGCAGTAAACGCAACGTCGTTCTCAGAGAACCTTATTCTCAGAGACTGAGGCAGCAGCTCTGGCCTTTTCCTTAGTTGGTATCCCTGGGCTTGTGGTGCATAATTACCACGCAGTAGAGCACCTTGCCTGCACGGTGGCAAAGGCCATTAATTTAACCTCAGCCGTCCTGGCCCAACTCTCACATGAGTTAGGGGAGGTACGTCAGGGGATGCTACAGAACAGGTTGGCTGTGAATTATTTGCTTCTACGCCATGGTCACCTATGCCAGAAGTTTGCAGGAATGTGTTGCTTTAATATAACAGATGCAGGGCCATCCGTAGAAACTGATTTACAACGCCTACAGCAGCTGGCAAAGGGCATTCATCAGCAAACTGGGGAAGATTGGCTAGGCTCTTTATTTTCTGGTTGGGGCCTTTCCCCGTGGCTAAGTGGGTTGTTTAGCCTATTATTTAAGGTTTTTTTCCCCCTGTATTAATCATGTTATGTTTACTGTGTTCTATGTGGTCCTGTGTAAAAATGCTTATTTTGCATAGCTTTAAAAATTTTAATTTTATGCATAGCCCACTAGTAAGTAAATAAAGATGAGAAGACTCAAGCAGCAGAAATAAGTATTCTCAAAGGAGGGAATTGCTGGAGACCCCAGGGCATGGCCACTAGTTAAGTCGAGGGGATGGAAGGCCATAAGGGTTGAGGAAGTCTCCCTGCTGAAGGCCTAACGGCTTCTTGTTAACCCTCCTTAATAGAACTCAGGCCTGGCTGGTTTGAGTAACCTCTTTTGCTCTTAAAACAATGTTGCTGTTGTAGATAATGCCTCATAGTGTAAGGTTTGCTGACGCCAAGTTAAAGATAACCGGAGAGACAGCTACAAGGCCAGAAAGGATGTGCTGGTTGTTTAAGTTGCTAGGAATGCTTGTTAGAGGTTGCAGGAAATAAACCCATATAAGGAAGGCAGAGTATTTGTGCAAAGCTTTGACTGGCTGATGTGTAGCGCAGTAGCACTAAGGAATATAAAAGTGTGTGTAATGACCTGCTCTGGTGTGCAGGATTTGAGATTTCTCTCCCTGTACCTTTCTTTGAAATTCCAAATAAACTTTTCTGCTTCTCCACTCCGTTGTGTTTATTGGGTGGCGCACACCAGGCAACGAACCCCTGCTGTTGTTTTGCCTCTGGGTGCTGGCAACACAGGGAAAACTGAGTGGTTGGCCCTTTGCTGTAATCCTCCTAACCAGACAGAGGAAGCTGGTGCCTCTGAGAGCCAGTGGGCAGAAGTGTGAAGATCCTTGATGTGGCAATGGCTAGCGAAAGGGGGAGGTCCCAGGAAAGAATTGATGAGGAAGAGGTTAACATTAGCCCTTAATGCAGAAAGGGCTCTTAATAGGTTGTGCTGGAACGATTGGTTAGTAGCTGTATATAAATCTGTTTTGATGAAAACTTCTGCACGTGGCTGTTATGGCACAGGCTGAAAGAGGTTTTTGCCTCACAAACGGTTGCTCATCACAAACGTTCTCAGTACATTGAGGGCCTTGTCAGGACGGTCGGCTCACTCTTGTTGTATAACCCTTCTAGGTGGCCTGTGGCAGAGATGCCATGGGTTGGCTGTCCTTAAGAGTGAGTTTGACAGCCCCAAACAGTGACACTTTCCAGGTGGTGTGGTAGGTCATTGCTTAAGACAGGGACTCTCATCTTTGGTCCTTAGCGACATGCAACAGTCCATGTTTTTAATCCAACCAGCACTTAATAGTTTGTTTTTAAAATGTACATTGCTTAATATTGCATATGAAATGCTTAGAGGTCCTAATTCATACTAAAGTCTAGGGCACGTGGGAATTCTATATGCAGCGCAAACCAGTGGATTTTAATAAACACAACTATTTGCTAGTTGGAACCAAGACCTGGGTGGTTGGAGATCCCTGAGGACATGAATTTGTCCAGTGGGGTGTAAATTTTGAACTGTATTTGGCAGAACCTGCAAGCTTTTGATCAAGTCCTGCTCATTTTTTGGGCAAACTCATATTTTTTTGACCATCAAGTAGTCACATACACACAAAAAAACCCACGTAGCCTCCTCTCTTCTCATGAGCCTGTTATCTCCGTGGCTACCACAATACACAAGCTTGGAAAACGGCTTTCCAATCTCCAAGGAGGTCCCGGCTGTATTATTGTCTCTTGCAGAGCCTGAGTAAAAATGTTTTAAACCTTTATATATTTACTCAAAATGAGTGAGATAAGCTTAGGAATGTGTGCGAGAGTGAGAAAGCATGGTAATGAGCAAGTCTCAGGCCCAATGAGTGAGACTAGACGTGTCTGGTGCTATTTGTCATGGAGCCTAACGATAAGTATTAAATCTGATAGGAAAACAAATTACAAATGGAGAAGGCCTAAGTCTGCAGGCCCAGTCTGTTTGTTGCAATGGGGCATTTCAACACTCACAGGGCTGTGCTGCCTGGCTGTTCAAAGGGGAAGCAGGCCTGATTTTCAGCTAGGCCTTAAGCTGTTACAACCAACACCTATTTCCAGGTGCAGTTCAGATTATTTGGATATGTAAGTAAATGATTGTGCCTGGAGTTCTAAGTACCATCTTTTCAGCTGCAGTCAGGTACCTCTAGGTGACCTTATTTGTACCCACAATTTGCTGACACAAAAATGGAAGCCTGAAAACCCGCCCTGAAGTGTCGACCAAAGGGCTGCGTGAAAATTAATCTGAATCTGTCTGCGTGATGCAGACAGTCAGAACTGGCTCAACTCTACTTGGGGAAGGGGAAGAAATGACTGTACACGTTTCCTCCCCCCGCAAAATGCCACTGTCTGACTTTGATTCTCTGTCGATTCTGATCCCACACCCATTTCACAGCTTGACTTCACGGGAGTTATGCCCGATTTATGCTGTCGTGAGAGCAGAATCAGGCTCATAAAGTGTAAGTTGCCAGAATCAACTATTCCTGCAAAGCATTTCTAAGATCAAAACCCCCTAAAGCCCTGAGAATTTCTATAGAAGTAAGGATTTCTTCCAACAGAGACTGGAGTGATCCTGGAATTAATCTTTCTATTGGCATTGGACCAAATCGGTGAGGTACAAACGCAGCTGCAGACAGAAGTGTTTCAAATCTGGTCCCCTCTTGGTGGCACTGTGCTGTCACTTTTACAAGGGGGAGAAATAACCTTTGCTACTAACAAAATATACCAGAAGCATGAGTGGTAAATGGTCCTCTAGTAACATCAAAGTGTTCTGAAGGAATCAGAGGAGAATTATTCACTGTCACTTATTTAGCACATTGTGGCAGCAAAAGAATATATGAAATGCATGTAAATTTTCTTGTGACAATAAAACAAACTCTGTCCAACACGTGGGCCCCCCAATGTGTGTTGATTGCATCATGTGTTTTCCTTTCTTTTACTGCTGTCAGAATGTTATGCTTCCACTTGGAAGAGAGGAGGCAAAATGTTCTTGTGATACGTGGGGGCCAGATTCTGCGCATGCACAAATACAGAGAAATGCCATTGGGGCCATTAAGGTGAGAGGAGAATCAGGCCCTGCAATATACTGGGTTTGTGTGTGAATTGTTCTCTCTGTGGTGGAGGAAAGAGTGCAGGTGGGGATGCAGCAGTAGAATTCGTTTTCTTTAAACTTGAACATTTTTCAAGTGTCCACTAAATGCTGGTATGCAATTTTTGGGTGCCCAACTTGAGATAGTTGGGGCCAGCTTTTTGAAAGAGCTCTTTTCCTATTATGGCACCTAAACAAAGGTCTGATTTTCAAAAGTCCCCAGCAGATGCCATGTATAACACTTCTGGACATATTTGCCAAAGGGCACAGCTGCACCCAACCTGGGGAGCACACTTTGAAAAGCTGGCCACTGGGGCCCTGATATTCAGAAGAGCAGAACTTGTTCTTTGAGTTGTGCTCCCCCTCTGATGGGTGCTCCACACCATTCCAAACCAGGCCCAAGTTGTTGAGCTGAGCACCCAGATTTATTGGCACTGATGAAACTCTAGGCCTCAGCTTCTTTATTGTTTATAAGCCTAATTTGGTTTTAAGGAGCTTTCCAGAGCTGGTTCTTGACTAATTCTACTCCTGAGCATTCTATTCGTTCTGAAAACTAATGTGTTGGCCCTTGCAGGAAAGGGCAGTGCAGCATTAGAGCACTGGAGTGCTTTTTTTGTAATGCATTTACTGGTCCAGATTTTTTTTATAATTAATTTCATGTTTTAAAGTAGTAAAATAAAATCTAAAGCTAGTCTTTGCCATAAGGGTCTTACAGAGCAGATACAAATAATTCTATTCAGACATCTGTGCCCAACTATCTTGTGCGTTGCTGCTTTCTGCTGGAAAGAAGCAGAACTGTTCACCAGCATGTTATTTGCTTTATTTGCTGATGGAGACTCTGCTTTAGCTCAAGTACTCCTGTCCTTTGAGAGAATGAGGATCAGAGTTTTATCATGCAGACAGCATGTGTAGAAGGTGCCAGGCTGTTTGCATGCTCAGGTTTTATTTTTCAGTTGTTTCCCTTTGGAAGAAAAAATAAACTTCTGACCATGGAAAGAATGGGTGTTTGATGGCAATTAACTGCCACGGGCTTTAGTCTGGCTTGGCCCATAGGTCAACCTAAGTCCAGGAAAGAAGATCCTGGAATGGGGTGGGGTCTGGGAAGATGACTGCATAGGGGCAGTGGACTGAGATAATCCCATGCTCAGGGGGATGGAATGATCCCTGGGGTGGTGAAAGAGAACCCACATAAGGATGGGGCTGTTCCCACGCGAGGGGTGAGAGGATGCAATGCTGGCATGAGAAGTGTGGAGCCCATGCATAGAGAGCACACCACAGAGAAGGGGTGAGGAGGCAAGTAATGGATGGACAGACGGTAGCCCAGCCCCTGTGAAGGAACAGAAGAAGATAATGCCACGTGTGAGGCTGCTGTGTATGGGAGAGATCTGTGCATGTGTTTCTTTTGTCTAAGGGGCAGCAGCTACATCAATCAGCTTAAACTGCTGACAAATGCTTGAGTCTGTGTGGGGGCTTAACCCCTGTCAGGTCCCTGCAAACAAAGCAAAGCTGTGAGGGTGACGTTTTGGGGATCACCTAGAGCGGTAAGAGGTTTTGTCACCCCCTGCCCTGTAATCGTGGGGGCCTCTATTCTGGGGCTTTGATTCAAATCCCGGAGACCAGTAGGCAGCCCACAAGCACAAGGTCTCACCCGGACTCCCCCCAGCCTCTTTACTCCTTGGACGGTGACACCAACAGCCTTTCCGGTACCAAGTCTCCCTAAAACATCCTCCTGAGTTTGTAATTACCAGATACTTGGACTTTCCCCCTTTGAAAAAGGAAAAGGAGTACTTGTGGCACCTTAGAGACAAAATTTATTTGAGCATAAGCTTTCGTGAGCTACAGCTCACTTCATCGGATGCATTCAGTGGATCCCAAAGGTGTGAAAGCAGCCCCGAAGTGATCAGCTGACAGTGGGGTGCATACTCCACAATGACCTGGTGTGTGTGTGGGGGGGGAATAAACAAGAGGTTTATTTAATAGAAGAACCATAGATCCAAAGATAAAATAGTAAGAAAGAGCAAACCCATACAAGTCACACAGTAGACGGACATAAAGATGCCGTTGCAGGCGTTACATTTCTATATTGGATAAAATCCCTTTTCTACTGCAAGCTACCTATTGCTGGGGACTTGGAATGGTACCCAAGAGTACCCCCTCGCTTTAGTGAGGAATCCAGGGTTCACAGACAGGCTCCCATCTACAAGCTGGTCCCTAAGACTTGTCTTCTCTCCCTCCCCGCTCCCCCCCATGCTGACTCATGGTTATTCATGGGGGGGCAGGAATTCTAGCCGGGATATCTGTGTCTTCCCATTAACTCTAATGGCCTGTCATTTGTCTTTCCCTAAGTTGTACAAGGCTGGGGCTAGTCTTGGCTGTCTCAGGAGGCAGCTGCCCCTCCCTGCCTGCTGCCTGGATGTCAGGTGGAGTTGTAGCTGTACTATAGATTATGAGCACGGATTTCTATATACATAAATACATAACCACAGTCTGTGGACATATTGCATAATCATGACCATTGACTTTAGAACATTACAAGCATCCAGAAAAGACCTTACTCAGTAGACCTTTATAGCACATTAACACAGTATAAAATCTGTTGGTTCCACGGCTCTGTTTTGGGGTTTAAACCTTCTATTCTCCCCGAGGGGTGTCTGGGCCCTGCGTGTCACACTATCCTGTGTGTTTAATGACTCTAAACTTAAAGCAGAAGGAGAAATGGCCAGTTAGCCAAGGTGCTTTAGAAAAATCACACACTGTACAAATGTGCTTCCCCATTTGCTCAGAAAGAGGGGACCAATTCAACCTGCTGTCATTGGCAACTGGGGTCTGACTCCAGCACCACTCCCCCTGAGAGACTCATGGGGGTCTCCCCCCAGGCGATCACGTCCCCCTTCAGCTCACTGCGCCTGCACAAGGCGAGCGCTCGGATGTCGGCGTGGCTGATGACCCAGCTCCACAGGTTGACGTGGCTCATCCACCCGGAGAACCCGTTGGAGAAGATCCCCAGGAGCTCATCTCTATCCTTCCCAAGGACGAGCGTCCCTCCGGCCTGGCTCATGTACCCTCTCTGGAGGTTCATCTCTCTCCCCACCACTCCGTTGAGCCACAGATGTGCTGCCCCGGAGTGGGAAGCCCATGCCACGCAGTAGTGGAGCCACTCCTCAGATTTGTGGTGCAGGGGGAATTCAACAAAGCGGCCCCCTACCCACAGCCCCACGGCCGAGCCCACAGTCACCACCAGCTCGTTGTCTCTTTCCTGGGTGCAATAGGCGAGAATGGTCTGACTGGCTCGATTCTGGGCTTGGATCCAAAAGCACAAGGTGAAGGCCTGGAGCTTCATGTCACGGAGGGGCCGGACGGCCACATAGCTCATGATGTTTTCAGCGGGAAAGTAGAAAGCTGGGAAAGCACTAGATTTAAGGCCTGAAATAACCAAACATCAACCAGCCATTATGCATCTTTAGAGACATGCTTTCCTGAGTCTACAGAGGGCAAGGGCATGTGTGGACAGAGCGCACAGCTGCACTGGCAAAGCTATGCCAGAGTCTTAGCTGGCGTCAGCTAGTACTCCTTGTATTATCTTTACGGCCTTGAAAGTGCATGCAACATTGTACCCCAAATGCTTTAACATGCAAAGGCCCGGCCCAGAAGCTCTGAGAAAGGTGGACTGATACCATCAGAGCTGAGCAAAAAGAGGGAAAGATCTTTCATTAAAAAAATCCAGAAAAAATGTGAGTAATATTTGTTCCACAGATTTTGAAAAGGAACCATTTTTTCATTCATTCAACTTTTTTTGAAACTTTGTGCAAAAACGTATTTTTTTTTGTTTAAAAAAAAAAAGTCAATTTGCAGGGTTTCTTTCTCCCACTCCTTTCATTCCTTCCTCTTTTATAATTTCCCCCCTTCCCTCCCCTTTATTCCTTTTTTCCATTTTGCCAGTAGAAAAGGAAGGGTGGTAGAAAGGGGAAGGAGCCCCAAATGAAAGTTTCATTTCCAGGTGTCATTAAAAAAACCTCCAGAACATTTAAAAAGCAAACCACGTTTTTAACTATGTTTCATTTTTGAATAAAGGTGGCTTTTGTTTAAAAAAAATTGTATTTGAAGAATTCCAGCCCCCTCCCAGTAAAAACATGCCTGACAATAATTCACATGCAAGCAGCTGTAAGTGGTCCAAGAACTGAAGGAGCACAAAACCCTTTAAGTCTGGATTTGAGGAGGCTGCAGAGAGGAGAGACTGTGGCCAAGAGGATAACACAGGACTATCGAGAATGGACAGGCATAGGAGGTGATAAGCTATTGGTGCCTCGCTTTCCTGGGCAACAAAATCCCTCAAAAAATTGGGAAAGAAGGAAGAAAAGAGGAGTTTAACTTTGTAAATTCTGGATAGTAGCATGTAACGGAGCACAGTGAGAGAGAAGAATGTGAAAGACCTTCATTTGGGGCAGAGAACTTTGCAATGGTGTGTCTTTCTTTCTTCAACCCTTAAGATTCCCTCCCCTTGACCCCCCAAAAGAGTGGTACTTTCCATAAATGATGTTTCTGTGATTGGCCTACGTCATAAATATAAAGGGAAGGGTAAACACCTTTAAATCCCTCCTGGCCAGAGGAAAAACCCTTTCACCTGTAAAGGGTTAAGAAGCTAAGATAACCTCGCTGGCACCTGACCAAAATGACCAACAAGGAGACAAGATACTTTCAAAGCTGGGGGGTGGGGGAACAAAGGGTTCTCTCTCTGTGTCTGTGTGTTGCTTTTGCTGAGATCAGAGCAGGAATACAGGTTAGAACTCCTGTAAAGGGCTAATAAGCAATCTAGTTAGATATGCGTTAAATTCTGTTTTGTTTAAATGGCTGATAAAATAAGTTGTGCTGAATGGAATGTATATTCCTGTTTTTGTGTCTTTTTGTAACTTAAGGTTTTGCCTAGAGGGATTCTCTATGTTTTGAATCTGATTACCCTGTAAGGTATTTACCATCCTGATTTTACAGAGATGACTCTTTTACTTAAATTAAAATTCTTCTTTTAAGAACCTGATTGCTTTTTCATTGTTCTTAAGATCCAAGGGTTTGAGTCTGTGTTCACCAATGCAAATTGGTGAGGATTTTTATCAAGCCTTCCCCAGGAGAGGGAATGTAGGGTTTGGGAGGATTTTGGGGTGGGGGGCGGGGGGGTGAGAGACGTTTCCAAGCGGGCTCTTTCCCTGTTATATATTTGTTAGATGCTTGGTGGTGGCAGCAATAAAGTCCAAGGGAAAAAGGTAAAATAGTTTGTACCTTGGGGAAGTTTTAACCTAAGCTGGTAAAACTAAGCTGAGGGGTTTTTCATGCAGGTCCCCACATCTGTACCCTAGAGTTCAGAGTGGGGAAGGAACCTTGACAGCCTATTCCTCCAATGTTGGTTCAGGGGGCTTCTCTTGGAATAACATCTCATTGCAACTGACCAGCATGCCTGAAGATACCAGTAAATGAGGTGAGGTTGGGGCATGGGGGCGGTCGTATGTGCATATGGGCAGATATTTGGGGGAGTGAGGTGTATTTCAGGTCCAATGCACCTTTTTCTCCCGGCTATAATAACTATTTCAGGTAGAGAAGGGTACAATTTGATGTTGTTGATATGTAGTTCTGTAAATCAAAACCAGGAGCAGTTTGGATCCAGGTCCCAATTAATCTGAACTCCCAAAATTAAGGGTTCTGTGGGGCAGGCAGCTCAGCTGACAAGGTCCAGGCATGACCCATCTTTCTTGATAGATTGCCAATTGATACAAGACTAGTTTGTTGGTTTTAAATGCCTGACAAATGAGCCTCTGGGATTAAAGGGGACATGATTCCTGGAAGCCATAACTTTATGAATGTAGCAGATGCCACCTATATATGCACGAGAGTCTATTTCTATGCAGGCGTATCTGGGAATGAGGAGGTGAGTCTGGAAATTAAATTCATATCCTCCAAAATATGGATCTGATTTGGGAGGAAAGCTGGTCTTGTTGTCACAGCACAGGACAGCGAGTCAGGAGAGCTGGGTTCATTTCTTGGCTCTCTCACTGACTTGTTTTGTGCAAGTCACTTAATTCTCAATGCCTCCGTTTTCCGCATCAGTAAAATGGGGATAATCATATTCCATTCCATTCCATAGCAATGCTCTGAGTTTTAATTCTTTCATGTGCTGATCTCCGGAGCCACTGGAGTAGGGCAATGGGATGTTAACGGCTGTCTAACAGCTGGCCTTAAGTTAAGCTTAGCTATGCTACAACTGATGGAAACTCTCCAGCGGAACCATAAAAAGGACCAAATTCTACTCGTATGTCCACACAACACCCGCTGATGCTGACGCATCCACGGGCAGAGACATTGTGGGCTCCTCATTAGAGGAAGATATAGATAGTGACTTCCTGTGCAAGTGAATCTCATGGAAATAGAAGTGGCTGGAAGTGTCTTACCGGTCAGGCCCACTCCAGCCAGCAGATGCTTCTTCATCTCCTGGAGCTGAGTGTGTATTTGCTCCAGTTTTGAGCTGAGTTCTTCTGGCAGACAGAGTTCTAGATCAGTGAGAGAACAGCAATCACTGATACACATTGATTCATGGTCAGCTGGGATATTTCTCCAGCTTCCAAACATCGGGAGCTTTTGGGGCACCTCCCTTTTAAACTGAGGTCTCTTTCCCCTGTGCAGCACTTGGGGTGGGGAATTGTTTGAGTGGGCAGTTGTTCCTGGCTACATGGCCTCATCTTTGCCGTCTGTTAAGAGAACAGTGGCAAAACTGCCACCATTTGATGAGAACCAACAGGCCAGGTTCTACTCCCATTGACAGCAGTGAACGTCTTACCGCAGACTTCCATGGGATCAGGTGCTTATCTGCACAACAGATGCTTTGCCAGTACAGTATGACTATACTGCTACAGCCGTGCTGGCAGAGCCCCCTGGTGGAGATGCAGCGTAAGCTGATAGAAGGGGGCGTTGGACCAACACAAATAAACCATCAGCTAAGCCAACAGATGCACTTCTGCTGGCATCATTGCATCTACACTGGGGATTTTGTCAGCACAGTTGTGTTGGCTAGGAGGTGCAATTCCTTCCCCCACCCTCCTAGTTACCATAGCTATGTCAACAAAACTTTGTAGTGTAGACTAAGCCCATGGGTTGACCCTTCTTGGCTACACCTAGCCTGAGTTTAGCTTGTGACCATTTCTCCCTGGGTGTGTGTGTCCCTCTCTCCCCTTCTCGCTTTCTTGCTGTTAAACTCCACAAAGCATTCCACAATATGGTTTGTATGAAAGACACTGAGCAAAGGTGAGTTGTCGAGTGGTCTATGAACCTGGAGAGAGATTTTTAACATGTTAGGTCCCCTGTGTCTGAAATTGTCCCTGTTAGTTTATTGCTAATGTTCTTCCCACTGGGGTCAAAGGTGCTGGGACAAAGGTCCAAACCTATGCTACAGCAAACACACTGGGTCTTGCGCAACAAGTGGTGATGCATCATACAGCCTCCAAATTCTCACAAACCCAGGTATCCTTTCCAGGCACCCTCTGCTAGCACTGGCACTCACTTCAGTTGCACTGGCAGACAGTTCATGTTGCAAGGGGCTCAATACGCAAAAAGCTTGCGCTCGCTCAGTCTCTCTCTCTCTCTCTCTCTCTCTCAAAAAAAAAAGCCCTTGATTGTGGGCGCTCAGTCAGTGATGCTGTGATGGCTATGCTTATCCTTGCCTGTGATGAGGAAGGATGGTTTACTAGGTAAGGCGCTAGCCGGGGACTCAATTTCCTGCTCTGCCACAGACAGACACTGACACCTTGGGAAAGTCATTTAGTCTGTGTGCTTCAGCTCCGTCTCTAAATTGGGGATAATATTTCCCTAGTTCACACAGCGCTTGTGAGGATAAATCTGATAAAGATTGTGAAGCGCTTGGATACTACAGTAATAGGAGCCATATAAGTACCTTAGATAGATCATGTTGTTTCTGCTAGTAGATATTAGAGCTGTCATGGCACTTGGACACAATACACCCCTGCACCTTTCCTTACCCATAGTCCGAGGGTACCGTTAACCCCTACTTGAGTGTGAAGGTCGTGGGTTCTCTGCTTAACTGATTGCAAATGAAACTCACTTCGAATGGTTTCTCATTCCTTACCTGCAGGCCTGTGCCCCACCTGGAGCCACCCCTGTGATGCTGTGTCCTACCCCAGGCACCCAGTCCCAGCCCCCCCTCTTACCTTTGGCGCCTTTGGCTTTGAAAGATGATTCCACCACTCTGTCGTTGAGAGGCTGAGCGTGGCGATAGTCATTCCTCAGGGTGTTGTTCTGCCAGTCCAGCAAGGTATTCTCCAGCAGCTTGATCTTTAAGCAACATGGGCTTGTTACGGAGGGGGAAATGGGTGGCTAGCTCTTTGAAAGAGAAAACCCCCCTCGCCAGACCGAGAGCGCGGTAGCTGCAGATCATGTCTCATGAGTCCTTACAGTGGCAGAGCTAGGTAGGCTATGTCTACACTGTCACTGGGAGTAAGCCTCCCCACCCAGCTCGACAGATTCACGCCAGCTTGACTCCAGCTGGCGCGCTATAAAAATCACAGGGTGGACAGTGCAGCTCGGGTGCAGACTCAGGCTCAGACCCATGGGGTCAGTTGGGCTTGATAGCCTGCTCTCCGGCACCTGCTGCAACACCCCCATGGCTATTTTTAGTGCACTACCTCATGCCCCACTAGGCATGTGTCTGCTCCCCGGGTGGGGAGGCTCATTCCCAGCAGCAGTGTGTAGAGGCCCAGAATCAGGGTGTTGCAATGTCAGAACTGAAGGACACACAGGAGTAGAACAGGAACACGGCACCTGTCAGGCTCAGGGGCAATGGCTGGACTAAGTGGAAGAGGAAGTTGTTCTGACAACTATGCATGTGATGGGGATTTTGCAATAGAGTCCTATTATTTTGCTTAACAACAACTGCCAGGGGGCCTTTGAACTGTTCCCCCCCCCCACCCCGCCGCATTAGAATGCACAGCCCCTTGTTTAGATGCAAATTCACCTCAATCACACACACCCCATTCCTATCTCTGCTGTGTCTTAAAGAGAAGGTTACACACATTATTTACCTAAGGAAAATAATTCATCATTTAAAGCTCCTTGGTGTTCTCAGTTTATTGATGTTGCTTATGCTGGGTCTCTGCCCTATGCTAAATGCCCTGGCAGATCTAGACAAGAGGACAGAGTCCCGTCCTTCCTGAAAGGTTTTGATCACTCTTGGGGGTACAGGAGACACCTGTAATCACTCATCAACAGCTCCCCTTTGTGTCCAGAGTGGAGTCATCAGCACAGCTTAATGCCTAGCCTGGAGTCTAGACCAATGTTCATCTGGCATGCAGACAAAACCTGCACTGGCCCCTAGCTGAAATAACGCCTCCATTCACACAAGGCCAATATAAACGAGGGAGTCGCTTTTCTAAAAACAACAATTATTGTTCTGTAATTATCTTTAATCTGGTCCCAAGGGCCTGCTGGTGGGTGAGTTCGTTATGCTCCTGGCTTTGTAATCCGCAAAGACTCTGCCTCAGCAGTTTTGCTGGTTGGTTCTGGCTGGTCTTCCTTGCTGTTTTTATTTTTGTTGGGTTCTGGCCCTGTTGCATTTAACTAAGCAGGGGGTTTTGCTGCTGCTTACCAGACATCAGCTATGCTCTGCTTGACAGAGATTTTAACTTAAACCACCGTGGCTGCAAGATGTGGCTGCAGCTGCCACTCTTGCACCGCGAGTTTGGCTGGGGGAAAGGCAGAGAGTCGCTCTGAGTGGAGACGCACCTGTTTATGCCAAGGCTGAATTTGGCCTAGAGAGTTTAGAGATTCAATAACCTCAGACTATAAACCCTTTGAATTAGCAGTCTGGCTTGTGCTGAGTGTGGATGTCTAAGCAGCAGACGAGAGAATACGAGCCAGCACCTCTAATTCCAACAGGGACAGTCATGGTCGTATAATTAATGACACTTTCATACTAGGTTTCTTTTTGTGCCCATTTATAAATAATAAATCAGAGAAGCTTCTCCGCCTCCTTCAATTACAACGATTGTTAGACATGTTCAGCCAAACACCAATAATTTGCACTACAGCATATCACGTCACCCAGAGTGCTCTGCAAATAGATGGATCCTCACACAGACGCGCTCTCAAACAGTCATGGTTAATGTTTTCTATACCCATTGGATGGCCTAGGACAGGGGTTCTCCACCAGGGGTACACAGAGGTCATCCAGGGGGTACATCAACTCATCTAGATATCTGCCTAGTTTTACAACTATATAGAAAGCACTAGCAAAGTCAGTACAAATTACAATTTCATACAGACAATGACTTGGTTATACGGCTCTACATACTATACACTGAAAGGTAAGTACAATATTTATATTCCATTTGATTTATTTTATAATTATATGATAAAAATGAGAAAGTGAGCATTTTTTCAGTAACAGTGTGGCTGTGACACTTTTGTATTTTTAGGTCTGATTTTGTAAGCAAGTAGCTTTTAAGTGAGGCGAAACTTGGGAGTACGTGAGACAAAACAGACTCCTGAAAGGGGTTCCGTAGTCTGGAAAGGTTGAGAGCTGCTGGCGTAGGAAACCGAGGCACAGAGAGGTGAAGGTCATCCAGGGAGTCAGTGGCAGATCAGGGACTGGACCCTTGAAGGCCTGGCAAATATTATTCTCACTACACCCCACGAGGCAGGTAAGTATTGTCACGCTGAGTTACTGTCAAGACCAGGATTAGAATGTGGGAGCTCCTGGCTCCCAGCAGTATGCTCAAACCACTGGACCACACTGCCTCTGTCAAGCAGTGTGACTGGCTGAGCATCCATCACCCTGAATCTGTAAGCCAATGATCAGCCACCTGTGTCTGTCATAGAGTCTCACGTGTGAGTGCCAGGCAAAGCAATTGGAGCGCTGGTCAGAGCATTGCAGCATGGCGAACGCACCTAAGGCAATGGCCCAGCACTGCTTGGATCCAGGCCCAGTTTCCTGTGCAGCCAGAAAAGGGACAGAGCGGGGTAACCCCTTACTCTTCCCAAGAACACAGGAGAGTGGGAAAGAATGAAAAACATCCCCCTACATCAGGAAAGAGCTACAACTAGTGACGAGAGCAGGGGACTGGGAATCAGGAGGTACCAAAGATTAACAGTGTGGTCTTGGGCAAGTTACTTAACAGCTGTGCCTCAGTTTCCCCAGCTGTAAAATGGGATAATGTTATTGACCTGCCTTGCATAAAGGGAAGCTACATTCATTCCTGTCTGTAAAGCACTGTGACTTTCCTGGATGGAAGGCCTTAGAGAAGGACTGAGCACTATTATGTCAAGACATCACTACAACTTTGTGCTTCTCTGCGACTTCATTCCTTTACAAAATGCCACATAGACACACACACCTCCACATGGCCCTACAACACTGCAAATAATTGCCCCAGCCCCCTCGAAAGCACCAGACAATGGAGAGTGGAGGTGTGGAGACAATTAAAGAAAGGCTGCCTGGAAGGAGGAGAGGCTGTCACATCTGGCAAGCAGCAGAGGGGGCCTTACCTGTGTGTGTGACAGGATGATGGGAGAGTCAAAAACTGTCCAGATCACACTCTCTGAGCATGGCGGTGTGGTCAGTGAGCCGTGATACCTGTAGAAGTGTGAGAGGTTTTCAGGCAGCATGGCTTGGACATCCAGTGAACTGAGCTTGGTTGACTTCCCTAAAAAGGCAACAAAACACAGCTATATAATGACCCTGGAGAGGAAAGCAGAGGACTGGTCCCGGCAGCTATGGCCAGACACTTGACAAATCTCTTCCCAAATTCACCAGGAACTAGGCCAGTGACTGAGCCAAGCAAAGGCAGATGGGCAGGGACTGTCTTTTTGTTACGGCTGTACGAGAGCTGACTGCAAACAGATTTTCTGTCCTGAGAAAAATTCTCAGATTTTTAAAAAAAATCTTCATCCTAAATCAAGATGAAAATGTAGACATTTTTTCAAGAAATGACCTCCCAAAAAACTAAAATTAATTTCAGGTCCTTCGACACTTTTCATTTCAATAAATGCAAAATGATCGGTTTAGATTTTTCACCCTTTTATATTTTTTATTTTTCACAACAAAAATAGTCAAAATGGTTCTGAAAATGTTGAAAAAAGATGTTTTTAAAATAGGTTTTGTCCAATTTTTTTAAATTAAATTTCATCAAAATGGCTACACACTTTCACCCAACTGGTTCAGTTTTGTTGAAAGGACACGTTATGATGGAAACTTGTTTTGATGAAAATTTTCTACCAACTCTAGTCTACAGCACCTTGCATAGTGAGGCTGGAGTCTATATGTGCAACTAGAATAGAGATAAATAACAATATCCATACTTGATAAGCTGATTTAATAGCTCTTTTCCTGCTCTAGGCACTTTGAAAATAAAAATCACTTTATATAAGGGCCAGGTATTATTAAGAAGACTATTTTTTATGATTCTGGACCTTCCAAGGTCCCTATGGAATTTGCCCTACACATAATGCAAGGGTGGGTTTTGTGGCTTGAGAACCAGTTTGGTGTTCGCGAGAAAGACCTGATTACACAGGTGAGTTCACCTGTCCATGGGAATCAGCTCAGGAAATCCCAGGGCAGCCCCAAACCAATAGCCCAGCGTATTGTGTTAATACTGAGTTGCTGTAGACTTTTCATTTATTTATTTATTTACTTATTTAGTGAGACTGTTTTCTCTGATGTAGCAAGCTCTGGTGGAGGCAGGGAGAAGTCCCTCCCTTTAACAGGATGCCATGGCTTGCTTAAGAATGGAAGGATGATTCTGCAATCAGCACCCCTGTTTTCTGCATGTGTGGGGAAGGAGAGAAACTGCAGGGGTGTGCAGTGGGGTATGGCTGAAGTAACCTAGTTATTTAACTGTAACTTGATATAGAATTTGTTTTTAAAAAAATGCAGCAAGCTGCCTACTAGCCTCCCCTGCTTCTCCCAGTAACAACTGCAGCGTCCAGCAACGCACATGGAACCCAATGAGCATGGGGCATCTGTAAGACTGGTAAATTACAACTGAAAGGGAAAGTCCCCATCAGCTGGGACCCTCTGGCTGAGTCACAGACCTGGGTCCTGTCATGCATGACGAGGAAGAGCATGTTAAGTTCTGATAGCTTTATGTGACCTCTGGCTCATGGGACATCTGACCTTGAAGTGGCCACTGCACCTTAAAACCAGGTAAATAATAACCCCAGTCTCCCATGCCATTCATCAACCAGGCCAAGATCTATCTGGCCTTATCCATGAGAATGAAATGGATCTTCCTGTTGAGCTCACCCGCCCTGCCATCTCTCCCCTTGGGCTGTCTCCTTTAGGTCCAGGCGTACCCAGCACTTACAAGTACTGACTTTTTGGGCAACAAGAATGGAGAGGGGTGCCAGGGACTTACCAGCAAACCTGATTTTGGCCAGGTTCGAAATGAATTCACTGTAGTAGGTGTTCTCAAAATTCCCATCCTAGAAGGAGAACAGGGCTTGCTGAATAAAATGTGTAAAAGTCAAACTAGCACCAGCTCTAGCTCAGTTCAGCATGTGAGATTCACTGAGGCAGGAGCTCACACAGCCAAATACTGGAGCTGGATTTCTTAAGGGATTGGATATTTTCATGAGTAATCACCACACTTGTCATTATGGATCCGAAAGATAGAAGCCTGCACTGAATTGCACAAGAGTGCTGGAGGGTTAGAGGGTGAAGGGCTCCTCCCCCGTGTCCTCCTCTTACATACACACTAAAGCATCCTAGTGTTCTTTTGTGTTAGGTGGGGGAAACTGTGGCATGGAGATGCTAAGGCTGACATTTTCAAACTTTGGGAGCATAAAGTTGGACACCAAAGTCTGTATTTAGGTATCTGAACAACTGACTTGATTGTCAGAGTCCACTGCCTTCCATAAGATGTGTGGGTGCTCAGCACCTCTGACAATCAAGCTAGTTATGACTCAGGAAGTGTCTCAGTAGTGAGTTAGATGCCCAATGTTAAGCAACCACATCCTGAAAATTTGGGCCTAAGATCCTATACCTTTTTGGCCCTAAATGACTCACCTAAACTCAATGCATGAACTGAGAGTAGAACTCATGAGTCCTGGCCCCCGGCCCAACTGCGCTAACCACTAGACCACACTGTTCTCCCAGTGCTAGAAACAGAACCCAGAAATCCAGATGCAGTCCCTCCTCCTCTAACCACTAGACACCACTTCCCTCCCACAGCTGGGAGGAGAATCCAGGAGTCTTGATCCCCTCAGCCTCTGATCATTGCCTCTCATGAACTGCGAAGCATGAGGAAGAGAGGGAGATGCCCTTTTTCAGTGCCTGGAAGCTTCTCGTCAGCAGGCGCTCTGGAACGGAGCGAAGTTATGCCTCTCTTTATCGCACCACAATGGGATCTCAACTGCCATGTCAAATCATCTCTTGCTAGGACCGCAGATCCCTGTCTGCAGCTTTTGTCAACACGAAGCAGCGCTCAGGCCTTTGAAATGAGCACAGAGCTCTCACGAGGCTGGAGCCTGGAGGAGGCGAACAATGCTCTGGTGCTGGCAGTGGGCAGCTGAGTGGTGCTTCCCAGAGCCAGAGAAGAGAGGGGAGGGGTGACCCTTTCCCATCAGAGAGCCAGACCTCTGAGTCCAGTTAGTAAGGTCAGTGAACACACAGACATTCAGCCACGTCCATGACCTAAAGCCAGTCACAGCACTCCCGAGGCAGAAGATCGGTCACTAATTTGAGCTTCCCTGCCCCCCATCAAATAGTTATTCTGTTATAATTTCTTCTTATTACAATAACACCTAGAGGCCCCAACTCAGAGGGGTGCCCCATATGGGTGCTGGAACAATGGATGCGGGGGGGGGGTGTGCTGCAGCACCCCCAACTTGAAATGGTTTCTAGTATAGACTGGGTTTACAGTTTGGGTCAATGGGTCTCAGTACCCCCACTATAAAAATTGTTCCAGCCCCCCTGGTGCCCCATGGTGCTAGGTGCTGTGTATACATCTAGCAGGAGACTCTCCCTGCCACAAAGCACTTGATGTCTAAACAGACAAGGGAGACAACAGGTAGGAGAAAGGGAGTGTTGTTATTGGGCCCAAGTTACAGATGGGGAACTGAAGGATGAGGAGTCTGAGGCCCAGGCAGCTGATTTCAAGGGAAGCTAGGAGTCTAAATGCCATTGAGGATCTGAGGCTAAGTGACTTGCCCAGGGTCACACAGTGAGTTTGTGGCAAAGCTGGCCTGGGAGTTGAGCCCAGCTCTCCTGTATCCCAGGCCCATTCTCTAAATGAGCATGCCTCCTCCCTATTATTATTTACCCACAATGTTTCTTTTCCGTCATTCATCCAGAACTGCTTCTTCTACTCTGTCTGCCTCGATGCTGCTCCACCTTCCCTCTCTCACATCCATGTGCCTACGGGGCTCTTGCTTTACCTACTAACATCTGCCACTTTGTAGCTTTCCCCCAGGGCTCGTACTATGGGGTTGTTCAACTCAGTCTGTGAGGGTGTGGGTTGAGTGGTAGGGGTATCAGCTCACCTTCCCCCCACTCCTGGGCTAGGACACCCTCCCTTAGACAGCTCTGATCTCAGACTCTTCCTCTTTGTACCAGCAGGAGCTGCCTGTAGTACAGAGCCCATGCACTTGCCAGAAGGGAGCTGTTGGACACAGGAGCCTGGGCCTTCAAAATAATCTCAGCTGGGGACAGGACCACTCCAAGGACAATGAAAGGCTGAGCCGCATCATTGTCCACAGGCAAGTTTCACCTCTCTCCTCCCCCCTGGCAACGAGAGGAGGCCATAAGAGAAAAAATATATTCATCACCCAGTGCAGGCAAAGGAGTCGGACCCAGTCTGCAGTGGAACCAGTGTGGTTCTGTGACATGGGGAGAGGGCAGTGCATGAGAGGGCGGCACAGGGAGTGCTAATCCCAGGCATTCCCCGGAGCCACGTTCCAAAGGGGTCACTGTGTGCAATACAAAGGCTGAAGGAGCACCCCATTAGGCACGTCCACCAGCCATGTGCTGCAGGCAGGTGGGATAAGCTACTCTAGCCTGGAAGCCTGGGCCAGGGAGGAGCTGCGACACTCTGAGCAGGGAAAGATCCGCCCCTGGCTGCTCCAGTAATGTGCTGGAGAGAGGACTGGGGGGTAGATGCACTAATGCTTTCCCCGTGCAATGCAAACACGCTGAACAAAGGAAAGAGAGGCATAAGCTTTTTTTTGCATAGAACTGCTGCTGTGACCAGGGAGGGAGTGACTGGCTGTCATTCCGTGAGAGTCCAGGGGTCACTTTCAAGCTGGGGGTATTGTGGGCTCAAGGTCTTCAGGGGAAAAAAATGGAGCTGAGATTTTTTACAATGGGGGAAAAAGCAAATTTAAATTAATAAAGGAACTGGAAGGGATGGCTCTGGGGATTGGTGATAGACTATGAAGACTTCACCTTTAACGTGGCTGGTTCAGATTCGTCCACAGGGGCCACTTAGGGGTTGTTTGGTAGCCTGTGTGACATGACTTTAGTGGGTCTCTGCCCAGTTCCAGTGGGCACGTGTCTACATCACAAAAACCACTGCCAATAACTGGTCAACTTGCCTGGCAGCATCAGTGGCTATCTGGCCCGCAGAGAAAAGCTGAGTGTCAGCCCCACCTGTAATACAGCCCGCTCTTCTCCCCAGGCGGGGAAAATGAAGGTCATGTGACTGGTGGATCACATGACCCACCAATCAGGTAGGGGATAGATAAGCAAGAGTCGGGGGGGCAGAGAGACTTTGGGTGAGGCAAAAGACTGAGTTAGAGGTGCATGGTGGTTGTTGTGAAACCTTCTGAAGTAGCTAGGGAAGACTCTTTGCCAGCTGGTTTCCAAGGTGGGGTAGAAGATTGCATGATACCCCCACAAGGGGTCTTGGAGAGAGGGCTGGTGTTTGGAAGGTTTCGGGTTTTTTGGGGGGTTGTTTTTTTTTTTTTTTTTTAAAGACTTTATTGACTCACCTAGGTGAAACTGGTGATGGAAAACTTAAAAGGGCTGGGGAGAAGCATTGTGTGAGCCCTGGAAAGAGGGCTGTGTGATCCCCTAGCTAAGAGGGAAGGGTTTGGGCCTGGAAGGCTCCTAGAAATTGCATGGAAAGATTTAAAAAAAAAAAAAAAAAAGTCACCCCACCCCCTGAAGTAGGGGTTGCCAGGTGTCTGGTTTTTGGTGCTGCAGGGCTAAGCTAGGCTAGTCCCTACCTCTCTTGGCACTGGGCTGTGCCCTGGAAGCGGTCAATGGGTCCAGCTTGTAGATGTGGTGTCCATGGGGCTCTGTATGCTGCCTCCAGAACCTTTGCTCAGAGTGGCACTCCCATGGGCTGGGAACTGTGGCCAATTGGAGCTGGGGGGGTGATGCCTGAACGTGAGAGCAGTGTATAGAGCCTTCTACCTGCCCTCCCCCCACACAGGAGCCAGACCTGCTTCTGGGGTGGAGCCAGGGCTGGCAGGGAGCCTGCCTTAGCCCTGCTGTGGTGCTGACCGGGATCCGCCTGAGGTAACCCCCTGAGCCCTCCCCCAAGCCCCTCATCCCTGGCCCCAGCCCAGAGCCCTCACCCCTCTGCACTCCAACTCCCTGCCTCAACCCATAGCCCCCTCCCACACTCTGAAACCCTTGGCTCCAACCTGGAGCCCCCCCTCCTGCACCCTAAACCCCTCATCCCTAGCCCCAGCCCAGATCCTGCACCCCAGCCCAGTGAAAGTGAGTGAGGGTGGAGGAGAGTGAGTCACAGAGGGGAAAGGTAATGAGCAGGGGGGTGGGGGCCTCAGGGAAGGGGCTGGAGCGGCCTCGGGGACATACCTAGTGTGTTTGGTTTTGTGTGATTAGAAAGTTGGCAACCCTACCCTGAAGGGAAGTTTTGCTTTAGGTAGCCTGGACTATGGAAAGCTCCTGGAAGACCCAGGGGGGAATTGAAGGTGGGGTGTCTGCAGGGCCACCCACTGCCATGAGGTGGAGCGAGGGAAAGGGTGTTCTGGCCACAGGCAGTCTCAGCAGAGAGGCCAATGACTGAATGGGCCATGGGAATGAATTCTTCTCTCATTCCAAACAGGGCTCTGCCCAGACCGGGGAAAGAGGTGCTGGGAGCGGGGGAGCAGAACCTGCCATCTGTGTTCTGGGCCTGAATAGATTCCATTCCAAAACCTTTCAAATGCACGGAACTCCCACAAAAATCTTACTCTGGAAATATTTCCAAGCATGAAGCAGGGTCTCTGCAAGGACTCGGATCAGGTTATTTCTGTTACCAGGCAGGCGAACTCTGTTGTGGTGACCATTCCAATGGGTGCTCCTTTGTGTTGGGTGCTGCAGAGCTGCCCCTGCGCCAATGTGCTTTTTGCTGTGGCGCTCATGGTGCGCTAGAGGATGGGGCGATGGATTTCTTTGCTTCTGCTGGGGTTCACCCCCATCTCAGGAGCCTCTAGCCCCCTCCTGTGCTCAGTGACCGTCTAACCCTGGCTCCCAAATAGTTCAAAAAAACAACCATGGCATGTCCCGTGGAAGGTAACTCTTAATGTCTGTTCCCATCCTTCACAAAAGCCCTTCTGGCAAAACTGTGACCTGGTGGTCAGCCTTCTACCACTGAATGAGTTGAGGGGTGATGACCCATCTCAGCAGTGTTCTGCCGTGGGTGACCCTTGAAAAGCCAATAACCTACAGCAAGCAAAAGGAATAGTCTATAGCAAGCACCTTCCACCACCATTGTGGTCCAGAAGATAGTGCCCTGGACTAGGGCGGGAGATCTGGATTTCTCTCCCCGCCCACAAGCTCCATCTAACTGCTACATACCCTTGGACATGTCCTTTCACCTCCCTGTGCCCCTGTATTCCCATGTCTGTTCAATCTGCTAGGGCAGGGGCTGTCTCTTACTATGTGTTCGTACAGTGCCTCGCGCAATGGGGCTCTGCTCTTGTTTGGTGTTGTGTTCATAGCATGCATGCAGCAATTAGATAGAAACATAAATACGCCCGTTGGAAGGCTGCAGTGTCACACTGCTTTATTCCTTAGCATTCAGAATAACAAAAGCACCCAAAAATGGGGAGAGAACAGGCTTGCTCCCTAAGGCAGAGGGGCACAACTCACCCCACCTAGCTTTAAGCTGGTTCTTTCCAGATTGACTCTGATCAGAGCCCCCTAGCCTGCAAGCTAGTTCTTAACCTTGTTCTTAAAGTGACCACCTACAATTCCAACAAATACACTTCAGTTAGGCCTGCTACATGCTACTGCAGAACAAATAATAATGTCCCATACCCACTCGCCAACCTGTTCCCTCTCCCTGTAGAGCTACAACCTACCACATAGAGGAAAGCAAGCACTGCCAGCCCGTTCAGCTTGTCTTTTGCTTCTTCAAAACTGGAGTAGTTACCGGAGTTGTAATGGACAATGTGCAGCTGTAGGAGAACAAGACAAGGTCAGTCCAAGGCTGGGGACTGGTGGTCAAGCTGCCTTTAGCTCTTGAAAGAATAGTCTCCGACTGAAGGGATAGCCAGTGCCCAACCTTCTCTTGGTCCTGCTAACCTAATGCAGACACCCAAGCCTTCAGCAACAAGGGTAGGGGAAAATATTTTAGGACCAAATTTCTAGCCTCCATGACACTCAGGTAGCTGTGGTGACTTCAGTGCACAGTGCTGGAAGAATTTGGCCCTAAATGTTTATCACAAACCTGTGTTGCTGAAGGCCTGTTTGATTGGGATTGTGCAGGTGCGACTAGAGCGGTAGCATGGCCCACAGTGGCTAGTGTGTTGGACTTCGATACTTGGGGTCTAATCCTGGCTCTGCCACCAATCTGCTGAGTAACGTTGGCCAAGTCACTTCGTTTCTTTCTTTAGAACGCAAACTCTTCAGGGCAGGGATTGACTCTTACTGTGTTTGCACAGCACCTAGCACAGTAGGTTCCCTCCTCACATTTGTGGCCTTTAGGTGCCACTGCAATGCTCACTTTCCTCCTCCTTCCTTAAAGCTACTAGCTGTAGCTCGGGTCCCGCCATTGACCTTTAACGCAAGAAGGCTTTTCTTTGCTTACTGCCTGTAGGGCTGAGGCTTGTGAACAGATGCCGAAGAGAGAGTCCTTGTGCAGCAGCAAACCTTCATTTTGCAAAGGTGGTTTGGCTCTAAGGGCTGACCAAAGAGCCAATAACTCCATATTACTCATAAGCAGGATTCCCTCCTGGGTTTTAAAAGTAGGAAGGAAAAACATCTGTGATACTCCTTTTTGCAACAATTGCAATTAAAGAGCAGTTTGAGAAAACAAATGTTACGGGCCTGATCCAAACCCCCTTGGCTGCCATGAGAATTGTTTTTCCTTTTCATTTAATTGCTTTCAGAATCAGGCCCAATATAAGGAAAAATAAAAATGTATTAACATATCCCTGAGCCCCTATTAAACAGCCTTTGCTAACTGCAGCTGCAAACGTCAGACAGGGAAAAGCATTTGCCATTCTTGTTGCTTTCTGAGGGCCAGCCCTTTGCTGCACATGATCTTGTCTGCCAAAGCTTGGCAGCTCCCTTCTGTGAAGTGGGCTGTCACAGAATGGGCCCTGGGGCAAACAGCTAAAATGGAGATTAATTCTAGCTCTGTATTCCCCCCTCAGACACACACATCACAATGCATGTGGTGAACTTTGGCCTGCCACTGTAAGCAAAGAGCAACCATGCGGAAGACAGTGGATAAAGCAGTCGGGGAACCTTTGACAGTCAAGGGCTGGAGTCTTATTTCTAAACATGAAAGAGCCTTGGCTAGTGGAATACCAGAGCTTTTCTCCTCTCTCTCTCTCTCCCTTCTTGCTAGGACTGTCTTTTAATAACCCCCACCTCAGTCAATTAGGTTCATTGCCAAAGAAACTGACTAACAGCCTGATCAGAGTCAAAGCTCAAACTACAGGGGCTTCTGCCTCAATCTCCCTATTGGCTATAGCATGCAGTGATGGAACCTGGCCAGAAATAAGGCATGGCCCAAATTTTGCTGCTTGTTGTGCCTTAATTTTCTACCTCCTTGGACCTTTTGCACCCATCTGGACACGATGAGTGTAAAATGCATCTATATCAGAATCCTTCTCTCGCTCACATCAGTGGTAGCATTTTACATCCACTTTGCATTCTCCTCTAACAAGGGGAAATGACTACCCAAGGCAGTGGCAAATCAGGCCCATGGACATCAGTGGAGTTGCTCCAGATTTAAAGCAACGTAACCCAGACAGCCCTCTACATTTAAAGCAATTCACAGGGTGCTGTGTTTGCCAACAGAGGTTTTCTTTTAACATGGGATTTTCCTGTGTTGTTTGTTGTTGCTGTCCCCCCGCCCCATGAGGGGAAAGAAGGCAACCCTCTCCCTTTATGAGGAGGAGGCATGTCTTCCCCTTAAACAGGTACCTCCGCGAAGTATCTCATTCCATCCACGGTATGTTCGGAGCCACTGGTCTCCAGGTCCAGCCCGCCCCAGTGCAAGTGCATCTGGACAGCCGTGAAGAGGCTTGGGAGCCCTTTGGTGATGTGCATGGTGGGTGGCAAATCAATCTGGACTGCAAGATAGGAGAATAAGATGACACTAAATGGATGCAGCTGGTCCTGATGCTGCAAATACTTAATACACTGTATACAGCTTAGTGGGGAGAGCAGCTTCATGGAACTCAGTTGGGCTGCTCCTGCTGGTGGGGTAAACTCCCTAGCCTCTGTTTAGGAAAGCACTTGAGCATGGGAGTACTCCTAGTGAAGTCAGTGGGATACTCAGGATACCTGCTTAGGGTTAGGCAGATGCTTAAAGTTATTTCCTGATCTGGGGCCTGTGCTCCATAGGGGGTGTTTGCAAGATCAGTCACCCTGAATGCTGGCATGTCCTAGTGCTAAGGCTGCTCTGGAGAAAGCGTGAGTTTAGGCATGTTGGTTTGTATGATCTCTGTAGATGGGGTTTATCTGATCTAACGAATGCATCTTGCGGCTGGGATGCTGGTGCCTGAACTCTATGAAACTCTTTTCGAAAGCAAAAACGGTCTAAGGTCAGATAATCAATGTTGCACACTAGATGAGTGTGAGAGAGAGGGGATCTGCGCACATCGGTGCATCTGCAAACTACAGTCCACTGAGTCGGACATGCCTGACATAAATATGTACGTGTCTGACTTTTTCTGCAATGCTCCAGAATGGGAGGAGAGTGGACATGTCACACAAGTGCAATTTTCAAAGGGTGATTGTATGAGCATCTTCAGTTCCACCCATGCAATCTTCAGTGAATTAAAACTACAACTGACTTTAATATATTAGATCCAATGAGTGAAGAAAGAGCCATCTGCTACAATTCTAATTGCTTATCGGTGGCTAAAATATTAATGGCCAGACTCTTGCAATCTCCAGTGCTTCCCATGGGGCTTGTAGGATTCAGCACTTCTTGGGATCAGGCCAAGTGGTCTAAAGTGCTGCTGTTGACTCCAGGGGGGAGCAGGATTGAGCCACAGTGACTATCTCGTTCATTCCATGAGGTAATAAAGGTGCAAATCCCAAGGCCTGTTCTCCATACCCAAGTAATGCTACAGCCTCTGCTTAAGGTTAGATGTAGTGTGAACTGTCCATGGCTATGGAACGAGAGATGCTCCAGGCCCTGTTTACTGTATTGAGGCAGTAACCTGCCACCCTCCTGAGATTAGCAGTGATGTCACAGCCCTGCTGCCCTCCTCTTTGGGGCAGGGAAGGTAGTTGGACAAGCCCCCACTGCTTACCTGAGTGCCCATTGTTGGTCATGGTGAAGTTCCCCTGCAAGGGTCCATCGTAACCAGTCAGCTCCAGCTGTGTGAGCTGTGGGTTGTACCTCACTTTCCTCTTCTGAATGTCAATGGGGGACTGGTGCTTGCCAGCACAGGCTGCAAAGTGCTTTCCCCAGTGCATTTCATCCAGCTCTCCAGCTGCAAAGCCGAGAAGAAGCAGAGCAGGCTCTTACAAAGCGGCAGGAGTCCTGCTGGCCCACTGGCGATGAGTTGTTCCTTGCTCAGCAGCAGGGCCGCAGAGCATCCCCCTCTGATTATTACAACTCCAGGAACTGCATGTCTGAAAGACTGATCTACCTTCCCTAGTGTGAAAATGTGCATCGTTCCGGCTGCATGACAACTGCCCCACCAGGCAGGAAACCTGCCTCCCCCTAATATCCCATCTCTACTAATGGCTGGAGGCTGAACCTGTATTGAAATAGAAGTGGTGTTTATACAGACAGTGATGTTTATATCTACTTCAGGGGACAGAGGCATGAAGTCTGGGTTCTTTTCTAATGAAAGCTGCGAACTGCGCTAAGCCAATTGTCTCAGTTTGTCAGAGGTGGGGGCCCACGGAGGATTGTCAGCAAATTCTCTACTTTTTTTAAAAAAATTATTTATATAGGCACTATCAAGGAAATAAGGAATGGAAAAGGGGAGAGGGTTTAAAATAAATTAAACCTCTTGTGTGTTTTTTCCTAACTCATCTCACTTGCTGTCTGGAGCTTCTTTGGTCCCTTGAATGCTCTCTACTAAGACACTAACTTGTCAGTGCTTTACAAATAAGAATTGGCACTTTCAATCCCACCTTTCATTTGAGGATCACAAACCTTTTTATTCTCACTGATTAAACCATATACTACCTCTTTAGGGTAGGTAAATAGTACTAATTCCTTTTTATACATCGGTAAACTGAGGCCTGGGGAAGTTTAAGTGACTTGTGAGTCAGTCGTAGATGTAGAAATAGAACCCAGGAGTCCTGGTTTGCCACTCATTTGCTCTAAATCACTAGCTAACATTCCCTCCCTTTTAATATATAAAGCAATAAAATTTCTGCTTCAATTTCCACTTCAATTCAATGTAAGTATTTAACACCTTCCACAACCCCAGTGCCATCCAAATAATTAAGCACTGCTTTAATCTTTGAAGGCTCTTTGCTCTCGCTGTACTGTTGTATTCAGGACTTTATGGAACTTTTATGTCCTCTGTCACTACTCTGGCTTAGAATCAGTTTGGAAATCCATTCTTCCTTTTCCAGCAGTTCCCTTTGCCATTTACAGCATGTTGATCTATTTCAGAGTCAGAATACCAGAGCCAAGGTAAACCCTTAAGCTGTTGCTGAAATCTCCCACTGAGAATTCAACAGTACAGGGTGCTGGTCTGGCTTTTTAACCATTTTTTAAAAAATCTTTTAATTGTTCAAAGCTATTTCAGCATCTGCCAAGTGTTTTTCTGTTTGTTTGTTTTGTTATTACTACATCATTATAAACCTATTTCAACATCTGAGACCTTTTCTTTTCTTTCATTTTACTTTGGGAAAGTCCGTTTTTGCAGGTACTGTAGTTTGTTTAATTCCCAGACATGCATCAGTGAGGTAATTGCACAGATGCTCCAGAGATGTTGGTGAAAAGATTCCAAAGATAATTGTTGTAAGCAGCCCAGTGTGCTAACTGGAATTTAAAAAAAAAAAAAAATTAAATCAAGAACTTTAGTTCCCCCACTGTGGCAGCCTGCTTCAAAACCCATTGAAATCCATGGAAAGGCTCCCAGTGACTTCAACAGATTCTGAAAAAAACTAAGAATTAAGCAAAATTTCACGAGGGCAAATATGCAAACAGCAGCCCTCTACCTCTGTATCCATGTTCCACAGGCTGTGAAAGTAAAATAGTGAGCAAGCAGTTATCCAAAGGGAAAGCTCTTTTTTTTTCTTTCCAGGATCAGCAAAAGGTCAGCTTTTATTCTAAAGCCCTGTAAAGATTTTTCTCGTTGTTTGCACCCCATTGTTCTCTCTGACAATATGTTCCAATCACACAAAGGAATGGAGAAGGTTGGCAGTGAAAAGAACCACTTTTAAAATACACAGTCATCAATGAAGTGAAATAAATTAGCTGCCATGTTTTTTTCGAATAGACCAGCTGAAAAGCCCAGCTTTACCTCCAGCCACAGGTGACTGTCTTAAGCAGCCTGGTGGAGCCAGCAGCACTTAAAAACCAGTTGCTTGCTTGTGCTCGTTACCTTTGTATGTCCAGTGCATTATATGAGAAGCGCTGAGATGCACAAGGAGCAGGTGCAGCAAGGTGGCTGGAATCCTCATGGCTCTTGCAGTGTCTGAAATCAGAACCGAGCTGGGAAATGCATTTCTTTGACAATCCCAGAAAGTGTAAATAACAATTTACTCAAAGTCCAGCCCTTCTGCTATCTGTCCCATCCTTCTGCTCTCCCTGCTGAAACAGTAACCACCACCAGGGATATTTTACGTGGGCTGCTAGCTACCACTGCTAAAAGCATTTTATTGATCCACTCACAGAGACTGCCAGTTCTAATGAAACAGAAGGTTACTCCACTAATGCCCTTGAGGTCAGCTTCTGACATGCACTTGATTTATACCTTTCTGGCCACTTTTCCTGTCTGGCTGTTCCCCCTGAGCAGGGCTGTGAGCTTCCATACAACAGTGCCTTGCAAATATTAACACTTAACGCTCTTCTGCTGCAGAGCTCAAAGCAGCACTGTTTTGCAGAGCAACAGTCTGAGGCAGAAAGAGGTTAAGAGACTAATTTTCAGAGGTGCTGAGTATGCACAGCTATATTTGAAATCAATGGGACCTACAGGTGCTCAACCCCTACCACCGGGGCCAGATTTTCCCCCCTAAAATCTATGGGACTTGGGCACCAAAGTGCTTTTGAAAATCCCACTAAGGTGTCTATCCGCATCTTTAGGTGCCTAAATACCTTTAAAATCTGGCCCCAAGTGACTTGCCCAAGGTCACGCAGCATGTCAGTGGCAAAGCTGGGACTAGACCCCAGGTCTCCTGTCTGCTATGCTGAAGTCCTGTTCATTAGACTATGCTAATGTTGTAAGAACAACCTTGGCAACCTGTACTCCTCTCTGCCTAATAAACCCCTACCAATAATGTCCCCAAACCAAAATGAATAATAAAATCAAAGAGCCTCCTGCAAGCAGCATTTTAACCCCAAAAAGGGAGAAATGCCAGACTCCATGAAGTCCACTAAGTACTTTGCTATGGCAATAGATTTTACATTGACGGTGCTTAGATACTATGGTAATGGCCAGATAGATAGATCATGTCAATAAAATCTCCAGTTCTTCTGCCCTCGCTGTCTCCGCTAGTTTCAGTAATGTTGCGCTGCCTTGCAGTGATGACTTAAGAAAGCCACAGCCAGAACAGGTACGGGAGTTGCAGATTTCATTTAAACTTGGCTTTCTGGGGCTTGCATCAAGCTGAAGAATGGGAAATGCTGTTTTGTTTTTAATCTCATCATTTGTCCATGAATGGTTAATTTTAAAAGGCCTTTTTTCTTCTATATCCCACACACCATGTGTTTAAAGTTTGGGAACTGCTGTACTATTGAGTTACTTAATCTGATGTGTATTTTTCTCCCCCTCCCCCACCTCTAAAGAAGTCATTTATTCTGACAGCTGCACTGAACTGTGTAAGGACTGAACTAATCAAACACGTCCTGCAATGCATTTCATAATCCTTGTGTATCCAGTTGGGTAAATAGTCCTTGGAATTAGCTGAGGGAGAAATTTTAGGGGTTTATACCTGTTTTCGCTCCAGAATTCCACATAGGATCACATCTGAGGACGAACAAGACACTAGACAGGAGGTCACTTCTGCACCAAAGCATCCCTTCTGTCCCCCACCCTGACTTGCATTGAACATGGATGTTATTTGGGAACAATCTGTTTCCCTAGCCCGTCCTTTATTGATCAGCTCCCTAGGGGCGACCCAGATGTTTTGAAATGAAGCCCATTGCAAGCTTGTGCTGGTGCTGGGATTGCTGGAGGTGGGGTGAATTCATGTTACATGAAGCCGTTCTGCTCAGTGCCCAAGCTGTGGGATTTACTTGGAGTTTTCTGGAGGACAAACAAGAAATTTAGGCCAAGAGTGGTCACTAATTGTGGGAACTTCCCTTGTTTAGAGCCCAACCTGAGACATCAGATGATGTGGAAACAGCTGAAGTACTCATTGCTTCCCGCCCCCTGCCCCCTCTGTCTTCACAGATAAGGTCAGCTCCACACTGATGTCCTGGGCAACACAGCATGGGGAGGAGGGTGAGCAGCCCTCAGTGCTGAAAGAACAGGTTAAGAACTATTTAGAAAAGCTGGACATGCACAAGTCCATGGGTCCAGATCTAATGCATCTGAGGGTGCCGAGGGAATTGGCTGATGGGATTGCAGAGCCACTAGCCATTATCTTTGAAAACTTGTGGTGATTGGGGGAGGTCTCAGAGGATTGGAAAAAGACAAATGTAGTGCCCATCTTTTAAAAAAGGGAAGAAGGAGAACCTGGGGAACTACAGACCTGTCAGCCTCACCTCAGTCCCTGGAAAAATCATGGAGCAGGTCCTCAAGGAAACCATTTTGAAGCACTTGGAGGAGAGGAAGGTGATCAGGAACAGTCAAAATGAATTCACCAAGGGCAAGTCATGCCTGACCAACCTGATTGCCTTCTATGACGAGACAACTGGCTCCGTGGATATGGGGAAAGCAGTGGACATGATATATCTTGACTTCAGCAAAGTTTTTGATACGGTCTCCCACAGTATTCTTGCCAGCAAGTTAAAAAAGTATGGATTGGATGAATGGACTATAAGGTGGATAGAAAGCTGGCTAGAGGTCAGGCTTGATGGGTAGTGATCAACACTCGATGTCTAGTTGGCAGCCGGTATCAAGCCGAGTGCCCCAGGGATTGGTCCTGGGGCCTGTTTTGTTCAACATATTTATTAATGATCTGGATGATGGGATGGATTGCACCCTCAGCAAGTCTGCAGATGACACTAAGCTGGGGGGAGAGCTAGATATGCTGGAGGGCAGGGATAGGATCCAGGGTGACCTAGACAAATTGGAGGATTGGGCCAAAAGAAATCTGATGAGGTTCAACAAGGACAAGTGCAGAGTCCTGCACTTAGGACAGAAGAATCCCATGCATTCCTACAGGCTGGGGACCGACTGGCTAAGCAGTTCTGCAGAAAAGGACCTGGGGATTACAGTGGACGAGAAGCTGGATATGAGTCAGCAGTGTGCCCTTGTTGCCAAAAAGGCTAATGGCATCTTGGGCTGCATTAGGAGGAGCATTGCCAGCAGATCGAGGGACGTGATTATTCCCCTCTATTTGGCACTGATGAGGCCACAGCTGGAGTACTGTGTCCAGTTTTGGGCTCCACGCTACAAGAAGGATGTGGAAAAATTGGAAAACGTCCAGCAGAGGGCAACAAAAACGATTAGGGGACTGGAACACATGACTGATGAGGAGAGGCTGAGGGAACTGGGCTTGTTTAGTCTGCAGAAGAGAAGAGTGAGGGGGGATTTGATAGCAGCCTTCAACTATCTGAAGGGGGGTTCCAAAGAGGATGGAGCTCGGCTGTTCTCAGTGGTGGCAGATGACGGAACAAGGAGCAATGGTCTCACGTTGCAGTGGGGGAGGTCTAGGTTGAATATTAGGAAACACTATTTCACGAGGAGGGTGATGAAGCACTGGAATGGGTTACCTAGGGAGGGGGTGGAATTTCCATCCTTAGAGGTTTTCAAGGCCCGGCTTGACAAAGCCCTGGCTGGGGTGATTTATTTGGGGATTGGTCCTGCTTTGAGCAGGGGGTGGGACTAGGTGACCTCCTGAGGTCCCTTCCAGCCCTGATCTTCTATGATTCTGTCCTATCCCCACTTTCCCCTGGAACTCTAGCTGAAATCAGCAGGCACCGCACATGCTCAGCAACTCCAGAAATCAGACCTTAAGTGTCTCAGGCTGGGCAACCAAAATTAGCAGCTGTTTTTGAAAACTTTGGCCTTGGGTTTGTGCTGATTTCAGGGGCAAATTCTAGTTTCTAAGGGGAGGCAAATGTATGCATCCCTTTTATCCTATGCATGAGCCCTATTCCCCTTTCAGAGTAAATCATACCCGCTATCTCTTCCCCATACCATTAAAAACCATCCTGTAAGGGACAATCCCTCAGTGGCAGGAGACAGCTTGGATGACCTGATACATCTTTGCCATCTCTAATGTTTATTATGGGCTAGAATCTCATCTGGTGTAAGTGGGAAAAGCACAATTGACTCTCATGGTACTCCACTAATTTACACTCTGTGATTTCATGAATCTGTGTTACCCTTCAGAGTGAGTTTCACAAATGCCCCTGGCAGCTCAGAGAACTAATAGTGGCCCTGCAATCCACATGTAACCAGCAGCTATACCAAAATGGTAGTGTCACAAACAGCAGGGTCTCAGCTAGTATTCAATGAACACTCTGACTGCATCAGTAAATACAGGCACCTCAGAGACTTGGTGGGATAACTCACATGACTGGAGTACTGTCATGGATGGTTATAAACTGTTCAGGAAGGACAGGCAGGGCAGAAAAGGTGGGGGAGTAGCACTGTATGTAAGGGAGCAGTATGACTGCTCAGAGCTCCGGTACAAAACTGTAGAAAAACCTGAGTGTCTCTGGATTAAGTTTAGAAGTGTGTGCAACAAGAGTGATGTAGTGGTGGGAGTCTGCTATAGACCACTGGACCAGGGGGATGAGGTAGATGAGGCTTTCTTCCGGCAGCTCACGGAAGCTACTAGATCACATGCCCTGATTCTCATGGGTGGCTTTAATTTTCCTGATATCTGCTGGGAGAGCAATACAGCAGTGCATAGACAATCCAGGAAGTTTTTGGAAAGCGTAGGGGACAATTTCCTGGCGCAAGTGCTAGAGGAGCCAACTAGGGGGGGCGCTTTTCTTGACCTGCTGCTCACAAACCGGGTAGAATTAGTGGGGGAAGCAAAAGTGGATGGGAATCTGGGAGGCAGTGACCATGAGTCGGTTGAGTTCAGGATCCTGACGCAGGGAAGAAAGGTAAGCAGCAGGATACGGACCCTGGACTTCAGGAAAGCAGACTTCGACTCCCTCAGGGAACGGATGGCCAGGATCCCCTGGGGGACTAACATGAAGGGGAAAGGAGTCCAGGAGAGCTGGCTGTATTTCAAGGAATCCCTGTTGAGGTTACAGGGACAAACCATCCCGATGAGTCGAAAGAATAGTAAATATGGCAGGCGACCAGCTTGGCTTAATGGTGAAATCCTAGCGGATCTTAAACATAAAAAAGAAGCTTACAAGAAGTGGAAGGTTGGACATATGACCAGGGAAGAGTATAAAAATATTGCTCGGGCATGTAGGAATGATATCAGGAGGGCCAAATCGCACCTGGAGCTGCAGCTAGCCAGAGATGTCAAGAGTAACAAGAAGGGTTTCTTCAGGTATGTTGGCAACAAGAAGAAAGCCAAGGAAAGTGTGGGCCCCTTACTGAATGAGGGAGGCAACGTAGTGACAGAGGATGTGGAAAAAGCTAATGTACTCAATGCTTTTTTTGCCTCTGTCTTCACTAACAAGGTCAGCTCCCAGACTGCTGCGCTGGGCATCACAAAATGGGGAAGAGAAGGCCAGCCCTCTGTGGAGATAGAAGTGGTTAGGGACTATTTAGAAAAGCTGGACGTGCACAAGTCCATGGGGCCGGACGAGTTGCATCCGAGAGTGCTGAAGGAATTGGCGGCTGTGATTGCAGAGCCATTGGCCATTATCTTTGAAAACTCGTGGCGAACGGGGGAAGTCCCGGATGACTGGAAAAAGGCTAATGTAGTGCCAATCTTTAAAAAAGGGAAGAAGGAGGATCCTGGGAACTACAGGCCAGTCAGCCTCACCTCAGTCCCTGGAAAAATCATGGAGCAGGTCCTCAAAGAATCAATCCTGAAGCACTTGCATGAGAGGAAAGTGATCAGGAACAGCCAGCATGGATTCACCAAGGGAAGGTCATGCCTGACTAATCTAATCGCCTTTTATGATGAGATTACTGGTTCTGTGGATGAAGGGAAAGCAGTGGATGTATTGTTTCTTGACTTTAGCAAAGCTTTTGACACGGTCTCCCACAGTATTCTTGTCAGCAAGTTAAGGAAGTATGGGCTGGATGAATGCACTATAAGGTGGGTAGAAAGCTGGCTAGATTGTCGGGCTCAACGGGTAGTGATCAATGGCTCCATGTCTAGTTGGCAGCCGGTGTCAAGTGGAGTGCCCCAGGGGTCGGTCCTGGGGCCGGTTTTGTTCAATATCTTCATAAATGATCTGGAGGATGGTGTAGATTGCACTCTCAGCAAATTTGCGGATGATACTAAACTGGGAGGAGTGGTAGATACGCTGGAGGGGAGGGATAGGATACAGAAGGACCTAGACAAATTGGAGGATTGGGCCAAAAGAAATCTGATGAGGTTCAATAAGGATAAGTGCAGGGTCCTGCACTTAGGACGGAAGAATCCAATGCACCGCTACAGACTAGGAGCCGAATGGCTAGGCAGCAGTTCTGCGGAAAAGGACCTAGGGGTGACAGTGGACGAGAAGCTGGATATGAGTCAGCAGTGTGCCCTTGTTGCCAAGAAGGCCAATGGCATTTTGGGATGTATAAGTAGGGGCACAGCGAGCAGATCGAGGGACGTGATTGTTCCCCTCTATTCGACATTGGTGAGGCCTCATCTGGAGTACTGTGTCCAGTTTTGGGCCCCACACTACAAGAAGGATGTGGATAAATTGGAGAGAGTCCAGTGAAGGGCAACAAAAATGATTAGGGGTCTAGAACACATGACTTATGAGGAGAGGCTGCGGGAGCTGGGATTGTTTAGTCTGCAGAAGAGAAGAATGAGGGGGGATTTGATAGCTGCTTTCAACTACCTGAAAGGGGGTTCCAAAGAGGATGGCTCTAGACTGTTCTCAATGGTCGCAGATGACAGAACGAGGAGTAATGGTCTCAAGTTGCAGTGGGGGAGGTTTAGATTGGATATTAGGAAAAACTTTTTCACTATGAGGGTGGTGAAACACTGGAATGCGTTACCTAGGGAGGTGGTAGAATCTCCTTCCTTAGAAGTTTTTAAGGTCAGGCTTGACAAAGCCCTGGCTGGGATGATTTAACTGGGAATTGGTCCTGCTTCGAGCAGGGGGTTGCACTAGATGAACTCCTGTGGTCCCTTCCAACTCTGATATTCTATGATTCTATGATTCTCACCCACACTGTCATAGGGCTGGCCCTCTTTAGACCCTCTGGTGGTTTAACTAGACCTGTTCAATCTATCCTAAATATCACTTTAGCCCCCTACAGCTCAATCAATACAGGATTTGCTTTGAAGATATATCTTAACAAAACATTTGTAATTGTACATGCTAGGCATATTCAAATCTCAAGCTCCAGGGTACAAGCTGGTTGAGACAAGGGTCAGGAAGGAACTTCTACCTATGTAAAGAATTGCACAGATGGGCAAGTGCATTATGTGCACGTTCTGCCCTTCTCTAGAGCATCAGGTAGTGGCCTCTACTGGCAGGATACTGGCAGACTTAATGGACCAGTGGTCTGACCTGTTACAGCAATGGAGTGGTTAGAGATGAAGAATGATTGGCTCCTAGGAGCCATCCCCTACAAGGAGAGGACTTAGTTTCCCCATTAGAGGATGTAACCGATATTAAACTGATGATACCTTTGATGAGAGATGGGCTCTGCTGCACGGTTTGGAGCCAAAATTATGAGGTATTCAGAGCTGGGATTTTAGTTTGGCCAGTTATTAAAAAAGAAAGTGTGGGGGGGCAGTCAGTAGTAAAATTCAGATTCAACCATCTACCAGAGGGCCAGGGGTGTTGCTGGCAGGACTGTGCTTTGGGCCCATCTCAGCACCTGAGTTTAGTCAACAGCAAATTCTATGTCTAGATAGCTCAGGCATAAATGTTCTTAGCATGTTTTTGGTATAAAGGCAGGCTGCTTGCCCATGGATGCACTTATACAGACACCAGCCCCACAAAGTAGAGTGGGAAATCAGTCTTTCACCCCACAGATTTGGCTTCCAGACACTCATGCTTGAATATCCTTCCTTATTTTCATCTCTCCCCTACAGTTCACTCTGTACCATTAATTAAATTTGGCTTCACCCAGGATGCTGCTTCTATTCCAGGCAGCTGAAGAACTCAGGTCAGATTGCAACTTCAGACCCATCCTTGAAGATGTAACTATCCCCCTTACCAGTCAGGAATGTGTATAATCACATAGCAGCCTTGGTCCTGCACTGGAGTAGCTGGCTCAGCATTTAAGGCTCTGACTCAGATTTGAACCCAAGCCCCCCTTCTGTATGCGCACAAATCAGTCTGACTCATGTCAGCAAACACTCAGAACCTGGGTCCTAGGACCCCACTGAAATTCAGGTCCAAAGCCCTGTCATTTTGTAATGTGGACGCAGGTTGAGCCACAGACCTGAGTCAGAAGGTCTGTGTCGTGCAGGGTGAACTTGTTAGTGTGGCTGAGGCCTGGGTCCAGCAAATGTAAACCCAGGTTTCCAGTGCAGTATGCATGCTCAACCACAGGCTTGGAAAACTTGGGTCCACAAGCCCCACAAGCCTGAGCCTAGTGTGCAGTATAGACATAACCTTAATTTGTCCCCCTTTGATCCAGGACATCACATACTCCATCGCTGAAGTCAATGGGAGTTTGCTGGATCAGTACCAGGTCTGAGGAACATTTGGCCAGGAGCTCGTTGTTTAACTCCAGGCAACCAGATTGCCCTCATCCTGGATGTTTAGTGTTTGTTAATAGAGGCTAATGCCTCTTCAAACAGAGTTTTTCCTGCTGGAGCCAGGCTGAGTAAAATATTCACATTTCTTGACAGCTGTTTGTGAAAAACAGAAAGGCAGCCAAGGGAGCTGCAGATTGGACAGGTCCCAGCCATGGAGTAATGGCTGCAAAGGCTGCATGGGCTAGCATGGTAGGAGACACTCCAGTCCATAAACTGCAGTTCTGAATGAGGGAGATTGGAGGAAGGCAGGGTGTTTGGTGGACCTCTCCCGAAAGTGAATGGCATTTCCCTGTCTCCCTCTACGTCAGTGGCTCTCAACCTTTCCAGGCTACCGTACCACTTTCAGGTGTCTGATTTGTATACCCCCAAGTTTCACCTCACTTAAAAACTACTTGCTTATAAAATCGGACAGAAAAATACAAAAGTGTCACAGCCACACTAGTCCTGCAGAATTGCTTACTTTTTCATTTTACCATGTAATTATAAAATAAATCCATTGGAATATAAATATTGTCCTTACATCTCAGTGTATAGTATATAGAGCAGTATAAACAAGTCATTGTCTGTATGAAATCTTAGTTTGGACTGACTTCGCTAGTGCTTTTTAATGCAGCCTTTTGTAAAACTAGGCAAATATCTAGATGAGTTGATGTACCCCCTGGAAGTGGTTCCTGGTTGAGAACCACGGCTCTAGATTAAGCAGTGGGCACTACATACGTATTCCTGTTGTTCTGAATGGAGTTTGGAGGAAGGGTCCTCACAAGACCGCATGGACTTTTGGGAAGCATCACAGAGGTGTGAAGGGTGGGGTGTGAGGGAGGCAGGTCACTCCACTGACTAGGAGGGTCTGTAGCTGGGAGTGGAGCAGTATTTAGGGGTCATCTGGGAACTAAGAGGGTGGGGTCAGATAGACAAGTTGCCCATGCTTCCAAGCAGGGGACATGATGCAAATGCCCGTGTTGCACTTACACACTCAGATGGATGATCAAAACTGGTGCAATAGGACAAATCGTTTTAAATTGAGCGGTGTCCCACTTTTTACGTGGGCCAGGTGACTCCCCGTGAACATGGCCATATTTCCTGGGACTGACCCGTATGTCAGAGGTTTGAAACCGTGGCTTAGATAAGGATATTACTGATTAAGCTGTTTCATGCTACATCTCAGTTTAGGTTTGCCTACTGCATAGCAAGCAACAGCTCTGCTAAAACGTGGTAAGTCAGCAAAAATATCAACAACATCCACAGACACAGTGGAACGGGGAGGCCTCTGCACTGGACCTATCCAACCAAACAGATTGCTGTGGTGGAAAAAAATTATTTGCTTTATTTTACCTTAATTTTCTGGGGAAACAAAACTATTGTTATGTTAGGGGTTCAATCTGGCCCCCATTTCTCCACCTGTATGTTCTTGCACACAAATCAGGTCCTTCCATGGTCTCCTATTTAAATTGGGCAGTGAGACCTCTTTGGAAATTTGGCCCTACATTTTTAGTTTTTCCTGCATTTAAACTAATCTGTGAGAATCATGGAAGTTGGAAGAATCATTCCACCCAGCTTCCAGCCCTCGTGGTCACTGCAGAATTGGTTCCACCTGTATTATATCCCCATGTGCGTGGCCGAATTCTGCTCTCACTGATGTAAATTCAGAGGAACCCATTGATTCTACTGGAGCTCTTGGATATGGTGGTGATTGGTACGATAGAAAACCAAAGGTCAGATAGTCTGGGAATGCACCAATGTTAGAGAGCAGAATTTCTCTTGCTTTGTACAATTTAAAGAGTGACGGACCTAGCACCACTTCACTTAGGAGCCTATTTCATAATCTCTAAGATCTCATCACTAGGTAACTTCACTTGATATTTAACCTAAATGCTCCTTTGCTCAGTTTCACCCCATCACTCCTAACTGTATGTCTCTGAACCACCCAGAAAAGTCTCCCCTTTTTGGGGATTTACACCCTTTAAATACTTGTGAGCAGTTTTCCCCACCTCCCCCACCCCCATGCACATACAGCTGTCATTCAGCCAAGGATGCAGAGAAAATAATGTAAGGCTATAGAAAGAAAACTGAGTGATAGAAGAATCACTTTTTCAACTTCTATTTTCTGGACAGTTAAAGATTTCAGGTAATGTCTCAGATTATGCATGGGTTTGATTGTCCAAAAGATGTGGCTATGTTCCAGCAGGTGCCTGGTCATTCTGATCCCTTAAATGTAGAAGACTTTGATTATCTGGAATAAGGCTATGATGGGGTGTATAGATGCCAATCAGTGAATGGCAGGGAAAAGTTAATCTTCTCCCTGTTGCTAGGGAAGGGGGCACAGGTGTTTGTCCCGTGCAGGGATTTGCAGGGGAGCTGGTCTGGGCCAGCTCTGGGGAATCATTTAATTCCCACCACTGCAAAGTCCATTGAAGTCAAACACCAACTTTACTGAGTTCAGTGGGCTTTGGGGTAGACTCCAAAGGAGGCGCTATACTAGTGGGAGCTGAGTGTGCCTGTGAGAGGGTGGGAGGAGCCTGGGGAGAGAAGAACAGCAGAGGCTGGGCTGAAAGGAGAGACAGTTGCTGTGGAGCTGAGGGATGCCCTGTTGTATTGGTATTTGGCCCTTAAAGGAGAAGACCATTTACTTTTCTCTTGTATAAGAAAAGTCACCCAAAAGGAGTTCAAATGCCACCTAGTCATGCGGAATCCTTCACTGCTCCCAATGAATGCTTAATTGTTGTGTAATGCTGAATTTGCCTCTTGGAAAGTGTTATGCCTATGGTTGGAAAGAGGTTTAGCTGCTCTGCATGCAAAGTGACTGCTGTAACTCAGAACGGAGTTAGACTTCATTCAGAAGCTCTATGGCCTCGTGTTTCCCTGCTGAATTAAAAGGCCAGGATGTTGACGGAGCTGGGGTGGAGGGCTATTGGGGGAACTGGGTGATGGTGGTATTGGGAAGCAGGTTTAAAACAAACAAAAGGAAGTATTTCTTCATACAACACACAGTCAACCTGTGGAACTCCTTGCCAGAGGATGTTGTAAAGGCCAAGACTATAACAGGGTTCAAAAAAGAACTAGACAAAGTCATGGAGGATAGCTCCATCAATGGCTATTAGCCAGGATGGGCAGGGATGGTGTCTCTAGCCTCTGTTTGCCAGAAGCTAGGAACAGGCGACAAGGAATGGATCACTTGATGATTACCTGTTCTGTTCATTCCCTCTGGGGCACCTAGCATTGGCCACTGTTGGAAGACAGGATACTTGCCTATATGGACCTTTGGTCTGACCCAATATGGCCTTTTTTATGTGAGGCGGGCCCAGTATTGACCCAGACTCCCGCAATAGCATTCCCAGCAACCTCAGACATCTAGCATCCACCCCAGCTACCTGCAACACCTAGAACCCCCTCCCGTAGCTACCTAGAGAGAAACAGAGGAGAGGGAAATTGGGGCAGGGGAAGCAAAACCACATTCCTCCCACTCCCAATAGTTCCCCCGGTCCCTTAACAAAAACTTGCTCTTACGACAAATCTCATTTGTGGCATCCCCCTGTGCCCTCCCATCCTGCCCCAGCCTGGCAGCCATGAGTCCCCCAGACAGTGCATGGGATTGGGGGAAACTCTGTTTTTGGCTCACCCTCCCCTCTTCCACAGGGGGCCAGGGGTGCTGTGATGGGGCAGGTGCAGATTAGGCCACGCAGCCTGAAGATCACCAGGAATTCCTGGCACCCACCCTCGCAGATCCCTAGGCATCCCCCCAGAGGGGCTGTCCCTGCTTGCCGTCTTGGCACACCTCCCCAGACGGCAGTGCCAGCCCAGATAGATGCACTGACTGGCAACCAGCACTTGAGCGCCATGACCTACATACTGGGCTCCCAAGAGATTGTCAGCTGAGCTCTTCTCTGGGCAGCATTAACTAATTCCTGACCCTGGGATTCAGGACTTAGAAGGCAGCCATGCAGTGTTAGATCAACTGTTACCCAGCTCCGACCCCTCCCTGTTTCTCGGTGTGGTCAGTGGGCTACCTGGAGTTTCTGTGAATGGGATGGAGGCAGTGACCCAGTGAGAGGGGACAGCCTTCACAGCTGTCTTCTCCCTTCCATGTGGCCCCACTGTGGCTAGTGGTTATATACAAGCCAGTTGCTACACGGAGCACACAGCTTCATGGCTGCAGTGTTCATTTTCTAATCAAAGGTGTTGATTATAACATGCCACCATTTCCCTGGTGGGGGCTCTCCTTTCAGTCTGCCTCTTCTTCCCCTGTCTGAGGGCATTTCCGCTACTCCTTCCCTCGTGACGGGCCTCCTTGTACCAAATCTAGCGCTGTGATGGCATTAGTAATCCAGCCGTGACACTGCAATCAGGGGATGTGATTGTAGCTTGTGTAGACGTACCCGAGATGGCTTTAAGCTGGCGAGCTTGGGTACCATTGCAGAGAAGCCACGGCAGCATGGGTTTCAGTGTGGGCCAGCTACACAACAAGTTATTACCCAGAGTCCCTGGTGGGCATGTAAAGCCCATGCAGAAGCCTGTTCTGCCACGGGCTTCTTTGCTGCTGGTACCCAAGCTAGCTAGTTTAAAGCCAGCTTCGGTATATCTACACAAGCTGCATTCACACTCCTTGACTGTCCTTTGTCACCTCCTGAGTCCTGTCATCTCCAGGGGTGGACCATCCCTCTCTTTTTCTCTCCTGCTCAGGGCAAAAGGAGAGGATGGGTATGTCTACATTTAAAAAAAAAGTGTGTTCTTTCCTCCAGTCAGCTAGCTTGGGTTAAAATAGAGGTGAAGACACGGCAATTTGGCTTTTAACTCAGGTTAACAGCTCAAGTTAAAGCCTATGGGGAAGTCTGGAGTTGGATCTGAGCCACTAACCTGAGTTAAAAGCTGAGTTGCTGCATCAGCGCTGTTTTAACCCAGGTTAGTTAACGCGGGTTAGCTAACCGGACTTAAGAACACACTTCTTTTTGCAGTTTTTTGTAAACATGCCCGAAATTAGATTTCACTTTTCTCCTGTAGTGAATCTCTCTAAACTAACTGAACGTGGTTAACCTGCATGGGGACAACACGGCTGCATTTGTGCTTTGCTTCTAGCTACTGCTCCTGACTCCCCGTTGTGTAATGTGCAGAGAAAGCACTCCTACTGTTCTGTAGTTCTGAAAATCAGTAAAAACAATGTAAAAAGAAACAAAAACTCCCAAACCCCTGAACAAATACATACTCCATGCAGAACAAAACAATTTCTGGAATGCTGTTGTTACCCTGTCGCTGGGTAAGCACTTCTTCCCACTCCACCCTCCCTCCCCCCCCCCCCCGGCCCCTACTGTATTGTATGTTGAGCAGCTGTGACATCCAGTGGCCAAATACAATACAGTTTAGTTTTGTATAGAGTCCGTCATACATAGAAACAATAACATAGTCCTTATATAGCACTTTTCAGCTTCAAAGTGCTTTACAAACACTAACTAATTAACCCCTGCCACAGCCCTGCGGGGTAGATGAGTGTGATCAACCTAATTGTACAGATGAGATGGGGCAACATTACACTCTAGGCCCTAAACAAATAGTAATGGTGATAATTAATTAATTATGAAGTTCAGTAGTTGCCTTATTCACTTCTGGGATAGGTGAAGACGCCACAGAGGGAAACTCAGGAGTTCCTCACTCCCAGTCTGGTGTGCTCAGTGGATCCCCCCATCTTTACAAACAGGATCTACTATCAGATAAGGAGTGAAGGAGGGCTGTAAGGCAAAAGGTATCAACTCAGACTAATTTAGCACCTCAGAGGGAGGCAGCAAGTGATCGGAGGGATGTGTTCTTATTCCCTGGGTCAAGAGAGAAGTGTGGATAGGGACAGTGGCAAGCCCTAAAAGAAGAGATTGCAGTAGTGGAGATGTGGAGTGATTGGTTCAAGGATAAGGAGTTCAGCAACAGCCAGGTCTAAATAAATGCCTTCCCCAGTGACGTTCTGAAGGTGCGGATGGGACTAACTAGCAGCCATGGAAGTTGTGGGAGAAACCGGAAGTTCAGAGTTCGAGCAAACTGAGGCTGGATTCAAGAGCATGGTGGTGGAATGAAAGATACGGGACAAAGAGGCCTCTTGACATGTTTAGTAGTAGGATGTGACAGTTTAACCAGAAACTGGCTACCCCTCTATGGGAAACAGAGGGATAGGAGAGTGAGTCAGGGAATGGAAAGTTGGCCACTATCCAAAAATAGGGATGTCCAAGGCTGAAGCTAGCAGAGATCCATCCCAGAAGGGACCAAGATAAAGCCTTTAGGCACCTTGCAATGGAGGGAGAAAAAGGAGGATGTAAAGCCTCCCTCAGAGGCTTAGGGGCAGTATTTATTCTGTGGATCAGATGTATACAACTTCAGTGTTTACTCCTGTTGTTCACCTTGCTTCAAATCACAATTCAGTGAACTAAATTAACGGATTAGCATGTGCTTGCTACATTCAACAGTTGTATTCAGAAAGCCCCTGCAAATAGAACAGCAGAAAAGAGAAACCGACAGAAAAACAAGACTGGAATAGTTTGGATGGTCCAAAGGATGGTTAAAGTGGGTGGCAGACCCATGCACACCCAGCTCGCCTTGTTGAATCCAGCCTAGGCTGGTAGTGGTAAAAAACTGTTATGATGGGTATGTAGTCCGGAGATGACACACCAAAGGTAGCTTTAATCTAGCTAGCTCCAGTAACAACAGCAGAGAAGCTGCTGCAGCACAGGAGTTGAAGGGGCCAGGACCTTGAGTACCTACCCGAGCAGCTGATGCAATTTCAGTACTGTTGTTACTCAAAGTAGCTGTGATCTAGCTAGCTGTCTAAAGGTACTGCAGTTGCCTCCTGAAAGCAGTGCTGACATCCCTTATTTCCTGGTCGGGGCCTTTGTGAAATGAGTGGGTGATTTCGGCCCAGTTCCTGTTCAGCAGGTGCATATTTCACAACAAAACAGAACAAAAAACACTGGGCACTAGTGGGCTCCCTTGCTAGCCGTCTAAGCAGAGAGACCAAAGACTGAGTTGGCTCAGAGAGCATGTGTGGGGGTACGGGAGCTAAACATGATTCCTTCATGCTAAGGTTGAGATTGGTGGGGGGCAGTGCAAAAGAAACTCATAGCTGCTGCCCATGCTGTACTGGTTCTGCAAATACAGGATGTTTCTGTCCAGTCCTATCCATCTGGTGCTTTTCACAAGCATTAAATACTCACCAAAACAAGTAGGTGAATTATTTATTAATTTACTGTGAATTGATTGTAATATTCGGGGTTTTTTTTTTAATTAAATTGCAAATTTACTTCCTTAATGACAAGCCAATTAATGACTAGTCAGTTCCTGGTCTTGACATCTTGTCCATAACTGTACCAGACTTTAAATGCTAGAAAAAGATCAGAGCTGTAAAGAACCCAGAATCTACAGCAAGGTGCAGTACAGTATTCAGCACGTCAGCACCTACCCAGGTGATTACTTAATAATTTTTCATACAAGTTTTCTCTTGTCATAGGTTACATCAGCAGCAATTTCCTTCAGGTTGTTCAGTTCTTGGCAGTTCATGATCGGCTGGATTAAAAGCCTTTGGTTTCACCTCAAACCCTCAACAATGCCAGGTGATTGCATTTGAACTTCCCTCTTAGCTTGTCAGCATTAACTTTTTCAGCCTTCCTTGCGGCTTGGATATATTTATAAATACCTCTCTCCTGAAGTTTGAAAATAGACCTGTGATCATTTCATATATAAAAATTACTCCCTTTCTCATTCTGGGCATGTTAGCCCTCGTTTGGTTATAAGGACTACAACTGACTTGCATTGACATTATATTTTAAATAAGGTACATTCATAGTACTGTATTCTCATTGGTGAATGTGTACACAGCAGTGTATTTACATATATGGACACATAGACTGATGCCTGATGCACTGCATATAACTTATGCACGGACGTGCCCAAACCAGAGTCCACACTGTCACCCACTACAGGTCAGTAGTGAATCCAATACCTATTGCATTTTAAAGTACCAGTGAAAGCATGTATCTGATTGAATAAACCCCTTGAGAACCTCTTAGATGGGGAAACCTTATCCACACAATCTCTGGCCTGGTTATCAAGATCCATAAGCCCTTTGGCCCATTCCAGCTGGTTGGATAATGAACTATGGAAGAGTGACTTCCTCACCAACAACCTAATCCAAAGTCCATTGAAGTCAGGATAAAACCCCACGTCAATGTGCATGATTCTCAGATCAGATGGCAGAGTGAGGTCGCTGCAGTCATACAGGATTTGTAACTCGGTTTCTTGAGAGCAGATTCTGGCCTGCCTATGCACATGGGATGATAGCACGCAGACACATACACCTACACACTATCTAGGTATTGATATCAGCTCATGATCTTGGTGCCTGAGTACCTGCATTACATCTAAAAGGATCAAACTTTGTATACGATCTTCAACTACAACCCTGCTAATTATGCCACAGGTGGGCAGATAACTGGGGTGTTATGGGTTGGAAATTACCCTCAGGCAATGAGTTTCAATTTGGCATTTAGGTGCTGGTGAAGGAGGTGGCTTTTGGAAGCATTCACAGTACTTCCACTTGTCTGCCCTTAAGAAATCTGGGTGAGGGATGGGGTGGGTTAGGGAAGAAGTGGAAAACAAAGGTCATAAGAATTTCAAAATAACGATCATGCTAAGTCATTTCATTATCCTGGTGCATTAAAACCTAATCAATGGATCAATGGCTGCAAAAAGCGTGACAGCAGAGAGAAATGCTCTGAGATTCAGCACCTGGAGCCAGGCAGGCAACTGTGAATAAACATTCAAATATTCATGTAATGTTTTTAAAAGAAGCCCACAAACCAGCATTAGTCTAACGTGCACCATTACCTTTCTAACGTCTGCTTCTTAAATAGCTCGGTCTGTAGAGTCGATAGAGGGAGGAAATCAGAGCATCACAGTGCTGAGTGCTGCTTCCATTACAGCATTTCTCTGGACCAGCGACACCCTAGCCATGCAGAGCGATGAGTTAGGCCAGAAGATCAGGAAGCCTTGATTACAAGAACACTCGGTCCCAGAACGGAATCCTCAGCTGGAAGTTCTGCTTTTTGGGGGAACACGTCAACAACATGCAAGTTGGCAGGCACACACAAAGAGATCTGCTGGATATGGTAGATGTGGATGATGTGTAAGCAGTAATATGGTGATATTCGCGCTCCTCAGGTGTGTTGTGAGGTCTGAAGTAGAATCCCCCACTCCTGCAGCACTCTGGATGTGCATACAAGGTGCTGTAAACCCACACCCTGGAATGTACGCTGCGTTTATGTAATAGGCTATTGGCTATATTAATGAATTGACTAGCAAGTCCTGATCTGTGCAGGTTGTGGTCTTGTGCTTACATGCTTTGGAATCCTCAGCAGATAATCTCAGCCAGGCATTTCATGGCAGAGTTGCCATTCTTAACCCTCATGCTGAAAAATTTCAAACAGGAGTGGAAGCAGGATTGCCCCCTCAGATACTAGAGTAATGAGCATGGGATAAATGATTAGATGCATATCGTCTGTAAATTTGTCACAGTCCATAATAATAAGGGGAATAGCTAGGCTGGCTGTCTATAAAAATCCCATTAAAGGAAAATGATTTTAGACCATAAGGAAACTGGATTATATTCCTAGGTGGTGAGACATCTATAATGTATACCTCTATTATTACAAATGAGTTCCAACATTGGCAGATTTTGATTTACATACCATGCCCATCATTCTGGTATCCTAGCACCTTGTCCAATGACAAAGTGTGCATAAAAGATCTATTTCTCTCTTTCCCCCCTACTCTGTAGGGATTCAGCATTGTTTGTGTTTTACTGGTGTTATTATGGAAACGCTGGGTTAAAGAAGTGGGGTTTGCATTTTGCTCTGGAAATGCTGAGGTCCCTGGTTATCCTGATCTGTGCCGGGACTGAAGTTCAGATTCATGACCCATCACTGGAAAACCTCTGTCTCCTGAGTTCCCAAGATCAAGAATGAGAAGTAGCTGTCTGGGGAGGATATGGTCAACGTCGGCTCTTAGCATCAAGGATCCTGAAGGCTCTGAAAGTGGGGACCAAAACCTTTTATTTGACCCAACTGAGACAGCCGAGCACTGGGGCAGTGTGGTCTTGGCAGCCTGTACATCTCAGGAGATGGACTGCTGTGTTCTGAGTCACTGTAGCTTTTCAAAAATTGGCAGTTTTATTCCTAAGTGTAGGCAAAATCCTCTTTTGTTTTTTAAGGGGCTGGTTAAAAGAAAAACAAAGTTGACTGAAATATTTCTTGTGTAATAGGATGAAATGTTGGAGGCAAGGAATTTTCATGGAGCCACGGATACCCCCTATTCAATGCCAGCAACAAAGTGGAGGGGGGGGGAGAGATTCTGTTTCCCAGCCCCTGCCCCAACACTTCTATGCAAAACTAACCCAGGAGATGCTCAGATTCCAAAGGACCTTCACTGAAGAAAATGTGGATAATTTCTGCTATAGTGCAAGGAAGAATTCCATGGGGCTAGGGGATTTATGTGCACCCCTGATCAATGTAGCTATGCTGACCTAACGGATGTGCTTGTTCAGGAGGTGGTATTCCCACACTGATGTAAAAGCCCCTTCTGCCAGTATAGGCTGTATCTACACTATGGAGTTGTGCCCACATAGCTCCCAAGTGTAGACATACCCTCCTTCTTGTGCTTTATTTCATTTTAATGACAGTGCAGCATGCTGAGATCTGTGCATAAGAGGCACTATGTGACTAATGTGATGAATATAATTGTCTGAACTGTTCAGTTTCCAAGTCTCAATTTCAATGCTTTAAAGTTTGTTTCCTGTACAATTTCTTGGTGCCTTTGCTAGGTGTGGGTATCAATGTATTTTCCCTTTGTGTATGCATTGTAGCCATGATCCCTATTTTATGTATTGCTACCAGCCCCTAACTTGCAAACACCTATGCATGTATGTAACTTTACTCAGGTGAGGCTTCACATGATTTCAGTGGGACTACTGACCTGAGTAAAGTTACATACCTGCATAAATCTTTGCAGGATCAGGGCCCTAGCTTGGATTTTAACAACAATAAACATTTTAAATCCCTCTCTCCAATATATAAATATTGAAACTGACAAATCCGTGGCTTTTTCTCACATATAAAGCCACTCAGGTCCTGAGCCAAAGCCAATTAAAAACAATGGAAATATTCCCATGGACTTCAATGGCCTTTGAAGCAGAGCCTTGTTAGGCATCTAAATCCAAACTGTAGATTCTCAAAACCTCTGCTCAGGTGCTGCCTGAAGTCCCTAGGCACCTAAATTTCCACTGGAAAAGCCCCCTACAAATCTGCCAGTGAGCATATGCACAGCTGCCTCAGTCTCGGTGCTTTGGGTGCCTAGCTCATACCTAAGCCCCAGCAGAAACCTCAAACTAGGCATCACCCCACCTACCTTACCTGTGTGGCCCAATCCTCTAGGCGTTCTCAGAAGCTGCCTACTGGATTGGACTCCACAGAAAACACTGCAGGGTGGGTGGTCTAACCACCAGGCTGAAAGTTTATAGGGGTGGGGCTTCACCTCATTTTGTTGTGAGAAAGGGCTTAGGCATCTAACGCCAGGAGCAGGTATGTGATTGTGAATTCTAACCTGAGGAAGGCGCCTCCCTCCGGCCCAGATGTAGGCACCTAAATCCTTTGACTTACACTGCTGCACAGTCATTATCATGAAATAAAGCCCTTTGTGGGGCGGGGCTTAGGACATCTCTCTCCTCCTCAGCACTTGCTATGGGCCAGCTTAAGCGGCTCCCCACTTGATATGGTGGCTTTTGTGAATCCCATTCTTAAAGGAGTCTAACTCTCCCCATGCATTGTATAGGGAGCATGGGCACCTAACTCAGCTGTGGATTCCACTTGGCAGCAGGGCGCCTCAGCATTAGCTATTGCAATGCTGAGTCTGAGTCCCTTTTGTGGATCTAGTCCTGAGAGCTTTGCCACAGAACGAAAAACTCCCCTTGGCATGGATCCGGCATTCTTTAGGCACCAAAACGCCTGTTGTTAACAATGATGGCTCTGATCCTGCAGACGCTTATGTACACAAGTAGTCCCGATGAGCTCATGTCTATAAGTGTTTGCAGAATTGGGACCTATGTCGTTAACAAGGATGGCTGTTCTCCCAGCCATCTGTAGAAAGGGGATATAACTGTACAGGGATATCCTCTTCCAGAGATTTTTTGGTGGGGGAGATTAATTAATTAATTAACACTAATTAAAGCATGGGTGACAGTTTCTGTGCTGCCTAGAGGGTAGCTTTGTATTATTTGTATTTTTTAAATATTTGGTATAACAGAGCCTGGATACCACACCAATAGGGACTATGCAACTTAAATGTTCTGGTTCGTTCTCTATGTACAAATGGAAAATTTCTTTTAAAATCTCTCTTTTTGAGCCAGGGCTGCAAGTCATCCCTAGAGGGGTGGCTGAGATGAATCTAAAGGTAGGGATGAGGAGTGAAACCCTCCAGAGTGGCAGGGAAATCCCCTTTTCCCCTTCCCTTTCAGAATAACCACTGCTTTCGAGCCTCAGAAATCTTGTTGCAAAGTGCCAAATGAAATGTATGTGTTAGCTATGTTTTCCAATCTCTGATTCTTTGGCCTTCCTAGATCTTGGGGCCTGAGTTTCTGAATGGTTAATAAAATGTAAAATGCCTTGCTACTCACCAGCAACCACACACCAGAACCACTAACCCAGGAACCTATCCTTGCAACAAAGCCCACTGCCAACTGTGTCCACATATCTATTCAGGAGACACCATCATAGGGCCTAATCACATCAGCCACACTATCAGAGGCTCATTCACCTGCACATCTACCAATGTGATATATGCCATCATGTGCCAGCAATGCCCCTCTGCCATGTACATTGGCCAAACTGGACAGTCTCTATGTAAAAGAATAAATGGACACAAATCATACGTCAAGAATTATAACATTCAAAAACCAGTCGGAGAACACTTCAATCTCTCTGGTCACTCGATTACAGACCTAAAAGTGGCAATTCTTCAACAAAAAAACTTCAAAAACAGACTCCAATGAAAGACTACTGAATTGGAATTAATTTGCAAACTGGGTACAATTAATTTAGGCTTGAATAGAGACTGGGAGTGGATGGGTCATTACACAAAGTAAAACTATTTCCCCATGTTTATTTCCCCCCCACTCCTCTCCCCACTGTCCCTCAGACGTTCTTGTCAACTGCTGAAAATGGCCCACCTTGATTATCACTACAAAAGGTTTTCTCCCCCCACTCTTCTGCTGGTAATAGCTCATCTTAAGTGATCGCTTTCCTTACAGTGTGTATGGTAACACCCATTATTTCATGTTCTCTATGTATATTAATCTCCCCACTGTATTTTCCACTGAATGCATCCGACGAAGTGAGCTGTAGCTCACGAAAGCTTATGCTCAAATAAATTTTAGGCTCTAAGGTGCCACAAGTCCTCCTTTTCTTCTTCCTGGTTAGCATTACCTCTAGATACACTTCTCCAGTACTCAGTCCTACTGGAACGAGCACTAACAGCAAGACATGACATTTTTAGCAATTGTCTGCCCCCATCAATGTGTTTGCTGTTTTCATGGATTCTTCCACCACCCTTCATTTCCCCCAACTTTTTGTATGTGGCTTCTCCTATGGCTTTCTTAGAGCTTGGAATGGATAAAAATGTTGCCGGGGGGGCGGGGGGAAGAGAAGGCGAATGAAAATTCTTGCTAGGAACATGTGGCATGCGCCATAAATTATCTTACCCTTAGCTGCTCTTCCCCTGGTCCTGTTCCTTTGGTTTGGCCAGGATAAATCACATTGCCAGAGCTGACTTTAGCTTTATGAATGGAAAATAGTATTTTTCAAAATCTAACCTAGTACTGTCAAACTCATTTCAGTTGCTCTTAATCGTTCCCCTCCTGAGCTGCGCTTTTCCACGGTCTGGTACCTACTTTGCCTTTGCTAGAGGTGAGACCTTAGCTTTCTGAGTGGATAATAATGGGCTACCCAAAAAAGCACTGTGGTGCAAACTGGCCTCCTCGTTCCTCGGTTCTCGATTATCCCCATCCTGAGCTGTGTACTCCTTAAGTGCTTGGCCTGTGAGCGGGTGGCATGGTGCTTGCAAGCTGGTGCCTGGTGCATTCGGTCCCCATGCGGGCCCCTAAACAGGACAATTTTGAGGGCTCCCCCCCTTCATCCAGGACTAATTGCATCACTTCCACAAACCAAAAAATGGACCAGCACGACACACACGATGCGCTTGTTCACCAGTCCGCGCTCAGTGAGATGAACGGTATTTGGGTGGAAGACCAAAGCGGGCCCCCCCGCTCCACGAGCGGCTTGGGGGGGGGCGGGGGCCCTATGCAACTGCGCCCCCCCCCGCGCCGGCCGGAGAGCGCAGGGGCTGCCGCCCGCGCCCAGCAGAATGGGATTTTTCCATGACTGAAACACCCAGCCCGGCACGTAGCGCACGCGCCCCAGGGCTGGCGCGAGCCCCGCGCGGCCAATCAGAGACGGGCGAGTGGGCAGGGCCAGCCGCGGCGGGGCCGGGCCGGGCCGCCCCTCATCTGCATGGGAGGGACTATAGCCCAGCGCGAGCCGCCTGCCTCTTCCCCAGTCGCCTTGGAGCGCGAGCTGCGCGTGACTTGCCCTCTGCTCTGCCGCTGCGCCTGAGGTAAGCGGGGCGGCCTCGCTGCAGCCCCCCCCCCTCCCCCTCCCGGGCACGAGAGCTGCCCGGCCTCGGGGCGCACCAAGTTGGGGGGGGGCGGATGCCAGTAGGGTGCCGGCGGGGGTGGGTGGGGGAATGGATGCTGCCGCCCCCCCCCGGCCTCCCTTCACCTCAGGAGGCTGCCCCCGCCGGAAGATGGGGTGCGTGGCAGCAGGAGGGGCTGTGTCGCCCCCCGGGGGTGGGGAGAAGAATATCCCCCCCCCACCCCACCCCGCAGCCAGGGTGCGGCAGAGCCGGCCCGCGCACAGCAGCGGCCGCGTCGGGAGGGAGGCGCGGGCTGGTGCACGGGCCTTTCCCGCCGCGCTGCGGCGGCTGCTGCTACCGCTTCCTCCGGCTCCTCGGCGCCCGCCCCCGCCGCCTCCTGCAGCCCCCGCCTGAGTCTGCGGCCGGCCCGGCGGGGGCGGGGGGGGGGACTCGACCCCGGGGACTCGTGTGAGAGGCGGGACGGGCAGCCACGGTCCGTTCAAACGCGCTCCTGGCTGCTCCGTTTTACAGCCCTCCCCTGCCCCGACCAGAGGCTACACACGTGCCCCGTGCACTGAGCCGGTTTCCGCGGTGACCGCAGTGTAGCGCTTTGGTTGGCCGGGAGACATTGTGGGGGGCAGGTCAGACCCCCACCAGGCTGCTTCGTTCCCCAGTTAAATCGGGTTTTGTGTGTACTTTGTGCCCTTGGCTAATCTGAGGGATCTCTTGGCCGGGGGTGGGGGGCAGTGAAACTGACCAGTTGAGGAGGAAACGTTCCTTAGGTAAGAGACTTCCTACTTCCTCTTTGCACCTTCCCTTTGCTGCTCTTCTGTCTGCCCGCACCCTGCCCCCCCCAAAAAAAAACAACCCACCCCAAACTTCACTTAGTTGTGTGGGTTTTACTCCCAGACAGTGTCCGCAGACAAATGTTCAAAGCCATGTGGAGCCAGGGAAAGTCAGTACTGCTGAAATATTAGGGTTAAGCAGCTGGCATAGCAGCAGCATTCGTGCCTCACATACCAAGTCCCCTTCAATGCAGGTTTACGTTGCAGGGTTATGTATTGATTTACAAGGCCTGTAGGCCCCTGGGCCATGCTGACTGTTGCAGGACTCTTGCAGGCCAATCAGCATGTGGTCTCACAAGGGGAATGGTGCTTTTTTTCAGCCTGCTTCTCATGACTCACAAGAGTATTCTAATCTATGTGCTCTACCTATTACTCCCTTTTTTCATGATGCTTATAATACTTTTAGTAGGAGTGGACATCATGTTACTGAGAAAAATGAATCACCATGCAAAGGAGTGGTTCCTTAGTTCAGTAACTGTTAACATGATAAAAAAAGGAATACTTGTGGCACCTTAGAGACTAACCGATGTACTTGAGCATAAGCTTTCGTGGACTACAGCTCACTTCATCGGATTCTGTAGCTCACGAAAGCTTATGCTCAAATAAATTGGTTAGTCTCTAAGGTGCCACAAGTACTCCTTTTCTTTTTGCGGACACAGACTAACCCACCTGCTACTCTGAAACCCGTTAACATGATGGGTACAGACTAGTGAGTATTTTGCAGCAGGCTTTAATTAACAGTGACTGTCTGTAGTAGGTTACAGCTTTGAACCTTTCCCTCTTTTGCAACAGTAGCTGTCCTTCAGCTCTGCTTCTCAAATATTTAATTTATTTCTAGATCAACATTCTTGACCAACATATGTTCCCAAATGGACCGTTGGTCTGACCCAGTATGGCCATTCATATGTTTTTATGAAATCTTAATAGTGAAAATAATTAAATGTTGCTTTTATCTTTGGAACAGTACTGCGAGAAAGGTGGCTGCATAATACTTGCCGGGGGTTACCACAGTCTTCGTCTGAGTGTGAAAACTAGTAGTGGAAATTCTCCTTTTGACTCTCATGGGGTTTGTACAGCTAGTCAGGAGAAGTTTTTAGTCATCCAGACTTCAGAGATTTCTTTCCGTTACTTAACATGCTGAGTCATAGGGCAGGGATATGGGTTTTGAGCTGTACGGGAAGTATTGATATTTCACTTCCAAAACCACAAATTGAGGCAATTCAGTCCTTGATCTCCATTTTATTAAAAAACTGATTTTGAGTAGTCTGTTATTTCCTGACTTCCTGCATTCCCTGCTATGATAGATGCCAAGCAGCATTCTCATAGTTGCATCACACTTAGGGCATAGGGATGAATGAGGAATACACGGAGGGAGGGGAAGACATGGGGTGGAATCCGATGGTACCCTTGTTGAAGTCTTCCTTGGAGACCCATACCTATCCTCTCTGGAATGCTAAAGAGTGGAAGTAATAGGCCAGAGCCTAATCTTACTGGAACTGTTCATAATTGGAGGTGGTGATGTCAGTCTTATCCAGAGAGTAAGGGAAGGTTGGGGAGGAGCCTTGTGAGTCTGCAGAAACCTCCAGGATATGCTTTTCAGGACCAAATGCAACTTTGCAACAAATAGCTTGCAATTCTCATTCTGTACAGTTGCATTTTCAGTGGCAGGGCATTCAAGGTTCTGTGGTGGGCTTACCCCCACGATTTGGATTATCTCATTGTCCCATAGCCTGTTATGTGCATCTGCAAAGGCTGTCCATTACCTTCAGACTATGTTTTCACTGCCAAAAAAGGGAGTTTTTACAGCAAGATACCCGACTTCAGTGAGGTATCTTGCTGTATAGCCTAGTGGAGGGGAGGCACAGTGTTCTTATTTTTAATCTTTATGCAAGTAGTAAAGGTCATTTTGCTGTAAAAACACCTCCTTTGAAGAGCTGACCCAAGAATCTGTAAATTAGTATAAAGTACACTAGGCATTCATGTAGTACTTGTTATCCATCTGGTAGGTGTGTTGTCCCCGTATACAGTATAGGATGAGGGACACAAGGATTTGGTGCATCAGTGGGATTAGAATTTGGGACTCCTTAATTTCCAGATGCTAGACCACACCTCTCTAAATGGATGCAGGTATCCCCTCATCTTACGGGGACCATTGACTGAGTGGATCACAGAAATAAGGGGGGGACTATATGTAACTTGAAAATCACTTATGAAACAAGAAAAGGAGTACTTGTGGCACCTTAGAGACTAACCAATTTATTTGAGCATGAGCTTTTGTGAGCTACAGCTCATGCTCAAATAAATTGGTTAGTCTCTAAGGTGCCACAAGTACTCCTTTTCTTTTTGCAAAGACAGACTAACACGGCTGTTACTCTGAAACCTGTCACTTATGAAACAGCCACTCCCCAGGTTTGACTCATTTCTGATTAGTTCTGCCATGAAGCATTGGAGGCTTGGAATGGTAAATGTGAGCTTACTGTGTTCCAGAATGCTCTCTCGGGGGGGGGGGGGGGGGTTCCTGTTTTTACAGCCCTGTCTCCCCACTTATGTAACCAATGAAATGAGCACAAGCAGACCTAAGCACAGCTGTGACATGCTCCTGCTTGTTCTTCTTTTTCCCTCTATAGCTGTGGTTGATTGAATCACGGTTGTCCAAGCAGACAGTTCATGGAAGCAAATGATTTACGCTGGGCTCATGATGAGTCAGACTGTATCTTGTAGACAGATGCTGTTCCCTACCAACCATTCCTGGGCAAAATGACTCTGTGAAGACAGGGGTGAAGAGGCTCATCAAGGGTTAAAATAAAACTGGTTTGGTACAGGTCTGAAATACTGCAGTGCTGTAAACTGAGCATAGCTGCTAAGGAAGGGGAGGGACTTCTGGGGAGGTCACTTGTCAAGGACATTTGAGTAATAGAGTAATATTAATGCCTGGTTATCATTTCAACTGAGGGAGACAAGCGCACTGGAAGCTTATAATGAGTATTTCCTTGGTAACAAGTCTACTTTTTTAAAAAAAAGAAACAGTTTACATGTTGTTTAACTAGATTTCCATGTAAACTGGCATATCCCACTAAAGGTAGCGTGTCTGATCAGGTGCTTTCTGATCATGGTGCAGCCCTGAAAATGAAAGTAAGAGACAACATATGCAAGAGCCTAATCAGCTTTGCGTTAAAAGCAGCCTTTCTAGGATAAAGGAGGGATTCCTGCATCAAGGAAGGGCAGTATTTCATGATGGCCACTAAACAGCATTGTAGAGGTCTGTGCACTGGAAAACAGCAAGGAAAAGAGGGGGAATGTTAATTACCTCGATACTTGCAATTGGGCTAGCGGTCAGGGTTCTAAAACTCCAGGACTCTTCATACAGACCTGCCTCTGAAAATTGATGGCTCAGTTTAAGGCTCTTACAATAGAGCAGAAAAATAGAATTAAAATCCTTTCATCCCCAGGTTTTCTACTACCTCACTGTCAAATGAATCAGAGAGGATTCAAAGTAAAGGGACTAAACAAAGCTGTCTTCTTTCCTTGTAGTGGAGAGAGATTAAGGACATAATTTTGGGAAGAGGGATAGCTCCTGAAAGAGAGGAAGGCAAAATCAGTCTCAGACCTGTAATCGCAGCATTTTAACACCTGTCCCTTGAGCCTTTATCATCTCAAAGGCAACTCATGATCACTCCTGTATGCTGTCCCTACCTATGACTGATTTGCCAAACAAACTAGCTTACAATTATTTCCGTCTAATGCAATATTTTTTATTTGAGACTAAGCTCTGCTCTCTTTAAAGAAACTAACCACACTGCTAAATCATGGCACGCAGGCACTTGCATGAGTTGCTTTAAAACATAGCCACGCTTATATAACTGCAGTAAATAATGCCTGTTCTCAAACAAATGGGCTGAGGGGAGTAGCAAATAGGAACACAGCCAGTTTGACAGTACCTCCAGTGATGGGGTGCACAATAAACGATGGACATTTAAAATGTTCTTTAACCTTGAAAATGGAAAAACATTTATTTCCCAAAAAATGATCTCCTTTGCAAGGTTTTTAGCATCGCAGCTAAAGCTAGAGCAATGTTAATGTTACAAAGCAGGTAGCTTAGCCCTGTAATAGGCAACACCATGCAAGGAAATGACATGCCCGCATATCCTTCTTGGATATTTACTTTGGAATGCAGCTGAGGTAGATATGAAAGGTGTTTTCTCTGTAGTTTGCCCTAGTTAATCCGTGCTGCTGGCTTTAGCTGAATGGCTGGGTACTAAAAAAACCTTGAAATGGAGACTGATTTCAGAGTGTATTATGGCTGCTCTGGAAATAGCCCATGAAAGCTTTATGCCCAAATAAATTTTTTAGTCTAAGGTGCCACAAGTATTCCTCATTGTTTTTGAAGTGAGAGTAGTATTTATAAAAACTGACTCTGAATCCTTATTCCACTTAGTGAGCTGTTGCTCCAAGATTCACTGTGAAAGCACAGTATTGCTCAATGAGAAGTCAACAGGTCCTTGATTGAAGGATCACTTCCTGCTGGTTGTGGGTTTTTTGGACAAGGAAAAAAATGTATGGAGAAAACTAGATGTGAAACAAAAGTTCTTCCTCCAAATGGAGGAGAACACCATTAACACACTTCATATCAAATGCAGCAGAAGCTAGCCGTACAGTAACTTGCCCTTGACTAGAGACATAACTAATTAACACACGTAGCTGCCTCTTTCCATTTCAGGATTTGGTTACATTCAGGTCCCAGAATCTGCTCTTACATGCGCTAAATGGGAGCTCCTGCACTGAAGTCTCTCTCAACAAAAGTGGTTTCAGCTAGTTCCTGTGTGTCAGTGTTGCTTCATTATTATCTAAGTGTGGTATCTTTTAAGGAGTCTAAGGGAATTGAGCCTAAAGGAATTAGGCATCTCACCGCCTTAGGCTCCTTGGAAAATCCTAGCCTGAATGAACAGGTTATGCTTCCTCAAACTCATAACTGACACCTTAGCAGAGGGAAGAGATTTGATGGTGGCTTTCTCCTGTGCGAACAGGAACTTTAAAAAAAAAAGTGACTAGCAATATTTATGGAACTGCATACATGACCTTTAGTGGTACTAAGGGTTCCTGTGCCGTGTCTGTCTTTCAGAATATTAAATCTTTTTTTTTTCTTGGCAGATACTCAAAATGTCCATACTCAAGATCCATGCTCGTGAAATCTTTGACTCACGTGGGAACCCCACTGTTGAGGTAGACCTCTATACCAGCAAAGGTGAGTCTTGTTTCTGCCTAGGTCCATCTACTCCTGCCACATATCAGTCTGGGCTGCCTACATCAGTCGAAGTAGAAAGATGATTGGTACAAAACCTCACTGCCAAGAATGAGAGTTCAGTGTTGTGTACATACTGTGGTGAACACTCCTTTCATTCTTCATGGGCCTCCTGCTTGCTTGGGGTCTGAGGCTGACTTATAGGGGAGGATATTTAGAGGAGAGGGACGCAAACAAACAAGGATAGCAGCCAAAACTTACGTGAAAAGTGGTGCTTTAAAGCCCTATCTATTTCAGTCTGCTCTGTCTCCTAGGATGGATGAGATAAAGCTTCCTAATTAAATGGGAAAAGCTGAAATCTCCAGGTGTGCCGTATTGTGATAGAAAGGAACACATCTCAGCCCAGTATTTCTGTGCCGGGGGAATCTAATCTCTTTAGTTATTGGTCTTGCTGGCTTTGTTAGGAACCTGATGTATGCTAGCATAATTTTAAACTGCAAATTACTTTACAAATAGTGGTCAGCTTGAGTTGGGCTTCATGAATAATAAGGGAAAAATTCATCTCTAGTGTAACTCCAGGAAGGAACTGTAGGCGTGGGCGCCCCCCTCCCCCCTCCCAAGATTAGGGCTAGAAACTCTTGCATTTAAGCCACACTGAGGCATGGGAGAATCATACAAATTTTAAATGGCTTGTCACTACACTTGTTTTCTCTCTGGCACTGAATGTGTGCACTTGCGGGGTTCCTCTCCCAGCCTCTTCTGCATGATCCTGTAATCATGTATTTGATGTGAGTATCTGTAGCCATAGGACTTCCTGTGAAGTGCAGCATTGAGATTTAGCTGCTGGAAGAGCTGATGAGTGGTAAAGAGAAGGTGAATGGGTCTCAGAATCTGAACTTCTCCTAAGCTAGCACTGATAGGAAAGTGCAAACCCAAACTGAGAATGAAACGCTCTTCACCTAATTCTATACTGAATACGTTAAGTTGCAGTGATGATATCCTATTCTATTTATATGGATTCAGTGGCATAATTAATCTGAGCATGGACAATGAGGTGTTTTCTTCAAATGTACTATGGTCATGTCTTGAACAGAGCTGGGACTTTCCCTCTCTATGTAAGGCTTCCCAACCACAGATAAGTAGGAGCACCAGGAAAATAAACTAAGAAGGACAAGACACATCAATAGTGCAGCAGTTTGTACTTCATTAATTCAGACCTCTAGCATTTGCATCAATGGGGATTTCTGCTTGAAACTAGGATAAGCTTCATGGATGGTGTAGCTGGAGCAAAATCCCAGTGTAAGTGGGGGGTCTTATTTCCCCCACTTTAACAACTATCAATGTCACTTGCTCTGCTGTGCTTTCACAACTCCCGCAACATTGGGCTTTGGCAAACTCAGCTCTATGCATATACATTCTTGCTTTCCCTCTAGAAGCTCTCTCTGCTTAATTAGAGGAAGTTGTGGCTATCTCTCTTGCGTTGCAGTTAGCTCTGCTCCAGGTCTCTTGCTGCACTGCCTGCCTAATGACATCTGCCAACACACTTCCCTTTGCTGTAACTTTGTGTAGCTGTTTAATGTGGACACAGACATGACTAGACAGCTGCTTAGCTGTAATTGTGTTTGTATATCTAACATCCTTCATCTGTTTTGGTTGCTGCAAGGCCTTTTCCCTCCACCCTTACTCATTGGGTCTTTGTTACTTATTGCGCCATCTCTTACAAGATCAGACACTTCCATTGAACAAACCCGTACAAGCGTGGCTTGGAATGAGCAATCACAATAGCTGTAATGCACTAATCAAACAGCTTAGCTCTGCATGGAAAGATGAATGCCGTCTCTTAATGACATTCCATATCAGACTTCTGCTTGAGGGAGGAAGGCTAGAGAAATCAAAGCTGGCATATCACTCCAGAGACTGGATGAACTCTAGTACTCTCCATGTTCTGTTCTGCAGGGTAACATCCTCAGCTAGAAGAGTGGTATGTCTGCAGTTTTGTGCCCACCTTGAGGGGTCTTCCCCTCAAATGACCAGATAGCATCTCTGGGGACTACATTCTCCATAGGATGACCTGCCCTTATCTCTCCCATCTCCATTCCCCCAATTGAGCCACAGCTTAACACATCTTCAGGGCACACATTAACCTTGGGCTTCAATTGGTAAATTGGGGTGCTGATCTGAAACCTTCAGCCACGGCTCTGTCTGTCTAAACCACTTTGCCTGCTTCCGAAGAGTGACCTTGCCTGATGAGATGATGAAACCTTTGTCTGCTTCCCCGGGACACAGTGATGGTGATGCTGAGCATTATGTAGCACACTCAACCTTCCCGATGCCCTCCTCCCCTCCCAGCCCCACGCCAAACACCTGCTCGCCCAAGAGCAAAGGATTCAATTTAGGTTCTCTGCATAGAACTAGTGGGCCAGCCCTGGCAATGGTGCTTTTTGTTGGGAATTGAGTTTTGGTTGTTTTAAGTTTTTTGGATTTCTTTTTTGAGGAGGGGGACTTAGGAAATAATACCACTGTTAAGCTAGATACCTCCAACTCCTAGTTCATCTGGGAAAGCGTGGCTTATTCAGATGATGGATGGGCTTTTCCTGACTCAATACCATCCATCCAGCAAGCTGTCAGTCTTGATATTCAGCCCATCTGCACATTGAGCAGCCTGAGTTGGCTTATTGTGTTGCCCAAGCATGACTCGGAAGAGTAACTCTTCCTGATCCAGGAGAGAGACCTCATAGTGTGGAGGGAGCAGCATTCCCGGTGCTGCAATACTCGTAGTTTTAGGTTGGGATAAAGAAGACGCAGAACCTCCCTAGATCTTGCCATGCTGAGATTGTTCTCTCTTCTCTCCTGCTATACTCAGGTCTGTTTAGAGCTGCCGTACCTAGTGGTGCCTCCACTGGAATCTATGAGGCTCTGGAGCTTCGTGACAATGACAAGACTCGCTTCCTGGGAAAAGGTAAATCCATTCTTTCCTTTCCAGGGTCCAGCCTCAGCGGTTCTGCTGGAGGTGTTGCTGCAAACACTCATGCACCAGTGCTGTTGCCATAGGTAGTATGCTGGCATCTTTATATTTCCATCACATCCCCCTTCACTTAGCACATGGTTACTGGCTAACTTGCAATCCCTTAACAGCAAGTCAGTTGACCCATTGCACAGAAGTGCTCCAATACTGTTCAAAAGTGTAGTATACCCACACAGCTCCTCTTGAAGACAATGGGAGCAGTGGATGCCTATTTCCTCAGAAAATTAGCCGTAATAAGAGCCAGAGATTGTTGTATATGCCTAAGTATATAGAGCTCAGTCACTTTGTTTGTTTGTTGGGGTTTTTTTTGTTAGCTGGTCATGGCATTCTAGTACAGTATGGAGTAGGCAAGTTCATTACCCCACTTTGCTGCACTGCATGTTGACACACCTCAGGGCACTTGTTCTGTGCTAGATAATAATGCATTCAGGCTAATGGGCATCTAAACAACCTACCCCCAATAGTCCATTATCCTTATTTGCCAGTTAATCACAAAGATCGTTCATAGAAATGGAAGACTGCTTGTAGGGTGAGTGCTTGAAGCATTCTCTTCCCTGAACCATTTGGTAACAATTGGTGTAATGATATATGGAATCTAAAATTAAGAGTATCTGGTAGAGCAGTCCTGAGCCGAGCTCAAAAGAGCTTGCATGTGAGCATTGGACTGTCTGCAGATGCTGTCCAATGTTCAGTGCAACTGTTCATGGTCTGCGGTGACCTGTTTGGGACAGAAGATCAAATTCGGTTTTCATAGAAAGCATAGTTGCCTTTTAAACTGACCTTTGGGAAGGGTCTGAAAAAGTATATCCATACACTACCACTGTGAAAGCCCATGTGCCAAGGGAACCTATCAAATAGTATAGAAAGCCTGTGCATTTAGGTAATAGAGTTCTTGAGCAATTTCACGTTTGTAATCCTAAAACATCTTGCTTCTCAGCAAATTGCTTGCCAAGGCTCATAAGAGTGGCTAGGTTTAGCTCCCTTTTTTCTCTCATTGTAAATCACTTGGGAAATTGATTGGTTAAATGGGAGTGTGATCAAATAACACTGAAGATAGTCCCGTGACTCTTGAGGGGCTGGTGTTTTTAAGTGGAAAGGTTGGAGGCCTCTATGGTGCTTCATAAACTCCATTGCAGTCAAGATTTCTTTGACTCTGGTCTGGGGAGATGGAACTGTTTGTCCTTAATTTCATCTGAGCGGTGAGAGAGTAACTTCAAATATGCCCAGATTACCAAAGCAGAGCTTGGTCTGGGCAGTATGGTTAAGAAAAGCCTCCTAGGAAGAATTGAAGAGCTTGTGCTGTCTACAACTTAACAAAACTGCCTATATGGCATTTGGAAACGGTCCCATAAACGCTTCATGTGGCTAGGAGTTTTCTTGTTCAAATATAATTTTAAGGGCTTATCTGCTCCTGCTGCTTATTTTGCATCTGGAGTCATAGCCCTGTGTTTGAAAAAATACATGATCTTCCACAGGTCTGATGTCTGAAGACTATTTATGTCAGGTAGGGAATAAGCAGCAGGAGCCAACAGACTCGAAGAACAAAGAGGAGTGGAATGTAGGAAATACAATAGAAATATTTCCAAACCGATTGCTTTGGAAAGCCTTCTGTAGGTCATCAGAGGCTGTTTAATAATGCAGATTTAATCAGGCTTTGCTAGGCTTAGCAGCCTCTTACCTCACCTGCTCCATGTGTTCTGAACAAAGGAATATTTGAAGCACTTGTCTGCTCAGATCATCTTTGAGAATGGGGGAGGCTATCCGGGTCACTAGGCTGGTGTTGGTTGGCTAGTTAATTACTATGGTCTTGGCTGATAGAGGAAAGAAGCAGAATCTACCTGGGTTTGGGAGTGGATTGGTCTTCTGTCATTGCATACTTGGTGGCCACAATAGACTCAGTGGAGTGTTTGACTGCAGGTTGAACAGCTGGGATGTGCAGTGTCCTGTAGAGAATTGGTGTGGTGTTGTGTTCAGAAGCCCCATTTCTCTTTAATTCATATAGATAATTTTTTTTATCCCAGGAAAATGTTGGCTGACATGCAGCATTTTGTACAGGCGCCAACTGCTTCAGCAAAAGACAAAGCTTTAATATCTGCACGTAGGGTCTGATGTTCAGTGTAACACTAACCACTCTTCCAACTGAGAGGACACTAATGTAAAAGAAAGTGGTTCTGCCTCAGCTAGGCCTGGATTATGATGGTGCTCTAGTAGTCAAAACAAGACAGGGTTGCAGATATTAAACACCCAGTTGTCTATTTATTTAAACCCTCAAAGAAGAAATCCTCCCCTCCTCTGGCACCCCACATGCACTTACAGGAGCAGCCCTTCTCCTTAAGTATCCTAATGGCCTCCTTATCCAGAAGTTGGCATGTTCAGCCAATAGGAACCTGAAGGTTTGCAAATTCAAGGCTGGACTCTAGAATTGAGACATTGCTGGGGGAAATAATCCATCTGACTGACTGGAGATGCGTCAACTTCCACTACCTTGTGAATCCGCTGGCTTCTGTTCTGTTGCTTAATATGGGGCATTTTGCTCATCTTTGAAACTACTGCGAAACTTTCTCTGCACTTTTGTGACTTCTTCCTTCATTTGCACAGTCTGCTTTTGTGTTCTTTTGTGGGCCTTCATCTCTTCCTTTACTCTCTTGTCCATTTCACTTCTGTCAGGTGTATCCAGAGCTGTTAAATATGTTAACGAGTTCCTGGCTCCAGCGTGTTGTACTCAGGTAATGGTCATGTGCGTTTATTGCAACCTGTCACTTGGACAGACTCCTCCAGTGCATGGTCTTGCAAACTAACCTTTCAGCAGGCATTCCTAGAGGATGGCTATTTCCATGATATAACTTGCCACTCACCTGAGATCACCTTCTGAAAGAACTTAGCTTTCACTACCAAGTCTAAGGTTTTGTTAGGGGAGAATCTGAATGACAGGTGATTGGGGTTGGATTTTTTTCAAGTGATCATCTACTAATGCCTGCTTAGCCTGTGTTTGATTAGTGATTGATTTGCTTGTTCCTTCCAGGTGTCTCAAAAGCTGTTGGGCACATCAATAAAACAATTGCACCTGCACTGATTAGCAAGGTAGGAGCATTCGTTGTTTAACCTCATTTAACGCAAGTAGATTTTCTAGCTCTATTTTTTTTGTCCCTTTTTAAAGGAGCTGGATGTGTAGCTGGCCTGTGTATGAGTGCATGAGAACAAATCGACCTAAAATAACTCTCTTCTGAATCCAGTAACTGCTTCCATTAAAAAGTGCAAATGTAACCCTAACTTAGCCAGAATAGCATCACTTGTTCTGGTCATCTGTGACTTAGTCTGGGGTAATGTTGCATGTGTTGCTGCATACAACAGTCTAAATGGTGAACTCAGTGCATATTTATTCCTGGTGTCCAGCATTCAAAATGAAAATGTAATGGCACTTCATTCTGACAGCTGTCTTTTAAAGAAAGCATGGGGTTTGGTTTCATATATAGCTTCAGTTTGTCTGAAGGAGTCCATCTGATTACAAAGCTATTCTGAAGTCATACTCTTGAGTGTAGAGTCTCATTGAGCTAGGATCACTGGACCTTTGTACTTGCTAAAGGAGGAATATAAACCTTCATTGGTTTCTCCTCTGCCAGGCCAGGATGAGGCCAAGGGCAGTGTCCTTCAAATGAGGCATGTTTAAGGGTGTCCTTCAGAGTTCAAGAGTAAGACAGTTGGAATTCACCAGGGTTTGAGTTTCCTATTGGCTCTCTTTGGTGTATCCACTGAACTTCAAGTCCTGCTATAATTAGCTAGAAGCTGAAATTCACATACAATCACAATGCATGTCTAGCCTCTTAGCTCTGCTGCTACTTAGTTACCCTCATGAAATTCTTCATGTCTGCCGGACATACACCTGAGGTATCATCTGACCTCAAATTAGTGACAGGTTTTGAAGTTGAAATTTGGGGGGAATCTACAGGTAGGTGACACTGGAGAAGGGGGATTGCTTTGAACTGTACAGCATGGCTTTATTTCTTGGGGTTTCACTCTTCTTCCCTTTGCAGAACATAAACGTTGTGGAGCAAGAGAAGATTGACAAACTGATGCTGGAGATGGATGGATCAGAAAACAAGTGTAAGTGTCTTTTTCCACAACACACAGATGTACCTTTTCAGCACCAGGAATGTGCCGCATTGTGGTGCAAAGTAATTGAGGTTGTTTGGGAGGGCCAAGAGAAGTGTACTCTATCCATGATTAACCCTACATCATGGTGCTGAAGTAGTTGATGGCCATCTCTAATTGAGTAAAGGGATAGCTGTTAAGAAATAAGGCATCCACTTCACAATCAGTTCTGCTGCTGTGATTGTAGGTACTGTGTACCTACTAGGATGTATACTGGCAGTGCGTGTGCCCATAGAGACTTTCATGAGAATTCCATGTCTAAACTATTGTAAGTTACTCTGAACTTCATGCCATCTTAGAGTGGGAGTGAAGGAAAGGGGAGTTGTATAAGTTTGTGGTTTATACATTTTAAAACAGTTATCACAATAGTGCTGCTGAGGTGTTGCTTTTTGAGGAGGATTGGCATTGTCTATATAAACCATGTAATTGTTTTGTTTTTGTTTCAGCCAAGTTTGGGGCTAATGCCATTCTGGGTGTGTCTCTGGCTGTGTGCAAAGCCGGTGCTGCTGAGAAGGGGGTCCCCCTGTATCGTCACATTGCTGACCTTGCGGGAAACCCAGAAGTCATCCTGCCAGTTCCTGTAGGTTTCCTGAGTCAGACATTTGGATACTTAATCTGCCTGGGTGGCATTTTCCTCTGTGATTTAGGAGCACAAGTCTCATTGACTTTCACAGGGCCTCTTGCTTCTAACTCATGTGTGCTTGAAAAATCTCATTCCCCATCCTTTGAAGACTGACTATGCAAGATGCATTAGCACAGTACTCTGATTTGGGAGAGCAGCCTATCTCTTGGCCTCAGGAATTTGAGGGTCTCCTAGTAGAACCCGTCTGGATTGTCACCCTTGGTTTAAAGCACAGATGAAATAGACCTACCTATGCATGGTGGTCTTCATTGTAAACTCAAGTGACAGGAGAGTTAAGGAGCAACTCTCCCTTGATTCCTTATTCAGGGAGAGCATGCAAGAGTTTCATGCAGAATAAGAATGCATTCCATGTCCAGGGTGAGTGAGCCAGCAGCATAGTAGAATGGGGTCCAAATGATTAGGTGTTTGATCCTACACCTGTGATTCAGTAGGTGTGTTTCCGTTGATTTCCACAGGTCCAGGATAAGGGTGGGTGTTCTGGACAGCTTGTTTGGTGGAAAGGGAAATGGGCATATCTCATTGCACTGCTTAGTTACACTGTATTGGTCATGGCTAAAGATGGAGGGCGAAGTGGAGTAGCTAACTCTTCCTCTGTTCTCTTCTGTCAAGGCTTTCAATGTGATCAATGGTGGGTCCCATGCTGGTAACAAGCTGGCCATGCAGGAGTTCATGATCCTCCCGGTTGGTGCTGAGAGCTTCAAGGAAGCAATGCGTATTGGTGCTGAGGTCTACCACAACTTGAAGAATGTCATCAAGGAGAAGTATGGAAAGGATGCAACCAATGTGGGTGACGAGGGTGGTTTTGCACCCAACATCTTGGAGAACAAAGAAGGTACAAAGCAGAGATGAGTGGAGAAACTAGAACTCTACCAACAGTCGTGTGCAAGGCTGTGTAACTGGCTCAGCTGCTTCAGCCCATCATAGGCTCCAAATATGTCAGGCTACTGGCCTAACAGTCTTGCTGATCTCTGGTGGAGGGACTTCTTCCTTTCTATTAGCTCTTAATGGTCACTGAAGTATACATCCATCCCCCTTCCATTTTCCCAGAGGGGCTGGTCCAGTCGCATAGGGCTTCCAGTGCAAAGCTGGTGTACTGAATGCCCCCTATCACTGACTCCAGAAGGCTAAATGGCCAACAGGAGATGGAGACATACTTGGCCATGTGCGGGTAGGGACTAGTAGCTCCATTCCATGAATTCATGTGGATTAACAAGGTGATATAATTTTTCCATAAATTTCATTTCCTATGTATGCTGGGTGGAGGACACCCCATCCCAGCTAGCAGTGTGGTTAAACTCTTCTAGTTCTTATGCCTAAGGTTGCTGTTGCTCAAAAGTAAATAAGTGAAGAGACTTCACTGGGGCTGGTCTGTCTCCTAATGCTCCAGAGAGAAGGGACAGCTTGCACTGTAATAATCAGTGAGCAAGAAAAGCTGCTGGGGAAGTGGAACAAAGGTGGCCTCTGTTCCAATTCCTCAGTCCCTGAGACAGCACAAGCCTCCGGGAAAGGGGATCTGCTTTCCAGCAACATGGAAAATACATTTACCGAGGAGCCTCCAGCAAATGCTGTGTGTCTGCCAAGTTGGTGGCAGGGGAGCAGCCTCTGAGCCACAGGGGAACTGAACACCTCTGCATCAGCAGAAAGCTGTTTCAGTTTTGAATGTAACTGACAGTTTTCACTGTAACCATTATGGTGCATAACTGTCCAACCTCTACATAGCAGTCCCTTCAGCAACATTAGAGATGCTTGAGCAAACACTAGAGTCCCAGAGTCTCTGACTCTACAGGCAGCTTCTTCCCCTTCATGGTACTGAATGGACAGTCTATTGGTTTTCTACACTGGCATTTTTTAAAAATGAAGCTGCTGGTTAAATATAAATAGCAAACAATTAACACAACTCTTTGAGTTCTGGAAGTTCCACAGACTTGTGTTAGTACTGGCTGCTGCTTTTGCAGCTTGCCCTACTCTAATATCAACTGTTTACTTTTTCTAAAAAGTACTGATCAAAGTTGTTACTGTACACAGTCTGGCAGGTCCAGCAGCCACTCTCCTCTAAATCTGGGAGAGGCCATGGAGGGATGGGTTTGTATTTCTGTTGCATGGGTGATCATCCAGCACTTTGCTCTTCAGACTGCCAAGTGGTATCATGTTTTAGAGGATTCATCAGCCATGCCTCCTGTCAGAAATAACCTCTCATTTCCAAGGAAAAGAGGGGAATGTGTGTAACTGGAATCCTGACAGATCACTAGGGGAAATACAGTCCTCTTCTGTCCCACTCAACATCAGGCTAAATTTACTACTTTGACTTCTATTAATGCCTCTCAGGACCTTTCCCCTTACCAGCTCTGTCTGTGCTTCTGCAGGAGTTGAAACTAGACAGGATTCAGGCAGGCCATTACTTCGTGCCTAGCTAAATTCCCACTGCAGTTGAAACTGGAAATGCTATTCATTTCCTGTCCTTTAATTGTTAACTGATGTTGATATGGGCAGTTGCACTCCACCTCAGAGGTGGCTTCATGTCAATGGTGGGTGAAGATTGTTAAGTATCTCTGTGAGGCTGATATGGGGTATCATAAAGATAAATGAAGTGGTAAAATGCTCCAGGAGTATCTGGTGCTGTACAGTCATTGGTCAATAAGACCTTGTAACACCCCTAAAAGGCTGGTAAGGAATAATCTCATTTTACAGATGGGGAGAGGTCAGTGACTTGCCCAAGGCCCCCCGGATAAGATAGTAATAGAATGTGGATCATCTTGAGGCTTACAGCATGCATTTTCTACAAAAGTGGTGTTAAAAGTGTTACCCAGGAATTCATTATAACCCACTATCTAACCTTCCAGCTCTGGAGCTGCTGAAGACTGCGATCAGCAAGGCTGGCTACACTGACAAGGTGGTCATTGGGATGGATGTGGCTGCCTCAGAGTTCTATCGTGATGGAAAGTACGACCTGGACTTCAAGTCTCCTGATGACCCCAGCAGATACATCTCTCCTGACCAGCTGGCTGATCTGTACAAGAGCTTTATCAAGAGCTACCCATGTAAGTGGTACATGCTGCTCAGTTAACAGGCAGCCAGTAATAGACGGTGTACTCCCTGGCAGGTCTTCCTCCTCCCACCACCTCTTGGTGCACTGCAAGAGGACAGACAGGAGTAGAACTCAAGAAACTGAGTGGGCTGGAGTGGAGGTTAAACAGTTCATAAAATAGCCTTTAATCCTGTGCTTGGGATTTGCTTCGTAGTAGATGCAGTTTCAAAGCTGCTTATGCAAAGTCCTGAGCAGGGAGGTGTCAGGTGCATAAGTAGATGTCATAACCCTAAACATCACCTGGCTATAATTAGCTTTGCCTTTAGGAGCACTAGACTCTGTTAAATGATATTTCAAGTGCCACGGCTTGAACTCTTCCTGGATGCTGAGGCTGTTAATTAAAAAACCCCTTCTGCTTCCCTTCTCAGTGGTGTCGGTTGAAGATCCCTTTGACCAGGATGACTGGTCAGCTTGGAAGAAGTTCACTGCCAGCGTGGGTGTTCAAGTGGTGGGTGATGACCTGACTGTGACCAATCCTAAGCGTATTGCTAAAGCTGTGGAGGAGAAATCATGCAACTGCCTGTTGCTCAAAGTGAACCAGATTGGCTCTGTCATGGAATCCCTGCAGGCGTAAGTCACCTTACAGATATACAGACCAACTTCATAACATCACTGTGGGGCTAGGTACTTGCACTTCAAATACCACCTGAATTACTTACACACACACACACACAAAACTGTCTTCTTCCTCCTGATGGAAGAGTATTCAGTGCAGTGCTTGAAACATCTTAAAACAAGTCAGCCACAAGCTGTGGAGCAATGGGCTGGATGACTGTTTCGCTTCTCTGAATAACTCTCTTGGCAGTGCATCATTGCATCCTTAACACCAATATCAACATTAACTGAATAAACCTGAAGCTGGATCATGCAGTAATTAGCAATACTTGGTATCCTTTGTACGAGTGGTGAGAATCTTACTCCTATTTCTCTTGCTTTAGCTGCAAGCTTGCGCAGTCCAATGGCTGGGGTGTGATGGTGAGTCACCGTTCTGGAGAGACTGAAGATACCTTCATTGCTGACCTGGTGGTTGGTCTCTGCACTGGACAGGTCAGTGTCTGTACCTGGAATGGTCCCCCTCTAGTCACCTGGCTTTCTTCTTTCATAGAACAGAAGTCATTTTGTAGCAAGAAATAGATGATCCTAATGACCTCTGAGGCACAAGGATTTCCCTCTATTGCTATATGGGAGGCCACCAATCTGTAATAGTAGCTATGGCAAAACATACTGATGCTCTTTCTCAGTAAGCGGAGATATTGTTTCCTTGTGATGTCACTACTAAAACAAGGGAGGAATCTTTCAGATTAATCCATGTGGGTGTGCCAGGATTTCCTGATACTGTAACTTCCAGCAATAAAATGAGTGAGTGCACTATTCACTGCTGGAATCCAATTTCCACCCAGCTTAATTCAGGTTAGCTGATCAAACTTCTGATTGTTTCTGTCCTTCCACCATGCTCAACTCGATTTATTATTATTAAGGACATGATTGTTCTTATCTCCTACCATAGGAGGGCATTTGTCTTCACACCTTCAACTCTTAAGAGCAGATCTGTTTTAACCCCAAAGTAACTTACTGACCTTTCTTTCAGATCAAGACTGGTGCCCCTTGCAGATCTGAGCGTCTAGCAAAGTACAATCAGCTCCTGAGGTGAGGATTGCTCTGGATTGGAGTGGGGAGGAAGGGGACTAAGTAGCCTGCGGGCTTGCTCTAAGAACAGGGTATAAGACATTGTCCGTCTGACGACTTGGTCTCTGGTGATGCTGTGCTGGCTCTCCAAGAGTCCAGTGGAACCAGAGCAGTCTCCATTGCCATGCTAGGGCACATGCTAACACTGGCTAAGACCTTCCTAGCTGACTGTAGGGAGACCAGTGGGTGCTGCCATGCATTCTGGACTGACCAAATACAAAGGGCTAAGTGCCTCAAAGATTTGGGGGGGTCCCTAGCTGGCCCTTGTAGAACTTTCCATGTTGCCCCTGTGGGCTTATAAACATAGGTGGTGTAGCCACAGCTTGGTCCCTCTATTCAAATGAAGAAGCCCTTATCTCGTGACCTGTGGCAACCCTAGTTCTATGAAATGCTACCACTTTTAGCTCAGAAAACATAAATAATCAGCCAATGTCTGTGCTGCTTATGCTATGCCATGCCTTGACAGCAACTGGAGTCATTGCCCTTGGTATGGACGGCACTGCACTTAAACACACTGAATACACCACAGGGAGATTATAGTTAGGAAGTATCCTGCAATACCCGAGAGTTGCTTGGCATGAGGTGTAGACGTTAACTGTTCATGTGAAGGTCAGCAGAATGTCTTGTCCATAGCTGGGTGGGGCACAGCATGCAATGCATGTGGTCAGCTACTAAGCAGACTCTTGACTCCTCCATGGGTATGACATGAAGGAAAATACTGTCCCTCGCCAAGGTGCTTGTGCCCCACAAAAAGACAAGCCCAAATTCAGCTGCATATTTGGAAACCGCATATGATCAGTGGCACAGTGTAAAACACGCTAGCTTGTGTTGGCTGCTGAACTTCGGTTTTGTGGCAGAAATGTCACAGGGAGGGCTTCAAGCGTGTGTGGTGAGATCACTGTCCTCTACAGTACTACTCTGTGGGTGGGTTTTGCTCCCTCACTGTTGTTGCTGCCAGTCCAGCCAGGCAGTCATGCAAATAGATGTACCACGTTCTGTGCTTACACTCCTTTCTCTTTTGTTTGGTCCCCCTCTTTTCCCAAACAGAATTGAGGAGGAACTCGGAAGCAAGGCCCGCTTTGCCGGCAGGAACTTCAGGAACCCCCGTATCAACTAAGCTCCGCGGGTCAGACAGCCCTGGTTCTGGTTTAAAGCACTAGTCACCTGATTAGACCATTATTTACCTGTATTAGAAAGAAGGGCAGCTGAAGGAACAAGACCAGTTTGCAGGGCCTCTCACCCTAGACTGTATTTCACCTAGTGTTCCCCAGCTCTACCTGTTGCTCTTAAGCGCTTTGATGCTTCTGTAGAACAGTCCCTCTGGGGGTTTTGTGTATTTAAAAAATTTGAACCATGTTTTAAGACCCCACTTTGACCTTGCTGAGTGTGGGCATAAACCTATACTTCCCCCTGTTTAAGTGTGTGGAGCTGTGTAACTTGCAGTGCAGCCTGAGGTTCCTGCAAACAGGAAATAGTAGTGTTGTGAGGCAAATAAAAGCATCAAACAGCCCAGCAGTGAGTGTTGCCTGGAGTTATTCCGTGAGAAGTCTCACTGGTGTGCACCCCTTCCCTATCCCTAGTCTGTGCGCGCGCACACCTACTGCTGAAGGCTCTCCTATTGTGGGTCCTGGCTAGTGGCATGCATGGTGTTCGTTGTCCCCACAAAAAGCTGCATCTTAGCTGTGTTTGCCCTTCACAGATCGATTTCCCAGCACATCTAGTGATGTGCCACACTGCTGCTGAGAATTCACTTAGCCAAGTTAGCCCCTCTTGAAAACAGGGCTTTCTCATGAGGAGAGAGCTTTGGGGCATTCTCTGAACTCTTGCAGTCTCCTCACCTCATAGTGTGCATGTTCTCGCTCTCCCACCCCTGAAAGTTGGTATAAGAGTTGCAATCACTTGTTTATTTTCAGCATTCAGTGCAAACTGTTTACATGCCTGGAGGTCAATAAGGCTTCTTATGCCTATGCCTCTTCAATACCACTGTATTTTGTTTCACGTTTGGGGGCTTTAGCTGTAGGAGGTTGGAGAGAGCAGAGTGAGGTTTAAGCAGAAATACAGATGCAGATTTGGTCAGGTGCATCTAACTCGTATAGTCCAGAACAGCCCTGGTAATGTGGCCAGAAGTCCTTGTGTGCCACCTTCCTTAGGCTGGTTTGATAAATTTTTCAAACTGTAAGGATCACCTTTCAGGACTAGCCATGTAATAGCAGTTGTTTGGTCCTTTCCACAATGTCTCCTAGCACTGATGCAAGGCATTACTTCCCTAGTTCATAGGACTCCCTTTCCACCAATCCATGTAGTTTCTCATCCTCTTGCAAGGGAACAAGTGTTTGCCAAATATTTGTTTAAACTCCCAAGACCCTGTAGTTTTCTGCACAGGGTGACTTGGCCTGCTTGACACTGAGAAGACATGATGGCAGTATTAGCAAAATATGTGTCTGTTTTATCTTCCTGGCAGGACATTTATTGCTGGGAGGAAAAGGGGTTTGGTTTCCTTCCCAGGCTTAGCAAGTGAAAACTAGATACTTTAATCCTCTGTGGCTGGATTCTGCATAGTACCCCCAGAGCAGGATTTTACAATGTTATTGAACTTCCCAGGAGACTGCAAAAACACACCAGGTGGTGCAGAAAGGAGGAAGGATTGCTCTGAGCAGTTTTTATTTTCCTTAATGGCTGGCTTGCAGGGAGAGATAAATCTCCTTCTTGCCAATTCTCTGTAATAACTGTTTTACTAGTCTTTCAATTTCAGCACATTAAAATACCTATTACTGAAAACTATTTACCCACACAGAGAGGGATAATGCCCCCTTGTGAACATTGTGGTGTATTGCTGTCATAAATGGTTTTTTTAAAAAAAAACCAAATTACCTGGTTTCCCTATTAAAATGCAGGTGTGTTTAAGATCTTTAAATTAGCCTTGTATGATAGGAGTGACACCACTTAAACAGGAGCAGATTTATTTTAAAATAAATGCTTAACTAAAAAGCTGGATGTCTAAGAATTTCTTCGCTGTTTAAAAAAAAAGTCTTTCAGCAGTAGTCTTATGAAATCAGATTTTTAAAAGCCAGAATATTAGCATTAAGAAAAGGAGTACTTGTGGCACCTTAGAGACTAACCAATTTATTTGAGCATAAGCTTTCGTGAGCTACAGCTCACTTCATCGGATGCATCTGAAATGTAGCTCACGAAAGCTTATGCTCAAATAAATTGGTTAGTCTCTAAGGTGCCACAAGTCCTCCTTTTCTTTTTGCGAATACAGACTAACACGGCTGTTACTCTGAAACCTGTAATATTAGCATTACCCTATATAATCTGTAGATGACAAATATGCATGGCTGCAGGCATGCATCAGCATCTAGTCTCATCTGCAGCAGTGAATGTGTTTTTTAATTATTACTAACTCACTGTCCACTGAGATCAGGGAACACCTATTTTACTTCTGGCTTTGCTTCTGGATTCCCCCTGAGAACCTGGAAAAGCCATTTAAATGCTCCATGTCTTAGTCTCCCCATCTGTTGAAATTCTGATTATCTTCACCAAGTATGTGGTGAGGATTGATTCATTACAGCTGAAACACTCCATTACTCTCTACCTAAATATTTTTAATGTAAACCCTTTTTTTGTCCTGTGCGTGTCTCAGTTCAGTTCCCCATTGCAGGCTTCCAACCTCACAATTCCTAATTCCAGAATGTCAGAACAGGAAACACAAAGAAGGCTGAATTAACACCACTGCACAGGCAGAAAAGCCCTTGTGCTATTTGGGGATGGTTTCCTCTGAAGCAAATGCGAGTCCTGGGATCCTGACAAAAGCAACATATTGAAAACTCAAATAATGTTCATGTCAGCAACTAAGTCCGGGCAGCCTGGTCTCGTGGTTGCAACAAGACTTCAGCCTACCAGTTAGCACTGAAAACTGATGGGGGCAGGCCCAGGAGTGAAGCTAAGGGTCATAGCCAAGTGTCAGAAGCCTAAGCCACAGTGTTAGCTGGAGTCATCGGCAGAAGGTAGAGCCAAGGGTCTGAGTCAGCAATCAGAAGAAGCTGGGGCTAGAGACCAGGACCAAGCACCAAGCTGCAGGCTAGGAATACAGTGAGTAGCTACTGGACTGCTCCTACAGTTGAGTATCAGCTTCCTGACTCCTTCAACCAGCATAGTCAATCTAACAGCTTCTATCAGGGCCAGCTGTGTGCAGTAGGTTGCTAGGAGCCTTGCTTTGCAGCAGATTAGGCCCCTGATATAAGGCCATACATGGGGGAAAAGAAGGAATGGAAGGATCTGTCCACACGGGGCCCCAAGAGCAATTGCTCTGTTTTTAGTGGCAGAAGTGTGGTTTTTAATTTTAAACTAGCTGTAAGAGGGCTCTTTTCCTTTGAGCTCCCCTGGGTTGTGCGTTCAAGGAAGACATGTGGCCACACGTAGTCACCTTAAGTCTTGGAGGAAAGCAAGTGCCTGTGAGACGCTCAGCGAAGCAGGAATTGGAGTTGTTGTGAGAAAGCAGAGATTTAGGAAAAGAAAAACTGAACTAGAGGTTGAGCGGTTCTGAGAGAAGCAGGACAAGACTGTTCCTGGTTACGGGGAGAAGAAAGTCTTGTTCAGCCAACAGAGGAGGCCCAAGTTAGCACTGTCCTAAAAGGAGCGAAAGCAAACATTGATGCTTGTAAGCTTTTGGGAGACGTTAGATCTACGTAGTACTGAGACAGATTATAGCTCTGAATGGATCTAGCCGAGGGGAATTTTTATGTTCCTTTATTATTTCATTACGGGTATTTATTAAAGCATCCCAAGCATCTTGGCCTGTGGGTGAGTTTGGATCCAAGAACAGGAATTTCCAGCCTGGGGATGTTTGTACTGGACCATGGACCTGTATCCACCTGGACTAGGGGCAGGTTCAGATTCCCAGCTTCAGCCCTGGCTTCTAGCTAGCCCTAACATCCACTCAGTGCTGTTGTGGAAGGGTTTGGACATGCACCTGGCTGAGGAATACATCTCCCTGCAAAAACACGAGCTTGTACAGTGAAAATCTCACTGCTTTGTTGGACAGTTAGAAACCATTTCTGCTTAATAGGTTTATTTCCTCTGACATGCTTTTCTTGAGAGGCTTTACTATAAACTCCAAATTTACCAGCCCAAGCCTGCTGCATGGTAAATACCTCTCTGATTTGTTCTTTTATCAGGTATTGGTTTAAGCTGGTTGTGCTCTACGTAGATTTGAAACCCTGCACCCTTTTCACATATTACTGAGCTTTGAATTAGGCCTACTAAATGAATAAACCAGCTAATTACGCACAAATCCTATCAAGGGATTTTTCTTCCTGCCTGTCGAAGAGGCAAGCTTGTAAAATGACAAGTAAAAGGGGTTAGTGCAATCTTTATCATAAAGTCATGTTAAAAGACTCATGAGCCTTTATTTTCCATTAATTGCTTGGGAAGATGAGGGGTGGATAGTACTGGCTACAGATGGGCATGATGGTAGGCCGCTTTCAGACTTCTCTTGCAAAGCACTGTGCTCCTATATCTCCCTCCCCTCCCCTGGGAATTTTGGTGAACCCCCAGGTGCAGTGAACTGTGGGGCATGTGAGCAAAAAGGCTGTGATGGTGCCCATAAAGTGGTGATGATGTGTGAAAGTGGCTTCTTTCCAGTACCAAAGGGGTTAACAGGTGGGTGCAGCTACCCCCACCCTGTCTCTTGGCAAGAAGTGTAGAGGTGGGGCAGGAAGTATAAGAGCAGGGCCCTGATGTTCAGTTGGAGCTGGACCAGGGAAGGAGGCTGATATCCCTCCCAGGGTGCTGAGCCCTCAGCCAAGTTGCCAACTGCCAGCAGGGAAAAAAGGCAATCCACGATCCCAGGAGCAGGGAGGAAGCGCTGCCTGACCATGAGACTGAGTCAGGTTCAGTGACGATGGAGCAGCGCCAGCAGGAGCCGGTAGGGAGTAACCAGGGGAAACAAGACTTTGGTCTAGTTGCACTGCCAGGATACGAGGCAGCGACTGCCCGTTGACCCTGTGGCAGGATTGTCTGGGTGGTGACCCTATAGAGCAGCATGGGCCCAGCCCACCCGAATCCCAGCCCTGTACATGGGGTTGTTTGCGTGCTAACCTTGAGGCCAGAAATCTGGAAATATGGACTGCTTGCTTGCTCAGCCCTCACCTTCGGAGGCCTGAGACCTCGACTGCCTGTTGACGTGCTGAACTTGTACTTACAATCTTGAACTGTCAATTGTGCACTTGTGTGACCGCAAGCCAGGCCGCTGACCGCTTCACCCAGTGGGCGTACTGATCCCCTGACGCTGCCACAGGATGTGGAAAGCCGACATAGGGTAGAGGACCCACGGCCGGTTCTAGGCAGGGATGGCTGAATTTCTGGGTGCTCTGCTGTCAGCATGTACCCCAAATCCAACGACACCCCTCCCAGGTTCTCTCCTATGGACATTTTAGGCTGAGCAGTTGGATTCATGCTGAATTCTTTGTTGAACTGGTACCCAGACAGAGAGTCACAGGCAGGCGCTAGGCTCCCTCCCAGCAGCCTTTCTACCCACATACCCTGCTCTGAGGCCTGAAAGTGGAAGGCTAGTAAGTTGGGTGGGTCTATTCTCAACTTAGCAAAGTGTCTATGTCTCTTAGATGCCCCATCTTCTCCTCTTGGCTATGTTACCTCCCTCCTGGCTATATTTCTGAATGTATGCTAAAGGTCACAATTTCATCCTGGCCTTCTCTGGGCCTCTAGTTTTGTCTCTGAATTCTTTTAATAAATTTAAAAAAAAAACAAACCCTGGTTTCTGTCCGAGGAACAATCTCCTCCGCTGGTGTCAGTTGCAAAGTGTTAGCTATAGAGAGCTACACCAATTTGACTTACCCAAGCAGGTCTGGGCCAATGTGTTCAGTTGTGATCATATAAATGTGGGGAGAGAGCGAGACCTGGCTGGACTTCCCTTCAGTCCGCACGGATCACTGCTTGGATCCATTAGCCCATCCCTATCGGTAGGAAAACAGCCTTCTCTTGCTGTTAGCTAATGAAATCTGTTGGGCAGCTTGCGTGCTTGCCGTCTGCACGGGAAGGTTTGGGGTTCAAACCCAGTTGAAGATGCAGGGTGGGGGGTTGTTCCAGGTGCCTGTAACATCATTTATTTTTACCTTTTTTTTCTTTTTTTCATTTTAAACTAGGAAATTACCCACTAAGATCTGTGTTAAAAGAACATTAGGTAGGTGGCCAAGTAAAGCGCTCAAAGGTCAGGTTGCCAGTTGTCCCTGAACCCCTAATTCAGAGCCTGTTGATGTATGCATTATGCTACAATCTTCAATTACATGATCCCACACTGTGTTTTCCACAGGCCCTGGCCTCCTTCGGTGCACACGATGGATGCATAAGGGGTCAGAATTAAGAGTGCTGGGGCAATTGACAGTCTGGCATTTCCTAACTTTCAAGTGCTCCAGTTTGCAAGTTAAGTAACCTCTTTTTAACAGAGATTTTTGTATTTGAAACCGGTTTAAACCCTGGCAACCGAACCTGGAATAATCTGTTAGCAAAAACAACCATTGAGCCTCATCAGGATGCAAGCCGCTGGCAAATACCCCAACGAGTGAAGTTATTGTTTGCTTTTCTCAGAACAATGTCAATCTAAGGGGAGGTTTCATTGAACAGCAGCCTGCCCAGCACCCAACATCTGTCCCATTCATTCTACTTCTCTGCTTGCCACTTAGCTGTGATGATGATGGGGTGCCATAGATGTGCCATAACAGATACAAGTGGCGAGGTGGGGCTCATTTGGGTTTATGTATGCAGTAGGGATTGCAGAGCTTTACACCCAAATAACATGCTTCCTGCCGTGAGAAGGGTACAGCTCTATCTAGCATTGCTTCTCACACCCCACCCCCCCCGTGCAAGACTGGGGCTGGCTTTGCCGCTCACTCAAACCCTGCCTGCCCCCACCCGAGGCGGGGGCTGGCCAAGGGACTGTCCTGGCCAAAACCGGATGTATGGTCACCCTATTTATAGATAAGGATTTAAACTACGTGGAAGAAATGTGGCCAAAGATCCTCTGGTGGCTTTTTCATTTGGGGAGAGGGAAGGACAGGATTTGGGTGCCCAAGTTTTTTTAAAACAAACCTAAAATGGCAGAGAGGAGCCCTTCCCAGCCTCTGCACCCGATTCTTTCCCCACTCGGCGCATCTTGCTGAGCAGTCTCTGAAATCCTCTCCTGGGATTTAACTTTGAAAGCCCCACCCAGTTGTCTGGCTTGGTGAAGTAGGGCAGCAGTTCTCAAACTGTGGTTCGGGACCCTGAAGTGGGTTGGGACCCTGTTTTAATGGGGTCACCAGGGCTGGCATTAGACTTGCTGGGGCCCAGGGCTGAAGCTTGAGCCCTACTGCCTGGGGCCAAAGCCCAAGGCTTTCAGCCATGAACGAGGGGCTCAGGCTTTGGCTTTGGCTTTAGCCTCGGCTGGTGGGGCTCAGGTTACAGGCCCCCGTCCAGGGCTGAACCCTTGGGCTTTGGCTCCCCCAGCCCGGGGCGGCAGGGCTCAGGTGTAGTAATTTTTGTTGTCAGAAGGGGGTCGCGGTGCAGTGAAGTTTAAGAACCCCTGAAGCAGGGGATGTCTTGCTTGTAATGGGCACCTGTGAAACGTGAATGCCACTGCCCAGGTCCTGGCCGCCCCACGCTGCCCCATGGCGCTCTCATGCCAAAGGCACAAGGGGGGGGCGTGTGGAGCATAGAGCAAGTAGAGTGTGGGGAGTGGTTTTGCGGGAATGATGGGTGCGGGGAGGGTTTTTGGGGAGGAGTTGGTGGTGGCGCAGGTTTAGCACACGGTAGCAAGGAGGCTGTCCTGAGAGTAGGAGGCGGTGGTAAACGAGGCTGTGAAGTTGGGGGGGTTACGAGACAACAGGCAGGAGCCAAGCTCCCCAAAGCTGAGGCAGCACCATTAGGAGCAATGCAAGGAGGGAGGGTGGGAACGAGCTTTCACAACTCTGCACCCCTCATTTGCGGCCTGGTCCCTCTGCATCTGTTATTTCTATGACTGGAGGGCCGAGGTGCCCCGGTGCATTATGCTAGTCCCTGTAGGGGCACCAGGAGAGGCAATTCCTGCCTCAAAGAGCTTACAGCCTAAATAGACAAAGGAAGTGTTGCTATCCCAGTTTCACAGATGAGGCACAGGGTCAACTAAGTGAGGCCCAAGAGCCTGCCGGAAGTCTGTGGTAGGGCCAAGATTTGCACCTAGGTCTCCCGCGTGCTAGACCAGTGCCCTAAACACAGGGCCACCCTCTCGCTCGAAGAGCGGAGCTTGTTTTAGATGCTGTTTCTGCTCAGACTCTGTAAGCCAGGGCTGAAGCTCTGGCATGAACCTTCTCAGACAGAAGATCTCTATGTGCCACTTCAAGCATCCCACAGAAATCTGAGCCACAACAGTGTTTGCATTGAGTCGCCATGCCCTTTAGTGGCCATGGGTAGGGATCTCCCGCAAGTCACACCCAGCTCTGCTCCCTCTCGCAGAGGTAGAAGCATTGTGACCGGAGCTGTCACTCTTTGAAGAAAATTTGTTAACTGCATCTTCTTGTCAACACTCCCTCGTTTCCATACACAGAGGGGCACAAACACACACGCCTCGCTCCACACATAAAGTGGGCTTTGGCATCAGACAAGGAAATCTCTGCTCAGGGCTAGTGCTAAGTATTAGCAGGCTAAGCAATTGCTTAGGGCCCCGAGCAGCTCAAGGGGCCCTCCATTCACTTTTCATTATAAGAACTTGCCTATTTTAGTGTTGGGGGGGGGGATATTTCTGTTTAGGGCCCCCAGTTGGCTATCGCTGGCTCTGTCCCTACTTGGCAGAACTAGGGAGTTGGGATAGCAGGATTTATTTTTTTTATTGTTTTATTTATTCATTCATTCTCAGAGCAGGCTTTCCCCCTGCTGTTGCTTGCCCACAGCAAGGAGAGGAAAGCAAAGTTGGACACATACTGGGATCAAAGAAGTGCTGGGATAGGCTCACTGCAACCCGAACTCTCTGCTAGAGACCCGCTAGCCACTGCTCTCATTTCAGGTAACTGCAGCCAGCATACCTTGCTTTTATCTAGCACCTTTCGTTCCACAATTTCAAAGGGCTTTGTCAGCTGTTAATTACGTTTCCCAGCACATCTTGACTGTGGGTAATAGTATCCGCATTTTACAGATGGGCAGACTGAGTAAGTGACTTACCCACAGACACAAGCTAGTGGTCGTTGTGGGAATCAAACCCAGGAGCCCTGGGTCCTAGCTCCCTGCTCTGATCACAAGATGCAGCCTCCCAGCACTTCACAATTACCGGGACCATTACATACCAGCTATGTGTTGGCTGCCAAAAAAGGCCTATTCTTGCAGCAAGATAACCATACCTGTCTTGTTTGTAAAATCCTAATAGAGATGAGGTTCTGTAATTTTCACCTTGATGTAGCTAGGCGAGGTCAACCCTGGGTCCCCTAACTGCACTGAGGTGAAATTTACCTGTGCCTTGTCTCCACTAGATTTTACAGATAGCTAACTTGTCTTGCTTAGGAGCAGCAAAGACACAGCCCCTGAATTTAAAAAGGCTGCGGAAGGAACTTAAAGTAGTGAGCCCTTTCTCCCCACAAAGGATGGTTTGCTTGCATGAAAAGAAGTGAATGACCCCTCAGCCACTTGGCTGGTGGGCCTGTTCAGAATGAAAGAAACTGAACAAAAGGTTCCAGGACATGTCTTGTCTTGTGCCTGTGTCCAGGAAATGGGGGACCAAAAGAGATCTATAAAGTGGGGCTCAGGATATCATCCCCATACCTGCTCTTACCCACTCCCCACAAAATTTCTGTCTGTTATGCCACCTCTTCTATGCTCCTTCTTTGCCACTCACACCTATACAATGGTCCTGCGTCACCTCATCTGGGCTCTGCTTCCTTTATAGTTCAAAAGCAGATTCTGTTTCCTGCTCCTTGTTAGCAGTATGCTCAATGAGCTTTCTGGGCACTCACTGTCTGGCTCTCTGTACTGTCACTGCTCACGGTCACGGCTTTTCCCATTATAGTCCCATCCTGTTAGCATGGGTGCCCAAACAAAGGAGCGTTGTCATTTACTAAAAGCTTTGTGCGTATCCCAGATGGGAGGGGGAGAGGAAGCACCGGGAGTTTCCTCCACTAGCCAAATAGCCTTCCCCCCACTTTGCAGAACTCCCAGCTTCCTCTAATCTACAGACACTAAATCAATCAGTTCTTCCTCTGGAGTGAAAGAGTAACTGACCTGCTATAGAAAAGGAGCCTTGTAGGGCAAATCTGCATCTGGGAGTGCCACCCATAATCCAAAATAGGGAAGTAATCAACATGCAAACCTGGGCTGGACAAATTCCTTTAGCTCCCTCCTATAGACTCTGGATCCTGAATTTGTTCCCTTGTCCTGTACTTGTGTTCTCGCTTAGAGCTGTGTGCAGCCAGTGTGAAACGCTACCAGATCAGAGTGGGTGCTTTTTACGCAGCTGTAGTTGATGACAAAGGTGCAGGGCAAGGATGAACTGGGCCTGAAGGGGTTGGAAAGTCCATTCTAACTTTTGGAGGTTCACCTTCTTATCAGGCTTGTGGGGTGGGTAGGGAGCAGACAAAATCGAATATAAATGAATTAAAGGCTGGAACATAACGGGTTTGAGTGATAAATTGGGGAAAGGAGCAGAAGTGGAAGGAGAGGAAACAGTCACAATGTACAGATCATCTGCCTGTACCAACCTAGTGTTTGGGGAAGAAAGGATCTTCTATCTGTACTACAGAGCACCGGCTCCTGTGTCGAGGAATAGCTAGTAAATTTAATCATGAGGGGTGTGGCTTATGGGCTTAAATTACAAGGGGTGGGGAACGGGTTCATAAACACAAACTTTGCAAACCCAAAACTTGACAAGGCCCGAGAGTTGTACACTAGCAAAACTACAGCCTGCTGATACCAGGTGTCAGCAAGGTGTGCTGCTGAACCTGTGCTGAATGCCATGAAGCCTTGACCAGAGTTTCTAAAAGAGTGCTGAACACAGTCTTTGCCTCCACTTGCAATCAAGCTAGGTTCAGCTCTGGCAACAGGCAATTTCACTGCTGTACCAAGGCTTACAAGGTTAACTCAGGAGCGGGAACATAGTCGTTTGCAGGGAGAGAACAAAGGCCTGGCACAGAGACCGGGGGGGTGTATTGTTCCCTGTGAAAATGATTTTTTAGAAATGCACATTGTTGGGTGCATTTCAAAAACGGAATGTTTGCTCTGCCTTGATTTCTTTGTGAGGTAGGGAATAAAATCATCCCAGATAGGGATGGCTGAGCAGCATCTAGAAAAGGGGTTTAAACCGCATCACAGATAGGGAACTCCCCCTTCATCACTCCCTTAGGTGAGCTAGATCCCGTCTTTTCCTGGTAGCCCTAGAGCTACCCTGAACACAGAAGCCAACTGGCCATATTTAGGATTGAGTCTGTTTCTTAGCAAACATTTTATGATGCTCTTTAAACTGAAATGTCATCCAAAAACACAAACTCCGGTATCCAGTGTTGCTTGAAAACGAATGGGGCCATCAATGTGCTGTACCAGCCACATGCGTCAGACTAACGGGCAAAGCTAAGACTTCATACATCAGCATGCCAAATGGCAGTGTCTCATTTTAAGTACTTTCTCCCACCCCCCACGGCCCGCAATGCTCCCTAAATTAACTCTCCTCTGCAGAAGGTTCTGGAATAACCTATGCAGTTAAAATCAACAGGAGTTCAGAAGTGAATTAGAAAGAAGCAATTCAACTACATGAGCAGATGCCTAAGACCCTTTAAATTGAAATTCCACCCACTAAAATCCTCTCTGCTGGGCATGGAATGACAAGAAGTTCAACCAATGAAACATGCATTGTGTCACAGGGACACACTCTGATTCGTTACCTGATGATTCTGAGGGCAGGGCACTGTTGCCCTTTTGTGGGAAATGGGGGAACACGACTTGTGAGCTAGCCTCTACTGGGGACGTTTTCAGACTTATTCTAAAACCTAGTCCACAAAATCAACTTTAAACCCAGTTGCAGCCACAGGGTAGCCCTGGTTTTAGGTGGCTTACGGCAACCTGCCCCTTTCTCCCTTAGCTTAGGTGATTTTTATAGTGACCAGACCCCTTTGTATTGACCTGGTTCTGTAAATGTCAAGCTGCCTTAAATCACCTAAACCCGATTCTGTGCTATCACTCTACCCAGGATTGAAATTGGTTTACTGAAGTGGATAGAAAATTTCCCAGTCTAGACAGACCCCGCCCCCCACCCCCCCAAAATACACAAACTCAGAGAGCTGGAAGCTCTGTCCCTAGACATTGCTCACCAATAAGAAGTGGGAGAGGGTGCAGATAAAGGGGGTGCTTTCTTGCCCTGAAACAGAGGAAGCTCTCCTATTCCTTCATTTCCTATAACAGCACTGTGACTGGAGCCAGAGGCCCCACTAGCCCTTACCTAGGTCGGTGCATAGGGTGATGCAGTGAGGTGAGGCTGGGGACTAGAGACCATCTCAGACTGCATCTAGCAAACTCAGTGCCTGCTTTACATCACTGGCACTAGCTAATGGGTAAGGTCCGACTGCAGGCTGGGCTCAGGAGCCTTCCTCACCATGTTCAGAAAAACCAAATGACATCTCAGAGCCCCCCCATATGTCACATACACCAATGCTTTTAAAAAAAAAACCACACGTACAAAAACCCCCAAGCATCTTGCACTAAATCCACATGCAACTGTATATAGATGATCCTAGAGGGTGCATGGGAATCTCCATGAAATAGTCACTTGCTAATTGGAGTGGAGTTGAGAGGAGCCTTTGAATCTATATGCAGTAATAATGACTGCACCGACTAGCACTTCCATGCTGGGTTTTTCCTGTTTAATTTTCTCATTACGTAACAGGGCTTTTTTGATTTTCCTTATTGCAACAGGTGCATCCTCCAACCTCCAGAACAAAAGCTGGGGTGGGAAAGCTAACTGACTGTCACCCTGTTCTTTCATTGCTGGACCCGCTGATCCATTCCACCAGATCACATTTGCCTTCTTTAAATACGTCCCAGCAGTGGTATTTACAGATCTACAACACTTGGCTTCTCATCCCATCAGCTGCAATAAACCTACTAAGAATACGGTAGATCTTAGTTTCTATGTATTATTTAATTTGTGTAATAAAAACTCTGCTAGCAAAAATGGGTGAATATGAATTAATAGCCGAGAGCCCTATTCTCCCATCAAGATCCAGGGAACATATGTTCGTAACTATCTATAGCTTTAAAATCTTCTCGGTTTCTAAACAGGAGAGGGACGCATCTTTGGGATGATGCTTGGTTTTTGCTGGTTTCTGTTTTGCTTAAATCAGCTTGGTGTTGCCCAGATTGTTCAAGATAGGGAGATTGTTAGGAAGCATGGTTCTAGTGGACTGAGCATAGGGCTAGGACACAGGAACTTGTAAGTTTTCTTCTTGCCTCTGCCACAGATTGACTGTGTGACCTTGGGAAGGACACTTCACATCTCTGTGCCTCATTTTCCCCATCTGTAATATGGAGGGAATGCTTCTGAAAAGTGAGGTTTGGAGGCTTCACTGTGCAGCAATCTGAAAAATTAAGTGCTGAGGGAAGAATTTCACAGGAACTGTGCTTGAAATGGAATATTTCCCCATTTCCATAACTATTTCCCCCTGTTTAAACCTCTACATTCAAATGTTTCATTAGAGCTAACGGAGTGGCAAGGGCCGGGGAAAGAGCAGCTATAATGGAAAGGTGAGAGTCAGAACCTCCTCCGGGAGGAACAGACGTGCAGTGGGAAGGGCAAAAATGCAAATCTTAAATCAATCCATCTCTCTGTCATGTATACTTTGGCCGTTTCTAATGGTTTAAAGCAAAGCCGGTCACTGAGGAGAAGGGAGACTTACAAATCCATCTACTACTGTCCGCACTAAAGGAAAAGTGGTGAATTTATAGTGGAAATGCAGTAAGTGCACAGACCAAGGGGTTCTACATTCGCAGTAGAGGATGGCTCACAAAATATCAAGGTAAACCTTCTTTGAACAAACAGCAATGCTGTGGGCTTTAGGGAAGACAGCAGTGTCAAACGGCTTTATGGGCTAATTCTCTCTCCGGTGCCCTGGATCCCTGTGTTCCTCAAAGGCGCAGCGATACCTATGTGACATTGCATTTCCGATTTCCCTCTTCCTCTGCTGTCCTAGTGTGTTGACGCTGAAGACCTTACCATCACTCATACTTAAACTTTCTACCTAGAGACAGGGATGGAAAGCTGGGTCAACAGATGAGGTAATGGGCCTGATTCTCCCTTGCCTAATACATTTACACCCTTGGAGGCAGATCCTCAGCTGGTGTAAATTGTCGTAGCTTGATTGACTTAAATGGAGCTATGACAATTTGCACCAGCTGAGGATTTGACCTCTCTGCTTTACACCATCTTCTCAACCTCAGGTTCCTCCCCTTTCAAGCTGGTGCTAAGCATGGAACTGGAAGCATTTCAGAGACAAGTCCCATGCCTCTGGGGGAGCTAACTTGCGTTCCTAGCCAATTGAAATATAGTTTCCAGGGCTTCTCTCCAACACTTCCCAGAGCAACAGTGAACGGTGGGTGTTATTCATAGTTACAGAGAACAGGGGAATTGAGTAGGGTACAGGATGGAAGAGAAAGATTTTGCTGTTAGTCTGAGTTGTTGGCAAGCCACAGAGAAGGAAATCTCAGAGAGATGGGTTTCACCTCCTTACCTCTGCCTTTTTGTGTTATTTTCCAAATCACACCTTGTTATAGTATTCCTACGCCCCTAAAGAGCATTTAATGAATTTGATACCAGGATACCTGTATATAAACCAATCTCCTAAACTTTACTTGTGAGTTTTCCATCCTTATAAATTAGTGTTGTTGGGTTTTTTAACTCATTTTATAATTTAAGCCTTATTATGCAAGACAAAAATGTTACCTTTTCATTTGTCAGTAGTATCCAGTTTTACAATAATTAGTTTTAAAGTAAAATACCCTTTAAATATCATTGATATTATTTGACTGTAATTTAATCTATTATAATAAATAATACAGATAAATAATGAACTCTGTGGGTATATATTAGGGTGACCAGATGTCCTGATATTACCAGTACCATCCCAATATTAGGGGCTTTGTCTTATATAAGCAATTATACCCTTTGCCCGGAAAAAAACCAGTGTCCCAATTTTTCACACTTGCTATCTGGTCACTCTAGTGTATATAATATTTACACTAAGGCTCCTTGACACCTCTCTGACAGTAAAAGAGGTTTTGAAGAGGGGGGGTAAATTACAGTTATATTTACTTTAAAGACTTTTTACAGTGCCAGAGCAGCATAAACAAGCCCTAGTATAAATATATTAAATTTAATATATTCTTCATTGCCATAGACCTAGAGTTATAAAGCAAAATGCTACAGTATTACATTGTAATGGTCCAACAACACTGCACTAATACAAGATACAGTGTTTAGGATCATAACTATGGTACTTTGTTAATGGAGACAACTTTCAGGCTATTATATGTCATTATAAAGAAGGTGTGTTAGGTTCCTACTGTATTTAATTCAACTGTGTTTTACATTTTTTTTTTAAAGCAAAGAATACCACTTCCCTGCAGTATAAACAGAAATAGGAATTTAAGGGGAAGAGCTATTAATCCCACTCATGAGGCAAGACCTTCATTAGTCATTCGTAGCTTCAGCACTTGTGACTTTGAAGGTGTACAAATCTATGGTTAGACAAATTTCATGTTCCACAGATGACCCTTATGTCTTCTTACTACAAGCAGCAGACCATGCCCAAGTAAGCAAAAATTATATAAGTGATATTTAGGGCTGAACTTTTTTGTTCAATTTCAGTGTGTATCCCCCTCTCCCCCTTTTTTTGCATAGTGCATATTCTGGGCTTTGATAAATGGGACTCACTAGACATTATGGTAAAGCAACGTGTGTTAATATTCATTGGGCAGAGCTGTACAGAAAATAATCTGAATCAGAGAAATGGAAAGCCTTTAAAAGAAAAAGCACAAATGAAAACACTTTTTTTCCCCACAAGGAAACTCTTTTCAAATACTTTGTTTCTAGGATGTTTTGAGTCAGAAAGAATTAAAATAGTATTTTTAATATTTATTTCCTTTGCTATCATGTCATTTGAAAACTCTAAAACACTATTTTATACCAAAAGGATAAAGATCATGGCAAGGATAAAATAATAAGACAAATCAGACCATAATGGACAAGGGTAAAATTTTCAAAACCATCTAAATCACTTAGGAGTCCAGATCTCATTTTCAGAAATAACTTAGGCACTTACGAGTAAGGAAAAATCATCTCTCCCAGATTCATGTGGACATTTTTAAAATCCTACTCAGACTTAGGAGCCTCTATTATTGGACTTTGATTCTTAAGTGTCTAAGTCATTTTTGAAATGGGATCTAGATCCCTCAGTGACATAGGTGGTTTTTGAAAATTTTACTCCCTGTCCATTGTGGCTTTTTTTGTCTGATTTCCACTTCTGTGGGAGGAAACTTCCTGCTTTGGGACTGAAGATTATTTAATAGAAAAAAAAATCTATATCCAGTATTTAGCATTTTAAGGACCTTCCTCAATGGTAGGTATTTTATTTGCATGAAAACATTCCACTTTTCAAGGCCTCAATTCAGCAAAACACTTAAGCATGTGCTTAAATACAATTAACTTCAATGGAACTTAAACATATGCTTAAAGCTAAGCACCTGTTTAGAATGCTTTGTTGATTTGGAAAAATAATGATTGGGCAACTGCTGAGTGGAAACACAAAACCCATATAATCACCCCCCTCTGCGCTGTGTGCCTCTGTCAAATGATTCTGTTACATGATTGCTGTCTTTGGCTGATGTAATTAGTGGCACAACTTTCTGTAATGAATTTCACACATATTTGTACCCCCTTCACCAGCTGAGGGTGGAAGGAAGGGGTCCCTGTGCATGCATCATAAAGCAAGAGCCATGCAGTGAAAGTGTGTCTGTGTTCGCAAAGGGAAAGCTGCTTTCATTTGGAAGCCCTGAAACAACAATCTTAATGTTGATTTTGCCACCTCTGTAGAAGCCTGCTGTATGTTTTGCTTAGTGAGCTCTTCCTGGGGAACTCCTGGGGTTAGCACATCATCCTTGAGACCAGGAGATGCCAAGTGTAGATGTTCTTTTCGTTGTATCGGAGGATAAAGATGCATTATTATTACATGTATAGAGTGTTATGGTAACACATAACTCTTAATCATAGATCTCAATGTGCTTTACAAACCTAGGCCCTGATCCTGCAAACACACACATGCCTCAATTGAAGCAAGGGCATAGGCCTGTTGACTTCATCTGACTCTGATTTATGCACACGCATAAATACTTGGGCAGGAACATAGCATACCTAGGTCCTGCAATCAGGGATTAATCTAAATACAAGACAAACAAGGACTGGACACCAGGACAGGGATGGGAAAAGAATTTGTTTCAAGAGGTGGGTTTTAAAGAGATCTTTGAAGGAGGGAAGGGAGCCCTTGGCTGATGAGGACAGAAAGATTGCTGCAGACATGGATCAGCACAACAATGGCTCAAAGCCAAGAATGGGAAAAGGATTTGTAGTGTGACCATATCTCCCGTTTTGGCTGGGACAGTCCCTTTTTTAAGCCCTGTCTGGCCGTCCCGACTTTTTTGGCAAAAGCGGGCATTTGTCCCGTTTGCTCTTGCTGACTTGATCAGTTGGCATGAGCAAGCTGGACAAATATGCAGTTTTGTCAAATAGGTGGTGTGCAGAAACGGCAATGCCAGCCCCGCACAGGGTGGAGGGGGCAGGCAGGGCTCAAGCAACCAGGGACAGCCTCGTACGGGGAGCTGGCAGGGCTCAGGCCAGCCCTGCATGGGGAGGAGGCCTCGGGCAAGCGGAGACGACCAAGGGGAGGGGGTTCGGGCCAGCCCTAAGGGAGAGGGGAGGGCTCAGGCCAGCCCTGTGTGATGTCCCGTTTTCCCTTTGGGAAATATGGTCACCCTAAGGATATGGAGTAAGATGAGAGGCCTGGGTAGAGTGTAAGAGAGGAAAGTAGGGGCAAATTGGGAGCAGGGATGTATGTAGCATGATGCTGTTGACTCTTGAAACAGCTCTTCTATTTCAGGTTACAATGGTAGCCAGCATTTTGGATTTTGGCCTAGATGACAGTGGCTCCAGGATTCTGGAGCCACTGTCATCTTCAAATCGTCTTCAAGTCATTTTGGACAGATAACCTTTTTATTGTTAATTACTGAGACCAAACTTTGGCCTCAGGTCAGGAAAGCACTTAAGTATGTGCTTAAAGCCCCATTGAAGTCAATGGGATTTAATACATGCTTAAAGTTAAAATTTTAATTCAGAGTTTTAGTAAATTGGGGCCTTTGTTCCTTGTGTGGTGAAGGAAATCTGCACAAGTGGTGAGAGAGAGGCCAATGATATCTTCTGCATCTGGATGCTGTATATATACCAGGTGATTTCTCCTTCGAGAGCAACAAAATGTTCTTGTTCGAGTGTTTGTTCATGTCAATTCCAATCAGGTGTGCACGCACCGAGTGCATGACAGCCAGAAGATTTTTCTCTTAGCAGTATCCGTAGGGTCTGCCTGGGTGCCCCCTGAAGTCGCGCCTTCATGGCACCCAATATAGGGCCCTGCCGACCTGACCACCACTCAGTTCCTTCTTACCGCCTGTGATGGCTAGCTGGAACTCCCTACCCCTCTTGCCTTGGCAACAAAATGTTCTGCATGTTTTTGGGGTGGGTTTGTTTTTGTTTTTTTAAACTAAAAATTCAGGCCTTTTCTTCCCTGGGAAACAGCATAGACTCTGTTGATGACTGGAGATCTGGTAGAATTATTACATCCGTGAAACCTGATTAGGAGGGGATGTGGTTTTAAAAAAAAGACTGTTTCCAACTCTTATCATTTATTATTTTGTTACACCCAAAAATGTGCTGGGTGCTTCACAGAAGAACTTGTGGGAGTGGGTGGGAGATAGCTCAGTGGTTTGAGCATTGGCCTCCTAAACTCAGGGTTGTGAGTTCAATCCTTGAGGGGGCCATTTAGGGATCTGGGGCAAAAATTGGGGATTAGTCCTGCTTTGAGCAAGGGGGGGTTGGACTAGATGACCTCCTGAGGTCCCTTCCAACCCTGATATTCTATGATTCTCTGAAAGCCAGAGGCCCCAAGATAGCAGTCCATCCCTATTCAGCAAAAGATATATGCGTGTGCTTAAATGTTTTTCTGAATCAAGACTACAGTCCCTGCCCAAAGAGCTTATAACCATGGGAGACAAGCTGTCATTAGGAAAGATCCCTCACTACCATCACGATTGGCAGAAGCTCACAATCCATTTTCTATGATCTGGTCCACATAGAGTTTAACTAAAGGTGTGAATTTTTAAAAATGATTTTAAATAAATCTGTCATCTTTGTGTATGAACACTTGTAAATTGATTTTAAACCTGGCTTATTGGTTTATCTTGCCTTGGAACCTATATACCCATTTTAATAGGCTACAATTGTCTCCACATGAGGGTTTCCACAATTTAATTAAAGTGGTGTAAACTTGTGTATAGACAAATGGTAATAGACCTCCAACAAGTTCTCCACCAAACCCAGGGAAGATCAGACTGGAGAATTGTGAGGTTTTTCGGGTAAAAAACCCAAAACAAATAATGAGCAACTTAAAAAAAAAAAGACTCGTCTTCTGTATATCATCAAGGGTACAAAACCATTTTGTTCTTTGTGGGGGAGAGGCAGGTCACCTGTACAAGGCTCTCGGTAAATATTATCTTCCAAGCTAATTACTGTATCGACATTTGCATGTTTCATTAGTGTTCAGTTTTTTACTGCAAGCTGAGGTTAGAACCTGATTCATCCGTCATGGTCAAGGACTGATTTACAATTTCATAACTGCAGCACAAATCTTCTAGAGGATTTTTTGTTTGGGTTGAGTTGGTCTTCTCAGTACTGGTGGGGTTTGTGGGTAGGTGGGTTGGCTTGATAGTTCTGGTTTAGATTTCTTAAATATTTTGATTCATTTCTTTGGCTTAATAAAGACCCATTTAAAAAAGTTCAAAAGAGATAATGTAAATTTATGCAAACACTGACAGATATGGTTTATTATAAAGCCCCCAGCTAACAAGGGGGAGGAGGAAAGAGTGTGTGTATGTATAAAAACTACAAAGAAAAATAATTCATGCCAGAACTAAGTCAGGTTTATAACATGGATAACTATCTGATTGCATAGATGCGTTTGTGGTCCATCTAATATACTGACAGTAAACTTGGCATCTAAAGTTAAGCATCATAAAAAGTTCTAAGCATGTGAGGGAAATAGAACAGCATCTGAAATGAGACAAGAGTTTTCACAACATCATCCTCCATCCAGTGTAACGCTGAGTTTATAAGTCTAGAAATGTTTTGCATCGTTGTAATGAAAAACAAATCTATTTCCTTTCACAATTCATCAAAGGTTAGCTGGATGCTGCATAGGAGCTCCTCTAGAGTGGTTGGATCTGGCAGAAGGGCTGTCGTGAAACACTTTACTTCTATTCAAACACCATCTGAACTGCCCTGTTGCTGACCTACTTTGATGGAAAAGTGATTTTTCCCTTGTGCATCAGTGCCCGCTTTCAATCTATTCTTAGAAGCTGTATTTTGCCACTTGCTTTTTTTGTTTTGTAAGGCATGCCCCCTGTATTGGCGGAAAGAGGGTTGGGTGGAAAGATGGAGTGTAAGAAACAACATGGTTTGTCCATCGTGTGCAAGTCTCCAGTTCTGACATTTATAACATTTTGCATTTCCATAACGGCTTTCATCTCAAAGACTCCCAACAGCACCCTAGGAAGAATGCTCCCTGCGCTCCCCTGGATGGGGAGGACCAGAGGGAACAAATAAAAGCGAACTGGGACTGCGAAGCTTCCACTACTGTGGCGGCTGGGAAGGAGGAAAAGCAGCGGAAACACTGCCCGCTCTCTCCTGAGCCTGAGCATGTGTGGAACCCCTCTGGAGGGCTTTGTCTGGGATGGCATAACCCGCAGCAGAGTCTGATCCGAAAGTGGAGTTCCCTTGGTCGTCTTTCTACATCAGAAAGTTCCCCTGGGCCCATGTCTACGCTACAAAGTTTGGGCAACACCAGTTATGTGGCTCAGCTGCCAAATTCTGTATATCGCTCCTGGGCATGCATGCTTGTCTGCTTATGTCAGTGCCTGCAGGTGCTCACAGCAAGGGCTGCACCCACACCACTGCCCAGTGCAATACTTTGTGGGCCATTTTTGCGGTGCTTTGTGAGATACCAACAAGTTACCCAGGGATTTCTGGGAAACCGTCAAGTTTCCACAGTGTTGCTTTTCTCCATTCCATAATGCTTGTTCCAGCCCATAATTTTCACGCTGTTTTTTATAACTCCCACAGCCCTGGATGCTACTTTTCGGTCTCTGCCATCTCTCTGGTAGAAGCATGGACCCTGCAGAGCTCATCATAATTCTCATGACCATTGCTAATACAGGACATGCGATTCTCTTATTTTAGTGGACCTTCAGTCAGGGTGGGGATAATTTGAATTGATTTTTCAACTGGTATAGCTGAAGTAGTGGAAAAGACTGTGAACACACATTTTGGTTTAAGAAGGGCATATTTCAGTTTAGTTAAACCTGTTCCTCATGAATTTAAGCTAAACTGATGTCACTATATATCGAAATAAGAATGTCCATACCAGCCTTTTGCACTGGTTTAAACTATATTGATTTAAATTCACACTTTAAGTTATGCCAGTGCACTTTTCTTTTGTAAACAAGCTCTACATTTTATAGGAAATGCTTCCCTTGCTGTTGGGACACTGACAACTTGAAATCTAGAGTAAAATTTTCAAATGTCCCTAAGTCACATTGACTTTTTATGAGACTTAAGTTCCTAAGTGTCTAAGACCAAGGGTACACTAAAAAGTTAAGTTGAGCAGCTATGTTACTGTGGGGTGTGAAAAATCCACATCCCTGAGTGATTGTAGATAAGCCTACCTATCCCCTAGTATAAACAGCGCTAGGTCAATGGAAGAATTCTTCCACTGACTAGCTACCATCTCTTGGGGAGTTGGATTAACTACCAGAACAGGAGAACCCCTCCCCTCAGTGTACTGAGTGGCTACAAGTGGCAGTGGCCAGAGAGGATCTCCTGTCACTGTTACCCTCCCCAATAGGCGTTAGCAAGTTAATGGAAAAATTCTTCTGTCAACCTAATAACTGTCTACACTGAGGGATCATTCAGGGAGTGTGGAGTGGATCTAACTTTTTTTAGTGTAGACTTGACCTAAATCACTTTCGGAAATAGGACTTAGCTCCTAAGTCCCTGAAGTTCTTTTGAAAATTTTACCCCAGCCAGTTTTAAAAAAAAAATGCTGAAGAAATATTGTGACAAATTTTTGTTGGAATTTTAAAAAATGTTGACCACTTGATTAGCTGGTCAAAAAAGTGATTTTTTGAGGGGCAGGAGGGAGTGCCAAAATAAAATTAAAAAATTGCAAAAGCTTTTAGTCAAAATTTCAAATGTTAATTCAGTTCTGTAAATTTTCAGTCAGGTGTAGAATAATGTATTGAATAGAAACTGCAGAAAAGGCACTTGGAGAGGCAAATGTTACTAGCAGACTTGCAATTTGAACAAGGTTAATGCACCTGTATTTGTGAAAAGTATGGTGGGATTTTTATCACAAATAGTCACAACCTTGATTTTATGTCTCATGCAAAAGATTGGACCATCCTTTTGTTCTGTTTGTACAGGGCCTAGCAACTGGGTTCCCACTACATGACTACTGCAAAAGAAATTATTATTATTACTATTATTAATAATAATACATACCAGCACAGTGACCTCTCATGCTATAGTAGGGTATTGTTTCAATAGTATTAAGGCAAGCACCAGTTGCTGGTGCTATTACTCATAACCTTCCAAGTTCTTTTTCTTAGCATGTGAACAAATGTTCAATCTTGGGAAGACCTGCTGGGTGTTGTTTTTGTTCTGCAATGCTCGCTATATAGAGAGAGTTGTGCAAGTTGTGGGGATGATTTTGCTCTCTGCTTTGGTCTCTGATTGGAGTCAATTTTTGAAACAGAGTTACTTCCTGGAAACTGGTCATTAGTATTGGTTGACATTCCTGAAAGAAGGAATTGCCTACATGCTATTTGTGACCATCTCTGTTCTAGGACTGGTGCATGTTGAAAGGAAAGATAGTTGAGTGATTAGGACACTAGTTTAGGCCTTGAGAGATCTGGGTTTGAGTCCGTGCTCCACCAAGGACTTCCTGTGTGACTTTGGGTAAGTCACTTAGCCTCTCTGTGCCTCAGTTCCCCATCTGTAAAATAGGATAATAGTATTTTGCTACCTCACAGAGGTAGTGTTAAAGACTGAGACATGTTCAGGTACTATGGTAACAGGGGCCATAAAAGTATCTTAGGTAGATACATCTGTAAATAAAATACAGTACACTTACAATATACCCAGACTCTTCATCATTGTTCTTTTTTCCCTTCATGGGAAGCTGACCTGCAAATTCAGTGGAATTCTGCGACCACTGGGCAGAGGGGCAACAATTGACAAACTCACCAACTATATACCTGTAGCATTTGGGTTTGCCTTGATCTCCCTAGAGTTGACTAAACCCAATACTGCTTAGCTGGCAGGAGGTTTACTAAACAAGGCGTATGGCTCTGTTTATTATGATCCATGATGAGGATTGCATCAGTGCCAAAGAAAATGCCTCAAGTGTTATTTCTACAGCAATCCTCTGGCTAAGATGAAAACTTATAATTGGATCAGCTGTGCTTGATGTGAGCATGCCTTTCATAACTAGCTGTGAATAATCCCCTATGTCTCCTCTCCATCTTGCTTTCAGGATGTACGCAGATGTTACTTATACATCTTAAGGGAAAACCTAGAGACATGCCCATTTCTGTTTTACAACAAATTATAAAATCAAAATATTGTTAGTAAATACCTAGCATTCACATGTAGCGACATGATCGCCAGGAGACTCCTGGAGAGGGAGAGAGACTGCTGTGGAGAATTTCCCGACACAAACAGGGATTGGAGAGAGCTGAAGGCAATCTCACTATTGCCATGATCTGCTGCACAGGTTTTAATGCATGCATCGAGAGACTAAGGGATGTTAAGTTGTAATTAGCAGGGAAAACAGGAGAGATGGAATCAGCTTCTGTCAAGGACAGGTAAAGTATAAAGTCCGCAACATGGCTGAGTCAGGCATTTAACTAAAAAGAAAAGGAGTACTTGTGGCACCTTAGAGACTAACCAATTTATTTGAGCATGAGCTTTCGTGAGCTACAGCTCACTTCATCGGATGCACACAAAGATCATGATGGGTTTCATGATCTCTGTGTGTATATAATGTCTGATGCAGTTTCCACGGTATGCATCCGATGAAGTGAGCTGTAGCTCATGAAAGCTCATGCTCAAATAAATTGGTTAGTCTCTAAGGTGCCACAAGTACTCCTTTTCTTTTTGCGAATACAGGCTAACACGGCTGTTACTCTGAAACTTGGCATTTAACTAAAGTGCCCCCCCCCGCTCTTTTTTTTTTTAAAGTACACTTATTTAGACCACAACCAACCCTGTGCCATGTTGATCCCTGGTGTAATGCCACTGAAGCCAGTGGAGTTATATGGCCAAATTTATCCCAAGTATATGTTCAGTGAAAAGAACTAAATTCCTATGGTGTACAGACAAAAAACCAGTGTAACCAGGTCCCATTTCACTTTGCTAAAGGCAATAACGTTAATGGCACCTGTATGCTACCAGAATCAGCCGCCAAGATCGTTTACAGAGACAGCAAACACTCACGGTTACCCAGGTGTAAGTAAGGGTAAAATCTGTCCTTATATATCCTTGTGCTTTAAAAAAAGATGTAATTCCACACAATTTCTAAGATCCTGGAAAGGAATGTGTGACTCTTTCTTTACGGCCACATGATTTATTTCACAGGCCCACATTCTGTGGCTAAAGTTAAAGTTAAATAGCCAGTTTTCTCTATTCATGGCAGTGGTACCTTCCTGTTATCTTTTGTAATTAAGGGTATGTCTACACAGCAACTAGAGGCCTGTGCCAGCTGACTCCGGCTGTGGGGCTGTTTCACTGCTGTGCAGACGTCTGAGCTTGGGCTGGAGCCCAGGCTCTAGGACCCTGCAAGGTGGAAAGGTCCCAAAGCTCCATCTCCAGCCCAAGTCTGGAAGTCTACTCAGCAGTGAAACTGCACCACAGCCAGAGTCAGCTCACATGGGCCAGCTGTGGGCTTTTCTTTGCTGGGGAGACATACCCCCAATGACATCTAAGAGTTGCAGAGTGCACCAGTTCGGAGAATTCTGCTATTGTGACAACATTCTCACCAGTGCAGAAGAGTGGCACTTAACTGTGTGATAATATACAGTCTAGGTATACTTAATTCCTACCTCAGCTTAGGAGGATTAGGTAGATGACCCTTAAGGTCCCTTTTCAGCCTTAATATATGATGCTACGAGTCTATACTGTACCAATATTTGATCCAGCAAAGCACTTAAGTGCATGCTTAACTTTAGGCATATGAATTGTTCTACGAACTACTTATGTGCTCAAATGTACAGGTAGCATGTGCCTAAATGCTTTGCTGGATCAGGACCTCAATGCAAGCTAAAGCTTCCTGATGGACCTGGGGAAATTTTTGTTTACCTTAACAGCTTAGCACTTATTGAAGATAGATCAGGAATGTTTATATTGCTATGTACTGCTTTTTTAAAATTATTACCGAAGAACATGGAGCTTGGTAATTTATTAAAGGGATTATATGACGGGGTTGTCTGTGATAGCAGGAGACTGGACTCAGCTCAGGAGATCCCTTCCAGTCCTATGTTCTTATGAGAACAGGACTCAACTTACCAATTTTTTAATACATGGTACAACCTCAGTACAGTCATAAAATAGCTTTTACCGTTGAAATTATCTAATTTAAGATCAAACATATTTCCTCCGATCTAGACAGGCGGAAGCACAAAAACCAGCCATGCCAGCCTTAGGTAGTCTTCTAAGGTTTAAGGTAAAATTCTAATTTGTAAATCCATCAGAAGAACAGATCTGAATAAGCTTTCTGGAATATATTTGGATTGCTTTAGCAGTATTTATATCTTCCAAGTATAAATGTACTGATGTGATAGAGAATATAAACAAATATACATAACTATACAGTCTCGCATTCTTCACACACACACAAACCGCCCACTGAAGTTAATGGGAAATTTGCATGCAGAAGGAATGCCATATCGGGTCCCATACGCACAAATATGAGTGGAAACACATTGTGTTAGGCTTACAGACATGTAATCAAACTACTGCATTTTATTAACACAGAGTCTGAGTTTGCAAACTAAGGCCCCAAACCTGCAAACACACAGATTCTTAACTTTATTCCTGGGCTTAATCCTGCTGAAGGTAAATTGGACTACTCCTGGAAGTAAAGTTACTCATGTGAATGTTTGTAGGATCAAGGTCTAACTAGAGTGCTAGAATACTTGTGACCATTGTAAAGCAGAAGATCAAATGAATTTACTTATCAGGGACACTGTCATCATCATAAACACATTAGTATTCTATTTATTATAACTAAATTATAAAAGATTAATTTTACTTTTCACACTTCATTCAGTGTCAACAGTGAAGAGAGACGTTCACTCACCAATCCTATTTTTTGTTCGTTTTCATTTGTTGTTTAGTTTTTATTTTCAGTTTCACTTTGTTTCTTTTGCTAGCAGGCAGTGCATTGTTTGGATCACAAATGTTTGATTTAAAAGCTTCCTGACTTTATGGTTAAATATTAGCATGTGTAGTCAGATTTTTGTGAAGCCTTTCAAACAAAATCTAAATTTGGTAGCTGGAACTACCAAGTAGAGATGGTCCATAATTTTCCAGCAAAATGGTTTGTTGTCACTTTGGAAAATGCCAATTTGTTGAAACCAAAACTGTTAATGGAAAAGCGTCTGTTTCTACAAATCTCCCCATTAATTTTTTTAATTAAAAGTTTAATTTTTTCAGTTCAAAATTATTTGTTTCAAAATTTTACTTAATATGTACGTTTAAAAAATCACAATCAAAATTACAATGAAATATTTTGAAATTATCAAAACAAAATATTTTGATTTACCTGATTCATACTCCTCCCCTCCGATTATGGATTTGGGAAAGCTTATGAGACTTCAACTTTTTGTCCAGATTTTGGATAAGAAAATTTTTGAAACCTCAAACTCTTGCAGGATGGGAAAACCATTTCTTGCCCACCTCTACTACCAAGGGTCCCTGTAATGTAAGGTACTCATCTGTGTATAAGAGGGAATTCTTTGTATTAGACTTCACTGTAAACTTTCTGGGGAAGACCCATGTCTATTTCTATGGCCCCAATACTACAAACTGATCCACATGGGTCAGACTGTGGAGCTGTGCTGAATTCAGATATTAATTATTACTGCCATCTTTTGTTCAGCTTTAGAGATTTGTGCACAGAAGTAAAATGCTATGTAGGGATAGAGGTAGGGCTATTCTAGCTCCTGCCCTCTCTAGCTACTAAAATCGCTCTCCAAAGAGACTTAGATTCACAACTCCTGATCATCACCAAAAACCACATGTACAATAGATGGGCCTAAACAACTTTTGACCTTAAGTTAATGGAAAAAAATAAAGTTTAACAAGGTGGCAAGCCCTTTCTGATGACTCACTCTGCCAGCAGGTGTCTAGAATTCTGCATAAAGCTGCTGACACCTGTTGCATGTGTGAATGGTTACCACCCTGGATAAAAAGGAGGGGGGGGAGGGTGTGAACTTCTACATATGTTGATGAGGATAGGAGAGGTCTTGTGGTGAGAATGGAAGGGAGCTAAGCTCAGATTAGTGTTTTGTTGTTGTAGGGAAGCACTAGTTCTACTGTAAGTTAACAATAGGCATTGCTATCTGTTTAAAGATTGATTTTTCTATGTGCTCTAAAATCTGCAGTTACTCAGCTTGTCTGAAATTTGCTGTGCCTCACAGGGGTGTTGGCTTGTGTTAGTGGTCAATATTTGGGGTAATCTGATCAAGAAGTTCCTTTAAATACAGCTCTCCAATAAACAATATTTTACAAAATCTAAAGTTCTTGTTTGTTTGGCTTGGTTCTCCCCCTGCCCATCTAGGAAGCTGTGCTGGATAGGTAGAGAGACAGGAGATAAGGTGACCATAGAGAGGCAGTGAAGGGACTAACATGCAGCCAGCACATTCTGTAGCCAGGGTAATAACTACCAAAGATCACGAGGCGGTGGAGGAGGATAGCTGGGCTCTGGTATGGGATATACTGAGAAATTATATATAATCTTCTTAAAACAAGGAAATTAAATATCCCCAAACCTTCATTAATGCAGAACTAAGGGTGCTTTGTGGTACCTATTATCCTTTCAGAACACTGAGTTCAGCTAAACTCAAACTGCTGAAAACTAGGAAATAAAGAGTGAAGAAGGTATAGCAAAATTAAACTTCTGAAAACTAGTAAATACAAAGTTAAGTATGCACCCTTAACTCTGCCCTCTTTGAGTGATGTCTTCGCATGCACACAGCTCAAGGACCTCACAAATAATGCAGAACACCCAAGGAATAGGGCACATGAACACCATAGAACACAGTCCAACAACTTATCTTTGGTAAGGCATAATTTGTGTACTGAACAGGTGCTCCCCACAGTCAAATACTAAGCCTGCTCCACAGAAGTAATCCCTACCACACTAAATTTTACAATCCCTTCACCCTTACCCACAAGATTTCATCTAACACTAACCATGGATGGAGAATCAGGGAGTTGTATATTATTTTGTTATATCATATGCACCTCAGTTTATCTGCTTGATATTATCTTGCCTGTCTGCAAGGGCTTACATCTGAGGAGGCTGTTGGGGGAAATAAATAGGAAATGAAAAGGTCAGAAATAACTTTCAATTCAGAGAAGATCAAGGGTTATTGAAAAAACAATGGGAAACCTATTACTTGGGGAATGCCTCTGCTTGGCTCCAACCAAGCTGGCAAGGTATACTCTTCCCACACCTGAGGATCAAGGGGAATATCAATTAATGATGCTGGTTTAGGGAAGAAGGGGATTGAGTGAGTTGCTAGCAGCAGCTACAGATGAGCCTCAGGCAGAGACAGACACAAACTGCAACCGTCAGGTGCTCTCCCTCAATCCAGAGATGGAGGTAACTGGGCTGAATGGAATTTACTAAAGCTTGCAAGGAAAAATTAAGTTTTAGGTAAAGGGAAATATGTATATAGGTCTTTATTTATTTTTTCCCCTTTACTTTACGTGCTGTGTACCTTTGGGTGAACAAATAACATTTCGTTTTGAAGAAGCTGTTTCTGAGTCACTTTAATCAGCTGTTTTCACGGGTTCCTGGAGGAGAAGGGCTTAAGAAGCCTATCAGTTGGGCGCGTTGGGTTAACATGGTTTGTAAAGGGGGGGCTATAGCATAGAGACCCAGTTTCAGTGGTCAGAGCATGAGGTTTCACTCAGAGGAGCGAAGGGCGTGAAATTTCTCCCCAGAGAGGAGCACTGTAGAAGGACTAAAAGAGGTCTAAAGCACAGCTAGCTCTGTAACGCTGGTGCACTGTGCTGCTATAGCCTCAAACTACAGAACTCAGTGCTGAAATGAGGCATCCTGGATCTCTCAAGGTCTATGTGCACCTTTCCTTTGATCACATACTGGGGAATGTGTGGAGGGGAAGGCTGGAACCTGCGGATCTCATATCTCAATCACTGCTCTGCCAAGTTTCTCCAATTAATCCTTCCATCGAACACTGTGAACACAGGTGGCACGGTAGGCAGATAATTCCCAGTAGTGATTGCCAGCTCCAGCAGGCAGAGTTAAGGTTGTGCAGATATGTACCTCAGCTCCATATTTCCTAGTTTTCAGAACTTTTGTCTGCATTACTCACTCTTTATTTCCAGGTTTCAGCAATTTGAGTTTAGCTGAACTCAGTGTTCACAAAGTGGTGTCATTCTCAGTAAGACTATAAGAAACAAGGTTAGTTATCAGAAACACCTGCCTAATATCACCTTTCCATCCCTCATTTATAAGTGCATATATGTGCCAACACGGGAAACCTATATGTGAGCATAGATTTAAAACTCCATTAGAACTTGGAAAGCATTCTGGAGAGAGAAAATGGAAAAACAGCAAACCTAATCGCATGCAGAGCATGGATTAACCCCCTCTGTCCCTGAGATTAAGCACACCTCAGATACATACTGTCAAATCCATCAATGTAAGAGTGAAATACTTTGAAAATTCTAAAACAAGCCATGTCTTTTCATCACCTCTTACAACTGAATGAGATATGACACCTTTAGTTTTTCAGAGCCCACACCTACTAGTTTCCTGTGTTAGGGAACTTGAAAAACAGGTATCATGCAAACACTGTTACATGAGCCAGTAGGGACAGAGTATCATCACAGTTTTGTCAAAATATATTTTAGATATGGTTTAACGAAGTCATGCCTCACTATGCCTGGCATAAAAAGCATTTTTAATATGATTGTTTAAAAAAACTGTCCGTCTTAAGCATTTCTGAAATGCCCATCAACTAGAGTAGGAATACTAAATGGCACATTAAGACTGGTCCAAGAAAAGATCAGGTCAGATTCTGCTCTCTGTCTCTTCCAGATTCTGGAAAGCCTTGCTTGTTTTATCATTGTAAAAGATATTTGGGTCACTTGTATGTTTATATTTATATTTTACACTTACTTCTTGATACAAGGGAAACTGTATAATGTGTGTTCCTGGCACCCACTGCTGTTACTGTATAACAACCGAACCATTATTTTAAAGGGCAGCTCTTGATTTGTGCCACAAGTTGGACGAGCTGTATCTAATGATAGGTTTTTCAAAGAGGAATCATGTAAAGGGTCAGGCAATGCAACACCAAGGTAGAGTTCTGCAAGACATTGAAGTGCAGTGTCCCCTTTAAACAAGCTGCTCCCTGTATTTCTCCTGCCCGTCACCCATTTTTTTTTTTGGTGGAGAATCGAGGTGGTCTGCCCATATCATGGGGGTGGGACTGCCATTTGAAAATTATATCAAGAACCTAGACAAGTCCAGATTGTGTACATACCTGCAGACAAGTGCAAGGGGTCCCTGGGCCAGACACAGCACCGGTCTGCATATGCATTAGGGGGTCCTCTAGATCAGGGGTATGTGTGTGAGTGGGGGTCCCTCTGGGCATATGTACATGCAGGGGAGTCTAGAGACGGATGTGCATAAGCATGGGGTGGAGGTGGGGGGCAGGCCAGGAGTGTGTGTGGGGGGAAGAGTTGTGGGGGACCCTCCCCAGGAGCGGTATGGGTGTGTGAGGTGAGGGGGGTCCCTTCACGTGGGAGGTGTCCTTTGGGGGGACCCTCCGGGATGAGGTGTGTTCGTGTGTTGGGGGGCCAACCCTCCAGGCCAGAGCCAGGGCCGGTGTCTGTGGCCGTGCAGCGGGGGTCCTGCCAGCCAGGCGGAGGGCAGGGCGCGCACGGGGGGGGGTAGCCCCCCTCTTCCCTTCAGCGCTGATTTGGCGGGGGAAGGGTCCCCCCTCGTGCGACTCCCTTCCCCGGGGGCTGGAGCAGCGGGAAGGGAACAAGCCTCCGAGCCCCGGCTCAGCAGCCCGAGCAGAATCCCCCGGGCTCGGGCCCGCTACGAGCCTCGGCGGACAGACACCCCCCCAAGCTCGCTTCTCCCAGGCTTCCCCCCCCCCTTTCCTCCCTTTCTTTTAAATCACTTCCATCCATTCCCCTGATTGGTCCCAGCCTCCTGCCGGGTCATGGGGTCCTGGGCCTGATCCAATCAGGAGGCCGGATACTGGCGTGTGGGTCCGGCCTGGCTGGGTGCCGATTCGGTGTGTGAGCAGGAAGGAGGAGGCAGAGCCCGGCTGCCCCCCCCGTCCCCCGCTGCCCCCCCCCCCAGACGCTCGCGGAGCCTCCCCCCGCGCACCCACCCCGCTGGCTGGGGCCCTTCAGTCGCCGCCTCCTGCCGCCGCCGCCCATTGTCCGCCCAGCCCTCCGCGGCCATGCCCCTGGGCTCCTGCTGCTGAAGGACCCGAGCCCCCCCCGCGCCCCCCCCGCGGCCGCTTTCTATCTCCCCCCCCCGCCGTGCCCGCGCTGAGCCCCGGCTCCGTAGCCCCCCCATCCCGCCTCCTCTCCTTCCTTCTCCCCCCACTTCTGCCCAGAGCCTGCCTGGCAGCCCAGAAACACCCGCTGATGGTGTAGCGCCCCAGGGGGAAGGTAAGTCCCTAACTTGCCTGCTGCTGCTCCCCCCCCTTGTTGGGTGTTGGGGGGTTAATAGGTGGGGCAGAGAGAGGGGTGTGTGTGGGGGGGGGTTGATGGAGAAGGCGGCTTCTTTTGAATAGACCGGGTGCATTTGTGAGGTTGTTTGTATCGCTGTGTGTGTGTGTGGGGGGATCCAGGGTTTCGTTTTGTTCTGTTTTTTCGTTTATTTATCTGCATGTAATTAAGGGGTCAGGTGAGGCCTCTCTAACTTGTCTGCTGCTTCTTTCTCCCCTTGAGCGTTTGGGTGAACTTGTGAGATTTGATGATTGTTGCGTGAAGCGGGATTGGGGGCTTGATGTAGGAGGCCACTGTGAACCTCTTGCAGGAGTGGGGTGGTAGGAGGAGAAGCAGGGGAGTTAGTGTGCCTGCAATTTAAGGGACGGTAAAGTGTCCAACTTGCCTGGTTCCTTTCTCCCTCCTCCTGCTCGATCAGTGCCTGGCTGGATTGTTGTTTTTGCTGCCAGTTGCTGGGGCTGTATGAGTTAGAGAAGGGGGAAAAAAGGATGCTTCAACCTGTGAACATCTTGAAAGCATGTCAGAGGTTTGGCTGGGAGTGTGGGGAGGGAGAGAGTTCTATTTAACCTGAATGTAGCATCGAAAGGTAAAGTGTCTGACTAGATTACTTCCTCCTCGCAGCTCTTGTTTGAGGAGAGTCTGTCTGAATTATATTTGTTGCCACTAAATGTCTTGGCTCCATTAGTCTGATGAGGGTTGTTGGAGGAGGGAACCTTCCAGGTGTGGGGAAGTTGGAAGTGTTTAAAAAAAAAAACCAACGCATTTTTATAAATTAAAGGTTTCAGAGTAACAGCCGTGTTAGTCTGTATTCGCAAAAAGAAAAGGAGTACTTGTGGCACCTTAGAGACTAACCAATTTATTTGAGCATGAGCTTTCGTGAGCTACAAAGTGAGCTGTAGCTCACGAAAGCTCATGCTCAAATAAATTGGTTAGTCTCTAAGGTGCCACAAGTACTCCTTTTCTTTTTATAAATTAAAGAGTCTCTTTGGATGGGCTATCACCAGCAGGAGAGTGAATTTGTGTGGGGGGGTGGAGGGTGAGAAAACGTGGATCTGTGCTGGAAATGGCCCAACCTGATGATCACTTTAGATAAGCTATTACCAGCAGGACAGTGGGGTGGGAGGAGGTATTGTTTCATATTCTCTGTGTGTATATAAAGTCTGCTGCAGTTTCCACGGTATGCATCCGATGAAGTGAGCTGTAGCTCACGAAAGCTCATGCTCAAATAAATTGGTTAGTCTCGAAGGTGCCACAAGTACTCCTTTTCTTTTTGCTTTTCATGTGTCTTTGGGGACTATAACAAATGCAAGTGGGTTTAGTTGTAACATTTTTAGTTGCGTGGGAAGTATTTTTTTTCTCTTTAGAAAGAGAGAGACACAAACCTAAACAGAAAAGCAGTGTGGGAGGTAGACAGCATTACAGGTTTCATTTCTGGGACTGGCTGTTCAAGAAGTTGCTGGGAAGAAAACAATGTGATTCATTGTTGAAGTGTCTCTTTCCTCAGATTTATTTTTGTACACTGGTTGCAGTTATTTTTGATTAACTGACTTCTTACACTGACTCTTTTCTTGGAAACTGTAAAGTTCTTAGAAATTAGAGGCTCACAAGATTTTATGTACTCATTGGACTACCTTCTGAGTTCAGATTTGCCACAGTGAAATTATTTTGGGTTTACATCAGTGTAAATGAGATCAGAATCTGGTTCTTTGATATTAGTGTTACATTTGACTAGGAACACTTTGTTTTGAAAGAAACATGAAATGGCAGATTCAAATAATAGATTTTTTTTTAAATTTTATAAAGGAAATATATTTACTCAGAGGGAAAATGTGGTAGGTTGTAAAATACAGACATGTTACACGTCTCTCAGATATGCTACATGTTCAGTTTAATGTGTAATATGCTGGAGCTTTCTCAGTTTTAATGTTGCAAGAAACGTTTTTATGTTTTGTGTACACAACTTCCTTTCAGAGGCAGGCAACCCAGGGTGGTGGGGAAGAGGAGAAGGGAAAATGGATTTGTGTAAAAAATAAATAAAAACATCAGTGGGTAAATATTGCATGCCTTGGCTTTGCTCCCTGTGTTTGCCCTGTAAATTACAAACTGGGGTTGATTTTAATGGCCAGGCTTGGGTGGATAGCAGCTTTACAGATCTGTTGTTGTTAGTTGGTGAGGACTGGAGGGAAGAAAGGGAGGTAGAGACACACACACAATGCCCAGCCTGGGAGCTCATTGTTCTTTCTCATACACTCTCCCATATTTGGGACTATACTTGCACACAAACACAGCCTCTTGTTTCCTTCTTTTCTTTTGAGCAGTGGAGGATCAGGACAGCATTTTCTACCCGGTTCCTCCCCCCCACCTCCTGGATGGCCTTTCTGTAACCTTGCAAAGGCGAAAGAGTAAATCGGAAACTAAAGGACATCAAAACGTTCAGCCTCTTCTTCCCTCCTCCCCTTCCCAGGGCTGGCTTCTGCTGCTGTTTCTTTTTTTGTTTGTTCGTGACTGTGTAAAGATGGTATAGTGCACTTTACATTCCCAGCCTATGGGCTACTTCCTTTCACCCTCTTCTCCCTCCCTTCTACCTTAGAAAAATTTTCCAGGGCAAGATGCTTTTTTCCCTCTGGATTTGTTTTATTTGTGATTAAGATTTTTCTTTTGTGCAGGGGTGGGGGTGGAGAGAGTAGAAGAGATTGCTATTGAGTGAGAATATTTTGGTGTTAAAGACCATGTTTAAGGTTAATACAGTGAAGGGGATAGAAGCGAGTGAGGATGCTGTGATATTTAAAGGTGATCTACGGGCTGACAAATGTTTTACATTATATTTCCTCTCTCTATTCTAAACTGGATTTGTGTAGCTTGTTGAATGTCTTTTTATTTTACAATGGCATTTGTAAATGGATTAGTTACAGGTGTGGTCTGAGGCTGCCAAAGTAGGGCAGGGTTTGCCACTTAGCAACTTCAGATTGGGGGTGGTAAATCCTCAAATGACTCACCAGTGCCTTCCAATGTCTGATGGCTTTGTGGTGTGCAGAAGTTGGAAGGGAAGGAGTGATCACAATATATTGGATCCTGTGAGAAGACATTTGAGGGTATGCAGGCACTCCTGTCATACGTTTATGGAGTACAAGGGTAAATAGTGTCATGGTTAGAGCAGGGAACTAGAGTCAAGACTCCCACATAATGTTTTTGACTTTGGCACTGACCTGCTGTGTGTAACCTTGGCCAAATCACTTTCCCCCTCAGTGCCTGTTTTCTCAGCGCCTGTTTTCTCAGCTTTGTAAAATATGGTGGCTGCATCTGGACGGAGAATTTTCAGGGACATTTCCCATGTTGTTTTATCACAAGTGCAACTCCAGCATCTGTAACAACAGGGGGAACACTAGTGTAGACCAGCCACAGGGACATTTATTGTTGCCTTATCTAACTCAGCTCAAAGCATGTCTACATGACATAATAGAAAAACTGCCAATGGCTTTCTAATGCTTCAGCACTTTCTATATGGAGCTTTGCTGGTGTTAGAGTAATAGAGGGAGACTTCTCTGACCTTCTTAATGCACGCAAGGCCTTTGAGATCCCTGGCTGAAAGATAAAAGTGTGAAGCATTACTATTCTGTAAGCTGAAATGGTGACTGCAGCTAGGAGAGGCAAACCTGCCTTAGGCACCAATCCTGTAATTGGATTTATTCATCTCGACCCCTTTGCACCGAAGCGGAGTTCCACTGGCTTCACTGGGGTTCTGCACAGGTGCAGAAATGTGTCCCCACAGATCTGATTGCAGGATGGGGGCTGTTTGGTCCTTTTTCTGGAGCAAAGGGTGGGGGGAGGGGGAAGGTTTTCTAAATGCTGCATTACAGGATAAAACGTGATTCTTAATGATTTTTCCTGATTTCAGTTCTGCTCAATAACTGTAAATGCCATGTTCCTTGCTACGTCAGCATTAGCTGTAGTATTAATAGTTGTATTAATCATCAGTGTGTGTAAACTTCGCATCCTGGGCCCAAAATGCATTTGTCCATCCTTGCGATACAGGGGGGTGTGCAGATTGAGAGGTAACTTTAATAATTTAATAAATAAATGGTTTCAGAGTAACAGCCGTGTTAGTCTGTATTCGCAAAAAGAAAAGGAGGACTTGTGGCACCTTAGAGACTAACCAATTTATTAGAGCATAAGCTTTCGTGAGCTACAGCATCTGATGAAGTGAGCTGTAGCTCACAAAAGCTTATGCTCTAATAAATTGGTTAGTCTCTAAGGTGCCACAAGTACTCCTTTTCTTTTTAATAAATAAATAAATACTTGCCTTGGGCAATTGGGCAAGTAGAATTTTGCAAGATTGCCTTATTGGCTGCCTAATGGCACAGCAGAACCTGTGTTAACCTATTAACAGCTCAGCTGATAAGATAAGTTTGCCTAGGGGTGGCTTTGAATTCATAGACTTCATCTTTAAAGGACACTGAGCTTCGGTAACACACACTTAAATTTTATCTGTGATGTTAGCATATAAATACAGTACTCAAAAAAAAAAAAAAAAATTCAACCATCAGATTTTCAGCAGAGAAAAAGTACTTGGTGGGTAGGCTTAGATCCTGCAATGACAGCTATGTGGGAAGACACCTGCACCTACACAAATCTCCACTGGATGTGCGGGGTCTTAATCATTATAAGATCCCCTTATTTTAAATCAACCAAACTCTTGATTTGATTTCTGTATATTAACTTCTCTTGTATTACAGTATGAAACCTGTTCATTATTATCTTGTCACGATAATTTTAAATTGAAACCCAATTCTCCTTATGTGCTTCTAATAGTACAGTAGATTATTAAAACCAAAATATTTTTTTAAAGTAAGTATATGTAAAATGAGTAAAATATTTATCCTTGAGCGTAATTAACCATTGGAGCAGCTTATCAAGGATTGTGGCAGATTGTCCATTACGGGAAACTTTAAATCTAGTTTGGATGTCTTTCTAAAAGATATGCTTTAGCTCAAGCACAACTGTTGGACTGGAAGCAATAATTTATTCAAGGTAGTCCCATGGTCTCTCTTATGCAGGAGGTTAGCTTGGATAGCCTTAAAACCTATTAATTGTTTTTCATCTGTTATGCTATTCATTTGGTGCATTTTTCTTAGTTTGGACAATAGACTGACGAACTTCTTAAAAATTTTTGCTTTCTGGTTCAGCTGTACAAGCATGGAGCAGTTGTCTGGGTTGCAGAGGGAAATGTTTAAGTCCAAACAAATGATGTCCTTAAAATATTTAAAGGACAACAAATGAGTGCTTCTGTTCATACTTGATTTTGTACATAGTCTTAAATCTAAACGTTGAGTTTAAACTGCTTGATAAGTATCCCTTTTAAAATAACAAAATAAAGTAGGCTTTCTTTAAAGAGGGGAAAATACGATGGAAATAATGCTACTTCCCAACATCATAGGATTCTTAAGTGTTGGAAGAAAAAACAGAACAGGATTCTGTTGTTCACATCAAATACTACTTGTTTGATATTTGTTTTGTTTGTTCAGTTCAGCTTGAAATGAGGTTTACAGTCCAATAATGATGTCTGTCCAATGGAATAATTGGAAACTAGCTGCCAGGATGGCATCACTAATAACGGTTGAGGAGTAGTTTTGGTTAGGAGGTTTTGGGGAAGATGAATATGAGGATGTTGCTAATACGTTGGTAGGAAATAAAATAAGCCCCTTTTTGGAGGGGAAGATGTGTGGAGCAGGAACCACAATGAAGAATTTTGCTTCTTATATTGGTTTGCCAGCAGCATTTTAAGCAAGCTTTTATAATGCTGGTAGTTATGTCCAACTTTTCCCTTCAAAGAGGCTGATGTATAAGCAAGGGAGAAAACACAAGAGTACTGGGACAATTTCTTCTGCATTAGAAACATGTTGAAGGGATTGCAGACAACTGAGTAAAAGACAAGCTAAAATATTAGTTGAAAGATCCCATTTCAGCTGAATGTCTAAATATAACTATTTAGTTAATTGAATACACAGAGTAGTAGGTTGACAAAGAGAAAAGTAAAGCTATAGTCTTAGCTTAGGTGGTGACTTGCATCAGTTTTTCCTCTGTTTAAAATGGGGATAACAATGCCCTCCTTTATGAAACTCTTTGAAATGTCTGCTTGAAATGTGCCATATAGCAACTGTTGGTGGCTTTGTCAATCTTTCAGCATGCTGACGTTATACTTCTCTTGAAAGTGAAACTCTTAAAATGTAGTATAACGTGAGTGCTGCCTGCATTTGGTAAGCACGTCTATCAAGATTGCTTTAAAATCACTTTTGGATGTGGGTAATCTAAAAATAATTACTAGAAATTTAATGGGAGCAGCAGGTATCCTACTAAATGGTTAGTTTTCTATGCCTGTTGACTTAAAGCTTGAAGTAAGCGGGGGAAAAAAAATCTCAGATTTTATAGTGAAAAAGCACGGAAGTAACCTGGGTATGAACCTCACTTTATATTTTAATTTTATTTTTTGTTAACAGTACATCGGCATACAAAATGTCCAGAGGTTCTGTTGTCCTATTTATCACAATGGTATTGAGATTAGAATGTCACAAATCAAATTTTGGCCTATTATAGAGTATACAACTCCTGCTGAATATTCAAAGTGCTTAGTTCCTCAGGCTGTATTAAATGAATACTGTCAACTTGAAATCCAGTCAGTTTAAAAACAGTGCAGTTGAAAGGAATTTCAGGTATTACACCTGACCCTGAGTTTCCTACCAATTGTTTTTGACAGTCATAGTTTCCTATTTTTTTTTTTTATAAATATGTTTTTTCTTTCCCCTGTTGGGTGTGTTTTTACCCAGTGAACAAGAGAAACTGCTTAACTAAGGCCTGGTTTACACTACAAACTTAGGTGGACATAAACTGTGTTAAATCGATCTAATAATATATGTGTCTACACTACCGAGTCCCTTCTGCTGACCGAAGTGGCCTGTAAAGTTGACTTCTGTAATCCACCTCCGTGAGAGGCATAGCACTTGATTTGACATCCACTGGTCAACATGGGGATAGCATAGACACTGCAATGTCATGAATTGGCCTCCCCAAGGTGTCCCACGATGCTCCACTGTGACTGCTCAGGAGAGCATTTTCAACTCCACTGCACGTCAGCCAGGTACCCAGGAAACAGCCACTCTTCTGGGAACTTCTGAATTTTCATTTCCTGTTTGATCAGCATGGAGAGCTCGCCAACACAGCTGATCATGGAGACTCAAGGCCGCAAACGTGCTCCAGCATGGAATATACAGGAGGTGATGTGTGGGGAGGAGAGTCTGTGTAGGCTGAGTTCCAATCCTGCAGAAGAAACACTGATATCTATGCCAAGATTGCATGGGGCATGAGGGAGAAGGGGTACACCAGGGACAGGCAGCAGTGCTGTGTGAAAATAAAGGAGATTCAGCAAGTATACCAGAAGACAAGGGAGGCAAACAGGCGTTCTGGTTCTGCCCCACAGACATGCCGCTTTTATGAGGAGCTGCATGCAATTCTCAGCGGTGACCCCACCGCAACCCCGAAAGGCTCCCTGGAGACCTCCCAGGAGCCCCGGATGACCTCGAGTAACAACAAGGAGGACATTGTTGACGAGGAAGAGGAGGTGGAGAAGACTGTGAGGTAGGCAAATGGAGGGTCCATTCTCCGTGACGGCCAAGAATTGTTTTTAACCCTGGAGCACATCCCTTCATAGGACCGCTGGCAGTGGAGCGTGATGCTGGAGAAGGCACCCCTAGTGAGTACACACTTCCAATAAAAAAAAACAAACAAACCACTGTCGGGGTTACATGCTATTATTTTTTTATGTTTAATCTGAACAGAAAAGTAGGTGTTGGTGGCCACTCCAGCTGTGCAGAGGGTGCTCTCCGAAAACGATTGTTTATGTGCATGGGTATGGCCCGGGAATCTTCCATAGAAATCTTGAGGAAGCTTTAATGGAGGTACTCTGCAATCCTTTGCAGAAGGTTTCTGGGAAGGGCTGCCTTATTTCATCCACCACGGTAGACACTTTCTTGTGCCACTCCAGTATTAACTCTGCTGGCATCATTGCAACACCAGGACCAGGTCTGTACCCAGACGCTTGCAGCATCTCCCTTGCCACCTCTGTTACCCTAAGGAGAGTTATGTCACGTAGGAGAAATGGGGGAAGTTTTGAATGCAAGCCCTTAAACCACAAACAATTCAACAACTAATCCGTCCCCTGTTTGGTGAAATCTTGGTCACACAACCATGCTTTCCCAAATTGCCGTGGTTGTAGTTGGAAGGGATCACTGTGTATTGCAGGCAGCACTGGGGAAAAAAGTGGGGTGTGTGGTGGCTTCCTGTTTGTCTCCCCTCCCCCCAACCTGGTGCTGCTTTTGTAAAAAGCAAACCTTTTGGGAGGCTTTACACTGGTTCCTGTCCTCCAGCACTATCCAGGTTGCTAGGGAAAAGGGGGCTTTTCTTAAGTTCCAACCTGTGGTCCCAAGGATGTCTTTAAAAAAGCAGCAGCACAAGGCCTCTCGCCCATGCCTCATGGCCGTACTCACCACGGCTGGAGCAGCAAACTGACTCTTGCAATAGCCAGTGGTTGTGATTACGTTGTGGCTTGCAGTGAAGAGTATTAAGGGATGTTTTTTTATTAAAAAACAAAAACACCTTGCGCCAGAAACCACCGTCAATGCTACCCTTGTGCTTTGCATTCCTTGCAGCTGAGTCCATCGGCGCATCCTTCACATCGGGACAGAGACTTTCCCAGATTAGAAGGTGGAAAAAGAAGACTCGGGAGGACACATTAAATGAGTTAAAGCACATCTCCGAGAGTGACAAGACTGAGCTTAGACCATGGAGGATTACACTGTCCGAGAACTTGGACATGGAGGATAGGAGAGCATGCAGAGAACAAGTGCGTGCCATGCAGGAAGAGATGCTGTGGATTATGAATGAGCAGTCAGACATGTTGAGGCATCCGGTTGAGGTTCAAGAAAGGCTGTTGGATGCTGGAGTCCCTCTGCAGCCTGTGCTGAACCTGCTGCCATCATTGCCCAGTTCTACATCCTCCTCCCTCAAACATCATATGAGGTGGGGTGGATGGGAGTTTGGTATCCCTTTGCCCTCAACACCAGGGGAGGGTACAAGGACCAGAAGGCGCCCATTCCCACAACTTTGATTGTTGTTGCAATGCAGCTCTAAGCAAGCTTTCCTTGTTTCTGCCCCGACAGTGTTATCAGCCCTTTTGCCCCAGGTTATCTTATTTTTCTTTGCTGTCTCTGTGTGTGTGTGTGCGCATAATAAAACTTAACTGATTGAGGAGAAAAGGCTCTTTATTCATTCACCGTTCATTCACTGTGGTTGTTGGAGGAGGAGTTTATGGGGGAGAAAATGCAATGGAGGGACAGTTTGGTAAGGAACAACACAGATAAGTGTCACATTAGTCTGGCTCATTGCTGAAACTGGTTTTCAAAGCCTCACAGAGACGCAGAGCCCCTTGATGTGCTCTTCTTCTTGGCCTGGTGTCTGGCTCCTCAAAATTGGCTGACAGGCGATCCGCCTTAACCCCCCACCGTGGCGGAAACTTTTCTCCCTTTGTTTCACAGATATTATGGAGCACACAGCAGGCAGCAATAACAACAGGAATATTGCTTTCACTGAGGCTTTGTCTACAGTGGAAACTGAATGACAAAGTCATTCAGAGGTGTGAAAAAAAAACCCACCACCCCCCAATGACAAAAATTTTGCTGATGAAAAGCACCAGGGTGAACAGTGCTTTGTTGGCAGGAAAGCTCTTCTGCGGACAAAGCTACTGCTGCTTGTTGGGGGTAGAAGTTTTTTGTCAGTGGGAGAGCTCTCTCTTCTGCCAACTGACAGAGGCTACACTGTGCATCTTTTAGTGGCGTGATAAAAGGTGCGTAGTATAGATATAGTGTAAGATCTAACCTAGTAAGCAAACAACACCAGCGACCTTTTAACCATAAAAAGGCACATTCCACCACCATTCTGCACTTGTGCAACCTATAGTTGAACTGGTCCTTACTGCTGTCTAGGCTGCCTGTGTACAGCTTCATGAGTACTGGGAGCAAAGGGTAGGCTGGGTCTCCCAGGATTGCGATTGGCATGTCAACATCAGCAATGCTTATTTTGCAGTCTGGAAAGAAAATCCCTGCTTGCAGCTTTCTGAGCAGACCAGTGTTCCTAAAGATGTGTGCGTCATGCACCTTTCCTGACTATCCCATGTTGATGTCGGTGAAACGGTCTTTGTGATCCACCAGTGCTTGCAACACCATTGAGAAGTATCTCTTTCAGTTCATGTACTCTTTGGCATGGTTATCTGGTGCCAACAGAGGGATATGCATTCCATCTATCACCCCACCGTAGTTAGGGAACCCCATCGCCACAAAACCATCCACTATGTCCTGCACATTGTCCAGAGTCACTACCCTTCTTAGCAGAAGTCTGTTGGTGGCACTGCAAACTTGGATCACAACAAATCCCATGGTAGATTTACCCACTCCAAATTGATGCTCCACTGACCAGTAGCAGTCTGGCATTGCAAGCTTCCACAGAGCTATCACCACTTGTACAACTGAGCGGGGTCCATACTTGTGCCGCGTGGGCAACCCAGGCTTGCGAAAAAGGCTTTGTTTGTTTGCTGTTGATTTCAGGGAGGGAGGGAGGTAGGTAAGTGCATTATGGGAGGCTAACACCATGTTCCCATAAGGCACTGCAAGCCCAACCCAACATTCCACTAGTGCTGTGGGATAGCTACCCACAGTGTAGTGCTCCATGCATCGATGCAAGCCCTGCTAGTGAGGATGCACTCCTATACAATGAGCATAGTGTGGACATGCAAGATCGACTTGCTTATATCACAGGCTTAATGTCGACTTACATGAAGTTGACTTAACTTTGTAGTGTAGACATGGCCTAAGGCTCTGATCCTGCAGTTAGATCCAAGTGGGTGGCTCCTGGCAGCTGTATGGACCCCCAATTTAATGTCAGGTGGCATTCATGTGGCAATGAGGGTCTCGTTTTACGTTCAGGGCCTGACTGACTATACTGTGGGAGCCATGAAACTGACTATATACAAAGTGCTGTCAAGTGCAGAAAGTAAACAAACTGAAAAGTTCTACCTCTTGTTACTTACTTGTATACTGCTGCTAAGTGTTCCCTGTAAAAAAGTAAGCAAAAGCCTTCAAACAGAAATGATTAAAATTAATTGACATTGTTCCCTCAAATAGTTTGGCCTGTCTTCAAGGCATTATTTTCCTTTCTCTGTATCAAACTTGATTTACGTATAAGGAGGTCAGAATCAAGGTTAAATTGTTCAGATAAGTTGAATGTTGATTAAATGTCTTAATTTTGAATTTGATCCCAAAGCACCTTGTAGTCTTGCCATTGAAAGTGATATATCTTGCTTATGCAGACATTAAATATTAAGCCTACAATCAGACTTGCGTTGGTGAACTGCTGCGTGGTGCCCCATTGAGTTAACTGGGGTTTCAGAAGAGCCTTGTAGGTGTTACTTGTATGCCCTGGTTGTAGAATCAGAATCTGCCTTCCCCATTACTGTCAGAACTCACATACATCTGTATATCTCTGCCTCGTTTGAAACCATAAATGCAGGATATAGGTCAACACATTCTATAGTTTTGTCTGCCCTAGTATCTTAAAAAAAAACCAAAAAAACCCCCCCAAAACCTTCCATTGTTACACTTTTACTTGTGGGAGCATTAGAGTAGCCAGACTCCTAATGTTTTAACCTCCATGTTGTCTAGACCTGTTCTGAGCTGCTGCTTTAGACAAAATGGTGGTTAAAACAGGCGGTCCATCTACTCTAGTGTGTGTGTCTGATGAAAGGGTGCTGTCTCTTGACAGCATTAGTGCTTCCAGTATGGCTACCATTAGCAGAGCTGGTCCTGTGGTAATGCAATGGTGGGGCGATGGTAAGAAATATACCACCTTAGACAAGGCATATGGTCTAGTAAAACACTTACGCATGTCCTTAACTTCAAGCATATGGGTAGTCCCATTGTGTAGTACTTAAATGCTTTGTTGCATCAGGGTCAAAGCAGCATGGCTTAGTGGACTGAGCACAGTGCTGGGAGCCAGAACTTGAGTATAGAGCCCTACTCTTTCGCTATCTTGCTTTCTAAACTTGGGCAAGGCACAGCAAATCTGTTCCCCAGTATCCACATCTTTAAAATAGGGCTGGTACTAATCAGTATTAAAGTGAGGATGAGGCAGAGGCTTGATCATTATTGTACAGAATATTAAAGATATAAATCATTTATATGAGTGTTTAAGGATTATTATTTTTTAAAAGTACATATGTGATTCAGCCTGGTAACACTGGGACCGACAAGGGTCCGGGATACATGGTACTGATGCCAGAATGTCTTGTCTCCCTTTTCTCTGATATAGGAGTTTTTATCCATTCACATATGTTAATATGAAAAACGGTTTAACTCTAAAAGAGGAAAGTGACGGTGCTTCAGAGACTTCAAGTGCTTTAAGGGCTGTATTTCTCCAAGGAATTACTCCCAGTAAAAATTCATGGTGGCTGAACATGACAGAGTCTGCAGATTTGCTTCTAATTCATAAAGAACATTTGGTATGTGAGCCCCACAGCATGTTTGCTTTAGGGCCAGAGTATAGAATTCCACATCAAACAAATAAAGCTGTAGGGGGATGCTCTCTCTAACTACAAAATGGTATTACACCATTTGGAGTGCAGAAAACTTTAGGATCAAAGGAGGTCTTTCCCCTCTTCAGCTAGCTTTTGTTCTCCATCATATTTTTACCTTTTAATTGTCAACTTTTCTTCATACATACTAATTATTCCTTCTGCTCCTTGGCAGCTTTTTCTCCAAATGTTAACTAATCTCTCTCCAATTAAATTCCACCTATGTTCTCCCTAGTAATCTTTTTTTTGCTTAAGTTCATGCCCACTTGGTTTTATATTTATACACCTTGTAGCAGCTATCCTCCCTTTTCTATCAAGATTGCATATATCTTATTGTGATATCATTTAAAAAGTGAACTGCAGAATTTAGTGTAGCATTATTCACACACTTTTGTGGTGAATACACAGCCTAATTAGTGAAGGTATTACCAGATAAAAAGCTTCACCTTATTCTTAATTCATTTTATGTTCTTTGAAAGTCCACTGGCTTGTCTAGATTAAGAAAAGATGACCTGGAATACATAATTTTAGGATGTCACATGCCTGAAAACTCATAATTTGCATGAGACTTGTGATGTCTGCTACTGTCCAAGAATGAGGCGTCTTTAATAATAGTAAATGCCATGTTTTTATCTAGCAAGACTAGTGTTTCTCTCCCCCGCCCCGGCCCGTTTACTTTGAACTGTAATCTTGATGATACAGTATTTTGCCGTGTTTCTTGAAGGTCATGTAAGTTATTCATTGTTTTAGACCTTATGACATAAAAAACTAGTACAGTGTTATGTGGTTATACCAAACTAGCTGTGAGCCCTTTGGAAATTAGAGAGACCAAATGGGTGAGGTAATATTTTTTTATTGAACCAACTTCTGTTGATACAAGAGAGAAGCTTTTGAGCTACACAAAGCTCTTCCTCAGGTCTGGGAAAGGCAAAGCTAAATACAGGATTGAACAGATAGTTTAGCATAAGTAAAAAGAAAAGGAGTACTTGTGGCACCTTAGAGACTAACCAATTTATTTGAGCATGAGCTTTCGTGAGCTACAGCTCACTTCATCAGATGTTTACCGTGGAAACTGCAGCAGACTTTAAAGAAAGTCTGCTGCAGTTTCCACGGTAAACATCTGATGAAGTGAGCTGTAGCTCACGAAAGCTCATGCTCAAATAAATTGGTTAGTCTCTAAGGTGCCACAAGTACTCCTTTTCTTTTTGCGAATACAGACTAACACGGCTGTTCCTCTGAAACTTAGCATAAGTAGTTAGCACCGCATACAACCCTTTCAAAATGGCAGTTTTGGAAAGCACCTGGATCTTTGAATTGTGTAGAACTGCAGTAATCTCTTTTTTCAATTGCGTGTGGAGGAAATACCATCCCAGGAACTTGTATCTTTCTCCACTTCGATAATTAAATTTGCAGAAGTCTCCTAAACTTTATTTCTGAACTTCTAGTACCTCTTCTATGAATTTCTGAGATTTTTTTTAACTGAGTTTGCTTTCCTGTTGAGTTTTCCTGTACCCTTTTTGTGAATTACTTTAACCTTTTTATTTCTGATTTGTCTGCTTTTGTTTAATTTCAAATATGTTCCTGTTGGATTTGCCATACCAGAATCTATATCAGTTGGGCTCCCAGTTGGACATATTTATACATTTAAACTTCCTTTTGTTATATACTACACTTTCTGTGATTAAAATTGTTCTGTGGAAAATGGCTATCATGCAGATTCCTTACTTTGTTTTCTTTAGTCACAAAATTAATATTTCAAATAAATCCTTTATTTTTAATGCCAAACCCTGGTCGTATTAATGTTAATGGGATTGTGTTTTTGCTTTTCAGCCTTGTTTACTTGAAGATGTAAATGTTGAATGCGGATTCTGAGTTAGATTATAATATATTTTATATAATTATTTATTTTTACACTTCATTTGCCATAGTTTATGCTCCTTTCCATTTTCCTCAGCAGGATTAGGATTATTAGCCTGGATGGGCATGGACGGTATCCCTAGCCTCTATTTGCCAGAAGCTGGGAATGATCACTTGGTGATTACCTGTTCTGTTCATTCCCTCTGAAGCACCTGTCATGGGCCACTGATGGAAGACAGGATACTGGACTAGATGGACCTCTGGTCTGACCCACTATGACTGTTCTTATGTAGAGAGAGATGGAGTTGTACATAATCAGTGAGCTTAGACAAGGCATGTGGAATTTGCTTGTTTATGTGCATTGTGTGCACTTGCTTGTTTTTTAGACAGTTTGTTCTTGTTCTTGCATTCTGGCCAGACTATGTTAGAAACTGGTTTAGTAGGAACTGAATTTAAGACTTTAAAATATGATTTCTCAATGCACTGTGTAGTCCCGTGGGAACTGGAAGAAGCTTGCAATTTTACAGGGTTCTGGAGGTAGGGTTTTGGTAGAAGAGGCATATACTTGTCATGCAGGAAGTGCACTCTGTGCCTGTCTGTAAATTTAAGCACTGTTTCTTAATTCTATTTGAAATCCATTGAAGATGGTTCCTTGTGTGGAGGGAGGTTGTGTTTCTGTTGCATGGTCTCCACTAAAAATGCTACGGCAGCACCGTTGGAGCACTTCAGTGTGAACATTACCTACGCTGATGGGAGGGGTTTTCCCGTCGCCGTAGGTAGTTTACCTCCCCGAGAGGTGGTAGCTAGGTCACCCTAGTGTTGTCTACACTGGAGATTAGGTCAGTTTAACTATGCCATTCAGGGTGTGGATTTTTCACGTCCCTGAGAAAAGTAGTTAAGCGAACTCAATTTTCTAGTGTAGACCAGGACTTAGTCTGCCAGCTCACACACAAACTTGCATTCACATGGGCTGCCAGTCATCAGATGGTACAATCATGGTCACTGTTGATCTAGCCCATATAGGAATATGCAATTTAGGCTGAGTTTTCCAAAGGAGCCTTGGAGTTATGCACTTAAATACCATAAAAGATAATGGGAAATGGTTGCCTAAGTCCCTTAGGTTCCTTTAAAAATCACAATCTTAGAAATGAATGCTTTGTAGTTAGTTACCAATCCCTTACATGATTCAGTCCCTCCTTTTTCCTTGTATATTACATTTTAATTTCTTTAATTCCCTCTCTCCCCCCCCTCCCTATTTCTTTGCAACCATTTTTTCCCTGTCATATTGGGATTTGTTTTTCCACAGGTATTTGTTGTACTCATCCCTTTCATTTAAATTAAAGTGTCCCTTCCTAATTTCTTTGACGTATCTTTTTTGATACTGTTCCTTTTCCTGTCTGATATTTTTTCTGCTTTGCTGTAAAGTTTTGTGTTGCTTTGATTTGTAGTTTTCATTTCAATGTCTTTTCTGTGCTTTTAAATTCAATATTTCGTTCATTCAGCTCTTTGAGGTAGAGTACTGGAGTCTAGGTCAACAGGTTCTGCACAGCATGAGTGCACAGAATGCCACCAGGCTTAAAATTTAGCAGCTTGAATGCAGGACTTCCCTCTTACCTGCAGAGGTCTCCATTTCTGGTGATCTGATTGAGCCTCATCCCTTGGTGACTGCTGAAATGTTTTTGTTCAAACCCCATACAAGCCTCAGAGTGCAATCCCTATCATTTACATTTTTCCTATGCTCTATTCTCCCCTCTCTCGCTGTGGGTAGGATTGAATTCCGTTATATCTTGGTTGTACCTTTATTCTGCCTCTCTTACTTTGGTATGCTTAGGCTCCTAGAAAATGAAGCAACCTGTCAGACAAGTTCGCTAAAAGTTATCATTCCTGTTGGGGCACAACCCTTCTTGCATCCCCCTCTGCCCACTTTAATCCGCTTGTACAAACATGAGTTCTCTTGCAGTGGACACCTAGGGTTGATCCAAAATCCACTGAATCTCTCTGTTTTCGTTTTCCTTGCAGTAGTATGGTGTGGCAAATTGTGTGTTGTGAACATTAGTCTTTCTTGAAGAGCTCAGTCAACATTATGTGTGTGAGAGTGTACGTATATCTCTTGAATGTAATTTTACAGTAGGTACTCAGATATTTAATTGCTTGTTTAATCATAGTATTTTTGCTTTTAACTGCTTATTCTTCATGCACCAGATTCCTTACAGTTGGAACAAACAAAACCCTGGGAGGGAAGTAATAGGAATGAATAGTTCATGTAAAGACAGCTGAGAAGTCAACATACGTGCCCTTCTCTTTTACTGTGTACAGTCAACATCATGTATAATCCATTTAAACTCACCTAGCCGCTTGAGAAATCTGCACAAAACTTTAACCTCAAATATAACGGGATAAATTATTTGTAACTGAGGAAGCATAACATGAAAAAGGTATCCAGGAGAATGACTAAATTAAGCCCAGCAATAGTTTACATGCCTTACTATTCCTTTGATTGTATCACAACTGATGTAAAGCCAGCCATAGGAGGAACTGGTCCTTGGTCTTGGAAGCCTTCAGTTTTCTCCTGTCATGTTTCTGTGGTGTGTGTGGGTTTTTTTTGCCCTTTTTTGTGGTAATCTCTGTACACTTGGGAATTTCTACTGTATCTTCATAGTCATGAATGAGTAGGTGCTCATGTCTTCTCAGGCACCATATATGCTGTATATATCCTCTGTGTTTAGGAAGTTGATCTGTAAATATCAATTTCAGGGATAAAGAACTGCTGTATTTTGTAACAACTCCAGCACCAGAAAAATATGTTGGATTACACTCACCAAATCTGGGTAGGTTTTTTTATTGCTGGGATTGAGGGCACAGAGAAAGGGAGACAGCTATAAGAACAGTACCCAAGTTGAGATGTTCCATACCTTATCCTTTTGAGCATTTTTCTGTGTATCATGATTGGAGCACTTTGCCCACAGATTTTCAGTTTTCAGAACAATATTGTTTCCTGTAAAAGTCCATGTGGCATCTCTTCCACATCCCTTAAAGAGATTGCTTGCTCTCATCTGCTTCTTCACACCCCTCTATCGACTGTTCTTAAATTGTGCAGCTATTTGCCCATCTTTCAGAAATAACACATTGGTTGCCAGTCATTCATAATGTGGACTCTCTCTTTCTCTCTCATAACCTCAAAAAAAAAAAAAAGTCTTGGGTTTCAAAAGATGGTGGAGGCTACAAATGTTAAAGTTTGAAAGTACTTGCAGAGCACCACAAGCTGTTGTTATGACTGCTATATAGTGACTTATGATTGCCCATGAATTTAGACCTTTGATACAGCTGCCATCAAGGTGGGCTTCAAGTGTTGTCCGTGCTGCTCAGTATAATGATTCCTTTAAAATGACCGGTATCAAAACAGACCGCTGCTTCTTTGAAGCTTCTGCAGTGTTCAGTCTTGTTTAAAGCATTTCAGAGTTGAGTAAGAATACTTGGTGGGAAAAGGGCACTAAAAAGACTATGGCATCTTGGGGAGTTACCTGGTAATTGAACACCTCAAAAGAATTAAAGAGCTGGGAGCCTGACCCATCGTTAACGTAGCTACGATACAATACCTAGAATATATAGTTTTGAAAGCTGCCATCAGATGGGACACCTTGCATGGTTTTTTGCAGTTTTAATGTTTTCTTCTTCCCGAAAACATTGCAACCATCTTTATTGCTCAGCTGTTTGGACAGATATTGGTGGAGTCATCCTTGCCTATTAGTAGTAGGTATGTATATACTGATCGACATCTGGTGCTTGTTGAAGATCTGTATAGACACCTTAGTGAACATATCTAAACATAACCATATGCTGTTTTGCACTTGGAAGTCACTGGGAGAAAAAAATTGCACATAGTTATGTGCATATACAATGGCAATACTGTAACATCAGTTTATAGAACATAATTTGTTAGAGCTCTGAAGAAAAGGCATGGAAGCATTTGTTTTACTTCAGGCTCAGTGCCTTCTGCAGTAATGTGTGATGGTGATATAGGGAAGATAAATGGCTCTTGAAAATGCACATTGGAGGTACTAGATAGTATTTCTAGATATTATGAGTATCTGGTTTCCTGTATGAGGGGCAGGATCAATTTTGTTCTCGTGCACACGCAGGGGCAGTTTAAGGTCTCTGAGGCAACTAAGACAGGTAGCTGGTGGACAGTGTCCGCTCTGATTTGGAAGGAAGGTCAAGTATTTGGCAGTGGGAGAGACATTCATCTTTAGAAGTTGTGTGTCTGGCTGTTGGGGGTGAATAAAGTTTTGGTAGATATGGGCCCTATATAGTCATCCACATGTCTTTTTGAGTGTCCGTCAAGAAGAATGCTGCACTTGACAGTCTGGATTTAGAAACCTGTTGTGTTATGAAAAGTTAACTTTGGCTAAGTACACAAAGTTTCCTTTCAGTTCCTGCTTTTTCATCTTTATATGAAACTGTTTGCCTGGTCTCCACTGGTGGTGATAAACTCAGATTCCAGAATTTCTTTGCTCAAAGTTTCAGTGAAAACTTCATCTTTTTATCAGGATCCAGTCAAGCTAACGTTCATATTTTTGTAAAGTCTCTCTACTTGCTGGTTGGTTTTCTTTTATCTCAAGAATTTTGAATCTGAAATCTCTTTCCTTGCTGAATATATAGGTATAAACTTACTTCAGGGCATTTGATCACTTCAGTGTTCATGAAAGAATTCCCCCATCCAATATTGGAATTGTTTACTAATCTGCTTATTTTGGGTGGTTGTGATGTATGCATCACCACATCAGATGGACAGAAAGACATTTTACTTCACCTAGAAGTACTTGGGATGGTTGTTTTACGGCAACTGAGGATTTCATAGTTGTAAATGGGTGTTGAACTTGGCTTCTTCTGCTTCAAGAGCCCATGTCTGTATCACTGTAGCTAAAGGAGAATCTCCTGTACCTTTGGCAGTATTGGGGCTTATGGCACACAATTGCTGACATGCTCGTCAGTAAATGGCAGAGGTGACACACATGAACCAAAATAGCATATACTGTACACCATTGCACCATGCATTGTGAGACTTGTGAGAAGCGTCAGGTGTTGGCCGCTGCCAGAGAAGCAGGATAACAGACTAGATCTTGAAAGGCATATCTTCATTTGTACTGTGTATTGTAAGACAGCTCACTTGGGTGGGTGTGTGTGGTGGGGGGAGGCAGGTTGACACAAGAAATCTTTTGAACTATTCAAAATAGTACTTATCTGTAGCCATGTGTGTTGGAGGTGTGACAAGGTATGATCCCTGACCGAATAGCTGTCCTAGCTACAGTTCAGTTTTACTAGCAAAGCTAAAGCTTTTACCAGTGTAGCTTGTTTTGTTCAGGGGGGTTGGAAGGCTGGAATAGGCTAAACTGGCAAATTACCAGTAAAAGCTGTGTCCACTCTAGGAGAGCTTTGCTGGTATAGTATGTCATATAGCTATATTGGTACACTATACTGGCAAAGTGCTCTTAGTGTAGACTTGGCTGTAGCTGTATGACCATAATTACTCAGGGCTTTTTCTGTACCTTGGGTATCCCTTCCTTCCTCAGAATCCTCCTTGTTATATGTTTGAAGCATGTGATAGCTTGATATATGATCAGTCAAATATGCTGTGTTTTCCCCATTTTATCCTTGTTTTTTAAAGAATGAAAGTGCAAGAACAAGAATAAAGAAAAGGAGTACTTGTGGCACCTTAGAGACTAACCAATTTATTTGAGCATAAGCTTTCGTGAGCTACAGCTCACTCTGATGAAGTGAGCTGTAGCTCACGAAAGCCAGCTGTAGCTCACGAAAGCTTATGCTCAAATAAATTGGTTAGTCTCTAAGGTGCCACAAGTACTCCTTTTCTTTTTGCGAATACAGACTAACACAGCTGTTACTCTGAAACCTGTCAAAAAGAACAAGCCTTTTCTAAAGCTGTTTGGAAAGCGTACTCAAGTTTGTGGTATATAATGGTGTGTTGGGAGGTTGGTGTATAGACGGGCATTGGGGGAGAGGTAGGGGGAGACACCCCCCCTGACTGACACAACACCCCCATGTAGATTTGGATCTATATTGGTGGTTATGTTGACAGAAGAGGCATGTGTGATCCCTTTCCTCATCTGAGAACCTTTTCTGTTCTCACATGGAAAGAACTATTACCCTTTTTTTACATAAGACAAGAAGGGCCCACTATTCTGCCTTCCAACAGTGGTCAATGCCAGATGCTTCGGAGGGAATGAACAGAACAAGTGATCCATCTCCTATTGTTCAGTCCCAGCATCTGCCAGAGGCTTAGGGACACCCAAAGCATGGGCTTGCAACCCTGACCATCTTGGCTAGTAGCCAGTGATGGACCTATCCACTTCTTTTTCTAAATCTCAACAATATTGTTTCTCTTGCTCTTTTTACATAAAATAATGTGTATTCAAAAAGGGACATGTTTACCTCATTGAAAGCCAGTTTAAAATCCTTCTAGTTTGGTTAGAACACTTATTGTTATAAACAGTTTCACCACTTGTGAAATAAAAAGAAAACTCTTGAGTTTTCCATAGGGCCTTAAATGACTGACTGGTGCAAAGCAGCCCAGCTGAATTCAGGAGACATGGATTTCAAAGTTAGACCTTGTCTAAACACAGTTTTTGGGCCAGTATAATTTATTTCTGTTAATAGGGTTACTTTTTTAATAAAATGCAATAACTGTATACCAATTCAACCTCCTCCACTCTCTCATTGTGGATGTGGTTACAAAGACAAAACTTTACCGTATATGAGTTTGTTTTTTCACTTTGTGTATGGAAATGGCTATACCAATATAAAGTCTCACTTCCAATGTAACTGCATCCACACTAGAGTGTTATACCAGTATCGATAAAACAATACAACTTGTATGTAGATATGCCCTTAGGTTTAAAAGCCCTAGTAGAAACTACTGATGTCACTGGCCACTGATTATAAGGCTTCCTTGATGGGGGCGGGGAGGTGTTGGGAGCAGATGGTTCAGGAGTATACATAATGTATTTGTGTGTGTCTGGGTTTTTATTTTTAAATCTGCTCCCCATGATATAGTCCAGTAATTGGGACCTAGCAGCTCATGGGAGGTGGAATATACTGAGGAAAAGCCCCTGGATAGCTTCTGTCAAGGTTCCTCCCCCACTCTGAACTCTAGGGTACAGATGTGGGGACCTGCATGAAAAACCTCCTAAACTTATCTTTACCAGCTTAGGTCAAAACTTCCCCAAGGTACAAAATATTCCACCTGTTGTCTTTGGACTGGCCGCTACCACCACCAAACTAATACTGGTTACTGGGGAAGAGCTGTTTGGACGCGTCCTTCCCCCAAAAATACTTCCCAAAACCTTGCACCCCACTTCCTGGACAAGGTTAGGTAAAAAGCCTCACCAATTTGCCTAGGTGACTACAGACCCAAACCCTTGGATCTGAGAACAATGAAAAAGCATTCAGTTTCTTACAAGAAGACTTTTAATAAAAATAGAAGTAAATAGAAATGAAGAAATCCCCCCTGTAAAATCAGGATGGTAGATATCTTACAGGGTAATTAGATTCAAAAACATAGAGAACCCCTCTAGGCAAAACCTTAAGTTACAAAAAAGATACACAGACAGAAATAGTTATTCTATTCAGCACAATTCTTTTCTCAGCCATTTAAAGAAATCATAATCTAACACATGCCTAGCTAGATTACTTACTAAAAGTTCTAAGACTCCATTCCTGGTCTATCCCCGACAAAGACCAGCATATAGACAGACACACAGACCCTTTGTTTCTCTCCCTCCTCCCAGCTTTTGAAAGTATCTTGTCTCCTCATTGGTCATTTTGGTCAGGTGCCAGCGAGGTTACCTTTAGCTTCTTAACCCTTTACAGGTGAGAGGAGCTTTCCCCTGGCCAGGAGGGATTTCAAAGAGGTTTACCCTTCCCCTTATATTTATGACAGCTTCAAATGCAAGCCCCGTATTCCTGCTGTCCAAATGAGTCATGTTTGCAGTGGGTTCTGTACTTTATGGTTGGTTAAATATTTTATTCATGTACCTTAACTGTTTAGTGTTGTCACTGTGCAGGCCTAACCCAGTCACTGATTGGTGACAATGCTTCTGTATTTATTTTTCAATTAGAACAGCTTTTACAGCCTATGGAATGGCCATGACAAGGAAACTGTTTTTCCTTTCGCTGGAGGTTTTTTTGCATTTTTGAAACATTTCTAAGTTTCTGTTTTGAAAATAAGTGTGGAGGGAGTATTGAATGGGCAGTAGATGATTTTTTTAAAGCTCTTTTTTGTTCAGTTTTCGTATTTGATGACTGTTCTAGAGGGTTTTGGAGAGCCTTAAGTATCTAAAGAAAAAAAAACTTGGGTTAAAAGGAACATTTGTGCTTCTACTCTGCCTTGCAATTTATTCTTTTTTAGTGTAAAAGGTTCACAGCTTTGATGATAAGTCTGGAAAAGTTTAAATGATTATATGAGGAGTGTTTAAAAATAGAAAATGCTGCTTTTTTTGCATCCAGTGAATTAGGGTTCTTAGCTTACAAACAAACTGGTGATTTTATATATGACAACCAAGTGGTACGTCTTCTACATTTTTGGGAAGGAAAAATGCTTTCTTGTGTCTAATCTCATGGTAGCCTGTAACAGTGAGCTGTTTTGTACTGGATTGCCTTTTAAATAGAGGAATGCACAACTCTGTATAAACATTTCAGTTAATATAAATAGGGTCTGATGCTTAACCAAGGCAAATTATAATTTGTGGAAACTAATTTTTCTGTGTGAAATAGTCTGTTGGATGCTTCTTCAGCTCATTACTGTGCACTCCAATTTGCCAGATTAACAAAGCCATTAATAATAGGAGCTCTCACTTTTTTTAGCATGAAAGAACTGGTAAGCACACAGCTATATATAGTACTGTATTTTAATTAACCTTGTACTGGGTTTATCCTGTATTACCAGTTACGTCCTAGAAAATTATGTTCATAAAAGGTTCATCAGTGGTTAAATTGAAGAGAATAAAGTTATGTTGGCATGTTAGTTAAATATTTGTTGCACACACAGTAAAGGGCCGCGCTATTAATTTGCTAGTAATTGCATGAGACTAAAATGCAAGATCCAAGAATGGGACAGGGTCTCTATGACAAGAACAAGCAGGTCTTTCTAATGATTCGTCTTTCTAATGTGGAGTAGGGTTAGATTAAGTGGTGGTAAATTTTAAAAACAAGCTGTAGTATAATGGTAACTGTCAGTGGTTTCTGTTGACTTAGGCCTTACCTTGATGTGATGGAACTACTTATTAATATTAATGGCATGTTCTGAAAAATATTCTACAGAAGACTGGAAAATGTGGGCCCACTTCAAAACATGAAGGGGGTGAAGGAACATTGAAAATAGATGGCTGTATTAAAACAAGATAGTTTCTGATACCGTGAACCTGCAAATTCTTGCCATAGTGGTCATTTATATAACATAAACAGTGTGTCAGAGGAATTGTATGCTTAGATAAATAATGTGTCAAAATGGGGTGCTTAGTATGATTGTATTCAACTTGATCTGCTTAGTATTAACTGTGAAATATGTTGCGACAGTAATAATGAATGCAGTGGATGCCTTTCTGCTGTTATCAAAATCCATTAACAAGTTTTGCTGTGCTTGAATGCCTTTCATTGTTATGCTTTATGGTTCATGCTAAAGCGGTATAAATAAATGACATCCATTCTCTGCTGATACAGTTTCTATATACTTTACGAACAATGATGTTATTTTGAATAAACATCTGTTTACCTTTTTAATAATGGATTCTAGGCAGGTTGTGTGGGTTAAGGTTTCTTTTTTTTGATTTGGAGAGGGCCTTAGCCAGAGAGGGGAGAAGCAAATTGAGAGTCAAAATGTCTAGATTTATTGGAGAAGCTTAGCATGATGTGTTGGCAGGTAGAATGCATGGAATTAGATCTTCTTGAGTTTTGTAACTTACTAATGAAAATCTAAAACCAGGGCTGCAGACATTCTGTGATTCTACAGCAGCAGGATCCGCTTCTTGGTGCATAATTCTCCAGAATCAAAGCTTTCCATTAAAAATAAAAATAAAAAAAGACCATTGCAACCTTCATGACTAGGAAAAGAACGTCCACATGCGAAGAGTGAAAATCAGGCTGCAAATAGCCTGAAACACTAGCTGTAAGAGAAGCATAAACTGCCCCATTTATCTGTGTAGTGATGACTCTGAAACCTATTGGTAATGTTGATATTTAAAGATAGCTATTTGATTGCTAATAGTTTGGCTGGATATTTTTACTGAATGTGTTTATACCACAATTTCAAACTCTCTTAGCTGGTATTTCTTGTCAAAAGCCTGATCTCTCCTCTGTTCAGCTACCAAAACTTCCACTTTCCTTCCCAATAACGCACTTCAGTTACAAGTTGTCAATCAAGAAACTTGCAACTCACTGAAAACTTATGGGAGGAGTGAAAAATATAATGTTGCGGGATTGCATTATTCCTTTTCGTATTTAATTCACACAATGTTCATTTTAGAGTTTAGCTGAAGCTGCTGCAGAATTTTCAGTCTGCCATAAGAGTCGTACAAAAATCAAGGATCTTGGGACCTGTTAGTCACTGTGTGACCTTTCATAGGTTTAACTTATTTGGAATCTTTCTCATTTAACTCTGTGAGAAATTAAGTGCAGTAAGTGTGAATGATCCTCTTGGAGGGTAATCCTGTGGGCCAAATTCACCACTGGCATAAAGGGACACAGATATGAAGTCAGTGGTGTTTCACTTGGGTATGCCAGTGGGAAACTGACCACACATGCATGATTTGAAATCTTGGTAAAACTTTTGGGCTATTCGTCCTGAAGAGGGTCTAGTCTTACATTTGATTGTATTTTCCCCAGTATCTGCTCTGAAAACATAAAGTGATGCATTATTAGAGCTGCATCATTGCTGTCTTCAATTATATCATTCCCAAGTGGTTAACTGTAGTTCCTTCCCACCAACAGAAGGAAACATTAATAGCTATAATTTGAGTGTGTGACTTAAATGATTAGGCGAACAAGCTAGCTGCTTCAGTCTACACTCTTATGTGTTTCCAGCAGGCCTTGCCAGCTAGCTTCTTTTGTATGGTATCTGTGGAAAGGCCTGATCTTTTTTTGTCCACTTTAAAACAATGAGACTTATGTGCTGAAAATTAAGAATGTGTACATAGCGTTTGCAGGATCAAGGATGTAATGTGCACTCAATGTGCCCAAAGAACGGAGAGCAAAGAAGGTATAGGTTAAAAGGGGAAAAATCCAGCAAATTACCATCAACTTGGTTTCTAAATTTCATCTTTTATGCTGAAATATGAAGTTGAATGTTTCCTAACTTGTAAAATGTTAAATATTTTTCAATTATGAAAGCATAAGGGGGTTTATAAGAGACTAGTTTCTAAGATCTAAAAAAAGAAAAGGAGGACTTGTGGCACCTTAGAGACTAACAAATTTATTGGACCATAAGCTTTTGTGAGCTACAGTTGTAGCTCAAGAAAGCTTATGCTCAAATAAATTGGTTAGTCTCTTGGGTGCCACAGGTCCTCCTTTTCTTTTTGCGAATACAGACTAACACGGATGCTACTCTGAAACCTAAGATTTAAAAATATGTACTGTAATACATAATGCAAAAGGAATATGTGGCATCATAGAGTAAGAATGTAAAAATGGAAGCAGCTGCGAAGTTGTGCCACCCTGACTAGTCTTCAATTTATAAATTTTAAGCAGTAGATTAAATATTGATACCTCTCCTTTCCCTCCACTCCCCATCCACTTTGAAACCCCTTCAGTTGGTTTTTTTGTGTGGAAGAGCCACTGTAACGTCTAACTATGAAACTGTTATAACATTCTATAAATGCTAAAGTATTGATGGCAGAGCTCAATATTCATGGTTTTATGCAGTGAAGAGAAAAAGGCTAGTTAATTATTTCTATAAATAGGTGAACTGGAGTCTATGCTAACAGTGGAGCAGCAGAGAACTGTTAGGAAGTGCACAATAAATAATTTTCATACACAGGGGAAACAACGGAAATCCCATGGTTGCTGCAAAATTGTACTCAAGATCAAATAAACTGTATATAAAAGGTCAGCTAGCACGATGGAAAATAAATACGTAATTATAATATAAATCAATAACAGATGTTGGGAATCCTGGGTTATTAGGTTGGTATGAAAACTACGAAACAATCTGTTCACTTGAACCATATGTTAAAATCAGTTCACAAACATGAGTTATAAGCCATAGAGAATTTTTCTCTGGTGCTAGGTATGACCAGTGCAGATTTTCTCTTAGGGCTAAGAACACGGAGAAGCGAAGGACAGACTTGTAAAGAAATCATAAGGTTCTGCTGGGACTGAAACAGGGTGAGGAATGCTTCCCGTTAATTGATTTATCTCATTAGACTGACCTCACACTTGGTAAAGCAACCCCCATCCTTCCATGTATTTATATCTGCTCCTGTATTTTCACTCCATGCATCTGATGAAGTGGGTTCTAACAAACAAAAGCTTATGCCCAAATAAATTTGTTAGTCTCTAAGGTGCCACAAGGACTCCTCATTATTTTAGTTTAGTAGTGTGATCTCTGGTTTCCTACAGAAAACGGTGATTTTGTTCTGAATGCTGGAATACAAGGGTGTTCTGCATATGTGTGTTGTTGCGGAATGGAAATGAGCTGATGCACTGTTTTGATTCCCTAATCACTGGCTTGTGAGCATAAGCAGCTTTGTGCAGCTCTTATAAGCAATTGTTACCATCCTAGATTTGAGTGTATTTAGCAGTAGGTAAATTGATTTGTACTCTCAGCTTGGGCTCATTGGTGTGGTCCCCCTACCCCTGTTAAGTTTCAAGATGCCAAAATTTTCTGCCACCTAACAAATCAAGCCCTAATCAAACTGAAAACGAAAGACAATATTGCATGGTAGTGGAAGTGGGCTTTAAAGAATAATGCCAGATCAGGATTTGTTTATCTCAAAACGTAGTGAACCAAATCCTATGGTCTTTATTCATGGCAGGAAAAATAAGATGTAACACAGTGGGACTCTGCCTGCAATGGACAGACCCAATACTAACAAAGTGAGTGAAGGCAAGTTTTTATTAAACTTTAATCATTCTCCTGCAGTACTTGGTACCCAAACATTACAGCATCTTGCTAGCATCTGGAGAGGAAATTGGCCAGCCTTGTCTCATTTTTCAAGCTGAACAAAGAGACACTAAGCAATGAATGGCATCAACTGCAAAAATTAGACTGGTATTAAAAGTATAATCTTATTTTTAAATATGTGGTGGGTATTTAGTAGAGAGCAATCCATTTAATCTACTGCAGCTGAGAATGAAAGATTCAGAAGCCTTGGAACAATTGTTTACAATGAACAGAATGTAAAAATATCACTTACCTGTGTTAGCCTAATTTTAGAAGGCTCAATATCTTTTCTCTCAATTTCAACATTTTCCTGTAGGTATCTACCTATCTTTTTGTTTTTCTGTTTTTTTCTTACAACTTTTCTTCTGACAGGTAGACACCTAAAGGACTCCTGAGGTCTGAAGAATTAGACTGAGTCATCTTTGTTTCTTTAACCCTGGTGTCGTTGGAGGACCTCATAGGATCTAACTACCTTTTAAATCAGCCATTTAGTCTATAACTTTTCTTTTCCCTTCCCCTGGAAAAAGACAGAATATTTGTCAATATATTTAGTCCAAGACTTTCCAAATTACCTACGAGATTCGGATGCACGGTTCCTATTAATCTTAGTGGAGATTGGTCCTCCAAATCCCTGAAGTGTCTTTGAAAAGCTTAGTCCTAGAGGTTTGTCTATACAGGGAAGTTCTACCAGTACAAGATAGGTTGTGAATTTAAATTTACAATGGTTATATCAGTAAAATTTTCCATGTCAACACAACCCCCTACTATCTAAAATGTTTGTTTGTAAAATAATAGCTCTGGATCTTACAAGAGAAGCTTCCTGTTTTATTTTTCACAACTATCTTCCTAACAAGCAGATTTGCTCTTCATTGAGGATATTGACCCTGTTAGCTTAGTTTTTATTGCCTGTTCTAAAAGTGGTTCTGTTAAGGCATTGTGCCTGTGCCCTCCTTTGTTGTTGTTTGTGATACAGAAAGTAAGTTTGAAAAGCTTGTTCCTGCTTACTTTATTGCATAAAGAAAATGGGTGTCAAACCTGGTCTTCTCTGACTTGACTAGAGGGTCTGTTGGATGTCATTGGAGCATATTTGAGGCCTATCATCTTTTTAATAAATATTTTCTTTGCCCCAGATTAGCTATTCACTAAAGGTAAATAAACAAAACAAAATTTAACAATACAACTAAAAATTATGTACTACTGCAGACATGTTATCTTATACATATATTGTGTACCAAATCATAATCTGTAATAGAACAGATTAAACTTGGGTTGAATCTGGAAGTTGATCACAATTTTACTTGATTTGTTTTTAAGGTGCTGTGCAAAATGAGAAATTAAGAGAAAGCAAATAATGTGAAGTATGTCACCTGCCTTTTAAGGCAGCAGTGAGTGCAGCATTCCAAAGTAGTGTATTTTAATACTTTTTGTATCAGTTTAGTGGATTGCAGATTCTTAACTAGTGCCCACAAATAACCATTTTTGTTGGTGCATATCTGCCACGCAAATAGATCAGCTCTTCTGGGATTATTGAAACACTTCCTTGTAAAAAAAAAAAAAAAAAAAAAATCAGGTCGTAATGTTGCAGGCGTTTGATGCTTAAGAGTTTGGCATCTCTCTTGCTTGATTGTGAAGTATTCAGTGAGTAGATATTGGAGGCATTGGTGACGAGAAAGTAATTGATCATTTACACTTTTGGTAATTAAACAATAAAGTGAGCATTTTCAGGAGACCATTAATCAAATCGGGCATTTAAGTGTTGCAGGAAACCCTTTGATGACACACAAGGTGCATTCTTTTTCTTTTATGATGCACCAGGGGGCATTACGTGTTTTTCAGAATGCCTTCTTCAAAATCATATATCCAGAAAATGGACGTGTGCGTATGAAGATAGTGTAATCAACTAATCAATCTCCCCTGTAATTATAGATTTCAGCGCCTATTTTTTAAAGTTGGTTTTAAATTGTTTACTAACAAAGACATCATTGGTCTTTTGATAGAATGACTAGCCACTTTTGAATGAAAGATTAAACCTTCTTGTCTGAACATATTTAGTACTTTCTAGGTAGTGGAGTTGATGTATGATTTTACTCTGTCAGTAAGAGGATTTGTATTTTAGTGCAGTTTTAAGAGCTATTTTTGCTATTGAGCCAATTGATGGGCCTTTATTTTCATTTAAAAAATGGTTTACTTGCTGGACTGCAGCTGCTCTCTTGATTGTGGTCCTTCATGTAAACACTATTTTTTAAAATGTACGGAGTCCAGGGAAGTGTGCGAATTCCAAAGGAGCCACTTACAACTTTCCAGGAAAGGATTTTTTTATTTAGGAAGATAAATTATGTTAGGTTGTGACACAAGTTAAACTTGCGTTGCTGCTGCTTTCCCTCAAAAAGGCAATCACGTAATGGGAATTAAGCTAACCAGTATCCAGTTGCTGTGCTGAAAACTTACCACATGATAAACTCAAAGTTAATTACATATCATTTTTTTTCCAGATAAACTCACACTAATGCTGGTTCCTTGAGAATGGGAATATAAATAGCAATTTAAATATTGATTTTGCCTTTATGCCCTTGTTAGTACTAGAAATATTAGTATGTTTGTGTTGCCGCCTTCCTCTCTTTTGCACCAGCCTCCCATTCTCAGTGAGATTGAGAAAAATGCCAAGTTACATTCAGTTAACTGGTTTCTTTTGAGGAGACTAGTTAAGAAAAGATTTAGTATCTTTTCAAAGGGCAGAATATTCTTTGTGAATTAAACTACTTAGCTGAGAGAACTGTTTTACTTGTAGATCTTTCTTTAAACTGAGATGTCAAAAGGTAGTGACAGTTTAAGAGTTTTAACTCTTTATTTAATCTAATATCTTAAACTGATGAACAAAGCTCTTCACTGTTTGATATTTAAGTCTGCTGGTGGGATTAAAAAAGGGCTAGGCAGGTGCACTTTTAGATCCTTGAGAAAGATAAGAGGTTCACAGGAAAGAAGATTGACCTTTTAGTCTTCGTTTCAAAAGGTGAGAAATGGATGTTCAAGGGTTGGTTTTTACCAGTTTTAAAAAAAAAATTCTGATGTAATTTTAATTTAATTTGGGCTGATACCTTAGGCTGAGCATTTAAAACAAAAGGATTGAAACTATAAAGTGTGTCTGGGATAAAAGGATATATACTAAAATAGAAATGTGATTAAATATCTTGCAATATCTTGTTCACCATAACCAAAGCTTTCTTTGCATGCTTCTCTGCAATGGCTGTGTTAGAGATTTTGTAACCTTAATAGGGTATAGAATTTCACTGTATGTCAGTTTGTTAAACTACTTGTTTTAAAAAGCAATTTTATGACTTCATTGCCACCAATGCAGACTGAGGTTTTGAGTAATGCCAGGGACAATTGAGGGGAGGGGTCAAATTGACCATGTGTAGTATAGTGTTCTTAGAGGGATTGAGGGGCCGGAAAATCAAGAAGGGGAGGTCCTTAGGCTGACTCCTTTTTAAGATTTGCTTCCATCAAAGCCCACGTTGGCATATCCCATGATGTACTATTGAATGTATGTTTGCGTCAGTCACTTTGCAGAGCTGCACTACTGAAGCTCTTGTGACTCATTTATCTATCAGTTTATACAGTACACTTGACAGGTATTTAGGATGCTGTACAAATGTTATACGAATAATGAAAATGGATCTGGGGGCCAATGTCCCGGGAAAATGGGCAAAAAAGAAATGTCCCGAAAAGAATGACCGGGGTGTGTGTGGGCAGGGGAGCCAAAATAGTCACGATTTTTTAATAGGAAGATCTGTAATGAGTCTTGAAAACTGCCATAGGGACACGCAAACTTAAGGAGAATTACCCTGCCTGAAGAAACTTAGATAAAGTTGTTGGATGATGCTTAAATCATTTTCAGAAAGCTTCTTTTTCTACCACTCTGAGGTTTACTTGAACTTTTTAAAATTAATTCTCAGACCAAAGTTCTAGAGTGCTAGGGTGTATGTTGTGTGTACACTTGCTCCTTAGGGAGGGTGGGGGGAGGCAGAGAATGCACTAATCAGAAGGTGCAACCTGGGCTGAAACAGTGTGAATAGTGCCTCTTTGTGTCATGCTAGAAATGCTGATAAGCGCTTTTAAAATGCATAAACAAGTTGTCATCTTGCTGATCTGAAGTAGCCTATATTCTCTTATGAGTTACACTCAGTGAGTAACTGGGATGGAGAACCATCCCATGGCACAGTATGTCTTGACTTCCAGCAAGTAGGGTATGTTACCATACAGAATACTGTGTATATCAAAACCTCCTTGGTCAGTCTGGTTCCATGAAGACTAAGAGTGCAGTGTATCCTTTTGCTACTTTCTCATGGTGTTATCCCAAAAAAAGCATGCATTTTTTTCCAAACTGGGTTGCATAGGCTGTTGGCTTTGCAGTGATGTCTTCATGCTCCTCCATTCCCCTACCTCAGTGGAATAGCAACTTCTTTTTGGAGGAGGCCAGTATTAATGCCCTTTGACTTTTTTCTGAGGCTTCCCAAGACATCATCTTCTGCATTTAGATGGCTTTGATAGATCTGGAGCCTCCCCACTAGGGTATAGTGTGAATATGCAGCCCACTTCTGGATGGAAGAAAAAAATGATCAGAAGAGCAAATGTGAAAGTTGACTTAAGGAGGAGGAGATGGGTTCTTGGAAGAATGTGTTGGTTCCTCTTGTTCATTGTGATTTTGTCTCTCTCTCTGTGTTGTCCAGGGTGCTTCAGAGAATTAACAAAGGAGTATATGAGGTCTTTCTGAAGTTAGAGCTAGGGTTAAGGTCACAATGTCACTTTTGAGCACTTTTGCAGAGAGTTGTGGTCGAGCACAGTGAAAGTTGCATTTCTTGGTGGCCACTGTGATTGATAGCTTCTTTTGTCCTGCAGAAAGCTTATATTTTCTGCTGCCTTCTTATTTCTCCTGAAAATATGTAGAAAGGGCTATAGATTTGTACAATGTAGAAGATGTATTCTGTAAAATATGAACAGATGCCAGACTTGTCACTAAAATTACCAGTTAACAAGGAACAGGAGTTTGGTCTAGGAACCAGAGTGAAAGTTGGCTCTCTTTTCTCAAGGCTTCCTATTCCTCCAGAGGGAATCTCCTCCCATTAACAATATGGGAAGTGCAGTGTGATCATGCTTTTCTGACTCTTGTTCTCAGCCCCCATGTTCAGAACTCATGGCATGCTCTCTGCGTGAAGAGAAGCATTAAGTGCAAGCCAGTGCCAATCAGTGAGGTATTCAGAAAGGAAACTGTTGTGTTCTCTGAGCTCAGAAATGTCATTCAATACTTTATCAGTGAAAGCCAATGAAATTCAGGGTGAAAGAGGAGCTGCCAGTGAGTGCCCATTTCTGCACATAATTAAGAGGTGTGCATTGGGCTTAGCTTTAATATTGTACACAACTTTTACAGCCTTAACAGTACATTTTTGAGTTCTTCTGCCATGCCGTTTGCTTCCAGAGCTTCCCAGTGAATTGAACAATGTGCCCAAATGCCAGGGGTGCAGTAGACTGGATTCTAGTCACAATGCCAGGGTTTTTGTGTCCATAACCCAGGCACCCTGAGTGGAATTACAGCAGAGCCAGTCCAACTCAGCTGCCTGAATGAAGTGTTTGAAAACTTTTTTTACTCTAGCACACCTTGTCAGTGGACAGCAGAACAGGTGGGTGTCTTATAGGGATCCTTCCTACTCATCCTGGACAAAGGTTAAAAGTTGAACAGAAGAAGACACCTGTAGTTTCATCCACTTACCTTAAAAAGTAATGATTCTCCTGAATATTTGTAACTTTGTCATGAATTCATCAGCTGACTGCTTAGTTGGAGAGAGAAATTGTTTTGACTTGACCAACAGAAGTGGATGTCAACGTAGCATAGACACTGGAGACACAGGACACCGTCAGTGTTTCAAAGTTCTAATGAAGTTGGTCATCTTTAGCAGTGACAACAAATATAATGCTTGGAGGGCTTTCATGTTGCCAATTGTGCTATTAAGACAACTTCTGATTTTATGTACCCATAAGCTTTTGCATGAGTTCAATGAGTTTTTTCATGAAGGTGGATGGCTGGTCTCCAGTAGGGTTCCTTCTTTTAATAACTGTGTGCGTGCTTTGAGAGTCCTTCACCAGCAACTGTGACAACTATATTGAAGTACAATGGTGGTGGGTAAGGATTTTGGTGTGTCTTTTGGTATTAATGCACCACAGAGAAAGTCGGTTTGTGCAGGGGAGAGTGGGGAGGGCGGTTGGGACTCTAGTTTCCAATTGCCATTGATCAATACAGGGAATATGCACTATAATCCAGTTAGCCTCCCTGTCACAGGTTGGATGGCCCCTTTAAATGAAACAGGTTCAGGTCCCTTGTGCTAAAACAGGTGCTTCCAGTTGGGTCAATGAGGGGGGGTGGGGCAACACCTGTGGCTATAAAGAGCTGGGCTGTCAGTAAAGGAAGAGGCAGGAGCAGCAGGAAGTCCCCTGGGAGGGGATGCAGTGGGAACCTGCTGAGGAAAAAGGGCATCTAGGAAAAAAGCCCTGGGAGGCAGTGCTCAGTCAAAAGAGCAAAGTAGAATCATGTGGGAGAGATTGAGAGGGGCAAAGGGGAAAAACCCAGGAGAGCTGTAGCCCTGGGTGGGCTGAGGGACTGTGTTGGTGTGTTGCCTACGTTTTGGCGGGGCTTGGGGGGAGAACCTGCCTGGAAAAAAAACTCTGGGTGTTGCAGTGGATCCTTCACTGCCTGGAGACAAGCCGGGACCTTATGGTCCTCTTTAAAGGAAAGCTGAAGAGCAAGAAGCCATTACTGGCAGGTCCCAAGAGGGCAGGGACAGTGAGAGGTACTTGCATGTCTGGAGGTATAAAAATAGCAAATTCCATGACAAAATGGAATTCATAGCATCATGGAGGGGAAAATGCCAGATTTTATGGCCATAGAATACACAGGGCCTTGATTGAAATGAGTGAGCAGTTCACACCTCTTTTAGCTATTGTTTCAGGCTTTTTGCAGATTCAGGCAGACATAGCATTGGTTCACATTTTTGAGGCTATTTCTGTAATCTGAAGGGCTAGGAACACATCTTTTAAAAAACAAAAGGGGAAGAAGAATAAAGGAAGGTGGTCGTGATTCTCCTGAAGTCTTCTGGGTTCTGATCTGCAGGTTGAGAGCCCTTGACCAGACCAGAGAGTTAGGTTATAATATTATATAATATAGTTATAATAATCCTGGGTTTGCCATCTCCTTGACGTGTAACCTTGGGCTTCATCTCTGTGCTTTGGTTTATTCAGCTGTAAAATGGGAGTACTTGTCTGTCTTGTAGAAGAACCAAGACTTAATTCATGTTCATAAAGTACTTAGAACTTATGACTTAACGGTTCTGTATAAACACAGTGTAACAGCAGTGGAACCATCAGCAACCATGATTGAACAAAGTTGTTTCTAGCATGGTTTGAAATGTGTGGCCTGGCCCATATTGTACTGTTGCTGTAGGAAACATTGAAATTGCAGTTAAACACTTTAAATACATTAAAAAAAGAAGGATAAAAGAAAAGGACACAGTGGCTCTAGGGGAAATTGATGCCACTTCAGTTTGTTGAATGGAATACCTGCTCTTCCTCTTCAAAGCAGGAGAAACAATAATAAATGTTTGAACAAACAGTTAACCTGCATAAAGAGTGTTTTGACAAACTATATTATAATATAATAGAAAATCCCCTTTGCTGTTTCCAACTTGCTGTGTCTCTTGATTATGCTATAAAAACATCTGCAATGTGTGGTGCCTTGATTTCATTTTTAGCCTAATGGCTCTTGATGGTGTGTGATGTTTCGGATAATCATTCAATTCACTCAGTGTGCGGAGAAGGGTGAGAAATGCCACCAGTTTATTTCTTGGGTGTACTTTTCTTTTATTGCAGTATTTATTCAGCAAACAAAGGGAAAATGAGCACGAGTTTGATTTCCGGGGATGTTCATACGAGACCAGTTTATTTTAACCTACTAATTCTATTTAACTAGGATAGAAAAGTGGTTACTTGGGTCACTTGCCAAGTTTGACTTTTTAAAAAAAAATGTTCTGAAGGGCAAAAGCCTTCATTAATTTCTCACTTTCATGACCACAGTTGAAAGCAGAGAAGAAAAATAAATGGCTTCTTTTTAATGAGGGACTCTAAACTAAAGTGATTTTTTTTCTTACCATGTCAAGATAACATGACTGCATGTTTTCGTCTTTATGCTAAGGAGAGCCTGATTTTCAAAAAGAACTTTCAACAAGACCTACTGGTGCAGCCAAGCAGACTAATATTTTAGAAAGAATATTACCAGTAATAAAAAGGACAGGATTGTGGTAGTTTGTTGCATTAATTTTAATAACTTTTTTACAGCTCCTGAGCTAGGATATGAAAAGTTAAAGGGAAATATGGTTCTCATTTTGATTGTGTTGGATTTATTATAGCCAATGTATAGTGCCATTTTCCTCATTCATGCAAGAATTTGTATCAAGGCTTATAGTGAAGCCACTCTAGTGACTGTATGGTTATAGATGAAATTAGAAGCCTGATTTTGACCACTGTTCGACTGTACCCCTCTCGTACTACTTCTGATTTTTGAGGGAGAAAGGATACAAAAATCTCTTCTGATTTTAAATGGTAAATATGATGGCTTTTGTCACTCTTTGTGCATGTGTGTGGTTACAGGTACAAATTAACTTAAACCACTGAAGTTAATTCCCACTATAAGATAAACATTCACTCTGTTGATATGCCTCAGATCCTACTCTTCTGAGCCAGTCCAGTAACTTGACCTGTTCACTTCGCCTGCTGTTTGTAGACCAGAATACTATTAGCTCGGAACTCAATGGATGGGAAAGGGACCTTTGCCTGGCAGCCATTTTGTGCTTTAGGCCACATGCATCTGCCCAATTCTAAATGCCAGTCCCCTTGCCTCATGTTAGATCATGTGGCAAACTGAAGAGGTTTGAGAAACAGCCAACATGTCTCTCCTCCTTTACATTCTTTCTGGGTTTTGCAGGTTTCACTGGCAGCTGCCCATCAGGTTGTGCAAATTTAGGACGCTTTCTAGCACAGGGTCCAGTAATAAGACAAAGATCTGCCTTGACCACTTTTAATATCTAGGTCAGGAATGGATAACTTTAGGGCAGTAGTGGGCCTCAGAACCCCCTAAAAATGTTTGGTGAGCTCTGAGATATGAGACTGGGGGTGTATGTGTTGGGTCCTACAAGGTGGGGGTGGTTGGCAAGCAAACCTGCCCACACTTGCTTCACAGTACAGGAGCCACCACTGTGGAGTTGTGCCTGGCCCCGTGCTCGGGCAGCAAACTTTCTGAACGTTAATTTTTATAGACTTCAAGACAACACTGATAGGTGCCTTTAAAAAACAATTAACTTGTATCTTGAAGGGATTTTTGTGTTTGAAGATAACATAAAATCAGTGACTGAAACTAATTTTCTCAGTTGTATATGAGTGGAGAATAAAAAAACTGAATACATTTTATAAGAGTCTAACACATCCATCATTTTTTCAGAGTAAGCAAGATTAGATGGTTGCCCTCGTCTTGTTAATCAGTTATTGGTGGGGGGGAAAAAGGAAAGCAAATAACACATTTTGAAATGGATGCTTAAAAATTAAACAAATTATGTAGGCTTAACCCAAAATTAATCATACCGGAGTATTCCATAGTACTGTTATGGAATGTCCAGCAAACTGGTGAAATATTTAAAACAATTTAATTCACTGACTAAAAAATTCAAAATCTAAACTGAAAGGAATATATCACTTATGCTGATGAAGTAGTGGTGAATTTTTCCCATTTCAGTTTTTTCTAATCTAAGGTACATGTTGCCTAATATTCTGGCTACTTATATTTTTGGGATTTCTGACATCTTGCTGAGTCTGCTAAAAAATGTTGTTGTGATTCTTGAGTGGTGTGTGTGCTTGAAAGGCTTGTATCCATTTATGCCTATCTGTGGGCATGTAGCCAGCTACTTCCCTTTTTTCATTTGTGCATTCTATGTACAGTTCAGTGGTGTGTTTTTTCATTGTTTGCAACTGCTTTTTTATGAGCACATCTCTGTTATCCAGGCAGTACATCTGTTTTTTGTTTTTTTTTGAAGGATGTGAAAAACAAAAAATAAATGTAGGTCTCTGGCTTTTTTTGGTTTATTTTAAAAAAGGAGGGGAGAAAAAATGGGGTATAAATAGAATATATAATAGGTTCCTGTGTAATGTCAAATTTAATTTAATTTATCGTAATAACGATCAATAATGCACCAGATTTTTGACTGCATTTTGCTTTATATTAAATTAAGCATAGACAAGGGCTCATGATGTCCATCTATATCTACTTCCAAAGACAACTTTTTGAGTTACTGGTAGCTTGTAGTTGTTGGGTTTTGCGAGCATTTTATAGTAAAACATTGCTACAAAATAAGATGAAACGGCCTCATGTAATGAAGCTTGTATACAGTAAATCAACATTTTGCGCGACTGTGTGTATGTTTGCATCCTGTTAGCCACCTTTTTTTCCAACATTAGAGTGGTTGGGAACACAAATATTATTTACCAGGTTTTAGCTGTGCAATTGGTGGATTAAAGACTAGGAACTAGGCAGTGTATTGTCGCAAGTGGCAACAGTTACCCCTGGAAGAAAACTTTAATTTTGGCTTATTTTTTTAAATCATTGTTAAAATATGGATCAAAAGTGTTATTATATGGGTAGGTTTTTAAAAATAGTGTATTGTGTGTGTATAAATTAATGCATCTTGAATTTCTAATACTCCTGTTTGTATCAGGATAACTGTAAAATTTTATATTAACTATACACCCACAAATGAGGGGGAAAGTATGTTTGCAATATGATTGTTAGAGACATGTAGAAGCAAGAGGATAATTAAGAGGACAAACCTTGGAGCTCAAACACCCCTTCCTTTTCCTGGAAAATCACCTAGACATCACTGAAATTTAAACTTGAAAAGCATGCTCTAAAGCCAGAAAAAAACACCGAAATTTTTATCATAATGTTGCTTTTAAAAGTCCTAAATGTCCTCCATTTAAAATGAAATTCTTTTGTATTAACCTTCTTTCATATGCTAGCTTTCACCAGACTGCAGAATTGCCTGATTTGACTTTCTAATGTAACTGTAATGAATCTTCTGGGAAACAGAGCGATTTAACATACATACTGTGCAACTCCATTGTAAAATATTCTGTCAGTACTGTCGATGTATCTGGGGTTTTTTTACAAGAAAAAGCGGGGGTGGGGAGGGAGGAGGAAATCCCTGTCATCTATTAACGGCTAAAACCAAACATTCTCTCAGGAATCTGAGACCAATAGACACCACGATATGCAATGGTGCCTTGATTAAATGTGTTTCAGTATCATTTAGATCAATACACCAAGTTGGTGGGGAGAAAACTGAGTGAAACCAGCGAAGTATAGTACAATTACATTCAATTCCAGTACACTCATTCTGAGGGAGCAATGCAAAAAATGAAAAATATTGGCAAGATAGTTTTGTGACAGGCACAAGCGAGAAAATTACTATGTATATTATGTTTGAGTAGCCAGCAAGGTGAAGTAGTTGGTGGCCAGTAAATGCAGCATCTATATACAATAGACCATGTGGCCTCTTCGTTCTAGACATTTTAATAGCGTAAGCATTATATTTGTCACCTTAACATAACAGCTGGTGAGTCAGAGGCTAAAAACGGGTTTCTATGATACAAGTTGGTTGCAACTAATATATCCAGAGTATCTGTAATTGTAGTAATATAAAGCTGTTTTATCTGTGTGAAAGAAATTTAACACCGGCATTTAATAATTAAGAATTTATTAGTTAAAACCTCACATCATAAGTAGCCAGATGGTGCTGTATTGAAGTGGCCACTTGCATTAGCATTTTTAAATAGAATGGTCTTGCATTTAATATTGGGTAGCCTTGACTTTGAAGATTTCAATCTTTAAGACCTTTTGAAGTCCAGGATAGAAAAGGTAGATTTCCTTTTATTACAATGAAAGACAGCACCCATACTGAAATATGAAAGGTAGGTAAGTGAATTTGAACCTTTTGATATTTTTTATATGGCATTGACCTTTATAAAGCAGCATAAAACATCTTTGCTGAAAACGTTAAAAGATGAGAGTGAAGAGAGAACTGTAGCATGATTAAATGGTTTTATTTTAGCTACAGATGATTCAATCTAATGTGAAAGCCTCCAGTAATAGAAGCTTAGGTAGATGGGATAAGGTAAGGGTGTGTGTGTGTGTATATGTGTTTGTGGGGGTTTTTTTGTCAGAGGGAAGCATTTTTTAATAATAGCAGCTTGAGTGGTATGATGAAGCATCCGATGGGTGCTCCCAGGAGAGGGTGATTATACTGGAGAGATATCAAGCTATGAATCATTTACGCTAACCTCTTGCTGAAGCACAGCTTGCATTTTTAATGGAGGATGATTGCATTTCATAAACAGACCTTTAAAAATTAAAATAATATTGATCCTCTTTCATTTAGCGCTATTAAAACAACATGCTATACATTTCTTCCTAATAGCAACAGGACAGATTATTGTTAATGTATATTTGTACATGTCTAAAATATACACATACAGAGGCTTTGAGTAGAAGGTATATTTGTTTGTTTGTGTCTTCATATTCTTCAGCCAGTTTAACACATGGTCTGACATATTTGCAAAAAGACACTTTGAACATGTTCCCCTTCATGTATGGAATGCATGTGAAGGCTTCTTTTTTCTTTCTCTCTTCCCCCCCCCCGCCCCCATTCTGTGATGCTTGCAGTTTGGCAGCTGAAAGCCATTCCTTTCATATTTCTACAATAAAACATAAAATGCCTTATTTGCACTCTGCACAGTCTATCTGTAAAGACAGTGTAAAGTACACTTGCATATGATCTGAATATGTACACTCGAGGTTACTGATATTATGTATAGTTTTGTTATTTACGTACATAGAATTTACCTTGTCTTGTCTACACCACAGCCTCCACCATTGCTACTGCCTTTGGAACTGTGTCAGAAGTGAATTACAGTTCCTAATTTTACTGTCTTAGACAAGATCTAACCGTAATGCCAACAGTATTTGTTAAACAAAACAACTGTTTCCTATGTTAATTCATGCTGTGTTTTTGGCATATCCATCCTCTGAAGGTAAGGATAGTGAATGGTGGCTGTTGAGAATTCAGATAAGGTGGTATAGTATTAATAAACTAATCAAAATTCAGATACATTGATTTTTTGCACAGTTGAATTCAGTTGCATAGCCTGTAGCTCAAGTCTTCAGTATGCTGCATGCTCAAATAGTCATTCCTACTGTCTCATCTTCTAATGAATATCTTTGGTCTTGTCTGTGCTACTCCATTTTAGCAGGTGTAAATAGTTTGTAATGTGGATGACTCCATTCAGGTTCATGTCCATGTGCAGAATGGTTAATGTACGGTTCCTGCCTGTGCTAGGCTACCACATTCAGCCTTGTTGGGTGAACAGAGTTGTAGCATAATTACTGGACTGTAACTGGATTCTAGTGTGGTGGCTTTTATGGTGTAGATGGAAGCCATTTTAACTGTGTAAATAGGCCTGCCAGTCTTCTTCTCTCACATCATTCTGTGGTGGAGGAAACCCTAAAGCAGTGTTTCTCAAATGCGGCCAGTGTGGCCACATGCAGCCATCAGGGGCTTTTCTTGTGGCCACAGCCTCCTGGGCTGTGATCTGTGTGGGGGGGAAGAAGCTCTGGCCCCTCCCCCTCCCTGTTGCTCCTGGATGCACCGCCTTGGTATTGGCTGCTGGGGCTGCAAACAGAGGTTGGAGCCTGCCCCCCTCTTGAGACAGCTAGGGCACAATGCTGGAGGAGCAGGCAGCCGGTGAGTTCCCCACCTTCCCAGGAGTGGTAGGGCTCAGGCTTTGGGTTTCAGCCCTGGGGTGGCAGGCTCTGGCAGTGGGGCTTCAGTCTCCAGCCCTGGGCTCTGGCTGCATGGTAGCAGGCCCCAGGGTCTGACCATGGGGCTTCAGTCTCTATCCCTGTCCATCGGCCCCAGGGCTTCAGATTCTGGCCTCCTGCTGTCTTCCCCAGTCTCCCACCCACCCCCATCGCCCTGGCCTTGCAGCCTCCCCCGACCCCCCCATCTACAGCTTAATTTGTCCCCAGGCTTGCTGGGGTTGAGGAAGTCTGCTGTGAAAAGTGATACTTGTATGTTAGTTAATATCACTTTTCACAACAAACTTACTAGCTAGCATTAAATAAATTACAATGATTTGGACGTGTATATTTGCATATTTATTTGTTTTTTCCTGAAGCTAATTCAGTATTTTAAGAAAAAGTGTGCAAGTGGCCACCAGCAAGAATTGGTGGCTGCACTCTGAGGCCACTGAATAATTTGTCCTGAGAACCCCTGCCCTAAAGTGATTGTATCCCACTTTCACTGTCCTCAGTTAAAGAACTGCCACTTCCTTCTCGTTGCTTGGAGACCTGGCCATGCAGTAATAACTCAAGCCACTTATACTGTGGCTCCAGACAGTTTTTAAAATCAGTATAGCTTAGCTGAATCAGTTTTAAAACTCTTAGACTGTTTTGGGGGAAACTTCCCGAGTATAGATAGACTTTAAAAGGGCTACATATGACTCCCTGAGCCTATAGCATTTTCCTAGAAAATGATTACAGCAAAGTCTGGTCTGCTCTGTTGGACTTTACTGGGATAGCAATGGCAAGAGAATGGCGAAGTTAGTTTCTAAACTCTCTTCTATAGTATGTTTTTTATACTGTACTTAGTGTGCTACTGGAAGGCACTCAGATACTATGGTGATGAGCAATGTGACTTCACATCTGTCACATGTTCTCTCATTCTCTCCCCAGGGAGAGGATTGTGCAGTGGAGCGTCTTGTTTTGGTAGTGCGCATCTTTTTCAGATAAATATACCGTTGCTATGTATTTTTGTTAAAGAAGGCGGGTCAAAGAAATGCACCTTGGACTTGGAATAGAAAGTGTGAGGTTTGCGATGGTCCCTAGTTCCTGGTGGGTTTAATTCTACAGTTCTGTCTTCTGCACAGACGCGCTTTAACACTTAGTGTTGAGAATGCCGTTGTGCCAGAGGAGCGTAGTGGTGGACGAGTCTTCGTCCCTAGCTATTCTGGGCCCAAGTCATGGAGCTTTTAGAAGATACGACTGAGACCTTCAACTCTGAAGCACTCCAGCTAGACCACAAGGCCAATGCTCAAGCATTTTCCTCCGTCTCTCTCACCTTTGTTGACACCTTTTCCTGAGCATCTGTACTCCCCGTCTGTTCCCTCTTTTTTCCTGTTCCACACCCTTGCAGTGGAGCATCTGTGTTTCTGCTATAGAGTGCCCACTTCCCAACTGTGCTGTGCATACGGCTTGCAGCTGCAGCACAAGGGCAATCCTTCCTTTTGAGATTCCCCTGCAGGGACTTTTTAAAATACCGGGGAGTAGAGAAAGTGTGGGATTATCTATGACCCCAAGTATGTATTTGGGAGGGGAGAGGTTGGTGTTGGAAGAGTCAGTAAGTTTATATTTTTATTAAAATGTTGCTAGGTTAAAGTTTTGTTATAAGATAGCATTTCAAGAGCAATTAATTTGCAGTGACTGAAATGACCTCTTCTGGGAAGTCATGCCCACTCAGTGAAGGGCTCCCTGCTGGCCTGCTCAGCCATCAAGGCAGCGAGACTCCAGCTGATGCATTGGTTGAGAACTGTTTTTTTTTTACAGATTTAAAATTGTTTGTTAAAGCTAATGTTAAAATGTTATACTACACAGATTAAAGAGAGAGTATTTATACATCTGGGTATAATGCTTGCTTTATCCAAAAGTACAAAGTTTGATTTAAGGTCATAAAATACGTACAGTACATGATCTGCAATATCCCAAATTAAGGTTAATAAATTCAGCGATACAGGGCAGCTGTGATTGGCAAAACTAGACACTAGATCCAGAATAAAATACTCATAGGTTCCAAATTTACGGGAATTGAAGTGGCCTATTCAAGGGCCAAAGGTCTGACAGATTTATGTTTAATCGTATCTATCTGGAGGGCAAATAGCTGAATTTTATTATGTCTTTGCTTAAACTGCATCTATTAAGAGAACACATACAGTATTTTTGTTTTGTTTTCCCCCCAAGTAGTACTTTTTACTTGTGACTTCATTAAAAAGTGTTGGGGAGAAGAAACTCTGATTTAATTAACCTTGAAATTTCATGCACTTTGGAACATCTCATGATGGAGACTTGCAGGCTTGGTCATAGCTTTTGAAATGAAGTGTTGATGCATTGCAGCATTCTGAAGCTATAGAAACACAAACTGCTAGTGGAAATCTTACTAACTTGGAGACTTTTCCCATCTGACCAATAGTGTAGACTAATTTCAGAGCAAATGGAAAGATGCAGATGTATCTTGAATACAGAATTATTATTACAAAAATTGTACCTAGGAAAGTCAATGTTTCCTTTTACTCTGAAATAATAAAAGTAAAAACAGAGAAATAATGGAAGTGATGCCAATTTCCAGTAAAATACATGTTTCGTTTTCAAGAAGGCTAAAATTTACACGTTGACACATTAATATAGTTTTTTAGTAAAATCATTACTAAAACAGACCTCGTTTGATCTTGTCACATGCTACAAAATTAACCTTTGTGACTAGTTATAAACAAAAAAGTTGTTAAAAAGCAGCAGGGATTTAAACTTAAAGGATCACATGAAAGCCCAGAGCTGGTGTGCTTGATATAATTTTATTTGCTTTTAAAATGCAGACAGCATCCTGTAAGTTGAAAATAAAATGAAAACTGAAATCTAAAATAAAACTACTCGTTGAGCTCAAATACAATTTTGCTGGATCCTCTAGGGGCCTGAGGATCATCTCCATACTTCAGTGCTCGTATAGTCCTATATTTTGCTTGGAGGATTTTACCAGCAGTTGAATTGAGTAATTAAAGGCAAACGGTGGAGAAGTATTTTATTTTTTAAAAAGCATCCTGTGGACTTTTCTCCATTTTGTTTCACTTTTTCCCCTCCCTCCACACTAAATGTAATTCCCTGTTTTCCATTTTGGTAGGTTGACTTGTTTCCTTCTCTTAGATTAACTGGACACAGATTAAAAAATGCGCTGAAAAGCTGAAATCCACATTAGGAGACAAAAGGGGTTAAAACCCATGATGTGTGTCACTGAGTGTCAGTAGAATTTGCTTTGTGTATTACTGTGTGCAAGTGAATGTTCTGAGTGTGTATCTGTAAATGAAATCTTGCTATCGTTAGCTGCAATTTTGCATTCTGTTTTTTGTAACCTTTTTATAAAATGGTTTTCACTGTTTACTGATCAAGTGTATTCTGACATTAATAAAACATTGGCCGTAATTGGCTATGACAGATTCTCAGTACTTCCTTTCCTCTACAGTGTGTATAGTCTTTGACAGTTACAGAAGGTGTCTATAGAACTCAGTCCTTGCATCAGAAAGTCTCTGGGGTAATTGGCTTTGATGGATACTGGTTGCTGCAATAATTCTGATCCATGAGCTTGTGTGAGCTGCATAATGCCTGAAGGATTCTGTATCCATCAGTATGTCCTCAGCTTGAAGCATTTTTTTATACTTTTTTTTCCCCCCTTCCTGTGGCAGTTTATTAAGAGAAATACTTGCTGCATTTACTGTGTATTTGGTATCTACACAGCCTCAGCTGTCATGGTAGATGAAAACACTGTCTTGGAATTCTGTGCATAACACCAGTGTTTGTTTTGAGTCAGCCCTGAACAGCCGATAGAAAGAAAAGGACTTGAGCAATTGGTGTAAGACTTCACTTCTATTCCAAGTCTTCCTTTCATTTGTGTAGATGCCATTGATGTTTTTTAAAATGATCTGATATTAATACATGGCGGTTGGATGGCAAGAGCATGATTGCTTTTGTTTGCAAAAATTAACAAGCTGTGTGACAAAAAGGAAAAGAAACATGAAGTGTGGTGTAAATTGGGAACGAGGACTGACAGTTTGTCAATTACAACCACAGGTGTAGGCGTGATTTCCTATTTGCTACCCTAACTAATAATTCAGATTTCTTTTGCAGAGGCTGATGAAAGTGTTGTCTTATTTTCAGTCTTTTTGGTCTCATTTGATCTTATTATTAGCACAACTTGAGAAATTTAAACTGCAACAAATCCACCTGGGCTAGATGGCATTCATCTGAAAGTCCTGAAGGGACTAAATCAAGTAGGTGCTCTACTTAAAAGTAAAGCTCCTGCTTTTTTTTTAATTTTTGAGTGTCTCTTTTCTGACCTCAAAGAATGTAGGAAATGTATTAAATCTCACAAAACTGCTAATATACGTGTATATCTGTGAAACATTTTACGAATGGGAAAGCTGAGGCACAAAGAGGTTAAGGGACTTGGCCAAGGTCACACATTGAGTCAGTGGCAATGCAAGGAGTAACATCAGGGAATCCTGACTCATCCTGCCATGTTATGATTGCTAGCTATCTTTGGCCCCAAGAGTTTGATTAGTTAACACGTCTGTGGCTTAGAGAGTGGCCATTTTTGTGCTTTGTCTTTTTAAAGAAGTTGTAATGTTACTCGGAAGGAATCTTGGTGAGTCTTATGCTAGAACTAGAAAACACAGAATTGTATCTGTTCATCTTCCTAAAATGCCTAAATTTATATGGTATGATGGGGACACATGAGCACAGCTTTTTTAAATAATAAATCAAGTCTTGCTCTAACTTTTTGCAAGATTTAACAGAATACCCTTTATACATCAAAGACCCCCCCCCCCCAAGAGGCTAATAAGGAAACTTGGTCACATAGAGGTGAGGCATAGCCAATCATGGATTAAAAACTAGTTAAGCGATAGAAAGCAAAGGGCAGGAATAAATGACTAATTCTCAGCATGTAAAGTGGTTAATAGTTAAGTGTTCTGAGGATCAGTACCAGGACAATTGTTGAATATGTTTAACAGTGACCTGGGGTAGAGAGTAAATAGTGAGGTGGGAAACTTCTTGTTGATGACCCAGTTAAGTTGGTTGGTAAAAACTAGGGAGGATTGTGAGGAATTCTTGAACGATGTAATAAAACCAGGAAACTGAGCAAGACGATGACGGATGTAATTCAGCATAGACATGTGCAAGGCAATACACATCAGAGGGAAGTACTTAAATTACCCCTTCACACTGATGGATTCTGAATTAGCTGTAACCTCTCAGGAAAAAGATGTAGCCATCGTTGTCAGACAGTTCAATGAAGATGTCTGCTCATTGTCGGCAGAGGTCTAAGAAGTAAGATGTTACTCTGTGTTCAGGGATAAGGAATAATGTGGAAACCATGCTATTACGAAAAGTCAGTCGTGTCAACTCCACCTTGACTGTTCAGAGGCATGCTGGGGATTAGTCCATATAAGGAGAAATTTTAAAACAACAATTCTTAACACAGTACCTGCCATCCAAAGACTTGGAAGTACTTCATATGCAAGAAGAATCAACTTCATTCCTATACAGGATAACAGCACAAGACCTATTTAAGTCCTATTTCAGGGGCATTGCTGGTACTTAGAGCTGGGCTGGCACTCTGCCTGAGGCACATCTCAACAGTGCTGTCTGCACCAGGATTTTGCTCAGTATAACTGTCATTCAGCGGTATGGAAAATCCACGCCTTTGAGCAACGCAGTTATACCGGCGTAAGTCTGTAGTGTAGACCAAGCGTCAGCCTTTCAGGTATAGTAGTAGTATGTGTTACCTTTAACAATTTCAGGAGAAATGTCTGATCCATCTGGACACAGCTGTGTTTATTGTGTTTAGTTGGCTCATAATAAAAATGTGTTCCTCTGTACAAGTTTTTTTTTGTTTAACACCTCTACTGTGCAGTGGTCAATGCCTGGTTTTTTACTTACTTTTTTCCCTTCTTTTTGTGGTTCAGGTTTCCATACAAGTGAGATTTAGCTCAGATATTTAGTTAAGAGATATTTAGCCCCCCTCCCCATTTAATGAAAGAGTTAGGTAAAACCCTGAAGCAGGATGTTCCTGGTCTTCATGTAATTTCTTGGGAGAGGGAAGACGAGTAGGAGACAATCCAAGTTGGGAAAAGATACTGATTGTGAAAATTTCCAGTGAGCACAAATACTTACTAAAGTGGGGCTTGATTTCAATTTCACTTGGAAATGGGGTAGGCATTTGTGGGGAGAGATTTTTTCAAAAGGTCAATTAGGTGTCCAACTCCCATTGACTTTAAATGGGAGTTGGGTGCCTAGCTCCTATTGTCCCTTTGAAAATCTCCCCCTTGATCTGTAATTTGGTAATGTAATTTTTACTCCTCCCAACACCCATTTAAAATTCCTTCTGCTGCAAAATGTTACACACAAACTTCATTATGTTACAACATGGCATAGCAAATAACATATTCCAGCATAAGGCTTTTTCCTAGCTGTGTTAGTGGCTAAGTATTTTGTGGTGGGCTTGACATGGTTGATCAGAACAATAAAAACACGTTTGGTTGTGTTGATATGGTTTTGAGGTAACCTTAATTTAAAAACATATTGATATTTAAGGACATTCAGCCTCTTTTGTATTGCAGTATTGATTTTTACAGAGCCACAGTATATAGAATATTGCTTTTTCAAATTAACCCAGGAAAGCCTTAGGAGTCAAAATCATACTACAAAATGCTATTCTAGGTTAACGATTAATGTAATTACATGTATGTGACTGAGACTGGATTCTGCAACATGAGCAATTTAATTATAAAATGCATTATGATGGTATGCATAGTGGAAAATGTTTAACTGATAAATGTGACTGTTACTCCAAATGCCACTGGTGAGGGTCAGTCATTCTGGTTCCTATATAAACTGGCTTTAGAGGTGTGCATGTGTACAAGTGAGATTTTAATTTGCATCAGAATGAAGCTTGCTTGCTAGCACAGATGTTGAATCACTTAATACATTTGATTTAAATCTTATTTATAGGCCCATGCAAATTAGTCCTGATTCATAGGGTTTTAGACTCTTTTGCAAATTAGAATAAAAAATTTTTTTAAAAAACTTTTTTGTGACATAACTCCAGTGCAAGCAGTGAGTGTTGCTTTCTTATCTGGAATTTAGGAAGATGGAAACTAACCTGCAAGATTTTTCATGCCCAATCTTTCCCTGTGCTTCCCAGTTAGGACATATTTTCTGCTATTTGTTTCTTACTCCTGCAGAGCTCACAGTTCGGTCTGTGGGTGCCATCTTGTCTCTGCTGCGTCAGCCAGTGTCCAGATTAAGATGGAGTGCAAACAGTAAGACAGTGTGAAGGAAGGCAAGAAAGTGCCCTTCATGTGGCAATCATGTTCCTACTTTCATAAAAGCCTGGTTGTAACTGCATGCCCTGGACCTTCCCTCCAGCTTCATGGAGACCAACCATCCCTGGAAGATGGTGAAAATGTGAGCAGGCCAGTACCAGGCAATCCCATCTTGTTTCTTAAGTCTTGTCTATGTGGGCAGGTTGCACTGACTTAAGTTTAGGTGCCAGTTTAAACAACTTTTAGGTAAGTCAGTACAAACCCCTGTGTGGGGTTTATGTGGATGCTCTCATAAACCCCACTTAAACGGAAAAAGGAGGATTCGTCTACAGGGCAAAACTTTGCCAGAATAGCTATGTTGGCTAAGAGTCTCAAAAAATCAGACCTCCTAGCTGACAAAGCTATGACAGCCAAAGTGCTTCTGTTGTCTTAGCTAATGTTGGTCATGGAGGTGGTTAGCTATGGTGACAGAAATCCTCTTTCTGTTGGCTTATGTTGCATCTTTACTAGGGGCCCTGCTGGCATAGCTATATTGGTATAGCTTTACCAGAAGAGCATTGGTAGTGTGAAGTGATGAAGTGAGCTGTAGCTCACGAAAGCTCATGCTCAAATAAATTGGTTAGTCTCTAAGGTGCCACAAGTACTCCTTTTCTTTTTGCGAATACAGACTAACACGGCTACTACTCTGAAACCTACGTAGTATAGTGTACTTTGTTGGACAGGGTAGTTCTCTATCTATGTTTGTCTGGTTTAAGATATATGGAATAGGCCAAATTTTGTTGAAAATCCGGGATATTTCATAGTTATAAGACAGACTTGGTCCCATCCAGGCAGACAGAATCAAACCATTGTAATGTAATAGGATACTACAGTACCCTGACGTGGTGAATTTAACTGTATGGACTAGAAACAGGACTGGATTAATTCCTCTGCTTCCTAATTTTAAACAAAACCAAGAAAACTCCTGATCTTATCTATTTTTTGTCTGTGTGTTTTAACCCCCCCTCCCCCACCTCTTGGTTGCTAATTATCTTGTAACATTAATAAGCTTAGTGAGAGAAAATTGCTTGAAAATACTTATTCAGACTTTTTAGAAAAGTGGGGCTTGGAAAATATTCCACCTGGGCTCAACGTGTATTTGAGCATCGTTGTTTTCACAACTGAGCAAACTGACACTGATGTAGACCCTCGTCTTAGAGAGGTGATCCGTAATTCATTTTGGTGAATATTTCCTTTGCACCCTAACCCTCTAGTTTAGAAATCGAGGTGCTCCGATGAGAGCATTAACAAACTTGCAAACTATGAAAATGCTATGGTAATGACTAAGGTTCTGCTTCATGCTCTAATCGCTTCATAACTTGAATGCTAAAATAGTGATCTCTTCCCCCCACCCCTTTCCTTCATGACATGCTTAGTCTATTTGATTTCCCCCTCCCCATCACAGAATTCTCATGTTCCACCTTGAACATGCCAGTTATGCTGGTATTCAAGCACCTAAATAGAAGAATTTAGGCTGGGATTTTCAAAGGCTCCTAGGTGACATAAGACCATAAATCTCATTGAAGTCAGTGCAGCTCCACATGTGCTCTTAAGTCTTTGCATGGAATGACTTGCGGGCCTGGGGCCTTTGTTCTTAAAATACTTCATGCCTGAGTTCTTTCAGACTCACGTTTCTAATTCACTTGAAGTTCCCACTCACACACTGTGTTTTCTCTCTGTTTTATTTGCTAATCCTACCATTGGTGCCCTGTGATGTATTTAGATGATAAACTTTGTTCATTTAGTTTTGAGCTGAGTGTATGTGCTTTCTTCTACATAATACTGGTACCAGTCATTCACTTTGAAATTTTAATCTGCAGTGTTTATTTTTCTAGTTGCTTTTGGTAGTAGTCTTGTGTTTTAGATTGTAAGCTCTTTGGGGCAGGGACTTCGTTGTTTGACATAGCCTGTGGTACAGGGTTGTGTACATTTATAGTGCCATATAAATAATTGACACGTTGCTTTAAAGCACCTTCATGAAGGTGAAAAATACTTTGTAAATGATGAGCAATGGGTGCTATCCATGCAGTGTCTGTACTGCAGATCACTAGCCTGTGTGAAGGATTTTGCACTGGCCATCACTCCAATATTAATTTTGGTTATTCTAACTGTCAGTAGAGGTCACAGTCTTGCTGATCCAATGTGAAAGCTACACAATCTTGTTAGCAGACACTGTAGCACAAGAAAGAGGATTATATAGCAATAGTACTACATAGCATGATTTTTTATGCTCCCTAGTTGAATTTTGGCTTATTTTCAGCAGGGTAAAATAACACAATACCGAACATATTACCATTTAAACAAATAAAAAAAGGCTACAACTTATGTAACACATAAATATACTTTTCTAAATAACCTCAGAATGATCAGCAAACTGCCTTGATTTAAGAAGATTAAAGAATTAATGTCAAATTACAGGCATAACTGAAAATAGTGTACAGTCCATTACGCATAATGCAAGAGAAATGGACAGTTGGCAAAAGACAGACTAAATAAGTTAAAGGTGGTTATAGTACTAGCCTCAGCAGCTCTCTTTTTGAGAGCCCAGTATTTTGAAGTACAGAGGAAGTTGCACTGGTCAATGAGCATGATGAGATTGTGGTTCTATTTTAACTTGGCTAAAATTCCAGGCAGATCAGCACAGTAATTGAAGGTGTCAGTTTAGTTCTACATCAGGGAGTTTTCTGCATGTCAGCGAAGTTTCAGAGAGCTAGCAGAGTTGTACAGTTTAGGCGTACATGTCACAGTGGGTTAGTTTTGGCTTCAGATGGTGACAAAGTGCTTGGGAAGATCCTTTGCACTGCATGATAATTCTGGTACTATGGCTGGACAAACAAGTTAATATAAAAGAGAAGAAAATACACAGATTTCAGTTAGGGAGGCAGTTTGCTGTTGAATGTCGTATTTTATTTTCATTACTGGGTAAATAAACAAATCCTTTGTACATAGTATTTTAAGGGTGCCTTCTTCACCTGGAACAGAAAAATTACATTTAATTCAGAAAAAGTAAAGTTAGTACTGATTATTACTCCAATTTTTGAATATTTTACCTTAAAACCTAAGCAATGCACTACTTCTCTAATTGTTTTACCCAAGAAAACACTATGCAAAGGAAACTATATTGTTTGGTCTCATATGCTCTTTATGAAATGCCAAGAGTTTTTGTGGTTGGATCAAATAAAGGAGGATAGTCTGTATTTTTATTTTATTTTAGTGACTTCTAAGTGATGCATTACTTTCTGGCAGTGATGTGCATTTGTTTATTGCATTTTAAGGGTTGGGCATTGCTAGAAACTTGCCTGACATTCTTAGAGGAATTTGTCACCACTGAGATTTTAGGGTATTTACCACATGATTGCCCTGCAAGAAACCCAGACATTTGATACACACTTCTCTGTATGCTTTTACTTGCAGTTGCTTTGTTTAAGATACTGTCATTTAGTTACCACTGGGAAGCTTTCCTCCAATGTGTGGGTCTACTCTGCTAAACGTATAGTAGCTGTATTTTATATGTGGGAGGCATGTGTATACCATTGTCAAGTAGGCATGATTTCCTGTGCACTGGAGCTTGCTATTATTAGTATGCTGCTATTAATTCTACGAGCACTGTTTGCAGGGAGAAATGAGCTTTTGTTCTGTGACTTGTATTATCTACAGTCCAGACTCCTGCCTGGGCTAATCAAAGCCATAAAACTTGCACACTTTAACTTCAGTAAAACTGCTACAAGTGACTTAAATTAAGATTTTATTTCCCTAGCTGTAAATGGTTTACCTTGACCTTTGCTGGGAATGGCAATGATAACTTGTAAGGAAAACCTCCCTGATAAAAATAATTATATGTAACCCTCATTGTACTGTAGGTAATGTTGTTGTTTTTTTAAGTGCAATTGTTTCTTGTTTTGACTGAAAACAAGGTGTACCTTTCTGTAAATACATAGGCCAAATTGGCTCTTTTTTCCAAAAGGGAATCTGTATTGTCCACACAAGAGATCCACTTCCAGGACACTACAGTGCTAATAAGTGATGGTCACATAAACACCACCCTATACCGGAAACCTACTGACCGCTATACTTACCTACATGCCTCCAGCTTTCATCCAGACCAGACCACACCACACGATCCATTGTCTACAAACAAGCTCTACGGTACAACTGCATTTGCTCCAACCCCTCAGACAGAGACAAACACCTACAAGATCTCTATCAAGCGTTCTTAGAACTCCAATACCCACCTGCTGAAGTGAAGAAACAGATTGACAGAACCAGAAGAGTACCCAGAAGTCACCTACTACAGGACAGGCCCAACAAAGAAAATAACAGAATGTCACTAGCCATCACCTTCAGACCCCAACTAAAACCTCTCCAGCGCATCATCAAGGATCTACAACCTATCCTGAAGGACGACCCATCACTCTCACAGATCTTGGGAGACAGGCCAGTTCTCGCTTACAGACAGCCCCCCAACCTGAAGCAAATACTCACCAGCAACCACACACCAGACAACAAAAACACTAACCCAGGAACCTATCCTGGCAACAAAGCCCATTGCCAACTGTGTCCACATATCTATTCAGGGGACACCATCATAGGGCCTAATCACATCAGCCACACTGTCAGAGGCTCGTTCACCTGCATATCTACCAATGTGATATATGCCATCATGTGCCAGCAATGCCCCTCTGCCATCCATGTGCATTGGCCAAACTGGACAGTCTCTACGTAAAAGAATAAATGGACACAAATCAGACGTTAAGAATTATAACATTAAAAAACCAGTCGGAGAACACTTCAATCTCTCTGGTCACTCGACTACAGACCTAAAAGTCGCAATATTCCAACAAACAGACTCCAACGAGAGACTGCTGCTTTGGAATTAATTTGCAAACTGGACACCATTAACTTAGGCTTGAATAAAGACTGGGAGTGGATGTGTCATTACACAAAGTAAAACTATTTCCCCAAGTTTATTTTTCCCCCCCCTACTGTTCCTCACACATTCTTGTCAACTGCTGGAAGTGGCCCACCTTGATTATCACTACAAAAGGTTTTTTTTCTCTCCTGCTGGTAATAGCTCACCTTACGTGATCACTCTCGCTACAGTGTGTATGGTAACACCCATTGTTCCATGTTCTCTGTGTGTATAAAATCTCCCTCCTGTATTTTCCACTGCATGCATCCGATGAAGTGAGCTGTAGCTCACGAAAGCTTATGCTCAAATTAAATTTGAATTAAAAAACAAAAGGAGGACTTGTGGCACCTTAGATACTAACAAACAGTTAACGTGGGTTTGAAACAAAACTTCTCTGCCTTCCCTTTTAACAGATGCTCTCTCTAACCTGTTTGGTATTTCTGTCTATGCTTAGCTGTAAATAAACTTGGTGAAGATGTAGACATGTATCTGTCAGATACTATGTTGTGAGTTGCCCATCAATTGCAGCTGTTACTGGTTTGCAGTTTTAGTATGTGACCGAAATTAGAGGTGTGAGCAGGGGAGTGCAGGTATCTAATAACTGTATACCTTTCTTCCTTGATAAGCAGATTTTGGAGCAATGGCACTCTGGCTTTTAACATCTGAAGAACAGATGAAGATATTGAGCAATTGTAAAGAATCAAAACAATTAAATACTAGTAATTCACCAATACATGTAACAAAATTTGTACTAAGTAATAAATATTTTCATCAAAACTGCTTAAAGGTTACAATTCGAGCAGTGTTATTTAGGACTCGGAGACCTTGTGCTCATCAAATGTGAGAAGGCTGGTTCTATCTGTTATGCTTACCCTTGTATGTCTGTGCCTTGTTTTTAAATTGCCATCTTTTCCTCCGGGCAATTATGATTGTTATGTGATCAAACGCAGGAAGACTGGCATGCAGGATTTGAGGATGAATGTGTGGCTCAAGCTATCGGTTGAATAGATGGATGTATTTAGGATTTCTGGATATTTTGTAAGTAGTGTGGTTTTCTGTATTTTATTCTGGCTCTCAACACAGTTTTCCTTGCCCTTTGGAAACCTCACACCAGCAAGGAAAAGACGGTCATGGTTGTGAAATTAAATTTCATGGACTCTTTTTATTTAGCAGGCATAGGAGTGCCTGGCTTTCTTGAAGATTGGACTTGCAATATAAATTAATTTATATACCTTTTATGGATTAAAAAATTTCAACCCTGTTAGATCCTTCCCAAGAATCACTTATTTTGGATTTATTTTTCACAAGAATTAGTTTGACTATCCTATTCAGTATCGTTGGTGATGAGTTGACGTGAGGTGAGATGAGAGACAGTGATTCAATTGTGGTTAGTGTCTTAGCTGAAGACGCTTGTGGAAGCAATGTTCTGCTTACCAGAAAACCCCAGTTTCAAGTTTTCATTAGTTTTTAGAGGAAAAAGCTAGTTGAGGATATCCTGATTTCTTACAGCTCCTAGAAATGTACTGGCAGAGTCCACAAAAATCTCCTGAAGACCTTGCTTCTGAATCCCCTTAGAGGAAGGATGACTGTTCTCTTCAAAGAAAGATTAGAAGGATAATCATAGATTTTCTAAAACAGAAGAGAAACCTTTTCCTTGTCAGATAGGCCTCCTATGTGCAATGTCTGAGTGAAGCTCAGGAGCACAGAAAGTGAGAACCTGACAGTTTGGTTTTTCCTGCTTTCCATAATAGAAAATTGTGATTTTGGGCAAAGATTTGAAGCATCTGAGAGGGGTGTGGTGGTGATGGTAGTGGGGGGGAATTGGCTGTATTTGGTTATGAGCTTAAACAATCTTACCGGCAGTCTTAAAAAGATCCTGCATTGTACAATAGGATCACCTGTCCTCAAAAGCAATAGCTAGCGTCACTGCTAGAGATTGATTTACAGGACTTTCAAGGATCAATGCAGTGAGTTTTTTCATGAAATTCTGCAGTGTGTGTTGTGCAAGAGGCCAGACGAAATCATAATGACCCATTCTGGCCTTAAAATCTGGGTCTGCTATAGCAGTGGTTCTCAACCACGGGTACACAGAGGTCTTCCAGGTGTGTATATCAACTCATCTAGATACTTGCCTAGTTTTACAACAGGCTACATAAAAAGCACTAGCGAAGTCAGTACGAACTAAAATTTCATACAGACAATGACTTGTTTATATGGCTGTATATACTATGCACTGAAAGGTAAGTACAATATTTATATTTCAGTTGATTTATAATTATATGGTAAAAATGAGAAAGTCAGCAATTTTTCAGTAATGGTATGCTGTGACATTTGTATTTTTATGTCTGATTTTGTATGCAAGTAGCTTTGAAGTGAGGTGAAACTTACGGGTACGTAAGACAAATCAGACTCCTGAAAGGGGTACAATAGTCTGGAAAGGTTTGAAAGCCACTGTGCTATAGTGACTCCTTCTTATGTGCCAGTGATGCCCTGGGAGTAGATACTTTCTAGTGCCGATGTAATTGCTTGCTTTCATTGGCTTGCTTCTACAAATTTTAGGGATAAACTAAGTGGTGCATGAGGATGTAGTCATGCATTTCTGTGCTCTCTCAAATTAGCATCCTAATCAGAGGTTGAATTGGGTTTTGTCTCGCTTCAGCTTGACAACTCAGGAGGTTTTTTTATTAGGAAGCTGCCAACTTATGCTCCAGAACCTTTCATTTTAAATATAATTAAGCTCTTACAGTTGTGAAGAAAACCTTCAAAAAGTGAGCGATGTAGAATGATTTAATACTGTATGCCAGAGTCGAGAGGCAGTTTGAAATAATATTTCTGAAAGTAGGAACTACCCCATTTGTTTCGATAGAGTTGTGAACTCTGAAGCCTAATGAAGATTATTTTAGATACCAACATTAACTAATTGGCTGTAGACCAAAGCTTGCAAGAAAGTGGGACAGTCACGTTAGTAAACACTGCGCAGTTTATTCTGGGTAGTTTGTTTGACCATCTTTAAGGATGTGGCTCGGTGTGCGGGCAGATCTTGGGAGAATACTGCTGCTGTGTGTTCTGTCACTTTGATCTTTTCCTGAACTTAAATAGCAGCATTCCCTATATAACAGTGACTGGATGAAGCCAGACCTGCTAATGAAATGGGGCCAGTAATGAGAGGACCTGCTTCTTTCTGCAGGTGGTTTGATGCCAAGCCCACAGTGCATGGCAGCTGAGAGCTCCCTGTTCTGCTCCTCTTATAGCCCCCATGTAAAGAATGTGGCCTGCGAGAGGTAATCCACATATAATAGGAAGAGCCTTTCAAAGTGTGGTATTTGAAACCTTGATGAAGTAAAAGAATCTAATGTTGATTAAGTTGCCCAAGGTGATGCATCAGTCAGGGTACGTGCAAAAGAAACCTGGATCTCCGGTAATGGAATGGGATTCATAGGCAAATTTGAAGTATTACTCTGGAATGTAGGAAAGAGGACTCCAAAGGGCTCCTCATGCATCTACTTCTGCCAGTGTTCATGGTGTGAGGAGATCAGACCTCCTGCCCTTGAGTCAGAATAAAATATCCATCCCAGCCTTCTTTGTGGTAGATGCCACAGTATATGCTATTTAATTCTCCTCTCGGACTACGGTGACCAGACTTAATTTCCCAACTTCTCCAGCTCTGTTCCTATGAAAGCCATCTTGCAGGCAAAGCAGCTAGTTGCAGCTGCTTTCTTCTAGGGTGGCAGATTTGGAGAGAATATCTAGATAAACTTCTGTCAGAAAATTCACCGTTGAGAAATCATTTCCCCTCCACATCTTATTGTCCAAATCTTAAAACCAAGCTTGTATGTTCCAGATTCCAGGGGAACAATGGTCACCTTGTTATGAGGAAGTTTTCAGCAACAGGGTCCAGAGGAAGAAACCACCTCTTGCAATTCAGGGAAACAAATCTCCACCAGATTATGCATCCATAAATGGAGGACGCTGCAAACACTGAGACTGGGGGCTGTGAGGCTTCCTGCAGGCCTGGAATAAGTCTACCACTTAGAAATGGGCCCTAGAAACACTGGGAGAAGGATTGGTCATAGAATTTAATTGAATTTCTGGGGCGGACTCATTTATTCAAGAACTCTCCAAGTATATCAACCCCCTGAAGCCCCAGATTGTTAGCATGTTTGAATTTCTTCAGGAAGCTGTATACTTGATGGCATCTTTCCCAAACAGAGAAGGATCAGCCTTTAATTTTATTCTGTCCATGTCCTCGAGCCGTAATACCTCATCGCTTTACATGGAGATCTAAATGAGCTGCAGAAATTCTAAAATGGCTGATATGCTACCCAAACTGGACATTCCACATTGACTGAAGAACTTTTTAGAGATTTTCAGCCAGTCATCCTGGTATTTTTTTCTCACAACCAATCAAGTAACCATTATTTTGGCTGGTGAACGTCCAAATTAGTTCACTTGATTTGAGGAACTCAGCCATTTTCCATGCTGATGAAATAGCATTGCAGAATGCCAGAATTTATCTTAGTGTGTAGTTAATCCTTCAGCAGAGCCTGGTCATAGAGCCCCCCTTCTTTTTGTCATAACCCTCAACACAAGAAAAGTCTTAATAAAGCTTTTCTTCAACATGAGGTTTTTTGTTTTTTTTGAGGATCAGGTTGATCTTGGCATGCCTGGACTAGACTTTACAAATGTTTTATCTGCCTCAAGTTAACTGGCAGTCAGTTAATTTTTTTTGCGGGGGGTTGGGGGGGAATCTAGGCATAACCTGAGGGCTTGTCTACATCGGAAAGTTTTACCGGTGACATTGGTAAAACTCCTTGGTGGACACCTATTCCAGAATAAGAGGGCATTTTTTTTCAACTGACCTTAACCCCCATCTTCTCCAAATGAAATCTGCTAAACTGAAAAAGGTACTCATGTCAGAATAAGAGTATCCACATGAGTTTGTATCTGGTATAATTATATCTGTTCAAATGCACACATTGGCTTATACCAATATAACATGCCCAAGTAAACAAGCCATTAACTGACAGTTCCTAGATTTGTGTATCCAGGGTGCTGAAGGGTGACATTCTAAAGCGAGGGCTCTCCATTTTGGAGTTGGCTTCCTTTCTTTACCTGGTCTGACAAGTCATAAATGTCAAACAATTCAGGCTCTGTTTCAAACCTCTCCTTGATGTTTAATTCTGGCTTTGACAATGGTGGGAAAAAGCCTTAATATAGGCTGGGTGGGGAGTTGTTTGGCTGACACGTCAGATTTTATTTCATAAATTGTTTTACTGCAAAACGTATATGTGCTGAGAACACTTTTCATAGGAACACTGCTGAAATTAAAAGTGTAAATCTTTTTCAAAAGTAACCCCAGCTCTACATAACCATGTAATTTTAGCAAGGAATTCTGGTAATATAAAACCGCAAAAGCAAAACTTAAGGGATTTATCATTACTAGAAAACAGATAGAATTACAGTCTTTAAATTAAGGGACCTCCAAAAATTTACTTATTTAATAACACATGCATTGTGATTAATGCCGAGGGATCTGCTAAAAACCTAATCAGAGTTGCTACCAGTTGTTTGATGCAGCTCAAATCTGCTTTAGGCAGTGAAAAGCACCTTTCCACATGTGCTGATTTCCGTGATTTCTCCCCTGTTGAAGTTCTTGGGGTGTTATATTTTTTATTATATTTTACTTTTGGTGGTGAGTTTTGGGTTGTTTCTGAAGTCTGGAAAATACCCGTGGCTGTAAGCACTGTTAATTGGCCTGTTCCAGACTTTCATATAAAATGCTCACAATTTTAAAAACCTGCAGATGTCAGACAAAGGTGGTGTGAATTTTTGCGTAATTGTAAGAGCCTGATGTTTCTTTAATCATTTCAATCTGGGAATTAGGGAAGGAAACTCTAGAGGGCGCTACAAATCAACATGTAGGATTCTCCTTACACTACACTATTACAAACATAAAGCTTGCTCTTGAAAAGCAGTGAAAGTTGCTCTGCATTACTTTCTCATTACATGGCACCTCAGTTTGGTGGAAAAATGAATATTGAAAGAACACCACTGGTGTTGGCTTGCAGAATTATTCTGGAAGATGCATCTTAATTATTTATCTCTGTGGGATTCTCCACAAGACTTCAAAAAGAGTGGTGTTCTCAAACGTCTTACCTAGAGTTTTCACGCTGACTTAAATCATTTTGGATATTGAAATAGCTTTTCAGGCATTTATAGAACATGAGCAAATGTATGGTCCTCATTCCATGGTGTTTTCCCTCCTCTTCTGCATAAGACATAAAATGCTGCATCTTGGATTAAGATATTCAAAGAGAAGAGAGAGAACGTCTAAGTAATGTACAAATTCACACTGACAGATCAGAGATTTTTACTCTTTGTAAAGGTCCCACTAACTTGTTTTATATGTGAGTTTTTGTTTCTGTTCATGTTATATAGTAGTACTTTATATAGATTTTTGTCCTGGAGCAATTAACAAGTGTAAAATAGATGCCCTTGTCAGGATTAGTTCCTATTTGGAGAGGCAGCAATCAAAATTGCTTAGAATATTGAATGAGTTTGTCATTTAAGGCAGCTGGATCTAAGCTGGGGTAACAGGTTACACACAAAATAGTTTCTGGCTTTGGAACACTAGTAGGATGCGGTTACAGTCACTTTTCTTTCGATTGGGCAAGGGAGCTATCCAGGATGGATAATAAAAAATGAAGTTATTGCTATGTACATTGTACTTTTTTTTGAGTACCGTTTCTCTGATGCGTGACTGTATCAGTAAGTCATCTGTTAGTTTAATAAAAATCCCCCCATCCCCCAAAAGATGATAAAAAAGAAAAAAATTAAGCAATATAAACTAGAGAGAGTTAACTAGGTCTGCAGAGTTGCAAATAGCAAATGGGCCTTTTTTTTGGTTCTTAAACTTGAAATTAGTAGAAGCTCCAGAGACTCCAGACACTTATTTCTGATCCAGACCAGCTGATAGGAGCCACTCAAAATAGCATTTGTGCAGTTTTCCATACTTCTGCACAAATTCTAAGGAGTTTTTTATATTTCAGGGAACCGGAGGAAGGAATTTAATATCTTGAGGCTTGATTTGAGTTTTAATTCAAATCCCTGCCATAGAATTTGGAAAAATCAAACTTGAAGTTTTTAAGTTCTCATCAGAAATATTTCCTGTTTCTACTTCAGTTTCAGTTTCTTGTCTTTTTAAAAAGGACAGTGGACACTCTCACTCTACAGTGAAGTTCTAGATCACTGTTTTAAAGGTAAAATTAATCTTATTTTTGAGTCTAATCTGAAAAAAAAAAAAAAGACAAATCTGATCATTCCTTGTAAGAGGCATTGTATCCATGTTTCAGATAGCTCAGGAACAGCTACTGGGTAAAAGCATTCATCCATTCCCATTGCATCGGGTTGGCATACAAAGTCCATTGTGATGTTTGCCACCTGTTTGTGGGGTTTCTTTTGTCTAATTTAAGTGAAGGTTTAAAAAAAATTACATTTTAAATGAGTCACTTTAAGCAAAACTGAGCTCTTCTCCCTTTCCTACACCCTTTTAAATAAATGTACTTTGTGAGTAACGATACCCTGCACTGCAATAGTGAATTCAAAGTGCCTTGCAGAAATTAACTGCTTTGTGAGGTAGGCCTTGTTATCTCCATGTCATAGATGGATAAACTGTGGCATGGAGAACTTGTAAGTGACCAAGGCGGAATATGGGAAGTGCAAGTGGCACATGGGGAACCAAGGCATCTTGCCTCCAGTCATATGCTTTCACCATTAGATGCAATATCCAAAATATTAAATATAGTGTATATTTAATAATATTTCATATCAAGAGAAATCTCCAAACTAATGTTAATTTAAAATTTAATTTAATTTCATGACTTTAAAGATAACAAAACATAGTTCAAAATCTCAGTTGAAGGTAACATAGAATTTCTGTGGTCAGGGTCGGAGTTGCATATGTGCTTCTCCAAATATAACTTCCATCTCCATTCATCTTTGCAACATGGTAGCAGTATTTGTGTCTTAAAAAAAAAATCATCTTGATTTGAAGTGCATCGGTACTTTGGTATCTTGTACCACATTCAGAACTGGACAGTCTCTACGTAAAAGCATAAATGGACACAAATCAGACGTCAAGAATTATAAAAAGAAAAGGAGTACTTGTGGCACCTTAGAGACTAACCAATTTATTTGAGCATAAGGTGCCACAAGTACTCCTTTTCTTTTTGCGAATACAGACTAACACGGCTGTTACTCTGAAACCAAGAATTATAACGTTCAAAAACCAGTCGGAGAACACTTCAATCTCTTTGGTCACTCGATTACAGACCTAAAAGTGGCAATTCTTCAACAAAAAAACTTCAGAAACAGATTCCAATGAGAGACTGCTGAATTGTAATTAATTTGCAAAGTGGATACAATTAAATTAGGCTTGAATAAAGACTGGGAATGGATGTGTCATTACACAAAGTAAAACTATTTCCCCATGTTCTCCCCCCCCACCCCCCCCTGCTCTCCTGCTGGTAATAGCTCACCTTACCTGATCACTCTCTTTACAGTGTGTATGGTAACACCCATTGTTTCATGTTCTCTGTGTATATAAAGCTCCCCACTGTATTTTCCACTGAATGCATCCGATGAAGCGAGCCGTATCTCACGAAAGCTTATGCTCAAATAAATTTGTTAGTGTCTAAGGTGCCACAAATCCTCCTTTTCTTTTTGTGGATACAGACTAACATGGCTGCTACTTTGAAACCATTCAGATTTTAGATCTGCTGCTGGGCACCCTCTAGTGGTTTGTAAATGCTTTAACAAATTTCATGCTTCAACTGCTTCCACTACAAAAAATAAAATAAATGTTCCCCTTAATATATAGCAGATAATATAAAACAAGTAATTTTTAATACTGACTTAAGAGAGGTTTTGGGGATAGTAATTGTTTCAACCTGATGGAAGATTAAAACTTGTCTCCCTTGTCAGATATTAAATGTGGGAAATTGCTGCAGGCTATGGAATAAAAGCCTTGATTTACAGTGCAACATGGTGAAAGGCTATAATGCGGGAACTGTATAGATTTCTTTATTTAAGAGGACAAAAGTAGCAAGACTTTTTCAGCTTGTGATTTCTATTTTGGTAGGCTGAGTTCCAGGGTGGTCATTTGTACAATGTAATGTTGGTAATTCAGAGCTGGAAAACGGACTGCATAATTTTGAACCTTTCTCAGCATAATAGCTTTTTATTGGTAGTATTAACGAGTTAAACTGTGTAATATGCATGGAGATTACCTTCCTCCTCAAGTTTAAGGTTAAAATTATAGCAAGCATGTTTGTTAGCTTTTGTTGGCATTGAAGAGCACTTTTGACACTTGCACATTCTCACCATGGACATACTTTTCTACTTAACGTGAGCAGTTGCTTAATTTGAAAAGCTGTTAACTACTTTTGATCCTGACTGGCAAAAATCAATGCTCACACTGTAGTCTGAACTAATAGGAATCAAACTCATTAAGGCATGAAAATGGTTTAATCAACAGTGAACCACCTTAAAGGCTATTTCAAAATATACTAAAGGTAGATTCATAAAAGTAAATGTTCCATTCCAGAGATTAAATAGTGACGAATTTCACTGGCTACTTCCAAACTCCTCTAGAAAAATATTACTTATGGCTTTAGATCAAATGACAAACATGCAAACTAGTTACTGTTTTCTTTGTAGTGGGTGCCCTTTGAGACTGTGAAAGGCACTTTGTTCATGCCATTCTCTAACCTGAGGGCTGATTGAATTGGGGCTGCCAAATTTTTATCCCATTTGTCAGTTTGGAGTCTCATTCTTTTAAAAATATATATTTTTTGTGTATAGATTATTGGCACCCATACAGAGAGACCAGGTAACATGAGCTGAATAGTATGATAAAATGGTAAATGTGTGGCTCTGTATAACTCTGCCAGTGAATGATCCCTGATCAAACTGGGCCTAAAATTTAAGTTTTGGTGCTCCTAAAAGAGCCCCTCACAAAATATGAAACTGATCAATATTTCCATGAAATTAGAAATAAAATTTTGATGGAAACACTAACAATTCCTCCAAAGTGTTTATACCTGAAACATTGTGGCATTGGGTTAATACATGAGAACCTGAAAGTGAAATGTACTAGAAACTGACCGATTTGTTTTCATTCACAAAATTGAGAAAACATTAAAATTTCTGTAAAATTGATCGAAGATATTAAAAACAATTGCCTTTGTCTTAGTAATATAAGGTTGTTCTTAAAGGTAAGTTGTTTTTAAAGGTAAGGAAATCTGTTTTTTTAAAGTATGATCTTAACCAGCATCGTCTTTTTCTCCAGTCTGGGGTTTCTCTGAAGGGAAACTGCCATCATAACATATGGAGACAATTTTGAGATGTGGATGATTATTCATCAGTGATTAGAAACAGATCACCACACTGATTTGCCACTTGTCACCAAATAGGATTTGAGCCTTGGTCTCCAGAAATTAGATGAGTGCATTATCTCACTCCTGTTAAGCAGGGAGGGGCACCCTTATTTTTGTTCGAGTGAGTTGTGAGAGCAGACACGAAGCACTAAAATACATCTGTTATATAGATGACTGTTAGTTTGGGTGGTGGAAGGGGTACATTATTAATGCTTTTATCATCTCCTGGGTGCTGTAACCATACAGCACTTTTTCCTTTTTAACACAATTTTCTGTATTTATAACAAGGAAGAAGTTAATTGCTGGACTAGCTTGCCTGGCTTATTTCCCACTATCTGATTCTTTTAAAAATTAGGTTTGTTTCAAAACTCTGTAACTTAACACCTGTGTCTAATGCATTTATTGTGGGGTCTTGACATGAACTATGATTCATTTTTGTTGACTAATTCTCAGAACTTCAGATCTGTCAAAGAATAAGCTAGGTAGAAAAATTAGCTTACACAGTATCTCCATTTATTATTCTGGGGCTGTATTTGAGTTTCCGTATTGGGTTATAGAATGGCAGCATGCATTAAGTAGGTCTAAAATGGCAGAATTGTTATCTGGAAACATGAGTACTTGCTTTGACTTCAGCTGCGGTTGCTACCAGTGGAAGACACTGCAAACACAGTGAATTACTTAAAGGAGCCTTTTTAGGACTTGGAAATAACTCCTTCAGTTGGAATAAAGGGCAAAATGTACCAAAGACTAAAAAATATATCTGGAGGAAGGATGACCAGAAAGATAAGGCTGATGTGAATATTTGTTGATGGTTTCTATATTGAGCTATAGAATTCATTTTGTTACTACCTTTTTTTGTAGGAGCATCTCATCACACAGATTGCAAAGTAGAGTCATAGTAGATTTCTCTCACCCCCTTATTTTATGTTCTCACATTTTCAGGTATATTAAATAATAGTATAAAGAATGTAAATAGAAGAGCCTGTCCACATAATGCCAGAGCAAGGAGACATTCAATTAAACTGAAAGGCAACACATTAAAAATTGATAAAATCCTCCTCAACATAAAACACAGCTAACCTCTAAAACTCTCTGCCACTATATATAATTAAGGCTAAGAGTTCAGTAGAATCCTATAATGTATATGTATAACTAGTGATTGACCTTTGCCATTAAGTAGGTGGTGTGTGTGTGCTTGAGTAAATACATATACATACACCACCTACTTAAGGATGTAGGGCAGTCACTAATTGATGGAGTTTGGGAGGATACTTGTATGGGCAGTTACTCCATAATTGTCTACCATGGTGATTTCTTGCATCTGGTACTGACCACGGCTAAAGACAGGCACTGGACCAGATAGATCATTAGTCTAACCCAGTATGGCAGTTCCCATATTCTGTATGGATCTAGAGCAGGGGATCTCAAACTTAATTGCACTGTGACCCCCTTCTGACAACAAAAATTACTACATGGCCTCTGGGATGGGAGCGGGACCGAAGCCTCAGTCTGCCCTAGTCCCACTGCCCTGGGTCGGGGGGGCCAAAGTCCAAGCCCAAGGGCTTTAGCCTGAGGTGGGGGTCTGTAACCTGGGCCCTACCACCCAGGGCTGAAGCCCTTGGACTTCGACCCCAGTCGGCAAGGCTCGGGCTTTGGCCCTCGGCCCCAACAAATCTAAGCCAACCCTGGCGACCTCATTAAAATGGTTTGAGAACCGCTGATCTAGGGAGATGGAATATTTTAGGCTAAATAGGGAAGGTGGAAAGGTTTCTGATATGCATAATTTACCTGAAAGCTAGACTAACCCGATGAGGGGTATGGAAGTGCCTACCTTCTCTGAAATAAGAAAAATCCTAATAGGAGCTGAGCATGACCGAGTACTAAAGAGCTGTTCACCCTAGTGGAGAAAGGCATAACAAAGAACAAAGGAAGGTCAAGTCAGACAAATTCAAATAGGAAATAGGATACACATTTTGAACATGGTGTTTTAACCATTGGAACAAACTACTGAGGGAAGTGGTGGATTCTCCATCTCTTGCTGTCTCCATATCAAGACTGGATGTCTTTCTAGAAGATGGGCTTTGTCCAGACATAAGGTATTGGACTCAGTAGAGGGGTAACTGAGCAAAACATAAGGAGCTGCAATATACAGGAGGTCCCTTCTGGCCTCAGGCTCCACAGAGTTTAGATTAATAGAATGTAAGTGGAAGGGAGAAGGGGGTAGGTTGCAGCAATTGTAAAATGGCAAACTTAAGGCTCCAGCTGCCTTTCTCTTCCAAATTTAAAGGAGCTACCAGAAGAGTGTGAATCCCAAGTGGAGAGTTCAGTGGTGACTAAACCATTGCAGAGGCGTTAGGGAATGGGCTGACTTCTAGTTTCTGTAAAGCATGGATCTGGATGGAAGATACTTAAAGCTCATAGAATTGCTAGAGTCTACTGTATTTGTCTGTCTTGCTGTTTTCATTATACTTATAATAAACCTAGGGGTTTCTTATATTGGTTGGTGCCTGTGCATGGTAGGGGTTCCACTATATTAATATGCAATAAACAAAGAAAACAAACCAACCAGGAAGTTGCAGATGATGGTTATTCCTAGTTCATCTCTTTTTAAAAAAGGGCTGGTTTTACTACACTCGCACAACTTCCTCTTCATGAATATATCAATGCAAAATTAACCCTCTTTGTGCAGGCTGCAACACTTAGTGATGAGTCAGGTAAACAAGTCTATAAAATCTGCCCCCTCCCTCTTCCTCTCTTACCCCTTTAGTTTTTGTTAACTTAAGGATATGACTTCATGGGACCACCTGGTGAAATGTAAGATGTGGTTTTCATGAGGATTTCTGAAGCTTCTGAGTAAACTGTGAAGGAGGAGATGGTGTCACAGCTGTAAAGTGACAGTCATTCAGTGTACAACTGATTCAAACTCAAGCTTGGCAGGAAAAAGTAATAATTTGCCTTTTTATGTGCAAATCTTATGAACTGAGACTTGGATCCTTTTACATCCTGAGCTTTGCTAAGTACATCAGCTAGGATTAGAATGTAATATTAGCTTTATTTCCAACAGACCTTAGGCCCCATGGCTCTTTAACTGATACCTTGAAACTATACAATGGGAATAAAATTATTCAATTAATGATTGATCACAGTGGCCCTTGAGAGCCAGAATACTTAGACACGATTTAACAATTCTGGGACTCTATTGTATTTTCTGTAATGGAGAAAGTGTGGGGAGGGGGAAGGTACAAAGTGATTTCTTATTACCAAAGGATTCTTGATTTCCCTACCTTCTGCTTTTGGGGCCCTGGTGCTGCAAAGGTGCTGATCATTCTCAGCACCTCTTCATGTTAGTAAAAGCTGAGAGTACCTGGTATCTCACAGAGCTGGAGCTGTTGGTGATCTGTCGTGAGTAGGTTAATGGTTTGCTGTTCCTTTAGGCTTGTAGGTAGCTCATGAAAGCTTATGCTCTAATAAATTGGTTAGTCTCTAAGGTGCCACAAGTACTCCTTTTCTTTAGGCTTGTAGGGTTCTGCTTTATCCCAATTTGGAAATTGGAGTTTTGGGTGAAGTACCAGCCAAAGTAAAGAATGTCAGACAGCATCTGCTCCTTTTCTAAACTGAGGGCGAATCATATTTGTTGATTAAGGAAATATTTTCCTTTGAAAAGAACAGTTTTGTTGTGTTAACTCAGGAATTGTCGTTCCATCCCCCGCACCCCAACCTGATTTGTGCCCTGGTGAGGACCAAGATCACTGGCTTGTAACATGCATACTTTAACTTTTTCATTAAAATTTAGAATAGTTCTCTTGTTTTCTGAGATTGCTGCAGCTCTGCCATTTCTGTTTTGCATTGCGCAAATGAGGAAATGCGGTAGATGTGTTCATCTGCGGTTGAAGAGAATGCGGGCAGCAGAAGCAGGGTGTCATTTTGAGTTTGTGATTAGCTGCCTACTCACTTGGAAAAATTCATAAGTTCCTTTTTCATTTAGGGGCTGGGAGAGTCTCCCATATTTTTGGGTTGGTAATCTTGTAAGTCAGGGTAGAGAACTAGTGTCCAGAGTGCACCTACCATAACTTCAGCATGAGTGAGGGAGACTAGAATGGTATGGTTGGTAAAACAGATGTTCCTTTCTTGAAATTGCACACTTACGATCTCATGTCTTAACCACTCTTAACAACTGTGTTTACTATCAAAGCTGGAAATACAGACTTTGATTATAGTTTAGCTAGCTTTCAAGTGTTGCCTTTGCCTGTAAATGGATTATTTTTAGTTTAAAATTTTGCTGTAAGCATTCTCCCCCCCCCCGCACTTAATTGACTCTTCAATCACTACTTGCAGTACACATGTCAGCATTCCCAGGGAAACTAAACACAGTGCAAGAAGCACAATGGCACTTATGTGAATGATTTGAAATTGTGGCATTTTTTCTTCTTTTTATGCTGGAAAAAAATGGGGGTCCTTCTCATTGTCTGCATGATTGCATGCATATTTATGTTTATATCCTTTCAGGGTTTACTGTAGTAACACTCTGTGGTCTGTCGAAAATTACCCTTCTGAAACTTGGCAGACTGCAGGTTAAAAATGAAATGAAATAAGTACCCTAGTGTTTGTTCTGCAACAGCTTAATGATACCTTTATTAGAGATGTTGAAATAGTTTCAAAGCTTAACCTTTAAAATGTATTTTCACATCTTAATGTGTCACACTTGGCACATTCAGTTCTTACAAACCAGAAGAAGCAGATTTTGTTTCATGATGAAGCTGCTTGCCAAGCTTTAATTTAGGTCTTCTTAATGGATTATTAATGAACTTGTGAAGTGTACATGAATACTTTTTATCGACAAAACACCAACATTAAAATTCAACGCTGTGTATGTCAATACCCTAATCAAGGGCTAGGCATTGTGTTTAGAGGTTACTGAAAAATGCAACTTTTACACAACCTAATGAATACCTTGAAGTTTTACTTATAATTGCTAGAAAGCATTCTTTCTCTCACACAGGCAGATACATATGCTCTGGTTTTATTCCTTGTAGGTCCATGTTCTGAGTAATGTGTGTGTTTGAGGATAGAATGAAAACTTTCAAATGCTGTAGTCAGTAGGAAGAGAATCTTCTTGTGTTCTTGCTTATATGTGGGTTGGGTTTTGTTTTTACCAGCTTTGAGCTTTCAGATGGGGTTTTTGTCAGAATTCTAGAGTAAAAACTTCCTGTCAAACCACTAATTTGGGTTTCTGCATAACTTCTGGTTTCTATGGCTCTCCTGAACTTGCAATGTTTCAGCAGCTGTTCTCAACCAGGAGTATGTGTACCCCTGGGGGTATGCAGAGGTCTTCCAGGGGGTACAGCAACTCATCTAGATATTTGCCTAGTTTTACAAGCAGCTATATAAAAAGCACTAGTGAAGTCAGTACATACTAGAGACATTCAATGACTTGTTTATACTGCTTTATATACTATACACTGAAATGTAAGTATAATATTTATATTCTAATTGATTTATTTTATAATTATATAGTAAACATGAGAAAGTAAGCAATTTTTCAGTGATAGTGTGCTGTGACACTTTTATATTTGATTTTATAAGCAAGTAGTTTTTAAGTGAGGTGAAACTTGGGGTACATAAGACAAATCGGACTCCTAAAAGGGGTACAGTAGTCTGGAAAGTTGAGAGCCGCTGTTCTATTGTAATTTTAAGATGGCGTTTAAGAGTCTGGCAGTAGGTGGCGTATTACAACTTGACCATATTTGGGAAGAGCTAACTGATAATGGTTACTGGTAAGCTGTCTTGTTGGTTAAGACAGTGTACCTCATTCATTTTTGCCATTCTAGTAGTTCTGAAATGCTATGTGATTTATTTATTTCTAAGCCAGGAACCTGCTTTTAACAGTGTGTGAAAACTGTCACAATCCCTATGACCTCTGTTCCCTTTGTCCATGAATGTGTCTTGCTTTTCTCACAATTCCATGTAGAATTCTTAAATGTTTTCTTAAGTGGATATTTGTTGTTTGGTAATGTCCTTTTCAGAGTCACATGTGTATTAGTTTGTGCTTTACTGTATCATCTTCAGTAATCAGTTGCTTTCATCAGGGAAGATGTCTTTAGAACATACTAAAAAACAGGCATTCTGTGTGATTTTTTTTTTAAACAAAATGCTGGGTTTGTTTAAAAGATAGATATTTGTATGATCCACAGGATTTTCCCAGTGAGGTTATGAATTTTAAGAATGTGTGCGCAAGTTAAAAACTGGAGAGGAGCATTTCTTCAACTGTTAATTCATTTTGAGTTCAGTGCTGTGTTGGAAATAACTTGTCCAGATCTGATGGGGATTAAACAAATACTAAAAACCTGATATGCAATGTTTCCTCCTACCTTGATGGTTGTAGTGTTTCCCTTCCCTTCCAACAAGAGACAACGAAACTGAGAATCAGGGACTCCTTTGGTGCCAAATTCTCATTTTGACATGCCGTGAAGGGAAAAATTGAACATCCTTCCTAAAAACATCAGATTTATTTACACAATTTGTGCCAACTGCATTACTCAAGAGATGGAGTGAACCCAAGTTAGTCCAGACCAGTGTGATTTTACTTTGAAATTTCAAAGATGGTCATCCTATTTCTGACTCACAGAATACTCTAAAGGAATGTGGCCAGGTAAATGGTCTTATTTTGTTTTTCACTCTTATAGCTACCTACTGTATAAAAATCTACTGAGAACATAAATAAATATAGATGCATTCTGTCCTGTCACAGAAACAAAGTTAATCTTCTTATGGCAGCATTTCTGTACATTAAGCAATACAAACAAATTGAAACTCTTAGTGTCTCTAGTACCAACCACAGTTTATTAATTGGTACCTCTAGAGGTCCATGCAAATTATCAATAATTTTTTGTACAAGTAATTTTGAAGGTGTGTGTGTTTGGTGATTAAACTGATGACTGCTCCACTATTGTATAATAGGCCTGGTTATTGATACATCTGTGAAGGAAATAATATTTTTCCTATAGTTAGTTTTAAGACTTATGTATATGGCTTACAACCTAGCTATGTGGAAGAGACCCTAATTTTGTGTATGCGGTATTTGCATTTAAGAATGCTTCCGAGTGTGTTTGAAATAAATAAAAATAGGTTTGACTTCAAGAAACTTGATTGGATAATTCTATGTGAGCTAAGGTCCATGTTGCTCTCAGACCAGTGTAGTTTTTAAAGTACCTTTTTTCCCGTGCTTTTTAAACTAGAAAGGGAGCCTTTGGATAAAAGGCCTGGTTGTTACTATGTTGACAATCCTAAAAATTCAGATTATCAGCCTGGAGGTAAGATGATGCATGTCTAACATTTGGTTGCAATGATTCATATTAGTATAGTGTCTCGAAAGACATCTATTAATCAATGGAAGCATCTACAAATTGGGAAGTATCAATTCTTGACAAATAGTAATTGTTGCTATGAAGTTGAGGCTGGCCGTCTGTTGCCATGGTTTTTTAGTTAGCTATTATAAATGAGTGGTGGTGGTGGAGGAGGAACACCCAGTTTCCCCTGCCTCTCCTTTCCCTCAGATCCCTGTTAAAAATAAAAACTAGATTAGTTCCATCCCCAGGTATCCTCTTTCTAGACTGAAATTCAGGGTGTTTTTTTTCCCTTTGGTCTTATTTCTGAAGATCATGACTTCCATGTGTGTGCTGCACCTTCTTTACTGGCTAGTCCCCTTTGCACATGAATCCACAACTGAAATATAGGCATGCGGTTCCAGACTGTTAAAATATTTTCAGCATTATAGTACAGACTTCCTGTTTTTAAAGCTTATCTGACCCTCCTGAGGGAAAGATTAATATAGCAATGGTCACGTCCTGTGGCTATTGTCATTTTTAAAAAGTCTATTGAATTTTCTGAAATCCTTGAATGTAAAAGTGATGCACTAAAGATGTTGAGTGCTCTAGTCACATTTCTGATCTTTTTCAGTGCCTTTAATAAATCCAGCAAGTTTTTGCATATATCTGTTTGTTTAGTGTCTGCTACGTTAGGTATGTCAGGAAAATCTCCCAGTAAAGGATCTGCCCTATTCTGGAGAGATTGTAAAGGAAGCATTTGGCAGTCATTTCCTTTAACTTGTGAGAATGAGCATGCTTTACATTATAATAGTTTAAACATACCGCAGGCTGTTGATAGAGGTATCATATTTTCCATTTGCAAAGTTCCTTTATATCTAAAATCTTGAGGAGAGATCAGGGTTGCTTTCATTGTTGGTTTAAAATTGCATTGATAAAAAAGTTGAAAGAAATGCATTAGCCTCACTCCTCCCCTTCCTGCTTCTATTTTAATCAGAAGTTCATACTTCCAAATGTTTCCTTTTTACTTTAAAAAAAAAAAAATCAACTAAAGCTAAGTTAGTGCGGACTCCGTAACGTTGCTTATCCTTTGATTAAAAGCCAATATACGTTATTTAGGTAAATCATTCCTTTACACTTTTTTTCATTTTGTCTTGAAAACTGTCTGTCCAGCTGTCTGTCTCTTGTTTTTAAAATGGCATCTTCTAAAATAAAAAGTACTTCGGTTCAAGAGAAGCTGCAGTTTAGTGCAAAAAGTTACTCAACAGGTTGGTGTCTTGCTTTATCTGTACCACAGACTCAGAAGCTCTTAGTTTTTGTTTTCACGTTTTGCGTTTACAGTGTGCCATTTCTTGCTTTCTTCCCAGGGCAGGCATTTTCAGAAAAAGACTGCTTAACTTCTATATTTGCTGCTAAGTAGTAGGGAAACAAACCAGAGGGAGAAATAGTGTGTAAGTTAATTTCTTTGATTTGCTGAAATATCTATCTATCTAGCCTAGTTTGTTTTGATTTCTTGCTGTGAAAGTTCCAGCTGGGGTTTCAAGTTGTCTTTCTCACCACTTGCCTTCTAGCAGCTTGGTCAGATTCCCCCAACTGAATTTATTACATTTAGCAGATACCTAAGTACATAAAGGACCTCATCTTAAACATCCTGCCAAGTCCCTGAGTTCCTCAGCTCATTCATTCATATGACCCTCTTTGTCATTTTAGCCACAACTCCTCACTGAGAGAGAGATCTCTCTTCCTAACTGTTTTGTCCTTTCAAAGTGCAATTGTCTTGGAACATATATCCAACCTGATCTCCAGTGAATTTTGCACTGTAAGTGGCAAATGTCTTTTAAAGTGTGCTCCCTCTTACTAGGACTTCTTAAGGCACCTTGAGAGTTTGTTTCAAGCTTTAGATCGCTGGCAGAGCTGCATACCTCAGAATATTACCATGGAGAGAGCACTGCACTTTGAAGAGTCGTGGCTTGACTCTTGACCATGTAGAGAAGTTTGTAGAACAAATAATATTCTAGGATGTTTTGTAAATAATTCAGGTGCCTCCCCCGTCCCCCCTTTTTAAACATAAAAATGGTTTATTAGAGAGAGACTGGGTTTTTCGTACCCGTGCACATTTCTCTAGGATACATTTAAGAAAGCTGCTAGTCGTATTTCATAGGAAAAAGCTCAGATGGTGGGGAATAACTTTATCCTCAATACTCTGAACTGCTGTGTGAGTACTGTTGAAATACTTCAGTGTACTTGGTTTGTGAAACTGGCTCTAGGACCTGTCTAGATGAGAAGAAAAGGTATGTTACAATATGCTGGCTAACATGCTGCAACTAACACTTTTGAATCTGCTGTGGACATGTCATGCTGATGTCTGCAAACCTGCTTGAGTCATAGAGTCATAGAATATCAGGGTTAGAAGGGACCTCAGGAGGTCATCTAGTCCAACCCCCTGCTCAAAGCAGGACCGATCCCTAAATGGCCCCCTCAAGGATTGAACTCACAACTCTGGGTTTAGCAGGCCAATGCTCAAACCACTGAGCTATTCCTCCCCCCGAGGAATTAAGTTAAATTTGAATTTGAGTTAAAGCATAATAGGGAACCTAGGCTTTAACTGAAAAGTATAGTGTAGACATGTTCTAGCTTCACACAATTTTAAATCTTGGTTTAGATGAGGCATGAGACTTGAAGATATTAACTCGTGTGGTAGCTTTGTTATGTTGATGTGTACTTCCTGGAGTCTCTTGTCAATATGGTATACTGTAACAGTGCTTTTTGTTCATGGATGGGTGTACCTGAAAGCTGGTTACTCAGCATGCTAGTTAGCTACTTTTCTTTGGGTAAATAGCTGCTTATGTGGACTATTTTTCTTTCAGATTTGGGTTTTTAAAAAAAGGCAGTTGCAGCTGAGAGCATGTTGGTAAAGTTTAAGTTTTCAAACTCTGCAGTATAACTATAAATCCCAGAAAGTAGAAGATTACAATCTTAAGTGATAGTGTTCTGGTCAACACTTCCATAACTTTTGAAACTGGATTAGTTACCATACTTTAAGGGCATAGTGTATTTTAGAATTGTGCGAGAGTGCTTTTAACCGTAGATGTGAGAATGTCTGGGGAAGGACCTCAAAAGGTGAACAAGATGGACAGACTGTTATCCTAGTAACCAAAAATCAGTATTCAATAAAGGCGGACAACAATTATGGAAATTTTTTGTTTAATTCATTCTTATGTACCTTAATAGAGAGGTCTTTTGCTCTGAATTAAGTCTTAAAACTGGGTACAGATTGAACCTCTCTCATCTGGCACTCCCTGATCTGGCGACATCTGTGGTCCGGCATAGGCATCGACTCTGGGGATGCTATGGGGCTGGAGCACCCATGGGAAAAATTTAGTGGGTGTGGAGCATCCACTGGCAACAAGCTCCCTCCTCTTGCCCCTCTCCCCATGCCTCTTGCGCGCTGGTGGCCCCACGCTTACCAACTCCTTCTCCCTCCCAGCACTTCCGGAGCGCTGCAAACAGCTGATTTGCAACGTTCAAGCCCCAAGAGGGAGGGGGAGAACCTGGGTCCGGTGGCTGGGACCCCAGGCCAGGGGCCGGCGGCTGGGCACAAAGGCTGGGGGTGCTGTAGCATGCCCCACACCCCTACTTCCCGTGCCTTTGGAGACCTGCTGGCACTCTGCATTGACCTCCCGTGGTTTGGCAAATTCTCTGGTTCGGCACTGGTCCTTAAGGTGCTGGACTAGAGAGGTTCAACCTGTAGTATGTAAGATACCTTGTCCGTATCCATAAGCTCTTCGGTGAAAGAACTTTGTCTTCTCCTCCTTCCTGTGGAGATTTCAGAGTCACTCAGGTGGAACTGATGTACCAGACTGCCCTCAGTGTTCTTTGTACATAGTCTATACATTGGTAATTGTTTCAATACTTCTTACAGGTCCTTAAGCCAAAGGTAACAGCACTTTGCCTGTTAGCTGACAGGTAAATACTGATCCATGATCACTATTGCTATTGCAAAATGTTTTAAGTTGCGTTTTTCCTGTGTCTTTCCGTCCTCTGAGTTAGGAGATGATGTAAAATCACATTCTCAGCACTCCACACAGCAGGTGACAGTTATGGCAAGATGAGTGCTTGGAATGTTGCGGAACAGAATGGTCTAATTGGCTGACAATGAGATTAGGATTCACTTGAGGTTCTGGGATTTCTACCTGTCTGGTAAGGCCTTCTTTCTCAGGGCATAAAAGTGGTGTCAAAATTAATGGTTACTTTCAGGGTTTTTGTACTGGATGTTCAAATGTATAAATCCAAAGTGAGAGGTATTTTTTCCTTATTCAAAAGCTGAAATTTTAAAAAACTTCAGTTATTTTTAAACTGTAGGAATGTAAGGTAGTGAGTGGTTTAACAGGTGGTCTCTTCCCCACATAATTAAGAGAGCTTTTAAAAAAATGGAATTGTGGAGGCTCATAATCCATAATGAACACAGGTGCTGTCTGGGAATTCTAGGGAGGTAGAAAAATGGCTTATCTAAAAATTGGCTGCTCTGCACCACATTTAAAACAAAACAAAACAAAAACACAGGTATTTTAGTGTGCTGGTTTAGGAACTGCCTCTGCTGTACAAGGAGTCCTGTTAGAGATCTAGCCAAAACACCCTTCCATCTTGTACCAGAGATGGGACTCTGATCATGTTTTAGCATCTCCCCAATTGTGCTATGGCCTAGGAGAGACCACAGCTGAAACTTTGTTAGGCTGACGATACTGTTGAAAGTAGATTCCCCATAGATATGTTTTATAGTGTAAACAAGATCATAGCATAGAGGTTCGCAGCATGCTGCGGCTGAGTCTACACTAGGGCATCTCCTGGGATTCTCCCTCCTCTCCCCTCCCCTCCCCTCCAGTCCTTTTTACCACCACTGGTGCAGCTCCACTGGCAGCATTGCTAGTGTAGACAAGATTGTGGTAGTTTCTGGCACTTCAAATTCTCTAAACTCGCTCAGTATGTAAACAGCAATACCTAGCTCTTAATAAGACCTACGAAACCGTCTACACTCAGCCCTCTTTATACTAAGATCCATTATTAACACTGGTGAAGAATGTAGGTCACTTCTGGCTCACAAAAACAGGTTTGAAAAGAGTTTGCTTCCTACAGTAAACAGTGCCAGACTTTTCAACGCCCATTGCAAAACGCATGCTGATACAGTGAGGTGTCTAATGCACTTTCTTTGGTTTGGATCTGTTGGCACTAGTAGCCAAGCCGTTTACATATCTGGATGAGGTCATAAAAGTCTGCAGTTAACTGCTGTAATGAGTAGCTTTTGTCTTGTAATTTTTCAGCCTTAGGCTAGCTGTATATTGGGCTTATTTTTAACCATAGATTTCCAATTGTTGTTCCTACCATTGGGGGTGCACCAAGTATTAGTACAGGTAAGAATTTTGGCCAAAAAAAAATGGGAGTGGGGGTGTGGGGGAGATGACCTGCAACAATACTGGGGCAGTACCAGCAGCGGTGTGAACAATGGAAAAACCCTGGCAAGAGAGCCTGGTGTAGATAAAGTCCTGAAAAAGCCACATTAGTTAAATCCATTTTCAAAAATAGGTTCGGCTTAACATGGACTTACTGTGGTATGTTTGGTTTCAGAGTAGCAGCCATGTTAGTCTGTATCTGCAAAAAGAAAAGGAGGACTTGTGGCACCTTAGAGATAAACAAATTTATTTGAGCATAAGCTTTCGTGAGAGCCAGGCAAAAGAAAGTTAAACCTTCTTTTAGAAGACAGTCAAGATCAAGTTATTCTTGAAAATGGGCTTAACACACTTTGCTTGGCAGAGTTCACAGTAACCAGACAGTGTGTAAAACCTGTTTTTAAAAGCAAAAACTGGACTGTGTAGGTGTAGAGTGCTTTTAAATGTTATATGACGAACATTTTAGTTTTTGATGATTAAAAATGCATTATTAAAATTATCTTATGTGATCTACATGATCAAATCAAGTATTTTCATGATTAGTTTGCCTGACAAAGTATATATATTTTTCAGGTAGGTTTTAAGCAGCTTCTTCGGAGCAGTTTGCCTGGTGGGTGGGTGAAATATTTATGCATACCTGATGATGGCTAAATCTCTCAAAAGGAATTTTGAAAGCAGTTGTACTATAGATCTTGTGGCCTTGGGGTATATCTGTATTTCATGTTTTTCAAATTTTGTAAAGCTCTCACAAGAGGTTATGAATTATTTGTGTCCTATGAAGTGTGTCTAGAAAGCAGCACCTTTATAGCCCTTTAAAAATACACTTTGTCACTCTGCCCAGTTAAGTGCTTGATCTTTCACAAGCTGAAGCACATAGGTGCAGTATACAATGTTAGTGTCCACAGAAACCAGCAAAAGTTGGGAAACTGGAAGTTAAGGCTGACTTTCCAGTTAACTCAAGTAGTGTGTGACACACACACAGAAGACAACACTTATACGATAGCAGGAGTTAATGACAGGTTGTCAAAGCCTTATCTTTGAATCTCCTAGCTTTTGTTGGCTTGTGTCACAACCGTAATGTTACTTAAACTAGGTATTCTATTTAATTATAATACTTATAATAAAGTCAGATGTCAGCTCACTTGGCTGCATGCTTAGGCCTGTAGAACTCGGAGTGCTTTGCTTGTAACTGCATCCGTTGTCTCCTTTCATTATCTGTTAATGGTACTCAACATGACAGCGTTGTTTTGATAAATGGAGACTCCTGTGAAATCCGGGCTGGATTTTGCTTGGATTGGGATTGTCTTCCTTTTGCACAACACTGGGAAATTATGCAGACTGGACCAAAGACAGCAAATGGGAAATGATCTATTGTGTGAATCATAGAAACTACAGACTGAAAAGATCTATTTGGTCATCTAGTTCATCTCCTCCTGGCCGATGCAGGATTGTTGCCCACAGGATATTTTCTAGTGATTTTGTCTAATGTATGAGTGTGATGTTTAAAAAAAAATAAATGAGTGAGCTGTTCTGTGTATATTCTTTTAAAATCCTTGTTGCCCATTTGCAGATTTCCTGCCTTTAATTTTTACACTGTAGTTTGAAAAGCAATCTCTTGACTGGTTTAATATATTGTGCCCCTGCCAGCTGAGAGAACTAGATTGAATAAAGGCCTTTGGCCTCTAGTAGAGAGTGGGTTTGGGGGAATATGAAGAAGAGTGATAGCACCTACGACAAAATAGTGCTTGGGTTGTTTAATTCTCAGATCAGTTTTTTCACAAATGAAACAGAATTGCCATGAAGGTAAGTGCTCTGATCACTGTACATGATCCAGTTTTATTTGTCCATCTGTAAAATTGAGATAATGCTTCCCTAGCTCACAGGGATGTTATGAGCATTGGTCAGTTAGTTTTTGAAACTTATTAATACTTTGAACGTAGTTAACTCCTGTTACCCAAAGATCTCTGATGTACAAATGGAAATTACTAGACCCATTTTGTAGATGGGGTAATTGTGGCACGGTGAGGTTAAGACTTGTTCCAAGATCCCACAGTAAGTCAGTGGCTGAGTCAGGAATACAACCCAATTGTCCTATCTTGCGCCTCTCACTTTACCATGTTATTTCTGTTTTGTTCGGCATCTTTCATGAAAACTGAATCCAAAATGCCTGAAAGGATTTTCAAAGGTGCCTAAGTGATCCGGACTCCTGCACCTAAATCACGTAGGTGCCTTTGAAAATCCAGCCAAATGGGACATATTTCGTGGAAAAGGAACTTAGCGTTAGCTTATTGCAAGAAAACTCTTTTGGATGTCATTTGAAAGCAAACATTTTCTTAAGTGGGCACTGGAGAAATAAGCTACTTTCCATGGTTTGCCATGCATGAGGCCATACTTGATCAGAAAATTGAAGTGAGAATAAATGCAGTGTGGTTGCTTTGTACTTGTGGATTGATTTCAGCTCTCATAGGTGTTGAGCTATCACAAAGCCACTTGGTTATGAAGTTAATTTTGAAGCAGCACATTTCCCCCTAGGATGGGCTCCTGTTGAGAAGCTAATGTACAATGGATCTTGCAACAGAGCCAAGCTTGCACTACACACCACCTTCAATTTGTATTGATCACACAGCCTTTCAGGGTGGCAAGGGTGTTATACTTCATCCGCTATTTGTACATTAGCTGTGTTGGTGGTTTAGGCAGCTATTTCTAGCAAGGACAGAATTTAAAATTATAAGGTTGTACATCTTTCTCTTGAGAGAGACTTGGACACTACAGTGATGAACACCATATAAATGCCTACCATAAAAATACAAATCAGAACATAATGTACAATATCTGGGGGAAAAACAAGGCCGGGAACAATACTTGACATTCATGGGGACTTGATATACAAAAAAAAATCATGAACTTTGGTTTGACATGTTGGTTTCTTTTGGTGTGTGAGGCTTGTAAAGTAATACTGAGGTGTATGTGTCAGTCATTTAGTTATAGATAAAACATCATTACTGTAAAGCTAAGCCTTTTATTTATTTGACAGAGAAGATATTGTGTATTGCCACCATTCATGGACTGCATACACAACTTCTTTTTGGTAGGTGTACATTTTATTCTGAACTCGAGATCTAAAGGGCTGTACTCCAAAATGAAGTTGGTCATTTCAGGCAGCTGCAAGATTTTATTATTACTGCATTAAGCGGGTGATGGGGCGATACTTGAAGCTGGTAGCTAAGTATCATGTTTTTTAAAGCCGCATGGTAGGAGTGTATTTATTTCTTCATTATTAGATTAATTTCAATCAAATCAAATTTAAAAGGTGCCTTGCTTAGCAGATGTAGTTTTAGTCTCTTATAAAAAAGGGGAGTGGGGGTTGGAGAGGATTTTAACAAAATGGCTTACTGGTTGAATAAACTACAACAAAATCCTTGTATAGAAATGTCTCTAATGTGACACCAGAGAGGCGCCTCTCTCTTACCCATCATTGGAACAAATGCTCTGTGTGTGCTTCCCTCCACCCCTTTATTTTTTTTATCTGCATTTTTTCCCACCCCCTGTGTTTTGATCTGCATTTGTAGATGTAAGGGGGTTTGTTTCATTAATATTCCTGGCTGCAGCTCTAGGATGTGAGCTGCTGATCACTCCCGGGGATGCTTTGCCTCTTTAATATCTTGCTTGCAGATGCATTTTCTAGCTGACCACGCTATTAAAGAGCTGCCATCAATCACACAGCTCGGTTCCGGCTGGGCTGAGTGGGGAGGAGGGAAAGGATAGGCAACAGCATCAGCCAGAAGGAGAGTGGAGGTGCGTGCGTGCGTGAGCCTGTATATGGCCAAAGATGTATGGAGAGCAGCACAAGTAGCATGGAGAACTGAGTCGTGTGTGTGTGTGAGTGTGTGTGTGAGAGAGAGAGAGGCAGGTGGAGAGTGTGGCCAGGAAGAAGACAGGCACCAAAGACAGAGCTCAATCTGTGCATTGAAGGGTTAGGCATCAAGCCTCAAACACTGCCTGGGACTGGAATGTGTGTGTGTTCAGCCTGTTTCGTGGTGTCATTTGCACTGGAGGGATAAGCAGCAGAGGCAGCCTGAGCGTGCTCCCTATGTGCCTGTGCATGGCCAGAGCTGTTGCTGCTGGATTCCGCTCCGGGTTTTCCTCTCCACCGCCCGTTGTCTTTTGGAGGCTGTGCTTCTGTCTCTTTTTTTCCTCCTCCTGGTGTCTGGGTAAAAGAAAAGAGACGGGGTCACAGAGGCATGTGGAAGTGTCTGCAGCCGAACAGCTGAGGACTCGGAGCCTGCGAGAGGGGGAGCAGCAGTACAGTGTACATGTGCTGAGGGGAGCCAACTGCAGCAAGCCAGGGGGCTTCTGGCTGTGCACCCAGGGCAGGCTCCAGCTCGGGCAATGCTGCTCTCTCCTCCGCCTGGCCCAGCTACTCTGCAGTAAAGAAGAGGGGGCCTCCTTTTGTTCACCAAGTGTATTTCGCCTTCCCCCCCCTTCCCCGCCTTCCTCCTTTCCCTCCCTATCGCCCCCCTTTCCTACCTGCCTTCCTTCCCTCCCTCTTCTCCTCCATGGGCCTTGCATGGTCCTGCATGTTGTTGGACACAGCAGCAGCCACCGTCCTGCAGGCTCCTGAGAAGAAACACAAAGTCCGCAGGGGTCATTCTTTAGCAGCTGCTAGGATTGCAGACAAGTTGTGTTTGTCCGGCTCCTTCAGGAACTGCAAAGCTTAAAGCCCAAGGTTGGCTGGGTGAGTGTGCAGCGCAAAGGGGGGCGGGGGGACTGTTGTGTGTGGCTCCTGAGATGGACAGGAACCTTGGACCCTGTCCTGGCTGAAGTCCTTGGATGCTAGGGCTGCATTTTTTGACTCCTGTAAGTGGGCTACAGTTGAAGGAAGTCAGATCTGCTGCAGGTCATGTTATGGGTGTGAGTCCAGAGGGTGCGTTTACACACTACTTAATTCCGTAACTATAGTTAACAGTACATGAAAGGCACTACACAAAATGAAGTTATATTCTGAGGAGAATGTTGAGATGGTCACCCTACTAGTCTTAAAATAGAATAATGATGATAATAAATCACTCTCACTGTACAACAGAAGACACCTGGATAGAGAAACTCGTGACTTTATTCATTTATCTTTGTCCTTCCGGATATTCCAGGTTTTCAAGGAAAGTTGGATCGACGTGGTATGTGATGAGATAGCTCTTATTGGCCCTGAAGGCAAGTTCAGAGTGCTTTAAGGCCACAGGTTCCCCTTTCTCAGGTGAATGTTTTGCTTTGTATGTTTTTAATCTAACAAAGTTAACTAAGCAGAGCAAACATTTTGATTCTACATTATTTTTATGCAAGTGAGGTGAAGATTGAAGTTTCCTTGCTTGGTTGAAAATCCACTTTCATTCCACTTGCTAGGGTGCAGAAGTGTCTTGGAATGCCTTCTATATTTTAATTGGTACAGTGATTGGTGTAAGGTTCTTCTATGTTTGCTCAAACCCTGTTCTTAGTTGAAGTGACAGGGAGACCTGCTTGACCACTTTCTGTTTCTTGAGAAAGAAACCAGCTCTACTTTGTTTTACAATCCGTTTTTAAGCCTTTCTTGAGTACATGTGGCATTACACTGCATGGGGTATTGTGTGACTGGATGGCTTCCTTTCAGCCATATGGGAATCTTTTTTAATTGTATATGAATGAAAATGGCAGTTGACAAGGAGACTAATTTTTCAGTTAAAATTAGTCCGATTTTTTTAAAAGACTTGTAAAATAAGTAAAAGTTAAGAGCAGAAATGTGACCCTTAATTCATGGGGTCTAAATTTAAATATTCTACATTCTAGCACAGGATTCCTTCTGGGAACTCAAAATTAAAATAAATAGGATTTAAAACCCTACAGACAGGGCAATGTTATTTCAGTGTAAAGCCATTGATCTGTAGGCAATTAGTTCCAGACTTGCACCACAATCTGCATTTTTGTCAGATTTTTGTTCTTAAAGGCAATCACATGTTTGAATAGATATATTGCCATGTAAAATAGCACAAGGCAGACATTTTAGATGCTTTACAGCAAGTTGAAGAATTGTGTGGGAGCAACATTTAAAAGCTTTTTTGTTTTTTTCCAACCCTGTAATTTAGTAGTGTTTAAACTATGTTATAAAGATCTCTGGGAGCAGTGAAAGGTGGTTTTGAGTCCAGCACACTCAAGTGCTTATTGTACTCTGGCAGGCTGGGTGCTTGGCAGCCAGTTTTTGAAATGTTATTTGATCTGGCTGCATGATAGAATTGACTAGGATTACACCATTTTTCCCCCCCTGTGGCTGTTGAAAGTGATGCATCAGCGAGTGCTGTTCAATAGCATATTTTAAGACTTAAACTGCATGTATTCACTTTAAGCAGTTTCCAGTGAAAGGCAGTTTAAAATTTCTCTTGTCTTGTGGTTAGGATTTATGAATTGAGGCAAGAGCTGACGTAATCTATCTCACTTCCTTTGTGTGTTTTTTATAGTAGATAGTGTGTTTTTGTTTTACTTTTAATAGCTGTGACTGTTTCTCAAATACTTGCATATCTTCTTTATGCTGTTGGCTTTAGTATAACTAGTCAACTTGTTCTTAAATTATGCATCTTTAAAGATACTGTTCTTTCAGCTTTCACTAAAGTTCAGTGAATAGCTTGTATATTATGTGCACTAGTTTTTTATTTTATTTAATGTAACTGTGTACAGCTGTTATATCAGAAGGCATTGACTTCCTTCTGCAGTGTAGAGTATCCTACACTAGAGGTTGTAAAGAATTGCTTGGTGGATCCTCTAACCCCCTCCTTGCTCATTTTTATTCATGGGATGGGACAAGACAACCTTTTGTTTCATAGTATCAGTAGCTAATAGCTCATTTGTGAGAGACCTTTTGTTTTGGTTTGGGGTGGCAGGGGAGGAAAGAAAGCAAGAAGCCATGTATTAATAGACTTCTCATAAACCTGCCTGTTTTGGGGTCAAAGGGTTATGCTAGCTATTGTGTTGCTTATGAGTATCCAGAAGGAACTATCTATTTTTGTAATGTCACAGGAGGTCAGTGGTTTGTACTGTGGATGAATTACTACTGAGGCAAATATTCTGTACTGTTTAAGAATCCTTTAAAACCATATCTGTATAAAGATGGAGAATGCACTACCCTTAAAGTGTAGAGGCTGTATGCAGTTTGGATTAAAAGGGCCAAGTCCTCAACTGGTGTAAATTGTCATTGCTCCATGAACCCAGTAGAGTTACCTTAGTTTACATCAGCTGTGGATCTGACTCAGTAACTTAATTTCATTATGCATTTTGTTCAGGGTCTAAAGTGATTGTGTAGATTTATGTATAGCATGATCTTGTGTGCAGAAACACTGTCTCTGTCTACTGTTAAATTACTTGCTTGGGTTCTTTTAGTAAATTCTTAAATGGGGGCAATACAACAAGGATATGAGGTTTGTCAGAAACCATGCGTTAAATATGTTGCCCCTCACAGACAATGCATTGCTGCTTCAGTGAACCCAGTGTGTTTTATACTAAGGGCTTGTCTACACTTGAAATGCCACAGTGGCACAGCTGCAGCCCTGTCGCTGTAGCATTCCTGTGTACATATTACCTATGTTGATGGGAGGAGTTTTCCCCGTTGGCATAGGTAATCCTCCTCCCTTGAGAGGTGGTAACTAAATCCACAGCAGAATTATTAGATCAATTAAATGCTGTCTACACTTGGAATTAGGTCGGTTTAACTGTGTCATTAGGGGTGTGTATTTTTCACAACCCTGAGCAATGTAGCTGGATTGACCTAACTTTTTAGAATAGACCAGGCCTAAGCCATCTTTTTTGCTAGGTCCGAACACACACTAGTTCTTGTATTTGGCAGAATGTTCCTGGAACTGAGAGCAGTTTGTGGTTATAAGAGTATGTAGGCTGAATTGGAAGCAGGAAAAACAGTCAGTAAAAGCAAACGTGTGAAATCTGTTTATACATACATCTAATGTGGTGCCTTTATCTCAGACCCAATTAGCTGATAACAAATAGGGTGAAAATGCAGGTTGTAGAGCTGAATGTGTAGTGAGGCTACGGTCCATTAACATTTTGGAGAAATAATGAATGTTCACCAAAATACTAAGGGCTTTTACAAATGTGGTGTTCCTATTTTCCCTTCCATTCACACACACCATCTTCTCACCTAAGTTTGGTGCTGTAAACCCTGTTCGGCTGCCTGTGCGACAGTGATAGTCCAGTTTCAGAGTAGCAGCCGTGTTAGTCTGTATTCGCAAAAAGAAAAGGAGTACTTGTGGCACCTTAGAGACTAACAAATTTATTTGAGCATGAGCTTTCATGAGCTACATCGGATGCATTTCATGAAGTGACATGAAAGCTTATGCTCAAATAAATTTGTTAGTCTCTAAGGTGCCACAAGTATTTCTTTTCTTTTAGTGATGGTCCAGATACCTCAAGCGGAGGACAAAAGATTTAAACCCCCAAAACAAGCAGTTAAAGCAACTGATTGTATACTGTATTACTGAACTATAAAAGTACACCGGACTGTCCCTAGAACGTGGGATTTGGGATCCATGCGTGGTACCACGTTAACGTGGAGACCGGGTTAAAATGAATTGCAATTAAAGTAATTAAATTTGGGATCCATGGCCGTGACCGCGTTATATGCGAATTTGTGCTATATAGTTGCACGTTCGAGCGAGGTTCCAATGCATGTCAAGTAAGGTCTTTTATGAACCCTTGTAATGTTCTGAACTTCGTTGCCATCATAAGATGTATATAGACTGTGGTTATGAATCTGTATGTTTGTGTATGTAGAAAACTGTGTTCATAATCTCTACTACTACACCTCAGAAAAGGGTGTTGAGTAGTTAGCGAGAACAGGCAACTCCAGCCAGGTGTTCACGTGAAACCAGCTTCAAATAATGATTCAGCGTCCTGCCCAGGAAAATACTATGATGGACCAACAGAGTTAATGGAAATACATTTGAGATACCCCTCCTATCAAGTCAAGAGGGAATTTCCCCACTCTGAATAAACGAGTCACCATGGACTGAGTGGGGGGGAACAGCCTTTTAAAAACAGGCTTGGGACTGATTTAAGCTTTTTCTTTTTTTTTAAATCTAGACCTTGAGGGACAGCCTCATGATTGAAGGCTCAGTCCCACTCCTGTAGCTCAGGGGTATGCTGAGAAATTGACTTAAGGGCAATAGATAACTTGCATTAGAAAAGGGATTTTATCTAATGAGAGCATAAAACCTGAGGCTGTGTTCTTGGGTTTCTCTGTAACCTGTATATATTTTTATTTCCCTTACTATTTTTATTTGTGAATCTGATTTTTCTAGTAAACTTTTTTTTTTTAATTTTATTCCCTCCCCCCCACCCCCCACCCCCCAAAGCAGGTATCTGGTGTGTAAATTATGGAGGGTGGGGGCCAAAGTAGGCTGATACCTCAGGAGTGGGTTTTACATCTTCGCAGGTGATGAACCAGAGGGAAACGGTCCAAGTCTCTGGTAATTAAGAACTCGGGGAGGACGTATTTGGAGAGACTTGGGACTGAAAGGGCTGTTGGTGTCACCCTGCAAGGAGTAACTACTTTGTGAGAGCCAGAGTGAGACCTGATGCTTGTAGGCTGGCTACTAGGGAAATGAGCCATACATGCACAGCACAAAGGCCACTAAGATTTACAGGGCAGGTGGTGACAGGACCCCTTACTGGTCTGGGTACTCCCCATTATGCCACAGTGGCATAGTTGCTGCAGGAGTTGCAACCCAATATCAGCGAACTGAGGTTCACACTCAAACACTTGCTGAACAAACCCTAACAGATTCAAAAGTGAAGGAGCAAAGTACAAGCTTACAATTTATTATTTTCTGTTTATTTCGGGTGAGGGAAAATACAAGGAGGAAAATGAGCTGGTTAATCACTGGAAAAAATGGATGAAAATCAACTTGGGAGCTTGTATTTGCAATATTTCTCTAAGGGGAAATATTGGTATTCCCCTAAAGGGAAATCAGTAGAGGATCTGAGAACCTTGCATATTGAGCCTTTTAAGCAGAAAGAGGAAGGTACAGGTGGAATTGACTCTATGCTGGGACACCAGCCAGGCCTTAATTCCCAAGAGGCAGCTGCTAAGGTAGAGCTTACCAAATTGCAACTCCACAGCTGGCTCATCTGAGGCTATAGGCTAAATGCTGAATGAAGTTTTCACTATGCTGGTAACCTCATAGGTGGGTGCAGTACCAGTGATGACACAGTAACTCAAATACAGTTTTGTAGACCTTCAGTGAAGATGTACCCTTATGACGACGAAGCAGGAAAACGGATAGTTCTGCAGTAATTATAAGAAGAACTAAAATTAGTGAAACTTGTTATATCTGGGATGTAAAGCCCTATATAGGGCCACTGTTGTTTAATCTTCAACACTGATGTGTAAATGTGCCGGGTAACCAGAGGTTGAACCAGGGTCAGTTATTTGCACCAATATTCCATACAAGCAATAAAATGTATTGGTCTGTTTAAAAAATAAAATAATGTGGCCTGCATGTTTTGATGAACTATTTGTCAAAAGCCTCCGGATAATGCTTTTTACAGTATTCAGAACTGTATTTGCGCATCGGATGAAGTGAGCTGTAGCTCACAAAAGCTTATGCTCAAATAAATTAGTTAGTCTTTAAGGTGCCACAAGTCCTCCTTTTCTTTTTGCGAATACAGACTAACAGGGCTGCTACTCTGTGACCTATCAAGTTATCTACTAACTTTAAAACGTGTGATAGAAGCAGCAGTGTTCTAAGTCCTTAACTCGTTTTGAGCCCCACAAGTTTAAAGAATAGTCCCTTACATGGTAAACTGCTCTTCAATAAATACTAGGTCAAAATAATCTCTGATACTGTTACCAAGCTATGTATTCAAAATCTTCAGTGCACTTAAGATCCACTTGTGTTAAGTTATCCATTCTCAGTAAGAACTTTGCTTATATTTCCTAAACCTTGAGTGGCTGCATTCTTGTTTAGTTTGTTTCATACTCTAGAAAACCTACATTCCAACCCCTTCCTCTTGAGAAAGATGGTTGTGTTTTTTCTAAGTTAATTTTTCCTTTCTTAAAAATCATTGTCAGCTCTTCACCAGGTTTTCCTGCTGCTTCTGAAACACCAAACATTGCTTGTTTGAAAGTCTTTCTAGGAATATACATATTCAAAATTCCATATAATTTTTTTTTTTTTTGCTATAGTGTCTGATCTGGAGTCTCACTAAGGTTACAACCATGCCACAGTCGAATAACCATGTTTTAAGGTTCTAATATAGTTCCCTGGCCAGCATGGATGAGGCCCCCCCGAAATCTGCAAGCCACACTAGCCTATAGACAAACATTCTAGTATTTCCTGACATTTATGAAACCTGCAACACTGTTTTATAATGTGAATCTTAAGGCAAATATTGATGCTGATCAGGAAAACTGTGTTGGACTCATATATGACACACAAATGGTAGTGTGAACTGAATCTCGTTTATCTTTGCCCTTTTATGTCTGTTTGAAAGTTTATCAGTGAATCCTTTTGTAACAGAGGTTGAATGATAGTAAATGTTAAATTCTCACTGAGAGAGCTCACAACAATTCGTATTTGTTCCCAAGTTTGCCTGAGGTAGCAGTTTGAGTTTTGACCTTTGAATGCAAAGCAAGAACAAGTAATGTTGAAAAATGTAAATGATTAAAACAAGCTGGGCTTCTTTAGGAAACTTTTATGCAGCTCTGCCAACAAAAAGCCCCAGTGATTGCACAAACATTTGGTTACTGGGATAAATAATATTTGACTGTGATCTGTGAATTTTGTTTATTATAACTATATGTTTCTCATATGACAACAGGGTTAGAATTCTGGCTTTTCCTACTGTTAGCAAAAGCATGGGGGAAATGAGGGCTGTAAATTTCGCATTAGCAATGCGACTGCACAGTTCCTCAAGGGGGAAATAACAGTGCAAATTTCAGAGGAATGATTCAGTGCGATTAAGCTCTTCTGTGAAAATGGGTATAATTCAGAGGCAACAATCTAAAGTTCTCCAGCAAACCTGAACTGTTTTAATAATTCCTAGACTTTAGATATCTTCAGATTTTCATGTTCCTTTTTCAAAAGTAAGGTAAGGTCTACTATGCTAACTGACAGGGAAGGGAAACACAATTTTTCAAAACTAGCTAATCCTAATCTAGGTCTGCTGCAGCATTTCTACCTAATAATGCAGAGCTTTATTTTAAATTAGTCTGTTGCAGATTTATATGCTTTACTAAAACAACAAAAAGATAGCCCTAGTTTGACATAGTGATCACTTTGTCAAACAATTAGACGCCCTTTTTTTGTAGAGATCAGAATACTCTGAGAAGTAAAGTTGCAGTTTTTCAGAAATATTACATGTTATGTAGCAGCACCTGAAGTCTGGAAAATTAAATACTCTGCAAGAATGTTAAAAATGAAGGCATTGTTAGCGTTTATAACACTAAATCAGTGGTATATTTTCCCCCCTCTTGTGTGGAAGGTTTTGGCCTTTGGTTTGCGGGGTGTATTTTAGCTACTAAATTAAACATTATCGTCTCTCCCATGATTCATCTAGCTGGTAAAATGATAGCAGCCAGAGGTTACTCCATCTGGTATTGAAGTTGTGGCTGTGGATTCTTTTGTTCCTGATTAGATTAGGGGACTAAAACCTCCCTAATCAATTCTAGGAAAATTATATATTTACTTAAAATAGGACCAGCATGTTACTTCCTTTGACCCTGAGAAAGTTCACAGCTTCTTTGTTGTTGTCAGCTCATCTTTTTTCATAGGTACTGTCACTTTGAAAAGTGTAGAAACCCAGCAGAGAGTAGATATTTTTCCCCAAGCGCATGATGGACCTGAGAACTCCTTTATTTGAATTTATCCACAATGTGAAGATTTTTGGTTTTAGTCTGTCACTGATGACTAAGAGTTTCCGCAGCAGGTGGTTGTATTACAAGACAGTATAAAAGTGATTGAGCCAAAATGCAAGAGGCTATAAACCTCAGGCAGTAAAAAAAAAAAAAAAAAAACAAAAAAAAAAAACCCAACAACAAACAAACCCCTTTCCTTAAATCAGATATAGTAACAATTCCCTGCAGAATTTACTTTTACAAGCAGTCAAAACATACTGTATTTGCTCCATTTCTTGTTGAAATCTAACAAAGGAGCCAAAAATCAGATTTCCCTTTCCTGATAAGAAAGCTATTCCTTGGAGGTTAGAGTAGGGAATAGATTTTTATACAGAAGTTCCCACAGAATAATTGAATGCTTTTAGGTAATCTTGGTGTGTGTGTTTGACTGTAAGTATGAGGAGGAATGTCTCTAAACTGCATGTTTAATATTAGAATATTGTAATTAGAGCTGGAATACCCAGCCAGCCTATGTTTTATAGTTAATAATGATGTAAAGGAGTTAAGAGGGAGCAACCCAAGGTTATTGGCTCATTCAGATTCTGATTACCTTTTCATGGTATAATAAAGTAATTATGAATACTGTATGAAAAATTGCTGTATTGTTTCACTATATTACTGCTTTCTGTTGTTTTTTTAAAAAAATTGTGTTGTCCTCTCTTGCATTATTTTTAGGTTTTATATATTCAAAATATATATTATTTTTCAGCCACACAAGCTAAAACACATTTTAAAAAGCCAAAACAAATATTTTTTTTAGGCTTCTTGGTTCCTGTTAATATTTCACCTTGTATCTGTTCTCTTTATAATAGTACATGCCACTGTTGCTACGTGAATTTAAGTACATCCTGGTCTAAATTGAAAGAGTGCTCTTTCATGAATGGATATAGTAGGGATAGCTGTTGTTGGCAGGGAAATTCTTTGCAAATACATACTGAAAAAACAGTGGCATCTGGAAACAAAGGGTGGGGGGGAACTCTGATCCTCCACTGGTGAGAGTAACTTCTGTTTGTGATCAAGCATGTGACAATCTGTTGGGAAAAGCAAACTGAAGTTGATTCATGCTTTTGATTTTTAAATGGACCCTCGGCCTGTGTGGATTTTTGTGTGCAAAATCAGGTGCTTAGCTCTATCTATATGGTGGGATTTGTGTGCACAGCTACTTCTGGGTGCTAAAAGGCAGGTACAATAAATTGTGAACACAGTAGCACCTGCACAAGAGTGTCTTTCGGCCCTAAAGTTCTTTTCCAAGGGGTATGAATGCTTAATGCACAAGATGAGAATAAGTATTTAAGATGAAAGTAAATCTTTTTGGCTTTCTTTAAACGTGGTAATGACCAGTATAAATTATGGTAAGTTGCTGTACAGCAATTGGCTGTCTAGTTATCTTTTTGTTGTTGTACAGAATCACCTTTGGCTACATGCTGCTTTACTTTTAAGGACATGCTGTACTATTGAAAATGCCAAAGATGACTGTAACTCGTTTTGTTCTCTACATTGTTTTCCTGTGGGAGTTCCACAATAGTTAAATTCAACAACACTTTTTAAAAACACCTGTTTAAATAATACAGTCGGCAGAACCTTGTTATGTACACAGCTCTGTGGTCATTTTGAACGTAGTTAGCGATAGTTTTGACTGGAGATGAGTTGTAATTCTGTACCAGGTTAGGAAGGTACTAAAGCTTTGAAACACTTAGCTCTTTCATACCTCTCTCAATTGGTGCATTAGCAATACTATGTATAAGGATATTTGTTAGCATTTTGTAGCTGCAAATCTTAGTGCTCGTCAGCACTCAAACTTGCATTGGTTTCACTAAACTGGTGCAAACGCCGATGTGGACATACTTACTAGCTTAAAACTAAATTTATAGGAACAAACTAAACTACATAAAGACACATCTACATTGATTTTTAGGATGCCCATGCACCAAGTTGCAACGACTTAACTGAATCACTTTAAAAGAATTACTTTGGTTACGCTGATGCAACATGGAGTGATCGGGTCTTTGCACACCCTTTTCTGTGTCTACATTGTTGTGGTAGGGAATTGAGACTTTGGAAGAACTGCTGATGCAAACACTTCTGATGTACCCTGAAAATATTAATCCAAATATGGGATTTTCCACAAGGTGCTTTGCATTGCAGTCATGGACACCTCCTTTCAGCTCAAGAGAGTGCTGACCAGGCAAGACATGCTTCATAAACAGTGGTGTCATTTTCTTCCAGTTTGACTTGTTAATGCAGTGGATTTTGCATCTGGAATGCACCAGTTGTTTGTCTTGTGTTTGCTTTTATGGAGCCTCTAAAGAATACTAACTATTTGCCACAAATAGAGCAACAGTTAATCTAGTGCTGGAGGTAGACATGGGATGGGTGGCCAAAGGAAATTTACCCCAAAATTATCTGATCAAGACATACTTGTATTTTTAGTTTTCTTAAGGGCATTTAAAGTATGTGTGGTATATGTATTTATTAATCTTTTATTTGCAGTGGAACACATTACTGAATTTTTGTAAACAAAGTGCTTAGTTGGGACTCAACACTGGGAATTTGTATTGTCTTGGAAATAATACCTAGTCCTTAAAATATTGCTACTTTGAATTTTTCTTTGGACAGTCTGGATTAAGTTGCGTATGGCTTATTGGACAAATTCAACTGATTTGTGCAAAACCCAGTCAATGCCATAAAAAGGTTTTAGCTTGTTCATGAACATTTCCAGTGGACTTATAGCGTGGCATCCAGTAGCCATCCTGTCATATAATGCTTTCCCTCATTTCTCCCTCTCCTCATCCCTGGTGATATTCAAATGCTATACATTAAAATATTTATTTGATATTCTCTGAATTTAGTATAGTTTCAAAGTGGGTTTTTGTGAAATATCTTCTTGTTCACGGTCATTCTTAGGGGAGATCACAATTCAGTATAAACTAAGAATGTCAGCCAATAATAAATCTCAACTGAACTTGTAGATATTTATCTAATGGGAGAGGTTACATGACTGTTGGAGAATACAGGCTAATCTGGGCAGTGCTGAGTAGATTTAATTGGGTCCTGATTGCTTGGATAACAGGCATTTGGTGAATTTTGTTCTATAGCACATGGAGAGCAGTTCTAAAGACTTGAATTTGAGGTGGATTAGGTTACTGTAGTAGAAGAGAGTTTTGTGATTTTAAGCAAATACCTTGACATTTTTATGCTTGTTTTACCTTTAAATCATACATTCAGCAGACGATTGCTTTCTCTGAAGTTTCAGTCTTTGAACATACTCTTGTACAAATGTAATAAACCATATCATGTGATTTTAATAAAATGCACAATGTTTTTTACTGTCCTATGTAAGTATTTCAATTTTTATATTTCAGCAAAAAAGAACAGAATTGTTCTTGCTCTATGTATGCTCCTCCACTGAGCCTCCCACACTGACCCCTCCCCTCCCCCTAGCTGATTCCCAACCACCTTCACCTGAATCCCCCTGCAGAGGCCCATTTCCCCCAGTAAATGGAACTCCCCAACAAGCCCCTGTGCATCCAGACCCCTCTGCACCTGGACCCACTACTAAGCCACGCGCACACAGATTGCCCCACACAGAACCCTCTCACCCCACACCTGGATCCCCCCGCCCCCACTAAGCCTCTCCACATTTGGATCCTGACCGGCTGAGCCTGTTTGCCCCACATCTGGATCGGTGACCAGGGCTTGGTGTGCAAGACTCTGTCCCTATCACTCTCTATCTTGGTACTCCTGGCATAGAGGGGCAGGGCCCTGAGATGCCCAGCCTTTGCATTGTGTCAGGGTCGGGTGCAGCGTCACTGTCAAGTCCGTGTCTCTTGGGGGTGGGGGATGGCTGCAGAGTGATTTCCCATCTCTGTGCAGCCAATGGCCTGTGCTTCTGACTGCCATGCTGGAGCCTCCGCATTTATTGATTAACAAATAAAATATGCAGAATTTTGTTGAATTTTTAATTTTTTGGCACAGAATTTCCTCAGGAGTAATGTCTGATCTCACCTTACAGTTTGGGGAAGTTTTTTTGAGGAATTGTGTCTGTTTTGAAAGTATTGAATGTGATTTCACTGTAGTACATAGCTTCAGGATTTCTATGTTTAATTTTTCTGGAACAATAGCCTGTAATTATGCAAGTTGAGAGAATTTTTTCCTTCTAATTTATCATTTTATAGACTCATTTGTCTTCTAAAATTCTATAGTTTTTTACATATTTTTTGTGAATTTAGTGCCCAATGAAATGAGGGATGAATAGCACTGGGTAAAACTAGGCATGGTACAGGCCTCACAGTTAATTTCCAGAGCACCTCCATCCTGTCCTGATTATTAGATTTGAGATTGGCTTGAGCAGAGGCTGTTCATTGTGCTGGCCAGTGTGGTGGTCTTGTGATGTGAGTAAGTGTCCACAGCGTACTTGAATTTGACTGCTAAACTCAGTTTGCTTGTGGCTGAATAGTGATTTCTACTTAAGTATTCAAAAAACAAATGGTTATGTCCCAGCTTTGTAAAGCATTGCACTTAGCACCTCATTGTATCAGGCCTAAATGCATTAACTAACCTACTATGCTACTTGGACCTGTTCAGCTAGTGTGTTCAAATTACTAGAATTATTTATCCAAGTTTAATGGAGGGCTTATAAGCAGAAAATATATTTAATGACTAAAGTGTGGCTCTGGAGGCTTAGTAAAGCACTTCCTATAACTACAGATTGAGGCCGAACTTACCACTTGAATAATTTTCCTACAATTTATTTTCCTTCCACATGACTAGAAATTGTGAATTTATATATGAATTAGCAATGTCCTCTAGGTAGTTAACAGGTTGCTAATGCTGCTCTCTGTGTTGTAGTTTGGGTACTACTAATATAGAAGGTTACATACCTCATTACAAGCTACAGAATACACTACACTCACATTTGTTTCCAGACAGTGTAAATACCCCGGTACAGTGACATGGTAGATTGAACCACCCCCCTCGAACAGCATAGAGACATGGTTGACCAACTGAGGTTAATGTGGTGTAAGTGTAGACACTGCATGACCTGTGTCAACCATAGCAGTCCTCCAGCAGCTTGTCCCACGCCGCCCATTCCCTAAGACAGTGACTGCTCTGGTCAGAAATTTAAACTCCACTGCCCAGAGGCCAGTCCCTTGCTCCTTCGTGTGTGCCTGAAATGTCTTTTCCTGATTGCCCACCTTGTCGAGCATACCTAGCACTTCGCCTTTGTTTTGTGCAACTGCCCAACTGATCATGCCGGCTTCATGCGTGCAGACAAGTACTGGGTATGCTCTTGCTTGGAGTAGACAGGGAATTACTGGATCTCCAGGGCTTGTGGGGAGAAGATGCTGTGCAAGCACAGCTGCAGACCAGAAGTAAAAACACGGACCTCTGTGAGCAGATGGCCTAGGGGATACAGACAAAGGGGTACGGCAGGGGATCAGCAGCAGTGCTGTGTGAGAGCGAAGGAACTGCTCCAGGCATAACACAAGACTAGGGAGTGCAAAAATAGATCTGGTTCTTTGCCACAGACCTGCCATTTGTACACAGAACTGTATGCCAGGCTTGGCGGAGATCCGTACAGCACTGTGGATACCTTGGAGGAGCCTGAGACCGAGACCCCTGCTGCAAACAGTGAGAAGGAGGGGGGAGATGTGGTGGGGGAATCCTGCCATACCCCAAGACAGGACCTGTTTGAGACTTTTTCATCAATTAGTCCGGTCCACCAGGCAAGCACAGATGAGCCTGATAAAGGGGGAGGTAAGGTAAGTGTGTGCATGCACTTTTTCTTACAACCTTTACGTTTAAAGATGGTGACTGGCCCATCTCTAAGTTCACAAGACACAGGTATAGGACTTATCATTGTATGACTTGTGGGAGATGAGGCAGGGGTACAGAGGCAGAGTTGGCATCTGCTTCTCATTGCCTGTTGGTTTAGTTGGGAGGCGGGGGCCCACAGAACACGATGATGATGTGCATTGGGATTTCCCTTGCACCCTCCTGAGAGGTCTCAGTGACACTGTACTCGCAATGCTTTGCAGTCCTTTCTCAAAGGTTTCTAGGGAGGACAGCCTGATTTTTTTCCCTCCATGGCAGGAGGTTTTCCCGTTCCATTCTGCGAAGAGTTGGGCTAGCACTACTGCAGTAGATAGGCTCGTGGCCTCTGGGGCCAGGCAGCCTCGGTGTGCCCATAGCAGTTGTGTTCTCTGTGCCTTTGTGACCCTCAGGAGTGAGATATCCGCTAAAATCACCTCTGCCTATGGAAAACAGTGCCAGTGTTCAGTGCCATTACCTGATGTCCCTACCCATGACATGCAGAGAGAAATTTTATAGCTTCATGCAACAGCTTCCATTTCCCCGCCTCCTCCCGGCAGCTCATACTTACCATGGCTGGGGCTGGAGAGCGATGTTGTGCTGAAGTGCTCCAAAGGCAATGTGCATATAAGCATTTCTTTTAAAAAGTATTGACTGGAATAAGGGGAGGGAATTTTTGAAACTTTTTTCCTTTCTGTTGTGACTGTAAATCTAATGGTACATCTATCTGTCTGTTTTTATCAGCAGCTTCTGGTGCCCCAGCCGAGAGGGGTGCCCCCTCCACGCTCGCAGCATGCCAGACTCTGCTGAGGAGGAGAAAAAAGAGGATGAGTGAGGACACAATCTGTGAGATCCTGCAAGACAGTGCTGCATTGGATCTTGAACAAAGGGCTTGGAGGGCCAATATGGCCAACAGTGTGGAGAAAGAGGACAGGGAAAAAGGTCCCCGGAATCCCAGTAAGACAAGGAGTGTGAAATGTACCAGGATGAACCCAAAGGCTGCAGAGCCTGACTGACCTACATATACAGAATCCTTGCACTCACCACCTTTTCTAGTACTTGGAGAATTCATGGTTACCACTCCCTGCACCCCCAACATACCACGTGGCATCCTGGGGCATATCATTACCCCTATCACTCCACGCTTGGGGAAGAGGGGCAGCAAGGAAGACCACAGCTTCACATACACCAACCATGGTTCTCACAGGTCAGTGTATGTATAGCCACAACAGATGACATTTGTTTACTCAAATGGACGTAAATGGTTTACTTCCTTTAAGTTTTCCCCTGTTATATTAAAAATGTGTGTAACATTGCCTGTGGTTCTTCGCATGATACTTTTTCCTGCTCAATAAAGTTCTATTTTTGGAAAATCAAATTATCTTTATTAGTTCACAGCAAATATTGCAGAATACATAGTGGGAGTCAAAGCAAACAGTACTTTTAAATGTAATCCAAGCACCACATAATTCATAACTTCAGAAGGAAAAGATTCAAATTTACAAATGTACAGCAGACACTACAAAGTTCTTAACATCACTCAAAGCTCCAGGCCCAGAGAAGGCTCCAGCACAGAACATGACTGTGACTGACAATTAAAGTGCTCTTCTGATGCCTCTCTCAACCGCATAGCTCCATGCAGGGCTCTTGTAATAGCCCTTGGGTCTGGCTGTTCAAACTCAGCAGACAGCTGCTCTGCTTCCACCCTAGCGTCCGCTTTTCCCCCCTTGCCTCACAGATGATATGCAGGACACAACATGGTTATAACCCTTAGGATATTTTTTTCACTGAGATCCAATCTAGTAAGTAAACAGCACCAGTGTTCTTCAGTATATCAAAAGCACATTCAACAGTCATTTTGCACCTGCTGAGCTGGTAGTTGAATCCCTCCTTTTTGCTTCTGAGGTGGCCGATGTACGGCTTCGTGAGCCAGGGGAGCAGAGAATAGGCTGGGTCCCACAGAGTCAGTACTGGCGTTTCAATATTGTTAGTGGTCATCCACTCATCGGGGAAGAATGTCCCTGTTTGCAGCTTCCTGAACAGTCCCACGTTCTTAAAGATGTGAGACTCGTGGATGTTCCCTGACCAGCCCACATTGATGTTGGTGAAGTGTCCCTGGTAATCCACCAGTGCTTGCATAACCATAGGAAAGTAGCCTTTTCTGTCGATGTACTCTGTGTGACAAGGTGCACTTGTGCCAAAATGACCTTGATAAATTGGAGAGTTGATCTGAAATCAGTATGAAGTTGAATAAAGACAAGTGCAAAGTACTTCACTTAGGAAGGAAAAATCAACTGTATAACTACAAAATGGAGAATAATTGGCTAGGTGGTAGTTGCTCCTGAAAAGGATCGGGGGGTTATAGTGGATCACATATTGACTGAAGTCTTGAGGAAGGAAGACTGAGTGGGGAGCTGATAAGTCTTCAAATATGTTAAGGTCTGTTACAAAGAGAACACTGGTCAATTGTTCATGTCCACAGAAGGCATGTAAAGAAGTAATGGGTTTAATCTGCAGCAAGGGAGATTTAGATTAGATATTAGGAAGAATGTTCCAGAGGTAGTTAAACCTGAAATAGGCTTCCAAGGGAGGTTGCAGGGTTCCCATCATTGAAAGTTTTTAAAAACAGTTTAGACAAACACCTGTCAGGGATGGTCTAGGTTTAATTGGTCCGGCTACTGTGTAGGGACTTAGTGACATCTCAAGATCCCTTCCAGCCCTATATTACTGTGATTCTATAGGCATGTTGTCTGTTGCCTCACTGCAGTTTGGGAATCCTTTTGCTGCAGATCCATCCATTATTTCCTGAACGTTGCCAAGGCTCACAGTCCTGTGTAGCACAAGATTAATGGCCCTAATGCTGTCATGACAATGGCTGCCAGTGTGGATTTTCCAACTCCAAAGTGGTTTCCTGCTTACCAGTAGCAATATAGCATTGCAGATTTCCAGTGTGTGATCGCCACTTGCTTCTCCACAGTCAAAACAACTCTCATACTGGTGTCCCTATGCCGGAGAGCTGCGGTGAGCTTGGCACATACATCTAGGAATGTGGCCATCCAAAAGATCTGCATGCACTGCTCGTTGTCCCAGACCTGCATCACCATGTGGTCCTACCGGTCAACGCCTGTTTCTTGAGCCCAGAAGTGGTGCTTGACGCATCTGTAGCTGTTCCGTGAATGTCGCCAACAGTCTTGAATTATTTTGATGTTCCTCAGCAAACTGTCCTTGAAGAAATAACCATGTCCCCCGTTGTTACAGTATTTCCTGCGGGTCTGCGAATACAGGAGAATCATGCATCCTATGTTTGTAATATTTATGAGAATAATGCAGAGCTCTGTGGACTCTATGCTTCTGTGAGAGAGAGACTCAAAATTGCCACGTGGGTTTGTGGGATTTTTTTAAAAAAGGCACAAAATTATGGGATATGGATGACATTATGGGATGGAGAAATTACATGCTGGGAATTTGACTCTTAGCTCCCAGAGATCCCTGGATCAGTCATTTCTATCCCACAATGCATTGCAAGTGTTTCCCAAAAGGCACTGCATTAGATGGTGGCGTGCAGCACACTGGGATACCTTTCAGGGGGTTGGACTAGATGACCTCCTGAGGTCCCTTCCAACCCTGATATTCTGTGATACCTATGGTGTGCCGCACTTTACATGCTCTCAAACGCTGCTGGTGAGTACATGCAGCACCAGTGCAAGGAACCATGCGTGCATGTGCCCAAATGATGCACAGACTTTGGGAGCCGTACGCCAACGTAACTTGCATGAACCACCACTGGTAATGTAGACATGGCCTTGAATGTGTTTTACTGAATGACTATATTTTCAGAGGTATATCATCTCTTAACCAGCGACTTAAACTGCTTCTGGTAAAAGTGTTGCCAGTGGTGTTTCTGCACAAAGCTGTTTTTTTCCTCCTTGTCCTGGAAATTTCACACCTATATTATGCAAATTGTCTAGCAACTGCCAGACAAGTGACTGAGATGCAAGGTAGGGAAATGCATTCTGGAGAACCGCTGGGTGAGAAATTATGTTGCATGCCATAGAGTAGGGGTAGTCAATTATTTTTTGTCAAGGTCTATATTTCTTGGTCAAGGTATAGCCAAGGTCCAGACTCCAGAGAAACATTTTTCACACTGCAATAACAATAATAATGATAACCAAAAAGATTTCCTGGTCCGTTCAAAAGCATCTGATGGTCTGGATTTGGCCCACTATTGACTACCCTTGCTATAGAGAAGTCCAGCACACTGGTGTTCATGCTTAACATAGAAACAGGTAAAAAGCACAAGCTCATTTAGCCATTTAATGTGCTCTTGATAAAGTACCTAGGGGGGTGTCTGTGTTAGGATTTTTTTCCAAAAATTTCCCACTATTTCTCACTCCACTTGTTGCAGTGGTGGAATTGCTAGTGAAAACGGCTCCAACCATCTTCCTGCACTTCAAGCTCTGGATTGCCTAACTTCATTCAGAGCAGGTTTATACCAAATGAGCCCTCTGTTTACACAGGTTTCAGAGGAACAGCCGTGTTAGTCTGTATTCGCAAAAAGAAAAGGAGTACTTGTGGCACCTTAGAGACTAACCAATTTATTTGAGCATGAGCTTTCGTGAGCTACAGCTCACTTCATCAGATGTTCTGATGAAGTGAGCTGTAGCTCACGAAAGCTCATGCTCAAATAAATTGGTTAGTCTCTAAGGTGCCACAAGTACTCCTTTTCTTTCTGTTTACACAGGCACTCCCCTGTTGGTGTCACCGGTGGAGCTGCAGTGGTTGGAAAATTTTAGAGAAATGGCAGTGGTTGATTAAGGCCTCTTTTGTGGTTCCTTGCATAGTTTTTCAGGGTGAAATAAACTGTTCAGCCAACTTCCTGGCAAAATGCTGCACTATTTGGTAAAATAAATACAGAAAAGTGGGGACACAATACTTCATAGTAGTATTTTCTGCCAGGGAAAACTACAGAATAAAGGAACTAGACTACTTAAAAAAAAATAAAAGCAATGATGGAATCATAAATATTTTAGTCTAATGAAATTTGTAGTTTCATAACACATTCCTGTTAACCCAGGGAGAGGGGTTTAGTGGTAGATCAAACTTCAGACTTTGAAACACTCTGGAATTGCTCAAATACCAAATTCACTTAGCCCTTTCTCTTTCTGAAGTAGTATTCCATATGGATTACTGTGTGTGTGTATAGACATCTGAAAAGCTGAGATCCTTTGTTCTGGGCAGATATTCAAATACATTTCTATTGCACTTTCTGTTAGAATAGATGTGCCTGCTACTCATAGCAAATTCTGCTCTCCCATCCTTACACATGCATCCTGTTGTGCAGAGTGCTTTGCAGCTAGTTTGTCACCACCTCCTACAGCAGTGACGGTTTCAGTGGCACTGTGTTTTATGTTGCATGCAGATTTTGCTGATATTTGTAACAGACTTTTCAGTTTCCTCCTTGGTGAGTGGCAACATTGAGACAGTCTGTGCAGAACGTGGTGTCATACTGAAGGTAAACAAACAAGCTTTTTTGCTCATTGTTCACATATGATGACCATGTATGTGTTAGGATACTACTTAAGACAGTTTTGGGCACAATGGATTTGACTCAGCCTATCTGATTTGATCTTTTGTCCGTGTTCTTAATTGTTTGTTGGGATGGGCATTGCTGAGGTGTGTGTTTTCTGTGGGTAAATTTTGTTTTACAATATTGAGACTAAGTATGCATCTATACTGCAAAAAACCAAACCAAAACCCTGGGGCAGTGAGTCTGAGTTTGGGTCATCTGACACGGGCTTGTGCTGTGGGGCTGAAAATAGCAGTGTAGATCTTGCTTGGGTTGGAGTTCTGAAACCCAGCTCTGGAGGTAGGTCTCGGAGCCCAAGCAGAAACATCTACACTTATATTTTTAGTCCTGTTGTGCAAGCCCGAGTTAGTGGACATGAGCTCTGAGGTTTGCTGTGCCCCAGGAAGTTCTTTGCAATGAGAATGAGAGCATTTTTAGATATGTTCCCTTATGGACTTCACTACCAGTCATGATCCTGAATGCTGTATTTATGCTGGTATGCAAAGCTGTGTTGAGACAATATTTTCTGCTTCTAACTGTTCCTAATTACTGTTAATTTTACTATGTTTTATTATACAAGATAACATCCTTACCGAGAGAGTCAACACTATATAAATATGGAATGCTTTTAATCAGTGCTGCAAAGGGCATGAAACTAGGAAATAAGGGACACTGAATAGTGGTCTACCTGCTCTGATACGTCTGTAGATTCTTGTCAATGGTCTTGTGAAAGGTTTTGTTAATAAGGTCTGGAGCAGGAGGAAGTGGGGTCTTTTGGCAAAGACTTAAGAATGGGAGAGGGGAGTATGCATTACTCCAGGTCTGCCATAGACTGACATCTTGGGCAAATCAAATCTGTTTTGTTAAGGATTTCTAAAATGCACCCCAGCTTTACTTTCTATTCCATATAAGTTCTTATACCTCACTCTTCACCCTACTGTATATTGTACTTTAGGTGCGTGTACAATAAACTAGTTACAAATAACACGACATAGGATCTAGGCACATCCATTGTGCTGTAGTTTTCAATAAGCTGTGCACAATACTTTTCTGCCTCACAGGGGTGTGGAGTCTTGATAAGTGGATGCTTGCAAAACTTTTTTCAATCCTTGGATATTAGGTTATATAGAAATGGAGTATACTGTTGTGTAGGTTGGCTGCAGGAAGAATTTACGTTTGAACCATGAATATTGGGCTCCTGATAATTTGCCCTTTTTTTTTTTTTTTTTTGCAAAAAGAAACCTTGTATAAATTTGCCATTTGAATCACACTTTTATATTGCGTCATAGCGGAAACTGATTATGTACCTTAAAAGCAAAGATCAAAGGTTCTGCTTTTGATAGTAAGGTTTTGTTACGTTAAATGCAAATATTTATGGTACCATATTTTGTAAACTCAATAAAAGGCAGTGAGAAATATTACTGTTGTTCGGCATTACGATATTATGAAGAATATGCAGGCCCAGTTTGCTGTAGGCAGCCTACAGTATAAGGGGAGGAGCAAGTCTCCATTTCACACATGAATAAGCAGACTTAATCTCATGATTACAACAGTGCTACTGTACTGAGGAAGAGAGGGCTTTGTAGCAGAAAAAATTCTGTCGTCTACTCGGTCATTAACCAAAATAGGCCACTACTCAGAGAAAATGAGACCAACGTCTAAAATTAAAGAGCGCTTCTCTGGGCATAAATCTCATTAGGGTTGATCTGTGTGCGAATGTATTTAAATCAGTGGACAACAAGAAGAAAATCTTTTTTTAGATCTATTGCTTATCTAAAAGCAATTTTAGATCAATGTTTTTCTCACATAAGATAGAATTTGGGAGCTGACATATCTTTTTCTTTTTCTTCTTAATATTCTGGATTTTTATTGAAGATTTGGTTAAAAAAAATGATCTAGTTAAAATCTTGTAGATGTTTCTCTTCATCCCCCAGAACCTGCTTTTTTTCAGACAGGATCTCTTATTTTAATTATAGCACTGCTTGAGTGGAAAACATTGTTCAGTGAATGGATCACAGAGGCCTACCTCTGCAGCTCTTCCTCACTTTGAGTAATCTTGATGCCAGTAGTCCATTTACTTTAATGGGACTGTTTCTGTGACTGGGGTTGCAGAAATGGGCTCTGTCTTTCAGATGTTTGCAGCTTGCGCTGGGGTTTTCCAAAATAACTCAATCTAATTTTAGTTTGCATGATTTATTTGAATTTTTTTTTAAGGTATAGCTTTCTGGTATAGTGGGGAGGCGTAGTGGGGGCTGAAAATGTTCAGCTACTCAGATTTGCTCTCTGCATGCAAGTACTTCCAGCTAACACCCTTGCATCATAACCATCTTGGTTTTATCGCACGTTTTAACATGCAGCTGAAGTCCTATTTACTGGGGAAAATGGGGAATGGGACACGGACACACACACCCTAAATATAGTGTGAATGATTAAGTTAGACAAATATTTGTAGCTTTGCCACAGCGTTAGGTGTGCCAAAGTCCAATATTTGCTGTAGAAATTAGATAAGCCAAACCAAAGAACCAACTGTCTAGCCTTTTTAAAGGAGTAGGAGGGAGGAGTATTAGTTGTGGTTTCCTTTATGATAGTTACTGTCCCTGTGCTAGTAAATAGACTTAAATAGACTAGTAAATAGACTTAAATAGACTTTGTGGCTATTAAGTAAAAATCATCTCTGATTGCTATAAATAATTTTGCGGACAAACATTGATCTGTGATGTCCTAATGACTTAGTTGATAGCATGTAAAATCCTTCCAAGATTTGGTAGTACATGTATAAATGATATCCTGCCATTAAAATAAACACACTATATACCTTTTACTTTATTTATTTCTTCCACCTTTATTTTTAGCAGCTTTATGTAACTGGAATATGAAACGTTTTAAATGGGGTTAATTCTAAAAGATTTACATGACTCTGACTTTGAGGAAATATTCTCTCATTTTCTCTGGTAGCAAAGGTAGCCCATCTACTTGTTAGTTGCAGCTATGTAACACAGGTTTGCCATCTGTTCTTTTATTTGGTTGCTGCTTTCTCCACTGGCCTGAGTGGATGAGACAGTGGAAACTTTTATATTTTGTCTATATCAATACTCTACAAAATGTTTGACCAAAAATGTGCGTATAAAACTATAAACTTTCCATCGTACTTGGTGATTGAGCACTAGAAGGTGGTTTCACAGTCCTGAGAGGCAAGGATTTGGGGCCTGTCTCTGGCCTGATCTTGGGGTGTGGACTTTACACCACCATTCTAAATTCTCCATCCTAGTCTCATTTCCATGCAACAGTTGCATTGCAGGATCCACACTTGCAGTTCAGGAGGCCCCTTATCCTCCACAACCAATGCTGGTGTAACTGGCTGTTTGCAAGGGAATGATGTATTCCTGGCCGATGTACCCCAGTTTCCCTGTGTTCCTGATGAATCGTTCTTTGACAGCCTTATAAAGAGGAAAGTTATGACATTTGAAGTGGCGATGCTCTTTCTTGGCTTCAAAGGACATTAAATCCCCTTGATAATTGTCCTTGTAACAACCACCAGCCCTTTGTAGATCACTCGGTACTATTCTCCCATGAATGATGTTTCAAAGGGAGGGGAACAGTGTGCATTGTATAAAGAGTTTAAAAGGCTTTTTGTTTTTTTTAATATTGTTCTGGGATTTAAATTGTTTTTATTAACCTGACCTAAACAGTTTTAATCATTCACATAAATCTGAAGGATTATGTAAAAAGGAAGTGATATTTGGCTTCACTTCATAGTCCTTAGATCACCACATATTTCTGTATGATGATTATAGAGACCGTCAAAGCACCTTTTAAATCAGAATGTGGGTAGAAGCAGCATGGTCTAGTGAACTGGGGCTGGGAGCCCAGAGTTCCTGTATTCTAATCCCAGCTCTGCCACTTGCTTTGTGGCTTTGAACAAATCATTTACCTAGTCTGTACCCTGGCTTCTCCATGTGCAAAATGGGGATAATACTTTACATACCTTACAAGATGTTAAGGCTTACGTCAGTGCTTTAGAGATGTTAAAGCACTAAAAATGCAAACTCTTGGATTAATAACCATATGTTTGGAGAAACCAAACCTACTTGTCAGTGTCAAATAGGAAGCTTTTTCGTGTGCAAGTGTGTGGGCTTAATCATTGCTTTATATGGAAATTAAGTTTTTGCATAACAAAGTTTCTAGCAATTATGGTTGTGAAGATGACCTTCCTTATATAAACCAGTACAGTGTGGTCTTCATGAGCCTGCAGACCACTTCAGTGCCTCTGCAGTTTCTCAAAGCTTTGCCAAATAGTAGCAGCCTGAAATTAACAAGTCTAGACAGTTTCCTCATTCCTATTAAGAAACCCTGTGGGGAACAGATCAACATTCAAGGGCCATATTGATTTAAAGCTGCTGTTGCTTGACAGGTGCTGGAATTGAGAGACTGAGTGAAACTTAGGCATAGGAAGGGGAGAGTACAGTAATGGAGAACTTTTCCCTTCTCCATCCCTGCTTCACTTCCACAGTTGCAGCCTCCAGGATATTCTGGAAAAGAGGTAGGATAGTGAAGAGCCTTCCATTTCACTGCAGCCAGGAGGCCTCTGGAACAGGGAAAAGTGACAGAAAACTCCTGGCTTCTAGCAGCTTAGAGAGGATAGGAGCTTCCAGACAGAATCTAGGGACAGCATTGTTGTGAAAATCCTAATAACCTCCCCAGCAATTGGAGACTGGGCTTCTCATCCAGTACCATCCCTGGACCTTGCTGCTTGGAGTCCCCCACTCTCATCTTCCATAGGTTTCAGAATAACAGCCGTGTTAGTCTGTATTCTCAAAAAGAAAAGGAAAGCTTATGCTCAAATAAATTGGTTAGTCTCTAAGGTGCCACAAGTACTCTTTCTCATCTTCCATATCTACCTCTGTGGCTAATTGACATCTGGTAAATTGTGCAAACCCTGATTATGTTGCTTTTGTCACAGTGCTTACAATTGATCCCAGTTGCATCTGTGCGTGTCTGTGGCTCTGCATGTGGCATTCTGTCTGGTGCAAAGTGTAGAGAGAAACTAACAAGATATAGAACAAGGAAATGTCTTCTCCTCCCTTTATACTCCTCCTGTAAGCAGTCTTTGATAATAGCCACAAGTGGCAGATAAAACTGGCTGAATTCTTGGAGAATATTTGAAGATATTTCAGACATCCTTGAGGAATAAATGATTGCAAACGTGCTTGTAAAAGCTTAGACTCTGCAAAAATACAGAACAGTCTCATTGTGTGTAATAAATACAGAGATAATTTATCAGTTTTATGGAAATTGAGATTTTGTTTGTCAAATAAACCACCTCTTCTCCCCCCTCATTTCAGTCTCCTAACATGAGAATTGCATTGAAAAGAGATGGACTTAGGATCTTATCCAAACTGTCATTGCACGTAGCCCATCTGTCAAACAGACCCTCGACCTGGATTTCAGAGTGATGGCATAATATCCCAAGTCAGAGCAGATCAGTGTGAAGGTGGAATTTGCAATGGGAGAATGCTGATGTATAGAATAATACAGTTTGTGATTGAAAAAACTCTGGCAGATATGTGCATATTTGTTAAAAGTCATAGTTCAGAAAAATGAGATCTACTCCCTTTTTCTCAGGTCAAATTGGGTAAATTTTAGAAATAATGGAAGAAATAAGGACGTTGTGTTGAGAGAACCTCAATCTTTCCTCCCTGAGTGAAGATTCTGTTTTGTGTAGGAGAGTTGCTGATGGAGTCAGAGTTCCTGTATTCCCTTCTTACAGACCAGCATCTACCCAAAGCCATTTGGGGGATGATTAGCAGGGAGTAGTTTGAAGTGAGCAAACATGGCTTTAATTGTACGCACTCAGAGAGAGCTCACATAAGCCATGGATAACTCTGTCCTAGGCAGTTATTGAAGATTTCTACAAGTGCGAGTGTTTTGTAGGCTCAAAATGCCAGCAAGGGAAGACCACTGGTATGGAAGGCATTTTGTTCTTGGGGAGACACATTGAAACAAAAAGGGGAGTTCTGTTGCCCAATTGCTTTAAATGATATGTTTTATCCAGAGAGAAGGTAGGTGAGGTATGATCTTTTATTGAACCTGCTTCTGCTGGCGAGAGAGATGGTTTAGGGCTCTATTGCATGACAGAGTGGCAAGACTCTTCTTATGTGGGAGACTTATAAGAGATGTTCTTCCACCTCATTTGGCAAATTTGCTGTCAGGAGCAGTCTTAGGGTGGTCCCATTGGCATCCTTACATACATAAGTGACACCCCCACAGCCACAATGTCACTAACAGCACTACTTATTGGGCCTAATCATGAGTAAGGGGGAGTTGAGTTGTATTGGGCACTACACCTCTCATAGACTACAAACTGAAAGCTGACCATATTAACTACTGTATGACGCCTTGTGTTCTTGCTCTGTGGGACAGGCCAAGCTGATGATGTGCTAGGAGATGTCCTTGAACTGCTGATTGACATGGCTGTTAGTTTATTTGTTTGTTTTTTAAATAGTTTGATCAATAGCTCAGTATTTTAAATTGTTCATACATTTCTCCACATTTTGAGTCTTCCTGGGTGTTCTATAATTCCAAAAAGAATGGTTCTGTTGTAGAATATATTGTAATATATTGATGAGTAGTGTAGGTATATTATAGAAATAATGTGTTAACTAATTTTCTCCTTCCAGCATTTACAGTATATTTAAATATTATGTTTATACAAATTAGTACAGAATCATTACTAATTGATTTCTAATTTACTTCTAATTTACTGTTGCTAAACCATTACCCACACAGTACTTACTACTGGCCCATATTCACCTTCAGAACAGCATTTAAGATAGAAAATCTATTGATGGATTCTCTGTTAATCAGAGCCTCACTTCAATAACAAGTGTTTCTTAAAAATAAAATCAGTCTTCCACGTGAAGTGTAATTTTTTTTCCCAGCTGACCATCTCAGGGGAACTGAGGAGTAAATCTTGTTTCACATTGGAATGGAACGTATACGTACTTGCTTTTAAAAAAAAACACTTAAAGATAGCAGGTAGCCTTGTATTCCGTCTTCCCATCTATGTCCACAGGGATGTGCCCTATTGGCGATGCAGTCCCTTACTCAATAGCAATGATTTCAGGAAAAACTTAAGATCAAAGCAGTGAAACGGGTGGGATTGTATCTTGTCTTTTTATCCAGCTCTGCATGCTGGGCGAGCCAGATCATTATTTACAATCCTGGTTTTTGTAACAGTATTTTTTTATCTACAAATTCTAGAATTCCATGATGTTGCACCATTTCAGAGTCTGTTGTGGTTTTTTTAATTAGATTGCTTAAACTGCCTAACCCTGGGATGTGAGGTCTTCTCTGCAGTCCTGTGGCTGGCAGAGTCTCTTACCCCCAGGTATTGAGCTATTGCTTATTAGGATGCTAAAGTCTTCAGCTTTGATCAACAGCTTGGGATGCACTGATCCGTCTGATGTCTTAAGAGTGAGACACAGGTGTAGCAATCATATTAAAGGCAACTTCAGCACTGCATACAGCCTATCTTGCCAGCCTGTGCACTGAAATATACTCTCCAGCCACAGGATTCCAGTGCCTTTCTTTGGCACTTCAATTTCATTTCTTCAGACTAAAACTGTTTTTTAACAACTTCAGCATTTCAATCATGTTCGTTCCCTCTGACCCTGGGTTTTCTGCCTATCTACTCTACAAGATTACATTCCATAAGCCTTCTATCTGGAAGTCACACATGAACTGGTTCTTTCCCCTGATCAGGAGGGTCCTGTGCGAGCATACCTACTCTCTGCTACTCTTACTCAGCTGATCTATTTCCTGGCTTTTAAGAGGGCCAGATGATCTTCAAGTGATCACCTAATGCTTAGCATCACAAGCCTCAGCTGATAAATGATAGATGGGGCTAAGGCTAGCCACACTGTGATAGACAAGGACTGCAGCTCCAGCCTGGTTTCAAACCTCCAAACTCCTTAGGCCTGGTCTACACTCAGAAATTAGGTTGACCTAGCTATGTTGCTCAGGAGTATGAAAAATTTCACACCCTGAGTGTCTTGGTTAGGTCAACCTAACTCCAAGTGTAGATGTGGCTAGACGAATGGAAAAATTCTATTGAGCTAGCTACTGCTTCTCGAAGAGATGGATTTAATTACATTGATGGAAAAATCCCTTCCGTTGATGTAGGAAATGTCTACAGCGATAAAGTTGTACTGCTGTAGTGTCTATATGGTCTTAGTTGATTCTTTTCTAGTTTGGAGAGTCACAGGCGGATGCTTATCTCTTCAGGAAAACAAATAGATTTCATTAAACATGTGGGTCTATGCTACGAGTTTGTCGGATTTAGCAGTGTAAAATCGAATTAACCCTGCACCCGTCCACACAATGAAGCCATTTTTTCGACATAAACGGCTCTTAAAAACGATTTATGTACTCCTCCCCAACGAGGGGATTAGTGCTGAAATCGACATCGCCGTTTCGAATTAGGGTTAGGGTGGACGCAATTCGAAGGTATTGGCCTCCGGGAGCTATCCAACAGTGCACCATTGTGACCGCTCTGGACAGCACTTTCAACTCAGATGCACTAGCCAGGTACAGAGGAAAAGCACTGGGAACGCTTGAATTTCATTTCCTGTTTGGCCAGCGTGGCGAGCTCATCAGCAGAGGTGACCACGCAGAGCTCATCAGCACAGGTGACCATGCAATCCCAGAATTGCAAAAGAGCTCCAGCGTGGACCGAACGGGAGGTACTGGATCTGATCGCTGTATGGGGAGAGGAATCCGTGCTATCAGAACTACCTTCCAAAAGACAAAATGCCAAAACATTTCAAAAAATCTCCGAGGCCATGAGGGACAGAGGCTACAGCAGGGACGCAACACAGTGCCACGTGAAACTTAAGGAGCTCAGACAAGCGTACCAGAAAACCAAAGAATCAGACGGATGCTCCGGGACAGAGCCCCAGATATGCCACTTCTACGCTGAGCTGCATGCAATTCTAGTAGGGGGCCGCCACCACTACCCCACCCCTGTCCGTGGACTCTGATGATGGGGTACTCTCCGCCATGCCTGAGGATTTTGCGGATGGGGAAGATGAGGAGGAGGAGGAGGACGAGCTTGAGGAGAACACACAGCACACCGTTCTCCCCGACAGCCAGGATCTTTTTATTACCCTGACTGAAATACCCTCCCAACCCAACGAAGCCGGTGAAGGGGCCTCTGGTGAGTGTACCTTTTAAAATATAATATATGTTATAAAAGCAAGCGGTTTTTTAATGATTAAGTAGCCCTAAGGACTTGGGATGCATTTGTTGCCAGTACAGCTACTGGAAAAGTCTGTTAATGTGTCTGGGGAGGGAGCGGAAATCCTCCAGGGACATCTCCATGAAGCTCTCCTGGAGGTACTCTAAAAGCCTTTGCAGAAGGTTTCTGGGGAGAGCAGCCTTATTCCATCCTCCATGGTAGTACACTTTACCACGCCATGCTACTAGCAAGTAATCTGGTATCATTGCATGACACAGCCTGGCAGCGTATGGTCCCGGTGTTTGCTGGCATTCAAGAAACATCCGTTCTTTATCTCTGTGTTATACTCAGGAGAGTGATATTGTTTATGGTAACCTGGTTGAAATAGGGGAATTTAATTAAGGGGACATTCAGAAGTGGCCGTTCCTACTGGGCTGTTTGCCTGTGGCTGAAAAGAAATCCTCCTCACAGTTAGCCACGCAGAGGGGAGGGGGAGCATTGAGCTGCTGGCGTTTGGCTAGCAGGGATCTTCCCTGATACCAGCCACGCGGTGGGGTGAGGGGTAAAGCAATCATCCCAGAGAATTGGATGGGGGGGGCTAGTTTGGTTTCTGCTGCTGCACGTTAACAGGAAAACCACACAACTAAATGGTCAACTCAACGTGCTTTTCTTGGTATGGGAGAGGAGGGTGCTGTTGTTATGAAGGTTGCAGAAGCCGAAAGACTATGGCTTCCATGGCTGTCTGCAAGCCGCATTCTGTTGCCCGGCACTGCTTGTGTGATCTCTAACACCAAAGCCGCAGGCACTCAATATAAGATGCAAAATGCGACCTTGTACCAAAATCACTTGTGCTATGTAATGTGAATAGTGTTGTTCATTGTGAAAGAGTATAGCCATTGTTCTGTAAAATGTATCTTTTTAAATACTTCACTCCCTTTTTTTTCTCCAGCAGCTGCAAATGTTTTAAGCCTCCCTCCTCCGTCCCAAAGGCTATCTCAGATAAGGTGGCAAAAAAAAATGCACGCGCGATGAAATGTTCTCTGAGCTCATGCAGTCGTCTGGCACTGACAGAGCTCAACAGAATGTGTGTAGGGACACAATAGCAGAGTACAGGAAAGTGGCTGATGAACGTGAGGAGAGGTGGCGACAGGAAGATCAGAGGAGGCATGAGGCAACGCTGGGGCTACTGCAGGATCAAACGGACATGATCTGGCGTCTGGTGGAGGTTCATGAACGGCAGCAGGATCACAGACTGCTGCTGCAGCCTCTGTTTAACCGTCCTCCCTCCTCCCCAAGTTCCATAGCCTCCTCATCCAGACTCCCAAGAACGCAGGGGGAGGCTCTGGGCACCCAACCACTCCACCCCAGTGGACAGCCCAAGCAACAGAAGGCTGTCATTCAAGAAGTTTTAAAGTGGCCTTTTCTTTCCCTCCTCCCACACCCCACCTGGGCTACCTTGTGAGTTATTTCCTTATTTTTATAATCAGTTAATAAAGAATAGATATTTTTTAAATGATAGTGACTTTATTTCCTTTGCAAGCAAGCTGTGATCGAAGGGGGGAGGGCGGGTGGCTTACAGGGAATTTAGAGGCAACCAAGGGAGCAGGTTTTCATCAAGGAGAAACAAACAGAAGTGTCACATAGTACCCTAGCCAGTCATGAAACTGGTTTTCAAAGCTTCTCTGATGTGCAGCGCTTCCTGCTATGCTTTTCTAACCGCCGTGGTGTCTGGCTACATGTATTCAGCGGCCACGCGATTTGCCTCAACCTCCCACCCCACCATAAACATCTCCCCCTTACTCTCACAGAGATTGTGGAGCACACAGCAAGCAGCAATAACAATGGGAATACTGGTTTTGCTGAGGTCTGAGCGAGTCAGTAAACTGCGCCAGCAACCCTTTAAACATCCAAATGCACACTCTACCACCATTCTGCGATTGCTCAGCCTATAGTTGAACAGCTCCTTACTCCTGTCCAGGGTGCCTGTGTACGGCTTCATGAGCCAGGGCATTAAGGGGTAGGGTGGGTCCCCAAGGATAACTATAGGCATTTCAACATCCCCAACAGTTATTTTCTGGTCTGGGAAGTAAGTTCCTTCTTGCAGCTGTTCAAGCAGACCAGAGTTCCTGAAGATGTGAGCGTCATGTACCTTTCCAGGCCAGCCCACGTTGATGTCGGTGAAACGTGCCTTGTGATCCACCAGTGCTTGCAGCATCATTGAAAAGTACCCCTTGCGGTTTATGTACTGGCTGCCAAGGTGATCCAGTCCCAAGACAGGGATATGCGTTCTATCTATCTCCCCACCACAGTTAGGGAATCCCATTGTAGCAAATCCATTCACTGTGACCTGCACATTTCCCAGAGTCATTACTCTTGATAGCAGCAGCTCAGTGATTGCGTTGGCTACTTGGATCACAGCAGCCCCAACAGTAGATTTGCCCACTCCAAACTGATTCCCGACTGACCGGTAGCTGTCTGGCATTGCAAGCTTCCCCAGGGCTATTGCCACTCGCTTGTAAACTGTGAGGGCTGCTCTCATCTTGGTATTCTTGCACTTCAGGGCAGTGGAAAGCAAGTCACAAAGTTCCATGAAAGTGTACTTATGCATGCAAAAGTTTTGGAGCCACTGGGAATCATCCCTAACCTGCAACACTATGCGGTCCCACCACTCTGCTTGTTTCCTGTGCCCACAATCGGCATTCCACGGCATGAGCCTGCCCCAGTAACACCATGATCTCCAAATTGCTGGAGACGGCAGTTTTAGAGAAATCTGTGTTCATGTCCTCATCACCGCACTGCCGTCTCCTCCTTGCCTGTTTTTTTCAGGTACTGGTTCTGCATAAACTGGATGATAATACACGAGGTGTTTACAATGGTCATAAGTGCTGCGGTGAGCTGAACGGGCTCCATGCTTGCCATGCTATGGCATCTGCTCAGGCAATCCAGGGAAAAGGGCGCAAAATGTCTGCTGTTGCTTTCATGGAGGGAGGGAGGGTTGACTGATGACATTTACCCATAACCACCCGTGGCAAATTTTTGGCCCCTTCAGGCACTGGGAGTTCAGCCCAGAATTCCAGTGGGCAGCAGGGACTGCGGGAACTGTGGGATGGCTACCCACAGTGCACCACTCGGAATGTCGACTCTTGCCACGGTACTGTGGACGCACACTGCTGAATTAATGTGCTTAGTGTGGACGCATGCACTTGACTTTATACCATCTGTTCCCAAAAATCGACTTTTGTAAAATCTGAGTATTTTCGTAGTGTAGCCATGGCCTTAGAGACCATGGGCTAAGGAAAAGGAAATTAAATACTCTTTCTCCAGAGCAACAGACAGTAAAAGTCTGTTTTCCTCCATGTTCTCAGGGCTCTGAATGGTTAAACTCTATAATAAAAAGCATCTGTTTTACCTGGGTCTGCAAACCCCAGAGGTGCTGAGGAATATTTCTTGCAATGGCGTTGAAGGAGCCAGGAAAACCTTCCGTGTATATGACTGACTTTTCAGTTGAGGAATGGTTACCTTGCTCTTATTTTTCATGGCAGACTGAACATCCTTCTTAACTAGAGCCGTGTCTATACTACCACTTGTATCGCTCAGGGGTGTGAATAAAACATACACTTTGAGCGACACAAGTTTTGCCAGCATACGTGGTAGTGTGCATAGTGCTATGCTGGCAGGAGAGCCTCTCCCGCTGACATAGCTACTGCTGTTTGTGGAGGTGCTTTTATTATTAGCTGCATAGAGCAGCTACAGGAGCGATCTTACAGCGGCACAGCTGCATTGGTAGAGCTGTGCCACTGTAAACTTGCTAGTGTAGACACAGCCTAAGGCCTTTGAAGCCACATTTCATTCTGGCCCTGCAAATGTTCCTCTCCTACCTGAGAATGTGCCCATCTGCTGTAAAGACAACAGCTCCCGTTGTTTCTTCATGGTCCAAGGTTAAACCAGTGGTTGCAACTTAGTTGCTTACTGATCTGCAGCCAGTTGAAACCTTTTTTCAAGTCCTATAATGAATATTCACCATTGGAAAGAGGGCAGTAGCCAGATCTTCCCTTTTTCCCCTTTCACAGCTGTTAGTACTCCTTTTGACCTGCTGGTAAATAGAACACGGGATGTTCTTGAGCAAGTTTCAACACGTCCTGTTGCTCTTCTCTTGAAGAGTTTCCTATATAGAAACGCTATCAGGTCTTCAGAATAAAGGCTCCCCACACTCACCTGAATACTTTTTGCAGAGCAGATTCCCCTTATTGCTGAAGATGCAGGGCATGGTTTACTTTCCTCTCTTCATTCATCTGTCTGTGCTCTCATTAACTCATGGACAGCTCCTGACATGCACACAATTCTATTTCTTTGTGTATATGCATTATCATGGTCTTTGATTACATGATCATCTACTATTTTTTCCACAGGACCGGTCTCTCATTCAGTGCACAAAGGGACAGAAATAAGTCTGCACGGGGAAACCATAAGTTTGGCCATCCTTCACTTTGGAGTGCTTGACTTTAAAACCTAAATAATGTTCTTTTAAAATAGTTTTTTTGTATGTAATTGTACATTGTACAGCATGAAGCTAAACTGTGTGCAGTGTCCTACCTAAGCACAAGAGGACAAGTTAATAGTGCAGAGAGAGCATTTTTTTGCCTCAGTCTTTAAGGTCTTACAGACTTAGTATTCATATTTTGCATTACTGGGATGTTTATGTTAAAATAAGTCCCTTATTTGCTCACGTACTGTAAACATCAGTAAACCCATTCCTTATCAGACCTGTTCCAAGAAGCAGCTCTTTAAGTCTGTGGAGCTTTTCTCTGGCCTACTAGGGAAACTGAAGCACATGTGAAATTACTTGTTCAAGTTAACCCAAGAAGTCTGTGGCGAAGCTGGGAGTGGAACCCTAGCATCCTAACAACCAGTCTTGTGCTTTGCCAAGTGACCTTTTATGCTTCTCAGACTGTCCTTGCCCCTCTCCAAAGATGACTGGATAGGTGGGAAGACATAAAAGGACAATGTAATTACGTTTCTCTTTTATATCTTACAAGTGCTGATGCATAAAGCTGCATTTCATAGCCAACAGTTCTCTCCCAGTGGAGTCCTTATTTCTAGCTGGTTAAAGAGAACAAAACTGAACTGGTCAGATCAAAGGGTATAAAAACAATCCCCTCAATACTGACTTGACAAAATTAGAGCCTGTTTGGTTCTTTTGCATTATTTTAAAGCAGGAATAAAAGGCCACATGTATGTCTGATTAAGTTCAAATTAACTCATCACAGTAATATTCATAAATAATCTTGGATTTCACTGATGAAGCTACAGCTGTGCATGTGGTTAAATTTTATTCATCCCTTGTACTTTACTAAAGACCAGCTCAAGCGGGCACAACCCAAAGGCACATAGTGCTTTTCAATAATTAGACATTTAAGATATTTGTGATTATGAACGTACGCCACATTTTACAGAATGAAGATAATTCAGATTGCCTGCCCCAAAGAGCTTACAATCTCTTATCGAGAGGCCTTTTGAAAGAGCTGATGCTGCTGTACTGAGTATATACAAGACTTGTGGCAGTCATAAGATTTTGTTTTTCTTTTCAGTCATGTCTGTCTGACACAACTGTTAGACATGCAAGGTGCATGAGGTAATATCTTATATTGTACCAACTTCTGTCGCTGAGAAAGACAAGCTTTCAAGTTTACACAAAGCTTTTCTTCAGGTCTGGAAAACTTACTCAGAGACCTGAAGAAGAGCTGTATGTGACTCGAAAGCTTGTCGCTTTCACCAACAGAAGTTGGTCCAATATAAGATACTACCTCACCCATCTTGTCTCTCTAATATCCTGGGACTGACATGACTATAACAACACTGCATACATAATTGTTTGTTGGTATGGTTGTGTAAATTGGACATATTTTCCTTTTCGTTTTTGATATCAGAACATGAATTGACATCACTATGTATTCACATTCATAACCTGGTCTTCATTAATATGTTTTAAAACCTGCTTTTTCCTGCTTCATTACTAGAAAAAAAGTCATCTTACAGCATACTAAAATAATTATTTTTAAAAAAAAATCATAAACTCCATCCCTGCCAACTACTTGCATTCCAAGTTTCTGCCTGACGCAGTCCAAAATGATAGTAAACCTGGAGAAATCAAGGTTTAAAATGGCAAAACAGCTTAAACAAGTTTCACATTATGTGTAGGATCATTACTAGTCCTGCTGTAATGAAGATTTTGCATATGTCTGTATACTTACAAGTCTCTGTTATAGAACAGTTTGGCTGGTTGGAGAGCCAGGCAATACTATTGTAGGAATATTAAATTTAAGGGGTGAGAAGCAATTGTCAAACTTTCCTTTAGCACTTGCAGCCTTAAATTCATACTTATTTTGCCAAACAGAGAACCTAATGCAGTAGAAGCAAAATTGTTTGCAGAAGTCACTTTTTACCTTCTTATCCCTGAGCGACTCTTGACAACGATGAGGCCAATATTTGTGCTATGTAACTGGCAATCTGTTAAGAAAACCATATTGGAGAAGGTCTACTTCAGAAATTCTATGCCAGATTCTTCCCAAGAATTGATTGACTGTAGTGGAATTTGGCCCCATCACAACTTGTGGGACTAAAATTTCAAAATAGAGTTGGGTGTCCAATTTGAGACGCCCTAAAGGGGGGCCTGCTTAATTTACAGAAAAAGTGATGAGTATCTGGTTTGAAAATCATCCCCCTTTTTAAAATGAAAGGCACCCAAAAATCACTAGTCACTCTTGAAAATGTAAGCTGCAGGGTTTCAAATGAAGTTAAATCTGTGGAGAAAAGGAGGGAGAAGGGAGGAATCCATGTCTCATTTAAAAAAAAAAAAAAGGCAGCTTAGTTTCATGCTGCTAATCAGCCCATGCTGCTAATCAGCTTTATAATCAAAGGTGGAGTTTTTCAAAATGTAAGATGTTTAGGAGCTACTCCTTTGTGCACTGGAGGTAGGCAGTGTGTTTTTGTTGGAAATCCAGTGCTAATGCTGCATTTTTTGTACTTACCATTTAGCATTTTAGCCTTCATTTGCCTGTTGCAGTTTAAGATACTCTTTCTCTGGTGTTCAATCGTGCAATATTCATATTTTGCAGATGATCTGAAGGGCCTCTAATTTTTTATAAAAATATTTGTTTTTTAAACTTAAAATAAAGACTTCATCCATTTTGGTTTGTTTAATCCTTTAGATGCCTTCCTTTGAAAGTGTAAACTTTTAATTCTTCCTTGATCAAAAAATTAGGTGAGTTTTGTCAAAGGAACTCTAGTTGCATCACACACCTCTTTTAATCTGGCATTTGCTCAACACAGTGGCTTTTTATCTTGCAGTATGAGACTAAAAGCTTACAGAAGAATGGTCCTGTTGTGTTTAAGACTGGTAACACATGACCGATACAAATCTTGTTAAAAGATTTACGTCTGGCTCACTTAAAGAAAAAAAGGATCTCGTCTCCATATTGTTAGTTACTTTGTATGCTTAGTTGCCTTGATATTACTAGCTCATATTATTTCTGTTGGACTTGCTTTCACATTATCTTTAAAACCTGACTCTTTAAGCACATAAACCTCTTAGCTGGAATTAATGTGCAAAGAGGTGACATGTATGCCTTTCCCGCTGATAATGATTTCCAGGTGTATAGATCAAATAACTGGAGAACTCTGTTTAGCTCAGTGTTCACTGCAATTTTGCAATGTTAATTTGCAACTGTCCAGATCTGGTTATTCTAGCTGATGGCTCTCCAGAGACAAAGCAACATCTTGGTACATAGACCTGGATAGAAGACTGATTTTAAGATAAGCGGAGATACTTCTTTTCTAACCTGTGCAAAATGTTGAAAAAAGACCCAGTCAATGAATGATATTGGGGATTTATAAAAACTTAGCATCTGTTTTTGCTTCTCAACTTTATTTAATCTAATTTCTTTCTTACGTAGGTCTAGGCCAAATTACACCTACCTGGTTTCACATGAGGCAAGCTTATTGCACCAAGATAATTGCCTAAAACATTAATTTGTATCGAATGAAACTCCTTTTGTTCTACCATTTGTTTGGAATTGATTAATTTTTTTAAAGTGGAATTATTTTCTGGGGCATGGGTATTGTCTGCTACCAGGAGGTCTTGACTTCACACAGCTACAGTCTAGCTGGTTTGCTCAAATAGAGGTAACCTTTTCCAAGCTGACTGGATCAGGAACAGGATCCCGTTTCAAGCTTTTGATACCTGTGGTTTCCCTATTTGGGAACACACCTTTTCCTCACAGATGATGACTTGTACCCAACAGGGCCAGCGCTGATTCTTCACTAGGGGAGTCACTGGTGTCTTCCTAATAAATCTCTTCAGTATTTTAATACTGTTACTCCATGATACACGAAGGAGGCTCCCTTGACTACACACACTGATTGTTCAGGTCCATCTCTGCTCTAGGATTGACCACTGCAAATGTAAAAGCTTCAGCCAAACATCTGAGCATGATTTACACTTGTGTCAGTTCAGTGTGCCTACATAAGCCAGCCCAGTTGTTTAAACTGGTGCAGCATGTCCATAAATTTATGTACTAGTGCATTGTGGAACCTGAATTCCAAGCATAGCTTCCTGGAACTTGGCATGGTAGGAGATGCCTTCTAGGCAGCACAATGCATTGTAGATAATATCTGTACAGTTTGTGCCTGTCAGACATATATGTAATAAAATCTTTGTCCCTGTTAATGTTATACTGTATTAGATTAGGTCTAATGATTGCTTTCAAGTGTTCTGTCCTGTCCATGGATCCTCATGTGTTGAGAGGCAAGGTCTACACCCTAATGTAACAGTATGCAGATGCCACAGTAAAGGTCATCAGCTGCAGTTATATCATTGCAGGAAAGACTTTGATCTTGAGTCTATTCCCATCATCGCTATATTCAGGTGATGGTGCTTGAGGAGGTAAGGGGCATGCTGTTGACAAAATATTTTTGCAATTTATTATTCTTCCTCTGTAGTCTCTAATGTGGTGTTGCTGAACTGTTTCCTTCTTGTGTGCTTCCCTCTAGGATGTAGGTATGGAAACAGTCCAAGCTGGGATCCCAGAAGAGGACATTCATTCAGGTGATTCCTTCTGGTCCAAACAGCTTCCCTCTCCTCTCTCCTCCTGCAATGACTTCCTGGAGAACAATAGGGACATACTAGTCCTCTGTGAGAACCTGGTGACCACTATAGTGCTGTGGGGGTGGTAAGTAGAGAGCTAGGTTTAACTTGAGTACATGTGGGGCTGAAGCTTTGCCTTTATGTATGTATTTTGACAAATGTCCCCTTACCTATTTTCTCTCTTCCAGGTCTCGGGGGGAAAGGTAGATGCAGCCACCTCACTGCCAAGGAAGCCCCAGATTCCAATAAAATATGTCTGTTGCTTTATTGATTTAATGCTATTAAATTCTTAGTCTGTGCTTGTGGGCCTGTTCATGTTTGTTTTCTGTGACTTTTTTTTGAGGCACAGATGTGCTGAGTTCTAGAGTTTATTTTTAATTTTATTTAAAATAAAGATTTAATTAAGCCACCTTGTGTCTTCAATTACTTGGGGCAGGGCAGGGGGAGGGAGTATTAGGGGAACAGAGGCTAACCTACTACTTGGCTCTTCGGGCTTGCCTGGAAAATGAGAGCAGTACTGAGCAGAATTGAATATTGTCTCTGCCTCTCTCAGGCCTGTCTGGAACCCTTGTATTCAGACATTGCCAGGAGACAGCCACTGCTCTGAGCTGTCTGTACTATGAGTGAAGGATGAAGAGGAAAAAGGCAGGACTTTGTTGAGAGACTCGATCTGGCTGCAGTACCTGGGCTTTCTGCTTTACTTGCACTGAAATAGTTCAAATTGAACTCCTCGGGCAGAGGCATTCTTGAGGCTTGGCTGAAGTGGGTGCAGTTGTAACTGTACTGGAAACCTGTGAGCGATTGAAAACAGCACTTTGCAAGCATTTCATGTGCATGGAACAACAACAACAATAAGGAATGGCAGAATTCTCTAGTTGAAGCAGTGTTCTGATCACCGTAGCAGCTGCCTCTAGATCTTTCTTTTCACTGGTGATTTTGGCGCCAATGTCCCCCCGCCTGTCATCCTCACAGACTTGTGAACTAATATCCATTTGCAGCTCTGGAGCACTTCTGTTTTAACAAGCATAAGAATATTTGATTGTTCCTTGAACTTATAGACAGCTCTATCTCTTTCCAAGAGATAGGAAAGAAAATTTTCCACATGCTTCATTCTAGCAAGTGCTCATCCAAACAGATTTTGGCTTGGTTGTCTTGTTAAATATTTATAGCTTTTAGGTAACAAAGGCCTTAGCCGTATCTGTTATGGCTCTGTTGGAACACCACATCCGCACTTCTATTATAAATGCTACTTTCAGTTATTTTTTTATGCTATAAAAATGATCTTGTTTGAAACGTGTGACATGGGGTCTCTTCCTGGGAAGATTATTATTTAAAGAAATACTATCAACATGAGTTTTGGGGAATTGACTCACCTTTAAAAATCACTCTTCTGATGAAAAAAAAAAAATCCAGATTTTTTTTTCAATATAAAAATGGCCACAATGGTTTTCTACTCCCCTGCTATGTTTAAGAATGTCTTTTTGGAAGGGCCCAGGAACAGCATCACCAGTCTTTTTTGGGGCCCAATCCTTTTGCCTCTTTGTTTTCAGTCGCCTGGTGCTGTTTCTGTAAATGCTGTTTGCGTGTTCTAGGACAGAGCCTGCATGTGAACGACTGACTGCCAAGGCGGTGAAAGATGTGTCAAATGACCAACAAAATACAAAAATAACTTGTCACTAAGTGCTCCCAGGTGTGCAAAGCAAAGAGGGATGGGGGGAGATAGTTTTCTCTAATGTCTGTCCTAGAAATACTGTAGGTTTCCTGTAACAATTGTACACATAAATGCAGTCTTTCAAGTTGAGGGTCTCAAAGAATAAAGACTTTGACAATAAAAGACTCCAAGAGATGCTGTTTGTTTGATTAATCTCTTCTTTCACGAGGGTGAAATCTCACAATTTTTACCCCTCCCCCAGACCTTTAAATTTAGTCTTTCATTTCCCAATCCTTCAAACACTTACGCACGTATGTAACCTTTTAGTCACAGGAATAGTCCTGTTGACATCAACAGGACTGCCTCCATGAATAAAGTTGTGTGTGCGCGCATAAGTGCTTTCAAGGTCAGGACTTAACCCGGGCTGCTCATACACTGCAATGTAAGGCATTCATTTTTTCCTTAGCCTTTCTTGGGGTTTTAATTGCTGTATTACTTCTGCAATGCTCCCAGCCTGGCAGTAAGAGTCTGGAATTGAAACTTGGGAAGCAGGAACATAGGGTTGGAAAATCATTTTCCGGTCACATGGCAGTGTTGTTAAAACTGCCCTCACTGTATGCCTTTCATCTAAGGGTTTCAAAGCAATCTTGAAAACAAGTTAAAGTTCAAACACACTTGTGAGATAGATAAGTAGCATTTAGCAGATGAGTAAATATGGGCACAGAGGCTGATTTGCCTAAGGTCACATAATAAGCCAGTGGCAGAATTGGGAAAGGAATAGAGGACTCTCAGGGTAATATTTTCAAAGCACTGAGCCAATGGAGTGGCCAGTGTCAGACCATTCTGACTAAAAGTAGAAATTTTGCAGTCACTTACTCCATGTTAAGTTCTTATTTTGGGGGGTGTTTTTATTTTAGATGGATCAGATATTCAGGTTTTCCAAGTGGATTTTAAGCATCTGGACATTCTGTAAAACATGTTTTTTTTTTCTTCCCCTTGCAGAATTCTGATGACTGAGAATTGGAAGGATTTGTGTTTAGTTTACCTTCTTCCTATTAGTTTGTGTCATGGTGCGTTGAGCAGTCCTTTGTATCATATTGTGTGTTTTAACATATAAGATAGGTGCCAACAAGTTTTTTGATTAAAATCTAAATAAACACATATGCAAATACATTTGCATGTGCAGTAACTACTCTTTCCAATAAATTCCTTAAGGTTTTTTTCTAGGTATATATTTATGGTTTGGCACCACTAAGGTCCGAGTGAAAATTATGCCCTTTAAAATATGCATATGATGGTTTAAAAAGCAAAACAAAATCTACAAAAGTGGTTGAACTGTATTTTTATCCATGAGAACAGACTGATTCCAAAGGAACATTTTTGGTGCTGCAACATTAGCTCTTGCACCCTCTTTCTAAGGCCAATTTTGTACTACAAATTTTTGCTGGCATAGCTGTGTCAGGGGTGTGAAGAGGTGTGATGCCTGATGAACACTGCTGTGCCAGCAGAAGTCCCTAGTGTAGATGCAGTTTTAGTGGCAAAAGTGCGCTTTTGCCAGCTTAGCTTATTTTCCTTGGGACACTTGGTGGTGGTACTGGGGCTGGTAAAAGCTAGATCAGCAAAAGTGCTATTTTGTTGGCATAAGTTGCATCCATATGAGAAGTGTTTTACCAATACAGCCATACTGGCAAAGCATTCCTAGTATAGGTCTGGCCTGCCTCTATCTCCTCCTCCTCATTTCTAAAATGCTGGTGTGATTCTAAACAACTCTGAAGCTTTTGTTTGGTTAAACAAGGCTTGGGTGTATTTTTAGACTTTTAAGTCTTTGATATCCCGAAGTCTCAGACATTTTATCTTCCTTTCCTAACATCAGTTTAGCAAAGTTTGCTTTTAAATCCCCACAGCATTCAAACAAGCCTGTCTGTGCCTGTCCACACTTAAAGATACTTTTTTTTTTTTTTTTTAAAGTTCATGCTAGTCTGTTGATGTTGAAAGACCACTGTTAGGGAAGTGTCTGTGTTGCTTTTTTGGCGACAGCCATGTGATTGGTGAGCTGTAATAACATTTCTTTAGCTACACACACAACAGTTGTGGTCAGTTTCTGGGATTTTCCAAGCAGCTGGTATCTATAATTGAGTAGGTTTTATGGGCAACATTTGCCTGACTGAGGTTGAACAAACGCTATAGTATAATATGTTAAGTCATTTAAAGTGAATCATACTGATCCAAAAGGGCCCAGCCATTTGAAAAATAACACACCGGGGTTGGGTGAGGCTTGACACATTCAGTTTTGGGCTAATGGGGCTTTACTCCCATCAGGTACTTAACATCTTGTCTGCAAAGACAGGCTCAGTTTTGTCTTGAATTAGCACCCTTGTGCATTCTAGTAGTTTATTTGTCTGTGGCTCAAGTAGGCATGCTGACCCCCATTTCTATTGTTTCTATTGTTCACTTGGATTAAAGGTGAGGCTCTGGTGCTGCTTTTTTATCATAAATTTGTGTTGTAGTTACACTGAGGGGTCGGAAAGAGTCCTCCCCCTTGTTTTCCTATTGTGCACTTTGGAATAAGCTTAGTTGCTAGTTAGGTTGAACCCTGGAATGTTCTGCAAACTTCAATATGACTTTGTGTGCTTTGGACTATGCTGTATGGTGTTGAGCATGATTAACCAGGGTCTCAATCTGTCTTCTGGGAATTCATTCGTATCAGGGGTTACTCTATAATGAAACAGGCTCTGAGCAGCATTCAAGAGCGGAACGCCTGTTCCCTTCTTCAGCTTTCCTTTGTGTGTGACAGAACAGAATGGGGATAAATGGAGTTATCTGATTGTGTGTATATATAACTAATTTGCCTAAACACAGACTGGTGTCATGACTATCAAAATCTTACAATGTTATGTTCCAGTTGTAGGGTTAAATCCATTCTTGCTTGAGAAATTCTGATTTTTTTTAATGCAAAAACAGTTCTTTCCTTTTTCTTTGTATACCTCTCTGTTGCTGGAATGTGGATGCTCTCCATTAGCCTATACTGTAGTTCTTTGACCAGTTAGTCTCTAGGAAATTCCCTGTGGATGAGGCGGTAAGTTGGTATCATAGGCAATTAATACTCTTTGCCCTGTGGTGCTATAATATGAGCTTTTCAGTTGTATGACGACAGAAGCAGCTGCTTTGACGGTTGTTGTGTACAGTGGGAGTGAAGCTGCCAGTGAGTAAAATTACTGCAAACCCAAGCCATAGAGCTTGCCAAAAACCACTAAGATTTTCAATGTATTTACTTCTACTGTCCTAATCCAGCTTTAAACATCTGTGTAATTACTGGTTTTGGCAATATATGTGATGTATTAGCACAGTTTACTTTAGAGAACAAAAAACCAGGGCACATTATATTCTTGTAATAGAGTTAGTTTTATGGATTCCATATCATCCAAGCATAATTATGTATAAAATGCTAAAAGTGCGTAACCCATTGCAACATCTGTGACAGATGAATAACGTTAAGTAAGCAGATTAGTTTTGAGCAGTTTGCCTGGTATGTTCAGTTAAGTGTGATTGGGCCACAGCATGGTTTCTGAATGTGGCGATGTCTGTGACTTTTTAAAAAAAAGTTGTTAAATGTGTGCGATGTATATGTAATCAGATATCCACATATATACATTATTCTAGAAATCAGATTTTTAAATTCATTCTTAGTATTTTCCATTCTTTTGCCAGACGATTCCATCACCATATGGGATATCCATTTCCATCTTTAAATTGTCATTCTTTTGTGGTAACGGTTCCAAAAAGATTTTTTTAAGGAGCCAGGGGTGCATGTGTGTGGGGGAGAATGTGTTGACATTTATTGCAAAGGCATAAAATATCCAAGGACCTTGAAAGATGTTTGAATCACTGTTCATGTAATAAAGGATTAATTTATAGAGTGTTTGCTCTGGGGTAACCATGGTTTAATCTTAATCAGGTGCTTGCTAGTAGTTCTTGCCTTGCCTTGCCTTGCCTTACCTTACTCTTCTGGTTTTCCCATGTTACTTCTACACAACTATTCCCCCTCTCTATCTATCCAGTGATTCTAGGACTGCTCTAATGTGGTGGGGTTTTTTCATGGAGAAATAAAAACAGATGTATTGTTTCATGGTGGTGTCAGTTAATCCTCTCCACATTTTTGAAATTGTGAATTGTTCTCTGTGAGAATCCTAGGAAATGTGATCCGTTTGTGGAACGATGTTGAGCAGTGCTTATGAGAGGCTTTCATCATGTGCCTTTTAACAATACTTAAAATATAGATGGGCAGCTCCTGCACTAGATTACAGATGGACAAGCAAACTAGGCTAAACTCTGCTTTATGTGAAAGATTGTCCAAGCATATGTATGTAAAAAGCCTATATGAATACATTCTGTTTTAATAAACAATAGCCCTGTATGCGGAGATTTTCATCTCAATATTTTGCTCTAGTTTAATCTAAGTGATATATTTATGCATACAACAAAGCACTTGTACCATAAATATATCACTTAGATTAAACTAGAGCAAAATATTGAGATGAAAATTTTTTCCTATGGCACTGATCCTGCAGTCTTTACTTGTGGGTAGTCCTTAGATAGGCAGTCCTGTTGAAGTTCTGTATCCTCCATTTTTGCATGTCACACAGAGGTGGTATTCTTCTGTCCAGTACAGTACCTCTGATAGGATTATGCCCCTCTTCTTGCTCTGCCTGGCTCAGGTGCAGAGCAGCATGTTCTCTCTCTTTGGTAGATAATTTTGCATTTTCCCAGACTGGTGGGAAGCAGGTTTGACCTGTTCCTTAAGGTAATTTACAATCAGCCAGACCGAGTTCGGTCTGTATTCTGTGTATTGCTGGCCCTCATTCAGAGTTCAGTTCTCCTACAAAGTGAGTCATGTTAAATCACTCAGTTCAAGCCTTGCTCTGGCATAAGCATTCCTCCAATAAAGCTGCACCTTCCAATTAGGGCGCAATTTAGCCAGTAATCTCAAATGTTGAGACTACTCCTGGTCCCCCGCTCCAGCTGCCTTAGGCTATGTCTATGTAGGGTTGTCACGTGTCCGGTTTTTGACTGGAATGCCTGGTCGAAAAGGGACCCTGCTGGCTCCTGTCAGCGCTGCTGACCAGGCTGTTAAAAGTCTGGTTGGTGGCGCAGGCAGGCTTCCTGCGACTCATGGGAAGTTGCTGGCATCTCCCTCTGGCTCCTAGGCGGAGGGACGGCCATTCTGTGTACTGTCCCCGCCCCCAGTGCCAGCTCAGCAGTTCCCATTGGCTAGGAACCGTGGCCAATGGAAGCTGAGGGGGCGGCATCTGCAGGCATGGGCAGCACGCAGAGCCACATGGCCGTCCCTCCACATAGGAGCCGGAGGAAGATGCCGGCAGCTTCCGGGGAGTTGCGTGGAGCTGGGTAAGGAGCCTGACTGCACCGCCAACCAGACTTTTAACAGCCCGCTGCTTCCTGGGAGCTGTCTGAGGTAAGTGCTGCCCGGAACCCATGCCCTGAATCTCCTCCTGCGCCCCAACCGCTGCCCCAGCCCTGAGCCCCCTCCCACACCCTGAACCCCTCATTTTTGGCCCCACCCTGGAGCCTGCACCCCAGCCCAGAGCATGTATCCCCTCCCACACCCCAGCCCCCTGTTTCAGCTCGGAGCCCCCTCCCAGCCCCCTGCCCCAGTCTAGAGCCCTCTCCTGCACTCCAAACCCCTGCCCCACCCTGGAGCCTGCACCCCCATCTGGAGCCCTCACCCCAATCTCCTACCCCAGCCTGGAGCCCTCTCCTGCACCTCAAACCCCTCATCTCCAGCCCCACCCCAGAACCCACAGCCAGAGCCCTCACCCCTCTTGCACCCCAATCCCCTGCCCCAGCCCGGTGAAAGTGAGCGAGGGTGGGGGAGAGTGAGCGATGGACCGAGGGAAGGGAGGGTGGAGTGGGAGAGGGGGCGGGGCAAGGGTGTTCGGTTTTCTGCAAATAGAAAGTTGGCAACCCTATATCTATGCTGTGCTGCTGTAAGGTCTCCAGATTAGCTCTCTCCCATTGACATAATTAAAACTCCTCCAACGAGTGGTGGTAGCTATATTGGCGGGAGAGCATCTCATGTTGACATAGCACTGTCCATACTGGTGCTTCTGTCAGTGAAACTTACATTGGTCAGGACTGGTTTTTTTCCCTACATCCCCTGACCAACAGAAGTTTTACTGACAAAAGTGCTCGTGTAGACATGGCGTTAGTCAAAGGTGAGGAGATGACTGGAATGCTGCAGGAGACGGACAATATAAACATAGATGAATTTGCTAAGAGAAGCTTTAGTTGCTGTCAGCCATGGGCCCTTGAATCGTTAGGTGAGATTTTAAATCCTGTTTTCATTCTCACCCAGAATCATGTGTGCATCTTGATACCTAGATTCTTTGTCTTGGGCGGTGGGGAAAAAACTAGCCAGGTTTTGTTAAGCCTGCTTCTGGCATCTATCTCCCCTTCCCAGATCAGCATGATCTTGGCAGCAGGTGTCTGACTAGCTGGACTGTGGTGGTGCTGGCTTAAAAACCCTGTCAGTCAAACAAATTTCCCCCAAATGGGTATTTTTCACCATTGGATGAAGAGGAAGGTTCTCACCCTCCAGCAGAGTCTGTAAGATAACTTAATACAGAGGGCCATAAACTGTATCAATATTGACGAGGTTACGAGGCTGACTTTTTCTAAGTGAAAGATGAGCTTCCACTCCTGATAGAGGAAGGAAAAGCTGACAAAGCTGCTTTGCAGTCACTTGGCTGTTGAGTATGTAATTTATAAAAGTTGGGGCTAATCCTGATACAAAATTGCATGCCATCTGCTCTGGGGGGGAATATATAGGTTATCTACAGATAAGTCTGTCTTAGGGGACATTTCCCTGCGAGTAGATTCTACTCTTGTCACTGGGGGAAGAAAGGTTATCTCTGTTTATAGAAGTCAGCAAGGGCATTACTGACAGATGTGTGAAGGTGGAATTTAAAAGGTCATTGGCTCTAGCCACATCCCAGCTAGAAACTGCTATATACTTGTGCTCATCACATGCCTTGTTAGAATGGCTTGAGGATTAAAGCAGCGGGAAGAAGTGGTAGCACCTTTCTGATTAGCTCGTGGGACTCAGGCCTTATATAAACTTAGCAGCCACTCAAGGCACTTTAATACCTCTAAATTAGGGTATCCCTGCAGTGGAGGCAAGACTTGCTGTTTGTTTTAAGATTTTGTTTTTCATGTCTCTGCATGAGATTCCATTTGGTTTCCTTACCTTTCAGTGTAAGGTTGTGGGTTGTGTAATTGCTTGCTGATTTATACGTAGTATGGATGTTCCCTTCCTCATTTGACTAAAAACAAAAATAGAACAGTCTGTCTCCTTATACTATACATCTTTGCTCCGAATCTTTGATCAAAATAGCCTTGTAGTTTCGGAGGAGAGGGATATGGTGTTCTTATCCCAGGGATGAGAGAAACAGGAACCAAATTCTAAAAACCAAGTTTTTGCATAGGCTTCTTTTCCCTTCCAATCTATACTTACCTTCACTGATTGTGTCCTTGGGGGTTTGAGCCAGTAGATAAGAGTAAACGCAGATGGATGGGTTTAATCAATCCTGAGAGGCTATCAAAATAAAATTGATGTATGCTCTATGTTCTTATAATAGTCATCAGTGTTTCACCATACAGAAACTATTCTCTCCACTTCCTCTTGTCTAAAGAGGCATCATATCAGTATCATCATGTGCTATAGAGGCTTATTCTTTGTCTTTACAGTTTCTGAGATGCCCCTGGGAACAGTCCCGGTTTGGATTTAAAATGGCTAAATTGGTTTGTTGCCCAAAATAAACCTTATATGGTATCAACAAAGAATTTATTTTAGCAGTTAACCCAGGGGAATTATCCAGGCTCTCTCAACATATAGGATATTTATCAGCATGCTGCTGTAGACCCTTGCCATCACTGGTATCTCTGATTTCTCTGGTCAATTGACATCTTCATTGCTATGCTCTTCTCTTTGGACTTGCATCAGATCACCTTGTGTTGGCAGAATGATGGTAACTGCTTTAAGAAGTAAAGGAGTTGGAATGATTTCTTACATGGATGATTGGCTTATTCAGGAAATGCCTCAGATTCAAGCCCTAGCTTGAATCATCCCAGCGAAAGCAATTTTGTGTCTTTGGGCATTTTCAGTGGTGGGAGTAGTAGTTAATAACAAGAATTTATTATAGCTTGTTTTAAGAGATTTCAGATGCACAGAACCAGTTTGCTATTTCTCAAATAACTTTTTAAAAGTCTGAATGTCCTTTTCTTAATCTTAAGCAGTTTCAGAAGGTTAATGTAAGGGGCATTGCATCTTTTGAGGCTCCTGATTTCGTGCTTGCAGTCAGTATCATGGGCTACATTTTCAAGCTGGAATAATTTAAAGCTACAGCTGATCCACCAGGGAATATATCTTTTTGGAAACTGTCATTTGTCCACCTCAGTTGGTCAGTCTCCTTTCATTACTGGCTTCAAAGGCCATGTATGCACAAGGAAAACTGATGATGATTCACCAGTGTCACAGCTCTGTTAGTGGTGGAAAGCTCTTGTGTAGGCGGGTCTTGGATATCTTTATTACCATCTTTTAACCTTGCTATTTTATTATTTGTCACGAAGAAACCACTAGATAAGTTCTTCGTTACTAGCATCCTGGTCTGGATTTGAATTGGGCAACCTAAGTGGTAAAAGTTCTGTATCCCTGAGAACCATCTAGTTCCCTTGACCATAACACTTTTTTATATCCGGGGGAATAGGAATATATTAAAGTGGGCAGACACTACCAAGATCCAGAAGCCATCTGTGTTAACGCCTCTTTAATTCCATTTATTCAAGGGCTGGTGTGCTCCAGTCAGTACCTTTGACTTTATGAACTAGTGAAGAAAATTCACAAGGACAAACATGGGATTTTGGTGTCCCCAGCTTGGGCTCCACTTGAGTAGTTTGTTGACCAGAAGGAATTCAGAGGTCCTCAAATCAGCTATTTACTCTACTTGTGACTTCAAATAACGGTGACTTGCCTCCACTTCTTGGGGATGTCTTTTATGAGGTCAAATATGGAAGAAATGAGTCTGTTGGAGCAAGTTGTTGACAGTTTACTGCATCTGAGAGACTTTGAAGGATTAGCCCTAAGGAATCAAGTGGCTGCCTTTTTGTACCTCCTTCAAGGTAATGACATTGTTCGCTGTGAAATCCATTGTTTTGTAATAGTACTTTTTTGTCACTTGAGTGGTGTAACCTCATCCCCATAAATTACATATTTGAAGCTTGAATTTCTTGTTAAGGTGACAGCCTTCCAGCAGTTGAAGAGTTAGCCTTGATTTCACACTGTCCCCTTTTAACAAAGAAATATTTTTCTAGTGGCAACAGTTTCTGGCAGAAGGGTGGGACAAGGTGAAATTGCAGCTGTACATTCCCCTTTACCTTGATTCACAAGAGCTAAGTTGGCCTTTTGCAGTCTTTCATTTTTGGCTGGGGTTTCTTCTAGGTTTCACTTAAATTGAGACATTAATCTTTTGAAGTTAATAATTTTGTCAATGAGGAGCTATTGGCAGGCAAGTACTGGTTGATTTGAGGGTCTCTAACTTGGAACACTTTTATACTTAGAGTGGAATTAAATCATGATTTTGATTCTGGTGATAGGAAATATGTACTTGAGAATCACACACACTTACTCCTCTTTGCATCCTATCTTAACAATGCCTAAAGTTAGCATAACTGAAGATGCTCCCGGTCCTGGGAATGCTGGATAGGAAAAGCCTCCATTGAAGAGGATTCAAGGCAGCAGTGCGGTTGTCTTTGCAAGCCCTTTGCATGTCTTTCCAGGCTTTTTAGATTGAGTAACCTTTGTTTGTGGTACAGCAATTGGTCACAGAGTTCTTAAAGCAATGGTGCCTTCCTAATTTCCTTGACTACTTTATATCTAAGTGGTGTGGATTGCTTCCCATAACCCTCGACTGACAGATTAGGGAATACAGAGTTGCTTATCTTTTAATTTTTTGTCTGTCTTGGACCTACTCCTTTGGAATGTCTCCCTTTGAGTTAGCATATTTTCAGGAAAATAGTATGACATATGCATAACAATGACTGTAGTTCATATTCCTCCTATTGAATAATTTTAAGAAGTGCTTATGGATGCCTCATTTGGTGCAAATTCTGTTCGAGGCTTTCCAGAAGAGAAGGTGCCAAAAATTTTAACACTGTTGTTTGTGTTGCTGGCTGTCACTCAAAGATGTAACATACAACCTGTCAGTCCAGATTGTTGGACTTGAGTGTTAGAAAAGGCATTTACTGGTAAATTATTTCTTGGTTCCTAGCGGAGAGAACAGGAGACTAGTTTATGTAGCGGTGTTCTGTATTACAGGCTTTCAATTGACTGGTATTAGGTGATGGTGTGATATTTGGGTTTTAGGGAGGAGAGGGGGATTTCTTCTGGGGCGAGGGATGTAAAACTCTGTGCACTCACTGTCAAGGACTGGTTTGCAGTTTGAGGATCCTGGTTCATAGCTCTGAGTTACCACATACTATTCACTTGTAAATACTGTTGTAATAAGTATACTTGCCCAATCCAACCTTGCATTTAAATAAAGCTAAACACACATTACCCTAGTAATGCTTACAATAATGAAAGGGCCAAGATAGGTGTGCTTATTTTTTCAGTAAAGAAGAAAAGTAATTGGTGAAAAAGAGATACTGCTATTCATCCTCTGCCTATTCCATTATTGGTAAAAGAAACCCAAAAGCTGTATGCTACCTATGGTGCACGCAAGAGCAGCTTTGGGCATGTTGCCACCTTATTATGTGAGCCCGTTGGATCTTGCAAGCTAAGTGTGGTCAGGCTAGTTCAACACGTGAAGGGGAGACTTCCCAACAGATAATTGGGAACTGCAGTTAGGATGGGAATTGTGGTTGAGTGGATGTGGTGGTACTCTTTATTTTGTGTCAGCTCTGTTGGATATTGTGCTGCCGAAGGTACTGTTGTTTGATTGATATGTAAAATGGAAATCATGACCTTTTGTTAAAAATTTCCTGGTACTTGTGAGAATAGGGGCTGGGAAATCTTATATCTTGGTCAGACTCAAATACTGGTAATTACATTTTCTCTTCCTAAATCGTGTAGTTCCATTTCTGACCTAAAACTCTGTGTGCTCTCATACCTACAATGTTCTACTCCAAAGGTAGCTATATTTCAGTGGTGGATTAAATTACCTTTGTGTCTAGTTTGTAAGGAGCTTTGAGGAGCTTTTGGGGATGAAAGCTGCTGTGTAAACTATCTGCAAGGTATTTGAAGCTAGTGTTTCACGTATCAAACAGCTGCTTTAAAGGACTTCATGTATTTTACAGTTTTATCTCATGCAAACTGAAATATTTTTGTAGGTTCCTTTTTGATTTTCAGAACTGGAGGGATTGTGAGGGATTTCAGAGTATTAATTGTACCTCTCTTTTTTTCTTCTTTCAAGAGCTTCTTTAAAACGCTGGGGTTGTTGGAGTGGTCGAATTTTTCCTGGATTTGAGTGAGAAATTCAGAAGACTGAAGCCCAGGCTTACTGTCTACCTTTCACGGAGGCCCAGCCGTGAGAGGACAGAAGAAGGCACGTGGCGAATCATGACAGCTGACAAAGAAAAGGACAAAGACAAAGAGAAGGACAGGGACAGGGACCGGGACAGGGAGCGAGACAAGAGAGAGAAAGTGAGAGAGAGCGAAAACTCCCGTCCTCGTCGGAGTTGCACTTTGGAAGGAGGTGCCAAGAATTACGCAGAAAGTGACCACAGTGAAGATGAGGACAATGACAACAACAGTGCCACCACAGAGGAGTCCACCAAGAAAAATAAAAAGAAGCCGCCGAAGAAGAAATCTCGCTATGAGAGAACTGACAGTGGTGAAATAACGTCCTTCATCACGGAGGATGATGTTGTCTACAGGCCTGGAGGTAAAGAACCCTTAAAAATGTGCTAACGTGGACAGTAGTTGTGCACTTGCCTCCCATTTCTTGGCTGTCGCGTACAGCCCTGTGTGCATGAATTTGTACCCTGTTGGTTATAGCTGGGAGGGTGTGTGCTCTCCAGTCGGGGTCATTGCAGGAAGGGGCTAAAACACAAGCTAACCTCTTGGTCTCCTGTCCCTTACCTTTCCCCAAATTCTGGTTGGGCATGAATTCAAGTCTTGTTCTTAAACAAAACACCTGGGGCGATGTGGGTGGGGGAGGCCATGCGGGGCTGGAGCCCAAGAACGAAGCCCACCGCTTTGTGGCCGGAGCCTGCTGCCCCGCCACCTCAAGGCTGGAGCCCGAAGCCTGAGCCCCACCGCTCCTGGGAAGGTGGGGAACTTACAGGCTGCCTGCTCCTTCAGTGTTGTGCCCCAGATGTCTCCAGAGGGGAGCAGGGCCGAATCCCTGCTCACAGCCCCAACACCAAGGCAGCAGCACATCCAGGAGCAACAGGGAGTGGCTGCTGCTCTCCCCCCCCCCCCCCCCCGGGTCCCCTCTCCAATCACAGCTCAGAAGGCTGTGGCCAGAAGAAAAGCCCCTGGTGCCACATTTGAGAAATGCTGATCTAGAATGTGAGGTGCCTAATCTAAATTCTTAGGCTGGATCTATATGAGGAAAGTGGCAGAGCTATTGTGAAATAAGTTATTCTGTGATAAGTGTTCAGAAGAGCTCCGCCTGTGGATGTTCTGTTCAGGAATTAGTGATTTTTATTTAGGAATAATTAATCTGGTTTGTGAGCAGAGTGATTATTCCTGAATAGTGTGTCTATAGGGGAACTTTTCTGAAATAGCTATTATAGAATAACTTACTCCACAGTACTGATGCCAGTCAATTTCTTGTTGTAGACAAGGCTTTATTCTTCACTGCTACCCCTACCCCTCTTCACTTTTATCTTCTTCCTAAATGCATAACCTCCCAGTGAGGGTAGATTAACGTGCACTAGACCAGTGTTTCTCAGTGCCGGTCTCTGAAATCTCCTGGGCACAGTTTAGGAAGGCAGCAAGCCGGCCTGTGATATCGAAAACCTGAGAAACACTGCACTCGACCATGTCAGCTTCCCCATGGGATAAACCTCAAATGCCAGTCTTGGTTTGTGTCCCTGAAGTTTGCTACTGGCTAGCAGCATAAATAATTTTCAAGTTAACCTAGCAAAATTCCTTTTTCTAGGTGTCTGGGCTGCCCCCAAAATGTGTAATGTTTTTATTGTGGGGGCTTCCCCATTAATAAGGCCCACCGTTTCAGTGGCCAGTGTAGGCAGCAAAGCTATGCTATGTTGCAGTGTTTCTTTTGAGCTTTCTACTCCAAGTGAGTCCCAGTTCTATGTTCTAGCCTGGCTGGTGTGCAGTATTTTGTCACGTTTCCACTACAGGCGTTCAGTTGCAACGTAAACATGCAATTCTCCTTGCTTATTTGCTGGAATTTAGAGAGTTTTCTGGTTGATATGGGAAGATACCTGGTAACTGTTGCAGTTGTTGTTCGATATTGAGGTAATGCCATGATCAGTAGCAGGCTTCTGTGTCAATGGGCACTGTACAAATTCGGTTAAACACAGTCCCTACCTCAAATAGGCTGCAATAGGCTCCTGATTACTCCTCCTTTGTATCACTTGTTACTAGAATTTTATTGCCAGCCTTATAAGCACTCTTCAGGGAAGCAGTATTTATAGCAGCTGTGGCTGTAGCAATGAGCCTGGAGACCAGGAAGCTAGTACCCACTCTGCCATTGTCTTGTTTTTTGACACTAGACAAATCTCTTAATGTCTCTACATTGCAGTTTTCCTGACAGATTAAAAAAAAATAAATTGAATGCATACCAGCCTTTATAGAGCTCTTGGAGATCCTTCGGTGAAAGGCACTATATTAGCATTTAACATTTACTTATTAGCAGTGAAAACTGGTACTCTCAGGTTTTTTTTTCTCCAGAGCAATAATAGGAATAACTTACACTTACGGTGGATTTTTCTGTGTGCCAGCTAATTTAATCCCTGCAGGATTACATTTTTTCAGGATCTAATTTTTCCACGTTCAGTACTGACGTAGGAATTTAGCTATGACCATTGTCAGTTAGATTTTCAGACAATGAAATTCCACGTGGAAGTTTTTTGTGGAGATATTCTCATTTCTGATTGCAGCCATCATTTTGAATAACAAACTCTATGTTCAGAGTAAAGAATATTGGAATGCTCAATACCATGAATAATTGCAGTTTCCTCTTTCACCATAAGTGGTATTTATCCTTGTCTCTCCTATCAAAAGAGCTAGCTTAGGGGCTTCACTATTTTTGTCCTGCTTCTCTGTAAATACATCAATGTGCTATAGTAACACTGCTTGAGCAAAACAGACACACACTCCAAAGGAAAACCATGGAAACTAATGATGGGAAACTTGTCTAATTTTCAAATGACGTGTTGTATCTGTGGAACATTAAACTTAATTCTTGTAGAAGCAGATGAAATTGGTATAAATTGCTTAAGTTGGTGATAGTGTGGATATGAGTGTGATCGACTCCTGGACCAGTTGGGTGATTTATTCTCATGTAAAGTGCTCTGAAAAAGCTGAAAAGTAATTAATGCTAAATTCTTTGAGGTTTTAAGGTGTTTCTCTTTAAGTTTTTCTTGCCTATGCAAAAGTTGGCACTTTGCGTTTACTAATTTATTTCCCAACAGCACATCTCATGCTTGACAGGTTTGAGATAGCAATTACCATAATAGTTTTGCTCTTAGTAGACAGGACTTGGAATTGACTAATATTTGATCACTAGTGCAATAACAGCTGGGAGCCTGCATAAAGATAAACTTTGGGGCAGTCTGACTTTGTGTCATAGGATCAAGACCATGTACAGTGTTTTAAGAACAGCTGTTGTGTGGGCATGGAGGTGCAATGGGTTAATGCACTGGCTTTTCATTGCTGAAGGTCCTGGCTTAAAATCTAGATAGAATATCTTTTTGGTCTCTGGTAGTAGTCCACGTTATAGAACTTGGAATTAGTAATCTGTTTACGAGGCTCCCTGTACTGGAATATTAGAGGTATTCCAAGCTTGGGTAGAAATGCATTGGCAGAACAGAAGAATTTAATACAAAGCTTGCCTGCACTGTGCCTTGGTCAAACCATTGTCAGTCTAGTTTTTGATTATTTTATTCACGTCTAGAAAAGAGAGCTTTGCAACCCACATGTCTGGGAGGGGGGTGGGGACTCTGGAAATCAAATCTCTTAGACTGTCAATTAAATGTAAAGGTCCATGCCTCTCTACACACTTATGTTTTCGTTTTCCACATATGCATGCGTACATACATTATTAACTTATAAATACATTTGTAAATATTTTAATTGCTGTGAAACATTAAACAGCTGCCACTTAGTGCCATCTCTGCAGTGGAAAGTGACAGCTGTTGAAAAGGGCACAGCAACACTGCATCCCAGTTAGGTGAGTCTCTTTCCGTTCTAGAGCAGGATGACTTTTAGTCCATTTTAGTGTGCCTGGCTTTCAAAAAAAGGCTGTCCAACATTGGAGGACCTACATGGCTGAAAAGCCCTAGGACTGTAATGAGTATGGGGAAAGTTTAATTCTGAGCTCACACCTCAGTATGCACCAGAGAATAAACATAGACAAGAGACCTTATAAATGTTGTGGAAGTGGGGAAAGCTTCAGTGATTGCTCATGCTTTATTCACCACAAGAGAATCCCCTTGGAAGAGAAACCTTATTTATGTACTAAATGTGGAAAAAACTGCAGTTAGGGCTTGTACCTTTCTATCCGCCAGAGATCATTGAGAGGGGAGAAATGCTATTTATGTACTGAATGTGGGAAAAGCTTCAATCATGGCACAGAGGTTTGAGAAACACCAGAGAATCCATACACGGTAAGAATTCTGTGAATGCTGGCTGAGCATCAATCAGACCTTATTAGGCACCTGAGAGCGCACATGGTTGACAATGTGGGTGAATGATCTGCTCCTACAAATAGAAAATACTTAATTGAACATTATTTTAGGAGGGGGGATGTTGCAAAACAAATTATAAGGGAGCTGGATGCCCAACTTCTGTTCCGAGGTCAGACACTAACTCCAGCCTCTGATAGTGGGCAAATCATTAACCACTCTGTACCCATTTTCCCAATCCCGCTCAAGGAGGTTGTCAGGCTTTTCAAATTACTTAAAGAAGGGCAAAATAGTAGTATTAGGTAAGAAGATTTTAGCTTAACTCAATAACATAATTTGGACTAAAATAACTTTAATAACTTAATTGGAACTAAACTTTCTATTCAGTTACTAACACAATTGAAGATTCCTGGTATGAAACTTGGTTATTCACTTTCCTTTTTTGCCCTCTGACTTGCATCTCTCTCTCTGCTGCACTGACATTCATGGTTAGTGGTGAAAAATTACACCACTACAAGGTTCCTTGTAGGAGAGGCATGAGCTTAGCAACCATCTTAAAAGGTGATTAGCTGTCTGCAGGATATTATAAATAACATCTTAACTGGATTGCTGTCTTAAATGGTAGAGTGATTTCTGTATGGTTTTAAAGAAGGCTAAACGCAAATTACGATTTCATTCTCTAGCTTCTGATTTGCTTCAGTTACATGTGGTAGGAAAAATTCAGAGGCAATAGGGCTGGTGGTGCAAGTCACACAATTGTAAATGGGTGCAGGGGAGTCTAAATTGGTGAAACTTACATAGCAAAGTCCAGGAAGCTGTAAATTAAAGGTGTATGCAATTCGGGTAGCCTAATTTAACTTCAACTCTCCTGTTGGTTGCTTGTAAGAAAAACAATACATTTGATTTGATTTTTATCTGATGTCTTAAACTGAGGACTTCTCTGATCTCTATAGATGTTAAAGTTCCATCACTCTTCATACGAATAGAAGTTTATTTCTGTCTTGTGGCCAAAATTCCCTTCCAAATTAAACTCTGCTGTGCAGCACCTCTGTCTACCAGTTGGTTTTCTTTCTTATGGAAGAGAGGTAAATATTGGGGTCCCCCGAGGATCTATCCTGGGACAAGTGCTGTTCAACGTATTCATGAATGATCTGGAAAAGGGGATATAGTGAGATGTCAGTTTGCAGACTATACTAAATTACTCAATATAGTTGAGTTCAAAGCAGATGGTGAAGAGTTTCAGAGGACCTCAGAAAACTGGGTGACGGAGCAACAAAATGGCAGATAGATTCAGTGTTGATAAATGCAAAGTAGTGCACATTGGAAAACATAATTCCAACTATACATACTAAATGATGTGGTCTAAATTAGCTATTACCACTCCAGAAAGAGATTTTGAAATCATTGTGGATAGTTCTCTGAAAACATCTATTCACTATGTAGTGGCAGTCAAAAAAGCTAGCAGTGTTAGTAACCATTTGGAAAGAGAGAACTAAAATTACGGTATATCGTAATGCCACCATATAAATCCATTGTACGCCAACATTTTGAATACTGCGTACAGAGAAAGGCAACAAAAATGATCAGGGTCTGGAACAGCTTCCCTACGAGGAGAGAGTAAAAAGACTGGGACTATTCAGCTTGGAAAAGAGATGACTGAATGGAGATATGGTAGGTCTATAAACTCATGGACGGGGTGGAGAAAGTGAATAGGGAAGTGTTATTTGCCCCTTCACATAACACATGAACCAGGGATCACGCAAAGAAATTTAATGGAGAGCAGGTTTAAAACAAATATAAGGAAGTACTACTTCACACAACACACAGTCAGTTTGTGGAATTTGTTGTCAGGGGATATTGTAAAGGCCAAAAGTATAACTGGGTTTAAAAAAAGAATTAGATAAATTCCTGGAGAATAGGTCTATCAGTGGCTATTAGCCAAGATGGTTAGGGGCAGCCCCATTCTCCGTGTCCCTAATCATTGGAATACTAGAAGTTGGAACTGGATGACATGGTGTGGATCACTCAAAGTGCCCTGTTCTGTTCATTCCCTTTGAAGCATCTGGCACTGGCCACTGTTGAAAGACCGTATACTGGGCTAGAGGAACCATTGGTTCTTATCTTATGTTCTTCTCAGCCCAGAAATGGCTGCATTTCACTGGTGTTGGATGTAGATAGTTAATAAAATTGCTTGGAATCCTTTTGGAAGAAAGATTAGATAAATATAAGATGCAGTATTTTACTGTTGAGAATATGAATGTGTGTGTCCCTAGTTAATGTTGCATACAGTGTTGGTACATGTACATCTACGCCATGAGTCTGAATTTGTAGCTTAGCCCTTATATTTTTATTTGAAGTTACACAAGCCCATATTGTGTAAACTTGGTTGGCCCTGTAGTATTTCCCCCATGTCTAATCTAGTTTCTTTTTTGTCTGGCAGCTATTGCTCTTCTTTTGTCCAAATGAATTTGTGATGGTAACAAATGGATTTATTACACAGTGTATCCAGATTTGCTTACAGGCTTCTTCAGCATGGGGTGTAGTGATGGTATAAGTTAGCTTGATCAAGAAGGTAAATTAGTTTCTCTTTCACCCTCTGTACCCAGTCAGATGATTTGGGTTCTGTTTCCTTCCATTTACAGTGACGACTGAGTCCATCTATAATACAGCCTTCTTCCAAGATGTAACCAGGTTCTAACAGGGCTGACTTCACATACAGTTCACATCCACACACAGCATGATTTATACATGGTTTTGAACTGTGTGGGTGTATCTTGTTTACGACCATTATGGCTCTGATTACATGATTGGCAGGCTGTAAGCAGATTCTAACCGTAATCTTCTGCTGTGCAGGCCACCTCTCCTAACCATATCTGCTACTGGAGTAGTCAGTCCTCCTACTGCCTGGCTGTCTGTGCAGGAGGATATCCCTATGTGGAAAAACACCCACAGTCCTCTGTGTTTAGGGTCAGCAGCTTAGACACTATAGGACATTTCTCCAGATTTTTTTCAGGGCACACTGTCATATACACCACTGAACAATATTTTTGATACATGGTTGTGAGCATGATGTTGTGTGGATTTGCTGACCTAGCTATATTTAACAAGTTTCTATCAGTAGTGTGAATAGGGCCTAGCTGCTACTTTGTGATGTCAGCCCTTAGTCTTGAAAGGAACTACATGCCATCATATCTGCTCTGTTTCAATGTAAGTCTTGCTTCCATGAGTTCATACTCAATGAATGTCATATGACCTAGACAAATTGGAGGATTGGGCCAAAAGAAATCTGATGAGGTTCAATAAGGATAAGTGCAGGGTCCTGCACTTAGGATGGAAGAATCCAATGCACTGCTACAGACTAGGGACCGAATGGGTAGGCAGCAGTTCTGCGGAAAAGGACCTAGGGGTGACAGTGGACGAGAAGCTGGATATGAGTCAGCAGTGTGCCCTTGTTGCCAAGAAGGCCAATGGCATTTTGGGATGTATAAGTAGGGGCATAGCGAGCAGATCGAGGGACGTGATCGTTCCCCTCTATTCGACATTGGTGAGGCCTCATCTGGAGTACTGTGTCCAGTTTTGGGCCCCACACTTCAAGAAGGATGTGGATAAATTGGAGAGAGTCCAGCGAAGGGCAACAAAAATGATTAGGGGTCTAGAACACATGACTTATGAGGAGAGGCTGAGGGAGCTGGGATTGTTTAGTCTGCAGAGGAGAAGAATGAGGGGGGATTTGATAGCTGCTTTCAACTACCTGAAAGGGGGTTCCAAAGAGGATGGCTCTAGACTGTTCTCAATGGTAGCAGATGACAGAACGAGGAGTAATGGTCTCAAGTTGCAGTGGGGGAGGTTTAGATTGGATATTAGGAAAAACTTTTTCAGTAGGAGGGTGGTGAAACACTGGAATGCGTTACCTAGGGAGGTGGTAGAATCTCCTTCCTTAGAGGTTTTTAAGGTCAGGCTTGACAAAGCCCTGGCTGGGATGATTTAACTGGGAATTGGTCCTGCTTCGAGCAGGGGGTTGGACTAGATGACCTTCAGGGGTCCCTTCCAACCCTGATATTCTATGATATGTTTGAGTGTTGGGGTTTGCTAGCTTTTCTCTGAACTTTTTTGAGTTAAAATTAACTATAGCTCCCTACTTCTGACCTTGCTAGGGACTATCTGTGTAATTCAAGGTGCTTTTACTTCAAGTCTGTCAACGCCACTCCAATTCACCATGGAGACCCTCAAAAGTTTGGGGACCACTGCTCTAGGTTATGGTCATCATGAAAAAGTTTGAGTTTCAGCTTCATTCCAGAGGGAAGAGACATGAAAGAAAACTTAGACATTAAGAATAGTGAGATCATTCTTGTGGATTTGCAGCTGATTCATTAACTTAAAATTAGCTTTCTTTGGGTATCCCAGCAGATTACCTTTGAGTGTATTTGGCGCTGGGTAGAGAAGGATCAGAATTCCTGACTGATCAGATTCCAGAAGTTTCATCATCAAATTTACCCCTCCTTGGACCAGGAAGGCTTTGTCTGTCTCCCAGGATCCGTGGGTGTATGTTGGACTTTGTTGAGTGGGCCTGTCTATTTCCATGACCTTTTTCCCTACATGTGTCTTGATGAATGGAATAAAAAAGAACCAAAATACTACATCTTATAGATCCCCTCTTCCCCCCTCCCCCACAGGTGATGGTCAAGGGGGCATTATTCTTCGTAAAGATTAGAACCTGACACACAAGGGTTTTTGTTATTACCGAGTGGACTGTAGTCATACCACCAATGATAGGGTGCAGGAATGTTGTTACGATAAAAAAAAAATCAAATCAATTGAGGTGGATCCACAGAGAAACACTTCGCTGTAAATCATTTGGAAATGAGGGCAGTGTTGTTTTCACTTGCTATCCAGAACCATTTAAAGGGATCTACAAGGATTAAAAGGATTTGTAAGCATCCATTCCAGCAATGATATCAGTAGTTATATGCAACAGATGCCGCAGAGTAGCAGGAACAAAGTCCTGGTAGCAGAGAGGGTAAAAGTGCTTCTGTGGGAAGAATAGTACCTTTCAGCACTGTCTGTATCCTCCAGGATCCCAAAGTGTTGGGCATTCACCCTTGGGGAGGATGTTTTATTAGTCGGTGTTCCTTGAACTGTGTAAGCTCTGAACTCCAGAGTTGTAAACCACTGGAGGCATGGATAATAGAGAGATACCAGTCTTCCTTAGCAGAAGCAGAAATGCATAAAGGAACACATGGCATAAGTTCACTGATTTGCAGGTAAGACTGCAAACTGGTGTGTCAATTACAAGAATTGTACTGAAGTATTACCCAGCCAGAGCTATATCTTTGGTGTGAGGAAGATCATGGGGCATCTCTCTACCATCCAGTTGTTTAAAATATCTGAAAGGAAGGATATTCTTAACTCAACATCGTAGGTCTAATGCCCTAATATAGGTCCAGGCTTCCTAAATGTTATAACATCTCTAATGGCCAGAGTGATTTGGAGCCTCTGTTGGTGCTTGAAGAGCAGCAGCACACCAGCCCCCTCGCTTTGACTTGCTGGAAATAATGCCACTTACTGAAATGCCAAACACCACTTCTTATAGTATCTGTGTTCTTTTTTTAAATCTTTTTTCCAAATACTGAAAAATACCCAAATACCCCTAAACTTGTTAATTAAGAATGGACTTGATTGTAACTGCAGGTGGTAACAAGCGGCCTTTGAAACACTTTGGATAGTACTTGTTTGTTTTTAAGTATCTTCCTCTTGCTTAGGTGATGGAAACACAGAGTAAGGATAATACCAGTCTATATCCTGGAAGGTGCAGTATCATATTTTTCTGCCAGACTGCACCATATGTTGCTTAAGACCAGTTGTAAGATATCTGGACAAAGGAACAGAAGATCCAAAATTTTAGGTTATCAGGAGTTTTTACTCTGAGCATTGGCAGTAACACTTGCCTGTTTAAGTGCTTCATAACTAGCTGGATGAAATGCTTATTTAGTGTAGCTGAAGTTGCAAAAGGAAAGAGAGCGCTCAGCAGATAAGGCACACTCCTCTCAAACACAGGTAGGGGGAGAGGGTGGAGCCCTCCTTGCTAGAGAGCAGGAATGCTGTAATTTGGATCTTTGTTCTTTCTTTTGATAGACATCACTGCCTGAGACAGATTCATGTTACTCAACAGATTGTGAGCTTTCTTTATTACAAGTTAGGAAAGACATGATTTTTGAATGCTGCTGCTTCTGATAAGCTTGTAGGGAGGTACTACATGTAGTAATAGGATATTCTTCACAACTTTAGTCATGTTTGTCGAGTGTGGAGTATCTGGGCAAGTGTCGGAGAACACGACAGGACCTTAAACTGTATTTCTGCCATTCAGGATGTTTCAGACCCTCATCTTCTGGGAAATCTCCTATTGTTCTTATGGACTCTGGGAAATTACTGTCCACTTATTCCAGTTAAATTCAGGTTTTCCCAATCTTTGCTACTGGAGAAGATATCTTGAGTGAAACAGTTTGAGCACTGACTCCTTTGAGGGCATAGGTGATATGAGTTGAAAGCTTTGGTAAGAGTTCTGTCCCTTGGTGCTGTTTAGGAGCAAGCATAACCCCTTAAGCTATCATATGGATAGGCATCAGAGAACGAAAGAGACACTGAATTATCAGGTCACAAATGTACCCTTGTGAAATGCTGCTGCACAGTTGTCACTAGATATATCAAAGTGAGATCTTACATACTTTTCACATTGTGGTACATTCTCTGATTATATTTTAAGCAGTCATTTTTCAAAGCCAGTCCTTTGCAGGCTATGAAATAGTCTGCAGTCCAATGTGGCTCAGACTTGGAGCCTGGAGGTGGTGTATTATTACACTAGCACAGTGAGGAAAACAGTAGAAGCTGTCCGGTCATATTTTGTTTGTAATTTTTAGGCTTGATACTAATGTCTATCCAATGGACTGCATCAAGTAGAATTCCAAACACAGTGGAACCAGACTTATATTTACCTAGAATCTAATTGGACTGAGATTTCCTGCAGTTGTTAAAATCCACTGCCCTTCTGCATAGTGAGCGAGCATTTGAACTCCCACTCCTGAGGTTTAGCTTTTGCTGGCTCAATTAATTGTTAAATGTTCCCTTTATTATAATTGTATATTGTAGTAACTGAGGAAATTGCTGAAACAGTTTGTTTAATCTGAAATCCTCTGAGTTTTATAAAAACTCCTATTAAAAAAAAAACAGGGAGAGGAAACAGTTTTGTTTTTAAGTGGTGTGGTGGTATTTGAGTTGGAAAACATTAGCGAAATTGAATGCAGGAGTTTGGCTCCTGCCTTGACAGCGATTGGCTTGTATTTGACATTGACCCATGTGTTTGTCATTCTTCCAGATATTGCCTTCTATTTTTTCTGACAGCTTCACCAGCTGAGAGGCAGATGTGCCAGAATTTAAAAATATATATATTCTAAGGCACTTTAAATATAGACAAGTGTTTTTAGGTTGGTGAAATTACTTAAAGGCATGTGTTATGGGGAAAAATACTCGACTGGGAATTTCAATTTGAATCCTATAGTTGAGCTGTTAGATAAAATGTAATGGGATTATTTACTATGTATCTCATAGGAAATAATATGTATGTTTTCAGAAGCTATTATTAGAGACTGACAGCCTTCCTCCTCTCAGATTTATGCACCATGGGTCTGATTCTGCATAGGGATATGCATGGGTGGACCCTTCTGTCTGCCCAGGTCTTTGCTAGTTTGGAGCTTAAATTTTTTTGTATTCTGACCTGATCTGGTCTCCCTTTCCCTCCTCATTTTCAAGCTTGTATCACTATAAATAGTGAAATAGTAGTAATATATCATCTTAATAGCGAAGTATTTAGGGCCAGATTTGCAGCTGTTATGCATCTGCATAACTTCAGGAGCAGTGCTTATTTATGCAAGTCGATGAGCTGACCCTTATTTTTCATGTTTATACAGTGCATGTCTAACCGGCTCTAAATATGTGAACAATCAAATTAAAAAAAAAACAAAAAATCAAATCCCTTCATGATTATCATCTGAGATAGTGTTGTTTTTTTTAAACAGTAAGGACCACCCTACCTCTATTAAAACCAGCTGCTCTTAATCCACCTCTTCTTTGAATAAAAAAGAGTAAGACCGGCTGGGTAAATGGATGTGCCTTGCAGCATGCCAGGAAGGTCAACAAAGCATGTGGACAGAACAGAAAGTTTCCCTTTGAACTTGGTTGAAGCATGTTGAACTTTGTGACATTTCCAAATGCAGTGAAGTTTGTGTTGCTGCACAAATTATTATTTACCTTTGTTCTTTTAATATCTAGTGATTGTAGTTTGCTTTTATTCTCAGCATTTGAAATATTATGAAAAATGTTAATATAATAGAGAGATAAGTAATTCTATGGTGCAAAAATAATCCCACTGTAGATCAAGTGAGTAATATTGGCTACTTACCTGTACATATAATATAGGCTCTCTAGTTCCTTTTACAGAGCACATCATTATATGCTAACGTGATGTTTAAATTGAAGACAGAATACAACAAACAGCTGGTTAGAGTTCTCTAATTATATTTCTGTTTTCCTTTTGCAAGGAAGAGCATTGAAGTAATGTTTCTGTAAGGCCTATTAGCAGAAATAAAATACATAAAGTGAACTTAAAAAGGTAAAGATAGTTATTTCATGTTCTCTCTAAATGTGGCAGGCATTGTTCTGTCTTGTTTTTGTGGTGGGGGCAGCTGTTAATACTTGACAGATGGAGTCTCACTTAAGGCTGATCAATAGAGGTTGATGCTGAAAATGGTTTCTTCTTGCTTTTGTTTGGTTATCTGCACAGATCCTGAAAAATGATGACATGGGGGTGGGGGAAGGGAAAGCAGAGAGGTTGGGAGTTTGTAGGAAGGGCTTTAATGTTAATCCAATATGTCATTTTTCACACTGTCCGTTTATGTTAATATGTAAAATGAAGAGAGCGCTTAATGGCTTCTCAGAGCAAATGAGTCATGTGCAAGTGCAGAATTTCAGACAAGGTGATCATTCTCTGTGGGCATTAGTCCTCTCTGATATCTTCAGCCCTGCATGTCCTATCACAGTGCATCTTTTTGATTTGCTATCATTGACTGTTAGAGTGAAATCTGATTAAAAATCATCAGTACGCTGGAAGCTTTGTAAATTTGCATGACCTTATACAAAGACCGAGTAACACATGCTCCCTACACCAAATAGCTTGCACTCTAAAAATGATATAAGATACCTTGTAAAGCTAAAGTATTTTGCGCTTTTGCAGGGTCTAGAGTGAAATTTCACACAAAGACCTTATTGTTAGGTTTTTGGTACATGGCAGCAGCAGCTATAATGGAAAAGTGGTGGTTTAATTACTATAGGTACTCATGGTGCACAGATACCAGGGGTTTTGAAAATTGCATTAGGGAATTACTTTTGCAGTAGATGAACATAGGAAGATTGCAACTCCTAAACAGAATAACACTTATTAATGTGGAATACAGTACATCTTTATAAAACTAGGTAAATGGAAATCTGAGTTAAAAACACTACTAGGAGTGAGTTTGAAGAACTGTAAAGGTGGGGAATTCCTTGAATCTGGCATTTTTCAAGAAATGAAGCTGGCAGATTGTTTTTGTTGTTGTGGTATTTCATGGTCTTTGAGACTTTCTTGAAGTTTACTGTTTAGCTTTAATAGAAAGTTGCACCAGTTTTGGTTAGCACATCATTCTGAAATTTCATGGGGAGAGATTAATTTCTTCTGTCATCTATGAATTAATGGAAGACCATACTATCTTGCAATTTAACTTCAGAATGTAGGTTTTGTAAAACAGTAGCTTTTCAATACTTTTATTAGTATATTAAAGAAAAAAGGCAATCAGTGTTGTGGGTTGATTGTAAAAGTTCACCTGCAATTTTGCAAACCAAACACATTTGTATAAGTGCATCAAAACGAATGCATTAAACTGACTATAATTAAATGAAACTGTTGTTCCTTTTTAATTGTTCAAATGGAATGTGAAATCAAGAGGTAAATACAGCTTAAACGTTGAAAAGAAAACTATATTTTAAAAATTTCATTTTAACTGTCTGCTGAGCTGGTAACACTGGGAAAGTATAAATAACTTAACAGTATTCTTTTAATTGTACTTAAAATAATTTCCCCCTGTAACCTGGTCATACCAGGCGAAAGACCGTTGTGGTGTTGGTCCTCCTTTCATCCTATAAAGGTTGTATTGAGCCAGGGATAACCAGAGGCAACAGGTTTGTCACAATGAGGAGAGGTCTGAGAGTACATGTGCAGAAAACAAGCTACAGAGGGAAATATTCCCACTCTGTCCAGATAAACAGGCATGGCTCTGCCCAGTCTTCCTCCTTCATTTAAAAGTCCAAGACATTATGGATGGTTTCACTGAAAGCTTTTCTTCTGGTATTGTATTGTAACAGGGGTGCTGATCTTATCAAACTGGAAGTCTTTCCAGTTTTGGTGACTCAGGTGTAGAACATTGTATTCTTCTTCAAGTGATGGTCCCTAAGTGTATTCCATACATGGGATACATGTGTGCACCATGCTTTTGAGTATGGAATTCTTCTCAAGCAGTGTCCATTGGCCTGTATACGCGCTGTAGCTCTCCTCGTGCTCTGAACTGAGGGCATAAAAAGTGGTGCGGGCCGATGCTCTGGTTCGTTAGTGCTGCCGGATGGTCTGAGTTGGTATCTTTGGTGTTCTTGGCTCCTTTTTTACTGGAGCAGTTTTTCGTAATTTTAACCATCTTTATAGTATATTTTAACACAGTATAATTAGATAAAACAGTATAATTAGATTAAAAGGTGATGATATCACTAACAGAGCTGTAACACCAGTGAATCATCATCAGTTCTGGCCTTTATTGTTTTTGTTCCCCACCTGGGAATTTTCTTCCCAAGAAGTCTGAGATTATGCCCAGGGTCCTGGGGTTCAAAAATTGTTTGCTGCCCGTGCTCCTTTTCCAAACATCAACGCTGCCTGGGTGAGGCTCATATTTCTACCAAGTCAGCATCTGTTGCTCTTTTGCCTCTAGAACTCATGAGTCAGGAACTGAGACTCAAAACATCTTATGGAGAAGGCAATTAAGCCCCAATCAAATCTAGGCTGGGGACCTCCCCCGCCATGATATCAGTCTCACCAAGCAGGCAGTGCTCCTCTGAGCACAAGTGCAGGAATGGAGGCTAAGACTGTTAAGCCTAAGAAGAAGGCTTCATGTGAGAACAAGGAACACTCCAAATGACATAAGGACAAGACGTCTTTGTCTAAAACTGGCCCTAAGAGAGAGGATCACTCCCCAACCTCATCAAAGTCCGGAGAGCTGGCACACACAGGTGCTAAGGACTTAGACCCCTGTAAATCTTCTTGACATGAGAAGGGAGGTGCAGCAGGGTATGGATCTGACAGTTCCAACGTGGGCTCCAATGGTGAAGGCTTGTGATGAAAGCTCCGATGGTGAAAGCTGCTGGTGCTCCCATCTATTTTTAGAGAGGATGCGGGGCGGTAGTGACACAGCCCCAGAAGGTGCCAGCCACCGTGGGGACCAGGGAAGCTCTGGTCCCGACTACTCAGCCCTAGGGTGCGAGAAGAGTCCGTTGACCATCTCAAACCCACATCTCCCCGGAGGACATTTTTGCTGTTCCCTCTCCGCATTCACCTCTCCTAGCGGGACTGTTTCTATTCTGGGATGGCGTTACACCAGAGGAAGAGACTATCTGACGATGCAGAGGGGTGTTCCCATCCCACCTGCCAGCCTTGAGGCGCAACCATTGGTTCTGCCAATAATAAGATACGGGATCCGGCTTTCTCTTCCGTTGAGTCTGAGGCCCTGCAGGAGTCTCTGTGGCATCTGGCAAGAGGTGGCATATAATAGGAGCTCCAGAAGATCCAGGGTCTGTCCCACGATGAGATAGGATTGGCCAAAAGAGAAGTGCCATGGGGAGGGGAGTGTCCTCTGCCAGTTGTACCATCCTGCTGGCAGTGTTTGGGAACCATGGGAGCTCTACCCTAGACACCCAGGTTTGGTGCAGGAGTCCTGTTTGACATCGTCTGAACATCCACAACTGGAGTATTTGGAAGGGGAATGTGAACAATGTGAACTGGTTCTGATTGTTCTGGGAGCAATCCTGTCATTGTCACTGGATGAGGAGGTTAGACTGTTTCTAGGTCTCTGGCATGTGATGTTAAGCAATATCAAGAGCTCATGCAGGGTGGGCGCAAAGCTACAGCTTCAGCTTGAGGAAGTTCAGGAGCCTTAGCATAGTTCACTCGACATTCTTTAACTTTCTGGACCCCGTTGAGTATAGATGCCAGGTGTTTTTTGTCGTCCTTGTTTTTCATTAATTTTGTCCAAACAGGTGTGTGTAATATAAAGACTTTTTTTTCTTTTAGAAGAATAAATAAATATAGAGCAAAGGCATCCTGTTGAAGCAGAATAATCTGCTATAAGATCAGCATTACAGCAGCTGCACTAATTTGTTCTGCATAGAAGGCATTTCAAAGCCACTTACAGTTTAAACAATGGCAAAATCTCCCATTTCATTTTAGAAAACAAGTACTATTTAAGCATTTTAGATCCAAATACCTTATTCAAAGCTGCTACGTTTGACGGTAAAAATGGCAGGTGCATGGGTACCAAATTGCCAGACAAAAGAGAGAGTAACTGAGAATTTGACATAAATGTTCTTTGCAGCACAGCAATCTTATAAGAGACAGAGAATGCTGCTATTTTAAACCTGGAATAAAGTGGAAATCTACCCAATCAGAGATTTGAAATCACTGAAGTGATGCATTCACTGTTTCTGATCGGGGTGCTCCAACAATTTGGAAAATGGCACACTCCTTATCTGTTGGCCTAATCAGGTACCTCCATCTATCAGGTGATAGACTGGGGAGATTTAGAATACATCAAGTACTCTCATAAATTTTTTCCTGAGGATCTCAAAGGGCATTGCAAACCAATCTCTTACAATCCCAGTTTAGATTTTCTTTTTAATAGCTTCTCCTCCTCAACTTACCTTTCTAAGTGACTCCTGGAGTTGGTGGTACAGTGGAATTGAACCCAAGTGTCCTGATTCCTTGTTTCCTGGCATTTATATGAACACTTACATAACAGACCATGGAGGCCTAAAAGGAGGATTTCTAACCTGTTGAGAATCAATGTGCATTTAAAAAAATCTTTGTGAGTGTTTTATTTACCAAATGTATATCAGTGACTTTTTTAGAGGCATTTTGGAATCTCCAGTCAGTAACTCAGTGTCCCTCTGCAGTTTCTCCTACGGGAAATACAAACGTCTACCACTAAATGCATATCTTTTGCATAAGTCCTACATATCCAATGTTTGTCCATGAAAACTGTTCATATTTTCATGTTTGGGGATGTTAGCTTTGAAGAAAGCTAAGGACTCTGCCAAACCACTCTAATTCAGTCAGTTATGTAAATATAAATTACATTATTGTAGCACTTTTCATCCTAAAGGATCCCAAAGCATTTTATAAACTCTGTAAAGAGCAATTGAAATGTGACAACTTCTGGTGGGGGAGAATGGCAGCTAAATAGATGTTTGGAAAAAACATATTTCACAATAGCCGAAAGGCAGAAAGGACTGACCTTTTAGTGACACAAATACAGTAACTTAATCTACCCTGAAGGAGAAGGTGTTGTCAACCGAGCTCTTAGGCTTTCTGGAACAGCCAATCAGAGTAGGATATTTCTAATCTGAAGTTGGGACAGTTGAGACATTTCCCCCGTCTTGTACATTTGTAGGAGGGAGGAGACACCCAAAAATCCATCAACAAACCATTCTGGTGTGAATTAGTGACTGAGCATCCTTAATTTTGTTTTTGTCTCTTGGTATTTTCTGACTCCTGATTGCTTCTCTGTAGGAAAATCAAAGGTGTATCAGAACCAAATCCAGATCAATCTGTATGTTAGTGTTGCAAGGGGAGCCTTATAAAATATTGTGGGCATGCATAGACAGTGCCGAAAAAATAAGTGGTGTGGGAAATCATGTAGCTTGATGCTTGAACTGCAGAACAGTTGCTTTTATAAAATTGGGAACTGCAGACTACAATTAACTGTCATTAATTTTGTTGAATAGAAATATGTTCCATTTACTGTACAATCAGGGGCCAGGCTTGAATGAATTTAAATAGATGAAATCTAAATTATACTGACAGTCCATTAAACAGTAGCAGAAACCTCTTAAAGAAAATGGATTCACCATGATACCGGTTTATAATAAAATCATTTGCCAAATAAGAACTGCAGCCCAGGCGTCCTGAATACTCCTGTGTATTTCAAGTGAGCACTGCAAATTGGTTGAACCATTTATTGCTGAACCAGGGCTCCAGCACGTTGTTTTCTGACAAAGAGCCAGCAGTGTTGCTTGAAATCCGCTCGGCAGGAAGTGACACTAAAAGATCAGACTAGCAATTTGTTTGTTGTCAGCCGTATGGGGGAAAGAGGTAACTTTATACCTCCCTACCTGTCACTGCTGATGTTTTTCTATTGAAAACCATGCATAGCATGTTCCTAGTGCATTCCTCTTTGTATTTGTTTCTAAAACTTAGGTTATTAAAGCAGCACACTGTTCATTTGGCTGTAGTTAAAGGTCTGTTGGTGTTTCCATTATTGACCCATATTTTAAGGGGTTTGATGAGCTGGCCTTATTCATAGAGGTCAGGATTCACTGAACATGGAGAGAGGGTAATTTTCAAACCAATTGAAAGGTACGCTATATTGTGGATATGTATTTTTCTGGGTATTGAATGTTTATCCTTCTTGTTACACAATAAAGCAGTTACAAAGAGTGTGGTGTTCTTAATGTACTGTTGTTTGATTGTGAACTTGGCTATTGCAGATATTTGTGTTGTCCTCCTCATAGCTATTCTATTTATTGTGCTAAGTAAACAGTATGTGCTTTCAGAGATGGTGAAGATTATATCCTTGTCTGAAAGAGCTTATATGGTAAATTTGGTCCCTATTTAATCCTCCCCCCCCAAACCCTTAAACTTGCATTACATTTAAAACAGTGAAGTAAACCAGATCCTTCTAATGAGACTATTGCTTTGATTTCCAGGACTTCTCAGGAGACTGTACCTTTCTAGGATTCCTCTGACCAACACTCTATTTGTATTGCAGTACTGCCTAGATGCCCCCTTTTTGCTGAGCCACACACAATAAAAGATGGCCCCCGTCTGAAAGTTTGAGATGAGGGACAACAGGGGTATGTGACAAATAGGAAGCATGAGATGATAGTGATTAGTGTATTAAGCAGTGATCTCAGCACATCAACTGGCTGGCCATTATCCCCATTTTCCTTTTATGCTGAAGTTGCTAAGAAGGGAGAACGTTAAAGATCTAACTTAATCTTTTGAGAACATTAGACTTTCAATGCTATATATCTGATGGAAGAGAAAATGAGAGGGACTCTGGACAGTAGGCAGAAACTGGGATGTTTGTGCTGGGAAAGGTATTTATGTTGGAGCTCAAATTGCTTTCAGCTAGACTTCGAAAGCTAAGGTTGCGACTGTTCAAGTGAAAGCAGGAGGCTGTACACGTTCCATGTCGGTGGCTTTCAAGGAATATATTTTCTGTGGAAGAAAAGTGCAGTGAGGAGAGCCTCAGGCTTTTATGCTTGGATGATGCAAGTGTTGACTCATATATTAACTAAAACCTGCAAGGCTCCTAACTGTGATGGTGTTTACTGTGTGCAGTACGTTATTAAAGGCAGAAAAGCTTCATGTGCTGAGGTTTATATTCTTCCTTTTACAAAGCCTACGTGTTCTAGCTCTGATTTTTTTAAAGGGTCTTTTAGCACGTAAGCAATATCCTTTGGAATGGGGACACCTGGGATGATCACCACAAGCTCAAAGATATAATGAATCAGTGCCATGTGTAATGGCAATGTTTTCTGGCTCCAAAGGGTTGGTGGGGGAGATTTAACAGATATTAATTTAATTTATAATGGTTCACATGAAAGAAAGAAAAAAAGTAAGTAGGCAGGTATACTGCTTGCAGTAGACAGGCAGTGAATCCCATGGGCTACACCATAGGAATTTTAGTCCTTTTTCATTGCAATGATGTTGGCTATGAAGTCTTCGCCCCCTCTCTCCCCCCCGCCCCAGCTATAGAATCTGCCAAGTGGTGGGTAATAGTCTAGATCAAACTATCTATCTTTACCATATGTCTGAGGAGAATGCCTCCTGCTGTAAGGCTTCTTCCTTGCACTTCACTGAGAAGATTAAACAGATTCACAGCAATGGTGCTGGAATTGTGGGATTAATGCCCATAACCTAGAGGACAGATGTCCCATCGCTGACTAACGGTAAATTAGTGGACAGCTTCTCCAGCCCTTTACTGACCAAGTGTAAATGCCTCCTTGAAGGGAGGGCAAGCCTTTTTCAAATAAATAACCCTGGGCCGCAACAGTTTCTTGAACTTTCCCTTTAATGCTGTTGCAGATGTCAGCAGAGAAGACGCTTGTACCAATGGTGATGTGGGACAGAGGTGGTCAGGAGCAGATGAACAGGCGGAAAGTGGAGGGATAAAAATGGAGGGCTGTGAAAATAGGCACAGAAGTCTTTAGAATGCAAGGATAGTAGTTTTGAACTGGTCCATGAAAAGAACAGGAAGTCCATGGAGAAGTTGCAACTTGGCACCGTTATTGCATGCTTCCCATGATCCTTCTCCATGCATGAGGTGGACAGAAGCATTCTGTTCTGTGTGGCTGGACTGTAGATAGCTAGCACTGGAAGAAAAAGATTGCAATAGTCGGAGAATGATGTGAAGAAGGTAATAGACATGGAGTCGAGTGAGTGGCATTCATGGGCATTTGTTGCACTATCTTATTCCATTTTGCTTTGCAGCAGATTCTGCTTGATGAAGTTTTTATGCAGATATATGCATTTCCCTTCTTGAGCTGCCAGGTGTCAGTAACTGTAACTGTTATTCCATGTCAAACTATGTCCTGGAATGATAACCTGGGGATTTACTCAATCTAGAGGTCTCAACATACTATATTTGAATGGTTTATTTGCTGTTATGGTCCATAACTAACTAAAAAAATAATCATCCAAAGCACAGGACTTGGTGGTGATGGGGGACTTGAACTACACAGATACCTGTTGGGAAAATAACACAGCAGGGCACAGATTATCCAACAAGTTCTTGGAATGTATTGGAGACAGTTTTTTTATTTCAGAAGATGGAGAAAGCTACCAGGGGAGAGACTGTTCTAGATTTGATTTTTGACAAATAGGGAGGAACTGATTGAGAATTTGAAAGTGGAAGGCAACTTGGGTGAAAGTGATCATGAAATGGTAGAGTTTGTGATTCTAAGGAATGGTCAGGAGGGAGAACAGCAAAATAAAGACAATGGATTTCAAGAAGGCAGACTTTAGGAAACTCAAGGTAAGATCCCCTGGGAAGCAAGTCCAAGGGGAAAAACAATTGAAGACAGCTGGCAATTTTTTAATGAGACATTACTAAGGCCACAAGAGCAAACTATCCCACTGCGTAGGAAAGATAGGAAGTATGGCAAGAGACCGCCCTAGCTTAACCAGAAGATCTTCAGTGACCTAAAAATCAAAAAAGAGTCATATAAAAAGTAAAAACTAGGTCAAATTACGAAGGATGAATATAAACAAATAACTCAAATATGTAGGGACAAAATTAGAAAGACCACGGCACAAAACGAGATAAAACTAGCTAGAGACATAAAGGGTAACAAGAAAACATTCTACAAATATATTAGAAGCAACAGGAAGACTAAGGACAGGGTAGGTCTGTTACTCAATGGGGGGAGGGAGGGAGAGAAATAATAACAGAAAATATGGAAATGGCAGAGGTGCTTAATGACTATTTCGTTTCGGTTTTCACCAAGAAGTTTGCTGGTGATTGGACGTCTAACATAGTGAATGTCAGTGAAAATGAGGTAGGATCAGAGGCTAAAATAGGGAAAGAACAAGTTAAAAATTACTTAGACAAGTTAGATGTCTTCAAGTCACCAGGGCCTGATGAAATGCATCCTAGAATACTGAGGGAGCTGACTGAGGAGATATCTGAGCCGTTAGTGATTATCTTTGAAAAGTCATGGGAAGACGGGAGAGATTCCAAAAAACTGGAAAAGGGCAAATATAGTGCCAATCTATAAAAAGGGAAATAAGGACAACCCAGGGGATTACAGACCGGTCACCTTATCTTCTGTACCTGCAAATAATTAAGCAAGCTTTCTTTGGCAGCATAACAAGCCTTCTGGATGGGGGGAAGGGGTAGACATGGCCTATCTGGATTTTAGTAAAGCTTTTGATGCTGTCTTGCATGACCTTTTCATAAACAAACTAGGGAAATTCAACCTTCATGGAGCTACTATAAGGTGGATGCAAAACTGGTTGGAAAACCGTTCCCAGAGAGTAGTTATCAGTGGTTCACAGTTACGCTGGAAGGGCATAACGAGTGGGGTCCTGCAGGGATCAGTTCTAGGTCGGGTTCTGTTCAATATCTTTCAGTGATTTAGATAATGGCATAGAGAGTACACTTATAAAGTTTGTGGATGATACCAAGCTGGCAGGGGTTACAAGTGCTTTGGAGGATAGGATTGTAATTCAGTTTGTCCAGATCATTTTGGAGAAATGGTTTGAAATAAAAAGGATGTAATTCAATAAGGACAAATGCAAAGTACTCCACTTAGGAAGGAACAGTCAGTTGCACGCATACAAAACGGGAAATGGCTGTCTAGGAAGGAATACTGCGGAAAGGGATTTGGGGGTCAAAGTGGACCCCAAGCTAAATGAGAGTCAACAGTGTAACACTCCTGCAAATACATCCCAGAATGATGTTCGCTTTGTTTGCAAGAATGTTGTAAGCAAGACATGAGAAGTAATTCTTCCACTTGACTCCGCGCTGATTAGGCTGCAACTGGAGTATCGTGTCCGGTTCTGGGCACCACATTTCAGGGAAGAGGTGGACAAATTGGAGAAAGTCCAAAGAAGAACAACAAAAATGATTAAAGGTCTAGAAAACCTGACCTATGAGGGAAGACTGAAAAAATTGGGTTTGTTTAGTCTGAAGGGAAGACTGAAAGGGGACATAACAGTTTTCAAGTACATAAAAGGTTGTTATAAGGAGGAGGGAGAAGAATTGTTTTTCTTAACCTCTGAGGTTAGGACAAGAAGCAGTGGGCTTAAGTTGAAGCAAAGGAGATGTAGGTTGGACATTAGGAAAAACTTCCTAACTGTCAGGGTGGTTAAGCACTAGAATAAATTGCCTAGGGAAGTTGCGGAATCTCCATCATTGGAGATTTTTAAGAGCAGGTTAGACAAACACCTGTCAGGGGTAGTCTAGATAATACTTAGTCCTGCCATGAGTGCAGGGGACTGAGCTAGATGACTTCTCGAGGTCCCTGCCAGTCCTTTGATTCTATGTACGTATGTCCATGTAGTGAGATGAATAGCAGTCTGGTCATCAGGCAGGATTCGGCTGGAAATTAAGTGGTCTGTGGATTGTGCCTCACATAATTACCAGAAGTGGGCAGAACTTCAAACACTTACTAGCAAGATGACAGGTTTCAGAGTAGCAGCTGTTAGTCTGTATTCTCAAAAAGAAAAGGAGTACTTATGGCACCTGAGAGACTAACCAATTTATTTGAGCATAAGCTTTCGTGAGCTACAGCTCACTTCATCGGATGTATACTGTGGAAACTGCAGAAGACATTATATACACAGAGACCATGAAACAATACCTCCTCCCACCCCACTCTCCTGCTGGTAATAGCTTATCTAAAGTGATCATCAAGTTGGGCCATTTCCAGCACAAACCCAGGTTTTCTCAAACCCCCGCCCCCCCCCCCCAAAAAAAAAACCACACACACACACAAACTCACTCTCCTGCTGGTAATAGCTTATCCAAAGTGACCACTCTCCCTACAATGTGCATGATAATCAAGGTGGGCCATTTCCAGCACAAATCCAGGTTTTCTCACTCCCCACACGCAAACTCACTGTGTGTTTGGGGGGGAGGTGAGAAAACCTGGATTTGTGCTGGAAATGGCCCACCTTGATTTTCATACACATTGTAAGGAGAGTGGTCACTTTGGATAAGCTATTACCAGCAGGAGAGTGAGTTTGTGTGTGGGGGGGTGGAGGGTGAGAAATCCTGGATTTGTGCTGGAAATGGCCCAACTTGATTATCATACACATTGTAAGGAGAGTGATCACTTTAGATAAGCTATTACCAGCAGGAGAGTGGGGTGGGAGGAGGTATTGTTTCATGGTCTTTGTGTATATAATGTCTTCTGCAGTTTCCACAGTATGCATCCGATGAAGTGAGCTGTAGCTCACGAAAGCTTATGCTCAAATAAATTGGTTAGTCTCTAAGGTGCCACAAGTACTCCTTTTCTTTTTGTGAATACAGACTAACATGGCTGTTACTCTGAAACCTGATCTGTAAAGGGATTCAGAAGGAAGTAAATTTGCTGTGTGAAGGGCCTCCTCTTTATTGTATGATGTTTAGTTCTATCTCCTCTTTTGGCTTTCTTTCCTTTTCTGACGAATGGTGTTGTTTGCAGATGCTAAGAGGCGGCAGTAGGCACTCAGAGACACCACTGTGCTAGTATTAAAGTGGTGAGAAATGATGAAGCCAGACAATTCAAAATGAAAGCAGACTCTCTTCAGTCATAGCATGGCTTGTGCTAAAGCTTCACAAGGATCTGAAATCACTGAAAAATGGTTACAGTAATTAGTCCTGGTTAGCATAAGGATAGATTCCATTGTAGACTTAGAATGAACATATATTTTTGTCTGTGGATTTTATTCTCTTAGTGATGGAAAGAAAAAGAAATGTGGTGCATGACAGGTAACATGATGGCATCCCAATTTCAGTCGTTTAATATTTGTGAAGAGCTTCGAGATCTTTTGAAGGAAGACTCTTAAGTGTGAGCTTTTATTTATTACATAGATTATTCTGGCACTCACACTGTTTATGGTCCATTACACACATAATATTTTAAGCTTCTTCTAAAGAAATATATATATGTATTTGTACTGCTGCAGCAGCTGCTGTTGGCTGTCTAGTAAATATGCATTTTGGTATAGGTAAGTTTGAAAATGTATGTTGTATACCTGAGGGATGGAAACTCCTCCTCCGCTTGGCACCCGCGAGAGACTCAGGTTCATAATATAAAAATGAATTAGACTTTTCTTTTAAAATGTGGATTTTAGTTTGCGTATTCATATCCAACAGACAAATCCCTTGTGTGAATCTGCCTGCTGCACGTTCAGTCTGTCATGCCGAAAGTCTCTGTTAGTTTGTTTTGTTAAAAAAGATTACTATGAATAAGCAGTGGCAGATTTTTCAACATTAGTATATTGGCTAATTCCTCCCCAGCCTCATCCCCAGCAACATAAAGTATTTGTCTACTAAATCATACTGATTTAAATCCATGGGTCACTGACATCATGTTGTGGATTCTCAGGGAGGGAGGTAGACAGAGAGACTGTATATCACTTGTTCTCCCAATGATGATCCACCCCCCATCTGCTCTGTAATATTACGGCAGTATAAAGGAGGCAAAAGTAATTTAATGCACTGGGTTTGGTTGTTTATATGTGTTCTCCTTTTTTAGTATTGGAATTATTTCTCTCACTATGCGTAGGTCTTGACATTTATTAAGACTGAATCTCCCCTGGGTGCCTGCAGCCCCCAATCATGTATTCAGGTCACTTTTTAGTTAGGTTCCATCCGCCTGTTTATTATGCTACCCTTCTGATGTTGGTGTCATTCATAAATTTGATCATTAATTAAATTTACACCAGATGAACATTCGTCAAGGGGAAAAAAAACGCGGTTGGAAGAAGTTCTTGTTTTTTTGTTGGCTTTTTTGACACTGAAACATTTAGAAACCCCCCCAAAGATGCTCTGACGTAGACTGGGTTGTCACTAGTATTACTGCTAGAAGATGAACAGATGCTCCACCACTAAGATAGAATCCTCTCTGTAGATACATGGGAATGCCCTATGGACTATAATTTGAAAAAACACTGGTTCAAATCACAATAGCATTTGCAGATGTCTCTCAGTGAATGATAAAATGTTATGCTAGAAGAGCAAAACACATCTCAAATTTTATTTACATTTGTGTCACTTAAACTGCTGATGCTCATTTTCAGCTAACTTGAAAAATAAAAAGATAAGAAAAAAATTAGCTTCTTGCCCTGAGTCTGACATGCCAAATTCCCAGTCCAGAACACTGGAGTCCTAAACCCCTGAAGTTAGGAGTTTATAATGGGGATGTCGACACAAAGCTCTGCTATAATTTTCTTCTGACTTTATCTTATAAATGAATTAAGAAGCTGGGTCAGAACAGGGCATTCTTTCAATTTCTGTTGTCAATTGGAGACCAGCTTGACTGATGCTGATAAAATTATGATTTCAGACCACTCCAGATTCTAATCCCTCTGTTTTATGTCTTTCTATAAAATAAGCAATAGGTTTAATAGCTTTTCTTTTTTCTTTTTTAAAAAAATAACACCTTGTGCCAAGCTCATTTGACTTTATCAAATGCTGCCACAAAATGATTCACAGCAAAAGTCCTGATGGATAGCGACTGGCGTGATAGAGTAGCCTGTTTTACAAAGCATAGTGTTGCGTGTAGGAATGTGGCATATGGATTCACAGGCGGCGTTGGATAAGTCAAGTTACCATGGTTTCTTTGTAAACACTCAGCAGGAAGTGACTTTTTGTTCAATAACAAGGCATTACCGTTTAAGTAAAAAAGGAAGGCTGGTACACTGTTTGTGGGGATCCACCAGCCCAGCTGCTAGATAACTCCTGTATGGGGTACTATTATTCAGGCAGGATTTAGCCAACCAGAACTGAAAGTTTGTTCTTTGCACCATTGCTATACAGCTCATCCTGTCTCTCTCTCTTGCAAATTTATGTTCCATTTTTCTTCAGTGAATTTAACTTTTTATGCGCATGTGGCATCTAGCAAAGAGAGAGTGCTTTTAAAAAAAAGGGGGGGGGTGGGAGGGGCTAGAAAATGCTCCATCCATTACCTTGTGGCTTCAAGGGTTTTTTGGGGGGCCTGAACACCACTTAAGTCGATAAAGCTACGCCAACTGCCCCTGATAGTTGAGCTCTCATTCTGGCTGGAGTTTGTTGTTGGCAGGCTTCAAACAGTTGCAGTGATTGCTTTTAGCTATTTGATACCTTACAAATCCTTTAGGAATATGTGTCACAATGAGCAGCATTTGTCAGTTTGGGAGTTTCTTGTAATGCAAAAGGCAAGGAAACCCTCTGTCTGAGTTAGATACTTTTGTGCTTAGATCTAAACTTGAAGTCTAAGCTCTTTCAGACAGGAACATTGTCCATTCTAGAGGAAAATGCCGTCATATGGATTCATGGATTAATTGAGGAGCCTAATTTTTGCTTTAAGTTCTCTTTAACTGAATGTGCAATTTCAATATCTTGCTGGGTGTGCTTGAGTATTCAAGAGGAATAGGGTGAGATTATTTTCCAATATGCTGTGGCAAGTGGGCACTGGTCTGCCATCACTGGTTAACAAGGGGAAAAAATTGATGTTTGATGTTTATTGAATGGGTCTTGCCTGATTGAGGGTATTTGGGGAGGAAATACTCTGCATCTGGGTTGGTGGACCCAAGACCTAACCACATTAACTTCCAGGTAATAATCCCTTCTTGGATTGATCATTTTTTTAAATGGGATTTAAGTTTTAGGGGAATGGCAGTTGGCCGAGGACAAAAGGAAATACATGGAAATATGCACTAGCAATCTGGAAAAAAGCGAGTTTGGGGAAGTTCAGGATATACAGGGGAAATTTGGTTTACACTTCAGTTTAAATAGTTGGTCCAAAAGTTAAAGCCATTTCAACTTGTACCTTATGTCCCTGCCACACCAGAGGATACTTTCTTTACTCCTTATTTAGGTGTTCCCGGTATGTACAACGTAAGTCCTATGGTCACATGAAAAGTTCCTTGCTAGGAAGCCCAGCTGGATGGATGGTTTTGTGGTTAAGGCACTGGTACTTTGTGGTACTTAACAGATTTAATTCCTGGCGCAAATGTTCTCTGTGGCCATGGCAATTTACTTGATCTCTGGGTGCTGCAGTTTCCTATCTGTATAATGGAGATATTTAATTTTTCCCCCCTCAGACTTTTGTCTATGCAAACTGTAAACTTTTTAGGACAAGCTTCCTCTTCTATGTTTGTACAGCTCCTAAAATGCTGGGGCTAGTGGGCTACTGTGAAACAATCAATCATCTGCTTTGTAAGGGTTAAGGTAACTTTATCTAATTAAGTTTATCAGAGCCCTGCCTCATTGTAGCCCCCTGCATCAGTTATCCCTTCCCCAGCCTTTTTCTATCTCGTTTGTGCCATGTATGCGTGGGACTCCACTGCCTTTTGCCGTGATACTATTACAGTCTAGCAGTATTGGGTTAGGTTAGTAGCAATTGCATGGTAGACCACCAACTAACCTAGGAACTGGTGTTTAAGAAGGTAGCACTTTCTTTTGAGGCATTATGTTACTACCACATTTTGAATGAGATGTAAAACCAAGGTCCTCACCAATTACAGTCAGAGCATCTATCATAGAAGTACTAGAGCCTTTGAATGTGGTGTCTTGGTCAACTTCCACCTTTGATGATCATGTTCTATCTATCTAGATTCTTACTGCAATTTCAGTTGTTTTAAGATACTGATGTTGAGCAGTTGCTGAGTTTTATCTCCTGAGGTGACTGCATTTCAGTGGTGGAAGAAGTGATTCCTACCCGAGTGAAGTTTGAATATAGCCTGAATAGTGTTTGTAAAGCACTATATTCTCTGTCAGTTTAAAATATTTATTATGATGATGCATTCATAAGTGTAGAAGAGCTAAAACTGCAATAGTTTTCCCCTCATTTTTTTTCTTTTACAGTTATTAGGAAATAAGACAATGGGAGAAAGGCTAGTTGTATTTTGAGCACCTGAGGTTTTAGTAAGGTATACACCTTTTGCAGAAGTGTGTGTAGATTCATGGAAAATCTGAATAACTAGTTGTGTGTGAATATAAATGAAAAAAGCACTGAGACGATCTGTGAAATATTTCCTTGACTTTTGGAGCAACATCTCTGCTTTCTAGCAAGCTGTGTGTGGATTTTCCCATTTCTAAGGTCATTATCATTAACCAGGCAATTCTTTCTCCATTCAGTGCTGTTTTTTTCCCCTAAACCCATGCTTTTGTTGTGATTATTGCTGGGATTGTGTTTGTAACACAACAGATCTCATTTTACAGCAACGTTTTAGTGTCCAGTTGTCAAAAACAAAAATAATTACTCAGCCTCTGTCATGTGAAATGTAATTTGAGAAAGCTCAGTTCTTCCCTGAGGAAAATCTAATTTAGTTTACTCCATTCCAGCTATGATTGGTTGCCTTGGTTTTCTTTACAATTAGAAAAGAAAATATGTTAGTGTTAAGTTTTTAATAGTGAGTTAACCAGAAGAGATTTGATTAGTTTCCTCTCTTGTTTTAGTCTGGTCCATAGGTTATGACCTCATCATTGTATTAGCTAAATTCAGAAGTCTGGTCCGAGTTCATTTGTTTTCTGAACAAAACATAACATAAAAATTCACCTTTATTTTAATAAACTACTACTTTATTTAGAATGAAAATTCTAGCTTCTATTTTAGACCAAGCATAGCATATTTACATTTTATATAATAAACATTGTGGTTCTCTTAGTTTATACTGTTTTCTTAAACGTGTCCTGTTTTTATTCTTTCTGTCTGAGGTATAGAAATTAATTGCCATTATTTCAAATTATTTCTTTTTTAAAGATTGCGTATATATTGAAAGTCGCCGGCCGAACACCCCGTACTTCATCTGCAGCATTCAAGACTTCAAATTGGTAAGTAGTGTTTTCCATGTTTTTTCTTAACATGGTGATGATATTGCACAATCTTTTACTCCCTTTAACCCTTCTCTTTTAGTAATACTCTAGTAACTTTGTCACTACTGAAACAATGAAGTGCCCTCTACAGGCAGAGCTGGTTGGTTAGTTGGGACACAGAGAACTCTTCACAAGGTTTTATAATCCACATAGCTATCTTTTGTACTTCGAGTGCTCTAGGGAGGAAGTGGTACAGTAGTTTACTGGTTTGCTGGAAAAGCTGATTATAACATTGTCTAGAGACTATACTGTAATGATAAATTCTCTATAAATAAATGCTGAAGATGGAGTTGTGGGCTATCAAGAGTTGTGGTTTGGTAGCCTGTTGGACTATGTGGATACAGGACTTGAGTTGAGATTTAATGACTTCCTCACTATCTCCTCCTAAGGACACTTGTCATGAAAACTGTTAGATTAAAAAAAAAAAATTCAAATCTTCTTTCAAAACCTTCGGTCTTAAATGAATTTTTAATTCAAGGACACATCACCACAGTAAGAACTTGAGAGACGTGTGATGTCGTCCCCCCCCCCACACTCCTCTTCCCCCAAATCCATAGCTTTGTAACATAAAATAACTTTAAGCAAATCCCTGTGCCGGTTTTAAGTGGGCTACACATGCTTATTATCGTGATACAATACAGTAGGAAATCTCCACCTTCCTTCTCCAGGTGGTACAGCATAGGTGGCATCTATGTTTTTCTCAGGCCCCTGTTATACTTAAGAGTAATCAGGGGGAGTTAGATAGAATGAGGTCCTTAACTGAGAATCTCCTTTCTTTCAGCTGCTTTTGTGTCACAAATATTTATATCACTTAAAAGTTAAAGCAATAAATAATTACAGGCCCAGGGTGACACATTCCTTGTTTAGATTACCTACCATCTGTTTCTGCTAAAGGTTCTCTTTCCTTTCTCTATCTGCTCTCTCCAACCCCCAGTTAATTTTGCAGGGCTACAGTGTGGGGGAACGTGTTCTTTCCTTTTGCCTGTTACATTGATGGCTTTCTTCTTCAATATTTATGTCCATGCTAGTTGTCTGTTTTTCCAGAGGTCTCCATTATTTACAGTATCCATCCTTTCAGGTAATTTTTCACACCCTTCCCTGACTTCTCTGAAGCCTAGCAGCTACCTGTTTGTTGGACTTTTTGTTATTACTTAAACATTTGCTGCTTTTCTGTGATCTCTAACAAGTACAATACGGTTACACCATGAAAAATACTTAAGTGTATTTTTATCTACCAGGTTCTAAGAATGCGTTAAACCCCATTTGTACAATTTTTGCACATTAGCAGGTGCCTTCATGTTTCAGCGGAATCTCTCATGAAATGCTGAATTACAATGTGATAGTTGCCATTCTGGATAGAAGTTCCTGCTGAGTTACAGTAATTGCTCAGGGTATCAACAGCAGTAAAAGCTGAAGCTTCTGTTGTCAGTATTGGTCTAGTACAACACATTAAAGTTGTCTGCAAAAACAATGTGGGAAGCAAAGTGCAATATATTTTGATCCTTTAAATAAAAACAAAAAAAACCAACCACCACCTCACACCGTGTTTCTTACTTTTGTTTTTGTTTTGAGGTTCTGTATGCAGCTCACACTTGCAGGGATGTATAATGGTAGGAATGCTGCTGATTCCTCTTTATGGAAGGAATATAGTTGCTGTATGCCTGTCCCCTTCACACTGTAGGTTCTTTAATTCCCCTGATGGTTTTGTCAATAAAATTGGGGGCATAATGAACGCTTAAAAAGAGACTGATGTTGGTTTTACTAACAGAAAATGGATCTGCAGTGTTTTTGTCACGGTTGATCTATTTGCTGAGGAAAGGGTAGTATGTACAGTGGAAAGGACACTTGATCTCTCTGCTATGCCAGATTCCAACAAAAAAACACAATTTTGTTTTGCCCTTAGCAAAACATGTCAAGTGAAGCAGGGAAAAAAAAAAAGCAACAGCTTTGAAATGTCACCAACTAATTAAGTACATTATCTTCTTGGTTGTCATAAACTAAGTGTGGGTTTGGATGCATAGCTGACAGTTTTTTACTTCCTTAGTAATAACCCTTTTAACTTGTTGGTTCAGTGATTTTGGTGCAATCCAGGCACAGAACTTTTCCCTAGTTATGTTTTTATACCCAGAATGGGTGCGGGAGGGGAGGAGAAAGGACCATTGACCATGTGTGATGGGTTCGGTCACAGAGACCCCCCTTGGGACTGTCACCTGATGTGCTGGAATTACCTTTGAGCCCATTTTCCCTGCCAGCCTGGGACTCCAGAACTGTGCCTTGTTGAGCCAGACATGCTAGCCTGCTGCGACAGAGACCCAGGTCTGGTCCACGCCCCCAAAGCTGCAGGCAATAACCAAAAACTGCTCAGCAGGTCACCTGTCTCCAGCACCCAGACACCCAGTTCCCAATGGGATCCAAACCCCAAATAAATCAGTTTGACTCTGTATAAAGCTTATACAGGGTAAACTCATAAATTGTCCGCCCTCTATAACACTGAGAGAGAGAGAGAGATGCACAGCTGTTTGCTCTCCCAGGCAGTAATCACTTACTCTGGGTTAATTAATAAACAAAAGTGATTTTATTAAGTATAAAAAGTAGGATTTAAGTGGTTTCAGGTAATAACATACAGAACAAAGTAAGTCACCAAACAAAGTAAAGCAAAAACATGCAAGTCTAAGCCTAATACATTAAGAAACGATTACAGGTAAAATCTCACCCTCAGAGATGTTCTGATAAGTTTCTTTCACAGACTAGATGCTTTCCTGGTCTGGGCCCAATCCTTTCCCCTGGTACAGTCCTTGTTAGTCCCAGCAGACATCTTAGGGGGAAAGTAGGGGTGTTCTCATGACTGGCAGCCCCCTTTGTCCTATTCCACCCCCTTTTATAGCTTTGGCACCAGGCAGGAATCTTTTGTCTCTCTGGGTCCCCACCTCTCCTTCTAAATGGAAAAGCACCAGGTTTAAGATGGATTCCAGTATCAGGTGACACGTTCACATGTCCTGTGGGACCCCAGCCTCCGTTCTTCCAGGGATGGCCCGTACATGCACCCAGGAAGGTTTACAATCAATTGTCCTAGTCAGTGGGAGCCGTCAAGCTTCCAAACCACCATTAATGGCCCACACTTTGCATAGTTACAGTAGGACCTCAGAGTTCTACTTCATATTCCTAGTTTTATACACAAGAATGAGACATTCATACAAATAGGATGAACACACTCAGTAGACTATAAGCTTTGTAATGATACCTTGCAAGAAACCTTTTGCATAAAGCATATTCCAGTTACATCATATTCACACTCATCGGCATATTTCCATAAAACATTATGGAGTGCAATGTCAGAATTTTCATATTACAGATGGTGACAACGGGCTCCAGAGGTGAAGTAACCTGTCTAAGATGACAAGAAGCTCTGCAACAGAGCTGAGACTCGAACCCAAGAGTCTTCGTTCCTGGTTCAGTGTCTTAGCCACCTGACTAATTAGCCAGTTCTTCTGTGGTTAATTACATGTGGAGAAAATGTGCCAGGCATTTACACCTGTGGATATGGCTACTGAAATTCCCTTTTCATTCTAAAAGCTTAAATTGAAAACAGATTTGGGTCTTCCAATAATAGGTCTTAAATCATCACTGTTTTCCTCCCCCTTCCCCCACCAGATTTCAAAGTATGACACCTGATAATTTCAATGACATATCCAAGCCTTTCTCCTACTTAAGAAGAAGAAGAAGAAAGGAAAAAAGGCTGCTAGATAGACTCCTAGAATGGCTAAGATTTTATGTTGAAAGACTCCCTTTCCACTTCAATAAAGCTTGATCAGGATGACTAACTGGGGAATTAAAACTTTCTTGCCTGTCTCACCTCTGTTAAAATTGAAGTGAATTAAACAAAAAAAGGGGTGGGGGAAGGATAGGATGACACCCAGCTTGATGGATCTGTATGGACTGAACTGCCATTGCTGCCTCTGGAAGTGATAGGTTCACATGGCAAGTGTTATGGATTGTTTCAGAACAGCCTATACTCTAATCTCTAGATTGTGCTGCCTAGGAAAGAAACCAATTGTCCTCCCCTCACATGCTCTTTCGATCTCCCACTGTCATAGCATGTACGTTGTTATGTTTTCTCACATTAGTATATTGCACTTAAATTACAAGTCCCTCTGTTGACACTTTAAGATGAATCAATTCAGCTAAAAGAGATACTAGAAGAATCTCTTTTCATTTCCTGAAGAACAGTCCCCTCTCACCAATGGCCATTAAGTCCCAGTGATAAAGCTTTAGTTACTACTGCTGTTCTCTTTGCAATCTGTCTCTACTGCTGTGCTGTTCGTGATTTTCTTTCACTTGGACATTTACAATGTTGAGGAGCTGGTTCATTCTCTCCATAAATTGTTCCTCAAGTGTTAATGAGTCTAGGAGCAGCAGCAGACTTGGTTCCAAAGCTCATTGTTACAGACTTTACTTGAGATCAGAAGCTAACTCTTCACATTTTTCTATGGCACCTGGAAATCAAATGGGGGCTAGAGGAAAGAAAGTAGGGGAGATCACAAAGTGATTTTGCCTTTCTAGGTGCACTGTAATTGGAAATGGTCACAGATAACATTTGTGCTCTCCTGTGTAAGGCATTTCAATGATGGCTATCTCCTTCAAATATTCAGTTATGCATAAAACTAACTATAAATGGAATTGTAAAGTAAAGTATGATGTGTGCGATGATCTAAAGGTAAACCTGTATCCTCCGGAATAAAAATTCTGGATGAAATCCTGGCCTCATGGAAGTCACTGGCAAAACTGCCATTGACTTCAGTGGCATCAGGATTCTGCTCCCTCTTCGAGCAACAGCTGCTTGAACTTCTAAGAATAAGGCTTCCATCCACAAGCTGAGTATGGTCGTGCCATGGACTCCATTTTCTTTTTTCTAAGTCACTTATAAGCCAGTTCGATATCTTTGCATATGTCATAAGCATCCTGAGTAGCCTCATGGGTTTCAATGGGACTACTCAATATGCATAAATATATCAGTCTGGCCCTATTTATTATATGCCGTATCATGCACTTACAGACAACAATTGTTGATTGGTAAGATTTTTGAACCGAGAAGTTTTTTAACTTAGCGTCCTTGGTGGCTTGTATGGTGGCTATTAAAGATTAACTTCTAGCAGACAACGCCTCCAACTTAATAGTCTTAGTATCTTTTTTGTAATATTTTTTATTAATCCATACAATCTTTGCTTGGTTCTGGTAATCTGTCTGTACTCAGGACAGTATCTTTCTTCTATGATACGTTAGGTCATGCTGACCTAGAACTGGCATTCATAGTCTCATATGGTTGTGGAAAACTTTTGTGGTACAAAAGACGTACTGTAGTCAGTTACTGCAAAGCCAGATATCTATGTTACACCTACCTAATAACTCAGCACAAAAATAATGCACTCAAAGGCCAACTCTGCGTTGGTGGTGCCAGGCATGAGTAAAGGTTGCTGTCCTAGCCTGGGGTATGAACTCACTGGGAGCTAGATTTTCAGGTATTATGGTGACAGGCATTGTGCCCTTGCCAAGTGGGAAATGGTATGCCTTGGGCTAACATTAGTTAGGAGCTCTTATCACAGGGAACTAATGCCACGTGACAGCCTTTTCTCTCTACCATTGCACCAATGCAGTATGTAACGCCAGCTATCACTGTAGGAATCAAATTATCTTTAAAAAGTACATTTAGGGATTGTTTATGGTTTAATGACTCTTGAGAGAATGAACGTGAACTAAATATATACCACTGTGTCAAAAACTTAACAGAAATACCAATCTGTCATGAGATTTTTGGGAGGTAACTTACTTTCTTGTTCTGGAATACCTTCTAAACATGATAACTGATCCTTTAATGAAAAGTCTCAACTTTTTGTTGAAAATTACTTTGAGGAAATTGGTGTTGATCTGAAGGCAGAGGGTGGTTAATAGAATGTTGCTAAGGAAAAAAGGATACGTGAGGTAGAAAGGGTTTAACAATATTGCTTGTTTTGCAGTACTAGCATCTCTGTTCCAATCATGAATTTAATAAATGTTTCACTCAAATTTGCTATGAAAGGGCCACATTTTTTTTGCAGAATTTAATTGGATCAAAGTACTGCACTTTATAAGGCCAAAGAAACAAGAAAATATTCATGTAACTGTATTTAAGCTTCAATAAAAGTGAAAATTCAGCCACAAATTGCTTAATAAATTCTCTGTATTTATATCTCAAGCTTTGAAGGTGGCACAGTTGGTGAACTAAAAAACGTTAACTGCTTGGTGTACCTGGTGGTGGTTTACTTTGAGTGCTCTTCTGTTGAGAGCATTAATATACTCAGCTTTTGATTGAGGGATAAGAAAACTCTCTATTCATGATCAAATTCAATATGAATGTAGTAGCTGATATTGCGTGTCTTTCATTGAGGACTACATCGTCCTAGGCAGAGGGATTTGATGATCTAATGGGTTTTTTCATCTTTGATTACCATGATTCTGATGAGAATTTGTGTTCAGCGTGGGTCTGAAGTACATACAGAAGGTCCTTCACCAGGAAGGATGGGTTTGGGGTTGAGCGAGGGAACAGAAAATATATTTGGTTAAAAGAATGCTGCCATGGGATTTATGAAATAGACTTTTTGCTCATTACAAACATGATTTAGAAGTTTGAAACTGGAAATAATTAACCAATTTTTTTCTGCAGTTGAATGAATACACATTGGTGGTAGTTGAAGGGTTGTTTGTGAATGCCAGGCTGCGGGAACTGAAGTATTTATCTTTGTGGTAGGGAAGGAAGCACAAAGAAAGACCATTAACTTTACAAATTGGTTTTAGGCCTATTGACCATAACGCTCCCTTTCAAATAGTCTCTGTATATCCTCTCTGAGGTCTTTACTTTTCACCTACTGCAAACACCTCTTTTAGGACTGTCCCTCACAAGGCCTCTTCAAATGCTCTAGATTCTGGAGCAGGGTGGGGTGCATATTCCAGCTTTGGAAAATGAAGGCCACTTAGGCATTACAAGAGGACACTTGTACCCTCCACTCACTTTGCAATAAATCTTTATGCTACCCAGCTACCAAGAATCATGTCTGTATTTTCTAAAAGCTATTAATTTTTTTGAAAACATTAAAGTACTGTTGTGATAATCGAGCCTACAAATTTACCCTGATTGTGAGCTTAACTGTAAGAAGAGAGTGTAGGTGGAATGGCACAATAACCTACAACAACAAATGCTAATGGGAAAAGTTGCAAAAATGAGACGCTGACTTAGTACAAACAAAAAGGCAGACTGATATTGTTCAGGGACTATGTTAAGATTGAGTGCTAAATAAGAGGAGTAGAGGACCAGGAAATAATGGATCAGAATTGGTGTGTTGCAAATTAGGCCTAATTGGTGGACAAAATAATGAAGGGATGGGCTGTTCCACTCATCACTTCCTTTTGGGGTTCTTAAAGAAAACTGGTAGAAAAGCTGACTGCAGCTGAAGTGAACTACACCATCATGACTGCCATCCCCGCCATCTCCTGGGAACCTGGACCATCTGGATCTTAATTCTGAGAAATCTTCTGACCAAACCAAATCACAAGAGAGGGCCAGATAACATCACCACCTCCACTGGCTCCAGCTAAATCCCAGCCAGCTGGGGTATGAGACTTTGTCCCCCACCATCCCTTTTCCTCCATGTATCCTTTTTGTTCCCTGCCTGATTTCTTCTTTCCTATCTCTCTCCTTTTTCCTTCTGTATCATAAGAATCTGGCTTAGCCAGCCAAGACTGCATGTTTTGCAATATTGCTGTAAGCTTGTGACCAGCAAGAGGCAGCTAAAGGCAATGTCCTAAATAGCCCAATGCTGGTACAAGTTTACCAGGTCTCAGAGTGACTAATAAGATTGTGTACTGTCTCTGTTTTTCCCCCAGCAACGAGATGGCAAAGTGGAAGTCAATGTCAGAGACAGAAGCTGTATTTTCTATCTCTGTTAGTTGTCCGTCTCTCCCTATTTTGCATTAAACCAAGCCTGTGCTCACAGAACCCAAGTTCTAAAGATACACTTTGCTTTCAATTTGGACCGAACATGTACCTAAAGTGAGAAAAAACAGGCCAGGTCTTGGGAATCTTCATTGTTCTCCTCAGCGGTTTCATCCTATTGAGTCTTTACCATGGGCCTGATTTTTCAGAGGTGTTGAGCATTCACAGCTCCCACTGACTTCAGTGGGAGTTGTGGGACCTCAGCACTTCAGAAAACTGGACCTGTAGGTTCTTAGTATTTGCCTGGTTTGGTATTGTATAGTGTATGGTTGCTTTCTCTAAGCTGATCACATGGAAGCTAGAGGTTGTTCCTGCAATTCACGGGCTGAATTTCCTTGTGAATGGAACTTCTCATGGAGCTGCAGCTGATTTACTGATTTGGTACTGTGGTATTGGTTCACGTTTTTAGGATTGATTTTACTGTTAGGATTCATTTTAATGTTTGGATTTTAAGAAATTGGTTAAACTTTGAGATTTGTGTGAGTGCATGGTATGAAAAGATATTACAGAGAAACTGAATACCATCAATTCATTTGCAAGAAAAATTTTGATTTTTGTGTATTTGGTACAGTGAGGAACTGAGATTCTCCACAGCGTGTTTGAATATAAGAACACTTAAGGGAAAATGCAGTTCTGTTTGCATGCAGATTCACCATGGGACATTTGAGGGAGGAGGAGGCAGTTCCTTTAATTAACTCCCCACTCCCACATGAGAGAGAGAGAGAGAATTCCTCCCATGTGAAATACCACACATTTTTAGGAACCAAAACAATGAGTCAGGGAGTCAAGAGTAAGGCAAAACTCAGCATTTTTAAAGGGTACTGTTTTAAATCTCAGACCTTATTTTCATTCCTCTGAACCCTGCTCAAAAAGATCAGTAGTAGCTAGAAACTGAGAGTGAGTGCAAACTTTCACTTGCACATTTCAGCTGCTGGCAGCCTGCTGAGATCTACCAGTGCCAGGTTCATAAACGAGCTGCATGTTGTAGGAGCCTTTTAGCTCCTAAAGTTGGTAGGATTTCAAGATGGAGTTAAAAACAGCAGAGAAAATACTTTCAACAAGTTTTTCCTGCTGCGGCTTGTTCCTTGACGTAACAAGTTCTTGGAAGGCAGATAAGCAGTGTACTGGCCCAGTCAGCGTGTCTACTATTCAGTCAGATTTTGACTTTCATGATATTAGTAAATTTTCTATTCCCTTTAGGCAGTTTTTTTCTAGCTCTTTCTTTCTATGAGTTTTACTGCATTTTCCATGTCCATGTTGCTTACTAACTAGAATTTGCTGAAGTGATTGTAAATTTTACTCATTATATTGATTTTGGCAAACTTTTTGTCTTTCCATTAATTCTGGGTGACTGACTCCCTACAATTGATTACCAATATTTCAGTTAGCAGCACAGGGCTGTGTATGCTGGAGATTTAAATGTAAAGATGATTGGTAGTCCTCTCCCAAACCCTCTCTACTGTGTTTCAAAGGGATTCTATAGGAAGCCCATAAATCTTCCTGCAGTTGAAACAATGCAGCAGAAACGTAACTTTATTGATTGTTCTTTAAAGACGAGGAGTGTTGCCAAAACCATTTTGGCCTGATCTGAACCAGATCCAGTTGGCAAATCTTCCACCAGGCACGGAGATCTAATAAATTCCACAGGCGCACACAGTCTAATGATAGAGCTGTGGGAGAAAAAAAATTGATTATAGGGTTCCAGACAATATCATTAACTTTTCTTGCTATAATACACCAGATGTCTTCACTAATAGACTATTTTTTGTTAATTTAGCTTTTATAGAATCCCATTGATCATTTAAGTTCCTTGATATAAGTGTTGAATTATAAATTTTAGTGTGTGTATGTGTGTGCACAAAAATGACAGCAGAAACTCTCAGGTGTCAAGAGCATATACATGTCCATTTGTAAATACTTGAGCAGAAATTAGATTATTGTGACAGGAACCTTAACTTTTTCATTACTAACTAATAGCCTGTTGTGTCTAATGTGTTCTGTTGAAGGAATGGTGGAGGGTGAGGAGAGGGAAGCTGAAAAATAGTCCATAAGAATGCTTTCTTGATCGGACAAGGATGATTTTTCCAGATGCCTGCAGTACCAGGTTGTTTAAATACAAATTACATGGCAGTGAAACAGACATCTTTGCCAAAGCAAAACGATGTGCAGTGCTGTAAAACGGGCTTAAAGTGAACATTTGTTTTCTTTGTAATGGAATGTACTGCTGTACTGCAGTACATAGTTCATTTTTGTTGCACCTGTGTTTTTCTCTCTTAGGAGAACAAGATGCCCTTGTAGTTGAGTTGGATCACTTACAGTGCCCATTTTTAGCCAGTGCTTTTGGTATGCTCTCAAGGCAGCAGTTTTGTTGAAGTGACACATCACAGAATTATAAGAATGCAAAACAGTGCTGCTGTGGCTCACTAGCTCTTGTATTTGTGTTAATTCTTCTTTTAGTGCTTGTCCCTATGTGTATGGGTGTGCATATGCTCCATGGACATGAGACTGGAGAATTCTTGTAAGCAGTGTCCATTGGTCCCCACCTGTGCCCTTTCTCTCCTCATGCTCCTATCTGAGGACATTGAGAGCAGTGTGGATTGACTGCCTCTCCAGTTCCTTCTGCCATGTGGTCTGAGTCAGAATCTCCAGTGTCTGGAGCTTCTCCATTTCTTGAGCTTGATCCTGGTCTTCAAACTTGTGGTGTAGTTAGTGTGAATCGTTTTATTAGTGTAGTTAATGAATGATAAGTATCCTCCACCCTAAGGACCCCTTCCCCTTCCCCCATATGGAAATCCTGGGCTTTAAATACTATCTCCTGTCCCTGCACTTTCTTGGTCAGTGATGACCACCAGCACTGCCTTTGTTGACTCAAAGAAATGTATATCTCCATCAAGTGCAGTGTCTGTCACTCTTTCCACAGCTGGAACCAATAGGTGGGAGAACATGGCTTAAAAAGCGCTTCATGGAGAAAGCCAGAGGCCTCACTCAGACCATGACCAGAGTCATTGAGGAGTGTGCATTCTAGATGAGATCTGACATGCGTGCAGGAAAGAGCACAATCAGGAACCCTTTGCCAGGGTTTCCTTGTGAGAACAGGAGACATTTTCATAAGCACAAGAATGGGCACTCCTCTGAGTACATTCTGAAGAGGACAGATCCCTCCCTGACCTGTCCAAGTTGGAGGAGCCTTTGTACCCAGTTTGCAAGGATTTAAGATGTCCTAAGGCCAGTGATAAAAGGTGCATAGGAGCAAGGCTTCACTGGTACCAGGCTACACACTGGCAATGATTCTGCTGCGGTACTGTCCAGTTTGAGATACCAAGAACCATCAGTACCATCGAAGAGCACCTGACCGGCGACTCATTCACTGGTGGTACAGCTACATCCCTATATGGATCTGCCAACCAAGAGCTTTTGCACATGGACTCCAATGGGACAGCCAGATAAGACCCTGGGCACTCTGGGGAGAATGTAGATATGTACCACTTCATAGGGGATCTCTGTTTTCCTGGATCAGCAGCGTTTCCTGTTGTTGAGACCTATCCTTGCCTTGGAGGTTTTGATCCCGTCAGGAGAAATGGGCTATGGGAAAAGAAGTTCATCACCGAATTCTCTCTAGTAGCCATGGTTTTCCTTCAATAGAAAGGATGACATTGCCAATTGAGCTGGATCTGAACCTTTTATCCTTGGGAGAATCAGATGTACTGGAGGAACTGTTATTGATTCCACCGACAGAGAGGAAGCCAGATAGGAGATCAAGAGCTTCCTGGAACCAGCCTTGTCCGGTGGTTGCTCATTCCTTGGGGACCTTCGCATCCCAACTTTGACCCTTCATACGGGCCCTGTTGGGGCCCATGGGACTAGTACATATGACACCCTGGGTCTTTGCCATCTGATAGAGAGTCATATCACTTCTTCCCTTCCTGAGTGCAACTAGAACGTCTTCCTGAACATGTAGAAGAGGAGGGGTATGAGCAGGATCCGCCAGTATTGACAGGGGTATCTTCCTTATCTCCTGTTTAGGCAGTTGCCCCAGCTTTGTTGTCTCCTTTGGACAACCAAAAGCAGTTCCAGGCACTATGGAGGCTATGGAGGGTGGTGGAAGAGTTCCAGATCTCTTTAGAGGAGGTCCAGGACACACAACATAACCCTCTGGACATTTTGCAAACCATGGGATCCAGCTGGGAAAGGGCTATATGGTATACACTAGCAACATGCATCTCTGCCCTTCATGGGGCAGAGAAGCTGTGCTTTGTCCTGGCAGAAGGAGCTGAGTTTTTATTTACCCATACTACACTGAACTCCAAGTATGACTTCCTAAATTATTCAAAGCTTCTAGATTTCAAAGACAAATTGCCACAGCAAAACAGGGCTCAGTTTTAGGCCCTTGTCGAGGAAGGCAAGCTGGTGGTCAGAACTTTGCTACAGGCTACAGTTGATGCTGCTAGTACACCAAGATCAATGGCAACGGCCATTGTGATGCACTGGGAATCATGACTACGTTACTGTCCCTGGAAAAGGAAACCGCTCTCAATGTGAAAGATGCATACTTTCATGTGAATAGTCACCTTTCCCACAGAAAATTCCTCCAGTTTATGGTTGGTCCAAACCACTATCAACAGAGTACTTCTATTTGGTCTAGCAGCAGCACCTGGGTCTTCATGAAAGCATTTTCATTAGTAGCCACAGCAGCACAGTTCAGGTGGGGTGGCTCCACCATCTTCCAAATTTAGATGACTGGCTTCTCACAGGTGGGGCAGGCCTAGAAGTCCTGACATCAACTTTGTTACTGTTCCATCTCCTAGAATCCCTGGGAAACAGTGAAGAAAACTCTACTGAGTCTACCACAGTCTGTAGAATTTATAGGAGTGACCTCAGACTTGGTGAGGATGAGGGCTTTTCTCACTATGGATAGATTTCATGCCCAGAGCAGCCTGATAGGCTAGGTTACACACCACACTGGAACACCAGGTCAGGTTTGCCCTCACTCTTTTGGGGGCATTTGGTGCCTTGTACTTTACGTAATGCCATTAACCAGACTCCACCTCCATTGCCTGTAGTCTTAGTTTCAAACAGTATGTACACCAAGCACAGCATGAAAACCATAGTAGTAACTCGCATCAAGGTGAGGGCCTCGCTGATTTGGTAGACAGATCATGGACAAGTGTGCATGGGTGTTTCTTTTGTAGCCCTTACTCCCAACAAGATGACTACAGATGCCTCCTTGTTGGGTTGGGAGTTTCACATGGGTGGCCACACGGCACAGAGCACTTGGATGTTGCAGAAAACCAAAATGTACGTAAATGTTCTGAAACACAGAGCAGTCTGAGAAACCTGCAAAGCTTTCCTCTAGTCATGTCATATCTTCATAATGTCGGATGATAAAATAACTGTGTTCTGTATAAGCAAGCGGGGAGGGGAAAGATTAATCTCCCTTTGTATAAAAGTAGTTAACTTATGGAACTGGTGTATCAGAAACCACATCACCCTATCAGCAGCGTACCTCTCCAGAGCCCATAATTTGTTGGTGGACAACCTAAGCAGGCACTTCACTGTTGATCACAAGAGGGAGTTATGCTATGCAGTGGTGAACAGCATCTTCACTCAGCGGAGAATTCCCAATTAGGATCTGTTCGCCACCTAGACAAACTGGAAATGCAGCAAGTACTGCTCCAGGGGAGCTTAAGGCCAGTGCTCCAGAGGCAATGCTCTCCTCTCCTGGACAGACCACTTGCTACCTTGGATTCTTGTATAAAATTTGACAGATAAGGACACAGACCATCCTCTGTCCAAATGGCCCAGACAATTCTGGTTCCCAAGTTTCCTGTGAATGTCAACCTGTCTGCCTGTCAGGGTCTCTTGACTTGAGAGAAAGTCAAGTTCATTTATCCAAGCCTGGATACTCTGTACCTCATGGCAGGTATATGGTTTATGGTCAGAGATGGTCATTGAACCTAGAACATTCCTGCTCTGTAGCTATACATGCTGTTCTTAATAGCTGAAGGGATTCCAGCAGAAAATGTTACCTAGTGAAGTCGGAGCATTTCTCTGCCTGGGCTCAGCAGAATCATACGTCTCCTGAAACAACAGATATTTCTGCTAGTTTGAATTACCTCCTTACCCTCAAGATGATGGGTCTTTCCTTTAGCTCTCTACTGGTTCACCTGGAGGCACTTAGCATGTGTCACCCACCAATGGACGGCTACTTTATTTTTTTACTCACCCAGTAATGTCTAAGTTTCTAAAAGACTTTATTAGAACCTTTCCACCAGTAAGGAAGTCAGCCTTTCGCTGAGAACTCTAATTTTGTTCTTTTATCACTCACTAAGCCACCTTTTGGACTTCTAACTGTGTTTGATGTCTCACCTGTCAATGCAAGTCACTTTCTTTGTTACCATCACCCTGGCCAGAAGGGTGGATGAAATTAGTGCCCTAATGGCAGACCTAACGTACACAATATTCTATAAAGACAGTCTTGCTATGATAACATCAAAATTTACTTATTTTGCATAAATCAGACTATCCACTTAACTCTGTTCTTTCCAAAGCCCCAGGCTTCCTGCAAGGAGAAAGAGGTCTCATTTATTTCATTGGAGGCGAACATTGGTATTTTACCTGCAAAGAACAAAACAGAACAGTCAGTCATTTAGACTATATGTTGCCATAGTGGAACAAGTCAGAGGACAAGCTATGTCCTCCCAGAGGGACCTCTAAGTGGATCTCTGGCAGTGTCCTACTTTATCAGTTGGCATGTGATATCTTTGCCCCCCTCATGCACAAGGTAAAGACTTACTTTACAAGAGCACAAGCAGCCTCAGTAGCAATGTGGAGCTCCATCCATACATACATTAGACATTCCACCTTGGTCCAAGTCTTCTCCACTAACACATCCTTTGAGGTGGTGGTTCTGCAAGCAGCCATACCTTCTGCATCCTTGCACCCTCCTTGCTTGTCAGTCACCCACAATGGAATACTCATAGGGACCAGCACTTGGAGAGTAAAGGTTATTTACCCTATTGTAAATGGAGAGCTTCGAGTATTCCACTAATTACCCTCCTTCTCCTCTGCTCCAGATCATGTCTGGATTTGCAGTAGAGAAGGGACTGGAGAGGCGGTTGTCCTGCCTTTCTCTTATACCCTCCAAGCGGAAATGAGGAGATCAAGGGCACAGGCACAGACCAACAGACACTGCTTCTAAGAATTCTACAAACTCATGCATATGGAGTTCATGTGTAACCACAATGGAATATACATGAGGACCACACATCTTGAAGAACTCTGATTATGATAGGGTAAGTAACTTCCATTTTTCCTGGGATGTTTTCTGTTTAAAAGAGGATGTATTACAAAACATTCAGTTGAAAAGCAAGTTCTTTGGTCATTGGTATATGCTGCCTTGTTTTTTTTCTTGCCTCCTCTCCCTTCCCTCCCCCTTCACCCCCCCCCCTTAATTATTTTAGTGCTCCTATCACCTTTAAATGATTTTGCCTGATAAGAGTGATGGGAGGGTTGGGTCACTTATGAAGAGCAAAATAGCATACTGTAAATGCTTTCCTTGTTTGCTTTGTTGTAGTGACGAGGAATGATTGAACACTACAGATTTAAAATCCAAACAACCCTTGCTCTTTATTCAGACAGCTGGGTTATGAGATACTGGAGTGTGGGTAAATAACTTACAGAATTATTTTATACAGTGGTTACCCTGGAGCCTGTCTTCTATATTTATTTTTCTGCTAGCCCTTTTTGTTGGGTGGGTTATATTATGGGCCTTTCGGAAGGGTGTATTGGATTAATAGAGAGGACTTCGGTTAGGTGTAATCTCATAACAAGATTTAATTTATATCTATATTTGTTTTATTGCTTTTTTGTTCTGTGCCTCTGCCAGTAACTGCTTCTTTCTCTTTTGCAAAAACATTGATGGTAGTGAACCTCAGTTAATTCTTCAGTTATTTTGTAATGTACATTTAAAAACAACAGGAAAGCACTCATCTGAGGAAGCTTTTAGTTTGTGGCTCTTTGTCAGCATGGATTAAGCAAGTCAACATGTAGCCCAAGCCTTGCTTTTCTTTTCTACCCCCATCTTTTTGCCTGGAGGAAGCATTTCTTCACCCACACATTTAAGTGCATGTTGGATCTCTCAGGATGCTACTTCCTAAGTAGTGGTATATCAAGAGTAATGCCACTTGATAATTGGTGTTACCTTGTGGGTAAATTTGAGGGACAGCACTGGAATCTGTTACTGCTCTGTTATGGCTTTAATACCTCACATTCATATAACCCAACCTTTGAGTAATAATTGTAGGAAGGTGGAAAATGAGGAATGAATTGGACTGTCATACATGAAGATTGTTTATTGCTTTGTTATTTGAGAGGGAGGCTTGTTCTGCTGTCTTTGTACAGCCGATTCTTAAGGCCTGCTAGCCTTTGTTATCTCACCCCTATTATTTAAAGGGGAGCAGTTTGTGCTGGAGTATACTCTAAAATATATCAGTTTTCACCAAAGACTTTTTCTTGCTTTTAGAGTGTATTATTGAGGGTATTTGCTTTACGGGCTGCCTCTTGCACTGCCATCTGCTCCTTTTAATCTAATCCTGCATTGCACTGAAGCCATATTGAAATGGTGGTTTTTACAACACCACATTGCTGTCAGAATGCCATATTTATAACTTTATTTCAGGACCCAGAGCAGAAAGGATGCTTGTGGTGGGAAGAACTCTTATCCATGCGTAGTTTCTGCTCAAGCTGGTATTCAGGAGCCTACCTAAATACTTCCTTGTAACCATATGAATCAAAATTCCCTACACATTGTAGTAATAATACCAGGCTCACTCTTGTATTTTAGCTTGATAGATCCCTTTTTGGGCTGAATTGTCCTCATTTAAGGACTTGAGCTCTTATATCTATGAAATAACTAGCTGAAAAGTCATGTCTCTTCCTACCGCAAGTTCTGATTTTTGGAAACTAATTTTCATCATCTGCGTCACCTTTGCCCTCCAGAAGCGAGCCATGTTTCTCAAGCAGTTACCTTCCCCCATAAAGTGCCATACCAGCAGCGATGTTCTAGATTGAAAACCAAACTCTGGTTTGAACAGGTCATATCTGGCTAAAATCAGGTGATTTCTCTCCTCCTTCTGAGATTCTGGAGAAGCGGTGGGATTTTGGGTTTCCTGTGAGAATGGTCTAGGATCCGCTCAGCCAGTGGTATGCCCCTTCCCACTGCCAAACTCCTTATTTCACCCCTTTCTTTCCGCCCCCATAAAAGGGCACACTTTCTCTTCCATATCAAGGCCCGTTTATTAGGGTTGAAATCATCACACCACTTCCTCCATATCAGGCCTCCCAAAAGAGTAGACTTGAGGACCTTTGTAAATGACAGGAGATTGAAGAGGTATGCTAGTTCTGCATTGGAAGCATCTGAATCAATTTGTGAAATATCAAAAGTTCACTGTGGAATTGAATATTGGTTGCAGCCCTTGAAAGACACTTCATTTTGATTGCCCTCAAGGAAGCATACCTACGCATCCACCATCATATAGTCCCATCAGAGATTACAAGCCTCAAAGCTAAGTCCCTCCTTCTCAACCTTTGTTCTTTGCACCTTCATCAAACTGTTGACTGTGATTACTTACAGCTGAGAGGGAGAATTCGGGATCGTAACTTGGGTGACTGGCTCATGCAGGGGAATCCTATTAGCACACCCAAGAGAGTTATCAGCAAGATGTTGTTGATGCTCTCTTGCTTAGGGCTGTTGGTGAACTAGGGGGAGAGGCTCCCTTCAGCAGTTTCAGAATAACACTTACCTTGAGTTGGATGTAGGCACAGCCCAAGCAAAACCTTCCAAGTCTTGTATTGACTAGGAAGAATGGTTTGTTTTTATCTCCTTTTAGCTAACATGTAACTCTGTGAAGTAAAATTCTAGGGAAGACCATGCAATCTGTAGTATTATGCATTAGGGGGTTGCAGTAAAGACAATGAGGGACCCTAGAGTTTACCTTGACCTGCGAATGCAATAAAAACTACAAAACTGCCTTGTCTTCACTAGGCTTTTACCTTGTGTTAGTTTCTTTAGCTAACAAAGATAACACATCGAAGTCTAGTTAAGACACACCTGAAAAGGATTTCTTCCAACAATGTTCTAGTTTAAAAAAACCAAACCGTGTGTTTCTCATGGGCATTTTAATCTCCTGGGAAGACCTGTTTCTAGTTCCACATTAGGTGCCCTTCCAGTGGGGAGAAATTCTGGAAGCCTTTGTTCTTATTTCTCCTGCAGAATAAATCTATCCAGGAGTGGGTGTCTCTCCAGTAGAATTGGTATCCAGATCCTCCCAGTATATTGGTCCTTTCATTCCTGTTATGGCACCAACCAACTTCAATGGTTTGCTACTTCTCAACGTTCCGATGAAAATGTTTCTACAGGTTAGGTAGCCTAGTGGATTATATGGGGCCTGTTCAAAAATGTGTTCTAGTTGGTATCAGTACCTGTGAAGCTCGAACACCAGGGGCCTCACTGCAACACCTCTCCATATTACCACAAACAAATGTAGTAGGTTTTCTCTTAAAAACTACCTAAAAGTGCGAGCAAAATACAATAATTTTAATGGCACATAACAGATTTGAACTGCTATTATGGAGGTAAATGCCATTCATAAATGGGTAGTAGTAATGTCAATAACATATAAATGGCATTCTATCAGGAAACTTTCTCGTTGTTTTCCTAATCACATTAAAATGAAATACAGCGAAACCTGCCTCAGTGATCATGTCTGCATCAGTATTTCTGGTGGGAATTTCAACATGAGTGGGAAATTCAACATGAGACTTCGTACCGCACAGAAAAAACTGATGATATAAGCAAGGCTTTTTCAGCCACATATAATGGAACATAGAAATTGCTCTCCTGGATCAAACCGATGGCCAACTGGTTCCATTTCCTGTTCCCAACAGTAACTAGTACTAGATGCTTCAACTGAGGGTTCAAGAAACACTGCAGTGACAGTGAATAGAATCGTAGGACTGGAAGGAACCTCGAAAGCTTCTTCTTAGGGAAGATTTCCCTAACCCCTACTACTTTAGAAGTTGGTTTAGGTATAATGTCACAACAGTAATAGTAGCATTATATATACAGTGTTTATGATATTCTAATATTGTCATGATTCCTTTAAAGAGAGAGTGTGTGCATGCGTGTATGTGTAATTTGCTAAAATAAAGTTGCCAACCGTCTATAAAAATAAAAACACTATAATGCAGCTATGGTTCCTCTACAAAGCAGTAAAATACATGGTTTGAAAGTGTAACTAATCACATGAAAGAGCCTTATATTTGCATGTATGTTGAACTGAAAGGTAAGGATTAATGTATAAAAAACTAAGGCAATAACAAATTATTTCCGCTAAACAAACAGAAAAGAAAATGTGCATCCAAAAATGGAAGAAAAACAAAAATTGTAACCAACCACCAAGTTTTTATGCTTTGTTCTCTATTTGCACTAATGTGAGACACAAGGAGGTGAGAAAAGACAGACCTGAGAAAATGAAAGAACAAATAAGAGTCGGCCATCATTACTGATAGCCAAAAGGCACAAAAATAGAACGTTTTGTTAACAGTGGGAAATCTGTGACCATAGCACAGCGTGAGTTAATGTATACAACAAAGAAAATAAATCCTGCAGTCTGCCTTTTTATAGTTTGATTCATACCTTTGTTCTAGTCTGAAATTCCAGTTGTTTGATGAATGAGTCCAAATTTCCTTTTTAGGTTTTTTGCTTTAAAAACCTCCATCAAATGGATTTTAGCAGCATGCTGCTGATTTATCATGTTTTGATTTGATTGGGTGCCCCATATAAAATGCTAATAGGCTACACTTTGAATCTGAGCATCAGAGAGAAACTTGCAGTGCTTTTAAAACAGAAAAATGGTGCATTTGCCATACAAAAAGAAACATTATTAGTTGTGATGCAGTTGCCCTTTGTGCCTGTGTGTTTACTTGATTGAAGCATCTTGACTGCAATGCTTTCTCCTTGAAGCCTGATTTGAATGGAGTATACAGCTGGATTGCCCCAGGGCCTTGTAACAATTTATAGTCTGGGTGGAAAGGCAGAAGTGCATAAAAAGACAGTTGTGAAATGCCACTAGTGCCCTGTAATAGAAAATCTGTGTATGATGACCTTGGCTGTAAGGGCCTGTGGGATCATTTTACTGTGATCCAAAGGGTTATAAAACAGAAAGAATTGCATCTCACCTTGGAAAGGGGGTGGGAAATTAAAAGGAAAGCTAGTTTTCTGAATTATGCAAGGGTAGCGTCCTTTTTTTCTTACTGTAACTTGAATGTAAAACAAGGACCCAGAATTCCTATCAAAATCTCTCTTTGGGGGATAATGCTTTTGAATGTACATTTCCTGGGGGTGAGGTGTCTCTAGCCACAAACACCGGTGTGTTTAACAGCCTCCTTCTGTTTGTAGATGAATTGGTGTTTTGTTCCTGAATGGCAACTAAATTAATTCCAAGCTAATTTTCCCTGGTCAGTTGTGAGGCTGCTTGACCTTTCCATTTTAGTGTGGAAAAAGTCCTGATTAATATAGATGCTGGGTTTCCCCCAGATTTTTTCCTTCTCCTTCAACCTTTTCTTGTCTGTATTTTCTTTTATTTCTAAAACCTTTGCTAGAGCAGATGTCCTAGGATTGGCATAATACTACCCTCATCAAGGATAAGTCTGCTATTAAGATACTGAGCGGACTTATTAATAAAAGAGATGAACGGATGAGACATTTGAAACGGTGTTTAAATTATTTAAAATAAAAAATTTAGTCCGCAAATGAGGATTGACTGCTACCTTTAATACAGGGAGCTTGAAATGCTACTCTGGTTTCACTGGGGCAAGTAGGGAAAAAAAAGTTCACATTAAGATTGGGGTGGGGGGTTATGAAGAAATGAATGAGGAATGACAAAGAATCAGAGGTGACGGTTTAAGGATTGCATGGTAGGAGCAGCACAGTGATTAAATTCACTGTTGCTGTCATTGAGCTGTAAGGCTGAAGATAACATTCTCTCCCTGTGCTGAAAACAAGAATCAATACAAACTCCTTGACAGGGGCTAAATTATTAAATAGAGCCTTTCTCACAATGTTTCATTATCTAGGATTTACCTCAGCTGGTGATTTGTCAGCAGTGCAGGGAGATTTGCTGGGCATTTTGTATTAAAATTATTCCAGCTCCATATGAATCCCTTTTGATAATTCCCTGCCTTTTCACAGAGCTCTTGCATAGATATGTGATATACTTTTGCCGAGATGGCACTTTGAATCCTCTATTTAATATTGGTACAAAAATACAGTGTTACGAAGACAGGGTTGAGTTTTTTCCTTCACTCTTCTTCCTCCCCGCCCCCTCTTATTGTAACAGGTTGTTTCGGTGAAATTCTTACTAACTGCCAATTTCATTTGCTTACCTTTGGCATGTTATGTGAGCTAGATAAGTTGAATACCTGGAGTTCTGTGTATTCTTTTAGATGGCAATTCAGAGATGTTGTGTTTGAGGAGAAAGGTACCTGTTTATTCTATGGCATTTTAAAACAGTGGTTAGCCTCTGAAAAAAGAAAAGGAGTACTTGTGGCACCTTAGAGACTAACCAATTTATTTGAGCAAAAGCTTTCGTGAGCTACAGCTCACTTCGTCGGATGCATACTGTGGAAAGTACAGAAGATCTTTTTATACACACAAACCATGAAAAAAATGGGTGTTTACCACTACAAAAGGTTTTCTCCCCCCCCCCCCCACTCTGCTGGTAATAGCTTATCTAAAGTGATCACTCTCCTTACAATGTATATGATAAGGTGGGCCATTTCCAGCACAAATCCAGACCCCCTCCCTTTTTTTTCCAACACACAAAAACCCACTCTCCTGTTGGTAATAGCTTATCTAAAGTGATAAAAAAAAGGGAGGGGGACACACCTGGATTTGTGCTGGAAATGGCCCACCTTGATTATCATACACATTGTAAGGAGAGTGATCACTTTAGATAAGCTATTACCAGCAGGAGAGTGGGGTGGGGGGAGAGAAAACCTTTTGTAGTGGTAAACACCCGTTTTTTCATGGTTTGTGTGTATAAAAAGATCTTATGTACTTTCCACAGTATGCATCCGATGAAGTGAGCTGTAGCTCACGAAAGCTTATGCTCAAATAGACTGGTTAGTCTCTAAGGTGCCACAAGTACTCCTTTTCTTTTTGCGAATACAGACTAACCCGGCTGTTACTCTGTAGCCTCTGAAAGTGACTGATAGTGTCACTGAACTTAATGGAAAAAATATAGTACCACTTTTTCTTTTGTTGTTGTCTGCCTTTGAAGGTACATATAGAAACCACCAGTTTAGGGGAACTAGCCCGATGTATCTGAACATCTCCCAGTGTTCGGGAGGAGAGGACTCTCAAAGGGTATCCTCTGCCCCTTTTGATGTTGGCTGGAACCTAACATTTCATGACTGGCTTTCCCTCATCCAGAAAAGTGCATTGGTTTATAGAGTTTTTCATGTGTAACGTTGGAAGTGTCACTTACAGCAGTGCAACTACAAATAATCTTTTGCAGAGTTAAAAATCATTGCCTCACAGTCACAACAGCCTCCCTGGGAAAGGGAAGCAGCATTAAAATTTGGGGGTGGGGGTTGTAAAATGAATGAGATGAGTATTGAGACTAGAAAATAAATAGTTGAGAGTTAGAACTATTTTCTTGTGGTTAAACCCCAGCTCCTCCTCCAGTCAGCCCACAGGGCCTAAATTTTTACCATGTGAATCCAGATCTTAAATTTAGGGGTACTGCGGAAAGCGTCTTTGAAAAAGAATCCTCATGTGATCACCCTTTTAGCTGCATTGCCTCTTAATGACTTTGCACCACTGGGCATACGGAAGGCCACTGGTTTGTGTTTTCAGAGCTGGCTTTTAGCCAACTGATAAATAAAAAGCCCTTTTGGAAGATACTGAGGATTCACCCCTGACCACAACAAAGGAGCTGCATGAGCTCTTTCTACTGGCTCCAGTGAAGAGCTGCAGAAGCCACTCCCACAGCAGAGGAGTCATTTGCACTTTGTACTGCTGCTGGGGAGGAGCTACTGGCCTGTTTGCGTGCATGTGCTACACAGTTCTGAACGACAGAACATGGTGGACAGTGCATAGAAACTGTGTCTAATGATGGTCGTCATCTCATTTAAATCAGAAAAATACTCCAATGATTTTAAAGCTCTTTTGAGACGACTACTTCTACGTAAAACAAAATGTGAATTTTAGGAATCATAGACACTTAAATAAAACTTTTATCATGAACTACCATGCTCTTTCTGTGAAATTACAATTGCATTATTTTACCCACATTCTTATTTTACCCTATTAAAAACAGAAAAATACAAAACCAAAACAAATTCCATTAAAATCCAAAAAATACTGTCTAGTTATGATGAGCCAAGGACAGACCCAGACTTTGGGAGAAGACAGAACGCAAAAAAGTAATTAAATCTCATGGTGGTGAAGTATAATAAGAATTGCTTTTGTCATACTGTGTTATCAAGAGGGAGCTATAAGTCTGTGTACACGAGAACACCTTTAATGGAATATCAGAGGGCTGATTGTAGCTATTTAAACTAGTGCAAATTTATGTGTATCCTTTGGAAAAATCTAATTGTCCACATTCTTAATTATACAAACCCTTTCCTCATTGCAGCGTAGCAGCCCAGAACCCTTTGACTTTTGATTCCCCACTGTCTTTTTTCCTTGTATTCCTCCAATGTAAACATCGTCATTTCCTACACCTGGTGTTCAGATAATTGGCTGTTAAATAAAACAGGAGCTGCTGTCTTGAAAACAAAACAAAAAAAGTGTTACTTCTGCATTTAAAAAAATAAATGGTACATTTGCTGTTTAACAGCTACTGAGAGCAATTGGAGTTAGAACAAATTTAGCCTTTTCTTTTAGTGTTGAATAGTGAGGGCATCTGTCATGTTTTAATAATGCTTCTGACCTTTAGGATTATTGAAGTTGAAATTTTCTCTCTGGTCATCAGGGGGTACTTGAGCACTGTCAGATTTTTTTTTTCAGTGTTAAGTCTCAAAAGATACATTGTTACACTTCATAAGTCACTAAAGATAATTCATTAGAGAAATTTGTTTTCCCACTTTCAAATTGGTTTTCTTTATAAGGAAGGTAAAATGTCACTTTGATCACTAAATTCTCGTGTTTTGTTCTTGCTTGGCTGGGTTTCACTGGGAAAGGATCATCTTGCTGGCTTGCTTCAACTTGTTCTTCAAAGCAAACTGATAGCTTATTAGGTGAAAATATTCATATGCAGTACAGTGTGTGGATGTGTAAGACATAATCAACATCCCACCACCAGATACCCAAAAAAGACACCTCTCCTAACTATAATTGCAGTAGAGAGTTATGCTGCTTTCCTGTGTTGTTATGGCTGTGAAATTCTGTATGTGTAGGGGTGATTGGTGGTACAATTTGAGTTCATTATTTTATTATTGTAACCATAAAGTTATAATTTAGGGTGATTAAGCATAATTGTAAAGTTTCACCACATTGAGAATAACTTAGAACACACAAAATAGATAAACATTTTCAACAGTGTTGCAGAAACTGATTAAGACCTACTGGACCATGGCCTGTCATGTTTTCTGAACGGCGCTGACAACAGTTTTGTCCCATCTGCACTAGCATTTCAACTGTTTCAAACACCAGTTGGAGGTAAGGGCGTGAGGGAGGGAGACACCAGCTGCTGACAACGTCAGCCATGTGACACTTTCCCCTAGGATAGGGTAGGTCAGAGGAAGAGAGAACCTGTCAACCTGACAGAGTAAGTCATATACAACCTCAAAGCATATAATAACTTTACTTGTTGTCCCAAATAAACTAGATTTGGAAAATTGTTCTGTATTTAGCCAGGTGGTTACCCAAACCAGAAAACCATCCCCACCCTAATTCCCACTCTTTGAGAGGCAAGAGTTGGGTAATTGACTTGGAGCATTTGGCCTGAGTTACGGTTGGGTTCTCATACAAGAGCCTGTGCCTTTCTGCCAAGCAGCCTCTCAACTGTGGGAGGCACTCCGGGTAACCATCCACAAAGTCACTCTGCTGTCCTCCTACAGATCCCTCCTTAAAACTCTTCTCTGCCATGAAGCACACAGAAAACTTGACAGTGGCATCTGGTGTACTGCGATGACTGCTTTTCATACTTATCGGTATTGTTACCTTGCTCACCTGTTACATTGTTACATTGCTCACCTGTCCGTTTGCCCATCTGTTGCCTCTTGTCTTGAACAAGTAAGCTCCTCAGAGCAGAAACTGTCTTTAGTGTTTGCACAGCGCCTAGCACATTGGGTCCCATAGGTGTTACCACAATACGAATAATAAATACTTAATGTATAAAGATGGCCAGTCCTTTATGGTGCTGGATAAAATGCTGGATGCCATCTGTGACGGGCACGGAGAAACCCTGGTGAGTGTAAGGAGTGGCAGGATGAGACTGAATGTGGTAGGACCACAGGGATTCAAGAGCTAGTGCAGAGGCTGTGATATCTTCTGAGTTTGGGTGGGGTGGTACCATTTAAACTCCGGCTTATACCACATGGAGTACATCTACACAACAAAAAAAAGACCTGGGTCAGCGAGTCTCAGAGCCTGCATCAGCTGACTGTGCCTTATGGGATTTGAATTACAGGGCTAAAAATAGCAGTGTAGACATTCCCACTCAGGCTCTGGGACCCACCTCCCCTTGCTGGGTTTCAGAACCTGAGCTCCAGTCTGAGTGGTAATGTCTACGCTGCTATTTTTATTTCTGTAGTGAGCCCAAGTCAGTTGACCCCTGCTCTGGGACTCGCTGCTGTTGTGCGTTGTCGCAATGTAGTCATACCCATAGAGACAAACGCTGTCCCTCTGGGAAACAGGCAAAGTCAACTCCACCAGATGACACCCCCATTCTAGTCTTCTACAAATGAAATTTGCTGTGCTGCAGAAGGCCTGTTTTGAGGGCATACATGGGATTTAAGTGCTTTGTAGGCCGTCTGCTGGCTGGCCTTCTGCAAGTGATAAAATTCATCTTTAGATGCGTAAACAAGAAGGCCAGATTGTTCTGTACCTGGGAGTTGGGGTATGCATGGAGTAAGGATGTCATGGATGTGCGTTTTTGGCTCAGTAATCATTGAACACTGAATACCAAACCTTGGAGAATTTAAACTTGTTATTTTGATTAAAGTGATTTATTTTAAATCAGCCAGTATTCATTGTGTGCTGTTTGTTAGAGGGTATTTAAGAGGAAATAAATAACTCTTTAATTAAATTAGTATTGTATAAGTATTCTTCTCTGCTTTCTAAGGAGAATTTCTTTAATACTTCAAAAAAAAAAAAAGGGGGTGTTTTCCTGTTGGTGTCGTTTTGCCTATATCTGTCCAGCCCAATCAAAAATACTGAGAACTTTTAAAAAAATTGTGTTTATGAGAAACAAATCCTTGATTTTATTTTACTGTCATCTTATTTTTCTTTCTGCATATATACAAGCTGTAGTGCTTTTCTTTGTAAACCACTCTGTGTTCCAGCCACCTCTTCAGAGTGCTGACATAATTCATGTGAAGGATGATATACGTAACAATAGACGGGCTGCTTGTTTTCTTTTTAAATGCAACTCTCAAAAGAGCAAAATGCCAGGTATAATTACGGCAATTGGCATAAGCAACCAACCAAATGTAAGGATCCTTCTCAGAAATGAAATGCTGATATGGCTAAAACCATGAAGCTATAAAGATGCAAGCAGGTGCTCCGCTAGAATAATTAGTCAGAATTGAATAGCAGGCTGTAATGGCAGGGGAAGGGAAGTTTTTAAAGCCTCCTTTGGCCTAATGGATAGAGCAACGGACCTGGGGCTTGGGAGACCTGGGTTTTATTCCCAGATTTGCCACCTGTAGGATGACTTTAGGCAAGTCACTTCCTCTCTCTCTGTGCCTCAAGTTCTTCATTTCTAAAATGGTGATAATGATGAGATCTAGGGATGAAAAAGGCTATATAAAAGCCAAACATTATTAGATGAAGGTAAGGTTTTGAGTTGCAATTTGAGTAGTATAAAATGATTCTATGGTTTGTAGGGCAAGCGTACTAAAGTGATAACACATCACTAGTTGGAAAACCCCCCACCCCCAAAACTGTGGATGGCTAAGGGGAAGGTGCAAAGGTGACCATGACTGACTGAAAGCTTGAAGTGGGCTTAGAGTTGGTTGTGTGATCAGTGACTTCTCAGGAATGCAAGAGAAATTGCTATAAAGCACAGAGCTGGACTGGAAATGCCTGGCACTGTATATTCTTCATGATACTGTTATCCTTTCCAGTAGGTGGACACCTCGTGGAGACAGGAATTTTCTTTCCAGGGCAGGGTTCTCTTCAATATGATTCCATCCTCAGATTGGCTCTTCAGTGCAACAGACAAGTTTTGCCTGAAGATTAATTCTTTGTTCCTCTCTCTGCGACTTTACCCTAGTATTCAATGCCTTCACGGATTCCTTGAGGCGTCTTTCAAATAGAGGTACAAATGGTTCTTGGCTCATCTAGGTGAGTAAGAGAACTGCATTCCAACAAATGACTCTGTCTGATGTTGGAGAATAGATGGGGGTAAGCTTTCTGAGGCTTAATGTAGATTAATCTGGAGGGATGTAGTGGGAAGCTGATGGAAAAACTGATGAAGGCAAGTTCTGCACACCTGGTTGAGGGAGCACATCCACCATTTGTGACTCAGGTCTGCAGAATTGGGGTTCTGTTTTTAGGGCCAGGCCTCCTTTTTGAAGATTGAATACCTGCTGTAGCCAGAGAAGTATTTTTCCATCTACCTTTGACAGTGGAACCTCTTCTCTCCCATGCTGTTACTGTCATCCATGTCTTCATCACTTTCAGGCCAAGCAACCGTCATGCATTCTACAGGGGGCTGCATGGTGGGATCACTCAGAAACCCAAAGTAGTGCAGAAGGTAGTGGTCTGCCTGCTGAGCAGTGCATTGCAGAGGGAACATGGGACGGATACTTTGAGAGCCGTCCTGGCTTCAGGTGCACTTTTGATGTGGGTTGGGGGAGTTGGAGGTCCTGATCATAACACACAAAGCCCGAAATAGTTTCTCTCTCCTTGTGCCATACTGCCAGAGGCAAGGGTGCTGGAACAGTGCATATAGTGGAGGTGCTGAGAGCCATTGAAACAAACTGCAAAGCCTGTATATAAAGGAAAGTCTTCAAGCCGGGGGGTGCTACTAGTTTCTGCACCTATGGCCACAGGTGACCTAAGCAGAGGCCCTCAAACAGCAGCTCAGTTTATGAAAACAAGTCAGAGGCAGCTGCTGCCAGAACAGCTTCCATGAGGTTTCTGTAATTCTAGGACATGCTTCCTTTCTTGGTCCACCACAGCCTGGGTTGGTTAACCACCTGGACGTAGTGCAAAGCATATCCTTATTCAGAGGTGTTTAGGGAGGCTGGAGATTCATAAGGGAGCAAGGGGAGTAGAGGCAAAGGACAATCTGGTATGGTGTCATGATGGGGATGGGTAGGCAGGTGTTACAGTGTGTGTTGAATAGGGTAGTCTTTAGATCTTTTAACTGCTTGTATCTTGAGAGGTGACTAGAGCTCTAGACAGGCATCAAATAAAAATGAAAAATAAGCTTCCAGAATTGTTCTTCTGGGACGCATCTAGTGATTTGATGTAGTGGTGTCCTTGGATGTGTGAGCTGGAGTTGGGTTGTCCCACCCATATGGCTTTAAGTTTCTTGAGGCCCAGCTATCTGGGCCAGCATAGGAGTCTGATGGAAACAGTAATTCCTCCCTGATGATGCAGTGCCTTAGTGTTTCCTGCCTAGACAACCTTGCCGCACTGGATAGCTGGAGACAATGCTCTAAGTGTTGGTTTGTCATTACAAAGGTTTTATGAAACTGGGGCAAGACAAGAAAGCATGCTTCTTTCACAGCTTGGAATATTGTACCCCCAAGTCATGGCTATAAAAAAAACCCGTGTAATTATCAGGTAAACAATTACCCTTATGTTCTTCCCAGCATCAGACACCTGCCATATGACTAAGCTCATTGACAATTTACTGCTTGTTGCACCAGTGAACTCCAGGTATTTTTAAATTTAGTAACAATAAAAGGAGTTGTCTGTGCATTACCAAAGTGCCTCACATACTTGTTGTATCAAGCTTCATTACTTTGAAGATACAGAACGTTTACAAAACATCCTGGGAAGTCTTTCTACCCCCTGTGGGTTTAAACTAGGTCACACATGGTAGAATTAGACTAGTTGACCTTCCCTCTAGATTCTCCAAATATTTTTCTGTTCTTCAGATCCACTCCTATACTAATGAGTTACTTGTCAGGCAGATGGCCAGACAAACAGTAGGAATTATGTGCATCCCTCCTGGATATCAAGTCAGCGTCCTTCGTTTTTCCCAGGCTATTCTGTCATTGCCTGAGATAAGTGGGTCTTTTATGGCAGTGGTTTTCAGCCTGTAGTCTGCGGACCCCTGGTGGCTTGCAGACTATGCCTAAGATTTCCAAAGAGGTCCTCCCCTCCTTTCAATGTTTTTTTGGGGTCTTCAAATTAAAAAAAGGTTGAAAACCATCATTTTATGGCTATGATTAATTTATTTTTTCCCATTTATTAGCCTATGGAAGCCATTGGAAATGCCACAAAAGTCCTAAATTTAACCTGATGTTGTGGACTCGTTTAATGTTCTCCCTTCTGCTACTGCGTCTTATGATAGATAGATATGCATCCTCTCAGTGAGAGGATGAGTAAGGAAGAGACAGATCTGTGATTTTATTTCCCTGTGTCAGAAATCTAGTGACCACAGACCCAGATCATCAGGCTCTGACCTGTAATGTTACGAATCAGATTTGATCAGTCTCTCCTGAAGAGAGGATTGTTCTACTGTCACAGACACTTCACCACAAGGTCATTGAGCTTTCAGTCCTGGCTCTCCCAGACTCCAGAGCCATATCTAGAGGAGAGCTACTACGCACCCTCTTCACTTTTCAAGTTGAGTTTTCAATGCAATGGGACCATCACCATGCAGTCAGTGTGAAGCTTTGATGGGTCAAATTATGAATTTAATGTCTTACAACACTGAATTTCAAGGTGCCGCTGCTGGCTGGTATATCCCTTGGATGGCTCTGAAAAAGGTGAATCTTCTCTTCAGTTTTGTCAACGGAATCCAATACAGACAAGCAATTAAAAGAGGAAGATATTTTTCCTCCTCCAACAGTAGAAGTGACCTGGCCACTACCATCTGTTTACTCCGTGCAGTTTCGGTGGAAAAGCTGACTAATAAGATGTAGGTAATTGGACATCATTGTAACCCAAAGCTTTTATAGCCCTCTCTTCAGATACGCAGCCATAAAAGATCCACAGGCTTCATGTATACAATAGGATTCCAGTATTGTCACTCAGTCTGTGTCTGCAGGTTTCTTGAAACTGTGTTGGTCCCAGGATATTAGAGAGACAAGGTAAGTGAAGTGGTATCTTTTATTTGACGACCTTCTGAAGTTGGCCCAATAAAAGATTTTACCTCACCCACCTTGTTACTCTGAAGCCTAGAATGTCTGGTGAGTCAACCTAAAGCGATGGTTGAGAGCTCTCTTTGTTTGGAATATCACTAAGTTCAGTCATCACTGGGATTCGTAGTTTTACTGTCCAATATTTAAGGTCTATGCAATATTGTCTTTACGAATTACACCTGTGCAACAGCATGGGCTTCCAGGTGCAGAAAAATGTTTCTATGCCAAGTCAAGAAGCCTTAGATGATTGTGATATTAGAGGTAACTCATCCAATCACCACGGTTACTCTATAGATAATTTGCATGCAATAATTTCATTGGTTGTATGAGGGAGACTGCACAGATGGTGGATTACTTGGCCCAACTGCCACAGTCATCCAACCGCACAGGCTTTCAGCTACTGTTCTTCATGGCGAATGAACATTTTGGGAGGCCTCTTCATTTTTATAGCTTAAATGGCTGGAAATAATCACCCGCTTCAAACGCTTGAAGGAGGATATTCGTTCAGAAGACCCTGCAGAATAACTAGTATGCAGCCTCATTTGCACAACAGTTCTTCCAGGTACTCACAGGATTCACGGGTAATGTAAAGCCACATGGCACGGAACTGAAAAGGCCAACCCAGTAGTGCTGCTATTGAGTTGTTTATAGATTGCTGTATGGCACACACAGCAGTAAACATGAACAATGTTTGTGGGTTTATGACATGTGCAAATCAAAACTGGAAAGAGTGGGTTAAGGGAGGGGTTAAACATAACCTTGCAGAAAGATGTAGGCAATTTAGCTTTAATACAAAGAGCATCTCTTTAGAGAAACACGTTACAGCTGTTTATACCCTAGTGGCTGCAAACATGGCCTGAATATTTCATTTATAGAAAGATTCTAGTAATTAAGGTAAAAGAATATACATGCTTCACTACTGTGAAGCATAAAGACCTAATTTATGCTCTGTATCTACTGTAGTTATTACTGACCTCAGGCTGTTGAACTTCCTCTTTATGCATTGCCAAAATGCGGTGACTGTTTTCAAGGGAGTTGTTCTCCATGAGTTTAAAGAGAATAAAATGGGCCTGTTAACGAGGACCAGGTTCAGTAGGTGCTTCGTAGTGTTCATGTTTAAATAAAGCAATTAGGTGCTTTGGTTCTTTGATATATTTAATCCTTAAGGCCTTGCGAAATATAAAGAAGGTACCTAATCTATAATATCACACACTGTACAATACCAATCAAGACATCTAGTGCAAAAACATCACTTTTCATAGCCTTTCTAATACTGAAGAAATTCATTACCAAAATCCATTTGTTTCCAGGTGTGGTAATTTTCAAGCCCACATGTAGCGCAGTGCATTGCATGTTGGTATAGAAAAATTGCTCATAAAGTTAAGAATTCTAGTCCCCTGTGCTCTGTTCACGATCAAAGGAATCATTGTGGGCAAGGTAGACTGTGATTGAGTGCAGCTCTCCATTATTTGTCAGGCAGTTGACTGTCAAAGTCTTTGAAAATTGAGAGCATTTCAGGTGCTGTTTCTATGTTTTTTTCTTTTGAAAGCGCCAAACATTTTTCTAATCTAAGCTTTTGAGTTTTGTAGCAGTTTGGACCAATAAACTAAAAACTTCACACTCTGAAGTGCAAAATTCCATGGACTGCGGTAAAATACCATCATAAATCTTTCATCTGGAAAGTGCAGCTGTTGTTACTTTCTCTGCACTCCTCGGTGTAACCTGCTACTCTGTGTAATTCTGTCTACCACATAATCTTCACCTCTGATTAGGCAGGGCATGTCCCCTGGATGCACTTCCTTCCCACGTGCTCTCTGTTTTCAGTGCCGAAGGGTGAGTAGCTGCAGTTGGTGTTAATATTTGCCTTTTGATGCCAAATACAGGAAGGTAATTAAACCGTGTGAACACACTGGGCCAGGCGTGCAAGCATCTGGAAGCATATTGAAGCATGTCTGCGTCTAACTGTATAGTCAATGGATAAAACTCTAACGACAAGTTATGCTTGAAAGTTCTCATACATAAGCATCACAGCATATATAGTATATTCTATTATTATGCCCAGTGAAAACCCCTCTGCCTGTAATATGTGCACCATGGCTTTCATGCATGTAAATGTTCAATAATACCTTGGCATAGCATAGCTCATTGTGTCTAATCATAACTGTTTTGAAGTCAATAGGTGTTGTGTGCACTCAGCACCTTCCAGGTGTAAGCAGCTCCCAGTCCCCTCAGATCTGACAGCCTTTCTGCAAGGCTCAAATAAATTAAAAGCATGTGGCATTTGAAAGACCTGTGTAATGTAATGAAATAGTACCTTCAGATACACACACTGCTTATGTGGGAGGAGGTGGGATTCAAAGGAGGGATGGAGGGGCAAAATGCAGGAATTGTACAGAGTTCTCAGTGTTTAAGATGTGCCAGATCAAACAAGAACTGAATAAGCTTCTCCCTTCTGTGTTTGTAACAAAGGGAGGTAGTACAAAATCACATGCTGTACAGTCTTAATTTGTATTCAGCTGTTTCTAAATCAAATTCCTTCAGGTATTTTAAAGGCCCTTTTATTGGAGTGCTAAGTTGATGGCAGTTCTTGAGATTTTTTTTATCATGTTGAGAGAATTCTTAACTGGTGGAGGAAAAATATGGTTTAAATGATCAGCTATCTCAAAAATAGCCAAATGGGGTTTTACCAGAGTTTAATCTGATGAATGGTTTTTTACATCCAAGTTGTAAGATAATATTTTTCTTTGTTTAAAATGTTCTGCTAGAATTGGCAGTTATGAATAATGGTTGGACACAGAATTTTTAATTAGGTGCCCTGTTGCTTTGAAGAAGTCTCTAAAAATTGCCTTGCTTAGTTATTATAAATCCTTATGTGCAAAACGATGAAAAAAGTATAAACCTGCAATAATAATACTACACAGTGGTTTCTGAATCAACATTTTAAGTTTGGAAAGGATTAGCCTTTCTGCCAATGTCTCTAGTAGTTAAGTAATTTAACTGAACCATTATAGGAGGACTGGATAGCGCATGGGACTTGTGATTGGTCACAGAGCGTTTTTCTTCTAGGTCACTGGTTCAAATCTTGGTCAGGTTGGTGTAACTGAAAGTCATCAGCACTTGACCACCCTTGGGCTGCTGAAGCTGTTTGACTCATGGCTTCATGCAGACTTCATTTAATACCTGTGTGTTAGACTGACTGGATTGACACTCAGCTTCTTTGGGGTCACCTTAGAACATACCTCCTGCCCTTCCAAGTAGCTAAAGCAGAACGCAGCACCGCTCAGGTTTGGCCCCTCCATAGATGAAGCTGAAGGGGCAGAGAGGCCAAATTTAATTTGTGTTTTGACCTAGTGCATGGGGCTGCAATGCCACTCAAATTTGGCTTGTCTGCCCCTCTGTAGATGAAGGAGTAGATGGGCCAAACCTGAGTGACATTGTGACCCTCTGTGCCAGGTCGCAATGCCACTTGGCTTGAGGGCCCTCTCAAATAGGGGGTCTGGGGCAAACTGTCCTTAAACCAAGACAGGAGGCTTGGGGGTCAAAGTGGGACAGTGCTGCAAAACCCAGGGGCAGGTTGGGAGGTCTTCTTTAGAGGGAGTTATGGTGCAGATCATGATCTATAGATGTACTGTACATAAAAAAAAAAATAAACATCTTTGTGACCCTCAGGACTCCTGCCTTTCCTTGTGTTTTGTGTACATTATTGGTGGGTCATTAAACTGCATGACTCTGACATGCGTGTTTGTGGGGTGGGGGCGGCATTGAAGACTTGAGGGGTTTAATCCTCTTGAGAAATTTTTTTCCCCTTTCATCTTACCCCTTCGTCATCTTTTTTTGAGGACTTTCTCTTTATGCCAGGTAAACATGTCCATTTTTTCCTCTAGTATAGTTATTTCTGGCTTTAGCATTTTCAATATCTAGCTATTTCCAGATGAATGGAGGCCATCTTTCCAATCTATTGGTTTAGATTAGATTGCAGCCTGTGGACCCTGGCTTCGGGTTTATTTATTTAGTATTGATTTACATATAGATACAAAGAGTAAATATAAAGCCCTGTGCTGCTAATGCTAGCTGCTGATGTGGCAACAGATACCAACTGTCTGTCTTAGAAATTCCCTCAACAGCATACTACAGGGTCTGTGCTTTTGTCTTGTTAAAGTTGCTTAAGGCTGCCGCTCTATCTTCTTGCACAATTGCTCTGATTTGTATCACAATAATTATTTACGTTGCGTTTTTAATGAATGTAAAGACATGACCTTATTTATCAGACAGTCTCCAAACTCCCCATAATGCATGAAACATGAACATCTAGTGTGGAAAATTGAGCCTTATCTGACTTCTTCAAACCATAACTTTTTGAATAAGCAGCATGTGTCTTTTTTAAGCCCCTGTTTGTCACCAGTGTAGACCACCATAGTTGTAGAAGTTTAATTTTTTTCCTGCTATATAAAATATCTTGGACTACTAGGTGGCATTTTAACAGCCACATGGGCACCCAGACTCTGCCCTGGGTTCAGAGTGAAGTCTCTTCTGACTGTTTATCCTTGCAACTCCTGTAGCTCTCTTCGTTAAAAGGGCAAATCCTTTAGTGAGATGTTCAGGGGGCCACATTTCCCTGATATTTAAAAGGCGAGAGATCTATTTAAACTGTACAGTATATATGATGGCTTCAAACAGTTCCACTGCTGAGCTATGATTGTTTTAATGTAGGTTGATCTCAGCAATTAGATATGAACTGTATACCATAAATGACATTTAATGACCAATGTCAGGAGTACTCTGAATGCTATCTTCATTTTGATGTTGCCTTTCTTAAGGTTTAAAGTTTAAAAACCTGAATGGAATTCAGTTACCAGAGCATATATTCAATGATTAATTAAATGCATTTGTAATACCATTAGTTGTTAGGTAACTGTTTGCATATTGTGCTTGACATTGAGTGTATTTGATTTACAATGTGTATCGTGTATAGTGCAGCAATAGAAATGCTAATAAGGCAGTGTTTTAAGGAGGGTCGCTATCAATAGTCGTCAGCAGCTTGTTGCCAAATTTACTTCTGTGAAAAAGGCATAATCTGTAATCAAAGTGGAGTTTGTGGAAGCACCAAACATGAGCAAAAAATACAGTGATCTAAAATAGTGCTTATTGCTTTCTTTAGCAGCGATTTTATTTTAGAGCCTTATTAGTGAGTCCACCCCCCCCCTTTTTTTTTTTTTTTAAATATGCAGCTTTTATGATGTTGGGAGGAAGAATGCCTGAGACTTCTCAGTAACGTATTTTCCTTTAATTTATGTTTGTATAATCACATTGAATGGCACACCATGTGCATGCACCTGGGTATATGAAAATGAGTGTGGTGTAAAGATTTTATCAACACGAGTGTCTGAGATGGCCTTCAGTGGGTGTCATAGTGACTAGGGCAGTGAAAACCTCTGCTCAATGTGCAGTGATGCTTATATTAAAAATAAGATAAGAAATGAGACAAAATAATACTGAAAATGTTATAAATGCTATCAAATAAATCTTTCCTCCTCCCACATATGTGGAACACGGTGTTTAATTCTGGACATGGATTTTAAAAAGTAAGTGGAAATAGAGGGGTTTACAAATGAGTGAGAAACTATTGGAGACCTAGAAAACAGTCAGTATGGAGACAAACTAAAAAAGATTAGGACTGTTCAGAGAAGAGGTGACACAGACAAATTTCAAATTAACGACGTGTGAAGGGAAGCGTAGGTACTGTTATTATTGCCTAGCTCTTGTATAGCACTTCACAAAAGAGGTAAGTATCAGGCACGTTTTACAGATGGAGAAACTGAGGGACAGAGGTGATCTGACCTGCCCAAGGTTACCGAGTAGTGAATATTGATCACACACTCCTTTTTACCCTTTCTCGTACTACCAGAGCAAGGTCACATTCTATGAGATTGAAAGGCAGCAAATTTAAAACTGATAAAGGGAAATATTCTTAGTATAACAAATTATTAATGGGTAAAACTCATTGCCATTAGACACCATTCAAGCCAAGACCTAATAAGATTTTCAAAAGGATTAGGTGTTTATATAGCTACATGAGGTAAGATTACGTAAATATACAATTTACAAAAAAACCCTTTTGCTTCATTAAATCAACCACTAATGGACAAGGATTTGGAAGAAACTTCTCTTTTGGGCTGATTATTTAATAACTGTCCACTACACAATATCTTGCACCTGTCTTTGAAGCATCTGGCTCTGACCACAGTCAGAAACAGCTTATTGGACTAAATAGACCTATTGGTATGGTGACTCCTATGTGTTTATGTATTTTATATGTGTACACACACACACACATATGAATTTACATTTTTTCACATGTGATTTATGTGTGTGTTAAACAAAAACTAAAAACACCATCTAACACAGGTGGTTTAAACATTGGCGAAGCCCGTTTATTTTCTAGGCGTCTGTGCATTTGCCTGCACTGCAGTCACAGGGTGTGACAGAAGCTTGTGTAGACATACCGGAGCTAGTTTTAATTTAGCTAGCTTGGATACTGGTGGTAGTGAAGCCATGGCAGCATGTACTTCAGCATGGGCTGTACATGCCTGCCTAAGATCCTGGGTAATTACTTAGGTGGCTAGCCTGTATTGAAGCGTGCGTTGCTCCAGCTTCACTGCTCCCAGTACCCGAACTAGCTTGAGTATGTCTACGTGAGCTGCAGTCACACCCTGTGAATGTAGTGTAAACCTATCCTGTGTTAACTGAGCATGAGGTTCAAAAGGGTATGAGGTAAAAGGCTGTGTAGCAATAGGGTAGATAATGTTATAGAATACAGCTTGTTTTCTCCCACAAATAATGACCCCTAGGTAAAGGCACTCTATTTTTCAATGTACTGCTTAAGATTTTGATGCCCCCCCACCCCCTTTTTGGTGGATGTTTTTTTCGAGCGCTGAAAGCTATAATCAGTGGTGAGCTGTAGCCGGTTCACGCGAACCGGTTGTTAAATTTTGAAGCAGTTTCAGAACCGGTTGTTAACCCGCTTCCCTGCAGGGGGCACTGAGGCTTTGGTGGGCTCCGGCCGGGAAGTGACATAATTCCTCCTCCGGCCGCCGGGGGCGCTGCGCTGCGAGAGCCATGTGTGCTGCCGCCTGGCCCTGGGCACGAGCCCTGTTGCTGCTGCTGCTCCCCTGGCCCTGGGGCTCCCGCTGCTGCCTGGTGGGTCCCCGGCTGCTCTGCTCGGCCTGGGCTGAGTCCTGCTGCTCTCCCCGTGAGTACCCACCACCCTGCCCGCAGCCAGCTCCTGTCTCCAGCCACCCCCGCACCTCCTGCCTGCAGCCAGCCCCTGCTGCACCCCCTGCCCTGCCTGCAGCCAGCCCCTGCCGCACCCCCTGCCTCCAGCCACCCCCTGCCACACCCCCTGCCCACACCAGCCCGTCTCCAGCCACCCCCGCACCCTCTGCCCGCAGCCAGCCCCTGCCACACCCCCTGCCCTGCCCGCAGCCAGCCCCGTCTCCAGCCAGCCCTGCACCCCCTGCCTTGCCTGCAGCCAGCCCCTACCTCCAGCCAACCCCGCACCCTCCTGTCTCCAGCCAACTCCGCACCCCATGCCCTTCCCGCAGCCAGCCCTGCACCCCCTGCCTCCAGCTGCCCTGTCCCACGCCCCTGTTTGCAGCTGGCCCCACGTCCACTGCAGTTCCCAGGGCAGTAACCCTGCACACGTGCTTCAATGAGGGAGGCAGGGAGCAGCTGAGACCCACACATGTGCACACCCTAGGGTGACCAGACAGCAAGTGTGAGGTGGGGGGTAATAGGATCCTATATAAGAAAAAGACCCCAAAACCGGGACTGTCCCTCTAAAATCGGGACATCTGGTCACGCTAGCACACCCCCAGGGAGTGGCGGAGACCCACACATGTGAAACGGAGCTCATTTCTAGTTCTGGCCCATCTTTTTAAAAAAGAACTTCAGGCAGGGTTAACATACATCCGTATTTTCCTGGATAGGTCAGGCTTTTTCATTCTTAAATTGCCATCTGGGAAAATACGGATGTATGATAACCCTGTTGGTACAAAAAATACATACTGGGGCATATCCCTTAAACAAGAACTTTTTATAGGGAACCGGTTGTTAAGATTTTGGCAGCTCATCACTGGCTATAATTAAACAGGTTTGTTCCTGCATAGCTGTATGCTGTAACAGTGTGGTTAGTGCATGTTTCCGCGCAGCTCATCTGACACCATGCACCGCAGAGTGGAATTCAAAGAATATAAAAGGGAAGCAGAGCAGAAAGATACCACAATGGGATTAAATGAGATACTAAGCCATGACCCTTGTGAAACAGTTTGGTAGCTTTATATTAAGGAAGCCAGTTTCATTTTTTTAGTAAAGTTTTTTTCTTGCCTAAGATGAAGTTCTTTGGTTTGTAATATAAAATTGTACTGAAGTTTAGAGAATGTCAACACACTTAGGTATCTTTTACTTGTACAAAAATGGGCACATTTCTAGATTTTGGCTTAGTAAGCAGCTGTGTTTCCAGTAAAGCTGAAAGTTTGTAGGAAAAATACTTCTGTTTTAAATAAAACAGAAATCTCTTCTGTTAATTACCTAAAATATTATGAGTCATGTCTGTCCTTTTCTCCTTGAAAATGTGAATTAAGGTGTGTACAACTTTGCGTTGCATGTACTGCTTACATATGGGAAGCCCGTAGACACGTATAACTCTTGGTGTTTGATGTACTGAGTCATATAAACATAAACGGTGCACTCAGGTTCTCTTTGTAACTGTGATGCCCCCAGATGAAACGGGGGGAAGTGAGGGTTTTACCTTTTTGGGGAGAGAAGCAAATCCTATGAAAATTCTTTGAAGGATTTTTGCTCTCCTATGTCATTCTCCTGATTGATGTGATCTTAGAAATGTAGGCCTGAAAGGGTCTGTCTACACAGCAAAGAAAAACCCACAGCTGGCTTGTGCCAACCGACTCAGGCTGTGGGGCTGTTTCATTGCTATGTAAACTACCACACTTGGGCCGAAGTCGGCGTTCTGGGACACTGCGGGGTGGGAAGGTCCCAGAGCTTGGGCTTGAGCCCGAGCCTGGAAATCTGCACAGCAGTGAAACAGCCCCGCAGCCTGAGAGCCCTGCAAGCCCGAGTTGGCTGGCACGGGCAAGCCGTGGATTTTTCTTTGCTCTGTAGACATACCCAAAGGGACCTCAAGAGGTCATCTCGTCCTGCGCTGAGGCAGGACTAATATGTGACTGCAGTTGGTTTGGAAATAATTCAAGCAAGGCAGCTACACAGTAATTATCTTCTGGTCACAGTGTAAAGGTCATTTTAAAAAAAAAAAAAAGGCAGTGAATTTTTCAAAAGATTCCCCCCCTTTGTAATTAAAGGGTGTGGTGCTGGGATTAAAGGCTGGAGTCTAAATCTAGAAAATGTATTTGTTTTGCCTGCTTCTAGGTTAAACATTTGTCTGTTACAAAATGGCAGTTAAGCTGTATAGGCAATTTGGCCAGCGTTAAATAACCTAGCAAAGGCCCTAATAATAAACTAGGTTTCTAATAATAAAAAACTAAATCGGATACAAGTTTCAAACCTCTTTTTGGATGAAAGATTTGATCAAAGTAAGTTTATTTTTGAAGTTGGAATTTGTATAATGGAACTCTGAGTTCAAAATATCCATAAACGGATTGTAAGAATATTGAAAGCAGTGCTGGCTTGACTATCCCTTCTCCTCTTCCCCCCCCCGCCCCCTTTTGGTTTATCAGCTCTAGACTGCACTTGTTTTCATGTGACTTACATGTAGGTTCTACACATATGGCAGAATATGCAGTTCTCCAAATACCTTTTTACCTGGAACAGTAACCTAAACAGCACATTTCTTGGAACACTCCTGCTCTGTTTGGTTTTGGTATACAACAGTATGCTTTGTGTTAAAGGAACGCTGACCAAACAAATTAGTTTATTTAAAAAAAACAACAACTTTGCCTCTGTTATCAACATTGTGTGTTGTTAGAATTAATAACATGTTCACAGTCCATTTTATTGTTCACTTTTATGGTGTTTTTCTTTTTAGTATTTTTTCAAGGTTGGACCATGAGACTAGGCCTACTCAGTTTTACTTTTCTCACTCCAAATGCACATAGTTGCCATTTTGGGTTGTACACTGCAGGGGAACGTATATTTGCTGTACAAATGCTCTGTGGGAATCTTCTTTATGTTCTTCTTAGTGTTCCCCTTCCCTCCTATGTCCCTAGATCCACCAATATGCACAAGTTGATATTCTGCATAATCAATGCCAGCTTTCCCCTTATGTTGAGCAGAATCGTTGGCACACACACACTTCTTTTGTTCATTGGGAACCAACCAGACAGAGAACCTTGCTGTGAAACTAACCAACCCCATTTATGGCAACAAGCAGTGTGGTGGTGGCGAAAAAGTGAATATGTTCTCACAACAATAACCAGCTCTTTGTGTATGGTGTTACCTCGATAGTATATTGGAGAGAATTATCTTTTAGAACACAGTAGAAGCCATATTTTATGATTGGGGGTTGAGGCGTTAATAAAATCATAAAGTTCATAAAACTGAACACCTCAAAATTACAGTAAGTATGGTGTGTAAGTAGCAGTGTGGTGCACTGCATCCGTTTCTTCTTCCTGTTCAGCTCTGCAAAGCAATTTCCGATGCACTGAAGGCATTGGAATGAGGAATCAACACCACTTTCACATGCTGTTTTTTCCCATCTGAGGAAAAGAGGTTCATGTAATTGGTTGTTTGTGAAATTGGTGTTCATAAAACAGTTTGCTGTACTGTCTTTGAAGTGAAGAATTCTCTTTTTGTCATGATGTGAATTGTTTGGAGTTAACCTTGGATGTGTAATGAGAATTACTTTAATGTATTAAACACTTTCACAATGGACTCTTTGTTCATGACTGGGACTCCTTGGTGCTTCAATAATACAAATAAATAATAATAAATACTGAGCTTCCTATCTCCCTGTGTGAAAGTAGTTGAGTTGGTGGCTCAAAATGCTTTGAGCTAATCCAGTGCTCTAATCCCTGAGAAGAACCTTCTTCTGATGAAGTTTGAGTCCCTGACCTGTTGATTTAATGCAACTTCCTTAGGTATATAATGCTTGTAAATTCTTTGGGGCAGGGGCCGTCTTTCATGTAGTCTCTCTGATCTGGGAGGCAGTGACCATGAGTTGGTTGAGTTCAGGATCCTGACGCAGGGAAGAAAGGTAAGCAGCAGGATAAGGACCCTGGACTTCAGGAAAGCAGACTTCGACTCCCTCAGGGAACGGATGGCCAGGATCCCCTGGGGGACTAACTTGAAGGGGAAAGGAGTCCAGGAGAGCTGGCTGTATTTCAAGGAATCCCTGTTGAGGTTACAGGGACAAACCATCCCAATGAGTCGAAAGAATAGTAAATATGGCAGGCGACCAGCTTGGCTTAATGGTGAAATCCTAGCGGATCTTAAACATAAAAAAGAAGCTTACAAGAAGTGGAAGGTTGGACATATGACCAGGGAAGAGTATAAAAATATTGCTCGGGCATGTAGGAATGAAATCAGGAGGGCCAAATCGCACCTGGAGCTGCAGCTAGCGAGAGATGTCAAGAGTAACAAGAAGGGTTTCTTCAGGTATGTTGGCAACAAGAAGAAAGCCAAGGAAAGTGTGGGCCCCTTACTGAATGAAGGAGGCAACCTAGTGACAGAGGATGTGGAAAAAGCTAGTGTACTCAATGCTTTTTTTGCCTCTGTTTTCACTAACAAGGTCAGCTCCCAGACTGCTGCGCTGGGCATCACAAAATGCAGAAGAGATGGCCAGCCCTCTGTGGAGATAGAGGCGGTTAGGGACTATTTAGAAAAGCTGGACATGCACAAGTCCATGGGGCCGGACGAGTTGCATCCGAGAGTGCTGAAGGAATTGGCGGCTGTGATTGCAGAGCCACTGGCCATTATCTTTGAAAACTCGTGGCGAACCGGGGAAGTCCCGGATGACTGGAAAAAGGCTAATGTAGTGCCAATCTTTAAAAAAGGGAAGAAGGAAGATCCTGGGAACTACAGGCCAGTCAGCCTCACCTCAGTCCCTGGAAAAATCATGGAGCAGGTCCTCAAAGAATCAATCCTGAAGCACTTGCATGAGAGGAAAGTGATCAGGAACAGCCAGCATGGATTCACCAAGGGAAGGTCATGCCTGACTAATCTAATCGCCTTTTATGATGAGATTACTGGTTCTGTGGATGAAGGGAAAGCAGTGGATGTATTGTTTCTTGACTTTAGCAAAGCTTTTGACACGGTCTCCCATAGTATTCTTGTCAGCAAGTTAAGGAAGTATGGGCTGGATGAATGCACTATAAGGTGGGTAGAAAGCTGGCTAGATTGTCGGGCTCAACGGGTAGTGATCAATGGCTCCATGTCTAGTTGGCAGCCGGTATCAAGTGGAGTGCCCCAGGGGTCGGTCCTGGGGCCGGTTTTATTCAATATCTTCATAAATGATCTGGAGGATGGTGTGGATTGCACTCTCAGCAAATTTGCGGATGATACTAAACTGGGAGGAGTGGTAGATACGCTGGAGGGGAGGGATAGGATACAGAAGGACCTAGACCAATTGGAAGATTGGGCCAAAAGGAATCTGATGAGGTTCAATAAGGATAAGTGCAGGGTCCTGCACTTAGGACGGAAGAACCCAATGCACAGCTACAGACTAGGGACCGAATGGCTAGGCAGCAGTTCTGCGGAAAAGGACCTAGGGGTGACAGTGGACGAGAAGCTGGATATGAGTCAGCAGTGTGCCCTTGTTGCCAAGAAGGCCAATGGCATTTTGGGATGTGTAAGTAGGGGCATAGCGAGCAGATCGAGGGACGTGATCGTTCCCCTCTATTCGACATTGGTGAGGCCTCATCTGGAGTACTGTGTCCAGTTTTGGGCCCCACACTTCAAGAAGGATGTGGATAAATTGGAGAGAGTCCAGCGAAGGGCAACAAAAATGATTAGGGGACTGGAACACATGAGTTATGAGGAGAGGCTGAGGGAGCTGGGATTGTTTAGCCTGCAGAAGAGAAGAATGAGGGGGGATTTGATAGCTGCTTTCAACTACCTGAAAGGGGGTTCCAAAGAGGATGGCTCTAGACTGTTCTCAATGGTAGCAGATGACAGAATGAGGAATAATGGTCTCAAGTTGCAGTGGGGGAGGTTTAGATTGGATATTAGGAAAAACTTTTTCACTAAGAGGGTGGTGAAACACTGGAATGCGTTACCTAGGGAGGTGGTAGAATCTCCTTCCTTAGAGGTTTTTAAGGTCAGGCTTGACAAAGCCCTGGCTGGGATTATTTAACTGGGAATTGGTCCTGCTTTGAGCAGGGGGTTGGACTAGATGACCTTCTGGGGTCCCTTCCAACCCTGATATTCTATGATTCTATGATCTTAGCTGATTTCATGTTAGTGAATAGAAATACAATAAAAGTCTATAGGGGATGCAAGTTTTAAGGTAACTGAAATAGCTTTTTGCTTTAAACAAGAGGGTGAATCTGATTGGAGGGTTTATTTTGTCTTGGGAGAACAATTTTTGCACTGAGGAATTGACATCAGTGCATGATGCCACTTTGGACTTGTGCTTATAGACTCCATCTATACCTCAGCTACTTCAGTGACAGACACTGCAGAGAGATGTGCGACTGTTAGGCTGTGTGCACACAAGAGATTATGTCGGCATACATTCGGTTACTCAGGAATGTGAATAAGCCATCCCCCTGAGCAATGTCAGTTACACTGACCTAAGCGCTGGTGTGGATAATGCTGTGTTAGCGGGAGAACTTCTCTCGCTGACATAGTGACTGTTGTTTGTAGGGGCTGAAGTAATGAAGTCAATGGGCGAGCTCTCTGCCATTGCCTTAGAGCGTCTGCACCATGTGGCTGCACCATTGTAAGCTCTAGTGTAACCATTGCCTTAAGGGCAGGTGGAAGCCTATTCGCAGTGAAGGTTGCACCCTTAAAAGAGTGCAACATTAAAGATCTTTTTATTGCTTAGAAGATCTGGTTTGACCTGAACATTTGCAGATACATTTTCCTTCGCTTTCAGGGTAAATTAGTGTGTGTTTGCTTTCGTCATTTTAAAAAAATACTCTTCTTGACATTTTCTTTTTATCTCCCCTTACTTGTTTGTTATACCTACATACTTCCCATAGAGTCAATACATTTCCTTGAGACTGTGCTATTTGAAGAAAATAAGCTGTAATTGTACATGTAGATGTACTGAGACACAATGCTACATAAGAGATAGGTAATGTTGTTTTATTACCTGGCTGTAGCGTCAAACGAGTAAGAGGGTCTTTCTGTAGCTAATGGTCAACAGAGCTCTTTCTTCATCTGAAGTAGTGGAGGCCTGTATCTTAGGAACTAAAAAACTAGTGTTCCAGTTCCATCTCTGCAAGAATTGGGTATGTGTGTCATGGAGAGTGAGTAGTTCAGATGGCAGTTATAGTCCCATTTTAAGACTGATTTTGATTCTCTTCGTAACCCGAAAATAAAGAAAAATCCTCATGCGTTCAAATGTGTAGGCTTAAGGCAACAGTAACAGTTGTATAATGTGTGCATGCGTGTATAGGTTGACATTTTCAAAGCAGTGTATGGGATTGGCACACCTTTTATGAAGATTTAAGCTGGAACCAGTTCTGCACAAACTAACACACACTTCGTATATAATACACATGTGTATCTGAACAGCAGTGGTTTAAATCGTATTGAAATTCAGATGTAGAATTTTTACACTTAGTGTAATTCTCATCAAACTAAGGGCATATCTACATTGCCCTGTAGTTTGGGCTATGGGGGCATGAATTGCTGTGTCAGCGAAGTGCTGCGCAGTAAGTCTCCTGTGTGGATGCTGTGGATGAGAACTTAAAGGTCCCCAGGTCCTCTTCAAACAGTACTACTAGGGACCTTTAAGTTTGTGCCTGCCACGTCCACGCAAGGGAATTACAGTGCAGGATTTCGGGGCATGCTGCTGTTCACATTCCCACAGTCCAAACTGCAGGCAGCATGGCCATGCCCCAAGGAATCTCCATGTCTTGTATGTGTAGATAGAAAAATGGTCTTTTAACTATATAACCATGCTTACGTAATCTTTAGGAATAGTACGCTCCCAGAGATTTGTCTGTGCGTCTTTGTATGTAGAGAAGTATAAACGTTTGGATTTTGTGGGGGAGAAAAAGGCAAATACAATATTTGGTAGATTTCTAAGAGTTAACGACAAACAAGGCCATGAATTAATTTGCACCATACTGAAGTGGCTTCATGAATTCCAGAAGCAGTTTCATCTATTAAAGTTGTATGGAGAGGGGGTAGAGAGAATTTTTTGCTGTAAACAATCACAAAATGTCAAGAGGGAGACGTGAAAAAATCCTATATTGTTTTGTCAATAAATTATTATTTCTCCTACATAGATCACAGAAATAGGACTTTACTCTGGAAGCAGCAATATTTGATACCCCAAGCAGCTTATTCCTAGCTCAGCTCACACTTCACTGAATACGCTGATCGATTATCCGCGGCTTAACCAAGCCTTCTCATTTCCTGCCTTCCATTACAGTGCTCAATCAAGCTCACGGTTCTTTGTGGCCTGGCTTGTGCACTGAGATAAGCCATCAAGGCATGTTTCTATTAGAAAAGCTCTTGTAGATGGAACAGTCATTAGATAACACTAACAGGTTTAAAGGTTGCAGTCTTTGTGTTGGTTCAGGTTAAGAGGACAGGAGCCAAAAGGCAGCCTTCTTGAGTTGTTCCATTTGAGGTGCAGGGAAGCTTTGATAGCATAGTGCCATATTTCACACTCTTACTAACCTAGTTAATGTCGGTCTTCCTTGCTGAATCTGAGCACACTAATTTTTTTGGCAATATTACTATGTTTAGTAGCAATCATTTGGCATATCGAATTGATGATGAACCAGATTAATTTCTAAGTAAATATGCTGACTATTCTCACATGTTTCAGTTCTAAAGATGACCTTTATGTTGCCAAGATGGGTTTTTGGTTTATAAACAGCTGTTTGGTATTTTCATAATTTAGTCAAGAAATCAAGAGTACAGAAAGTGCTGTCCTGAGGGTGCAGTTGTGTGACCTTGAGGAAGCCTGGAACCAAGACTTTCAACCTAAATCAGGAAGAAAATACATGCCTGCCACAATCTCTTCACCTTCTGATTTTGATTTTTTTCCAGAGGGTTAATAAAAGTATTCCTGGTTTTCATTTGAAAGTAAGTAAGTACTGAAGTAATTTCTCCTACAGCAGGAGACAAAATGTTGGTAGCAATTCTACACACAGGAAAAAAAATCAATCAGTGAAGCAAGCAAAATCTCCTGCCCTTTGATTAAAGACAGGTCCGTTCTGTGTTGTTAAACATAATTGGAACTGTTCCCTGGAACAAAAAATGATTCCATTTCAGAGACAAACATTGTTCAAAAGATTGTTAATACATTCAAATAATCCACAATAATAAAAGATAATGTCAATTTAAAGACTAGTTTTGTGGGTCAGAGCGTCTGCACATGGCAGCATGTAAAGTGTTTCTTTTAAAGGGGAGGTTATTTTAAAATATTTAAGTTAATGTATTAAGATCTCTTACCCTAGAATTTATCAGCTGATCTTTTTGTGTAAAGGATTTCGGTTCTGAATAGGAATTTTAAAGGAAGGAGAGATTTTCCTTTTCCTTGTTTTCCACCTTCCTGTTTGCCACTTTGAAATAGCTACTGCTCACTGAATCCGGCATGTCCATCTGTCATCTCCAATGTACTGGATATTGCTTCCAAAGCTACTTGTGATTTAACATAGTAACTAAATAGGGCAAGTAATGAGAGAAACTGCTTAAACCACTTGGAGAGGATCTGTGGGACATCTGTGACCATTTGCACAATTTGTTAATCATAACCCTGGGAAGATATTCTGACCCTGTGAAAGCTTGACAAGAGACTTGAATATTAATGTGCAATAGCTAGGTTTTTAAAAAGTGTATGTTAAGAAAGAGGCTCGCTACTTTTGATTTGTCAAATGAATTTAATTGAACCCAAAAGATACCTGTGCCACTTTTATAGACTATTTGGAATTGTAGTTCGTACTCCAGAATAGAGGGATAATTTATTTCACGTGGAAATGGATGAAGTGTTTGTGTTGCAAATGGGTTGCTAACAGTAACATGTTTTATTTACAAGCCAGATATAGTCTTATTTTCAGTATCTGTGGTTGGAAAAACCTACATGCTCTTTTATTCTGAAATATTCCAGCAGTAGTTGACACAGTTTTTATTCAGTGGAAGAGAGAAGCTAAAGGGGAAAGAGAACCTTCTAAATTCAATAAAATGAAACTTAAAAATAGTTGCCATTCTGAGGATGCATGCTAGTTCTGAATTTCATAAATATCTGCCTGTCTGTAGCTTTTGTATGAATGTCTTTAAAAGATCTATATAACACTTAGTTAACAAGAGGACGTTTGTTCTGGTGGGCACACACGGGTCCTTTAAAAAAAAAAAAAAGGCTGTCACAAAAGTTGGCATCTTGAGACATCTTGGTACAATCTACTCTGTAACTGACTATAGTTTGACTTGGAAACTTGGCACGCAGTACAGTAGGTCTAGGAATTTTGTTGCAAAGACTGATATAATTGTAAGGAACAAGATTCTCATAGACATTTTATATTTTCAGTGAGATTAGAAGATAAGATTTTTAAAAAATGCCCTGCTGGAAAATAGATATTCAGAACAATTTTCAAGAGTATGCTTTTAAATGAATTGGACAAAAAGCGCAATCACTGTAACAAGAGACCTTAAAGGGTAGCTCTGATTTGAAAAATACCTTTTGATATTGGTGGAGCAAAGATTGCAGCAAATTAGTATGTCAGCATATTTTAGTTGCATCATCTGTCTAGGGATTTATATATAACTAGTTATTTGCACACCTCGATTGTAAACAGCAACATGTTTTGTTGTTGCTGCATTCTGCTTGCAGCCATTGTCCTGCCATATAGGTGCACTGAATGATGAAAAAGAAGTAACAAGTCAGCATTCTGGAGTAAATGTTGCCCATCCATTTTGAAACATGGTGTCTGTACATTCAGTTCTCACTGGCTGACGGGTTAGTCAGCTGGCAGAGTTTCTACCCTGTTCTTTCTTTTAAATTGCATTTCAAGTGCCTGTTTTTACTGCAGTAACTTTCCTTTTAGGGGTGCAAAGCAAAGGAAATTGGTGCTTTGTTTCCATACCCCAAAAGATGTCTGCAAATATGCGATTATCCACAGAACTTTGAAACTCTGGTTATGCAATCAAATATTTAATTCCACCTTCTTCCCCATCCCAGTTACGAAGTTCTAAAAGTGTATTATTCCTGCCTCTGAGCTTCATAGAAAGGGTACAGACAGAGAATAAAACTTTTTTCTATGGTATAAAAGCCCCTTTAATGTCCCCCCCCTTCTTATTTGCCTCTTCAGGACTATAACTGGAACTATCAATCTAAAGCAGTCAGTACTGTTCCTGAAATCGCGTGGCAGGGTTCAGTGTAGGGTGACTTTTTGTTCAATTAACCCTATCAGTGTCCTTTGAAGACACCATCCTTTTAAAAAAAAAAAAAAAAAAGGTAAAACAATATTTAATTACTTTAAGGGGATAACCCCACAGTAACCTGTGCTCATGATTGTGCTCTCCTTTGGTAGGCATCATTCCTTCCTCGAACTAATTTTAAAAGTTTCATTGTTAGCTTTACAATCACGCCACCTCCCTTAAATACATATATGCATAATTTTGATTTTCAGGTCTGGGTTACTCTCATCAGTAAAACAGCGAGATTCATTGAGATCATCTTGAGTAACCTCATTATGCATTAATTAGAAGCCCCATGCCTTCAGCCCAAGAAATGCATGTTTAAACGACTCATTTATTTATTTTAAGGGAATGTTTCCTCACATGTTACACTGTCTGAAATACAGGCCCTGCACTGATCAGTTAACTTGGCAGTGTAGTGGTCTTCTAATTTTGAAACAGGTGGGCTCCTTTGTTGGATTCATTTTCAAATATTTCATAGGTACGTGGCTACAGCAACATGGTAAATGTATTCTGAGGTCAGGCCACTACCATGTAAACTCTGTGTTAGGTGCCTTTATGTAAAAGGGAAACCTAAATAAATCTTGCTACTCAGTCCACAGCTGCAACACCGCCCTCCCTCCCCTCCCCCCTGGTACTGTGAAATAATTTCCATTTTTATTAATATTGCAAAGCCAACAAGAAGAAAAATTAAAAGGTACAATCAAGGCTTTCAATTTAGGGGGTTAATTTTTTTCTTTAAATCAAGTCCACTGAGTCAGATCACCTTTTTCAGAGTCTCTTCAAATGCTGCATCAATGGGGTTGGAGATTTCTACCTCCTGGGTGTAATTCTTGCTGACCTGGATCTCTGTGCCACCTTTTGTTGAAACTGATGAGTTGCGTGAAACTGGCAAGGGGATGCAATGCAGACATACATTTGTTTTATTAAATTTGGAGGTGTGGATTGTAGGGAAAAGATAAAACCTAATAAAAAAGAGACTAGTGAGCCTGGGGTAAAAAGAACACCAGTAGATAGGTATTGGCAAGTATTTCCCAGTTTAAACGGAACTGGAATATCTGCTCGCTTGTGTTACTGTGTTAGGGTTGCCACGGGCACTCAGTATGAAGCCAAATATTTAAGACTTCTGGCTTTCTATGGGTAAAAAGACTGCCAAAATTAATTGCTGTCTAAATGGGCATTTCTCCTTTCCCTAGTCTCTACCCAAATCTCTATCATTTTTTTTTAGTTCTGCTGCTCGTCATTTGCAAATTAGAAGGTGAAGTAAGATGAGCCCAGGGAGTGGGCAGACTGTGAGCAACGGGAATAAGGCTTTACATGAAACCATGGATTTGCTGAAAAAAACTGTTTTTTTCCTACCAAAATAACAGACAAAGAGCAACATGCCTTAAAATAAGGTATATTTATATGGTACTTTGACCTTCTAATAGCACCCTCTCATAGACTTTAAGGCCAGAAGGGGCCATTATAATTATCTAGTCTGTCCTCCTGCACATTGCAGGCCACAGAACCTCACCCATCCACTTCTGTAATAGACCTGTAACCTCTGGCTGAGTTACTGACGTCCTCCCATCATGATGTAAAGATTTAGCATTACAGAGACTACACCATTGACACTCGTTTAAACCGGCAAGTGACCCGTGTCCAATGCTGCATGCGTGGATGTTGGGGTTCTTTATAGATATTAATGAATTAACCCTCAACACCCTTGCTAGAGAAGGAAGTACTATCGACTCTATTTTATGGATCAGAGAATTGAGGGACAGAGAGATGTTAAGTGATCTGCCCATGGTTGTACAGGTGGTCCATTGCACAAACTGGAAAGGAAACCAAATCTCCTAGTTCTCTCCTTTAGCCACAAGTCTGTCTTTAACTTGATAGAGTATAGTGGACTTTTAAGAAATTATATTAAAAAAAAAAATGTGGCCTCTCCATATCGCCACTTGTGGAATGCCTCCTCCTGCAGTGCTGCTAAGCATCAGTTTCCCAGGAAAGCAGTGCCCTTCGGGATTGCAGCAATGTCCCCTCATGGCACTGAATGGTCAGAGCTGAGGTTATATGAGGCCATACACTCCACTACTTTATCTTCTTCCTTTCCATGGCGGGCTTTGCCGTTGCCTGGAAAACTGTGTGTGTGGTGTAGGGTTTTTTGCCCAAAACTCTCCTGTTGATTTCCTGTTACAGTTCAAACTCTTAATAGTTTAGCTACATTTTAGAAGAGTAATTGTAGGTAGTCACAGTTCACATTCCTGGCCCGCCTCTCGTTTTTTGTTTTGGACATCCCATCCCATCCCATTCCATCCAAAAGATAACAAATACTAGGTTTAAATTGCATATTTCATGCCCCTCCATCTCCCTGGATGCACATACGGCTGTCTCCTGTGCCTTGGGGAAAGCTATTCGTTAGTGGTGGTTCAGCCTGGTGGTCCAGTTTCGGCACAAAAGTACAAGCACCCTTGACTCCAAGCCTTCCTCTTGAGGGAGGCCTATGAGCCAGGAAGTCCCCAGATCCATCCTTTGTTTGGGGTCCTGTTCCTGTCTGGGAAGTGAGGGGATAGAGAGCAGAAGTCATCGGTGCCAGAACTACCACCTACCTTGGGTACCAGTTAAAAGAAAAACGCACTGCCACTTCCAGAATGGAAGTGCCCTGGAATGGGAACCAGGCTCCTGTCAATCTGGTGATGCTGAGGTGCCAGAAACTTAGATGGTGCCACTTTCCAGATAGGAATTAGCTGGTATGATTTCCTTGGGGCCACAGTCCATCTGTACATGGGAAGCCTTCAGCTAATTGGTGTCAAACTCTCCTTGGATCTAGCATCTTGTTGATACTCAGCATTCGAGTACTCAGTTCTGCTTTTCTGTCCCTCAAGCATAAGGGTAAGAGGATGCTGAGTTTGGTTGGTTCCTTGCACTGGGGGACTTGGTGTTGTCAGAGAGGAGGAAGGATAAATGTTGCTGTGGCTACCTGGCATGGATGGGCAGATCAGAGATCTTGGTTCTCGCTTACTTGCTGCCACACTTGCCTCCAGCTCTTCCTGTAATACCAGACTCATAGACTTTAAGGTCAGAATGGAGCTTTGTGATCATCTAGTCTGACTTCCTGCATATTGCATGCCACAGAACCTCACCCACTCCTGCAATAGACACCTAACCTCTGGCTGAGTTACTGAAGTCTTCAAATCATGGTTTAAAGACTTCAAGTTACATAGAATCCACCATTTACACTAGTTTCAACCTGCAAGTGATCTGTGCCCCATGCTGCAGAGGAAGGAGCCCTCCTTCCCCCTGAGGTGGGGGAGGGGTCTCTCCCAATCTGATCCATGGCAAAATTCCTTCCCGACTCCAAATATGGTGATTAGGTGGACTCTGACCATGTGGGTAAGACCCGCCAGGCAGATACCTGGGAAAGAATTCTCTGTAGTAACTGAGCCCTCCCCATCTAGTCTCCTGTCTCCAGCAGTTGAGGATTTGTGTTCCTGGCAGTTGCCAATGGACCACATGCCATTGTAGGCATCCCATCATCCCCTCCATAAACTTACCAAACTTGGTTTCAAAAGCCAGTTAGGTTTTTTTTCCCCCACTGCTCCCCTTGGAAGGCTGTTCCAGAACTTCACTCCCCTGATGGTTAGAAACCCTCTGATGTATTTATAGAGAGCAATCCTATCTCCCCTCAGCCTTCTTTTGGTTAGGCTAAAGAAGCCAAGCTCTTTGAGTCTCCTCTCATAAGGTAGGTTTTCCATTCCTTGGAGCCTCCCAGTAGTCCTTCTCTGCACCTGTACCAGTTTGAATGAATCTTTCATGAACATGGGAGATCAGAATTGCGCACAGTATTCCAGATGAAATCTCACTAGTACCTTGTGTAATGGTACTAACACTTCCCTGTCTCTACTGGAAATACCTTGCCTGATGCGTCCTAGGACTGCATTAGCCTTTTTCAGAGCTGCATCACATTGACAGCTCATAGTTATCCTGTGACCAATGAATACAGCCAGATCTTTCTCCTCCGCTGTCACTTCCAACTGATGTGTCCCCAGCTTAGAACAGAAATTCTTGTTGTTAATCCTAAATGCATGACTTTGCAGTATTAAATTTCATCCCATTTCTATTACTCTAGTTTACAAAGTCATCCAGATCTTCTTGTATGATATTCCGGTCCGCCTCGGTATTGGCTATTTACCAATGTCATTTGCAAATTTTATTAGTGCACTCTCACTTTTTGTGCTGAGGTCAGTAATACAACGGTTAAATAAAATTGTTCACAAGACTAATCTGAGGCACTCCACCAGTAACCTTCCTCCAGCCTGACCATTCTTTTTTCAGTATGACTTATTGTAGTTGCCCCTTTATTAACAAGTTTCTTATCCACCTTTCAGTTCTCCTATTAATCCCCATCTTCTCCGATTTAACTAATACTTTCCAGTGTGGAACTGTATCAAATGCCTTGCTGAAATCCAGGTAAATTAGATCTTCTGCATTTCTGGCTGGTGAATCTTGCCCATATGCTCAGGGTTCAGCTGATTGCCATATTTGGGGTTGGGAAGGAATTTTCCTCCAGGGCAGATTGGAAGAAGCCCTGGAGGTTTTTTTGGCTTCCTCTGTAGCATGGGGCACGGGTCACTTGCTGGAGGATTCTCTGCTCCTTGAAGTCTTTAAACCATGATTTGAGGACTTCAATAAGCTCAGACATAGGTGAGAGGTTTATTGCAGGAGTGGGTGGGTGAGATTCTGTGGCCTGCATTGTGCAGGAGGTCAGACTAGACGATCATAATGGTCCCTTCTGACCTTAATATCTATGTATCTATGTATTTCCTTTGTCTAGAAAAATTCTCAAAAAAGGATTTCAGGCTGGTGTGGCACGATCTACCTTTTGTAAAACCAAGTTGTATTTTATCCCAGTTACCATTCACCTCTATGTCCTTTACTACTTTCTTTTTCAAAATTTGTTCCAAGACCTAGCATACAATTGAGGTCAAATGAACAGGCCTGTAGTTTCCTGGGTCATTTTTTCCCCTTTCTTAAAACTATATTAGCAATTCTCCAGTCATAGGGTACGATCCCCAAGTTTACAGATTCATTAAAAATCCTTGCTATTGGTCTTGCAATTTCATGTGCCAGTTCCTTTAATATTCTTGTATAGAGATTATCCAGGCACCCCAATTTAGTCCCATTAAGCTTTTTGAGTTTGACTTTCACCTCGAATGTGGTAATTTCTTTCTCCATATCCTTGTTGTCATTAGCCATCCTGCCACTGCCCCTTAGTCTCATTAAAAACTGAAGCAAAGTATTTGTTTAGGTGTCCTTAGAACTTTGTCAAGCTCTCCATCTCTGGTGATGGTATGGCCCTCTCCAGGCTGACTCACTTCTGTCATTCACTAAGTTCCAGTTTTGTGCTGGCATGATCCAGTGGTGGTTCTCCTTCAGATCTGGAGGACGTAACTCCTGATTTGGACTCCCTGTCCCAGGTGCTGTCAGGATTGGCTTCTGCACCATCCAGGGTGGCATTAGAGGCTTACCTGGGTAGCTGTTGTGACAAAGGGAATTGTAGCTTCTAGGCAGTGTTCATGAAGGGTTTTGCCATGGTGGCAGCATTCCTCGGGCATCAGGGAATATGTGTGTATGCATACTTGGACAATTAGCTGATTTATGCTTGCACTTGTCAAGACTTAGCGGGAATCCCTGGGTCACTACTTAAGTCATAGATAGCCAGAAGAAAATCTTTATACCCTTGCATCTGAGTTCTTCCGCTGAAGGCTTTTTCAACACTTGCCAAGTGAATTTTTTTGGATCTCATGGGCTGGCAGTAAATTGTGCTCTGAACATAGGAGACATGAAGGCACCTTCACTGTTGTCTTTGTTCGGGACTAAAGGACAGTGTACTGACAGGAGTCTTCTCCATCAGAAACCATCCTAGATGTCTCCATTCTAGGTTGGGTACTCACTCACAAGTGAGAACATGGTAGCTGGAATCCATAAGAAGCCAAATTCCCTATCAAGTTCTAGAGCTGTGGGCCCTATGACAGGCTTTCATATCTGCTTTATCTTTATTCAGAGACCACATAGTTCAAATGATGATGGATGACACAACAGCAGTATTCTCTTAACAAACAGGGGGTTGGGGGTTCTCTGATATTCATTGTGTTGGGAGGAGATGGTCCTCTGACACTTGTCTGACTCATTGGACTCATCCTGTGGCTCTTCTGCCTTGCTGGCAAAGAAAGCAGGTCCTTGGGCAAGTTAAGTTGCAGACTACACGAGCAGAGCTGTCTGTGAAGCAGTTGGATCATCTTGTCCAGGAGATGAGGAGGTCTTTCCATAGATCTCTCTGAAGGAAGCAGAAGTACAGTGTCTTCTGTTTTGCTCCAGAGGAAAGATGGAGAGAAACCTGATGACAAATTTGCTTCTGTTGGACTAGAGCATAGATCTGATAAATACTTTCCCACTGATTTCATTACTTACTTTGGTGATTAGACAGGACAAGGTGCCTCATTCATTCTTGTCAATCCAGGTTGGGCAGGATGAGAGTAATACTTGGAACTCCTGGCACTCACGAGTACCATCACGAGAGAGTCTCCGTTCTAACCCATTCTACTCCTCAATCTGCAGTCTTTTCACCTCATGGCTTGGCTCCTGAGACACTGACTATTTATGATCTAGTATGTTCTGCAAGAGCATGGATTGTCTTGCTGCAACCCAAGAAAAGCTTTCATGCTGAAGTGTTGTTTCCCCCAGATGGAAACAGTTTTCTCTGGGGGCAGCAAATAGCCTGTCTCCATTTTCTGCTCTTGTTTAATTGATTTTGAACTACATGTTATTCCCAAGATATCTTGTCTCAGGCTGTCCTTGTCCTCAATCAAAGAGCACTTACCTGCATTACCATCAAATGACAACTGTAAAATTGTCAGCCATCCGACTGTTGCAGGAGCCCTCAAAGCAGTGTTTACTATCTCCACCGGTCCGAGAACCTGTCGCATGTGAGATCTCATTGGGGCTGAGACACAGTTAATGGAGGCACCTTTTGAATGCTCTGTCTTCTGCCTCTCTCACAACAGCATTTTAAATCAGTTAGATCTGCAAGAAAAGTGAGTTGCAGGTTTTGGGGGCTCTTCTTTTCCTCTGCAACCACATTCGTGGTCTTCCACAGAGGAAAAAGTTCTCCTTTGTTCCATCCAAATTTTTTACCTAAAGTAGCATCTAGTGTTCCACTCAAAGCGGACCACTAATCTCCCCAAACTGCCTTCTTACCAGTGGGAAACTAGCCTACCTATCCTAGATATTCAGAGGACTTTGAGTTTTGATTTTGGATTGTCCTAAGGTATTTGGGAAATCAGTTTTTGCTTCCGTAATCAGTTTATACCTAACCAGATTAGGTGATGCATTGAAACATTATGCATTTTCTATGGTGTCAGTATCTCAGGTTGTTAGAGCTCACTCTGCCAGGGCCAAGACGGCATTGAGAGCCTGCCTTCATAACATTATCATGGTAGAAATCTGTCGGCCTTCTACCTGAAGCTCTTTTCTCATGTTTACTCAGCACTATTCTCTTGACTGGGCATCTGTAGTGGTTTGGTTTGGGAGAGCAGTTCTGTAATCTTTCTTTAATTAAAAACCCTTATGCCTCCTCCTTGGGAGGTGTCACGCTCGCTAGACCCTACAAATGGGAACATGGAGAGGTCACCTCAAAGAAATTTTAGTTTTGTTCTTTGAGAGCATTGCTTCTGCATTTTCATGCTCCCCTGCATCTTCCCTCTTATCCTTGGAGTTCTACTCTCTGAAGGACATTGGCGTTTAGTGGAAGGAACTGAGGTGGTTAGAGACCGTGTGGCCTCTTGTGACCTCCGCGCTGAGCTTTCGGAGTTGTGAGGAGTGGTGGTGAGGACACAGGAAGCACTGCTTTCCTAGATTTCAGAGTAGCCTGTATCCGCAAAAAGAAAAGGAGTGCTCCTTTTCTTTTTGCTTTCCTAGAGTTTCTAAAGATTTGCAGTGCATAGAGAGAGAGCACATTTCCCCAACTGGGAACATGCAGAGACGGCTCTTTCAAAGAACTGCAGTTACTGCTGGTAAGCTTTCTTTCCCCCAGTGCTTGCATGTAACTCATTATCATTAAGAGAATTTATACACTTTCATTAAGAGGAGAACAAAACCTTTAGACCTACAGTTACCCTTCCTGTCTATGAAATGTCTCGGAGATTTAAAAAGGGTGGGCCAACTTAAGGTACTTTCGGGAATAGTGATATTAGCCAGTGAACCTGGTACATCAGGCAAGTCATTTATCTTTGACGTTATTTCTCTAAATCTTCAACGAAGTGTAGGTTCTTCTCTGAAGCTTGGACACATTTTCATTGCCGTTTGTTTTTCTGAACTGTTTTCAAGTCAAAGTATACAGCACATTGGTAGTAATAGTGTTTGTAGATCTTTTTTTTGACACAATGCTGCCACTAGCTGGCTCTTCTATGGTATTACATGTGTTTTTTTAACCAGAGGCTTAAAGAACAGTGTTTAATTGCAAGTTCTGTGTGTTTTTGAGTAAATAAGAATAATACATTGTTATAACAGGCTAAAGGGGACTGGAGGGACAGCAAGAACTTTCTGACTAAACAATCCATAAATATTTTTAATCTAAATTTAAATATTTTGAGGGTGGTCTTATAACTGGTAGGAAAATTGCAATGTAAAAAATAAACATTCTGTGCTTGCAGTTGCCTCATTCTGAAGGAATGTTAATTTCCCTTTAGGCCTTCCTCTGTTTTCCTAAGTGTTCTGGAGTAGCAGCAAGAATTGGCTATTGAGGGATTCAGAGACACATTGAAGCAGAGATTCTATACGTCATAATTTTCTTTATCTACAAATTATTCTCTTGGTGAGAGGGATTTACATTTTAACTCTGGTTGAGAAGTTGGTAACTGTGGGTTAGATTCATAAACATGATGGTCAAAGCAATGTCTCACTGGGAAGGCTTGTGGGAAGTCTGCTGTCTAAAAATAGCCCCATTGGGTTTCTGTTCTTTTTGCTGCCAGGAAGGAGTTGATTGTAGCTCCTCTGTATCTGGCTAACATTACTTTGGATTTGTTGGAAGTTGATGGGTAAGAAGATTGCTTGAGTGCAGTGAGAGCCTAAGGATGCTGCTGACTCCCCACTTCCAGGTTTGGTGTTGGCTGGTCAAGCAAGTGCACCTAACGTTGCATGGAAATGGATGTCACTTGTTCTCTTTAGTCTTATTAAGGATGAAGGCCTCCTGTGCTACAAGTACTACTGCCCTTGGGGTTTGTTACGTTATGTGAATATTTTTCTACTTTTGATTCTCATGACCTCAGATTTTGTTCAGTGGTACTTAAGTTCTATGCTTTGGAAGATGTGTGTGGCAGCCATTATCTCAATTCCTTTTCAGTAATGCCTTAGACCTTCTCTTTCAGAGCAAACGGGACCATCTCCTTATGAATGTCAAATGGTACTATCGCCAGTCTGAAGTCCCAGATTCAGTCTATCAGCATTTGGTTCAGGACCGACACAACGAGAATGGTGAGTCATCCTCTGTAGGGTCAATCTTAACTTGCTTTTACGTGGTCATTTACTGGGGTCAAGGGGTGCTTACCAGTCTCTGGAAAACCAGATAAATGTTTTTGCATAGGGATGTGAGATAAGAATTGTCAGTGTGAGCCAGACATTAGAATGCAGATGATGAGGTCCTTTAATATCTATGCCCGGGTTCATTTTAGCAGCATATGGGCCCTAACCATAGCTATTATCTGCTGCATCTCAGTTATGATGATTTACTGTATGTATGTACTGTATGTATTTAATGTTGTACTTGGAGACAGCAGATGGGTAAAGTTATTGGCATCCCTTGAGGTTTTTTTGGACTATACAAATAATTAACATTTATGAGATCAAGTTGCGTTAAGGATAAATCATGTAGCCCCTTTTACTCTTGGATGCCTCTGACATACGTATTAGATCTAAGTTCTTGCCGAGGCATGATTATTTAGCCTTATCCTAATGTGTATTAGTACTCGCTGTCACATAGTACAACAGTTAGTGTTTCATTGGAAGCACTGCTAACTGATTCTTTCCCCTCTCTTCCACCCACCATTTTTTGGACTAAATAGGAATGGCCATACTGGGTCAGACCAATGGTCCATCTCACCCAGTGTCCTGTCTTCTGACAGCGGCCAGTGCCAGATGCTTCAGAGGGAATGAACAGAACAGGGCAATTGTCGAGTGATCCATCCTCTGATGTCCCATCCCAGCTGCAAAATAATTAACTGTTGATCTTCATAATAGTGGCAGAGACAGGAATTCTTAAATCTTCCAGGATCATTTTTGCCTGGGCTTCAAGAGAGCCATAAAACTTGATTCCACTCTTCCTGGCTGGAAATTTCCTTGGGGCAGCCTCAAAAACGCGTAAAACCTTTGGAGGTGAATTGTGATCTCAAAAAAAAAAAAAAAAAAAATCAACAAAAAAAGTCATGCTTTAAAAATGGAACACTGCCACTCATATTTAAGTATCCAAATAGATTGGCATACAGTGGAATAAATCTATGTATATTTTCTCTTTAATGGTGATGTTAGGAGGGTCGTTTTTGTATGTGCTGTAGTAAAATCTGCATGAGTCTAATGATTCACTCTCACTGGTTCACTTTAAATGTTTAACCCTGGAAATATGGGCACAAGGCCAAAGCCCACATTTTTCATAGCTTTGTGCCTTCTGTTAAGTAGCATAATCTGTGCGTATAAAAACTATTTTTATGTTCTTAAGTAGGGATTATTAAAGGCATCATTGATGACTCCATAGTCAAGGTTTGCATTTTGGATTTTAACAACCTATTTTAAAACATGAAAACAAATGTTCTTCACAGCCAAAATGACACCACTGACTTCCAGTGCACAGATATTGATCAAAATGATGTATAAAATTTTAGAAAACTCCGGCATGTAAAACTGTATAGAACAGACTGTCTAACAGACAGAGTGGGGGGTAGGGTGGGGGGGTGAGGGTTACAGAAGAAAGTGCTTGCTCTGTAGAGCTCTTTAGAGAAGGCACTTTCTCCTGCTGTGCCCAAAAGAGCTGTTCCCTTCCTGCACACTTCTTAAGGGGTACAAAGGGAAAGCTCCTGTCAGCAGCCCTTGTATAAAATTGGGCTAATAGTATTTCCATACCAAATGGGGAGCACGGATCCGTTCATATTTATGAGCTGCTCAATATTATTTTAGTGGGTGCCACAGAAAACCCTATTTTAAAATTATATTTTCAATGTTGGTGTAATCTTAACATCTCAATGACTGTGTGTATTCAAGAAAGTATTAACCTCAGGCTTCAACCTACAAAGTGCCTGTGAAACCACAGAGGTCGATGCTTTTGGACTCTGCAGCTAATGTCTTTTTCTCTTTTCACAGACTCTGGACGAGAACTTGTTATTACAGATCCAGTGATCAAGAATAGAGAGCTCTTCATTTCAGATTATGTTGACACTTATCATGCTGCTGCCCTTAGGTAAGTGACAGAGGACCTGGTGCAGCATCCCACAGCAGGCTTGGCAGGGAAGAAAAAATAGCACGGAAAATCTTAGAATAGAGGAGGAGAGCTGTCTTTTGTCCTTTTCTGTTTGGGGAACATTAGCATATTGCTCAGGCTCCTTCTCACCACATGCAATAATTAACTTGTGTTATCTGTTCTAATTTGAAAAGAAGCTGTGATTCTAAAATCTCATTTTAATCTCAGCTCGTCTATGGTGTTCAGAAGATATTGTTTCCCATCATTGCAAATTTAGATTATTGCTAGTTATTGTAGAAATGGTACCCTCCCTTCCCCTCTGTTTCATTTCACCATTAACAATAACCTCCCTTTGCAAAATGACTGTTAGTGCAGCCCTGATAAATTGCATTAAAGACTTTTGCTCTGAGGCAGAAATCATTGTAGCTCAGTTGAGAGCTCCATTAAAAGCTAGCTGTATAAACAGAGGTGGTAACGGACCCCTGTATTGTTCTCTGTTATCTGCCCTTCCCCAGGGGTTGCTGCTCTCTTTGCCCAGTTAGTTTTTAACTTAAGTGGCTAACCTTTGACCATGCAAAGGGGGAGACACCATTACTTACAAATGTTTTCTGATAGAAATACTAAGGCATTATTTTTACTGGCATCCTTTGAGTTTTCAGCTTGCTGAAGAGTGCATGGATATTGTCAAAATGTGAACTGAATAATCTCCCTGATAATAATGCTCAGATGGTGTTTCAGTGAAACCATCTGGAGACGTTTTCTTTGTTCAAAGCCACTTCTCTGAAGCCCTTTACTTCAAGGCAAATTAGCTGCAACTTGTGCCGTAGGGGAGGTGAAAAAAATCTTTTATTTGACTTATTACAGGATTTTAGATAAACTAAGAAAATTCCAGTGGTGTGCTGTAATCTTCCTGAAACTCCAAAGTGTTTTTTATGTCTCAAGGAAGGTAGCTCTCCCATATTAAATTGATATACTTGGAGAGAATAGCTAACGAATGTGAGGCTGGCTGGATTGTTGAAACCAGGCTTGTAAATTTAATTGTCATCTTTGACATTGAGAAACTGAAACATGTGTATGGAATTTTCCCTGGGAGTATTGTAGACTCTTCTGTGTTCTCATTCTCTTCCCCCTTTATTTAAAAATAAATAAAATAAAACCTAGAACAAATTGGAGGCAACATGAAACACACAAAGTTCATAGATTAATTTGAGACAAAAGACTGATATACCATAAGTCGGATTTAGAAAATACTCACCATGAAAATATTTTAAATGACTCTTTAGACTACACTTCCTGTTGGTTTATGGTTTTATTTTCATTATGGCTTACCTCTTCCATTTGTGGCAGTCCTTGTATGAATGTTTATCAGTTGTATTCTAAAACTACCCCTTTTGAAAAATGAAGCAGAGCTTCTAGTTACATTTCTAAATGTTAAGTTTCAGAGTAGCAGCCACGTTGGTCTATATCCGCAAAAAGAAAAGGAGGACTTGTGGCACCTTAGAGACTAACAAATTTATTTGAGCATAAGCTTTCGTGAGCCACTGAATGCATCCGATGAAGTGAGCTGTAGCTCACAAAAGCTTACGCTCGAATAAATTTGTTAGTCTCTAAGGTGCCACAAGTACTCCTTATTTCTAATCGTTGACGCTCAGACACACATTTGTTTGCATAGCAAAGAACTGAGTGCATCCTTTCCACTCATTCTCCTCTAGCTAGTAGCATTTATTATGTGCCAGTAATTTTCACAGCTGCCTACCAGACACAAATATAAGGAGTGTCACTTCCCTGAAGATCTGACCACCTAAATGACAAAATAGAGAAGACTAGATGCATTGTCAAGTCCAGAAAAAAGATTAATTTTAAATTTAATTTAATAAATTAGAACATTACCATGCCCTTCATGCAGATGTCTGTCCATGACTACACAGAAAGCTGATGACAGAGTAGGAAATATAACCAAGTATCCCAACTCCCAGTCCACTGCTCTGATCAGTAGAAAACTTTAATTGGAAAGTGCTTACAGAACACTATGTAAGTGTATAATAAACACAATTGTCTTTCACTTCAGTAGCAATACTAAGTATTTATTACCTGCATAAAATTCCATGATCAAAATATTGTATTGCTTTTATGTGTCTGGATAAGTGCATATTCTTGATTTTATTTATTATTTACTGTACAGGTAAATTGTCTTGGGGTGTTATTCAAAGGAAAGTTTAGAAAAATTTGATCTGCCTTAAAGTTATCTGATCAAAATTTTCTGTGAAAGATAAAAACAAATGCCACCAATTTTTAATTCCTTATCTCTCCTTTCAAGAAATTTAGATAAAATGAGCAGTGAGCAGGATTGTCAATGCTTCAAGAAGGCTACATGTTTGATTTAAACTGCAGAGGATTTTAACATTGCACTGCAGTCTGACGATAGCTGACCAAGAAATAAATGTTTGTTTTGCCCCTGGCTGCAGAAGCTAAGAATTAGGCAATTACTCCTCACATGAGTAGGCCTGTTAACTTCTCAGAGAATATTCATGTGAGTAAAATTGCAGGACTGGTCCCCTAGTGGTTTTTGTGTTTGCAGTAGCCAATGTGAGTAAAGAGCATGATGAAGAAAAAAATTGCCATTCTTAGCCACATTTGGTTGATGGAACTTTCAGAAGAGCTTTGCCCATGAAAGGGTTGCAGAAGGAAACCAATTAGTGTGCTGATCAGTTTTCCACTGCAGCCTTTCAAGTGTAAAACATTGCTACTGTCTCTACAGAGACCAAAAGTGGCAAAAGAGCCCAGAATCCTGTAGATAAAATAGCACTTGCCAACCTCAGAGCTTTTATGAGGCTTAGTTAATGTTTGTGAAGAGCTTTGAGATCCTTGGATGAAATTAAATGCAGAGTATTATTGTTACTAGTGAATGGTCCATCTAGAGGAATGAATGGTCAGTGATTCACAAATGGAAGGAAATGTTTGTTTCTGTTCTTTTAATGTTAAAGACATTTACACTGCTGAAAAGAAAGGTAGTCTTGTGGTTCACTAGTCTTGGTAGTCTCCACTTGCAGGTAAAATACAACTGCAAACATCTACCCACAAATACCTGTAATAAGTGTAAGTCTCTCTAGTTGATCAGCCATTTCCCTCTGATGCCCTCTTCTGAGCTGTCTGATTTACTTCACTGCTGTAAATTGCTGTGCAGTGTTTTACAGAATGTTTAAAGCAGCTTCTGTACACTAAATACTTTAACAAACCCAAGAGCAAGACAGTGGAGAATGAAACATTTTACAGCTTAATTCCCTTGGTGGCTATCCTTAATGAGAACAAAAGATGAGTGCTGAGGCCAGTCTAGAGGCCTCTGCGGCCAGATGGAACAAAACCTTTGTGAGGTGTTATTCCTGATGATCAAGTGATTGTGTTGTTGCAACTTGTATTGTTTTATATTGTTTACAGTGCCATCTTGCTAAAAATACTTAGCCAATTAATTTGTTTTTGATCTGAAAAATTGTCAAAGCATACTTACGAGGTTGTCTTGAAAATTTATTAGATGAAACACCACATGTACTCCCCAGTCTCATGAGGGTGGTGATTAAGACTGTCATTTTACTCACCCATTAAAAAAAAAAATCACTCCTCTTAGTTAATGAATAGCAAAATTTTGTACATCAACTTTAAAGAGTTAGTTATTAAAAAGAAAAAAGAGAGATTAAAACCAGGGGCTGGAGCAGGGATGTTCAACGTTTTAAACATTGCAGTTTGGGGCAGGTTTTGTGTTTAAAGGTATAGCCTTTTCATTTGTGACTGCCCTGGAGGGGTTCTGACTGAATAATATTAATGAATGTTTCTCATTGAAGTTAATGGGAGAATTTGCCTGAAAGTCACTGATAGTAGGGTTGGATCTTGCATTATTATGAAGTTTGGGCATCTGCAGAGCACAATGCATCCCTTGACTGATTTCCAAAGTGGAGTGGTGCTTATCTAAATGAATGTTGTCCAGCATAGGATTCTAATACCATTTGTTCTCTTCCTTTCAGAGGGAAGTGTAATATCTCCCATTTCTCTGACATATTTGCTGCTAGAGAGTTTAAAGCCCGAGTGGATTCATTTTTCTACATATTGGGCTACAATCCAGAGACAAGGTAAGTGAGTCACTCTGGCTAACGGAAAGATTTTTACCAGAGATTGGTTTGTTGTAAGAATATGCCAGCTGCTACAGGAAGGAAAAGAATTAAAGCCTGTGATTCAAGTGTGGTGTACATAGAGAAAGGGTGAATCATGTATGTGTGCAGATGGTGATGCATATAAAAGGCAAAAAACAATTTATAATAAATAATTCTGATACCAGCAGTGGCCTCTGATGCCCACTGGAAGTGCTACTGAAGGTTGTGGTTGTGTTGCTCGGGGAGAGAGACTAGCAGAGTGGGGAGAGCTGTGATATTTGTGTGTAGAGAAGAAGTATGGAGAAAAGGTTGGAGGAAGGTGTTTATAGGGTCCATGTATTAAGTAAAAATAAGAAACAGTGGATTACAAGGCTCCATAGCATGTGGTGACATTTTAAGAACATCCCTTTGGGGGAGATAGTGAACCTTAAAACACATTCTTTGAACTTTGGTTAAAATTGAGAGATGTGAGCATTAACAGGCGCTTGCAAGTCTTTCATTGAGAAAATGCACATTCCCGACAACACCCACAAGTTTTCCTATGAGTAGCATTGCAATTGTATATTGTAAGGTCTCCTGCAAGTGTAGTAGTGCACGGGAGGGGTCATCACTGTGGATGTAAATAATTGACTGAATGGAGCTCTTCTGCGCAATCCCTATCTCAGATCTACTTGCCAGAACAAATTAGAGGCCCAAAACAGAATTCATCGTGTTCAAAACAGGTGTACGTCGGGGAGAAGCTGCATTCAACGTTCTTACACATTCAGCTCCCTGAACCTTTTCCCTGTGTGTCTCCAATCACCCCTACAGGGTGTCTTAAAACTGATTTCAGTTGATACCTCCATCAGTTATTTCAACCAAAACACAGTTACTATTTTATTTAACATCATTCAAATAGTGTTGTAAACACACACGGTGCTCTGCAGACATTGAGTAAGCATGTGCCCTTCCCTGCCCTGGAGAGAGAGAAATCTAGGGGCCTAGTCCTGTAAACACTTAGGGCTTGTCTTCACTACTGGGATAAATGGACCTAAGTTATGCTGCTCCAGCTACATGAATAACATAACTGGAGTTGATATAGCTTAGGTCGACTTACCCTGGTGTCTTCACTGTGCTGAGTCAACGGGAGATGCTCTGCCATTGATTTAGTGGGTCTTCGCTAGGCCCGCTAAGTTGATACCCGCTGCATTGATTACAGAAGCATCAATCCCCCTGGTAGTGAAGAAAAGCCCTTAGTTTGAGGAGTAGTAACTCACAGCAGTGACTAGTAACCACTATGCCCTGATGAAGGATATGCTTTTTTAGTACTATATAATTAACTTGTGGAACTCATTGTCACAAGATTTTATTGAAGGCAAGCAGGATTTAAATAGGGATTAGACGTTTACGTGGATAATAATTACACACCCATTGTTATATTAGATTAAAAGTTTATAAGAATATAAATCTTCATGTTTCAGGGCATAAATTGAAACTAAGTGTCTGCAGCTGGAAAGAAACTCGCCATGTGAGCAAATTATTGCATAATTGTCTGTTTTGAGGTTTCCTGTAGCTTTCTCTGAATCCTCTGGCACTGGCCACTCATCTGAAATAGGTTATCAGACTGGTTTAGCATTTCCTAAACACATTGGGAGTGTTTGCAGCATTAGGTCCTAAGATAGTCATTGTATCCAATCTGCAGTATTGAGCACTGGAAAAAGACATGAAATCTCATCATGTTTACAGAAACCTTCTAATATGCTATATGTGAAAATACAGAGAGCTTGTGTGTGTGTTTCATTTCAGCACAATGATAGAGCAAGGAATGTGTTGTCAGGGCACACCTTGGTGGATGAAATTGAAGTGATGTTGACTTAAACATCAAACATTTCTCTCAATTTTCACCTCTTATCGCTTTTTCTTGTCAATTAAAATAATTATTTTTGGGGGCCAGTGTAGGTAGTGAACTATTTCTATTCATATCCATATTTTGCATTTAATAGCAAATTGCTAGCTTTTCCTGAGAAATTCCTCTTGTGTGACTCAAAGCTTATGTCTACACTACGAAATTAGGTCGATATTATAGGTCCATTTTTAGAAATCTATTTTATACAGTCGATTGCATATGTCCACACTAAGCGCATTAAGTTGGCGGAGTGCATCCTCACTACTGTGGCTAGCATCGACTTATGGAGTGCTGCACTGTGGATAGCTATCCCACAGTTCCCGCAGTCTCCACCGCCCATTGGAATTCTGGGTTAAGCTCCCAATGCCTGATGGGGCAAAAAACATTGTCGCGGGTGGTTTTGGGTACATGTTGTCAGTCGCCCCTCCCTCTGTGAAAGCAACGGCACACAATCGTTTCACGCCTTTTTTCTGTGTGGACACCATATTGCTTTCAGCTGATGGTGCAGTAGGACTGCTAACTGTCGTCCTCCACTGCTTCTGCTGCAGCTCTGCTCTCATGAATCCACCTCACAGGTCCTCTCGTCGCTCTCTATAAATATCTATTCTCGTGGCATCCGTCGTCAGCCTCCACTTCCACTGCAACTCTGCTCTTCTGCAGACGCCATACCATGGCAAGCATGGAGCCTGCTCAGATCACCGCAGCAGTTATAAGCATTGTAAACACCTCGCGCGTTATGCTGCAGTATGTGCAGAATCAGAATCTGCAAAAGCAGGCGAGGAGGTGACGGCAGCGCGGTGACGAGAGTGATGAGGACATGGACACAGACTTATCTCAAAGTACGGGCCCCGGCAGTTTGGACATTGTGGTGGCAATGGGCAGGCTCATGCCATGGAACGCTGATTCTGGGCCTGGGAAACAAGCACAGACTGGTGATGGGACTTTGTGACTTGCTTTCTTTTGCCCTGAAGTGCAAGAATACCAAGATGAGAGCAGCCCTCACAGTTCACAAGTGAGTGGCGTTAGCCCTCTGGAAGCTTGCAATGCCAGACAGCTACCGGTCAGTCGGGAATCAGTTTGGAGTGGGCAAATCTACTGTTGGGGCTGCTGTGATCCAAGTAGCCAACGCAATCACTGAGCTGCTGCTATCAAGAGTAATGACTCTGGGAAATGTGCAGGTCACAGTGAATGGATTTGCTACAATGGGATTCCCTAACTGTGGTGGGGAGATAGATAGAACGCATATCCCTGTCTTGGGACTGGATCACCTTGGCAGCCAGTACATAAACCGCAAGGGGTACTTTTCAATGATGCTGCAAGCACTGGTGGATCACAAGGCACGTTTCACCGACATCAACGTGGGCTGGCCTGGAAAGGTACATGACGCTCACATCTTCAGGAACTCTGGTCTGCTTGAACAGCTGCAAGAAGGAACTTACTTCCCAGACCAGAAAATAACTGTTGGGGATGTTGAAATGCTTGTAGTTATCCTTGGGGACCCAGCCTACCCCTTAATGCCATGGCTCATGAAGCCATACACAGGCACCCTGGACAGTAGTAAGGAGCTGTTCAACTATAGGCTGAGCAAGTGCAGGATGGTGGTAGAATGTGCATATGGATGTTTAAAAGCGTGCTGGTGCAGTTTACTGACTTGGTTAGACCTCAGCAAAACCAATATTCCCATTGTTATTGCTGCTTGCTGTGTGCTCCACAGTCTCTGTGAGAGCAAGGGGGAGATGTTTATGGCGGGGTCAGAGGTTGAGGCAAATCGCCCGGCTGCTGATTACGCACAGCCAGACACCAGGGCGATTAGAAGAGCACAGCAGGGTGTGCTGTGCATCAGAGAAGCTTTGAAAAACAGTTTCATGATTGGCCAGGCTACGGTGTGACAGTTGTGTTAGTTTCTCCGTGATGAAAACAAACCTCCTTGGTTCACTTTACTTCCCTGTAAGCCAACCGCCCTCCCCGCATCGATCACCACTTGCAGAGGCAATAGAGTCATAGTTGTTTCAAAATCATGCATTCTTTATTAATTCATCACACAAATAGGGGGATAACTGCCAAGGTAGCCTGGGAGGGGTGGAGGAGGAGGGAAGCACTGGGTGGGGTGGTGGATGAGAGGAGGATGGAAGGACAAGGCCACACTGCACTTCAAAACTTATTGAATGCCAGCCTTCTGTTGCTTGGGTGTAGAGTGGTTGGGTTCCCGGAGCTCACCCCCCCCCCCCCCAAGTTCTTGGGTGTGGAGGCTATGGAACTTGCGGAGGAGGGCGGGTGGTTACACAGGGGCTGCAGCGGGGGTCTGTGCTCCTTCTGCCTTTCCTGCAGCTCCACCAGACGCCGGAGCATATTAGTTTGATCCCCCAGTAGCCTCAGCATTGCATCTTGCCTTCTCTCATCGCACTGCTGCCACCTCTCCTCTTGCTCCCACAACCTCTCCTCTCACGCATCCCTCCTGTCCTCGCGTTCATTTTCTACTTTCCGGGACTCTGTCATTGTTTGTCTCCATGCATTCTGCTGAGCTCTTTCAGTGCAGGAGGACTGCATGAGCTCAGAGAACATTTCATCATGAGTGCGTTTTTTTCGCCTTCTTATCTGTGCTTATTCCCCCCCAACCGCGTGGCTAAAAGCGGGGATGATTTCTTTTCAGCCACAGGCAAACAGCCCACCTGGAATGGCCACCTCTGAATGTCCCCTTAATAATGTCCCAGGAGGATTTCCGCTCCATCCCCAGACACGTTAACAGACTTTTCCAGTAGCTGCACTGCCTGCAAATGCATCCCAAGTCTTCAGGGCAAATTAATCATTAAACGCGCTTACTTTTAAACCATGTATTATATTTACAAAGGGTACACTCACCAGAGGTGCCTTCTTCGGCTTCATGGTCCGGGAGCCCACCTTAGGATGGTTGGGAGGGTATTGGCTCCAGGGTGATAAACAGTTCTTGGCTGTTGGGGAGAACGGTTTCTCCACTTGCCTGTTGTGCGTTCTCCTCCTCCTCCTCCTCATCTTCCTCGTCCGCAAAATCCTCATCCCTGTTGTGTGAGACTCCCCACTTGCAGGTGTCCACGGACAGGGGTGGAGTGGGTAAGTGGTAGGGGCACCCCCTCGAATTGCATGCCGCTCATCACAGAAGCCGCTTTAAAAGTCTGGGGCTCTGACCTGGAGCGGCTGTTTGCCTCTTCGGTTTTTTGGTAGGCTTGCCTGAGCTCCTTAATTTTCAAGCTGCACTGCTGTGGGTCCCTGTTATAGCCTCTGTCCATCGTGCCCTTGGAGATTTTTTCAAATATATTGGCATTTCATCTTTTGGAATGGAGTTCTGATAGCACAGATTCATCTCCCCATACAGCAATCAGATCCAGTACCTCCCGTTTGGTCCATGCTGGAGCTCTTTTGCAGTTCTGGGACTGCATGGTCACCTCTGCTGATGAGCTCACCACACTGGCCAAACAAGAAATTAAATTCAAAAGTTCCCAGTGCTTTTCCTGTGTACCTGGCTAGTGCATCTGAGTTGAAAGTGCTGTCCAGAGCGGTCACAATGGAGCACTCTGGGATAGCTCCTGGAGGCCCATACCGTCGAATTGCATCCACGCTACCCCAAATTCGACCTGACGATGTAGATTTCAGCACTAATCCCCTCAGTGGGGAGGAGTACAGAAATAGATTTAAGCCAACAAAAATGGCTTCATCCTGTGGATAGGTGTAGGGTTAAATCGATCTAACACTGCTAAATTCGACCTAAACTCGTAATGTAGATCAGGGCTAAGTAGATCAGTGCAGTTTTAAACCCTTCTTTTTGTGTAGAGCAAGCAGCTGATGATGTTCTCATGGCTGTTTGAAAACTGTTGGCACTGAAAGGGTGAATGAAATAAGACCACTGCATGGCACTTTACTTTTTCAAGGGACTGTACAAACATATCTCAGCTAATTACTCACAATAGCTTGTTCTCAAATTGTGTTTTGTCTGGTTGGATCCAGCCAGAATTTTTTTTAAACACCAGCTTTTCTGAGGATATTCACTTTTTGCTCAGTGTCTTTTTAGTGCTTTTCTACAATAGAAAAATGGGTTGAAGTTAGGCTGAGTGTGTTGACTGACTTTGCTCTAATCACAACTTTTATTTCCTGAGTGTGGATGCATTGCAATGCTTTATCTTGATTGCCCAGGTCAGGGTGTACCTCTCCATCAAGGTAAAGGCATTGCAGTGTGTCCATGCTAGGATAAAAGTTATGGGTATATCAAGATTAGCTAATTAAAAACCCAACTTGACCTTAACTCAGTTTTCTGGTGTAGACACTTGCATTCAGATGATAAAAGATGCACAGTATTCTGTTTGGATTCAACTCGAAAGCAGTGTATTTGTGATCTGATTAGGTTCTGTTCATGATGCACATCTGCACCATCCAGTAGTGCTAGTTACCTACATGACCATATGACTACCTAACCAATCCAGAGTTTTGGAAGACTGTTTTTTTTATAATGATTGGTGTTGAATGTCTCTTGGTTATTTTCATGTAAATCCAAAAGTAACATACCTGAGCTGTGACGTTTGACTTCTGGAAATAGATATTGTTCTTAGTCATTGGATGCCTTCTGTATAGTATGCTCCACACACATACATGTATACAGTTAATACATCATGTCTATTTGTCTTAATGAGTTTGTCTCATTTACTACTGAAGACTAGTTTTTGTGCTTTTCAAGGATATTGAGAGACAGCTCAGCATATTGAGAATTCAACTGTTTTCTGCTTACTCTTGAAGAACCAACAGAAGCAAGATAACAAGAAACACATTCTCATTTTTATATTTTAGGTATAGCAAGCAGTAAAGATTTTGCCAGGGTTGATACTTCAGAAGTGCACTCTAAAAGCGTGAAGATGTGGTGTAAAAAAGCTTTCATGGCAGAGGTGTAATTGATGAGCGCTCTTGCCTACCAAAGGACTCTCAACATTTAAAGGAAAGCAAATTTTGTCCTTTATTTTCTCTTTTAAAACCCTGTTGAGCATGGGTTTAGTAAGGGGAAAAATTAGGGGCTTCTTATTGATGAACAGCTAGTTCCAGTGGCGATTTGTGTTTTCGGAATCCTTGTTCCTTCATGCACTGGGACAAATTTTGTCCTGCAGATATCAGTAAACCATTCCTTGTTATACTTTAATAGTTGGTGTTGCACATCAACAGGATAATTATTAAAATAAAATATTAGTGTTGGATGTTGGTACTGACGTTTTCTACGTTGCATCGAGCTGTTAAGCAAGTTAGTAAGTGGGTCTGGAATATATTCAACTCATAGTCCCCGAGGAAAGGAACATTTGTGTTAAACCAAGCACTTTAACAATCACTCAGCTAAATAAGTATGTACTAGATAAAGAGAGTGAGCGTGTGTGAGAGAGAGAACGAGAACCTATGCTCAAAATCATTTTTAGAAGTACTTGTCATAGTTTACTATGTTCATTAATAGAAAGGAACTGCTCTGCCATTTTAATGATACATCATTACACTTCACAGCAGCACCCCAGTTTGAGATAAAGTAGGACGGAAAGAATTACCTTTTACCATTAGCAAGCAAAGGAAATCAGAGGGCTACAAAACGTCATTTTTATTTTGCGTTTTGGTTAATAGCTATTAACCCTGTTAAGTTAACTAATGTTAACTCAGGTAACGGTTAAGTTCATCAAAACTCAATAAAACTTGCCATACAATTAGATCAGACATTCAGATTTCCAGTGGTTATGAATAATGAAGCCAATTTTTCATTTACTTGTAAGTTCCAATTCTGCATGCCGTGTAACCTCTGCACCTGCATGGAGTCCCCCTGAAATCTCTGGGACTCTACAAATTGCAGGATCAGGGCCATGCTTTGCATTATTAAATTGTCATGGTGATATCTGTTCTTTTCTGTTAATTAAATTTGTGTAAATTATTTTACAATTAAAAAAACATTTTGTATTTATTTATGTTGATTAGAATTTTAAATATTGCACCAGCATTTCCTTGAATGTTTATTGTTAGACGAAAAACCTTCATAAAATACTGTGATCCTTTGTAAATAGCCAGACTTAATTTAAATTCACTCTGAAGTGCTAAGGTGCCAGATAATGGAACGCATAAAACTGTAGAATTTTAGATTAGATAAGGATGGAAGTGGAAGGAAAGTGTTAACATTAAATTAAACAGGTGTTTTGAATAAAATGCCACCTATAAACCTTGCTGTCTCTGTAATGGGCCTCTTTCCCAGGGACTTCAGTTTTGAAAACGTGCTTTTTGTTTACATCTGATATCTGCCCATCTTTTAGCTTAACTTTTTCTGCTCCATCTGAACCTGTATGTGCAGTCAGCATGCAGGCCAGTGCGGTAATAGAATTAGACCTTTGCGTTTTTTGAAAATTATATGCAACAAAATAGGTTTAAAACCCTCACAAAAGCCATTGAATTTCAATTGAGAAGCATTAATAGGCAAAGCAAATTGGAACTGATGTACCATTTTACAAAGCAGTAACTGCACCAGCTTGCATTAAACAGCCATTCTTGGAATTTATGAGCCAGAGTTCACTTCAGCCCTTAAAAACAAGCAGTGAGGCCCAGATGTTGTCCATGCCACTTTTCTTCTGTTAGCTTAAGTGGTTGCTCACAAGTACATTCCCTCCCATTTAGTTCAGCTGCTAGTTCTTACCCCAGCCAATAATATAACTCTGGAAATAGAATGTGGAACAGGGTGTACGCACATCTCTTGCTTGTTAGAAATGAGTTTGTTCTGGCACATGAACTTGTGCATTTAAATTGGTAAAAGATAAATAAGACTGTGTGTAGACCCCTGCTCCTTCTTAGTTGTTAAAATATTGTTTTTAGGGTGTGTTGTGTTGCTTAAATACATGCAATCCTAATTCTGTTATACATTAGAATGCGTGCATACAAGCCCTGTTTACAATAGGGAAACTGAACATTTTCCACCATTGTTATCATCAATTCATATGAACTGGTGGTAGCGACATTAGGAGTCTTAGGATAGGCAGGATATTGGCTGCTAATGTCTTTGTTACCATTTCATCTTAGCCTGCTGGGTACAGATCTAACTGGTCCTAAAAATGCTATCAGCGGTTGAAGAAGCCCTGTCTATACAAAGGTTCCTAACGTTGCTAGCATCAGCTCAGCTGAACACCCAATTGATATTAGCAACACTGTCAGATTTTTTCAACATTTCTATTGTAGACGAAGCTTTAGAGACACTTTGATAGAGCCTATCCGGTATTGGATGAGGACTTGAAAGACTCAGATTCTATTCCCAGCTCTGCCAACGACTGTGGGACCTTGGGAAAGTCACTTTACTTCTCTGTGCCTCCATTTCTCCTCTCTAAAACGTGGATAATGATGCTTAACCGTGTTTTTGAAGCACTTAGAGACATGGATGAAAACAGCTATATAAGTGCTCGGTGGTGTTCAGATGCTATCTCAATATAAATATCTTTTTTGGGATGCAATTAGGAGGGTTTAAATAAAGTTTAAGGGTCCATAGGCCTTTTGCTGGTCCACTGCATGGGATTAATTTCATTTTTTATTTGTTGTCCTGCTATTCTAGGAGATGGCTTATGTGGGTGCTAATGCAGGTGACTGCAGTGTTGATGTCATGTTGGTCACAGGATATTAGACAAGGTGGGTGAGGTAATTATCTTTTATTGGACCAGCGTCTGTTGGTGGGAGAGAGATGCTTTTGAGGTTACACAGAGCTCTTCTTCAGGTCTGCCCTGTAGAAGAGCTCTGTGTAAGCTCGAAAACTTGTCTCACCAACAGTAATTGGTCCAATAAAAAATACTGCTTCGCCCACCTTGTGTCCGTAATGAACACGACTGTCATTTTGATATTCAGAACTGTGGCTGAGGTGCGCACGGGAGAGGGGTTTGGCAGCAGAGGGGTGGGATGGGATGGAGTGTAGTGCAGTGCATGGAGGTTTTCTGAAGGACCGGGAAGAGGAATTTGTGAGCTGGGAAAGAGAACTGTGTCCAGGGCACTTTCTGGGTAGGCATGCCCACTTGTCTTTCCCATATACTTTGATATCCTGCACCATCTCACCATGTTGATGATGCAGTCTATTGTCTAGTGTACAAGTTCTGCTTGTGTTAATTGCTTTGTGCTCCACAGTACTTCTTCCCCTCTGCTGCCGCCACTTGTGTAGTGAATATACAGGATCTGCTCTTTAATTCCAGTAAACTGTGTACACTTATTGCAGCTTGTTTTCCCCTCCTTATTTAAAGCTAGTGCAGGAATCTGAAAAGTATACATAGGTCCGGTCTCTCTTGAACCTAATTACTTGGAAATCAGAAATCTAACACATTAATTTCTGTGCAATCAGATATAACAATCACGTGTCTTGAAATGATACTCTGCACAGCATTGTTATGCATCAGGGAACAGAATGATTATCAAGCCTTCAAAGCGCAGATTAATTTTAAAAACAGAAATTTAGGGCGAGATTGGAGCTTAGTGTATTTAGAGACCCAACATATTTTCTCTTTGGTTGTGGAGCTCTTCTTAGTTTTTGTGCGTGTTCACAATTGCTTTGTGATCGTAGGAAGCAAACTAGTATTAGAATAATAAAAATGTGGGGCTGGAGGGACCTTCAGAAGTTATCTAGTCCAACCCTCTGTGCTGAGGCAGGACCAAGTACACCTAAACCATCCCTGACAGGTTGGCTGACCTGTTAGTAAAAACCTTCCATGGTGGGGATTCCACAGCCTCCACTGGAACCCTGTTCTAGAGCTTAACTACCCTGAGAGTTAGAACATTTTCCTTAATATCTAACCTAAATCTCCCTTGCTGAAGATTACACTGATTAATTCTTCTTCTGCCTTCAGTGGACATGTAGACAATCAATCATTGTCCTCTTTATAACGTCCTTTAACATATTTGAAGACTCTTACCATATTCCCCTAATTTTCTTTTCTCAAGACTAAATACACCCACTTTTAAACCTTTCCTCATAGGTCAGCTTTTCTAAACATTTTATCGTTTTAGTTGCTCTGCTCTGCACACTCTCCAGTTTGTCCATCTTTTCTGTAGTGTGGTGCTCAGAATTGGACACACTACTGCAGCTGAGGTGTCACCAGTCCCTAGTAGAGTGGGACAAAGTGGAGAATTGGCCTGAAATCACCAAGATGAAATTCAATAAAGACAAGTGCAAAGCACGTCGGAGAAAAAAATCAAATGCAGAAGCTGGGAATGGGCGACGGGATGGATCACTTGGTGATTACCTGTCCCATTCATTCCTTCTGGGGCACCTGGCATTGGCCACTGCTGGAAGACAGGATACTGGGCTAGATGGACCTTTGGTCTGACCCAGTATGACCGTTCTTATGTTCTAACTACAACATGGGGAATAACTGGCTAGATGGAAGTATTGCTGAAAAGGATCTGAGGGTTATAGCGGATCACAAATTAAACATGAGTCAGTGTGATGCTGTTACTAGAAGGCTAATATCATTTTTGGGATATATTAACAGGAGTCTTGTATGCAAGACCTAGGAGGTAGTTGTCCCACTCTATTTTGGCACCGAGGAGGCCTCCACTGGAGTACTGTATCCATTGCTGGGCACCATGGTTTAGGAAAGACTTGGACACATTGGAGATAGTCCAGAGGAGAGCAACAAAAATGATAAGTTTTAGAAAATGGACCAATGCAGAAAGGTTTAAACAAACAAACAACCTGGGCATGTTTAGTCCTGAGAAAAGAAGACTGAGGGGGGACCTGATAAATCTTCAGATATGTTAAGAGCTGTTATAAAGAGAATGAATGATTAATTGCTTGTTCTCCATGTCCACTGAAGGTAGGACAAGAATTAATCAGCTTAATCTACAGCAAGGGACAGTTAGGTTAGATATTTATGAAAACGTTCTGACTCTAAGGGTAGTTAATCTCTAGAACAGGGTCCCATAGAGGTGGTGGAATCTCCATCATGGAAGGTTTTTAAAAACAGGTTAAACCTCTGTCAGGGATGGTCTAGGTTTACTTGGTCCTTCCTCAGTGCAGGGGTCTGGACGTAATGACTTCTCTAGATCCCTTCCACTTCCCCATTTCTGAGTCTATAAGTTTCTCTTGCATCCTTGTATCTTCGTCTAGATATTTAGAGATGTGACTTCCATTCCATCTGATTATAGATAATCTGATATTTTTCTATGGCTGTCATTTTATACAGTATGAACAGAGATGTGTTCATCTTTTTGTTCCCCTCTCCTTTTACACTTCACATTTGCTTCTGATTTTGGAAAATGATGTTGCAGTATCTTGAGCTACAGCTCGATAGAAAATGCAACATTTTATAGGCCAGTAAGGAATGTTTACCCCAGATAAACTGGGATTCAAATAGTCTGCAAAAAATCCCAACTGAATTTGCTTTGTGAACTTTTTCAATATGCTGTTATGTTTTCCTGATTGAAGTGCAGTTTTCCATTTCAGTTTAGGGTAGCTAGAGTAAGTCACATCAGACTGGTACAATCTGACTACTTTTGAGAAACTCTGAAAGAATACGTTGAAGTGGTATGGTGTGTTGCAGGCAAGGAAGTTATAGATACTCTCATCTTTCTGGTAGAACTGCATCTAGAATAGTATGTTCACTTCTGTGCACCTCATTGCCACAAATGTACTGATATATTGGTGGAGGGAGTACCTGGACCTGATTAACATTAAAGGGTTTTTAAAAAGAGATTTGAATGAGAAGGAAGGTTAGGTTGTAGCACAAATATCAGGTGTGTAAGAGGAAACGCAGAGAGTTAGGTAGGAGTGGAGTTGTACACTCTTCTATGTGGAGGGCAAGAGTTTGAATTTGATATGAAAGGCAAAGAGCAGCCTGTAGAGGTTTTGAAGAAAAGTGAGTAGGATTGAGAGGAAGATAGTTTTAGAAGTTCTACAAGGTTTCCTTTTTAACCTAGTTTAAGTCAAGTTGCTGTAAAAACATTGCTAAGTGGTACTTTTTCTTACTGAGCATGACTGTGGCAAATGTGTATTCATTGCAGGTATTTCTTCATTTAAATGTAGTTATTTTCCCTGCAGCATTAAGTAAGTGTGGCTTCAGAATATGTGGGTGGCCTTGAATACATTTGATTAGTTCCCCCCATGTCTTACATGATCAAGATGCATGCATGAAACAGAGATGAGCAGTGGAATATATAAATATGTGAGATGCGGTCTTTTATCCACTTAAAAATACATTTGAAATCCCCAGTTTAACACATGCACAACCATTTGGATTCCATGCCATGCAAGTTGCAAACACTGTTTAATTTTCATGAAGGTACTGTACCCTTGTTATCTATCTTAGGGTTTTATAGTGCCACCCATTATTGTAGTATTTGAGAACCTGTCAAGTAAAATAGATGAGCAGTATCAAAGTTTCTATTGGACTTCATGGAGTTTCTGGGGTATAAAAATTCTGCTTGGGATAGAGTTGTGTTTTAGCGTTTGGGGATTGGGGATGAAGACGGGGTCAGGTAGAAGGGGATGTTAGTGTTGTGTATGTCCTCCTTGTTATGCTGGAAAGGCTTTGTCACTGGTGAAGGCTTTGCAATGTTCCCTAGGGAATTGTGTGGGCATCCATCGCATAGAAACCAAGTGAAGTGGGGGTAGGGGTGTGTGTGTGTGTGTAGGGAAAGAGAAACCTATCCAGGAAATTGCTTATTTTAACAGCAGTGCAGTGTGCATGAAGTTATTCAGCTATATAGGATGGGATTTTCAAAGGAGCCTAATGGAGTTAGGCACCCAAACTATGGAATTTCACATGACATGGATGCATGTGCTAGCAGGGTACTTCAGAGGTGCAGGTGTTTTGCTAATGAGTACCGTACATCATCATCATCATTTATCTTTATCCAGTAGTTCAACAGGTATAAAGTTGTCAAGAGCTATGGCTGGGATTTTCGAAGGAGCTGTGAAGCCAAATTCTGGCTAATGCAGTTTTGTTCACAATGACCACGCAAATTTGCAGTGAAATAGAAAGGACTCAGAGTATCTTCTCTCGCAGCTGGCGTGACCCATGCAAGCTGGTATTGGCATCAGAATAGTTACGTTGATACAGTAACCCTGGTCTGAAAGAACCATCCTGAATCTGATAGTGCCAATAGAATCGCTCATAAGAGAGGATTTGAAATAGTTCTGTTTGTAAATATATAGAATTCAAATGAATGCCAAGATATTACTTCCAAATAGAATTCTGAGATGTTTTTTAATAACTGATGCCCTTTTCCAGAAAATCCTTCTTAAAAGGAAAATCAACACCAACTAGGTTTAAAATAGCACAAAAAGTCTGAGTTACGAGACAAAAGTAAAGAAACTCCTTTTGTCTTGGTCTTCATCCTTAACTCACTCTGAGTCTGCTTAGTGTTGGGGTCTTGGAATAGTGTCTGGCCCTATGTGTATTACAATGCATAGTGCAGTGGAAGATATGAAAGATGAAATTATCACTTAGCTTCTAAATTTACTTTTGTGCTTCACATCAGAGCCTTAAAATGAGTGCTCATATTTTGTCACTATGCTTTGCTACACACACAATGTATGTGGCGTGGCAGGTGTTTTAAATAAAACACATCCTCCAGCATATGATAAATCACAAAGCATTTGTAAAAAGAAATATTGAGGTGGCAATTTAATTATGGCATAGAAAATGCACAGGGAAAATCGTTCCCAGTTGGATAAGCACAGAGAGACTCAGTAGCTCTTTTTGAATTAGGGCAGGGTGATTTCCCTGCCATAGATATGTGCACAAAAACAATCCTGCAAGGTGCTGAGTGCCCTCCCCTCTCCTTGATGTCCGTGGGAATTGAGGGGGTTTAGCATCTTACAAAGATAGGGTCATAAAAATAGTGTCCTGCTTGCAAATGGGACGGTTTACAATAGTACGTCTTGTGATCTCTTAACCGTTGATCGCATCTATTCAGTGATCCCAATATTACTTGCAACTCTAAAATGATGATAAAAGCACACTTACACCAAGCTGCCTCTGAATAGCTGAGTGTTCTCCTCTCCCTGTATGATGTAGGCTGTCTCCTATCCAGTTAAAAGCTTCTGGCACTCCAGCTTTCTCCCCTGTTGCTTAGTTTCAGCTGCTCCCCCTTTCCTCCTCAGACTCAGTGGGGTTTTCTCCAGACTGGCTAAACACAGAAGAGAACCATCTTGGGGTCTCTAACCCAAGGTTGTCATAGAAGAAAGACTTTCTGTCTCTCATGCCCACCCTCCCTGCCACCATCAGGGAAGTGCTTTTTCTTGACATGGGTCTTGGTCCAAGCAGAATGTGCCCGTGTGTCTTTCCTGCAATCATGCCCTGTTGTCATCCATAGAAATGAAGTAGAGAAAGAGGGAGAGCTCTCTGAACCCCATACCCTTTTTCTTTCAGGATGCAGCAACTCAAAACCAATGAGTTGTGCTTATCTCCCATGTTAGCCCTAGGCTAGTCATCCCCTTTTTTCCCTATCTGTGCTGTGTTGCATTCTGTATTCGTACATCTCCTCCTTCCCTCCAGGTGTTACAGATGAATGTGTATAATTACATTGATGTACCAGGGCCATTGCCTCTCTGGAAGAGGAGGAAAGCCATACAGGAACAATAATTGTGATAGCGTCTACGAAAGCGTTACATGTTTGGTAGAACAACATAAATTGTTTCCTCTTTTATAGCACCCCCTATCAGAGGACCTCAGATCACTTTACAAACAATGGTAATGGGTGCGTTTTAAATACCTGGATCACTAGCTGAACTTAATACTATTACTTAGCATGTATATAGAACTGTATGTATTCGAAGTTCTCTTTGGATGTTAGCTAACTTGAGGATCTTCTTGGCAAGGCGGGTTAAAATGACATGAGCAGAAACTAAAGCAAGCCATGTCCTTGATGTGGCATGTTCTTTCCTGGACACTTTAAGTAATCCAGGCATAGGGAGGCCAGATGGGGAGGCCCCAGACATTCCTCTAGGACTCTGGTCACCAACTGGTCGATCATGATCGACTGGTCGATCCTAGAGGATCTCCCAGTCAATCACAATCTCTGGTGGTGTAGCGGGGCTGCAGTGCAGACCTGCAGTGCGGAGGCGGGGCAGGGGTCTCTCGCCGCGCACTGCTTCTGCCTGCAAGCATTGGCCAGGAATGGGGAGCTGTGGCTAATGGGAGCTGCGGGGGTGGTGCTTGCAGAGAGGGGCAGTGTGCAGAGCCATGTGCCCCTTGCCTCCCCCCACCCCGGGGTGGGGGGGGGGGGCGAATTGGCCCCTTCCGGGAGCAGCGTGGGGTCAGCATAGACAGGGAGCCTGCCTTAGTGGCAGCCACACTGCACCATCAACCGGAAGTCGCTGGAGGTAAATGCTGCCCTGTGGGAGGCCATACCCCAACCCTGAGGACCCTCCCAGAGCCTGTCCCCCAAGCCCCAGCCCTGACCCCTGTCCCAGAGCCAGCACTCTGTATAGCCTCCTGCACCCCAACACTCTGCCCTTCCCAGAGCCTGCACCCCAACCCCCTGCCCCAGCGCTGACTCCCTCCCAGAGCCAGCACCCTGTAACCCCTCCTGCTCCCCAACACCCTGCCCCAGTCCGGAGTCCCCTCCTGCACCCAAACTCCCTCCCAGAACTTGCACCCTCACCCCCTCTTGCACCCCAACCCCCTGCCCCAGGTTCACTCCAGAGTGTCCTCCCACACTGAAAACCCCACCCGAACCCCCAACCCCCTACCCCAGTCCAATGAAAGTGAGTGAGGACGGGGGAGAGCAAGCAACGGAGAGAGTGGAGGATGGAGTGAGCAGGGCTTTGGAGAGGGGACGGGGCCTCGGGGAAGGGGTAGGGTAGATCCTGGGTTGCCCTTAAATTCAAAAGGTTGGGTGTAAAATGGTGGGAGACCACTGCTCTAGGATCCGTTTCTGGCTCTGCCACAGACTTCCTGTATGACCATGGTAAAACATTTGTCTCTGTGCCTGAGTTTCTTCATCTGTAAAATGTAGATAATATAAAGACTGTGGAACTTTTCTGAAGGAGTGATGTTTATGGTATGTGTGTTCTTTATCCTTTTAAAAATTAAAGCATCTACGCAGGGGCCTGTCAGCCTGAAATGGCAAGTTGCTGAGAATGGCAAATGGATAGATGTCCTGAAACAAAACTTGGGAGTAGTGGGAGTGAAATCGAAATGGTAAGGGGGAGGGGACAGGGTCTTTGCATTTGAAAGCAGTCACTAGGAAAAGACTGTGTTACAGGTATTAGGTAATTATCCTTGGCTAGTCTATTATCTGGGACAGTTTGTTAAAATGATCTTGTTTTAAACATTTGTCGCACTTTTGCTTTGCATCTCGGATCTTTTGACTTTTTTTACATATAATTGAGGTGATGGGATGTATCTTTACAGTAGCTAAAATGCTTAAAAGAACACTATTTTAAATTGTTTTTGATCAGACTCTAGTGTAGTCCTGAGATCCTTTTTAAAAACCAAATAAACCAAACAACCCTTTACCACTTCGGTTCTTTAACCATTTGGAACATGTTCATTAGTCAAGTTCATCCTTCGTTTTCAACAGACAGCTGAAATACAAACTAAGTTCCCCTTTCTCTCACTTTTAGACTACTCCAGTGGTGGGCACTGGCGTCATCTACTGATGTCGGCCCAGCTCTGGTAACTGTATTTAAACAAAACCGTGACTGCAGAGCCAGTAAAACAAGACCAAAACATTTTGGGGATATCTCCCCAAAAGTATTAATTGCAAATCTTTAAAATATATTTTGTGAGTTAGAGGTAGAACCCCACTCAGATATTTAAAAGTACAGTGAATTTTTCCATCAGATTTTCATTTCAAAGTTGTTATTTTCAAATGTGGAATGTAGAAAGACCGTCATAGTTACTTGATTTGAGATAACACAGTAGATTGATTCTGGGGTAGTTTGTATAAAAATATGCACTTGGAATTTTTGTATCAGTGTATATGATCTTTTTTAACCAAGTCATAAAATTGTGTAATAAGATGCAAAGTCATGTAGTTTTACTTAAGACTCTTCTCAGTGAAATAAACAGTGTAACCCTTGAAGGACGTGGTACTGCACCCACTGAAGTCAATAAAACTGTTAACTTCAATGGATTCAAAGGATTTCAGTAGGAAGGACTAGGCTAGACTCTTTGGGACTACAGGTTCAAATTCTCACAGGATCATCTCAGTCCTTTATTCTGCCAAGGTGTACACACGCTGAGTTTCATGAGGCTCACTGTGTGGGTAAGACCTAGCTTCTGGGTAAAGCCCCAATAACTGAGTTTCTTTGGATGGTAAAAATTCAGTGGCTCTATGCCACGTTTCCTGAGGAAAACCCCTGTTACTTACTTCCTTCACTGCTGTGTGGGGTGCTGTGTTGGTTGTTTTCCTGATTGCTATTGCCCTGTCCCCAGTGGTAGTTGCATTCCAGTTATTGTTGAAAAGATTCCTGTATGTACACAGTGTTAAGTGCTGCTTGGATTCCTTTGGGAAGGCACGAAGTAGAGATTATAGCAGGGGCTAGTGCAAAAGACTTGGGGTCAGCAAATCTAGGTTTTTGCTACTGAGTGTGCTGCATGATCTTAAGCATCTTGCTTACCCTGTGCATCTGTCTTTCCATCTATGAAATGGGGATAATAAGTTAGGCTTTGACTACACTAGAACTGTGTACAGCTTCAACATACCAGTATAGCAGGGGTGGGGAACCTTTTTTCTATCAGGGGCCATTGACCCTCAGGAAAAATCAGCTGCGGGCCACGCAGCCCCCTGTGTGGGGGTGGGGGATGGTGGTGCTGAGGAGGCTCGGGGCTTCTGGCCTGCAGGGCAGAGACTTGCCATGGGTCGGCTGAAATGAAGGAGCGGGCTGGCTCTGGCCTGTGGGCTGTAGGTTCCCCACCCCTGCAGTCTAGCTAAAGTGGTACAACCACCGCAAGTGTAGATGCGGTAAGCGGCTTTGGAGAGGTTTTATACAGGTATAAGCATTCCTGTCCAGGAAGGGAGTACCCCCTATCAAGCACCTTCATACCCGCATAGTTGAATCCACATTAGGGCTTTACCCCTGTAAGTATTTTGAATAATTAAAAAAAAAAGGCATTTCTAAATAGATTCGTTCCTTTTCTTCTGCGCCGGCGGCTGCTGCTCTGCACCCTGACTGTGAAACAGGCCCCCCCTCGAGCTCCGGGCTCGCCTTGGCGGAGGGGGGCCGGACCCGCCTCCGCCCGCTGCTGCTGGCAGTGCCATTCCCGGTGTTGCACAGGGGCCTCCTCGGGCAAGCTGCACAAAAGTACCTCAGGGGGCCGCGGGGAAGGGCAGGGATGGAAAAGGCTCGGGGAGGGCGCTCGCCCCGTTGATTGCCTGGCACAGGAGCGGTGGCCCCTGCTCCCGGCGGCTGCTGAACCCCGAGTCAGGGTCGCCGCCCTTGGGGCGTGGGCCGCAGGCGCGCCCCGCGGCAGGGGCTGCGGGTTGCCGCGGAGACCGGCCCCGCGCACACCCGGAAACACGCGGGGGACGGAGCCCGCGCGGCGGCGGCGGCCCCCTCCCCGGCACGCCAGCTGGGCGCGCGGCCGCGGCCGAGCCCGCGCGCGCGCGCGCGCGCGAGGGCGGGCGGTTTATTTACGGAAGCGGCCGGGCGGCGATTGCTTGCGCGGCGGGCGCGTGTGGGGGGGATGAGGAGGGCGGGTCACAGCACATGCTCAGTCCTGTCAGTCCGAGGGCGAAGTTTCTGCGTTCTGCGTGCAGGCTTAGGTCACAGCACAAGCTCAGTGAAAGCTCGCCGAGGTCTCCCAGGCTTGCATGTGCCTCCATTTTGAGTGGTTAGAGTAGCAAAAGGCAGAGTCCCCCCCCCCGTAAGTAGGGGTCCGGGAGTACAGCTAGACCCACCAGAGCCTGTGAGAGTCATGGATGATCCAGGCAGCCCCTGCAGGTAGGCTACAGCCCTCTGGCCTCACCTAGAAAACCATGCTTTTCTTTGCTCCTGTTTTGCGGCTTCTGAAAGGGGTCTGAAACCATTTCCATCCTCCTTGCCTGCGCCTCAGAACCTCGTAATCACCTCAGCCCGGCTGTGCAGCGGTTTGTATGGGGCAGGAAAGCAGGGTGCCGACAGAATCGGCTGGCTGGGGGATGCATGTCGCAAAGCGTTGAAGCTGCGTGGGTTGTTGTCCCCCCCCTTTCCCCCCTCCCCCCCCCCATGATGCAGTTTTAATTTCAGTGGCTCTCTCCGCATGCCCAGCCTCCGGCATGTCTGCAGGGAGCTGCAGAGCCAGGATGCAGGGGTGCCTATGTGGCTGTAAGGAAATGGTGGGGCCTGCAAGAGACTGTGTTTAGATAATGTTTCAGGGAGGGTCGTAGATCCGCAGCCATTGGTTGCTTTGGAGGTGGGTGGAGATTGTTTTGATTGAGAACCTGTTTCCCAGGACGAGTGATCGTTCTGGTGATAATTTTGTAAGTATCGGGAAGCAAATAGCACAGTTCTGCTTGCCTGTCACAGCTGTAGGCAACAAACGTGTGTCTAAAATGTGGCAATGTTGGCAGACTGTATTAGAAATCTTCATTAAGAGACGCTTATCATGTAACAGCTGTATAAGCTATACCCGCATCTGTTGGAGTGGGCCAAAGTAGCATCTGTAAGAATTCAGACCGGATGACCATATAAAATAGATGCCATTTCCCCCTTTCTGTCTCCCCGACCCACTGCATGCAAATTGGCATAGAAGCGGCTCAAGCAAGCCGAATAAATGTGTGGTGACTGGTTTTTTTAGGTCAGTGCCTGACTAGGAAAAACCGTGAATAAGTTGTCATTGCTGATTATAAACAGGATTTGGGGGGCTATGTTTGTTAAGTTAAATGAGCAAAAGGAAACTTGATTCTGCAGTGCTGTTTTGCTCAGAGAACCAGCTGAGCTTGTGCAGTGATGAATGAAATAGTCAGTGCTGGTCTCATACCGAGCATGGCCTAGCCAATCGGATTGCTGATATGATAGACTTCGCCACTTTACTGTAGTTCTTGATTCAGAATAACTTGTCTGCCAGTTGTTGGAGTACTGAGTTCTAGGGTGACAGGATGGCTCAGAGCACTGGTAATGGAACGTATACAGCCTTTTACCTGGAGGCTGCCAGTTCAGTTCCAGCCTATGCTGACAGTTCAGCGGCCTGGAGGTTAAAAGTAAGTAGGTACATACATGGCAAACACTGGCACAGCATTGGCACTGGCAGCCTGTTTGCCAGCCTCATCAGAGTCCAATTAGTGAATGAGCCATAACTGTTGAGTTATCCTCTCACCCAGGCCAGATCAGTCCAGTGAACACCATAGCTCCTAAAATGTTGTGCCTCCATATCTTTGAGTAGTCGTTGAGCGTGAAATAAAGCCGAGGCTGTTTAGCTAAATGTGGGCTGTTGCTGATTTGTCAGTGTCTGGGGTTGTATATTATGCCAGTATGGTAACATGAGTGATTCTTAATATTCTTTGTTCTTTTTTTGTGTGTAGAGAGGGGATGTGTTCTTAAAAGGTTGCTGAAAAGTTGTGTGTTGGGCTCCCCCAAAACACTGTTTTCTAGGTACAGACAGATTGGTTAGTGTGAGCCTATGTTTGCTTACTCCTAGTGGGTGGGTCCCTCGGGTCAGGGGTAAGGTATGTTGGTGAGGTAGTGCTGCACACTGGTTGCACCCACAGTGTTTGTGCCATTCCTATCCTGGGGATAAACAGGCTTTTGTTCTCCAGGGATGTCTGTCCAGCACATTTTCCAAGCACTACATGTGTCACAGATCTTTAAAAATAAAAGGGGGTTTTAAAAGATACTGTATTCTGGCTCAGAAATAAAAGCACCGTGATATTTATTTTTGTGACGTATCAGGTTAATTTAAAATAGTGGAGGTGGAAAAAATTAACACCCCTCCAGGTCATAACAAAACATATTTGTCAGACAAAAATATTACATTTGGAAAACAAAAAATACCACTTAAAAAGCATGAAATGCTAAACCATTCAGTCTTTGTAATAACTTGCACACGGTAAAATTCTTGTACATAATATTTATTTCTTGCATTAGCACCCAGAAGCCCCAGTCAGAGGATAGCTCCTTGTGTTGCTGTACAAACAGACTAAGATGGTCTCTGCCCCAGACAGCTTACATATGACTGTTTTCTAGGAATGCTTTATCATGTAGCATTGCTGATATAAAATACTCTTCTCTAATGCTGTGTTTCATGCTACACAGAAAAGTAGAAGAACTGAGCCCTTGATTTCTCCCTTGCTTTTTCAGCCACCATGTGCATACACACTCATGCAGATTTCTAAACTGGTTATCCTGTTGTAGGAGGAGAGACAGCCAATCTAGGATGAACAGCGTTCCTGTTAGGTTTGTGTCTAGGTATAGCAGCTGGCATGCTTTGATGGAGTGAGCTTGGGGCTGGGAGCTAGAAACTCCAAAGAGCCATCTCTGCCACTGACTGTGTGGTCTTGGACAAGTCAGTTAACCCCTTGGTGTCTGCTTCCCTTCAGCAAAATGCAGGTGATTCCCTTCAGCAAAATGCGGGTGAGAGGGAGGGGTGGTGCAAAACTCTTACATTGCAGAGGTGTCTGGAGGCCTTACCTAAGTTGGTGGCCTATTATGCTAGGCACTATACAGACATAAAGTAAAGGGCAGTTCCTGCCCCAAAGGCCAGTGTTTGTAAAATCAGTTTGAAAATGTAAGTGTGTGTAGGGCCGCGTGTGCACTGGGTACCACAGACAGATTTCATTGCCAGGTATTGTAGTTCCAGATTTTTTTAATAGGCTTGGTTCAATAGGGTGGAGGGATAGTTCAGTGGTTTGAGCATTGGCCAGCCTAACCCAGGGTTGTGAGTTCAGTCCTTGAGGGGGCTATTTAGGGATGTGGGGCAATAATTGGGGATTGGTCCTGCTTTGAGCAAGGGGTTGGACTAGATGATCTCCTGAGGTCCCTTCCAACCCTGATATTCTATGATTCTATGTTGAGTTGGTGACATTTAGTCAGTAAGATTATACCTACAGCTTTGTTTCTCAGAAAGTTGCAATTTGTTTTTAGTTAGAAGACTTGTCCCTCCCCATCAGCGTTGCTGTGTTGACAATCCCTTATGTCTTGCTTGATACTTCCCGTAGTTCAAGACTTGCATCCCCATTGTCTTCCTTCAGGCCAAGGGGGAGCCTGCCCATACCCCCTCAATGGTCAGAGGTGTTTGCTTTTGGGTGATGCCAGACATCTCCTCTACCATCCAGTTCCTTTGAGGCTGCTTCTACATCTGCTGCAGTCCCCACTGGCCCAGTGAGCAGGACCAGGACTGAAAATTGAACCTTTGTCTCATGGACAACATGACAGAACTCTGGCAGTAGATCACCAAATCAGCTCTTGGGAACAATGTTATAACAATGCAGAATTCAACTGATAGACTGCTCACAGTTCCAGCCGAGGGAATTATGGTCACCTCCATGTGTGCGCACACATATTTTAGGGGACCTCTGTTTCAGGATGTGCAGAGATGTTGAACATTAACCATTTAAAAATTATAATGATGTAAACACCTTTAACCTGGTATAACTGCATCCACATTAGCAGCAGTTGCTACATTAACTATATATTTTTCCAGACTGATTGTTACAGCAATTAAAAAAACTGTCTCTATCAGCTACAAGGATGGCAGAAATCCATACAGAATCTACAGTAAAACTAGTCCACTTTTCCAGTCAGTTCATGAGATTGCCTATGTTTGCAGTACTAATTTTGAAGAGAGTAAAATACCATTTAATATAAAGTAAAGATTGGTAAAAGGAAACTATATAAAATGACTCATACTTGCAAGCAGAATACTAGCAACACAGATAAAGGCAGTCTTAGATTAATACTGAAGAAATGTTTACAATCTCAATTACTTTTAATCATTTATGCTGATGGTTTTATTTTTGCATTTCACTCATTTCTGACAATGGAAGTGGATCTGTCAGTTACACTTTTGTTTATAGTTGAGGAGAGTATTTTTAGGACTAAAGCAACTTTCTACCCCAAATGTAAATCTGATTCAGGAATAAACCCAACCTCTACTGGAACTTCATGTCCTTGCTGATACCCCTAATAAGAAGCTGTTTCCCCTGCTGGCTTAGGAAACTTTCCAGCTTCTTGCCTCTTCAAAGAACTGTGTGGATGTGGGATGTTCCTTCTTCCACTTCCTTCATGTTTTGATTCCTAAAGCAGTGAACAGGATGGAACTTGCGCTGAAGATACAACTGTTGCTACACGTTTGCTCATTCCTGCATTAGATTTAGTAATTGCAAAATCCATTCCATTTTTAACTAATCCCGAAACTTTTTTATAAATAATATGTTTGACTCAAAACCAAAGTTACTCTTGCATTATTTTGCCAAATACATTTGTTAAAAAACAGGGTATTAAAAAAATTCAACATAAATTGTTATCCTTGTTTATAGTCAGATTTTAGTCACTTTCATTTTCTGGTTCTATCCTATATGTGAAAAGGAGATTTCTAATAGAGGAAGGGATCTTAAATCTTACAGCATGAAGACATACCAAGATCCAGTAGCTGGAAGCTGAAGCTAGACACATTCAAACCAGAAATTTGGTGCAAATTTTTAACAGTGATGAAAATTAAGCATTGGAGCAAGTTACCAAGTTTTGTGGTGGATTCGCCACCCCTTGAAGTCTTTTAAAACAACATTGCATGTCTTTCTAATGAAAAGCACTGTCTCACCCATAACTGTGGCCTGGCTTATGCGAGAGGTCAGACTGATCATAATGATCCCGACTCATCTTAAAATCTGGAGTCCTAATTCTGTATCACTTGAGCTTCCAAATTTGTGAATGTTTCAGTTTTGTGTTTTAAAAAAAAAAGTCAATTGCAATAATATTATATGTTAATATAAATTAATCATTCACAAAATCTCTTCTAATCGCATTGTTTTGTACATTCATGCTGTGCTCACCGCTTCTACATTCACACTATTTTTTATTCCAGAGTAAAAATTGGGGTCTTAATCTAGCTGATGGTGTTCCTTTTAAGTTTGAATTTTCTAAGGCAAAACAAAGAAACAAACCACCACCACCAACAAAAAACCACTGCCATGCGCTGCTGTGAAGTGTTTGAAATTCGGAAGTGCGGTGATGAAGACTAGTAAGCCAGTTAGTGCTGAACAGGAAGAAGTGTTCATCAAGCTTTGTTGTCTTTTATGTTCTTAAGTGTGTTGGTGGTATGGTGTGCTCTTTGGGGTGTGGGGTATGGTAAAGAAAATTTTGAATCCTTTTTTATAGATGCACAATACAAAATAGGAGAGAGTACTATTCTATGATGTGTCCTCTTGAATGATATACTGGTTGCATTCCTGGACTCTTGTTAGCTTCTTGTTAAAATTATGTCACCCCTTTGAAGGGAAACAGGGATAATTTTCCTGTCCAATGGAATCTCCCCTCTTGTTACTGCAAGCTCATCCCTGCCTGAGATTACTTATAAATATTTCTGAAGAGCAAATTTTTTGCCTCAAGAATGAACCACTTGTACCAAATGACAAACATTTCAAAAACTTTCACTCCCTCCTGAGGAATTCCTCCCTGTCACTTCTTCTCAGATTGTACAAATTTAGCACAAATGAACAATTGCCATAGTTCATCATACCAGTTGTCCATCTAGCCTACTATCCTGTCTGTGATAGTGGCCAGTTCAGATGCTTCAGTGAAAGGTGCAAGAAATCCATGTAGAATTTTGCTCCTATATTCCTATGCTTTATATTGTTACTTAGCTAGTTTCTAGCCTTTACTTTACCTTTCACCATGAGTACTAGTATCAATTAATGTAAATTCCAAGTTGCTCTGTTTCTTTGTGTTAAACTTCTTCTGGACTCAACTTCTGGTATTTGTACACTTACTCAGAGTTTTCTTCTTGCAGGATCTTTTCTTTCCGGACCCAGAGATCTGCTTCTTCTCAGGCTGCCAGAGTTTTTTCTTTGCTTTCTGAAGGTTTTCCCGTGCACTGTGATCTTTTGGCTTAGTGATGCGTATAGGTTGCACTGGAAAGCAGTCTGTGGCGAGCAGGTGTCTAAAAATATTCCCAGAGACCTCCCAAGAGGAGAGCAAAAAAGATTTTTGGAAAGGTGCATTGTGGATGCAGCATTTAAAGTCTGCTTGAATCCCCTTTCTGCTTCAGTTTCAATCTGGTTAATTATAAATCTCAGTATAGAATAATCAGAGAAGATTCTGCCAAACAGGAGACAGACTTAATCCTCAAGGGCGGCCTAGGATGCTGGCTTATAAATTGGTTTGGTTCTTTTAAAAAAAAAAAAAAAAAATTTTTTTTTTTTATTGGCACAAAGGCTCCTAACTACTGTTGGTAGGAGGCACTTTTCTGGGTACCCAACGGAATTAGTCCTTGAGGGTGCATCTTGGAGAGAATTTGGTAATAGTATGGATGGTGACTGCAGCAAAACATAAATGAGCCTTTGGGTGCATTGTGCAGAGAAATGAGCTGCTGATGTCCACTGAATTAGATACTAAGATCCCCACCTTTCTCTCCATGCTCATAATCTGGTATAAAAGTGTACAATTGTTGCATCATATGTTTCTCACATAATGATATATTAAATTCTTTATTGCTAGATGAGACAGTATCTGAGTAAGCATGTCTGAACATCATGCACCTTACTCATGGCCCCCCAAGGTCAATCCCGTGTATTTCCTCTCTTTACTGGCAGAATAGAAACAAAGGAATAACAACTGCCAGTAGCACTGGGTCTAAACATCAGCTTTGAGTTTCAGGCTCTCATGTACTTTAATGATGCCAGAAGAATTGGGCAGTGCAGGGAAGTGCTGTACTTGCTTCCTCAAAATTGCACGTCACCCCCAAGAGTCCTGACCTGAGCCCTGCGCAACACTGACAATACACTTCAGTTGTGACTTGCAACACCTTTGCTCTTCAATCCTTGAGTCTGACCTCCTAGCTCTTCCAGTGCACTTCAGGCTTGCTCTTAAACACCCCTCCCTATCGCAGTCCCCAGACCACAACAGTTCTACTAAGGCCTTTCAGTCCTGGCAGGAAAAACTCCCTGCTGTTCTGCAATGATGTCGTTTCCTTGAGCAGAAACCATCAGTCTTGGCAAACTCTACTAATGGGATGCTGGTTTGTTGCTGCAGATAAATAGACAAGTGACTAAACCAAATGGGCTAAACTAATTTCTGTTGTGAGCAAAGTTAGATATGAACCTAGATCACAAAAAAGCCTGACCTACAAACAAAAAATACTTATTTTTAAACCTAGTGCATTAAAGCTTTGCTCCATCCTGTCCTACCGCCTCTTTTTCTTTCTCATCCTCACCCCTTAACTGCTTCTTTCAAGGGCACTCGTTGGCCTTGAACCCTCCAATCCCCGATTGCATTAGGATTGAAAGGACAATGCTTTATTCAAGTGAACATCTCCTAGCTGTTCCGAACAAGCCTCTCCTGGATTAGAGACTGCTAGTGCTTTGCCCTGCTCTGCTACTGATACTTCTGCCTTTTTGATATTCAGTTGCAGGCTTCCATCTCCTTTCTGTCCAGCCCCTGTTTACTTCATAGAATACAATGTTTCCATGGCAACAGGTTACTTTTCAAAGGGAACATCTTGTCATTATATTTAATCCACTGCAGCTGAAGAGGACTGAAATATTAAGTTGTTGTTGCTATGGATACTGCTTTGTTACATCAGTTTCTTTTGTGTCAGATTTCATATACTGTATTGGGTCCTTTTTTTCCCTTTCTGTGGAATAAACAGAGCGCCTTCCTGTTATTATTGTAATTGTGCTCGACTGATACAATTTGGCTTCCAAGTGTACAGTACATTTTAGTTTCTGTAGCAAGAGTTTTCTTCCCATTTTCATTCCTTTCTTGGGGTGGTGGAAATTGGCTTAAAAAGTATCTGATAGGAATTACAATTCTCCTTGAGGGGCAGGGGTGTTGTGAGCCGTAGGACGTGAAGACCAGTCAGAAAGAGCTCCCCCCACACAAAAAAAATAATAATTTCAGAGCAGTTAATCTCTTCCCTTGACGCCATCCCACTCCTGCCCCTCCAAAAAAAGAGTTCTCTTTCCTCTTCCATCTCTTTACTTACCTTTGGGTTCTATGGTGTATACTGAGGAAATTGCAAGAGGAATGACAATAAGGGAAAGAGAACATTATGTGGAGAAAAGTGCGAGTATTGGTGATTGGAGGGCATTTTGGGTTTCCCTATCTAACAGCATACAAATGCTGTTAGGAAAATGGGAGCCAAGGTTTGGATTTAGTGTACATTGACTATTTCTAGGATGCTGGAGCATTAAGACTAAATATTGAGACTTTTGCATGAAACGTTTTAGTATTTAAAGTCAATGTAAAGCAAATGAAAGCAATAGTTTGGTGTGGTTAGAATTAACATAAGGTTAAAATAGTATTGATTTCTCTCAGGGGCCTTTGTCTTGTGTTGAAATTACCAGTAGGTTACTATCTACATTTACAGCTATGTTTAACTCTGTTGTTTTGTTTTTAACAATATGAAAATATTGCGGGTTCCTGTAACTTGTTTTAAAATGAAAAATACGGAAGAGATGAATCGGAGGAGTTTTTTTGGATCTGTTTATACTTAATTCAGTGTTTGTGAATTGGCGGATTTTACAATAGATTTTGCTGCATTCGAGCATCGTGTGCATCGGCAACAATAGCACACCCGAATTTGATCCCTTGAATCACTTAGTTCCAATTCTGAGTCTGTTCAGATCTTGCTCATCCTCATGACCTGCAGGATAGTTTTGCAATATGGTAAAAGCTCTTTTGAGGAGTCAGATGATCTCACTTGTGCACTTAAACCCAGGTCTTTAGCCGTGAGCAGCTAATACATTAACCACTGAAGCAGCTGCCCGTTTCCCTCTTTTGGCAGCTGTGGTGGATATGTATTTCTTTTTTCTTTAGATTTCACTCCAGTTCTCAACTTGAGACCTGGCTCAGAACACGCTGCATTTTTCAGATGTAGAAAAGATGTTTTATTTTTCCAAAAGGAAAAATGGATGCCCAGCAAACAGCTCAGGGAGTTCTCCAGCCTTTTAGTATCTAGCACATGGAACATTTCTTCTGTTCTGATATATGCAGTAGTGATATGCAGAGTGGTGTTCTTTCTAGCTGTTAGTGTGCCCCTTACAGAATGAGCTGAGACACTAAAAACTTTCTGCTGATGTGCTGAGGCAAACAGCATTTCCAGGTCTGCAGCTGCGTTTCTCTACAGAGCTCTTTTAATACCCCATTGAGTCCCTCTTGCTAGATCTCTTTCTGGGTACTGAGCCCTAGAGCAGAAAGATGCTCAGGAATGAAAAGGTGAATTTAGCATCTTGTTTTTCTCACTGCACAGAGCTGTGATAATAAAGGAAGTGAATAATTTACCATAAACTACAAATTCTCATTCATCATAGGAGGAAATATTTTTTTTAAATAAAAATTGAATTCATTTGAATTTGGTGGTAGTATTTTATCAACCTCATTTTAAATGGTGGATTTTTAGTTTATGCTGAAGCAAAGAAATGACTGAGTTATAAAATAAATGTATACTGTATTAAAGCTATATCTTTGTGTACATACAGATATTCTTAGATAAGAGGAATACATTTTGATTGGTACTTAATCTTTTATGTGGACTTGTAGTTCAGGGAAGCATTTTGGCGTTTAACTTTTTGGTGCTTATTTTTGTAGCAGGAAAGAAGTATCGGGCTAGTGGTTAAAACACAGGACTGGGATTTATGATGAGTGGTTTCTGTTCCTGGCTGTGACGAACTCCCTGTGTGGCCTTTGTCTTCCTGTGCCTCAATTTTGTCATTTGTAAAATGGGGGTGCATAAAAATTGCCTACCTCACAGATTGAGGTTTAATGTATTGTTTGTAAAATACTTTGAGACCATGAGATGGAAAGTGCTGTAGAAGTGCAAATGGATACTAAAAAAATGTCCATGATTCTTAATGGGCTTTGTAACTTGTAACGGTGCTCTTGTTAGTTTCAGTTGGATATTCTTGTATTAATACATGTTAGCATTTACTGTCTTGATTTTTGTTTTTAGAATGTAGAGAAAACTTAACTAATTTCTTCATCCTTAATTCACCCTATTGCGCCTACAACGGCCACTGGAGAACATTTGGGTCAGTGACTAACCTCATGCACTTTTGCCATACTTTACAGTGACTAGACACATGGCTTAAGTCAAGGTTTATGTGTTTATTTTTCCCATATGAATCAGATAAAATTCTTTATATTTATATGCGCACACAGTTCTCTTAAAAATTTTTTCCAGAATTTGCTCATGGCTTAGCATAATTTTAGTGTCTTGCTGTTACTGAGATTTTGTGATCAAAAGTTTGTATTAGTGCATTTAAATGAGTCTATGGACTGACTGCGGTAATTGTCTCTTTTATATAATGTGTCAGTATGTAATATTTTGAATTATGGGGTGTGTGTGTGTGAATATTAATATATATATATATAAAATATATATATAGTTTTTAAAATAGAGATCTTGCAGAACTGTCACTCCTTAAGATATTTAAACCTCTTTGGAGTTTGTTGCACTCCTTAATACATTTTGATAGGGTCCTGAAGGGCAATGCAGTATCTCTAGCTGTAGCTGCATTATGGGCTCACAAGCACAGAAGTAAGCAAAGAGCAGTTAGTGAGTCTGATTCGTCAGAAAGACCAAGCGCCTGAGATTCCAGATAAAGTCAGTGGCAGTCAGGGTGCTCAGCTCCTCTGAAAATCATGCCATATGTGTTAAACTGTTCTGCAAAAGTGTGGCTCCTAAAAGATGGACTTAGCCAATAAACTATAATTTCAGTTTTGGTAGTGTCTGTCTGCTAAAATATATTGAAATATAACCAGCAAACAAAAGAGGTTGAGAGAGGACGATAAAGATGCAGATTGACATGCACATTGGTTTTTTTTTCCTCCAGAAGTTTAAGAAATAATTTCCATGCTGTCAGATTGCTGTGCTGGCTGTATTGTTGCCTTAGAGAATATAAAACTTTCTTCATTCTTGAGCTACTCCAAATATTTCCATAATAGTATTAAAGAGAGTGGATTTTTCTTCTTTCAGCATATGGTGACACTTCGGCTGCAACCAGCAACTGTGTAATTGGAACATATCCCTTTGGAGTAAAAATCTTTCCTGATAGACTGAGTAAAGGCACTCCTCTGGAAACTTGTAGTTTTTACTTGCTTACAAATACCGTTGCAGCATGGTTGAATTATGTGAGAGTCCCTTCATACATGATTTTGTAGGAAAGTGCCTTTTTTGGTTAAACCCAGTCAAAACTCATTTTATTTTCTGAGGCCAGATACTACTGGTGAAACTGACTTTCTGTTTTGCAGCCTTTCCAATGTGAGGTGTTATCTCATCTGATTTTAGCAAATCAATAATAGTAATTTCTAAAGCTTACCAGGGCCATACCTAGGCAATATTTGGATGGAAGACCATGGTAACTCATAATTGATGGGTCAGTAGGTGGTCCCCTTTGTATATTATGTGGGAGGTGTCTTCTGGACAAAGAATAAGGAGGACGTCCTAATTCCATGTCAGTTTTTGCAAAAGCAAGGTTATCTCTTGTGATGGATAATTACATTCCACCTAGGACTTATTTATATTTGGATCTGCAGTCTGCAAAAACAGTCCCTCCTCTTCTTCCTGCTCTTTTTTGCAACACCTTTTACTATTCTGGGAACACTGTATGAACAGGATAATAACTTCTTGTGCTCAGTTTATTCTAGTGCTTTAAACACTTCAAGAAAACATAGCATGAAGTTTTCATTTCAGATACTATTTTTAGGGGATGAAAATAGTCTCAACAACTTTCTTAAGGCATGCTGATGTTAACCCAGTATAGGATTGTGAGCTGGGACCTAGAGGGCAGTCCATACCTCCTTGTTTCAGAGGGGTAGCTGTATTAGTCTGTATCAGCAAAAACAACGAGGAGTCCTTGTGGCACCTTAGAGACTAACAAATTTATTTGGGCTAAGCTTTCGTGGGCTAGAACCCACTTCATCGGGTACATGGAGTGAAAATACAGGGACAGGTATAAATACATGAAAGGATGGACATCTACCAATGTGATATATGCCATCATGTGCCAGCAATGCTCCTCTGCCATGTACGTTGGCCAAACCGGACAGTCTTTACACAAAAGAATAAATGGACACAAATCTGACATCAGGAATCATAACATTCAAAAACCAGCAGGAGAACACTTCAACCTCTCTGGTCACTCAATAGCAGACTTAAAGTGGCAATTCTTCAACAAAAAAATCTTCAAAAACAGACTCCAACGTGAAGCTGCGGAACTGGAATTAATTTGCAACCTGGATACCATCAGATTAGGCCTGAATAGAGACTGGGAGTAGTTGGGTCATTACAAAAACCAAAACTTAATTTCCCCAATACTAATTTTCTCCGTACTGTTACTCACACCTTCTTGTCAACTGTGTGTAATGGGTCACTCTCTTACTACTTCAAAAGTTATTTTTCCTCCCTTGGTATCCTGATGTTAATTGATCTAACTTGTTAGACTGACCTCACGCTTGGTAAAGCAACCCCCCATCCTTTCATGTATTTATACCTGCTCCTGTATTTTCACTCCATGCATCCGATGAAGTGGGTTCTAGCCCAAGAAAGCTTATGCCCAAATAAATTTGTTAGCCTCTAACATACCTCCTGGGTTTCCTTGTTGCAGCAATCAGCCAATGGGGCAGTGAGGATGGATCTCACTGGATAGCCCCTTGTCCCTGCAACAGGTTTTTTGAGTTGGCTGGCTTGGGCATAGGGAAGTTGATACTATCGAGCAAGCCACAAGAGGGCCCCTTCCTTCTGTGCCCTCCATTGGAAATTATCTTTGATAATATCATAGCACTTAAAAGCCTTAGTTCTGGACCAGGACTGCATGGTGCTTGACATTGTACAAACACAGAACAGGAGAAAACAGTTCCTGACCCAAAGATCAACTCTTTCCCTTCCCCTCCTCCCCCCCTGCCATTTCCACTTAGGTAGGTATTGATTTGCAGGTTGGTGTTGCAAACCCATAGAGGTCAGGTGGCTGTGGGGAAGTTTCCTCTTTCCCTAAGACTTCGGTATCAGTACACCTTTCTCAGAAAAAGGGGTTGGATTTGTGGCAAGCCTGACCCATTCTAGGAGGCAAGGAGGGTTTCAGGGAAGTAGGCTATTCTGAGTTGCAGGCCATGATAAGGCCTTGGGGGAAATGCAGGCTCTGACAAAGCCTTGATTGTAAGCAGTTGGTAAGCCTTGTGGCTTTGATGCTTGTGATTTGAACATCAAAAATGGGGAGGCAGGTGACAGAGAATCTGTTGACCTTTCCCCTTTTCAGTGTTGCCAGGACAGGTGGCCCCGAGAAGTTACTGTGTTTATGGAATTAATAAAGCTGCAGCCACTTGGCGAGAAATTCCAGATCTGTCTTCATTGACCTCTGCCACTCACAAAGTTCCCTGCTATGTTGAGCGTATCCACTGTTTCCGCTTTAATGGTGCCTTATTATTGCTGCTTTTCAGCATGCATTGCAAACATAATATCAAAAGGTTTTTGTATTGGTACAGTATGTACATGATCACATTTTTGTTTCTCATGTATTAATGGGCTTATTCAATCTAACAGACAAAGGTATAACAAGATCTAGTGGTTAGAATTTGAAGCCAGACAAACTCAGAGTAGGAAAAGATGCAGGTTTTTAACAGTGAGGGTAAGGAACCATTGAGAGAACTTACCAAGGGTTGTGCTGGATTCTCTGTCATTAGCAATTTTTAAATCGAGGTTGTATGCTTTTCTAAAAGAGAGGCTCTAGTTCAAACAAATTCAGGCAAGTCCTGTGTTATAGAGCTGGTCTGTAAAGGATCACATTGGTCCCTTTTGGCCTTCTCTGACTGTGTGCGCAATAGTACAAAGTTTTGTTAGTTACAACCTCTACTCACAGATGTTCTTTGTCTTCTATGGTAGGAGGCTGAACAGCACCCAGGGCGAGATCAGAGTTGGACCCAGTCATCAGGTAAAGGATTTGTTTTTTTTTATTGTTTGAAAATTCTAACAACGTGTTATAGCAGTTTAATTAACTCAAGGAATATGGACTCAAAATTGTGTGTGTATGTCTCTGTAAACATCTAAAATATAATATACATAATTAGATACTTGCATGTGAGCATTTCGTTAGAATGATCTGTTACTCTCAGTATCAGCATAGTAAACAGGACTGTTCTTCAGCGCAGGCTGCAATTTTAATGACACTTTCCAGCAAAAGATATTTTTTATATACTACTGTAGGACTGAAGGAATCAGGTCTGCTATTGGAAAGTATGGGAAATCAGAAAAAAAATTCTCATTAAAATAAATTCTCATTAAAATTAATAAATTTTCATCTGAATTTAACTATTAATTTGCCCCAACATTTAAAAAAAAAAATTGAACTTAACAGTAACTGAAAGTTGTTTTTCATGTGTTTTCAGAGTCTTCTAATCTTACTTCACATCAAATTGTTAAGATGGTAGCTTGCTGTTTGCTTTATTTAAGACATTTACCTTGTTTTTTAGTTATTTACTGACGGTAAACAATATGGAGCCATAGTTTGGTTTAGTGTCCCTTAGAAACAGGGGAAGTCATCAAAATCTGCCAAATGCAAGAGAACAAAATTGGAGGGCCAGAGAACTTTGTTCAAACTTCTGCAAAGTTTCAAGGCAGCAAGGAGTGTGGTGAAGGGAGTAAAGCTTTTGTGCTGTTTGGTAATTGATAATAGACTGTATTATATTTTCAAGAATGTCTGTTAATGGGGTTGAGATGATTACAGGGCTAGCTGTATTCTCTTCTCTTCCTGGTCTCTCTCAAAGCACCCCCTTTTAGCTATCCTGGGTCAGAGTTCCACAATTCTCTCTCTCAGTTTGAGCCTTGGGCTACAGTACACTGTGTATCCTCTGTTTTTACCTTGCAGGTCTGACTGAATTTGAGAGAATGTTCCTTTTCAAACCTGCCAGTGGTCTTTTGATCTCCTGTGTTCTCTGGGCCCCTTCCTGTCTTGGCATTTACTCTTAACTCATGTTTTGACTGAGAAGTGTCCTGTCTTGAACTATTCTTTCTCCTTTCTGCTTGTTTTTTTCCCAATAGTCCCCTGTTAAACTACACCAATATATTTGTACAGGGAACTTCAGTAACCAGGTCAACATACAGTATTCAAAAGTTGTTACAGACCAGCTCTAAATCTGTCATGATTGTAATGGGATGGTTTCCTTCTTGGAGGCAAGTAATGACCTCAACAAGGTATTAAGACAAGTGGATGAATAGCATGCTTTTGGTTGCATTCTTACTAAACCATTTTCCTTCACTTCTGCTTTGTACTGCCTGTTGTTGGTACAGGATAAAATCCTCTTTCTGAAGCAATGATTTTCGCTTTGGTGCTACAGTAAGTTTATTGTTTTTAACTCCTTCAAGCTTGTAGGAGTGGAAGCTTATCTGTCTAGGACAAAAAACCCTCCTCCCAATGCCAAAAGGTTGTTTAAAATGTATTAAATTCAGAAATGATATAGAGCACAGTTCAACTTTGGGGCACCAGAGCTCAGGAGGATTATCAAGATCTTCTTGCTGGTCATGCCCTCTTCGCACAGGGACTTACAGTTGTGGTATCTTGTTTGCCTTTTGTAGGAACTTTATGATACAGTTGATGTGTGACCTTCTGACCCTGTAAAAACAGGGGAGGTTTAGATCTTTGATACAGAAGCCCTGAGTCCATTTTTTGAGTGCATTGTATGGTCTGTTGGCTGTGAAAGATGAGAGGAACCGGGAAGCTTGTAAAACCACTGTGGTGCCTTAGTCATTTCTGGTTGTCATAATACAGAGTGAGGAAGTAGGGATTGCAACTTCATAGCATTATGACTGATTGACTCAGACAAACAACCCGCTGCTGGACGTGGCTTTAGGGAAGGGTAAAAGCTCTTAGTTTGTTCCAACTTATTTGGGAAAATCTTTCCTGACTGTTGTAGATAATCTCCTTGTACAGGAGCATGGACAGAGCTAGAACTAACTTTGACATGTTAGGGCAAATCCTTCCAATGGGAGTTGAGACCACTCATCCTCTTGTAAGATCGGGCCCTTGTGAGATATTCCGGCTGTGTTATCCATCCAGACTCCTTTTTCATAGATTTCAATACTAGAAGGGACCACTGTGATCATCTAGTCTGACCTCCATAGAACTTGTGCAAACTAATTCCTCTCACACATCTTTTAGAAGAACATCCCATTTTGATTTAGAAATTGATAGTGATGGAGAATCCACCACAACCTTTTATAAGTTGTTCCAATGGTTAATTACGCTTAAAATTTTAACTCTCGTTTCCAGTCTGAATTTGTCTAGCTTCAACTTTCATCCATTGGATTGTGCACCTTTGTCTCCTAGATTGAAAATCCCATTATCAGTATTTGTTCCCCATGTCGGTACTTATAGACTGTAATTAAGTCTCCCCTTAACCTTCTTTTTGTTAAGCTAAATAGATCCGACTAAACAACTCGACCGTTATTTCTTGTGAAAGTTGAAGAATGTACATTCTGTGTAGCATCCTGGAGTATACTTGCTTTAAAAAACAGCCCCAAAAAAGTGACTAAAGCACATGTTACTTTTTAAATTAACAATACTGGCATTACTGTACTTGGTACTTCCAAAGCTACTTTCATCTGAAGCGATCAGTGTACTTTACAGACATTCTTCATCTGCCTTGTGAGGCTTATTTACTAGCTATATTTTATAGATGGAAAAACTTGGGTACAAAGAAGAGTAATTTGGGGTACCTTCATTTTTGGTTGCCCGATTTTTGAGACTCTTAAGGCTCATGCGGAGCGGTGCAGAGCACTTACCTCTGCCAGTAACTTCAGGGGGTGTTAGAGATGCTCAACACTTGTGAATGTAAAACTCCAGTTGGGCACCTAAAATAAGGGAATATTTTCAGAAGCATCCACTAAAGTTGCTTGTCCAAGGTCAGCAAATGAATTGGGGTGTGTTTTCACTAGGAGGGGTAAAAAGGTATTTTCTCAACTCGACTTAGCTAACTTGAGGTCCTAGTGAAGAGGCAGTTTGTAGGTTTCACACAACTCAGTAGGTCAAATAAAAGACAAGGCTCCCCCTTAGTCTTTAAGTTGACCTGCTAACACATGCAAAAACAGTAAGCTGCTTTGTCTTCAGTAGGATTTTTACCTCAAGTTAGTTAACATGAAGAACACACCTTTCTTCTCTGGCAAAGACAAATCCGGGATTAGAATCTAGGAATCCTGACTCTGAGCCACTGATCTAGCCAATAGACAACAGTGCCTTCTTTTTATTTAGATTGTAAGCTTTTGCTGGCAGGAATAGTCTGTGTATGTACAGCACCTAGCACAGTGGGGTCCTGGACCATGACTTGGGCCTCTTGGGGCTACTGTAATAAAAGTAGTAAAGATAAAGTATGTTCTGGTTGCAATAGTGCCCTGTTTTAAAATTCACAGAGCTAGATGTGGGATTCTGGTCTGTGAGTAGGGCTCCTAGGCACAGTGGTAATTCAAATACTACATTATGGTGATAGATGAAGGAAAACCATCAACGAATGTTTACTGTATACTCACTATGCTGACTGTTTCTGTTGTGTTGTCTGGTTTGCTAACAGCTCTGTGACATGACCCATTAAAGAGATTCTTTTTTGGAAACACAGAAATGAAGCTTGTTGGTCCTCGGGTATGAAAGGATGCTAGTTTGTTTAAGCACCTTGGCTGCTGGAAGCAGGTGCACAGTGTGTATATGTCTAATACACATCTCCACTGGCCATGGGGGCTGTAATGTCTGCTTATCCTTCAGCAGCAGAAAATTTCAGTGATAAATCCATTTTCCTAGTGAAGAAGTAAAAAAAATAGTTTGAAAAGCAGAAAATGAAAGACCTCTGAACCGATGACTTCTAATTACTGGTTGTATATAAATATTGCCTTTCAAAAATGTTTAGAATTGTAACTGTAAGAGGTAATTATAAGGCTTAAAAGCTGTTTCCAAAAATGATCTCCACTATCTTGTCCTATTTCTACAGATGACTAAACATGCTAATTGGGTCTCTTGGTACATTTGATGGCAGAGGTCATTTCCCTGAGCTATCTTGCTTTCTGCAAATTTCCTTGGGTCATTTTGGGGTTTTAATGATTTACTAAGGCCTTATTTGTAAATCTCAAACATGTTGGTTTTTACTGAGGAGTTAAAATGAAGTAGATACCTCCCTAGGTAGTCATATGTTTGCCTCCTTTCATATTTATGTATTATGTGCATGCAGTTTATCCTTCCAAACAGTGGTTAGAATGGTTTCCTTTTAACAAGTGGAAACAGCTTGTTTTCCCCTTCAGCAGAGGTTAAACTATCCTATGTTTGTGAAGGTGCTTTCATTTTTGTACGATGGAGGACGATGCTCACAGTATGAGTTTAAAAATGATTTAAAATAACTCCAGGCCATGGTGCTTGCAGTGAGATGCTTGCGCCTGGAATGTGCACCCTAAAGGCTTCCCTGTGAGTGCAATAGGAGATGGTGCTACCTAGTGATGTGTGCCAGCTGATGTTGCTGTTTTTTGAAAAAGGGAGGAAGCATGATCTTTAATGAAGGCACAGGACTAGGAGGCCAGTAGATCTGGGTTTAATTACCAATACTGCCACAAATTCCCTGTGAAACCTTGGGCAAGTCACTTAGCCTGTCATTGCCTTAGTTTCTCCATCGGTGCAATGGGCATGATAACACTTCCCTCACAGAGAACTCCAATGTTCAGGCCACTGCATGATGGTTATCAACACTGTTTGTTTTAACTCTGTTTCAATTTTTGTAGGCCAAGCTTCCAGATTTGCAGCCGTTTCCTTCTCTGGATGGTGACACTGTGACACAACATGAAGAACTTGTGTGGATGCCAGGGGTCAATGACTGTGACCTGCTCATGTACCTCAGGGCAGCAAGGTACATGAAGCCAAGATAACCCAGCTTCCTCAGAGCACTCAAGCTGAAATGTGGGACATGGCATAAGAACATTGAGCTAAGGTTGCCCATCGTCCAGTGTAGAGGCGATATCACATTAGAATGTTAAGAAGTTGATTTTTTTAGGTTGGGAGCCAATGTCAAGACAAGATGGTGTTACGCTAGCTCCAAAGCTATTTTGGGTCACAAAGGAATGTCACTCTGGGCTGTCTCTTTTGAACTGAAAACAAAGTAATTATATGTATAACATAAATAGTGTTAGGTTTCAGAGTAACAGCCGTGTTAGTCTGTATTCGCAAAAAGAAAAGGAGTACTAGTGGCACCTTAGAGACTAATCAGTTTATTTGAGCATAAGCTTTCGTGAGCTACAGCTCACTTCATCAGATAAATAATGATGTAATATCTAAAGTGTACAGGTCAATTAGGGAAGTAAAAGCTGTGAATAAAATAACCTTTACAGTATAGAATTCCTTCCTGTAGTAAATATTCTTTTGGCAACACTAGGTTGTACAGCGAAGGTTCACCCTAACACTATGAACTATGCCTAGGGAGTTGGATCAAACAATTCAGATCTTTATACATAAAGATCAGGCTCCCAAAATTGTGGGTCAGGCATTAACTCAGGACGTGTGGATAAATAATCATTTTTAATTTGTAATAAATGAATGACTTGGCACCCTACAGTTAGTTCCAAGACAGCTTGCTGACTTAATTAAACTAAAATTATGATGACAGGTAAGCTGTCTGGGGCAGGACTGCATCCTCATAAGAGGTGATATTCCTAGCACAATGCTGATTGGGCCTCTGGGTGCTCCAGTAATGAAGAATTAAATTATGCTAATATCGTCTTGGAGTGAGTCTTTGAATAATACCTTGAAAATTATCCAGGACTAAAAATAGCCCAATACTGAAGTCAGGCAGGTGGGCAAAACAGAGCCCTAAAAATGGTGATTTATAGTGTAAGTAGCATTTATATATTGCAAAATGTGTACAATTAGAGGATGAATTGTTTCATTTTATTTTTCAACTATAAAGGAGCATGGCAGCTTTTGCAGGGATGTGTGATGGAGGATCCACAGAAGATGGCTGCGTTGCAGCCTCTCGTGATGACACTACGCTCAATGCACTCAACACAGTAAGTATCCAGAAGTGTTGACTCCGTAAAAGAGTTCCTTGGCTTTACTGCATTTTAAAGGGCCATCTAATGTATGCAGCACATGGATAACAGATTTATTAACCCTGAACTCGAGCATGTCTGGAGTCATAGCATGATCTCATCAGTAGCCTGGGACTTACTAGCTTCATGCCACTCAACACCTCCTAGTTATCTCCTCGGTCATCTGCAGGGTTCCAAGTGAGTATTTTAGAGAGAGAAATTACTGTTCTGTATTATTATCCGTTCATATGGGTCATTCCAGATTTAATTGTTATTTTCCGAAGTTTCCATAAAACATAGGGGATGCCTGACCTGACCATTGGTCTTTTCAATCATCCATTTAGCTCTGATCTGTTATAAATACCTGGTCTTTCATAAAGGAAGATAAACTGATAAAGCACTCAATTGCATATTGTCCAGTTCTTTATATGTGGGGAAAGATCTCCTTCTCACCACTCCACGGTGATCGCTTGGAAGCATGTGATTTGATTCTCTCTCTCTCATTAACTTGTCTTCCATGGCTACAAATGCTGTTAGTGGCCCTCAAAAATATATAGTTCTTCTTAAAATCCAGTTACAGTAGTTGATTCAATGTTTTTGGTTCTGAACAGCACCAGCTGACTCTATGTAACAATAATTATTTCATTTTATTACGAATAAATTTACATGTAAATTCATGGAGTGTCCTGTTCATATTTTAAGGAACAGGCTGAAAAAACTGTCTTGTGTAATGCCATATTTTTCAATAACTCAGTAAAATCTCATCTAGTTCTTCTTTCAAGGCTAAATAATCCTAGTTTTTGAAGTCTCACCACACAACTGATTAATTTAGTTGACCTTTTATTGGATATTTTCTATCTCCACTATTTCCTCCTTAACTTGCAATTTTTCTACTCTGAAAAGTCACCATGGTTAAAATGGCACCACTTTACGTATTGGGTCTGTTCCCTATATGTATTCAGAGTTGTATCCGCTGACTTTAGTGACAGATGAAGTTTTTATTCTTTTTTTAATATCTGTTCAACCTGCCAAGCAAATCCGGTTGGGCATGAGCTGTTGTATTGTTTCATTTTGTGCATAATCTACAAGATTATTTGCTAAATTCCAATCACTCACACCTAGGAAAGCTCACCAAAGGTAATGGGGCTTGTACATGTGTAGGTGAGATCCTAGTTTGACCTACAGAACCTTTAGTACTGGTGAGCACATGCGAGATGAAAAAAAACAAAGCAAAACAGCTTGACTCTTAAAGTATGTCTACATTGCAATTAGACAGCTGCAGCTGGCCCGCACCACTGACTCTGGCCTGCAGGGCTTGGCCTAAAGGGCTGTTTAATGGCAGTGTAGACATTAGGGCTCTAGGAGCAGAGCCCGGTCTCCAGCCTGAGCTAAAACATCTACACTGAAATTAAATGGCCTTAGCCCGAGTCCCGCAAGCCCAAGTCAGCTGTCATGGGGCCAGCCACTGATTTTTAATTGTCGTGTAGAGATACCCTTAGAGCCCAGGTTAAAGTTGCAGAGCTGCCAGCTAGAAACTGTGTTGGCTGAGTACATTCTATGGAATTGTTGAGAGACTATAAACTGGATTTTCCCAATGCAGTTTTTACAGAGCTATTCTTCAGAGTGGAACTACACTTTAAGGGGAGGATTACTAAACCAGACAGTCGTCCTGACGAGGATATGTTGTTCGATTTTCTTTCGTCCATTTTTTTAATTCACTTGTGCATTCTATTTTTAAACTGCTTTGCTGCAGACTGGACCAGCATCTTCATTTAGCGATCCACAATGACTCTTGTCACTGTCCTCAAAAGAATCATGTGGGGTCAGAGCGCCAGAGCATACATGAGAAGTTGAGACTACTTTTGTCCACTGTGCAAGTTAATCTGCTCCCACTAACCAAAAAGAAACTATTTATTGATACCAGCAAAATTCACCAACGTCTATTCTACTTCTGCAGATCGTTTAATAGTAAATAATATCAATGCTAACCTGGGGTACTGTGCTGTTAACTTTCGTACCCTTTGAGAGGCAGACATTCTCTATGGCTGTCTCTAATTGCTTGAGTAATTTTCTTCCTATTTATTTATTTATTTATTTAGGCAGTTAACAAGTTTACAAATCATTGGCATGTAGGTATCAGAAATAGAGCAATAACCATTAGAACAGTGAGTTTATTTTTTTGTTTAGAGAACATTATGCAGTAATATAATAATCAAAACTCTCTTTAACAGTGTTAGTCGTAGTTGTATTTATATTAGTGTAGTGCCTAGCTGCCTAGCCATAGATCAGGACCCCATTGTGCTAGGCAAAGTATAGGGTAAGCTTCTTTACACCATCCAGGATGTGGTGTTTCTGGTGATTTTATTAAATTGATGAAGCTACTGATCCTACTCATATCTGTCAAACCAAGCATGTCTATTAAATGTAATCAGCGAATTTTTATCCCACAGCAGGCATTTCCTTGCTTGTAGCTGTTACAGAACTATTTTGCTTAATATATTGTCTTGTAATGGAACCTTACCAAAATTTTCCAAATGTTCTAAATGTGTGTGGAATTTATGTGGACTTTCAAAAGGTTGGTTTGAGGGAGAAATTTTTCTTTTTTAGGGTCACTTTCAAGTTAAAAACATGAATTTTTCATATACAAATGTCCTTACCTATGTTACATTTAGCTTACTAACCAGCATTTAAATATTATATTTTAGTTCTTGGCTTTTTTGCATTTCATTCAGTTTGGGACAGTAAAACAGTAGTCATTTTCTTTGTCTGGTTTTCATGCAATATACCACAATGCTTCAGTGACTGGATTTAAAACATTCCCCTGCAGCAACACCAAACTAAAAACTTTTTTATTTCTATTATGTTTTGTAAAAGTCTTTCCAAATAAAAAAATACACAACATAAAATAAACCCCAAACTTGAATCCAAACTACCTGACTACTTCCCTTTAAGAAGAGCTGTGTGTGGCTTGAAAGCTTGTCTCGCTCACCAACAGAAGTTGGTCCAGTAAAACATATCACCTCGCCCACCTTGTCTCTCTTTAAGAAGTCATGCTTGTTTGACCCTATCATGTGTACTTATTCAAGTATTACACTTAATTAACCTGCAAGTCCATTTTAGAATTGAGATAAAACTCGCTGGGCTTCCATTCGTAGGCTCTCCCACGGCTCCTTTCTTTAAAAGATAGACAACGTGTTAATGATTTTCGTATATTCAAGAACAGTTGCCATTTTAAGGCTATATTGCACATCCTCAACTGTTTTTCAGCTATTTTACATTTTGATTCCGTCCTTTCCCTTGGGACGGATGCCATCTGGTTCTGTTGGCTTACTGCTCTGGAGCATTTTAAGTTGCTCCATGACTTCCTATTTAGAAGACTCAAATCTCTGTTAACACCAGTAATCACCAAAGAGCTCTTGGAATTGGAATTTTCCTCCTTGTCATCGATAGTAAAAGATGAATGCAGAAACTTCATTTAACTTCTCTATCCTCTTTAATTACCCCGTTAATTCCTTGGTGGTCTGGAGGGCCTGTGGTTGTGCTTGCCAATTTCTTGCATCACAGGCTTATGAGTTTGTCTTGATATATTTGGTTGATCTGTTCTTCTTTTTCCCCCTTTGTATTTTTAATATGCATCTTATCTAGCATCGGCTGTTTTTTCCAGTCAGTTTATGTTGATCGTATTGAATTTCCACTTTGTAAGTCTTTTAATAAACCTAATAAACTTCTAATTTACCCCTTAATTAAGCTAGTTTTATTCCTCTGTTTTTGCACTTTATATTTTTGATTGGTTTGAGGTGTGTAAACCATCTGTGCCTTTTATATAGCGTCTTGCATATCCACAAGCTAGATCTTTACACCTTAAGTCTTATTTACTTTACTGTTCTGACAGCTGCTAACCATTCCTCATAATTTTTATGTCTAGTCTTTTCAAGTTGAGCACTACAGAGCTGCCCTCTTATGATATCTTATTGTTCAGTGGTCACAGTTGCCCAGTGAAGTTCTTACATTCACCTTTTTTTTCAGTGATTACATAAGATCTGCTGCTTTCTGTAGGCATTTTGGTAGAAGTCCTCTGTTCCTCTCTGCCTGGAACTATCCTCCTCTCTACCACCTTCTCAACCATGCAGAGCTGGAACCATCCATAGTTCCAGCTAAGTAACTTGGCCTGCACATGGGCTGGGTAGCACTTCCAAAAGGATTATATAGTGGGCTTGACATAGGCTGCTGGATTTCTGTCATGTTCACTGGTTGTTCACTCTTGAATCCAGGTACTCAAGATATATTTTTGGAGCGCATTCTGTATAAATGTTACATGCATCGTGTTTTAGAAGTTCCTGAAGATACCTACATATAATTCATATTTCAGTTTTGTTTCTCTATATTAAAATATCTTTTTTATGAGTGGCAGTTTCCCACTATCTGAAAATGCATTTAATCCAGTTAAAACTAGACTGTCTAAGTAGCCAAGACCTGTCTAGAAGGTTGATTTGAGTTACAGCAGATTCCACTTAACGTAAGTGTGTGATGTTCTGACAAAGGCTGTAAGAGCTTAACCAGCCATCAAAGTCATTGAGACATCAGTGGGTGCATGACTGAGCCCTAAGTTTTCATCTGGCTGGTGCTGTTGCCTGAGCTGCAAAGAATTTTGTTTTCTTGACGTGATGCCATCTTCCCTCCTCCTCCAGTGTCTGTCCACTTAGAGCAGGGTTTGGGTTTGCCCAACAAGCTAGTTGTGAGCAGCTGATGCTGTACTAAGTTGGTTTTTGTTTAGAAATTATGATATGTAGTTTGGAAGATTAATGGAAAAAATTGATATGCCGTATGATTTCTTATTATGGAAATCCAATAAACTTCAGAGCAGCACTTCATATAAATCAGACTTGACAAGCTCCTTTGCTAGTGTTTTATTTATGTAATAACAGAGTGCTGTAGCCCACAGTATGATTTATTGTTAATTATACCAGATAGAAATGAAGATCAGGGATGATGCCATGCAGCGTATATTTTCTAGTATAACAACTCCTTCCAGTGATTATTTACGTAATAGCATGGGTAAATTTCAGCTTCCATTCCCTGATTTTGATGTCAGGGTTTCACGCTGTATTTATAATGCGTCTCCCAGCAAATCAAGAGCAGCAGAAGTTTTCATTTGGAGATCATTGACCCCCTAATGCATTTTGGCTGTCACTTTGGAGTGAGGAAAAAAGCCACCTTCAGAGATTCATCAACAATGCTTCCTTTTTAAATAGTGGAAAATCTCGTGCTACTGCTGTTGAAAGAGTAGCATGGGAGAGAGAGTTCTGCTGTCTGACTCTTTAAAACTAGTTTAAAAAAACCACTTGTGAACATGAAGGTTTTGATAATATATTAGATCTTTTAGAATGTTAGTCATGTGAAGTGAGAGCATTGATTTTCAGCAGAGAAAATTCTGGTTGTCAGATCTTGCATTCAACCACAACATCTTACTCATCGATCGTAAAATGGGAGACAGTGGAGTATCGTAGATTTGTGTGTAATAGTAAAGCAACCCCACTTGATTTACCTTGTGAATTGGAGAAATACATGGCTGCGGCTCCTGGCCTCTCTTTTGGGTCAGTGTGGGTAACATCATGAGACATTCAGAGAGCCAGGATAATTAACATGAATTCTTTATATTAATATTAGTGATACTTTGTACTTACATAGCCCTTTTGGTCCAGAGCTTTCCAAAGACCAATAAGTGTCTTCTTTTTAAAAGATGTCTTTATGTAGAAGAGCTGGGCTTGAAATTAGGAATTTTTGGATTCCAGTATTTTCTTGTCCTCTCCAAAGTAATGACAAAATTTTTATCTACTCACTTAAAAAAATTCTCCTGCAATGAGTCTTTCCAAATCAGGTCAATTTAATTTAAAACTATTTCAGCACTCTCATTTTGTGCAATTATTAATGAACTTACAAATGAGTAGCCCACTCCAGCAGCACATTAGATGTGGAAAAGGCTTTTGACTGCAGTGCGAAGGGCTAAGAAAAAACTCTTGCAGATGTATCTTCTTATGAATTAGTGATAACAAATTAATATATATAAGGCCAAACCATTTCACTCACTGTCCTAACTGCTTGTGAGCGCTGGGGAGAGCTAAATAGTTTGTTCTGCCTTCCACACCAGAGAGAGCTGCATTTCAGTGGTGGGTAACTTAATCCAACTGTGTAAGGTCAGATTGGCCCACAAGGGACAGAAGTTGCACTTTTCAAATGAAAAGATGAAGACGGGCGGCCCTGCAGTCCAATCTGATCCTATTCCAAGCTTTCAGTTTGGAGTAAACAGTGTAACTAGCTGTGTATTTATGATGCTTATGCCTTCTCTCACTCCATTGCACACCCATACAAGCACCAGATGAAATGTGTCAATTTTGCCAGACCTTTCCTAAAAGTGGGAAATTATATACCCGAACAGCCCCTTCTGTTGAGACTGGAAAAATATTTGGAGGCGTGCTTATAGCACTCATGGTGGATCAGCACCCCATGTCCACGTTTCATTCTTCCTGCTCAAAAAGCAGTGAAGGCACATGGGAAGATATACAGATCTGGCCTATCAGAGGACTGTTTGTTGTGTCAGGCAGCTCCGTGTGTTTTTCACATGCCCTTTAAAAAAATATATTCTTGGAGAAAGTATTAAAATTCTTCTCAAAGAGTGTCAAAGGGAGAATTGACATGGAATTTGCCTTTATTAGCTCACAAATCAGTAAGCATAAAAGAACAGATTAACAAGAACACCAGAAAACATACAGACATCATCTTAATAAGCGCCAAGATTTAAAATGATCCCTCAGCATCAGGAGGACTCATCTCAACTGCATGTAGAATGCTGGATTCATTCCATCCTTATGACATACAAATCTGAAAGAGTATTTGCCTCCCCACATAATAGGAGGATGAGCCCTTTTCTTAATATCTGGAGCCCTATAAATCACTTCCTTAATTAAAATTCATAAGCAGTAAGTGCACGTTGTACAGCCATGTCTACATACTGCGTGTCCATGTAATTTACTTCAGTTTAATTTATACTAATGCATTAGGTGTCTTTTCTCGTCTTTTCTTTGTGTGTATTTTGTTAAAAATGCAATAAATTTTTAAGTCGTAAAGAGAGAAATGTGTGTCATGTGAGTGGTTATGCAGAACGGTCGGGGGAGCAAGTAATAAAACTTTTTTTATTGTACTGGTGAAGAAGTGGGACATTCAGACTAGCAAGCAGTAAGCCTCCAGCTCCAATGTATGCATTTTTGAGATGCAGAGCAAAAGTCAACTGTGCATTTCTGTAAAGTGGGTAGTTCCTGGACTGTGGTCCACAGATTATTTGTTGGTGGTTTGTTAAGATCTCACTGGTCATGTAGTGCAGGCTCCTCCTCTTTGCTTTCAGCATCTGACTGGTATCAGATGAAGCTAAAGCTCCGTTAAATGCTTTCCTGTTAATATTTTTCCATGTAAATTTCCATAGTTGCCACAGGGGTTTGTGCAGCTGTGAATGGGAGGGGAAGTGGTCTAATGATTGCAGATGGGAGGGCAAGTGTTTGTGAGACAATCACTGAATTGAACCATGCTGTTAAAACCCTCTTTTAAGTAACTTAAACCTCTGCCATTTCACAGAACCCTGGGTAGTACCGGTATTTCCTATTTTCATTTTGCTTTTGGCCCTGGCGCTGCTAGGTGCTGAGTGCTCTCAACTCCCCATTAACTTGAACAGCAGTTGAGGGTGTTTAGCACCTTGCAGGGATCGAGTCCTGTAGTTGAACCCAGCAGACGTAACTGCCCGAAAGTAAAGAAAGTTAAGTAGCACCAGCATTGGAATGCATATATTGAGACAGCGAAGTCATGGTTCCCGGAATTAGGAAGGTCCAGATGTCTTTGAATGCTCCTGCAGTCTCCAGTCTTTCCCCCCTTTCATTTTTTTTCTCAGCAATGTCTCATCCGGCTTTGGAGCTCAGAAGTACAATACAGCGCTCCTTCTTTTGTGTGCTTTACCCAAGAAGATCTGGGCCTTCGTATGTGTCTTCCAAACTAGAGAGAAACCACCTTTGTGACAGGGTCCTGGCTCCCAGAATTTGGAAGACATGAATTCTTGCTGTTCTTGTAACTTTTTATTTCACTTACAAACTCTCAAAAATCCAGTTTATCTCAGAAGTCAGTCTCCGAAAATAACTCAATTGGATGCCTTCATGTGGGAGAGGACTTAGGATAACCTGTTTTCTCTTGATAAATATTTTGGACACAGAGGATCAAATGCTACAGTCCTTGCTCTGACTAAACTCCCATTGATTTCCCATGGAGGTCTGAGTTAAGACTGCAGTATTTGGCTTTCAAAGTTTAAGCATTTTCAAGTTAGGGGGCAAGAGAGTTGAGAAGGACTTCCTCTTCTTCAACCCGCCAGCCCTCTCTGTAGCCAAGTGAGTACTGTGGCTGTTCACGGGATTCCTCAGCACTTTTTGCTGGGTTATGAGTGCTTTGTCTTTCATAATGCAGGAAAGCAGAGCCAGGTGATCTGCTGTGTTATGCTATTTGCCTTCGTCTCAGGTCCCTTTTGAGTACTACCTCTGCTTTTGCCTGTAAGTTAAACCACTTGTGGCATGCACCCTAAAAGCGAGTCCATTCACTTCTCTGTTTGCCTCTTTAATGGCTGCTTGACAAATAGCAAATCTTCTATTAAGTTCACCCTCTCCAAAGAAATGAGAGCCACTGTCCATGAGGTTGCCTGAGGCGAACGCATGGAAGGCGCGGGAGCCGCAGGGTACTACAGTACCTCATGGTGCCTACAGCTTTGCTCCCTATTAGGAAACTGCATAGGTCCTTTTACGAGGTATATTTTTACTGGAGATTGGGTAGCATTGTGGAATGAACAGTCTTTCTAGCCAGAATTTGGGTATCTGAAAGCAGGAAAAACAGATTTTAAAATGTCTGTGAGGATAAATCGCAAATGCGTCGTCTGAGCTTGCCAGCTCCACAGCACCATCCAGGAAGGGAGCCTCTTCATGCTGCTGCATTGTTTGCAGGAAACAAAAACGGCTGAGCAGGAGGCTTAAAACATCTGCACAGAAATGCCTCCCTGCTCTGGGGTTAGGAAGATGATGTCCCAGATCTGCCAAGCCATGGAAAAATCTCGGTATGGTGAATACTGAACATGAATATAATTTCTAGAGCTAGAAAGCCCTGCTGTGTGTGTGAGAGAGAGAATTTCTGAGTAGATTCTCCACATAGTGATGGCCGGTTAATTTTTAACTAGTTGAAAACTCCTTTCTGGACTTCAGGTTTATGCAAAAAAGAAAGAAAATGCACTTGCTTCTGCCAACTTCCTTTTTCCGCATCCTTCTCCCATTGACCTTAAAATCATTGCACAGAGCTTTTAAGGGCACCATTCTCAGATTCCAGCACAGGAAATGGTTAATTTACCTACCTGTCCTTATTGTGCCTATTTTCTTAAGTAGGGCCCTGACAAAATTCAGTTTGAGGTTTCTGTGCTGACCCAGTTCAGGGCATGCGTCAAGGGAGCAGTTGTTTTTGGAAGATCAGATTATTTGGAGTGGGACAGTGCATGTTTTCCCTCCCTGCTTTTTCCTTCAGAAATGCTGCTTGCTACCTTATGCGGGTATGTTCCTATCCAAAACTCAGCCTACCTCAGTGTGTGGTAGGAATTTCCCCCTTCATTAAAAACTCAGATTTTATAAAGATCTGCAGCATTGGGACAATAACAAATGTGGGTGGCAGCTAGAGATATAAGATGGCAGAACAGTAGAAGGAAATTTAAAGTGACAACATGGACTGTGCCCTTAACAGTGAATCTCAAGGCTTTTGTCATTTGACATGCATGTTGTTTGTATTTGAGGAAGTGAAAAGCCAGTAGCTCCCTATTTATTCCTTATTGTAATTGAGGAGCCATGTACCTATACTTATTACACCTCTCGCCATGCACCAGTATACAAGATGAAATGATTACATACTAATATGGGCTGGTTCCTTTTATGAGTAGGATTGTTCAGCATTTCTGTAACAATATTACATGGCAACATGTCATTGTGAGTGACAAATGTGACAGTGTAATATCAACTTAGGGAAATTCAGTTAGAAGTAAGATGTCACCCAGACAAATTACTGCCTGTTTTAACGTGCCCTTAGACAGATTTTCTTGTTCATTAACTAAAGACAAGGTTGAAAGCGTAAGAAACGTATTTAAATATACGTTAGCATTTATTATGATTACTGGTTTCCCTTTTGGATGCTGCTTCATCAGTGGTTAGTCTCAGGGTTCAAATAAGGTAGCATAATACCCCAAGGGCAATCACTACTGCCTGGGCATGCTGTTAAAACTGAGCCTCTTCTGGTGCACAGGGCATTTTTGCCACTTTGAATCTTCACTCATTCTTATCTTTTCTCTTGGAAAAACCTTTCTGTGCTGCTGGATTTATTTGTAAGATAATTCACAAATTCAGCTAAACTGTTGAACAACTAGTTTAAAAGGCCTGTTTGCAGCTGTAAAATTTGGCCCAACTTTAAACTACTTTGTAAATATTTTTGATATATATAAAATATCTAGATTTTTGGCAGAAAATGTGTGAAAATCTGTTGCGAGAACCTTCCCCAGCACTATTCAGCTTGCCCAGTGACAACAGTTATTTGTTATGTCAGACCAAAGAACCATAAAACCCCTCTACAGTGTCAGTTCCCCCCTGTGTTCCGCCTTTAGCAATTAACGCCAGTTTCTAGAGCTGTGCTTGTTCCTGATGAATGGTTGTCCCACTTGTAGTGCATAGGAAATAGTGTGTAGCCAAGGCATCCATTGTGTCATCTGTATCGCTAACATTTAGATCATTATGGTGATTGGAGCTGTGTAGAAACATTAAATAGATTAGAAATGGGGACAGAAGTGGTGAGACCTCTGTCAAAGAGTGGGAGGGGAAGATTATATTTTCAAGCTTCTACAAGTACCAGAAACTAGAGCTTTAAGGAAATAGACCTGGTTCAGTTTTCCTTTGAGCTTCTTGGGAAGTGATGTCTCTGGTCACCTGTTGAACCTTTTTGTAGACATCGTGAGTTCTATTGACCTGTCAAGAAGCTCATAAGGCCCTTATAAATTAGCACATACCAGCAAGAAAGACAGGCATGTTGTCAAAACAAATCTCTCCATGTGCAGTCTTTCTGTATTGGGAGGGTTGGGTGCTGGGTTGGTTTATGGGGTGCTGTTGTCCTCAGGCGGTAGAGGGAGTCCCATGGAGTGGTACTGGTGTCTGCATTAGAGAAGGCAGTCTGTTATTCAGGCCAGGCTTTCTGGTGTGTTTGCAGCAGATGGGGAAGAGTTAGGATTTCAAGGACGGGAAGAGAGCCCTGGAATTAAGAAACATGGTATCCTTGGGCGCAATTCTTAATTCAGTGCCAGATACAGTTAGTGAAAACACATACTTCAGCACCTGTGAATAAAGCTGCAAATTTAAAATGCATGTTTCACTGTTTTATCGTATAAAGTATACTCACCATTGTGTGTGTTCTGCGTGTTTGTGGCAAATAAAAGTTCCATTTTACTACAGCATATTGACAGATGATAGGTACTTTATGGGGATGATATTTCCAGATACAGCTCCTGAAGAGACACTGCATCAAACTGGAATGTTTCAGTCATGTTCCGGGGGGGGGGAAGCAGTCTGAATTAGGTTTAGCATTAAATTAGGCCCTTAAAAGAGAAGAGGTTTCACCAAAAGGCTTTGCCTCTCAGTGTAACAGTGTTTCTCTTGTTGTCTCTTTCATTGATTCTTGTCTTCTGTTTCCTCTGTCTTCTCGACCATTGCCGTCTTAAACACCTGGCAGTTTTTCAGGGACAACCCTGAGTCTTGACTGTTGTCCATTGCAGCGAAAGATATGCAAACTCATCCAAACATTTCTTTTTCATCCAAGGCCAACAGCCCAATCTAGCAGCCTAGGGTCCCCTTCATCACTCAACACCACATCCCTGAATTCTAATGCTTTTATAGGACCTTTAGATCAAAGAGACTAGCAAGACACTTTTATTGAAACGAGGCATAGATTCTTCTGTAGTCCCTCTTGCACCCTCCGCCCACGCAAGGAGAATGACGCATCTGCGTAAACTGAAGCTATGTCTGCCCTACAAGCGCTGCAGTGGCCCTGCTGCAGCTACACCACTGTAGTGCTGTAGAGTAGACACTTGCTGCAGCAACAAAAGGGGATTGTCCATCGCTGTAGGAAATCCACCCCTCAGCAGACAGTAGCTAGGTCGATGGAAGAATTCTTCTATTGACCTAGCAGTGTCCAGACCCGGGTTTAAGTCTGCTTAACTGTGTCTCTTAGGGGTGTGCATTTTTCACACCCCTGAGTGATGTAGCGAGGTTGACCTAAGTTTTAGGTGTAGACCAGGCCTGAGAGAGAAATGAAGGCGCTGGTGCTGAAATAGGGACTTGATGTAGAATGTTTTCTGTGCTCTAATAGGAAAAAAATCTTGTTCCCCATGAGGAACATAGTGAAAGACATTAAGAGTACATTGGATTGGAGGAGATGGTAATACTTAGCATATACCACACCTCATGTTTTCAGATTGGCTTATTAATATTAAATAAGGCCTAAAACACCACTGTGAAGTAGCAGTGGTGGTATTTACTTAGTGCCAAAAATAGGTAGGCCAATCTTCACTTTACACATGCGAAAACTGAGGCATAGAAGAGTGATGGCACTTGTCCAAGGCACCGAATGAGTCAGTGGAAGAGCAGACGAGTGAACTCTGGAGTTCCTGGATTCCAGTACTATTCTTTTACCACTAGAAACGCTGCCTCCCTACAGCCATGAATATAGTTTGTGCTGTTTGAAAAATCACTGCTACTTTTATTTGACTCTTCTGGGTAGATTTCAAGTTAGTTTTGTAATACCGTGCCACATTATACTAGCAATCACGCCCCCCCACCCGCCCGCTCCCCTCCCGGAAATCTAACGATGGTCTAAATGGACTCCAATTATTTAACATTGTAGTATGAATGCAGCCTAACTCAGATAGGCTTTTCGACAGGGATCATAATGACTGTAATTGCAAAAGGATGCCTTGCTGAAGTAGGAGCTGCCAGATGTAATGCCATTCTGATCTAAAAAGGTCACAGTAAAAGGGACATTTAAATTAAGTTATAAATTACAATTGAAGAACAATATTTTGATGTGAGAGACCAGAGATGTCAGAGCCGGGAGATGTAATTCATGGATTCATTACAGAACAGAGGTGCCTGACAGCTGAGCCATGCCAAAAGGAAAATTTATTTGCAACATCACGCAGACAGAAAATGGCAGCTCAGATGAGAAGCTGGAATAGAAACTTGAAACCTTGTGGTAATGTGCAGAGTTTATGCTAATAAGTCTTGCCCGAGATCCCGAGATGTTTAATGACTGTTGTAATATAAATGAGATGCTTGGACGTGTGCACATTTGGAATTTTTTTCTTTAAATTAAAGTCCTGTGCTTTTCTGTAGAAAAGATAACTTCTGCATTATAAAGTGCAAGTACATTCATGTCTGTCGGTTCCCTTCATTGCATACTGTGTGTATGCATAAGATTGCTGAGGTCTCAGAATTATTTAGGTAGCAGGATTTGTGCTCAAAACAATGATTCTTTACATGACAGCTTGGGAGGGGAGTGGGGAAAGTAATTTAGTGTTTCTAGCAATACCTTGAAAAGTGCAACCAGAAGTTAATTAAACTGTAGGCAGTCATCATTAGCTATTATTTATATGTTCAAGTAGCTTGCCAATAAAGTGCTTATATATATTAAATTACTGAAAGTAATAAGCAGAGAATGATCCATCAGTCAGACTGAGGAAAGTGGATTTAACTCTGATAATTATATAAAAATATATTTTTCTTTCTGGTTTATAGTCTTGCTCCAAGCTCTAATCAAGGCATTTTCTCCATTAGACGGCTGATTTTCTCAGGAAGGTGTAAAATGGTATCCGTGGTCACGTTCGTATCTGATTGACCTGACTCTTCTCCCTCCCTCTAGAGGCACAAGTAGGGGGTGGGCTCAGGGGCCCAAACCCCAGCCTTGGCCCCTGACTGGTGTAATGGCTGAACCCCTTCCTTGCTGGGATGTGTGTGATGGAGGGGCATCCAGGTCAAGTTTGAGTGCTTTGCAGCCTGGTACTCTAGGTTGCAAACACCACTCAAACATGGGGCGGCCAGGCTGGAACATGGGCCCTCTTGTTAGCAAAATTCTGATTGCACCCCTGTCTCCCCCACTTCCACGTTGTGGGTCTTGAGATTGTCATTGGTATGGCAGCTTGGTGCAAAGTTAATTCTGATCCTCTATCCTGGACTATTCAGGACTGTCATGTTGGTCTGTTAACTGTTCTGTGCTTTTAAACTGGGGTGGCTGCCTGTTAGTACAGCCCATTGCTTCTGGTCTTCTCTGGTTATTCTTCTGTCTCTAATTGAGTTGTTTCATAAAGAGAGAAGGAAAATTTGCTGGGTTCCTTCAGGCAAGATACGGATTCCGTCCATGAGTCACGATGCGGTTTGGGCAGAACACAGCAGGGGGTGGGGGAGAACCCTTGCCATTTTTGTCACTACAAAATTTTTAAAGAGAAAAGGCATGCTTAATTTAGTAACAGAAACCATGTACAGGCTGTACTATAGCAACAAATACCTAGCCCTTGCTACTTGCAGTCATGCCTATCCCAGTGCTGCAGTGCAGGCAAGGAAGAAGATCAATGTGTGCCAAATAGAAAAGACAAAAATATTGTTTTCAAGCTTCTAAGTGGGTATTGCATGCTCCGGAAGGCTTAGGAAACAAAAGTGATAAAAGCAGTTAAAAGTCAGCAGTGCTGTTTGAGTGGTAGGATTTAGGCGCAGCAGGTCTGGCATTCTCGTCATATTGCTTGACTTTTGGCTTAGGAAAGATGGACTCAGATTGTTGTTTCACTTTCATGGAAGCGGAGTCATGGGAGCTGTCACTGATGTAGGCAACAGAGGCAGATTTACAAGCCAATGCTCTGTTGTACATTGGAATTTCTACCTGTGGAAGTGCATTTAAAAGCTGTGTTTTCTATTAAGCAATCGCAGGTCATGCATCTCCCTAACTTAGAAGAGTGAGAAGGCGGTATTGATGTGTCTGATATGTTCATGTTCGTAGCTTGCAGAGATGAGGCATCTGTTGAAGGGAGATGATGTTGGAGTTTGAGGCAATGTTTTCTGCAGTAATTCTGTGAATGTGTGTGCCATTGTCCTTGTTGCAATTGTGGTGAAGAGCATTTTTCTTTAACCTTACGGTAGGTGCCATAGAGCAGGCTGAAAATAAACCATGAGAAAATTCGTCTTAGAATTTTCTTTCTTTATTCCTGTGATGTTACCCAAAGGGAATCAGAGCACTCTTCTCCATACTATAACTCTATAACTTATGCTGGTGGAAACACTTCCGTCATACAACTAATTAGGGAGACATTTCCTAATATAGTTCTAAAAATTCATTCTAGGTGACATACCAGAGGTCTTGGCCAGCGGTGACCTTTTATTTTTACAGGCAACTTAAAACTCTCTTAACAGAATAGTAATAGTGGGACATTTGAGATATAACTAGCTAGGCAAAGAAGAGCAAATAACTAAGCAGAGTTCATTTTTCCAAGAGAAGTTTAACTTTTACCCTTCAGTTTTGAAACGTGTGGGGACAGATCCTTAGCTGATGATTTCGAAGGAGTTAAGCTGTTTTACACCAACAGCAGGCGATGCTGTAGGAATGTCTTCTTATCCTGACTTCTGGGAGCATTCAGAGCAGTTCAGGAGGTTTTGTAAAATAATTTCCTTTTCCCCTCAAACAAGTGTTAAGTCTCAATTAGCTGTTGCAGCATGAGAAAGAAAAATGATAGTAGTAGTAATCTGCCTTTGTTTTGGAGATAATTGGTTTACTGTTGTCCTTGGGAATACCTCTCTCTTTTCCTTCTGGTACATTTGTTTAAAAGACATAAAGCAGGCTCCTGGTCAGTCTTCATGTTCCAAAATCCAGTATTTTAAAATTTGTTATCTAAATCCATATTTAGGTATCTAAATAAAGCCCAGATAGTGGATCCATTTTGCACACTGCTTAGCATCAACTCACCTGAGTATTCCTATTGATGTTAGTGTGACCCTGTGAGTAAATGTTCACCATCGCTTTGTGAGTTAGGATTCACAATCTGGTCCTGAATGGCTAGATTTTCAGAGACGATAAGTACTCACTGACTTCAATGCTAGCTGCCAGTGCTCAGCAATTCTGGACTTCAGGCTGCTTATTTAGGTGTTGAGATATGGCTGTAGATGCTTAATTTTAGATACTCCATTTTGAAAAATGTAGCTCACCTGTGTAACTCAACAGCTCAGGTATAAAAACCAAAGTTAACAGTGGACTAGCAGACAAAGTAACCTACTCAAGATATTGTGATTTTTTAAAAAAAAAACTGGCTACAGTTCATATGCAGCAATTTTTTCTCCTTTACTAAAAACAGACTGGTTTTTGGTGTGCTTGTGCCACTATTGGATTGATCTTGGTGGACTGTCACTGTTCATTCTGTGGGGTCTATGACCTGAAAATGGAGACGGTAATACAACACCTGGGAAGGTTTCTCACTCGGGTGTGTTATCTAAAATTTATCTTTTTATGCAGATGACATAGAAATGACATAAATTTACCCAATAGACCACAATGGCTCATGTGAAATGGTTACTGTCTATTCTGTACCATCCGACATCCTTCTGTGGTGCAGTTTAAAAAGAAAACTTGTTTTTTAAAAGAGCAATATGCACATGCACCCAAAAACTATTTAAAAGTTTTAAGGCTTGGCCAATTTGACAAAAGCCTGGAAATCAAAGTGAAGACGGACGTTTTGTCCCCAAATCCCACAGATGTGCTTTCTTTTCACAGCTGCATGAGCTGTGTATCAAGTTTCAACCTTTGATTTCAGTTTCCCAGCTGTTGCTGACTTGCCACAGCCTTCACAGGTTTTAAACGTTCTGCTTTGTCGATTGAAAACTTAACAAAGTTCTGGAGCGGTGCTGGCTCTTTTATGTCAGGTTTTTCTATTCAGTTAGTATCTAGATGTGACAATGTCCCAGGTCAGTAAGGATACATGTAAGGGTGGAATACTTAGCTGTAAATGCCATCTTAGTAGCAGGACATGCCATTTGAACACCTTGAGTTTATTCCTTCTGTAACTTCAGTGCTCAAGAGCTTTTATAAAGAACTTAACGATTGTGGGAGCTATCCAGATCTGGCTTTCAGTGGACATTAGCTCATATGTTGACCTGGATTTTATGGGTTAGTTGTTATGGCTCGCCATTGATTGCGTCCGACCAGAAGATTCCTGGTAGTAACATTCCTATTATAAGTACCTTAACTTAACATACTCTCACCCTTCCTTGAAAACCGGGTAATAGGAGGTGAAGGACCAGCCTTACTCCTGGTATGCCCGATAACACGATGGTGCTGGCTTCCCCAATAGTTAGGAATGTTGAGCAGTTATACTGTACTGCACAAGCTGAGCCAATAGCGTGATAGAAGATAGTCTATAGAATATAGGAGGACAAAGAAAAGGAAGAGCTAAAGACTAAAAGAGCTCCCTATGATATCCTTAGAAGGCATTTTATAGGATCCTGATACTATATAATTCAGGCCCAATGTACTATATCCAAATCTTATTTCCATACCCTAAGAAATGTATGGGTATCCTTATCCTATAGGTTAGTGGATTATGACACTTTAACTCTCTATATATTAATAAGGATTATCTTACTCCAAAAACTGCCACCCTAGGCTCTCTTGGCGACTTCCAGGTTTGTGGTATACCCTGCAGTTACCAACTGGTTGCAGATGCCGGATAAACCTGTTTAGTGTTTGTATAGTTCCTCCCATTGGTTTCCAAAAGTTCAGGGACCATTCCTATCTGTGCCAAAGGTTACCAGCTTTTATGCTGAATTACTCTTAACTAATTATACTTTTAGCTATTTAGCAGATCTTACTGGATACAGGCCGGTAGGCTTCTTGCATTTCAGCGAAACTTATTCTATGTATAATTATTAGGAAACGCATATCATATGCCTCAACACATCCTAAATTCATAGGAATTAATACTGATAAAATATAAAAATAAAATGGATTAATTCAGAAAGAGAAACGTATTATTTGATATGGCTGACGGGATTAGTAGGATGTGTAATAGCTAGCAAAATAATCCTCTGGGCTACAAATATTACAGTCCCACTGAAAATCTCATATTTTTGCCTCTCCAGTAGGTTGGGTTTTTATTTCTTTTTCCACCTCTTACCCCAATCCCCTAATTATATGACACTTTAGTCCTCGTTAGGGATCACTTTTAAAATACCTGGAGAAATTCTTTATATGTTTGGTATCTGTGGATTGGGTGGGAGAGAGATGAATAGCTGAGGTAACCTTAGGAGCAGTTCCATGCCATTATTGGGGCTCTGGGTGTGTTTGTTTGGGGTTGTTGGTTTTTTTTATGTTGAACTCCTCTTTGCCTCAAAATCAATGGCACAGTCTGACCTAAGAAAAGTGAGGGTTTGCCCTGTAAGATCACGGTTCAGTTCTAACCCAGGCTGCTGCTAACAAAGGAGCTACCACTTCAGGGCTATTTGGTAAGCTATATAATTGTGCTTTGGTCTCAGTCCAGAACCTACTGTCCTCCTCTAGAAAGGCATTGTCACACTTAACACCAGGTGGCATCTTCTTGTTGGCAGCCTTGGGATTGAAGCAACTGAGGCGATATCCTCTCAAAAAGGTGATTGGACATGGGTGGAGTGATACAGGGATGCTTGGGGAAAGGGCAGTGGGGCTGAGAATATGGGGTGGAAATGGAGAGGCCTTTGCATGGGGGGGGGTATGCTGGGTGATGAGAGTTCAGAGAGCTGAAGTCCCCTCCTGCTATGAAAATAAGCCCGAAAGCTTCTGTCATTAGTTCCTGCTAGTAGCTGTGTGATTAAATAACCCCCCCTTTTTTTTTTGCGGGGGGAGGGGGGGTGGCTGGCTGCTAGTTTTGGTGTGTCCATTACTGCTAATGCTTGCATCTGTACAGGCTGGTCTACACTGAAAACTTGCAACAGCATAGCTACATCTCTCGGGAGTGGGTGTGAAAAATCCACACTCATGAGAGACGTAGCTATGCCAGCCTAACCCCTGGTGTAAACAGCACTGGGTCCATGAAAGAGTTCTTCTGGTCAACCTAGCTGCCACCTGTTGCGGTGGTTGATTACCTATGCAGATGAGAGAACCCCTCCTGTCGACATAGGTAGCGTCCACACTGAAGTGCTACAGCGTTGCTGTGCCGCTGTAGTGTTTCAAGTATAGACAAGCCCCTAGCTACCATTTCTCAGGGAGGTGAGTTAACTACAGCGGTGGGAGAACCCCTCCCCACTGTAGTGTCTCCTCACTGAAGTGCTACAATGACACAGCTGCTGGTATGCTGCTGTAGTGTTTTCCATGTAGATATACCTGTAGTCTCCACACATCATTTCCCTCTCTTCTGTAGGAGTGGAGATAATTGGTTTACTGTTGTCCCTAGGACTTCCTCTGTTTTCCTTTTGGTACATTTTTTCCCAAAGATGTAAAACAGGCTCCTGATCAGTCTCCATGTTCCAAAATCCAACTTTACTTGCATATAGCACATTATATATTTGTCAACTTCCAGATACATTCCCTGATGAGGGCTGAGTATCAGAGCTTTATCCCTTAAAATCTCTGCTGAAAGTGGGCATTTTTTCAACTTTCTGTTATAACTTTTGTTTCTACCAACCATCTGCCTTAGCCTGCCCCCAGCTGTATATATTGATAGTGGAATGTAGCCCCAGCACACAGAAAGGTCATGCACTGTTGAGAGCGCTGTCAGCTTAATGATCCCAAGTTCCTTATATGTATTCCTGCAGCTGTCTCCAGGAGGTGTTATTTTGCTTCTCCATACTTTACCTTGTTCTCCAGCAACTTCTTGTTCTCATCTATGCAATAAAAATGAGCACAATTTTCTGAAGGAGTAAACTTGACTCTCTGTCCTCAAAGCACTTGTTACCTCCAGAATATGAGCTGTTCCATTTGATTAGAGAATATGAATAAGATATTACTGCATAAGATACAACCCCTTTGAAGAATGGTTGTTTTGGTGCCTTTTTATTTTCCTTGGAATGTCTCGTGTTAGAAGTATTAAAAAATGCTAAAGGGAAAATTTACAAGAGACTTCAGAAAGTAGAAAGCAAGTCTGCCTATTTTAATGTTCTCTGTGCTACTAAATAATACTGAGATTACCATCCAGGTTCTGCAAATTTCTCCTCTTTATTTCTACTATAGATACAGTAAATGCAGCAAGCCTCATTCTTATCCCAACCCCTTACTGTTGGTCCACCTCTCCTTCTGTTTGTTGATATAATTTTCCCTTTTTATTATTCAGCTACATGAAAGTAACTACGATGCTGGAAAAGCCCTGCAGCGCTTGGTGAAGAAGCCCGTGCCCAAACTGATTGAGAAGTGTTGGACTGAAGATGAAGTGGTAAGGAGTGATTTATTCTCTTCTGCCATGCAGTTCTAGTTACTTACCACTTTCTTCTGCTCAGAGCTCTTGTTTGAGGGGGTGGGATAGTAACCTGTTGCATGGAAAAAGTTTTCTTCTATTTTCCAAATGAGTATCAGTGGCTAGAGCCTCATTAGTCCAAGGAAAAATAATTTCCCCGTAGTATGTGTCTTGAAAGGGTACAATTACTGTCACCTTGAGAGGATTCCATGGAGGAGATGAGCAATGCTACAGCCCTCCCGCTCTTGGTCCTGCTGCTAACCAGTATCTTTCACAGGCTGGCTGGGCTCCTTGCTTAGCAGTTCCAGTTAGAGGAGGCACAAACAGGGCCCAAGATGCTTGGTTTCATTTTCACTGGTTTTGCCTGCCTCTCTCAGGAGGCTGGAGTGTCAGTGAGTGAGAATCCTAGTCTTCAGTTCATGTTGACTCATGCATGCTCAGTGGTCAATAACATTCCCACTGGGTAGGATTTATTTAAGGATTGGGGCCACCTTCTTCATGTGAATTGCCAAAATAAGGTGTTGTCACAGTTGTTGCTGTCTGGCTATTCAGCGTCCCATGAACCAGAAAGGGATTGTCTGGAAGCTGGTGTATCTGTGTCTTTTACATCTGTCCTAAAGCTCCAGGAGATCTCCCAGTCCCCAAATTGGACTGAATACAGTGTGTCCATCTTTTATCCAATTCCAAGAGTAACATGAGGGTAGGATAACCCTGCTGCAGTGCAGAAGTCCTGCCTGAGCTGACTGGGATTTCTCCAAGTTGTGGGGTTTGGTTGGTTCAGTGACTTTAACATCATTTAGCTGGCATATTTTCTGTGTCTGTGGCCATTTTGTTGACTGTGGGACTATCCCATTTGGTTACTGGCGGGTCATACGCTAACTAGATCTTGTGTTTGGAATGGGATGGAATTGTAGGTGGGGGCAATTGGGTATTGTGCTCCTGTCATGGACCTGTCTTTATCTCCCACAATTTGAGGTTGAGGCTTGTGATCTGCACTAGCTGCCTGTGGGTTTTGGGGTGGAGTTTAAGGTGTTGATACTGTCCTATAATTGGACCTGACTGCCTAGTGGAGAGACTGCCTATCTTCCTGAGCCGTAGTGGTTCAGTTGAGATTGAGAGAGCCCCTTTGGAATAAAAGAGAGGGAGCTGCTATTAAGGTAATGGCCCTTGATCTCACACCCTTACTTGATCAAAAATAGCCTACATTTGTTGGCATCAGGGGATGATGCAAGGTCTGTCTTTTCACAGAATTTTTCAAGAGTGGGATGCTGTTTGATAGGTCATTAGGGAATCTGGAGTGCTTCTCTTCACATTTCAATTGTTGGGCAATTAAGTTACTGCCATTATGAGGTCGCTGCTGGGTTTTGTTTTTATATTGTTTTTTCAAGGACCCTACAGCTTGGGATAGATGCCTTTTTGTGTTGGTTGTAAATGCAAATAAATTAGAATTAAAATGTCAGTTTTTTAAATTGGATAACTCCCTATATAGAATTGAGAGTTTAGCTGTTATGTAATAAACAGTTGTTTAAATTCAGCATTCCCCTGCAGTGTTTGGGATGCAAACACTACAGCATTGCAACCCCTTGCTGTTTGCCAAACTTTGCAGCATAATGCTAGTGCAAGATACTCTTGACTATAACAAAAGTGAAACTGACCTTTTCTCATCATCCAAGTTGAGAGAGAGGCTGAGAGAACACAGTGTAAACAAGGTAAAATAGATCAGATTCATAACATTTTTTCTTTAATCAATAGTGTTGTTAAAGGCATGTCTAAGGAAAAGTGTGGTTTTAAAATGCAATTTCTAATATGACCCTGGGTCCTTTAACAAACTGGGCAGGTATGATGGGCTTCATTTGGAAGGGGTAAATGCTACTTTTTCTAGCTAAGAATTGAACAGCATTGTTCATTAAAACAGGAAGTTCGGTTAGTTTTGTTATTTTATAGTTGTAAAACATATTTATCTTCAAACAACTGAAGACTTGGTTGCAGTTTGTAAGGCACACATCTTCTAATATGTTATAGTAGTGTCATTGAGATAAATATCCTAGGATAAATATCCATGATTATTACTAAACATCTAAATAAAGAAAAATCTGAGTCTGATACACAAAGCGAGAGATAGCATAGCTGAAGTGGATTTGAGCCCGAAAAACCTGTTTTTGTGGACAACATTTACACTTGTTAATTTGTTAAATGGAGTAAATTGTTGTTTTTTTTTAAAAAAAAAACAACCTTGCAGTGGGTAGTACATAGTCTTGTTAATTGAGTTACTAATTAACCTGGCACCAATGTCATAAAATAGACCTGGTTAATTATTATGGGTGAAATTTTCATAGTCCTGTAACATTTTCAAATTATTCAGACAATGGCTGGAGAGAAATTTTTAAAGCTCCAGTTATTTCAATGAATTGTGTGCGTGCTTGCACTCTCCCCGTGTAAACCTTTTTGCCAGAGGTAGGTTAGGTCTAGGCTAGATAAATCTGAGATGAAAGCAGGCATATTCTGAAATCAAACAAAAGACCTTTGTGGTAAAGAGAATTCCTGAAGCCATGGGGTGAAAGAAGATCATGGGCAATGGAAGGAGGTAGAGAACAAGGAGTAAAAAGATTAGAACACAGATTCCTATTAATGTGTGGGATGAACTTGTCATAACATGGCACTTTTTTTCGGTGACCGTGCAGATACCTCTAAAGTTCTGCTCCCCTGTTTTCTGCATTTGTACTGTCCTGTTCTCCCCCCATGCACACGTTCCATTGAATGATTAACTGTGTGCTGCTTTCCTATTTAGAAAAAAGATCTCTCTTCCCCCTCCCTCTTCCATTCCCCCTGTTCTCCCCATGAACCGCAATATGTTGCAAGTGCCATTGTCGCTGCAGCTTAGGGTTTTGATCAGCAGTCAGTGTTAAATGATTGGAGAGTGGAGCCTTGCAAATAAGAAAAACGGCGAGGTTTATTGAAAAGGGAAACATTACTCCAAAACAGCGAACAGTATGAATACAGAATAACGATCATTAAATCTATAAATCACTGTCAGTCTCAGCTCATTTTATATATTTACTTCTTGTTCTATTCCATCCAAGTTTCCAGAAACATTTGGCCGCAATCCAGCCTTGGCAGAGACAGAGACCAAACTGTTCTCTTATTTATAGGGAGTTAAGCTCCACCTTCTGAACTTCAGTGAGTGTTTGTCCCTGATGGACTGCTTGCAGAAAGCTCCAGATTAAAGCTTCTGCGCCAGATCCTTGGGCACTTTGTATGAGAAGAAGGAAACTCCATGCTACCGTTCGTTTTGCTAGAGTGGTGAAGGGTTCATTCCCACACAATGTATGTCAGACCTAGAACTGGTCAGGGACTTTTTCAGTTAAACGTTTTTTGTTGGAAAATGTCACTTACCCAAAAGAGAAACTTTTCATGGAAAAGTTTCAGAGTAACAGCTGAGTTAGTCTGTATTCGCAGAAAGAAAAGGAGTACTTGTGGCACCTTAGAGACTAACCAATTTATTTGAGCATAAGCTTTCGTGAGCTACAGCTCACTTCATCGGATGCATAAAGTGGAAAATACAATGAAGATGGTTTTTATACACACAGACCATGAAACAAAATGGGAATGTATAGGTTTCAATGAAAATGTTGTCAGAAAGGTTTCTCGAGTGCAGGAAGATCCAGCCTAGAATAGCCAATAGGCCTGAGCTGGGATGTGAAGACCTGGGGTCGAGTCCCTGCTCTGCCTGATTCGGGGCAGGGGCTTGATCCGGGGCAGGGACTTGATCCTGTGTCTCCCACATCCCAGGTCATTGCCCAGCCCACTGGGCTATTGGCTGTTCTGTGGTCTCTCATTTTTCATGAACTATTTCGAAAGGTCTCACTTTTGTTGAAGTGTAGAATGAAAACAAATTTCAGAACCTCAAACTCCTTTGCAAAACGGAATTTTTGTTTTCAGGTCACCCCTCGTCAGATCCTTCACGAGTACGTGGCAGTGAACTTCTCTCTGTGCCCTCTTGGGCAACGAAGGAAACCAGAATAGAAATGCAATCAAAATGTCCAAGGGGCTAGAATTTACTCAGCACAAACCTGCAGTCTTTATTCCTCCCTGAAGCAAAACTCACCCTGAAGTTGGTGGGAGTTTTGCTTGAGTAAGGGTTGTGGGATTGGATTAAGTCCATTTCTGTCACGCTGGTTGGTGTAAGCAGTTGATCTTGTTATCAGCATGACGATCATAGGGTGAGTAACACAGCTTCCCATAGCGCATGGTAACACTTAAGGTGTCAGTGACGCTATCTGAATAACACATCTTTGTGTTGTAGCTAACTTTTAGCTCTTCTATGGGCAGTTCCTTGTCCAGAGTTTCAGCCTGCTTCTTTAAATGACAACTTTTTGTAGTCAATGACTGAATTACCAGTAAGAGCTGTCTACTGGGATTAGAATTGATTAAAATAAAGGGTGGAAGTTGTGTTATTTTTACTGCAGATGATGTGGTTACACAGGTTTAGATCAAATTAAATGGAGGATAAAATTGACTAGTGATTGAATTAAGTGGAAGGCTCTGTAAATAGGAAGATAAAGGTTTTCTTGTTTACTCTTGTTTCTAAAACTATGGCTATTTTTAATTCTCTCTTTCCAACATGTAAATTAATGGTCATGCTGTCAAAACCACAGTTTTCCATTCTGCCTTATAAAAGTGACTGAATAAACTATTATACTGTTACATCTATCAGAAGCCGTAACAGCAGCTGTTTCCTGTTTATAAGGGTAGATGCTACACCTGGCAACATAAATCTCCCTTAGTGACTTTGGTGGGGAGGGGTCAGTCTCTTGTAGTCTAGTGAATCGCTTCTACTCACAGACTGTCAAAGAACTGGCACGTGAAGCTGTGCTTAAGCACTTTCTAAATAAGCATCCAGTAGGCTAACATGGCTTCAGCATAATACAGTGAAATCTCATTGCAACGTCAGCTCGGGATGCTGTATGAAAATCAATGCCATCCCCACTTGACATGTTGTTCATTTTTGGGGAGAAGTCAGGCAGCAAGGTTGCTGTTCTGAATGTCCTGCGTTTTGACATAACTGCCGATAATGCTCTCCTTAACACCGAATGCCAGGTGAGACCTGTGCCATGTGATGCTTGTCGCTGCAGCAAGGTCTCAGAGCAGTTGGGGAAGGGAACTGAGTCTTTATCCATCACAGGTGCTCTAGACATGTACACTACATGATATAGAATCATAGAATATCAGGGTTGGAAGGGACCCCAGAAGGTCATCTAGTCCAACCCCCTGCTCGAAGCAGGACCAATTCCCAGTTAAATCATCCCAGCCAGGGCTTTGTCAAGCCTGACCTTAAAAACCTCTAAGGAAGGAGATTCTACCGCCTCCCTAGGTAACGCATTCCAGTGTTTCACCACCCTCCTAGTGAAAAAGTTTTTCCTAATATCCAATCTAAACCTCCCCCACTGCAACTTATATGCTGCTGAAATGAGGTTGCAGTGCAACCAGATGTTCCCATCCACTATCTTAGACCTTCTTACACTGAAACACCCGAAACTTACTTCTGCTCACTGAACTGATACGGGCAGGGAGTCTACCATGGTCCAGCTTGCACACCAAGAGCTAGGATGAGAGTGTCAGTTAAATGGGGTGGAAGGCTTTGTATCAATGCTTTCTTCCAGTTCCTGGGGAGGAGGGAGGACTTGTACCGGAGCAGCCCAGGTGTGGGTAGGTCTAGGTGAGTCTGAGACCTCACTCTCTGGAAACTGATTTACACCACCTTATCCATCATTTCTGAATATAACCCGGGAGGTTATAGCCAGGGATGCTGTGACCAGGAAGGCTAGTGAATGGGGTGACTATCCTCCAGTCTGGATACCACAGAAATGATGGTAGAATGAGATTTTACTGTACCTTGAAATATGCTGTATTGATCCACTCTGTGTAGCTATTAGAAAAAAGATGCATGTTACAAAAGGAAAGCGCATGAAAAAAGAGACTGCATGTGTGATAGCAGTTTTTCAAACAAAGCTTTTTAAAATGTAATTGAAAATATATGTAAAGGCGTCTCAGTTTTATTGTTACTTCTCTTTACACAATCATTTACATAGCAGCTGCTAAATGTAATGGGGAAAAAGGTGTTTGAATATACCATATTAGCTCAGCTCAGCAGATGTCAGATCTTGTAATTAAGAAACAATATTGCATACAGAGTTTGGAGAAAACACTCTTAAGCAAAACTTGGTGGCAAGCTGAGGTCTTTTTATGACCCGCTACAAACAATTAGTCTGGTAGTTTTAAAGGGGCCGAAGGGAGTTAAATGCCAAACTCTATTGAAAATGAATGCGATTGAGGCACCTAAAGCCTCTTGGCTCCCTTTTGGAAAATCCCAGTCTTTAAAGTCTAGTTGCATACCCCTGAAAACATGGAACCAAAATACAGTGGCTCCAAGTGGAATCCTCTCTAGGAAGTGTTCAGGAATAAGCAGTGCTATTTTTGCTGGGTTGAGACTAGAGTGGGACCAGAACCTTTAACTCAAATCCCTAGTGAATTAAAAATAAAAATTAACAAAGAGAGTGTGTGTGGGGGGGGGATTGCAGTTTCAGCTCCCTACAGACAACCCCTCCCGTGGTCACTGGGTCCAGATCAGACTGAAAATCCAGAATGGGCGGGGGGGGGGGCATGTTTTACCGTTTGGGTGCTGTGGAAATTTTTCACAAGAACTGATCTCATGAGATTTCCGCCGTCTTGGACCAAAATCTTTTGAGAGCAGCTCTTGTGATTTCACTGCCTGTCTGAACTCAACCCTATGCCTGAGCCAGATCCCAGCACCACTTTGTTTTCACATTTCTAGTTCAAACCAAAAAAGTATCAAGTTGTTACTGTCTGCAAAGGAGAGACCATTTATTTTTGGCTTCATTTATTTAACCAGCGATATGGCATTTGTGGCAGTTAGGTCTTGCATATTGGGATGGGTGTGGGGGGGAGTCAGTAAATGCTGGCTGTTTTTTGGGTAACCATCTTTAGCAGATTTGCATTTAGATTCCTAGCCTTTATTTTGAGTGTGCTGTTTCCCTTTATGACAGGGACCACCAAAATCCATAGAGTTTACTAAAGAGAGAAATACAAATCAGACTAAAAGAACTCCTAATTTATTAGGTTTTTAATTAAACATGATGAACCCATTTTAAATAACACAAAGGCCCCAGGCCAAGCTGCATCTAATCGAAACAGATTAAGTCACCCGTCCACATTCAGATAGTTATTAATTCTGTTTATTTATGCATGCTAGCTACAGGCAGAGTTCGCTGCTGCTGTGTTGCAGTTTATTGCACAGGGGTGCTCTTGCTGCATGGCATTGGGCGGTTAATTAGCATTCAGATGCTGATTATGAAGAACATGGGTGATGCTAATTGAATTCTCTTGAGTTTTCCTTGCAAGGTTCAGAGAAACAGGGTTGAACTGCAGTTTTGCAGTATTTGTTGTGCATTTCACCCTTTGCTGCCTTAAAATGCTGCATTCTAAGGATGGAAAATGCCAGGTGTTACTTAAGGTGAAGGTTTTGTTACTCACTGTGCATCACACACGTTTCTGCTGATGATACTCTGACATGCTTGATAACTGTAGCTTTTATAATAAAATATGCTGTCCTTTAAATATTTTACACTGCTTTTGATGTAGTGTAGTTGAGGTAAACAACCCAGATTCAAATAACCTCTTAAATTTATAGCCAAGGATAGTCAATCTTTGCTGGTGATAATCCTTAATTGGCCGTGTACATGGTTTTACAACTTCATAAATTTTCAAGTATCCACACCTAGCTTCCATTTAAAGCTCATTTGTCACAAATACAAATGAAAATCCTTCTTCCAAAAATGACAAGACATGGCAAACTAATTTCCTAACACATTTGTGAATATTTGCAATCCAGTGAAATAGGGTGGTTGGTTGAGTAATTATTTACACAAAGCACACACTTCTTTGCCCGGCTTCTTTGCGTAGAATCATCTCCAAATGCCACCAAATCAGCCCTTTTTGGCATATCTGCTCAAGAAAACATTGGTTTTATTGTTCATTCCTTTGAAGCCAGGCGTCTCAGATGTGCTGGAAGATAGAGCTGCTTACTGGGGCAAAACTTCCATGAATTTTATTTACTGTTTATGTGGCAGCCATAGAAAATGTAATTCATAGCAAAATCGAAGTACAGTCCCCTGCAATAGCAGGGAGGAGGAGAAGGGGGGAAAAATCAGGGGATCTTTGAAAATGAGGCTGGCATTGCAGGTCTGCATTTGAGTGATCAAGTGGACTTGAAATGTTAAAAGATAAGTAAGTCAGTGTTTGTTTTAAATTTTATATCCACAGAAAAGTAAACATAATGACTTCATGGTGGAGTGAGAGTACCTATTAGCTGTACCGTTCCTGGACTTCATATTTGAACCACATTATCTAATTGCTGCCACTTTCCAAATGTATTTTAATCAGCAACAATTGGAAATGTATTGAAAACTGAACTTGGAAATAGGAACAATCACTAGTCAGTAATATCAAACGACAAATTGTTGCAAGACCAAAGCCACCTTGAGACCTCCTCTCCTCCCACTCTACTGTGAGAATAAGAATGGGGATGCATTGTAGAATTGTAAGGACAGATGTTGTAAAAGTCTCCTAGAAAACAGTTCATCATAGTAAGAAAGTAGCTAATGGAAGACCAAACACTAGCTATATGTTGTGAGAGAGAAGTATTGAAGGAAGTATTTAAATCTATTTATGTTCAATACAGTTTCATTTTTTAGGAGGTGTTAAGTATGCAAAAGTTGTGAAAATAGTAAATTGTAAAACACAAGACACAGAATTCAGGAGAGCTTGACCCAGTTTAAAGACAGGTTTTATACAAAAGACATAAATCTTTTTGCTTATGATTAACTTGCATCAGCGTTTGAGCCAAGCCCTTCTTTAAAGAGATCAATATTGCGTATACAGTACAGAGTTTGTCAGGTTCTTTCGGAAACGAGACAGTGAATTAAAAATCAATTATACGTGCAGAAGTTTGTGTAGGGCAATCAATTTTGTCCTTTAGTTTGCAGAAAGATTCTAGTGTTTAATCAGCTGTAAGAGGAATGAATTTTAAGTCTCCAGCAAATGAGATGGTGCAAAGAGGATGAGGAGGGGGGTAAAAATGAGAAAAAAAAATTAAATTTCAGCATTTCATGTTCAGCAGAGGCTGCCTTCAGGGATAAATCTATAAATCCTGTCAGTGACCTTGGCTTCAAAATGGGTGACTTTACTGGTTTTGCTAATCTTGATCTTTCTACAGCTGCCAGATAAGTTGGCCTTTTCTTAACAATATCATTGTTTTGTTTTGTTTAACCACCATATGTTTCTTGATTCATCATCTCTCTGCCTCATGCAGAATACTTGTATCTATTAAGCACTTACCATATTGCTGATTCCTAAAAAATAATACAACATATTTGTATTGGCTGGACGCCACTGTTGAGAGGGTTATTTGTGTGTGGGGACAGGAAGCTAACCTTTAAACTCCAAATCTAACTCTGCTATAAGCTAAATTATTTATAGGTGTTCTATGTAGTCTTTTTAAATCAAGAGAGGCTTTTAATGCAGAGAGAGACACACACACATTGACATTTTTCATTGTTGCCAAGGGGGAAAATCTGCTGCTTGAAAGATTAATAAATACTGTAACAGTTGATTGTTGAAACCGTGTTTTCCATCTCATTTTCAAGAGTGTCCAAAAAATGGAGATCACTTACTCTTTCTAGCGTTCTCTATCATCTTTCTGCGTTCATTTAAAAACGAGAGCAAGACACAAGAGGGCTTGAGAGATTGCATTTGTTCTCCCATAGGCAAAGTGATTATTTTATAAATGAAGAGGGCCAAAAAAACTATCCTGTGTAGTTTCTTAGCAACAGAGCTGGAGTCAGTTCAGTGTATGTACATAATACATATTCTATGTATAGAAACATTAGTTGTGAAGCTCCATGGTATTGCAGTTGAAACAAAGACCAGATGCCTGAGACGCAGGTAGAAATTCCGTGGTGCCGGAAAAGAAGAAATAGAAATCATGAGAAATCACATGCTGATGGGCTCAGCTACCTTCTTTCCATTGGCCTCTCCCCGTTAAATAGCGTTACTGTCTTCACTACAGTGACCGCCTTTTTTCAGTCTGCGTCTGGAATCTGTTCTAAATCTGATGCCCTTTTTCATCTCTGCTCTTGTCTGAAAGGAACTATTTTAGCAGATTGAGTCATAGCATTAGCACCCTCTATATCTATGATTGACTGTCCAGTATTTAACTGATACATGACTGTATATGAAAGAAATGGAGCCTGTAGGGAGCAGTGTAGTTCTGGTAAATTCTTTGGCGTTAATAGCAGCAGCAAGTCTGCAATACTATTGTCTAGTACCCGATGAACGGGGCCCTACCAAATTCACGGCCATAAAAAATACCTCGCGGACCGTGAAATATCGTCTTTCGTGTGCTTTTACCCTATATTATACAGTTTTCACAGGGGAGACCAGTGTTTCTCAAATTGGGGGTCCTGATCCCAAAGAGGGTTGCAAGGTTATTTGCGGGGGGTATAGCCACCCTTATTTCTGCGCTGCCTTTAGATCTGGGCAGCCAGAGAGCGGCGGCTGTTGGCCAGGTGCCCCACTCTGAAGGCAGCTCCCCGCCGCTAGCAGTACAGAAGTAAGGGTAGCAATCCCATACCATGCCATCCTTACTTCTGACTTCAGAGCTGGGCAGCTAGAGAGTAGCCACTGCTGACTGAGGGCCCAGCTCTGCAGGCAGCAGCGCAGAAGTAAGGGTGGCAATCCCATACCGTGCCATCCTTACTTCTCCGCTGCTGCAGGTGGTGGCTCTGCCTTCAGAGTTGGGTTCCCAGCCAGCAGCTGCCGCTCTCCAGCTCTGAAGGCCATGCGGACATCAGCAGCAGTGCAGAAGTAAGGGTAGAAGTACCGCAAACCCCCCACCACCACACACAATAACCCTCCTCCCCACCCCAACTCCTTTTTGAGTCAGAATCCCTACAGTTACAACACCATGACATTTCAGATTTAAATATCTGAAACCATGAAATTTATGATTTTTAAAATCCTATGATTGTAAAATTGACCTAAATGGACTGTAAATTTGATAGGGCCCTACTTATGAGTGGTGTAACCATCCATCTTTAGTGGTCATGGTGGGACTTTCTGTATTAAGTACAAGTATATTTTTCTGTCCTAATTCACATTAAAAGGAGTTTTTGTATCAAACATTTTACTTAACGTATATATTCCCCATTGCTTGCTTTGTACGTTTTCTTAGTTTCCAAATGTTGGAATTTAGAGAAACAATAACCTTTTTAACCATATCTGTTACTAATAATGTGTTAGATTTTAAAAGGCTCTTAGTTTTAATAATCTACTTTAGTTTTCACTGTTTTCATTATCTAAGTTGAAAGAAATATAATATGTAAATCTATTAACTGGCCTCTGATTTCTAGTCAGTTTCACTTTCCAGTTCACATGCTCTAGAACAGTATGGCAATGTCTGAGGTTGCAAACGATGCACAAAGTTGTTTACTTGCTTGCAAAACTGTTTTTCATGTAATTTTTAAAATGAAAACTCAATGGAAATACTTCTGTTAACCTGGTGTTTTACAGAAGTTCTATTATTTATTATTATTACCGTAAATAGAACAATTTAAATGTTGGGCCAAATATTTTCTTTAGTTTTAAAACCTGTGGCTGTTCGGGAGAAAGCATTGTGTGTTCTGCATAGAGTACAGGACTGAATCAAGAGTCCTGGGTTCTTTTCCTGACTTTCCCACTGATTTATTGGGGTGTCACTTCACTGCTTTGGCAAGGTTTCCTGCTCTGTGAAACAAGAAATGTATTTATCTACCTCTCAGGGATATTAGAAGACTTAAGTAATTTGATGTTTGTGGGGCTTAGACGTGGTGCTGGTCTTTTAGTGCTGTTGTAATACAAGCAATAAATCACAGTAAAGCGCTTTACATAAGAAATGGGCTATAGAAGCACATAGTATTATTTCAGGTTAGTATAGTCAATTTTGATAATTGACAATAGGGTATATGAAGCCTTTCTTTTTTAGCTAATTTGTTCAAATCTAGGCCATATCAGTATTTACTAAAAGGGGTTACCATTGGCCTATGTGGAGTTGTCCTTCTGTCCACTTCCTGTGACACAAGTATGCACAATTCAGAAACCACCATCCATTTATCCTACTGGTGGTTGTTAAACAAACAAAAAAGACAACAGAGCCAGGTCATACTGGTCCCTCCAACTTGGCCAGACAGTACTGGAACATTGATAGATCTCTCTGCTGCTCCTACTGGTACCCTTACCATACTGTGTCAGGAATAGTTTTGTCCTGCATTCTGGGCATGGAGTTTCTTCACTTCTCAGCTTGGAAGATGCTGGCTACTTCTCACATGACATACTGTGTAGAAGTACAGGAGACTGCTGCAGTCTAGGTAATCATCTATTCTGAATGTCACTGAGGAATGGAGGACATTTTCTCTCTGAAGTCTGAGTAGCAATCTTTCTCTGTATTCCATGCCCTTATTGTCTCTTTTTGGTGTACTTGCACTTAAAGTCTCTCTGCCTCACTTTTTCTGTCATGGTGCATCTGTCTCCCATCTCGTATCATCAGCTGGTGGACAGTTCTGTCTTCAGGCACCCCACTGTCAAAAGACAGGGCCAGACAAAAGGATGTTGCAGTAATCAAGACACGAGATGAGTCTGGGTGAGAGTTTTAGCTGTGTGGATGGAAGGGAAAGGCGATACCTTAGAATTGTTATGTAGAACGAATGGGCAAGGTAAAGCCATAGCCTAGAGGTGAGGACCTAAAGATCAATCGGAGTCAAAGATGACACCCAGCTCAGTATCTATAGGTGTGCCATAGATTGATCACACTGGTTGAGAGAGATCCCTCACACCGTAAAGGAATGGGAGCGTTGTGATAACATGCTGTTAGTCAGTAAGGAAGTCCTGGTTAGAGATCACAACTGGGAGTTAGGTATGCAGATTTCCATTCAGTTTCAGTGGGATTTGAGTGCTTGTCTCTTTCTTTCAAAAAATTCAGCATTTTAAGATTGCAGGCTTTGAGCATGTGGGTAGTGTGAGGAAGAGAATGCACTTGAACTGCTTAGGAATTTTTTTACCATCGTTCCAATCTATAAGCAAAATACAGTGGCCCAATACCAGCAAGTAATATGGAGGCTGACAGCTCAGATTAAATAAGGAAAATCCTGGGGGCTAAGCACCGGCTGCAGAAGGTTTAGGTCAGGCAGGTTCAGGATGGTTGAAACCAAAACTTCAGATCAGCTGCCAACAACTGTCACGCGTGGGTACAAAATTAGGAAAATCTGTGGTTAAACAGAATTTAGAAGGGAAGGGGGAAGAGAGAGACAAGGGCAGATACTGTGTTCTGTGCCATGTGCTAGTTTATCTTCTTTTGCCTTCTGACATTTCCTAATGGATTTTAATTAAAAAAATTATGGCTAGTAAGAGGAGATTCTGAAGGCTTCACGCTCTCTAATTTTCCACCTAGTGGCAAGAAATCATGTTTGCAGCAGCGCTTTCCGTACTGAGCTGCAGAAGATTTGTCATATGGTTCCCACTAGCTCGGCAATTCCCACTGAAATAAGATGCTGGTTTAATAATAAAAGGTAGGCATCTTCAGAGATTGGGTTAAATAAATAGTAAGTATTTCCATATGCATCAGGGACTTCCCATCAAAGAGAACCTCTCAGGTACAGGACAGTAATGTGATGGGAGTGGCTTCCAAGGGGAAGAGATACTATGCCAAGTGCAACTATGACATCTTGAGAATGAGTGTGAGACTGAAGAAACAGCACCCAAAACTGTCAGCTCCTTCCTTGTCAAATCATTGTTCTACAGAGACAGGTAGTTAAACTAACACGCTGTTCTCATTGAGTCATCAGCAGGAGAAACAATACTTTAGGCTCAGGTAAGGCCATTGTGTTAAGAAAAGAAAATTGCCTGTCTTGCAGGTTTAAAGGCACATTGTACTCCACGGGCTGCCCATACCTGGCAGAGTCACTGGGGACATTACACTTGGTTTCTGTATCATTTTCCTTAGCATCACCTGTTTCCAGGGAGTTGCAACTAAGCTTCTTTGTTTCATTCACTGAAAGATGAAACCACCTCTCTCAGGTTGTCAGTGGCTTCATTCTCTGCCTTCCTATGATAAATCTCATTATCTGCTGATGATTCATGTAGACTGTGTGGAGAAAAGGGTTCTGCCACATCACCCTCTACTAATCCAAACTCTTTGACTAAAATAACCTCACATCACATTGCATCCTCCAACAGGTTTTGTCCTTTAAGGTTAATTTATTAACCTATTCACGAAGGCTTTGTAGCACAGATTTTTTGAAGGTATTAGGTGGTGTGTTCAGCATTGCAATGCCTAACTGATTTAGGAGCCTAAATCTCGTTTTCAAAGGGGATTTAGGCTCCTGAGTGCTGAGCACAGCAACACCTAAATACCTTCAAAAATCTGGGCCTGTAGCTCTTGTGGTTAATCATGTATTACCCTGGATACATGCAGGACAGTAATTCTGCCTGGGAGCTTGTTGCAGTGCGTAGCATACTCCTTTTAGTTTTGATGTTTCTGGAGGTGGTGGCTTTTGTCCGGAATAGCTCTCCAAAGGCATTTTGGGGAATAAAGGAGGTGGTTGTTTTTATGCTGCATAGGAGCCACAACACTAGCAAGTGCTGAGCATCCACTCCTAGTGAAAACAGTGAGTGAAGGATGCCCAGCACCTGGCAGGATTAAGTCATATGTGAAATGAGAATTGCTGACAAAAGGTAGAGCAGTTTACTCAGAGAACGGGTGTGGATCTCGCGCCACAATAAATAATCACCTTTTTTTTTTTTTTTTGGTAGTTTCAACAAAAATTTGTGAGCTCCCCTCATGGTGCTGCAGCAGTAGTTGATAAAGATATGGTGCTAGAGCAGTGCTGAATCTATGGAGATAAATGCTGCGCCGTGCTGAAATGTGAAGCCAAATTGCTTCCTTGGCCCCATTAGAAACATGGAAGGGAATAGATCCATTTTTGCCAAATAGCAAAGGACAAAAATGATTAGGGAAGTAACGTTTCTTTAGTCTGGCCTCCCAGAGAGAATGTGTAAACAACTAGGAATTTGAAGAAAAGAAAAAAGGAAATTAACTTCTTAACTGGCTTGTAAAGGATGCAACTGCCTGGATGAGAGTCTGGATTAGCAAAGGGCTATTTGCCATCTCTGTGAGGTCCATTATAATAAAGGCTGTTTTGAATTACAGCACATTCCTCTAGCTTAGAGCTTCATTTTTAATGTTGAGGGAGACATGTTTTTAACTAGTGCTACAATTTTCTAATGGTTATGCAAAAAAAAAAAAAAAGAGAGAGAGAGAGAAGAAAAGCAGCTTTGTCTGTCGTCACTGAAATTGCTTGTGGTCCTGCCTGACATCTTGTCTGTGACTTATTTAATATGGACTGGTAGCTGCTGCACTGGAAAATGACAAAATGCTTTTTCAAATTGGTATAGTGACATAGTTCTTGCTTAAGAAACTCTGATTACTGTTACAACATGGACGCTCTGTGCGCTTATTTTTTTTTGCACAAATATAAGCAGCATGAATGCCAAGATACACCTCATTTCCAACTTCTTCTTGCATGTTAAATTTTATTTTTCTAATCTTCCCCATCAATAGCAGTAATTCTTTTAATCTTTGAGATGACATAAAATGCATTTTAATGAAGCAAATTATATAGCTTTGTCTTTTTTGTGCATAAACGGGGCGGCCATATTCAATTAGGCTGAAAAATGATCATTTGTTCTATTACAGGCTGTAACAGAGCGGGTGAAAAACCCATGATCCATCACTAGTTGCTCAGCTTTGTTACTTAAATCACTTGCCGTTCTGTCAGTGGCTCTGAATCCTCTGTGGGAGCCATTATTTAATTTAAGTTTGTGGCTGTGTCACTCGTTTGGTAATAGGCTTCTTCTGCAGTAGACGTGTACAACCTAAATATTAATCATGTTTTTCTCCATCCAAAGTTCCTAATTAGTTAGAAGGGTAAAAAGAGCCAGTAAAGCTAATTACAATCCTATCATAAAAAGAATTTTAGGAGATAGCATAGCAGTTTGATCCTGAGAGGCATGGAGCACCCTCCGCTTGTGTTGATGTCATTTGGGGTTGAGTGCTCACACTTCACAGGGTCAGGTCCTAAGAGTTCAGGCTCATGTAAATGACTTAACATCTGGGCAGATGTGTGGTGCTCCAGTTGATCATTGAGTCAAATTTCCTTTAAATTTGAGGATGGAAAATGCCTCCTTAAGAGAATATTTATTGCTGGGCAACTAATATTGTCTGAGTCCCTGTGCGGTTTTCTCTGGCTATATACATGGCATCCAGTTAAGTTTGTTTTCCTCTTTTCTTGCCTGCTGTTCTGTAAAAGAAGGCATTTTCTTGACCAGCATGTGTGAAAGCTGAACTAAACCTTGCTGCTCCTTGTCCAACACTTCTTTTGTATTTTCATATCGTTGTGGTTTTGCATATATTGTGGAATAGACCCAACATGCGCACAGCCCCTGGAGTTGTGGTTTCACTTCAGCTTTTGTTGGCTTCTTGATATCTCACCCTGCTGTCCTTCCATTTGTGCCTGATCCATCACATGCTTTCTCTTCCTCTTCCCCCTCCGTCTCCACTGTACCATGTATTCAAAGTATCCTCTTAGATTTATATAGCTTTTAGGCTACGCTGGGAGATTGATCAGGCAGTAGCTCATGCATTTAGAGGCACCAATAAGCATGACACTATATTACCCTCCAGTGAGTTGGAATAATTTCAGGCACTCAAATCAAACATTCCTTTTATTATGAATCAGGAGGGGGGTGCACTTTGCTTCATTTTGGTACATATTTTAGGAATGAATTTTTCTGTGGTGTAGAACTGGACAATATCGTGAATGTCTGGGCAGGAATTTCAGCCCCCACCCCAAAAAAGCAAGCATGTTGGCTTTTTAAGCCCCATCTGCTGATATTCCCTTTATGCAGTAGATGACTTGCTTATTCTTTCATTGTTACTCCTTTTTTCCTCTTATTTGTGGGTGACCTTTTCAAATTTGGCACAGTTTTTCCAAAACTAGATGTTTTTATTCAGAGCCCCTTACACAAAAGAAAAGGGAACTTATGAATCATCTGCTTTTTCAAAACTTTTTATACATTACTGCCAAGCTCACTGAATGAGCCAACATCTTCCTTGGTAATTGGATGGCTGTGTTGCAGGAGTATATCAATTACTTTGTTGAGATCTTAAATGCTTTCGACAAAAGGATAATGGAACGAAGGGGCCATGGCGTGGCATTCTCACTGTGTCATGTAAGCCCGCATGAGAACCCGAATCCTCGTGGAATGGGACAAACTAGTAAGAATTGGTTTTGCTAATTAATTCTATCCACCTTGGTTGTATCCACCCTGCTTGTGGCTCTCGTGCCTTAGGGCACCAGTCCTGCTGCTGTTTGAAGTCTAGCAAAACTGTCAAAAGAATTCAGTGACCTGAAGAAGGGCTCTGTATAAGTTTGAAAGCTTGTGTCCCTCACCAACAGAAATTAGTCCCATAAAAGATATGACGTCACCCACCTTGTCTCTCTAATATCCTGGGACCAACATGGCTACAACAACACTTCATCCGATGAAGTGAGCTGTAGCTCATGAAAGCTCGTGCTCAAATAAATTGGTTAGTCTCTAAGGTGCCACAAGTACTCCTTTTCTTTTTGCGAATACAGACTAACACGGCTGTTACTCTGAAACTTCATACAGTGAATTCAGTGACAGGATTAAGCTCCCAGAGTAGGGGGAATATCTGTGTTCGGTCTGTTTATTAAAATACCCGAATTGTGTCTGGTCCAAATTTAAACAAGACTTGGAAGAGAGGTTTTAAACTGCAGTTTGGAGTTTCAGATCCTGAAAGGACTCTTGCTCTCCAGAGTGGGAAGTTCTCTGCCCCGCTCTTCTAAAGTTAAGGAGAAGGCTACCCATGTGGTTTGGGTCTATGTACTCTTTAAAAATTGAGATAAATGTATTGCTCCTACAAGTTGCTGCATGGATAGCTCTAGAGCCCAAATCCTGCTGGCTGAGATTTTTAAAAGTGACTAGTGATTCTTGGGCATCACAATTTTTGGGTGCCCGTCCTGAGACCTCTTTAAAGGGGCCCTTTTCCCCCAGAGAGTGGGTGCACAGCACCTCCTGATCCTTTAGGGCAGTGGTTCTCAACCAGGGGCTCCCTGGGGAGCCACGAGCAGGTTTCAGGGGTCCACCAAGTAAGGCCAGTGTTAGACTCGCTGGGGCCTAGGGCAGAAAGCCGAAGCCCCACCATATGGGGCTGAAGCCGAGACCTGAGCAACTTAGCTTCACGGGGGCCCCTGTGGCATGCGTTCCAGGCAGTTGCCCTGCTTGCTACTGCCTAATGCAGACCCAGGCCTTTATATGCAGAAAAACAATGGTGGCACAGCTGGGCCGTCGAGTTTTTTTTTTTTTTTTTTTTTTGTCGAGCAAGTTGGGGAGGGGGCCTCGGAAAGAAAAAGGTTGAAAACCCCTGCCTTAGGGTGTCTCAAGTTGAGCATCCAAAATCAAGGCACCGAGAATCACTTCTGATACTTCTTGGTCCTCCGTGTACAAAGCCTAACGGGTACAGCCAGGGTGGTGGGAGCAGCAGTGCAAGTTGCCCACCCTGCCCCTTACTGGTTCTGGAGAGGGATGTAGTGCAGTCTTCATGGCCTATTCAGATCCTTGGCCTCTTTGCTAAAACTGTCAACGCGAACACCAGTTGTGATGTCTGTCTCTCCACTGGGAAATGGGCTGAGACCCCCAATTCGTTGTCCATCAGCCATTAAGTAGCCAGAAGATGGTAATGATTTTGGCCACTACTGGCTATGGCTACATTCGAACTGTTTTGTGGGGCTCTGTATTTTGTTACCAGTCTCCTGAGCCATCCAGTCCCTTGGACTTTTTAACCTCTGAGCATGTGTTTATACTTAAGATAACCAGAGCGTCTGTGGTGGGGGTCCTCAAAAGTGGGTGCTGATCTTGAGCCTCACTCTGTGGTAATCAGGCTCTATAGACCAAGCTTTCAAAAGTGTCATTTTGGGAAAATCTCTGTTTTCGGGTGCCCATTTCATATCCTTTGTACCTGATTTTCTAAAGTCCTGAGTATCTATAACTTCTGTCAAAGTTAATGGGAACACTAGCCAGCTCAAGATATCCAAAATTGGATATTCAAAAACGGAGGCCCCTAAACCAAAGTTTTCCAGTCTTGGGCCACCACAGGAACAGAATCTAGGTCTGTCTCTGTTTTGTGTCTTAACCACAAGACAGTCCTTCCTCCAGAAATAACATTTTCATGGCAGACTATTTCTATTGTGAATAATGTACGATAGCACTAAGAACCCATAGAATTATGTGGGAGGGAGGGAGTTTGTGTTTGAAATGGGGAATGGTCTCCCATTGAGAGACAACTGCGAGATGTGTCCCTCTTACAAAAGTTATCACAGGTGTTGTAAGTCATCCTCTCCTAACCCTTAGTTTGCAGCCAAAAGCTTGAACTCAAACCAAGTGTGGTGGGTTATTTACTTTGACAAGTCATCCAGAGAAAAGAGATCTGCATCTCAATTTGTATGATTTCCTTTGGTATTCTTGCCAGCATTGTGTCTAATTATTCTTGGATTTGTCCTTTGCTCTGAAGCAGAGGAGCTCTTGAGGTTTTTTTGTTTATTTCCCCCATATCAACTGCAGAAAGTCACTCTTTAGAGGTGGAAATAGTCTCAAGAGTAATTGACAATAATAGTCCAAACCCCAGCGGAACAGTATTTCTGCAGTAGGGAGCTTCCATTAGAAATACTGTCCGAGTCCTGAAAGGATCACAGAGCATATTTCAAGAAGTCTGAATGCAGCTTTTTTGCGTGTAATGTTTCAAACTGAGTGATTTAAAAAAAAAATGTTTTTAAAAAAGAGAAACTTCAGACTTCCTTTGCAGTGTTACTTTAATAAATGGATGTGCATTTAGGGACTCGATATGTTTTGGATAGTGAAGGGATAAATCTTGTACAAGGGGGAGAAAAATGAAAATATTGTTCTGGTGCTTAAGTAAAGAACCCAAGTAATGATTTGTGCAATACGCAGGTTGGTGATTAACCTTATGCTCTGGTCTTGCTGAACTATTGCTTATAGGTTGGGGAGAGAGGTAGGAGGGCGAAGGTGTACGTCTGTGCTCACTCACCCATGTTATTACTTGGGACCAGAATGGGGCACTTTAGTATCTGTGATTTAATGGAGCTCTGTAGTTTTGTGTGTTTGCAGGCAGTGTGTTGTTCTTTAGTTTATACCATAAATCCTTTAGTTCAAAAATAAAAAGGAAATTAAAATCACGGAAGGAGAAAATATGAAAATGTGCTCTTATTTGCTTTTCTTTTTATATTTAAGGTCAGTAACAATGCACGTGGGGCATCCGTAGCCCTGTGAAAGGTGGCTGAGGTCCTCCAAAGGAAAAAGTCATAACCTTAAGCCTCCTCTGAAATCATTGTTGGCTGTGACACAAGAACTTGGAGGTTGAGTGGGTGAAAGGAAAGGAGGGAGATCTCAGAACGTGTCTGAGTTACACAGAGGGGGATCTCCCTTGGGAAAAAAGGATGCCCAATGGTGTTACTGTTCATATCTTGCGGAAGAGCTCCTGTTCCGGTTTAATTCATTTCTTATATTTCCCTATTTCTATATTTAGAATTTTTCCTTGATTATTTCCTTCCTGGGCAGAGTTAACTAACTGTTGGAAGCTCGAGTCTTAACGACCGAAAGCAATTTGGCACATGCGAACGTACCCAATTTATGTGAATATAAAACTAACAAAAAGGAGCTAGTATTTAATGGGGTATTAGGACTTCTGTTTTGTCAGTTCACAGTTAGGAGTGTTTGGCATGTCTGATTTCTATGAGTGCAAATTATATCAGAGAGAAGTATTTCCAAACCATTTCTCCAGTTTGAAAGGTAGCAAGTACACCTAGGGAAAGTGCAGGGGTGGGGAGTGTTAAGGTTTTTTTAAGTTTTGGTTTAGTTTCAACATGTCAGAAGGCACTTTATCCGATAGCTTCATTTTTAAAGGTGGTTTTAAACAAGCCACAATCAGGAGCGAATCTGTTCCTGCACAGGAAAATCTAATGTGAATTATAATCAACAGCTTTATTATTGTAGTGCCTCTTGGCAGCAGTAAATTATTCTGTGTTGCTGGGTCACAAACATTCCAGGCCTCTGGTTTCGGGTTTTTTTTCTTTAAACTCTTAGGATGCTGTTGAAAAGGAGCGCGCGCGCGCACACACAGAGTTTGTTTACAGCTTACATTACTTACCCGGTTGTAAAGAAAACAGTCCTCCCCACACAAACGCAGGTTTTGGCAATAAGGTGTAGCCTCAGTTCCCCTGTGCTTTAATCTCTCTCCATGTGTAAAACGGGAATAAAAGCTAATTGTGAAATGATCCATTACCTTCGGAGGACTACAGTAAAGCAAGCTGTTCGGTTAAAAGGGTGGATGTGTGGGGTAGTGCAGTAGCTGGGCTGTATAACAGCATCCCTATCCTGCAGTTGGATCCACCTAGGTGAGCTCTTGTGTCCATCTGAGCGTTAATTCCTCTGGGCAGGGATCATCTTCATTTGTATTCCTTGTACAGGAATGAGCCCATTGTGGTCACTTAAATATAAATAATATGGGTGAGACGGTGGAGTCTGTGTCCTTTTTGGGTGGAAGTGATTCATTTGAAGTACCATAATGAAACAATTCCCCATGTGTGTTTGATAAGGATACTCTCTTCATACTCCTATATAGAAGAGAGAAATCAAATAACCGGAGGGATTTTTTGCGTTTTCAGCCTCTTCACAGTGCGGGACTTGTTGCTGTCTTCAGCACAGATCCCCTTCTGAAACCTGCTGCTACAGAACTTAACCACCAGGGGGTGATCACTCTAGCAAAGGCTTGGGAAGAGAAATAGGTTTTTTTCAGCTTATTCAATTTGAGGGAAAATAGATGACGGACAAAGCAGCCTTCAAACAGACATGCCCATTCCTCCTGGCCTCTTCGTCGTCTTCCTGCAACATAGGGCCAGGCAACTGTAGTAATGTGAGGTTGGACAGTGATGCTTGTGGTAATCCACAAATTGTGTTTCTAAAGGGCCAGAGTTGCTTTTCAAATGCCCTTTGCTTTCCTTCAGCTCTGGAAAGTCAGCGTCTTCCTTTATTTTTTTTTTCCCTTCTGCTGCTTTAATACCCAGTCTTTTTTGATATGTGCATCAGCTTCTGATGTGCCACTGCAGGCTGCTCTTAGACCAGGTTTCTCGGCATGCTGCTGACTTTATCTCGTTGACAGGATCACATTTCTGTTGCCATACACCCTGTGATCGCAGCCTCCCCACAGCTCTTTAACAATTAGTAATTGAGCGGGACGTGTGCGTTCATTACAACCGCCTTTTGATTCGGATTTTACAATCACGCAGTGTTGAGCACAGAGTGGAGGCAGGGGAGGCACTTCTCTGAAACACATTTTTTGACAGAGAGAGAGGTCTGTTGTTTCAGCCACTTGGCTATTTGTCAGCAGTTCTCAGACTTCCCTCTTGTGTTGGTTGCTTGGCAACCCGGGGCTGGAGCAATCACACCGTGGCCAGTGCATTTCCAAGAGCAGGTTGGTGGGTGATTTATCGGTAGGGTTGTGTGTTGGTGAGCCTAAGAGGCAGGAATGGACCTTTTAACAGGAGCCGACATGAAACGTGAAGGCAAGAGAGAGGCTGACTTGAGAACATTGTCTGGGGAGGTGTGATGGAAATACCCAGAGTCAGTAGCAAGAGGGGCTGCAGTTAGAGCAAAATAAATGCTCTTCGTTTAGAGATAATTGATTTTTGTTTGTTTGCTCTTTTGGGATGAGGTTCTTGTCTAGGATTTCACGCAGAAAACTGGTACTAAGTAGGAAATGAATAAAAGATTTGCAAACTGCTTTGGGTGAATCTGAATGTGAAATCTCTCTCTTTATAAAAATAGTCCTCCTAAAATACTGCTGGAAAAATAAAGCTGGGGTTAGCACGTAAGGTTAGCAAGCAACAGCCTGATAGCCCTAAGCCCACGGGCATGACAGAGTCGTTCTCTTCTTCACCAGCCTTGGAAAAGCCTTGTAGCCATTGTGTCACCTTCAATATCACGTTCTGTCTCAAACTGATTTTTCAATTGATCCATCACAGTACATAGAAGAGAGGGGAGGAAAAGGGGAATTTGATCAACTGGCATTTGAGAAGTAGTTTTTGTTTGTGGCTAAACTAAAACCCTCTCCCCTTAACCCATCTCCAATAAAATAAACTTAATGAAGTTTGGATAACCTTTAGCAAAATGCCCCACTTCAGTTTCTTCTGCTAAAACATGAGGCTTTTTCCATTGCAATTATAATCTGGGCAGGATGGTAGGTGAATGAAGCAGTGACAAGAACAGCATTTCAGGCATAGCTCTAGAGGAGGGAAGGGGAGAAAGGATGATTAAACCAGTTTGACCTCTTAAATAGCATCTTAAATACTTTATTTAAAAAAAATTAAATGTGTTTGAAACTAGAAATCCCACTCTGCATGCAGTCTCATTTAGCCAACTGTGTATGCAAATGTGCTATTAATGTGTTTGCATTCAGTATAAATATACAAATCTAATCTGTTTATATATGTAATTTACACACAGCTGTGCTCATGCTCACTCAATACCAATATTTTCAGTAGTCGAGAGGTATCATGGGAGATCTATTGTTCCAAACAAAAGCTTAACAGTACAACACCATGGAGGGGGCTCATTACCATCCCATGATCCTTTGGCATTCCCTTGAGGGAGGGAGTCTGCTTAATGTCTGTGTACATGTTATATGTCTGTGTATATGGCTACAGATATATAGAATACATGGGCTCTAGAGGGAAGGTGTGCGCCTCTTTCTTATGTATAATATTTGTGACATGAATCCCTGTGGTATTTGAGGTCAGGTTTATTTCTTTGTGTTTGAGAGAGAAAATCCCTGGAAAATTAATCCTTTTGGGAGTGGAAGCTGGATTGTTTAGCAGCTTTAGACCCTGCAATAGATTCCTTGCTCTTCATTTTGTATTTTCCAGAGTTATCTGGGTGACACTGAGGGTGCTTTGGAGATGTTGTTTGTATCCTTTGAAAATTTTTAACTCCTCCTCCTAATAGAGACCAGTCTGTAATGCAAAACCATCAAAATGTTATATGTATATTTTAATTGCTACATATGTTCAGGAGGTTTGTAAGCATCAGTGAAAGCCACTTTTATTTTATTAGTGTACCACAAAGGCATAGGGACCAAATTCTACCCTGGTGTAATGGGTGTCTCTTCATTTAAATCAATCAAGAGAAGAAATCACTGGAGAAGCACACATTCACACCAGGGCTGAATTCAACCCTTTTCTGTTGCTGTACACTTTGCAAAATGAAAATGGGGCCTAAACTGAGGCACATCTTTCAGATGGAGGGAGGAGTAAAAGGGAATTATTTTTAATTATCCTCCCCTTCTTTTCTCCTCTTCTCCCTCCCCCCCCCCCCCGAAAAAAACAAACAAACAAACAAAAAACAAACTAGTGGACTGGGACCTTATGAACTTTTTCATGACCTAGTTACAAACTATTAATACACAAGCTTCATAAATGGATGGATGTGCAGTGCTTAAACTACAGAGGCAGGAGAGAGGCTGTTATAACATGAGAGAAGAAAAATGTCTTAATCCAAGTTACAGTTCTGCAGTTAGTGTCAGGTTATTTTAATTCTGGTGTGGAACTGAGGAGCGGTAGCTGGCAGTTTTTATTCCTCTGTTCCTGCTTCAGCTTCTTAACTAGCCAGTGCTCGTTTTACTTGCAAAAACACTGAAGCATATTTTCTTATCGTCACTCTGTGGCAATGCCTTTTGAAGACCAGAAATAATAAAAGAACGTGAGTGTCGTGACCATGGTCATCTAAACCACTGGCTCTCAACCCTTCCAGACTACGGTACCCCTTTCAGGAGTCTGATTTGTCTTGCAGATCCCCAAGTTTCACCTTACTTAAAAACCACTTGCTCACAAAATTAGACATAAAAATACAAAAGTGACACAGCACACTATTACTGAAAAATGGCTTACTTCTTCATTTTTACCATATAAAATAAACCCACTGGAATATAAATATTGTACTTACATTTCAGAGTATCGTATACAGAGCAGTATAAACAAGTCATTGTATGAAATTTTAGTTTGTACTAACTTTGCTAGTGCTTTTTATATAGCCTGTTGTAAAAATAGGCAAATATCTAGTATCCTCTGGAAGACCTCTGTCTGCATACCCCCAGGGGTACTCACTCGTACACCTGGTTGAGAACCACTGATCTAAACCCAGAGCCCCACTACGAAAAAGGTCTCTGATAAAGATATGTAATAGAGCTCTGGACATTTTTAAGCCAGTTATTTGAGCTCTAGTGTACAAGCCCCATTAAGTCCCAACTTTCGTACGCCTGTTGGGTCTGTGTCAAAGTCGTATCAGGAAAGAGAAATAAAGCTCCTCAGAGTCCAGCCTTCGGGCTCAGAACAGCATCTTTAAAAGAGGGAAGTTCCAGTTGGTGGGCATGCTGATTGACATTCATATGTGCAGTGTACACAGGGACTGGAGCTGACAAACCTCAGAACACGTTTTTGGGAGGGGGATGATGAAAGTGCAGGGAAACAAGGGGACAGTGGAGGGCAGACATTTCCCCAAAGATCTACTGCCACTGCTGTTGGCTAGTCTGAGAACTGCAAGTAAATCTGCTCGAGTACCATGGAGTGTACTCAGAGGCTTCGGAAGCTGTTTTACTAAGTCAGTTTTCCTACTCGGTTGATTTTTGCAAGCTTGTTGGGAGCTCATAAAAGAAACAGGAGGCTGAGTATCGAATGCTAAGGTTAGAATTGCTAGCTACCCCAAAATTAATTTTAAAAAACATTAAACATGGTTGTGACAGGAAACCATAAAAAAAAGGAAGTTCAGATGAGGTTGAAACATATCCTGTCCTCCCAGCAGCGGGGCATATTACAGGGCACTGCAGAGGCTTGAACAAGGATTTTTCTTGACAGGCTTTTGATTTGTTTTGTCCTGAAGGACTGACCTTGTAAGAGTTCCATGTGAGTTTCAGTTGGGATATGGTATTCGCTTCCTGTCCTAAACTGCTGTGCAGCGTTGCTTTTATATGCTGAAACCCTGTGCCCCACCGTCATCCCAGGGCCTGTCTCATCTGCTTCATAGTTCCATCCCCTCTTCAAAGTGAACTTTCCCTGCTGCTGCTCCCAAAGTGGGGTATTCTCAAACCTTGTCTCTTCATTGACTTAACAGAGTCTCTTTCTCCACCTGCTTCTGCATCATACAGCCTCGCTGGGCTCCATGACCCCAGTTGATGATGCTCTGAGCTCTCACATCCTGCTATTTCCTGGTTTCTGAGCAGTAGGGCTAGCTGGGGAGTGGAAGTATATACTGGCTGGGCCATGGCAATGCCTAGCAAGACTGACTGCAAACAAATGTTCCCGAGATCTTGCCTTTCAGTTCCCACAGACATATCTGGTGCACTGCCCTTAGTGGCCCCAAAATAACTAGACAGTTTGCCTCTTGCCATATGAGAGCCTTCAGGGAATTAGTCAGTTTAGGGTTAAACATATATGCTGCATTTCTGTGGTAGTTATGTTGAGTCTGTGTCTAGCCTGGATATGTATTTCAGAACCAGATCCCCCTTCTCACTCAAGAGGTCCATCTTGTCTTTAATGGGACTTCTCACTTAAGCAGGATTTGGCCCTGAGTTTATAAAGTGGGTTGCAGTCTTTCAAGATGGAAAAGTGCTAGAGAAGATAGTCATTTTCCTGTTGCAATAAGGTTTCATTGGATGAAAAATATTATGTACTTGAAAACACCAAGCTAAGATCTTCAGTGTGGGATATCTGACATCTTTAGGCCTAGCAACCAACCGTTAAGTAGCCCTCTAAGGAAACACCGCTATTTGTAGAGTATATTTGATTCCATTCTGTTTTATCAGCGAACATCTTTATTTTTAACATATACATATTAAGTTTAATTTATGTAAAAATACAGCCAAGCTTTTAATAAAATGTACTCGGTGTACTGAAATTCAGCCAAGGTACATATACGACGTCTGAATGCTAAAAAATAGTTATTGTTTTGGGCAGTCCGGAAATGTGTTTTGCACACTAACTGGTTTTTCCAAATGCAAATAAGTTTCATTTATTTTTCCAACTAGGCAAAGCAACTGGTGTAACTTTTCATCCTGTAAAAGTTGTGTTTCAGAATTAAGATGCTTTTCATTTGTGAATTTTACTTTATGTGCTGTTAACTATTGGAACTATGTAAAACTTTTTCTGCATGTTATTGTAAAGCCTATTGGGGCATATTTAATGTGGAAGATGACAACTTCAGTTGGCAAAGACTTGGAAGATCTTAGGCCTCTTAAAAAACATACTGTAATTTTATTATAGCGTTTATGATAGCAAAAACTGCCACACTGGGACTTCTGTTATAACCCCCATTTTCACAGGCGGAAGCTTTCCATGCATGGTCATAGTCAAGAGTTTAAAATATTCCTTAAAGTTTGAGGGAAAATCCTTTTACCAGTTCTTTCAGTTATAGTAATGGGAAAATATATACTTCTTGGCATTTCAAAGGTTTTTTTTTATAATAAGCACATAAATATCTGGGGGGAATCCTCCATAAGTGTAAACAGCACTCAGGATTTGATTGTTTTCTGAGTTGTGGGGACGAAAGAGACACAAAACTGACTGAAAAATCATTTTTGAATGGGATCAGTAGGCATCTGTGAGAAAGTTAATGTTTTCTGTGAGAATCTTACCTTTTGCATCATATGGATTAAAATTTGTAACTTTAAAATGGATTAGACATAGGGTTTTATTTATTTTGCAATTTTAAAATTTTTGATTTTATTGCATGTTTTTAGAACCCACAGCCAAACCTAATTTGGATTTAGACAGTTCACAAAGACCAAACCAAAAAAAAAAAAAAAAAAACCAACCAAATCCTCAGTCCTAGATTAAACCCAAGGGTGCTGAATTTCAGCATGCAGCAGCAAATTTTCCCTGCCAAACTATAATCCCTTGATAATAGAAACCCTGATGCATAACCTTAACTACAGCATCGTAATGGCATTATCATCACTTTGATAAACATGCCATCTGAGCTCTGTTAGTCAGAGCATAATGGCTTTGTGTATCTTGTCATGGTATTTGTTTCTTGGGATAAAATATGGGACCTACAAGTAACACATATGCAAACATTAACATGCTTGTTCCTAGTGCTTCCTTGATTATTTATAGCCCCCTGTTTACACATTGTAGCAGGATACCATAGAACCTAATAAATTACATTGGGGGGAACTCAGATTATAAAACAGCATTAGGAGACCTTGTGTTCCATCTGGTCAATAGCCATGGCAACCATTTCACAAAACATATTGGTGTTGTCTATCAGCAGTGGCTGCTGAACCATCAAGCCAAAGGATTTCCTAATGCTACTTTACAATAATTATACTCAGGGTACTTAGCACTCATTTAGCTCCTGCTGCACTCTTCTTCTTCAAGGTGCTGTACAAATATGAAGTCTGTCAAAAACCCTGTAACAAATACTTTTAATAAAAAGGTGTAAAATGTGTTGTTTTCATCAAAAAAACCCCACTGGCTTAGTGTTTTTAGACCACTTCGCTCCAAACCCCCTTTTGCACTTCACATCAAGACTCTTCCCTTTCCCGTGTATCTGTGGGATCAACATTTAGTGCTCCGCTGTCCTCCGACTTTACCTCACTCTTACAGCTCAGAAATTCAACATCCCTTGACAGCGGGGCATAACCCACCCCCACCTCCCAAGTTTACCTCCCCTTCATACCAGCCTTTCTGCAAGATTGCTCTGAAATACAGTGTTAAAAAGCAAAGAGGAATGTGTTGCTCCATTATTTAAAGGTGGATTGAAGTAGTAAGGAAAGGCAACACCTATAGAGAAGAGTATATGGAAAAATGGAAGCCAAGATGTGGTATTTAATAGGCAACTCGGGCCACCACAGAATGTGGAGCAACAGGTTACTCCAGTCTCTGCTCTTTTTATATTGAAACAAATTTTTCAAAGCAGCCTCATTGTGCATGACTGAGAGGAAGAAGGAGGAAAATCTTGATGTGATTTGGGAAGTGGGGGCAGAAATGGAGATGGAAACTGACCAACGGCTGGAGCTGGAAGGGAAAAAAAAATCTAGAAAATAAATTCTAATAGAAATACTTAAGAACACAGGAACAGCTATACTGGGTCAGACCAAAGGTCCGTCTAGCCCAGTATCCTGTCTTCAGACAGTGGCAAGTGCCAGGTGGCCCAGAGGAAATGAACAGAACAGGTAAACATCAAGTGATCCATCCTGTCGCCCAGTCCCAGCTTCTGGCAAACAGAGGCTAGGGACCATCCCTGCCCATCCTGGCTAATAGCCATTGATGGACCTATCCTCCATGAATTTATCTAGTTCTTTTTTGACTTAATTGTCTGCAGTTTTATTTTATTGATTTGTTTTAAGCTTCTTTTACATAAATTATGGAGCTATTTTTAGTTGCCCAAAGATATTTGTTTTATTAATAAAAAGAAGTCTTTCTTTTGCCTCACAGTATTTGCACTGAGCAGTGTTATAATCAAAGTAAGTCTCTCCTGCTTCTTAGTGCACCTTAAGCCTGATTATATCCCCTCATGACATAAACGTCTCTTGTTGCTTAAATATCTTTCAGTTGCAAGGATTCCTGTTTCTGTCAATGTGGAAATGATAGCACTGACCACGTCAAAACCATAGGTTCCCTTCCAGTTCGTACAAAGTCCAGGCTGGACACCTGGTGCTGTCATTTTAATGTCTAGCCCTAGTTTTCTTTTAATACCCACCATATTTTTTTAAGTAACAATGAGAAGTGTAAGATGGTTTCAGTTTTATTACACAGTGGTGTGCTTGTGGAAGGGAAGCGATAGTTAAAATTTAACATTTCATTTTGGAGATTACTGTTGGTGTATGAAGTTGTTTCTTAGCTATTTAGTGTCTATCCTATTCGTAGATTTTAAAGGTATTGTGATTACCTAGTTTGACCACCTGAATAACACACAGACAAGAGAATTTCACCCATTGATTATTGAGTCCAGTTTAGTAACTTGTGGTTGAACTAGGTCATATATTTTGGAAAAACATCCAGTAGTGATTTAAAGATTGGAATTGTGCTCTTATTACCCATGGTAATTCCACTGAATACGCACTAGGTCAGTTCGTGTGGTTGAATGGTGAAACCTATTAGATCATACCTGTAGACAAGTAGTGTAAGCGAACCGTGTGATTGGCAGAGGTTTCAGAATGTTAAAGAAATTGAAATGAATCAAGCTTTGGAAATCGGGCATTGTCTAACCTGCTGTTGAGATAGGATATTCCACATTTACATTCCTGATAGGTACTTTTGGCAACTCATGAACAGGATGAGAAGTAAAGTTGCTTTTTACTGCAAAATTTAATCAGAGCAGTTGGAAAATGTGAAAAAGTTGGTTTTAAAAATTATGAAATAACTTTAGATTGTCAACTCAGAATTACTTTTTAAAAAGCTCCTTCTCCCCACACCATTCATCATTTTTAATAAAACATCACAACCAAGTAAAGTGAATGAAGAACATAATTCTTCAGGCTTTGCACTACACAGTGAAAATGTACTTTTTTTAACCAAAAAAATTAATTTTTTTTTTAACAAGTGGTGATTAAACACAACTGCTAAAATGCCATTAAGTGCTTTTGATAACAGGCTAAGTCCGCAATGGGATCTTTATTCAGTATCTCCATTTTAGCATCTGACATTTCCTGTTCATTAAATTTATTGTGGTGAATTTGCTAAATTAGATATTTCAAATGGTTCCTTTTGCAGAAAGGGTTGTATTTAATTTGGGGAGTGGTAGAGTAGGCTGGAAGGTGGGAGAATTATAACATGTAGCACTTGTTTAGAAAGTTCAGCTGTAGGTTTCTAAATGCTTCGGAGGTGGGGGTTCCATTTTACAGATGGACAAACTGAGCCAATTTGCCCAGTGTCTCCCAGTGAGTCAGTGGAATTACTGGGAGTAGAACCCATGTCTTCCAGCCTTGTGGCCTGGACCACAAGTTGCTCTGACATTTTGCACTGGCCCTGCTCTTCCATAGATGGACTGTTCTGTTAAAGAGAACAGTTGTGTTTATATAATGACCACTCTTTGGAATGGCTTTCTTCACACTAATATTTCTGTGAAATTATTTATATTGAAATTTCCCATATACTCGGTTACCTGATGCTGCAAATGCATAGTGCCTATAATGCAATGCATGGTGACAGTGATGTTAAGAAAACTAAACACCTTCCAGCCCAGAGCCATACTGAGTGTTTTTTGTTAAGAGTTGTGAAGCGCTTTGGGTTACATGCTGGCACATACTTCTTGATTTGGCTGATTTTCATCCTGTGCTGCTAGTTGTATAGGTACATCGCAGTGCACTGTGGGATATATGGAGCTGGCGTTTGGGCATTAAAGTCCTCCCATTACGGCTGCCATCTTTCTCTGCAGTAGAAGCACATAATGTGAGGAATGTGTTCATGGTGGTGGGGGATAACGGCTTCTCTGACAACAGTGTGAAGTGCCCCTGATTAACTGACACTGAAGCAATGAGAACCACCAGTATGAGTAGTGCTCAGAGCAGTGGTTCGCAAGCTGTTTGCCATTGTGGGCTGCATATGTGGCCCACAATGTGTTAGGTGAACCGCATTCAGTACTGTATGGCTCTGAGGATGTCATATGAACTACAGCGGTGTGCTGATTGGGCCGTGGGTTGAGACTCACTGGCTCAGAGTTACACACTGCACCAGTCCTCATTACATAGTAGAGGTGTTCTTGTCTAAAGTCTGATGGGTAAAGGCAGGTGTCTTCCTTATAGTCAAGATTCCTTGCTGAGGATCCTGAGTGCTTTTATTACTCCTGTCCCTGGCACTTCTACTGTTCTCTTGTGCCGCCATTTGGAGACTTGATCCAGTGGTTTAAAAGAAGTAAATGGGTGTGAGTAATTCAACTCTTGGATGGGAGTCCCGCCTCAACGTGCAAATCTGTGATAGATAATTCCTGCCTACGCACCACAGAAGGGTTCCCCGACCGTTGAACCAAAACAGTTCTACTGCCAAGGAAGCAAGGGATTTGTGTGGTTAATTCCACAGGGGCTGCCTGCACAGCAGCTCACTGAAGAGAGGTGCAGGGTACAGAAGATCCACTGCTGTATGGATCCTCCACCTTATGGTGGGAGCCCAAAAGAGGCATGGAGGGATATTTCAATGGGCTGAACTAGTTTCTGTGGGATAGTTCCTCACCCACTCCATGGTGTGGGGGACACTTTGCCCATTTGCCAGCACTTAGCCCAGCTTCTTGGGCTGGGTGCTCACATGAAGATTTGGCTGATAGTGTATTGAGATGAAAGCTGATTTAAATCACGTTGCACTTTTCTGGGAGTTAATTTAATTCCCCCCATAGAGTATACACATTAGGATCCAGCTTTTTAGTGTCACCCAGTTTTTTGATGTAGAACTTTGTGCTCATGATTAGTTGTGCCTGTATTCTTATGCCTGCAGAAAAGGAAGCTCAGTTCAGGCCCCTTTAACAATCCAGTCACCAATTATTTAGCTATGTTCCTTTTGCACTGATTTATTTGTGAAATTCTTTGGGGGTGGCTAGGAATGGAAGCCACAAGTCCCAAAGCTGCAGGCCAAGGTAAATAGCATGTCATAATATATTTAACAAATGAGGATGCAAACCATAGGGAAATAACACCGGAGAGGAAGAATATATTCCCTGGTTGGGAAGTTATTGAGTGTTTAGAGTCAGGGAATAGATAGATAGATTAATCTGGGGAAGGGGAAGCCACAAAAAGGTCCCTGAGCTATAGCCTAAGCTGCTAAATGAGTCAAACTTTACTAGCTGTATAAACCACAGAAAAATATTCATCAAAGCAAGGGGAAAACAGATTGCAGTGGCTGGGAAGCTATACAACATTTAGGTGGTAGGAGATGCTTACTTGGTTCACCTCTTTGCTTTAAAATAAAAACATAAAAGAAAAAATCACTACCTCTGCAAAGAATTGTAGTTCCTGGCCCACCAAGCCCATTCGCAGAGGAAAATACCTCCCCAAACACACTCTGTTAGGCCTTTAGTGTTTGTTTAAGGATTTAGCTCTTAATCCGTTCCCAGATTTTCCCCTCGGACCCCTGCTTTGCTCATGACAGGAGCAGAATTCTATGCATGTTGTCGCCCTGTGGGTTCCAGGATATTAGAGACAAGGTGGGTGCGGTGGTATCTTTTATCGGACCAGCGTCCGCTGGGGAGAGAGACAAGCTTTCGCGTTTACACAGAGCGCTGCTTCAGGAGCAGAATTGTACAGTCAGTCTCCTTTTGGGGGGGCTTCAACCCCCTCCCTCTAAAGCTGGCCGCTCACCTTGTGGTCAAAGCCACCCGTGCGGATGCTGCCCGTGCCCGCTGGCCCTGTAGCCGGGCGGTGGGCAGGACGCCGGGCGCTCGGTGGATCGCTGCCCGCCCCCAGCCCAGCGTGCTGGGCTCATTCCAGGGCGATCCAGGCCGCCTTTTGCAGCGCACCCGCGGCTCTCTTGCCGAGCCGCACAGCCCGGCGGAGATCACATGTCTCGCGGCTGCCGCCCGCTGCCTCCTCCCGCTTTGTAGTGTCAGAGGCCCGGAGTGACACGCGAGCTCCGCGCTCGGATCGCTGCAGCCGCCCGCCTGCGGAGAGGCGCTGCATGGCACCTGAGCAGCGTTCACCTGGGGCTGCCGGAGACGGATCCAGGTCTCTGCCCTCTCCTCCTCGCCTGGCACGAACTGGGCTTTGCGCGGGGGGGGGGGGGGAGCGCAGAAGACGATCTGCTTTGGGGTGCTGGGGTTTGCGGTGGCTTTTTTTTTTTTTTTTTTTTAGTGTAGAGCTCGCGGCAAGCTCGCCGAGCTCCCAGGCGAGCTCGAGCAAGAATTCACCACTTGGGCTCCGGCTTGCAATGGGGCGCGTTTCAGAGCCGGGAAGGGACTTGTACGGCTGGTTTCAAGCTCGCCCCACCCCGATCTGGATTGAACAGTCTCCGCTGTTATTTGTAGGGGGTGTCTGAACCCGAGGAAATTGCAAACAAAACCCACCCCCAAAGGAGAAGCCCCGGGGAGGGGGGAACTTTCTCCTCTCCAAGTGGATTATTGCAAAGTGAAAGAAGAAAGTCTCTTGCTGCCTTGGATTTGAAACCAAACGTGAACTGTTCTTTAAAAAAAAAAGGGGGGGGGAGATAAGAAGCTGCGATATTTTTCCCTCTTGAAGGGATTTATTTGGAAGCTTTTTGCCTTTATTCCTACCAAAGTAGCGTGGATCTTTTTGGGTGTGGGGGTGCGGGTGCCCGTGCAAGGACTTTTAACCTTTTCGTCACCCAGTTGGAGAGTCACTTTAAAAAAAAATCATAACGTTACATATTCTTCTTTCCTCCTTGTCGGTGTGATTCTCACCCTCCCTTAGATGTAAATAGATCTTGCTGATTTTTTGTGTGTGTGGGTTTTTTGGTGTGGAGAGGAGCTGGCTGTTTCTCCAACCCTTGAACGATCGCTAACTGGGATCATTTTGGACCAACAGCAGAGCAATTTTTTGTTAGCTCCAAATATTTGAAGTTTGTGGTTCAATTCTAAGTCCATCTGAATTTTTAGGGGGCTTTTCGAAGACTTCCCCTTTTTGATGGTTTCAGTTGTTGTATGTGTGCACATTTTTCTCTTTTTATCAGCAGTCCCTAAGAGGAGAACAGTTGTTACGCTGATTAAAAAGATTTTTTGTTTGTTTGTTTGTTTTGCTCTGCTGACACTCTGTGTGTGTTATCTTCTTACACAGAAACGCTTCATTAAAGGGCTGAGACAGTACGGCAAGAACTTCTTCAGGATCCGAAAGGAGTTACTGCCCAATAAGGAGACCGTAAGTACAATTGGACTTTTATGTAACTTGCCTTTTTCCCTCCCTCTGCTGCTTCTCACCATTTGATGTTATGAAACAGTTTCCTTTTAACCCTCGATTGAGTGTCTGGCTCAAATGTATGGAAGAGAAATCCCCCGCTGACAAACGCTACTGTGTTTTTTTCCTAAGGGCAATTTTTAAGCATTGTGTATGAAAGATATAAAATAGTCTTGTTGTTATTGGAGGAAGTCATAGGGGGTTGGGAAGGTATTTATGAATCCCAAATCTGTTTTTAAATATAGACATTATCATGGGATAATTCATTTATGTCATCAACTTAAGCTCAAATGGCAGTGGGTAATTAACAAAAGCCTAAATCAAAATAAAATCTGATTGAATCTGGAAGAATGAGGTGTGTGCTGTCTGCTTTTACGTTTGGACAGCAAATGTAAGATTTTTCTTTCCGAATTGAATTAAGGAATTTTACTTTTTTGACCTTAATACAACTACATAATTGTCAAATTCTACGAAAAACACTGGTAAGCATTGAAGAAGGGAGGTAGGTGAGGAAGAGTGCTGTACTTTAAAGGGTTTGGGAAGCTCTGGGAATCTACTTAGTTTTTCCATTAGCCCTGATTGCCAAGCCTCTCTAGAAGCTTCGGTTTCCATGCTGCAGGTGTCATTTAACTACTTGTAGAATGGTATTGGAAAGCAGTCTTCACTATTGCCCTGTATTTAGGGACAAGTGAAGTGAAAATGGAGGTGCAGAGCTTATTTTGCTGGGTGAGAAGTGGCATTCATATTAATGTGATGCTGTTGAAAATATTTATTTAAACATCATTGGATGGAGGTGACTATTAAATAATCTATTTTGTGTGAAACTTTAATGTTGAGTGGAAAAAATAATTGTAATAGTGTGTGGGTTTTTTTTAAATCATCTAAGGATGCTAAGATGTTTCCTTCCTACCTTCCTGAGGTATGTCTTTGTGACATTATATTGTTACATCACAATCTCATGGGCAAAACGTTAATACTGTCAATGAATCAAACAGAAAGGGAGAGTGAAAGGTTTATGTTAGAGAGTCTTGTCTGTGGATTAATATACCAGTGTTATTTGTAATGTTAGGAAATATTAGTTACTGCACCAAGAGCAAATAGACTTTACTTTAATATTTTTATGCATTTTTTTATGAGTGAAGGTGGTTTGTAGAGAGATGACATCTTTGAAGGAAATTGGACAATACTTAGCAACATTTAACAAATCCAGGATATAATCAACTTAAGCAGTTCTTCCTTCATTATTCTTCAGAATAACTCCACAGAAATGTTTTTAGGAGAGATTGGCTTTTAGATTAGAAGTGCATTTTGTTGCTAGGAAAGTACTTGATTATTGAATACTACTTTAAAAAAAAGTCCATTTCAGCTACATGTACACGTAAATGTATTTTTAAAAATAAAATGCATTCTTTCTCTGCAAAAGGATTTTTTCCCCCTGTAGATCAAAGAAAAGACACATTGAAGTAAGGCAAACTGGGGACATATTTCTGACCCTACTTTCCAGTGCTGTACAATTTGTCGTTTGCTTTTGAACTTGAATTTCTCAGACCTTGTGCCCTCCCTAAAAGTTCTGTGAAGTCGCAAGCTATGTGAAATTTGATACAGGCTATCACTGTTCAAGCATTACATTTTTATTGTGCTAGGCCTAAACTTCTAGTGCTGAGAAGATTAAGCATTAAGGTGAAGCAATTTGAAGTAGAGTGTAGAAGATGGTATTGAGCAGGCTGTTTTGGCCCCTAGTGGTAACTGATCTACAAGTAACCTTTGACCTACAACAGATTGTTTAATCTCCATTTCCTATTCTTGCCCACAAGTCTAGCTTCTGCTTTTTTAGTGCTCAATCTTGCACTCCTTGTTCACAATAGAAGTTTTGCCTGAGTAAGGAGCACAGGATTAGACCCGTATTAGCTAATGTTTGACTCCTTAGGTTTGCTTTTTCCTTTAGAGTGGAACAAGGAGAATTTCCACACTATAAGGCCATGGAATTAGATCTGCCGCTATTTTCTTTCATCAGAATGGCTCCAAACTATTTGCCTGCCACCATTCTCCTCCAATATGAAATAAGCTCCTAATAACTCTTAAATTATTCTCTCTCCTATTTCTGGCCACTAGACTATCACTAGGAATAGCTCTGAAATATGGCTAAATAGGCAAGACAGAGCTTTGGGAGCTGCTCCCAAAGTCTGCAAAAACTATTTTAAAAGGAGTCAGGGCTATTTCTGAGGTGACCTGTCCTAAGTGGAAACAAGATTATAGATCATATGCACTTCTAATTAATCAGAGCTCACTAGGTAAATCATTCATATCTTGGGAGAGGAGGACAAAGGTTATCCCCTGCCTTCTTTGAACGGTTAAATAAATCTCAGTCATCATGTACTGAGAAACCTACTTACAGTCAAACTTTCTTAATATTACTTCAGTTTATAGCATAAACCCCTTCTGCGTGCGCACGCATGAACTACTGCCTGATACCTCTCGGATCGTGCACAGATCCTTGTTGCAGTGTTACAAGAATTATGCTTTAACGAATCCGGTAGAAGAATAAAATTTGTTTAAAGACTGAACTTGATTCTCATTTATATTGTCTGCTTTACACTGCTGTTTAAATGGGCCTTAAGATAGGTGCAACTATAACTTATTTCTACTTTACTCTGGCCTGGGTGCAGATGAGAATTAGGTCCTATATCGACTGTGCTTTGCTTTCTACAAGCCTACTAGAGAACTCTCTGCTTGAGAGTTGCCTGCACTCCCACCCCCTCCATGTATCATAGCCTTTTAAAGGAAATCTTGTATTTGCCAATTTGTGCATTTTAGCTGTGACACAGTTTCTTCTAAACAAATAACCAGCAAGGAAAATATCCTGATGAAAGAATATATTTACCGTATATCAAAGCTGTGTGTTTTAGGTCTTCACACTCCCAGTTTATTTCAAAGCAATTATGTCTGAGAGAAGGTTCCCAGTGGGCGTGTGCATAAATAGCTTTAGCATTCTCTTCAGGCTTTTATAAGCAAGACACACAGGAACTAAAGCTAGCTCTTATCTGAGCATGCCCCCTGCTGAAATGGGAATGCTGGAGTTGATTAAGAAAGCTAACAAGTTTATGGAGCTTTAGTTGGATCAGTAAATGTTAACCATGTAATACCCCGGAGAAGAAGGCCTGTCTGTAAATTTGTTTTAATATAATTTTTGTAATTTGCTTTGGGTTGTCATCTAACTTTATATTTCTCTTTCCTTGCTAGTATCCATCCTACTCCTGCCACCCCCCCCCCCCCATCCCCTCATGAATAGTTTTTCATACCTCTTCTCATTAATACACTGGTGGTCAAAATGTAAACTATGTCAGACTAATTTTCAGGGAATCGGAGAAATATGGGGCTGGAAGAGACCTCGAGACCATGCCACCACGCTGAGACAGAATTAAGTATATTTTTTGATCATGCTACCAACCTGGTTGGTCCTTTCCCCTTAATAGTTTTAAGAACGACGTTTTCAGAAATGCCTAGATCCATTTTCAAAAGTGATGTTGGCACCCAAGTGCCTGGCTTGCTTTTGAAAATGGTATTCAGGCTCCAATTATGCTGAAAATTTGACTTTCGATGTGCAGCTTTGGTCAGTTGCTTAAGCTTTAAGTAGAAGCTTTCCATGTCTGGGCCTTAGTTTAAAGAAAAAAAAAAAGTTGAAATTCTCTAAGTCCCATGTTAGTAACCCTCATTTTACTCCACATTCCGCAGTGGATAGCATTGAGTTACCTGAGCTGATGAATTCTACATGAAATGCCATAGTGATAGGCCTGAAACAGATGGACTGTAGGAGTTACAGGGCTGGGAGCTGGTGGTTGTAAGTTTTTCTAAAACACTTAGCACACTGTACAAATGGTAAAAAGATGGAAAGAAGGTGAGGTGAGCACACTGGTATCCTTGCTTGTTCCAAGCGAGGAACTAGAGTTGAGGAACAGGTCAGGCAACTCTGCTGTTTGGCTTACCAGAAATTGAGAACGTTCCTTTGATAGAATTCCCAGTCAGGACCAGGAAGAAAAGAGAGCACTGAGTTGTGTTGTCATGGAAGGACCTTGGTCAAATTTAGAGCTGGGCACTGGGAGTCAGAGCTGAGTTCTGTTCCTGTCTTGGCTGAGTGGCCTTGAGTAACTCACTCAGGGACAGTTGCTTTAAGATGTAAGAACTCTGGACTTCCATTGAGACTACTGCACATCCTCTTATGCCCAGCTTTAAAATGAAAACAACCCTTATCTTTGGGAAGTGCTTTGAGATCCTTGGATGACTGGGTTTTTTTTGTTTTGTTTTTGTTTTTTTTCCAGAACACCTGTAGTGCTGGTACATTGATCATGACAGGAAGCTAATTGTCTGTCCAGCCTTCACCCGCCAGGCTGAAGGCCTAGAGCTCCTTTCACAGTTGCTTAGAGCTTGTCTGCACATGAAAATTGATTTGGAATAAGGGAGGAAGGTATGAATTTAAAGCAGACTAGCTATCCTTGAGTAACTGCATTTGTAGACCCTCTTATTCCGGTATAAGAGTGCCTTTGTCTGGTGTAGTTTTTAATTAAATTAAGCAAATTTGAAATAAGGCACTCTTATTCTAGAATAAGAGTAAGTACTCAGGGAATCATTTAGGAATAGCTATTCCACTCTCAATTCACACTCTACAACATTCTGAATTAGCTTTCATGTGTAGACAAGCCCTTAGTGAACGTTACGAAAAGAAGACATTAAGGCTTTGTAGGGAGGAGTTCAGTATTTAGTGCAATCTTGCTCTGAGTCTCCACGTTGGGTATAGAAGCTCCACTCGCATCTTGATTTTAGGCTTGGCCAGTTAGCAAGAGATAAGAGAGAAAGAAGGTAATCTAGAAGTTATACCTGAGGGCTGGTGCTATTGCATCTGAAATATACAGTGTTTATGAAAAAGTCCTGAAAATCAACTGCCTCCCTTTAGACCAAAAATGTATTCTATTAAATATGTGCAAAAGAACTGATTATGCATCATCCTTTTCTTTAGGCAAAATATTGGCTTTTCAGGCAGCAAATTCCCTCTGCCCAAATCGAGTGCTGTGAGGACTTATCTCTGAGACTGAATAAGCTGTACTCTGTTAATATTAGCAGGCCAAAATGACTGTAGCTTGAGCTTCCAGCATGAAGTTTTATTTAATTTCCGATTGGGGGTTTAGATAAACAATCTGATTCTTGCCTTATTAATGCTTAATCTAGGGTTACATAATCTACAGTATTGGCTTCCTCAGTAGCTCCTAAAAAATAGAGTGCTATAATGTATTGCAGCAAAGCAGTGGAAGTTTAGAAAGGTCACTGTATTTAAGGCACTAAGATGGGTGAGGTATTTGTCCTCTGTACAGTCAGTACTGTATGTAATTAAGCAGATCAGCTAACAGCCTAAGTAATGTTTGTCCAGCCCACCTGTAAGCAAATTAAAGGTAATGATTTTCTCTCACTGTATCTGTTCAAATAGTAGATGTTCCTTTAACAAAGGGAACAGAATAATTACTTAGGTGAGGGGTTTATTCACTCCCTCAGTATAAAATGATGGATTAGCCTTGCATCAGCTTTTTCACGTTAAAGTATAACATAACTTATTTTCACCAGTAGCTAAATTTAACTGTGTGTGCGTGGCATGGACAGTATTACTCACTGTCCTCCTTTCCCACAGGAAATATATTTTGTTTGGACAGTATATTCCCCTAATGATGGGCTATTAATGCACAGTTTGGTTCTGGTGCAATATTTCCCAAGTTGCCTTTGCTTCAGCAGCATAGAGCACGCGAATAAGGATAAGCTACGTACATTTTTGTGTTTGGGGTTTTTTTTTGGTTCAAATGCCATACCTTTTTCCTTAATAACTTGTTCTACCCCTGATGCAGTCAGAGCTGAAATTTTCCATTCGAGTTTGAAATGACTGCCAACGTAAACAGCCAAAACTTCTTTCGGTTTCAGCTCTCCTCATTCCTACTTAGTGTTTCTACCCTATGGATATTGCAGTAGGAGGATTTTATTCTTGTTAAAACAGGGACCAGGCTTCAGACTATTAAATCCGATGACCTCACGCTTTTCTTTTTTCTGCAGTCATAGAAGATATCCCACTGGGCTTTAGTCCAGTGCGAACAACAGGCTGCGGGAAGGTTTAGTTGCTCTCCCTGTGTAAGTGAATCATTGATTCGTTTGCATAACAAACAAACAGAAAAACCCACACTTCAGTAGGGAACATGTTGGCTTGTTTTTCTTTTTTCTTTTGTGTTGTTTTTTACCCAGCAAGTGACTAGCTTTGCTGATTAATGGAACCCAGGATATTCGTGTGTCTGTGCTCAAGGTATAGTAGTCTGTTAGGCAGACATGCCGTGCTTGACTTTCCACTGCACAGCAGGAGCAGACCCTGAGCAAGTAGTCGAATTTTTATGAAATGTTTAACTTGTAGTAGCTGAGCACAAATGGGAGAGCATCATAGATTTAAGTGGTATTGAGCTGAAAGCTGTTTACAAAGACCAGATATTTATCTATTGAGGGGGTTCAATAATGTGTGTTCACCATGATTTGGCTTGATTTTAGATGAGGAAACGTTTATGACTGTTAAACCTTATGCAGACTCTGCTATTTTATTGGATAGTAAAACAAATGAAAGGTTTGGAAAGGTCTTTTAAAAAGTTCTGATTACCTCTGGTATATACAATGTTTTTGTCCACTCTAGAAATGATTCCATATCTTATAACACAGATTAATAGCAAGTCCAATTCTAAACCTGGACTGCATGTTGGACAGCCTCTCAGTTTGGGCTGTAGTTCTTGTTTCATGTTTTCTATCCCATACACTCTCCTATTCTCTCTCTCTCTCTCTCTGTTGGAAAGTTTTCTTTCTGTTCTGTTGTGGCAGGTTGTATCCTAAAGTCAGACATACTCCGTTATTTAAATCTTCGTTCTGAACGCTGCCTATTTACATTGGACAAGCCCAGTTTCGGGCCTCAGTGTCACCAATGTATGGCCGTTTGTCTAAAGACAAGCTCACACCTTGGGTGAGTCTACACAGAGCCAAAGACTACCCTTTCGTGTATATGGCCACGACCATTGGTTTCAGTGGGAGTACTGAGGTCCAGGCGCATAATCTGGCCTGTTTGCATTGGTTTTTCGAAAGTTTATCTTGTGCTTTTAACAGCTCTTCCCCCACTTTCATCAAATTAATTTGTTCTGGTGATATTCATAACTTTCCATTCACCCTGCCCCCTCCCCCACTTCCCATCAAATTGCTTTTTAAAACATTAGACCAAATTAATTTGGAACTTTGACAGCTCAGGGTCTGAGCTGCTCGTTTGAGTAGCAGCCTGAAAACCTTCATAGGTGAAACAACCAGGGACAATAAAAAGGTTCATTGTGTCCATTGGACTCTCCAGTTCTGTGGAGCATGGGCAGTAAATCAACTCTCTTGTTTGCACAGTGATTCTGTTTTCTAGTTTACGTATGAGATTGAAAGCCATTGTTTATTTTACTCTGCAGATTTAGAGGTAGTTAGAGGTAAAATATTGTTACAGGCAAAAGAGAACCATTAGCCAATTGCATCCTGTTCTGTCAACGAGCCAAGGAGCACAATTCTTGCTTCGGTGGGGAAAAATACCTACTTGGAGATCTAAGCCAAGAATATTTGAGAAATTGATGCAATATTGCACAACTTTCTCTTTCAGCAATTTAGGAAGAATGATGTTTGTGTGACTTGGTAATTCTGTTACACACACACACACACGCTGTATTTTCCCTACTTTCTGTTTGATTTGCTATCATAAGACATTTTATTGTCTTGGTTGTTTAATCTTTTATTGAATCGTGAGTTCTCATTCCATGTCCATGCTATAGGAACAAGAATCCCTTTGAAAAGAATGTTTCAGTTTTCAACAATGGAATTTCTGAATTTTGCATCTTCCCTTTCCTACAAGAAAAGGTATTCACTTTTCTTTCTTTGTAGCAGCTGAGACTGTACCAGATTCTCAGGCATCAATCTAAGGGTGCTGGGAATCTCAGATATTTAAAGTAGGTCTCTCCTTAGATGTTTGCACAATTTTTTCCTCTTTTCCTGTTGAGTTTCATCTATCCTGACGCAATCATTTTCCACAGGGTTGGAGCAACAAGCCCGTCATTTTGGTTTGCTTTCCTCCCAGTGCAGAGCTTGAAGATATGCTTTAGAACCTGGATGTGGTTTTAAAAAAGAAAAAAAATAAAGGCTTCTGAAGCAGCATCTTTGTGAAACTTCCTGTCCAGGGATTCTTGACTCACCTATAAATTTTAGATAACAGGGTATAATCCTGTAGAATTTGGGTAACTACACAGCTCCAAAGAAGCTCTGTATAGCTCTGCATGGTGTTTTGGTTTTAGAAAAATATTCTGATAATCTGTTAGGAAAATATGTACACTTCAGATTCCATTTTCAGCAAAATCTTGCTTTCTATTCAGATAATAATTGGCACAGAGTTAGCACTACAAAAATAATCTTATTGATTGTACTTATGATTCCCATTACTGTTGAATCGGAACACCTCACACTCTTTAGTATAGTCACACTTCATTGTACATCATCACCACTGTGAGGCAGGAAAGTAAGTATGGTTACCCCATTTTACAGATGGGGAACTGAGACATACTAAATGAATTGCTCGAGGTCAGGCAATGTCTGTGGTGGAGCAGGGAGTTGATCATACAACTCCCAAGTCCTAAGCACCTTAACCACTGGAGTTTTTCCTCTCTGTTAGTACAAAGATTCATGTTCGTGGTCTAAAATAAGGTCTCCCATCCTACAGCTGTTTGGTTATGCTCATACTGTGTTGAAAGGCCTTGCTGTATTTTAAGAGCCATGATCATCTGTGCTGGAGGAGTGCTTTTGAAGAAGGAACCTGAAAGTCCCTGTCTTGCAAGAGAAGTGTGCTATTTCTCTACTTCAAGTAATATAAAGTCTTTAGATAGCAAGTGCTGAGAGCTGTTGTCCTCTGACTAGGCCTTCTGTCCTATATTTTCCCTCCTAGACATCTAGTGGACATAATGACTTAATCCAGACTGGCATAGGGACTGGTGCAGAGAAGATTGAGGGCTTGACCCTCAAGCCGTGGGTATGAAGCCCATTCGTCCACATTATAGCATGATGTGAAACAGTGAATTCTCAGGTGGTAAAATCCACACCGTCCCATTCTTGGGTTGTTGTTAAAATACATGTAAATATTTTAGCATAGCAGTCATTGCTATTTTTAAAATTTATGCAAAAGTGTTAGCTGCATGTGTGCATGGGTTTTATTGGGGGAGGGGGTGTCTTTGTGTTTGGGCCAAATTTTGTCCTTATCCACACTTAGGAGGCCAATGAATTGATGATGTGGATAGAGTTTTTGCTAGGCTTGTTCCATGCTTATGTTTGAGGAGCAAGCAGATGTGTTGCCTATCAAGATTTCCCCCCCGCCAACCTTTTCTCTCCCTGTTATGTTATGAGCATTAGTAGAAGTGCTCCCCTACCTTATGGAGAGGGCCAAATGGAGTTGCAGTATTGTAACTGAGTGACATTTGGCCAAGTATATTCAAAAAGAATCATCCAAGTATTGCTCCAGATGTGGTGTGTCCTCTGTTTCTGGGCTGGACTGTATTAGATCTCAATGTTGAGATTTGCAGGAAGAGATTTTCTTGAGCTATCAAGTCCCAGAAGTAAAAAAAAAAAAAAAAAAAAAAAGGCATTTTCTAACTCACTCTGTATTCCACAATTGCCAGAGGATTAAGGTAGTTGGGAGTTCTTAGCTGTTCAAGGCAGTGCGCAGCTATTTTCTATAACACAAAAAGAAAAGGAGTACTTGCGGCACGAATGCTCAAATAAATTTGTTAGTCTCTAAGGTGCCACAAGTACTCCTTTTCTTTTTGCGAATATAGACTAACATGGCTGCTACTCTGAAACCTTCTATAACACAGGTATTCATAAAAAGAAAAGGAGGACTTGTGGCACCTTAGAGACTAACAAATTTATCTGAGCATAAGCTTTCGTGAGCTACAGCTCACTTCATCGGATGCACACAGTGGAAAATACAGTGGGGAGATTTATATACACAGAGAACATGAAACAATGGGTGTTACGATACACACTGTAACGAGAGGTTTCAGAGTAACAGCCGTGTTAGTCGGTATTCGCAAAAAGAAAAGGAGGACTTGTGGCACCTTAGAGACTAACCAATTTATTTGAGCATGAGCTTTCGTGAGCTACAGCTCACTTAATCGGATGCATACCGTGGAAACTGCAGAAGAGTGATCAGGTAAGGTGAGCTATTACCAGCAGGAGAGAGAGAAAACCTTTTGTAGTGATGATCAAGGTGGTCCATTTCCAGCAGTTAACAAGAACGTCTGAGGAACAGCAGGGGGCGATTCATGGCTCTAGTTTCCAGGACATGTGGTTCAGTGGAGCAAACATGTTTCAGGGCAAGTGATTGTGTGCCAAAAAAAGATGATCAGATTTTGGCAGTGAGTAGACAACCTTTTTATGTTTCTTGCCCACCACACCGGGCATGAAATTAACTTTCTTCTCATACAACAGATCATTGGCCTTAAATCGCTGCTTTCTAGCCCAGATGCACTATAAGAACCATATCCACAATGTTATCTTGGCATAAAATCAGCCCCCCCCCCCAAATACATTATTCAGTCCTAAATATTCCTGTAATATGCTGCTATAACTGTGCTGTGAGAGTCAGACAATGATAATTTTAGGAGACAGATGCACTCATTTTGTTCTTTTTGTTTCAAACCAGCTGTAAAAAGCAAAAGCTAGGCTTGATTACTGGCTTCTTCTAGCCAAGGAAAACTCCGTGGAATTTTTACAACTTCTACAATAAATTGGGAACGGAGAGTTATGGGGCAGTGATTTTATTTGAGGGGTCTGTGGCATGAGGAGAGCTGAGGTGGTTTGTTGAGTTACCAGAACCCTGTGGTGGCATTATAGCTCCATAGTTCAAGATGTATTTATTTAATACGGCGAACAGAAACCCATTCTCTTTCCTCTTGCCTTCTTCTACTCCAAAACTCTTCCTCACAGGGAAGTGCTCACTGCAGAAGTTTGGTAGAGTCAGATTGTTTTGCTGCAATTAGTGGATTATGGTTGATCAAAGGAATGTTGCATTTCTTTGTATAAACATCCATCTCTTTCACTGAGGCAAACTGTTAAGAAAACAGAGAGACTGAGCCCTGACTTCCATTGAAGTCAGTGGGAGATAGGGTCTTGAACTTGCACCATTGATATCTGCAGGAGCAAGTCCTTGTAGCAGTGAATAACTTGCAACATCAGGTCCCCTGTTGCTAGTGAGTTTATATTTTGAGCTTCCAATAAACAGGATTCCCTCTACTGACCCTGGCTTTGCATCTGTTACTGTTTCCAGAGCTGTACACATTTCTGCGGGCACCACAATGCAGTTGCACAGCAGAGAAGTAAACACAAAGCAGAATGTTTGCTTCTTGGCCCACTAGAAAAACAAAGGGGGGTATGCTATTGCCACCCCCAAGCAGCCAATAATCATGAGTTAGATTCCACAAAAAACATGAAATTGGCTTTAAAATCTTGAGATTTTAAAAATAATTAATTTTGAGTTATTTTTATTTCTGTTCTGCTTTTTTGAGCCTTTAGGGTCCATGTTTTCCATCTTTTTGTCTACAACTGTGAGGTCTAGAAATGACCTTTTTTAAAAAATAAATAAATAAAACAAAAGCTGAGACTGTCATGTAATCGCCTGACTCCAGAAACTGGGACTTTAAGGAAAAGTACCAAATATCATGAGACTCGTGATAAAATTGCGAGAGTTGGCAGTGCTGGGGGTGGGAAATCCTTCTTTCTTTGGACCATCTGGTAAAGGCAGAACTGGCAGGGAACATTTCCCTCTCCCTCCCACACTTCAGAGAGACTTGTGACAAACAGAGTAAAATATCAACTACCCCCAAAAAGTAGGTGACAAATGCCTCCTTACCACAGTGAAATCCATCACTCTCTTCATGTGGACAGAATGTTTTCATTTGATTTTGCTCCCATTTTCCATGCTCCTTAACACCCCCCATCCCCCCAGCTTCCCTGACAGGAGCTGAATTTATTTCTTGCACTGCATCTAAACCCCTAATCTTTAAAGAAAAGGAGGGTGCATTCCATGTAATAAAACAGAGCTTTTTTCCCCCCTTCCATCTTGAGAGTCCTCCCTGTTGTTTAATTCTGTGCCTGCTTTGTGCCTAAAGCCTGTTCTGAGTAAGTGCTAGCACATCCCAAAGGAACTCTTGATTTATTTTGCTAACTCTGCCCTTCTCTCTCTCTGGTTCAAAAACCTTTAATGATCTGTGAAGTTCCAAGAGTTCAGAGCAAAACAGTAGTAGTTTTAAGAACTTCACCTACTACATAACAGTCCTCCTAACACTTTCCACACGCTGGGTTTTTGACCTCATGAAAGGCTGACCTCTTACAAATTTTGGTTGTACAGCAAGGCCTCTTGGACGGGGGCTCACTAATGCTGTTGTGAAATTTAAAAAAAAAAAAAAAAAAAAGTTGTAATGAAAATTCTGGGCTCTTAGCCAGAGAATAGGATGTGATAGAGTGAAAATGTTTCTGTTGCCCTTTGTTATTCCGCCAGCTTTGATTAGTTTTGTTTCCAGTAAGCTTAATTATGTTCCCTTTATTTTTTTGTGACTAAGGAGGTGATCCTTACTAAAGCTGCATCTTTCATTACCCAAACTGCAGCAGTTGGAAGGAATCTGAGAAATAAATCTTGCCAACCAAAAAACCTCCACAAAACACTGATAACAAATCTCTTTTGCTCCTTCTTTACTTACGTTTTCTCCAAAGCTGTGAGAGAGACAGCCCCACCACTCTTTCATTGCCTATCCCCCCTGCATTCCCATCCTGAAAGTCTCTGCCCACCTGTCAGGCAGTAAGAACTAACTGCAGAGTAAACCTTTCGAATCTTTATTTTAAAAAAACTTACAAACTATGATGTGTGCACACTGAGAAGCCCCTCTTGACTTCCCTCATCTTCCCATGGGGGTAGGGTAGGAACTTACCTGAGGCTACATGCTCTTTTTATGAGAGAAGGTTTCCCATGTCTCTCTTGGAGTCTAATATTGTTACATGTGTCTCTATTTTCATGCCCTCAGCCAAACATCACAGATGGACATGTTGTGCAGGCCAGAGGATAATACAATATCCTGAGAATTCTGGGGCACCGGAGGAGAAAATACAGTTGGCACATAAACATAGTACATACAACATGAAATTCAATAAAGACAAGTGCATAGGAAGGAAAAATTATATGCACAATAACTGGCGAGGCGGTAGTTTTGCTGAAAAGCATCTGGGGGCTATAGTGGATCACAGACTGAACAGGAATCAACAATGTGATGCAGTTGCAAAAAAGGCTAATATCACTGAGGTGTGTTAACACAATGTCATATGTAAGACACAGGAGGTAATTGCCCCACTCTACTTGGCCCTGTTGAGGCCTCAACTGAAGTACTATGTCCAATTCTGGGTGCCACATTTTGGAAAGATGTGGACAAATGGGAGAGAGTCCAGAGGAGAGCAACAAAAATGATAAAAGGTTTAGATAACCTGACATACTAGGAAAGCTTTGCATTTTTTTAAAAACTGGGCATGTTTGAGAAAAGAAGAGTGGGGGTGGGGGACGGGACCCGAGAACAGTCTTCAAAATATGTTAAGAGCTGTTATAAAGAGGATGATGATCAATTGTTCTCTGTGCCCACTGAAGGTTGGACAAGACGTAGTGGGCTTAGTCTGCATCAAGGAATATTTAAGTTAGATATTAGAATAAACTTTCTAAGGTAGTTAAGCTCTGGAATAGGCTTCCAAGGGAAGTTGTGAAATCCCCATAATGGGGTATTTTTAAGAACAGGTTGCATTAACATAGTTGTGAAATCCCCATAATGGGGTATTTTTAAGAACAGGTTGCATTAACATCTTTCAGAAGTGATCTAGATTTACTTTGTCCTGCCTCAGCACAGGGGGCTGGACTTTGTGAACTCTTGATTTCTATGAACTCTTCCATTATAAACTCTTCCATTTCTGTGATTCTGTGGTTGTATACTCCGAAGAAATTAACACCCCTGTATTTCCTGCGCAGTAGCATAAACACGTCTACAACTTTTTATATTTTTTGCTTATTTAATCTCTCAAGTTACCTATTTAGATTGAGAAATAACATCACCATTATATTTCCATCCCTCAGTATCTCAGCCCCGGCCTATTTAATCACAACTTTTGCCTGCTGTTATTTTTGGTGTTTATAACAGACCTTGCATCTTTTTTGTTTGACAGCCCAAGGTGGGAGAAAATGGAGTGATGATCTCAAGTTAAATTAAAATAACTTATTATTTTTGAAGGCCCAAACACATGCTCCATGCATTCATTTTCCTTGCATATGAGGGAGAGAGAGTGCAGGTGGAATCTCATCTGAGTATTTTGACTTCATCACGGTTTGTGTGCCCAGTGGATTGTGCCACTGTTGATTCATGTGCAGTGTTTTTCAGCGTTGATGGCTGTATTTTACAAAGGTCTTGCCTGATTTCCTTTCAGCTTAGGTGACACAAAGGCCATGCTTCCTGCCCAGAGTTTTCTTTCGTTATATTAAAGTAATAGAGCTGGAATGCTTTATGGTTTAGATTCTGGAAGATCATTGCTTACAGAAGCACGTATCATTGTTTTTGTGTTAGGACCTTGCTTATGACCTGCCGAGTTTTATCTTTGCTGGGTTCTGTGATTAAAAAATTGCACATCCCACCTTACACAACTTGTCTGCTCAAAGAGCATATGGGAAAATGCACTCTTTCTACTTCCTGCTGTTCAATCAGATCCTGCACATAGAATAACTCTGTGGGTTGCATTTCTGGACTTTCACCTTCTTGCAATGAAGTGATATGGATAAAAGGCCTTCTACTTTCAGTGTTGTGTTAAAGTTTTATTGATTTAACAGTTTCAGCGTATGGTATTATTCTGTGCCATTTGATGTGATAGGTTTTTGTTTCCTGGTTTTAGAAGTGCATTCTTTTGTTGCAAGGATGAGAGCATTCTGAAAAGCGTTTGTCTGCTCAACATGGGCACAAAGTATTTTTTCTATTTATATGCTTTTAAGACCAGAACAATATTTTTGTTTCATAGAGAAATATACATTTCTTCTACTTGTAATCTTTTCCCCTCCAAATTACACGTGGAATTTTTTGCTAATGTAATTCCATTAACTTCAGCAGAGTTACACCAGCAGAGAATTTAACCCAACAATTGTATGTGGTATAGTTTTTTAAAAAGGGTATTTATTTTACTAAGCAAGTGTTGTATTTGACAGTTCTGTGCCAGTTGTACCAGGCATAGTTGCAGATTGTAAACTGTCGCTTTGTAATTGTAATTAATGTAGTTGAGTGAGCCGATACCTTAGGCCTCAATCTTGCAAACATTTACCCGTGATGTCATTAACTTCAGTGGGATTGTTTACACATCTAAAGCTTGCGTGTGTGTATGATCAGGTGGCCCTTCCACGCTTCTCCTCTCCCTTCCACTTTATAGTACAAAATATTCTATCTATGAACTTCCTCCGTGGATCCTAGCTCATGAGTCATGACCATCTAAATAAGTTTGCTGGCATGTAGGAATTGCACTTTGAAAGGTCTTCTCTGCTCCCTCCTGTAATTGGCTAAAGTTAGCATGTATGTCTTGCGTTCCTAGATTAACATAAGTAACTCACTATTGCACTCCTTGGTTTCTACTGTTTCCTTTCCCCAAACCAGTTTTGGGGTCGGGGTGTTGTTTTTTGAACGAGTTGGTCCCACGATATTAGAGAAACAAGGTGAGGGAGGTAATATGTTTTATTGACCCAGCTTCTGTTGGTGAGAGAGACAGGCTATTGAGCTACACAGAGAACATGAGTTTAGCTTTGACCTTTTCAAACAAACTGTGAAAAAGCTATGGGAGATTTTTAAAATTAGGTTTTATTACACTTCTGATTGCTTTCGTTGTCATTTATGGTTTGAAAAGGGGCACAGAATCCTGCTGGCAGTAGATACACAGCCTTTCTTAGCATACTAGTCAATCTTGGTTTGTGTTCCCTATAAAGGTCAGATTGAAATGGGCTAGAAAAATCAGTGAATAACAGGGACCACTTTCTTGGAATCATAAACATTCTGTTGGTTCCAGGCTTTTAGTTATGTTTGCGCCTGTTACTATCCAGGAATCCATATTGTTTCCTTTGCTGCCAGAAAGACTCACTTGTGTTGCTTATTCACCAGTTGTTCCTTAGTCGTCACCCTTCAACTGTTGCAACTTGAGCATCATTGGTAAAAACTCAGCAGGTCCAAATCAGTTGGTGGTTGTAGTTTGACCTCACACTTTGAAGTCGGGCAGATCCACTTGTCTGAGTAAAAGGATCAGAAACACCGGATTCAGTTTGGAAAGTATCCTTTAGTACTTCCTGCTTCCCACTCCCTCTCCATCAAACATCACCTTCATCTGCAGCATGCAGAAAGGATTTCCATTTTGTTTCATTAGAGAGGTGTCCTTGAAGGACAGCAGGAAAACTGTTACATGCTGCCAAAGCTTTGTTTCCTCCCTATTGTTTTGCTCACTTCATTAATTATTAATGTTAACATCGCTTGCTTGAAGGCTTGCTAGGTTCCTTGGCAGCTCTTGTTTTTCTACTCCAAGCAGGATCGGTTAAGGCTCGGATACCTGCCCTCTGAGAAGCAGACAGGCAAATAGTAGGTTGCAGTCACTTTCATCTTACTTGAGAAGGAACATTGTGGACCCATTAATTAAATCTTCTAATTGGGTAACAGCCCTTTGTGAGAGGTTTATACTTTGCTTTGAAGCGTTTCTTCGGGCCTTCCATAATTCAGTACCTCTTGAATGATTTGCTATATAGATCAGTGGTTTTCAATCTTTTTTTCATTTGTGGACCCCTAAAAAAATTTTGAATGGAGGTGTGGACTCCTTTGGAAATCTTAGATATAGTCTGCGGACCCCAGGTTGAAAACCATTGCAAACAACTAGGGTTGCTGATTTTCTGATTGCAGGAAACCGAAACCCTGCCCCTTCTCCAAGGCCCATCCCCCCCCCCCCCCCCCATTGCTCACTCTGCCACACCCTTGCTCATTTTCACCGGGCTGGGGTAGGGGTTGGGCTGGGGTGTGGGAGGAGGTGGGCTCTGGGGTTGGGCCAGGGATGAGGGGTTTGGGGTGCAGGAGGGAGCTCAGGGCTGGGGTTGGAGTGTGGGAAGGGATGAGGGCTCTGGCTGGGGGTATGGGCACCAGGGTGGGGCCAGAAATGAGGAGTTCAGGGTGTGGGAGGGGGTTCCGGGCTGTGGCAGGGAGTTGAGGTGTGTGGGAAGGTGAGGGTTCCAGCTGGGGATGTGGGCTCTGGGGTACGGCCAGGGCTGAGGAGTTTGGGGTGCAGGATGTGGGTACGGCCAGGGCTGAGGGATTTGGGGTGCAGGAGGGGGCTCCGGGCTGGGGCCAAGGGGTTCAGCGTGCAGGAGGGGGCTCAGGGCTCAGGCAGGGGGTTGAGGTGCGGGCTCTGGGAGGGAGTTGGGGTTCGGGAGGGGACTCGGGGCTTGGGGAGGGGGTGTGGTATGTGCTCCAGGTGGTGCTCATGTCCTCTGCCTCCTAGGCGCATGGGTGGCCAGGGAGGCTCCACAGGCATCGCCCTCAGAGCCCCCATTGGCTGTGACAAACTGGACACCTGACAGCCCTAGCAACGCTGCCTCCTAGCCTCCATGTGCTGCAGTCCTGACTCAAACTGTTCACCGGCTTTAAATCCTCACTGATTTCCACTGACTTGGATACCTGTTGCAAATTTTGTGGTGTGCTAGTAATCGAACAAACCACAAGAGAGAGGCTAACAAACCATGCAGAGAGATGTGTACGTTTATTTGGCAATTGTAGCAGAGTTTTAATTAAGAAGTTACTTGACAATGTACCAATAAATGCTTTGTAGTACATTTGGTAAAACAAGGAAGTGTTGGTGGAAACATTGCTTACAGCATTGTCCGTGCCGTTAAATCTTTGCTGAGAGGTGAGGAGAGGCTGCCGGGTTTTATTGAGCTTCATACTTTGATGTTCATGGAAACTAAGATTGGTCACCCTAAAAAAAAAAAAAAAAAATGAACAGCAGTAATTTTTAAAATATAGTTTGATTTTGTATAGTATCTGTACATATTATTTGGGTCACTAAAGTAGCACTGTGGTGTGGTGCTTCATAAATACCCCTCTTCCCGACTAAAAATCTTTTAAAAGGTTACTTTTAAAGTGTGCCACAAGGTTTATCTCTTGGCCCAGGCTCATGGAGAGACTTGTGAGGCTTGGCAGTGAGAGGAGTTTCTGGGCTTTTGGTTGGAGAATGTAACTTTCTTCTTTTTGCTATGATTTTGGTATGGGTATTTATGTTCCAGGAATGATTATGGGAAAACATGTTAATACGCATTCAATTTTGTGGAGAGAGCTTCATTGGCACTCAGAGTCTGGGACAGGTGCTCTTTCATTGTTGTACTTCAAAGAGATATGTAAACCACTGTATCTTTTTTAATACATGCTCCTTGTCCCATGTATTTCATCTACTAAAAAGCCCTTAGAATCCTGTACATCTGTCCAGGAAAAAAGGCTTTTAGGTTCCTGAAGCCAGTCCCTTGGTCAAAGGCCAAATAGGAAATCACCTATTCTTTTGGAAGATTAGATTTAATTCTTTAGTACATTAAACCACTGCTGGTTTCCTATCGCGCTTAAAAAAAAAAATCAGTGAAATGAAATAGTAATTGTTTGAGAGTATCGTGTTCGTTTCTGAGGGGAAGCTGACCTATCATCTCTTACTATCCAATTCACCCTCTTCCTTCATACAAATAGCATGTGATGGTTTTATAGGAAAGTCATAGGTAGGGCCCTACCAAATTCACAGTCCATTTTTGTAAATTTCACTGTCATTTAAAAATCTTTGAATTTCATGCTTTCAGATATTTAAATCTTAAATGTCATGGAGTTGTAACAAAGTATGAATATTTATTGAAAAATGGCAAAATACAAACATGTAAAGCCCTTAAGTCAGCATTTCTCAAGCTGGGAGTTCCGACCCAAATGGGGGTTGCAAAGCTATTTGGGGCGGGGGGTGGGGAGGTGTCACGGTACTGCAACCATTACTTCTGCTTTGCCTTCAGAACTGGGTAGCTGGAGCCCAGCGGCTGCTGGATGGGTGCCGAGCTTTGAAGGCAGCACCAACACCAGGAGCAGCACAGCCTTCAAAGCTGGATTCCCAGCCAGCAGCCGCTGCTCTCTGGTCACCCAGCTCTGAAGGCAGTGTCACCAGCAGCAGCAGCGCAAGAGTAAGGGTAGCAATACCCTGCTATGCCACACTTACTTCTGTGCTGCTGCTGGCAGCGGCAGCATTCAGACCTGGGCGCTCTCCGGCCACCCAGCTCTGAAGGCGGCACAGAAGTAAGGGCGACAATACTGCGACCCCTTTACAATAGGCCTGAGATCCCCTTTTGGGTCGGGACCCCCAGTTTGAGAAATGCTGTGTACTTGTATATACTTTTTCCCTATAGCATGAAGGAGTATAATATAGGGTAAAAGTACACAAAAGACCAGCTTTCACGGGGGAGACCAGCTTTCAGAGTCCGTGACGCATTTTTCATGGCTGAGAATTTGGTAGGGCCCCTATTCATAGGACTGCTCCCAGGTTTGGTGTAGCTTTTTTCCATCACGTACAGGTGACAGATCATGAATGTGCTCTCCAACCCTGCTCAGCTGAGATCCCTTTCCTTGTTGCAATATGCAGGGGGGTTTTCCAGTTCACTGTCTCTTCTCATTTCTCTCCTATTATGGAAAATTGTTATAGGATTGGAATGTGTGCACAGCCTTCTGACTCTTTGACTGGGCTCGTCGTGTGCACTCGTATATGCCTTTCTGCTGAGGAAGCTGGCACAAATAGTAACCAAAATAACAGCACTGCGATTTTCATTACCAGTAGAACAAAAAAATTATTCTGAGTGCGTTTAATTTAAAGTTGTTGTGTTTTCCCTCCTGCTGATGAAAGGCACTGGGTTGGATTCCTTCAGAGCTGTCACAGAAGAGGAAAAAGTAGAGCTGTGGCAGTTGAAAGCGTCTCCAACCACTTTTGCCATTGCATCTAAATCCTGCCCTGAAGAAATCACCCTAGGGGCTGAGAGTTTGGTCTCCATAACCTATTCAGTTCTTAGCCTCTGTCCTTTGACTGCCAAAGTGGGGGAAAAGGGAGAGCAGTCAGCAGTTAGGGCCAGTGATGGTGCTGGTGGCATGTTTGTGAGATAAATACATGTCTGCTGGAAACTGGATTCAGACTAGCAGGCACGTTTCATGTAAGACACTGAAGTTGTTTATTTAATATTTGAAATAAAATGGCACATTTCAGCATGCAGTGTTATTTTTTGGTTTTCTTGTTAGAAGATGGAGTTCACATTGCTAGCACTAACAAATGTTCATCCTTTGTTAGAAAACAAGGATATGCAGAGGTACCTATTAAAAGTGGCAGTAGTTTGGATTTTAAGAGAAATATTACTATTGGCTTGTCTACATGGAGAAACTGACTGGCAGACCTGTAGTGGAGCAGAGTAATTATACCAGAATAAAGTCCACATGGGATGTTATACCAGCACAGCTAGAGAAGTAGTATTATGCAGCTGTAGTTCTGCTAGTTAATTTCTCCATGTAGACAAGCTTTTATATATCGTGGGGAGAGTCGAAGTTTGAGACTGCAATACCAGTTTATTTCAGTCTGCCCAAAAAGATTACTAAAACTATAGACGTGCATTCAGGGACTGGTGGTTGCCAAATGCAAAGGGACTAATAGACTATGACAGTATTATTGTCCCTGAAAAGGAAGTTACAGAGTTTTCAAATGTATAGTTATTGTTAGCCTTCTGGAGATCATTGACTAATGTGTCATGGGCCACCCATCCCATTTAAGATGTTAAAAATGTGGAACTAATTACCTGGTGATGGCTTGGTAATCTTCTTTCTCTGTCTAACATGTGCCACTGAGGTCATGTGCAGTGTTCCTCATGCCCCATTGATGCAAATGTATCCATTGCAGGTCAGTAGTTCTAACTTACATTATTCCTACTGAAAGTAAAAGTGGCCTTGAAGAAAATCTAATTGGGCCTCTATGTTGCCTGGTAAAATTAGGTGTCATCTCAAATCTGAAGTTCTGTAAGAAACATGTAAACCCTTGTTAATCAGGTTGTGGCAATAAAGGCCACTGTCCACATTTGATTTTCTCTTTGGAGTTTATAATTAAATAAAGGGGGATTTTTTTTTCTTCTTGCTTTTACATCTCAGTGCTAGAATAGTGTGTGGCAGTATTTGGCCCATGGATGTGGTAGTCCCAGTGGACAGAAACTTCTCCTCTCTTTTCTCCCACTCTCTGCCAGCCGTTGCCTGATTGACTGCAACTGTGGTGAAGAGGCTTGCAAGTATGAGGATGTAGAATTAGAAGGCTTTGGATCAGTATAAATCCTTCCTGTCTCTTAGCCTTGCTCATTTGCATGAGGTTCCAAGAGGATGTAAGCTTTCAGCCGCTGCATTTCTGCCTCAGTGGTGGTCTCATAAGAGATCCAGGGGCTTCTGTCTCACCACTTCTCCTGAATGTATATGAGAGGCTATTAGGCGAGCTAGAATGCAGAGCATGGGCTGCAATGCATTCAGTATGCTGATGACACATATCTCTACATTTCATATGACCCAGTGACTTGGATGAAGTGCAATCCAGACAAAACATGGTTAATGTTAGTATGATGGGTGAATCAACAAAGGAGTGGGTGCAGGTGATTTCATCACCTGTCTTTGAAGGAGTACGCTTGCTGTTTCAGATTTTGCAATTTAGGAATTTTGTTAGAGCCAGATCTGCTCCTGGAGGTTCAGGTCACACTCTGTTTTTGCTTTCTGCCTAATGACAAGTGACCACTTCTTTTGGCCACATGCCTTGCTGCAGCTATCCATTCCTTTTGTAACCTCAAGAATAGAGTACTGTGTTGAGTTTTATACAGGGCTGCATCTTAAGTCTATCCAGACCCATATCTAATGACTATCTGAACTCCTTCCTGAGAACTAACAATCTGATGATACAAACAGTCTCAAAAAGCTCAATCCATCACAGCACAGGTGAGTTCTTAGCTATTTCTGGAAGGAGAGGGATTAGTGATGTTCATGGAGATGAGAGAGCCACAAAAAGGTCCTGAAAGCTTCACGTGAAGGTGAGCAGCATTTTGGTTCTACATTTATCAGATAATGCCAACCACAGGGGAAAATGCACAGTGGGGTAGAAATTCATGCCCTTACTATGAAGTTTACTGCAAGTTTCAGAGGCAGGGGAGATTTCCCAGGGCTCGCACTACCTTGCACAAATAAATTCCTTGGCATTTTCTGTCAGGTCATGCATGTTGCTTTTGTTTGTTGTCTGTGCATCTAAATTGTGTGTGTGTGTATGTATGTATATATATCATTGAACCATATATATTTGTTGGAGCCATGCTGACTGTACATTTTTGCATACAGAGTAGAAATTCTTGAGAACAGCTATTAAAATGTTATTTTCATAGCAGCAGTATTAGTCTGTGCGTCACTTGCATCAGTTAGAAAGCTGCTTCACGAATGGCTGAAACTTTAATAGCAAACATCCCTTCAGGGTTTGTAATTTTCCAAACAAGATGGCCGAGTTGATAGAAATGTTTTCACCACAACCTTGCAGCAGATGTTTGCCCTGGTGCTGGCTTAACAAATGTTGAACATAATTCATTACTGCCTCCTCATCCCTATTCAGTGGACTCCTTATCTGGTGCGTTTTATAAATATTTTGTTTCAGGCTGTAATTAAAGCTACTAAAAAGAAGAACTGGCAGGAGGGTGTAGTGGACTGTGCGTACAATTGCAGCAGCTGTCCTGTGTTGACAGAGAAGATCAATTGTTTCAGCGTTGCAGTTTCGGCAGAGCAGGGATGGCTGAGGAGAGAGGCACTCTGTGCATTGGGGGAAGCAGTAGTTATCACTATTATTACTTTTCATTTTAATTTAATAGGTTAAAGAGCTTTGGACGCAATTTATGGGACGAGATTAATTTGATTCTTATTTGTACATTATAGTGTGTAAAGACAAACTCTTGTAAATGGTATGGAATCTGTAAAGATTTTCTTTTTGCATCAGTAATTTTCTGTCATCAATTTTAGGTCCAAATGTCCGTGTTTAATGCCAGGGCTCTGTGATTTTTGCAGTTTGCTTCTGTAGTTCCATGGCTTCAGGGAGGCTGAAACCATTGTACATGTAAGAGAAATGAACTCATCTCAAAATTTCTGCCCTGCTGTATACTTTCTTGTTAGTCTCTCAGGTTTGAAAGGGTAGGATGTCACGTTTGTCTTATTGGCAGGCGGCTAGCACTCTGACATTGTGTCCCAGCTCTGATCAGGAGAGATATGAACCAGATCCCATGATTCATTCAAGGGATCTGATCTTGCAAGGAGCAGAATGCCCTCCATTCTCATGAAAGCCATGAGGTGGTCTAACCCTTTGGTCACTAATACATTGGACTGAATTTCAAGCAGTGACCTAGAGGTGAAAGTCTGCATGTCCCTTTTTCTGACCTTCTGACCCTAAAAAGGGTCAATTCCCCTTTTTCTCTTTGCCGATGTGTGCATATATCTGCTTGTATTCTTGATCCCTCCATCCCGTGGTATCTTGGATATTGACCTATTGCTTGCATCGTTACATGATGTGAAATACATCAACTAAACGTCCTCACACTCCCAGATTAAATGTCAGATTCTTTTAATGCCATGTTTAATTTATATTTTTGTGTGAGAGAGACGTGTTTTAAAGGCCCATTGATACTGCATGAGAAACTTATAAAGCAAAATTCCACTAAGCGATGAGTCAGTTTCTAGAGTGCATCCTGTCTTCTAAATTTCTCTTTCTTTGTTTTTCGTAGCATTTGCATGAGAATAACATCTGTTTGCATTTATCTGTTGCTCCTGTTTGTTACCCACGTAAAGCCATGAGCCCCATGGTCTTTCAGTTATCTCTACAACAGCTAATTGTGATGGCAGAAACACAGGGACTCCCAGTCATGCTCTCACTGGGAGCAGAACTGGGCCCTGGTCACTAACTCAGGTGGGGCATAAGCAGAAGAAGTGGACCAGCTGTTGAGGAAAAAAGATTCTGCTTTTGAAAAATCACTAGCAATAAATGACAGGAATCAAAATAGACATTGAAACTGCGCTGACCTCAGTAGCTGGACAGAAAGGCAAATTATTTCTAAATATGGTATGTATATAATACATCACCGGTCTGTAAAGTAAATTATTAAGTGCATTATAGTTACCTAATTTTGGCCATGTGAGCCCTGTGTGGAGTCTGTTTTTTGTTGTTTGAGGGGGTGTTCCACTAGAGTCATCAAAATGTCTGAGCTGCCAGTTATTGCAAGATGGCTGCCTTGTACAGACGTGTCAGCTGGTTGGGTGATTCAACGCATTTATAGCCAGAAAGTGGCTTTTATCCTTAGGCCATGGTGCTTTAACAATCCTGGCAGAGACGGGGGCTTGCTGTTGGCAGAGTAGGATGCTACTAGCTCTGAAACTGGACAAACACAGAGAGGGAGGAAAAGTTAAGCAGAATATGGAGATGATTGGAAGGCAAAGTGTTGCTACTGAATAACTTGAGGTGATTAATTGAAGTAGTAGGTGCCCTTAAGAGCTGAGGTGGCTGTCGCTGCTATGATGCTTCTAATTAATGAAGAACTGCATACAAAGTTGAGAGCATATTTAGCTTATTAAATATTTCATATGGAGATCAGAGAGAGGCTGCAAGGTATCAGCCAGAAAGAAACATTTTCTAACACATGGCTTTGAAAAAGTGCTTCTTTTGGATGCACATCTAACCAAGCTTAGCTTTTAAAACATCATCATGCCTGTCATTGCTGAAAGGGGTAAGAGATCACTTTAAAAGGCTTCTCTCCTTCCCTCCTGTCTCCTCCCCCTCCCCCCCCCCCCCACCTGCAACTGGGCCTCCCATACTTATGTGAAAAAGAGCAATGTAACATGTTATGGGTCTCCAGGTATCACACCTTGCACTATCTGATTTTCATGTTTTGAAATGTCCTATATGTAAAACCAAGGGTCTCATCCATTGCCTGTTCCACAGACCCTTCACTATTATCCCCCTTGTGGCAACCACCTTGGCTGGAAACTCCCAAGGTCTCCCCACAGCCTGGAAGCATGGATTGCCTTGTGATCAAAGCACTGAGTGCTTTTTTTCTGTCTCCCTTAAGCCTATAGATCCAAAAAAGTTAATTTGAAGGAAAAACCTGTCTTTAAAGTAGCGAAATAAGATGGCAGCTATTTAATAAAGTTGTACAGAATTTTGTTTTACTACCACATTGCCTCTGGATCTTCTGCTTCAAAATAGTGAAGCACAGACTCAGAAGCTAATTCTTATTGATAGCTGGGATGCAGGGTAGCATGGAAAATGTGCATTGCTCCAACTATGTCACCTGCACCCATTCCATCTAACACCCCCTCCTTGGGCAGTATCCTTGCAACTTCCTTCTGTGTCATTCTGGGCCATACAGCCCCACATGCAGCGCACATTCTGGGATAAAGGACCCCTTTGTTACTTTTGAAACATCATCGTGGGGAAAGGGTTCCAGATGCTTTCTCTCCCTTCAGGTGTCAAGGGGTTTTGTTCTCATTGGGACAACGCTGGACATTGTATGTCGTACTCTATCCCCTAACTAGGTGGTGGGGCAACCAGATAGCAAGTGTGAAAAATCGGGATGGAGGGTATTAGGCACCTATATAAGACAAAGCCTCGAATATCAGGACTGTCCCTCTAAAATCGGGAATCTGGTCACCCTACCAGGTAGATACATAAAATGGAAATGCATTTCTCCATCCTTGAGCTGATTGTCTTTTTGGGATGCTAATGAATCTCCAGTCCAATGCTCAACTTTTGGACTAAGCAGACATATTCTGGTGTGCTGGCTGAGATCCATTCCACATCTTTGTCTGCATCTAGAAATGTGGCCTGTAAACTGTCATAATGCCTTCTTAACATAATTTACTGTAAATTTAAATATCACTTAACTGACAGATCCCGGGCATGATGTTAAATCATGATATACCTGTTCTTCAAAAGATGACTGCGTGGGATGAGAAAGAGCCACTGTGGCTTTGTATGTCTATACTAGAAATGCTGCAGCTGCGCTGCTGTAATGTAAGATATTTACTACAGCGACAGAAGGAGGTCTTCCATTGCTGCAGTCAATCCACTTCTCCAAGCAGCAGTAGCTAGGGTGGTGAAAGAATTCTTCCTAAATACAAACCTGGGAGCAGAAATGCAAAAAAGGAGAGGCAACCAAACAAGAATATACAATCATTAAAAGCTTGCATTGAAAAGATAAAGGCAGCAAAACTTCAAAATGCTCATCAAAGGGGTAAGTGGACATAAGAGAAGCTTTCGCAAGCTACGTATGAATACCTGGATGGCTACTTCATTTGGGGGATGTGATCATTGATTGTAATTTCGCAGACCCTAAACTTCATGTTTAAAAAGCTGTCTTTCACGGGGGGAAATAAAGGAAAGCTGCCTGGACAATTAGAAAAGGCTTGAAAATTTTGTGAAAATAACTATTGTCAAAACCAAGTGAGGTACCAGTTTAAAAACCGAGCATAAGCAAATCTCAGGTCTCAGTAGTATGCAACTCAGCATTTTAAAGGAAATAACTAATTTTGATAGAATTACTACATAGCAGATGATGGTCTCTGAAGCAGATATGTGTGAAATTCTTTTTTTTTTTTCTCCTCCATTACCTGTAGTTCTGTGCTGTTGCAAACCAGTATTAATCTGAAACTTAACTAGGTTTTGTCTGAATAAGATCACTTCAATGTCTTGGATGCCTTCACTTACCTTGAACATCAGAGCACTCAGGCCAAAGGGAAGTTATCTGTATGAAGCAGAGCTATATTTCTTTTTCTTGAGAAATACCAACTGTCACCATTGTCCAGAAAATAAATCTTTATACTCCCCTGCTAATGGGGTTTTTTCTTCATACACTACAACAATCCTGTATTTTGGGTTGACTGGAGGCAGGATGCTGCAACAGCTGTGCTTTTTAATAGCATGCTTGTTCCTCTCCCATAAACCTAGCAGGGAGCAGTGGATGGGATGTAAGGCCTCCTTTGCCCTACCTATGCATCTCCAAGAGTAGAAACTCCTAACCTTCCTGCTTCCTTCAGGGGCAGACCTTGAAAAGCCCTGCAAAAGAGTGGCAGGAAAAGTGAAGGGGAAGGATGGGCCAGTGGTTAGGACACTAGCTTGAAACTCAGGAAATCTGAGTTCAGTTTCCTGCTCTGCCACGGACTTTCTGTTCAAGTCACTTTGTCTCTCTGTGCGTCACTTTCCCATCTGTAAGTGGGGATAATAGCACTTCCAGGCCTCACAGGAGGTAAAACTAAATACATTAAAGGTGGTGAGCCACTCAATTGCTGTGATACTGGAGGCAACGTAAGTGCCTAAGATATATCTAGATAGGAGCAGGTCTTCCCATGCTCGCGAGCATGATGGCATCAGCAGAACCTTTCCAAACTAGACTGTGCTTCTTTTCATTGGAGTGAGTAGCTTGGGGCTGAGGGCACTACATGAGGGAATCACTTCCAGAAGTGCCTGCATGCAAGGTAAACTTGTCTTCTAGGTGCTGCCTTTTCCTTAGCTGGGCCCTGGGCCCAAATGCCCTATTAAATACAGATCTTATTTCACAAATAGACATCTTCTGGGGTTCAAGGGGTAGAACTTGAGAATGCATCTCCACCAACTGTATCTTTGACATTCCAGGTTTCAAATATATACATACTATAAAGAGAACGCATTGAATGTCAGCTGAGATTTCTCACTCTTTCCACTCTGAGCAAGCACTGTGTCACTAGACCTAGCCATCTTTTTGAAGAGGTGTTAATGGAACTGTGCACTCTATCACAGTAATATAGCAGTGAGAGAGAAGCATAGTGTCATTTAATTTCAGAAATGTATTTAATGCATTTCTACACTAGAGTGTTTTCTTTTACTAGCCACTTTCCCTAAGACTGTGCATGGCTGTCTGTATGTAGATACATATTTCTATGTATATACATCTTCATCTAAGAAGAAAATACTTCTCTGCTAGGATAAGGGTGTCAGGTGTTTGGGAGATGGGGGAGGAGTTAGGCAGCTGTTTGAAGATACTGATAGGTTTGGAATGTTACAATAAATTCTGTGGCAGTGGATTAATGAACAGGTGATGCCATAAGCATGTGACATATTACACAGGAATGTGATAAATACACTGCAGAGGCATTTGATGTATGTTATCACATTCCTGTGCAATGTATCAAAACTATGACTACATCACCTGCCCACTAATCCATCTTCTTTTTCAACCTTGAAGCAAAAATTAAATGGAAACAGTTGAGGATTTCTCAGACAGTCATCCTAAACGTCTCATGTGTGTTAAGCAGAGCATTGAGAAAGTTCTGGAAGTTCAAAAACTCCTCCACAATCACCATCAGCCTCATGGTTGGTTGCCTGAAAAAATAAGATTGACATCCCAGCCTTTCCAAAGGCACTCACTGGAACTGCAGGGAAGAATGTGTGTCTCTTTTTACCTACATTCCAGAAGAATGTTGATACTTGCATGACATACAGGCATAAAGAAGATTTTGATCAAAACACTGCACAGATTTTGCACAACAAGGACTCTACAAAGACACTAAATTTACAAAAGCAATTGATGGAGGTGTCGAAGTGACTTGGCAGATTACAGGTGGCAGAAACTGCAGGAGTAGCATCAGTGTAAACTGGACCGATCTCAGTAACAGAACTGGAATCACACATGGACAACACAGGAAAAAGAGTTCTGAGAAGCTATGGAAACTTCGTTATTTTGCCATCGTAACTGATCCCAAATACAAAGAATGTTAAAAAGATTATGATAGAACATAATTCTGAGTTCCTTTCTTCTCCTGTAATAATTAAAATTGAATATCCAGATTTATATCCCTAATAAAGCTTGTGAAGAGTATTGTGCCACAGTTCATTGCATCAAATGGTGGAAAATTGTTACAGGTAAAATCATGTTAGGGCAGTTGAATGTCAATTTTAAGACCTGCGCTCCAGTTTCAGCCAGCTCTGTATCAATTAAGTGTGTGTATATTGTTTGCTGTTGTAGGTTGGGTGTTGAAAAAGCATGTACATTAATATATAACTATGTTATGCCTACCTAATTTGTAGACTCGGGACTCTGTTCTTGTATTCTACGTACAGAATTGCAATTAAAAGCTTTTCATTTTGGAATATGTGTGCTTTGTAGTGCTTGAGGGAGAAAAATGTTCTTCCAAACTAAATCACATAACGTCTTATTTTCACTGCCTTCCTATTTTCACTGCCTGTTTTTCAGTGCAGTAATCACTGGTTTTCATTTATGTAAGTCATCTTGAAGGTTTGTACTAAAATAACATTATTGGCAAGACTGAATTTCCTATTGCTTTTAGATTTCAAAGTTGAGGCCAAGAAGCTGGGCTGACAATTTAGTCTTAACTCTTAGAAGGCTGTGCATTTAGAAAACTAAATGTTCTCTGAGTTAAGCCTGGAATAGTGACAATTTCCAACCCGACCATAGAGCTAAATGTGCTGTGTCTTTGGACTTAACAAAACTTATTGTCATCATCTTGGATATTTTTCTAGCTGGATTACTCTTTGAAACTAATATTCGTTAGAGAATGTATTTATGATAGGTGTTTTAGATCTTGCATAATTAAATTGAGTCTGTAAAAGTTTATTCAGGTTTACGATGGAAAAGCTAGCATATCTTCAAGTATAGCCTCTTGTGTGGCGCCCCTGTAATTAAGGGGTATATGTACTGAGGGTTGATTTGTGGTGGTGCGGCTTTGCAATCCCTCAATCACTAGTGGGAAGCAATGGAAGAGGTTGGATCATTCCAAAAAGCAGAAACTTTTGAGGAAGAATGCAGAGGGAATTTTGGTGGTTAATGGGGGAGGAAGATGGAATTCCAGCACACTTCAGCCTACCCTTCAGAGGGATTTAAGTGGTAAATGCAGGATGCTGCTTTGAACAGATTTGCTTGCGAACAGAATGAATCTGTGATTTGCACTGCAGTTGTTCATAGCTTCTTTTCCTTTAGCTTTGTAGCTTAGCAATCTACAGAAGTCTTGTGGCTGAAGCCTGTCAGTTAATAGCAGTTAATAACAGCACCTTTAGGAGGTGCATACGTGAAATTATATCCCAGTAGGCTTCTTTTTCTATTAAGTCACGCCAGAAAATACCTTTAAGAACTTTTTTTAAGTTGCTGATTAACTTATTTTCCTTTAATAATCTCTGTCATTTTGATAATTATGTGAGTGCAAGCCACCAATTAAAATGATCATTCTGACTGTGTTAGAGCATCAACACCCTCTGACTTCTTAATGTGTTATTTGGAGATAATTTAATAACCCATTGTGCTCGAAATATCTGGCAAGTGGCTCAACAGTTTCCAAGGTCTATTAGCCCAAGCTTCTACCCATAACATTTGAGTTAAGTTTATGTTGAGATAGTTTAAGCCAAAATATTCAGTGTTTGTACTAGTAATGCAAGAGATTGTGTGATGCAGGTGCATCCATGTGGATCTGGGCCTGTGTACACTGTGGTGATGATACCAACAAACAGATGCACTTGTAGGAATCCATTAAAATGTGCAGCTTTCCAAGGTGGGGAAAGTGGGCTCTGGGACAAACCTAATGAAGCAGTCTCCTGCCTCTTTGTAAGAAGTTCTTCACATTTTTGACTTGATCTTGACCTCTTTGTGAAGTGCTGAGAAGGAACTGACTTTAAAAGATTCTTTCGCCTTAGCTTGTAGATTCCTTTACTACAAACCTGAGCAGGTTGGAGAGTGTGGTAGTAGCAGGCCAGTTTCCTATCTACAGGAAATCGGGTTAAAAGGAATTTGAAAAGAGAAATACAGGGAGTCAGAATATACCCAGATCTAGAACAATTTTATAAAACATTGTAAGGGCGTCTGTATTTTATAAGGAAAATGGTACATATGTTAATATATTAGCCTTTGACTTACAGGATTCCTGGGTTCTGTTCTCATCTCTTCTACTGATTGTGTACCTTGAACAAGTCAGTTAACCTCTGTGCACCCCTTTCTCCTGTTGTAAAGTGGGGATAAGTATCTACTTCACAGAAGTATTGCGAGTCTTCATTACTGCTTGAAATAATGTACTATGCTCTTCGACAGTACCTTTTGCCTTAGAAGCTTAAAGTGTAAGTACAGTGTTAACCCACCTTCCTCTTGAACAGGTAACCAAATTGCAAACCTTTCACTCTATTTAGAGTAGTCGTTACCCGAAAAACCCCCACTGCTGAAATAGTTTTTCCCCTTATTTTCCAGCCAGTTCAGTCAGGTTGTAGTGAACTGTATTAAAGCATCAGCCTAATATTATTTTCTCCTTTTGTTTGTTCATAGCGGTATTGTTTGTGTTTGGTTAAGTTTCCTTTACTTGGAGTTGTTGGTTTTGGCGGTGGGGGGGTTAAGCAAGGAATTTAAGATGGGCTGCTGGAAAAAGTGACAGCAACTGAAGAGCAACTGCTGCTCTGGCAAGTCATTTTTTGCTTCGTATGCTGCCTGGAAATCCCCCTTCCTATTCATGCCACCTGGCTACTGTGGAAAGTCCACTAGCTAAAGAAGTAGCTATTTGACAGTAGTGTAAAGGGACAGCTGTGTTAAATTCTGTCGAAGTCTAATCATTAGTCTGTTCAAAATCAAGAGTAAATGACAAGGTGGGAGGGGTATGAGAGAGACATAACTTTGTGTCACAGAACACCTGGCATGTCAACTGTGGAACAGACTGGGTGGCAGAGGAAAGGCATCTATTCAGTACCTAGGCTTGTGGAGTATGTGTTCGTTTGTGTCATTTTTGGAGGTTGATGCCAGACTTCATTGAAACTATTCCACAAGCCTTGGTATGAAATGGATGGCTTTCTTCTCTTTCACTCAGTTTGTTCGATGGTTAAGTGTCAGGCATTCGGTGACATGGAATCTCTAAAGGAGCGCTAAAGCTAGCGTTTTTCAGTGCATAATAGAAACCACCAGTTTCCATAACAATGTTTTGACCTCTTGTAATGTCTTCCTGCAAGTGTAGCTGCAGTAAGAAAAAGTTGGTAGAAACTCCTTCTGGCTCCCAGCCTTCACCTACACTCTCTCTTAGGTAACAAGAACAGGGATTAGATTACAAAGTTTATGGTGATCCCCACTTCATTTTCATTCTTTCACAATGGGCTTCATTTTAAATGTCACTGAAAGTTAGTGTTCAACAACTCCCCTATGGGTCATAGCCTGCAAGTGGAGAAGCTGGGGTAATGAATGTATTTGTCAAGCCAAGCCAAGCATTGTTCATCACAGATGTGTAAGGAAAACGTAAAACTTCGGTTTCATTGAAATGTGGAAAGCAGGTCAGTGTGCAGACACATCGGCACTTCCTGTTAAATGCTGCTTCTTGCTGCTGTCTCCTTAGGGAGAGGCAAGGGTTATCTCAACTAACTAAGTGGATCAGGAGACCTGAGCCTGGGGGTGCAGTAGCACGCCCTGGCTTAAAGTGGTTTCCATCATATACAGGGTTTACAGTTCGGTTCAATGGCTTTCAGCACCCCAGTATACAAATTGTTCCAGCACCCCTGCCCTAGCCTTTTCTTTTTTTATACATGGAAGTAAACTAAACAGAACTGTTGTGTGAAATCTTTAAAATACTGATAGATAATCCCTGGTTTACCCATTTTTCTTTCCTATTGAAGGAATAGGAGAAAAAGTCCACCAGGCTCCCAAGATCTGCAGTTACCGTTGTATCCCAGTGTCCTCAGAGTCCCTTATTTTTCTGGTTTGTGTAGGGTTTTCCCTTTGATTGGTACATATTTCCTCAACAGATGATGTCACTTGCCCAGGAAAAAGTCGTGGTAGACAGTAGGCTAATGTTAGATGGATGTCTGCTTTTGAGTGTAGAAGTGGAAAATCTTAGCAGGAACTTCTTCACATACTCTTCAAGGTAACAATAGAGGTAGACTTTATTGAGTGATTGATTGCATCATTGGGAATCAACTCCAAAAGAGAAGGAGATCAGATTCCAGCAAAGGAACACCCTGAGAATGGGGAAAAATACAGGGCTTGAAATAATACACTGTGCAGGCCGAGTTCTGTTCTGTTCTGCATAAAGGAACAGAGGCTTGTTGCATCACGAAACTCTACTAAGCTTTTGGCCTGTAGCTGCTTAATAATACTTTGTTCTTGTCTAGCACCTTGTTTAACTGTCTCGGAGTGCTATCCAAATGGTAATTAAGGCTCGCTTTCTCCCTCTGTGAAGTAGACAGGTTGTTGAAATACTTTTTTTTATAGTAGTGTCTACAGAACCCAACCACTGTCAGGACCCCATTGTCTCAGAGAGGCCTGGTCTACTCTTAAAATGTAGGCCAACATAGCTCTGTCACTCAGATCTGAAAAATCCATCCCTTTGAGCAACTTAGCTATGCCATCCTTACCCCCCAGTGTAGACATAACTAGGTCAATGAAAGAATGCGTCCGTTGACCTAGTTACCATCCCTCGGGGAGGTGAAGTTCCTACACTGATGGGAAGAACGCCTTCTGTTGGTGTTGACTGTGTCCACACTACAGGGTTATGCCAGCATAGCTCCAGCACCATAGCAATAGCCCTGTAGTGTAGACGTGGCCTAAATCAGTGGTTCTCAACCAGGAGAACAAGTTTCAGAGGGTCTGCCAAGCAGAGCCAGTATTAGACTTACTGGGGCCCAGGGCAGAAAGCCAAAGCCCCACTGCATGGGGTGAAGTGTGGGGCCCTGGGACCCGCCACCTGGGGCTGAAGCAGAAGCCTGAGCAACTTAACTTCACGGTGCCCCCCTGACATGGGACCCTGGGCAAGTGCCCTGTTTGCTACCCCTTAACACCCGCCCTGGCTTTTAGATGCAGAAAACCAGTTGTTGTGGCACAGGTGGGACATGTAGTTTTTATAGCATTTTGGGGAAGGGGGCCTCAGAAAGAAAAAGGCTGGAAATAAAAAGATCAAGAGTGGGGGAAAAGAAGGTATTATAGAGGGAGAACTGAAGCTTGGGGAGAGAAGAGTTTCTGTGTAGAATTGTTCCATTTTATGTAAAGGTGTGAAGTTAAACCAATATAATCCCCTGTGTGGACGCTCTTCTTTCAATTTAAGTGGCTTAAATCAATTGGGAACAGATTTAGGCTAACCCAAAATAAGCCACACAGAGGTTTCAGTGGGTTTAATTAAACTAGTTTAACTAAATCAGTGCAAGTGTGTGTAGACAAGACCCTAGTGTCTTGTTGAAGGTCACTCTCACAGAGTTAGTGGTTAGGGTGACCAGACAGCAAGTGTGAAAAATCAGGACAGGGGGTGGGGGATAATAGGATCCTATATAAGAAAAAGACCCAGAAATCAGGACATCTGGTCACCCTGTTAGTGGTAGACCTGGACATAAAACCCAGAGGCCTACCGCTTGATTTAGTCACTATATCGCACTTACATTCCCAAAGGAAATACAGGACATAATTCCCATGAGACAGTTGTGGAGGAAAAGTGTAGATACAGCTAACGATAAAGCACAAAACTTTTGTGACTAGTGAAGTTGAAAACATTAGCAAGGTTGGCTGACTGAATCGCTGGAATACCCCAGGATCTGACTAGTTAGTAAAATCCAGCCTCCTGGATTCACCCATTCACTTATCCTTGAGACTTAGGTGATGTGTACCTCTGTTTCTGATGGGATCTAAACAAAATTAACTCCTCTTTATTTAATTTAGTGTAGAAGGTTTTAGCCATGAATTTGATAACAATGTAGTTCTCAATGAGCGAAGAGGAAATGTGAAGCAGTCAGTTTTATATACAACAATTATCATTAGAAGGAGATGGTCCTCTGTGACCAATAGAGCATCACAGCATTCTCTCACTTGACTACAGTTACGGGAAAGCTGAAGATCTTTGTAAGACCCCTAAAGTTTAGACTTTTCATTTTGTCAGCTCTTTAAGATGGCTTAAATCTCTGACAGAAGCACCTTTACATGAGCTAGTTTGGAGCATTAGAGATAGTACTGTGTGTGTGTCCAGAATTGCTGATTCTTGCAGAGAACACGCAAGAACAATTTTAGTGGAGCAGCCACAGGCAATGTCCCTTGGGTTTTCTGCTCATTGGTTTTAAGGCACCTCAAAAACTTAAAAGAACCACCTCATTACCAAACTTCCCAGATCATTCAAGGATGGGCAGAAGCCACGTATATGATAATCCTGAAGAGAAACCGTGTTAATGCTTTGTTTTCTGCCCTGTTTCTCTCGTAATGGACCAAACAGTGACTGCTAAACTGGAATGGAAAAATGGCTCTAAAACGTCTGAAACACACAGATTTTGCATAAGGGTTTGTGGTGCATTGGAAATAAGGATAAAAGCTTCAGTCATCAGTTATTTTTTCCAAAGCTCCCATGCCTTCTCCAAGAGCCTCAATATTCTTCCAAATGGTGTGGGACCAATAGCTGATAGTATTTTAAGAATGGAGTGTTCCTTATCCATTTAAAATCTATTGTTTAGGCTGATACCATGGTGGTGTATCATAGTACTGCATGCTTTTCCAGTTCAACTGACTGGAGACTTTGCGTAGCACAACAAAAAACACCTCTGTCCTAGGCAGTGAAGTATATTTAAAAGAAAAAACCTCTACATTTGTCAGATTCAACTCTGATTTAACACATTGTTTCTTGTATTTTTTGGGTTTAAGGTTATGGAATATTCTTTCCATAACCCATCCTTTTGTACCTATGTGTTGTGGCTATTGCGGTGATCTTGCATTGGTCCCCGTGCACTGAGATGAGTTAGTTTTGTTCCGTTTGTTTCAGTACGTGGCACAGTGGGGTCCTGATCCATGACTGGGGCTGGTTGGCACTTATGGGGTAGTACAAATGAAAATTATAATTTCATATAATCATGTAGTATCAACCTTAACTCTTAATACCCTTGCTTTGGTTAGTTGTAGATAGTATTTTACACTAATGACTGGGAGACCCATTGTGAATTAGCTAGTGAACACGCAGAACAAAAAAGCAAGAATATTGCAATGCAAAATATTGTTGTTTTTGACAAGTGTAGTTTAGTTATAATTGTGAAGATGCATGACTGTATACAAGTAAAAATGATCTTTTCATTTTAAGTAATGAAGTTTTAGTAACTCAGGGCCTCATTACAGTGTTGCCAAATTACAAGGAATACAGATTAGTGCATATCTACTTCACTTTAATGCATGGGGTAATTTTTAGTTAAATACAGAACATAATTAGAATTGTGCTTTAACCTTTTATTTTAAAACCAATATGATAATGATAAAGGCGGTTGCCCTTGTGTTTGGTATGTCACCTTCTCCACACTACAAAATTGATCCTTCATTTAAATTAATTGAAGTTGACACACAGACTACAACAGAAAATACCTCTTAGTCGACAGGATATAATGACCAAAGTCTGTCTTTATTTTCAAAGCTGTATTTCAAAAGCTGATTGTACTAGATAATTGCCAGCTCACATATAAAAGACATAAAATATAAGAACTGATGTGGTTGAAGGAGCCTTTTTCATTTTCTGGCAGCCATTACATGCCTCCAATACAAAAACATTTTTCGCTTCGCAATTCTTTCCTGAGCTCAAAAATGGATTTCCCTCCAGCCACTGTCATTCAATTATCACCTCGGGAAATGCACAGATATAACTGATGATCCCTTTAAAAACGTCCTGCAGTATTCCATCCCTCCCATCTTTCATCTTTCTCCTCGCTCCCATCATTAAATGTAACATTGCCAATGTATATTTTATAGGGTGACCCTGACGGCTGTCACTTTGAGGCTGTGCAGAGATAATAAGATTGTGCATGTAATGAAGGGCAGATAAATAGAAAAATGTTTACGGGATGGAGCATGGTAGTTTCAGCAGCTTTATGGCTTCTTTCTTCTCCTCCTCCTTTCACTGATGGAATTGCGGTTTAGTTACAGGGATGAGAAAACAGTGAGAAAGGTAACATGGCGCTGTAGCCAATTGCAGTGAAATGCTATTTGACTCCAGCTAAATGAAACTAGGAAATAGTGACGTATTCAGCTTGTGCAAGAAGAAAACTGAATTGGAGAGATGAATTATTGTGCTATTCCTCATATCATGTTGCTAAGATTTAAATGTTAACAGTATTTTGAACATTGGCCTGCTAAACCCAGGGTTGTAAGTTCAATCCTTGAGGGGGCCATTTAGGGATCTGGGGCAAAGATTGGGGATTGGTTCTGCTTTGAGCAAGGGGTTGGACTAGATGACCTGAGGTCCCTTCCAACCTTGATATTCTATGATTATATTCTATAATTCTAACACACCCTGGAGTGAGTCTTTCTCCTAAAGTTCTTACATGTTCTTTATATCTGATCTACCTAGGCACGTATATTAATCTCATTGCTGCCATAGTTTGCGAGCACTTGAGAACATCTAGTTACCTAGGAGTGAACGGGGTGTGCTTGATTTATAGGATGGTTATAAAGCTCAAAACTTGACTGTAAATGGGCAGCCAAGAGCGGGTTTCTCCATCTGCCATTGCAAAGCCATTTGTTGTCCCCTTTCCCCCTTTACTCTTATGACCAAGAGGTAAACTACACATCCGCCTGCCCCAAGCTGTAGATGTGTCATGCCAGCTTTGGGAGTGGGGCGGGATGGGGGAGAAGAGGAGAGGAATAAGCGTTCAGAAGGAGGACAAAAGGGACTAGTAGGTGCTGGAAGGGCAAAGGGGATAGTGAATAGATGTCTCTTGTTGAACAGCAAGAAGGGAAGAACCTGTGATGTGTTCTACCCTGAGCCTTAATACAAAAAGAAATCCTGATTCTGCATAGGCTACATTATCCTCTCACAGCTCTGTGGGCATGAAGCTGTTCACACTTCAAGCCATGAACCACTGGAGCATGAGCAGTAAACATCACACTAGTGTTGCAGCCTGGCCCAGGTGGGGTGGGGGCCCTGTGTCGCAGCAGGTTTGGCAGCTGTGTCTGAACAGGCCCTGCAAAAGTGTGTCCTGGTGTTTTTTTGGGGGGGCGGGGGGGGTTAGTTTAAGGTATTTATTTAAATTAGTTAAATGAGTTTGAACTTGTCAGAAGGCTCAAACAAATGGCAGGTCCATGATCAGAGTTCCAGTACCTGTGATGATACTAATAGAGCTCCAGAAGGGTTAACTGGATCCCAAATCACTCAGCAGAATGCAGGAATTGTCATCAGATATAAGGAGGTCCTTAACCCCTTCATTGCTGATAGTCACTTCCACCTGCCACTTTGTATTGTAATACCCAGTTAATTGGGTAGCTCCACAGGTATGTTCTGCCAGATTTACCTGGCATCAAAGGCAGCTGTTAAGCAGTCTTGTAGAACTATAACTGATGCTATTAACGATGGTATCTAACAATTAGTAATGGATGCAGCGAACAGCCTGTGGGTTCCTTTGGGGATTAGAGGACTCTGTTGATTAACAAAAGAGAAGTCTCTGGAGAGAGAAACCTCAATTACAAGAGCCTTCCTTTTCATTCTAGCGCTGCGTACAGCTGGAGGGAGTGACAGAGGCCTCCAACTGTGGCTAAGGTTTAAAAGAATGCAACAGCTTGCTTCAAGCCTCTGATTTTCAGAACTGTTGTTAAACCCAATGGTTTAATCCCTAGAATTGAAAAAAGAGAAATATTTTCATAGAGCACTGAGCCAGGAAAACTTCTGTAACTTGCGCATTATCTCAGTTAGTTCTTCTTGCCAGAAGCAAATGTGGCCTCAGCACAGACTGATTTGTTGCCAATCTTTCTTACCCTCTTACTAGCAGAATTTATATTACTCTGTTGATTTATTCTAGTCAAAAACTAAGAGAATAACCTGGAAATTAAAAGAACAAATAGCTTGGATCTAGAATGAGGTGAGGAAAGTCACACTGGATTCTTTGCTAAGCTAGTGAGGAACGGGCAGGCAGTGAATTTACCATGTCTAATGAAGGTGGACTTTTGTCCAGTAAAGCTTAGTCTGTATTATAAAATTGCTTATAAGAGTCTAACTTTGATTGGTTGAGCTATTCACATGACAATGTAGGTAATCAGCAGGATTTCACTTTTTTAAAAGGAATCTCATGTCAGTAGTAAAATGTGGGTCAGTAAATCCCATGCATTTGAAATAACAGCAGAAAATCATTGAATGTTTTCCACTTTATTGGAGGGGGCTTTATTGTAGCTAATACACAGGAGAGGTGATAAAGAAACAAGGGTTCTGTTTGCAGCTCCGTTACTGACTTCTTTTGTGACCTTGGGCAAGTCATTTCTTTGTGATTCTATTTCCCTTTCTGTAAAATGTGACTAATGTTTACTGTCCAAAGGGTATGTCAAGGTTTAATACATTAATATTTATAAAGCACTTTATCCTCAAATGAAAGATGGTATATAAGTGAAGAGTATTATTAGCATATTACAAATATGTATAGTATATTTTCAAATACAGTAGGACCTCAGAGTTATGAACTGACTGGTCAGCAACACACCTCATTTGGAACTGGAAGTATGCAATCAGGCAGCAGAGATGAAAAAAAAGAAAGCAAACACAGTGCAACACGGTACTGAGTTAAACATAACCTACAAAAAAAAAGGGAAAGTTTAAAAAAAAAAGATTTGACACTGTAAGGAAACTGTGTCTGTGCTTGTGTCATTTAAATTAAGACTGTTAAAAGCAGCATTTTTCTTCTGCGTGGTAGTTTAGAAGCTGTATTAAGTCAGTGTTCAGCTGTAAACTGTTCCTGAGGTGTTCGTAACTCTGAGGTTTTACTGTACACATTTATATTTTGTATATATCCTTTTTTTCCTTGACACTCCAGACTGTTCTCATACTATTCTCCTGTTTTGTAGTTTTTCACTCCCCACTTTCCAGCCTCTGTTCCCTTTTTTTCTTTTTCTACACTGATCTCTTTACCCTTTCTGACTCTTGTTCAATCTCCATTCAAAAATATGCATACACAAAGTATCCTTCTTGCACCCTTAGGTTTCCCCACACAGTCCCCAAGTAGCTTATTTTTGTATTTAATGTAATTATATAGTGGAGGCAAATGCCACCCCAGTTGAGAATTTTCCAAAGTGCAGAAATTCCATTTTCAAAAGTGGTTTAGGCATTTAATGTCTAAGTATCATTAAAAGCCAAAGGGACTTAAGAGTCTAAATCACTTAGGTGCTTTTGAATCTCTTATATTACAGGCCTAAATTGTGTCACTTGTCTAAAAGAGAACGTAAATTCTTTGGAGCAGGCACTGTGTTTTCCTCAGGTCTGCACAGAGCTAGGCATAGTGTCCAGTTCTCCATTAACAACAGTAATTGCAGAGTCTAAAGTTTTCTGACAAGAGTTTTTTTTCTGCTACAAAATGATCCCAAGAAACAGACAGAGCCTCAGTTGGATTGCTGAGTAAATCTGTGACAGTACTTGTGTTGGGGAGAAATGATAACATTAACATTTCAAAGTGAAATCATGGGTTCAGTAAACCTATCCCTCCTAGCTGCTCTCCTTCCCCCGCCACGCTATCCATTTTTGGACTGGAGTTTCATTTACAAAGTGAAACCAACCCAGCTGATCACACTGAGTTTTGGGGGGAAGAAGATAAAGATGGTCAGAAAAACAGAGCCTGTTGCATTATGTAGGTTTGTAAAAAGGCTCCCAAGCAGAGGGCAGGAGAGGAGAAAGCTAAACTACAGTTTAAAACTAATAGGTAGGGGAATAAATAGAGAGAATCTCTTAAGCTTTTACAGTATGTTGTTAGATTATGATATTTACAGGAAATTCCCTAGGAACCATTTTAGATGGCAGAAGGATTTTTAATATATTTTAATAACACCACAACTATTCTTTGAGCCTGTTTTCATAATTTTAATAAGACAATTCAGACTGTGCAGTATCCTTATGTATCCAAAGAGGGCATTAATCAGCACTGCTGCACAATCTGTTGAGACTTATTGCTTAATTAGAACACACACAAACCTATTTGTCACTGTGACAATAGCATGTGCACTAAGATTAAAATGGTAAAAACGCCCAGGTTAAACCTTCAGTGAAGTGCTCATGAAGCTACTTTGGGAAGAAAATGGAACACCTACAGTCCCGGTTACCTTCAGTCTTTCCTCGTTGGCTCTGTCGTCCCACGCTTTATTCCATCATTCTTAATTCAGTTATCTGATGCCATGAGAGAGTATTTGTGCTAGGAGAAGATATATTTGACTCCCCTGCTGCTGAGACACTAATGGAGGGCAACAACATAATGTGTATCTGGAGATATTTTCCAGTTGCAGGTGAAGCGCTGCCATTAGTAAAAACCCTAGGAAATAGAAAGGGGCTGTGGAGGATCCTGAAAGCCAAAGGGCGAGCGATTCTCATATCGGGGTATGTCGACCTGTCCCAAGGTGTGAGTTAGGCTATGTCTACTACACTACGCCGCTTTTAGCGACACAGCTGAGCTGCTAAAAGGCGCGCGGTGTAGCTGCTGTTCGTCGGCAGGAGAGAGTTCTCCTGCCGACAAAAAAAAAAAAACGCAACTTCCACCCTCCACAAGCGGCACGGCTTTGTTGGCAGAAGAGCGCTGCTCACACAGGCTAGGGTGACCAGATGTCCCAATTTTGTAGGGACAGTCCCGATATTTGGGGCTTTGTCTTATGTAGGCATCTATTACCCCCCACTCCTGTCCAGATTTTTCACATTTGCTGTCTGGTCACTCTAACATCGGCGCTTGTCATCGGCAAAACTTTAGTCTTTCGGGTGGGGGGGGGAGGGGGAATTGTTGTTTTCTTTAACACCTCTGAAGGACAAAAGTTTTGTCTTTCACTTGCCAGTGTAGACAAAGCCTTAGTCTGGCTCTTATGAATGGTTGTGGGGAACCTCTATGACTCCTTTTAGACTGATGCAAACAGTTCACACCAGCATTCTGAGGGCTTGTCATCATTGCTAAAACAGGAGCTTTTTTATCTTGGAGTCTATCATTCATGAGATAAAATGCACAGCGAAGACCAGATACTTTAGTTATACCACTGGATAACTTGCAGAGGTCAGGTCTATACTCCTGCCTGGTCTTCGCTTTGTTTTGTTCTCGAATACAGGCACTGAGCAACCAGACATCCCTCTGCAAGAGGCTATGGGCTTGTCTCCAGAGCCAAAAAAAGGTTACCGCAGAGTAACTAAGTCGTATGACAGGTTTCAGAGTAACAGCCGTGTTAGTCTGTATTCGCAAAAAGAAAAGGAGTACTTGTGGCACCTTAGAGACTAACCAATTTATTAGAGCATAAGCTTTCGTGAGCTACAGCTCACTTCCTCAGATGCATATCGTGGAAACTGCAGCAGGCTTTATATATACACAGAGAATATGAAACAATACCTCCTCCCACCCCACTGTCCTGCTGGTAATAGCTTATCTAAAGTGATCATCAGGTGGGCCATTTCCAGCACAAATCCAGGTTTTCTCACCCTCCACCCCCCCACACAAATTCACTCTCCTGCTGGTGATAGCCCATCCAAAGTGACAACTCTTTACACAATGTGCATGACAATCAAGTTGGGCTATTTCCTGCACAAATCCAGGTTTTCTCACATCCCCCCCACCCCCATACACACACAAACTCACTCTCCTGCTGGTAATAGCTCATCCAAACTGACCACTCTTCAAGTTTAAATCCAAGTTAAACCAGAACATCTTGGGGGGGGGGGGGGTAGGAAAAAACAAGAGGAAACAGGCTACCTTGCATAATGACTTAGCCACTCCCAGTCTCTATTTAAGCCTAAATTAATAGTATCCAATTTGCAAATGAATTCCAATTCAGCAGTTTCTCGCTGGAGTCTGGATTTGAAGTTTTTTTGTTTTAAGATAGCGACCTTCATGTCTGTGATTGCGTGACCAGAGAGATTGAAGTGTTCTCCGACTGGTTTATGAATGTTATAATTCTTGACATCTGATTTGTGTCCATTTATTCTTTTACGTAGAGACTGTCCAGTTTGACCAATGTACATGGCAGAGGGGCATTGCTGGCACATGATGGCATATATCACATTGGTGGATGTGCAGGTGAACGAGCCTCTGATAGTGTGGCTGATGTGATTAGGCCCTGTGATGGTGTCCCCTGAATAGATATGTGGGCACAATTGGCAACGGGCTTTGTTGCAAGGATAAGTTCCTGGGTTAGTGATTCTGTTGTGTGGTATGTGGTTGTTGGTGAGTATTTGCTTCAGGTTGCGGGGCTGTCTGTAGGCAAGGACTGGCCTGTCTCCCAAGATTTGTGAGAGTGCTGGGTCATCCTTTAGGATAGGTTGTAGATCCTTAATAATGCGTTGGAGGGGTTTTAGTTGGGGGCTGAAGGTGAGATAAAAACAAAGCAGAGACCAGGTAGGTGTACAGGGCTGACCTAGGCAAGTTTATCTTGTGGTAAAACTGAAGCGCCAGTCTCCCCTCACTCATAGTAGCTGAGGAGAGTTGTGCAGACTGTGTGTGTGTGTGTGTAATTGCACTAAAACTGCCCCCTGCTGTGGTTTTGGTTTTTCCCCTCTTGGCAGTGCTATGCTTTTGGGAAATTAAACAGCAGTTGTTATGTTTGCTCACTGTGTTATACCGTAACAGATACTTGAAGGTAAGTTGTTGTATTCATGTGACTGGTTCCACAGGAGCACTGTCTGCAGTGGTAGGGCTATCAAACCTCTCAGATTCAGAAAGGCGCACATAGTGTTAATCCTTTGTTTACCTAAGGCAAGACTAAACACAAACACACAGGCACAGCTTGTACTGTGTATTTTACATTTGAAACCCACTGATAAGAAGTGAGAAACCAGGGCGGGGCACTTACTTGCTTTCAGTGGATTGTTTAGGGGGTGGAATAGTTAATGCCTGCCGAGGCATTTTATTGTGTCCCTGAGAGAGGTTGATTGAGTTACAGCATAACACGAGGGCAGGAAAACAAAATGGTGGCAAAGGAGAGAGAGAATGGTCCCTTGTGGCAAGGAAACAACCTCCGATGAAGTGAGCTGTAGCTCACCAAAGCTCATGCTCAAATAAATTGGTTAGTCTCTAAGGTGCCACAAGTACTCCTTTTCTTTTTGCGAATACAGACTAACACGGCTGTTACTCTGAAACCTCCTAATAGGTTTCAGAGTGGTAGCCGTGTTAGTCTCTGTCAGCAAAAACGAGGAGTCCTTGTGGCACCTTAAAGACTAACAAATTTATTTGGGCATAAGCTTTTGTGGGCTAAAACCCACTGAAAAATACAGTAAGCAGTAAATATATATTACAGCACATGAAAAGATCGGTGTTGCCTTACACCCATGTAAGTGGGGGGTCATTGCTAACGAGGCCAATTCAATTAACCTCCTAATAACTACACATATCCTGTACTAGCAATAATGCTGGGTTACAGAAAGACGTGGGCAATTGAGTTGTTCTCAGGCGGCGTGTGAAACTTCCCCTCAGGAGCAAGTCTCCCTGCTTAGTGGTGTAGTGATCTGAGCCTTTTTGATTTTAGCAAATCTAGACTTGGAAGTGTGATGTGCCGTTCTGTTTGTACAGAGTGTTTGTGGTTAAAGGGCTCGGCCTGTAAAAATAAGGCCGGTTTACACCTAACACCTAGGGTATGTCTACACGGCGGGCACTACGGCGGGCACAGCTGCAGCCACGCTGTTGTAGCGTAGCCACTTCCTGGAATGACAGAAGTGTTTTTTCCGTCGCTGTAATAAATCCACCCCCTCAAGGGGCAGTATCTAGGTCAATCAAAGATTTTTTCTACTGACCTAGCAGCGTCTACACTGTGGGTTAGGTTGGCTTAATTCTATCTCTCGAATTTTTCACACTCCTGAGCAATGTACCTAGGTCGACCAATTTTTCAGTGTAGACTAGGCTTTAGGTGTATGCTGAGTGGCTTGTTGGTGCCAGCTAGCAAAGGGCTCACAACTCTGTGTCAGCAACTCCTGTCAGGCCTGACAAACTCACTACACCTAAATGCTTCTTTCATAGTATTTACCCAGAAAGGTTTGTCTGAGGTGTCGCATGGAATCTCATGTCATACTGATACTCACCATCGGGCGATGTACATACAGGTGACACTTAAGAAATTGTGTGTATGTACTGAAAGTATGTCTTGGAATCTGTCCCCCAGGCAGGGTTGGCAAATTGGTTTTGCCAGACAAAGGGCTGTGGAATAACCTGCCTCAGTTCATGTATATATTAAGCATTGTAAAGCGAGCACAGAGGAAGCCCCATCTGCATGTAAAAACAGGAAAAAATACGTCATCGGGTGCGTTGGGTAAGGGGGTGAAGAGTGAAAGGAGTATGTGCCTTGGAGCCAGTGCCCCAGAAAAGAAACCGTCGGTCTGTTACTCAGTGACCAGAGAGGTTGAAGCATTTGCCCCTCTGACATGTACATTGGCCAAACCGGACAGTCTCTATGCAAAAGAATAAATGGACACAAATCTGACATCAGGAATCATAACGTTCAAAAACCAGTAGGAGAATGCTTCAACCCCTCTGGTCACTCAGTAACAGACTTCAGGGTGGCAATTTTGCAACAGAAAAGCTTCAAAAACAGACTCCAACGAAAACTGCTGAACTGGAATTAATTTGCAAACTAGATACCATTAACTTGGGCTTGAACAGAGACTGGGAGTGGCTGGGTCATTTACACAAATTGAATCTATTTCCCCATGTTAAGTATCCTCACACCTTCTTATCAACTGTCTGAAATGGGCCATCTTGATTATCACTCCAAAAGTTTTTTTTCTCCTGCTGATAATGGCGCATCTTAATTAATTAGCCTCTTACAGTTGGTATGACAACTTGCACCTTTTCATGTTCTCTGTATGTATATGTATCTTCTTACTATATGTTCCATTCTATGCATCTGATGAAGTGGGCTGTAGCTCCTGAAAGCTTATGCTCAAATACATTTTTAGTCTCTAAGGTGCCACAAGTCCTCCTGTTCTCTAAGGCCCAGATGTAGACGCCATTAGGTCAACAGAAGAATTCTTTTATGGATCAGTCGGAGGAATGGACTAACTACAGTGACAGAAAAACCCCTTCCATCACTGTAGCAAGTGTCTACACTATGTTGCTACTGTGACACAGCTGCTGCTGCACCATGTATGTGCCACCGTAGCATCTGTAGTGTGGACATAACATAAGAATAAAGGATTTTGGACACCTGGAACGCTCTCGAATGTGATGGGAGCTTGACCTCCTCCCATCCATGCTTGGTCTTCAGCGTGTGAGGTGATAGCTAGAGTGGGGTCATCCCAAAGAGCTCAGAATCTAATCAGAAGACAGGCCAAAAAAATGATGAGAGTAGAAACATCTTAATGTATTTTCCACTTGAAATCTGTGCCCTGGAGGATGTGGGTGAAGCACTGTTTTCTGCGCTCATTGTAGTTCCCTTCTTCCTTCCTTTTTGGCTGTTTGTCTACAAGGTCTTTCTCTTCTCCACTGATCCAGCTGCTGGGACACAATCACCTTTCTCCCAAGGGAGGTGACTTCTGGTGACGCTCTGTTCCCTTGGACGCACCACCATGTCCTACCCACTGGGAAGTTCAGTGATTCCCACTTTGCCAGGTCTGTTTGCTCATCACTCCCAGCTCTGCCTTTTGAAGTAGGGAGTACTTACATGTGAGCAAAGCTGGAAATCTCTGACACGGGAGTGAAGCGCACTGCCAGACACAGGTGCATGTGGGCAGCGCTCTCCCCCACTGCTATGGAAAAACTGCATTTCTCATACTTCTGACATAGGCACTGAGCAGCATCACTGACACCTCAGTCTGGGAGACCCACAAATACCACCAAGGAAGCTGTCTGGGAAGGAAGGATGACATTTGGCCCCAAGACAGTGCTGCTTCCATTGCGCTATGAGGGGGATGCATTACTGATGGCAGACTAATAATTGCCAGTGAGCATGGTGGGCACAACAAAGTTCTGGAGGGGAGAAGATTGAATTTGTGCTTGCAGGGAATAGAGGAACTTAGTGGATGGTGGTGTCTCTTGAGCTGAGGTTAGGGTATACTGTCTGTGAATATCCAGGATTCCAAGCAGATTAATGGAGAGACAAATCTCCTCTCCGGGGATCATAGCATCATAGAATATCAGGGTTGGAAGAGACCTCAGGAGGTCATCTAGTCCAACCCCCTGCTCAAAGCAGGACCAATCCCCAATTAAACCATCCCAGCCAGGGCGTTGTCAAGCCTGACCTTAAAAACCTCAAAGGAAGGTGATTCCAAACTCATCCTTTCTATTAAGAGGGTGCAACTTGCATTAACTTCTGTGGGAGTTTTGCTCCCTTATCCCAAGGACTGGATTTAGTCCCAGATCTCATAGTGGGAGAGGGAAATGTGTTCCAACTGGAAGAGGTGGATACTTGGAATGTGTCTCTACTGCGTACTTAACTTGAGAGGAGGAAGGCAAGGGTCTGTGTAGGTCTAGCAAGCTAGAGGAGCCAGTTACTGATACTGGATGATGCTGATTGGAGCACACTCTCATATCCAGAGCTCAGAGCTTGAGGTCCAGGTTCCGTAATAAGAGGAAGGCCTGTGTAAGGAGGGAGGATAGGTGTTGTAGACTGCGTTCCAGATATCACGGGTGAGGAGCGGCGAACTTGTCCACCAAAGTGAGTTATGGTCTGCGATGGGGGGAACCAGGCCAAGCTGGTGGATGGTTGCAGCAGCTCTGGTTGAGCCAGAGAGTAAATAGGTGGTTGAGCCTGGTCCAGGATCTACAATCAAGTGGACAAGGAGGCAGGTGCAGCAATGGACCCCTAAATTTACTTGATGTGTTAGACTTCTTCCCATCGATGCTTCCACTCTGTAAGGACATAATTTTTGGCTCCTTGGCAGTGCAGCACTGTCGTCGAAGAGTGCATGAGCTGCCATAGCAAACGGGTGTCAAGAGATCAGCAGTGGCATCCCAACCTGGCCACAGGGAGTCCTCTCCTGACTGTGGAGCAGAACTTCAAATAGCAAAATCAGAAAATGCAAAATTGGAGCTGTTTGGACAGACTGTTGGTTTATCACAGTTGGACTCTTCCTTATACATGCAGGAGTTGAGTAAATGAGACAAAATAGCTAGTCAGAAAGTGCTACAGGGATAAGCCGCTTGTGTGTTTTGTGGTGTTGGAAAAATAAAGATCAAGCACAACCCAAAAAGTGGTTGGTGTACTTGTGAGTCGAATGTAGTGGAACTGCAGTGACTGGTAGTACTCAGCTGATGGCTGTGTGAAACAAGGAAAACACCACCTTTGTTAGGTAACAGCTGATCCGAACGCAGCCCCATCCTTTCTAACCAAGCACATGGAATGCCTTTTTGGCTCCGCTTTAGTAGACCATCAGCTCCATTAAGCAACAGATTTGCCAGTTCTCTAGAGGTTGCTCCAGTGCAACTGTAATGTGTCTCTTGTCTCACACACACTCACACTGATGCATGCACATACAGTTTCATGTACTTAACATTTGCAAATCGCCATAAATGAGAAGCTAGGGGCATGCAGCACTTACTGCTTTCGTGTTAGATTGTTAAGCGTATGGGTAGTTAATAATGCCTGCCCCAGTGTTTTTAGTGGGGCAGGCATGAATAACTATTAATTTTATAGTGCTTGCTTGAGTTGCAGCAGAACACAGGAGGGCAGGGGAGGGAAATGGTGGCAGAGGAGAGAATGGTGCCTCGTGCCAAGGAGGCAACCTTCTAATAATTACAAATAGCCTGTGCAGCACTATCAGTAATACTGGGTTGCAGAAGGACATGACAGCTGAGCTGTTCTCAAATGGCATGTGGAGCTTGACTTTCCCAGCAGTATATCCCTCCTTTCTTGTTAATCACAGAGCCAACCTCAGCTTTTTATCATGCTTCCTAATTTAATTTAATATTATTTGTCTTTAATTTTGGAGATTTTGGGGGAAATTACTCCTGTTTGCTGCTAATAATAATTAAAAGGGGGGGGGGCAGGAGAGGAATGCGTTCCCACCAGAGCCACTACCCAAGGACAGAACTAAAACAGGATTGATCTTATCTTGGATGATTTCAGTGCATCTGTTGCTAGGACCATCCAACTCCTGGCATGAAAAGGTTTTTAAAAATAGACTAAATATAGGCTGATTGGTTAGGAGCATTTCCCTGGGCCAGTGCTACTGCCCAGAACACTGTGGATTCAGAACAACCTTCTTTCCCTCTTCCCTCCTCCCCTCAGTACCCAGGCACCAAACCAGCTCAGTTCATCATGCTGTTAGCAATTATAATACAGAGATGTAAGATGTGTTGACTACAAGACCTTGCTCTGAGATGAGGTGAGATCACCAGGAACAAAATGATCATTACAGGCCATTCATGTCGGCAGAGTTTATGCTCCCATGTTTGCTTGCAAGCAAAAACAGTAGCTAATTTGCAAGGCAGCCTTTTGTAAAGGGGCCTTTTGATCAATGATTGCCTGTGTTAATGTTTCAGTAGGCTATTGATTCCTGCAACAGCTTTTGTTCCCTAAATTTATGTGTGATGGGTTTCGGCAGCACACACTATGCATGTTTGATTAAAGTTCAATTGACTTCACTCGTGGTGAAGCCGGGAGCCGTTTCGCTCTCTGTTTGTAGAACCAAAGCTTTCTGTGACATGTTCTTTTGTTTGTGCCCAAGCCCCTGCCACCCATGCAGTCACCAAAATGCGGTTCCTAATCCTCCCAGATTCACTCCACTCCATCATTTAATCCCTTAGGTAGACAGAATAGTATTTGATGGCAAGGCACCTAATAAAACCTGGGTTGGAATTTGTGTACATATGTTCCGTTGGGAGAATAATATTAAAATCCTACTTACATACTTCCTCGTTGATTTTTAACCCTGTGGTTGTGACTGAAGGTTGAGTCATTTAGTGAGTCATGTATCTGAAGCTCCAGAAATAAATCTTAACTATAGTTCATTAACTCTTGTGATCACCCATTTCTTTAGTCTCTGCTAAGTGAGTCTGTTTCATTAATAATGTTAAAATTTGAGTCTTCGTACAGATTTTTGAAGGATCAGTTTGGAATAAGATGTATGTTTCTGAAGTGGGCTTTACCCCGAATATAGGCAGGGTTAGTTTTCAAAGGATCTTTGTTTAATGGCCAATGCCCTTCATTCCTAGTTGTTACTCATTTTTACCAAAAATATTTCAGGGTTTTATAAAAGCTATTCTGTTTTTACCAATTTCCCCCCAAAATTTTTACCACTCAATTACATAAAAATACAGATTATTTTTAAAAATCCAATCCATTGCATTAGTAGATGTGTTTATGTTAATAAATTAGTCTCCGTGTAAATGCGAGACTGTCTGGTCAAATAAGGTAGTGTTGTGGAAGGTAGAAACACACACATGTGTGTTTGTGCACATCAGTGTTCAAATCCTAAAAAACAAGTGCCGGAACACCCTGGATCAGGCTCCCTGCTCCAGAAGGAAGGATTGCGGCTTGATACCCTGGGTTAACTCAGCTATCCTCTCTCTTCCCAGATTCTTGAAGGTGTCCCTGGGGCCAGGAGGATCCCTGGACCTTGCTTTCTGCTCCGGAAGGAGGGGTGGCAGCTCAGTAACTTGGGCAGGCCCCAGTGTGCCCCTATATACCTAGCTTCCCACTCTGGAAGGAAAGTTTGGGCCGCCCAGGTAACCGAGCTGCCATCTCTTCATTTGTGAGCCCAGAAGAGATTGAGGAGATGGTGTGAAGAGATGAAACTTTTGCTTCTTCATCCTCTTCCACCTCCGGGCCCACTGTTGTCTTTATTCCTTTTTTCTTGTCCTCCCATCCCCTGGTATTAACCCCAATATTTACCCAGAAAACTGTGAAGTTATTTTTTGCACCAATTTTCACCTTTAAAAAAAAATTGTAACAAATACTGATAAATTCCTGGGAAATTTTAAAATAAAAACCGAAAGCAAAGGGCCTTGTTTATGGTGCAGCGTGTGCTTCAGTAATTTAATTTCCCTCAGGACTTGGTGGGTTTGCCACATGTAAATACAGCCCAGATTGATTCGCATTTCCTGTTTTTGATGGGAAATGGGGACACTGGTTTGCGGTCTTTGGTTAACACATCAGAGGATGCGTCTTCATCCACAGATGCAGAGTTGAGATTTACTGACTTCTCCCTGACATTGACACCAAGGGTTTGATAAAGATACATTTGTAGGTAAAGTGTGACTGGTAAGTTTGCTTAAGATTTGCTGGCTTTGAGGCGAGGTCTAGCAAAGTACAGTGCTTTAATTATGTCACTCAAGGGTGTGGAAAATCCACCGACCTAAACTCTGGTGCAGGCAACGCTGTGTTGACGGGAGGGCTTCTCCCATCAGCGTAGCTACCACCTCTTGGGGAGGCAGAGTACCTGTACCCTCTCTCGTCAGCGTAGGTAGCATCTTCACTAAGCGCTACAGCAGAGGACTGCACCAATGCAGAGCTGTAAATGTGGACAAGCCCTGAAGAGCATTGTATGAACTCTCCATGGAATTTCAGTTGCCCCTGGCAATAAATTGTCTCTCCAGTTTGACGAACAGTAGTGCTGAATAGATTTCAGGTCCACTTTGATGGGGTCAAAAATAGTTTCTAAAGCATCTGCATTAATTGAGTGTAATACGGTTTCGTGATTAGAGCAGGGAACAGTGTGTCAGGACACCTAGTTCTGTCCCTGCATCTACCACTGGCTTAGGCTACGTCTACACTTAAAATGCTACTGCGGTGTTGCTGTAGCGCTTCAGTATAAATGCTCACTACAGTGATGGGAGGGTTCTCCCATCGCTGTCGTTAATCCAGCCTCTTTCCCCCACCCCCGCAAGGGGCGGAAGCTAGGTCGATGAAAGAATTCTTCTGTCCACCTAGCGCTTGTCTACACCAGGGCGTAGGTCAACATAGTCTCTTGGGTGTGGCTTTTTCAGACCCCTGAGGTGTAGCTGTGCCAGTGTAAGACTCCAGTGTAGGCCAGCCCTTATTCCGTGCTCTTGGCCGACTCTCAGTTCCCAAGGCCTGATCTACACTAAAAAATTAGGTCGACCCAGTTAGATCGCTCAGCGATGTGAAAAATACACACACACCCACCCGCCCCGGAGTGATGTAGTTAAGATGACCTAACCCCTGATGTAGACAATGCTAGGTCCATGGAAGAATTCTTCTGAGGACCGAGTTCCCAACTCTTGGGGAGGTGAGTCACCTCCCGAGATGGCAGAACCCCTCCCGTTGGTGTAGGTAGGGTCTATGCTGAAATGCATCAGTGGTGCAGCTGTGTTGCTGTCGTATTCCAAGTCTAGATAAGCCCTGAGTGGCTGTATTTACCCATTGGTATTGAATGATGATGATGATACCTGCCTACTTCACTTTTGGAGACTCTGGAAAACTGAGTAGGTTTTTTTCATGAGGATTCTTGTGTCCTACCTAATCTAGGGCTGTAGCTAATTTTTTCTCTCTCACACACAAAGTGTCACTCTGGAATTGGTTGGGCGTGGGTATCATTTTAATGTTGGTAAATCTGCATCAGTTGCACTCACTATCAGTGCATAACAATACATCCGTTCTGTCTGCTATCCAAAATCCTTGTGGTTGTGTGCTTCATCCAGAGTTCTCTATTTTAAGTTAAGCATCTTTAAAATCCTTAAGTGGTGTCCGATAATTTCTGTCTTGTCACTGTTTGCGATGTTCTGTACCCAGATTATGCTGTTACTGCTTGTTCTAGGCCATTGGAAGTTTTGACTGAGGAAGGCATCTTTAGTACAGAGTTAACTCAAGTGATCTACGCTGAGTAAAGACGGCAGGATTTGGCCCTGAGAGAGAGAGAGACCATTTTTTGTGGGCAATTTAGGCATGTTTGTTTTGATGTTGATTTTCAAGGGACTAGTTAGAACTTCTCTGTTTCTCTGGCAACTTGAAAGAAACAACACCTTTTACCTTAGAGGCAGACAAGTCGCCAGAAAATGATCGGGATTTCAAAGTAAAAGAATGGAGATTAAAACCACATGCTGTTCTTTAGCTCAGCATTTCATCCACTAGTTGAAATATCATCTGCTCTAGGTTTTTGAATGTAAGCCAGATTCATTATGCTGTGAAATTATCACGAGCTTCCCTGGGTGTGCTCCTTTACCTGCCTAGTTAACTTCGATGTGGGCATATATATTTAGATTAAAGTTTGGCTTGCTTTAATATGGTTGAATAATACGGTTACCGCTTATGCTCAGTCATGTTTTTATTCTAACATTCTACTTTTCAAACAGGAGTGTATTTAATGCTTGGGGCGTATTAAGATGGGCAGGATATCATCTATTTGAACTGATCCCACTCTCACTGAAAGTGCCAGGGTTCTTTAAGCTTTTACATGGCTTTTACAGCAAATTGGAGAGCTGGTACCTCTAGCAGTTCAGTGCCTACTAATTCTTTGCAGAGGTATTGATATAGTGCTTAAAGTAAAGAGCTCCCCCTGCTGAATCACCAATACATGCACTTCCTGCAGTATGAAAGTGGTGGCTGGAGACTTCCCACCCAACTACTTTTAAAAAAAAAAAAAAAAAAAAAGTTTTGAAATTTGCTTCCCCAGAAAAATATCTGTTTCTCTTCTAGCCAAGGGAATTTGTCTGTCTGAAAATATACCCTTAAGCTTTTTCTTTTGTGTGCGTGGGACAGGGAGAGAGAAAAGGGCTGACAAGTCAGCTGTGCGTGCCCCTCTAACATATTCCTTCTGTGTTTACAGGGAGAACTAATCACTTTCTATTACTATTGGAAGAAAACGCCTGAAGCAGCAAGTTCCCGAGCCCACCGTAGGCATCGAAGGCAGGCTGTGTTTCGGAGAATTAAGACTCGAACTGCTTCCACTCCAGTCAGCACTCCCTCCAGGCCCCCCTCTAGCGAATTCTGTAAGTGGCAGCTAAAAGCAGCGCATTTATCTTTGTTTAGATGGATAGAACTGCAGTAATGTAGTGGCTCTCTGCCTTCAGCCGAAAAAAGCAAGAAAATGGAGTTCAGGCTGTTGGCTTCTCCTGTTCCCACACCATTATGCCTGAGTATAGCAGGTGTCTGTGATCAGCAAGTGATGTTTTGTACCACGTGCAATGCAGCGCTTAGGCACAGAAGCCCAGTGTAAGGATGGAGACTTTGACCTGGCTCTAAATTTCCCTGTTTGTCATAGTTGCTTGTGTATGTTGAATTTTCCCTGGGATTATTCCAAGAACTGCGCTTAGAAAAGGCAAGAAATAAAGCAAACTTTCCCCCTGCAAGCTGTGTTCCATGACCATACTTTCTGTTCTTTACAACTAATGCCATGTTATAGTCAATATTGCTATATCTTCACAAATTTAAGGCTACGTCTACACTACACTCTGTCGGCATAATGTATGTGTCTCTGCGGTGTGAAAAACCACCTCCCTGAGCGACATAAATTACACCGACGTAGCGCTATGCACACGAGTGCTAATGTTGGTGCGAGAGCTTCTCCTGGCAGCAAAGCTTCTGCAGCTCTCAGGCGTGGTTTTATTATGCCAACAGGAGAGCTCTCCTGGCAGCATCGAGCGTCTTCACCAGACGGGTGCTGCATCAGGCCAGCTATGCCGCTGCAGCACTGTCTATATAGACGTGGCCTTAGAAGCACCATGATATTGATTATTCAGGTGCTTTTGGCTCAAAGAATAAACAGAGCCCAATGCAGTCTAGCACATCACTAAGTGTTATAGCACCACTGATCTCAGTGTGGTTGTAAGGAATATATCATCGTATAAAAGGCTAAAGATTCCCTTGAAGTTTTAATCCCTTTTTATGGACTAAATCCAGCAACTTATCACCCCACCAACTCCAGTTCAGAAATGTCGCCAAAATAATTGGAAGGGTTTCATAGTAGGGTTTTTGGGATGGGGAAGGGGGAGGATGCATCTAATGAAGTGAGCTGTAGCTCACGAAAGCTTATGCTCAAATAAATTCCTTAGTCCCTAAGGTGCCACAAGTACTCCTTTTCTTTTTGCGAATAAATAAAATGTTATTCAGTCATAAAATGTACCCTTTAAGGAATGATTGCACTGGACTCTTGTTGTGCCTTTGTCCAGAAGGATCACAAAGCACTTTACACACTACCAAACTATATACAAGAATCTCTTTACCCACCTGTGAAATTCAGCCATCTTCGGGGTGAAACACGGCATTTGAACACATTTGTTCAGATATTTAGTTTGAAGAGAAGTCCTTGTTGCAGAAACACATGCATGTTCTATTTGAGTACACAAAAATGCTACGCATCTTGTTGAAGACAGGAAGTTAAAAAAAAAAGAAAAAGACTCTTCTCCAGTTAAAACTGCAGGGGGTGGAATTTAGGTCTATAGAATATTAATATCTGATGTGGAATTTGGCCAGAAACGTTAAGTGAACATCATACTCTTGAAAATTGCCCTGAGACTTAATTTCCGGCAATTACTGAGGCTATCAGCCTTGTTTCACGTGAATGATGGCACCTCCAGAGGCACAGCTAGAAATGTTGCACCATAAATGGTTATTCAGTCAACTAGTGTAAAATAAAACAGCCTTCTGATTTTCCCTTTTCCTTCATTTCTTTGCTCACTCAGTGGACTTGAGCTCAGCCAGCGAAGATGATTTTGACAGCGAGGACAGCGAACAGGAACTGAAGGGTTACGCCTGCCGTCACTGCTTCACAACCAGTATGCACTTGATGTATCTCCTTGCCTTGTGCTCAACACCGCTTCATCCAAGGAAGCGCGGTTTTCATGCATGTATGGCTGTGCTAAAAACGTAATGACGGATCAGCCAAAATATGCACCATTCTAGCAGAGTTAATCGTGATTTACCATTGCAAATTAGTATTACTGTGATGGGAGAGGATCCTGGAAGTTAGACATTTATGCAGTCATGCATACATGTCTAAACAGAGTCCCTTATATAATCCATTTACTGTATAGCAAATCAGTATTGGACTGTGACTGTCAGATACATAACACAAATTCATGATGCATCAAGGCTTTTCTGCGTCAGCTTCACTCCTGTAAGTACTCCTGAAAGCCCTCTGATGCTTGTGCACGTGCACAGAGTGCATGCTTAGAGCCCGGAGGTGAGTAAGGGAAGGGAGAAATGAAATGTTCATGAAGCATTTAGCTTTTAGAAACCAAGAGCTTGAAGAAAGAATAGCTGCCTAACAGACTCCCCAAATGCAGCAGAAGAGTCATTTTTTTCTTTTATTATTTTTCAAAGCAGCAGGTGTCTATTTAATTAAAAAATAGTCTGTAATTGAGCATGGTAAATGTTCACGGAAACATGAAGTCACCCTGGAACAGGCAATGATTTCCAGAGAAACCTTAGGCTTAGTCACCTGTAAAGGCTGGTAGTGTTCCAATTTGTATTAAATTTAAAGTGTAGGTGTTCGATATCTAATAGATTGTGTATTTCCAACAAAAGCCTCCAAGGACTGGCACCACGGCGGTCGCGAAAACATCTTGCTGTGCACTGACTGCCGCATCCACTTCAAGAAGTACGGAGAGCTCCCGCCCATCGAGAAACCAGTGGACCCTCCGCCCTTTATGTTTAAGCCTGTCAAAGAGGAAGATGATGGACTCAGCGGAAAGCATAGCATGAGGACGAGGCGGAGTCGAGGCTCGGTAGGCCCGTCCCCCTTCGTTACCTGTGCATTCAGGCTCCTCCCTGAAGGAGAGGTGCAGGTTGGAAAGTTCCAAGTGTGGAGAGTCGTATTTGCAAATAGGCTTCTAAAGCTGCACTTACAATCTCTTCCCTGCCACTCTGCTTTGGGGCATTCCTGCCATACTTGTAGACACAAAAATACAGTTGCACGTGTGCAGAATTTTGGAGGCCTTTTTGAAAAATTGGCCTGAGGTAACTCCCCTTGGAGAGTTCTAGTCACACTTGGTGTATATTTAATGTCTCAAACACAAATCCTTCTTTTTTGTTGAATGAATGCCATCATCAAAGAAGGTAAATGACCAGAATATGCGGCAGAATTCACACTGGTACCTGTCTTCCTGCTTGCTGGATTCTTTCAGCAGTAACCCTGGGACACATTTTCAAGGAAGAATTTTAAAAGTTTAAATGCTACTTCTCTTTGTGCTTACCATACATTCTCCCCACACCACTGAAGTTAAAAATCTCATTGCCTAAATAGACAATAATCACAGTCTTTGACGTAAAGGTATGGTATTCTGTCCCAAAAGGCTTTGCCCACAGTAATGTGCTGAGAGCATTGCTGAAGTGGAGCCACTTGTGGAGAGCCAACTTACTGCTCAACAGGGTTGGAGGGGAAACTTCAGCTTGTTTGGGGCTGGCCATCCGTAAACCCTGATTGATTGGGACTGTCAGACAGTAACAGCTTTCTTTTTTCACTAGCCTCCCCTCTCCACCTTTCTGGTCACATTAATGTTGTCATTGCTGCCGAATACCTTGTCAGGTTGCGCTGTCAGCTCAAGTTGGCTTCATTATTTTTATGGTAGCCATCCATCCAAACAGCTGCTAAATTAGGAGGGAACAGATGAAACGGCATTAATTATTGCTACATAATCTACTGTGATTCTCATTGCGTAGCAGAAACACATGGAAGCTTTTAGTGGTTTTAGGAACTGCACTGGCCTACCTGAATGCCTTATCTCTTTTGGTCACTCTCATATCTGTCTTGGTTTATGCCAGCAGATTTCTTTTTTAAGATGGAACATTGGGGCGGGGAGGCTTCCCCTCCCCCTCACAAAGAGATGCCTAGCATGTGAACAGCAGCTGTGGGAACATCTTTGTAATGTTCTCATTTCCAGCAGACACTACTTAATAAAATAAGCAGCACTTCATGATTTTGGGTAGGCAAGTTAAGGATTTGCCTCTTGTCATTTTAAACCCAGATGAGCCTTCCTGGACAAATTGTAAAAACATTTAACGCTCTTGGTTTTTCATTTCTCAGGCACTGAGCTAGAGTGCTCATCCTTGCAGTAACTTGGGGGAAAAGCAAAAGGTTTGGGAAAATACTGGTTTATTTATATGCTTTTTATTTGTATTAAATTGATAGATGTCTACACTACGTAGTGGTCGTAAAAAGCAGCCAGCCAGCCCTGATGGTAGAGCCTCGCCCACTAACGAAGACATCAGATCCAGTGGCCGCAACTCTCCCAGTGCTGCTAGCACCTCCAGCAATGACAGCAAAGCAGACTCTGTGAAGAAGTCCACCAAGGTAAAAGTTGCTTGAGATTCGCTGTCCTTGGTTCAGGATCTGGGCTGCTTTCAGTTCAGTGAATTCAGCTTAGGAGCTTGGAGCAGGCCAAAGACCTAGGTTTGACCTGGGGATTTTTGCTTTCCTGCCTGTACAGAAGGCCTGGGATTTGGATCTGAGGGTAGATGTTGCTCCTCATTGTTCCAGTGATCAGAGCTGTTCTATACATACAGGCGGACGCGTAATGGTGATGAGCAGATTTTTTTTTTTTTAAATAAACACACACTCTATATATACTAAAGAAGTGAATGGCCAACGCCTCAGGCATCCTCTGGTACTTTTTTTCTGAAAGCACTCCCAGACCCACAAACCTGACATTTTAGACTTTCAATAAGCACAAAGACTCTCACAAGAAGTTACTAAAGAAACAAAGTAGTCATGGGGCAAAGAGCACAGCATTGTGATGAACTGAAAGCTGGCAAAGAGACAGGACACAGAAGGAATGAGTGGTCAGTTTTCATAGTGGCAGAAGGTTAACAGCAGGGTGCCTTCAGGTTCCATGCTAGGACTGGTGGTGGTTACCGTATTTATCTATAGTCTGGAAAAGTGGGTGAGGGGGAAAGGTGGCAAAATTTGCAGGCAGCACAAAATTAGTGAAGTTCAGAGAAGAGCGTGAGGATGACTTCAAAGGGACTCACCATGCTAAGTAAATGAGCAACACCATGATAGCTGAAATTCAGCGTTGATAAAGGCAAAGTAATGTATGTTGGAGGGCGAATCTGAAGTAGTCATGAACCTTAGAGTTCTTAATTAACCCCGTGTCAACTCAGAAAAGGGACTTCAGCATTAATTTAGACAGCACACCCAAGATCTCTGCTCAGTGTATACCTTCAGTTAGCAAACAAACAGTGTTACGAGGCATGAGGAGTGTGATGTAGAATCATACAATAAATATAATGCCATTATATAAATCAATGATACTTCCTCATCTGAAATATCACCCTATCTCAAAAGGATATTGTGGAATTAGAGGAAATTCACAGAAGGCTGACAGGAATGATTAGTGACATGGAAAAAACCTCTGCTGGAGAGAGATTGAAAGATTGTGATTTAGAAAGGAGAAAAATGAGAGAGGATATGATAAAAGTATATAACATAACTAATAGTCTAGAGAAGGTAGGATCGGGAACATCTGTTCTTGCCTCATAACACAAAAACTAGGGGGACAGTCAGTGAAATTAAATTTAAAAAGGGGCATGTTGAAAACTGATAAAAATATTTTTCATACATGGTAATCAGACTGTGGAACTCATTGCCATATGATATCAAGACTGAGAACTTTGCCAGATTCTAGGAAATCGAACGTTTATATGGATAACAAGAATATCGAATGTTACACCTCGTGCTAACAAACAATGTTGTAAGGGATATAAAACTTCACATTTCAGGGCTTTAGCCAGTCTCATGGGGGCACAGATTATCCCACATCTCCCTGCTGCAAGGTTCTTGCACTTTCCTCTGAAGCTTCTGGTGCTGGCCACTGTCAGACACAGGATATTGGATTAGACAGACCTTGGGTCTGATCTTGTCTGGCAAATTGTATGGGACTTCTTATGGCATTTGGACCTTAATATAGGTCAAAGGGGTAGGACCAGCACTTTCCCTTTTAAATATATTCCTGTTTAGAAATGTGAGTTTAAAATAATGTCTTGATAAGTGTTCTGTTCAGCTTGTCCACTTACTCCCACTAGCCTGTGTAACGAATGCTGTGAGGGACTTACTTGCAAGCTGCCTCCCAGCTTGATGTCCTCCGAGGCAGAACTGTAGCTTCATTCTGGGCCCCCCGCTATGTTTGGACATGAAAGCCTATGGGGAACAGCTCCTACCAGATGGGAAGTGCCTCAGCAGCTCCAGAACGCAGATCCCTGTCCTCCCCTTCGAACAGGGGAGGAGGCATATTGACTAAATTAACCTCTGATCAGCTTTCCGCCTCCATAGGAACTTTCCTGGGTGGTTAGCATTAGTATGAAGCCTCCCAGTGTGAGTAAGTGCTCCATTTAGCGTCACTTTAACTTCCCTAATAAACTGTTCCTGTCTGTTCTTTTTGTGGCAGAAGATAAAAGAAGAGGCATCTTCTCCTCTCAAGAGTTCCAAGCGCCAGCGGGAAAAGACAGCATCTGACACAGAGGAACCTGAGAGAACCAACGCCAAAAAATCCAAAACTCAAGTGAGTCCCTGTGGTAGAGCGACAGTCCTGCCTGTTGCCCTCTGAACTGGATGTGCACTCCTCTGGTGGCTAACATTGGCCACCACCATCTCCCCCCAGTATAGAGAGAATCTAAAATCCAAACCCAAAAACAAACCAGAAACACAACATTGATTTAAACTGCTTCCAAAATGCCAGAACAGCAAATAGTAATTTAATCTGTGGCTGGAAAGCAACCCACTTCTTAATGCGTTCCTTCTGCCGGGAGAGGAAGGGAAGGACGTGGGTAGGGATTGATGCCCAAGCATGTTGTCTTTTTCCATATTAGTATCTCCAGAGTCTTAGCACAGTTTGATTTTAGCTTTTTTTTCTTTTTGTTAACCTGTGTCCAAATTTTATTTTGGTGTCAGTTTTTTTCTCTTCCCTACACCTCTCAAAAACAAACTGGAAGGAAACCAAAGTGAGAGCCCTCTTCAGATAGGTCTAAAATTAACCTGAGTCCCTGGCCACAGTAGCCCTAACAGAACATAATGTATCTGAAGTCACTCTCAGGCCTTGTGTTTTAAATATAAATGTAATTGGGGGAAATGCAGCTGACCAAAAAGTTCTAGGAAACCAGTTAAGTCTGCGAGTCCCTGAATTTTGTATACGTAATGCCTGACATTCTTAGTCCATTTGAAATTGGCCAGGTTCACCCCATAGCATTGGATCTAGGAGTTTCTAGCCCTCAGTCCTGTATGTTGGCATCCCCTGTACTGCAGGGTTTATTTACAGTGAGGGCTATGGGGTGGCTGGGCAGTAGTGTAGCATATAAATGGGGGTGGCTGGAATTAAGCTGGCAAAACCAATGGGAGTGGGTAGCTCTCCTTCACCATATCAGTGATTATAAGGAGACCTTTCCCCCGTCTCAACAGGAGATCAGCAGGCCAAACTCTCCCTCGGAGGGCGAGGGGGAAGGCGAAAGCTCGGATAGTCGCAGCGTCAACGACGACGGGAGCAGTGATCCAAAGGACATTGACCAGGACAATCGAAGCACGTCGCCCAGTATCCCCAGCCCCCAGGACAATGAGAGTGACTCGGATTCATCTGCTCAGCAGCAGATGCTCCAGGCACAGAATGTCCCTACCCAGGCTCCACCTTCTACCCCGCCCGTTTCAACACCGTTACCAACACCCATACCTGCAGCATCAAGCACCCTTACAGCTCCCCTGCAGGTTTCACCGTCAGTGTCTCAGCCTCCCAGCCAGCCCCCAGCACCACCACCTCACTCTCACATACAGCAGGCCCCTGCTTTGCACCCTCAGAGGCTCCCTTCACCGCACCCGCCGCTGCAGCCTTTGACTGTGTCTCAGAGTCAGCCCCAGGGTCCTGCCTCATCACAGCCACATTCACAACCTCCACTTCATGGCCAGGTCCAGCCTGTCCCTCATAACCTGCAGGCCCAGCCTCTCCTGCCTCATCCAGTACCTCCTCAGCCTTTCCCTCTCCCCACACAGCCTTCTCAGTCTCAGGTTCCCCTTCAGACACAGCCTGCTTCTCACCCGCATGCCGCTCTGCAGGTTCAAGCGGTGCAGCAACCGCAGCCCCCTCGGGAGCAGCCCCTGCCTCCAGCCCCCATGGCCATGCCTCACATCAAACCCCCTCCTACGACCCCGATCCCCCAGCTTCCCACTCCCCCATCCCACAAGCACCCTCCCCACCTCTCCGGGCCATCTCCATTCTCCATGAATTCCAACCTGCCGCCACCACCGGCTCTGAAACCTCTCAGCTCCCTTTCCACCCATCACCCTCCTTCTGCGCACCCTCCTCCCTTGCAGCTGATGCCTCAGAGTCAGCCACTGCAGTCTTCTCCAGCCCAGCCTCCAGTCCTGACTCAGAGTCAGAGTCTTCCACCAGCAGCGAGCCATCCCCCATCTGGCCTCCATCAGGTATCCTCCCAGGCCCCCTTTTCTCAGCATCCATTTGTCCCTGGGGGCCCGCCTTCCATCACTCCTCCATCTTGCCCTTCCACTTCCACACCACCTTCCGTGCCTGGTGTCCCATCTCAGGCATCTGTCCCCACCTCTGCGGCTTCCAGTGGAAACGTTCCAGTGGTGACATCCTGCACGATACCGCCTATTCAGATCAAAGAAGAGGCTCCCGATGAGGCAGAGGAACCAGAAAGCCCACCTCCCCCACCCAGAAGCCCATCTCCTGAACCTACTGTGGTGGACACACCAAGTCATGCCAGTCAATCAGCCAGGTAATGGAGGGTGTTGGCAAATTCTTCATTCTGTGCTCTGCTGTTCCACAGAGCTGCATTAAGAGTTTCGCCGCTTGCTTGCTGGCTGGGCCAGCAGGGATTGAGTATTACAGCCTTGATACATTACAGTATTACAGTCTTGGAATTGGGGATTTGCTGTACTGCAACCTCTGTTTGCCAGCCTCTTTGGCAATAGAACAGTTGTCTAAGAGCCTGTCCACGCTGATTGAAATTGTGTTACCACTGTTCCTGTTGGAATATAGTTGTTACTAGCCTAGTCTCCCTAACCTGACATTCAAGTATTAAATCACAATGTAGGTAAGACCCTGTGCGGCCCCTCCTCTCCCACCCCCCCCTTAAAACTTGCAGCAGGGCTCTATGAATTGTATGCAGGAACCCTGGAATTATGCCCAGTCTCCCCCAAAGCTTACTACTCTCCTGATACAGCACAGAATCCCTTGTTTATTTTTCTACAGGTATTAATTTACAGTGCCCACTAGTATTCTGTCTCCAGCATGCAGCCTATTTCTGTGTTGAAAAACATGGTTATTTCAGTTGCATGGATGAAGTTTACAGGGCAGATTTCCAAAGATACAAAGGGAAGTTGGGCACCACGGGTGCTGGGTACATATCTCCCACTTGTGCCTTTGGAAATCTCTCATCATTCTGTCACCGTTTTTCAGGGAATGAAAGACCCTCATCGAGCCCAGTGTCAGCCATTGTATTCAGACTGATATTGCAGGTACCATCTGTGAGAGGTTCCTGCTAGAAGGCTAGTCTGTGGAGGAGGAACACACAGTAAAGTTAGTTCCTTTCTGGACTCTCAGTGGAGCAACTCGTAATGTAAATCCGAAGTGTTGTATAATTCCCCTTTGATGTGAGGCTGTCAAATCACAGACTCTTGGTCTTTCCCAGGCCTAAATTCTCTGTTTTCTCTCTCAGGTTCTATAAGCACCTGGACCGTGGCTACAACTCATGCGCAAGGACAGACCTGTACTTCATGCCTCTGGCAGGATCCAAACTGGCCAAGAAGAGAGAGGAGGCAATCGAGAAGGCCAAGCGGGAGGCAGAGCAGAAAGCAAGAGAAGAGAGGGAGAGGGAGAAGGAGAAAGAGAAAGAGAGGGAGAGAGAGCGGGAGCGTGAAAGAGAAGCAGAAAGAGCGGCGGTAGGTTTATCGGTCTGCTGTGCAGGAAGGGTATGTTAGGATCTGTATTAAATGGTGACTGTAAAATGTTGGGGATACATTTGCAAACCTCCATTAGAGCGCTTAGTGCAGGGACAAGCATGGCATGGAGGGAGCAGTCGGGTACATGCGAAGCACAGGAACATTGAGGGTGGGTGCAAGCAATGTTTTGGGTTGTGAGCATGCCATTGGCACATCTAGCTGACTTGTACCTGTCCCTTCCTGCACTGGCCCCACCCACTTGCTTCAGGGCTCCCCCCACAGTGGTACAGGGTGTTGTAGGCAGCTTACTGTACTGCATATCTTCTCTTGGTGGATCTGCAGCCTCTGTTGTACTGAGAGAAGCCAAGGCAGCCTGGGGGCTGAATTGGGCCTGACATCAATAAAACACTTTCAAGATGAAAAGTGGTACCTAAATGTGCAGGAACAGTAAAGACCCATTAACTGTTGGTGAATTCTGTTGGTTCCCTTTGTGCTGCAGGCACAGAACGCCTGAACGTACATGGCATATCCCTTGCCTGTTGCCTGATGTACCATTTAGGGGAGCTCCCGGAAAGGGGTAGGGCAAAGGCAGGGAACCTTTGACATGTGTTTGACTTGAGAATACCTAATTTTTCTCAGGAGGGCCCCAACTGTGTATAATTCAAACTTGTACACTAATTTCTGAGTGTTGGTTTGGTTTTTAAATTTACTTGGAGATAAAAAAACAAAGCCCCTGTGGTGTGGGCAGAGATAATCGAGGGCAGGGAAACTGGTCATCATGCAGCGATACTGCCTTGTTTTAATTGAAAAAAACACACTAGTCTTTTTTTTTTAACCAGGCTTGTGCACCTTTCTAAGGGAGGGTTGTAGTAGTTAGCAGCGGAAGATGCCTATAGCCAGCCAGTCCCTGCAAATGGAAGGGCAGAACATAGTGTGGTGTTCCCCCACCCCCGCGTGCTGTGCACCCTTGCTCTTCAGGGGCTTGCTCGATCGTAGCATATGTGGGGGAAGGCTTTTGGGAGAAAGCTGTCATGGGACAGGGTGTAGGATTATCCCCGTACTGAGCTGCAGCGAAAGGGTGAATGTGCTGGGAATTTTTTCAGCCAAGTTAGTTTGTTTGGAATAAAATCTCTCCCCTTCCCTCCCCCCATTCTTTGCAGCAGAAAGTGTCCAGCTCCTCCCATGAAGGTCGCCTTGGGGAGTCCCAGCTCCCTGGACCAACTCACATGAGACCTTCATTCGAACCTCCACCCACAACCATCGCCGCTGTTCCACCTTACATAGGTCCAGACACGCCCGCGTTACGGACTCTCAGCGAGTACGCCCGTCCTCATGTAATGTCACCAACAAACCGCAACCACCCATTCTTTGTTCCCCTGAACCCCACCGATCCTCTCCTGGCCTACCACATGCCTGGCCTCTATAATGTGGACCCCACCATCCGAGAACGGGAGCTCCGGGAGCGGGAGATCCGGGAGCGGGAGATCAGGGAAAGGGAGTTGCGAGAGAGGATGAAACCAGGCTTTGAGGTGAAGCCACCTGAACTCGATGCACTGCACCCAGCTACCAACCCCATGGAGCATTTTGCCAGGCATGGCGCACTGACTATACCCCCAACGGCAGGACCCCATCCGTTTGCTTCCTTCCACCCGGGTTTGAACCCCCTTGAAAGGGAGAGACTTGCGCTGGCAGGTCCCCAGTTACGGCCTGAAATGAGCTACCCTGACAGACTGGCAGCAGAAAGAATACACGCCGAGCGGATGGCGTCGCTCACAAATGACCCGCTGGCACGGCTCCAGATGTTCAACGTGACACCTCACCATCACCAACATTCGCATATACATTCGCATCTACACCTCCATCAGCAGGACCCGCTACATCAAGGTGAGCCCAGGGAGCGAGCCAGAGCTCTTCCTTAGGGATGCTGACCCCTGCTGCTCTTGTAGATCCTAGAATCGTAGAAATATAGAGCTGGAAGGAACCTCGAGAGGTCATCCAGTCCAGCCCAAGCCAGTCCTTGCACTACTAAACCTAGACCATTCCTGATAGGTGTTCTTAAAAATCTCCGATGATGTGGATTCTCCAACCTGTCTTAGAAGCCTATTCCAGAGCTTTAAAGTTAAAGTTTTCCTAATATCGAACCTAAATCTTCTTTTCTGCAGATGAAGCCCATTACTACTTATCCTACCTTCAGTAGACATGGGAAACAACTGGCCCCCATCCTCTTTATCATATTCCTTAACATACTGGAAGACTATCAGGTTGCCCCTCAGTCTTCTTCCCCAGCTACAGAAAGGAGGTGGACAAATTGGAGAGAGTCCAGCGGAGGGAAACGAAAATGATTCGGGGGCTGGGGCACATGACTTATGAGGAGAGGCTGAGGGAACTGGGTTTATTTAGTCTGCAGAAGAGAAGAGTGAGGGAGGATTTGATAGCAGCCTTCAACTACCTGAAGGGGGGGTTCCAAAGAGGATGGAGCTCGGCTGTTCTCAGTGGTGGCAGATGACAGAACAAGGAGCAATGATCTCAAGTTGCAGTGGGGGTTGGATATTAGGCCTTGTCTACACTGGCAAGTTACTGTGCAGTAAAGCAGCTGTCTGTGGTGTAACTCCCAAGGTGTACACACTACCAACCCACTTAGTGCGCAGAAACTCCTCAGGTGCAGCATTGCAAAAAAAACACCTCCACAGTGCTCCTGTGCTGCATTGCCAAGGTAAACACAACAACTGCTTTCAGGGCTGTAATTGGCCTCTGGAAGTGTCCCATAATCCCTCAAGTAGCTGCTCTGCTCATTGTTTTGAACTGGCTGTCCTGAAGGCATGCGCCCTTCCCCTTTCAAAGCTCCGTTTCTGACAGCCATTGCTTGCTCTGCTGATCTGCTCCAGGACACAAAGCAAACCATCACTATGGAATGCTCATGCTGTTGAACACAGGGGTGTGTGTGTGGGTGAGAGAGAGAGAGAGAGAGCGCGTGCGGGGGGGGGGGGGGGCGGGGGGGGCTGATGTTGGGGGGGGTGTGTGTGAGAGAGAGAGAGAGAGCGCATGATGGGGGCTGATGTTGGGGGGGGGTGTGAGAGAGAGAGAGCGCTGGGGGCTGATGTTGGGGTTTCCCTATCCCCTTGCCTCAGGTCTGGTTGTTTCCTGCCACTGTCTGAACTTACAAGACAGCATGCTGAAACACTCTCTGTCTCCAGGCTCTCTCTCTTCCCCCTCCTCATACACCCACTCACACACTCCCGCGCCCCCCCCCCTTCCCCCCCTTCAGTTGGAAAGCAGCTGGCAATGTAGTAGGATGCCCGTGGAGCAATGGGACGCCGTGCCTGCCCTATGAGGCATTGCAAACCCTTCCCAAAGCACCCGGTGGCAGCATCACAGAGGGACAGCTACCACAATGCACGGCTGTCTTTGCCGTTGCAAGAACTGCTAGTGTGGATGCGCTCCACCCTCACAAGGAGCACAGTGTGCACGCGCAACGGCAGTTTCATTCCAGCGCGTTGTTAAAAGTGCTATCACTTGTTGCACAAAAACTTCGCAGTGTCGACAAAAACTGTTTCACTAGGAGGGTGGTGAAGCACTGGAATGCGTTACCTAGGGAGATGGTGGAACCTCCTTCCTTTGAAGTTCTTAAGGTCAGGCTTGACAAAGCCCTGGCTGGGATGATTTAGTTGGGGTTGGTCCTGCTTTGAGCAGGGGGTTGGATTAGATGACCTCCTGAGGTCCCTTCCAACCCTCATCTTCTGTGATTCTTTTCTCAAGACTATACATGCCCAGTTTTTGAACCTTGCCTCAGAGATCAGGTTTTCTAAATCCTTTATCATTTTTGTTGCTTTCCTCTGAACTGTCCAATTTGTCCACATCTTTACTAAATTGTAGCATCCAGAATTAGGCACAGGTACTCCAGCTGGGGCCTCACTAGCGCTGAGTAGAGCAGGACAGTTACCTGTCATGTCTTACATACAACATGCCTGTTAATACACCTCAGAATGGTATTCGCCTTTTTGAAACTGGATCACATTGTTGACTCATATTCAATTTGTGATGCACTATACCCACCAGATTCTTTCCAGCAGTGCTACCTACTGCCTATCCAGTTATTCCTTGTTTTGTAGTTGTGTGTTTGATTTGTTTCCTTCCTGTGCGTAGTACTCTGCGTTTATTGAATTTCATCTCGTTGATTTCAGACCAGTTCTCCTATTTGTCAAGGTTGTTCCGATTTTTAATCCAGTCCTCCAACGTGCTTGCAACCCCTCCCCCTTTAGTGTCATCTGCATATTTTATACGCATATTCTACTCCATTATCCAATTCATTAATGAAAATATTGAATGATACCAGATCCAAGAGCCTTCTGCCCAAATCATGGGGTCGTATCCCGTGACTCAGGAACTATGCACAGCATGATCTCTAGCTGTGTCAGCATGGCAGCCGTACCCAGGTCTCTACAAGATTATGACACATGGGTGTGGCCCCACCCTGAATAACATTGCTTTCTTTATACCGTGTGGCTAGAAATAGCTATAATTGTGTTTGATCTCTCATAGACACCTGCTTTTTCCTGTCCACGCAGGCAAAGGGAAACCACAACACAGTGCAGCTGGGGTACAACTGTGTTTAAATAATAGGATTATTATTTTATTTTAGGCATTTCGTCTCTGTGTAAATGACGCAGGCCTCCCTTGTAATAACCTGGGTACTTTACACCCAGATATTTAACCCTTCCCTGGGATTGGATCAGGTCGTTGCTGAGCACAGGGCAAGGTTTCAGCAGCCAGTAACATTCTTCACACACCCAGGCCTTGTCCAAAATTCTCCCTCTGCTGGTCTAGAGCTGGTGCAGCCCAATCAGCAGTGGCAGCACTAGTGTAGACTGCAGGCACTTGTCAGATGACACAGTGGTTAAAACTCTTGCTCCCTGTGTACCTTTGTACCCAGCTTAGTAGTTCATTTGGTGCGCACGCCCGTGAGAGCGCTACACACTGAATACTAGCACCTAGACGTCAGTGAGATCTCTGGCTGTCTCAGGCTGGAAAATGGTTGGAGTTGTTCTGCCAGAGTGTGAATTTAAAACAATTGGTTATTAAAATATTGCATGATAGAAGTGTGGGTGGGTGTGGGACATGCAAGCATGCCCCTGCTTTCTCTCTGATGGTGATTCAAGCAGTTGCCTGTGAGAAGTTCAGGTGAGACAAACAGGACAAGTCTGCGGCCCTTTTTTCATGTGAAGTGACTGCTCTCTCTGATGTGAAGGACATTGCCGTGGATGTCGATCTATTTTCCAAACTTAGTTAGGGTGGTGTTAAAATAAAGCGACAGCAAATTTGAGAAAAACCAAAAGTGTGCGCATCAGTCACCTTCCGATGGATCAAATGATAATTGCAAGGAGAGTGATGATAGCAAACCTCAGGCTATCTGGGGAGGAGGATGTTTGGGAAATGAGGAGGAGAAGATAACACCAGTGATAAGCAGTAAGCTTGCATGTGTCCTGCCAAATAAGCAGCATATTGATTTACCCTGATCAGAGATTAAGACGATCGGAAATGGAAGATAATAGTGCCAATTAAGCATCCAAATCCAAAATGGTGTTATTAAATAGGCCTTTCAGAATCAGCAAGGGTGGTGGTCAGGCTGTGAGATGGGGAGGTGTAAGTGGGTAAGTTTAGTCGATGTTTTTATATAACTGCTGGGTTTGTGAAAAATCCCACAACTACACGCTGCAGAGGAACTACACTGCCAGTCTGACCTGGGGGGGGAAATGCCTTTCCGACCGCGCATCTGATGACCAGTTAGACCCAAGAGCCTGTGAGCAAGAACCAGCCAGCCAAGCACCTGAGAGAATTCTCAGTTCCCCCTCAGAGCCCTGGCCCTCCCCTTCCAGTGTCCAATCTACAGCCATGGCCATCCCTGATACTTCAGAGGAAGGAGCTAAAAAGAAAAAAAAAAAACCCCAGAGTGCACTGGGGGAGGAGGAGAAGTTCCACACTTATTACCTTGGCAGATTTCTGGTACAGGTTACATATCTTCTTCTCATTCCCGTGGAGGGAGGGCATCAAGGCTCTGGTTATGCATGTCTGCATCGCAAACTAAGGTGTAATTGTAGCTTTAATCTAGCTAGTGTGGGTAACGATACTAATGAAGATGTGGTAGTATAGGCTAGCGGCTTCAGTACAAGCCCACCAAGGACTCTTACTCAGGTTGCTTACAAGGACTCTTACTCTTACTCACCAAGGACTATACATACTCAGGTTGCTGGTCCACACTGAAGTCCATGCCACCACACTTTACACTACTGTTGTTACCCATGCTAGCTTGATTAAAGCTAGGCCGGGTGTGCCTACCTGTGCTACAATTACACCTGATTTGCAGGGTAGACATACCCTCCGGCCCTCTTGTTGACATCTGTGGTGATTCTCTGATTCCTTTATCTCCCATTTATCTATTTGTCTTGTCAACACCTGGCAACATCATAACTTCCTAGTGCTGACTACGTAAAGCAGACCTCCCTGCTTCAGCTCTCTTAACATCTCCTGTTGGTTGCTACAGCCCCACCCTTCTTCCCTCTTGGCATGCAAGTCCCCTTACCAACACATAGTTTATACCCAATTTTAGTGTAATCATAGTGTCTAGTGAATATAATGCAAAACCTCTACACAGTTCAGAGAAACTGGCAGCCTCTGCTGAGGCGTGACCTCAGTACTATACTAGTAGCTGCAGTGAAAAGGGTGTGCGAAGGAGGTTTTACCTCTTCAGCCTTTCTGCACTGCTAGACCGTGAACATTTGGGCCTTGTACAACTGGAATAGACTTTTCTTCATGCTTACCAGAAAGCTCCTCGGTCTAAGCTTGGGGACCTTCATCATTAGAATGTGCTTAGTTCTAAAACGCTTTTAGATCCCCAGAAAGGATTGGTGACATAACTTGGTATCCTGTTAGGTGTCAAGACAAAGAGATGGGAAAGTCACTCATTTGGCTGAGTAGCTATGAGTAATGTCACTACATTGGTGATTTGGAAGATGGGCAACCAAAGCAAGATTTCCACATTTTCTGATAGCAAACTGGTGGAGAAAGGTTAAATAAGGCACCAACTAATTCAGCAGCAAGGTCAGAAGTGAAAGCAATTCAAGTACATGGTGTACAGTTCCTGGGACAAACGTAGTGCAGATGTACTTGTGCAAGCAAGCAAATATAGCATAATGAGTCTTGGAACATGTGAATTAAAAATAGATGGTGTCTCTGTTTCCTGGGTTAGGAAGGGAATTTGAGAGCTATTGCAGAAAGAACCAGAGTGTGCATCAAAGGAGGCAAGTGATACGCAGCTGTATTTCAGTAGGAATGTATCTGGGATTTGATAGCGGTGATGCAGTACATAAAGGCACTACTAGATGGAACTTGCACAGTGTTCAGCATGCTATGTGTGCTGCTCTGGCGGTCAGAAGAAGGACTGCACCAAATATCAAGTCTTATGGATTGTAAAGGGGCAGGATTGACATAGATTGGACTGCACTTTTGCAGATGATGAATAGGGTTGATTTAAATTGACTTTACAGCTACAGACACTTGAGTGCTGGAATATGGTAACTTTTAAAGGAAAAGAAATAAGTGTCTGACACAGCGTGTCTACACATGGCTTTTATCTTCAATTAATTGATTGCTTATTAACTCAAGGTAGCTAACGCATTTGTTAAGGCCAGCATGGACGCTCTACAAGTATTTGTTCCAGGACACACACGTTTGTGGTGTACCCACAAGGACCAGCCTGGAGTCTTCACCAGCCTTTACAAACATATTAGCTACCTCATGTGGATGGGCAGTCCACTAACTCAAGCTAGAAAACTCAGGTGTGGCCCATTGAGTGAGCTACTGAAATGAAGTCAGCGAAGCCCTATTTCAGAATTAAGATCTTAGCTGCGCAAGGAAGGAAGAGAAAGTAGGGGGTTGGTCTGAGTGATGGGCGGCGCTGACATACAGTTACTTGTGTTGTGCTATTCTTACAGGCTTGCACTTGTGTGTGCTTAGAAACAGGAGTAATATTGGGATTGAAATGACCATGGGAGATTGCTTTCTGCTAATATGCAATCTCCATGCAAACTTCTAGCGGATTAAATGCAGGGGATTTGCCATGCACTGATGAGTAAATATTGTCATGGTTTCATCAGTGTCATGTTTTCATCCTCTTAGTAAAGTGACATTAGAGGAATTGCCTACAAGTGAGGACAAATAAGGACAGGGGGCGGGGGGGTTCCCTTTTGTAGAAGGCTGGCAGCTCCCTGGAGGTGACACTGTCTGATTTGGGGAATGGAGGGTTTGAGAGCTTCCTGTCTGTCCAGAGCAGTATTACAAGGGTGCTCAATTGTTAAGCCCTTCTGACCTGAGGATTGTCAGTGATCCTTTGAGTTGTACTTATGTGCTAGCAGAAGGCAAGAAGATATTTACAGCCAGTGTTTTTTTATAAACCTCTGAAAAGACACATTTTGCCTTAGAGTCTTGGTTTAACTGTATTGGCATGAGATTCTGCCTCTGTGTGTGTGTGAAGTGGGGAAGAAGGAGGCTGCTAACAATGCATGTGTAAGTGGTTTTGCTGTTTGATTTTTCCTGTCACTTGGCAGATTTCTTTTTCGTTATTGAAATTGAAAGGCATGAGTTGTTGCTTTAACAATTAAGACTGTTTGGCAAGCAGATGTCACTTCAAACACTTGAGGATAGAGAAGTGGGCTTCAAGTCAGGTGGAGATAAACTCCACATAATTACACACCAATTAATCCAGATATTGCACAAGCTTAAGTGGTAACATGGCTTTTGTTCCCCAAATGGTGAGGCTTCCCCAAGCAGTTGGTTAACTTCCCTTTTATCTTCTTTTCTAGGTTCAGCAGGACCTGTTCACCCGCTGGTGGATCCCTTGGCAGCTGGACCCCACTTGGCACGTTTCCCCTACCCGCCTGGTACCATCCCCAACCCGCTGCTAGGGCAGCCACCACACGAGCATGAAATGCTCCGACACCCGGTCTTTGGTGAGAACATTTCACTGACCTTCCTCTAGACAGCACTTCGATCCGAGCTGTAAACACTTTCGTCTGGTCTAAATGTGCAGTGGACGGAATTGGGAGCTTTAATTCTTATGCTTTTGCTTTACCGTTTTTAAACTGAACTTTTTTATGTTACAGTCTTTAGAGACCTCCTGTTTCATTGCTAATACTTCCCCTAGAGCTGAATCCTAGTAGCAGCTGTAGGGAAGCCATGAGGTATAGTGATTAGAACAGTGGGCAGACTGGAAATCAGTATTCTAATTCCCAGTTCTGCCACTGTTTTGCTGTATAACCTCAGGCAAGTTGCTTAACCACTCAGCGCATCTGTGTCCCCATCTGTGAAATGGGAATGTGGCGGGATAATGCTCTGCTTTACCTACCTTGCAGGGCACCGAGAACCAGTTAATGTTTGTGAAGGGCATAAATGTGATGTCTCCTGCAGGTACCCCCTACCCACGAGACCTGCCTGGTGCTATCCCACCTCCAATGTCAGCAGCCCATCAACTGCAGGCCATGCATGCCCAGTCAGCAGAGCTGCAAAGACTGGCTATGGAGCAGCAGTGGTTGCACGGGCATCCCCACATGCACGGTGGGCATCTACCAAGTCAGGAAGATTATTACAGGTGAGAGATACATTGAAGACGCAGCTAAAAGCTCTGTTACTATTTCCCTGAGTTTTTTCTCCTGAGAGGTCCCCTCCCCGCAAACATGTGGTCAGTGTGACCTTAATGTGCTTGGAGATCAAGCTTCAGAAAAAACTAATTTGGTGTGGAGGTGTCACGACATCACAGTCTCGGTGCTCTGAAACCGCCCTGAATGAAGCCAGGGAGGAGTGTAGTGTAGTGTCCCCACCACAGGACAGATTCACCAAGGCAAGAAGCCTTCTCAGCTTCAGCACTTCCTGGTCTGGCCTCGGCGCATTCAGCACCCTGTTCACACTGTAAGTGTCCTGCAGTGAGTCCACCTGTAAGGGACACCTGGGGAGGACTCAGCAGTGGCTCTCAGCCAGCATATAAAACAGAAGAGTTTATTAGTCGATGAGAACACAGCGTACAACAGATCTTCTTAGCACAGAAATCAGGAACATTCAGCAAAATTCATCTTGGGGGGATCCAGAGCTCAGAACCATGGGTTTCCCCCCTGAGTCCCAAAACAGGAGACTGACCAGTTTCCACCAGCCCAGGTTCAGTCACTCCCACCTGTCCTACCTCTGGACTTTGTCTCTTTCCCGGGCAAACAGGTCACCTAGTCTCTTCTACAACACCTTCAGCTAGCTCCTTGCAGAGAAGGGAGCCTGGCCATCATTTGCCAGGACACAAAGTGTCGGCCATTTTCTATGGCCCGGCAGCCAGTCAGCAGTCACGTCTGCCCTCTGGGGGTCTCTGCAATTATCACACACCCTTATCCCACCATCTAGATACTTGAGTAATACATAGGGGAAGCTGAGGCGCACACACACACAGTATTCAGCGAAAATATTAAGAACATTCCCACTTTGTCACAGGAGACTGGGACAGATTTTGGAAACTAGGTCAGAATAATTGGCGTAAGGAATAAACTAGCTTTGTCATGGGCTGCAGAATTAGCTTTGCTTTTAGTGACATTCATTATGATTGCCATTTCCCCGCTTCCTCCCCTTGAAGAATAAAAACCTCATGAACAGAAATAAGAGAGGAATTCACCAGCAAGTAAATCTGAACAAATTATTGATGGGCAACAGTTGGTGAAAGCATAACTAATACAGACGCTGGATGAATGGCTGGGCAGATCTCGACCAGTCATGCAAGTTCCTCCTCTCCCAAAATTATTATATTGCAATGGTTTTCCTCCTCTTTTTCCCCCATTTGCCTTCATTGGAAGACCTCTTGTTTCTGTTTTGCAATGGCAGCTAGCGATCTTCAGAAGGGGAATCGCCGCCTCCGGCATCCAGCAAGGTCCACTCTTTATGTTGCTTCGTAGCGAGGATGGCTGAGCAGCAGCCTGGCATGTGCTTGCCTCATGCCCCCTTTCCTTTGGTGTCTCAAACCTTGTCTGTGCTCTGGAAAATTGTGTGTTGTGACACCAGGTGACAGGACTGGCAGCTGACCTGATGCTGAACATGGTTTAGCTGCAAGTGTAGACAGGGGCAAAGCATGTTCAGCACCAGTTCAGCTGCACTGCTTGCTGGCACCTGCTGATAATCTCACTTGTGTACAGAAGACCCCGATAAACAAAGCGCATCATCTCCTGTGACTGACTGTGTTCTTCACCACTTGTTACCATGCTGGTTCTCCGTTCACTCTGAGAAATCAGACCTCCTGCCCCCCACCCATGTCCCCTTTGTGGCACTTTGATGCCCTTCCCCGCGGGGGGCCCCCCCCATTTTACAGTGAGGCTAGTATCAAAAGGCAACATATTGCTGAGCCACATGCCCTTTGTCCGCTAAAACACATTTTCTTTCTCTTTCAGTCGACTGAAGAAAGAAGGTGACAAACAGTTGTAATAAATTATTTATTTGTAATGCCGGCTATGGAAGCCCCAGTCCTTGGGAAGGAATGGAACATTTTTTACATACAATAAGAGCTGCAAAAGAATATCTTATAAAGATTTCTTTATATATTTAAATCTAAAGAAAACACCCACCTCCCCTACCAACAGCTAAAGACTTACTGGCATAAATAGTGTTCATTTGTAGAGAAGATTTCTCAAGACTGGTGTGGGCTTCCCTGCATGACCACCTATTCAGAAGCCTATTGAAAATACAGGACTGTTTGGAATTCTCAGAGAACTACCCTGCAATCTTGGGGGGGCGGGGGGCGGGGTGTTTTTGTTGGATTGATTTGGGGTAGGTGCTAGAATCAGGTTCACAACACGACAGTCACTGTGCGTGAAGAGACACTCAATGCATCTATATATATATATATATATATTAAAACCCGAAAAAAATAAGGATTGCAAGTAGGTGGCGTAACAAGCTCTGAATCCAAGTGCTATAATAATAAAATAATTACTTTTATTTTAATACATTGTAGGAAATCTTCATACTTTTAAAGAGAGCTCAGTTCTTCAGCATGGCTTTTCAAGTCTGTAAATAATGTTTTGGGTGGCGGGGAGGAAAAATAACAAAACTCCACAAATGTAACAATCTTGGTTTTTTCAGTAACATCACAAATCCTGATAGTGACAGAATACAGAGTTGATTTTTAATAAAAATAAATATATATAATTATCCCTTTAATTAAAGGGAAATAATGGGTGTCAATAATTTCAAATGGGCAAATGCTTGAAATTTGATTTGGTAGCAACAGTAAGCATTAAAGGCAGTTGCAGGGATAATGTTACAAATGACTGTTTCTGTTTCCCCACCCCCTTTTTTTTTCCCCCCATTATCATTCTGTCTTTCCATTCTGCAGATGACTTTTATTGAGTTCTGCTTCTCAGCAGTACAGATGTCCCTTGAAACTGGCTTGCCCTTTCTGTCTCTACTGTAGAGATTATTGTAAATTTGGCTGCAATCTGCCTCCTTCTATTGTCTTTTAAAAACAATAGTCTCGCTAAATTTGTGTTAAGCTATCTCTTTAAATTTACGCTAGTAGTAGCAAAAATTCTAAGTAGTAGTATCTTCCTTTAAATATGATGTGTAGCTCAAACTATTAAAGTCAGTGTTATGTGGGAAGAATTTTTGGACAGGGCCCACTTTCTCTGGCTTTTGTTTTACATATTTCTAAGGAGAGACTAGACAATTGGACTACAGAGTTGTGTATTTAAAGTTCTTTCATCAACACCAATAATCTAAATTTAACCTGTCTCTTACTGAAGGCTGCTTGTTTTTGGGGGCGTTTTCTAACATGTCTCAAGGTTTGTGTATCAAGGAACCTGCTGCTGTGGGATTAGCCAAAGGTATTTAGTAACATTGGTGACTCCCAACACAACAGGTTCATGCTGAATAGCCCAGATTGGCTGGAAGAAGAACTTTGCCCATGTGTGTCCATGGCTGATATATGGCAAAGGAGAAAGGGTGCACACAGTAGAAGAATAGGCATATATTTTTGTAGATAGCTTTGCTCGCTGCCTAAGCCAAGATGCACATCTTTCTTGAACACACACATACCAAAACCATCTTCTTGTTGTTGCATTAGCCATGTTTTTGATAAGGCAGAGGGTGGCGGATCCAGAGAACATCTGCATCTGCTGGTCATGTTTTCTACTGGTACATAACCTCTTCCATTCTCTCTCTCAACTCTTGAGGGCTGTAGCTCTGCTGTGGTAGACTGTTATATGTGGTGGTCATGTCATAGGACTGTATTGAGCCATGTTAGATAAACTTGTAGTTAATCATTCAGTCTTGTGGAAGGCATGGCATGAATGGTGCTTCACCACCACACAGGGCAGAAACCAACATTACCATGTTGCTACTCATTGGCTGCACTGACGGGTAGGTAATGGCACCGATTTATGAATTAAAACCTGCATCAGGGAATTCCAGGCTTAGTCTATCCATCTGTGTAGCATGTGTGTCCAAAGGAGGAGGGCTAGTTTCAGTTCCATCTCATCTCTTTTCTCATCCTTTCATTCCAGTTCTCCTTTTAATGCCATTTCAGTTCCTTAGAGTGAGTCAGTCCCATCAGAACTCTGTGTGAGCTCCTGTCTGCCAAGACTCCAGGGTTTGACACCTGGGAGTTCTCGGGCTTGGATACCAAGAGATTCACCCTAGAACCAGGAACTATAATATTTGTACATTACTTCCAGTCTCTGTCTCTGTCTGTGGTTGTGGGGTGAAATAGCATTAACACCTATCCAGCAAGGATCATGGCAGAGGTGCTAATAAAAATGTCCCTGGCCAACAAAGAGCATTAATGTACTGAAGGCTTTATTTAAGGAAATTTCCATCAAAATTCAGTTTTTTTCACCATCTAGAACTGGGGAAGGGCAGGCAGGACACCACCACAAATCGCACATGATGCTGCCTCTCTATTTCAGTCTTTTTTTTTTTTTAAGGAAAAAGCTGTTGATTCCTTCATGTCCTTTCTCCTTCCATTTTTCCAAAGATCAAAGTAGTGCTTTGCAATCCCTATTCAAAAAGCTGTCCCTTGATCTTTTTTTTTTTTTTTTCAGCGTAGTAGAATCTTTTATGTTTCTGACATCGTGGCACAAAGAAGCTCTGAGATTCTTCCACCTCAATCCAGTGATTAACTACAGCTTTATTTGCAATGGCTTTTGAAACCATCTTGGTGTTCGATGCCCTGTTATTATAACCCAGACCTTTTAGTTTCCTTTCAGAAATCTCTCATTTTTTCCTCTGTTTTGAAGATTTTTTTTATTTTGCTTTCGTGTTTCTGAAACGTCTCTTGTTCTATGTCGTCATAGTTGAGCTTGTTTCACTGCACCGTTAAAGCAGAGTGTACATTCTGACTGCTACATTTATATATATCTTGAAGCTTAATGTATATATGAGTAGTTTGCCATGGGATAACACAGTGTAAACAGAGTAGAAACCCAGAAATCGTGACTTCTGTGTTCTCTCCATTTGAGTATTTTGTAATTTTTTTGAAATATTTGTGGACATAAATAAAACCAAGCTACACTACAGCAGCCAGGTTTTGTCTGCAAGTGGAGTGTGTCTGTTACTTGAGATGAGTGGGAGAGGGCGTGATAAGGGGGCAATGGCATGAAAGTCCTGCCTCTTCTAACAACTGCACATTTACAAGCAAAAGCAGATCTCTCTCTTCTCTTGTTTCTCAACCCGGCTTCTCTGTTGTTAGCTAACCCTAGTGTCTAGCCTTCACACATAGTGTTATGCTACCCTGTGTTTGCGCCTGAGCTGAATTCCAATGTGCATAATTGCATTTTGTCTACCTGGGTCTAGCTAAATGCTCCAGGGGGATCCTTGCACCAATTCTGCACCCTTCGCTTAGGCTTTTAGCAGTCAAATTGAAAATCACGTACATTTAGGGATGTGGTAAACGTAATTGTGGCTAAAAGGGGTTCTTGTATCTGTATTGGAGACTGACTTTGCCATTGATGTGGGTGAGGTCCAACCAGTAGCTAAAGTAGATAGAAACATGAGCCAAGGAAGAGTGGGAGTTGAAGGGAAGCACTGTGCCCCCTCACCCGGGAGAGGACATCGGCTGCTGTTTGCAGAGTGTGGCCCAGAGGCTGCGCTCTGTCACCTCTTCCTTGTTTAACTCACGGGCCAAGCATGTTTGAAAACGTGCTCTGCCCAGGTCTGGGCACTGCTTGTTAACGTGATCTGAATACAGTCTGGCCCTGTCCACAGTGGCTCCAGGAGCCAGGTTTAGAGCATGAATTTTGAATGCTTTTCTAATACTGCTTTGCTTTGCTCAACCTTTGTTACAGTGCAATTTGACTACAGTTGAGTTAATACATGGTGGCTTTGTCAGCCTTCACAGCACTTTGAAGTCACATGACTTCACCATTCTATGTTACTCACAATTACAAGCTGCCTAAAACCCAGCAAAACAACTGGGGGGGGGGGGGGAGTTCGTGAAAATTTTCAAAACAAAAATGCAAAAACTTTCAGTTGAAAATTCTTGGCTCCACCTCTTAGGGTGTGACTACACAGCAAAGGGAAAACCTGCCACTGCCCGTGCCAGCCGACTCAAGCTCACAGGGCTCTCGCTGCAGGGTTATTTCATTGCTGTGTAAATTTCCAGACTCAGGCTGGAGCCTGGACTCTAGGACCTTGTGGGTTGGGAGGGTCTCAGATCTTGGGGTCGTGTTGTCTACACAGCAATGAAACAGCCCCGCGAGCCTGAGCTGGCTGGCACATGCCAGCTTCAGGTTTTCCTTTGCTGTGTAGACATATCCTTATGGGCTTTGGGCTGAGCTCCATGACTCCAATTCAAGCTAATGGGAGCTGTGGATACTTAACTCTTCTGGAAAACAGGCCCTGTGTGATCTTGGTCAAACTGCTGAACTTCTACCAGTATCTGCCTGTTTCCCCTTCTGTAAAACGGGGATTATACCATAAGGTGATCCTAAAAAAGTTGAAATGTGTCTTTATTATCGAAAAGTTGCTGTGCAGAGTGAGTTACATGATTTTAAACAGAAGAGAGGAGGATACTTTTCCACAGTGGGTCGGATTCTGAGGTTAAATGTCTCCTTGTGTTACCGCAGACTCACCATCATGCGGGTGGCCACCCCGGAAGATAAAGTGCCCCATTGCCTGGGTTTGCTTGGAGCAGAAGGGGCAGCTGTTGTGGCTAAAATCAAAAGGGAAGTTAAAGCGGCCTGTTTCAAGCAGCTTTTCTAGTTATATTGTGTGGTGTCTTGTAGGGGAAGGTCAGTGGCTCCTGAATGTGGTTTTCTCTGGCTGGCCAGACACGCTTGCTCTGTTGTATATATTGTGATTCCCTTTTTTTAAATTCTCTGTGCTTCATGGAACTTAGCCCAAGCTGCTCTTCCCCCTTACTACACGTTGTGGAAGATAAACCCTACAGGGATGAAGCCCAAATAAAAGGACTTTTATTGCCCTATAAATTGAACTGCCCCAGGGCATGTGGTTTCCCTTTGAGCGCTCTGGCTAAGGGGGTGGAGGACTTGATATCATGTGGCTGTGCTAGATTCAGAAACGCAAACCTCCGTTCTAACACCATGCCAGCTGTAAACAGCCATGTAGTCCCATGTGTTCACATGTGATCTAGGGCAGCGAATAGCCCTCCGCACCGTCCGCCAGTTGCATGGAGAAATGGCTGCAGCCAGATTTCGCCCCCAGGAGTTTGTCTCTTTGACCTTCTTCCAAGACAGAAAAAATACTCCCAACGCTTGCCATAAAGTCTCAAGTCCTTATTGTTTAGATAAAGATCATAGCCAAGACACGTATAGGTGATAAAGCCACAGGAGAGAGAGAAAACAGGAAGCTTCTTTTTACAGAGGAAATTGGCTTGTGAAATATTAGTTTAATTAGCGTAAAGGGCAATAAAATCCAGAACCTAGGCAAATTCTCAGTTTTCTGTTAATTTTGCTCATGGAGGGAATCAATGTGTTGATTCTCGTGAAAGGTTTATTTGTATAGTGATCAGCTCCACAGCGAGTCCCAGGCACTTAGCTGGCATGGTCCTCCGTTCTGGCACATATCTGACATTTGGCTGTAAAGCCGGGGGCTGGGGGGTCTTATTTGACTGTCTTCTCTGGAAATCCGAGATCAAACTTGGTTTAGGCCACAAATATTAAACTGAATTTGTTCATCTCAGCCAGGCGCCTACTGGATTTTTGCCTGCTGCCTCAAGCCCTGTTGTGTTATGGGGCTATAGGTGGTCTCCAGTGTGGGGAGGAAAGCCCCCAGGTTGAAATGACAGACGAGACTGCAAAGTCAGGACTGAGGTGTTGTGTCACGGTTCTCCGGCAGAAAGTTTGATGTGGTTCTGGCTATGCCTCATTCCCAGGCTCTTCCTCTTGCCTTGCAAAAAGGGGAATTACAGCAGCTCCCCAAAGGTAAATTTCCGTGTATGAATTTGCATCGGAGGGTTTCTTATGCAAGCCAACTGTTTTTTATATGACTGCTTTATTGAACAACAGATGTATCTGTAGCAACTGAACCTTTTTACATCAGCTTGAATCTTGGCTCTGTAACCGACCACATTCTGTAACAGGTCCCCAAATTTTAGGGCATGCCTCCTAGGGGGACGTGGAGGAACGTTTGAGGGGGCATGGCTGGGGCCTGGGTCAGCCCCCACTGGGGGCAGAGAGGGAGCGCCACCCAGCTCTGCTCCTGGCCTGGCGCCATGGTTCCCGCCTGAGGCTTTGCTCCCGGCTCCGCTGCCAGCTGTGGATCCAGCCTCAGCCCCCTTGCCCCTGTCCATGCCCCCCCCTCCCAGAGCTGCAGTCCTGCTCCCAGCTCCAGTGGGGGGGGGGACAGGTAAGGGGGGGCATGAGGTAAAAAGTTTGGGGACCACTGCTCTATAATATAGAGGGGCCATCTTGGTTAACGGTATTCTGAGATTCATGCTGGTCTAGCCCTTTGTATCACGGCCTTGGTTCTAGTACAGATCTGTGAAAAGCACACAACAGGCAGATCCCAGTAATTAGTTCAGGGAGATGCACTGATAATTATTTGACTCAGACTTCCCCAAAGCTGTCTTCACCCTCCCTCTCCTATTAACCAACGAAAAAGCTTTCAGCTACTGTCCATCTTGAGAGGGTAAACTGCTAGCTTTTTGCTGGTTGTTATGGTATTGCAGTAACTCTGAGGAGCTCCCGTGATGGAACAAGACCCCATTGTGCTAGGTGCTGTACAAACAGAACAAAAAGATGGCCCCAGTCCCAAAGATATTACAATTTTTTGCCTTCCTTCCCAAGTCCTGCTCACACCAGACAACTACTTCCTACCCCTGCAGCTAGAGATGAACACAGGCTCTGACAAACCTTTGGACTGGTTGAGATTTCATACAGAATTGAGCCAACAGAGTTTAATCTGGAGGATTCCAGTTTACCTGGACTGAGAGCTAGAGGCAGACACTAGTTTGCTTTAAATGTCAGCGGGTACGTTGTTAAATGCTGATGTATCTGAGCTGGGGAATGTGCAGGTTTGGTGAAGAGTTTGGGCTCGGGAAGGAGTATTCTATTTATTAGGCTTTCTTAGAGGCAGCCATCCACCAATTAGGAGGCAGCAGCTGGGCGTGGCCCACCTATAGCAATCCCGGAGGCAGCTGGGCAGGAGACTGATCCGACTGTCTCCTTCTGGAGTCCAGGGCGCAGCCTGCTGGGAGCCCAGCTGGTTGCTTCGGTCGTTTGGAGCCGCTGGGTGCACACCGGCCCCCTGCTACTGAGCGCACTCTTGGGCGGTGGCCGTTTCAGGCACTTCAGGCTGCTCCCTACACGGGTGGGGTCTGTGCCAGGGAAAGCCAACGGCTCAGCTGGCCTGCCGTTGGCGGTTCGGTACCTGTGCGCCCGTCGCGTCTGCCTGCAGCACTTGGGTCCTGCACTTCCTGCTGGGAACACAGTGCAGGTAAATAAACCCGAGCGCCTTTTCTTTAGGGGTCGCCGCTGGACATACAACAACCCCCCCGGCGCAGCACAAGAATTAAACAAACCGAAGGCCCCGCTCTGTTAGGGAGGGCGAGGCGAGCGCATGCACAGGGGAGTTTTTCCTTCGGGAACGGCCGCTCAGCTGTCTGGCAGGGCGAAGGGGACGGCCTGCTGGCTCAAAGGGCTGCTGCTGACCCCAGCGAGGCAGAGACGGGTGAGCGGGGGCGCCTGGCCGCTTTCGGACGTTGCTCCGAACGTTGGGTTCGGCCCGCGTTGCTCCAACAGGAGCTGTTCTCCTAGGAGTCCCGCCTCAAGCGTACGGGGTCACCACCGGGTCACGGACCCAAGAAACAACATTTTCGGGGGGGCGGGGGGGGAAATGTGTTTTTGTATTGCCGTAGGGAAAGCCCCCTCAGACCGGCTGCTTTCCTCATTCGCCTGCCACCTGGGGAAGGAAGAGCAGCCAGTCGGCTGCTGCAAGGCGCTCACGCGCTCCCCTCAGGAGCTGACGGCCTTCCCAGGAGGGAGCAGAAAGAGCCTGGCCCCACAGCTCTGGGCTGCTCCGCTCCCTCCTCCCCCAGCTCCTCCTGTGAGCAACAAGATGGCTCCTCTGCGCCACACCCCAGCCTGGGGAGGAGGAGAGGGGACCCGGCTGCAGGCCCCATCTCAGGCCTGGGAGTGGGGCCGCTAGGAGCGGCTGGAGCAGAGGTGAGGCTGTGCAGGGGCGGGGGCAGAACTGAGGTAAAATTGGTGACGGGTGGAAGGAGCAGAATTGATGGGGGGGATGGAGAGGTGAGGGGTGAGGATCAGACCCTCACTCCTTTGAAACCATTTTAGACACTGCCAAGGACGTGGCTCTGCAGGGGCCATATGCGCTTTCTTCATTCCTCGTCCCCTGTAAGGCACAAGTGACCACAAGAGGTTTGGGAGGAGCCTAAGCGTTTTCCCATGTCTTTGCCAATGTCTTTTACTAGGGGAGTCACTTACCCTAATTGTCCCCAAAACACTCTGCGTGTGTAAGCTCAGAGGGAAGAGGCTTTCTGTTGCCTGGGGTTTCAGGTTGTCCTTTGCACACTGCAGCTGTGTTTCACTCTCCTCTCTTCTGAACGCAAATTAATGAGGTTTGATTTTTGCTCATGGCGTTGGCTTTACAAAACACATGAGAGAAAACGACATAAAACAGGCTACAAGTCCCAAGCGGACAATATAAGTCGGCTGTTTGGGGGGGATTCGGTTGTGCCCATGGCTGTAGAACCGGAGCTGCTGTGCAAAATGAACCACTATCGTTGCCCTACCAAACCAGTTGCTCTCACGTATTGTCCCTCCCTCTTATGCCTCCTTCAAAAAAAAAAAAAAAGTGTTAAAAAGTGGGCAAAAATGATCATGTGTGAACTGACCCTAGCAAGCCTGGCACACCTTACCCTAATGACAGCCATCAAAAGATTCTAGCAGATGTATCCAAGCAAGGGTTCCAAAGACTGGATTTCTGAACCAAAGCAGCCATGTCCTCATTGATATTATTTACAAAGAACCTGGCAGATAAGGAGAGGTGGGCTGCCTCCTGCAATGAGCATGATTAAAATCTAGTTTATAGCCAGATGGGACTGAGATGGGTAACGAGGGCAGCTTGGCCAATCGGCAGTCTTTAAGGGAGTGTCAGTGCCTTTGCTTTACCTGAAGTGTCTTCTAAGACCTGATGGTAACAGTACTGAAAACATGCATTCTTGCAAGGAAATTCATAGCTATCTAGTCCATCAAACAGTCTTTCCTCCCGCAATCAGAAACACCAATGAGAAGCATCATCTGGGGAGAAGGTGGAAAGGTACAACACCAAAAGCCCTGGAAATCTTAACTGCCTAGACAGTGAAATACTGAAAGGCGATTCCACATTCAGAATAACCACACCCAGGACAGGGTGGTTTGATTATCCCATTGCAAGAAAATCCCTAACATGGGGAATAGGCTCAAAGGAGCGTGCAAGTCCTAAGGCACTGAGCCAAATTCAGCACTGATCTAAGCAAGAGCATCTCCACTGAAGTCACTGTAGATAGTTGCCATTATTCACCTCTTTTTCTGCCATGTTTAAGTCAGGAGTAAAGCAGAACTCCTTGTATACAGGACCGTGTAAATGAAAGAGGCTGCAAAAGATTTGAGCAATGGGTGACGTTACCGTCTCCCACTTCAGTTGATTGCGCTGGGACTTGGCAGCTTCTGAAAACCACTGGGTGATGCCATTCTTATTATTTATCATTTCTTTAAATATGTATTCGGTGCTTTCGCCCACAGCAGTGTCGCTGGAAAGAGCCAGGCTTTGCGAGCAAGGAACAGAGATTCTAAACTCTGCCCTGCCCCTTGCTGCCACTCCAAGGCTGAGTTTTCTGCGCTGTGGAGCTGCTAGGGTAAAATTAGGGAGCAAATTGGTGCATTCGCCTTGGGAAATAGCTCTGTGTGATGGCAATGGAGCCACGGTTCCTTTTGCCCAGGGACTTGGATTTCTCAGAACAGACTATTAATCAGATCTGAGAGACAAAAATTTCTCTGGCATCACAAGGTGTTTAAGTGAAGCCTAATTACGAGGTCTGTGCAATTACAAGCAATGGAATTTAATGTTCTGGGCCTGATGATTTTTCCACAGATGATGTGATTTAACATATACCTTCTGAACACTCAGACAGGGTTTTTTTTTTATTCAGGTTACACTGTCATCTAACTCTGCTGTCTCGGCCTTCTGTTCACTTCCACTATGCCCCAACCAACATTAACTCCTTCACTGCTGGATCCTTTTTTGCAACAGACCATGCGAATGATTAATATTGACATTTTAAGATGAATCAGGAGAAAGGGGGGAACTTGACCCAGTCTTGCTTAATATACAGTATAGGAGAACAAGCTTCAACCCCTTTTGTTAGTGCAACAATTTTTGTCCCTCCCCATGTGTTTGCTCTGTGACAGTGCCCACTTGTGGGGGAGAAATAGAATAACATTAGCTGGAGAGGGAACAGCTCGGTCAGCTAAGCATCTATTTTGGAATACATGAATTCCCTAAATACACAAATTCAAATCCCAGCAGGGTCTACTCATCCCTGCATCCTTCAGAGATAGGAAACTGTGTGGTACTCACCTTATCCATGGGCCAGATTTGTCCCTGGTCCGTGTATGGGTGCACATAAGGAAGGAGGGCACAAGGACACATGTTCTGACTCCCTTTTAGCATAGGTCCACAGCGCCCCCAAGTAGTCAGGAGAGGAGCAGGGGCTTGGCCTAGGTTCTTTGACCAGTCTCAGCCCCATTCCACTCCAGCTGTGTGCTGGGAGCTTTTGGGTTGCTCCCCTTCCTCCACGAGGTTTCAGGGGAGAGTGTGTGGAGTTTGAGAAGCACATGGGGGCCCTACAGGAAGAAAGACTCTATTGAAACATCAGGTATTGTGACAGTCTGTAGAGCTGTAGTCTGGCTGTTGTGAAGGGTCTATCTGATGTATACAAATCCATGTAACAGAGAGGGCCCTGCTTCCAGTGCATTTTGACTTAGCATGTTGCATGGAATCGTTCAGTCCCTGGTGCCAACAGGTTATTTCTTAGAGGAGAAGAGTTAGAAAGACACCCACTCTGTTGGACGAGGGGAGCCCACGTTGCAACCTCTGCTGCCATTTAGAAGTCTGGGTGTGGGAAGAATGGCGGGTGGAAGGTCAAACATGACAGATTCTAAGGGCTGGCGTGAGGTTGCTGTAGTCTGACTCCCCTCTTATAGCAAAGCGTTACATAATGCTTCTAGGCCAGGATAGATAAACTGGGGATCCTTGCAGGTAAGAGTACTTTGGCAGGGTAGCACCGCAGCACCATGCTGTGCCTATTCTATAGATTAACCAAGACTCCCCATCACCAGAGCTGCTAAGCCGGCACCTCTCTAGAAGCATTACGTTCTCACCAATTGCAATTTAAAAAATAAATACACTGGCTGCAACAGGGGCTCTTGGTGAATTCTCATTCCTACAGCTTGACACTATTCATGATTCTATGCTATTTCTCAGGCTGTTATCCTGGGGTCTCTTGTTGGAGCTGCAGCACTGGGTTATATACGACAGGAGACTTTAGAAGCCTCGAAATCAGCTGGTGGAAGTGTGTTCTCTCTCTCTTCCAGCAGGTGGCTGCCGGAGGCCTGGTCTACAATTTAAAGTTTTACCAGTGTAACTATATGGTATGACTTGAGGCACAAGCTCCCTAGTCTGGATGCACTTACACTGTTATAAGGGTGACTTAGCCTAGTCTAGATGTTCCCGTTCCTGTATGTGAATAGCCAGGCTGCCCTAAAACTCCTTTTATCCTAGTATAACGGCATGCATGGTGATGGCGGTTGTACCTCTTTAACTGTACTGATATGCTAAAGCAGGACAACGTTCTAGCGTACACAAGTCCTTAAACTGAGGCAGCAAAAGAGCACAAGTCACCAGCGTGTCTCTCTGCACTTTGGCTACAGCTCCTCAGCCCATGCCTGGTCGGAACGTCGGATCTGAGTGATGATGGTTTCTGCAGGCACGCCCCTGCCCCCAGTCTGAGCTCTAGATGAGCATGTGTGTAGCGTGGTGGGAACATAATGTGCTGTGTCAAGGCAAAAGGGTTACAAATACTAAGGTTTCCCCCAAGACAAACTCGCACCTGGGTGCCTTGTAAACAGCCTTGTACTGTAGAGACTGGGTTCCTCTTTGTCTGTGGTGCTTGAATGTGGGCACCATGATAGCCCTCAACACGTCGGCTTTAAGGGGAGTTGTCTGTTCTGTGCTCTTTGTATTGAGTCATTTGCTTATTCCCCCTGTGCCCATCCGGGTGGAGGGGCCACATGGACCAGCCTACAGTGCTGCCTCCACTCAGGCATGTGAACAGTGCATAGAAAATCACGGGGCAAAGGCAGCTCTCAGGCAAGCTTCCTCCAGTGTTCTTGCCCCAAATTTCCCAGCTCCTCTCCTGAACCCTTGTGTGCTCATTGTGCTGTGTGTGTGGCTGCTGTCCCTGTCCCCAGAGGTGGCTGCATTTCAGCGCTAAGTGGCTTTCCACTCAGTTCATTTGTCAAGCATCTTGCAGTCCCGGGGGATGTAATGCACCATGTAAATGTAAGAGATTAGGCCAGCCCTTCAGCAGGTGTCAGTCTGCATTGGCGTGCCGGTGGAGCCATGACACTTCATAGCTGCAGAGAATCTGACCCATTCCGGGGTGTTTTGTATATGTGTCAATTCTCAGCTAGCACGGAGATAGAAATACAGAAGTATGTCTACAGAGCGTCCTTGCACTGGGAGGGCCAGCTTCTTGGCACATGATAGGTCTCGTGCTGATCTTTGGGGTGATGCTGCTTTCACCTGTAGACGTCACCTTGCTGCATACATGCTGGCAACAGTTACATGCGACTCTAGACCACAGCAAACTCATAGTTTGACCATGGGGTTTTCCTTCCCCTTCTCTTGTCTAATGTTAAGCTCCCCAGTCTTGTTAATTTCTTCCAGCGATAGTATATGGTGGCTGGGAACTACTGGGAGAAGCTGCTATAGAAACACCTTCATCTAAATGTAAATGTTGCTTCCCTGCCTCGGGCTGGCTTTAAAAGGCTTTTTCCTTGGGAAGTGGCTACAAGGTAATGGTCCCAATCCATTTTATTCATGTCAAGCAAAGGTCTTTTAAATGTTTATTGAAATGTATTGTTCTAGGGTGACCGGGCCATGATCATTTCTCAAGCGGGTGCCTCGGAGGCAGCGAGAAATAGGGAGTGGAAAGGGGAGGGAAGGATGAGAAACTGAGGACCTCTGACTGAGGAGTGTTATAATTTTCTGCCATGAAGCAACGGCTCTGGATTGCAGATACCAGGAGGAGGCTCTGTGCATATGAGTGGGGCAGTGGCATGAAAACCTATTTGCATGGAACATAGCATGGTCCCCTCTGTGCTCCTCTCCTTGCAGTGAGGCAGCCTGAGAAATCTCATGGCACTTCGGGGTACTGAAGAAAAGCATCCAGGTCAGAGTGCTTCTGTGACATGAGGGGGAGTCGGTCTGAGTAATTTTATTGCTGGCAAAAGGCGCTAGAGTGAAAGTTCTGGAAAACTCACTCCTTTGTATGCACAGAACAGAAAACCAGCTCGGGGCCGGGTCAGCTTGCTTTTCTCCATCACTGCCCTACCAACGTGCTTCAAACCTGTCCTATGGGTACAGGTCACAGCCCAATCTTTAGTCTTTGTGCTTAGAATTGCCAATTAAGGTGCCTTTGTGGTATGAACACCTGTTCACTAGGAGCTAGCTCTAGACCACTGTTTCATTTTACACAGAATGCTGTATCAACCTGGGGATCTTTTCGTAACCTGGGCGAGGCTAGAACTTGGAAGTGAAAGGTCCCAGTACCAAAGCCTTGGTCCGTCCCAGGTGGATTGTAATGCTGACTCTAAGAGGAAAACGTATTTTGTGCCGCTGTAGAAAAGTTTGCTGCAGAACTGAGCACTGGTGTGCCTCAGAAATCAGAGGGCCTTGCTGCAGGATTTAGAGCCAGCTTTCTGCAAGGGACCTCCACGATCAACATAAACCCAATTAAAGACCCTGATTAACGCTGGTTGCTGCTGGAGATCGTAATTTGCATATGCCCAGGATGAGGCAATTATATTCAGAGTAATGAGATCTGTCCTGTCCATGAACTTATTGACATGAGTCATGATCATGGCCCCAATTGTATGCACCCCAATAAACTAGGGTGCAGAACCCTTTCCACCTTTGAGCAGGGGAGGGCATCTTCTGTCCTGTGGCTGCTTTGTCCAAGACTTACCTTAGCCTGGGCTTCAAGAAATTGAGAGACTTCAGGAACAGCAACCCATTCTGAGGCCCTGGGTTTGACCAGGATTGGGAAAATAAATGTTCCCTGCCACATCACATGGATCGTCTCCTAAAGCCATCCTGCCTGGGGGAGAATGCCACCAGTAGCAGAAGGCCTCCTGGCCCAGAGTCAGTTCCTCATAGACAAACACAAATCGTCACTTGGATGAAAATGGAGGGAAAGGGCTAGAGACCCATCTCCATGATAAATGTCGAGTTACTCTGCATTATGTCATGTTTACATCAGGCCAGCTGAGACTAGAATGTGGCTCAAGGAGCACACTTGGAGCTAGATCTTTCTCAACATGCTCTTGCCTTTAAACAAAGCTGGGGATTTATGAACAGAGAGACATCCTCCCCCTTCCCCAGACTCCAGCCATTCACATGGCTTATTCACTCCTTCTCCTAGACCTCCGGCAAAGGAGTCAGTATCTGATGGCAAAGAGGGGAAGCATGAGTCTTGTTCCCCTGATCAGAGCACTAGCCTATAAAGCCACATTGCAATGGTCCAATTTTTCTTGGCCTTTGGAAACAAGTATCAAAGCGAGGCCTAGTTAATATAAGGCCACCAACATAATCCACTTCATTTAGAGAACCCATTGCTCTGCAGGCCAATCAACAAAGATTCTACATCTTTCACTGCTTCCTGCTCTACAGCCAGTGTCTGTCTAGGAGCAGAGCTCTGTGGGATTGGGTTTGGAGGATTGTAGCAGGGTGTTGGGGTGGTGGGGGGGATGGTTATTGAAAGAGTTGGCTTTAGTGATCTGAGCATCTGGTCAGAAAAAAGTTGGACTCCCTGGAATCAGAGATTCAAATTCCAACAGAGTCAATTCCTTTCCATGGCAGGTAAATTGAGTTTGGCCAAGGAGGTGTTATTTACTCCTCCTCATAACAGAAGAACTAGGGGTCACCAAATTAAATTAATAAGCAGCAGGTTTAAAACAAAAGGAAGTTTTCCTTTACACAACGCCCAGTCAACCTGTGGAACTCCTTGCCAGAGGATGTTGTGAAGGCCAAGACTATAACGGTTGAAAAAAATTGGTAAATTCATGGTGATTAGGTCCATCAATGGCTATTAGCCAGGATGGGCAGGGATGGCGTCCCTAGCCTCTGTTTGCCAGAATCTGGGAATGGGCGATGGGATGGATCTCTTGATGATTACCTGTTCCATTCATTCCCTCTGAAGCACCTGGCATTGGCCTCTGTTGAAAAACAGGATACTGGGCTAGATGAACCTTTGGTCTGACCCAGTATGGTCATGCTTATGTTCTTACTGTGTGAGCGTCCTTCAGATGAGAGCTTAAAAACTAAGGTCTTGCTTCCAGGGATGGAAGATCCCAGAGCATTTTGTCCTTGGCCAAAGTTCTCATTCCTCACCTGTGTTGAGTAGTGTGCTGTGTAACAGTTGTCCGCTGCTGGTCCAGCCCTGAACTGGCTATAATTCAGTGGTGTCTTACATGTGTAGGGTTCTGTGAAAGCATTTCAGGTTCCTTTGTGGTGAAAGCCACAGGTGAAATAGTCTCACTTCTTTTTCTGCTGTGGGTTTGATCAGTGCAATAAGCAGGATGCTGGATATGCCATGAGATCCAGAGCAATCCTACTACCTTTGCCTAAGCGAAGAGAATAGAGAGATAGCAAGCCCTTAAACATTGCTACAGCTGAGGGCAAGAGAACCCAGCCAACCACACTTTATCCAGACTTTGGAAAGGACTGAAGGTCACAGAGGGAGGGAAGTCTAGGAATGAAATGGGAAATCCAATTAGCAGTTGCTAGGCCTAAGCTAGCTGTTTCCTTACTGCACGCCGTATTCCACGTCAAAGCCTGAACACTGCCCGGTGTCTCTTGCTGAGAGCCATGTGCACCAGGCCTTGTATGTGCTGTGGTTGTTTGCCTGAACCTTTGTTTCAGGATGAATCTTAGTGACGTGCCTGAGACAGGGAGCAGATAATAGTCAAGTGGAGTGTACCAATTTACCCAACCCTGCTGATGCACCTCAATCACTGCAATGCTGTCGTCTACTCCTGATCCAGAACTAGCTCCAGCATTCACCAGTCATGCCAATTCACTGAGCTGAATCGTGAAAGTTAGGAGAGTCCTTTAGGACTTGAGATAATAGTCTAGCTGGGTAGAGCAGAGGACTGGGAGCCAGGAGTCCTGGATTCTTTTCCCAGCATTAGGAGGGGTTATACCATACTCTAGCTGGTTATAGCCAGGAACTGGGAACAGGACACCTGGATTCTGCTCTGTGTGTCCGCTCCCGCATCTGTATGGTGGGAATAGTGATATTGACCTCCCTTGTAAAGCACTAGGACAGGGGTGGCCAACCTGAGCCTGAGAAGGAGCCAGAATTTACCAATGTACATTGCCAAAGAGCCACAGTAATACATCATCAGCTCCCCCTCCCTCCCCGCACCTCCTGATCAGCTGTTTCATGGCATGCAGGAGGCTCTGGGGGGGGAAGGGGGAGGAGCGAGGGCATTGCAGGCTCAAGGGAGGGGGTGGGAAGGGGTGGAGTGGGGGCAGGGCCTGTGGCAGAGCAGTGAGCACCCCCCCGCCCCCCCCCCGGCACATTGGAAAGTTGGCGCCTGTAGCTCCAGGCCTGGAGTCGGTGCCTGTACAAGGAGCCTCAGATTAACTTCTGAGGAGCCGCATGGGGCTCCGGAGCCACAGGTTGGCCACCCCGATCTAGGAGATCTACTGATGAAAAGCCTTATGTAAGAGCTAGGGATGACGACGACGACGATGACTTCCCTTGTTTCAGCATGGTGAGGCCAAATTCATTCATGTCAAAGTGCTTTTGAGACCCTTACGTTATTTCTCGGTGCAGTAGGAGACTATTTAGAATCACATGTCATTTTAGCCAGGGTTTGAACCCAGACCTCTTGGGGTAAAAAGTCTTTACTGTTAGCCCAGTGCACTCTCATAGTACTCTCCGTGCAAAGTCATGTCAATTGGGTAGGACGTCCATTGTCATCTGGCATGCAGACTCCCTGGAATCACAGGTTCCAGTTCCAGCAGAGTCCTCTTCTTTCCATGACAGGTCAATTGCCATCATTGTCTGGGCGTCCTTCGCTATTGTCTCAGTAAGATGAGGATTTGCCGTGCTGGGATTCTAATACCATTGGCCAATCAAGACTGGTATTCTGCCTCTGATGGAGCCAGTGCCTGGTTGGAGTGTTACCACTGACTTCAGTGGGAGTCCTGAGGCCAGTACTGACTGCTTCCCACCCTGGTGTGTAACACTCAAATCTCTACTAGTGTGCAGACTTCAGTGGGTGCCCTCCTTGTATTTGCTAGTTCTTCTAGTGCCGAGAGCTTCTGCACTTAGTATTTAGTCTGGTGGAGCCAAAACCTAGAGCTTCAGAGGAGGATGAAAAATGAAGCCCACAGTGCTCCTGACCAATCTGCAATGCCATGTGAGAGTTTGGGCCAGATTCTGCTCTTGGTTACACCAGTGTAAAACCAGAGGCGCGCCACTGGAGTAAGTAGTGAGACTGGATTTATACTGGTGTAACTGAGAACAGAATTCCCGCCTCCCTTCTTCCCTCCCTCCCTCCCTCCTCTCCACCAGCTGTGTCTATTTAGTTTGTCAGCTCCTTGGGTCAGGGACCATCTTTTGGTTCTGTGTTTGTACAGCACTTGGCCCAATGTGGTCCTGGCCCAGGACTGGGGCTCTTCGGTGGGACTGCAATATGAATCAGAGAGAGAAGCTCTAGCTGTAAAGTTCAGGGGGGCTCAGATTTGGGTTTGGAGTCTGGGCCCATCGCTCACTGTCAGAACTTTACGATAACCAAAACCCCTCTAAGACCGCCCTGCTAAGCACTTGGGAAATGATCACATTGAGGCTTAACTCTGCCCTCTTGTGCATGTGCATTCACCAGTCTTTATTTACACCGTAACATGCTATTAGTCCAATAATACAATGTAATACCATATAGATTTCCTACAAACGGAGAGGCACACGTGTAGCCTCTTGTCCTGTGCTCATCTGCGTATGCGAGCCTGAGTTCATGAGTCACCTGTAGCAGGCTTTCTTGAACGATAGGACCTGGACCGTTCCTGGTCAGGGCCTGGGACTCTTGTCTGACTGTGGTTTTAGTTTATGATCTTGAAAATAAGAAGATGCAGATGACTGGCTGGGATCCCTGCGTGGATTCCCACACCCAGCTGGGCTGCAGGAGCTCAGCAGGGCTTCTGGCCACTGGAGTTCTCTCCTACTCCACTCTTGGTGCCTCCTCTGTGCCCCTCAGTCCACACGGAGATGCCTCATGCCTTGCTGTCAGGGAGGGGAAGGGGAGAGAAGAGGGTGGGAGCCAAAGGAAGAGCAGGATGGGGGAAGAAGAGGACTCAAGGGAGAACAAATTGCAAAGCAGGCAACAGGCAGGGCAGTGGGGGCCTCCCTTTCAGTCCCTCTCCCCCTCCCCCTCATTATTTCCCCCCTGCTTACCTAGGGAGATCTGCAGTTTGTTAGGGGCAGTCTATCCCTGTCTGGGTAAGCTGTGTGCACTGAAACAATCTGTCTCACCAGTGCAGTGAGGTCAAGGTTACTCTTCCTGGTATTTCAGGGTTAGGGTTAGGGTTAGGGTGCAGCCGTTCCGGAGGAATGTAGCCTCCAGTACACCAGACAGTGGGGCCTGGGTGAAGGGGCAGTTTTCTCTCAGGAGAGGGACTGGCTTTCCTGGGTGCATCGAGTCTGTATCATCTCAATACATCCACAGGCTTCCACATGTTCGCTATGGTCCAAAGAGGCTGGCACAGCAGGTTTAGTTTTGGGCAGAGGACGTTCTTTGGTGAGTCTGTGAGTGACGGTGAAGTTTTGGTTCCATCTGTGTGCAAAGCATGTAAGTGCTTGGGCTGCCATGTCTCCATGAGAACAGCGCTTCCCTTGCCGCCTGACTCTAGCAATGCTGCCGTTTGTCCCGGCACGGAATTGCCAGTGCCCCACCAGAAGATTGCTGTAGGTCAGTTGTTTTCAACCTGTGGTCCCCAGACCCTTGGGGCTCCACAGACTCTGTCTCAGGGGTCTGCGAAAGGTGACTCTGAAAGTAAAGTTTCAGATTCCAGAAAAGGCATTCTGGTTTTCTGATCAATCAAAAGTGTGTGAATGTCCCCACCTACAGGTCAAAACCCAGAAGTGTTGTCATTACCATAGAAGCCCACAGTTTAGTGCCCTTTCTCACGCTGCATCAAATGCCAGGCTGAGCACCTGCAACAATTCTAGCTGAATTCTGTTCAGTCAGTTTTCAGTCTGACTTCTATGGTAGGGGTCTGGGACCACGGGTTGAATTTCCAAAGGGGTCCGCACCTCCATTCGAAATTTTGTAGAGGTCCGCAAATGAAAAAACTTTGAAAACCACTGCTGTAGGGTAGGTAGACTGTGCCCTTGAATGATGCTGCTGATCCAAAATTTGTCCAGTAGATGGCAGCAGATACTCGCTAAAGGGATCCTAGCCTCAAATCTAGCCTGAGTCTTTCTCCACTGAGAGAGTTATAGAGATTGGGCTGAATAGAAACGTTTGTTTGAAAACAATAAGAGTGAAAAAGCAGGAGCCCCAGAGGTACTGACAAATGGGCATTACCATTGCAAGTGAGGCTAGGGCTGTGATAGCAGATGACCTGTCTGCCCTGTGCATGCAATGAAGCAGCCCTCGCACCTTTTGTAAAATATGAAGCTTATTCTGGTGTCCTTGTGTCCCTGTTTTCCTCCACTCCTTTCCCGTCACCCCTCACTGGTGTGCAGTGGCCCACTGCCCCAGAGGTGGCTGCATTTTACTGGTGTCCTGTGTATGCTGTATAGATGTAAAGAGCTTTGGGATGAAAGGGGGCTACAGGAATGTGTAACATATAGGGGGACGGGTGTGTTAGGAAGCAATGACAAGGAGGGGAGACCTAGGCTGGTCTTCAAGCTGAGAAGTGAAAAATATCTCTAAGTGAGGGGGCACAGTGGGGGCATAGCTGGTACTAGTGCTACCTCAAGTAGAGCTTCGATCTGTCTGCCGTGAGGATAACCTGGCAGTCTGTGATCCTGAGATTTCTCCTGGGCATACGCTGTCCACGGCGTAGTCTAGCTGTCTGAGCCCAAGTCCCTTCCTGACTGTTAAAAATCTTCTCAGTCTGATGACCCTCCCGAGGCCCCTGTATCTGGAAATGGAGCATGGCGTATGCCTGGCTGGGTGTGTGCAGAGTATCCTGGCTGATGGATGGGTTTTTTCCTCCTCTGTCTTATGCTAATAGTGAGTCTGCTCTGAAATGCAAATGTAAACATGGAATCATGGGACTCTAGGCGTGTCATCTGTGACCCCGACACAAATGTCCTTACCAGTAGGGGAGCACTTTGTTCTTGAGATTTTGTTATAGAAAACATGCAGCAAAACAAGAGGCAGGGCGGTCCAGCAGTTAGAGAAGGAGACTGGCTGAGGGTCCATTCCTGAATCTTGACTGGCTGTCTCACGCCACCTCCAGTGTCTCGGTTTCCCTATCTGGGAGTTACACTTTTGATGCCCTTGCATGGGAAGCATGATATATCAACATGGAGCGGCTGCCCTTGAGGATGCTTTTCCTTCCTCTGTTTAGAGGGCCTCTATTCTAGGCTCACTTACAAACTTCAGAAATACCTAAGCCATACAACAATATTTAAAATAACAACCCCAACCCGTGCAACAGAATAAACATCTGGGGACTGTGGGAATTTTCCCAGGCCTCCCAGCTTGCTGTTTCTATTGACACAGCCTCTTTAGTATTCACATGGCTTGGAGTCTGGAATCTAGTGAGTTCTCAGGTTTCTGTGAGTAACAGTCTTAAATAAATGTTATGCTTCAAGCCAAATACACGGCAGTGATCAACAGCTATTGTCAGGCAATATCAGTCCAATAAGGCCTAGTGTTCATTGGATTGAAGGAGGAAGCCAAACATTGGGCCTTAGTGCTGAGATAAAGCTTTGGAGCTTTCCTTATGCTCCTCCCTCTTTTGCCACAATGACAGCAAACTTTTTGAGAGACAAGTTTTATTCTGAGCTGCCTTACAGGAGTTTTAATGTGTCCCAACTGAACATAACTATAATTATTATTAATTTTAAATGGTGGTTTCCAAGCTAGTGCATAAAATTACTTTATCTGGGCAGTAGGGGGCACTACTGGTCCGTGTCAGAGGCTGTGGTGTGTAAGACCCCCATCTATTGAAGAGCAGACATTGTGCTGGGACTTCAGGAGTGCAACTCAAATCTGCAAGAGCCAGGAAAGGCAGACAGAGGACTCCTGCTAACCCAGCCTAGCTGTACAGCACCCCAAGCCCAGCAATAACTAGATCCAACAAGGAGCAGGCTAAGGTCAGCGTTTCAGGCTTGATTGAGTCCTGCTTTTTCAGAAGGAAGGCAGGATGGCTGAGAAATGTTCTGGCTGTCGGTGGCATGAATGCCCAGTCTAGGTCAATGTTGAGTTATGCTGAGCGCCTCTGAGGAGGACCCTTCAGAGCATGGACCGCAAATGTCATAATAGCAAAGGAAGGACCTGGCCTTTGTGTTGCGGGAAGGAGCATGGGGCCCAGAAATGGGTGTGGGGGTATATATATGTGTGGGAGGATGCCCATGACATGCAGGAAGTGGGGGCCTGGGCTCAGGAAGGTGGGGAGGGCTGGGCTCTGGAAAAGCCTATCTTTCTTCTTTTGGGTGGGTATTTTCTTTACAGTAAGTCTAACTATATGAACAAAGAGTGTCCCCCATTAACAATCCATTGGACAGCTTCTGCCACCCGCTCTGTGGCGGAGCTGTGGTGCTGTTCCCTTGAAACCGCTGGAACACTAGGTCTAGTGCTGGGGGCCTCGTCTCAGTGGTCTGGTCTGGATCCAGACCAAACATCGCAGTGTAGGGACAAGCGGAGGGGTGCTGACCTAGTTCAGGCCCAACTCTGACGAGGGCTCGTCTGTTCCTGGGGGAACGACAGCAGGCTATGTATGAGGAGCCAGATCAGTCTCAAAAGCCAGGAAATTCTAAGCTGGGGCTGAGGTTACTGTAAATCCTTGGCGCAGGTTCTTCCCCGCCTCATCTCTGCGCATAGCGACAAGTCCAAGTTGCAGTGTGAGCTCAGAGTGTCGACAGTAACTGAATTTCATGGCCATTTGCTATACCTGGCAGGGAGGGGTGGGGGCGGCGGGAAGAGACCAAGTGTAATATGGAATGATCCTGTGCGCTTATCTAGCACTTTTCACTTCAGAAAGGTGAATACAGTGATGCTGTGGGTAGCTGGAGATTTATACCGTTTGGTTTAAAGTAGTTATTAATGAATATATTACCTAACATGGCTAATTACCACCTTAATCACTTTACCCTATGCCTGTCTGTTTCTTAGCCTGGCAACTCTCTGGGGCAGGGCCTTTCCTATGTCTAGAAAGCACACCATACATTGTGGGTGTTGCCAGAAAAACGATGATGATAATGAGGAAATTGAGGCGCAAGGGCTAAATGACTTGCATGAGGTCCCTCAGTGAGTCAGTTGCAGAGCTGGGAATAAAGATCAGGGCTCCAATTTCTTGCCTTGTCCACTGGGCTGCATTTCTTCGTGTGTCTATGTATAAATATACAATATATTTGAGTGTTTGTATAGATACATTTAGTTTGTGTGTGTGAATTCACAGGTAGACATGCACTTCCGTAGGGTGTCTGGTCTGGATGCTGAATCAAACAATTCAACCATCTTTCTTCCATCCCCCCAAAGAGTTCTCTAGATCCAGCCAATCCCTTTATGACAGCACTCTGGATTCTTATGCTCTTGCCATCCAGCCCATTCCCGTAGAGAGCTGAGGATCACTAGGGGTCATGCTCAGGGCTTGCCCTAGAGACATCTGATCTAGGCTCCCTCCTGCAAAACTATTTCATCTGGAGGAAACAGGCTCTGTCCCCTCAGGTGTACGCGCATGGACTGTGCTACTTGGCTGTGTGGTCGTACCATGGCAAGAGACCAGCTGCTGCATACCTTGGTTTTCCCTGCCGTCCTGCTCAGCCCAGGTGCACCATCCAGCCTGCACAGCGGTGCTGCTTACATCCTGGCAGCTGGGTTGCCGACCCTCTCGGAATAATGAGAAAATTAACACAGCCTCCAGTAACTTTTTTACTCTCTTCTCCATTTGCCAGTCACAGTTCCTCCTTTCCAGCACAGCTCTTCGACAAATGGAACCTGTGCCCCAGAAGGTATAGGGCCCATTCCTGTAGAGCACTGCAAAGCACCAGCAGGCTGAACTGAACATCCCAGCAGCCACAGCAGAGGCTGAAGAGGTACTTTCTGGTGTCCTTAAATTACCATAGGTCAGGCTAAGGCAGATGGGTGCCCAAGCTGCAACTTGGCAGTAGGGCCACCACTGACCCTGCTGGAGGGAAATCTGATCGTTGAACCTTTGATTAAACTGCAGCACGATAAGCCCCTGCTGCCCAACCCCAGCAAATGAACACGGCTGCACCCCGGAAAGGCAGAAGGAGCACATTTGAAGCAGCATGTTGGAGCCCAGAGGAGGGTGCTGAGCACTCTGGAGCTGGGATTTGATCAAGGCAGCCAAGCCCAGTAGTGGTCATGGCAAACCTCCCTCCAGGGTTGCATCAAAAGGCCATCCTGGAAGTGCTAATACCCATTTCGTAGCCGCAAAGGCCAGCCACACCCCTGGCCAGCAGCTGCTAACTCTTCATATTTTGCATCGCGTGTGTGTGGAGGAGTCAGGGTATGCCAGATATTTCGAGGTGTAACAGGAGCCAGCCATGAAGTGTGAGATAAGAGGCATGAGAGATAATCTCTCAATCAGGGTTCTTCCCTTCAGCAGCGATGGGTACTTCTAACTCTCCACTCTGGGCTGGGAGAGAAGGGATTGGGTGGCTCCGGGGAAGGCTGGAGTGCCATCAAGAGCCTGCCAGCTCTCAGGTTACTGGTTCAAAGCCGGCCCTGATCAGTAGTTAGCATCTGATGACTCTCTTTGGTCTTCTGTGTGAAATAAGTGGTGTTCTGGGTCCAGTTTTTTCTGAATGGTTATATTATCTTATGTTGTTATATGTTCTACATTATCAGTTGGGAACTGGACTAGATGACATCTCAAAGTCTCTTCCAGTCCTACGATTCTATGGTTATGGTAGTGCTGAGGGCCCCGTTGTGCCATGCGATGGGCAAACAAGGCACAAAGATGACAGTCCTTGCCCCAGGGAGTTTACTATCTAAAATGGGTCTCAGGTCACTGCTGGCCTTTTTCTGAGTGGATAATTGCCCCCATCACAAAAAAAAAAAAAATAAATGCTACCCCGAAGGGGTCCTTCCTGGCAGCCTCAGCCAAGAGGCCTAGACTGTGTGGTTGGCTGAGAATGAAACCCCCCCCCCCCCCCCCGCCCACTAGAAGTGATCTATCCAGCTCAGGGCGGTGTGTGGTGATGCTTCTATGGGTGCTGTCTGTGCTAGTCCTTGCTTTGTGGGTAGAGGCCTTTACTTTCTAGGGTCATCTATCTGGCACCTTTCACATCACTGCATTCCTTTAAAAACCCATGAGAGAGAATGTAACTGGGGCAGTTCTCTTTCCCCTATCCCCTGACAAGTCACACTCCTGAGCTCTTCTTCGCGGACTATTCAGACGTGACTAACGGGACTTATTGGCAGTATAAAATTTTCCTGGAAGCATGGCCTGAAAGGAGCTATAAGCTGCCGATGACTAGGGACTCTCTGGGAAACAGGCGGGCAGTAGCAGCTTTGCACAAGTACTTCCTTTGGGAACTACCTTGTAGCCAGGAGAGTGATTGAGGAATTTGATGGGTAGCTGGTGTTTGGTTCATTGTCGTTTGGCCTGAACAGCACATGACATGACAATCTGAATCCCAGCCTGACGTAAGCATGTGCAACCCCACAGAAGCCAGTGGGGATCCACTTGCTTAGCCCAGGGATGAATTTTGGCCCAGCAGGCTGGAAACAAAGCATCTTCACCAGCTGTGGTGTGGAATAGCAGCCAGCAGTAACGCCTGCTCACCAGCCCAGCCAAGTATTCAGGACAGTCGGAGCCATGCTCTTTGGCATTTAACTTCCCTTCAGCTAAGGAGCTGGGTTTGTAAAGTGAAAAGAGAAGAGACTCCTGGCCCTTTCCCAGCATGTGCCCAGCAACCAGCTGATGGGGTTCTTCGTCTTTTATTTTTAACCCTCCTTGGGGAGCCGGTGAAGAATGAAGCTTCCTCAAATGGTGGAGCCTGCGGTTTCTTCCCTCAAGCTGCAACCTGTTCCACTGGCAGAGGAAGCTCGACCTGAGCTCCATCCTCACTTGAAAATTGCTCATTGGATGTTTCCCTGACTGAGCTGCTCTGCAAGGCCTCATGAGGAGTGGCTCGCTCAGCCCACCTGGCCAATCCCATTCCAGCACCCGGCGGCAGTGGGGACTGAGTCATCCGTGTCACTGATGAACACTTGTGGCTGAACTTTAAGATTTATGGCCACCTTCCTCCACTCCCACTTTTCTCGGAGCTGGAAGGTCAGAAGTTTAAATCCTGCTCTCAGCAGGTCTCGATTTGTTAGCAGGTCCCCAGCGCAACCTGTGCCAGTTGCATTCCAATGGCTTACTTCCAAGTGAGCCTTCTAGAACTCGGGTGAACAGTTCTGGCAGCCCAGCTCTATTCAGGCATCATCCCTCATAGCGTGGAGGCTTTCTGCCACACCCTGGCACTGTGGGATGCGGTGGGAAAGATATTCTCTCTCTGGACTCTAACACCCACCCTTCAGAAATTCAGCCCTACGTGTCAATGCTACTGTAGAGTTGCCTTGTACCCTGGCCACACAATCTGTCTCCCAGCTGCTCTTAGCTAGTGAGCATTGGGAAGATCTAAAAGGTGCCAGGCCAAAGGGCATTTGTTCATGTTGGGAGTGAGAAGGTTTGGTAACATGTTATATAAAGAGTTTATGAGATCAGCTTTTTAGTTTGCATAAAAATGGTGTCTCTATTTCTTTGGCACTTATCTGCTCCTGCTGTCTGCCCCAGTCCTCAACTGAAGTTGTCATCTCTTTTTATGCATATTTTGCTATGAGTTTAGTGCTTATGCAATCCACCAGCTTGAGAGCCCCAGAGACTGAAGTCCTGCTTACTCACAGATCAGGGCCAGCCATGTTTCTCCATATATGAAGAATGATCCTGCACTTTCAAGAGAGAATGACTTATCTTAGATTTAAGGAAAAGAAGAAAGAGCAAAAAACTAATTCTTATGGGGGGAGAGCACAGTGTGTGGTGTCTGCAATACGATGCATCAGGTGTGCTTCACAAAATGGCAGCTGCGTATCCCTTAGAAATATAACAGTACAGTACAGAAGAAGCAAAGCCCTAACTTTTACTGTCCAGACCTACCTATCCTTTGGTCAGCAACAGTGCATAGATGTGTAGAGGTGGATATAGGTGATTAAACAGATACAGATGGTTAATCTGCCCAGTGAAGAGATGACACCTAGGGCTTGTCTAAAGAGGGAAATTGACCAGAACATCTATTCCAGGAGAAAGAAAAGGAGTACTTGTGGCACCTTAGAGGCATCCGATGAAGTGAGCTGTAGCCCACGAAAGCTTATGCTCAAATAAATTGGTTAGTCTCTAAGGTGCCACAAGTACTCCTTTTCTTTTTGCGAATACAGACTAACATGGCTGTTACTCTGAAACCTATTTCAGGAGAGGTCTTCGTGCTGATGTGTTATTCCAGAACAAATAATCTTGCTATCTCCAGTAACAATAAGTTCTGTGCCGATTCCTTGAAGACTTGCATTTTCCTCCATTGCTTAATTATTCATCTTGATCCACCCTCCCCCCATGGCAAAAAGGAGCCCATTTATTTCCATGAAAGTCCAGGGGACAGCACAGTGAAATCTACTTTGTAGCTTGAAATCTTCCATAAAATTGTTTGCAAGACACAGTAGGCAATTAATCTATGTGCTTTGTCCTCTGCAAGACTTAGTCTGGCTCCTCAGATTTTAATACCAGAAAAATGTGTGTCTGACTCTCCTAGGACAGGGACAAGGTTTTTCTTCCTTGAAAATGGCACATTCAGAGAGGTGAAACAGGGTGTGTTTTGAGTGTGGGTCCCTGACTGTTATCAGGGCGGCATCTATCTTAATTCCCTCAAGTCCGTTATTCTCTCACTTGCCCTCTCCTGTGCACTGAAAGAGGGTACAGATGGATATATTGAGCTGAGGCTTGTTTCTTGCTCTGTGGTCTGTCCTGTATCCACCCACAGTGTGTTTCTTTTGTAGGAGGTGGAGCAAATAATTCACAAATATATATGAAATTTTGTGGGCTTCTAATCAAGTATTTGTGCATCATGTTGCTGTTGTTCACGCAGTTCTAGTTAATATCCCTATGGATATTAAGTTCAATTTCCTATGGAAAGAGCCAGGGAATCTCAAAGAGGAAGGATGGGGATGGGGTCCTGGGCTGGAACTCAGGAGATGGGGGTTCAGTTCCTGACTCTGCCACAAATTTCCTGTATGACCTTGGGCATGTCACGTAATCTGTCTGTGCTTCAAGTTTCCTTGCGTGTAAAATAGGGGCAATAGTAAATCCTTTGTCTTGTCTGTTTAGATGGTAAGGTCTTTGGGACAAGGGCTCTTACTCTGTGTGTTTGCAGTGCCCAGCATGTTGGAGCCCTGACCTTGGTTGGACCCTCTAGATAATACCATAATATAGATAATTTCCTGCTCCCGAGTGCACATGAGGACCTTTGCTTTACTTCTCTAAATGCCAGCTAGCATGCAGTGAAGTTATCTGAACCCCAGTGTACGTGTGGGTAGTAGCTTAAGGGCAGTCTCACTCCAGTTCTGTCTGTCTATGGTACTCATTACTATTGTATCTGACCACCTTACCAACTTTAATGTATTAATTATCCTCACAATGCTCCTGTGTGGAAGTACCATTCTCTCCATTATACAGATGGGAAACTGAGGTACAGAGAAGCTAAGTGACTTGCCCAAGTCTGTGGCAGAGCAGGGAATTGAACGCAGGTTTCCCACATCCTAGGCTAGTGCCCTAACCACAGGAGCACCCTTCCTCTCTGGTTCTTGAGCACCCCAGTCTCGTAAAGAGGGATTTCTATGCTGGGAAAAATTCAATATTTGTTAAAATAACAATTAGAAATCTTTAGCTGGGAAATGGCCTGCGTTTTGCATAGTATCACTGCTCACTAATTAACGCTGACTTTTTTTCCTCTCTTTAATGAAGAGCTTTTCTCCTTTGCAGCCTCCCGCTTCTGGCTTCTCTTCCTACCCCACCCAATGCTGCTCCTGACATCAGTGAGATCTCACAAGCACTGCATTACTGTTTCCCTTGGAAGAATGCAGTGGCATGGGGAAAGCTCTTGGTGAAATGGAAACATCTTGTGCAGTCTTAACGATGCTGAGGATCTGAGAATGTTTTAACTTGAATTAAGCCTCATGATGCCTCATGATCTTTGTAGTACCCCACTTGTGGGAGCTCCCAGGATGGAGGAGCAATTGCCCAACGCTAACAAGGCCACCAGAGAGCAGCCCCATCTGCTTCCACTAGGAATGGCTAATATATCAACACTAGAGCTGTTTGGGAATTTTCTAAAAAAATGCTGTTTTTGCAAAATCAGAAGGAAATATTTCATTGCGGATTGGTTTGACCCAAATCAGAATATTTCATTGTTTTAACTGGCCCAAATTATTTTGGTTTCCAATCAGTTCAATAAAACATTAAACTGCATTTTCCTATCAGCACATTGTCTTATGGAAATTGTAGCTCAAGCCCCCATTCTCTACTATGGGCTGGGCTCCCTGGAGGACTACATCTTCCCATAATACAATGTGGATCTCCCTCTGACCAAGCTGTGTATTGAATCATGGGAGATGTAGTCCAGTCAAGGAGCACGGGAGCATCCCAAACTATAACTCCCAGGATGCAATGGACCACTATGGGAAAAGACTCTTTAATATTGAACTGACTCGAAATGAAGCATTTTGAGTCAGTTCAATAAAGCAATAACAAAAAATTAGATTTTGAGACTGTCAAAATGTTTCATTTCAACTGAAAATGTCTAAAAGAAACATTTTACACTTCCAGACTGAAATGATTCAGAATTTCAGTTCTATGAACATTTTAAAAATGTGAACTTTGCCCCAGTTTGGGATAAAAAGAAATGCTGGAATTTCCTTAGGACAGAAATTCCAAATTTCACTCAATTCTAACCAGTGCCACCTCCTGATCCATGGTCGTACAGGCTGCTGATGCATTTAATGCTAGCAAGCAGGGACACCTGATCTTTATCTAGCACCAGGAGAAGAGAACCATGGCTAGGAGAACATTACCAGCTGAAGAGTGGTGTCTCTGCCATACCCAGCTCAGAATCCCAATTGCCAAGAATCAAGGAAGTCGGAGGCATCCAGGCATTTTGAGAGTTGCCATGCTACAACCTAACTGACCTAAGTCAGTGGCCTCTTCCCTTATGAAATTATGGATGGTTGATGGCATGGGTGGAGGAGAAGATGGGCTGGAGGTGTGAAAGCCCGCTCCCACTCCTCCTGTTGTTGATGTTGCATTAGGCTGGAGTCTCACGTAGGGCCCTGTGTACACCTCCCACCTGGGATGTTTAACTCCCAGCTGATTGTGGGGATGGACGCAAGTAGTCAACAGGACCTGACTTTATGTATCTAACAAGGGGCAGGTGGCTGGTTTTCTAATAAACACTATATTTTCATGTAGACAGGATCTGCTGCACTGTAAAGGTTTTTCCAGTGTGAAGGCCCCTATGTCACACTTGATGTCCCTTGTCCAAGACCAGCATTGATTCTTATATACAGGGGACAGGATTTACTGCTTATTTTGCTGAGTGATTTCTTGGACTACACTATCATCTTGCCATCTCCCAAAAAGGCCTTCTAGTTTAGCCTTTGGAAGTCCAGCCCCCAACCACCATCCCCTCCCAATATATACTGCTCCACACACACAGCTTCACCTGTCCCTCTCCATTTGGATTCTGGAGCTGCTAGGGGAGGGGACCAGCCATGGATTCACCCTGAAGAGGAATTTCAAAGGCGGCATTTCTGGCTCAGAACATTTTTTGATGATATCAAAGGCCGGATGAGACTTTGAAATCCAGGAGGTGCAACCCTGGGCCTGTGGCCAACACTTTGAAACTGACAAGGAAAGAGAAGGCAGGAGTGGGAGGGGGGAGAGAGAAATCAACCTAGAAGGACCCTGTTTCTTTGAGAGGCTTTTGCTGTATCAGCAGGGTTGACCAATCTCCTGTTGTCTTCTCCTGCCTCTTCAGTGAAATGCAATATTAATTCTGCTTGCTGATGCCTGAACTCATGAGGTAAAACATATCTATTCGAGTGACAGGACCTTGGGACAATCTACATGAATGAGGTATGCTTCCTGTGACTTGCCAAGCATATATGTGCACGCGCACATGCTCTTGAGAGAGACTCAGGCTAATTAGCAGAAATTGGGGAAGCTCACTTGTTAGGATCAGGATGCAATAAATAAAATATTAGTGAGAGGAGGAGGTGAGGTAGGGGACGTAAAGTCATTTTAAAAAGAAACGCTCTGGGGAACCTGCGGTAAGAGGAGAGACTGTCAGAAACACACATGATTTTCTGCTCGCTTCCTGCCTCTGTGGAAGTCTCAGGGAAATGCGCAGACTTGGACTTCTGGGAAATCAATCCCATGCGCACAACTGCGCTTCTGTTTGCCCAGTAGCAAAGAGGGATTTTGGCACGTGCCATGGACAGACGTGAGATGTTTCGAACTGGTTGGATGATGGCTGTGTTTCAGCATTTGTTCCATTCATTAAATCGGCCCCTTTGAACGTATCCCTGCAGGTGCAGGTTGTTAATAGCCTGAAGCATGGCACATGTCTTATAAGTAAGACCCTGTGTAAATTGTGTGTGCGTGTGTGTGTAGGGGGGGTTAATTCACGGCAGTGTCATGGGTAAGAGTTTGCATTTCGTGCGATATGGGTGACCATTGAGTCTCTCCCCTACCCCCAAACTGCTGCAGATGCGAGTATGCCAGCTCCCGCCTCCCTGCCAAGGCTGTGGCTGCTCATGAGGGGTTAGCAGGCTGCTCCCATCCTGGAAGGCGGCAGGAAGGTGGCAGGTCGGTGCTATCCCAGGGAGTTGGATGGATGTCAGGCTGGGGGAGGGCGTGTTTCTCACGACATGGCGCTGATGGTCTGGACCAGACTGAGGCAGGGATTGGGGTCCCACTCGTTCTGCACACGGCTCTGGCTCAGGCTGCTGCTTCTGCTACTGGGCCGGCAGGGAGAGCAGGGCAGAGCTGACACTGTGGCCATTGGAAGCCCTGGCGTGCCCCATAGCACCCCCTTTGCAAACCCAGGAGAGACACTCAGGTTGAAGAGCTAAGACCAGGATCCGCTGCTTGGAGCATAAGCAGGTGTGAGAGAGAGGCCCTGCCCCAGTGGGGGAAACAGGGTGAGACCAGGGTCTGCCCCTCCACTTCCCCACCAGGGCAGGGTCCCCTCATGTGTCTGCTTGAGCTCCAAGCAGTGGATCCTGGTCTCAGCTGCTCACTAGCTGGCGCTGCAGTGTCTCTATGGGGGCCACTGGGGCAGGCCAGGGATCCTAATCACTGTGCATTGTCAGCCCCATCCGCCTCTCACCGCTGGCCAGCCAGGAAGCTTAACTCCTCCCTGAACAGCTGAATTAGCCCAATGCTGTGACTTTTCCAACAGCGGGGAGGCAGAAGTGGCCATCCCCGCTTCTGCTTCCCCACCATTGGAAAAAATCATGGTATGGGGCTAATTTCATGAGTTCCGTGTGGTCCATCACAGTGTGATTAACACAGGGCCTTGCGTATAAGGAAGGGTTCTCTTCCCACGCTCGTTGTGTGACCTTGGGCAAACCCCGCCATGCTTCCTCCTTTGTAAATTGGGGATAGATGTTTTTCCTTGCCTCACAGGGTGTGCTGAGGATTGCTTACTGTTTATAAAGAGCATTGTGATCCTTGGCTGGAAGGGTGAAGCAGCGTTATGATTTCCCCACTGAAGGAACAGTATGAAGTTATCCATAGTGGAACAGGTTCGGTGGTCGTAGCCTGCTCACCAGCACCTTTGGAAGGGGAGAGTAACCATGACACGTGTTTGGCAAGATCTAAACACCTTTGGCCACCTTGTCCAAGCCTTCCTCTCTCCATGTGTATAAAACCATTTGAAGGGTGGTGGTCCTGCTACTTCACCTCTTTGGATGCTGCTTTGAGTGGTGGGGGATCTCCTGCACTGCTGCTCTGCTCCTCCTGTTCCCTTTCCCCTGTGCTCCAGTGGAGTCACTCTGGATTGGCACCAGTGTAGCCCATGGGTTCACACTAACAAGTGACAGGAGCTGGCAAACAAGGATGAAGAGATAGCATGAAAGATTTCTGTTCTGCAGTTTCCATCAAGGAGTGATCAAGCATTTCTTCAAAATGTTCCGTGTTTTGTTTTGGAAATCGTAGGGAAGGGAGGGGCAAACTGAAGTCCCCATCTTCCTTTTCTCCCCATTTCCTCTCCTGTGCTGTTCCCCCTTGCACCACCACTAAAAAGGGTCAGAGGAGAGAAGGACAGAATGAAAACTGAAAATTTCAGTTTGGGGGTTTCACTGAAAAAAGTGAAAATTAAAAAAAAAAAAAAAAAAAAAAAAGGAAATCTGGTTCTGAACACTTCCCTTTTCAGGAAAAGGCCATTTCTTGAACTGAAACATTTTAACCCGCTCTCCCAGCAGTTACAGCAAGCTTTGCTGACTACAGTACTAATGCATGGCTTTAAGGGTGATGGGAGCCCCATGTGTCAGCTGATCTCAAGCAGTGGCTTGACTCAGGAGAACTCTGTCAGGTGGGGGGGGGAGCAAGGTCGAACGAGGACTTGTAGGTCAAAAGAGCAGTTTTTAAAATCATTTTGGTACTTAACAGGAAGCCAATGAAGCGACTAAAAAGAGGGTGTGATATGTTGAGATAATCTAATACGAGTAAGTACCCTGGAGGCAGCATAGCCATGTTCAAAACCATCAGCAGCTACTGTAAAACCTTATCAGGGAGAGCAGGGAGTTGCAATAATCAATCCTGGAAGGAATGCAGCATCATTTGCACATTGGGCCGCACTGTGAAACATTTCACAGCCTGGGAATATTCCTTGGATTGTCAAAAGAACCAACTGCTGAGTGAGCCTTGACTGCTTGTAGTCATTAAAAATCCCAGGGCCCTTTTCACAAGAGATGGGGGTCTTCGCCTAGCCTCTACACCTGCACTGATTCCAAATCCTAAGAGTGTATAGGTGCATTCTGGTACCTGAAAACCCTGCAATTTAAATTGAATATGAAAGACGCTACAGAATCTTAAATAGTTATACACAGCTGCCATATCCCACCCTAGAAGCTGCTGCATTTCAGTGCTGAGTGAATTATGGTTTCCCCTTAGGAATTTTGTAAAGTGCTTTGGTATCTTTGGGGATAACAGGTACTGTCTAAGTGACATGTCTGGATCTTGGAGAGAGACAGCCAAGTTAATGAATTTTCCTCAGATTCCTGGCAGTGATACGAAGGCCTGTCCAATTGTCATTGACCTAACTCTTATGATGAAGAGCTGAGTTTCCCAGTTCTGTTCTCACTGTTGCTGTGACATCTGCAGGGAGTTGACCCAGGAATCAGACAGCTCCACTACTCACAGGTGTTTTGGGCTGATTTAACTAAATCAGTTCCATTGTGCTCGTGCAAAGTCCTAACACAGATAACACTTAAACTAATTTAAATGGCATTCCAACTAGTTTAGTTTAATTCAGTACATTGCCAGACTGAGCTAAAGTGCTCCAAGCATGGCTCGCAATGGCATATTGATTCGCTTACCCCAGGACATGCTTCCTAATGCAGATAAACTCAGAGAGAGGGCGTCTCTGGATAAGTTGCAATAAGACTGAAAAAGCTTTGAGCGATGCTGTGGAGGTGTCATTGTGGGGGGAGGGAGATGGAGAGAACCTCTTGGCTTGAACAGTATCACACCTTTTCTGACCCACATGGGCAAAAGCATCGGCAGTGTTCCAAAGCAAACCCCTCAGCCTGATGGTGAGGAGAGGAAACCTGCTCCCTGCAATGAGCGGAGGCAGGCAGAGGAGGGGACTCTGGAGTGAGTACCCAACCTACCAGACTCTACTGGGGAGCCAGCCTAATCGTATAACTTATATTGCCCAACTCTGCAGATGGGCAAGTGGAGGCACAGAGAGATGAAGGGACTGGCCCTGGTCCAAGCAGAAAACGTGCACCCAATACAAATCTCACAGCCAACCTGCTTGGGTGATCTCGTGTCAAAACCACGCAGAACCATAACGCTTACGCGACTACAACCTGGGTTTGCTCAAAACTTGGCCTGGCTCCGTCATAAGGTTTGTGGCTCTATAGAACCTGGTTGGAATCTCTCCTTTGTACCAAACCCCAAAACTCAGTAAGATCGAAATGGTTTTACAGGCTCCCTGTGTGACCTTTGGGTAAGTCACTCATTCTCTTTATGCATCTTCTCCCCATCAGTCAGATGACGATAAAATCCTGCTGCTCTCCCTCCCTTTAGTCTGTCTGGTCTATTTAGATTGTAAGTTCTTTGGAACAGGGGCTTTCTCTCCCTAGGTACATGTGGGGCCTGCTGCACTCAGGCCCTCTTCTTGGTATGTGTTTGTACAAACAACAGCAGTGGTTCAGATTTTATTGTGACCATCTCTATCAACTCTGTTCCTGAGAGGTCAGAGCAGCCTTTGCTTGCCTCCCCTGATCTGAGGCTTTATGGAGAGAGATGACCCTGCTGCAGGCAAGAGGGGCAGGCGCATAAGGGACAAGCTGGCCCTGGGTGCATAATGGACCCATTGCTACTGTTTTAGGTCCCTGCAGGGTCACAAACGAGGCAAACCACCAACTTGGGAGGAGGAGGTGGCAACAAGCACTGGTGCATCTGAGCTTCCAGCCAGCCCTCTGATCGTGGCATGACGGAAGTGGGACAGAAGTTCAATATTACCACTGGCTGAGTGCTGGATAATGAGGGCACAGACAACCGAGGCTGGGCTCATTAGCCATTCCTCTGCCCAATTACGCTAGGAGCTAATTGCTCATTAACAAGCCCATACCCGCTGAGGCAGCTGGGCTTCCCTGGAACTCTCGGCTGGAGCCACAGCGGAGACCGGGGAGAACAGAAGCGAGATCCGAAACCGAGGAAATGGAAAAAACTCAGCTGCCGCCGAGCAGGGTTTTTGCTGCTGCCGCCGCCACTCCCTGGGGACCGCGGTTTGATTCCTGGCACGGACGCCGCCTGAGCTGCACATCAATTAGCCTAGCGTTCCCATGATTCCACTGACGGCTTCCCCAGCTGCTGCTGGCTTCCTGCAGCCTCCCTGGCCATGTGGCGGGAGAGCAGAGCTGCAAGAGGGGCAGGGTGTTTGGACCTGTGTCCCTCCACTGGGTCAGCATCCCAAGAGGAGCTGGGCTTGGGGACAGTGATAAAAACACTGAGCCGAGGGATAAAAGTTGACGCTGATGCTGGAAAAGAAGGGGGGAGAGAAATACAGCAAAGCACCATGACTTACCTAGTCAGTATATCTAGGGTGACCAGATGTCCTGATTTTATAGGGACAGTTCCAATTTTTGGGTCTCTTTCTTATATAGGCTCCTATTACCCCCACCCCCACCCCCGTCCTGATTTTTCACATTTGCTGTCTAGTCACCCTAGGTGTATCTATCAGGCCCATCACTGTGATATGATCACACCCACACTGTAGCGAGAGACACGTGAGGTGTTAGAAGATGGAGGCTTAACTGAGAAGCATTTAACAGACATTAGTTACCCCTCCCAATGCATGTCCCTTCCAGTTTCACAGGTATTACCAGCTGTGTTCTATGTGGAGGGGACAGTTTTGGAAGTGGTAACGTTTCTACAGCCAGAAGGAACTTTTAAGTGTGCCCAGTGTAGGTCTGCAAGGTAGGTAACTATTACAAGCCCCTCTTTGGAGATGATAAACTGCAGCTCAGCAAGTGAAGGGGAGTTGCCTAACAGCAGAGGGGCAGTCTCTGTTGACACTGTGGTTCCTCATGCAAGGGGAACATGGGTTGAATTTATTGAACATGAGCATCTCTTGCCCGCCCACCACCAAAACCACCATTTTCTATAGGGTCACTTTGACTTGGCATTTCTGATACGTTACACTAATGAAATGCGGGGGTCTGTGGAGAGGTAGGTGTGGCCTTGTGCTTAGATCTGGGGGCTGGGAATCAGGCTGCTGGGTTCTGTTCCTGGCATTGGCTCAAACTCATACCTCCACTTAGCCTTCTGTGAAGGGGGTATATAAATAACACTTCTCCGCTGAGCTGTAATTGGACTCTAAGTGCATTGGCATCATGGGACTAGGGTGAAATGTAAGAGCAAATGCTTTCACAAAGCACCTGCATGCTCTGTATGTGTCAAGGAAATAGATTGGCAAAGAAATGGCTAAGCAAATGCAGCCCAGTGGAATCATGACATTTAGCACTTTTCAGGTGTAATCTCAAAGCTCTTTATAAAGGATGGAAAGTATCATGATCACCATCTTACAGAGAGCTGCTTAAGGTGATGCTGTGAGTCGGGGCGGAGCAGGGAAGAGGTTTCCCAAATCCAGAGCCCCATCAGCTGGAACACTGTGCGGCTCCCCTGTCTCAGTGGCAGGATTGAAGCCCATGGGGTTTACTCGTTAGGTAGGATAAGGTGAGCAGAAGCTGGCTTTTACTTTATACAGTGTCTGTCATAAAACCTCCATCACAAATGATCTCTGGCTGGGCAACGCAGTGGCAGGGTATGTACGCAGGGCGGCTAGCCCATCCGCTGCTTGTGCCTCAGTGGCTACAGTCCTGCTTTCAGTGTACTGGCTTGATAAGAGCGAGCGGGGGTGCGTCTCCTCCAGCTCCAAGTGTAGGAATACAGTTTGTGGGCCCCAGCCTCCCCCAGAGGGTGAGCAGCCTTCCCCAAGCAAGGGGAGCGGAGTTGAGGCTGTGAGCTCACATGGCTTTTGGAGCAGACCCATCTGCCGCTTTGCCAACGAGGTAGGGAATGCATTTCTCATTATGTACCAGAGCCTCTCTGCTCCTGCAGCCTGAGAAGAGAGAACCTCCCTCCCTGGGCCCTCTGCCCCCTGGAGCTCAAGGATTATTTTTGGCGGAGGCAAAGAGCACAACCCCAGCATTTTTCCCATAAGGGAGGGACCCAAGCAGGAGGGGGAGGGGTGAGTGAGCTGTTTTTTGAGCTCTTTTCATAGTCACACTTTGGATGTCTCTAAGCCCCTCCATCTGAGGATCCCATTGAGCTTTGCAGCTGTTAGATCCTCAGACCCTTATCCCCCCACCTTCTGGTGGGGCATTATTACTTCCATTTTACAGGGGGGGGGAAACTGAGGCGCAGAGACTTGCCCAGGGTCACACGGGGGTGTGTGTCTGTGACTTGGCTAGGAATAGAACCCAGACTTCCTAACTAGCCCCCATCCTTTGCTTTAACAGCATGGTGCTCCTCCCTGCCCACAGGCTGGTATTGGATGAACTCCTGTTCTTCCCATCCCCCACCCACCCCCATGGCTCTCTGTCCTGCTATGACCCCATCCCCCACACTGCCTCATTGTGTGCAAGAGGCAGGGACTGCATCTTCCTCCCTGGGGCTGCCATGATGCTCAGAGTATCAACTCCAGCTGCCATTGCTGGGTGACTGGCATGGCAACATCAGGTCTCGCAAAATGGGGCCTCCGAGCTGTCCTCGGTGGTCTCCTAGAAGCGGTGCCAGGGGACCAGGCCCGCCCAAAGGAATGAGCAGCCTGCTGCAGGCCCTGAGTGGCAGCTGTTACTCGGAGTGATGAGTCTTACAGGGGAATTGAGTTTTGATGTAAAACCTTCCGAAAAGTTACGTTTAAAAAAAAAAAGAAAAAGAGGAGAGAGGAGTTAGGTGCAAAGGGGCTTAAACTCCCCACCCCAGAGCATGGCTAACCCCTCCCTGATGGAAATAGGTGCGGGAGTGGGGTGCAGCTCCCCACCCCACGGCATGGATAATGTGCACACACCCCGCCGCTCCGGGGTGAGCTCCCTGTGTTCAGGAGCAGCCCCGCTTGTTTTCTCAGCTAATAGAAAGCACATGGGCAGCACAGCCAGGCCCCGCGACAGCTGTTGAGAATGAGTCATTTGGGACGCAAACAGGAATCGAACGCTGGCTGCTCCCTAGGCAGAGTCTGTCCGTTGCTCCTTCCAGGGGGTGGCTAGAATTCCGGAGCTCCCCTCACCAAGACTGACTCACTTCCTCCGACCTTGGCAGGAGCACTGTGCAGAGGGGGCCAATTTTAGTGCCTTGGGGCTATGTAGGGTCTAAGTCTCGCGCCCCCCCCCCTTCAATCTGACCCTCGCAGGCAGAGTCCATCTGTGGTTGATCTGCGGGGCCGGAGGGGGAAGCCACACAAAGGTCTCCAAGCCCTGGACGGAGGTAAATAGCATGTTGTAGTAGCATATTCAGCAAGCGGCAATGCAAAGCCCAGGCTAACACACAGAGGAGAAGGGGGAATACGTGCGCTGGCTGGGAAATCACTGCACACTCAGAACCAGGGGAGAGATGGCTGCTAACTATACATTCCCACTGTTCAAAATTTTGTTAACTGTTTGTCCACATCTCTTGCTGGCCCCTGTTCATCTCCTGCCACCCTTCCCAGAGCAGACTCACCCACCACGCTTCCATGCTGTGAAAGCAGCCTGGCCTGCCTCCTCGATGGCCTGGTTTTCTTTTCTTTTCTTTTTCTTTTTTTGGCCGGGTCTGAGGGAACTAGTGCCTGTTTCAAAGGCTGATATCTCATGAGCTAGCAAGGCTAGGAGTTCAGGCCATGGGGCGCTGGGAAGCTCAGCTTTCCAAGGAAGCGAAACTGTTTTCTTACTCTGGGGAATCGCGGGACGTTAGTCCCTAAGATCCCAAGATCTGGGCAGTACTGTGGCATATTGTCTGTCCCCCGTGCTTGCTGAATCCCATTCTGACCCCGCCTGTCCATCCCTGCTGCCCTCCTTCTCTGAGTGCTGGGAGTCTCTGGTCTAATGGAACAGAAGAAACAGGTGGAGGGGTGGGAGCTGGCAGCAGCAGAGACAGGGTAAGTGAAGGAAACCCTAAAGAAAGAGAAGGGGGGAGAGACCCTTCTGGACCTTGCTGAGGCTTTTGCCATAAAATGGAAGTTTCTGAAGCTTTTTAAAGCTGAAGCACGCTTCATTCCCCCCCCGCCCCCGCACGCTTTAAAAAGCCTGGCTATGGTTGTAGCAGCAGTAAGCCAGGGGGTGGGGGGAGAAAAGGTGACACCTGCTGCCGCCTCAATCCATCCCTGGCTCCCAGGGCCTCACACCTGGAGCCGTGTGCCAGACGGAGGAATTTTAACGGTGGCATGTGAAATGTGGATGGTATTGCAACAGCCCTGTGGTGGGGATGAGCTCTGCAGTCGGAGAGGGGGGACCCTCTCCTGTTCCAGCAGGCCATCCCTTCAGCCTCTTGGAGGGGAGCTGTCCACTCCCTCAGCAGAGCTGTGAAGTCGTCTGTTGAGGCCTGTCTCACCCACCCCGCCCCTGCCACTCTCCTTTGCCCTTTTGCACCACCGCTGCCCTCGGAATCAAGCCTGGCAGGTGGGAAGTCATCACCGTAGCCAGCGCAATATGGCACAGATGAAAAGAGCTTGCTGTGTCTCCCTTCTTCCTTAAACCCCTGCATTCCTCTCGCGGGCCCCGGGCTGCCTGGAGACGGTACTCAGCTGTCACCAGATAATAGGCCTCGAGTCCTAATTACAAATCTCCCTGGCTTGATCAGAGCACGTCTGGGCAGTTCCATCTGGATCACTTCTCTGGGGCTGGGGGTGGGGTGGCGGGGGAGGAGAAACTCTACATAAGAACTCAGATACTCAGAAGCATTCAGGCCTCCAGCCTGAGACAAAAATAATCAGCCAGCTCCAGGGGGCAGAGGGCCTCAGGGAGGCTGGCTGGAGTCGAGGATGTGCAGTGGTACATAATGAGCCATGCAACCCTCACCCAGCCAGCACATCCTCACACACGCTGAACTGTAAAGGGCAGCTGGACTTGATCCAAATGCACCTCCTTCGGGCCATCCATCAATTCCTCTTGAGCTCCCCCTGGACTTGCTGCAGAGAGGGCAAGCTTAAGGGGGGTCATTAGCTGTAATGTTGGCAGCAGCGAGTTTGTAAGACCCGCAGAAATTTCCATGACAATGCATTGGTTCTGCATTGAGGCACCTGCAGCGAGCCCTTCCCTAGCCACATATTCCTCCAGCCGACTGCCCTCTCTTAGGGCAGGGAGCCCCACAATGTGTTCTTGGCCCTCCCTCAGGGCTGGGGCTGGTTGGACTGTCCATAATGGGGTCTCAGGCAATTAGCTCTCCCCCTGGAGCGTGTGGCACTTGGAGGGTGAAACGATTATGGCAGAGCTGCTCAAAACCTTTTAGCATTCTTCCTCAGCCAGGGAAACCATCTGGTCTGGGTAACTGTCCAGGGGGATTTCGGACCTGGTGTGAATGTGTGAAGGAGCGGAAGGGCAGGCTCAGGACCTACAGATGGAAGCCAAATACATAGCCTCAGTTTGTCTGTATGTTGAGGGTGTACTGGGAGTGAGAGTTGGGAGTGGAGGGGGCGTTGGCTGGTGTTTCTCTGTGTGTGTCAGTTTCCACATCCATCTGTCTGGTGTGGAATGAGGGGAGATTAGCATGTTCGAGCTTCTGAATCCAGGACCCAGTGCCTGCTGGGGAAAGCCAGGGCCTAAAAATGCATTCATGCTAATAAAGGGCATAAAGCTTTCTGTGGAAGTGCAGCCCCGATATGTGTTCAGTGATAACTGGCGGGCAAGTTGTATCTCAGCAGCACTGGGAATCAGACAGGCATCTTTCTCTTGTGGCTGTGGTGAGCTTTGCTGGACCCTACTCTTGACCCTCTAGCTAAGAATACTTAATGGGGTATATGCAGAGACAGCTGATGCCTTGGTTAGGGGACTGATGGACGCTTACCCACAAGAGCCTGCAGTGGGGCTACACCCAGTTTCCTCACTGGTAAATTATCTCTCTATCCATAGCACTATATCCCCTCTGTCTTGTTTTTAAATACAAGGGGGTGCTGTTCCTTTAGACCCCCTAGAATAAACACACTGACTCACACAGGGCATAGAGGGGACTGAAGCAGAAATGAGTGTGGGGAGGGGAAAGCTCACTCCCACTGGTGTTAACCCAGAGGGGCAGGTTCTATTTTTCCACCACCCCTCTCCACAAAGCTTTCCTGGGAGTTATCTGAGGCCAGGGATGCGGTGGCTGCTGCTCCTGCTCCTCTTCCGCTGAGTTTAACCCAAGGTCAAGTAACATCATGGCATTTGCAGCCTCGTGAGCTCTTGAGAGATTTAATTTTCAAAGCGCTCCCAACGTCCCCTAGGATCGACCTTGGCTGGGGTCCAGGGCCCATGACCGCCAAAAGGATTTGCGTTAGGCCAGTCCAACAATAAGAGCTTGCTCTCTCTGTTCCAGCCCAGAGAGAAAGAAAAGAAGCAACACAGTGGGGGAGGAGTGGGGACCCGGGACCCTTTTGGCCTTTAGCAGGCTTAGCAATGCCTGCAGCAAAGCGTAACCTACAGTTGACACAATAATAAAGCTCATGAGGATGAGATGCATGTGAACAGAGTCTTGTCCCCTCAAAGACAGCTGCTGAAAATCTGCTGCCCAGCGCCGACAAGGGTGCAGGGATTTTCCTTCTCCTATTTGAAACAAGGGAGAAGTGAAATATTTTTGGGCTGATTTATGATCAAGAAAGTGAAGGGCTGGATTCTTCCAACAGGCAGGGAAGCGCTGTGCAAGCTGTCCTGCTCCCCTGCGTCCACCCAACACTGCCAATGTCCCTCAGTTCTGCCCGCAGAAGCACCTGCTATGCCAGCCATGGACTCCCCCAAGTACAGCGCTTCTGACACGCTTAAAAACGGATTTACTACTCCTGCTATCTCAGTCCTAATGTGCAGTCCACCCTCCTCTGCCAACGCATCTCAATCTTGCAGCGCCCATTGCTATTCCAGTCCTGCTGCTACCCCCAAAATCTGCCAGTGTCCCTCCCTCTTAACTCACAAGACTCCCGGTTGGCTCTACCATACTTTCGTAGCAATTCTCTGCCCTCCTAACCAGCAAGACATCCCAACAGTCTAACTCTCTTGCTTCCCGACCAATAACAGCCCTGCTGTATTTCTTTGATGGGAACCCGCATAGTTCTTTTAATGCTTCTGAATACACTCTGTGCTAATCCAGTTCTTGGTCCCGCTCTCCCCCCACCCTGGCTCTGCCAGGGCACCTCACTCCTGATCTCTTCTCCCTGCAGCTTTCCCAGTGACCGCTGGTCCTGACCCACAGCAATCCCTGTTTATCCAGTGCTGGCCCACTCCTCCCTACAGGGCAGGCTGCTGTGTAGTACTATCAGCTGAATGGTGTGGTTTTGAGATGTGGGTAGTCCAAGGGAAGCTGAGAATGAGACCTGTTCATTTACTAGAGGCAGACTCTGAATTTGGTCCTTGCTGTGAACAGGGGACACAGATCAGTGCCTTGCACCAGCTGGACCTCTTTCTTTTTCTCTCCTGTCCTCTTTCTCATCCTGTTTTTGTCTTGTCTCTTCCTTTCGGCTGGAGGATGAGCCAGTGCTATCTCTGATCTGTGCCTGAGCTGGTGCAGCTTCTACTCTTCCAGCTGCTGGGAGGGAAAGGATGCGAGTTGGATCCAGAGCTAACTGGGGGAAGGATCTGACCCAGGAACTGTTGAAAGGTGAGAGGGACCCAACCCTGGAACTCAGAATGAGAGTTTGTGGGCATGTGACGGTCGCCCTCTTGGCTGATACGCCTGGGGGCCCAGCACAAAACCCCATGGCTGCCTCAGAAGACCATGAATCCAGCTTCCACAAGCCCAGGCCCATAGACACCCTACAAACCCTAAACCAGGCCCCAGTGTCAGCACAGGTCTCACTCAGCTCTTGAGCCAGGACTCATAGCCCCCCCCCCCCCCCCCCGGCTCCAATCCCAGCTAGGGTTATCACCTCTGAGGTACAAAAATCCCAGGACATCTGGGATGATCCTCTCAAGCTCATAAACTGGCCAGTGAGCAGCATGTACTGAGCCCCCAACAGACTTTCCAGGACAGCCACCTCAAACAAGGGACAATCCTGGACAGGTGGAAATCTAACCTCAAGCCGGGCCTCTATCCCTGCCCAGGCCTCACTAGGCCCTGAGCCGGGGCCGCCCCAATCCCTGCACACACCTCACTCGTCCCTGAGCCGGATAAACACATGAGCTGCTACAGCTTGAGCCAAAGAGCGGAAGCTCTGTCGTGGGGAGCTGTGACGACTCAGATCCTGGGTGGATTGGCACAGAGTGGGGACCTGTCACACACCCTCCCCAGTGGGCTACTTGTGTGGGCTAGGGAAGGGGAGGATAATGGAGGCCGGGGGCTGTAAGGGTGGGGTGAGCCTGTGGAGCGTTGTCGTGGCCTGGGTGGTCGAGGTAGGTAGGACTGGAGCGCAGAATAGAGGGAGGTTGGTGCAGGCCTTGGGGGACGGGAATGGCCTGGAGGTAGCAGGCCCAGCCTGCTGCTGGAAAACCGTAGAGGGAGATAGCAGCCCCCAGCACTCTTGGCCAGAAGACACCCCACCCAGCTTGGGCTAATGGGGCATGTCTGGGAGGGTGTTCGGTGGGAGCAGGGGCTACTCTAGGGGGAAATGGCTGTGGGGATTAATGGGAGTGCGGGGGACTGGGGGGATGGTGGGGGGTGCAGTGGGGATTGCAGGGGGCACTTGGGAGTCTATTGGGCTGTGGGGATTGCTGGGGGCACATGGGTGTCTGTGGGGAATGAGGCGATGAAGAGCAGTGGCTTCTGTGGGGGATGGGGATTGGTGGGGATGCCGGGGGTTCTGTGAGGGGTGACGCTGTGGGGATTGGAGGGGACGCAGGAGGGTCTGGGATTGTGAGACTCGGAGGGTTCTCTAGGGGATGGAGCAGTTGGGGTGTAGGTGGTTCTGTGGGGGATGGGGTTGTGGAGATTGGGGGGATGCAGTGGGGACTGCTGGCGATGGGGATGCGGGGGGGGCTGTGGAGATTGGGAGGGTCTGGGGAATAGTGTTGTGGGTGGCGGTGGTTCTATCGGGGATAGGGCTTGGGGGGTGCAGGGAGTTCTATGTGGGCAGTGGTGCTCTCTGGGGAAATGGGGCAGCAGGGTTCTCTGGGGAGGCAAGGATTGATGGGGGCCTCCAAAGATTTGGATCCTTCTCAGACCCAAACATTAGTGTTGGAGGTGGCGCAGTGCAAGTGCTCACAGCACAGGCTCTCCTGCCCTGCTGGAGTTTATTTGCTGCCTGTTTTGTGTGTAGTTTGGTGTTGGGGGGGGGGGGAGGGAGGGGAGGGGATGTGCCCCGTGCATCTCTGGGCCATGTCAGGGCAGCCCTAGCCTCTGCGAGCTACCCCATCTCTCTGGTTCATGTCTGGGTTCCCCTCCCCAGCCCTTCACCCCCCAAACTCCTGTGCATCTCTGGGCCTGGGCTGCCCCCAGCCCCGAGCTAGCCCTTGTGTGTCCCTGGGCTGGGCCCTCCACCACCCTGGGAGGTGCAGTGAGTGGCCTTTGCATATCTGTTTTTATTGTACTCCCTGTGCAGGACTACAGGAATAAGGGAGGAGGAGACGATTATTTCAGATGTTGCCTGTCACAAGGCAGGAGGCAGGTTGAGGTGGGGCGGGGGGGAATGGGCCCTGCAAAGTCTAAAACCCTCCTGTCTTTCTATGGGCCATGAATGCAAAGCCCAAACCAGAGGTGGTTTTGACCTTGTCAAATGAAAACATGCCGACTGAGGTTTTGCCAGGCTGAGCCTCAGCCGCCCACGCTCCCGTCTAGCTGTAGTTCTTCGTCCTGCCATGCCTGCCGGCTCCCCTGCCAGGCAAAGGCAGCAGGAAGTGGGAAGCTGTTCCTCCCCAGATGGGCTTTAACGCTTGCATGCAGCAGCCAGCCATGGGGTGAGCTGTCTCAGACGCACTCAAACCACGGCTCTAATCACGGCTTCCTTTTTAACTTTATTGTGCAGACCTCCGTTGGAAGCGTCTCTGTAACCGCATCTTGGGCTCTCCACCAGAATTAAAAACAGGAGCTTCCCCAGGCAGGGAGGAGAGCCGCTGGGTTTGTTGGAAGGCAAAGGAGCCAGATGGTGACAGAGAAGGGGAGGGAGACTGGAGGGGCTGCTGCAGATTCCCCCTTCCACATGTGCTTCTGCTGCTGAGTTCAGGAGTGAGAATGCCCCCAACACAGACGTTGCTGTGGCAAACCATCCCTGTTGCAAAGGTCCTGGAGCTCTGGGGGGAGCAGGGGGAAGGAGACTTGGCAGGATGTACTGGAATAAGAAGCGATGCAAATATTCCTCATTTTCCTATGGAAAATTAGGGCTAATGTTAACTGGGTCAGAGAGGGACTCAAGCCGCAGAACCTGGATCTGATTTGCAAATCCCCTCAAAGTCTGAAGGGGCACTGAGGGCCGGGCTTTGTGTTCAAGCCCCATTCTCCATTAGCCACGTAACAAACAGCGGGGGGAGGAGGGGCAGCAGCTTCTTCTTTTATTCTTGTGGTTTGTTGCAATGTGAGTTTCACTGAAAAGATCATCTGGAGGGTGGGGGGAGACCTGGAAGTGCTGGGGTCACAGCGGGACATAGGGGAGCTAGCTAAAGGAATCCTAGGGCAGGGAAGGGTTCTCAGTAGGGCTGTTGCTGAGGTGGAACAGTGGGTGTGGTGCTGGCTATAAGGTCCTCTTCTTGGAATGACTTTGGGGCCAGTTCATCCCTGCATATGAGCTGGGCAGGGACTGAGATGGAAGCACATTGGTGACTTTGTATCCCTTCAACTCTGGGGTGGGGGCTGCTTCACTCCCCCCACCTTCCAAGTAGATTAGAGCAGCCTGAGAGGTTTGTCTTGTCTTGTGTGTAGCTGCAATGGCCCCTAAAAAGCTGTAAACCTCCATGGTCTGACATTTCTTGTCCTGGCTGTTGGGGCATTCAGCAGGCAGTGGTGATGGGACCTTGGGGTGATGGCGAGGGGATTTGATACCCAGCTTTCAAACAGAGGGGTTGCCTGGCTTTCGGTTAAAATAGGGGCAGGTGGGTTTGGGGTTCTGCTTTTAGTTCCGAGCTAGGGTGCTGATTTGGCAGCCTCAAAAATCTCATAACGTGTTTTGGCGAGGTTTCCACCCAAAATGGTACAGATTCTGGATGCATCTGAAATTGCAATACTGGAAAATATTGGAAAATGGAAAATATTGTTCATGGCTTTGGATCCAGCTCAGAACCAAAACCACAGGGTGACTTTGGACCCAGATCTGAATCCAAATCCGGCCCAACTCCACAGTTTGAAGAGAGTTGTACTGAAGGTCTAGTTTACACCTGTCTCCTGTTGTAACAAATAATAATAAACCTAGGCCTGATTCTCAGGGGTTGTGGGTGTCCACAGTTCCCACCAATGTTGCTGTAAGCAGGGGTGTTCTCAGCCTCACTGAAAGTCAGGCTGTCTGCCTGCAGAGGGCAATGCTCTTCATTGAGAAAGTAGGCAAGTGAGCTTCTGTCACAGAGCTGCCTTGGGGGAGGACAGATACACAGAAAGGACTGAGGTTGAACAAAGTGGGGTAACATGATAGCAATGGCCTTGCCTGGAGGATTCTGGGGGCTGGAACATAGACTAGCCCACAGGGCTGCTTTCTGGTTTGCGGGGCTTGAGCTGCAGTCTGAAAGGGTCCCATTTCCCCCCAGCTCCAGCCATAGCCCTCTGCGTTTGTCCTTGAAGGTGGATATCCGGAATTTCAGTTGTGCATAGTAATGCACAACAGGGCTGCTAAATACCTGAGCATAATGCTGAAAATTTACCCATTACGGTTTTTCATTGTCCATATACCACATCCCTTTAAAGGGGGCTTGGGGGTGTACTGGGGGCAGAAGTGGGGAGAGCTTGGCACAGACCCAGTATTGGCAGATTAAGGATGAGCTATGAATAAGCTCCAAGCTATGCCTACTGTATGTAGCCACAATGGCTTCTAAGTTTCCTAACGGCTACAGCAAGGGGTACTTAACCCCCTGCCAAAAAAACCCTGGGGGGGGCAGTCTCTTCCAAAATATGGAACACCTCGTAAAGCAAGGGAGGTAGGAAACAGGCCAAGCAATGCCAGCCATGGCTTAAACTCGCAGGAGGCCTACTGTACAGTACATAAAGCCCAGGGAATCGGCTCAGGATGCTGGTTAATGAGCTTTTTAATTAGCTGCAATTGCAGGCAAGGTTTAAAACCCAAATAAATAAGTAAATTAAAGATTTAAAAGGCTGAACCCAATCAGTGTGGGGTCAGCACCTAAAATATTAAAATGCCAAGACAGCTAACTTTACAGTGAGCTAGCAGTGCTAAAGTGGTGCTGCCCCTTTAAGGAGGCAGAAGGCTCCTGTTTTTCTGGTCTGAAGCCCTCTGGCTGGAACATGCCATCTGCAGAGATCCATAAATCATCCTGCGTGCAGCAGTCTGGAGTCCAGCAGGGTCTCCGTGTGTCCTGGCCTTCGCCTGGAACCTGCAGGGTGTTCTCTGCAAATGGAAGGAGCCAGCCAGGCGCTCCTCTTGGCCAGGATCCAGCTGTTCTCCCCAGCTGATCCAGCCGCATCCCAGGAGGCAGTGGGAGTTGGGGCCAGGAAACTTGCAGTCAGCTTAGAAGCCCTCTGCAGCCGTGAATGCTTTTATGCAGTTAGCCAAGTCTGCTTACATTATTGTGAACGAGGTGGGGGGGGAATTGTCCCTCTGCATCCTGAGTCCTGATGCCTCATGGCCTCCCTCTTCCTAAGAGAATAGACTGGCAGGGTCTGATTCCTCTCTGATATGCCTCTTCTGTCAGATCCACTTTGGGGTGTAATGGCACCATTCTGAGTTGCTAGCATTTGGTGCCCACATGGTGTGATGTAGAGTGCAAGACTGTGTAGGGATGGCCTCTGACGCGAGTGCTAATATTGTCTCACCTGTACCAAATCTGGGGAAGGAAGATGTCTGTGGGGTATGTGGTGCCCGCCAAACCTCCCTCCTATGGAGCAGGGTGCAACACACCACCGCCATGCGGAAGGAGCTGAGACTCTGCAGAGGCCGTGGACTTGGTCCCCAGTGGGCAGGGAGCACCATCAAGTTATCAGAGCCTGCTGCCCCAGTGTCTCCTAGCCTGCTTCCCCGCCTACCCAATTCTCCCTTGCTTTGTTCTGCCCACCCTGTTGTATGTCTGGGGACTTGATGCTCAGCACCCCTGAAAATCAGATCATTATTTCAGCCTGGTGTCACTGCAGTGGCAGGGGCCGGAGAGAGGTCGTGGCAGAGAAAATTTACCTGCACACAAACCCCTCATCAGGACAAATTCCTCTTTGCTGATAAGGGATAAAACCCTTCTTGAGGGTGCTCAGCACCTCGCAGGAACAGGCTCTTTCCTCGCCCCATCTGAGAGCCGCTGTCTTGTACAGATTAACCCATTCATGGGGGGGTCACTGCCCCGCCCCATCCACCCGCCACCAGGGGCCTGCATTGTAACAACTGCTCCTTCATTTGAGGCTGGAAGGCTGGGCGCTGTTCCCTCAGCAGCAGAGTTCGCTTGCTACACACTGGGTGAAATTCAGCCCCGTGCAAAGGAGTCAGCACAAGGCTGCACTGCGTAGGTCCCACTTCCACCCTCAGGGCAGAAGTGGTGCCTTAGCCTTGTATTGACCCTCAGTACCTTGGTGACTTGAGGGACTCCCTCCTGATTGGGTTTTGAGCCTGCTGCCTCTGCAGTGTCCCTTCTTGAGCTTCAAACTTGCATCCCAGACATAAAGAAAAGGAGGACTTGTGGCATCTTAGAGACTAACCAATTTATTAGAGCATAAGCTTTCGTGAGCTACAGTTCACTTCATCGTGGCACATCACACCCGCACGAGGCTGCTGAGCCGGAGCTGGAGCTTTGCTCCCACTTTGGAATGGAGTCTCCCAGGTTTTTCTTCTTTGAACTGCCAGCCCTTGACAAACCCAGGGTGTGTGGGGATGGGAGCTGGCGCAGGGGGGTGGGGCTGGAATTTGGGACCAGGGTTTAAGTTTTATTATTATTTGGGTCTGAAATTGACAGCGGGCTTATCTGTGAAGACCATCATGAGTAGGCCCAAAGCAGAGGGCCCACTGGGAGCCCCAAGCAGGAATATTTTTGGCCCCTGCTTACGCAGCATAAAATAAAAAGTGAATAAGGGGCCCCTTTGAGCTGCTTGGGGCCCTAAGCAATTGCTTAGTCTGCTTATACCTAGCACCGGCTCTGGTCTGAAGGATCAAATTCTGCTCGCAGTGGCACCAGTGTAAATCTGGAATAACTCCATTAAAGCCAGCGATGTAACTCTTGATTGTAACGGGAGTTGATGTAACGGGAGCAAAATTTGGGCCAATGAAATCAGAGGCCGGCGAGACATTAATGAGGGTGAGGCTGCAGGTGGCGGCAGGAGGATGGAGCAGTTGCCACCTCAGCTGCCTTGAGCCATCACTCAGCATCTGTGGCCCTGCAGGGCAGGCCAGTTTGCTGTATCCTTCGCAATTATTAAGGCTTATGCCATGGTTCAGGGGGCAGCAAAACCAATAAAAGGCACCGAGAAATGCAGTTTATTTTTAGGGCTGTTTTGGTTTTAAATTCTTGGAGCTGGGGCGGGTGATTGATGGATGGATACAGCTCCTTGCCACGCAGCCAAAGTTATAGCCACTTCAGATAACATTAGGTCATTGTTTTCAGCTGTTGTCACAACCCACAGTGTCTTAGTGATAAACTGCCCTACTGCCCATCAGGGTTTGCCACTAGTGATTGCAATGCCAGGAGCCTCTGGGCTGCACGTGGACATGACAGATTCTTGTACAATCCCAGGGACACCTTTGCTGGCATGTTTAGCATAAGTGACATATTGGGCTGTGTATGAGATGATGGTGTCTCAGCGCAAAGTTCAGAGGGTCACATTCTGCTGTCATGCGCCAAGTGTCGAGTAAAAGTAGAAATTGACCCATGGGACAAGATTCAGGCCCCTTTCTGCCTCTCTCTCTTAGCACAAAGGACTTGAAAGCTGCCTTAACAGGGCAGCTGAAGATTATACTTGTGATGGGGCATTGCCAGCCCTACACCATCCCCTTCTTGGCACTCCATACATAGAGCATGTGTTGGGAGCAATCCTCAGCTAGTGGAATGTCCACTAAGGGGCTGTAATAGTCCCAGTAGGCCAGAGCAACCCCGAGGTTGCTCTTAATGATGGTGGGGGCTGAATGGACTGGGGAATGTGCAAGTGGCTTTAAACCGCCTTGGACCCCCACCTTGGTTGCTGAGATGAGCACAAACTGTACTGGATTTGAGGGTAAGCTCTCCAGGTCAAGGGCTGTCACTCATGATGTGGCTGTACATCTCCTAGCGCACTGGGGCCCTGATCTCAGTTGAGGCCTCTAGGTGCTACTGTAATACAAATAACAATCATCATCTGGCTCACAGTGTTTAGAAGTGAACGGAATGTGTTTGGTCTATAATAATGATACTCCATCAGTGTCTTTTGTCTGCGAATCTCTAACAGCTTTGCAAATATGAATTGATTAAACTTTGCTGCAACCTTTCAGGTCGGTATTATTGTCCTATAGGGAGGCTGAAGCACCGAGGAAATTAAGTGACTTGCAGAGCTGGGAATAGAACCCAGGAGTCCTGGCACACAGTTCCCATATTTTAACCCCTTGAGGACATGCTCCGTCTTGCACGAGAGACCTAGAGCTCCACAAAGCGCTGGGTGAGATACCTGCAGTGCGGTGAGTGTGAAATGGCTTAGCAGCTTGTACCCATCTCTGTTATCAGAGTCATGGGTCTCCACAGATCTTTGTCAATGCACCTCCGTCTGTACTGCAGCACCCTCTTTGGTTCCAGAACTGGATCAGACGTTCCTTTTTGGGCCAAGGCATTCATATCTACAAGGCACCAGGCAGAGTAAGCTCATCAGACTGGCTGCACTGGTGTGGACGCAAGTAGAGCTTGAACCCAGGTGTCTAGAAGGGTGCATGCACCCCCTCCCCCCTGCAGCAGGTCCCCCCTTTGGAAAGTATTGGGCAATAGCTTACAAGTTCAGGGCTGGTGGAGTTTGGGTGCCAGGAGTTCGAATACATGACGTGGGCCCAAATGGGTTTGTTCAAATGATGATTTTTACTGTAGCTTGTGAAAAGGGTTGGGGGGGTGGAGGGGCGGGAGGAGAAGAATCCAGTCCCCAGCAGCCTTGAAAGCGATTCACAAACGACTGCTGTCTCCGCACTGATGGATTTGCTGTCACCTCTTGCTGGCATGAGGTGACAGATTTCCCTGTCGGATGAAGCCAAAACCAATAGCCATCCATCACTGTGCGAACGGACAGGCGTAGGAGGGAGGCAGGGGAGGGGAATAAGAAAGTCCTGGCCAAATGCTTCCCTGTCAGTGCTGGGTGATAGCAAAATCGACCCCACGTGCACCGAGGGTGGGAATGCCGCTGTCTGTTGTGAAAGAAGAGGGGGTTTGGGAAATGGGGTGTGCTGGATGGGGCTGTTTTAAGTGGGGAGGGGGACTTGCTTGGAGAGTCTCTCAGGGACTTGTGGTGACATGGGGGCCCCCTCCTAGAGCTGCTGGCTTTTGTGGCCTGTCCTTCCTGAGTGACAGTTACCAGCAGATGGGAGGACAGGTTGCCACTGGGGTGATGCTGGGCCAAAGCACTGCTGAGCAGCGAGGCAGCTCTGCCGCCTCCATGCATTAGCGGGAAACACAGAACCCAGGATCTCTCTCTCGGGCACCCCATGTGCAGGGGGCTTCTGCTCCTTCTGTCCATTTTCCTAAGTATGTTGCAGAGATCCTACAAAATGCTGCCACTTCGCTACTGGCTCCGCTCTGGTTAAAGGTCCCTGTCCTGGCCTTTGACCCTTTCTGCCATGAGTGGTCCAAATAAACTAAAGACAAGTCTCTGCCCACCCTGAGCTGTGTTGCTGGGCAGAATGAAGTACCGTCTCTGCAGCCTCTGAGCCACCCCAGCGGCAGGGTGAGTTCTATTTCTGATAGCCTCACTCCCAGCTCTGGGCAGATCTATACTTGGAGGAAGATAAAAATGGCAGGAGTGAAAGAAAAGAAAGAAATGTTCCTTTTGTAAACTGTTCTCTTTGCCCAGGGGCTCAGAGACAGGTCCACTAGCAGTGGGGTGGCACTCAGTAGTATTTAAGAGTGCAGACCCCTCTTGTCCTCTAATGATGCCTGACTTGAAAATGGATTTCACGGTTGGAGTTGCTCATTTGTGTTCATGAGTGCTCATGGGCTGATATGGTGCACAAGCAACAAGAGGCTGTGTATTGAAAACGTGTCCCTCTGTGTCCAGACAGGCACCTGCTAGCACTCTCCAAGCTACGCCCGATGGCAGCAAAGGATCTTTTCCCTGCCTTTCACATCCTTGGAATCATGTCGTGTCTAATGTGGTGGCAGCCACCTCTGAGCTTTGCCTGATCCCGGGACAAGTAGCTGTTCCTGTGCTCAGTTCACTCTGAGCCTCACCCAGGGCAGGCAAGGAAGCCATGTCCCTCACCTCTGAGTCCCCTCTGAGCTGTGACAGGCAAAGCACCCTGATTTTTTCCCTCCCTCGACATCTCTGCTGCTTTGAGATTCCTCCGTCCTCCGGTGTATTACATATGTCTGATTGGAACTGGCTTGTAAGCACTTGGGGCAGGGACTGTCTCATATGATGTGTATGGATAGTATTGAGCTCAGTAAAAAAACAAGGTTGATTCCTAGCTGTGTCCAGTGCCTGGAAGATAACCTGATCTCTGCTCTCATTGCCGTTGTCTGTCCCTTGCTCTCTGCACCTTTACAGTCTTGTTCTGTCTTGTGTTTAAATCTTACTGCCATGCTGCGCCTGTCGGGCATCTAGCTTTTGGGCGTCTTGACAGATGGTTCTTATCTAGAACACAGGGCAACTGCCCCTCCCTGTGAACAGTGTGGCCAACCTCTACCAGCTGCCTCAGGGCAAAGTTCAGAGTATCAGCCAGTGAGGCTGTGTCTGTCAATATGGGATACAGCTCTGACCTGTCTGTGATCACACAGGGCAGCTAAAATGTTCCTTGTTTGGGGGATGGTGGCTTTAGAGGAGCAACAGATCACAGAGAACAGGCAATGATGGAGAGCACTCAGTTCTCCCCCTTCCACGCTGCTTTGGGGAATAACTCCCAGAGGCCTGGCAGAAATGACACCTTGCCTTGATACAATTCATGCCCCTCTGCTCATGACTCGGGGGAGCTAGAAAACTGAAGCTTTCACTTGCTCGAGTACCTTTGGTAGCTCTGATGTGGGAGGGAGGGGGGCCTTGAAGCACCTATTCCATCTCTAAAAATATCAACTAAGCTCTGTCTGGTAAGCTAGCCTCCAGCTTAGCATAGTGAGTGAGCTACTGAAGACGTCTGGTAGTGCACTAGGCCTGGGAGTATCCCCTAAGCCACCCCCATGCAAACCTTTCTAGCTAATCTTGGCCTTGCAGGAGGGCGAGATGGTGGTAAAGAGACTTTGCTCTCAGAGATAAGAGTCAGAACGTTTGCCTGAGGTCTTTTCCAAGCCCTGGAATAAACCACAAACCTAACCCAACACAGATGCTGAAAATGCTCTGTTGGGCTCAGCTATTTTGAAAACTCCCCTCTTGCCACCAGACCGCTGACACTCCACAAAAGGTGCAGCAGCCTGGTCACTGATTGGCTATATGTGATCTCTACCCTTGCACCTCTAGACAGTCAGAGGCAGGAGTGTGCCTCTGCCTTTGTGAGGCATGGGAGAATTGGAGTGGTTCTGAGTCTGGTTCTTGCATCTGGGACATGTTTATATTTCCCTTCAATCTCCAGATAGATTGGAAATGCAGCAGAAAGGCTCTCCCTCTCCCCCTAGCTCCTAGTTTTTATTTTCTCTTTTTTGGGGTTCCGATGAAGTCTGTTCCTGATCCTACTGACATCTCAGGGAAAACTCCCATTGACATGACTGGGAATGGACCCATAGTTGGCAGGGTAGGTGGTGTCTTTAGGAGGGAAAGGATGGTCATGGACTAAAGCACAGGCCTTGGAGACCTGTGTTCTGCTAATCTTTGCTACAGACTCACCATGGGGCCTTGGCTAAGTCATTTCACTTCTCTGCTTCACTTCCCTACCACGCAGCGCTATTGATGTTGAATTTATTAGTTTTTGAAAATGCTTGAGGTCCTCACAGTGTATAATACTTTGCAGCTAAGGGCATAGTACCATTGTTTTTTATTTTATTAGGATTTTTATTCAATGATGACACTGGAAAAGCTGTTTAGGCCCTCAACTTGATCTTCTTTAAAATGGCTATAAAACAACCTCTTCCATTTTCTAAAATCTTAAATTCCTCTCCTACTCTTTCATAAGTTGGCCAATTTTTCAACTAGAAAAATTTAAATTAAAACACACCTACATACACACTCTCTCCTCCCTCCCCACCCCCAAGACCTACACAAAAACATTGTTTTGTACTCCTAAGTGCCCTCTGCTGGCAGCCCTGCAGCGAAATCTAATGACCTAATCTATTCTCAGAGCTCTGCTGAAATTATCCTTTGTTATGATGCACAAACAAGGAAGCGAACCCAAGAAGCTGTTGTTAATTTCATGCCTCTTTAGAAACAACCAGGGACCAGGAGTGGCGCAGGGAGAAAGAATGGTCAACAAACTGAGAAGGACAAAGGTCCAGATTTACAAAGATACTTGGGTGCCTAAAGAACACACAGGTACCTAGTGGGATTCACAAAAGCACCTGAGCAGGTTGGGCACCTAACTCCCAATGAAAGTCAATGTAGGTCAGGTGCCTAATTCACTTAGTGTTGAAAATCCCACTAGGCAACTAACTTCTGAGGGTGTGCATCTTAAGGCACTTAAGTACCTTGGCACATCTGGCCCAAAGTCTTTTATGGAGAGTTTATTTTTGAGCTTCTAAGTAGCTCTGACAAAAAACAAGGGGGAACCCGAGATGTCTGTTGAAAAGTAAAGAGCATGAGAGTGTCTCTTTAAACTGTATTAGCATGCATAAAGCTTGGGCTGCTGCTCCAGCTCTGCTTGCTCCCAGGCCTCAGACTTTGCATCTGTTTTTTCATTTGCGAAGGGCTAATGTACTCTGACACTGCACCCCTCTGGGAAGCTGCCGATAGGCACTGTCAATATTTCCTTCAAAAAAAACCCCAAAGCCTTTAAAGAAGTGCTTTTCGATATATGTTTTAAAAAATTAAATTACTGAGCACGCAAGCTGGAAGCCCCAGCCTGGAGAAAATGATGTTCCTGATTTGCCTTCCAGACTGCCTCTACTCCTGGAGACCATTTCTTATTCTCCCACACACAAAAACCCCATAGGGAATATGACTACCCACCATCCTTCATGGCAACTGCCAGCCTAGATCAAATCAACGGCCAGGCTGCAGCGCTACCAACCCCAAGAGTTCCATCTTCACAAGTCAGGCCCCCAAAATCATGAGATTGGCTTAATCAATCATGAGATTTATTTTAAATAATACAGTTGGGGGCTTTTTTATTTGCTCTCTGGGTTTTGAGCATTTGGCGGGGAGTGTGTGTGTCATGTTTTTAAGACTTTCTTGACACTGATGAGCGCTAAGAACTTTTTTTTTCCGATGAAAGATAAGTTTCTCACATAATCACAGGACTCCAGGAGCTGAAACCCAGCTCCTGGAGTCTTGTGATTATGTGAGAAACTTATCTTTCTTAACTTATCTTATCTTAAGAACCACCACCAAGTATCACGTGACTTGTGATAAAATCCCAAGAGTTGGTAACACACAGTCTGGCATCGTGCCACAGGCACATACCAATAGCTTCAGAGGAAGGTGAAATTCGCCCCATCATGCTCCTAGCCAATCAGACAACACTGTATATTGGAGGCAGGTGATGGAGGGGAGGAATTCTTCCTCAGCCCTGCAGGCAACTAGGCTACCCACAGACGTTAATGTTAGTAATGGAATTGTCCAGCAGAAACGCATGACACTGCAAGCCTGATACAGTGTCCACTGAAGTCCAGGGGAATCCTCTTCACTCAGGCCCTGTGACCTCCCATGGCAATGAGTTCTCCACGTTTAATGATACGCTGCACATTGCCCTTTTTCATGGCTTGAGCTGTAGTTCCAAGGGTTACATTCAGCCTTGTGCAGTGGGCCAGCATGAGGACAATGCACAATTTCTTGAGCTGGGCTTAAATGGTGCACAGCCCTCTGCACGGGAGGTGAATTTCTCCTTAGCAGAGTAGAGTGGCATGAGCTGCCCTTCCAGAAGCCGTACTGGATGGGCACCCTTGGGTTATCCAAGTATGGTGCTATTCTGCCCGTAGTCAGACTTTCAATCAGTTTCCCTCAAACCAAAGTCAGCCTCACCAGTCTTAACTACTGGGATTTAAAGACCATTTTCATGTTAGTGACTTTCCAGTCTCCAGAAACAGTTGCTGTGCATCTCCTCATCCATATGTCCATTACTGAAGACTGTATACCCTTCGGAACCTGCAGATGAATACCGTCTGGCCCTGATGATTTACTGCCCTTGAGTTTCTCAGGTTGGTCCAAAGTTTCCTACTTGGAGATTTTGGTGTCTGTCTGCTAAGGCCATGCTGTTTTCCTATGAAGAGGGCCTGTGGAATAGCAATCTGCCCATTGTCCTCTGCAGTGAAAAGAGCCTGAGAAATACAATTCACTTCCCTGCTACTTTGCTAAAAGGGACTAAAGGGTTTGCAATCATGCACGCATTTCGCTTCTAACGAAACAATTCATTATTGTTGGGTATCTTTGACTATTTCTTCTCATATTCTCTTGCTACCTAATTTAAATGCCAATTTGAATCTATTGTGGCATAGTTTATGTTCCAACCAACACATACCATCTGGGCATAATCATGCCTTTTCTAAGGATGCTGATAAACTCCTGCACTTCTCCTCTGAACCATCCTGGTTTTACTATACCTCCTTTAGTATTTGTTGCCTAGGGATACACGAACTGTCAGTGTTTCTTCTATGGTGTCCTAAATAGTCTGCAGGCAGCTCAGTGGTTGTAGCCTTCTTCTTTGCCCTTCCTCCTGCTTTTAACCATTTTCCTTGGGGAGTCAACTAGTTAAGGCTGGCGTAGTTACAATCCATTGTTATTGCACTCTAACAGGGTTTTTTTTGTAATTTCTTTAATCCCTTTTAATGATGCTGCAGCAAGACCCCAATTGTTTTTCTACAACTTGCGTTTATGTATACGGGTATTTGTCAACAAATTCCACCCCATGATCAGCCCTGTCTTGGGCCACTATACCACCTCCTGGGCAAACACCTAGGAGGACACAGACCTGCACGCCCATTATCATCTCTCTATGTACATGCTTCCGTGGTCCCCCATTACCTTCGTATCTAATCGCCTCATAAACAGTAATGAATGTATCTTCACAAAAATGTCTGTCATTGGGTAGGGAATTGTATTATCTCCATGTTACAAGTGGGGAAATAAGGCACTCCCCCAAGGTCACACAGGAAGCCTCTGGCAATGGTGAGAGTTGAACCCAGGTCTCCTCAGTCTCAGTCTAGTGCCGTAACCATTAAAGCACCCTTCTTTGTGCCTCCTTTGAAACACTGTGTACAATGGCTTCTGGGCTGTACCCAAGGGGGACTGGCTGCAAGTGGCTGAGTGTGGGGTATCTGTGGGATTAAAGCATGAGAACCCTGGGTTCATTCAAAGGCTTTCAGACAACCCGGTAATGTGCCATGTCTCGGTCCTTCTTAAGACATGCTCTGTTCAAACGAGGCAATGAGATTAAAGGTGAAGTTCCAGCCCAGAGCCCGTCCTCAGGCAGGATAGAAAATAGAACTAAGCGAGTTTTCTGGGCTTTTCCCCAGCCTGGAGAGGCTCTCATGGCCAGAATGTCAGCTCAGATTTTGTGTGCTCTGTTCCCTAGTCCTGTTTCATTAACCCTTCCCTTGTATGAACTCTGCAGACTGCATACAGCTCTTTGCCCTGCAGTCCATCCAGCTGCTAAAGAATCTTCCTCCCCACTGCTGCTCCAATCCCACTCACCTTCCAGAGCCCTCTCTAACTCTGCCCTGCCTTATGTTCCCTAAATGTTAACTACCTCATGCCCCTGTGTCTCCCACACCACATCCATCCCCGGCTAACACACACCTTCCATCACTACCTTAAAAACGTGCTTGGCTGGATCAGAGTCACTGTGGTATTGCAAATGGAAGGGCAGGGCTGGGAGGCGGTGGCCATTTGAGTCCTGATCCTGCTGTGTGATCTTTGACAAGTTCTTTCCACTCTGTGTGCCTCATTTTCACCTGCTGTGAAATTCGGTTAATAGTTCGTACCCACCTTGTACAATGCTTTTTGAGACTGAGAAATTAAAATAGTTATTGAAGCTCCAAGTCTTACCATTTTATTATTACTCAAAGCTCTCCTTTCCCATGGAGCCTTCACCCCATGGCCATGTCCCACTCTATATGGTCTTTTCAAACTTTTGATAATGTCTCTTTGACACTCTCTAGACTCTGCATGTCCTTTGGGAGTAAATACTTCCATTTTATCTTCAAAGCACTTTACAAACACTAATCTGCACAACACCCCTGGGAGGCAGGTGTTTCACTCATTTTGAAAGAAGAAAAACTAAGACACAAAGCAGGGCTCACTTCAGTTTGTTTAGACCCTGTGTTTGAGCTATTTTAAAATTGTTATTATCTGATGGTGACCATTCCCCAGATTCTCAATCTTTCTGTCTTTTAATTTGCCACTCCCTTATTCTGAAACTAGAGTCACTGTTTGGGTAGGACCTACACAAACAACGTATGGCGTTCTTGTGCACTTTTTATTGATAACACTAATTTACTGTATAAAACTCTTCCCATTAAAGTCCTCTCTTTGCTGGTTCTGCAGTGATCAGTAACATTAATTTCCCATAGTTCTGTGCTGCTGATAATTAATCAACAATAGTGGGGCACCAGCTAGGACATAAATCGTAGAAAATCACACTGGTTCATTGTCTGTCTTGAAACATAAGGCAAACGTGAATTTAAAGGGCAAAACTGGCTGGAAAACTCCAGAGCTTCCAACAGGGTATTTTAAAAAATCTAAATTAAAAAAATAATTATAATATGCCAGTGTCTCTTCCTTTTATTCCCCCACTTTTTTTGTCCCACCAGTGAATCCTGCCCTTCCTCTCCCTCTGTCTCCTGCTTTCATCCTACCCTCATTTGTCCTTCCTTGCCTTGCACACTTAGAATACTCTCTCTCCCGCAGTGTGAAATGCATCCCTGTGCAGAGGGGCCAGTGCAAGGGTTGTGCACAACGTAAGTTTCACTTAAACTTGGAGTCGGATTTTCTTCCTCTGTGTCCTGTATAGTACCATGGGTACAGTCAGCCCTGAAGAGACTCTTAATGATTGTCACCTGGTGCCTGTATGCTATTGATCTGATGCACCCTTTGCAAATGATCCCCATGGCTGACCTGGTGTCTGTCTCACATTGCAGGCTGTGAATCTGCTGGATGCGCAGCTCCCGTACAAGTGGAAGAGATCCAGGCAGCGTCAGGAACTAAAGGGAGGCTCAGATCTCAGTTGAGATGTGGCAACAATACTCAGTCGAGCCTTTCTCCTTGGCTATCTCTACAAGAACTGCCATGCACCGCCCAGGATTCTTGGTGGGTAAGTGTAACTTGAAAGCACTGACGTGGACAAGAATTTCCAGACAAAGGGAGGAAGGAGTAAGTTAGACAGAGGTGCTGTGGGTACCACTAGCCATGAGGAGGCTGCCCACTCTGCCATGGGCATGACATTACCCCAGCCAACACAAGTTGACTGCAGCAGTGCCGTGTCCCCTTTCACGTTGTGACAGTAGTAAAGCGGTCATGATAGGGTTTAGTGGGTTACCCATAGTATTATGGCATGGATCATGGTATTATGGGATGGAGCATGGCTCCACTATCCTGCCATTCTTTACCTCCTGTTTTAGTCAGTGATGGTTCCCCCCCCCCGACCCCACTGTGTAATACAGTTAAATCAAGCAGCAAGTTCCCAGCCTGCAGTCTAGTGAGTAGACTTACTTTTGTTGTCACTTTACCAGTGACACTATGAAACTCAGTGCTCCCTGAGATGACATTATAGGAGTGGAAAGAAGGCTAACACAGGCTGGGATGGCTCTCAGGGGTGGCAGGTCTTGGGGCACCTGTGTGAGGAGTTTGCATGCTAAGTACAGTTTTAGACCTGCATATATATATATATATATATATATATATATATATAGTGAGTTGCTAAAGCAATTGCCTTAGTGTGTCAATAAAATTCCAGCCTGGATAATCCATGCTTAGGCTATACAAATGTCTGAGTATTCCACCAAGTGCAAGGGCAACAAGGATTTCTAAGTCTATATGGGCCTTTGAAACTATGTGGATCGGTGACTGCTAGCCTTGGTGTCCATACGGCTTATTGGTCTGAAGCAGTGGCCCCTAATATGGCCCACAGACCACCACCATGTAGCTGTGTCTGGCCTCAGACTGAATATATAGGTTCAGAGTGCAGGTCCTACTGTGTAAGCCCTCATCTTGATCCAGGCAGCGGCATCTCAGATTGGCATGGGGTGTCACGTGCTGGGATGTGTCACCTCTGTGCTACAGTGATGTATGCCCTCATAGTATATCAGTGTGTTTGCCTTTTATGAAAATGTTGGAACTTGCCAGTGTACACATTAGTTGGGCAAAGTTGGGACATCCCTGTCCTAGTGGTTCTGGCTAACCTTTCCCTGTGGCTTTTGCTGTTAGGGCTGATGTGAAATGCAATGTCCGTACTGATTGAACTGGGAGAATATGCTTTTAGGTACCAGGTGAGGCCTGACAGCAAAAAATGTCAAATAAAGAGAGTTAGAACATGAATTCATAAAGCAGACCATGTGGATCAGCACTGGAAGGGGGAAGAGAGTGAGGAATATACTGTGCACGAAAAGTGCTGCCATGTTACTTTGTTAACACGATGGAACTTTGTCTGGTGAGTTCGGATCTAAAGAAACTGTATCTTTAGTGCAGTGGACCGAAAATTGAGTCCTGGATGGCTTTGCGATGTACAGGTAGCAACTAGTAACAATAACTGGCGATATGCTGTATAGCCCCTTGTTCATCCTTCCGTCTCAATGTGTGTTATGAAGGAGGAAAAGTATCATCATCCTCATTTTACAGACTGGAGATTGGGACACAGAAAAGAGAAGTGACTTCAGTGAGTCAGAGCTGGGGATTGCAGGCAGGTCTCTGACTTTTAGCCTAGAGTACAGCTGTCCCTTCATGTCCAGTTATGGGGAACCATCTGCCTTGTGTAAAGGTGGCATGTGAGCTGCAAGAGGGATTCTCTTTCCATGGGCACTTGGGTTTTGAGCTGAATCCGGAGAAAGGAATGAGTGTTTCTATCTCCCCAGCTTCATCGTCAGGCGACATTAGAACTGAGGGGGTGAGAGCCCTGGGTCTGAGCCCTGGAAGAGGGCAAGGTATGGAGTGTGATTTGGGTACCACACCCTGCTTCTTCAGTGGGTCTTAGGTACCCTCTCATGCTAAGTTACTAATGACTGAGAACTGGAAATCTCCACTGATCGGTATGGGCTGGTTCCCTATCCACTGAAGAGGAGGGGGTTGGAGAGAAGGGGGATGAAGGGGCATTGAGTGTTTGGTTTGACAGTAAAGGGAAAGAGAATCGCCTGTGTCAAATGGGTCTGGTCTCTTTAGTCTGCGGTGAAGCAATGACCTTCAGGAAGAGATTTCAAACAAGCAGGCCAGCCAAGGCTTGCTCCTGCAGTTGTGATTTCCAACTCCTCTTTCCTGAGGTGGCCATGAGGGGCACTGCAGGGTAAGTAATGGCGGCGGCAGCCCCGATTCCGATGTCAGAAGCTGGGGTTTGGTGTCACAGAACACTGTGGGGCATCAGCAGGGACGGCTGACAGCACAGAGAGTGCCGGTTACTTCAGTTATTTACACTGTGCATTAGGAACAGGGATGGTGCTGCTAACGATACCGAGGAAGCCCTAGGCTTTGAATGCTTAAGAAGGTTGTTGCTGTGGGGCTGTTGAGACACCTGCGTATAGGCATAAATCCCTATAACTGGGAAGACCTGAAGTGGGTGCCTCTATATAGGTGTGTGCATGGGGGGTCGAGTGTATGACCGCATGTAGATGAGGCAACACTGTCTAGAAGTTAGAGCAGGGGAATGGGAATCAGGAGCTTTGGGTTTATTACCACCTCTGCTATTGACTCATTATTTGCATTGCCTTGGGTGAATCATTTAAACTTTATTTGATGCACTTTTCCTATCTGTAAAATGGGGCTGCCCTCACCTACCTCCCACCAAAGGATAAATTAGTTTGTTTGTCAAACACTAAGCAGATATAAAGTGCTATACAAGTTGTTGCTGCTGTTAGGATGTATTTGTGTGCTTGTCTTGCTACACCTAGAATCCAAGGGTCTTGGATCTCCACTCAGACCCCCAGGCTCTGTTCACTATAGTCATTCCTATTTCCCTATTCTAGTCTTGAGATGAAAATAACAGAGCCAATCACATCCCAATAACTGCCCTGTAATAACTGAAAATACAAATGAGTGAGAGAACATGCATGTCTCCAGGAAAGAGGACGTGTGTATTTGCATGCGTCGATATGTGGGTGTGTATGGTTGTGTGTGCATGCATGTTAAAGTGTGTGTGTGTGTACCGTGTATACGTGTGTGCTTGGCACTGCCTGCATATGGGGTCACATTTGTACACATGCTCACATATGTACATGCATTTGTGTCTCTGCATGTGTGTGTTCAGCCTCATATACATATGCATGAGTGCATGTCCCTATGTCGATAGGAAAGCCCACTTTACAAACGGTGAGTGAAACCACAAGTATAAGGGAGGGCTCGCTATGCTCCCATGTATGTGCTTCGGTTTAATTTAGAATTCCAAAAATGGAAATGCTGCATATTTGTAAATATTGACACTTTGCTTTCAGAATCTCTAGTGTGTTGGTGCCGCGGAGTGACATTTTCTCTTTCAAACGTCATCTAGGTTGAAGGGGGTAGTCAGGTTGGTTAATGTGATTTTAATGAGAGCTCTTCTGAGACAAGGTGCTATTAGCTGCACCTGCTTCATCTTACCTGTAAGGTGTAGAATAAAGATCCTACAGTATTTGAGATTCAATGCACTGGGCAGGTAGTGGACATGCAGAGGAATTCAGAGTGGCACTTTTGAATAGAACCCAGGATGCTGGGTCTTTAGTTTATCATTTGACAGACTGATCTAATTGCTAATGTCATAGACCTATTTGAGCTAGCAGTAATATTGAACAGACACACACCTATAGTACAGATACACCCCTGGGGAGTGCATACCTGTGATTAACCTAACTGTCCTGTGGGGGTCATCATAACTCCAGAAAAGACAATGGGTCAAATCCAGTCCCAGGGTAAGCAGACCCAAGTCCAACTGCTGGCAATGGGACCTGAGTCTACTTTATACCAGGGCTGAAATTTAGCCCGTTATCTGAAATAAATATTTATCTGGCGGTAAAGAGAAAACCATCTTTAAGGGCTGATGAATATTAAAGTATCCCAGTATATTGCTTCACTTGAAAATCTGGATTCCCTGAGGATGCCTGAATTAACCATACCGTTTGTCATCTGCAACACAAACCAACCACAAGTTGAAGGTATCATGAGGCATCCCAATCGTGGGCCATGAGTGTCCATGCTTTCCTTCTCCATCTTGCAGAGATTAAGAGCTTGTCTCTCTGTACACATCCCCGGTAGGTCTTGGCATGTCTGTCTGCCATCATTGGCCCCTATTCTGTCATCAGTCTAAGCGGTCTTTTCCCCTCACACCACAACATGTTGACTTTCTGGCTTCTCTTCACCTTGCTTTTGCTCTCTTCTTGCCAGTTTGTTTTCCAGGGGCACTATTTGTTTTAATCTTCATAGGAAAACTTGCCTCTAGTCAAGTGACTCTGGCACCCTCAATTCTGTATGGGCCGATACTGTGCCGAGTCTGTCAATGTCAGAAAATCATGCAAGGAGGTGAATCTCTCTCCACTTTTCCCAACCAGTTCAAAGGTTAGTCTTAGGCTTAGTAACAATTTACACATTGTTTGGTTTAACAGGCTGGGTTCTGAGAGTTTCCATCCAGCCATCGTGCTGGCATTTGTGTATTTGCATTTTTTTTTATTTTTTATTTTTGAGCATGGGAGTGGAGGGGATGCACAATTACTTCTGCAGCTGCTATTAGTGTCACAAGGACCTTACTTATCAGGAACCATGAGATGCCTTGGTCCTGGTGTGTCTGTTTCCCTTCATCATCCTGCAGACCAAGAGTTCTTCTAAGTTTTCCCCCTGGCAGAAAAATCACCCAAAGCAGCTGAAAACCAAATGGAAAACTAAGCTTGTCTGAGACATGTCATCTTCCTGAAACGAGTCAGGACATGGGCTAGAGAGAGAGACCCAAAGAACCGCTCAAGCCCTCATTTGAAGGGACCTGCATAAAATCAGTAGACACCAAATTTCTCCACGTTTTAGCTGTGACTATTGAAAACTCCAGTCAAGGAGTTTAACTCATGTGTCCAGCTCCGTAAAGGACACCGTCACTCTGTCTGTCCTCTTTCAGATGGGGCCATAAAAGAGTTTAGCTCCTCCCAGGCAGTCCTGAGTATGCTCCCATGCCCTCTGCTGCAGGCCCAGGGCCAAAGGGCTAAACTGGATCCTCTTAGGGTGTCTTTACCCTGCAGAAAAGATGTGTTCTGAACCTGGGTTAGCTGACTCCGGTTAAATCAGCAGTGAAGACAGAGCAACTCAGTTTTTAACTCGGGTTAGTAGCTTGAGTCAACCCCAGGCTGCCCTATAGGCTTGAACTTGAGCTGCTAACCCGAGTTTGTTGCTTCTTCAATGCTATTTTAACTCACATTAGCTATCCCAAGTTAAGAACACACTTCTTTTTTTTTTTTTTTTTTTTTGCACTGTAGGCATACCCTGTGTGTCCTTTCCCCCTTCTCTCCATCTGCTAGTACTGTACGGAGCCAAGCCAGAAGCCAATGGCCCACTGGTGTTATAGCAGTGCTGAGCAAGCTCACAGTTTGTAGTGTAGTAGAAACAAACACAGATGTAAAGGGAGGAAGGGATGGTCTTGTGGTTAAGACACTGGCCAGGCCATCAGGAGACCTGTCTTCTATTCTCTGACCTGCTGTGGTGACTTTAGGCAAATGACATCCCCTCTGTAAAATGAGGATAATGATAATTGCCTCCTTCAGGAGGCTGAGGTGAGGGCTGTATTCATCATCACTAGTAAAATACCACAATATCCTGGTCTGGAAGGCACCTCTTCAAAAATGCCAAGTTTTAGTATTCCACCACTGCCAATATAACTGCCCAGGGCTGCAGCGCATCTGACTGGGCAGGGGAGGGTTAAAAATACAATGGAAAGGAGAGGGGGAGAAGCCCAAGCCCACCCAGGCCTGGCGCCCCAGCACAGCACTCTGTGATTAGATATTGATGGGTTAGGACCTTAGGGTAGCTTAAGGATATGCAGAGTGCTGGAGGGGGTGAGCAGAGCTTCCTTCCTGTGCCAGAGAACTTCCAGTAGGCAGAGTCGGTGCCAAGACCAGCTCCGCGTTGGCTCCTATTGCACACAATGCCTCATTGTTTGGGGGATATCGCTTCATCATTTTGTCAGTACCATCGTTTACTCTCTTAGTTCTCTGGGGAGGGGAGATGTTTTACTGACTCAATGCTCCCACATACAGCCGCCTTCTTGCTTCACAGGAATCTCTCTCTCTCTCTCTCTCTCTCTCTTTTTAAAATACAAATTCAAAGTCAGGGCTGGAGATTTTTTTTATATATATATATATTTTTTAATTGTTTCCTCCCATGCGTGATAAGAGATCAATGCCGGGTTAATGGAGCAGCCTCGCCAATCTGTGCTGGAGATGCACGGGGAGGGGGAAGAGCATAGGCTTAGCTCGGCTGCACGACACTTTCTTTGGCTTTTAATACCTTTGCTCACCCAACTGAAAAGTCCCTTTTCAAGTCACAGTGGGGCGGCAGGGGAAATGTAACTTAGGCCAAGTGTTCAAAAGCCAGGATTTGTATTTAGGCACCTAATGGAGTGAATCAAAGCTCCCCGCAGAGCTGGGATGCTTCAGTGATGAGCGCTGTGTAGAAATAACCAAGAATCTTGGGATGGCGACTCATCTCCACCTTGCTGTGGGCGAGGTGGACAAAAGCAAACTAGCCTTTCTCTACTGCAGATCACATCCCAAGTCCTAGCTCACATCCCAGAGGAAAAGGATTTGATGGTTTAATTCTGTTCCTTGGCAAATGCTTTCCCACACCCTGAAATCACTGGCACAGCTGACCGTCTGTGCTGAGGCAGCACCCATGCCTAGGCTGCTGGTCAGGGAGTTCTGCTGGTCAGATGCGAGGGGCATTGGCAGAGCTGTGCGTAGGGAAACCTCTATAGGCTATTAAATACCAGCATTGCCTGGCTCCAATCATTGCTCCAGCTCTGGTTTGTCTAAAGTCTCACTGCATCCCAAAAGTTAAAGAGGAGAAATCTGTTATGATGGTAGTTGGCCATGGGGGTAGATTTGAGCAATGCTTGATGAATTTCTGTATGTAGCTGTTGGGTCCCTTACTCTGTTACCTGTTGGTTACCAGGGATGTCTGGTGGAAGGCTAGCATTTCTTGTCTCTCTCTTGGTGGATGTAGCATGAGTCCCTTTGAAAAGGGCACAACATTTTACCTTGGGTAGGGTGGCCATATTTCCCTATACTGAATATGAAACACCTGGTAAAATTACTCGTATTCAAGCGAGTTCAATGGCAATCAATCGTACAAATGTTCAAATTAACATCAAGTTGACTGAGCCAGCACCAGGACCCACCATTACTGATGTGGGGAGGCAGAAGATATGGGACAATTTATCCTTTTTTTTTTTTTTTTTTTTTAAGTTGGGACACCTCCAGGAGGGCTTAAATATGGGACTGTCCCTTTAAAAATGGGACGTCTGGTCACCCTAACCTTGGAAGGGACCAGTGACTGATACAGCATTCACTAATAAATTGTCCCAAGTGAGTCAACAGGGCAGGAAACCTTCTTCCCTTTGTCTGCCACGTGCATGGACCCTGCCGAGGGAGGGCCCCTGCCCATTCATCTGACATTGGTGCAGATCCTGTTGAGGGCAACAGTCTGTCTGACACCAGGGCAGATTTTTCTGAACCCCTCTCCCAAAGGCCTCTTCATACTGACGGCAGGGCTGATCTTGCTTGAGGACCCCATTTCAACCTGCCATCAGTTAGACTCTGGCGGGGGGAAGCCCTCTCTGAGACTATTCATCTGACAGTCGTGCTGACTCTCTCAAGCAGTGATGGCCACAGGGGAGTCTTGGGTGGGACTTTGATCCCGTGGGACTATGACCCCTGGTCTCTCTCTCCTGGTTTCCAGCAGATTCCTGGGCATGCAAGCTAGGTATGGCCTGGCTCCTTCCTGAGCGGAGTGATCAAAGAGTTAATTGCCATAGGAAGGGGAGATGGAGTTTGTTTTGGTGGTGGTAAGAGCTTTGATTTACTGGTCTTTAGATCCCAGCCACTGTGCTTGGGCCTTAGTTCAGCTAGCAGAGAAATAGCTGTGTCCAACACCCACCGCCAGCCTCTCACAAGAGTTGAGATCTTTGTTTCCTGCTCTCCCTGGTGGAAGCCTGGCATTGGAACAGCAGTAAATCTCATTGCACAGCCAGGCAGACGGTGCTCTTCTCGGGAGGCAGAGCGGGAGGGGAGTCGAACCTGGGCTATCACCTGCTTGCGGTCTCATCTATCACCTTGAATTGTGTTGCAGGATAAAATTACTCATCCAAACCTAATGATAAATTAAATCAAGGCTGGAGTAAAGAGGATTAAGGGGGGGAGGTGGGCTCACACACACACGCGGCAGGGCGCCTGCTGCCCAGACGGTTTTAAATGCTCATTAGACACAATGAAGCCAATCACAGAGCGGCGGGGTGAAATCCCAGGGGCTCCCACATGTTTGCACAGAGACATACTGGGCCTCAGACTGGCTTCCTCCCAGCGGATGGTGTTGTCTATGCCATGCGGGGATTTGGCCCTTGGGGCGGGGGGAGTCACTCATCTTTCCCCCTGTGACTTGAACCTTGCCTCAGTGAGCAGCACCACAAAACGGGTTTGTTCTGTGTTTGTACCGTGCCTAGCGCAACAGGGCCTGGTCCATGTCTGGGGCTGCTAGATGTTACTGCCACACAAATAAATAATGGTCATTAAATGAAATAAAAGCTGTAAATGCACTTTATTAAAAAGTATTATTCACAGACAGCTGGATACACTGGAGTTGAGGCTGAGGGTATAGGTCAGTGAGCCATACAGGAGTGTTGTAGTTATCACCAAAGCAAGCTATAGGAACCCAGGAGATTCTTCAATGAATCCGTTTTACAGGACCACTGTACATGCAGTGTGGTCTAGTGGAATAAGTGTGGGACTGGGAGCCAGGACTCCTGGGTTTTCTTCCCAGCTTTATCATTGACTCACTGCATGGTGCTGGGTGAGTCAGCTCTGCCTGTCTGGGCCGGCCCTCAGTTCCACCATCTGTGTTATGGGACACTGCAGACTAGATTATCATATTTATCTCTTCTGGCCTTAAAATCTATAGATCTGGTAAAGGGGCATCTTAATTCTTACTGGCTGGCCTCTATGGGGTGTGGCAAGGCCTCATTAGTTAAAGCCTGATAAGTGTTTCACAGATGTGAGAGGCTGTAAGTGCTAAAACCATGTAGCACTCCTAGAATGCTTTACGTGTTTGCACTTTACAAACATTAATGCCTGACCTCTTGCGCTGCCCCCGTGAGAGGAGTGAGTGGAGTTGGCCCATTTTGCAGCTGGGGATACTGAAGTACAGAGAGATGAAATGACTGTAGAAACTAGGGGTTGCCATTACCAGAGCCTCCTACTCTAATCACTAGACTGCACTGCTTTATAATCACCTGACAATGTTTTTCAACACCAACAGCCTTATAAACCCCTTCTTAATCTACAGCAGATGCTGCAAAGAGCCCGGTTATTAGCATCATAGGAAAAAACCACCCAGCCTCCCCAATAAATAAACCTAGTGTGGGTGGGTGAGGCAGGAGGTTCACCCCCAGCAAGCGGGGCATTTCTCTCTCTCTGGGTTTGGCTAAAAAAAAAAAAAGCAAATAAACCACAGAGGAAACGCGTCACGGTGCAAACTGTAACCAGATGGCGCGGGCAAGGGCGTGGGAGGGGAAGGGGGGGATTCTCTGAACGGAACATGCCTGTCAAAGAGGAAAACTAGAGACATACAATTATCAAAGAGACCTCTTGTTTGCTCGACGGTTTGGGTCACCCCCGTGCCCAGGCTGCGAATCCTCCCCCGGGGCAAGAGGGCCCGGGGGGGTGGGGTGGGGAGGGGGGAGACTGTCTCTGACTGAAACCGAGATTACTGGAGGCTGAGAGTGGAAAATAAAATAAAATAAATAGGGCAGGACTCCCCGGAATCAGCAGCAGCCAGCAAAACGTCTCGCTCAACTCCTTTCTTTTTCTGTTTCGCTGCCGCCTGCTAATGGAATCTGTCAGGTGCCTTTTGCTTCCCTCCCACTTGCCGTTCATCCTCTGAGGTACTGGGAAATAAATCTCCAGTCCTCCTCCTGCCCCAGCTCCTCCAGGAAGGAGAGAGGCCCACCAGCGACCTGCCTGCCTGCCTTGGAAGTGCTTCATGCAGTCAGAGACAGCCTGGCCCAGTTTAGTGGTGGGGGGTTCGTTAGGCATGTTTCATGTTCACTGCACAGGAGATGTGGATCCTGTTCATTCCCCCTGCTCCACCTCCACCTCTGCTCTCTTGCTGTCACTGCTTAAAGTTCTGCCAACAGCTTGATAAGTCTCCCTTGACGCCGCTGTGCCAGCTCTCCTGTGTCCACTCCAGTGGGGATCTGGAAATGCTGAAAAGTGTCAGGGTTCCTTGTCTAGGTGTTCCTGCTCCAGCTGGAGCTCAGGCTCTGAGACCCACCCCTGTCCCCTGAATTTCAGAACCCAAACTCCAGCTCCAGCAGCAATGTTCCCCCCTAATTTTTGACAGGCCATGTGCGCAAAAAATTGCTTCTGTGCAAATTTTTGTGTGCACTGTGTTTTGCCGTGTGCGCGGGGTTTAGGATCTGTGTGTGTGTGCACACGCACAGCACAGAGGGAACAGTGCCGAGCAGGAACATCTACGCTGCTATTTTAGCCCCGCAGCATTAGCCCAGATCAGTTGACCCGTCCTCTGAGACTCACTGCTTTGGTAGTTTTGGGGGTTTTATTTTTTTATTTGCAGTGTAGATGTCCCCGCTGAGCCCAGCCCAGTTGTTTCGTAGGGGAAAAACCTGAATTTTTTGTATGTGCCCACCTGTAATGGAGACTGAGCCAAGTGCCTGGGAGGAGGAGAACCTAAGCTAGATTTCTCTGCTCTGTGCTTGATTTCTGTCCCAATGGAGCATCCCTTCAGTCCTAGGGAGAAAGGGAGGGGCGGTAGGTGGGCTGTCCTGAGGCACTAGAAGGAGTGTGACAGAAGTACTGTGAAGTGGGAAACCTTTTTGGTTTACAATTTAAATTTAGAAGAAAGCCACTTCCTCAGAGACTTAAACTCTGGTTAGAATCCCCCTCCCCAGGCCTGGGGCTTTACCAAACGGGGAAACTCCACAAACACGCCCACCATAATATATCTTCAGCAAAGGCTCAGTGTGTGTGCGTGGGGAAATGTTCTCTTCTTCCGCTCCCTTTTATAAAAAATTTGATTATGTCAAGGCATTGAGCCCTGAGGGTGAGTTTCGGGGGGGGTCAGAAGTGAAGATGACTTTAAGATGGCCCCATTTGGGGGCACTAGATCAACTGCCAGAAATGGACAGTTAGAAGCTTGTCCTCAGATCAGATACTCTGTGTGTGTGCGCACGTGTAATCCCAGTATCAACAGGTAATAGACAAGTCAGTACAGCAGGGATGCTGATTTTCACATAAATATCTCTTGAGACTATTTGGTTCCTCCATATCGCTTGGCGGTGGCTTCCCCATGAGGTTTTAGGGAATGACTCTGCTAATAATATGTCACAAAAAACACTACAAATATTAACCTCTGTGGTTCCCTTTAGCCAGGAAGTATGATAATTCTCATTTTAGATGGGGAAACTGAGACACCGAGCGGTGAAGTGACTTGCCCAAGGCCGTGCAGTGAGTTGGTGTTAGGACTGGGATTAGAGTTCAGGAGTTCTTGACTACCAAGCCTGTGCTCAAACCCTGAGACCATTTTCTCTTTTTCTTTTTCCTTCCTTTCCTATCCCAACCCCATCACACCCAAGCCATCTGGTCTCTGGATGAAGTGCAATCCCAAAGCAAGAAGCTTTGGAGAATTACTTAAATAAAAAAAACCGGGCGGGGGGGGGGATCTTTTTAGGTTTTGTTACAACGTTAGCTCAAGTTAAAAGGCACAGGAGCGTTTGAGGGTGTGAACTCTGGGTGGGTGGGTGGGTGGGTGTTGGAGAAGGTTGACAATGAGTGTGGTGAGATCACCATTCTTTAGGATTTGAGGGGAAGGGGAAAAATGAATCCCCCAATGAGGAGGAGAATGTCTTCCTCTGCCTCCTGCCAAGAGCCCTTCTCTCTGGTGGTTTATATCACCTCTAGAAGAAGGAGGGCTGCCTGTCTCAGCTCTGGCTGTTCAGCAGGCCTCTTGGCTGACAAAGGAGTCCTAGCAGGAAATTGGCTATGATCCACTAGGCTCAGCTATGTCAGATCAGACTGACTTCATGGACCTGGGTTCTGGCAGGGCCTTTGGCTGAGACAGTGGTGGCCAGCTCTGCAGAGCTGGACTGTTTGCGCGAGAGGAGATGGGAGAAGATAAGGGTGGCCGGGCACGTATGGGCGGTGGGGAGCAGCGGCATGAGTGATGGGGAAAGACAGGGTATGTGCGGAAAGAGGGCAGATTGGTGGGTGGGCAGTCAGGGAAGAGTCTGTGAGAGAGCAGGTAGATTAGGGTGGGAGAGGGAAGAAAAGGGGGGATGTAAGTGTCTGAGGGCCTAGGATAGGGTAGCTGGTGTGAGGGTGAGGAGGGAGTGAGGTGGTGAATGGAGGGTGGATTGGGAGTGTGCATGGAGCAGCTAGAGTAGGTGTATGAGGTGGATTTAGTGTGTGCATAAGAGAAGGTGGAGGAGATGGGGGGCAGAGGAGGTCACATGCAGGTGGAGGAGGAAGATGGGTTGCACTGAAAGTATGAGGGGGGAAACAGGGTGCAGGGGTAAGAGTGGGGGGCATGGTAGGGCAACAAGGTGGGGAGCATGGAGGGAATGTAAGGGTGAGAGGTGGGGTACATGGGGATGTGAGATGGGATAGCTCGGGGGTTTGGCAGTAGGACTACAAAGGGAGGGTATGTGGGGTCATGGTAGGAGTGTGAGGTGGGTCATGGCATACTTGAGGGTATGGTGGGGGCATGAAGGTGAATGTGTGGGATGGGGAAGGAAGGTTGTTGGTTGATTTAAAGAGAGTAACCGTGAATGCTGTGGGGGGGGGGGGGGGGGGAGGATCAGTGATGGGCTCACGCCGTACGTTAGCAATGCTGGAAGCCCAGAGTGCTATCCTGCCTGTGCAGCTAATGCAGCTCCAGATTGTGGGGCGGGGGGTTTGCCCCTTGGGTAGAATGAAGTTATGCATGTTCCACCCACGGAGCCTTTTGGGAGAGAGCTGCTGCCAGCCAGACATGCTTCGCCAGCCAGACTGAAAAGGGAAGGGTAGAAAATACAAATAAAAATCAGTCTGTTTGCTCCCCTAAAGGAGAGGTGGGCATTAGGAGGGCCCCCCCAGTGACCCCTGGGTAATTAGCATGTCTATAGACAAAGGCTTATGGCTCTAAGCTTGCAAGAATATTTGCCAGTAAAATAACAAGTACATTTTCCCAGTGAATAAAATATCAGCTTGAGCATCCCCATCCTACCTCCCCGGTGAAAGCTCCTGGCCCCCGGATGTTGGATCAGTGCACCTGTGAGTCAGCTTCATGCTGGGGAGTGGCTCAGGGCACACAGCAGGGGCCTTGCGGGGACAGGAGAAATAAATGCTCAACTCATTCAGAGGCAGTACTGTCTGAACAGACGGGGAAGGGGGACACGTTGGCTCACAAAAATAGCCCCCTTCCCGTTGACTTCAGTGGGCACAGGATGGAGCCCATTACTGATATGCCAAAACCCGTCGGTTCATCTGTCGCACCCACCACCTGAGTATGTAAGAGCGGTCATATTCCCATCTACAGCAAGGAGGTTTGTGGGGAGCCTCAGGTCTCTCGTTCCCCAGGAGTGAGGGATGGAGCTCAGGTTTGTCAGAGAGACCAGCATGTGCTTTGCCTCTGGGTGGGGGCTGGGGAGGACGAGAGTGTCTGACTAGTGTCCAGGTGAGGGGGCTCCAGCAGGGCCCCAGTGTTGCCAGTGCCCCCTTGGTGGAAACAGAGGAGGAATGTGGTTTTCCTCTGGCTATTGAACCAGCAGAAGAGCCAAGCAGCCTATCATGGTGTTTTGCCCTTCAATAGCACTTTCCAACCAGGGATCTCAAAGACCTTTAAAAGCATGACTGACTTAAGGCCTCAAGGTGGGAGGGAGGGAAACTGAGTCAGAGAGAGAGATGAAGGGACATCCAGACTTATGTGGTGAATAGAGCCCAAGGCTGAGCTTTTCAAAGCAGCCTGAGAGATTTGGGCGCCCCAGCTTCCAGTGCTTCAACCACAAGTCCATCCTCTTGAAAGAGGTCGAACACTAGAAAGGGCAGTGATGGGGCCAGTGGTAGGTTTGCTTTTGCAGCTGCGGGTCACTACGTTGGGGAGTGTGCTATTTGTGGATGTTGCAAGCGGGCCATTCATTGGTGATAGACTCAAGGCAACTGATCAGATTGAATGGGTCTTTTCTTGGACAACTGCTCTTGCAAAACACACAGGGCGGCGTGCTGCCCGCTTCGGGGTTACTGCATAACATTTAGTGCAGCAGGCATCTGAGCACTGAGGAAGGCTGCTCTGACACCATGGCCACCGGGTTGCCCTGCAGGGTGGCAATAGCAGTGAGCTGAACGCTGGCATCTGCTGGCCAATTGAAGCTACAACTGGGCAGGGCTACTAGATCAATGTATATTGTGGGGGTGCTGAGAGCCACTGAACCAAACTGTAAACCCTGTATATAAAGAAAACCACTTCAAGCCAGGGGATGCTACAGCACCCCTAGTTCCAGCACCGATGCAACTAAGGGAATTAGAATGATTCTCATCCCAGCTTTGGCATAGACTCCCCCTGTCACTTAGCCTAGCTCTGTGTTAGTTTTGCCGTCTGTAAAATGGGACCAATACCAACCTCACAGGCTGGTTGTGACTTGTGAGGATTAACTAGTGAATGTTAGGAATGCATCTCACCCAACCCCCTAAGAGCCACACATCCTTGACCTTTGGAGACATTTACATCCAGATCCAAATTCTGTGACTTGGGCCAGTCTCTGGTTAAATGTTTGCAAAGGGCTTTGAAGATATACAGTGCTACACGAGTGCCAAGTATTATCATAACCCATTAGAGATGGAAGAGACCTATTAGGTCTTCTAGTCTGTACCCCCACCCCTAGTGAGGTTATTTGCTAGAATATATTCTCCAGGCCATAGGCTTTCAGATTTCAAATGATAGGAGGTTATTCTTCAGTCTGATATGCCAGTGTTTCTTCCTGCCCAGCTTAAATTTTCACTGTCCTTAATTTCATCCTAGTGATTTCCACCTCAACTCTTTCCCCTCTCTACTTGAAACACAAACAGACTGCTGGTTCCTGAACCCAGTGCAATTTCCCGTGCAGCAAGTGGAGTGTTTAAGTCTGAATGCCACTTGGATACATCTGTAGCCCAGCATTAGAAAGCAGCAAAACAGACCCAGACTTAGAAATCGCATCAATCACCCTCTCCCCCACCATCCCTGGCAACCCCTCTGCAAAAGGTGGGGCTGTGGAGAGAGTGGGAATTTTAGAAGGCAGATCTGGTGAAATTCATCTCCATCTCCCAGCCCTCTGCATGGAAGCAATCCCAACAAAACGAAGATGCAGATGGTCTCACCCCTGGAGCCAACGCCTGTGTCAAGGGCCTTGGAAATGTGAGACTATACCACCAATGAAGTTCAAACAGTGCTGAATATCTGCTGTCAACGCTGCTTAAGCTCCCCCACCCTCCCTTTCCTTTTGTTGTCATTGATGAAGCTCTTTTTGGTTTTGGTTTGTTTTTTTCTAAACCCTGTTGGAGGCCTAAGGAGAAAACAATTAGAAACAATCATCCCAGTTTGGGTGGTTTTGCCAAGGGGTCAGGATAGCCTGTGCTGAGATCCCAGCTGGAGTGGGATTCTCTATGTGGCCCATTGCATCTCTCTATGAATGCCCTTCCCCTCTCCTGGTGTCCCCTTCACCTTCCTCCAGCACGCATGCTCATCAGGGCTTCAGTGGAAGTGTTGAATAATGGTTCTCGGGGGTCACCGGCCAAGCCCTGCAGATCACGCTCTGACATTTGACAAGCACAGAGACAAGTTTCTGAATATGTCCCCTCCTTCCTCCTCGTTCCACAGAGCCTCTGCTTATCCTGTGTGCTCTCTATGTCACTTTTCTTATTCCTTTCTCCTCCACCTCTCTCCCCCCTGCATCTCCTTGGCCTCTCTGCTCTGTCTCTTTGTATCCATTTGGCCCCTTCAATAATGGCTCTCCATCCTCTCAATGCAAACTCTCTCACTCTGTGATGCCATCTCAGGCGCAAAATCGTAGCTCTTAGCTCTCAATAAGCACCTCTGTTTTGGTTACGTGACAGGGTGATGTGTCTGGGTCACAAGCCAGGATGCTATTCTGCAAGCACAGGACACCCAGGATGGGGAAAAGTATCATCTGAATAATCTGATATCTGGGTCTCATGAACCACCCAAGCTAGAAACAACTCTTCTACTTCATTTTCAGGTTGGGATTCTCAGCTTCCCAGTGGTGCATGGAATGAATTTCTAGCTGTGTTTGGTTTATGAGAGATCATGCTTTTGCATTGGTCAGTCGTCCTTCAAACCAGGAGAAGAAACAGGGCAGACAGGCCAGGATGCTTTTAGCATCCCAAGCAAGCTCGGCCAATCTGCCTCTGCTGTGCAGTGCTTGGCCACCTGCCCAGAGTGACCTGTCTGGGCCCAGAGTGACCTTTGGGACAGGCTCCAGGAAATTAGAAAACAATGAGCTGGCGGCTGGTGACATTCTGGGGCTAATATTTTTTATTCTTGTCATGTTAATTCACAAAACAACTTTAATTATGGACTGGGGGGAGAATGGTGTGTGCCACAGGGAGACAGGCAGGACTAACTTGGAGGGAAGAAAGTTCTGGGCCTCTCAGGGAGGACACTGTAAAGAGCTGTGTTGCAGAAAACCAACAGGTATACGTACCTTTAAAGAGCTCTGGAAGTTTTGTACGTGAGTACCTTGCAGAGAGAACAGTTATAAAGCTTTGCCTGGCAGCAGCACTTACAGGGATGGACTTAGAATCTTTCTTTCACTCTGCCTTTCATTTGTTCTGCCTCTTTCTTTTGCAGCTTTCACTCTTTAATTATTTTGTTTGCTCTTGTTTCTGTCCTGATTTTGCAAGGAGATGGTGCAGACAACCCAACAGGGCTTCTGCACCTCTAACTTTTCTCTTTCCTTCTGTCTTGTGAAGTGATAAGTGACGGTAACTAACCTAAATCAGTCTCTCTCACTGTCTGGGAGAATCCAGAGCACTCGGACGTGCTCCTAGCCCACTGAATATTCAGAGCGGGTGGAGAATTAATCAAATCAGCAAGGCTACTGTGAATCTAAAGGAAATACAACCATGATAAAATTCACCACACCGGAGCAGCATGGAGTTTAATCACCAGAGATGTTGAAAAGCTTGTGAACATTCAAAGTCATTTTTATTCTCTTGGTCATGTCTTTTGAGATAAAAAGTAATAAGCTAATTAAAATGTGCCCAAGCGTGGCTTTGAGTAATAAGAGGAAAGCATGGAAATAAAGCAAACAAACAAACATCCCCCTTCCCCTGATTCAGACGCTACAACCATGTTTCACCTGTCTCAGCATCAGACAGTATCAATAGAAACACAGACTTCGTTAAAAGCCTGGACAGCCCATTCATTAACAGGCTGGACAGGTCGTCGGCTTCTTTATAGTTGGAAAGACACTGTGATAGGTCTGATTCTGATCTCGGGAGTGACTCCATTGGAAATGTGTGTAAATGAGGTCAGAATCAGGCCCTGTGGAGCAAACTCAGCTTTGGTACAATCTTTCTCTACTGAATTCAATGGAGTTCTACCAGGGATGACTTTAGATGTAGATAGTATGTCAGGTGTGGCATGTGTCTACACATACACAACACACACATGCTAATGGGAGGAACAGGCTGATTGCAGAGAGGTGGCTAGAGGCCCCTTTGTTAAGAGTAACGTAGCCTTCAGTCTGTAACTAAGGAAGGGGAATTGATTATTTAACTTGCTGATAGTTTCTGGGGTGCAAGGGAAGGAGCAAATCTATTGATCTTGAGGCTAGAAGCAGAGCAGAGGCTCTGGGCCGTATTCTGTATGAGGAAACTCATGGGAGTGTAACTGAGGGTAAAATCGGGCCCTGGTTGGGATGTGTCTGTGTATTGATCTCCTGCAGCAGTTCGAGAATTTGGAAAGGGGGAGGGAAGTGATCAAAGGGCCTTAATCCAAAGGAATGTTGGGGACTGAGCCTCTTGCCCCCTCCCCCATTTAAATTCTGTTTAAAATGTCTGGGTGGATGGTGGGGCACAGTGATTATTTATTTATTCCTGCCAATTTCTAATTACTGCTGTAGGTGCCTGTCCAGTGCTTGGGCACCTCCCCCTGCAAATTAAACCTCACAACACAAACAAAGGGCAGCTCATAAATATCTCCACCTCTTCTCGTCCCAATGGAGAAGGAGGCAAAGACGGGGCTTTGTAGCATGCAAGGTAAAACATTGCTCTGGCTGTAGCCAGGGGAGGTGCAACCAGGAGCTCTGCTGGTGCCTTTGTCCCCCAGTTTTGAATTGCTGCACTCCCATCTCTTCCAGTCGCACACCCAGGCACACGTCTGTCAGTGCACCTCAGTGCTGACCTTCAGCATCCTCCCTACTGTTCCACTCTTGCACTCCCCTAGTGTTCTGTCAGTGCACCTCACGGCTACTGTGTAGTGCCACCAACTATTCCGGTCTTGTGCATCTGCACAGCCCTATGTATGGCAGGGATCTTTCTCGCCATCTAGGCACTGACAGGGCACTGGTCACCATGGTGTCCAGCCAGCCTTGTCTTCGGAAGTTTCATGGAAGATTTGCTTAAAGAAATGCTCATTAGCCAGTATGAGACCCACAGGAGCTACAATGCAAAGTCTTGACTCAAGTCCTCTAGTGCAGCCAAGGAGGAGAGATGAAGGAGGCTCTAAGTCCAGGTTTCCATGATCACATTAGGAAGAATGTGAGCAAGAGCAAACTTGGCAGGATTTCACTTGAAAAGCATTTAAGAACATAAGAACGGCCCTACTGGGTCAGACCAAAGGACCATCTACCCCAGTATCCTGTCTTCTGACCGTGGCCAATGCCAGGTGCCCCAGAGGGAATGAACAGAACAGGTAATCATCAAGTGATCCATCCCCTGTCACCCATTCCCAGATTCTGGCAAATAGAGCCTAGGGACACCATTTGCTGCCTAGGACTTCAGATCTCAGTGGCTCCCAGCTGGAGAAGCTCACCCCTAACCTGGAGGCCAGTGATTTAGGTGGGACTGAAGTGGTGCATAGGTGCTGTGCTGGCTTCTCTTCACAGGAGATATTTCCCCAATCTGGAGGAAATCGCTATCAGTGGACACTGGGCCAGACTGCTCTCGGGGCTTGTCTACATGGGAAGTTACTGCGCAGGAAGCCAGGGTGTGAATCTACAGCGCACCAGCTGGCCACATGGCAATTCGCCATGTGGGCAAGTCCTGAATTACACCGCTGTGTGAGTAACTCCACTGAAATCAATTTATGCCTGTGTCCCCAAGAGACAGAGGTGATCCGCTGTGACCAGGCCAAGTCCCAGCGTTGGCAAAATGTCCGTTTCTGCAGCAGCACAAGTTTGAGGATGAGGATGAGGTTTCCACGCTTGAGTCACCAGCAGCAGGGCGGGTTCAGCCAGGGGCTCCAAGATCACACTCTCGCTGATGCCCACTTCCTGCCTAAAGAGAGATCTGTTTCCATTTCCTGCTACAGTAATGAGAAGATCTTCATGCTGCTGCCTCCTCCCCTGCCCTTCTAATGTGCTCTGTCCTCCCCGCCGCCCTGCCCCCTGCTTTTAACATCTGACGAACCACGAGGAGGATCTGAAACGCAACGCATGAGAGGAGGGTGCTCCCCTTCCCACGCGTACTCTGGTCAGGCCAGCCGCCCTCGGTAATCTCCTTCGCAGAAGTGCCTGCTTTTAAACAGAAAGGCCCCGTGGTTAAAGCGGTTCCAGGAAAATACCTACTGGGGAGGTAGCTAATTTCACAATGCAGTGATGCCTTGCGAGAGAACGCCCCTGGGCCAGGTCTGCAGCAGAGAACTCTCCCACTGCCCAGGATAGTTGTGAGCACCAGGGTTCATTACTAGGTCAGGCTTGTTCTGTGCAGGCGTTAAGCCGGGCTCTCCAAAACGCTGCTGAACCTGGTTTGAAAAACATGCCTCTGAACTGGTGCTGAAGCCACTGTCACCAACAAGTCATTCTTCTAGTGCAGTCCAGGACTTGGATCAGTGCAGAATGGGAGTAAGTTGTGGGGGGCCTCTTTTTCCTCCTAGTGCTTTTCCCTAGAAAAGCTCAGCTGAGCTGCAACCTAGCATCTGGTTTTCCAAAGGACTCTGGCTTTTCAGTTGGCCAAGGCACATGAAGGTCAAGTGACCTGCTCCCTGAGGTCATGCCGCAAGTGAGCCCTTTGATCCTTGTCTCTGCAGATGTTCTGCTGACAGTCCTGGGGTCTGAGCTCCTGGGTTGTGAAGCTGTGTCTGCCGGAGCCTTGGGAGCATGAGGCAAAGCTCAGCTGCTTGCCCTAGTAGTGGCTTAATTTGGGGCACTAAAATGGACAGGCTTATTACTCGAAGTGAGCAAAGGAGGAACTGTCCCCCACCGGGGCAGCGTAGTGTCTGTATCATTTCACAGATGCACCCATGAGTTGTTGGGATGGCCACATTCATTTCCATGGGCCAATGCCCAGGAGGCGCCCATCGGCACTGATGGGAGTTGAGTGCTCAGCTCTTCTTGGGATTTGGACTCATATAGATAAACACATTTCTGTTCAAGAAGAATTTTGAGCCCAAGCCTCCTTGGTAGGAAGGTAGGTCCCAGGGCCTCCCAGTAGCTAGGAATATGTTTTGCTAGCAGGATGTCCCTGCAGCACATGCACGGGGTATGTTGGGTTCAGCAGTCTTAGGTGTGCAGGGCCGAGTGGGCATTTACTTTAAGGGGATGGAACCAGGTGTTGGTACAGTGGCAGGTCTTCACTGAAACGCACACATGGGATCTGCTTTCCTGCGGAGTGCAGGGTCCTGTCAGTCCAGACTCCCAAATATCCTTTGTGTAGCCCCATTTCCTGTCATCCCTGGACACCCTGCCATCGCTAAGAGGACTGAGTGAAAAGCAAAAGAGCTGGCTGAATAGTTGTCAAGAGCATCTCAAGGCATAAAACCCCTTTGCGGACAGCCAGGCTGGGAGCAGGCTAAAGGTATTCTGACAGCTCTTTTTATTCACCTCCTTTCTGCTCTCTCTAGCATTTGGCAGGGGGAGCTGGGAGATCTGCTCTTTCTCCTCCCCGGCCCACATCCAGGCACGTCCCTCAGGAGAGAGGGCAGAGTCTCTGCATCAATTTACAGCTTGCCTACAAACAGCAAGGGCTGACTCCCAACCAGCTCACATCTGTCTTGCTGCTCCAGCCGGGCTAGGGTTGCAACTGAAAGTCCTTGGGCAGGAGCCTACACACCAATAGGCTAATGTGCTAAACAGCTGTTGCCATGCCATATTTCACATCCACGCTTCACTCAAATGTCGCACTCGCTCGCCTCTGAACCTCACCAGAGCCACTCTTTCCCCGTGCGTTCTTCCCACCTCTCCCAGGATGGGAGGGGTCCCTTTCGTAGGAAACCCTTTTCCTGTCATTCTTCTGCCCCTTCACATTTCCTCCTTGCTCCCCTTCCTCAGGGACAAAAAGAAAAGGAGTACTTGTGGCACCTTAGAGACTAACCAATTTATTTGAGCATAAAGCATTTATATAAAACAGGTATAAATGGGGCAGGGCTGGTCCCTCTGGTGGCACCAGCATAAGCTGCCTGGGGCTTAGCTATGGTTTGTTTGCTGACTCGGTGGCGATCACCTCGCCTTCCCATGGGAAGATTTCATAGGAGGCGTGTGAAACTCCAGGAGCTCAAGTCACAGAGTTTCTTTCAGCTCTTCCGCTGGGCATTAAGGTTTGCCCCATTCATGGAGCAGATGGAGGGCCTGTCCCTCCTGCCTACAGGGTGTCCTGAGTTCCACAGGGAAATCCTGGTGCATCCACTCAGAGGCCCAGGGCCTCATGCTGCTCGTCCTTCTTGCTGGCAGCATGGCTCCCTCAGGGACCCTGCTTGCACTGATTTCCCACCTACAATCTGAGGGAAATTGGCAGCTCCTTGGATGGAATTTGGGCTTTTTGTGCAGGTTCCCTGCACTCTCCTTGGCCTCCGTGCACAAAGAGCCCAGGGAGGAGAAGCCTGACCTTGCAATGTATGTGCTTTCTGCAAATTGCTCCAGCACAGACGTTAGGTTCCTCATGAGACCACATCTTGCTTCTGATGTCAAGGAGAGCAGAGTTAGGCTTATGGTCTATCGGTGTCTGGAAGTATGTGTCTCTAACCGGTATCCCTGTATCTAAGCGGTGCTTTGACAGGCCCTTCCCCAGCTGAAGTACTCTGACCCCCTCCAGTCGTTCCTACGGAGGAGTGAGGGTATCTGGAGGGAAACGAAGGCAGCAGCCCATAGGGTTTCTGTGCTCTCTGCAAGATATCAGAGCCCTCTACATTGCTCTCGTGGCACTGAGGAGGGATACAGCCGCTGATATATTTCTATCGGGGATTTTATTTGTGTTGGCTTCACCTACGAGAAATATTGTTTCCTCCTCCCTGAGCCAACGCCAAGCGAGGGAGAGAGACAGCCTGCAGATGTGAGCTCTGCGCAGCAGTCACAAAGCACGGGGAAGAAAGGGACCTGGAGTGGCCTCAAGCAAGTAAGCGGCAAACGTTTTAAAACTCTCATGTTAGGAAACAGCACGGAAAATTAAGGCTGAGGCCAAAAATAAAACCCATCTGATTAACACCAGAGCTTCCACCCCCTCGAACCTCCTTTGGGCTGGGGGAGATAAAAAGCCACTTTTAACTTCCTTTGCTTAATGGTGTTCAGCGCAGTGAGGAGGAATCTGCAGCCAGGGGTTTGCCTCTGATCTTGGGCGTTTTGCATTCACTTCAATAACTACCCTTTCTTGCCATCCCACCCACCCACCCACCCACCCACGTTTTGCAGTATCCTCCAGCAAAGAGCTTTAAGATCCTAGGATAAAAGGCATTATATATGGGCCACAATTCCTTCCATGTTGTGGCCCTTTACGCTGCTCTGGAAGTGTAAAAGGGGCACAGATACGCCCTGTAGATTTCCCCTAGGGCAAGGAGGGATTTTCCCCACCTGATGGAGAGCATGCATCATGGCACCATGGTCCTAGCATAGGGGGTGAGGCTAGAGAACACTGCTTTAGCTATGCTGTGTATTTAGAGTGCCCTGACCAGCCAATGCGATTTAGAGCAGACCTGGAGCTACCTCTGAGTTGTACAATGGACGTATACTCATCAAGAGCCAGACTCAGAGAGTCACAAATGTGGCTTAAAGCCACCTTTGCCCGTGATTCAGTCCTATGCTCAATGCAGGGACTCAGAATCTAGCCTTAGGGGTGGAAAGGGTTGTATCCTAAATGGCACTGAACACTACAAGTCAAATCCTGAAGCACTCATTCCATTCTAACACAGGCACAGTGACTTTAGGATATGGCTCTGTAGGCCCATGGTTGGAATGGCATGATTTGTACCCATGACTGTATTGCATTTTTAATGAGACACTCCTGTTGTCCGCTTCCCTCCTATGAAACAGCACCCGATTGGACCGAAGGTGAGCTGTGATTTTCCAGCCCTTGTATGACATTACGGTAGCATCTAAGGAAAATAACGGGCCAAATTTCTCCCTTGTCCGTTGAAGTCACTGGAGTTACCTCCAGCGTGATTCTGATCCACGTTCCCCCTATTAAACTGTTCTCTTGTAATCAACTCATCCTCCAGTGTCTAGTCCTTTGTCCTTGCACAGCCCCTTGTATTCAGGGATCCCACAGCTGCTTTCCAGTTATGGATTTAGGAAGTCTCTTGGCCATCCCACAATCAGTTGGCTACCACTACTGCTTCTGTATGGAACCGCTCACCTGCATGCCATAGACTCTATTGTCAGCAGCTAATGACGATTCTTCTTTAGCTCAAGTGGGTGGTGGCCTTTCTCACCTTTGGAGCAGGGGGACCGAGTCCTCTATCGCCATGAAGTCCTAAGTGGCCATGGTGCAAACCACTGGGGCAGCCATGCAGTCCCAGCTGGCCACAGGTGTATTGGAAGAGTATTAGTACTATTTTGTCGATAAGGAAACTGAGGCACAGAGGGGTTAAGTGACTTACCTAAGGTCACCCAGCAAGTCAGCGACACAGCTGAGAATAAACCCTGGCATTCTTACCTGCTTGCCCGTGCGCCCTACCTAGCAAAGGGAGCACTGGAAGGGGCCATCTTCAGTGGAGCATCAGTGCTTCCCTTTAAGTATCAGGAAGGGGGTGCTAGGGAGAAGCACTGATTTCCCCCACCAACCCTAGGGATCAGGATACCACCTGTCACTTGCAACACAGCGCAATTTATTTCTGCAGGGTGGCCTTCCGAGGAAAGCATGGCCACACATGTGAAACCCCGAGTCAGCGTGAAACAATGCCATCCATTTACAGCAAATCCCCTGAACAATTAAGGGGGCTGATCGCTGCAGACTTCCCAGCCAGAGAAATCTGTGATGTATTGCACATTTTGCTGCCACTCTCCCCCCACCCCCAATTTTTTGTTTTAAATGCTCCTCTGTTTCCCAACCTGAGCGATGAAAGGCTGAGAAGTGTGTATGAGTCAGTGCGGCCCAGCATCTGCTTCTTCCCATGTTAGCCTATGCTGGCAAAAGGGTGGTGGGTTCTGCAAGTGTGCGTGTGAGCAGAGAAACGGGGTAAGGGGGGACGGAGCCGCCGCTATAGACTTTTTTTCTTTCCCTTTCCCTGCCAACATAATCAAAATAACTCACTTACACCTAATAAAATAAAATTCAGAATCCAAAAGCCTTCCTCCCCTCCAGCAGTGTGTCTGGATCCCATTCCTTGACGCTGAACTGGAAAAGCCACAGCTTGTTTGTTTTTTTTTTAACTCCGTTTTATATTTTAAGTGAGAATATTTATGATAGTGTAGAAGGTGCAGCAAACTTTCTGAGGAGGTGGAAGATGAGCACTGAATGATGGTAGATGAGATACAAGCAGAACAGGGACCAAAACTTTTGGATAAGTTGGGTTCTGCTCTCTCTCTTTTTCTTGCTTAGTTCAGATAGGTGAGGTTTATCACCTTGTCTGCCTCTAAGCGCGTGCGCGCGTGTGTGTGTGTTTTTCCAATTAGATGTGGTCTACTCCTCGCCTCTGTCAGTTTCCATTTAGGATTGCTTTCCATCACAGCCATAGTTCTCCAAACTGCCAAAGAGCAAATGTGGGAAACATCAGCGCGCCCTTTACAATGTGGCAGGAATGACCAGAGATGACAGATGCACAAAAGAAAGAGATGTGCTTTTTTTTTTTTTTAAAACAAAGGCAAGAATTCCACATATGTAATCGCAATCTCAAGTTTAATTAACCCCTTCTTCATCATCCAGACATGTAAATCAGATCAGTGAAGGGGGTTGCTCCTCTGGCCAATTAAAACACAAGCCTAATGACCATTGATACAAATCTGGGCCTGATTCTCAGGAGTTCTGAGTTGAGCTGGTTGCAGATTTGTCAAAGGAACAGTTTTCTGTCAGAAAATGAAGCTTGGTCAAAATCTAAACACTTTGCAGGAATGTGTTGATTTCAACAAAATTTTCAGTGGAAAAGTGTTTGAAATTAATTGTTTCAACTTTCTATTTTGGTTCAGTAATGTTCAAATATTTCATTTCAATAAGGCAAAAATGCTTTGTTTCAACTTTATTGATCTGCTTAATTTCATTTTCCCTTTTATATGTTAGTATGTTAGTTTTCATATTATATTATATATCTGTTATATTACAGACATACATTTTGATGTTTCCAAATAGAATTTTTTCTGAATTTCCTGTCCACAAAAAAAATTCAAAATGTTGTCTTTTAGTTCCAGTTTGGAATGAAAACAAATTTGAAAACGTTGGGATTTCCTGTGGGTGAAAATTCCAGCTTCCAACCAGTTCTATTTCTGAGTGTTCAAGCCAATGGTTGAAGTGGATGCTCAAGACTTCTGAAAACCAGGCCAACTCTGTGTTGTGGGCATACATCCCGTGGGCAATGAAATTTGATTGGAGGGTGTTGCTGGGAATTTTCTTGGATTTGGGATGATCACATAAATATTTTCTTTAATTATAGTTTTATTAGATCTCATACTAAAAATATACTGTGCCCTTCTTTAGTGCCTTGTGTTCTAGGAGGGCTCTCAAAGCACATAAGAAATATTGGCACCCCCCAAATAACCTCTCTGAGGTATAGTCCTGGAGTCTTTCTTCCCTTCCCAAAGGAATTAGGCTTTTTTTGACAGGAATTCACTGGTATTCACCTCACAAAACAAATGGGATTTTAAAGATCCAGGACTGTCTAACATTTTTTGTAAGAGCCCCCACTACAGGTCATCAGCAGATACTGAATCCACAACCTTTAGCTCAAAAGCACAAGCTTCTGCTTCTACTAGCTGGTAGCAGTAGTAGAGTGTTATCCTCCATAGGCCAATCACTAGAGAGGGACATGCCACACTTGATCAGTCTGTTGCATTATCCCCATTTTACAGATGTGGAAACTGAGACACAGAGGTTAAATTGACTTGCTCAAGGTCAGTGAGTCTATGCCAAAGCCAGGAACTGAATCCTGTTCCCATTCCAGTTCTTTAGCCACAAGACCTCATAATCCTAATACCTTTCATTTTGGTTTAATATGACTTTAATGACATAGGGCTAAAACCTGCCCCCGATACATGCAAATGGCTTCTAGTGCAGTTAGTAGGTTCCATGCATATGCCTTTGAAGACAGGAGTTGGTCCATTTTTATTAAGTGCCGTATATACTCATTCATAAGCCGAATATTTTTGGTTAAAAAGTGACGCATCAAAGAGAGGGTCTACACCAAAATTTGATGATTTTAAACTCTATGAACTCATTGAATTGAATATCTAATACACTGTCGTTTTGTTTACCTGGAGTGTCTGCAGGCATGGAGTCCCTCAGCTCCCTGTGGCCACGGTTCGCCGTTCCCAGCCACTGGGAGCTGCAGGAAGTGGCCTGCAGCTCCCAGTGGCTGGGAACAGTGAACCGTGGACACAGTGAGCTGAGGGACTCCATGCCTGCAGATACTCCAGGTAAACAAAACATCCCGACCCGCCAGTGGCTTACCCTGATGGGCCGGGAGCCAAAGTTTGCCAACCCCTGAAATATAGGATCGGCTTATGAAAGGGTCATACAGTTTTTACCTATCCATCTTGGGGGGTTGGCTTATAAATGAACAGGCTAATGAACGAGTATATACGGTAGCTCATTGATGCCTTATGTACTATTGCGTTACGTACATTTGCACTGTGACTTCACACAAAAGTAGCTGCTCATAGAGCCATCAACAAACATTAAGATAAATGATCACAAATAACAGAGAGAAATAAAAGAAAGGTTTCAGAGTAGCAGCCGTGTTAGTCTGTATTCGCAAAAAGAAAAGGAGGACTTGTGGCATCTAAGAGACTAACAAATTTATTTGAGCATAAGCTTTCGATGCATAATGCATCCGATGAAGTGAGCTGTAGCTCACGAAAGCTCATGCTCAAATACATTTGTTAGTCTCTAAGGTGCCACAAGTACTCCTGTTCTTTTTGCAAATAAAAGAAAGTGAGTAATAAGAAGGGAGGGAATTACATAGAACAGAGACTGTGGACTGCTCCAACTATTACCTTCCTCCAATATCATACATACATGTACATACCTATTGTTCAAGGTATATTACATTTCCCCCTCCATGCCTGATCCAGGACCCCCAGCTCCAGGACCTGGTCGAGCTGGAGAGGGCCATGTTTTCCCAGGTGAATCCTTGGTGTATGCCAAGATTACAGACACCAGTGCATGATACCTTCCAAATCACAAGCTTTTAAAGTGGCAGGGGCAAAATAGTTGATCATTCAAAAACAGGTGGAAGAATCAAGAGCACTGAGCCATCCCTAAAGCAATCTCTCTCTATAGAGATCGTGCAAGTACATCCTTGATTGAAACAGAGTTATCACTGAAAACCTGTTATTTCCACGTCATGTCTTAAGGTCTGAATGTAATTTTGCTGTTATTACCAATAGCAGCCATTGTTTGAAAAGGAGGCAGCAGAGAGTTTCCATTAAAGTCATTGAAAATATTTCTTGTAGGTGGCATGTATAAAATGCTGAAGCTTCTGGGAATTCTTTTGCATAGTATATGAGAGAGACAGACAGATTCATCCCTGATAAAATTCCACCCTAGTCAAGGGATGAAACATAAAGAAGCAGCAGCAAAAGCTCTAATATAAAATTATAGAAATAATAAGGAAAAGACACAACATTGGTGTAATTTGCAGGTTGAGGTAAAAAAACCCATCAATACTTTATCCTGAAGTTATTTTGTACACATCTCAAAGTTGTAATTAGCCAGTGTAATCATTCATTTCAGCTTTTGATGGCAAGAATCTGGACATGTCACATTTGCCCCTCCTGTAACTCCACTTACTTTGATAGAGTTCAGTTAAGGATGAATTTGGTCCTTTGTGTCAAGGAATGTGTATGTCGAGGAGATGTGAAGCCACAAATGTTGAGAAGGGTGTGGGAGGTTGAGTGCTGCATTGCCATGTCTCAAAGGTGAGGTTAGGATATGGTGGGAGAAGGGAAGAGGCATTGAAATATATCCCAATGGGCCTGACGGTGAACATATTATTCAGTGGTATCTGTCCTCTGCAGTGCTGGTCACGTTGGCCAGATGACACTTGTCCTGATGTTGGTGTAGATCTTGTGGATGTGTAGGATCTCTAGTATTTCAACCCAGATGGGGAACTTGTGGCCCTCACAATTAGCACTTCATCCCTATGTTCCTATTGCCAGTCTGTGTTGTCACAAGCTTTTCACCTCTGTACATGTGGGCCACATTTGCCTCGGGGATCTTAGAAGTACAGCTGGTTTGGAATTTTTCGATGAATCATTTTTGTTGAAAAAATAACAATTCGTCTAAACTGAAATTGTTTGCGAAATAAAGTCAAGGGTGATGAATTTCTTGATTTAAAAAAATGTTGAGAAAAACAGTTTCTAAACTGTCAAAAACATTGTTTCAATATATTCTAACAAAAAAGTCCTGTTTTCCAGTTTTAAACAAATTTTTGATGTGAAGTTTAACATAGTTAGACAAAAAAGATTTAAAAAAAGAAAAGAGAGAGAAAAGTCAAAATTCAAATAAAATGTTTTGATTGACCTGAAATGGGGGAAAAACATTTTTTTTTGGTTTGTGAATATTTTTGAGATTTTGACTTCTCGTCCCAGTTCAAAATGGGAAAATATCTCAAACTCTCAAAAATATTCATCGGTCAGGAACTGTTTCCTGCTCTGCTTTCATTAGGACTGCATTAGTATCTCCTAGTCTTCAATAAACTGATGCAGAATATTCAGTGCTGCTCACATGAAGCCTTTTAGGGCACATGAGTAAAGTGTGTAAGAGTTAGATCTACGCCCGATATCTCTGCAAGTTTTAACCATCCTCAAGTTTCAGAGTAGCAGCCGTGTTAGTCTGTATCCACAAAAAGAAAAGGAGGACTTGTGGCACCTTAGAGACTAACAAATTTATTTGAGCATAAGCTTTTGTGAGCTACAGCTCACTTCATCGGATGCATTATGCATCGAAAGCTTATGCTCAAATAAATTTGTTAGTCTCTAAGGTGCCACAAGTCCTCTTCTTTTTGCGGATACAGACGAACACGGCTACTACTCTGAAACCTGTCGTCATGCTAGGCACTGAATTTAGCCGTATGGAGTAGAAATCTATCAACTTCATGAAAAAACTCGTACAGATACAGACAGACGACATCTTCCTTTCCAAATGCAAACAGATGGACATCATACCAAAAGGACTGAAGGTAAAAAATCCATTAGAATCTACATACCACACAGACTATGCTGATAGCTTGTGCCACACACTCTCAAAGGGATGCATCCCATGAAGTGAGCTATAGCTCACGAAAGCTTATGCTCAAATAAATCTGTTAGTCTCGAAGGTGCCACAAGTCCTCCTGTTCTTTTTGCCATCCTCCAGTGTTACTGAAGCTACAAGAAAATATTGAGAAATGATCACCTTTCAATTTAACCTGCTGGGGCAGACTTAAACCCATTAAGATACCTATTACTCCTCAGACAATATAGATACTCAGTGTGAGACCTATCCTCTCCCTCATTGTTTTACAAATAGATTGTTAAATGTCTTAGACAATTTCAGTGGAATAATAAGAACCAGAGTATATTGATGGATCAGCTTTATCTCCCTAAGTATCAAGGTGGAATGAGTTTCCCTAATGCCTTTCACTGCCATTTATATCTTATCATGAAACAGGGAACATATTGGTTTGATAGAAAGAAGAGAAACAGCAGAAGAAAAACTCCAGCTCCCTCTATGGCTAAAGTATACTTTTAAGCTATTTGTAGTCTGTATCCTGTTCAGGCAAGAGTCCCTGTGTCGTCTCAGACATCATCCTGAACAGGGTCATTGAATCTGGACCCATAAGCTTTCTCCAACTTTGTAGAAGTTTGGCCCTAGATACATGACTTAGCCCCAATGCTGCATGTGTGATGCATTACACAGGAGCTTAAAGGTGGCCCTACACCCTCAGGGTCTTAAAAAGCGGTCCATAGCCCCAATCCCTCTCTGTCGCTGTGTGGTGATGACAAAGCTCAACCCCCAAGCTCTTTTCGAAAGCAAATACATAGACTCAACCCCTAAGCTCTTTTCGAAAGCAACTACAGCTGTGCTGTACGCATTTGTCATGTATGTATAACAGGTAGGCCTCTCAGGCACTTGGCAAGTTGCCATGGTACCCTTCTCAACCCATGGTGCCTATTCCCTGTATAAGCTATAGGCGTGCAGAGCGGGTGAAGGGTACCTGGTGTAAAACAGCAATATCCTCATGGTGCACAATTTTCTCCCCTAGAATCAACACAGTATCAGTTGCAAAAGAAACAGAAAATGTTTTTTTAAATAAGTCATTGCAGAGTTGTTGAACCATGATCCCCTACATGGGGTGCTTCTCTTCATGCAGACTGTTAAAATGGGGGGATAGGTGACCAGACAGCAAGCGTGAAAAATTGGCACAGGGGATGGGGGAAGGGGGGGTAAATAGGTGCCTAGAGAAGACAAAGCCCTGAATATTGGGACTGACCCTATAAAATCAGGACAGCTGGTCACCCTCGGATGGCTTCACTGGGAACACAGGTGGCTCGGACTCCACCACCAGACTGGATTGTTCCTCCGGGGCAGCCCTTTGTGTTGCTGGGGCTAGGCAAGCCAAGCTCTGTGCAGCTTAATGTGTGCGGTCTTAAAATGCCAGGCCCCGTTGGCTGGGCGAGGGCACTCCTCGTTCCAGGGCCCTTTTGGTAAGAGAAAGGGCCTTAGCCTAAAATTAGACATGCCAGAAGAGGCTGCAGGATTCAACAAGAAGGCATGTGGCCCTTTGGGGCAAAAAAACCACACCCTGGTGACAAATAGCTAGTGGTAAAAGGGCTTTCAAAGTGTGCTGGTCAGAACTGCGGGGGGGGGATTGCAAAGTAACCCCTCGGGCTGGCCATAAACCAGGTCAGACATGGGTTTGGTGGGCAGCTGTGTGGGTCCCAGGGTAGGCGAGAGACTAGCCGGGGAGAGGGGATGTCTTTTATTGGACCAAGAGACAAGCCTCCCAGCTCTCGCAGCTGCTCTTCGTGGGGTCTGGGGCAGGTATTTCCAGCAAAGGGGGGGGGTTAAAAACCTTCCTTTCTCCCCCCCCCCACCCCCCCGCAGAGTGGCGGGAGGCAAGACACCAGCTCCCCCCGTGCCTGTAAATGCGCTCGGCCAGTAAGCGGTGCGCTCGCTATCGGGTTTTTCCAGGAAGCCTCGATTCCCCCCGCGCCGGTCAGATGAAAGGCGAGCGGGATCGATGGGCCCGCGGGGGAGTCGCGGGGCGAGCCGGCTGCAGCTGGCGGCCGGGCGGAGGCGGGCGGCGCTGGGGCTGCGGGCGGCGGGGGGCGGCGGCTCCAAGCGGGAGGCCCGCGACGGACGGCAGCAGCCGCCGAGGAGCGGTCAGAGCGGAGCCGGGCGGCGGCGGGGCGCCTCGGGGAGGGGAGGGGAGAACCAGACACACACACACACACACACACACACGGGCAGGGCGGGGGAGACACACACACACACACACACACACTGGGCGGTGCCTCGGGGGAGACACAGACACACACACACTGGGGGGTGACTCGGGGAAAGGGAGGGGAGAAACACACACACACACTGGGGGGTGTCGGGGAAAGGGAGGGGAACACACACACACATGGGTGAGGTGTGGGGGAAATGGAGGGGAGAAACACACACACACACTGGGGGGTGTCGGGGAAAGGGAGGGGAACACACACACACACGGGGAGAAGGGAGGGGAGAAACACACACTGGGGGGGTGTCGGGGAAAGGGAGGGGAGAAACACACTGGGGGTGTCGGGGAAAGGGAGGGGAACACACACACACGGGGAGAAGGGAGGGGAGAAACACACTGGGGGTGTCGGGGAAAGGGAGGGGAACACACACACGGGGAGAAGGGAGGGGAGAAACACACTGGGGGTGTCGGGGAAAGGGAGGGGAACACACACACACAGGTAGGGTGTGGGGGAAATGGAGGGGAGAAACACACACACACGGGGGGTGCCTTGGGGAAATGGAGGGGAGACACACACACATGGGGGGGTGTCAGGGAAATGGAGGGGAACACCCACACGACACAGGGGGTGTCGGGGAAATGGAGGGGAGAAACACACACACTGCAGGGGGTATCGGGGAAATGGAGGGGAAAGCACGACACGGGATGTCAGGGAAATGGAGGGGAGAAACACACACATGCAGGGGTGTCGGGGAAATGGAGGGGAGGACATACACACACACACCCCTTGCTCCCCCAGCCTCCTTCTCTTGCCATGAGCCAGGGCAGATACCACAGGAGCCTGCTTGGACCCCTCCCCAGCTCTACCCTTCTTCCCTCCCAGAGTTAAGGCTCCTTCGCCTTCAGTCAAGGGCCGGTATCCTTGTCACCAGCGTCTCCCAACACCTCTTGACCCTTTTGTTTGTGGGTGGACTCCAGGGTGCCTGTGGGGTGGGCTAGGAGCAGCACCCAGGATTTCTGACACTTTTCCCTGAGGCTCTAGGGAAATCGGCCTGGGAAGGGGTTTCACATGAGATGTCACTCCTGATCCTGGCTGCAAACAGGACTTGAACAGGTTCCTCAGATACTCCCCCGGTACCCCTGTCTCCCCCCCACGTTCCGCTCCTCGACATGTGGGAGGGGAGACAGGGGAGTATCTGAGCGATTTCAGAACCTCAGGAAGGATGCTTTTCTAATGAGCTGTGCTGAGCGGGTGGTCTACCTGAACTAATTTCCTCATCCCTTATTCAGAGGGATGTTCAGTTAATTATATTCCTCTGCATTTCTATAATCTAAGCAGGTTTCAAGAGTGAACGAATATTTGTGTCTTGTTGTTTCTAATAGGATCATCTCAGTGGTTTTACCTTGAGCGCTCAGTTGTTCAATGGATTTCATCAGTAGGCTTAAGATGCCAGTGCCTGGCGCAGTTCTGGGAACCAGGGACGCTAAAAATCTAATTCTTCTGTGCCAACTGGCGAGTCCCTGGCTGGGTAGGTTGATGTTCCAATGTGCTGAGGACTGATTGAAATCAATGGGAACTGTAGTGGGAACTTAAAATTTATCTGCCTTAGTTCTCCCAGCTGTCTATCATACTTGTCTGTCTTCCATTACTCTATCACTTCAGCACCTCGTAGTCTTATTCTCATAACATCCCAGTGAGGAAGGGCAATGCTTTTAACCCCATTTTACACTGGGGAACTGAGAGACTTGCCCAAAGTCACATAGGAAGTCTGTACAGAATTGAAAGCAAGTCTTCCGAATCCCAGGCTAGTGTCCTAATGTGCGGACCGGCCTTCCTCTGGAAATAATGGAGAAAGAAATTATACTTGCCTACTTTCCAGATGGAGAGTTGATGTTCCAGTGTTTGTACGCTGCTTTGAAAAGCACTGCTGTAGGTAAGTGCTAAGTGGTACTGGTCCTGATCCTGGTCCCATTGAACTCAGTGGCAAAACTCCCATTGACTTCAATGGAGCAAGATGAGGTCCATTATTCTCTTTGGGCCTGAGTCTCCACTCATGTCAGGGTAAATCTGGAGCAACTCAGTTGAACTCCACAATGTTACAGTGGTGTAAACGAGAGACGAATCAGGCCTTTATTTGTTTTATTTTCTTTACATTTTTAACTAAAAAACTGTTGCTTAGCAAATGTGCTGACATCTGGTAACAAACTGAGGTCTCTCAAGTGAAAGCTCTAAACCTGTGGTGATGTTTGCTTTTGTTTCTTTCAGTGCAGCCCTTTATTTCTGGATAATTTACAGCAGGAATCAGACCTGATGGGGTTGGAAAAGTCCTTTTAGATTGATCAGTCTAGCCCTCCATGTCAAGCAGGATAAAACTCCTTGCTAATCCTGCCATATATTTAGGTATCCCTAATCTTTAGGTATTTCAGCTTTTCTCTAGCTGTGAGGTATAATCAGTGCGGCTGTGCCAAAAACACAAACCAAACCAAAAAAAAGTTTGGGGCTCCAGGCAGTGATAAAAATGAATAAAAGTACTAGCTGCCCAGCTTTGCTGGAGTTCAGATGGTTTTAATTTTTCTCTCTTCCAACATGACCGGCTCTGTGATCCTGTAGCACATCAGGATTTAGGTTTGGAGGTGCAGGTAGTTCTCTCTGAGGCCTATTTGCACAGTTCGGAAGTCCTAGCTTGGTGGTGTCCTGCCTTCTCTTGTGGTGGTGTATTATTAAAGGATTATTCTGCTGTGATCTCCATCAATATAGCAGAAGTGAATAGATTGCGTCATCAGAGGGGGACTCCAGCTGTAACATTTGGAACCAGAGTTTGAACACCCCCGAGTTTGTGGTGTTTGGATCTAGATCCATTAGAATGTAATTGTAGGAGGATAGTTGTGACCCGCTATTCCCTAAGTGCTGTCTGTTGGTCTCAGATGAGAAGTTTGGCTCTGAGTCCAAATGCCACCCACATTGTGATCTGGGGGTTTTGTTTGGGCCCATCTCTAATTATTAGTAGTTTATTTATTATTTATATAATCATAGCAAGTAGGAGCACTAGTCATGAACCAGGACCCCACTGGGTTAGGTGCTGTACAAACCAAGAACAGAAACAGTCCCTGCCCCAAAGAGCGGACAGTATATCACCCTGCTATAGACCTGAGTTCTGTCCCCACTCTCTTGTGAAGCTGTGTAGTGCAGTGTGTCCCTCCTGCTGTTGTCTTCCCACATCGCAGCAATACAGTTGAGGAGGGGAGTGGAAGCTGCCATGACTACAGAAATCGCCCTGAGCACTTGAAAAGCAGTGGGAGTTGATGGGGGTAGGGGAAATCAGTACCCACAGAGGCTGCCCAAAGACAAAGAGAAGAACCAAGGCTGCTGGGGTGGGGAGAGTGTGTGTGTGTGAGGTGGGTATCACAGCTCCTGATATTGAACAGAAGCCACAGCACCCCCCCTCTCTGCTCCCCTAATGCTACGCCCTCTCTCCTCTGATATTTTATCAGTAATTGGAGTCCCATAGTCCTTCACAAACATAAAATCTTCACCCCCTTCCCCAGCTTGCCCTAGTGCTTGGGTCCATTCCCTCTTCCCCCAGTTAGCCCAAAGCTTATATAACTGATAGGTTTAAGGAGTTGGGTCCTTTTTTCTTCCTCTGGGTCATGTTTATTTCTCCATTAAGTTATCAGTTTGACATATGCACGAGTTACAAGGTGCCGGGGTGTCTCGGCAGCATTCTGGTGGGGGAGTCTGTTATTCTTCTTGGACTCTGAAGGGGATTTTTTTATTATTATTTCTATTATATATTAAAACAACAAAACTCAGCCTCAGTCTGTAAAACTTCTCCCAACACAATCGACTTCAGCATTAATTGCTTAATGGTTAGTCTTCAGCCCAAGCTAATGACAGGCTCTCGAGTTATCAAAGCAAACAGTGAAAATCAGGCCTGTGATTGGTATCACAAACTGGCTGTTCGGTTCAGAGAGGCTGCCCTAACTCAGGGAGAGTGGAAGCTGAAGGAGTAATTCCGCTATAGAGTGTGTGTGTCTGTCTGTACATGCATGCGTGTGCATACAGTGTGTTTTAAAATCCACTGCAGTCTGTCCCTCTTCCCCCTGCAACAGATTGCACCATGCTGGTTCTAGGGGGACTGATGGGAGTTGCTCTCACCTCTCTTGACTGGCTTTTCCTCAAGTGTATCTGAGCATGGGCTCTTTCTTGGAATGTTTTCCCTGATCACATTAGACAGGGTTGCCCAAGCCAGGCCCTTGTGTTTTCCTTCATTTCGTGGTTACTATCAGTGGGTCCAGGGTGGCGTGGAATAAGAAAGAGAGGAAGAACCAGAAGGTGGAAACTAAAAATGGCATAGCCAACAATGCTACTGTTGAGTCTGATCAATACGGGATGGAGGGATTAGGTCCTACTTGGAGAGAATAGATCTGAATCTTATTTGTTTTACACAGTGCCTGGATACTGTGGTGATGGGCTCATTAGAAATCTGAACAGGTGGAATGGCTGCTGTCTAGGCAGTAAAAAGCCCTGTGGTTGCAGTTCTTCTCAGGGTAGGTGGATCCACCTCTGGCAATCACTGGTATTGACCCTGTAGACCTCCTTTCTCTGTTAGACAGCCCCACAGTGCTTGGGGCTCTTGTTAGGCCACTGCTGCTTCTCCACGGGCATGTCAACACTAGTGTCACAGATGGGTGTTGACTTTCCGTACTTGTTCTCTATGCAAGAGATTTGTCCCTCCCCTGAAAAACACCAAATGCACAAGCTTGGTGAGGGGATTAAGCAGGAGTTGGAGGATGGAACCTGCCCTCCCCAAGACAGACCATGGGGCTCGACTGAAGCCCTTTCCTCAGCTGCTGTTCCAGGTGATGAGCTGAAACGGTGACCGCTGCCTCGCCGTATCCCCATGTGAAGGTTTCAACCTAGAGTATCTGCCTTATGCATGTCTCCATTGGCCCACTTCCTTCTGCACTGGCCTCTTTGGATCCAGCATGGGACCTGTCATTGTGTCCCCCAGTGATTATGTATCTTCTACAAGGACCTTGGTCCAGCCCTTCACAAAGGGGTGAGCCTAACCCACTGGGAATGCTCTATGAACCGCACATCCAGTATGTCTCTCTAGTCAGGGTGAATGTTTATGAGCCAGTCAGCCACTGTGAAAAGGGTCACAGCAACCCAGCTCCCAATTTGGTTTTCATAGAACCAAAATAGACCATGGTAGAAATAAATAGAAATAAACAATTTGGCTATTTCCAATTAGGAGTTGCCATTCTGCTTCTCTCCATGCTGCAGGCGCTCACATTTGCTTGGCGGTACAAACAATTAATTGTGTGGAAGTGCCATTTTGGAGCAAGAAAGAATAGTCAGCAACACCTCACTCCCCTGCTCTTGCTTCCAAATGCCTCCACTCTCTGTGGGCCCCACGAGCATTCTGCCCAAATGCTCTGACTGGATTTATAGGAGACCCATATAGACGTTAGATGGGGCATGCTCCAAAGCACCATGTTGTCAACGGAGAGACTCCCAAGGGCGCTCCTCCCTGTGCTCACGTGCTTGGTTTTGGCTCTTTTTTAAAGATAGAGATTCCTTTGCTGCAGAATGGCGTAATCGCTCCTTTACCTAATTGCTGCCCATCATTTATTCCATACTTGGCAGCAGAGGGCAAAGCTCCTCCAGCGTTTGAACAGTTGACTTACTTGGCAGGTGGAGTGTGTCAGCTACAGGCTAGACCTGGGGTTTGGGGAATCAGGACTCATTGGTTCAGGCTGATGTAACTCAGGAGTAACTCCACTGATCTCAACAGAGTTTCACCAGCGTAAAAACGATGTAAGTGAAAGGAGAAATCAGGCTCCATAGTGGACCTCTTCCCCCTGCCAGGAACAAGGTGAATGTAGGGTCTTCTTTTCTCAGGCAGACAAACTGCAGGAAGCAAATTTGTTTTCTCTCTCCTCTGCCCCTTCATTTTGCTCTCCTCTGCTATCATTACTTACCTGTGTAAATATTAGGATATGGGCCCAAACCCTGCCCTGTCTTCCACAGATGCAAAGTGGGGGAGAAGGGACTGTCTACCTCTCTATCTTAGGTAGTTATATGGCCCATTACCGTAAATATCTCAGGGACCCTCTTCCCCACCTCTGCAATGCTCTCCTTCTAACACAGCATGGTTTATGGAACTAGCTGTCCCTATACTGGCTAACACTTGAAAGTGTCCCTTTAACCTTGGTTTTATTGATGATAATAATTGTATTATATTATTAATAGATTATTTCACAGTGGTGCATCAGGCTTCTTACAGAATAAGCAAAAGTACAAGGTCCCTGCCCCTGGAAGCTTACAAATGGTAAAATGGGTGTGAAAGGCACTGTCCGTATCCTGGGTTAGACTGAGATGTGTATATTTAAGGTGCTGTTCTTTGCCATTCTTCATCCACCCCTTTACTACCCTTCCAAAACAACAATGATAATAAATAATAATAATTATTTAATTAACTTTGAACTATTATTGCAGCTTTCATCCAAAGAGCTCAAGACACTTTGCAGAGGTGAATAATAAATATTCTATAAATGGGGATCTGAGGCACAGAGAGTTGAACGGCCTAATTTCCAGAGGTGCTGAGCATCTGCAACCTCCTTTCAGTGGGGGGTGGGGAGCAGTTCAAAAGTGCCTAAGCCCTGGAAATGGCCCACCTGATGATCACTTTAGATAAGCTATTACCAGCAGGACAGTGGGGTGGGAGTAGGTATTGTTTCATATTCTCTGTGTATATATAAAGCCTGCTGCAGTTTCCACGATATGCATCTGAGGAAGTGAGCTGTAGCTCACGAAAGCTTATGCTCTAATAAATTGGTTAGTCTCTAAGGTGCCACAAGTACTCCTTTTCTTTTTGCGAATACAGACTAACACGGCTGTTACTCTGAAATAAGTCCCTTTGAGAGTCAGTAGGGCTTGTGCTCCTGAGTCGTGCACTTTTGACAATCCAACCCTGTGAATAGTAGGTGCACATTGGCTCTGAAAAATCAGGCAATGTGCAACTTGCCCAGGATTACACAGGGTGTCTGTGGCAGAGCTGGGAATCAAACCCAGATCTACAGAGTCCCCGAGCAGTGCCTTAGCTAGGGGACCATCTTTCCTTCTCTCTTTTTCAGAGGGGGTTGCCCCACTGCGCCTAAGAGGTTCCCCACAGCCTTTCTGCAGTGTGCCTTCCTGTCTGCCTTCTGCTTACATGTGACCCAGAGCCCTGGATAGAGTCTTTCAGGCAGATCTGTGTATGACAGGTGCCCCCGGACGTCTGGATCCGGCTCCAGAGGCTTTTCTTTTGAACATGAGGTCTGTGCTCCTTATCCCCCGGAGAGCAGCCTCCCAGGATAACCTTGCACCTGAAGATCGTAAAATCAGTCTGTCAGCTGCTGAGCATGGTGTATGCTGATGGTGAATGCCCAGCCCACGTACACACAAGCAACAAGCTGTAGAGTTTGGATAATTTTTAATCTTTTGCAAGAATAAAATGAAATATTTACTGCTGTTTCCCGCCCAACCCCTTCTGCTGTCCTGGAGCGATTTTAAAAGGAAACATGGAAACAGCTTCTCCAATATAAATATATTTATCTTTTTCCTCCTCCCTCTTTGCCAACAAATCTGAAAAGCCACGGTCTATGGCATTACCGAAGGACATGGGGACTGACAGACAGTGAGTTCACTGCAGCAAAATTTGCAGTCCCTTCCAGTGGAGGCAAAACAAATCTCATGGTCAGTGGCATTGCAGGTCGTGCATGAAGCAGCGCCAGCTCCCCGAGTTTGAGGAGAAGGGTGGGGAGAGGAGGGCCAGCTGGCCAGTCATAGAGCTATCTATCCATGTCTATCCATGTCTGCCCTTCTTTTTTCTCCATTTCTCCATCTGTTTCTCCCTCTCTCACACACACACAAGAAAGGGTTATCAGCCCCATTCCCAACTGTATTTCTGTCCCTAGCATCAAAGCTTCCCACGTGCTGGCACCGAAAGGGCACCATTGCCTCAGTTCAGTTCTCAGAAGTGTGAGTCTGAGCCAAGCGGGCCCCATTCCACAGTGACAAACATTCCATGCATCCACGCGACACAGATTCAAGGCCAACTTTGTCCCCAAGAATCCAAACTCATGGCTGAGGGCCAGCCCCTGCCCTGTGCTGCTGCACTGAACTCAGTGGGGTGGCACATGAGTGTAATTGAAGACAAAAGTTTATCCCTAGTTGAATATGTTTTTTGGGTGGGGAATGTGCTTTGTTTTTTAATTCTTGAAAGTGTTTATCCCAAGGTTGTGAGAGGCAACGGATTAAATGCTGCATTGTGTCACTGGCTGGATTTAATCAAGATGGGCGCTGAGGGGAGCAGGCAGGGCTGTGTGTAATGCTGACAAGAATAGTTGAAGAACTGACTCTTCTAAGGGACTAAGAGATACTTGGGGCCATGCAAAGACTTCAAGCCAGTTCTTAAACCCCCACACAGATTTCAGGACAGGTTCTGCTATGACTTAAAAGTCAGTGGGGTTGCACAAGATGTGAGTGAGGGCAAAAGGTAGCCTTTTTTGGTTGGAGGAGGGGTTGGGTTAGTACCTCCACCTTTTAACTCTGGAGACCTGAAGCCAAGTCTTGTCAACTAGGCTGTAGAACTCAAATGAAAGTGAGTTTGAGGATTCCATCCCAGTCCCCAGAGAATGTCTATCCTTGTGACATGTCCACTGCACCTTCAGCATGGCAGGCTCAGGAGAGGCCAATAACTGGATTGGCAGAGCTGCACAGGAATGGGTTTGGTTTCATTTGGTGGAACAAAAAAGAACTAGATAAGTTTATGGAGGATAGATCTATCAATGGCTATTAGCCAGGATGGCCAGGGATGCAAAACCATGCTCTGAAGTGTCCCTAGTCTCTGTTTGCCAGAAGCTGGGAATGGGCAACAGGGGATGGATCAATTGATGATTACCTGTTCTGTTCATTCTCTCTTAAGCACCTGGCATTGGCCACTGTTGGAAGACAGGATATTGGGCTGGATGGACCATTGATCTGACTCAGTATGGCTGTTCTTATGTTCTTATGAGCCAGGTAGTGGAAGCTTGCACAGCGTCTGCTGGTACCATGCCTGTCTCTAGCCAGTGATAGAGTGGTTCAGTTAAATCAACCACTGAAACTGGACCATGATTGTTGTTTCACAGCTGAATCATTACAGACATGCTGATATCATGGGCATGTACAATATGGATGCCCAACAAGTGGTGAGTTCATAGGGATGAAATAGATGGGCAGCAATGGAGATGACATTGACTCTAGGCTGTAACTCCCAGATGTGGCACTAACAGAGTTAATGACTTTGGAAACATTGAAGGGTTTGCTTCACTGCTTTCCTCTGCTGAGATTTTAACTCAGGAAGGGTTCTGGGCAGATTCTCAGGCAGGCCATGGAGCAGATTTCTTGTAGGGGTCTGGAGGGCTCAGGGACATGGAAGAGCCTTCTACTGGCAGTGACTGTGTGGTGAAAAGGCTGTTCAGTGGCCTATGTGAAATGAGTATGATGGGTCTCAGTTCCTCTCCCATTGGATGGGTACAAATCCACATCGCAAAGACCACCATCATCAATGACACCCTTATATAGCAGTGTCAGCAAAAAACCCAAGGATTCAATGAGTCATGGAGCTGATGTTTCCAGGATACAGAAGCACGGCATGATGCCCCCAGGCTCATGTTAATGCTTCCAAATCCAGGCTGTTCACCCTACATGTTATAGGCGGGGCTGGTAGCACCCCCTGTTATTAAAGTTGTTCAATACTTTCTGTTTTCAGTTGTTTATAGTTTTGCCAAACTTCAACTGTTTGGTCTGACATTTTCCCTGCCGGGTGTGTGTGTCAAGCTGATATTTTTGGAAAATTTCAGCCAAATTGGTTCAGCTGTTTCTGAGAATGAGGCTAAGGGACAATACTTTGTTTTTCAATGTTAAAATTCTCACATCCTTCTCTTTTAAAAGCTCTAATTCCCTCACGCTTTGGAACAGAGACTTGAAATCTGGCTGGGATGTGGCCTTTATGTCAGGGATGTGCCTTTTGCCATCCCTGTGAAAATCTGTCCAAATTTGGTCAAGTTATGTGGCTTTGAAAAATCACAGTTCACAGATGCTCGTTAGAGACTTCCTAGAGTTTAACAGCTCAAATCCCCCAAAATTCCATCCTCACTGAGCATGCTCCAGCCCCTCAAATCTCCTAGTGTTGGGCAGACTACACATGCCCCATCTCCACAGAACAACTGAGTATGCTCCCTCCGTCCCAAGGCTACCGGGGTGAAGCCAGATGTTCCCTGCAATGGTTGCTCCTGGCAACTCTGTGAGATTTGAAGTGAGCAACCAGACTGTGACAGAATATTGACTTGGGGGCATGGTGACAATTTAGGGCTCTCTGAATAGCTTGGGTGGAAACCATTGCCAACCATTGAGTTGGGAGGTACCATGCTGCTTGGGAATAGAATGAAGTCAGGGAGAGCATTACACTACCATCCTCATGCTGGGAGAGGAGATGGGGAGAGGGTTCTGCTAATGAAAAACATAGTCTAGGTAGGAAACCTCACTTCCCGATGTAAGGAGGGTCTGAATGAACTCTCCCCTGACAGTTAGTTGTGGAGGGGGAGAGACTTCATGAGCAAACTGTATTTACATGAACACACCTACTCTGCGTAGGTATCTAGCAGACGGGAGCTGTGTAGCTCCAAACGATCAACTTTGGCTGGTGTTGGGTTACAAATCACTTTAGTACTGAATGCAGGGGCAGTGAAATGTTATCAGTGTTGTTGTCTTTATTGTCTGAGAAAAGGGGAGCAGAACTGTGCTAAACCTGTTTCAAATGAGGGGGTCACTCTCAGCCGAAAGGACCTTGTTAAGCCCGGGGCTTGAATGCCAGACCCACGAGGGAGCAGAGAGGGGCACAGAAAAGGAGATTTTGGTGGTAGAACTCAAGAACATGAGAAGACACTGCCCCATGCATTCGGGGGGGGGGGGCGGTCCTGCTCACAGTTTTATGATTATGAATCCTGCTTGTGGCATTTTCCCTACTTAATGTCAGGAGACTCCCCTCCTTACATTAAGCTTCTTTTCTACACTCAGACTCTGCTCGTAAGTGGGGAAGTATTGCCTCTCAGAGGCACCCAGAGGTGGTGTGTAATTTCCCATGTTATTAGATGGGGGCTCAAGCCGGTTCTGTGTTGTATTGTTGAAAAGGAACCCCTAGATATTGAACCCAGGCCTGGTTGCCGCCGGCTCCACCGGGCAGAATGGTTATACCTGTATCCTCTCTTCCACTCCCTGTGCCCTCTGTCTCATCCCTTCCACTCTGCCACATTTCTTTTCTAATCATCTTCATTCATGCTGCACACAATGAGTGGAACAGCAAATGCTCACAGTGGGGAAGACTGAGGGAGAGAAACTGAAGTGGGGTAAAGAGCTTCCATCCTTCCCTCTTTAGCCACACTGCTGGAGGCTTGCCAACCCTGGGGGTGGAGGCCTTCTGACCCCTAGAGTCTGTCCCCTCCAGTTCAAGGCAAGCTTGCCCAGCTGTGCTGCTCCTGTTCGGTGGATATAAAGCCGTGGCATCCAGTGCTATCAAGCTGGCTCCTTCCCGGAGGCACTAAATTCCAATGAGAAATGTCAGTGTTTTGCAAAGCTGGAGCCACGCTCACCTTGGACAGCTTCAGATCTTGGTGGGTGGGAGGCGGAAAAGGGAGCCTCCCAGCAAGGCTTTCTCAAGCGCCTCTTGGGATTCTTCCCATTAGGAAAGATGTTCATCTCCGAAGCACCAGGCACTGGTCTGACAAGAAGGCAGAAAGGTGGGAGCAGGCTAATCTATAAAAACAAAAGCTTGAAGAACTTCTGTAACACAGACTGAACTGGGAAGGGTGTCAGCGAGCAAAGGGAGAGCTGGGAGACATGAGCGTTAAGAGACAGGGACGCGGAGATGACTGTCTTTAAAACAGGGCCTGAGCTAAGGGGCTGGGGCAGCAAACTGGCCAAGTCAAAGCTGGACCAGTTCAGCTGGGTGGTGCAGAGGCTGGAGGACAGGGGTAGGTGTTCAGGATGGTGCCACCCTATAACCCATTCTTGGTCTCCCATAGGTGCTCCTCGGTGCTCTGTAACACACACATGGAGCACCACTAACCCCGGCTCTGAAACAAACCATGCCATGTTCCACTTGCCTGAGCCAAGAGGAGGGAAATAATCATGCTATAAGGGTGATCGGCAAAGGAGAGCGTCTGTGGGCAGGAGTGGAGGAGAGATGGCTCTACTCTGCTAGGCTGAGCAGGCTGTCGTCCGGGCCAGTGAATTACTAGGGGCAACACAGCATTCAGTAGCTATGTATGTGTGACTACGGGGTGGTAAGAGGTGGACATGTGCTGGTTAGCACAGGGCAGCAGAATCCCTATCGCCAACCTGGGAGGAGGGGTTTTAGGTAATGGCCCCAGGATCAAGGGTGGGCTGTATTTGGAACGCTGATACTGTGTACCCCAGAGGAGCAGCTATGTCGAATGGGACCCTGGTGAGAACAACGTTCTGTTCATGTGCAGACAGCATGCTGGATGTGGCGCAAAGGCTTGCGAGGAGGTGAGCTCAGGTTACTGGCTGCGCTAGCCCCTGCCATTGCCTGGGAGAATTGCGTTGGAGGTAAGGGGGTTTTTTTGAGGTGTGACAGGCTCTAGACAGTGCATTTATCACGACCTGGCGCAGATGGACCCAAAAACACACATCTAACATCTGCATGTATGTGTTAATAGGCAGAGACAGAGAGGTATTAATTTAAAATGCTGTAGGCAACCAGAGAGAGGACAATGAAAACAACCCCAAAACTCCTTGAAGAATGATATTTATGTCCTAAGTTGTAAAACTAGTCGAGCTCCCCAAAGAAATGGCAGTAACAGAATCTTGCTGTTGGAACCCAGAGACGCATTGTTCTGATTTAATAATTAATGTGGAGTTAATTGAGGCTTTTACTGAACTGAAACAGGATAAAAGAAACCTGCCAGTCTGGATGCGATGCTTTCCCTGAGAACAAGTTCATTCTGTTCCCCTGTGACTGTCCCCTCCCACTGCCACTCTCCCCCCTTACCTTCCCCTCCCCAAAAGGGTATGGAGTGTGACCTCTTCCAGACTCAGGACAAGCTAGGCAAGAAGGGCAGCAGTGGAGGCGTTTAGGGGGTGGGGAGGAGACAGAGGCAAGTCTGCCAGTGAATAAAGCTTTGCTCCTTCCCTCTCCTGGGTCATTGTTTGATATGGATTTTCTATATTTGCCCTGACTTGGGAATCATTGAGCAATGCAACAGCCACAAAGGATGCTTCCAAAAGAGAGTGAGAGATAGACAGAGAGGGAGATGCAGGAGAAGTTGGCTCAGCACTAGGTTTAAGGAAGCAAATAATGACACCAGTTTATCAACTACAATGCAAAGCTTTGGCAATGGGAATCCCACAGGATGAATTCAAATCAGAATGCCTTTTAACTCCTTAGAGGCTGGGCTGCGCATGGGAAAACATACATATTTGGCCAGCACCTTGGAAAACAGCAGAATTATGGTGGCAAGGTGAGGACCTCAGCATCTATTAGCTGAATCCTCCCGCTGCATGGCCAGCAGATCACCCCATTGTGACACAGGACATATCAGATATGGCACCAATACTGCACTGGATCTGAGTGGCCAGGTGTCATGGTTCACAGCCCATGGAAGTCAACAGGAGCCTTTCACTGGCTTTAATGGGCTTTGGGATAGGCCCTGGTGACCATTCTTTATTACACTCCTTGGAATGTAACAGTGTCAAGAGGAGCAGGAAGTGCCAGGACAGCTAAACCTCAAGCCAAACCTGCCCAGAATTTTGCCCTACATACTCCCCACCTTGGACTGCCCTGGATGTGAGTCATTGCAGACAGTGGTTCAGAGGCCCACTGTATTTCTGAGTCTCAATGTAGTGATGAGACAGCCCCGCTTATTTTAATTCCCTCCTCTCCTCTTGCTGCTCCTCTCTCCCCGTCCCCAGGAGACTCCCTTTGCTGCTCTAACCAGGTCTGGTTTTTCGTGTTTAAAATCAGCAGCCTGGTCTCCAGAGATGCTGAGCAGCCTTAACACCAGCTAAAGCTAATGGGAGGTGCAGGTGCTCAGCACCTGTGCAAACCAAGCCCTCAGCCTACTGCTGACCCTCCCAGTCCCATCACTTTGGCTCCCATGGGGGTGCTGCTTTTGAGTGTACGGCTCGCATACCCCTAGGGGTGGCTCTGGGGGTTGCTGAGCTTCTGAGTTCCATTTAGGCCTGTTAAATAAGATGTAATCTGTAAGGCAAGGAAGCAGAAGACACAGGAGCCCCAAGGGGCTGTTCTGAATTTGGGTCTAAAATTTAGTTTGTTTACTTAGGAGATTTGGCAAGGGGGCAGGGAGGGGTTAATATTTGGATTGGGATTTTGGATCTAAATTGGATATATTTTTTTTAATTAACTTTGATAAATAGGAAAAGTCTCTCCCCTCCCCCCTGCACTACACACACACATTTGAGGGTGTTTCTTCCTCCCCCCCCCCCCGCCGCCGCCAATCCCATTGCTCAAGTAGATGATTATGAAGGTCAGTTAGCCAGTGGTGCCTAGGAGACTTACCCCAGCAGTGCTGACCTTCGGTTCAGATCCCCCTTCCCCCCTCCCCTTGCACTACTGCTTTCAGTTTCCTAATTAAGGTCTTTTGTGCATCGCCTCCCTTTGGACTTTCAGCCGCCAGTCATTCTCTCCTCCAGTATGGCAGAGGGGGAAGGGGAGACTCATGCATTCCTTCTGCCATGAGACTCCCATTCAAGCCCTGCTGCTCTGGCTGCAACCAGGATTATGCTGGAGAAGCAGGGGGGAGGGCCTTTACCCATTTTCCCTTTAGTAATTGCTCTTCAGCCACTGCCTCCCAAATGGACCTTTTTTTAATTTCCTTCCTTTTGTTTTTCTAAGTCCACCCAGCAAAGTCCTGACAAAGGCCCCAGGCTGGAGAGCCAAGGTTGGGCAAGGCTGAGCTCTTACATCACTGATGTTGGAGGGTGACACTAGCAAAGACAAGGTACGTGATGCCCCCATCCCTGACTCATGGGTTCAGAGCCAGCCGTTGGGAACAGAGCAGCAGTGCTTTAACACACCCTGGTGCTGTTTCTCTTACCGTGTCGTGGACATACTGCTCACACTGTCCCTAGAGCACAGATCTGAAGAAGCATAATTGGCGACAATGAATTGGTGCCTTAATCCCTGTCCCCTAGTTAGAGGCATATTCTCCCCAACCCTGAACATACCTTCTTTCACGTATTGTCTACTTAACCCCCACAAGGCCAGCATACCATGCGCATTCAGGGATCCACCATGTTCCCCACCATGCCTGGTTCTGCTCCACAAAACGTTAATGGAGTAGGAGGACGTTGCAAGACAGTTAAATGGTGATTTGCAGCTGAGAGAGGCTGAGCATAGAAGGAGACTTTTCTGGGAAGGCTGGTGATGCTATATAGTCTCTTGTTTTGAGTCTTGGCTGTGGTGATGTGCAGGACATACACAGAGACTGACCATGGAAAAGGGCACGCTGCAGCTTGGACAAGTCTGCCCCAGGGTCTGGCAACCGAACCAGGTAACATAGCCTGGAGAATTGTGGGTCCGTATCAGAGCCACTTTCATGGCCGGAAAGGATTAATGCCTATCACTGTGGCCATGTCTTAAGGTAAGATAGCCTGATCCTACATGCCTTACTCACATGAGGAGGCCTGTTAGAGTCAATGAGGCTGCTCAGGGAAGCCAGATCCAAGGGTATTGTCTCCTGAGTGATATAGTAACAGGAGCATGTTGCGGTTTTGTAAAACATTATGCATTACTAGTGGTAACCTGTGAAACATTCAGACTCGGGCAGGGGGGTTTGGGCTTAGGTCCTCTGTAGGCTGCATCCACTGGAGGGTAACATGATCTCTCTGTCAGACACAGACCGATACACAAACAGACATACTACACACGACCCATATCACTCTCTGACATGCACAGAAATGACCCACCCCACCAAAAAAATGCACATGACCCATAGCATGATGTTCCTCTCCCCAGCCAAGGAGGACTGGACATGAATCCCATTGAAACCCATCAGTGTCTCCCTGAATATAGACTAGAAGGGGCTGTGGAGCAGGCAGGAGTCCTGAACTCAGAATCAACAGGCGGACCCCACTAGCCCAGCCTGCTGGGCTTTGCTCAGCGAGTCTGCCGTTATACTTTTGTCTAGGGAATAGAAACAGCTGTGTCAGGTTTCAAGTCCCGGTCCCCCCGCCCCTTTTTTTTGGCTGCTAAATACATTAGACCAGGACTGCTCTGCCCTTCAAACAAGTGAGGTTTGCAGGAATTTATGATGGGTTGTGTCTTTATTGCCTGTACCAGCTGGCAGCGGGGTCTGAGGGGATCCCTCGGCACACTTATCTCTCAGTGAACTTAACTTTGCTGGCACCAGAGGTAAGGTACTCACGCCAGGCCAGGAAACAGACACACACATGAGATTGTTGGTTTTTCCCTCTCGCTGCCTGCACGTGGGGGAACCCAGTCAGCAGTGTGTTCAAGTGAAAACATATCAGGAGGCAGCACGTTACAGAGGGTGGAAAAGGGGTCATGTGGCAATGAGACGAGGCAGAGGAAGGAACATGAGGAACAGAAGCTGAAGATAATCACATGATTCCCGATGGTCCTATGACCACGATAAGTGCGTGCATGGAGACACATTGTAGTTCAGTGCATACTTATTTTTTTAAAGGGTATTTTTCACCTGAGGTGACAAAGCTTGTGTAGATCAGAGAAAAGAAGAGTATAAGTGGGAGGGTTTTTGTAGCACGGCCTCCAAGAGGCATCTGAACTGCTGGACATGGTGATGCTGCTGAGAAAACGGACCTGGAAAAATTACAGACTTGAAATATGCTGAACTCTTGGTGCTCTGAGACACTTGATTTCTTGTGGCTGTTTTTGTTTCTGAGTTTGGTATTTTAAAAAATCTCACTGGTTCTTCGAAAATGCAGTGTTCTGTCCATTCTGTGCTGCAGAGAGCATGTCCCAAAACACTCAGCATTGGTCTAACTCATTGAAATCAACCTCCTGATTTCAACAAGAAGAGTTAGGCCAGTGCCCAACTCCTTTGAAAACCCCAGTCTTCATTTGCAAGTGTCTGTCAAACACTTAAGACTCTCATGTCATTCAGAAACCAACCTGAGGCCAGAGCCACAGAGGTTAATCTAGTGCTCGGAACAAAGGAATAGGAGTCAGGACTCCTGGATTCTGTTCCTGAATCACTATGTGACCATGTGCAACCCACTTAATTTCTCTATGTCTCAATTTATCCATCTGTTAAATGGGGATAGCAATATATAACTACCTCTCATAGATATGGCATACAGCTTTTAAACCCTTAGAGAAAGGGTGCTATAGAAGGGCAAAGTATTAGTTAGAGATTCACTCTTCATTAATCATGAATTATTACAATTAATATTCTTGTTTTGTATTATGCTGATGTAAAATAGTTCACAGGGGACCGAGATCAGCATGTTGTTCTGCTTCTCAGAATGCTGGTGTGTGGGAATCTGTAACAGAACTATAGTTTCTCTTTCATTTACTTCGAATATTGGGAAGAGATTAGGTACGATGGCTCCGATTCTCCCAGGCTTTATACCTTGTGTTCACAGATATACCTCTGCATAATGACAGGTTTCAGAGTAACAGCCGTGTTAGTCTGTATTCGCAAAAAGAAAAGGAGTACTTGTGGCACCTTAGAGACTAACCAATTTATTTGAGCATGAGCTTTCGTGAGCTACATGCTCAAATAAATTGGTTAGTCTCTAAGGTGCCACAAGTACTCCTTTTCTTTTTGAGATATACCTCTGCTACCCAATCACACTTATATCAGTGGTAGAATTTTACACCTTGTTTGTACAGGTGCACACAACTATGTCAGGGACAAGTCAATGGAGAATCAGGCCCAATATTTTATTACAGGGATGTCTGTAAAGGATGTTTGATAGATTCATAAGGGTGAAGAGTGGCTGAAATGAGGCTTATACTTCTACAGTGTGGCCTGCATTTGCACTCATCTTTTGTACAGTGGTACGGTCCACAGGGATTATGACTCCTAGTATGCAATGCTTCTTCTTGATATAGATGGAGTCCTGTAGTTTTTGTGGGCTGGACTACTGGGATCACGATGAAGCATTGCATGCTGGACATGTAGACTGCATGAGACAGAATTTCCCAACTACAGATGAGCGTAGCTGCAATCTGCCCCATTTTGTGCACACTGGGTGCAACCCTTGGGGTTCCAAGCAGGCTGGCCAGGTGGCCCACAATAGGGTCTCCCTGCCCTGTAGGAGGTTCCCTGGGCACTGCCAAGCGAATGTAAGAGAAAAGCATTGATTCTGCTGTGTTTTATAAGAAAACTGGTATATAAACAATATAAATCTGAGACCCAGCTGGAGCGGGAGCTGTGAAAGCCGAGGAAGGCAAGCGGTGCTGGAAAATGAGCCCTGGCTGGGGAGATTTATTGACATATGCCACACGTGGGGTGTGTGTGTGTGTGGGGTGTGTTTATTAAAAGTAATAGAAAAGTAGGGCTATAATGGTCATGCAGCAGCCATATAAAGCCCAGGTGAGGAAATGAATGTAAATACCAGGGAAACTGGTTTTTTTTCTTTAATGAGAAAAATAAAAAACCAAAGGAGAACCCAAGGTAGCATGCTACAGGAGCCGAGTGGAGTCAGCAAGGCCTGAGGCACAAACAAAGGAGACACCTGGGCTCCCAAGGTCTTACCTTGACTCTCGCCTGATGTCTCCCTGTAGCAGTGGAGCTGGAGGAGGGAAACAGCTTGCAGGCTAATTCTCCCCCCTAGGGTCCCAGAAATCCTAAGGCAATCCTGCAGGCGGGTGTACGTTACAGAGGGACAGGCCGAGCTGTGTCAAATCGAGGGAGAATTTAACTCAGGAACTGCAACACCCTAAAGGAAAATAATAATAATAATAATAATTAATAAAAAAAAATCTCCCATCCATTAGAGGAACCCTCACCTCCCTGCTTGAGAGAGGAGACTGGGAGCTGAAGGTAGTGCAGGATGCAAGACCAAACTAACCCAGTGAATTAGTCTTAACTATAGTGAAAACAGCACTTGTGTAAATGAGGACCCTGAGGGCCAATAACCAAGCTGTAAAATGTTACAGGAGGGAAGTAAGTCAGGACTATAAACCTGGAAAGTCAGTACGGGGTAGCTAGGATCTGGAGCATAAAACAGGAGAGATTAAAGGATAACGAATGAGGAGCTGTGGAGGATGGCACGCATGCTGGTAGGGATTCTAATTCCTGTGGCCTAGAGACAGGCTTGTTCCTCTGAGTATTGCGAGGGACTGAAAAACGATGGAGGTGCACACTGAGAACTTGCAGGGAGAGGGGGAGAGTGAGCGATGGCTGATAAATAAAATAAGGGAATATAATCCAATCAGCATTGAGTGTCTTTGATTTAGGAGGACACCAATGAAAAGAGAAGGGGGAGAGGAAGGCAGGGTGGGAGCTGCTGCTGGATGAGGCTGTGCCTTGAGTGAGATATAGTGCAGGCCCTAAATTATCATCATCATTATTTTTTGGCTGGACCGTATTGTGGCATCAATACCAATTTACACTCTGGGTGAATAGCACTTACTACAGTCTTGTCTTCATAAATTGTGCATTGTCCTTATTTATTTGCAACTCCATCCCGACCCACTCCCCCTCAGCCCCCGCACACTCCCTCCTCCTTTCTAGACCCAACTGAGACGGCGTGTCTTGGCCACGTCATTCCGGAGCTGACATTTTGCCCCAGTGGAGGGTCCCCAGCCACACTTCTCTCTCTTTCTCCTTTCAGGGAGTAGGGAGAGGGGAGGATCTTCAGAATGTTTCCTTTCCTGTTGGAAGAATATAGCACATGCCTAGAAGGTGAGGTTGACACCACTGCTGATGGGTCCGCTAGCAGGGAGCACTTTGTGAGCCATAGGACTGATTGGTACTTCCATGACATTGCTAGTTTCTCTTATGCCGCTGGGAGTGCCTGGTCTATGTTGGCCATTCTGAACACCTGAGACAAAGTCTCCTTACTGTTGCTATGTAGGACAGATGGAACTAGGGGAAGAAATGTGTTTAGAAGTCAGTACTTCCATGCTGTCCTTCTGTCCAAATTTGGCAGGCAAAGTCCCCCCCAAAGCACTAGTGTCACAAGATGTGTCCTCAAAACTATGTTGAGGCAGCTACAGTAGCACATAGAAGCAGGTCAGCTATTTTCGGTGTATCCTTAGGCCAGCAGTGTTCTTGCTTCTTCACAGAATGCTAGTGAAGAAATTGTCCATTAGGCCACCTGCCCTCCCCTAACATCCCTGTGTCAACTTCAGAAAAAGGGTTTAATCTCATTTTAGCACCATGTTACTAGCAACTGTTTGAGAACTGCTACTTTAGGCAACTGCAAGATACTGAGAAGTGACCTGCTAGTATTTCTTGCTTCTGTGCTGTATGGAAAGAGCTGCACGGGCCACCTTTACTGTGGTCTCTGACGGATCCTATGAACAGGAAGGGTCTGTTTGATGGAGTTTCCTAAGGCATCCTTTCTTGCTGCATCCCCAGAGAGGTGTTTCATTCTGCAGAAAATAGGATTTTGTGCCAAGAAGTGTGGTAGAGGCATTGGAAGAGCAGAAAAGCAAGACAATTTGAAATACCCTGTACATCAAACAGAGGAAGGCAGGACACAAGTCTGAGCCTTTTCAAAGCTTGTCCTGTGGGGAGGGAGTGTAATCTGGACAGTTGAGAAACCCCAGTACTCTAGAACTTCATGGATCCAAACAACAATATTATTTATGTAAACAAATGCAAATGGGGAGCAAAGTTCCCCTGAGGTGTCAAGAGTCCCTCCCCATGGATTTAAAGCTGTGGAAGCAGGTGTTGGGTCTAACCTGGTAACTGTCATTCAACACCTCATCCCTCTTCTTCTCTCTTTGCTTGATCAGAAAGTTTTCTTATTTGCCATTTTGGCATGCACAATTAACCCCTGGGGTTTGGGAGAGGAAGAGGCAGAAGTTAATTGAAAAAACTATTTCCTGGTACCAGGAAGGCTTCCACTCAGGCTCAGCTGATGAGCTCTCTAGACTAAAGATGGAGATGTGTCAGATCCTGATGCCCTTTTTTCTGCCTGTTCCAGTCACTAGTCATCCAGTACAACAAGCAGAAATAAGCCAGTCCTGATGAGCTAACGCTGTTCCTGGCATGTCCATCTTTATAAAAGGCTTTGGAAGTATACAATCAAAGGGGACACAAGCTGTGCCCAGCTTAGAGCGAGCAAAGCAGAAGTCCCCTTGTCTACCATACAAGGAACCAAGGTTAGTGAGGCTCCTGGGGGCCCCTCAGTGGGATAATAGAGAATATGACTACAACAAGGGAGAAGAGAGAAATGGTCTTGCTGTGCTACTGTTCCAATTATCCATTATCATCTGATCCATAAAAAGTGGGGAGGGTTGACTTGTGTCTATGTGTACTGCAGGAATAAGGTGAGCCTACTAATGTGTGCTGTTCTTACTGCTGGCTTGAGTTATTACTATAGGTCTCCTAGCTGATGGGGTTCTAGTTTTTTTATAGCTAAAGGTCTTGAATTTGAAGCTCTCTGTGTCGGCATGATACCAAGGGCCATGGCTGCTGGTGACTATAATGTCACACGCATGGTGTACAGCCCATTGTTTTTTTCCAAATGGCATTGATAGTGTCCTGGCTTCCCAGCAGGAGGGAAAGGTCCTGGCTATAACAGCTAGTTGGAGAGAGAAAGGAAGAAGGAGGAATCTTGATTTGGGAAACTAATAAGATCAGATCCTTATCTGAGGTAAATCAACATAGTTCCATTGACTTCATTAAGACTTCCATTGACTTCCATTAAGGCCATATGCACCAGTTGAAGATCTGACCCATAAGCAGAAAGCTCCCAGCCCCTGCTGTTTGCTCCCCCTAAGAATGAGATGCATGATCTGGAGGGGTTTTTTTAATTATTATTTATTATTAATTGGATTTCCTCAATCCACCTGTGCTTTACAGCTGTCATTATTGCCATCAATATAGGACACACTCACTCCTCTCTCACACAGACTGGCTTCCAGGCCCTCCTCTCTGATTTATTCGGGGTGCAGCCAGGCGGCTGTGTAGAGGGGCTGAGGGACGGCCGCATGGCATGAGGAAGCCAGCAACGACCCAGGGGTTCCAGTGTGGCTGGTCTGGTAACGTTAGCTATGCTAGTTCAGGTGGTCTGGAAGCGAGTTGGTGTGGATGTTATGTCTGTGAACCTGGTGCTTTCATGGCTCTCAGCCTGCAATGGTCCCAAAAGCAAAACAGGGAACTTAAATTATTGCACCAAGGCCTCATGTAAAGGGTCAAACCCAAGTCCCTGAGCAGTCTGAATGAGAGGGCTCTGTGCAAGGGTGTTCTGTGGAGCCAGGGAGATGGAATCCTCCTCACTAGGCTGTGGAGCTGATCTGAAAGCCTCAGGGCTGCAGGAGGCTCCCTGTCTGCTATGCCTCCACTCCACAAGGGGAAGGAGGTTGGAATGATGGCTGTATAATCTTTGTCTGTCCATTGACCATGTGCTTGCCACCGCCCTCCCATCCCAACAACCCTCTGTGTGAATGGAGCCCTCTGCATAGGATGACCATATTTCCCAAAGGAAAAATGGGACCCCCCACCCCACATGGAACTGGCCCTCGCTTGCCCCCTGCCCTGCCCTCTGCATGGGGCCGGCATCACCGCTTCCCCCATCCCATGTTCCCAGCGAGAGACTCGCTGCAAAAGATGCCTTGCTCCTGGTGAGCTTCCACAGGTCCAAAGAGCACAGCGTGAGCGCAAGAGGCAGAACCTTGGCAAACTGAAGAGCAGATCCCACTGGGGTTAACTCAGTGTGAATCGAAATGACTGCATTTGGCATGTAGAACCCACACTGATGGGCACCCTCATCCTAGGAACACCACAGATTGGATTAGCCAGACTACCTCCTTATCAGATCAGGTATCCTGCATCTGGGAGTAACCAAAACTAGAATAAGGAAGTTCCCCTGGCCCGTTCTGCACCTGGCTAGTTGTGGTATCCTGTGATCAGCAGAAACAATTCCTTCCCTCGCCCTTTCAGGGACCAGCTGACACACTTATGAAGCTGGCAGGAGGGGAAGTTGAGAGGTTTGCCTATATTTGAAACCTGCAAAGACTTAAGGAAAACAGAATAAATGTTGTATAAAGAGCTGTGGTGCAAACTGGGGCAGGAGGGTGGGGGAAGTGAGTGAGGGGGGATGATTTTTTTTTTTTACCTGGAGGTGGTAGAATTCATGGTATCCTGTGGAAGCTCTGGTGGGGGACCTTCATTCTCATCTACTCTGGAAGAGGTTTGTCTCTCTGGATCCCTTTCTGTTGCTCTAGGGCCAGAGTGATACCACCAATCATTGGCCAGATTTTCTCACGGCAGAGTAGGGTCATCCACTTGCACACAATATGTTATGAGACTGTGGGTTAGAATGTGCAGGTGCACAAGGGCGATAGAGGATGCTAGGAACTCTCTTCCCCACGCAGTCCCAGTCTGTGCATGCCTGTCCCACAAGTACTGTACCAGGGGAGTCTAGCCCAGGCAAGCATGGAACCCTAAGGCACAGTGCCTCTAGGAACAGCTGCCAGCTCCTTCTTTCCCACCCACTCAAAGACTTAGGAACACAGTCTTGCCCCTGGTCCCTCCCTGCAGTAACACAAACGAATAGCCAAGAGATGGCGATTAAAGTGATCTTGTTTCCTGAAATCTGAATCACCTGCCAAAGCTGAGGAACCAGCAGTTCCTTAATTTTGATTTTCTGCCTGTGGTGGGGGAGCGGAATTAAAATTCCAGGGAGTACTCACATCCTCCCGCTCCCCCATGGATCTGTTCCTATTCTCCCAGCCGCTGAGTAATGGAAACGTTTGGAACTTCATTGCTCGCCATGTGATTCTGCAACAAACAAATAAAACAGCAACAAAACCATTCTCCATCTGGCCCCATGCAGAGCGGCTGGAATTCACACACCTCCTTCCTCTGACATAGCTTTAGTAGTGTTCTGGGATCTGCGCAGCAGCCCACTAGCATCCTGAGTTGCCCTGCTAGTTTTCCCCAGAGGGACTTTCCTGTTACAGGCTGTGGTGGAAGGGGGCCCACTGGGAGTCCCGGTTGCTAACCTACAGGAAAGCGAACACACTTCAATTCTCGCTGAAACCATGAGTTCGGGCAAATATGGAGGAAATAATAACTTGGCAAGGGCCATTAGTTGGTTTGGAGAGAGGTGGATTCCCCCTCCATCCAAAAGGAAAACAGCCAATTTTAACTCTCTCGTTGCAGGGGTTTTCACATGCATATGTTGAGCCAATGTCAGCCCAGAAATATGTGACTAGTTCAGTATCTTAAAGGTCTGCAGATCTTTCGGTCTGTTGGTTAAGCTTGCATCCAGAGCTTGTATTAAAGGGATCAGAAATACTCTTGGGGCCCCTGTCCTGCACAGTCTCACACATGTTGACATCAGTAAACTACTCAGGTGCAAAGGGAAGCTTGTGTGCAAGCATTTCCATGATCAGGGCCTAGGAGTCTCTTTGATTTCCTCTGTCAATGCTATAAGGTGCTTTTGCTGCCTAGTAAAACTTCTTATGGGGAAAAAAATGGCATGTCCGAAAGCCAAACTTTAAACCTGGGTGTCACAATTGTTAACTTATTTTCTTACAGAATCTCAAATGTGATTAGACCAGATTAATTATTTAATTTTAGTAATCATTATGGATTCATCACTCATCCGATTTTATGTCTAAACTATACTGAATTCCCGATCCTGCAAATTCTTACATCCATGAATAGCTTCATTGAACTCAATAGTCATGTAGCATTAAGCCCATGTGGAAGTCTTTGCTGGATTAATTAATTAAGGCCCTGATCCTGCAAACACTATTGCATGTGAGTAGCTTTATGTGTGGGGTTAGTCCTGCTGAACTCGGTAGTCAATGGGACTGCTCATGTGGGTAAAGTCACTTGCATGCATAAGTGTCTGCAGGATTGGGGCCATTAATGAACTCAATGGCCTTACTCATGTGCTGAAAGTTAAGCATAAGGGTATAAATGTGCAGGGTCGTGACCTAAATGAGGGAGGGGAAGAAGCATCTGAAACCAATTAACATATTTTTATTTATTCTAGTTTTCAGTTTTTATGATTGAAAATTGGCCCAGGCTACATCGTTGGGGTTGTTGTTTTTTTTTAACTGATTTCAAAAATTCTCTTGGGCTGGAAAGACACAAGGAAATGTCTTCCTCTCAGCACATACTGTACAGACAGAGTCCCTCCAGAATCTCTGTCTGGATTCTCATTGCAGGGATTACAGGATTAGGAAGGACCCTAGTTAAATGAAATATGGGGACTTCCCTTTCTTAGAAGCATAAGGGTATTGGCCACTGCCAGCGCATGGTACTGGATTTGGACCAATGATCTGATCCAAGATGGCAAATCCTCTACTCCTGTACACTAAAGTTCTGTCCAAAGCAAATGTTTTACAGCCAAATTATAAACACCTAAGAATTTGGGTTTCTAACTGAAATGCCAACAGGCCATTCAAATTTTCTGGCATTGTGACCAGACACCCTACAATACACACCAAGATTACGGGTTGTGTCCCTATGCTTGGTTTATGGTGGTGGTCTGACCCATTTGGGTCGCTGAGTATGGATTCATGCATTGTCCATAGCTGACCCAAGAGAGGAGATGGGATGCTCAGAATGCCAGAAAACACCATTGCCCACCACAGCACCCCTGTGCTGATGCTGATGGCGATTGTGGCGCTTTTACTCTGGCCATGAGGACAGGTTTGTGACATGAACCTATCACCTTTCCCTCTGGAGTCTGAAGGACTCTGTTTATCTGCAGGTCTGGCAGGCAAACTTCTCCTGGCTGCCCTCCTGATGACCTCAACCTGATCTGGAGGAGCCACCCCTTGTAGGGGTCAGAGATAATTCACAGTGTCCATGCTGCGTCTTTCAGGATGAGTGACTGCTCTGGGATGATGAATGGTGTGGGGTCAGGTGGTGTACTAACCCCTAGGAACTATGCTGAGGATACCAGCCTCATTTTAGGTACCGGAGCGGCTTGCAGAGCTGTTCAGCCCCTTTTTGTCTCCAGAATGCACAGCTAGTCCCCCAAAAGATCTCAGTGTTTCCCTGACAAACATGGAGAGGGAAAGGAGGTTGAGAAGTATTTGCAGTTCTGTAAAATGTATTAGCACAATGGATAACCTCTTTAATTGATAAGCAGCATTAAATCTCTTTTTTCAGAGGTTTATAATGGAGCAGTGAAATTTTGCTGACACTTGGCATGCAAAGGCTCATATTCATAGCAAACCTTTTCTTTTCTTTCTTTTTTAAAAGATAGAAGATTTCTAAATGATGGACCTTCCCTCCCCCACTCCCTCCTTCAAGTTATAGTTCCTGGCAGTGTTTTGCAGTGAGCAATTGCTCACAAGGATTCTGAGCTCTGCCTTTTTTTTTTTTTTTTACTAGCAGGAGCTGGGTCCCAGCATCCTTCTAGAATTAAAAATAAAATAAATAAAAAAAAGTCAGTTTCTCATTATTTCATTTGAGCAAGAAATAGAACGAAAGATAATTCAAGGGCCTAAGCAGAAATTTCTGCAGTGCTGTCTCCTGTGTACCTCCCAGAGACTCCTAGGGGGAAATCCACCTCATTGTAGGAGAGCCTATGTACGTTCATGCATTGTATTAAGAGTTTATCTACCCAAACCAGTTGTACCGCTTACTTATACCGGTGTAGTTAAAATGGTACAACCCAGTCGTATGGACACACTAGGGGATAAGCTATATTGGTATAAACCACCTTTACAGCGGTTTTGCTGTGTCCATATTTGGGATTGTACCAATATAACTATTGTGGTTTAAAAAAAAAAATCACACCCCTAACCAAATGGTTCTAGTGTATAGATGTGTGTAGACTAGCTCTAAGAAGGAAGTTCAAGGGACCTTCCTAGCTGCAAAGGTTTCTCAGGCAGCTGAACTGATGCAGTCCCGCTGCACAAGGGAGAGAGCTGGATTCCAGTGACCACTTGCAGGGTATGCACTCCTGGCATCGTGCAGACCTCACCGCTGGGGAGGGGGAGTTCCCTGCACTGCTGTGCACAGGGTGGAATATATGTGGATGGGTTGGGGGGATGAGGCTGCAGGATTTGCTGCTGTGAGGATCCTCCAGTCCTTATCCCCTAGGGTGCCACATTGGCAGGATGCCAAGCTGAATATTTCCAGTTTAGGGTCTCTGGTACGTATGACCTTGCGTAGGTCCTTTGTACTGAGGAGGTGAATTTCACTGTAGGGCGTGAAACCTACAGCCCTTACTCAGGCAAACCCACTGAAGTCAATGAGTGTTTTACCTGAGTGAGAGCTGCACCGTCAGGCCCCTTGTTCCCCCTGCGTGCAGCAGTAGCATGAGAATTCCCCATTTATCTCATTCCCACTTTAATCACGAGTTAGAGCAGGGGCAGCACCCTGCCCCAGGCCAGCAGGATTCTTATGCTGGGGTGTGTTCCGGCAAAACACCCTTAGCTTTCCCTGGAAGGTTTGCCTGCTTCAGGATAGCACACGCAAGCACTTAGCAGCCTTTTTGTGCTTCTGTAATTCCAAACAGCTTAAGTTGTAGTAATAAAATGTTGCAGGCAATTGGCCCACAATATGGACGAGGCCCCTTTAGCCCTTTTAAAAGAAATGAATAAAATTTAAATGGCTGAATAGTTTTATCATTTGAAAATTGGTTATGGTGCACCCGAAATAACTTTTTTATGGTGGTTATTAATCCAGTAACCATGTGAGCTTGAGACAGGCCCGACTCATAAGTCCTGATCCAAACACCTTCAAACCTCCAGGGGCAAAAGACTTGAGATCTGAAGCCAAATTTCATAGCTGGTTGCTACATCTCTAATGGCCAGACCAAAACTTCTGACCTGACCGCCTTTAACCTTTCAGGGAATATTTGAAATCTACTTCAGAATTGTGCAACTTGGACTCCCTGTAAAGCTGTTTTGGGCAGGGACTGTGGGCCTGATTCTCCATGGCCTTGTCCCTTTGCGTAGTAATTTACAGCTGTACAAAGTAAGTGTCCAATGCCACCCTTCTGATTTGGCAGATGCCACACTTCTGCATAACTGTAAATACCTACACAAAGGGCCAGGCCATGGGGAATCAGGCCCTGTGTTTGCTTATGTATCTAGATAATGCCTTGCCCATGTGGGCACTATTAGAGTTGCATGAGTGAAAAAAATCTCTCGGGTTAGGACAATAGAGAAGCCATGAGGACTGGATATACATACTGATACCATTTATTAAAAGGCATGTAGTGTTTACTTAGTACATATTGCAAAATATTATCTCAGTATATTTGCAAACCTCTTTACAGTATCCTGGTAACTACCAAGCCTTCTGTTCTGCATACTTTTCTCTGAGAGACAGTTTACGCACGAACGCATGCACATCCATACGTACGTATGTCTGTATGTGTTCCCCTTTTCTTTTTAATTCTAGTGTAAAACAAAAAGTTTAGGCCAAAAATTCACAAACATGGCCACTGATTTTGGGTGCTTTAATTTTTGGGAACCCACCTTCACACATGAACGGACTTTCATTGGTGCTGAGCATCACAGCACCAAGAGAAGTCAACAGGAACCTGTGGGTGCTCTGCATCTCTGAAAATCAGGTACCAGGTATCTCAGTTGGGTTCCCAAAATAAGTGGCTACATTTGAAAATTGGTTGCATTCTGAAGGGACACTATTTTAAAGTAGCATAAAAGGGTCTGACTTTAAACATTCAAATCCAGGATATGTATTTAGAGCTAGGTTCAATATTCAGGGCTTAATTGGCCCCCCAGTTCCTATGTATTGCATAACACACAAGGCCAAATGCGTCTCTGTTGTTAAGTGGGTGTAAATCCCATTCCTATTAACATCCACTTTTGGCCACTGTTCAGCTTTGGTATGATGTACAACCTTGTGCATTTTTCTCAACCCCACTAAAACAAAGTGCAAAGGGGTGTGATGATTATGAAAAAATTAAGCCTCCCTTTTTTCTGGAGGGATGTCAGACTGTCCTTACCCTGTTTTTTTTTTTCTCCCAGAGGTTGCCACATTGTTTTCCCTGCAGAACAAACTTGTGGGGAAAATTCCCCCCCACCCACCCTGCCATCAGTATATGACTTGATGACGTGGGGTGAAATGCTATCTCTTTATGATGAGTTGTGATGGCATTGCAATGAAACATCCTTGCTTGAGATACAATGAGGCTTCCCTGTCACAAGATGATTTCCAGGAAGGTAAATTTTGAAAGTGGGGCCATTTTGGTAAACGAGTAAGATTTTTTTTAAATGCCTCGTTGAAACATGAAAAGCCCTTTGTCATATAAAGGAGATATTTTATAAAATGCCTGAAAATAAATCCAAAGCAAGGGTGTCTCTCTTGAGATCTGACAGGCCCAGCAATGTGGTAGATCAAAGCAGAGTTGTAGTCTTAACTCTGAATTCTCTGGGTTTTCTGGGATTCAATGAGGCACCCTCACAGATGCTAAGGGAAAAGCAGAAAGAGAGAAGAAAACAATTCCCACTCACCTTACTTCATCCCTTCACTCACAGCCAGCAGATGGGGTGGGGTAGAAAGGGGAGAGGTGTTTGTACCAAATTCATCCCTGATATAATTCCACTGATTTCAGTGGAGATGCACCAAGTGTGAATGTTGCCCATAATGCTGAATAGAATCAGATCTATTATTATTTGTTTGTCTGTTTGTATTATTGTAGTGCCTAGAAGCCCTAATCCTGGACCAGGATCCCATTGTACTGGGTGCCAGTGGAAACACAAAATGATCATATGATGTCCTGAGGGTGCTAGGCTTGTGTCATTGCGTGCAGCTGATATTGTAGAGCCACTTGGGTGGACCTGTGAAACCCACTGCTCATAGACCCATAGACTTTAAAGCCAGAAGCCATGATCGTCTAGTCTAGATCATTTCAGGCCTCAGATCTAGTCTAGTTTGTTTCATGGTGACAGAATCTCACCCACCCTCTCCTGTAATTGAATGGTGAAAGACTGTTTTGTTGTTGTTTTTGGAGGGGGAAAATATGTGGGATAAGTCTTGAATTTAACTTGGAACTGTGAGTTTAGGGCCAGATCCAACCCCGACCTCTGTGTGGCCTTCACAGAGCTGCAGTGGAACCCACTGGCAGACATGGACTGAGTGATGGGACTTGTCTGCTTGTGATGTTGGGATCTCATTCTGGAGTTATCTGGCACCCTTTTGCAATGCCATTTGCTGCTGGAGGGTATTATACTCTCCTGCTCTGGGAGGAGGATGGCACTGCATAGCTTTTTGAGTTTATTCTCCTCTGGGCTGTAATATTTTGGTCTAATTCCAGTTGTTGGGTTTAGTGTGTGTGATGGCATGTTGGCATGCAGGAAGTCAGACTAGGTGATCTGGTGAACCTTTCTGGCCTTCAGCTCTCTGACTGTGATTTAGGAGGTTGTTCCTGTGTCTGATTCCCATCCCTATACCATCACATTCCCTGGACTAGGTGTGTTGATTGTTCTGTGAGTGACCACACACAGTGTTGCCAACTCTGATTTTGCCATGAGTCTCATGACAATTATTGTTTTCCTTAAAGCCCCAGCTCCTGGAGTCAAGTGGGTATGTGATGATTTTGGCTTTCATTCTTAAGGAAAAAGGAAGATTACAGATCCTCCTGGCAGTGGAGTAAGTTTCAACATGTAACCCAAGTACACCCTAAAGGCTCAAAGCAGAAGGCAAATAAAAATGAACAACAAATCGATTAGGTTTTTTTTACATAATATCATGATTTTAAAGCCAATCTTATGATTTTTTGGTGAGCCTAACTCATTATTTTTGAACATTTGGGGTTGGCAATACGGCCATACATGTTAAAGTCACCTAGCTTTAACTTGACCGGTTAGAGGCACACTGTCTCATCTAGACTAGATTTTTTAAAATGTGGTCGTTAACATGTGCTAACAACACACGCGCACACTCACTGTGCCTATGTGTGTAAGTGTATTGGTACGCTATGTGTTTTGTTGTTGCTGTCTGTGGGTGGTTGCTCTCTGTGTGTTGTGGTAGGTATGTGCTTTTGGTGTGTCTTGTTACTCTGCCTCTCTCTGTTGTTGGTCAGGGTATGTCTCCTTATATTGTTGCTCTCTTTCTATGTGCTGTTTCCCTGAGGAGTGTGTGTGTGGTTGCTTTGGGGGCATCTGTGTCATAGTGAGTAGTGTGAGTTTGCCTGTTTGTGTGTTGCTCTATACATCAGTAAATATGCCTTTTTTGCTGTTGCTCTGCCTGTGTGCATGTTGCCCTGAGTGTGTGTCTGGGTTACTGTTGCTCTAGGTATGCAATGTTACTCCTCTCCCTCCGTTGCTCTGTGTGTGTGGTTTCACTGTTTGTGTATTCTTCTGTCTCTTTGTTATTGCTGTGTACCTGTGTGTGTGGTTTGTTCCTGTGTGAGTTTGTGTGTCGTATTCCATTGTAGGTGTGCGTTATGTGTGTGGTGTTGGTGTTGTTCTGTCAGTGGTGTTGCTCTATGTGTTGTTGGAGTGTTGTTGTGGGGTGAGTGGAATTGCTCTACGTGTGTGTTGTTGTTGTGTTTGGTAGTTGCTATATGTGTTATTGGTGTGCGTTTGTATTGTTGCCCTGTATATGCAGACGCTGTGCGTGTGCAGTTGTATAGTCTTGTGTGTGGTGTTGGTTTGTATGTTTTTGGTGTACGTGTGCTGTTGTCCCATATGTTAGCTCTGTGCGTGTGTGTGTTGTTGCTGCATATGTTGTTGGTATGTGTGTGGTGTTGCTCTGTAAGTTGTTGGGGTGCGTTTGGGTGCACTGTTGCTCTGGTGTTATTGGGGTGTGTGTTACTGCTGCTGCTTTGTGTGTGTGCACACCCGGGAGCGCTGTTGCAATGTGTGGGTGGTGGTGTTACTCTATGTGTGCGCGTATGTGGTGTTGCTGTGTTTGTGCATGTGTGCGTGCATGCTGTTGCTTTGTGTGTGTGCATGTGCATATGTGTTGTAGTGCTGTTGCTCTGCCTGTGTGGTTGTTTGGTGCTCTGCTCTCTTCGTGGTTGTTGCTCTGTGTGTGGTTGTTTTCTCTGGCTTTGTGTGTGGTGGTGGTGTTGCTCTTTCTGGCTCCGTGTGTATGGTTGTTACTCTGTGTGGTTTTTTTCACTGGGTGGTTATTGGCCTGGGTGTGTTGTTTTCGCTCTCTCTGGCTCTAGGTGTGGTGTTTTTGCTGGGTGTGTGGTGGTGTTGCTGGGCATGGTTGTTGCTCTTTCTGGGTATGGTGGTGTTGCTGTGTGTGTGATTGTTGCTCTCTCAGGCTCTGGGTGTGGTTGTTGCTCTAGGTGTGGTGGTGCTGTGTCGTGTTGTGTTGCTGTGTGTGGTGGTTGCTGTGTGTGGTGGTGTTGCTGTGTGTGTGTGGTGGTATTGTAGTGTGCCTGCTGCTGTCTCGTGTGTGGTGGTTATTGCTGTTTGTGTGTGTGGTGGTGGTGGTGCTGTGTCGTGTTGTGTTGTTGCTGTGTGTGGCGGTTGCTGTGGTGGTGGTGGTGTTGCTGTGGGTGTGTGTGTGGTGGTATTGTAGTGTGGCGGTTGCTGTGTGTGTTGTGTTGCTGTGGTGGTGGTGTTGCTGTGTGTGGTGGTTGGTGGTGGTGTTGCTGTGGGTGTGTATGTGGCGGTTGCTGTGTGTGTTGTGTTGCTGTGGTGGTGGTGGTGTTGCTGTGGGGGGGTGTGTGGCGGTTGCGGTGGTGGTGGTGGTGTTGCTGTGCGCGTGTTGTGTTGTTGTTGCTCTCCCTGGCTACGCGCTGTTGCGCTTTCCTGCCGCCTGCCTGCGTGGCCCGTTGCAGGCCGGGCCGGGCCGCCGCCGCTCTCCCGCTCTCCGGCCCCGCCGAGCGCGTAGGCGGCTGCCGCGCCCCAGGGGAGGCAGCGGCCGGGGCGGCCTCGCTACTTGAAACGTGTCGGCGGCTTATCGCTGCCTCGGCTCCGGCGGCGGCTGGGTGCTGGGGTCGCACCCCGGGGCCCCCGGACCGGCCTAGCTCGTGCATCTGGTGCACGGGGCTCAGTCCCCAGCCGGGCCGACCCAGGCAGCACCGAGCATGGCCCCGCAAGCCGAACGGGTGGATCCGGATCCGGTGCTCGGTGCTGGCTGTGGCTGCTGCCAAACAGGACCGAGTATCACTGGGTCCGGATCCTGCACTCGGTTCTGACAGCGGCAAAGGGGTTCTCCATCCCTTGACCCGAACCGTCTTAGACCTGGTTCTGCTTGGCGGATGGGGCTGCCTCCTGCCTCTCCAGGACCCGCTTTTTTGGAGGGTGTCTCCCCCTCCCAGCCGAGCTGGGGTCTGTGTCCAACCCAGAGGGGTGCATCGCACTGCACCCTGTTGCAGCAACGGCCAGAAATACCTCTCAACTCCCAGAGGTGCGGCTGGGGATGGAGGAGATCAACCCCGGGCCATGGTATGTTGTTTGTCCCCACCCTCAAGCCTCCTAATGTGAGGGTGCAGGCCCAGCCTGTGTTTGCTTCCCAAGCCCCGGTAAGGTGAAGGGGTGCAGCTGGGAAGAAGATGCTCTTAACGCTGGTTCACATTATTAGCGTTAATCTGTGCCTCAAACCACTCCCAGGTCCCTCAGGCATTAGGGAATAGACTTTCTCCCCACATGGGTTGTAGAACTGTGCATGTAGATTATACTATTGTAGTTATTTATCTAATCTGTAATACTATGTAGCTATAAAATATAGTTTTGATTTGTTTATTTAACTAAAGCCCTCTCCCCTCCCCCCCAAAAAAAGAGAAGAAAAAAAACCCCTATTACTTACAGTTAGGTCCACCAGCCTTCTTTGCCATGGGGGGCGGGGGGGTCACAGCACACACCAGAAGGTCTGTGTGTAAGAAGGGATGCAGACTGAATGGCTGCACTTTTTATACCTAATGGTTACATGGTGGGGTTAGTTAAAAGCCTGGCTCTGCAAATTAAATATATATAATTCAGTAGCCCACAGACTTTTTATAAAAAAGTATATAATTCTTGGTGGTTGGAGCTGTGAGGATGTTAAAAGTGCTCTGGATCCTGAGCAGGGAAATCAGGAAGGTTTTTATTTCCTGCCCTGGCCTGGTATGGTAAAAGGATTAGGGGAAGTTGGATCAGCTCTGTGCTATCAGAAGCACAGGGTTATGATTTTGATTTAACCCTCTGAGTGGCATGCAGGAAGGCTTCTTCTTTCTACAGTCCGCTGCCAGACTAGTTTACTTATGCCTGCATCTGTAATTTTCACTCCATGCATCTGAAGAAGTGGGTTTTTTACCCACGAAAGCTTATGCCCAAATAAATCTGTTAGTCTTTAAGGTGCCAGCAGACTCCTCATTGTTTTTGTGGATACAGACTAACACAGCTACCCCTTTGATACTTGAGACTAGTTTAGGATTTCCTGGGCATCGGAAGAGCTGAGTGCTAGTTATTGTACTGGGGTTAGGGACTTGCTCTCAAGATGAAGCAGAGTGAGGCTGTGGCAGCGAAGCTGTGGGGAAGACCCAGGTTTGGGATTAATTTTTGGCTTCCTGATTTCTGGGCTGGTAAATGTGGGGTGTCCTGTTCCAGCAAGGGCAGGAATGGGATGATGAGACTTTCAATGTTAGCAAGCTTTCAGATAGCTCCCACTGACCTCAGTGGAAACAGTGGGTGCTGAACACCTGTGAAATCAGGTCACTTTTTGAGGGCTTAATTTTGGATATGGGTGACTAAATTTAGGCGCCCAAGCTTGAAAAGTATGGCCTGAGTGACTTGCCCTCAAGGTCATGGTGAGTCAGTGGCAGACTTGAAATTGAATCTGAGAGTCCTGACTCACTAGTCCAGTGATTCTCAGCCTATTTACCATTGTGGGCCACATATGCAGCTCTCTGTGTGTTATGTGGGCTACATCCACACAATATATATATTACTTGTATGGCCCCTGAGGATGTCTCATGGGCTGTAGCTGTGTGCTGGTTCGGCAGCAAGCGGGCCATGGGTTGAGAACCACGGCTGCAGTTGCTGGGTATACATGAGGGTATAATTGGGAAGCTGAGCAATGGGTGTTTGCTGTGTGTTTTGCGTGCCTCAGTTGTCGGTCAAATGACCTACAAAGACTTGTCACTAGGGGTGGAATGGGGTCTGCTGCACATTGATTATAGGGAAGGGGAAGAGAAGGATATTCCCAGCACTACCACTGGGGCAGAATGTGGCTGGAGAGGCCCTGTCAGTGATGCTGTAATTTTAGCTACTATAAGATGTTAAAATGGGAGAAACACTGTTTTTCCTAAGAGTCTCAGACATGCTCTTTGTTTAACTTATCTTCCTGTCTGGTGCTGCCCTGGTAGCATCCCACCTTGTAGGGACCATTCCTCTGTTGCTATTCAGATTGGTCTGGTAAGGTTTGAGCAAAGGGTGCAGGACAGATTTCCAGGGGTTGTTTGAAAATGGTATGCATCCAGACCACCCAGCCAGGGGATTCTCGGCATGGTTTGAACCTGTCCCTCTCAGCATGCTGGAGTCCAGTTCCATCTCCGTGTCAGTTGCTGGACTTGCCCAATAGACTGCTGAAGCAACTGTCTGCTGTCATTAAGCCCAAAAAAATTTCACAGGCCATGTCCCACTGCAACCACCCTCTGACTCCCTGTCTCTGCTTCACCAGTGATTTTAAATGTGCCTGGTCAGTTCTCAAAATGGAAAGAGGTGTTCCCCAGGGGCCTGCACTGGGACCAGTCCTATTCAACATATTCATAAATGATCTGGAAAAAGGGCTAAACAGGGAGGTGACAACATTTGCAGATACAAAACTACTCAAGCTAGTTAAGTCCCAAGGAGACTGTGAAGAGTTATAAAAGGATCTCACAGAACTGGGTGACAGGGCAACAAAATGTCATATGAAATTCAATGTTGATAAATGCAAAGTAATGCACAGTGGAAAACATAATCCCAACTACACATATAAAATGATGGTGTCTAAATGAGCTGTTACCACTCGAGATCTTGGAGTCATTGTGGATAGTTCTCTGAAAACATCCACTCAGTGTGCAGCGGCCGTCAAAAAAGCAAACAGAATGTTGGGAATCATTAGGAAAGGGACAGAGAATAAGACAGAAAAATATCGTATTGCCTCTATATAAATCCATGGTACGCCCACACCTTGAAAACTGAGTGCAGTTCTGGTCACCCCATTTCAGAAAAGATACACTGGAATTGGAAAAGGTACAGAAAAGGGCAACAAAAATGATTAGGGGTATGGAACAGCTTCCATATGAGAAGAGATTAATAAGACTGGGACTTTTCAGCTTGGAAAAGAGATGACTAAGGGGGGATATGATAGAGGTCTATAAAATCATGACTGGTGTGGACAAAGTAAATAAGGAGGTGTTATTTACTCCTCCTCGTAACACAAGAAGTAAGGGTCACCAAATGAAATTAATAGGCAGCAGGTTTAAACGGGACAAAAGGAAGTATTTCTTCACACAACACACCGTCAACCTGTGGAACTCTTTGCAGAAGGTGTGAAGGCCAAGACTATAACAAGGTTCAAAAAAGAACTAGATAAATTCATGGAGGATAGGTCCATCGATGGCTATTAGCCAGAATGGTCAGGGATGCAAAACCATGCTCTGAAGCATCCCTAGCCTCTGTTGGCCAGAAGCTGGGAATAGGCAACAGCTACAGTAATCACTTGATCATTCCTTGGTCTGTTCATTCCCTCTGAAGCACCTGGTATTGGCCACTGTCAGACACAAGGTATTGGGCTATATGGACCATTGGTCTGACCCAGTATAACGGTTCTTATGTTCATGGAGTTCACTGGCCCCTTCTTTCACAGTGAGAAGTGGTATTCAGCCAGCCAGTACAGGGATGTGAATGTCACCAGGTGTGTCTCTTTGGAGAGGCAGCACAGAGGCAGTCTTTTGATGAGCTTTGCTGGCTTGCTGCCATCTTATTTTATAGAAAGCATGGCCTTGGCAGGTGTTGGTGGCAGGAAAACAAATTCCACATGGATATGTGACAAAGAGACTCCTCTTGGGTAAATGGAAAAAAGGAGTGATACATTTCTTGAAACTGATCAAAGGCAGGGTGAGCTTGTGCTCCTAAGAGCACTTGGGAACTGTCTTCTATAGCTCCAAAGGTCACAAGACAGCCTGGAGGACCTTGCAGAGTATCAAGGAGAATTCCACCAAGGGCCCTCCAGCACTTTTCTCCTTTCCCATCTCTTTGTTAATAGGGATGGGCCTGGACAAAAACCCCAGAGCTTTGGGCAGGTTTCAGGCTGGATCCTGACTGCATGGTTGGCCCCTGGGCTCTGTAATGGGACAAAGAAAAACCCCAGATCCAAAAAGTGCCTGGTGCTCTATCACACCCTTCTTTCTGGATTTCTCTGCATCCATGGAACCTTCGACTGCACCCACTTTCTGATACCCACGTCCAGTCAAAGACGTCATCCTTGACACCACTAGGGATTGGATGGAATTTGTAGTGGTGTCTGCAGTCCTTTGTGTGACTGTACTGTGCAAGCTGGGACATAGGGAGGTGCCTGAGTAGTGACATCAGGCAACACAGGCTACGTCAGTCCAAGGAGCAAGAGAGCCAGAGAGGAGCACAGGGTTTGTTTGCATCCAGCAGGCATGAGAAGCTATATGTACAAATTAGGTCTTTCTCTGCCAGTAGGGGTGCTACAGGGTTGCCTTTGGTCTCCTCCAGCGTTGCCCCTTGACTGCTGGGGGTGGGGAGAGGTCGCTATTTTGAGCTATGCTGCATTCCTTGACCTGGAAGGGTGTTTGTGGGTCCTTTTCAGCAGACCAGCTCCTGGCTTTCTTTGAAACTGTTTTTTGGAAGCGTCTGCACAGCGAAAATGCATGCAGCTACGTTGTTTGCCTTCTCTTTTTTTATTTTTTTAAAGTGTGCTTATTATAGCCGCAGGATTATTGCTGCTATAGTTAATCCTACATCAAATTTCCAACATAAACTTCCTATTTTCATGGGTTTAGCTCAGCGGGGAGTTTTAAAACATAATTTCTCAGTGATGTAGCGGTGGGTGGGCTGGGGTTTTGTGTGTGTGTAATAAATGCTTCAGTTCAATAGCAATCTAAGGGATGTTCCCTAGCATGTTGGTTTCCTAAACTACAACAGGGTGTCGCTCTAAACTTGATGAGGATAGCATGTTTCTCTCCAGCTCTGTTATATACTGATGGCAAGAGAGATTGTTTTTAAATACTCTGCAGGAGAAAGACTGCTCCTGTTCCAGCAGAACTTAGCCCAATTTAACAGAGCCCTGGTGCCGCCACACGATGATAACCCCTTCGAAAAATAATGAGAACAGTTCAGAGTGGACATTTGGAGCACACCACCTACCATGGACATGGTAGATGCTACCCTGTGGACATTAACATCACTTTGAAATGATCAGTGGCTCGCCAATGCAGCATAATCACCAGAGACATGCCAAGCACTGTGTCATCAATCACTCTTGAAGTGACACTATGCCCTTATGTGTGTGCTGCTCAAGCTCAAGCCCACTGTTATAAATCCTCCTAGAATAGAGGAACATGTGTTGCTTGTAACATAGATATGTACACAGGGGTGCCCTAAGCATGTCACATCATTCTGTTATTGATAGATTCCATCAGGCCTCGATAGGGATGCTTACACTTAGCCATAATGGAAAGGGAATCGCATTCTGTAGACTGTAAAGCTGAGTAAAACTCTCTGTGATATCTAGTATACAGCTCCACCGAAGTCTGGTGCACATGTGCCCTTTCTAATACACATCTGGCTAGAACACTGCCATTGCTCCTCTCCCGCTAACAGCTCTGGGCAGCAGGTATTTGGCATTCGAAGTATGTGGCCTGGAAAACATCTGTGAGAGAAGATACAGGGCTTCCACTGTGGCCACAGGAGTGATTGGAGTCACCTGTGGAATATAAGGAAAGGGTGCAGGAAGGGGATCCGTGAATCTGAAAGTCGGGTCAGCACCCTGTAGTGTGTTACAGTGAGTGTTCTATACGGAAGAGTGGTTCTGAACCTGTGGGTGGTAACCCCAAGTCCTGATCCCCCTTTCCTGTCTCCATTCTTCTGCCAAAGTGCAGGATTGGATCAGACTTTTGCAAGTGGATATGCTGCAGATGGCTGAGGCGACCCCAGCACGTCCTGCCCCATTTCTGGCGATGCCTTCTGCAAGAATCGGCACTTCCTTTGAAGGTGAGCAGGCAGTGGTGTAAAGAATTTCTGGGATACCACCAAAGGGGATGCATCGATAGGAGCTGGCTGTTGGGCCACAGTATGAAGAAGGTTGAGAATTTTTGGTATGGAATATGCGTGAGCTGTGGCATATGCCAAAGCAGTGGCTACCTCCAAAGAGCACCTGCTCCGTGCCAGGTGTAGCAGAAATGCGGACACTCCTGCACACAGAACCCTTGTCAAAGTGGTATCTTGAAATAAATTATCATACTTAGCACATTCCATCCATAGATCTCAAAATACTTTAGGGGGGTAAGTATCCCATTTGACAGATGGAGAAACTGAGGTCTCCTGATCCTGTTCTTTTTCCTTAGCCATGGTACCTCCCCTTCTGGACATCAGGAAGAGATGCACCACTTTTTCTTCAGCTGTTGACATCAAACCTCTTTGCCCTTGATTGGGGACATAACCACCTTGTGTAGGACCCATGATATTGCTGAATGACACAAATGCACAGAAGGTTTGTGTTTTGATATTTGCCTCCTGCTCTTCAATGGAGGTGCATAAATACTCTTCCCCCCCTGCTCCCCGCCCCACAGCATGTGCATGCAGAAACCACAGCCAGTAGGATTGTTCATTGAGAGACACACACATGCAACCGTCTCGCTCATATTCCAGATGGATATCTGACAGGAGCTGGCAGCGTGGTGGAAGCTTGTCATTTCATGGCTCCGAGTGTTGTCAACGAATGCTGCTTTCATTAGAAACGTCTCTGGCGGATGGCAGAGTAACCTGCCTATCTCCACAGGCAGTTACATATACACAAACACAATACGGTGCACACACCTGCCAGTACTGAGGTAGGGAGCGGGGTGTTACAGAGCGGGTTTGTGTAATTAAAGACAGAATAACTGCCTTCGTTGCTTCTCTCCTGCAGCATAAAATAAGACCGAGACTCAGGGGTTGGCTTCTGGCGATCTAGCCATGGCAGCATGAAAAATGAAGAGGAAAGCGATAAGAAACTAATAATTTATGTTCCAAGCACAGACTCACACCAGTGTGGAGGGAAATTTGTGCCAATAACTCCTACTAACTCAGAAAGGCATGCAATCTTTTATTGCACAAATTATTAACGACCAGAAAATAAATGACTCTGTAATCAGATCGGTGCTGCCGGCACTTTTAGTTTCTTCTTTTATTTGTATAAATTCTGAAGTCAGTCCGCCCATGAAGCTTAGGCAAGGGGAACTTTTGTTGGCGGGCTGCCCTGCCTGACGACAAAACAGATTAAACAAAGACAAAGCAGGAACATCCTGGTATCTCCTCTCCTATCAGAGGTGGGTTTGCTCAACAAACATGTACTGGCCCCTTGAGCGTTGCATGGGGCAGCTACACAGGGAACCCAGATTTGGAAGCTTTTTTTATTTTGCCTGAAGCAGCCAAATAGCAGGACTGTCTCCTTTAGTTATATAAGCTCAGAGAAGGCCACGGCCCTCCACCATCTTGTTACTGCCCCTATTCATTTTCAGACTCCTTCACTCAGCTTCTCTAGTGTTCTCAGGTATGTTTTGCATTCCCCCCACTGCTGCTCTATTCATTTAACATTGCCAGCTGATTGTCAGAGGTGCTGAGAACCTCCAATGCCTACTGAAGTCAGCTGGAGTTGTGAGTTCTTGGCATCTCTTAAAATCATGCCAAGGTGACTTTGGGGCTCTCACTTCTGGGCTGGAAGATCTTAGATTCATCAGGGAAATGAAGTGTTTGGTTCGGTTAAGCAGTACCCAAGTGGAAGAGAGTCCTGGTTCTTTTTCCCAATCAGTGGATGATCAAGTCCCATACACTTTTCCTGAATTAAACATTCCAGAACGTTTTCGTAATTACAAGGGAGAGAGTGAAGAGGAACAAAACAGGTTCAAAGGAAAAAGGTGAAATGACTTTTTGGAGGGTTTGTTCACACTGCTGTGCCCATCTCTGTTGTCTAGAAAGGAGGAAGTGCTCGGTTCTGAAACTGGATTAGCTTTAGGAATTTGGGATTGATGCCAGAGCTGGCAAAAGAGTCAGGTTTGACAGTGCCAAAAATCTAGTGAGCTGTTCTGGTGGGATCTCGGCTCCAGAATGCAGAAATCTGGTGAGATCAGCTGGTGGCGTGATGGTTCCACCATCTTGCATTGTCACCAATCTCATTAAACCAGCAGTGCTCAGGACATTTCCACCATCTTGGGTTTCATCAGACCTGGATTTGGAAAACAAGCCTCTCCTGGCATTTCTTTACCCTACATTAGAGATGGGGACCTGGAGAATAGTGGTCCTTGAAGCTTTCTAGAGACAGCCAGCATTCACTATTAATGGGCCCCTGTGTATTCTTTATTAACCACTCAGATACCAGAGATGCTCAGTAAGCAGCAGTGAGTGGTGAGGTATAAATACCAAGATTAGTTTAGATAGACCCATTCAAGCTATTTGTTATTTTAATTATAGCAGCACCTAGAGGCCCCGACTGAGATCATTCCCCCATTGTACTAGGTGCTATGGAAACATCTCATAAAGAACTGAAATTGTGGAGCCAAGCTGCTTTGAGCCCCAGGAGAACATTGGATCCAGATCTGATCTTCTCTGTTACTATAACATTCTGCACCCAACCCCTGGATTTCAACCCTCCAAACTTGGGGGTAGCTTGAATTTGGATCTGAAGTTTTGCAGTAGTTCCCATCGCCATAATGAGCTGAACCAACCCCTGAGATGTGAAATCCAACCCCATCCCCCGAACTTTGAGGAGCTTTGGGTCCAGATCTGAATTTTGCAGTTAGGACCTGTATCCATGGGAAAAGTTCACTCCAGTTCAGAGGGCCCAGATGAGGCCATGTGTGCCAGCTAAGCCCCACTTAAGCTCCAAGTTAAAGGCATATGGGGGGTTCTGTAGTGCACAGGTCCCCATGCATGGGGTGAATTTCACCCTATGACTATCAAGGCCATTGGTCTGCATTTAACCCCATGCATTTTTCATTTGGGGTTGGGGGACCTGCCAGAACACTGTTATCACTGCAAAGTTTGGATTTTCATCCTTTTTTTCTTCTTTCTTTCCCTCATTACATTATCTGAACCATTTGATCATGAAAAAAAAAAGTTTCCATTGTTAATTCCATTTATTATCGGCACAATTTCCCTGATGGATTCATTCAAATAGGGGAGGAGGGGGAGAGTCGCTCTCTCTCACTCGCGCTCTCTCTCTCTCTGAGGGGTGTTTGTGAAGGAGACCACAGCAAGGTGGCAATAATGAAAAACGTGCAGATTGTTTCCGGGGACTGCAAGTGCTTTATTAAGGCAGGTTTTCTTAGACTGAATGCCCAATCACCACAGGCCCATGAAACTCAAATTGCCTTACAGCTCTCTCATGAACATACTTTTAATCTCATTGACCTGTCGTTATACTACAAGACATAAATTCAGATTTGGAGATCTTATGTTCAATCATAAATTGGGCTGGCAGACTTCCGATCAACAGAATAAAACTGTCTCCTGCGAGGTGGGTTTTTTATTTGCCAGAGCTGTTCCAGCAGACGGAGGAGAGGTATAGTCAGCTTTTCTTAATAAACCATCATTAAAAAAAAAAAAAGAAAGAAACTCGGCCGTGAAATTCATAGAAGAGGGAAGGAAAAAAAGAAGGTGATGTTTAAATAATGTTAATGTTGGAAATAAAGTTGGAGAATGTGGGAAATTCTGAATTAGAGAGGTGAGGCCAACTCCTGCCACCGGAGAGAAATGATAGAAAAATGAGAGACCGAGCGACAGAACACAGTAGCATTCAGCCCTAGCTGTGTGTTTTCTGCGGGGAGTGCTTGTATCACAACTTTATGGAAACTAATTCCATCCCCTCCTTCGAGGGTCCTTTTCTAATAGTGCTTTAAAAGAAATACAGGAAGTGTCCTGAAAAATCTCTCTCTCCCTCTCATTTTATGCTATTTTATCCAAATTCAACAGGGAATGGAAGGCTGTGAAATCTCTTTGGGTCAGAGTTTGGATAGGAGGGAAATGTTTTCTTAGCCTATATTTTTTATCACTGTGGCTATGTGGAAGGGTCCTTCTGTACAAAGACATGTTTTCATGGTAGAATCTTTATGAGCCTGATCCTGCAAAGTGTGGAGGGTCTTCAGTGTGAGATACTTACCCTCGCCATCTCCCAGGCCCGCTAGTGAATGGTGCCATTCCATGCAGCCAGTTCCCATCGCCATCAAGGGGCGTGTTCAGAGCTGGACTGCTGCAGAATTGGATCCCAGATAGGTTTTTTTTTCCCCCTTACAGATCACTATGGAGGAAAGTCCCGTGGATGAGCTATATCTGCTGACATTATCTCTGTGCTCACTGTATATTTACCGTAATCTTTTGGTTCCAGTTCCAGTCTCACCCACAGACAGAGCATCCCCTTTTGACCTGGCTCTTAGATACAGACTCTACATTTTTATTGTTCCCCGACTGTGTACTGATTAAATACGGGGGGGGAGGGTTGATGAACGTGTGTGACAATTTAGTGCTCTTGCAAGGTGCTGAACTGAGCTCTTCTCTTTATCCCAGAACAGGTACAGCAATAAGCAGTGCCCTGAGATTGACTTGCCATGACCAACTCCAGGGTTAAGAGGGTAAGTCAGTCTCCTTTTCCTTTCCATCCATGGTCTCTCTGCTGAGAATTCTAGCTGGAGCATTTCATGTGAGGATGGTTTCTGTGGTATGGAAATCGTGCCATCCTTTTACATGCCATTGGTAAATAACTTTTGTGCAGGACTCGAGCTGCCGATCTGCGGTTGAAATAGGTATTTTTATTGCCTTCAGGGCGTAGTACCTGCAGTGGGGATCCCATGTGCAGATGAAGGGGATTGGCTTACCTTTGTTTTGGTGCTGCTAGTAGACAACGGGTAAAACAATGTGCATGTTTTGTTCCCTCTCTTGAGAGTGAATTCTGTGCCCAGAGTGGGTCAGCCATCCCAGTGGATTGAGGGCTAAATTCAGATGCCTTTATTCATGCTAATTAGCACCGTACTCCACCAAGAGTCCTACTGAGGCCAATGGTGGAATCAGGTAGTAGTCAGTGTCATCAGAATCTAGCCCTATGGCTGAATGTTGAAGTTGTAGCTGGACAGAAAACAACCTTTCTATATAAAATACAGTTCCCCTTGCTCAGAAACACCCAGTCACTGGGTACTAACTAGCAAAAAAGCCATTAGTTTGATTTGAATGGTAGCAGTGTATGTATATTTTGTGAAAGGCCGCTCAACCCTTGAACTATATCTGTGCATGTAAAGTTGGTTCTGCATGTGCTGGATAGGGAGCTCCGGAGGTGGAGGATGCAGAGAACAGATAGAGAGCTGGCAGTAACAGTGCGGGGCTTCCCCCTACACACTGCTCAGGTTCTGACTGCTGGGACTGACTCGCCATTTGAGAGGCCAGTTCAATCTCCCTGGTTAAAACACAGGGCAAGGGAGACAGGAGAGCTGGGTTCTGTTCCTGGCTGTGCCACTGACTCAGTGTGGGGATTGAGGCAAGTTTCCTCTTAGCGACTGGCTAAGATAGTAGTACTTCCCTCCCCTACAGAAGGATTGTGAGGATTAATGTTGGTAAAGCACTTTGAGATCTTTGGATGAAAGTGTCTGCAAGGGCACTTTGCCTAGGGGAGATGGATGAAAGCAACAAGGGGACCACTGGGTTGGGTGACTGAACCCCCTGCCTTCCCCATAAGCCCCTTACCCTATCTCCTTTGGGGGAAGGGCTGACAGAAGTAATGCAAACTGCCCTTTGCAGAATTTCATGGGCCTCTGAATGCTCTCCTATGGGAATTTCCATGGGAGGGTACCGTTGAGACACAATTCGTTATCAGCACTTCTTTATTAATACATATCAGGCATCGGCACTTCATTAGCGCTACACACTGGGACAGGCAATTGGCACTTGTTAGTTGGCCCAAGCAGGGATCCCATTATTCCCTGACGGGTGGAGTATGGCAGCAGTGACAGGGCAAGCAGACATACTCGGGGCCCAATCTTGAGACACCACTGCCCCTTACTGACTTCAGGCTCTGCTCCCCTCCGGAATCAGGCTAGTTGGCTGTAACAATTTAACGCCAAACATTGGAATGAAAGAAAAGCATTTCCGGCTCACTTCTTTAGGGTTTTCTGTCCCCATGGCAGTTATTTGAAGGGCTCCTCTCTCAACGCACACGGGGATAGATGGACTCCTAAAATATACAGCCAATTATACTAGTAAAATATGTTAGATTTTATTCTGGTGCAAGTTACATGGTGGGGGCTGGGGAAGAAAAAGGAATGAACTCTGGAAGGAAACCCATAGCAACTGAAATATAAGTGTGAGGATTAGAAGTCCCCATAAATATACCTGACTTTGCCATCTCTGTTAATTAAATGCAAGTCATGAAATGGGCACAGAGTACGTCAATGACAAGGCGCAGCTTTCAGAGATGGAAAGGAGAAGCAAGTCGGGGGGACCTGGTTCCGTGACCCAGGGCTGAGATGCAGAGTGCAGCAGGGAGGGTTACAGCCAGGTGGGGAATTCAGTGTGAGCCCTCCCAGCAGGGAACAGGGGACTCTGCAATTAGTTATTAATCCCTCCTGTTTCATTCTCTCTCTCCTCTTCCTGGGTTTAATTAACTGTCATGCCTTACTTCTCTGCTGCTTCCCCCCCTTGTTCCACTGAGGTTGTAAGAGAGCAAGTGTTGATGCAAAGGCCCTGCTGTAAGAGGAAATGGGACAGGGAAAATAGCCCTGAAGCAGCGCTCTGCTCCCAAGAACTGTGGCTTTCTCTGGGCCCTATGCCACGATTCACTCCCCCTCTGAGGATAGTGCCACAGGGCCCTATGCCACGATTCACTCCCCCTCTGAGGATAGTGCCACAGGACTCAGCTCCCATGAGCTCTGGTGCCTATTCCCTTCAAGATGTCCAACCAGGACTTAGCTCCAGTTGGTGTGGGTGGTCGTTTTCCTCCCAGGTTTGTGGGGCCCAGAGGGCCCATGTCTTGGAGCCCATGATGAAGCACTGTGTTAATTGCATCCTCCTGTAAATAGCTGCCTCATTTTCTCTCTCTCCTGCTTCCTCAAGCACTTTCCATTCCTGTCTCTGATTTTCCTTTGGTAGTCTCCCTGGCATGTACTTCATCAGTACTCCTGTGGGGCTTCTGTACATAGGATATAAAGCCCACAGTTCAGCACTATCCATCTAATATCATCTGGCTGGTTTTAATCACAGCATTTTCCATTTAATTGGGAAGGCAGGCACACTTTGCATATTAATACAGCATAGCCTGTACCTCCTAAACATTAAAAGCAAAGGGTGCCTGGGATGGGCTGTACAGTAACTTATCAGCCGCAGGACAACCCATGTGACACAGTCTCAGTTGGGCTGATTTCCCTCCTCCTGATTCCAGAAATGATAAACAGTGTTTGCGTGCCCCCTTACTCCCATAATCTGTGCAATCACGTCTCTGTCCCTGTCCATTGTTTCCTTTGGATCATAACAGGCAGGTCTTGTTGCCTGTTCCGGACAGACAGACAGCAAGATATCATTCTCCCTTTAAATCTAGTGGCTTGTAGAGCCTTTTCCTTCTGTACAGTCTCTCAGTCCCATGAAAAATCCATTCTCTCTCTTTTCCTCAGAGTTTCATATTGTTGCCCCTCTGAGTACCTTCCATGTAAAATCAATAACCATAGCTAAGTCCCTAGCGGACTTCATGGCTCTTCTCCCCTGGGGTCAAAACTTAGGGTCAAAACTCTGCTTGTTGTAGAGGTTTTTTTGTTTGTTTGTTTGTTTGTGTGGGTGAGGGGAAGCCTTGGTAGGGGTAGACAGTGGTGTCAGTGTTGTGAATGCCGTTCATGTGGGGAAAAAGACTTTTTTAAAGAGGATGAATATACCCTGTACAAAGACCTTCCAATGGCTTGGCTGCCAGGAAATAACTTCCAGGCAGCAATCTAACCCTACCCACCCGTAGACGCCTCCTGCCTGTGCGTGGGCCTTGCTTTGCACATGACCTTCTGGTTGAGAGTTATTGTGCGGCTGATTTATTATTGGCATTACAAAAGCAACCACAGTGTGTGTTAGGTGCTGTCCAGAGAGAGTGAGAAGGAACAGGCCCTGCCCCAAAGAGCGCATAGTGCTTTGAGATGGGCCCAGGTCACAGAGTTCAGATCCTGACCTGTGTCCCAGCTTCTCTGAAGTTCAGGGAGTTTGGCTCGAAGGGTCCCAGGTCAGCCCAGCTTGAAAGGAGCCTGAATGGCTGAATGTGGATTGGGATCAGAACATTTCCAATATCCAGTGGAGTTCAGTTCCAGAGCCTTGCCCATCCCTGCATATAAGTCTTTCTATGGTACTTATATTGCCCTCATTGCTGTAGTATCCAAGTGTAAAAAGAACAGGAGGACTTGTGGCACCTTAGAGACTGACCAATTTATTTGAGCATAAGCTTTCGTGAGATACAGCTCACTTCATTGGATGCATTCAGTATATCTGTAGAATCTGCTGTAGTATCTTTAATGTATTTATCCTCACAACACCCTGGTGAGGCAGGGCAGGGCTGTGCTATTATCTCCATGTTACCACCATTGGAGAACTGAGGCATAGGGAGGGGAAGATGGTGGCAGAGCAAGAAATTGAGCCTGGATCTCCCAGGTTTGAGGCCAAGGCCTTAACCACTGGACCATCCTTCCTCTTGAACTGGCTCCTTGAGGCTCCCATTAGACATGATCCTAGAGAGAGAGGTGAGAGAAGAGGAAGTATCATTAGATTGGAAACTCTCTGGGGCAGGGATTTTATCTTCCCACATGTCTCTGAGGCCTTTAGCACATGTAAATAATAACAGCTAGGTAACCCTTTCACTCCTGGTTCCCCCTTTCACCTGCTGTGCTGTCTTGCCCGCGTCCCTGCTATTAAAATTGATGGAGTGACAGGATGCACCTGGGGCATGCAGCAGCAGAGCAGGTGCGCCTCACCCGGACAAACCGGGAAGGTTCAGCAGCTGTCAAACAGTGAATTCGATGTCTATAGCTTGGCTCCCAGCTACATGAAAGCACAGGGTTGCAGGGTATGGGAGGGGCCCAGAGGTGGTGCTGTCCGCCTGGAGGGTGGAGGCAAAGCATCACAGGTAGCTCTGTAGCAGTCAGTGAGATCAGCGGATCTAGGAGTGAGGTTGACAAGGTCCAGCGAGTGTCCAGTCCTTGGCACTTCGCTGTCATTCAGTGCCTCATCCATGAGGGGGAAGGATTGTTTAAAGGTGGTAAATTGGTGAACAAGGCCTTGTGTTGCTCAGTCTTGGCTTGTCTGGGGGAAGACCATAGCAGTTCGCAGCAGGGCCCTCTTGGCTCCTGGCCCTGCTGTGCTGATAAAGTCACATGGAGACCCTGGGGTTCAGTAACCACTGGTGCCATTTATTTACAGGTTGTGCTCCCGCCACCTTTTCACCATACACAGTGTGGGTCCTAGTGTCTACACCCAAGACGCTGCATCACTCTGCTTCCACTCCCTCGCTCCTTCCCCTGGCTTCCTTCATCCCAGCCTCTTATATAGCCCCAGGTTAACTGGGCGGGCAGCCCTCTCCCATTCCCCAATTAGTGCAGGTTTCCTCTAGCCAGTTCTAATTTACTTCCCTTAAACGGAGCTGGCGTGACAGAGGGCTGAGTCAGCTGTTCTTGCCCAGCACCCTGTCACACAGACCCAGAGAAACCCTTTGGGGTAGACAGAGCAATGCTCACAAAGTTAGTTTCCTAGGACCACAGGATAACGCGGACAGAGACACAGAGAAGAGCAGATGAATTGGACTGGATTATAGCTCATATCTACTGACCAGGTGATGTGATGCCTTCATAGTCCTGGAATATCCTAGTGTCCCAGCCAGTCTTGTCCTTGTATGAATATAATCAACAGCTTGACCGAGCTCTCTTCACCCAAGAGACTACCAGCAGCATCCATAAAGGCTGCCTCCTGCATCAGTGTGACCTTGGTATCTAGCTCTGCCAGTGCTGGACCTTGGTGTGCCATGCCACCTCCCCCTTGCAATGCTACCCAGGTTAACTCGCAGCAGCACCTGGGGCGCTGCACATCCTGGTCTCATGTGAACTGGTGCACTCTGGGAACTGTAGCTTGTTTAGGCTCCACTGTGTACCAAAGGGTCAGTACATGCAGGTGGGTCCCCAGTTTAACTTGCAGGGGAAGGAGAGATCTGTGGTGGGTGCGGGAGGAAGTGTAGCTCTTTGAGGACATGAAACTGTGGAGGGGTTTGGGGGCGGGGTCAGAAGAGAAGAGGAAGTTCCTAAGTAGTAGGTGGTCGCTGGCTGATCCCCCCACCACACCCCATTGCACTCACTCCTACCTGCCAAAACTCTACCTCCAGTTCCAACCTACCCTCACCCACCCAAGCCACCAAAGCCCTCCCACATATCCTCTTTGACTAAAGGTCTCTCAGTTTGTTGGGACTACCTCATCTACTGCTCTGAGGCTGTTTGTGTTCACTTTGCCACAGTGCTACAGTAGGAGTGGGCCTGGGCAGAGGGGGTGTGGGAGGTGGAGAAAATAAACCGCTAGCATGGTAAAAGTGAAATCTGTTCTGAGAGAAGCGTACATGTCAGCCTCCAAGCTCAGCTTGCCAAGTTGAAGCACTTGCTGTCAGTTTCAGAGTCTGTAGATGAAGCTTTGAAACAATCTGCAAGCCAGTGGCCAGACAGAAAGATGGGGACTTAGAATACTGACCTGGATGATCAGAGGAAATGAATTAGCTGTCCTCTGGGAGTCGTTTGTGCATGTTACAATCCACCTCCACCCTACTGCAGTTTGTCATAGCTGTTGCTTTGCATGTGGGGGCCCAGGACCAAGAATAACAGAGGGTGCTACAGGTCAGGATTGAGGGTCATTTCAAGAGTCTGGGACTGAAATAGAAGAGGGTGCTCTGAGGTGCATTGGCAGAGCCGTGTGTGGTGAGCATGTCTGTCACTAGCCGGCACAGTAACTCGCTCGCTTCTGTGAGCACTAAAAATGATATACAAGAATAGTTTTAAACAAAGAAAGGAGCAGACGAGAAAGAACCTCTTTGGGACACTCTAGCTGCACGAGCTGGATCTAACCTGGGGCTTGGAGTCCCCATTTAATGAAATGGGCTATTGATCTCGCTGATTGCTCGGCTCTGACAAAACCAGCTGCACTTCACAGAAGTCTGCGACCTGTCCTCTATATAAATAGCTGCACTTCCATCATTTCCAAAGCCTGGTTATCTCTAGGCTGGGTTGGTATCTATGCCCTGATTGCTGTGACCTGTTTGGTGGTATCACTTCCTGCACTCTCCACCTACCATTATTGGTTTTTGCTTGAAGGCCTAATTGTGTTAATCTATCTATTGGTTCGGTTCTATTCTGTTCTATTCAGCTGCTGGTTTGTACAGTTCGATAGTTTGCAGTTACTCGTATTCACTTTTTATGACCTCCTGGGATTTACAACGCGAATTCTATTTCTTTTTATGGGCAGAAGGAATTAAACAATGTTTTAATTATGAAAATATTTTATAATGATTTTGAAATCAAGGAAGGGAGAGAATTTAGTAGAGCCAGGTATAGCACGGGGCAAGTGCCTTCCTTGTTGATCACTAATGTCTTCAGTCGTGACCTGTAGTGGCCCCTAAAACCCATAAGTGTGGTCATCTTTTGAGCAGACATCACCAGTCATGCACAGTTTGGGGAAGCTGATAACGATCCATTAGGGACTAATCAGAGATTCACTTTCACCTGCGATTTGAACCCAACTCTCTGGGTAAGAGGCAAGTGTGTTAGCTGAATGCAACACTTACAGCTCCTGTTCTAGGGCTGGACCAACAGGAAGAAGTGACAGCCAACAGTACTGTATTCAACAGTTGGACCAACAGCGCAGTATCCAATACCAGTTTGACCAGCTCCAGATAGATAGATAGAGTAGTAGATAGATATAGATACCATAGAAGCTGAAAGCCCATGAAGTTTCAGGAGTTCTCTGAGTGGTGGTGGATGGTCTGACCATTGAGTTTAGATGCTGGGTATCCCAGGGGCAGGCAGGTGAGCCTGGTCTTCCTGTTCTGTTTGCCAAGAGGTATATTTGTATCTTACTGTGTGTGCAATAAAATAGTCCTCAGGGTTATTCTAGAGCAGTCGTTCTCAACCTATTTACCATTGCGGATCGCACATGCCGCTGTCTATGTGTTATGTGAGTCGCATCCACACAATATATATACAATCTGTATGGCCCCAAGGATGTCACATGGGCCATGCTGATTGGGTTGCAAGCAGCCCGTGGGCCGTGGGTGGGGAACCACTGCTCTAGAGGATAGATAACAAGCTAATAGGAAGTAAAATGTTTAAAAACTCCTAAATAACTTTGATGATGTTCCTCCTTATAAATTCCAGAGGTAGCTGTTTCTCAGGGAATAAGTCTGCACTAATGGTGTGGCTGCATCCCAGGGTTTGCTGGGCTAGAAATCTGGAGCTTTCATCTGAAGCTTGTGGGCCTGATTCCCAATACCTGTGGGGGAGAGAGTTGGCCATATATTTGTCACCAGCAGCAGGCGGAATGTACACACACCATGTCTTCAACACTGAAAAGCATCTGTTTGATGCATCACAGTGGAAACAAGAGAATAATGTTCCTGGCACTCAACACCAAGCAGGAATACAGAATGGAGGATGAATCTAAACAGCAGCTGCTTTCTTTAGGGGCTCTGGTTTGCACTGCCTCTTTCAGAGAGCTCGTAGGTTTTTGGACTGTGTGACCTAATGAACGTTGACCCATGGTGGTGAGCTTTAGAGGGGACTCAGATGAATATTATTCATAGGGATCCTGTGTACATTCACTGTGTTCAGATTGCATAAATATTGGGGAGAAAGTTCCATGTGGCAGATGGAGCAGGGAACAGGGTGTCAGGACTCCTGGGTTCTACTCCCATCTCTGCCACTGTCTAGCTGTACGGCCTTAGGCAATTCACTCTTCCTCATGTTATCAGTCTGTGAGACGGGGATAATCATACTTCTCGTCCTCCATCACAGGGGTGTTTTAAGGTTTTAATTAACTTACGCTTACACGGAAGTGAGAACGCTTCGCAGGAAAGTTGCTTTAGGAGTTATTATTATTTGTATTATCGTAGTGCCTAGAAGTGTAAAGTTTATTATTTTTAAGGTGGGGAGGGAAATGAAGGAGGAGAGGCTGAGGGATCTGGGCTTGTTTAGTCTGCAGAAGAGAAGAGTGAGGGGGGATTTGATAGCAGCCTTCAACTACCTGAAGGGGCGTTCCAAAGAGGCTGGAGCTCAGCTGTTCTCAGTGGTGGCAGATGACAGAACAAGGAGCAATGGTCTCAAGCTGCAGCGGGGGAGGTCTAGGTTGGATATTAGGAAACACTGTTTCACTAGGAGGATGGTGAAGCACTGGAATGGGTTACCAAGGGAGGTGGTAGAATCTCCACCCTTAGAGGTTTTTAAGGCCCGGCTTGACAAAGCCTTGGCTGGGATGATTTAGTTGTTGTTGGCCCTGCTTTGAGCAGGGGGTTGGACTAGATGACCTCCTGAGGTCTCTTCCAACCCTCATTTTCTATGATTATAAGATACATTATTGAGGTTCTCCAGCTAAACAATTTGGCTCACGAGGGGCCATGGAATGTCTCACTCCTGGGCTCCTCTGACAGACCAGAAGCGGGTCCAAGTGTTCAGAGTCACTAATGGTCGGTGAGACTGTTGTTTTTAGAACAGGCTGTGATGCTGTGAGGCTTTTCTCTAGCTGCTGCTGCTTGAAAGAAGCCAACATGCATATGCCACGAATGAGCTCTCGTGCTTTTGGAAGTTCAACGCTGGAAGAGGGCGTGTTAAAGGCAAAATAGCCAGGATCGTTGGCATTTGGTCTGTTATGGGCTCCGCTGGTGCTCTTTACCAACACCAGAAATCAAGTGTCTTCTCCTTTATTGAGAGTTTCTGGTTGGACCTTGAAGAACATGTTTCCTAGGCGTCCTTAATGCTTTGCCACATGACAATGTTGGAGTTGTATAAATACTGTGCAGATGTGCGGGGGAAAGGCTACATATGGGGAGCCCGTGAGGATCAGGTTGCTAGAGCATTTCTGTATGTGGCACCCCCTTTCCTAATCATGCATAAGCGCTCTGTTATTCACTGCAGCCCTATATCTATTTTTTAAAATTTTTATTATCCTGGCAGGAGAGTTGCTTCATTAGGGGAGCGGAGCTCCTGACTAGAACGGGGAACGGCAACAACAAAAGGATATAACTATATAAAGTTATGTCAAAAAACCTTCACAAGAAAAACGGCTGATGTTGGAAACAGCATGCATTAAAAATTCAGAACAGGTTGGGAGAGGGGTAGGAATGGAGAGACAGAGAAACAAATACATACAGAGGCATAAAGAATAAAACACTGATTGGTTTTATTTCTCTTAATAATAATTTAAAAATATGTTTTCCCTTGGATTTCAGTGTAGGTTATCAGGGATTTAAATATCCACTTGGTAAATGGATGGTCTATCCCACCCCACTACCCACTGGGTGGGGGACCTGACCCTACTACTAACTACTCAGTAATTGGGAAATTTGACCCTTCTTGCTACTGAACTGTAATTGGGTAGCTTAGGCCAGGAGTCATTTTGTACCTTGACCTCTCCTGCGACTCATGCACAATGAAGTCATTCCAGCTCATGCAGCTAAGCAGGTAAACTGTTGATCAAGCTACCCATAGGTTATTCGGTAACCACACTGCTCATGGAGAATCAGATGAGCCAACCATCTGCCAATCGGTGAAGTAGCACCTCGATTTTTACGAACACAAATTGTACCAATGGCCAGTTATACGAGCCATTATTCCCAGTGGGAGAAAAAAATAATGTAAGGAAAGTGATGTTGATGAAGAACAAGTTGGCATCCTGTCTCACTGCAATGCCTTCAGTGCTTTGGAGAGTACTTTGCAGTGGTTTGAAGGACAGGAAGAAAGTGAGGTGGTGTACTGTACTGCAGCTTATATGCTGTATCTACTGAAATTTTGAACTTTTTGATTTTTACAGTCTCCTCAATCTCCAATTAGTTTATAAAATAGAGTCTGGTACTTGGCAGTCTGCAAGCAATCTGGGTACAGTTAGAGTCAGATCTCTAGCTGTTCGGAGTGGTGTGGGAGGGGTGGGATAGGACAACTGTATTGGAAGAGGTGCTCTGCACAACACTCATGACTTCTGGCAGGATGAGTTTGCCATTTTAGCCAGATCTCTGCTCCGAGTTGGGGTTGCAGGGTCCTTCTGGATGGTCTCTTACATATATTTGTTTCCTCGTTTAAATGTTTGTAATCAACAAATGCCTCCATACACCATATAACAGAGGCATAATGCTCTGGGTCCAGTCCCCAGAGGGTGGCTGTCCCAAAGCCTGACACTGCAGTTAGTGCTAATTGACCCCTTTGACCTTGTTAGAGAGGCTAAGGTCTGGGTGGTCCCTTCTCACGCTAGAGCAGGTCTGTCCAAGTTAGGGATGGTGCACGATGCCAGGGCAGTGCTGGGGAAAGGTTTTTCTGCTGCTACCTGAATAGCACCTGGTCAGTGGACAGAAAGAAACCTTCGGTCACCAGTGCCATCAACCTGATGCATTTCACCTGCACTAAAGTCGCATTAAAAATGCAATAAAAACACGACAAACCCACAGATGCACAAGGGCATGCTGAGATGCCTCCTGTGTGGAGAGAGAGCCATGATCACAACCTGTCATGGTGCTGTATTTACCTGCTCACAGGGTGGGCAGACAGATGCCTCTGGGCTGTGGCACAGTGTCTTGGTAGCATGGGAGCCTGGCCTCGTCGCTCATCTCTTATGGCAGCTGTTCTCCTACGTTTTACAAGGCTTGTTTGTGCTTTTGTAATTATAGACTTGGATAGACTTTTTGCCAAACCAGTTCTCTCCCTTTCCCGCTCCGGTTCCAAGTGCAGTTTAAAAACAAAAGGAGAGGGTACAAATGATACAAGTTCCAAGTGATAAAGTGAGGGGGAAACCAAGCTCTCTCTTCCCAGGTAGTAGATCATCAGCATAGCCCTCTCCCACACTCAGACAGCTCCAGATTAAAAAGGGTCCCCAGAACCAAGGAGATAAAAAGCGGAATCTGCTCCTTTAACACTTTGAGCTTTATTGCATTAGAAGTAGTAGTAGCAGAGCTATGTTTAATAAATCCTGGGATCTGGAGAGTGCATCAAACTCTGCATGCTATTAAAACTAAGTGCCTAACGCTACTGCCCTTCTATTGATCTATTTATCCATCTGTCTGTCTCTGACTTTTTTGTATCACACCAACAGGGTACTAAGTCCTTTATACTGCAGGAAAATCAGATCTCTGCCCCTCAAAGGTCTAAAGTCTTTTTCTCTCCCCTTCCCTCCACATATCTAGCCATCCACCCATCCCTGTAGATACAAACAGATATCCCCATCTTTTATATATGTTTAGTGTATGTGTGGAGGGGTGTCGTGCTGGACACACAATTTGGTTTCTCCCTTTTTGTTTCCTTAATGTGACCACAGCACATGCCATGGGATTTTTCTCTCCTCTCTCTTGCCTCTGTTTGTCAACTTTCCCTTCTGAGCTACACAGGAATGGAAAATTATAGATGCCCAGGTAACAGCATTCGATGTTCCCCTTTTTTGCAAGTGCACTGAAATCCTAATGGAATGGGGTGACTGGAGAACTTGTGCAGCCCTTAGGGTAAATCTGTGGAGTCAGTTTTTACCCTGACAGTAAAGCCGTGTAGCCACTAGTGTGTTATAGGCTCAGTGGCCCCTCATAGCATGATCTCTAGACGGAATCAGTTTTTATTGCTCATCCTGCAATGGCCTCTTCAAGGGAAGCAGTGGCCAGGGTAGGGGTTGGGAGTTATTTAGAGGTGCTGCTGGAAAGGATTCGTTGTGTATTGTGGTCAGCTTAACACCTGTTCCATTAACTGTTTACATCAGTGCTACTCAAAGTGGTGGTCCGCGGACCAGTGCCGGTCCGCAAGCCATCGGCTGCCGGTCCGTGCACACACTGGGGAAAAAAGTGCTGGTCCCCACATCAGAGAGCTTGAGAAGCGCTGGTGTACATGCTATAATGCAACACAAACTAAAGGGGAAGGCTTTATGTACAGCCAGACACAGGAGCTGTGGGAGTCCGGTATTTTTAAACTCCCACTGCAGTATCAGTTCATGATGCCTGGGTAGTATAATAACTGTACGTATTTATTCACTGTCTTTCTACGCTGCAACCGGGGGCAGGGGTGTATGGCAGGGTGGAGCAGTGGAGTCAAAATATTGACTGCAAAAATTGGGGGGGGGCAGGAAATCTACTTTGAAGTATAGCAACAACCTGCTCCTCTTTGCATGTGTGTGTATGCACTCTCTCTCTACACACACACACACACACACACACACACAATTCCTCTCTTAATATTAGTTCACCTTACCATTATTTTATTATGATTTATACCCCTGCCCCCAAAAGTTCTTCCACAAGGTATTGCATGACAGCAAGACAGGTGTCAGGACACAAGCCAAAGACACGGCTTTCTGCCCAAGCACCAGTTTGAACTTCTTCTTTTTCTTAAGCCCCTAGGGAGCCCCATTTACTGGCATCAGAAATGGGGGTGGAGGGTCTGGATTTGCTCACAGCAGCCCTGACTCACCCAAAACCCATGAGTAAGTCTTGGGGCCCAGTTCTTTTGCTGCAGGGTATCTGAGGAGCTGGCAGCGGAGTCAATGGGAGTTACTTATCTCCTGCCATGGGAGAACAGGGCTGGTATATTTCTTCCCTCTCCTGTTTGTTCTTCTGTATCTAGCCTCTGATCTCGCCTCTTACAAGAGATTTATTTAGTGATTGCACTTAAAGCCGGGCTACTCCTCCTCCTGGAGGGGAAGCACCTTTTGTTCGGGTTCTGCTCTTAAAACAACTCAACATTCAGGCTGGAATATTTTTTTTATTGCAAATAATGTGTCATTTTTCATAGATCAAAACATCATGGGGAAGGGCAGCATCACATTTGGGGAACATGGGTTTCAATGCCCAGCATCAATCGAACGATGCGTTTTCAGTTGCTTGTAATGTTTCTGTCTGTACCTGAAGGGAGAAATGACGAATTTCCACTCACTTTTTGTCATGTTGGAGCTTTGGTTTGTTAACTGTGCTGCTTTGTCTGGGAAACTTGCAGGGGTGAAGGGTCAGCTCCTTCTACTCCTCAGTCCTTGAAGTTTTCTCTTCTCCCTAGTTTCTCAGTGCCTTAGTTCCCCAAACCAGGCAGCTGAAAGAAGGAACCTGCCCTGCAGGCTAGGGTGGGATTTTCAAAGGTGCTTTAGGAAAAATGTGTATTTTTAAAATGTGGGAGTGAACACATTAAAATGATAATTTAGGGGTTTTCCTCAACCTGCTAACACATGTTAAAACTACAACTGCCTTCTCTATCCTAAGATTTCAACATGCACAAAAATATATCTGTTTTCCTCGTGTGGACATAGCATGAGGTATTTTTCAAAACCCTAACTCCCATGAGCAGGGCACCTAACTCCCTTAGATTGCTTTGAAAACCCCAGTCTAGATCACTGCCAGCTGTGGAAAGAAGAGGAGAAAGACGATCTAAGAACATAGGAGAAAGTGAACCCTCGCCTCCCCTGAGAAAACGGCATTGTTTCTTTTGGGAGAGTCTGGCCCACTTTCCCCTAAGCTTGTCCCTTTTTACCCAGTCCACTTAGTGATCTGGTCTGCCAGCTCAGCCTGAGAAAGCCCACCAGCTGTCCCTGGTCACAGCTGTCACCCACCTGCCTCTGGCACTCCCTCATCCCTGCCTTACTGCTCTGTTGCAGCTATCTCTAGGGCTTTTCTCTGCCTGTGTGCAGTACTGGCAGAAAGTATGGATTTCCCAGAGCTGTGACGTTTTTCATGGCAAAAAAGGGTAATTTTTCCTAAAAATAACTTCTCCACCTCCCCTTTACTGGACATGATTTAAGTGATCCTGGTGTAGGCAGTGAGGAATAAATTGGGTTGGGTGTTTTTCCCTGAGCAACATGGAGTCAGGGGAAGGCTATGAGCATTACATTGGGATTGAGGACCTGGCAAGGAATGGGGTGAAATGCTGCCTCATGTGGGGAAACTGTATCGTGGGGGCTTGCATTTTGCAGGGATGATGCATCATACCATGTTGCACTCATAACAGGCGGGATGACCAAAGAGGTACGTGATGTTGGCCAGCCCATTGCAGCAGGAAACTAAGGTGGCAGTTGTAGCCAGGCTTAATAAAAACCTTAAAATATAAACAGCTTGCCTGTGCAGTGGGGCAAAAGGTACCTCTCCTGGGCACGTGCTGTGGGAAAGGGGGCAGGCCAGGGCAGGGCATCCAGTGCCCCATGCTCCATTTGGTTATGTCGATCAGTCAGAACTTTATAAAGCTGCATGGGCCCAATCCTGCTCCCTTTTTAGCCAAGGCAAAGCTCCCATAGACTAATGTGAAGGATCAGGCCCTGCGTGGGCAAGTAGGTATGCAACTGAGCATGGCTTAGGGTGACCCTGTGGTGTGTGGGTTGAAGTGTATGAACGTGTGTTGGAGTCGGGGAGCAGCTGATATTCAGTCACAATAAACAGAGACGCCTCTTTCCCCCATCCCTCCGGAGGAGCAGGTCAACCATCTGGCTATTTTATTTATTAAATATCACCAGAGATGGTGCAGCTGCAGGAACGCGCTGCTCTGTCTCCCGACTGATGATTGTTGGAGAAATCAGTCATTTCTGGCAAGCAAAAACTGGATGGTGGGTTAATAGTGCAGGGAAAATACCGGCAGTGGCCAGTGCTCTGAGCATACCAGACATGACCTCTGGGAATCATAGATTCTGAAGGGGCTGCTGCTTCTCTGTAATGCGATTGCTTCTTTGTAATGGCCTCAACTCTTTCTTTTTTCTTTATCATTATTGACCATGGAGCATTGGCAGAGCTGGAGAATAAATAGTTCCCTGTTGGTTAACAACAGGCTTTCCACCAATTGGAACACAAGCTGCGCTCCATGTTATATTCTTTATAATCAGACTTTATCGCACAGCAGAAAAAGAAAAATCTCTCTCCCCCCCTGGAAAACAGGGAGGAGGGGCTATTTCCATAGTGAGAGTGGGGATAGGGGGTACACGGTTGGGTAACCACCAAAGGGACACATTTTCCTAAGTGGAGCTTTTTGGAAAATTCTGGCCCCTGTTGTAGGTGCTGAGTATTTGGAAATCTGGCCCTGAGCCCTTTACAAAATTTGTCTCCAAACCCCAACTGGTCTGTATCAGGCTCTCAATTTCTTTCTCCAACAAATTACACTTCCGGGGCTGCTGAGATCACTTTGCTGAACTGTTTGCAGTGCATTCCCGAACCTGATATGAGGCTCCTGTAACAGGAGTTACCTAGGCTTGGAAGCATTTGATTTTTATCCATAAATGTCAGTAAAGGTTGATTTCACCATATAGACACAAAGTGGTGAAAAAATATTTCCATCGACGATCATCTTAATTTACAGATAAAGAAAAATGCTGCTTCAGAACTTATTAGAGTTTGATTTGAGGATATTTATTTTAGATATTTTGACAATTTGTGTTTTACCAGTGATAAAGCTTTAACTTTTTGAATTTCAACACCTCCTGTCATTAAATAGTTATTGTCTGACCCCTGCATTGTCTCAGCCCCCCCATAACGTCCAACAACTATGAACATTTAAATCCAAATTGAAAAAATGCTTACAAATAAACATTGATATTGTCTGTCAAAATTCTAAAAACAAAAGAAACCGCAACAAACCTTCCCATTCTGCCAAGCATAGAGTTACCCTAGGAGAATTTATCCCTCCTTGGTTTAGCAAGAGCATGACTGAGAAATGCAGTCAAGAAGTGTGGGGGAAATCACACTAGAAAGTGATCTGGGGGAATCCCTGGAAAGGGGGCATTCTGGGGGCTGTGGGAGAAGTAGCGAACTCCCCCGAGTCCCTGCTTGTGGGGTTCAAAAAAACCTTGCCAGGTCTAAGCTCTTTCCTTATTTCGCTTCTTGCCTTTTCCCTCCTCTTGTCTCCCTGTTCCTTCTATTCCGCCTTTTTTTTAATCTCTGTTTTCTTCTCTTCCTCACTCACGGTCTCCCCATTTCCTCTCCTTTTTCTGATTTCTGTTTTTCCTTCCCCCTTTTAAAAATTTCTCTCCTACCCTTTTCTCTGCCTTTACGTCCTTTCTCTGATTGCCCTTTTATCTCTTCCCTCTCCTCCCTAGCCCCCACCCTCCCCAGCCTTCCCTTCCCTTTCCCTATACGCCTATCCACCTGCCCTCTTCCTATTCTCCATCCCCTCCCCGCTCCCCCATGCCCCTCTCCAGCTCCCCTCTCCCCCATCCCTTCCCAACCCCCCTCCCCTCCCGCTGCCCCCTGTCCTGGGCTCCTCCTCCATCATCACGATGGTTTTCGCGGGTCAGCTGCTGCCTGGCCAGCCGCCGGGGCGGGGGGCGGCAGCCCCTGCGGGGCGCCCGGCTGCAGGCTTGAGCCTGGCGGCCCTGCCTGGCTCCTGTGCGCCCCAGCGCCAGGGCAGCCTTGTTTGCGCATCCCTCCACCCCGCGGCTGGGGCCGGGGCCCGGGCCGGGGCCGGGGGGGCCGGGGCCGGCTCCAGGCTCCTGGGGGTGGGAGGTGATGATTTTCCAGCGGGTATTTGTCAGGTCAGAGTCTGCACCGCCCGCCGGGCTCCGCGCCTCTCTCCCCGGGTTATTTATTACCTCTCCCCCGGCGGCTGCGCTGCGGCTCCGGGGTCGCTGCCAGCAACCGGCGGGGACCCGGCGCAGGGGGTTTCCAGAGCCACGACGAGGCGCAGGGACAGCCCGGGAAGGTTCAGCCCCAAGCACAGGACAGAAGCCCCCGAGCCCCCAGCCTGCTTCCCCCGCAGCGGCCCCGCTTGCCCGTCACCCCCCTCACCTCCCGGACCACTGCCCCAGCCCTAGGCCCACCCCCAAGCTGTAGCTGGGGCCAGGGGTCTGCAGGCAATTGCAGCCCCTGGTTGGGCTCAGATGGTGATCAGCCCTGGGGGACACAGAACAAAGTTAACCCCCTCTGTTCTGCAGAGACCAGGTGCAATAACATTCCTAGAAAGATCTATCTATCCCCATCCACCCCCCATCTATCTATCTATCTAACTATCTATCTATCCTGGTATATCGTCCCAGACCTTTTTTCAGAGTAGCAGCCGTGTTAGTCTGTATTTGCAAAAAGAAAAGGAGTACTTGTGGCACCTTAGAGACTAACCAATTTATTTGAGCATAAGCTTTCGTGAGCTACAGCTCACTTGAGCTGTAGCTCACGAAAGCTTATGCCCAAATAAATTGGTTAGTCTCTAAGGTGCCACAAGTACTCCTTTTCTTTATCCCAGACCTTGATTATCTGTGCTGCGCCCTGTTACCCCAAACAGGTTCATATCCTTTTGGCGCCTGTTGCCATCAGAACCCCCTCCATTCTCCAGTGTCACTCAGTGTCCCCCTTGCATGCAGGTACGGGTGTCCTGTGTGACAGCTGTATCCTGGGATATGCATGCAGGGTGCTGTTTGTAAGCGGAGTTAGGCCAGACACACATGGCGACACTGTTAATTGTAGTTTTACTGAATGGTTAGGAGTAAAGTTGAATTTTTTATAAGAATAACGACTGCAGTGCCCAGGCTGACCTTATCTGCAGTTACTGGCTGAGTTATGCTCGTAGGTACCTTTATTCCAAGTGCTTTTCAGGCTTTAGTTGACATTTCAGCTTGTTCATTTCCTGGCATGCAGCTTTCTAGTGTCCCCCTGAGCCTTTGTGTCCCTTGTCAGAAGGGGATGTGAGTGGGGTCCTTTCAGTGGGCATCATCTCTGGGGTTGTGGTATGTCTGCTTTAGATGTTGAGAGCCTGCCACTGGAAAGTGGAGGAAAGACCTGATTTATTGGTTAGCTTGTTAGAGGGAAATGCCCCTGTTTTACAGCAAGTTACTACAGCGTACAGGGAAAACACTGTGGTAGTCGTGTAGAGAAACTTGTGTGGGGGATTCATTTTTAGGACTCTTTCTTAGCTGTTGTCCTGGCCTGCCCCTAGAGATCTTGGTGAGTTGTTGAGTGCTGATCGTTCTGGGCAGGGTCAGTACTGAACCCAGTCCAGCAACATATCTGCTTGGGGCCTGATGCATAGCAGACATGCAACTCATAGGCACAGCCCATTCCGACTTTCTGGCTCTGGGATTGCAGGCAACTCCCAGCTCATTCTTCCCCTCTGACAGCTTGGGCCTCTGCTATTGCTAGAGGCCTTTGAGACTCAAAACCCAGCCCTGTTCCAGGGTGCGATGGGCACTTCTAAAAAATTGGGAGCTACGGAGTAAATGTCTCCCTCTCAGTCTGGAATTTTCCTTTCTCTCTCCTGCTTAGAGGAGACAAAGTAAATATCGTCTCCCTATTGTTTGGCTGTATTTCTTTCCTGTTGCTGCCTCCTTGTCTGCAGAGCCACTAATGTCCCCAGCGCTCCTGAACCCATTTATTTTCCATCCGCGGCCTGCCTGCAGCAGTGCTAATATGTCTCAAAAGACTTTGCTCCTTGTTAATTACAGTGGGAGAAGCCCTCAAAGCCCCCTGGGGTGTATTTGGGCTGGAAATTAAACATGCTGGGGAGTTCTGGGCACCCAAATACACAGGAGAACTGACACAGGAGAACTGGGGGACTCTGTTTGGAGGCAGAGGGACTGTGATTGCAGGTGAGAAGTCATGGGAAATGGTAAGGAGGGGGATGGTTAGCAGCAGTCAGAGAACAGCTAATTATCCCAGGCTCTTGCTTGTTTTCCTGATAGCTGGGCAACTTTGTCCTTTGATTTTCATACATTTCATCTTTTGATTGGCTCAGGGTTCCAGGTGTTATCGCAGAAGGTTCTGGGGAAGCTTCTGGAGGAGGTGTTCTGAAGTGGGGTTCCTGGAGGAGTTTTCTGTGAGATGCTAGAGGGGAGTTCAGAGTGCTGTTTCCCCCTCCCAGGCTGTGTGCATGTTCTTCATGTTGCCCTTCAATGCCCTCTCTTCTTTACAAAATACATCCTAAATGTGCTGTCCTTTCTCACACAAGTTCCATGGAGAGCTGAGCTGGGAGCATATTTCCTTCCCATTTAAAAAGCGGGGGGGGGTGGGAGGGGGAGTGTGCACCAAAGTGAATTGAGAATTTGCAATTGTGAGTATTCACACCACAAACCTACCTCTTCCATAGTGCTTTTCTTCGTTAGAGCTCAAAGCAGTGTACAGAGGAAGTCAGTGTCATTTGCCCAGAGTCACTAGCCAGACAGTGGGAGAGCCAGGCGTAGAATCTAGATCTCTTGAGCCCCAATCCAGTGCTCTGTCAACTACACCACACAAGATAGTTCCCTGTGTGGACACTCTTATACTAGAAGAACAGTGCCTTTTTCTGGTTTAGTTTATGGTTATGCCGCTTCCAAAGCAATATAAACTAAACTGGGAAAAGGCACTGTTATTCCAGGGTAAGAGTGTTCACACTGAGAGTTTTATGGGTATAACTTTAGCAGAGCAGCATCATTTTGCCAGTAAATTTCCCTGTATAGACAAGCTCTGACTCCTGTGGTATCCCTGGGATGTCATAAATGAAGGCATCAGTTTCACTAAGGAGCCAAGAGTGGAGGAGGGGGTGATTAGCTAACATGGTGGTGAGCCATGTTCCTTTGTACTCTGTGATCAATCACAGTCTGAAATTAGACTGGCACCTAGACACCATAGTAATGGGCAGTATAGAAACACCATAAATTTGATAGATAGATAGATGTGAAGCATCCGCTACTCCTTAAACAACCCCCTCTCCTTAAGCCCAAATGCACAACTGATTAAAACATCCAGTCACTCTGGCATCGTGAAGCCTCTGACTCCAGAATGAAGAAAAAGTTGCCTTCATCCAGTCACACACATTCTTGTCAATTCTGCTTTGATGCTGACCCTGAGCATTGCACTGAACTGTGTCCTTTCAGGACTGCTGATCCAGAGGAGACCTTGACACGTAGAACCTGCGTAGCACTGAACCAGAGCAGAGAGAACAGGGGCTGTCTCAGTCCTCGGGATGAGATTTTGTTTGCCTTCCCTTTGAGTTCACTTGAAGAGGCACAGTAACAAATGGAAAAAGTACCTGTGAAATCAGAAGAATTGGGGAGAGAATGAAACCAGCAGCAGCTGCCTTTCCCAGGGACTAGAGATGGTCTGAACCAAAAGCCTGATCCGAACCCAAAGCAGAAATTTGGGGTGGGGTCCAAAATACAAAATTGGATCTGGACCCAAATTTTGCAAATGTAATGCACTGAACCAAAACCCTTAATTCAAACACTCCCCCAATTCTGGCAGCATGAGCTCGTCTTTAGGGGGAATGTGACAGCTGGCAAAATTATGAGAAACTTCAGCTATGGCTGGCAGAGGTGTGGGCAAAGCCAGAGCAGTTCTGGGCTCGGTAATCAGTGGACACTTGTTTTCCATTTTTTAGGCTGAGGCTTGTATTTTTTCATATGGGGCTTTTTGGTATGTGTGTGTTTTAAACAATAAAAAACATTTTTGAATGGCCATAAACCTCATTTTTTCTTTTGCGTAGTACCACTTGACCTCTATGCACCAGAGACATAAGCCATGCCTAGTAGCTCATTAGGCCATGCTTTCCCTTGGCTTTATAAAACCTTTCAGGCTCCTGGAGCCCCTTCGGAGCTCTAGTGCAGAGGTGGGCAGACTGTTTGCGCAGTCAGCAGTTTGAAGTGAGGGCAGAGCTGGATAGTGGGAAGCGCTGGTGTGTGTTTGTATGTGGGGAGCGGGGAGCAGTGGGAATGGAGATAGTAGGGAGTTACTATTGTGATTTTTGTCTACTATCGCAAGCTAAGCAGGATCAGGCCAAGCCTGTACTTGGATAGGAGACCTCCAAAGAACCTCCCTGCTGATGATGATTCAGTAAGTGTCAGTTCTTGGAGAGAGTGCTGAATGCCATAGCGTGTGCCTATGGGGTGCTGAACGTATGGGCATTTTCATCGGTTCTCCTTATAAAAAAACAACCCACAGCTCATGGCAAAAGATGAGTCTGTGCTATTAATAACCAGAGCATCAAGGACCTGAGCTCTGCAGCAAGGAATCCTCTCGTTGCCTGGATCCTGGATACCTTTCCTTCTGACTGACTGGCTGCTCCTGTTCATGTGGGCTGCTGAGACAGGTACTCTTCCTCCATGTGGACCACAGGTGAAATGACCCTGGTGATCCTCTGAATCCCTCCATCAGCTGTTTTATTTTTTATTTCTTTGAAACCTTCCCATTGGCCTGATTCTGTGAGGTGCTGGCTGCCTGCCTAAGCCTCTGCTGAAATCAAAGGGAACTGAGGGAGCGCCCCACGCCATTCAGCCTCAGGATCCCTGTTTCCAAAATGCTGTTCTCTTATTCTTCCCATCCACTGCCAGTATTACCGGTTGCCCTAACATCTTTCTCAGGCCCTGGATCCCATGCCTCTTTGGGGCATCGTTTGCTGGGGGTCCCACCTTGATTTTAAATGGAGAACGTGAATCTTATTGACCTGAAATCATATCTTACTAATCTATTAGAGTTCTTTGAAGAGGTCAACAAACATGTGGACAAGGGGGGATCCAGTGGACACAGTGTACTTAGATTACCAGAAATCCTCTGACAAGGTCCCTCACCAAAGGCTCTTACGTAAATTAAGTTGTCATGGGATAAGAGGGGGATTGAGAACTGGTTAAAAGGCAGGGAACAAAGGGTAGGGATAAACGGTAAATTTTCAGAATGGAGAGGGGTAACTAGTGGTGTTCCCTAAGGGTCAGTCCTAGGACCAATCTTATTCAACTTATTCGTAAATGACCTGGAGAAAGGGGTAAACAGTGAGGTGGCAAAGTTTGCAGATGACCTAAACTGCTCAAGACAGTTAAGACCAAAGCAGACTGTGAAGACCTTCAAAAAGATCTCACAAAACTAAGTGATTGGGCAACAAAATGGCAAATGAAATTTAATGTGGATAAATGTAAAGTAATGCACTTTGGAAAAAATAACCCCAACTATACATACAATATGATGGGGGCTAATTTAGCTACAACTAATCAGGAAAAAATCTTGGTGTCATTGTGGATAGTTCTCTGAAGACGTCCATGCAGTGTGCAGCAGCAGTCAAAAAAGCAAACAGGATGATAGGAATCATTAAAAAAGGGATAGAGAGTAAGACGGAGAATATCTTATTGCCCTTATATAAATCCATGGTATGGCTGCATCTTGAATACTATGTACAGATGTGGTCTCCTCATCTCAAAAAAGATATACTGGCATTAGAAAAGGTTCAGAGAAGGGCAACCAAAATGATTAGGGGTTTGGAATGGATCACATATGAGGAGAGGTTAAAGAGTCTAAGACTTTTCAACTTGGAAAAGAGGAGACTAAGGGGGGATATGATAGAGGTATATAAAATCATGAGTGGTGTGGAGAAAGTGAATAAGGAAAAGTTATTTACTTGTTCCCATAATATAAGAACTAGGGGCCACCAAATGAAATTAATGGGCAGAAGGTTTAAAACAAATAAAAGGAAGTTCTTCTTCATGCAGCGCACAGTCAATCTGTGGAACTTGGTGCCTGAGGAGGTTGTGAAGGCTAGGACTATAACAGGGTTTAAAAGAGATCTGGATAAATTCATGGAGGTTAAGTCCATTAATGGCTATTAGCCAGGACGGGTAAGGAATGGTGTCCCTGGCCTCTGTTTGTCAGAGGATGGAGACGGATGGCAGGAGAGAGATCACTTGATCATTACCTGTTAGGTTCACTCCCTTTGGGGCACCTGGCCTTGGCCACTGTTGGTAGACAGGATACTGGGCTGGATGGACCTTTGGTCTGACCCAGTATGGCCATTCTTATGTTCTTATGAACAAACTGCGCAGCACTTGACAGATAGCAAATGAGGTTGTGGCAGGGTTGGGTAGCTCAGGGGATCAGTAATAGGAGATGGAGCATTGAAATTGGCCATGAAAGTAGTGACTGGTAGAGGTTATCCTCTGATGGCTGGTCAGTGGCTACGAAAAGTCCAGTGACTCTATCCAGTTCCCAATGGACAAGTGTTCACATAACAAAACTATGGCACTTAACTGGAAACCCTGAATCAGTGTAAATCAGTCTAACTGCATTGGACCCTGTGGAGCTATGTCGACTTACCCCAGCTGTTGATCTGGTCCCCTGTTGGCACAGAGGCTAAGGATTGACTGGACTACAGGGTCCAACCTCTGTCACGGCACTAAAGGCAATTCCTCCAGAGCAGTGTTGAGGCCCCCTGGCCCTAGGGTGTGGGGGAAGCTTGTGTAGTGCTGCCTACTCAGTGGAGAAATAGAGGATTTCCCCCTCCAGGATAGGAGAAAGCTGGACAAAGCGGGGTTCTCTGTGACAATGGACCTTTGTGCATGCGTCAGATCAGAGTTTCTCTGCGTGGGTGTCCACTGACTCCTTGGTCTTCTCCTTGGAGCCGTGGACATTGTCAGAGCTCTCTGCTCATTCTCCCCTTCTGGTTCCCTCATTCTTGCCCTATCACCTACACCTCCTTCCCTGTTTGTTCATTCCCCACCCTCCCTCATTCTCAGTTAAGGTCTAGGTTCTGTGGCCCCTCCGTGATCAGAGAGGCGAGGCCTTTAATTGCTTTCTGGGGCTCTGCTCACCATTCCAGGATTTAAATACTCTGACAACTTCCATCAGCATCTAGGGGTTGTGGGGGCAAGGGGAGAAGAAACGTTCAGAATGACACAGAAATATTCTCTTCTCCTTAAATAAAAGTAAAAGTGAGCTGGCCCTTCCCATTCATCCTCAGGTCCTTCACTCAGGCCTTTGGCAAGAGTCGGGCTTGAGGAAAGACTCCATCAGCTGTCAGCCTGCCGTGTACATTCTACCAATGATGGGATTAAAACACTGAAAATATTCCAACCAGAGCAGCAACCCCACCTTGTTTTGTATGTCAAGCAGATGCTTCGTGCTGGAGGCAAGGTGAACTGATGTTGTTGTGGGACAGACAGCCTTATTTGTAACCGTGCAGAGATAAATATTTTAGCATATTGTCCAGGAGACAAGGATAATGTTATTACAATAGGAGGTGCTACTGCTTCTTTTATATAACAATAAAGTCTCCAGGGAAGGGGGATTTAAAGGCATTATGTTTGTTTCCTGCATGGAGAGAGAAGAGAACCACCTAGACTCTCTCCTAAGATGCAAGCCCGTTCTGGGTTTAGTTGCCCAGGACGGGGATAAAGGTGAGAGGTTCATGTTCTTAGCTGAAAAATATTTCAGAGTTTCTTCTGGAGCTTCCTCTGTACAATAATGATGATGGAATGTTTGAGAGTCCCCTTTTCCGTGGATCTCATTCTGCAAATAAAAGTATAGGTCTGGAAAAATGTCATTTGTGCCATGTCACGGTTTCAGGGCTGGCTGGGTTCTGACACCAAGGGTTTCTTGAGCATCAGTGCCTGACCCACCCCACCATGTGTGCCGATGGTCCTGAACACAACAGGATAGGGGGTGAAGAAGGCAAGCAGTGGGAGCCTATGTAAGGGGAGTGAGTCATGGGGACTCCTTCCACCCCTCGGCATTAGGGAGGGACAGCAACTGGCAGAGCTGTGACCACATGGAAGGGTAATTAGAGGAGCTGCCAAGACTCCTGTAGCTACCAAAGCAGCCGTGGGGCGGCTCCACATAGTGTAGCCTGGAGGGAGGATTTTGTCCTGCAACCAGATCCTACAGAACTCCCTTAAGCCAGCCCATTTACCTAGGCTGTGCACAGCTCCCAGGGTTTTCCCTGTAGTTAACGTCAATAGAATGACCCTCTGTTTGTAATGAAGTGGAGTGAATGGTCCACATTGTTTTAACGCATTTCATTGTGTGTGTGTCTATGAATGTATATGCCTTTATACAGAGAGACGGACACTATATGCATATAGGATTTCTCCTGGTAACTGCAACAGGTTCTTGTTAGTCTGGGGATTAGTCAAATATGGGACTTGATTTCCATGTTCTTTCACTGAGCACTGATAGGGGTCAATGCTGTTATAATTAAAATAATGACTATATGGGAACAGGAGGAGTTCTCGCAGTGAAATACAGTATTGTCACTCACGAGTTACACTAGCTGACCCCTCACAGGCATTAATGATTGGGCGGGGGGCGGGGATTGCGCTCAGTAATGTATGGATGTGTAAAGATTTTTTTTTGATGGAGATATGAAGATTATTTTCTTTGGAAATTAAAGCTAATTAAAAGCAATACCTTACTTATAAATGAATTCAGTTACTTTGTCAAGCCAATTTTATATCAGCCTCCTATGACGTTCCCATCTGCATCTTAATCAGCATTGTGTTTTAAAGTGCTTATATACAGGCACCTTGAAAAACTTCAAGAGTGGGTGGATAGGTAGATCTGAGTGTCTTTTGTGTATTTAAACTATGTTGTACAGCTGATTTTAGTGTCAATGCTGCTTTAACATTGATCCCACAGTACATGGTTAAAATCACATTGCTCCTGAATGCACGGCACATGTAAGAAATGTCTGCATGTTTGATGTATTGGCAGTTGGTTTGATAAGTCTGCCTGGGTGACCATTTCCCCCTCCTCCCACCCCCCATAAGACGGCTCTAACTTAGTCCCAAGCCTTTCCTGCCTAGTGAAAGATGAAATACGTGATGGAACCTGAAGACAGAGCTCCCTGCCCCTTCAGCTGTTGGCACATCTGTTAGTCTGCTGGGGATGGGACGCAGGCCACCATATGGTTGAAATGTTAGCGACTGAAATTCTGATGACTGCTCCCATAAAGCTGGGCTTATATTTCAGCAGACTGTAGCTCACAACCTGATATACACGGAGTGTGGGTTTGATATTTTAGCTCTTCCAGGCTTTCTCAGTGCACAAAATATGGGAGACCTACTCTCTTTTTTATGCAGTGTCTATTTTGTGTGCCGGCCTGTGCGTCTTTATATGGATATGGCTAACAGCTGGTGACTCTCAGTGCCGGTCTGTCACTGCTTTGCTGTGTACGTGCTGGTCACTACACTATTGCAACTCCTTCCATGTTCTTATCGGTAGCCATCAATAACTCTGTGCTATAGATAACAGACTAGAGTTAGGGCCTATAAGAATAGCGTAATTTTCAAAATGCTTTTTTCCCCATTATACTTGCAACCTGTCTTTTAAACTTGGTCAGTCTTTACAGTGCATTTATTAGATTTAATTTAGGGCAATGTATGTGATGTGTACATGAGTCTGTGTGTATGTAATGTGTACATGCTTGTGCGGGCACTGTGAGTGCAGCACACATGTTTGTGCAATGGGTAACTATGGTTTGTGTGGGATGTCTGTGTGCAGAATAGAGCTGGCAGTTGTAAATAAGTCATGTGACAGACAAGGCCCTTTTCTACTTCTGTGAATAGATTAGTTATTTGTGAGCATTTGCTAAATAGTTTGGATGAACGATTTCATGCATCGGTCATCAAAGTTACTCGCTCTGAGAATTCAGAATTTGCCATTTGCAGGATGTGATTGGTCACAAGTCACTTGCTTTTGCTCCGATTGGAGGACTGAACCTGAGAAAACTGGAGAACTACGCCGACAGTGAATAGAAAATACTCTTGTTTGCTCACTAGTCCCCTAGTTTGGGGTAATGCAGGTATTCCTATGAAAATCAGCCATGCCCCAAACATTCCCAGACAGTCATTAAAGGGAGACCTGAGCATGATCAAACAGAAGGGCCATGAGCAATTGTGTGAGCATAGTTTTTGCCGTGTTTGACCAAGCTCTAATACTCTACATGTGTGTTCATGTGTGCGCAGTGCATGTCAGGGGGCCAATATGTGACTTGTGATGGCAGCACCTGTGTAGTTTGTGCCAGGTTTGCACTGTGCATGCACACACCATCGCTTGGTGTGGTACGGCAAAGAGGGAACTTCAGCCCATGCACCCAGTGAAGTCACGAGGACAGCCAGTAAGAGGTCACTTTCAAGCCGACGTATTGGAGGTTGGGCATCCCAGGTTGTCCTGCCGCATTTGATGACAGAGTTCATTTCTACAGGTTTCAGAGTAGCAGCCGTGTTAGTCTGTATTCGCAAAAAGAAAAGGAGGACTTGTGGCACCTTAGAGACTAACCAGTTTAGTCTCTAAGGTGCCACAAGTCCTCCTTTTCTTTCTACAGGTTTGCAAGAGAACTGTTCAGTGGCCATGTCGCTTTGAATGTGATCCTTGGCATACGTAACCTCTAGCAGAGGAGAGGGAGGGGAAAAAGAGGCAGAAAGAAAAAGAAAAAACTGCTCTCTGAAAGTATGGCATCTCTGCCAAGAAGGAACCAAATGTTGCTTGGGGGGCCTTGTCAAAAGAGAGACGCCACAGAGAAGCTTTGACAGTGTGTGACAGAGGAACCATGTGGACATCGACAATGTCTGAACTGCAGTCACCTAACAAGGGAGGGCACTGACCAAGCATTTCTTTGGCAGTAACCCCCTAGTACAATCCCTCTATAAAAAGTTAGAGATGTACAACCTTGGGACACGAAGGCTCATTATTTTCCCTGGGGTCTGGGTATGTGTCTGGGGTGGTACAGAGCAGAGATGCTGACAGCTTTTCAAACCACTGTGGCTGAATTTCCCCAGAGTTTTCTTCCCAGTTTTAACCGCTAAATGTGTAGGGATGATTGATCTGTGGAACTGGAAATGTGATGGGTGATTTTCTTCCACAGATGCCCTAGCCCTGGTATGGTTTGAGGCGAGCTTTTACAGCATACTGACCCCCCTCCACTACCTTCCTCCCATCCCTTCCCATCCACTGCATCACTCTGATCTGCCCCAGCATTATTCTGCCCTTAAGACGAACTTCAAGGGCATGGCAGTGAATATTCGACCCTCTCTCCTTCTCCACATCCTGGCTTCTGCTGGGAAAATGAGCATCCCAGGGGGTACAATGCGGAAATTATGTCCCCCCCTCTTTATCTACCCCTCTCCCAGCTTTTTAAACTCCGGGGCAAACAGGCTATGTGCCCTTGACTTCTAAGCCTTTCCAATTCTAAGGGTACATCTATACCAGAGCCGGAAGGTGTAACTCTGAGCAAGCTCACGTGCCGAAATAGAAGTGTGGCTGCCGCGGTGGGATGGGCTAGCTGGCCCAACTATGATCGTGCCACTTGTACCTCCACAGGTACACTTCTGTTTTCGGCGTGCCAGCTTGATCAGAGCTAGCATGGGTAAAAATAACCTGTGCTGGAAATTCTACCTCCAGCTCCAGTGTAGATGTATGTTCAGAATGAAGAGTCCATCTCCGTTCTCTTCCCTACTCTGGCACCTTCTGTGCAAGGATGTCAAAGCACTTTGCAAACATGTAATGAATTGTGCCTCACAGGTAGGGAAATTGTATCTCCATTTGACAGGTGGAGGAGGCTGAGCCCAGGGAAGCTAAGTGATTGGCTCGTGGTCACACAAGGAGGCAGAATAGCCAGGAATTAGGACTCTGGATTGTTGACTGCCACTTCCAAGGCACTCAGATACCATGGTGACAGTATAAAAGCCTAGCTAAAGAGATTGCTACTTTCACTCTGCTAGACATTTCTCTTAATAAATACTCCGCTGAGGTGCATGCACATTAATATGCAAACACTAATGAGGGGGGTGTACATACGCACAGACATACACAAATCCTCACGAACATCAACATATACACAATGATGAGCATCAGCTAAGACTAAATTAAGTGCTTTTTCTTCTGCCTTTCCACCCCAGTCTGCCCTAGTACTGTACCCAGGAAAGCCAAACATTGATACCATGTCACATCAGGTAGCCTCTCAGGCTGGCGGCTTAATTTAAGGTGTAATTGTAGTGTGGCTAGGCATACCTGTGCTAGTTTTAATATAGCTAGAATGGATAACAATAGCAGCGCAGATGCAGCGGCAGGGACTTCAGCACAGGCTAGCTTCATGAGTACATGCCCACCAGGGACCCTGAATATATACTTGCATTGCTAGCCCATGCTGCAACATCTTCCCTGCTATTGTCACCTATGCAAACTAAATTACCTGCATTACAATTACACCTTAACTTGCAGTGTAGATGTACTGTAAAATAAAGAAAGCAACGGGGGGGGGGCGAATCCAGCAAGTATAACACTAAACAATGTTAGGTTTCAGAGTAGCAGCCGTGTTAGTCTGTATCCGCAAAAAGAAAAGGAGGACTTGTGGCACCTTAGAGACTAACAAATGTATCTGAGCATAAGCTTTCGTGAGCTACAGCTCACTTCATCCGATAGTGACCTGTAGCTCACGAAAGCTTATGCTCAGATACATTTGTTAGTCTCTAAGGTGCCACAAGTCCTCCTTTTCTTTTTACTAAACAATGTTGGTATTTAAAAGGATCAAATGCAGAAAAGTTGAAAGTTTTGTAGTCCAAGAAACAAATAGAAGTCAATACACACACACGGAACTCAGATCATCGTGGGCAGAAGTTCAAATGCCTGTTTACATATTTTTGGAAATTCCTTTTATTTTGTTGTGTTTGCGTTATTCTTTTCTTACATCTTATCAGAGTTTTGTTTGATTAAAGCTCTTCATTGCACCGTAGCCATGGCAACAGGTTTACTTGAACAAATCTGTCTTCTGGGAAAGTAAGATTTAAAAGAAAAGAAAAACAAACCATAACTAACCATGATCACCCCTAGACTTGGCCCAGCCCTTGTGCCAGATCTTGGAGGTGTGAATGAGTGTTTGCATGTGAGCGGGTGTGGTTCTCTGTGTGTGTACAAGTTTGGGTTTTGAGAGCAAGCAATCTGGGCACATTGTGAGTTGGCTGTGTGATATAAAAGACTTTTTTAACAGACACTGGTGCTGTTGTTAAGGAGCCTCATATTAAGGACAACATTATACCCTCCTTCTCTCTGAACCTTAATTCTTGTTGCAGCAGCCTTCTGCATGAGAGTATGCACGTGTATTTGTGTGTGATTCTGCATGTGTGTGACACTGTCTGCATGTGTATCCTTGTGAATGTCTGAATGTGGTATCCATATACTTATATAGAAAAGAATGTCTGTGTGTTTCTAGGAGTGTGTCTGTGGCCTTGTCTAGGTTGGGGGCTAACCCCCACACATCTTTTGAGCTGCTATAACCATATTGGTTTAGAAGTGGATATAGTTAGGGTGGCACAACTTGCTAGTGTGGATGCAGTTATATTGGTATAAAGGTGCTTTTATCAGTGTAGATTATTCCCATAGCTACTAAGAGGTTGTACCACTTTAACAATATCAGTTTCTAAACTTACATACTTATAAGCAGCACAAAAACAGGATAGTCCAGCACTAGGATTTAAAGGTGTGTTGCTAGAACGTTAGCTCTGGCACGTTTGAAAAGTCTACTCTAGACCAAGCAGTGTGTCCTTTAACATGTGCTAAGCTGGTCAAGTTAAGCTCCCCACAGTCTTTCATTTGACCAGTTTAGCACATGTTAAAAGCAGTCTACCATGTCTACACTCAGCTCTTCCAACACAAAAGTTACAATGTGCTAGCTAACGTGTTCTAACTGCACACTTTTTATCCTTGTCTAGACAAGACCACTGAATGTGTCGGTGTGTGTGAGAATGTGTGTTAAGAAGGATGCCGTGACTTGTTCTTTTATGGTGTGTGTGTATGTGTGTGAGTGTGAGAGAGAGTGTGTTAAGGAGGATGTCACGACTTGTCCTTTTATGATACTAATTTGGACAGGTTGTTTAATATTATCTTCTTACTGACATTCACTCACTTTTGGTTGACCTAACCCAGCAATAGCTTCCAGCTATACGCAGCTGCCTGTGTATCCTGTTGTTATCGTGATTTTAGGAAAGGAGGAAGGGAAAGTGGGGTGAGTGAGCTACAAGCGTTGGGACAGCATCCAGCTTCAGATTCACACGTTGTGACCATTTCTGCCACGGTCTTTTGACACAATGTGTTTTTCCTCAGTAATGGCACAAATTAGAGTGGCACAAAGTGTGAGAATTTGAAACAAAAGGGAAAAAAAAGCAGGCTTTTTATTTTTATTTTCTTGTATCACAGCTTTGATATCCGGCGTCTCTCAGTGCAGTTACAAAGCGAATAATACACAACATCAGCAAAAGAGTGCCACTGGCCAGGGAGAAAAGATGCATTTTAGCATGGCATGTGGCCGGAGCTGTAGAGGAGAAGGCTCTTTCAACAAGAGTGATTGTTCAGAGACAATGCCTAATGTAATGTTGGCCTTAATATGGGGCTCCTTATTCCACTGGTGTCTGTTATAAAAGTCTTTGACATCACACAGACAACTTATAATGTGGCCACGTTCCTTGCTCTCAAAGAGCTTGGCTGAGAAGGAGCACTTGAGTTGATTGATTGATAAATGTCATTTGGTAGGTTTTCACTTGCTGCTTGATACTGTACAATAAAGTCGGGGCCTGCTCCTGCTTCTGTTGAAGTCAGTGGAAATTTTAATGGAAGCAGGATCATGACCTTTGATGCTAATCTTTTTGAGATAGAGACCTCGGGCGTGATTCTGACCCCACTTCCCCCAGTGTAGCTGCACTTCGGTGGAGTTATCCTTGATTTAAATCAGTATGCAAGAGAGGAGACTCAGACCTCTTGTCTGCTAATATGTCTGCACGGGTCCATGCCCACCTGTGGCACTTTTCAAAGATAGCGCTCTGTCAATCATAGGTGCAGACTTTCCAGTGTGCTGGGGGGTGCTTGACTCCCGGCTCTGCCCCAAGCCCCATCCCCACCGCACCCCTTTCCTCAAGGTCCTGCCCTTGTTCCACCTCTTCCCTCCCCATTCCGCCCTCTCCCCTGAGCGCACCACACCCTCGCTCTTCCCCCTCCCTCCTGAGCCTCCTGTAAGCCGCAAAACAGCAGATCGTGGCGGGAGGGAGGCGCAGGGAGAAAGGGGGAAGCACTGATCAGCGAGGCCTCCAGGCAGGCGGGAGGCACTGGGGGAAAGAGAGGAGTTGATAGGAGGGTTGCCAGTGGGTGCTCAGCACCCACCACTTTTTCCCCATGGGTGCTCCAGCCCAGAGCACCCACAGAGTCACGGCTATGCTGTTAATACACCCCAACTTTCTGGTGCTCTAACTGTGGAATTCTTAGTGTGTGGCATTGTCTAATGGAATGCAAGGCTCTCAAGGCTGCAGACATAAGTCAATATACCTAGTAAATGATAATGCAAACTATCCAGGGTGTGGGGGGAGAAATGCATGCCCTGAATGGGGAGTTATTGGATATTTAGAGGGAGGGAGCAGATAATTTAGAGATAATATCCATGGCTTTCACATAAATCACAGCCCTCCTTCCTCCACTTTATTCTCTCAGAGCTGGGAGTGCCTAAGTCTTTGGGTTAAGTCTCCTGGCTTACAGATGACTTTTCTAGGGAAGGCGAATTTGGAGGAGGTGTTGTGTGAAGAAAGCTTGATGAGGCGAGATCTCCTTATGCCACACATGCTGTACCAGGCTGTTCTTGGGAAAGTATGGAAAATGCACAATCGGAGTGAAATGTGTGTTGTCGGGGGCGTTTGCAGTGTACAGGTTCAGGTTGGTGCAGTAACCTCACGTCAGCGTTGACCCTCTTTCAGAAAACAGGAAAGAAAAACATCTAATTGTATCCATCAGTGATTCTTTTTCATTCCAATAAGTTGATGTAAAAGATTGACCACTGTCTCAAATGGATTGAAAAGGGTAAAACCCAGCATTCCCCAGTGTGTGTGGGGGTGGGGGGGGGGAAAGAGGTTGAACAGCAGAACCCTTCTCAGTGTCTCCACACCCCCTTCCTGCCCTGCCTGCTGTTGCTCTTGCTGCCCGGCTGTCAAAATATCTCCCCTAATGAAGCAGTCTGGCCTGAGGCTAACATTACCTCCAGTACCGATCCCGCTGAGCGTGACTCCGGCAGCTCTGCTGGACTGCTCGCATGCTGCAGTGAACACAGAGCATCACATGGCAGGGCTACACCTGGCATGCAACAAAAGATAAAAAGCCTAGCGTCTTGGCTGGTAGGCAGCCTGATGTCCTCTGGGGCAGGCAGAAGCTTGATTGGCTCAGGAAATGGTGTCATGGTGGTTGGACTGGTCTTGCTCCTCTCTTTCAGGAAACTCAGGGCAATTCAATAGCATGTTTCGGGGACAAACATATGCTTCCCGTACTTGATACTATCAAGGTAATTTTATGGAGGCGACCTGGGGAGAGGAATGAAGGAGAGAAGTTGTTGATATCTCTTTGAGTCACAACTCCAGGGATAAATATGGGTAATGGTTATAATACTCTGCCTTTCTCCAGCACTTCACATCCAAAGGTTTCAGAGCACTTCACAGTCATTAATGATGTAAGCATCACAACTCCCTTTGGGGAGAAAGTGTGGCTCCATGGTTAAGGCACTGTCCTAGGACTCGGGTTCAATTCCCTGCTCTGCTGTAGCCATCATGTGTGATCCTGGGCAAGTCACTTAGCCTCTCTGTGCCTCGGTTCCCCATTTATGCAGTGGGGTAATAGCACTGCCATACCTCATAGGGGTGTTGTGAGGATAAATGCTTTACAGATTGGGAGGCGCTTTGAGGTCTATTGATGACAAGTGCTATATAGGAATTATTAGAGTTGGGAGACTTGGGTACTACTCCCAGCTATCCCAGTAACCTAATCTGTGAACTCACGCACATCACTGACCCCTCTGTGCCTCTGTTTCCCCTCGAACTCTATTGTCAGTCTCGTCTATTTAATGACAGGGACTCTCTCTCACTATGTCTGTGTACAGGGTTTAGCACAATGGATCCCTGATCTCAGCTGGAGACTAAGTACTACTGTAATACAAAGAAATAATAACAACCAGTTAAACTAAGGAAAGTATTATCCCCATTTTACAGATGGGAAAACTGAGGCTGTGTGCATATAAATAACTTACCCAAGGTCACGCAGGAAGTCTGTGACAGTCAGTGATCTCTTTGCCTCCAGTTCTGTGCTTTAAGCACAAGACCATCTCTTCTCATAACTTGGTCTACACTATAGCTAATACATTGCACTTGTCTGGCACTTCTGATCTGAGAGAGAAATAAAAGACCCTGAGCTTGATTCAGCCCTAAGTGATACACTCCAGAATGCAGGGATCCTGGCAATGGAAAATGTAATAATATTTGTATTGCAGTAGCATCTCGGAGCCCCAGTCATAGACCAGGACCCTGCTGTGCGAGGTGCTGTACAAACAGAACAAAAAGACAGTCCCCACTCCAGAGCCTCCTGAGTGGGGATTGCAGGAGGCAAGGCACCCATAACCTCTACTCCACTGCAAGACCAGAGCTGGTTAGTGCAGCCCCAAAAGTGAGCTGTACCTGGAGGATTCCCTGATTCAGCATATCCTCAGGCAGCCTCTGCCAGCAGGATCCCTATGGAGCTCTGACCATCCTTTTAAAGCTAACCTCACTTGGTTAAACCTGGGATGATGCCAACAGTGTAAACACTACCTGCCCTGCTCCAGGAACGAATCCCTCCTGCACACGGCACCCCGCACTGATGCATGGGGTTTACAGGATGAATCACGGCCCCAGCAGGGATGAATCTTGCCCCCAGACTTCCAAATATTTCCCAGCTTCTTAGTTTTAGCATTTGCAAGTTGCGCCTTCTTTGTATATGGTTCTCTGTGTTGTTCTGGTGTGTGTGAATTTGTCAATATCTTTCTGATCTGGTGAATCTCTTTACACTAATCCCTGAGAATTCTTCTGTGGAGGCCAGAGCTGAGCAGCATCAGGCGTCCCGCTGTTGAACTCAGCCATCCAGACGGTTGGACTCCAGCCGGTGTTCTTGTGCTTTAGTTGAGCTGGGGAGGAGGTCAGAAGGATTCATCCAGTAGTCAATGATGGTGCTTGTGAGAGTGAGAGGTTGATAGGATGGGCTATAGTGTGGACAGGCAGGAAGCATGGTTCCCCCAGTGCTGCCACCACACCTCAGGTGTGTGGGGGAGCTCAAAGCCCCGCTGCGCCTCTGCACAACACAACCAAAGTACTTCAGTTGTGGCCTGCAACAATGTCGGCTCTTCCAGGAATGAAACACCCATGAGCAGATAGACATCTGCCTATCGATGTCTTTCCATATAGGGGCTAGAACTGAGATTGCCACATGCATTTCACTTATGACTAACCCCAGATTTTAATTCAGTTCTGCAGAGATGAAAAGTGAGGGAAAGTACTGGGAAAACCCCTTGACAAGCCAACTTTTTTTTTAAGGTAAAGAAAAGGTCTCAGAATGAAGGAGGGCTTCATCACAGCTGTTTGCTAAGGGCTGTCTGGATGGATGGCAACACATTTGTGCTCTTAGGCAGGGTATTCAAGTGTGAATTCAGGGCAGTTGGGTCAGCAGGGTCTGGGAGCTGTAAAGAGGGGGTAGTCCTGTGCGCCCTCCTGGAGGAATCATGGAGACGTGGTTTCAATGCGCTGCGGTGTGCTAATTGCAATTCCAGATCAGCCAAGCCTACGTGGCAAGAAGGTGTTGCAGGGGGACAAGAGCAAATTTCCTGCTGGAGGGTTCCACCACAATGTTTGTACTCAAAAATATGGCCGCCCTGCCTTTAACGCCACTCTGAGATGCTCTTCTGTTGTTTCATAGAAAACTCCAGCTTTTCCTAGTGCTTCTTTCAGGTTGACTGTCCCCAACTTGTTTGGTGATAATAGCAGTCATGATTTCTTCTCAGCACTCTGGAGCAATCGGAGAACGTAAGAGCAAAGTGAGGCAGCACAAGAGCCTAGACGAGAGGGTTCAGGGCTCTGTCAATCTGCCCTCTGCATTAGAACTAGAAGTGACAATTGTTCCAGAGTTTGCATATTTGGGGAACAAACTGCAGCACTAACCTATGAACAAGGCTTGTGGTCAAGTAGGTCCAAGAGGAAACTGAGATCTAGCGCTTCCGGTTCCCTCCCCAGTTCTACCACTGAGACACCATCAGACAGAACCTGCTACCCTTAATTAGGTGGAGTGGTTCTTTCTACACAAGTATCCATTGATTATAGGGCATTACCCACAGAGCATGATACTATTCGCTGTGAGCAACAGGGTCGAAACACCCCCATGAGATCTTGGGCTATCTCACTTAGAGCCAGAATATATACCCTTTACCCGCACTGGTGAGCAGTTACAGTGGGACTGATTACTTGCACGGGTAGATTGCTCCCTCATGCCAATAAGGGGTTCACCATCTGAGTCTTGACCTCTTTGGGCTTCAGTTTTTCCATCTGTTAAATGGACATAATGGCACCTCCCGCACAGGTGTGCTGTGCGGCTTAATTCACCCAAGTCTGTGAAGTGCTTTGAGATCCTTCAATTAAAGAACATTCCACAAGTGCAAAGGATGATTATTGTTTAGGAACTGCTCCACTTATCCCCCTTAACTCTGCTGATGGTTGATTGTCCTAGTAATGAATACACATCCTGTTGGTAGCAGAGCACGTTTAATCTGGGGTTACCCCTCAGCCCTCCACCCCCAATACAAGGATATATGTAGATAGAAAGTGTAGAGTGTTTGTTACTGAGGCGGGGTTTAGGTTCAGGGAGTTGTTGCCTTCTGTCACTGACCTTGCAAGACTTGTTGGGCATATTTAATGTAGAATGCTGGAAACTGATCATTTCTGATTGTTTTCTCTTCTTGATCACTTATTCCATCACAGCACATCTGTCCTCATTAGGCTCTCTGGTTTAGTGCACCCCACTGCCTCTTTGCACCCCAGTATAGGGAACCTGCTCCATCCTGTACAAGACACATTTACCCTAACAAATAAGTTACTTGGTCCTCAGTCATAATCTTCTCCTGTAGCTATTTCCCAGAGACTGCACAGTTGGGAAAGAACTCATGGCATGACTAGCATGACTCACAGTTAATTTATATTAAGGTTAATTTATATTAAGTCTCTTGCCCCTTGCCTCATGGGGAAGGAAGGATCTAACCTCCCTTTACAGGATATAGATTTTCGCGATAGAGTCTCTAAAAAGAACAAGTGTAAAACTGGAGAGTGTGTATCAAGATAGAGATCTAGAGAAAAATGAATATACGATGTACAGTGTGCATTTCCTCCTTGTCTTCCCTCCTTTAACATAGTAAGTGCCCAGAGGATTTCCTCCCTTCTCCCCCCATCCCCCCCATTCATTCATACGGCTGCATGTTGACTTTCCAAGGTGGCACCAGGCATGTGCAACCAGCCCCACGCCCTTTTGGCTGAAAAACGCTCAGTTTGGGGCGATGGAGCCAGCCTGTCGTCCGTCGCTAACCCCCCTCTCCAGGAGTGAGCGCTTGCTGCTCCCCCCCCCCCCTTGTGTGTGTGTGTGTGTGTGTGTGTGTGTGTGTGTAAACGCCTGTGCTGTTTAAATGGGCTAAGTTAGAGAAGCGGCGGCGAGGGGAAATCTTGTTTGGTCAGTCTCCGAACTGCACCGTGTGACTCCTGAGATCCTCTCCCCCTGTCTGTCCCGGGGGCGAGGGGGAGCCCGAGCCCCCCGCCCGCCACACGTAGGGACCTACGGGACAGGGGCAGTGCGCTGGGGGGGGGGGGGGACAAGCCATGTAGCGGCAGCATCCCATTAGGAGGGTGGTGACACAGTTGGTCTTTAATGATGAGGATTCTGGCCAGGAGGGGAAATGGACTCTCATCGTAGTAAGGACCGGTCATTAATAAAGCCGTGAGCAAAGGCAACGGCTCTGCAGCTTGCCGGGGAAAGCGGGGCAGCCCCGAAAAAAACTTCTTCTCTTGCCTGGTCAAACTAGTGGGGAGCGGGGGAGGGCGCGTTGGGAGCCACGGCGCTGTCCAGTTTGTGCAAGCGAGGGGAGGGAAGGGGGAGGGCAGGGGTTGCGGGGTTTAATTGTCATGATTAAATAAAGAAAAGCGAGGAGCCCGGTCTCCTTTGGCGCGGGGCCGTGTGGCGGGGAATCCTCCCGCGTGGTAGGAAGGTGGGTCGATCGGGGAGGGGGTGTGTATGTGTGTGTGTGTGTGGGGGGGGATCAATAAGTGTTTTAAACCAAAATAATGTCTACGGCAGCAGGGACCGCGCCAAGATGTCAGGTATTAGTCCGGAGGGGCAGATCCGTGAGCAGCCCAGCGGCTCCCGGGTCTACGGTGCATTAGCCGCTCGGTGGGAGAGGGATCCCGGGCAGCTGTGCTGGGGACCCAGCCGCGGAGATTTGCGAGCGGGCTCCCCCGGGGGATGCTACCCGCCACCTCCGGCCCCCGAGAGCCAAAGGTGCTGCTGTTGCGGCTGCCGCTGCTGGCGCGTTTCATCCAAACTCCAGCCAGCGCGGGGGCAAGTTGCGCCGGAGACATCAGAGCCGCTGCGCTTTGGAGAGGCGAGGGCGCCCTGGGAGCGCGGCGGCACCATGCCTGCTATCAAGAAGGAGCGACCTGACAGGGAGGAGATGGCCCTGGCTGCCTTTAACCAGCCCATGGAGACCTTACCTGACTATCTGGCCCCTTTGGCGGCCGCTGCCATCCCGGTGGTGACCCCCCACCCTCCGGCTTACGACCAGATCTTTGCCCACCACCACCGTGCCTACCTGGGCTTCCACGAGACCCACCACCCCCATCACCGCCTCCCCGAGGACCTGATGCTGGAGCGCTTTTCCTCCATCCCGGATTTCCAGCCCTTCTTCGACAACGGCGAGCCCTGCATCGAGGTGGAGTGCGGGGAGAACAAGGCGCTGCTCTACATCAATAAGTTATGCCAGGGCAGCAAAGGACCCTCCATCCGGTACCGGGGAGAGTGGCTCACCCCTAACGAGTTCCAGTTCGTCAGCGGCAGGGAGACCGCCAAGGACTGGAAGCGGAGCATCCGGCACAAAGGTAAGGGCATGGCTAACGTTGCTCCTCGGGCAGGGGTGCCCCGTGGCACGGCTGTCTGCCGCGCACGCCCCTCTCCCCAAAGAGCCAGGCATTGTGAAAGGGGGAGGCTGGCTGCATGTGAGCATTGGATTGGGGGATCCCTCTGTGATCCCTGCCCCCCTCTTTTTAGTGACACCCCCTCCGACTATCAGATCCCCCCGATACCGGGCTCTCCTGAGCGGGACGGGAGCTTGGGGGTAGTCTAGAGGGAGGGGAGTGTCGGGGGGGGGGGTTCACCCGGCTGCAGAAGTTTCATTCAACGTGAACAGCAGAGGCTGAGCCATAAGGAAGGTTGGGGGAGAAATGTGAGGGGAGCTGGGTCTAGAAATGACTGTGGATTAAAGCGGGGCGGCGGCGGGGGGGGGTTACACTCGGCGGGGTTTGGGCACTTTTCTCCGCACCTGACACAGCCACGCAGCGTGAGAGGAGCTGGGGAGGCTGCCGGGTGCGCGGCGCTTCGAAATTGACAAAAGGGTGCAATTGCCGAAGGGCAGCAGCCCGGGGGCCGCACTGCTTTGGCGAGACGGGGCGCTTGATGCTGGGGTACAGGCCGGAGCGGGCAGCGCTCGGGTGAAGTAAGTGCTCGCGGGGCGAGGGGGGCAGATATTTCCTTTTGGGGGGTGCGTGTGTGTAGTTGTGTGTAGTTGTGTAGTTGTGTAGTTGTGGTTGTCTGTGCGTGCGTGAGTGCACAGTTGTGGTTCTCTCTCTGTGTCGTTGTGGTTGTTGTCTCTGTTTAGCGCTGGGTGAGCAGTGTGTGTATAATTGTGGTTTCGTGTGTGCGCGCAGGTATGTCTGTCTCAGTAGTTGTCCTGTGTGTGCAGTCGTGGTTGTCTCGGTGTGTGTACAGTTCTGTGTGTGAAAGAGTGTAGTTGTCTCTGTTTAGCGTTATCTGTGTGTATGGTTGTGGTTTTCTGTGTCTTCTTGTTATCCGTGTGTGTATAGTTGTGTGTCTTTATCTGTGTGTGCATAGTTGTGGCAGGGTGTGTGGGTCGTTTTATCCGTGTAGTTGTGGCTGTCTTAATAGTTTGTGTGTGTGGTGTTATCTGTGTTATATATAACTGTGACTGTGTGTGTGTGTTCTTGTCTCTCTCTGTGTATATAGTAGTGGCTGTCTGTGTGTAGTTGTCTCTGTGTTTGTGTAACTGGCTGCATGTGTGAGTGTGTGTCTGGAGAAGGGGGGGGAAGTGAGTTTGGAAGTTGTGAGTGCTTGAAGCAGAAATGTGCCGGCTTGTCACTCCAGTTGCTCTGTAAATGAGGAAAGGCACCTCGGGGGCGGGGGGGGGTCCCAGCCCACCAGCTGGGTGGTGCGGGACCCCGGCGGGTCTGCCTTCTGCTGACAGCTGCCCGCCTCCCCCGCCTCCCCTCCCCCGGTGCAGCTGGACCCGAGCGGGGCCGTTCCAGAACCCGGGGACGGCGGGGAGGATCTGCGGGTGTCTCCGCAGGTGGAGAGCTGAGGACTTGGCTCTCCCTGGGCGCGCTGCACAGGGAGGCGGGGGTGGGGGGCAGAGGCGGAAAGACGGAGTCAGTGTGACATGTAATTAGCTGAGAGCTGGAGGTGTCAGCCCAGGGGTCTGAAGAGCCATTAGGAGGTGACTGACACCTCGCCTTGTTTATTGATCGCCAGAGAAGAGGGGAATAACTCCAGGGGCCGCTCTAATTATTATTATTCTCCTCATTTTTATCACTGGGCTCCTGGCTGTCTTCAGGAAATCTCAGTCCCTCTGGGGTGAGTCAGGAGGACTGAGGTTAAATGGATGGAGGAGAAAAGGGCGCGGGGGGGGGGAGCTGTTTCGAGCTGCCTTGTGGTTTGCATTCAATATCTCCTCCGTTGCTTTTAATTGCAAATGCATCCCTTACCCTGCCCAGAACGGCACCGGGGTGGTGTGTGCGTGGTGGGGGAAGGGGGTGGACATGCCGGTCTGGAGCGCCTGGTTGTTATGTTCATTAGTCATCTCTCCAGACTGCGAGAACATTTTTAACAAGGTTAGAGGGAAGCTAATGAGGGCTGCGCTGGTGGTTCTCTTCCCGATTTCTACAGGGTAGAAAGTTCAATTAAGGTACACGCACGAGCCATGTCGGGTGGGTACTGGTGGGAACGGGAAGAGAAGGGCTCTGTGAGTTTGCGTGGAAAGATCCGAGTTGCTTTTTCTGCAAAGCCATTTATTTTTTTTTACAAAACAGTGCTGTTTCTTTTTCTTCTCCTCCTCTGCATCCAGGGAAAAGTTTGAAGACTCTTATGTCCAAAGGAATCTTACAGGTACATCCTCCAATCTGTGATTGCCCTGGGTGTCGAATTTCGTCTCCAGTGGTAAGATTATTGCTAAAATATGTGTTTTAGTCAAATCTCCTCCCCCACTCTCTTTTTTCCATTTTTTTTTCTTTTCCTTCTTTAATCAGGAACTGTGATTTTAAAGGGCTAGGGACTGTCAGTCACTGAGCCTTCTCCAAAGTGCTGTTTTGCCCTGTGAGCATAGCTGCAGCCTTGTTAAATGTCAGAGGAAGGGGAGGTTGCAAACAGAGCAGCTGGGCAAAGCGGTGCTTAAACTAAAGGATGTAATGCAGAGTATGCATGTGTGATTGAGGGGGGAAACATCACAGCTATGCAAACTGCAAATCATTCACCAGCTCCAGCCTCACCCCCCCTTTGTGTGTGTGTATTTTACGGAAGGGTAAAGCAACTGAAACAAAGGAAATTAAAAGTACCCACATGTTAGGATCAGAATACTCATGTTATGCAAAAGGTTTATGAAATCTAGATAAATTTGAGAAGGATTAACAAACATATTTTGGATTTACCACCTCCTCCCTCCAGAATAAAACTTTTATAACATTCTCATCCTTGACAGTGATCATTGTTTTTATAGCTCTATTTTGCTTCACCTTAAACATTGAGTTCACTGTGCTTTCCATCCCCCCATCTGAGTATTTCTTGGGGACTCTTAAAATCTCATTATGTGTGACATCAGGATTTCCATGGAGAAGATGGTGATGTCATAAATACAGAGAGCTGCAGAATCAGAAGTGTGTCTTGCATAGAACTAAGACATTAAAAATATGTATAGCTGGGATATGTGTGTACACTGTAAACATACAGTTACAATTATTTTCATCAGTTAGAATCCTGTTTGGTTCACATTACTAAACTAAATCCTGGAGTTGGAAGAATCATTGTAACTGAATGCATTTTTATAATGAGAACTGTGGAAACAAATGCTATTCTGTATTTTTTTTTACCCAGAAGGATATTTTTTCTTCTGTTGTCTTTATGAGGTCATACATGGTAAATCTCCCTGAAAGTAGAGTATCTTTATTTAGAATCCCAGATTTAAATGATTCTTCTGTGTATATTCATATATATATGCATGTTTAAATGAAAAGTTGCTTAGAAAAATGTTAAGTAAGTGGCCTGCAGAAGTCAAAGCAAATATATAATCTGTATTAACTCTTTGAGAGCATATTGTGCTGTAGCTGTTTACACTGAAAAAGTCATCACAGAACAAAACCTAAAGATACTATTTATCTCACTATATAATTTTTCAATTACTATTTCACAATTAGTAAGTCACATCGGGTGAAATCCTGGCCCCACTGAAGTTAATGGGAGTTTTGCCATGTACTTTAATGGGGCCAGCATCTCGCCTAGGGTGACCAGATGTCCTAATTTTACAGGGACATTCCCGATATTCAGGGCTCTGTCTTATATAGGCGCCTATTACCTCCCACCCTTGTCCCGATTTTTCACACTTCCTATTTGGTTGCCCTAATTTCACCCATAACATTTACTACCATGAGTAATCTCATTGACTTCAGTGACACAACTCACAGTAGTAAGCACTATGCTGGGTAATTAGTGTTTACGGGGTTGGGCCCTTTGTGCACTTTTTTTTATTATTGACCCTGCAGATCAGAGAGGCTCCTTTACTTTAGTCCATGGTGTCTGCAGAGCACTTGCTGATGGTCTCTTGAGAACTGGCTGATCACATGATGCTGGCTGCTCCTCACTTCCAGCTGCTAAATTGCATTAAAAGACAGCTAAAACTACACTAAATACTTTCCTAAGGTTACTTTTCTACATAAGCAATTGCTGTTGTTGCCTTGGGGATGCTACCTGATTGCAAGTGGGAGGGGAGTTGTCTTGGAGACTATCTCCATGTTAAAATGTGGTCTAAACTGAAAAAGTTCGGAAACTCCTGATATCAATGGAAATAGGTCATTTAGTATTAGGAAAGGAAAAGAAAATCCTTCTTGACATGTCTCCCAGCCCCCTTCTCCCAGTGAGATGAAGTAGAAAAGGTTTTGACAGCAGAATAACCTTTATTCTGATTCTTTTAGCACAGCAACTGGGTTTTATTTTGTTTATTTTTGTGTAGCAATCAGCGTGCTCTTGGCATAATTTTCCTTACTTTGAGCGTAGCTCATGCTATGAGAAAGCTAACCATTATTTTCATAAGCTTGTTAAAACCATTGAGTATGTTGTAGTGTTCCAGAAAGACAACCTAAAGTTATTAAGAAATGACTGAAGTGAAAGATGGAGATAATTATATTTGATAAATGTGTCTTAATACAAGTCCTTTTAAAATAAAATGTTCTTTTCCTTTTTAGAAATTAAAATGTAAAAACAATGCACTTATATAGCATCTTGCATAATAGGGTCTCAAAGCATTTGGCAAACTCTAATTACTTTAGCCTTACCACACCTCTGTGTGGCAGGAAAGTGTCATTATCCTCATTTTAAAGATGGGAGTAGCTGAAGTACTAAGATGTTTGAGCCGTTTTGCCAGCCAGGACAGAAAACATTTTTGTCTCCCTTCCCCTAAAAAAGTCTGAGTGGTGCAGCGCCCCCTGAAAGTTGGAGTCTAGGTCGATCACCATGTTTGCTGGCCCTCAGAACCAGCTCTGGGTTTGGGGGTCTGATTTTCACCTGCAGCTCCCCTTGACTTAATCTGGAATTCTGTGTACTCAAGCCCCGATCCTGCAACAAGATCCATACAAGTGGCCTCCTGCGTTCTCATGGAACCGCACAGACTTGAGTGGGATTCTGCACAAAAACAGGGCTGCACTTGGTAGATCTCATTGTAGGACTGGAGCTTAAGTGACTTGCCTGAGGTCACATTTGCCTAGGAAAACTGCATCAGAACAAAGAACAGAATCTAGGTCTCTTGACTCCCAATCCTCCGCTTTAACCACAAGACTATCCTTCCTCCCTTGAAGGAGAACCTTATCGATGCTAACTTTACTCTTCTTTCTACAACCCAGGAACAAAAAAGTGAGTTACTGAGCTGTAGCTCACGAAAGCTCATGCTCAAATAAATTGGTTAGTCTCTGAGGTGCCACAAGTACTCCTTTTCTTTTTGCGAATACAGACTAACACGGCTGTTACTCTGAATGCATGGACCAAATCCCACTTGCCTTACTCACATGAGAGGTTCCTCTGGCACTTTACTTTCCTTTATCAGGCAAGCATGGTTTAGCTGGTTCTCTTTCCAGTGTATACTGGTAGTTTTACATTAAATCTGGAATCCCCTGACAGTGCGCTGTGGTATTTGCATGTACTATATATTCAAAGCAATTATGCTAGGAAACAGTTAAGAAATGGGGACAATTTATCTTTCCCTGTCTGATGACTGTGGTTTAAGAATCAATGAGAGCAGGGGGCTCTTAGCCATACTACACAGAACTTACTGTATTTTATATTGTAGATACAGCAGGAAAGTGTGAATTACACCCGTGAGACCTGGGTCCCTCTGACATGGTTGTATCAAGAGCATGCAATGAAACTGTGGGCCCCATACTGTCCAGGGAAGTTTATACTGCTGGGACTCTGGTGTAAATGAGATCGGCCTACTGTCAACAGGAATAGGCCAGCCAAGCTCATGAATTGTTTTTGAAATGGGGCAGAGCCAGTTGCTTATGGGTGAGTTACTCCTGTTGGGGCTGCAAGTTGAGAGCAGAATGACCCAAACACCTGGCCCCGCCCTCCCTTCTCCAAAGGTTACATTGAGTTTATCCAACTCTTCTACCCTGTCAAATGAATTTGTAACATCAAGGGCTTTAATCAAAATCAGTGCTTGCTCTCAGGCCCTGTCTGGGTCCTTTGGGGTCTGATAAGGGAGGATTGATTTGGAAAGTAAATTGCATATTACTATAAACCAGTTTGGGAAAGCAGGAGATTTAGGAGCTGGAGATTTTTACCTTGGGCCTGAACCTTTTACCAGCTGCTGTAAAATTGTTGGAAGCAAAATCAACCCAGTAAAAGGAAAGAAAGACCCCTTTCCCGCACAGCTTCTTGGGCAGGGTTGACAGAGGGGAACATGGCCAAACATTGCAAGTGAGCTCCTGTCTGCCAAGGGTTCAGGAGGGGTCATTGTTCTCAGGGTATCTCTCTGCCTGGAATGTGCCCTGGCCTCCCAAAGAGGGTCTGCGCAGCCCTCCCCAGTGCATGGGTCTGCAAGAATACGCGTGTGTGTGTGTGGGGAGGGGAGTGCTAGAGCAATGCCAGACCTAGCAGGTCACTTGTTTGGTGCCTTCCCAGCTTGGCTGCCCCTAGGCAGCTAAGGAACTGGGCTGGGACTTCTGATGTGGATCCCCCCTGCAGTGAGGTTGTGACAGGGGGTGCCCCCCCCCACACCCCTGCATTAGCACCGGGCAGGTCACACACACAGAGCAGCAGCAGCAAGGAATGCGGCTCGACTCCCTCCCCCACCCCCCCCGGCAGAGCCCGGATCGCTCCCCCCCCGTCGCAGCTCGTTTGCTGCAGCTGCAGACGGCGGCCGGCGCCTCGGCTAGTTCTGTGACCGACCGCTGGTTTCCTGCGAGGCGGAGGAGGAGCAGCCGCGTCTCGCCTGCTGCCGCGGCGTCTCCTCCCTCGGGCAGCGGCAGCGGCTCCCCCTCCCCGGGCGCGTCTGGGAGCCTGGCCGGGGCATCAATCAGAGCCGCGCGGGCCGAGCCCACCGGGCGCGTGGGTAATCAGGCAGACAGGCGGGGGCTTGCAGGGGGGTCACTCCGGGGCTAGGGGCGGGCAGACGGACCCCCCCCCCCCCAGCCCTGGTTTGTGGCTTTCATGGACACAGGCGCTTGCAGGCAGAAAAAGCTTTGCCATTAGGTGAGTCCAGGCACTGCCCAGGCGTGTGTTCCCCGAACCCCCGCCCCCCCCCCGGCTTTGCAATTAAAGGGGGCTGGAGCTCTCCGGATTTTATGCATCTTTTCTAAATCTTCAGCGTTAAGGAGAGTTTGCATTGCATAGGCCTGCACCCCGATTTCCCATGCACCCTCTATGTTTGTGGTTAAAGAGAGCTAGACACCCCCCCCACCACCACCACCCACTAGGTTCATGCACCCTCAATCGTTGCAGTTCAAATAAGGGTTTATTTTGCCCGGGTCTCTACCCCTGTGTTTTCCTGCTCATGCAGGGTGCCAGGAAGGCACAAAAATTTTTGCAGGCAGGAGACTCGTAAATTGCATACTTAGGTCTCTATCCCCCATTTACATGGATCCCAAATATTTTCAGTTAAGAATGGTTTAAATTACGAAAGTCTCTTTGGTGCATTCCAATGCATTTCAGCTATGAACCATTATTCAGCATTTCCCCTTAAACTTTCCTGCACATGCACAATGCCAAAAGCTCTCAGTCTCTGCAGTTAAAGGAGCCCCTAGACTGGATAGGCTTGTGCTGCTCTAGGTGTTGGTGAGTGTTTTTTCTGGCTGTGTCAGGCCCCCAAGGAAGGCCTGACCTGTTCACAGGTGACAGTCACCTTAGTGAAGTGGGGAGGGACGGGGGGATGATTTTGCAGAGGCCAGCACTAAAATCTCTGTCATTAGAGCAAAAGGGCTTAGATTTGTAATGTTAAGGATTGTATGCCCAGTATAGCAAAGGAGAAGCATTTTCTAGCATGAATACCCTTTGTTTCCATCACCAGCGTGACCCTTAGAGTATTTTTCATAATGACCTGAGCCAGGCTGCCTCTGCAAATGTTTTAGGATTTAACATGGGATTTTGTTTCTTTCTTTTTTTTCTTGCGTTCTGTCTTTTCACAGCTAGGATTTCTCTTTGAAAGTCTACCTTACCTACCGTGGGTTTGAAGTGCAGGTCACATGTAAAGATGGAAGAGCAGGCTTCTTAAAACCCTGTCGTGGCATAGGTGCAGTAAAACAAAAGAGAAATCCCAGTAAAATATATTTTAAAATCCCTCTACCTCTTTTCTTGAATGCCAGGCTCATGGTAATTGTGCATAACTTGGTCAGTGACGTTAATTCATTTGTTTATTGGGGCCCAGTTTTGCTGTTGATTTGGTATACATAGAGGGTGTTCGTTTTGTTTCATTTTGGGTTGGTTCTTGTCATGGCCACACAATTGTGTGTGAGGCTGGAAAAGATCTAAATTTTTTTTTTTTTAATTTAGAAACAAAGTGTGTGGGGTCAGTTAAAGTTCCCATTGTTTAGCTCAAAATGTGTCAAGTACTGTGCAGTGTTCTTAGGTCAGAGGCAGTGGGGTTAGTAATACAGCTATACAGGGGTCTTGAGGTGGGTTTTCCTTGGATCTGTCCAAATGCGGTCAGAGCCGCTCTCGCTACCTACCCGGCAGAGTGACTCCGGGTCATCTGCCCTTGGGGTGGAGAAGAATGCTATGCGGTGCCTCTGTCAACCTGAAGGGGTCAGAAGAGAGTAGCCAGATGGGGAAGTTCAGCTGCACTGTGATCCCTGCTGTTGGCTGCAGGGGGCTGGAATTTAGAAGCTGATCCAAATCTTGGGGACTTTTACGTGAGGTGAGGCTGTTCCAGTGAAACTCACCTGTATGAATAGGATGTAGCTTGCTCAGTGTCATGGCCGCTTTCTTGGCTGCCTGTGTGAGCAGGATTGAGCCTGAAAACTTGGTTTCAACTGAATGGATTGGGTCTTGGGCTCCTGTCTGAGCTTTGGAGTGCATGGATCCAGGGGTTTGCATGCAGGGAGCGATTTTCAGCTTTGCCTTTGTGTCCTTGGAGATTCCCTTATGACTGTAGAAAAAGCCCCTCTGGGAAGCGGATTTACATACATTTTATTCCTGGAGGCCCTTGGCACAGCTTGCTGGTTTTATTTGTGGTTTCATGCTGATGTGGAGTGTTGTGTTTAATCCGGCATATTTTAGTTTAGTTAGGTTTTGTTGTTGAATTATTCAGTTTAGTTTAGGATTTTTGTAATTGATTTATTTAGGGGACGTTTAAACTGCATCCATTGGACCAGTTTTCTGAGCCTGAGCCCCAGCGTTAACCAAAACACTCCCACAGCCCCAAAGGTTCAGCTGATAGATCCTTCTCCTGGACAACCCCCTTCAGGGAGGAGTCTGAGGAAAAACACTATGCCCCTGAGGGGAACAAGAGTGACTTTGCCTGACCTGTGCAGAGTTGAGTCCTCAACCCGCAGCCCCAAGACTTCCAAATGCAGGGTCTATGAACAAATACACATCAGGCGCTCTTGTGGCAGTGAGGGAGCAGGTCTTTAAACTTGCTGGATCCCGGGACCATACTGAGCATCGTAGAGCAAAACCTGTAGCTTGAGTTGCACCCAGAGGTGAATGAGAAGCCAGCGCACACCTGGAAGATGCTGCCTGTTTAAGTGGGAAGCTGTGTTCTGTGCTAGCTGTTACTCCTGAGTAGGCTTCAAGGCCAAACCTTGTTCAGAATGCCTTACAATTACTCCGTTATAGTCCACGTGCCTTGGAGATTTTGGAAGAAAGTGTGGCATGGATGAAACATTTAATTATTTTTTGTATATAGACGCGTAAGGGTAAGAGCAATGGGGTGGAGGGCGCTGGTGCAGTACCGAATGGTTTAGTTTAGCGGATTATTAAATACGCTCTGAAAAGGAAAACGTATTAATTGGAGCACAATATGGTGAGTGAATAGTAGAGGTGCGCAAGCTTTTCCAGCCTAGGAAAATCGTGTTAACTTTCTGGGGATGCTAAAGGGTAAAAAGGTGGAGGATATTTACTGACCTGCGTAAAAATGGGACCTGTAATGCAGCTACTGTCAAGATTGTTGCCATTCTAGGGAGTAAAGAAGCAAGGTGAATGCCATTGGGCTATTACATTGCGGGGCTAGGAGCAGGGCCCCAGTGACTTAATGTGGCTTGCACATAATGAGTCAGAGTAACCTTCCTTGGTGCCACGGGTGGGGAATTCATGCCTGAGGTCTGAGGCAGGATGGCAGGCAGTGTTTCCACTGCTTCAGGATTCTGCTTGGAGACTGTAACTTTAATTTTCAGCAGGGGCTCCGTAAGGCTCCTAGATCAATGCATCCTTGTCCATGCCCTCTTCCCCACCCCCCAAGCACAGTGTAGTTTGTCACTCTTGCTTGGCTGCATTGTGCCCCCTGGTGGATTTTCTGCACCTGGGGAGTGCGTGGTCCTACACCCTGGTTTATAGCACCAGTAAGTGCTGGAGTGGATTCAGCCCAGTAAGTCAGAAGACACAAGCTAGGCTTTGCAGTTAACGGGCAAACTGTGGAATCAAGTTTTAAGACACTCCAGTGAGTTCGGAAAAATCTACCAGTCCAAGGAAAACGAGTTAAATGTAGAGCAGAGATACGTAGAGCTAAATAAAGGCGGCAAAAGCAACATCATCTCGTTAGGAATATGTCAAGGGCAATATAAAGGTGAGATAGGATAAGTAATTTTGCTGTCAAAATTATTTAGAGATGTCATTAAACTGCTTAGGGCGGTCTCTATTGCCTTAGGGCACAGACACCTGGTTTTAATTTGCAGTGGTCTGTGTACAAACCTGCTGGGCTTAATCAAAAGGATCAGTGCTCATTTGGAGCCTGTTGGCAAATGCCTTTCGTGAACAAGGGACCAAACCTGCAGAGTTGATGAAGGGACCAGTATTAACTCCGACTGTCTGTACTTTATTCTTTTTTTCCTGAGCATTTAAAAGTAAACCGTCCCCTGTTTAAACTGTGTAGCAGTGATGTGTTTTTTATGCTATATGGTGTCATGGGCTTGTAAGGTAGGAAGAGTGGAGAAGCAGCATTCTTTGTTGTAGCCTTTTGAAGAGATTGCTTCTGTTTTTAATATACGCAAAAAATAAAGTAACATTCGGTGGGAATTATACACTTGTCTTTGCCCTCCACTTATTACAGATTGTTCTTTTTTTTTTTCTTTTACTGTCGTCTTCTGTTTCTCCTATGGAAAGCCTGTTTCCTTCATCCACAGGACTGGCAAGCTTCTTGCTACACAACAGATGCCAGTGCTGAATCTTGGTTGGCAGCAGCATCTCCTCCTCCTCCTTCTCCACCCCCATCCTCCCCTAGAGCGAAGTGCATCCCCTCTCCAAGCCAACAGCCTGAGAAAGGCCCCTCCCCCAGCTCTGGGCCCAGACCTGCCAGGAGGTGATGAGCATCCTTTGCTCCCGCTGATGTCAATGAGAACCTTGCAGTATTGGGCCCTCTGTCACCAAATTTGCGTCTTCCAGTTGATGCACAGAGAAACGTTTCACTGATTGTGTTATTTATCGCTGCATGAATCACATGTGGGTTTGTAAGTGAAATTGACAGCCGTCTCTTTTAGCTTCTTTGCTTCATCCTTCTGCTGCTCTCACACTAAGGTATCTCTCCAGGACACCCCACCCCCCACCGGGGAAATGCATTTCCTTGCTCTTATTTTTGGCTGTGTTGTTTTAACAAAACCAGTGAGAGCGGAGAGGAAATTACACTTTCCCCTGGGTCGTAAATATAATCTGATGCAGGATTTTGTTGTAACTTATCTCAGAAGGTGGATGGAGGGAATTCCCAAGCCTGGAAGAAAAAAAAAGTACCCATATTCTAGATCTAGTTAATGCAGAACTTTAGCTACTTCTGCTTTATTTTACCTGTGCATAGAAAATTGCAAAATAGGGATGCCTTTGTGCGCAAATGTGCCCTGCTCCTTGATAACCTTTAATAATCATAATAAATAATAATGCCCTTGTATTGTAAATCCTTCATTTTCAGGTGTGTTGGGTGTTTTGTGGCTAGATCAAGGGTTTTCTTTCATCTCTAATATCTCCAACCAGGGTAAATGTCCATAGGATTCTCACCAGCCTGAGTCAAGAAGACTCTCTGCTCTGTAAGTGATGCCTGCCGCTTATCCTGCATGCAGGCTGGACAGACATACTGAAAGAGCAAAAAGAGATAATATCTCATGTAGATGCATAACCCTTTCTGTGACCTGGGCTGTATAAGATAGAGGGATCATTGTTTTCCGCTAAGATTTGTAGTGCGAGTAGGGGAAAGCCAGGAAATGGTAGCACTGTCAGTGTGTGCAACAGAAGTTGGAGAAGTTGCATCTAAAGGGCTGCACACTTGATTGTTTGCACAGAGAGGTCTGAGGGCAAAACGTAGACCCAAATACTAACAATGTTCTAATTTTAGACTGGGGCTCATGCAAACAGCCTTGACTTCAGCGGGGTGCTTTCCAGAACAAGGTGTGTGGGATTGGACCCTGAGTTGCAGATGGGAAAGGAATGAGCATCTCTGTGTGGGCAGCAGGTAGGGGTAGAAACTGAGAGTGTGATGGTGTTGCTACTCCTTACGGCATTCAGTGGAAACTCTCGGAGGGCTGAAAGCTGCTGTTGTTTTGTGAACTAATTGTTCACCTATATTTGTGCTATTGCAGCAGGTTGAGATGATCATGCAGCAGCTTCTGTTAGTGTGAGGCTTGTCTTAGAACTCCAGGCTTTTCCCATTTGCTTGGATAAAGCTGCTGCTCTTTCACGTAGCATAAGATTTTTCTTTTTCTCAGTACCACGAATAAAGAAATAACCTGAAGTGCCTCACTGTCGTGGCAAGAGTTGGGAGTCAGGACTCCTGGGTTGTATTCCTAGCTCCAGCATTGACTCGCTTTGTGACCTTGGGCAAGTCTCTTAGGCCGATACTTTCAAAAGCACCCTTTAAATTGGGGTGACTCTAATTTTGAGTGCCTGGTTTTAGACACTTAGGGTACGTCTACAGAGCATTTGGGGAGCAAGCTTCCTAGCCTGGGTTCACAGACATGTGCCAGCAGGGCTCACATGAGTGTGCTGTACATAGACGTGTAGATGGAGCTTTTCTGATGTGGCTTGGGCTCTCAAGCCTAAGGGGTGAGGTTGACGTACCCTAGTAGGATAGGATTTTTCAGAGGTCCTGAACAGCCAAAGCTTCCATAGAGGTCAGGCCCTTGGTATCTCAAGTTGGGCACTCCAGACTAGTGGCCACTCTTAAAAATTTGGTCCTCGACCTTTCCTGCTTGAGCCTCAGTGTACCACATTGCAAACTAGAAACCACTAACAATGCCGAACTACGCCACAGCATTGTTGTAAGGTTTAATCTGTGTTTCTGAAGAGCATTGGGATCTGTGGATGGAAGATGCTAGACAAGCACACGTTTATTTATTTATTTATTTTGCATTCGACATCTAGAAGGGAAGACCCTTCTTTGAACAGTTTCGGGTGATTTAAGGAGCAGAAAAGAAAAATAATTTTCAGTGCTAGAGGAGAGAATTTAAGAACTTTTGGCACAGAAAATAAATCCTCCTTGGAAATAGTCCTGGTCGTGATATGGCAGCAAAGAAAGTCAGGTGTGTGCCTCTAACTGGGTCCTAACTCAGTGTGTTCAGAACTTTTTTTAAAAACAGCACTGGGATTTTAAATGGCTCCAGTTAAATCAGGCCACTTAATTGCCATAACTTCTTTTGGTATAAAACTTAGTAATAAAAGAAAGCAGCACGCTCTGGTGGACAGTGGGAAGTCAGTCCACTGTTTTCATGTTCACGCTTCCCCTCAGGAGCCTATATCCATCAGAACTCCTCCCGGGCCTTGCTGATTCGGAGTTATGGGCCCATTCCCCTCCAGTCGTGGCAACAGTTCTGCATGTGTCTACCCATCAAACTGCAGAAACTCCCCTGTAACCACCTCCTTTCTTCTTATCCAGGGATGACTGTGATAGGTGATACTCAGCTCTGTTGAAGCTGCTTTTGCCGTGTTGCTAGGGCAACCGGAGATAGCGCCTGAAGACAGGAAAGGACAGGCATTCCTTTCTGCTACTGTCTGGAGCATCAATGATTGAATGAGATGAGATAGAATTAGATAATCCTGAAATTCACAGTGGTTTGACGCCAGACCTTTATTAAATAAGTAAAAGTACCAGCCCCTTATAGTAAAATGAATTCTCTCAGATCAATAACTTTTCTTCCCCTAGTACCTCCTGCAATCTGGGTTGCTCAGGAGCATTTTCTTTGTGGTGGGGGTGAACAGAACAAACATACTTTTTTTTTTTCCAGGGGGGATTGTGATACCAATTTGTCTTTTATCTCCCCCAGTGATTTACCCACTTGGCTCTAAAGAACCCTTATAAAAAATACTACAGTGTTCTTCATCGATGGCTCACGACACTCCAGCTTTCGGTAGTGTTATTCAAGCACTGTAGGCCAGTATAGTCCATACTGCAGTATTTTAGGGTAGGTTTTTAAAAGAATGGAAAATAAACCCTAGAGTGTGAATGCAGGGGGACCCCGTCTTTGGTTCTATGTTTGTACAGTGCCTAGCACAATGGAGTTGCACCAGTGTAAAATGTTCACTACAGTGTGAATATATCACCAGATTCTGATCAGAGTTGCTCTAGATTTACACCAGTTCAACTCCATTGATTTCAGTGGAGTTTCTCCAGCTTCAGCCTGGAATGGCGCTGATCAGAATCTGGTCTGGGTCAGAGAATGGAGCCTAACAAAGCATGGAAAGCTGCTTGTTATGGTCCCTTAGAGTATGTCTACACTGCAGTTAAACACCAATCGTTGGCCTGTGTCAGCTGACTTGGACTTAGGTAGTGGGGCTGTTATACTGCGATGTAGCCATTCGGGCTTGGGCTGGAGCCTGAGTTCAGGACCCTCCCCGCTCGCAGGGTTCCAGAGTCCATGCTCCAGTCTGAGCCGCAACTTCAGAGCACTGTCTACACAACTACTTTTAGAGTGCGCTGTGAGCCCCACTAGCCCAAGTCTGTGGACCTGGGCTGGGAGGCTCACTGCGTCGGGCTGTGTAGACATTCCCGTGTTATCTACCATGCACAGCTCCCAGGGTCAACAGCAAGATCTCTGTGCAGATTGGGGAGAGTATGTGGTCCTAAAATAGTAAGGAAGCAGTTTGAAATGTCATCCAGCACTAGTAGGGTAACCCACACGTCTTGTGTTATCACCTTTCACACTGAATGTTCAGTTCCTCCTCTTTTTTTTTTTTTTTTTTTTAATCCTGAAATTGACAATGTGACTCCAAAACATTTTGGCCTAAATACTCTGCTGGTGTGAAAGGGCTTGAAGTAAGTGGAGCTGACCTCATTGGCACCAGCTGAGAATCTGTTCCCAGATGCTACAATAATGAGTGTCTTTTCGAAACTCTACAAGGATGGAGGATGCTCCCCTCCCTTGTTGGGTACATAGGGCCGAATTCAGCCTTGCTATAAGAGGTTTTAATTCCATTGACTTCCCTAATACATTATACTTGTTATCCCGTTCAGAAGGCCAAAAAGTGAGTATGAAGGATATTTGGGGTTATATGCCCTGTAAATAATTGTGCATGCCCTTTCCTCTAAGGGTCTAATCCCGCACACTATTGTTTGAGAGTACTCTCGATGAAGGACCCATTCTGGGGTCAGGCCCTAAAGTCCCAATATATAAGTTCAATACTTTGTCCTCTGAGTCGCAGTAAATTTCACTGCAGTCAGCACAGCAGCGGGGGTTACAGAGACTATAAAGGAGGAGAGAATATTGTTCCTTAGCATTTAAGGATCCCACTTGTTTGAAAATCTCTTGTCCCTGCCCTCCAGCAGGATGCAAATGAACTGAGGCAGGGTGGGAGGAGAGGTGTCTGTTCAAACTTTGGAGGCTCTGCTCATTTTCCGGTGGGCAATAAAGCCATGACCATCCACAGACAGGGGTGGCAGGTTTGTAGAAATTTTGGTGGTGCCCAGAACTCCCGCCCCCGCCACACCTGCCTAAGGCTCTGGAGGAGTGTGTGTGGGGGGGAGGTGGGAAACTTTGCTGGAGCTGGGCCCCTGGGACAGGAATATTCCTGGTGCCCGGGCACCATGGGCCCATAGAACTCGCCGCCCATGCCCACAGATATAAGGAAGTTAGACATTCAAATCTGTCAGTACCCAGCAAGAGTAAAACAGCATGAAGATCATGATCGTCATCTGTCCTGTTTCTTGCCAAGCCTGGTGGTTTTGGCAAGTGAGACCACAAAATGTCCCTCAAGGGCGTGAAGTGAAGCAACTCGTCCAGTCCGGTTGTGTCACGTCCTTTCCAGATTGCCCAATAGGACTTGTTAGCAGAGGGCGTGAAATGAAACAACTCAGATGTTCATATTTGTTGCAGATGGAAGCTTCAGGTGGGCCGAGCAAGGTTCTTTGCACACTGATAAACTCAAGGACCATATTCTGTCCAAACTGACTCGTGTCCAGCCTGTGCAAAGACCAGGGAATTGCAAAGGATGTAAGCTAGTACAGAATCTGGCTTGATAACTTTCCTGGCAGTGCAGTCAGACCACCCGTGAGTTCAGTATGTAATAAAGTCTACGTATCCGTTGCTTCAGTGATTTCCCAGGTTTTGAGACCCGCCTCCTCCACCTGAGGAGGTCTGACAAAGGAAACCTTTGGTGTGAGGGTCATACTCGGCTTTGAGTTGCTTGAAATGTTTTAAATTTTACCCCCGAGAAACTGTCCTTCATTTGCTGGAACTATTCTTTTTCTTTCTCTCTTGAATGCAGTCTTGGTGTGTGATTTCGCCGCCTGCCTGAGAGCTGCGTTATACAAATGCTTGTTCTGTGTCTGGATGGGGTCAGCTAGTAAATGGAAGGGCATAATGAACTTTACTTTGGGCTCTTCCGTAGATTGGCAGTGGGATCCAATCTGATTGCTGCTGGGCATGTAGCAATGCGTGGGGGTGTTCAGATACAAGGTTTTTGTTCGGGTCCATCTCTATTACTAATCCAGATGTAACCAGATGCCAAATTATGGGCTATCAGCTGGCAGAAATCCCATGGGGTGTTCCCATGGACAAGGGGTTGGAAACTGAAGCCAAAATATGGCCATCTGTGCTCACTGTTTCTTTACGAGAACCTATATTGTGACCACTAAAAATCTTGCCTGCATTTCAGGCTAAGTATTTTGCATAGAGTGGCTTCACCATCTTGTAAAAAAAAAAAAAAGAAAAAGAAAAAAAAATCTGGTGGCGATTGGAGCAGATTGGGAGTCAGGAGACCTGGTTTTTATTGCCGCCTTTGCCAGGGATGAGTTGTATTGCTTTGGTCAAGTCACTTAAGCCCCTGTTTCAAAAGTGGCATCTTACACCACTTAAGTCACCTGGGGCCTGACGTTCAGAGGTGATGAGCAGCCAGAGCTGTCTTGGACCTCAGCTGGGGTTCTGGGGTGTGTGGTGCCTCTGAAAATCAGGCCCTAGTTGTCCAGAATTACAGGCCACCTTTGCAAATATGGATATTAACTGCTCTGTGCCTCAGTTTCCCCATATATAAAATGGGGATAATTCCTATGGAACATCACATGGTAATTGTGACTCTTAAATTCATAAATTATAAAGCCAGAAGGAACCATTGTGATCATCCAGTCTGACTTCCTGTATGACACAGGCCATAGGACTTCCCTGAATTAATTCCTATTTGAACAAGAGCAGCTATTTTTGGAAAAACTTCCAGTCATGATTTTAAAATTTCCAGTGATGGAGAATCCACCACAATCCTTGGTAAATTGTTCCAGTGGTTAAATACCCTCACAGTTTAAAATTCGCACCTTATTTGTAGTGTGAATTTGTCTAGCTTCAACTTCCAGCCATTGGATCTTGTTATACATTTGTCTGCTAGGCTGAAGAGCCCTCTATTATTAAATTTCTGTTCCCCATGTTGGTACTTAGACTGTGATCAAGTCACCCCTTAACCTTCTCTGTGTTAAACTGAGCCCTCTCCAATTTATCAGCATTGTTCTTGAATTGTGGACACCAGAACTGGACACAAGTATTCCAACAGCAGTCGCATCAGTGCAAAATACAGAGATAATGCAGTCTTCTACTGCTACCCAATATTCCCGTTTGTACATCCCATGATCGCATTTGCCCCTTTGGTCACAGTGTTGCACTGGGAGCTCATGTTAAGCTGATTATCCATCTTGACCCCCCATGTCCTTTTCAGAGTCACTGCTTCCCAGGGTAGAGTCCCTCCTCTTGTGATTATGGCCTAGATATGTTGTTCCTAGCTATATGGTCTTACATTTGGCTGTATTAAAACATGTATTGTTTGCTTGCGTCCAGATTATCAAAGGATCCCAACTGCTTTGAATCAGTGACCTGTCCTCTTCATTATTTACCACTCTCCCAATCTGTTTGTCCTCTGCAAATTTTCTCAGTAATGATTTTATGTTTTCTTCCAAGTCATTGATAAAAATGTTAAATAGCATAGGACAAGCAACCAGTCCCTATTAGGACCTCACTAGAAACACACCTGCTCAATGATGATTCTGCATGTACAGTTACATTTTGAGATCTATGAGTTAGCCAGTTTTAACTCCATTTAATGTGTAGCATACTACTTTGATATCCTTCTAGTTTCTGAATCAAAATGTTCTGCGGTACCAAGTCATATGTCTTACAGAAGTCTAAGTACATTACATGAACACTGATTCCTTTATCAACCAAACTCATAATCTCATCGAAAAAAGGTATCAAGTTGGTTTTACAAGATCTGTTTCTAATATATCCATGTTGATTGGCATTGATTATATTACCATTCTTTTATTAATCAAGTCCAGTATCAGCCACTCCATTATTTTGCATAATGTTGATCCTATAATTACCTAATTTGTCATGTTTACCTTTTTTAAACACTGGCAGAACTTCCCCAGTGTTTTAAAACTTACTGAAAGTCAACATTAACAGTCAAAAGAGTGTCTCAGCTAGCTCTTTTAAAACTCTTGGGTGCAAGTTCTCTGGACCTGCAGATTTAAAAATGTCTAACTTTAATATCTGCTGTTTAAACTCCTCCTTAATTACTGTTGGAATGAAAAGTATTTTATCAACATCATATGATATTTCATCAGCTGGCTTTTTCCCAAATGCAGAACCGAAATAGTTATTGAATACTCCTGCCTTTTCTGCATTATTATTATTGACAGTTCTATTGTTTCCATCTAGTAATGGACTAATACCGTTGTTCTTAATTATCCAGTCTTTGCAAAGCGGTTTGAAATGCTCTGTTTAACGGCGCTATCAAAAGGCAAAGTGTAGTTATTTAGAATAAGGATCTTTATGTTGGGAGGAAAAGGCAAGGCATTCACCACCACAAAAAATTACGTTGATGAAACCTCCAACTCTCTCAATGTCTCTTGCTCCAGTGTGTGCGACTTACAACTCCAGTGGGATTCCCCTTTTCGCTTCCTATTGGTTAGTGTTTGTCATGGGTGGCGAGTGGAGCCTCACTTTGGGGAGGCTAGCCCCTGGCTCCACCCCTTCCCCTCCTTCCTCCCCCCCCCGCAACCAGAACCCTGAGCCCCCTGCTCCCCTCTGCGGCCGGAGCCCCAAGCCCCCCTGCTTTCCTCGCAGCCCAAGGTCCCCTCCCCTCCACAGCCTGAGCGCCCCCCCCATGGCCTGAGCACCCCGTCCCCACACACAGCCTGAGCCCACCTCTCCCCTCTGTGGCCAGAGCCCCGAGACACTCCCCGTGTCCCTCTCCTGCCTCTAGAGGAGTCCCAGGCCAGCTGGAGCCCTGAGCGCCGCCCCACCCCCACCCCACACACCTGCTCGGAGGAGCCCTGGGCTGGCTGGAGTCCCCAGCAGCTGTGCCTCCCCGCCCCCTGCAGACCCCAAGTCACCCCGTGAAAATTCCAAAGCCATTCTTATCTGGAAGAAGAACCTGAGCTTTTGGTATGCCCCCGGCAGGTTCCGGGGTGGCTGAGGGGGCGGTATGCGCTACTCAGACAGCATCCCGGGTTCATCAGTAAGCTCCGTGGAGTCCGGAGAGCTTACTGATGAACCCAGGAAGCTGAGTAGCGCATACCGCCTCCTCAGCTGCCCTGGAATCTACATGGGGCATAATAAAAAGCAAAATTTCCCCCTGCCAAACCCACAACCGGGTTCCTGGGGTCCCGTGGCAGCAGCTGCCCTAGGGGAGGCAGAGCCTCCCCTGACCTATTATACCCGCCGTCCATGGTGTTTGTATAAAGGGAAACCTGGCTTGTGGATCTGCTGTTGGGGCATTGGGCCGCAGCAGAGGAAGTGTTACTTTCTCTTCATCTGTGGCTCATGCCACTAGCCAAATGGTATGTTTACAGCTTGTGGGCTGGGGTAATGAATAGGAGCGTTGGGCTTCAAAAAGGCTCTGGGGCTTTCAGATGAAAGCCAAACCTTCTTTCCACATCTGGATGCTGTTCTAGCCTACAGTCCTTGTGTGTCTCCTTTGTTTGCTCCTGATCTTGCAGTCAAGTCTTCCTGTTTGGCTGCTGGGTTACAAAGCAGGGCCGTACGCAAATTATCTAAATAACTGATTATGGTCTGTTTTGTCAAGGCTTGTACCTCCTTAAACAAGCAAATCTCCCTTCCCTCCATGTTTGCTTTAACCATCCTGGAAGGGTGTCAATAAAGGGTTATGTGAGTGGGAGAAATACTTGGTGTGTGATGCATTTGTAACTAGCTTTGCTGCTTATTATAATAACCAATACGAAATACCTTGTCCTCTGCTCCCCTCCTGGCAGAACCTATATTCACCTGTATAGAGAGGCATCCCTGACATTGGCTTGTGTTGAGATGCTGTGCTGTTAGCCGTGGTTGGCATGGAACATCTTGATATCCTGCAAGCTGTGAAACTTGACATATGCTAAGATGGTAATAAGAACAGTCTCTGTCCTCAGAGTTTCCTGGGAATGTCTGACAGCATTGCAGCTCTTGCGATCTACTGATGAGTCAGCCTGTTCCCAACCGGCCAAAGAGTAAAACCAACGACGCCCTTGATCAGCAGATCAGAGCAACAAAAGATGTATGATATCACCCAGTCCATCCCTCAGATCTCTGATACGGTCTGAGGTCTTTTGTTGTTAGTTGTCATGTTTGTGAGGTCCATGCTCGTGAAGGGAGGCTGCATTGTCAGCCCCAGGAGAATGAATAAAGTAAACATTATATCGCACTTGTATCCATAGTAGATCTCAAAAAGTTGGATAAAGAAGGCCAGTAAAATGGGGAAGCTGAGGCACAGAGAAGTGACTCGGCCAAGGTCACCCAGCAGGTCAGTAGCAGAGCTGGGAATATAAGGCAGGTCTCCTGAGTCCTGCACCGGTCACTAGGCCACACTCCCTCTGAAAACATCCAGTCAGTGTGCAGCAGCAGTCAAAAAAACGAACAGAATGCTGGGAATAATTAAGAAAGGGATAGGTAATAGGACAGAAAATGTCTGTTGCCTCTATATAAATCCATGGTACGCCCACATCTTGAATACTGTGTGCAGATGTGGTTGCCCCATCTCAGAAAAGATATGTTGGAATTGGAACAGGTTCAGAAAAGGGCAACAAAAATTATTAGGGGTATGGAACGGCTTCTGTATGAGGAGAGATTAATAAGACTGGGACTTTTCAGCTTGGAAAAGAGATGGCTAAGGGGAGATATGATTAAGGTTTATAAAATCGTGACTGGTATAGAGAAAGTAGATAAGGAAGTGTTGTTTATTCCTTCTCATAACACAAGAAGTAGGGGTCACCAAATGAAATTAATAGGCAACAGGTTTAAAACAAACAAAAGGAAGTATTTCTTCAAACAACGCACAGTCAATCTGTGGAACTCCTTACCAGAGGATGTTGTGAAGGCCAAGACCATAAGAGGGTTCAAAAAAGAACTAGATAAATTCATGGAGGATAGGTCCATCAATGGCTATTAGCCAGGATGGGCAGGAATGCTGTCCCTAGCCTCTGTCTGCCAGAAGCTGGGAATGAGCGACGGGATGGATTACTTGATGATTACCTGTTCTGCTCATTCCCTCTGGGGCACCTGGCACTGGCCACAGTCAGAAGACAGGATACTGGGGTAGATGGACCTTTGGTCTGACCCAGTAGGGCCGTTCTTATGTTCTTATGAAGGCCAGTTTATCCTCTGAGCAGGTACTCCACATCAGCAGCAGTGCTAGCTTTCCCCTCTTGTCTCCCCCTTTCTGACCTGGAGGGATCATCTCGAGAGGGGGAGTTTGGTCTCCATGGCCCATTTGGTCCTTGCTTGTCAGCTGAGACGGACAACAAGGGATCCCATTGTGGTGATGCTTTCGTGTGTGTGTATGTGGTGTAGAGAGCCCTTCTATGAGGAACTGGGCCAAGACCAACAACTCATTGTGCACAGGCCATGAGGCAGCCACCGGATGGCTACTTCAGGCACTACCAACCTGGACTGGATACAACCCAGCCACGGAGCAGAGAACGGTGCTGTCTCCCCATCACTAATGCTCCAAGCTCTCCAACTGGAAGTGGTGTCAGGTTAGTGGCTCAGATCTTTGGGGTCAAGCTGAGCTGGGCTTGACGCAGCACCTGAGAAGGGAGGTGGTGGCAGAGGTGGGTGCTTTATGTTCTCCTGATCCTGGAGTGAGGTGGGGTCGAGGTTGGCGCCCCCAGTGTGAGTTACAGCAGTCTTAGGTCTTAAGCAGTATTTAAGTGGTGGACAGGCCACGGGTTGGTGCTCAGCATGGGGTGAATTTCACCCTCTAAGAGCCCCATTTGTCCCACAAAAAATGCAAAGAGCATGTGCACATCTATGTTAAATAACAATGATTTCCAACTTGGACAGGGGAAAGCTAGCGAAAATTGCTTGTTACAGGTCTCTGAAAACAAGGAAATAGAGCTGGTTTTTCAGTTTTGTGTGTGGCTGTCTCTGCATTAACCCATCAGTCAGGAATATGGCTGCTTGCCCACAAACAGATTAGGGGTTTTTTTTTTATTGATATTGCCACCTCAGAAATGTTATGGGGCCCAGCCTTAATATAACACATTACATCTGGTTTATATCAATAGAAGCTTTGATCTAGCTGTTAGGATCACTCTCGTGATGTGAATTTTTAAATGTGCGCATGCATATGAAAATATTATTGAGCTTAGATATATTTTATTTATTTATTTTTTCAGATTGATGGGAATACCCGTCCTGGGCTGTAAGTGTTGTGCAGTTAATTAAACCGTCGCCCTGGCCCATCCAAATACCCGTCCACACCTTTTTCAGCTCCATTAACCAATTCAGCCGAGCCCTGGAAGAAACCTTAGGGAAATGGATGAGCTTTACAGTGTGTACCAACGGTACACAAATATCTGTTCCTTGTGTTACATTAATGCTGAGGGAGTCCCAAATAAGGATCAGAGTCCTGTTTTGCTAAGCACTGTACAAACATGTCATTTAAGGAAAGAGGGGGGAAGAAAAAGACTGTCACTGCTTCAGAGAACTTGCCGCTATTCCTGTTCTGTGTCACAAACCTAATAAACGAATTTTTTTTAAGGAGAAAGTAGGTGATGTGGGTAGTCAACAGTAAATGTACCTTTTGGTCGTGATCCTGCCGTCTTTACTTGGGTAAAAGTTTTTTGGAAGGCCGTGTAAGGACTGCAGGATCGGGCCCTTCATGAATTGGGGGACGATCGTGTACGACTGACACATGATGTAGTGAAGAGAAGCCATGAGTGGACTGTGCATAGTTAACTCCGGTGCAGCTGTGTCGTCCAGTGGGTAGAGCAAAGGGCTCAAGGGGAGCCTGGGAAGAGGAAGCCTGATACTGACTGACTCTGTGACCTTGAGCAAATTACTTCACCTCCTTTTGCATTAGTCCTTCCAGCTGGAAAATTGGGTTAAAAAATAATCAGGAGCCTCCCTGTAAACCAGATGCTGCCTCTGAGCAACGTCTTCCTGGGTGAACAAACTGCAGCGAGAATGTGGAGCATCTTGGCCACTGGAGGGAAATGCCCATGGGAGGGGACAGGCTGCCTAGGAGAATGAGAGTTTCTGGCTTTAGAATTCCATCTTCAGGGTGAGGACTTTGGGGAACCGCAGGGAGGATGCAGACCCTGGGGACAGATAGCTCCGCAGACCCTGGACCCTTCCCCACTTGTGCCACTCTGTAGGCTGCTGTCGCACTAGCACTCCTAGGGAACCATGCTGCTATTAGGCATCTTTCCCCTGTGCAGGAGCCACAGTGGGGGAGGTGTGGGGGTGAATGCTACGGTTAACTCCCACTGGGGCTGGAGGGCTGTGTGCTTAAGCACATGCCTACTTCCCCTGTTCCACCCCTGCTTATCCCCTGATACCATGCAGAGCGCAAGCCCCATGAAACTGGGCCAGAGGGGCTGCTGTGAAGTGGGGAGAGCATGTCATTCAGCCAGCGCTGCTCCTTCTGTCATAGCTTATTATGGGGCATTTCAGCCTTTGCTCTGCAGATGGGAGCACCTAGGTTGTAGTTATTGGTGTAGTTATAGAAACACAGACGTATTGATTTATTTTTGGCTGCCTTAATACACAGACCCCGTTGTATTTAACCCAATAGGAATTTGCAAACAGATATATAGTTTTCCATGTGCTAAATTCATAAAGAGCAAAGAAGTTAATAAAACCCAGCCTAGAGAGCGAGGATAAAGAAACATGCCTGCTGGGGGTGGGGGGAAAATAGAAAAACGGGGCTAGTCCATTACCCCAAGTTGATAAAGATCTCTTGGCCAAAGCAGCTCTTTAAATGTAATTTTAAAAAATTCTCCTCCGCATGTTATTGCTGAATTATATTGTAATAGGCTGCAAAGAGCTGCTGCAGGAAAGCGCTTGCTGTAACTCGAGCTCCTTCCTGTTGACTAAAGGTCAAGCACAGCCCCATGCTGTTTCTGGGGCTGTTCTGAGTAACTGGTTTAAAAGAAAAAAAAAATCTTGTTTCATGGTACCAGGAGTGCTAACCAAAATCCAAAAGGAAATAACGTGGCAACTGCAAAGAAGCACCAGAAGAAATTGTTTCATTCCATGAAATCTCTCACTGTTGCATTACTACCTCTGCTAGCAATGGGAAGAAATGCTGATGTAATAAAGAGTCAAGCTGTTGGCAGTCATCACCAGTGTGCTCTCTTTTAAGCTCTCTTGTAAGCTCTTGGTGGCAGGGACTGTTCCTTAGTGTTATGTTTGTACAGCTCCTAGCACAACAGGCTCCTAAGTGCCATCTCAGCACAAACCACTAATGGTGATAATCTAGACTTGCAGCATTAGATGACATGGTGGTAAAAATACCTCAGTGCTCTGTCTATTCTAATACCAGGGGTTGGGTTGGGGAGGAAGAAAAGAGACATCACTGGGAATTTTGCTGGCACCAGAACAGCAGGATCTGGCCCTGTTTGATTATTTATTGACTTTTATGTGGACTTGGTTGAGATCTGCATGCTTTCAAGCTCGATGTGACGTGCAGTAATAATGGACACAAAATCCATAATGCCAGGCAAAGCATCCCAGTTAGAGGAGTTGCAGTGAACAAGTCACAGTATTCCAGTGTAAATTTAAAATACTAGGGTCAGTGTAGGAGTGTAGACATGTTAATACAATGCACTCCAAGGCAAAGGGAACCTAGCTTGTCCAGAGATGCTGAAAACAGCATTGAATAGGTGGTTGGCTTTCTTGGTTTAATTGTGCTATGTGGTGGCAGCAAAGCTGTTAATGAGACACAAACTGTGCACAGGCCTCCTGAACGTCCATAAAGAAGAACTCAAAATGTCGGCCCTGCGTAAAAATAGCCGGTTAAAAATTGCAACAAGAGAAATATTTGGATGGATCAATGGAATGTTTGTTTTATTTTTTCCACTCGAAAGAGAGAGACAGAATGATGTGTGTGCATATAAAAGAGACTGAAAGGAGCCAAAATCCTGCAGCACTGAAGCAAGTAGCCACTAGATCACGTAATGGTCATGAGAAATGGGGATAAAATGTATAGAAGAATAGGAAGCATCTTCCGACAACTAGTAAGACATTTGAGTTTCAGCCAGAATCAGATAGGGAGTATCCTGCGTTATACTGGGCAAGACCTGATGGAAATGGGATGTGAGCCAGGGCACAGGACCTTGAGAATCCTGAGACAAGGATGTACAGCAAAGGGACCAGCTATGCTGGCCGGCCACTTGATAAAAACGTGTCCAATACCGGAATGCTGTCGTTAGAGTCTTCAAAGGCAAGTATGCCATCATACCACTGAAGGCCAGGGCTACACTTTAAACTTACATCGGTGTAACTCTGTCACTCAGGGGTGTAAAAAATCCACACCCCTGAGCAACGCAATGATACTCACCTAACCCCTGGTGTAGACAGTGCTAGGACGACAGGAAAGCTTCCCCCATCCACCTAGCTACCGCCTCTTGTGGAGGTGGATTAATGACGCTGACGGGAGAAGCTCTTCCATTGGTCAGTGTAGCAGCATCTTTACTGAAGCCCTACAGAGGTGCAGCTGCAGCGTTTTAAGTGTAGACCTGCCCTAATTGTCGTGACTTGCGTATAACAGCCTGGCAGACCAATCGTGGGGAAAGATAAAGACACCGTACCCTACGGTTAACAGAAGAGTCATTTGATTTGCTTTTCTATTGCTCGGGGTGTTGTGTTTTGCCTTGTACTGCTAAGAGCTGCTGTAGCAGACTGCTGCCATAAACTCCATCGTCTCTCCTTTCAGTAAAGGTCAAGTGATCAAGTGCAGATCTGCTCTTTTACTCTATATGCGTGCGTGTGTGTTTGGGGTCTTTATTAATCTTTATCATGATTGACTATTGTTGATGGGCCTGAGCTGCAAGATTTGAATCTGGATACTACCCCCCCAAAGGTCAGAGGTGTTTGGATCCAGGGTTTTGGCTTTGACTTGAAATTAAGGTGTCTGTTCCTCTCCACGTTGAGTAGTCTACTGAGGGGTGAGAATGTCAGCAAACCTGAAGCCTCCCCTTGCGCCCGTGGTAGTGTTTAACGCAGGTCTGAATGACTACACGTGAGGGGCAAGGCAATAGACAGTCGGGTCCCTTGTGCCTTTTATCTCACCCCTCCCACTTTTATTTAAAGTAACCTTCCTGCCAGGAATGTGTTACCAAGTGATAAAGGGTTAGTGATCCTGCTTTGCAAACAGACTGGACTTTCTGGGCGTTTCCCCCTTGCAACTACTGCTGCAGATAACTTTATCACGAGAAAAAGTGACGACCCACTTGTAGAGTTGCGGATGATGGAGGGGAGGCATTTACCATTGCAGGGAGGGGAACCTGAATGGGAGGTGACAGGTCAGAGGCAACCACTCAAAAGCTGATGCTACAAGCACCTAACATGATTTAAAAAGCATCTGCGGTGCCCAGGTGTGTGTTCCTCTCGCTACGCAGAGACCAGAATAAAAGGCAGCAGCACTGCAGTCAGCACGGCAAGGCAGCCTGAAAGTACGGCATCCCTATGCCAGGCGTTCCCCTTCTGGGAAAGCGGGAGGAGCTTTTTTAATCTCCTTCCCTTTATCCCTCTTCCAGTTGACCTCTTGGGTTCAGTAAATGACATTTCAGGAGGCTTCAGGAGTGAGTGAAGAATGAGGAGCCTCCCAGGGAGTCAGAAATTCTTTCCACCTAAGAGCAAACTTTACAATCTCTGCCAAAGAATCCGTAATTATTATTCATTTACCTTGATCTTTTATAACCTCCCCTGTCCAAATCTACATACCATCACAGGGGGGGTTTCAGGCTGGCTCTTGAGGCCCAGCAAACCCGTTCCTTGGTCCAAATCTTGTGGCCAGTGCTGAAAAAAATCTCAGCCCTCTTGGGCCTGATCCTGCGCCACTAAGGGGAGATGGCACCCGCCCCCCCCCCCCCACATCCTTGCGGCGTTCTTACACTGGCCGTGCGTTCCTGGAAGTGAATGGATTTTTTGCCTGAGCAAAGACTGAGTGAATGTGTGGCATTCCGTATGCCAATGCTGACATGTGTCTGCTGTATTTTGGTTGGTGTGGAGATGGGGCGGGGGGGGGGGAATACAAAGAGAGGCTTTAAATCCATCCAAAATAAGTCAGTGTCACTTCTTTTGGGAGGGTTGGACCACCCCCGTCCTCCCCAGAAGGCTGCTCTCAGGGCAGAATCCTGTTTAGGGAAGAGCTTGTTTGCACTGGGCATATTTTCACCAATGCAGACTCCCAGTGTAGATGCACTGCACTGGTATCCCTTTCTCTGCTCCCCCTCTTTCCTCTCCCTCTCCCTAACAGGGTGTCCTTGTTTGCTGTCTCTTCCCCTGACTAGTGTGGGGGTGTGGTGAGGGTTCCTGCTGTGAGCTCCAGCACTTCCACCCTCCTGCCGCCCTGGGAGAGACCCAGACAAGCTGCATGACTCATCCAGTCTCAGCTGCATCCTGGGGCTGCTTGTGGGGAGATGAAAGACCCCCGTCCCCAAGCAAGGCAGCCAGGCAGCGAGGGTGGGGGCCGCAGCTTGGGTTCCTTCTCATTTCAGAGCCCACGGCTAGGAAACTAGCAACGTCTCTATGCAGTGCAGATGAGGTGGTTTTCGGTTGGGGTTGGGAGGGAGGGCGTATGGTGGGGAGGGAGGAATGGATCTGTCCTTTGTGGATCTCCACTTTTAACTGAAAATCCCGGAGGGCCGACTCATCCTGCCATGCCTTGCCATGAGCTTGTACGTTACATTAGGGCTTCATGCTGCTGCAGGGCTGATGCAGCGTGGCAGTTGGGCCTTAAGATGGCCCTTTGTGCCTCAGTTTCCCCATTTGTAGAATAAGGATGTGCTAATACTCTCCTCATTGAGGTACTCAGGAGCTTAATAGTGCCTTTAAGGCCCAGCCCAGCGTTGGCAGGCGGGATTCCTCTGAAGGTTCCTGTTGCTCACGAGGAGCATGTGCGTGCCGTTCAGAGGATGCAGTGTCTTGCACCCCGGAGCGTCTGGAGGGAGCAGTCCCTGTGCTCGTGAGGATGCTGGGGCTGCACTTGTGCCCGGCACTTGCATCGGGGCATGTGTACTCGCTGTGGCTGTACCTGTGGATCAGCGGGGTCCTACCTGATTGTACAGCATGGTGAGATCCTTGGGTGAGTGCCAGTCCACATTTGTGACTGGCAACAGCCCTGGCTGGCCTGCAGTGCTCTGGGCTCACTCTTCAGCCAGGAAAGCTGATTTAAATGGCTTAGAATCTTCCCTCTGGATTTTCTCTACCCAGCCCAGATGACAGCCCTGCAGCACTGCCTTTAGAAAAGGATCCCAGCAAGGCGAGGCTGGAGGGGCAAGTTCTACTCTATACCCCTCTCCCTGATGTTTTCCAGACAGAAATGGGACCAAGTGGTTACCTGTAGCCCATGGAAATATGCCCTTGGTGTAGACCAAGATAATCAAGGGTGAAATATGCCCCTGGGCAGAGAGCCAGCACCAGGCCTGCATGCCACTGAAGTCCCACTTACCACCTATTCTGTGGATTTAAGTGGCGCATGGGCTTATGCTGGCCCTGGTGCAGGGGTGAATAGCACCTGGAGCCCTGGAACACAGGAGAGCCTCTGCTCTCCCCTCCACCTGCCTCAGGGAAATGGATTCAGAACAATAAGGTGTTTGAGGTCAGAGTTTTTTAACTGAGCCCCAACCCCATCTTCCTGCCTCCCATAACTGTGCCTGTAGACATGCGTGAGGCCGCGTGTGTGCGAATCCCCCCCAAGGCTGTTCTGCGATCCCATTAACCTGCCAAGTGACAGTTCACTCTCTGTGGGTTTAGTCTTTGTCAAACCATATAGATATTACTCATCTTCTTGACTAATTCCCCAAGGAGGCCCCTAAAGAGATTTAGAAAATGAATCCTCTGTCGCTCTGGGGCACAAAGCGTCATGTATGTTTTCTAAATTTGGCTAATGAGAGCAGATGCAGGGATGGACCTCATCTTAAACTGCAGAGAGAGGCCCTCACAGGGTTAATTTTGCACCCGTTTTCTTTTGTAGCAATGGCTCTGGCACCCTTGTGGGGGCAGTTTGCTTAAAGCTTCTATTGTTGCTGCTATTTGTATTATCGAGCCTTGGAACAGGACCCCATTGTGCAAGGTGCTGTACAAACAGAGCAAAGACAGTCCTTTGTGCAACACTTTGAAAAGGTATCCCTGAATATCTCCGTAAAAGGCCAAGGCTGTTAACTGGAATTGGTGATTTAGGAAAGTTTGTGATTTTAATAATATGCACTTATAAAACTCCTTTCTATCACTGGCTGAAATGCAACAGATAAGGACAGGAAGTGGAGAAGAACTCTGTATTCTGTTGAAACTATGGTGGAAATCAGAATGACAGAATGTATTTAGCAAAACTGATATTCAGCTGGGACATTGTTCTTATTAATAAGTCTAATCTTTATACAACACACTGTGTTGTATAATGACAAGGAGTAATCGGGACCTTGGTTCTGCATCTTCTTATCCAAAAATCCAGCACCTCCTGCAGAAAAAGTGTACCCTAGCATATTGATCCAAAAAGGAAGAGTACTGCCTATTGAGTCACAAACTCCAGTTCCCTCCACAGGCTGATTTTTCCCTTGAAAGTGTCCTATCCAGGTACTTTCCAGGTTCAGCTCTACTTAGCTTGTGAAATGGGAGTGCAGCTTGAGGTGGTACGACTGTAGGCTAGAAAGGAAAAGCATTTGCACTGAAAGTCTAGTGGTTGTTATTTCTTCACTAACAATAGATTTTAGAAAAATCTGGTTCAGTCAAAATAAACCGGCAGCAGCAAATCACTGAATTTAGAGGTTTCTTGGAGCAGATATCTTTTATTTTGAAAAAAAAAATTATGAGACTCCAATAAATAGTTATGGGCAAGTTAAGTCAACTTGGTTTTATGTACATCAGACAGCTCACCAGCATGGTGGCTCTGAGTGAAAGAAACTCTTAGCTTTGGTTCAAAATAAGCGTAGGCCAAGTGGGTAGATTGGTTTTTCATGTGACTGTCTTGGAAATCTCTCCGTGGTAGAAGTGTTGCCGGAAGCCATACAGTACCACCCCCAGTTCTGCATCACTTAGTTGGTAGAGGTGGGTGAACACCTTGTGTGTTTCCCACCACAAAGTGGTTAATGCCAAAAAGGGGAGACACTAATGTGTAGGCAGAACCCTTCACCTTTAAAACATACACACACACACACACACACACACAATGTTTTTTTCCGTTTAATTAATTTTTTTCCCTCTTGTGGTTCCCACCAGAGTTGTATATTTTCCCCTTCTCAGATATCATTCCCCGTGGTGCTCTCTCCCACCCCCCGCCAGCTTCTTCCTTTTATCTGTTTGATGAATTATTTACCTCTCTTGGTTTTTTCAGTCTCCTGGTGTTTTTTTTTCTTTTTTGTCTTCAAAACAGACAAGCCCCAGTGCTCCTTGAACACGTTCCCCATCTCACTGAGGAGGTCTGTTTATTAGTAAGTGGAAAACACTAGTGGTTGGCAGTCATTTGTTTCCTGCCTTGGTGTTGTATTTGTATACAGGACATCATATATGATGCAACATCTGTGTATCTGCACATCCTTTCTCATGTGACAAGTATGTAAATAGCATATTTCCATGTTGTGATTATTATTCCATATGCTTGTTGTGCTAGCACCTAGAGTAAAAGACAGTCCCTGCCCCCAAATGCTTGCAGACTTAAAAAAAAGACATAGCAAAAGCATGCGACAAACAAGTAGGCTGGGGCAGTAATCAAATAATGGTTGTATGTGATTCCTAGCCAAGCTTAGCAGTGATGTCAAAAGGCTTCTTCTGTAATTTGCATGTGATGCATAGGAAGGGTTTTTCTATATAGGTGAATTGGTGGTCTGAGTGCATCATAGGACTGTGAGTCAGGACTCCTGGGTTCCTTTCTTGGCTATGCCACTGATTTACTATGTGATCTTGAGAAGGTCACTTAACCTTTCTGCCTCTTAAATGATTGTAAAAATACCTTTCCGGGTATAGTGAGAACTACTTACCATTCGTAACGTGCTCTGGGAACTTTGAGGGAAGGGCTGTAGGGAAGCACAAAGTATTAGACTTATTATTATGTAGCTGAGCTTCAGCAGTTTTATATCATGTTTATAAAATCAAAAGGGAGGGTTTTTTTTATTTTATAGGCTGCTTTAAAGTGTGCCTTGCAAAGCCATTCATCTCCTTCACACCATTCTGGTTTTCGGTGCCGTTCTGGCATCTATAGTCTACTCTGGTTTTTATTTATTTATTTTTTTTTAAGTTCCAGGCGGCCTAGTGGCAGTTCACTGTCCTGTAATTCAGAGGATGTGGGTTAGATAGCCACTTCGGTCTCTTCTAGACTGGCAGGACTGAGTATGCAGGAAAGGCACCTGAATGAGGACTTGGCATTGAGAGCTTTCTCATCACTAAGCAGTGATATTGCCGGCCCAAGTAGGGGCTGTGGGGCCTTTAAAATGAGTTCTAGCTACTGTATTTCTAGACTGGCAACTGTCACGTAGTTATTCATGAGAGCCTGTAAAGGCTCAGCCAAGATTTGGGCTCCATGGCGCTAGGCAACCAAACAGACACCTAGAAAGAGGCAGTCTCTGCCCCTGAAGAGCTTATGGTCTAAATGGCCAAGACAGACAAAGGGCGGGAGAGGAAATGGAAACCCAGAGAAGGGAAGGGATTTAGCCAGGGTATCCCAGCAGTTTAGTCACAGAGCAGGGAACACGCAAGACTTTTGGGTCTCAGTCTGCTGTAGGGATGTAAATAGCGTTTAAAAAAAGTGACTGTTGAAACTATTAAAATTGTATCGGTTTAACCGTATACTGTTAACGAGTTTACAACATGGGTGCGGGAACTAGAGGTGCAGCGGTGCTGCAGCACCCCCAGGTTTCACACAGGGTCCCGGCTGCGGGCCTGGGGTCCCGGCCGCCGGCCTGGGGTCCCGGCCGCCGGCCGCGGGCCTGGGGTCCCGGCCGCCGGCCTGGGGTCCCGGCCGCGCACATTAGGCATTTAAACATTAACTGAATAAGTTACTGGTAAGACTGATGCTTATCGGTTAACCAGTTAACATTTTACATCCCTAGTCTGCTTTCCTGCCCACTGTACAGTGCTGTCTCTCAGGGGATTCAAAGCAAGTTGGAAGGTAGAGATGTCTTTAGCAGGCTACAAGAGTGTGGTGAATTCAGTAGAAAACAAGGGCGAGGAGCACTTTATGCCTCAGGCATGGTGGGTCCCGACTATCTTTTTTATTAGGAGGAAGGCCGCATAACGCTGCAGTTGAAAAAGATGTATTAAAACTCCAATGAGCTCATATAGTTGTTTAAATTCAGATATTTTTGTTTGATTTGAAATCCTATTTAATGGTCCAGATCCCGCCCTGCGAAGCTGGGGTGGGTAACTGCATGTAATCCGTGTCATTACAGGGGGAGGTATTTGCTCCAGATAGTTGACTTCCTCTGCTGTGTGTCTTTCCCCCCACCCCCCAATACTAAATTCAGATCTTCTTACCTTTGTACGTGCCTCTTTACAGTGCCAGGGTTGAGAGGCCTTTACCCCATAAACTCAGTCAGTATTAAATTAAACATACACCTCTCCCTGCCCTGCAGGCTGTTAACTTCCCACCCCACCCATATAATAATCCATTGTAGTCTAAATAGAATAATTTGCACGTGGATCCCAATTCAGTGCAATTCATTTCCATCCCTGCGGGAGTGACCTTCAAAACTTGCTTGAAGCTCTGTCTCAAAAGTCATTTTCTCATTAGTGGAAATGAAAAGTATTGTGGGCCTGTCAGTCTGCCTTGTGTACCTTTTGAGGGGTGCGCACAGAACAGTATTTATGAGTTCCTGTACATGAACCAGACCAGGCCTTCTTAATCCCGCTCAGTTTTATAAAAACCCTTCCCCCCACCTCCCCAAATTCCAAAAGGCCCTGTGAGCGAGTCCACTGCCCAGATGTTTGAACGAAAGTGGCTGCCGCTTCAAATGCTTTGGATGCCTAGACATGTGGGTGAATCCAGATTGGATCAGCCGTTCCCTGACGGTATGACATCTCCTGCTGTCCTTGTTTAGGGAAATGACTGTTTGCTTCCCCTGTCCCGCTGATTATTTTATCCTTTGCTCATTGGGCCAAATTCACCAATGGTGTAGCCTCATTGCAATCCAGCTGAATTACCCCGCGGTGGGAAGGGAGGAGAGGCAGCTATTTGGCCAGGGTGCTGCTGTTATGTCACTGTCGCTCCCTAATTGCTGACAGATCAGCTTCAGACCACCACATATGGAGTTAACTACATGGGTGGGTGGGTTTCTTCGTGCGTGTGATGCTGTCAGAGTTCTGGGAATCTTGTCTGCTAGGCAGACAGGATGTGATGGGAAGAGGTGGGGTGGAGTGATCTGCACACACCATTTGTATCTGCCGATGCATGTGCAGGAAGGAGAACAAAATGGCCCACAAAACACAACGTGATCTGGGAGCCAAATGCTCCGGTGTTTTAATGCTGGCTGCACGTGTGCCGTTGGGCACATCACTTAACACTCGCCCTCCCCCTTGCCTCTGTGCTCCAGATGTAAAGCAACAGTGATGCTTACCTTGCGGGAATGGGGATCAGCTTGGCACCAGTGTGTGAGCTGGGGAAAAGGGGGAAGGGTTCCCTCCAACCTTGGTGATAGCCGTGCTCTCTTGTGCACCCTGATCCATGGGAATTGCTTGAGATTAGCACCAGTGCTGGCTCAAATCTCACTGCAGGGACCCTGCTGTACCCCTCAGTACCTGACCAGTAGGGCTAGGCTGACCTAGAGCAAACTGTACCCTTTCGAGGGATGCAGCAGGGGCTTTTCTCACCCATGTTGCACCATAAGGTGTGGGGTCTATGTGTATCTCTCTGAAGCATAATCTCAAGAGCACTCTCTGCATAGCCACCTTCCAGGGGGCTGTGTCTACACAGCAGCAATCTAGCATGATGCTCTGAAGGGCAAAAACACTAAATAATATTATTTGTATTATGGTATTGCCAAGATCTGGGCTCCATTGTTCTAGGTGCTGTACATACACATGGAAAGAGACAGTCCTTGCCCCCAAGGAGTTTACAAGACAGACAAAAGGTGGGAGAAAGGAACTGGTATTATCCCCATTTTACAGATGGGGAACTGAAGCACAGAGAATAAGCAACTTGTCCAGAGCTGGGGATTGAACCCAGGTCTCCTATGTCTCTGTTTGAACCACAGCCCATCAGAAGGGGAAAGAGGTGCAGGGATGTCCCCATCACGGAAGCCTTTGGGACAGGGAATATGCAGTACATAACAAAGTGGCTTTGTTCACTTGAGAGACTCTCTTAAGACAGCAGTTTATTTCCCAGGTAAACATGCTATTGAATTGCCCTGTCTGTTACCGATATTTACTTTTAGCTGTCATCCGAGACATATCATGGGCATCTCTGTAATACCGTGGAGGGGAGGGGAGGAAGCCAAACCTTCCTGTTCTGCTTCCAGTCCCCAACTTCAGTCACCCAGGGGTCATAATAACTGTAGATTATGTGCTTGGGTCTCCAAAACTACAGGAAATCGCTCTTTGTTACATGGAAAATAAAGCAGTCTATGGGGAAAATAACCATAAATGTTCATTATTTGTACAGGAAAATCAATTTGTAGGCCAATTGACCAAATAAAGTAATGCAATTTGCTGGAAAATCCCCAGGTGTGGCAGGCAAATCATCGAGTGGAAAAGGCTGCTTTGGTTCTCCCAGGTAGTCTTTGGTGGGTTGGGGGCCAAGAGGTGGGGGGAAATGGAAGAAAGCTGAGGAAGTGGAGCATGAGAAAAAATGCCTTTTACACAAGGGCTGTGCAAGCCAGCTGGAGGGAGCTGGCTAGTGGTGGGGTACAGAGGGGAAACATCGTCCCTTTCTTCTCAGGAGGGGCAAAGGGGTCTGATTGAAAAGCAGTGTGGTCTAGTGTTTGGAGCAGAGAAGACTAGGATTCTATTTTTGATTCTGCCACGGACTTTCCGTATGACTCTAAGTGAGTTTCTTAATTGACACCATGCCTCAGTCTGCCTGCCTGTGAAATGGGGATAATATTGAAGCTACTTTAGGGGGGTGTTGCGCGTCTTAATTAGGTGGTAGATTCTCCACCACTTGTTGTCTTTAGATCAGGACTGGATGTCTTTGTAAAAAACCCCTGGTCTAGTTCAATCACAAGTCATTGGACTTGACAGTAATTGCTAGGTGACATTCTCTGGCCTGTGTTATTTATGCAGGATGTCAGACTCGGTTCTCAGGTCCTTGAAATGTTCTGTAGAAATAGCAAGTATTCTTCAAACTATTGCACCTTAGAACCTGCGTACAAATTGCTTGCTCTGGGCTTTTTTTTTTTTTTTTTTTTTGGAGTTGCTTAGTTTTGGTTGGTTCAACTGCTGCTCTTTGGTGGTGTCTGCTTGCACGTCCAAATCTCGTGTCTTACTCCAAGTTGAAGGGACTTTGATACTCCTTTACAAAATTCCTTGTTCAGTGCTGAGCCCTCTTTGATCACTCACTTCTGTGTCTCTGCAGGGGTTTGAAAACCATATGCTGGGGACTTCATACGACTTGTCCCCTTGTGACGGTTCTTGGGGCACCCAGGACAATGAGTCACCTTGTTAACCCCTGTATCCAGCATGAAGGAGTCTTGTTTGTGGTAATGGGATCTTATCTCCCTACACCACTTGCCTTTCAGCCACTCTAGCATTCTCTTCCAGGCTATTCCAAGTCTGTCTGTGCCTTGCAGGTTAACAAAAGATGCACCTTGGGCCCTGAGTCCCTTTGAATCATTCCACTATGATATCTAGACCCTGACACTGGCAACTCACAGAAGTCCTAGATCCTCTGCCCTCAAAGGAGCAGTGTACCCCAATTTACCAGTTTCACCTTAAGGCTTGTGAGCCCTTATAACAAAAGAAGAATACATTTACAGGTGAGTCGCATCATATGTGCATTTAACTTACGTGAATTCAACTATATGCGCTCTGCAAAAAAAAGAAAAATAACAAGATACCTGTAAATAGTGCAGGCGATTCCACCCACCATTCCACTCAATGAGCGTATGCCCCAGAGTGAGCGTGAGATGGGAGATGTGAATCTGCTGTTCCCTCAGTCAGCCTCAGTTCCCGCATGCCTCTCCTAGTGTGAGCATCTCGCCGCGCTGAGTGTGATTCTAGTGTTTAAAGATACTTTACGTATTTTTCGTACAACATGGCCCCTAAACGCAAGCCAACTACTTCATCTGGTGCTCAGCCGAAGAAACAGTGCTCTGTTCCAACGCTGGAGGAAAAAACTGGCTGTGTTGGACTTATTGAGAGACAGTATGTCAGTCTCCAACATGGCGCATAAATATGTCCACAACGAATCTAGCATCCCTGCCATCAAGATTTGAGAGAGAGAAATTCTTCAGGGCTTGGCATCAGGTGCTCCAATAACTGCTAAGGTGATGAGCCAGGCGCGGGATAAGACTTTAATGAAGACTGAAAAGGCATTAAACATATGACTGGAAGACATGAACTGTAAACGTATGACTATCGATGGCAACACGTTGCAAGAAAAGGCTCTTAGCCTCTACGCGCTGTTCAAACCTCCCGCCGAAGAGGGACAGACTTCTGATGAGAAGGAATTCAAAGCCAGCTAAGATTGGCTTAACAGTTTTAGGAACCGCTTCAGCCTCAGAAACGTGCAGGCTACTGGTGAAGCTGCATCTGCCAATGAAGAGGCAGCAAAAGCCTACCGCAAACAACTAAAGAAAATCATAAAAGAAAAGGGCTACCTTCCAGAACAAGTTTTTAATGCTGACGAGACTGGGCTCTTCTGGAAAAAAATGCCCCAACCACACTTACACTTCAAAATCAGAAAGACAAGCCCCTGGCTTCAAAGCAGCTAAAGACCGTGTGGCTGTGTTGTTTTGTGGCAATGAGGCTGGGCATTTAATAAAGTCGGGCTTGCTCTACAGGGCTGCAAATCCCCGTGCCCTAAAAGGCAAGAACAAAAATCTCCTGCCTGTGTTCTAGCAATCAAATAAAAAGGCTTGGGTGATGGCAGCATTGTTTCTGGATTGGTTCCACAAGTGTTTCATTCTGGAGGTCAAGCAGTACCTCCAAGAGAAAGGACTTGACTTTAAAGTGTTGCTGATCGTAGACAATGCTCCTGGCCACTCTGCGGCACTCCGGTTTGCGCATAATGACGTTGAAGTTGTCTTTCTCCCCCCCAATACCACCTCCAACCTCTCAACCAAGGCGTGATTCGCTGTTTCAAGGCCACGTACATGAGGTGGGGGGACAACAACCTCCTGCCTGAATGGTTCATCACTGAGAAACATTATCTCCTGGGGACTAACTTTTATTCCAGGTTCACCAAGCATACTTTCAACAGAAATATACTATTAAATATTACTGTACATGCACCTTGCAATGATGATTGATCTTGACAAGTTACGAGCTTTCTGTAGATACTTTACATGCTACTGTTTATGGATAAATACGCTGTGTTTGGTGTAGTGAGTTTGTCAGGTCTGAGTGAAAGTTGTTTCCAGAGAACAGGGGACTCTTTGCCAAGGGCCTCTGTGTCACGCTCATGTTCTCCATTTCAGGATTACTTGCTTTGTCAGGAGCTTTGGGAGAAAAGCGCCCATTATTTAACTCCTCGCCCCAATGAGTTAGAAAAACAAGGGGTGGCTAGTATCTAGTGGGGAAATGCTTCTTGTTGGCCAGCCAGGAGGTGATGGGACTGTTCTGTTGTGGTGTTTTGCACGCTGTAGGACAAGCAGGCTCAGATTCAAGGAGCTCACTGTTTCAGAAGCTGCCACGGGACTGGCTGTCGTCTTGGTTGTAACTTGAGTAGTGACTCATGAGCAGGAGGAAGTGGCCATTGTTAGGACCATTGTTAACTGTCAGGCTTCCCATTTGTGAAGAGCCCTTTGAAGGGGTAGGTATGGAGGTTCTTAGGCTCTGTCAGACCTTCTCTGCTCCTTGCTGGAGGCGTCAGCACCCTGACGCTAGGGTTGCCACCTGTCCGGGTTTTGGCTTCTGTGTCTGGTTGCCATTTAAGGTTGCCAGGTGCCTGGTTTTCGACTGGAAAGTCCGGTCGAAAAGGGGACCTGGCTCAGCTGGGGCCGCCTCCCAACTGCAGGCAGGCTCCTTGTCAGGCTGCAGCAGCTCCTGTTCCAGCCCCGGAGCGCCCATCGGGGGTGGGAGGAGGGAGAGGGAGGTGATCCAGCGACCGACGAGGGGAGGGGGGAGAGGAGGGAGTGATGGGGCGGGGCCTTGGGAGAAGAGCGGGGAGGGGGTGGGGCTTCAAGGGAGGGGGTGGAGTGAGGGCGTGGCATCGGGGGAAGAGGTGGGGTTTGGGGGAAGGGACAGGGCCTCGGGGGTCCAGTTACCAGGAATTAGAAAGGTGGCAACCCTACCTGACACCCTTGGCTCAAGGAAAATCCGCTCAGAATGGGCTACCCAACTGGACAGTCCTTCAGAGGCCTGGAGGAAATACTGACCAATCCGGAGCCCGGGGGGCCAGTAAAGAAGCCTTTCCTGCTCCTTCTCCTTCTCACTGGCAGAGCTTGGGGAGACTGGAACAGTGGAGTCGCTCCTCAGTGCTAGCCCAGAACCCCAGGTTTTGCCTTCAGGTGCTACAACATAGTGCTTGCGTCTGAGGTTTTGTTCAAGCGTATGGCGTGGTCCAGCCTGCTCAAAGCAGGTGGCCGAAACTTGTGGCCTAAGGCAGGGGATGCCTGCAGTACCCCTCTTGGTCCCACAGTGCGGCATTGCAGAGCAGCCCTACCTGCCCCAAGCTAAGAGCGCTTTATTGGGTATGAAATAAAAACGAGGATGGGGTGGGTCACACAATATAGAGTAAATCTTCACTGGGGAGAAGAGGCAGATCCAACGAGGGAAAGGTAAGTTGGTGTCTTCCCTGTGCTCTTTTCTGCCATAGTTTTGTGTCTGGCCTAAGATTTTGCTGATTCTCCTCAAATCAGCGCCTGGCTGTTCAGTCCTCTTCGCTTAACTTCGCTCAGTCCTCACTTACAACACCCCTTGTGCGTCCTGGCTGGGCCGCAAGCCTTCTGTGATATTGCACCTCAGCCCTGTCCTGCCGCACCCCCGCCGTCCGGTACGGAGTCTCCTGAGCACAGAATTCCGTCGGTGCTCTGCGATGTGGGCTGTTGTGTACTTCCCACTCGGATGAGCCCAGCATGCTCTTGTCACTGCTGAGGCTGGCTTTGAGCCAAGACAGGCATTCTGGGGTCCCTAGACCCCGTCAGTGTTGCCATGAAGAGCAGAATCAAGCAGGAGGAGCTTGACTGCTCTTCAGAGACTTCACAGAAACTAGGGATACATCTGCTCTGCAATTAGACACCTGTGGCTGGTCTATGCCAGCTGCAGGTTTTTTATTGCAGTGTAGACATACCCTAGGAGAACAGTCAAAATTGCTTCATGATCATCTGAATCAGACACTTACCTCTGCACTAAGGGGTGTGTGTGTGTGTGTGTTCATTGATTGATTTTTTTTCTTTAGGGAACACGTTGCCATATTTAAAGTGAACATATTATCCCTGGCTAGAGCAGGGCACCAAGAATCCTACATCTAGCTCTGCTGCTGAATCTCTCTGTGACCTTGTGCCAGTTACTAAACCTCTCTGTGTCTCAGCTTCCTTACCTGTAAAATGGGGATAAGTCTACTCACCTCCTCCCCACAGGGGTTGGAAGCCTTTAAATACCAAATGCTTATAAAGGGTTTTGGAGTCCTCAAGCTGCATAAAGGCAGCGTATTATTAGAGTGGGCCACACTGCTTCTTATTTGCTCAGCTTTTGTTTGCTTTCTGCTCTCTGTGGCTGGAAGGGAGCTGGAAGGACTGTATGGCTTTTTCTCATTCATGAGCTGCAGGTTTCAGAGTATTTTATTTTTAAGGAAGAGTCCCTTTCACGGCCTTCACCAAATGTGTCAGGAATATAGTTTGCAGTTACAAACTGCACCAGTTGTTCTCACGTGTGCGTATTGCCTGTTTGTTTGTTTTTTAAAGTAGTTGTAAAGTGCTATGTCTAATTAAACAAAAGCCATCTTGGAAACTTGAAAGTGATCCACTAAGGCACCTTTGGACTTTTCTTGTTTGCTTTGGAATTTCAAAGTTTCTTTGACCGGCCTTGGAGGACAGGATGGTTCTAAAGAAATCTTGCGGGCAGACCTGGCTACTGCCTACCCTCTAATTGGCAGCTTATCCTTTGACGTTCTCGAGCTGCCCTCTGATGCTGGCATTAAGCTTCCACCATTTCTGTGGACAGAGCTCATTAGGGCCTGGAAAGCCCAAATGGCTGTGTGTGTGTGTTAATGTAAGACTTGTAGCTTAAATGCCACGTTCTCAAATGGGACATCCACCAGCCAGGGAGGATGCTGCTGGGTGGTCCTGTCAGGGAGGCAGCTGCGGTTGATTTTTGGCACCAGCCTCCCACGGGAACTACCCGCATGCATTGCAAAGCTTCTCCGGTTACTCTGTCTCCGTTGTGTGAAGCAGCTGTTGTTTCTCTGACCTGATCAGCATGTCAGTTCGGCTGCTCCACTTTTGAGGGGAACTTCTGGGAAATCATGGTTGTCTTAAAAGACAAAGCCCTCTGTTAGTTTCCGTCTCTTTCTCCCTGCTACACCTGTGGGATTACCTGTTGAAACTGACAGTAGAATTGGCATAGTTGAGTTGATAGCATGGTGCTTTTTCGTAGAGGATCCAACAGGGGATCGGAAGTTAAGAAACCTGGGATTCTGTCCCGGACTCTTCCATGGATGAAGTTGTTTGGCTTTGGACAAGTCACTAAAGCCCATATTTTCAAATTGGCCATGGGTTTTGGGCACCCTGTTTTTTTGGCAGCCCAGCCTCAGACTCCTTTAGGCCTGGCTTTTCAAAGGTGCTGAGCCTCCCACAACTCCCAGTGACTTGACCTGTGGGTGCTCAGCACACCTGGAAATCAGTTTCAAATGGTCTCGAACTAGGCACCCAAAAAAATGGAGGGACTCTCAGTCAGTAGCCATTTTTGAAAATCTGGGCCTCAACAGCTCCATGCCTCAGTTTGCCCCTCTAAAATTAAGATGATAATTGGCCTTTGTAAAGCACAGTGAGATCTTTGGTTGAGGGCTATTGCTTCTCTTTCTATTAAAAGAACAATGTGTATATATATATTTTTCCCTTTAAGAAATGTTTCACTTTGCTTTTTCACCTCTATAAATATTGCCCTGTGTCACAGCAAAGGCTGCCAACAAGGAAAAACCACCTTTAGGGGCAGGGGAGGAGGTGAAAATTGCACCCTGTCCCCCACCGAAGCCAGTTCTGCCTGTTGAAAAGTCTGACAAGCAGAGGCTGGGCCCAGCGTGTCTTCTGAGGAGCAGCCCATAAGCGGAGAGCATGAGTCTGAGGAACATCCAAGAAAATACTTCCAGCAAGTCTCTCCACAACAAAATAAAAGTATAAACTCAGGGGCAATTCTCTCTCCTCTCCCGCACTGAATTCTTGGGGGAAGTGTGTGTTCGCTTAGTCCTGATGGGACAAACGTTGGAGTGAAATGCTAACTCCCAAGGGGGTGTGTGGGGGTCCTTTGGTCACTTCTCCTTCTCTTATCCAAGAAGTCCTATAGTATGGATTCTAAAGGGGAAGGGGAAATGTACAAGACAGTGTCCTTTAGCTCCTTGCCTCTTCAGTGAGGGAGCGGGAGGGAGGGAAGGGATTCAAATACAAAGAAAAATAACATAAGCTTTGCTTATCCTTAGAAGAAGGTAGCATCTGAGGCCAAAGCCTCATCTGGCGTAAGTTGACGTAGCTCCATGAGTGCTGATTTACATCGACTGGAGGTTCTGGCCTTACCTCTCTGCTTCCTCCTTTTAACGGAAGGCACGCACAGATTATTTAGCATGGGACCGCTGCGGGAAGTAATATCCAGCCTGCTCCTCGAGCTTCTTCCAAAGAGCCTTTGAAAACGAGTAGCTCCAAAAGACAAACGCTTTTCCCCACTCCTGAGCTCCCCCCACAAAGCTTAGGCGTTCCAAGTGGCTATTTCCAGAACAGAAGAGCTCCAGCTATAGTTACAAATTATCCTTCAAGCTTTATAATGTGTGCTGGAAGGTAATAAATGGGAAGTGTTTCCTTCTATTCACAAATCCGATTCCTCTGTTTCTTTACAGCTTCTACAAATAATATTGCTGTTGTCGATAAGCACAGCTATCACCTCCAGATTCTGAGCAGCTTTCACTTTGTTTTTAAAATGATTTACTTGTACTAAAGTAGAAGCCAGGGGCTCCCTTAAGCCAGACACACTGTAAGAAATGGTCCCTGCCCCAAAGAGCTTAACAGTCTAAATAGTAAATACGACAAAGGATGGGAGAAAAAAACATAGTGTCACTAACCTCATTTTAAGATGAGGAAACGGAGGCACAAAGAGGTCAAGTCATTTGTCTAAGGCCACACAGGAAGTCTGTGGTTGATCCAGGAATCATTTTATTGTTTGACCTCCCACACCCCCTCAAAAAAGAAGTTGAAAATGCCTTGAGAAGTGACTCTGGAGTGGAGTTGAGAGCCACTCTGTCGTACAAGTGCAGCCTTGAGCAGGGTAAAGTTCGCATCACCTTCAAAGATTGAAACCCAAGATTCTAAGCAAGTAAAGAACTCACAAGTCTGCCTTGTCATTCGTTTATGAGGCCTCATGTAGTACAAGACGATTATGTTCCAGGTCCCCACACTTTGTGGCCAGCTCCCTCACCTCCACAGCCAGAAGGAATTTGTGGCTCGTAGCTTCAGATACCGAATTTATATCCAAAGGGTAATTTAGTCCAAGGCCCGTTTGATGGAATAAAATTGTTTAGGGACTTGCTTGACCACACTATTATGGAAACTTTTTAGATTTCAAGAGAGTGAAACGTCCTCCTGGGTATAGGACATGTAGGAGCCAGCACAGGTAGCAAGGTAAGGCACATGAATATCAGCCACAGTCAGAGAGGTGACCATTTTGTCTTTTTTTCTCTGATTGGGTGTCTGGAAATATTTCCTACGACACGTTAGCTCAGAAGCAGAGCAAGAAGCTCCGGGTGAGTCCTCAAACTCCAGCAAAGAGTAAGATGTTCACAGTGGGAAGGCTTATTGTAACTCTTGAGTTGGTTGTACAAGAGAGACAGAAGGTCCTTAGAAGTCCTCCACAAAGGCTATAAGAATTCAGAGATTTTCCTCCAGTGTTTCAGCACCTCGCCTATAGCGCCAGAAGTGCTTAGTGAAGTTTGGAGCATTGTTAAACATCTACTCCCAAGTTGAGAGCAATCGCTCCATTCCTTACAGGAGAACAAGATACCTGGTAGACCCCAGAGAAACACATGAATACTGACCAGTGAGAGATCTTCCTGCTTGGAATGCTCCTTTAAAGAAAGGAAGGTTCCTATATCAAGGATTGCCCCCATTTCACAAAGGGGATGGCAATAGAAGATGGCCTCTCCTCTATGCTATCAAGAGGAATAATTGCAATTCATCATACACTTATGGCATCATCAGATTTGCTGCAGCAAACCATCATTACCTGTGCCAGCTGAGCGATTGTTGGTACCCAAGCCTTTTCCCCATTGGAAAGGAAAGCGTGCGGATGTTTCATTTTTTAGATGCCCTACTTGTAAAAGCAGAATCGTTTCACAAGACATCACTTCCAGAACAATACAGATGTACAGCTGCTGGGTCCATTATACAGCTCAAGGAGAGCTCTTCTAAATGTGTCTCAAGGGAATCTTACCCTCTTGGGAGGAAGATTTTTCATGGGAATCTGGGAATTCTTCCCACACACTGCTGTCTCTCTAGATGAAACACTGTAACGTAGATCCTGCTTCTAATGGGATCTTGTAGGGGTGATAGTGTAATGGTCCGTTCTTCGGCTCAGAATATTTTAATCTCTTTCCTTAGGGCTTGTATGCAGTAGGGCTTACTTTGGTCTAATTCAAGTCACTCAGGGGGTGTGAAAAAGCCACCCCCTTGAGCGACGTAAGTTACACCAACCTAAGCGCTGTTGTGGGCAATGCTGTGTTGGCGGGAGAAGCTCTCCCCGTGACATAGCTACCGCCACTCGGGGAAGTGGAGTAAGGACGCCGATGGGATAGAGCGTCCGCACTCGCCGTATGACAGCATCACAGCTGCATCGGGTATAGCTGCACCGCTGCAGCTATTCCATTGTAAACTAGCCCTTAGGCCACAGGGGACAATTTTTGTGCAGCCTTTGAAAGTCCTTTAAATTATTGTATGGCAGCTGGTTAAACTGACTTATTGTCAGACCAACCTTTAACTGATCCAGGCTCATTTGAGAATAACAATGGATACCAGGTTTCTGGGATAGTATGCCAGAATGGCATGCTCGTTGTGACAAGGCAGATAAGAGAGTCATATTGCAGCATACTGAAGTCAGCCAGCAATGACTTCAAAACATTTTTCTGCACTAGGAACATCAAGAGTATAGCAGGTATCCTATTAGAGGCCAGTGACAGGACCGCAGTGGCCTATATAAATTGACAAGGGGGCAAAGAGACCTCAGTCCTACATCAAGAAATGATTCAGATGTGCTACTGTGGCTGGGGAAGAGGAAGATGACAATAAAAACAACTTATATCCAAACAAAACTAAATCGTTCAGTAGATCGGTCCAACAGACAGGCCTTCCCCCCAGGAGAATGGGAACTCTACCAACAGATGTTCTGCCAAAGAGCGAATATGTGGAATTTCCCTGTGATACACTTCACTAGCATCCAGGAGCGGCAGGGAAGTACAAGACCGTTCCAGACATCAGGAGGAGGAAACGCACAAGATAGATGACTTTTTGCTCTTGGGCTGTGTGCGGCCAGTAATGGTGTAAGCGTTTCCCACCTCTTCCTTTTCTGCCACGAATAGCCAGAATAATAACAGAGGCGAAGAGAAGGTTAGATAGGTCACTTCTTACTGGACCCGTGGCTCCCAGTTTTCATGGTCAAGGTCGATGCCATTCCGTGAACCCTGAAAAATTCTGCTGTATTTGAGAAGAGCTTACTGTATAGGTACTCCATCTGTCTGCCCACGGCAACCTAATGGATAAGGCATTGGCGTCCTAAGCCAGGGATTGTCAATCCGTGTCCCATCCGGGTGAGATGGTATTTCTCTTTCAAGGATTGTGGTGGATGCTCCATCACTGACAATATTAAAATCAAGGTTAGATGTTTTTCTAAAAGATCTGCTCTAGTCCAAGCAGGAATTAATTCAGGGAATTTCTCTGACCTGTGCTATGAAGGAGGGGAGACTAGCTGATCAAAATGGTCCCTTCTAAGTTTGGAATCTATGCATCTGGAAAGAATGAAACTAACTGCCAACTTAGTTGATCTGCAGTCCCAAACCCTGCAGTCCCAGGACCTTAGTGATACCAGATCAAATTAATCACTTGGTGTGAGTGAGTGCAGTTCCCACCTACATCAGTGGGAGGCGTATCCACTTTTGCACTGTGGCTTGTTCCTCATGGCTGTTGGAGCATTTGCTGGAACAGGTGAGAGCTTTGTCTGAGGAGGGATCTTTTCTCAGTGTCTCTCAGATGAAGTTATTCTTAGTCCAGCTCTAAAACATCTAGAAAAGATAGCTTCTTTCCCTCTCCTGGACCAACAAGTGTTGCTCTTCTGTCATTGTGCCCTAAGCCTCAACAACTTAAGGAAATTCAGCTGTGTTCTCCAGACATGCATGGGGCAACAGGGTATTTCTGTTCTGGGATTCAACCCCGGAGGCAATCGGATTCTTTGTTTTGATTCATTCTGGTGCATTTTGGTGATGAGGTCTTGAAAGGGTTATGAGGTGTAAGCCATCCTCAAGGTGCATTAAATCTGCCATGCAACAAGCTTTACCTGCAGCCAATAAGACTCCTCCTGTGATAGTTATGAAAGTTTGGCATAAGTCACCTGGAGGATTCTTATGCTGCTGTGAGGGGGGAGAATAACACCGGAAATCGCACATTGTCTCTGGATCTCAGCCCCTATGAGAAAATAAATTGTCAGGTATGTAGAAATGTCCCCTTTTTCCAGCCGTCACTTCATTTAAAAAAAATTTTTTTTTTAACTGACAGTTTCAAAAGTAGATTGATCCCAAAGTTCAACCTACCTAAAACTTCAGACCAAGCAGCCCAGCACTTACGAGGGAGTCTGTATTAACAAACCAACCTGCACGCATGATGGAAGAAAACACCTTCGAGGAAGGAAACGGGTTTTTGGTTTTGACTGTTATGAACAATGGTGTGAAAAAAAATATTCCCGCAAATTTGAAAAATAGCTTTTGAACAGAGTTCTCCTTTTGAAAACATTTGCTGGGCAGGATTCATTCCAGCTATTGGGCATGCCAGCATAATGGTCAGTTGCCACTTTTGGTAGGAGAACAGTGTAAATATTGCTCTCAAACGATGGCCTAGGAAGAACAAATATAGAAGGAAGCATGAGTGCAAGTGTTAGAAAAAACAAGGAGGGCTGGATTTTCTTATCCTTTGTCCTTATTCAGTGCCTTTCATCTGGCAATCTCAAAGCTCTTTACAAAGTTGGGTAAGCATTATTACTTCTCTTATAGGTGGGGAAACTGAGGCATGGAGCAATGGAATGGCTTGCCCATGGTCATGCAGTGAACCAAGCCTAGAACTCAGGTCTTCAGGTTCCCTCTCCTTTTGCTTTTTTTTTTTTTTTAAACCTTTCTGCCAATTGGGTTTTCATTAGAGATGGGAACAACCAGGACTGGTTTGGATCAAGGTCTTGTTTTATATGAACCCCCAGATCGTTGGGGAAGAAAGGGTGTTGTTCCTGTGAATGGCTCTCATTTTGGCCATGTGACAGGGCGCAGGGGCAACCACCTCTTCTAGCAAACAGAGAATTAATAGTAACTCAGGCTTGCATGGGTGTGGGGAGGGAACATTGCAGTAGCAGCTCCAGGACCAGGCATAGAGAGAGTTTGCCTGAGAGACTATTCCCTGAACCTATGGGCCTAGGGGAAATATTTTTGCTACATTTTGATGTTTATCTGTGATCGGGAGATAAAATTCTCACTGGAAGTGGGATCTGACGGGCTGACTGTGTGTGTGTGTGTACGTCTCCAGTCAGCCCCAGTGTTTTTTTATTTCATTAGGCCCAAAGCAGAAAACTTCAAACAATCCCAAGACTGGAAAAAGTCCCCGTGGCCTAGCGTGCTGTAATTCCTGCTCACCTGTTTGTCTCATTGCCTATTCTCCCTGTGTTTGGAAACTTACCCAAGGGCTTGTCTGCACTGCAGGAGAGACTTGGCTTCGGCTTAGCTACGTGGGTGTAACTGCACCCGTGCAAACCCCTCGTGCAGGCTTGTTGAACTGATGTTAAAAAGCAATAGGCTGGCCCAGTGGTTAGGGTGTTAATCTGGGATTTAGGAGACCTGGGTTCCATTACCTGTTCCGCCTCAGACTTCCTGTGTGACCTTGGGCAAGTCCCATAGCCTCTCTTGACCTCAGGACCCCATTTTGTGAAACAGGGATGATAATTCTCTTCCTCACAGGGTGCTACGACAAAAAATGCAGCAAAGACTGTGAGGTGCTCAGAAACTACAGCATTGGAGGCCATACTCATACCTAAGAGAGAGATGCTGGTGCAGCTTAGCTTGGTTTCAAAGCTACATAACGCTAACTGGGCTGGGGGCAGCCAAGCCCTGAGATGCCTGTGAAGCAGATGCTTCTTGCCTCAGGGACCTCCTTCTTCTGATGTTTATTACCATTCATAGATTATAAAGGCAGAAGGGACCACTGTGATCTTGTCTGACCTCCCGTATGACAGGCCATAGGGCTTCCCTGAGTTAATTACATTAATGTGTGTGTTGCTTAAAATCCAATCAGAAGGAAAGGAAACACACTCTCCCCGTCCCCATCGTGTGTTAACAAATTCTGTCAGGAGCCAACCCGTTCTCGCAGGCCTCTCAGCCAGCTCCAATATGCATCGGTGGACATGGCCCAGAAGATACAAGAATAGATGACATGATGCTTTTTAAAGTGTAACAGGATGGCAGTGTGCAGGTCAAGTCTTCCTAAAATGGCTGAGCCAGTAGAGGATAACAGCCTACTGCTGCTGCCAGCTGCTGAGTTCCTCCTATAGGTCAAGCAGCAGGAGGTCTTTGCTGCCGTGCAGCTTTGGGATTCCTGCTTTGCTGATGACCCTTGCCGGGAGGCGCTTTGGGATCGGGGCCCTGCCTGCTTTTGTGCTTGTACCGCCTTAGTGCATTCTTGGTGCCTCTGGAAACAAGTAATAAATAATAAACGTGTTAGCCATCAGGTTAGGAGCTGGACTGAATTTGACAGGGAGGCAGAAAATAGCTGCTCTGGAAAGCTGCTGACTGTTGTTTTATTCATTTGTTCATTACTGAACATTGGAGCAGGGAATAAGGCAGGAGGGCTGGACAGCTTGTTCTATCTGTGACCCCTGTTTTAATGGTGAAGTGGGTAAGCGCCTGGGATCTGAGCTGCTGCTGCTGCAACACTGGATTTGCTATCGAAACAATCAACATGGTAGACCGACCACTGGTCTAGAACGTTTAACGAAGGCCCCGGGGAGAATATAGGCTTATTCTGAAACCGAATTGACCCTTCCTTAGGTGTTCATATTAATCACAGCCAAGCCTAATTGCAAACTCTGGGCGAAAGAACAGTTAATTATCCTATGGGGGGATGTTTAGTCGCTTTTCTTGTGTCATTTCCCTAATTAAAGCAACTTGGCTGGGTTTTTTAAAATCACTTCCAAGAACTCAGAACCTCCTGTCCCTTCTCCAAATTTTATTATCAATAAAAAGAGAAAGAAATGCGGTCTGGACTTGAGGATTTCCTCCACATATGGAACAGATTTAGCATTCTTCAGCTCTCAGCAGTGGCAACACACAGATCTTATTCCTCGCCCCCTGCCCCACCAATTCCCTCTCGACTCCGTGTGTTTCCCACAGCTACGCATGAGGGTGGGGGGAAAAGTATACCCTGTAGCTTCTTTCTTTCTTTTCCACTCCACCACGCGGGCTTGAACGTCAGTGTAGACTCCATTCCATTTTAGTGCAATTACACGAGCATAATGGAGTAGAGCAGGGGGTCTATGGCAGGTGAGGGACAGCAGCGTGCCATTAAAAATCCGGCCCGGCCCACCCTTCTCCGCCCCCGCCCCCTGCTCTCTCCTTGCAGGGCAGGCAAGCTTCCCCCCCCCCCCACCTCTTACCCCAGAGAGCAGGGTTCCCTCCCCTCCTCTCCCTCCCTGCGGCCGATCAGCTGACGGCCCTTGCTACGGAGGGGGAGAGGTAAAAGCGGGAAGGGGGTGGAGTTGGCATAGCCCCTCCAGCCCCCTGCCATGAGCCTGGGAGCACCCGTGCACCCCCCTCACACACACCCAGCCCTCTGCCCTGATCCCTGCACCCCCCACACACCCCAGCCCTCTGCTCTGACCCATGAACCCTCCTCACACGCACCCAGCCCTCTGCCCTCACCCCTGCACCCCCCACACATCCCAGCCCCATGCCCTGACCCCTGTACCCCCCACAACCCTAGCCCTGACTCTGGCACCCCCCACACACCCCCAGCCCCCTGCCCTGACTCCTGCCCCTCCTCACACATCCCCAGCCCCCTGTCCTGCACCCCCACATCCACACCCCCACCCTGAGCACCAAACGGGAGCTCCTGCACACACACCCACACATTCCCACCTGCGCCCCTTGCACCACATGGGAGCTGCCCAGGTAAGTGCTCCACAGCCAAGCCTCCTGCCCCAACCCTGAGCCCCCTCCCTCATTCTAGCTCCTGGCCAGACCCTGCACCCCAACTCCCAGCCTGCTCCTTCACCCCCAGCCCTGTTCTCAGTGCACTCCCACCCTCATCTCAGTGCAGAGAGAGGAGGAGGATGGGCCAGAACCAGGGAGAAAGTAGGTACCTACTCTGTGTGGACAGGGCCGGGACCCCAGACCAGCAACGGGCTGAGTGGGGCCGGCAGCTGGGACCCTGGCTGGCAGCAGCCGGCGGACGGAACCCCAGACTGGCAGTGGGCTGAGCCGCTCAGCCCACTGCTGGTCTTGGGTCCCGGCTGCCGGCCCCGCTCAGCCTGCTGCCGGTCTGGGGTTCTGGCTGCCGGCCCCTTGCCAGCCAGGGTCCCGGCCGTAGGCCCCGCTCAGCCCGCTGCTGACCTAGGTGAATGAAACCCCAGGCCGGCAACGGGCTGAGCGGGCTGGCGGTGTAAGATCAGCATTTTAATTTAATTTTAAATGAAGCTTCTTAAACATTTTGAAAACCTTGTTTACATACGACAATAGTTTAGTTATATGATATATAGACTTATAGAGAGAGACTTCTGAAAAACGTTAAAATGTATTACAGCCACGCGAAACCTTAAATTAAAGTGAATAAATGAAGACTCGGCACACCACTTCTGAAAGGTTGCCGACCCGTGGAGTAGAGAATTGGGCCCTTCAGTGTGAGCAGAACTTACATATTTGCAGGCATACTGCTTTTCTGTGCGTGTGTCTTTAAATGTTGCTAGTTTTGATGCTGAAGAGGTGTCGTCCACAAGGACTGCACCTGCTCAGCTGTTTGGGTCAATTCCCTGTAGTGTCAGATGTCCAGATTTTGCCTTGCGGTCAATGTGGACTGGCGAGTGCTTTGCTTTTGTATTAGTTTTTTGCATTGAGATTCTGCCGTGCAGCTTGTGTAGCAGAGGCCTTTGCGGCACTGGGATCAATTAAATCCTCACCAGGGACTTTCTAGGAGGAATCTTTCCTTTTCTGGCTGACTTTGAATGTCACAACAGGGCGTTCAGCTGTTTTGACCTCCTTGCAGTAGCTCCCAGGGCAGGAAACCTTTCCTAACCCTGCCCTCCAGCCCAACTTCTGCACTCTCCACCAGTCATTCCATCTGCAGGCTTTCACAGAGCTCTTATGCAATATTGCAGTTTTTGTATTCTTGCCTAAGGAGAACACAGCTCCGGGGGAAGAGTATGGATGGGAGTTGGGATGGGTAGGTGTAGAGTGGTTTTATTTTGTAACTCTGATCACTTCAATTAGCCATGGTGAGCCAGAGCCTTTCCCACCCTCTGGAAGGGAAGAAAGATTATCATAATTCTTCTTCTTCCTCCTTCTGTTCCACAACAGAACCATTATCTGTTTGCAGGCTTCTGGTACACTCAGGTACAATTGTTCCCAAGTTGTTTTGTCTTTTTAGTGCCATTGCAGCTTTAACCTTTGGTAAGCTGTGGACTTAAATTTCATGTTAATTTCTATCTCCTGAGGCCATGGGGGGAAAGTGACTGCCTGTGATTTAAAAAATAAGACAGTGAAAGCAATTAATGGTATCAAAAGATCCTAGGAGGGTGAAGTTTGAATGACTGGCAGCTGGACTGGCACGGGAACAGCTAGGTGGGTAGCGGGGTGTGAGTGGGAAATAGCGGGATATTGACTCAAATTCCAGCTGGGTTTCATTAGTCCATATCTTAACCTGCAAAAATAATCATAAGCAATGTATAAAGGGAAAAAAGAAGCTGATAGTACATAGGTGATTCTGCTCTGCATCCAGAGCTTATCATTCTGAGAGCTGTAGAGAAATGTTTGACTTCCTAATTACACCAAAAAAAGGATGAAATTGTCTATTTTCCCCCCTCGATCCAAGGGCGAGAGAATCTTTGGGTTATGAAAGGGAGTGCTAGCTCTGACGGGATTTCCTCTGCGCTCAGTCAGTGTTTGTGCTGGAAGCACACGGCTGGATGACTTTTTTTTTTTTTTAAACCATATGTTTTTTGGGGATGATTTCCCTGGGACAACACCTGTATGGTAACTGTGCAACAGCCGTAATGCTCTTATTAGCCTTTAGGGTGGCTGGTGCTTAACCCATTGACGACTGGAATCAGTCTGTGTAGAAGGGCTTTAATTAACCTCCGTGTTACTATTATCTGTGTCCCCTCTATAAAACGAGGGTGATAACCTGTCCTTTCTTCCACCCTAGCTATGTTATAGGCTCTTTGGGCCTGTCACTGCCTCTCACTACCATCTAGTCTACATGCGGTTTTTCTACTGGTTTAACTACTTTGGTTAGGGGTGTGATTTTGTACCAACATAGTTAAATTGGTAACAGCCCTTAATGTGGAGAAATGTACACTGGTATAAAGGTGAATAAACCAGGTATGGAAATGAGGTTTATACTAATATTAAGCAGCTTTATACTGGTATAACTGTGTCCACGCCAGGGGGTTGTACTGCTTTAACTATATCAGTTTCTAGAGAAATATAGCGATACAGAAACAGTTGTAGATCTGTGTGTACAGCATGTAGCATATTGGGTACCTACGGGGTAGAACACTGGCCTGAGTTCCGTTCACAGCTTTGCCACTGGCCTGCTGGTTGACCTTGGGCAAGTCACTTCATCCCTGTGTGCTTCAATTTCCTCATCTATAAAATGGGGATAATGACAGTGACCTTGTTGGTAAAGCACTTTGAGATCTATGGCTGGAAAGCGCTGTATAGGAGCTGGGTGGTGTGACTGTTGTCTCAGTTGGGGGTCATAATACAAAAACTGTCCCAGTTAAGATCCGCTGGGGCATTTGTGCTGGAGCCCTTGTGGTATAAACAAGTGGGATTTGCTGGCCAGGTGTTCTCTGTATGGGCCCCTCGGCTTTGCTCCTCTTGACCCACTTTGATCTGAAATAGCCCGCATCTGATTAAGACACACTGCAAAATTAATTTGTTCCCCCAAACATTTGAAAATTGGGGGGATAGGGAAGTATTTAAAGGGGAGGGAGATTTGAGTTTCAAGTTGCCGGTCTCACTGGTAGAAGTATCATTGTACATGCTGCGTAGTGGATGTATATGTTTTTAGTGATTGCCGATCATCTGTACAAAGGCATCTGGGTAATGCTGAGAATCTCTATGTTTTTAGTAAATTTCTGTCATGGTGTGGGAGGATGAGAGTTTCCCTCCTTATCCTCACTTCCCCACTCCCTAGTGACCTGTGGCTTTTCACATAGCACCTGGTGGTTAATCAGAATGGCTTAGTGACAGGAACGGGGAGGACTGTCTGGGAAAAGAGAAGTTTTGAAAAATGAAATGACTTGCTGAGTAATACTGGGAGGCATGTTCCTTCTAGGTACTGTGCACTACCCCAAGGAACCTTCTAATATGAATCAGAAATTGGCAGCTCCTTAAGAGATCACTACTTAGAGCTCTGGTCCCCATTAAAAAGACACCACTTACTGTGCAGGGGAATCAAGGTATTTCTAAAGGGAACTAACTGCTGGAGCTCGACACTCCTTCTGCAGTGAGTGTTGGTAAATGTTGACTTTTATAATGGTAACCACTCTACACTTCTGGCTGAGAGGAATAAAAAGCCACATTGCCATTTTTAGGCTGGTCTGTCATGTGTATGTTCACATGAAGGCTAGTTGCTTTTCAGAAACCCATCACTTGCTTTTTTTAATACAGCATGTATATTTAACCATGGTGGGAAGGAACTTTCTTCCTGAGCTCTGCTCGTTATCTGTTTACACGCTGAAGCCTGGGAGTTGATTGCTCTAGTAGCTGCTATCCTCATTCACATAACTGCTGGTGGTATTTTTATTTGCAAGGCTATCTAATCCTTTACTGAGTAATTAGCTCCCATAATATCTTGTGACAGTGAGTTCCACAGATTAAAAAGTACATTTTTAACTGTGCTGCCTCAGTTTCTCTAGGTGTCCTCTTGTCCTTGGGCTATAGGAGATAAATAAAGTGATTTCATTCATTAATGAGATGCAAGTGGGAGGTAGTTCCAGATTCAGCTTTGCTTGTGAATTCATTTAGTCTCGATTGAGACTTTTCTGAAGGGCTTGATTCAGTTTCGCCTCTTGCCTTTGCTAAAAAACTCATACACCTCACTGGGTGCTCTGCATTTCTCTAGCAGAGGCATTGCCTTCCTGCTGCGGAGATAGCAGGGGCCATTATATAAATTCAGGACGACTCTGGGAGTAACAAGTGATGCTCAAGTGACGCTCTGACCATCAAGATAGATCATCCTTTATGTCAGCCGTGGATTAGGCTAAGTGTTTGTTCCTCCAAAGTTGTAATGTGAGCTTGGGTGACATATGCAGCTCTGCAACAGGAGCAGGGGTGAACGAGAAATAGCACAAAGGGGTTGGGGGAAAAGTGTCCTCTTGAACTTGGGCTGCTGATAGACAAGGAGTTATTCCCTGAAGACACACAGCATGTGGGCCTGGGTTTCATGGCTGCAAGTTACAAGCCCTGTGTTTCTGACGGGAACTGCTGGGGTTCAGGACCCTGCTGCACGTGGAGCGTTTACCCTACAAAGGTAGAGTTACAGGAGAGGCCTCTGGACTCTCTAGCTTTTCAAGGCTCTGATGCAAGAAATTATTGTAAAGGGACATTGAGAGGTTGGCGTAGGCATGCACGAGGGGGCTTTCAGAAACCCCAGCGTTCATCATGTTATGAATATAAAAAGTAAATAAAGGGGAACAGTGTGTTTTGAAAAGAATAAAATTCTCTTGCAGTGTTTGCAATTCAACTATTGCAGCCTCCTGCTAATGTATGAGACCTGCACATAATCCTGCTGCCACATGGACAAGCCTTCCTAGTTGCAAGATGCCGAGGCTCCATCAAATATCTATAAAGCCCCTACCTACCTATACATAATAATGCCATTGCAGTTTCTGAATGCATACTGGCACATAGCATCGCTTTGCTGAATTCATGCTTAACTACCTGCCACTTGTGACATTGAACCACTCGGAATCCAAGTATCTGCTGGTACCTGTATTAACAGTGTTCACCTGCACAGGTGCCTCTTGCTGATGTAATCCGCCTATGGCATTGACAAGGGATGTTGGATCTGATCCGAGAGAGAACAATTCCATTGTCTTTAGTGGACTTTGGATCAGGCCCAGTGTGTTGATTAACAGTTCTATTTTACTCACCCATGGCCTCATCCAGAGCCCTTTGAAATCAGCGGTAAGAGTCCCCTTGATTGAAGCATACTCTGGATCAGGCCTGTAGTTGCCTGTATACCCAATATAAATGCAAGTTTGTGTCCACTAGTAAATACCCCTGCATGGATTAAGAAAGTGAAATTGATTGGAAACTGACAAAACTAAAGGACAGAATTGACTCTTCCAGTCTGTTTAATTGCCTGACCTGGGAGAAACACAAAACAACCCCTCAATGGAATAATAGTACAAATAAAACTTTAAACACTGCAATTCATTTTTAACATTCTAGTAAGTTTTCAGTAGCACAGTTTAGGCATTTTAAAATTAAATACTCAGGGTCCGTTTTTCACTCCGCCACATGGGCTTAAACATCAGTTTAGACTCCATTCCATTTTAGTGCAATTACGTGGGCACAATGGAGTGGAGAATCAGGCCCTTCAGTGCAACTAGGTTGTCCCTTTTTCGGATCAGGTCTGGGTGCCACTTGAGCAAATCAAACAAGAGAGCACAGTCCAGGTGTAGCTAGACCTGGCTCGAAGCCTAGTGGATATTTTCTGTCATTGGGTGCTTGTTTGTTTTTAAGTAGAGAGAGTCTCTCTCAAATCACTTTTAAGCCGGTAGGAATGGAGCGCTTGCCTTTTGTCAGATGCAGTTGTGACTTTGGGGGAGGAGATGGGGGGTGCCACTGAACCACACTTTGTGCTGGGGTTTAAGTGAAATGAATGAATTTATAGAGGTGCAGAGTATTATAAATGTTGGAAGAACCTGTGTTGTAGTAAGGCCATTAGTTCTGTTCATGGCCTGGTGGGCTCTTTCTGTAGGTTTAGTGCCTCCTTTTCTGTCGCACTCTCACTCTTGTTAGGTCTGATGAGTCCCTGAGCAGTCACTGAGACCTGGTAACTGCTCTAAGGTACCGTAATGGCCATAAAATGGTTTTTATTATCTGATCAGCGCTGTTCTCTTTAGCCTGCGAAGTCACAGCAGAGAGCATATTGCAATTATTTTGCCGCCGAAATTTGCACACCCTCCTCTCCACCCCCTTTAATTGTTATGATAAATTGCAACTTCAGGAAAATATATAAAGCTCTGGGATGATATAGCCAACTGATTTTCAGCCCTGGCCTTTCAGCGTGACTGGAGCCAGGTGCAAACAGGACCCTTTCACAGAACACGCCACACACGCCATAGCTACGAAGGATCGCTTTAGACAGAAGCTGAGCTCTGTACAGATTTGCTAACAGAGAACTGTATGCAGTAGAGCGGGAGGGAGCCAAGTGGGGAGGAGAAGCCCCGAACCTGTGGAAGGTGTCTGGGGTGAGGGAAGCAGAGCCTCCCGGGCAAGTTCCTCCAGGCCTTATAGACTTTAGAAACTGCTCTTTGTACGAACCACGTGGTTGGGTCTCCTGTAATCTTGAAGGAGGCAGGCTGAAGTAGGTGTGTGTTTTTGGGGTGACAGCCGTTGTCTGTAGCATCGTCTCTTGGAAGCCCCTGAGCTACCCCCTCATGTAGGCTTCAGACCAACTCACTCAGCTCTGGCAAATGTGCTGTTTTGCAGCTGAGGGTGGGCACTTGGGAATCAAACAGCCATCCTGCCCGCTGCAGCATGTCCCAAGATCCGTACAAAGCCTGGGATGTCCAAGGACTTAGAGGGGTTTGCCCTGTTGCTGTTCCACAAGGGTTTGGACTCCACCACCACCTCTTTACTCACCACTCCCAGTTCCTCCCACCCTGCCCCAGGAATAATTTGCAAGTAAATTGAAAATGTTCTTCCTGGGGAGTGTCTTATCCCCTACGTATGAAGGTTTCCCCCATTTTCAGGCCAGTTTGACCCATTGCTTCTCTGTCCCCTGATGTTTGCTGCTCACAGCAGCTGCTTTGGCTCTGAAATGCATGAGAATGGGAAGCTAACAGGCCTCCTTTGGGTTACACCTTTAGGTGGATGTAGCTAATTGTTGCCATGATCAGGGCTCCTCTTAATTAACATAACTGGAAAGTCAGTGGCAGACGCAGAAGAGACGTTTTCATTTGGCGTTCTTGGAAAAGTTTGAAATGTATTTAATGAAAAAAAAAAAAAAAAGACTTACATTGAGGTTTATTCAGCTATCCAGTAGCTCTCCCCTGCTTTTCCAGAGCATTTCATTTGTCAGGATTATTTGGAAGGTCTGAGCTGCAGCCTCTGTGAACCTCTGTGAGGGGAAATGTTGCTTTGCATTTATCTGACCTGGCCTGACACACTTCACCTTCTTCTCTCTGCAAGTCCCTCCCGAAAGCACGCTCCTGCCGAGAGGGCCACAAGGCCTTGCCTTTCCCACCAAAGATGATGCATGCATGCATGCAGGGAGGTCACAGGACTCCTGCTTCACTTCACTGCTTTCATGATTCCCCTTCTAATCTTGTATTTATGTTGATGTCTAGTTAGACTTTAAGCTCTAGAGGGCAAGGATATTAGCTTTGTATCGGTCTGTCTCAGGTCTCCTAAACCCCTTTCATACCGGGTGTGCGAATGTGATGGTTGCCATCTTGCCTGATGGACCTGGGAGTGAATCAGTGTGCTCCTGAGCAGGAAGCGTGAGCTTCTACAGCTTGAGCTAAAAAGCCAAAATTCCCTAACCAGGGCTATAACAAACTCTCATCCTCTGTGGATCAGGCACAGAGTGGGGGACCTGTGGCACACACTCACCGGTGGGTTACACCAGTGGTTCTCAACCAGGGGTACGTGTATCCCGGGGGCTACACAGAGGTCTTCCAGAGGGTACATCAACTCATCTAGATATTTGCCTAGTTTTACAACAGGCTACATAAAAAGCACTAGCGGAGTCAGTACAAACTAAAATTTTCATACAGACAATGACTTGTTTATACGGCTCTATATACACTATACACTGAAATGTAAGTACAATATTTATGTTCCAATTGATTTATTTTATAATTACATGGTAAAAATGAGAAAGGGGGCAATTTTTCAGTAAGTGTGCTGTGACACTTTTGTATTTTTATGTCTGATTTTGTAAACAAGTGGTTTTTAAGTGAGGTGAAGCTTGGGGGTGCGCAAGACAAATCAGACTTCTGAAGGGATACAGTAGTCTGCAAAGGTTGAGAGCCACTGGGTTACACTACCCCAGTCGTAAATGAGATTATTGGGACCAGGGCCCCGTTGTGCCAGGTGCTGTACACGTGTACAACAAAAAGACAGTCCCTGCCTCAAGAGCTTTCAGTCTATTTGTTTGTACTTTGGCTTTCTCAAGAGTTGCGTGGTAATTGACGAACTTGGGCAGGACTGTCCCGGGAGAGTTTGCACAAGCTCCTTCCTCTGTTAAAATCCATCCCGTTCAGCTGGGGTGTGTGAAAAGGACAACGAAAACCGCTGTGGTGATAGCTTCACGTTTGCGGTAGTACAGACTGTTTGCTGTTACAGAAGGACAGAGTTTGCCATCAGACGGTGCGGGGAATTTCTAGTAGAGTCACTGAGAGTTCGGGGGGTGGGTCAGGCCTGTAGGTATTCTGGCTGGGGGAAATTCACCTCAGTGTCGAAAGCCTGCAAGAGGTTGTGTGTGTCTGGGGTGGCTCCCCACCCTCCCCTTATGCACCACTTCAGTCAAAATAGGGCTTAAGGTGAACTTAATTGGAGCATAGCCTTGGTGCTGGGAGGGAGTCTCCCCTCTTATGCATAAAATCTATCCTATATAGGTAGTAGGAAATCTCTTGGAGAGAGGTGGGCTGGGCCCTAGCTCTGCTGTTGTCTTTCCCTCCTGTTGACCTGGCCCAGCAGGAAGAGCCTAGGGAATGGGAAGTGTCTGCCTGTTAGAGCTGCAGCAAGTTTGTGCTGAGTGGGACAGTCATGAGAACCCCCTTGAAAGTCACCTGTATTTGAACCTTCACACCCGTGTTAACTGGGCACTGACTCTCACAACGTAGCAATTTTGAGGAGAGCTTTTTGGTCCTGAGTTGCCTAATCAAATTCTCCTTCTCTTCCCTCTCCCCGATTTTTGTGCCAATTCCTTCTGCTCGCCAGAACCGGGGTCGCCTGGCCGAGAAGAGAACAATCCCTCTGCCTCCCACCAGGCTCCCAAAGAAAGAGCTGCCCTCCATTTTCTCACATAGCAACGACAGCGAGGAGAGTGACAAGGCCAATGGTCAACACCCTGAGGTGAAGCAGGAGGAGGATCTGCATATCAGTATCATGAAAAGAAGGTACTTTCCGGCTGTGGGATGGTGGCACTGCGAGCCCAGAGACGGAGAGCACTTGACGGCGGGTCATGGGACCGTGCCAGAGCTGCCACGGGAAGCTCAAGTTCAAAGGCTGCCTGTTGGCATCATCTCCTGAATTGGAAATGAAAGTGTAGATGTAGCAGATATATAGTCGTTATATGCAAAGAGTGGAAGGGGGATTCCTGCTCTGTGTTCCTTACTGTGACCTACTCACTCCTGTTTGGAGAGGCTGAGGGTCTATGGAGCCTTCAGTAGATGTACCATGGAATTTACCTCGTACTAGTGGCACTCGGCCGTTAGACGATAATCTCATTTGACCCTCCGTCCAGTGTTCAGTGACTGTGCTGCATGGGGCCTTTTCAGTCACAGATGGTAGAACGTGGCAAAAGTCTAGGAGCCAGATCCTCATCTGGTATAAAGATGCTGAAGTTTCATGGGTTCACGCCAGCTGAAGATCTAGCCCTACGTTCCAGTTTGTCCTAACGGGACCGCGGTGATCTAGAACCCTTAAAAACTTTTGGGTGTTGGTAAACAGAACAGTGGCAGGCGGGGGAGGGAGGTGTTTATGCTCCTAATTGGAAATGTCAGATTGCTAAAGACAAAATCCCAGGCTTGGCCTGAAGAATGTGATGGTAAGTATTACGGTAGATGTGTTGAAAGAGCTGTGGGTTAAAAATAGTCAGTAAAACGTAAGGAAAGTGTGTGTGTGTGTGTGTGTGTTGAACATCTCTCTGTACTGTGTGCACTCCTCCTACCTAAAACTGATGCAGAACTGAAAAGGGAATTGAAAATCGTAAGTCACACCTAGGTATCCCCTAAGTTTGGCTCTCGTGAAAAGCCTCGTTGCCCCTGGTATCCAGCTGCAGAACTTTGGGTTCTTGCATCCCTCCGGAGAAATATGTTGTTTATAGGATCTACAACCACAGGAAAATAAATATCCCGAGCGGCTGCATCTTGGCCCCCCCATGCATGTCATTGCTACTCATTTTGATCATCATCTCTCTCTAATGCATAAAATCGCTCAGATTCCCAGACAAGCTCTATAAAAACAGAGGAGTGGAAACTGAAGGCATGTAATTGCTTTTCTGTGTTTTATGCGTTCTTGCTCCTGAGCAGATAAGCCATTTCCCCTTTCCTCCAAGCAGAAACCGCTACGTGTAACAACTGCGATCTCAGGAATAAGGGAGTCGAAAGAGTAGCCTGGCCCCTCGGGTGAAGCCCGTCTATAACCAAGAGTTGCTCACCCATCACAGTAGATGGTCAACGGTGCTGGCCAAGGGTTATTAATTGGAAGAGGGGCAGGTGCATCTCGCGCGCTCTCTCTCACATGTGCGCACACACATGAACCTGGCTAAACAGTCCCAAGAAGCTACCATAATTTCCCACCCCCACCCTCCTTTAATTATGCTTTTAATTCGGCAAAAATTACAATGCTAGGCTTTCTCATTAGGATTGTGAGTAACATAATAAATATTTAATTGATATTCAGGGCCCCCAAAATATAAAGTGCTTTTATCTTAAATCTTTAATTACAGTAATTGCTTGGCCTTGTTTATTAGGAAATGCAGAAAAAAATATTCCTTAATTGTCATTAGCTCCTGGTCCTTCCGCTCACCATTTCACTGCCCCTCCTTCCATTTTTTCGATCAGTTTATTGGAAGGTCTCAGTCTAAACCTTGTTTTGAATTCTTAGGCGGAGAGGATCATGCTTTCCAGTTACTTTGAATCCTGTTTATTCCATAGAGACGTTTTTGACCCCACTTTGCTGCCATTGTAGAGGGGCTGTGTGGGGATATTGCATTCGCTTTTTCACTTTCAGACCAGCCCAATCCTCTTTCCATTGGCTTTCAGTGGGAGTTGGATCAGAGGCCCTCTGTGCCTACAGTTCTTGCTAAGACAGAGCTTCGTTCTGAGAGGAGCTGAGCATTTTAGCCGGAGCTGCCTGCGCTGAGTACCTCTCTGGAGCCTTCCAGAGTAGTCGCAGACTCTGGTACCCTCTAGGGGCCCAGTCTGGGCCCCATTTGTGCTAGTGGGGGGGGGTGGGGTCGATGCTGCAGCATTGTTGCCCAGGATCAGGCCTGTAGCCTGATGTCACAGAAGGTGGTATTCAGAAGGTGGTATTCTTCCTAAAGCCCGGGCCTTGGAGATTCCTCGTGGCGAGCAAAAAATGGCTGCAGGGAATATGTAGCCTAATTCATTGCACACAAACACTTTGCCAGGGAATCTGTTGTAAAAGGTGGGACCTTTGGAAGGTGGAGGGGGAGTAAAGCGTGGAGGTGAAAGAGAGCTTGGTAAAGTTGGTCTGGCTGCTATGTGGGTGTGTCTGTGTAGAGACAGAGACACCTTGTGCTCTCTGTCCTGTCCCAGAGCTATTCTCGCATATGTCTTGATGAAGGGCTAGAATGGCAGAGGCGGCTCCAATGTGGCCAGGCACTGCAGTGATGGATGCAGTAATCACCAGAAAGAGAGAGTGCATTTTCGATACCCCACCAGGAGGCACCTGCTGCTCACACCTTCACCTTCAGGAATCTCCTAATGCTCTAGCTCTTACACCTTTAAAGCGCACATTACACCCACTCCCACCCCTTGGCCTTGAATGCCCAAAGATGGAACTTGCAGCATTGTTGTAGCCGTGTTGGTCCCAGGGTATTAGAGACACGAGGTGGGTGGGGTCATATCTGTTATTGGACCAGCTTCTGTGAAAGACGCAAGCCTCTGAGCTGCCCAGAGCTCGTCTGCAGGTGGAGCTGTGGGTCAGAGGGGTAGCAGGTGCCATTGCTTAGGGCTGGCTCTGGGGAGAGCAATGGGTAGAAAGTAGCTGGATCCCTTCTGGTCACTGCTCTGCTGCAGTGTACGTGTGCTTGCTGTGCTCGCTCTCTCGTCATGAGCATCACAGTGGAGAGGGAGGAGGGCGTGGTCACCCTGGTTTCAGGGAGGCCAACGTCCTCATCATAAAGGCTAGCTGTGTAACAGACATGACAGCTGGTGCGCCATCTGCGTCCTGTTTTCATTCACCTGTTGCAGCCTCCCATAGTGGTGACGGATTGGGCGGAGGTGTCGTTGCCTCCAGGGGAGAGGAAGAAATATGCCAAGCTGTGGTCGCAAGGGAGTGAGGTCAGAATGAAGCCAGTCCTAGTGTGTTTCTCTCTCTGTTGTTTTGAATGCTTTTGTTTCCGATTTCACTTTTATGAAACGTCTCCTTCCACCCCCAGTATCAATGTGAGGGAATGTGTGCCAGGAAGGCTTGCCATGTTTAACGAAAAGGGAATGGTGCTTAGTGAGCAGAACAGGGGTCTGTGAGCTCAGTCTCCTGAGTTCTGGTCCAGCCTTTGCCACTGGCACGCGAGGGGACATTAGGCAATGGTTCTCCTTGTGGGTGCACTTTAAGAGCAGGATGTCTGGATTCTGGTGCTCTTGGACTGCATGGTGGAGGAGGATCGACTAGTGCAGCTGTCAGCTCTGTGCATTGCAGAAGGGATATGGCTGGGCAGATTAGGGGCGTGGCAGAGGGTCCTGCCATCCCAACCCATGTGTGCCGGCTAGTGCTTGAGGTTGCTACTGCGGGGAGTGGATGCTGCAACTTCTTAAAGGGGTAGTCGGTGCTGCTGCTGAGCACTCTTTGAAGTCATCTGTGCTACATAGGGAGAGTATACGTAGCCACTGTTGCTTGGCCACTGCATCTCTGCACCCCTCTGGCTGTATCAGCAAGAAAGTAGCCCCTACCCTTTTTCTGTAAAACGGGTACAATAATATTTACCAATCTTGCTGGAGTACTATTGCAAAGATTCCTGAATGTTTGGAAAGTGCTGGGAGGCCCTGGCAGAAAGGTACACTGTCAAATATAAATATCCCGTTATTAATTCTGCAAACAGTAGTTTGTAATGATGGTGACTTGCCATCTCCTTTGCACCATGGGCGCTTTTCTGCAGGCCCTTTACATAGTCGAGGACGGAGGGGTCTTTTTGCAGATGGTGTAATAAAGTAGCCAGTGAGGTCACGCCTCTGCCTGCGAGCATGTTGTTAGGTCCTGATCCCTCACGTTACTGAACATCTGCGGAAGGAGGTGTTGGAAGGAGTCAGAGATGCTCAGCAGTTGCTTTTGGTGCATATAACAAAGTTAAGTAAACCAGACCTGGTAACTGACATGAGCTTGGGTCCCTGTACAGAGATCCAGGTGACCTGTGGTTATAGGTGAGTTGATGCATCTTTTAGCGAGACATCGTGAGCCCTGCTTCACACATTTTACATTAGCATTCTGTGAGCATGCCCTGCATCTGGGAAACAGAAAGTTTCAAATCCTCTCTCTCCCAGCCAGCTTCCTGTGCTGGGATTGTTACTGTAATGCAGTGCTTCTCAACCAGGGGCCTGGGGCCCCCTAGGGGGCCGCGAGCAGGTTTCAGGGGGCCGCTAAGCAAGGCCGGCATTAGAGTTGCTGGGGCCCAAAGCAGAAAGCTGAAGCCCCACTGTATGGGGCTGAAGCCCGGGGCCCCAAGGCCCACCACTCGGGGCTGAAGCTGAAGCCTGAGCAACTTACCTTCGCGGGGGCCCCTCTGGCATGGGACCCCAGGCAACTGCCCTGCTTGCTACCCCCAATGGTGGCCCTGGCTTTTATATGCAGAAAAACAGGTGTTGTGGCACAGGTGGGCCTTGGAGGCTTTTATAGCATGTTGGGGGGGGGGGGGGCTCAAAAGGAAAAGTTTGAGACCCCCTGCTGTAACGTTTGACGCGCTGACTGTAAACTCTCCAGCAGCGGCCATCCACGTGCCAGGGAGCGATGGCTTCAGGCCTTTGGTTGCAGAAAGCCTCGCTCTTCGAGGGACTTCTCCACACACACACGTCGTACTGCCTTAACTATCTCAGTTTAGTTAAAGCAGTACAACGCATCTAGTGTGGACGCAGTTATATCAGTAGGCAGGTGCTTTATACTAGTGTTGCTAGCCTGTTCCCGTACAGGAAAGGAAGTATGCTATACCAGTTTAAGGCACATTTATACAGGCATAACTGTATCCACCCAAGGGGTTCCACCAGCATAATTATGTTGGGTAATAGATCACACCCCCAACTGAATAGTTGCACAGGTACAAACACTGAGTAGGCCAGAGCTAAATTGGGACTTAGGCAAAATGAAGCCTTTTCCATGTTTGATGAATTATTGACGAAGCTGCCCCTTCTTAGCACCTGAGCTGAAACCTCTCCACACTGGTCCCTTCTCTCATGCTAGTCTGTCATGGCGGCACACGAACACACTATCACCGTGTTTTTTCAAAGGAAGTTAAGGGAGGTTGGGCACCAGCTTCAACTGAGATTCGGTGGGAGTGTGGCGCCCAACTCCCTTAGACGGCTTGGAGAATCCGAATTCATAATGTTAAGAGAGACTGGCTTAAACCAACAGAAGCCTGGGAGTTTAGAATTAGGGCTGAAACTGCCTTTGAGTCATACCGTTGTGGATAGCTACCACAGGCCCTTCAAACAGGAGTGGCAATACTTACATAGGTGCTGGATTATAGGAACCGTAAAGCAGCAGAAGGATTAACAGGAGGTTTCTCAGCGTCTGCACGACAGAGTCTGTGTCTGCATAACTATGCTGGCGTATAGACACACAGTGCGTGCCAATGGACGTGCAGCGTGCTGCTGGTTTAGAAACACCACTTCCCTGAACGCCATTAGCTAGGTGGACAAGAGCTCGTTTCTGTTGGCTTACCTGTGCTGGCTGGGGGGTGTGGATTTTTCAGACTTTTGCCCGTCATAGCCATGCCAGGATGAGTTTTAAATGTAAACCAAGCCTCAGCTCCTATTTGGTTTAAACCAGGCAGCTGAGCACAGGGGCATGAGAGAATTTAACTAATACTTTTAGATGCTGGCTGTTCTCTTAAGATGGAAAGGAAAGAGATCTAATGAAAGCCTCTGAGCTTTGAGATGATGTGCTGTGTAACTGCTCGTGGAAATACATATGTGGGTAATTCTCCAACAGGCCGTAATGGCATGACTAATAAAAAGAGGCAATAATACTTAAGCACCTGTTAAAAACGGTAAAAGTTTTTGACCTGACCAGCTACAAATGCTCCAAAGGAACCATTACTGGCTACCTGTAAATATGTAGTTTGGCCTGGGTGACATGCAGGATAGGCTCAAATCGCTGCGCCCGGTTAAAAATGCCAATGAAATTCTTGTTGAAAAAGGAATGAGAGCAGCAGATGCAGGAGCAGATTGCATAATGAGCCCACGTGGTGGGCCGGATCCTTTTCCAAATGTTGTTCTGAAATCGAAGCTGGTTTTGAGAGGAATAGGAGTGCAGAAGAAGGAGAAGGGCCTGTGACCATGGGCATGGCTCTAATGAAGACCGATGCCTGTGCCTCTAGGAAGTCCCTTTTGAAATGGAGACCCTGATTCAAGAAGGAGTGGGACAGATGTTTTGCAGCTTTCTCTCTCTACTCAGCTGTAGTTTGCATAGCTCTGCTCTCGGTCCTGCTGCACATGGTGCGCTGGCGTTTAACTGCAGACTCATTCTTCTCCCTCCCCGGCCCAGAAAACCAGCTCATGGCACTGTTTTCACTCCGCTTCCATTTTCTAATAGCAAGATTGCTGATCTCCAGTAAGCCTTAATGGTTAGCTGCTGTCAGCCCTTTTGATGCCTCGCTCTCTAAGTGGAAAGCTATTTCTGACATCCCATAAGGCTGCTGCTCTTTGACTCCCTAATCGATTGAAGTTCAAACTGAAGGCCCCCTATTATAACTGTTGCATGCACCTGCCTGTGATACAGCCGTCAGGTGCGAGGCAAAACCTTCTCAGGACAATGTGCCTTGTCTGAGACTCCGCTCTCCTCTTCCTCCCCTGCCTTTGCCCCTGTGATGCCGCCTGATAGTGGCTATGTAGCAATGCAGCCTCCCTTCTGGCAGAGCCTAGTCAGCGGGCCTGCCACTGGTCCAGTGTCATGGTCTGACTCGACGACATCCAGCCTCCATGCCTCATCTAGCGGATGGTACCAGAGATCTTGCTTGGCTCCCCCGGGAAATGGACTGAACTGGCTTATCTTTAGAGCAGGTTCTGTTGCCAACTTGTAGCTGCTGAAGAGAGCTAGGAATGGGGCAGAGCATTGGGGCCAGTCGGTTGGATTGGATTCTGCAGCCCTTGTCCTGATCCTTGTGACAAATGGTACCAGTTGGAGGGGGGGGGGTCCCACCTCTTGCTGGTGGTGTAACGTGGTGCTCGCAGCAATTGTTTGCTCTGCTCCTCCTTTCTCTTTCTGCCTGAGATTTCCTCCCTGCATTTCCTCCTTTGTCACATCTGCCTGCTGCTTAATAACAATCACTCCAATCAATCAATAAATAAAAGATCCATCTGGGAAGCAAATGCTGGATTTGGTCCAGAGTGCCAGGAAGCTGCAGTTGATCTAATGAGGACTTATATTTAAGAGAGAGGGGAAATGGCTCCTTATTCCACAGTGATACTGTAGGATAAAAAATGATAAACGGTGAGAAATCTCTTCCTGACCAAGACATGGGTACCGGGCTGGGACCAGGGGAAAAGTGAGATCAGATTAAATCAAATCCAGGCCTCAAGGGCCTTTATACATCCCACAGTGGGTTCTTGGATCTCTATCCTTGCTGCAGTGCCCCTGTTTTGTCATAGGGACGCTGATGGTTTTTATTTAGGTAGTATCTGTCATCTGGGAATCCTAAAGCGTGTCAAAGAGGTAGCCATCATTGTCATCCCAGCCTTATGGACAGACCGAGCAAGGCCTGATGAACTGAAGTGCCACACAAAAAGTTCGCTGCAGGATAGGGAATGAAACCCAGGACTCCCGATTCCCAGGCCCACCCTCCTTTAATCAGTAGGCTGCTCTACTTCCCATGATGCACTTGACACTCACAGCCACATGCTCTGGCTTGTCAGTGGTGGGCGCTGAGATAATGGCACAGGGGGGCTGACTGTGACTTTCCAACCCTCTGAACACAGCAGCATCATGAGTGACAGCTGCGTGTATTTTTGCTCCCAAACTGCACATCTGCAGCATCTCTTCTGTGCACTCGAGTGTGGTGTTTTCGCAGATGTGGAGATGAGATGTAGGGTCTGATCCAAAGCCCATTGCAATTACTGGGAAGACTCCCTTTGACCACAGTGAGCTGTGGAACAAGCCCTATAGTATGTAAAACTGGGCTCTTGAATTCTCCCTACCTACATTCCCTCAGTTGAATTTTCTCTCTGATCTGGAGAATTTGGGGGAATCCCTCTTGGGTTTTACCTCGATCTGTGGCCTTGTCTAAACTAGAGAACTGAATGGATTAAAAAAATACTATGGAAGCATTATTTCTCTTGTTTAAGGACTGAGAAAGGGGCAACTGGAGAGCTGCCCTTGAATGGCCCTGTTTCTCCAGCAGCAATGAGCTGGCTGAATGCTGCTCAACACTCCCCATTCTTTTCTGCCACACTGTTGGTCACTGCAGCCTGCTGTGGCGTGGCTGGAGTGAGGAAATGAAACCGTTGTAAAGTGACTTGTACACTGTAAAAGCTCAGCTGCAGAATCAGGCTGTGGTCCCCCTCTGAAGTGACAGGTCACTAGGGGCATGTCTGACTCATTCTGCTGGCCTCTTCTGGGTTACTACTTTGGTGTTGAAAGCACGCAGGGACCGCTGGGGTAAAGAGAAATTAGGGGGGAAACAACTTGCAAATTAAAAAGTATCCCAGCTGCGCGCCATTATTTTGCCAACTCTGTCGCTTTCATTTTGGGCTGCATTCTTATTCCAAAGCACGTTCTGTAGATGTCTTGAGTTGCTCCAGCCCTTCCTGTTACATTTTTGGGGTAATTTTTTCCTCTCTCTCTTTTTTTAAACCAAAATATGGCAGTCCAGTCCCTCCTCACTCATGTACCTGATCTGGCAGTTTGTTAATTTCACCCTCTTTCTGGCCTGGCTGGGTTACAAACAGCACGGGGAAGCAGTCCCCTCCTGTTGCCGTGGGACCCATCTGGCCGTTTTTATTAAACACTTCAGAACTGATCACACCGCGGCTGAGATCTGGGCGGATGAGGAGGTGGCTACGCTGCCACTTGCTTGCCTGCATTTTTTCCCCTGTTTTGTTATTAATTTGTCAGGAACTGGCTTAGTGTCTGTCTAAAGCCCAAAGACGGCTTGTGTAGCTGATAGCTTGCAAATTATTAGTAATTTGATTTCAATTGAATGAATAACCCGTTAAAGCGAAATGTACATTAGTCTCAGAAATCTAATTGGAGGTAACGCCATAGAAACGCAGCAAGAGTGCTTGGTTAAACTACCGTCTCCCCCCAAAAAAGATAATTAGGATTTAATTTCATTCTCACCTCTTCATTTGTCTAAATATGAGTGTTTAATTATCCATCTCGGCAAATAGCTGCCTCTGCCTCTGTGTGGATCTGCACTATCCCTTTAACATACGCTTCTCCCTTTCCCCCTGCTTGTCACACTGAGGCAAGGCTATTGTACCTGGCTGTTCAGCTGCATTGAACTTCATTGAGAGTCACCTCATTCTGGCTTTTGGGAGCGCTCTGCTTTCCTGGGCAGACTGGCAGCTGCAGCAGCCCATGAGAAGTTGTATATTAGATAATAGGAGATTTTTAGTGGGACCGACAAATAACACCGTAGTAGCGTTGGAGAGAGGCATGGACTGAACACAAGGCTAGGAGCCAGGAGCGCATGGGCTCTAGCCTCTGGTCTGACACCTGGCCTTGAGCAAGTCGCTGCACCTAAATTCTGTGAGGAGAGGATTGATTAGATAGTGCTGCTTTTATGACACATGAAGGTTTCATAGCCCAGGGGTCTAAGCACAGTGAATCAGGGGACTGGTTGCTCCCAGATTGGTCGGCCGTTGATTTTCTGTGTGACTCTGGGTGAGTCACAGGTTTCCTATCGCTAGAATGGACACAGTGATGCCTCCGCATCTTTGTACAGTGCTTGAGAGCTTTTGGTGAAAGTGCTTAGGTTTCTACGTCAAGTAACATTCTAATGAGCGAATCTACAACGTAGCTGTGAGCTGTAGGGCCCATGCAGAGAGACAGATGTGTGTTGACATCAGTGCAGGCAAAACTCCCATTGGTATTGGAGGAGAAATCTCCAGTTCTTACTGTGATTCACAATGTGCCTGATAGCTCCCACTGTGTGGGTGTGGGTGTGCACGCGTGCACATGCACTGGGGGATCCCAGTAATGCGGTGGATGCTGTACGCATGGCCCCAGGTAGAATTTGGCCCATTGATGGGTTCTGAAGACCTCGTGAGTGAAATGTGTGTGATTCCATCAGAAGCCTGAGGGCTGGGTCACCTTAGTTGCAGCTCCTCTGTATTGTGAGTTTTCTGTTGGAAGGCATATCACAAGATTGTAACCAGGCAAACACGGCATTTAATCTACACATAGCTCTGGGCCAAGCCCTCCAGCAGGATGATTGTTGCTTTTGATTTCTTTTGTGGACAGTGACAGATTGGTTTGTAGAAAACGGAATAGGGAAAGCAAAATCTTCCTTTTTTTTTTTAACTTACAATTTGACTTCGAGCCTGTTCCAAGGAGCATATTGTTGAGTAGAGGAGACTGTAACACCCACCTGTTCCCACTATACAGCTGTCGTGAGATCATTTGTATAGTACAGTTTGATTGGCTAAAATGAGGTAGAAAGTTGTTGGAAGTTTTCCTTTCTCATGGGAGTGGAAATTGGGCTGTGTGAGATCAAGTTTGGGACCATTTTAACCATATTGGTTAAAAAAGCAGTCTAGTTTAGAGGAGAAGTGAAGGCATCTATAAAATATACATATAACAAATGGAAGAAGGGGGAAGTTGATAGTAATGAATATAAATCAAATGCTAGGAATTGCAGAAGATTGATGAGGGAAGAAAAGGGGAGAAGAATAAGGAGAAGTCTATCCCAAGGTCTCTGCCAATATGACCTGGAGGAAAATTCCTTCCTGACCCCAAATATGGTGAACACTTAAACTCTGTGCAAGACCCACCAGCCAGACACCTAGGAAAGAATTCTCTGTTGTAATTCTCACCCTCCAGTGTCCCATCTCTGGCCATTGGGGATATTTGCTAGTAGCTGTCCTGGATAGCCCACATGGCGCTGTAGGCAATCTCATCATACCATCCCCTCCATAAATTTATCAAGCTCAGTCTTAGAACAAGTTAGGTTTTTTTTGCCCCTACTGATCTCTGGGGAAGGGCTGTTTCAGAAGTTCACTCCTCTGATGGTTAGAAATCTTCAGCTAATTTCAGGCCTAAATTTGTTGGTGGCTGGTTCATAGCCATTTCTTCTAGTACCAACATTAGCTCTTACTTTAAATAATTCCTCTTCCATCCCTTTTATAGAGTTCTGTTGTATCTCCCCTCAGCCTTTGTTAGGTTAGGCAAAACAAGCCAGGCTCCTAAAGTCTCCTTTCATAAGGTAGTTTCTCCATTCCTCTGATCATTCTAGTAGCCCTTCTCTACACCTGTTCCAGTTTTGAATTCATCTTTCTTAAACATGGTAGATCAGAACTGCACACAATATTCCAGATCAGTTGTCATCAGTGCCTAGTTTAATGGTGGTAATGCTTCCCTTTCTCTACTGGAAATTCCTCAGCCGATGCATCCTAGGATTGTATTAGCCTTTTTCACAACCACATCACATTAGCAGCTCATAGTCATCCTGTGATCCACCAATATGCCCCAGGTCTTTCTCCTCCTTTTTCGCTTCCAAATGATGCATCCCCAGTTTCCAGCAAAAAATCTTGTTGTTGGTCCATAAGTGCATGACCTTGCAATCTGTACTTTTAAATTTCATCCCATTTCTATTACTCCAGTTTTCAAGCTCGTCCAAATGTTCTTGTGCGATATTCCGGTCCTCCTCGGTATTGGCAATACCTCCCAACTTTGTGTTATCTGCAAGTTTTATTAGCACACTCCCGCTTTTTTGTGCCAGTGTCGTTCATGAAAACGTTGAATAAGATTAGTACCAAGCCCCAGAGGAACTTCACTAGTAACTTCCCTGCTGCCTGACAGTTCACCTTTCATATGACCCATTGTAGGCTCCCCTATAACCAGTTCCTTCCCCACCTTTTGAGTCTCTTATTAAGCCCCACCTTCTCCAATTTAACTAATAATTTCCCATGTGGAACTGTATCAAACGCCTTGCTGAAATCCAGGTAAATTAGATCTACTGCATTTCCTTTGTCTAGAAAATTGATTATTCTCTCAAAGAAGGAGATCAGGTTGGTCTGGCACGATCTACCTTTTGTAGTAAAACCATGTTGTGTTTTATCCCAATTACCATTTACCTCTATGTCCTTAACTACTCTCACTTTCAAAAAGTTGTTCTGAGACCTCTCATACATTTGATATCAAACTAATGGATCTGTAGTTTCCCAGATCACCTTTTTTACCCTTTCTTAAATATAGGTACAGTATTTGCAATTCACCAGTCTTAAGGTACAATCCCTAAGTTTACAGAATCATTAAAATCCTTGCTATTGGGCTTGCAATTTTATGTGCCAGTTCCTTTAATATTCTTGGCTGGAGATTATCTGGGTCTCCTGATTTAGTTCCATTAAGGTGTTTGAGTTTGGCTTCCACCTTGGATGTGGTAATTTCTGCTTCCATCTCCTTATTCCCATTGTCAACTCTTCCACTTTCCCACTCTCCTCATTAGCTTTATCAAAAACTGATGCAAAGTATTTGTTTAGGTGTTGGACCATACTTAGATTATCTCTAATCTCCACCCCATCCTCAGTATTTAGTTGTCCCACTTCTTTTTCCCTTGTTTTCTTTTTATTTATATGACTAAAGAACCTTTTACTGTTGGTTTTAATTTCCTTTACAGGATCCAGTGCTGCCTGGCTTTTGGCAGTTCTCACTTTTTTCCTCTACACTTTTTGACAGTCAAGAGCTTCTTGTTCATCCAGTTTGGTCTGCAGCCCTTACCCATGAATTTCCCCCCCTGTTTGGGCTGCAGGCTTCAGATAGTTTTCCATCTTTGACTTAAAGAAATTCCAAACCTTTTCCACATTTAGATCCTTGAGTTTTTCAGTCCTGTCCACTTCCCTGATTTCCTGAATTTTTTAAAATTTACCCTGTTGAAATCAGGGACCCTAGTTGCAGACCTATTTTTGTTTATCCTTCCATTTAGTTCAAACTGAATTAAATCATGATTGCTCAAACCAAGGTTGTCCTGTTCTTCAGTGATGTCCTCACCACTTACCAATACTAAATCTAAAATGGCATCACCGCTTGTTGGTTTGATTGACTATTTGCTGGCTCCTCTGCCACTGCTCCTACCATAAAATCGTCACTGATAAAGTTTGCGGGTGAGACAAAAACCGGGGGAGTGATAAATAACAAAGAGGACAGGTCCCTGATGGAGCAATCTGGATCTCTTGCTAAAATGGGAGCAAGCAAACCATATGCGTTTTAATACATAAATGTCAAATAATATGCTAGTATGTAAATGTATAATCTAGGAACAAGGAATTTAGGCCATACTGACAGGATGGGGACTCTATCCTGGGAAGCACTGACTCTGAAAAAGATTTGTGGGTCATGGTGGATAATCAGCTAAATATGAGCTGCCAGTGCTACACAGTGTCCAAAAGGCCTAATGTGATCCTCGGATGCATAAACAGAGGAATCTTGAGGAGGAGTAGAGAGGTTATTTTACTTCTGTATTGGGCACTGATGCAACTGCTGCTGGAATCCTGTGTCCAGATCTGGTGCCCACAAGTCAAGGAGGATGTTGAAAAATGGGAGAGGGTTCGGAGAAGAGCCACGAGAATGATTAAAGAATTAGAAAACCTGTCTTGCAGTGATAGACTCAAGGAGAGCAGTCTGTTTAGCTTAACAAAGAGAAGCTTAAGGATTTACTTGATTACAATCTGTAAGAACCTACATGGGGAACAGCTATTTAATAATGGGCTCTCATTCTAGCAGAGAAAGGCATAACATGATCCAATGGGTGTGGAAGTTGAAGCTAGACAAATTCAGACTGGAAATAAGGTGTAACCGTTTAACAGTGAGAGTAATTAGCCATTGGAACAGTGTACCAAGGGTCATGGTGGATTCTCCATCACTATTTTTAAATTAAATTTGGATATTTTTCTAAAACGTAGGGATCGTTTTGGGGAAGTTCTCTGGCCCGTGCTATGCAGGAGGTTAGACTAGGTGATCACAATGATCCTGTCTGGCCTTGGAATCTGTGAATCTAGCTCCCTGAGCTGTGTGAAACTAACCAGTTGCGCTCTGCTGGGGACAGGACAAACCTTTCTTTACTATTAGATTCACATGGGCTTTGAGCCCTGGATACAAACAAACCCCAAAACGCAAAGTAAAACTCAACTGGCACCTCCGTGTTATACCTGATTTTGAGCAAAACCCAGTTTTGCAGGAATTTCACCCCAAGCCCTAACTTTGGCTAATGTTGGCTGAAAAGTTTGTAAACTTCGCCTGAGTTTGAGGTTGATAATGGAATTTATAATCAGACAAAATCCTTTTCTTTCTTCCTCTCTCAAGCTGTCTCTTGCTTTCCAGCGCGCTCTCTGCTCTATAAACTATACAGCCACATTTGTGTTTGCCTTGAATAGCAACAAGAGGAGAGAATATAACCAACTAGATGGAGGAGGATCAGGGGTGGGAGTGGGGGAGTCCACTTCCAACGGACGCACGGGATTTGCAAGATGAAAGGCAGGCAGCAGGCCTGTGACAGATGTGAAGGGTGTAAGGAGCAAGAGTCAGTATGTATGAAGAGTTCTGAGCTGGGAGATCTGATGCTGCATCGCTAAATAATAATAGAAATCTCTACCCAAGCTTGAAAATCCACGGCTTGAGTTTGCTGTCCTATCATTGCAGATCAGGGGTAACTGCTTTGAAATCAGTGGCGTTACTTTAAGCTTAGATGGTTCTGTGCTGTTCACCAGCATGAATGCAAGTTGCCCAGGCTTTTGCCAACCCGGATCAGAGCTTTGTTAGAAGTTGCTCATTTTTATAACCTGTCTTGTTTAGTAAATTGAAATCTAAATGTGGAAAGAGAGATCCCGAGACTCTCAACCCGGAAAAACCACCTTATGCGAAACCTCCATGCGCGAGGGTGGCAGACTGGGTGAATGGGGTCCCCTCCCCACCCTTATAATTTCACTAAAGCCATAATAATTGCATCAGACCCATAGAGGTCTTCTGCTTCTGTCCCTGCTAAACAGCTGCCCATTCCTTGCCCCTGGTGTTTTATGAAGTAAAATCGACAGCTTTTATTGCTGTAATCTTAGCATCTCTGATGCTTCTGTAATCTTTTTGTCTGCAACTGTGAGGCCAGGAAAATGGAAATCTGGAGCAGGTTTCCTAAGCTGTTGAATGGGAGGCAGAGACAAGAAATAGGACTTGCAATTAATGGAGTTAATAAATACACTTCTGAGCATGATTTGATGGATGGAACAACATGGACCAACCTAAAGACCAAGCAGTCCCCTCACCCGCAACTGACAAGAAACCAGACTCCCTTTCCTGAGCCAGGCGTACAGGAAGTACACACAAGTTATATTCTCTCATTAGGAACAAAGCCCCCAGTAGTGCTATACCTTGGATATGTGATTACTTCAAATAGAGTTCAGTATTGCTTTCACCTGTTTCTTAGAGCTAGAATTAAAGCAGATGTCCCTACTCTCCTGCAAAGCACTTAAATCCATCCCAGTCCAGTTTAAGTGCAAACTTGAATCCATCCTTATTCAACAGAGCACTTAACCCTGGGCTTAAGTCCCACTGACTTCACGGCTCACGCTTACGCACTTTCTGGCCTGATTCAAAGCCCGTTCAAGTCAGCACACTTCCGTCGAGTCCAGTAGGCTTTGGATTAGGCCATTGGTGTAACTGGATGGACTTCAAGTATGTTGCTTAAGTACTTTGCTGAATCAAGGCCAGATGGAATGGGAGAGATGATGTCCGTCATTAGACAAACGTGCATGAGGCTCTCACCATGCACGTTCTTTGCTGACGGATTTACTTAGCACGCTCAGCAACCTGTATCTGCAGAGGCTGGTTTTTCACAGGCAGATGTGGTGGTGAGGTTTTGCCTGCAGACAGATGCCCCCTGGAAAACTTGGGCCCCTGGTTGTTGGGAATTGTTTTCCATCCTATTGGCCTGATGAAACAGTGGAAGCTGCCAGGCAAAATTGATACTTACAGGGTGCCCCTGAGGCTGAGGGGAAGAGATCCTAACATAGCCGATTCAGATCAGGGTGGATGCTGCCCATCCTAAGGATGGCAGCGGAAGAAAATCTCAGCTGCTCATCATGGTCTAAATTTAGGATGTCATTCATCTGGAATCCACTGCTCCAGCTCATCACCAGGCAGAGTGATGGAATATAGAAAATTAATTTCTGAGATGGGAAATAGCTAATAATTTATTTACAGCTAGGGCAGGGAAGCATGGAGGGGGCTTGATACAGGATTTTCTTCATGCAATGTCAGTGCTGAGCCTGTTCAGCTTCCCGTGAGCTCGCCCTATTAGCTGAGACAACATCTTGCCACCCCACTTGGCCTATCAGTGTGGCTGCGTGCAGGAGAGAGGAGTTTTCTCGTCACTGCACAGGTCACCCACAGGGCTCTAATTGACCGCACCGCAAAGCCTGTGGTGGGCTCCCGCCGGGGCCGGTATGTGCGCGCAGCATGGCTCGTCACAGCAGCATGCATTTTGGGATAGTGGCGGGGGGAAGGTCACGGGAGCATGCTAGACGTGCACGGCTGGTGGTGTGACCGAGTGTGTCTCTGAGCTGTGGGAAGGTGTCGTGTTCCGTCACTTACCTCTTTCTTTCTTTGTTTTGTTTTGTTTAACAGGATACACACCCACTGGGATTTAAACATCTCCTTCCGAGAGACCTCTTGCAGGTACCATTTTGGGGCACCCTCTTTGTATGGTAGGCTAAGCATTTATGATACACATTACTGGATTATGGATGCAGTTAGAAATGTTCTTTCGTTCTTTCGTTCTTCTCCAACAGAAGAAAGAAAGAGAGTCAATCCTATAAAAGGATGCACTTACTGGTGTCTAAAGATGTTTTTCTCAGCTCTGCTTTTCAAAGCATGGAAAATCACTGTGCCAACTGATGCTAATCAGTGGGCGGTGGGTGTGTAGATGTCCGTGCAATATTATTAAGACCCTGATCCTGCAAGCAGTTCTGCATGTGGGTAGTTCCATTGGAACCTTTGGGCTGTTCACCTGCATAATGTGAAGCATGCATTTAAGGGACTGTGGGTTCAAGGTTTAAAGCTGCAAGAGTGACTTGGTGGCTCTTACAATTACCTTTAATGCATGGATGGTGGTGTTGTGGGGAATTTAGACATTTAAAATCACCTTAAAACAGTGGTTCTCAAAGCCGGTCCACAGCTTGTTCAGGGAAAGCCCTTGGCGGGCCGGACCAGTTTGTTTACCTGCTGCATCCGCAGGTTCAGCCGATCGCGGCTCCCACTGGCCGCGGTTCGCCGCTCCAGGCCAAAGGGGGCTGCGGGAAGGGCGGCCAGCACGTCTCTTGGCCCGCACCGCTTCCCGCAGCCCCATTCGCCTGGAGCGGCGAACCGAGGCCAGTGGGAGCCACGATCGGCTGAATCTGCAGACGCAGCAGGTAAACAAACTGGTCCAGCCTGCCAGGGGCTTTCCCTGAACAAGCAGTGGACCGGCTTTGAGAGCCACGGCCTTAAAAGACAAACATTTAAAAAAAAAAAGAAGAAAATAAGAAAAGCCTTAACTAAGAGAGAACGTAGGAATTGCCATCCCAGTTTGGATCATTTATCTTTTAAGTCTGGTATCCTGCAGTGATCAACACCTGAAAAACGTCAAAATCTACACACTGTCAATATCTTGTTATTACATGCTTTGCACAAATGGGAAAATTCCTTCCTGTCCCTTACAGTGATCAGTTGATGCCCTGAAGCATGAGATGTGACTATCCTTTATGTCTGTATGTAGACTATAACTGCCAGCGTTATTGCTGGTCATGAAATTAACCAGCCCTTGTAAAAGTCTACCTACAGTATTTGCCTCTATAGAGACAAGAGGAATGCATGTTCTAACTTCTGTTTTATATGAAACTCACTATTTGCCAATGAAATACTTGAACCAGGCATATGCTGTTTGTTTTCTGGAGGAGAGACAAATCATTACACATGGCTAATAAAGAACAGGTGGTTCCCGTGAAACTTCTTGGCATGGGAAACCTGAAGGGAAGTGTCTCTTCTACAGAAGGATGTTGCTGGGCCCAAACAGAGTAGGCCGGATTCTGATCCTGGTTGCCCTGGATAATTGATTGAAGTTGATGGAGTTACTCTGGATTTACACTGTTGAGGCTGAGATCAAAATCTGGCTGAGAGGATCTCAAATTTTATAGCATGGAAATTAATTAGCTTTCAATTAACAACCCAGCAACAGTTTCTGGTGCTCTGTGCAGAATTCCTGTTCAGTTCTAGAACTAGGTGAACAATGGGAAAATATTATTATTATTTTAGTTGCAATAATGTCCACTGTGTGCTAGGCGCTTTCCAAACAAACACTTCAGAAGGGTGGCCCGTGATCTACGGAGCTCAGAATCTAAGGTCAAGCAAGGGCATTTTATTGAATAATTTATCTGAGTTTTTGACTAGGTCTGTATGACTATGTCTCGCTGCATCTTGGTGTAGTACTTACCCAAGAGAACATACCTTAGCAGCTTTAAAAAACATGTACATTTCAATATTGCAACTGATCTGGGTTGTTCTCTCTTTAAAAGCTTCAGAAGGTTTCATGAAAAGTAAATATCAGTGGCAGCAGGAGAGTACATTAGAAATGACTCCCAACTCTATCGCCTGCCCTTCAAACACAACTCAGACCGCTTCGGCTTCCTGGCTGTGAGCCCCCCGTAAAATCTTGTGTGGAGTGGCAGGGAGGCGAGAGGATCTTAGGAGAAAGATTGTATTTTTGACACCCCCCGCCCCCTCAAAAAATCTTGAACTTTAAAGCGGACAGATTGAGCTGTTTTATTGGAGGTATTTGTATGAAGTTTCTCATCTAAATTATAAACCATGGGGTGAGATCTCTGTTTGTTTGTTTGGTTTTATTGTTTGTTTGTTTATTTTGGTCCCTGATTTGATTCAGCAAAGCATTTAGGTACATGCATAAGTCCATCCCTATTTAATCAAGCATTTAAGCATGTGCTTAAGTTCTTGGCTGAATTGAGGCCTGGGATCCTCATTTGGAACCTTGAAGGCACTGTGGAGTGAGGTGTGAAATTTGTGCTGATTCACACCCCATTAGGAGCCATTGAAAGCAGTCGGTTTAACTGGGGTTCAAATCAGTGCGGCATTCAGCCCAAGTCTGGGAAAATGTCATTCTTAACATTTTAAATGTTAAGAATACAAAACCACAGCCCAAATTAGGAGATTCTAGGATGCAGTCTTGCAAGCTCACTTCAATGAGAACACCCCTTGACACCATTAGGAGTCCCTGTCCAGACAGCTTTCAGGATAAGGTCCCTGTGTTGTTGCTTTAAGCTTATGGGACTTGAAAATTCAAATGGATGGATTCCTTCCCGGCAGACCCTTTCATGATAAATTTCAGCCTGGAGTGAAAATTTGTGGCCCAGTTATAAGCTCCTAAAAAGACCGGAGCTTTATAATGGAACTGCTTACACAAGCCTTAACTAATAGCCATGTGAACAATCATTCTGGAGTTTAATACAGCTGTGACTAACGGTGCACACACTTTTTGAAAATTAAAATTCCCACCTTTTAAAAATATTATTTTTGAAGCTGCAATGCCAAGGCTAAAATAATGGTTGAATTTTTATGTCTGTGAGCAGATTTCTCTGTCTTTCCCCCATTTAACTGTTTGTTTCCAGTAGCTCTTTCCTGGCAACTTAGTTCCAACATTTGGATATTCCTTTTCCACAGTACTCAGAGAACTCAATCCATTGTGTGCCCACTATCATTGGGACTTGGCAGTTATATGGTAAAATACAAGTTTTGCCACTGCAAATCAAACGTCTGATCCAGTTACCTCAAGAAGTGGCCAGTCCTAATGTTCCAGCAAAAAGCGGCAGGTTCCCTGTAATGCAGCAAATTAATTGTGCCACCAGCCGATGCCCTGAAACATGAGATTTGTCAATTCTTAACACTGGTTTGCTAATAAGAAACATTTAAAGGGACAATGCTTAGTGAAAAGGGGCAGAATCTGGCTTAACATCCTGTTGGGAATTCCTTGGATTCCAGTTGGGTGTTCATTGTAATTGCTTAATTGTTTATGTAGGCCCTACACAAAGCAATGTTGTATCCTTCTGATGACACAACAGCCTCAGCTAAGTGACCTGAGCTGGTGACCTGGCCCCACATAACTATTAAATATAATGGTTAATAGCTTAGCTAAATCACATTCTGATTTCTTGAAATGTAGACTCTGAATGAGATTTCAATGAGTTTTAACTGTGTAGATGGTCTGTTGTTCCATTATTAAGGTAGTCTGAGACAAAGCAGGCCTGACACTGACGGCTAGTAAGTTTCTTCAAGGAGCCAATTTAAAATGAATTTTAATTCAAATTAATTAGCAGATTTATTTGTAAATTCCATTCTGTACTCAAGCTGTAAGTGCTGTAATTTAGGGGAATATTAAAGAGGTGGAATCCCTGGTTTAAGTACAAACCCAACTCAACCTCAACTGTAGAGCCATGATCGATGCCTCCATAATAGACTAGACCTGGCCAGGTGAGCACTCAGGTGTCCATTGTGAAATCAGAGGTAACTCAGCCAATCACCCCTCTTCCTCTACAGCCAATTTGCATGCTACTGTTCTGTTGGCTCTAGAGAGTCAATGGTCTGACTCCTTAAAGGCTCCTTGGCAGCCTAGTAGCTTGGGCATTGGTACTTGGAAAAGTTCCCCATGGCACTGCCATTTTGGCTTTGGTCTGGGCTGAAGCACAGAGAAGCTGAGGCAGGAGTGAACAGGGCTCTTCCCCTCGCTTCCCACCCATGCCGCAGCCCTCCTCAGTCCCCTGTCACTGCTTCCCCCCGCCCCCACCCCACATCCCCACTTCCTCCCCCACCAGCCCCTCAAATCCCTGCTCACCCTCATGCCTGTCTCCTTTCCCCTCTGCAACCTGCTGCTTTCTACCGTTGGAGGAAGCTGCAGGGGAGACGTCGGCTTCTGCAGGCTTCTGTTGCTCTCTCAGACTCCAGCTGAAGTCACTGTCCCCCCTCACCTTGACCTGCTCCCCTCATTCTGCTGACTCCTGCTGACTGTGGGTGCTCAGCAGCTCTGCAAATCAAGCCCCCAATTTTCAGCTTGGGCCTCCAGTTCAGGTGTAGATGACAGCGGGTGCAAATTTGAGCCTGCCGACTAGGTCACTTAGATATTTTATCCCCCTGATCTGCCAGGGCAGAAAAGAAACATGCGTCTGTTTAAGCAACCTAAATTGCCTTACAACTCTGAAATATATGGCGCCACTGGACTACATGATGGGGTGGCATAAAGGTTTTACTGACCCTTGTTCGAGGTGACACACACAACTCACCACTCATGAGTTATGCAGGTCATCCCAGATTCCTGCTGCGATACCTTTAAGCTGCACCCCACTGTTATGTGGTTCTCTCCCCCCCTCTTTTCAATCAAAAGGGTTGCCTTCTGACTTGCCCCGCTTCTCTGTCAAAAGGTTGCCTTTGATCTTCCTTTCCAAGTCGTCAGAGGTTGCCTGGATTTGTTGGAGTCTGGTCACCTTACAGTCGCTGTCTGCATTGTCCTTGATGAAAGGAGGTTTAATTGGGTACATACAGGTCTGCACACAGGCACCAAAAGATCAACATTGGGAACTGTCCTGAAAAGGGAGATTAAGATCTCTCCGAGGGCCTGCCAGGTGCTCCTTTTTCTTTTATGCTTTGAAGTTAATGTGATGGCTGGGGCTGGCGTTTTAGCAAAGTTCCCAAGTGCCTCTGTTGAAAACATTCCTGTACAGTAACGTTCCCTTGCACAGATGTGGTGGTCTCTCGAACGCTTTTCTAAAACGCCTTTAAATGGTTTAGTAAACAAGGCATTTTCCTTTTTATTTTGAGAAAAACCTGTCAGGTTTCTCAATAATGAGCAGGTTCTTGGGGCCCATCCTGGCTTGGAGCTGAACAATTCAAACAAGGAGCTGAGTGCTCTCACCGCCCCCTGATTTCAGCGGGAGCCAGGTGTTCAGAACCCTTGTCTGGATTAGGCTCCTCATGCTGAAGCGCATCATAAAGAGTGGGCTGTGTGAGCAGACGTGCCGGGCAGAGGATGTTTCCCACCTTTTTGGTGCTGTTCTGTTTCTCTGTGTTGTGGATGGAGGTGGGTGAGACGGTAGAGAGAGGCCAGGAATGAGAACACCCTCCTTTAATGCTGTTGAGTGTTACAGCCATCAGATAAAACCTGACACTCATCCCAGAACCTCTAAACACTTTACACGCAACGAAGCCTGCCTGCTTTGCGAGGAAAGTGTTGGTATAGGTGTTGCTCTTATTAAGTATGGGGAAACTGAGATAAAACGGAGGTTAAGTGACTTGTCTGAGGGAACCCAGGAGTCCTGCTGCTCATTCTGGGCTCAAGCCCACACCCTGAGCAAACCTCAGAAAGTGTATTGAAGGCACCTTGAAGATCAGCTATGGGAAAGAGGTAAAAGAATGAAGAGGCCAGAGACAGCAATGAATCACTTTGCTTTAGCTGAATGGGGCACACATCTCAGGAGTTCATATGTATGGAAGATCCACTCAGACCAACAGAGTTATGGGACCTACCAAGCAAACTGGCTGTCCCAGAGGAGAATTTCTTCTGGATGCATCAGATATGAAAGGGGCACAAAGTGTTATAAGGAAAGCAAAGACCCCAGATACCCGGAGCAAATAACTATTTAAAACCACTGTTTAAATGTGGTAGGGTCTGATCAGCCATTCTGGACTGGGCCAAGCCAGATTATACTGTGCTCAAGACCACACATGGACCTAGCTCAGAACCTTGGTTTGTTTGTATTTTGGTTTAAATCCGGCTGTACCGTAGTTTTGGCCTCATCCACATTAATCTGCCAAATGCTGTTATATCCTGTTCAGCAAGGACTGAGTTTAAGTGGTGTATAACCTGGATTGTTGTATGCATTTGTTTGCTCTGTGTAGATGGGGCCACCCACATTTAAAAAAGAAAGAGAAAAAATTGTGCTGACGAAAGAATAAAGGCTCTTTGAAGAAGTTGTTAAATCGGTGCACAGTGAAGAAAGGTGAAGAGTGGGTGAGAGGAGAAATAGAACTAGCTGATTTTGCTTATTCCCCTGGAAGGTGCACAGTGAAAAAGAAAGAAGGAAAGGGGAAAGAAGGAGGAAAGGAGAGGGAAAATAAAAAGCAGAAAGCAGACAGTGACATGCATAGCAAGGATGATGCTGAGTCAGCAGGAAGTATCATGTATGATGCAAGTAATGTTATCAGGCATCAAAGTATAACACTACGTTGCTCTTTAAAGTATTAATATAATTAATTTGGTATTTGCTGGTGAACTGCTATGCTTTAATATAGGAAACCCAGGGTACGGATTCAGGGGGCTTTGAGCTGATGGAGGATGGGTACGACCCTTTAAAGTCTTCCAGTTATCAGCATCTGCTGCTGACTGATCCAGTGGTCATTGGATTTAGACCATTCAGTTGCAGCAGAAAAGGCCAAGCGCTGGCAAATTAGGCAAAGTGGCAAGGATGCCTAGGAATAGGTTGATCTGTGCAGAAGGAGGTGAGCCAGGATCTGCTAATGTCTAACCCCAGCTCAGAAATGGACTCCCTCTGTGGTCTTAAGCAAGTCACCTAACTTCTGCCTCAATTTCCCCATCAGTGAAATGGTTCAGTAGTTTAATTAACTACATGAGGGTGGACTTGAAGATGAGGCTTACTTAAGTAAAAAGAGTCAAATCTTGCCCTTATGGTTGGGATCAGGGTGTTGTGGAGTGATGCTGGCTATGTGTAAGTCCCCAGAGCCAAGCTGCCACCCTCAAGCAGCATGGCTCAGGGTGACTGGGGTGGGGGGTGCTCCCACTGCTCTTCCTTTAAAATGGAGTGCTGCACTTCCCCTGCATGCTGAATCATATCCTGGGAGGACTGGGTACCTGACCACCCTCCAGCAGTGGCAGATAAGATGGTAGGACAGTGACTGTGGAGTGCTAGATTGCAATCCTGCCCTGCCACTGCATTGTAGACTCAGAATTTAAAGCCAAAAGGGACGATCAGATCATCTAGTTTGACTACTAGCATATCACTGGCCATTAAATGTCACCCAGTTACTCCTGTGCTGGAGCCCAGTGACTTGCATTTGGATAAAGCATCCCTTCCAGAAAAGGCTTCCAGCCTTGGACTAGGAGATGGCAAGAGATGGAGGATCCAGCACTTTGTGCTTTGTTCCTGTGGCTAATCACCCTCACTGTTAAAAATGTGTGCCCAGTTTGTTCATCGTGAAGGGGCTGCCGTGAGATGGGGAAACCCCCCGAGGAGCACACAGAAGGATTTGTCCTTTATAGCTGAATTCTGCTCTTGGTTACACTGACATGACTCTGGAATGGGTCCCTTGACTCCATGGGCTCTGGAAGGACTGCAAAAGGGTGGGCGGGGGGAGTGGAGAGCAACCAAAACAGGCCAAACTTGAGTGGTGTTGCGCTGGAATGCAGTGTTTGCTCAGATATGGCCTAGCTGCCCCTCCATCCTGCCAGCAGGGAAACATCTCCACCGTTACGCCACCCAGCTCTGGTCAGGGGCCAAGGGGGTGGGGTCCTGGCTCCTCCCCACTTGGTGCTCCCAGCCAAGTTTGGGTTCTCAAAAGTGAGGGGCAATAGCTCTGCGACTTCCCTGTCTCCAGCCCCTGTGAGTGACTCCTGATATACACCAGCGTCACGGAGCCCGTGATAGTTATATGCGGTTGTGAAGGTGGGAGGTGACACACACATGCAGGGTATCAGTGGAACAGGAGAGCAATGCAAATTCAAGAAATGGAGGATACAAGAAAAAATGTGGCTTGAGCGGTTGGCATTCCCTTTGCAATGTGATTGGGGCTCACTTCTGCCTGTGGGAATGCTGTAATACTCCTCTTGGAGGAAGTATAAAGGGCCCTCACCTCTGTAACTACTGCAGGTTGCTAAAGCGCCGTACCAGGACTTTCTTCCTGATGGCAAAGCCAAAATAAACAAGGAAACTCCTGGCTCACAAAACCCCTTGTTGGCAGTCGGCATATGGTTTGCGTTGGAGGGAAGAGACTTTTCAGATGGGCAAACACAGTTTGTTCGGCAACATACCTGTATGGTTTCAGACAATAGTTTCCAAGTGAGTAATAAATGGACCTTTTCTTTCGTTTCACTGGAGAAAAAAAAGGAAGAAAGGAACCCAAATCCGAGTATGTTATAGGCTTTAACAAGAACGTTCTGTGTTGGAGAGAAGAGCGGTTTGTAGGGTTTGGCCAAGGGGCAGAACTGCAGGCGCTTACAGTTATTGCAGATAAATCTGAGCAGCTTGTGCTGTGTTTGTGTTTATCCACCCACAAAGCATGTGTGTGAAGATCAAGAATGTAGACATTATTGGGATGCACTGGGAGGAGCTTCTAGGCACTTGTCATGAGCCCAGCTTTTGCTTTAGCTGCTTCATGAGGCACTTCAGATGAAAATGGGACTGGCTTTTGGCACTCTGCTGGAGTGCCTATGGCCCGTGGGTCACTTCATTTCATTGGTGGGTCAGAAACCCAGAAAAGACCCATACTGGGAAGGAATGAACAGTCACTCTAGCTTGTTTGGAATATTTTCTTTAAGGCTGTGTAGGGAGGGAGACCTCTTTTCTGTTTAGCCTCCTAATGGTGTGAGCTGTTCTCCTAAGGCTGGAGGTCTGAGTCAGGGAAAAATAGTCTGGGAAGAGTGCTAGAAAATATACCGTAAAGAACAATTCTGCACTGATTCCTTGCCGGGATGAGCTAGAATGAGCTGCTAGCCTTTTCCACTTCTTACTTCGCTGGTTCATGGATACTGCATATGTGCTCCTTAGTGGCCAAAGCTGATTCCAGGGGTTGTGAGCAGGAATGCTTCTAAAATCGCTGTCAAGAGGATGTCTTGCATGTTGCTCCTTGGGGACCATATCCGTGGGTGAACTTTGATCTGCAGCTGCAATGTGCAAGAGCCTTAAACCGTGTCAATTTAGGAACTTCTGCGCCTCAATGTGCTGTCTGCTATTCAAGCTGTTCCCATGCCTTATTCAGGATTTGGAATTACTAAGGTGTCTTGCACAGTTACTTGGGTAGGTCTTGTGTTATCTCTGGCCTTGCTTCCATGGGTTTTTGGGTGAACAAACACCCCTATGATTAGGGAGGCATGAATGAAGTGGGAGGGTCCATGGTTGACTTCCTCTGATGTTATCAATGCTCTTCTCTCTTCTGTGCTAATATACCAAGATGTTTTCATTAATAATCAGAAGTGGAATGGTTTGGCCTTGGAAGTGTGTCTGTCTAAATTCCAGTAGAAATTCAGGAGATGGACGAAGCTGGGACGGGGCTGTTTATGTTTGGCATAAACTAGCTTTACTTTGAAATGCAAATATATTCCTGGTGTTTAGCGAAGGAGGTAAGAAAGGTTGTTAGGAAACCAGAATGTGTGTTCGTGAATAGTGCACTTACATCCCCCCTCCCCCCCAGCATGTACGTCACCCCCTTACTGTAATTCCCAGTATATCATAAAAGGGGAGCTAATGGCCTTCTACAGCGGAGTTGGGAGGAATCTTGGGGACACTGTAGATGCGAAGGCATCTTGAGCGCTTCTGGGTTCTTACTGGGATTTGCATCGTCTTGGCGGAAATTTTGGAAGCACATTTTTGGGAGACTTCAGCTGCACACAGACAGGGAACAGAGAATTGGCTCCTTCTGGTTGTGGGTCGAACCTGGGACCAAAGCTTCAGGGAGTGCCTTTGGATCAGGAGATTCAGTCTGACTTCCCTTGCTGAAATTTGGAAGGATTCAAATTTGAGCTTCTGGCTTTGTCTTATCTTTAATAATTGGTATTTGAAGGATTCATGCTGGGCCTCCTGTCCAGTTCCTGATTTTTGTTTTCTAACCCTATCCCTTATCAATGCCCATTTCAAATTGCTTGGATGGGTATTATTCCAGGGTTTCTGCAACTCAAAGTAGTAATGTAGTGGACTGAGCATTTGGAATATTTTAAATAGATGCCCATACACCAGTTGCGTGGTGGTGAAGTATTTTATTGATTGGCCGAGTGAGGCGAGGTCCTGCCCGCTACACAATGGCATTTCTCTGACTGTCTGTCTGGAATGCGATAACTTTGGAATGCTGCATCCGATCAATGCCAAAATGTCAAGGAATGTTCTGCACCTCAGTGGGCACAAGCCTATTGATTTTGGTGCACGTGAGAATACTGGAAAAGCCTGATTTAGAGTTAATATCGGGGCCTCCAGGCTGGCTGGTGCTGCAGGCTGGAGAATCTTCATGCTGCCCCCTACTGCTGCCTCTGTATATCAGAGGCAGCAGCTTGATGCTGTCTGGGGAGATTGTAAGTATTGCGGACTTTTAACAGAAATAACAGAGACCCTTGCAGGGAGAGTTCGTGGGGGGGGAGAATGGGGTCTTGTGGTTGGAGGGGACCTGGACCGGGGGGAAGTGCGTGGGTGGGGGTCAAAGCAAAGGACCCACAAGGGATGGGGGTGGTGAGGAGTGGTACTGGTGAGGAAAAGCAGGGTCCCAGAGTGAAGATAGGGATGGGAAAGCAGGAGGGCTGTGGAGGGGAGCCCAGAACCCGGTGGGGGGAACAGAGTCCCTGGTATGTGGGAGAACGGGAAATGGGACACCATGCCATGGGAACTAGGGGAAAATGGGGGTGCATACAGAGACCTTGCATGGGGGTAGGGGAGAAAAGTGGGAATGGGGTGCACACAGAGCTCTTGTGGTGGGTGGGAGAACAGGGGACAGTGGTAGGGGGTGAGGGATATATATAGGTCACAGAGCCCCTGGCATGAGGGAGCGGGTGGCAGGAGTTGTAGGGAGTCCCTGAAATAGAGGATTGGGGGGGTGGCACCCAGGCGGAAGGGGGGGGGTGCAGAGAACCCCTGGTGTGCGCAATGTGCTCGGCCTACATAAAGTATGAAGCCTGCGACCCTCAAGTTGTGCTCCTACAGGGAGCTCGCAGACCTAAGATGGCTGCCACCATCCATAATTTCTAAGGCAGACTGTTGAGGCTGGCTGTTCGTTCTCCAGAAAGCCACCCGGGATCCTGCTGGGTAGGAGGGAGAATGCGTGATGGCTGTTAGTGTTGATGCTATTTGTGTTGCCGTATCACCAGAGGCCCCAACGAGGGGCTGCACTGCTCACCAGGGCTGGCTTCAGCTCCTCTATTATTTTGTGTTAGTGGCCGTGTTGAGCGGCAGGCTGTGGTCAGGGAATGCTCGATAACACAGGGCATGATGGATGTTCGGAGGGAAGACGTATGGGAGGTTGTAGCTGTTGTGGCAGGTGAGCCGGCGAAGATGGACCATCAGGGAGAGTCCTTCCGAAGTCTAGCGGATCCTTGTTGGATTGCAGCCTCTCGTTTGTGTGTGTGGATAGTAATTGTTTTTTGGAGCCTCTGCTCCAGGACAGTAGATTATAGTTCCATACAGGAGCAGATTAGCTGAGGGTCTTTGGGATCCAGGCCTCGTAGGAAAGTCACCTGGGGCAGCACAACAGAGGGCAGTGCAGAATACTGCTGCCTGCCGGGGCCAACGATAATACAAGTGCCATAAATGGATGGTACAAGGGTCTGTGGCTCAATGAGGAACCTGCAAGGACCATGCCTTGCTAAGGATGCTCTTGTGTATAGAATCATAGAATCATAGAATCATAGAATATCAGGGTTGGAAGGGACCCCAGAAGGTCATCTAGTCCAACCCCCTGCTCAAAGCAGGACCAATTCCCAGTTAAATCATCCCAGCCAGGGCTTTGTCAAGCCTGACCTTAAAAACCTCTAAGGAAGGAGATTCTACCACCTCCCTAGGTAACGCATTCCAGTGTTTCACCACCCTCTTAGTGAAAAAGTTTTTCCTAATATCCAATCTAAACCTCCCCCACTGCAACTTGAGACCATTACTCCTCGTTCTGTCATCTGCTACCATTGAGAACAGTCTAGAGCCATCCTCTTTGGAACCCCCTTTCAGGTAGTTGAAAGCAGCTATCAAATCCCCCCTCATTCTTCTCTTCTGCAGGCTAAACAATCCCAGCTCCCTCAGCCTCTCCTCATAACTCATGTGTTCCAGTCCCCTAATCATTTTTGTTGCCCTTCGCTGGACTCTCTCCAATTTATCCACATCCTTCTTGAAGTGTGGGGCCCAAAACTGGACACAGTACTCCAGATGAGGCCTCACCAATGTCGAATAGAGGGGAACGATCACGTCCCTCGATCTGCTCGCTATGCCCCTACTTATACATCCCAAAATGCCATTGGCCTTCTTGGCAACAAGGGCACACTGCTGACTCATATCCAGCTTCTCGTCCACTGTCACCCCTAGGTCCTTTTCTGCAGAACTGCTGCCTAGCCATTCGGTCCCTAGTCTGTAGCTGTGCATTGGGTTCTTCCGTCCTAAGTGCAGGACCCTGCACTTATCCTTATTGAACCTCATCAGATTCCTTTTGGCCCAATCTTCCAATTGGTCTAGGTCCTTCTGTATCCTATCCCTCCCCTCCAGCGTATCTACCACTCCTCCCAGTTTAGTATCATCCGCAAATTTGCTGAGAGTGCAATCCACACCATCCTCCAGATCATTTATGAAGATATTGAATAAAACCGGCCCCAGGACCGACCCCTGGGGCACTCCACTTGATACCGGCTGCCAACTAGACATGGAGCCATTGATCACTACCCGTTGAGCCCGACAATTTAGCCAGCTTTCTACCCACCTTATGGTGCATTCATCCAGCCCATACTTCCTTAACTTGCTGACAAGAATACTATGGGAGACCGTGTCAAAAGCTTTGCTAAAGTCAAGAAACAATACATCCACTGCTTTCCCTTCATCCACAGAACCAGTAATCTCATCATAAAAGGCGATTAGATTAGTCAGGCATGACCTTCCCTTGGTGAATCCATGCTGGCTGTTCCTGATCACTTTCCTCTCATGCAAGTGCTTCAGGATTGATTCTTTGAGGACCTGCTCCATGATTTTTCCAGGGACTGAGGTGAGGCTGACTGGCCTGTAGTTCCCAGGATCTTCCTTCTTCCCTTTTTTAAAGATTGGCACTACATTAGCCTTTTTCCAGTCATCCGGGACTTCCCCGGTTCGCCACGAGTTTTCAAAGATAATGGCCAGTGGCTCTGCAATCACAGCCGCCAATTCCTTCAGCACTCTCGGATGCAACTCGTCCGGCCCCATGGACTTGTGCACGTCCAGCTTTTCTAAATAGTCCCTAACCGCCTCTATCTCCACAGAGGGCTGGCCATCTCTTCCGCATTTTGTGATGCCCAGCGCAGCAGTCTGGGAGCTGACCTTGTTAGTGAAAACAGAGGCAAAAAAAGCATTGAGTACATTAGCTTTTTCCACATCCTCTGTCACTAGGTTGCCTCCCTCATTCAGTAAGGGGCCCACACATTCCTTGGCTTTCTTCTTGTTGCCAACATACCTGAAGAAACCCTTCTTGTTACTCTTGACATCTCTGGCTAGCTGCAGCTCCAGGTGCGATTTGGCCCTCCTGATAACATTCCTACATGCCCGAGCAATATTTTTATACTCTTCCCTGGTCATATGTCCAACCTTCCACTTCTTGTAAGCTTCTTTTTTATGTTTAAGATCCGCTAGGATTTCACCATTAAGCCAAGTTGGTCGCCTGCCATATTTACTATTCTTTCGACTCATCGGGATGGTTTGTCCCTGTAACCTCAACAGGGATTCCTTGAAATACAGCCAGCTCTCCTGGACTCCTTTCCCCTTCAAGTTAGTCCCCCAGGGGATCCTGGCCATCCGTTCCCTGAGGGAGTCGAAGTCTGCTTTCCTGAAGTCCAGGGTCCGTATCCTGCTGCTTACCTTTGTTCCCTGCGTCAGGATCCTGAACTCAACCAACTCATGGTCACTGCCTCCCAGATTCCCATCCACTTTTGCTTCCCTCACTAATTCTACCCGGTTTGTGAGCAGCAGGTCAAGAAAAGCACCCCCCCTAGTTGGCTCCTCTAGCACTTGCGCCAGGAAATTGTCCCCTACGCTTTCCAAAAACTTCCTGGATTGTCTATGCACCGCTGTATTGCTCTCCCAGCAGATATCAGGAAAATTAAAGTCACCCATGAGAATCAGGGCATGCGATCTAGTAGCTTCCGTGAGCTGCCGGAAGAAAGCCTCATCCACCTCATCCCCCTGGTCCGGTGGTCTATAGCAGACTCCCACCACTACATCACTCTTGTTGCACACACTTCTAAACTTAATCCAGAGACACTCAGGTTTTTCTGCAGTTTCGTACCGGAGCTCTGAGCAGTCATACTGCTCCCTTACATACAGTGCTACTCCCCCACCTTTTCTGCCCTGCCTGTCCTTCCTGAACAGTTTATAACCATCCATGACAGTACTCCAGTCATATGAGTTATCCCACCAAGTCTCTGTTATTCCGATCACGTCATAGTTCCTTGACATCACCAGGACCTCCAGTTCTCCCTGCTTGTTTCCAAGGCTTTGTGCATTTGTATATAAGCACTTGAGATAACCTGTTGATCGCCCCTCATTGCCAGTATGAGGCAGGAGCCCTCCCCTCACAGACATTCCTGCCTGTGCTTCCTCCCGGTATCCCGCTTTCCCACTTACCTCAGGGCTTTGGTCTCCTTCCCCCGGTGAACCTAGTTTAAAGCCCTCCTCACTAGGTTAGCCAGCCTGCTGGCAAAGATGCTCTTCCCTCTCTTCGTAAGATGGAGCCCGTCTCTACCCAGCACTCCTCCTTCATGGAACACCGTCCCATGGTCAAAGAAACCAAAGCCTTCTCTCCGACACCATCTGCGTAGCCATTCGTTGACTTCCACGATTCGACGCTCCCTACCTAGGCCTTTTCCTTCCACGGGGAGGATGGACGAGAACACCACTTGCGCCTCCAACTCCTTTATTCTTCTTCCTAGAGCCACATAGTCCGCAGTGATCCGCTCAAGGTCATTCTTGGCAGTATCATTGGTGTAATCTGTATATGGTCCTAGCATCTTGTTTTTGTGGTCCTCACACTTTTACAAATATGAGCAAGCTGTCTCACTTGGAAGGGAAATGTGTCCAGCTGGGGATGGAGGTGGGCAGTGACAAACCAGATCGGAGAGTCTGCTAGTTTTGTTTTGAATTTTTTTGGGGGTGGATTTAGATTCCCATTTTATTCCTAATATGCCCCACACTCGCTTTCTCCCTTCCTTGAGGTTACACCTGCACTCTATCCTTGTCTACACTAGGCTTTTTGGCCCTAAGTTTCTCACTATAGCAACGGTGTAAATGTAACTCTTCAAGCTGCTGGTGTTTTAAGCTCTGTGCTGCATTAGACTGTTCTGATGGGTCTGAAAACCCTGGAGCCCTATCTACACTGACAGCAATATAGGAAATCTTGGGGGGAAATGCCTAGTGTAGACATCCCGTAAGGTGAACAGTTCTTGAGCATCCTAACAAGATAGGCACACGTCCAGACTGCCCTTCAGAATAAGGTTCCCCTGACAACAGTCTGGTCCCATGCTTCAGATCTGAATTTCCTCTATTCCCATCCGTAGTCCATGACATGGTATTTTTATTTATGGACTTTTGAAGTCCTGGAAGATGAAGCAGAATTACAATAAAAACATCTTTAAACTTATTTCCACCGCATATTGGAGTTGCCAGCTCTACTGATCATTTTTATGAACTGTCACGAGCATTAATGACATTTTATGAGCGTTTTGCTTGGGACGTTGCAGGATAAATTTTTCAGCGCAAATCTGCAGGGAGAGTTAGGGCTGCATCTCCCAGGGTTGGGCCTGGGTTTCACGATCACCTGGGACCGCTGTGCTTGTTCTTGGCACATGTCTTGTGATCAACATCTCTTCAGAAGGTTGAGAGCTCTGAGAGGCAGATGTGGGTAGGAGGAGGGTACTGATCAATAGCTGGCTGTTGAGGTGTATCAAGAGTGACACCTGAGAAGGACAGAGAGCGACTGGGAGTCCTGTAATAATGATGAAGTGCAAAGAGGCAACTGCAAAGACCGGAACAGTGAGAGAGAGTGTAACCTAGGAGGGCTGCAGAGCAAAGGGAGACACTGCTCTGGACATTGCCCATTGGGCATCTTTCCTCCGTGGCCCCACCGCCTTTTTCTATTTGGAGCATAGAAATATAGCGCTTTAGGGCCTGATCTAATGCCTGTGGAGGTCAATTTCCATTGACTTCAGTGAGACTGGATTGCACCCATAAACATCTAAAGCCAATTCTGCTCTTGGGTGCCCATGTGAAGCTGCTGCTGAACTCCTTGCAAGCCACAAGTGTGCACCTGCAGGTAAAGTGCTAGGTCTGGGTTTCCACAGCAGATAGAGAAGGGAGTAAGAATGGAGTGAGTTCAGGAAACAGGGTGGGGAGCCTGAAAATGCAACTTGGGAGGTTTAGCACCTGCAGCACTTTGCATTTTTATAGTATCATCCCCCTGAGACTCTCCAAAGTGTTAATTGAGTCAGCAGAGACTGGTAGGTAAATATTGGTATCCCCATTTTACAGATGTGGAAACTGAGGCACAGAGAAGACCAGTGACATGCATAAAGTCTCAGCAGCAGAGCTGGGAATAGGACCCACGGCTCCTGACCTCCAGCTATCGAGCCATGCTGTCTTTGACGCATGGGGTGGTGACTGGCGTTAAAACAAGCAGTTTGTTGGAGGCCTTCCAATGAACTGGGGAAGCGGAAGAGGGTGGCTTTCCTCTCTAAGCTCTTATACAGATCGTTCTCTTATGGCATGAGTCATCAGGGTGGCTGGGATTCAGGAGCAGAGTGCACCTGCTTCATGGCCTTTTGGCAAATGCACACCCTTCAGTGTACCCCCCCGCTTTCGTGGTCTGGTGGGGATGGAAAGTGGGGAAAAAAGCAGAGTGAACAGGAAAGTCTCCAACAGTTATTAAGGACCTGGCTCCGCTTCCCGGGCCTGCAGTTGGCAGCCCCGCTTTGGGTGCACAGGTGATGGTCTGAGTAGGGAGTCTAGTGGATGCTCCTGTCATTCTCTCTCAGGGTCGTCTCTCCCTGCCGCCCCCCATTTCAGATTCTCTTAAAACGTCTTTGCTGTGTGTAATGTAAGTGGCACTTAGGAGAGGGGTGGAACTTGACAGCCCTTGAAGATGAAGTGCTCCATTTCTTAGCAGGACACGGATGGCGTGGGCCCAATGAAGCAGTCCTTCCTCGGAATGGGCATGGCAGCACTTCTCCTGCCCCCCAGCGTACTTGCACCAGGAGAGGATGATTTGCTGCTTCGGAGCAGCTTTCTGGGCAGGGGAGGGGGGGAGGAACGAGGCTGCCCAGCTCATCACAGCTGCGCCATGCTGGCGGGAGTGTGGGGGGGAAGAGGACAGGTAGAGTGATGAGACAGAGGAGAGAGGCAGCCCTTCCTTTTTCGCACAGCTCCCTGGCTGGCTTCGAGCTGCTTTGGTGGGGGCTTATCAGCGTATCTCCTATGTAAAAGTGACCTATCCTATCAGCGGGTCACACTGCCCATTGTTTAATATCGAAACAAACTCTTCTGCTCTCCCCCTCGCTGCGGCTTTATTAGTCACCTGCTCACAGCCTGCAAATCCTTGACCCAAATCCTTGTGTGCCCAGCTTTAGCCCTTATCCTGCTGGGGCTGCTCTGTCCGCCATCGACCTGGGAAGAGAAGAATTGGCCGTGCAGTAAGATTAGGAGCTTTTTGCTGGGTGTTTGTGCTAGGTGATAAGCTGCGGGGGGATCTTGATCAGTCTGAGCCGCTAACTCTCCCTGATCCCCATCCTTTCCCTGCATTCAGCTGACTCAGGGACCCTGGTCTTACCCAGGGGAGTGCTGGAGCCATTGACCTTGCCTGGCTACTCAAGGGCCTCTGACACACACGGGCCAAGCCAGGGCAAGGCTGAGGGAAAGTTATTTTGCTGAATTTCTCATCTCAAGATGAGACTCAGGCCAGCTTCCCTGGGAGATAGTTAACCCTTTGCTGTCTGTGTGTGGGGGGGTGGGGGCCGCAGGAGCAGACAGGCAGAGGGTTTTTATTGTTCTTGTAAGATTTGCTGGGTTTGGCGTGAATGAATTGCTCCTACCTGTTTCACTTTGCTCCCGCGACGACTCCAGTGTGTCTGTCTGTCTGCTGTCTGTGCTTGCAGAACATCGGCCGGGCCATTCAGCAGGACCAGCCATGTTACAAAGTCTGGGCTGAATCCTGAGTGGCGCTGAGCACTTGCAGCAACTCACCTGTAGTGGCTGTTCCCGTTCAGATGCAAGACGCTCATGCTTTCAGGGCCGGAGGTCCCAGGTTCAAAGCCTGTCACGGTGGGGATCATTGACCATCCTGGATTCTTTACAGAAGTTACAGGCTCGATGCAGAAATTACTGGGCAAGGTTCTGGCCTTAACAACTCTGAACCCAGGTCACTGTCAGTGACCCCAGTATATTTCTAAGATGATGATTTATCTTTTGGTAGCTCCCGTGGAGCCTGCCCCATTCAGCATCTGGGCCCTCTTGCACTGGGCATTGTACAAAACAGACGAAACACAGGAAGATCTTACAATCTAAAGCGCCGATCCTGCAGGTTCTTACAAGCATGCTTAACTCTAAGCACATGAATATTCATTCTCCTTCACTTCAGTGGAGCCACTTAAAATTAAGCATGTACATAAGTATTTGCCAGGATCAGGGCCTTTAAAAATGAAAACCAGATGCATAGCAGGGGAATGAAATGCAGCATGCAAGCGGAGTGATAGGGGCAAGGTTGTCACATATTTTCATAGGTTACACAGCCTTCCAAATGTAACCCTTGCCTAATTTTTCTAGAATTGGCTAAACTGTTACCTACTTACAGTGTACGGCTCCAATCTAGTGCAGGCTTCTGCCTCCATGCAGCCTCCTAAATAAATCGGTAAGATTCTGCCTGGATGCAGTGGTCTGTGCTCGCAGATTGGGACCAGAGGGCGTGGCCTGCTGCTTTGGCATGTGCAGTGCAGTGCACATACAACAAACAGCAGTAGGGTCTGGGTTGCCTATGCTGGAGGAAAGTCTCTGAATCCAAATGTAAAAAACTATTTTCATGGGAATCTAAAATCATGGGAACATTCCCACTGAGTTTGAGTTTTATAAATTCTTGCTTTTACAAAAAGTGAATTTGGGGTCTTAATCCTTTTTCTAGGAAAGTTCTGTATAATTTAATAGTGAAGAAAGCAGTAGAATTCTACAGAAATGTAATAACGTTCCATACAAATTACTCCTGAAACCTGTCAAAGTGAATAGAGCATCAGATCAAGTCAGCTGAGCTGGGCCAGTCTGGCTGTACTGCAGGTCTTTTATTGCAGTGTAGATGTACCTGGCCTTAGGACTGGGTAAGCTTCTCTGGCCTGGGTTATGCAGGTCATCAGACTAGGTGAGCATAGTGGTTCTTTCTGGCCTCAGTCTACGAATCTGTGATTAATGGCGCATTTTGTGGGAGAGCTTGCCTGCTGCACCTGTTCTTTGGCAAGATGGAGGATTGCGGTTTCCACTTCAGACCTGTCAATCTTGATCTTTTTCACCAGCACCAAATTCATAAGTGGTGACAGGAATGTGTGTTTTTAAAAGGCCAATTTACAGGTCTCGTAATTTGGAGATCTGATGTTTTGGTGCGTTGGAAATTGATTATTAGTAAGGCTACGTTTTAGTCACGGGTATTTTTAGTAAAAGTCACGGACAGGTCAGGGGAATAAACAAAAATTCATGGCCTATGACCTGTCCGTGACTTTTACTATATACCCTAACTAAAACTTGGGCAGGGGGCCATGGGTGCTCTGTGGGGGAGGTCCGGGGACACTGCGGGTGCTGGGCGGGAAGGTGGGCAGTGCTGGTGCTGGGTTGGAGGTGGGCGGTGCACGGCCCGGGACTCCTGCTGGTGCTGGGGGTGTGGTCTTGGACACCTGCTGGTGCGGGGGGGGGGGGAATGGGCAGCCCGGGACCCCCGCTGGTGCTGGGAGGGGGGAGTTGGCAGGGCTGTGACAGGCTCGCTACATGGCTTAGTGTGTCCCTGCAGCTCCTGTGGGGAGGGAAGGCTGGGGGGCTCTGTGCGCTGCTCGTGCCACAAGCCCTGGCTCTGCAGCCCCCTTTGGCCAGGAACCGCAGCCAATGGGAGCTGTGGGGGTGGGGCCTTCAGACAGGGGCAGCGCTTGGAGCCCCCTGGCCCCTCTGCCTAAGAGCTGCAGGGACACGTGGAGCCGGGGAGCCCCCCAACCCCGAGGTAAGTGCTGCCCTGCACCCCCGCCCCTAGCCCTGAACCCCCTCCCATACGCCCAAACTGCTGCTGTTGGCCCAGGGGCTGCCCAGCTTGGACAGCCCCTGAACCAGCACCAGCCGCTACAAAAGTCACAGAAAGTCACGGAATCCATGACCTCCATGACAGACATGCAGCTGTAATTATTAGTTTAAAAAAAACAACAACTTTAAAAAGTGAATGAAACTAGAATCCCTGAGGAGTTTAACCCACTCCTGAAATTACATAACTGGCGCTGTTATATAAGGTGGTTTTCTCAGCACGCTAGTGATGTGACAATATTTACAGACCAGTCCGGGTTTCCCTTTAATGGCTTCCATAAAAAGATTGTTATTTTTTCTAGTGCAGTCACTGGCTGATTTACATGCCTGTCCCATCCCTGGGTGACACGCTCTCGCTGTTTGCCTGTCGTTAAATGACTCTGGCGATGCCCCGACCCTGACGCTGTTGTCATACTTAACCCAGCTTTACAAATAAGTGTGTTTTGGTGGGTGTGAAAGGGGGACAAAAATATCACCTAGTCTGGTTAAAACTCAGTTCCTGCAAGCCCTGGCAATGTCATATCGTGAGAACTGCGAACTCTATGTTGTTCTCTGATGTATCAACCTGGCTGGTCAGAGAACTTGGCCAGATTAGAACTGGTGTATGATATGATGTGATTTGATATGAAGCAAGAAGCAGCTACAGAGTATACCGAGTTTGAACCTGTTCCCTGAGCCAGATGAACCATCCAAGTAGGCTCCTGAACAGGACCTGTATCCTGTGAGACTACAGACAAGGGAGGACTGGAAATGCTGAAATGCTAAGTGTGTTCTTGGGGAGGGGGGTGATGGAGTGTTTTACATGGCAGACGCCTGGCCGCTCACCTGCACTCACTCTCCACTTCCCTTAGCTTAATAAATGCCCTCATTTTCTTCCACTCAAATGTTGCTGTTACTCATTTTACGTATTGGATTTTATTTTTTATTGTAGGGAGGGGCAGAGGGTCGGGACAGTTTTATGGCAACTGTATTGATCAGTGAAATCGAATATAATCCCTGCATTTGCTGAGTGATCATTAAGGGGACGGAGAGTCAGTGAAACATATTTTAAAAGAGAGACTATTCAGTGTTATTTCCTCCCGTGTTGCTTTCTGGGTCTCTGTCCTTTTCCAAAGCTGGAATCCGTCCTCCTCCCGCCTGAAAAGATCCATCATTGCTGGACAAGCGAGTCACAGTCTCCTTACTTTGCTTGTAATTTTATTAAGCGTAACCCCAAACATTTTCAGGTCCAGTGTCAGCTACAACCGGCCAGACCTCAACTGGTGTAAATCCGCAGAGCTGTGCTGAGCTATATGTTGATTTGCACCAGCTGAGTTTCTGACCTGACCTTTTTTTTCAGCGGGGAGAGGCAAGGTTGTGTGCTGCTGATCTGCAGTGCTGCAAAGGCACAATTCACCCCTGCATAGAGGGACCATGCGCCATTTAAGTCTTTCTTGAGCCCTGTTCTGAGCATTTAAGGGGTGCATTGGGCTGGCATGTGCCCTCTCCGCAGAGAGGAATTAGGGTCTGGCCCTTGCAGGGTGGTGCCGGGGAGAATGAGGGATGCAGCTCTTCTGGATTAGGGTTTTAAACAACTTTTGCTCATTTCTCACCCCTGTCACTTTGAGCAGCGCATTGAAAGTCTCACCCAACCCATGGGCGCCTGGGTGTGGAGACTGTGACGCTGATCTATTTTTTGGTTAATTGTCTCCATCCATTAGTCTTTTCATCCTTCTCCCTGTTAAAGACACTGCTCGCGGCTAATGCTGGTAAATGAAACGCTGTTAAAGGCATGGCTGGAGGTTTGAGGGCTGGCTTGGGCCAGCAGTCACCAAAAGCTGTCTCTGTCCAAGTGCCCTGGGTGGGAAGAGTTTGGTACGTCTCGGTCCATGTCCCTGGTTGCGTGGGGCACACGCTTTGCAGGAGGCGTCATCAGAGCTGGCCCTTCATTGGCTGCCTGCTTGTTCGTCTCAGCCAAGAGGCTGACCTACCTTTTTCACCCCTGGATGGGCCCCCTGGGCTGCAGGACAGGATTGTGGCTCATTAGCAGGGCAATGCGGGGGCCAGCTGGCACTGCTCATGCCAGATCCCGAGCAGCCTTCAGCTCCCAGCATAGCTGACAGGAGTTGCGGGCACCCAGCGCCTTGCAGGATTGGGACCTTCGTTAGTTAATCATCTGGGTAGCGCTTAGATAATGGAAGGAACTTCAGAATTGCTCCGTCCTGCTGCTGCTGCTCTGGCTGCTCCCGTTCTGTGTATAATAATCGCAGGCTTGAACTGCCATCCAGCACGTTGCACTTTACGCGAACCCTTGCAGATAATTAAATGCGTGGTTCCCCCCACACACGCCTTAAGGCTGTCTATGATGTGTGGCTGACCACTGTACCTCCTCTTCCACTCACACTTCAGACAGTACCATTGTAATGACTCGAGCTGCCTTGTCTTACAACCCCCCGGATATCCGGCTCTGGGGCATGGTGCAGTGCCTGTTTCTGCATTCCCATCTGGATGCAGTGGGCCAAATTCTCCTCTCTGTTACACAAGGGCAGCTGCCTTAAAGTCTGTGGGTCATGGACCAGCATAACTGCAGGGGAGGGGGGGTTGGCACATGCTTTTGAAGTCCTCATTCTGAACTCAGCCTTGAATTCTTCATGGAGGGGACAGTTCAGGGGAGTCCTGTGGTTTCCAGTTGATGGAAAGGATTTCCAGCCCAAAGAGGGAAAGATTCAGGTTTTTAAATTTTATTTTCTCCTATTTGCAGTGTTTCTTTGCAGTTCTTTGTCAGTCTCTTCATTTTCCCTACCTGAGCTTGAGCTACTTTTGGCTGTTTAATTTGTCACCCTTTTGCGGGTATGTCTACACTGCAGTCATGCCTGAGCTAGCTTTGATCTAGTTAGCTGCACTAACAATAGCATGGGCTAGCGCTTGAGAGCACGCCCAGAGTCCCTGATGGGTTTGTGCGGCCGGTGGTGCTGTGGTGTCATTGCCCTGTGTTTGGAGCTAGGAGATCAACGCTAGCTTGGGTGTGTCGACACCTTCTGCAGTCACTCCTCTGATTGCGGCGTGGACGGATCCTCAGACACATTAAAACCTGCTGCTAGGATGCCGCCAACATTGCCTCCTCTAAAGGTGACAAGCTTCTTATCAGAGGAACAAAATGGATTTGGGGCAAATATCGATCAGTTGCGTTTATAGAATGCCCTTTGCTGTGGTAGCTAGGTAACCATTGGGGCTGCTTGAGAGTCTGTAAAAGAATCCGGAGAACTTTGTGCCACCTTCTGCCAATCAAAAGCCTTCCCTTTGGATTATGTTTCCAGCAGTCGCGCCACTCAGGCTTGTTTTCCTGTAAACGGTGGAGCTATCCAGTTACCACTGGTGGACCATTTTGCTGCCATTACAGGAGGCCTGATCAGACCAGTAGGCTTGGTGGAAGGCAGACAACCTGTTAGTTCCATTAGCCGTAGACAGTGCAGCAATCAGGGCATTCATGGGAAATGTTAACGATGTTTTCTTCATCCAGCTGTAATGTTTGTAGCCGCTGTTTATTTGCCTGTCTCATGCTGCTGTCCCCCAGGACTCTGGGGGCTCCTTTTGTCAAAGCACTGAGAGGCAGCAAGGGAGGTGTTCTGCCACCGCTTTGTGGTTGTGTCCACATTGCATGGGTATTCGTCCAGTAGTGACTGGACTCCCGACCTCGTCCCCAGCATTGACTGGATTTGCTGTAAAATCCGGGATGGGTTTTCTCAAAGGGAGAGGGGAAGGCTCTTTTTTGGGTTAGTCTGAAGACCTGATGTGGAATCTGGAGGGTGTGCGCCCTGTCATGTAGGTATTGAAATGACTGGCTCAGGTGATGTTCTCTTTGCTCCCAGGGCAATACAAGAATTGTGCATTTTTCATAGCCTAGTTGGGTTTCTCCTTTGGTATGAGGCAGGTTTAAGGGAGAGATGCCTCTCCATTTCCTTAACCATCTCCTGAAATGCTCTTTCACCAGAAATCTTGTCGTGTCTAATCACATTGGTGCGGTCTTCGCTGCCTGAAGGTTATAAGGTTATGCGAATCAACAGGGTTAATGGCCTCTGAATGGCTTTGATTGTGAACATTGTAATGGAATGGTATATGTTCAGACTGGCTACGAAGCTAAAGAACAGCCCTGCTCCTTGCCTAATCGCTTACACGTGTGCAAAGTGCACTAGTGTAAATGACGGCTTGCTCGGCGAGCTCTAGGAGGGGGTGGAGCATGGGATGGGCGTTGGTACGAAACATTGGCAAGAGAGCTGTGCTGCGTTGTTCTTGCTGAGCTTGCCCAGGGGCCCGGCACTGTCACCTGGGTTTGTGCTTGCTGCGCATTCGGGAGCTGTCTTGAAGGAGGTTGGCGTGGAAGCCCCCTCCCAAGTTGAGCCTGATTGTGCAAAAGGTTGTGAAGGAAAAGGGCCTCTTTTATTTGCTGACATTGGAAATCAGTGGCTTTAAAGTGCTGAGTGAGAATCCTCAGCCGTCTTCATTTCCTGCCTAGCATGAGAGCTTTCTTCCTTCCTAGGGCTGTCGCTATTTTTCTTCATTCAAGCACTCTCTCCTGTCCTTCCAAAGGGTTTTCCTTTCACTCCCTCTCCTCCCTTCTTGTGAATCCCCTCCTCCCGCTCAGGCACTTTTCCCCCTTCTTTCTTAGAGAGTTCTGCTCCCTTCTCTTGCCCTCTGCTGAAAATCTCCTTCTCCTTCCTTTCCCCTGAGGTGCATGAACTCCATCCTTCCTTTCACACACACTCTCTCTTCCTTCCTTGTTCATTTCTTAGCATCTCTTTACCTTCAGCCCGTATGCCCTGTGTCTTGCCATCCTACTCGAGATGGATGTGCTACATTCCACAGCCTCTCCTTCCTCCTCTGTCATGCTTACTAAGCAGCCAGTTTGCCAGGAGGGAAGGCACAGCACTCTGTTGCTCAGGTTTCTGGGAGAAGCTTGTTCATACTGGGCATGGTCATGTGTTAACGTAGTCACTCCCATGCTACCGTTACATCGAGCAGAGCTCCTGCTGAGAAGGTGATGCTCCCCACCCTGCTCCAAACACAGTTGAACAAGTGGAAGTGGGTCAAAACTTACCCGTTTCCCGGGCTTTGGGTTTATTTGCAACAGGAACGTAAAATCCAGTCTGTCACCAGCTGGAAGTAACTAGAGCTCAGCTGTTCTACAAGGACAGCGGCCCTGATGGTTATTTGTGTAGCTTCAGCTTTGCATCTCACTCAATCCCCAGCTAGAGGGGCAGTCCCAGCTTGACCTTTTCAGCTTCACAGGTGCTGGTGGTTGCACCAGGCACTCCCTGTATTGTGGTGAGCTGGTTGGTTTTTTTGTGGCTTATCCGTAACCTTTATCACCGTTTTCCTGCATTCCCATGTTCTTGGTAAATGGATACCTGTGCCCCAGCTTCGTTAGGACTTGATTGCCTGCACCATAATAATATCCAGCCACTTCTCCAACTGTTGCTTTTGGCAGTGAGACTGAACCTAGTGGTCGAGTGGAAATCCAGTCGGAGAGAAAGTGGTCTGCAAAGCATGGGATGCTCTTTGAATGGAAAAGGAGGACTTGTGGCACCTTACAGACTAACCAATTGATTTGAGCATAAGCTTTCGTGAGCTACAGCTCACTTCATCGGATGCATCCGATGAAGTGAGCTGTAGCTCACGAAAGCTCATGCTCAAATCAATTGGTTAGTCTGTAAGGTGCCACAAGTCCTCCTTTTCTTTTTGCGAATATAGACTAACACGGCTGTTACTCTGAAACCTATCTTTGAATGGAGAAACTGACGATGCTTAGGAAAGACAGATGTATGGGTGCTTTGTGGAATGGTGACCTCTCTTAGGTTACATGAAAAAGCACAATAGCAAACACAAACACAGCACCATGGCTAGCATTACACCTTGTTGAAATAATTTCCTTGTGACGCCAGGTTCATTATTGGGGTCTATTTGCAGAGGGCCCTGATGATATAGAGTTGGTCCTATAGGGATTGTGCGGTGTCTCAAGATGCCTGCCACGTTTCCCTCACTTTTATTAGGAGGTGACATTTTCATGAAGACAGGATCTCAATCCTTTATGTAGCAAACAAGCAGCAGGTGCAGATGAAATTTCTCATCCTTTGTAACATCGTGTTCCTATCCACAGCAGCTAAGTGTGATGTCACCAAGACGAGATGATGGATTCAGGTGGAGAATGAGCAACAGAAGTAGGTCAGTGAGAACTGAAAATGACTGATGGTTTATGCTGTCCTGTGTGTGTGCCATGATCCAAATTTCAGATCTAGGGCTGTGCTGGTTATAAAGTCTTGCTTTGAGGCCAAATCTGAGCTAAGTTTTGAGTTCAGACTCAAAAATCTTGAATCACAGGCCCTGTCATGAGATTTTGCACCCTACCCCCCCAATAGCAGAAATCTCACAAAACTGGGCTGATCCTCATGAGAGTTTCTATGGGAATGTTCTCTTGAGTTTTCAGCAGCATTGGAGCTAGAAAATAGGCTCCTTCCTGGTTTGAAATCCGTCTGGAAGCAAACGTGCTGGGAACCTTCTGTCATTTGCTGGGCATGGGATTTGAGTGTCCAGCTTCACTCATCTCTGCTGAAAGATGGGCATGTTTGCAGAAGGACCAAAGCTTGGCCTCTGTCTTCCTGGGCACAGTTTGCAAGCCCTATTATTTTCCACCCACATTCAGATGACTACAGGTGTGGGTGCTCTGGTTTGCACCCTTAATTTTACTGCAAGGGCACATTGCATGTGCAAGAGATAAGCACCCTTTGCAGTCCTGCCCCATCGTGCATGTCTCTGCCCCTTGAAATCTTACCGGTGATACCTTGGGCCTGGAACTGCTAATTACCAAAAACCACACAAATTAAATATTGTCATGGCAACCTGCAGCCTTTCAGCAGATTGTATGTCTCCTCCCTGACCTTTCAGGAGAGCTGTATCTTGCTATAGCCCCCTTCTCTAATCCGGTTTTTAAAATATAATATTATGCTACTGGAAGGGATCAGACCTTTAATCTGATTGTGCGTGTGTGCATGTGGTGGGGGAATGGCCTGAATTAATAGGCATCTAGAAACGGTTCAGAGACAAGACAGAGGCGAGGCAGGATGTGATCCTGCTGGGGCTGGAAGTGAGCACCTGAGTGGAATTATTAGCTTCACGGCACAGATGGGGAAAATCCTCTCTGAGGGAGAAAGCTTCCCCCTACTCCCATCCCCTTAGCCAGGGCTGCTTCCTCTTGGGGTCACTGAATCGCATTTAAGAAATACAGAGTTTGGAGTCTGGGGTTTGAACTGGCTTGTAGGAGACACCCCACTGCACCCTGGTTCATGGGAACTTGCCGATTACAGGCGCTGGCAGAGTTCTCGTTCATTTACAGAATGACCGTTGGTTGTCCCCTGCCCACCTCATCTTCATTTATTAAAATAAAAGCCTATGTATGTGTTATGGTTGCTCCTGCTGAGATCAGGGCCCCATTGTGCTTGCCATGGGAGATGCCAGTCTAAACCGACAAAGAGCAGGAGGGGCACAGAGAGGAGCACAAGGTCACATAACAGGTCGGCTATGGAACTTGGAATAAAACCCAGGTTTCCTGGCTCTCAGCTAGTGCTTTACCCACTAGATCACACTGCCTGTCTCATTGTGGCCTAAATCCCAATGGGCTTTCCCAGATGTTAGTCCATCCTTGAAGCAAAAGCCCCATTGGCTTCAGTGGGAATTTTCCCTAGTAAGGACCAAGTTAAAAAGTGTGTGTGGATTTCATGATTCGGCCCTTTTGGAACCATTCCCAGAGGCAGTTGAAGAGCAGATTGGTTTGCATGTGTGTGCCAGGGCAGTGGCTGGCCTTCAAACCCAGGCTTTGGGAGAAGCCCACATTATCTGAGCCCTAGTTAATTTCAGCAGGCACCAGGCTGTTAAAACCAGTTCAGAAACCCATCTTCTAGATGAGGTTGCTGCAGGTTTGAGTTGCCCGGTTCTTGCTTTCCAGGAAAGGCGTCTCTTAACCCAACATTGGCTGACCCTGCTGGAGCCCTGAGCCCATGAATTTGTTAATTCCTTATACTGCGGTCGCACCCCCAGTGTGCTGGGCGCCAGGCTGACACCGGCCAAGAGACAGCTCTTGCCACAAAGTGCTCATAGTCTGTTGTAATGTAATGTTGCCTCTTGTGCAGCATTAGCAAGCCAAGCACGTGCACAGAACTGTCAGTGGCCTGGCAGGAGGGCAGAGGTTCTGTCTCTGTACCAGTCTTGCTGGTTAGACGTGCCTTCCACTGGCCCACGCTGCATGGGACTTGCATGCTATGCATTTGGGGCCCCAATCTAACGCCCTGTGTGCTTGGTGGAAAGATTTCAGTAGGAACTGGACCAGGCCCCTGAATGTCTTGAAGGAGAGGTTGGGACTGTTGGCAGGTATATTAGGAGTGGGGAGAGGTGGAGATGCTTAGAATTTAGACACAAAGTCCCACTGGGGGAAATGGTCATTGTCAAATCTTCTCCAAAAGCATCTGGTTCCTCTGGAAGGGTCTGATGAAACACACCTGGGGTTTTTATCATGGGCACGAAGAAACAGGGCCCCAAGAGGCTGTTTGCTTTGCTTGTGTTCTAAGGCTGGTTCTGCTCACTTTTCGCTGGCTTGGCTGTATGAAAGGTCGGAGGTTATGAGGGCAGACCAGAAGTAGGGGACTTGTATAACGAATCCATGTATTGTAGACTAGCTATGTCACAAACACAGAGGGAGCTGGGGCCATAACCCATAGACGTTAGTTGCCTCCAAAGCTGGGACTCTACCACCTGAGCTAAAGGAAATGTCCCTTAGGAGGCAGCAGTGGTAGGTCCCTTATCCTCTCTGTGGATCAGCTAGTAGAGGGCAGTAAGCTCTACTGCAGACGTGAGCGCAGCCAGTACATTACAGTAGATATAAGTCAAGAGGGAGCACGGTGTGTATAAAAGTGTGAGGTATATTTTTGTGGATAAAGTGGCGAACAGGGTGATTGAGCTTCCAGTCAAGTGGTGGAGGCAAACAGCATGAACATTTGTAAATGCCACATTGAATGATCATACAGAATCTAATATATTAAGGGTGCAGCCCTGCTCCTCTTAAAGTCAAGGGATAAAATCTCATTGACTTTAGCGGGAGTAGGAATGGAAGAAATATTAGTCATTTTTGAACTTCAGAGAAGCTGTCTACATTTTGGGAGTTCAGAAGGGTATTTTCTGAAGTCAGTGTTTTCTCCTGCAGATTAGCTCTGGGTTTTCTGGCTGCCTCTGTCACACATTGGGCAGAGATGGCAGAGCTTCTCCTAACCATTGCATGCACAAAGATCCTGTTGCCTTCTCTTTGTCTTGCATGACCTAGAAAAGCCTGGTAGGAGCTGGGCAGAACCCCCCCACCCCCACCATATCCTTTAATAAAGGTCCCATTCATGAATAAGAGTGGAAGATGCCTCCTTAGACACAATGGGGTTGTGCCCCATGGGGGACTTGGCTTGCTGCATTTAAAGCCTTCCTAAAACAGCTCCCAAGTCTTTACCAAAAAGAAACGTAAGTCAAATGTCCATGGAAACATGGGAAAGCACCAATTATTGTTTATATAACTGTAGACCTAGGAGCCCTGTGCTAAATGCTGTACAAACACCCTATCCCAAAGAGCTTACAGTCTAAGACAAGAGAGAATGCCTGGGAATAATTCGCCCCATTAAAAGCTGCCCCAGCCCCCTTCTCTGGTACATCAACTTCCCACATTTTTTTGGCCTTATTTTCCCCATAGAGATCAATTCATCTTCAGCTGTGGAATTTCAGCCATGCTATATGTTCTACTAGGATCCTGTCAGATTTCACAGGCTGAGTTGGGTCTGTTCAGAACTATACTTGCATTGGTAACGCTCTCAGGAGCACATACCTACCTGTTCTTTGAAGTGCTGCTGGTGGTTTCGTTGGTACTTTGATGCCCTACCATAGTACCTTTCTTTTTTCCTGGATGCTGAGATACTTTTTTGAACCTGTGGTCCTGAGTATTTGAGGTCATCAAAAATCCCCTCGTGTATTTTGAAAGACAGTGCTAGTTCTGGGGTAGTGTTTCATTCCTCCTAGATTTCCCCTTGTAATTTACACTGAGTATAGTTTTTCTGCTTTTCTTTCTTCGTTTAGAGCAGTGGTTTACAACCTGTGGTCCACAGTCCCCTGTGGGTCTGCAGACTGGCTTAAGGGGTCTGAAAAAGGTCGTTGTTACCAAAGACCAGTGGTTTTCAACCAGTAGTCCGCAGATCCCTGCGGGTCTGCAGACTATATCTGAGATGTCCAAAGGGGTCCGCACCTCCATTCAGAAATTTTTAGGAGTCTGCAAATGAAAAAAGGTTGAAAACCACTGCTTGAGAGTCATGCAGTGTTGCTGTCCACTGTTAAAACAGTTGACATGTTCTATCTGAGCGGCAGCTGCATTTCAGTGGTGGATAAAGTGATCCCTAGGTATAGTTTTGTAGATATGGCCACGTCATTGCAGTGCTCTGGACTCCTTCAGGATGCAAGGTGCTGTTATCCCATTTCTCTCTTCCAACTCTCTGCCTTTCTCCCTCTGTGCTCCTCCCCAGCCCACCTCCTCCCCCCTCCCCATTGTGCTGAGGGCAGCATTTGTCTGCATTTGTCCTCTGTACCCGGCATCCAGTTATTGATCTACACGATTATAAAGAACCGATAATTACTTCAAATTAATCTCATAAATGACTTAAAACACCAAAATATTTGCATAATGCGTCTTAAAGGTGGCAGCTCACAGAGGATAAGACTCAAAACTGCTTGGGACAGGGGGAAAGGGGCTTCCCACTCACCTGCGGACTTGCTTAAGTAATTAGCCTTCTGCTTGCGTAAGGGGGAATCTGCACTGGTTTAGTGGAGGAAAATAAAGCAGTGGAAGCTAAAAGGCTTTGAGATTTTGGCCCCGAGATGGGAGGGGGGAGTAATGGGGCAGATGACCATGGCTGCTGAAACAAAGTCTGTTTTTGTCTGCTGCATCCTGTGAAAATCTGGAGCCAGACGCCTGCTGAAAGTACCTCTGTCTAAAGACTTTCTGTCATAAACTTATCTGATTAGCAGAGAGCTAGACGACAGATTAGCCCCCGCTTCTCCACTGGGGACGGGCTCTTTGGAGCATTTGAGCAGCTCTGTGGTTTTTCCTCGCTCTGATGGTCAGGGGGGTGGTGATGGGGGATATTTAAGGGGAGATGATTGCGAGGTAATTCTGCAGATAATGCACCCTCTGAGTTGCCCTGGTGGTCACAGGTTAGGACGGTCTCCTGCAAGCCAGCGAGTCGGTGGTCATGTGCTGTGTGTTGCAGACACACAGAGCGGGTGCGCTGGTCGTGTGAGTAACGGTTGTAAGGGGCCCTCTGACTTTCTTTTTTTTTTTTTTTCAAATGTCTTAACTTCTTCCCGTGAGATCTGGTTTATCGTCCTCTGGCTGGCGAGAGGAAGGAGAATAGCTCCAGTGTTTAGCATAGGACAAGGCACTTTGTGCTAGACATGTTGGTGGTTTAACATACAGCATTAAACAAAAATAGATGGAGGATTTCCAGTGTTAGCTTCTAGAAATACATATGTACATAGATCTCTCTCTCTCTCTCATATATGTTGTATATTGTCTGTATTTATGTGTATCCATAGCTGCTACCTCTCTGTAAGGAATGAAAACAGAGGTTTTGTACTACAGTGATTTTGCCATCTTAACTCTAGTAGTTGCTACTGTGAACATCTTTGTGCTTGCTCTCTCTTTCTCTCTTGCTCATGCATTCCATGGGGGGAAGGGGGAAGAGAACATTTTAAAAATATTTGAGCTAAAGCAAGCCCACTTTGAAGCAGCTTTGATGCAAGGATAACAGGGAAAATAATATTTAATTGCTCACTCTGTGTGTTCTGATCCAAGAAGGAAGGAGTAGTTATTTTGGTATCAGCTAGAATGATGGGCTGAAAATAGGACTTATAAACGAGGTTGTATTCTTTCACTCTGGGCCACAACTGTCGCTGAATCTATGGTAATTCTCTGCATATAAAAATATTATGCAAGAAAATAAGAGTCTCTCTCACACGCAGTGGAGGAACTGAAAAGCTAGCCAAGTAGCTGTCTGTTAACTATCATCCATCTGTCAATCATTTGAATTCCAGGTTTTTGTCAGTTCTTGAATAGTCATGTCTGTTTCTCCACCACATTTCTAGGTACTTAGGCCTTGTGTTCTGGCAAAGGGGAGACGGGGGTGCTGGCCTCTGCAGAGCTCTTTGCTGGGAGCAAGCCTGCTGCTTGGAAAGTGCTTTACCCTACAGGGGCTTCCCCTCCCCGAAAATGGAGGAGGTTGCCTAGGAACTTCAAGTGGGGGAGGGAGGGAAAAATCTTCATAATTCAGAAATCTCTGGGGCAAACAGAAAAGCCGTGCGTACGCACGCACACACTCTCTCAGACACGAAAATCAATTATGGGATGGTAAATAGGATATCCTTAACTTGGCATTTTTCTGCTCTGTTGCAGCCGTGATAACGACCTCTCCACCATCATCTCCAACCTGCATCAGAGCCGCCAACTCGTTATGCCAGAGACCCAGAGTCGCTGTGAATTCAAGAGAAACAGCATCGACGTCGGCTTAGGAGCATCAGGTAAGCAGCCAGGGCGCCTGGTTCTTTTGTCCTCATTTGCTGGGAGGAGGAAAGTTCCAGCTGCGGCTTGGGTTCGGGTTTGCTGACTTCCCTCTTCTCTTCCCTCCCCTCCTCTCCCTTCCCCTCCCTCACTTTGGCCAGCCGGCTTCATTAAATTTCAGAGCAAGTCATGCTAGTCTCTCAGTATTCGTGGACAAAGACGAACATGGAAGGATTTTTTTTTTTTAGGAAGGTTAAAGTCATGCGGTCGTGTGAGATTTCAGCTCCGCTTCATTCTCAGATCTAGTGGTCTGTGTTAAAATGCAGGAGAGGACAGCGCTCCAGCAAAGAAGTGAAATGTCCCCGGGGTTAGTGGCCAGTGATGCAGAAAGGCCTGGTGCAGAGAGCGCGGTTTGATTTGTAATTGCATTAATCAGAGGCTCCCCATCCTGCCTCCGTCTCTGCCAACTCTTTGCAAGGATAGTTGCATGGCTTTGTACTGCTGCCTGGCTTACACAAGTTCACCTGGCTTCCCCTTGCTTGTCGTGCTGAACCAGAGATGCTCCACTAGAGCCGTGCACTACGCCCCTCGGGATGTCAGCATCAGGGAGGAAGTGACGGGAAGGGATGCCACGGTACTGAATGTGCCTCAGTCAACAAGTGGGGCACTGGACACTGGTGACACTGTCAGTTCCACTTGTTTCTTGCACAATCGGTGAATTTCTCCCGCAGGATGGTTAGCGGCTGGGAGAACCATTGCAGGTTTGGGTGGATCGTTAGCCCTCGCCATTCGCATCTAGAACCAAGGCCGGTTTCGGATTTCACTTACACTGGTGTCGATCCTCAGTCACTTTACTCACCGGAGTTGCTCTAGGTTGACGCTGGTGTAGCAGAGATCAGAAATCTGGACTTTAGACAGAAAAGGGGCCACTCGCTCCAGTGTAAATCAGGAGTGATTCCATTGAGTCCAGTGATAAGTAGCAGAGAATCAGGCCCATACTGGTGTATTTTTGAAAGCTACCAAGTGGGGAGTCTTTTCGGGTTGGTTTAGAGGAGTTTATGGTCCCAACAAGCTAATGAAGCTTTATTTCTCAGGAACTCTTGCTCTCTGAGCAGTGCTTTTTAACTTGTATTTTTTTTTTAAACCACACTTGGGAGCAGGGTGTTGATGTTAATGTCGTCTTTAACCCTATAATTTTTGGCTGTTTGTTTGGGCCCTGTCACTAAAAGGCAGATTATTGTTTTTCTGTTTTTATTCTGCTGGTCCCCAATCTGCCAAAGCCAGAATTTAGATGTGCCTGTGTATGTTGTTAGGGTCTTTGCTTGAAAGCCATGCATTTGCGTGTGCATGTAAATCATTGGCATTGATTATGCGGCTTAATCCAGAATCTGGTTTTCACTGCGGGATGCAATACAAAATGAAGGATGCGGTGGGTGGGGGAGGGGGTGCGTGCACAATAGCGGACGTGCGATACCAACAGGTGCAGCTGGTCTCCTTCTTCATTATGGCTTGCTCCAGCTGCCATTAAAATTAATGGAAGGATTCCCAGTGACATGGGTGGGAGCTGCCTCAGGCCTTTCAGTCCCAATTCAGCCAAGCACGTAAGCATGTGCTTGTAATGCTTGGCCGAATTGGGGCCTTGGTTTGCTAATGCCTGGGTGAGGTGCCCGTGCAGCAAAGAAAGAGAAACAAACTCACCCCGTGGAGAGAGCGCAACGCAAACTTTTCAAACGTCTCCTCCCCAGCCCAGACGCCTGCTGACTGCTACAGGCATGGCCGGGTGCTTTGTGAGCACAGGTTTGCAGAGTCAGGCCCCAGTGTGTTCAGAAATGGGGAAACTAACTTTTTTAATGAAAGAGGCAAATATCCTCCCTGTAGATTTACCAGGAGGAATTTTAATGTGTGAAACTGGACATTGACCAGAAAAGAACTGGCATTGATTGGCTCCCTTCAGCCCAGCGCCTGCCCAAGAAGAAGCTCGATCTTCTCAGCCTGGTCAGACCCAATGAGAGGGGTTTAAACCCAAACCCTAGCTACAGCAAAACCCTAGGGATGCCCCCCCCCAGGATGTTGGGGGGAATTTCAGACACTGATTTGAATTTAGCAGGTTGGCCCATCTCTAGATAATGGGTTGAAACAGGGTCCTGAGCTTTGGGGAATTTTGGGTGTAGGGTCCATGCTTTGCAGACTGGGAGTCTATGCAGTTCTACCCAGCTGGTGGGCACAAGCATTTAAAATGTGTGACATCCCTCCTGTCTCCCCAGCAGCAACCCGGCACTGCTCCTCTAGGAGTGCAGCTCATAGGCTTCACCCTTTCGGCTGGAATCCCTCCTTCCTTTGCAAATTGCACTGACGGACCTATCTCTGAGCTGTATTCTCCTGCACTGCTGCAGCCAAGAACCAAGGGGCTGGCTTGAAACGTAACTATGTGACCATTTCTTAAGGTGATGGAGACAGTGCTATCTAGTGGTCAGAGCCTGGGATTTTGGACTTCCTGGGTTCTTTTTCCTCGTTCTGTCACTGACTTGGTGTGTGTGACCTTGACCAAGTGACTTGGTGCCTCAGCTGACCTCATTTGTGAAAACAGGCTTAATACTGTTTACTTTGTGGAGAGGTTGCCAGACCTAATTGAGGCTGATGAAATGCTCTGAGATCTGCAGCAGTGAAGAGGAGCAAAGTGTGCTCTGTTCTCAGCAACATGGAATGATGACAAGGGAAACAAACAAAAAAGAATCCCACCCCACCCCACCCCTGGAGGCATCCAGAATCCCAGAGGTGGGGAAACGCCTGGGCTTTGATTGATTGGGTTGGTGTTAGTGCAGCGCGGTGTCCGAGTGGCAAAGCCTGGCTCAGATTGTACAGAACATGTGAGCTGAGAGAGAGGTGCTGAAATAGGCCTGTGTTTTCTACAGGAGGGACAGTGAGAGGCCGCTGGGCAAGGGACAGAGCCTTTGAGGACAGGATGGATTCTAACAGGAGTTGACAAGTGTGGGAGGAGGTGCTGGGGGAAACTGGGAGTATGAGGGTGGGGGCAGGAGGGTCTGTGCGGCTCCACAGGGGCAGTTTAAACCTGATCTTCCTGCTGTTTGGAGGCAGGTTCCTTGTAGGAACGATCTCTGCCCAACTGGGAGCAGAGCCTGACAGCTGTCTCTCATTAGTGTGTGTGCTACACCACCGTCCTGCTAGCAGATTCCCTGATGTGGACCAGGCAGGACCAAAGGGAATGGAAACTCAGAACTCTGGCCCCTGCCACTGTTGACTTTTTTTTTTTTTTTACAAGGGGGAAATGCCACAACTGATTTACCACCTGAAGTGCTTTAAACTTAGTGCCGGGTTAGCCTGGAGGCTTAGCTGGTGCTAAATCTGCTTAATAATGAGGAGAGAAAATAATACTGAGCGCTCACTGTTGTTGTTGTTTGTATCACAGTAGCTACAAAGATCAGGGCCCCGTTGTGCTAGGCGCTGTACATGCACATCGTAAGAAAAGTCACAACCCCAAAGAGCTTTCAGTGTGCATCAAAAAGACTGAGAAAGAGTGGGAGAAAGGAGGTATTGTTAACTTGCCTAGGGTAGATTCTGGCCACAGAAACTGCAATACCATATTTAGTGCCTTTTAAATGAGGGTCTCTAAAGCACCACACAAAGGTGGCATAGAGGGACAAAGTCACTTGCCCAGGATTATAGGGCAAATCAGTGGTGGAGGTCTCCTGACTGCCAGTTCCCCCTGCTCTCACCACTAGTCCTTGTAATTTCTCTCCTGCTGACATGCAGGGATTGCAGACATGCAGTCTGACTGCAGGGATTTTACATCCGGGGTTGTGTTTTCCCTATGCAAGTGTTCCGTGTGTGTAGTGAAGACAGGAGGTTTGTACAGCACCTGCTCTATGGCTACGACTCCTAGGTACACAGTAGTGCAAATGATAAATAATATTACCAATAATGGGAGGTTTGGTTGTGAATCGCTCCCAGCTTAACTCTGTCTGATTCTTTCCCCGTTTCTTGAACCTTGAAAACATAAAACAAGGCAGAACAAACCCCACCTGCAAAAAACAATGCTCTGGTCAAGCCGTCGTTTCTCAGCAAGACATAAAGGGCCCCGAAAACGCAGATCTAACCAAGGCTTTTGCAAAGACAGCAGAAGAGGAGGCCGAAAGGCGTGTGCTGATAAAATCTAATTGCCCTATCGATCGGTTTCGGAGCCGCCATTGGCAGCAGTAATGATTGAGATATTCTTATGTGTTTGATGCATGTTAGCTGCATCTCGCTGCTCTGGCCCCACTGGGGACCTTCAGATATTACGGAGATCTCTTAATCGTGGAGCAACCCTGTGTGTGCTGGGTCCGCTGTCCAACACCAAAGATTTATGATAATTATTATCAGTGCTACACTTGGATTTCTGCAGGAACCAGCCTGGTGCCCTGGTCCAGGGAGGAGCTGCCACGTTCATGCTTTCTGGTCATTCACTGGTTCATGGAATGCATTCCAGCTCAAGGTTTCCTCCGCCTCCCGCCCCTTTCTTGCTAGTCTTCATTTTTTCCTCCTTTCCTGGCCGGGTTTAACATGGAGAGAAGTGACCCAGAATGAAGTGTTGGGTAAAATCCCCACAATGGGTATATCCTTCCCGTAATGTGTGTCTGTTCTGTTAGCTGTACAGGGAGTTATGCTCACGCACTGAATGGGGTTACATGGCTAAAGCCTCCATTAGCCCCCAGCCTGCCCCCCAGCCCCCGCAGTAGGAAGAACAGACATTTCAGCACCTGTGTCTGTTCCCCTGGTCAGCAGCTGGAACACAGGGCTTCCCATTCAGAGGCCCTTTGAAGAAAGGGGCTGAGGCCAGCAATCCAGATGTGCGGTTAGTGAATGCTCCGAGGAGGAGGGAAGTAGCTGTTGTGAAGCCCAAATTTAAACTCCAGGCCCTAGACTGTGCTCTGTGTTGTGATGAGGTAAATCTAGAGTAACTCGCAGGCTGGCAGAGTAACTGAGACCAGAAGCTTGACCCCAGGTTCTTCAGAAATGGTTCCCAAGTTCCCTATCACAGTCAGTGGCCCAATTCCGCTCTTTGTAACCGTTTGTGCATATGGAGCAGCTTTACTGAGCTCAGTGGAGTCACTCTGGATTTACAGCGGGGTAGAGAGCAGTCATGGCCCGGGGCCTTTTATTTAAGGAAAATAATAATAATCCAGGGCCAGCTCCCCTCATTCTCCTCTGCATTGCACAGCCCCTGACTCAGCAAGCAGTCCCCTTGGAACTAGTCGGCTGGGCAGCGTAAGGCTGGCAGAATCAGGCCCTATATGAGTTTGACTTTGAAATAGGCTCTCGAATGGCAAGAGTTGTCTTTCTGCCCACCCTGCGCAGCACCCAAGTTCATCGTGTTGGGTGCCGCACACACCTGCTCAGTACTGATATTGGTGATTTCTGAACTAGAACAAAGGAATTGTTGATTCTGGCAGCGGTGAACACGGCATAAGCAGGGACATTTAAATCTCCGCTGATTGATTGTGCTGCTCTTCACTGATCAAAACAATGTTCAGATGCCATGTGAAATCTAGGGTGGGTCTACGCTGCAGAATTAGCGGTGGCTTTTATCCAGGTTTTAGCCTTAGCCCTCTCTGCCATCTATACAGAAGAACTTCTGGCCCAGTGCTTTCAGCCTGGCTTAGCTTACCTGGCAGGCAGGGTAGGTTAGAACTGAGCTCCGCTTTAGTTTGGGTTGGAACCTGCCCACTTTGCAGTGAGGACTCAAGGTTAAATTACTCGACTGCTCAGAGTCCTCCAATGCCTTCCCACAAGCCACCTTCTCCCCCCACAAGGGACAGATAAGTTTTCCCGCGGTTGACTGGGAAAGAATCCTAGAGCACCTCAGCACAAAGAACTATGGCTATCTCCCCAGACACAGGCGAGCAAGTGCAGGAACAGTAAGGACCTAGTGATGCAGATAAGGCTTTGCATTGGGGATGCTCCCACCTAGGCTTGGCTAACTCGGGTGCCAATCACCTGGGTTAACTGTACAGTGTAGGGTAAGCACTGTTGTGAAAATACCTGCAGTTGATGCCTGGCTGTACCAGTCCCGTGTACGTAGCAGGGGTCAGTGTATTCCTTCCTTCCCCACAATTTCCCTCTTTCCAAAGCCCACTGCGTCCCGACCTTGAATTTTGCTGTGTTCCCTGAAAACCGTCCAGTCCCCTCCTCACACCGGCATTCAGGGGGGTTGCAGCCGGGGCTGTAACCTGGCGAATGGAAAAATATTGGGGCCTGTCCACCTTGGAAATGCACGGAGGCCACCTGCGCTGCGGAGGTTCGGAAAGAGGCGTAGCAACATATGAAAAGGTAGAGCGAGAAAGGAGGGGGGCGGAGGGCAGCCAGTGAGCCCAGTGAGCAGATAGAAGTAGTTCCCAACTGGATCAGATAAAGATGAGGCAGCAGGCGAGGTGCGGCAGTGGCTCGAGAGAGGGCTTTGCCGTGAGAGAGGATGATGGCACAAAGCACTTTTAATCTTAATTGAGAGAGAGGGAGACGCAGAAGGATGAGCAGAGCCTGACAAAGGCACGGCAGCAAAGCTGACGGTTTGCACATCAAACACAGACTTAGAGCCCCTTTAAGCAGCTCGCTGTGTGTCTGTAAACAAGTCCAATCCCCTCTATCCAGTTTGGCTCATGCAACCTGCCAGGGCATGCGGGAGGCGGGGCGGGGGTGACGGCTTTGCAGATCCAGTGGCTGACAGACAGGTGGTGGAGCTCCTCCCTTCCAGGCTGGCTTCAGGATTTGGGGGGGCCACCCATCCTCTTGGGGAGCGAAAGGTGCCATCTCCAACCTTGCAATCTCTCCTCTCCCCGACAGGGCCCCTTGTTTTCTTCCTCCTGTCCCATCCCCCCGTTCCCTAGTCGCTCCCCAACATGGTGCCTGATTCTGGGGCTGTGATTCAGGCGAGTAGTCCCATTGGCAGCTGCAGCAGGAATACTTGCATGAGATGGGTTTGCAGGGTCAGGCCAATGGGTGCTAAAGGAGGGTTGGGGCTGTCCTCCCTCTACCTTCTTTGTCCCCACCTGACGGGAGGAAGCTGGCTTGATGGCTGGCTATTGCCTCCCAAGCAGCCCCATGCAGAGTACCGTGCCATGGTCCTTTTAAGACACAGTGTGGTTAGCAGGACCCCAGTCAGGTCATCCAGGCAGCAGGAGACCCACACAGCCCCATGTTATATTTGGGATCATCCTATGGATTGGAGGCCCCTCTCCTCAATGATTCCAGGGCCCTTCTGGGTTGCAGATTTTGTGGGTCTTGAAAGCCAGCTGTCTCCCTACCATGAATGCCCACAGAGAGCGCCAGCTGTCTTTGGAGATGGCTGGTCTGTGTGGGCAGAGACTCACATTGGAGGTCCTGGCCTAACAGGAACAGTGCTGTATCCTCATCCCAGTGTCCCAGGTCATTTACCCACACGGTGAATCCTGTATAACTCAGTTGAGTTGAAACCAGATGCAGAATGTCTAGACAAGTGGGGCAAAAGGCAGTCTCCCAAATTTCTATAGGGTTTATTCTCTCTTGGTCTCTGGCCACAGTCTGTGAATGTTATGTTTTTCCTCCAGTTTGTAAGGTACATTTTATAACCTTTTGTACAATTAATGTTTTATTTTATTTTTTGTGGTGATTTCTCCTTGAAAGATTTCACAGAAGAAGAATACTTAGCACTTATGCGATACCGTTCGTCCATAGATGATGATGACAATACCTAGCTCTTAGATAGCACTTTATGAAGGGGGTATTGCTATTACCCATTTTACTGATTGGAAACCTGGGGCACAGAGAGGGGAAGTGTCTTATTCAAGTTCAGACAGGGGTTGGGTTGCAAAGCCAGGAAACAGTTCTCCAAGTCTGGTGCTCTGGGCTATGCTATGAAATATAGTGTAATCAGAAGTGAACATTGAATAGACTTGTGTTAAAAATTGTTGGAGTTTTCCAGGAAGGGGTGTATATGTGTGTGTTAGATCCCTTATATTGATTTTCATCCAAGAATGTGTGTGTGAGAGTAGTTAGTTAAATCCCTTATATTGCTCTCCACGGGCCTGAGCCAGAACTCTCAGCGGCATGATCCCCTTTGACTTCAGTGAGCTTTGCATCTAGCCAGGCAAGGGTTAACTCGGGCCAAGGATGTTGTAGCTAATGATTAGAGACAGATCTGCAATGAATGGGCTGTTTTCTGAGCTTGGGATAACGAGCCAGGACACAGGCATGTTTTCACTTTCAAAAAAAAAAAAAGAAAGAAAAGAAAAAAAAGCCTTTATTGAATTGCTGCCTTAAATTGAGCAGAAAATCAGCTCCAAATGGGCAGATGAGGGTGGGAAGCCCAGCCCCCTTTGTGTACAGGTGTTATCATGAAGGGCAGCTGTTTACCTACGCATGGGGGACTGACCTTAGTCAACACCTGGTCTCCAGCTTCTGATCTGGGGCTGGAATTGCAGATTCCTCCCCTCTTTATGCTCCTCTCATGTTCTGTTTCTGCTGAAGCATTTTGGGAGCTGGAGACGACCAGCCTCTGCTGGTGGTTGTGTCCTGCTTTGCATTTGAACCCAGGTCTTGGGAGGTGAAGAAGCAACATGCAAGCATGTGGTGGAAGTGCAGTTCGCTTCCCTGCACTGGAACTCGTGGCAGCGTGGGCCAGGGCACAGGGCATTGGACTGGCAATCAGGAAACTTGGGTTTGAAACCTGGTGATGGGAGGGTTAGTTTTGGAAGTGGGATAATCTCGCTCTTTCTGGATCTTTAAGGAGAGGATGAGAGTCCGTGTTGTTTATTTCAGTGGCTCTCAACCTTTCCAGACTATGATACCCCTTTCAGGAGTCTGATTTGTCTTGCATACCCCCAAGTTTCTCCTCACTTAAAAACTACTTGCTTATAAAATCAGACATAAAAATACAAGAGCATCACAGCAAACTCTTACCAAACAATTCACCTAATTCACCTAATTCCACCTAAATCCACCTAATTCACTCCCAACATGACTTGTATTTTGGGAAATGAAATAAACCAGTGGTTCTCAACCAGGGGGGTATGCGTACCCCTGAGGGTATGCAGAGGTCTTCCAGGGGGTACATGAACTCATCTAGATATTTGCCTAGTTTTACAATAGGCTACATAAAAAGCACTAGTGAAGTCAGTACAAACTAAAATTTCATACAGACAATGACTTGTTTATACTGCTCTACATACGATATATACACTGAAGTGTAAGCATAATATTTATATTCCAATTGATTTATTTTATAATTATAAGGTAAAAATGATAAAGTAAACAATTGTTTGGTAAGAGTTTGCTGTGATGCTCTTGTATTTTTATGTCTGATTTTATAAGCAAGTAGTTTTTAAGTGAGGAGAAACTTGGGGGTATGCAAGACAAATCAGACTCCTGAAAGGGGTACCATAGTCTGGAAAGGTTGAGAGCCACTGAAATAAACAACACGGACTCTCATCCTCTCCTTAAAGATCCAGAAAGAGCGAGATTATCCCGCTTCCAAAACTAACCCTCCCATCACCCAAATACCAAAACAGAACTCTTTCCCCAGGTGTCGTACAGGCAGCTAGTAAAGAGCCAAAAACAAATCATTGGAGCTGTGACATCTCACTGATGTTATATATAGAAATCCAATATGGAGTGTAATGTGGCACCTGACTTGTCCACTCTCGCTTGCTGCCGGGGTGTGGGAAATGAATTGCTGCTCCCAGCCTCGCCATGAGTCGATAGATTTCAGCTTGGAGATTGTATCCTCCCAAAAGTGTGTGCTCGTGTCATACGTATATTTGTGTGGGTGCGAGCGAATAAGTGCACACGTGTGTGTGTGCATATATAGTATGTGTATGTTTGTGTGTAACTACATACGTATATACATGTGCATGCCCAGGCATCTGTATGTTATCAGAAGTGGCTGCCGTGAAGTCAATCACACCATGCCTGGAAGTAAGGGTATCTCTTACACTAGTGCATACGTTTGCTTGTAGCTCTTTAATTAATTGTTTTTCACAGTATGTCAATGACGAGCTTACATTGTGATTAGCTGCTCTTGCAGAAGCCGTTGGGCTACCTGTCTGATCCTTGGTTTCTTTCCTGCAGTCACAGTGTGGCTCAGCAGCTTGTGGAAGCTGGGGGGAAGTCCTCCTTTCTGGAGATAGGCCTGGCTGGGTGGTTGTTTTTTTTGAGAGGAGTGACATTAAAGAGCTGACCCTGGGGAGGCCAAGAAAGAGTTTTTTTAAAAAACTGCCCCTGCCATTCAGGTCAGCTTGGCTGAAGAAGCCCTGCTAGGGTGTGGACTTAACAACAGTTGTGAGATCCCCCAAACTGGCAAAAACCATTCCAGGCGATGCTGAGAACCAGCTGCCTTTCCAGGAACTAGAGGGTCCTCTCACTGATGCCCTCTTCAGGTCAGTTTGTGCGTCAGCACTCAGCCCCACCATCTGGCCTGGGGCTGAGCTGGAATCAGCGGGAAGCGATGTGTGGTGGTTTCAGAGGAGCTTTTGTTGTAGCCGTTATTGTGGGCATTCCACATTTTCTGGGTGTCTCTTTGCCCGTACAGGTAGTCCCAGGCTGCAAGAGCACCCTGGTTCACAGGTGAGACACCCCCAGCCCCAGTGGAACAGGGCAAAGACACCACCACCCCCCAAAGTGTCCGACGCCTTTCAGTGATTACTCGGGTCATCAATAGCCATCTGTGGCAGAAGCAAACTTCTAGCCTGCGGTACCGATCGAACTGGCGGGGAGGTGTCAGCTGTGAGCGTGTGGCTGTGGGGAGCTGGCTCCTCAATGAATCTCCCCCCCACCCGCCGACGCCCTCTCCCCAAACGCCGGAGCGTGGTATTGACCACTGCCAGGGGAACTTGTCTCTGCTGCGCTCTTTTGCAGCATTCAAACATAAATTTACTCCGGAGCAGCGTGATTGGGAGTGGGGGGATGGGGGGGGAGGGAGCTTTAAGTTAACCCTTTGCTGTCAGTAAAAAGAGGGGAGTCTGTCTAGGGTGAGCAGATGTCCTGATTTTATAGGGACAGTCCTGATATTTGGGGCATTGTGTTATGTAGGCGCCTATTACCACCCCCTGTCCCGATTTTTCACACTTGCTATCTGGATACCCTAAATCAATCTGTCTGTTAAAAGTTGTCAGCTCCAGATTGTCCTTTGTTCCTTACTTCATTTCCCTCCATTTACATGTCTCCTTTCCTCTCCCGTTCTCTTTCCTCCTCTCTCCTTCCATTCCCCCTTTCTCTCCCTTGCCTTTCTTTATTCCTCTCTCCCAAACACACTTTCCTTCCTCTCTTCCCTTATTTAAGCCTTATTCATCTTGTCCCTTCTTTCTTCCTCTCACACACACTTTTCTCCGTTTCTGTCCTCCTTTCTCCCCTTCTTTCTTCCTCCCTCTGCCCTCCCTCAGTCTCCCAGCGAGTGCCTCTGGAAGAAGACAATTTGAAGGCTTTCCGCTCTGCTCTCAGCCGAGGGGCTCTTTCTCTCAAGCCAATCAATGGCAGCCTTTCAGCCCCAGTGGGGCTTGGCAAACATGAGATCAATAAGTTATTAGCACCATTCTGTCAGCTGTAATGTGGAGATTGATCGGGGCCGGGTCTCTTGCATGCTGCCTGGCACTTCCCCAGCCTGATAAAGATGACAGATTAAGGGAATAAGAAAAAGGAATTAAGGAGTCTGGCTGTCAAAGCTGTCACGGGCTGGAAGAGCGCTGTTTTTTTCAGGGGCTGAATGAGTGCAATCGGACGTTTAAATGGTGCGAAGCGTACGGCACCACCAGCAGCTCTGTCTGGAGTCACTGTCTTTAGCATTCGCCTTTGATAGTGGCACAGCGAGGTCTGTGCAGAGAGGAACCTGCACAGACGCAGCAGCTGTGCAGGGCGTTTAAGGGAGTAGCAGCACGCTGGCATGGGCCACACACATGAGACGCTTCGTCTCTGTCAAGAGAGGCCACAAGCCAAGGCTGCGCTGTGCCCCCCTCACGCTCGCTTGCTCTAGGAGGGCCCGGCTTCCAGGGCAAGATGGCTCCAAGCCATGCTTGTGATGCTGCCGACCAGCACGAGCGAGCACTCCGATGCCATGGTGAGCTCACCCTGAACTTGGAGAAGGGGAAGCTTTGGGGGTGCATCTCAAGGCGAGGGAGCAATTGTGGCAGGTTTTTATCACAGGGTGGGATGGGTCTGAGAAATCAGAAGGGGAGCAGCTCTCTGAAGGATAGACGCAGACATGTGGGCAAGCTCGCAGTGAGCACGCTCAGCCTGGGGAGGGGGAGGCAGGATTGAGGTCTCTGGGGTCATGGGGCTCCGTGGGATAGTGCTTCGCTGCCAAGAGGGTCTTTCATCCCATGACCTCGGAGCCCTCTGCTGGCACTGATTACAGCTCAAACTGTCTTTGTGAGGCAGGTACGGGGTTAGAATACCCATTTTACAGACAGAAAAGGAGGACTTGTGGCACCTTAGAGACTAACCAATTTATTTGAGCATAAGCTTTTGTGAGCTACAGCTCACTTCATCGGATGCATACGAAAACTTGTGCTCAAATAAATTGGTTAGTCTCTAAGGTGCCACAAGTACTCCTTTTCTTTTTGCGAATACAGACTAACATGGCTGTTACTCTAAAACCTGTCATTTTACAGACAGGTAAACTGAGGTACAGAGGGCTTCAGAGCAGCACAGAGAGAAAGTGGGTTGCTAGCAGAGATGGGAATCGAACTCAGGAGTCCTAACTCTCAGGCTGACTGCCCTGACCACTCGACCGCACTCCTTTCCAGAGCTGGGGATAGAACCCAGGAGTCCTGATTTGTAATGCCTCTCAAATAATACACTCTTTCCCCAAGCTGGGGATAGAAGCCTGGACTCCAGCCTCCCAGTTCCTCTGCCCTAACCACTAGACCTCCCAGCATATCCTCCTAATTTCTTCCCTGAGGGGGGGTGGGGCTCACACAATTGCTAACCAGGACTCTCTGGGCAGTGTATAAAACGAGTCCGATTGTCTCTCTCAAGCTCAGCATATCCTCTCTCTGAGTGTTTTTCATACTATGAATATTTACCACCTTTTTATGGCTCGGTGTGCTCTGTAGAAATGAATTGCACAGGGAAGTGGGAGACAAGGGGGTGTTTGTGCACATTGGCTCATAAACAGCCCTGTTACAGGCAGATTGGAGGCTGGCTCCAGGATGACCCGCACCTCCCTCTGTCACATTCCTTGGGAATCTCAGTATTTGGGCTGAGCTTTGAGGCACTTTGCTGCTGCTCATGCAAAGCGAATGGACGCAGACAGCTGGTGACTGACTGGCCAGTGCTGACATGCTGTGCAAGAGGCAGAGTGCCTGCTGGTTACAGCAGAGAGCTGGAACTCAGGAGAGACCTGGGTTCTTTTCCAAACCTGGGGAGGAGAGCGTTGATGAGTTATAGCATGGGACTTGGGTCAGGATTCCCTGGGTGAAAAGCCCATCTCTGCCACCGACTTTCTGTGTAACCTTGAGCATTCACCTGCCCCATTTACGTCAGTGTCCAGTCTGACCTCATGACACTAAACCCACCTCCTGGGGGTGGGTGAGGTTTGTAGAATACTTCGAGGTCTCTGGATGATGGTGCTAGAGGAGCGCCCCATTCATTTCTTCGGGGGTGGCGTCTAAATATTGCTGCAGAGCTATTTATCAGCTCTTACCGCGTGAGTTGCAAGAACGGATCTGCGCCCCGAGCTATTCCAGTTCTCTTCCCGGCTCTGAGGCTGATCTCCCTGCAGGAGCTCCAGTCTCTTCCAAGGGGGAGTCAGGAAAAGCCTGCCCAAATGGGGAGAGAAGGGGAAAGGATTTTAAGAAAATGAATAAATTCAGAGTGTGTCTACACTGCAGTTGAAGATGTGATTGCAGTTCGGGTAGGCAGACCCGTGCTAGCTTTGATCTCGCTGGCAGTGAAGATTCAGTAGCGCCGATTTTCTTCTTTTCCTGTGAGTGCTTCACCCTGAGGCTCCGCTCCTTCCCCCAAGGCCCCACCCTCGCTCCGCCACCGAACAGCTGATCGGGGGGTGGCTGGTGGGTGCTGAGCACCCACTATTTTGTCCCCATGGCTGCTCCTGCCCCAGAGCACCCCCGGAGTCAGCACCTATGTGCACTAGTGCTGATCCCAGTGCAGGTTAGTAACGCAAGTCCATAGCCAGGATTCCAGATGGGCTTCTACAGCCCACACAGGGTCCGTGCCGCTGCATCTTCTCTTCTGTTTTCAGCTGCGCTGGCTAGGCGAAAGCTAGCTTGGGTTTGCCTACCAGAGCTGCAGTCAGACCTCTGATGGCAGTGCAGATGCACCCTGAGATTTTGCAAATCCAGACCGTAGTCTGGCCTAGTTAGTACAGTACTGCATATTCAGCACCTCATCATGGAAATGAGCCAGTGGGAAAGAGAAACCATCAGCCTGTCCCATCTCCTCAAATACTCCATCCCAGTGCAGTGACTCCCAGGGAGATTTCCTTTGTGCCTGTCCCCTATCCCCATTGTAGAAGTATTTTGTTACAGAGGACCCAAAGCGTTGCTGTTTGGGGAGAGAATTCCTGGCTCCAACATTTGCAGAAACCCTGGTGTATGCTAAGAATGATCCTGAGCCAGAGTTTTTGGATCCAGACCCAGATCTGTGAGACTTGCTGTGCTCTCATCTCTGGCTAGAGACTTGTGACTACATTATCAAATTATTATTTATCATTTATAGTGCAGTTGTGGCTAGGAGCCCTAGCCAGGGCCCAGGCCCCCATTGTGCTAGGCACTGTTCAAACACAGAACGAAAAGACAGTCCCTGCCCCAAAGAGCTTGCAGTCCAGCTGCCTTACCTAGTGAAGTCCTCTCAACCAGTGAGCTGTCCTGTTGGAGGGGTGAAACCTTCCATCTCCGGAAGGGTGCAAAGAAATTGTTTCCAGATCTGCCCAAAGCTGCACCATTGCGCTGCTGCTGTTTTGGTGTTGAACTACAGGGCTTTCCCTTGCTCTCTGCAAGAAGTAAACTTGTGGCAAAGTTTGCTCATTATACTCTCCAGCATTGGGATCCCGCCTTCCAGAGGCCCTATTGCCTTCCTTCCCCCTCTTCCCCCACCTTCCCTGAATAATTTTTTTCCACACCCATTGCTCTCAGTTAAATTATGGCCCATAATTCCCATGACCTTGTGCTTCACTCTCCCTTTGTTCCATTGATTGCTGCTGGCGAGGGGCAGAGCTGATCGGCCGCAGGATTCCACCCTGCTGTGCTCACCCACCCTGTGCGGCCCCTCGCTCGCCAGCCTTTGTTGTTAGCAGTTCACGGCCCGCTGGGACTCGGCAAGCTGGTGCTGCATCTCGGTTTCAGAGCAGACCAAGAAGCCCATTGCCAGGGCGGCAGCCTCCAGGATCCCCACGAAGCTGTCGCCCGCTGCGCAGGGACAGACTGAGCAGCTGGGCTGGAGTGGGGATATTTTCACAGGCTGCGTGCACCAGAGGAGGGAAAAAGAAAGTACTGAGATGCCTCTGAGACCTTTCAGGCTGGTTAGTGGGAACTGTTTGTTATACCCAGGACTTGAATTGGAAGGGCGGGGAGTTAGGAGCCTGGAAAGACGTTTGCCCTTGTTCAAATAATACCGAGAGAGGAAAGGCCGGTTTGACTTGTTAAATGTTCACCAGCTGAGCCTTGGTTGCACCCATCTAACCTGGCTCGGTCCCACTTAGCTGCACCAGGTGCTTCTGCAGCAAAAGCAGTGCCCTGGCTAGGGAATGCAGGAGCGGTACTCTAACCCTGCCCCGTTATTGGTAACACTGTGCACTGCAGAAGAACCAAATGTGGCCCCTTGGCCTCCCTTCTGTCTGCGCATGGGAAAAGTTTGCACCCCGTGTGAGAGACACCCGATGTTTGAACCTGCTGAGTGATTGTTACAGTGATTATTTGCCCCCTTCCACTGAGTGCGAGCCCAGCCATTCTGCCCTGTACTGTGGGGGTGAGGTGGCTCCCCTGGGAAAATCACAGCAGAGAGCTACGGGAGATGGTGGCACTGACTGGCATGGACTTCCTCGGCTCAACCTCGATGTTAGTTCAGAGATCCCTCTTGCTGCTAAAAGGCTATTGGAGGTATTTTCTGCTCCCCAGGGCAGCCCCAGTTCCCTCTCTTTGTCTGGCGGTAATGCATCTCAGGCTGTCCTTGTGGGCTTGCCAGGGGTTCAGTCATCCTGGGTGAGCCAACGCATGAGCGCCTACCCTGCTCCAGCACGGCCCCGTTGTTGATGTCAGCATGCGGCTGTCCCGCGTCTGCACTGGCATCGTGTCTGGCCGTGAGAAGCAGTAACAGTAATCAGGACAAGTATCCTGTGATCCATAGTGCCAAAGCCCACTGCGTTGCTCTGGGCTCACGTTCACAGTGAGCTGTGAGGTGCTGTGGGGCAATTTTTCTGCCCATTGTGTGAGGAAGTGGTCTAGGCCTGGGAAATTCGTTTCCTGGCAGACCCCAAGGCGGTGCGGGGGTGGGCTCTTACATGATCCTGCTCACTCTAGCAACCAGGGCCGGCAGTGGCTGCTTTCTGTGGAGTCAGTGTTTCTTTGGCATGCCCTTGCAAAATCTGCTGCCAAGAGACAGTGCCAGGTGTTTCAGAGGCGGCTTTTGGCCTGGAGAAGATGAAGGCGGCAGCTTGCAGTTACAAGCAGAAGCCCTACAACAACAGAACAGGAGCATGTGGAGATGGAGGCGTGGATGGAGCTGATGCTGTTTTTCGTCCAGCTCCAGCCCCCATGCAGACCACTGCCTCCGGCTCAGGACCACAAGCCCCGAGTGGTGCGGCTACATGGTGATGAGAGCGCAGGAGGGCCAGCAGTGGGCCCAGAACTTTCTGAGGAGGAAAACCGCCATGGCACTTGAGCTCGCCAGGGCCCCGGAGTGGCTAGGTTGGCAGGAGAGAGCTCCTGCAGCTGAGCCTGAGGGCTAGCCAGCCCAGCCTGCAGGCAGATTAGCGAGCTCAGCTGGATTGCAGCAAGGACCTGCTGGGCACAAGGCAGCCAGCAGGCCTGCTTTTAAGCTCAGCAGCAGGTTGGGCTGGTCAACCCTTTATGCCTACAGCTGCGATCACTCCTCTGCCAGCCTTGCTCCGAGCCTTGCTCCTGCTCTCCTCCAGCCCTGCTTGCTCCCTGACCCTCAGCTTGACTCCTGGTTCCTGACTCCAGCTCCTGCTACAGCCGCTAGGCCTGGCTGACCCTGGTTGTGACACAGATCACTCAGAGAAAAGAGGCCATGACAGTCCAGAAGTGTGTTGCTATCACCCTGCAGAAGCTGGCAAGCTTGGATTGTTACCGATCTGTCGACAATCAGTTCAGGGTAGTTAAATCCGTGATTGGTGCAGTGGTCATGGAGGTTTGCAAAGGAAGTAGTGCGGGTGGTGATGACCCTTTGAGTTGGAAAAATTGGAAATATCCCTGAAATAATTGCGGGGTTTGAATGGCTGGGGTTCCCGAGCTGTGTAGGTACAATTGATGGGATGCATAGACCCAGCCTATGCCTGCCATTGGAAGTAAGTGAGCACCTTTAACAAGAAAGGATACTACTCCATTGTTATGTGGTCCTCAGTCTTTTCCATATGGGGACCCACCCAGGGCCCCCATCATTCAGCAACATGGGAAGATCAAGGTGGCTGTAACTCGCTGACACTTGGTTGTGTCTCCCCTCTCACTGTGACCCCCGGTGTGCCAAGGCTCCTGGGCTCTGTTCTCACTTTGCCACCAAGCTAGGGGGAAACTTGTTCAAAGTTGGAATTCAGGGTCTGTTTTTTTCCTCCTTTCCGCTAGTATGTGTCCAGAAAGTGGATTTCGACCTGTGGAATGGTGTATTGGAATGGCTGGGTGGTGACAGGTGCTGGAACCGGGCACATATTCCCCAGATGGGACTGGTGTGTCCAGGCTCTAGATATAGAGGGGAGAGGACCAGTTCTCCTGTACTATAATGTGAATCTTTGCATTACATAGCACCTTCTATCCAAGGGTCTCAATGGGCTTGACAAATAGTAATGAATGAAACCATTCAGCTACCTCTGTGAGGTGGGCTTATACCCCATTTTACAAAAAAGGAAGCGAAGAGCAAGGATGGTCTTGTGGTAAAGGAACTGCCAGTGGCCTGGGATTTCGGAGACCTGCGTTAAATTTCTAGTTCTGCTGCTGACTCCCTGTGTAATTGTGAGCATGTCACTCTGTGCCTCTGTACATCTCTGTTCTCTGGCAATAATAATTCCTTTCTCATCCCCATTGTGAGAGCTTAGACTGCAAGCTCTTTGGAGCAGGGACTATCTTTCATTATGTGCATGTACAAGGCTTAGCACAGTGAGATCCTGGTGTCAGCTAAGGCTTCTAGGCATTGCTGTAATGCAAATACATAAGTAATAATGAGACCCAGAGAGGTCAAGTAACTTGCTCATGGTTAAGTAGTCTGTGGCAGAGTTGGGAATAGAACCCAGGGGACTCTCACTGGCACGTGCCTTAACCACAATTTTGTCTTTCATTCTCATTGTCTAATGTGATGCAGTAAAACATGTTTTAAATAAAAAAAAAAAAAAACCCCAAAACCAAAACACTAAATGCAAAGTTGGCTCATGGTTTAGCAGAGAAGAGATTTAATATAATGGAAAGAACTCCCACGCTGAAAGTATATTAAGAGTCTTGTCATCTTTTCTTTCCCCCCTAGCTTTTTTCCATCCTTTAGGTTTTAAAATGGAACATGCTGATTTGACAACAAAATAACATTATTTAGAGGTTTTTGGAGCCTCAGGACTGTATGTGGATGTGAGATACTGGGACAGGGGCTGCAGGTCTTGCTGGCGTTAATATGCTAACATAGCATGTCTGGAGAGCTGGGTTCAAATCCTGATTTGGTTACAGATGGAAAATAGTGAGCTCTATTTAGAGCATGACCCGAATCACATGAGTGTGTTTGACCCACCACTGCATTTGTGCACATGGTGCTCAGGAATTCGGGTGGCGGAGCGCTCTCTGAGACCAGGGCACAGAGCCAGTCACTTGTGGATGTTTGTACAGTGTTTTGCAGGTACCGGGGGTGCTGCCAGTCAGGAGTGACGTGAGGCAGGTCAGAACAAATGCGTGTTGACAGAGCTGTGCGTCTGTTTGTGCAGTTCAAGTAGCAGGGCAGAGGAGGGACTCTAGATCGTGACTGAGGTGCTTCGGCAGAGCTGTGAAGTCATGGACGCTTACTACAGCTGCTTAGAGCCACTGCCCTAACCCACCCGTACCTGTAAGCGTGTCGCCAAATCCTCATTTGAATCATAAGCACCATCTCCGCCCCAAATGCATGAAATCAGGCCTTAATGTGATTCTTCCCCCCTGGGAGTGGTGAGCTGAGTATTGGGACTTTGTTGTTTTGAAACGGCAAATGCTGGATGAGAGAAGGTGAGAGGCTCTTGGCCTCCAGCTCCAAAGGTCTGCAGCACGCACAAGAGTATAATAATCAGGCAAATCAACACCCAGAATAAGGAGTTCCAGATAACTGGGGAGTGGGAAGGAGAGAGAGGCATTGTCTTGTGACCTGAGTACAGGATGCCAGGCCAGGTACTCCTTAGAGCCTTCAAAATTGGCTCTGCTAGTGGACAGTGTGTGTGGCAGGTCTTTGTTTCCACTTTTGTAAAATGGACACGACAATCCCCCACTGAAGGCTGAGTTAAGGCTTGAATTTGGAGTGCCTTGAAGATTTAAGGTCTGTCACTCTCTTTGAGTCCATCCTTTCTTCAGATTGCCACCATTTCATTGTATTGACTTTGTTTTTCAGTTAGGGATGGCTGCAGACCTTTGCAATGCTTCCAAGCGCTGGTGGTGTTAACAGCCTGGGTGACAGGGTCACGGTGAGATAAGATCAGAGGCAGCTTGTGCTCTTTAAAACCTTGAAATGCCACCTTGTAACTTTGCAGAGTTCTAACATCCCTCATTGGATAAAGGCATTTCCTAGCAGGTTCTGCCCTCCACCTGTTAACTGTCTGTTCTCCTCACCACTTGGACGCTGTCAGCGACAACTTCTTACACTGTGTCTCCCGATAAACAGAATGCCAGCTCAGTCAACTAGATTTAGCTAGCTGAACTTGAATTAATGCAAAGTGACTATTAGTGCTAAGGACCCTGGTTTGGATCGAGATGCCATGTGGAAGGGAAATAATGTTTTGTTGTGTTAAACAGTAGTGGTTTGAATTGTAACATTTCTTAACCATAAGAAATGTTGCATGCAAAGCATCTGTGCTTTGCTCATGTTGACTCATAGACAGGCGCAACATATACCCTCTCAAATATGGTACTTGTTTTCAAGGCTTTTTGAGATGCTGCATCTTTAACAAGCCCTTGAGAAATGAGAATTTGATGCTCACAGTGACAAACTGTCTCTTCCTTCCTGCCCGTATGCAACTTCATGCTTTCAGTTTCCCCAGCATTATTATGGGAGGATATTGATTTTAAATCTGTTCAGGGGACGCTGTAATTGTATATTAGATATTTTGCGTTGGCTCGCAGGGCTGCACTAATGCAAAAGGCTCGAGCGTTTCCGTGCAGTCTAGAGGGAGAAGATTGCTAAGGACCTTGAGGTTTTTAGGAGGAGCGAGAGAGAGAGAGATACTGTGGTAGGAAGATTCAGAGGGAATTGTTTTTCTTCCTCTCCCATCCCCTTTTTCCTCCCCCCAGTTGCTTTGCATCGGGGCATGAAAGGAGTGGAAACACAAGAGGGACAAAAGGCAGCCGAACAAATGATGAAACTCAGTAAGGAAATAAACTAGATTCAGAATTTACAGCTTAAAATCATTGCATTGATCACTGTTTGAACAGTCATTACATCCCTTTGGACTGCATGATTAGGAAAGCAGATCTGGGCTTTCAAAATGATGATTTTTTTTCTTCCCCCCCCCTCCCCCCCCCCCCCCCCCCCGCCGCCCCGTGTTTGGGCAGCAAAATGTGAAATAATTCTCTGGTTGATTCTGTGAAAGGGAAAGAAGTGGAGCGTTATCTGATACTCAGGTCTCTCATTTCTGTGTCCCTCTCTCTCTCCCTCTCTCTCTCCCTCTCTCTCTTCTAGATGAAATTTTAGGCAGGAGAAGAGTATGTTCTCCCAACAGCAGCAGTGAGTGTCCTTTAGAAAGCAAGAAAACCCGAAGCAAGTCCCCAAAGGGTAAGTGCTATTTCTCTCTCTCTCCTCTCCCCGCCCCATTTTCTTTTCTTAAGAACCTAACTTAATTGAAATTAATGAGGGAGGGATGTGAGATGCTGAGTAGGAGCTTCCAGTATCTGAGCTGGGGGTGTGTGAGGAAGGCTACCAATGCACAGTGTTCTCTTCAGCTGAGTGGAGGGAAGATCAGTGTGTGTGTGTGTGTGTGGGGGGGGAATTATCTCCCTTAATTAGACTGATTATTTTACGGTTTAAAAACCAAGCCAGGAGCTCCTGAGGTGGGTCGTGGGTGTGTGTCTTTTTCAGGCAGTGTGCCTTGGTTTGGATATTTAATACAGGACACGCACTGCATTATCATGTTGGCATCTGCTTTTTGTGTGTATATAATTATGAGTATAGTAAAAGTCCAGCTAGATAGTCCTTCTGCGTTGAGGAAGTTATTCCTCTATAGATGGAATCTGTAGAGTTGGGGGGGGGGAATGTTTTGTTTTTAATTTTAGGGTTTTTATTTAAATCTCCTTATTTATTTTTATGCTTCCCTCCCATAAACATGATTTTAAAACTTTTTTTTACGACCGGCAAAGTGGAATGGGTAATGGAGCCTGCAGTTAATGAGTTCGTCTTAGGGTTGCGTAAATGAGGTTTTGCAGGCTGTTCACTTAGAGGCTTTGTTGTTAAGGTCAGACTAATTAGCTGTCAGTAATGCCCACCTCAGTCATTATTGCTTAACCTGTGCTCTTCTAGCCATTTAAAAAAAAAAAAAGAAAAACTGGCCAGGTCTTGTTTCATGAGGTTGGAGTCCGGCAGCTGAGATTCTTAAAAAGGAGGGAGGGGGAATGAATCCACCCCCATGTTAACCAAACCAGATGGTCTCCAAGGGGGCTTCAGCATGCAGTGTTTTACTGTGGAACGTTCACTGCTTCCTAAAATACCTTGTACTGCGCCTTCTAGCAGTGCCTGGTACAGCCCCTAGGATGACACTCTCGTTCTAAATAAGATTTTTTTATGTAATCCCCTCCCTGCCTCCTACCCCAACATTATGATTAGATGGGCATTAGTATTCCAAAAGCAATCCTTGTTGGCTGCTAATTGGTGCGAATAGTGCCTGGTACAGTAGTTGCTAACATTACCTAGAAACATACTCTCCTTCTTAATCATTTTTTTTTTATGTACCCTCTTCCTGCCTCTTATCTCCAAATTGTTCCAGTTAGGAATGCATGAATAGTCTAGCAGGAATTCCTGTCAGGTGCTAACAATACCTGGTGTAATGGGTACCCAGCCAGTACCATCCACTAGGCCTAAATTATTTCCTTTCATTTGTTCATCTGCACACTTCTTGTCCTCCTGTTGCCCTCCCCTCCCCGAGTTACCATCAGAAGTGCCTCTATATTCCAGGAGGAATCCTTTGTGGGTGCTGAAATGCATTTATTACACAGGAGCTTTCGATTTTCAGTGTCAGGCTATGCAATACCACGCCACAGTTTGCCACAGCTTCCTTAAAGGAGTTAGCACACACTACCCACCTTCAGGCTTCTGCTGACTCGGTCTCCTCTACCCTTTCTTATCCATTGCATGCTCTGAAAATGAATCACAGTGGTAGCAGTTTAATCTGTTTTGCTGAGAAGCAGCTAAACTTTAATCAGGCTGTTCAAGACCAGGCTATAGTTTTTGGATTTATGACACTTATCCCTACCCCCACAAAAAGGGTCCCATTTTACACAAATGGGAGTCATCGTCAGCACTATTTGACTTCGTTGGTTGCAGTATCAAGCCATAAACTATCCAGTCCTAGCAGAGATGGGCCAAAGCCACCTCTTCCTTCCCTCCCCCTCCCCCCCACACACTTTGGACATTTGAGTGAAATGAGAGGCAGGTCAGAGCCAACCCTTACTTTTGCATATCCACCCCCGGGTTCACTTACCCACCTTTGCTTCTTTCTAAATCCTGCTTTCTCAACCAGAATCATTGAATGGGGGTTTCCTTCTGACTCATTCAGCAGGGTTTCCCCAGAAGTCCTAAAGGGTGACAGCTCCACTCCACTTTCATTTTCTGCTCCCCACTCTTTCCTTTCCCTGAAAGCCTTTCCTGGCTTTTAAACTAGGCTAACCTGAGACTGACACAGGCTTTCTAAGCGATGTGGATCTCTTTTAAACCTCCAAAGTCTCCCTCTTCTGGCACACACGTCTTGAGATTGTTTAGTGGCAGTTCTTCTCCCCCAGGTACTGGACAAGGCCTTTGACACATGGGGATCAGCTCTGCGCTATTTGTCACTGAATACTGAGGTTCCCCTGAGCAGTGTAAATGGTGTTGTTTTGTGTTGTGTGTAGATTAGAGGAGCTATAGACTAGGGGAACCTGGAACATCCAAGTTGTCAGAATGGATCAGACCAATGGTCCATCTAGTCTGGTATCTTGTGTTCAGCAATGGCTAGCACCAGCTGTTTCACAGAAAGGTTTACAATCCCCATAATAACCAGGCATGGACTGTCTTACCCACAGGGGATGGTTCTTCCCAATCCCTGTCACTTAGGGCAGTGCTATTCAAAGTGGCGGTCTGCGGACCAGTGCTGGTCCACGAGCCATCGGCTGCTGGTCCGCGCGCACATTGGAAAAATAAATTGCCGGTCCCCCACATCAGATAGCTTGAGAAGCACTGACTTAGGGTATGTTTACACTGGAATAAAAGACCCACAGCACAGCTGCAACTGTCTCAGATCAGCTAACTCGGGCTTATGGGGTTCAGGCTGTGGGTTAACAATTGCTGTGTAGACAGTTGGGCTTGGGTTGGGGCCCGAGCTCTGGGACCCTCCCCGTTTGGGGGGTCCCAGCCCGAGCCAGAATGTCTACCCAACAGTTATGCAGCTCAAGGCCCATGAGCCCGAGTCAGCTGACCTGGGCCAGCCGGGGGTGTTTAATTTCCGTGTTAGTGGCTTATGCTTTGAAGCATACCAGTTTATGTCCTTTTAGAACGTAGCCTATCTGCTACAACGGTGAATGTTCTCATTATCTCTGCAAAGTCTCATTCTTTGAATCGTGCCGAGCTCTGACCTCAAGGATATTAGTATTGTTTATAATGTATTTGTACTGTGGTACTGTCTAGGAGCTCTAGTCATGGACCAGGACTCCCTTGTGCTAGGCACTGTACAGACATGGAAGAATATCCTGTGGCAGTGAGTTGCTTGGAGAGGCTAGAGAAGGCATTCTCATGCTTCTTTTGAATAATGTGGGCCTCTTGTTAATGGAGACATTTTCTTGTGGACGCTTCCTGTCGTGTTCACAGTCACATAACGTTCCTAAGGTAGCACCAGTAGTTCTTTACATGGAAAGGCAACTTGAGGGAAGCGTTCAATGAGTTTCTCAGTGTGGATGGGGGCGTGGTAGGGAAGCTCATCTTCCACCTGCGTACAGGAAAGAGTGAGAGGAATCATTGCCCAGTGGTTAGGGCACTACTTAAGGACTTGGAAGACCTGGGTTCGAATCCCTGCTGTACTTAGATACTATGCTGGTGGAGGCCATATAAATGCCTAAGATAGATATTGAAACACCGACTCAGCATTTTAGCTGCCTGCCTGCCTGCATTGCAAATTCAGCCGTAGCCAAGACTTTACCGTAATTCAACGGTGGGATTAAAACGTGCCGAGGGTGCTGTCTGTGCTGCAGAAGGGAAGCACCCTTTAACTGTGTCAGGACAGCTGCATCCATACCTCCTTGTTGCAGGATTCCCCTGCGCTTCCCCCTGTCAGATGGGATTGACTCCCCCCAGGGTGGTTGACAAGCTGCTAAGCAACCCTGGCAAACATGTGACTTTCCAGGAGTATTAGAAAGTGGACACCTACCTGTGTTGGGTTATTGAGACATGGTGACCTAGAACTTGTCTTGAGGCGTTTGGTAGGAGAGGGAGTTTGTGCGGCTGGGACACGTCCATGCATGTGCAGGTGGGAGATGAGTGGAAAGAGCCCACCTACAAATCCACTGATACATCACTTAATTAGCTAAAGCGGTGCTGGAAAGGCACCCAGGCAGGGCTTGTGCAAGAGCAATGCAAGGGCACACCCTGTGCATAGTCGGCAGCTCCTGGATTGCCCTCATCTCCTTTCCAACAGTGGGACGCTTGCTGCTTTCAGCAGCAAAACTAGACGGGAGACGGGTCTGCCAATTTGCAGTTGTGGGCGGTGGCACCAGTGAGGGAGGCAAAACCCTGGCCTGAATTTCCCTGCCCCTGTCCCTCCTCTAATCCCCTCGCAGCGTGGCACCTTGTAGTGGCTCGACCAGCCTCAGGCAGTGTTCCCTTAGGAGCCAGGTGAGCTAGAGGAGATCTGTGCCTTCCAGTGGTTCAGCTAATCTTCTGGGGTCTTTTGCTCGGGCACTTGTAAAGTGGCCTGTGGCGGCTGCTCCCCTGCTTTGTGTAAACTCTGCCTCGGCCCTGCCTACAACCCCATGGGAAGGGCCTATCCCATAAGATCACACGCCGGCCCTAGATGCAGCTGCAACTCCGGGCACGGCAGCATTGTCTCCAAAACGGCCTTTTGACCAGGATAAGTGACCCTGCGCCCGCGGCCTATCTTGAGACACTGTGGCTATGTCTCACAAAGCAAGGAGAACAGAGGCAGCCGAGGACATCACTCCTTTTCTCTGACTGAGTGAAAAACCACCTGTAGGGCTGGAAACCCTTCCAGCACCGAAGTGGTAACCTTCCCTTCCCCCTCCCCGGTGCACACACCAGAGATCAAAAGAGAGCCCTATCTCGGTGGAAACAGGGCCACGCCAGCACTGCTGTCAAACAGAGCAGAACGTTCTCGTGTCTAATATGGAAATGTGAGCGTATCAGAGGCTCAGAGCAAGGGCTGCGCTGGCAGGTCATGGAGGAAGCTTTCTCCCTGGGAGACAATTCCCCAGCAAAATGTTCACTCCCACAACAACAGCGTGGTCTGGAGATGTGCTCCTCTGGTCCCTGGAGACAGGAAATAAAACTGCGTTATTGCGGAGAGAGAGAGAGAAGAAAAATCAGGGAGAGAGGGTTTTTTGTTTTTTTTTTCCCTCCCCTATCTGAGCTGCTGAAAAATAAATCTGTTAGAAACCTCCTCAGATGGGGAGATTTAAAAGCAGGCTGGACTAGCTGCTGGAAAATACGCGGTAGGGAGCAGGGAGCGATCTTGCCTTGGCTGGATGACCTCGTGGGGCTGCCATTCTCTTCTTTCCTTCTGTGAATCACTTCAAACAAAAAACAAAACAAAAAAATAGCCCTACAAACCACCAGCACTACTTAGGATCTTTAGTTTACAAAAACAGACCTGGCTCTGGCCGAGGGCCAGAGCTGGACAGTTCAGATCCAGACTCTCCCACAATGTGGGGATCTCCAGATCCATGTGTTTGGTCTGGACCTCTCTCCACTTAAACATCTATTGAAGAACAATATTCTGGCCCCGCTCCTGCTCCCACTGAAATTGGTAGCAAACCTCCCTGCTGGACTGCCATGGGTACTGGAGCAGGAGCTCTGTGGGCTGGGACAAGAAAACCCAGGTGGCCACGATCCTAACCCTCAGCTCTGGCTTTGAGTCTTTGGCTGTAGCTGAGCTCACAGGGCAAGGGACGGAGAATTGCAATGCTGCATGCTGCCCTCTCTGTCTGATTAGAGGAACCAGGAAGGGAGCCCGGCTTCCTGGGGGCTGGTGGCTGTTCCCAGCTGCCTTTTAGCTAGTGGGTGTTAAAGGAAAGGTTCCATCTGCGGTAAGCCCTAGTGGAGGGGAATTACACGATGTCTTGCTCAGGGGACGAGTCTCAAGCAAAGGGACCTGTTTTCCCACCTTGAGTTGTGAAGCCCCCAGTGTGTCACTGCTGGGGGGAGGCCGTCAGCGGTGGGGGGCAGTGGGAATCGTAGTCCGCATCGCAGAGCTGCGGAGAGCCTGCCCTCTCTGAAGGTCTGGTTCCCTTGTCCCTGACATTCTGGAGGGCACCAGAGGCTGTCGCTGTGTTGACAGAGCGAGAGAGTGATGGGGAGAGAGCCGCACGCACGGAGCCCTTGGTGGGGGGCTGGCCAGGAGAGCAGCAGAGAGACAAGCAGATGTCTGTCTAGGCCCTTGCTTCTGAGCTTCGATACTGGAGTCCCTTTCACACCTGGCGGCTGGAGGAGATTTGACAAGATCAGTCTCCCGCATTACCCCCTGGTAATGACAAGAGCAGACAGCAAAGCTGCCACGGAGCTGGAATTATCACTGGCTGAGTCATGTGAAATCTCCAACTAGAAGTGTGGAAATCCAGCTTTCCCCCCTCCCCCTTCCCGCCCCTCCCCCCCTCCCCCCCGCCTTGCACCTGAAATCTGCTCTGGGCCTGATCGGATAGAGTTTATGGTAATTAAGTGTCATTATCTCCCCCCCCCTTTTTTTTTTTTCCTAATGACACGGCTGTGAAGAAACCTCAGTGATTTTCCTAAATCGGGGTCTGGGTCTTGTGGCTTTTCTCCTCAGAGCTCCAGTTAAGAGCATCAGATGAGAGTTGAGACAGTTGATGCCTCTCTGAGCTTGCTGGGGAGGAGGAGTGCCAGGAAGGCAGGAGGCTGTGGGCGGTCTTGTCAGCTAGGAGAGTCGGGGGAGGTGATTTGGAGGGGAATTCCAATCCCTTTGCTCCTTCCTGAAAGCACCGGCCACCTGCTGCACAAGCAGTTGCGCCGGTTGCCTCTAATTATCCACCGCTCCTCTTTTGAGTCACTAGGTTGTGAGGCAGATGCACCCAACTGAAGGGGTGGGGGTCCAACTCCTAGAACGGTGCAGCTCAATTCGGGCTTTGAATCTGTGAATTTCACAGGAAGTCCTTGGTCCTCGAGATACAGAAACACGTCACTAGGGTGTAGTTTAGTGGTTGCAGTTTGTAGCCCTGGTTGCAGAGTGCTGTGCTGGGTGAGAAATTGAATGGAGCTCTGTCGTTGACCCCAGCAAAATAGGGCAGAAATCATGCACTCGCTCTCCGGGCTTTATACTCACAAGGGAAAGGAGTCGTGTGAATTAGGGTGGTGTTTGGAGGTTGGAAACCCAGGATATTATAAGCTTTTCGGCTTCATTCTCTTCTTGGGGTTTTGGAGGGGGTGGAACTTTTTTTTTTTAAAGTGATTATGGCAGTAGCATCCCCAGCTGAGATCAGGACCTCGCTGTGCTAGGAGCTGGATAAACACATGGGGCAGAGCATCGCTGCCCCAAAGATCTTATGCTCTGAATAGACAGGACAGGCGAAAAGTAGACGGGGAAGGAGAGGTGAAGCAACATGCCTGAACTTCCACAGGAGGGAAATGGCAGAACTAGGATTAGACCCAGGTCATCTCAGTCCTAGTCCAGTGTCCTATCCGTTGTACCATGCTGCCTTTCCAATGCCACTTGCTCCCCTCCGTGATCATCCTTTCAGGGGATATCCAGACCAGGGGACCTCTTGGTTCTCCGAGAGGTGTATACATAGCTATAGTCACATGACAGAGTGCGAGTCAAAGCACCAGCATCCCCAGGTGACACTAGTGTCAAGTGACTGGAATTTGTCCCATTGCCGCCATCTTGGATTTGGGGCCAACATGGCGGCACTGTCGGAAAGGCCCGACAGGCTCAGACTTGCAGACAGGGAGCGAAGGAGAGAGAACTCAGAGCTTGCACACAATGGTTCCATTAATAGATTGCTCTCCCGTTCAGTCAACGCGCTGGCATTCTAGTGACGCGATGCAATGGGCAGCAGCCCTCCCTCCTCCCGTTCCCTCTGCCCGTTAAAGCTCTTGTTGGCAGTTTCCCTGTGAGTAATGAAAGGGTTTTGCCTGTGGGGATGATCCAAGATAAAACAGTGTGAGAGCAGCCCCTGCCAAGCCGTGAGTGTGGTAATTCCTCCGAGTTCTGCTTACAGTAAACAAAAGCTGCTCTGGATTTTATCTCCCCTGGTTGCTATAGTGGGGTCTCTATTGCCCGGGGAGCAGGTGCGGCCTTTCTGAAGGGGATTCAGCCCCACACAAGAGAGCAAGGCTTGGTGAATGTGGAGGCAGGAATGTATGCGGTAAATCTGTTAGTCACTGAACCTAATTTTGCCTTCATGATCCATGCAATCGCAGTGGATTCAGTGGGGGGTAGCAGAACTTGCCCACCTTACTTGGAGACATTGGTACTGCACCTGTGAGTAATGGGAGGAGGGTTGGCCCCGTAAGTTATTTCAGGGCTGGGTGGGCTAGTTTGTATGGGCTTTTTTCCCCTTGTGGCCCTGCTGGGGGCTAGGCGTCCAGCTGATTTCAGGGTTCAGGTAAGAATCATGTGCTTGTTACTTGAACATCAGGTGATTCTTGTTCAGCTACTTACGCTAACGAGGGAATCTGTGGAGTTGTCCTCTGCCTCTTCACAGCACCCATCGTCGTGAGGTGTAGGTCAAGGCTGCAGCGTTCTGAATAAGTGACAATCGCTGCTCCTCTCTTGCGAATAGTCAAACCAGTTGGGGCATGGAAGGGGGCGTGTGATAACTGCATCTCCTTTATAACTATTGTTACATTGTAGTAACCTCCCAGACATTAATTAATTTACCTTCACAGTGCTCCTGAGAGGCTGGCAAGATTATCACCTCCATTTTACAAATGAGAAAACTGAGGCATAGAGTCAGATTAAGGGACTTGGCTGAGGTCATATAGGGAGACTGTGGCAAAGGAACTCAGATTCTGAGTCCCCGTGTGACACCTGAACTACAAGACCATTCGCTTTCTCTCAAGGGTAGAATTGTGGGCAGGGTGCTGGGCTCAGGCTCAGTAGACCTGGGTTCAGTTCCCAGCGCACACAGAGATTCTCTGTGTGACAGACCATTGGCAAATCCCTTACTCTGCCCTGCGCCTCCGGTCCCCATGCTTGCCTCACAGGAGTATTGTGAAGATAAAAACTGTCATGACTGGGGTGCTCAGCCGTACGAGTACCTAGAGAGCCTGTTTCCGTAACTTCCCTTTTGATAGCTGAGCGGATGGGTTGTCAGAGCTGCTCCTAGCAAAACTAGTGGCTTGCTACCTGTACTGCGATTCTCAAACTCGTCTACAGGAAGCAGTTGAGCAATGAGCATCTCCGTAGTGAGGGATCACGTTGCCCCTCTCTGTAGCCACCTCCTCCAAGCGTGTTCCAAATGGCAGGCTTGAAAAAAAGGGGTGGGTGTCTATTTAGGCGTTAGTTGAAAAGAGAACTAGCATCCCCCAGGGGAGTGGAGGAGAATCCAGTACGTCTTTCATCGTGTGTTTGTGGCAGCAACGGTCCTCCTTTACCCCCTTAGGTAAAGTGAGTTTGCCTGTAATTTTGTTTGATTGTAATGTAACACTCTTGGCATCCACCAAGTGTGTAAGAGTGTGTGTGTCTGTGTGTGTGTGCATGTGCTGAGTTTGAAGTTTTTTGTGTTGCGTGTGTGTGTTTGGAAGGGGTGTTGGGAGCATATATACGTGATTGGGGGTGTTGGGTCTGTAGATTTTGTGTGTTGGGGGTGTGTGCATATGTTTGGGGGCATTGGGTGCCTATGCATTTGTGTCGGGGGGGGCAGGGTTAAATTTGGAGGTTTTGTGTGTCAGGTTCATAGGCATGTGTTTTGTGGTATTGAGGGAGGATATCACTTGACTTTCGTTTTCTGTCTAGTCCTCTGGTCCTCCTGCACTGATGTGATGTCTTCTCTCTCTCTCTCTTTTAAAACCTTCTGCTCTTCAGACAATTCCCACACGCCCGTGCTCGAAGACGCGGTGACTCAGATGACCCCAGAGGAACACTACAGGCGGATGATGTCGGCTCTGAATGAACACAGCACCTTCGAGGAGCAGCAGCGTCTCTACCAGTTGGCCAACAGCATGGCAGTCCCCAGCCACGGTGGTACGAGCTTTCGGGGGGAGGAATGGGCTGGATTTGTAACGCGTTGAATTAAGTTCCCTGTGATCTCTGATACTTTATCTAGCAGCTGTAACAACACCTCGCGGTGAGAATGGAGTGGCTCTGCTGTGAGCTTTGCTTCTGAGAAGCTTAGACAATTAGCTTGTGATTGCAGCAGGTCTATAGGCATATCAGTAGCGCGGGGTCCTCTCCCCTTCCTCCTTTCTCTTTGTCTTGGAGACGGTCAACCCAAATATTCAGAATCCTTGGTGCAAGTCTGACTTGGTCACAAGTGGAGTGAATTTAGTGGGTCTCTGCCTAGTCTCATCTCTTCACAAGCCCACCCCGGCCTTTGGCATCATCCAGAATGGTTGGCAGGCTTGGCTGAGCAGAGGCTGAGGGCTGGGACAAATGAGGGGGTGTGGTCACTGACGTGCAGCAGCAGTTCTGTGAGAGGATCCAGCACTGGAGTAGCATGAAGCATTGCAGGATGTAGTTGAAGGGCATTGGCAGTGCTGTGCGTGGGAAATTCCCGTAGCACCTGCCTGCAGTGTGTCTGGCTGTAGCTGGTGTTTATGACCTGCCATCTTACGAGGATTAAATTCACCGTGTTTTTAGGAATGAGAAAAGCAATGAAAACTGTTCAGCAGGAGAATGCATAAGCCAGTGGGAAATGTGTGTCTGGGGATAGACAGACAGATTCATCCCTGGTGTTTAACTTCATTGCTCTGGAGATGAATTTGTCCCTCACCAGCTGAAATCAGATCTGCTGTGGGCAGAGGCTTGGTAAACCTGGGAGCTGAAAGGGAGAAACCTCTTCTGGGCCCAGCATACTCATGTTGTGAGAGTCTCATCAGAGCTTCACCACAAGGATATTGTAGGCAGCTTCCAGGCACTGCTTTCCTTGCAGCCACAAAGCACCAGCAACAAGTCAGGACAGTTGGGCTGTCTAACCCTGGGTTGGGTGTTGGGGGAAGCCAAGATTCTTCCTCCCCACTCTTGTTTAATTTGGAGTAGCCTGGGCTTTGGCTACAGTGGGGTGTTTTTGCATGGATGGAGCAAACCCGCGGGAGGATGGTGCTGCACCAGTGTAGGAGGTATTTTGTGCTGGCATAGACTTAAAGTCGGATAAGCTGCGTGGGTGCCAGTCCGTCTTTACACTGGTGCAACTTGTCTCCACAAGGGATTTGCTCTAGTGCAGCCACATCAGTGCAAAATAAGAAACAACCCAGGCCTTAAAAACAACTCCCAGTTCTGAACAGGTGTTTGTGTCTTGCTGCTTTTGCTCCATTATCCTGCAGATATAGCGGCTTCTTCGGGGGAGTTTGTTCTCTAGTCCTACGGTTTGTGCTTTAATTAAATAATACAAATAAAAGTATTTGTCCCTCATATTGGGGAGCCCAACTCAGAGCCAGTCACACGGTGTTTGAGGTATCGTGAGCATCACCCATAGGGGCGCTAGTCTGTTCACAAAGCAGCCAGTGGGAAATTGGGTCATGGTGAGAGAGCCCACACGTGTTGTACAGGTGTCAGTCTGTATGTACACCTTCCCTTCTCTTGTGCATGTGCGACATGCTGGCACAGGACTGGCTGTGGCCAAAACAAAGCCGTTAATTGTGCATGTGCCCTCTGCCTTTTCTGATGCAAGAGCAGGTGAGTGAGGGGGTGTCCCAGGGCGACTCTCTGGGGGAGCGAGGGGTGGATTAATGAGCTGCCTTGGAGCCGGAGGGATTGTTGGTGAGAGAGATTTGACAGCTATCTGAGCGCAGAAGGAGAAGGTGTCACTGGGAGATAGAAATTACACAGCACAAGTTCCCTTAGTCCACGTCCAGCTCTCTTCCTCTGCACCTCTCTCTACGCAAAGCCTTTGGCTGCCAAACTGTATCTGGCATGGATTAACCAGAGAGAAAGAAAGCGAGAGGGGGTTGGGGGGGAAGAGGCAGAGAAGCATTAGCAACGTATCTGATGAAGACTTGAAGGAGAATCTCCAATCTGGAGTAAATCCCCAGGGCTGCTTGTTAGGTTAATAAAGAGGCTGCCTTCCCCTTCCACTCTCCATTTGATTTGATTTGCTTCTCTGGGTGGCAGGAAGGTGATCCTGTTTCATGTAGAGTTAGGATTTGTTCAGCATCACAGGCACAGCACGCACCTTCCCAGACACGCAATGCATGTGAGTGCAGCACACCCACAACACGCACACAGGCGCTGTGGAGAGACACGCAGCACTTCTCCACAGGGGCACAACGCGCACAAGCCTAGGGCATGCACAGCCCGTGCATAGGCACAGGACACACAAACACAACACGAGTTGGTAGACAGAAGCAACATGTACAGTGAGTGTGCCCTGGCACAATACACAAATGCACATAGGCATGCCATGCACAAGTACAGTATACACAAGGACAATACAGGGGCCCAACATATGCTTACACAAAGGTGCAACACACAAGTTGTGCATGTTGGGTATTCACACAAGCACAATAGACAACATATGCTTACACAAAGGTGCCACATGCATAGGCATGTGCATGTTGGACACACAACACGTCCCTGCACATAGGTACAGTACACACAGCAGACATAGCACAGGCACAACATGGGTACACAGCGCACACACACACAGGCGCAACTCACAAATCCATACGCAACATATGCATGTGTGCTGGCACGAGGCGTAAACTCATATGCAACACACAGCTACATGCATGTACGCAGGCTCCTCACACAGACTCACAACAGGCCAACACAAAGGCCCAACTCACTTGGGCACAAATGGGGCACCAGACACGGAAACCGCCCCCTGCCCCAGGCACAGCACGTGCACCAGAGTAGCTGATGCCACAGCACTTCTGTCTCCAGAGCAGCTCGTTGCAGTCAGGAGCCTGACATTTTTAAAAATTATGATTAAACTGCCTCCTCAGCTTTTCTGGGAGCGTGGGGGGTGCCGGTTCTGAGGTTTCGGGCTGGGCAGGAGGAGAGGGGGACGCTGCACAGACAGGCTTTCTTGTGTGACGTTGACAAGACAAAACTTCAGTGTGTTTTGGATTCGCTCCACACCACAGGTTGGGCTATAAATTATTAGTGCCAGAACAAAGCGCAGTTTATCTGCAGGCTCAGACGGAGGCACCAGTAACGTTAATTATTTAGAAAATGTTAATAATTTAATTGCTTTTCTTTCCCATTCCCCCTCCCACGCTGCGTAGGCTGCTCCCTTCCTCCCAGCGACACGCATCCCGTGTTCTGAATTCAGGCCGTCTCCGTGCCTGGAACCTTTATCCACCAGCATTGCAGTGTCAATCACCCCGATTTCCCAACTGTCAGAGTGCAGGATTGTAAATAGCAGCTCCTCTGGGGTGCGGGAGGAGGGGCTAGGCGGTGGGGTGGGGGAGGGAGGGAGGGAGGGACGGGAGGGGAGGAGGAGACAGGAAGGTATACGGGGGAGTTGTTGCGGTCATTCCGGATCAATGCAGCTTCTGGAATTGGCTGCATGCCAGACTTCTAAATTATAGGCACTATGGCAATAAGGAGTGACCTGGGTTTTTCAGATAATTAATTTATAAACATCGGAGGCGCATGGTCCCTGGCTCGGCGAATTCTGCAGGCTTTTTATATGATCTGATGGGGCTGGTGGTTTCACTCTCCCGTACGTGCCTTTACAGTTTAAAAATATAGATCATTTTAATGTTTGTTCCCTCTCTTCTTTTTTTAATGAGTTTGCATGTACATGAATGCGGCAAGAGGTGCTCTAGGGACCGAAGTCCTGTTTATCCACAGCTCAGGTGGTGGCTGTGCAAGCTTTTCCATCCCAACCTGCTCTTCCACCAATGGGTCTCAGCCCTGAAGGGGAGGACCCCAGCCCCCCACTAAGGGAGTTCAGTCAACATGGTCAGTTGACGTGTATTGGACACTTGCGTGGGTAAAGGGAACATGCCTGGTGACATGCCATAGGATAGAAAAGAAAATAGAAGGGATATAACTCATCATGCTCCAAGCTGTAAGCCAAAAACTACTCAGAGTTAGCAAGAAACTTCCCTTGGGGCAGGTTGTTCCATAACTGCCCACCAGGGGAGTTTCTTGCACCTTCTTCTGATGTAGCTGATAGTGGCCACTGGTTGGAAGCGGGATACTGAACGAGATGAACCATTGCTTGGCTGACCGTCCAGCAAATTCCTGTGTTCCTCATCATTCGTTTTTGTTAAGAGTACTGGGCGGGGTGGTGGTAAATTTTAATTGTGATGTTGGAACTGGACCAAGACCCAGAGTACTTGTGTCATGCAGGCTGCTTATGCATAAAATGGTGATTTAGAGGTGAAAGGCTTTCTCTCCCCTTACCCACCCCCTGAACCACGATGCTGCATTTCCATGTGTTCCCCACTTCAACCTCTGGAAATGCAGAGGGAGGCTGGGTGTTTGCTGCTGGGGCAGTGGGGAGAGTGGTCTATCAGGCTCTTCCCCAGCCCTGAAGCAGGCATGAGGGGGAACTCTGGTGCAGTGCAGTGTGATGATGCACAGCCGGGTTTTATCCTGGATTTGATGCTCCAGGACCTCCCTCGTCATTTCAGATCTACTCACTGTCGCCACTGCTGGTGTTGCTACCCCCAGTCACTGACCAGGACCCCACTGTTGTCGGCACTGTACAATCTGTTGCTAGATCTTTGTCAATGACTCATGCTGAATCAAACCCTGTGGAGGCAACTCTGCGAGATGATCTTGAGTGGGAGAAGGGAAGAGGGAGAAGAAGCGAAGGGGGGAAGCAGACCTAGGAGGCTGGATAGTGTTCAGAGATTGGAGCTGGGGAACCTTTGACTGGAGGGCACTTGGCCTGGCTGCAGCTTTTTGAAAGCTGTAGGACATGCCCTTGCTGCATCCATTTTCCAGCCTCCTTGCATGGGTGTCAGATATTTAAATAGCTGTTGCATTTCTGGAAAGGTTCTCAGCCTGTGTGGGAGGGGTGTGTGTGTGTAGCCATACACGTGCAGTGTGTGCCCACACAGGCATGTGTAGAAAGTATGTTTTCATATTTGAAATTTGTAAAAAGAAATCTTTCTTCACATATATGACTATATACTATCTAGTCTTCTGGCTAATGCACAGGGCTGAGAATAAAGACACGTGAGGGTCTATTCCCAACTCTGGCACACACATGCCTGGTGACCGTGGGCGAGCCTGTGTCTCAGTTTTTCCATCAGTAAAATGGGGATAGCATAATCTTAAGCACCTCTGATTCAGCCCTGGATCTCAAAGCACTTTGCAAAGGCAGGAAAGAATTATCCCTGTTTTTACAAATGGGGAAACTGAGGCATGGAGAGGCGAATTGACTTGTCACACAGCAGTACTAGCACAGTATTAATAATTATGACAGTTTGGTGATGGCTAAGGGGTTAATGCAGGCAAAGCACTTTGAGCGCTTCATGGAAGGTGCTGTAGAAGTACAAAGGATGATGATTATAATACATACTCCAACAAACACCCTATTCCTTTATTCCAGTACATTCAACTTGGCTCTCTCTTGGCTTCCTCTGACACAGAGCAGTAGATAGTGGGTGTGAGGAGGGGGTTTCCTGTCTGTGTGTTTTCCAGTGTGTCATGCAGACAGTAGCAGAGGTTTCACTGCTGGGCTGGTGCAAGCGTGCAGAGGTAGGGTGCCCCGGAATTGTGTGTAGGCAGATGAGGAGAGGCAAGCCCAGCATGGGGGAAGGAGCCCAGCCTGGAGGCGGGGAATCTCCTGATGGTTAACTCTGTGGTGGGGTAGCACTCCAGAAAGTCTCTTACAATGCAGGTGGCTGTCTCATCTGTAACTAATCCACTTAGCGTTTTCATTGGTCGTCCTGGGCTGCTCTGGTCCCTCTGGTGGATAAATGCATCAAATAGAATAATTAGTAACGTGTGGCACTTGCACAGCAATGCCCAGCTTGGAATGCTGTACAAACATCAGTTAATTACTGTGCTGTAATGATCTTGCCGGGGAGGAATTAATATCCCCATTTTACAGGTGGGGGAAACTGAGTCAGAGTAGCTCAGGGCTCGTCTATATGGTCAATGGAACCAAAGCGGTTAAGTCACACTGCTAGTTATTTCGATGCAAGTCTGTATATAGATGCTTATTTCAGAATCACTGTGCCCTACGACTATGGCTCTGATCCCGTCTAGCATTTGCTATGTTTCTGTGCAATAGGGCATTCAGATTCTGAAATAACAGTGCGCACATGCTGCCTTGCACTGAAGTAACTTGAGGTGTGAACTGCAGCCCACTTAGCTATTCCTGTTTCGTTTCCTGTGTGGAGAAGCCTTCAGCGACTTGGCCTAAAGTGGGAGACTGCTCTCTGAGTTAGGGTTGAAAGATTCAGGCTCAGTGAGCTCAGCTTGGGAGCAGGAGCTCAGTGGGGAGGGGGGTGTTGCAGTGCCCCCCCCCTTAAAAATGAGTGAGAATCTCCAGCTGCAAATGGTGAGTGAAGCAGGAGGGACGTGACTGGATGTGACCCCAAGGAGCTTAGATGGGGCTTAGCATAACCCCCTTCCCACTAAGTAGCCCCTAGTGCACAGCCCTGTGCTGTCCAGAAAAGCTGCAGGGGCGGCCAGCTCTACCCTCCCTGCTGTAGCGATTGACTGATTTACTGCCTGACTCATTCCCCACCTCCCTTGAAACCTTTCCATGGAATTCCCCGCGTGTGCCCCAAGGCTGAGCTGCAGAAGCCCTCCCAGCGGGGAGCGCGGCCCACGCACTAGCCCAACCAAGGCAGATGTTTTTCATAGTCTGTTTGCAAGTGCCAAACCACCGCCTCCCTTCAAACCTCCCCTCCCACCCCCCCCAAGCTCTGGGCACTCTTGAGGCTCCAGGTAGGTGAGGGGGAGAGTAAGTGTTGTGCGAGACTTAACAGGACAGCAGGGATATGCAGGCAGCATGGGCTGGGATATGAATTCTAGCCAGTCAGCACTGCTGCAGCGGTGGGGCAGAAAGCAGACCCATGACTTACTGTTAACTCCATGGTTGTGTTGTTCACAGAGGTGCTGTGGGGGTCAGGGGAGAACAACATGATCTGGGCAAGAGGCTATGGGGAGGGTGGGGTGGAGCCTCTGGAGGCAAAACTTTTGCAACCCTGACCTGTCCTCTGTCCTCTTCTGTGTGTGCGCCATGCCTTTTATGTGGGAGGGGGAAGCTGTGTGTGACCCATCAATGGCTATTAGCCAAGATGCTCAGGGATTCAAGTTTGCAGCCTCCTGCTCTGGGTGTCCCTAAACCTTTGACGGCCAGGACTGGAGGACAGAGGCTGGATCACTCAGATTGCCATGTGTTCATTCCCTCCAAAGCATCTGGCACTGGCCATTACTGGAAGACGGGATACTGGGCTAGATGGATAATTGGTCTGACCCAATATGTCTGCTCTTGGGGGGGGGGGGGAGCGGGGTCAACTGTAGCTCTGATTAGTCCACTAGTTTGGGCCTATTAGGGCTGCTATGGGCTTTGCCAAACTGGCCAGTGTCGCTCTGTGTCCCTAACCTTTGCCATAGGAAGATTTCCCTCCTCCAGTTCAGTGACTCTTGCAACCAGTTCCCTTCCCCCAAGCTGTGGCCCTGGATCCCATGGGCTACTTCTCATGGGACTACACCAGTCTGTGTCCACGGAGCTGTGGAGTGTAGGGGCAGGGGCCCTGGGGGCCTGCACTTAGAGAGGGGAGCCAGGTCTTGACATGCTGCACCCAGGTGGGTCTCTGCTGACCGGTGCGGCTTTAAACAGCCCTGGCACGCCCCGGGGGGCAGCTAAAGTAGCCATGTGGGGTCGAACCTAGCAGGGGAGCTTGACTAGGGCTCTGAACTCTGGGCCTTACCCCCCTCTCCCCTGGCAGAGGGCAGGCATGGATGCTCGTAAACCCTGGGCCCTGCCCGTATTTGCACTGGGGCCCCAAGTGGGGTGGCACTTGATGCCTCGCGGCTCCAGCCCCCTCGGCGGAGGGCTCGCCGCCCCCCAGCGCCGGCCCAGCGCCTGCCCCCTCAGCCTGGAGCTGACGGGACCAGCCCCAGCTGCCTGTGCTTTGCCTGCCCTGGGGGGCTGAGCGGGGCGCGGGGGGTGCTGGAGGAGAGGCCCAGGAGCCCCGGCTGGGGCCTGCAGCCGGCCGAGAGGGGGCAGCGCGGGGCGGCCGCGGGGAGCCGGCAGCGCGGAGAGCGAGCGCGGGCTCAGGACGCGTCCGTCCCCCCCACGCCCCGGGCCGGGCCGGGCAGGGCAGGAAGGCTCCGTCCCTCAACGCCCCCGGCCCGTGACACCATTTCCTCCCGCGCCCGCGGGCGCTGCCGCCAGCTCGCTCCGGGTGAGGAAAGCCCGGGCGCGGGCGCGCCGCAAAGACCCCGACGCGGCTCCTCCCGCCGGCCGCCCCGGGCCCGGGCCTCCCCCTCCCCGCCGCGCTCCCGCCGCACCTGCCCGCCCGCCCTGGAGCGGGGGCGAGTCCGCGCCGGGCAGCGGGAGACGCGCCGCGCTCGCCGGGGAGGCGCGGCCGGCCGGGGCCGGCGCCGGCGCCGGAGCGGGCCCGGGGAGCGGGCCCGGGGGGCGGGGGGCGGCGGCCGGCGGGGGGGCGGGTTTGGGGCTGAGCGGCCGCAGGCTCATGCGGGCTTGTCCCTCCCCCCCCTCTCCTCCATCCTCCGCAGATCTGCTCCGAGCGCGGCAAGAGGCGGCGGCGCGGAACCCCGCGGCCATGGAGGCGCATCTCCCCGCGGCCAGCAACTCGTCCAGCCAGCGCCGGAAACAGGGGCTGCCCCAGCACCGCGACACGCACTTCCCCGAGAGGTACCGGCGGCGCGGCCGGGGGGCGGGGCCTACGGCTCCGCCCCGCCCCCTTCGCTTCGCTCCACCCCCGGGGCGGGGCTTGCCGAGCCACCTGGAGACGCTGGCGGGGGAGGGGGGCAGGTGGCTGGCCCTGGGGGGGGCACTGGAAAGGGGGGCTGGCCCCGCGGCCCGTCTGGCCCTGGGGGGCTGGGGTGGGCCCTGGGAGGGGTGGCTGGCCCCGTGGCCCGTCTGGCCAGGGGGGGTTGGCTTGGGGCGGGGGGGTGGGCGCTGGGAGGGGTGGCTGGCCCCGCGGTCCGTCTGGCCATGGGGAAATTGGCTTGGGGAGCTGGGGTGGGCACTGGAAGGGGTGGCTGACCGGTGGCTGGCCCGCAGCCCGGCTGGCCATGGGGGGTTGACCTGGGGACGGGTGGTGGGTACTGGATGATGTCTGAGCCCCGCAGCCCGTCTGGGGATTGGCTTGATGAGGCCCTTGGTTTTCAGTTTTAATTTTGCTTAAAGTTTCCTGGGAATTTATGGGTGTTTATTGCAAAAAAAAAAAAAAAAAAAAAGTAAAAGAGGGGTGGAAGCTGTTGCAGAAAGTGAACTTTTCTGGGTAAATATGGGGGATGGGAGGACAGGAAAAAAAGGAACAAATAGTGAAAGTGGGCGACGCCTCACACTGCGTCCTCCACCTCTTCCACTTCCAGGCCTGCTCCAGAAGGAGAGATGGCAACTGGGTTACCAAGCTGCCATCCCTATGGAGGGAGCCAGGTCTGGGGAATTCTGGCACTTCTCTTTTTAGGACTCAGATACTGATGTACACATCCTCACATGCCTGGGTGTGTGTAACTTCCACTACGTAGCCATACTTTAACAGACAGTCTCATGTTTATACTTAGACTAATTTATTATGAACAGAAACACATCTACCTAGTGTGATGTGTTGGATATTTTTTTAACATAATCAGCATATTCATATACTTGAAATTCTGTACATGTAAGTTCCAGGGAAGTTTGATAAAAATTGAATAATAATATTATTATTATTTAATAGCTTTTGTAAAACTCAGGATTTTTTTTTTTTTTGGCAAAAATCAGTAAAACCGAAAACAAAGGGACTTGTAGATTGATTAGGCATGTATGTGCCAGGTTGCGAGTCCATGTGAGTGCGTGCATGATGTGTGTCGTGTGGTTGCGTTGATGGGTGTGTGTCATTGGGAGGTAAGTGTGTGGAAAGGGGGGATATGTGCACGTGTGACTTTGTGCTTGCATGTTTCATACATGTGCAAGGGGGTCAGTGTATGTGCGGGTGTATGAGCTTGCATGCTGGTGTTTGCACGTTTCTAGGCATGGATGTGCTAGCTCATTACGTGTGTGTGTGTGTTTATGTGCTCTCGTTTGGCGTGTGGGAATGGGGCTGAGATGCATGTGTGCACATGTGCATTTCAGATCCTGGTTTGTGAGTCTCAGGCTGTTGGTAACATTCTGTCTAAATCCTGCCTTGGAATCCAGGAGTTGACGGTATCGTGTAACCTGTCCTTTTGGCATAGAACATGCTAAACTGTTTAAATTAGAATTTTATAGCTGCCCCAGATAATAACAAAAGGGAACTGACACCCTGGGACAGACGCTGAGCGAGAGGGAATTTTTTTTTTTGAAGGACAAGACTTGGATGTGAGGCTTCTTTGCTCAGACAGTGCTGCTGGAAACTTGGTTTACCCAGATCATTTATCTCACTCTGTGTTATAAGATGTTCCCTCCACAATGAAGGAGTTCAGAGCAAAATTAAATTAAAGGCGTCTTTGTTTCTTGCATGGATAGAGGAGAAATGAAGAGGCAGGAGATTGGACTGGCTGCCACAGGGGCTGACACCCTCTGGGGGGCCTGGAAAGTCTGTGGAGGGCTTCACTCTAGGCTTTGCTAATGGTCTTTCTTGTTTTCTTGTTGCGGGTGAGTGGGAAGGAAACTGCAAATAATAATAGGAGTGCGTGTGTGGGGAAACTGGTTCTTTCAGCTCATATCCCTGGGGGAATCCTTTGCCCAGTGGCTCTCTGTGTGCAGGGACTGAGCGGTCCTGATAAACCTTTGTCCTACCAGCTGCACTTTGGCTAACCCATTCAGTACAATCCAATACAGTCGATGCGTGCTGTAGACAGACCTGTCAGGAATGCAGCGATAGGCGCGTTTCATTGCAGCCAGTTGGTAGGAAAACTTCTCTGACTACGTGTGGCCTGGAAGGCTGCCAGGCCAGCCGGAAAACTGGCTGAGGAAGCGCTTATGGAAGGGGGTGTGTGTGTGCACACATTGGAAGGGCAACCTAAAAATGCATGTTAATAGGTATCAAGTCCAGGATTTACCTGGGACTGCCAGGCAGGTGGAGAGAAGATAATGAAGCCCAAGCCAGAGTGTGTTAAATCTTGTGTGGAGAAAGTGTAATCCAGCGGGATTGCAAGTTAGGGAATCTGTGTGCTTTTTGGCAATCATGGAGGGAGAGAGGTCTAGTAGATAGATCAGGGGACCAGGAGTCAAGACTCCTTCCTGGGTTCTACTCCCAGCTATGGAAAGGAGTGTGGACTAATGATTATATTGGAGACTGGGAGTGAGGACTCCCGGGTTCTATTCCTGGCTCTGACACTAACCTTTTCTGTGAACTTTGCCAAGTCACTTACCCTTTTTGTGCCTCGGTTTCCCCATCTGTAAGATGATGCCAATGCTCACTTGTAAAACAGAGTATGTTTAGTTACTGTCTGAAGGTCTTGAAGGTCCTCAGGTGAAAGGTGCAAGTAGTTGAGAGTCTTATTGCATGGAGTAAGAATTTCTGGGCCCACCTGCAACCCACTAGTTATCGGCATGTTTGCACTGTAGATATTGAGACCACCACTTGTCTGAATTGATGGGTATAAAACTGAGGGGCTATATCCTTCCCTGGCCTATACACTCAGAAGCCTCGTTTATTTCAGTAGAATTGCCTAGTGAGTAAATCAGGGCAGTCCTTTATGCTGGATCTGTTTGCAGAGGCTGCCCCCAAGTGTCTGGGGCAGGTAGCTACCCGAGGAGCTTTGGGACGTTTTGTATTAAAAGTTTACACCGTGGGCCTAGCTGGACCTGGGCAGGTTTTCTATGCCCCTTTTCTTGTGTGCAAAGCACAGCTGACCCGACAGATTGATTGTATGCAGCCTTCTGGTCCTGTGAAGAGGGTGCAAGAAAGGCTGTGTCTATGTGTCTACCTGTTCCTTTGGCAAAGTTCTCAGGTGTGATAATCCTTTGTCAGCTGAGCTGACGGATAATTGCAGGGGTCCTGCTGGGAGGCAGGCAGCTTCAGCTATGCCCTGTGGTCAGGGCTTGTCAAGTCTGCTTCACATTGGTTCCCATGATCGTTATTTCTCCTCAGAGATCCTTAACCACTTGAGTGTTGCTTGGGGCCATCCTGCATCACGCTGCCCACACTCTTAACGGCTGTGTTTTGTGTTGCTTTATCATTGCACCGTGGAGGGCATTAGGAATGCCTGTAGAAGACAAGGCCACAAATTGCAGAGACAAAGCACTCGGAGGGTTAATCTCTCCTCCTCTCGCCCTCCCTGTTGGTCTTGGCCTCAGGTTTTGTATTTGTCTGCTGTGGTCTCTGTCAATAAGATAAATCAAAGTAGCCTTTGTGCTCCTTTAGCAGGAAGGGTGTGGAAAGTCTAAAAGGCAGCTGGCTCAGGTAGGCAGTGGAGGAGGAGGTGGAGGAAAAGGTGGTGGAAGGAGCTGGCTCACACAGAGAAAACTGCAGGTGGATTGATGGTGTCTCTTTTCCTGGGTGCAGAGGGAATAATGCATGATGCGAGGGGATGTGAGCTGCTTGGCGTGGTGTTAAAATTCCATTTCAGCTTCCTGTTGGGAGCTTTGTGGGGATCAGGTCAGTTCACAAATATAGTGGCTTTGCTGGCGAGAAGAATTAGCCACTCAAGAATTCATCTATTAGTTATGGCAAGGGGGAAAAACCCAGCAACCCAGGTTTATTTATCAAGGTGGCACCACGGTTTTTGCAGAGGACCAATATTGAGACCTTTGCATCCAGTTGGGAAAGGTATATATTTGTAATTGTCAGGAGTGAAGAGGGTTGCGAAACGATTACTATGAGCTGATGAATGCTCAGGAAGATGGGTGGGGCTTGGTTTTTGTCCAAGCTAGAGAGTTTGGAATCTAGATCCAGACTTTTCCAAGCTCCTGGGTGTTTGGTTTCAGGGCTTTGGTTCAGCTCATTCTAGAGATTCATAGCTGTTAATTACAGATCTAGATTCAGACCCAGAAGTAAAGGCTGCCCAGATCTCGGAGGTTTGTTTGTGAAGATGGGGTCTCTTATTGTGAAGATTGGTTAGTTGAATGTTACTAAAGGGCTTGGAAAAGTTTGGCTCTAGATTCCAAACTCTCTAGCTTATACACCCGCCCCCACCTTCATGATGCTATGCCCCATGTGAAATGGGATGGAAACCACCCTCTCTAGAGATGAGGGATTGTTTTTGGCTCTGTTTTGTACCCACTGAGTTTCTTGGGGGCTTGCTTGTTTTTGTTGGAGAGACATTTGGCTTCCCAGTTTCCTACACAGGGTGCTAGGCCCTCTGGTTTATCCTGTGGCACCTACCACTAGTCGCTATCTACATCCTTGTTTGAACAGAAGCTTCTTCATCAGACCAGGCTCTGCATATGTGTGTGCAATAAATGACCGATTAGGTTCCAAGCAGAGCCTGCCAAACCTCAAATCTGAACCAGTCTTCAGAGGTGAAAGGCTAGTGCTTTCATCTGCTGCTCTGTCTATCCCCATTGGGCTTAGTGTTCTTTTCCATCCACCTCCACCTTCTCCCTTCAGGGGTGGTCTCAGGAATTTGGCCCAGCTACGTGATCGGGGAGGTTAGCATTCCCCTCTCTTCTGGAAAAATGTTTATACCCTGCATCTGAAGTGCATTGCACAGGTGATCAAAAGAAGGCTGGTCGATCTATGAACCATCTCTGCAGATGGATAAAACCAAGCGGTTTATGTGATACTTCAGATGCGTGTGTGTGTGTTTTGTGCTTGTGTGGAGCTGTACTTTGTTCAGTGGCTGTTAACACTGCACGGCATCAGAGACTTGTGGGGCATAATTCATTCTGGGGTTCCATTTATCATTTCCCAGGGAGCACATAAAATAATGGTGGGTGGAAGGTGGGGGGGAGCTGAGTTAATAAAGAATATAGAAAAACCCCGGGTGCTGGGAAACGTGCCATGTACAGTTCGAAGGGGGAAGGCTGAAAATCAGAGCACCCATTGGTAGCTCCTTGAATCCCAGTGGCGGTCCGGCTGGTCTTTGGTTAGCAGGTAGCTGTCAAACGCTGGGGACAAACTCTGAAGTCCTTCCTCAGGCAAAACTGTCCTCAAAGGCAATGGAAGTTTTTCCTTAAAAACTTAGGGAGGATTTCAGGATGTGCCTCTTTCCCAATGCTGCTGCTATTGCTGACTTTAACTCTGGGCCAGGCCTGGCACCCCTCAGCTCCTGCATTCCCCCCTTCCTTCTCTTGATCTTGAAGGGCTTCCTTTTCTCATCTGTATACCTGGGCCCTCTGTCGGGCTTTTTTGCACTCTAGCTCTCTTCTTTGCATGCCTCACCCCATTCCAATCCCTCCCAAGACTCAACCCCAGTGAACTCAGCATTCATCGCTTTCTGGCCTGGTCTACATCTGAGATTTACCCCCAAATTCAAACCAGTTTTCAAGCTGTCTGGGGCCATAGCCCAGACCAGGATCCAGGCGGCCTGGACTGGTTTGACTGAACTGATTTTAAAACCGGTTAGAATTTTCCCCAGCCCCTCCTTGTCTAATGCCATTTCTATCATTCCATCATGTGGTACATGTCGTCTAACTGGTGCATGTCTCCTTGTACCTGGAGACCCCAAGCATGTTCTTCAAAAAACCCTTTTGGTTTATTTAGTTTCCCTCCCTGGTGGGGCAGGAGTCTGTGGACAGGTTTTAAAACTGCCTGCTGCAAACCAGCCAAGAGCTGTGTGCCAATTGCCCATTACCTCAGGTTTAAAGTGTCTCTTCCTATCAGAAGCAAAGCAGAATAAAGTGGCGCTCTCGTGCATTTTTCCCCCCTCCCTCCTACCCTCTCTAAATTTATTTCCATGCCTTGCCGCTTTCAATCTGTGTTTCCTGACCCTCTCAGTTCACCAGTCTCAGCTCCTGTAAGCCTGCAGCTCTGGATTTGGGAGGACGAGATGGGGTTAATATGGAATGCTTGGTTTTAACAGTATAATGTGTAACCCCATAATGACTTTAAATATTGATTATTTGAAGGCCATTAGCGCTTATTGTTAAAGAAAAGTCAATACTTTTTAAGCCTTGTGAACCATTTGTCTCCTGTTAAAGGACATATCAAATTTAGCAGCATGCAGTGCAAATCCCCTAATACCCTACACACAAGCCTCCAGCTGGCATCTATGAGTTTGTTTTTTTTTAAAAAAAGAGGAGGAAGATGCTGTAACAATGCATGCAGAAGTGCTCTCTGTAAAACAAGGACAGGGCTTAACAAATGTAATTGGCAAGGGCTAGGTTCAGGTTCTCAGGGGACAGGGCTGTTACTCAGTGGTTTCTCAGTCCTTACTCTAGTGGGAATATTACCTGAGTAAAGGCTGAGGTGTAACTGAACAGGGATCTCAGGATTTGGCCCAAGGCTTTTATTTTCAATGTATGTGTTTCAATGGGAGCTCTGTATGCAAGGTGGCCTTGCTTATTGGCTTGGCTATGGATTCTTTCACCCCTGAGTCACTGATTCAGTATAATTCACTACTATCTGGCCTGTTTAGACATAAGTGGTGGGTCTCCCTCTAGGAGGTCTCCATATCCCCAAATCTGCCAGTACAATTGGTGTTAATTAGCATGCTTGCTGCCCTTCTTAGCTAGTCACCTCTCACTCTTGCAAGTGGCCCTTCGGGGTCAGGACTGGGGCCCAGGGCACATGGGAGGTTGCGGTGCCACGCCGTAGTTCGTGAGTACAGAGAGGATTGGGTTAGGGTAAGGGAGGGTTCAGAATGGTACTCCTCAAGAGCACAGCGTTCACTGCCGTGAGGTGTCACACTTCCTGACTTGCTTTGTGCCGAGGGCCCCATTAAGAAATGAGGACAGCAATTCACTGGCGGGGATGTTTCTTGGGCACCGTCTCCCAGTAGATGTGTGACGTCCTTCCTGGTATTTCCAGTTCGTTAAGGAGATACTAAACGGTGATCTCGCTACGGGGGCTCTGCTCCCCGATCATATGCATCGCACGTGTGATCCGTGGAACTGCACCAGGATGGACGCTACCGTCCTGATTACTCCAGCTGCAGAAGCTTGTTTTGCAGCATTAGATATTGTGAAGGTGATGGGGGGTACGTGCACCATACTGCCCTGCCCCTTAGCCCAGTTTTGCAGACTAAGTGAGCTATGGGCACGTAGGTATGTGACTCCAGTTCACCTTTGGCTCAGGAGTGGATGACAGCTGATGCGTAGAGTTGTGGCAAAGGAGAAGAGCTGTAAAGATTCAGGCCAGGTCTGTCCAGGAAGTCTGGAACCTCTGACTTCCCAGCTCTGATTTCAGAGTAGCAAAACTGGTTGCATAGCGGTACTAATAATGGGAGCGCCGATTGGGTCACAGTTCTTTCTCTCTGACCTCGCCCTGCTCCTCCTTCCCCTCTGTGGGTGTGACTTTCAGCCCACTGCCTAGCCCTAGCCCTTACTTACGGCCACAGACTCGAAAAACTCTGCAGAGTTCTGTTTACATTGCAAATGCTGCTGTTGTCTGGCCACCTCGCCTGACAGGACTAAAGCACTGTTCTGTGGCGTAGACAGGGCTCGGCCCTGTTTTTAAAATCTTTGGGCTTGTTCCCTGACTCAGATGCGTTTGTAGCATAGACAGGACCTGCCTCTTTAGCTGGAAGAACCCCCCCAAAGCTTACCCCACAGAGCCCTCTACAGCCTCTCCTTTAACAGTTCCCTGTAACTCCTGTGGCCTGGCATGCCTTGTAAGTTCAGATAGCAGCACCCTCAGGCACCGCAGGAACAGCTCCTCCCTCCTTCCCCAGGATTATTTCTTACCTCCATACCTCACACTGGCCAGCCCACGGTTGCAGGCGATCAGCGTGCCTGTAAAGGAAAGGAAGTGTGCTTGGCTTCTGGAACCGAGTGCATGATACAGAATGGGAACGAACGGGAAACAGCTGAGGGCAGGCGAAGGCCTCCAAGATCGAAGCTCGGCCCTGTAACGTGACATTGTGCTGCTGCGGAAGTGAGGGGCCTTTCATTTTGTAGTGCACAGCCCTGATCCCCATGGAGCCCTTCTTCATCCCTCTCGCATAGTGTCTCTTGCCAGCTAAAAGCAGGCGCCCCACGGCTCCCTTTGTTTCTAACCTTTCCTTGCGAGCTCTTTGTGCAGCCTGCACCTGGGGCTTATGCGGGGTGCCGGAGCCTAGTCAGACTCCCCTCTCCTGTCTTTATAAAAGGCAGGGAGGCCGCGCAATAGTTAAAAGCTACTTGATTTCCCAAATTGCTTCTTATAAAACGAACAGCACGTCTGCCAGGCTCGTCTCCCCATGATTACGGCTAATTACGATCGAACCGACACCTCCTAGCCCCCGTCATGCCGCTTTAATTGTCCGTTATTCATCTGCAGGCTGTCCGGGGTGGCAAAGCACTTGGCAGCCCAGCGACCGAGGCCTCAGCTAATTGTGAGGCCTCAGGGATTAGGGCAGGTGATTACACACTTCATGGTGTAATTACATAAGCATCGCTTGGCTGCTGCCCCGGCACTGAGCCGAAGGTCACGCGCTGCGTTACCTGAGATTAATTGGAGCTGCCACTGAAGCGCGAGGCGCTGGCGGAGCGGTTATACGATTAGCATTAACATTTCAACAGCGACGGATCGATCTGTGGCTCTCCTCCAGACACAGCGAGCTGTGCAATTAGTTTAGAGGAGAGCGGGGGGGTGGGGGGGAGAGAAAGGAGAGACAGACAGAAAAGGAGGGGCGGGGAAGGGCAGGAGACAGATAGACAAAAAGAGTGAGGGGAGAAAAGCAAGAGACAGGCGGGGAGGCAAAGACAGATGGGAATGGGTGGAGGCAGGGAGAGGGACGTCTGATTCAGGGAAATATTTCAATCCATCCCTTTTTGGATCTGCGTGCGTGTCACAGCATTGGTGCTGGCTGATGGAGGGATGGAGCCGTTTCAGGGAGATCTAGGGAGAGGAGAAGGAGACACTCCGCCCCCCTTCCCCTGCTGTTGGAACAGGTTTTGGAAATCTGGCGAAGCACAAAAAATGGCCATCGGCTGTAGCTGTATAACCAGAGTGATAACTCATCCTCTGCAGTGCTGGGGCAGGGAAACCCCCCTCAACACACACACACGCATCCCGCCCCTTCGGTTCAAATGCTTTGTGTGGGTGCTTGTGCATTGCATTGTCACACACGCGCTCGTCACACTCCCCACCCCCGTCCCCTCCTGAAGTCTTTTTTGCGGGAAGATGTTGTAAAATGAAAATAAACAGCACAGTGCCTGGCTTTGCCTTTCGATGCCCCGGTGAAGGTAATAATGTTCTAAGTGGCCATCAAAGGGAATTAAGAGACACGCAGCCGGAAACCAGAGATTTGCTTGCAGGCTTCCCAGGCAGATTTGACTAATGGAAGAGACCTTGGCTCCTATTTGCTTCCTGTGGGCTTTACCTGGCCTGCTCTCTGGTTGTGTCTCCTCCCCCTACCTTCCACTTCGGTTACTATTAGCTAGAGTTGGGCTAAGGCCAGTGTGCTGTATTGTCATCCTGCATCACATTGAGGCATGGGACCCCACCCTGGCTCTGCCGAGGCACCTCTCCGCTCACCCGCAGCGCCCCCTACCATGCCAGCCCTCTCTCCGGCTCTGCCAACCCACTTCAACACTCACCTGCAGCACACTCCTCTAAACCAGAGCTCTGCCAATGCACCTCGCCTCCGACCTGCAGCAGCCCCTTGTCTCCAGAGAAGAGGCTGCCAGTCGTACCGTGCAGGGCAGGGGTTGGATAACCATTAGGGTCCTCACTGAGACCCCCACCCCCAAAAGTATAAAATATCTTTTCACTTGTAACGTAGTCCAGTTTTAACCGAGGTTTGCTGAGGTGAAAGACGAGTGCTTACACGGTGCTGTCCTGTGCACCCCTTGCCCAGCCAACTCCCAGCGTACGTCGCGGTAGAGCCAAATCTCTCGGAGCGGGAAGCTGGGAAGCAGGTGGGATCTGTTTCATTCCCCTGCATACAGATTTGTATCGTCTGCTCCTCTTTTATCCCCTTCGTTTTTTTCTTTATCAAGTTTTGCAAATAAGAACGAAATTCAACCAAAAACCTGCCAGCACGGATAGCCTCCAGAGTCTCCATTCGCGCCGGCGGTCAGTTCTGGGAACGAGTGAGATAGCAGCGGGTATGTGGGTAACAAAGGAGCCAATGCCGGGAGCCGCTGTGTCCACCTCCTCCCCACCTTTGACACCTGGATACTGTGAGCTCCCCCACCAAACTTCCGTTCACATCAGGGCCTGTGAGACCCTGAGTGTCTGCGCTTGGCTCCGTATGGGTGCTGGCCCCATGAGCATCAATGACACTCAGCTCAGCGGGGACAGAGGGCTCACGTCCCCTGTGAGATTGGGGCGGATGGTGCTGGTGGCTGCTCAGTGGGAAAGGAATGGGCAACTCCTGGCCTGACCCTCCTCCGCTCTGCTTTGTTTTAATTCATCAAATGTTGTGTTTTCTTCACTCTGTGGCCATCACAAAGCAGCAGCCTCTGTGGGGCCGGAACAGCTGGCTGGGAAACCCATGGTCAATGGGAATATCGGAAGCTTTTGGAGGAGCAGGGCAGGAGAGGGAATGGCAGAGCCAACTGTCTGTCAGAGTGCAGCATTTGCACACCCACGTGCTGGTGTGAGCACCCGGGTCCAGCCAGCAGGAGTCTCACGGCGAACTCCTTTGTCTCAAGGCAAGCAGAGTTTTTGAGCCATCTGTGTAGCATCCTGGAGAGCATTCCCTCTTGGTCACTCACACAGCAAGTGTGGGCCTGCTGCTCGGCTGCATCTGTCTCTAGGGGGATCTATCTCTGATCGCTCTCTCTCTGCCCTTAACTCGGGCACAGCTCCCGTTGGCTTCAGGGAGAGTTTTGGCTACAGCTCATTCTGTAATGTAATGCCCTTGGGGCTTTTACAAACCAGTAAGACACAGCTTCTGTCCCAAAGACCTTATAGCCCAGCTCAGGCACGTACAAACAAGGGAAAGGGGTGCAATTATTGTGTGTGTGTGAGAGAGAGAGAGAGAGAGAACAGACCTAAAGAGAGGGACCACTGTGCATGAGACAGAAGGTGCATTTACGGGGTGGCATGCTGTTGAGCAATGAGGAGTCAGGTTCTAATGGTGGCAGTTTGCTGGCAGACCAGCCTGTATCAGTCTCACTTAGAAAGTGGCTGAGTTAGAGGCTGTCCTTTAACATGCAGGTGTCTTTGTACAGGTGTGCCCCAGCTGTGCTTGAGGAGGGGTGTGTGTGTATGTCAGAGAACATACAGCCCAGCATGCAAGCGCGCCCGCTGAGCTAAGCTCACACTTGGATTGCTGCGATCAGCACCGAGCAGTGCTAAATCTCTACATCTCTTCCATTTTCTTTAGGGACATGTCCCACCCACCGCCTCTGCTGTCACCCCAGAATGCCCCCCACATTGCGCTAGGGCCTCACTTGAGACCTCCCTTCCTGGGGGTGCCTTCAGCTTTGTGCCAGACGCCAGGTGAGTGTGTGGGTGATGGTCCACGCGGTGGGTGGGAGGAGAGGGCTGTGCTGTAGCTCGTTGCCACAGCCCTGCCTTGGGAGCATCCCCAGTGGATGCAGTGGTGGGTGCTTTGCCCTCTCCCATGGCTTCTGAATGCACCTCATGTGGCCATTCAGCTGCTCCGGCCCGTATAGAAGGGAGCAGGCGATGCCATCTCCCTGGTCCCTTTGGTGTGTCTAGCCCCACAGCAGTGCTAGCAGAGAGCAAGACCTGCCTCACAGGGGGACGGGACAGGCTCCTTGCACCCCCTGTGCAGTAGGCAGCCGCAGCCTGGTGCAGAGAATGGGGGATATGTGCCTATTGCATTGTGCAGCCTGAATGAGGCAGAACAGCAGAAATGGAATCAGCTACGAAGTCACCCTGTGGGAGCATTACAGGAAACCTTTTGGCATAGCTAGGGTCTTGTGAGCCGCAGGAAATCACATCTGTGTTGCTCACTGGGATTGCAGCAAGGACAGTTCCCCCATCGTGGAGAGGGATCTCTCAGAGGGAGCAGTTCTGTGGCCCTTCACTGCACAGCTGGCCCCGCAGAGAGTGAGTGCTGTGTAACCCTGCATCTGTCATGCTTTCCCCTGCCCACAGGTTACGGGTTTCTGCAGCCGGCACAAGCAGAGATGTTTGCACGGCAGCAGGAGATGCTGCGGAAACAGAATCTTGCCAGGTATGGAGCGCTGCCCCAGAGGAGCTCCCTGCATCTGAGCCTGCCTGTGCTTTGGGCTAGATTTCCATCCCCTTTTGGCCTTCTTCCTCACCGCAGTCAGAATAGGGTGTGACCTTGGTGCTATATGAGCAGCCCGGGGGAAGGAAGCCCTCCCTCTCCAGGACAACAGCATAGGCAGCAAGAGTGCGAGCTTTCCCCCCGCAGGCAGAGGGCCTAGTTCGGCCCTCACGCCCATCCAGTGCTTGGCGTCTCCGCTGAGACTACCATTGTGCACGTGGTGTTTCTGATTGGAACCCCTTGGATGCAGCCTGAGACTGCCAGACTCATGACACTCAGGCATCTAAGGAGTGAGAAGGTGAGAGCTTGTGGTGATGCCTGCTGGGTTTGAACCCGTGACGTAGAGGTGAAAGGCTCTGTATCCCATTACTAGCACCTCCCAAGCAGCCAGCCCTGCTCCTAGGAACTTGACAATGAGCCCGGTTCGCAAAGGGGAGGGTGGAATCCGGACTCCCTGCCTTCAATTGTGCAGCAGAAATAGTGCAATGTCAGAGGGAGATTAACTGAAACAATACAAGGGTGTGAAAACCACCGGCACACCAAACTCGGCCTTAGACCCTTGAGCTCCGAAGCTGCAGCTGCTAGTGAATGAGGAGTTGACCTTCAAACCCAACTCATTTTTCTCTCCCTGTTCAGGCTTGAGATGTCGGCCGAGATCATCCGCCAGAAGGAGCTGGAGAATCTCCATCGGCAGAGGCTACTGGCCGGCGACCCGCTGAGCCTGCACCCGGGCTTGCCCCAGGACCACCCGGCCTTGCGGAACATGCACGACATCCCCGAGGGGCACCCTCTGCGGGACGAGCTCTCGCGGAGGAACGCCATGCTCGTGCTCCGGCACAACAACACGCCGCTGCTCTCGCTGAACCACGGGGTGCCCAGCACCACCCCGCCCAAGGAGCAGGGCCGGAGGGGGAGCCGGAAATCAGTGCACCACCGGGCCGAGCCTCCAGGCCTGCACGAGGCCAAGGAGCTTGCCGAGCCCCGGGCGCGGGATGGCGTGCCCGACTGCAACGATGAGGAGATGAAAGACTCGGAGAGCGATGCTGAAGTGAGCGACGAGAAGCCGGAGAGCCTGAAAGCTGAGAGCAGCAGCTCAGCCAGTGAACTCAAAGAGTGCAAAGAGACAGGCAAGGTCTACGAGGGGGCCAAGGAGCTGAGTGAAGTGGCTTCCGGCCAGAATGCCCCCTGCAGCTCCTCAAGCACTGAGTCACCCAGCCACCTGCTTGGCCAAGGCATCAATAAAAATGAGGTGAAATACCTCCCTCCGGCCTCCATCCCACCACCTCAGCCGCTGCCCTTCGGATTCCCTTATACGATGAGCCCCTATTTCCACGCAGGTAGGTGAGAGCCTCATAGCTATGGGGGGAACCGGCATGGGAGGGGGTCTTGGCAGAGTATCGGTTTTACAGGATGTGAAGAATGGGCCTGCTAGTCTATTCACGGTGCATCCGTCTCTGTGGGGTTTGAGCATCTACAGTTAAAACAAAAAAAATTAATGTCAGGGGCCCGGCTTGAAACAATAGAACTCAGAGGTCATAAAGAGACCACTAATTAACCCAGAGATCGTACCAGGCTGGGGTGAGCCACAAACCCGTGAGAAGGGAAAAGGGAAAATACTAGACCAAGGTAAAAGTGGACCTCGGATGGTGCAGCAGTTAGGAAGAACATAAGAACGGCCAGACTGGGTCAGACCAAAGGTCCATCTAGCCCAGTATCCTGTCTTCCGACAGTAGTCAGTGCCAGGTGCCCCAGAGGGAATGAACAGAGCAGGTAATCATAGAGTGATCCATCCCCTGTTGCCCATTCCCAGCTTCTGGCAAACAGAGGCTAGGGACACCATCCCTGCCCATCCTGGCTAAGAGCCATTGATGGACCTATCCTCCATGAACGTATCTAGTTCTTTTTTGAACCCTGTTATAGTCTTGGCCTTCACAACCTCCTCTGGCAAGGAGTTCCACAGGCTGACTGTGCATTGTATGAAGAAATACTTCCTTTTGTTTGTTTTAAGCCTGCTGCCTATTCATTTCATTTGGTGACCCCTAGGTCTTGTGTTATGAGGAGTAAATAACACTTCCTTAATTACTTTCTCCACACAAGTCATGATTTTATAGACCTCTATCATATCCCCCCTTAGTCGTCTCTTTTCCAAGCTGAAAAGTCCTAGTCTTATTAATCTCTCCTCATACGGAAGTGGTTCCATACCCCTAATCGTTTTTGTTTCCCTTTTCTGAACCTTTTCCAATTCCAGTGTAGCTGAGATTCAAAGTGGGAGACCATAAATGTGACTGAAGGAGAATTCTTGCCCCCTTGGGTATGTAAGTGTGCATGGTTGGAAGCTGTGGGCTGAGCAGTTGATGCTGAGGCGTTTGACTGGGTATTGGCAAAGCTAATGACACGGTGATAGAAAAATGCCATGCTGTGTTGGGCTGTATGGAGAAGCATGACGTCCTCACAGAGTAGAGGGGATAGTCTACGCGGAGTTGGCTGGACCTTATTTGGAAGCCTCCGTTCAAGGCAGACATTGATAAATTGGAGAGGGCTTCAGGGCAGGGCAGCAAAGATGATTAAGGGCTTGGAGGGATTGACCTGCGAGGGAAAAGGCTAGAAGAATTAAATATGTATAGCTGGGCTAAAAGATAACCAGGCTTGTGGAGAGGTGGGATCCAGGAGCCACCTCTCAGTATTTGAAGGAGGTGCAAGGATTGTCTGGGGTACTGTAGGAGACATGCCCAAATGTAACAGGACAGAGATGAGCAAGGGAAAGCTTTTTAGGGTGAACAGGTGAAAAATAGACCCATGGGACAATCTCCCAAAGCCCATCGCTCGAGGTACAGTTCAACATACTGCTCAGGAATGTACTGGAGGAAGCAGTCCTCTCTGGCAGCTGGTTTGGGGCAGCCTGGAGTATCTGCTAGGTCTTCGTCGTCTCTACATTCCCTGTATTTCCATAGTTTGATGAGAGGGAAATATAGAATTAAGGCTGCAGCTCCCTCCGTCCCATTGTGCCTGGGGCATCTCCGAATGCCAGGCAGCATTACCTCTTGCATGTGGATCCATACCTTTTGGACAGAGATTCAGGAGCTCCCCAAAACAGTGATTCCACCTCCTTGGCCAGCCTCTTGCCCTCGAAAGTCATATGTTGTCACCTGATTGTGTTCCCATGGCAACCACCTGTATACCTCAGAGATATCTCTGATGTGTTGTTAACTTTAAGCTTCAGCGAGGAAACTCAACAGAGCTGGGGCTGTGGATTTACCCCAGCTCTCTACAGATAGGCAGGAGCATGTCAGGACAAAGCGGAATGGTATGCATGTAGAGATGGGTGTATTGATACTTAGGTCATCATCCCACCAAGAGGCATCAGAGTGGGTGACTCTCCCCCCCACCCCCACCCCAGCTATACGTCCTCCATCAGGAACATCAGCTTTGTCCACAGCAAGAAACCGCAGCTCCTCTGTGGTTATCATGTGCCCGGCTGACCCCTGTTCCGGCAGAGAGGGGGATGGGTTTGGTGAACCCTTGCCCCCGCGACCTTCCGATGCCTTTCCAAAGGAGAGGGGCCGGTTGTTTGGAATCCAACCGGTCTCTCCCCCTGCAAGGTTTAACGGGGTCACGCACGTGTGATAGAGCTGGTCACTGAGGTGACTGCCAGCCCGCGGGAAAGCACGTTCTCTCTGTCCCGTGTACGGCTCTTAAAATGGGCTCTGCATCCTGCAGCATGTGGAGGGAGGGGCCCACCACCAACTCACTGATGCAACATGCAGACCCATGAGTAAAGGACGTCCCAGTGCAAGGTGGGACTTGAACTGCTAGCTCAACCCAGAACCAAAGAGATGCATAGTCTAATGCCTTAGTTGAGCACTTAAGAGCTAGATGCTGCATCCTGTGAGAGTCGGGGGGGGGGGCCTCCTTCTTTATAAATGAATGAACTGGGCAGGATGAGTGCGGCTGCCCTTCACATGTGAGCCATTCGGGAACACCATCCAGCCAGAAGAAGGAAGCAATTTCTCTGACAGGCAGGTGGCCAGGATAACTATCCCTACTGCTTCCAACAGATGAGGCTTCCTCGTGGGAGCCTTCCCCTCGCGGTCATTTAAAGGGGGATACATGGTTCTGTGCTCTGGCCACCCCATGTGCAACCCCACAGAGCAGGGTGTGGATTGCAGTCGGGAGTCCACTCCCATCAAACTATCAGAAACTAGAATGTGCCCTGTATTATTACTACTTATGATCAGGGCCCCGTTTAAAGTGACCCATCCTCTTTCTCAGGCTCCTCCGGTTTCGGGGACCATTGCTGTGTTGGATTGCAAGAGGGTTCCCTTGCTTTCAGCTAGCACCCCATGTATTATTATGAAAGTTGTGAATGGTGTTGCATCAGCGGCCCCAGCTGAGATCAGGACCATGTTGTGCTAGGCACTGATCAGACACATAGGGCACGTCTCTACGGAGAGTTAGCGCACGACAGGCTGGGGAGTAAATCTACAACCCTCTACTCTGCCACTTTCTACCTGGCCGTATGGACCCTGTACTACCATTTCCGTAGTGCAGAACCAGCAGTAGATCAGCGTGCACTATGGAAGTTTTAGTGCACGGTAGCAGGGGCCACGTAGTGACTGTGTGCATGGCAAGTGTGGCGCTGTAGATTTACACCCTAGCTTGCCGCACAGTAAGTGGCCATATAGACGAGCCCATAGGAAGAGTCTATCCACATAGACAAGACAGGTCAAGGGGGGGGGGGGCTGCAAACTGAGGCCCAAGGCCACACTGCCGGTCAGCAGGGGAGTTGGGAATAGAACTTATGTCTCCAGAGCCCCTGGGCAGTGTCCTGGACCGTGCTATCTCTCACACGTCTTTATGCTACAGGTGTTTTGGGGCGCTTTGATTAACCCGGGTCCGAGTAGCATGACCACAGATTGCCCAACAAATGGCCAGACTTGGCCCCAGGAGGAGTTTGTGCCAGAAAAACAGACATTCTCTTCACTCTTTCCTGTCCATGGGCTGCTCTTGTCGCTCACAGGGGCCGGAGGATATGCTGGACGCTGTGGTGAGGAGATACAGACCCTGTCCCAAGGAGCTGACAATCTAAAGAGGCCAGTAGCATGACAGACCCCAGAGGATGGGGGAGAAGGGAAAAGAGATGGCTGGAGTCTCAAACAGAACAGGGAGGGCTCCTCTCTTGCTTTGGAGGCAGAGAACTGGTTTCTGTCCCTGATGACAAAAATATTGACGAGGCAGCCGGAGTTTGGTCGATTCCCTGAGCCGCCTCCTGGGAATCTGGCAGCTGCCGGATGACCTCATCTCTTCAAGGTTTCAGCGGAGTTGTGTTCTCGCGCCCCCCTTCCCCCCCCTTTCTACTGGAAAAGGTGAAGGATGGAGTGTGCGGGAGGCTAAAATCCTTTTATTGATCCGCAGTCTGGAGAGCAATTAATGTGAGCCTTCCAGTGCTGCTTCATGACCCGAGCCCGCAGTGGTGGGTGTGTGTGGCGGGGGTGGGGGGCGGAATGGGAGAGTGATAACAAGACTGATTAAACCCATCTGTGTGTTGGCTTCTGGGCCTGTTCTGAGCTGGGGAGGGGGAGGGATGGGCGAGCTTTGCTGCTGATGCTCTTGGCCTGATCAGACGCCTGTGCAGAAAACAGGGTCTGGCTGTCGGGACTGAGGCTCTGTTGGCAGTGAGGAGAGGCTAGATCCTGTGCTAGCTGACAGGCCTGCTGTCTGGGCTTACACATGTCCTAGTGCTAATGCCCAGCTCATGCCCAGTGACACCAATATCCGTGTTTGTTCCCCTCCTCTCAGGCTGCAGTGCTGGGGACTGAGAGCCTGTATTGTCTCCAGAATAGGTACGGCACGGGCAACTCCACTGCAGTCCCCCCTCCACTGCCCTGTCAGCCTGTGTGCCTCAGCTCTGCCCTGTGGAGACTCCTGTTTCTGGAAGGGATGGGTAGTTCAGTCTCCAGGACCCTGGGCCTTTCTACCACAGCTGCCCAAAAAGTTGTGGGGTGGGGGGAGGATTATTTAATACCAGCTGGCAGGGGGGTGTTTTTCTGTGGGTACCTGTCCACAAAACCCTGGCAGGGGATGATGGTTTTCACCCTCCTCCAAGCTATGGTCCCATCTGGTGAAATGCTCTGTAATCCGTTATCAGTCCCTTGGCTCATTATTCGTCACTCAGTGAGAGAAGAGGAGCCTGGCTGGGGACAGATGCTGCTGTGTCCCCACTGTCTAGCAATATCCAGCAATGTGCCGTGACCATCAGAGGGAGCTTCCCTTATAGACCTTTGGAATCGATTCCTTATCATCCTTCTATTAACAGCCCCAAAGGTGGGTTTGTACAGTCATGTCCTGAGATCTAGCGGGCTGTGCAATAGCCTCTCTAGGGAAGCAAATGGGGGGGGAAGCGGGTAGGGGCTGTCTTGGGACATTTACAATTAGGCTGATCACTGAGTTAGTTGAAATCCACGAAGCTCTGGGTGTTTGCCACCTCCACAGAGCAGGTTCTCTGGGGGAAGTTGGGGCCCGGTTGCAATCAGCAGGAGTTTTAATACTGGCTTCAGTGGGGCCAAGATTTCAGCATCTCTCTCTTAACTTCTGTGCTATAGAAATGCTAATAGGTCGGAGCCCAGTGTGCTGGTATTTCCCCTATTTTTCAAGAATGCTTCCACCCATCAGCGGGAGTGTTTTCCTGGTATAGATGGGGAGGGGAGGCAGACCTTTGGAGATCAGTGCTTTGGCGATACTAGCTTTCTCTGTGTGTGGAAAATATAACTTGTTGCCCTAGGGCAGGGCTGCTCTTGCCCTGAGTCCTGGAGACAGCAGGCTGACTGCGTGCATGGCTGTGGGCATGGAGGGATAAAAAAATGGATGGGGAGAGGGCTGCCTGGCAGGACTGACCTTGGGCTCAGCTCCGTTAGTGATATCAGCAAGGTCACAAATAGAGCCGACGGGCTCAGTACATCTCTCCAATTCTACCCCAGGAATTGTAGGATCACTGGCAGGCGCTGGGGAGAGGGGGAGGGATTTCCCCAAGAGTTACAGCAAGACTTACTAGCCCTGTCCCCTGACATCAGCCCTTCCACTTGCGAACAGAGCTGAATGTGACCTTATCTCCATAATCTCTGGTAGGGCTCTGGAGATGGCCTGTGGCAGGCAGGTACTGCCCAGCCTCCCTGTGGAGTCTTGGGCAGCGCCTGAGGCCAGGCCTGGCTGACTGACTGGAGAAGGCTGTAGTCCTTGGCTTGCCTTTGGAAGAAGGAAGTACCTAATTTTAAAGCCGTTGGCTGTTGCAGTCAGATTCCCTCGGAGACGCTTGCTCCGGCTGCAGATGGAGGCGTCTTGCCCATGTGTCGGCTGTGCCTGGAATAATTGAGTTCAGTGTCACTTCCTCTACTTACCGAGCTGCAGCCGCTTTCCCAAAAAAGGAGGGGAAAAATCAGCCATCCCCGTGTCTCGCTAGCTTCACTGTAAACAGCTGGGAGTTTGGGTTCCAGGGCAGGGGACAAACCACGAATGAAAATGATAATGTAACTAAAGGAAACTCGTCTGTCTGTCCACCCGTCTTCTAGTTGGGAGGGAAGGGAAAATGCTGCTCCTCCAGCCATGTCCCAAACCCCTTTGGGTCCTTTCCCCCCTCCAGTCTCCCTGCAGCATGGGAAAGCTAATCATTTCCACAGACGCCTTTGTAAAGGGGGATGAAAGTTCAGTGAAGCCCAGGCTCTCGCTGACTGGGAGGAGAAGGGGGTAAAGTGGATCAGAGATCTACGTCTGGAGCATGTGGCGGAGAGTCAAGGTTCTATCTCTGGCTTTTTCACATCGCTGGAGGGACCCACTGGGCTTTTGAAGGCCTCAGGATGGCATGTCATGGTGCCATTGGACCCTCTGCAGAGTGTAGCTGGCAGAGAGCCCCGCTCTGTGGGACAGGGCATGTAATTCTTGCCCTTGCTGTGAAAGGGAGATTGCAGTGGGGGACGGGGGCTGAGGATAGGAGCCAGGGTTTAGATTCTGATCTCCACTCAAGAGTCAGGGAGAAGCTGAGGATCCGTGAGCTGGGCTGTAAGGTCTCTGGGGCAGGGACTGTCTTTTTGCTCCGTTTTTGTACAGCCCCTAGTACAATGGGGTCCTGGCCCATGTCTGGGGCCCCTAGGTGCTACAATCATACAAATAACAATAAAATGGCCCATAAGGAGCAAAGCTCTGTGGATTCCAGTCCTCCATGTGGCTGGAGGACAGGACAGGGGATACTCAACCCCTTCTCATTCCCCCACTCCACACCTCTTCAAAGGGGTCAGGAGGGAGACAGACAATTCCAGCCCCTTTTTCATGTGGACGGATGTGGCTGAGGACGATGCCCAGCACCAAATGGTCCAGAGGATGCTCTGAAACCTCCACAACAGATCACCTGCATATCACGTCACTTCCAGTTATTGGTTGGCTCATGCCCTGAAGCATGAGAGTTGATATGAGAGTTTTACCCTCTCCAGTGTGACTGTTGATGTTCTGATTCCTGTAAATATCCAGTCCTTTTGAGCATCCTCCTGAGCTCTTGGCCTCAGTGGTTGCATAGGCGGTGAGTTCCACAGGTGAATAAGGTGTTTTCCAAACGAGTATTTTCTGTTATCAGTGGTAAATACGTGGGCGGTCCCCTTGCTCCTCTGTTGTGATCCAGGTGAAGCTGGAGTTGCCTGGCTGGTTTTCTTTCCATGGTTTCTCATTCTCCAGACCTCTGCCCTGTTCCACTCTGGGCTCTAGTCCAGCTCTCTCCTTCCATGTTCATCCCATGCTGTCAGGCACTGGGAAGCAGGGAAAGTTCTGCTCTCCTCTTCTGGGATTGGAGCGCTCTCTCTGTCACCTTCCGGCCCTGCTGACAGAGCTGGGACTTGAACTGCTCTTGCGTTTCGGAGGATTGACTTGCCTGCGTGAACCGCAGCATGCTCGTCTCAGAGCTCCAGTGAGGTTCTTTGGGGTCACCTCCCCATCCAGCTAGACTCTGCTCCAGCAGAGAGAAGGGGCGATATGCATTTAAACCATGGCGACGGGTGTTAGGCAGCCGGCTGTTTTGGGCTCAGGGGATTTAAAACAAAGGTTTGTTCGTAAGGGGTGAAAATTCTCTCCTCGACAGCAGCTCCAGCCAAGCAGCAGGCTGCCGGGGCCGGGTGTGGGGGCTTGTTATCATTTGGAGCACGTAGCGGGGAGAAGGGCTGGGGGAGAGAAACTCCCAGGGCAGCCGGAGTTTTTCCATTTTGTGGTGCGTGTGGAGAAATACACCTTCGGGGGGCATCTCTCCCCTGCCCCCCACCCCCCTTTGCTGCAGCTGAAGAACATTAAACACATGAAAAACATTAGAGGGGATTTTCCCCTCCCTCCTGCCCCTCCCCCCCAAACACCTTTTCTGAGCGAGGGACCTCCAGGAGACAGAGGCCCATGAATTGACCCTGCCCAGCATTTTAATTGACAGGCCATTAAAAATGGATGTGTGGCTAGAGAGAACTATTCAGATCGCAGGCCTGTTGCTGTCCGTGTGGGATTTTAATGATTTATGTTTCCTTCTCCTCCCCCTCCCCCCCCCGCCCCAAACAATCCAGGCGCCATGGGAGGTCTGTTCTTGGATGGGGAGGAGAGCCCTGCGCTGGAAGACATCAGCAAATGGACAGTGGAGGATGTCTGTAACTTTGTGGGCAGTTTGTCTGGCTGTGCCGAGTACACTCAGGTAAATTCACAGCAGCTTGGGAAACATTTGGCGGGGGTGGGAGGGGAAGGGAAAGGGGGAGGGAGAGAACTCGCTCCAGCTCTTCCCCCCCCCCCCCAACCCCTGCAATCAATCAAAGCAAATGTGGTGGAATATTTAAGAGAGCCCTGCAGGGCTGTCAACTGTCTGGCTTTCCTGTTTTCCTACCGGATTGGGGCTTAACCGCCCTGCTGCCAGTAGATGCCCCCAGGGCATGGAGGGGTGTGTATGTGGCTCTCAGTCAGGAAGGTGGGAGAGGGGGAGGTAGAGGGTGGCTGCTGCTGGGTGGATTACAGCTAGCAACTCCCCGCTTTGGGAGAGAGTGTGTGGAAGTCGGTAGTGTCCCACAACCAACCCGAACACAATGCTGGCTTTGTGCCGGGCTGGCCTGGGGCGTGTTATAACGAGGGACTGGGTACTGGGTTTGAGTGCCGTTCAGAAGGGCCTTTTCTCAGGGAGCGCCAGGAGCTGGAAGCCTGTGGCATCTTCACCAGAAGGCAGCACCGGGTTGGCCTGATTGTTTCTCTCTGGTGCCTAACAATAGCTCCGCCTCCGTTGAGCACTGTGCCAGCCGGGTGCCGAGGTAAAAAGCCACTTGCCACCAGTGGTACAGCTGGGCCAGACTTTGGCCTCCAGAGAGTGCAGTTCAGATTCCACTGAGGTCAGACGGTCTCATCTTAACGCTCGGCAGCACTGAGTGATCTCCGCTCCAGCGAGGGCTCACCGGCTGCGGGTGGTGGGGAGCGCTCCAGGGGCAGAGCTCTGGGAGAAGGGGAAGAAGCTGTGAGAGACCCCTCCCTCACCCACTAAATTAATTGCCACACAGAGTCGTTTTGTTTGTTTGTTTTTTAAAGCCTTTTGCAGTGGGAGCAATGCATCCATCGATGGGTGCTGCAGGGTTCATAAAGCCGCTCAGTGTGAGGCTGCTAGGTGGGACACGAAAAACAACCCTGCTTTTTGGCTCCCACGGCTGTTGAAGTCCATTATAAATACCCCATTGAGCGCATGCACGAACAGCAAATGCAGATTCCTGAGCTGTCTGGGACAGCTCTTTAAAGAGGGCACAGTGTGCTCAGGAGAGAGAGAGTGACAGAGATGGGGGCTGGGGATGAGAACTAAGAGAGGTTTAGCTCAGGAGACTCCAGCTCCTCTTGGAACACTCAGCTCTCAGAGAAGCACTCAGACAGGGAACACCGGGGAGATCGGACATCAAGGGAATCAAGCTTAACAAAGACCGCTCCCTTGACGCACAGAAAGTGAGAGGGGGCAAGTCTGGGGAATCCAGTTGACTGGAGCCCGTGGGGAAGCCACCGCTTGGAAACGATCCGCTTTGTCCACTTGCTTCTGAGCTGCCTGAAAACTGATTTTCAAAAGCTCCCTCCCGTCTCCCCCTAGCTCCCGGAGCATCCGGCATCCCTGCCTCTCCCTGAGCCATTCCGGCCAACAACCACACAGCTGAGCTGCTGCTCAGAGTGTAATAACGGTCCAGCAAGTGACCTTTCCTGCAACGGCTTGATCCCCAGCCAGTGTGAGAAAGCCAAGGCCCGGCATTGGCGTTGCTCCGGGGAGCAGGCCTTGGGAGAGCAGCTCAGGCGGCTGGCGTGGGTTTCGGGCTCTTTCGTTCTCCGTGGGTTGCAATAGTGCTGCACGTTTTCACAGAGAAAAGATCTCCTTAAAGATGGTCCCCTAGGGGAGGGGGAATCTGGGAGTCGGGCTTTGCCGTTCATTATGGTGGCCAGGAAGCAACGCCTCCCTTCCCGCTCTCTGGGGTGGCTGGCCGCGGTGCGTTCACTGCATAGTCTGTCCTCCTGTGCCCCCGAACCGTGGTGTTAATCTCATTCTGACAAGCTTCATTAAAACCACCTGTGAGCCTGGTGCTTCCTCAGAGCCAGCAGCTGTGCCTGCGAGAGGGCGGGTCTGACAGAGATGGGGGGCCTGCGAGTGTGTGAGAGAAGGGGGGGCTAGGACCGAGAGTGGGGCTTGAGAGAGCAGGGGAATATTGGGGGTGACGGAGAAAAGGAAGCGGTGGCCGGAGGGTGTGTGAGAGAGACAGGTTTTCATGTCTGGCGTGGGGAAGGGAAGGGCCGGGGGCGTTGGTGTAGAAAGCAGGCAAGGGATGCCTGGGGGGAGAGGAGAAGTCAGAGGGCAGGATCGGGAGAATGCGTGTATTAGTGAGGCGGGGAAGGGGGTAGGTTTCGGGGTGGGGGAGTGTGTTAAACCAGCCCAGATCTGGGGTAACTCACTGGTGGGAGTGGAATTCCTCCATAACACAGCAGAGGGTGACCCCACCGCTGCAAGTGTTGAGGCAGGTAGGAAAAGTGGAGAAATCCTGAACACATGCACCTTGCCAAAGACTCGGCCATTTACACCTCCCAGTGCTCCCTGCGTGCCTCGGGACAGAAAATCCATAGGTGACTGATGGCCTGGCTCAGCAGCACTCTCGGCGCTGAGCAAACCCGAGCCCTGTCAAATAATGGGGCTCACGGTAAACAACCCCAGCATCCCCTCGCAGCGTCCTGGCTGGCACACAGGGAGTTAAACAGCTGAGGCTTTTGTCGTTCATCATGGTTGTGTGCTTAATAGGTTTTTACTGTGTGAAAAATCCAGCGTGCAGGGGTGCTGCAGAGCTGTCTGCGTTCTCTCCTCCCAAACCACAACTGCTGGGGAGGTCTGGCACTGGCCCGCACTGTGCTCCCACCAGGAAGCCCAGCAAGAGCTTGGCAGTGACGCTGTGCATTCGGGAACATGTTTCAGAGACACCAAAAAGTAACATAATTGAAAACAAAGTCGTCCTTCCCAGTCCCGATCTCCATCAGTGTCCATCTTTGTGTCCCCCACCTGGTGAAGTTAGGCCTCCCAGTATGCTAGGGTTAGGTCTTTGGGGGGCAGAGAGCTGAGCAAGGGAGCCTTTTGGCTCCTGGCCATGTTGGCTCTGTAGGAGGGAAAGAAATCGGTCTATCATGTTTCGCTCGGTCAAAGAGCAGAAACACACACCGCAGCCATCAAGAGCAGCTTTGCAACAGCTCAGCTGCCTCAGCCCCCACTGCTCTCCAAGGGGCTGGTTCTGCGATGTAAGACACAGCTGAAAAGGAACCCACTCGAGCAAACTGGAAGCCCCCCTCCCTTGGCTGTGCTGCCCTAACAATGCTCTGCGAAGCAGCTCCGCAACCAGCAGGAGCCGATTCAACTGTTAGCCAGCGCCGCAGCCCACAGAAAGTTCGCCCCGGCGCGAGGCCAGCACTCGCCCTGGCAAGTGGAAAAACCTGGCTGGAGTGAAGGGGTGGTTCAGTGAGGAGGAGAAAATCTGCATGTGCCCTGTGGAACCCAGGGTCTGCCACTGAGTGGAAATGGCTCGGTAGCAAATGAGAACAATGACTGAGTGGTGTTTTACACTCCCGCATTGGAGCGGCAAGCACTGAGCCAGCATTAATGGGACAAAGATGCTGGCAGGGAGATGGGTACAATTACATCCCCACTTTAGAGATGGCAAACAGAAGCACTGGGGAGGGGGGTGTCTTGTCTGAGGCAGGGCTGGGGATAGAACCCAGGCATCCTGACTCCCTGAGCTGGGCTTTTACCACAAGGCCTGTTAGAGGACAAGCTGCTGCTTGAGCCCATCCGTCAGTGTGGTGGGGGCAGAGCAAACTCTTCAGAGTTCTTTTTTTCCCATTCTGTTTTTTCCCCTTTCCTTGGGAATGGTGTCTGGATCAAAGGGTGTTTAGGGATTTGTGTACGTGTATAACAGAGGTGTGTGTGTGTGTATTTGTGTGCATGTATAATAGAGGGGTGCGTGTGTGATATAGATTATATATAAATCTATACGATAAAATTCCAGGATTGTCACTCTGAAGCCTAGAATGTCTGTTGAGTCACTGTGGAGCAATGGAAAAGCTACAAACATGGCCGAGCGCTCGTTTTGTTTAGAATGTCACCCCCTCACTGGGATTCACAGCCTGATACCATCCAGTTTTTAAGTTCTCAGCTGTTTTGGGCTTTTTTACACACACGATTTTCTGAATTACACCTGGGCAACAGCACAGGCTTCAGCTCCTAGTCACTGTAACTAGATAAGTTTCAGGAGGATAGGTCCATCAATGGCTATTAGCCAGGATGGGCAGGGATGGTGGCCCTAGCCTCTGTTTGCCAGGAGCTGGGACTGGGCGACAGGGGATGGATCACTTGATGATGACCTGTTCAGTTCATTCTCTCTGGAGCACCTGGCACTGGCCACTGTCGGAAGACAGGATCCTGGGCCGTTCTTCTGTTCTGTCTGTGTTGTAATGTCACTTCGGGTATTCTAATGGGGGTGGTGGGTGTCTGAGAAACCCACTGCCCCACATGGGAGTCACTCATTAGCTCTCCGTTCAAAGGGGCGGGTCATTTTGCATCGTTACTGCTGCCCGTCTAAGCTGGGAGGTAGTGCTCATTTGCTTAGCACAAAACCCTGCCCTGCTCAGTGCAGCACCGAGGGAGTGCATAGATTTTTTATCTAATTAATTTAAAGTGGATGTTAGCACAGATAAAAAGGCAGGACAGAGTGTGAGTGTCGTAGCTGAGGAATGGTTTGTATGCGGCACACACTGTCCAGCCATCTGTCTGTCGGGCATGTGAACAGTGTTTAGGGCCTTGGTTTTGTTTAAATCAACTCTGAACACGTTATTTCCTGGCAGTGGATGTTTCTGAGAAGAACGTCTTTGACCGGGAAATCAAATGTATAAGGGTACTTTGGAGGATGACCTGAGCCTTTTTAGATTATTCGGAAGCCCTCTTTTGTGTGGCAATGCAGTGGTGGGAGGGGATTCAGTCGTTATGTGCAGGGGTCCTACAGGACCAGGAGAGACCTTTGCAAAGAATCGTCAGGGCAATGTGTGGGATCTGGAAAAGCAACCACATTCTGGTATATGCCACCACTCTGGATGTGGCCGGAGACCCTACGAACATGCTTCATACCAGGCCAGCAACAGCTGGGAGTAACTTTGCGTTGCTGCGACCCTGGGCTGGATTTGAACGGAGGTCGCAGGGCCAGTGTACGTTAAGGCGGTTTATACCGGTGTAGTTACAGCAGCATAGCTAAAGACAGGGCGTGCCCCATTCCAGGCCTTGAGCAGGACTTTCCTTGCAACTGCTCCTCGTGGCTGCCAGGAGCTGCTGCGGCAGCAGACCATAGAAGTGGAAAACTCTGCACCGTCAGCAGAGGCTTTGCTGGGCAGCGCACATACATGGGAAGCAGCGGTTGGGTGGTGAAGTTCCCCAGCTTTGGGGAATGCTCTTGGAGCCCTGTAGTCTCTTTGGGGCAGGGGCTTTCTCTTTGTTGTGGGTTTGTACAGCACCGAGCACACGGGGGTCCTGGCCCAAGACTAGTGCTCTGAGGAGCTACCGCACAACAAATACCTCAGGCTAATAAATTGGTTACTCAGCTTCCCTGCTGCGGCCCCCTGTGCTGCCCGCTCGAGGCATGTGATGTGCCCTGTGCTGGCATTTGTAAGCATGGTGGTGTGCTTTGGTTGTCTGCAGGTATTCAGGGAACAGGCTATTGATGGTGAGACGCTGCCTCTCCTGACCGAAGAGCATTTACTGAACAACATGGGGCTCAAACTGGGACCAGCTCTGAAGATCAGGTCACAGGTAAGAACACCACTGCAGCCGTGGTGGCTGGTGTGGTCGAAACAGGGGCAAGTCAAAGCTGCATCTCCTGCTCCTCCCCCCCCCCCCCCCCCCCAGCTCTCTTACAATATGGGTGAAGGCCAAAACGCCAGGGAGCTCAGTCTAGTGGTTGATCTGCAGCACCAGGAGCTGGGTTCACAGCTCTGCACGCTGATCGTCAGTGATTCAGGCAAAGAAAGGTTAACCCCCCCTTCCTTATAACCCGCCCCCTCCGCGCTGTGTGAGAGCAGGCTTAATTCACTAGCATGTGAGAGCTTTGAGGGAAGGCACTATAGAAGTGTCACCAGCAGGCTTGTTTGTCAACACAGCTGTATTTAGCATGCATGCACCAGGGTCACTCCCAGATGCAATGTAGACACACACACCCTTGGAGGCCAGGAGGGCTGAATCAGGCCTCTGCTTGATTAAAGAAGGTGGGGCCAAGCCTACTGTGCCCCCACTGGAGGCGGTGATCGCTCAGTCTCAGTCCCCCTCGGCCATGGTTTGGCGGACAAGCTTTAACCCACCCTGCTCTGAATGCCAATGGCAGACTCAGAGGGAGAGGCCAGATTGATGATAATTAACCAGCACTTTCCTGGGATTTAGAGCCATTTGTTCCTGTTCGGGTCAGTGTGTGTGAACTGTCCAACAAAATTCATCTAATAAACACAAATTCTACAGGGTCTAATATAAAAACAACAGGGGGAATTTTTTTTTTTTTTGGAAGGGAAGTCAAATATAGTTTATGAAGGCACCAGCAGTTCTAAATCGAGGGTAACGTTAAAAGGGAAAAACATTTCTAACCGGTATTTGTAAAAACAAAATGCACGTGGACACATCCATTTGCACACACGTAGGTGTATTGTTGGAAATAAAACGTTACGGGCATGGGTGTTTAATATAAATTCCAGTACCAGAATGGTTTATATCTATATAAACCATTAATATAAATTCCATAAAATGTATGTACAGTAATGTATGTAGACATTCATTACTGTCTTACATGCAGGTGATGTACACAAGGGTACACAGACATGTTACATACGTATGCGTGTTAATTTACGTAAATAGCCATGCTATAGTGACACACACACACACACACAGAGGTTTAGTTTCCCTTACCCACAAGCTAGACATTTGTTATATTATGTTAAAACAATCAGGGTAACTTTATTACTTTCCCTGCAGCCCTTACTGTTTATGAGGGGTCTAATAAAAAGGTTCTGTGGGCAATTGTTCCCTGTGGATCAATTTGCTCGGAAATAAAACTCTTACATTTCTTAAAAACAGAGCACTCCAACTCGCTCACAGTCGGACTTGGTTCAGATTTTTGGGGGAGGGATGAGATCCAGTTTTAAGCCCTGCCTCTATAATGGGGGGGTGGGGCAAAGCCTCCCCAACAGAAACAGGGTGTGCACTTTGGCCCTGGTTGGGAGGTGAGAACGACTGCAGGGGAAGTTTCTGTGCCCTTGGGCCTGTGCAGCCTTCTATGCATTTGACAACAGCTCCCTCGCCCCCACACCCCACAATGGAAAACTAGGCACCCAGGAGCTCAGCACCTTCCCACGCTACAGCAAACGCCAGGACGCTCCTTTGCCTTGGTGCAGCTCCCAGGCTGTTTTCAAGTTGGGCTGGCGGCAGGAGAGAGACTCGTTAAGCTAATGTAGTTTAGTATTTTCCACAGCAAACAGGACTGCGAGGGAGAGGAAATGATAGCAGGAATCTCCACACATCCCTGCTGCGGTCTGCAATGTCCTGCTTGCCTTGCATGCCCCTGGTCGTCCCGTCCCTGTCCCCACCCCAAACTGCTCCCCTGGGTGGAGTGTAGCAAGCAGATGGTGCGACTTCCCAGGAAAGGGAGGGAAGGGTCTCAGCTCCCTGATTTGGATTTAGCTTCAGCTTCAGGGCACGGGCAACTACTGCCAAGGGGCTGTATGCACCAGACCTTGGTTCATACACACTGGTTCTTTAGCACAGTCCACTCTCCCCATATAGCTGCGGGGATGGGGGGAGAGTAAAAGGCAGGGTGCTCCTCTCTTTTCCCTACCCCATGCCTCTTGCTATAGCCCACATGCTCAGCAGGTAGCCAGGAGCCACTCTTCTTTCTGGGGCAGTATGGAACTACTGCCCCAAGGAGGCAGGTGCTGCAGGACAGGCTAGGAGCGAGAGACAAGGGCTTGAATGTGTGCGCTCTGTAAAGAGGAGCGAGATGTAATTACCCAGGCTGGACTTTAGGCAATGCACGGCCATTAATGCTCTCGCACCTTGGCCTCTTCATGGGGTGAGGAATCATGGGCTCAGCATCTGCTTCCATGTTCCTGCAGTGGCAGACTGGGGGTGTGAGTTATGCAGAGCAAGGTGGGGGCTGAGTTTGAGATTCTGAACTCCCACAGGTTTGACAGACTAGTCTTGTTTCAGAGCAATGATGTGTGAGTGACTGTGTTACCACTATCATGGCTGTGTCTGTTTGGAGTCACAAACGCTTGCCTTCCTACCTGGCAGGGCTTCTGTGTGGGTCAGTGCAACAGCCCCAAAAGCGCTCAAACCAGGGTTAGAGGCAAGGGACTTGCCAGGGAAAAGGAGCTGCTGGGGCCAAGGAGGAGATGAGCCAACAGCCATGGCTACACAACACCTGAAATTTAGCAAAAAACAATATACGCACACCCTGGTCCCTTGGGTAAGTTTGGCCACCCTCTACTAGCAGGGAAAGTGAGCTGGGTTTAAAGTGGGGCACAGAGGATGGTCTTCTCCCCATGGCTAATGTTCCATGGGCCTGCTCTGGTTTTGTTTTCTGGCACAGTCCCTACGCCTGTATGATCAATCCCTCCTTTTCACCATGCTCATGCGGCATCTTGGCCAGAGCACGCTACTGCCCTGCCATGCTTCGTTTCTATGGCCCAGGAACAGCATATGGTGCTTCCTACCTCCACTGCCTGATAAGCCTTTCTCCTGCTTGTTTTAGGTGGCCAAGAGAGTTGGCAGGGTTCTCTATATGGCAAGCTTCCCCATGGCATTCCCCCTGCAGCCCCCTGGCTTACGGCCTCCAGACCGAGACCTGGCACCCGCTGAGCTCCGCCCATCCTCTACGGGCAGCGTATCCTCCCCATACAGCAGCAGCCTGCTCCCTGCTAGCCGCATCTCACCAAAGCAGGAAAATGGAAACCCCCCATTAATGGCTGGAATCAACGACACCACGAAACCGCCCTCGTAACTGCACAGCCGCTCGACTCCCTCCAGTCCTAAGACACAGTGTGATGAACTCAACATAACGAGTGCAAGAGACGAGGGGACCCTCTCCCCCAGCCCGAGGGTCAAGGAAAGAGGGAAAGGGGGTTGTGTATGTGCGCATTCACTTTTGTTTTGTTTTAAAAAACCCACAATAAGAAAAGAGCAAAGGGAAAAAAAATCCAAAGATTTATTGAAAGCAATTCAAGGGGGAAAAAAGGGGTTGAGAGAAACCTGGCCGTGCTCCCTCGTTCCTGCTTGTCCAAACCCAAGGGAGAGCAGCGGGCAGAGATAGGAATGCTCATCTGTTTGCCTTCGAGGGAACACAGCTTTGGAGAACTGCTGGGGGTGACCCTGCCCACCAAGGCAGAGAGCCCCGAACTGTGAGCAAACCAACCCCCCGCCCCCAAAACTGTACTCAGCTCTTTGTTCAGGTGTCTATGCATCTCTAGCAACTTTTAAACCAATACCAAAGACAGACAAAAGGCAAGTTCCGGTCCATGTTTACTTCAGTGCGGATGGTACGGCAGAGGTGGCTTTGGTGCTCTCCCTGGGGCAGGGGGTGCTGCCCCCCACGTGCCACGGTGTTTTTGCTGCGCACAGAGACTACGGTGGCATCTCCTTGGCCCCAGCCCCCCCGGGACTTGGGGGGGGGGGGAAACAGGGACAGGGACTTTCTTGTGAAGAAAACAAACAATAGAAGGGGTGTGGTGGGAAGGGGGGAGGACCCCCCACCCCTGTGTGTGTACAGCAGACTCACTCATTGATACTGGTTTTTGGTTGTGGAGGGGTTATTTTCTTTTAAAGCCTTGTTACAGAGGTGGACGTAGTTGCACATTCTGGCCTGCTGAGGCCTATGCGACAGGTACCTGTGCGTGCCCATAGGAGGTAGGGAGGTCAGGCAAACCAGAGGGTAGAGTTTTTACTACTGTGAAGAAGACGGTAACTCCTGAGGTGACCTGTAACTTGTACAGTTGTGAACAACAATCACACATGGTACTTCGCGCTCTTGCTCTCTCTTTTTGTTTGCATGTGCTACCGTTTTTCTTATAAAAAAAATAGCTTGGTGGTACATTAGCTTCTTTATCTTGTAAAAAAACAATTGTCATTATTCATCCCATCACAATAAATGCTTTCCAGCAATCAGTTTAAATAAAAAAATCACAAAGGGTCCTTGCTTTCCCCCTTAGAACGTCTGCTCCGTGCCTACCTGCTAGCCGCTGCTGGGACAGATCTCCCACCTTGCAGTCACGCTAGGTCTGTGCTCCTGGGGACTCCAGCAGTTCTTTTGCATTAAACCGACTGCCCCTCGGGGTCAGGAGCTGGGGCATGTTTTGCTTCACCAGCCAGAGCTACTGCAACGAAGACTTTGGCACAGAGGAATGATGGGAGGGAGCGCACCCCCTAGTGAGGTTACAAGGCTCTGGTTCTGGCTCGGCAGGAGGTGAATGAGGAGCAAGTGTAGAGCTGGTCAAGAACGTATCCGTGTAGAAGTTTCTTGCCAAAAATAGGGTTTAGTTGTTAAAAAAAAAAAAAGGCAGGGGGACATTTGATTTTTGGCTGGGAAATGTCAAAAATCATTTTAAATTTTGACAAAACAGCACAAGGTAGGTTTGGCTGGGTTTTTATCCTCTCGGTCCAATCCAATGGCAGCCGGGGGGTGTGTGTGTGTGTCTCTCCACTTTAACTTTTATGAAGTTGGAAAAATGAGCATGTGAAAACCCCCGCGCCGAGGGCCTTTGTGCCAGGCTTGCAAGAAGGTGGAGGGGGAAATGACCCCTCAGTGTCTGCCACTAGTTTTTCACCAACAGTCCCTCAATCTCATCAGCTGTTCCTAATCTAAACCCTGCCCTAGGGAAGCAACCTTCCAATCGTTTCCTTCCATTTCTCAATCTGAAAGTTTCATGGTGATGCTCACGATGGGCAGCGCCATGCAATGGCTGGAGCACAGGGACCTGCAGGGGCTGGTTTCTAGCCCTGCCCGAGGCGCGTCACAGCCTTGCTGTGGGAGAGTTTGCCAGGAGTGTCCCAGAGGAGACATGTAACAGGAACGTACTCGCTGTGTGTGCACAGACCAGCACGGGCCTCACTGTCACACCCACAAACACTTCTGATCACCATGGAAGCAGCAGGGGAGCCCTCTCCTGCTAAGGCAGTATTGGAAACGTTTGAAAAGTCAACCACACTGCTCCAGACCTCAGAGATGTGACTTGGTCCTGGAGCCACACTTAGCATCCCAACACATTTTCCTGTCAAATCTGCCCACTTCCCACCCCTGCTGCAGCTGCCAGCCCTGCAAACTAAACATGGGGTCTGAGATTCAAGCTGGCATCTCCTCCCTGGCAAAGGCAGCTCTGCAGGCTAAAGTCCTTCCCCCCGTGGGGGTGAGCTGAAGGATGCACTGGAGAGCCTGGAACTGGAACCTGGTTAACAGCAAGGTGGTTGGTGTGAGAGCCAGCCCAGTTCGGCACAAGGTCTCAGTGAGCAGAGGGACAACATGAAAACCCTTCTCGGCACCGAGGTAAGCAGCACACCAGCAACGCTAGCTCTGCCAGCCTGTCTTCGGTGGGGCCTGGCCAGCAGCACCTCTGGATGCAGACGAGCAAAGGGGGCTCAGGGGGGCATAGCAGCCCGCCCTGGGAGGACGCGTTCCACTGGGGCATACGGACCCGCCGACCGGGGCAGGCCCTTCCATTTCCTTCGTCTGCCAAGTCAGCGTGATCATCCCTGTTCACCCCCACAGCTCGTGTGCGCGGACACAGCTCTGAGCTGCTTTTAATGATGGTGGGAAAAGTTTCCAAAGACCGGGCAGCTACAAAGACCCACCTGATAAGCACCCCGTGACCAGCCTGGCAGAGTGCCCAGCCCACTGGCGAATGGCCGCATGAGCAGAGGAACCTGTCCCTCCCGGGACTGAACCCTGCGTTATTTAAGGCACTGGAGTTTAATGAGGGCTTTTTATTACCTTTGCTGAGCAGTTGGACTGGTCCTGATGTGACCACACATTTCACTGCGTTCCCACAAACGTAACTCTGGTGGAAAAGGTCCAGGCAGCATCTCTGCTGCATCCAGGAGAAATTCTGCCCCGCTAGGGCTGCCCATCTCATGGGGCTCCTACCTCCTCCTTTGGGATCACTTGAGGCTTTCCCTTGGCCTACTTTGCATCACGACCAGCTTTGATTGTCAGCAAGGGCACAAGCTCGCCCTCCTAGGTGCAGAGCATTTGCAGAGTCTTTAGTCACCGGCTAGGTCGTCAAAGTAACTGTCATCAAGGTCCTCCACAATGTCCTCCTCCCCTTGGGCCAGCAGCTCAAGGTCGGCCGAGGACAGCCGCCCGGCATAGGCCAGCTGCTTCTGGGTCCCCTCCGAGGTGGAGGGCCCCTCCTCAGCTCCCCCTGCGGGCAGAAAGAGCAGAGAGGTGTAAATCCCATGCTACCAGGAGGGGGCAAGGCAGGCAGAGGAGGAGACCCATTGCTAATTAATCACAGACGCTAATTAACTTACCTACCGGTGCTGCTGCAGCTCCCAGGGAGCGCAGCGTTCGAAGCAGGGAGGGGAGAGGGAGCCGAGCAGAGCTCCTAAGAAACCCTGAGCCCTCTCCTCCGAGTTCCCATTAATCCAGTCACTTTTCCCTCTTGCTGATTTAGACTGGGGGTTGCAGGGCTTGGGAGCCACAGAAGTTCCTGACCCCAGGCTGAGCCCCTGGTCTCTTTGAAGGTATTCGTGAGCTCCATGCAAAGCAGAGCTGGTTTCCAAGGACTGTGCAGAACTGCCCAGTCCCCCCGTAAGGCAGGCTACATTCGGCTTCCTCCCACCACATCCACAGGGACCTCCGGAGCCAGGGCTGCTCGGTGCCTGGTTCCTGGGCTGTGCTGGCCACAGACACCAGCATACTGCAGAGCTGGAGGCCAGCTGGGTCTTATGCCCACTTCCTCCTCTCGAGAGCTCCCAGGGTGGGGAGAAGTCGTGCAACACGAGTCAGCGGCCGGGGTGCTGCCAGCAAAACCCACTGGCCTGGCAGGAGACGCTCCAGTCCCTGCAGGCCAGCTGGGGGGCCTCCCCGCCTCCCTTTCAGGCCAGCCGGGTGGGGCCAAGGGAAAGAGCACTCCTGGAGCAGACAGGAAAATGTTCCCAAGCATTTCTGCCTTCGCAGCATTGTCCCGTCGTGTATCTAATGCCCATCTAATCTGGGCACTGGCACTGGGATGCGTGTGCCAAGCCCCAGCCATCTGCCATGCCGAATCAGACCCATTCTGGGCAATGCTCTGGCTTAGACTCCCCCTAGCTAGCAAAAAAATCCAACCTGCCGGTCACAGGAGACCCTGCAGCCGCTTCCCACCAGAGCCTGTATCAACGGGGTTTGGGCATTGCGGTGCTGGCTCTTCCACTGCTCTGCAGCACTGAGATCGCGCTCCAGCCCCCACGCTCTCACAGACGGCAACAAACCGGGCTAAGGTGCCATCAGGCACGACAGGCCCTGGCAGGCTCGGCTCTGCTCTGCCAGCTGGGCAGCAGGAGTGATGGGTAACGCTGCCAGAAGAGAGCTGCTGAACATACGCCATGGGACCAGCGCCGACCAGGCTGCAGAGAGACGTGGGGCTCTGAGCCTGAGCAAGACAAGCGGCTGGCCATACTTCAGGTTCTGGCTGCCCCCTGGGGACCTGGTTCCCGGTGGGCAACCTGGTTCTCTGCGTGCCCACAGGAGCACAGCTGGAATAAACTGCCCTCTCGCCTGCACATGTCCCCCTCCGGGCACCAGCTGCTAACGGAGATGCACAATCGCTAGGGGTGATCCCGGCATTTCCTGCCCCCGCCCCCGGGGAGAGAATCAGTGGCCAAGGGGTTAAGCAGAAAGGAAAAGTATCACCACAGCTCTGCTCAGGTGAAGTGTTAAGTGCTCGCTGCCCAGGCAGAGCCTGGAAGCCAGGCCCTGGTGGGGAGGGGGGCTGTGCGAAGTTCATTTGAGCCTCTCTGCAGGTGGCCCCTGAAAGGAGATGAAAGGGACCAGCAGCCTGTTCATCCACCTGAGGCCTGAGCCTGAACTGCGGGAGCGAGAACCCTTCCCATGCCCCCTGCCTGGAGCCGTGTGCCTCACACAAGGGGGCTCTTTGCCTTTCTCAGCGAGCTCCCAAAAACCAGGCTGGAGGACAGGCTTGAAACTTATAGACCTGTCCACATTTCCCTTTCCTTTCCCCTCGCAATCCCACACTCCTCCTCCCGGGCTGCTCACCCTCTGAGTCGCTTGCTTCCTCTTCCTCCTCGATTTCATACACGCCCTCTTCGTCGTCCTCTTCGCTCATGTCCGACGACCCAGCTGGGCTCCCCGCGGATCCCTGCGCTTTCTTGGCCTTTGATTTTCCTGCAATTCATTTGTTTTTGGATTACACCAACATCCCGGCTGAGGCCCCTTGGGGCAGGGCATCAGTGCCGTGGGCACCCTCCCGTGAGGTGCCGGGGCAGACAGGGAAGTGACAGGGACAGTACCACAGCCATGTGCCCACTGGCTAACAGCCAGATGGTATGATCGGCTGCACTGAAGAGGCCAGAGTGAGGAATCAGCACGCAGAGCTGAACTATATAGATTCCCACACAGCTGCAAGGGGAAGGGGCAGGGAGTTCATCTCTGGGGCCGGGAGTGACAGCGAAGGCCCAGGTGTGATTACTGCTAGGTATTCATGTAGCACACAGCGGCCTGCCACGGCTTGAGAGGCGGCCCCTGCCTGGCAGCCTCCAGGAGACAAGAGCAGTTGCCACAGCTCAGCTCCCGCTGGGGTTGGGGAGACAGGGAGGAACGCCCTGCAGGAAGAAATGGCCCAGACAGCAGTGGACGAGAGGGAGACAGCTGGGAAGCGCAAGGAGGTGCTAAACCCTGAAACAGCGTCCAATTCCCCTAAGCATCTGCAATCTGCGCGTCACCAGGAAGAGGGCGGGGGAGGAGAGACACACGTGCCCCGCGAATGGGAAAAGCATCAGGGAGGCAAAGCCTAGGTCCTGGCATTGTTGTAGAGCCCCCAACACCAGCCCCCAACCTCCCACTAAACCCAGCGATTTACTGCCCATTCCCATCCCCTCCGCCCCAGGCCGCTAGGGGAACCGTTTCTCCGCAAGCCATGGGACTCCACCTGGCAACCCCGCTGGGCACCGTTCCTCTCTCTGTGCTCGCGGACCCCCAGCGCCAGGCCGATGCTACTCACTCAGCTGCATCCAGAGAAGTTGGTCGTGAGTGCCCCTCGCCGCCCCCTCCCCCTCGCTCCCCCTGAACTGAAATGGGGTTGCCTCCGGCCTCCATTCATTAGGCTCACTGGGTACTGAGACCATCCGACCAATGGCGCTCAACCTGTCCCCATGCAGCAAGCTCCCCCCGCGGGCAGGCCAGGCAGAAGATGGATAGCCACGGTACCTACCCCACGAGATAATATTGATGGGCACCTGAGAAGCCTATCTCTGCACACACAGGACCAGGTAGGAACAAAAGCTCACGCCCATTCATCACGGAGCGGGGGCAAAAGGAGCTGTCAGCGTGGGTTCACGGCACTGAGCGCTCATCTGATAGAGACCAGAGGAGCCAGCTCAGCTGCTGAGCCCAGCTGGGAGCAGAACTGGATACCAGGCCTTTGATTGATGTCCTCACTTCTCTGTGCCGGGCTCAGGGCCTGAAAGGAGCACTGACCAAAAACCCTTCCCTGCCAGCTCCTTTGCAACAAAAGAATTTCAGTCGTCTGGCTTATGTTCCCGCAGCCGCGCTGCCGGCACTCGATGCCTGTTCGCGTAAGTCTACACAGAGCTGGCAGCTCGAGGAGACAGACCCGGGCTACTCAGGCTCTCAGCCAGGGCTGCTGGCCTCACTCGCCCCTCCCACCCCCAGCTACATTTCTACATCTAGTGCACTAGCTCGACGGGTGTAGCCGGGGTATGTCCGCCCGAGCCAGAAGTTACAGCTCCAGGGGCAGATGGACCGTGAGAGCGACCTGTTTTACCACCGGTGTCTGGCTAGAGCTCACTCCTTCCATGGCACTCAACACCCCAACTTCCAGCCAACTTTTCAGTCATTCCTGGGGAGGGGGAGGGACTCAGCACAGGGCCCACCCAACTTGAAGACTGGGCTGGGTGATGACCTCACACCACAGCCCATGCCAGGGGTAGCACACAGCTCCCGGAGCAAGGCCCGAACCAAATTGTGATCAGTGGCCATCTGGTCCCTCTTGGGCCCTAGGGCAGGGAAATAATCGGTGCCCGTCCTGGAGGTACAGACAGTGCATGGGGGGAGCAGTGGCCGGGAGGCAGAAGGTGGAATCAAGGCTGAACCCAACTCCATGCAGTCAGAAGGGCGATCCGACGGCGAGGGGGAGTCCAGAGCCTCTTCTCCTTTGGGAAGCTGAGAGGGGCAGCCAACAGCAGACTAACCCTAAGCACCAGCGTAGTGCCCAGATGCTGCATGCCCGCATGTCCCTCTGCCAGCACAAAGCTTGCATAAGCCAGAGGAGCAGTGGTGCCGGGAGCCCTCTGCACACAGTTCCTCCTCCACCCCGCCTCCTCCAGGAGTCCCTGCTGACTCGACTTGGAGATACTCGCCTGACTTTTAATACAATTGGGTCGGAAAGCAGGCGCTGTGAAGTCTGCATTAGTCACTTTAATGATGAAGCTATTACTGGTGCAGGGGGAGGGGGTGGAGCTCAGACAGGATGGGAAATCCGCCAGCGCTCCCGGGAGGTTGCAGCCATTCTAAAGCCTTGCCCGGCTTGGCTGCCAAACTAGCTGGTTGCAAGAGGCATGTGGTTAAACAAAAATGATCACCAGGCAAAGGCTGAGCAAGGTTCCAAAAGGGCCTGGTTGCTTAGCAGGGTGAAGACGACAGCGTGTGAATAGTTAATAAACCCGCAGTTCGGGAACAGATCTTCAACCTCATACTTCAAGCCCATCTCTAGCTTTCAGAGACCACAATGAGACCTAATGGGGGGTGGAGGAAGCAGATTACCCCATAACTCCCTACTGCAGGGCTCTTCCTCTGAAGCATCTCGTACTGGCCAGTGTCGGAGACAGGAGCCTGGACTAGCTGGACCATGGGTCTGACGCAGTATGACAGTTCTCACGTTCCTAGCACCTGGAGTTGCTGGGGCCCCTTAGTCCAATGGAGCAGCTTAGTGCAAGGATCTGGTTCCTGGACGTGACATGCAACAGGAGCACAGGATATGTGCCGAGTTACACACACCACAGGGCAATCTATTGCACCACTAAGTTCTGTCTCTCACCAGGAGAGATCATCTGCGAGATCCTTTAGTGCCGGGGTGATGTGAAATGAAGAACAAACACAGAGTTAGGGGGAAAAAAAAAAAAAACTGGCCTCAAACAAAGAAATTGAAGAAGATGTTCCATCCATTATCAAGGGATAAATCCCTCTGCAGCAGCTGGAGATAACTTTGCTTCTAACACACGTTTCTGATTAAGGGGCCAGAGATGCATTACGCATAACTTCATTTTAAAACAAGTCCGTGTCTGTCTCCGTACACGTCGCCTTTCCATAGCACTGCCCACCCCAGGATATCCGAGCCCTCTGAGCACACTAGTGAACTCAGCCTTTTGAGCCTTCTGGGAAGGCAGGGGAGTGCTACTACTCCCATTCTACAGATGGGGAAACTGAGGCACAAGGTGGGCAGTGGCCCAATTTATGCTGTACCCATCGCCATGGTGCCATGCCTCCTCCTTAGCCCATACTAATGTCGGGGGGGCCAAAGAGCACCCAGCCCCTTGCAGGACTGGGCAAAAAGGGCCCAGCTTGCGTCGCTCACTGACTTTGGAGTTTTGGGTGCTCAATGCAGGTGGCCCTCAGGGAGATGGTCAAGGGCACATGGCAAGTGTTTGGAAGGGAGAGGTGGAGGACCCAGATCACCAGAGATCACCTGGATGGCTATAGTGAACCAGACATGTTCTCCCAGGCACCTGTACCATCCCCAATTTGATAGCCAGACATGCCTGGGAAGAGGGGATTGCCAGAGCCAGGATTCCCTCCCAACACTCAGCAACCCAAACTCCTACCTTGGGTCTCACGCCCAGCACCTGGAGAAGCGATCAGGCAAAGAGAGAGCAGGGTGGCTGGGAGGAGAAGCAACTGATGCATGAGTTGGAGGAATAAAATCCACACTTCTGAGCCTGCAAGCCTGATGCAAATGCTTTTGCAGGAGACTGGCGCCAGGCAACCCTTGCAGTAAGATGTAAGCGGTGACACAGGACGGCCATCATGGCAGGTGATACATTGGGGTTTGAACCGGGGATCTCCGGCGCTAGAAGCGTATACCGCCACAGCTCTCTCGCTGCATCGCTATCAAACTAGTATCCCTTGCAGATCGGCACAGAGAGAGGACGTGTAACACGCTCACGGCTGGGGGAGACAGACCTCGGGCAGCCCCTTTCCACGCACCTAGATTATTGGCAGGCCCTTCGCAGGGCTCCCAGACATGCTTGCTAGCCCTGGACCTATTGCTTTCCCTGATCTGCCACAAAGCAGGGCCCCGTGGCCGGCTTCTTGTTGCTGGGGGGATGGGAATGCCCCCCCACCCACGCACGCACTCTGGAAACGCCGGCAGCTCTCCGATGGAGGTGTTAATCAGATGCACAATTGCATTCTGCTTCCCTGTGCCCCTTCTCCGGGTGCTCTCCCCTGCCTCCCTCACCCACCTGCTCCCAGGCTCTCCATGGCTGCAAGGCTCCTTTACCAGGGACCCCACGGTTGGGATTCTCCAACGGGACAGAGGGAGTCAAACCCCAGTGATGAATGGGAGCTGGTTGTCTCACCCCCTTAGACCATCCCAGAGACATGGCATTAACAGAGGCCCTGATCCTGTGATTAGCTCCCCTGGGGTGGGGCTCGCACCCACACAGGGCCCCCAGGATCCCCACAGGGGTCTGCCCGAGCAGCACTCACTGCAGAATTGCGACCATTGCCTGTATCCGATACACAGCGTTCTTCTGGAACAGCGTCTCTTCGAGCAAAGTCAAAACAAAAACCAGAGAGAGAGAGAAAGAGATCGAAGCCAAGGGGGGATCAGGCAAGCAGCTTCGAGGAGGACATTTATGATAATCATCTATTGTTATTATATAATCTATTCCCCTGCCTCTACCTAGCAACACTTCGGGTGACTAATTACCCAATAAAAGGAATAACCCCTCTTCTTACCCCCCACCCCAGAGAAGAGACTGCCTATGGATTGCTTGGCTAATCCTGCATGCAGAGGTGCACGCCAGGAAATCTGCCAGCTAGAAGGGCCACGGTTATTCCTTTAGCAAATGAAAACATCTGGACCCCCTCCTCCCTTCCCCCCACCCCACACTGATGTAATATGCTTACGTGACGGATAAACGAAGAAACCTGCTCAAGTTCATTAGAAGCATACCACCGCCTAATGTGGACAGATTGCTCATTACGGCCCGGCCCGGAGAGAATGCAGCCATGCTCCCTTCTCGCCATTAATTGCCTCATGACGAGGCAATCCAGCACCTCTCCCCGAGCCATTAATAATTTCCAGGAGCAGCCGTCTTCTCTCCCAGAGAGCCGTCAGCTGGTAAATGAGAGGAATGCGTGCCACTGTGGCCCCCTGCCCTAGACAGACTATCGATCAAATCCATGCGCCCCCTCCATCCTCGCCCTCTGAAAACCGGTGTGGTTCTGGGCGTGTTCAACCCACCCCCTTCCCTCCCAGACCTTTGACAGCACCACGAAGCCCCTCTCCAGTCTGCCTTCCTCAGCAAGCACCGGTCTACCTAGCCCACCTATCAGCCACCTTTCCTGCACTTCGGGCATTGTTCCAGCCCTGCAGAAGCTGGCGGGCAGTTGTACCACCACGGCTTAAACCGAAAGGGGAGGAAAGGAATGCTCTTCCCTTTCATGCAGATGCTTTAACTGGTTAAAAACCAATATCAGAAGCTCCCTCTACATCCCATCCCGACCCCACCCCAACCATGTATCTGCTGCATGTGCTGACGCTTGCCTGGCAACTTTGCCTTGCCAGGTTGAAATCAGGTACGAATCGTAACGAAGCAGAAAGATTTGCTGCTAGGGAAATCACAACAGAAAGATTGGTGGTGGTTTTATTTGGGAGGGGGGAGAGGAGGGGTGCATAAATGAAGTCTGTGAGATTACTAGACAAACAAATCAAAAACGTCATGTATTTCCCTATGCAAAGCTCGACCAGCAACTGAGCTCAATGTGATTCAGAGCCCAGGGCCATTCAACCTCCATCACCTTCCTCTGGGCCTTCTGCTGCAAAGAAACCCATCTCCAGGGTGGAGGTGAGCAAGAGCTGAACCTAATTTTACAGCCCCTGATTGGCCTGACGAAGAAAAGGAAAGACCGGAAGGAAGGGATTGGGGAGAGAATCATTAGGGTTGTGAAACTGAGGAACGGGGGAGCAGGATATTAAACATTCACCAACACATAGGTGTCAAGGGCGCTCAGCACCCTGTGAGACTGGACCCTATGTTCATGTCTCGTGTAGTTAAGTGTAGGCACACATGCTTCCCCTCTCCAACACACATGTACAGCCAGGTCTCTAATGTCTCAGATCTCACATAAAAACAGGGGGCGGGGGGGAGTTTGACACAATCCCAGCTGCAGAAAGTTGCTGGGCTCCACCACGCTCTGCTTGTAATCAACACAGTTCCGGAACCGAGTGTTGATGGAAGCGAATTCCTGGCTAAAAAAAGAGACAAGACCAATCTTTTGGGATCGACTCTGGGGTCATTTTAGAGAGCTGTTGTATCTTAACAGGCAAAAAGACAACGATACTGTATCCATACTATTCCACATACACCTCATGCTGCCATATTGATATGCAACACAAACCATAGCCGTACCCCTAAGTGACTCTGTGAGACAAACCCAAACAGGATTTGATCAGCTGCAGTAGCCAAATGTTAGCACGTTACAGACAGTGAAATGGCAATGCCATTTCAGCCTACTTAAATACTTCTTGTTTCTCAGTTGCCCAGTATGTATCTAATCTGGGGGAATGACTTTCCAGATTTATAGATAGGAACCCAAGAATAGCCACACCCGACCACACCAGTGAGCTATCTGGGTCCGTATCCCTGCTCGGACAGTGGCCAGCACTAGATGCTTCAGAGAAAGGAACATGAAACTCTGCAATGGACAATTTGGAGCAGCCTGGCACCCAGCGGTTTTGCTTCCTGACCCAGAGCAGCCCTGAAGCATAAGGGTGATTCTACTTTTGTCTTTAGCCTACTCACACCAACTGTGAATATATTCATTTATCACTGAAGTGTTTACATGTGGGTATGTGGATTATATATGTACCACAGCATACAGCTATAGCCAGAGGAGTGTGCGTATATTTTACATGTACGGATACACAATGTTTTTAACTGTGTCCTCACCACTTTAATCACAGCAGACGCAGACCCCAGCTATGGACACATTCTACATGACTGTAGCCTCTAGGTATTTATACCGTGCGCCTCACCACGGCTGCTCATCCCACATCATCTTTATACACACACTTGGTACAGACATTGCACACACACGAGGGGTATGTACGTGTATAATGTACACACAGCTCACACACACACACAGTTGTGTATGCTTTTTATGCACAATATGTATTGACATGCTCACTCCAGAATTAATCATTTGCTATGGCAAGACGCATTTTCGCAGAGGCAGCCGGGGCGTGAACATGTGTTTACAGCAAAAATAATCAATTCCTCGTTATTTTAGGGCGGACCCTAAAGAAAATCACCAATAATTGAGGCAATTAAGCACTCCTGCACCTGCAACCCCTCCTTCCCCCAAACGATGTTTGCTGTCTTACAGTATTTCCATCCAGTGCAGCAGGTACATAAAAGCAATGCCAGAAGAGAAGAGCGCGCTCGTCCTAAAATCACTGGAAAGGTTTATCATCGTCCCTAAGTCTTTATGACTCTGCATGTAACCCTCCCTGGAACGTACACACAGCGGCAGCTCCGTCCTCTCACTATAACTAAGGAGAAGCAATCTCCAAGACTCAGGGAGATGAGCGACATGAAAGAGAAGCAAAAGAAGCAGAGACCATAGAAACTGGGTGCAGGACACCCCCCCCCCCCCGATATCCCTCCCCTTTTTTAGTTTTAAATATAGTTCCCTCTCCCTGTCGACAGTCTGGGTTTTCACCCTGCTAAATGGAGACCTTGTGTGGGTGCGTGCGTGGAATCATATGGGCAAGTGTCCTCTCTAAGATCCCCCCTCCAGATACGAGCTGCTTCTGCCCATAAGGGAGCTGCTCCACTTCACTGCTCCCCATCCTGGATAATCTGTCCCCTACAGGAGCCTTTCCCCCTGTAAGTACCTGCCAAACATCCCCCCATGTTACAGAGTTGCCACTTCACCCCCATAGGGACCCACCCAATCTTGTTCTGCTCCCTGTGTCACAGAGCAGCCTCTCCCCCACCCTAGTCTGCACCCCCAGTGTTGCTCCCCAACATTAGTCATAAGGGGGAGCAACACCCCCTCCCCTCTGCCTACTGGACCCCTCCTGTCTCCCCCCAGGGTGGGGATACTGCTTCCCAGGGACCCCCCCCCCCCCAGGCTTCCAAGGACAACAGCTCCAACAGATATGCGGCTGCTGCTGCCACACCCTGGAGGGAGGTGGGGGAGGCCAGTTCCCACCTGGGAGCCGAGCTGAGCAGAGCCAAGGGCTGCTCAAGCTGCACACACCAAGCTGCTGACAGCTGCTTCAGAGCACGAGCCAGGAAGCAGCAAATCCCTGACCCCTCCCAGGTGCAGCTGGAGAAGAGGGGGGGGCACCCCCACTGTGCGGGCAAGAGGCGGTACATAACCCCCTCGGTGCAGTTGGAGGGGTGTGCGTGCACCCCCCGGGTGGGGGTAGGAGGCAGTACACATTCCAGCTGGAGGACGGTAGGATTGCAGCCCCCTGCATTAAGACCAGAGCAGAGGCTGGGGTGCACCCCCCACAATCCTGTCAGCAGTTCAACTGGTACTTCGATCCCCTGCAGCTGCCCCTCCATTTGCCTGGGAGAACAGGGAAGCTCAGGGCACCTCCCCATTTCCAGCTGCCTGAAGTTCGACAGCCTCCCCCTCAGGCGAGAGGCCAGCTGAGCTCCTGCTATCAGCCAGGCCAGACAGGAGGGAGGGGGAGGACACAGCTCCCCAGACCCTACTGGAGCATACAGGGCCGCCAGAGAAAGGAACCGTATCCACCCTCCCAGCAGGACCAACTGCAGCCTGCCCTTCTGACCATGCTCTCTTGGATACAGCCGATCCTAAATACCCCGCAAGCCGTCCAGCTCCGTTCCCCTCCTTCCGAGGCACTTCAGGGGGTGGAAGGCTGCTTCACCCACAACGGAGCCCAATTTCATGCTGGGCTCTGCACGGCAGCTCTCCCCGCACACTGGCCCGAGGCCTAGCAAAGAGAGCTCTCGTGTGTCCCAGTGGCAGGGCCCCTGCCTAAATGCAGTAATTCCTAAGGGAACACGGGAGACGGACGACAAAATGAATTCCATCCAGTATCCCTGCAGCTGGACCATGGGCGTGGGAGGGTGAGGATAGGGGACAGCGAGCAATGGGGAATTGTGTTTGGGGGATGTTTGTTCAGTTGCTGTTGTGGCTGTTTGGGGGATTTTAACTGAATTGCCCAGAGCAGTTTAGGTGGGTGCTGCTTATCCTGTGATCAACTGACAAACCCATGGAGACAGAGCACCGCACGCTGCAGGGAACAGAACCGAGGGAGGTGTCACGTCAGCTGCACTGTACACTCACGAATGCCTGGCAAAAGCCTCGCTCTTCAGGGTCCACCTGCCTTCCGCACCAGCAGCTTTAGGGCACGTGGGGGCCCCAATCCTACTGAGTGCAAGTCCAGGCCGTAAGCACCACATGGGAGCATGCCGCACTGGGGCTCCCACCAGGGCTGCCAGGTCATTAAGGAAGCAGTGGAAGTAAGTGATCAAAGCAGCCATGTCCTCTCCCCTACCTCCACCTAGAAGTGGGGTACTATAATAAGCACACACAACATGGATTTTGTGGCTGTGCATGTGAAGTCATTCATTTGCTACGCTAATTAGCCACGCTTCCCCTGTGGCAATTAATTGCTTTCTGATTACAGGGCCTGGGAAAGAGAAAGAGAGAGAGAGAGAGGCTGGTTTTTTTCTATACTTTTCCCCTGCTACTTGCTGAACTAGATTGTCCTTTACTGTTCATTTTGCATCTTAAGCCTTCTTCAAAGCCAGTGAACTGTTTGCACTGGGACAGACCTCTTCAGTAACCTGTTCTCCTGTGCCCCAGCTGCCCTGACATTTGTTAGACATTAGTTAACAAGCAAGGTATTTTAGTTAGTTGTAGCTAACCCCAGGAATCTTGCTGTTCTCCATGCTAACCTATTCCAGGGAGATTATAGTCACTGTAAACCCTAATGAGCACTTAACTACAGCAATATTTAATTTAAAAAAAAGGTGGGGGAGAGAGGGGCTTTGAACAGCAGCTAATTAACAGAAAATTGCTAATTTCCTAGCTATTAACGGCTGATTTTCCACTGGCTGAATGCAGGCTGGGATCTGTCTGGGCAAAACTGAACCACAAATGGAAAGAAGATGATGCTATCAACAGGGAAAGGGTTCCCACGCCAAACGCCTCGTCTCTGGCTAGGAATGGGAAGCATTTCTATTCTAGTCCAGCTCTCTGCAGCTCACTAGTGAGCCACAAAGATGGTGAGCCAGTTGCAGATGCTACTAAGGTCAATTAAGGAAAAGGAGGGAGTGGATAAGGGAGGGCTCTCTTCTGCTGCCCACAGTACAACCACAGGAACCACCAGATCAGATCAGACCCAAGGTCCATCTAGCCCAGTAGCCTGTCTCTGACACTGACCAGCACCAGATGCTTCAGAGAAAGGTGCAAGAACCCCACAGTTGGCCAAGGCAGGGTAAAAGCTCTCCCAATAAAGTCTTGTCCTAATGCCTAATAGTTAAGAGGCTGGTTAAAACCCTGAAACGTGGTTTTATCTCCCCCCAATATTACTTTTTAGCATTAACTATAACCTAGGATATTTTTGTTATTTATATAAATGTCCAGTCTTAGTAAGTTCTTGGCCTCAACAACATCCTGTGGCAATGAGTTCCACAGTCCTATTATATGCGGTTTAAAAACGGATATAAGGAAATGGTTTTTCAATTTGCTACTTTTCAGTTTCCTTGCTCTCTTGTTCTGTGACAGACATGAGCACAGAACTAAGTCTGGGCTGAAATTTTCAAAGCAAAATGAATGAAAGATGTGTCTCTAAATCACCCAGACCACTTTGAAAATCCCACCCCAAGCATATGCCAAGCCAGCAGGGTCATGCTACTCTCTGGCCAGCCAAAACCATAAACAGCCAATATATCAAACAGCCAATACGAACGTCAATGACGTTCTGCTAGTTAGCACAGCATTTAATGAAAGGTTGGGGCTGGTGCATGGCTGGTAAGATGTGGGAACACTGCGGCTATTGGAAAGGGACAGGCACTGCCCGGCGACTATGGCCCAGGCCGCTTGGGGGTGCACGCAAGCCCCAGTGATGCTGGGGACTCCCGCTGAGGGCGTTGGTTCACTGGAAGAGACTTTAAGGGCAGTCGGTCACTTCTTAGCCGCTCTCCCCGCCACTTTGAGTGCACCTGCTCTTACTTCAGAAATAAAGAGCAGGGCAAGGCTGTTGCAGCAAGGAGTCAGCTAACGCGCTCTCACGGCCTCTGCCAAGCGTAGCCCAGGTGGGGAAGCTGGCAGTGTTTGCACTCCCCGGAGCGCAGCAGACCCCTTCAGCGGGCCTCTGCCTCCTGCTGGTCCCCAGAGTGGCCCCACATTATACAGGACTTGCTACTTTTCACTATCCCCCATCACCCGGGGAACACAGCAGGCTGGGCCAGGAACTCCGGGGTCTGGCTGACAGGCCAGACTTGCGTTTGAGGGCCCTGGCGGATCTGCACAGAGATTTCAGGCCGGGCAGTCACTACTGTTCATCTTCTGAAGGAGGATGACTGGTGTCTAAAGGGCTTCGGAACATGTCAGTGCAACGGCTCATTTCACATCGCCAACCTGCTGTGGTCTATCAGGCTTCCCCCGTCACTCTCCATGGTGAAGTCAGTGCCGCTGGGCTTCACAGGCCCAACCATGCGTCCTAGGCTCCTCTCCCAAGATACCCACCTCGGCAGCGGAGTGTGGCTCACTTTGGGCCTATGTTGATCTCAGAGCCATCTCCTCTACCCGGTACAGCACACTGTACCGCGGAAAGCTTTGCATTCATCAGGTAAGCAGATAAGCGGCCAGAGCAAAAGCAGGAGTGGTTGGTAGAGGTGACCAGAACCAGGAGATGAAGGGATGGCCTTATACTGTATATCTCTAATCATCAGACATGGATATTGCCTTTTTCATGTGAGCATCTCAAAGCACTTTATAGAAATATTGAAAATAAGTCTCAGGGTTAAGTGACCTTTCCAGTGATGCAGACAGGAATAGAACCCAGGAGTCCTGGACTCCCACTCCCCAGTCCCTCAATTACACATGTTATTAACCCTTTGGAAACCACTGAGACTTTCTCCTAAAGCATTCATGACAAGCCCCAGCCCAGTGTTGGGCAGAGCTGCAGGTATCTCAATATTCACCAATTCTGGTTGTGCATTTGATTTTTCCTGTTCCTCTTTACTACAAAGGACACCTGCAAAATCCATTGCTTTAAATATGCATCTGATGTGGCAAAAGTTCTCTGAACTTTCCCTGCCGCCCTTTTTATTAGGAACACCTGCAACGAAACCAGGGTTTCATCAACTTCTGTGGCTTAACTCCCCAGCAAATGTCAGCATTTCCTCTGACACATCATAATCACTATCCCATATGGGAGGCAGAACTTTAAATGGGGGGCAAGAAAGAAGGCCAGGTGAGCTCCTGGACTAACAAAAATATCCTGTTTTGCTGAAAATGCCCCTAGTAATAAGAATCAGAAAACACGAGATAAATACAAGACTTTCTAAAAGAAGAATCTCACAGCTTTTGGAGGTGTCCAGTGGAGTTTTTCAGCATGTTCTGTGGCGGACCCCTAGTGGTTAATTCGTGAATTATACCACTCTATTTTCTCTACGGACCAAAACTTTCTTGCCCCATCCAAAACCCAAAAAGTTCTCTGAAAAGATCCCAGGGACAGAAAGGGTGTTGGGTTTGGGAGGAACTGACCTTCTCTCAAAGACCGTCTCTGTTCTGGAAACCAACAATTGCTGGGCCTACCTCTGGTACTGACCTCACAGTCTATACCGTATTTATCCCCACAACACCCTTGTGAGGCAGGCCCTGCTAGTATTCCCGTTGTACAGAAGGGAAAGCGAGACACAGAGGACCATAGATCTGCATTCAAGAACTACCGTAGAACTCCTTGCAGTGGTTGAATCTCAGCCATATCACAGAAACATTTGAGAGAATGGGCGCTACATTACGATGAACGCCTGCTGCTGGATTATCAGAGAGCCGCTGGCAAGGGTCAGCATCTACAGCAAAACGCAGGTGCTGGGGGGGTGGGGTGGAGGGTCAAGAAGGGAGATGAAGGCTGATGGGGACTTTAGAATGAGCTGGAGAGAGGCAAAGCAAAAAGACCCTGGCAAAATGAAAGGCTCTAAATGAGCTTCCCTATGCTGGTTGAAAAGCCACAAAAGGAAACTCCATACCATTCTCTCTCCATGTCCCCAAGGCTGATGGGCCACACTCAGCTGTAATGCAACTCCTCCAAGTCGGCAAGGCACCATCTGGATTTGGCCCTGCCTCTTTGCAATACACAATCAAACTCCTACCAGCCCCATACCTTGCACAGAGAATCCACCACTCTCCCCGTCAGAGTCGCTGTCCAGCTCAAAGAGATCCTTGAATTCTTTCTTGTCGTCCTCCTTCCTGTCCTCCGGCCGCTTCCGTTTGATCTCCGGGAGGTTCAAGTCATCGAGCTAGATGGGCCAAAAAACAATGAAATCAGCTTTCGAAACGGTCTCTGCCTTCAGCTGTGGCGTCAGGCCCACCCTGGTCTGCAAGCCAACGTCCAAGACTGAGCTTAAACCCCCAAAGCACAGCTTTGCACTGCCGCTAAAATCCGCACGACCTGCCGGCAAAGGACTATTACGCCTGCGTGGGAAGCAGCAAACACGCCCGGGAATCAGTTACAAAGGTAAGCTAATGCATGCCAACTATTGCCACCCCAGCGACCCCGCCACGAAACAACTGCTGGCAGCGGTCCCTCCGCAGGAAATGGCCCATTGCAGCTTTCCAGGTAAGAAAAGCTATTCACGTGATTGCTTGCATGGCTCCCCAATTCAAGAAGCGTAGCTCTGGCGACTAGCCAGCCTTACGCGGGTGGACAACCTGATCTGGTAGGTCTCTAGCTACTGGATTTACAGCTTTGCTTGCCCCAAGAGCTCAGCTGGTCGCTGCTCACCAAGGGATGATCTAGGTTGCCTCTGCACAAGCCGGCGACGCAGCAGCTGTTCTCCACCAGTGCCATCCCATGGTGGAAGCCATACTATAGCCCATGGTGCAGGTGCTTTCTGTTACCAGCATTGCCTAGCCCACATCAGAACAGAATTAAACGACAAGGGGGTAAAGATGCCCATGCTCTGTCTCCACTACAGCTTCCACCGCTGCTAGCCCCAGGGCCCAGCTTTGAGGCTGTAGAGACCACCAGTAGCAGTTCGCCGTTTAGCAGTAGCAATCCACCCCACGTCCCTGTTCTCTGCACCTCCCTGAGAGCAGCAAGGATGGGGATTTGCCGGCAAGGGCTCAGGCCACCAGGGCAAGGACAATCTGAATGCAAACTTCTATAAAGCATTCGACACAGTCCCAGACGGGAAATGACTGCTTAAATTAGAGATGGGGGGGACCTTAGGTTAAGAATTTAGAGGTGAGTAAGGAACTGGCTAATGGGGGAAGGCAACAGGTTGTGCTGAAAGGTGAACTATCGGACTGGAGGGACATCACTAGCGGAGCTCCTCAAGAATTGGCCCTGGGAACTGATCTTATTTCACATCTTTATTAATGACTGTAGCACCAAACAACAAAACAACAGGAGAATGCTAATGCGATGGGCTGGTGATGCAAAGATGGGAGGCATCGTCAGCACAGAGGAGGATCTGAATGCTATCCTGGAAGAGCTGGAGTGACAGTAACTGTAACAGTACAGAGTGTAAGGTTGCACACTTAGAGTGCAAGAAGAATTTCTGCAAGAAGCCAGGGGCTCATCACTTGGAAGTGACAGAGGAGGAGAGGGCGCTAGGTGTATTCGTCGATCACAGGATGGCTCTGAGCCAGCAATGTGAGGTGGCTGCAAAAAAAAGCAATTGTAGGATGTATCAGGCAAGGCATTTTCAGGAGAGATAGGGAAGTGTTAATGCCATTCGACAAGGAACTAGTAAGTTCTCGTTTGGAACACTGTGTACAATTCTGGTTACCCATGTTCAAGACAGATTAATTTAAACTGGAACCGGGGCAGAGAAGAGCTAGGAGGATGATCAGGGGAATGGAGGGCCTGTCTTATGAGAGGTGACTGGAAGAGCTTGGCTTGTTTAGTCTAGCAAAACGAAGGCTGAGAGGGGATCTGGTTGCTTTCCATAAATACGTCAGGCAGTAAACACCAGGGAGGGAGAAGAGCTATTTCAGGGAAGGGACAATGTTGGCACAAGAACAAATTGGGATAAACTGGCCATGAACCAGTTCAGGCTGGGAATTAGAAGAAGGTTTCTAACTAGCTGAGGAGTGAGGTCCTGGGACAGCCTCCCAGTCAGAGGTGTGGGGAAAACTAATTAATTGTGAGAGAGAGCTGGACAAAGTGATGAACAGGGTTGAGAGACAGGCTCTCTTGTGTTAGGGGGGCCCTGGGGGCTCCCTTCTGGTTCATGTCAGATGTTCCTAAAGTCTCATGCTTCAGGGCTTTGGACGATCACATGCAGTGGCCAGGAAGGGAATCTCCCCCTCCTCTCCCTCCCCTCTATGGTTTTGGGGTGGGGTGGGGGGTTGTCTCCTTCCTCTGTACCATCAGGGATGGCTACGGCTAGAGATGGGACACAGGATGGGGTGGGACAGTGCTCTAAGGTGGCACCAATCATCCTCTCTCTTGGGCGCTTGGCTGGCTGGTTCTTGCTCACATGCTCAGGGTCTGATTGCTGTATGTGGGGTCAGGAAGCAATTTCCAGGTAAGACTGGCAGTGATCGTGGGGGTTTTTCACCTTCCTCTGCAGCATGTGGGTCACTTGCCAGGATTATCTGGGTCTCTCTCACCACTGCAGGAGCTTCGGGCACTGGTGCCCCTCAGCCCCTCCTGTTCACTGTGTGGGGCACATAATGGTGTAGTCTCCTGTGGGCTGTCATACCTTGGTCTCGTTCTGGGGGCAGGGCGGGGTTGGTGACCTGCAACAGACAGGTGGTCCTTTCTGCTCTCCAATCCTACAACTCTGTACAAACCAAATCCCACCTGCTCTCCGAACACCAGCTGCCCTGCTGAGGCCTGGCTACACTCCTCCTGGGGAGCCACTCACGTCTGAGCACTCAATAGCCTGCTAGGAATAATTCTCCCAGCTCCCACCTGCCATGCCACCCCCAAGGCGCTCATTTCTGGGCAGAACCACTTCAGCGTCTCTACAAGATCCAACATGTTAGGAGAGGCAGTGAAGCACCCTCCAGATACAAAAGCAGCCTCTCAGCAGAGAGAGAGAGAGAGAGAGAGAGAGAGTTGCACATCTCGTTCAAAAGTCAATTCCAGCTCGTTTCCCCAGCCCGCTTCACTGCTGTGGTCCCCAGCTGGGCAATATTGATTCTGGGAGCAGAGCACTGACAGGCGATAACCAAGAACACTAGGACTGAAAGTCAGAGGCTGGCCAGGCAGGGATGAACCACAACCCACTTGCAGGGTCTTGGTTTTAAATGATCTCCCGCCTCCCCATCCACTACGATGTGGCCTACTCTTATGCGGCCCCTCCAGACGTCTCCCAGGTCACCTCTGTGTTGCAAGGACATGCAGAGAAAGCAGCATGTGACCGGCTTTAAAACCGCAGCCGCTGCGTGCCATGAAATAGACATGGGCAGCATCCCCCAGTAGGAGTCAGCTCCAAACAGCTGCCCAGAGGAGCTGACCCAACCACCATGTCTGTTTTAACCACCCTCTTCCCCAGACCTGCCGTTTGCATCATCTTAGGCGGCCACTAAGTAAAAGCGTTTAGCTTATCTTGGGATGGCTTCGGTGGCAAAACAGGTTCATTTCCACTCGCTGCAGGCTAGCCACAGGTAACTATTTCACCAGAGAGCACTTCCTTTGGCAGGGGAGGGTGCAGCGATGCTGACCCAGTGGGAGGCCACAAGCCTTGCACATGCACGAGAAATCCCAGGTCCACGCTGCCCTCAGATGCATCCCACGATTCCTGCCTCCAACCCCAAGGCACAGTGCTGAACCTATAGCCCAGACTGGGGCACTACTGAGCATGGACACACACACCCAGTCAGTCCCTTCTAGCAGAGACACTCTTTGCCTTTGCAATCTCCCAGTCGTGCAGCATTCCACGCAGCCTGCAGGAAGGATTCCTGCGGATGAGCGAGTGAACTTCACCGTTTTCCTTCTAACCATCACTGCAAGGGCAAGCGAATGGATTTGGTGTCTGGGCTGCTACATTTTTCAGGACTGTTTTGCGAGACTGCAAGTCTCGCTAGTGCCCCTTCCCTTTGCATCAGTCTCCTCGTTATCCTGCTTGAAGCAAGACAACTGAGGGTACGTCAACACTGCAATCGAAGTGTCGGACTGCAGCTCAGGTAGACACACCTGAGCTAGCGTCAATCTAGCTAGCAGAGGACTGGCTGCAGTGAAGCCATGGTGGCAGGAGCATCAGCAGAGGCCAGGCAAGTTTTCCTGGAAGCCCATGTGTCCACAACTTCACTGTTACTGAGTGAGCGAGGTCACAGCTAGCTCCACGAGCTGCCCCCTGCCTGCAGTGCAGACCTAAAAGCATACACAGGAGCCCAGAGATAGCTGTATCACTGCCTCCTATCTAGAAACAAACGCAGGCTGGTTTTCAGCCTTGAGATCTGTGCACCTCTGTGCACTAACTTTCCACATAGCCTACAATGGCCAGGCAGAAAAGTAGATACTGGCCCATTTGGCCAGGCGTGCAAATGGAGCAGAGGACTTGTACATGTGCATACAGGAGTGTCTGTGTGCAAAGTAAGTGTGCAAACAGCCAGTTACGGTTCAAAGCTGGCTCTATGCCGTCCTGTGTTACCCTCAATCTTTTGCAGTGCGCCGGGGAAGATGCCTTCGCCAAACTACCCAGAAAAGTGCCCGACTCTCTTTTCTCCGAGTATCCTGCAGGTTCAGTGGATCAGCACAGATGTGAAGTTTAAACGGGCTTTGCCTCACGTTGATCCCAGTTAATATTTCATTTGCTATTATAATTATTTGTAGCACCTAGGAGCCTCAGCCACAGACCAAGAGCTCATTGTGTTAGGCACTGTACAAACACATCATGCTGCCCAATGTCACTGGAAACCTCTGGGACTTCCTTGCAATGCTCTGCCGTTTTATTAAGCTAAACAATAACGTGATTGGAGAAAGCCATCAACGTCCTCCGCTACATCATTCATAAATACCTTCTCACACTCTGGTCCCAGTACCAACCTCCAGGGTACAGTGTTCGCTTCACTCCACACTGAGCGTCAGCTGTTATTAGGACTCAGTTTCCTATCACGTAGCTACTCAAAGGGTTAGCTGGGGGCTAGGAGCGCTCAGTCTCACATTTCAGTCCCAGTCCCATTCCCAGTCCTGGTCAAGTCTTTCGGGAAAGAGAGGAGCACCCAGAACCAGGTTTTGTAACCTAACTGGGACAGATTAGTAGCTAAAAATTAGGGTTGCTAAATCATAGAATCATAGAATATCAGGGTTGGAAGGGACCCCAGAAGGTCATCTAGTCCAACCCCCTGCTCGAAGCAGGACCAATTCCCAGTTAAATCATCCCAGCCAGGGCTTTGTGAAGCCTGACCTTAAAAACCTCTAAGGAAGGAGATTCTACCACCTCCCTAGGTAACGCATTCCAGTGTTTCACCACCCTCTTAGTGAAAAAGTTTTTCCTAATATCCAATCTAAACCTCCCCCACTGCAACTTGAGACCATTACTCCTTGTCCTGTCCTCTTCTACCACTGAGAACAGTCTAGAGCCATCCTCTTTGGAACCCCCTTTCAGGTAGTTGAAAGCAGCTATCAAATCCCCCCTCATTCTTCTCTTCTGCAGGCTAAACAATCCCAGCTCCCTCAGCCTCTCCTCATAACTCATGTGTTCCAGTCCCCTAATCATTTTTGTTGCCCTTTGCTGGACTCTTTCCAATTTATCCACATCCTTCTTGTAGTGTGGGGCCCAAAACTGGACACAGTACTCCAGATGAGGCCTCACCAATGGCGAATAGGTAAATATTGATTATGAAATGCAAAAATCATTTTTGGTTTTACCTTTTTCCCCCTCATTGCATTATGAGCTCCAATATGGGCATATTCCCAGGGGTACATTGCTCGGCACAGGGTTTAAGTGGAAATGGATCTTGGTTTTGAGCAAAATTTACCTCACAACCCGAATGTGCAGAAGTTTGCTTCCTCAAACGAAGGGGTGGGAGGGGGAGCTATTTTAATCGACATTTTGCACGACACTTGAGAGTGTGAGCTCTTGTGGGCAGAGACGGTCTCTTCCTATGGGTCTTTTCACCACCTGGCACAATCCTGAGCTCAGTCAGGGACAAACAACAATGGCCTAGGTTTTCAAAAATGACTCAGGATTTCGCATGACCATTATTGGGGTGCCCAACCGGAGACACCTTAAAAAGGAGGCCATTTAGGGAACCTACTGAGCACCTGCCCTCTTAGAAAACAATTCTTTTACAGTGTCTCAAGTTGGGCCCCCCCAAGATTAAGGGACCCCCCCCCCAAATGACTAGTCACTTTTGAGAACAGAAGCCAACAGAAGCAGGATGCAGACCCAAGACTCCCGTCCAGCTGCAGCCTGTGTGCCTCCCGGGAAGCTGATTAGTCCGTGTGCCGCTAGAAGCCGCCGGGGAGCAGGGGTGGGAATCAGGCAGCCGGGTCAGAGTTGTTAGAGGAGGCCAGTTTCACCTCACAACGAGGCGGATTTTTTTCAAATGGCCGTTAATGGGACGTAGATTTTTCTCAGCCCTAATGGGCCTCATGGCGCTCAGCGTCCCGCCGGGGAGCACAATGCTGCATCATTAAGCCAGCAGCCCTCATGGAGGGAGACAACAGCCCCATTCAAAGCATGGTGATCTTCAGGCAGCGACAAGCCCTTCTGAAATCTCACTTGAAAATTCACCCTTCCCCTGCCCTCTTGTCTATTCATCCCACACTCCTTCGGGACTGAAACAAAGCCCCGCCACTTCCTTTTGACCACGTCCCCCGGCTTTCCTCAGCTACCCTTTCACCCTCGCCCGGCTGCCCAGAGAAATCCTCGCTCGCTTTTCTACGCTGAAGGCTTGTTTCATTGTCACCCATCAATGGCTAGCCGCTGGGGTCACTCCAGCAGCGTAACCCCCTAGCCTGGGCAGGGAAAGCCAGGGCAGGGAAAGCCAGGGCTGGCACCAGCAGGACCAGCATCAAGCAGAGGCCAGCCCCACTTGGGGAAGTCACAGCTCGCCGTTTCCTAGCCGGATTTGCAAGGAAATTGCTTTCAATGCTAAGTTCTATCTCCCAAACTGAACTGCCTGAAAGGGGCGCTTCCCATTCCATCCAGATTGCTGCACTGGGGGCTTATAGCCCCGTGGCCGAATTTCTCCCTGGAGCGTGATTCTGAAAGCATCTAAGATCTCCTAGGTTTCCTCCCACGCTCTGTGACTTGGCCCGGAGCCAACCACCACAACATCCCGTCTGGTATTTTAATCGTCCCCCACCATACCCTGGGGATGCCAATTATATCCATTTCCTGCTCCCCAGATGAGCATCCCAGCTCAACCATTTAATCATATTAGCATATAGACAGCTTTACTCGCTGGTCCTGACACGAGTGAGCCCCCGGGTCCAGCTTCCAAATGCTGAGTGCTGTGTCCGGAGTGGCAGGCAGAGCATTCGCACATGGGATGGAGCAGGAGGAAGAGGCAGCTGGACCATTATCTACGTGGGCAGGTCAGAGGTTAGCAGTGGTTGTGTCCAGACTCTTGTTCCGCACTGTCCCCTTAACTGATGCGTTCCCCCAGGGGAAGTTGTTGCTGAATTTGCACAATGCCATAGTTAAGGGCCAACAGGCACTGGCCCCGTGTTCGCCCACCCTGGAGAGTTTTGCTCTTTGACTCGGCTGTTACATCCCCATCAAGCGTAAAATTGTAAGCTCCTTGGGGCAGGGAACATCTCCTGTCCTGGGTTTGCACAGCACCTAGTACAGCAGGGTCCTGGCTCTAGGCTGGAGCTCAGAGGCGCTTTCATAATACAAACAATAAATAACAACGACAAATGGAAAGGAGAGGGTAAGAGGCAAGTTCTCATGACCTGAGCACCCCCTTGCGGCCAGAGGTCATCCTGTGGCACCCTGCCTCAGTTTTTCCTCCCCTTCAGGGCCCTATAACAACTCCCCATCCCCAGACAGTTCAAAGAAATCCCCCACTAGTAGGCCTCAAGCCCAATTCAGTGTCTCTCTCCCGACTAATTGAACACAAACTCACACAGGCTTCATTCTGCCGGCCCTTTGCTGTCTCTGCCAGGCCTCCCTGCCTGGAGAGCTTCCTCCCACTCTTCCCTGCTGGTTCCGGGCCCTGCAGGAGCCTTTTTGCTCCCTGCAGTATATGCAAACCTAGCTATAGTCTCCTACGCTTCCCCCCTTCACTGCAGCTTCCTGCTCTTTTTCATAGGGACCACCTGGTTCAGCCCAGGTGCGGCTCATTCTGTAATTAGGGCTGCCTTAGGGCAGGGCAAGCCCACCTGTTCCACAGTGCAATCTAAAGGGAAAACCAGACAAAACCAAGAGCCAGCAGCATCAAGGGAATCCGGGGACCCCCTTCCCCCAGCTAGCTGAGTTGCAGTTCTTGGCCAGGTACACTTGGCATTTATATAGTCCTCTACAGGCTCAAAGCATCAGACAAATACAAGCTAACTAGGAGTGCGGCAAACTGTTTTCCCGCTGATCTGGTCTCCTGATCTTCTGCACCCCACTGCAAAGATTTATTTCCTCCAAGACACCACCTCCATTAAAAACAGCAGCAAAATGACTGGCTGTGTTCTAAGGAGGGTTTGCCCTTTGCACAGCCCCTTCCGACTGAGGATTTCAACGTGCTTCAGACAACGAAGTTAGCCTGGTGAGACAGGTCACCCCACTTTACTGGAGGGGAGTCAAAGCATGGAGCAGCCAAGTGACCTCTCCAAGGTCAGCTAGGAAGTCCCGAGGCAGAGTGGGAGACAGGTTTCTCATGCTCTGACCCCTCTCCTCTCAATGTATGCATGTGACACCCAGGTGGGGAGAAGAGAGATGACAGCATCCTCCCAGCAGACAGCTGCTAACTCGCATTAAAAGGTTACCCTCCATGATACGCTGCTCAGATAAAGGCAATTCAGATCATTTCCTGTTCTCACCCCAACCCTTTGCTTTTCCCCTCTGCTGTCAGGAAAGGCCTGACTGAGGCTGGCAAAAGCCTGCTGCAAAACAAACCAACCACCCAGCCTAGTGTCCCCACCTTTGAAACAAGGAGTTGTAGAAGAATTACTAAACACTCGGAGGATTTGGCTAAGCTGCACCCCCTGGCTCACGACTACAGACAGGGGAGTGGCTGGCCCTGTCTCACTAAGTCATAATTTTGGCAGCACTAAGACGTGCCTCTAATGTATCTCTGAGACACAGGCAGATGGCCTGCCCCATAGATGGTGCTGATCAGCACAGCCGCATGGGCTGCAATAGACCCGCAGCGATCTGCACCAGCTGAAGATCCAGCCCACTGGACTTATTTTCAGGCCCCAATCCCAGTAAGTGAGTCCCTAAATAATCCCTGTACGCGTCAAGCTTGTATACCTGTCAGTCACTCTGCCCCCACCAGTCCCTTTGGCTGCCATGCCCTGAGGCGGGGGGGGGGGGGGGGTGGGTGGGTGGGTGTGTGTGTGTGTGTGTGTGTGAAATGACCTCTCCAGTAAATTCTGACTGTAGCAACCCTGAAAACAACAGAGGAAAAAAAACTAAGCTCTTGGCGACAGGGGCCATCTGTTTGCACAGCGCCTAGCACAATGGGGTCCTAGACTATTTCTGGGGTGTTAACGATAATACAAACAACAACAACAACAGACAACCTGCAAAGGACTCCCCTCTGACAAGTACAGGCAGCAGGTGCTTTCCTCTCACCAACAGCTAGGCACCGATGTTTAACTCGGCAGCGACTAACTGCAACCTGCGATTTAATCTCAAATTCCAGATCCTCTTTCTGAAAGGGATTATGGAGTTGTGGCTGTCGGTTACTTGCTTCAACACTCGTCTTACAGCAATGAGCTAAACATTTGCTTGCATAAACCAGTTCACGGGCTCCAATGGCCATTATACGAAGCGCAGTTCTCCAGGACCTGTTCAAAGCTTTCCCCCCACCCTGGCAATCTCAAACTCGGCCATTTGCCTTGAACCCTTCCTATGCTCCACCCCCTCAATATTTTGCCTTTAATGCAAAGGGACAGGCATACCCAGCATAGGAGCTAAGTGAATCTCATTCCAGAGGTGCGGCCGGCCAGCCGGGCCCTAACCACACCTAGAGCAGGCCCGGGAGAATGGAAGAGTTAATGCGCGTTCAAAAGAGACTGTTGGCAGTGGCGGTTCTAGGGCTCCCCATTTAGGAGAACAAAGAATTTGCCGAAAGCGGCAGTCACGTTTCCCATGCACTGCAGGAATTTCTAAATGGATGCACCACAGCTGCAGCAATTTGGTGCATTATAAAGCTATATAATCAGTGCTCTCCCCCCTTCCCCTGAGCTATTAGCAGCTAAACAGGCTGCAAAGCAGCCCAGAGTATTTTGCCCTGGAGCCACCACTGTTAGGAAACCTCCTGTTCTGAAGGGCAGAGATCTTCTACGGCTATTGCATCCAGGCACTCTGTACAACGGACTATTACACACACCACCTCCCCGGCACAGTCTTCCTGTAACACTCCAAATCCCTGGCTCCCTAGCATGGGCTTACAGGGAACACTGTACTAGACAGAAGTATGGTCTTGGGGACCGGGTACTGGACTGGAAATCAGGAGACCTGGGTTCTATTCCCAGTTTGGCTGCTGGCTGACCTTGGACAAGCCACTCCACTCCTGTGCCTCTGTTTCCCCAGGGGAGATAAATGATGCTGGCCTCCTTTGTAAAGCGCTTTGAGGTCTACTGATGAAAGGCGCCAGACGCTATTTTTAACTTGGTCCTGTGCATAAACAGCCCAAAGAGGAACCTCTTGCTCCGTAATGAAAGCGGGAATCTGCAAAATTCGTTACGTGGCTGGGTCTCAAAGCCTTAGCATGTGGGGTGGCTGCCCGCAATAGGCTGGGAATCTGGAATAGGCGTCCCAAGACTACAAGGACGTGTGCTGGGATGTGTCCTCCTCCTCACTCGCGGAACCAAACCATCATCCCCCGCAGCACTTCCCACTGTGGCTCTTTCCAGCCACAGACTCCAAAGTGCTTGACAGGAAAGGACAAGTATCACTAGTCACGTTTTACAGATAGGGGAACAGACAGGTGAGATGACTTGCCCTCGGTGTCAGTGAGTAGATAGCAAAGTTGGGGACAGAACCCAGGCGTCCTGACTCTCTGTCCAGGATCCTGCCCACTGCACTACATTGGGGAGGAGGTCATATGCCCAGTATGGCTGTTTCGGCACCACTATCCCCTTTGAAAAATAATCAGTGCATAGAATAGAAGGCACTCGATCTGAGCACCCTACCAGCTTTATATTTAAAGGTGGGAACCAGGCAAAGCCCATGAGCCAAGCACCGGGAGAAGTTTGGACCCAGGTCTGAATTCGACAACGCAACTTCATCTCCGCTTATAACTGCCCTCAGCATAGAGGGACGTCAGCTGGCTACAGTAGCCTACCCAGACACAATGCAGCCATTAGAGGAACCTCGTCCCAGCTCCAGCCTCCCAAGCTCATCCCTGCCCAGCCAACCTGGGGAAAGACACTTTAGCCAAGAAGTTGATCCAAAAGCTGCCACTGGGCTCGAGATCCTGGCAAGTCAGGCATCAAGGCTGAACAGGGAGCTGAAGGCCATTCAGCATTTAAGTGGCTATGGCCACCCAATCAAGCTGCCAGGCAGCACCCCAAACCACACCCTCTTCCAGCCATGCTGCTGAAGGACCGGCTTTGCTCAGCAGCCATCCCATGGGATCCTTTGGTCTCCCACTGTACAGTTAAACAGTGAAGCCGATGACTTGCAGCCCTTACCCTTTCCTTGCCGCTGATTTCCAGCTGGATCTCTTTCTCCCGCAGCTTCTTCCACTGAGCGTAATACTTGGTCAGAGGTGTCCCCTCCTCCTTGACCTGCTTCTCCCATTGTTCCTGGGGGGGGGGAGGCAGAAGACAGATGTTAGGCCAGGACCAGAGGAGTTCAAAGAAGGCTTTATGTAACACAGCAACGTAGAGAGCAGGCCCTAGGCTGACACAGACTGCAGACCACAGTCCTAGGTCCTGGTCCAAGCAGACACGGCCCACTGGACTGAGCCACCTGGGAACCTAGATTCTACATTGCAGAGCAAGGGCAGGGCGAAGTGTAAATTCAGAAGAGTCATTTAAGGCAACCACAGTATCACACATAGCATTATGGGGTCCGTCACACAGCAGAAAAAAACCCAGACCACCCCATGTTAGCACAGCTCGGCATCTGGGTCAACAGATTCAGGCTCGCCCAGGCTCTAAAAGTAGCCACAGAGACGTTCCTGCTCGGGCTATGAAACCCGGTGAAGGGATGGGTCTCAGACCCTGAGCAGGAACATCTACATGGCTGTTTTTCGTGCCAGAGTCCACACCTGAGTCTGTAGACCTGGGGTCAGAGACCCATTGCTGAGGATTTGTTGGGGATTTCCCCCCCCGCAGTGTAGACATGCCCATTGATATAAAGGAGAGGGACAAGATTTTCCCCGAGCGACTGCTAGTTTTGGGTGCTCAGCTGGCAACACCTGAAAGGGGCCCAATTCACAGGCGCTCAGCACTTTCCAAAATCCACACCCCTCTTAGGTGCCAAGCTGGGCAGCCCAAAAATCACTGGTCACTTTGGAAATTCTGGCCCTTACAGTCAGAGTTCAAACAAATACCCTTCGTATCCACAGTGGAAATACAGCCCGTGAGACCAGCACAGGGGGCTTGGCAAAGGAAGAGATCTGCAGGGGAATGCTAGACACACTAGGGACTTTGGGAACTGTTCCACACAGAGCAGCATCCATACGCTAGAACATGGGACAGTGGGGTTCAGGCATAACCTCAGGCCAGAGGATTCAAGCCTAGAGGCCTAAAGTTTTTGTTCCTAAATCCGTATTTTGGCACCTAACAGAAGCAGCCGGATCCTCAATGGTGCTGAACACTTGCAGCACTCATTGGGCATCTCTGAAAGTCGGCTCACTTCTATTTAGGGACCAATTGTTAAGCTCTTGGGCCTGGAGGACTCCATGGGTCCGGGGGAGAAGAGACAGAGACAGACACAGTAGGCCGACTTCAGCAGGATTTCTGTTCCTTTCATTTCTGGGAACTGTTGGGGCAAATCTGGTCCCCTAAAACTGTTTTGTATGAAGCTTTTTAAACAAAAAACCCACCTGCATTTGTAAAGCATAAATCTGACAGACATTTGCCTGGTTTGTTTTTAATTCTATTGCTAAAGTGTTTGGTTTTTAAACAAACATTCCCCAGCAGTGTCTGTCACCCAAACATCACAGCCCTGAGAAGGCAGAAAGCAAGACCAACTAATCTATGTTCGCTGTCCAAGAAGGGAGAAACAGGAGAAGTCTCATAAATAGTGGGAAGTAAATTAGATGGTTAAAATGTCTTTCGGCTTTGATCACCTGGCGTGTGATCGGTAAGAGGACCCGTTCAATTCAAATACATTCTTTATCATCCCTTTGCATCCCTTTGCCATAGATCCCACACAGATCGGAGCCTTGCCATCTGTACTATGGGAGCACCCAGAGGTGCTGCACCAGCACGTGGGGAAAGGCAGCCTAATGCAAGACGGGAGACCACCAGAAGGGACTGGCGAAGGAGGACAAGGGAAGGAGCGACAGGGATGTGTGGTCACACAGAGCCATTCAGGACCCAGCGGGGAAGGAGGGCGATCCAGACTCAAGCGTCACAAGCAAACACCAGCACACGCTGAGCAGCTGAGCGGCACGTTCGGTTTCCGGCCATGGCAATGCACAGTCTCCAGGGGCATCGGTTTTCAAACTCCATGCTTCTGTTTGCAGGAAAGTCAGGCTGGCCTTCTGGGAGCAGCTCATCACAACTCAGCTGCGACAGCACATGGGCTGCTGGCGTCAACCGGGGCACAGGCCACCGGGGAAAAGTACGTTTAAAGAGTAATACATTGCCAAGACAAGACAAGACAAGAGAGAAGAGAGACAGCAGCTCCTCAATTTGCAGCAGGCAAGATCCTCAGCTGGTGGAAGCCGGCATGTATCTACTGAAGACTTCAATGGGGCCACAGCAATTTGCACCAGCTCAGGAACGGGCCCGTAGCAGGAAAGGGAAAAGAAGGAGCATCCATGGTCTCTGTGCCATGAACAGCACTTTGGTAAATAAATGGCAGCTGGCTTGTCACACCCACATTCCAACGTTCTGGAATCTATTCATTGGGGAGAGTTGGGGGGGTTTCATCTCCTTCCTCTGAAGCATCAGTGATGGCCCCATCTGGAGATGGGGCACGGGAGAGAGTGGGCCAGGGCTCTGAGGTGGCACCAAGCATTCGCCAACACAGGTGCTTGTCTGGCGGGTTCTCACTCACGTGCTCAGGGAATAATTGATTGCCATACATAGGGTCAGGACGCAATTTCCCCCCAGGTCCGAATGACAGTGACCTTGGCCTTGGGGGGGTTTCCACCTTCCTCTATAGCATGGGGCACAGGTCATTTGCTGGGATTATCTGGGTCTCTCTCACTTCATTCTGGTATTGGCACACCTCGCTCTGACCTGTTCTCTGTCTGTGGCACATCCTGGTTCAGTCTCCTGGGGGCTCTAATACTCTGGTCCAATTCTGCTTGTTGGGTTTAGTTCGTGGGTGCTGGGTAGTGTTGGTGGCCTGTGATACACAGGAGGTCAGACCAGATCTGGTGGTCCCTTCTGGCCTTAAACACTATGATTATACACCCAAGAATAGGGACGACAGCATCAAGCCAAACAGCCCCTTTCGGGTAACGATGGGCCCCAAGCTTATACCACCCTTTTGGAACGTTGGAAACACACGGCTCTGGACTGTGTGGCTTGAGTCCAGGCCTGCTTGCCAGTTATCTCCTCTGCTCTTCAACACGCTGACAGACACTGTGGTCTCTGGTGACGCACGCCAGCAGACAGGCCTGTTGTCAGACGGCTCCACTCTGCTTTCAGTCCTGTTCGTCACAACAGCAAAAGTGGCAGAGTTGTCATCCTTATGCACAGATCAGGGCTGCTCCTGGCTTCCAGCCAGAACTGAGCATTTCAGCAAAGCCTCCGACCTTCTCATGGAGGGAGGCTCTTTGTTCTGTCCAGTGTGCTGAGACATCTATTGTTTTTAATTGGTGACGGACTGGGAGGGCACGAAAATAATGAAAATACTCCCCTTGACTTTTCATTCTGAACCTCAATGGAAAAAGTTGAGCAGGTCAGACACCAAGTCCATCCCAGCTGCTTGCAATTCTCTTTCCCTCCAGCACTATTAATTATTTGGGACAAGGGGTGCTGAGCATGGATCGGGGCCCCATCATGCTAAACCCTATACAAAACACGAAGGCAGTCCCTGCCCCAGAGAGCTTCCAACCTAAGTAGGGGGCAACAGGCAACCAGCGAATGCAAGACATGGGGAGCCCAAGGAAACAAAATGACACTGGTCAGCAGAGGATGCAGCAGTCAGTCATTCTTCATTTACTGGGACAAAGATGGAAAAGCCCAAAGTGGTTGTTGCCATCTTCCCTTAGCAGGGCACTTCCAAAACTGCGTCAGGCTCTCAGGCCTCTTTTAACATCTTGTTTCTGAGCCCTGAACCCAAACCCGTGAGATGCCAGCAGCACAGTGATGACCACGGTCTTGTTTATTCGTGATGTCAGCACTGCTCTAAGGACAGCATCGCTCCTACAGAAAGTCACTGACTGGTTCAGGACCCTTCCTGGGTCACAGGGACCTTTGTGCGTGGGTTTTAATAAAACACGGAGCATGCTCAGATGCCACGGCAAGGAGTATGGTGAAAGAACCTGCACAGGTGAGACAGCCTGTGCCCCCACGTGGGGACAGAAGCCATTATATGGGCCCTAACCCTGCCATCCCAGCTGGGGATCTAGTCTCAGACCTCCTGTCCTGTGATGGCAGCTGGTTCCAGGGCCACAGATGTTCTTAGTATCAAAGTTCCCTGCATTTTCCCTGCTGAAAGTGAAGCCCATGACTTCTGGTCTTGCCCTCAGACTGAAGGTACCAGCTGATCCCCATTCTCTCCAAAGTGCCTTTATGGTGGGAGGGGAAGGAAGGATGCATTTGCTCTCTCCCCCCGCCTCTTTTCTCTATGCTGAACCTCTCCTAATCTTTGCTCTCCAAGCCCCTTCCACTGGTTTTGCAGCTTTCCTCTGAACTCTTCCCGCCCTTTTCCACCTTTTCCCCAGGAATCAGGAGACTAGCGAAAAACCAGAGGCCGAGCACAATGGATGAGAGGGTCCGGAGAGAGGGACAGTGCCACGGCAGATGCTGGCTGTGCTGGGAAAGGTCTCAGGAGCAGCTCATTTTCACCAAGGTGTTCAATGGAGTCCCCAGGCGAAAGGGAGCAGGAAACAGCTGCCGGCACAGGAGATGGAGCTTTCTCGGGGGCCAGTCCAAGACCGTGGAACAGACTCACAAGGATCATCACAAACCTCACCACCTTTCCATCCAAGGGCCAGACGCTCTTCTCCGACCTGCCTTCTCTAATACAAACACAGCAGAGTGGACAAAACAAAACCCAGAACTCTCCCAGAGTGTAAGAATCATATGTGCTGTCAAGATGAGACAGAACGAACCCGAAGTGCCGACGTTAGTCCTGTCACTTATCGACCTACTGGAAGGTGCTCAGATAGCCGGCTGAGGATGGCGGGGTCAGAACCTCTACAGAACAGAGTAAGTTTATCCTGGTTTCAGACAGGCTGGCTATCTTTGCAGAGACATAGCTGCAGGCCCCGGTGCGCTAATTCCCCTGCCTGCATTTCATGTCACTGCACCAGAGACCCATACCGGTGCCAAGGAGTCTAGGGCCAGGGTTGGCACACTGCGCTCCGGGATTAAGAGTTAGCGGCAGGCTCCTTTCTCTGCCTAGCTCCCCCCAGTAAAATATTCATTAATGCATTAATCCTATTAGCATCAGAGTCGGCTTCTCAAAGCAGCCTGGGCTCTGGAATATTGCACTTAAAAAAAGATTTAACGCGAGTCATCACCCATGATTCAGAGTTGGATGGGGGCAGGCGAGCAGACATCCAGCATGGCTGCTCCCCCACGGCAAGCAGCTCACAAAGATGCAAAGGGTAGTTTAGCAATCGAAGCATCAGGTTTGACGTCTCTATTCTCCCTTCAGTTGCAGGTTCAAATCCTGGCAGGCCTCCCAGTGTCCTTTAGAAGAAGATAATCTAGGCCCATGCAGTATAGCAGAGATGGGTGAAGCTCAAAGTTTTCCCAGACACACTCGATACTCCCGGGGACTGCAGAAACATCTTCATGAGACAAGTCACATTCATGAACTTTATTCCTGTAGAGCTGTTCCACACAAATCCACATCTCTTAAAAAATAATTCTGCTCTGCTAAAGAGCCGCCTTTGAATTGAACCAGGCTGGGAAAAGTGCAGTCCCTAGAGATACAGTTTAGTTCGAAGCGGAATTTTTCTCTGCCCCTTTTTCTGTCACTCTCTGAGTTTGTTTTCACTTGGCCCCTTCTCTTCTCCATTTTTTCCTGATCCTTTCCCCGCCCAGCACGCAGTGGATTGCTTTTCTCTGCTCCCTTCTCATCCTCTCCCCTAAGCAAGATGCAAAGCTAAGAAGAGTCTGAGATGAACTTTCCGAGCCCATGAGGTCAGAAGGGGTGGATGGTGAGATGAGTTTGCCTATCCTCTGGGCAGGGTCTTTTGTGACAGAACTTAGAGCTGGGGCCTTGTCTGATCTGTGTGGCCACTATTAAGTTACAATAGCGTCTAGAGGCCCCAACCAAGATTGGGACCCCACTGTGGTGGGTGCTGCGCACACACCCAATGATGGACAGCCCCTACCTGAAGAGCTTGGTTTGAACAGAGAAGACGAAGGGTGGGAAGCAAAGCAGAGAACAGGGAGGTAAAATGACTCCCCTAAGGTCATACGCAGAGCCAGGGAGAGAACCAGCCTCGCGGCGTCCAGTCCAGTGTCCCACCCGACTCCAACATGCTGCCTCTGTTAAACAAGCTCTTCCCAGGACAGCAGGAGTTACTCCATGTCCAGGGGCAGGACTCCCCCGGCTCTGCAGCGAGCTGGTTAGCAGCTGCCTCGGTGGGGTGGTTGTTTCCCTGCTGTGGCACGAAGAGCAAGGGAAGCAGGCAGTCAGACAGGCCTGGGGGGAAGGTACCAGGGCTCTGCTTGCTGCTGCTGAGCATGCGACCCAGTAACATCCCCCTTCCCCCCCGCCTGGCACATGTGCATGGACGGGAATTCCAGGGAGCATTTGCTCTCAATTGCTCCTGCTGGCAAGGGAGACAAACAGATGTTTGGCCTCCCTTCCTCCACCCTCTCTGGCAGTGATTTGCTGCCACATACATTGTGAGGTTGGAGGCAGGCCGGTGAACTCAACCCACATGCAGAGGGGCACAGCAAGCCTTTCTGGGAAGCCAGGCCCCTGCGCTAGCTCGGGCTCTTGCCCCTTCTCGGAAATCAACACCATCTCTTCGCAAGGACTCCATAGAGGACTCTGAACTGCTCCGCATGTGCATGAGAAGGGCCATCATCCCCTTCCTCCCCCAGGAGCACAGTGTGCGCCCGCCGCTCCCCCCATTCCCAGCGGTCGATGCTGTTCCATTACTAACGTGCACAAGGAGGCACAAGCTACGCCCCCCGGTTCCTCCTCGGGCAATGGCTCCCACCTCTCCATGGTGCAGAGAGCAGCAATCACACATTCTGCTGGGAACACAGGCATCCCTGCACAGCGGAGCCATAAGCTGCTGCTGTACCTCTTTAAACTCTCCAAACAACTCTGACGCTTGCATACCCCTGAAGCTTGCATGGAAATCGAGTGCTCCCCTGTGCTTCCCAGTGCAGGCCATGTGCCGCTGCACTTCGGGGGTCAGCCCAGACTGACTCTTGCCCCTTTCAGCAGCCAGCCGCTGCAGATGCGATATATAAACCAGGCGCTGCGCAGGCAACCAAGTGTTAAAATTAATTATCTTGTTCTGATAAACCGGGCTGCAGCCTGAGCTGCTGGGAGCAAGCAGATAATTGCATAGTTGCTGGAAACCCTTTTTATTTAGCGAATGATCTTACCCGGCCCCGCACTTCGCGGAGAGCCCCAGAGGCTGAAATCTCCACCTCTGTAGAGCGGGTGGGTGGTCACGGCATCGACGGGGGAGGGGGTAATAAAATGAAAAAAGCCTTGCTCCAGATGGGAAACCTAATCCCTTTGGCAAGACAGTCCGATCCAGAAAGGCATTTATAGAACCAAAGAATACTTAGTCACTTCAAAACCAGTTCCATCAGCCCCTTAATCCCAGAACAACGCTGCTGCGGCCTGGCGCTGATACACCAGGATTTGAAAGGATAATTTCCCTGCAGTCCACGCAGCTGAGCGTCTGAAGATAAATTTGTCTGCAGTGGAACTCCTGCTCCGTGCCCGGCACTAACAGGTGGAGCCTTTCCCAACACAGATCTTCAGCCAATTCCCATCGGCACAGAGTGGCAAATGCCAGCTCACTCCGACCCCATGGGCTCTTCTGGAGGATGAAATATTTTCACCTCTCCTTCCCTGCCTGGAAGGGAAAGATCCCACCCCAGAGGCCCAACGCAACAGCATACAAAAATCTGTTAAATGGGACAGCAACTGAGAGTCTGGATTCAGAGCGGGGTTTCATATGTTCCAGGTATCAGTGGTGAATGGGTCCCAGGAGAGGGTCTGGCCCAAGAAAGAGAGAAATAAAAATTAACAGGTTCAGGATGAGGGAAGCAGAGTTGAGCTGAATTCCCTGGCCATGCTTGCTCCCTTTTCCCCTCTCTGGGGGCCTAGCTTGGAGCAGACAGGCTACAGACCAAGGGGAGAGATGCTGGAAAGCAGCATCTCCACCACCACACAGCCAAGAACCATTCTCAGAAGAGGTCAGCGTAGGTAAGCCTGAGAATTTGAGGGTAAGAAGATGATGGAATAGAATTTCCACCTCCCCTCCTCTTCCACAATTATGCAAAGCATGTGTCAGTCTTGGTCAAACCAGGATAGGAGGAACTTTCACCCCACAGCCCAGAAAGAGACTGTCCAAAGCTTCTCTCTCTCTCTCACAGCCCCGCTCCTGGCCTCATAGACTGTAAGGGAGAAGGGACCATGGTGATCATCTAATCTGACCTCCTGCACATTGCAGGCCACAGAACCTCACCCACCCCTCCTGTAATAGACCCCTAACCTCTGGCTGAGATCCTGAAGTCCTCAACACATGATTTAAAGACTTTATGTTCCAGAGAATCCACCAGAAGAGACTCACAGAACAGCTGTACAGGCTGCTCTTCTAAGACAGGCCCATATTAAAAGGCATGAAAAAGCAAGATTGCATGGGCTCAGAGGATGGGAAATGAGCCAGGGAGCTTCTGATCACTAGGCCAATGGTTTAAATCCAGCCCAGCAGCCGTGGGAAGCTGCCACCACGCAATGGCTGCCTGGTGGCCTGTAAGAAATGAGCCAGGTGGGTCTCTGTCCAGTTCCCAATGGGCAAGTGTCCACTTAGAAGAAAACTGACCATCACCATGACCGGTTCTAGCCACTCCCTTGTTGGACGTCTCACCAGAGAGGATGGAGCTAGAACGGCCCCAGGAAACTGGAACTCCCTTCTTGTGCCTGGAAGGGAAGCTCATCTTTGCCGGGCCAGCTCTGTGCAGAGAGGGCTTTCAAGGTAGGTGACACCTGGCTGCCAGCCCCACTGAAGCTAATGGTAAAAATCCCAGCTCCTCCTGCAGGAGCAAAGTGAAGCCTCTCAAAGCCCACCCTCCCGCTTCGGAAGCGTCAGCCCTGCCCCCTTCCCGGGCCCTACAGTCCCCACTCTCAGTCTTCTATATGTAAAGAAAACCCCTCACTGCAGCCACAGCTCGGAGGCCAAAAGCCCCCCGCGCATTCCCTCAGCAGCTGCTGCCTGCACCGGGGTCGATTCCCCATGACGCGCAGGGACGGGGGCCTCTGACATCTCAGGCACCCGCTCCCCTTCCTCTCCGCTCCACATCCGACTCGCCCCCAAGCTTTAAAGCAGAACGACCCAGGGCACACTGGCTCCTCCAGGCCTTGGTGGCTTTCCTCGGCGTCCAACATAGAGATGTCTACACGCTACGCACAACGGCTCGGGTTGCAGGGGGGGAAACGTCCCAGAGCCCAGCAGTTCTGGAGGCACAATGCCCAGAAGTCCCACTCTCACAGCCTGCAGCTTATTGCTTGGCACTGATTTTAGACTCCCGTCTCCAGGCGAACAAGGAGAATCTAACCAGGGCACTCAATTTACAAACACAAAGTGCTGGAAATCAGCTGAGCAACAAAGGTATTATCCCGCATCCTGCACCCCGGCCGGAGGCAGGCAGCCAGGGATCATGAGCCAGCAAAGCTCCTAGAGAGGAGGTGAGGTCCCTCCTCCAGCTGTCACTCCTCTGGTGGCCTCCACAGATCTGAAGAGGGACAGGTGAGCTGCAAGAGACTTCTTCAAGAGAAGGCCCAACCGATTACCACTGAAAAGGAGCGTCCCTAATAGGAGCACACATCCTTCTGGTGATCCATAACAACGGGTGTAATTTAGGGACTACGTTTTCCATGATGCTGTTGGCCAGGGAATTTCGCCAGCTACAGTCCAGCGCAGTCCACGCTGTTTTGCAAAAGTCTAACACGCCCCAGGCGTACCCATTTCCATGACCTCGCCCCTCCTCCTGCTGCCACAGTCTCAACCCCAGTTGCGGAGTCAGACTGTCTTTCCAGGAAGCTGAAATCAAAGTGGCCAACTCACCACAGCCTCCCTGTTGGCCACGCCGAAGGTGGCTTTCTGACGCCGACTGGCAATGTAGGCAGAATTTTCCTGCAACTTCTCCAGGAGCTGCCGGATCGCTTTGCAGTAGTTGGCGATCTTGCATTCCTTCAGGAAAGATTTGAGCTGGAGAGAGAAGAAAGGAAGGGGAGAAAGGCAGAAAATGAATGACATGTAATAGTTTCCATTAAATGATCCCACGAAAAAAACCGCCTCCCTTGGAGAGAGGCAGCAAAGGGCTCCTCGTTCCCTCCGTTCGAAGCCACGGCCCAGCCATTACCCGTCTCCGCAGCCACGGTGCTTCACCCTCGTCTTAACAGATGGACCAATGCACCGGATGTCAGCACGGAGGTCAACTGGCAACGCCTTGCTCAGAGATGGCTCCCGGCATCCCTTATCACAGCTTATATCTGGAGAGGGCATCAAACCATCAGGCTGGAAACTCCTCCACGGCCTGAAACCAGAGCTTCCAGCTGCCATAGAATCACAACCCACCTGGTCCCTGCTCAGGCATGAGGCAGGACTGGAACACCAAGGGCAGTGGGGGTAGATAGAGGCGCACGAGCAGAACTGGGGAGCCCAGGACTGGAACACAAAGGTGGGGGGGGGGCAGATAGAGGGGCACTAGAAGAGCTGGGAGAGGGGCAGAACTGGACTTCCAAGGAGCGGGGGGGAGGGGGGGACAGGATTGAGCTGCATCCGGAAGAATCATCTGGGGCGACGTTTACACAGGACCTCCCTGCACCGCCCCCAATTCCAGCCAATGCCTCTCACTTTTCCAGAGTGCAAACCCCACACACCCTCCCCACATCATCTGCAAAATGAACCTCTCTGTGGGCAGCCGTGAGGCCTCCGACTGGCCGATTATTTCCTCTTGGACCCGATGTCTCCTGCGGAACCCTTGGGCTCCCAGCCCGCACAGCTCAGAAACCACAGATGCTGCCGCCGGCCTGCGCAGAGACCCTCCCCGTCACCGAGGAGCAGCCCTGGCCTCCCGCTGGCCAGGAAACAAACTTCGGTTTCACTAGACAATGAGGGTATTTTATTCCAACCAGATCGAGATGTGTTTTTTGCCTGCAGCCTCGTCCTTAAACAACGCCCCCCATCCTGCTCCCAATCCCAACCAGCCCCTCGCACCCCCAGCTCTGCACCCACTCTTTTCCGGCTCAACTCCGCCCTCCCCCAAAGACGAGCGGAGGCCATGTCCCTGTCCCTGCTGGCAGAGGGCTGCAGAAGCAAGGTGAACAAACTGACAAGTAGATTTCCTCCCAGGTACATTACATTGCTTGCCAAATGCTCCCGCCCTCGGCAGAGAGGAGCTCTCCAAGGCAGGCTCCTAGCCAGAGCCACACGCAAAGAGAAACCCCCCCAGGGCAGACAAATGGCTAACCGTCAGGGAATCCAAAGCAGAGGGTGAAAGGCCAGCGGGTCGCTTCCCCTGCAGTGCATAGGCCTCGCTAACCTGCGGCCTCTGAGCCGAGAGTCAGCGTGGTCCAGCAGTGAGAGCAAGGAAAGGGCAGTCAGGAGATCGGAATTCTAGTTCCAGCTCTGCCACTGACTTGCTGAGGGGCCTCGGGAGAGTCACACAACTTCCCTGCCTCTGTGCCCCCATCCATAAAATGAGGCTCATTCTGTAACTGCCTAATGCAAAGGGGGGTGTTGGGAGGGTTAGATCAGTTAATGTCCATAGCGAGCTTGGAACAGGTAAAGCAACCTGGGGGACAAAGTACTACACTACCCAGCTAACAGCTCTGAAGCACACACAGGTGTGGGGCAGAGGCTTGTTTTACTTTGATTTCACACACTCGTTACTTAGAGTGGGATAGGGCCCCAAAGGCAGGACTGCAAAAGCCACTCCCACCTCACTCTGATCAACCAGGGAGTTGGGAAACTGCCGGAACTGAGGAAGAGGATGGGCTGAGAGGAAGGATAGGCTTGAGGTTTAGGCACGGGACTGGAGATCTGGGTTCAGTTCTTGGTTTCGCCATAGACTGTGTGCATGACCTTGGGCAAGTCACTTAGTCTCTCTGTGCCTCAGTTTCCCCTCTGACCTTTTGTCTCAGCTATCTTTGGAGCGGGGATCGTCTCTCTAAGTACATACAGCACCACGTGCAATGGTACCCTGATCTCGGCTGGGGCCTGCAGATGTTACTGTAAGACAGATCACAAGTCTCCGATTGACCAACTCGGTCTTTAGAAGTCCTGCGTGAGGACAAGAGAGAAGGAGAGGTCAGTCCCACAAACTGCATCCCTCGGGAGGCAGGTACCCCCGTGACCGAGAGGTGACACACCTGCTCTGTGCTCATGTCCCCCACCGCTGGCAGCCCGCACAGCACTGCAGGAAAAGCCAGTCATTGGCTCAAGTTTGCTACGCACATGGTGAATCCTCTCCCGTCACCCTAAAGCACGTCCCTCCGTTGCACACCTCCACTCTATCCCCCATATTCTACACGATCCTAAGTTCTCCTTCAACCTCAGAAACGCCAGGGTTAATATATGTTGCCTGCCCTCTCCCTAAAGAGAGGTTTAAAAACCGGTCAGTAAAACAGCTTTTCTGCTGCTCAAATCCCCCCAACTCCTCCTAAAATATGTATCTTTAGGTGCTGCATATTTATCTTCTCCCAGGGATGCATTTGTCATTTTATTTATCTCGCCGGATCCCCGCAGCTGCAGCTCGAGATCCATTTCATCCGTTGCGATGTACATTATCATTTTTCTTTTGCTGCAGAAGTGTCGCCAGAAATCCTGCCAAATCTCAAGCCCTATCTGTGCAGTTCAGCGCGGCTTGTTTGCTCCCTTCCCCGCCATCCCGCCCCCTCCCTGTTCCCCTGCTATCTGCCTCGGATATTAACGAGAGGTAATGAGATCTCAACTCCAGCTCTGGCTCCTGCGTTAAAAGACGGAGACAACCCAGAAGGCTGGAGCAGACAGAGAGGAGGGAACGAGTGGGTGAATGTGTGTGCGCGTCTCCACTTCGCCAAATCGCACAATTGTATCTTCCCAGAATATGGGAAGCCAAGGGGTGCGTGTGAGAGACAAGCGACATCTCGCACCAGCTCCCAGCTAAGCAGCCCTGTGATTAGCAGGATTGATTCTGTCAGCCTGCCACGCCAATGGTTTACACCAGCGGAGACCACAGCAAAAAACACCATTCTCCTTACTGGAAAAGATGCAGGGAGCTATAAATGATCTGAAGCAGCCAGGCTTGTGTGTTCCAGGCAAACCAACCCAACCCCAGCCCGCCACCCCAAAAACAAAGAAACGAGAGCATGCAAGCCAGAGCAGAGAGGAAGGCAGCTGGAGCAGCACATGGCAAGGACCATCCACAGTTCCTGCCCTTCTGCCGAGCCACAGATGATGCCCTCCCCTGCCTGTCCCCCGGCCCTCGTTCTGGTGGCTGTCCCCTTTTCCTGTGCCCTTGCTGTGTGTTGCTTTCCCTCTGGTAGGGGGATAGGGAAGGTACAAGCAGCCTCCTCTAAAGTCAGTTCTGATTCTAGTCAGAGAACCAGACTGCAGGGCGTGCCCAGAGGCAGCCAGACCGGCACCTCATCAGAAGGGGGCTTAACCCTCACCGCCAACCCGCAGCCTCCCCCCCGGGTCACTCCCGAGGCGCTGGGCAGAAGAGAAGTCTTTGAACCCCCTCCATCCTGCTGGCTCCACTTCCCTTTGATCTGCCCTCGTGCTTCCTGCTTTCCGGGCTGTCAAGTTCCGTTTGGAGTCGGTTCAGCCGAGCTTCTCCCAAAGCCACGGACCGGCAGCCGCAGAACCCACCCTCTGCCAGCAGGACTCCGGTCCCAGCGCCAAGGCATTAGGAGGAGGTGAGCTCCAAGCGCCAGGAGGAGGGATTTTTAATCACCGAGTGGAGGTGTCCCAGGGACATGGCCTGCCTCCTGGGACCTCGGCTTCTGGAAATGCAAACCCAACGCCCAGGCCCAGCAGACACACTGAGGCCGTGGTCAGCGGTGGCTACGCAGGAAATCAACAGGATGTTCTATCCAGGCGCTTGTTCCACCACACTGCACACACAGCACTAATTATCTGCAGAAAGGCAGGCTAGGATGTGGGGTGTCTGGAAGCTACAGGGCGCTTGGTGCCAGGGGCCTGCGGGACACGCTCCATTCCAGCCACAGCACCAGCTCTGGATGGCTTTGAGGCCCTCAGCAGCTGCTGGAAACGACGCAGGGAGCAAAAACTTTCATGCGTCTCTTGTTTATCAGTAAATGAACAGGCAGGAGCGAGCACGGGAGCTGCTCTCCTAGCGCAGAAGAGCCCATCCGCCAGTGGCAGCTAGGCAAGGGCCTAGCCAGATTCCAGGCACCCAGCCCATCACCCCGTGCCTGGCAGGTGCTGGTCTGCAACACTGCAGCAAGGAGCAGATACGCCTTCCACAGGGCCAATGGTTCCCACACTGAGAAGTCACCGCCAGATCAGCCAGAGGTGTCATAGCAACCAGGTGCATGGTCACTCACTAGCCAATGGTGTCTAAGCAGAGCAAAGATGCTTGCAGTACTGAGCAACGTGAGGGCAGCAAACCAACGCCAGTTCCCATACGCCACCCATCAACAGGGAGTTAAAAAAGGGAGCCGAGGGGGAACAGAGAGAGAGCAACATGTTCACTGAGCTCAGAGCGAAATTTAACTGTTCAGAACCAGTGACCCGCTGATACCTAAATACAAGCCATCCGGCTCTCCCGCTGCGCCAGGTATCAGCTGACACATACAAACGCACCCGGGCGACACCCATCAGAAGGCAGGGCAGTGCACCGGAGAACAGGGCTTGTTTGCAAGGGGACAAGGAAAGAGCACCGCTTCGTGGCACGGGCGCAAGGGGCCATGGGGAGGGACAATAAGTCCTGCTACATGTGCGAGGGGAAAGGGGCATGTGTGTTATTTTGTGGTGGGTGAAAGAGGAAGGGCTGGAGGAGAGAGCCCCATCTTGGGGTGGGCGCGTGAGGTTCTGTGGGGCAGGGAAGCACGTCACCTCATGGGGCACAGCTACTAACTCATGCCTGTTCTGGGAAACCCCATGCTGCAGAGCGAGAGCACCCAGAGCCAACCTGCATTCATCAGTCACGAGGACACATCTGCAGTAATTAGATGCCCCTTTGTACCGCTCCCACGTCTCCCACGGGAGATGTGAAATACAGAACTACCTCCTCACCCACCCTCATCCTCCTGCTGCCTTGAGACTTCCCTTTGCCCACAGCCCCTGAGTGAAACCAGGGCCAAAAACATCTGGAGAAATGCCAAGGGAAATCACCACTGGGAGAAAAGAGAGACCCCCTCCCACCAGCGCCGTTTCAAGCCTGCCCCAAATTTGCATGCCCCTAGCACAGGAAAGCGCCTTACTTGAATGACTATCGGCAGGGTCAGCTCTGGGAATCCGATGCTGTGGGCTTGGCCATGGAGATATTCGAGCGTAAGGTCATACAGCTGCTCGATGAGGCCATCCTGGGTAAGGGGGGGGGTGGAAGGAAAAAGAAATCAGATAAAACCAAATCCCAAGCCGCCTGCACTCTGCCAGGGCCCTGAGCTCTCTGGGGCCAGGGCTCTGTGCCACCTGGGGTCCTGTGGGTGGAAGAGAAACAGATGGGGATGCTAGGATGCGAGATAGGCCCATGTGAAGATCTCTCTCAGTACGCAGACCACAGAACAAGCCACCCTAAGAGGTGACACTGGACGCACTGCTCATGCCTTCTTGTGCCTCTGTCACCCCAGCTGAACAGGGTACAAACTCCACGTGGAATCCAGAGGCATCGGAGCTGGGGAAATAAACCCCTAACAAAATCCACCCCGGTGCGTAGCATTCACGCAAGGTTCATGCGCTTGGCAACATTCAGGGCACACCCGGAGTGTTGTGTAGGAGCAGTGCACACACGACTCCTCTCAAGGGCATGAACCTTGAAATCTCGCCCAAATGACACGAACCGTGAAAAGCCTCCCAGGACTGGGCTCAAGGCCCGAGACCAAAAAATGCGGTAAATAAATATTGGTAAATAAAAATATTATACAAAGCCAGTGTATTCCTTTTATTTGTTGGAGTATGTAATGCGCCGGGGGAGAGAAAAAAATAAAGGAGAGGGTGGAAAAGCTGACAGGCAGACCAGCCTGCTTGCTTGCTTAAAGCTTGTCCTGTCTTGTATTTGAACCGCAACACCGGTGCAACCATGCTGACTTCAAAGGAGCTGCCTAGGGATTTGTTTCGCTCACTCTGTACTAGGCATTAGAGCATGAACCCTGGGGTGGAAGGCAGGGGGAGGGAGGTTCCATGTGACAGGTAAGGGGGTGCCACATACCCGGAATGCCTTCTCCTGCAGGTTAGCATTGGACAGCTTCAAGATGACTGCAAAGTTAATGGGCTTGGCACTCATGCGGCCTGGCTTCTTATTGAAATCCACTTGCTGGAAAATCTGCAACAGAAGAAAATCCGGTGTAAAAATGATAAAACCCGCAGCGGGCAGAGAGAGAGAGAGAGGAAGAAAAACTAACAAGACCACAGCCTCGCTGAAAGGCCTGTGGGCCAGGTCCCAGATCAGCTGACGTCACTTGCAAACCTCCCATTGCCTTCAACAGCACAGGGCTGAGCCTGGGTGAGCGTAAACTGCTTTAAAGACAAAGCCAGGTGATGCTCCTCCAAGGCAGAGAAGGATTATCCACCATTGCACAGATGGGTAAACTGTGGCAGAGAGTAAGTGACTAAACCAGTCATACAACATCAGTGGCAGAGCTGCGACTACAACCCAGAAATCCCAAACCACCCCCCCACCCCACATTCCCCAGCTCTAACCACTAGTCTTCATTTCTTCCTAAATATCCTACTCATGCCCTTGGCAGATTGCAGAGCAAGTCCAGGATCAGACGTCTCATTTGGCTAAAGCTTTGGAGACCTGCACACAAAAGATGCGACAGAAGCATGCTGCCCAACATAACCCCTTCTTACGCAGAGATGCGAGTAATCAGAAGCTTGCTCCTGAGCAGAGCTGAGCCTTAAGAGGTCAAACAAAACACAGCCCAAGAGTATTTTCCAGTGGTCCCTTACAATAATGGGCTTCTCTACTGACAGCAAGACTTTGGGCTGTGTTTAGCACATGTTCATTCACGGACAGCCCACATCTATGCTCTTTTTTTCACTGCAACATCATTGTGACGTTTCCTAGGGAGCATATTTCACAAGCCACCCTTCATCAGCAGGGACTCCTTTTGCACGCTGCACCCCACGGCAGCAGAGGCTGCTGTGTCCATCATATCATGGCCTTGAAATAAGGGAGAAAGCGCAGATTGTTCTCCAGGGCTACATCTGCATCCACCCATTAGACCAGAGGTGGGAAAACTATGGCCCACGGGACCATCCTGCCCAGTCCCTGAGCTCCCGGCCGGGGAGGCTAGTCCCCGGCCCCTTGCCTGCAGCCCCCGCCCCTCCCCCCGCAGCCTCAGTGTACTGCGCCACCAGTGCTCTGGCCCGCCACTCCTTCCGGGGAGCGTGGCGGGCTCCGGCATGGTAAGGGGGCAGGGAGTCCTGGGGGGCAGTCAGGGGACAGGGAGCGGTTGGATGGGGCGGAGGTCGGAGGGACGGTCAGGGGATGGGGAGCGTGTGGGGGGGTTTGGATAGGCGTGGGAGTCCCAGGGGGCCTGTCAGGGGTGGGAGGTCCTGGGAGGGGGCGGTCAGGGAACGAAGAGCAGGGGGTGTTGGATAGGTCAGTGGTCCTGAGGGGGGCAGTCAGGGGGCGGGAAGTGGGAGGGGGCGAGGGCCAGGCTGTTTTGGGAGACACAGCCTTCCCTACCCGGCCCTCCAAATAGTTTTGCAACCCCAATGTGGCACTCAGGCCAAAAAGTTTGCCCACCCCTGCGTTAGACACAAGGGGAAAACCTGTCCCTTTCCGGGCACAGAGCAGTGGCCACACAGTGAGAGATCAAACCAGGAGCGCTCCGACAGCTCGCCCAGAACCCCAGGGCACAGGCATGTGTTATACTCAGCACACCGTACACGGGTTCTTCTGTGGGCTGACGTCAGCCCCCAGGGACAGGGGTCAGTAGTGCTTGGTTGCCCGCCACATGCCGCTGCCCTGCCTGAGATCTGCTCCCCACAGGAGTAAGACGGCAGCTCGCTCCCCCATGGACCATTGGCATCTCTGAAGAATCAGCCAGTGAGAGACAGTTTGGGGAAGTGGATACTTGTCCCCTGGCAAGAGGTCTAACTTCAGACAGGGCAGGCCACCATATGCCACCTCCAGCTTCTGGAGACACCCAGCTCAGGTGCCAATATTTAGCAGCCTCAGAATATTTTGCTGCAGGGTCTTCTACTCCGCCTTAGGGATTCCCTACCTCTTAAACACCACACCCTGAGGCTGCGCTCAAGCAACATGCATCCTCTGACTGTTCCTGCTCTGCACCCAGCCGTGGGAGCATCGCCCCCGGGACACCCCAGAGCTCAACCAGCATCGCAAGTGTGGGCAGAGGACTCTGGGTGCTGGGGCAAGAGGGTCCAGGTCACATGGCTGCCCCCAGGCCAGAAAACCACACAGTCAGCGATCGATTCTTTGCATTTGATTTGTCAGGCCAGGTTATCGGGGAGGAAGGGCCGAGCTCGGTGGCTTGTGAAAACAAAGAGCCCCTCTCCAGGGAATCGAAGCTACAAACCTCGTTATGCACAATTATTTCTTTGGCCAAAACAGCAGTATCGATCCCCTCAGTCAAATGCATGAAAGCGGAAGGCGTTGGGCTTTGTGGGACCGTGCATGCCGGCGGCCGAGAGGGGGGAAATGCAAGCAGACTTTTTGAGGCACTTGCCAGAGGGGTCAGGGAAACGATACGAACATTGGCCAGGCGGAAGGGACAGAGGCTAGCGACATGGCTGGGAGGGAGGGGCGAAGTGTAGACTCCCTGGGGCAGGCTGGAGAGAACACGGGGGGGGAGAAGGGGGGCACGACGACGGGGGACTAGAGGGCCAGAAGACTCACAGGCCAATGATCTGGCTGAAGTTGGGATAACATCTGTTACCCAGAGGAAAGGACGTGGCAACCTAAGGCGGTGCGAGTGGGCCATCTGACTTATACACAGGGTCACTCATTTCTACATCTAGAGGGTCCTTCTTATACACAAGTATATACGGTTCTCATTGCCAGCACCACCCCACAGCAGCCAATTTACAGCAATCCCTGCCACCCCGTCCAGTGCCCATTACCTTCACCTTGGGTCTCCGCACAGGCCAGCTAACTCCAGCCCACCATCCCACGGCTGCTGTCCAGAGCAAGTCTCACCCTCCCTTCCCCAGCCAACCCCAAGCCACATTCCAGGAGCATGGGCTCCTGCAGGGGCTTATCTCACACGTCTACGACCACCTCTCCTGTGTTATAAGTGCCGCGGGGCAAGGACCTTGTCTGTATGCCCACAAATGGGCTGGGCACCAGACACCTGTCTGCCAGGAACGGGACTGAGGACAAACTTATTCCAGAGGACACCTAGCACACTGCTGCAGTGGCAGTGGGTAGGGACAGGGAGTCAGGAAACCTGGAGCACGCACCCTCCATGGGTAACCTTGGGCAAGGCACGTCCCCTCTCTGTGACTCAGCTTCCCTAGCTGCGTGGTAGCAACAATGGTGCCCACATCTTTGGGGAAGCGCTTCAAGATCCATGGGCACATATGCCCAGCGTTCTCATTTCTCAAGTGACGCCTGCCTCGCCCGATATCCTTGCAGACAGAACTTTCCCCCTCTCCCCAACACCCACCGGCAGGGCGACTGGAGGCCCCGGAGATTCCCACCACAGCATGCTGGACACCTGAGATGAGGTCCTTACCGTTTTAAGTGTCAGCGGAGTGAAAAAACTCCTGCCTTTCTAAGCATGTCAGGGTTAGCCCATGCCCCCCACCTCCCTTTGCCCCCGCCGAGAAGCTACATTTAAATTGGCATACCAAGACTTCCTATGGGGAGATTTCCAAGCTGTTTACCTACACTTGCCTTCCAGCGATTGAGCCGCCAATTCTCCCACTGCAGAAACTAACGATTGTCACCAACCAAGGGAAGCACCAAAAAGGCATCGGGATCTCATGGCCTGTAAGGGAGGGGAAGAATCCAAAAAGCTGTCCCCCCTCCAGCCCCCTTCTCAGATTCTTCCTCTCCCTGCCCTTCCCCCTAAGAGGTAATTTTGGAAGGCTTCCCTCCCTCCCCCTCCTGGAGAGCAGAGACGGAGAGGAGCCGTCTGGGTTGCCTGCACGGGAAACAGAAGCCCTTGTCAAGATGAATCAGGGAGCCAGCTCTCATTTACAGTGGCAGGGGCTTGGGGAATTCCTGTGCCTAGAGGAATTGTGCAAACATTCAATCTGCCATCTCTGGAAGGCTTGGTGGTGACAGGGGCGGAGGAGGACGGGGGAGGCAGCGAGGGTTGGATTTCCTTGATTGCATGCAGGGGGAAATTAGCATGATCACCTCTCACCCAAAAAAATAAAACACACACCATGCTCCAGAGAATCTGATTTCTGGTACCATGCAGAAACTGCTCCAAAAGGCACAGGTGGCATCAAAGCCCGTGCATGGGGGCTTTCACTGGCACATAGCAAGAGTGGGCACAAAAAAATGGAGTCATGAACTCCAGAGCTAGCCCTTGGTATCTACAGACCCTCAGGGACCCGCCCATCCCCCCTGCTATGGAAACTGGGGTAAAATGGATCTTGGTACCCTGGAGTGTGATTGGAGGTTTGCAGGGGGCACCCACAAGACCTCAGGCCAGATCAGATCAGCTAAGTCACAGGTAAAAATGAGGGCCTACAAGGATGGTCTCGTCACTAAGGAACTGGATTGGGACTCAGGAGATCTGGATTCATTTCCCAGCTCTGCCACAAACCACCCAGTGTGACCCTGGGCAAGTCACTTAACCACTCTGTGCTTCAGTTTCCCCATCTGTACAACAGGGATAGTTCCTCACGAGGGATGGGAAGCGTCGTGAAGGCAAAGGTGTTCGGGATCATAAGGTGCTCGGATATTACCACGCCAAGGGACAGAGGTGTATTGAGGTGGGAAGAGACAGCTCTCAGAGACTCGATCGAGAACCTGGTGCATTATTTGCCGATACTAGGGGGGCGCTGGCTGGCTGCTGGGAGACAAGAGAGGTTTGCTGCATTTCAATCATCTTATGTTTCCATGGGGAAGGCAGCACTTTGAATAAGCACGCAGATAACACCCCCCACCAAACACTGCCACCTGGACGAGCTAAGCCTGAGCAGTGCCCCCCCCATACACACCAGCATCGGATGCGGTTGGAGGCTTGCGGAAGCCAGGAGGAAGTTCAGCGTGCAGCGCGGTAACGTCTGGCTAGGGCCTGATACAGAGCTTGCCACCGAAGTGGTGGTGGCGGCGGCTGGGGGGGAATGGAGCGGGGGGTGGGGGTGGGACACTATCTCCCAGAGCCTGAGAAAAGCAAAAACCACCACGCAGAGCCAAGGGGAGATGCCCCTATCGCGCCACTGGGCTGGCAGCGGCTCCCCAGAACAGACGGCAAGAGGAAGGAAAGCAGCGAAAAACTGAGCGGCCCACCCGAGCCAGGGAGCAGCGGGGGGGGCCCGGAGCAGAGCTATAAACGGCCCTGGTTTCCACCGGCTGAGAGGATGTGGTTTGCGAAGGACGTTTACAACAACATGAAACCGCAAGAGTCTTTGCTTCAACAGAACCCGATCAGCAACGTGCCCAGGGCTTGTTTGTTTGAAAAGCCCCAACCTTCTCCAGCCTCTCCCTCTTCCTCCTCACACGCTGACCACCAGGCCTCTCTCACCCCGCCCCTGGATCCGGTGGGCTCAGGCCGAGCGTGGAGCGCAGCCAGGCGCGGGGGAAGGGGGGCCGGGTCGTTAGGTCTGCAGGAAAGGAGGGGGGCGCTTTTGCTAGGAACGGTGCAAGGGGTGGTGTGAGGCGCTGACCGTTTGCCAGCCCCACCCCAACCCGAGGGGGAAGGGGGGGCTAAGAACAGACTTCACTTGCAGGCAGCTATTTTAAGCAGCCTTTTAGGTCTAACAGGCTTTTTCTGAAGTATAACTTCTTGGGCAGTTGCTCGGGGTGTTTTTTTCTTTTTCACTGAAGAATAGGTGGCTCATTAATTATATGTATTACGGCATTGCCTAGGCAATCCAACCGAGACCAGGCCCTGCCGTGCTTGGTGCTGTACACAGTCAGCCTGCCCCTAAGAGTTTACAATCTAACTAGACAAAAGGCAGGACTATGGCCCCCATTTTACAGGTGGGGGTACTGAGTTACAGATAAATTATGCAGCATGGGGAGTCCGTAGCAGAGCCGGGAATCGCATATCGATCTCTCGAGACTCATTCCAGTGCCTGAACCACCACCAGAGCATCCTTCCTTGGGCTCAGGGGACTGGAAAGAAAACCCTGTGGCAGTAGCATCCCAAACCCATGGCCATCTACGCGCGGGATGTTCAGAGGGCCTTGGTGAAAGCGATCTGGCAGGTTCAGTCCAAGTCACAGCAATGCTGGTGCTATCTGGGCCCGCCAAAGCCTGTCTGCACCATGGAAAGCAACCCCTTCCCACACCTACAGGTGGCCCCTGTAGCCCCAGGCCGTGGCAGCACATGAGAGATGCTTGGCCTGACACTACCTTTGCTAGGCCTATTCTGTGGACAGAGGCCTTCAGTCTCCAGGGCTGAGAGTTCTGCCCCAGCATATGCACAGAGCACCCACCAAAGACAGCTAGAGAGGAGCCTATCGACACTGCTCCTCCCATTGGAACCGCTGTTCTCGACTGCCTTAACACAAAGGCTTCCCTCTCCCCAGGCCACCACCCGCTCTTTTGTCCCCAGAGGGCCCCGGTCACGAGAGCCCAGAGCTGAGAACAAAGCTGATGTCTCTTCTTGTAGCTACTTTAAATGCAGATGCGAGAGTTATCCAAACTCAGGTTCTCCCTTCAGTTAGTTTGGGTACATTGTCACTGCAATTGCATTCCTGTGATGCATCCGATGGGATCTAGCGGCCAGCGGGGTTAGTCACAACTCAATATCTATGCCCAGCTGAGAGAAAAACATGTGAAGGAAGCAGAATTCTGCACATTAACTTTTAGAGGGAACATCACGACATAAGCAATTGTTCACACCAAGTGTCTAGAGTGTGGACTAATGATCACACTTAATGTTAAGGTTACACATTTCTAAATAGCTCACAAAGGGTGAATGTGCAAGTGGCATGTTGCAAACCTGCAGTCGGCACAAGTAGAATATGTTACGCATGGTTATAAGCACATCGCTCAAAGGTGCTGTAGATAGTTATACACCACCTATTAATCTGCTGGACCCTGTAACAGTTGAACACCTATTAATCAAGTACAAACTATGCATAAATATGTCCTTAATATAAAAAGCGCAACTGGATTTCAGCAATAAGGTCCTGGCATGTCAACCCCAATTCTGGCTCCAAGAAAGAGCCAACCCCCTGAATTCATATACCCTTCCACCCCCACATTTTGGGAAGGCTGGAACCCAGATCTCGGCTTTGCAACGTAAGCCTATCTCGAAGAGCAAGAGACAAATGTGAAGTTACATCTCCAACGTGCTCGATGAGGCATCTTGGACAGACCAAACGATGCAAGTCCAGTTGAACAAGGCTATAATTAACCACTGGAACCATTTACAAAGGACTGTGGTGGATTTCTCCATCACTGACAGTTTCAAACAGGAATTAGTTCAAGCTGGTGCAATGCAGGAGGTCAGACTAAATGATCACAATGGTCCCTTCTGGTTTTATAATCTACGAACAGGACACCCGCAGCCTCAACACAGACAATTCCTTTCACAAACACAATAGGCAGCGTTTGCTGGGGGTGGGGGCATGCCCTGGAAAGGGGAGAAACAATAAGAATCCTTCAAGGATGGCACAGTGTTACCCGCAGAGCAGGAGCAAGCTGCATAGTGCAGGGCATCCCCAACTCTGCATCATCTGGGCAAGGGCTCATTCCCATCTGGAAGCTGCCACAGAGATGCTTTTTGTCCATCAGGTCTTGACACTCAAAGCAGCCCCCTAAGCTGTAACGTAGATGGTGAAAATTCAACCCTATTTATCAAGGATGTGATCCAGCATATATGACGCTGCTTGCCGGGGCTGCAAGGAGCCGACCAAGCGTGCAGCGTGAGCAGCCGTTTGCAGATGCTAGGGGGAGTGTATGTTTAGACAGCTTTTGTTTGTTGCTGTTAGAGGAACAGGAACTGATTTACCTCCAGGATGAATGGCAGAACCGGCATGAAGGTCCGGGTGTTCTCGGAGAGCAGCGTGAGGGCCCTGATGCAGTGCATCCGCAGGGGGTAGAAACGAGCTGTGGGCACCAACCTGGAGAGGAGACGGAGGGAAGGTTACTGGGGAATTAAACCTACAGTCTTCAGGGCTAAAGACACAGGCCTCTCCCACTTGAGCTGAAAAGGCAAATTGTTTTAGCTCGGAGTAGGAGGCTGTTAGGGCTGCACAGGCTGGCCCACAGAGGGAGACCCGATATCATGTTCTACGCCAGCAGAGAACACAAGGATTGTAGCGCCTCGCTCATTTGAACACCCCGAGTTCTTGCAACCAGGATCCCAACTCCTCAGTTTCCTCCTTCTAGGTCGGTGGTTCTCAACCAGTGATCTGCGCGTGGGGGAGTCCTCCCACCACCACTGGGGAAACAAGGGCTGAGGTTTGCATCAGTAAGTGCATGCCATGTAATTTACAATCACAAAAGCCACAATCATAATTAGCCGCTGCAGCCTTGGCTGTCTCAGTAGAGGCAACGCAGGGCTTATGGCTAAGGAAATTGAACTAGGAAGGTAACGGCCCAGTCTCTCTCTGGCCCACCTCAATTCATTAGCGCATACGCAGCACCTTCATCCCAGAATCCTCTGTTTCCATGGCAGCCCCATTTCATAAGTGGGGACACAGAGAAGAGGAGCGACTCAGCCCGCAACATGCGTGAGGAGCAGAACCAGGAATGAAGAAACTGACTCGGGCTCCTCTGTTTTCATCACAAGGCTGAGGCATCTGATCCACCAGCCCCTTGCTATGAATGAATTGCACCTAATAATGATGCTTTTAGTGCTAAGAAAGGTGCTTTTTAATGTGGTTCCCGGAGAACAGCTTTGATTCTGAGACGTGAACCCCGAAAAGAGAGACCACTGAGCAATGCAGCAGAGAGAATCTGCATCAGTGGGCGACATAAATCACTCCCTTTTTCTCCCCCCACCTCCACCAAATAGTGAAATAATCATCACTGGATCCATTATGGAAATAAATCTATTTTGCACCCGCATGCTGGCACCGCTGGAGATGACGAAAGCCTTCCTCAGGAATTAATTGATCGAGGGATAAACCTGTTAAAGGTATAGATTTATTGTAAACCCAGACCATTAATTTCAGAGTGCTCCGTGGAGCAGCAATCAGCCTAACCTCCCAACGGCTGGGACGGAAGCGGAATGAGAAAAGCAGCAGGGCCCCAGAGTACGCTGGGGTGGGGGAGGGCTGGCTCGTCCCTCCAAGGCCCAGCCAGGCGTCTAGCTCAGGCTGCTGAGTTTACAGCTCATGCCTCCCCTTGCAAAGGGGCGCGCTCCCTAACCTTCCCCCACCCCGAACGCCTGCCCAGCTTCTCCTGTGCACCAGGGCCCAGCAGGACATCAACAGCCTGACAAGGATTATTTTCCACTCGCTGAAACTCCTGTTACGCTTCTGGGTCGCCGCCATCTGCCTGACGGGGAAGGCTGCAGGAAGCCCCCCTCCTACGTCAGTCTAAGCCCAGCCAAGCGGCGGGCTGTTCCCGAGATGCCAGCGTATCTCCTCTCCCCATGGAAAGGGGTGCTTCGGCCTCTCACACGCACAGCCCGGAGGAGCTTGGTGTTTATTAAATGTGCTGGAAGGGCCCCAAAGTAGGTCGGACTGGACAGTCCCAGGGTAAGCCAAAAGCTGCACAGAAATGAGGGGGCACTCCAAAATGGGGGGGGCAGGAAGAGGCGCCTGAGACAACAGAAGGAATTGGAGGAGCTCCAATGGAGCAGTCTTCTCCCTCTGTCCCAGTGTCCGGAGAGCCCCAGCCCAGCCATACCCCCTGCACCCTTTTAGCTCTTTATTTGCAGGAGCGATGTAAGCAATCCCAAGGGACGCCCCCAGCAAACCGGGTCCTCCCGCCCCTTGCAGCTGGGCCGGCATCGCCTCTGCTTTCCCTGGCCTGGATCCCTTCTGCTCCCAATCACGTGCAAGTTCAAGCCGCACTGGGTCCATTTCTCCGAAGCATCCTTCTGAATACATTTTTAATGTGTTTTATACGCCGGAGAGGGGGTGGCGGGGGGGGGGGGGGGGAGAGAGGAGAGAGAATAAGAAAACAAGGGAGCTAATTCTGAGGTTAGCAGGCAGCCCTCTGCTACTAGTTATCTTATTTAAGCACATTTTAAATTCTGCCTTGGTCCCCGCCTGGAGCAATAAGGCTTCGACGGATGGTAATTTCTCCCCAGTCCCCTCCTGTAATGAGGTTGTGCATGGGAAGGAACTGCACACCGACTGCCCCCCCTCCCCCTATTTGTCTCTGTCCATCAACCCTTTTGCAGGAAGACAGTGCCACCTTCGGGTAGAAGGAAAAGAAAAAAAATAAAGGGGGAGAAATTATTTTCTCCAGGGTTTCGGTATTATTTTATTTGCTCCTGTGCGACGCTAGTTTCAAGATATGCCTGTGACCAACCTGCTGAACCCAGACCAGAACATATTTAAGGTTCCAGCATGAATCCCCCGACGCCGAATACGACAAACACAGAACAACCCGAGAGTAAAGGACGATAGCGTACTCCCTGCATCCTGCAAGGATGCCTGCTCATAGCCGCCAGATACTTATCCATCCTTAATGCTAGCAGCCCCACTCTGGGGGTATATCAGGGCCCTTTGAACAGGTTAAACTCCCCTTTGCACTCACTCAGCCAATGCGCCCAGATGGCACGGAGCCCTACCCAGATTTTCATGGGACCTGCTCAGGTGGATCTAAGTCATCATCACTGTTCCTGACAGCCTTCTTTCCCCCAGGCCGAGCAAGGCTTAATGATTAAACCCTCAGAGGCTCTAACTCGACAGACTGACCCTACCCAGAGGGGCGCCAAGCAGATAGGGTGTTATTTCCCCACAAGACAAGGTTTTATTTGCTAAAGAGCCAGGGATGGAGAAATGGGCAAGAACTGGAATCCTTTCTTTGCAGTACGACGGCTTTAAAAATAAAAATCACCCCAAGGAGCTGATGAGCATTTGGGCGAACCTAACTTCACGCTTTCTTCTGCACACTCCTCCTAGCACTGTTCCATGCCCCCGAGAGCGAGCATGTAAGCAAAGGGGAGCAGGTGTAATCACTCCTCTTCTTTTAAAGACCCTAAGGCCAGATCCTCAGCTGGCGCAACGGGGCACAGTGCCACCAAACAAGCTATGCCAACTTACACCAGCTGAGGATCTGGCCCTACATTTGAGAGAGAGTAAAAGATATAAACCCCTGCGAAAGCTAAATGGACTGCATCGTTCCCCTCCCCCACTCCCCAGAGAGCCCCAACCCCTAAACACACAACGCTCAGCAGCTGCATCCCGCCACTGATTGAGATGCTGATGCTGATTGAAGATGCCTACGGCAAGTTGCGGCGCAGGAGAAATAATCCAACAGCCCACGTGGGAATCCCACCAGCGTGTGTATGTTACCCATAAGGAAGGGGGTGGGAGGGCGGACAGAGAAGCGTGCAGGAGCCTGGTCCCTCCTGAATGTTTTGCAGGCCCTTGGCACTTCTCACTGGTACCCCCTGCTGTGGTCCCCGATGGACCCTTGGGTTTCATTTCTGCTCTGTTACCGGTGCTCCAAAAAGGCAGCTGCAACCCAGGGCCCCTGGAACTGCAGGACTGAGTCTGGCAGCGCAGCCGTAGCAAGGGGACTAAGGAACGAGACCCCCATGATTTACCACACTGCGTTCGCTCTCTTACACGCAGGACTTCTGACAACATCCGCCCTCCCTTGTGCCCCAGCCTGGATGTACCACTGGCTTGCTCACCAAGGGACCTAACGCAGGATCTGTTCCCAGCTCTCTCCAACCCAAAGCCCATTTCCTGACGCAGTCCCAAACCCTCATTGTTCTCGTTACGTGCTTGCTGTATGGTGCGCCAGGAGGCTCTGTACAGAACACATGCCCGCAAATTCTGTTTGCTGCTCTCCCTGGGACTTTCCAAATTCACCTTTCGGTGGCCCTAGACAGCTGATTTATCTGCCCGGACAGGTGAAAAAGTGCCTAGGTTTGTCTGCAGGACAATTAAAGTGCTGTAGCAGCAATGGGACACTTGGGGGGATGGCGGGGAAGGTAAGAGAATCCCGACAATTATTTGAACCTGTTTATCTTCATCACCCCTGGGAGCCCCGAGACCAGCCGGGCGGCACTGGAGAGCTCAGATTCTGGTTACGGCGCTAACAGGATTTCAGAGATGACCAATGTTTCAAAGCACAGGGTACCTTTTTCCTTCCAAACCTGGGAGGGTAGGGAGAGGGAGATTGACTCAAGTTCTCAGCAGAAGAGAAGAGAAAAGAGAGAAAAGGTCACACTTCTTCAAGCCCAGATGTTGCCAAATACCCACAGAATCCAAATATCGACAGGGAAGGCACTCAAGACGGCAGAGTTAGGAAAGCACCTAACTACAGCTACATCTGCGCTACACACCAGCGTCGCCGCGCAGAGAACACGTAGCAGGTTGCGTCCACACAGCGACGTGCAGCGCAAGCGAAAGGCTCTGGCAGAAGGGAGATAAAAGGGAAAGCCTCCTTCCCTGTCACTGGAGTCTTTCCCTGGAGCTAACAGCAGTGTAGAAGGGGAATCATGGCTTAGGTGAGTAGGTTATATACTCGCATGCATACCCACACCCCGTCACACGTGTCTAAGCCATGCCTCACCGGCTACCCTGATATTTATATCCCTGGAGGGTGGGCTATGCAGGTACGTAGTCTACAGGCTGCTGAAAGAAGCATCCAGGGTAGATGTACTTTATCTGTAGTTAAATCTGGGTCTGATTCCTGACTCTGCCACTGATTCCCAGTGTGACCTTGGGCCAGTTACTCCAGATCTCTGTGGGGAGGGCAATCCTTCCTTCCTCCCACCCTGGGTCTGTCTTATCTGTTTACACTGTAAGCTCTTTAGGGCAGGACCCATTTCCTATTTTACATCTGTACAGTGCTTTGCACAACAGGGCCTTGATCTCAGTTGGGCCCTGCAGGCTCTACTACATTATTATTATTAAACGATTACCCCACCTTGCTGAACTCACAGTTGCTCAGATTTAAGAGAGAGCCCAAGATGAACTGTGAAAAGCAGTGGGGCAAATTTATCGCTGGTGTGACTCCACCAACTTCAGGAGAGTTGCGTCAGGGTTGAATTTGGCCCATTATGCCTGTCTGCTGGAAGTAGGCGAATAGTCATCACGCGACCCGAGTTCTCCCGTCACACAACCGGGTTTTTCATTGGTATGCAAATAAAAGAGAAAATCAGAGGCTAATTACGCTCGGAAGCTCCCAAGTCAACAAGGCTTCAATCCCCCTCTGACAGCAGCTCAGCTCTGCGACGCACCCATTCAGGTGTTTGCGCATGGACAGCTCTCTCTTCTCCAGGGAAATAAAAGGAGATGTGTCACCTTTGGGAATAAAAACCTAGCGCCATAGCAACGCTGCCTCCGGCTGTCGCTGCTCTGCCCGGGACCAGGTGTGCAAATAAATACGAGGCTGCTTGCACCTCAAGCTGCACAAGCGCACGACACGCAGACAATCAGAGCAAGAGTGCCCGGCGCCAGGGTATAAAAACCCCACGGCCCCTCTCAATTCACCTTCTCCCTCTCTGCGGGGGTGCCAGACGCTTATTCCTGCAATGGGATAGCCGTGAGAGCTCGTTCGCATTTCCATGCACGAGCCCTCACAGGCACTGCATGGTTTTTAACGTGTTTATTTACCACACTGGATTTTTGCCTACGGGCTGACACAGTTCTCAGTGCCACCAGGCCACGAGGCATCAGATTCGATAAGCTCTGGAAGACTGGCCTGGGCCAGTAAGTGGACGGGGGCGCAGTGTTGCTGGAAGAGCTGTCAGTGACAATCTTTCCTGAAGGATGACCCAACACTCTCACAAATCTTGGGAGACAGGCCAGTCCTTGCCTACAGACAGCCCCCCAACCTGAAGCAAATACTCACCAGCAACCACATACCACACAACAGAACCACTAACCCAGGAACCTATCCTTGCAACAAAGCCTGTTGTCAATTGTGCCCACATATCTATTCAGGGGACACCATCATAGGGCCTAATCACATCAGCCACACTATCAGAGGCTCGTTCACCTGCACATCCACCAATGTGATATGTGCCATCATGTGCCAGCAATGCCCCTCTGCCATGTACATTGGTCAAACTGGACAATCTCTACGTAAAAGAGTAAATGGACACAAATCAGATGTCAAGAATTATAACATTCATAAACCAGTCAGAAAACACTTCAATCTCTCTGGTCACGCAATTACAGACATGAAAGTCGCTATTTTACAACAAAAAAACTTCAAATCCAGACTCCAGCGAGAAACTGTTGAATTGGAATTCATTTGCAAATTGGATACAATTAACTTAGGCTTGAATAGAGACTGGGAGTGGCTTAGTCATTATGCAAGGTAACCTATTTCCCCTTGTTTTTTCCTACCCCCCACCCCTCTCAGACGTTCTTGTTAAACCCTGGATTTGTGCTGGAAATGGCCCACCTTGATCATCATACACAATGTAAGGAGAGTGGCCACTTTGGATAAGCTATTACCAGCAGGAGAGTGGGGTGGGAGGAGGTATTTTTTCATGCTTTGTGTGTGTATATAATAAGATCTTCTATACTTTCCACAGTATGCATCCGATGAAGTGAGCTGTAGCTCACGAAAGCTTATGCTCAAATAAATTGGTTAGTCTCTAAGGAGCCACAAGTACTCCTTTTCTTTTTGCGAATACAGACTAACACGGCTGTTACTCTGAAACCAATCTTTCCTTCAAGTCAGTAAAAAAAGGGCCACTGCCCAAACTAGGGGGCACTGTACTCCCGGCAGAACACTTCTTGGAGGTTTTATCCTCTCACACGCCCCGAGGGTCCCAGGACACTCTTTGCACATGGGGGGGGGGGGAGGGGAAGAAGGAGCACTAAAATCAGACCCAGACACCAAGGTTAACCCGTGTCATTAGACTATACTTCCTCCAAGTCTACTGTCCTTTCAGTAGGCGACAGTATAAAGAAAGGGATTACCCAAAATGGCTTGGGGACATCCAATGCCTCTAGATAATCAGAGCCTGGATAAGAAGAGTTTCAGATTCAGAATGAAGCTGGAGAGCCATCTGTCTTGGATGGTTTAGACACAACAAATCCCGCATCTGGGCCGGGAGTGAGACTAGCTGACCCTTGCGGTCCCTTCTAACCCTATGGTTCTAAGGAACAGGCTCATCATTCCGATAACCAAGGGGTCGGCTGCGATCTCCCCGTCCTGTCTGAAGTGGCTGTGCGCTCTTATGCTGCTGCTGGGTTCCACCCCAGAAGCGGCTGCATTTCAGCAGCGGATGAAGTGGCCACGATGTAGAGTTTATGGCCCTGACCCAATCAGTGCCCATGGAAGTCAATGGAATGACTCCCAGTGACTTCTAACGGGCTTCTCCCCCGATGAAGGAAGCAGCTTCACTATGGTGCTACGGCGACGCAGCTGCGGCGTTGGGGCGTAGACATTATCCTTAGAAAGGCAGTAGCAGGCAGGGCTTATGTCCCATAGCAGAAGTTCAGCACGCACCTAGCGCTGATGCTATTAAGGGTACATTACATTGTTCAAAGAGGAACCCTTTGGATAAGGCACGACACCAAGAGCCCATCTGCCCTGTTCCAGCCAATACACAATGCCCTCTTCTCCTGGAAACTGGCTCTGATACCCAACCCTGTGTGAGCCCGACCCCGTGTGAGCTGCTGCACAGCACATTAAGTGCTTTCCCTTCTGCTTCTGAAGTCCCTGTATTAACAGGGCTTTGCAGCGTGCTGCAGCCTGGAGCGTATGAAAAGTGTGAATGTAAACACAACACAATGCTGGGAGAATGCAATTCACGTCACCCTCCTTTGTCTGCAGCCCTCTCCGAGAAGCTGGACAACAGAATAACTTTCCCCATCGATTTTGCTAGTTACTATTTGGCAAACGTTGCTTCCACCTTCCTGCTGCGGCTCTCATGCAGGGAGAAACCAAGCTAGCTCCGTTTCAATTACCTCAATTTCCTGTCTACAAGCAACTCTGCTGATCCAGCAAGATTGGGCACAGTGCTGGGGCTTGCAATGGTTAGCTGCTGCTGCAGTGCAAGAGGTGTGCAGACCTCGGGTTAGGGAACCCAGCCTAGCAGACTGGCCTCTAGGTGGAGCCTCAGCTTGCTAAGTGGCCTCAGTGGCAACGGGCACCTCACAAAAGGCATAGGAGATCTTACAGACTTGGGCTCCGGGTTGCCAGAGACACATGCCACAGTGTAGACCAGCCACAGCAAAACCCCCATCAGTACATCTCAGAGCACGTTACACATGTGGTCAGTATCATGACCCCCGCCTGGCACAGAGAGGGGACGCAACTTGCCCAAGCTCACCCAGCAGGGAAGTTGCAGAGCCAGGAATAGAACCCAGGTCTTCCAGGCCCTGGTCCAATGCTCTATCCACTAGGCCACACTGCACATATGACGATGATTGGGGGGGGGGGTAAGAACTATTCCCACAAGAGCTTGCTGTAGCGTGGGGACCGTTTTACAAGTGAAGAGGCCAGGTAAGTTACAGGAGCGCAAGGGGTTCCCGAAGCTCCCGGTTGCAGGCCAGCCCATTACAAAACAGGATAGAGCAAAATTACTGCTCGCTCCCTGCTCAGGTTAAAAAGATGTGGGCTGGACTAAGGCCCAGGTTACTCATTTCAATAAGGGACTGGGCTGCTTTGGTTTCTTTTAGAACAAGAAATCACAACAGGTCTATGAACGCAGGCACTCGGTGGGAAGTGCAGTGGTGCTGGGATCAGCTGTTCTGTTAGCCTTCACTTATTCTTAGGCACCGTCTGAGCCTGGCACTCCGCTACGGCCTCAGGTGGCCCAATGTGAACCCCAAGGTGAGATGCTCACCCTGGCTCTGCCACTGCAGGTCACAGTTTATCCCCATTTTACAGATGGGGAAACCCAGGCACAGAGCGGTGAAGTGACTTACCCAAGATCCCCCAGCGAGCCAGTGGCTGAGCCTAGAACAGAACTCAGGTCTCCTGAGTCCCAGTCCAGTGCTTTAGTCACTACGCCACAGATGTGGTCATACCAATAAGCTCAGTTAATGGACACAAAAGTAGCTTGATAAAGCCTCATAGTAAGTTCAAGCAACATGGCAGCAAGTGATTTCTAACAGGGGTGCTTCAACAAATGACAGCTCACGAGAGCAGCCCCCCAGTATGCAATAGGACAGTCCCCTACAACAAAGGGTTAAAATCTATACGTACCCTCCCTGCCCATCCCCTATGTGACTATATGGCCACATCTGTCACATGGGAAATCAGAGCCCAGTGTTTTATAAGGGCGGGGGGAGAACTATCCGTTCCTACTTACTTAATGCAGCCAATGATGACCTGGGTCAGAGGGTAAATTAACGGCGCCATGATCTCGCTGGGGTAGATGGTGCTCAGGACCCGACACCAGAAGAACAGGCAGTGGATGTACTGCCAGTTGTAAACAGACTGGTAGTTCTCCTACAGAAAAAGGAAAGGCACACACGCTTGGCAAACGAATGGCCGAGACAGGAGCTGAACCTCCTTTCCGGAGCGCGCACGCAGGCTCCTTTGTATTCGGAGGCAGTGCGGTCTAGCAGAAGGAGCACACAGCTGGGAACCGGGGACTCTTGCATTCTAACCCTGGTTCTAGCAGCGACTAGTTACGTTAATCTGGGGAGAGGCGGGGCTGTGCGGTGAAGGCCCTAGTATGGGATTCAGGAAGACAGGATGGCTAGAGGTTTGCACAATGCTTTGGAAATGCTAAGTACTGCCCTTGGGGTGTTGTTCCTTGCGGCATTTATCTGCAGCTATGCTTCACAAGTGGAGCTCCGTCTCCTTAACACCTCAGCCCCCAGCATATGGAGGGGCAGGGCCATGCTGTGTATGGGCCTTTCCCGTCCACTGGCTAAGGGGGACAAACCCTGATCTCCCATGGGCAGCCAGGCTGGGAGATCCTTCTACATCTTTGCTGACTCTCTCCCTGGTCCACGCACTCTGGAGGGAAGAAAAATAAACCTCTAAAGCTACAGGGCAGAACCAGCTTCCCCCAGCAACTGTCCCCTAAGGCTCCCGCTGAACCTACCTCCCCTACCAAGTGACCTGCAGAACCACTAGGATTTCATTTCCCCAGGCAAAGCAGGACACAGGGCCCAGCTGCTGCCACCAGGGGGCTCTGATTACTCCTTCAATTGCAATATTAAAAGAGAAGCTCCATCGCTCGGGTACCACGAGGACGAGGACGGGCAGCACTTTTGAACCTCAGGGAGCGTTACTGCTATTCATTTTGAAGACGTGCCGACGTGCACTCAGGGTCAAAGAGAGCCTCATGCAGCCATGACCGGCCCGTCCAGCACACCCACCTCCCAAGAGTTTACAGACCCAATTACAAGGGGACACCGCAATAGCAGGTTCCTTTTACAGAGCCCAGGGAACACAAAAAAGCTTTATTTCTAGGTACAGCCTGCATGTCAGCCCAGGAGCCGCCTTCCTAGTTACCAGACAAAACAATGCAAGAGGTCACTTAGGTAATTAATACTTGCCATGTCACCGCATTCTCAGATCACCCAGGCTGGCTGAGCCAGCCTGAGTGGTACTGCAAAGACCGGGCCACGCCTCTACCCAAGAGTTAGGTGTTTTTTTCTAGTTTCAAAATGAACTTGGGAAGTGTCTCCCCTCCCTGCCTGGTTCTGAGCAGCCCGGAACACCAGAAAAAATAAAAACCCTCCATGAAAGAGCTATTCTCAGCCGGTGTTTCCCACCCAGCAGGAAGCACCAGAAAGTCCACATGGAAGCCAGTTCTCCGGGGACTTTTCAACCAGAGGCTGCAGGCCCAAGAAGCTCGGAATTCGGAGAAAAATCCCAGCTGCTGGCAACTTCCACAGCTGCTCCTAGTGAGGGGCCTTTGGCTCCAAATTTCTCTCACCAAATGAGATTCTTTCTTTTATCAGCTAAGGGTGATAAACTCTGACGACTACGGCTCGTCTCCTCTCACATGTGCTTGAGCAGTGTGTGCATGGAGTGGACAGTGGACTGCCTGCTTGTAGCATTCCTGAATTACACACAAGCCCAACACCTTGTGGTAGGGCTTAGGTAAACATTCCCCCCTTCGGTCAGGTTGCACGCCCGTCCATGCGGCTCGGACCAGCTGATGGCTTCTGTAAGCACCCGGTGCTCATTTCACACTAATTGACTTGTTGTTGGGATTTGGGCATACTGGTCGTGCCGCTCTAATTTAATCTCTCCCTCCGCCCCCACTTTCAAACCCCTCCTGGGAAACCAACCAGATTTGGGGACTGTCTGGTCCAGGGCTGAAGGTGTAGGAAGCCAATACAATCCAATTATGGGCATATGCCCAGGCCCAGACTTTGCTTATCTCGGCTGGATTTATCCCTATGTCTGAGCATCTAGGAGATTTAAGTGGTAACCAATCCTGCAGTGCACAGGAGCAACCGAACCACTAATCCGCAAGGGTTTGTTTTCTCAAACCCGGGTAAAGACAGGATTAGCAATCTGACAGTGTAAACACGTCAGACTGGACAGGGCACAAATCAGGCCTGCTTCAGAGGGACTTAGCTGCTTGCCTCAATGAAATTACAGAAATGGCCTGGGCAGGTGACACAGGCTGATGGGGAGATGTACCAGGCAGACACCGCAGTTGGAAAGAGCCACAAATAAGGGGCAGTTTATAATCTTCTGTGCTCTGGGTTTTGCTAAGCAGCTGAAATGTTCATTTCACATACACGGCAAGGCGAAGGAAAGGAGATGCCCAGGGTGAGAGAGAGAGAACATCTGCCAGGATCTACATAGCTTTGGAAGAGAGAACTACCTTGCCAGTATTTGCTCTCCACCTCCTTGCTAAAAAACCCAAACAGCGACATAAATGAAAGCGTTTATCCTCCCATGAGCAGCTAGCAGAACTCTGGGCCCCTCTTTCCTTTGGCAGAGCAGCCACCTGCTGGCTCCTTAGCGCATCATGAAACAGGCTGGTCCCCTTCTGACTTGGCTGCCTGCTTCGTGAAACAAGTTCCTACCAAGCCCAATGCTATCAAAATCCCACCGGCACTAACTTCCCCTGAATTCTCCAAGGATGTCCCCCATATGCCAGCTGACTTTCCCACCATGTACTCCAGTGGGGTCCCTAACACGCACCAGTCAGTGCTCTCCCAGAGGTGCTAGAATAATTTGTATAGTGGGGGTGTTGAGAGCCATTGAATCAAACTGTAAATATTGTATATAATGGAGGCTCCAGAGAAAGGCATTTCCTGGGAGTGACACCAGAACATGAAGTACGAAATCATCCGCCCACGCCCCAAGGACTCTAAGCTTCCCCAATTCCGGTAGGGAGTCTCTGTCAGAGAGAGAATCCAGATCCAGTCTCTATTTACACAGTGCCGTTCAACCCCAAAGAGACTGAAGCACTTTGCAAAACACACACAGGCAAGTCACTTCTCCCACCACTGGATTGGCCCAGGCTAGGCAGGTGCACAACTCCCCAGCAGTTGGGAGTGGGGTGCACTGAGCGGGAAGAGGTAATTAGCCAAGGATGCTGGGGCAAACTCCTACTCATAGATCTTTAACCGTCTATGCTGAGCAGACTGACCCTGGTTTTAAAGGTCTCATCTACACAGCCTCCCACCCCCTTCCCAGCGCCGGGCCTGGAGCACAGCTTGCCTAAAGAGACGAGATGCCCTTGCTCAGAGTCCAGCTTAAGGGTCCAGGGTGAACAGGCATTTCAGCCGCGATGCTCCAACAGGGCAATGTGCTCCTCTCCTTGCCACGTCTCCCAAATGTAGTGACCAGCGGCATTGAAGCAGGGACCGGGATTTTTTTTCCCCTGTCTCACCATGCACAAGGCCACACATCAATCTGAGTTAAAGCCGACGTTGTGGGTGCGTAACAGCAGCTTGCAAAGCTCCCCGCATGGGCTTGTTCACCGAGCTGGGGTTTGGAACCTACCTTCTTCTTCACAGTCATGGCGCTACGCAGATGAATGGCAAGCTGGCGAACGTAGATGAAGGCGTGCTGGTAGGACACCTGCGTGTCCAGGGCGTACATCTCCGTCAGGGTGCGCTGCATGAAGTTGATCATGGGGAGGACGTTGGGGGAGGTGAACCTGGAGTTCTTCACGTAGGAGATGTACATTTGCTGCAGGAAAAGGCAAGGCACGAACCAGGAGTCAGAATGAAAATCCAGGCAGGGAAGGAGCGCTCTCCAACAACCCTCAGCCAAAAACTCGCCACCACCTGGCTTCCAGCACATCCGTGCTCGGGACAGGGGCCAGCCTGAGTGCTGCCCACGCCCTAGGATCCTTGCATGCCGGTATGTCTACACGCCATCGGAGACAGAGCAGCAGCATAGCCCCAGCTCACAGAGGCAGATCACATGGCCTAGCAGACGGTGCACTGGGCTGGGACTCAGGAGACCTGGCTACTACTCTCAGCTCTGCCACTGGCCTGCTGGGTAATCTTGTGCAAGTCACTTTACCTCCCAGTGCCTCAGTTTCCCATTTGCAAAATGGAGATTATGCGTCTGGCCTCCTTTGCAAAGCACACTGAGATCTGCAGATGTTAACAGCTAGATATTACTGTTATATTATAAGAGCACACCCTGCCATTACCTTGAGCACGGGGTTCAGGTACAGCTCCTTTTTATGGCGGCAAATCTTGTTCAGTACCAGGAAGGCCAGCACTCTCACTGTTTCTTCGCCCGTGCTCCACAGACGGATGGCTTGCTAAAGAGGAAAGGAGGGAGAGAGGCTCGTGTGAGCAAAAGGACAGGGTCCCATCCCATCAACAGAGAGGCCAGAGCTTTCCCTGACCCTTCATTTCGGAGAGACATAGAGGAAGGGCAGGTTGTGCAGCCGTCAGGAGCTCAGCACTAACGGCCATCCCATGCCCACAGCCTGGCTGTGAGCCACCTCCACGTTACGCGCCAAGATCAACGCCCTCAAACACACCTGTCTGCTAACGTCAACAGGGGCTGCATGTGCTCAGCGCCCCTGAAAGTCAGGCCACTCAGATGTGGAGGCCAACACATGGACTTCGACGCCTAGATCTAGGCATCTACCTTTGAAGTTGAGTCAAACTTCCCCCCAGGCTTTTCCTGACCAAACTAGAAGCCTCTCTTCTAGCTACAGGCACCTCTGTGTCACACAACGCTCTGCCAACCCTGTGAAAAGGAGGTCATCTGCGTATCATGTCATTTTACACAGAGCACACCCAATACTCAAGGCCAGAGCCAACCTGACTGTGGTTCCTGGAAACCAAATGCTCTCCAAACACTTCTCAATCCCCACCCTGGCCTTAAAGAACAGACAGATGCCCAACACGCAATACAGAGGCTTACGAGCCAGGATTTTGCTGCACCACCTCAGATCACTGCCTTATCCAAGTCCAGTATTAAGATGCAGGATGTGGCTAAGAGAACTGGACCAGAACACAAGAGACCTGGACTCGATTCCTGCCTCTGCCACAGACTCCCTGTGGGATGTGGGGCAAGTCATTTACTCTTAGGACCTATGCTCCCCATCTGTCAAATGGAAATGATCTATTTAGTTTAGTTTGATTGCCAGCTCTTTGGGGCAGGGATTCTCTCTTACTAGGCATCCGGTAGAATGGGACAGTGATCATGGTTGAAACCTCGAGAACACACATTGTAAGTATCCCATCTCTCACAGCAGCTCAGAGAGGCAAAAATCCCCTGCAGAACCTGATAAATTGTGCAGAACAGAAAATTCCTCCCTGACAGTGCTAGTGAGAAGCCTCGAAACAAGTGATTTAAATTACCCTTATCTCAGCATGCAGCACCACAAACATCACCGGCCATACATGTCTCCAGCTCGGCTCGCCTTCTGCTCTGTCAGACCTCTCTGATTTAACGCTCCCGTTGCCCTCTTGCCCACACGCCACTCCTCCTCCCGCTCTGTCACCCACAACTGCTGAGCGTGTGAGAGAAAGTCACTGCACAAATATTCCACCCCCGAGCCTCCAGAGGAAAATGCTATCACACGTACACAGACACCCCACAGGGAGCAATTACTCTCCAGGCGATTAGGAAAACAGCTTCACTGTATCACCACCACATCTCTCCGGAACGGGTACCACTCCTGCACGACGCGCCATGGGGATTCACAGCCACGTGCAGGCGGATCCAAGCCCCCGCGCAGGCGGATCCAAGCCCCCGCTGAACTCGGCAGAAGGGTGACAGCTGGCACCTAACGACGATAAATGGAGGCCTGGGTGCTTAACGGAAGAACAGCCCAGGGAAACAAGGAACTGAACTCAGGGCCCCAGACACTGTTCTGGCAGGGTAACCAACCCCAAATATCCAATACCATGTGGGGTACACAGGGTCTCACTTCTCTCTAAATTAAAGTTTCCATTATTCTGTGCCTTACCTTGAGCAGCATGCGGCACTGCTTTGGGAACGACAAGAAATAAGGGACGATGGCGTTGACGTGGTGAAGGACAGCAGCTCCGACAGAAGCTTCCGTTAAACAAGACAGGAGCTACAAGGGGGAGGCAAAATGAGATTGTGGTCAGTCCCACAGATCCCACCCAACTTCTTCCGTTCCCACTAGCAGCAAACATTTCCTGGGTGCCAGGAGTGGTGCAGCCCAACCCGCACTCTGGGGTTCGGGCTACAAGAAGCCAAGCCAAAAGAACTTCGGAGCAAATCCAGGAGCAGGGCCAGCGCAGTGGTAAATTCGCTGCTTAGAGGGACCTGGCTACAACACGAGGCTGAGAACAGCCAACATGGCTCCTGGGCTGGCTGGGCTGTGGTGGTGACAGCAACCCAGTGATTTACAGGCTTTCCCCAGCAATCCTCTGGCAGAGAGCAGAGGCACCAGCAGGGGATCGAGGGGTTAACTCCCACTCCACAAAAGGGTTACTGAGTGGCTCTCTTACTGCGTGGCTGGTCCTTTAAGGGAACTTGAGCCTAGCCTGGCCACTGACTGATCAGCTACCTCCCAGCAGAGACTGGTTAAGGATTACAAAAGCCAAGAAGTGCTCGGCTGGGAAGGAAAGCGGCAAGAGGAACGTTGCTCCTCTGGCAGGCCCTGGAGCAGCAGGGAACCAGCCTCGGGGCCCCAGCAGAAGATCCCAGGTCAGGGGATGAGATGGTTTACAAGTGGGACTTATCCAGAACCATTTTATTGTGTCTGAAGGATAAACTGTGCCCTGAAGGAAAGGCCTGACAAGACTGTGGGCAAGGTGCCCCTCCTGAGCTGGGGAGACAGGCCAGCTCCTTACAGACTCCTTAACAGCTTCTAGGGTGAAGGGGGTAGAGAACAGACACACCACAGCTTAATATCTTTGGGAAGGGCAGGCTCAGCCCTCTCGGGGACAAAACCCAAGCTGAGGGGTGTTTATTTAGAGGGACATCGAGTTTACAAAAAGAAAAGGAGTACTTGTGGCACCTTAGAGACTAACCAATTTATTTGAGCATGAGCTTTCGTGAGCTACAGCTCACTTCATCAGATGTTTACCGTGGAAACTGCAGCAGACTTTATATACACACAGAAATCATGAAACAATACCTCCTCCCACCCCACTGTCCTGCTGGTAATAGCTTATCTAAAGTGATCAACAGGTGGGCCATTTCCAGCACAAATCCAGGTTTTCTCACCCTCCACCCCCCCACACAAATTCACTCTCCTGCTGGTGCTAGCCCATCCAAAGTGACAACTCTTTACATAATCAAGTCGGGCTATTTCCTGCATAGATCAAGGTTTTCTCACATCCCCCCCACCCCCATACACACACAAACTCACTCTCCTGCTGGTAATAGCTCATCTAAACTGACCATTCTCCAGGTTTAAATCCAAGTTAAACCAGAACATCTGGGGGGGGGGGGGGGTAGGAAAAAACAAGAGGAAACAGGCTACCTTGCATATTTCCAAAATACCTCTGAACAACATACTAATCCACAGAGGTCTCCCTGCCAACACTACAGAAAGAGGGATTCTAGATGGACTCCTCCTGAAGGTCGAAACAGCAGACTGGACTTCTACATAGAGTGCTTCCGCCGACGTGCACGGGCTGAAATTGTGGAAAAGCAGCATCACTTGCCCCATAACCTCAGCCATGCGGAACGCAATGCCATCCACAGCCTCAGAAACAACTCTGACATCATAATCAAAAAGGCTGACAAAGGAGGTGCTGTTGTCATCATGAATAGGTCGGAATATGAACAAGAGGCTGCTCGGCAGCTCTCCAACACGAGTTTCTACAAGCCATTACCCTATGATCCCACTGAGAGTTACCAAAAGCAACTACAGCATTTGCTCAAGATACTTCCTGAAAAAGCACAAGATCAAATCCGCACAGACACACCCCTGGAACCCCGACCTGGGATATTCTATCTACTACCCAAGATCCATAAACCTGGAAATCCTGGGCGCCCCATCATCTCAGGCATTGGCACCCTGACAGCAGGATTGTCTGGCTATGTAGACTCCCTCCTCAGGCCCTACGCTACCAGCACTCCCAGCTACCTTCGAGACACCACTGACTTCCTGAGGAAACTTCAATCCATCGGTGATCTTCCTGATAACACCATCCTGGCTACTATGGATGTAGAAGCCCTCTACACCAACATTCCACACAAAGATGGACTACAAGCCGTCAAGAACACTATCCCCGATAATGTCACGGCTAACCTGGTGGCTGAACTTTGTGACTTTGTCCTTACCCATAACTATTTCACATTTGGGGACAATGTATACCTTCAGATCAGCGGCACTGCTATGGGTACCCGCATGGCCCCACAGTATGCCAACATTTTTATGGCTGATTTAGAACAACGCTTCCTCAGCTCTCGTCCCCTAAAGCCCCTACTCTACTTGCGCTATATTGATGACATCTTCATCATCTGGACCCATGGAAAAGAAGCCCTTGAGGAATTCCACCATGATTTCAACAATTTCCATCCCACCACCAACCTCAGCCTGGTCCAGTCCACACAAGAGATCCACTTCCTGGACACTACAGTGCTAATAAACAATGGCCACATAAACACCACCCTATACCGTAAACCTACTGACCGCTATTCCTACCTGCATGCCTCCAGCTTTCACCCTGACCACACCACACGATCCATCGTCTACAGCCAAGCTCTGCGATACAACCGCATTTGCTCCAACCCCTCAGACAGAGACAAACACCTACAAGATCTCTGTCAAGCTTTCTTACAACTACAATACCCACCTGCAGAAGTAAAGAAACAGATTGATAGAGCCAGAAGAGTTCCCAGAAGTTACCTACTACAGGACAGGCCTAACAAAGAAAATAACAGAACGCCACTAGCCGTCACCTTCAGCCCCCAACTAAAACCCCTCCAACGCATTATTAAGGATCTACAACCTATCCTAAAGGATGACCCAACACTCTCACAAGTCTTGGGAGACAGGCCAGTCCTTGCCTACAGACAGCCCCGCAACCTGAAGCAAATACTCACCAACAACCACATACCACACAACAGAACCACTAACCCAGGAACTTATCCTTGCAACAAAGCCCGTTGCCAATTGTGCCCACATATCTATTCAGGGGACACCATCACAGGGCCTAATAACATCAGCCACACTATCAGAGGCTCGTTCACCTGCACATCCACCAATGTGATCTATGCCATCATGTGCCAGCAATGCCCCTCTGCCATGTACATTGGTCAAACTGGACAGTCTCTACGTAAAAGAATAAATGGACACAAATCAGATGTCAAGAATTATAACATTCATAAACCAGTCGGAGAACACTTCAATCTCTCTGGTCACGCAATCACAGACATGAAGGTCGCTATCTTAAAACAAAAAAACTTCAAATCCAGACTCCAGCGAGAAACTGCTGAATTGGAATTCATTTGCAAATTGGATACTATTAATTTAGGCTTAAATAGAGACTGGGAGTGACTAAGTCATTATGCAAGGTAGCCTGTTTCCTCTTGTTTTTTCCTACCCCCCCCCCCCCCAGATGTTCTGGTTTAACTTGGATTTAAACCTGGAGAATGGTCAGTTTAGATGAGCTATTACCAGCAGGAGAGTGAGTTTGTGTGTGTATGGGGGTGGGGGGGATGTGAGAAAACCTTGATCTATGCAGGAAATAGCCCGACTTGATTATGTAAAGAGTTGTCACTTTGGATGGGCTAGCACCAGCAGGAGAGTGAATTTGTGTGGGGGGGTGGAGGGTGAGAAAACCTGGATTTGTGCTGGAAATGGCCCACCTGTTGATCACTTTAGATAAGCTATTACCAGCAGGACAGTGGGGTGGGAGGAGGTATTGTTTCATGATTTCTGTGTGTATATAAAGTCTGCTGCAGTTTCCACGGTAAACATCTGATGAAGTGAGCTGTAGCTCACGAAAGCTCATGCTCAAATAAATTGGTTAGTCTCTAAGGTGCCACAAGTACTCCTTTTCTTTTTGCGAATACAGACTAACACGGCTGTTCCTCTGAAACCTGTCATCGAGTTTACAGTCACTGCAGTGCTGAAAAGTGTTTTACCAGCTACTGTGCCAACTCACACTGCAAATCACCACAGCTGAAAGAGGAGGCAATTGGTCTCCTCTCTATCCCTTCCACTGCTCTCGTTTACGCAAGCCTAGATATCACGCTGTGGTTGCTGGCAGCTATAGCCTGCAAGCCTCTCGCACAGCCACAGGAGAGAGTAAAACGTATTTTTTAAAAACGGGAGCATGATTATAAAGCCAACATAACGTTGGTGCGAGGGGGTCTGCTCGATAGCAGGCAGAGAACTGGAAATACTTTTTAACTTGTCTAGATTTTGAGTTGACCACACAGAATCACAGAAGTGTAGGACTGGAAGGGACCTTGAGAGGTCATCTAGTTCAGTCCCCTGCACTCAAGGCAGAACTAGGGAATAGCTAGACCGGGGCGGGCAAACTTTTTGGCCTGAGGGCCACATCGGGGTGTGGAAATTGTATGGTGGGCCATGAATGCTCACGAAATTGGGTGTAGGGGTGCGGGCTCTGGCTGGGGGTGCGGGCTCTGCGTTGGGGCCAGAAATAAGGAGTTCAGGGTGCAAAAGGGGGCTTTGAGTTGGGGTGCAGGGAGGTGGGTGTAAGGGCTCTGGGGTACAAGAGGGGGCTCTGGGCTGGGATCGAGGGGTTCGGAGGGCGGATCAGGGCTGTGGCAGGGGACTGGAGCACAGGGTGGGGGGCTCAGGGGTGCAGGCTCTGGGCGGCACTTATCACAAGCAGCTCCCGGAAGCAAATCCCCCCTCTGGCTTTGAAGCACAGCCAGGCAGCTCTGTGCGCTACCCCGTCCGCAGGTGCCACCCCTGCAGCTCCCATTACCCGGGAACCACAGCCAATAGGAGCTGCGGGGGAAGCACCTGCGGATCGGGCAGCATGCAGATCCGCCTGTCCATACCTCCACGTACTACGTAGGAGCCAGAGGGAGGTCATGCCGGCTGCTTCCTGGGAGCTGCGCAAGCCTCTGACCCTGCTCCCCAGCGGGAGCACCGGAGCGGGGCAAACACCCAACCCCGCTCCCCGGCAGGAGCTGAGGGCCAGATTAAATGCTCGGACGGGCCGGATGTGGCCCCTGGGCTGTAGTTTGTCCACCCCTGAGCTAGACCATTCCCAACAGGTGTTTGTCTAACCTGTTCTTAAAACCCTCCAATGACGGAGATTCCACATCCTTCCTAGACAATTTGTTCCAGTGCTTAACTCCCTAATGTCCAACCTAAACTGCCCTTGCTGCAATTTAAGCCCATTGCTTCTTGTCCTATAAGCTTGAAACATCTTAATGATACATAATAATAATAATAATACCTAGCTTTTATCTAGAGCTTTTAATCGTTAGCTCTCTAAGGGAGGGAAGTATAATTATCCCCATTGGACAGATGCCTTTTCCTGTTCTATTGCAATCCTTAGTTACCTTGCTTGCTGTAAGCACTACCCCTCGAGGAAAAGGCTTTGCTGCTCAAGAATGCTTTTCTGCTGAATCATTTTGACGGCTTATGGCCTGGAAGGGTGTCAGCACTTTCACTTTGTTTACCTGCTCTCCCTTCCCCCAAGAGCCCCACCACTGCCTTGGAGAATGAACAATTTATGCTGTTTTCTTGTTTTTTGTTGTTTTTTAAGTCCAACTCTCCCTCATTTGGGGGTACACGATGAAACAGTCTGTTGGCTTCCCTAAGTCTTCCCCAAAAATCTTGATCTAGGAGGAATGGAACCCAGCTTTATAAACACACATTGACCCTCCCTGGAAAACTGGACACCAGCAACTTAGCACAGGTAGGATCTTCTAATAAAGTTGCAGCAGAATTATAGTTGGTGAGGTTGGGATATGGCGCCTGATAAACTCAACCTCATTGCAGGTTTCACTGCAGGAAAGGGAGCATCCATTATGAAGCAGGCCCAGGACCTGAAACGACTTTAACCTGATGAGATTTCAAGTTGAGCAGAAGGCAGGCGTGACCTTAAAACTGCAAGAATTGCCTCCCAGAAGGAAGCTAAGTTTGTGAAATCAGAGCAATTAATGCCACTAACACAGTCATCTGCTTTGTCAACTGGCTCGTTTGTGTTTAGGTGGCGAGGTGTCACCTTTAAAGGGACAGTTAGCTAGAAGCAAGCAGTGTATCTCCCTTGATCCTAGGCACATGATCCCAAAATATAAACCTGCTTCCCAACAGAAACCCAGCAGTGCCCAGGACAACAGCCTCCTAACAGACATACTGCAGGTCTTTACCTGGATGGTGCAGCTCAGGTACATCTTGACATCCAGCCTCAGCTTGCCCCAGAGTGGGCTGGTAGAGGGCAGCACCATCCTAGGAATGAACAGGGAGAGAACACAGGCTGAGTGGGAGTCGCGTATAGTTTAGAGCTAAAAGTGACAATGAATCATTACACTATGGAAACTCCCAGGAAACCAGCATCTTCCACATGGCAAGGAGAGGGGGGGCGTAAAAGCGTTACAATCTCATTATAAAAGGAGTAAGGCTTTGTCATCCAAAGGGTGCCCCAGGCCTGCACGACATTACTCCAGGGCACAAGGGGAAGCTCCCGCGCATCCCTCTCCATCTGGCTAACAGAACGGATGCTGAAATGGAGCGGGGGTGTCTGGCATTCAGCCCCATTTGCCTTCTGTTCAGGCATCCCGGGGCCATGGCTTAAAAATAGGACTGATTTCTATTGCAAGACGGCTGGAGTTACACGGATTATGACGTACAGTTATGAGTGGCCTAGCCGGCGTGAGAAAAAAAGCACCGATCTCACTTGTGCCACTCATGAGCTCACGCCCACATGGACTAACAACTGCAGGGCTGAGTGTTTGCCAGGCAAACCTATCATGGACTTCACACAGAGTTCGCATCAGTAAGGAGTGCAAGGAGGAAAGAGGGAACTGTTCTCTGCAATCAGCACTATATTGCTATTTCAGAGCAACAGCACAGGGAACGGAGACTTACGCTTTGCCACCAACGCCAACAGGAAATTCAGAGTTGACCTCAACCCCCATCCCATCCCTAACCAGGCTAAACAGGGACATTAACAATAGTAGCATTAAAACCTGCCTAGGATGCCTTTGCACTTTGCACACTTGCATGGCAGATAGAGTAATGCCTGTGTAAGTGCAACCACCTCTGGGGTGGAACACTCCTGCTACGTAACACTGCATAAGATTGTAGGGCAGAAAGAGAAGGAAACCGCAGCGAAGATTCTGGTAAATGAAGAACACAGATACCCTAGGTGGAACACGGCCAGGATAGAGGGACTAACACATCTTGCAGAGAGTGCTTGGGGATCTTTTAACAGGTGGTCAGAGCTTTACTTCCAGCACCACTGTAACACTGGTCCAGGGGGGACTCAGAGCTAAGAATGCTACCAGCAGCCCTGGATGACCCTTGGAGGTCACCCTTCCAAGTACAGCTCTAGCCGAACCCTGTTTACCATGGGTCAGTACGAGATCCCAGCCCAAGGCAGTTTGGCAGCCAACCAGAATTCCAGCAAACAAAACTGGGCCCATGAGTCAGAAATCCCCCCGTCTCTAATGAAGGCTCTAGTCAGCTCAGATGACAGCAGAGAGGAATGCAACACAGAGCTTCTGGACTGACGTCTGCATTTAGGAACAAGGGATTAATTGTACCCTCACTAGCCCAGCTGCGCATTGCTGTTCCCCATTCCATCCATGATCTAACGCAGACCAGGTCAAACCTAGAAGCTCTCAACCCACCAGAATCTGGCGCCTAGCACACCCACAGCAGTAAACATCGAAAGCAGTAGGGTGAATTGCTACCAAGTCACATCTCAAGGGCAAGCAGGTCAGTCACAAACCATTTTTCCCTTCACCCCAAATAAAATGCCACTTTCTTCAGAATTCCCCAGTGCAGGAGGAAAAGGTTCACGCTGGACACCTCCTGCACTGGGGAATTCAGAAGGATTGAGGCTCAAGGATAAGAAGCCCATAGGCAGGAACAAATGGTTTTTCCACTACACAGGAAGAGCTGCATCTCTGCCAATTCTTCCACCTGCAAGAGCTGCTTCTCTGTCAATTCTTCCACCAGCATGCCCAGGCCTCAGTGCTGGGAAAGGCCCAGACGACACTTATCTGCAATGCAATTGCCTGGAACTTACTTTGATTTGTCTTTCACCACCTTCACCTGAAGCAGTTTCTGCAGGCAGCCAAAGAGATCCCGAATGCAGAAGGACACCAGGGCATTAAATACTAAACCAAAAAAGAACATGTCAGTAAAATACTTATGACTGGTTTCCCATTCACTTCCCAGCCCCCTTGCTAACCTGAAACAGAACTGTCACCACTGAGCTCAGAACAGGACCTGGGGGTCTTTCACAGGTTTGCACAAATCAGTCTACTCTCTCTCTCCACCCACTCCCACTCAGGAATTCCTTCCTGAAGAGTAAGATTCCTTAGATTGTAAGCTCTTTGGACAAGGACCCCTTGCGCATGAGGTCCCTCTCTTCGCTCTGGGTTGGCACAGCATCTAACACACGGGGGCCCTGGTCATGATTGGAGCTGCTAGGTACTACAAAAAATAATAAGAGGCAAGAAACCAGGAATTACGTGTTTTGGTGGTGTTTTTTTAAAGCAATGTCATCAGATAGCACCTTGTTACTATGTCATTTACTGAATTAGAAAACGAAGGATTGTCTTGAAAGGAAGCCACATTGAGCGGCTGTAGTGTTCCACATGGGCACTACGGAGTGGAGAGAGAACACCCTCTATCGATTCTGAAATGCAGCAACGATCCAGGGCTGATTCTAAGCAGGGTGCACTAAGAAGCTTTTCCAGCACCCACATTTTTCAAAAAGTAGGCAGCAACTAAATTTCCGGGGGACAGATGCACGTGAGTTGGGACAATTCTTTCATACTTCAAATAAATAAAATTAATGCAGCGAGGAAAGAATCAGCAGTTGACGCTAAGTCACAATTTTAGGTGAGACATGGTCATCCCCATAACAGCAAATGGGGCTGTTAGATAAGGCTACTTTTGTCGACATCCCTCAGTGCTGTCTCAGGTCCGCCCGAACAATATTAGCTGAAATCCTGCTGCTTCAGGACCCCCTTCCAGAACGGGCACTATACAAGGTGGGGCTGTCCCCACGTAGAACCTTCGTCATCTGGAGGAGTTATGCTGTTAAACTGAAAGCCACAAGATATGCATGGAACTAGGATGAAGATCATTTTCATTTCCACTGATTTTATTTTCTCCTGATAGGCCTTGAATTGCCACACACCTTGTCCCCAGGCCCTTATTCCACACCACCTGCCCCCTATGAAATAAGTCTAGACAGCCTCTAGCCGGAACAAAAGCTCTCACCGGCACTGTCGGTGACTTTGAATTTGCTGGGGTCGGCCCCACCGTCATCTCCTTTGGTAGTTGCCACAGATGCTTTAAAGGCCTGAGTGATCTCATGGAAGAGCCTCGGTGTTAGTTGCTTCTGGGAGAGAGGAATAAAGAAACGTCAGCAATAAAGGGAAAGGAAAATGGAGGCAGCTATATTCCTTCATTAACAATCATCCCTCATTATGCGCTTTTCATCAATAGAGCTCAAAGTGCTTCACAGAAGCAGGAAAGAATGAGTATCCCGTTTATACAGCTGGGGAGACTGAGGCACGTTACAGTGTTCTAAACGCTATTAAAAAAATCTGCAGGACATGCAGGAGGCAGAGTGCTTCGGAGGAAACCTGGGGAGTGAAGACCAGATGTGCAACTTCACTCGCTTCCGTGACCTCATGTGAAACGCTGGAGTCGCGCTGGCCTCTTAACATAGCCTGCAAACTGAAGCTGAGACCCCCTGGTCAAGCCAGTAACCGTGCAGGGGCCAGTGTCACAGCTAAACAAGCCAGATGCCTCATCCACATGTTACATGGTTGGCAGAACCGTCTTGCTCAGCGTGCTCATTCTATCATGCTGTTCTGTGTACAGGTTTCTGGGTGAGAAGACGCTGCCGAGGTGGATGAGCACCAAATTTGCTCTCTCTCACACCTGATACACACAGCTTTGCCCTGGAGGTACACCCCGAACCACAGGAGACCATTAGCCTCTCCGAACATGGGCTCCAACAGCCCTTCAGCCACAGATTCTAAACCAGATGATCCAAAAACCATGTAGATCAGGACTCCAGATTTCTGGGGATTGCAGCCACAGCCTGGGGGAGGAAAACTATCAAGGGGGACCTTTATACTACACAGAAGACATTCAGAGTCAGAGAGAAGCCTGTCCCGAAAGCATACAATCAATGGGACCCTGTGGGTATGTCTACACACTAGAGCTGGGAGCGAGCCTCCCAGCCTGGAAACACAGACACACACTAGCTCAGCTTGAGCCAGCATACTAAATATAGCAGTGTGGACACAGCGACACAGGCAGCATGGGCTAGCCACCTGGGCACAGACCCAGGGGACTGGGCCGGCTGGCTCTCCGTCACATGCTGCAACCTCCACGCATTCAAGTCAAGTCACTCACGTACATCAGCGCATGTGGGATTGGGCCCTAAATTAAGAGGACTGTGACGGGGCAGCTGCTCCTCACTGGCTGACAAAGGGTTAATAGCAGCCCTTGGAGTGGCTGTGCAGAACCCAGCCAATCAGAGGAAGGGTTAGAAGCAGCCAATCAGGGCCAGGCTGGGCCCTATAAGAAGGGCCGCAGAGCAGAGAGGAGCTCAGACTCTCCCTGGAGCTTGAGGGAGAAGGACTGGCTGCCTTTAGAGAGGTGTGCCCGGGACACAGCAGTGCTGAGGAGGGTCAGGGGGGCAAGCGGAACTCCAGCCTGGCTGGCTCCCAGAGGGAGGCCTTGATACAGGGACCGAGTAGGTTCTGGGGCTACAGGGAAGTGGCCCAAGGAAAGCAGGTAGCTGCAGAGGGGAAGGCGATGCAGTGAGCGGCTGCCAGTTATAAGGTCCCTGGGTCAGGGCCCAGAGTAGCGGGCGGGCCTGGGCCCCCACATTTTGCCCCACTGGCCGCAGAAGGAAGTGGCCAGCCAAAGGACTGCAGTTCACCACACCGGCAAGAGGCCGGGCGAAGGACTGCCAGTTCCCCGGGAAGGGGGGAGACAACAGGCTGGGGCACAGATGGAGTGCCATGTGCTGAAGAGGACGCCATGGTCCGGGAGCGACGCAGGTCCCCACAGACAGCGGAGATGCTGGAGAAGCAGTAACAGAGAGTGAGACACCACAAGAGGAGGGTGCCCTGCTGATGGACACAGCTAATTCCCAGAGCAACCAGCAGGAGGTGCCACAGTGGTGAGCACAAACAACCCCTTACAAGGACAAACAGGAGACCATGCAGTGGTGTGATAGAAGGGAGCAAATAATACAATCAGGCAGTTACTTAGGGCTCGTCTACACACAATAATTGCCCTGCACTAACTATGCTATGCAATTAAAGCGGTACAACCTCCCTGTCTGCCCCATATTGGCATAAAGTTGCCTCAGATTTGTATAACTATTCCCTATGGGAAGAGGCATAAGCGATACTGGTCTAACTGCATCTGTAGGGAGGTTGTACCAGTTTTAACTATTTCAATAAAACAGGACATCGCTGTACTGTACAAAGACTGTGCGGAGAGCAGGCCTGAGAATAACATTTGTGCTTTTAACTAGCAGTGACAGGAACCAAACACAGACCAAGAGGCAGCAAGGCAAAGACATTTCACCCACTTTGCCCCCCAGCTGGCAGGCCCAGTGCCTGGGCCATCTCCCTGGTGCCTAGTGTCCATATGTTTTTAAAAAGCAAGGATCTCAGCATTGTGCTGTGGGGGAGGCCTTTCAATCGGGCCAAAACTCTCTCCCCACTTACAAAACAGTGGGCTCATCTCTCACCTCTGCAGCCTGTTTCCATTGTTCCACCATCTTCAAGGTCACGGTGATAAAGTCAGCTTTCTTCCGCTTGACCGTTTCCTCCTCCTCGTCACTTGCTTCCTACAACGGCCAGAGACATTGACAGGGTGGCGCTGGGTTTGCAGATCAGTCTCCGTTTCCCCTGCCCACCACTGCCCCTTGAAAGGAAAATCAAATGGCTAGAGCGGCTGACAGGAGGTCAGGCCACGTCTACACTGTGGGCCTACTGTAGCTGTGACGCTGTAAGTCAGTAGCATAGGTGCAGACTGCAGTGACCAAAGGGGTGTGTCTGCCACTGTAGGAACTCTGCCTCTCCCAGGACCTAGATGCATCCACACCAGGCGTTAGGCATGAAAAATCCACACCCCCGCATGCGGTAGCTACGTCACCCTACATGAAGCGTAGCCCAGACCTTGGAGGCAGTGGATTCTCCTCCTGGCTCTGTCACTAGCAACACGTATGACTCAGAGGCAGTAAGAACAAAGCCCTCTACGACCGCAAACAGACGTCACCCCCAGAAAGAGCTCACAGCCTTACACAGGCACATGTGACATACAGGACAGCAGTTCAAATACCAGAGTGTGTGCAGAAATTTACAGCGCCTAGCACAGTGGGGTCCTGACCCACAATGAGGGCCCCTAAGATCTATGGAAATAAAATAATAAATAATAGGAAGAAGGGGGCCGTCTGGAGCGACTTGGAGGAGAGTAAGGGTGCTCTGCACGTGGGAGACTCTCCCAAGTGTGCGGGTGGGAAAGTGCAGAAAGCCCAGGGAATGTGGAAGAGGAGGACCATTGCCAGATGTCAGTGTCTCCATGTAGAACAATACCCTATCACCTCACAGGGATGCTGCAAGGCTCAGGGGCAGGTGATTGGCTGCTGGAAATACTAGATTATTGCACTATTATTATTTAAATCAACAACTGGTTTCCAGGCTACCAGCCCTAACTGCCTGCAGACCTTTGAGGAGACATTTCCCTACTGCTCTGTACCATCACACACCAGAAGCAAATTCAGCCGTTGCACTGAAACTCACAAGCAATGGTTATGCCATGAAGGTAACCTATTTTAAAGATGCCTAAGATACTCCTCCATCCTCCAGAACCCAGTACCTCGAGCGTTTCAGGCAGAGTGTGCAGCCCCTTCTCCTCCTCGTCAGAGTCGTCCGAGTCATCAAAGTTCAGCAGGGAGCGGTCATTTTCTTGCAAGAACTTGTAAAATTCAGGATCACGTTCCTTCAGCCGCGAGAGCTGGTCTTTGTGCTCAGTTGCCTTTCCTTTCTTCACGTTCCTGATGGAGGGGGATCAGAAGAATTAAGACCTGGTTATTTATTCAGAGCAGAAAGTACGTTAGGAATTGTACAAGCAAACCAATCTAAGCTGTTCAAAAAAGCCCAGACTCTAAAATGCATATGCTTAAATGCTGTCCTAAATAAGGCTGGCTTTCCTGAATCAGGGCCACGGTGCACAGGATTCTGGGAATCTTTCACTGCTTGCTTTGGGAGAAAACCCCTTTGAGTTGGTAAAATAAGTTTTCATTCACATCTTTTGCTGACATCCTTTGTTCAGAAAGGTCCTTCTAAATTCCACAGGAAAGCAAAAAAAAAAAAAAAAGCTGTCCTTGGAATCTGCAAGGGAACACATCACTTTGGAAACTTGGCAAAGACAGGCCAGAAGATCATATCACCTTATAATACAAACCAGGTGCAACACTCTGTACCTCGGGGGAATACCATACACCCCCCCCCCAGGTTCATCTTTATAAAATGATTGTGTGGTATCCAATGCAAAGTTTGTCATGTTGGGCGTCTTCGGAAGGCTCGTGATGCACTGAGCATGGTTGTTATAGTGATGTTATAGTAATTGTTACAGGTTATAATTTCATGTATATAGTTATGAGGCTGAAAACGTATCCTCATGACTTAAACAAGCACAGGCAAAAAACTCTCCAAGAACAGAGAGGCAGTTCACACCTCATCAGGTATGGGACAAACCCAGCCCAGCCTCACAGGAACAAAGGATACTGGGCTAGGCAGCAACAAAAGAATCTGTTAGACTCTCCAGGGAGTCACCCCCTTCCTTTGGTCAATTTGGAACTGTGATGAAGTAAAGCTCATCTGAAGGGGGGGGGGGAGGGGAGGGTGGAGACGGGACAAAGCCAAGAGGGAAAAAAGGACATGATAAAAGGGAGACACATTTGCCCTGCGCTCTCTCTCTCCCACCTCCATCTACAGACACCACAGCAAGCGACCAGAGTGCTGATCAAAGGGGAGAGCCTGGCTGAAGAGCAACCAGCCAGCCTGTGGTGAGAAGCATGTAAGTTTGTAGAGACATGGAAAGTGTTAAGATCACTTAGAATGTGTTTTGCTTTTATTTCATTTGACCAAATCTGACTTCTTGTGCTTTGACTTATAACCACTTAAAATCTATCTTTATAGTTAATAAATCTGTTTGTTTGTTCTACCAGAAGCAGTGCGTTTGGTTTGAAGTGTGTCAGAGACTTTCCTTGGGATAACAAGCCTGGTGCATATCAATTTCTTTGTTAAATTGACAAATTCATATAAGCTTGCAGCGTCCAGCGGGTATAACTGGACACTGCAAGGTGGAGGTTCCTAGGGTTGTGTCTGGGACCAGAGATATTGGCTGGTGTCATTCGGTTGCACAATCCAAGGAGCAGCTTACATGCCAGAGGCTGTGCGTGACCAGCCCAGGAGTGGGGGTTCTCACAGCAGAGCAGGGTAAGGCTGGCTCTCAGAGTCAAGGATTGGAGTGACCTAGCAGATCACCTGTCCGGATAGCACCAGAGGGGAAAAACGTTTTTTGTAAAGTTGTCTTGGGGAAAACAAATTGTGAAATGTTGACATTTAAAAACCACTTCAACCAATAAATTCCAGCAACTTTTCAGTGAAAAATTAGTACGACAATCTGATCTTAGCTAGCTCTATTTCTACAACACCCTAACATTCTGCTAACGGAGAGGCAACGTTCTAGGGTGCCAGTGAGAACAGCCAAAAGTTCACACCAGATTTTCCAACCAAGTTTAAAGGCCCATTAATTCTACACATAGCACCAAGCCTGGGGGCCCAGCAACAACAGTTGCTCCCTAATCCAGTTTGGATTTGTACCATAAACAGGACTTTACTGTGTCCCTCAGCCAAGCTACAGTCCTGGGACATGTAGCCAATTAGGGGATATGCTTAAAACATGGCTAGATCCTGTCCACATTTATAGCTAGAACAAACCAATTTAGGAAAATCAGTTCAGGGGTCAAGCATGTTGTAACTGAGCCCCTGGATTCTATTACTGTTGTAGTGTAGACGGACGCAAAGAACAGTGCTTTAGAAGGGATTAAATAAAGCTCTGTGTAAATTGGAGCAAAGGGTTTCGGGGCTGAGTGCTTTCGGCTTTGCCACTGGTCTGCTGGGTGACCCTGGGCAAGTCACACCTCTCTGTGCCTCAATTTGCCCACCCGTACGATAGGGATAATGCTACTGGCCTCTTCTGTAAATCACTTTGAGATCGACAGATGAAAAGAGCTATATAAGAGCTAGGGATTATTGTTTTCATTTTGTGGACAAAGCACCAGTATCTCAGGCTTTATTAAGATGATGTGCTTAGAACTGAAACACTTTTTAAGGTGGGTCAGTGGAGTGGAAGAATCTATACCTTCAAGGACTGTTCACACTTCCCCAATCAACAAGCAGCCACACTTACTTTTCTGCAGTTTTAACTTTGAGTGGCTCCTTCTTCTTTCCTCCTGCCAGGCCATTCTGGCTTTGTTTCCGATTAGCAGGCTCTTCCACGAGCTCTGAGGTCTCCTCTTCTGAGTCACCATCAACTTCTGACTCAAATCCGGAAGTTAAAAATTCATCAACGCTCAGCTCTGCCAGTTTTCTAATTCCAGAGGGAGAAGAGAAACAAGGTAGGAAGAGGGAGGAAGGGGAGAGGATTAAGGGTTTTAAATCAAGCTGATTTTGACGCTCATATCATACAGCACTCCTGCCCATCCCCGACTCCCACCCCGCAACCAAAAAAGAATACGTACTCAGCATGATACAAAGTATTTACCAGAGAAAAACAGCCATCTCGATAGTTAATGTAAGATTTCAGTATCCCAAATTTTACTCATGAAGTGGGTCCACAGGCTTCACCTGGCCTATTCATAAGGGATGCAAAATATCTGACCCAAGAAAAGGTATGGTCCTTTTAGTCTAGGAGATGCGTGTTTCTGATCAGTAGCAGAGCCAACATTCCCAATAAACCACCTTTTGTTGAAACTACAGTATAGTAATAACTTCTGACTTTACCTGATCCAGTAGGTACAAGGTTACACACAAAACACAGTGCTTTACACCCCAGAAATCATTTAGAAAGTGCAGGAAGCTCTTACAACACCAAAGACCACCCGCTTTGTTTTGTAGCTCACCAAAAGCTATTTAATTTAAAGGCTTCCCACGTTTTATTTCAACCAGGAAGAGGAATTACAAGATGAACAGCCTGTTGACTTAATAACTAGTTTATAATCACACACTTTAACAAAAGTTAACGGCACAAGTCTCTTTTGCAGCCCGTGCCGTTTTGCATAACACGCAGAAATACTATCACTTGTTAAGGATGAGAAGGGATCAATATCTTTCTAATCACTGCTCACTTTTCAGGGGCCATCACCTTAAGAAATTCCGGTTTGAAGAGAGGCGATTGGATACAAATTTAAAGCTTCCAACCACTGTGTTTGTACAGTTCGTGGCCCTGATCTGTGACTGGTGCCTCAGGGCCCTATCACAATTGATGATAAATGATGCCAGTATGCAATATTCATAAGAGGTGCCCCCAGCTCCAAGCTCTCAGTGACCCCGGCCCAGAAGCAAATAAAGCCTGCTATAAGCATGGCTCCTTTCACCCCAAACACCTTCCTCGCTGCTACACAAAACTCAGCTGGATCCGGCTCAGACCACCCACAAACTGCAGGGATGGTCCCCATCCAACTCCGAGTTTTGCAGTTAGGCCCTTAGGGGGCTTCATCCGGCCCCCCAGCTCTGGACACCCCTTCCCTGGCCCAGAGCCTGGCTAGGAACTATAAATGCAATGATCGCTCTCCCCCGCCCCCAACACAGCCCCTTTCCCATACACCTAAGGGGGCAGCCGGGGGGGGGGGTTCCCTTGGGGGGGAGCTTTTCCCTTGTGGGCCACCCCTCCCCAGAGGGGAGTCCCTGGCTGGTGCATGGTGCAGACTCCTTTGGGGTTAGAGCAGCTGGAGAGAACCCCCCCGCCCCCGCCAGTGGGGGTGCTAGCCCATGGGGGGGGGGCTAAGGAGGAATATTTTGGAAGCCCCCCCAACACATACTAATAATTAATCCCCCGCCCCACCAGCTGCTCGGGGCCCTAAACAACCGCTTGGCTCATGCCTAGCGCCGGCTCTGAGCCGCCCCCCCCCTCCACCCACCCCGGCCCCGTGCAGCGGAGGCGGCGCAAGCGGCAGCGCACGTGCCAGCGACCCCTGGGCCCCGGGCCTCCAGCCGCGAGCCCAGCGGGCCCGCCCGCGCGCCGCGCTCACCTCCTGCCGCCAGCCGCCATGGCGCCGCAACGTGCCTCTCCCACAATGCAGCGGCCGAGGGGGAGGCCGGGAGGGTGGATTCCTTGGTTCACGAAGGTGGGGGTGCAGAATCGCCACGCGGGAGGGCGCATGACAACAGCTGCCTCCGCAGGCTCAGCTGATTACGATCTAGGAGGGGGAGCTCGCTCTCGGTTAAAGGACCTGCGCTGAGTCAAGAGGAACAGCAGAAGGACCATACTGGGTCAGATCCGTGCTCCATCTAGCCTAGTGTCCTGTCTTCTGACAGCGGCCGGGGACAGATGCTTTAGAGAGAATGAACAGAACAGGGAATTTTTCCAGTGACCCATTCTCTGCTCTCCAGTCCCAGCTTCTGGCAGCCAGCCAGGCCAGGCCTACACTAGGAAATTAAGTCAGTAGAACTGTGTCGCTCAGGCGTGTGAAAAATCCACACCACTGAGCTCTGCAGGTGAGTTGACCCGAGTGTAGACAGCACTATGTCCACGGGAGGGCTTCTCCCGATAAGTCTCTCATGGAGGTGGAGTATTTTAAGTGTAGACCTGTCCTCAGAGACTTAGGGACACCCAGAGCATGGGGTTGCCTCCCTGACCATCTCGGCTAATAGCCGTTGATGGACCTCTCTACCACAGAACAAGCACTGGTTGAAACTGGAGATAGGCTTGCTTTTTGAGCTCTGAGTCTCTCTACTGATATAGAGACCGAGATTTCAGTATGAAACAGCAAACACCAACCCTTGAAGCACATTCCTTTTTAAAGACATCAGGTGATAGCGCTCTAGGCTGGATTTGCATAAGTGACTAGTGATCTAGGGTGTATAGGTGCCCAGTCTGAAACTCCTCCAAAGGGCCTGGTTTTCAGCACTTTCTGAAAACCAAGCCCCTTTAAAGTGCCTCAAGTTGGGCACCCAAGTAACAAATTACTTTGGCAATGTTGACTTGAATCTTTACAGAACTCTCTCTATGATATCTCTGAGTATCAATCGCGATATCTATCCTACATAGGTTCTTACATACTGAGCTACTGTCCCTCGCGTGTGGTTCCTTCTCTCTCTTACCCCCTACCTAGGAGGAGAACAGTGTTCAGTGGAGTGTTTTGTTTTGGTAGAAAGGTGGGTTTTTAAAAAGTGCTCAGAGCAAACATGTTTCAAGATTGAATGTGTATAATTTAATACCAAAATATTCTCTATCTCACATTTTCTACAACACATATAGTTTAATATTTAACCCATGTTCTTGACTATTAAAATGTCTCTCTCATACCTATTTTATAATGCTAACATCTATTTCTCTCTGTATTTACAGACACACACACACATAAAGAGCGGTTTTAGAGTAGCAGCCGTGTTAGTCTGTATTCGCAAAAAGAAAAGGAGGACTTGTGGCACCTTAGAGGCTAACCAATTTTATTAGTCTCTAAGGTGCCATAAGTCCTCCTTTTCTTTTTACACATAAAGATTGCAATACTGCAAAAACTTACTCAAATGAATCCCTTTAGGCAGCTATGCATGTAAGTCTGTTGGATTCAACGGGGCTCTGCAGGAATCCATCCTCTTTGGGGCCTTACAGAAAACTGCATTCCTGCGGAGGAAGGTTCCAATGATTTTGGATCAATTTTACGGGTTTTTCTTAAAGTACTTCCCTCCTTGTGAAGGGGGTTGTGGTGTGTCTGTGGCAATGGGACACTTTCAAATCTCACCCCTTTGTTAAAAGAACCTCTCTCATCCAACCTGTTCCCAGCTTGCCAGTCCTGATACTAATTATTGTAGAGGATTTTTTTTTTTAAAGAACGTGCCACTTTTCTATTAGGATTTTTAGTACCGTTGACCAGCGTCTCCAACCCAGCAATGAAAGGGAAGGTCTAGAGCCAGACCGCACAGCCCTACTAAATACCACAGGTTGCAATTCAGGAGCAGGCGGCGACTTTACACGGAAAGAGCTGTTATAGCTCCAGACACAGATTAGAAAGGTGCACTGGGGAGAAAAGGAAGCCCCTCTGTGACACGCTCAGAGGGGAGGGCGAAGGGGGGATTTGAACCCACGAACTGAGTGCAACTATGGCTGAGCTGAGCCAGTAGGATACCGTCCTGTCTGACCAAGCCAGCGCTAGCTGCTAGGCCCCCCCCCCCCCCAAGTTTCACTTGGGTGAGTGTGCTCTGGGAAAGGGTCTTTGTTATTTTTTGCACGGAGGGGGAGAGAGGCATTGGGGAGCGCAGCACTGAACAATGGGGAGGGAGATTGAAGGTGGACTCACTGCAGAGTCCTTGCTGCGGTCTTCTGTCTCCATCATGCATGCAGCCGGTGTCCTGCGATTAACTCCTTTTGCAGGCTGATGCGGTACAGTGCAATGCACCCCCCCGTCTGCTCTGGTTCCCCTCCCTCCCAGGCCCCCATTATCTTGCCTTGCCTTGCAACAGAGCCGGACCATAAATCACTTTTGCAGCCCTTTGTTTCTCTGCTGCTGGAGCAGCTGCGGTTGCGGGATAGGCAAGGGCTGGTGGGGAGCCCGCAAGGCTGAGCTCTGGTTGGGCGAGGCGGCCGGACAGACAGACAGACAGCCCCTGATTTCTTGCTAATGTGCCTGTTCTCGAACGTACGTCTCTGCTGCATTTAAACCCGTGCGGCTTGGCGGGGTTATTTCGGGTGACTTCCCTTCGGAGAGCTGCAGCTTTCAGACCCGGCGCGATTCAAAGAGGGGCTCACCGGCTTTTAAGGCCTGTGTATATTAAATATATTGCATGTTTGCAAAAGGCTTTCGGGGTGGCCGTGGGGGAGGGGGGAGCCGTGGGGAGGGGTCAAGTGCAGTTTAAAATCCCCCTGTCCCCGCACGACTCCAGGTGCAGTGGCTAAAAGCCTGCAGTACTGCGCCCTGCATCCAGGAGACCGGCTTTTTAAGGCGGAATTCCCATGACTAGAGGCCGCTTCCGCCTCTTCCCCGTCCCCCCCCCAGTCCCCGTGGGGTGGGTCAGGGCAGGCTGACAGCTGCCCCCGGCAGTACAGAACCCGCATCACGACTTTTGCTGGGCCAGTGGTTTTGAAAGAGCGGGCAAACGTGTCGTGCTGGGGAAGACTGGGGAAGGAGGCGGAGCGGCCTTAAAAGTCTTGCCTGCACCTGGTTGGTTTACATTTGCGTCAATTTCAGCCCTGTAGAATTTGGGGGGCTCAGGACAAAGGAATCGGGAGCTGGCGGCCCTCGGACCATCGGAAACCTGCTGCCTCCCATTGCCCAGCGTGGAGCGAGAGGGGGGGGGGGGGCTGCTGGGTGGTCCTGAAGAATCAGCAGCGGGGGACAGCGCGCAAACACGCACCCAGCATCTTCCGAGGAGATCCGGGCGCTGGAGATTAGCGATGAGCCATCTCCCTGCACCTCGATCTGTAAGTATGACCGAGCAAGGAGAGTCGATGCGGGAGGGAACGGGGAATGCAAAGGAAAAGGACCCAAAGCATCTTCTCCCCCTACCAGGCTTTTCTGCCCCTCATATTCTGTTAGTAACAAGAGTTGGGTTTTGTTTTGTTTTTTTTGAAGGGGGCATAGAGAGTCGCAATTTCTCCTTGAGAAGTTGTGCCCTGTCTTACGACTGTCATCAATCCCCGTTGCAAAAATAAGCTGTGTGCCAAGTGGGATTTGGTGGGTTTGTTTGTTTGTTTTTGTTTTTTGCTGAATTGTAGAAGTGGGAAGCGCTCCTTCCCATAGCAGGGCAGAAATTAGGGCCATATATAGCTTCTGATGAACCAGGCACTTTCTCCTGGCTAGCAGGAGAGGCTCTAGTGAATTTGCTGTGTGTGGGTGTGTGTGTGATGTCCCTCTCAAACGATTGTTTTTTACCCTAGGGCTGATAGAGCAAAACCATGTATGTTCCGCACCATAAAGCTAGTGAATTTCTTTGCAAGTTGATAGAGGGTTGGGATTACACACGGAGTGCCCTGAGGTAACATGATGCCTTTTGTCCAGTGAAATGTTGTAAGGACACATGCAAAATTAAGTTCTCATTAAACCTGCCTTTTGTGTCTCTTACTTATTACCAACCGGACCCTAACACTTAGGCTTTGGGGTTTAAAATCCATTTTATTCCCCTGTGTATAGCTGATCTAAGCAAGTTATTTTAAAAAGTCCTGGGTTTTAAATAGCTGATCTGCTTTAGCAGTCTCTGGTTGCTGTCTGTCAGGATCGCAGTGCCTTTTTCTATGCTGCTACAGTTAAGCATCTCAGTCCTAAATAGGACTTTATTTTCCATCATTTTTAGAGAACTCATTAAAAAAATACTCTGAGCTGAAGCCTCATGAGATTCGGAGGCTCAGAGGGGAAGTTTTCAGCCTTCTAGGTGTTCTTACAATTCCATTCATATCAACCCTGCAATGGGAGAGATGAAATCTGAGCACCCTGTTAGTCTTGATATTCCCCACCCTGCCATGCAGCTGAAACAGCAAAGGTAGGAGTACTGCTACAGGGAGACCCTTCAAGCCCGCTCAGTTGCACCAAAGTGGGTTTCCCTGCCCCCCTGCTGTGGCTGCCTTTGAGGGGGAGAGAGCCTCCCGCTGTCACTGTAGTAGCTGTGACATCTAGACTGGCCGAACCAGTCCCAAGTAGGGGTGGTCTGATCCATCCAGACTGCCTCAGCTCGGTAACTGAGTAGAGCATCCCCTCCCTGAGGAGCTGTCGGCTTTCAGATAAGGTCGGTGGGACCCAGGCTGTTCCTGAGGGGACTGGAGGGAAGAAATGCACGATATCTGCTGGATGGCCTTGCCCACCAAGGTGTGGGGTTGACAGAAGTTATGGCGGTCAGCCACTTGCAAAATAGACCTGTGTCCTTTCTGGCAGGTTAAGGCCAGTGCAGAACCTGTGGGGCCCACTTTGATCATTCATGCCTCTCCAATGAGAAATAATCTGCCAGCCGCCCTTGAGTGGCGGTTAGAGCCTTCCACAAGAAACCATCTCCGGGCATCAACAGTTGCTGCCGGGCAAAGATACAGTTGTGGCTGAATTGCTCCACTTGGATTTCGTGGGTTGCCTGGGATCTCTGCCCGTCTGGCTATGGAATGGAGACGATGGATGTTGGTGGGTGGCATTCCCTTCTAGCCATGGACACAGCTAAAAAGTCCACATTGATTTGATATGATCTATCCACCACTTCCACCCTCCATGTCTGCAAGGTGTTGACTCGCTGTGTAGTCTAGTGAGGGTGGGCAGAATGGCCTCTCAATGGGTTTGTGATGTCCTGGAAGGGAGTAATGGACAATTGCTGCTCCTCTCTAAAGGGTCTTGCATGTAGACTCCCGGGAATTTCCCTCCTGATCTTCATGCATATGAAGTAACATGGAGAGGTTGTGAAGTACTTTTGGGCTGCTTTGTCCACGCATTGGTGGACACCAGGCTCTGGCTCTGAATGCAGATTCTAAGATATTATTCCTGTCCCAATTTCTGACCAAACCATGAAGCCAGGTGACAGCAAAGTGGGTGTGACTTGCTCCTGGTCAGGAACTGGCTGGGGAAGTGAGTTGGAGTGGGCAGAAATGATGCCTGCACCCTCTGTTCGGGGATCTATGTAGTCCATGAGTCCTACTGGACCCAGTATTGCTTTGAGAGCACAGGAATACTAATGGCCCATCATGCTCTGCATCACTTTTGGCCGCTGGGGGGTAGCAAGGGCTCCTCTCTGGACCAGTGTTTACTACAAACACCCAATTGCTACATTCGTTTAAAGGGGGGCGTAATTCAGCGGAGGAGGGTGCTAAGGCTTCTGAACTGATGGAGCAGGTTTTGGGAGTTTTTTTTGTCTTGCTGAAAATTATTCATGAATATTTCTACCATGCCCAGGAAAGTGTAAAAACTCCTTATATCCTGGCTGTTGAGTGAGCCGTGACCTGCAAAGGATTCCCAGGATCAATAGCTCTGTCACACAGCCTCCTGCGTAAATAATATGTCTTTTCGTCATCACAACAGCTCAGGAAAAGACCATTCTAGCATTTCTCTCTCTTTTTAAAGGCCTAGCTTGGTATCCCAGACTGTGATGCTCAGAAGAAACCCATGGCTGTCCATTATCCCCACTTAATTTTGTCCCCCACCTTGGTGATCTGTGAGTGAATCTGTGAGTCGGAAGATCTGGGTTCTATTCCTAGCTGAGCTGCTGTGTGACCTTGGGTGAGTCATTTCAGTTCCCTGGCCCTCTCTTTCTCCTCCCACCTGTTATTTGACTTGTCTGTTTAGTTTGTAAAGCTCTTTGGGGCTGGGACTGCCTGTGTCTGTACAGCACCCAGGGCAATGGGGCATCTGTAATACAAACAACTAGTATTTTAAACTAAAGCTAATGCTTCCTCTGGCTCATATTAAAGATAGTCCCGGCGGAGGCAGGTGAGGACTGTGCATGAGCCTCAGCTTGGCTGTAGTGTGGCCACTGTTGTTATGCAAGGGCAGCACAATCCTAGAGCCAGCACCACACCGCCTCACTTGTACAGAAGCGGAGGAAAGACAGGACCACTGAAAGCAGCCGAGCAGGCCCTCTGCCAGCCCCAATGCTCCCCTGTGCCTTCCGATTGATGGACTCCTGCTGCCTCCAGGCAGGTGCACAGGGTTGGGTAAAAGTGCTCCCACTCTATGCCTTCCAGGGCAGGGGAAAGCAGAATTTGACCCTTTGGGTTTGTGCATTCATCAGCGTGTCCTGTTATTTGACAGCCTGTGTGTTAGGTACATTGACCCTTCATAAAGAGGTAGAGAGAAAAGGCTTAGCTTAGTTTCTGGGCCTTTAATGGGTTGGTTTGATGTTGGACCTCAGCACCCAATGTGCTCCCCGTAGGCTGAGCACTTCAGAAAATCTGGCCCCAGGAGTCCACTGTTAGAGGATTAGCCCCAAGCTTGCAACTGCATCCATGCAGGTGGATCCCTGTATGAACCTCAGAACTCCATGGGGAGATGGTTGTAATAATAATACCCAGCACCTCACAAAGGAGAGCAATATCCTTATCCCCATTTTACAGACAGGGAAACCGAGACACAGAGAGGTAAAGTGACTTGCCCAAGGTCACCCAGCAGGCCAGTGGCCGAGCGAGGAATAAAAGCCAGGTCTTCTGAGTTCTAGTCCAGTGCTTTAGGCCACAGCATTGTGGCTTTCATAGAATCATAGAATATGAGGGTTGGAAGGGACCTCAGGAGGTCATCTAGTCCAACCCCCTGCTCAAAGCAGGACCAATCCCCAACTAAATCATCCCAGCCAGGGCTTTGTCAAGCCTGACCTTAAAAACTTCTCAGGAAAGAGATTCCACCACCTCCCTAGGTAACGCATTCCAGTGCTTCACCACTCTCCTATTGAAAAAGTTTTTCCTAATATCCAACCTAAACCTCCCCCACTGCAACTTGAGACCATTACTCCTCGTTCTGTCATCTGCTACCACTGAGAACAGTCTAGATCCATCCTCTTTGGAATGCCCTTTCAGGCAGTTGAAAGCAGCTATCAAATCCCCCCTCATTCTTCTCTTCCGCAGACTAACAATCACAGTTCCCTCAGCCTCTCCTCATAAGTCATGGGTTCCCGTCCCCTAATCATTTTTGTTGCCCTCCACTGGACGTTTTCCAATTTTTCCACATTCTTCTTGTAGTGTGGGGCCCAAAACTGGACACAGTACTCCAGATGAGGCCTCACCAATGTCGAATAGAGGGGAACGATCACGTCCCTCGATCTGCTGGCAATGCCCCTACTTATACAGCCCAAAATGCCATTGGCCTTCCTGGCAACAAGGGCACACTGTTGACTCATATCCAGCTTCTCATCCACTGTAACCCCTAGGTCCTTTTCTGCCGAACTGCTGCCGAGCCATTCGGTCCCTAGTCTGTAGCGGTGCATGGGATTCTTCCGTCCTAAGTGCAGGACTCTGCACTTATCCTTGTTGAACCTCATCAGATTTCTTTTGGCCCAATCCTCTAATTTGTCTAGGTCCCTCTGTATCCTATCCCTACCCTCCAGCGTATCTACCTCTCCTCCCAGTTTCGTGTCCTCTGCAAACTTGCTAAGGGTGCAGTCCACACCATCCTCCAGAGCATTAATTTTGTTTGTAGTGACAACGTACACACAAGGTTTTCCTACCATTCCTCAATGGACATATCCTTTCCTTGAGATAGTGGAGTATAGCTGAGGAGTAAGTGGCCAGTTCCATATCAGTAAGTTGCCACCTGTGATCAGAGGCTCTGAGCCTGGGCAGGTAGAATGCATGCACCTCGCTTGGTGTACCGCCGAGACAGAGTGGTGTAGCCTGAGCACAGGATGGGGAGCCAGCAGCTCCTGAATTTGAGTTCCTCTGATACTGACATCTTCTGTGCCGGTGCACAAGTTGCTTACTCTCTCCCTGTGCCTCAGTTTCCACCATTCCTAATATGGGAGGATGATACTGACCTGGAAAGGCCCAGGACTGGACCTGCCATGGGGTGGTGCAATGGGCAGCAGCAAAGGTGCATAACTCTGAGCAGCGCTCGGGTACCACAGCATTAAGCCTAGAAGGATAGCATAGGGGGAGTTTCAGGGAAGGAATGAGGTGCATCAGCAGGATGGTGAAGAGGAACCTGCCTGTACTGGGCCTGATTATAGCCTTGCAGGGGCACCAGACACATGCACGCAATATCCTCAATATGATGCATGCTTGTGTCTGCAGAGAGAATTCCCAGGGAGGGAGGGAGGCAATTGTGCTGCACAACCCACATCTCCTCCAGAAGGGACATCTCTGCTCCTTGACCAAAGGTAAAGTGTTTTTTTTCATTGCCGCCAGTCCGCTCCCTGGCTGAGTGCACCTGGGGGAGGAGAGTGATGTCTTCCTCCATGGAATTGATACTTCCCTGAGATGGGTATGTGGGATCATCTTGCCTCCTGTGAGGTCTTCGCCCCTGCTCTAATAAGGAGTGGCCATGGGAATTGGTTACTGGATCTCAGTCCTTAGCTTGCTTAGGGCTAGATCAGAGTAAGGATCTCCCCCTCCCCCCTCACTTCTGCACAGGGCTGGGAAGATCCAGGCATGCAGGCACCCCATCTGTTGGGTACATCTGACTCCCACTGCTGCAGGACCTGAGCGCCTCCCCAGGGTATTTTACACTGCCTCTCCCCAGCCTGGAGATGAAAGAACTGGATTTGGAGTAGTTTGTGTGAAGAAAGTGCTGGGGAGGGGTGGAGAAGTCAAGCCAAAGAGATGGATTTTGCATTTAGCTCATAACATGGTGAGACCTGTAGCCCCTTATCTCTCGCAGGAGCAAGAGTTCCATAGCCGAGGTGCAGATGCTGCTAAGGTTCTATCTGGCACTCCCACCACCGCCCTTAAGGCGTTGCCCTAGGGCATCGTCCAGCCTGAAATTCACCCTTTTTTAAAAAATGCAGGTGCACGGGACGGATGTGCAGAAGAAACGCTTTTAATTGGAAAAGGCACCAAACCTCCCCACCCACCGGAGCGGACTCCCAAAGCCCTGATGAAGGTTGTTAAAGCAATGATACTGACCTGGGCCAAACAGGCAGTGTGCCAATCCCTATACCCTGCCTGCAGCCACCACAATCTCTGCATGCTACAGAGCTGGCGATTGTGTGCGTCCCACCCCCAAAGCTACACACACTCCCTGGCAGCCTGTCACTTCCTTGCCGATGTCTAGACAGGAGGATTCAATGCGCGTCGTTATGTCTAATTCATAAAAACGTACAGGGAGAGCTGGGAGCTAGTGCGAGTCATCTCTATCTGTTGCACCCCACACTCTAGGCAAGTCGAAGAGCTGATTAATGCTGCTGATCAGCAGGCGTTCTGTGTGTGTGTGTGTTTTCTTGGGAGCAGAAAGAAGCAACTCCGTCAAGGAGAATTACAGCTACTCTGTTAATTGGGTCCTGGTGGCCTGCAGATGGAGGATGCGTGCTGGGGAAAGGTACACAAGAGAAGAGGCCTTTTTCAATGACGTTTTAGGCCAGGTTGTACTAGAGGCTTGTGCACGTGGTTGTCGCTCGCTGGGTCTTGCTGCAGAGGATGCATCTATGCGCGGGGATCTGCTGTTCGGCAGTCGGAGGCCATGACAGACGCAACATGCAGTTTAGTCTTTTGGCTTCTGTTGCTGGCTGGCTGGGGAGGGGGGGCCTGTGTGCTTTCTCCTTGTGCCCTCCCTCCCTGCGGGTGAGGAGGGAAATTGCGAGATGGGGCTGCTGAGTGCCCCTTCCTCCAGGAGTCGATGTTGGCGCGTCCTGTCCCGACATATTTATGTCTGTCAGTCAGGAACGGTGCTAATCCATGGCATCTGCAGGGCAGAACTGGGGTTTCCTTTTGAGTGCCACCTTCCCAGGCACACTTGATCTTCCCTCCTGCGGCTCTCTGCCGTGTCGTTTGGCTTCTAGCTGTGCTGAGCTGAAGAAATCAATGGGCTGTTACGGCGCCGGATTTGCTTCCCTGGGAGGTTAGCTGTGCAACAAGCCCCTTGGAAATGGGGATGGGGGGGGGTCAATTCCACAGGAAATATGCTTTTCCGATAGGCCCCTTGTGCTGCGCTCTAGCTCTGCCAGAATACTGGCACATGGACTTTTGTGACCACTATTCATGTGTTTTGGCTGTATAACAGGGCTGTGAGAATTTGAGCTGCTGTATACACTGGGGTGCCTACCAGCATTCCAGGGATATGAAGGAGAAGTCTGAAAAGTATGGGATCATGCTTATTTTTAAGGGTTGGAATCTCATCGTGGCTTGGTGATGGTTCAAAACCATCCCTTTATATCCGAGTCTGGTCCTTTGGGGCCCTGGAATACAGAGAGGAGGGGCCTTAGAAATTATTATTGCTTGCAAACATCTCATCTGATCTCGTGTTCCTTAGTAACTGCTTCATGGATATAGGCTGTAGGACGTTGGGACCTCTCTTAAAATACTGCACAGACGGCCACCCTAGCTTGGACTCCTGTGTTAATTTCATGCCACCACCTGGCACTGCTTCTCTTCAAACGGAAGGTGAGAGGGGTGAGAATTTGCACACCAGGTATCTGGTTTGTTTTACTGATGCATTTGCTCATGCTGTATTTCTGGCAATGCTGTGCAGTAGAACCACAGAGCCTATTGTTATGCTGTCAGCAAGGCTATTTGTGCCTCATGATTGTTCCTGGGGACTGTGTCCTCTATTTGTGTTCTGCCCCAGTGTGACACAGAGGACAACTTCTAACCCTATCCGTGCCCTCTTTTTTTTTTTTTTTTAAAAAAAAAAAAAAGCATTTGTGTGCAATTCACACACACACACACGTGTGCGGAAAATTGAGGATTTTGAATTGAGTTTTCCCTAGAACAATACAAATGCCCCAAAAGTCCTTAAGACAGGGCTAATTATTAGGGTCTTTTTAAAAGAGGAAATGGGGAAAGCATTTAACTGCATTCAACATATAAAAAATGTTTAAACAGGGGAAAAATACCAAGCCTTCATTACTCTTTTCTAACAGTGCCCCAGTCAATATCAGGGGCTGCACAAATACAAGAAGAATATGGTCCCTGCACCAAATAGCTTTACATTTAATCCCAGTATACGTTTAATCCCAAACTGTGGAGCCCTGTGGACATGGGTGAGTTCCCTACCCTGATCCTGCTGCAGCTCATGCGAACTCATTGGTTTTTGCCCAAACATGCCCCTTTCCTGTTCTTAATTTAATTAACCCTCTAAAGCAGGGCTGTGCTTACCCAATGGCAGAGTCAGGACCCAAGTCTGTCTCTGTGGGTACAAGGTCTGCTGAGATACATCCATTTGCAGGATCGAGGCCATAAACTTTATGCTTCCTCCTGGGATGCCTTAAGGAGAGGCGTTCCTCTGGGGAGAAATCCTCCCTCTTGAGTCAGCCTTTTATCCTCCTGAGTTGGAGCTAATGAGACCCACTTGGTCTGGTTGCTAGGGTGAATCCACAGAATGGCTCTGCACCTGGGGCCTGAGCCTGACACACACTCACATCCTCGTAGTGAAGTTTCCTAGGCAGGTGACCAAAGGAGGGAGGCCAGAACTAAGCGCCTAATGAGCTTACCTGAACCCATGCTTCCTTGGACACGTCCTTTCTCTGCTCAAACTGTCCTCTCCTCTTGCTACTCCATGTACTTACAAGCAAGGAAGGAGCTGCAGAAGAAGCTTGAGACTGCATCTCAGTGAGGAGGGTGCATCTAGTGCTTGACCTTGCAGGTGCCCACACGTAACCTCCGTCTGCACCAGAGCCCGATGGCGTCGTGTTCCCTGTTTATGTGCCATGCAAGGGCGTGCGCACCCCTACCGCAGTGCTGAGCGCCACGAGGATGCTTGAAGGCAAGATCCGGGCCTCTATGGAGACTCACTAGACCTGTCCTGTTGCAAACAGCACAACGCAACCTATCATCTACTGGCTTGAAAACCAGGTGCAGTGTCACACCATGGTGGTGAAATGGGGAGAGGACAAGCTCGTTAAGTCCGTGAGCGGAAAAGGTCTAATTGCTGTGGGAGGTGGGGACAGGCCTCTTGCCTCTTCTTTGTCCCTCCTACCCCCATCCTTCTACCCATGGCTCAGGAATGGGAAGGATCTACAGGCCCCCCTCCCTTCATGTACCTCCCTAGATCCCTAATGCTGCAGGAGGAAGCAGGCTGAATGGGGTCCCCTTCAGGAACTGTTGCACACCCTTGTGGGGTGGGTGGGGAAGGGAAACAAAAGTTGGCCTCTCCGTAGGACCCTACTGCCTGCTGCAGAAACAGGTGGGAGACGGTGCCTGATATGTAATCTGGATCTCTGCCCAATGGTCAGGCCACTAGCCTAACACTTGGGAAACCGAAATTCAAGTCCCTGCTCTGGCACAGGCTTCCTGGGTGACCTTGGGCAAGCCATTCAGCTGCTCTGTGCCTCAGTTTCCCATCTGTACAATGAGGGTAATAGCACCCCCCTACCTCACAGCGGTGGTGTGAGGATGAATACAATAAAGATTGAGGTGCTTTAATATGACCGTGATGGGGGCGGGAGCATATAAGTACCTTTAGCTAGATTTGGCCATCACTGCTAGGTAATAGCCTGCAAACTGTTACAAAATACAGAGCCATCACCTTCCCAAACTCAGCACTGAGAGAGCCCCTTTCCCCCAATACCTGCATGCTCCCTTCTCTTCCTCTTGTTCCCTTTCCTTAGCCTGTGTTTGGGGAGCTGCTGGGGAGGGGGCGGGAGCGACTCTGCATGTCTGGCCCCCGCTGCATCTTGAAGCTCAGCCTACCAGCCACATGCTAGACTTCTCCCACTTCTGGTCTCCTCTCTTTAAATGCAGCTAGATCGCCTCCGACCCTGAGGAGCTGGCTGCCCCCAGGGGACCAGGAGGGCCCTGTCTCGGGCAGCCCTGCACGTCATTCCAATTCTCGAGTGGTATGAGACGCTGGCCGGCTGCCCCAGCTGGGGAGTGCCGTGCTGAGGGCATTCTCCATGCCTGCTTCACCCTAGTGATATTCGCCTGGCTTCTTCCTGAACAGCTCATAAGCATGGGTGACAGTGAGCAATTCCTGAGGGGTAAAATCCCTGCGTTGTGTGTGTGTGCGGGCCGGGTCGGGGGGATGTGTCCTTCAAACACCACTAGCTAATAGCAACGGTGCAGCCATAGGCACAGTGTCAGGGCCAGATTAACCCTGCCCCTTATGAAGTTGTTCACGCCAATGCACAGTGAGTAGGGGAAAAAACCCGACCAAGTCAGGCTGATGAGGATTCAGATTGCCGCCTCTCTGCGCCTTGCTCCATCCTTCACACTGGGGTGCTGGAGGTGCTAGGAAGGGCTCAAGGATGATACTGGGCCAGTGGGTTCAGTTAAAGAGACCCTGCCAAGCAGATCACACTTCCCCTTTGTACAGGAGTGTTGGAGCTAAGTATGCCTGGCGTACAGGGGTGCAGTGCATTGTGGAGAAAGGTGTGCTCCCCAAGCCAAACCAAATCCACTGCTCCCTCCACACCCCGTTCTGGAGGGCCCCTCAGGTCTTCATGGCTGTTGCAGCCAGTTCAGTTTCCCCTTCTGATGGTTGTTCTCTTGGGTGCCCTGGGTGGGGATCCAGTGCTGCCGATCACCCTAGCATGCTGTGTCCAGGGTGCTTTGGTAGCCTTGCGAGAGCAGGACTTGTGCCTGAAAAGATTTTTAAGGGCACTGTAAGGCCTGCAGCTAAGGATGGGGATGAATTATCGGTGCAGTGCAAGAGGGGGTACCTAGGAGCAATGCAGAGACCTGAAAAGGAAAAGTCTTACACCTGTCTGTGTGTATATACACACTCCACCTAGAAGCATCCCAGTCACTTGCTGGCTTTGGGGTGGAATAGAGGACATGCACTCCTGACTCTCCAGCGTGTCCCACCTCTGCCAGTGAGCTGTGACAAAGGATGCACAGATCCCCCAGCCTGGTCTCTTCCTGCTCCTCCCGCTCCTTGCAGCTGACTGGATACTGACATTTCAGTGCTTTCACTGGTGCAGAAGTGGCCTTGGGTTTTGGCCTCTTGTCACTTGTCAGCCACAAATCAAGTGCATGGTTTTTAGGGCTAGTGTAAGACTCTCAATGGTGAGTTGGAACCAGGAAGCCAAGATGAACAGGGATCCGTACTGCCAATGAGAAGACACCACTGCAGTATATTGCGCATATGTCATAGACCAAATCTGTCATAGAATATCAGGGTTGGAAGGGACCTCAGGAGGTCATCTAGTCCAACCCCCTGCTCAAAGCAGGACCAATCCCCAATTTTTGCCCCAGATCCCTAAATGGCCCCCTCAAGGGTTGAACTCACAACTCTGGGTTTAGCAGGCCAATGCTCAAACCACTGAGCTATCCCTCCCCCACGGTGGCTCTTTCGTTAACCCTTTTCCTTCTGCTTCCCACTGGGAGTGAAACCCAGCAATGGTTTTCTCCAGTAGTGCTGTGGAATGCTACTGGTTCAAAGGCAACGTACGAGTGGGGAGATGCAGCGGGAGGCCGGAACTCTGGCTCTAAGATCACGGGTCTTTACTCCGTGAGCTAAAGATCTCGGTCCGTTAACCCAATAAACAGTAGTAGACTCAAACCTGTGTATGGCCCAGCCGTAGCATCGCTCCATATGACCAGTTACTTGAGGAGGCACAGAAATTGAATGCTGGGTACGTCAGCTGGAGGGAATGTGACCTTCTACCCAGCAGCCACCTGGGAGTCCCCCGGCACCCTGGTTCTTGCAAAGAGGCATCCTGTGCCGAGCATTTCAGAGCTCCCAGCTGGCAAGGTAGCCAGGATTGCAGTGCCAAGAGAAGCCAGTTCTCCCAGGCCTGTCTGTGTGAAGGGCAACCCCAGAGCCTTTTTCTGGGGAACTGACTCTCTGGCCCTGTTCACAGCTCAGGGTGTTTCCATTCACTCCCTCCAAAATATGCTTTTTTGGGCAAGAGAACAGCCCTCCCTTTGGGTCAGGATCATTTGCATTCATTAACCGAGCCGTTGTGCACGGCCACCTTCTGTTTTTTTGTTTTTGTTTTTTTTCCGGTCGTAACTTAAGAAATTAATATTCATCGGCCGCTGAATGTATCCGAGCTGACGTGTCACACGTGCAGCCCAACGTCTGCGCGCTCAACAAAACCAAGCTTGTTTCTCCCCCTGTTTGTTCAGGAGACTGGCTCACTGTCTCTTGTGATCCAGGCACTGTTCCCTATTCATTCCCTCTCAGTGGGGCTGACAGAACCTTCACTTCCTGAGTGTGAGATTTCTTATTCCCGTGCACGTTTTTAGTGCCGGCATCTCGTCGGAGAGTGCTGCTAGGAACTGGCTCCCCCTCTGTGCCCGCAGCACAAGCAGGGGCAGAGCGAAGATTCCCTTCTTTCCCTGCCAACTCCGACAGTCCTCTCATTACGGCTGGGAACCCACACCCATTAAAGGCAAAGGGGCAACCCCGCAAACAGGATCAGGCCCTCTATCCACGGTACAAGGCGCAGTAGTGCAGTGTGCTTGACTTCTGACTTGGTGTGACCACCTCTAGGAATGGGGGAACCCAGTCTCCATGGCCTTTTTGTTCTTTAGCCTCTCTGCTGAGACTGCTAACCAGGGGGCCCAATTAGGGCCCATTATAGTGGCCTCTGATCTTCAGCTGCTCATCTTCAGCTTGTCGTCATGGTGACTGGCAAGGGTTTGTTTTTCTTCTCCATCAGACCTTGTATGAACACCTGTCTAGATATCACTTCTCTATCGCTAACGGCCCCTTCTGTGTTAACTATCAGACTGTGTGGGATGGCGTGGCTGTACTGGGAGATGATTGGTTGCTTCACACCTTCCGCTGAATCACCTTTAACTTTTCTGAGTATCCCCATGTAGACACGCCCTTGAAGACAGAACCCCTGGCATGGTAGGGAGAATGCCAGATGAGAGATGGCACCCAGTGTGTGGAGGGATGCAAGGAGCCCCTGAGGTGTGCAATGTGCTCAGGTGACACAAACTGAGACGTGTGTGAGCCCCTAGTGGGTTTCTTGGAGACTAATTGAGAAAGAACAGATAAAACTAGATTTCCAATTGTTAGCTACAGCCAGGGGTGGGACGCAGTGGTGTTCCACCCACCATCCCAGTGGCTCTGCTCAAACAATTGGCTGTGTGATACTTAGCAGCCTTAACATTTTAGTGTTGACCAGTGACAATTCCCCATTGAGAGGGAAGCGGTGGCTCCCATCCTAGAGCTGTTGTTTAGTCTGTCAGCCGGGTGGAGACAGGACAGACAGCACTGTACCTGTCCAATTTCCCAGGGTTGTCTTTGAGGATTAAGTTACAGTGAACTGAGGCCAGTTTACTCCTGAATGAGAGCATCCATGCCGGGGAGGGGAATAATGTGCTTTAATTTATGGGCATTGACTTCATCTCTTCAGCTGATTTGCCTTAAGTAACTTCCCTGTGTGTCCCATGTAGACTAAACACCTAACTTCTGCAGGACCCGTTTGGGTTGCCTGAGCAGCCCTGCCCCAGCTGATGCTGCGGTTCATGTTTCCTGTCTTCAGAGACTGACGTCTCATGGTGGGGAATGCTGTGCGTTCTCTCATGCTGCAGCGTTGCAAGCAACCTGGCCTAATGTCCTGCCCCAGAGCAATCTGACCGGGTGACTCTGCATGCCATCCTCAGCCAGTCTACCAATGCTATATGTCCAAGGCCAGTGAAACGCAGCAGCCCATGGAGGGGTGTTTGCCAGTCCTCCCGATTTTATTGCCACTCTTGGGATGGTTGGTGTTTTGTCTTAAAGCCCCGGCTCCTGAATTTATGCTATCTCCTGAGAATCTCAGCTTACTTTTTTTACATATATAAGTTCTGAGCTTCTAGGGTTGCAGAGAAGCTTGTGAGTCAAGTGTCCCCTGTAGGCTCAGACACCAGAAGGCAAAGAAATGGAACCAAAACGCTCTTGTGAGATGTGCTTAAAAACCATGATTCTCGATTTGTAGATTCCAAGGCCAGAGGGGACCATTGTGATCATCTAGTCCAGTGTTTCTCAATGACCGGACCGTGAACCGGTGCCGGTCCCTGAGATCTCCTGCATAGAACAGGCCATAGAACTTACCCAAAATAATTCCTTACTGGAGGGGCTGAGTCATTTTCAAGCAGCTGGGGTTGGTGATACTGCGAGTGGCAACCAATATACAGTACACAGGGCAACAGTGAAGTTTTGTGCAAGGACCTGAGGGCAAGACAAGACCACAAGCCGTTTTTAAGTACCCATCCCCAAACGCCTCACTTAGTAAACTGCACGGAACTCTGTTTTTCTGCTGAGGGAGGGCTGGGAGGCCCCGGTCGGCCCTGCGGAGGTTTGAACCTGTGTTTCCAGGGCATCTCAATAATGCAGTTTAAAAAGTGCCTGGTTTCCTTTTATCTGATTGTCCATTAACTGCCCATGCTCCACCTCCCCAGCAGGAATGGAGGGCAGGGGGTGAGTTGACACCTTTTGCTGCTGCTGTGGTCTCTCTGCATGTTCTACTGCCCTGTCTGTGACTTATGTCCCCTTATGGCATTACAAGACTACTGCTGGCTCTGCTTCTCTGGGACTCCCCTCCCCCCCGATTGGCTGGCAGCCCCCACCCGTTCCTGTCAATCACTGATGGCTAATGTTGCCTCTAGGAAGGAAAGAGGGCTCTGTGCTCTGAGGCAGGCTGGCAATTCAGTCACCAGTCAGAACCCCCCATGTGAATATAAGGAGAGGAAGCCCAGGGAAGGGAGCGGCCCCTACACATGGTACTCTGAGAACGGCTCCTCTGTCACCAGGCCGGGAAGCCTAGCTGGGAGGGGTACCCCCCAGGGATCTCCTGTGCTTGTGGCTTGGTGCATTCACTTTCCCATGCCTTGCTGTGAGGGTGGCTGCTTCTGTGTGTGCTGGATGCAGCATGTTTATGTGGACGCAGTGCGGGGGGGTGAACACCCCCAGGAGGTGCCAAGAGGGTGTTTAGATACAATTGCTCCACAAACCCGAGTCAGGGAAAGCTGCACAGGATAATGCCTAGCGCCTCTACTTCCCTGACCTCCAAGCTCTTTGTAAAGAGGGTATCATTCTCCCCATTTCACAGATGGGCAAGTCACTTCCCCAGGGCTGTGCAGCGACTCAGGGGCAGAGCTGGCAAGGGAACCCGGAGTCCTGTCTTCCAGCCCTGTTTTCTAAATTCTAAAGCCCCTCCCCCAGCCTCCAGTTTCAGCCAGGGCATGCCTGGCATGACGGGGCTCTTGCTGCAAGCTCAGAAGAGCGCAAGGAAAGATCTTGGTGTCCACTTGCTTCCTACCTCTCTCTCTTTTCATGTAACCCCCTCCTCCACCACCTCTGCTGGCGAGATGTGGAAAGTGGCAGCGAGTGATTCCAATTAGAACTGGAGCATGCCTAACATCGTAATGGGCAAAAGCACGCCTGGTGGCATATTAAGCGGGTAAACTAGCTTCAGGAGGCGCACGGATCCCTCCAGGGAGCCTGGGGGTTTGTCTTCAGGAGATTGCACCTGGGGAGGGGAATAAAGCAATTATTGCAAAGCCCGTCCAATACAATAAAACAGCCTTTGGAAACAGTCCTTGAGCACAGCCTGACAGGGTAATAATTATACCTCACATTCACCAGGCTGCCTTTCAGCCCAGCATTTTACCCACGTTAATTAACGTGCCTGGCGTGTATTATACATATTGCAGCTTCACTAAGGACTCTCGTAATCAGCATTTGGGCTCCCAGGACTTACAGATGGAGAAGGTCTATTCGATCATCCGATGCATTTCCCCCTTTCAAGGGCATGATGATGTCCCGTACTCCCCCCACACGCACCCATCGCTGGAAACATCAGTTTTGTTTTGGTTTTTTGCTTTTGTCCTGTGTGTGTGAGCCTCCACTGGAGACGATGGGGGTGAGAGTCTGAAATTTTTCTCCTTCCTCTGTGTGTGTCTGTTAATCGAAGTACCAGAGGGCATTGCAGGTTTCTCTCCTGCATGTTATTGTACCCCCCCCACACCCCAATCCTGGTACATTGTGTGCTGCTAAAAATAAATAAATCAATGTCTTCACAGCTGAGCAACTGCTGCATGGGGGAGTTCTATTTTTAAATGCCTGGCGGACGGTGGCGTGTAGGTGCGGTGCAGGATACAGAGGCTGGGGAGACTCTCTCGCTGCAGGAATGCAGGGGCAGGTGGATTGATCAGAACGTGGCTAATGATTTTCAAAAGTTGCCTTTTTCCTTCCCCCTCCTGGCTCGCTTTTTTTGTTTTTTTTTTCTTTTTCTTTGGCTGCTGCTTGCAGTGAGAATCTAAAAGCCTGTCAAACGCCTTTCAAAACATGGCAGGCGGCTTAGACACATGTGGCCTGCCAGCATGGCAATAGAAGAAGAAAATGTCTTAGCAGAAACAAATGCCTTTCTTTCCCACATCCCTCATATAGGGAACCCTTCCCCCCCAGATTCACTAGGGATGACATGGATTGGGGGGGTGCAACATTCTTACTCTTGAATTCAAAGGGTATGTCTGTGGCGTGCTCTCGTGACCCCATCCAGGGGGGCTTTTTCTTGGTGGAGCAACTACACCAAAGCTTGTTCAAAGACACTCCTGAGTGTGGGTAAAGCAGGCTTGGCGTAACACCCCATCTCCATGCCCTGCCTGCAAAAAATCCAAAGTTATTTGCTAAAGAGAATTTCCAAAACCTTGACTGAGACTGTGGTTGGTCTCCAGGATTATCCGTCTCCTTAGATCTGCTGTAGCCAAATAGCAAGTTGTTGGGCTGGGTGAGAGAGAGAGAGAGAGAGAGAGAGTGATAAAGTCAATGCAGGAAGAATTACCCACCACAGGGCAAATTCTTCTCCCACACCTATATGAGCTATATGATTAACAGATGGGTTGTGTTGTCACCCCAAATGGGCTCCTCTATATAAAGGGTGGCAACCTGGGGATGTTAGCCAGAGTACAAAGGAGCCCCTCATCAGCGGCATGTGGGAGCAATAGGTCTGACCTACGTTTGAATGTGTGGGCACCCCAGTTTGCTCCCCAGCAGAGCTATGTCAGGATCTGAAAAGCCTGCGGGGCTCTGGGGTGGAGGCCAGACATGCACTATACTGACTGGGGAGGCAGCGTACTACGTGCGGAGGGAAACAGAGCATTGGTCTTTATTCTTTTCAAAGCAATCTGAAGAACTTCAAGGAAGAGAGGGCTCCTTTCCCAAACTGGGCTGCAGGATGGCCCCAGGTTCTGCGGGAGAAGAGACCAGAGATCTGAAAAGACAAACTGCTCTTTTCAAAATATTGCACTAATACTATTCAGTTGCAGTTTAAATAGTCAAATAGCTTGTATCAGTGAAGTAGAGTGGCAGATTCTTCTCCAGCTGCATGGTGATGAATTATTTCTGTTGCCATAGACCAGGGTCCCCATTATGCAAGGTGCTGTAGAAATGCATAGTAAGACACAGCTCCTGCCCCAAAGAGTTTACACTCTGAGCAGGCAACTGGTGAAGAGGGAAACTGAGGCACAGAAGGGGCAGTGATTTGCCCAAGGTCACCCAGAGCCAGGAATAGAACCCAAGTCCTCTGAGTCCCATGGTCTATTTCATAATCTACAACACCGCTGCTGAGTATAATACAGGGAGCATTGGGTATTTATTTTTATCATTCAATTTTTTAGTCTTGTGTTTGTTTTAATAGCCTGGGTCTTTTAATTAAGCTCTGTTTCACCCATGCAGAGCTGGTGTGCTATGGTAAAGGGAAAAGGTAGCAATCCAAGATTAATGCCTATGCTGGTGTAGCTTGGAAATGTGCATTGTTAGACTGACTTGGATAAGATACCTGGCTATAACTTCAAGGAAAAGCTCCTGTGTACGTTTCTAGCCATGTCTCCAACCGAATGTTGCCCTTATTTTAATTACACCCAGTGGGCTATGTCCTGCCCTCAGCTGGACCATTGCAGGATGGGGTCTTGGCCCTAGTGTCCACAACTCTTGGCACTCCCGTGGCATCTCAGTTCCTCTGTGGCATCGGATGCTTCTCTAGGGTGATCCTTGCTCATGAGAATTCACTGCAAAGTTTGGGGGCAGGAAGGCATTTTCCTCCTAGTGGGGCCCATTGCAGGGGACCTGGTATGAGGGAAGCTCTCCTCCCGGGGGGACTTTGAGCAGGCTTGCTCGGCTAGGAAGCAGACGAGTGTATCGCTTGGTGGGAGCCTTGAGGAAGTGGCTCAACCTCAGTCATTCCTCCTTCGCTGACCTCCCTGGCTTTCCCCTGCAGTGACCCCGCTGAGAACCGAGTGCCCGCCGTCGCCCTGCAGCCATGGAGGGGGGTATGCAGCTCCTCAACCGGGACGGCCACAGCATCTCCCACAATTCCAAGCGGCACTACCATGACGCCTTCGTCTGCATGAACCGCATGCGGCAGCGCGGCCTGCTGTGCGACATCGTGCTGCACGTGGGCACCAAGGAGATCAAGGCCCACAAGGTGGTGCTGGCCTCCTGCAGCCCCTACTTCCACGCCATGTTCACAAGCAAGTATCTGACTCTTCCCAGGAGCCCACGTTCTCCCCATTCCCTTTTGTTCTTCCCTTCGGGCCTGCAGAGCTCCAGACCACAAACCCCTTCCTTGTGCACTTTCTCTGACCCGCCTTGCTCCACACTGCTCCCCACCTCTCAACCCACCTCCCCCTCCTGCAGCAGCCTCCTTCCCCCATTCAAACCCAGTTCCCGCACCAGGCCTTCCATCCCCAACTCGCCACGGATAAGAAGGCTGGAAGTTTTTGGCTTTCCAAAGGCATCTCCTGCAGGCTGTGGGCCCTGGCCCCCTCTTGCTGATGCCAGGGGGAATTGGCTGTCAGACCAGTGATGTGAACGGGGAGGGAGAGGGGAACGGGGCTTGGGTCTAATCTAGACCTTACATGGTCTTAACTAAGCTCCAGGCTTCTGAGTTTTTGATGATACAGGAGTACGGGTAGTGGGAATGTCAGAGCTGACTATAGCCTGTCCTCAGCTCAATGTCTAGTTTAAAGGCAAGGTGGAGAGAGGAGTCCAGTTAACAGAAAGGGAGAGATGCCAGGAGGAAATTATGAGAGAAGGAAATTAGGGTGGAGGAACCTCTGGTTTAAAGACAAGGGAGAGGCCCCAAGGAATCGGTGAGCAGGGGTCTTCAGTTAAAGCTGACACAGAGAATCCCTAAGTAATCAGTGGGGGATCCCCAGTTAAAGGTGCAGGGGAGAAGCCCCAAGAATCAATGGCTGGGGATCCCAGTAATATACCTGGGGAAACTGTTGTTCTGTTCAGAACCATTGACTTGTTCCATGCATGGCCGAGAGTGCTCTTGGGCCGCGTGCCTGCCTGGCTGGGCCTCATTGGAGTTTTCCGTGCGTCCCCACAGATGAGATGAGTGAAAGCCGCCAGACCCATGTGACGCTGCACGACATTGACCCGCAGGCCCTGGATCAGCTGGTGCAATATGCTTACACTGCGGAGATCGTGGTGGGTGAAGGGAATGTGCAGGTAGGAGTCTCCCCCTCCCCCCTAAAACCTATCCCTCGGCCCTGCTGCCCTTCGGAGAGGACTAAAGATCCATCCTTAGGGACCTGATTCATGACCTTCAAACATTGGCACCAAGACAGTGCCTTGCGCCTGATTGTAGTTTTGGATGGGAGTGGAGTTCCTCCTTTCACTGAGCCCAGAGGCAAAGTGCTTGCGAGGGCTTTGGCCCATCACTCGTGCTGGGAACGGCTGCCCCATGGGCTCTGCCACAACTGGACCGAATCCTGAGAGGCGCTGAATGCTTGCGACTGTCACTGACTTCAGTGGGAACTGCAGGTGCTTGTCCTCATCATCCGCCCTTTGGTCTCTCTCCAGCTGCTTGGTCTGGAACCGAGCCTGTTTCAGCTTCTCCCTCTGGGTTGGGCTTTTGTGGAGTTTCTTTACAAGGGCTGGAAAAATCCTATTACCCTGTAGCCCTGGGCAACCAAATAACAAAGCAACTGGGCTGAAGGCCAGTTGTCGTTCTCAGCTTTGGATCTGATGCTCCGGCCACTCCGAGCACCGAGAATCATGAAGTGCAGCTCAGGTCAGATCAGCAGCTTGACCATGAGGAAAGTACACGATGTCGCACCTTAGTGGAGACGTCTAGCCTAGGTGCAGCCTGGCCTACGTGTGCAGAAATGAAAAGTTAGTTTCCTACAAAATCTTGCACCAGCCTTTTACCTGTGTGTGTGTATCCAGGGGGGAATGGGGGCGGGGGCTCCAACCCCTTAAATTTTGCTACTCCATGAAATCAAACAAAATTACTGTTTTTTTTTCTTCCCCCCAATTCAAAAACACAAGCATCTTTGCAGTCCTCTCTTGCCTGGAAAGAACCTGTTTGTCTTTTGAAATGAAAAACTTGCAAAAGCTTTATATTAAATTTGTACTGATTTGGGGGAAGGGCAGGGGAGAAAATCCGAGTCTCCATCAGCTTTGCCTTTTCTTTCAGACACTTGTTTCCCCTCCGGTCCCTGATCCCATGTCCCTGAGTCTTCAGCTCCGTGTAACTGAATCACACAGCCCAGGGGCCTTCTCGGGAAAGAACGAGACAGCTGGCCGCAGAACCTGTTGTTGTTGTTCTCGCTTGTTTCCAAATTCTGCTTTCTGCGCTGGCCTGACGTGACCCTCCTCTACCCTATCTTCGTGAGGGTCTGCGAGGGATGGGGCGTGAGTCCTGCAACCTCGCTCCAGCTCAGCACAAAGAGTAGAATTCGGGGCACTCCTCTAAAATAGCCGGCAGCCGCTCTGTGGCTGCTGATTCATTTTATACTGACTAAGCTGCTGGCAAGGAAAGGATGGAGCTGTTTTTCGTGACACCCAGAGCCTGCCGGGGGTGGGATGGGAGAACCCATTGCAGAGATGCGGGTGGTTCAGGCTTTTGTTTGAGAGCTGCCACTCCACCCTGCCTCTTGTAAGGCCTGTTCAGGCCCATTGAGGTTAATGGGAATCTTTCTATAGGCACTTTTGCCTCTCATCGCCTGGGAGGTGAAGGGTTCTCCTGCATTCTGTATCTGAGGAAGTCAGCCAGCCCCATAAAGGCGCAAAGCCACAAAGGAAACTATGAGAGAGTGGGTCAAGTGCAGACTTTCAATGGGACTTTCTGTGGGATATGCTTGGCCCACGGGCTGCACTCTGGATCCTAGATCTTAGCTGGCCTCCTAGGAACTGTGTCCCAGGGCTCTCCCAGGCCAGGGTATCTCTTGACCGCTGGCCCTGTCTCTGTGGGGAAAGCATTAGGCCCCTGCTTGAGGAAGAGGGGATGGTGGGGCTGTCTCTGCGGGCAGCAGTGGTGGAAGCGGTGGGCTGCAGCCCCAGCCGCTTCCCTGTCTGCCCGCAGACGCTGCTTCCAGCCGCCAGCCTCCTCCAGCTCAACGGCGTGCGGGACGCCTGCTGCAAGTTCCTGCTGAGCCAGCTGGACCCATCCAACTGCCTGGGCATCCGGGGCTTCGCCGACACGCACTCCTGCAGCGACCTGCTCAAGTCCGCCCACAAGTACGTCCTCCAGCACTTTGTGGAGGTGTCCAAGACGGAGGAGTTCATGCTGCTGCCGCTCAAGCAGGTGAGCCCCCTCCCGAGGCCTCGCGCCTTTTCTCCGCACTGTGGCGTGGCTCCCACTGACTTTCTCCTGGGGGTGCAGAGCGCTGCGTGATGCAAGCGGGGATGTCACACCATGCCCGCTGGCTCTGGCCGGTCACCTCTGCTTCGCCGTGGTGTCTTCATCCCCTCTCGGTAGGACCTGGGGGCTAGTTCACGCCTCTCCGCACCCCCCCCCCCACGCACACTCTCTGTCTCAGCCCCTAGCCCACACAGAGCGGCTAGCCATGGAACAGAGTCAGCGAGGTGCTGGGGGGAGGGAGGGGCTGCCGTGCTGGCAGGAGATGGCCGGGGTGTGGGTGAGGAGGGAGGAAGTAGTTATAGGCAGGGAGGGAAGCGATGGGGGCTGGTTTGTGCTACTCCATCCAGGCCTCGGCCTAGCCCACCCAGCACTGCCCGAGTTCCTCCAACGCCCCCAGAGGTCAGCGAGAGTCTGCGGATTGGGCCCTAAGCGCGGCTCAGCGCTGTTCTCCACGGGGCGGGGGAGACATGACGTGTGTCTCCAAGAATCCCGGGAGCCGGGAGCGGGCTCAGAGAGCAGGGCGGGGACCCCCAGGGGCTGTGCCCAGGCCCCCTCTCTCGCAGGACTCTGCCGCTGCCAGGAAGAGAGCGTGGCCCAAGAGCGGAGGAAAGTGGGACATAAAGCAAGAAGGATTAAGGCTGCCGTCTGCCCCCTGGGCGCCTCCAGAGCCGCCAGCGCCTGCCCGCTCTGTGGAAATACTGGCCGAGAATAAAGCAGCATGGCCACTGGGGAACCAGCGTAGGGGAGCAGGGAATCAGGCCCTGTCACTTGCCATGGTGTCTACACTGACACTCCAGGCTTCCATTGCCCCTCCCGCCGTTGGTGCACAGGCAAGCCCTAACCAATCGGTGGGAGGGTTCAGCTGGGAGGCGGGTTGGCCTTGTTCTCCCCACTTTACAGACGTGAAAACTGAGGCACAGGCTTGGCCAAGGTCACCCAGCAGGTCAGAGGCAGAGCCAAGAACAGAACCCAGGAGTCCTGACTCTCTGCTCTCGCCGCGTCTCCGTTCCCATATGCGCACACCAGCCTTGCTCTACCCGCACGCTATGGAGGTGTGGTAAGGCGCCAAGTGTGCAGCTCTGCTGGTTGTGTGTGTGTGTGTGTGTGCGCACGTCCATGTTCCTTGCCATCCTCCCTCCCCATGACGGGGGACAGCTGAGCTGGACTTCCCTTTCGCCTCTGCAGGTGCTGGACCTCATCTCTAGCGACAGCCTCAACGTGCCATCTGAGGAAGAGGTGTACCGGGCTGTGCTGAGCTGGGTCAAACACGACGTGGACAGCAGGAGGCAGCATGTCCCCAGGGTAGGCGAGCTGGCTGGGAACGCAGATCATCGCAGGGGAGGGGATTTTCACCCACTCTAAGAACGTAGGTGCTGGATGGAGGTGGGTTTGGCCTGGTCTAAAGGCTCCTGGAGACCCCCCTTTTGCATATTCCTATTTCCCTCTCCCCTTGGGAACTGCAGGCTGTGTGACCAGACAGGGTTGGGGGGAACCAAAGAAAAGTTGGCTCAAGTGGGGAAAGTCCAACCATCTCAAGGCCAAATTCTGCTCTGTCCCCCAGTGGCGTTTGACTGGTATAACCGAGACGAGTTAGTTTTCCAGCATGGTGCGATCTGGAAGCCCTTGCTGCCATTGGCTATCTCAGGTCTGGTCTGACAGGAGCTTTACTGAAAGAGGAGTTTGGATGCCCAAGGCTGTTGCATCTGGCTCCTTCCGATGTACTGGGTTGATTTAGGGCATGTATTGTACCCCACTGCAAACAGAGGCTCATGCTGCCTTATGCAGGGCTAGAAGGCAGGGGTTTGAATCTGATGAATATCCATGTCCTAGCACCTCACAGTCACATTGCATCCTCCTGACACCCTTGTGAGGTTGGGACATGTTATCCGCATTTTACAGAGGGGGAGCTGAAGTGGGTAGGCTGAGTGGCTGCCTGAGGTTACACTGGGAATCTGCAGCAGAACCTGGATTAGAACCCAGGTCTCCTTACTCCCTGTCCTGGGCCCTGTCCATTAGAATATCTTCCTCCATGTGCAGAGAAAAGTGATCATACCTGGGATTTCTTTAGTTCCTATCTCACATCAGAGGATCTCTAAAACCCCCAAATATGGCCCCACAAAATCCCCTATCCTGTGATGGGGCCGGTGCTACGACCCCATTTTAGGGAATGAGGCGCAGAGGGGCAGCGACGTGCCCACGGTCACATGAGGCATCCATGGCAGAGCCAGGGCTTCAGTGGGGCAGCAGGGCTGTTGGGTGGGTGACGGGTCCATCAGGTAAACTTTGGTCTCTAGGGCTGGGTTTTGAGGATTGCTCTGAAAAGCCAAACTTGGCAAATCTGCAACGTTTTTAGGCCGGATTTTCCTTTATCTAGTGCTCAGATCTCTGTGTCTGTGACAAGGAGCAAATTAACCACAGGCCTGTCGCCTGCTTAAGCAAAACAGTAACAGGAATAACAAAACCTTTCCCGACAGGGATTCTTTCCCAGCATAGCCCTAGGTTGGAGCCACAAACTCTGCATGAGTCTCGCATGCCCTCTTGCGGATACCTGTGGCATCGCAAGTATGAATATTGGCACCTATTAATAAACCCAGAGAAAAATGCATCCGTGTGTACCCTGGCAACCTTTCCCTTTGTTCTGGCAGCTTTGCTACCAGGCCTGCTAAGAAACTAGCTGCGAGCCTGCAGAGAATGCTGGGAAATGATACGCAAATAGGAGTATATGCATCCCAAGATGCACTTGACGTAGGGCTGGCATTGGCGCTGTGGGGGCTGGTTGGGTGGGTTGCACAGAGGTCCCTGCGGTTGTCAGGCACAGGTGTTGTCTGTATGGCATTTGAGCTGCTGCTCAGTCCTGTCATGGCAACTTTTTTAATAGCCCTGCTGCAGGCGAGGGAGCCAGAGCTCGCCAGCCCAGCAGGCCGTGGCGTAGGAAGGGCTTTCCAGTTTGCGAAGGGACTCAGCCGTTTTACCAGACTAAGGCCCTGGCTGCACTCTGCAGTCCGCATTCAGCTGCGTGCACTTGAGTCTCCTGCATCTGGAGCCTCTCTAGCAATCCCAAGCGTGTGGCTGGGAGCAAGAGGTGGGTAGAGGGCACAGCTGGCTATGAGCAGGGCACTGTCCGGGCACCGGCGCCCAGCAGAGCAGGCCGTGGCTAAGGCAAGGGGAGAACCAAGCTGATCCGTCACTGAGGTAGCCGTGCTGGCACGTGGACCAGGCTGTGGGAGCCAGTGCAGGGCCAGCCTGGGATTTGGGAGTAGCAGTGGGTCTCAGGCTCTTGCCAGGGCAGTGGGAGGGTCCTGGGCTCTGCGGAGGAGATGAGGGTGGAGTTGCTGCCAGGCATATGCCGGGGGGTGGCTGCCCTCCCTTCCACTGGGAGGAAGATGAGGGAGATCCAGTCCTGTCAGGATCCCGAGGCTCTTGGGGTTGTTAAGAGAGGAGCCCACTCTAATCTTCACCCCAACCCGTCTCTGTTCCACCGACTCAGCTCTTTCCCTCCCCTCCCTCCACCCCGCAGCTCATGAAGTGCGTCCGGCTGCCCCTGCTGAGCCGGGACTTCCTGATGAGCAACGTGGACACGGAGCTCCTGGTCCGGCACCACTCGGAGTGCAAGGACCTGCTGATCGAGGCCCTCAAGTACCACCTCATGCCGGAGCAGAGAGGGGTCCTCGGCAACAGCAGGACCCGGCCCCGGCGGTGCGAGGGGGCCAGCACTGTGCTCTTCGCCGTGGGTAAGGGACAGCCAGGCCAAGGGGGCTGAATACGGTGCCTGTGTGCAGCCTGGGGGAGGGGCCCATCACCTGCCTCCCATGGGGCATCTGTCCCACCCTCGGGGAAGGGGCTGCAGGCAGGGCCTGTCACTGGGATGTTGGGCAGAGCTGGGGGTCAGGGAGGGGTATGTCAATGGCTCCCCCTGCCCAATGACTCCCTGGAAACCTCAGGGGTCCTGCCCTTCACTCGCTCTGCTTGTGACTCCCCTCTGCAGGTGGGGGGAGCTTATTCGCCATCCACGGAGACTGCGAAGCCTACGACACGCGGACGGATCGGTGGCACATGGTGGCCTCCATGTCGACCCGGAGGGCCAGGGTGGGCGTCGCTGCCATCGGAAACAAGCTGTACGCTGTGGGCGGGTAAGGTGGGGAGCAGGACACTGAGCTGGACCGAGAGGGGAATGCTGGCTCTGGGGTGGGACCCCTCTGGATTCGGGTCGGAGAACAAAGGCTGGGCCCAGGGGGCATTTCTGCCACCAGCTGTGTGCCGGGGCTCTGGCTTGCCCAGGGAAGTGGTAACAGGAAATGTCGCTGGTTCAAACCCAGCCCAGAGGAGCAGAGACTGGAAGCCATTCCACTGCCCCCAGCTGCTCAGTGGAGTGAGTTTGCTGGGTCTCTGTGCAGCAGCAGCCTGGCCACTAACTGACACCGTTTGTTCACGGCGCCAGAGGAGGGGACGGAGGCTGTTCTCGCCTGCGGTTGCATTTCTCCTGCTGCTCAGTTAGGGCTGAGGCAGCTGGTGAGGGAAGCTTGCCCTGCTAATGTCATGCAGCAGGTTGGCTGTGCCCAGCTCCTGCAGGGACATGTTCAATGCACAGTAACTGCCTGGCTCAGCTGCGACCCAGGACCCCGGCCCTCTCAGCCTGTCCCGTGAATTCACACAGACTCGGTCAGGTGACTGGGAGCCCCCAGGGGGCTGCATCATCCCTGCTGGGGGTGAGAAGGGCAGGCAGGCGGAGCGGGTTTGGAACGCGGGGAGCGAACCCGCCAGAAATGCAGCAACTGGCTGACGCTCTCAACGGGCCTGATTGCTGGCAAGAGCTGGGCTAGGGAGGAGAGTGCGGCCCGCGTCTGGGCTGGGCAGCGACCTGAGGCTAAGCTGTGCTCAGCCCAAGGGCTTCGGTGGAGTCCAGTCTCTCAGCTCTGCCCTGAAGGTTCCCCAGCCTTCCAACGCTCTCCCATCCCCCCGCAGTTACGACGGGACCTCCGACCTGGCCACAGTGGAGTCGTACGACCCGGTTACCAACTCCTGGCAGCCGGAGGTGTCCATGGGCACCAGGCGCAGTTGTCTGGGGGTGGCGGTGCTTCACGGGCTCCTCTATGCAGCGGGGGGATATGATGGGGCCTCATGTCTGAACAGGTAGGGGGATCTCCTGGGTATGTGCTCGTCCCCTCGGTGTGGTGTCCGTGCCCCCCGGGCTGCTGAGACACCCCGGCTGTCCCCAAGATCTGCTGTCCCCAAGATCTAGCCCTCCCTGAGGCCTGATGACTCATCGGCAGCCAAAGGGACCCAAGGCTTGTGGGGCTACCGGGGTGGGATCCCCTCTCCGTTCACAGCGGGGTTCTGCGTGGGTGTCTCTAACCCTGACCCCATCCTAGTTCCCTGGCCCTCCAGGAAAGACCAACCTGCCCTTTGGCCAGTGAACTCCATCGGTCCATTCACCTGGCACCCCTGGGTCCTTCTGAAGTTCTGTGCAGCCTCATCCAGTCTGGACAAGTACGTCGTGTGTCTGCTGCAAATACGGCCCCCTCTTCTCCGTCCCTAGTGGAGACGTGAACCCCGCTGGTTCTGGCCCTGCCCCTCGGAGGACCCTGATCTTAACCCTGTGACATGGTGGGGAAACGGCCCTTTGTTTCTGCCCTCTGGCTCCTATCCCTGAGCCAGTTTCTGATCCGTGGCAGCACTTTGCCTCACTTCCGCACCCCTTGGTGTCCTCCGTTGCCCCTCAGGGCTGCATCAGCGGGTTTTCCCAGAGACCCTCCAGTGTTGCTAATGTTCCTGTGTCTCTGCCTGCTGCAGCGCTGAGAGGTACGACCCCCTGACGGGCACCTGGACCTCGATCGCCGCCATGAGCACCAGGAGGCGATACGTCCGGGTGGCGACACTAGGTAGGCACTAGCGTGGTGGAATCTGCTTGGCGCTCCCAGGCTCTGTCACCTCTCGCCCCTTCCTCTGGCTAGTCCTGCACGTTGCTTCCTATCAGCTGCAGCCCCACTCTCTGACTGCTGTCTGTGACAGGCCACCGCGCTTTGCTGATGTGGGACCCGCGCTGCCCCCGTGCCAGGAGCCAAAGGGCACTGCCTACCAGGTACAGAATGGAGCAGGTTTGCAGCTCTGCTCCATGCACAGGAAGGAGGGTGGAGTTAATGCCCTGCAGCGGGACTGGGGAGAAAGGGGGTCAGTTCCCAGCTCTGCCAGGGACCCCCTGTGTGACCGAGGACAAGTCATTTAATTGACTTATAGGCTAAACACTCCAGATGATCTGGGGCAGGGACTGTCTCTTCCTGCGTGTATTGGACTACCATAGTTTTCTTGGTCCATGGTACTCTAATAATGGTAACAGGCTCCAGATCTTGGCCTGACTTAGATCAAAGCGGAGGAAAGCTTGCTATCTCTCTGCATCCACCTAGGGGTTCTGGGCTCAAGGTGGGATATTGGGAACATTGGAGTCCATGGGCCGTGCCTTCGTGTCAACCTATGATGAGAGCTGGGGTGGGGTAGGAAGAACTGTGAAATGACACAGCCCAAACCAGATGGCCCAACTGAATGCGGTTAGCATTGTTCTCTTTAAAATAACATTTCGTGCAGAGACCAGTTACTGTCTGTGTTTGGAAGGTTTTTGTCAAAAACACTCCCTCCAGCCTAGGAAAAAGCTGATTTTCCTAGAGCAGCAAAATTCGCAGCAGCTTGATGACCCCATGGGTGCAGCGTAGAGCTAAAGAAATTTCATAATAACCCTCATCCGGATGCAGCCGGCTTTTAACATAACAACAGTGGTCTGATCTCATATGTACCTTTATGTTGAAATGTCTCCCTGTGTGCACGCTGATCCTTGTAATGGGACACTTCTCCTTTCCCCACAAGCCCAAAAGTACCAATGTTTTGCACATGCCTAGCGTAGATTTGGGCCCTTTGCAAAAGCAGACAAGCATCACAATCGCTATTTGATGGATGAGGAAACTGAGGCACCGAGGAGCGGGGGGGAAATACTTCCCAGGGTCACCCAGAGAACCCATCACAGATGCAGCGCAGTCTCTTCACTTTCACTCTGGACCCCATTCCCCCTTGCTTCACCTCCAGGCCAGAGCAATCTTGCCTGGGAAGTCCGGCAGCTGGCCAGTGACCCGTGTGGAATGAGGTGTGGTCACAGCCCAGTTCAGAGAGCTACAGGGTCCCTGTCACCGCACCACAGCTGGGGCTTCTCCGCCTGTGCCACAATCTATTGGAGAACCCAAGGGCTGAATAGGCCGGTTCCCCTCACTTCCTGAGGGGAGCCCTCCATAGGGGAAGCTGGCAGAGGGGAGGCAGTGTGGCCTAAAGCAGTTTCTCAACCTTTTTGATACCAGAGACCAGCTTGCTGCCTTCCTAAACTGTCAGGGAGATCTCAGGGACCGGCGCTGGTCTGCAGACTGGTGGTTGAGAAACACTGGCCTAGAACAGAGCTTCTCAAACTGGGGGGCGCAGAACGTATTGGGGGAGGGGGAGGAGAAATTTTAGGAAAAAGAAACTTCCTGCCCACATTTTACCCCCCAGCACGGAATAACTAGCAACGCTAATTCCTCCAGACATGTCACGTCCTCAGCTGGCGCTGTGCATTTTGACGTATTTCTGTGAAGCTTGCCTAGTATTCCACAAAGGCGTTGTCACCTGTACATTCATCCATCCGTTACACATTTAATCGTATGCACGGGACCACAATGGCAGTTCTGCGCTTGCTCTCCTTACAATGGCTTGTTGGCTCGTTTGTGCAACAGAAAAAATAAACCTCAAATGAAAAACAAAGATGCTGAAACTGATTCAAGTGAAGCACCGATGCTGCATATGTCAGGATTTATGTACCTGTGTGGCAGGGAGGAAGGGCATAAACTATTACAGACACAAAGAAGGGGGGCACGTCAAATAATTTCTAGAACCACTGGCCTAGGGGATGGAGCATTGGCCTGAGCTTGGGAGACCAGGGTATTATTCCTGGCTCTGTCACTGGCCTGCTGGGTGACCTTGGGCAAGTCACTTTGCCACTCTGTGCCTCAGTTTCCCCATCTGTGAAATTAGGATAATCCCATACTGTCCTCCTTTGTAAAGCGCTTTGAGAGCTAGGGATGATCTAGGTAACAGCTACGGGTTATTCTGTGGATAAACAGAGCACCGCCGTACAGGGCTAGCTGAGTGCATAAATCAGTCTCTAATTGGCCCAGCGCATTCACCATGGTGCGCGTCACTGCTGCCAATGGCACCCGCTGCAGGAGCAGCTCCTCGCTGCTCTGGGTTCTGTGCTGCACGGACATTAATCCCCTCTCGTCTCTGCTCTTTCGCTTCCAATTTCGCTGCTCCGTGCTGACTCTGTGGTTCCTTCGCACGCTCTCGCTCCTTTTCCCCCCGTGGTGTGCTCCCTGCCTGGCGCTGCGTTATGGATCGGCCCCCGCGGCAACCTGCTGCTCCTGCCGTCGCTGGCTAAAAATAAAGCTTAATTGTGGCGGTGGGGAGCGCTCGCACGGCCCGTAATGAGCTGGTCGGGGGCAGCCGCAGGCGAGCAAGCTCCCCGGGCTGCTCTCTCGGCACGGAGCCCTCGCTGCACAGCAGAGAAATGGCCTGATGAATATTTAATGATTCCCAGCGCCAGATGCGGCCCCCATACAGCGGAGGCTTGGGCGGGGGGGAGGGGGAAGCTGCATGAGCTGCTCTGTGAGCAAATCCTCCCCAGAGGGTCCTGCTGCTTGGTGTAGATTTGCCTGTCGGCTGCTATGCTGTTCCTTTGTGTTCCTGGCTGCCCAGACCCGTGGCACATAAGGCCGGGATCCATCCGTGCCGATAACACGGCCCTTGTGGAGGGCTCTGTGGCTGACTCTGTGCATGACTGTGTTTTGCAGATGGCAATCTCTACGCCGTCGGGGGATACGATAGCTCGTCCCACTTAGCCACGGTGGAGAAGTTTGAGCCGCAGGTAAGGGCAAGAGAGTGCAATTAACGCTTTCCTTCCCGTCCCTCCTCCGAAAAGGACCCTGTGGCAAAGCCCTATAGAAAGCAAACAGAGGAAAACACAACAGGGGGCTACAGAAATTATTCTAAAATGCTACAGAACCTAACGGAGCACGAGATCCTCTCAGGGGGCGAGGGGGGGGGTTAAACCATCCTAGCTAGCTATCTCCCTGCTATGGAATTCTGTAGGTCGGTTAACAAGTCTCTGGAAATATGAGGGGTCTCTGTTCAATTCTCTCGATCCCTTCCACCTGCGGTGGGGGTCGCACGGATCCCTCCCCTTTCCCAGCACGTGCAGCTGTGTTGCCACCTTGTGTGCGGCCATTATTGCAAGCTGACAAGCTCCAGCGGACCGTTGTGGGCCCACAGGTGTGGTTGGCTCCCCTACAGAGGCTTGGCTCAAGAGAAAGGGGGTCAGAAACCATGTTCTGAACGGAGCCTCTAACTGTGGGGCTGCCGCTGGGACTCCCTGACGGGACTCCCTGACAGAGCCGTAGAAATAGACACGGCCACATGCATGGCCACTTTGGAGCTCTGGCTGGGAGCTGATGGGCAGCTCGAGCTCCCAATAGTTAAGCCAAATTTTAGGGACCTGGAGACCAGGGTCCTATTGTTAACAGCTGCAGTTGCTTGAACCTGCCAGCAGAGGTCTCTTTAAAATAATTCTCTGGGGTTTGCAAAAAGAAAAGGAGGACTTGTGGCACCTTAGAGACTAACCAATTTATTTGAGCATAAGCTTTCGTGGGCTACAGCTCACTTCATTGGATGCATTAGGCATCGAAAGCTTATGCTCAAATAAATTGGTTAGTCTCTAAGCTGCCACAAGTCCTCCTTTTCTTTTTGCGAATACAGACTAACACGGCTGCTACTCTGAAACCTCTCTGGGGTTTAAACATTTTATTTTTTTCTTGATTTAAGGCAGTTTTGTGTTTGATGCTTTAGGGAAGGAGGGTGCCTGTAAACACTGAGCACAGACTTGGGCGGATCATGTTTGTAAGCTTCTTATGGGGGGCAAGAGGGGGCGGAGAGAGACATTTGTATTAGTGTTTGTGAACAAAGTATAATTGCTGGATCTAGCTGCATTGGGGTGGAACGGGGCAGTACAGAAAACCATTTCCAGTAGAACTCCCCTCCCGCCATCTCCTTGGGGGGCCTTTGTGTTCCCTCAAAAGCCTGTTCCACAGGGCTCTGGAAACCTCCCCCATCACCTCTGCCCTTCATCTGATAACAGCAGGCAGGATGGCTGGCGACTCTACTTTAACCTGCTGCACCCAAGGTCAGATTTGCAGCCGGGGTCATCGTAACTTGCTTTAGCTGCAGACTCTTTGTTGCCCCCTGCTGGAATGTGGATGGTGGGTCCTACAGGGGTCCTTCCTCCCGGGGGAGCTGTTGTTTTAAGAGTTGGGAACGGGGAGCAGAGCACAGAGAGTATGCATCCGATGAAGTGGGCTGTAGCCCACGAAAGCTCATGCTCAAATAAATTGGTTAGTCTCTAAGGTGCCACAAGCACTCCTGTTCTTTTTGCGGATACAGACTAACACGGCTGCTACCCTGAAACAGGGTCTGGAGTGTGACCGGACAGTGGTGTCGCCATTGAAGGGCTTGGGTGGGAGGATAATCACCCCCCGGGTATCGGTCGCTAACCCAGAGGTGCTTTCACGGGCGCTTGGTCCCCTTTCCTTCAAGGTCAACACCTGGACCCCCATTGCCAACATGCTGAGCCGGAGAAGCAGCGCCGGTGTGGCCGTGCTGGAAGGGATGCTCTACGTGGCCGGCGGCAACGACGGGACCAGCTGCCTGAACTCTGTGGAGCGCTACAACCCGAAAACCAACACCTGGGAGAGCGTGGCCCCCATGAACATTCGGAGGTAGGGACCCCCAACCCCCGTTCTCCAGCACCCATCCAAACTGGGGAGCTGGGGAGACTGGTGGCCTTGGGGATTTCTTGGGTTGGAGAGAGCCATCTCCCACTGGAGCACATCATGCTGCAGCCATCAAGGTGCAGCAATGACCAGGCCTCGCTTGACCGACCGAGCGGGCTGGCCTGCGGTCACGGCCGCCGGGAAGCTCTCTGCTGGGAGGTCTGGGACCTCCATGCTGCGTGTTCACCTGTCAACGCTGCGCGATCAGCAGTGCCCGTTGCATGCACCACGTAGGCATGAGCAAGCAGGGGCAGCCTGCAGAGGCTTTGCCGCCCTAACAATCCTACGTGGGCATAAATGATTCCCGAGTTACCGCTACCCAATCCCGACTACAGGAAGCACATGACACAGTCACTGGGGGAGTATCTCGACATTCTAAACATAGGTGTTTGGGACTTCCTGTAGCTGGCAGAGGGATCACCTTCAAATAACGTAATTTAGGAGCCTAAAATATGGACCAAAATGTGGTTAGAACCAGGGGCTGGGAACCAGGACTCCTGGGTTCTATTTCCGGCTCCCCCACTGACTCCCTCCGTGACCCTGGGCAAATCACTGAAGCCAAAAGGCTCTGCTAATTTTGATGTGTCCCTTTTCGGGTGCCCAACTCCCGCCTGCCTTCCGGCGGGCCGAACCCCCTCAACCCCGGCTGGGGATCTGCCAGGGGACATCCAAAGCCTGGCTCGCTAACACCGTCCTCTGTGCTGTCGCTTGCAGGAGCACCCACGACCTGGTGGCCATGGACGGGTGGCTGTACGCGGTGGGCGGGAACGACGGGAGCTCCAGCCTCAACTCCATCGAGAAGTACAACCCCCGCACCAACAAGTGGGTGGCGGCCTCGTGCATGTTCACACGGCGGAGCAGCGTGGGGGTTGCGGTGCTGGAACTGCTCAACTTCCCGCCCCCCTCCTCGCCCACCCTCTCCGTGTCCTCGACGAGCCTTTGACAAAGAATCCAGTTGCACCTTACCTCCAGCGGGCAGCCGCATGCAGAGGAGCGCCAGGCCACCCTGGCCTGACCCCTGTAGCAGCCAGTCTCTGTAGACCGGAGTGGGAGGGTTCTGGCTGCTGCCTCCAGCCCTGGCCCACAGCGATTCCGCAGGCCCCTGGGGGGCTCTGCCTCTCTCGGGGCACCCTGCAGTTCAGCGTGCTGAGGGGTGAATGGAAAGGGGCACTTTCCATTCAAGAGTCCCCTCTGCTGGCACATACGGCGGGGGCAGCTCTCGGCTCCATCCACAAACCTGCCCACAACTCAACTGACTTTTGCGGCCGGCCAGGCCCAGTCGAAACCATTGCTGCTTTTAGGGTTTACCGTGCCCCGACGTGCTGCACACTGGACAGCCACGCGAGGAAGGATCCAGGCGGACGGGAGCGCTGGGGGTGGGTGACTGACGCATATGGTGCTTCTCCAGGAAACCGCTGAACGTACCACCGCTCCTCGGAACGCTACCTTAGCCCAACTCTCGGTCCTGAGCCTCCAGCGTGCTGGTAAAGCCTCCGAGACCGGCGTACGGCTCACACGGGTGTCTGATCGATGCCTTAAAAACCGCAGCCGGGGGATGCGGCGGGGAGAAGGCCACAAAACTGTGTGGAGCCTCCCGAGCCCTCTGGCATTTCCATCCTCTGCTGACCCCGTCCCGCTCGCTGTCTGTCCTGATTTGCCATCGCTACGGAGGTCCCCCCGCCGACCAGATGGATTTAATGAGCTCACCGGCTCGGGTGCAGTGGCCGTCCCACTGTTACCAATGGCTGCGCTGCTGCCCCCTGCTCACGTGTCTGTGTCACTGTGTTAACCCGGCGGCTGGGAACAATCCAGCCTACACACGGCTTCCCTGTCCACAAAGAAGGATCTAGGCTTGGGCCAGGCCCTTGGTTCCCTAGAACGGTACGACCCGGCAGGTGGTGCAGGCTGCAGGGTCGCACCATGTTATTTATTTAATGTGTCTCCCATTCGTATTTATTGTACTAATCTTTTCATTTTAATTCTTATTGACTTTATTATTTTTTAAATTATTCTGGTGTTCCCCACCCCCCTCCCGCCGATGTGGGAAGGGAGGAGAGGAACGAGCAAGCGACGTTTTTTTAAATGATCTCTTGGACAATGACTATGGCCTAGAAGTAAGTGTGTGAGAGAGGCCATATGTACCATGAAACCAGCACAGAAGGAACCATTTGCAGCTAGCAACTCCCTGTCTTAAACTACCCCTCTAATGGTTGAATCATCTTGTACTGTAATGCACAGGGTTGGCCGTATAGACCCACCTGTACCATAGAACTTCGTGGGCGGTGGCTTAGGATGTGTTCCACTACATATGCCGTGCTCTGTGTGTGGTTTGCATGAAGACAGGTTAACAGGTGTTCCCCATGGTGTATAGGAACGGCTAAAGCATGGATACCTCAATAGCACTGGGAGGCTGTTCTGTGACGGACTGTTTGTTTGTTTCGCCCCCTGATTCTCTCTCCTCCCGACTTCATCATCCTTTAGATTTCACTTGTGAAAATACTCGCTGACTTGTATCTCCGGAAGTGACCGGAGATTTTTTGGTGCCCACGTTGAGACGCTTTAGAAAGGGCCAGTTTTTTCCCCAAGACAGATGTTTTGCACGTTAAACAGGCCCAGCTCCAGAGCCTGAAGTTGGGCACCCAAAATCACTAGCTGCCCTCCCCGCCCTCTACCCAAAGACATGTTCTGGGCTTTTCAGGCCGAAGTAGATTTTTAGGCTTTTAAAATAGATTTAAAATCTCTCAATCTTTTCATTCCTTTCTCCTTGCCAAGTCCCTGAAGGAACCAGCCACCGTTCAACGGCACTCACATGCCTGTGTGCTGCTGACGACGCCCTTTTGACGTCCCGACGCCCCCGATCCTGTGATTGAAATGAGCTCCCTGATAGCACGGCAAGAGCATCCACCTATTTCGTGGCCCCTGTGTTGGGTTAACTCGGTCACAAGACGCCATCTCACTCAAAGTAGGGGTGCAGTCCTGTGTGTGCATGCCGCCTTTTGCTCCCTTCTAGCTGTACCTGTCAGCCACAGCAGGATTCCCGGTTTCAAGCTAGCTCATGTCAACCTGCACGCTCAAGACCCCTCTGACACCAGGATCCTCTTCCAAGGAGGCAGAAGAGAATCCTAGGAAGGGAGCCCAAGAGCCAAGCCTAGAGCTCCATGGGCATTTCAGAGCTGCCAGCTGCTATGACTTGGCAGAAGTCCTGGGGTTTCTGCTGTGGCCCATGAGTAGGGCAAAGGGAATGAGGGCACCATAGGCCAGTCTCTTCCCCCCGCACCAAGGGAGGGAACCAGCTCACGCCCGAGGAAGGGAAATGGAGGGGCCAGGAAGGCATTGCTGAGGGAGGGAAGTGGACCTCGGTTAAAACAATAGCTGCCAGTTTGAGAGCAATGGCCCCACCCCTTCAGCTGGTGTTAGCAATACTGCGGCGTGTGGGGGACGCTGCTGCTAAGTACTGTCCTCATCTGAATCAAGGGGGCTTGGAGCTGAGAGGATAGGTGGGCGGGGCAGGGAGCAGCGCATCAGGTGTGGAGGGTGCAGTCGCTCCACCCCAGTGGTGATGCAGTTCAGACCCAGTGGAGCCTTTGGAAAAAGCCGAGGCCTCCGTTGAAAAAGCAGCCTGCCGGGGGCCACCGCTGGGCGGCGCTGGTGGAGGGTGCCTGCCACAGGCACAAGGAGTGACAATCCATGGCTGGAAGTGTGTGTGTGTGTGTGAGAGAGAGAGAGAGAGACTTGAGTGGGCAGAGGCGCTGTTAACTGTTTGTTTCTCCTCCCGTTTTACGTTGTGGTCTCGGACTAACACACAGCATTGTTACTAAGACAACGGCCCCGGGGAGGTATTCCCAACAGGGCAGCATTGCTGAGCAGCAGCCTGCCTTCTGGGGGGCACAGGGCTGGGCTGCCGTGCGTCACCCAGGGAGCGTCTCCTGGTGCCCCCTGGAGCCTGCCCCAAGGGCGGGTGGGGAAGGCGATTCTCTAGTCCCAGCCTGGCGGAGGGATACGCTTGGCCTAGCTGAGAGGCCACTGATTCACCCCCCTGTCCAAATGTCATTTTTATTTATGTCAGTTATGATTTATTTATGAGGCATTTACTGTTCGTTTTTTTCTCGATTTTGCACTACACGGGGGGAACAAGCAATACAAGCCAATGTGTAAAATAAAAAGGTTTTCTTGATTACTGGATTCTGCCCCTCAGCCACTTATTGCTCTTCTCCCCCTTCACCTGGCTTCAGGTAGGCGAGCTATTTCCAGCTAGGTTTTCCTAAGGGGGGAAACTGAGGCAGGGAAGCAAGTCCCCCAATGCTCGGCAAGGTGGAGAAGGTTGCCTTGTTTTGGAGGAGCTGAAGAACTTGGGAATTCCTGAGCCTCTGCTTAGAACATGCCACCCTCTGACCCTCCCGCAGGCTGCAATGTGAACGGAGCCTGGTATTGCAGCTGTGGATGGCTGCCGATGGGGCGGCTGCAGCCAGGACTGCCCTGGACTCACCATTGCAAATGCCACCCCAGGACCGGGGCCTGTGTTGCACTTGCCCAGTGAGCTGAACACAACATAAGCCAGAACACGCTCTATCCATCTTTCCCCGGCCCTCTCTGGCCAGCGAATGTGGGCATGGAAGTCCCGTGGGCCAAGGGCATGGGGCGGCTGCCCTGATGGTATTTGCACCTTGGTACACAGAGTCCAGGTGAACTAAAGGAGTGGCTCGACTGGCCCAAGACCCCTTGTTTGTTGCCGTACTTGACCCTCGCCTCACTCCTCAGCTAGTGGCTGTTCGTGGACTGCTTACGATGGCAGGTTGGCATGAGTCTGCTGCGATTTAATCGTCTAAACATGGCCCTTTCCCATGCCCCAGAAGAGGGTGCCACAACACATGCCTCTTAAACGTCCCACCATGGGTGCGCTGCGACTGGAAAGGAGCATCTCCTAGAGGTGCAGAAAAACACCATTGGGTCCGAGTAGTGCAAACACAACGGGGCTTTAATCTGACACCGGCTGCTGATTTACACCTCTCTCTGTGTCTGAATGCTAGTCAGCCCCCCTGCGAGTCCCCAGCCCCAGAGTTGCTGACAGCTGTTGCACCCGGGGGGAAATGAAAAGCAGACAAGAAACATCCTGCTTTCACCTAGGAATGTCTCAGGGGTCCTGCCTAGAGGCAGGAGTGGCCGGTTGGCTCAGCTGAGCAGCAGGGGAAGCCTGCAATAGATCAGAGCTGCCCTCGCCAGCTGCACTCAGTCACTGCAGCCAAGGGGGAAATGCTGAGCTCCTTTCACAAGCAGGGTAAAGGGCCAGGGTCGGGAGGAGGGGACTGAGAGGTGTAGTTGCCCCCAGCGAGGACTCAAGAGGAGAAACCTTTCCCCCTCTTGCCACTTACAGCAAGGGCCCACAGCCCCATGCAGTAGTAATGCTAGAGTACACCGTGGTATTCGCTTTCCGAGGGGCCGCCCACCTGCTCTGCATTTCTGCCCAGGCCCTCACCCTGCTCTCAGGTTTCTATAAATAACTGCCAGTTGCATAAAGCTTCCCAAAGCACAGAGCCTGTCAGCTCCCAATCCCTGTGCAGCCTCTCCTGTTACTGGGAGTGGAGCAAGCCGGGGTGGGGGAAAGGGGCCGCTATGTAGTCCTACAAACTGTGGGGTCTCCAAATGATGTACACGAAGCCATCCCATGGCAGGGGCTGCTTTGACACATCCCATTCAGTGCAGGCTCCAACAGGTTCACTTTATTAGCCATTCATTGGCTGCAGTCGGAAGCGTCCCTGTGAGCGTGGCTATATTTATTTGCAGGACCTACACAAAAAAACAGGGTAGGTTTTGTATTCGTCCATTAGCAATATCCTTTAAGGAGAACAGTCCCTTTACTGACTGTAAGAAGCATCTGATGAAGTGAGCTGTAGCTCACGAAAGCTAATGCTCAAATAAATTTATTAGTGTCTAAGGTGCCACAAGTCCTCCTTTTCTTTTTGCAGATACAGACTACCACGGCTGCTACTCTGAAACCTGAAAGACTGCAACTGAAACCTGTTTCCTTCCCACAATTTTTGTTCTCTTCCATGCGATGCTTGCACACGGGTTTGTTGTTAGAGGGAATCGGCAGTGCACACATTGCAGCCGCAGGACCTGCCCTGCAAAAAAGTGAGGGGGTTTAGTAGAGGATGTCTCCTGTGGGATGGGCAGCACATGCTTGTTTGTTATTGTAGGGTTGCTCTGGAATGGCAGGATAATATGACACTGATTCAAATACATACGATTTAGAGATGACAAAGCTAGAGGGGACCAATACCATCACGTAGTCTGACCTCCTGCATAGCACAGCTCATAGGACGGCCTTCCATTACTCCCTGTCTGAACGAGGGCAGCTCTTTTAGAAAAACATTGGCTCTGGATTTTAAAAATGGCCAGTGATGGAGCAAGCCTGGGTAAGTTGTTCGACTGGTTAATTACCCTCGGAGCTATAAATCTGTAATTTCTTTCTAGTCTAAACCTGTCCAGCTTCAGCTTCCAGCCGTTGGCTCTTGCGAGATCTCTGTCGGCTAGGCTGAAGAGCCCTGTATTACCAAATTTCTGTTCCCCACGTAGGGAGCAAGAAGCTGCAGCTTTTAAACTGAACGGCTGGAGCTCCCTGAGTCTTTCCATACACGGCAGGTTTGCTAATCCCTTCATCATTCTAACTTCTCTTCTCTGATTTTTCAATCCTCATCGTGAATAGCAGACACCAGAACTAGGCACAGCTTTCCAGTAGCAGTAGCATGACTGCCAAAGACAGAGGAATACTCACGATTGCCCTGCTTAAACATCCAAGGACCACGTCAGCCCTTTTGGCCACAGCATCTTCCTGGGAGCTCATGTTCAGCTGATTACGACCTTACTTATGGATGTATTAAAATGCATAGTGTTTGCTTGAGCCCAGTTTATCATGTGATCCCGATTGTTCTGTACCAGGGACCTGTCCTCATTATTTACCCCTCTCTCAAACTCTCTGTCATCTACAAAGTTTCTCAGACACATATTTTATGTTTTCTTCCATGTCACTGATTAAAATGCAAAGGGCCAAAAAACAATCCCTCTGGTACCCTACTAGATACACACCCGATCAGTAAGGAGTCCCCATTTATGGTAACATGTTAAGATCTGGCACTTAGCCAGCTTTTAATCCATTTAATGTGTGCCGTGTTAATTTTGTATTTTTCTAATTTTTGAATCAAAATATTAACCAGTACCAAGTCAGACCCCTTACAGAAATCTATTACATCAACACTATTACCTTTATCAACCAAACCTGCAATCTCCTCCAAAAAATTCAAGTTAGTCTTACAAGATCTGTTTTCCCCTAAACTCATGTTGATCAGCATTAATTATATTACCCTCCTTTAAGTCTTTATTATTCAATTCTCCTATCCGCTGTTCCATTATTTTGCCTGGAATCGATGTCAGGCTGACAGGCCTATAATTATACAGCTCATCTCATTTACTCTTTTTAAATATAAGTACATTAGCTTTCTCCCAGTCCTCTGGAGCACCCCCAGCTAAACTTATTGAAAATCAGCATTAACAGTCCAGAGAGCTCTTCGGCCAGCTCTTTTAAAACTCTTGGATGCAAGTTACCTAGACCTGCTGATTTGAAAATGTCAACGTTTGAAAGCTTTAACCGCTGCTGTTTAACATTCTCTTTAGTTACTGTTGAAATGAAAAATATTTCATCATCCTGGCTTTTTCCTAACCGTAGAACAGAAATAGTTATTGAACATTTCTGTCTTTTCTGTGCTATCATTGTCAATTCTGCCATTTCCATCGAACAATGGACCAATACTCCTGTTAGGATGCCAAAACCTCTTTAGTGTCTTTTTCTCTGCTGGCCAAAGATTCCTCCTTGTGTCTTTCTGTGCTTCCTAGCTTCTAATTTAGATTCATTGCTGTCATCTTCCCCTTTTCTCCATTTGTTATATACTGGGGGGTTGGTTTTGTTTTGTTTTTATAGCTGCTTTCACTTCCCCCCAAGCCAGTTTGTTTTTTTAAAAAGAAAAGGAGGACTTGTGGCACCTTAGCGACTAACCAATTTATTTGAGCATAAGCTTTCGTGAGCTACAGCTCACTTCATCGGATGCATCCAAAATGTAGCTCACGAAAGCTTATGCTCAAATAAATTGGTTAGTCGCTAAGGTGCCACAAGTACTCCTTTTCTTTTTGCGAATACAGACTAACACGGCTGTTACTCTGAAATTTGTTTTTTTAATTACTGTACCTTATTATTTGTCTAGTCTATGTCCATTGTAGGCTCTAGGGGCCCCAGTCATGGGCCAGAACCCCACTGTGCCGTGGTGCTGTGAAGACGCAGAACAAAAAACCAGTCCTTGCCCCAAGGAGCTTACAGTCTAAATTCTTTCTTGCCTGTGTCTTTTGGCCATCTTAGTATAATGTTCTTAAACAGTCCCCAATTACCATTCACGTTTCTCTCTTCAAATTCTTTCTTCCTGCAGATTTGGCTCACAATGGTTTTCAGCTTTGTGGAATGGCCCTTTTTAAAGCACCGAGTATACATATGGCTGGCCTGGACTTTCTGCTTGTACATAACTAATGTAATCAAGTTATGATCACTTGCAGCTAAGCAGCCACGAACCGGTTGTTCTCTGGTTAATTCCTCTTTCGCTGTCAAGATGAGGGCTGAGACAGAAATCCCCCATGTGGGACGCAGCACTTTTTGAGTTAGAAAAAATAAATCAGGACATGCTTCGATCAGAAGGGAATGGAGTCTGCAAACCAAGCCGTTAAGAAAAACCTCAAGGCCCCTCAGGATCGAAGCCTGAAACCCCTACCCTGTCCTTTTAAGGCTCCAGTCTTGCAACTGGATCCACACACACGCTGCCTCTGCGCCTTGGCTTTCGTGGGGCTCTGCAGGGGGCTGCCTGGGGGATCAGATTGCAGCCGTGAGACCTAAATGCTTCCGTGGACGGAATCCCTCTTATCTAACAGTGGTTAAAATTCCTCTCCAAGCACAAACGGCTCAGCCCCCTGCCCTCTTCCCCAGCCCAGGATCAAAGATCCCAGGCGGTGCCAAACCGACTTTTTCGGGTTCCCCTGCCTAAATCCCTCCCCTCCCGCCCCGGGGGTAGGGGAGAGAACCCAGTGGCCCAGCCCTTGGCCAAAACGCTGTTTGCTCACACAGATCACACCCACACGAGTCACCGCAAACGGAAGCGAGGATGGGAATGCCTGCATGACACATGCTCGCAAACTTCCCCAGCTCCTCATTCCCCCTCTCTCCCCTGCCCGTGCCCGGTGCTCCTGGATTATCGCAGCTGCTGCCAACATGGGGAACATGACTTGTGTTCCCCAGCCACCCGGGAGATTCAGACACTCCTTCAGCAGGAAGCCTTCCCTGAAGAAAGCGTAAGTAGACGGGTGTCGGTTTGATCTGGACTTGCTTTTAAAGCTTCCGCTCCCAGCCGGCTTTGCCCTGTGCAAGGCACCGGCTGGGCACCGGGTTCGCAGCCCCAGCCCTCCCCTGGCTCCCTGGGGGCCACAGACCTAGTTAGCCAGCGATGCGTTTTGCACGGTGTCGCGTGGGGTTGGACAGCCAGGCGCGAGATCAGTTTGCAGCCGGGGGCAGAGAGCAGGGAACCCCCGGGCTCTGGAGGGGGGCCGGCCCGGTCAGGGGGCCCCTGGGGGAAAGGGCTGGTTTATTTCAGTCGGATTTGGAAACGAAAACTCGCTCCCACGAGACTTGCCGGGGGAACGCGCACGACGGCTGCAGAGGTGTTTACTGGTTGATTCCTGACTCTGACACTGGTGGGCCACAAGTCCAAAAAAGTGAGTGAGTGTAAAAGCCAAGATCCGAGGGAGAGGGAGATCCTCCAGAGCCAGACATTTTTAGCTACATAATGTGAGCAGCATTTTCACCCTGAAAAGGGAGATGAGCCAGAGACTCCAGGAAGTCTTGTAGGGACTTTGCTATTGGTCTCAATTTGTCCTGGAAGGCGCACAGATACTACGGTGATGGGCAGCACCAGCAGCCCCCCCAGATCAATAGATAATAGCAGTATTACACTGAGCTTCTAGGAAGGTCCAGTGCAAATATCAGAAATATTACAGATCTCTGCACCCAACCCACTTGTTAAGCCCGGCGATAACAAGGACCTCATCTGTACTGCTCCCTTCTATTCCCACCTGGGGGTGTGTGTGTGAAGGGGGACCTTCCAGGATTGCTTCCCACCATGCATGTTCTAGGCTTCAGCAGTGAACCAAGCCTTTGTCGAAGCTTGTGGTTGCCTTTTACGTTGTCTGAAGCTGGGAAAAAAATAATTGCATTTTTGGTGGGATGGACCAGCTGGCTTCAGGAGATCCTTCCTAAACCCTGTAGGCTCAGGGCTTTACAAACAAATGGACAAGATGTCAGGAGTGTTTCTCTTCTCCCCAGCATCATTGTAAATTGGCAATAATTCCACTGAAGGAAGGCAGTTGCAATGGAGTTGTTCTGGGGTAAAACAGATGTAAGGGAGAGGAGAATCAGACCCAAGATTGCCGGCCCCAAGAAGTTTACAGTGTAAAGACCTGATCCTGTGTGTTAACTCCCATTGACACTGCTGGGCTTTGAGGTTGGTCAGCATCTTGCAGGACGGGGTCTTCCGTCCACTGCAGATGATAACTTGGTCCCCATAGCGTTAACTGTTGCAATGTGGTTTGAAGAGAGAAAACTGCTTAGGAATCCTGGCCAAAGCAGCCCCAATGACCCAAAAGGTAAATGACAGCTGGTAGCGGGAGCAGGGCACTTTAACATGGGCGTGAGTGTGCGTCCGAAGGGCTCGGGGTCGAACGGTACTGGGATTCTGAGGACAGAGACAGGAAAGACACAAAGATGGAATAAAATGGAATGGGTGAGTGCTGGGATGCATGGCCAGGCTAGAGATGCAGACAGGGCTTGTTGAGCATTTTGGTTATGCAAAGACAAGTAAGCAAAACAAAGACAAGCCAACAAGTGCCTGGAAAAGCCATTAAAATTCTTGCAGGCTGATTATCAGCTGTTTATTGGGCTGGGATGATTAGGAGGCTAGTGGCAAATTGCTTGTTTGGCTCACCCACTTCCTTATTTCTGAGCTGGGGTTCGCAATATACCAGCTTTGGCCTATGTGTTTTCGTTTCTTTGCAGACAAGACAGCAAGAAAAACCTGGCCAGCCTCTTTGGTATTGAGTCAGGGCAGGAGAGAGACATAACCACAGACAAAATACTGCAGTATATTCCTGGGAAGGTAAGTACGAACACATCCAGCCATCCTCTTGAACTAGGAGAAGTTATTGTCAGCAGCTGTGGGGCTCGCATCCCTGGGGACACCTCTGTGCATGAGATGGGCAGGGGTTTCTGCACAGTGGGGTGGTAGCCACAGGTCTGGGCGAAGGAGATTAGAGGCTCAGGGGAACATTTGTAGCAAGAGCAGGGATCAGGAGCTGAGACCTATCTCCTTCCAGGCAGGTTAGCTCGCCACTCCAGGACTCTACTGTAGCATCCCATGGGTGGGGACCATGAAGCCCTGTCATCAACCTGAATATCTGGAATCTGAGATGCAGCACCGGCGGGGAGGCAGGCAGGGACTCCGATGCACTCCCTCTGCTGCTATTAGTTATTTTGTTTCTAAGTCGAGGAAGGATGAGGGGAAATTAGAGAGAGCGTACAAAAGAGAGAATGATTCATTCCCATGCTGGAATGAGGCGGAGCTGCCAATGCATTAGCAATACGCCGTGGGAAGGTGAGAGGTACGGGGCACGTCTGTCCTAGGCACATACAAACTTTGCAGCCACACGGCCCATTCCCAGCAGCCTGACAATGGAAGCAGAGCTTATATTAGCAGTAGTGTTATTTATTTGTATTAAGGTAGCATCTAGAGGCCCCAGCCAAGATCAGGGCCCCATTGTGCCAGGTGCTGTACATCTGCCTCGTGAGAGACCATTCCTACCCCCAGTGAACATGGTATAAATAGACAAGACAAGAATGGGAGAGGAATCAGAGACGGAGAGAGAGAAGTAATTTCACCAAGCGGGTCAGTGACAAGGCTAGAGAGTAGAACTTTGGTCTCCTGAGACCCAGCCCAGTGCCTTATCCACCAGACAGGCTTATTTTAATGATGCTCTGCAAGGTAGGAGAATACCTGGTTTATGTCCGTCTGTGGCCCCGTCTGCCCTTCGATCAGCCCCGGCTCTGGGCAGGGTCATACCAACACCCTCTTGCCTTGGGTTGACTGAAGCTCCAGGAAGCCACCGCTCGGCTTTCCACCTACAAATGCCGGGTTGCTGTAACCTTTTTATAGGGAAAAGCTCCTGATTCCACGCTGGATCCCTACCCGCACGGCTGGGCCCTTTGTCAGCCCCGACCACTTTACCTTTTGTCTTCTGGCACCAGAGGAGGAGACAGGACTCCTGGGTTTTATTCCTGACTCTGCCACTGGCTCACTGTGTGACCCTGGGCAAGTCCCGTGCCTCATTTCTCCGTGCCTCAGTTTCCTCATCTGTATAATAAGGGACATTATGCTTCATCATCTCTGGGGAGCATATGGAGCTCTACCAATGACCAGTGCTATGGAAGTGCTAAGTATTATTCCTCGCCTGCCTGCTCTTGTAACCAAGCTCAATAGGCCTCCAGCAGGATGGACACAGAAATCGTTTCCTGGAGGAGCTTGGAGGGCACACGTGTGCTCTGAGTGAGGATCAGGACCTACGCTTGGATCAGGATCACAGGATCAGGACCTACGCTTGGCTTCCTTGACCGTTATTGATACTTCCCCAAAGGAGGCAAGAGGAAGAATAGCCACATTCGCACAGGCCGGGAAAATGAAACCCACGAGCAGCACAAGATCCAGGACAACAGTCTCTGTCAATGTACTGGCAGATGTCTCCGCATCCCCCTCTCTGACAGGTCCACAGAAGACAGCTGACTGCTGCTGCTCTCCGCTGATGGACTTTGCCTTCTCACCCAAGTGGTCGATGTCTGTACTTTGGTGGGAGAGGTCTCGGGTGCAACCCCAGCTGTTCACGCCCCTCAACCTGCTAATGCCCAAACGTGGGGACACAATGTGGGACGTGGACCAAAAACGAGTCACCACACCAATTTATTCGTGAAGGAAACTTCAGATGAAGTGGGCTCCTCCCCTACCCGGGTGGTGCAGCGGTTAGGGTGCTGACTTGGGACATGGGTGACCCAGGATCAAAGCCTGGCTCTGCCGCAGACTCCCTGAGTGACTTCGGGCAAGTTGCTTCGCTTCTCTGGGCCTCAGTTCCCCATCTGCAAAATGGTGATAATTAATTCTAAGGCCGAAGGGACCATTGGGCTCTTCTAGGCTGACCTCCTGCATAGCGCAGGCCAGAGAACTGCCCCGACACAGTCCCTGTTTGAACTAGAGCACTGTCCTGCCTGATAGGGCCGTGGGGCGCCCAGTTGCTACGGTGATGGGTACCATGTCAGTATCACAGATAGCTTCTATAATCACAGACTCTTTAGTCTTGATGCCCAGGATCTTCCCCAATAGAAGTGAAGGGGACCCCAGAGCTTTGTGGATGCCTGGGAAGGTAGGCCCTAGGAACGGGCTGACCCTAGAAACGAGGCCCGCTGCTGCCAACCCAACCCGGGGCAAGTTGCATACAGAAGAGCCTCCATGTTATTTTGCTGTTGATGCCTCCAAGCCCTGGACCTAATTACGCCACTTCCCAATCCAGGCCACTGTGGAGTCAAAACAAACTGGAGGATGGAGGGAGAAGCCCATTTGCAAATCTGCTGCCTTGGCTCCTTTATTATTAACCAGCAGCAGTCAGAGGCTTGGTGGACTGGGAGCCTGCTGCTGCCATGGTTGGTGATTCAGCTGCAATTCACTGACATTCGGCTGAGAGTCTGGAGGGGACGAGGGGGGTTAATTATTAACTCGCTTTACCTGTAGGATGAGGCCCTGGAGACCAGAGCGAACATGTCAGGGCATTCGCGCTGCATTCGCCTTGCCATTCGCTTCTCTGCCAAACCCCAAGAGAGGAACTTGGTTTCCGAATAACTGTGATGCATCAAACTCCCTGACGGAGGCAACAAAAACTAGCCCCATTCCGTGAATTGGGGGCGGCTGGGGGTGGGTAGCCACAAATATCAACAGTCCCGGGGAAATAACAGCCAGCTGATAGAGTTGCGAAAGGATGACAAAGCACGAAACTCTTTTGTCTGGGCCGCAATCAGCAGGATTCCCACAGTTTCTGCCCTGCATTAGTTGTGCTGGAGAGAACGGTGAGACTCTGTGATTGTCTCCTCTCCCTTTCACTGTGAGGATGGATTCACCTCCCCCAGAGAAGGCATGTTAAACTACAACTTACCCGGTCTACCCTCGGGTTTAAAGTGTCCTTCTGGCCTGCCAGCCACTGTGTCTGATTTAAAACCCCTTCTAGCCCAGTCTAGTCATACCTGTTATTAGGATCCAGAAGCACGGGGTTAATTAGCCCAGGGAGGTAGCCTATGGCTTGGTTAGAACAGGCGTGTGCTGTGTTCCTATTGGCTAGGAAAGCCTGGGACCAGAAGAGGTGCAACCTAGTTGTCACTTGTGTCTGAGGGCACCTCCAATTAAATCTGGGTGCGGCAGGGGTGCTGCAAAATGGTGTTGATCTCCCAGCGGGGTTGGGGCTGATAACAGGCTGCTCACAAACTCCCTGAGGTCCTAGCAAGTGCCTTGTGCTATTTCGAGACACCAGCGTCTGCGATAGCTCTGGTGTCTGGCCCTGTGTTACATACGTTCTTGCAGGTCATGGAGGGTTCCCTGCTCTCACTTGCCTTTGGACAATTGTGTTTCTGCACAGCGGTGAAAGTGGAACATGCCAGCAAAGGACAGTTCTAATTTATTATTAGCATGAGTATTTACTATTAGCACGATTGTTTATGATAGCACCGAGGAGCCCCAGTGCGCTAGGGGCTGTACAGACATAGAAGTAAAAACTGGTCTCCGCCCCAAAGAGCTAGTGAAAGGTGGTAACAAATAATTAAGCTGGGGTTTGTGAGGGGGAGGAAGGGGACAAACCTCTGGCCCAAGTTCCCCTTGCTGCATGGAGGTACAGGAGGGATGAACTCCCCCCTCTGCGCTTAACTAACAATAAGGGGAAGACACAAAGTGCCATTCAGTGTCTGACCCTGGGGCGCTAATGCAGCTTAATGCCACTTTAGACCCTCCCTACTCTGGGACCATGCAAGGGCCATCCTGGTTCCCAGTGAAATTAGAGCAGCCTCATGGCTGCCCTAGCTTTCCCCTGGCAGTGCACAGCCTCTTCGGGTTGTTCAGCAGTCAGAAATTGCCAGAAGGCCGCAGACCTGTGGTCACACCTCCTTTCCCCCCAGAGATGCCCCAAACACCTCCTCTATGCTGGCAAGTGCCCAAAAGGGGTGGACAGTGTGGCATATTTGAAAAATGTGCTGGAATTGTAAACGGACACTTCAAATTGTAAGGGGTTTTCTAGTCTTGTTTGCAGGCATGGGGGGGCTCTGTAGGGAAGTGTGCGATCAGAGAGTCTGAGACAGCCAGCCTAGAGTAAGGTGAGGAGAGTTGTGCCTCTCTTTTTTTTTAGGGAGCAGCCTGCTTTGTCTCTCTCTGGTTTATGATTCTTGTGTGTTATTGTTCTGAATTCTAAGAAATTAAGTTGTGTTATCTTACAACCTTCCAGCAAGAATATTTGTGTTTTTAACTAACTTCTCTTTGTGTGTGCCACAAACATAACAGAGCCTGCCATACCAGCTCTATGTCATGTGGGGATTCACTCTGTCTCAGAGGAATTTCCACAGGTATAATGGAGCCATGGGGCAATCATACGCTTCTCCCAGAGAAGGCAGAGCTGAAGCTGATGCTGCAAACATGAAGGCAGTTTCGTCTCAGTCTGGGGTTAGCTCTTGCAGTCTGGGTTTGTCTTTTAGTCATCCCCATCACATCATAGGGGAGATCACATTATCTCTCTCTCACACAGCTGATCACAGATTGATGGGAAAGATTTGATAGCATTACAAAGACTTCTTGTTCCTTGTGCAGAGTGAGATCTCCTGAGCTGGGATTAGACAGCCTGCTTTTCTAAAACTGGGGACAAAGGAAACCATAGATGGGCAAAATAGATGAGGTAACATCTTGCTCTCCTCGTGCTCCCCTCTGTGGCCAGAGCAGGATGTTTGCTGGTGCTTTGTGCAGTCTGGGTTTAAGTCTCCCATAGAGAAATATGACTCACTGATATGAGTGTGTGCGGTGTGACCTCCTGGTTAGAACACTGGATTGGGATTTATGAGACCTGGGTTCTGTTCATGGCTCTGTCATTGGCCTGCTGGGTGACCTTGGGCAAGTCACGTCCTCTTGGTGCCTCAGTTTCCCCACCTGTAAAATGGGGATTACAATACCGCCCTCCTTTTTAAAGCACTTTGAGATCTACTGATGACAAGTGCTAAATAAGACTTAGGCATTACTATTGTTACTGCGTGAGGTGCTGTACAAACACACAGTGCTCGCCTGCACTAGGCGAGTTCACACCAGGGACAGCCTGAGTGCGGAGTGTTCCTGTCCACACAAACACTTCACTCACATGCAGTGGTGGCTATAGCACCAGGTTGCTGGCACAACTGCGGTGGGAGGGGCATCGGGCAGACCAGCTGTAAACATCCCTTGAGAGCCATTGATTTGACCTATCTGGAGTGTGGGTGCAGTGATAATAAGATACGCCAAGGATTGTGTCATCCTAGCTATGCTGAGGCTGTGGTGGATGTACATCCTGGCTCCGGACGGGCGCAGGGGATGAAGCCCAATCCCAGTCAGATTTAGGCAGGGAGTGGAGCTCAGGGTGCAATCACAGGTAGGGTCTGAGGTCGGATTAAATGGCATCAAACTTTCTTCTGTTGCTTTCATGAGTTTTTGGCCCTAAACTCTCATGAGCCCAGCCCTTCCCTGAAACCTCAGTCTCTTCTGAGCAGTCCATTAGTTACTTCACTTTTGGTTTTATACAAACTCCTCAGCAAAAGGCACCCAGGCAAAGTCCAGGGCTCCTGCCAGCTACATGTTCAAAAAAACAGAAAAACACAAGGAGAGACCAGGTAAAAATTGACCAAAACAGCCCAAGGCCATCCCACTTGACTACACATCAGCAGCTGATCATCAGTCATGTGACTAATACAGCTTCAAAAATCCCTGCATTGCACTTCCCTGTTAGACAGAAATCCCACTCTCAGTCCTTGGCTGATACCCACACAAACAAATTAGACCCTTTCTGGGCTTTGATCCAGCCCAGAACCAAACTATGTGGGTCCAGATCCTGGAATTTTCATCTGACCTTTATGTTCATAGAGGACAGCTAAAACTGAGCCGACTGACTAATTGTCCCTCATCAAAACTTTTCTTGTCTCTCTTGTTTTGGGCTCATGCTGCCTGTGCCTACGGCCAACCTGTTTTAATATGCCAGCGTTGCAGCTCTAGCGAGGGTAGCCGTGGCTGGAGCGCTAACAGAGCAGCAGGTCTAGAGAACACGGCGATTAGAACACAGGCCGGCTCTACACACACTTTTTATTCCAGCTTGACTAGTTCAGTTATAAGTGTGATGATTCCCCCGCCCCCCCCACCAACACAGTAATACAACCCCTCATGTGGATGACGTTATACCATTATAAATGGATAGCTTATTCCCCTTCCCCTTCAGGAATACCTATAACGGGATAGGCACCCTTTATACTGATATAACTGTGTCCACACTGGTGATGGTTGCAGCATTTAACTAGACTGGGATCGTTAAAGCGCTCCAACATTGGTGTTCAGACAAGTCTTAAGTAATGCACTGATTGGCCATGGGAAATGCCAAGTAGCTTCCTAATGTTAGAATTGTTTAAATGAGATTCCAGATTGTTTATGCTGCCGTATTGTTGATATTTATATATATATTATGTACAATTCAACAGCAGGGGAGGGTTCTCGAAAGGAGACCAAAAAAGTACAAAATATAATTCAACACTAAACACAGACCTTCCATAGCCACTTGCCACTCCCATCCATTTACCTTCCACTGATACCCATGGAATGGAAGGACATATCCTCACACCTTCTTGTCAACTGTCTAAATTGGCCATCTTGATTATCACTACAGAAGTTTTTTTCTCCTGCTGATAATAGCTCACCTTAATTAAAGGAATGCATCCGATGAAGTGAGCTGTAGCTCACGAAAGCTCATGCTCAAATAAATTGGTTAGTCTCTAAGATGCCACAAGTCCTCCTTTTCTTTTTGCGAATACAGACTAACACGGCTGTTACTCTGAAACCTTAATTAATTAGCCTCTTACAGTTTGTATGGCAACTTCCACCTTCTCTGTGTGTATATATATATCTTCTTACTAGATGTTCCATTCTATGCATCCGATGAAGCGGGCTGTAGCCCACGAAAGCTCATGCTCTAATAAATGTGTTAGTCTCTAAGGTGCCACACGTCCTCCTGTTCTTTTTGCTACTCTGACACCTAGGACCTGCGGCTGCACAGCTGGTGCCTTGCACCTGGGTGTGCTAGGACCTTCAGCAGTTAAAGGGGCACTGCGTACAATTCCTAGATTTAATCATCCTAACTTGTTGGCGCTATTACAAGTGACACCCTAGGTGATTCCAACGGAAATAAATTCAAAAATCCAATTGTCCACAGGGAGAGAAATGTTAAGAGTAAGAAGTCAAAGACTTTGGTCCCCAAACTGCTAGGAACTCTGTGCTGCTGGAACACGGACTTGTGCAGCGTCGCACTGAAGGTAGCAGGGCTCGGTGTAGAACTGGAGGGCCCACGTCAGTTTCACTTTATGGTCAGCATCCGTTTCCAGTCAATTTCTGTTTCTAGATCTCATGGGCTAGCACAAGACTGCAATGTTGGTTAAGCAGCTGGGTTGCTGGGACCACTGCTTCTCACACTGTTCACAATCATCTCATTTGTTACTTTGTGTTCCCTCGCCCCCGCTGTGTTTTCTCTCTCCTCTTATACGTCGATTGTAAGCTCTTTCGGACAGGGGCTTTTTTTTTGGTTCTGCATTTACACAGCGCCTAGCACAGTGGCGCCCTGGTTCACGATCTGGACTACTGGGCACTACCAGAACATATGTAATATTGAAAGAATAACATTTGGATGGCAAACGCTGGACAGGGAATTTCTAGATGAAAAAGCAAATGAACAACTGAATGTGGTGGAAGTAAAAGCAGAAACAAATGGGATAATTTATGTTGGTTTTAAGTTATTTTTATGGGGACCGAAATTCAGAGCCAAATTTGACTTCTCCATGTCCCTTGGGAGCTCCTATGTCCTAATGCACATCTTAACAACAAAGCTCTTCAGAATGCATTGTGTCTTATCAGCCCACATTCTTTATTTCTTCCACCACTGGCAGCTGATCAGTCAGCCCTCCACAGCAGCCTGTAGCAAATATTTAATCTTTTTTCTGCACTTAATTGCCTCTTGGTGAGCTCATTAATTGGCAGTTAGCAGGTTCCCACCTCCAGTCACATGTTCTCTGACACTGTGCATAGATGACAGGTTTCAGAGTAGCAGCCGTGTTAGTCTGTATCTGCAAAAAGAACAGGAGGACTTGTGGCACCTTAGAGACTAACCAATTTATTTGAGCATGAGCTTTCGTGAGCTACAGCTCACTTCATTGGATGCATAAAGTGGAAAATACAGTGGGGAGATTTATATACACAGAGAACATGAAACAATGGATGTTACAATACACACTCAGAGTAGCAGCCGTGTTATTCTGTATTCGCAAAAAGAAAAGGAGAGTCTCTAAGGTGCCACAAGTACTCCTTTTCTTTTTACAATACACACTGTAAGGAGAGTGATCAGGTAAGCTGAGCTATTACCAGCAGGAGAGAAAAAAAATCCTTTTGTCAACTGTTGGAAATGGCCTACCTTAATTATCACTACAAAAGGTTTTTTTCTCTCTCTTGCTGGTAATAGCTCACCTTACCTGATCACTCTCGTTACAGTGTGTATGGTAAGACCCATTGTTTCATGTTCTCTGTGTATATAAATCTCCCCACTGTATTTTCCACTACATGCATCCGATGAAGTGAGCTGCAGCTCACGAAAGCTTATGCCCAAATAAATGTGTTAGTCTCTAAGGTGCCACAAGTCCTCCTGTCTTTGTGCATAGATGTTGATTAGTCTACAGACAGTTGGAAACCAGAGGAAAGCATTCTGATGAAGCCCTCTGGGGCGCTGGGGGATTTTACTTGGGCTTTACAAAAAGTAATTATCTAGATTAAATTAAGCTGTGAAAGGAACTCCTGGCTTTTGCAGATAAAGGACTCCAAAAACCATTAGCAGCCTGTCACTGGTTAACCAGTTCCTCTCTAACCTGAGAGCGGATAATTCTCTTCTTGATGGGTGAGCTCACCTAGGCCGCAGCACAATGGGTCTGGTTAGTAGCTGCAGCTCTTCATTTATCATGGGGCTTTTGCAGCTGTCTCCTTGGCACCGAGCATTACAAATGGGCCCATGTGGACTAGTCAGGTTCTCCATAAGCTCTGAGAAAGCGCTGGCTGTTTGGGCTGCCTGTATGTACAGGGCTGTTGGTTTGTCACTCGACCCCCTCATCAATCTGCAGCGCCTGTGTCTGGATTCATTGTTCCTGGAAATGCTGCTCTGGAAAGAAGGGATTTTCTGACACTTAAGCCTTAAATTGCTCCCCTCCCCACGCCCATCATCTAGTACTGTCATGTGTTTGGTAGCCCTGCCACCTGGAGAGAGGGGTGCTGCTGGATGACCTCCCTGCTTGGCAAGCACATGATATGAACCCTATCTCGGCCTCCTCATAGAGCAGATTTCCATTCCAGGTGAGCTGGGACATGGACATCTCAGAGAGCACATTCTTATGCCGACCTGATCACAGGCTACAGGCAGGCTTGATGGGGTGCTCGTGCATCTTATCATGAACTTTTAGAACAAAGGAGATTTGGGGTGGAGGAAGGAAGCCACCCCATCCCCCCCCTGCTTCCAGATATGTCATGAAGGCAAGGCAAGCCTTGGTGTACACAGCCCTTGTAGGACACGGGATGTCTCATGGCCCCATGCAGCCTCTCCTTGGCCTTCTCTGTTTGCTGCGCAATTGGAATGGTTCAGCTGAACTCCAGGACTCAAGCACATGCCAACTGAGGGCATCAGGATGTAAGTCTAAATGGGGTACATCCCCCCACCCCCCCAAAAACAAGACCCCAAAACAACATGCACTGAAACTGCTCTTTCCAAAAGAAATTCTCAGAGGCTGTATGTCGCAGGTGCTGGTTTATGCCCTGCTGGAGAGGGCTCAGAAGATCCTGCAGTGATGGGCATCAGAACTGAATAGTGTGTGAACCCCCCAGCCCAGCCCATTGCACCACAGGACAAATTTCTGTACACCTGGGACTCAGGAAATGATGCAAGCAGCATCCCCCGAGATTGCCAGACCACGCTTTTATGTCTGTCTCTTCCCAGCCCTCTGGCTCCCACTGGCTTCTCCTCACCTTTTCCAGAGGATGCACTGACAAAGGGCAAACTCATGGCTGAATGCATCACAACTGCCTTTACAGAGGGCAACTTCTGCCAGGGGATTCAGCCTTGGATTTGTTGAGCCACCAGGAGCTCCCTAGAATAAACCATTTCTGGAGGAACCGTCTTTTCCACCCCTTCCACCATGTTCCGTTAGCCCACGTTCATTTGGGGCCTGACCCAATGGCTATTGTCAATGGACAGGATCCTGTTACCTTCAGCGGGCATTATGGCCAACATGCTTTCTGCTCCTTGTGCTACCCCAGTAGTTGTCAAGCTGTGCTCTGTGAAGGTGGTATGCACACCGCCTGCTTTTGACACAATGCACTGGGTAGCAGAGCAACGCTTGTGGCTACTAGCTGCAGCCCAGTCTCTCTCTCTCTCTTATGGTTTCCATAGGCACTTTTTTTTAATCGACTTCTCCCCATGTCTGCATCCTGCACGGCTCTTTTTGTGCCTTTCTGGTGTGGATCCGACAGGGAGCAGACACACAATGGGAGGGAATTTAGCTTCAAGGTGTGCTGGGAGAGATTAAAGCAGTGGAAGCTGCAGAGAACACGGATGGGTGTGGTAGTATAGGGCTGATCCCAATAAATGTGAAACCCTGTGTTCGGATAGCTATTAGCAGCTATAAACAGCAGGGATTTAAAAACACAGGAGGAGGGGGGATGTAATCGATCAGCAGGGAGAGGTGGGTAGGAGGAAGCCCAGTTAGAGCTAAACCAAAGAAACTGCACAAATGTTTATAAGCTGAGACCACTCAGCTGTGTACATCTTGGGTCACTCCTTGTCCAAGTGAACTGGGTTAGGCCCACATTAAACCAATCAGCTTGGTAAGTGGAGCGTGACTACGAAGTTGAGAGGCCTAAAATATAGCACTTGTTTCTACCAACCAGATGATCTGAGTTTGTTTTAAAATATCCCCCTGGATAGTGAGGGAACCAGGTCTTGCAGTAGTAATAAAATCCTAGCTCCCAGGCTGGCATGGAGACCTAACAACAAACAACCTAGCCAGGGCACTCACCCAGGACCCCTTTCTAAAGAAAGGCAGCTCTGCTTACATCTCTTGCAGATGTTGATGGGCCCCACCAGCACTCAGCTCTGTGATTATTTTTTTCCTTGGTACAGAATATCACGAACCAGGAAAATCAAAAGGAAAACTTGGACCAGCGGTTTCCCAGCCTGTTCAAGAAAGGGCGGAGGAAGACGGTCGTAAGAAATCTGGGGAAAATTATCTATTACTCCAAGGTCAAATTTAAATTCCAGCACTGCCAGGTAAGCCCTCGTGCATCTTGATGCGTACAGCATAACTGCACGGGTCTATTTCCCCTGGTAACGGAGAGGAGATGGAGCTGATCGATCTCAGTAGAGAAAAAGATTGTTTGAAAAGTAACCTAATTCTCCTCCCAGGGATGGATCAAACATGGCCTGGAATAATAATAAACATGGTGCTTTCAGCTCACTCACATCAGCTATGATGCTGCCCCACTGAAATCAGGGCAAGTTTTGCCATTGATTTCAATGGGAGCAGGATTGGCCTATATTTCTGCGGGTTGGTTGTGGGGCTTGGTGTGGCGGAATGCCGGGGGTCCCTTCCACAACACAAACCTCATTCATTTTTGAGGGAGGGGTTGGCATCTTGGGAGCGCTTTGAAGTATTTAGGGACTTGGGGCTGCTGACCCAGGTGATCCTGCCTTAACCTAGCACTGCTGGGTTCAGGAATAGAGGGGAGCTCCAGGATAGGAGGATATCAGGAAGGGCTTCTCCTTCGCAGCATCCCACGGGCTAGAGGATGTTTTGTTCCCGTACCATGCACAGGTAAATTAGGGCTCAGTTGTCTGAGAATTTGGCCGTGGTTAGCAGCTGTGCCTGGAAACAGACTGGGTCTTTCCTTTAGTTACTGACATAAATGGTTGTTCGGCCCATTATCCAGTAAACCCCCCAGAGCAGAGTGAAGCCTGGGGAGTGTATCTCCCCTGAAGTAAACCTCACCATGTCCTTTTCCCGCAGGAGGTGAATGACTGCTACTTGGAACTGTTCCAGTCCTACCTGTACTTTCAGTCTGTTGGCTCGAATGGATTGACCTATCAGGTAACGTGCCTCTCCACTGCCATGAAATGAAGGGACAGGTGTCAGTCAAGAGGCTGCTGTTTATTAGCACACTGGACTGGGAGTCAGGAGGTCTGGGTTCTGTTCCTGGACCTGCCACATGACCTCCGCCAAGTCATGTCCCTCAGTTTCCAATCACACCCTTTGTCTGTCTGGTCCATGCAGGCTGAAAGCTCTTCAGCCCAGGGCCTGTCTCTTGCTATGTGTTTGTACAGCACCTAGCACAACTGGGGCCTGAAGATGATACTGTAATGCAAATAAATAAAAATAATACTTAAGCACCCGGATAAATGGCCAGACTTGCAGAAATGCTGAACACCCAGAAAGTCCCATTGGCCTTAACGAGAGCTGTAGTGTGCTCAGCACTTTTGAAAATCAAACGACTAATGTGGGTGCCATGATATTTGGGAGCCTAACTATAGTGCCTTAAAAAAAAAATTCCAAAAAAATCTTGGCCTTAAAGCACAAGGTACAAGAGAGAAGCAGGGGGAGGGGAAGGTAAGGGGAGGATACTTCAGTCAGCCTTGCAAAATCGTGATGAAAACTTACCCCAGGCACCAAATCTATTTACCCATCTTTTACCGTGATGCTGCTGATAAGGAAAAAACAAAGGAGATTTTGTATGTCCTTCCAAAACAAAGCACTCCCCTCCCTCAGCGAGTGAAATTGTGCAAGGCTGTTTTGCAGATGTTTGCAGAATCCAGCCCCTTCTGAAATGATTTATTGCCTTCTAAGTCACTTGAGGTAAATTCATTATGACAAGGCGACCTCTTGAGTCACCCAGCAAACCGGCCTTCATGTGTGAAGACACATTGTCAAGATATCAACCGTATTTAAAAATCCTTTGTCTTTGTTACTAACAGTCCCTTAGACTAATACGGAGGGAATTATGAAAGAATTACTCACCGGTGTTGGCACCTAGATATTATGGTGGTCAATGCCCCTTACAGCTCGGATTTAGAGAGGTATTTAAGTACATGCCGAACTATGAGCACTTGGGCTGAATTCACACTTGTCATCATTATGCTATTTGTTTACATTTTGCAAACAGCTCAGTTTGGACATGGAAAGTAGCCTGGTCAATTTTCCTTTCTGTCTCTAGTCAGTTTCACTTTCTGATTCTTTTGCGCTAGCCCAGCCCTGTTTTGTTTGGGTTTCCATGACTGCAGAGGAACATTTTAAAACAACAAGATCCGGTTCTCACTGATGTTAAAGACGAAGGATGAAATCTTGACCCCACTGAAATCAATGGGAGTTGACTGAGGTCTGATGCTCATTTACACTTAGGTCCCTTTGCAGTGGAACGAGGCCTTGTATTAGAATAAAGAGAATCAGGCCCAAAATATTTCCGTTTGGAGGAGGTTTTGCAAGCTAACAGTCTGAGCCCAAACTGCCTGAGGGTGCCTGTTTGCAGACGTCGGATCCTTTTGGAAGGAGGGCTTTGGCCCCACAAGGCAAGCTGCCGAGGTAATAATGGTGTGTTCTGCTTATGCAGGGACTGCTGCCACTGAAAGAGCTGAGCGTGTGTGAAACCGAAAAGGCAAAGAGCGCAGGGCAGGAGGAACATGCGTTCCGCATTACAGGTTAGTGCTGCTTTGTTTGCTCTGGCTTGAGGAGAGAAGGAAGCATGAGTTGGTCGTGATGTAGCCATGCTTTGTGGGAAGCCCTATCCCAAGGCGAAAGGGTGCTTCAGAGAATAGGTTCTGAACTGCACAGAGTGTTAACCTTATTATGACCCTTATTTGACAGCCCATCTCCCCCATATCTCTCTGCTCTCAAACCTCCCTTCTAGGACAATGTTCAGAACTGCAAGGAAAGAGTTGAATGGTCTGGTGGGTAAGGCTGACTGGGCCTCAAAGATTCGGATTCCGTTCCCAGCCCTGTGTGACTCTGGGCCAGTCACTCAGTTTCTTCGTGCCTTGGGGTGCCCAGTTTCATTCTGACACAGGGATAAGCATGCTCCCTTTGTCTGTGTGGTTTGTTTCAACTATAAGCTCTTAAAGGCAGGGACTGTCTCCTACTATGTGTATGTACAGCACCTTGCACAGCGGGGCCAAGCGGGGACCCTTTCATGTAGACCACTAATAACAATAGCAATGAGAGATGCTCTTTATCCTCAGTCGGTAGCATCAGAACTGCCCTATCAGGACTTGATAGCCATCAATCAACTTCCCTTCTGCCAAAGTCCTCCTCCCTTTTTTGAATTTTATTCTGAGTCATCTCGCATTATAAAAGGCTTCCTGGGATAACAACCTGCCTGCCCAGCAGCTGAAGGCTCACTTGGGCTTAGTCATTGTTGAATTACGGCAAACCAGAGCCACCGAGAGTGGTAGGCAGAGGTAACTAACAATCCATAAAGATATGATGCAGGCAAAGCTAATTTGTGCACGGTACCTGGGATCTATGTGCTCGGGTGAGCCAGGCTAGGAAATGAGTCATAGAACCACAGTAAAAAAATTTTTTTTACCTGAATCAGAGGGACAATTGATTAGACCATAGCTGCTAAAAATTACACTGCAGGGAAAAGGTCTGCCACCTTTAGCAGCTCAAGAAATAGCTTCTGAGGTTTGCGAAACCTCCCATGCCCCCAAGGCTGCTATATCCCAAATGGATATCCTGGGAACTCTTTGGCGGGTCACAGCCTCGTGGCTCAGCATTTCCTGGGCAGTGTGTTCTCTTCCCCCACCCACTGCCCAGTGCTCAGGTACCAGTTCATCGGCATGAGCAGCAAAACTGTTTCTATGTCTCTGCTCCAATTTGGGCCAGTGTGAGTCTGTCTCCACAGCGAGCGGCAACTCATGGGAGTGAGTCTCAAAGCCCAGGTCAACCGACTCAGTCTCTGTGGGGACAAAAATAGCAGGATAGATGTTGTGGCCTGGGCTGGAGCTCAGGCTCTAAGGATGGGGTGGGGGCTTTCAAGCCAGAGCCGCAATGTCTACTTTTAGTGCTGTTGTGCCAGCCCTGGGAGACTGAGTCTCTTGACCCAGGTTCTGAGACTCACCTCCGTGGGCTGCCACTTACTTACCCTGTGAGATGTTCAAACCACATTTAGATGCGCAGTCCTCCAGAGATTCAGATCAAAGATGTTGCATTAAACCTGGACATAATTTACAATTAGTTTGCTTAGTGCAATATATTATTGGGTAAAATGCATTAAAATTCCTATTTGATTAGGCAGCTGGTGTGACCACTGCTTATCCTGCTGCTTGGGCGTGTCTTTGATCTAACACACAAAGGTCGAAAAAGATCCCATGGCTTGTATCCATCTGTTGTCTCCCTTCTTCTACTTGGACTGGAAGCTCTGTGGCGCAGGGACCTTCTCTTTGTTCTGAGTGTCCAGCACCTTGCACGAAGGGGGCTCGAATCCATTACTGAGACCCTTAAGCACTACCATAATATGAATACATATAGATGGGGGTGGGGTCAGGAAGAAATAGTGATACTTAGTGCTTTGAAAATGGAAAGAGCTGTACAAACATGCACTCAGGAATCCTCACCTCCCTCTGTGAGGCCATTAAGTATTATTCCCCTTCTAGAGAGGGAGAAACGGAGGCACAGAGAGGGTAAGTGACATGCCCAAGGTTACACAGGCAGTCAGTGGCAAAGCTGGGGAGAGAACCTCTGGTTCTTAACTCTTAGTCCAGTGCTTTAGACACAAGATCATCCCCTGCTGAAAGCCAGTGACTTTGGCAGGGTCCTATGAATTCCTGTGCCTCTCCTGTGCAATTCTGCAGCTGCTGGCAACTGTATAATTATCGGTATCATCATCGGACACTGCCAGCCAACAGTGGAGATGCCATGTAAGGACGGAGCTCTCTGATGTACACAGAAGTCCTCTAGTGCCTCTGATCTCTGACAGGCTTCTAAGAACGAGAGGGCTGGCAGCCAGCGTTGGGTTTCTAACCCACAGGATGTCTCTGCTCAACACCTTCACCCCTGCACCTGCTCCTCCCTCTTTCCCCCCAATAATTTTCACTCTTGGTTTCTTAGTGCAGCAAGAGTTGGTCTGGTAATAAACCTGTCATACCTGGGAAAGCACCATCCGCCACAATGACTTGCATCAGTGTCCTCCAGCCTGTGGGCCCCACTACGTTAGTGCCAGGGGAGAGCCAGGGGAGGTGGAATGGAAGAGAGGAACTCAGGGCTGGGAAAGGTTCATAAACCTGGATTCACCCTGACTCCAGAACAAACATACTCTTGGGGCGCTGGGGAATGCAGAAGGTGACGTCTTGAGCTACCAGCCCCCCTTCCGTGGTCTAGTGTCACATCCACCCGAGCAGCTTGTTACAGGAGCTCAGAATATGTCCCAGGGCTTCAGGCTGAGACATGAATTTCTCTTCTCTTTTTCTCTCCCTTTAAGGCTTGGCTTAGATGTGGCAGCACAAACAGCCACTGGACGGGTTTTCCTGGCTAGCCTTTGAGAAAGTTGTAAAAACAAACCCAGCAGGAGGTCAAGGGTCATGCCCTATTGGATGGCGCAGGGGACTGGGCATTTAGCTAGCTACTTGTGTTGCCCCTCTGACCATAGAGTCTGATCACATCAGGCATTAATGTATTTATCTCCATAACATGCCTGGGAGGAAGGGCAGTGCTATAGCCCCACTTTACAGATCGGGAAACTGAGGCACAGAGGCTGAGTGACTTGCCACAGGGTCAAACAGGAACTCTATGGCAGGGAATCCAACCTAGATCCCGGCAATCTCATTTCAGCGCCAGACACTCTAGGTTCTGTTCCTGTCCCAGACACATTATGTGACGTGATTAATATTACAGTAAGGCCCAGAGATCCTAGTCAGATTGAGGCCCATTGTCCTAGTTGCTATGTAAACTCGTATAATCAAGAGGGAGTTCCTGCCCTAAAGAACTTGCAGTCTAAAGGAGCACGTCACGTAACCGCTCTGTGCCTTAATATCCTCACCTGTACAATGGACATAGTGGCAGTTTTTCTGCCTTACAGGGGTGTTGAGAGGCTTAATTAATTAACGCTTGTAAAACAGGTTGGGATTCTGAGATGAAAGGTTTCACAGAAAGGCAAAGTATCGCCCTGATGAGGATGACTTTTTATGATGGCATATCGTGAATTTTCTCATCTCAACGCTCTCCAACCGTGCAGATGCTGAAATCAGAATCTTATTTAAAGTGCACCGAATACAGTTTTAATCAGAGGCATCTAGTTAATTATTCATGGTAGTGGACATTACGCAGCCTGCTGGAAGCAATTTATTTACGTCACTAGGGTGACATCATAGTGGCTGGTAAGAGGTGTGAGAGACTTTTGGTATGCACACTAAGGAAATGACAGCTTGAAACATTAAAATCAGCCATGGCTAGCGTCGTCCCATACGGAATGGCTCTGTCTGAGAGCCGTTATACATTGTCTGGCACAAATTTTATTCAGTAATGCTGTAAGCGAACCGTTTGTTAGAGCCCCTGGAGTCACATATGTGAATTTTCGACAAAAAAGCGAAAGTGACAAATACATAACAAATGGGTTAACCATAATATGCTATTTGGTGAATCTGAGAACATTTTGCATGGGATTGGTGCAATTTTGTACTTGCCTGTAATGGCAATTGAAACATTGCTCACATTTATGGAGGGTTTTTAAAAATTCAGCAGCGAGCAGTGAAAGTTGGCCACAACAGAGGAAATCCCAACTGCTTTTATTAAGGGAACATTGTAAGATTATTTAAAAGAAAACAAAAAACTATGAAAATGTTTATTCTTTTACCTATAATATTTACAGAGGAAAGAATGTTAAAAAGTGGACTGACTTTGCCCTATTGTTTGTTTTTAATTATTGTGCACCTCCTATGCTCAAATAAATTTGTTAGTCTCTAAGGTGCCACAAGTCATAGAATCATAGACTATCAGGGTTGGAAGGGACCTCAGGAGGTCATCTAGTCCCACCCCCTGCTCAAAGCAGGACCAATCCCCAACTAAATCATCCTTTTCTTTTTGCGGATACAGACTAACCCGGCTGCTCCTCTGAAACCTGTCCTACAGCTTAGAATCAGATTGTGAAAATAGTCTGTTTCAGCTCCCTTTTGTTTCTCGCCCTTTGGCTAGTCAATTTCTCAGGCATTGCTAGGGTTGCAGAGGAATTTTAAAACCACTTTTTTTGGACTGGATTTTTGTACGAAATAAAAACATTTCCAGCGATCTCCGGTTTCATAAAAGCTGTGTTTTTATTCTACCTACCATTTGGGACCTAATTCTACCTGACAGTGCCCCTTTAAGAACTACATTAGCAAGGTGGACAACTCTCTTCTTACAAAATTCTCCCAGCAACTTGAGACCTTAGGCTCAGCCAATGACAAGTGCTACATCATCAGAACAACCTCTCTCATTGGCTGAGCGCAGTACAGTATTGCCTAGCAACCAGGGAAGAGCTGATTAACCCTTTGGTGCTGCATGCAGTGCCTTTGTAGAACTTAGCATTTTGCAGGATATGCTCAGATCATCTTCTGCCTTGGGTCCCTAGGTCCCCTGCTGAACCCCCTCATTGTGTACTGCCCCAGCGAGTCGGAGCTCAAGCGATGGCTTTATCACCTGGAGAAACAGATCCATCTGAATGGGGGAAACCTGGACGGGTCCTTCCTCTCTCAGGTTAGTGACCTGGGCCGTGGTCGGGAACAGGGTGATCTCAGGCTTTCAATCAGTTGGTCTCAACCTTCTGCGTACCTTGGCCCTGCTATCAGAGCCCATCTTCCTCTGTGTCCCAGAATCCTTTGTGCCACCATGACACAGTGGTTTACTCCTGATATCTGGGGACCCGGGTTAAGCAGCTGAGCACTTTAGCGGGGAGTTGGGAGCACCTTAAATTCCCCTCCTCACATGCAACCACTAGTGACCAATTCCGTCGGCTAGTGTAAACTATTAATTGCAAATGCCAAAGGCTGATGACATGCAGGACACCTGGGCTTCAGCTGTGGTTCTGATCTCTTTCTCCATGGGCCAGCAGGAGCTGGAAGCATGGGGGAAGGAGGAGGGAAAGCAAGATGCCTTGCCTCGCTCAGTAGTAACCCCTTCTGGTATTATGGAGTAGTGCCGAGCCAGGTTTGGAAGAGAATACTGGCTTGGAATGGTGATGACAGATATTAACTTTTCCCTGCTACAGCACCTTCCATTTGAGGACCTCCAAGCACCTTACACGCATTTATTTAAGCCCCTCAACACCCTGATGAGGCAGCTGATTCTTATCCTCACCATTTCACAGAGGGGCAAACTGAGGCACCAAGAGGGTTAGGTAACTCTCCCAGCATCACACAGTCAGGCAGTGGCAGAGCCAGGGATGGAACCCAGGAGTCGTCCTGACTCCCAGTCCCTTGGTCTAATTTATCACTTGTAGTGATCAGGTAAGGAGGGCTAAAGTAGAAAGAAGGGAAATCGTCAAAGATTGTGGAAGGAGGGGAAATGGTACCGCTGTCCGATTCCTTTCCAGTTGCAAGGGAAAGCCTTGCTCCATCAGGTTTAGCCGTCTGCGCTGCGTGGCCCTGGGCTGCACTCACAGCTAGACGTCATATGTATCTGAGATAAAATGCATAATACCGACTGGCTGTTCCCACAACTACCTGTCCAATCAGAAGCCCCTTCAAAGGCCTTCACCTAGAAACTCTTTCTGGGCAAAATCTCTCCTGCCCTGCCAAACCACCAGCGCAGCTACCCTCGTCAGTTTGCTCTCAGCATGAATCATCGGGCCTGGAACACAGAAGTGCAAGGCTGTCTGACAGGCCAACCCCTCATAATTTCTAGTCTGCCTCTAGCAGCTGAGCGCTCGCTGCTGCATGATTTCCACGCCCATCAAACATCTCTCTGCTGACGGAGGCCACCAGGAGCAGACAGGAAATCGGCTGTCAAGCTGATGAGAGAACCTGCTTGACGAGTCCGTGGGCTGTGCTGTCAGTCAGGGGTTGCTGCAGTCTGGGATTTTATTAGGCAGGGACCTGTTGCTATTGTAAAAATAGGCTTTGGAAAGGCGTGTGGATTTTCATCTGTCAGCACCGCTGATAATCAAGCCTTTTACGTGCAAATGGTCATTAATCCTGAGATCTGTAGTACACCCCCAGTTTACACAAGGAAGGGGGAGGAGGACCAGAGAGGTGACACAGTGGCAAAGGCGGGTGTAGATTCCCAGTCTCCTGTGCTAATCATTAGATGACACTGTCTTATAATTAGCATTAATCAATGTAGAGTGGGCACAGTGGCTGTAGCTAATGTCCCTCCTTCTACCCCATGACTATTATAGCCTGCATCCCTTACTGCCTGCATCAATGGCCTTTTGTTGGACTATTGTTCTTTATTATTCTTTAGCTAGTGCCATAGATAATCATGGATCTTTACAACAGGTGAAATGTCCCAAACAAGTAACGGTAGATCTTTCAATTACAGGTCAGAGCATAGATCTGGTTTCCTTTATTCTCATTTGTTAATCAGCTTGTATTATAAGTTTAAGTCCATGGGCAATATACAGTCCCCACCTTCTCTTCTGCCTCCTCCCCTTTATGCTGTCATTGCCAAAACATCCCCAGATAGACACACAAACAACTTGCATGAGGACAATGTTGTCACTTGAGAACTCTTTTTACTGCAGAAAAAAAACGGGACATTCATGTTTGCTTTTTTTTTTTTTTTGGTGGCCTATCCTCAGAGCGAAACTGAAGTTTCTGTGATAAGGGACCCAAGAATCCATTATTGGGAATTGAAGGAAGCTTGGGGGACTTCTGGGGTGTGTGTGTGTTTTAATTTTGGAACTTCCTTTTTGCACATGTCTCTGAGTTCTTGAGCTTTTGCATGTGTGGGGCCTTTTAAAAGGATGTAATGGTGGGTGTGTTTAATGGAAGAAAATAGGAATGAGCTGTAATGATGGAGAAACCTCGGGAAGTTCAGAGGTTAGGCTTCAGCTTGAATGAACACCCCAAATCGTGGTTGTTTCTGCATATTTCCCAAATCTGCAAAACCTTTCGAAGGAAGAGGGTGGTTCGGAAACAGGACGAAGGTCAAGAGCTGTGTTTTTTCTTCCTGGCTCTGCTACTGACCCCATGTGGGATTCTAGGCCAATCACTTCCTCTCTCTCAGCATGCATCCAGCGCTTTTCATACATAGAACAGCCTTGGAGAACTAACCACATTTTACAGACAAGGAAACTGAGGCAAATTATTATTAATTCTGGGATGGAACTCTTGTTTTCACTCCAGGTTTTTACTCTTTCCTGCTTCCAGCCAAGCTTGAAATATATCCTGAGACCAGCTTGTCTTCTAGTTAAACTCTCCCACTCTCAGCGATAGTCCTGCAATGCAAATATGCTAAATGATGGAGAAGAAAACAGTTAATGGAATTTTCCAGACCTTAAAACGTGGTTTAGTTTAGCTTCCAGTTGAATTTGCGGGGGGGAGGGGACAGCAGGCAGGGGAGGGGCTCTAGGGCTTGAGAAGGTTCTCGCATGATTAGGCTTGGTTTTTCCATTCCTTCCACCTGGTTCTCATGCGCCTGCTCATTGTTCCCCATTTCCTTAGAGCGACTGGAAGCAGAACTCCATAGGGAAAGAGGAACTGAGGTGGTCTGTGCAGAACATGCCTGTCCAGGAATGGAGAGGGACCCAACGGGAGTCCCTAGGTGATGTCCTCTGCGTCTCCAAAGTGAAGCTGCAGCATTTGCCTTTCCAGGTAAGGCCCTGAATTAATGAAGTGACTTGCTATTGCCAGAAAAAAGTTAATGATCCAGTAACATGAAAAAAATCTGTCTGTACAATGAGAATCCAATAGGGGGTACCATTTTCTTCAGCCCTCCTCCTCTTCGCACTAGCAGGCTCCTCCCACTCAGACCCCTTCCCATATTTGTCCTAGTTACTAAAGCAAATCTTCCGTCCTGCCCTCCCGGCCTTAGCACTGCAGGCAAGGAAGTGCCTGTGTGTCCCCTGGGCTGGCTGTGCCTCTTGGATCAACACAAGAGCCACTGGGCATAGCTAGAGAGCAGCACCAGACCAGTCGAGGTGCCAGGTGTGTTGTGATGTGCAAATTCATGACTTGTGTGTGTGTGTTGAAAGAGAGGGAAAGCAACAGCTTGATTCATATACTAAAAGAAACGTCAACCCCCGCACCAAATTCCCTAGAAGGAAAAATCATAGGCCCCTGATCCTGCAAACACTTCAGTGTGTGCTTAACTTTGCACACATGAGCAGCAATTGCACTCAGTGGGATGACCCGGGCGTAAAGTTAAGCATGTGTGTAAGTGTTGGCAGGGTCAAGTTAGAATTTTGGAGCCAGCTGGAATCTTGTCTGGAAGCTGCATTTCTGGCTGTTGTGGAAGAATAAGGGCACCTATAATTCACAGACCTAGACCCTGCCCGTGGAAAGAATTCAAAGCCTCTCACTGATGTCCATCCGCTTTGGATCGGGCCCGCCGTTAGTTGTTTCCCATTGCCTCTTCTGATGCTAACTCACCTCCCCTGGGCTGTCTCAGGAGCAGCACGACAGGCTTTTGATCCTGTACCCGTCCACGCTGGTGATCGTCTCCGAAGAGCGCAATGGCCTCTACTTTAAGGTACGTGCATTTTCAAGACCTTTCTCTTCCCCAAACTCCCTTCACTTTATTTCGTTCAGGCCCCCTCTGCTCTTCTTTTCTTTCTCTCCCTTTGCCGCAACCCTGTTCTGTGTCCAGTAAGCCAACACTGTGGCACAGGGATGTCGTAAGGTATCCTCCCATGAGAACCACCTTACAAAAGTCCAGGGGGAAGGGAGTCCACTGCCTGGGTATTTCAGTGTCTGGGAGGAGGCAGCTTCTATGTTTAGTTGTGGCTCAGAACTGGCTGGGTGGCAACGCTGCAATCCTCTCCAGCTTGAGACATACCCTGCAATGCTCCCCAGCAATCTCCGCTCACCTTGGGCTGGCTTGCAATCGCTCAGGCAGAGATGGCCCGCGTGATGCAGGGTTTCTCGGGGGAGGGGCACAGGGCGTTGGCTGGCTGGAGCTGAGGTTGCTAGGTGTATTGGGTTTGCTTGTTGTCTTCACTGAATACATTTTACCGTAAGCTGAAGAGTGCCGCACAGGGTACTGGGTGAAGAGTGAGGATCCAGAACAACATCTGGACCTGCCCATAAAGGCATGAAAATCTTAGTAGCAATGGGAAATATCCATGGCGTTTCCCTACTGTAGTCAACACTGGGCTGATCTCTACTGGTGGGAGCAATGCCAGGAGCTCCTGTGCAGATGGGTGGCTGCAATTCATAAGAACATAAGAACAGCCACATTGGGTCAGACCAATGGTTCATCTAGCCCAGTATCCTGTCTTCCAACAGTGGTCAGTGCCAGGTGCCCCAGAGGGAATGAACAGAACAAGTAATCATCAAGTGATCCATCCCCTGTCGCCCATTCCCAGCTTCTGACAAACAGAGGCTAGGGACCATCCCTGCCCATCCTGGCTAATAGCCATTGATGGACCTATCCTCCATGAATTTATCTAGTTCTTTTTTCAACCCTGTTATAGACTTGGCCTTCACCACATCCTCTGGCAAGGAGTTCCACAGGTTGATAGTGTGTTGTGCGAAAAAATTCCAAGCACCATGCCATCGAGCTTGGCTTTGTAGAGGAGAGAGAGGTCAGAGGAGTGGAGAGGCCAAGTGGGGAAATTCTGATGGGCCCAATAATTCCAGTGTTGACCCTGCACAGACTGAGTACCCCATGATATCCTAGCGTGAGCCAAGCTGCCAGCCCTTTGCAATGTTTCAGTGGGTTTGCAATGAGGTGGGAGGAGTTTGCTTGTCTCCTACAGAAGATGTTGGAGGGAAGAGAGTCAACAGAAGCAGAAGGGACAGAGGGCTGGGAGGGGGTCTGTATTTCTATCCTCTCACAAAGACAAAGGTCCTGGGAAATGCCCCTCACTGACATACCATACACAGTGGCTCCCTCTTGGCCCTGGGAGACGGGGTGGGGACATACTTTGGAAGCCAGGAAAGGAATGAGCAGCAGCCTTAGCATCAGCTGTGACTGTAGCCGGACACTCGATGCTCCAGGGGCTGGAGAAGAGGGCTGGGACTGGGGTGAGGGGAGAAGGAATCCAGTGATAACTTTCCCCCTCCCCTCCAGAGAACACCCTACATTTGGCGAAAGCAACTGAGCGATTTTGGCTGCTCGGCTTGAAACCCCTTAAAGTGGCCTGGCTTTCAGAGAGCCTGGAGCTGAGTCTAGGGCCCCTTTAAGAGATCTCAAGCTGGGCTTCTAAAATTACTAGTCACTTTGGAAATCCTAGGCCAGTGGTACCAGACCCCCCGACCCCCTTGGCATCTCCTTCCCGCCGGGGTAGCCAGGCTTTGCTCCAAGGTAGTTCCTCTGGGTCGGAGTTGATGGCTGTGATTCATCAGGCTCGTGAGATTGCAGCAGGGACCTGCTTTCCCACAGACATGTCAAGGCACAGGATCCTCCTGCCAAGGCGTCTGCCCTGAGTGTGGATGCTAAGATCCAGGGCGATGGGGTGGGGAAGAAAGCACCAGATCCTTTTCCTCTTGGGCTCCATGCAAATGGCAGGAGTTGCCGTTGGCGGCGGCTGGGGTGGGGGTGGAGGGGGGCGGTTGGGGAAAGTCAGGTCCCCCTGGATGGAGCAGGTAGGTTCTGACTCACCTGTGATGGGAAAAGGCCCCCGGGCTCGGCCTGGGACTGCAAAGCAGGAGCTGCCTGTGCGTGTGAGGAAGCCAGCTCTGTGCCAGAGGAGGGAGAGAGGAGCCCAAAGCAGCTGAGGTGGAGGCCGTGGGAAGCTGCCTGTGTGTTTTCCCCACCTGGGGATTGCTAACCTCGTTCACCGAGCGAAGCTGAGCACGGGGTGTGTGTGAAGAGATCTCAGCCCCTTCCCCCGGCTTCGCAAAGAGCAATGCTAGATACCCAGTGAGGGGTCGGCGGCTGAGGCGGTTCCGACCAAAGCAGCTCTCCCCAGGCCACGACAGCGATGCCCCCTCAGTCCTTGTGCCACAGGAACCGGGCTCTGACGACTCCTCCCCTAGCCTAGGGGCTGCCTCGAGAGGAAGGAGTCCGAGGGGGATTGGGCGCTCAGCAGCTTGCCGCGCTGGGCCTGCACTGCCCAGGACTGCAAACAGAACTGCTCTTCTTCCCTTCGGAGTCGGGAGTGAACAGCGAGGCTGCTGACCGAAGCTGGAGATGCCCCCACGAGCCAGGGGAGCGTGTGGCTGGGAGAGGGAAGGGGATAAAGTACTGGATAATCATGCGCCTTTTCTCCCAGGAGACACTGCCCCTCGCTTCCAGGCAGATAGGCCCATCCCTTGCTCTCGCTGAGCGACCTCCCTCCCTTCTTGCTATGCAGGCCCCTCTGCTGGCCACGGGCCTGAGGCAGCATCTACCAAGCAGCTGGCACTGCCTTCTGGACGTGTCCCGGGTTCGGTGCCGTGAGGGGGTCTGTCGGACGCAGCATTGATGGGCCCTGGCCGAGGCTGCAACCAGCTCTCCTCAGCTGCAGGGCAGATTACTCCGATGCGCTGGGGCTTTGGAGACTGCCGAGATGGGAATCCCAGAGGCTCCCCACCCCCACCCTGAAAGCTGCCTTTCTGTACCAGGCTTGCCCACAAGCAGGAATGCCGGGCGTTGCTGAGGGCTGGCATTATTTCCCCACACTTGCTATGCTGGGAGGGTGGCAAAAGGGAGCCGTTCCCTGCCTACGCGGGCTGAGAATGTTCTGCACAGCAGCAGCTTTCCCAGCCGCACGCTCGCAGTGCAGTTAGTAATCAGGGTGTGGTTACTCCAGTCAGACCGAGATGTGCTGGAACAATAAAGGTACCGGCACTCTGAGCCCATTCCCAGCACCTTCCAGCCCAGCGCCTGGCAACGCTTCACACCCACGCATTCGTGAAAGCCTCACAGGCAGGGAAGTAATATTTTCTTATCCCGCTGGGGAAACTGAGGCACAGAGCAGTGACTGGATTTTCCCTAGCAAGGTCACACACAGACCAGGTGTCAGCGCCAGGACGAGGATCCAGCGTGGGGTAGGATCAGACCCCAGGAGTCCTGACTTTCAGGTTTCCCCTGTTGGTCTAATCACTACCTCACTGTCCTTTAATGTGGCAAAGAAATGCCCCAGGAGACAGTGTACGGCTAGCTGCTATTACAGAGGCCCCAGGACCGTGGAAAGAAGCACCCAGGACTACAGTGAAACTATTCTAGCGCCATTCTTCAGCAGACCCGGTTTCACATCAGTGGCACTGTACAACACGGCAAACATCCGGCGCGTTCCCAAAGCCAACCTTCCCCACGAGGGCCAGGTTCGCAAAGGAGAATGAAATGTGCCAGCCTGCACATTTTCACAAGTGATTTCCATGCAGTGCGCGATGAACAAACAGCCCTCGATTTCGGCACAGAGCAAGAACCTGCAGGAACATATTTTCACGTTGCAGTGGGGGAGGTTTAGGTTGGATATTAGGAAAAACTTTTTTACTAGGAGGGTGGTGAAACACTGGAATGTGTTACCTAGGGAGGTGGTAGAATCTCCTTCCTTAGAAGTTTTTAAGGTCAGGCTTGACAAAGCCCTGGCTGGGATGATTTAATTGGGGATTGGTCCTGCTTTGAGCAGGGGGTTGGACTAGATGACCTCCTGAGGTCCCTTTCAACCCTGATATTCTATGATTCTATATTTGATTTCTGCTTATTGCATAGTCATATCTATTCAAAATCCCTCTTCACGGCAGCCAGAGGGGCAAATCCAAAGGGGTGTGGAACCCAAATGGGATGGGGTGTATGTTCTGACTCTACAGACTCATTGGTGGTTTCTGCCTGCCTCTGATATGCATGATAATTATATATGCTCAGAGCCTGGATCTGTATTGTCCTGTGCCTTGTGCAGTGACTTACTCCAGCATAGAGGGTGTTGTAAAATGCTACTGTTCTGGTTTGGGAGCATTTCACACCTGCTCTGCACTGTACAAGGCAGCTGAGAATCAGGCCAAGGAGCCAATTAATTGGGATGTATGGAAAAAATTATGCACTAATGAAATAGGAGGGAAGATCTGGCCCTGAAAGAACAAGTGAGGTCTGGAAAATTTTGAACTGCACTGAGCCATTTGGGTAGACTGGGCTAAAGGTAACTCCTCGGACCTCAGTAGATGAATTTGGCCTTTCAGTTTGGAATCAGTTCTGCCCATCTCCTGTTCATAGGTGTCCCTTCCCCAGCCTAAGTGCTAGGGATGTCTGCATGAAACTGGACCTTTGTTTTTTAAGCACTCATTAGTTCCTGGGTCATCTTCCCCACTCCCAGGTCACTAGCCTCTCCAAGAGACAACACGACTGGCTGCCATGCAAATTGCTCTTCGCTCACAAACAAGACTGTGGTGACATCAGGCTGCAAGTAAACAGGGCTCTTAAGAAACAAAGATCCTGGTGTCCTGCCATTTCCCCTACTTAAAAAAAAAGAGAGAAATACTAAAAAATAAATAAATCTCTTATGTGAATTGTTTCCAGCGAGCTGCGGCTTTACAATCCAGGGGTCAGCTGCTCTTATAGGGACCGATCCTGCATCTGTTGTGCACCTAAAATTCAGTGGAAGTTTTTGGGTACTAAAGGAAAATGGGGTTTAGACCCTAACTGATACCCTGACTGTAGTAGCTCTTGGGAGAAGTTCTCCTGAAAGGCCATGCCACTGATGTAAAGACACTATCAAACCCATGGCATATGGTAGCTCCTGCTGAGTTCTAATCCCTGCTCTGACTGTCTCTATGCAAGTCACTTAACATCTCTTCTTCAGTTCTCTTGTTGATTAAATGGAGAAAATAGCACTTCCCAGGCTGACCTGTTGAGAGGATTTATGTTTGCAAAGCTGGACAGTCCTAGGTATTTTATTTCACCACATGCCACTACCACTGTATATGATTTATTTAGAGAGAAATCTCTTCAATGACACTTAATGGCACGTCAAGGTATATTAATCCTTAAACTCATAACTAGTGATAATGTCCTCATTAGTCTTATTATTCTGTCCACCAGACCAAACAAAGTGTTGTCCAGGGCAATGTTTACAATCCATGTGGGGAAACCAACCAGAAAATCACTAGAATTTGAAAATAGTGGCACGGGAGAAAGCAAAAGTTTTCCATAGGTCAGAGCTCGGCGACTCCTTATATATAATTTCCATGGCTTGGGCGTTCAAGCGACAGTCACAGTTTTTTTAAAGGCATTTTTTTTCTGTGCATTATGTGAAAATTCATAGGAGAGACTGGGCTCGTGGCTAAGTCACTGGGGTCAGACTCACCTTCTGGGTGCAATTCCTGACTCTGCCTTGTCTGTGTGACCTTGGGCAAGTCACTTAGGGCCAGATTTTTAAAGGTATTTAGGCACCTAAATACTTTCTGAAAATTCTACTCTAAGGGGCAGAGTTTTGAAAACACCAAAGTGATTTAGGTGCCTAAATCCCATTGACTCTCAGTCAGACAAAGGGCTTGTCAGCTCAAACAAACTGTGGCAAGCTGGGTGTGAATCTACCCTGCACTAGCCTGCCACCCTCTAACTGTGCACATGCACCCTGTGGACGCGTGTGAACAGTTAGTTAATGCACTTTGAGCTAGTCCTGCTTCAAGGAGGACTAGGGGTTTGTCTACACTGAAGCGGTGCTGATGTAGTGGTTCAGTGTAGACGCTATCTACACCGAAAGGAGGGTTTCTCTTCTCAGCGTAGGTAGTCCACCTCCCCGAGAGGTGGTAGGTAGGTTGACGGAAAAATTATTCTGTTGACCTAGCGCTGTCTACACGGGGACTTAGGTCGGCTTAACTCCGCCGCTCAGGGATGTGGGGTTTTCACACCTCTTCTGTCGACCTAAGAGGTGTCTGTGCTACACTGCCACTGAGGCACGTAGCCTAATAGTTTGTGTAGGCAAGCCCTGAGTCACATTTGAAAATGAGACTCGATCGCTTAGGTGCTTTTGAAAATTTTGCCCTTAGTCTCTCTCTTCCTCAGTTCCCCATCTGTAAAATGGGGATAATACTGCTTCCTTTCTTCCACCTTTGGCTGTCTGGTCTATTTAGACTATAATCTCTGCATTGTCTCTCCTGATGTCCGTGTACCGCACCTCGTACAATGGGAGCCTGCTCCTAGTTACAGGTTCAGATGCTACAATGCAGACAAGGACAGCTTGAAGTTTAAAAAGTAAAAAGAGGGGAAATGTTGAATGCTCTCATGCTGTGGAATTCTAAGCCTGTTCCTTTCTACAAACAGGGAGAACTGCCACTGAATGCAATACAAGTTCATTTTGAAGAAAACCAAAAAAGCTCCTTTCTAATAGAAGGTACGTGACTGATGGATACTGCGTTAAGAACAGTCAGACTGAGTTATGGGAATCTGATTCAGTCATTTAAAATTTAGGTTCCAAAATAAGATCTTCCTTCTGAGCTTTATTTTTATGTAGAAGGGTGGTGGTAGAGTTCCAAAACTTAATCTGGGCAGAAATGTTTGCTTCAATGGAAACATATTTACATTGTGCCAGTGAAAAGTCTGTGTTCAGAAACCATTTTTTACGACTGCGTGAGAGCCAGACATTGAAAATGAATTGACCCCGTACAAACAGGAAATGAAATTTACTAGTCTAATTTCACTATCTGAGCTGTGTGAAATACAAAAATAATCCAACAGCAGGCACCCCATGATGACAGCGAGACCTGCTCGACTTTTATTTTTGAATTTTGACAGGAAATTTCAGTGAAATCTCAACTTTCTAAATGTTGATGATAAAACGGAATTCAGAACAATTTTCACAGTTATTTTTTCCTGTTTATTTTTCTTCTACTACACCCAGTGATTTTAAAGCATCATTATTTGACTAAACATTGAGAGGAACAATTGTTATGATTGTTTCTTTATCTTGACTGTGTCCCCTTTTAATTTATGCCTAAACTTAAGTACAGTAAAAGCTGTTTTATTCGGCACTTCACCAACTGGAAAGCTCTATAAACTGGCATTTCTGATCTTCATTGAAATGCTGGTTTATAGTCAGGTTGGTGAGGGGCTGACAGGGTGTTGGGGCATGGGAGGGGGTGTGGAGTGCAGGCTCTGGGTGGGAGTTTGGGTGCGGGAGGGGGTGTCAGGTGCCAGATCTGGGGGCCACTCACCTCAGGCGGCTCCCCGCAAGTGATGACCTGTCCCGGCCTCTGGCTGCTCCTAGGCGGAGGTGCAACAGATGGCTCTGCGCGCTGCCCGTCATTGGCTGGCTGTGCAGCTCTCATTGGCTGGGAACCGTGACCAATGGGAGCTGTGGGCAGCAGTGCCAGCACGCGGAGCCACCTGCCATGCCTCCGCCTAGGAGTAGCTGGAGCCCAGGACAGGTCACCGCTTGCGGGGAGCCACCGGAGGTGAGCACCTCCCGGATCCGGCACCCCGCACCCTCTCCCAAGCCTCAACCCGCTGCCCTGAGCCCCCTTCCACACCCAAAGTCCCTCTCAGAACCCGTGCTCCATACCCCAGCCCCACATCCCCTCCTGCACCCTAACTCCCTCCCTCTTAGTTAACTGGCATTTTTTACTTATTGGTACCCTCCCTCCCCCAACATGCCAGATAAAACAACTTTTACTGTATTGTAATTATTGAAATGACATATACATAACTCTCACTTTTTTTAAAAAAAGAGAAGATTTACAGAATTCTGTGTCTGGTGAACTAAAGAGAAAGGTGGGGGAGGTCATATTTTTTATTGGACCAACTTCTGTTGGTGAGAGAGACCAGCTTTCATGAACTAAGTTTAAGAACATATTTAATTCTCTTTAATAATTCAAAACCTGTAGCCCAGCAGCTGGCCCGTTGCTGAAATGCCGGTGCTGATTTTTCCAGGGTAGATGCACAACAGGGGAAATTCACCCAGTACCAACGTCCGTGCAGCACTTACGTCCTACTTACACCTTGTTTTGGTGCCTGGACCTCGTGCAGGGGAAGTTAGTCCTCATGCTTACAGGGGAAGTTAGTCCTCAGTGGATTTCAGAGCGGAGAAAGATAGACTCTCAATCTGCCTCATTAACCATGTGATTTATTTTACTTCCAGGCCGACTAATAAACTCAATCCAGGTCATTTGCCCCAGCTACGAAGATTACCAGGAGTGGTTGTACTGCCTTAAAACAGCCCAGTTTCGAAATGCTGACTCTTCCCTTTCAGGATCAGAAAGCTTCTCGGGATCAAAGCCACCACACCTTGGGCAGGTAATGTATATTTATTGCAGGACAGCCTGGCAATCAGTGCGTGTCCTCAAGGACTCCCAGCTGTCGTATCTCCAGTCACATGAGACTGCCCTGACACACAAGACTGCTTTGAGTCCCACCTTGAAAGGCACTAACGAAAGTCTTTGATCATTTTAGATTATATTTAGAGCCCTATAAAAAGCAGATTCCCGGCCATAGATTATGAATCTGTTGTGCAATTTTAATGATGCATTGGTACAATGACAATAATGGTGGCTTACAAAGGTGGCAGCCAGTGCTTAACTTGTAATGGAAGAGGTGCTGGGACTCATGCAATTTTTCTGCTTTCATAAATGAAGTAGCAAGCCCCGAGGTGCTAGGGCTATGAACTGCCAAGCCTAGAGATGCCGGGGCTCAGCCCGGGCACAAATTAAGCGCTGGTGACACACCTCTTCACCCTCATCCCCAGCTCATCCTGTTCCATTTGCAGCGGAAATGAGTTCAGGGCTTGGGAATTAGCAGAGGACATTTTCCCCCTGCTGAGCGTCTCGTCATTTAAACCTCAGCCTGCTCGTTTCTTAAAGATGGAGAGTTAGTTCATCTGAGCTGCATCTGCACTGATATGCCCAAATCAGCATTAGGGCAGCAGCTGCCAGCAGAAATATATGAAGGGGAGATGGGGCTTAGATGTCAAAGGAGTCTCATTAGAAATTACAAGGATGGAGTAAAGGTCAATGAAGGCCCTTTGATTCACTCTGACTCTCATCACCCCACCCCCTGAGACAGTCCCACCCGCAGCCTTTCCTCTCCCCACTCCCCAGAGCAGTCTTTCACCGAATAGCCCAGCATGGCAGTGAGCAAAATTGTTTCCCATCTGACGACTGGCCAGTGTCCAATGTGCAATGAGTTGATGGGTTTCACTCCAGTTCCCGAGGGTGACGTGTCCCCGCCGCACAAACCACCATCGCAGCTGGCCCCCGTATAGCACCCTGGTTCGCAGTTCATGGGCACTTAACTCCTCTCCCACACCTGGTGGGCAGCGCCTCCCTCTCAGGCTGCCAGCGGAGTTTGCCATGGCCCTGGTCTGTGCCTAGTGAGGGGACTGGGCTGTCAGGCCAGCACCAAATTCACAAAGACATTAAAAGCGCAGCCAACACTAACGTGGCATTGCCCATGGATCTGAGGGCGAGCTGACCTCTGGGGGTCTCTGTCAGAGCCTGGGGGATGTTGTGGGGAATGGATGAGCCTGAATCTACCAATGAGCGGTATTGGTATTTTTAACCATGCCCAATGTAGTTCCCAGGCAGCGGGAGAGGCTCACTCACCTCCGATGGGCGGACAAACTCCTGGACGTCACGAGGGAAACTTACCACCTCAACCCACCACTCCCAGCACAGTGGCTCCATCCCTGACCAGCAATCATTTGTTCTGATGCCTGAAGGCAGAGTGACCGTGACCGAAGACCCGCTGTCCCCCGGCTATGCCCAGCCTGTCCATGTAAGTGAGGTCTCCAGGGAGCCTGAGGCATACATAGGGAACCAGTTTTGACGTTGGGGAGGAATGGGTGTGTTCAACAGAAGCGGGGTTGCGCCGCTGGCCAGTAAAGCTGAATGAAAGCTACTTATTGATGCACTGGCCTGACAAGTAATTTAAATGCAATTAACCAGATGGAATAGGGGCCACTGGCTTAATTTGGTTAAACGAGAGTTTAGATCAGCAAGGGAATTTCCAAAGCAGTTGCGGGGATTGGACCTTGTTTCAGATCAGTATCCTCATTAATATTACACTAGAAGTCTGTATTAAATCCACACCAAAAAGCTATGTTCAAAGAATGGTGAGGATACAATGGGAAGGCACTGAAAGGTCAGAGACTCTCCAAGTTAAAATTACCGCACACCCTTAACTCTGCCCCTTTGCCTCTAGGAACTAAAATTCGTCCTTTAATTGCACAGTCACCTGATAGTTCACGCTCACTGTAACACGAGCATGTGTGTATTCTGGTAGGTGTGTGCCTAATCACGTCTGTGTGCCTGTGGGTGACGTGTGCCCGGACTCTGCCTGTTAGGACAGCTGGTCCACAGCATTTGTTGTCTTGTTTCAGTGCCTGGCAAACCCCAGCTGGCCAAGTACCGGGATCCCCAAACCAGAACTGAAGAGGGGCGGCAGCGCTCGCAAGTCCAAAGGCAAATGTGGACCTGCCCAGCAGCCGCAGCCCAGCAGCCAGGACTCGGAAAGGACTGTGTTTAGCCTCATTCCCGGAAACCCCAACCGGGAGCTGCTGTCGCCAGTGTACAATGATCCCTACTCTCCACGGAGCTCCCAGCAGAACCCAGGGGTCCCCCAGCTGCATCTGGACTCGAACAACGTAAGGGCTTCTCATCTCACTGGGATGCAGATGACGTGGCGGAGGCCTTTCTGCTCCAACGCCAGCACGCTCGTGGTGGGGAGGGGAGGGGACTAGATGGACCCAAGGGATTTGGTCACCTGCCGACAGAGGCATCCATATTTCTCTCCATGCTCCTGCCCTACATTCTGCCTCACTTCCCTTAAAGGGCAACTCACAGGAACTTACTTCCACAATAGCAGGTGTTTTGGGGGCAGGAGTGAGAAACAGGATGGGCTCATCTCTGCTTTGGATGGAGCGAGGGCTCATTAACCCCTCACTTGCTCCTGGACCCTGAGCCCGAAGGCTGTGTGAGTGCTGCTCTGATTGGAGCTCTGCTGGTAAAGAGGGGTTTACATGGTGAAGGGGGCATTATTGTGGCACAGGACAGGGCATCTCCTCTTTCTGAGCCTTTCCGAGATAAATCTGGTCTCTAGAAGATCAGAGAGGCAGGACCAGCTTTAAGTGTAAGCAAAGCAATTAGCCACTGCCCTCCGTGCAGGCTCTGTAGCTAACTGGCTGATTCTAGCTCCAGTTACAGATAGGAAAGCACGGATGTAACCTTTTCTTGCAGCTTAGGGCTCTGTACATTGTGAAGGTGGTCTTGGGAAGAGGCCAGCGGTATGTTCTGCACTGCCTTAGTGCCTGTGGTCATATCTGTTTCCATCAAGCTGTACCAACGATAATAGCCTACTACTGGTTCACAAGCAAAGGAGTTACCCCGTTAACTCCAGTGGTTGCTGTTGATGCTGAGTTCAGTCCCCAGTGATACACAGGTCTAGAGCCAGAGCTCTGTGATTCCATTACTTAGGACTGCGTTGCTTTTGGAGTTAGAATTTCAGGGGAATCCCACCCCACGGCCCTGAATGAATCAGTGTGTCTGCGAGACCTGGCGTTAACTTTTTGACTCTTCCTTTCAGCGGAATCAATGGAGCTTGGGGGAAAGTCAGACTCTGGCAGCTCCCAGCTCTCTGGAGAAACCAGCCCCGCCCCGCTCTCCCGTGTACGCTGACCCCTACACGCCAACCCCCACCTCTGGGGGCAGGGTTGCAGACTCTGACTTCCTAGAAGAGGTACTATATGTATGTGACCGTGGGGCTGCCCAGGGCAAGAGGAGTCACATCCTTCGCTTAGTACGCAGAGCTTTGGCAGCATGTGACCCCAACAGAGCCGTGCCAGGCACTGCGAGGTTTTTTCCTGGGCGAGTGTTCCACAGGTCTGGAAGTCTGGTGCCTGTCCTCTTTGGTGACCAGCAAAGCTCTCTGCCTGTTGGCTCTGGACTGAAGCAGTGAGGAGCTGGTTTCCTGTCTGGATCAGGGTGCCAAGTGACCCAGAGATGAGCAAAAATGCACCAAGACTGGGATGGGGGGAGGCGGTGAGCTTTGGTTTCCCCAAACCAGGGTGACTCAGATATAGGGACCGCTATCTCCAAACCCTGAGTTTCAGCAGTGTTGTGCGGGGACGTATAGATGAATCAGTGAGCTCATCTCTCATAAGCTGCTGCCATTTCTGCACCATCTTGCTGATAAATGGCGGCTCCCTTTCATCTCCCCTTTTCAGAGCCCTGAGCTGCCCTTCAGTCTCCCCCCCGGCCTTGTGATGTGGCACAGTGTCCCATCTCCCCATCCTCGTGCCTGGCCAGGATTCCCTCTGGAGTTCCTCGCCATTGCTCGGGGGCATGGCTGAGTGGCATGAGGCTATTCTCCCTCCCCCATCGAGGGCTGCGTGAGAACTCGGTGGAATTTAAAGTTTAGACCCTGAACCTCTTTTTGTGGCTCTGGTATCTTATTGAGACATCGGGGTAGGTGGAGGTGGGGGGCAGTCAGAGAAGGCCCCTATCCAGGGACGGCAGTTACCAAATTGGGATTTGTTCTCGTCTAAGTTCTTAAGATGTCATGGTCAGACTGGCTCAGAGCAGCTGAACGGCTATGCAGAAATCCCAGGGGCCCATCACCCTCCGCTGCAGAAGAAGACCTCCCACCCGTTGCCCAGCAGCCACAGTAGAGAGCCACCGGCAGCGCAGAGATACAGCATCCCTGGCACCTCGTGTCACTTCCCGCTGGCACCTCCCTCCGATGTTTCCTGTTTTACAAACGTGAGTGCCAAGGTGGAGAGCCTCTGATGGCGCCTTTGGGTTGCTCCCACTGCCGCCAGACATGTTTGTGCCCTCAGGGCCCAGATTTTGATGCTAGGCATGTCTGGGCACCCCTTCATTTCTCAAGGGCATTCCTCTGACCACGGAGCAGGGCTGGCGGGAGGTGAAAACATCTTTCAGAGACTGTGCAGCATCGTCCTGTGGTGACCTTGCGTTGCACAAGGAGGAGACAAATGTCTTGATGCTGAGATGGTACCTTGACGTGGCCAGTGGTAACAACAGCATCCCTGGTGGTCCATGCCAGAGTAGGTCAAGAAGTAGGCTACTGCCCAGATCCAGACTGGGGCGTTATGTAAAATAAGAGTGGGTTTGCTCCTCCTGCCCCACTGTGGCTTAGAGTCTGCAGGAGTGTTGGGTGTGATTTCAGTCCACGGCATGGGGAAAGGGATGTGCAACTCTGGTTACTTTATTAATAAGGAGTCATATCCCAAGGTCCTTATTTATGTCTGTCTTAGGCGTTTATAGCCCCCAGTTATCGTAGTATCCGAGCGCCTTACAATCTATAATAGATTTCTCCTCACCGCAGTCCTGTGAGGTAGGGAAGTATTATCCTCATTTTACAAAAGGGAAACTGAGGCAAAGAGAGGCTAAATGACTTGGCCACAGTCACGGGGGAAGTCTGTTCCAGAGCAGTGACTTGAATCTAGGTCGAGCTAGGTTAGTACCCTAACCACTGGACCATTCTCCTCTATATTGTAAGTTTTCCTGTAGTTATCATCCCTACAGAGCCTGAGCTCGTTAGCACACATGTCCCCACAGGTCCCCACACAATAGGGTCAGTATCATTATCCCCAGTCTGTAGATGGGGCACAGAGAGAGAGAGAACAGAAGTTCTGAATAGCCACTATTTTTAGTTGAAGTCAATGGGAGCTATGGATACTCAGCAACTCTGAAAACCAGCCCCTAAGGGACTTGACCAAGATCACCCAGGGATTCTGTTGCAGAGCTGGGAGTTGAATGCAGATTGCTGAGTCCCAGCTGGGGGACTTAGCCACGAAGCCAGCCTTCTGCAGCATCCTTGCTCCCACAGGCTGCAGGGGGCTGAAGATGCAGCTCCTTGTCCAGGGGACATCTACTGCCCTCGAGAAGCCCATTTTCCCAGCCCAGGTGTGATGCATGCCCAAGAGCAACCTCTCTGAGTGACTAAGAAAGGATGTGGACGGGGTCCAGCTGGACCTGCCCATTATGCCAGAAAGATGATGGTTACAATGCAGGGGTGTAAAGTATTTGACCCTCAGGGATATAACCGGGGTGCATCCTGGAGGATTTGGAGGTGGGAAGCTAGAAAGCTGCGATTCCTTGGTGAGAAAGATCCCGGCATTGACATCCCAAGTGCTAAGAGACACCCCTTGTCACTATTTCTTTCCTCTAGATCCCCTCCATGAGGGAAGAATTTCTGGGCTCCTCACTGCAGTCCTCAGGTGAGTCTCCCAGGAGACAGAGAGAACCACTGACTGGTTCCAGTACAGTGCAACACCAGCACTAGATTTCTGCCTCTCGTCTAACAGGGCCCAGCCCAGCTGTATCTCGGCACTTTCTAAATCTGCCAGCAGCTGCTGTGTGTTCTGCCACCCAGGCTGCATGGTTGGTGTCTGCCATCTTCGGCTAGTGACAGAAAAGGCCCCTTTGCTGTCCCTGGGCTGCATCTCTCTGGCTTACGCTGGGGTTTGCATTTGACACAGGGCTTTTGCTAGATCCATTGCTTCCCAGTGGCTTCTCAGTGGCCACGTGACAAAGAAAAACAACCCGCCCTCAGTCGTGGCTGGCCTGCACTCTCTGTAGGAGTCTCAGCAGCGAGACCAAGAACTGTAGGGATAGAGCTCTCCCCAGGAGCTGGGCCATCTGGGGCTGGGGCAGGGCGGTATGGGCCAAGCATGCTTTGCTGATCCTTCTCTTGGATCTGCTCTCTGAGAGCTTCAGCTACCAGTTCTCTCACTGCAGCCCCTTACCCTGTTGCATATTTTTGGAAGAGACTTATAATAGCATAGAAATCCTGGAGCAATCAATGTAAACTACTTTGCTGGTCTCTCTTTCTCCTCTGATTTGCAGAGGGAAGCGCGGGTGTTCACAACCTGCCCGGGAGTGGCCACCTGCGGCACGACTCTGCCTATCACGACTACGCAGAACTCCAAAGCTTCCACAGCGACTTCAGTTACGACAACCTCTGGGAGGCTGAGGAGCAGCAGGCCAAGCCCTTCTGCTGCCAGCAGGTTTATCATGTGTGAGGGCAGGAAGTCCAAGCAGTGCTCATTAAAACTCCCGGGCCTGCCCCACCCTGACCACCCTGCTCTCAGCCATGCCTTTTAGCTGTGAAGCGTGTAAGGTGGGTATCGAATGAGCGGGGGGAAGGATCCCTACAGTGACTGGGTCTCCTGTGTGAGCTGAGCTCTGGCTCCGGCAGGTTTTCATCATGTTGGAACTCTTCCACCAAATCTTAATACGATGCCCACGAGCACGAACAAGACGCTACGAACCCTAATGAAAAATGAAGTCCCTCCCCACCCCCCAACATTTCGACAGTCCTAGGGGGATCTTGGATGCTAGGCACTCTACAGAAACCCACTGCCCCGGCTGTGTAGGGAACCGGATTTCGTGAATAGCCGTTGTTCCATGCAGTAGAAAAGAAGCCTAGCTACTAATCACGCTCCCTTCAGCTAACAGGACATTGTGTGTCTGGGAAGGCCGGTGACTCAGAGGGGATAGAAGAGGAGAAACCGGTCATTGGATGGGTTAGCTTGTGTGTTCAGTATTAAAGAGCTATGCATTGGGAGACCTGGTCGCTTTCCTTTTCAATGGAGCTGCTTAGTTGGCGACATCAAGGATACCTTTAAACCTTGAGTTCTGTTGATTAGTCAGACCTTTGCCCACTAAGCCTCAAGCCTGTGAAGACCTGTGAACATTCACGATCACCTAAAGTCTGCTGCGTGGGTAAGAACTGCACTCGGCCCATTGACTCAGTGCAAAAGTCAGGGCTGGCAATAGAGATAGGGTAGACAGAAATCCTGGCCTGATGCACAGGCCCTGCTCAAGCTAACAGAGGAGGGTCATGTAGGGTCCACCTCTGTCTCTGGACCCCGCTCAGTCTTCCCTGCCAGTGATGGCTCAGAGACTGTGGTGATGGGTGCCAATGAAAGAATCTGCATAGCTTGGCCAGCATTGAGAAAGAGACGAAGAGGAAATCTGTTACCTGTGAAGTGCTCCAAAGGGCATGTGTTTTCAAAAGAGTTCTCCAGGTGAGGATACCCCTGGATCCCTCCATGAGACTTTTTCTTTTCTCTCCCATTCAGACCTCTCCAAGTTTACTGAACTCAATCTAAACTCTGCCTCTTGTTTGTCTGGGTGGGGGTTGGCAGGAAATCATCATTAAGCAAAACTCCTGCATGATCCTCTGAACGGTCCAGTAATCTAAGGAACGCTGGTGACCTGAGCTCCCCTCCAGGGCCCTTAGGGGAAGGCAGAAGACCACTGCACAAAAACCATCAGTCCTGAGGGGACAGTGTCTGAGCTTTATCATTTTCCAGCCGCTTTAGCCGGATCCTTCAGCACATACAGGGTCAACAGCAAGCCAAGGTGCTTTACCCTATGCTCCAAATTCTAACCTGCATTCCCCAAGCAATCTGTAGAACAAAGCATATTAAGGAAATCTTTTTCTTTCACCAGTAGAAGTGAAACAAGCCACTAGACTGGTGTACTTGAAACTTTTTTAAAAGGTAATGAGCAAAGTTTACACGTAGGTTTTGAGTGGAATATTTGTATTTAATGTGTAAATGTGGGTGAGTTAAAAACCTATTTAATTTTGTAGCTATGGACTATGAACAATACTGTGAGACTTTCAGCTGCCAACACATCTGTGCTGTGTGGGATGGTTGGGTCTTCTAGCTGTTTTTGTTTTGTTTCAGGTTTACTTTCATATTGGGAGGGTTTATATATAATAACACTGAGAGGAGCTATTTATTATGAACAGAATTGCACTGGGGAATGTCAGAGGCACATAGTTTTCTGGGATGCAGCCGGGCTCACTGAACGTTGCTGTGTTCACTGAAACCAAAGACCTTTTTCAAGATCTAGATTTTTATATCTATAATAGCAGAGATTGCAATGTATCAAAATAATTTACTGTAAAGTACTCTGGTCAATTTCTGCAAGCCTGTACAATTCTAATAATAATACACACACCTTCTTCAGAACTGAGTCTCTGTTTGTCCTCACCTGGTTTAACTGAGGGATTGGTGGTTTTCCTCTGTGTTGCTGTCCTTCCTTCCAGCACCTGAAGGACAAAATAACTTTTCCCCATCCCCCAAGTCTTTGAGGCACTAACTGGAGGAAAAATTTTCAGGCTGCCGATAGCCTGTGCTGCTCACTTTAGATCAGTCATGTGCAAACACCTTATCTAGGAACAAATTCCCTAGTGTGTTTTTCAGGAGATGGGATTCGTGCCAGAGGCTGGAGCTCCAGAGTTTACAGACTCTGTTTTGTCTTGCTGTCTTTGACTGATCCTTGCAAAGCACCTTTCCAGCCGAAAGATTCCAAAGAATTAAAATTGCTCAACAGATTTTACTGACTGGGATCGGTTTGCCTGCCTGCGAAGTTTATCAGTTATGCTGGCTGCAGTCCAGTAATACAGGAAACTTGCATAGGGCCAGCACGAGCTGAAGTAGATCGTAAGTGATGCATAAACCTTTAGCTGGACATTTGCCCAGGAGTGGATTTCACTCAAGAGGCACCTTCTCTTGCTCTCTTGTTTCTCAGTCTTTCAGACTAATCTAGCATTCTACAGCAGCTGTGACCGTACCATCTAACTAACATTTCCAGGGTGGGAGGGGGAAGGAAATCAATTAAGGCATTCTGGGTGGAAGCATTGAGTGGAAATAAAGTTCCAGGCCCATTGGGTGAGTGGATTGAAGGACAGACCCAGATCTTCCAAGGTAGAATCAGTGGGAGTTAGGCATCTAAATGCCTTTGAGGATCTGGATGTCCCTCCGGGCTTATTTGTCCCTCCAGGTTGGGAACGGTAGGTCAAGCCATGGATTTGTCTCTGAAGTCCAGCTCAGTGCTGTAAGGAGGAGCTGGGACAGTGTCTGCACTGGAAGATTTAAACACTTGAACTCAGGGGCAGCATTTAGGCCCAGCTTTTTAAAGCTATTTAGGCTCTGTTCTGCTCGACTGTCGATGGAATTTAGGCACCTGACTGCCCACTTTGCTTTTGAAAACGAGACTTACATTCCTAATGCAATTAAGCATTGTGACGCTGAGCACAGGAACACCTAAAGAGCTTTAAAAAGCTGGGCCTTAGTTACTACAGACCTGGGTACTGTAGAAAATGCCTGTCATAGGGAGAGATTTGATGGCGGTGAAAATCTAGTGTATTTATCCCTGTAAGAAAAGATTCCACCAAACTGCATTGTGCGGCCTGCTGATTGTTGGGGGATTAGGAGTTATCACCCTGTCACTGAAATACAGCCGTCTCTGGGGTGGAACCTGGCAATCCTGAAATGGCACACAGTAACGTAGCACAGCCGTTCAGGATAGAAAATGAAGCCTACCTTATCCAGAAGCAAGTACAGACAGGATAGTGTGAGGCAGAACGTAACAACTGTGATATCTTGGCCATATTCCATGCTGGGTAATCTTGCATAAAACTGCCATGGGGCTCTAATGACCACAGTGCCAGGGCCTTAATCAGATGTCTTGTCTGAAAGACAAAACCTCGGACCCCGTTGCCCCTTCACGTCATTCTGGGCTGTTAGTTCAGTGCTAGCAATGGGAATAGTGCCAGCTATTGGGGAGAGAGAGCCCTCATCCCTGAACATCATCGTTTAATTGATCTCTAAGACCTGGGCTACAGACGGTTTTTGTCCTGGTAGAACTAAGCTGGTTAGGCGGGGTGCCTTTGCCTCATAATCCAACGAGTTTATAATGGTACGGACCTGACTGTGGATGCAGTTCTACTGGTATAGCGTATTCCCTTTCCCATAGAGGAATATGCCACTTTTATACTGATGTCACTGCATCTGACTCCACACCTTGGGGGAGCAGGGGGAGGGGATTGTACCACTTAAGCTAAGCCAGTATTATTAAAGTGGTAGCACTCTTGTGGGTGGACGAGCCCTAAAATGGTCCCCAGTCAGCACCCCAAAATAGTGGGTAAACTCAGATCCCAATCCAAGCTTCACAGCACCGGCCCGTCTCTGCTACGTCACCGATACCATTTCCTGCGGCCCCTAAGATTTTTCCTGGGAGCTACTGACCCTGCTTAGCTTGATTAGCTAAGCTTGATTAATAGCTGTTGCTATTGCAGACAGCAGTGGTATATTTTCAAGCTCTACCTTCTCCCCCTCTCTTGTGATCGAAAACCCACCTCTCTCTCTGACGTGCTTTTCAGCCGGTCCAAGGTTTATAAATAGAGAGTTTAAGGAAAGTAACACTAGCTATCGCAATGCTATCCATGCCGTGTCACTGGCCAGCCCCATCTTAGGCTCTTGCTTCTGCCCCCTGATTGGCTGATTCTGAAATCCACGCAGTGTCCATCAGGGCTGCGTAAGAGTGGACGTTTGCACGGGGATATGTGGCGTGTTCTCTTTCCGCCGATGTTCTTGTGAACATGTTGCTCGCACGAATGCTCGTGAAAGGGAGTTGTGAATGCTCTCAGAATTCATGTGTGCCTTTAACTGAACGAACGTTCAGCAGTTCTTTTTGTCAGGGCTCTGCTGACCGACGAACCATGCAGAAATAAATTACCTTCCTTGGAGAACGTGGGAGAGCATTTTGTTTCCCTCTCCGCTGTGTGAGAGGTGAAGAGAGATCTTTCAGAGCTACTATATTTTATGTACAGAGGAGGGAGCATCATCTGGTATTTATGGGGACTAGGAATTCAAGAGTCCTAGGTTTGCTTCTGGTTCAGCCACTGACTCCCTTTGTGACCTTAGGCCATCCGTGCAACATTTTGTACCTCAATTTCTTCACCTGTAAAATGGGGACCTGTCCTCCTATGGGCCTGGGGGGATTAATTCATATTGGTAACAGGCTTTAAGATCCTTGGCGAATGGAAGTTTCTCTAAGTGCAGAGCATAACTGCAGGGCTCTCAGAAGCCTGAGGTGTTGCTCTCCTACTAAAGTCCTACCCTGCCTCTACGCCGTGCAGAACTTTCTCTTTGCTGTGAAGAATAGTAAAGCCCCCCACAGCCCTTGGGCCAGAGGAGTAGGCTGTGCCGGGTGCGGATGGGACAGGAAGTTGCTTTCCCTGAAGACTCAGTCTGAGTGGTGGGGAGCAGGGCCAAGAACTGGGGCCTGGCCTCATTCCCACGCCATTCAGAGACCAGGGAGAAGAAAGGACAGAACAGGGCTGCTGCATCATTGCAGAAGAGCCCATTAAGCCAGGGGTCTTTCCCCTTCGCTTCGACCAAGGCTGTGGCTGCGGGGACTAAATCCACTTTCCCTTTCCCCCCACCAAAGCCCAGGGCTGTCTCTCATCCAGTCCCCTGAGGGCTTTAAGATGAAGATCCATTCAGCTCCTCCCAGAGTGGGATGGAGTGACCCCTCTGGGTATCATTTAGTTGGTATGGCGCCCTGGGCATGGAAGGAGCTAGGGAAATATCCCAGGTCTGTTAGTCTGAGCTGCCTTTCAGTTGCCGAGCAGTTTAAAGTAAAAACCCGCCAGCCGTCATTTCTGTAGGACACAAGCAGGGTTCTCTGCCAGCTCACTAGCAAATGCCATTCATAGAGCTGGCTTGAAATCATTTGGCAGCTATCGCTTTCCAATCCCCTTGAAGCCCCGGTGGTCCAGGCAAATGCCTTGGAAAGCGACTGAGCAGAAATTTCCACTGGAACCTATGCTCTGATTTTGTTAGGGTCAGATGAATCATTAGTGGGGCTATTGCTTGAACTACATCTCGCTGGCCGGCCTGTTGTTATATTGGTTGCTGTAGAAGAGAGAAATTTGGGATCTATTCCTATCCAGCAGCTTAAGTGTTACATTGTGTAACAGGGCCCTTTTGAATAAGGCTGCTACGGAAGGCCGCTGAACTGAGGAGGAAATTATTCAGAGTGCACCTGTTTGACTTTTTCATTTGCTTGGCAAGATGCGGTGTCAGATGGGGAGCTGCATGCTAGGTTAGGATGTGGTGTACGGTAGCATGTCTCCCACCTGGCATTTCCAGACTTCAGCAAAGCCACTTTCTTTGGCAAAGTGAAACAGAAATGACCTTTTCAGTGGGTCCAAGTCTTGATTTTTCTATTGTGGTGGTCCCTGCTTTTGCAAAAGATGGTCATTTCTGTCTCCTTGTTGTAGGGCAGGACATTGGCTCGTGGCCCTGTCAGTGGTACGGGAGGGAGGAGACTACAGAGCGTAAAAGGTCATAGAATATCAGGGTTGGAAGGGACCTCAGGAGGTCATCTAGTCCAACCCGCTGCTCAAAGCAGGACCAATCCCCAATTTTTGCCCCAGATCTCTAAATGGCCCCCTCAAGGATTGAACTCATAACCCTGAGTTTAGCAGGCCAATGCTCAAACCACTGAGCTATTCATTGCATAAACTAAGCAGCAAAATTACAGGCATGTCAAGGCTGGTTTTCCCTCTAGGATACTGGAGAGGTTGCTGATCTTTCAAGTCCGGCCCCAACTCCCAGAGCTTATCCCCTGATACTGGCTGTGGTTTCTGATACTTTGATTTCTGCACTGTAACACCATTCATTTCCCATTGCTCTGCAGCAGGGTAGAAGGCATTTATCTTCTTGTTATTCACTTCACCCTCTTGTATTCTACAGAAGGGTGAAAAGGAGCCACAAAGCATGTAAACCCAGCCCAGTGTGATCATATCTTGATTATCTGGCATTTTCTACAGCTGCAGGTCTCAACCAGGGGTCCAGGGCCCCTGGGGGGCCATGAGCAGGTTTCAGGGGGGTCCGCCAAGCAGGGCTGGCATTAGACTCACTAGGGCCCAGGGTAGAAAGCTGAAGCCCCACCACGCAGGGCTGAAGCCTGGCACCCTGAGCCTCGCCACCTGGGGCTGAAGCCAAAGCCTGAGCAACTTAGCTTTTCAGGGCCCCCCTGTGGTGTGGGCCCCTGGGCAATTGTCCTGCTTGCTACCCCTTAGCTCCGGCCCTGGCTTTTATAGGCAGAGAAACCGTTGTTGTGGCACAAGTGGGCTGTGGAGTTTTTATAGCATGTTGTGGGGGGAGGACACGGCTCAGAAAGAAAACGGTTAAGAACCCCTGTTCTACAGCAAAGCTCTCAAAGTGCTTTCTGCATTTAGGCCCAGATCTTCATTGAAACCAGTGGGAGTTAGGCCTTACGGCTCAGATCCATAAAGGTATTTAGGTACCTGATTCAAAGGCCACTAATTCATAGAATTTCTGACCATTGAATTTTACACTGAGCAGAATTTCCCTGAGTAATTCCTGCATTGAGCCCATATCTTGTGATTTGGCCCCAGCTTATTGTTTTAGGAAGCCCTCCAATTTGGATTTGAAGATTTCATGTAATAGAAAAAACCCTCACCACATCCCTGTTTCAATGGTAAATTACCCTCCCTGTTAAAAATGTGAACCTCTATGAACAGCTTGGATTGAAAGTCTCCCATTGACTACAGTTGCGTTTGATTCTGGCCCATAAAGAGCTGGTGACCATGTTAGCTACCACAGGAATATTGTTACTTCTGGGGTAAAAACCCAGGAAGTGTTGAATGGCTCTCAACAGCTTACACTGTTTTAGAACTGGGGGAATAAAAAAGGGCCATAGCCAGTTAAAATGGCAGGATATAACGAGCTGGCCAAATTACAGGCTGGGCCAGCAATCCTGGTCGTGCAAAAAAACCAACAACCCTGCACATACATCCGCTGAGTAAATGCCTGATCCTCATGGTGTAACCCTTGTCCTTCTTCCCTCCAGCCCCACCCTGTTGTTTGTAACCCCCACTCATTGTGTTACATGTAATTCTGCAGGGCAGGGAAGGTGCTGTTCTGTTTGTTCTGGAAAGAGCTTAGCGTGCTTTGGATCACCATGGTTGAGACTTTCAAGACTGACTAGGGGACTTAGACACAACTCCTATTCATTTCAGTGGCGTCCTGGGGTTGAATCCCCTAGGTTGGCTTTCATAGATTCTAAGGCCAGAAGGGACCATTGTGATTGTCTAGACTGCCCTCCTGCAGACCCCAGGCCGGAGAACTGCCCCACAATAATCCCTAGAGCAGAGTTTTTGGAAAAACATCCCATCTGGATTGAAAAATGGTCAGTGACGGAGCATCCACCACAGCCTTGGGTAAATGGTTCCAGTGGTTATTGACTCTCACGGTTAAAAATTGACACCTTATCTCCAGTCTGAATTTGTCTCACTTCCACTGCCAGCCATTGGATCATATTGCAATAGGACCACAGAGTGACGAACACCTCGGGAATGGAGGTTGTTCGTAACTCTGAAATGTTCGTAACGCTGAACAAAACATTCTGGTTCTTTCAAAAGTTTGCAACTGAACGTTGACTTAATACAGCTGTGAAACGTTACTATGCCGAGGGAAAATGCTGCTTATAACCACCTTAATGTAAATGAAACAAGCACAGACGCAGGTTTCTTATAGTGCCAAATCTTTGTTTTAAATTTTCCCTTTTTTTTGTAGTTTACGTTTAACCCACTACTGGGTTGCACTGTGTTTGCTTTCTTTTTTTCGTCTCTGCTGCCTGATTGCATACTTCCGGTTCCAAATGAGGTGTGTGGTTGACCGGTCAGTTCGTAACTCTGGTGTTTGTAACTCTGAGGTTCTGCTGTATATCTTTCTCTGACAGACTGAAGAGCCCATAATTAAATGTTTATTCCCCATGTAAGTACTTATAGACTGTAATCTAGTCACCCCTTCTCTTTGGTAAAATAACTAGATTGAACTCCTTGTAACTAGATTGAACTCCTTGAGTCTGTCACTATATGGCATGTTTTCTAATCCTCTAATCATTCTCATGGCTCTTCTCTGAATCTTCTCCAATTTATCAACCTCTGTCTTAGACTGAATAGCTTTGCAATCGGCACCAGCTCTCATTTTGATGATTTATTTTCTCAGGCTGAGCTTTACAAACAGGCAGGCGGCTGGTTTTACATCTCATCTGGAAGATTACTGCTTTTAACAGTATAGCTGCCCCTGCAGGGACTCTGGGTCCCTCGCTCAATGGGGATTCAGAGGAAAGAATGTCCTCTAGTTATTCTACTTTCTGCAGAGCCTAATGTGATCATTTGCACCTGTGCAGAGGGGGTGGGAAATGCTGCCAAATCAAAAGTATTTGCACATGTGTAAATGATGATGCAAGGTTTGCAGAACCCAATCCCTAGAATTTTCCTCAGAGCACTCCCATCAGTGCCAGCCCAACAGTGCTCAGCTTAAGACTATTGACAGCACCATCATGTGAAGAGCAGAGAGCAATGTGGCGGGGGTTGGGAGCCGTGCAGAAGCCAAGCCCTTAGCTCTGGGGCAGGGAAGAGGGCAAATGGGTCATTCACTAGCAATGATTCAGCAAAAGCAAAAGGCCCCGCTGTGCACTGATGCCAAAGTTTTCCGATCTGGCCTCAGTTGATTGAGTTCACTCATTCATCACAAGGCCCCGAAACGGTGAATGGAACCAGCAGCATCCACATTGCAGACTCAATCCCAGCCACAGCTTAGTGTTATACCAATAAAATAAAAACCAGCAGGATCTTATTAAACGGGAAAAGGCAAAATACCACATTTATTGTGAATACAGAAAGAATCATAGTAAGCAGTTAGTTATAGCTATAACATTCCATTCAATTTCATATTTATTCACACATTCATTCATACACACACACAGGTTCTGTAAGGTTGCTATCATAGTTACTAGCCTTAGAGTTGCTCATGCCAAGCCACTGGCCAGGTGGCTTGGACATGAGGAGGGAGCAGGGCCTTGTCAGATGCTCATCTGATGCTCCTGGAAGTTGGTTCACAGAATCAGATCCCAAAGTTCTCACTTTCTAGAGTCTATTTTTATAGGAATTTCTTCCTATGCCAGTCTATGGGAATTGCTTCATCATGCTGTTGCTGAATCAATCAGCAGATGGCACATTCCTGACGGCTCCATGCTGCCAGATGTTATCTTGTTCTTTGGTTCTCCCATTCTTGAGGCTGTTGGGTGGATTCCAGTCTGCCCTCTGGGGGTCCTCTGGTTATTTCCACTTGACGCCTCCTTCAGCTGATGGACACTGGATTCTTAGGCTGGCACCTCCCTGATCATTCAGTTATTATCCACACCAAGCATCCATCCACATACATGCTCTATCTCTATTTTAATCACAATTGTTAACAAAGCGAGATGAATACAACAAAAGGGCGGGGAGTCTCTGGGTGCTGTTTCTGTTGTTACAGAGTATTGCTTTGAGTCTCTCTCTGTGTAAGTAGTTGTTGTTACCAAGAATTGCTTTGAGAACAGACTCTGTCTTAAAATGTACTAACACAATTAGCAGCTTGCAATTTTCACACATAGAGGGAGAGAAACAGTACCAAAAACCAAGAGACCTCTTAATTAGTAATACCCTGGAATTTAAACTATGGGGAATCAAACTCATTTCTGAGTTTAATATAGAACTTCTTTAATATGATCCAACATTAGGACAGACCACAGCCATTGGAAGAAACACAGAGTAACCGAAAATCCTGCGCGGGTTGGAGGTTGGGTTAAGAACAACCAAACTCATATGGAAAAAATCAAAATCTTCCCTGCCAACCTTTTGCCCAGGTTTGGAACCCAACTTGGGCCAAAAGTTTATTGCATTCAGGTTTCTGGCCAGGATCAAAAACATAGGTACCAGAAACCTCCCCTATTCTAGTGTGACCTCCTGCCCAGCTTTACAAACCTAAGCGGTTTGGAGAGTTCAGAGAAGCAGCCAGAGTTTAGGTGGTGGATTCAGACTAAAGCAGAATTCCCAACCTCTTGGAGATTTGCCCCACTTTAATAAGGTGATTGGTTGCACAATCATTAATTTATTTAATGCAGACATCTCAATGGTGCCTGCCAGTGGGAGCGCTGTACATGGCTCACTGAGTCTTGTTCTTGCCCCTGGGGTGGAAAGGAGAACATTGATTCCCTTCAGATTTTGGTGATTTGGTTAAAAAAAAAACAAGAAAAAAACCGGGATAGTGAAAAGCCAAAGAGGAGCTGTTAGAGGTCAGTCTTGCATTAATGATGCCTTCTACACAGCCAGCAGCGCAAACTGCTAAGTCTCAAACACAGTGTTTTGGTTCTCCCTGCTCAGGCCCTCAAACACTAGATACTCTGTTTCCAGCGGAAGGAGCTGTCTGCCACTCCCTCCTCCCCACTTTGATTTTTTTTTTTAACCAGTGTAATTTACCAACTCCCAGGAAAGCCTTGGCTAATGAAATAGTTGGATTCCTCCAGCTGACACCCCCATTACCCACCCACCATGCTGTGGTCTCTGTATTCCCGCCTGCCACGGAAAATGGGCCGGGCGGTTAATGTGCTCTGGCTGGGTAAACAGTGAAACTGAACATACGCGAATGTCTGAACGCCCCTAGTGCCTGCAGCATGACCGTTTGCTCCAGGGGGACGTGTCTGTACAACTACCCAGGCCTGGACGCTGATGCTGTTGCAGACAGGAGAACCCAGGTAGTCGTGATGAGCAGCGGTTGGCTGTATCCGTCGCAGAAGGAGGGCCTGGATCCCTGACTTGTGCCTCACATTATGGGGACTCATTGCCTCTGGTGCAGACTGTTGTGTGACTTGTCTCCAGCCCAGAGGTTTCCTAGGAGGGGTGTTTCTCTTGTTGTTCTCCTCACCCCGCGTGGAGTAGTGTTTGTTTTTAAAATGATTGTCGTTTAGGGGATGGCTACACTGTGATCTCAGAGCCTGGGGCAGCTCGCTCAGGTTTGTGGGGCTCAGGCTGCGGGACGATAAAATGACATTTGGGCTCACCTGGAGCCCAGGCTCTGAGATCCTGTGAGAGGGGAGGGCTACAGTCTGAGCATCTACACTGCAATTTTATACCCCTATAGCCTGATCCCCAGGAGCCCAAGTCAGCTGAGCCAGGCCAGCCGCGGGGCTTGTATTGCAGTGTAGAGGTACCCTATGTGTCACGGAGTGTCCCGCTGATCAGAAGAGTCTTTGGGGCACAATAAACAGAAGCCCCAGTTTGTGTGTCTGTAACACAGACTAAGAGCATGTGGGGTTTTGTCCCCTCCTAGTCATCGGTTCACACTTGCGGTTTGCGAGTCTACTCCTGCTTCCACCGACTAGCTCTGCAGTGCTAAAATCATGAGATTCTCCTGCTTGTGGAAAAGCTCGTGGGTTTGAGGCCTGCTGTTGGCCCGAGCCAGACTGGTTATCTCGCTGTACCATATGTTTATTTAGCTCATAATGTTCTGCAGAGACCAGCTTATTTCTGGGTTGGATTTAATTCAAACTAGACCCTATAATTGTGCAGAACTGGACGCCACGTTCTACTGCAGTACTGGAGAGCAACGCCCTGCCAAAAGCACCACAAATGGGCCCGTGGTACTTGATGATGAATTGAGACCAGTGGCTACTCTGAGCCAGAACTATGCAATGGACTTCCTTCCCCCCCCCCCCCCGCCCATTCCCGAAATCCCTTCATTGGCTCTTTGGGAAGCGATAAAACCGGAGCAGGACTGGGAAGAGAACCCCTCCCCTGGGCCCCGATGGCAGTAGGAGTTGGAGGTTGAAGAAGTGCCTCTCTTGATCAAGCCCCAATAGTGAGTGTTTTCCAAGCTGTGCCGGGAGACGTGATTGTAAAAAACCTTTGTCATTAAGTCATCTACTTTAGCCCTCAATGGCCAGTTCCCTTCAGCACCTCTGTAACAGTGGCAATGCCTTGAAACGTGTGTGCTAGGCGGCTGTATGACTGGTTGATCGTTTGTTAGGCACATACCCATTAAATGGTGTGTGTGAACCACGTGGAAATTTTGCAGGGACGTATAAATAGACAGACCCCAGAATTAAGGTAAATGAAATAGAAAATGTATTGGAAGCTTCCAACACATTATTCAGCCAAAAATGATCTGAGATTTATTTCATATGTACAACTAATATACTTCATCTATATACAGCATGTACCCACCACGGTCTCCTTTTACTGCTAAGAGCTCACTATATAGCTGTACTCTTATCTTTAATAGTGCATGGTTTTAAAGACAGCGCCTCAAATCCCCCCAATAAGTAACATTAACACTCCATTATAGTCCATATTACCAGGGCATAGCTAAACATCTCTTACTTCATAAGGCAGATTCAGGAACCAGCGCCAAAGGCTTATGAGCATTTCATGGCTTAGTTATTTCCCACAGATGGAAGGGGTGGTCAGGAGCTTGGGGTGGGGGACTGGCTGGACCACGTGCTCCCTGCTGATGCTCTGCAGCCTTTGGGGGCTTGATAACAGCAGGTCACCAGTGATGAGCATGGTAGCTATCCTGAGCTATGTCCCTTGTGGGTTTTTGACCATGTCCTTGCCGTTTGACACCATCTGATATTTGAGAAAGTCTCTGGCGAGAAGCTCAAGGGTGCTGGAACAATGTTTATAGTGGGGGTGTTGAGAGCCATTGAACCAAACTTTAAACCCTGGATATAATGGAAACCACTTCAAGCCAGGGGGTGCGGTAGCACCCCTGCCCCCCTAGTTCCAGCACCTATGTAGAAGGTAGGGCTGGCATGGTGCGAGTGACAAGAGGTCTGTGTGCTTTGATGGCTGGAATTATAGAATCATAGAATATCAGGGTTGGAAGGGACCTCAGGAGGTCATCTAGTCCAACCCCCTGCTCAAAGCAGGACCAATCCCCAATTTTTGCCCCAGATCCCTAAATGGCCCCCTCAAGGATTGAGCTCACAACCCTGGGTTTAGCAGGACAATGCTCAAACCACTGAGTTATCCCTCCCCCCATCATCACAGACGAACAAAAATTGATTAGATCGCCTAGGCCATGCCCAAAAAAGGGAGGGAACGGCACGTTGGGATTGCGGTGCTCTGGCAGAGCTGTCTGGCAGAGCCTCCCACTGTGCCTGTTTGTACTATGCCACCGATAATTTGCAGCCGAGTAGACAGAAAACGGGTAAAGGATGGGGGTAAGATGGAAGACTGACTGAGTGGTGAAGTTAGCAAAGGCTACCAATCCCAGCCTATCTGGTGAAAGCATCATTGACAAGGGGACTGGGTTTTCTAAGGCAACCCAGGGTTCAGGGTGTGTTATGTCTGTGTCTGAACCACACAGGAGATGAGTCGGCTACATCTCCCGCCGGGGAGACACAGGGCTGTAGCCCAGTGTGCAGCAGTGCAGGCCTGGAGCTGTAGACATTCTGCGTTCATGCCTTTATAGGGATCAAGATGTTAGGCGTTATCCACAATGTAACAACCAACACCAGCACAAAAAGAAGTCTAAAACAGAATCAAAGTCTAAGTCTCAGGGACAATTTAGCAGCTTGACATTAGCCGCAGTACCTCCTCTGGGGCACAGGAGGGCGCTCTGAGATTAAAGCAGAGGGTCCATTGTGGCACAATTGCAGAGGTGTTATAGGGCGACTAACCCTTAACACAAGACTCTTAAGCTTCACACCTTTCGGTCCTGGATCTCAGGCACCTTTGTCCTCTCTCCTCCTTCCCTGGATGTTCAGTGCCCCCAGCCCAGCTTACTTTCCGAGGACACTTTTCACACCTGCCCATGGCTCCTCCAGCAGCAAACAGCGCAGTCGCTAGCCCTGCTGGGGAAACAAGTCTGTGAACGTTGCCACCCAACCGCATTCCAGTTTGTTGTTGCCATCTTCCAGCCAGGTCTAGGGTTGCCAACCCTCCAGGGTTGTCCTGGACTCTCCAGGAATTAAAGATTCACCTTTAATTAAAAGATTATGTCGTGGGATGAAACCTCCAGGAATACGTCCAACCAAAATTGGCAGCCTTAGCGAGGTCTCATACCCACCAACCAGCCTGTTCTCTCACATGGTCACATCTTCTCCAAAGCCCCTTTCTGTGCCCCTCCCACACTCATTTCAAACTCCCCCCCCCAACGCCATAAAGTAGAAGTCCCACCGAGGGGCTTAGTACCTGTGATTGCAGTATCTGAATACCATCTGGTCCATAGTCATTCGGTATTTTCCCTTTTGCCAGCCTCTGCATCCCCCATCAAAGCCTTTTAGGTCTCTCCTCATTTGTAATCTCCCCTACCCCAGCCCCTTTATATACTCTGACCTTGAAGCCCTCAATGCATCCAGCCCAGAAGGGTTAAACCGGCCCCTTTCAGGACCCCTCAGTGCTACTGCATAGCCGGTCAGCGGAGTCGTTTGATGCCAAGCGGTACCTCTCCCGTAGGAGCAGAGTGCATCCTACCTGCGTGGTCCTCCCCACCCCAGTGCACTGAACCTGAGGCCTCTGGCACAGCAAAGCAGGGCACTGACTCCAGAAATCCTACTGCAGCCTCATTGAAATGCACCATTGGGATAAACACAATGACTCTGAGCACTGACATCCAAGAGGATGAACTCCCTTGACGGGATCCAAGCCATGAAAGTCTGAACTTTGTTAAACAAGCCACAGCCTAGGGTCACCTGGATACATTCCCAGTTTCACTGCTGCTCTACCAATCGGCTGAGCAGCCAGCCTGAAAGCTGCCAATGTGGAGATATTTAGCTGGGGAGAGTTGATTGTTCCCCAAACCCTTTCCCTTCCTTCCAGAAAGCCTCCCCATTGCTAGCTGAGATCACTGGACACCAGAAGACTGAGGAGTTGCCCCGGTTCCTTTTGCTTTGTGGCTCCCCACTATCAAAAGTCTCCTGTGCCAGCAGCCATCAACTTCCAGCTGACAGGGACAAAATGGATACAATTCCCCTTGGAACACACAACAACGCATGCAGCTACCTTAGGGTGACCAGATGTCCTGATTTTATAGGGACAGTCCTGATTTTTGTGTCTTTTTCTTATATAGGCTCCTATTACCCCCCACCTCCTGTCCCGATTTTTCACACTTGCTGTCTGGTCACCCTAAGCTACCTAGCTATCCATAGGAGATGGTGTAGCAAAGTGAAACAGCTGAACTTAGAGGAGAGAGAGAAAATCTCTACACTACAGGGACTAGACCAGCATAGGTGCTAGAATTAGAGGCCGGTGGGGTGCTGCAGCACCCCCTGGCTTGAAGTGGTTTCCATTATATCCAGGGTTTAGAGTCTGGTTCAATGGCTCTCAGCACCCCCACTATACAAAGTGTTCCAGCCCCCCTGTATACCAGCATAGCCATGTCAGCATAACCCTGTAGTGTAGACAGTCTACACTGACAGAACTCTACCTCCCCGAATGATGGCAGCTATGTTGACTGAAGCATTCTTCTGTTGAGCTGTTGTTACACTGGGGCTAGTCTGGCATAGCTACGTCGGTCAGGCGTGTGGATTTTTCACTCCCCCCTCGCCCCGATCGCCGTCGCTATGTTGACCGAGGCAGAGGCAGAGAGCAGAATCGAACCAGCATGCACTGGGCCTAATTCTACCCCGTGCAACAAAATGCAAATAATGCCTATAACAAACAGATTACATGTCAGATTTCATTGCAAAGGTGCTGCTTTCTCGCACCCTGCTCCTTGCCAGGACTCTGCAGCCTGGATTCCAGAACCATGTCTCCACTGGACCCATTGGCAAACAGTCATTTTATTGCCAAAGGGCAAGGTGCAGTGAGTGTTGTCTCCTGGACTCTTCCTCGCAGGCCCACAGGACGTGTCTCTGGCTGGGCCATGTGGGAGTGTCTAGGTTCCGTGTCGTCCTTCTATGGCCTGCCGTCTGAAGTACCGGATGGCAGAGAGGGTGCCGACGTTTGCCAGTAACACTGGAAAAGACCCCAACACATTTCCAAAATGAAGCTGTAGGATTATTCCAAAGCCCTGGTTTCAGGTCTAGTCTGAGCAAACAGTTTTCTGGAGCAGAGTTTCAGAACACGAATCTCTGCATATGATTGCCTTTTTGCTGCAGAGCAACCATGGGTTGTTCATGCTGGTGTCTCTCCTTGTCACAGCTAATGAACAATTTCTCTGCACAAGTATGGCACTTTTCATCTCCGGATTGCACAGCCCATTGCAAAAATGAATGAATTTAGCCTCACAAACCCCCTTTAACGTAGATAATATCATCACACCCACTTCCCAGATGGGGAAACTGAGGAACAGAACAGCGCGGTGACTCACCCAATGGACACAGGTGTTATGTTGGCCCCACTGCACGGGGTGAATTTCAACCCTAGTGAGTTAGTGGCAGAGGTTGGCATGGAACCCCAGGACTCCTGATTTCTCACCCTCTGCTCTAACCACCTGGCGGAAATGTTCCCAGCTAATTAACCCTTTGGGGTCTTGTGTCCAGTTCCACCTCTCTGTGCCAGCAGACCATAGCAGTGTCCATCCCTTCCAACGCCAGATTTCCCTGGGAGCTCGGCATGCCCAGGCTAGCTTGGGAGGCAGATGTTTCCCCATGCATGCTTTGTCACCTTAGGGAACACTGAAGAGGTTAAGCAATAAGACATGATAGGATGTGGTGATATTATCATTGTCCGGATACAGGACAGGATTAATCAGAACTAAAGGAATTCTCCTCCTGCTTCAAACTATAATTAAAGTCAGCCGCAGCTACGCTGGAGTAAAAGCAGTGAGAGATAGGAATCAGGCCCTTCCTGGGTGAGAGAGAACGCTAGAAGCAGTTGGGGACGGACAGAACATTTCAGAAAGCAGGAAAAGGCCCTTCTACAGTGGAGAGAGATTCTGCTCCAACCTGTCCGCTCTGCCTAGCGTGAGAATGTAACCTGTCGGTTAACCTTCCGACATTATCTAAAGTTAAATCCCCCCCCACCCCCTGCAAATCCCCCATGCATCTCCCCCTCCCCTTTATGGAAAGCACTTCTCCTCTCCCGCAGGGTCATCCTACATACCAGTCTTCCATGCATCCGGAGCCTGCAGATCAGATGTCTTCACGGCCCAGGAGGCAAAGGCAACAAAGACGAGGCACATGTCCTCCTGCGTGAGAGCTAGGGGAAGGTGGGGCCTTTCTGCGGGAAGAACAACCTGAAGCTAAGGGTCAAACGGTACTAATAATACTCCTGTTACATTGGTCATTTCAGCCGTAAGTCTTTCTGGTGTATTTAAGCCTTACAGTCATTGTCTTTTTCACCAAGCCCCTGCTAAGTTTTTCAAAAGGAAGAGAGAAAGAATCTTTTTGCAATGTTGTACAGCATTCCTCTCCCTATGGGGTCGGCCACAATCCCCTTCTTCTTATAATTTTTGGAGAACATGGGTCCATTTCTGGAAGACACGTCCCCCTAATCTTTTCATTCTACCCAGTTTTAAATAGTTCACCCGGTTTTCAGACTTTGTGGCCAAGCAGAAGCTTAAGAGTTTGAAAGTAGCTTTTAATTTGTGTAGAGAAGTGACGTGCCACTGTGCTAACTGGGAACCTAGCAGGCCTATCTAGCTAAGTTATCTAGCTCCATTTACCGGGGGATATGAGCATCTCAAAGTCTTTAATGGATTTATCCTCACAACACCCCTCTGAGTTTAGGAAGTGTCATTATACCCATTTTACAGCCGGGGAACTAAGGCACAGGGAGACTAAGTGTATGTCTACACCACACACTAAGCCCAGGCTCTGATGCCAGTGGGAACCCATGGCCCCCTTCTCTCCACACACATCAGTCTGACTTGGTTCAGGGAGTGCACAGGATGCTGCTTTTGGGGGCGGGGGGCAGAGCCTGAGTCCCGCTGGGACTCAGGCCTGTTGTGTTGCAGGGTGAACACAGCTCAGGGTACACACCTGAGTCAGAAGGTCTGTGTAGTGTGATATGGATGCGTTAGTGTCACTGTGAGACCTGGCTCCAGCAAGTGCAAATGCAATTTTACACTGCAGTGTTGGCTTAGAAACACTGAGTCTGGGTCCCAAGGCCCTGGGTTGACAATGCAGTGTAGACATACCTTAAGTGACTTGCCCAAGGTCACACAAGAAGTCTGTGGCAGAGCAGGGGACTGAACCCAGGTCTCCTGAGTTGCACGCTAGTACCCTAACCACCAGGCAAGCTTTCCTCTTGGGAAGAGGGTGGTCCAGCAGTACCACCTGTGTGGGGAGTCAGGGGAGACCTGGCTGTGCTGGGTGACCCACAATGCAGTGGTTTCCCGATCTGTACAATGGGGTTAATGAGAAGTACCCATCCTTGTAAAGTGCTTTGAGATCCATGGATGAAAAGCAACATGGAAGAGAACTAAGCATGATTATTAGTTCTATGAGAAGCCTCCGCTCCCCTTGCACTCCATCATGGCCATTCGGAGTCTCAGGGCTGCTCTCCAGGGCTTATGGCAGACACCACTTGGGATCTCTTACTCTGTTGGCTTCCCCATGTTAGCAACCTTCGAGGCATGTTGCAAGAGGGTTGGTTTGTTTGCTTGTTTGATCAGGTTTTTAATTAAAGCCAGTTTTATTAATTAGTTACCACCAAGGCAAAGGGTCTTTTCTCCGGGCAGATAAAGAGCAGAGCTTTGCTGAGTCACCCATGGGGAGGGCTCAAGACGTATTTGTTTGTTTTTAATATTAACGGGGAGGCACCATGGCTTTAAGCACAGTGTAAACTTTTAAATAAATACGGTGGCTGTCCTAATGGGTCAGATTTCCTCTCCTCCAATTCCCAGCCTCTCTCTAAAGCCTCTCTCGCCTACTCACAGTCATAAGCAACGCCTGAGTAACCTTTAGCGGCTCCAGCGGGTGCTTATTAAATTAGCCCTGGGTCTAATGTTCTCCTCGTCTGTTTCTGCACGGCTAAGTGTGGGAAGGTCCCAGTTTGCCTTTCTCTCCTGCCAACATTGCCGAGCCGGTGTGCCTGGGCTGTGACAGGCACAATCATCACGCTATCTTGGTATAGACAGCTTTCCTGACCATTGACCCCTCAAACAGAAATCCAGCCTCAAGCTTCCCCAATTTACCATCGCGTATTGGCACGCAGCAAAGGCAGATTCTGCACTCTGTTGGGCCCTGTCCACAGCTGGGTTGAAACACACTTGTTGCTAGCAGAGTTCTAGCTTGGTTTCCCTGACTAGTGTGGAGAAGGACAGATCAGTTGTCACCAGTCTTTCCACATAGTCTTCCTTCCTGTTCTTAGTGTGCGAGCAAGTTTTAAGTCTTGGAAAAAATGCTTGTGGTGGTGTTAGTTCGGGTTGCATACAGTTTTGTGTACAGGGAGCCAGGAGAGTTTGCTTTTCTCTCTGCTCTGGGCTCTGACTAGAGTCAGTTCTGGAGGGATGGTTGCCCCCAGGGAGCTGGGCACTGGTGGTGGGCTGACGGGATTGCCTCCATACTGTTTGTGACCACCTCTGCTCCAGGACTGGTGGATGTGCATTAAAAAAGCAAGTTACACACAGCATATCCCCAGACTCCATGTCACTGAGTTCTCCTTCCCTGGAAAGCTGACTTGCAAGATGCTAACAACTGCTATTGCTCAGCAGAGGAATGCACTAGCGGTGGGAGAACGGGCAACGTCCTCAAGCAGTTTGGGATCAGCTCCCAAACAGCCCTGCCAAAGTCCAAGGCTGATTGGGCAGTGAGGGAACATGGTTAATGCATGACTTGGGTCTCACTATGCATGACCAAGCTATGGCTTAACCATGCCGAGGGATTCCTGGGTTGCAGGCGTATCCGCCAGCACGTTTGACAATGGGACCACAGGCTAATGAAGGGGATGGAACCGTGCGATTAGCATGATTCACAGAACAAAGAACAAGAGGGACAGTGGCACTATCTCTGGGCAGCAGCATCAGGAACTTCAGTGTGTTGGTGCCAAGGTGTGGAGGGCTGGTTCTGGGCACTGGAGAAACTAGTGTAGCTTGTAGCATTGGGGAATTCAGTGCCGTGCTGGGAGCTACAGGCAAACAGAAAACCCAGTGCTGGGTCTGGGCTGTAGCCCCAGAGCAGCGTAGAGGCTGCAGACGGGGTTTGGGGCAGAGGCACTGGGTAGTTCAGGGCCTGGGGAATCCAGCAGTGGTTCTGGGCTGTAGCCCTGAGGACACTATGGCTTCAGTTTCCTATGTAATCAGCGAGCCTGTTTCTAAAAGGGAGCACCACGTTTTTAAACACTGGGGCAGCGAGAAGGGACCAGCCAGGGCCAGGAACAAACGTTTACCTGCTCGTGCAGGGGCCATTCCTAAATCCTCTGGCTTCAGCTGGATTCTCCCATGAGGTGTCAGCTGGAGAAGGGGGAGCCTCTTTATGGAACCTCGTGGTACCGGGACCCCGCGGTTGTGGGGATTGTGTCTGACCAGGTGCATTGGCTTTTGCAGGAGGGATTTCAAAGCCACCATGGCTTTTCTTGCCTCCAAGGCAGGCATGCTCAGGAAGATCGCCCTCCAGCTCTTTCTGCCTCTTACTCCATCCGTAAAGAAATGTTCATAAACCTCGGGGATGGAGATAACACCGCCGGGCTCTCCAGCTGGGCTTGACCCCAGGTCCTCCTGGCTTTCGCCCGGTGATGAAGTTTGCTCCAAGCTGCTGATCCTGTCTGGCTCCACAAAGATGTCTTTGTGGCTTCCTCCCCCACTTCCTTCAGGTTCGTTAAAGAAATATTCGTACATCTCAGGCCCGTACATTTCAGGCACCTCCTGCTCCTTCTTGCAGGGAGACATGGGTGTTTTCTCCACCCCACCCAGGGTTTTCATCTCCCCCTCCTGCTCTTGGGCGTCACAGAAAAAACAGTCATCCATCTCCAGCGAGGTCAGGGTGGTTCTGGCCCCCTCCTGAGAGTCCTCAGCTGCTGAATGATGATGAAACATCCCTCCTAGGAGCCCAGATCTCTGCCTTCCCTGGGCTCCATCTTCAGCATCCCCTCCAAATGCCACCGTGCTTCCAAAACGCAGGGGTTTCCCAGTGGTGCTTTCGCACTCCTCTCTCTGTGACGGAGTGGGTTTGCTGCTCTGATTCAACGACATGTTCTCATGGGTCCCTAAATCAGTTGCTTGCTTTGGCCTTGCACGACTTGTCTTCACTTCCCCTGGGAAGGGCTGCACTGCAGGGCCTTTCACCCCCTTGCTCCTGGGAGCGCTGACGGCCTGACCCCCTAGTGCCAACCCTCGCCCCTCATCCCCCAGCATGCTGCAGGTGGCATGAGCTTCATCCTCACCCTCCGGCCCCCCAAGAGCTGGGTTGGCCACTCTTCCCTCCCCTTTGCTCTCTCGCAGTAGAGCAGAGGGAGTTAAAAACCCTGGAGTCGAGCATTCCAGAGCCACAGCCCCGTGCGACGGTGTCCCCGCGGCTGTGGGCGTTCCCTGGTGCTCATGGCTCTCTCCCCGGTGTACAGGCCCTCTGGGCTGCATGACATCCGGAGAGTCGTCAGGGGAGCCCGGAGCAGTCAAGGCTGGACCTAGACCCAAACACACCCCTGGATTCTTCCCAGCAGGCCGGCTCTCCCCTGGTATTCTGCAACACGTTGGCTGCAGGGGCTCTGCAGATGGATTCTGGGAAATGTCACTGTTTGGGTCTGGCAGCCCAGGCTCTAAGCAGAGAGACCAGTTTGCCTTTTCCTCCACTGGCCTCTCCATCCCCCCTGAAGCAGCCAGCGCTGGGGAGCTCACATCCGCTGCATGAACTGGCCTTTCAGACTCTGTCTTCTCTGGACTGCCTTGTAGATGCTCCCCTGGTAATTCCCCTTTCTGTGGAGCTCCTTCTGGCAGGTAACCATGGGGTACTACGGCCAGACCTGCTCCGCCCTGTACGGCAAATGGGAAGGCCACTGCATGTTCTGTGGCCTGGCCCACTTCCTTGCGGGGGCTGTCCTGGGCCTGGAGAGGCTTCTCCGTGGCATGGCTAGCTGGGTTGGCAGAGCTGGCCCCTGAGAAACAAGGCAGCTGCCTGTCCTGGGCACTGGGCATCAGCGGAGTCTGCTGGGGGGATCCGGGCGTGTTGCTCTCATGCAGAGACCTGCTGCCTGAGCCCAGATCCATTTGGTCCTCGCTGCCCGACAGACCCTCATCCGGGGCCAGGTGCCCAGGCATAGGCCGGGGCGGGGAGGTCTCTCCGGGGACCCAATGTGGAGGGAGGTGTCCTGGGCCAGGAGCTGGCGTGCTGCCTGCCCTCTCTGTGATCAGCCTGGCTGGACGGGGGCTGCCGGCCTCGCTGTCCCCTTGCTCAAGGTCACTGAAGCCCGGCTCGTCCGCCGTGGCCAGGGCAGCCGGGATTAAGTTGCATTCTTCAGAAGCCGAGTAAAACTCTGCCCAGTCCCTGTCATTCAGCTGGATGCTGTACTGGAAATTCTCCATCTCTGCAGTGGCAAAGCAAGGGGGGGATCAGTGAGGACAAGGGCCCTGGGGAGGGGCACCCAGGTACCCACCGAGATGAGGCCACCGTGCCACTCGAGCCTTTTATCTTCAATTAACCCTTTCCCCTCTGGTTCCTTCACTGCCATCCCCATTCTCTTGAGGTTGAAACCAATGGGATGCGAGGACAGATCTTGGCCTATCCATCAGCCTGGCAGGGGCCTCCTCCCCGAAGGCACCTTTGTACATGCAGGAGCATGACAGGGGGCATCACTCCTAGACACATCTAATACCTATGGCAGCCAGGCAGCAGTTAAATAGCGGAGACGATCCTCGGCTTTAACACGCGTAAGCCTTAGCGCCTTCTGCGATGAGCTAGGATCAAATGATCTTAAATGCCATGTAGCTCCAGTTTGGGATTTTCTAATCTCGTCTGCATTAGCATAAGGGGGCACCCTGGGGAGTTCATAGAGCAACTGCCAGAAGCCAGAGGGGCACAGACGAATTTCTGTGCATCTAGGGTGTGGCGGATTCTTACACTGTCTGGCCCATTGCTGAGTGGATCTCAGTGGATCTAAAGTCCTTTCAGGTGCAGACTCCTCTGTGGATTGCACCTGCTCTTTCAATGCATGCCTTTCGCGCCACACGTTTTATCCCTTCTTTATAAGTTGCCTGGACCTCCTTGACCAAGATCCTTGGCTGGGGTAACAGCTCCATTGACTTCAGTTTACACCAGCTGAGGATTTGGCCTCTTGCGCCTCCCCAGAGGCATGACGAGGGGCAACCATGCCACATAAACTCATTCAAGCAGCGGAGGGTTTGCAAAGCCACAGCTGCCTGGGCCCATTTCCTGGGGACAGCTTTTCCCCCGAAGCGGTGGGGAAGCGAGCCGGGTGTCAGAGAGCAGCGAGATACAGCCAGCGTGCAGAGCATGCGAACGCGTCCTACCTGGGGAACAATTTAAGCTGGGGATGGAGCCAGGTACAGAGTGGTGCAGCGAAATCCTCCCAGCGCGACATGGTGCTGTACCCTTGACGGGGACATTGAGGGCCAGACTTCAGAGCGGCTCCATTCACAGGCCGAAAATAGCCCCCAACCTGTCATGCGAAACGCTATACGTGCCAAGGGCTCTCAGAGGGCTGTTCCATAAATAGCTGCCTGCGGAGAGGCTCTGGGCTTGCCAGCCAATGGGTTTCCTTCTTGTAAACACAACAGGGTCCCTTGGCCACCCACAGACACATGGGGCCCTTCCACTCTCAGGGCTGGAGTTACACCCATGTAAGTGTAGGCAGCGCAGGGCACAGGTGCTGGGCACGGGGCACAGAACTCACACAAAGAAGCCAGAGGGCAAGGATGCTCCTAGTCTGGTTTGAATGGCAGATGGACACATCCCATGACAATGACTGAGGCGAATGGCTTCGTAAGTTAGAGGCAGTGAGCTGAGGTTGATTCTGTAGGATGATGGTCCCAAGGGTTATCAAATCCCCAGGCTTCAGAGCATGATCTGTCTATCTAGGGTATTGCTAAGGCACGTAGCAGTGCTAGAAAAGTGCAGATGCACATCAGATCACTTTACATGGTCAGGGACAAATGTCCTCCCCTGACGCACTATCGTACATTGTGACAGCTCCGCAGTTCCTGGCCCTGGCTGCCGACAGAGACGGGGTGCTGGGTTAGACAGCCAAGATACACAAAAGGTAGGTGGGCAAGTGACTTGCCCAGGGCCACCCTGCAGGGCTGTGGCCGAGTGAGGGAGAGAACCTCGCTCTCCTGAGTCGCTCTGCGCGAAACCATGCTGCCTTCTGTTTCATACCCACTATATCCAGAGGCCTCTGCAGAGCCCTGAAACAGACGCCAGCAGCATGGTGAGCATCCCTGCAAGTGCAGGAGCCTTTACTGGCCAGTTCATAAGAACAGCCATACTGGGTCTGACCAATGGTCCATCTAGCCCCGCTGCTCCACGTCCTCTTATATCCCTGGGGAGCAGGATTATCCCAGGGGGTGTTTGGGTTCCAGCAGGCCAGACACCAGAGATGGGCGGCAGAGGCCCTGTTTGAATGCCATGCATCCTGCATAGAGACCCCGAGGAAATTGAGATGGAGGAGTTCAGCACAAGCCTGTCTTGGGGAGTTTTTAACCCCACCTGGTTGACAGGCATATGGCTCCAGAACACACACAGATCCCAGACTTCCTGACACAACATCGCAAACCTGGAGACACACAGCCTGACTAGAAGTTCAGCCAGCTACTCCCTTTTCTTTCTGCTCTTACACTGAACATGGGGAAGAAGCTCCTTCTTGTGGTGCCGTGAGATCACTGCAGGCACACGGCGCAAGGCTGGAAGTTCTCAGCTCACATGATGCGAGGCTCTGAGATTGCTGCCAGACACGGCCCAGTGTGGTGGTGTAAACAGTGACCAGAATTTGCTTCCTTTCTCTGTTCTCTGACGCACGCTGGGGGCTTGTCAAGCAGAGAAAATATGGAAGGAAGGAGGTCGACTGTCTTCTGTCCTTATCTTATTTTTGATCTGGCTACACCCAACCCCTCCCACCCAGCCACCCACTCTCCCATAGACCCAGAAGGGAAATTGATCCGCTTCCTTTTCTTGGCTACAGTAAACTTCCCTTTTCTGACTCCTCCAGCAGCCGGGGGTTCAGTCAGAGAACGCGTCGGACCATGCCTCGCAAACCACAGCACAGAACATGAAAGGGAGGGGCACAGCTAGGCAGAACTGGAAGCCAAGCGTGGGTTGTGGGGCCACGTTGTCAGTGTCGCACTGAAAACCATAGCAGGAGCAATCACACGCTAAACGCAACAGGAACGGCACCTGCCCCACCGCATGTTCATTTAGCTGTCCAGGGCAAAGCCCACATGTCATCAGGGGAAGAGGGGAATTACGTATTGACTAGCAGCTCTTTGGCTTCTCTACACCATGACCATGAGCGAGCAACGCCAGCCTGCAAGGACAAGCCTCCCCAGCCCGCTGCCCGTAAGTCACATGCAGGCTGCAAAGGGGGCATTACGTGACTGTCAAAGGCAGTCCAACAGTTCTAGCTTTAACAGGATGGACCATGTTTCTTTCTGTATGAGACCCTGAAACCCCTCTAAAGCAGCCAGCTCTTTTGGGGGGGTAGGTCAGCAATCAAACCATGGCCCATGCCATAAGGGCTAAACAACTATGGTTGATTGCAACGTATATTGTAATAGTGGCTCGATGGTGCCATCTACTGAGCAAAGGGTTGGAGGACACAGTTCTCCCCAATAAAGCCCAGACTCCGTTGGGAATTGGGACTTTTGTATGAAGGACGTGGTGTAAATAACTGTAACAGAACCACGTAATTGGAGCTGGGACTGAAGTGAAACCGCAGCTCCAACCTCTCAGCCTGTCAGTGCAGGCCGCAACATGGGACGAAGCCAGAACGAAGGGCACAGACCAATTATTCGCACAGGAAAATTTAAAACTGCGGTGAGATTCCTTTCTTTCGTGTCAGTGACTCTCTAATCTCCATCTCGAGAGTCTGTGTTTCTAGCAGAAAATGATTTTCAGCACTGAAATTGCGGGGGACGCCAAAGTTGTGTTGACTGTGACTTTGGGGCTAGGAGCAGTGATTTTCTTCGAACAAGGTACCTTTGAGGGGTAGGCCCCTCACTCAAGTTTTAGGGGCATTTGGAATCCAAGTCTGGCACCTGAGCGTGTTGGGATTTACCATGAGCAGGATTATACTTGGGACCTTCCGAACTAAGGCCGTGAACCTCTACCGCTGGCGGTAACGAGCTAACTTTCCTAGCTGGAAGCCGTAGCATAGGCCGCATGTCTCCCTGTGAACCAGGCATAGAAGGGGATGCTTAACACGCACTGAACAGTGGGTTAAATTTGCACTGAAACTCAGAGTGAAATTCAGCTGAAACCACCAGTCTGGTTTTACTGGTTTGGGGGCAGGTGGATGGCTGGGAAACATCACCCTAAACCACAGAGATCTGCATTGTTTCTGCCCCAACCCATTAACTGTTTCTGTCTTCTCCTGAAAGTCAGTCCCTGGGCTCTCTTAAGATTCAGCCCATATTCCCGGAAAAGTCCACAGTGGGCTCACTCAAAGGTCAGCCCGCGCTGAGTTAAAATGCAGCCCAAGCTTGCCTGAAACACGGCCAAGCTCCTCCAAAACCTGGCCCGAGTTTCAGGTTGCTAATCCAAATCGCGCTGGGTTTCAGGTTTCCTCCCAAGGCTTTGGCTGAGCTCTACACATAAATACAGCCTCAGGCTGCAGTCCTCACGCCCATTGGCCAGCGTTTCAGGGCGATGGGGCAGCAGCGAGCGCAGGATTCCCTGCCAGCCTGCCTCTAAAGAATGGGCGGGTGGAAACTGGGGTGGGCAGCACACACCAGAGGCCCCAGGCCTGTAGAAGGCCTTAAATATGAGTGGATCCCGGAATCAGAATGGCCTGCTCCTTCCCTGAGCAAGGCCCATTGTTGTCTCCGCCCTAAGGCAATCTGCAAGCTTTCCCTCCCAGCTCCTTCGGCCTCACACGGGTTATGGCAGTGCCAGAGAAGAAAGGAGCTCAGTGCACTTCATCTTGTCCCGCTGCTCGTGGTGCAAAACTAAATGCAATGCTCCAGCTAAAGACCTGTTGAAGGTGCCAGCCATTTTAAGGGCTTTAAGGAGATTCACAGGGTAAAATCCCAGCCCCAATGGAATCAGTGAGAGTTTTGCCATTCACTTCAACTGGGCCAGCATTTCACCCTGGGAATTTAAGGTGTCCTGCCATTTCCACTAGGTGTCACTTAAGGACAGACAGTTAGCCTGTTTCATTGATATTTAACCCCCTCTTGACTTTCAGTCTGATCCTAAACTCAAAGGGGAGGCTTAGGCGACTGGGAGGGAGATATCCGGGTCTTTCCCAACTCTGACTTGGCCAGTTAACATGTGTGTATGCTGCAGGTTTTTCCAGGTTTGCTGTTTGCATTGCAGTGCTGTGAACTGCACAGATGCAAGCCTATAATTGCAGAGAATGACAGAAGGAATGGTGAGGTGAGGGTGCAACTGCCCCGGCTTGACTTTAGGGACATTTAGAGTCATTGCTTTTAAAACATGGGTCACCATTTTTATTTGTCAACTTCATACACGGTTGGATGCTCTTTGACAGTAAGAAAAGGAGTACTTGTGGCACCTTAGAGACTAACCAATTTATTTGAGCATGAGCTTTCGTGAGCTACAGCTCACTTCATCGGATGAAGTGAGCTGTAGCTCACGAAAGCTCATGCTCAAATAAATTGGTTAGTCTCTAAGGTGCCACAAGTACTCCTTTTCTTTTTGCGAATACAGACTAACACGGCTGTTACTCTGAAATTTGACAGTAAGGACCATCTTTTATTGTCTTGTGTTTGTACAGTGCTAGCCTGGGGCTCCTAGACACAAGAGCAATACAAATAGTAAATAATCATAATGAAGACAGAAAAAGAGAACAGAAATTACAACAGATCTTGGGGTCAGAGTGATCCAAATCTTCTGTGTCAGGACAATGTACCATAGCTGTCACCAGAGCTTAACTGAGGACCTTGATTCCCAGAGTGCAGGGTCACATCATGTCTCCATGCTACTGAGACATAACTTGAGTCCCATGCTTGTGTGAGAACTTTCAGACTATACGTTAAACACCATGGGCCTGTCAGCTCTGCATGGACATTAAAGATCCCAGGGCACCTGCCTTGAGTGCAGGGGACTGGACCAGAAGCCCCGAGGTCTCTTCCAGTCTTACAATTCTATGATAAGAGGAAAGATTTGCCCTGGTGTCTTTGGAAAAATCCTTCTTCCTGCCCATACACCTCATTATGCAATGAACCGTGCACTGGTTTCTTCCGCCTTCCCACCCCAGAGGTGGCTGCATTTCAGTGGTGTCATATTTATACCCATGAAAAGTGCTGTAGGTGAAAGAAGGCAATAAAAAATTTCAACTATTTTTATTTCCTTTGCATGGGGTTGCTATATCTCGACAACCTCCTGGTATAATAATATCCTTGTAACTCAGCTGTCCATTATATTTTGAGTGTGTGTGTGCGCACACACACATCATGTATACACAAAATACACGCTATAGGTCAAAATGCATGGCTGTAATTTACAAAGCCATGCAGGAGATTTTGGTGCCGGGTTCCACCTCCCATTGGTAGCTTTGAACATCTCAGCCTATCTGTGTATTGCCCAGGTTCATATGTGTTTGTACAGTGTACACACAGTATCTGTGATGTGTATTTCTCAGCCAGTTCTGATCCCCTTGATCGGAAGACCCATGGAGGTTTGTGAGGCCCTCGAGGCAGGCTGCACTGTACACCAGGGTCAAACTCATTCAGTGTAGAGCAGTGCTACTCAAAGTGGTGGTCCGCGGACTGCTGCCGGTCCGCGAGCCATCGGCTGCCGGTCCGCGTGCACATTGGGAAAAAATATTGCCCATCCCGCCCACCAGAGAGCTGGAGAAGTGCTGGTGTAGAGGGCTGAATTCCATGTTAAATTATCTCAGTGGGACAGTGTCTGCACTGATTTCAGAGTAACAGCCGTGTTAGTCTGTATTCGCAAAAAGAAAAGGAGAACTTGTGGCACCTTAGAGACTAACCAATTTATTAGAGCATAAGCTTTCGTGAGCTACAGCTCACTTCATCAGATGCATATCGTGGAAACTGCAGCAGACTTTATATATACACAGAGAATATGAAACAATACCTCCTCCCACCCCACTGTCCTGCTGGTAATAGCTTATCTAAAGTGATCATCAGGTGGGCCATTTCCAGCACAAATCCAGGTTTTCTCACCCTCCACACCCCGCCCCCCCCCCCCGGTGAACTGCTGCTGATGCCATTGGGAGCTTGGCAGACAGATCAAAGGAAGATTCTGGCCTCTATGTAATAACTAAACTCTTAGATATTGTCAGTGTCTTTCTACCGCATCCGGTTTCATTCAGTAGGAAAATAGGCTTGCTTTAGACTCACCATTATCTCTTACCGCTGCTTCTCTCCTTTCTCCATCCTCCCAGTTCCTTCTCTGTCTCTCTTCCTCTTCCCTGTCCATGTCTCCTCCACTCCTTCCTCTTCATTTCCTTCCTTCCAGAAATTCCCAGTCCAGCCAGCCATGGGTTTCATTCCCACTCCTTCCCCTTTCCAGCTGCCAAAAAGGACAGCTCAAAATAGTTCATGTCATCCCTGAAATATCAAAATTGGTTCTGAGAGCTGACACCCCAGTGAGCTCAATGGGCTGCAGGTGAGTTCTCAGTCATTGTTTCAGGCTCTCCGCAGACATAGGCAGATGTCACTCAGTTTATATTTGGAAACTTTTCTTTGTAACCATCAGGGCTAGAAACTTGTGACCACAGGTCACATAAATACATCAAGTGAGCCGGATCCAGCCCACACCCCATATGTTTGACACCCCGACACAGACTGTGTATGCTGGAGTGTTACCAGTGTTGCCGAGTCTCACGATATTGTATGCTTTTATTAAATCCCCAGCATCTGGATTCATGTGATTAGAGAAGAATCTCGGCTATCTTTTTTTTTCTTTAGGTCAGTTTCTAGCCCTTGTGGTTGAAGAGAAAATCTTGAAAAGTCAGTGCATCCTGAAGACCCAGCAATCAGAAGGCAAATAGGATAAGCCCATTTTTTTAATCTCAGGATTTTTAAGCCAACTCATGATGTTGGGGGCCTGATTTCTGATTTTGAATGCTTGGGGTTGACCATACTGAGTGTGTGTCACCCGCTAACAGCTCCATAGGTGTGCCTGGTTCTTTCAAGGCCGATCAAAGGCACGGCCCTGGTTCTGGGGAGCTAAAAGTCTAAGGTAGCCTAGGTAGGCTAAGGTGAAGGGAGCCATGCCAGGAAATGGGGCAGGGCATGGATGACGGCTAGTGCAGGAAAGACTAGGAGATAAGCTCTTGTGCACTCCCTTCTCCTTACTTCTCTTTCTCCACCTCCTCCTAACAGGAGGGAAGGGAGCCTGGCATTAGGGGTGGGCTGGGGAGCTGGAGCAGAGGTCAGTGCTGGGAGGGTGGCAGAGGGATGGGCACAGTGCATAAGGTCTAGGAGGGAGGATACCTGGCAAGGGCAGGGAGGAGGCTGTGAGATGAGACCGGGGAAGGAGGAGGAGGGAGACCAGGGAGCACAGAGCAGCGCTGAGTTGGCAGATGTTGGAAATAACTACATGGGACCTCTTGGCTGTCCGTGGTGAAGTTGGGACCCCGGCTGTTGCAGGCAGTGGTAGCTGGGATTGCAGCCATGCTGGCTTCCTGCTCTGTCTGGGTTGCTGACTGATTTTTGTTTTAGGTTGAAATGACCTGCCCCACCCCGAACACAAGCTGTTCCACATCTGCAGGATTCAATTAGTCCTTGAAGTCCTAGTAACTCTTCCTTCTCCGCACACAACCCCCTCTCCAAACAATCACATTCCCCGCTGAACAGGGGCAGCGTGGAAGTGTTATTCTAACTCCCCTTGGACCTGCCACCGCACTGATCCGGCCCACCCACTGTCAGCAGCTTCAAAGAGCAGGCGAGAGGTCAGGTTGCAAGCACAGCAGACACCGGGTCGCCCCCTCCTCCCCGTTTCCCTCCTGAAGGGTGCAGGAGCAAGGCGGAGACTCCAGGGCCGGCTGCAGAAATTCAAGCTGGCTTGAATTAAGCCAGCACTAAATGGAAGGATCACTCCACATCAACCCTTCAGACGCTGGGGTTGTGACTCTGTCCAGACAACGGAGGAAACGAATGCTAAGGGTGATAAAGATTTAGACACCCCCCGCCCCGGGCGGTAACACTGCCTGAGTGACTTAGGTCTGGGCTACGCTACCGAGTTAGGTCGATGCAAGGCAGCTTACGTCAACCTAACCATGGAAGTGCCTACACTTCGATTTCGCTCCCGCCCTCCTGTACCGACTTAATAACTCCCCCTCCATGAGTGGCGTAGCATCAAGGTCAACGTAGCGAGGTCCATGCGGTGTTGGTGCAGATGTTGCTTATGTCGCCCATTGCTGGCTTTTCGGAGCCATCCCACGATGCCCCACACTGACAGCACAATTGATACAAGTGCTCCGGGGGCGGACGCCCGCCGCCGACACAAGGAGAAAAGTGCAAACAGGCACAAGCGATGTAACTGCTGCAGCAGCTGTGGGCTGACGTAAGTTGGTCGACTTAATTTTGTCGTGTGGACATGGCCTTAAATCACCTAAGGTTCATTTTCAAATGTGACTCAGGCCTGGTCTACACCTAAACCTTAGGTCCACCTAGCTACATCGCTCAGGGCAGTCGATTTAACCCTCAGTGTAGCCGCAGCTAGCTGGACAGAAGGATTCTTCCTCCAACCTGGCTACAGCCTCAGTGAGATGGATTAATTACACGGACAGAAACTCCCCTTCTGTTGGTATAGCAAGTGCTCCCATTACAAGCAGACGCGCATGTGTTGTCGACAAACCCTTAGGTACTTAGGAACCTAAATCTCATTGAAAGTAAAGGCTTCCAGGGGCCTTATTCCCTTTTGAATATGGGAATTGGGCTCCTAACTCACATAGGTACTTTTGAAAATGTTACCTCCCGTCTGCAAAGGGTTAAAAAGAAAATCTCCAGACAGTTTCCCGAAGGTGTTGATACATTTCCTTAGTTTGGATACGCAAAAGCCGTACAGGGAACCACAACCAAGAGGAAAAATGACAAACGACCCTTATCGCCTGAGCTTGGGGTTTATTAGGGAGGCTGACGGGGCGAAACTCGGACTAGAGCCGGGCCAGTACCATGAAATTATTCCTCAGCCATTTCACCCGATGTCTAAGGCCTGGTTTATGTTTGGGAGTCAGCCATCTGGGGCCAGGAAGTGATTCTGGTGTAGTGCATTGGTGCAAAGCCCAAGCACAGACAAGGAAACTACTCTTAGTGATCTCACAGTGACACCTAGAGGTTCCAACCAAGATCAGGGCTTTGTTGCGCTAGGTGCTGTACACATACATTGCGACAGACAGTCCCTGCCCTGAAGGGCTTACATTGTAAATAGACAAAGCAGATGAAGGATGGGAGGAGAAATGGAGGTACAGCGAGGGGAAGTGATTTGCCCATGGTTACAAAATAAGGCAGTGATACTACCAAGATTGGAACCCAGCTCTCCACCTCTTAGCCCGGTGCTCTATCCACTGGACCATGCTGTCTCAAGCTACAGCATTAGACTCCTGGGCAGAAGCAGACACAGAAACGGACTTTGCTCTGTGTGTGCAAACAGTCTTTGCACTCAGGTGAAGTACTTTGGCACTCATCGAATCGGGGAACAGAAACAATACCGTGTGACTTACCTGACCAATCAGAAGTACTCAACAAAGCACAAACAGTGAATAGTCAGAGAGAGCAGTTCAAGGTCCATCCACCCATAGTAACATTCAGGAGGTGGGGGGGGGGGGAGGAGAAATTATACTTTGGAATAACATACATTTCAGGAAAGCATGGTCCAGGCACATAGCTCTGTAAGCAAGAAGAGAAGCCAGGGCTGTTGGATAAATTATTCATTGCAAACTATTGCTAAGTAGGATAATGAGATGAAATTAGCCATGGAGCCTGAACTCCACATTTCAGATTCAGAGCTGGACCCAAACGGGCCCAGAATTCAGGGGGGCTTAGGTTCAAGCCCAAAGATAACATATCATGGGGGTGACAGTCAAGATCATCCTCCTGGTCAGAACTATTGTACTGTGGAACCATCTCCCTAGCAGATTGGACCGAGCACTAGAAAACGTTGCCAGGGGATATTATGTGGGCCAAAACTATAACTGGGTTGAAAACAGAATTAGATAAGTTCATGGGGGTAGGTCCATCAATAAATATTAACCAAGATGGTCAGGGACGCAACCCTATGCTCTGGGTGTCCCAAGCCTCTGACTGCCAGAAGCTGGGACTGGATGACAGGGGGTGGATCATTTGAAATTGCCCCATTCTGTTCATTCCCTCCGAAGCACCTGGCATTGGCCACTTTCAGAGACAGGATACTGGCTAGATGGACCATTAGTCCGACCAAGTATGTTCTTATATGACAGGGAACAAATCCGCTCTAGACAGGGGATGAAGAACATACCTCCCGCCTTTGCAACCTGGAAGCAGGAGCACCAGAAGCTCCCTAGAAGTGTGTGGGGGCCACTGGGACCCGGACCATGGCTCCCACCCCCACTCCGCCCCTCCCCCTGGGGCCTTGCCCAGGCTCCACCCCTGCTCCCGCCTGAGGCCCCGCCCAGCCTATGCCCTCCCATTTTCCCCTGCCTTAGGGGCGAGCAATGGGGGGAAGAGGACGGAGAGGCGTGAGCAGTGGGCGGGACCTTAGGGGAAGAGGCAGAGTGGGGGCGGGGCCTCAGGGGGGAGGGATGGAGCTTGGGGCCGTGGTCCTGGTCTGGGTGCCGGTGGCCCCCCCCCCCCGCCGCCACCCCTTCTAGGGAGCTTCCAGCACTCCTGGGAGTAGCCTCTCCAAAAGAAACTCACATGCAACCTATGCTCGGTGGAGGAGCTTCTCCAGCTTTACCCTCCACAATTCCACATAGCCAGGCAACCTCTATTCCTCATGTGTTTGCTGATCCATTGAGTAACATGCACTGCACGTGTGTCAGGTGTATGCAATGAGCAGGGACGGGTGTTCAAACCATGGCTCTGTCTGACAGCGCAGAAGGGACTGAGCCATGTGTCCCCCACCCGTTTGCACAGCTTCCTGGCAGTGTGGCCTTGACAATCGCTTAACTGTTCAGCACAAATTTAAATAAGACACCGTTCCATGCAACGTGCACGTTCTTCCCTTTATTTCACTGGGTCTGGCTGCTCCGGGGTGCAATAGCCGCTGGGTACAGAGAGCTTCATACAGTCTCTGATTGGCAAGCAAGCTGCCCATCCTTGGAGCGGAGACTCTTCACACCTTTGTCCAATCCCCTCGTGCACTGCTCGCTGGTTGCTCCATTGCTCTCCAGCCTACCCTCCAGTGGAGGAAAGACACAGCACATAATCATTCTGATTGCGGCCTGCAGCTGTTCAGGGGTCTACAGGAAATGAGACAAGATCTTAGTCTAGCTGGGCGAGCCCACACTCTCATGACTGCCTCGGCTGAGATTGGAGCGGAGAGTGCCAAAGGAATGAATGGGCTGTGGAGACTGAGCTACCTACCCTCTCACCTCCAGCACTGGTCCTTCCGGTCCAGCTGACTGAGGCAGATTGGCAGAGTTGGCGCCCTCTTGCCCATGCTATGCTGAGCCATCAGCCTCCAGGGCTGGCAGCCTGGCACCTCTCACCAGCATTGCATTCGCTTTGTATCTGCACCACATACGCCCACCCACAGTCCACTGCCAGTTCTCACACACAAACACACAGTACACCCTGGGGGCTGGCTAGAGATCAATCCTTGTCCGAGCAGAACCAAACAAACCCCCTCCCCCTCGTCTCTTTATCAGGCTATTGTCTTCTGAGGAAGTACCATTGTTCCATTCTTGAGAAAGAGTGCTTTAGCAAAACTCTTCTACAGCAGCAACTTCTTCCCATCTTCCTGTCTCACCTCCGCGCACTTACACCCAGGCCACATCCGAGGGCTCCTGCCTTCAGTGAAATTCTTTCCTCTCCTTTTAAGGACAGACGCGAGCTATTTATTTCCCCCCTAAACTCTGTAACTTCGGGTGGACGTGGGTGCATATTTGCATGGCAAGAACGTGCGCTTATATTTTTCACGGGACTTTTCTGGGTGCCCTGTGGAGAATTAAGTCCCACCCACGCTGCAAAAACGCTGATGCTTGAGATAGGTTTGGGGAAACTGCTTGGGTGACCACGTTCTACCGGCAAATCCTGGCCTGGGTGGATGGGAGAGAAGACGCTTGGTCACTTCACTGCAGTAGTGCCTTGTGCTCGCAAGAGCATAAAGAAATGGTGGGCTTGGCTCTGAACTATGATGCAGAAGGTAGGAGTGTGACTCCTGGCTCTGCTACAGACTCCTGTGTGACCTTGGTCCAGTCTCTTCCTCTCTGTAAATTGGGGATATAGCAATTCCTTTGTCTATTTAGATCTTGGAGGCCGGGGATGACTCTTACTGTGTGCGGTGCTGCAAGCACTACCGGATGCTCAGTGCTAACAGTGATCTCTATATTACCTGGAGTTCCTGACAGCTAATCTCTGGTTTGGTCTTGGCAGCTAAATCAGTGCACAGAGAGACAGGTGAGACGTGGTCAACTACTGGAATGAGGGGTGGGGTAGGATGAAAGGCTGGGGAGGAGCAGATTGCCTCCCTATTACAGTTTCTAGATCTCCTATTTTGCTTTGATTTCTCAGGAGTATGCAACCTTTGCCATACTGGATTGGGCCCATCAAAGTCCAGAATCTTGACTTCAGCAGTGACCACTACTTGATCCTTCAGCGGGAGGCAGACACCACCATATCATGCACCTGGCCAGCTGCACAAAATTCCCTGAGGCTCAAGTGAAAAGAAAGGGAGTGTGTGGGGGGGAACCTTCAGGCCTCCCCGAAGCCCCCTCCCCCCCCCCCCATGATCCCAAGTGATATGCAAAGAGCTGTTCTTCCTCAGGATTTTTTGCAAATGAAAGAGCTAGGCCTTGGCTGGCTGCTGCCATACTGTGCTTGCCCATTCAGGCCTGATTGCACTCACCCAGCAGGCTGGCTGCTAGCTGCCCCCCTCCTAAAGTTCAATAGGAAAATAGCAGGCACTCAGCCCTGCTGGAGGGGAAGGAGGAGCCCTGCTCAGGTAGGAAGTCTTGGCTAAACTAATCATCCCGGCAGTGGGGCAGCCTGAGGTAATTGCCCAGGCAGCAGCTTGGGGTTGGGGGAGGCAACGGGTTACAGCAGAGGCTGAAATATATCAGTCAGCAGCCCCTGTTAATGCACCTTTTTATTTTTCCCCTTGGGGATCCCTGCTCAGAAAATCCCTGCAGGGCTCCAGTGCTCCCCCTGCTCTGGCATCTTAACAAGAAGCAGCCACAGGAATCAAACAGAAAAAAAATCACATTAAAAAAAGAAAAGGAAAAGAAAAAAAAAGACCCGTGGCATTCATTAAAGGTCATGGGGCCATTCGGAGACTTCCCAATTACCTTGCTCAGAGTGTTGCTAATGTGAGATAATGATGGCGTACGGCCACTAATGAGGCAGGTTAACGAACCCCATAGCCCCCTATTTCCTCCCATCCCCAAGAGGATGGGGAGCATCAGCAGATGAGCCAGAAATAAAATTGCTGCTCTTCAAAGTTTCCCCCACCAATGGCTCATCGGGCGGATGCGGTCCAGGCACGTCCCTTTCCTAGCCACTGGTAGACGAGAGAGCAGGGTGGCCAGCGTCACATCCGCCTGCCTTAACCTGGTGGATCAGACCCCCATTCCACAGCTGGGTGTACAGGAGGTGGCCTGTCTGGGGGAGATTGAGCAAGGCTCAAGCCTATGCTCTTCCTCATTGTAGTCAAGTGCCTTAACCATTCAGCCAGCACCACATTGCAATTCCCCTGCCCTATAATCATAGGACTGGCAGGGACCTCGAGAGGTCATCTAGTCCAGTCCCCTGCACTGAGGCAGGACTAAGTATTTTCTAGACCATCCCTGACAGGTATTTGTCTAACCAGCTCTTAAAAATCTCCAATGGAGATTCCACAACCTTCCTGGGCAATTGATTCCAGTGCTTAACCACTCCGACAGTTAGGAAGTTTTTCCTAATGTCCAACCTAAACTTCCCTTGCTGCAATTTAAGTCCGTTGCTTCTTGTCCTGTCCTCAGAGGTTAAAGAGAACAATTTTTCTCCCTCCTCCTTGTGACAATCTTTTATGTACTTGAAAACTGTAATCATGTCCCCTCTCAGTCTTCTCTTCTCCAGAATAAACAAATCTCATTTTTTCAATCTTGCCTCAGGGTCATGTTTTCTAGACCATTCATCAGTTTTGTTGCTCTTCTCTGGACTTTCACCAATTTGTCTACCTCTTTCCTGAAATGTGGAGCCCAGAACTGGACACAATAGTCCACCCAAGGCCTAATCAGCATGGATTGATGCACCTCCTGGAGACCCTGCTGGACAATTGTGGGGTGGGGGAGAAGAGAGGCTGGACTCCTCTTTGAGGTTTTTGCTATGAGGAGAAGTTTCAACAAGGCCCGTTCTTCTCCCGCTCCATGAATTACTCCAAGTGATGTCAACAGGATGTCCTTAAACACTGACCATGGTCCCTGCGTTGCTTTGAACAAATCTAGCCCTATTAATGCTTCTTAACTGATTGTAATCAGAAGCTTAAACCTGCCTCCTAATATAGAGTTTACAAATCCCCAGCCCCCGCCCTCCCGGCTCTATTTGGGGCAGCTGTTCCTGAGGAGGGGCACAATCGGCCTTCGTCTCACACCGCCCCCTTTAGCACAGGCCGGATGGCGTCAGCTCTTTCGTGGTGGGAAATAAAGCCTCTCTCAAGCTTTCCCCGGGCAGGGGGAAGGCTCCCATCTTGGAATAGCATTGTCTTCATCTCCCCTTAGACTCAAGCCCCCCTGGGGCTGGCTGTGTGAAAACTTGATTTGTCTGGTAAAACTTTGACTAAAGCAGCCACGCAGGGGTCCTGGGTCAATATTGGTTTTGGGGACAGATGGAAAAAATGTTGAAATGTTCAATTCTATTCGCCCTCTGCTGGGCTGTTTGTCTCTGGCCTCAATGTCGGGGCAGTCTATTAGTGTAAACACCTCTTTGTCTTACAGCTCAGGCCCCAGGCAGGAGGTAGAGAGACAAAACGCTGTACCAGAGATTAAAGTAAGGCCACAAATGGAAAAAAGCCACAGGGTCCCCAGCTCTTTGAATGGGGAGAGGGAGGGAGAAAAAGAAGCAAAAATAAAACAAATGATACTTAAATCCAAAGTCCAGAAAGTGGGGGAAGTTGCCCATCAAGAGCAACAAAAGCTATGGGGAAGGGGGACTGGATAGCTCCGGGGGACTGGTAAGAAGAGGCAGAACTTTTCATTTCTAACAGTCACCCATTCAGGACCAGCCGTGATGGCCCGGTACAAGAGAGGCCTGCTTGGCGGCCCTCTGTGAAATGAGTTCCTGGGTCTCACCCCAGCCCCTACTGGACAATGGCCCGCGTCGCAAACAAAAACCAACCCGCACCATCGCAACTGGCTCCTCGGCTGGTACCCTCAGTAAAGCAGCTGTGGAATGAATGGATGGTTGGTGAATGATCCTCCTACAGCTATGCCAGGCCAGCTGTCTGCCTTGCTGCCCCCCATGTTATACATGTGGAACAGAGGGCTTTGGTTTCCAGGGAACCTTTCCTAGCATGCTAATCCCCGGATCAGAGTGCTTCTGGCCCGAGAAAAACCTCCCCATGTTTCACAAGAGGACATCTCCCATCCATGCATCCCATCGATACATCAGTGACAAATCTCTGTCCAGCGACTAGTACCTCCTGGCTAAGATGGGGTGGGAAGAGGTAGGTGCCAGGTAGCATGCAGAGGGTCAGAGTCACAAAATACCTTGGGCTTAGTAACTTTCGGCCTGGCGGAACTTCTCCGGCTGATACATTCGGGGCAGCCTGCGAGACTGCAAATGCCATCTCGAGATCTGCAGCTTCATCAAGAGCCAGCAGTCAGTAAGGTTCAGCCATGTCACTGTCACCTGCCAGTGTGACCCCACTGACATCAGTGTCGTTATTGTGCCATGAAGCTGGTGAGATGGAGAACAGACCCAGGTCCTCTGTATTTCACAAGCTTCTGCAAAGCTCACAAAGCTTCAGTGTAAACAGGCAGCTGCAAAACTGAGGTCTAGACCATGCAAAGCTCTTGCTTAAGAGAAATCTCCAGAATCTACTTGGCTATTTCCTCAACACAAATGGATCCAGCCTGCATCTCCCATGCTGTTCCTGGGAGGTCGTAGAAGCCTTATCATCTCCCTTTCCCTTTCCCTTTCCTTTTCCCTATCCTGCTATTCACTCAGCCCTTGCAGGTAGTATTTGTAGTGGCATGGAGTTGCATCCCTATGGAGGGCCACCCCAAGCCTCCTCTTCCATTAGGGCATTCTTTTGCCTTTCCACCTCATCACCTGTCCAGCACAAGCAGTCATTTCCAGCTGACGCTATGGTAATGAAAAATGGGGGAGGGGCTAATAAAGATGCAATTGCCCCTCTAGTGTTGCCAACTCTCATGATTTTGTCGTGAGTCTCATGATGATTACTAGTTTCCTTAAAGCCCCAGCTCCTGGGGTCACGTGAATATGGGATGATTTCAGCCTTCGTTCTTAAAGAAAAAGTAAGTTTCTAGCCCCCATGGCTGTGGAGAAAGCTTCAAAAAGTGCACCCTAAAGGCTCAAAAAGCAGAGGGTAAATGAAAAAACACCAATTTTTTTCTTTTTACATACATCTCATGCCTTTAAAGCCAATCTCATGACTTTTGGTGAGCCTGACTCATGAAGTTTGAACATTTGGGGTTGGCAATACTGCATACAGTATGCAGAGCAGGGGCGGTGGAGCCTTCCCAAAAGTATGGGGGGCAGGGCACCCCACCCCCTCCATGGCCCTGCCCCTCCTCTTCCCCCCCACCAGGCCTGGTCCCCCGTCCAAGTCGGAAGCCGGAGCAGGGCTGGGGGGCCCGAGAGCAGCCCCCGGCCCATATCTCCACTCCCCAGGCCCCCACGCCCAAGGCGGGGGGAGGGTCCGCGGCTCCCCACAGCTGCCTGTGTGGCTCTTATTCTGACCCGGCTCCAGCTGCCCGGGCAGCTGTGGGGAGCCATTTCCATCTGCCCTGGGCAGGGGATCCGGAGGGCCGGGCACAGGTCGGGGGCTGCTCTTGGGCCCCGCATCCCAGGCAGGTGGAGGGTCCGCAGCTCCCCACAGCTGCCCAGGTTCCCCAGGCTGCTCTTACTCAAGCCTGCTTCAACTGCCGGCCTGGCTGGGGGGGGGACAGGGGGAAAATGTGGGGCCGGGGCGGGGCCTGTGGCGAAAAGTGGGTGGGCCAGTCCTGTTCACTTTCAAAAAGTGGGACTACGGTGGCCGCTTGGCTCCCCCTGTTCCGGCGCCCCTGGGGCAGAGCCATCCAGAACTAACTGGGGTAGGACGAGGCCTGGCTTGTGACATCCGTCTGCGGCCGGGGCGAGAAGCAGAATCTGTGCTGGCTCAACATGGTTATGCTGTCCCAGGATAGCGAGCTCTGCGCCATTACCTCAAGCAGCTGCTCTTTGAGCTTGAAGAAAAGGAGGACTTGTGGCACCTTAGAGACTAATAAATTTATCTGAGCATGAGCTTTTGTGAGCCTCAGCTTACTTCATCGCATGCATCCGTTGAAGTGAGCTGTAGCTCACGAAAGCTTATGCTCAAATAAATTGGTTCGTCTCTAAGGTGCCACAAGTCCTCCTTTTCTTTGTGTGAGTGCAGACTAACACGGCTGCTACTCTGAAACCTGTCTTTGAGCTTGCATCATTTCAGCCTTTGGGAAAGCACATGATAGAGCAGGGAGCTGTCTGGTAAAGTTACTGCCTGGACAGCCTTTATGAGGGCCGTAAAAGTCCAGTTCCCAGCCACAAGCACACAGGAGCTGCCAACGGCAATTTCGTCAGGAAACCAGAACAGCCAGCACATGACTGGAAGTGAGAGGGTGGCTGGGGCAGCCAGAGCTTTACCAGGAAGACCGAACTCAAAGTGTCAGAGTTATTAATTATCTCCAGCTTTCATCCCTCCCACACTCTGCTAAGGGAAAGAGGTGTCAGGATAAAGCACAGAGGTGTGGGAGAGAGACAAGAGAAAGGAGGTGAAAAGAATAAAGGTGGAGAGGAGAAGAGGGATGGGGAGGGAATGCCGGAGACAGAGGAGAAAAGAGAGAGAGGGACAGGTGAGATATTCATTAATGTTTGTGGGGGTGCTGTTCAGATACTGTGGCATTGTGGGCCTTACAGAGCCACAGAGCTAGCTAGCTTGATCCTGAATTTGCCACCAAACGAGAGCTGCGTGAGATGTTTAGTTACGATAGAGAAGCTCAGAGTATGTTCCCAAAAAGATTTGTTAGGGTCGCGATCCTTTCCAGTGACCGGAGCCCAGTTTCTGCCTCAAGCTCTCTGGTCCTCCCATCTCTCTTGACCCCTAATGCAAATGTGGACTGTCAGCAAATAGCAGTTATATGCAAAACCCATTTCCACTCTCTGGCATAATACAAAACATTTCCTAGCCAATAAATAAATAGATACCTGCAAAGATGAGTCACACCTACATGCAAATCTCTTCCCAAGCCCCAACCCCTCTTTCTCTGGTCCCCAGAATGGGTTGGTAACTGCTCTCTGACAGACACTGAACCAGAACCCTTCACTGTTTTCAGTTGGGAATGTTGCTATCTACACACGTTTAGATGTCTAAACAGCCATTTGACACTTGTGGCAATGGAAGGGCATGGGAAGGGGGGAGTTGAATAATTTTATTAAGATCATATAAACAAGAGGCTGTTGGAGCGATCAGATGCTGGTGTTTCACACCTTGGGGCAGTGATGCCCTTCAAATTCCCAACGCACTGCCCCTTGTGTAAAGATCAAATCGAGGCCTTTCTCCAGCTGAGAGTTGCAGTACCACCTAGAGTCCCCAGCCAAGATCAGGGCTTCATTGTGCCAGGCGCTGTACAGTGAGAGACAGCCCTTGCCCCCAAAGAACTTACAAAATAAAAAGGCAGGACAGACAACACTTGGGAGGGGAAATTGAAGTGCTGAGACTTGCCCGAGGTTTATAGAGCAAGCTGGGACCAGAGTCAGGATTAGCATCCCTGTCTCCTGACTCTGAGGGCAAAGCTCCTAGGCCAGGAGATGGGGGTAATTAACAAGCCCTTGGTGAGTTTCACAAGAAAAGGGAGGCTTAGCTTTGGTGCCCAGACTTTGCTGGGAGAAAGGTTGGGTCTGTGGGTTCTGTTGCACAGCTGTTCTATGCAGCAAGACCAAACCCTGTCCGGGGGCTGCTGTGCCATGAGCAGCAGCTTTGGTTTTGCAGTGCAGACAAGGCCTTAAACACAGATTTGGTGCCTGGTTCCTGGCCCAGCGCAGACAAGGCCAAAAGACAGGGAAAGAAAATGACTAATTTCTTGCACTGGGCCAAGTCTTCAGCGGTGTAAATCGAGGTTGCTGCCGTGACGCCAGACAAGGGCCTGGCCCACTGCATTTAAAAACAACACGTTCCCTCCAGTCTCTGTCAGCTCCATAGCCCAGACATAAACCTACGGACAGTTGTTTTTCTTTGTAAGCTGGGACAGGCTTCTCCTTAAGCAGAATATAAACAGCTCCTCCCTCGCCTCTGAGTTGTGTGGGGAGTTCAGAGGCTGCCAGTGTGAAAATGTTAATTGCTTTCCAATCAAGTTAATGACCCTGAGATTGCAGCAGCAAACCTGCCTGATTCATTGGTGGGGGTCCCTCTGCACGGAGTCAGAGCATGTTTGCGGGTGGCTGATGCAGATACAAATTTTGTATCCATGCAGGACTCTAGAGGTAGCCACAGCCTCAGACACCGGTTCCCGGAGGCTTTTGTTCCCATATGGATTTCTGTGAATGAGGGGTGAAGAGAGCACCAGGAGGCTCCATCCACATCCTGGAGCTGAGGGGCCCGAAGCACGCTGGCCATCATGACCTGTCGAACACAGGTGTCTCCCAATCTGCATGGAAAAGTTTCGGAGAAACTACTTGAAAGTAGCAATCTGCTGCTGGGTGAATTTCCTCTTTCCCCAGACTGCATTTTTCACATAGCTCCTGAGAGCAGGAGCAGACTCTCCACGCACAAGGGGGGACTGTGTGGAAGACAGCTATTTATATCCCATGGCCTCAACTCATAATAATAAGGGGCCCTTTGTCATGCATTTCTTAAAGAGGCAGGGTGGGTTTTTGTTCTGCTCTGCTCCATGTTAAGAGGAGGGTTAATGGGATACATGTGACTGCTATTACCCCCCACCCTCCCAGGAGTTCTTACAGATATGAGCAAAACTTATTAGTCCTGCCTGCTGCAGTCCGTAGGAGAGGCCCTGGGCACGCCAGACAGGCAGACTCAGTGGTAACGCTTTCCAAGGCACAAATGCCCCTTGGTGTGGCATTTCACCCAGAGGAGATGGGCTGCAAGGCGCCACATCAGCGCTGGTTAGCGGGGTGAGATTAGCACACCCTCCCCCCCTCCCACCAAGGAGCCCTGCTGCGGTTGAAGCAGGGAGCGCGTCCTTCTTTTGAAGTTCCCCTTTCCATTGCACTCTGTGTGCGAGAGAGCCCGCATTGCAGGATCCCTAATTACTGGGGCTGGGGGTGTGGAGCAGGAACTGGGTGGAGCGGGCATCGGAGATGCTGCTGCCAGTCGCCGGGATGAGACGCGTCTGCCTTTTAATCAGATCTACAAAGCCCCTTTGTATGATGCTGCACAGAGCCAGGCGTGGCCCCGCACATGTGAAACGCCTGGTTCAAAGCCCACTGGAGTCAGTGGGAGTCTTTCCATGGACTTCAGTGGCCTTTGGATCAGGCCCTAAATGATTTTTAAAAAGCAACACGCACAAGATCAGTCCAAGACAGACTGTCCCCAGGGTAAACTTAGACCTATGCCCTGCTGCCCCACCTCAGGCCGACATCACCCCTTGGGCTCCTGTTGAGCAGGGTTGCCGGGGCTCAGAACACAGGCTGTGTCTTAGCAGGGCGTGTCTGGCCCCATTAAGGTGACGGAGTAGGACTCAGGAGAGCTGGGTTCAGTCTTGGGCACTGTCATAGATTCCATGTGTGACCTTGGGCAAGATACTTAGGCTGGGATTTTCCAAGCAGCCTAAGGGATTTGGGCACCCACTATCCATTGTGCTTGAGTGGGATTCAGGCACCAGTTAGGTTGAGTGGGATTCAGGCACCAGTCATGCCTCGATCTCTCTGGGCCTTGGTTTCCCAGCTGTGAAGCAGGGATGATAATCCGCCTAGCGCGATGGGGCTCTGCAGGTGCCACTACTAAAATAAGAACGGTGGAGGCTGGAGTGTAGGCAAGGCTTTAGAAGGGGCCCAGCCGAGAGGGTGCTGGGTGTGAGGCCCCTCGGTGTACTTGGTTCTGCCTCAGTGCCTGGAGATGGGCTAGGTGACCCCGCGAGGGCCCCTCCAGCCGTACATTTCTGCGAGGTGCTAAGTAGCTTCAATTCCCATGAGTTTTGCTAGGTGTTGAGGGATGGGTTAATGGCTCAGGGCCCCAGCAGAGTGCTAAGGGCGGCTGTCTTTTGGATGAAGGGGCAAAACCAATGTCCCGACGACTTATGGACATTAAGGATCCCCAGCCGTCTTAAGTTCTTATATGGCCTGCATTCCCAGAGCATCCGAGCACCTCAATCTTTAATATATTTAACACTCCTGTGAGGTAGGGCAGAGATATCACCCTCACTGTACAGATTGGGAACTAAGGCCAGAGACACTCGCCCCCGGCCACACAGGAAGTCTGCAGCAGCTAATCAGGGACTTGAAACGGCATCTACCGTGTCCCTGATTAGCACCCTAACCACTGCGCCACCCTTCCTTTTTCCGGGAAGGAGGTGAGGTGTTGGCCTCAGAGCCCTGATCAGTGGGTGTAGCTGCTCCATAGAAGACTCTCTTGTAGCTTCACTTGGGTACAGGAGTCTTCTTCACTCTTTGCAGTAAACAATCTATCATGCAGAGTTGCTGTATGCTGCTCAATAGCTGCCACCATTCACTTCAGAGGTGGCTGCAGCTCAGGGGAGGAGGGAGAGGATTTCTATACAGAGATAGTGAAGCACTTGGGGGATCCCTCCTGTATTAAGATAAATAGCAGATCATTGTATTGATTATCATTCAAGACACCGGAGACTTGTCTAAAGAAACAGAACAGTCCGTCTGGTGAAACGCCAGGGGCTGTGGAGAAGAGCTTTGGTTTCAAGGAGCAACCCCCTGATCTCTAGACTGGAGGAATTTGGGGCTGGGCTAGAGTATTTCAGGGCTAAATGTGGGTGAGGAGTATGACATCCTTTTGTCTGGGAAGGAAGGGAGAAGGGCCACAAACTACACACCTGTTGCTGAAGTGTAAGGAAAGCAGAGTCCTCAGGTGTCGGTCAGGGGTGGGTCTGACCAGGATAGGGGCTCTGCTGTCTGTGGGGGTTGATACATCCCTGAGCCAGGGGTAGGTTCAAGAGGGCGTTGTGAACCAAGGGGAGGGTGACTTTCCTATACCCCTGGTAAAGTGTGGCACCTCCACTAATCCCCTGCAAAGGTTGTGGGGGAAACTAAAGGAAGAATCTCAGAGCCTGGCTATTAGTATTGTTTGTATGATGGTAGTGTTTAATCAGCCCCAGTCCTGGAGTAGGAGCCCACAGTGCTAGGTGCTGTACAAAGAACAAAGACAGTCCCTGCCCCAAAGAGCTTCCATTTGGAAATTGCACCGATTTGATTGACAGGGCGATGTTAAACTGACTCAGTGTATGCTTGTGTGTGTGGACATTTTTGCACTGATTTAAACCTGGCTTACGTGGGTTTAGTTTGCACGTGTAGATTACTGCAGCCTGGTCTACACAAGGAAGTTAAACCAATTTTTTAACCAATTCAGTTAAACGGCTGCAAGATCGTGTCTACACACACTCTCCTTGGTTTACGGCTGGCGTAGTTTAGTTTGGTTTAGACCCCCTCCCAATTGCCTTCAGCTAAATTGACACAGGCCAGGTTTAGTGGGGAGTGAAGAGCATCCAGGCAGCCCTTTGCCCTGCAATCCACTTTGTATCACAGCTCTTGTGGAGCTAGAGCAGCCTGGCAGGGAGCTGAGTCCTAAGCTCCAGTCAACAACTGCCAACAACAATGGGGAGGCAAGAAAACGCCCTGGAAGGTGCATCTTTCCCACTAAGCTGCGAACCTCACTTGACAAAGCCATGGCACTTAGGGCCCATCAGTCTGCTTCCTCCCCTCCGCCCCGTCTGGCACCCTTTCCCAGGCAGCCCAGAGTTTCTTGCTTACATGTGAATGTTTATCGCTCTCTTATGCCAAGTGTGAAACATTAATTGCTGTTGACACTTGCCGGTCCAGTTTGTTTACAGCCGGGGGGCGGGGGCAAAGGACTGCTAATGCCCAGTGAGGAGGCCAGCTCACAAAACTTTAAAGTCCATGGGATTATTTAGATGCTCACCCACCATTGCCATGTCCGGGTACCTGACCAAATAAATAAACGCTGGCTAGGAGCAGAACTTGGGGCTGTCATGTCAGGCGGCTACCTGCACTGAAGCCCTGCAGAAACCCCCTTTGCTGTGCTGTGTACCCTGCTCTTGTTTGCAGGTTGCTGGGCTTGCAGTGGCAAAGGCAGCAGGATGCTCTGTCCCAGGACTGGCGCATCCTTTGGGCCATGTGACCCAGACCTGGGACCGAGCAGCACCGGTAATGAGTCGTTCCACGAGCAGGCCCACAAAAGGGCATCAGCCCAGAGCAATGGGGTCTGTGTATCTGATTCCGCAATTCCACGGACCTGTCTGCCTTGCCCCTCTGATCTCACCGGCATTCCTGCATGCCTCCAGTCCCTCGCCTACATCCCTTAGCGCACGGTGGCCTTGTCTTCACTAGGACACGTGGTGAAATGGTTCTTACCACACGTTGGCTAACTCACACTAACCCAATTCCCTCCTTACTGTTTACCTTGTCCCTCTAACCGCTGTGAAACCTACAGTCGGCCTTGTCTGCACTAGGATTTTACCCTGGGCTATGTAGCTAGGTCGACCTACGTTTTAGGTTGTAGACCGGGCCTCAGCCCCCTCCAGACGCTCTCTAAGGGCCAGCGTATACCTCTGAGCCCTGACAGGCTTCCTGAAGCCAACCCAAAGGCAGCAGTCGATGGACAGCAAACAGCAGAACCCAGACAGCTTGGTCAGCATCCCTCAGGCGACTACAGGGAAACGAGTGGGGTGAAATCTCTTGCTGGCCTAACGAGGCGAGAGCCCCATGGCATCTTTGCACCAGAGGAGAAAGGCAGAGTTTTTGTGAGCCAGTATCATTCCCTCCAGGAGGGGTTGTGTGGGGGGGAACAAAGGAAGAGAGAGAATGAAAATAGCCTGAAAAACACCCACCTTGTGCGTGACTGTCTGCTTTGCAGATGCACTTTAGGTGCCGACTTCCAGAGAACCTGCCGCATCGCACAGCGTTCCTGCAGCGGGACTGCGGGGGCAGCGAAGGGCAGAGGAAGCTTGCAGTGTACCCCTTAAGGGTATGTCTACACAGCAGCGAGGCCTTGCTTCCCAGCTCCGGTAGACACAAGCTAGCTCTGCTCGAGCAAGCATGCTAAAAATAGCGCTATGGCCATGGTGGCACAGGCGGCAGCTTGGGCTAGCCATCCGAGTACAGACCCAGGAGGTCAGCTGGGCTTGTACCCGGGTAGCTGGCCCACGCTGCTGCGGCCGCATTGCTGTTCGTAAAAAGAACAGGAGGACTTGTGGCACCTTAGAGACTAACAAATTTCTTTGAGCATAAGCTTTCGTGAGCTACAGCTCACTTCATCGGATGCATTCAGTGGACAGTACAGTGGGGAGATTTATATACACAGAAAACATGAAACAATGGGTGTTACCATATACACTGTAACCAGAGTGATCAGGTAAGGTGAGCTATTACCAGCAGGAGAGCGGCGGGAGGGCACGGGGGGCGGGGAACCTCTTGTAGCGATAATGAAGGTGGGCCATTTCCAGCAGTTGACAAGAACATCTGAGGAACAGCCGGGGGGGGGGGGAAATAAACATGGGGAAATAGTTTTACTTTGTGTAATGACCCATCCACTCCCAGTCTTTATTCAAGCCTAAGTTAATTGTATCCAGTTTGCAAATTAATTTCAATTCAGCAGTCTCTTGTTGGAGTCTGTTTTTGAAGTTTTTAGGTCTGTAATCGAGTGACCAGAGAGATTGAAGTGTTTGCCGACTGGTTTTTGAATGTTATAATTCTTGACGTCTGATTTGTGTCCATTTATGCTTTTACGTAGAGACTGTCCAGTTTGGCCAATGTACGTGGATGGCAGAGGGGCATTGCTGGCATATGATGGCATATATCACATTGGTAGATGTGCAGGTGAACGAGCCTCTGACAGCGTGGCTGATGTGATTAGGCCCTGTGATGGTGTCCCCTGAATAGATATGTGGACACAGTTGGCAACGGGCTTTGTTGCAAGGATAGGTTCCTGGGTTAGTGGTTCTGTGGTGTGGTGTGTGGTTGCTGGTGAGCATTTGCTTCCGGTTGGGGGGCTGTCTGTAAGCAAGGACTGTTTGTAGCGCATTAGCTTTGGCAGAACCAGCAAGTGTCTGACTACACACTCCTAAGCTGCAGGGTAGACATACCCTAAAGCACGTGTGGGAGCCAGGAGACCTGGCGTCTAAACCCAACTCTGTAACTTGGCGCCTCAGTTTCCCCCTCTCGAAAACGAGGGTGGTGCTGCCAACCTGCCACCTGGAGCTGCTGCTCTGAGACGTCACTCACTGAGCCCACGTCTGAACTAGAGCGTTTACGGTGGCACAGCTGGACCAAGGCTCTCTCATGTAGCCGCTCCATGCTGACTGGAGAGAGGCCTCCTGTCGACATAATTCACCGCCCCCCCGCCCCGAGCGAGCGGCGGTAGCTATGTTAGAGGGAAAGTGTCTCCCACCGACATAGGGTTGTCCGCACCGGCGCTTCTGTCCGTTGCACTTGTCGCTCATGGGGGTGTTTTTTTCACACCCCCGAGTGACTTAAGTTATACCAACAAAAGGGCTAGTGGAGACCTAGCCTGAGACTTCAGATGAAAGGTGTCCTAAAAATGCTACGTGTTAGGAGCAAATACCTAAATAAACGAAGCGTGTGTGTGTGTTTGCATGGAGAGGGGTGTGGGGGACCCCTGGGAAGCAGGGCAACCTTGTAAAGTGATGACGCATGCACAGGGAGTCGGTGGAAGAATGCCAAGGGATCTGGAAAACAGGTTGTCTGGAAATCCACTCTCCTGCTGATGCGGGGCAGCGCACCAGGACTCCTTGCTTCTCTGGCTCCTATTGCCATTGGGTCTAAGCCTGCAGAGAGAGCCTGAATCCGGGCCAACTGCAGAAGCCCGACAAGCCTGATAACAGGAAGGGGTGAAACAATTTTAACAGCCGGTCACCGATGAGATGAGCCTCCTTTCTTCGCAGCAATGGGAACACAGCCGAGGCCCTTCCAGCCCATCTGTGCTTTGAGTGCTGAGATGCTACTACCCAAAGCCTTGAAACCATGACTAAACGACTTCCTTCCCACCATTGTCTGCCAGAGCTGGGCCGGGGATGTCTTTTGCCCTACAGCTTCTCTGCGTAAACCTTCTCTTTGTGGGGTTAACTTTCTGTTTTAGGATTAGCTCATGGCCCATTCTGTGCTCACCAGGTCTGGAAGGAAGCCGGAGTTGGAAGCCGAGAGGATGTAACTTGGCAGATGCTCCTCATCAGCCTGAGGGCTTGTCAGCACATGACAGTGATTCCGGAATAAGGAAGGGTGTGAATGTAAAGAGGAATAGCTAATCTGCAATAACTCCAGGTGTGGTCACTTATTCTGGAACAAGAATGCCTTGTTCTGATTTAGCTTTCTGGATAGCTACTTCCAAAGTGGTTGACAAGCCCTGGATAGCTCTCTCTACTCCGGGGCAATCACTAACAACAATAATCTCTAACAGCAAGTAACAACTTCCCAAGGAGTGGGCAGGGAAAAAATCACATGCTAAATGTCACCACAGTCATTTTGCTCACGTTTCTCCAAGAAACATAGGAAGCTCCACACTGGATCAGACTCATGGTCCATCTAGTCCGGGAGCCTGTCTGTGGACCAAGAAGCTTCAGAGAAAGGTACAAGAAACCCTGCAGTAAACAGTTATGGGATAAACTGCCCCCAGGGAAAGGCTCTTCTTAACTTCTGTTAGATGGGCTCTCTTCAGTCTGCTGTGTGTGTTTAGACTGTAAACACTTGGGAGCAGGGAATCTGTCTCATTCAGAAGATTTAGCACACTTTGGGGCACCACTTGGTGAACAGAAACAACTTGCTTCTGGAGCACCTTCCTCCTAAAGGACCGGAGCAGCCCAATTGCAGCATATGCAGAATGTATACACAGGCACCGCTCCACCCACCACTGAAAGGCAGACACCTCTGGGTTGGCCTGTGGTAGCTGTTAACACAGCTATATCCATTTGAATCTGCAGGCGGAAGTTGATGGAAATTGAGGGCTTGTTTTACACTGGGAATTTGCCCCCTTACTAGCCATCTACAGCGAATGCCAGACACTCGGATAGCAGCATCCCAAGATAGACAAGTCAAGCTATGATTTGTGTCTCGGAGGAATGAGGATCCTGTGGTCAAGTCACTGGACTAGGCCTCGGAAGAACTGGGTTGAATTCCTAGCTCTGCCACACTTGTGCTCAGTGTGTGACCAGTGGGTGAGTCACTGACTCTGCGTTTCCCATCAATACAATGATCATATCCTTCCTTCCTCTGTCTTGTCTATCTAGACTGTAAACTCTTCAGGGCAAGGACGGTGTCTCGCTTGCTGTGTATGTGCACCTCTAGGAGCTACATAATACAAATAATAACTAGGACTAACCCCAATACAACAAGAGCTATAGGGGGGACTATTTTTAACCCGTCTTCCCAAATGCAGCAATCCTCTGATCCTGCTGCCCTGAAGTTCTGCGGACAATAAGTTTTTCCCTTCTGCCTCTGAAGCCAGACGGCCATCATTACTTTTTTGGTTGCTCATTGTTATTTAATGAGGACGTTAAAACACAATGTTCACCCGGTCTGTGCAGTTGACAAGTCTTTAGGGGCTAATGGTGCTGAGAAATACCTGCTCCTATAGGGATATCTTTGATGTATTCGCTTTGGCAACCCTTGCAAACCTTGCCGTGCCAGTGACGTTACTGAGACTGAAAGGGGATGGATCTGGTTTGCTGGGCAACGGTTGGAAGGTAGAAACAGGAGTGAATTGATGGAGATAGGGCGGAGTGTGAGATTCTGGGGAATCCTTCTCCAAGTCCCAGTGCCCCTGTATTTTCCTGGCATTGGGACCTGGAGAAAATGGACAGAAAAATTCCTTCTCCAGTCCCAGACAAGGGTGCCCTGAAAGGTTCTTAATGGAAACAGAGCAGCAGCAAAGGAGGAGCTACTGTTTTGCCATAAGTTTCCATACAAAATGTGCCAGATGTTTCTGATTTATAGCAGATATTTGCTAGGTCATGCAGACTCTCTGATTGCCAGAATAAGAGGAGTCTTCGCTTTCATTTGTCAGTTTCACATGTGGGCACTGACATATAGTTATAATAATACCTAGCTCTTACATAGCGCTTATCAGTAAATCTCAGAGTGTTTTACATAGGAGGTCAGTATCATTATCCCCATTTTACATTTGGGGAAACTGAGGCCCAGGGCAATGAAGTAACTTGCCCGAAGTCACTCAGCAGGGCCCCCCTGGGTATGTGTTCTGGCTGCTAGCCTGCACTGAAGCCCATGCTACCATACCTCTGCTGCTATTGTACCCTGCTAGCTAAATTAAAGCTAACCTGGGTATGCCCCCCCCCAGGCTACAATCGCACCTTCCCTTGCAGCGCAGACACACCCCGCTGCCCCATTGAACAACTGGGGATGCTCCCCACTACTGGGGGGAAATGATTCCTGTAGATCCCCTTTCAACAACCTCACCTTTCTTGTGCTCTTGATTAATTGTGGGCCCAAGTTGTGCAAGCACAAATTGCACCTGCAAACAAAAATAAAGGCACCTGCATAAGCCTAGCCCTTAATGTGAGAGGACAGACTTCATGTAAGAGCAGCAGGAAGCTGCACCTTACATTACCAATGGTGCAAGGTGGTGACTCCAATCACCCACTTTAAGGACCCAGGCAGATCTCCCTTGTGTAATCCAAACACCCATTTGCTTGAGGAATGCAGGGTAAGTAATGCAAAAATCAGGCCCTACAGGCCTTTTGAGATCATCTAGTCTGACCCTCCAGCATAACCCAGGCCCACAGCTTTCACCCAGTCATTCCTGCATCTACCTGAATGACCTGGGGGTCAACTGGAGGAGATTTTTTAGAAAGACAGCCAGTTTTGTCATGAGAACTACTCCAGTCTTGCAAGGACCCTAACCCACTGCAGGAAGTGGAGGTAGCTGATCATTAACCCTTTCATAGCTGCTGCATACACTGCAAATTATCTCTGGTGGTGGTACTGCAAGGAACTCAAGTGATGCAAGAAACTCTGAAACCTGTCAAGTGGTTAGTATCTCAACCCCCCTGCCTCCCCCCGCCAACTCCCAAGCATCAATGACTGAGCTATGCTTTGTGGAGGGTACCAAGTTGGCTTCTCTCATGTTATTATTTTCATGGCTTGCTAGTTGTGGGCTCTAGCCCTTCCCCGTTATCTGACACAGTAAGAAGCAGGGCAGCCCATTGGTCTTAGCCTTCATTGGTGCCTCCGTTATTTTTCCAGCTGTAAGATTTGGGGTTTTATTTTGTTTTCAGACCTGTTTGGTATTGAGTGGGGTTATTCTCTATGCAAAGCCAGAGTCGCAGGAGCACAGTGCCAGGAGCCAAAGGCAACAACCCGACACGCACCTGAAAATGGAGCAGAAGGGAATGTAGACCAAATGCCTGGAACACGGGCAACCCACACTTCTCTTTTTCTGCATATGCATGCAAACTTCTTCCACTAGATAGGAAAACAGCTGAAAACCTGCTCCAGGCCTGGCAGATCATTGCAGGTGGATGAAAACGGGCTAGTGGGAAAGCGCTGAGTGGTGGGGTCTGCCCCCATTTCATAGCAATGGGCTGTTAACGCTGAAGCCTAATGAAGGACATTTAAAGTGTCACTGTTGTTAGCCATTTCATTGCTGAATATTCTTAGCAAAACATCTCTCTATTTGATCTTGAAGACAAGAGGCTGGGCTAGGATTTGGGTTCAAAGGATTTTGGGTTCAATTCCTAGCACCATCATAGACTCCTTGGGCAAGTCATGCAATCTCTCGGAGCCTAAATTCCCCATCTATTAAAAAAAGGGATAATAGTTTGTCTGTGAAAGACTGCAAGCTCTTGAGGACAGGGACTCTCTCTTAGGGCTTGTCTACGTACACAAGTTACACTGATTTAACTAAAGGTGTAATATAAACTAACAGGCATAAGCTAAACCGATGTAAGCTACATTTAAGCCAATATGAGTGCCCACGCCCAAATCCTCACCAGTTTAAACCAGTGCAATTTAGTGCATAAACCAGGCTTTGATATGCCTCTGGGCAGCGCCTAGCAGAGTGGGGTCTTGATCACAGCCAGGGTCCTGAGTGATACTGTCCTACAAACAATAAATAAGGACAACAGCATCTGAGGAGTGTTAGGGATTGAGCGCTGGGGTTCAAGAAGAGCATCCTGATACTACTTTTTTTGTTTTTTCCTTTTGCAGACATTAACTCCTGACGCTTGCAATAGCCATGTGCTGTCCTGGGACTCTGTCAGGTGGCACATGCATTTGTATCAAACAGATACAAGTCCCGTCTAGTCTGCTTGGAGTAAGGAGGAAAAGAATTCAATCCATGCCCAACAGCCCCTGAGAAGAACCCCATGGAGATGTTTCGGTGTGACATTGCCAGGTCCTACACTAAATGATCTCAGGGACTCTTTAAGGCCCCACAATCTGGCAGGCTCCTCAGAGGTTTGCTGTGTGAACCAGGGACTCGTCCTCCCCTCCAGGCTGCTGGAAGCCAGGAGGCAGCCATGGTAATTGTGGGGATTAAGCGACGCCTCCCAGCCTACTTCCCGGATCCTTGCAGAAATGGCACCTGGACCATGGTGCTGCTCAGCTGCCTCTGCTTGCCTGCCACTGAGGAATGAGGACCTGTCTTGCAGCACGCCAATTACAATAAATTAGCAACACTTGGGGCTGTGGACTGGGTGGAGCCCCCAGCAGCTGGGTGGAACTCCTGGAGACAATACTGCCTCTATTTGTCCGCCCTTGTGCTTTGTGTCGGAGCCAAGGGCAGGTCCTGATGAGCCATATGTGGCCTTTCAAAACAGCTTCTCCAGGTCAGATCAATGGGTGGAATCGCAAGCCACAGTGAAATACATTCAGCACTGGGCTTGATCCAACATCCACTGACTTCCCTGGCCCACTTTGGTTCAGGCCAGTACAAATCTTATACTATATATAACAGATTGTTGACTCATAGCATGAAGAGTGGTGCTCCATGCAGGGTCTGGAGGTATGGTAATTACTGTCATATTTATAGCTGGTTGAAAGTTGGAACTGCAAACGAGCCTGAACCAAACACCTAGATCTGAACCTCCCAAACTTTGGGGAACATTCAGATATAGCCCCACACATTGTGGGCCATTTTGGTGTGTAAAACCACATCTCTAGTCAGGACCTTGAAGGGAGAAGAGGGCCAAGAAGTGAGGCTGCAGGAATCGGGTTGACTTTCAAGTGAATTTGGGTCATTTATGGTTTCAGGTGGAACTGCACTAGGGTTTGCAGGATTTTTTGAATGTTGGGTTCCTTTAGGAGTCAAGGGGGATCAAATCCACATGGCACTGACCAAAGGTTCCACTGAGCCTTCTGGCTCCACCTAGAATTTCTTCTGTGATTCCTAGGTGCTGCTGAGCCCCGAGTCTGGGGCAGACAGAAGTTCTTATTGCTGACTTCCGGCCTTGAGCAAAGCTATGTCATCAGAAAGAGATGGCATTGACTGAGTGCACTGATAGTTACTTGACGAAAAATATCATGAGTGACGTGGGATTTGCTTTGGACTTGGAGGGATCCCGCATCTTTCCCCTACAAACTTTTGAGCCCCTGTTCCCTCCTGTGCTGGCATTTTGTCACTGTCACCATCAGCACCAACTTCATTTGCAAGAGAAAAGTCACACACGGAGGGAGGCGCTGTTTGGAGGTCTGCGGTGCCTGGTTTTCTATTGGGCCCCTAACAGCCATGTGCAAAAATATGTGTGCAGTCGCACGCTCAGCCACCATCAAAATTCACTCCCACAAAAGCCTAATTTGCTCATGCAGCTGTAGCAACTGGGCGTGCAGGTTAAGTGTACTATCACGCGTGGCCTTCGGCTTCGGCCCTGTCGAACATCAGGCTTGGTATGGCTTTCGTCCATGCTTGCAGGCTGGCCACGGGCCTGCCTTTGTGTACCAGCCACACAGTGATCACCATGCCAACCCACCCCACCTCGGCTTCAGGCTTCGAAGAGTTAAGCAGATAGATTTTTCTTTCAGTGTTCCCACAGAGCTGAGCACAGGTTAGGCAATATCTAGTCAGATGGGGCTGCTGATAAGAGACATACCATAAAATCTGTTAAAGGCTTCTGCATACTTGACTTCTAAAACCAGCCTCCTTCTTCCCCTCACCCCTATATAATTCATTAACCGGAGCGACTGGGCCAAGCCTCAGGATAGATATAAGGTATGGCGGTAAGTCAAGGGGGTGGAGAGTTCCCACACTTGTGGGCTTGTCTGTCTCACAAGGTGAGGGCTGGCCCTCGTAGCAGTCACAATGCAGACTTGAAATTCCATTGCGGGGAATAGCAGGTGCAAAAGAGCCCTGCTGTTAAGCACACAGGTGTATCCCAGCAAGAAGGCAACTGTCCGCCCAAGGCATTGTTGGAAAGGAAATCAACTCCCCGTGGGTTACCCCAGCCAGTCTGCCTGGGAGAAAGAAAGAGAGAAACTTGAGTTCAATAAGTACCTGCTAAAAAGGCACTTTTTACAACCTCCAAGAGCAAAGCATTGGTTGGTTCCCACCCAAAAGCAGCAAGACCTGGGCCCCTAATGAGCTGTGTTTACAATTTCAGAAGAAGCCAGTTGAGGCAGATAGATCCTGTGCGACACCCCCACGCAGGAGTATCTGTTTTCGAGGAATGTTGGCCTCTTAAAGCTCATGCTCAAATAAATTGGTTAGTCTCTAAGGTGCCACAAGTACTCCTTTTCTTTTTGCGAATACAGACTAACACGGCTGTTACTCTGAAACCTATCCTGAATAATAACTATAGTAATCATATCTCATTGCTTTTCTTGTATTTGAAACTCCACCCCCCCACTTCCAGATCTCAGTATGCTCTACAAACATTCAACCTGTTAGCCTCAAAACCTCTCCGCCGGGGAGTTATTCATTTTTATTACTGTAGCTCCTAGGAACCCCAGTGATGGATCAGAACCCCGTTGTGCTAGGAACTGTACAAACGCAGAACAAAAAGACTCCTCAGCCTCATTTTACAGATGGGGAAACTGAGGCACGGAGTGATTTTTTTTTTTTTAAATGACTTGCCCAAAGTCACCCAACAATTCAGGGCTGGAACAACATTCACCCAAAAGTGCCAGTCCCACCCAGTCCCCCACCCCTCATATAACATCAGTATTAACCGCACACAGATGTAGAAGTGGTGTTTAATACAAGAGATGTGGGGATTAATTCTCTATTGCCTTATGCCTTGTGTCATCATGTGCCCCTGGATGGAAAACATTACCGAATCAAGATGGATGCAAAGCACCCCCTATGCGGCTGCATCTGTGATCTGGCAAACAAGAAACCCGAGTACCTTTCACAGCTCTGCCATAGAATATCAGAGTTGGAAGGGACCTCAGGAGATCATCTAGTCCAACTCCCTGCTCAAAGCAGGACTAATCCCTGATTTTTTTTGCCCCAGATTCCTGAACGGCCCCCTCAAGGACTGAACTCACAACCCTGGGTTTAGCAGGCCAATGCTCAAACCATTGAGCTATCCCTCCCCCCCTCTGCAGACTTGCTGATCAACGTAAGTATTAAGATCATTATTCTTTTATTAATAATAATAAACGTCCCATGGGGCTGCTTTTGTGTTTATGGTTGGCCTTGCAAGCAGGGTTTGGGAGGTAGACTTGGCTAACAGGTCCCAACCTACACTGGCCAAGTGAGGCAACCTCTCCAGCCTCATGGAGATAAGTTACGCCGGACAGGCCTTTGCCTGGCACGGATTGTCGAGAGCATCTGATGCGGTTGTGATCTGATGTGACTGAGGTCTCTTTAAGCTAGGGTGACCAGATAGCAAGTGTGAAAAATCGGGACAGAGGATGGGGGGTAATAGGAACCTATATAAGAAAAAGCCCCAATGTCCCTATAAAATCGGGACATCTGGTCACCCTACTTTAAGCTGGACACCCACAGCTTACTAATTACCTGGTGTCCACCTCATTCCTGAGACCCCCAGGCCAATACTGCGTACACCTGAATATCAACAATGCTCCGTGGTTTTGGCAGGCAGTTTGCTCTTAGGGCGATAGCAGTGCATGGGCAGTCCTGCCCTGTCACAGAACTTCAAACATGCCAGGCCCTTAGAGTACACGGGATGTTTACAGTAAATATCCCTATCAGCTTTACTCTGAAACAGGGCACTTAAGCTTAACCATGGAAAAGTTTGTCATAACAGGGGCTTGTAACAAATATAAATAGACACACACGTGCAAGGACCAGAGGGCCTCAGTTCTGTCTTATGCATATGCTAAAAGTTAAGCACATGCTTAAATGCTTTCTGAACCTACAAGCATATAAGAAAGTACATAAATGCCATCCTAAAAAGGGATGCTTTTGTGAATCGGGGCCAAACTGCAGAGCCAGCAGAGAGGAAAGCCCAGAGTTTATACATTGTTTATTGTCTATGTCCTCAGACGTTTTCCCCTGCTCTAGCTGCTAGCTGCTAAAGCAGCTGTTTTGCAACTTCCGGAGGATGTCAAACCCTTTTCTATTTCTATTTCAAACTCCCAGTCCCCTCCCCACCCCCACATCCCCTCCAATCAAATGCATTTACGGAAAGGTTAATTTTTTGCAGGGAGGAAGATGGTTCAAAGGCTACAGGTTTCCCAGATGTTGTGGCCAAAGATTCTTCTAAAGTGACCAGCGATTTAGATGTCTAGATCGTTGTGGTGCCCTGCTTGAGACAGCTTGAAGGGGCCTGCTTTTCAGAAAGCGCTGAGCATCCACCACTGGAAACATCAAGCCCCATCATGATACTGACCTCTTTTGTGAAGTGCTTTGAGATCTGCTGATGAAAAATGCTACACAAAAGCTGGGTGTTATCACAGTTCTATTTAAGGTGTCTCAGATGAGTCACCCAAAGGCGAAGGCACCTGAAATCCCTAGCCACTTCTGACAGCCTTGGCCACCACGTATCTTCTTTTGCCCAAACACTACAAAGAAGGGAGCAGTATGCAGCAAAAAGTGCTGCAAGAACATCAAAAGCCAGATCCTCAACTGGTGTAAATTGATGCCTCTCTGCTGATTTCAGTGGAATTACACTGATCTACACCAACTGAAGCTTCTGGCCCCAAACCCGGATTTATCATCACTTCAGTTGAATTGGATCGTAGAACAACACAAGTTAGAAGTAAGTAGGGACCTGCGAGAGTGCAGACCGACTCTCAACCGGTGCAGGATGGTTCTGTCCATTCATAGGGCCAGATCCTTGGTTGATGCAAGTGAAGAGCCATGCCGGTTTACTCAATCTGGGGATCTGGCCCCTTGTGTTTTGTCCGGTTTAGTTTTAAATATCACAAGCAATGGAGTTTCCACCCCTGCCCAGGAAGCTCTCCTGATATTCAGTCTAAATCTTCCCTCTTAGCATCAAGCTCTAAGGAACGAGTGGGAGAAGTGTCAGGCAGAGTCTGCCCCCAGCCTTGCACCAGGCCAGCCGGCCATGCCATCTCCTCTGTTTCAGAATGGCAGCATCCCATGCCAATGCTCCGGAAGAGGGGAGATGGGGAGCGTAAGGTGTTGGGCTGAGCCTGGGGCACTTAACAAAGAGTTAAATCTCAGAGAAGTAATCCAGCCAAGAAAAAGATAACGGTGGGTTTGGTTGGCTGGTGTTCCCCCCACACTTCCTCTCCAGCATGACCTTCTCCGCCTACTATTGTTATATTGGCCATAAAGCCAGGAAGGAGCACTCGCAAAGTCAACACCGCTTATCAGACCTCAACTTCGGCAAATATTCGGACAATCACTCCCCTTGTCCTTTCGTCCTGGGAGCGAGTTAGAAGCCAACAGGCTCAATAAATGTACCTGGACAAAACTTCCCAACAAGGGAGACTTACGCCTCCGCTCTCCCTGAGTCCCACCCACTCTCTAGGCCTGCTGCAGATGCCAACTTAGATGCCCATTGATGGTCCCATCTCAACCTGGCACTAGAGAGGTGCAGCACCAGCTGAATCCTCCCCTTTATCCTCCCTACTTGGAGACCAGCACTGTGGCCCTCAAAGGGGAGGAACCACAGGCCAAAGAGCCTCAGTCAGAGAAAGGGAGGCAGGGGAGTTGCAAGCAGATGGAATTTAGGGGATAAGTGATACAGAAGTGAGGGGAACCCACTCATAAAGAAGAAGGGGCTGGCTGAGTCTCACAGTCTGCTGTAGTTTGCGTAGGGATCTGGATTCTAAAAAATAAAGTGGTGTTAAATTGCAACCTTCTAGCAAGAGTATTTTATGGTTTTTATCTAACGTCTCCGTGCATGTGCTGGGAACACAACAATCCCTAGTGTTGGAGTCTCATAGCTGTTCAGATTAGAGACAGGGCCAGCCCTAGCTCACAAGAACCAAAACCAGAGTGAGACAAAGCAGGCTGCTCCCTTAGACAGAGAGGCACAAATCACCTCACCTTGCTAGGCTGTCTGCAGACTGACTGCTGAAGACCCAGATTGCACACTTCCCTACAGAGCCCCCTAGGCTGCAAGCAGGACCAGGAAGACCCCCGAGAATTTAAAGCTATGGTTTATCATTTTAACACAGTTTTCAATACACCACAAGATTAAACTTCCCCGGCCAGGAGGAAAGTGTAACCCTTGCTAAGGCAGAACGGCTCCATCATCTTCTGATGGCCAGACTCACGTATAGAGGTTATGCTATTGACTCTGAGCTAACAGTGCTGATCTTTTAGGGTAAAGAGTAGACGCAGATGCTTTTGCATCCGGAGGTCCTGGGCTTCATCCCCGCAGATGATCTTCCCTCCCAGGGGGATCATTACACACATATCCTGGCACCGGGCTTGCTCCTGAATGTGGACATTTGTGCTCAGCCCTCCAGCCTATTAGTTACTGTTTATACTAGGAAGGGGAGTAGAGGATGAAGGCATTTGGAGGGTGAGATGGAGCAACTCCAGGGAGGACCTGACGAACAAGGAGGGTGATGTGGAACAGATGCTGGAAAGGATAGGGGAGCCAGTGGAGCCATTTGAAGGACGGAAGGGGGAGACGTGTTTGCAGTTCCTCACAGGGAACCGGATTGGTTTGATGCCAGGTCTGCAGCACAGCGAGGCAGTCACATTCCTGAAGGGAGAGCTTTGCCAGGCAGTGATTTATTTTGCTAAGAGGGCACATTGCACAGAGCAACCTTTACACCACCACGGGAGAAGAGAGTGAGCTTTATGGCTGATGCATGCTGTGTTCACCCAGCCTCTGGGAGGATCAAGACAGACAGCCAGGCACTCTCCTCCCTGCAGCAACACTTCCACGAAGAGTCAGAGTTCCATCTTGACTGCATGTTCTTTGTCTGAGGACACGCCTAGCAGCTGGACAACATGGTCTGCTCCTGGCCAGCAGGCATCTGATTTACAGCTTCACCTGACTGGCGTCAGCGAGAGGGTTGCATGTTCCGGATGAGCCAGCTGTTTGGATTCCAGGGCTCCAGGGAGCTTTGCATAACGTGGTGAGCCTTCCCCTAGCATCTGCCCTGGAAGCCAGGAGGGAAGACATGGCGAGAGAGGGTACATACACTCTGCTGCTCCAGCGGCCTTCCTTTGCTTGCTCCCTGTGAGCAGTGGGATAAATGCACATCTGGAACATCTCAAGCCTGCAAAAGAAAAACCTACGACACAGGAACACAATCTCCCTCCCTGCACAACGCCAGCCCTGCTTGACCTCGTCTCTCCTGTTATCTCAGAGCCCCCATCCTTGCATACTCTCTGTAGAGGGGTTCCGTTCTCTGTGGCTCATGTTTGAACCCCGATTCTCAGGCTTTCCAGACAGGCACACAACTCATCCCCAGGCAGGGTGCATCACTGGGATTGAGTCACAGACTTCTCAGATTGAGACAGACACCCTGGATTTTCCTTTTAAATGGGTAGGATGGTAACACTTGTGAGCAGGGGCCCAGTTTGATTAATGTAGGCCCTCCATCTATGCAGAGCAGCGAGGAGAAATGAGAAATAGTTTGCCAACGACTATGGTTATTTGTCTTTGCAGCTCCTAGTACAATGGGTCCCTAATCGCTTGCTGAGATCCCTACATGCTACTGGAACAAGAATACATACATACCTGATTACCGGTCTCCTGAACCAACCTGTCCCATGGCAGGCACAATTTTAGTCGTAGCCAGTCTTTCGAACTAAGTGGGTTTATTCTCCTTCCTACTGCAAATGTTAAATCCCTACTCTTTTTATACCCCCCCCACTTCCTTATACTGAGGTAGTATTTCATAATATATCGCCTCTATATAGAATACATTCATTTTCATCTTCCTTGTGTCTTTACTAATGTGCTCAGGTGTCTCTCTCGTCTTTTGACATCACTGGTTTCCTGCATTCCTGAGGCGTGTAATGACTGACGTGGCAATACAAGACAGGCTTATGGTTTTTGGCTCACGCAGCATTTAGAAACACAAGTTCATCTTTGTTTTTGTTCAGGAAGCACCTAACACAAAGAGGACACACGACAAATAAGGTCGCATAGCAACTCTGGTAGAGCTGGGAACAGAACCCAGTGATCCGACTTCCCAGTTTCCTTACCGGACCACACTCCCCCGGAATGCATAGCAGCTGAAGCCGAAATCTCCACCCCCTTCCCTCAGAGTTTTCACCCAGCTCCTGGTTTTTGTGTCGCCCGCTGTTACCATGATGACACTCCCAGTTAATTTCAGACTGGCTGGCAAAATGGGACTGATGGCCAGGTGTTTGCACATCTGGAATGACATGGGTAAATGTCCTAAAAATGATCAGCTTTGGCGCTTTTCATATATTTGCTGAAACCCCCCCCCCGGTTTTTTGGAAAATAAATGCTAGAAACAAAATGCCCAAACAAAAGGCCCAAGGAGCCAGCAAGTCAGGATCAATGTATCTTTGTGACGATTCTCTTGCTATTGTCACTCACTTTATTTGAGCCTCACTTTATTTGAATTGAAAAATGTTCCAAAACGCCATCATCACCTCCTGCATATTAATGACCTCATAACTTGTTGCTGTGGAAACGAGGGTGATAAAAGGCAGGTGCACAAGGTAATGGCAGGGAAGACAAGTGACTGAGAAGGAGAGGAGCATCGTGTGGTCACAGGATGCACCTCTTACCTGCTTTTGAAGTGATGGCGAGCTCTTTAAGGAGCTTGCTATGTAAAAGAGAGAGTTTTGCTTCTTTCACTGGTGGTACAGTCATAAGTGCTGCTGGGGGAGTTGGGTTATGGGGAAAGTCTTTCCAAGACCTTACAAGGCTAAAAATAAAGATCCCACTGGTGGATCAGCCACGCAATTTTTCTGGGGGACGAACATGAGAGGACCAGGAAGGAAGGATGCTGCAGAAAATCTTGCTCATTGAGGCTTTTGCTTCCCAAAGGGCTGCCCCTCTCTTTCTCAGAGGGCATTGTTTGCACCCACAAAATCCAGGTCCAGATTGTACAAGCAGGTGCAAATCAGGACAGTAGAGATCCAAAAATGCTCAAGTTTATGCTCTGGTGCAAATTACACCTGCCCAAAGAAGGGCTGGGTTTCTGCTGTTTGAAACTTTTCACGTTAGTTATTGCCCCCAGTGGCCAGCATCAGTGAAAAGTCCCACTGAAACATTAATGTCCATACACAGCGAAGGTCTTGTCTGAAACACCCACAAAACTCTATTTCTCTGTGTAGACAGCACAGAAGGGCAGGTTAGACCCTGTGGGTATTTGAACATGCTACTTGAGAAGTATCTAGATCCTCCAGGCATGATGCTTAGATCACTAAGACATCCCCTCCAGCACCACTGTGTGCTATTGCTCGAGAGAATATTTTGCATTCACAGAGCAAGTCAGCTGCCAGGTTCCAAACCTCAGTGAAGCCAAAAGAGAACCCAGTTACTAATAATGAAATAAAAGAAGCTACGTGAGCTCGCTTTCCTCCCAGAAATGTTAGCTGGCCACATTTCCATGGGGCCGGACGAGTTGGCCACATTTCCATGGTGCACAAGTCCATGGGGCCGGACGCGTTGCATTCGAGAGCGCTAAAGGAGTTGGCGGCTGTGATTGCAGAGCCATTGGCCATTATCTTGGAAAACTCGTGGCGAACGGGGGAAGTCCCGGATGACTGGAAAAAGGCTAATGTAGTGCCAATCTTTAAAAAAGGGAAGAAGGAGGATCCTGGGAACTACAGGCCAGTCAGCCTCACCTCAGTCCCCGGAAAAATCATGGAGCAGGTCCTCAAGGAATCAATCCTGAAGCACTTACATGAGAGGAAAGTGATCAGGAACAGTCAGCATGGATTCACCAAGGGAAGGTCATGCCTGACTAATCTAATCGCCTTCTATGATGAGATTACTGGTTCTGTGGATGAAGGGAAAGCAGTGGATGTATTGTTTCTTGACTTTAGCAAAGCTTTTAACACGGTCTCCCACAGTATTCTTGTCAGCAAGTTAAAGAAGTATGGGCTGGATGAATGCACTATAAGGTGGGTAGAAAGTTGGCTAGATTGTCGGGCTCAAAGGGTAGTGATCAATGGCTCCATGTCTAGTTGGCAGCCGGTGTCAAGTGGAGTGCCCCAGGGGTCGGTCCTGGGGCTGGTTTTGTTCAATATCTTCATAAATGATCTGGAGGATGGTGTGGATTGCACTCTCAGCAAATTTGCGGATGATACTAAACTGGGAGGAGTGGTGGATACGCTGGAGGGCGGGGATAGGATATAGAGGGACCTAGACAAATTGGAGGATTGGGCCAAAAGAAATCTGATGAGGTTCAATAAGGATAAGTGCAGGGTCCTGTACTTAGGACGGAAGAACCCAATGCACAGCTACAGACTAGGGGCCGAATAGCTAGGCAGCAGTTCTGCGGAAAAGGACCTAGGGGTGACAGTGGACGAGAAGCTGGATATGAGTCAGCAGTGTGCCCTTGTTGCCAAGAAGGCCAATGGCATTTTGAGATGTATAAGTAGGGGCATAGCGAGCAGATCGAGGGACGTGATCGTTCCCCTCTATTCGACATTGGTGAGGCCTCATCTGGAGTACTGTGTCCAGTTTTGGGCCCCACACTATAAGAAGGATGTGGATAAATTGGAGAGAGTCCAGCGAAGGGCAACAAAAATGATTAGGAGTCTGGAACACATGACTTATGAGGAGAAGCTGAGGGAACTGGGATTGTTTAGTCTGCAGAAGAGAAGAATGAGGGGGGATTTGATAGCTGCTTTCAACTACCTGAGAGGTAGTTCCAGAGAGGATGGTTCTAGACTATTCTCAGTGGTGGAAGAGGACAGGACAAGGAGTAATGGTCTCAAGTTGCAGTGGGGGAGGTTTAGGTTGGATATTAGGAAAAACTTTTTCACTAGGAGGGTGGTGAAACACTGGAATGCGTTACCTAGGGAGGTGGTAGAATCTCCTTCCTTAGAAGTTTTTAAGGTCAGGCTTGACAAAGCCCTGGCTGGGATGATTTAATTGGGGATTGGTCCTGCTTTGAGCAGGGGGTTGGACTAGATAACCTCCTGAGGTCCCTTCCAACCCTGATATTCTATGATTCTATGATTTTTCTGTGCCTCCATGGTCCCCAGGTAGCTGAGTGCTGAGGATAAGGGATGTGTGTCTTGCTGGTTGCAGCTCAGGAAAATGAATGTTCTCTTTGGAAATATTTTCCTTTAAGAAGTTGGGGTTTTTTTACACAAACAAAAGCTCTAGATACACAAGTACTGCAATATACTCTACTAAAGGTCCTGAGCTCTGCCATTAGACATCCTAGCACCCAGTCAAACCAGACAAGGATCATACCAGCTGCTCTGCGTGTGGAATTCAAAATGCCACCTTTCCACGGCCTCTGTATCATGTGTATTTACTGCAAATAAACGCCCCCCTCCCCCCCCACACACACACTGTAAGGCATTCCCCCCAAACTGGGTAGCACACACAATAGTGCCAAAGAAGCATAGAAGTGGGAGTTAGGGTTCTTGGGTTCGATTCCCTTACTCGCTGTGTATTATTGTGCTCCCAAAGAGCCCAGGACCCCACTGCACTCTGTGCTGAGCTCACGCAGAACAAAAGTCCCCAAGTCTTTACAATGTAAGTATAAGACGAGAGACAACGTATGGAAACAGGCAGGCCGATGGGACTGTCCCAGGGAACAATGAGAGAACACTGCTCGCTCTGAGAGGCAGTGGTCTCCATACACCAGCAGAGCACCTCTTGTCGGGATGTTTGCAGGCACCATGGTAAAGCAGAAATTTGAGGATGGTTTGGAAAGAGGGTAAGTTATGTTTGTGGGTGTTTCTGGGCAGCTCCTTCCAAGTGGAAGAGGCTGCCTGGAGGCTGGCAGCATGGACCAGCCAGAGGCAGGAGTCAACCTCTCGATAGTGAATGAGACGATAGGGAGGGCGGGGTCAGGTTGTGAAGGGCCTTGGAAATGAAGACAAATAGCTTTGGTTTGATGCAGTAGAGGGAGCCAGTGGCCATAAAGCGCTATGGGATGGTCAGAGATGCCCAGACAATGTACCGAGAGCACATCATTAGGGCATCTAGGCCACCATGTCCCCAGCTAACCCAGGGTTCTTCCCTGCTATGTGTTTTCTAGTATTTTATCCAAGACATGGTGATGAAAGTGCTTGGAAGGGGAAAACAATGCCTAGTCGTCATGTGACTGGGGCCGTCCTGCCAATGGCCAGCAGGGGAAATGGTATGTCCAGCTGCAGAGTGATCTCTCCCTGGTCATTCCTCCCCATCTCTAGTCACTGGAGCTCGATGTAGGGCCAGCCTTGGAGAACCTGCCCCAGGCCCACTCTGCCCACCTTCGATCCAGCCTGCCAAAACCTTCCACAGCCAATCAGTGACAAGCAACCTGCTCCTTTTCCCAGCTCACTTCTTTGCACCTGGGCCAAGGCCTGAGCCCAGCTGACCGCACCCTGTGTGATGACATGTCTGGCCCCCTGCTCCCTAGAACCTCCCCCGTCATCACGCCCTGGACATCTCACATCACGCTGGAGCCCTCAAAACCTCTGGCGAGCCTGGCTGCATTACTCCTTCAGGATCCAGAACCTCCTCGCTCCAAGTGGGATTCCTGGGTATGTCTGGAAAACAAATGAACCGTAGGGGAGGTATTTGTGGCAGGAGTTTCAGCACGGCTGAGCATCCACATCTCTATTGTTTAACCTGAATTGCAGTAGCACCGAGAGGTGCCCGTTGAGATTAGAGCACCACTGGGCGAGGCGCTGTACATCCCTAGCATAAGAGACAGTCCCTGCCCGCAAAAGCTTGCAACCAAAATAGACAAGAGAGGGAAGAAGTCAGAGTGGGGAAGGTCACCCAGTAGGCCGGGGCAGAGGCAGGAATATTAGCCAGGTCTCCTGATTCTCAGTGCCGTGTCCCATTCATTGGATCATGCTGCCTCACCTGTTACAAGTCCATGGGAGCTACCGGGGCTCCGCACCTCTGTGACTCAGCCCCGTAGGAAGTGCACTGGCTCTTCTCACACGGGGGATATTGCACACCTGGGAGGCACACTCTCTCTTCATACGGGCAGAGCTAATTACACCCGGGCAGGGGGGCCACGGCTATCGGGCCCCCCGGGAACGAAACAGGAGAATGCCAGTATTATTTTTTAATAACAAAGATCCAAATCCCACCCCACCCCCTATTAAATCAAGGCCCTGTGTAATGTACAGGCTAAGTATTAATGTTTCTTTCCTCTCTCGGAGTCTCTCTCCCAGCCTCGCTGGTGTCTGCCTGCTGACTGAAGCTGTCATTATCAGCTCAATAAATCTCTGGTGCTGGTTTTATTGAATCACTGCCTGAGGGGGAACAAGCCTGTAAAGGTTGAGGAGAGCAGAGCTTTCCCACGCCTAGGCCACGCTGCCTGAGCTCTCGGCAGAGCACATTCCGGGGCTGCCAGCCCTGGGCAAATGTTTGGACAGCCTTGAACAAACAGCACACCTTTAAAGAGGCCAGCATGAGATTTTTCCTCACCACCCGGCCACCCTCCCGTCAGCCACTGCCCCAAACGCCTGTAGCTCTGGGTGTGTGTGTGTTTATTTTCGACGGGTCCTGCCTTTCGTATTTAAGTTGAGCAGTTGGAGGCTCCGACAAAATATCGACGGAATGTGGCCACCAAAACGGGCAGGGCTATGTCCTGTGATGTGTTACTGATGGAGTAAGGGGATGGGGGTGGGGAAGGGAAATTGGGCTTTTTCTACCCAGACTTCAACAGGTAGAAACCAGCCAGCAGGGATTTGCTTGGGCTGGCCCCATTCCAGAGTTTCGTGGTAACCGGTGGATGCCAAGGTATTTTCCACAGTGGGGTTCCTGCCTATCACGCTGGTGTCAGGTGCCAGAGCAACCGCGGATCAGACTGGACTCTTCTGTTTATCCACAGAACTGCTCCCGTCTGTGCACAGTTTCCCCCATGCTGCCTTGCTAATGGGTCTCGACCCTGACCTATAAGGATCTCGGCCAGGGAGGGCAGTTCATTGTTCCTGGCCCATTCCAGAGTGACGTCCCACTGGCTAGACGGTCCCAATGGCCTTTACACTGAACAATCGGTAGCTCAAAAGCTTTCTTTGACGCAGCCCCTGCGATGCAGGAGTTCCGCGTAGGCATGGGGCAAGGAGGGAACTCTGCTAATTGTCCAAGTCTGCTCAGGGTGCCTGGCCAGTAGAATCCGTAACTGGGCCAAGAGGGAAGAAAAATATGATGGAGGTAATAGCCACTTCCAGCTGAGAACAGCTTAGCACAGCTCCCACTGGCTCGGCGAGACAGGCTTCCCTTTTGATTACTAAGCAAAAATGGCATCTATTAGGGTTTTTCCTTTCTGTTCTAGGCAGGCCATTTCCACAGTGAGTCCAGCCAGGGGCAGGGGACTCCAGTAATTACCCGAGTTACTTTGCTTGGAGTTTGTGGTGAGCCACCCCTCCCAGACGCACTCTGCTTTCCAGCGACACCACACAGATGGAGGGGCATTTAACCATTTCAGCCGCTTTCCGTGACTGACCAACAAGGGAGGCTAACGTGGGGGCTCTGTCGGCAACAGGCCACATGGGGCAGAACAGAAGCACAGTCATAGGGCAGGAGAGAAGCTTGGAAAGGATTAATAGACCAGACAGCTGCCTGCCTGCTGAGTTCTGGGAATGTAAAACACTGCAGCCCTCTCAACAGCTCCTAAACTCTCCCCCCCCGCCTCCCGGACTCGTTTCCTGTTGCTGCTTTTCCAGTGCTGAGATGCTTGGGTTCCTGTGGATACCATTTGGATAGGTTCCAGAAGTTAGATTTGTCTACTCGATCTTTCCTGTCAACGGATCGTTAAATAAGGGGCAGAAGTGCTCTGTCCCCTACATTTTCATCACCAAAGAGCTAAGTGAAAGTCCTGCTTTTGGACACAAGTGACAATTAGTTTGATGGTTTCACCCTCCTAACACCTTAATCAGTGTTGGCCCAATTAACAAAATCATTGCACACTTTGGGGTGACCCATGCACCACTGACATTCTCTGCTCTGCAGAGGCCCAGTATTGGAGCGGCAGAGGATGCTGCAGGGCTGTGCAGAGGCAGAGCTGTGGGAGGGGTCCAGGAATGGAACAGGAGTGCAGCAGGTCAGGACAGCGGTGAAATGGCAGAACTTTATGGAATCGCACAGGTCATATGCTGCAGGTCAAGGATAAGAAAGGTGCATTGGCAGAGCTGTGTGGGCAGCCTAGGATTGAAAGAGCAGGGAGTGCATGGGTTAGGATTGAGGTGCATCAGCAGAGCTGTGTGGAGACCCGAATACCTTTGGCTGCTGCAGAAGAGGATTGAGGTGCATCAGCAGAGCTGTTTGGTGACGCTGGGAGCTGTAAGCACGGCCAGTCAGGAATGAAGGTGGAAAACAAAGTCCATAGCTGAGTATAAAGTTCATTACACATTGAGGAAAAGGAGGTTGCTTCTGGCTCAGAAAAACCTCAGAAATCGGTAGCAGTTCCATTGAAATCACCACTTTTTAGGCAGCAGCTGAAGGGAAAATTTTAGAATTGATCATGTGGAGTTGTTCCCCGATCCCCACTCACACACCATTCATAGCTGCCTCTAGGGCCTGTCCATTTTATGATGGCTGGATCTTCCCTCTGTGGATGGAACGAAACGGAATGGGTTTAACATCCCTGATCTTTACAGTCCCATTGAATTGAATTGGGAGCACAGGAAATGCAGCCACAAACGTGGCATGTGTTAAGCGCTTGGAAGTGGTGTGTGTATTATTAACAACAACTATTATTAAGAACAGGAAGGATGCAGGTAGGGAGGAGGCATTAGACAAATGCACAGCAGAGTCAATGAAGCTGAAAGGGCTTTTGCCAACAGATGGGTTCCCACAGCTGCCAGACAGGGCATACAGCGCCTTACAGAGAACAGGATGAAGGGCTGCAGGGAAGGGTTAATACTGGGCAAAGAGGGACCACGCTGCAGCGGCTCTGCAAGTGCACTGACCTCACAGGCAGGAGCATTTGCAATGTTCAGCAAGACCAGATTTTTTTTGTTTTGTTTGCATATTAATATCCTCTCCCCCCCCCCGGGTGCATTTATGATGACTGCAAAGGGCTGCAGCTCTCCGGTGCAAACCAGTGCCTGTCTCCGTACTGGGGAGCGGGCGGGCGGGCGGGGGGGAGCTCCCTGTTCCGCAGCACGCGCCGCAGGCTGGGCAGGGCCACGCGACCCAGCCGGCTGGCGCTGTGCAGGCCCGGCGGCCGCAGGAGGAAGGAAAGGGCGGGGCCCGGGGCTCAGCGGCGGCGGGCGGCGCGCGCCGCGCTCCCCGGGGAGCGCTCGAGCCGGCGTGGCTGAGCGCGCCCCGTGGCTCCGCGGCTGGCTCCGCGGGGGGCTCTCGGCGGCGCTGGCTGCGCGTGTGTTTGCAGTTGCAACACCTCCCGCTGCCGCCTCACGCGCCTGCACACTCACAGCCGCCGCACGGGGGGGGGCGTGCCCGCAGACACGCCCCCACCTGCCGCCCACACGCTCTGGCACACGCGCGCACGGACCCTGGCATGCGTGTGCCCCACGTGCACGCTCTGGCACACGGCCGTACAACTGTGGCACCCATGAACCCCGCACACTGGTGCCCGGTGCACACACCGACTCACACCAGTACACTTGCACCCACAATGCCACCCCCTCCACCAGCCCACGAACCTCACAGCCTGACACCCGTTCACTGGCGCATCATGTACACGCCCAACACACTCACTAAACACACACGAATGCCTCCTCCCGCTTCTCACGGCCCGTTGGTTTCCTCTCTTTTACACTCCAAAGGGGCTTTTCCACAGGGGAATACGTCAGTATTGTCAACCCCAAGCATTGAAAAAAGATAATCGTGAGTTGTGTCCCCCAAAATAGTGAGAATTTCTTTTTAAAAATATCACAAGATTAAATAATAAATTATTGGGAGTCTTTTGATTTGCTTGCTGGGGTTTTAGTCTCTATGATCCAGGGTTTCAGGCTTTGCTCTGCAGCCAGGAGGGCTAGAAACGTGTTTATTTTTAAATGAAAGCTGAGATTCTTTTGTAATCAAAGGACTCCAGGAGCTGGTGCTTTAAGAGAAACACCAAATATTCAGAGACGTGCGATAAAACCATGAGAGCTGACAACACTGGGTGTCCACTGAGTTTTCTTGCAGGGCTGGATAAGAGTTCATCCATTTCAGGGCTCTGGAGTTGAGGAAGTACATCTGGCTGTTTATCTATTCCAGTAGGGCCAACCTTATTCTTTCGAAAACAATGAGTCAGCCTCCTCAGAAGTTATGAGCTTGGCTTAAAAATCATGAGTTTTTTAAAAATCTGGGTCTTTTTTATTTGCTGTCTTATTTGTCAGCCTTTAGGGGGCACTCGGGACATGTTTTCAAGACTTTCTCTGCAGTCCTCAGGGTAAGAGTCTTGCTTATTTTTCAGTGAAAGCCGAGATTCTTATGAAATAACGTGACTCCTGGAGCTGAGGCCTTAAGAGAAACACCAAATATGAGACTTGGGATAAAATTGTGCGAGTTGGCAACGCTGCTCTTCAGGAGTCTGTGGTGGGCATCCCAGGCTTCCCCTTGATGTCTTTGGGCCAGAATGCTCCTGTTATGTTAAAAGCTGTGAAGGGAGAGGAAGGCTTAGGAAGGGTGTGTGACGTTCTGTACTCAGGGGAATACCCTGCACCCCCATGTTCAGCCTTATAATATGGTTGTGTGGTATCCAATGCAAAGTTTGTCATGTTGCGTGTCTTCGGAAGGCTCATGATGTACTGAGCATTGTTGTTATGGTAATGTTATAGTAATTGTGACAAAGCTCTGTCCTTGCCTCCGTGGGTCCCACGTTTCCTGGCGGATTTCACTAGTCTCAGAGGCTCACTGTGACCCTCCACCTAACCCTTCTTTCTCTAGAGACAAGGGTCACAGTCTACTGAGCCATTTTCATCATAAGCCAGCAAGGGAGGTGAGGAGAAGTTATTCTTCCTTGCACAGTCTCTGTTGTCTCCCAGTCTCAGTGATTAATCAGGGGGCAAAGGTGGGGGGGGGGCAGGGGAGAGCCCGGGCCCACCCTCTACTCCGGGCTCCAGTCCAGGGACCATAATAGTGTCAGCTATGGTAACTGACCTTTTAGAAACATGACATGTACAATTCCCTGGGCTACTTCCCCCACAGCAGCCCTCACTTCCTCAAGCTTCACTTCACCCTTACCTCAGGGCCTCCTTCCTTGTGTCTGATATGGTGTGTACTACTCAGTCTCTCCAACAGCGCAACTTCCTCCCACAGCTCCTGACATGCACACCCACCTGACTGACTGGGAGGCTTTTAACTAGTTTCAGCCAGCCCCTGATTGGCTTCAGGTGTCCCAATCAACCTAGCCTTCTCCCTGCCTTCTGGAAAGTTCTTAATTGGCCCCAGGTGACTTAATTGACCTGGAGCAGCTTCCATTTCACTTAACCTGGTACCAGGGATTTGTTTAGCCTGGAGCTAATATATCTATCTCCCACTACTTTTCTATAGCCATCTGGCCTTGCCCCGTCACATAATGTTATAGGTTGTAATTTCATGTATATAGTTATGAGGCTGAAAATGTGTCCTCAGGGCTTAAAGCAAGCCCAGGCAAAAACTCTCCAAGAGCAGAGAGGCCTCATCAGGGAATGTATGGGACAAACCCAGCCCAGCCTCACAGGAACAAAGGACACTGGTCTAGGCAACAACAAAGGATCTGTTGGACTCTCAGTGAGGCACTCCCCTTCTTTTGGTCAGTTTGGGACTGCAATGAGGTAATGCTCACCTATCTCTGAAGGGGGTGTGTGTCTCAAAGTGAAGAGGGAAGAAAGAACATGATAAAAGGGAGAGACGTTTGCCATGCTCTCTCTCTTCTACCTCCATCTACAGACACCACCACCAAGCGGCCGAAGCACTGATCAAAGGGGAGAGCCTGGCTGAAGGGCAACCAGCCAGCCCGTGGTGAGACGCATCTAAGTTTGTAAGGGCGCTGGAAGTGTTAAGATCAGCTTAGAATGTGTTTTGCTTTTGTTTCATTTGACCAAATCCGACTTGTTGTGCTTTGATTTATAATCACTTAAAATATATCTTTTATAGTGAATAAATTTGTTTATTCTACCGGAAGCAGTGCGTTTGGTTTGAAGCGTGTCAGAGACGCCCCTTGGGATAACAAGCCTGCATATCAATTTCTTCGTTAAATTGACGAACTCATATAAGCTTGCAGCGTCCAGCGGGCATAACTGGACACTGCAGGATGGAGGTTCCCAGGGTTGTGTCTGGGGCCGGAGATATTGGCTAGTGTCATTCGGTTGCAAGTAGCTGGGAGCAGCTGACATGCCAGAGGCTGTACGTGAACAGCCGGGGAATGGGGGTTCTCACAGCTGAGCAGGGTAAGGCTGGCTCCCAGAGTCAAGGATTGGAGTGACCTAGCAGATCACCGGTCCGGATAACACCAGGGGAACATCACAGGGTGCTCTATTCCTCCCCCTGGGGCGGGGAGCGCCAAGGGGAGCGCTGCTCCCCCTCCTCTGCAAAAGCCTCTGGCTTGGGGGCGGGGGCAGGAGGGGCAGAACTGCCCCACAGCTTCCCTTCCCCCCAGCTGCTGTGGGGCTAGTCCGCCTCTTTCAGTGTTTGAACTACTGCTCCCTGATGGTCCACCCACAGGGGGAAGCGTGGGACACCCTCCCAAACCTTCAGCATCCCCGGGGGCACATGCAGGAGACATTATCCTCTGCTTGGAAGGCCTGGGACTTCGCCCCAGCTTGGCATCCCTCCCCTACTGCTTCCTGGCAGCAGGCTCCAATGCAGGTGTGCTACCAGGGACTCAGAAAAGAAAACTGCATGGTATCTCTGAGGTCAGTGGGTGAATGAGGCGTGACCCCCACCCCCTGACCTCATCCCCCTCAGCGCCTTTGCTATCCTATGCACAGCCTTCCGCACAGGCTTAGGATGGGGTGGCGTACACCCCCTTGTGCACCCAGAGGGTCCTCTGTACATGCATTCCTGGAAGTGTTCTTTGATGATGAGCCTGTGTGCTGGGTGCCCATTGTGCAGAGTATGGACTGCTCTGGCATCCCACGATCGGCTCTGGGTTGGAGCATGCATGGTTCATATAAGGTCTCAGTCTGGTTAACTGGCGCAGCTGCCCCCCAAAAGCACAGGAACCACTGGTTTACAACAGGAGACAGATACAATCATCTGTTTACGCCCCAGCCTTAAATTGTCCGTTAGCAAAGTGCAGACCACAAAATGGGTGGCCTCTTTCCTGGAGAAACTGTAAAACCTTTCTTAGTCCCTGCGCCAAAAAAGCAAACAAACAAACATGGCCAAGCATCAGGTTTCAAGGGTGCTTTGTCGTTCACAAGTAAAAGGGGGCACTGGGGAGAAAATCCTTCAAGCTGATGAAAGCCAGTCACGACAACAAGTGGTGGGGGAACATAGCGATGTAATTAGGAATCTGAAATGTTTTAACAAAAGGAAAAAGCAATCAGCCAAAGGTAATTAAAATGGATTAAGCAAAGCAAAGTAATCTGAACAAAATGCTGACAACCAGCTCAGCAAATAGGACAAAGGAGGATTGCGACATGATAGGCACATGCCAAATTCGTATATGAATATGACTTTGCACTCCTACAAATCCTTGAGCGCAAGGCATTCTACAAACAATTAAGCCTCGCAGCATCCCCTGGGGAGGTAGGAATTATGCATAATTTACAGGTGGGTAAACAAAGGTTGTAAGTGATTTGCCAAAGGCCACACAGCAAGGCAGAGTGAGCTGGAAGTGGAGGCCAGGAGTCCCGACTTCCAGTGTCCTACTGTAATAAGTTAAAAAGGTGGCAGCTTAAGACGGTTTTAGCTTGCCCCATACATGGCATTGGTTCTTTTCTCCAAGCAGCAGGTTTTATTTTTAGCCTCTTGGTTTATCTCGCCAATGACAAACTTGGGTTTTATACTCGGATGTGGCCTGGCCAGAAGCCACTTGCGCGGGACGACTCCCCATGTTTAAGTGAGCTGGGTTTTGTTAACCGCCTTAGCCTTGGGGAGCTGTGGATTGCCTGCTTGCACTTTGAGCCAGGAGAAACCTCCAGCAGATGGTTTGTACTGAAGTCTTCAACATTCAACAGTAGGCAATATATAGAACTGAAGAGAGGGCCTTGGGAAAAGGAAAAGCTGTCTTGTATCTGTATTTTAAAAAATTAACTCATGCTGTCAGAATCTGAGTCAGGTTTCCGGGATACTGGCTAATACATTCACTCTGAGGGCTTAACTTCAGAAAATAAAAGAAGGATAAAACAAAAAAAAAGAACCCAGAGCTTTCTTTTTCCCATGGGACGCCGCATAAGCAAAGTCTAAAGAGCTCTGTTTGCCAAGGTTCTTTGACTCCAATTGCTTTTGGTTTAATGTGTACAAGGGGCAGGAGCTTTGGATTATGGGCAGGAATCATTGTAGCAAGAGCCTCTCTCTTCTTTTAGACCAGCCTATTTGCGTTTTAAAAAGTCATTTGTTTAACCTGTTGTTGGTCTCATTTTAACACACCTGCTGAAATGCAGGGCTGGGCAGTATCTTTTGTTGGGAAGGGGAGATTAGATGGCTGTTAAAGGGAGACTCATACTTTGACCTCTCCAGAGTGCAACTGAAATGCACCATCGATCACAGCGGGTTCAGACTAAGGTCCCGATCCCGAAGCTGACCCTGCTTGGGCCGACTTCGTGCAATGGAAAATCAGGGCTTCCATTTTCAGAAGGAGGCCCTAGTCTGCGTGTCTGAAGGCCTGATTTTCAAGGTGCCAAACACCACCCTTTCAAGTCACTTTGTAGGGCGGGTGCTCAGTCAGTCAGGCCCAGAACAGCTCAGATTGGCCGTCCAAAATTAGTGGACACTTTGGTGGGGAATTTAGTCCTAAATTTGTTTTAAAAAGCCCACCACCACCACGAAGGCAGGACAATAAGAGATGCCTTTAAGCTGTGCAAGAAGACTGGTGAAATTTGCCCTGCCCCAACAGCTCCATGACCCATTGGTTTTAATGGTCATTTAAGAGATTCAGAGCCAGTATCTCCAGCAGAAAGATGGCAGCAATCATCTGGGCTTAGACATTCATAGTTACAAACATATAAAAGGGATAAATCCTCAAGCTCCGTGGCTTAAGCCAACTGCTAGCTGCCCAAGGTTAGGAAGACGCTTCCTCTGTTATGCTGGAGGGGGTTTATACTATAATGGGTATTTTGTGGTGTTTCTCGTGGCGTCATCTGAAATAGCTGGTGCTGGCCACTGTCAGAGATGGAACTACTGTTACTACTGCTCTTATATAGTACTTTTCAGCAGCAGATCTCATAGCACTCTACAAAGGTCAGCATCATTATCCCCATTTTACAGATAGGAAAACTGACATGCCCAAGGTCCCGCAGCAGGACGGGAATAGAACCCAGGACTCCTGAATTCTGGTGATCTGCCCACTAGGCCAGGCTGCCTAAATGGACCATCAGTCTGATCCAGCTTGATGACTCCTATTTTGGTGAGAGAATGCGGTTTGGGCTTAGTGACCATGGAGCGCTTGTTCGCACAGGGCTGGGGAAAGGGGGAGATATACAGGGAAAGAAATACAGAGTGAGTAGGTATAGTAGAGAGAGAAATAAAGAATGCAGAGAGAGAAGGAAATGGAGGGCATGTTTGTGAAAATATAAATATATTTAATACTTTCCGGGGCTCAAGCCTGCAGGAGAAATTTCAGGCCAAGTGGAATTTGTAGGCACTTGCCTCAAGACTAGACCGTACAACGGAAAATCCTCTAACTAGGGAGTAACTAACGTGAGTCCATACTACAGACTGAGGGTGACCGAGAGCAAAGGCGTGTCGGTGAAGAAACGGCAGCCCAGCACCGCGCAGAGCCAGAGGGGTGGGTGCGGGGGAGCGAGGACAGAGGCTGACGACGTGCTCCGTTGACACACGACAGCGGCTCAGCTTCCCCGAGCTGCGTGGGCGGCTGCACAGGGCTGCGTGCCTGGCTCGCCCGTCCCAGACACGAAGCAGACCGCCTACCGCACAAAGCAAGCGGTCATTATGTGACCGGCGTTGGTACATCGCTCCGATTCCCTCCCTTCCCCTCCCCGCCGGAGCAGTCGCCAGCCACCCAAGTTCCTCTTTCAGTTATTTTTCAAAGGACTAAGGCCACCTTGATTCATTACTCACCGTGTCTGCATCCAGGCTGGGAGGGTGGCAGGGCAGTCAGGCGAGGAACACGAAATAATTAATTCCCAGTGGGCTAACAGGGGGCAGAGGCAGAAACTACAAGGAGAGGAAGCAGTTTGCTTACAGCCCACTCGACTAGGGCAGATGGTTCACAAGCCCAAGCAGTGCTTCTCCCCCCAAATCAGGATATAAACCATAGAGAACCCAGCCACCCCTGAAATAAAGGGGGAGAGAAAAGGGCTAAGCAGAATCCTGGAAACGTCGGTGTGTCTGGCTCGCAGGAGGTACCAGAAAGGATTGCAAGTCCCTGTGTTAGGATACTGGAGTTTTTTTTAAATCCAAAAGTGGCAGTTTTCATTAATTCTCCTAGTGTTAATTAGGGCAGTTAATTGAGCCTCCCTGCCCCCTTACAGGGTGGGGTCTACTCTGAAAAGAGTCTCTGTGAAAATGGCACCCCGGGTCCCCAGTGTTTGCTGCCAGGTCAGTGATGCCAGTAGCACATTTGTTCATTTCACAAGACCAGACGTTTTTTCTAACCACCGGCCCTGCAAACTCAGCCTGGCTTTGGGAGCGGGGTGGAGTTCTTTCCATCCTCCCCAGCGATCAGTGTTCTGCAGCCAGCATAACCCCTCCCCTCCGAGGGACGTGCGCATCCCCACTTACTTCACCATATGTCCTCAGTGACACTGAGGGACCCCATTGCCTCCAGTGGGCTTGCATGGGGAAGCTGAGTAGAACTTGGCAAACAAACCTGTTTCTGTTGCACAAGAAGATGTGCTGGCTCCACAAGGCTCACTGGGGTGAAAAGCAGTAAAAACCAATACCGGTCACTAAAATCAGCACACTCAGCTCTGAATACACACAGGGGCTAGATCTGCTGAGTAAAAAAGGGGCCATTTTTACATCTTCAACTCTGCGGAAGGGACCTGTGGCTTTAAAAAAAAGCCAGACCCTGACAAATTTGGGGGGAATGTGACCTGTCTTAGACAATGTGTTACCTTTCCAAGGAACGTTGACTTTCCCATTGATTGCCCTTCCACCCCTCCCTTTGGGTCTGGAAGGCAAACTGGATTGCAGCTGGACGGATCATTGGGCAGTAGACCAATAAGGGAAATGGGGATGGGGCAATAGATGGCTCTGCTGACGGGCAGAACCTCCCTTCCTCAGCTGTTAAGGATGTCCCCACGGGTAAACAAACTGATGGGTTTCAAAGGCTTCCCCATATGCCTGGTCTGCTGCATTTCTTTCGTACATGTGTGTGTATGTATATGCCTGTGCGTATGTGTGTGTATGTTAAAATATGAATTAGAACAGGCTCCTTGGGAAAGCTCCAAACATGTGACTCATGTCCTGTATCTTGAGTTGCCCTTTTGCACCTTCAACACTGATAGGCTTTTATGGCTGGAATTTGGTCCTCTCCCGCTCAGCCGCAACACTGACACGCATCCTGATTTGCTCAGGGTTTTATGGGAGGTCAACATGCACAAGGATACGGAGGCGTGTGGTGCGGAAGTCCACCCTGTACGATTGCAAGAAGCAACTGGACGTCTGAGGGACGGGTGACGGGATAGAGAGCCTTGCCCCTGTAGGTCACAAAGTCTGAGTTGGACCAAAGGTTCTTGCTATCTGGTAAATGTTCAGTTGTCTGTGGGGAATAGGTGGATGGTCTCAGTCCATTTCCCAGTGGACACATGTCTGCGTGCTGAGGAAGGTCATCTCAGCTGCCCTAATTGCCTCTCTTATGGTCAGTCTCAGTCAGCAGAGAGGCCAGGGACAGAATAAACCTTGGGGACTGAACTCTCATCCTAGGTGTGATGTGACCTCCTCCAGACTAGGGTTTGAGGTGGGAAAGCTACTCAGCCCTAGCTACCTGTTCTGTATAGGAAGAGACAGGTTGGGTCTGCAGGCCTGTCAATCTAGGCCCTCTCCCTGGAGCTCAGATACCCTTTAAACAGAAAAAAGAATGTGGCTGGAAACAAAGACATTTACTGCTATTAGATCCATGGCCTGACAAACAGCTGGTGGCCTGCAGGAAGCCTCATTAATGCTGCTGCTGTCAGGTTCACTTCATTGTTTTTAGTTTGACTTAATTGAGGAATAGGGGGGGACAGGATTTGGGGGGCAGGAGGGAGAAATACCTATTTTTTAAGCACGTCATTTTCCAGAAGAACCCAATGATGGCACTGGGGGCAGAGACTGGGGCAGGGGAAGCACATTTACTGAACCCCTGAGAAGCCAGCTGGATTTTAATTGAAATAACATGTGTATCTGGGACAGCAGCACCAGTGGTAGGCTGTGATTCTTGGATTTATGGCATCTCCTGGACTGGCTGGTTAAAAGAAAGAAAGAAAAAAAAGCAATGGTACAAACATTTAAGCAAGAGTGGCAATAAAGATAATCAGGGAGCTAGATTAGATAAAGAAAAAAAGATACATATTTTATATTTACCCCCAAACAAAAACCTCTGTTTGCTTCAAGTTAAGGCTGCTCCAGTGCTCGGCCAGTCCGTGGAAAATTGCCAGGGAAGGCAGCTTTCCTTCGCCGGACGTCGCACCCAAACGTCACCCTCACCAAATGCGCTCTTGGACGCCTCACCTGCCCACCACCAAGTTCCCTTGCTCGTTGGACACGGAATCAGCCAAAATGCATGTGTCAGAGGCCTCTTCGTGGAAGTCAAATGCACAACCTTAACTCTGACCGCAGCTCCTGGCTTGTAGGAACATGGGATCTAATCTGGTACGGCTGTTCCAATCTCTGACAGCAGCCAGAACCAAATGCTTGAGAGGAAAGAGCAAAAACTCTGCAACAGGGCTCAAAATATGAGTGTGAGTGTGCAAGAAAGAGCACCCACCCACCCACCCCTATACAGTCGGCCGGGTTTCCACTTTGTTACACCAGCTTAAAGTCCACTGACTTCAGGAAGTCACACCGGTATAAAAGTGGTGTAGTAAACAGAGTGAAGAATCAGGCCTTGTGTCCAACATGCATTTTGTGTGTGTACATCCATTTTAATATCACTTATCAACGGGTGCGGAGCATTCTTTTGAGCATTGCTGGGCAGAGACCGGATGGTGTTTGGCCACGTTTAATGCGCTTGCTCGTTTTTCTGAAGCTGCTTTGTACATCGCTTCAGCCAAGAAAGGGGGGGGGGGAAGGGAGAGAGAAAAAAAAGGAAGGAAGAAAAAGGGCTTTGTTAATTTTAATAGGGTGTGTTATGTTCCTCCTTCATCTCGCAGATCTGCCACACTCGGCGATGACAACCCTGCTTTATGGAGACCTCGTCTCCACTGCCCGCCCCCCCGCCAGTCTAGTTAAAAATCCCACACTGCATAGCAGAGAATAACTTACACTGCACTTTTGGCAGGCGAGGGTAAATGCGGCTCTGTTTTCATCGCGGAAAAGCCTCGGGGCGCATATTTTTGTAATTAGGCTTTTATGCTCAGCAGTTTTTGCAGCTGTGATGACACTTGGGTGTCGCCCCCTGGTTTCTCACGCTCTCCCTGCCAAACTGTGTAGCCGGCTGGTCAGCAGCCAAGGGCTGAGGTCGGTGTGTCAACCCCCACTCCTTGTGTACACACTGAAAAGAAGGTGCATTGCTAACTCGCTGGCTCATGGAAGTCAGCCATGGTTCCTTGTCAAGGTCATCACTCATGCCTTAGCTCACTCGACTCAACCTGACAGCGGGGAAATACATTAGAGACACTAAGCTCAGGGCTTTGCTGTTGCTGCTCTCTCTGGCCTTTCAGAGGCATGCTACCATTTATTTCTTCCCTTTCCTCTAGTGGTGCGGGAGCATCTCCTCCCTTTCCACCCACTTCCATGATTTAAAGCAGGTTTTCATCAGCCCCTGGGGACATATTTCCCCCTACCGTGCAGAGGTGCAGGAGGAGGAGGGTACGGGACCGCTTGGAACGTTTCCCATCTCCGAGGTGGTGCAAGTTTCCCTCCCCTCCTTCAAATCCACCCCACCCTGGGGAAATGGAAGACATAAGTTGGACGCTGACATGCGTGAGGCCTGTGGTCTGCCTCCCCACTCCCACCGGTGTGCTTTCTCCCCCTCAGCGGCAGGCCCGGAAACCTCACTCCAGCTGCAGCTTATTAAAGTCGGAATGTCTCTCCGGGATCAGACGAGAGCCAGAAGGATCATTAATAACAACTAACTATGCAGGCTTGCGTGCCAGGCCAGGCTGAAACGGCAGCACTCTCACACACAGGGGAAAAAGCCCACCACCGCCAGAGTTTTATAGCCTCGCTCCCTCCTTCCTGTTGCAATTACTTCTGTATCACCCATATAAAACCCTGGGTAAAGGAACAGGGGACAGGCTCCCTGGACTCCAAACCCTTCCCTCCCTCTCTGGGGACAGAAGGAATCCCCCCTCCCCCACCCCTGCCCCGAAGGAACAATAGATGTGTTCAAAGTATTAAACTTCACTGTGATGCAGCAAAGATAAAAATACAGTAGGAATCTGACCCTTCTCCTTACAAGAGGGATATTTATCAAACCAGACTCCTCCAATCATAGAAATGTCGGGCTAGAAGGGACCTCAGAGGTTATCGAGTCGTGCACTGAGGCAGGATTTAAGTATAGTTCATTTAGAAATGATGGAAGCTCAAATGCAGCTGGTTGAATTCTTTCCTAAGAGGCAGCGTGATCTGGTGGATAAAGGAACTGGACAGAGTTGAGCTGGGTGAATTTTTTCAACCAAACTTTTTTTTTCTCCCCGTGAAAAAGGCAGATACGGTGACACGAACGTTTGATGAATTTGTGTCTATTTCGCCGAATTGTTTTGGTTGGGGGGAGGGGGGAGACCCAACCAAAACCCCACAAACAAATTCTGAAGAAAAAAAAAATCAAACTCTGGTAGCTTCAAAATGAAATTTATTCAGAATGACTTTGTTTAGAAATTCTTTCATTTTAATTACATTTTAAAAACATGTTAAAAAGGCTTGAAATCCAAAGGAAATATTTTAGCCAAAGCAATTTTTTTTTTCAATTTGCTGAAAATTTCAAAAAAATATAATTTTTGGTTCAACGCAAAACAATTCCCCCCACCCCCAGAATTACCAGTAAACAAACAATTCACCCAGCTCTAACTGGAAACCAGGAGACCTGGGTTGTATTCTCAGCTCTGCCACTGACCCGCTGGGTAACCTTGGGCCTCAGTTTCCCTTTCCACCTGTCTTGTCTATTTAGATAGAGAGTTCTTTGGTGTAGGGATAATCTCTCACTATATGTACAATGCTCACAATGGGGCCTGGATCTCAGCTGGGCCTCTAGGCCCTACCACATACATAATTATTATCAGGGATAAAAAATCCAATAAATTTAGCCCTTTTCTCTCTTTCTGGATGCTTGGGAAGAGATCCTGATTTCTGTGAATGCATATATTGGGCCAAATTCAGACCTGGTGTAAACCAGATACACCTCTGTTAAAGCCACTTATGCCAGCTCTGAATTAGGCACTTTATGCATAAATATCCATCAAATAGTTTATAAAATTGATTTTCAGCCTACAAATTGGTAAATTACTCATTTTGACTATGTTCTGTTCGTTAGCTATGGTGGATAGTTGGTCACCTAAATCACATGGTATTATCTCTGCTCCTTGATTGGACATCTATAACTTTTAAAAATAAGAGACTAACCAATAGTGAACAATGCACTTTCAGCTACCAATTTGTGGATAAGTCATCAGCTGTGAAACTTTTGCAATTTATGAGCATTTTTACAAGTAAACCAGGTTGTACAAATACCCAGAAACAACCACTAGTCAGGACCACATCAAAGAAATACTAAACTCGTATCATCCATGTCTCCTCCTAGTGGAAACAACTCACAGAGCTCAAATATATTAGCTAATCACTTCAGTCAAAAAGGGATAATGATACCTACTTCTTAAACAGCACTTGCATCTCAAAACACTTTAAAAAGGTCAGTCTCATGATCCCCCTTTTACAGACGGGGAAACTGAGGCACGGAACGGTCACGTGATTTGCTCAAGGTCACCCATCAGTCCAGGGGTAGAGCTAGAGGTAAAATGCAGGGCTCCGGAGTCCTGGGCCAGTGCTCCAGCCACTAGGCCACACGACCTCTTCTCTAGCCCCTTCCATTCAGGCTTCTCAAAGCACTTTGTTGACCAGTGGAGTCCAACTGTCTCAGTCTGAGGACCAAACATGATTTCAAGGTAGTCAAGGGACCACAATTACTCCTTTAACTATTTCCCTAGGCTCAGGAAGAGCCAGTCTACACCTTATCCTGCTTTCCTCTCCCCAGGGTTCCCACAGAGGCAGCACTGGAGCAGCCAGAACTATTCTACCTCTCCCCTCTTCCCTGGTGCTGCAGGACAGGCAACAGCTGGCAGCTGGGGAAGGCCTCCCCAGAGGGAGTCAACCCCTTCTATTTAAATTGTAGGGCACAGCTCGGATCATATATTTTCATTTCGTGAGCCAATACAAATTTTCTTCTTGACACAGTCACCGGTGAGGTAGACATTTATGAGTCAACTCTCACCACCTCACCAGGCTGTAAGGAAAGTAATTCGTCTCTTCTCATTTCTCAGGCAGGGAAACTGAGGCACAGAACGGGAAGGTGGCACAGAGTCACACAGTGAGTCAGTGGCAGAGTGGGGAGTAGACTCTATAACACCTAACTCCCAATCCTCACGTGACAGCACGGTTTATCAAGGTCATTAAAAATACACACATGGGCACCTTGAAGAATGTCCCACATACTCATGCAAGTTTCATCCTAGAGTGTATTTTTAAAAAACAATTTATGTACTTCGGAAGTTTGTACAAGTTTACAAATCCTTGCCATGTAAATATCAGCAAACAAAACCATCATTCCAACACCTAGCTTTTGTTTAGAGAGACATTTTACAGGAATATAGTCATCTGGTCTTTCTGTTTAACAGGGTGGCACCATATTCCAGAGTGAGCATCATTAGAATATGTGATTTCTAGTGATCGCGTTCAATTGAGTGAAATGTCTGTATACCCATATTTAGCAGACCAGGCATGCCTATCAAATGTTAATGTTCAAAAAAATTGAACAGGTGTGCAGAATTTTTGCCGATGAACATACTTAGAGTATTGAATAAAAGGTAACTAAATATCTAAGTATCTATCCGTCCTCTGTTTGGGGTATGTAATTGATGTGTTAATTTTTTCAGAACCAGGCCCCCCTGTATTTTTGATAACCATTCCCCTGTAGTTGGCCTATTTTTCTTTTTTCCAATGAGCAGCTATGAATAGCCAAGCAGACGAGAGATTAATTCTTCATTTCCTCTTGGGTGACCATTTCCACTAGGAGGCTACACATTTCTTCCGAGAGTTTTTACACAGTTAAATAGCACAATGCCAGAGAAAAATAATTAGCAGGATGAGAGAGACATTTCAAAGGGGTGGTGGAAGGTTTTTCATAGGAGATTAGAAATAAAATGAAAAGACACAGGCATACTGTCTTGAACAGAAGTGGCTGCAAAGGCTCTCACTTGAACAATGGCCATATTGTGTGTAGGGACAGAGAGGAGGCCTGTGCTAGTCAAAAGGAAGGAGCAGAGAGAACGGAAGGATGGTCTAGTGGGTGCTAATCTGGGACTTGGGCGATGTGTGTTTAATTCTCTTCCTGTGTGACCTTGAGCATCCCCCGGGCCTCAGTCTCCCCATCTGTTAAATGGGAATAATGATACTGCTCTCCTTTGTAAAGTGCTTTGAGATCTACCTCTCCAGTGTCTTGAGAGGACAAATTACATTTATTAAAGGTGGTGAGCTGCTCAGATACGATAACTACAACAGTGGCCAGTTTTTCAGAGGGTGGTGCTCAACGCTTCCTGAAAACCAGGTCCCGTTAAGGTGTTTAGCATTGGGCACCCGAAACCACTAGTTTCTTTTGCAAATCTTGGCCAAGATAGGCACATTTTGACCATCTCATTGGGGCTCCCTACATATTCATCATCAGATATTTGCACTAAATGTAATGAGCGGGTGGGCAGGCAGGTGGGAAATATGGTGGCTCAGTTTGTTTTTTGTAGGAAAAGAGACATCACCCTCTCTGGGGTGGAAATGACTCGACGTCACTCGTCATAAGATCATTAGTGTCTTTGCTGTCTTAAAATCCTGACAAGTCAAACAGCTAAAAATGAACCTGCCACTCTGACACTCCCCAACGTGATTATGTCAAATTAAGTTGCAAATAAATTATGGAAAGAGAAAAAGGAAAGGAAAAAAAGGAGAGAGAAGAGATTTCAGGGAAGCCCATATAATTGGTTTGGGTCTTTTGACCCTGTCTATTATCAATGATCTAGGGCTCCTTCATTACCCAGTTCCACATGCATTGTAAGTGTTACATCTCTCCAGGAACAAACCTTGGGAGGCATTTAGAATCAGACAAGTATAAAAAATCCGCAAACTCCCTCAGATAAACTCCCTGGAGGATTCTGGTTCTTTGGGGCCACTCTCAGGCCTTGTGTTTGGCCTTTTTCATTCAGCGCAAGAATTATTGTCACTAGCCCCTGACCCTTCAAAAAGGCTTATTCAGAGTTCATTGGCGGTTAAAGAAATCACACAACCTGCTTGTTGCTGAGTGTGTGTGTGTGAGAGCAAGAGAGAGCCAAGTCCAGGAGATACTTTGTGAATTGTTCCTTTATACAAAGAATATTTAGCTGTTGTGATTTCTGTGAAACTCTTGTGTCCTGTTTATTTGGCAAGGGGCTGATTTTTTGGGGGGGGAGGGCTGGATGGGGAGGTTAAAACAAACCAAGAACCTCTGAGGTTTTGACACAGCCCATGTCTAACACGCTCTGGGGGCTTGATTTCTTTTCTGATTGGCACTGCTGTTAAGTTAGGCTTCAATTTCCCTGAATGCAGTTTGAGCTATTGTGGTGCCAGGACTGGGCCCTCTGCATGCTGTTCCAGGCATAGCTCCTAGAAAGAGCTGGAGAGATGCTGGAAATTAAAGTTATGTGTTGTGAGGGCTAAGCAGAGCAAAACAGCTGAGCACACCTCACTGAAATGATTGCATGAGAGGCGTGCTCCTGCTGAGTAAGACTGCATGAGCCCTTCAGCCGTCTTGAGAAGGAAGATGAACAGGATGGAGGGATACATAATACTCTTCCCCCCTCGCCCCCCGTGGTTGCACCTATGACAAGGGGAAACTTAAATTCATACAGCAGCCTGAGCACTTATCCCATCCCCAAAGTGTTCCGTTTGCAAGATGGCCATTTCATACTTCGAGATCTCATAGCATGAGCCCCTGCTGAGTGCTGGGGGCCATGAGGAGTTGCAGAGAGGAGTCATCTGGAGTTTCTGCAAAGACCCTGTTGGATTCTGCAAGGTAACTACAAAAAATCCAGCTGCTTTACATATAAGAGGGCTCTGACAAGGCAAAGTCTATGGAAGAACAAAAATGTCCAAAGTGCATGCCTCTTCCCACCTCAATCCACCATTGCGAGGGCACTGTCTCTGTATTTGTGAAAAGTACCTTCAGGGCTGGATGTTTTCACTGGCCTCATGAGTGTGTATGTTTCGAGGGGAAAGGTGTGAGCCAGCAAGAGCCACAGATTGCTTTTTAACGTTCTTTTATTAAACTAGTCTCAATGCTGATTAACGTTCTGGGCACTATGTGACTGACTCCCCATACCTGACTTCCTACTAATGGCAGCCACATAAGGCTTGGACTTAGTGCAATTGAGGCCACTACGCTCTGGATAAATGGCCCATCTAGTCTGTTTAAATGGCCCGTTTAGAGTTATTTGCATCTTCCAGGCTGATTCACAGCAGTTAACAAGAGAGGGCTGGTGTCTGCCAGCACAATTTTTCTACTTTGCTCACTTCAGCTTTGCTTCCTTGCTCTGTTGTGGTTGCTAAAGGAGTTCATACAATTTTTGGAAATGTTTTGCAAATGCAAACCTTACTAGCACTACCTGCTGTTGCTGTAGGGAAGTAATAATAATATTACCTAGCTTTGATATAGCCGTTTACAAAGAAGTCAGTATTATTATCCCTATTGTACAGATGGGGAAACTGAGTCACAGAGTTGGGGAAGGCACTTTGCCTAAAGTTACTGGCAAATGCAGGAATTGAACCCAGGAATCCTGAGTCCTACCCTACCGCCATATTGGCTAGATTACACTGCCTCAAGCAATGGTAAAATGGATTGAACTCTTTTTTTTTTTTTTTTGAAAGACAATTGTTTGCATTTGCAGGGTGTCTCTTCTTTGCTTTGTTTGGCAGGGGTCCAGTAGTTCCTCTCTTTTGGTTACTGGGGACTATTGTATAAGAATTATAATTTTCTCTTCTCTCTCCTTTCCCCCATCCCTGTCTTTGCCCACTATTACATTTTATTTATTAGCATTGAATTCATTACTTTCTACCTCAAACTGAGAACAACAAGAGTAGTAGCTGAATGTATCTTAGGTTTTTGTCTATTGGAATACATTTTTCCCAAGGGCGATGGTGGAAAGCACCTTGCTTGCGATGGTTAAAACGAGAGACGAGAGAGCACTGGAGAAAATACAGTAGAGACGAATCCTGCATTAGATGGAATGATGGACTAACTAGGTGATCTCATAAGGACTTCTCCATCTCTACCAGCTGTGTTCTGTGTATCAGCCTTCAGTGATCCAAAAGCTTGTATCTCTCAGGAACAGCAGCTGGTCCAGTAAAAGCTATTACCTCACCTGCCCTGTCTCTCTAATATCAGCCCTCAGCAGCAGTATTCCCAAAGTATTCAAAAGTCATGAGCTGGACCCTCCAAAAAACAGGAGATTAGCTCAAAAATCATGGAGGTTTTTTGAACAATAATGCATTTGGGGTTCTTCTGATTGGCCTTTCACTTTTTCAGCCTTTAGGGTGCACTCGGGTCATGTTTTCTAGCTTTTCTCTGTAAGCAGGAGGGCTAGACATTTTGTTCAAATGAAAGCTGAAATTCTTGCATACCTGCACTACCCCAGGAGCTGGGACTTGAGGGGAAACACCAAATACACGGGAATCGTGATAAAATTGCGAGAGCTGGCAACATTGCACGAGTTTAATAGATGGAAGGAGTGAATAATAATGACTGGTGTGGAAAACGTTGAGGGCAGGGGCAAGCAGAAGCTAAAAATCCAAGCAAGTTTCAAGAACTGGACTTCTGAACATTATTGGTCGTTATTCACTAAGTACCAAGAATTGTGCGTGGAGCTGTGCAAGATACAAAATCAGGCCCAGTCCCGCTCTAAAGATCTTACTGTCTGATCTAAGGGCCTGACCCAATGTAGGCTGAAGTCAGTGAAAAAAGAAAGACTCCCATTGAATGCAATGAACACAAGGAGCAATGAGCCTAATGTTTGTACAGTGCACTGGATGCAGAAGAGGAAGTAACTGTTCCCTCACATGACCTAGCAAAGCCACACAAATTAGAATTATCTTAGGGGATCATCATCATTATTCAGGGCTCTGGGATTGCCCCACAAAGCTGCAGTGAAGTGAGATGGAGGCATATGTTGTTCTTGGACAGAGGTGTGGCCGAGCTGTCTGAACACAGGGCAGAGCCAGGAGCTCCTGAGTTTGAATCTTGCTTCTGACACTGATTGCAGCTGTGACCTTGAGAGAATCACTTTCTGACTTTGTGCCTCAGTTTCCCCATCTATAAAATTGACATGATCATTACTGCCTTACCTCCTGGGGTTGTCATGCAGATTGACTGGTTCATATGGCTTTGAAGATTAACAGTGCAGGATGCCCTTATTACACAAGGCTAGATTCACTATTGATTTGACATCATAAACTCTTGACTGTCACACGCTCAGTAATAGCAACTGGGCTCATTTAAAATGATGTATGGAAAGCATCCCCGGGGAAGATTTATAGCTGGCAGACTGACCTGTTCACTAATGCTCTTTTGTTTAATTTTGTTCACAAAGGTGAAATGAGACACGGTCTAAAAGGGTCAGAGCAGCAGGAGACCCAGCCAGAGAAGGAGGAGGGAGGATACAGGGCAGAGGCCATGGCTATCCATATAGTATAAGAATAAAAAGAAAGTAACAAGATTTTGGCTCTTTCTCAGGTTCTCTGGGGGTTTATACCATCAAACCCCTGGAAGCAATTGTCACCTACACCTGCCAGGGTCCCAGTCCCTGCTCTGCCAGCAACTCACTGCATGCACTTGGGCAAGTTGTTTGACCTCTCTGTGCCTCGGTTTACCGTCCCTTCAAAGGATAATCAGAAGGCTAAATTCATTCATGGTTGTAAAGTACTTTAAGATCCTTGCATGGAAAGTACTGCGGGGGGGGGGGGGGAAGGGGAGGGAAGGGGGGAAGAAAAGAATATTCTAATTGTCTGCATTACAGTCCCAAACTGAGATCGCAGCCCTATTGTAGCTGGACACTGCACAGATACGTGGCCAGAGACCCTTCCTGCCCAGATCTGCTTCCCTGAGAAAGTCTTAAAATGACCCTGCATGCATCAGTACTGCATCCAGGGGAGTGAGATAGGGCTGGGGGGGGGGGGGAGGGAGGATGGCAAAATGTGTTTCTTCTCCCGCTCAATTTCAAGGGAAACTTGCCCTTTCACAGTTGTTTAAGCAAAATGTCAGCGAATGCTAAATGCCTGCTGCCACATATGCCCAGCACAAGAGAGGCTCCATAAATCAGGGAGCAGTTAGTGGGGGAAATCAGGTTCCAAGGAGGAAAACAGTGGGATACGGGGGGGTTATTTTTAAAGCCGGAGCTGCAGTGTTTCGGTTTATTATGTGGCCCAGCAGTGAAGGAATTCATCACATTGTCCCCCCCTCCCTTCCCCTCCCTCCTCTTTTTTTTTTTTTTTATCCTGGAGGGGAGGGTGGTGGTGGTGGGGAAACAAAGCAGGAGCCGTGCAATCAACTTTGTGTAAAATTGGCACTGTGTCCTGCTCACAATGTGGGACAAAGGCTGGGGGGCTGGTGGCTCAGCTGGGAGTCAAGGCAGCACAGCTGTGACCAATGCCAACACAGCTCCCGTCAATATGGAGTGACCCTGGCTCCCCTGAAACCTGCTTCCAGGCTCATCTCCCATAATTCTCACCCAAAAAGGGGAACAAACAAAACCTTTGTCAGCACTTCCAAGGCTTTTCCCCTGAAATCTTAAATATTTCATTAGACTCTTCTCTTTCTTTCTTCTTTTTCCCCCCACCTGATCTGGGCTTAAAAAGCAAATGTGGAGGCTAAAACTCTGGGTCAACAAACGATTAAAGGAAAGGCTTAAAAGAGGAGGGGAAGGAGGGGGGCCCGTTGTCCAATCTGCAACAATACTAAAGAAGGAAAGGAAAGGAAGACAAGATGCTCCCTGCTTCGTTAACACATGGGGCAGGTACAGTCTATTTCTTAAACCTGTTTACTTAGAAAGGCCTAGATTTAAACGGGTGTGTAATGGATGTAAGCTGCTCTGTCTGGTGCAGAGGCTGCAGTTGCAGCTTCAGGTGTGCAAGAAATGCAGAACTGGACCCATAAAGTGCCCTGGCTAACAAATGCAAGTAGCTGGCTAGGTTCCTAGTTACAAGGCCAGAAGGGACCACTGTGATCATCTAGACTGACCTCTGCATCACACACCCGCCATAGGACTTCCTTGAATTCCTTCTTGTTTGAACCAGAGCCGATCTTTTACAAAAACATCCCATCTTGATTTAAAAATTGCTGGTGATGGAGAATCTACCACCTCCCTTGGTAAGTCATTCCCACTGTAAATTACCCTTCCCATTTCAAAACGGTGTCATGGTTTTAGTCTCAGTGTGTCCAGCTTCACCTTCTGGCCATTGAATTTTGTTATTGCTCTGTCTGACTGTTATTGCTCTGTCTCGACTGAAAAGCCCACGTTTTTGTTCCCCGCCATGTCAGTACTTACGCACTGTGAGCTAGTCACCCTTAACCTTTTCTTGGTTAAGCTAAACATTGGCCCCATGATAGAGACGCAAGAGGAGTGTCTAATGTAAGACCTGGAAGGTAACTGTACCACTCTAATCAGCAGCGTTAAGGCCTCAGCTGGAGGACTGTGGCCAATTCTGGGCCTCACACTTTAGGAAAGATGTGGATAAATTGGACGGAGTCCAGAGAAGAGCAACAAAAATGAGAAAGGGTTTAGAAAAGCTGACCTATGAGGAAAGGTTAAAAAACTGGGCGTATTTAGTCTTGAGAAAAGAGGACAGAGGAGGGACCTGATAACAGTCTTCAGATATGTTAAGAGGTGTTATACAGAGGTCTGTGGTCAACTGTTCTCCATATCCACTGAAGGTAAGACAAGAAATAACGGGCTTAACCTGCAGCCAGTCAGATGTTAGGAAAACCTTTCTAACCCTAAGGGTCATTAAGCTCTGGACTAGGTTTCCAAGGCAGGTTGTGGAATCCCATCCCTGGAGGTTTCTAAGAACAGATCGGACAAACACCTGTCAGGGATGATCTAGGTTTACCTGGTCCTGCTTCAGTGCAGGGGCCTGAACTTGATGACCTCTCGAGGTCTCTTCCATCCTGACATTTCTATGACGTGGACCAGAACTCCCACACCCTTAGAAAAGAAGCAATTAAACAATGGTGAGTATTATGGACTCCGGCCACGAGAGGGTTTCTGGGTCATCTTTTTTAGCACAGGGTGCTCCGGAGGCCAGAATGGCAGCAATGGCAGATGAGTACAGAAGAGCCGACAACGAGACAAACTATCCCCTTGTTGCCCCTCCACTGAGCCCCAAACCTGACCTAGAGAGAGGACAGCTTTCGAGTGACAGGGCAGTCTGGACTCCATGAGAACCCCCCTGCTAAGAATATCAGGCCATGGGCCACTTATGCTGCATCTACACTCCAAGCGAGGGGCGTGACTCCCCTACTCCTGGCTCGCTTGATGAGCGCTAGTTTCAGGGGGGTACATATTTGGCATAGCCGAGCCGTGCCCCGCTGCTGGTACTGGTGTCTTTGCAGCTGGGCTGCTATTCACACTTGTGCTAGCTCTCCTTGAGCGAGTGTGTGTCTATATACATGAGCAGGGGGATTGCCCCTGCAGCTCGTCCTGGAGACGTGGCCTCAGGGGCAACTTTGGCAGGGATGTCATGTGGATACTTGTCCGCTAGAAACTAGACAGAGATCCTAGGCTGTGAGCATTCTAGGGCAGGGACTGTCTGTGTTATGTTTGTACCATGGGGGTCCTAACCTTGCACAGGTCCTTAGGCATTACCACAAGAGAAATGATCAATTCTAATAAGGCTCTCCGCAACTCATTTCACATTAGCCACCAAGCGGCTGTTAGATGCTAAATTTCAGCCGCTCCCCATTCAAGCCAGATTAAAAACCAGTGACTTAGGGCCTAATTCTCCTTTACCAGTATAGATTAGGAGTAACTCCACAGGAGGTTACATCAGAATTAGGTCCCTAACATTTTAGTTTTCCCCTCAGAAATTACATACTTGCTGACTCCCACCAAACCAGAGTCAGGGGTGAGCCTAAATCATGCACCTAAGACAAGTAGTATGTACTCCAAGAGGTGTGGGACATGTGGATCACTACATACTATGCAGACACAAACACATACCTCAGAGGTTTGTTTCTACAAGTTTAAATGTAGCTAAAGTCTGCTCTAACTTAGACAGAGGGCAGGAAGTTGGTTTTATTTTAAAATGACTTTGCTATGCATGTTGAGTTGTTTGCTCCTGTGCTCTGGACTCCACGCACAGGTTTGGTACTGGAAGGGTGGAGCTGAGCCCTGAGAGGTATAGATTTGCCTGTTCTTGTAAGGATTCTACTGTGTGTCCCAGATAAGGTGACCATATTTCCCCAAGGGAAAATGGGACACTGTGTGGGGCTGGCCCGAGCTGCTCGCCTAAGTTCCCTGCCCCGCGCCAGGGCAAGGGGGGAGGGGGGGCAAGTAGGGCTTGGGCGAGCAGTGATGCACATGCTAAGGGTGACCATATTTTCCAAAGGCTGGGGCTGGCATCGCCACTTCCCCCTGCCCCCCATGTTCCTTCACACCCCACTTTTTTGACAAAAGTGGGCATTTGTCCCATAATTGCTCTCATCAACTGATCAAGAGCAAATGGGACAAATGCCCACTTTTGCCAAAAAAAGTCAGGACGGCTGGGACAGGGCTTAAAAAAGGGATTGTCCTGGCCCAAACGGGATGTATGATCACCCTAGTCCCAGACGTTCGTTTGTTATGGTAGAGTGGTTTCCGTGTCCTGGGCTACATCTGTTGGTTTGGTTTTGCAGAGTTGTGTGCGCTTTTTTTAAAACATTTTTTTTGCATTGAAGCAGTTGTTGAACACAATTGAACGTCTCTGTAGACCTTACCAAGATAGAAAAACAACAACAACAAAAGAGCAGGTCGAATTCTGGGCCCACCAATCTTGACCAAGTCTCCATAAACTGACCCATTCTCCCAGGTTAGGAAGGCTGCAGTTTGCTCCGCAGGCCCAACCCTCCCCCTTAAGAAAAGGATCTGGTTACAAATATTAAACACTTCTTAATAACTCCACCATACCATGAAACAGAGTCCATTCTGGGTCGCTAAATGACTCTGAAAGGGCTCCCTCCGTCCCCTTCTCTTGCCTGGTTTTAAATAGACACAGAGTGGTTGAAGCCAGCACAATGGCATCACATTGGCTTTGTTTCAGCCTTGATTTAGCCACCCTTTTAAGGGCCCTAATGAATAATTCAGTGTTATCATTCAGGATGACGTTGGATTATTAGGAGGGTTTTCTCCCCCCACCAACCTTTACATTCTTTTCACACGTGAAGGGGCTCAAAGGAAGTCATGTAAGGAAAACACACAAGGAGAGGGCTGCTGCTCACCCCCTTTGCTGTCAGTTTGATAAATATAATGTGTCACCAATTAAAAACTCATTGCCATTCCCCGCTGTAGCCAGTGCCTCGTTAACGTCCTCCTAGTGGGGTGGCTCCCATCCTGGGCTGCTATCATTGTTGATAACAGAGGGCCTGTTTCTTTCCCATCCTGGGCCATTTCAGCGCTGCACATTGGCATGTAAATAAGTTATTCACTCGACATCACTTTCTGATAGAAAAATGACCATGAAAGTCTTTGATTTCGGGTTCGCTCTTGTCACGAGCGCACAATGAAATCAAGAGTTGCATTTTTGGGCATGTGGTTTGCATTTTTTTTTTAAAAAAAACCTCTTCCCTTCCCAAACCTACTTTTCCAGCATGTGTGTGGAAATGGTCGCATCACACAACTTGATGCAGCCATAATTCAGCCTGGTAGGTGTCCAGATTTGGATATAGTAGCTTGTTGTACCCCGACACCAAACCCCGCCCCTTCAAACCAACCCCCCCATATTTTTTTTGAAGTATCATAACCTTGTTTTCTTAATTTTTTCCCCTTTCCGTGCACCCTAGCGACTTGGGGGAAGAGGCACATGGGTGGCAATGAATGACCCTACAATTCTTTTTCATCCTAAACTTGACCTGACTCAGTCCAGGGTTCAGCTCGGGTGCAAAGCCCAGCATGAGGGGTGAAAGTCAGAGAGGGGCAAATGGTTCTGATGAGCAGCTTCTGAATGGACCCCTGACATTTATCTTAACTCTCCATTGCTTTTGAAATTTCGTTTCTCCGGCTGTCCTTGTTCCGTTTCACTTTGTTACTCCTCGGCGTTAAGAAACAGACACACGGGACTCTTTTTTCCCCTCACACCTTTCCATTCTTAACGATTGGACTCTTTTCCCCTGGCAGTGATTTCCATCTGTCTGAGGGCCAGGGTCTCTTGGAATCTGATCCAAAGCCTTCTGAAATCAATAGGAGGCTCTCCATTGACTTACAAACAGCACTAGATCAGGCTCTTAATTCCCACAGGTCCCTTTGGGGCCTGATAATACATTAGGCCTGATTCTAAATCCAGTGACACATTGGTGGTTAAACTGGGGTAAGTGGGAGAAGACGGCCCTTGGCCAGCTTCTGGAAATCCAGCAGCAGCAGAGTAGACATTACAGTCTTATAAATCTTTATTGGGTCCCCAGTCCCAGAAACCTCCGGAACAGCTAAAACAGGCAGGATAAATACACAGTACTGCATTCTCCCTTGGGAAGGTGCTGGGCTGGTGGCGATGGGGGTGTGCATGGAGACAGAACATGTTGTCTGTGTCTTTGTGGCGTGTCTGGTCCTCCTAGTTATTTCGAGAATGGGAAATGAGCCTGACATAATCTTTAATTAGGCTGCCGGACCTGTATGAATCATAAATAATAGCCTATAAGCTATGCCCATTTCCCCGGGAGATATTCATAGAGTCCAAGGCCAGAATGGACCATTGGGGTCTCCTGTAAAGCACAGGCCTTTGAACTTCCCCAAAATAGTTCCTAGAGCAGGTCTTTCAGAGAAACATCAAATCTTGATTTAAAAATGGTCAGACAGAGAATCTCTCTTAGTAAGTTGTTCCAATGGTTAATTACTCTTAGTTAAAAATGTACCTTATTTCTAGACTGAATTTGTCTCGCTTCAATTTCCACTGATAGGATTGTGTTATAGCTTTCTCTGCTACACTGAAGTGCCTGTTACTAAATATTTGTTCCCCATGCAGGTACTTACAGACTGCAGCCAAGTCACCCTTAAACTCCTCTATGTTAAGCTAAATAAATTGCAGTCCTTAAGTCTATCACTATAAGGCAGGTTTTCTAATCCTCTAATCATTCTCGTGGCTCTTCTCTGAACCCTCTCTGATTTATTAACATCCTTTTTGAATTGTGAGCACCAGAACTGGATACAGAACTCCAGAAGTGGTCACACTAATGCCAAATATAAAGGTAAAAACTTCAACTCCTATTCAACATTCCCCTTTTATGCATCGCAGGATCACATTAGCACAGCATCACACTCAGAGCTCATGTTCAGCTGATTGAGCTCATGTTCACCTTGATCCCCAAAACTTTTTCAGAGTCACCGTTTCCCAGGAGAGGGTCCCCCATCCTGTAAGTACGGACGACATTCTCTGTTCTTAGATGTATACAGTTAGCCGTATCAAACCTCATATTGTTTGCTTGAGCCCAGTTTACAAAGCGATCCAGATCACTCTGTAGCAGTGACCTGTCCTCTTCATTATTTAGCACTCCCCCAATTTTTGTGTCATCTGAAAACTATAAGTGATGATTTTAGATTTTTTCCAGGTCATTGATAAAACTGTTAAATAGTGTAGGGCCAAGAACCAATCCCTGCGGGCCCACAGTGGAAGCAGGCGCTCTCAATGACAATTCCCCATTTACAGTTACATTTTGAGATCCATCAGTTAGCCAGTTTTTAATCCATCGAATGTGTGCCATGTTAATTTTATATTTTGTAGTTTTTAAATCAAAATGTTATGGGGTCCCAAGTCAAATGCCTTACAGAAGTCTAAGTATATGTCAATACTATTACCTTTATCAACCAAACTAGTAATCTCATTAAAAAAAATCAAGTTAGTTTGAAAGGATTTATTTTTCACAAACCCACATTGATTTACATTAGCTACATTATCCTCCCTTAGATCTTTATTAATCAAGTCCTGTATCAGCCGCTCTATTATCTTGCCTGGATTCAATGTCCCTCGTGCTCCAAGTGTTCTAAATGAAAAATCAACATTAATGGTGCAGCGAGCTCTTCAGCCAGCTCTTTTAAAATTCTTGGATGCAAGTTATCTGGACCTGTTGATTTAAAAATGTCTAACATTAGTAGCTTGGGCATGCTTTTCTACAGGCTTAGGCTACGCTAAGCATTTCTCCATCCTGTGTGGAGTTATTGTCTAGATTATGCCCCTTACCCTATGTGGGGATATTTGTCAAGATACCATAAGCACACTGGAGTCTTTTACTATCCAACCTATGCAAAATGTTCACAAAATAGGAGAATGGGTTGCAAAGGTCACCAGTTTGCTGCACTTGAGACAAGGTTTGTTCAGGCGTGCATGCATGTGTAACCCACGCACCTCCTGGGTGTGGTGTTCGGTCCCATCTAGTGGTACTGAGACCACTTGGAGAGAGAGAGAGAGAGAGAGTTAAATGAGTCTGCTCTACAGCCTTAACTAACAGGCAGTTGGCGTTTAGCTCATGCAGTAGAGGCTCATGCACTAAGCTCCAGACGCCCCAGGTTTGATCCTGCCCGCTGACAACCGGCGTCTGTTGATGTTACATGTGCATCTTCCAACTGAAAAGGGCCCAGGTTTCCAGTGAATACAGGACTTCTTGACTGATGATGGCAGTGGTCTCACTTGCTGTGGCCCAGTAGAGCAAAGGGAGATGATTTGCTGTAATGTCCTGCATCCGATGAAGTGAGCTGTAGCTCACGAAAGCTTATGCTCAAATAAATGTGTTAGTCTCTAAGGTGCCACAAGTCCTCCTTTTCTTTTTGTAATGTCCTGGGAATTCAAATTCCTGAATAAGCCTGGGAAAAGGTTTCCATCAAAACTCTTTTCTGGTGGAAAATTGGGTTTTTGACAAAACAAGAATTTTCACGGAGTGTTTGGCTTCCCTTGAAACCATTTGATTTTTTAGTCAAAAACCTGAAAACAGATTTTTTTTCGGTTTTTGAGTTTGACAAAAAGTCCAATTTTTGAGCTAGCTGCCCAGGTCTTTAGAAGAGCCAAAGAGGAAGCTGGTTGTTGAAGAGTCCATCCCAAGATCTTGTACTGAGTCCAGGGCATACTGGGATAGGACTTTGGGAACATAGTCAGCACTGTGTGGATGCAGGTGCTGTGCAGATTTGGTCAGTTAAGCTCATATTTTATGTACCTCTGTCTTAAGCCTCATTGCTCCACTGTGGTGAGCCCTCAGAAGCTGGGATGAACATATCCACGCAAGGAACAACACATTTAAGCTCGGATACTTTTTCAGTTTAGCAGAACTTTGGAGAGCAATTCTAGAAGCTATTGTTTCAGGGAGCTGGGACACTGGTTTTAATGAAGACAATTCTGTGCAGCATTTGAAATGGAAATGCATGCAGATTCGGAGCTTGTAGGCTCCCAGCAACATTCTGAAAAGCCTTTAACATTAGAACAATTTAATACAGAATAAAGAAAATCATTACTCCCCTGCACTGCTAGCTCTCCTGGGCTTCGCCCTGGGATCCCTCTGGTAACTTTCCTTTCTGTTTGCCAAGGCTTGCCTTCAAGGCGGAGTTGTTCCCTGGAGTCGAAACACAAAAGGGTTTGCAATCAAAGCTTTGGAAGAAAGAAGATCAAAAACTTCTTTTTCATGTGAGTCAGGTTGTCGTCATGTGCGAGGGATGGGAACTCAGCAATGGATCCTGGGCCATGATAATCCACTCTGCCTGTTCTAAATGCGAGGCTGTCTACAGAAGGCAAGTCTCCCTAGGAATGACATCACGGCACACTAGCCGTGCCTGTGCTCCAGAGGGTAAAACCTATTGCCAGAGGTGAGCCTGAGCAGCTGGGGCCGGGCGCCTCTGGGAGGGTGGGAGAGAAATGTGAGCTCTTCCCTTCCTAGCTATGGAATGACAGCGTAACGCAGGGGTACAGCGTCAGGGAGGCACTAACCTCCCTGGCCCTGGTCCCCCACTCTGCCATGCAGAGATCAGTGGCCAATGGATCTACTGTCCCCCAAGGACCTCTAGGCACCTGTCTAAGCTGCCAAAATACAGCTTGCCTTGGGTTCAGGGGAGCAGCAGTGTTTCTGCTGAAGGCAGGGCGTCTGTACCCATATAAGAAGGGGAAGGGTGTAGTCACAATGGGCCTGATTCCCCTCTCCTATATCCCAGTATAATACCATTGACTTCAGTGGGAGTGCTCCTGATTTACACCAGTGTAAATGAAATGTGCATTTACACTGGTGTAAATCAGGAGCACTCCCACTGAAACCCAAACCCAAACTCATTTTGTAAAGGAAAGGGAAGTGGGGCAAGGGGAGGTGTGGCTAATGCATGTGGGAAGGCTAGACTAATTAACCTTCATATGTTCATCTAGCACCTCTCCACCCAAAATGGTCTTAAAGTGCATTACACCCAGGAGTCACGTCCCCTGCCACTGAAATGCAGCCACCTTTGGAGTGGAACGCAGCACCTGTTGAACAGCACAAAACAACACAGAGCAGAGAACTGACTCTGTGGAGACATTGAGCTGATCCATTTAAATGTGGCCAGGACTCTGGGGCTAACACTTGGGCATGATAAACCATGGAAACAAATGGTTAAAGTGAGTGGGAAAATCATTATGAAAGACAGTCACTCACAGTTCATGTCCCGAAATCACCTTATAAAACCTAAACATGCCAGCTGCTTCCATAGTTTGTTTGCTTAGATGTGAACTGAGGCCAGAAAACTCACATCAGACCCATCTTCAGTTTAATATCTAAAAGAGTTAGGTGCCTAATCTGTGTAGCTTCTTTTGAAAATGTCACCTAACTTCATCTTTAGGTACCCAAGGATCATTGAAAATCTGGCTCTAAGTGACTTAGATACTTAAGTTTCATTGAAAGCCAATGGGATTTAAACACCTTTGAACATTTTACCCTGCAAGTCCAGCCAAAGTTTCTTTTGTAAAATAAAGACACTTTGGAGTTTCAGGAGGAGAGAAAAATTTCAACAGAATTTGATTCTATTTTATTCTCTTCTTTCTATACAGAATTTGATTTCTATTTTATTCTCTTCTTTATATATATATATATACACACACACAGACACACACACCCCGCACTCACCACCATAGTATCTGAATGCAGAAGTCTACAACCAAGCAGACAAATCTGGGCTAATTATTAAAACTATCGTCTGAAAGCCCCTTAACCATAGCAGAGGCAAATACATTGTGGAGACAGAGCAATCCTGTAGTGGCTGGGAAGAGACTTCGTAGATCTTTTCAATCTCTAACTCCTGCAAAGAATAGAGCATTTACACAAATCCCTTCCCCAGCAGCTAGTTAACCTCCTGGCAGGAGGAAGAAAACAAAACCGATATCGCTCCGAAAAATACGGCAGAGTACGTTATAAAACAAAATACAAGCCACATGGCATCAATAAAAAGCACTTTGAGGTTGGTCTCCTTGCAAGTAAGAAGGCCTTGACTGCTGATGTTGCTGAAAAGCTCCCCCTGTAACCAGCGAGGTGACTTTTGCCTTCCTCCCTTCTGATATTATTTACCTCGCACTTGGTTTGAAGTCCCCAATGCGAGACTGAAACCCTGGGTCCCCCCCACCATCCCAGTTATTCTTTAACTTTCTAAGGCAATTGCTCTCTCTATTTACCCGACTGCAGTGCCAAAGAAGAGGGCTAACACAGGCTGTTTATCTGCTGTCAGTCTATAAAGCAGCATCCCTCACCCCAGAGGTCACTGGAGGGATTGAGGCCTTAACCCGAGGGCTTGGGTCCCACTCTGCCTTCCTTAGAGATGCACCGGGCCGTCAGTAACAGGGCCACGGGTTTATTCAGCTGAGATCTCCAGATCTCAAAAGATAATCTGGGAATAATTGGGACTTAAGGAACTTGTGGGAATCTGATTTTTTCACAGCCCTGCCATTCACGAAACAGATGGACATCTTATTTCTCTCTAATTTGATGGGCTTTCTTGACAAAATGGCAGAGGTTGCACTTTGCTACAATAATAACCTGCCACTCAGACTTTATACGGGGTTTGTGTAGATTTCTTCTTAATTAGACCCCGTCTCGCTATGAACTCTGTGTGTGTGTGTGTGTGTGTAGATGGGATATTTTGAACAGCTTCTCTGCACGACAGAATCTGGGGAAAACGGAGTGGGGGAGGAATCTAGGGGCTTTCATATTTAAGCCACTTTTTATTTTAATTGTTGAGTGAAAAATAAAGCTTGGGATGTGAGCGAGTTGTTTAGATAATGTATTCATGGGTTTGCTCCTTTCCCCTCCCGCTGCAACTAAACAGCATTGCCAGGCAGTTTGTTGTTAACTCTAGGGAGAATTTCTTGGCTTTCCCAGCTTCTCAGACTACTTTAGGGTTTGCAAACGCCCTCCCCCCACATACACACTCCACCAGCCCTGTCATTGAAACCCAGATCCTCTTTTCCTCCCCCACTCCTCCAGCAAAGCAGACCCAATTTTAAAAAGTCAGGGACTAGCTTTCCCTTCAGTCACACGGGGGTAAAGCTGGATTCAATTGTGTGAATGCAATTGGGCTCCTTATTTTCTAACTACACTATCAGAAATCCCACATGTTCAAAGCTCATGAGTCAGGCTCGAAATAACATGGCCACCACTCTGAAATATATCTATATAGATATCTATATGTATGTTGGGCTTTTAAAATGTGTGTTCTCTGTTTTCAACTTCGAGGGGTAATGTTTTCGAGTTCCCTAAAACCAACAGCGCTACCAAAGGGTTTCTGGTTTTAAAATGAAAGCTGAGGTTCCCATAGAATCACATGACCCCCAGGAGCTGGGGATTCGAGAAGAATGACAAATATTGTGCAAGTTGGCATCATGTAGCCCATGCCACCTATAAGGGATCGAAGCAACTCCAAAAGCTAGGTGCAAGTGGGAATCCTAAAGAGTATGACATTGGCTTCATTTTTTCATTAAAGTTTCTCTCTCTCTCTCCACCTCTCTGTTTTTTTCTTCCATCCAGAAATAGAACGTGACATTTCATCATCTGTGTGCCCAATCAGAGAACAGTAACAATATCAGGTGCCTTATCAGACCAACCACACACACGCTGTATTTTCACTCTGCCTGTGCTTGGCTCAGTTTTCACGTAGTTCACCTTATTTTTTCCATTGGATTTTAATTTCTGCTCCTTTTATTTCTATAGTCTCTCTCCTAAACTCCATGGCGTTAGAGCTGGATTCAAAGTTTCTCCCCGTAGTTCCAGCCGACATGGACTATGGCAGCCAATATTGATCTTTTTGCACATTTGTCTCAGAGGCACAACTTCAGCCTAAGTGGTCTCTGGTACTGCCTCCAAGCATTTGGGATGGAGAAAAAATGCTTCTGTTTTGGACAGGACATTTCATCTTATGACAAACCCCCAAACGCACCCTTCTGGGAATGGTTAGTGCATTTGGTCTGTTTTGTTTTGTTTTTTACATGACCTCTGTGATTTTGCTTATTGTCTAGTGGATGGAGGGCAACACTTAGAGGAGCCTCTGGCTCACACAGATTGCCCCGCTCTCCAAGAGGCTGCAAGCATATGGGAAGCTTACCTTGGCAAACCTCTTGGACCCAACTGTATTAATGGGGGCCAAACACTTAGAAGTTAAAGACTGGACACGAAGAAGCCTCAGAGCTTCATGGAGGCAAGGAGAAAGGAGCCCCCCTGCAGATTTAATTAGTTTGCAATAACTACGCTGCCTGCAACAACAGCTTCAGATTCCAGCAGTGTTGACTCAACCCTTCCTCCACCCACATTAGATAAATTGATCTACTGCTAGACTGAGTGTGGGCCTTTTGGATAACTCCCTGAACACCCAGCTTTGCATGCACATTAAAGATCCCAGAGAACTTTCCTTATGAGTCGGAGTTTGTCCAGCTTTGGTGGCCAACACTTCCCGTGCTTGCTAATGCTGGGCTGGGCTGTGCATCAGCTGACTGTTTCCCTCCGGCTGAGGTGGCAGCACCCAGGTGGTGCTGTATGCATATAGCTAGTGAAGTTCTTTAGGATCCTGCAAGGTGAACGGTGCCACAGAATGTAAAATATTTTCTGTATCATTATTTGTTTTCACCCAAAGCTTGCTGCAGGCCCTGCTGGAGCTGTGGATTTCTTGCATTACGTCCTTTTCCAACACCACCACCAGTGGACAAGTGGGATAAATGGACTTTGAGAGAGATTTTTTTTCAACCTTGACATCTTTTCTTGCTCATCTGAAAGAAGTTTAAGCTATGGAAGGGTCGCTCCAGTGTAATCTGCGACTGTGGTGGAGGAGGGGGGCGGGGGGAGGAGGGAGAGGGAGAGACTCAGCCACTGGACAGCAGACCCTCACCTGTACCCCATCTTGTCCTTTATTAGTTAAACCAGCAAAATCCATAAACCATCAAGACCCAGGTGGATGTTTCTGTAAGTTTCCCCAGCTCCTGGAGGGAGCCTGGTTTTATAGAAATAAACAGTCCTGAGCCATGTGTTCCTTTTCTCCCTTTCTCCATCTGCGTGGCAACTAGCACATGGCTTTGAAGTGTTGGCCAGCTTTTCTGGGCTTACCTCCTTGTCTGGATGTGTTATCCCCCAGAGGAGTAAATATTCATAGGGGACGATGATGCAGCAAATCTGCTTACAATAGGCTCAGCCATTCTGTGTCCCATACGTGACTTGACTATAAGGTCTGCTGGTCATCTCCTGTGTTGAGACTCTGATTCTACAGACTGGGAGCATCCCCTTGCCACAGCCTTGGAGTTGTAGAATTTCTCCATCTCTGAGATAACACCACTGAGTTTTTGTTATCAACCTTGTGCTCTGATTCACTGTTTCAAAGGAGTGGAAGGCTCTATAGCACTTTGTCTTAGTCTGCAGGTGTCCCTCTTAGCCGTCAGACCCACACTACCCCTCATTGTGGAATTGACTAGGAGTGGTCTGAAGCAGGACCTCACGCAGGTGAGACCAAGAATTCTATCTGGGGCGGATGGGCAGTAGTGGAAAGACCCTGGTTACTCACTAGCAATGGCCCATGTTGGAGGTCTAGTTATGACCCTGATGTGTATAGGAATGGATGAATATTGTGGAGTATGAGGTTTTGCTAAATTCTTGCTATTTGGAGGGGGGGAGGGTTACAACACTGGTTTTGGTGGACATGTCCCTCCCTGTAATTTAGACCTGTGTTTTCTTTCATTAACCTTGCTGGGATCATAACCTGTGGTTTCCCTGAGTCAAGATCATTCAAATCTGAGGCTTACACATCTAAGTTATCTCCCTCCAGCATTGTATTAAGGCTTTTCCCCAACCCACCTGCCATCTTCTAACCCTTCCTTCCACTGAAGTCACTCCGGGCCATATCAACTAGCAGCTACAAACTGCACACTCTCACACAGACTCATGGAACAACCCCATGGTTACTTTTCTTTTTAGTTAAATTTGTGGGCATATTTATCAAAACAGAACTACCACCTGAATTCCCCTGTTTGTAGTGCAGTGATCAGCCCAAACATCTGTCCTTAAAACCCTGTGTGCATTGCCACGTGGTGGTTGACTGCTGGCGAATCAGAAATAAGGTAAGTCACAGTCCGGGACAGGCATCCATGTCACAAAATCCACCCTGGCCACACAACTTCCTTGCAGGCAATCTCAGAACAGGATTCAATGGACTATGAAGACTAAACTTCTCTCTTGTCCTCTACAACTGGGATCAGGCCAATTGGGGCAGCGTGTGGGAAGCCCCACTCATCTTCACACACACTTTGTCCCTGTGGCTCTTGCTAGCCTACTCCCTGTTAGATACAGGGTACAAGCTGACACTTGGCCACATCGTATCTGTTCTGTGAATACACAGAAGATTCTAGTTTCCAGATCTTTTGATCTGGCACCTTTCCATAGCGCTAATCTTATTTAAAAGCCAATTTCAAGGTGAAAAAAAATAAACCAAAATAAACCAGTCTATGGTTAAATTTCTCCTTTCACCTTTGACAAATATCCCTGAGTTTTATAAAGTTCAAACTCTCTCTCTCTTTCTGCCTTTTGCAAGCCTCCAGGGCAACTCTTTTTAAAGCAGGCTGCAAATCTCCCTCCCCCTGCCCTCAGTGCAGAGCAAAAGTTTAAAGTGAGGTCAGACCCACTTGAGGCACCCTTCCCAAATGCAGCCCTGACGTGCCTAAAAGGAGATGTGCTGCAGAAATTGCTTCCAGAACTACATGCCTTTTCCATCCGCGGGTACCAACGCAAATAATACCTGCTTGATTTATTCCTTCCTAGCTATAAGGTGGCATTAAGGATTTAAAGAAGCCTATCTAATAGACTGCTGGAAATTATAAATCAGTGGGGCTTTGTAAAGGTTATTACTTTAAACAAAAGGGCAGCTGAATGGAACCAATTAAATGGCACCTGAATTGATAAACAAACTGGTTATTGTAGGGAGCTATTCTCCACATTTTTGTGTCTCTCCCCCCGCCCCCCACACCCCCACCTCTTCTTCCTCCCACCCCCTTCCTCCTGAGAGTCAGTAATAATGAATAAGGAGCAAGGCCTGTGGAGAAATTTACATGTGATTGGAGTTTAATGGGCCGCAACAGGCCTACCATCCGATCGCCATGGAAACCAATCCTTTCTCAAGATTTTAAACAGTCTGAAATGTCCTTTTATTGTCTGCTTAAAATGTGTCATGTGAGCCCAACGGGGTGGGCGCTTGTATGTATCAATTTGTTTCTGTCTCAAGGCATGCCATTGCCAGGCTATGAATATATGTGCGGGGGGGGGGGGGGGGAATGGCCGGGCAAGCAGACAATGGGCCCAGCTGATTTGGAATCCATGGAGACCCTGCCATACTATGCTCAGGAATGGTGACATATGGTCTCAACCTGACCCAGGCGATAGAGTTACAATAGGCAGCCACGTTGCTCCTCACAAGAGCTGGGGGGTTGTTCCTTTTTGTTGCTGGCTATTCATCCCGTGGCCAAGTAAACTTTTTCCAGGCCCGTCTCTCTGTATTTTTTTTTTTTAAACTCCAGCCGTTGATCACTGGAGCCCTGCAAAAGAAAGAAAAGACTCTCCATGTCCGAGAGATGTTTGCTTTCCACTTGATTTGAAACTGGATGAAGGTAAATATTGGAGCGGTGGTGAATACAGGGGGATGGGAGAAATGTCCTCTAACATTTGAGCCTAGGAGTTGCCAGACAGCATCAGACCATTGGTCCATTAGTCCAGGATTGCCAATCCCAAATGTCCAAAAATCATGAGTCAGGCTCACCAAATAGATTTGGGGTGTTCTTTTTATTTATCGTCTGCTCTTTGAGCCTTGGGTCACACTTTGAAAGCTTTCTCCACAGCCACGGGGGCTAGAAGCTTACTTTCTCCTCAGTAATGAAGGCTAAAATCATCACCTCTCCACTTGACTCCAGGAGCTGGGGCTTTAAGGAAAACGATAATTATCATGGCAGGTTTTAGAGATTCATCATGAGATTCATGAGAAAAGCATGGGTTGGCCAGAGCAGAAGCACCGCAGTATCATGTTTCTTGCAGCGGGCTAGTACCAGATGCTTCAGAGAATGGTGCGACACGTGAGTGGACAAGTATGGAATAATCAACCCATCAGGGAGTTTTTTCCCAACGCTGGCAGTTGGCACATGTGCACTAACCCATGAGAGTTTATAGCCCCTTCCAAGGTGTGGGAGTGGGTGGGTGGTTCCCCCCCCCAAAGCTAATGTAACGCTTGGTGCTCTCATTATTCATATAAAGTCCCCCTGCCTGAAGCCTGCTCAGCTGTTTGCTTCAGTGGTATCTTGTAGCAAGGAGTTCTACAGGCTAATTGTGTGTTATGTTTAAAGAAATTTGCTCCAGCTGTGCTATGTCCCCGTTTGTGTTCACTTCCCCATGAGTGTTCAGCTCAGGGAGTTTCACCAGCATTATTTATGGAGAGCAAATTTCAGGGTCAAACACATGAGGATGAGTAGAAATACAAGGTTACATTTGCATTACAGATGTTCCCAATCAGAGAACAGGAACAATACCTGCTAACTCATCATCAAACCAATCACAACCAACCGAGTGGCTTGAATATCAAATACACTTGGAGAACTGGGTCATGATCAACCCAAAGAGTTTAAAAAAAAAAAGAGGAAGAAAAATAATTAATTACTTTCAAATAACTCTTCTGAGAGAAATTAAAGTTCTTCCACAAGCAGGAAAAGCCCTACCAAGTCAACTGTTCATTTCAAATTATTTGCTAAGCTCTACTTAACTAGACACAATCAGTGTTCATTGATTTTTCTGAGGGGAAGGAAAATTTGCAAACCTTGGCCATAAGACAGGATGCTGTTTGAGATATCAATAAATCAATTCCTCATTGGTTTCCTCCCCTGAACCCGGTTCTGCTTTTGAACCCATAGCAATTTCTTGTTAAGAACATGGAAGTCAGTGTTAAAGCGGGGACTGGATAGCTCCCAGGAATGGAGATTGGCTTCTTCTCTGGGATTCCAGTTTGGCTACAGCCCTGGTTGGTGATGAGTGAAAGTTATAATCTTTTGCTGGCTGCTGAGGGGGGTCTATGTGAAGTGAATTTGTCAGGTCTCAGCCCAGCACCCAATAAGCACAAAATCTCCCATCCCTATTGACACTTGTGTTCTCAGAAAAGTTAGAGGATTGAGACTAAATAATTTAGAGGGGATCCTTCCAGGTTAGGGGCAAAAACCTTGGTAGGGCAGTGTGGAATATCTGCACAAGCTGTAATGGTTCTGTGGCTCAGCAGAACTCCAAACACACTTGGATTAGCTGCTTTGGTGATGCTGTTGCTCATAGCTTCAGTGAGGACTGGGCTAGGGAGTAGCCTCCCCATCATGGGTCCTAGGAGGCCAGCCACAGAACCTTGCTGGCTACTTTTCAGGCATATTGCAAAGCTTATTACTTTCAGCTGATTTGTTCAATTTTGGGTCATCCCCGCCCCTCATTGCTTTCTGATTCTGCTTTATTTGCACAAGTGGGGAATTGATCCTGTCTCCAGTAAGGTTTGCACAACAGTGACAGTTTAGCAGTGAAATTTGCCTTTGTACCACAGTGCTTTGCTGGTGTCTACCTACATATTTAGACAGACTAGCTTTCCTTTTAGGTTATTTAATATTTTGTATTGCAGTATGTGTTTTGCACTCTGAAGCCCTTACAAGTCACTTTATAACATGCTTATATTATAAACAGAGGTCATTTGGAAAGGTGCAAGCATTGTAATCATTCCATTTTTAACATACCCAGCAGAATTAGGTGCATCCACCAAAAGAAGCCAAGCAGCCCTTAAATCACAGAATCATTATCTAGCTGGAGTTCTAATTCCAGCTTCTACCAGGGACTCCTGAATTATTCTGCTTCTGTGGCTCAGTTTCCCCAACTGCAGGGAGGGGGAGAATGTGATTGAGCCACTTCCCCACAGTGTACAGATCAGGTGCTTGGAAAGCACTTTGAAGGTGAATGGTGTCAAATGTTATTTCACTCTCCCTGTGGTTGTTCATATCTGGAAGCAAAAGACAAAATTTCACTGTTAATTTGTATATCTGCCGTGCCTCTAAATGCCTCCACCTGTTTTACAAAGCATGCTGTAAGCAGGATGTGACAGTGAGAGAAAGGCAACTCTCTACATCAGGTGAGGGGGATCAAGGATGCTCAGCAAGACAGAGGAGGGGCTGAGACACATGAGACTGAAATGAGACCTGAATATGGGTAGTATAAGCTAAGATCAATGTCAGCTCTTGCTACTGCTGCTCGCAACTTATGACAAAAGTTGGAGCTTAGGGAAAGAAGCACCAGTTTTGATAGGCCTGGTCTATACTGGGCAGTCTTTAAGCATGCTTCACTAGATGTGCTAACATGAGCCCCAGTCTACATACCTGTACAGAACCCCATTTACTCCGATGGCGGCCTAGCCCCATGCAGCTCATTGCAGAACTGGGGTTATGGTTTCCCCAGCCAGCATAGGCAGAGCCCTAGATTCACATCACAGCTAAAGCTCACACTAAATCCCTCCATTTGCTTAAGAAAACCCAAAGCACTAAAGCTTCTTTTCAAAGCCCAGGAAGGATTTCATCATCCCAGCAACCCTACTCATGCATTTTCCACCTTTCATGGTTACCAGTCTCCCAGATGCTATCCCAGGCTTATATTAAAAGAAGAGGCAACTACTTGGTGTAGGATTTTTATAACTATTCTCCAGCAGAAGGTGTGTGCTGGGTGGGGCAAAGTCTCTAACTCCACCTCAAGCCACCTCCTTATAAAAAGGGAACTGCCAAGCCCCCACCTGCTCCTAATGGTTAAAATCACTCTGGGCTGTTTCACATCATGCCTCCACTAAATGTAGTCCTTGCAGTCTCCAAACTTCATTGAAGTAGTAAGAATCTTTCCCTGTTGAAAATTAATATGGCTGCTTTATTATGATTATTTGTATTGCAGTAGTGCCTATGAGCCCCGATCAGAGACGAGGACCCTGTTGTGTTAAGATAGTCCCTGCTCCAAAGAGCTTGCATGCTCCAAGGTGATGTTTTGTTTAGTCAAAAGCTTTCCTGGAAAAGACTGACTTCAGTCCTCTCCCCATACACACACATGCTCTTTGATGGGATCTTACAATGGTTACCCTTACCATTGAGAACATTTACAAATAACTCCTAAAGGGGCAAGAAATGATTAATGGCTGATACAACATATGGCTATTCTAGCATTATAGATTGTTATAGAATTCAATAAGTTGCTTATAACCATCTCCAGTACCTTCTTCCAATGTGCTTGTAAGCATCAAACACATGCTACTCATCTGTAATATGCTTGTAATTCCTATTAACACTTTATGAGCTATTTAGACATGTACCCTCAACATAAAATGTTATGAGGCAAACTATATAACCATTATTTAAAAACCTATTTGCTACAGGATTTCAACTAAATTTGAGACACTAGTTAACTCCTTATGGTTGTGAGGAATGGCATCAGACTTCCTGCTTTCTCTACCAATGTGTGTGACATCACAACAACTATAAATTTAACTCCCAGTGTCTGACTCCTTTCCTTTTCTCGCCTTTCCACACAGCACATGCCAAGCTGTGTGGTCTGAAGCATCAAATTCAACATAGGAGAAATGAAATAGATGTGAATTAGTGGAAGGAAAAACCAGTGAGGTTACAGGTTTTCTGTTTAGCATCTACTTCAGCTAACCTGTGGAACGCCTTGCCACGAGATAATCCTAAAGTGAAGAGCTTAGCAGGATTTAAAGAAGATAAGACATTTATATGGGTAACAAGAATAACCATAGTAATGAGAGAGCAAGGATTAAGCCAACAGTTTTGGAAGGGATGTAATCATTCATGTATTGGGGCATAAGCCAACCTCTTGTTAACAGAGGTTAGAAAGGAATTTACTCTATTGCTATCTACTGCCTTCTCTGAACCAGCGAGTTCCAGGTACTGTTGGAGGCAGGAGACTGGACTAGATGTTGCAGTGGTCTTTCCACCTGCCCCCAGCACTCTGAGGTTAAGCTACCAGGGGCTGATTCTCATGCCTGACACCTTGTACTGTCATTTGCATCTATACACCGTGCGTGTACAACAGTCCCCTTCTCATTAGGGTAGCATTTTAGACTCAAATTGCACTGGTGCAAAGTGCTACCAAAGGACTGAGACAGATGCAAGGTAATAGAGCATCAGTCCTCTGGGGCAGGAGCGCTTAAGCTGTCACAGCCCACCAAGAGGCCATCTCATCCCCACCATGCTCAGCTGACGGACCCCTTGCAGCCCAGGTGTCTTCTGGGAAGGCTGCTCTCCTGCCCAGTTACACAGCAGTGGCAGCTGGCCTGGAGGGGAAATAAAAAATAGCCCTTTCCTAGCCAGTCTGAAGAAGGACAGGGGTAAAAGAAATAACTGGCACATTGCCCTCTCTGAACGGGGGTCTTTAAATAAGACGTCTCTCTCTTCCAGGTTGTCTGCCGGCCGTTTCGGTTGATTAAAATGCTTTTGAGCGATGTAACTCTTGTGACTTTGTTACTCTTGCCTCGCTTGGCCTGTGCGCTCACCTATTCACCCCATTCACGTGGCCGCGCAACGTGGGGTGGGGAGGCGGACGTTACATGACTGCGGAACCGTGAGAACGGGGTCTCAGCGAAAGTGCTGACCATGCCCTAGCGCTCCGGATGGCGGGCTGTTGCAAGCCCTGCTTTCCTTTAATCTGATTAGCCTGAAGTGGCCCCTGTGAAGAGAGCGCAAATAATTGGCACTATAAAATGTAGGGGGAAGAGGAATGAAGAAACGAAGGGCTGTCATTCAGAGGAAGTGTTCTGTGTGACAGCAGTTCAAATTCTGAATAAAGATTCTCTCCCGAGGGGGGAAATAATAAACATTATTTAACAGAACACTTGAAAGGCAGATTAACTGCAGGTCCATATGGCCTGTTATAATAAACATCTTTTTGTCTGTGCTTGAGGTCGAAACACAGAGAGGGAGCAAAAGCAACAGATTAGGCCCCTGAAAGGCCCAAATTAAACCTGAAGAGTGCTGCAGAAAGGAAGCTGAAACAACATGAGGTAAATAGATGAACCAGAGAAATGGAGTGGTGGTTTTTTAGTAGATGTCCCGGGACAAGGCAGCTAACATCACAGGTTTCTCTTTGGGCTTCATTCTCAGTTACTCATCTACACACAGAATTGCAAAGGCTTAAAGGTACGATTTTTAAAATCATTTTAATTAAACTGCTTCCAAAAGCTGTGTGGACACTCTTATTTCAGTTTAAACCAAGCTTATTTCAGTTAGCTGAAGTCGATTGAGGCAGGTTTCAGCTAAACTGCAATAAACCACTCTCAAACTGAAATCAGAGCATCTCTTAGAGGCTCTAGCATCAGTTTGAAAAGATTTAAAACCAATTTAAGTTAAATGGAAACAACTGCCATGTGTAGACAAGGCCTGGGGCCCCTTCCCAGCACTCTGCCAGTGTAAAGGGACTTTAATTTCCATGCCAGAGCAGGGGAAAGGGTGAGAAGTCAGGCCTATTTGTTTAACCAGGATTCAAATGTTTAAAGTATAGAATTCTAGCACTGAGAGATGGAAAAAAGGCCCATTAAATCCTCTTAGCCCATTCTTCTTCTTGATCGCTCCAGGATATTTTCTAGTGCTGTGTCCCGCTTGATCTGAAATGTCTCAGGTTACAGGTCTATCAGCATCTCCCATAGGAGACTAGTCAGGTCCCATAGTGAAGACGTTGCCTCCTGATATTTAGCATGTTTTCTGCCCCTTCTTAATTTGATCCCCCTTCTTTATTTTGCTTCGGTGATTTTCCTGCCAAATTTACTGTAGTTTCTTACCTCTGGAAAAAAAAAAGCCATTATTTAGCTGGTGACATGTAAGCGGGCACGTGTGTGAATAATCTAAAGCAAAAGGAAAGGTCAGAATGTTACTAAGTATCTGGAGACATTTGCCCAGAGCATGCAGCAGTCGGAAAAACACTCGTCTTTTCACACTGTGGACCATGTGTCCGATGCGTTTTGTGTTTAAACAGGATTTGTGTAATATACAGTGTCCCTGAGCCCTAAGAGAGAAGGAAGGTTGTGAGGTGAGACTGAAAGAGAGGAAGTGATGGCAATGCAGCGTCACATCCTGACTTTTATCACACTCTGCTGCTTCAACGTTTGGGAATGAAGCCTTCTGTCCTGCGAGCTAATTACGTGGGCTATTTCCAGCATCTCGGCTTGGTAATCAAGAGGAGTGCATGCTATAAACAAAGAGGGGAAATGACTAGCCTGCAGGATTTGGGAATAGTATGGATTGGCTTTCCCAGCCTTGGGAGTCAACTGTCCAAGGCTGGAGTGATGGTACCACCTGTATCGACCAATTCTCCAAGGGTTGGATCTAGGCAAGTTAGGATGAACTTCTCTCCAAGGGGAGAAGGAGGCTTGTTCCCCAGAACAAACCATGCTTCAAAGAGTTGTCCGTAAGCCTAGGCAGAGGCCCAGGACTTGGTGTTGCTCTTCGGAGGTTGGGTAAATGCCGAGCAGCGTGTGGGGTTATGAAAAAGGGAAGGAAGAATAAAACCCAATTTGTATTTTATGCGGTTCTTTTAGCCCCAAGTTGATTCATTTTCTCATAATTTATTTGTGGCTTTACCATTTGTGCCTGTCATAAATTGCACTTTTTGTTCGTTTGTTCTTTCCAAGTTGCTGCCCCGACCTTCCCAGGCCAGGCCACCGCCCCTTGATAAAGCTATTTAACAAAGCTGCTGCCCCGTTGGCTCCGTGCCTTGACAATGTCAATACAGTTCAAATGTGGTGGACAGGCCTGGTATCGAGTAGGTCTGGAGGACGTGTTCACCCGGAGCTGGACAGACAGAGGCTGGCAACAACACTGCTGAGAATCATAGCTGAGGTATCAGGGCTTATTTATTTTAAAGTCTCTGCAGATCACAATACTCCTGGCGAGCCCGAGGCAATTCTGGCAGCACTGAACACATCTCTTCTTCTAGAGAAGAAAGTCATTCTGTAAAGAGTTGACAGTTCGGTCACACATGGGTTCATTCCCTCGGTGACCTCCATGTCAGCTTGGCTCAGCTCATCACTGAAAATGTGTCGGGGCATCTATTTTTTTAATATTACTTTGCTACTTTTGGCTCATGAAGGAGGGACGCCATTTGATTCCTTACCTGGGGTAAGAATGAGGCTGAAATCAGATGCGTGTTCATTATGATTGATTCACCTTTCTTTATAGCATCCAGCACCTAGAGGCAGGGGTCCTGGAAGAATTTTTATAGTGGGGGTGCTGAGAGCCATTGAACCAAACTGTAAACCTTGGATATAATGGAAACCACTTCAAGCCAGGGGGCAAGGCAGCACCCCAGAACCCCTAGTTCCAGCACCTATGCTTAGAGGCCCCAATCACGCTCAGGGCTCCACTATCCTGGGTGCTGTACACATGCATAGTGAGAGACAGTCCCTGCCCCAAACAGTTTACAATCGAAATAGAAAAGAAGCATTATCTGAGTCTTTTATCAGTGGGTAAGGGAAGCACAGAGTTTTGCCCAGGGTCATGCAGATAGTCCATAGCAGAGCTGGGACATGAACCCTTGTTTATTTCAGTCTAATTCCTCAATTAACCACAAGCCTGTCCGTAGGACCGGGGTAGAGGTGCATGTATGTGTGATCCTGGAAACATGCACGCATGTGTGTTTTCCCACTAAATCCATGGGAAAATGTGACAAAGTCCGTGCCATGAAGTGGTCTCCACGGGCTATCCCATCTCTTGGTGCCAGGCAACATACCGTACTTTAACATGACTACATGTATGACCCAGGCCTCACAGTAGCGGGCAGGTGGTACTCGCACCATTTTAATCCCATAAAACCTGCTAAACTAGAGGTGACAAAATCTGAATGCGCAAGGGCAGTGGTGGGTAAGGTTCTAGAGTGAAAATCTGTTGAACACGGTCTCAGTTCTTGGCTCTGCCACGTATGCTTGTGTGACCTCCAGCAAGTCACTTAATCTGCCCATGCCTCAGTTTCCCCCTGTAAAATGGAATCCATAATGCTTCCTTTGTCTGTTTATACTGTCAGCTCTTTAGGGCAGGAACGTGCAATGGGTCATTGCTAATGCAATATAAATAATAACTGGCAATATTTTCTAACCAGCCAACCAGGATAAATAAAAAAAACCCACATTTCTTAATCCCATTTTAAAATCTCAGCTCTCAGTGCTGGCCAGTTAACCCAAGTAAAGGGCCTTGACAAGGGCTCTGAAAGCGCCTTTCTTCCTGAAGTGCCTTTGAGGTTTTTTGAATGTCCAACCAGCCCTAGTCAGCAGCGCTGCCCCTCAGACTGAGCCAGAAGTTTGTTACAAGTGAATTGGCCAAGCGGTTAAAGTCTAACAGCACAAGATTGCTCCTACCAACAAATAATAACTTCAATTACCCACCAGGGAGAATCATCTTCTGTTGATGCTTCTGCCCTGGGATTTGCGGAGCCTGGCTGGAGGGAGTGCTGGGGAGAGGAGGGATCTCTGGCTTTGCTTCTTCTTTCTGTAAACTATTTCTGTCCGTGGGGTGTCTCTCTTGTGGGGTGTCTCACTGTAGGGCTGCTTATTTTCTCCCTCCTTGCCTGGGAATGATGGATCGCTCACCACTAAGATCTGTGGGCATCCTCTGTGTCCCCTAAGATACAAAAAGCAAGGCTTTGGCACAGTTTAGGGCCCTGATTAAAACACTGTTCAGTCCCGTCTACACTATAACCCTGAATCATGTCGTAAAGGGGCGCTGCAAGACGGAAGCTTTCTGTAGTGTAGACAGGGGCCTCAGTCCAAAGGTGAGACGTGGTGCGAGACTCAGGACCTGTCACTCTCCATATGGGTAGCCAGTCTTCCTACCACTCTGGTGTCTGTACAGCTGTAGCATGTGAAAACCCTTACGATCCTCTCCTGGACACCAGCGGTGGAGGCAACAAGGGACAGCCACCTAGGTCTTCACTCACACAAACATGGCACTGCCCTAGGGTCGGTGTGGTGTGCCCACGCTAGCATGGCGTTGCTCATGCATGGCTGTGGTGGGTGCATGCATTGCGCCATGCTCACTGTAACCCATGTCAGATGAACACATCAGACCTTTGGCTTATGCATCTCCAAGGAGCTGGCCTGTAAAAATTTGATGCAGCCCTTATAGCTGGGCTGTAACGAGGCTCACAAAGGGTTTAAAACATTGCTACTAGCCAGGGTGTGGGTAGAGGCCTAAAGGAGGGACATTCAGCGTGCTGCAGGAATCTTTTCTCCTAAAACAAGTGATGCCCTCACAGCCTCCATGTTACAATTCTGTTTTTCTGATGGAAAGGACTGGAAGTGGGAAAACAGCCAGATGGGGGTGAAAGGAATGTATATGTAGGTGAGATGTAAGTGACAGGGGAAGGTTTGAGGCTGAGCTGTCGTTGGGAATCACTGGCATCAAGGTACCGAGTTCACCAGCTGTTGCCATCCTGCTCCCAGATAGAGACAGGAGAGGGACAATCTATATCTTAAACCTAAATTACAAACTGGGATGGACAAACTAGGAACTAACTTAGCTCCGGACCCGCCTCTGGACCTGAAATGAGCCACTTGCGCCCTCCAGAAATACTGGGCGAACTTTATTGGTGTAAGTCTTGGCTTTTCTGGGTACCCCAAACAAAATCTGTGTTAGGACCACGCAGAGAACCAGATTGCCTGATCCGCAGGACCGCAGGTGTCATACCAGTCTGGTCTATGTTCTCCCCACTGCAGCTGAATTCTGTGTTTGTGACTGTCTCACTAGGATGCTTAAGGGCTTGGTACAAAACCTTCTGAAGTCACTGGAAAAAATCCAAGTCTTTCTTAGACTGTAAACTCTTTGAGGGCAGGGATTGACTTTTTATTGTGTGTCTGTACAGCGCCTAGCCCAGTGGGGTCTGGTCCATAGTGGGGCTCCTGGATAATCCCACAATACAAATAATAATAACAATAATAATAATTTCAAGGGGCTTTGGATCAGGCCCTAAATCAGGGCTAAGTGATGTATTTGCAACAACATTCCCACCGTTCACTTTAAGCTTGGAATTTTTGCTTTTAATTTCCAAGTCACAAACATGATCCTAATTTGAGGAATATTAAATTGTAACATGTCAGTTTTTCCTCTTGAAAGTTTTATGCATTTCCACACAGCAGTGCACCTGCTTTGTAGTGGAAACCTTGACACGGTCAACATTTTGCATTTCGATATTTAAGATGTGCAGATATTACTTTTCAGACTGGAACCTGTCCAAAGTCAAATGGTCATGTGTTGACTTGCAAAACCTAGATACAGCAAAGCATTTATTTTTGCAACAAAGCAACATTCCAGAGCATGACATTATCATTAATTATTTGTATTAATACAGAAGCATCCAGAAATTATGGGCCCCCTTGTGCTTGTGGGTGCCAGTGTAAAATAAACAAGGCAGACAAAGGAAGTGTTAGCACCCATTTTTATGTGGGAAACTGAGGCACCGGAAGATTAAGTAACATGCCCATGGTCACACAGGGAATCAGTGGCAGAGCCAAGAACTGAATGCAGATCTCTGGCATCCCAGTCTAGTGTCTTCTCTGTAAGACCACCCTTCTTCTCAGAATGAAACTTTGATTGTTTAGCAACATATTTAGCAACAATTTTTGTCATTTTTGCACACCATTAATTTGAATGCGCTCCCTAGCCATCCCATGGGGAATTGCATTTTTAAAAAAAAAAATACAATACTCATAACCCAAGAACTAGGGGTCACCAAATGAAATTAATAGGCAGCAGGTTCAAAACAAGCAAAAGGAAGTATTTCTTCATACAGCACATGGTCAACCTATTGCTATTAGTCAGGATGGGCAGGGATGGTGTCCCTAGCCTTGGTTTTGCCAGAAGCTGGGAATGGGCGAGTGGATGGATCACTCAATGATTCCCTGTTCTGTTCTTTCCCTCTGGGGCATCTGGCATCGGCCACTGTCAGAAGACAGGATCCTGGGCTAGATGGATCCTTGGTTTGACCCAGTATGGCCGTTCTTATGTTTACATTCTTATGTTCCTTAAGGAAACCTTAGGTTTAAAGCTGCCAGAATGATACAAACATTCCTTTGTTACAATGACATAAGCAATAGCAAAAGGGTTGGGTTGTTTGGTGTTTTCTGTGCCCTGGGAAAGTGCCCAGCCCACATGTCTCTGGAAGTCATGGCTCTTTGCATTTGTCACCAACTGAATGAGCTCTGGAGATGAAGCAGGAAATGCTGAAGAAAAAGAAATACTTGCCATTTTTGTGTGTTTCCTTTAGGAATGGCTGAGCTGTGCTGGGAATCAAAAGCTAAGCTCAAAATCCCGGGCATTTCCCAGCTGTACACTGCATGGCTGCTTCCATTCACAGAAGAATCCCTTCTCTTTAAAGAGTGAGTTTCATGTGTGTCTAATTTAGTCTCCAAGGTGGGCAGAGGAAATTGTGGATGAAGCAAAGCAAACTGAAAAATTCATTTGCAGCCCTGCATAGGGTCTGCTTATATATATATATGTATAGACAGACCCAATGCTGGGATGCCAATGAAATATATATGTACACACCCACACCTGATTGTGTCCCTTCTAAAAGATACTTTAAATTTTGTTTTCCAATTCTAAACTCAATATGGTAAAACAAAAAAAAAATTACTTTAAACTCAGTTTACTGCAGTTGAACAGCAATAGCTGCACTACACACACGCACTACACACACACACACGCACACAAACACACACACACTGTGTAAAGGCCCTACCTTCCAAGCCCTTCCTATTGAACTTAGTGAGCTGACTCATAGCAGTAAGCATGTGTCCAGTAAGATGTGCTTGTAGGATTGGGCTGTGAGACCACACACACACACACACACACACACACACACACACACACACACACGTGTATCTGCTACCAGGTGGAATTCCCACCGTGCTCCAAACACCATACACTGGATCTGATTCATATTTACTCCCCTCCTAAGATTTTTCTTATTATTTTACCATATTGGTTAGCACTGTTAACAATAACATCAAAACATAAATCTCCACCGGTTTTCTTCTGAGCTTGGGTGAGCCTAGATTTTTGCCCAGCAGGGTCCTCTCTGTTCCTGCCTTTCGTTCCTCTGCCTCAGAGAGACAAATCAAACCTTTTCATACTCCTAACTTGGAGCTAATAGGATCCACCTGGTCTGACCTCAGGGTGAGTTAGCAGAAGAGCTCTGCAGCTCTGTGCAGGTTCCTAGACTGTGATACTGTGTTACAATATCAGATGAGAATGAGCGGAAGTGCGAATTAATTGCTGCTTAGAAATGGTGAAACACAGTTTTCAAAAGACAACAGAAAATCGTGCTGTCCATAAAACGCCTGCAAATTCATCCGTGCAGCCTCTGTGACCTGCATTTCTCTGGTGTCTGTCTGAAAAACAATAAAAGCTACATCAAAGGCAGAGGGCAGGGCTGTGCCTCTTTCCACCATATGTTCCTCCGTGTTTGGCTGCTGCTGCGGTGCCTGGCAGCATATGAACAATGTTATAAGCCCCATCACTCCCACTGCTCTGATCTTATGTGCGTCACATACACACACGCGCGCACCCAGCCAGACGTGCACTGTGTGAGTCTGCCACATTCTTCTATCCCTCTGCTCACCTCAGGATACGTGGAGCCATTAGCTATTTATTTATCTGGGTTTGAGCTTTCTTTCTTTGTGGCTTTTACCAGGCAGGAACAGGTGGAATGGTTGCAGGACTCGGTGGGTGAGTTTCGGGGGTATCAAAAAGTTGAGCATAGTTAAGGGACATGTCTCAGAGCAATAACCAAAAGGTCCATTCAAGGCCATTTTGACAGGTTTCAGAGTAACAGCCGTGTTAGTCTGTATTCGCAAAAAGAAAAGGAGTACTTGTGGCACCTAAGTACTCCTTTTCTTTCTTCAAGGCCATTTTGTAGCCCAGAATTTTTGCTTTCTGTTTTTTCACAGAATTGGATGGTTTACTTAGATTGCAAGGGCCTGATCCAAACCACAGGGAAGTAAAGTAACTACTGTAAATACATGGAGGCAATGAGAGTATCGCCACTGACTTTAACAGGCTTTGGAGCAGGCCCAAGCTCTTTGGAGCAGGGATTCTGGGCTAGATCCTGCACCCAGCTCCGGATGGGTGGACTCCAACACCCATGTATTATCCAGTGGTGAATGTGTATTTGTCTCCCTCTGTACCTGATCTGCAGAGGATAGGACCTGAACAGGATAGGAGTCTATTAAAGCTCTCACTTAAAGAAGCTTGGCTCGTTAGCTCAAATGGTGGCAGCTCATCTGTGCTGGAGGTCCCTGATTCATTTGCTGGTATGCTGGCTGACACATGCAGCGCCTCACTGACTTTAAACCGGTGCCACACATTTCCTGGGCTCAGTCCCGGTGAAGTTTGTGGTGGGAGCAGGGCCTGTATTTGTGCAGCGTCGGGCCCTGATGTGATACAAATAATCCATAACGAGAAGGGTTCTGAACAGAAATATGGAAACGTTCCCACTGCTGCATGTCTTATTGCAAAGATTAGTCACGGGGTAAATGAAATGCCAACATTTGAAACTGGCGTTTTTATTCCCTTCAGAAATCACACCGATTTCCCCATTTCCACCCAAAAGCAAAAGGCTCCAATTTTGAGCTAAAACTCCTGGAATTCCACCATTTCTGCCCCCCTGCAAAACTGGACCATTTTCACAAATCAGAAACAAAAGGCACAAACCTTGAACGTCCAGTCTTATGAATTTCATTTTGAGCAGAGGCTCATCTAGGAATCTGCTTATTCCTAGCAGATCTGTGCATGGAAGAGCTGGGAAGCCAAGACCTCAGTTATATATTGCAACCTTTCAGCACTGCCCTCCCTGACCCGTGAAAAGGAACAGAGGAGCGAGGAGAGAAGGGCAGGGATTGTGCTTCGGCCTCAATGAACTTGCTGTCACCAGGCAATAAGCAAATGATATGAGGACACCTGAGCAGTGACTGGGAAGACAAGATGAGCTGGTTCCTTCTGAGACTTCTGCCTAGACTCCACCTTGGATGAGCATAAAGGCTCAGAGGTGCCTCGGGCTCTTAGCTATCATGGATAGGCGTACTAGCATTTCACCTCTGAGCTCAGGGCAGGTGAGCCACCCTGTGCACAGCACAATGCTGGCTGAGCCAGTCTTGACCTGACTTCATTTCGACAGGCTCAGAATTGTGTTAGAACCCATTGCCCAGCCCAGAGCACCTAACTGAACTCTGCTCCTTCAGAGTTCTTTATCCTTCACTCTTGTGCAATGCTGTTGAGTCCCGTGTAACAGGTGCCATGCCAGAGGTGGCTGCATTTCACTGGTAGGAGAAGTGATCCCTATCCAGTCTGTAAAGTAAGATAATGTAAACATACAGGAGGCATTCTCATTGACATCGGACTGGAGCGGATGGGACCTGATCCTCAGCTGATGTAACAGCAAATCACCACTGAAGTCAACAGAACTAGGCCTATTGCCCCCAGCTGAGCATATGGCCCTCAAACTGTATTGCTCAGTCAAAGGATGACTAAGGGGATGTTACAGCCGGTTTGCACCGGTGTCACTGAGATCTAAACTTGGCTCACTGTCAGGAAGGTTTCCCACTATTTAGTCTGTTTTCCGTTCTTTACTTTCATCCCATTTCTTCTGGTTATATCCCCTCTGTAGCTCAATCAATCAATCAATCAATCAATCAAAATATTTTTTTAAAGGCATCAGAATGATGTGGTGCACCCAGAAATTGGCACCCACGGTAATCCCCTGTTCACCTGCCCTTAAAATTGGTCCTGCTCCCACTCAGTCATCGTGGACCAGATTTTCCAAAGATTGGTGTCACAGCAGGAGCTGCTGGGCTCTGAGCCCTTCTGGCTTCACACATATATTTAGTCATTTTACTCTTCCCTCCTAAATCAGTAGAATTACTCTAGGTTTACACACGGGTAACTGAGATTACAAGCGGGCCTAGTGATATCTTATTAGGTGTTGCAATAATATCCCAAGGGAAATGAGAGGAAGGATGGAAGGATGGACCCATGTCTCGGGTGCTGAGTTGGGAAACTCAGGTTCAATTCCTTGCTCTGCCACAGGCTTGCTTTGTGACCTTGGGCAAATTACTTAGTCTCTGTGAGTCTTAGTTCCATGTCTGTAAAATGCAGAGAACAGCACTGCCCTGCCTTGAAGGGAGATCATGAGGTGCTCGGATGCTATGGTAATAGGAACACAGGACTGGAAGGGCGGTCCAGTCCCCTGCATTGCAGGCATCCCTATCATTCATAAACTTATCAAACGCCATCTAAATGGGGGCCATGTAGGTGCCCAAGAAAGAAAGAAATAATGAAAATCCAATCTCTTGGAATGTTTAAACCTCAAATGCACAGTGCTCTGGAATGGAAGTGGGTGAAATCTTCACCCCAGTGAAATCAAAGGAGTTTTGCCATTGACTTCAACAGGGCCAGAATTTCACCCACTGCCGGGAGCGATCCTACACTGCCTGCAACTGCCTGACTTAGCTCTTTTCTCTCTGTTTCTAACCCTTTAACCACTGCCTCGCAGGGTTTCCTTTACTGCTTTGGAAATGTAGCTGTCACTAGATTCCCCTGCAAGTCTTTGGCAGCAGTGAAGTCTTTGGTACTAACTGGACATGTCCGCTTTGATATAAAGAAAACAGTTGCACTAAAGTGGCATCCTTTCACCAGTAGGATAAATGTCCTTTTGCTTCTGTTGCCATCTGGATGAGCCCCTCAGTGGCTTTGAACATTCTGCCTTAATGGCTGACACTGAGTAGGGCAGAAAACAACCAGAACCACCAACCAAAAAACACCCTAGGGAAAAAAAGACAGCTCAAGGGCAGCCAGTGATGGGCAGAAGACACCTTGCCACTACCAGTCTCATCAGGGGAAGGAAAAACATGGCAGACATGTTGTCATCCTTAAAGTACTCGGGTTAGGGAGAATTATAACAGCTCCGTTCCTAATGTGTGTGAACAGGAGCGAAGAGCTGATGAGGGTGGCTGGCTTATTCCAGTGAGAGTCTAATGTGCCGGCCCCGCACAGCAGAAACAACAAAAGAAAGAAACCAGCTGCTGGTTCTCCAAGCTGACTGCCATGCTCGTTACTGAATTCCAGCAAGGGGTGGGCCCAGGGCATTTGGGAAGGCTCGAGGAGGGGGCTGATAGCTGTGTTTGCCAGGGCACGAGGTGGGTTCTGGTGAACGTTCCCAGTATATTCTGGAGCACAGCGTGTGCATTCTGCTTGGGGCAGCCACCAGGCAGGCGCCTTCTGACGGGGGCAGCAGGTACACTCAGCAGCATGGCAGATACCTTCTGCTAGGGCAGTGGGTCTCCAGCATTCCATGCCACGAGCCCTTTTCCACACTGGGACATGCCTGTCACTTAGCCAGTCCCACACCCTTCTTCCCAGGGAGCAATAGAAGAAAGGCGGTGACTCCCAAACACCTGGTTGTGACCCTCCTGGGGGTCCTGACCCCAAGGACGAGGACCCCTGTTCGAGGAGCAATATCCACACAGAAATCACCCATCAAGCCCTGGTCTACACTAGGACTTTAGGTCGAATTTAGCAGCATTAAGTCGATGTAAACCTGCACCCATCCACACGATGAAGCCCTTTATTTTGACTTAAAGGGCTCTTAAAATCAATTTCCGTACTCCACCCCTGACAAGTGGATTAGCACTTAAATCGGCCTTGCCGGGTCGAATTTGGGGTATTGTGGACACAATTCGATGGTATTGGCCTCCGGGAGCTATCCCAGAGTGCTCCATTGTGACCGCTCTGGACAGCACTCTCAACTCAGATGCACTGGCCAGGTAGACAGGAAAAGAACTGCGAACTTTTGAATCTCATTTCCTGTTTGGCCAGCGTGGCAAGCTGCAGGTGGCCATGCAGAGCTCATCAGCAGAGGTGACCATGATGGAGTCCCAGAATCGCAAAAGAGCTCCAGCATGGACCGAACGGGAGGTACGGGATCTGATCGCTGTTTGGGGAGAGGAATCCGTGCTATCAGAACTCCGTTCCAGTTTTCGAAATGCCAAAACCTTTGTCAAAATCTCCCAGGGCATGAAGGACAGAGGCCATAACAGGGACCCGAAGCAGTGCCGCGTGAAACTGAAGGAGCTGAGGCAAGCCTACCAGAAAACCAGAGGGGCGAACGGCTGCTCCAGGTCAGAGCCCCAAACATGCCGCTTCTATGATGAGCTGCATGCCATTTTAGGGGGTTCAGCCACCACTACCCCAGCCGTGTTGTTTGACTCCTTCAATGGAGATGGAGGCAACACGGAAGCAGGTTTTGGGGACGAAGAAGATGATGATGAGGTTGTAGATAGCTCACAGCAAGAAAGTGGAGAAACCAGTTTTACCGACAGCCAGGAACTGTTTCTCACCCTGGACCTGGAGCCAGTACCCCCCGAACCCACCCAAGGCTGCCTCCTGGACCCAGCAGGCGGAGAAGGGACCTCTGGTGAGTGTACCTTTTAAGATACTATACATGGTTTAAAAGCAAGCATGTGAAAGGATTAATTTGCCCTGGCATTCGCGGCTCTCCTGGATGTACTCCCAAAGCCTTTGCAAAAGGTTTCTGGGGAGGGCAGCCTTATTGCGTCCTTCATGGTAGGACACTTTACCACTCCAGGCCAGTAACACGTACTCGGGAATCATTGTAGAACAAAGCATTGCAGTGTATGTTTGCTGGCATTCAAACAACATCCGTTCTTTATCTCTCTGTGTTATCCTCAGGAGAGTGAGATATCATTCATGGTCTCCTGGTTGAAATAGGGTGCTTTTCTTCAGGGGACATTCAGAGGAGCCCGTTCCTGCTGAGCTGTTTGCCTGCGGCTGAACAGAAATGTTCCCTGCTGTTAGCTACGGGGAGGGGGGAGGGTTGAGGGGGTAGCCATGCGGTGGGGGGAGGCAAAATGCGACCTTGTAACGAAAGCACATGTGCTATGTATGTAATGTTAACAGCAAGGTTTACCCTGAAAGACTGTAGCCACTGTTTTATAAAATGTGTCTTTTTAAATACCGCTGTCCCTTTTTTTTTCTCCACCAGCTGCATGTGTTTCAATGATCACAGGATCTTCTCCTTCCCAGAGGCTAGTGAAGATTAGAAAGAAAAAAAACGCACTCATGATGAAATGTTCTCTGAGCTCATGCTGTCCTCCCACACTGACAGAGCACAGACGAATGCGTGGAGGCAAATAATGTCAGAGTGCAGGAAAGCACAAAATGACTGGGAGGAGAGGTGGCGGGCTGAAGACAGGGCTGAAGCTCAAATATGGCGGCAGCGTGATGAGAGGAGGCAGGATTCAATGCTGAGGCTGCTGGAGGACCAAACCAGTATGCTCCAATGTATGGTTGAGCTGCAGCAAAGGCAGCTGGAGCACAGACTGCCACTACAGCCCCTGTGTAACCAACTGCCCTCCTCCCCAAGTTCCATAGCCTCCACACCCAGACGCCCAAGAATGTAGTGGGGGGGCCACCGGCCAACCAGCCACTCCACCACAGAGGATTGCCCAAAAAAAAGAAGGCTGGCATTCAATACATTTTAAAGTTGTAAACTTTTAAAGTGCTATGTGGCATTTTCCTTCCCTCCTCCACCACCCCTCCTGGGCTACCTTGGTAGTCATCCCCCTATTTGTGTGATGAATGAATAAAGAATGCATGAATGTGAAGCAACAATGACTTTATTGCCTCTGCAAGCAGTGATTAAAGGGAGGAGGGGAGGGTGGTTAGCTTGCAGGGAAGTAGAGTGAACCAAGGGGCGGGGGGTTTCATCAAGGAGAAACAAACAGAACTTTCACACCGTAGCCTGGCCAGTTATGAAACTGGTTTTCAAAGCTTCTCTGATGCGTACCGCGCCCTCCTGTGCTCTTCTAACCGCCCTGGTGTCTGGCTGCGCGTAACCAGCAGCCGGGCAATTTGCCTCAACCTCCCACCCCGCCATAAACGTCTCCCCCTTACTTTCACAGATATTATGGAGCACACAGCAAGCAGTAATAACAGTGGGAATATTGGTTTCGCTGAGGTCTAAGCGAGTCAGTAAACTGCGCCAGCGCGCCTTTAAACGTCCAAATGCACATTCTGCCAACATTCTGTACTTGCTCAGCCTATAGTTGAACAGCTCCTGACTACTCTCCAGGCTACCTATGTACGGCTTCATGAGCCATGGCATTAAGGGGTAGGCTGCGTCCCCAAGGATACATATAGGCATTTCAGCGTCGCCAACAGTTATTTTCTGGTCTGGGAATAAAGTCCCTTCCTGCAGCTTTTGAAACAGACCAGAGTTCCTGAAGATGCGAGCGTCATGTACCTTTCCCGGCCATCCCACGTTGATGTTGGTGAAACGTCCCTTGTGATCCACCAGAGCTTGCAGCACTATTGAAAAGTACCCCTTGTGGTTTATGTACTCACCGGCTTGGTGCTCCAGTGCCAAGATAGGGATATGGGTTCCGTCTATGGCCCCACCACAGTTAGGGAATCCCATTGCAGCAAAGCCATCCACTATGACCTGCACATTTCCCAGGGTCACTACCCTTGATATCAGCAGATCTTTGATTGCGTGGGCTACTTGCATCACAGCAGCCCCCACAGTAGATTTGCCCACTCCAAATTGATTCCCAACTGACCAGTAGCTGTCTGGTGTTGCAAGCTTCCACAGGGCTATCGCCACTCGCTTCTCAACTGTGAGGGCTGCTCTCATCTTGGTATTCATGCGCCTCAGGGCAGGGGAAAGCAAGTCACAAAGTTCCATGAAAGTGCCCTTACGCATGCGAAAGTTTCGCAGCCACTGGGAATCGTCCCAGACCTGCAACGCTATGCGGTCCCACCAGTCTGTGCTTGTTTCCCGAGCCCAGAATCGGTGTTCCACAGCATGAACCTGCCCCATAGCACCATGATGCATGCATTGGCAGGGCCCATGCTTTCAGAGAAATCTGTGTCCATGTCCTGATCACTCACGTGACCGCGCTGACGTCGCCTCCTCGCCCGGTATCGCTTTGCCAGGTTCTGGTGCTGCATATACTGCTGGATAATGCGTGTGGTGTTTAATGTGCTCCTAATTGCCAAAGTGAGCTGAGCAGCCTCCATGCCTGCCTTGGTATGGCGTCCGCACAATAAAAAGGCGCGGAACGATTGTCTGCCTTTGCTCTGACGGAGGGAGGGGCGACTGACGACATGGCTTACAGGGTTGGCTTCAGGGAGCTAAAATCAACAAAGGGGGTGGCTTTACATCAAGGAGTATTTCAGGCAGGACTTCACAGAGGGTTCCAATAAGAAATGGTGCACCTAAGTTATTGTTCTTATTGGAACAAGGAGGTTAGTCTGGCCTCTGATTGATACATGGCCAGATTTACCTCGCTGCACCTTCTCTGTGAGTGACTGCAGTATGATCTAGAGGAATGAGTCCCCTAGACAGGGGAGGGGGGGAAGCAAATGAGTACAAAACAAATCTGGTCTATTTCTTGTTTTGATCCACTCCATCTATCTTTTACATCTTTGGCTGGCAGCAAACGGTGCAGAAGGACTGCATGCTATCCACATCTCATGGCTGCTCGGCAGAAGATGGTGCAATACGACTGCTAGCCATCCTCATCTCTTGCCTGCCCGGCAGAAGATGGTGCAATATGACTGCTAGCTATCCTCATCTCTTGCCTGCCCGGCAGAAGATGGTACAGTACGACTGCTAGCAATCCATATTGCCTGCCTGCTCACCATAAAACGGTTCAATAGGACTGACTGCAGGACTAAAGAGAATGACCTGGTCAAGTCACTCCAAATTTAGTCCCTGCGCCCATGTCTGCCCAGGTGCTCCTGGCTGACGTGGCCAGGAGCACCTCGGACATGACGATGACGGCTACCAGTCATATTGCACCGTCTGCTGCCAGAAGGCAATGGGTTGCTGCTACTGTGTAGCAATGCAGTAGCACGTCTGCCAGCACCCAGGAGACATACGGTGATGGTTACCTGAGCGGGCTCCATGCTTGCCGTGGTATGGCGTCTGCACAGGTAACTCAGGAAAAAAGGCACGAAACGATTGTCTGCCCTTGCTTTCATGGAGGGAGGGAGGGAACGGGGGCCTGACGATATGTACCCAGAACCACCCGCGACAATGTTTTAGCCCCATCAGGCATTGGGATCTCAACCCAGAATTCCAATGGGCAGCGGAGACTGCGGGAACTGTGGGATAGCTACCCACAGTGCAATGCTCCGGAAGTCGACGCTTGTCTCGGTACTGTGGAAGCACTCCGCCGAGTTAATGCACTTAATGCACTTAGAGCATTTTCTGTGGGGGGACACACACTCGAATATATAAAACTGATTTCTAAAAAACCGACTTCTATAAATTTGACCTTATTCCGTAGTGTAGACATACCCTTAGAGTCTGCGTTAAGTGGTAGTAACTGAGTTTTTTTAAAAAGAGCTTTAGAGAGGCTGAAAATCCATCCTAATCCCTGGCATGACAGTGCAAGCAGGGAAATACATGGGCAACTGTGTGCTCACCTCCCCCTCAGCTGCTTGGTGGTCAGATCCTGGAGGTACTAAGAGCTCCTGCAGGAAGTGAGGGCCTTGGGGGCTAGCATGGCAATCCTGCCACAGTGGGCGGTGTCATAGGGAATGGCAGGAGAAAGCCGCTAGAACAGGGGCAGGGGATCCCCAGAAGAGAGAAGAGGGGAAAAGAATGGGGGAGAAAAAGGGCCTGAACTGAACTGACAGGGGGAAAACAGGGAGTTAAAATTCACAATCAATTTTTCCTGGTTTCTCCCCCTCTCCACAGTTTTGTGCGTGTGGCAATTTCAAAGTTGGAAAAAATGCCACCGGGCTCTAATGCCGGTTATAAACAAGGGGAAGAGGGGAGATTTGGTGCAAATGTCATGAACAATTTGACCAGTTTAACCCCCGCCCCCCCACCCCCCCAAAAAAAGCTTTGGATTTTTTTGTTTCTTTTTAGAGAGAGAGCAGGAAGTGGGAGCACAACGAATGAAGTGAGGTGACCAAAGTGACACCGCAGAGCAGTGGCAGAATCCGGAAGGGGAAAGCTTGACAGCAGAGACTGAGAGAGGAACTGGGCAGCAGAAGGGGAAACCAAAGAGGAGAAAGAGGGAGACCGAAAGGAAGAGGCGAAGATGCAAAGGTTGAGAGAGAGATGCACAGGGCCCCGAAGAGGAAGCCAAGGCATCCAGCCAGAATGTGCTGTAGGTGCCTATGACTTGACTTGGAGGGGAAAAAAAAACCCTGCTATCATATGCACAAGATGTAGTTGGAGAAACATGGTTTTATTGCCTGCCAAGTGCTTTTCCAAACGGGACCTGAAGCTTTCATACATACTTCTCGGCCTCCTTTGCATTCTCTCCTTCCTAGGAGGCAGAGAGATTTTTATCTCTGTCCAGCCTTTAAAAAAAAAAAAAAAAAAACCATAAAACCAGCTGCCTTAAAAAATAAATCCCTTTTCCTAGTCTATGCTAATAATTTACTATTAGCCCAGGTTTTATTAAGAACACTTTCAAGGGCTGCACAGAGCCCCCTCCATAAATAGCACATAACTCATACTGTGAGGATTTCCTCTCCAGTGGGACTTTTAATGTTTAAACCAGAGGTGTTAAAGGAGCAGCTCAAAGGCCAGTCGTAGCCCTGGAGATTTTCACATCTGGATTATATCTCAGTGCTTAACACATTAGGTTTTTGCCCCAAGCAGCTCCGGATTTCCCCCATCCGTCCATGTTGAATCTGAGTTTGATTTGATTTAAGGGGCTTTGCGTTCAAAGGAAAAGAAATGTTACCTGCATAAATATTTAGAAGGACTGCCGTGCATGCTCAAAAGCTTTGGCTTGCAATGCCGTGTGCGCTGTCCTACAATCTGTTTGCAATGAATAGAAAAGAAGTTGTTTATTTCAGGCTGCTGGACACAGCTCTCTCTTGCTTTCTAGATCCCAGGTTAATGAAACACAACCCAAAGGGTCTAATGTCAGAGTCTCCCTGAGCCCTGGCATGGATTAGGTGGTCATGGAAGGGACTGTGAGCTGCACCAAATACCCTTTTTCTACCGAATGAGAAGCAGTGTCATCTGGTGTATTGGACTTGGAGTCAGGAGACCTGGGTTCTGCTCCTGTTTAGACTTTACCCTCTGTGGGGCAGGACGTGTCTCTTACTACATGTCTGTCCAGCAGCTAGTGCAGCTGGGTCCTACTCTCAAGTTGCAACTGTAATACAAAAGGCACTACCCACCGGAGCTAGATACGGCCCAGCAGCCAAAGACTCCGTATTCCGATACCAACTCCTGAACGATTTCAATTGTCAGAGCAAATTACTTTCTCCTAAGTTGGGCTGTTAGCCAGAGGGTGCTGATCCCAAACTAGTCACGAGGATAAAGCCCTGAAGTGCAAACTGAAAGGGACCTGGGGTGTGCGCTGTATGGGAACAGGTCTGAGAGGCGAGTTTTGACAGCTCTGTCTTACCAGCTTTCCCTGACTGTTGTAGGCAGTACTGTAGCTGTGTTGGGCCCAGGATATCAGCAAGACAAGGCAGGTGAGGTCATATCTTTGATTGGACCAACTTCTGCTGGTGAGAGAGAGACCAGCTTTCGAGCTTACACAGAGCTCTTCTTCAGCACTGGACTTTTGACCCGAGTTAAGCCCCATGGAACAGAAAGACTGGGCTTAGACAAGATCGATAACAAGATCAATTTTTGCAGATTTTTTTCTCTTATTAGTTCTGATTTGTCTCTCTCTTCCATAAGGGCTAGATCCTGAGCAGGGCTGGACTTTGCACCTGATCCTGCAAGGGTCTGTGTCCTCACCTCCCAAGGACTTCAACGGCACTCAGCACCTCCCAGCATTTGGCCCATGTGGCATCAGTGAGAGAGGAAGGTGCTCAGCACCTTGTAGATTCACCTTGAGCTGCCTTAGCTCCCCTGGACTTTGACAGGAGCTGCAGGTGCTCAGCACTCATCAAGTTGCGGCGGTCCAGGCTCAGACCCGCCAGGGGAATTTTCCTTTGACTGTGTAGCCAGGGCGTGTGCCAGGATTGAATGTGGAGGGTGGGCATCTTGGGCTCTCCACCCAGGAGCTCAGCACAGCACGCCCAGGCCTTTGTCTGGTGTGATGGGGGAGCCGGTGCAGACCTTCCCTCATGCCCACCCTGCCACAGGCACACCTGCTGGATTGCTAAGGAACCTCAGCCCCAGATGACTCCCTGGGAGGTCAGGGTGGAGCCCAGCACAAGGTGAAAAGGGCATGTGGCTGCTGGCTCTGGGCTCGTAAACTCACCCCGTGACTCTACGCCTCCCACTCGAGGTGCCCATTTTTCTTTCCCTTCCCTTCCTTCTGAGGCAGGTTGATAGGTGAAACCTGCTGGTTGTGTGCAAGTGTTGTAATGACATGAACAATATGCCGCGGGCAAGTCTCCAGCGTGAGGCAAGCAGCAGCCTCTGCTCTGAGCGTGCAGTCTTGGCAGGCCGACACTTTCCCATGCCTTCTGCCCTGTGTCACGGGGGAGGTGGGCCACTCCCAGGCTGACAGCTCCGACAGGATACCTTCACAATGACTGAAATAATAGACCCAGCGATGGGAAAATGAGACCGAGAAACCCCCAGGGTGAATTGAAAGATGAATAACTTCCCCGAAGCTACATCCCAGAGCATGCCCCAGCCTGTAGTTGATCTACAAGCTGACTTCCCCGCTTCCTCCTCCTCCGCCACCACCCTTCGCTCCCCTCCAGGGAGACAGATCTGTCTGGATTCCATCGCTCTCCTAAAATAACTGACAGCGTTTAAAGAGGAGAGGGAAAAGGCAGCAGAGGCCCCTGATCATAGATCGACCCCTGCAAAGCATCAAAACTGCCCTGCTTTAAGAAGTGCAGTTGATAAACAGCAGCTTCAGAAGGGCCGAAGTGATGCCCTGGAAGAATTTGTCAGGGGGTTGCATGCAGCTTTCACTGGCCCTTGCCCTGATCCTGCAATCGGACCCATTCGCACGTGTATAAGTACAAAGTAACTCATGATAGGCAAGGCAGGGTGTGCTGCTGTCCGGCACTGGGTTACTCCAGTGGTCAAAAAGATAGGTTTAGCTAAGCACCTCAACAGGCTTAAGACCATGTCTCCTGAGGCATGCCCATTCCCCACCCATGGCCTGCGCCTTTCTACTTCTGCTCTTGTTAAGACGGGACTGGGCATGCAGGGCTTTGTGACGCATCCTGCAGCTCAACGGGAAGACTACATCTAGCATTTAACCCATTAGTACCCAAGTATCTCCTGTCCTCTGTGAAGACAGTGCTCACCTGCAGGGTCCTGACTATGGGTGTGTCCCCTATTACCCCAGGAAATATACCCATTGGGCGCAGTACCTAGTCAGTGGTGAGAGACGTTTCCCAGACAGTGTGTCGGATCGCTGGACTGCATGGGAAGACCACTCATTACCGGCCAATTGGCTTGATGAGCTCAACATTTTGAGGCAGTTAATGGGGCAAATGCTAGACCATGCTTTGGTTACAGTCCTGATGGCTGGTGATAAACTCTGCAGAATACCTACAAGGGTCAGAGTTTCTATCAGGAGACTACTGGCAGTTAGTATGAGCAGACTCTAACAGAAAACAAGGAGCCTAAAATCCCCCAACAGGTAATCCAGGTTAATTTCAGCACAGCATTATGGAGAGGTACTCAGCCTGCGTTACTTTAAAAAATGCTGGCATTTGCTATGGGTTTTAAAATGCATACAGGGGTATGTCCATGCAGCGAGGAGGCCTGTTTCCGTTTACATTCCATATTTCGCAATCCGTACACACGTCAATCAAAACTGTTGTTAGCCATGGCTGTCATGTCAAGTCCAAGTCTAACAACACTGGTGATTGACAGGAAAGTTTGTTATCTATGAATGTGTCATCCCAGCCAGCACCCATAGCCAGAGTTCTACCTGACAGGTCATCAGTGGTAGAATTCCATCATCCATATATTATAGGACTGTTCGAACAAATAATTTCCTGGCTAGTCTCAGAACATCCCAGTTCTTTAGCATTGCTGTTACCTTGAGATATAGGATTTGACAGTGGAAGAAGGGCATGGGCCAATGGACCTCAAGGGTCAGCAAATAAACACTGGGCTAAGCCCATCCCTGGGGCAACTCCTCTGAAGGCAACGGATGAATCTGGATCTTTCAGCTGAAGCTGATGGAACCCCCAGGTTATGGGAAGAATATGACTAGGGAGAAGCAGACCGCAAAAGGTTGGAAAGTTTCAATAGGAAGCCCCAAGAGGCAGCTGTTTAGCTGACACTTATACAGGCTATGAGATCCTGGAAGAGCAGACTTTCTCATGAGGTGCCCAATAAATCCTGCTTCCATTCATTTCACACACGCGGCCACTCTCATAGGTGGTACAACTGCACCTGTGTTTCCTGCTCTGTGGTCCATCAAGGACACCCGCTCTAGATTCCCAGTTCCTTGGCCATCACCTCTCTTGAGTGGACACCCATGTCTCTGTCCTTTCTGACCAGGATTTTTCCAGGCCACTCAGTGCTTTGCCTATCCTGTGACACCCCCAGCAAGCCAGACTGCCTAAACAGGCCAGTATCTGCATTTTGCTTTCTCTTTGAAGGCTATGAACAGCTGTAATTGCCAGCAGTAGCAAGTTACCACACAGGGCTTTATAAGCAAGCACATTTATTCTGGAGGTGAAAGCTTCACCGAGAAAACATACAAAAACGATAAAAGTTCCTGTATGCATGCTAAAAGCTTACCAGAGATCACCCATCAGTCTTATGGGCCTCAGTTGGCCAAAGTCCCTCCAACTCTTCCCAGGCAGGATTGGGTTCCCACTTGGACAGCAGGTCTTGCCCATTTGCAGCTCCCCGCTGCCTACTATGCTGACGTCTGTGGATCACGTGCTAAGGTCCTGAGCTCTCCCCGTTCATTGTATGGGGAGCCTGGGCACCTCGCTCAGGCTTTGAGGGTGGCAGTCTTGTTCCTGTGAGTTTCTGAGGCAGTACTCGTCACAGCGACATCTCGGTACCTTGGGGATCCAGGCTTCTCTATCTATTTCTGTGGTCCCCACTGCGGACAGTCACTAGGGGGATTGCATCCCCCCCAACGCTCCTGTGAGGTAGGGCAGGATTATCCCCATTTTACAGATGGGATGCCAAGGCCCAGGACAGATCAGGGGATTTATTTCAGGTCCCACAGGAAACCTGTGTCTCAGCAGGGAAATGAACTTAGGTCTCCTAAGCCTCAGTGCAGGGCTCTCACCTCGAGACCACCCTCCCTCCAACCCTGGGCTACCCTTTTCCACCGTGCAAAAAGGGCAGGCACCTGTTAATACAGAATAACTTGGGGTTGGCTGAGATCCCTGGGAGCCTTTCTGGAGAAGCGGGGTGCATGCTCCTGTGATGGAAATCAGATGTCCCTTTGTGAAGCACCTAGGATACCGAAAAGGGAACGGGAACAAGCATAGTGCTGGATTGCTTTAGCCACATTGACTCCACTTTTACCCCTTCTTCATGAATTAAGTGCCTGTGGGGAAAGACATCCCCCAGGATCTGAGGGTGGAGGATAACCCCCTTTAAGGGGGGGGGTCAGCTCCATCTCCAGCACCCCAACCCCACCCCCACCCCCACTCTTCTTGGGCCCAGGAATCAGTGGTGACTAATGGGGAATCTGTGTTACAGCTGTGGGCTGTATAAGTTTTGCTTGGCACCCTTTCATGCTGTGGAGCTCCCATTCATGGGCGGGGTTTGCAGGGGCAGGTACCCGGAGGTGAACCCAGGCAGTGATGCACCATTGAACTGAGCTTACTAGGGAGGCAAAGCAAGTATCCGAAGCGATGGAGCCCAGAAGCAATGCAGATACGTAGGGCTTGTGGAGATTCCCCAGCGATCTGCGCACCCCACCCCAGACAGGACATTCTGTGAAAAACTCTGCGAGGGGAAGCTGCCCCATGGCTATACCTAGACCCCATCCTGCAGATTTTTCAGTAGCAGGGGGCTATGCTTTTCCCCTTCTCCACTCAGCAATGTGAACTATTGCCCTGCAGTGCTAAGTCTATGCATCTGTCCCAGGCACGAATTTAGCTTTGCTCTTGATGAATCAGCTGATGTGGGAAATTGATTCTCCGATAGCATGGCACAGCTCTCTCAAACCAGTCCTCTGAGATTTCAGAGTGAAAGCCTCCGAAACCTTAGAACTCAGGGAGAAGCCAAAAGCTTTGAAAGCATTTATGATCAAAGCTAACGTGTGAGAGTTAATTTATCCTGGGCAGAATCTGCTTTAAGAGACATAATCTGTATTTCAGAAGGACCAGATCTTCTGTTCATGTGCCCTCTGAATGAACCATTATACATTAATAGCAGGTTGCTTGCTCTCTGTACTGCAAGCAGGGTTGTATATACCGGGAGCCAAACTTTATTTGTACATAGAAAATAAGCCTCACTTAGGAGTGGACCTGTAAATGTGACCCTGACACTTAATTTTAGCACAGGCAAACATTTGTAGCACAGACAAGGCCTAAGGCACTTTTATAGTGGTACAACTGCATCCACACTAGGGCTTATGCTGGCAAAACTGTACCAGTAAAAAAATCACCCTGTAACTAACATGACTATACTGGGGTCTAACTCTTCTAGTGTCTATCAGGCTACAACACAGCCAGCTAACCCGACTGCATCCCAAGCATTAAGAAAGCTTTCTGTCATGTTCAGCTAACTCAGCTAAGATAACACCATTAAAAGCCACCTCCAATTTGCCCATCAAGACAGAGCCATTTGAGAATAACCGGAGCTGCTAAGCACAGAGCTCTTTTGAAAGTCCGCTCCCCCATGTCCCATTTGGGAAGAGAAGTTGAAGAAGCGAGCATGTCCGCTAGCTAGGTTTCCTGGGCTGCCTGTTTTCAGTCAGGAAACCCTCCTTGCTTACGGGAAGTATCTTTGTGAATTAAAATCCATAACAATGGGATTGAATTGCAACCCGTGTGCAAAGAGGCCTCCATTTTTAGAAAACTTTGCTCTGCGCCAGTAGCTTGCGTTACATTAATATATGTTGTCATCTATTCTAAAGGGAGTAAATGACTGGCAATGTGAATGATGAAAAAGCTTCTAAAGGAACTAGCTCTGTCATCTTTTAGGAGACTGACCTTGTGTTTCTAACACCACACACACAAGGGGACACAGTCAGTTTCAGTTCTTCACTAGCCAGGGGCCAGGTTGTTTCAATGCTTGTAAACATACTGTTACCAAATGATACTCCAACTTGGCAGAAGTCAGTGAAGTCCACAGTGCAGGTCACACTGGTAGGTGAAACAATCACATTCCAGGATTGTTTTTAACAGCTCGCTATTTGCAAAGAACTCAAGTTGCTTCAAGGCAGCTGAATTTACCCTCCTCACAATCAGGTCACAGCACTCTGGGTCCCCACTAAAAATAACCAGATGATAGATGTGTCTCGGTTGATTTTAAGTTTAAATAATGTTTGTCCCATCTCGTAACTCTTAGGTGCATGGCTCTGCTCTGTTGTCTTCATGAGGTTCTAACATACATAAAGTGATGGAGGAGAGTCCACTAATGCCTATTAGCCAAGATGGTCAGGGATGCAACCCCATGTTCTGGGTGTCCCTAGGTCTCTGACTGACAGATGCTGGGACAGGAGGAAAGGGGATGATCACTTGATGACTGCCCTGTTCTGTTCATTCTCTTTGAAGCGTCTGGCATTGACCACTGTCAGAAGACAGGATACTGGGCTAGATGGACCATTGGTCTGACTCAGTATGTCCATTCTGATGTTCTTATGACTTCCACTGCTCAGCAGCAATGTGAAAAGAAATCCTGTTTATATATTTACTGGCTGAAAAAACTTCTCCTGAAGCAGAGTGCAATCAATAAGTCATTCGCTGATTGTGGTCATTCTGCACATCAAGTCTAATTTCCATGTGTGTGTACAGTGCCTTGCACAGTGAGTTCCCAATCCCAATGTATACCAATAATACATTTCATTGCCTTTGCTATTCATCTGTGAATGTTCTTGCTGTTGTACCTTTCCACTTCCTAGGAGAGGATTTAAGATCCTAGATGCAGGAAAACAGCAGAAAACATCAATTGTCCTAAACCTCCCCAGGCACCATCTGTGGTTTGCTAAATAAACCCATGCTCACATGAGATGTGCAAAGTAAATAAATTACCTTCCTGATTAGAAATCGGCATTACCTATCAGCAGCGTAAGCTGGTCAACAGCTGACTAACTGGAAAAAACAAAGCCACTTTTGACATGTACAGATCATGATCTTTCCACTGGTGATGGACAAATCCAGAAAAAAGTTGGTGTGATGGACAACCAGATGGATAATAAATAAGGCTAAGATTATGTCATGGAGGTCATGGAATCCGTGACTTCCAGTGACCTCCGTGACACTGGGGACCCTGTAGCAACCCAGCAGTGGCGGGGGACCCTCCCCCAGGCAGCAGGACCCCTGCAACTGACCAGCTGTCACCGGCAACCCCTGAGCTGCTCAGCGGCCGCATGTGGGGGGATCCCTGGGGGAGTCCCTGTAGCTCCCCAGCCACTGCCACTGGCAGGGGCCTCCCTGCAGCTGCCGTGAGCAATCGGCTCCCCCCCCACAGCTCCCAGCCGCCGCCAGTGCCAGCAGAGGGGCCCCAGAGCTGCTCAAGCAATGGGGTCCCTGCAGCTCCTAGCTGCTGGAAGGGGTGGGGGGAGCGGGCAGGCTCCTCTTCACTCCCCATTTTATCAGGGATGTTTTTACTAAAAGTCAGGGACAGGTCCTGGCTTCCGTGACTTTTTGTTTATTGCCTGCGACCTGTCCCGGTCTTTTACTAAAAATAACCATAACAAATTGTAGCCTTAATAATAAATAATAATATAAAATACTTACATTGAAATATAGCCTTTCAAACTCAAAATATCTCAAAGGCCTTTACAAACAGCAAATGATGTTCCCAGCAATTTAAAGAGATATTCCCAGGCATAACTGTTTGCCAGATCTGGGCCTATACAAGAATCAGTTAACTCACCACTCACGTGCAGCCACTCCTAGGGGTGGAAGGTGGCAGCTGTTGACAACAACACTACACAGCATTTTGGGGCAGGGAGTGAGGTATGAAGTGAGAAATCAGCAAAGTAGAATGTGAGCGTCTGAACGAGATCTGGATGGGAGGGACACAGTGGTTAACACCACCATTCTTGTGAAAAATGTCATGGGATCTTTAATTGGCCAGAGCGGTCAGGATCTCAAGTTTATGTCTTACCCAAAAAGATGGAAATTTGGTATTTTCACACAAACCAGAATGGAATTAACTAAAACAAGTGCACGCTACACCATAAGCCTGAGGAGGGTGAGAAAACCTGGATTTGTGCTGGAAATGGCCCAACTTGATTATCATACACATTGTAAGGAGAGTGATCACTTTAGATAAGCTATTACCAGCAGGAGAGTGGGGTGGGAGGAGGTATTGTTTCATGGTCTCTGTGTATATAATGTCTTCTGCAGTTTCCACAGTATGCATCCGATGAAGTGAGCTGTAGCTCACGAAAGCTTATGCTCAAATAAATTGGTTAGTCTCTAAGGTGCCACAAGTCCTCCTTTACTCTGCAATCGTTACTCATGTTAAGTAGCATTTATTCACATGAGCAGTCCCAAACTCAAGGGAGTGGGTTTTTCTTCTTGTGTATGGGACTTCAGTTAGAACCTCAGTGAGTACCATTTAGTGCCAGGTTTGCAGAATATTGCTTGATGCTTCTCTTACTCATACTGGGGTTAACTTCATTGACTTCAATTCACCCACTCCTGAATTAACCCAGGCCCTATGTCCCAATATAGGGTGAGATTCTGATCGTGGTTATACCAGTAACTGAGATCAGAATCTAACCAATGCTTCACAAATTGCTGCATATGTGTTCTTTCCAAGGAAAAAGTTCTCCTCCACCAACCTTGCTTTGCTTAGAAAAGTGCTTTATACTTGTTTTATCTCCTTTTTTTTTTTCTGGGCTAGACCTCTAAACACGTAAACACTCTTAATGATGAAACTATAAACCATGCTCTGCCTGCCTCCAGAAGTCAAGGTTAAATATAGTCTCTAAATGCTGCTAATTGATTTTAGCTGTCTAGGGATAGCTTTTGCCTTCACACCATCCCACCCACACTGCTCAAGAATTCCTCACCTGCCCCTGTCGCTCTGTCAGGCTTGGGGAGCTGGTCGCAAAGCCCTTTGCTTGTAATATTTGTCAGCTGTTTTTAACACCAGAATGCTGTCAAATTAAAAAAAAAAAAAAAACACCGTCTGCTCAGAGACCCTGATTTGTGCCTTTGCTAAACTGAAATACATTCTCACGCCTTTCTTCATCTGTCACTGTCTATTTTTATGTTTAGCCCTTGAAATCTTTCCATCCTTTGAAAGCAAGAAGCCTGTTTACAAATATTTTCCTAAGAAAAGTGTTTATTGTTGAGGCACACAAAGGAAAATGGCTCATTTCTGCACGAACCACACGCACCTCCAGATGTGTGCTGTCCTGCATACAGCTGACAGACAAACCCTGACTTGGAAAGGAAAGGTTGGCTCACCCCAGACCTGTGTCTGCTGACAAACCAGGAAATGAAAAGAAGCGTAAAGACATATTTGAGTTGTTTCAAGCCAGTGCTATAGGATGCAGCAAGGAAATAAGCGAGAGACAGTGTAGATTTTGTATGAAGGGCAGGGTTGTTACTGACAGGTGGCTGACCATGGCAATGCATATTGATATATTTCAGAGGAACAGCCGTGTTAGTCTGTATTCGCAAAAAGAAAAGGAGTACTTGTGGCACCTTAGAGACTAACCAATTTATTTGAGCACGAAAGCTCATGCTCAAATAAATTGGTTAGTCTCTAAGGTGCCACAAGTACTCCTTTTCTTTTTGCATATTGATATAATTTTCCATGCAGCCAACTCTGGAGAATCCAAAGTGAACTGCATTACTGTAAGGATTTAAAATAGTGACACCATCCGACCTATTGCTGCAGGTGGCATTAACATTGTCACATCTTGCTCCCAGTTTGCATGTGCAATCATGAGCTGCTTCAGAGAGAAACGCGCTGAGTCCAATCTTGCCAAGGTGCTGAACGCTCTCAACTCCTGCTGAAGTCAATGAGAGGCTTTTTCCACCCCCTATTGACATGAATAGGAGCTTGATTGGACCTGTTAAAAACTAAAGCTAAAAACTGCAGGCCAAGATTTTCAAAAGTGACTACTAGTGCCTTAGTTATTGGCTTCCCAACCTGAGGTGTCTTAAAGGGGCCTGATTTTCAGAGGGCAGGTACTCAGCACTTCCTGAAAATTAGACCTCTGTAAGGCCCCAATTACTTTGGAAAATTTCGACCAGCACTGATAACTGAATCTTTTAAGCACACGTTAGTAAGCCTATGGCCTCAGATCATTATCCTGGACTTTATGCATTTAAAATTGATCAGTGGACATGAGGTGTTTAAAAAACAGTCTTCCCAAGATTTGTAGGACTTTGTAATTGCAAGATACGCTTAATCAAAGTTTGTATCAATAATGTGATGCATGAGGATTTTGTATGTAATTGCATATAAAATCTTGAGGTCTTATGAAATTGAGATAGTGAGTGATCCAACATTATTTGGTAAAATAAAGAAATAGGAAGAATTTCGCAGTACTAAATAAATGCATATTGATGCAAGGGGCCCAATTCTACTTCCATGGGCCACAACAGAAACAGAATAGGGCCCTAAAAGTACATGTGGCGTATGACACTCACTTACAGCCCAATCCTGCATGCGTTAAATCAATGGCCAAACTCTCATTGATTTAGTGTGTGCAGGATCAGGCCCATATAGTAGGCAAGCAAAAATTCAAATCAATCCATGTTATTTTGCAATATGACATGCTCTTGAATTGTAATGAAAAAGCTGCTTTTGCCATCTGTAATGGGTATCACTAAAACACCATCTCCCCCCTCCTCTGCCCCCCAAATTAAATGCTTCATTTGGATAAAAGAATTTGGTATCCACAAACACCTGCCCTTCAGCTCCTGCAGGAATTACTTTGCAGTAATAATTATCCTCCTCCCACCATTCTGCTTCACTTTCTAAATGCTCAGTAACATCAAAATTAGACAGCACTGTTTTTCTGCAAGTGTTGGTTGCAAAAAATCCACCTGAGTTGGATTTGCAGGCTTGGAGATGTTTTATTTCATAATGACGGACGTGTTGGTTGAATGCAAAGGAAGAGGCAGAAAGCAGAGCAGAAATTTGGCGCCAACTGCCTTGCTTTGAAAGAGCCTGCATTCCACCCTGCTTAAGAGGGGCTAAATGGAAAGATCTGATTAAGCATCTCAGTGTTGTGACCCTGACCTCAAAGAACACGCCCGATTCTCTAGAGGAACTTCATTTCAATTAATCAAGTTAACAGCCTGAGTAAATCTGGCTGCATTCATTGAGCTATGGGAGCTGCCTGCGACCTGCCATTTGCTCTGGGGGCTCCTGTCCCCTCCTTTTAGTCAAAGGGTCTTTGGGATTAACAATTTGAAGCAACTAGTTGTTTGACTCAACCTACTTGGTGACCTGGCTTTCATTTAAGGTGGTCAGTGACTCCTCTAAAGCTTGTCCCAAAACAACGCTCACTGTTTAGACATCTAGAAAAGACAGATGGAGAGGCGACATAAAAAGGACCATTCGGACCTGTGTGTTAGAATAGTAATGTCTCAGGAAGCAATATGGGCCAAATTGTGATAGAATTCCTCATGCTGAGTAGCCCTTTAATCTCCAAGCAGTCAGATTTCAGGGGGAGTTAGTTGAGGAGTAAGAGTCTACTAAAGTGTAGATCCTTGTAGGATCCCATTAGTAAATGGATGTTAAGTGTTTACCTAATAATAAAATCTGCGTAACAAGGGCATTTTACAGAATCATGTGTCCTTGGATGTTAATAAATCAGTAACATACACAGAGAGACACTATTTTAAATTTGGTGCAAAGAGTAGCATATTAATGGGGCAGACTCTGATACCCTTACTCACGTAGAATACTGCAGGACTGGACCCTTTAGTAAAGTACTAATCAGTATAAGGATGGCAGAGTTTGACCCATTGAAGTCAATGGCAAAATTTCCTCAGAATTCAATGGGAACCAGATCAGACCCTAAAATTAGCACTATTACTGGTTTCTTTTGTCATGGCACAGGGCCCTCATGCACAGCAATAAGCAGTTACACCCATTGGCACAAATAAGAATAAGGCTGCTCATGTAACCTCTCCCATGTTCACAATCTGGCCCCAAAGCTGCTTTCCTTCTGGGTAGCCCGAACCCTGGCAGCAAATCCTTCACATTTACTGCAGACTTGGGTCTTTCCATTTCCTTAAAGTTAAACCCTAGTTAACCAAGTGCATGCTTAATATCTGGGTCTTCTCTTTAATTAAGCAAACATGCTGGCTCGGGGGTCTGCTCCTTAGGCAGCCTGCTGGCCCCTAGGTCTGCCCAGTCATCTGGATCTTCCCACTAGGGATGCCTGCCAGCCTCTGCATCCCAGGGTCCCCACCTGCCTTTGTCTCTCTGCTAGGGTGGGTCTACTCCCGGGTCTGCCCCCTTAGGGTGCCCGCCTGGGTCAACCCCCTCGGGAGCCCGCCTGCCCCCGGGTCTGCCCCCTCAGGGTGCCCGCCTGGCCCCTCCCCAACCCACCTGCCTGGGTGCCCCGGCTGCGCCCGGGCTCACCACCCCCTAGCCCCGGGCGATGCCCCACTTGGCCCGCCGCTGGTGCCACCCGCCGCGCCCCAGCGGGGGAAGCAGCGAGCGCGGCTGGCGGCGGCCCCGGGCCGGGCCGGGCGGGGCCGTGGCCGGGGCACGCTCTCGCCTGGCGCAGGCGGCGGCGGCGGCTCAGGCTGCAGCGTGTGGGTCGGCGCGGCCCGGGCGGGGCTGGCTGCTGGCGGCGCGCCCGGCCGCAGGCTGCAGGGTTCGCGCGGTTCTCACGACCTCCCGTCCCACGCCGGGGCCGGGCGCGGGCGGAGCTGGGGGCCAGGGCGGCCGCCCGCCCGGCCCAGCGCAGCGCCTGCTGCCGGGGCAGCCGCCGCTCCGCACGCCGCCTCCCTCCCTCCCAGCCTGGCTCCTGGCTCCTGGCTCGGATCCGCCGCCCCTCACCGCGGGGCTGCTGCATGCTGCCGCCGCGGGGTGCCTGCCCCCGACCCCCCGCCGCACACTTACCCAAGTGCATCGCTTCACCCCCCCCCCGCCCGGGTTGGGTTTTTTTTGGGGGGGGTGTTTATATGTGTATCTATTTTTTGGGGGGGGCGGGCTTAACTCAAAGCTGTTTATCCAAATATGTCCCCCAGTCCTCCCACAATTACCCCTAAATTTTAGGGGGGGTTTCTAATAAACCACCCCTTGGTTTAAAGTGTGCATAAAACCAAGCTGTTCCCTGGTGGAAGTCAAGGGAGCCATCTTATGCAGTACCCCCCACACCTGAAATCCACTGGTATGGATAAAACCAGCAAGCCAGCCTGGTTTGGGGGTGTATGCAAACCCCACCCCTTACCCCAGTTTTCCCTATCCCTACTCTTTATCTTGTATCTTGGATGCCTGTAGTTAATTTCCACTCCCGCCCATGGTGGTTATGGGAGAGATTTGTGTTTAACTCCTCAATCTGGAGAAGGATGTGATCTCTGAGCAAAAGGAGTAGGGCATTTTCTGGTTTGCACAGGGAATCGGTTCATGGCAGAGCATAAAGATGGCAATTGGTTTCCTACCACTGGGGTGTTGTGAGGCTTAATGGTTTGTAATGTAAAGTGCTTTGGGATTCTTGGATAGGAGGTGCAAAGCATGACTGTTAGTGCATTGAGATCTTGTATTGATGGGCACCATCCTGCCTGCAGCATACTTCTCTCAACAATACAGATCTCTGAGCAGTGGGAGAGTTAGAAGTACATGGAACGTAGCCCAGGATCAGAAGGCTCTGGGGACAGGTGGGGTCACAGCCGGGCCTATTTTGCAGGGTCACATGTAGGGAGAAAGGTCTGTGGGGCCTCATTCTGTTGCCTCCCCAGCAATGTTCTGCACCCCCAGACCGCAGCAATCTCGCAGCACCCCCACCTCTCCAGCGCACCTGCAGCTGCCCTTTCTCCTTTTTGTGAGGCGCTCTCAGCCCCACAGATGAAATCGATCCCCAGCGAGAGATGGAGGAAAAAGCAAAAACAAGAACTTCAGGAAGGGAGAGAAGAGGCCAAGGGTGAGAAACCAGCTGAGCAAGGCAAGAGAGCCAAGCCAGGGTGAGAGGAGAGAACAGGAAAATTCCATTGTTCGGTTGTGTGGCAGCAGCATGGCTACCAGGCAAGAAAAGTGAAAAGGGCAGGAATGGAAAATAGAAACTTCTGGGGTGCTTAGCTGATGGCTCGGGGTTGTTTCCCCACTACATTTCTTAGAGAGAAAATTAATCCAGTGGGCTGCATCCTGATGCCCCAGCAAATGGAAAGAGGCTTTATCTGTTGCTATCTGCCTCCTGTGGGCAGTGGGCTAGCTTGTGACAACCCTTCCTCCTGCGAATACTTTACACCATCCCTGGGACTAAGGGAGAAGGGTTCTGCTTAGTGTAGGGGCATCAATCTAGCTCTGTTGCAGCTTTGAAATCACTGTATTTTTCTCCCTTCCAACACCGTCCCAGTAAAGTGCAACACCCGAAGGACTTCAGGCTGCCTGCACCCTGCCAGGTGGAGTGATGATGGCATAATTATTACCACCTGGTGCCTTGTTCACCCCTTTGGACTTTCACCTTCCACCCTCATCGTCATCATCCTTTGTACTTTTATAGCACCTTTACCGGGACAATGCCGGCTTAAAAAAAATCATCCTTCAGGGTGAAAAATTGCTACCTATGAGAAACACCGAAGATCATGGGAGAAAAAACATATCTTAAAATACAGAAAATTGGCCTCTAAAACCAGAAAGAATGTCTGGGGGGGATGGACACAGGAGCCGATACAGTCATAGGAACTAATTTTAGTTAAATCCCATCATGGGCAGAAAAATTAAGGTTGGCGGCTTCTCTCTACCAGAAGGATCTCAAACTTCCTCACACATATTCATTAAGCTTCTGGTCACTCCTCGACAGTTGTCGTCATTATCTGCATTTTACTTGCGGGGGCGGAAACCGAGGCACGGAGTGGTTGTGTGGCTACGGTCACAAAAGTCTGCAGCAGGTCTGAAAATAAAAGCAGATCTGTGCTTTAACTATTACAGGTCTCATTGTTCATATAATCTTCTTAATGACAGGTGTAACCCTTAATGAGTGCCTTTGAAAGGGTCATGTAAAATGCATATTATTGAATGCCTCTCTTTTGGTGGGGGTGGGGGAATCACTGGAGGAACTTCTTAACATTGTTTGCTATATTTGAACTGATGTAATACATCAAAACACTATTGGAAAGACTTTTGCCATTGTATAATGTCACTTGGGTCAGCCCTTGCAGTTTTCTTTTTGCTTGGATACTTTCGTATGTTAGCAAAGTAAAATCTGCCAAATCTAGGGCAGATCTGGGAACTGGTGAATAAAGGGACAAGTCCAGGGACACGGTGCTATCCCAGGGAGGTATATAGTTACATCCAGGCGACAGGCAGGCTTTCATCAGATCTTCCACCTCTTCTTCAGACAGAGGAGGCGGGGGTGGTGACTGGTTGGGGAGGACGGGAGCTAGTATTGTAAAGGATAGGATTTTATGTCTGTGATTGCATAACAAAGCCACCTGGGAGCCCTCTCATTCCAATGGATACTTCATCCCAGGTTTGCAAGTGTTGGGGTGCTGTCTGCATTGACCAACATTTAGGAACACAGGAGTTGCCAAAGTCCATCTAATCCAGTGTCCTATCTCTAACGATGCCCAATGCCAGACGGTTCATAAGGTGGTGTGAGAAACCTCCACGTTGGCAGATCTGGGATAATCTGCCTCCATGAAAGTCTCATCCTAACCCCTAACAGATTTAAAGTCTGAAACATGAGATTTTATATCCTTTCCAAAACTTTTTAGCATTAACTATTAGAACTGGATGGTCTTGTTATCCCTAAGAACGTCCAGTCACTCTTTTGAGACTTGCAAAATTCTTGGCCTCAACACAACCTAACTCATTTGGCACAGCTAATTACCCTATAAAGTCTAGGATTTTGGATTATTATTGGGACATAATGTACCACCCTTTGCATTAAAGGGATCTGCTTGCTAGGGGCTGAGTGATGCAAAGCAGAGGTGGGTTATGTCTTTAGGCCTGGCTTGTGCATACGTGCTTAATTTGCCAGACAGTTCCCTCCCCCCCCCCCATAATATTGGAATAATATGCACAATGCTTTCCCTTCCACACTTTGCATTCATTCCTAATGTTCTTGGCCTTATTAATTGGTGACCATTCGAAGTGGTTAATTCTCTGTGCACAAGGTTGCAATTGCTTCCACTTGGCCAGGATTCAAGTCAAGGGGGTGAGTCATAATGGGTGGCAAAATTGTCTTTTCCTCAATTCCCCTGCTCACAGGGGAAAAAAACAAAACAAAACACCCTGAATGATTCTCTTTTATGAGGTAGGCATTGTGAGGCCCAGCAATTGAATTGACAACAGCATTGAGTATCAGAGTCTATCTGGCCCTGTCAATGAGGGGGGGAGAAAAAAAAAAAAAAGACAAACATTAACCCTCAGCTCTGCGTTCCCAGACATTTCAATAGGATCCCAAACTTCCAAAAGAGCCCGCTGCATACTCGATGAGACCCTTTATACCTTTTAATTGCCATTCCCCACAATAGAGACCGACTCGCTCGCCTCTTTCGTAGGCAAGATAGTAACTTTTGCACTCCCCCTCCCACACTCCTTTAAAAAGTGTGTGTGTGGGGTTGGGGGGGGAAGAGAAATTTTATAGGGCATCTCATTTCAATGAACTCCCTAAAAACAGGTAATGAGAGCAGTGTATTCCTGAAAGTGCGGGCGTGTGCAGACAGTGCTTCCCTGGCTTACAAGAAGCATGTGTGAAAAATGAAACCGTTCATTTTATGCCAAATAAACTAATTTTGAAAGATTTTAAAAGAGGTTTTACCATCCACCAAACCCCTATAAAAATATCCTTGGCCTGCATCCTTCAGTTTGTCTGTCACCCAAATTGCTCCCCACACGATTTGCACCCACAGGGCTTTATGCTCCCTCCCCCCCCACAATGAAGAGAGCAAACATTTCTATTTCAAAGAGTTTATTTGTTCAAACACCTGTAACTTTTTTGGAAGTCTTTTGACGCACGCACACACACGAGATAAAACAACTTTGGCATTATACTGGTGTGAATATTTGATACAAAACTAATCTCTTCTCTCTTTTTTTTTTAAAAAAGTCTTTCAAATAAAGGCATTTCTTTAAAGGAGTAAAAAATACAAGTTGAGATCCCAACCTCTGGAAATAAATATACACTTTGTACTAAAGTCCTTTTTTAAAAAAAAGTCTGCTTTAAAAACAAAACAAGGTTCCATACAACGGAACCAAAGCATGTGGTGGTTTTGTTTTGTTTTTTTTTGGGAGGGGGGAAGGGAGGAAGGCTTTACACAAGTCACCAAGGTCTCCAGACGGATTCACTGCGTTCCCCAATGGGACTCCCAGCTTGGGACGCTGGAGCTATGCTACCCCCAAAGGACGTCAGACCCTGCACTGGGGATACTGACGGGGTTGCAGCTCCGTTCCCTGGCCCGCTGCCTGAAGACAGTGGTCCATTAGCGTTGGCATAGAGGGGGATGACAGGTCCGCTGTTGGGAGCAAAAGCTGGGTTAGGGATGAGGAAAGCGAACTGGCCGTCGGTAGCAGGGACCAGCTGAAAACCCCCATAGACCTTGGGAGAAAGGGCTTCGGCAGGGTTCAGTTTGCAGGGCACAGGCGCTGCGGTGGCAGCTGGGGGAAGCTGGACGTGCAGAGGCTGTGCCAGATGAGCAGGCTGGCCAGCTGGGGGTGGCGGTGGAGGGTAATTCATAGCCACGATCTGGCCCAGGCAAGCGGAGAGGTGGCTGAGCAGGCGGGTGCGCACCTCTGTGTTCACCCCTTCGCAGGTGGAGAGGAACCGGGTCACCTCGTTCATGCACTCGTTAAATCCAGCACGGTATTTGCCAAGGACCGAGGGGTCGGCACTCAGAGCTGCTGCAATGGAAGAGGAGAGAAGGTCACATATTAGCACGGGGAAGCAGGAAGGGTCTGACCCAGAACTTCAAGCCTCCACCCACCCTGCCGTGTGGTACAGGCACTTTATTCCAAAGGCACCTGCTGAATGGATGCCAGGTGCTTGGCTGCAGAGCTGCATACATTGGCAGCTGCAGTCTCTGGTCTACCGCCCAGCAGTTCACAAATGCTGGAGCTCCCCCCACACTCCAGGGAGTTGTGCTGGAAAAGCTGGTGCTTACCGGTCATCTGGGCTCGCTGCAGGTTCCGCAGGTGCTTCACCGTCATCTCCAGGATGTCTGCTTTCTCCAGCTTGGAGTGCCTGGAGCTCTGGCAAAGAGAGCCAAGGGGAGAAGGTAAAGATGGGGGTCTCTCCTCTCTTACCACCACCCCTCTCGCCCATAGCTTGGCAGCCTTCAGAACCGCCCCTGTGAGTCCTCCTCTCACATCCTCCCAAACCGCACCTGAAATCTCCAGAGCTCAACTTACATCTTTCTTCAAGGCATCCAGGATGAGGGTCTTCAGCTGCCCCAGGCTCTCATTGATCCTGGCACGACGCCGCTTCTCCATGATAGGCTTGGAGGACTGGAGAGAAAGGAAACAGAAGCAGAGAGAAATAGATTTGCCTCCCTTCTACATGACAATCTCATTGCTACATACATGGATCTCACCTGCAGGGCAGGGCAGATTGCTCTGTCTGTTATTGCGTGTTAATGGAATACTACCTAGGTCTCTTACTGCAAATCATTGACCGGCTCCCATATGCAGCCTGCTCCTAAGTAGGAATCACGACTGCATCTACTGTACGCCACTGTATATTGTATGGGTCTGTGTTCGCATTACTTTATACTCATCACTATTGCCTAGGACTATACACATCTGTATGTTACAGCGATTTTATGTCTATTTTCATCATTACTGCATATTACTGCATGGTGAGAATGGCTTGAATATTGACCACGGAGATTTGGATATACAGCTCGTACTAGATGCACCGCCTATTGCAATAGATCATGGCATATGCAACATGACGAGGTGCATCCGCATCCCTGTCCATCTATACACAAGCCGGGTGGGATCATTACATCTCTGAGCGTAAGAAGTGATGCAATTTACCTTTCTGTGTTCACTGGCACTCTTGGGCTTGTCCGGCGTGTGGCTGGAGGTAGCTGGGGCACCAGCAATCGGGGAGGCTGTCGGTTTCTCCATGGTATCAGCGGGCATTTTTAAAAAAAAAAAAAAAAAAAAAAAAGTCTCTCGACCACAAAAAAGCAAGCGGAGGCCAGAAAGGACGTTGCAAAAAAAATAATAATAATGCAATTTATTTTCAAACTGTATCCTTTGGCATGAGCCCAGAGCCTGGGAGAGCGTGTGTGTGGGGGGGGAGATCTAGGCGGCTGCACCCCCTGGACACGGTTCAAGGAGGAGTCTGGCTTTGCAATCACTGATCGCAGGGTTAGCCAGGGCACAGCGGCGAGGCGACCCTGCGCGAGGCGGCTTGCACTCCTGCAGCTGGAGCCAGGCTGCTGCCGCTGCTAAGCCCGTGCTTCAGGGACCCCCCGCTCTATTTATACCCAGCGGCTGCTCCCAATTCGTGTGAAACCTTCTCTGCATTCTTTCCCACACTCTCGCCAGCCAATGAGAGCCTGGACTCACCCCACCGGGCAGCCAGCCCGCCTGCCTATTGGAGGACGCCCCCGCGAGCTGTCAGTCACGCGCTGGGCTTCCCAAAAATCCAGCCCCAGAGTAAAAGACAAGCCAGCAACATTGGGTGGGGAGAGGGGGAGTGCAGTGAAAAGCCAAGGTGCTGGAGCCAGTGGCGAGGCTGGCAAGCAGGGATGGATGGGGGGGGGGGGGAGAGCAAGGCACCCCCTCAGCCCCCCAAAAAGAAGGGGGAGGCAATGCACTCTCCTCCACAAAGGGGGTGGTGTGGGTGTGTAGTGCACTCCTTCCAAAGTCAGGGAGCACAGAGAGAAGGAAATCGATCTCCCCAAAATGGGGGAGAAGCGATGCAAACTCTTCTCGAAAAAGGGAAGGCAGGAGGAGTGAAGCTTCTCCTACTGCCCCTGAAAACCCAAGGGGTGGAGGATCAAGCCACCCCCCCCCCAAAGAAAATTGTGAAGCCAAACCAGAGCGAACAGCATCCAGAATTGGGCATCCCTGCAAACAGCCCTTGCAATTTATTTGCTTTTTTTTAAAGAAGGGGCCCAGTTAATGTATGAGAGTTGTTTCGTAGGCAATTGTTCAGGTCTGAAGGCAGCCTGAAGAGTCTTTGTTCTTTGCACTGTCTTTGGGAAACGCTGTTGAATTTTATCCAGAAAAATGCCACTCTAATGCTCTGCGTGGGGAAAGTGATTATGTTAGTTGGCCCGTTAAAAAAACCAAAGGTGTGGGGAGGATGTTATTTTCTGCATAAAGAACGACCACATACTGAAAATCTGTCCATCCCCTTACTACTATCTGAGCAGCTTCTGAGCTCTTGCAGCTGGAACAGAGTGGACACAGGGAGGAAAGAGCAATTTTATTTAGCGACCTTTTCTACAGACCAAGCTCCCCATCCAAACCCTTATAATTAGATCGTTGCTTCTGAGCCTGAGCATATGGATTTAATCCACCAAAACACACACCAGGTCGCCTGGACCCTGCCTTATATGAATGTCGTTTTCGTTGCCTCGAGATTGGAAAGAAGTGGGAAAGATGTGAATACAGCACCCTAAAAACCAAACAGACCCCTTCTTGCCGAGCATTATCTGAGTTTGTGGGGCCAGGCTTTGGATTCTGAGAGGAGGCGATGGTCTCCCCGGTATCCCCTTGTTAGCTCGGACACGATGGTGTCGATCCCCCCCGCACCCGGTGGTTTGGATAAATAATAGGCAGCCTTTCCCAGGGGCTAGCCTTCCGTGTAGGGGGGCCCTTATTATGGTGCAGGGCAATCCGATGTGTCGGAGGAAACCCTGCTTCTCCCAAGGCAGGCCTTGCACTTTGAAATCCCCCCGCCGCCCACCTCTGCTCCCAGACTCATGCCCACCTCTTCCTCCAGCTGCTGCGAACTCCAGCAGCAGCAGCAGCTGGTCCGGCACGCGAAGCCGTGGCAGGCGGGCAGCCAATGGGCCCGGGGCTGCGGGCCAAGCCGTCCCCCATTGGCTGGCAACTCCCCCAGCTGTCAATCAGGCCCCGGCGCCAGGCAGCAGCCAGCTGTGCTCGTGCCTCCACCCCTGAGATGCAGCCCTGGTTGGGCGCGCGCTCCCCTCCTCCTGCCTGGCCCCGGGAGCACGTGCCAAAGTGCTTCTGGCTTCCTGCGCGGTGCAAAAGCAAAGCAGCCGAGCTCCAGTCATGCACCAGCCAAGGGAGGCAGCCATGGGAAAACCACGCCTCCTCCTGTGCTCCAGAAATAATCTCCCATGCCAAACAGTGCCTCTCTGTCCCATTAATGTAAAGAGAGACTCTGAGCTAGATCAGATCCCCCACCCCACACACACTTTTTTTTTTCCTTGCAGATTTTTCTCTCCTGCCTTGGGAAATTCCTTTCCCCCCCCCACTCCCTCCCGACTCCCTCTCTCTTTCTTGTGTGCAAAAATCAAGAAGGGAACAAATAATAATAATATAAGAAAAGGAGTACTTGTGGCACCTTAGAGACTAACCCATTTATTTGAGCATAAGCTGTAGCTCACGAAAGCTTATACTCAAATAAATGGGTTAGTCTCTAAGGTGCCACAAATACTCCTTTTCTTTTTGCAAATACAGACTAACACGGCTGTTACTCTGAAACCAATAATATAATAATCCATGCTCAGACAGTTGGAGACAGGGGTAGGGCGCCTCTGGGAAGGACCGCCACAAAGGATCAAGGGTTAGAGGAAGAGAAGCAAAACAAGAATTTGGCATGGTACCTGCAGGCTGACATTTGCAGCAGCTCCAAGAAGGAATCCTAATGTCCAGAATCCAAAAAGAAGATGAGTGCAAATGGAACCAGCAGAGACCCTGAGAAACCATCTCCCCTCCCTTCATCACACTTTTCCATTCATCAGCTAGAAAGAATGGGCCACATCTGACTTTCCTGGTGCCCCTCGAACTGCTGTTGATGAAATCAACCTATAAGGGAAATCTAAGCCTTTGGCATTTTAACTGACCCCTTAAAAGAATAATTTTTTTGGCACAGAATCTACCAAGTGTAGATAAAACCAGTGGGCATTTGGGGGTGCCTCAGGAATGCAGGATTAGCCCCAATGTGATTTTGGGTGTAGGGTTGATCTGGATGTTTACTGTTGCAGCATTGGGCTGCTTGTATTCTCTTTATAATGATAAAGTTTCTCTCTCCTCCCTTCACTTTTTGTTTGTTTTTATTTTAAGAAAGACTGAAACTGCTTCAGACTACAATAGTTTGAAGATGATTGTGTGTGTGTGTGTGTGTGTGAAACTAGGCAGATGGAAGTGCCTTTTCTCTCCATTTCTCTTAGCCCCTAGCTAAACACATTACAAAGAATCCTGGAACGAATATGATGTTTGCTACCATCACAGCTGTGTTATACCCCTTTTGCCCACCCTGTGTCTGCCTTGTTGATTTAGCTAGTAAGCTCTTCGGGGCAGGGACCCACTGCCATGTGTTTGTAATGCCTAACACAACGAGGCCCAATTCTTGGTGGGCCGATAGGCACTACCATAATAAACATGATTCATAATAATTCCCACCCTTCTTACATGGAGGTGATCTCATTAAATTGTCTGCAAGCCCCCAATTAATTTCTAAGCCTTCCTAGTTTAAAGACCATAATGACAGGGGTTGAAATTAAAAAGAAACATACAAAGTAAATATCCTTAAATCAAACTCTAATAAGTTCTCAAGCAGCATTTTTCATACTTTGCCCATCGGTAAACTTCAATTATTACCAGTGGAAATATTTTTTCATCAGTTTGTATGTGTACGGTGAAATTGATGTTTACCGACATTTCCCAATAAACATCTATTCCTTCCAAGCCTTTATATAAAACTTCTAGTCTCTAGACTTACACAAATTATTTTTATTAAATTATATATTCATTTTCTTTCAACTATTTGAAATTCAAAATGAACTTATTGACTTAATACACTGCCTGTTTTTGTCATTAGGTTTTTTGAAGCAATGCCTAAAAGATGACTTGCAAATTTAAAAAAGAAAAAGCTCTTTGTAAATTAAAATTCCTTCTTTTATGAAACCTGACTAACCAATGGATTGATTTGTTAGACAAAGGCACATAACCATTTATACTGTTAGGTCTTTTGTTGACAACTCTTGTGTTTTGCTTTTAATTTGTCCTGATTAAGTGTTTCATTTGGTTTTAACCACTTCTGATGCCAGATTTATAATTTGTAACTTTCCTGGCACTCCTATGGTAATTAGTTGTTGACGCACCTAACTAAATAATCAAATCTCCCAACAGAACTGGAGGGAAGTGTGTGTGTGGCTTGGGGGTGGGGTGAGTATAACACTTACCAACCCCCCGCCCACCCCCCGCAATTCCTAGTGTTTTTGGATAGTGTCTGTAAATTGCAGGAGAGGGGAAAAAAGCCCGCGAGCGCCACCTGCAGGCCAGTTTGTTAAATGGTGTTAAATGGTGTGAACTGAAAGCCCAATGAAAAGAACAGGAGGACGTGTGGCACTTGTGGAGACTAACAAATTTATTTGAGCATAAACTTTCGTGGGCTACAGCTTATGCCCAATATTGCTCAGGGAAAAATTCTCTCTCCCATTGCAACCCCACTGAATTAAACTTAGCAGTGGATAATCTGGTCCCTAAAGCACAATACAAGATGCATAAAGAATAGTATTAGTGACTGTTGATGCATTGTTTGGTGGTCTGTGCTCTCTCTGGGGCTGTGGTTAGGGAGGGTTTTCGGAAGGCTGTGATGGAAGGAAATCTTGTAGGACAGGCTGGTTCCATTTAATTGATCCAAGAGAAGATTTTTAAAGACTAGCCGCGATTCCTTTTCAGGTCTAATGTCGCAGAGCCTTTGCTAACTTTCTGTTCCTGCAGCTGCCCATGTAATGTGATGGGGTTAGTGCACCGGCCTTAGGTTGTTCCAGCAAAAGTGAAATGAGTTTGGTGGTCTCAGCCTAGAGATTTGTCCGGATCACAAAACCCCCAAATGTCTGGCAAAACCCTCCCCCAACCCCAGTGATGTAAACAACCTTTGCATGGGAGAGTCCCAGGAAGAGCATAAAAGGAATGGAGTGGGAGAGGGGGTGTTGTGTGCTGCAGATCTGAACTGGGATTCCCCAGCAAAATTTTTGGGTGAAGGAGGCGGGAGGAATGCAAGGGGAAATTTACCTAGAAACTCTGCTGGGCTCTGCCATTTATTCACTTTCAGGATCAGCAAAAGCCACTAAACTCTCTCTCCAAAGACAGTCCAAACTCCTTCCCCTCCCCGTTCCCTTTAGATCCAGCATGATCTGCCCCATTGCCCCCAGGAAAGGGCCCTGACAGGCCTTGTGTTCATCTGTAACCTGACTGTTCTTTCAGCTCGTACCAACCTGTCTGTCTGTACTTAGAGCACAAATGCCAGCTGCCACCAGGCAACCTGGTTTCACTTAGGGTGACCAGATAGCAACTGTGAAAAACCGGGACGGGGGGGAGGGAGGTAATAGGTGCCTATATAAGAGAAAGCCCCAAATATCGGGACTGTCCCTATAAAATCGGGACATCTGGTCACCTTAGTTTCACAGGCATTGCCATGCCTCACCCTCCTGGGAGGATCTAGAGCTCAGCCTCCATTCCCTGCCCATCCCTGCCAGTCCCAGGGAAACCCTGCCAGAAACTTCTTCCCACCTCAATTTTTAAAAAAATTCACACTCTTATTCATGAAACAGACCCTCCTCTCACGTTTCCTTCGTGTAGCAATGCACATAAGGTACTAAAAGCAACAGCTGCAACTACACGAACTAGAAGGAATTAAACAGATGACTAGATTCCAGGACTTCGACCAGCCGAAGGTTACCAGCAAAAAGAAAACTTAATTCTAAGAAATCACAAGCTTACTTTTTTAAAGTAAAAAAAAAATTCATCCAAGTTTCCTCTCTGGGATCCCCAGGCTGACACCAATCGGCTGTTCCTTTACGGTCACAAGCAGACGCTCAATAAGCAGCTGAGGTGTTGGAGGAGACACAATTTGCTGAGCTCCTAGAAACCACTTGGTGCTGTAGCCGCCAGGGGGCATCGGGATTCCCAAGGAACCCCCTCTGGCTTGCAACAGGCTGTGGGCCACATAAAGGGACTTCTATCCCACCAGCTGGAAGATTGAAACTATGTAAAGATTTGCCAGTCCCAACCCCACATGCCCAGGTACTGACATTTTTCAGAGCCGCCCTTTTATAATTTCTTTCCTTGCAAGGCTGGTTTGCTGTTTTTTTTAGTGCGGTGCAGTTGTTTCTCTTGCCCAAAATTCTAACCCTGCCACTGGCAAGAGAAATGCTGTGACATAATCCAAATCTGCTAGAAGCCACTGGCTGAAAACTCAGCCACTTCCATCAGCTGGGGTGGGGTGTGCAGGGAAGCTGAGGTTTGCCTCCAGTCTCTTCACATGCATTTTAAAGAATCTCCTGCTGTTTGTCATTGATGGGCAGGATTTATTTAGGGTCTTTTCCCTTCTTTGGCCCTGATCTTGCTCCCACTGGAGTCAATGGGAGTTTTGCCATTTGCCTTCAAAGGCAGAAAGATCAGGCCCTCAGAGTTTTGTAAATTTCCTTTAAAATTCCATTGTCTGCCAATGCCTCGCCCCATTGATGTCAATGGGAGTTTTTGCCATTGACTTCAGTGGGAGCAGGGTTTAGCCCGGGGTGGGTGTATAAACAGAAAGCTACACTGCTTGGCAATTAGACTCAACACTCTGCAAAAGTCTGAGCATCTGCCTTGCAGAAAGTTGGACTGAGCTGGGGGAGTTAATAATTTGCAGCAGTTCACATGAGCCCCAGAGAATTCAGCATTGCACAATAAGGATGAAGATCAAGTGATAAATAGCAGGGTACCCCAAACTGTTTTCTATGCTCCAGCTGGGGGACACATGGGTAGCAGAGTAACCTTCATACAGAAGGGAGAGTGGGTGATGGTGCTGGACAGCTACAGCAAGACCGGGTTGTTTGGCAAGGATCCACATTTCAGATGGGCGTATGGCAGGAAACCAGTTACTAATCATGTCATCAAACACCAGGGGGACTATGTCAATAAAAAACCCACAACTAATTGAAAACATTTACTAACCAGAGCTAAAGAGCTCAACTAGTGCCAGGAGATTTATCCCTAAATAGTAGGTATTTAGGGACACATCTGGCATCCCTTCAATATGCTATGCTATGCTTGATTTGGGGCTTGCAACCAGCCGTGGGAGTCACAGAGGTATTCATGGAAAAAAATGAACTCTTGAAATCTGGGTTCAGTTCCTGGCTCTGCGCAGATTCCTAGTGGGAGCTTGCACAAGTTGCTTCCTCTGTGCGTGTGTGTTTTTTCCTCTCTTGCCCATCTGCAAAAATGGGGATAATATGTCACTTACAGGAGAGTTGTCATTAGTATTTGGGAGGCACTCTCAGCCTGCAGCAACCATATAGGCACCTAGATAGCTGGAAAGTGGCTCTTTGAAACGTTTCAGTTTTCATTGCTGAATCTGTCTCTGGGGCTTTCATTTTCAGGTGTAATTTTGTGTGGTTTGCACCATTCAGCCTGCAAAATGCACACATCTTCAGCCAGACATCAAAGGACCTAGGGAAATTTTTTTTCCCCCAGAGGCCTTTACCTTCACCATGCTCAGACATATACGATCATACAAATGGCAGTCCTTCTGTGAATTGGGTTTCTGGGTTGTGTCTGTGTTGTGTTTACTGGTTTATGACTCAGGAATTATATAAATAATGTACGCAAAATTGTCGCACAGTCCGTTGTAAAGATGCTCTGAGAGGCATATTGTGCTACAGAAGAAAAATACATATAATGTTTGCTTAACCGGATTTAGAAAGTTCAGTGGGCTCCTTTATAATCTGGGCCAGGGAAATACAGAGCAGCATTGTTTAATAAGATTACCAGAAAGGATTATTTTATTTCCTTAAAATGTGTTCTGTATTTTAAAGTAATGTCCATATTGGCAAAAAATGGTACCCAACATTGATAATAACTTTAAATTGCATCAGTCACAAAATCAGAGTTTAAATGTAACATTAATGTCCCAGAACAATAATTTCATGTGTCTTTCTGTGAACCAATTAAATACAATCTCCATCATTCTAAAGTTCTGACAGAACAGCTGGTCCTTTTAAATTTCAGAATTTCGAATGCATTTCGAGTCTGATCCAAAGTTTGGTGAAGTCAGCGGAAAGACTCCTGTTCGCTCCTGGGAGCTTTGGATCAGGCTCTGATACTATTTTACCCAACAAACAGTGTTTTGGGGAGATTGCTCAAGTTTACATTTTTGGGTTTGGGTAAGATTTCTTGTGCATCAAGGGTAAAACCTTCATTGATGTTCTTGCAGTGACAAACTTGAGGATGGGATACAAAACCCACCCCAAATTAGGGAAAAATCTTGAATACATTGTGGAACTTTGTTCTAATAGTGATTATTTGGGGATAGATTATCACGCAGAGGAGTAATATGGGATGAAGTAAAATGCTACATATTGACTGAACGGGCTGTTTATTGATAGGGCTAAACACATTTTGCAATAAGAATTTAGTACTTATACATAAGCAATATTTATTACCCTCTTGGAGCAAAAGTAAAAGCGGATGGTTTTAAATGGATAAAGTCAAACCTTATCTATCTATCTATCTATCTATCTATCTATCTATCTATCTATCTATCTATCTATCTATCTATCTATCTATCTATCTATCTATCATATGTATTTATGTGTAAAACCTGAAGACATTTATCTAAAAGCACTACAATATGTTTTGAATATTTTTGAACATTTAGAAATCAGAAGCAAGTTACCCAGCACAGACTTGTTTCCCCTCTGCTAAAGGCCCAGGTCACACACTTCCCTACAGAGCTTCCAAGCCTGCAAGCAGGACCAGGAAACCTCTTAGACTTAGACTTAAATTGACAGCTTGTAATTTTAACACAGTTTTCAATGTATCACAAAGGGGACTGATGATGAATCACATCACAACTTGAAAGACACGTCCTACCACAATTCTTTAATTAACCCCCATGCCTCAGCCTCTGGTAATTTTCTGGTTTGGTTTATTTTTGTTGTTCACAGGTCCCATCGCTTGTAAAATGGCACAATACAGCAATGCCCTAAACAGCAATGGAAAAGCAAGCGCATTTAAACTGGCTGTAAATGAAGATGGAGCTTTTCCTTATGAGGGATTAAGTTAAAATCCCCTGTGGTTCCTTTACAGGCATGTCCTATATTTTTAATCTTGATCCCTTAAAAAAAAAAGCCCTGTTCATACATGTTGTGCTTTCGAAAAGCAAGCTTCCGACGGTTTCCACCATGCACGCCAACAACGTGAAACAGCCTCGTGATGCCAATATTCATGTCTGAGTAGATCCCAGAGAACAGAACAGAACAAAATGCTTGTGAAGAACACTGCTCCCCTTTGGCCAGCCTGCATCTGGATCCTAGACTCCCTTTGATCTCTAAGCCCAATTTTATTACAGCGAAGCTTCTAAAATTTTGAAGCACAACTCAAAAGCTTGCAGCTGGGCTGAAAAGGCTCATAAAAGGACCAGGATCCCAGGGGTTTGAATGCCGGTTTTGTTTTGTTCCCAACTCCTGACGGTTCTTGCCCTTGTTAGGGTCTTGTTACTGGGGAATTGTTTGCTCTGGGTATTGTTGAGGCAGACAGCTGTGTCTGTGTGCAGCTCCTCCGACTCCTGTTTGCCCAGGGATTGGACTATAATCCCTCCTGGATTTTCCCTTGGTTTATCCTGTGCAATCATCCCCCAGTCATACATTGCTTTGGATAGTGTGTCAAAGGGAAAGCTGGAGGAGAAATTAAGACATTAAGGACTGGCAGATTGTAAGGAGGTTCTTTAATAGACTATAATGTGTAACAAATCATGGTGCAGCCTCCCCCACTTCCCACCTCGCATATTCCCCGCCGTGCCCACTGGATCTTAACATTCGAAGCCATTGAAATTAATTATAGGGTCACATGACTTTAAAAATACCAGTCAGAAAGCAGTTTAGGAAAACACTTATGGAAATGTTTGGTTTCAGAGTAACAGCCGTGTTAGTCTGTATTCGCAAAAAGAAAAGGAGTACTTGTGGCACCTTAGAGACTAACCAATTTATTTGAGCATAAGCTTTCGTGAGCTACAGCATCCGATGAAGTGAGCTGTAGCTCACGAAAGCTTATGCTCAAATAAATTGGTTAGTCTCTAAGGTGCCACAAGTACTCCTTTTCTTTTTACTTATGGAAATGGGTTTTATGCACCTTTTACACTTACTGGGCCCATTTCTGCTGCCTACTGCAATAGATCATAGAATCATAGAATATCAGGGTTGGAAGGGACCTCAGGAGGTCATCTAGTCCAACCCCCTGCTCAAAGCAGGACCAATCCCCAATTTTTGCCCCAGATCCCTAAATGGCCCCCTCAGGGATTTAGCAGGCCAATGCTCAAACCAATCTATTTCTCTCCCACCCATCACCCTGGCCCCAGCGCCTCGCAAGCACTATTGGATTTATCCTCACAAGCGGGGAAACATTATTATTCCCGCTTTACGGATGGGGAACTGAGACACGGAGAGATTAAGGCCCCGGTCCAGGAAAGTAGCTGCTCCAATTTAAGCAGAAGTTGTTCCATTTATTCACATGTTTAACTGGATTGGGCCAGAATGACTTGTCAAAGATAATACGGAGAGTCCGTAGCAGAGTTAGGAATTGAATTCAGGTCTCATTGTTAATTATTATTTGTTTGTATTACTGTACGACCAAAGGGCCCTTATTATAGATCAGAACTCCATGGTGCAAGGCGCTGTACAAATACAGAACAAAATGACAGACCCTGCCCCAAGGGGCTTATATTCCAGAGTCATAGTCCTGTGACTTAACCAGAAGACAATTCTTTTGCTTAAGTAAAGGCTACTTGATCAAGCTATTAATAATTACAGATAAGCCCAGGCCTTAAAGTTCAGGTCTGAATCCTTATTTAAACTGCACCAAAGTTTGTGAGCAGTTAGCTGTGGGAGTTTGCTTTAAGTCCACCTCTAACTTTGATTAATAAATATAGCTGATATGAAATGCATTGTTAAAAGAGCTTTTAGCAAGGAAGGAGACATGTAACAGTTTTCACCAGGAATTTTTATTTTTATTTTTTTCAAGGTTTTTGCCTGAGTGTGTTCAAAATTGTTCTCTTTTTACATGACTCTTGTTTTGATTTCCTTTGGTTGTGCTGAGATTACTGGGTAAAAAGCAACATATAAGAAAAAAATACTCATTTGTGTTACCAAAGCATGTCGTAACACAATCAAAAGTAAAGTCATCCAGGTGTTCCTGCGTATTTATAGACCATTTCAGTTCTATGCTGAGATATTTATAAGAAAAATTCTGCCTGTACTAATAAACTATTATTTATTGTCTCTGCTTTAAATAAAGGAAATCTTTCTCAGAGCTGTAGAACTGGCTACGGGAATACAATCACAGTAATGTAGAAGGACTTTCACAGCTTTATAAATGGAGATTTTCTTTTTTTCTTATATGAAGCAAATGGTTTTTAATCAACCCCTCCCCACCCAAAAAAAAACACGTTAGGCAGAAGAAAATTGCAACTGCAAATGTAAAAATTGCTTTCTAAACACAGTGCCCCTTCTTTTGTGTTTAAATACTTGGCGCCCCAGTTGTATTCTAGCAACAGAATGGACCAGCTGATTGAGACAGATGTCGACTTCTTTAGCAAGTTCCACCAGTTTGTCCAAACACATATTTGCTGACTTATCCTTAACTTGAAAACATCTTGAAAAGGCGGTGACCATAAAAAGAAAGAGAATGAAGCAGGGCTGTGTCCAGATTTAACACAGCCCAGCGCTCCATTCTCCAAAACCAATCCTGGTTGAAGAGGTCCCTTTGACTGGATCCTGTTAATTTGTTGATGGATAATAGGGGCTGAGTTGCTGCAATCCATGTGCAGGAAGCAGAAAATAGAGTCAATTACATCTGTATTAGGTGGTCTTGGGGAGAAAATCTCCTTCCATGGATAGTGTTCTTAATTATGTTTGCTAAGGAGCAGCACGTGTTAAATCCAAGCAGAGATCAAGCAGCTTGCAATGTACTGCCTAAAATATAGCTGAGGAATGTAGCGCATCTAACGAGGTGCCGGGTTCCCTGCCTTGGTAAGATGCTTGTTATATCCATAATAACACATCCTAAGATAACAGGATGACATAATATGTTGTCATTTTCTGTGGGTCTGACACGTGGAGGGCCTGATTCTCCAATGAACAATTGCTCCTGTGAGTAGTTCCATTGACTGCTCATGGGGTGAATGCTCCGTCGGGTTTGCAGGATCGGGGCCACGGCTGTGATGGGCTCACTGGTGGCTCAGTAAGACACAGCATGCAGTTGCAGTGCCCTAGGAATGGGTGAGGAAACAGATCGCTCTCAGTCTCAGAGAGTCACAACCTGGTCCCTGGTTCCCTGTCAACCTACCATTGTCCCAGGGGTGGATGCGTGCGTGTGTGTGGGAAGTAAACTGCACCAGGTACAGATTGCTTCCTTCTCCCCATGCTGGAGGAGTAGCAGCCCTGAAGAGGCAGCTCTGCCTCCTATATTGCTACCTGCAGTATAGGTAGCCAAGATGGGATGGAGGGACTCCTTACAGGGGGTGAAGGTTGCTTCTTACACCCCGTTACTCCCCTGTACATGGGGTTAGGTATGATCTTGCCCTATGTTACTTGACATAATTATGTGTCATTAGCAGAGTGCTTGTAAATTTTCCTCTGGACCACAAACAGCTGTAAAAAATACAAGAGCAAGTAAAATGGAAGGCTGAAAAGAAAGAAAGAAAGAAAGAAAGAAAGAAAGAAAGAAAGAAAGAAAGAAAGAAAGAAAGAAGACCATGTAGGTGTTTGTAAAATATTTTATTTCATCTGTTACATACTGGTTTTCTCATACTTTGCCTCTTAAAATCAAATTTCTCCCCACCACGGTCCTGGTGACAGATCCGTGTTGCCAGGGGGGGCATGTTGATATGTCTCTTGGGGATGTTGATACGTCTCGTGTTGCAATGTGTGGTGTGGGGATGGAAGCCAAGGCTGGTAACAAAGTGGAGCGGGTGGGTGTCTGGAAGAAAAACAGTGTGAGGAAATGTCTCCACAGCCAGAATATAGTCAGTGTGTGTAGCTCCCAGACTCTCATGGGTCCTCAAGTCAAATATGTGGCTGGATATTTAAAAGGCTGGATAATGTTACGACTGTGAACAGCCCTAGTGGTTCTGTCTGCTAAGACAACAGTAATCAAATCCTCATCCCTCTGGGCATCAGCTGATCAGTTTTGGGGCAGGAAAAACCCCACCCTCTTTGGGGACAGCACTGCGTATAAAAATTTGTATTTATTAGTTGCATTATCATAGCACCTAGAACCTCAGTCATGGACCAGGACCCATTGTGCTAGGCGCTGTACAAACCCAGAACAATAGTTATCCAGGTACTGTTTTTGGCAGATCACCACTTTCTCTGAAGTATCTCGGAGTGGTCACTTCCTGAGGCAGAATATAGGAGTTGATAGGCCAATGGTCTGATCTGGAGTGGCAAATCTCATGGTCCCTTATTTTCCAGGGGCTGGTTCCCCACGAGAATTAAGCCCCATGAATCTGGATACACACACCCAGCTACACTGACGAGCTAGCACCTGTCATTAGGTTGCAAACAGCCTGACAGTCTTCAGGAACAACAGCAAAGAGTCAAGCGCACACTTCGAGGATCTGTAACTCCCATCGGTTTCAGGGGAAGTTTCTAGTGCTTACTGCTGCTCAGTCTGGAGCGGCATCGCCGAAATACCTCAGCAGAGCCAAAATGACATTGGCTGCCTATCCCTCCCTGCCCCACTTCATCTGTCTGGCCTATTTACAGTGTAAGCCCTTGGGGGACAGGGCTGGAGCTGGGGTTTTGGCACTTGGTCCCTTTCTTCCAGTACTAATTTGCACTCATATCACCCCTTTGTTTAAGCCTCAGATTGGTGTTGTCGTGTGGCAGCACCGATCGATTAGGAAGTCTCATTGCTCTCCACACTGTTCTGCTCATGCACTCAAGCATCTGCTCTATTCCTTGGGGGAAATCCTAGCTCCATGGAAGTCAATGGCAAAACTCCCAGCGAGGCCAGCATCTTCCCCTTCGTTTGTACGTCCCTCGCCAGATTCCTACACACCACCTGCTTCTCTTGCAACGCCTTCCTGCTCTGACCTCCAAGCCACTGTTGTCCTCTCTGCCTGTCCTGTTAGCCCATGTAGCCCATTTGCCTCGCTGATTTAAAAGTAAGCTTACGGGGACAGGGACTATAGGACTAATCTGGTAGACCTTGCATGTACAATTCTCACTGATGCTATGGCATGGTTCATGCAATAGCAGAATTGGGGCCCCATGTATCCTATGGGCTTGTAAAGTGTCGTATAATCATAATAAAACTTAGCCCGTGCCATCCTGAGATCTCAAAGCACTTCACAGAGGAAGGAGGGTGTCTCTCCATGTTTCACAGAGGGGCAAGTGACGTACAGCCAGGTTGATGACTCGCCTACGGTTTATGCAGCAAATCAGAGACAAAAGCAAAAACACAAAACCCAGGTATCCTGATTTGCAGTCGATTGACCCACCCCACCTCCACGTACACGGTGCACGGTTAACAATATTAAGCAGTAATTGAAATATAGAACCCTCCTTTCATTTGTCACTAGCTTTCTCCCCAAAAATCATTTATTTGCTTCTCTCCCCTCCCCCTGCCCCCGTTCTTAAGCTGGGACACTTTTCGTCTTCTAGAATTTGCAACCAGGAAGTCGGAACATTAACAGATGGAGGAAGAAACATCTTATTTTTATGCATATATTTCCTCAGAAATGAAGTATTACCAATTCATTTAGTTGGGAGGGTTTTTTTTACCACCCTGCTTTATTCAGGGAAGGCGGACTTCAGAGGACTATGTCATCTGAACAACCACTGCAAGTATCTGTGGTATTTCACGGTGCCTTTCATTTTGGCTTCCCTTAATCTTATTAAGTGTCTGTTCCCATACCTGGGGGAAAATAAAGAAGAAGAAAAAAAAAAGAAGCCATCAATTATATTTGCTTTGCCTTTGAAAAGATTTGTCATTTTGCCATCTGTAGGCAAGCATGCCCTATAATGATACGTTTTGTTTGACTTCACTAGTAAAAAGGTCCTCGTTTTATTTTATTTATTTATTTGGCCCAATCCACAGCTTTTTTCCCTCTCCCTTTTCAGCAAGCCTGTTGATGAGCTTGGCCTAATCAGATTAACTCAACCCAGACACAGCAGTGGCAGTTTATTCTCTTTTAAAAGGACTCCACGGTTTCCTTCAAACTTTTTGTAAACTCTTCATCCCCGGCTAAAATCTTTTGTAAGCTGTATCCAATGGACTCTTTGAGAGACCCACACTCCTGGTCAATGAAGACCTGTTAGAATGGGTCACTAATCCAAAAGAGTGGAGAAATTCCTTTAAAGCCGTGCGCTGATGCATTGGGAGCCTTGACTAGCACACAGAGAAAGGCCGAATTGAATTCCCAAATAGCTGGAACATTTAATTTGATTCCTAAAATAAATATTTTGAAAAAGTCCATCTTGTTTACAACACTAATGAAATCAGCTGTTTTCCTGTGAAGTTTGAGCTTCAGAAAGGGGCTTCTTTAGCTATTCTTTAAAAACAACAGCAAAAAGAAACAAAAAAGCAAGTAACGTTTCCTTGAGCAGTCATTTGACAATTCTTGAAATTCATTTGGCAATTTCTTACCTACACTGACGATGGCTTGCTTGGTTTTTTTTTCCCATTGGTTTCAGAAACTGCCAGGAAAAATGCTCTCCAGTCTCTCAGAGCAGCCACGTCTCTGATTTAGAACTCAGTCTTCTTTTTCATTCTTATGATGCTGAATTTAACTTTTCACTTTTCTTTGGGGCCTCATTTCTGTTCCCATTAAAGCCAATGGCAAAACTTCCACCATCTTCAGTCGGAACAAGAGCTAGCCCAAGTGATATATAGGTGAGGGTATATATAGTGTTTGCATGCGTGCGCACCCCCCTCCCTCCAACTCTTAAATACTTCCTGGGAACTTTATCTTCTATTAGCTTTCCAGACATAAGAATATTTTAAGAAAAATGATGGAAATGCAATCTACAATGAAAATGACCTGTAACATATTATAAAACAGTCTGTGCCTCCAAAATCTTAGCAGTGACTGTCTTAAGCCCCTTTTACTAAAGATAGCTGCAGTCACAAAGGCCATTAATGAAATGAATAAAGAAATTGTTGAATACACATGGGAAGAAGACAAAAAGAAGGAGAGTTTCCTTTAAATGTTTGTTTAAAGGAAACACACACACACACACACACAGAGGTATACATCTACCACACACATCTCAGACACATATGTTGAGACACACGTTACTAAAACACACATATCACACACAGAGAAGCATTCATACGCCACACATCTGAAACACATACAACGAGGTACATCCATCACAAAAACATGCCTTCTTCACTCTTCAGAAACACAGACATCTCAAACACATTCATAAAGTGGCATACATACATCATGCACATTTCAAACCCATACACACTGCAAACTTTTAGAACACATCACAAGGATACACACACACAGACATACACACATCACAAACACGCACACAACCACAGAGCCATACACCCACATCAGACTCAGCTGTCTGACTTTGTAGGGGCTCACGTGCATTTTCCTCATCTTGCATTTTCTTTGGCTTGGATTCAGATGGAATCTTTCCTTCACTCCCAAGGTTTCAGGCTGGGTCTGATTTTGAAAGGGGACTTAAACCAGCCTCCCGTTTTGCACCTGCAGCAATTGTGACTGTGGTGAATGCGGCACAAAATCTAACTCCCGGTGAGATAGTTAGACAACTAAGCAACTTCAGTTACAGAAGCGTTTATTTGCAGAGACCACACCTACAAATCAAACCCGAAGTCTCAAAGAGAAACATATCTGAAACAGCCACATTTCACCCTGCGTGAAAAGACACACTTTAGAGGGGTAGGTGTATCACCCCTGTGGTCTAGTGGTTAGGGCAGCAGACTGGGATTCAGGAGATCTAGGTTCAAGTCCCAGGTCTGTTGCTGCTTTGCTGAGTGACTTTGGGCAATTCTTGTCCCATGTCTGTGCCTCAGTTTCCCTGTGGTTTAAATTGGGGTTAATGAGACTGATTGACTTCAAAAAGTGCTGTGAGATCGTGATTGTAAGAGCTAGGTAATTAATAGTATTAGTATAATCAGCCCAGAAGGTTCCTGAATGGTAGTTGACTTTGGGCCAACCTGGGCTGAGTTTCACATTCCTCAGGCAATTGAAAATTAGGTGAATTTCATTCTGTTTTGTGGTGAACAATTCACATCTCAGGCTCTCTCTCTCTCTCCCGCCCTGGGCACAGGCCTGTGCACAGAACTCTCTGGTGGAAAACAAGATGGAGCCCCTGGGCCCAGTCCTGGAAGCACCTGACACATGGAGCTTCCACTGACTGCCCAGGGAGCATTTCTGACAGGGTGAAATCCACCCACACAAAACACCAGCATGAGGCCTATGCCCTTCAGGTCATAGTTTACCCACAGACCCACTTAGAGGATCAGGCCCAGTTTCTTTCTCTTCCAATCACCAAGATGTTTAACCAATTTTCTTTTTGAATCTGTAGTTGGTCTATTCATTTCAGCGTATCAAGCTTCTCTCCCTCGCTCTAATAATGAACCTTTCCCCTCAAAGAGAAAAAGATTTCCCCCTCAATAGTTATTGTGCGCATGTGATTGGCACGTCTGAACAACTTGATGGTGAAAAGAATTTCATGGCGTTCAGTGGAAGTTTCCACTTCTTTAGAGATGCACAGAGAAGATTAATGTTGTGATTTCATCCCTGTGCCATTGTCGCTGTGACTTAGTCAGTTTGTTTCTTTCATAAAGGTTGCCCTAGTTAAATATAAGCAAACAAACTACCACAATACAATGTGCAAAACAAACTCATTAAAATACTCTATTGTTTTCCAGAAAAAAAAATCTTAATTTTTCACGGCAACATCTTTGCACTCTAAAATTGCATTGAATGGGAAAAAATTGCTTTAATTGTGTTCTAAAGGCTATATTTCTAATCCTGCAAACATCCATCATCAAATCTATCTTTCTATCTCTTTCTTGCTCCAGTCAGCATAACAGCCAGGCATCAGGTGCCAACTCATGCACTGTCTATGTGTTTGCTGCCCCCAGAATCACAGAGGGAATATTATATCCCCAAATTGTTTTCATTGAAACCTTTCCCCCCCTCTATGCTTGGGACCTAAACAATCCAAACTTTCCTACTTTAACAGTGGATACGTTAGCTTTCTGCACAAATCTCTTTGTAGATTATTATTATTTATTTACATTGCTGGATACAAAAATAATCAGTCTAAAATTAAGGTAAGAAATGATTCCGTGTTTTGAAGGAAACTGAAGTTAAATAATTCTTAAGTCGATGTTTATTATAATTGATTGCAGTATGAGCGTGTAGGTGGGTGGGTTTGAGCATGAGAGAGATGGGGAGGAGGGAGAATGGCTGAACCCACTCTGAGACAAGTAGCCAGGATTGTAACAAAGCCTAATCTGGTAAACCAAGATGAAATCAGGGATCCTGCATTTTATAAATAGCAGCCTTCCACCGTTATGCCCCTTTCCACCTCAACTGCTGCCCCAGTGAAAAGTGCCAACCTCTCTTTTTATGAGAGTTCTTTTATCAATGCAAATGATAATACAGTGTGTGTTTTCCTCCCCCCACACCCCAGTGACCAGAAATTTACCCCAGTGTGTCCAGTTGTGTACACAATCATAGAATCATAGAATATCAGGGTTGGAAGGGACCTCAGGAGGTCATCTAGTCCAACCCCCTGCTCAAAGCAGGACCAATCCCCAACTAAATCATGAAGACGAGACAGAATCTGTCTTAGACAAAGTAAATACTAAAGTAGGGACGGTAGAAATAGCCCTATATTGGTGCTAGTGAGAGAGAAGAACATATCCCGGGGTAAAATCCTGGCCCCATTGACTTCAGTAGAGCCAGGATTTAAGAATATAAGAACGGCCATACTGGGTCAGACCAATGGTTCATCTAGTCCAGTATCCTGTGGCCGGTGCCAGATGCTTCAGAGGGAATGAACAGAACAGGACAATTGTTGAGTGATCCATTAGATAAGTTCATGGAGGATAGGTCCATCAATGGCTATCAGTCAAGATGGTCAGGGAAACTACCCCGTGCTCTGGGTGTCCCAGACCTCTGACTTCTAGAAGCTGGGACTAGACAACAGGGGATGATCACTCGATAAATTGCCCTGGTCTGTTCATTCCCTCTGAAGCACCTAGTGCTGGCTACTGTCAGAAGACAGGATACTGGGCTAGATGGACCATTGGTCTGACCCAGTATGGCCATTCCTATGTTCTTATTCCCTATTGTTGAGTCCCAGCTTCTGCAGTCAGAGGTTTAGAGACACCCAGAGCACAGGGTTGCATCCCTGACCATCCTGGCTAATAGCTATTGATGAACCTGTCCTCCATGAACCTATTTAATTCTTTTTTGAACCCAGTTATACTTTTGGGCTTCACAACATCCCCTGGCAATGAGTTCCACAGGTTGATTTCACCCCAGAACTCTTGAAATTATGCATCTTTAAGAGTTACCCTTATGGCTATTTGCTAGTAAATGTTTGGATTTCAGCTCGAAAAGGGAGGACTGGAGAAACCCAAAATAAATGATCATTAATACAATTTTGTAACACACTAATCCTTTGTGCCCTCCCAATCCTGGCCTACTCCGGGGGATGGAGAGGCCTCTGGTGTAATTTACAGCCCTGGGGACCCTGTCTAAGTCACGTCGACTTCCCTAGGCCGCTCTCTGGGCAGCGGTGCTGTGAAAGCTCTGCAGAAGTGCATGCTGGGGCCAAGCCCCTGACTCACCCCCCCCGCCCCCGCTCCCCTGGTCCTTTAACCCAGGGTAAATGGGCTGGAGTGGGCATGAGGATCATGACTCCAGGCCTATGCTTTAAACACAAGGCTGCACCAAATCCCCTGAAATTCGACACCCACATTGTCTGGGACCAAGAAATGCTTAATCTCTTCTCTTAAGAAGCTTTTTTTTTTGGGGGGGGGGCGGGAATTAATGCTAACTGCCCAGTGCTGCCTGCTAGCTTAGCTGGAGAATCTCATATGCGCTATGCCGACCGTCACTTTGTTCTGAGTGTGTACAGCCCCTAGCACAATGGGGCCATGGTACACCACTAGGCACTTAGGTAATACAAGTAATTAATCATAACAATATTGTTCTGATATCTGCTAGCGAAGGAGGGTTGCCCCTGCCCTGGGGACCCTCATCAAAACTCATGGGGGTCCCCACCCAGGAGGCCAATAATCCAGTGAAAACAACTCTAAGTAAGCAAATAAATCCCAGCACAGCCCCTGTGTTTCAGACATGGCAATGCCTTCCCCTCCCCTGCTGTTGGTGCACGCACCCATATCTCCGTTCTCCTGGCACTTAGCATGTTTGGGGAACAAACACAGGAAGGAAGCAGACAAGTTTCTTTAGGGTTCTTTGGAGTGTTGTAGCTGTGTCGGTCCCAGGATATGAGAGGGACAAGGTGGGGGAGGTCATCTCTCTTATTGGGCCAACTTCTGTTGGTGGAAGATACAAGCTTTGAAGCTTCCCAGAACTCTTCTTCCGGCCTCGCTCATAGGTTCGTGCCTGTCCTAAGTGTCCTGTTGGGAGTTGCTTGGCAATGTGCCCCAGGAGCCAAGATTCCACTTGCAAAAGACAAAATGAGCGGATTTCACAGAGGAATCAGAGTTTATCAGCTGCTTTGATCTGATGCCTCCTCCCTTGCTGGCATTTCCCAGAGCACTGGGCAAGACTCACTGACCAGTGAAGGTTTCCAGCTCACACAGATAGACTGTTAAAGAAAATGAATCAGACACATAAATAAGACTTGTTGATTGACTAGAGGTTTTGTCAGGGTTGGACATAAGGATCCAGTCATCATATTGTCTGATCCGCTGACCTAGATTTTCTTTGGTGCAATCAGAGAGGGCCCTGCATTGGATTGAAAGTTCCCACAGTTGCTGGGTTTGGATGTGAGATTTTGGTCTCATTGGCCTGGTGCGGAGAAGGCTCCATCTTTGAAGCATGGAGCTAAACTTCCACAAAGTTTTTGATGTTCAGATCCTGGGTTTGGGCTTTGGCCTATGTCTAGATGCAATACAACATGAAGACGTCTACAGTTGGCAACAGCTACCAGCCAACAAGACAGTTCATGATCTCCCAGATTCCAAATTAGAATCCTGCTACTTTCCTGAGTTAAGGGGAAACACTTTCCAGTACCCACACTCTGCCTGCTGCTCTTCCCTGTAGCTATAGCATATGCAAAATAAGTTATCACCTGTAACTGAGTCAGACTTCATTAGCTTTTGTCCTACTGGGACATCCTTACAGAGGCTTGCCATGAGACATAGTCATGTTCATGCTAATGTGACCTTAGTCCTAGATTATGTGACTTGCTTCCCTGGTCCTGTACCAGGCATCCAAGCTGTAAACATGCCTGCCAGCTCTCTCATTATCAGACACCTTCAGTTACCAGCGAGTTAAAAGAGGCACCAGTGTGAATTTCATGGATCAAAGGTGCTTCAGTAAGTCTCAACACTTGACTGGAACTTAATATCTCCCTGATACAAGAGATATTAAACTGGTAGGCATTCCAGGTGATTATGCCACCTTTGAACAATGCAATTCATGTTAGTGCAGTTTTAAAAAAACCCACACACCTGCTTTCTACAGGGAACTGCACACCCCACCTTCTTTCCGGCCAATGAAGGTGTGGCAGCCCTCTGCTTTCTGTTCCTCATGGCCCTTGTCTGAACTTGAGAACACACAGAAAGGGAACATAAATCCAGACTGATGCATTGCAGGGCTTGACTTGCAACCATAGAGACCGTATTGGAGGCTGTTGACATAGCAGGGCTGTCCCCTGACTCAGTTTCATTGGCATTGCTGACTGTGCATTATTAGAGCACGTTCTTGACCTCAGCTGTGTTTCTGCTTCAAGAAGGGAATTTTACCCTCCATAAAAGAACAGACCCGAAGCCTTTGTGTCTGAGAAACAGCCACCTCCAGGACTAACAGAAGAGAGAGTTGGAGAGGAAGAGCTTGTTCACTGATACAAGCAAACCATAAGGATCAGTGGATTTGCCGCACTTACGGCTCCAGTGTGGTTCAGATTTGAGCATGTCTGGGTCTAAACAGATTGAAGCAGCAGAAACATTGCTGACAGGGGCTTATACTTTGGGTGGTTACTGTTCTGTAGACATTAGAGTCTCTACTGAAAACTGAGGTAACTATCTCCGGAGTGAAGGTAGGACTTCCTTCTCCTCTAGATTGATTTAGATTGTAAGTTCCTTGGGGGCAGTGACTGTCTATTACTTCATTTGCACAGCACAATGGGGCTCTGTTCTACTTGGCCTCTAAGCGCTACCCTAATACTACTAATAAATAATAATAAATAGCTACACAGATATGACATCTGTTAGCACCAATAGGTATTACAAGTGTATCCCTAGGGGATATTAGACCTTCTAGCTACAGATTCGTTTTCAGAAGATTGCTGTTCCATTTATTATACAGATCTCAGCAACCATCACAGTAAAGACTAGCCAGTATCGTCTTCTTCTCCTTCTGCCAAGACAGATCACTTTAGTATTACACATACCCGTGTCTGAGCCATTGTGGGCCTTCCGGGTGGTTTATCCACAGATCAACACGGTTGGCTTCTATTAATCAACACATTTATTAGTACAAGTACATTTAGTAGATCTAGGCATCTTATTCCATAAGTTCCCAATGATGCAAAGTAAAGTTAATGCACTCAGTTAGCTCTGAGTTCTGCTGGCACCTATGAGCTTAGCTTGACATGTGTTACTTTGGAGCGACCTCAGATGAACAGTGTCACGGCTAATCAAAGTAAATAATCTCCAGAAGTGGGTTCCAAGCTGAAGTTGGCATCTTTGGGCTACAAGAGGCTCATCTCCTGGACCAGGAGGCCCTGCAGCAGGCTTTTGGCCTGTTTCCAGCACTCACACTCTGTCCCTCAGCGTGAATAGTTTAGGAAAATCAGATGCAGATGAGGGAAAGAAAACCTGCATGGGTGCTTTGAAGATATTTTAAGCATCCCCCATCGTATTCTTTCCCCTCAGAACGAACAACAAAAGGAAGCCCATTCAGAAAACGCCAAGCCCCGTTTTGTGGGGATTGAATTTGCTAGGACAATGAGGGATATCTCATTTGCTGACCTCTAAGTCTTCTCCATTATTATGTTCTGATGCTTGGTTGAGGGGCGGTGGAGTCAATACTTGCTGCTTTCTGTTTACTTCCACCTGGTCAAAGCCATCTGATGAAAAGAACTTCCCATGGTGGGGTAAATGTGATAAGCTTTCTTGATCATCTCTGCAAGCAGTGCCTCATAGCCTTCTAGGTGTGCACATAGTCTTGCATCCAGCTTACCATAGGTGGTCTGGAGATGCCTTCAGAAATACCTTATGACATGAACAGTATAATAATCCCATCTGCACAAAGTAATATATCTATGAGGACATCTCCAAACTGCAGGTGGAAGTGGGATGCAGGAATATGTGCTGGGCTAGAAGGCTCAAACACATTCTGTATTGAAAACAGTGAGCTGAATTAATCCTTGGCACCCCTCCTTTGACTGCATTTACTGGGGGCTGCACCGAGGATGAATTTGACCCAGTGCACCCTAAAGGCTCAGAAAGCAGAAGGCAAATGTAAAGAACAACCCAAATCTATTATTTTTACATAATCTCATGATGTTAAAGCCAATCTTATGATTTTTGAATGTTTGGGCTTGGCATGCTGTAAACGGAAATAACTTTCCCTAACATTACCGATTTGTTAGGGACCTCAGAGTGGCTTCTTCAGAACAATATGGAAGATCTGATCCTGCAAGTTAGCTAAGGCTTTCAGGGCCCAATGATGTCAACTCCATTGGAGGATCCCGTAGGCATGTGTCTAAATCCCCAAATGCAGCGGCAGCAACCCAGTGGACCATCCATGCCTGGAGTCTGGAGGTGTGGGTCTTGTTTCTGGCTCTTCCATGGACCTCCTGTATGATGCTGGGCAAGTCACTTAAATTATTCATATTTCATCTTCCTCATCTGTAACAGGCCAGACTTACTCTGAAGGGCTGTTTCATTAATAGATGACATTCACTTGGTGCAGGAGAGTCAGCACAAGTCAGATGAGTCACTTAAGCCCAACTTTGAAGGTGCTGGCCCTCTGCATGCAGATGAATTTCACCCTAAATGTGCATTGAGGTCCTCAGATGGACACTGCTGTGTAGCTACAAAGCCTCGCTCTCCTTAAGATACTTGTGATCAACAAGAAGACTTTTCTTTTTCAACCCCCTGTTTTATTCCTCTCTGTTCTTTGATGGTCTCCTATCTGTTGTATTTCATATTAAAAACACAATAAACTTGTTGGTTTAGAAAAAGAAAGACTAGGGAATGTGTTCCTATGGGGCTGGTGAGGCAATTCTTTTTGCCCATCTCATTATCTGCTAACTGGGATTTTTAACAAAGATTGTTTTGTTGCATTCAGGTGGCCAATGAAAACGTCTCGATGACTGAAGAACTGGATTTGACATGATGAAAATGCAGGAGCTTACTAGCAGCCAGTTACCCTAATCACATCTTTTATGTCCCCGTATGGTGCTCTGTAAATAATTAATACATTAATGATACACCTTATTGCCATAACTGAAACACAATGGCAGCTTGCAATTGAAATCAGCTCCCTCGCCAAACTCTTTTCCCTGTAGCGTGCTTGGGTGCAGGCAAACTAGTTTGTTATTGTAGGGTTGCGCATGAAAACTGGACTGGGGGCATTGAAGCACTTGTTACCAAAACCACATACACCGAACTACACAGGTTTGCAGAAAGATATGGAAAAGGAGATCGGCGGAGTATAACAAAAAAGATAGACGGGCGTAGCTATCCATGAGGGAGGATGGATGGATAGATCGAAAGATCAGACCAAATTAGGGGGGCCTTGAAACCTTGTTGCAAGTTTTAATTGATGGCTTTTGATGGTTTCAGTGAAACAGCGAACTTTTTTGCACATTTTCAGTCTTTAACAATGAGACAAAGGGGCTCATCCTGCTATGAAAGTCAGTGGCAGAACTCCCATCGCTCTCAACAGCGAGCAGGATCAGGACCTCAACAGGATCACCTCCTGAGCAGACGCAGCCAGCTGAGGGGCATTTAGACCCTGTCTGCAACACAGCTGATGTTCACACCGCTGTCACACAGGTTCCTAGGCCTGTGCGTGGGAGCCATGTTAGCCGTCTTGAGCTATTGTCTTCGAACCCCTATAGAATCTGTGCAATATTCTCTGTGTGTATATAAAGTCTGCTGCAGTTTCCACGGCATGCATCTGATGAAGTGAGCTGTAGCTCACGAAAGCTCATGCTCAAATAAATTGGTTAGTCTCTAAGGTGCCACAAGTCCTCCTTTTCTTTTTGCGAATACAGACTAACACGGCTGTTACTCTGAAACCAGTCCTACTGGACTGGCCGATGTTTATAACATGATAGTTCCCTAGCATAGTTAAAACACACTTTGGTCTTGCAGTGTAGATAAGACTGGCCCGTGTTTAAACCGCGTTCCTGAATCACAAAGTCCCTTTGGCTTTTGAAGAACATGGGTTTGAACTTTGGGGATACGCTTCAGTATGGTTGGGTGCCGTTTGCACTCCACAGTCGATTGTATTTGAACCCGCCTGGGGGAGGCTCTCCTGCTGTGATCCGTTCTCCCACTCGGAGGAGTAGTTGGCACGTGGCTCTCCAGAGTAAAAGTCCCTGTTCAGTCCACACTGTTTGAGTAAGCTGTGCTAAAATGAATTCTGATCGTTGCTGCTAGCACAATTTCAAACAGAACGGTGGCTGGCCTTTGTCCAGTGGTTTTGTCATATGAATCCTGTTTAGTAAGAAAGTATTGCATTCACCATCAACTAATTCATTCTACTCAGGCTGTGTGATAGAAAATAACCCTCAGCAAGGGATATAAGAAGGCTGAAGCTTTAGTATTATTACACGTGCAAAAAACTGCATTAAAAGAACTTTTAATAAGGATATAAAGTCAAGCGTTTAAAAGCTGGGAAATGCCAGGATTAAGGATGTCCGTGCAACCTTAATTCAGCCCCTTTTGTGCATATGACTTAAGATACAGTCTTTAATTACATGATCACGTATTCGTTTTTCCACAGGACCCTTGCCTCATTCAATGTGTGGAGTGGACCTACTCTGGGGTGTCCTAAGGGAGGCTGTTGCCTTTTGGACCCCTGCCTCGTTGGTTGCAAACACTGGTCGGTGTGTAAAGAAACAGGCAGGGGACTGCGGAAAGAGAAAGGACGGTCTCATGGTTAATGCAGTTGGAAGCTGTCCCGCACCGGCCCCCTGTTCCAGCCCCCACCCAGGCTCCCAGTCCCAGGCTTGGCTCACCTAGTTTCAGCCTCCTCTGCTGGCTCTGAGTTCCTGTCTCCTTGCCCAACCTCCCTTCCCTCCAGTTCTCAGTCTTTATCTCCTTGCCAAGCAAGTCCCAGTTTCTCTCCCTTTAGTCCCAGTCTCATCACACTCTTGGTCCCAATCTACTCCTTCGCCTCCGCCCCGGTCTGGCTTTTGTACCCTCTGCATTTGTGTCACACACCTTCCTCTTCCATGCTGTCTGCCAGCGGGGGTGTGGGTGTGATGGAGAGCACAGCAGAGACAAGCCCCCTGGCTCTCAGTTCCATTGCCTGGCCTGACCCTTCCCCAGCCGGGAGCAGCCTTTACAGGGGAAGTCCAGCTTTGCTCCCGGGGCCCTGGGCCACAGCACGCTCAGTCATTCAGTGGGGATGGCGCCTACGCAGTCTGGTCAGCTCTAGGAGCAGTGAGAGGCTCAAATATGCTCAGTGAGGCTGGGATCTTTGGGGAATTCAGCTGCTAAAATCGAAGACCTCTCTACCGAGCCTGATTTTTCAAAGGCTCATAGCGTGTCCAAATTTGGGCAGATTTTCATACGGACAACCAATGGGCACACCCCTGGCGCAAAGACCACCCTACTGCTGCATTTCAAACCCCTGCTTCAAAGCCTGAGCTTAACTGTAGCTCCATTGAAGTTGGTGGGGCTATGCACAGGCTTAAAGTTAAGCACTTGCCTCCAGCCCCAGTTCATCACAGCATGTGAGTGAGTCCATCCCTGTTCAGCAGAGCACTCGAGCACATGCGTAAATATAGGCACGTGCTTAAAGTTAAGCATATGATAAAGTGCTTTGGTGAACAAGGAGAAGCTGCTGAATTGGGGCCTAAATTCTTGGCCGAACTGGGGACACTGCTCAGCACCGGGCACATTTGAGCCCTTGAGCTATAATCCCTGCCCTCTTTAGTGGCATCCATTGTCCTGGATATGTCAAGGAGATGTGTTTGTCCAGTGCCATCCGATATACCCACCCCCCAGGATGTTCCATGCCTATAAATGTTGCGTTGCACTGAAACTTGCAACAGCATCTCATGCCCTGGGGGGAAGGTTCAATGAAAAATTTAAAGGACGGTTTCTTAAAATAAATTCCAGGCCTGGCTGAATTTTCACAGTGGCTGCTGGAATGGCCCTCATGATGAGGACCGTGGTGCAGCGAGAGAAACAACTGCTTCTCTTCCAAGGGGAGAAAGAATAGGATTTGTTTCATCACTAGGCTAGTAAGACATGAAGTCAGCTTCACCAGAGGGGGAGGAGTTGATGGATGTAATTAAAATCCCAAAGAAGGGGAGGGAGGGAGAGAAGAACAATACATGGAAGCACTTATCTTGCTGCTGGAAGCTGATCTTCATGGACATGTAACATATGGTATTTTCAATAATGAATAAACAGTTTAAAGGGGACCTGCAAATGTTGTCTTTTAATGAGCTAGCAGCAGGGTTATGGACTGAATACCCAAAACTCACCTTTTATCTTCATCTCAGGTCCTCCTAAGTCCTGGCCAGCCGGACTCCCGCTGGGTTCTGATGGCCCAGCATGTACTATGTCATGTCACAGCTGCCATGGAGCTGACCTGTTGGACTCAAGGGGGGTGAATATAATTATCCAAACTGGAATTTGGCCAGGACGACAGGGCTAACTCCTTTACTCTTGGAAAAAACTGCAGTGGGATATTTAATTACCACAGTGGGTCAGGACCTTGGCTTTACCACAGCATTTCATCTGGAAGATGGCGTCTCTAGGCGCCGAGTGTCCTATAACAGCACACTAGGTCATTAGCTCTGTAGCTATGCATTGTACCTATGTTACAGGTCCAGCCTCCTTGTAAAGACAAGGTAGAAGGAAATAACGATAACCTGACACAGGTTTAGGTGTCAGCTGCAAAAAATCCCAGACTCAGTCTATTAGAAAGAACTAAACGTCCTAAAGCAGCCTGTAAAACTGCCCCTGCAATTTTGAGTGTGCACAATGGTTCATAGTTAAGATTTTGCATACACAAGCTCTTTTCGGAGGGCTATTTGCTAGGCAGGCAAGTGTGTTTTTATATGCACACTACAGAGTCTTTGCCCATGCAAAAACTTACACCTGAAACATTGTACACAGCCAGAAGCTGGGAATCGGCAACAAGGGATGGATCACTTGATGATGACCTGTGCTGTTCATTCCCTCTGAAGCACCTGGCATTGGCCACTGTCGGCAGACAGGCTACTGGGCTAGATGGGCCATTGGTCTGACCCAGTATGGCCGTGCTTATGGTCTTAAATTTATGAGTGTGCAAAAATCACAATGATCATTTTAGAGGAGAGGGTGTCGAAGCCTCTCTTCAGGGGACAGCTCTTGAGAAGTGCTGAGCTTCCCCCCAAAAGAGGTTGAAAATTTGGCCCTTTCTATACCGCTAATTTTTTGTTTGCACAAGAGTAACGTTCCCCCTTGTGCACTAGTGGGAGTCCTAGTGTACAGAAGGCACTGGTAGTTTTACTACTGTGGCTTCTAGCTGCCATCAGCCTCCTGTATATTATTATTACATGTTTATGGAAGAATCCATGATGAGCTCAGTGCTTTTGACAGTCCCTGCCACACAGAGCTGACAGTTGCAGGATATACAGACAAGAGCTGCACCAGTGGGAGATGTCCCATAAACATCTGGTGCAGACAAAGGCATAACTGTCTTGGCAACAGTTTAATTATTACACACCTTGCAGCTCCACTTTGTCCGTGACTGGGTTTAATTTTGTTAAGTAAAAGGACCTGAGCCATGACGTTCAGATACGGATTCCGTCTTCCCCAAAGTTTGAGGTTGTTTGGATCAAACGGTTTGGTTCGAGACCATCTCTAATTTCAACATGATTGTTCTCAGATGTTGATAACAAAAACTCATCCTGAATGGTCACAGCATTTCAGAGGCCCTGATATAGATATTAACCAGCTGTACCACTGTGAGGACAAAGAGAAGTTTCCCGGGGAACTCCTTGCCACTAGAGTCATAGTTTGGGGTCAGATCCTCAGCAGCAAAACACTAGTTTAGACTGCCTGAGGATCCAGCCCATCACATTTTGTATATTATTAATGGAGCTCAGGAGTTTAGACTGAGATGAGGAGTTGAGACACCGCACCGCATCGTTGGGAGACCACAGTTCAAGTCCCTGCCCCGCTACAGACTTCCTGTGTGACCTTGGGAAAGTCACTCAGTCTCTGTGTTCCTCATCTATAAAACTGGAATAACCGTGCTGCCCTACCTCACAGGGGAGTACTTGCTTGTTAAGTGCTCAGATACTTTGGTGTTGGTGGTCTGACAGGTACCACAGATAGTTAAAGTATGGGATTAAAATTATGGGATTAAAAATGTAGGGTCATTTTATTTTCTCCCCAGCTTCTAAATATTCTACAAAGACAGGGATTTGTATCCTAGCTCTTGAAAGCAAACAGCTATGCCCTGGTTGCTGTAGGGAGCCTACTCTGCAGTAGGGGAGGTCAGAGTACTTTTTCCTGCCTGGCTCTTAATTTATTCCCATGAGAAACCTGGGAAGGGGAGCGAGAGCGAATTAGCGGGGAGAGCTGGGTCATTTTGTTCCCTTGTTTTTGGCTAAACAGGGGGACAATCAAGGTTCTGTTTTCTCAACATTGAGAGAGAGAGACAAAAAAGTTTCAGATTTAACCTCTGATTTGGGATCAGATAGAGCAGCTGAGTTTGTAGCGGGAAGCTAGATGCAACAATCAGAGCAGCTTCTCCCAAATGCTTGGGATCCTGAAAGTTAAAAGGAGGTGTGAATGTGTGGGGACAAAAGAAGAGATGTAAAATTCACCAGCTGACCAAAGCTCAATGTTGACCTAGAGCCAAGGGTATGAGCAGCCCCACAGTTAAGGGAAGTTCAGATCCAACTCCTCACCCAAACTTAATAGCTCTCCACATTGCGGTGGTCACCAGTATGGAAGCTAAGAATGTCCCCCAAATTTGGAGACGTTTGGGTCCATCTCTAGGTTCAAACTTGGAGGCTCAGGTCCTTTCTTCTAGAATATTTGAGCTAGTGTCTCCTAAACATTGGTCGGGACTGGTTCTGCAAGATGCTCTGTACTCGCAACTCCTGTTGGGCCCATGAAGATCACAGTGGCTTGGGCTCATACGGATTACAGTGAAAGGAAGAGGAATGAATCCACAGGAGAAGAAATCACCCTCTTTTGAAATCTGGACTTCCTCTGCCTGTGAATAAGGAAGAACCTAACTAGTGGATGCTGCTTTGGCGTTCAAGGTGGCCCATCAGGAACCGTCTGTTTTTTGGGCGTAGAGAAGAACCCACCTGTAGTGAGCATAGACAGAATGAAACTCCATTCATAGTGCACTAGAATGAAAGCCCTGGATCGTTTCCTGTGCATCACAACGTGATACAGTATATTCAGAGCATCAAATTGCAATTCCACTTTTGGGGCAAAGTCCTCAGCTGGTGTAAATCAGTGCAATTCCACAGAAGTTTCTGCAGCTGTGCTGTTTTACGCCAGCTCAGGATGTGGTCCCTAGCACACAAAGTTTCCTGATAAGTTTCGGAATGGAATGTTTTGATTTTCCATTTTGGAATGACTTCTCATTTCCAAATGTATTGGATTTTATAGGCCGGTATCATTGATAATAGAGTATATACTTAAAGTCAAAAGCGGAATGAAATGTTTCCGTTTTATCCAAATGGATCATTTTGATCGACCCCAAATGGATTTCTTTTCAAAAATCCAGGTTTTGTTTGAAAATCCCATTTTGTTGTTGCTGGTTTTTTAAAAAATTCCATTTTGTGGGAGATTTCAAAATGTTGGGGGGTTGTTCCCATTCAGAATAATTTATTCTTCAAAATCACAGAATTTCCCATGTAAGGGAAGGTCTGGCTTCTGCAGAGCTGTTAAACACCCTTCTCCTCACTTAGATACCCAGCTAACCGATGTGTGAGGGACACTACATTGGTGTGACATACCCGTTGCCGAGCCCAGGAGAAGGGGTACGTTATGCCAGCTCTGATTCCCTCTAGACTTCCTGGGGCACAATCTGTCCCCAGTTACCAGGACACGAGCCAACCCAGAGCAGGGTCCCATTTTGCTAGCCGCTGTCCAGGTACACAGCAAGAAACAGTCCCTGCCCTGAAGAGTTTTCAATCTAAACAGACAATAGACCCCAAGGTGAAGTGACTTGCTCAAACTCAGGCAGCAGGACCAGCAAGAGAAGCCAGGACTCCCGAGTGTCTTGTCCACCACCAGGCCACACTATCTCTGCCAGATCCTCTTGACTTCAGGCTCTAACCCGTGCCTTACCTCCCTGTGGCTAGCAGTCTGAATGCTGGAATGGGACGTGGCCACTCGCTCTGGCTGCTGACTTGTGATAAATTGTAACACAAGAGGCTGACTAAAAGGGCATCCACCCCTATTTCTAACGCCGCAGGTTGTATCCAGGCTGAAAAGTTTCTGTCTCTGCTTGCTTGTTTGTTTTTCCTGACTGGGTTCAGCCCCTTCCCAGGCACCAGCCAAAGCAGTCCGGAGTTGGGAATATTTCTAGTTAATTGAAAATATACATGTGTTTCTGGAGACATCTCCTTTTGTACTGGCTAAGGAACCAGCTCATTAGGGGGGATAAACAGTCCCTGACCATCTGTCATCTTTGTGCAGGTACCTGGCAGAGAGGGTGGGAAAAGCCACTGAGGTCCACTAATCCTCTCAGGCTTCAGCAAAGCGCCCGGTGCTTCCCACAATATAATTGCATCAGTCCTGCTGGAAAGTGACAGACCTAGTGAGTGGAAATAGATGAATGTAATTAAAATCCCAAAGACAGAGATGGAGACAGAGACACAGGGAGAGGAACCAGAAGAACAGCACAGGGAACATATGCTGGTTTCATTAATGAGGGGAAAAAAGGGGAAAAAGTTGATTATTACTGGTTATTTTTTATCTCTTCTTCCCTCCCTGGCCCCCAATTTTCTTGTCTTTAATCATCACAGATTTGAAGCCCAGAAGGGACCATGATGATCATTGAGTCCGTCCTCCTGTATAATAACCCTGGCCAGAAAATTGTACCCAGCGATCCCTGCATCCGGCCCAAGGACCAGTGGCTCTTCCCCAGCCTTCACCTCCAATGTTCCATTGTGCCATCTGCTGGCTAAAGAAATATTTGCCCCAGAGCCATCCCTGCCCAGAGGGAAATCCTAAAGTGGGGGCAACTGTTGAACTAATGCCAGGCCTTTCTTTGCGGCATTGCCGTGAGTTTCAGCGTAGCAGCTTCCATGTAAAGCAGATGTTAGTTTGACTGCTAGTGGGACCTCGGCCCGGGAATGTCACAAAAAGAGATGGAAGCTGGCCTGCCAGGCACAAAAAGAAAGACTCCGGAACAGCGGGGCTCAGGACGGCTGCCTGTGTTGGAGATGGCACTAGACGCACAAAGCCTTCGCTCACTTAGTGCCGAGCAAAGAGGGAGACATTTTCCTCCGATATTTGTTTGAATTCAAAAGTGAATGTCAGCTTGACTGGGTTTGGACAGTTTTCATGGGTCCCTTCCGCTGGTACTTCCCAAGCACAAATGCTGTCCAGCAATGCCATGACCTGTGGCCTTGGCAAGCCCCTTCACTTCTCTGTTTGCCTGTTCCCCCTCCCACCCTTCGACTGTCTTGTCTGTTTAGCCTATAACACCTTAGGCAGCACAAGCACCTTAGGCAGCAATGCGCCCCGTTCTTGGCTGGGGCCTCTAGAAATAATAACAATCCTATCTATATTGGTCAAAAGCCACATTAGAATGACTTCTCTCTCTCTCTCTCTCTCTCTCTCTCTCTCTCGGGTGTGTATCTGAGTACCTAACAGAAAGGAAACATTAATTACCTACCTTTCTATCAAAGATCAGTTCAATTCAACGCGGTAACTCCTTCTGAATTATCCTGGCTCATTTGCAGCCTGACTCTGCCAGGTGCTGAGTGTCTCCGGTGAGTTGCTGACTTACGTCTGCTCTCAGATCAGTGAGGCCTTGTCTACACTAGGTACCTTTCCCAAAATCTCCCACTGTTGCTACCAGGAGTTCAGCTGTGCCCGAGGTAGCCAAGTCGGGCGTGTGAGTGTAGGGAAAGGACGGCATTTTGAAAAGAGCCAAAGTGACTTAGAAGCACAAGCCCCATTGAAAGTCAGTGGGATTTGTGCACCTAAATCACTGAGGTACTTTTGCCTGTCCCACTCAGGGTGTTGACAGCTGACAGCCTGTTTACCGCTATGTCATTTAGACCTGCTCTGAATACAGTGAGACAACAAGCTGATGACAACCCCAGGAGTCTTGTCTACACCACGGCCCTGTCACGGCTGCCAAAAAGTGGAACTGAACTGACAGTAGCAACACTGACAAACTTGGGGCAAACAAACCTAGGCCAAGATTTTCCACAGGTGCCTCGAGTTTAGGTGTGCTCACCTGGAGACCAGCCTGGGTGCTCAGGGGGCTGGTGCTTAGAGGCACTTTTAAGGAGCCTCAGATCAGGCCCCCAAAATCTCTAGTCACCTTTGGAAATCTTGAGTCTAGTTTTGGCAGAGTGGGGGAGTCAAGGACCCTCAGCACTGTGTACGGTTAGGGTTAGATGCTCATGTTTTTATGTGACTTCATTGATCCAAAGTGGCTAGGTTTTTCCCTTCCTTTCTAAAATGCTGGGTTGGGGGTTTTTTGGCCAGCTCTTTGATGTCTTTTAATTACCTTACTCCCTCCCCTTTAAAGAAACCCAAATAGGTGGCTGAGATTTATTTATTGGTTTTGTCATGGCTTAGGCTCTGGCTTTGAACAAATCTCTCCCTGGAGTAAGTCATGTTCAGAAGAATAATGCCCTAGTAGGGGGCCGGGGCCGCTTTCAGAGATGCTGAAAAGGCCTGATATTGCCCCGAATAGCCCCTTGCCTCTGCCCGGGATCCACAGCACCTCAGGTTTTGACAGGCCACGGCTCGTTTCCTGGGTTACTCAGACAAGAAAGTCTTGGCGGATATACCTTCCATCACCATGGCATGCTGCTACAACCATATTGCCTCTTAATTATTTGCTCAGTTTTCATTACAGTCATGATTGAGGGCCGGGGATACGTGTGCAGGGGAGTTTTTCGTGTCTCCTTCCCCCCCGGAATATTGTCATTTCAAAGCATCGTCAACCAATGCCGGATTGGCTATGCCAAATTGCACCCTCTGAGGATCTGGCCCTGGAATTCTTTCAGCCCAATCTAAGCGCCGCCTATGTATCAGCAAAAAGCATTTTGTTCCTGCTAGGACCTATCGCACACCAGAGAGAGATGCTTTTGTTCCAGCTCCCTCAGCCTTCCCCTTGCCCTGGGATGGATGGGAAATTTGAGGAATGTTCAGATTTTACTCATTAGCCCAACCTCCTGCTGGTCCTAGTTTAAAACAGCCTACAGGGGCTGCCCTTGATCTGTGATGTATGAGTGACAGCGATAGGGTAAGCCAGACACTGAGCCTGGCTGGAGTCGGCCTGCCCCACATTTTGCTGTTAACTTGTCTTCTGTAACTGGACATAATTTAGTCTAATTGTCTTCGTGTAGGTTCCTTTCATCGGGCCCACAATCTGGTTTAGCCAACAGCTAACAAAGACATTTGGCCAGGTTTTGCTGGATTCTATCATTGCTTCGTTCTCTTTTTTATTTTCCAGGGCAGTAACTGGACGTGGCTTTGGGGAGGGTGGAATGGTCTGTTTTGCAGAATGCATTGGGCTGATCCTTGGGAGGAAAGGGTTTATCACCCCATCCTAAATCGAGGGTCCCTGGCATAGACTCCCGGGGTTGATCCTGCTTCATTGCTTACCCTCCATTTTCAGGGAATAGGAAGGAAAAGCAGGGTTGCCTTTTGCTTAGGTGGATGGTAATCACAATCCACTACTCTTAAACCTCAGCCAGAATAAAGACAAACCAAAATTAGTCTCCATGCTCGCTTCTGCCTGGTACAATGAGTAAAGAAACTAAACAAGCCCCAACCTGAGATCTTCCCCTGAAGTTGTCTTCCTCTGTTGTTTCTCTCCTCTAACCCTTTCCTCCAGCACAGCTCCCGTTTGCTAAGCTTTCCCTTTGCTAGCCGGTAGCGGCACTGGGTTAATATTAATTGCTGCTGGGGTCATCCTGGGTGCCTCTGGAGGTCAGATTTCATTTTGAATCCTGATAATCAAAAACAGCATCAGTCAGCTTTGTTTTGCAAATGCCAGGATCCCGCTGACGTCAGCTGGAGTTTTGCCATTGCTTTCTGCGGTAGATGGATTGGGACCTTGAGGCTTAGCGGGCCTGGGGTGCAAGCAGTCTCCTCTGTGAAGCATTTAGCCCATGTCTGATTGAGCTGTTCATAAGAAGACATTAGGTGTAATTGCAATCATGGTTGTTTCCAACAGGGGTCATGATGGCAGCTGCCTCTCATATTCACCCCAACCTGCATTGTGAAAGAATTGTCCCCTGAACTGAGCCCCACAAACTCAGAACATGTTACACATGACTGCAACAGTTGCATCCAGCAGTAATTTCGGTGCAAGTTGGGAGTCTCCTGGCGTAATGCCCTATTACCACAGAGCCAACAGAGCAGTCAGACAGAAATCCCTTTAGAACAGCCAAGCTGCCATGAACAAATGCTTGCAGACAGAGCTGGAACCCGCTGCCTGGTGCAACTCTACCAGGAGACCCTGGAGCTAACCTCCCCCACAGAGCCCATGACTGGGGCCAGAATGTTGTGGGAGCTCGGCTCATGGTTCCTGTTCATATCTGCTCTGTGCAGGGGGCAGATGACAGCAGCACCGAGGAAGGGCTTGTAATATCTCCACACCTGGGAAACCTTTATGCACTGACTGCTCCTCACCAGATGTCATGGTGATGGGCTTCCTGTGCCTGGCTGGGTGGCTTGACAGGGTGATGCAACTGGTGAGTTCTCGCCAAAGTTTATTGGTGTTTTCCTTCCTGGTTCCCCACAAAGTGACTCCCTGGCCCAAGAGAATGGACACAGAAGGCAAGTTCCACTGGGCAATAACAACTGTAGCAGAGGCTTTGCAAAAAATGCCATGGTACCTTGGATACCATCAGGGCCCAGGATGTAAGTGATCCAGACAGGATCTACGACTTCTGCCCACTAAGCAAACCAGCAAATGCCCACCCCCTCCAAGCTGTCTTCAGTTGCCCATGTCTTGCTGCCCGGAACCAGTCCTGCACCATATGGCACAGCCATAAGACATGATGGAACTGGGTCTCTTTACACCAACTGGAATCTTGCCTGTTGCCATAAGAAATGCTGCCCTCCAGCTAGGATTAACAAACACAGGGGGAGGCATGTGACAGGAGTCCACATGCACCCACGCCTGAAAAAGCAGCTAGGTTTAGATATGGAGACTCTAAGCTGGGTTTAGATGTGGAGACTGTAAGCTCTGTGGGGCAGGGACTGTCCATGTGGCCAGTTGGGATCGCCAGGTGGTCCTGCAATACAAATAAGCAACAGTAATAACAGTAGCTCAGGTTCCCATTTCTTGAGGGGTTTCTCACCAGGCTGACCCATAGCTGCAGAGTTCCACCCTGCACTGAGGCTTCCCCTGTTTGGATCAGGACGCTGGGTGGGGTGAGCATCCCCTTTCCAGGAAGCATGAGTGAACTGGGAGAAGGAGTCGTGCTTAGAGTCTTCTCTGAGTTACACTGCTCAGTCACTGGCTTCTCAATGGGGAAAGCAAAGGGATCTGTGTTCTGGGCGGGCACAAGCCGCTGCCCAGCCTTAATTATTTGGCCGGTTTGTGTGTGGTGTTTTTCGCCGCTTGGGTTTTCTTGGAAGCATGTCCCTCGATCTTGACGGGAAGAAGCTGGCATGTCATGAAAGGCTCCCCCTCATTATTTAATGTTAAAGCACTTCAATTAGTTTCATCTGATTTCCTTTGATGCTTTTGTTCCTCAAGGTCTGCGACACACAGAGCGGCTCCACCTCGCCACGTCTGGCCCACTTTGATCTCTGCTGCGCTGCTAAGGGCCTCCTGCCATTCCCCGAGCAGTTAGGACAGAGGCATCCACACATTGCGAAAACACTGATGCTTTCAATGGCCCCTCTTGGGCTGCCGGCATCTCTCTTTTTCTCTCCCCCCTCCCTCCTTACCCCCATCTGTTCTAAAACCAATATTGACTCGGGGGAGAGTGGAGCCCCCTGCCTGGCTGTTTTAATCAAAGCTTTCCCCCAACAAATGAAGTTTTTACAAGAAGGTCTCCAGGTGCTTGGAGCAGGGGAGAGGGAGACAATGGAGGGCCCAGTGGGGCGTTGCTGCTATGGCGAGGAAGAGGAGTTAAATGATCTGAGCTCCCTACGTGAACTCTTGGGTTAGGCCAGGTCTACAGGAGCCAGCCTGTGGCTTGAGCACAGAGCCAAAAATTTAGCAGTTGCAAACCAATTAAGAGGGGCAGAGAGAGACAAGTAAGGTGGGGTGGTGGGGGAGCACTGCAGTGTGGAAATGTGTTCTCATGGGAACGAGATCTCAGCATCTTCTCTGTCCAACACGTGCTCCCGCTCAGCGTTCCAAGGCCCAATCAGTCAACGGTTGCTGGTCCCCAGTTTCTCTTTGTGACTCGCCTTCCTGGCCATGTTTCTGGACCTTTGCCGGTTTGCCCGAAGAGGAAAAATTGACGCCACTTTGGGGGGTGATCATGAACCGGAGAGTTTGATAGGGCTGACCAAAGCAGCGCAAAGCATGGGTGGAGGCTATGGGAGCTTCCCCACGACGGCTGTCACTGATTTGTGACTAGGTGCACTGCCCTGTTATTCCAGTGCTAGGCCTTGTGCATACAGACAGGCCCTATCATGCCTTCCTGGATGGTGGTTGTTGTCCCATGTGGCCAAATGTCCATTAAGGGCTGGAGTACGAGTTAAATCCACTCCCTAGGACCTGAAAGAGGATTTGAACCCAGCTCTCTAGAGGTGAAAGGCTGATGGCTCAGGCTTGTTTCCACAAAATGACAGAAGCAAGCAATGGAGAAGTCCAGTTAAGGCACATCTAGTCCAACCCCATCCAGTTGTTCTCCACCTATGTAAGACCAGCACACCCATCCACAGTCAATGCAGACGAAGAATCAGTGTGTTCCAGGAGTTCCTCCTTACCCTCTGTCCAGGGGGTGCTATTACCACTCAGTGTCTTCAAAGAACTTCCCTGTGCATCTCCTCATAGTCCGCTGACCAGTTGGGTTGCTTTTAAATAGCACCATCTAGTCAGATCTTGTACCTCATGGCTGAAGAGCAATACAATAGTGTAACAACTCTGCGGCCATCTAGAACTTCATGGTTGTCACTTCACTGCGAGCTTTGGCTACTTGGAACTTTGTGGTGGCAACAGAGATCGCACTGGAACCCCCCTGCTCTCAAAGTTGATGTGAGCCAGAGAAGGGCCACTAGCGCTATAGGGCGGAAGACACATGTGAGCAGTTCTGATTCCATACTGTCCGGGGGGGACTGAAGACCGTGCCAAGTGCATTCTGGAAACTGCTGTGGTCAAAATAAATAGATCATAGCAATCAATCTAAAATAATTGATTAAAAGAAAAATAAACACCCAGTCCAGTCCCAACTTTAACTCCCTGTCAGGGGGAGGGGGATCTGGTTCCAAACTTGCGGATAGACCCACAAACAAAGGGATGGAGGTGATTAAAATAAAGTAATCAGAGGGAGGGTTTAGGTAGGGGCTGCAAACATAAATGGCTTGGCACTTTGGTGGCAATTGAAAAGTGCCACCAACCTTCCCATTAAATAAAGTTTCTTTGAATTTCCCTGCTTTAAAGGGAACATAATTAGTTTAAAACCACCAGCAGGGAACCAGTGGGTTTCCTTTCTAGGCACAATAGCAAAATAAGTGTATCAATACCCTGCCCAGTGCATTTCACTCTCCTGGTGAGACAAACTATTGCCTGGAGCCTCTCTTGCCCCCTGAGAACTACCCCAGGCTGCTCTAAATTGTGCGCTTTTATTAACAAGCTTGGGGCTTGGCTGCTCGGCAGGCTGCCTGGCTCCTGCTTTCCAGCCTGTGTGTGGAGTAGGGGGGGCCGGGTGCTGAGCCAGCAGAATTTTCACACAATAGCCCTGCTTCCAGATGTCGCCACGGGCTCTCAGCTCTCAGCGGGACATGCAGGCCTGCAGGCACCTGCCCCACAGGTGACCACTATTTTAGGGTTCTGATTCACATCTAGCACGGAGTCTGTTCCCTTCTCTCTGGCTCCCCCGCTCAGCCCTGCCCAGCGGTGGCTGGACTCTTCTGCAGAAAACAGCCTGGGCTTATTCCTGCAGAGCTTCAGAGATGGGAGGCTTTGATTTTCACCATCCCCAACACCGGATGCTCTCAGAAAGGGGAGTTCTGGGCCAGGTCCTCAGCTGGGGAAAACCCCAGAGCTCCAAGTCAAACGAGCCAGGCGAAGCTGAGGATCTGGTCCTGCAACTCCAAGGCTGCTGGTGTCCTGAGGCCCCACATGTCCTGTCCAATGTTGTCTCATTGTTTCCCTGTCTATATCTATCGGTTGTGTCTTGTCTTAGACTTAGATTGTAGGGTCTTTGGGGCACGGGTGGGGTTTTGGTCTGTGCTGGGTCAGTGCCTAGCACCAGGGGGACCTGGTCTGTGGCTGGGGCTGCTAGGAGCAATTGCAAATACAAATAATGAGGAGGAGGAAGAGGAGGAGAAAGAGATGGAGGGTGCCCAGGTACTCCGGTGTTTGGTGTGACAAAGACAGAGAGGCTGATAATAATCAGACAATAGTCTCATATAGTAGCTTGCACCAAGATTCCTGATGTCCAAGAATGCTTTTAAAAAACAAAACAAAATATGTGACTGGCCCTGGGGTGGGAGGCATTTACTAACCTGGCGGAAGAGGCTCCGTGGTGATAAAATTGCTGGATCCGTGTTAACTTCAGGCCATCTGAAAAACATCCCCCAGCGATGAGGGCAAACCTGTAGCCTGTGCAACCCTTCACGTTGAGTGGAATTTAGGGGGCAGGAGGCTGCCTGGCCAAGTGCATGGCCGAAACGCGGCAGTGCGCTCCAGAAAAACAGAAGCGGTCACCCCATCGCTCGTCAGAGGGGTCTTTATGGGAAAGGTAAAAGCTCAACTAGGGTGGGGGTGGGGTTTGCTCCTGGTGTTTTCCCTCTTCTGGGTTCGTTGGCCAGCTCCATTTGATCAAGGGGAAAGCATCTTGGAAGCGAGCCAAGGACGATTTGAATCCCCGTGGGATTTGGCTCCAGAAGGCAGGTTGCACTGTGTGCTGCCGTGCTGTGTAGCAAAACAGTTTGATGTCACTTGGAGACAGGAGTCCTGTAGGTCTCCCGGTGCACCCCTCTCTCTATGGGCAACACCACCCTGCCCCGGGATCCTCAGACCTGAGCTGGAAGAGACCAAGTCTCCATGGCCCATCCAGTTTTTTTGCTGCCAGCAAGAGACCTAATTTAGTGGGCCATTGAAAAAGCAGGTGGAGAAAAGAAAACGATAAAAGCGAACAGGCCAGACTCTGCTCTCAGTTCCGCTGCGGTCCATGCACCAAATCCACGGAGTTGACTCCACCATTAACCGAGAACAAAAATTGAAACCCAAGGATGCTCTCCGCCCCTCTGCACTACACAAAGGACCTGACTTCCGTTGGCAACTTCCTGCCTTAAACGACTTGACGGTAGATCAACCATGAAGATTCTCAAAAATAACTGGGGATTCTGGAGTCCCAAATGGAGCCATTTGAAAGGGGCCTGGTTTTCAGGTCATGCTGAGCCACCCACTTTCTGAGATTCAGGCTCCTTTAAGGTGTCTCAAGTTGAGAACCCAAAATCACTAGTCAGTTTTGAAAATTTTGGCCCAGGTTCCCAGTATCTGAGCACCTCACACAAGAATATGGATTTTTCCTCCCAACTAGCTCCGGGCGATAGGGAAGCAGGTACGATTTTCTTCAGCCTTTCGTTCAAGCCCACCCTCTGGAGCCTATTTGTCAATCCCTTGGGTGGTTACTTGAGAGAAGCGTCGCTGTGTCGCATAGAGGAGGGAGCAAACCGGGGATTCCCTCAGCCCATGACCTTTGCCACATTTGAGCCTTACATCATTTGCAGCTCCTTTGGTTTTAGTGAGGTGAAATTCACCCTTTGAGCCTTCAGCAACATGGTTTTTTAAAATTGTGTTATACTCTCCTGAATGTGCGCAGGACTTACCTGCCTCTAGTCAGGGTTGACTTGTTCCCATGTCTTTTGCGAGGCAATTCCCGCTGAATCACAGCCCTGCTTGCACTAGACAGTCACAGGTTTCCCTGGAGAGGGGAGAAGCATGTGTCTCTTTTCCCGCCCCCTCTTCCTGCACCAGCCTGAGAATCTGTCTCGTGCCCCCTCCTCCCTCATTTGAAATGGGATGTGGCGTCCCCAACAGGGATTTACCCCAATCCAAGCCAGCCTGAGGGATACACTATTAAATCCCTGTTGATAGGTTTAGTGGGACTGAAAGAGCTACACGCCCTCTGGTAATTTGCACTTTGTTGATGCTGAGCTGACATTTAACTGAACTCAGGGAAGCAGCAGGCAGTAAGAAAAGAAGAATCTATTCTCCTAGCACAATATTAGAGACCCTAGGAGCTTGGCTAATAAGGGAAATTCCTTCCATTTCCTCCATGACTTTTGCGCATTCAGCATCGGCCTGGGTTACTTAGACTCATTAACGGAGGCATTTTGATAGCTGTCTTCCCCGTTTCACTATCAGAAATGTTATCCCTATTTTGCCCCGCATTGTTCCTAAACAGGGGGACAATTAATTATCAACAGAGAGGCTTTATCCAGCTAACATTCTTTACATGGCTATGGCTGCATGGCTGTCAGCTAATTGGCTGCTCACTATTTTGACTGGCCTTTTCTGCAAATGCAGCTATCCAAGTCACCCAGAGAGGGTACTCTGGGGCTTAAACCTTGCTGGGTGAAGGGACTTTGAAGAGGCCAGTTGGGATTAGCCTAGCACAGGGCCTGGTCGGTTACAGCTAGACCTGGATATGCTGGAGATCACTCAAGTGACTTGGCCAAATCACCTCTAGCGTGGGAATAGGCCGAAGACTGTAAATGGGGAACTGCGGCAGAGCGCTGCACTGCTGGGTCTTGCCATAAGGGGGCGAGCTGAGATGGTAAATGCTGTAACACCTGGGGTTTGGTCTGGGCCCAGATCTGGTCAAATGGCCATTGGAAACTGGGACAACAAGGAGCTGAACAGAATCTGCAGAATGGAGTGGCCTGGATTCTGCCTCCAGTTACACCTGCTGCCTACTCATGAACTTTGTTAAGAGGAGTCTTTCCTCCCACGCCAGTGGGCTTTGGGCCAGGCCACCAGAACCTACCTCTGTACTGGTTTGTACCAAAGCCCTGGATCTGAATGCCTCTAACTCTGTGGGGTTTGGAATCGAGATCTGGAGCTGAACTGTGCTGCTCAGGCCTGTCTCTGAACCGAGTAGATTTATAAGAGACATGAAAAGAGAGACAGGCCCTGTTTGCCCCTTATCTCTCACACTGCTGTTTCTGTGTACGTATGTCCCTGAAACAGGGTGGCCTGCCTCTATGGGGGCCGTGGGGCTTGGGGCCAACCAGCCCCGTTTGAGCATTGATCCCAGCTGGGGAGGGAGCAGGTGAAGACCCCTATAGATGGCTGAGAAAACTCAGTTGGAGGGGAGCTGCAGGAGTCCCGTGACTTCAGCAGAGGGAGTGGTGCAGGCAGAGCATTGATTGGTCAGGGGAGTAGCTTCGCTTGGTGTTACTTTGGGAGTTTTTTGTTGGAATTAACAAACCCTGCCCTGAGGGAAAGGCCTGAAAGAGACAGCGGCGTGGCCTGAAATCCTTCCTGGGCTGGGGAAACAGGTCAGCAGCCCAGCGCTCCCCCAAACTCTCTTCATCCACAGCTGCACAACTCCCCCCTGCCCCCCCGGAAGCAGTGATATTGGTCCCCAGGTTTGTTCCGGTCACACTGGACAGACCCGTTGTGTGCAAGGTGTGTCTGGAAAGGCTAAAGATCCTGTCCCACTTTGGAGAGCAGGGCTCTGGACTGCAGACGGCAGAATCAACTGGGACTGGCTGCAGCTTGCAGAAGGCTCTCATGGCTGAGTTCCATCGTTTTTGGTTTAATTGTTCCATACAAAGTCTCTGTGCCTCCATGGGACCCACACACCTGTAACATCCCCAGAATCCTGCTTGAGGGGGGAACAATCCCTCCTTATAATGACGGCAGCCATCTGTTCATGGGAGACTAGCACCATTTGATGTCCCGCAGTGGGGATGCACAGGACAAGGATAAATCCACGTTGGGACGTGGCTCACCTAAGCCACGTGTGGTCTCCTTTATTTATCTCCAGACCCCTATCTAACCTAGAGCAGCGATTCTCCATGGTGTCCATCCTGCAGACCACCATGTATGAGAAGGAGCACATGGACCATTCCCTCCACCCCTCCAGTGGCCTCTGGATCATAGAGAACCACTGAGCAAGACAGAAGGTACCGAGGCACATGACCTGATGATACCTATACTCTGGTGGCTTCTACTTCAGATGCCCTGTGAAGTCTGGCCACTATGCAGCTATAGCTGCAGGTTTCTACAGCTGATCTTCAATTCTCCCCGTCTTAGATTTTTCAATAGCACTTATCACCTTAGTATCTAAGTATGGCAATTACCTTATGCAATACAGAGGAGAGATGTAATAACCAGGCTCTGCCATTCTTTCCCCTTTCCCACCTCCCTGCCCTGCATATGCCTGATGATATCATCTGCCCTAGGGGGAGTTCTCAAGGCCTTTTTTTATGGCACGCAGTATTTATTAGGAGGTGGGGAGTGCTTATCTTTAACTGCCAGCCCTTCTTGGCTTTGGGAAAGCTTCCCTCATTGCCCAGCAGACCTTGATCTTTAAAACAAACAGTCACAAAGGAAAAAATGGGGGCGGAAGGCCTGGCATGTTCAGACACAGGAGAAACAGAGGGAAGGGCCAGAAGGGCCAGAGCAGCAGCCAGAGTGGGGATTAGCTGGGTTGTTCCAGCCGGAGATGAACTCCATGTAATGGGCTGCGTGTGCGCACCCCCCCCCCCCATTTATAGTGCACACTTCACCTGTAACACTGCGTGGCTCCGCTCATTAAAGGCAATGGCAAAACTCCCATCGATTTCAGTGACCAAAGGATCAGATCCAAAAAGCAGGCTTGGAACTACTAAAATTTGGCAGCTCCCCCATAACTATCCAGCCCCTCCCTGATCCTGGATCTTTTGATCTTTCTCCACTAGCCCCTTCTGATAGCCACTTCCTCCCAGTCCTCCTCTGATTTTCCTCTGTAACCCAGACAAGATCCTAGTTTTCTTTTGTGACATCTCCAGCTGATGTACACTTCCATTTCTTAATGTTTCATTCTCCTTTGGGTGGCTCTGCACATCCCCATGTCACCCAATGTGTTTCTTTCTCGGCTCCGGTTTCTTTAGCCGTCACCTGGTTTGCATAGCCTCTGGTATTCCTCACACCCCGCATTTAGTTTTGAATACAACTCATTTGTGTTTGGGGACTGGCTAATTTGGGGTGGGGATGGCTAACGGGTCCCAGCCTTCCATTTTCCAGTCATCGGGTGGGTAGTATCCAGAAGTCATCACCATCTGATGTCAGTTTTGGGGGCAGTCAAAAACTAGCTGGTTGATCAGGTCTTGTTCTGAATAGATATGTGTCCACAGCAAACAAAAATCAAAAACCACCCGGGCAGCTACCTCTTTTGTCGGCAGTCTCAGAAGAGAAGCCCAGGGACTGAATGGGTTACAGATAGTCAACTCTGTAGCAGTGGTTCCTTGAGATCAGGGCTGAGGCATACTGGTTGGAACAGTGTGTGTGTGTGGGAAACTCACATACAACCCCCCCGCTTAACTGGTTTTTATATATCTTGGGATCGAATTGCTTTTCTATGTGCTAGTTTACAAGCCAGAGTTGTTTTATTATGATTATTTCAAGGGGAAGCCAAAGAATTTTGCTCAAGCCAGGGTCTCTGTAGACAGACAAACTCCAGCTGTCATCCCCACCGTACCGCACATCTGCATCCCACTCTCCGCTGATGACGCTTGCGCTGGGACACCAGAGGCTGTAACATGTATCTGCCAAGCTGTTTTCACATTTTCCAAATTTTCTTGGACATGGATTCTTAAAATTGGCACAGGACTTATTAACCCTCTTTGAAAGGGCCTCATGAAAATCGCAGCGGTGGCTCATCGGAATGCAGAGCTTGAGCAAAACCACCACAGCTCACCCAGTTGGTAAGGGGTTAACTCCAGCGCCGTGTCTCCTGGGGAAGGGCGACAGGGGAGGGTGCTTGGGGGCCAGGAGAGGATGTGCTGGGGGGGGGTAGGGGGGAGCAGGCTCAGGCGGGATGCAACCCCAGGCTAGGGAGTTGTCCCTTTATGCCTCAAGGAGGAGGCCTTGCTCTTTGCTGATTCGGTCTGATGGGAGTGCTCAGCTGGGGGTCCGCGGGGGGTGGGGTGCTGGCTTCCATGGGTGTGGAGGCTGAGTGCAGCGCCAGGCACGAGGGGACCTTAGTTCATCAGCAGGCCCCTCTACCCGTGCCAGATGTGGACTCTGCAGGCCCACAGTGCTGGGGAAAGGGCGTGGAATCCTGTCTCTCTCTGGAGACTGGCTTTTCCAAGAAGGAGACATTTGAAAAACCAATCCCCAAATAAGCAATCTGAGTCATCCCGCCCCCCCCCCCCCGCCTCCCCCACACCTTCACCCCCAGCAGAAGCCGGGAACACTTAACGCTTCCACCACATCTTTCAATGCACATTAGAAACATTGATCAGTGGCTCTTCTCAGCAGCTCTGGGAGGAACATTACTCTTCCCCTAGGGACATGGGCTGTCACCCCATCAGACAGGTCTGTCTCGTCGGGTATCCTGTCTCTGACAGTGGCCATTAGCAGCTCCTTTAGGGGGAATGGCGGGGGTGGTGGGTGAGGGGGAAATAGGAGAAAGCAAGGCAGAGAAGCTAAGTGAGTTCCTCACAGCCACAGAGTGAGTTAATGTTCAAGGTGGGATTGGAACTCCAGGGTTCTTGGTCTGCGTCCTGTGCCTAGAACACCGGATCATTTCTATGTCCCTCCTTATCCCACAGACTTCCCTGGGTACAGATAGCCCACTCATCAGACACCTCCTCCATGGCATTCTCTGATGGACTGTGAGCCTGTTCCTGCTCCCACTGGAATTAGTGAGCTGGCTTCATGGCCAGGCTGTGTGCCATGCATTTCTAGGGCACCATCACGATTGCACCAAGGCGCCATTCATAACGCTATAAAGTGCATCGATGCTCTATCAGGAGGAGAAGGCTGTTTCCTGGGCATGGTGGGTTCAGCCGGAGGGCGATAGTAGCCACTGGCTGCAGGTGCTTTTCGTGAGGTGCTTTGAAAACATCCCATTGATGCTAGAGCTGGACGCTCCTTCCCCAGTCCTCCGCTTTTCTTGTTACCTCTCCAGCCCGCCCCCACATGGCTTCCCCCTTCTTTCAGATCTGTCTCCTCCTGCTGGGCTGTCTAAGTTCTGGGGTGAGATGAGCCAGGCTCTGGGGAGGGGGACCCACCGGGCAAGGTTACTCCCTACATGTGCTACAGAGAAGGTTCTTAGTATTTCTAAACCGTCCTCCAACCTCCTCTCCCCTGGCCAGTGTGATTCCTCCAGGGGCTGGTAAATGGGGTGAGGAAAGTCATTGCCATTCAGGGCTTGGGATTTTGTTTTTATTTAGTTCTCTGAGTACTATGTTCTCACCCAGGGGGTCAGGACCTCGACAGGTATCGGGGTATCGCACCCACCCTGCCCTTCGCATGTCACTAATTGGGACGGGGGTCCTGGCTAGATGAGAAGAGAGGAGTCGTGGCAGATGAGAACCACTGCTCTAAGTGAATGCAGTGCTCGTGGAAAGCCTCAGGCTGGCAGGTCATGAAACAGGTACATTATAGATGGCAGCAGGGTGAGCTTGCTGCCTTCCTATGGGTCTCAGCCCTGGAGGTGTGTGAACAGTTCCTACCAAAGCCCTTTGTTTTCTGTTTGCCAAGGAAGACGAGAACAATGAACTCTCCTTCTCTCCAGAGCGCTTTGCTGAACTCCAGCCTCCCCATATACAGAAGGGCTTGTCTCCTGGTGGGAAAACCCAACTCAATGGCCAGATGACCTTTTGCCTAATGGTGGGCCTCTGGAGAGCAGTGGTGGAAGGAGGAGAGAGTTCACATTGCCCTCTGTCCTCCTGCTGGGGCCCAGCAGGGGTGGAAGACAGCCCTTCTAGCCTGGTGACCTAACATGCATCATTCTTGTGATGCACATGAGGCCCAATCTCGTTCTGGGTGTCCAAGGACCTCAGGACCAGCCGCATGGAGAGAAAAGGGGGCCACTTGATCTCAGTGATCCAGCATCTAATTAAGGGCCTGCTTTAGTTCAGTCTGGTCCCTCCACATCTGCGAACGGAGGCATCCATCTGGTCTAGTGGGCCAGGTTCTCCTCCCCAACAGAGGGAGGCAGGGAACTGGCCGCGCAGAGCATTGGTCTAGTGCGAGGGGGGCACTAGATCCTTCTCCTCTCTCTGGCTTGTGGGGGCAGGGCTGCCTCCCAACTCCTCTTCCTCCTTGGTTGATGCCGTGCGAGATTCTCTTCCTATTTGTGAGGTTCTCAGGGCAGGGGCCATGATTTTGTTTTGTGTGATGCCAGGAGCTGTGACCGGGCCCCCTAGCCGCTACTGCAATACCGATAAGAAATACACCTGTTCCCGTTTCAGGCTGCTTTAACCACTGAGCGAGCGCCTCTCCCTCTGAGAGCCCAGAGACATATGGGGGCATATTTGCTGCAGGGCCTGTGGGTGCCAACAGTGTCGCAGGCCTGGGTGAGCTCCTGGCAGGTCTCTTTCTGCTGGAACATTTCACTCCACCAGAAATCCATTAAGAAGAAATTGAGTTTGGCTCGCAGTCATTTTTGCAGATCAATGGGATGCGATTTGCTAAGGATATTGCAGGAACGTGCTCGGCACTTGCAAAACCTTATCTCCAGATCTTGCCTTGTGGGAAGAGCAGCGGGAGGGCCAGTGTTGCAACCCATGGCGTTCCCGTAAGGCTCTGATTGCTTGTTTCTGCGCACGACACACCAGTGGTATTTTTGGGATGCAAACTGCCCGGTTTGTTCTATTATCAGGAGCCAACAGTGCAGACAGGCTGCCTGCAGTCAGTCAGAGACTGATTGATTTCAATGGGGCTCCTTTCAGCGTGAGGTTCTGCTCATCATAAGCAGGGCAGCAGACTCTAACCCCGAGCAAATGTGATTCTGAAAGATAATCAGGCAGCGGCTGTGCAGAATAGAGCCAAACTTCCCCCTCACTTGCACCGGGTGCAATCCTATTGAGTTCAGCGAAGTTGCACTGGGCCTAGGTCAGCACAAGATTTGTCCTATTGACTCCAAAAACTGACCCAAACCTAAAACGATTACAGCTGACATGCTCTGAAATGGATACTGCAATGTTCAGGTTGAGTGTTCCAGAGACTAGAGGGCTCCTAAAGGGTGCTTTTGCTATAAGGATGCTCGGACAAGCGTGGCCAGGTTCTGATCTCACATGAGTTTTACCCTGGTTAATAACTCCATTGCCTGTGATGGAGTTACTCCCAGTCTACCCTAGTGTAAATGTGGGTGGAGTCACGCCCGGCAGGTGTGAGTTGTTTTCAAAATGTTGGGTACGCTTGCAGTAAGGTGGGTGATTTCTGCGTGCGTCTACCACAGCGGAGTATGCAAATGAGTTATTTGTGCATGCAAATGGGCAGCGACAAAAGGCAAACGTCCAACTTGCACACACAACTGCAGTAACAGTGCGCACAAAGGAGGTGCACAATTACAGGTAGCGACTTCTGATCCTCCTGCCCCCGCAAACACAGGCCCTTCCCACTTGAGAATCTCCATTAGCTGCCAGCAGTATAAGACCTATGATACACGATTGAACAGTTCTGATTCCGTCCAGTGGGTATGTGAACAAATGGAAATAACCGTGTAGCTGCTGGAGCCCTCAGTATCTGCACGGCATATGAAATATGGAGCCATGTCAGTCTAAACCGCGACACTTCCCGGCTGAAAGGAAACTCTCTCCTGGCACGTGTGGTGGTTGCAGGCAGAGGGCCACGACTGTGAGAAATAACATTTACTCATTTACCGAAATGGGGGCGATCTACACTGAGACACACTGCAGGAAATCTCCCCTCCTCCCAGCCTGCCTGGCTGACTCATCCCAGCTCCCTGAAGGATCAGGATTTGGAAAGCACCCAAGACACGTTCAACCAAATTGGGTCTCCTTGATAACTCTGCGTTATCGCCATGTAACTGCCCAGTGAGCCCTGCCCACCCGCCTTTGGCTGGCAGGGAATCTATGAGAGAAGAGCTGCTTTGGGGCAATGGGGCCACTCCAGCTGTGTGCGACGTCCTCAGGGCCAGATAATCCCCATCGCCGGAAAGTGCGTGAAATCATCTGCTTTGCAAACAGATGCAGACTCGGTGACCAGTACCAGCACTGCTAGATAAATCCAGCAGCTGAGGAGTTAATTCGTTCTCAGAGTGCAAGCATCAGGGCTAAGCTGGAGGGAGGGGCTCCTGTGTGTGGATGTGTGTGTGTGTGCAGGCTATTCCTACTGGCTAGAAATGGCTGAGATGAAACGAGCTGTGCAAAGAGGCTTGATTTACATTCGGGTATACAGTGGTGTCAATGGCCACAGATCCACTGAAGTCAGTGGATAGCTGATGATCCGGCCCTGAGAGTCTGGCCCTAAAAGTTTAGCTGGTCAGTTAAGACTGGGAAGAACATCTAGAAAAGCCTCACCAGGGTGAGAGAAGCTATTCCGGCAGCTCTGGATTCTCCAGGGTTCACCAGTGGTCTGTGGGCCTCAGCTTAAGAACCACTGGTCTAGAATGAAATTAGGTGATATGGGGGATGGGGGGGTGGGGGATGACAGAATTGCAACCACACCCATAAAATTGAGAGGGAGAAAACCAAGAGTGAAAATGCCCAAGACCTGCAACTGTATTGAGGGAAACATCTACAGTCTCCCAGGAAGACTGGCTCGGACCCGAGGTCCATCTCGCCCAGTATTTGTCACTGACCGTGGCCAGCACCAGACACTCCAGAGGGCAGTTATGGGATAACCTGCCTCCAAACCGTAGAGATCAGCTCTGAACCAAATTCTTATCAACCAAGCTTATCTTTATTGACCAGGCCTCACTGATCTGCTAAACTCTAACAATAAAAGTCTGCCCCGTTCCTCTTATCTCCCACCGCAGCCCCTGCACAATACACATGTGGATAGATTCTAGACTGATATATCGGACTGATCATGATCTATTAAACGCTCCACATTAAGTTCTGATAGGCCTAGAGGACCGCTCCCCTGTGTGGCACCTTTATTTGTTACGAGGTGTGTGTTGTGACCGAGTTGTGCCAGTTAGCCATTAAAAAACCCGTGTCGATCTGAGTGTGGGGGGGTGGGGTAAAGTCCCACTGGGGGGGGAGTGCAGGTGGGGATTGGGGCCGAGCCAGCTGCTCCAGAGGTAGATTCGGTGATGACGTGGCTGCTTCCAGATCCTCGGTGAAATTTACCCCATGGGCCAAGGATCAACAGGAGGCTTTAGAGTTTAATATCGCCCCCAGTGAGCAGTGCGGTTTGGGAGAGTCTAAAGCAGGGAATGAAGTGGTTTAGACCAAAACGCTGGCTACTGAGTAGCTCAGGACACCCTCAGGGCCCTCTCATTCATTCTCAAATGCTACAAAACAGAAGCTAAGCCACCTGCCCCCTCTGCCCCCTCTGCCGGCTGACGAGGGATCTGTCGCATATCTAGGCCCTTTATCCTTCTGCGGGAGCTGTTTCCTCTGTGATAGGGAGATGGCATGACAGCGTCTGCAGCCTGACCCCTAAACAGCTTTATGGCCACCTGCCCAGCGAGTGGTGGATCTAGCTGGCTCCACAAATTGAAGGAGTCTGCTCCGTCTCAGCCACTGTGCTCTGAACCAGCTGTTCTGCAGCCAGGCTCAGGAGGAGGCAGGTACAAAAGGAAGGACACAGGGGCCACTGGGTCATTATTGGAACTGAGGGGAAAGGTCAACTATTGTTTGGGGGGGAATTTTGGGGTGGAAAATCTGCCATTTTTGTCAAAACTTCCCACCATTTTTGGTCGTTTTTTTTTTTCCTGACGAAAAACCGAAAGCAAAACCGGCAAAATGTTTGGCTTCCTAAACCCATTTTTAGTTTATTAAAAACCTGTAGGGCTTTCAGGTAAACGTGTTGGGTTTTCAGAAGGTGCGTTATTTTTTGTGTGCCAAACCTGAACACTGTGACTGAAACATTTTGGCGTTTTGGTTTCCCGTTTTTGATTGGCAAAAAATGCAAATATGGTTTTTCCGGGGAAAAAATTGTTTCCTATTAAACTTGCTGGGTTTTCAATCTGCCAGTTTTCATTGGAATTTGGCTTGGATGGAAAAATCTCGAGCAGCTCTAGGTATGGTGCTCAGACATTCTCCATGTGCAATGAGAAAATTTCAGTCTGAATGATCAGTATTTATCATTTGTGTTGCAGTAGCAACCAGATCAGAGCCCCAATGGCCGCTGTAATAGTAATTAAAAAAGTGTCTGTCCCAAAGAGCTTTCAATAAACTAGCCTTTCGTTTTAGATTAATCAAAGCAACCCACACAAAAAGACAGTCTCCATGAGAGAGCGCAGTATCTGTGTGTGCTCTGTGACCTGGATGCTGGCGTAGCTCTTCTCTCTACAGACAGTAGTCTTCAGAGAGTTAAAGTTGCAGGACACAGAAAATAAAAGGCATACATATATCCATGCATGCCAACGGCCACTTTGGTTTTGCACTGATTTACCTGATTGTGCTCGTATCTGTCCTTCTACCACGGATTTGCCCGCTTGAATACAGGAGCACACAACTGCAGCTTCTGCCCTTTCCATGCCATAAGTGAGCTGTCTTCTTTGGTCATGAATGATGGATGTGTCCATCTTTGATGTCTCTTTACAGCTGATTTCTTGGATTACAGCCGATTTCTTGATGTCGACTAGATCTGATTGAAACATTTCATCAAAACATTTTTGGGGATGAAAAATGGCTTTTTGTGGGAAACCCAAACCCAAATATTTTGGGGTAAAATATTTGGGTTTTGGTTAAAAAAAAAAAGTTGGGTTTTAAAAAACCAAGATCTTTTCCCTAAAATTGTAATGAAAAAACCTTATTCAAAGCCATATGTAGTAGAGTTAAAGCAGCACAGCCCTGACATCTAGACAAGCATGTGCCTACCTGGAGCTAGCCCTCACCTGAAAAGCCTCCGTACCACAGTATAGCAGTTTCCCATCACACAGCGTGAACTTGTGCTATCGAATAGAGCTGGCTGAAAAATTTTCAGTGCAAAAATTCCCCCCCCCCCCAAAAATGCGGTTTTGTCAAAATTGCAAGTTTTTGTGGAAATGTGTTGATTTTGACCACCACTTTAATGGGGAAGCGTCAAAATGAACTGTTTTGATTTAGTAACATCAAAACGTTTTGTTTTCATAAGGTAAAAATGTTTTGTTTTGACACTTTGACTTGTATATTATATCGTAATAATGTAATGTTATATTATAGTTTTAATATTAGATACAGGAGCATATTTCAACATTTTACAGAGCATTGTAACCTATTGACTTGCGCAAAGCAAAACAGTTCACGTCTGAGAATCAGAATTTTTCAGAATTTGCATTCCGTGAGAAATCTTGCAATTCCAACTCTTGGTTCCAATTTGGAATGAAAGCAAATTTTGAAATGTCTGAATTTCCCCTGAGGGAGAGAGGTCAGTATCAGATGAGCTCTACAGCGGAGACCCCACAGGGCCTTCTCCACTGCTTTTTGGCTTTGAGTCTCAGGCTCAGATCTGTCACGTTTCACTTGGTTTCATGTTGAAACGAAAGCTGTGGCCCACAGCACTCAGTATCTTGGCAGCTGGATCCATTTACTTGGGACCTTTTACTGCTGGGGGGCCGGGAAAATTCCCCAGCACATTTAGAAAACAGGAACCACAAGCTTGAACAGGACAGGGAGCAGAGCTAGGGGCTTAGCAATCTTCATTCTGGTCAGCACCTGCTCATCATTCATCTGCCTTTATTGTCCATTCTCAGCGTCTTGCTGCACTTTAATGCAAAGCCTTATGCCCCTAATGGAAAGAGACATTCTCCAGGCCTTCCTGGTGGTTCAGAAGCGCAGGGGCATCAGCATCTCAGGGGAGAGGGCAGTTCTTTCAGCTTGTTCTAGCAGCAGGTGGCTGTCAGTTTCTGTCTGGATCTGAATTTCCCCCACTTTCCAGGCTGTTTAGGTCCGGGGTTTTGGTTTTGGCCCCTCACTAATTGATGGTAAGGTAATATGGTTATGTAAGGCCCCCAACTGGGAGTCAGAGCACCTGAGTGGCTCTGCCACTGACTCACTGACTGACCTTGGGCAAGTCCCTTTGGACAACTTTTTTTTTTATACGTATCCACTGATTTTTCAGTACCTCTACCTTTAGGTGCCCAACTTAAGACAGTGAGCTCGATTTTGAGAAGGGCTGAGCACCTACAGCTCCCAGGGGTTTCAGTTAGAGGTGGGAGAGGGCAGCACCTCTAGTGGACACGTCTGAAAACGTTTAGCTGGACGTCTGTGCCTCAGTTTCCCAATCTGTAAAATTGCTCATGAGACATTCTCTCCTTTGTAAAGCGCTTTGAGATCGACTGAGGACAGGCACTAGCTAAGACCTAAGAGCTATTGTTATATTTATTATGAAATGGAAGTCCCAGCTTGTTTTCATATTTTGCAAGGGGCTAGGTTGTGGCTCAGTGAGTGAAACCTCTGCTCAGACTGCATTTCCGTAAACACAAAGGACTAACTATTTTATATGAGGGTGGAAATCTTTCCTTATGTAACATTCTGAGTCTAGATTGTTGTATGTTTCATGTCTCTTTAGCACATCTGGAGCAGCAAACATATGGAAAATAGGTATTTCTTATGCATAGCAGGGTGCAGATCCAACAGATGATGAACGACTCTAGGTGCCAGATCCTATGGACTGAGAGTCTATAAAGCCGATAGGTACACAGTCTAGATGGACAAAACAGAAAGACTGACTCTGGGCCACCTTTTCAGCAGTGCTCTGGACACTGGGTGCATACTGGAGGCTGGGCTCTTTTGAAAATCAGGCCTCTGTTCGTGCACTAGGAATTCTGGCCTTGAGCCTCTGTTTTCATTGCATGATCACGGGAGGCACATACCGTAACTGAAGCTCCTACACCTCAGATGGCGTCTGGCTGCAGAGCACAGGGCCTCCCACGCTGTGCCATTCGCGGAGCGCTCCGTGCAATGAGCAGCGTGGTGTGTGTGCGATCATGTAATGCAAGAGCCAGATGTGCTGCGCATGTGGGAGGGGGCCGAGATAAAGTGGCTGTGGGAAAGAGGCAGCTGGATAGAAGCCCAGACCGGCACTAAGCGTGGTCCACACTGAATTCCTCCGGCTGGATGCCTTCTCCCTTGGCACTGCAGCAGCAGGTGTGGTTCTGACATGCTCATTCCGGTGCTGGCTGGGGCTAATCCCTTGTCCGTATTTTCCTCCCAGCATGTGAAAGCAAATCTTTGGCTTTAATCTCATTTTCCAGCTCCCCCTCCAGATGGGCTCCCAGGCACAGGTGAGAATTTCCCCACTGCCTTCCCTGGGGATTTGCCCCCTCGCTCTGTTAACTTTATCCCCTGACCTGGCCAAAATAATTTTCTCATCCCCAACCCATCCAGGCTGTCGGAGTCTGTTGCAGGACCAGCTGAAGCTAAGTGCTAGGCTAGAAAGCAGGACGAATCCCAGGCAACCAGGCTCCCAAGCCGTTCAGGGACCAGCGGGGAGCTAGTGCTCTGAAAATGCAGCTCTAAGAGGCTAGAACACCCTGTGCCAAATTCACAAGGGGTGCCTAAGCTTGTGTGACTCAGACCCTCTCTCACTCATTTAGACGCCCTTGCACTCACCCTTGGGCCTAATCACTTACCACCATGGAAAGGAGCCTAAACTGCTGTAGAGAGCCAGAAGCTGTGTGATGAAGTAGTCCCCAGTCTGCTCTAACATATGTCTTCTTCCAGCCCCTCAGCTTGTAAATTACACTCCAACCGCCTCCTTTACCCATGGGCATGGAGCAGGTGTGAGATGGTCTGTGAGAGTCTGAGCGAGCGTAACAGAGATCTAATTCGCATCACTTCTGGATTCGTCCCATCTCCGCACCAGAGGCTAGCCTCCCCCATCATGCCCCTCTAAGGGCCTTTGCCAGATCTGCTGCCGCTGATGATCCACAGACAATCACAGCTGTTGTGAAAGAAAGCGTAGAATCAAATGAAGGAGAAATCTTAAATGAACCAAATTGTACCATAGAATCTCTATGGATAGCAATTCCATGCTCAAATAATAAGAATATAGTAGGGATATATTACTGACCACCTGACCAGGATGGTGATAGTGACTGGGAAATGCTCAGGGAGATTAGAGAGGCTATTAAAATAAAAAACTCAATAATAATGGGGGATTTCAACTGTCCCATATTGACTGGGTACATGTCACCTCAGGACAAGATGGAGAAAGTTTCTTGACACCTTAAATGACGGCTTCTTGGAGCAGCTAGTTCTGGAACCCACAAGAGGGGAGGCAATTCTTGATTTAGTCCCAAGTGGAGTACAGGATCAGGTCCAAGAGGTGAATATAGCTGGACCGCTTGGTAATAGTGACCATAATATAATTAAATTTAACATCCCTGTGGTGGGGAAAACCCCACAGTGGCCCAACACTGTAGCATTTAATTTCAGAAAGGGGAACTACACAAAAATAAGGAAGTTAGTTAAACAGAAATTAAAAGGTACAGCACCAAAAGTAAAATCCCTGCAAGCTGCATGGAAACTTTTTAAAGACCCCATAATAGAGGCTCAATTTAAATGTATACCCCAAATTAACAAACATAGTGAGAGAACTAAAAAAGAGCCACCGTGGCTAAACAACAAAGTAAAAGAAGCGGTGAGAGGCAAAAAGGCATTCTTTAAAAAGTGGAAGTTAAATCCTAGTGAGGAAAATAGAAAGGAGCATAAACTCTGGAAAATTAAGTGTAAAAATAGAGTTAGGAAGGCCAAAAAAGAATGTGAAGAACAGCTAGCCAAAGACTCAAAAAGTAATAGCAAATTTTTTTAAAGTATATCAGAAGCAGGAAGCCTGCCAAACAAACCCAGAGGGGCCACTGGACGATTGAGATGCTAAAGGAGCACTCAAGGACGATAAGGCCATTGCAGAGAAACTAAATGGATTCTTTGCATCGGTCTTCACAGCTGAGGATGTGAGGGAGATTCCCAAACCTGAGCCATTCTTTTTAGGTGGCAAATCTGAGGAACTGTCCCAGATTGAGGTGTCATTAGAGGAGGTTTTGGAACAAATTGATAAACTAAACAGCAGTAAGTCACTGGGACCAGATGGCATTCACCCAAGGGTTCTGAAGGAACTCAAATGTGAAATTGCACGACTACTAACTGTAGTCTGTAACCTATCATTTAAATCAGCTTCCGTACCCAATGACTGGAGGATATCTAATGTGACATCAATTTTTAAAAAGGGCTCCAGAGGTGACCCCGGCAATTACAGGCCGGTAAGCCTGACTTCAGTACCTGGCAAAAAAATTGTCAGACACGTAGATGAACATAATTTGTTGGGGAATAGTCAATGTGGTTTTTGTAAAGGGAAATTATGCCTCACCAATCTACTAGAATTCTTTGGACAAGGGGGATCCAGTGGATATAGTATATTTAGATTTTCAGAAAGCCTTTCACAAGGTCCCTCACTGAAGGCTCTTAAGCAAAGCAGGCACTCATGGGATAAGAGGGAAGATCCTCTCATGGGTTGGTAACTGGTCAAAAGATAGGAATCAAAGGGTAGGAATAAATGGTCAGTTTTCAGAATGGAGAGAGGTAAATAGTGGTGTCCCCCAGGGGTCTGCACTGGGTCCTGTCCTATTCAACATATTCATAAATGATCTGGAAAAAGGGGTAAACAGGGAGGTGGCAAAATTTGCAGATGATACAAAACTACTCAAGATAGTTAAGTCCCAAGCAGACTGTGAAGAGCTACAAAACGATATCTCAAAACCGGGTGACTGGGCAACAAAATGGCAGATGAAATTCAATGTTGATAAATGCAAAGTAATGCACAGTGGAAAACATAATCCCAACTATACATATAAAATGATGGGGTCTAAATTAGCGGTTACCACTCAAGAAAGAGATCTTGGAGTCATTGTGGATAGTTCTCTGAAAACATCCACTCAGTGTGCAGCGGCAGTCAAAAAAGTGAACAGTTCAGAAAAGGGCAACAAAAATGATTAGGAATATGGAGCGTCTGCCGTATGAGGAGAGATTAATAAAACTGGGACTTTTCAGCTTGGAAAAGAGACGACTAAGGGGGGATATGATAGAGGTCTATATAATCATGACTGGTGTAGAGAAAGTAATTAAGGAAGTGTTATTTACTCCTTCTCATAACACAAGAACTAGGGGTCACCAAATGAAATGAATAGGCAGCAGGTTTAAAACAAAAGGAAATATTTTTTTCACACAATGCATAGTCAACCTGTGGAACTCCTTGCCAGAGGATGTTGTGAAGGCCAAGACTATAACAGGGTTCAAGAAAGAACTAGATAAATTCATGGAGGATAGGTCCATTGATGGCTATTAGCCAGGATGGGCAGGAATGGTGTCCCTAACCTCTGTTTGCCAGAAGCTGGGAATGGATCACTTGGTGATGACCTGTTCCGTTCATTCCCTGTGGGGCACCTGGCATTGGCCACTGTCAGACGACAGGATACTGGGCTAGATGGACCTTTCGTCTGACCCAGTATGACCTTTCTTATGTTCTTATGTAGCATGCCGTGTGCGCACACGCTGGCTGATCTGCTGCTGGCTGTATCCCCAGAGCTTCCCAGGGGAGATCTGCTCAGGAACACACTGGCCCTCCCTGGACTAACTTTGAGTGGAGTTTGCAACTGCTTATCAGTCCAGTTGGCTCTAAGCATGTTTTGTGTCCATACCCAGATAATAGTCACTTAGTAACCATGCCTCTTGCCATGCATCAGCCTTGCCTAGAGGCCTAGGCTGGACCGTGGGTGGTAGGTTAGGCCAGTGTGGTTTTGCTGTGTGACCAGCTCCCCAACCACACCTAAGTTTGTCCTCCTTGCTCCAAATCATCTACGCAGCCTGCATGATGATGCTAATGCCACCCTGTATACATGTACGCTGGGGCTGCGTGGGATATGGTAGCTGCCCTGACTTTCCCACAGTGCACCAGCTAGGTAGCATGATGGGGCGATGCACAAACACTGTCGACACGTGGTTAGTTTGTGCAGAAAAAAAGCCGATGGCTAGAAGAACACAACTCCTGTGTGTTTCTTGTAAGTGGGATGAGAGTCATGACCTGGTTACAACAACAGGGGTTGCAACAACCCTGCGTAGGCAGGGTCGCCATGATGATTATCACAAGGCGGGACAGGCAGAAAGTCCTAGCAAGACGCTGATCAGAGGCTTGATACAGATGAATAACAACAAAAAATCCAGGCTGGTCAGTGTAAGAGATCTCCCTCCAGGAAATTATAAACTGTATACACCACCTGCCTCCACCTCTTCAGACTGCAGTCGCACAGTACCTGGGAGGCCAGCTCTTGTGCTTTGGTGTGATTTCCGGTGCTATTTATTAGAGCTCGTAATTCAGATGAGAAAATGGAAAATGTCATACGTTTCTCCTCCCAGCTGCCTCCCGTGCTGCCCGACCAGGCTGCTGCTTTCTGTCCCCTCCCCTCTGTGCTCCTGGCAGCTGGGAAGTGAAACCTACAAGAATCCAGATGATCTCCAAAGCTGCTGCTTCCTGGGGCTTTGGAGAGCTAGATCCTTGTAAATTTCACTCTGCAGCTGCCAGCAAGAGAGAGGAGGGCGGGGGCGTTGGTTAGAAGATCTGGGTGAGGAGGAGACGGAGATGGCTCCGAAACATGGAAAATACACAGACTCAGAGAGGAGAGGTGACAGAGGTTAGGGATGGGTGGAAGGTACAACAGCTCAGAGCGCTCCAGGCTGAGGCTCATGATTTGGTTACGCAACTTGGGGTTTATGTTTAACCCTTTCCCTCTGGGTCTGACAGCATATAAATAACAGTAATAATGAATACGTCTGCCCTCCTTATTAAGGACTGTCAATCATGGTTATTGCAATCATGCCTAAGAACCAATTGAGAACAGGGCCCCACTGTACCAGGTGCTGTACAAACTCCTGGGCCTGTGATGTCTGAATTTTATACAAGTGTCAGAGGGGGAGCCATGTTAGTCTGTATTCACAAAACCAATGAGGAGTCTGGTGGCACCTTAAAGACTAACAGATTTATTTGGGCATAAGCTTTCGTGGGTAAAAACCCCACTTCTTCAGATGCATGGAGTGAAAATTACAGATTCAGGAAGTGGGATTTTTACCATAAATTTTTACTCCATGCATCTGAAGAAGTGGGGGTTTTTTACCCATGAAATCTTATGCCCAAATAAATCTGTTAGTCTGTAAGGTGCCACCGGACTCCTTGTTGTTTTTGTGAATTTTATACATTCATCATCATGGCAAACCCCAAAGGGACATGGCCTCCTTGCAGGTCAAGCACCACCTGGATCAATCTCTAACTAGCTCCTTAAAGTGGTCTGGGTGGCTGTTCAGTTTCTGTCCATCACTGGTGATCTTATTATGCCACTTATCAGAGGGGTAGCCGTGTTAGTCTGTATCCACAAAAACAACGAGGAGCCTGGTGGCACCTTAAAGATTAACAGATTTATTTGGGCATAAGCTTTCGTGATGAAATCTAAAGAAGTGGGTTTTTTACCCATGAAAGCTTATGCCCAAATAAATCTGTTATTATGCTACTGACATTTATGGCAACCACATGCTCACCGGCCAGGGAGTGGTAAACAGACTCCGTGATTTGCTGGTCTTCCGTCCTAATAATATGTCCATACCAAGAAAGCTGATGAAACCAAATCAGTGCTGATGGAGGCAGGTTGCAGGGTTCGGCGCTCAATATCCTAATTTTATACATTAGCCCTGTGAACCTGGTAGTGCATGTGAAAATTATTTGCTCTGAGCTAAATACACTTGTAGCAAAGGGACATGCCCACCTGCCCCACTGAAACACGGGAGCCATGGAGCACCCTGTCAGGACGCACAACGGCACCATCTGCTCCTCTGTTAAATCACTCCTTAAAACCTACCGCTGATGTGATTTGTACTCAGGGCGTGCTTGGAAGCCTCAAACAAGATCAGAGCCCCGTTGGCTCTGGATTTCACATACACAGAGAGACAGGCCCTACCCCAAAGAGCTCACAGTCTAAATAGGCTAAGGGTGGTAAAGGAAACTGAGGCACAGAGAGAAGAAATTACTTTCCCAAGGTGAGCTGGAAGAGCCACATATGGAACCTGGATTCCTGATTCCCAGGCCAGTGCTCTGTTCGCTAGATCCTGCTGCCTCCTTGTACAATGCCTATACAAACCACTGATCTTTGGCATTGGCTAGGCCACCTGGAATGACTGTGACCACCTAGACTACTAATTAACACAAACACAAACAGACGCTACTGTTACTTTGTCCCCCTCCCCATCCCAGTTGGTCTGTTTATCTCCCTGTCACATCTCACCATTATCCTAGACTGGGATCTCTCTGGGGCAGGGACTATCTTTGTGTGACTTGTTCGTACAGCACCTAGCAGAATGGGGACCTGAATGGGACCCCTAGGCAAAATTATGAGCTGTGAATATCCTCTCCCCATAGGGAATGTGTCAGTCATGAGTGTGCTTTGCTTGTGACTGGGTTTGTGTAGAAGACATAGTCTCATTGCCATGCTATGACTTTTTTCCCCAGGACTTGAGATCAGAACTTAAGAATGGCCATATTGGGTCAGACCAATGGTCCATCTAGCCCAGTATCCTGTCTTCCAGCGGTGGCTAATGCCAGGTGCTTCAGAGGGAATGAACAGAACAGGGAATCATCAAGTGACCCATCCCCTGTCATCCATTCCCAGCTTCTGGCAATCAGAGGCTAGGGACACCTAGAGAATGGGGTTGCATCCTTGACCATCTTGGCTTATATCCATTGATGGACCTCTTCTCCATGAATTTACCTAACTCTTTTTTGAATCCTCTTATAGTTTTGGCCTTCACAACTTCCCCTGGCAAGGAGTTCCACAGGTTGACTGTGCATTGCGTTAAGTAATTCCTTTTGTTTATTTTAAACCTGCTGCCTATTAATTTCATTAGGTGACCTGATAAGTCTGTTGCTCCTGTCTGTATCACACACAGGCCAGATAACTCCTGGTAGAGGTTAGACCCTTTCTGTCTCATTCTGTCCTCCAGTGGTTACATTCCAGGATTCCTTCTAGTCAGAGCCAGCTTCACATATCTCCCGTAAAATGTAAGGCCAAATTCTGCCCTGAGATGCACACAGCATCTCAGATGGGCTAAGGATAGGGATACTTACCTTAGAACCTAGTTGGTGGACCGATCTGCATGGGGAAACGGAAGTGCCTATCTACTATTCCCTTCGACCTCACTGGGCTTTAGATCAGGGCCCGGTTGACTTTGGAGGACAGATGGGGCTTTCTGAATGGAGAGGATACTTTCCGTTCTTCAAGCTTTGATCAGTGAAGCCTTTGGGGAATTTCCTGCTTTCCCCCTTGCCTTTCCACAATTCACAGTACTCTTATTCCCCCTCAAGACTATGAGCTCATAGCTAATCTGATGCAATTCTGCCACCTAGTGGCAGGTAGCAGTGTCAGCCGCATTGCTGCTCCAGAGCTCAATTCTTTAATGCCAAAGCACAGAACCAAATCCCATGGCAAAGGGATTTATCGCTAAGGAAAGGACACCGCAGAAGGAAGCAGTGTGTATTGTTCCACTCCACTGGGCTGTAAGAGTGGGTGGCTTGGAAGATAGTATGTTGCTGGGATTCACACTCCTAGGTCACTAATCCAGGGAGCGGAAGGACGTTGTTACTTATGGATGGCCACGGTGCACGTGATGAGTTCGCTAGGTCTCAGGCAGGACTCTCATAGAGAACAGTTTGCACATCATAAATCAGCATTGTTGTTAGTCTTTGTCCCCTTCTTGACAATCTCAGCAGAGAGGCCAGGGAACAAACTTGGCTGCTCACTCCTGGAAGTGGTCCCTCCAGGACGCGATTGAGAGGGATATGACAGAGTTCTATAAAATCATGAATGGCGGTGGAGAAGGGGAATAGGGAAGTGCTATTTACCCTTTATATAACACACAAATCAGGGATCACCCAATGCGATTAATAAGCAGCAGATTTAAAACAAACATAAGGAAGTACTTCACACAATGCACAGTCAATCTGTGGAACTCATTGGCAGGGAATGTTGTGAAGGCCAAAAGTATAACTTGGTTCAAAAAAGAATTAGATAAGTTTACGGAGGATAGGTCCGTAGGTGGCTATTAGTCAAGATGGTCAGGGATGCAGCCCCATGCTGTGGGTGTCCCTAGCCTTTGACTGCCAGAAGCTGCAAGTGGACGACAGGAGATGGATCACTCCATGACAGTCCTGCTCTGTTCTTTCCATCTGAAGCACCCGGCACTGGTCACAGTCAGAGACAGGATACTGGGCGAGATGGACCGTTGGTCTGACCCAGTATGACCGTTCTTATGTTCTTGTGTTCACACTGAGGCATACAGGGCTGGGTGCTAGGAATCTGTCCTGCCACTGCCAGGACTGTGCTGTCCTTGTTTGTTCTGTATGTAAACGGACTATTTGTTTTAGAACTGTCAATCAAGGACCGTTCTTTAACTGTGCTTTGAAACTTGCCCCTTTCCTTCCCCCAGCCCCGCCCTCCGTACACACATGAGCCAGTCCCTGCATCCGGGAGCCAGATTTCATCCTAGCCCCTTAGCTCAGTCCATATAAAAACCCACCACCCAGGTGAGTCCTCTTGGTAATCTCTGCTGAGCAGGGGCCATGCCATACTAATAGCAAGGTGTGTGAGGAGGGGAACCAGGGCTGGACTAGCAGGCTGTGTTGCAGATTAAGTCTGAGGTGTGTTGGGAGCTGTCTGTGGGCAGCTTGCACTGAACCTAACCGGCTTTAGCCTGGGACATTCCTCTCTCCCTTTTACGTATATTGAAAAGACACCAAGTTGACTCCCACAAATAGAGGAAATAGGTAAAACAAAGCTCATGCGTCAGTATCTGACACCGGCATGAAAATCAGCTCCTCATCTGTTTTACACACAGACACAGCGGCCCATAAAGTGTTTTAATAACTTCCCTTTGAGATCTTGAGATGGAAGGTGCTATAGAAGTGCACAGTTCTGAAACCTCTGCTCTCGGGATTATTGCGGGGAAGTTCTCTGGCCTGTCTGGATGCAGGGACTGGCTCATGTGTGTATTGGGGTGTATTCTCTGGCCTGTGCTCTTACAGGAGGTCAGACTAGATGATCATAATGGGCCTTTTTGGCCTTGGAATCTAGGAACTTTGAAGTTTGCTTTCAGAGGCTGCGTTGGTTTGACCCTGAGACTCAGAGCAGCGCTGGGGAACTCCTGCGTGCCCTGAAACTCAAGTACAATGCTGAGAATAAACTCTTGGAGAGAGGAAGAGCTGAGTTCCACACCTCTCATTGTGATCTCTTGCCAGCGTTAGCTTCACCTTGGGTGCTGCTGTCCTCCTCCCGGACTCCTGGGTCCCCTCATTGAGCCTGTGCTGGGTTCCCCCAGCCCCTGGATGTGTACGCGCATCACACTGTGCAGGACAGTTAACAAACATTTCTTATTTGGCTCTTTAACTAAGAGAGGGAGGGAAGGGCAGGGGGCAATTGGCCACAGCTGCTGCAGTCCCGTGACCCTTACACAGAAGAGGCCCCTTAGGGAGGTCAGAGTCACCCCGACTGCCTTTGTCTGTGCGGGTCTCTGTGCTCCTTAAATCATTCCAGGGGGCCGGGAAACTCCTGGGTAAATAAGGTCAGGAGTGTCAATTTCCCCCTAAGGAACAACCCCCACCAGGGAGAGGCCCATCCCAAAAGTTATGCAAAGGTGAAAGGGTCACCCCAGGGGAGACAGTGACTTCTCCTCATTGAAGGATCAGCCTCATGTCCCTCACCAGGGGGAAGGTTCGCAACCTTCCAATAACAGAAGTTTTGGGGGTTACCTGACCCTTCCCATTATAAGGCCCTGTTTTCAGTTGTTTATAACTTTGCCAAACTTTAGATGTCTGGAAGAAAGGGTTACGCTCGGGGTGGGGGGTAGGGGAGTGGGCAGAAGAGACTGTGCTAACGAGGATGCACTCCCCTCTAGACCCCGGAATGGAACCCCAGAGTGCTGAGTTTCATCATTCCTCTGCTGTCCCCAAATATCTGTGAAACGCATGGGCAAAGTGTAGGTCTTGTGCCCCCATCCCTGATGACGAGCCATGGGGGTGTCAAGAGGACGGATTTATTTTTTTTCAGTTTGCTTTTTCAAAAACTTAGATAATTACACACACACAAAAACCTGTTAAAAGAATATAATTAAGGTAGCAAAGTCCAGCACTCGTGATAGGAAATTCTAGAATTAAGGTCTCCTGTGGGACCTTATTTGCCGCCTCCCCCCCGCACATGTATTATGATACTGTCTTTAACTACATGCTCAAATGTTATTTTTCCCCACATTTTGGTACCGAGCCCCCCTCCCCACCCCTCTGGCCTTGTATCTGCCCTGTGATCCTGTCTCCATGCTATGGTCACACTCCCCACTTTGAGTAGCTGGAGGCAGGAGTGGTGGCCTGGGGTCCCTTTCTCCCCATAGCGGTGTCATCGGGGCCCCTCTTTCCTTGGGAACAGCAGAGATGGCAGCAGGGCGGCAGAAGGAAAGGGACTCCATAGTACTTATTGCAGCAGTTAGGGTTTATCAGCTTGGGTGAGTCAATGGGCTAGGCCTGCTGCACCCTTCCCTTCCTGCTACACACAGTGTCTCTGTTGGGGTGGTGCTGGCAGGGCCCTGGGGCAATGGCTCTTGGACTTACAGTGTATGAAAGAGGTCAAACCTCTCAGAATTGTTTCTGCCTCAGGCAGGAGTCCCTGCATTCCTTATCCTGAGGTCAGTTTTCTTTATAACCATGTCAACTAGAAACTGACTTTGTTCCTTAAAGGACAGCTGAGAGTCAAACATAATCACATGACTCTAGGAGCTGGGGCCTTAAAAGTGCCAGTCCGGAGTGCAGAGGGGAACTCTTCCCAGTAGCCCTCTCTCCAGGGTGCTGAAAGCCTCTCCTCTCCCAAACATGATGGGTCAGATCCAAAGCCCCCTGAAGATATTGGGAATCTGTCTATTGACCAGAGTGAGCTCTGGAATAGTCCCCAGATCAGTTCCCCCCTCTGTGTACTTGCTATGAATCAGAATAATATTCTTCCCAAAGTCCCCACCCACCCAAGGCACAATTACAACCAGCTGTAACAAACTGACGAGAAACACCAGTGCACCCCTTTGGAGTGGGGCATGGCAGACCACAGTGGATTGCTCGCTTTCCGCCCTGGCTGTGTGAAATATGAAGGCGAGCGCATTGGTAATGGGCTCCCAGGAGCTGGGAAGGGAGCGATGGGACCTTGTAGCTATACAGGAGCATTAGCCGCCTGAAGCAGGGGATCCTCAGGCCCTGATTCAGCAAAGCACTTAAGCACAGGCTTAACTGTAAGCACATGCTGAAGTCCCCTTGAAGTCAATATGCCCCTACTGGGACGCTGGTCAACATGTGATTGCTGCTTTCTCATGGGTGCAACCCCCCGGTAGGCTGTTGCAGGTGGGGTCCTGGCAGGACTGTCTAAGATTCAGTGTTCCAGGGGACGCTTAGCTTGATTGCCTGAGAATGCAGCTTGGTCCTGAGCTCAACCAAACGCTGATGGTAACTCTGCGGACATCTATGTTGAGCTGGGATTCCCAGCTGGTGGAGACATATTTGCTCTAGGAGGCTAAACGGAGCAGTGTAGCCAGGGTAGCTCAGGCTGCTGTCCAGGCTAGCTGCCCGAGTACATACCCAGGGGGTCCGGATGGGTGTGTACCTGCACGGCTAGCCCAAAGTGTGCCCATGCTTCCCCGGGGGATTGTCATTGTTGCTGGGGTTATTCAGAAGCAGTGCCTTCTGGTCTGGGCATGGCATCGAAATGGCAAAGAGCGCCGCAGGGCATCTGGAGGTGGGTCTGGATTGTTGCATCCCAGGGCTGAGATACACTGAGGGAGCCTCGAGGGCAACCAAAACTGGCAACACTAGGGTGATGTAGGGCTGTACGGCCAGGCGGTGGTACAGTTTGTGAGTGGGTCCTTTCAGAGCCCAGCAGGACTCAGTGGGGTGGGACGGAAGGACATCAGCAGGGTGGGGGGGCAACAGGCTAAAATGGCAGGGGAGCTGTGAGTTGGGATTGAGGGGCATTGCCAGAGCTGGGGGGCACTGGAACAGTAGAAAGCCCTGTCAGTCAGGACTGAGGTCCCTTGCGTTGTACCCAGCGGGCTGGCTATCAGGAGCTTTAAATTCAGGACAGTCACCTCAAAGTAGAAAGCAAGTACGAAATCCGCTAGGGATGGGGGGGTGGCGGGAAGGGGCTTGCTCCGTGCTGGAACATGGACGCCTAGACGCTTGTCTAGTGCAGGGCCCTTGGCCCCCTGCCCCTCCCGCCACCAGCTCCCATGCGTGATGGGTTTGTCATGCATCAGCTTGTTTAAAAGGCTGCTGTGGATGGGGCAGAGCTGCCCTGGGCCTGTCGCCCTGGAGGTGGGTACAGTTGGGAGAGTAATGAGTATTCAATTGCTCCCTTAGGTCTTTTCTTGAGCCTAATCCTCATTAGACTGAAACCCATTTCAATTAGCACAGGCCAGGCTCCCCCTTTGTCTTTCCTTTAATTGGACCATTCCTGCTGCTAAATGGGCAGCTTAAGCATCCCAAAGACCCTGAGAAAAGCTCGGCATGCCCCCTATTGGGGCTTGAAAGTGGAGAAATAACAGCATAATCAGAGTCTCTTCCTCTTTGTGGCAGCACTTGATTAGCCCTGGGCGTCCCTCCTCCTCCTCGCACCCTTTCACTGGGGGCTGCCGACAGATGGGAACAGGACGGCGGCTTTAATGGGGCATGTGCAAGGCTTTCATTGATCGCACTGCCATTCTCTGTTTCTTCTTCTTCTTCTTCTCTTGGCTTTTGTGCCGTGAGACTGGGAACAAGCTGGGAAAGGCCTGGCTATCCCGTAAATACCTGCCTACAATGGATGGACTTGAGGATGCAGGGGCTCAAAGGACAGCCCTGGCCGCACTCCTTTTATCTGCATCTCTTGCTCTCCTCTGTTCCCCTCCTCCACCTTGCTTCTCCTCCATTCCCTTCCTTCTGTTTGCCTTCCTGTTTTTTCTCATTGCCTGTTTCTCTCTCTCTCATTCTGCATTTCTTTCTCATTTCCATTCTGTCTTTCCTTCTGGCTCCGTCTTCCCTTTTCTCTCTTTTCCCCTTTCTCCATCACTTAGCCGGACATGGTCTTAAGCCAGACCAATTTGTTGCCCTCTCATCTTAGTTTCCAGATTTCCAAGCCTCGGGAAGATTCTTAAGTGCAGTCCTGCATTTTGGACCAGCCTTCTCAGCCCCAGTGCCCCCATGTGGAATGCAGCGTGTGGCAGAGAGGCGCAATGAGGGATGCATGAACTGTTTTCATCCAGAGAACCTAAAATGCTCTGGGATTCCTGCCTCTAGCATAAACAGCTCTTTCTATAGCCACAGCTCCATGATTCTGCTGCTCCCATTGTCAACAAGGGGGACACCAAATTTGCGTGGAATGTAGGTAACGTTGGGAGTGACATGAGTGATGTGTGTCCCTCCCATGAGAGACATCTCAGAGGTATGTCTTCAGCGTTCTGGTACCGACCCATGTTACTGTAACCCGTGAGTCACAGACCCTCCTCCACAATCCACAGAGGATATGAGTATGTTACGGCCTCGGCTAGGGACCCTTGGGTTTTTAGCTCAAGCTATAGCAGCTCATGCTTTTAGCTCTAGAGATCTTTGATTCGCTCCCCAGTGTGTTGGCTGAGATGGCAGCCATCATGCAACCTCTGGAGGTGAGCCTGAACCCAAGCCCCAGATCTGAGCCACCCCTGCACTGTGGGGAGGTTTGAACCCATCTGAAGTTTGCAACTGGAACCATCTCTCTAAACAGGGTGAAGAAATACCCTGGCTCTGTGCACATCACCAATTAATTTTTACTGTACTGCCAACACAGCCAAGAGTGACCAGTTTTCTATTGCTCATTGTCTCAGCAGAATTGTTAACTAGGTTCAAGTTGCAGGCTCTTCATTAACAGGGATGATGCATGAGTCAGAAAGAACCCAGCTTGACTCTCAGATCACAGCCAGTTTGCACCTTCCTCTCATAACATCTGGTCCTGGCCATTGCTGGAGACAGGATATTGGACTCGATGGACCTTGGTTCTGATTCAGTCTGTTGATCCCTATGTTTGTATAAAATCATGCTAATACCTGGTGACCCAGCAGCCAAAGAAGTACATGGTTCAGTGTGTATGGAAAATATTTCTTATTGGTTAACTGATATTAAACTAGGCTTGGTTGCTATCTCTCTGGGCCTAATAAGCCTGATCCTGGTTCTGAGTAAGCCAGAGAGTTCTGAATTGGCAACGATCAGTTCCTGAAACCACTAATCTTGCATTATACACACTCACCACTACAAACATACACACGCACACACAACAACTTTGTTTATTCCAAAGGGCCTGTAAGCTGGAGGAGTCAGCTGCTTTATATGTAACCATCTGACAAAACCGTAGGAAGTTCAGGAAGCCTGAGAGGGGCTCAGCATAAGGCAGGAAATGAGGAACAACACTGGGGTAACTGGGAAACAAATTGAGAGCAGGTTGTCCCAGGACAATCCAAAGCGCAAATACAAGACTTGGCAACTGGGGGACGGAGGGAGCCCCACTGTGAAGTTTAGACTGATGGAGATTTAGTTATGCATTCAACTAGAGACAGCCTAAAACCCAGGAGCTGCATTTGAATACTAGGGACACTGAATTGCGATGGGTGAAGGTGTTTAGTTTCCATCTTCCAGCAAAGTCGAAGAGGAGAGAACCCATTCATTGCCATTAGCTGGCACAGTGGTGGTTTCTACATGTGTAAACTGCATGAGGGAAGGAATAACAGAGGCCCCTTTTGAGAGCACAATGTCAGATTAATTAGGGGAAGAGATTTAATGAATGACTTGTCCTATCCCTCTGTATTTAATAGCCAAGAGGGTGTCCCAGTCAGTCCCTGTCATTGATGGCTCTGCTTGGGAACTGATTTAGCATAAGCTTAGAGCCTTATCCCATTCGGACAATGCAAGCCTTCCTGGGGCAAAGGAAGGTTTGATCCTATACGCAGCTGGGTAGGAAATGCAAGCTTCCACCCTCACCCCCAAGCGAGGCATGTGGGAGAGAGAACCCTTGCCCCAAAGTCTTGTTGTGTCCTCTCGGCATCTAAGACTGCATTTAGGTCCCTAGTGGGGTGCCTGTAAGTGCTTTGCATGGTCTCTAGGCACCAAAGCATCCTCACAGTGCACCTGGACTTGGATGTATTTGAAAGGAGGGGGATGAGGTCTGAGAACGGAGCTCTTGCTAGCAAGGGGTCAGGAGGGAACAAGCTGGGTGATATGGTGGAAGCTTGGCTCTCCAGATGCAATGGGCCCCAGGAGGGTATAGATGGAAGTGATGTGGGCTGGGGAAGGACTCAAACCTTGGGCTGGAGAAGAACAAACGCTCCACCAATGCAGAAATAACTAGGCTTGGCAGGATTCGATTTTTCCTGATCAATGTCGGTAAACGTCGATTTCACCATACACACGCCAACCGATGAAAACGTATTTCCATTGCTGATCTGATTGTTGAAATATACAGCGAGCAAAATGCTGCTTGAGAATTGATTAGAGTTTGATTTAAGGACCTTTCCTTTGTATGTGTGACATCTGACATTGACAATTTTCAGAGTAACAGCCGTGTTAGTCTGTATTCGCAAAAAGAAAAGGAGTACTTGTGGCACCTTAGAGACTAACCAATTTATTTGAGCATGAGCTTTGCACCTTAGAGACTAACCAATTTATTTGAGCATTAGTCTCTAAGGTGCCACAAGTACTCCTTTTCTTTTTGACATTGACAATGTGCGTTTTAATGGTTATACAGCTGCAACGTTTTGAATCTCAACATTTACTGTCTTGAAGTAATCGTTGTCTGCCCCCCCTTGTCTGATCGTCCCCTAATTTCCCCCAGCTATGAAAGTTTAAATGGATAAAAATCCTTAAAACCCGTAATTTTGTGCAACTGTGAAAATATAAATGGATAAATATAGAAAAAAACACTTAAAAATAAACATTGATATTATCCTTCAACATGATAAAAAAGGGGGAATTCTCTAAGCCTACCAATAACCCAGACTCCTTAGCTGACCCTCCACATGGTGACGGTTCTCCTGCACCATTTCCAGAGCCTCCAGGAATTGGATCTGTCGTTTGCTCACGCTCCTCTAGCTTTTCACTGCTTCCCTGGGATGTTTCTCCTGTCCGTTGGCAGGGATTTAACTGACATGCAGCTCAGGGCCCTGAGTGGAGTTCAGTGACCACAGACTGTTTTCAGTTCAATTCAGGGAGATTCTCTTGGTGTGTCTGTCAGGGGGTGCGTGCGACCTCTCCCCACAGAATGGGGTCACACACTGTGTTTGGGGCTTATTCCCCTGTGTCGTCTTATTCCCCTGTCCTGACCCTGGCAGCTGGCTCTGCAGTTAAATGCCCTGCCTGGGTCTTTCTCCCAGAGCCAGGCACCCGTTTTTCCGCACCGGTCTCTGATGAGACGTCCCCGGTGGCTCCTGCTAGTTTGTGGGAAACCTCTCCCCTGCTTCCCCTAGTATCTGGGCCATGGAAGCAAAAAAACGTTAAGTGTGGCCTGACTTAAATTGTGGGTGAAAACAGAAATAAACCAGGATAGGAAGTGAGGGAAGGGACAGCAATCTTCCAGTCTGATTTTACCCCTTCCCTTCTCCTCCCTTCTTTCCCATTTTCCATTCTCCCTCCCTCTCTCCATGCCCCCCAGGAGCACACGGCACCCACAGATGGTGGGGCGGGGCAGGGCCATGGCTCTACCCACCCACCCACCCCACAGAGTGAGCTGGTTGCACTGGGGCTGCAGGGTGCCTCAGGCTAAAAGATTGTGCTAGAGGGAGGCAAAACTCCTTCCTGATCTCCCCACGGGGTGGGAGGGGCTCTGCACTGCCCCCTCTTGGGGACAGTGATTAAATGCCACAACTCACAATTTGGCCCTTAGAGCTTGTCTACATGAGGGCATCCAGGAAAGTTAATTTGAATTAACTAAGGCCATGTCTACACTACCCGCCGGATCAGCTCCGCCACGGCGAGAGACAGAAGCAGAGTCGATGGGGGAGTGGCGGCCATCGATCCCGCACCGTGAGGACGCGAAGTAAGTGATTCTAACTCGATCTAAGATACGTCGACTTCAGCTACGCTATTCTCATAGCTGAAGTTGCGTATCTTAGATCGACCCTCCCCCAGTGTAGACCAGGCCTAAAGGTGTGAATTTGAAGTGGATTTGTTAAACCACATTAAACCCTTGTGTGAACACCTTCATTTAGAACGAATATTACTTTAATTTGGTTTACCTTAATTCTCTTCCAAAGTGAATAAAACTAAACCCAATTAAAACTGCTTTAATCCTGAATAACAGCATCCACACAGGATTGTAAGGCGGTTTAACAAATCCCCTTCAAATTCACACCTTTCGTTAATTTGGATTAATTTGCCTGAATGTCCTGTGTAGACAAGCCCTTAGGAGTCAGCAGCACTTCCAAGGCCAAATTCTACTCTCAGTTACACCCATGTAAATCTGGAGTCCCTCCACTCCAGCGGGCCCTAGCTATGAATGTCTTTGCCAGGACAGCAGCTGGCTCAGCCTTGTTCTTACTGTTGGTAATGGGGGTGCTGGAGTAGGGGGTCTGGCCCCCATTCTTGGAGCGTCTGGCAACTGGTGATAGATGAACCACAAAATGTTCAGCGTTTTGGGTAAATACAAAGCCTGGGACATCTTGGCTGCACAGTGCTGGGCTCAGGCGGAGACGCTCACAGGAGCAGGCTTTCTCTGCCAATCTCTCAGCTGGAGTCGGGCTGGGTGGAGCTGCTCCGGCACTTGGTTAAAGGAGCTCGCGTCCTGGTTTCTCTTGCTGAGTTTGCCAGCGCTATGGTCAAAACCTCAATTGCTGCCTTTTAAAATCTCCCTTGTTCAAATGGTCACAGGTGGCGACCCCTGCGCAGCTCCTGCTATGGGGCAGATAAGGCCCCGATGCAGCAAAGCACTTCAATGCATGCTTATCTTTAAGCAAGTTAATAGTCCGGCTGAAGCCAATGGAAGCCTCTCCACTGAGTTCACTGTGGGCTGGATGAGGCCCTTAGTCCTTTGCTGGATAATGTCCTAAATCCTGATTTCTAATCGAGTCTCTCTGCCCTGGCCCCAGCAGCTGGATTCCTATGCACTCACACATGAGATCTGCTGACCAATGTGGCAATGATCTGGGATGTGTATTAAGCCTCTTAACACATGCAGGTCACCTCCAGATTAACTTTCATAAATCTTGACTTAATTAAAGCCACAAGCCCCTTTCACCCGGACTGACCTGGTCACAGAGAGAGTGGGTGAACACGTGTCCGGCGGGGCTGTCCGGCTGACCCTTTGGGCAGAAGTGGCACGTGCTGCTGCTAAAGTGGCAGGGACGTGATAAATCTTCCACCACAAAGGGACCGAGAAGAAAAGCTAAAGCCAGCATCTGTCTGCGGGCTGCATTCAAGGTGTTTCAGGGGGTGGGGAAGAAAGGCATAGGAGAACACAAGCTGGACAAAGCTGTTTAATGGATGCCTGGCTTGCTAAATGACTGTTCTTCTTTCAAACAGCTCAGCTTAGAAACCGATCCCTCTGTGTGCGTGTCAATATATGTACGGGGCAGCGGGGGACCCCCAAACATTGACAAAACGATCTATTTTTTAGCTCATTCTCAGCTGCATTCTTTTTGCGTAACTTTCCCAAAGCCACAGACCCAGCTGGGAGAATTTCAGCCCAAAAGGCTGAAGTTGGTCAAAGTTTTAAGCAACTGAAAACAGAATTATAATGTAAAGTATCGGCAGTGATCCCACTCTGGTCTGCAACCTGACGGCATTGGGAGTGCGTTGTCTGTTACATAAACAGATTTATCGTTATACATAGATTTATCATGTGTGAGTAATAAATAATACCTTCACTACTGCTCAGCCTAGAATAGATACATACACGTGTGTGTGTGCTAACCACTGTTATCATTGCTGTAATCAGACATCCTCAATTATATATTCAGACACAGAAATACACGACTGAGTTGTAATCAGACCTTAACTATTACGTCACTACTCTCTGCTGATTATAGATACACTTACATTCATACTTACACATACTTAAAAAATCAAACCCCACTATTGTCACGGCTGTGGTCAGACATCTATGATTGTTCCGCTAACGGGAGCACAAACACTATGTGGCAAAGGGGGAAAACTGGATGAAGGAAATGTGTGGCCAGGCCAGCCCATACTGGCATGTTTCATCAAATGTTCCACCGATGGAATGGAAACACAGGGAAATCTGCACCATGGGACTCCACCTCCCATAGAAACTTCCTGTCTTAAGCATCCACTTTAATATATTCAGCAGAATTTAAGTTAAAGACCCATCTCTACTAGGCAAGCAATTCTTGCTGAGGTCAGTTAAGACTGTACACGCTATATACAGCATTTAATTTCCAGCCAGGCCTCGATCCAGCCTCTTCTTCTGCAGGTGGAAATTTTGCCCCATTAATAAACTGTAGGTATAAATATTACTAAGGAGACAGTTAACGACTGGATTTGCATTCAGTCCTTCACCTCCCCTCTGAGAAGGCCAACAAGGGAGCTAATTTCCATTTTGCCATTTGTGGATGAGTGCTCTTACAATGATACCGATCTCTGCTCTAGCCTTAAAACCCTGCAGCAAAAGCGAGTGGTTCAGATAGGGTAAGGTGGAGTCCAGCGATTCGCTTCTCCTTGCATAGAAATATTTGGTGAACCATTGCAAGGAGAGATGAAATGCATTGGAGTAACTCTGCACTTCTTCTGTAGCACCTTTCCCCCAAGCGTCTCTCATGGACATTAACCCGCACTACCCTCCCTACCTCCTGTAATGTGGTTATCCTCATAACCAAAGCCCAAGCCACAGCATCCACATGGATATTTTTAGTGTGCCAGCACAAGAGTGCCCCCTCTGGCTCCGAGGGTCACTCTCAGATGCTGTGCAGTCAGGGCTGCATTGGCACAGTGGGGGGCAGGAGCCCAGTTAACCGTTGCCCGGCTCCTTAAGGCAGCATTTACACCAGTGGTACAGCGGGGGTCAAACGACAGCGTTCTCGTGCAGTAGCGTTTGACGCTCCCTTTGCACTGGAGTCAATGCCAAGGTGCGGCAATCAGGAGTCCTGACCCCCAGCTCTGCGCTCGCACCACTAGCCCACGCCACTTCTCACTTCCTTCGCTCCGCGTCAAAAGGGAATTGGAATCACGCTGTCAGCGGTCGCACATTGGCAGGAGAGACCCTCTCCTCCAGTCCTCACCCGCAGTGGGGGTCCTCGCTTCCAATTGGCTAATCGCCTTCGAAAGCTTCTGAAATGAATACCGTTTGCATCGCACCATTACCAAATTTAAAAAAATGCTTTTCACATTCCTGATTTCCTGCACGGCAACTGCAGGACGTGACACCCCCCCTCCCCGCCTTCCCTCTTTTGTCTTGTTTTTATCTGAACTTCTGTGGCCACTTCTTAAACAGATTCTCAAGGCTGAAGAATGATCGGAGCCATGCGGCAGAAAGTGACCTGAAGGCGTGAGAAATGCACGGAGAGGCTGCAGAAGAGAACAGAGGGTGCATGGTGTGCTGAGGCAGAGAGCACAGCTGGCCTCCCCCTGTGGGGACTCTAATATATGGTCCATGTGAAATCCACTTGCACATCTTGGGTAGGCTTTTTGTGCACTCCTCTGTGCAGGGCTGGAAGGGGTGGGGGCGGGAGGGCACAGAATAGCAGCAGAAGGGGAAGCTGTCTGAGTCCCTCTAGACTCTCCTTCCCTAAAACCCATGGGGGAAACCAGCAAAAATAGATACAGTCTGAGGGTGGCCCCTACACTTTTGCAGGGATTTTTAGGGCCAGCCATGGTCAGGGACCCGCTGCAGATGCTGTGCTTCCATGGACTAGCGGTGCTGAGGGAACAGAGCAGATGCAAGGGGGACCTTGCCTGAGTTTCCAGGGATCCATCAGTGATGGGGGATTCTTTGATAGAAGGGGTAGGGCATATTGCGTACAGCCCCAGTGGAAGAATGAACAGGTGTCTGCATGAGTTCCCTCTTTCCCATGCCGATAAAGACGTCAGTGATAAGCAGAGGTGCACAGTGCCCTTTAGGATGTGGTACTGTGGAATTGTAGGAACTGGCCATCCTAGGCAGGGCAAATGAAGAGGCTTGCAAGTGTGGCCTGTTATTATGGCTTGGCGACTGGACGATGCTTACCCCACTGTGACCTTATAACGTCACGAGGGGACCCCACAGCTCAGACCCTGTCCTATGAGACATGGCAGGGCAGCTGTGGAGAGCACAGGAACCTGTTCTGTAAGCAAGGGGCAATATCATTGCAGAAACTCCCCAGACGCAGCGAGCATCTGGCTAGCGACCTCAGAAACGTTTGCTTCTGAATGGAGAGGTCAGACTCTTGGAGCAAGATGTTTATGGGAGCCTGGCTTTCTGTATAGATCTTTGAAACCTGTAACCTCTAAGCAAGTTCAAGTATCCCTGTTTGAACCATGGATTGCTGCTCCATGGGGGTGCTAAGTGTGTTTGCCAACTAGGAACTGAGGAAATGCCCATCTGCATTTAAGCTTTTAAACGATTGAGGAGGTGATGTGCAGATTGGGATCTGGATTAGGTTCAGTCTCGAGTTGAAGTTCAAGGTTAAATCATGGCTTAGGTTTGAATTCTGACCCAGCCGGGCTTGGGTTTGACAGCGTCAAAGCATCACTAACTGTCCTCGTGAGATTTCGGTCCCCAGACAGCAGAAATCTCACAAGATGAGTTGTTCTTGTGAGATTTCCACCACTTTGGGTTCACATCTGATGGGGGTGTCTGCTCTCGGAAGAGTTCTGCTGAAACGGGGCCCTGCCAGCCCGGATTGATAAGGTGTGGCGTTTTATCTGTGACAGTGACATGAAATCCACCCTGCACGGAAACCGAAGAGAAGTTTGGATCCCAGAGCTGGTTTTGGCCTGTCTCTGTTTGAACGCTGGAGTTCAACACCGGCCAGATAGTTTAAGACCTTTTTAAAAAAATCAATTTTAAAAAAATTGGAGGAAAAAAAATCACCCCACTGGAAAAGGGCCTGAGCCAAAGTCCATTGGGGGTTTTCCATTGACTTCAATGGGCTTCGGATCAGGTCCATAGTGCCTAGCCCACCAATGTTAAACATCTGCTCTGTACGTTTGGGGGTTGTACCACATGGGGCAGCGTGTCTGCCCCTCGCTGGGGAGGGGTGAGGCACCAGCCTGATGTGAACTCAGTCAGCTCCATTTTCCTCAGAAACAGAGCGGATCAGACCTCCTGAGGACTCTTTCATATTCCAGATGGTGTCAGGCCCACCTTGGGCCAGGGAGAGCGCATGGAAGACAGCTGGGGACGGAGGGAAAACAGCCGCAGCCGTTACAGCGAGATGGGAGAGGGATACTGGGCCAGGAGCTGTCTCCCTGGAAACTGCAGTGTAGGAGACATAATGAGGAGCGCATCTCCCTTGCAACGGCCCTTTCATTCCTTTTTCCTCTTTATTTATTTATTTTATTTACGGCTGGGGGGAGGGTAAGGGGGGGTCCGGCTCAGCTGAACCCATGGTGAGTTTATGACACCAGGCCATAGAAAATCACATTTTTCACAGCTGCTGCAGTGACGTATTGCAATGCCCAGTGGTCACTGGAAATCGGGGGTGGGAGAAGTCACTGAAGGGACGTTGTGGCTCTCAGAGGGGACCCTGGCAAAAGCTTTTACCAACCGAAATCAGATGGAAAGATGAAGCAGGGGGGTCTCATCGCACATCCTCACAAGAATCATGACAGTGTGTGCGGCGCTCAGATACTGCGGTGATGGGGGACACAACAGTAGGTGAGATAGATAAATAAACACCCCCCCTTCACGCACACACACGTGTGTACAGGAACGCACGTCCCTACCCTGCATGCATGCACTCCACCGACACACCAGGCAGTTACATGTCTCTCACCGCCCCCTCTCACACTACATATACACTCCCCACGTGCACACAGCCTGGGCACCCTCACATACCCAGCGCACACAAATCTCCTGTGTGCACACACAACACCTCCCGCATTCTCTCGCTCACACACACCCACATATGGTCTCTGCCCCCACTGTAAGAAATCAAGCCACGTGTGAGCAGCGGGGCAAGATGGCTCGGTTTACATGCAGACAGTTTTCAGCTAGCACGGCTTTTTAACCAGTTCTTTGCATTTGTGCCTGGCTCACGTGCTCCGTGAACTGGACATCAATAAACAACAGGGCCAGAGCATGGTATAATAAACCCCACCTCCTGACTCTATAAGTCATGTAGTGCAGACAGGTCCCTGCTTCAGAGCCCTCCACGTGCAGCATTTACAGACCCCAGGGCCACGCAGCACCTGGGTTTCTCTATTGCAGGTGGAAGGGAGGGAGCCTGTTACCCAAATACAGTCTTTTAAGTCCTGATTCAAAGCCAATTGAAATCAATGCCAAGATTCCCACTGACTCCAGTGGGCTTTGGATCAGGCCTGTATTTCAGTGCTTGGGGCAGGTATGGGGTTGACAGCCCCAGAGTCTGCGTTCTCTGCTGAGCAGCAGAAGACGTAACGCAAAGGGAGTGGGAGCTTGCTCTCTGTGATGCCTCCATGCGCCAAAGAGGGCCACTGGGAGCACTGGCAAGGTAGTTTTGTCTTCTTGGCCTGTGGCCGCTGGTGGATTTTGACATGAGGGTGGCTGTCCTGGACCTGGACTGAGACAGGCCCAGCTCATTTCGCAACAGCCATCAGAGGGTAAAAACTCGCTGACATTGGTGGCTTTGATCGGGTAACCTAAAGGGGGATTGCAGCTATATCTTCTGAGTGAGCCCCTCAGCCATTCAGCCTCCCCACTGTCCTTGCTGCACCATGGGGGACAGTTCTCAGTGGCTCAAACGGGAGAGAAAATGTTATATGGAAAAAGCCATGAGTAAATCCGATCAACTTAACTTCTTATGCCAGAGCCTGGAGTGGGGCATGCAACTGCCCATCTAATTCCCTCTACTGCAAGGGTCACTGGGTGAGATTCCATGGCCCCGGTTACGCAGGCAGGCTCAGATGCTCAAAAGTATTTAGGCTCCTAATTGCCAGTGAAATCAATGTGAGTTAGCTTCCTAAATATCTTTGAGGATCCGGGCCGAGAAGAGTTCATGATCTTAGTGCTCCATTCTGGCTTTATAATCTGTGGCTATCTATCCCGGGCAGTGTCTACTGGGATCACAATTAGAGCCGAACCTCCTACAGACTGGATTGTTCCTGCCTCAGGTCCCAAACCATTTGGAAATAAGTCCTTAACCGTTGCCTAGCAAAGGATGACATCTGGATTTGCTGGAGCTCTCCTCCTTATGGGCTGCATACTTGGCTACCCCTCATCCATCCACCCATTCTCTCTCTGTGTGTCATTTCGGTCGCTCCCAGATGTTGCACTGTCTTCCAAACGAATGACTCTGCCGCTACCTTGCATGCCGATAGCACACACGCCCCTTGTAAACTCTGCCTCTCTTTATACAGTCCCCCAAAAGAAAAGACTAAAGGGAAACTAAACTTTCCCTAACAAATGAGTGTCCCTCTGCCCTGCTTCAGCCAGTGACACCCACCCACCCATGGTGGACTCGGCCTGCCCTGGGAACAAAGGAGCAATTGCATACACCATGCCGGGGTCACTGACCCACTCTATTGTCCGGGACTGGGCCCGCATGCTCTGCCTTTTGACAGATTTTCCTGTCGTTGGTGTTAAAAAGAGAGAAAGCAAGAGCATTAGCGGCGACAACGGGGTGAGGGCTGCAGCTATTGTGGTATCAACAAAACATTTGATAGAGACGCTCGACTGCAACTCGGGTCCCAGAGCCATTGGGACCATCTCCCCACCCTTCTGTCCAATTATGAAAGGACAAATGTCAGCAGTGACCCCGAAGGTTGGAGAAACAACCTCCCTTTAGCCCGGACACGCTCCTCTCCTTTGTACCAGCAGGAAAGATGAACCTTCGAGGTGTTTGTGGAATCCTCGGCCAGGCGACTGTCAGCAGCGTGCATAAAATCTGGGCTGAGCTGATGGGAGGGAGTGCAGGTGTTGAGATGCTACGGTGATGGGTAGCTTTATAAACACCTAGACAGACAGCTACATAGATAGATACATAGATGGGGGTGTATGGGGATGGATGGATAGATTGATAATTTCCCGTCCTGATTACGCTACCTTTGTTATATGTATTACAGGAGCGCCTAGAGGCCCTATCCAAGACAGAGGTCCTGTTGTGGTAGGTACGCTATGTACACTCAGAGTGACAGACAGTCCCTGCCCCGGAGAGCTTACCCTCTCAATAGATAAGACGCCCTCTTTCTCCCACACCTGGTCTATCTTCCTTTTACTGCTGAAGAATTCAGGCACAGACATATTAAGTGAGGAGTCTAAGGTCACACAGGGAGTCTGTGACAGAGGGAGAGAGCGAACCCAGCTCTCCTGATGGCCCGTCCAGTGCCTGGACCACAAGCCCATTCTTCCCAACTGCCTGTTCCAGTCAGAAGAAAATCTTTAGCACAAAGATCCTGATTTTCGATCCGGGCCTCCATTTCCTCAGGCTCCGTTTCATACCCTCAGTTAACAACACCTGCAAGGACACGCAGGGGCAATTGCTACTGTTTACCCTCCTAGTTGAATGTGCTGGGAGTTTTAGCACATGCAGGTGAGGGTTGATAGATGCAATTAAATGCAGGTGCAAAATTTCACCCGCCATTGGAAAACCAGACCCTGACTATTTGTACAAAAGGTTTCATTCTAAAATCTTCTCAGATCTGCTAACCCAGTGCCTTTAAGGGGCGGGTGGGTGAAGCGATATCTTTGACAAGCGCCTTACTTTCGGCGGCTGCTGAAATGTTACTGTCGGGTCAGTGTTGATTGAAGCCGAGCTGAGAAACGCTTTGGGGCAGGGCCTATCTTTTCGTTCTGTGTCTGTACAAGAGCGGGGTTCTGGGCCGCATTTGGAGCTCCTAGGTGCTGCAATGGTGTAAATAATAAATAACAACAAGAAGGAACAGTCATGGCAGAAAAGGTTTGGCTGAGATTTGGTGTTGGGCCTTCCGAGTCACCATCCAGAAAGGCACAACCTGGGGAGCAAGGTGGCGGTGGGACTGAGGGGCGGGGGGCAAAGGGCAGCCTAAGCCACCTTCTTAGTCTGGGCTTCTTCAGGAGTTGGTGTGAGCTTCGGCATCAAGTAAAGCAACCAGGAGCTTCTCTATTTTACGGCAGCCACCTCCCGACAAGGGCTGCCTATCAGGTTATGTCTTCCCAGCACGCTAAGCCCAGGTCTGCGTGAAATGTGCTGGGAGATTTGGTGTTTCCAACCCGCGTCTGAGCATCCACACTGCATTGGGAACCCAGGCCTCTCAACCATGCTCACGTGTCCGTGCTGCGCTACGCAAAACCACATCACAACTTCAGCTTCTCTGGGTACATCCTTCCGTATCCCAGGGTTCCCTGTGCCCTCACCAGCTGAAGACGCTCTGGGCTTGGTTCAGAGTGGGTTGTGGGAGAACTTGTCTGTACGTCCTGCGGAAGTTGGCTGGAACGATTTTAAGAATATAAGAACATAAGAATGGCCCTACTGGGTCAGACCAAAGGTCCATCTAGCCAAGTATCCTGTCTTTCTGGAAGTGGCCTGTGCCAGGTGCCCCAGAGGGAATGAACAGAGCAGGTAATCATCAAATAATCCACTCCCTGTTGCCCATTCCCAGTTTCTGGCAAACAGAGGCTAATAGCCATCGATGGACCTATCCTCCATGAATCTATCTAGTTCTTTTTTGAACCCTGTTATAGTCTTGGCCTTCACAACATCCTCTGGCAAGGAGTTCCACAGGTTGACTGTGCATTGTGTGAAAAAATACTTCCTTTTGTTTGTTTTAAACCTGCTGCCTATTCATTTCATTTGGTGACCCCTAGTTCGCGTGTTACGAGAAGGAGTAAATAACACTTCCTTAATTACTTTCTCCACACCAATCATGATTCTATAGACCTCTCTCTCATATCCCTCCTTAGTCGTCTCTTTTCCAAGTTGAAAAGTCCCCAGTCTTATTAATCTCTCCTCATATGGCAGATGCTCCATATCCCTAATCGTTTTTGTTGCCCTTTTCTGAAACTTCCAAGTCCAATATATATTTTTTGAGATGGGGTGACCACTTCTGCACGCAATTTTCAAGGTGTGGGCGTACCATGGATTTATATAGAGGCAATACGATATTTTTTCTGTCTTATTCTCTATCCCTTTCCTAATGATTCCCAACATTCTGTTCGCTTTTTTGACTGCCGCTGCACATTGAGTGGATGTTTTCAGAGAACTATCCACAGTGACTCCAAGCTCTCTTTCTTGAGTGGTAACAGCTAATTTAAACTCCATCATTTCAGCTGTATAGTTGGGATTATGTTTTCCAGTGTGCATTACTTTGCATTTATCAGCTTTGAATTTCATCTGCTATTTTGTTGCCCAGTCACCCAGATGGTTTTTTGGATGGTTATAGTCTGCAAACCCATCCAGCCTACAGCAATAGGGAATCACAGAATAGAATCATAGAATATCAGGGTTGGAAGGGACCTCAGGAGGTCATCTCAAAGCAGGACCAATCCCCAACTAAATCATCCCAGCCAGGGCTTTGTCAAGCCTGACCTTAAAAATATCTAAGGAAGGAGATTCCACCACCTCCCTAGGTAACACATTCCAGTGTTTCACCACCCTCCTAGTGAAAAAGTTTTTCCTAATATCCAACCTAAACCTCCCCCACTGCAACTTGAGACCATTACTCCTTGTTCTGTCATCAGCTACGACTGAGAACAGTCTAGATCCATCTTCTTTGGAACCCCCTTTCAGGTAGTTGAAAGCAGCTATCAAATCCCCCCTCATTCTTCTCTTCCGCAGACTAAACAATCCCAGTTCCCTCAGCCTCTCCACATAAGTCATGTGTTCCAGTCCCCTAATCATTTTTGTTGCCCTCCGCTGGACTCTTTCCAATTTTTCCACATCCTTCTTATAGTGTGGGGCCCAAAACTGGACACAGTACTCCAGATGAGGCCTCACCAATGTCGAATAGAGGGGAACGATCACGTCCCTCGATCTGCTGGCAATGCCCCTACTTATACATCCCAAAATGCCATTGGCCTTCTTGGCAACAAGGGCACACTGTTGACTCATATCCAGCTTCTCGTCCACTGTAACCCCTAGATCCTTTTCTGCAGAACTGCTGCCGAGCCATTCGGTCCCTAGTCTGTAGCGGTGCATGGGGTTCTTCCGTCCTAAGTGCAGGACTCTACACTTGTCCTTGTTGAACCTCATCAGATTTCTTTTGGCCCAATCCTCTAATTTGTCTAGGTCCCTCTGTATCCTATCCCTACCCTCCAGCCTATCTACCTCTCCTCCCAGTTTAGTGTCACCTGCAAACTTGCTGAGGGTGCAATCCACACCATCCTCCGGATCATTTATGAAGATATTGAACAAAACCGGCCCGAGGACCGACCCTTGGGGCACTCCACTTGATATCGGCTGCCAACTAGACATGGAGCCATTGATCACTACCCGTTGAGCCCGACAATCTAGCCAATGTTCTATCCACCTTATAGTCCATTCATCCAGCCCATACTTCTTTAACTTGCTGGCAAGAATACTGAGCGAGACTGTGTCAAAAGCTTTGCTAAAGTCAAGGAATGATTCCATGATTCTATCCCTGCAATGGTGTAGACTATGGGGACACATTGCCCCGATCCTGGCCCTCCATGCAACATTCCCCCTATGCTAGGCCTTGTGAGGGGGCTGGCTACCCTACGTAGTGCCAGTGTTGGGGGAATTCTTCCCCACATGGCTAAGTGGTGTTTATAAGCAGCACACAGGAACGGGACACAAGGGCAGATCCCTCCCTTGGTTTTTCAGTGCCAGGCAGAGCTTATTCCCAGGGATCAAAAAAGCTCCTGCACTGCAAACATCCAGGTGGAAAGGCTGAGCAAAATGGGGAGTGTTTTCTTTTTGGGGTGTGTGTGTGTGTGGGCTGGGGGGTAAAAACCCTGTGACCAATCCAGCACTATGTTCTCGCTCTCTCTGTTCTCTGCGTGTCCCCAAGTCACTGAGAAAAAACAGCTTTTTTCTCTTGCTTTCCCAGTGGAGCAGCTACAGCTACAGGAGATGCAGCTGGAGGCCATCCTGAGCCAGGTATCATCAGCACAATCATCCGTCTAGCTTTGAAGGCAGGATCTTTATTCTCAGAGCCCAGGGGGGAAGCAGGGAGGGAGAGCTAAATTCTCCCCTCTCGGGGTTCTGCTGGCAGCTCTGACGGTTACAAACAAAATCACCCGTTGTCCTGGGAACCGAGTAAAAGTAAGTGCGAGCTTCGCTGAGTGGGAACCCCACCGTATCATTTCTACAGAGTCACTTTTCAAAGGATAGCTGCATCTTAAAGAGTATCAGATCCAAACAGCTCACAGAACCGATGTGGGGTGGGAATAGTGCATAAGCCCCTAGTGAACCAGGGGTTGTCATTCTATGGAGGACTGTTTTAATATGCTCTTCCCCCTCTTTTCCCCCGAATATGAATCGCCCCATTGGCTCATTCCTTTCCTCTCTTAGACACAATAATCCCACCCCCTACCCCTCACCTCCTTGCTTTATCTTTTTTTCTTTTCTTTTCTTTTGTTACTTGAGAAATAATTTTTGGAGGGAAGGGGGAAAAAAAGGAATCAGTTTTCTCTTTGGGGGATTAAGGCCCTTAGCATTCAAGCATCAAGCGCTGTAAACAGTGTCTTTTCTTCTGGTGCAGCTTGGAAAGACATGGGTCTCTGTTCTCCCTGAAAAGCCCTCACACTGAATGACCCACGGGCCCTGAATGAAGTGCCTCAATTAAAAGTTTCCCATTGATGCCGGCTGAATGAGACCTTGCTGGGGAATTCACCCGGGCTGAATGGCCCGGGACTTCATGAAATATTAAGGAGCCAATAGATTTCCCACAATATTTGTACACCTTCCTTTGTGCAGATTTTTCCCTCCATTGAACCAGAAACCGTTAACACATCCGCTCCTGACGTGACCCATTCTGCTGCTCATTAGAGGCCTTGGCAGGGTAGATTGGCCTGCCAGTGCCACCCCCGCCACCCCCGCCATCCCGTGTAGACAGATTCTCAGCCATTCATGGGAAGGCTGGCGAGGCTGGGGGGGTTGAGGGAGTGAGGAGGGGATTACATGAGTGATAATGGCCACCTGCTTACATTCATTCTCTGGAGAGGTCAAGCTTAACTACAAATCCTAAGAATAAAGGAAGGGCTGGAGAGAGATGGAGAAACCGATAGGAGAGAAGCAAGAGTGGAAGTCCCAAAGGCAATGCCCACTCATGCCTTGGCCCAGAACTGTCCACCAAGGAATTCTCCAGGTGCCTATTCCAAGAGCTGATGAGATGCCTTAGCAGATGATAAATACCTGATGTGCTGGATTTTTACCCCACCCCTGTGCTGGATTTTTACCTCCTCCACCCAAAAAAGACATTTTAGTGGCATCACCTCATGCTCTTTCTTGGTGGTCCCAGGAAGAAACCAGGGAAAGGTAGGGGGAGGGAGAACCCCACCTTGCATGCCCCTCCCCCCCCAGTCCCATCTTAAACACAACAGGGAAGCGTCTGTAAGTCCGGGGCTCCCTTCTCCTTGACAAAGGGCCTCGGGTATTTTAACGGCATCCACCGCCCAGTTGACAGCTCCAATTGTTAACTGGGCTGCAGCGGCAAGACTGTCCCCGCCCCCCATTAATGATGTTAATTAGAATCCTGCAGTGCAGCCTATTGGGGGGCTCCAGGCAAATTGGGAGTGGGACGTGAGGAGGGGGAATGGCTCTTTTCCGGAATAATTCACTCTTATTTAATCTCATTAAGAGGGGGGAAAAGAGGTTGCCCCAGGGAAAAAAGTAAGCTGTGTGTGGGAATGGATGCCAAGGGCTAACTAATAAAAATACCTAGTTCTTATATGGCACATTGCATCTATAGATCTCAGGGTCTTACAAAGGAGGTCAGTATCATTATCCCTATTTTACAGGTAGGGAAACTGAGGCACAGAGCGGCAAAGAGGCCGACACCAGGTCATCCAGGAGGCTAGAGAAAGAGCCAGGACCAGAGTACACCTCCTCTAAGTCCTGCACCCATGCTCAATCCATTAGGCCACACTGCCTCCCTCCTCCCCCATCAAACAAAGCGAATGCATCAGAGACCCTGGGATGGCTGCTCAACTCAGCAAGCGAGCAGGCTGCAGCCTGAGCGTCTAGATGCTGATTTCAGCAGAGTCCAGCTCCAGAGTTTGGGTTTGGGCCTGTTTCTCGGCCACATAGCTCCCTTTCTTTCCTCCCAGACCAGTGTGGCAATGGTCTTGTGACCTGACTGTTCACCTCTGAAGGATGGGATTGATCACAAGTGTTATAAATTAGTTGGTCTCTGCTGAGTCTGCCCAGGGGACATTAGCCCTTATCACAAAACCAAACGTAGGTCCAATTTGGTGTCTGCTTGGAAAAGGGCCAGAACTGGGCTCGCATGTGTGGCAGCAGAGGGGGATGCGAGTGGGTCCGGGGTACAACGGCAATCGGGGGGAAGTTAACACAGCACCTGCCCAATCACCAGTCCCTTGGGTCTTTCCGAATCACACAGAAAAGGAGAGACCATGGGCATAGCGGTTCTGAGCAATGGGAGGAGGCACATGCATGCTTACCTGGGGCCGGTGGGCATGAATGTCACAGCAGTGCCAGGCAGCGTTACAGAGTCAGGAGGTGACGGTTTGGTTGCACAGGGCAGGGTAGCAACCTCACGCAAGTGGTGGAGGAGTTCCTGTTAGCTCAGCCAGTCGGCTCGCTGCCCTGAGATGGTGTCACTCAGCTGGCCCATGCCTGCAAGAGGTCTGGGCATGAGATGGAAGAGCCTGTTACTTCAGTCCCTTCTGGATGCCTTACCGCTAGTTGGCAGTGCAGACAAGGCAGTGTGTTGACCTTGGCATCATACCCTGGAGAAAAATGTTTGCGTGTCCTAGGTGCCTGGTAAGGTGCTTCGTGTCCCATTGGATTGAACCCTTCATTTACTGAGAGGCTGGAAATCACACTCACACCCCATATCATGTGACTAAGCACTTCATTTGCTATTATTACTGCCAAGCCTGGGACCCACTGGACTGGGCACTGTAGAAGCGCAGGGTACGTCTACACTGCAAAAAAAAGACCGATGGTGGCAAGTCTCAGAGCCCAGGTCAGCTCACGGGGCTTGCGCTATGGGGCTAAAGATAGCAGTGTAGACGTTCCCCCTCAGGCTGAAGACTGGGGTCTAAAACCCTAAAAAAGGGCGGGGGTTGGCGGGGGTGTCTCAAGGCTGAGCTCCAACCAGAGCAGGAATGTCCAGGCTGCTATTTTTAGCCCTGTTGCGTGAGCTTGAATCAGTGGCCCCAGGCTCTGAGACTCTCTGCCATGAGGTTTTCATTTTTTTGGTTTTGTTTGCAGTGTAGACGCACCCACAGTGGACACTGCTGTGTGTGGCATGAAGCCTGAGGACCGGAGAGAGGCTTTTCAGAAGGTGCTTGGTTAATGATCTGCAGGACTCTGCTGGCCCTTTAAAAAGAGGATCTGGAGGGGCAGGGTCCCAGCTAGCAACAATGGATGCACTAGACAGGTGGGCAGGCTATAGAATCTGGTCCCACGGCACGTGGCAGGCTCTGGGAATTCTCCTGCAGATGAATTCAGGAAGGAACATGTGGGAGGGACGGAGCAAGGCTTGTGGGTTAGAGCAGTGGACTGGAATTTTGGCCTCATTGGTTCTGTTCCTGGCTTTGCCGCTCACTCTCTGTGTGACATGGGGCAAGTCCTGTCCCCTTGCAGTGCCTCAGTTTCCCCATTTGTAGAACAGGGAGAATCATGTTGACCGGCCTCAGCAAGAGCGAACCGCTCTGAGCTCTCCTGAGGAAAGCTGCTGAAAAAGAGCAAAGGGTAAATCCACAGAGAGCTGGGCGGGGTTTACTGGTCCCCTGGGCTCAGCCATTCAGGAGAGGCAGATATTTCCTGGGGTGGGGCGGGGGCAGCATTGGTGGCTGTGCTCAGTAAAACCCGGGGAGGGTGAAAAGTAAGGACGATCTTTGAATTTAGCCTCTGAGCCACACTGGGGCTGAGGAACCCACATCCTGGTATCCTCTGGAGCAGAAAATTTGCCATTCCTCCCCTCCACTGACCTGAAAACTGTTACCATGGTCCTGTGGCTCCTAGGTCACGGGCCCCATTGGCTGGGTGGCCACACCGCATTGTGTGACAGGCAATTAGCCACCTGTTCCCCTCCCCTAATCCCGCTGGGGGGGCGGGGGCAGTGCCTTCTGCAGAGTTAGTGCCACACAGGATAACGGGCCGGTTAACCTGGGGCTGGCATTGTCTGCAGGCCAGGAGGAAGTGGTTTTTAGTATGGGGAGAGGGAGTCCGGGTGTGTCAGAGCAGGACACCCAGAAGAGAGGGCCAAGAGGGCCCCCGAGTTTTCTGATTCTGATGTCAGGTGGGCTCAGCCAAACAACTCAGCGCAGGGTGCAGGACTGGTGGGCTGACACTGCAGAGAATACCGGATCCTCGGCTCATCCTAAATCCCCTTTGCACCACTTCAGAGGTCCAAATGAGACTAAACACTGTCTTAAGCGAGCACCTGCAGAGTTCTCTCAAATAGGGGGATCCTCGGCTGGCACAGGGCTGATGAGGCCAGCCCCTCTGGTCCTGACCTCCTGGAGCAGTGGGTTAAAAAAGTCAAGAAAAACAAATTACACTTTGGGATGGGACCAGAGTGATCTCTCCAGTCTTTGGATGTGCAGGGTCAGCTTGCCAGCTCAGCAAGGGAGACACAAACTGGGCTAGACACTGGGAGCTAGAAAGCCAGCACAAATGAATCCTGTCTATATTCATTACAACTGAGTCATGTCTCTCCCCTGCCATAGAGGACATTACAGGACCCAGATCTAGTCACAGGCATTCTCTCATTATATCCCACCAGTGCAAGAGGTCGTGCGAACTTGGTCTTCAGTCCCAGGCTGTGTGAAGCTCTCTCATTGCCCTCGTTCGGGATTCAGCTTGAGAGTTGGGTTCAACATCCCCTCCCAGCGTGAGAGGCAAAAGTGCCTTGAAACCACTGAGTTCCACTTGGTTTTGCATTGAGGCCAGGGGCAATGCTGAATGTCGTGGGACTTGGATGCAAGACCGTAAACTGGTGCCGGGACTTGATAGATAACATCACTCAGAATCAGGCTCAGGTTCCATCAAAACTTTTGTGAAATTCTGAGACCTTTTCAACTCAAGACAGGGGCCAGGTGCCAAGTCTGGCTCCAAGTACAAACTCTCCCCAAGTTCTGGGTGCTTGGGTCAGCACCTGAGTGGTGCCGGAAGTCCCCGAAACACTGGCACTTTGTGGCATGTTGCACCCCTTCTGGTACGCGCTTCCAGTCTGACGCTGTCTGGCACTTGTTTTTAGGACTCAGGCACTGGCTTGTTTCCAGGGTTTTGGTTTGGCCCAATACAGCAATAGAGGCCAAAATTGCAGAGGGAGATTTTTGCTTGTGAAGGTTTGGCCGAGCATTGTGTCTGTGACTGAGTGGGTGGGTTTACTGGGGCTGGAGATTCATGTTTCTCCCAGCCCCCACCTCCAGTCGTTTCTTATTTATCTTAGATGCTTTGTGTAAACCTTTGACCTGTTGCCCGGGTTTCCCCTCTCTGCCTGTTTGCACAGCTAGCCTGCCCACATAATCCCTGCAGAAGGGAAGGTTAAGCCTCCTCTGAACCACAGATCTGGAGTGGCTTCTGCAGCCCAAAGGTCAAATGGCAGCGAAAGGTGGATGGGGAAGGGGAGAAAAATATGTAGTTCCTTCATGATGCAAAACTGGATTAAGAATGTCCCCCTGAGCCAGAACTCAAGGGCCAGGGAGAACAGGGACTGTGCAGTCACAGCCCAGCCCAGAGATACAGACAGCGGTGCAGGCATCATCCTAAAAGGGAATTCCCTGCTGCCCTGCTCTCCCAAAGGAGTTATGGAGCTGTCCGTATGGGGAGCATATGTGATTCTTGCGTGAGGCTTGCACGCAATGTGCTGTGCACGTGTTTCAAATACACACCTGAAATGGAGCCAAACTTAGAAAAAGAAATTGGCCAGTTTGATAAAACGTTAAAACGATGCCTCACTCTGGTGTGTGTTTCTTTATAACCTTACGCACTGTGGGAAGAGATGGGTGGGTCCCTGCCATGGAAGTGTTCTGTGACACTGGCAAGGAAACTAGATCCCACTCGACTTCTGTGTTGTCCGGTCTGTGATCCGTTTGGCATATGCTCGTGTGTTCTTGTTGGATCTAAAATTGACCTGCTTGTCCCCATGGGTCTCATTTAAAGCAGCACAACACAGGGAAACAGTGTGGCTAAGAGGAAGTGGCTGGGGATCTTGGCATCTATTCCTGAATCTGCCACCAACTTACCACCCGACTCTGTGCAAGCTACCGTTTCACTGTTTGCCTCAGTTTCCCCCTCCATAAAATGGGGATAATAATGCTGACTCACCTCACAAGGGGGTTGTGAGGCTTAAATCAAGAGCCGGCCTGGACACGGACTCCCAGTTCCATAAAACAAATTGAGGTTTTGGAAAAAATTTCATCCTGAATCGAGACAAAAATTTGAAACCTCATTGTTTTTTGAGGAAGTAGGAGTCTGTTTTATTTCAGTGGGAATGAGCAAGTGTTTTCAAAATGAAACATGCTCCCTTGGTTACCAGGTCTACTGGCAGCCCCCCCACCCCGGTTGGCTACAGGGAGCTGGGGAGCTTGGAAACTGCGGAGGAGCTGGTTGGGAATTTTTGTGTTACATTTTTTTGGGTATGTCTACACTACGGAATAAGGTCGAATTTATTGAAGTCGTTTTTTTAGAAATCGGTTTTATATATTCGAGTGTGTGTGTCCCCACAGAAAATGCTCTAAGTGCATTAACTCGGCGGAGTGCTTCCACAGTACCGAGGCTAGAGTCGACTTCCGGAGCGTTGCACTGTGGGTAGCTATCCCACAGTTCCCGCAGTCTCCGCTGCCCATTGGAATTCTGGGTTGAGATCCCAATGCCTGATAGGGCTAAAACATTGTTGCGGGTGGTTCTGGGTACATATCGTCAGGCCCCCCTTCCCTCCCTCCCTCCCTCCGTGAAAGGAAGGGCAGACAATCGTTTCGCGCCTTTTTTCCTGAGTTACCTGTGCAGACGCCATACCACGGCAAGCATGGAGCCCGCTCAGGTAACCGTCACCCTATGTCTCCTGGGTGCTGGCAGACGCGGTACGGCTTTGCTACACAGTAGCAGCAACCCATTGCCTTCTGGCAGCAGACGGTGCAATACGACTGGTAGTCGTCCTCGTCGTGTCCGAGGTGCTCCTGGCCACGTCGGCTGGGAGCGCCTGGGCAGACATGGGCGCAGGGACTAAATTTGGAGTGACTTGACCAGGTCATTCTCTTTAGTCCTGCAGTCAGTCCTATTGAACCGTCTTATGGTGAGCAGGCAGGCAATACGGATTGCTAGCAGTCGTACTGTACCATCTTCTGCCGAGCAGCCATGAGATGTGGATGGCATGCAGTCCTTCTGCACCGTCTGCTGCCAGCCAAAGATGTAAAAGATAGATGGAGTGGATCAAAACAAGAAATAGACCAGACTTGTTTTGTACTCATTTGCTTCCCCCACTCCCCTGTCTAGGGGACTCATTCCTCTAGGTCACACTGCAGTCACTCACAGAGAAGGTGCAGCGAGGTAAATCTAGCCATGTATCAATCAGAGGCCAGGCTAACCTCCTTGTTCCAATAAGAATGATAACTTAGGTGCACCATTTCTTATTGGAACCCTCTGTGAAGTCCTGCCTGAAATACTCCTTGATGAAAAGCCACCCCCTTTGTTGATTTTAGCTCCCTGAAGCCAACCCTGTAAGCCGTGTCCTCAGTCGCCCCTCCCTGCGTCAGAGCAATGGCAAACAATCGTGCATCTGAGTTGAGAGTGCTGTCCAGAGCGGTCACAATGGAGCACTCTGGGATAGCTCCCGGAGGCCAATACCGTCGAATTGTGTCCACAGTACCCCAAATTCGAGCCAGCAAGGCCGATTTAAGCGCTAATCCACTTGTCAGGGGTGGAGTAAGGAAATCAATTTTAAGAGCCCTTTAAGTCGAAATAAAGGGCTTCATCGTGTGGACGGGTGCAGGTTTACATCGATTTAATGCTGCTAAATTCGACCTAAAGTCCTAGTGTAGACCAGGGCTAAGTCAGAAAATGCCAACTTGTCAAAACCAAAACTTTCCACGGGGAAGGGCTGGCTTCAATGAATGTCTCGTCTCAAAGACGTTGGGAAAAAAAAGTTTCAAAATTGTGAAAATATCCTGTTTTGACATTTTATAAACAAAAAAGTTTCAAAGTTTTCAAAGTTTCCAAACAAAAAGTTCAATGTTTCAGTCCAAAGCACTTAGAATTGTAAGTTAATGTATAGCCAAAAAACAAGCAAAAAAAGTTTTTAAAAAAAATGAAATCTAGATGAAATTTGGAAATTATTGAAATGAAACTTTTCAATTGACCCAAACCAAATTTTTGGTTTGTGAACATTTTTGAGATTTTGACTTTCTGTCCCGATTTGGGACAGGAACATTTTTTGGAAATTTTTGCAAGATGGGAAAATGGTTTCCCGTCCAGCTCTTAGCCGAGGCTCCAAGGGCTTCCGGTTCCCAGCTCTACATTAGCCTACCTGGCTGGAAACTGTCTTGGTTTCCACAAAAGTTGAGTTGACACTTTCCTGGGATATGTTTAGATTTTGGCAAATTGGCCTTTTCCAACAGAAAAACCTTCTGTCTGAAAATTTCCAGCCAGCTCTACTTAAATAATGCAGTGCTTTGAGATCCTTAGGTGAAAAGGATAGAGAAATGCAAATTATAGAATCAGAGAAATGTTCAGCTGGAAGGGACCTCGAGAGTCCAGTCTCCTGTGTTGAGACAGGACCTAATAAACCTAGCCCATCCCTGACAGGTGTTTGTCCTTTAAAACGTCCAGTGATGGAGAGTCCACATCCTCCCTGGGAAGCCTATTCCAGAGCTTCACTACCCTGGGAGTTAAAGTTTTTCCTAATATTGATCTCCCTGGCTGCAGATTAAGCCCATTACTTCTTGTTCTACCTTTAGTGGATGTGGAGAACAATTAATCACTGTTTTACAACAGCCCTTAACATATCTGAAGGGTCCCCCCTGAGTCTTCTTTGCTCAAGACTAAACAGGTCCCCTTTTTTAACCTTTCCTCATCGGTGAGGTTTTATCAACCTTTTCTCATTTCTGCTGCTGTCCTCTGGACTCTCTCCAATCAATCCACATCTGTCCTAAAGGGTTGCACCAGACCTAGACACAGTGTCCACTGTGTGATGACACAGTGTCATCATCAGTCATTCTCACCCCTAATAAACTGCAACTGGCCTTGAAGTGCCTGTTATAAATTCTGCTCAATCCACCCCGATTAAACAAATAAATAGTCAAGGATAAGCGAGGAGATGGCAACAGTTCCATTTAGCCTTCACCTCTGCAGGCCATGACTCCAACATGACGTAGGTCACATGTGAACTGAGTCTGGTGGGCTCATCCTGCCTCCCACGGGGCGTTTCAGCCCAGTGCTCTGCCTCAGCTCAGGAAAGACTCAGGGCTGAGCCGCAGGCGATTTCCAGGGCACAGTTTGTTTGGAAGAAGGGTGAGTGTTGCGGGGAAGCCAGCATGATACCTTGTGTGGCAAGTCACTTGCGGTCACAGGCACCCACAAGTTACATAAAAAGGACATGCGTAATCACATGTGGCAAACCTCAGGAAGGGAGGGAAACATGCCAATGCCTTCAGTGAGCATTCAGGATGGTTCCCAGCACATGCCAGACACGTGCTTAGAGACCCGGGATGCTCTTCCCCTGTATCGCTCCTAGCCGCTCTGTATAGTTCTGATTTAATGCCCGTGGGTTTGAAGGGCTTTTGTATCGAACCCCTCCGGTCTGAACAGCTGCTGAAAGTGACCAAACATCTTCCAACCAGATGGGAATCCTCTAGGGGGAGGGAGAGTGGGAAAGCAGCCACTGAAGATACAGGAACAGGCCAAAAAAGAAGACCCAGTCTCTGATGACATCAGTCTCTTAGGTGCAGCGGCTGTTTCTACAGCCCCAGTGAAAGTGCTCCCTTGGTTCCATCTGGTTTGGGGACAATCCTGGTTCTTATGGAAACACATGGCTGACATCTGGAGAAACAGGAAACGGCAACAAGCATCACCAGAGCAACAGTGTGTCCTTCCCGCTGGTCCCTCACTGGGAAAGCCACGGGATCTGCGGCTGGCGGCTTTGTGAATTCAAAGCACAAGACTGAGGCGACTAATGGATGGGCCGGGTTCAGTGGAGAGGGATATCATTAATAAGTGCTACAGCCCCATTGTCCGCACTGTGCAGCCGACAATGCTGGTTAGCTCTGATGGACACTTCGATGACTCTGTGTCTTCAGGCGAGTCACTGAGTTGTTGGATCACAGCCAGTAGAAAAATATTCCCTATGAACCCACTCTCCTTTCCTTGGACAATAGCAGGGCTGCCCCGCATTGTGAAAGCCTGGGATCAGGGGCAATGGCGCAGCCTGGATCCTCCAGCACAGACTGCATTGCAGACCTCACGTCTCCAATTCCCCTGCAATGGGGTCAGACTCACGGTCAGCCAGCCCCTCGTGTGGTCATTTACCCTGGGTGTAAAACACTGTGATCCAGCACTGGTTGGGCAAGTGGTGAGGTGGGTCTTCTAATTTACAGTAAAACTCTGTTCATTTAGTTCCCTTCCACCCACCGCTTTGTCCCATCTGCCGCTCCCTGTCTGACACATGGACTGTCATCTCTGGGGCCAGGCCTGCCTTCTTTGTTGCTTGTCTGGACAGTGCCTGGCACCCAAAGAACTAGCTTTTTCTGGGGGTTCCTGGCTGTACCATTCTAAAGCAATAACAATCACAACCAAACCGAAATGGTTGCATATACACCCTCTTTGCACGGGGGTAAATAATGACACCAGCTAGAGCAACAGAGAATCGGGCCCATAATATTTATCACCCCCTCTCTGGATAGTCAGCTGAAAAGACAAGGAAGGAGGTTCTGTCTGGTGTTCTCCAAGCTTTTTGTACCTAGCACCAGACCTCCCTCCTTCCCTCCCAGTGTCTAATCTATGCTGCTCTGCAAACCTCAGTAACTCAGCTCCTCCGACCTCTCTGGGCTCTGTCGTTCTATTGCGTGATACAGCCCTGAGCGTCACACTGCTGCTCAGCTGGGACCAGATCCTGCAAGTGGCTCAGTCCTCACTCGGGGAAATTCCCATGCTGGTCCTTCAGGGTTACTCTGTCTATAACAGAACCAGAAGGATGACAAAGGCAGAGAGGAGACTTCACAAAAGAGCTAGCAGTAAATGCCACAGGAGAGAGGGAGGATGCTCCAGTGGTTAGGGTGCTTGCCTGGGGCTCTCAGGTTCAATCTTCTGCTTTGCAACAGACTTCCTGTGCAGCCTTGAGCCAGTCACTTTATCTCTCTGTTCCCTGATGTTAGCACTGCTCTGCCTCACAAGGAGGGTTTGAGGATACAGTCATTACAGATTGCTGGGCATTCAGATGCTGTGGGGATGGGGACCACCTAAATGCCTTCAGGAGAACCTGGGCCCTTGTTGTGGAGAGTAGCGTCCCCTCCCTTTACATCAAACTCCCCAAGGACAGGCAGGTTGTTCCAGAATTGTCCAAGAGGGGGGTGATTACACCTTCTCTGGAGCATCTGGTGTTGGCCATTGTTGGGGATGGGCTATGGGGCGAGGTCTGATCCAATGCAGCAAATCCAGTATGTGGGGGAGGTTTCGTTTTATGCAGTGAGAGTGCCCCACCAGAAGGCAGGGAGCCCTCAATGGGGAGAAAATAGCTCTCAAGGCAGGGGCTTTAATGGCACTTGAGACATGTGGCCTCTTGGGGCACCTACATGAAGGGAGGGGACTCAGCTTGACAAATCCCCTCCCCATTTGTTACCTCTGGTGGGACACTTTAACTGGGGCACTAATACATCTCAGTGTGGCCACTCTGCCCTCTGACACTTTCCATGACACTTTCTACTTTGTGTAGCTCGAAGCCACCCCTTTTGAGACAGGCAAGATGGGAAAAATCTCTCACCCGGTTCCAAGATGCTTCAGAGAGGCTTTGCACAGAAACTTAGCAGGCATTTCCCTCTAGTCTCCTCTGGACCGCCTCCACCCCTGGAACAACCGCTACAGTGCTCCACCTACTGGTGAGGTTCGGATTATTGCGTTGATGCAATACGGCTCTATAAAGTAGGACGAAGCAGATAGTATTATTTATAAGGCAATAGCACCTAGGAGCACCAGTCCTCCACCAGGACCCCATACAGAACAAAAAGCCGGCCCCTTCCCCAAAAGTGCGTACAACCCTGTACCCTGCCTTATAAATAACAATGCACAAGCTTTCAAGGTGGAAACATACCAAAACACGCCCTGTAACCGCGAGGCCTGCCCCTTTAAGGCCTTCAGGCAATGAGCTCCCTCCTAATCCCACCCTGCTACACCTGTGGAGGGGGTGGGATTTAAAAGGACCAAAGCCCCATCATTGAGGGCTGGGTGGGAAGCAGAGTGGATAAGCTGCTCTGAGATGAGGAGCTGGCTGACAGGCTGTGGTCTGCCGGAGGCCTGGGGTAGGAGGCTAGACCTGACCAGGGTGTTTGGGTGGGTTGGTTCCCAGAAGCTGGTGATTAGTCAGTGAGACAGGCTATTGCTGCTGGGAACCCACCTGTAAGGAAGGAAGCTGAAGGCTGAGCCTGTGGGAGCTGGGGAACTTTTCTGCCCTGATGTTGTTTTCTGGACATGGACTAAGGCAGTGTCTCTCAACCAGGGGCATGTGTACCCCGGGGTATGCAGAGGTCTTCCTGGGGGTACAGCAACTCAGCTAGATGTTTGCCTAGTTTTACAACAGGCTACCTAGAAAGCACTAGCGAAGTCAGGACAAACTACAATTTCATACAGACAATGACTTGTTTATACGGCTCTATGTGCTATACCCTGAAATGGAAGTACCACACTTATATTCCAGTGGCTTTATTTGATAATTATATGGTGAATGTGAGCAATTGTTCAGTAACAGTGTGGCTGTGACACTTTTCTGTATTTTTAGGTCGGATTTTCCGAGCAAATAGTTTGTAAGTGAGGTGAAACTTGGGGTACACAAGACCAATCAGACTCCTGAAAGGGGGTACAGTCACCTGGAAAGGGGGAGAGCCATTGGACTAATGGACTCTGTTCTCCTGGAAGGGGCTGAATGCTTTACAGTGCCTTGACTGGAGAGTAGGCCGTGCTGCAATGCTGGGGCTTGCTATGAGGGCCCTGTTCCACGGTAATGAGTCCTGTAACACACCCCTTTGTCGCAAACACTCATGTCTTTATAGTCTTTATGTTTGGCATAAGACTTGTGGGAAATCAGAGGTGGAAATGACCTATCAAGTAATCCAGTCCATCTCCACAGTGCCCAAGGCAGGACTGAGCATAGAAGATGTCTAGAGACCTGGATTCTATTCCCAGATCTGCTGCTGACTCACTGGGGCTTTAGGCCAGTTACTTAACTGCTCTGAGCCTCGGTTACCCATTTATAAAAGGGAGAGGGGAATGTTACCTAGCTTTATAAAGCACTTTGACATCGGCAGGTGTCATTACTTAAATTGTAAATTCTTTGGACAGAGACTGTCTTTTGGTTCTGTGTTTGTACAGCGCCTAGCGCAATGAAGTCCTGGCCCCTCACTGGAGCTGCTAGACACTATCACAATACAAATCATCCTCATCGAATACAGCATTGGCTATGCAAACGCTAAGTGTCGCAGTACCAGTAGAAGCATATTTCCTAGTGCTTTGGCTTGAGGTACAGAACACTGCAGTCACTGCACGGATTATCTCCAATGGCAGAGTCTAATGGGATTCTCGGTTGGCTCTGACCTTGGACAAAAATACAGCATCACATCACAAAGCAGAGAGCACGTCTGTGAGCAGTGCGGGGGGACGATGTGAGAACAGTCAAGCTAAAACTGAACATGCTCTGCCCAGTTTGTCTGGTTCATTGACTTCATCAGTTTACCTTCTGCAGACATACGTCTCTCCTGATGCTTTAATAGACATTGCTGTGCTAATTGAGGATCCTTGTGTTTATTCCATATGCCAAGAGCAACTGTGTTCTCTCTGTCAGAATGGCTTTTGTTGTAGACTGAGAACAAAACGAAAGTCCTGGATCTACTCTGGCAGAATTCCCCCAAATATTCTAACCAGTTTTTAGACCCATTCAGCCACAACCAGTTTTAAAACTAGATGGAGCCATAGCACAGACCAGGCTTCGGGTGGCCTGAATCTGTTTCAGAACCACCTTCAGGAGAGAGCATCTGGTGTGTGTCTCTGTTACAGTCTGCACCACGTGGAAACCTGGGTGTGTGTTGCCTGGCGGGCAGTGGGAGGCAGAGATCTGAACCACAAAATGTAAACAAAGTAAACATGGAAAAACAGAGTGGAGAATGAATGAAGATCCATTCCCTGTCTCGCTGCTATGTTTACCACCAAGGCCGCCCCTGAAAGGCGAGGGTCAGGCTCCTTTCCCCCACCTCCCCCCACACGCTCTGTTGAATGGGGGTCCGGAGCTACTGAGCTGACATACCTTTGACAGCCCAAAGCAAGGGGAGGGTGTTACCCTGAGATGAAGTGCTGGACAAGGAGGGAGTTAAAAGCAGCGAACTAGCTTGTGTTGTCCCTAATCCCAGGTTTGGCAGCTGGTCTCCCCAGTGGCACTATTGTGCACACAGGCAAGAACCACTGGTTCCTCCTTCTTAGGAAAGCTGGGCAAACCAAGCCACGGGGAACGCTGGCTTCTCCTGAGCTTTGGTTGGTTACATGCCGCAATAAAAGGCGAAGTGGCTCTTTGTAGGGCACATTCCCACATAGCCCTCGCCCCCGCAGTGACGGCAAATGAAATCATCACAGCCCTTCTTGTACCTTACATGCCTTTCATCCCAACACCCTAGGCACATGTAACAAGCAACACACAAGCTACACTCGGGCTGCTCCGTCCACTTCTGGGGTGGAGTATGCAGGGGTTGAACGGCGTACAGCTACACTGTTCAACCGGTAGGGCCGGAGGAAAGCTCCAGCCCGCTGAAACCACAGTGGGAATTTAGGCAGAGGTAAATGCAGTTGGGAACCCTGCTTTCGCAATGCCGCTGAGAATCCCAACGGTTCGGTTTTACTTCTTACCCCAGAAACAGCACCTCCTACTCAGACCCCAGTTTAGTGCAGACTCGGAGCAGGGCACCGCGCTTGAATCACCGGAACTGACCCTGGGTTTCTCCTCTCGGGGTCTTTCCTTCGAATACTAGCCAGCCCCAGTCCTGCTCCACGGGGGAGAACATAGCCCAGGCTGGTATAGCAGGAGGCAGGTTTCCTACCTTTCGGCACAGTGTGTGAGGCACTATTGCCCTCTGCTGGCTGGAATAGGTTAGATCCATGTATTAGAACCGCTCTGTTCTCTTGCCCAGCTAGCAGACCTGGGTTTTGACCATCGTGTAGAAGCCTGCGTATTTGAAGAAGAAATCAGTTTATTCCCCATGCTATCTGTGTGCATTACGGCAGAAAACCATGGGGTCGGTGTATGTAGATGCCTATCAACCATTGCACCATCCTCTACAGCCTCTTGATTAGAGCTGGACGAGCTGGTTCTGAATCAAACTTGACCCAGTCGGGAATGATTCAGTCCAGCACAGTGTGAGCTGGGTCCGCTTGGGCAGTCAAAGGACTCAGGCCCGGCAGAGCTGTCAACCTCACTTGGCACGTAAACCTAGTCCACTGCAACGCAGGCGTCTAGGTCAGAATCAGAACTGGGGCTGCGGTCACCCTGCCCATGCTTAATCGCAGTGCATGCTTGGTGGGACACCATAGCATGGTCCCAAAGGCTGTGGTATGATACACCTGAACAAAGCTACGCTCTGGGAGGCAGCATGGGCCCTAGAGAAGGAGTGGGATTCAGAAGAGCTGGGCTCTGCCAGGGACCTTGGGCAAGTCACTTCCCCTCTCTGTGCCTCCATTTCCCCATCTATGAAACGGGGACAATGACCCTTATTCTCCTTGCTAAAACACTCTGAGCTCTACGGATGAAAGGTGCCATAGAACTATTACTGTGGCTGCCGCAGGCCTACGCGGTCAGGTACCATGCCTAAATCTGCAGAATATAGACTCCCCTGTCTTGTAGTGCCCCTGATGCTAAGACGTCTGCTCTGTCTGTGCATGCCAAGGCAGGGGGCTGCCCGCCGTGCCTACAGGCAGCACGGATCCAAACCCCTGCCTCTGTGGATTCCAGCTGAGCTCCAAAGCCTAGTGGACCAGAGCTGAGAGCTAAGTGAGGGCTTTTTGCTGAATTGTGAACTTGCCTTGCATCGCAGCTTCTAGCCACCAGGGGCCACTTGAAACTGCTCCACTGTCTGCTGCATCAGCAAAGAGCTCTGATTCCCAGGGGAGAGCACCTCGCTCAAGAGAAACACCCATGCCACTGCGCAGAAGGCAGGGGGCTCCTTCAAGGGGTATATCTCCGACGAAGCAGCCGGTGCTTTGGCCCACACGAGGTTGAACATGGTGTGGAGCTGTTGCCCTGCCTGATGTTTGCAGGCTAGTCTCCCTTGGAAAGAGTCTGGCTGCAAGAAATAGTCCCAATCTGCTTTTCCAGCCAATACAATGTTGCTGTTGGGACACAGGCAAGGTCTCTGTCAGTGCCGTCACTGCATGGCGGTATTAGTCACGACAGTGCAAACTGGCCTATATGTGGTTTCCCCCCCTAGGAACTGGATGGGAGCTGAGTCACTAAATCCTGCGCCACTCCTTTTAAACCTTGATTCACGCTGCCGGACAGTGAAGACCCCTCTGTCCAGAACACAGACAGCAGAGGCAAGGCTGTACAAGCTTTCCTGCACCCCTGGGTGCCTCTGCCCTGCAGGGATAGGCACTGAGGTGAGCAGATTGCGCAGCCTCTGTGCTCTGTTCAGTTTTTGGTTCCCTGCTGAGGCTCTCAAGGGAGCCAGCGCGGTAGCAATGCCCCTTGTGTTTTGGGCGGACCCTTGTCTATTAGCATCACTGCTGACACCTCTTTCACAGCCATCCGGTGGTGACCGGTTCTAGTCACCACTGACCTGAGCTAGATTTAAGTCAGCCAGCCCAAAAGAGCCAGTGATTTGGGAGCACAAGTCCCTTTGGCTTATGGTGTGACACATGCTCCTAAATCACCTAGGTGCTTTTTGGAAATCTCACCCCTAGACATGAGCTGGTGGAAGGATGGATCAGAAAAAAACCCAGCTGTAGTCAGTCCTCCAGGGTTAGTATCTATAACAAAGATGTAAAATAAGTTAGCAGCATCAGAAAGGGAATGGAAACCTGCAGCAAGGGCTTCGTCCCAGTCCTAGGATCAGCGAGCCCTCCTTCTAAAGACCTTCTCCCTCCTCTGTTTCCAAAGAACCCCCTTCTGTAGCCTTCCTCACAGAACCTGTGCAAGACCGCTGGACAGGTATTCACCCCTTAATCACCAGGACCTGTTCACACCTTCGCACCCTGTCAAAGCTTCCCTACAGCTTCTCCGATTACAAATCCAATGAGAGAGGCTGCGCTTTTGCTTTGCATGTTTAGGGGATAGTCTGGCAATTAGCCATGCAGCAGGTATGGGACTTCCCTTTGGTTTAATCAGCTGCGAGCTGGGTAGATGTACCCTGAAAGCCCATAAACATTTTGGTTTCATGCCTGGGGAAGGCTGGAGGGGCAAGAAGGGGGCTTGTGCACCAGAATAAACATTTCAGCAGCATCACTTAGACAGCAATGGCCATTGTCAGAAATCAACTGCTTGACAGGCTGCAGGTTCAGCTCTTGGCAGTGGGACAGATTCATTACTCTAATTGGAAAGGCAAATTGCCCCAGGTCCTGGGAGCTTTAATTAATTAGCAAAGGGATGCTTTGTAATGATTCTGTATTCTGATCATGCAGTTGACTCGACCAACCTAGAGAGAGGATCACCCGAATGTACTGGGAACCGCAGATGGGGCAGCCACACCCCCTTGCTGTGGTAGTAAAGGTGAGGCCAGAAAGAAGGGGCTGTGGCTGGGGCATATATAGACCAGGCTGACTCTTGGCTGTGTTTCCCGCTCCTTATGGGTGTTGCAGCAAGATGTAAGTTAGAGCAGCCGTCAAGCTGCTCTACCATGGCACAATAGGACCTGCCTACCCAGAGCAGCATCTGGATCAGGGCAGTGCAAAAATGAAGACTCTGTCATTTTTAATCCCCAGCCCAGACTCTCACTCTGTGCAGTTGAGCCCTAGCTCAGAATCTGGCCCTAACACACCACTTAGAGATATAAGACCTAGAAGCTTCAGTAATACCCTCTGCATTGTCTTCTGAACTGGCTGGACATGACCAAGACTCCCTGAAATGTCCTTTCCCAGCATCCACCAGTTCTCAGTAAAAACTCCCAGGCTGTCCGTGTCTCAGGCATTTCAAAGCCCCGATGCGGGATCTACGCAGGACGTGACCAAGAAATCCCGAGCCCTGGGTGGGGAGGAAGTGGATTAACCCCTTCCGTGCTGACATGTGCCCGAGACACACACCCCTTTAGAAACACACAGAGTACGGCGATGTGAAGCCGTCCCTTCTCTTTCCCAGTAGTGGCACCTGAAAAGCCCTTTGCCGCAGTCCATGCTGGGGCTTAAGGGAGTGAAGTCTGTACCAGAGCGTGACACAGACGACAGATTCGTCTTAGTCTGAACCATAGAATATCAGGGTTAGAAAGGACCTCAGGAGGTCATCTAGTCCAACCCCCCGGCTCAAAGCAGGACCAATCCCCAATTTTTGCCCCAGATCCCTAAATGGCCCCCTCAAGGATTGAACTCAGAACCCTGGGTTTAGCAGGCCAATGCTCAAACCACTGAGCTATCCCTCCCCCCATCCCCTAGAAGAATCCAGTAGCTATGACATCATTTCCAGCCTGCGTGTTAACCCCTAATCATAATATCCTGGCCCTGGCCTGTAAGAAATCAGCATTTGCCTATGGTTACTACCCAGAGGTACCTGAGAAAACACCGTTTTCTGGTATGCAGAGTGTGGACAGCAGCTGCAGTAAGGTGGTATTGTCAACATTTGCCGTAGCTGGCAGCTCTAGCAGTCTTGGTCACCAAGGAGATCTTAAAGGGTTTTAGATGCCGGGAGCCTCCCACCATCTCTGTGAGCTAGGGGGAGATCCTTATCCCCATTTTACAGATGGGAGACTGAGGCACAGAGCAGAGAAGTGAATTGCTAATTGGGTTTCAGGCTTAGTTATAGTGTTTTGCCCGGCTTCACTTTTCTCCCAAGATAGGGGTGATATGACTGAATAACCAGTCTGAGAACAAGTTAGCAGCCTGCCCCCTCCAGCCAGGCTTCCATTGTTGATGATTATGGGTTACTGGAGAACTGCAAACCAGATCCTTTCCAATAAAGACACACTTGGTCCTCTACCCAGCCCATAAAACTACTGATCCTGCTTCCGATAAAGTCAATAGCAAAGTGCCCATTGATTTCCATGAGAGCAGGCCAGGGACCCATCAGAATCAAGACTCTCCTTTGGAAACTATGGGAGGGTTCATTGACTCCAAGAAGTTGCTATTTAATAGTGCCCCACCCTCCAGCTCGCTAACCAGCTATTGAGAACTTGTTCAGAAGAAGCAATGAATCTGGCTTGTATTTCATTGGCTGCATATGTTGTCACCTGGTATCCTGCCGGGTGGGAAGTTGTACGGGTGGAGCTTTGGGGGCAGGTTTGATCAGCAACCAAGAACTAAATTAACTTCTGTCAGTGAGTGCAGTTGTGCCTTTTGAATTCACCTTGGGCCTGCTGGACACATACTCCAAACCCAACCCCACCAGGACCTACCTGGCCTGTTGCCACAACACTACTCCTCCCCACAGTCCCAGTTCCTTGGCAATCGCTGACCAGCTGCTTGCTGCTCTTTGGCCAATGGATTCCATTGCAGTGAATTCCTGTAACCAAAAAGAAATAACTGCTGTCCTGCACCCACCAATACTAAACCCAGTGAAGCCTCGTGACCATGCAGTGCACTGCAGAAAGTCTTTGTAACAGACCACTGGCCCTTTACGGCTCTGGCCTAGCTCAGTATTCCTGTTACATGGTCTTAGGCCGTTTAAATAGGCCAGGTGTTCTGGAGGGATGGCATTCCCGGGTGGGGGCATATGATTGAGAGTGAAGCCTGCTGGGAGAGGAAGCAGGATATAAAGGATAAGCCATTTCCTCAGCAAAGTGGGAGTTACAGGGATAAGTAATAGCTGGATGAAAGACATTTCTGGTGTCTGAGGAAGCTTCAGAGTAAGGTGTGGAAAGGAGGCGGTTTCCTGTGCACGTATTGGGACAGAGTCTCTATATTAACAGAACCTTCCCTCCTGGGATCTGTTTTATTTTGTATCTCCAGTTGTGCTAAGCAGGTGAACTGAGGCTAAGTAGCTTTCCTACAATCTTCCCCTTTCTCCTTAGGCTTCTTGGATGCCATCAAGTCAGGGCATTAGTTACTTGACTGGTCTCTTCTCTGGGATCCTTGTTTCTTCCTTGGTGAAATAGCAATATGATGGCAGGTCAGTATCTCCATCCGTGTGAGTAATATCTATCTACTGCTTCTTGGCATTGTTTTTGTGCTCCTCTTGCTAAAGTTTATTGCATTTCATTTCATAGAATCCTTAAAGCTGCCAGAGTCTCAAGCCAGCCTTTTACTTTAGCCATATTAATTCTCCTGTGTCAGGCTTGCCTTGTTGGTTTAATTGCACATTCTTTTTCTGCCTCCCTTCTGCAAATTCAGCCTCAATTTTTCTTCCAGTTTTTCAGGGATGCAGGGCGGGGCTGGAACCATTTTTATATTGGAGGTGCTGAGAGCCATTGAACCAGACTGTAAACCCTGCATATGATGGAAACCATTTCAAGCCAGAGGGTGCTGCAGCACCCCTTGTTCCAGCACCAATGGGGGGAATGACTATGCCATTGGCTGACCCAAGGAAAGCACTTATTAAAACCCACCTCCTCTGAAAGAGGAGTCAGATCTTCCCAGGGACCAGTCTTCTGCCATTCTCCCTAGCAAAGAAAACGTGAAATATCCTAACAGAGATGAAAAAACTTTGCACTGAGAGATCTTTTTCTAGGCTTGCCCAGACAGGGCGAAACTCATGCCAAGACCTCTGTCAGCAGACCCCAATATGAGAGGAGCAGGTCTGCTTTTTCATAGAATCATAGAAGATTAGGGTTGGAAGAGACCTCAGGAGGTCATCTAGTCCAACTCACTGCTCAAAGGAGAACCAACTCCAACTAAATCATCCCAGCCAGGACTTGGTCAAGCCGGGCCTTAAAAACCTCTAAGAGGTTTCCTATGCCAATTCATTATTTCTGGCTGTTGTAGGCAAGAAACATAATGTTTTCTTTCTGACCTCTGGGTCCAAGACCAGTGCTGGGCAAAGTTTAGTCTCCAAGTGTAGGGTAGGGTGTGAGAGAGTGCACCATTCTGACCCCTCTTCTTACCCTTGACCTCCGCTTCAGTTCTGACATGGCTTCAACAACTGATGGCTCACACTCTGCTAGAGTTGGAGATGACCACTTCTTGGGCCTGGAAAGCTGGTGGGTTCCAAGCTGCTTTTGAATGGTGTAATGTGTTGGTTTCAAGATATAGGAGCTTGTTCAAGAGCGGCTACTAAAAGCATGCCAGAATTGAAGTGGAATGGGGAGAAGTACCACAGAAACTAGGGTGATGTGATTTTTAAGGTTTGTGATCTAGTGGGCTGAATTCTGCTCTGACCAGACACTTCAAAACATGGCCTCTGGTTTCTAATGCTTGGGGTCAGTTCTTGGCCGTACACTATTTAACACTTTTTTGACAATGACCTGGAAGAAAACACAAAATCATCACTCATCAAGTTCGCAGATGACCCAAAAATCGAGGGAGGGGTAAATAACGAAGAGGGCAGGTTACTGATTGGTACAGTGATCTGGATCACTTGGTAAGCTGGGCCCAGGCAAACAGGGTGCCTTTTGATAAGGCCACATGTAAAGTCGTACATCTACAAACAGAGAATGTAGACAATTCTTTGAGGACTCTATCTTGGGAAGCAGTGACTCAGAAAAGGACTTGGGGCATCATGGTGGATAATCAGCTGAACATGAGCTTCCAGTTCAATGCTGTGGCCAAAAGGGTTGATGCAAGCCTTAGATTAACAAACATGGGACTACTGAGAAGGAGACTATATGGCATTGGTGCCTCAGTTTCCCCATCTATGAAATGGGGACAATGACCCTTATTCTCCTTGTTTAGTCTCAAGCATCCTAGAGACTGCTGCTAGAATACTGTGTCAAGTTCTGCTGCTCAGCGTTCAAGCAGGATGTTGATAAATTGGAGCAGGCTCAGAGAAGAGCCACGAGAATGATTAAAGGCGTGGAAAAGATGCCTGGTTGTGATAAACCCAAGGAGCTCAATCTGTTTAGCTTAACCAGGAGAAGGTTCGGCGGTGACTTGATCACAGTCCTTATGTATCTACCTGGGGAACAGAAAAATGTTATAATAGAGGGCTCTTCAATCTAGCAGACGCAAATATAACAAGATCCAAAGGCTGGAGACTGAAGCTAGGCAAATTCGAACTGGAAATAAGTCTCACATTTTTAACCGTGAGGGCAATTAACGATTAGAACAATTTATGGAGGGTGGTTGTGCATTTTCCATCGCTAACCATTTTTTAATCAGGATTGGATCCCTTCCTAAAAGAGATGTTCTAGTTCAAACAAGAATTAATTAAGGGAAGTCCTATGGCCTGTGTTATAGAGGAGGTCAGACGAGAGGATCACATTGGTCCCTTCTGGCCTTAAATCTATGAATAAGGATCAGTGCTCAAAGTGGGGTGAAAAGGGCAGACAAATGTGCCTCAGCCTATAGCCTGTCTGAAGAGGGTGTTAAAGTTAGCGAATGAAGGGAAGAGCAACATGAGCCAATGAAACTGGAAAACCTTCCCAGCCCTACCCTGGCCCTCTCTGGGCAGGGCACCGTTCCTTCACACTACCTCCTGGGCTGTGTGATTCACTGAGGTTCCAATTCAGAAAAATACTGCAGTGTGTGTCTTAAGCATATTCTTAAGTGCTTGGAATAGGGGTGGGCTGCTGAATTGGGGCCTAAAATATGGGGAAATAATAATAATTTAAAAAAAATAGGGCAAGAAAGACTTGGTGCCTCTTTGTGTCCTAGGTGTGTGTGTCTGACCTGCATCAGGGGGTGTACGGAGGTCTGTAGTCAGTCATGCATGTTTGACTACAGCTATGGTTTTCAGAGTTCATCATTTTTAAGATCTTAACCGAGATTGGTTTGCCTTGTATATGGCCTGCCTCCTCAGTGAGGATTATGTGTCTAAACATGTCTGGAGCTCTGGGAGCAGCTGTTTTTGAGCTGCTGACAAAGAAACCTTTATGAACACAGAAAAATGAGGATTTTTTTTTTTAACAGCCGTGTAACTGGGAAACTGCTTGACTTAAAAAACATAATATATATTTCCCTTGGGATCCGCGAGTATGCTTGATTCTCCACTGCCTTACACCTGTGCACAAAGGAAGTGCAACACTACTAGATCCGGGGGAGGACGGGGACAGGACTGGGGACAGACCATTTTGTACCAGCCCTGCATTGGTGTAAATGACAGGGGAGAGCATGGCCTTATAAATTGTAATGGACAGAGTTCATTCCTAGTATGTCTCCATTGACTTTGTGGATGAATTTAGCCACTTCTGCCCTTCTGCCTATGGTGATGAGAATCATTTCAGAGAGCCCCACCACTCTGAATGTTGCATCATCCGTGTCGCGAGGTTCTGCTCTCCGAGAGCTAAAGATGCGAATCCTGCAGAGGCTGCAAGACGTGGTGTATTATGGGCGGGGGGAGGAGGAGGGGCGGCTCTGGCGCAGTCAATCCTCATTTTCTTAAAACAATTTCACAAATGAACCTTCTTGGAGCCAGGGACAGACAGCGAGAGCCTGAGTCAGATGGGCCTAATGGACAGGGAGTAAATTCACTGGAGCAATTCGTTTAATTGAAAGGGGCTGCCGAAGGGTGCCAAGAAGTGTGGGAATGCGCTTTCCCCTGACAGGCCCGAAGTAGACAGCATAATATATGGAGTCTTGGCTCCCCGAGCCCTGTTGCACTTACAGCGATGTGTTCGGCTCCTTGGCGCTCTGCCCACTCCCTGCGGTAAAATGAGACATTCCTAACTGGGCAGCCACACCTCGCCTCGACTCCCCGCTCCCTCTGTGTCCTGCAGGGGGAGCCCATGTGCACACCTGCTACAAAATGGCACTCACCCCCCCCCCCCAACTCCCCCCCACCCCGCCTGCTAGAGGCAGTCAGCTGCAACATCCAGCTTCTAAAGCCTCCAGCTGGTGGGTGGTCTCCAGGGTGAGAGTCCTGGGGGCCAAGATTGGATATCTTTGGTGGAGGGCCCTCTGCTGGGGAACTCCCTGCTACTGGAGATCAGGATGAGCCTCTGGCCAGGCCTACTCTGAAATTGAGGGGCGTGAGTGCAGCAAATGTAGACCTACCTAAACTACTTTAATCTGGATCATACCTCCTGGTTGCTGTGTAGACATACACTGTATCTGGCCGTGTTTAGGACATATTGCAAGACTACATCTCTTTGTGCAGCTACCCTCGCACCTACACTAACAGAGCTATAGGGTTCTCCAGCAATGTTCTCCTGGGAGCAATGTGAACCGCTAAAAACAGGGAGGGTGCAAGAATTTAGTTCTTAGTTGGGATGGGATCCAGTGTGGCTTTGAGAGACCAGGGAACTGGAGGATGAGGTGGGGTAGAACAGTAGGTTAGTGCACTGGCTTTTCAGTTCTGGAGTCTTAGGGCTTGTCTACACAGTTAATCCCTGATTAACTCCTGGTGTGGACGTTCTGATTCCAGAATAAACATGGGATTAAGTTAATTTGGGATGAGGAACTTTTATTATTAATATTATTTGTATTATTGTAGTGCCTAGGCTGTGTCATAGACCAGGACCCCATGGTCTTGGCGTGGTTATTCCAGAATTAGAGTGTCAACACGTGGAGTTAGCCAGGAGTAGTTAAATTCACTTTCAATTCATACCCTACCTTATTTCAGATTAACTTTTGTGTGTAGACATGCCTTTCAGCTTCACTCTTGGCTTGTGTCATGGTTGAAATGAGTTTGGTGTCTCAACCAGCTACTCCTAAATGGATATCTGGCCACACCATTCAACCACTACATAACCCTTAACTAGATGGATGCCGCCGGTTGGCAGAGACCCAAACTGAGATGCATGGGGCCTGATTCACCACAGTAGCAGAGGGGATGCACTCTGCACCCAAGTGGGCATTTCACCTTGGAGTGGAGTGCGGGGGCCAGGCAGTGTTTGCCCAGATGTAGCTTGTGAGGAGGACTTCACTTTCTTGGCCCTGGCCATTAACTCTTGGGATTGTGGTGGCTCCCTGTACGGAGCAGCTTTGGGATATTTTGGCAATGAAGGCAGCTATCCTTCCCACACATTCCTGAGCAGCACATTCATAGCTGATGCTAGATTTCAGGGGTGATGCCCTGGACCGTTGATCTAAGAGTGGTCAGATTCCACATGGCTGACTGTAGGCAGGGCGAGTTTCCAGCATGCTGTGACTGGAGGTGATGGATACAGGAAACAGTCCAGATGTATCCCCTTTGTGGGGTTTGCCTCTATTATTTGTCTAAGAATCCAGAAAAACCACAGCCTCGGCCAAAGCTTTCTCCCTAAGCTTGGTTGTTCCCTAGAGTTTTCCCTGCTGAAGATTTTCTCCTAGCCTCTTGCTCCCTCTGCCTCAGAGAGTGGCTGCCCTTAGTCTCTTAGATTGGAGCTAACTGGACACACCTGTTCTAGACACAGGGTGATTCAGCAAAATGCTTCTGCATCTCTATGCAAAGTTGAACCTCTGACATCAAGAGGCTGTGACAGAAGAACCCTGTTGTAAATGCAGTCAGTCCGCCATAAAAACAGGCTACGCCAGCCCCAGTGAGTCTGGAACCTCTGTGGAAAGCGAAAACCCCATTTTGGTTGGAAAACTGACACCCAAAAGAGAAAGGGCTAAGGGCTCCTTGGAATTATAATTTTTGGTTACTCTCTAAGGTGCCACAAGTCCTCCTTTTCTTTTTGCGAATACAGACTAACAGGGCTGCTACTCTGAAACACAAATAAGGTTCTGTGAGGATGAATACTTCCTGGTGCAATGTTTCCTGTTCACCAGGAGATGGCACTGTACCTCCCATCAAGTATAGGCTGGGGTCTATAGCAGGTCCAGAAATGCATTGCTATTACCAGCAGGAGAGTGAGTTTGTGTGTGTATGGGGGTGGGGGGGATGTGAGAAAACCTGGATTTGTGCAGGAAATAGCCCAACTTGATTGTCATGCACATTGTGTAAAGAGTTGTCACTTTGGATGGGCTATCACCAGCAGGAGAGTGAATTTGTGGGGGGGGGGGGTGGAGGGTGAGAAAACCTGGATTTGTGCTGGAAATGGCCCACCTGATGATCACTTTAGATAAGCTATTACCAGCAGGACAGTGGGGTGGGAGGAGGTATTGCTTCATATTCTCTGTGTATATATAAAGTCTGCTGCAGTTTCCACGGTATGCATCCGATGAAGTGAGCTGTAGCTCACGAAAGCTCATGCTCAAATAAATTGGTTAGTCTCTAAGGTGCCACAAGTACTCCTTTTCTTTTTGCTCTAGAACAGTGGTTCTCAACCAGGGGTATGTGCACCCCTGGGAATATGCAGAGGTCTTCCGGAGGATACATCCACTCCTTTAGATATTTGCCTACATTTACCACAGGCGACATAAAAAGCCCTAGCAAAGTCAGTACAAACTACAATTTCATACACTGACTTGTTTATACGGCTCTATATACTATACACTGAAGTGTAAGTACAATATTTATGTTCCACTTGATTGATTTTATAATATGGTAAAAATGAGAGGGGGGCAATTTTTCAGTAACAGTGCGGCTGTGACACTTTTTTGTATTTTTATGTCTGATTTTTGTAAGCAAGTAGTTTTTAAGTGAGGTGAAACATGGGGGTACGCAGGACAAATCAGACTCCTGAAAGGGGTACCATAGTCTGGAAAGATTGCGAACCACTGCTCTAGAAGAGGAAGTCTCTGCTGGAACTGTCCCTGGCTATTTCAGCTGGTGAGGTGCCGCTGGCAAAGCAGGGCAGGTGTACAGTGTAGGTGTTTTCCCCCCTTAGAGCTGTTTGTTTAAAACCGTAGATTGTAAAAGACACAGGGCACAACGCTAGATCGGGTTTTGCAATACACACAATCCTCAATTATCCTAATGGGCTGGGGATGAGGAATAACCTTAGGTAATGGGCTTTCCGCGAACCCAGGGACTTGCTAAATAGGTAACATGTGCCAGGGGACATGACCGTGCTGCAGACAGTGCAGGCTCCATTCGCTCAAATCCTCTGCTATCTTCTGGAGAAATGGCACTATTCCAGTCCCTGGGCCTGGCTGCAGCTGAGAACTAGGCCCCTCGACACTGCGCTGGTAACCAACCGTTCGCTGCCCCTTTGCACCCAGCGAGCGGTAATGCTTTAAGCCAAGGGGGGAAGACATCCGGTCTCCAGCGGATTTTTATCAGTGATGTCTTTAATCACCACGGCTCTTTGAGCCTCACAATGCTGGTCTCCTTTAGTGTTTTGAGGGCTCCTTTCCTCCTAGCAGCTGGAACAGGGTGTGGTGGGGAAGGATGGCCTAGTGGGTAAGGAGCCAGGCTAGCACTAAGGTGAGCCGAGTTCAGTTCCCTGCCCTAGTACAAATTTTCCTGCATCACCTTGGGCAAGTCACTGAACCTCTTTGTTGCCCATTTATAACAAGCTTTAAACCCATCCGCGTGTAAATGGGGCTGGCAGAGAAGTTCCACCTCCCAGAGCTGAGGGGCTCAGATATTGCAGTAGCAGGGCCATCCAATTGCTTTAGATAGACTGGGATTCAGATCATTCCAAACAATTTTATTGGCACGATTAAACCCAGGGTGCAATAGGACTTAGGCACCTAAACACCTTTGAGGGTCTGGCCCTGGGCCTCTGAGAGAGGGGAGGGCTGGCCTGGAGGGGTGGCAGTTTGTCTCTACAGCTCAGCCCCAGCGCAGCGGCAGGCAGCTGGATCGCCTGGTGCTGACTCGGTCCTTTCTCCCAGGGTTTTTCCCCCCCTCATCACTTTCTGAGGCAAATGGACTTTAGATTTGGATTGAAACCTCTGCAGTGGATGCTGCAGACAGAAGCCACAGAAAAAGGATCGTTCCCCAGAGAGCTCAGTGGGGGCCTCTCTCCAGCCAGCTGATGGGTTCCGGGAGGCCATTTATCTTTCCTGCCACTCAGTTCCTCCTTGGCCAAATTACTGGATTAAATTAGACCACCTGCAGGGAGGGCAGGTGGTTAGAGCAAGAGAAAACAGCTGGACTCCTCAGAGCTTGCTTGGGGTGTATGGAATCCCCAGAGAGGCGGCATCCATTTTGATTTGAACTGGTCTTCAGTGCGTTTGATCCGGTTTACTTCCCTCACTGGGATGGATAACGCTCACATGTTGCCTCATCTATTGCAGGCTAAAGGGGGTATTTTGCTTCTGCAAGACAATGCAATCCAGGTGCAAACTTGCTTTTATTCAAGAGCTGTCCTGACCATTTTACTTGGAGTGAGAATTCCTAGGAACAATTTCTCATTACATTGGGGCCCTATCCCCTACGGCAGGAGACACGGAGCAGCCTCAGAAACGGGTCTCCTGCTCTCCCTCATCAGATCCTGACACCTCCTAGGTGTCATAGGGCGCTGTCCAGGTTTGTCCAGAGAACTCCCATGGTTTTGCATGTGGCCTGACCACCTCCTGATCCCAGGCGCAGGTGAGACAAGTGATGGGGGAAATCCCAGATAACGGATTTGGACAAGTGTCACACTGCAGTGGCAAATATTCATCCTGGTTGCATCAGCTGAAAACTAGCCTGATCCTCTCTAGTTTAACTATCAAATTTGGCTGCTAGCCCTAAGTCCTGGGCAAGAGACTGTGAGGCTAGGTCCCTGGTTCAGATCCAGCTCAGGAAGGAGTGAGAATTGTTACCAGCTGGGTGAATTAAGTTAAGTGGGTCTCAGCCCAGTTCCCAGGAGACGTGTATCCATGCCACAAGCAAACCCACCATTGCAACTGGCCAGCTCAGTAGAAGCCAAGGATTAAAATGGATTACTCCTTCATCCTGAGACGAGACTGGAGACACATTGGTTTGTGCTGGTGGAAACAATCGCTCTGCCACTGTCCTTGTTCCGTGGCTACGAGAGGGACTTCAGTCTTTAGGGCTGGCTATTGAGGACCTTCTCCTGACTGGCATGAAAATCATTCCAGAAATTGACCTGCTGGTTTCAACATTCCACATACAGCTACAGGAGGCCTCTAGCTACGAACACCCGCAGAATCTAGTTTATTTGGCTGCACGTGAGCTGCAGCACTGAGCAAAGGAGCTTCGGTGTAAGCACCTCGACATTTGCTGCGCATGTGGTGGGTGGCGTTTTTTGGGTTTTGTAATAGCTCGATTGTTTCTCTGTCCCGGCCCCCACACAGCAGAATTAGGACATAAATGGAGGGGCCAGCAGGTGACACTAAGATAGTTTGTTCATTTCACTTATTAATTGTTCCTTATGATATTTCCCAGCACTGGTTCCCTCTTGCCTGGTGCAAGTAACATCCCCTGTCTGGTAACTCACCCAAGGCCAGGGCCTGCATTAGGGACAGCGCTGATAAGGGAAGGGATGAGGAATCCTGACAATGCAGCTACCCTGTGCACTAGCCTGGGCAGCTGGCATAGCCCCCAGGTGGCTGACTAATGCTTAGGGGTGGGGCTCTCTAATGGCTTGGGTGTGACAATGCAGAGCTTGAAGCTCAAGGCTGAATGATTTTGAACCTCCTGGGACTTGCAATGATCTCTAAGGTGCCACAAGTCCTCCTTTTCTTTTTGCGAATACAGACTAACACGGCTGCTACTCTGAAACATACTTTATTACTCCATATCTATATTGCGGTGGTGCCCAGAGGCTCCAATCAGGACAAGAGACCCTTCGTAAGACCTTGTCGAAACACGCAATTGCACTGAATTCACTAAAAAGGTGACTTTTTTTAAATACCAACCAATGTAGTTAGACTGGTGCAGCGTTTGTGTGTTCCTGTGCTCATGGCACATGCTAAAATAGAACCAGTTTCAAAAGAACCTGCAAACAGAGTCCAAGGCTTTACCCTACCTTGACGCCAAGTGCCACAACGATATTTGAAGAATGTCACGTCAGCTTATTTTCTGGTATTTTTCCGTATTCCATGTGTGTTGCCCTGCTGCAGTTTTGTCAGACAAACTATAAAGAACGCGCGCTGGCTATGAGTGGAAATATACAAAGACTCAGTGTGGAACAGGAGAAGAGCCGTGTCAGGATGAAGGATGGGTCTGTGCCACTGGGACAGCGTGCTGCCTTGGGCATTTCTTCTCATAGCCAGGAATCCAAGGCGCGCCTCACTTCTTCCATGGACAAAAGCAGTGAAGCCTGGAGGTGCCAGCTGCCTCTGGGCTCCCACAGGCCACCGCCAGCTCCATCCAGGGACTGCAGACACCGTATTTGATGGAGAAACCTGCTGACCCAAGTCTTCAGTGGTTTGAGCCTGCTAAACCCAGGGTTGTGAGTTCAATCCTTGAGGGGGCCATTTAGGGATCGGGGGCAAAAATTGGGGATTGGTCCTGCTTTGAGCAGGGGGTTGGACTAGATGACCTCCTGAGGTCCCTTCCAACCCTGATATTCTATGATTCTATGTTGGAGAATCACAAAGCGTGCTCAGCGAAAGGCCCTCTCCAGGGGGTAGGCTGCAGTAACTCTTGGATAACTGGCTGGGAAGAAGGGGGCAGTGTCAGATTAGGTTCTGGCCTAGTTAGTAATAATGGTTTACATGTCTCTAGCATCATCCATCCAAGGGACCAGTGAATTTTGCCTCCGAATCCATCCCCCTGAGAGAGGATCACTGACAGCATCTCCATTCTACAGCTGGGCAAAGGGAGGGGCTGTAACTTGCTGGGGAATAGAACCTGTGTTTCCTGCTGCTTGAGGGCTGTGCCTTAGTCACAAGCCACACTCTCTCCCTCTGTGCCGATATCACCTCTGGTAAGAGGGCTGGGCACAGGCATCTGGGCTGGGAACAAGGGTTGACTGCCAGTTTCCTGGGGTCTCCTCTCTTCTTGGGACATCCTGTTCCCTGCTTTCATTCTGACCAGGTCGCATGTGCGGTTCAGTATTAGGGGTCTAGATGGCGAGGGGTCTGCCTCAGTGTAAGGGCAGCTGGAGGTTAGACCTCGTTTTAGATATACCACAGGCACCAGAAGGGGGCAAATACCTTCCCTTCAGCCCAGCTGGGAGCTGTGCAGTCTCCCCCTGTCGCCCCGCTCAGATCACCCGAACTCAGAGGAGGAACAGCTACAGCTTTGCAAAGCCAAGGCTCCCCTATCCTGATCATCAGCTGCCCCACAGGCAGGCCAGATGATTCCTGCCTGTGAGTACAAGCAGCTGAGTTTCCCGAGGGTGTTCTCGCCATCTCCTGGCAAGGACAGTCAGTTCTCACCTGTGCCCACTGCCGTGCCTCTCCTTCTGCAGAGTCGGAGGGGCTCTGCCTCCTGGAATCAGGCTCCTGCCAAACTAACCAAGAAATCAGATGAACATCAGGGCTGGGACAGTGCCCCAGGGACCGTGCTCTCGCCCGTGGCACCTCCATGTCCCTGGGGGTCCCCTCCGAGCTCAACGTTGAAGCCAGGCAGTAGTCTGTTTTTTCTCTTTGAAGTAGGAAGGCCCTAAGGAGTGAGGGCAACAGGAGCCTTCTGGGGGGGAGGCATGGGGAAGAACCTGGCTCCACCATTGGATGGCGCTCGCACTTCCTCTAAGAATGTATGAGACCAGCACAGAGTTCGAGTTGCGACACGCACAAGCCAAGGGCCAAAGAAACTGAAATCAATGAGGGGAGCTTCTGTTCTCTTCTGGGGTGTCCAACTTGGGGCCCCTTAGAGGGCCCAGTTTTCAGAGGCCACGTGCGTGGCACTTCCTGGAGATCAGGCCCCTGGGCACCCAAAATGAGTAGTCACTTCTGAAGTGTTGACCTTGGGTCCTAGCAACAGAGAGTGAAGAGCCAGAGAGCGGAAGGTGCGGACTGAACCCACGCTGGCCTCACCCAGCCAGCTGGGAAATCCCTTGAGCTGTTGCTGGGACAGCGGGCAGAGGAGGCTATAATTCAAAGTGGCAACAGCGGCCAGGAAGAGGTTAATTCCCTCTGAAAATGTGTGTGTGTGTGTGTGTGTGTGTAATAATGAATGCTGGAAAAAGCATTAGGGGCTTGCAGTGCATGGTGATATCGCCCCTGCATTGGCTTCCTTTATCTTGGCACCAGTAGGCTAAAATATTTCCTAGTTATGCCATGTGAGTGTTCAGAAAATTGATTTTTTTCTTCAAGTACAAAAAAAAAAAATCTTTTAAGAGGTGGTAGTTTTTAGTGCTTTCCTCCCTCCCCCAGTAATGGGACCGGCAACAGCTGCATTAACAGTTTGGATAAAATTCAACACAAAAGCTTCTATCTCCCTCCCAGTCTGGCCCAATAAATCCTGCCTTTCACTATGAAACGGATTCTGGCAACTCCCCTTGGGTGCATGCACGTTCCAGCCCCGCAGCTCAGCTGAGCACTTCAAACTTTTTGTAAGGGGACTCCAGTGTCTGGGGGGCCAGTGGCAGAGCTCCAGCATGGCAGCAGCTTCGCAAATCTTGCCCAGTGCCCGAAAATGGGATTCTCAAACCCTCTGTTTTTTCTCGCTCATTTTTTGTGTAAATACAAATCCTGCATGCCCTGAATCTTAATCTCGTCTCTTTCGACTTGAAACCTGCTTCCCAGAACCCTCAATGTTTTTTCTGTTAGACAGAGGCTCCCAAATGCAGGGGTTTTTTTTCCTTTGTGATGTCTGCCAACTTGGCCATCAGATGCTGAGGCAGCTGACCTAACCCTCCAGCAAATCTCTATGTATCTCCTCCTACAGCCACAGCTGGGCCTTGGTGATCTGTGCAGAGTCTGTTGTCAGAGCAATTCAGTCCTAAGGGCCTTGCACCATTTAAGGCCTGTTGAAGATCTCCAAGTAGGGCTAAAGTGGGACCAAAGTGGTGCATTGTGCTGTCTCCTCTGCACGGGTTTCACTTCTTCCATTGATATGAGGGACAAATGGTAACATAGTCACCCGAGCTGTCAGTAAGGACCAACGGGCTTTGAAGTTGAGAGACTGGCAGGATAATCAGGTTGACACCATCTCTGTGGCCTGCCTTGCTCCCATCTGCCTCTGTGGAACTGATCTAAGGGGCCACGGGAGAACTTGACCGGGGCAGATGCACCATGGAACGGTCACCCAGGCACGCACCTTAGCGGGAACTCTCTGCAGACCACCTGAATGGAGCTCGTGGACCACTCTTGGTCTATGGAACACTGTTTGAGACCCTCTGGCCTAGAGCATACCACTAGGGAGAGTCTGGGTGGTGGGGTAGCTTCTGGCTCTTCTAATCTGTACTAGGGCCACTCCACCTTCTCCCAGAGCAGCTCAGAATCCCAAGGGCACAAAGGTGGCTTAAAACCACCTTTGCTTCCTCACCCCCGCCCCCTTCCTCCTATTTGTGTCTCCAGTAGAGCAGTGGAGGATCCCAGGACATATGGGTGTTTTTTAAGCTGGTGGGTTTCCTTCGGGTCTGGATCACTCAGAGACTCAAGCAGGGGGAGGGTGCAGAGGTTAGGGCATCAAGCTTCAGTGGCAAGTCTCGCAGTTGTGATATTTTAATGTCAAAACCCAATTACGAGCATGCTTCCAGCGTGGCAGCCATCGGCATCACTCAGAAACCAGCCGGTTTTCAATGGGCACGGGGATCTGTGTTCACTCAGAAGCTGGGTGTGCCGGATTTTAGCAAGTGATGCTAGTACCGGGCTGCCATGAGTGGAGGAGATTGCATATATCTGATCTTCTAAAGGATGCTTGGCTCTAGCCTGTAGCATATATCCTCCATTACCATTAAAACAAAACAAATTCACTTGGAGAAATAATCTGGGTCCTTTCCTCAGCAGGTGCAAATTATTGTTTTTATTGACTTCAAAGGAGCTATGCCCAGTGACACCAGCTGAGGATCTGCCTCTCTCTTTCTACCTCAAATGTAAAAAGCCTTAATTTTTGGTTTCTATTTTATAAAAAAAAAAGAAGAAGCAAAAAAGCACCGCAGTTGCGCTTTCTCCCCTGCTCATCCAATCTGTCTCCTTACTGCTTTCAAATGCCTTTTAAAAATTCCTCGCGATGTTTTACGGAAATCCATTTTCCGAGATGCAGCAAAGAGGGGCAGTTTTATGTTACAGTTATTAGCCAACGACAAGGTAAGTAACTCAAAGAAGATTGATCACCCAACTAAGCCTTTTTACTTTCCCAATTAATCCTGGCATAATTGTAATAAATTCAAGTGGGGGAGTAATTAGATTTGAACGGACCTTGCTTCCCTTTGCTGTGGAATGTCCGGTGTAATAGATAGAGACATTTCTCCTGGAAGTGGCCTGGGGAAACGTCCAGTGAGTTGGGATTTCTGGAAAAAAAGATAGATGTCAGGGGATTGCATTCACTTTTTTTTTTTTTTTCCTCAAGGGAGAACAGATTTATGCCATCAATCCACATTAAGAAGCCTTTGTGGTTACACAGAAATCCAGCAGGAGTAATACAATTAGCCCTATGCACTTTTTAATTAAAAACAGAAAATTCAGTGTGAATTTCAGGGCAAATGATTCTCCATTTAAAAGAATCATTGTGAATCATTTGATACTTTTGCCCCTGAGTCAAAGGGTCATTGTGGGTTTAAATCCTAACCTAAGAGCTGGGTTTACTCCTCTGATGACACTGCAGTGTAGTGTGTGTTGTGTGCTGTATTGCTAGACACCACCACAATTCTCATATAGGGCATTAAATCAAGAGCTCTTCTGCCCAGATCTGGGAACATCCATATGAAAGTTAATGTTGATGACAGTGCACTACTGATCCAAAGGAAAAGGGCATGTGTAGTGGTTAGAACCAAGGACTGCTAATCAAGAGTCCTGGGTTCGAGTCCTGGCTCTGCCATGGATTTGCTGCATAACCTGGAGCAAATCACTTTGCCAAAGTGGCCGCTGATTTGTGTACTTCCATTTTGGGGTTTCCATCTCGATAGACCTTTGGAGCTGGTTTTCAGAAGCGCGGGAAGCACTCGCAATTCTAATGGGAGGTGGGGGTATTGAGTACCACTGAAAGCCAGCCTGAGTTGTCTGAAGTTGGGTACCCCAAAAATAGAGACCACCAGAATTAGTGGCTACTCTTGGAAATGTTGGCCTACGTCACTGACCCTAGTATAAAATAGGATAATAATAAATACCTCACAGGCTCATGCTTGAATGGGCTTTACAGAATTCATGCTATAAAGTGCTTTGAAGTAGTTAAGCAGAAGAGTCAGTCTCAGTGGAAAGTATTAGTGATTGTGTTCAGAATTAAAAACATTATGACCATGGGTATTAAAAACCAATTGTATAAATGATCTGAGGGTTCTGTGCTGCTCTTATATATGTAGGAATCACTTTGCTCCTCTCTGGGGTGGAAGCTGCCTTTTTCTTCTGTTTGTACAGCACCTAGCACAACGGGAACCAGTCTGACTGGGCTCATAGGCGCTATGATAAGACAAATGATCATCCTTCTAATCGCATCTGGCATGGAGCAAAGCCACTGTACAGCAACACTGCATGGCAGTTTGGGACAGGAAGCGAGGACAATATCCAATAGAAATGTCAGGGGGAGTGTGATCACCTAAGTTAGAATTTGGCTCACATCACGCTCCGATTTAACAATGGGATGGGATTGGTGATGACCACCAGGGATCAGGATGTGGGTTTGGATGTCTCATTCCAAAGGCAGCTGTGGCAGCATGGGTCCATCATGCAGGGAGCACTGGCTCATTGCTGACTCAGAGGGAAAAGCACCCATCTACTTTTGACCCCTGGGTACCTTTCCAAAAGAGTTATAAATAAAACTGGTGTCATGGCCAACACTCTTCCTCCTCCGGGAGAACAAGTGTGTGTGAGCTGCTGAATAGGTGTACAATAGCTGCAGGATATCCCACCTAACCAGCCGCTGCCTGATGGGCATCTCACTGGGCTAATCCCTGGTGTGACTACATTGACTTCAGGGGGGTTCCTCTAGGGATCAGTGTGCCCAACAAGTCTGAAAGGCCCTAAAGGAAACCCAAATCCCCTCTAATATATTCCTGATGGGAGGCCCAAGTTCCTAGTTGGTGGCACTGATGGCTACGGACAGTCTTCCAGCTGCCGCGGCGTGTGGGGTACCAGTCCATCTCCTCGCATGCCCTTGTTCTTGCTGATCCAGTGCTGCGGACTCTTGTGCTAATTGGCGTTTTTCATAAAGCCCCAGCTCGGAGTCATGTGACTATGTGAGACTCTCTGCTTTCAGTTAATAGAGAAAGTGACAGAGAAAAGATGGAAAACGGGACCCCAGTGCACCCTATGGCCTCGGAAGGGAAAGGAAATGGACTCGAACGGTATTATTATTATTTCTTTAATCTCATGATTTTTAAACTGCTCTCATGACTATGAGAGGTCTGGCTCATGATTCGTACATGTTTGGGGTTAGCACTACTGCCCCCTGCTTCCCAGGGCGTGCGACAACATTAATTCCCTCCCGGTCGCCCTGTAACCACAGGTAGGTCCCCTGTGTTAGATAGCCACGGTTCTCTGGAGCACTTGGAAGCAAGTCCCGCCCGCTCCGTGGCAGGGAGGGTCCAGGCTCAGCAGGATCGGTGTGGCTCTCTAGGTTGGGGGTTGGGATTCCTGGGCACAGTGTGAACCCTGCTGGGCACAGCAATGCTCTGGGGCCGAAGCAGAGAGATCTGAGAAGTGCTCGCAAGAGAGCTCTGTTGACGCGAGTGAAGGATCCCTCCCGCTCTGCCCCTCCAGCCCCCCCCACAGCAGCACCTGCCTCCCCAAGAGCTGGCGGCAGGTGGCCCTATCCACAAGGGCATGTTTCAGTCACCCTCCGGCCCCTCTCAAACCACACCCACCTGCAACCCAGCTAAGGGGGCAAGGGCAGCCCCCGGCCCTATGAACTGCACAGCCCCGTTCCACTTCACGGTGATGACGGTGGTTGGGCCCCAAGCAATGGAGCTACTGCAGGGAGGGGAACTCTGGCTTCCACTCCCCTCCCACTGCCAAGGAGGGGGAGCTGGCTCTGGGCTCTGAGTTCCTGGACCGACTGTGCAGACCCCAACCCTTCACCTGACTTGCTCGTTCTTAAGGCCTCCCTGGACCTGAGCGAGCCATAATGATTTAAAGCAGGGCCAGTCCAAGGAGATCTTCCAGCTGGGAGCTATGGGCCGAAGCTCAGGGTGAGTGGGCTGTACACGTGTGCATAGGGATCACTGGGGACATGGAGGCCGCACGTGAGGTCCAGATGGGCGAATTGCAGCCCCTCTCTGCCGTGTCTACATTCACCAACTCGGCGCCGTTTGAAGCAGGCTCCAGGTTGTGTTGGCTTGCGCCTGCCATTACTTGGCTGAGCCCAGCTCAGAGGCAGGGCCAGAACCTTGTTGGCTAGAAAAATGAGCGGGGGAAAAACCCAACCCCACCATCAGAGTGAGCAGTGGTGAAACAGATGCCCCCACTCCCTGCAGGTTGCCTGACAGAGAGCTGCTCCCTGGCTCTCCCAGCCCACCTCCCACTGAGATCTCATTAATAGATGTACTTATTTGGAAATGGTTATGCGGGCAGACAGCCTACTTAGATGTAGGATCCCAGGGGCAACTTGTTAGCAGCTGCTGTGTAGCTACATCAAGAGGTTTTCTGACAGTACACAAAAGCCATTTGACAATGTCAGAAACCACCAAGAGGGATTAACTTAAAAGAGAAAAGAGAGGGCAAAAAAAACCCCACATTAAAACATCTCTTAAAGCTTATCAGAGTTGTGGAGCGTGAGTGGAAAAAAGCCCCGTGAGCTAAGGACGTCGGCACGTTGTGAAGAAGTCAAGGACTTTCTGTGGAAGGAGGAAATTGTGGTTGTAGTCTCATTTACGCTGCAGTAGGGGTGTATTTATTCCTGATCTACACCAGGGCAGGTGGGAGGAGAATCAGGCCCACATTCAGACCAGGGTATATTGAAATGGGCTGAAAGCAGGTTTTTGATACCAGTGATTGGACCAGGTATGACAGATGAAGCAGGGACGTATGCACCCAACCGTAACCCCTGTTCCAGGCCCGGTTAGTGGGAGGTCATTGAATCAAGGTTCTGTGATTTGATAGCGAGAGGAACCCAACTATAAACTTTCCTCTGCCTTTTTGCACTGCAGAGGTATCCACACAGCACTCGCAAAATTCCCAAAGTCCTGCCCCGGCATGCCCTGGGCTCGGTGTGAAACCTGAGATGGACTCTCTGGGAGCCGAGTCTCTGCTCCAAAGCCTGGCTTCAGAATCTAGAGGGGATCTGCTCAGGGCATTATGCATAGGGCATCTGTGGGTGTGTTTAGTCTGCGGCTGGGAGTGAGCCTCAGAGCCCAGGTAGGCAGACGAGTACTAGCACGCTAAAAATAGTAGTGTGGATGTTACGGCTTGGGATTTTAAGCTCCAGTCTGAGCGACAAAGTCCGAGCTTGAGCCCCACTAGTATGAGTCTGACTACTGGGACTGGGAGGCTTGTTCTCAGCTGCAGTGTAGACATACCCATATCCCCCAGTGCCTTGTCCTTGGCCAGTTCCCAGAGCTACGTCAGTGCGAATAGAAAATTCTACTCTCCCATTTTACAGATGGGGAAAAATGAGGCAGTCTGTGATTTAGACCAATATTTGCCCTAGTGACTAGTGATTTTGAGTGCCTCGATTTTTCAGGTGTCCAACATGACACACGCCCGATATTCAGAATGCACTGAGTGCCTGTCCTCTGAAAATCAGGGCCTTTGAGGTGTCTGAGGTTGGGCACCTGAAAATTGAGGCACTCGCGATCACTGGTCACTTGTGAGTTGGCCTAACGCTACATCACTAGATTTCTGTAAGAGAAAGAGTTTCACTGTCCAAGGTCAGAGCTACTCTGGCATGAAGCTGCTGAGTGGAACATCAGGGCGTCTGACATTTAATTTTCACTGAAAAAGATCTGGAAACAGGCACTCGTCTGACATGTCAGGTAATTTAAAACAAGCTTCCTCAGCTGCATTACCAGTTGTTAAAACGGGAAGGATTTTCCCGGGACATTGTCAGCTTAAAACTTGTACTTCTGTCAGAAATTTTATAACTGCAGTTGCTCAGGGTAACATGAAAGGCTCTGATCCTGCACAGCCTAACGCAGGTGGTTAGCTTTAAGCATGTGAGAAATCCCACTGATGTCACTATTCATGTGCTCAAAGTTGGCAGCTCTGCTAACACACATGCCTAACTCTCACAGCTTTATCATGGGTTTCCCGATGTTTGGTGGGGTTCTTTTTCTTTTGAAAGCTCCACCACCTGGAGTCAACTGAGTGGGAGAATCACAGTTTTCAATGAAAAAAATGTTTTTCTAGCCCTTGTGATTACATAGGGAATCTTGGAAATGTGACCCCCAGCACCCCCTGAAGGAGCCTGAAGGAAAAACAATGATGTACGTATTTTGTCAGGTAATTTATTTACATTGTGCATTCAACTTGGTGTATAGTCAGTTTCAGTGTTCTCACCTTGTATAATCAGTAAGTAATGCAGTGTCTACTGTGGGAGCTAGGGGTGCGATGCCCAGGTCACGCAGTCCACACAGATATACTCGTGTTAGTTCTCATCTGAGCGAGTGTGTTAGAACATAAGAATGGTCATATTGGGTCAGACCAAAGGTCCATCTAGCCCAGTATCCTGTGGGCCAGTGCCAGGTGCCCCAGAGAGAATAAACAGGTAGTCATCGAGGGATCCATCCCCTGTCACCAGTGATGAGCTGCCAAAAGGTGAAGAACCGGTTCCTTCACTCGCTCCGGGTCTTCGGCGGCACTGAAGGACCCATCGCCGAAGACCCGGAGTGCCACCGGGTGAGTAAAAATTGCCTAAAGTTAACCATGTGCTTAAGTGTTTTCTTGTTACAGTGTTCAAAAGCTTACTAGTTGCCTCACAGCACACTGTCTGGTTCCTTGTATTCTTTAACAACTGGTTCTAAACCGGCTTCAAAATTTAACAACCGGTTTGTGCGAACCTGTGCGAACCGGCTCCAGCTCACCACTGCCTGTCGCCCATTCCCAGCTTCGGACAAACAGAGGCTAGGGCCACCATCCCTGCCCATCCTCGCTAATAGCCATTGATGGTCCTATCCTCCAGGAACTTATCTAGTTCTTTGTTGACCCCTGTTATCGTCTTGGCCTTCACAACCTCCTCTGGCAAAGAGTGCCACCAGGTTGACACTCCGTTGTGTGGCAAAAAATACTTCCTTTTGTTTGTTTTAAAGCTGCTGTCTATCAATGTCATTTGGTGACCCCTCGTTCTTGTGTTACAGCTACACGTCCGCTACGAATAAGAGGGGCTTGCCCCAGCTCCGGCAGACACACTCCTGCTAGCTCTCTTCAAGCTAGTGCTGTTAAAAATAGCAGTGTAGCCACAATGGCATGGGCAGCAGCAGCACCTTGCTAGCAGCCCCAAGTACAAACCCACCAGAACCCCGTGGGTACGTACACGGGGCTGCTAACGTGTGCTACTGCGGCCACATGACCGTGTTTAGATGAGATCTAGTGCGAGTACCTCTATGCAGGCAGGGAGTCGCACCCCTAGCTCGTGTAGACGGAGCCTTAGTCAGTTTCCCCTTGTGTCTGGGTGGGTGTTTCCCACCACAATAGGAAAGGTAGAAATATTTTTGCAAGTAGCATAAATAGTGGCAGGGGTGGGGGGTCTGCCTGGAAGCGGTAGCATTGAAAACTACCTTTAACCCAATTTGGTTTTTAAAGGGGGAGATTTTAAGGTGATGGTGTTCCTTTAAAAAACCCTTTTACCATGGGTGCTCTTGGGTTAGTGTCTGAACTTGAGTAAGCTTGGACACTGGATGAAATCCTGGTCCTGCTGAGTGTAATGGCCCGATGTAAGCGATAGAATAGTCCGTTTCATGTCTGCATATGGTCAGTTTCATTTTCTGGTTGTTCTTACAAACCACCTGACAGTCTCTCTCTGAACAATCGGCCTCCTTAGAGCCGCCTCCAGGATGAAACGATTCCCCCACAACCCAGTTAAGGGAGGAGTATTTTTTTTAGGCTGACGTTTGCTGCCAGCTGTGGATCTGTCATGGAATTATGGGCCTGATCCTGAGAGAGACGGAAGAGCTATATTTCTCCTCCACTTTAATAGGAGTTGTGGATACTCAGTACTATTCTGGATCAGACCAATACCTGTCTGTGATGCAAGATCTGCTCCGAAGCCTGTAATCATTACATGCGGTGCTGTAATATGTTTGACTTTATTCTTTCAATAAGCAAACAGGATCAAAGAAAACAAACAATAACCGGTATAGTCCGCTCCATCAGACAGCCTCCAAAAGCAAGTCAATTGATTTGAAAGAGCTAACCAAGCAAAGGCCATTGCACAGAAAAGCTCGTTAAATCCATTTTCCTTGTAACAGCCTTGAAAACAGATGGGGACGGGCGACAAATGATAAATAGAAATTAAAATAAATAAAGAGTAAACAATTCCTCTTCTCCGCTTTGCAAAGCACTGGAAGCATAGTACAGCTGTGTCTTTTCCACCCCAGAGTGGAGGTTGTTTCCAGGATTTACCACTGAACTGTGCTCAAAGATACAATACAAATTAATAATTAAAATAACAAAATAATCTGCCAGGCACTGAAATATTTTTAGCTGATTGCCTGAGTTTACAGTGGCTGCGATGTAATAAAGATGTCCTTTGTGCTAGACCTTGACTAACAATGCTGATGATTCTGCAGGTTCAACTTCGCTCTAGGCTAACAATGCATTCTTCCCATCCTAACCATTAACTTGGCCCTTTGTTGTTTAGGAACAACTTTCCCCTCCACACAGGAGCGAAGACTGGTTTGCAGGGAAATCTCAGAGATATCCGCAGAAGCTGTGTGTAAAGTAGATTAGAATTGGAGTGTGCTAAGTTATAAAATACGGACCCAAAGATTCCCAACATTGTCGGATCCTGGGGGCAAATTGTCACAGCTCCATTGTTTTATACCAGATAATGGTCTGCCCCCAAATGTTTCCTTTTAGCCCTGTCGGGAGCTGGAGTTGGTTTAATAGATTCCAAGGCCAGAAGGTACCATTGTGATCCTCTAGTCTGACCTCCTGTAGAACACAGGCCAGAGAACTTCCCCAAAATAATTCCTAGAGCAGAGCTTTTAGAAAACACATCACTCTTGATTTTTAACATATTCAGTGACGAAGAATCCACCATGACCCTTGGTAGATTGTTCCACTGGTTAATTATCCTCACTGTTAACAATCAACATCTTATTTCCAGTCTGAATTTGTCTAGCTTCAACTTCCAGCCATTGGCTCGTGTTAGACTTTTCTCTGCTAGATTGAAGAGCACTTTACTAAATATTTCTTCCCCATGTAGGTACTTATAGGCTGTAATCAAGCCAGTGCCAAATGCAGAAGTCAAATAACCTCTCTACCCCTACTCGAGATTCAGCTGCTTATGCATCCACGGATCGCCTTAGCCCTTTTGACTACATCTTAGCATTGCACTAGGAGCTCATGTTTAGCTGAATACCCGCCATGACCCCCAAATCTTTTTCAGAGTCCCTGCTTCCCAGGAAAGAGTCCCCCATCGTGTAAGTATGGCCGACATTCTTTGTTCCTAGATGTCCACATTTACATTTAACCATACTAAAACACACACTGATTGCTTGTGCCTGGCTTACCAAGCCGTCCGGATTGCTCTGTAGCAGTGATTTGTCCTCTTTATTACTTACCACTCCCCCAATTTTTGTGTCATCTGTCACGGATATAGCTTGCAATGTTGTTTTCTTCCAAGTCATTAATAAAAATGTCAAATAGCATAGGGCCAAGAACTGATCCCTGCGGGACCTCACTAGAAACATACATGTTTGATAATGATTGCTCATTTACAATTACAATTTGAGACCTATCAGTTAGCCAGCTGTCAGTCCATTTAATGGGTGCCATGTTAGTTGCATATCTTTCTAGTTTTTTTAATCAAAATGTCATGCAGTACCACATTGAAGGCCATATGCCTAAGTATATTACATCAACACTATTACCTTTGTCAAGCAAACTTGTAATCTCATTTAAAAAAAAGATATCTGGTAAGTTTGACAGGATCTATTTTCCATAAACCCATGTTGCTTGGCATTAATTATATTACCCTCCTTTAATTCCTTATTAATTGAGTCCTGTACGAGCCACTCTATTACCTTGACTCCAATAGATGTCAGACGGACAGGCCTATAATTACCCTGGTCATCCCGTTTATCCTCTTTAAATATTTGGCACAGCATTAGCTTTATTCCAGCCTTCTGGAATCTCTGCACTGCTCCAAGGCTTTTTGAAAATCAATATTAATGGTTCAGTGAGCTTCTCAGCCAGCTCTTTTAAAACTCTTGGATGAAGGTTCTCTGGACCTGCTGATTTTAAAACATCTGACTTTAGTAGCTGCTGTTTAACATCCTCTTGAGATACTAGAAAAATAGAGTGTTATAATATGTAGAATTCAAAACAACGTTGACAAATTAGAGAATTGGGCTGAAATCAACAAGATGAAAGACAAGTGCAAAGTGCTACACTTAGGAAGGAAAAATCAAATGCACAGCTACAAAATGGTGAACAACTGGCTAGGTAGTAGCAGTTCTGAAAAGGATCTGGGGGTCATAGTGGGTCACAAATTCAATACGAGTCAACAGTGTGATGCAGCTGCAGAAAAGGCCAACACTAAGTGGTGTGTTAACAGGCATATCATATGTAAGTCACCGGAAGTAATTGTCTTGCTCCACTCAGCACAGGTGAGGCCTCAGCCGGAGTACAGCATCCAGTTCTGGGTTCCACACTTTAGGAAAGATGTGGCCAATTGGAGAGAGTCCAGCAGAGAGCAACAGACATAAGAAAAGGTTTAGAAAACCTTTCCTCAGAGGTCAGGTTAACAAAATGGGGTATGTTTAATCTTGAGAGAAGAAGATTGAAGGGGGATCTGATAACAATCTTCAAATATATTAAGGCCTGTTTTAAAGAGAATGGTGATCAATTGTTCTCCATGTCTGTTGAAGGAAGAACAAGAAGTAATGTGGTTAATCTGCAGGTTAGATTTAGATTAGATGTTAGAAGAACTTTCTAATTCTAAGGCTAGTTAAGCTCTGGAATAGACTTCCAAGGGAGGTTGTGGAGTCCCCATCACTGAGATTTTTAAGAACAAACACCTTTCAGGGATGATCTAGGTTTATTTGGTCCTTCCTCAGCACAAGGGGCTGGACTTCATGACCTCTTGGGGTTCCCACCCAGACATACATTTCTATGAATCTTTGACATGACTACATTATCTATTTTTCCTAAATAGAGACCAAAATAGGTATTTTACACTTCAGCCTTTTCTGCTTATTATTGATAATTCTACCATTTCCATCTAATAATGGATCAATGTCATTGTTAGTGTTCTTTTTGTTTCTAATATTCTTAAGAAACTCCTTCTTATTGTCCTTAACTCTGCTGGTCATAGATTTCGTCTTGTGTCCCTTTGCTTCCCTTATCAATTTTCTACAATTCTGAGCTTCTGATTTATATTCATTACTATCAACTTTCCCTTTCTTCCATTTGTTATGTATTATTTTTAATTTTTTTATAACTGCCTTCAGTTTCCCTCTAAATCAAGCTGGTGTTTTATCCGGCTCCTTGATTATGGCTCTTTGGACATCTAATAAAGTGTTCATAAACAATTCCCAATTGTCATTCACATTTTCCTGATTAAATTCTTCCTCCCAGTTGATCTGGCTCATGATTGTTTTCAGCTTTATGAAATTGGCCCTTTAAAGCGGCAAGTATATTTATCACTGGTACGGACTTTATTCTGTTTCCACATTATAAATGTGATCAAGTCAAGATCACTTGTACCTAAACTACAATTAATTTTTAGTTCTTTGATCAGTTCCTCTATATCTGTCACAACAGGGTCTACTACAGAATTCCCGTGTGGAATGCAAGACTCTTTGAGTTAGGAACTTGTCCTCTATGATGTACAGAAATTCCAAGGATGTGTTAGTACTGGATGCATGAAACCTCCAGCATGTGTCACTCACATTGAAATCCCCCTTGATCACACAGCTTTTTTCCCCTACACATTATAGATAGGTGCATAAAGAGTCTGTCGTCTTGTTCCCTAGAGTGATTTGGTGGTCTGTAGCAGACCCCAACTCATACCCCGTCTTGTACTTTATCTGTTAGGACATTGATCCATAAGCATTCAACATAATTTTTTTCTGGGTTATCAGTGACTTGGAAACAGGTAATGCCAGGGGTGCTGGAATAAATTTTGTAGCGGGGGGGCTGATGATGGAAACCGTGAATTTGGTGTTTTGTTTTCACTACTTCAAGTCTCGGGGTGCAGCAGCACCCCCAGCAGCTCTAGTTCCAGCACCACTGGGTAATGCCATTTTTGGCATGGAGGGCCACTCTCCCTCTCCTTTTGCCAACTCAGTCCTTCCTAAATAGGTTATAACCATTGTTTTTTAACATTCCAATCATGGGAATCCTCCCAGTAGGGTATTCTGTAATACCAACTAGGTTGAATTTATGCTCAGAAATAAGCAATTCCAATTCCTCTTGTTTGCCACCTGGGCTCCTAGCACTGGTGTGTCGGCAATTAGAGAATTTCTTCTCCATGTCCTTTGGTTCCTTGATTACTTCTGTGCTCAACATCGGGAATTTGTGCCGAGTGCTCATATCTTGCCTCTTTTTATCCTTCTCTTTTGTTCACCCTCCTGACCCACTCTCATCAGCCTGTTCCTGAGCAGACTAGTTCCCCTTCCACTGAAGCCATCCAAACTATACAGCCCCTCACCTCACAGAAGGTGGACCAATGTTCCACAAAACCCAAGCCTTCCACCCTACATCACTTACCAAGTCAGCAGTTCACTTCTGTCTTCTTTTGCTTGTGGGACAGGAAAGATCTCATGTAAAATCATTTAGTTGCTAAGTTTGGATCTGGATCTCAATGTTACCAAATGTAGGATTCTGGTGCAAGCCCAAATGGGATGAGAAAAAGCATTTTGGGTCTTGGGGCTTGATTGTGCAGAGGGCTTAGTGTTTTGGACCTGATCCAGCAAAGCCCTCAAGCACATGCTTAACTTTAAGCATATACGAAAGGAGACTTTGCTGTGAGAATCCTCTTAGCCGGTCGGAGCAAATGTGTGGCTTGTCAGAATGGAGCAGAGTTTTCTTAGACCCAAGTGAGCCATTGCTGTTGCCTTGCATTAGGATGAAGTGACAAATTAGTCAATTAGGACCTGCTTTTCAGGCCTTTAGTGTTTGCACAGTGCTTTGATGATATAAACCAATTCATGGGGGATGAATATTGTGATGGAAAAAAACCAACAAATTTAGTAACCGTATTATTAGCTTTGCAGTTGGTGCAGGATGGAAATCTGAGACTGTTGGTGTGCTTCATGCCAACACAATGGGTTCCTTATGTCTTGCATGAAGGTCACTGGAGGATCAAGGTTCAGGTGTGTACAACAGCAGGATATGCTATGGTCAGAATTTTCAGAAGCTCTAGGCATCCACAGTTGGATGCAGAGTTTCAAAAAAGTTGACCGCATTATGGGCTGGGCCCTTTAGGAAACCTTTCCACAAGTGTCACAGTGGAAGCCACTTTCACTTCGGAGAATCTGGCCTTATGTGTGAGGTTTTTTTTCTAGACAATGGCCAAATGTGGAATTGTGTTATTCGATCCTTCCCCAAACACTGATGCTGTGAATAAAACGGAACCTAGATCTGCTCCTTCTGTGAGAATAACCTATTGATTTTAAGGTTTTAACAGGGGAAGTAGCCAAGGCCAAAATCCTCAAAGGTATTTAGGTGCCAAATTCCCATTGATTCCATAGGATTTCAATGGGAGTTAGGTGCCTGAATAACTTTGAGGACCTAGGCCAAAGGCCCTATGGGCCTTCATGGAATCTCTGGCACTTGTCCCTTTTCAGGGTAAAAACTTTACTTAGGATAGGGTCTTGGTTTTTAAAAACTTTAATTTAATTAATTAATTTACTTAATTTTTGTTTTAAGTTTGACTGTTACATTGCTGGCTCTTCGGTTAAATTTTGTTTACCATGTTTACATTCAAGGGAAAGGGGGGAAAAAAACAACAATCAATACATATAACATTTCAGATGTACGTAGCGTAAACAGAATTGCATGAAGCCTCCAGGAAAGAAGGGGGGGCTTGGAATTTTCAAAGTGGGCTTGAAATTTCTTAACAATTCAGTCCACTGATTTTTATTGAATTTGGCATGTCAATTTTTGACCGCCTTCCCTTCCCCCCACAGTATTGACTTGGTTGTGAGTCCACCCAATCTTCAATAATTTACCTCCTTGCCCTTAGGTCACCAGCATGACTTGTTTAGGGCCAGTGAGTGAAATACTCTTGTAAAACACCCCGGGGATGGCTAATTTATGAAGGAAAGAAACAACATCCCTCCCCTGGTGCCACTTAACTTTTCATTTTATATTTGCAATAATTGCTAAGGACATCTGGAAAAATTGCTGTCTAATCCATGGAGAAAGCCAGGGCAGAAGGTCAGAACAGAGAATACTCGAGGGGTAAACCCAAGCCATCCCACCAGACCAGGGACTTTCTAGGGGTTAGAGCAACAGAGTGGGTTTCAGAAGACCTGGGATTTGCGCTTTATTAGGCCACTGCCTTTTTGCGCAATGCTGGACAAATCACTTGCGGTCTCATTTTTACAGGGGCCCAGCACCTGGAGTGCCTTTGAACACCAGGCCAGGAACCACCTCAGTTTCCCCACCCGCCTCTGTACAATATTAATCATCATTATCATCATCATCATCAGGCTAATCTACATTTGAAAGGCATTTGGAAATGGGCTGATGAAAACCAGTTCCATACACATGCAAATTCCTACTACCCTTCATCAGAAAGGTCAGATCCAAATATTATTATTAGCTCAAGTGGGAGGAGGAAGTCCCTCTCTGGGGCCCCAGGTGAATGGAAAGAGCGTGTGAGTGGCTGTGTTAATGAGTGACAGCGTTTTTGTGCCAGTTACCAAGTGCGAGTCTGTCTCTCCCTGACCCTGCGGGGGAGTCAGGCAGATACAGCCTCCTGGAAGTGGGCGCCAGAGAGGGCTCGGGCCAATGTGCAGCTAAAATCTTCACTTTGCCTACTTAGGGTGAACGTGACTTGGGCGGGGGGGGGGGAGCAGGCAAACCCTAGGGGCACAGTTGGGAGACGGGGGCCAAGTGTCACTAAACCAAGAGAGGGAAAAGGAAGGACGTAAAAGCGGCCACTTCCCTGCACCTTTAAAAGTCCGAGCACGTTGGAGTCCTGATTATCCATTAACCTGATGGGAGTGTATTTCCTGGGGGTGGCGTTTCTCGCCAGCCCTGCAATAAGAGAAGAGACGACCAGGCAGTCAGGGCTGTTTTGCCAGCCCTCCTCTTTCTCTCTCTATCTCTCCCCCCCCCTTATCAGCAATTCAGATTGCATGCAAATCTCCAGCCTTTCTCAGCCGGGCGCAGGGAGAAGGAGCAGGAGCATTTCTCCCTGATCAGAGCTGGGGGAAAGGAGAAAAAAAAAAAGCACTCCCCGTTGGGGTGTCCCCCCCCCCTTTCCTTCTCCCCACGCTGGAGCCCAAGTAACCTCCCCTGGGCGCGCCCGGGCTGCGGCGAGCGGGGCGGCTTTGTTCGCCCCGGTGCAGTTTGGGTGACTCCTTGGGGGAAGAAGAGGGTTTTGTTCGCCGCTGGATGAGCCGCTTCGGTTTCTTTTGTGCGGCGATGGGGGGCAGGCGGAGCGGGGCTGCGGGGCTCTCCGCCTGGGCGCTGGCGCTGCTGGCCGTGGGGCTGGGGGGCTGCTCGGGCAGCTGTCCCGAGCCGGAGTTGGAGAGGAGAGAGGAAGAGGCCAACGTGGTGCTGACGGGCACGGTGGAGGAGATCATGAACATGGACCCGGTTCATCACACTTACTCCTGCAAGGTAACGCGGCGGCGGGGCCAGCAACGTCCCCCTGCGCTGGGGGGAGGGCTGCGCTAAACGGGCCAGGGACCAGGCAGCGTGTAAACGGCACCTCGCCGCTCCGGAGTGAAACCTTCTTTCGCAACTCTTGAGCGATCTATTCCTTCCTTCCCCCAGCTCTGCTCCACTTGTTGCTTTCCCCTCAGCGGGGCAGCATCTAGCCCGACCCCCACCCAGGGGCTGGAATGAGCCCTGGGGAGATTCCTGCCCAGCGAGGCATCAGCTCTGCTCCAGCTAAACACACAAGTTTGTGGGCAACTTGGGGCTTTCACTAAAAAAAAGTTTCCTTGCCGTGTAATTTCTCCTTCTTCATGGTTTTGGTCGCTAAACTTAGATCGACGGGGTTTTTAATGGAAGGAACAATTTTTTTAAAAAAAAAATCCTCCCTAAAATATGGGGTAGGTGGAAGTAGTCGCTGTGGGGAATGGAGCAAGAAGAAATGGATCATTTTTACGCTTCTTGTCTGTTCCGTGTTTCCCTTCTGTCTCCCATCTTCCTCCCCCTGGCATCTTGCAAGAAACGCACTGATTCCGAGCCCCCTTAGAACAGTGTAAACCTCAGTAGGTTTATTCCTGATTTACCCTAATGGTGTAACAGAGGAGAATCTGGTCCCTTCTTTTCACTTTCTCAACTCCGCCCGGCCCCCCCCCCCCCAATCCTAACAAGTGCGCTAAATAAACCGTGAACTCTCTCAGATTGCAGCAGTCCAAAGAAAGCAATAGCAAATCCCCCCCCCCCCCAAAAAAAAAATTTCAGTTCCTGGAAAGTTAATCTGGAAACCACTCTCCAAATATTTATTTTAATGTGTGCGGTAGTAAAACTTTAAATCTGAACAAGTTCCTTTTTCTGCAAGAACATGTGTTTTTTATTGTGTGAATTGAGGCTTCAGTGTGTAATTATATATTTTTAGATTGCGAGGGTTTTTCTTTTTCTTTTTTTAAAAAAAGCTCAAACAACTGCTTCAAGGGGAATTTGTAAAGGCTGCTTTTAAAAGGATTCCCCCACCCCTCGCCCTTTAATGTTGAATGTGACTCTCTGCTGTCTGGCTGGTGCTTGTGCGGGTTCCCTTGCTGTGAACCCATCTCCATGTTTGCTCTAAAAGCATCTTGAGTTTCTTCAGCACAAGCTATTGTTTAACTATGAATCTGGCCTCTGGCTATGGGGTTTTAAAGCTAAGAGACAGCACTGAGCAACCTGAAATGCCATCCGCCTGGTCCTCAGCAAGCATGCTGCAAGGTTTAACCCTTTCCAGGAAGGGAGGCCTTCTGCAGTGACTCACTTCTTGTTAAGGCGGTGGCTTAAAATGCAGATACCTGGGTGGGGCCATTCCCCTTTCCCTATTTCAATTGACTGTTCTGGCAAGTACTGAGGAACCTCCTGGAGTTAACCAGCAGGTCAGTCTTTAGTGGGACCTGGTATGATGCCAATACCGGTGCCCTGGCAGGAGATGTCAGCCAGTGTGGAAGGTGAGAGAAGCACTGGGAAGGATGGGGTGCATTAGGAAAAGTGCCCATCGGCTCTCTGGGGCAGCGTCTTGCAACCTTGTTGGACAGTTGTACCAACTGAAGACCTCCACTGTACCCTCATTCATTTGTCTTGCTCTACCTGCCCCCCCCCCCAAACCCATCAAAGCATGCTCCATACCCCAGTCTGATCAATTAGATCATAGACCCTCCAGGCTAGTGCAGGGACCTTTGTCTATCAAGTGTCTAGCACATTGTGGGCACATGAAAAGTTAATAAGCAATTGCGAGCAATTGGAGTCCTATGGCAGGTTGGGGCAAATGCAATCGAAAGGGAGTTGAGCAGCCTCAGTGCACCAGGAGGCCCAGTGCCAAAGGCTCATAATCAAAGCAGAAGGGATAACAAGTGTCCCATTACAGGGGGATGGGGGAGGAAATGTTCCAAGCCACCACTCCCCAGTCCCTTGCCCCCTCCAAACTTATGACCAATAATGGCTTTGCTTTAGGAGAGCAAAATCCAGATTTCGCTTCATCGGCACAAGACCCTAGCAAACCACTTCATTTCCACTCCTACTTTCCTAGTATCACAATCTCACCTGCTCTGCAGCTCTCCTGATGGACTGTTTGCGCATACTGTTAAAAGTGTATGCTGCAAGCACCCGGCATCAGGTTGGAAAAGAGACCTTTGAGTCACTGTGGATACAGCAATTCTCTGAGAACTTCAGCTCAATGCGTAGCACTGATCAAACAGGCTAATAGAATGTTAGAAACTAGTAGTAAAAGGATACAAAAAAAAAGACAGAAAATATCATAATGCCACTATATAAATCCATGGTGCACCCACACGTTGAATATTGTGTCCAATTCTTGTTGCCCCGCCCCAGAAAGGATAGAGAGGAACTGGAAAAGGTTCAGAGAGGGGCAGGGAGAACTGTGGTCTATTGGGCGTGGCTTTTATTTTTAGCAACTACCTAGAAATGCATCCCACTCTGCTTGGAAAAAGCATGCTCGGGAAGATGGAGGCACGTTACAGATGAGACGTGTAGGCTATTTTATTTGATACCCCTGCTTTATTGGCATCCTAGTAGAACCCAGAGACCCCAAACAGGAACCCTTTGTGCTACTAAGATGCGTTTTCAGCCCCAAAGACCTAACAAATTCACCCCCAAAACCCTGATCTCACATCTGCACCAGAAATGCCCATCTCATCTGGGTTTGGCAGTATTGCCAGCTATCATGACTTGATTGTGATATTTGGGACTTTTCTTTAAAAAAAAAAAAATCCCAACTACTAAAATCAAGTGGCTATGTGAGACTCCAGTTTTTTTGAAGAAGTTTTTAGCCCTCGTGGCTGTAGAGGAAAAGCTTGAAAAAAGACTTGAAAGCCAGAAGCCAAATAAAAAAGAACCCCAAGTCTCCCTCTCAAAATAAAATCTCATTAGTTTGGCACGACTCACAATTTTTAAACGTTTAAGCTTGGCAGTGCTGCTGTTACCATTGGCCTGTTTTTTATTTTAACCTTTATTTAAAATACTTTCAAACAACTGAAACCTACTTTTTTGCTGAAATTCACTCTTGTGTAAGTGTCTTTCAGAAGTGCCCTTTTCTGAATCTGTCTAAATGCACCTGGCCACATTTTGCCCTTGGCTACAGCCATGCACAGTGACTTGCATAGGTAAAACCAAGGGCAAAAATCTCCAAGGTGCAGAAGTGATTCTACTGGCTCAGCTAGCAAGAAAATGCCTACCCCTTTCCTTACTACAGGATCGCTAGTAATTGTTCCTTAAAACCTAGGGTTACCTCTGAAATCCAACATCTATTTCATGGCAGCTTTTCTTAGTGTAATAGGAAATGTAAGGGCTGAGTCCATGGTATGAGTTACCTTAAATACACACCCAAAAGAGCGAATGGTTATGGGTGCTGGGTGGTCTGTGTGGAGCAGGCCTGGGAATATCTGGAGAAGATTCTCATGTGCTGCTTTAGCATATTCCTCCCTGGTTAAACTCTAACCATCAAAGTTGAAGCCTTTGATATACAGAGATAAGCAGGTTAGGACTAATAGAGGAAATTAAAGGTAGCGTTAGATAAACATCCTCAAATCGCTGCTGGCCATTCATTTGCTTTTGGAAGAGATTAACAGTCTGAGACCGGCCAGACATTCAAACTGTTGCATTAACACTGAGACTTGCGAATCTTTCCTTCCCTAGCCGGGTGGTATTTCAGGGACAGTAACTAGGTCTATTTCCCTTATACTTTGCTCCTGAGCAATGGCCCGAGATCACGATCGATCGTGCTTTAGGAGATTGCTAATGGGCACGGCTATTCTTTCTGCGCCTGGCGTTCTTCTCCACTTGGTTCTCAAACCTCTCTCCTTCTGGTGTCTTTGTTTGACCTGACATCCGTGCGCTACCGGTAGATGCTCCAGTCAACAAACTTAGCTGGGATCCAGCCCCATAGGAAGCCTTGGGAAGTATATGGGCCCTGTTGCCACCAAGTAATGTGTGCTATCGTGGGGAGACCTGGATTTGGATGATAAATGTGTCTGAGTGAGGTGAGGCCTTGTGCTTTGCTAACTGAGTCCTAGTCTACACTACAACGTACGTCGCTCAGGGGTTTGGAAGGAAGTGGGAGAAGCTCTCCCGTTGGCGTAAGGCACAGCTGCAGCGTTGGAAGTGTGGACAAGCCCTCAGTTTGGCCTGGCTGCCCCTCGGCTCTGAAAAGCGCCAGCTATGGGAGGGTAGGGTGGGGCTGCAGGTCGGGGCGAGGGGCATTAGCAGAGCGATGCAGATGGAACCCTGCACAGAGCCTGGCTACCACTGACATTAGCCTGTGTCGTCAGCTCTTCATTTTCCAGGTCTGCTGAGGTCCAGCAATAACTCTGCGGCCTCCCAGCCATTGCCCGGCTCCAGCTCATGGGATTGAAAAGCTTCATTCTGGGGAAGCGTCCAGTCTCTTTAGAAACTTAGACCCACCCCAGAACCTTGCAGCTCCTGGGATTCGCCGGTGTGGGAATCTCTCTCTAGGCTTGTTTGAGACCAAGTCGCTTCAGCTGCCTGCGGCACTTCCAATTGCAGGAAGGATTTCCTGGTCTTTTGGGAGATGCCTTTCCCTCTAGTTTGCATTTCACTTTAAATACATTCTTGCCCCGTGTTTCTCAAATACAAGTGCTGCTTCTGCTGCCCCCCTCATCTCGCCAGCCCTTAGGAACCCCTGAGGACACCCTCTTGATCCCAGTATTCCACATGTTCCTTGGCCAAAGAGAGAGAAGGAGATCTCTTAACTATTCTGGTTGGCAATTAGCTTGAGCCTCATTTTTTCCTTCTCGTGCCGGGCATTTTTCTTCTCAGTGTAGCCAACGAGTCACCGGAGAAGAAGCCTTAATTGTATTTGATGATGAATGGGATGCCCGTCAGGTAATCGTCCGCTGGTGCCTCTTGCATCCGAGGCATTCTAAGAATGAAGCGTGGGAAAAGAGCCCCTAGCTTCTGTTACTTTGCTCAGTGCAGCAACCTGATCTTCAGGGCCTCCCTGTCTGAAGTCTGAATATATATTCACGCGGATAAAGCGAAAGCGCGGGCTGTTTCAGCTGAGGGCTTTCTGGCCCGGATGGTGAAAATGTCTGTTCACCATTCAACACAAGACGGTCTGTCTCTTTTTCCCCCCCCTGCTGCCCCCGCCATTAGTGAGTTGTTATTACTTAGTTAAGCTGCGACTTTTCTGAGGAGGGGGTGGGGGTGGGAGCGGGGGACGGTTGCCCGGAGGGTTCTACCAAAGCGCACTACTCTTGCTGGATGAGAATAGGGTGAGGCGGGTGCTGCTTAGGAAAGTGCCTCGACTTGATTCTGTGGATAAATGTAACCACAGGCAGTTCTGCTGCCGCACAGAGTGCTTCAAAAAAAAAACAAACAAAAAACCCCTAGCCTGTAGTGTGGAAGGCTGGCAGGGAATTGGGAGGCTCCCCTTTGCCTTTCACAGAGTTCAGACCAGCATTAATCTAATGCAAGCAGGGAACTGCATTCCTTAATTCTCTATATCCTGCCCCTCACCTGAGCGGGTGTGTCCCGGGCGGCCCCTACCTGCTTCTCTGTCTCATCTGGGAGCACTTGTGTGCAGATGTCTCTCTCGGTGCGAATACAGGGGATTCCTGTAAGATCAGAAGAGAGGACAAAGCTGCCTGTTAGTCACCCCTGCTCGCCATGGGAAGCTGCTCGCTGGCTGATTGCCATCACACGCTCCAGAAAGGGCTCGCACCAGCTGGGTTAGGTACAGCTGAGCAGCTGGACTTTGAAGCTGGTTGCTGCTGGGACTGAGTCAGGCAGAGAAAATGGCTTCTGAGCGCACTTGTATTGCTTGCCCACCCTTTCCCCCCTTGCCTCTGAAGCCAGCAAAGTGTGACTTCAGCTTTAGGTTGGGCTGCCCGGGGCCAAGGAATGGCTTCTGGACCCTTGCAAATCTTTGCTCTGACTTTACCGTGGCGTAAAGTGACGTTGGCACAAGCGGTGGTAAAGTCCCCTAAAGCCAGGGGGGGCCCTGGGAGTGGGAGGGAGGGCAAGCAGGCTACTGGAGCAGGGCTTGTGGACAAGCCCAACGTGAGCTCCTCCAAATCTATTGCAGCGTCTGCTTGCCACACCTGAGTCCCCCTCTGTGCATGCCTGGGCCGTGGTGGTCTCCGAGGGCGTCCCTTGCAATTGTATTGAGAAGTACAGACTGCTGCTGAGCAGGTTGGAATGCAGGAATTACCTGGGGCACGTTCTGCAATGCAGGGGCGGCCTTGTCTCCGGCCTCCTTGAAAGATGCATCCTGCAGATCCCCTTTTCCTCTCTCCCGCTGCCTGAGGGAGACCTGACTGGAGAGACGCTATTTGAACCTGGCTCCAGACCACTGAGGGCCTTGAAGGTTGTTAGCAACACAGACTCCGAGCCTTCAAATATCATGAGTCTGGCCCCAAGAATGTGAGAGTGAGAGTAAAAACCCGCCATGGGCCTCGATGCTGGACCCGAGTGGCACGGAGCATTGGGATGATGCACTTTTTTGGTGGTCCTGCCCCAAAGGCAGCTGCTGTGCTGTGTACGAGCTGCAGGCAGGGCAGTCTGTGGTCCAGTCCCGAGGTTGGACTGTGGTTGCTGGGTCCTGCTCCAGAGCCGATGGTAGGTGCTCTGTTGCAATCTGTGTATCCAGGAGCAGAGATAAACCCAGCATAGGGTGACCAGACATCCTGATATTAGGGACTTTGTCTTATAGGACCCTATTTACCCCTTCATAGGACTTTATTGCCCCCCACCCCGTCCTGATTTTTCACATTTGCTATCTGTGCAATACACCAAGGGTTTGAACTACTCTGACACTTGAATGGCAGATGCTTCTCCTAAAGGGACAGTCAGGGCCTTTGCTAATGCCTTAGTGTTTCCCCCTCCTCATCAGCAATGCTTTTCCCTTGCCCCCAAAGGGGGAGTGGGAACATGTGCACTGGCAAGCTGTTTCTGATCCCCTTTCAGTCTTCCTTGCAACATGCTCCGTGGAACAGATGTGTGGGACTGGCTGTCAAGGCTCCCGAGTCCTCTTGCTGACGATGCCGTTGATTCGCTTTGTAACCTTGTGAAGAGTGCCCTGATCGCTCAGCCCCTCAGTTTCCCCATCTGTAAAATGGGCCCGGCACTTGCAAAACACACATTAAGATGTAGGGCAAAAAGTGCTCTCATGCCAGGGAGGCTTTCTCTTGCGTCATCTGCGTGGAGGAGCATGAGCCCAGTTTTTAAACCCCGCAAATCTCCTTTAGACCATGTTAATGTGAAGAGCCACTGTCTCATTTCGGAGGGTGGCTTCCAGAGCCTCTTGCCTGTGGACTCCTCCCTCCCCCGCGGCGGCATGGTTTAATATTGCATGCTCTGAAGCTCACTAGGGGAGTTGTGACAGCTGTGGAAAGCAGGTGACTGACCTCTAGGTGGCTGGCCTGGTGGAAAGCATGGGGAAAAGTGAGGGCTGACTGTGCTCACAGGTATTCTGGAGTAGCCACAAAGAGACCTAGGCTCTCAGGTTAACACTGACATGCCGCAATGTATACGCTTGCTAGCAAGCTGCTCGCTTCCTCCTCGAGCAGATCTCTCCATGAACTCTTATTGCATAGCCAGAGCTCTGTGTTTCCTGACCACTCCCTTAGGAGGGAATCACAGTAGCAAGGGGACCTTTAACTCCTGGGCAATAGATAGGGAACTTGTCTGGTGTGTTCCTCCCCCACCCCCTCCCATGGTGTGCAATAAATTATTCCCATTATCCTGGCCTCTTCCCTCTGCTCCATGCATTTCTTTAGGAGCAGTTTTGAAAAGGCGAGAGCATGCCACTGGGGACAAGCTGGGAGCTCAGTGCGTTTTGATTTGCTTGCAGATCTACTTTGCTCAGCTGGTTTCTTCTCCTTTTTTGGAGGGGGTGGGATGAGCTGGGGAATCTGCCGGCTGCTGGGTTATCTCTGCGGTAGAAGATCCTGTCTTCCCGCGGGGAGAAATAAACCCTTGTCTCATGGCCAGACATTTTATTTTCCTTACTGAAGTTATATGAGCGAGGGGAGCTGTGCTTTACTGCCAGCTTGTCCAAATATTACAGCAAACAAAGTCTGCTTCAAGCACAGGCTTCCTGTAACAATTTATAGGAACGCGCACTGCCCAAACAACTGCCTCTTGTAACTAAACAGAACACTGTCTTCCCCGGCTCTCTTGCCCCGGCCTGATTGGCTGCTCCCTTGTCAGAGCGGGGAAGATTCACTTCTCCCCCTCCAACTCTGTTCTGCCCACGCTCTCAATGCTCCTGCGTCAGAGCTATGATCCCTGGAATGGATGGAGACCGCTTTCTCTAGCTGGTCAAGGCTGCTGTCTCTCTGGCTTGGGGGCGTCCCTGGCTTTAGCACACACACTCTGTCTTTTCAGAAGCAGTGTTGCAAATCGGACTGAGAAGAAAATGCCAGATACCAGGCTGTGCAATGTATGAAATCTCTGAGGGAAATATTTCAGCGATAACCCAGCACAGTGTCCTATTGACCTAGGAAAGGAGGATTCCCCGTGAGAAGGAGTTAACTTGAAAACTCCCCTTTGGGAGGCCAGTTGTGGCCTCGGACAGTTACTCCTGCACTCTCTTGTTAACTTGGCAGCCTGTGTTTGCATCAGGCTGGTCGACTTCCCCTGCCTGCACAGCGGCTGGAGACGGACAATTATGGATCTGGTTTCCCTGGGAGCATCCAATCAAATATGACACCCTCTGCTGGGAACCATAATTCCCTTATGAGTCATGGGCAGAACCAGGGCAGATGTGACTGACATTCTCGTCTGTCGCTCTGCCAGCTTCATGTGGCTGCTCAGTGTCCCTTGCTGCCGGGTACCGGCTCTCAAAGTCCGCCCTCGGGAAGATGTACCAGGAAATCAAGGTTCAAACTATATTGGATGAAACCAAGTCTTAAAAGTTTTCAGATACCTTAACCATGGCCTAACGCAATAAGTAATATAACACTGAGGCTAGCTCTGTGGAAGCCATCTGCAGCAGAAGCAGGGCATGGCAAGGGGTTTGTTTTTGTTTTTTGGTCTCTGTTGCAAAGGAGACTCTCCTAAGCAGGATGCTATAACGTAGCTCCGCCAACTGATGCACCAGAAAAGCCCAAAGCCAAAAAGGAGGCAGTGGATGGCTGTTCCCTCCTCTGTCGGTTTCTGTATCCAAGGGGATTGCGGAGCGGTGCTGGCATGCCCAGGGCCGAAGGGAAGGAGACTGGGAATGTAGCTTGTATCAATCACTTTAATAAAAAACAAAAAAAAACCCTAAGATCCTCAAACGCTGACACCTTTTCTGGCAAGTTTCAGCCTTGGGTGAATTCTTACGCCGCGGATGCACCTTGCTGCGACTTGAAGGGCAATCGCACGTGTAACCCTAGGCACCTGCATTGCGGAGGGGAGCCGGGGGCAGCATTTTCTTGTTGCTGCTGACGTTTATCCCACCAACCCATCATGAGAACGGCCAGACTGGGTCAGACCAAAGATCCATCTAGCCCAGGATCCTGTCTTCTAACCGTAGCCAATGCCAGGTGCCCCAGAGGGAATGAACTGAACAGGTCATCATCAAGCGATCCATCCCCTGTCGCCCATTCCCAGCTTCTGGCAAACAGAGGCTAGGGACACCATCCCTGCCCATCCTGGCTAATAGCCATTGATGGACCTATCCTCCATGAACTTATCTAGTTCTTTTTTGAACCCTGCTATAGTCTTGGCCTTTATAACATCCTCTGGCAAGGAGTTCCACAGGTTGACTGTGCCTATTCTATTCTGTTCCCCTCCGGGTACTGTAAGGCCATGCTTGCCAGGGCTCACTCTGCCCGTGGCTCAGACACTGTTGTTTTATATAGTGCAACCGACGTGCATGGAGCTTTGCAGGCGTACAAGGCAGGCTCCACCCTAGAGGAGTCTGTAACCCGAATGGGAATGAGAATCCCAAATGGCTTTCTCATGGTTGCTGGGTTAGCTGCATCTCTGTCCCCTTTCTGGCATCCTCCTTGTGCCTGTACCTCCCTGATTCTCCCACTCTTAGGCTGGGCCTGGGCTATATCACCTTGCGAACCAGCTGCATGGGCCTTGCAGGTCCAGCTGGGTTCAGACACTTGCAGTTCTTCCCTCTGGGAATGCTAGGAACTGATCAGCCAGCTGCCTTGCACCAAAGGGTTGTTTTTTAAACAGTAGGAGCAAAGCATTTGGAGAGAAGATTTTAAAAGTCCAGCCTACATGTGTGTCTCTCACCCCCACTGGAAGGACTCTAGGTATGCGAGGCAAGCCTAACTCCTTCAGACACCTCTGTCTGCTTTCCCTGTCCAACAGCCTGAATGGCTACCCACCCTTTGTGAGCAAGTCCCTTTTCTAACTGCTGTAGGGTTTTTGTTTTTTTGTTGTTGTTGTTGTTTTTTTCCCCTCCATCTTCTGGTTCCCAGGGCTGGTCCTGCCCTCGTTTTTGTCTCTTATCAACTTGAAGTGTTTGCTGAGAATTGGCTTATGTGGAGCCATCCTACTGGTTTTCTCCCCCACTTCCCCCGCTTACAGCTTCCTATAAAACAAAACCAATGTCTTGATAGAGTGAACACCACGGTCACCAGGTCAGCTTGCAGTATTCATACCTAGGGCCCTACCAAATTCATGGTCCATTTAAAAAATCCTAAATTTCATGATTTCAGCTATTTAAATCTGAACTTTCACGGCGTTGTAATTGTAGGGGTCCTGACCCAAAAAGGAGATTGGCTGGGGGGTTGCAGAACTGCTACCCTTACTTCTGCACCGCTCCAGGCAGCGGGGTTGTCTTCAGAGCTGGGCAGCTGGAGAGTGGCGGCTGCTGGTCGGGAGCCCAGCTCTGAAAGCAGAGCTACCGCCAGCAGCAGGGCAGATGTAAGGATGGCGTGGCATCGTGTGGCCACCCTTACTTCTGCGCTGTTGCCTGTAGAGGTGGGCCCCCAGCTGCCCCCATCCTCCAGTCACCCAGCTCAGAAGGCAGGGGCGCAGAAGTAAGAGTGGGAATACCACAGTCCCACTGCATGCATCCGATGAAGTGAGCTGCAGCCCACGAAAGCTCATGCTCAAATAAATGTGTTAGTCTCTAAGGTGCCCCAAGTCCTCCTTTTCTTTTTGCGAATCCCCCTAAAATAATCTTGTGAACCCCCCACCCCCACAACTCTCTTTTGGGTCAGGACCCACAATTTGAGAATTGCTGGTCTCCTCTGTGAAATCTGTAGAGTATAGAGTAAAAGCACGTAAAGGACCAGATGTCACGGTGGGGTGGGGGGAACCAAATTTCACGGTCCGTGGCCTGTCTTTTCTGGCTGTGAATTTGGTAGGCCCTATTCATAGGCCCTGGTTACAGAGCTGCTCCGTTTCCATCACAGGCCATCACCTTCCCTCGGTGTCGGTACTAGGGGTGGGGAAGGGAAGCTGGGCCAGTCTTGCACCTGAGGATGGTTCTCCCCCTCCCTGCGGGCATGTTGCTTAGTGAACAGTGCATGACTGCTGGGGAGGACAGGACAGTGGGATGCAGTCGGGCAGCTGTTCCTGCTGAATCCTCATACTGCTTCGCAGCAAGAAACTACTGCAGGAGCTGTGGGCTGGGGACGCAGGGAGAGAAATGTGCGACTTTGCTGTCCGCTCCCGCCCTGGCGGGAGGTTGCTATGACAGACCCAGGGGATCAAATCCCAAATACAGTGTGCAACCCTGTAATAGGTCGGTCACACCTGCACCTGACACACACCCAGAGGGAGGAGGGGGTCTTTCTCTTGCACTTTTGACAATGTTTCTGTGACAAGAGATTGAAAATTGACTTGGTCTACCCCTCCACTCCACCAGCAGGCAAATAAAGTGTGTCTGTGTGTGTGAGAGGAATTCAGGTTGGGCAGAGAGGACAATGCCCATAGTGATCTATTCTCACTCACGTGTTACTGCTCTTGGTGGACTAGCTCATGAAATTCACTCCCCTTGAGGTTTTATAAACCCTGTTCACCAAGCCCCCAAAGAAAGCTCCAGTTTAGAGGAGTGAAGATTCACTAGCTCTCGGGCTCTGACCTGGGTGGCGTCGCGTTCTCATACTGGGACCTCCTGTGTTTTCTCTCCCTTTGCTCTAGGTGAGAGTCTGGCGGTACCTAAAAGGCAAAGACATCGTGACGCACGAAATCCTCTTGGATGGTGGGAACAAAGTGGTAATCAGCGGCTTCGGGGACCCCTTAATTTGCGACAACCAGGTCTCAACGGGGGACACCCGCATTTTCTTCGTCAACCCCGCCCCCCACTACCTGTGGCCGGAACACAAGAACGAGCTGATGCTGAACTCCAGCCTGATGCGGATTACCCTGCGCAACCTGGAGGAGGTGGAGCACTGCGTGGAAGGTGAGGCTGGTTCCTTGCATGTCCCCTTCTCTTTCTCTGTCTTCACCCCTCACTCCCGCAGGGCTGGCTTTCTTTGTGCATCTGTACAGTAAGAACCCCCGCACTGGGGTAATGGGGTGAAGTCCTTGTAGAGCCAGGGAAAGAGAGCTGATTGGCTGGGTGAGCTGTCAAACACCCAGAGACAGAGGGGAGGGACTTCCCTTCCTTGCAAAGTCTTCTGGGGAGGAAAGTCCTCTATAAAACTCCCTGGCTTCCAGCTGGGAGTCAGAGTTGCAGGAGAAAGTGTTGGCTGGAGGAACCTGAGCCTGGGGGATTTGTTATGCAGGGGATTCCTTGGTGGGAACTGATACTGTCTCATCAGATAACTGTGTGTGGATGGCTGATGACTAGAAGTGAAGCCCCGTTCTGGGAAGTAGCCGTTAAAATCAATATGGAGCCAAGCAATGTCATTTTCACTTTACGCTACAAACTTTGGTCAATGCAAGTTATGTCAGCGTACAGTGACTCCGGTTCAGACTTTTTCTGTTTTGTAACTGGTTCACTTAAGTCATCCCTGCAAACTCAGACAGGGATCTGAGAAGCGAGCCGGCTTCTTTCCGGCTCCTGTAACCTCAGCAGGAATAAAACTTCCATACCTAGGTACAAAGGGCAGAACTTGGCCCAGCAGTTAAAGTTGGTGAATAAGCTTGATGAACGAGCCGTAACTTGAATTAATCATAGTCTGCCATAGCTGTTGTGACTGACCAGTGTTAGCAAGTGAAGGTAGCAGACGTGTTCTTTGCTCAGATCAGCAGAGCGGACAATAGGAAAAGCTTCCGAACTGTCCGGGTGGTTAAGCACTGGAACAAATTACCTGGGGAGTTGTGGAATCTCTGTCACTGGAGGTTTTTTAAGAACAGGTTGGACAAACCCATGAAGGATGGTGTTGATGATACTTGGTTCTATCTCAGTGCAAGGGACTGGACTAATCACCTGTCGAGGTTCCTTCCAGTCCTACATGTTTATGATTCTAGGATTCTAAATATCTGTGGGAGGTGGGGAGGTCTGATTTCTCAAGGGAAGGTGTAATCCAGGCTGCATCACTTGGAGCAGAACCATGCTTCGAGGGCAGCAGAAATCTCTCAAGGGCTAGGGAGAGTGTCTTTTCTCCAATCCCCCCAGTAAATGCACGTTTTACTACTACCTTGCCCCCTGCCCCACCGTCAGAAGAGGTCTGCATAGGCATCAATGCTATTCCTATACTGGGACCTTCTGTTAAGTATTGAGGACATTCTCACAGAGGCCAAGTGTACTGTGTCTGCAGCACTCGCCTCTACTGACTTGGAGCAAGATACCATGACTCCGATTTAGGCCTCCTGCATGGTCCTGGATAGCCCGTACGCCTGCTGAGCACCTCATCTCTTCAGTGACTATTTAACTTGACCCATCAGCACTGTCTCACTCTGCTGTGGGGCGAGTCTCAGAAATAAGCATACGTCAGGGGAGATGCCTGATCAAACAGCTGTTAGCAAGTGTCTCTCTGTCTGTGTGAGAGCGAAAAGAGCTCCTGCAGTCGGTCTAGATACCAATGTCCGAATGTGCCAGTTACCGTGGTTATCACAGACAGTACTGTGACCTATCATATCACAGCAAGGAAGGCTTCCTGTAACTGCTGTATGTGCATTTTTAATGTGGACTTGATCCATCCAGATGTGGAATGAAGCCTCTTTATATAGGGACCAGAACTTTCTCCCCGCTGATGCTCCCTGTTGTCCCCATTACCCACCCATGTTGAAAATGCACTCTTCTAAAATCCCACTTGCTGGGATCTAAATTCCCTCCCTTAACGAGTGGGTTAATGTTCAAGGCAAGAGTTCCCAGTTCCTGGGAAGTACATTGACCCCAAGCCTCTCAGTTGGGGTCTGAATATTCCACATGCGGCCCTACGAGCAGATGAATAAACAACGGAAAGAACACAGGAATTCTGTGAGAACCAACAGATAAACATGTGGATCAGCTCCTTCCTCCTTTCTGGTGGTACGGAGGAAAGGGCAGAACCCTTTCCTGCAGCTTTGAATGCTTACAGAGGAGTAAGTGATTGAGTATGTGGGGACGGCCGAGAAGGCTAGCGGAACAGAGTGGTTCCCAAAGCGAAGGCTGTGTGTGCAAGTGGCTTTTGTAGGAGGGCTGCAACGTGGAGAGCAAGGTGGTTGGGCATGTCCAGTTGTGGTTATGTATGACCCACTGCATTCCCTATGCAGTGTATATATACTCCCGGCTAAAGATTGCCCTGCTCCTCAATGCTTTTAGGGTGGGGCCTGCCTTTTTCAACCGGTCCAATACCTAGGACAGTCTTTCTCTTCACCCTTCCCAGTCTTGGTTTGCTTAGCCCTTTAGGCCCAGATTTTTACAGGTGTTGCTTGGCTCAGCTTTGCAATGTGTACCTGACTTGGGAGCCAAAGTATTCTTTCCAAAAGTGCCTTAGGCAATGAAGTTCCTTTTGAAAATGAGACATGGGCTTTGGACGTCTAAAGATCTGGGCCTTAATCTCTCCTGTCCCCTCCTCAAGAGTATGAAGAGGACATTTGGAGGAAAGGTATTTTGGCCCTTGAGAAAAAGAATGTCCTGTCTGGACCATCTGCTTTGTCCTTTACCCACCCACTAAGGTACTGACTCCATGTTGGTGCAGCTCTCCTAGTCCTAACTTACTGAATTATTGATGGAGGATAGGTCCATCAATAGTCAAGATGGTCAGGGATGCAACCCCTTGCTCTGGTTGTCCCTAGCCTCTGAAGCTGGGTGTGGATGACCGTATGGATCACTAGATGATTGCCTGTACTGTTAATTCCCTCTGAAGCACCTGGTATTGGCCACTGTCAGAAGTCAGGATACTGTGCTAGATGGACCTTTGGTCTGACCCAGTTTTGGTCGTTCTTATGTAACCTATGAGTGACTACCATTTGTGGACTTTTGTAAGTTACTGCTAACAAATTTTGGACAGGATATTCAACCTTATGCATCCGGGCTTAAGCCTGTCTCTAACAACTGGAGATCAGAATGAGATGTAAATTGGAGGCAGATTATCCCTCATCTGCTATGTGGGGGTTCTTTAACTTTCCTTGAGCACCTTCTGCTGGATGCTTCTGGAGACAGGACACTGGACTAGGTGGATCTTGGGTCTGATCCAGTCTGGCAATTCCTACATTGTAGAGGGATGGATTGGCAATAAAGGATGTGTTTTGCTTAGTATCAGAGGTCCAGAGCAGGGTTTCACATGGACCCAGTGGATTGGTATGATCCATTTCTACTTTTGTCTCTTGAGAAAAGAGTCCAAAAGTTGCTTTGGCTGGAACAATCTGACCTAATGCCCATAGTGAAGCCTTTCCCAGCTGCTGCCTCTGGTCCTAGGGGAGTAAAACTTCAACTTTCCATTGTTAGAAGTAACTGGCTAAGGTAGTCCAGAGATGTCTCTTCCTGCCAGGAAGTGCTCGCACTGAATCTGGACATCCAAACATATAGATGAGCTTCCAGGAAAGGGCCTGCTGAATTTTGATGTCTTGTGCCTCCTCTTGAGGGTCAGAGTAGCCAGATGGGTGACTTCATTGAGGTGGACTAAAAACCCTGAAAAATGAATAATAATTAATAGTATAAACCCTGAAAAATGAAAATAATACAGCAGCCCCAGCTGTCCCTGAACATGAATATAGAAAATGCCCCTGGTGCATAAGGGTGTTAAAGGCACTAAACCTTGAGTCGATCTAAGTTCACCGACCATCTCTTGCATGTAGCCGTGATCTGGGTCTATATGATCCAAGTCCCATTCTGCAGAATATCCTTGCCTTAGGCCAGATAGCAGCTGACTCTGTCTTGGACTCCAGTTTTCTAGGAAGTTAATTGATCAGCTTGTTTCCTTTAACTAATTAAGAGTTTCTTCCTGATGGCTCACAGAGGAGCTATTGGTGTGTGGAGATGTGGTCATGGCTAACTGCTTTGGGGAACTGAGACCTTGGGGTGGGCTGGGATGGGGAGAAAAGGCTCTAAGATGGGACTGGAAAGCAGGCTAGGGAGAGCATTTCCATATAGGTAAGACTGAGTTAGATTGAGAAGTGGTCTGGTTCCTGAGTGTGGTGCTGGGAAAGAACAAAAACCAGGCGACCCGCAGCACTGATGTCTCAGCCAGAGGTCAAACATCTGTGTAGACCAAGCACAGATGTGCATGATGACACTGCAGTCAGTTATCTTTGTGTTCAGCAGACTCTGCGGCAGTTTGAGGTACACCACTCTCTTGGGAAAGGGAAATTCAGCAAGTTTCCTTCACCTGGCTGATTTGCTTTTCATCTGTCAATGTCTGAAAGTCAGGCCACGGCTGGACTATTACATATGCCGTACAGTAACTAGCTTGTTGTGGCCTGGGACAATCTGGCCTGGATAAAACCATGGCTTTTGTCCCAAACTCTGCCCAAATCAGAAGTCTCTCTCTTGGAGCCTGCAACATGTTCAGTTTGACTTATACCTCGTAGTTGCCTGGCTTGGGTTGGGAATGCCGTGACAGGGACTTTGGAGTCCAGACAAAACTCCTACGCTTTAGTTCCATCTTCTACAGATATAAGAGCATCAGAGGGACTCTCCTCCCAGGATGTCCTCATAACAGGGTTAAATCTAGCACAGTCCAGAGGGCGAAAACTCCGTTTCACAAAAAGAAAAGGAGTTCTTGTGGCACCTTAGAGACTAACCAATTTATTTAGTCTCTAAGGTACCGCAAGTCCTCCTTTTCTTTTCGCGAATACAGACTAACACGGCTGCTACTCTGAACTCTGTTTCACAGCAACTTTCAAGGTGGCGAAATGTTTTTTGTTCTGCCCTGGAACGAAATGAAAAGGTTCCAGGCATATTTGTGAAACAGAATTGTCTCAAAAAGCCAGTTTTCAGATCAAAAGCCAGAGCTTTTTGGTCGATCTCTAAATGGGGTGACTACATCAGTGAAGGTGCGAGGAGATTTGCTGCTGTCACTGCCTAAACAGAGTATATGGGAAGTAAGGGCTGACTGGCTATTACAGCTTATAACTGTGCACCAACTTCTGGCTGGGAGTGTGTGGTTTCTCCTTTGCACCTCAAGACATCTGGGTGAGCTTTGCTAGGGGAATGGCTTGTCTGATAAGCCCTTGGCCTTGCTGTATCAATTTCTGTGCTCTCTGTTAGCTAACCTGGGACTGGGCAGGTAGAAGTAGGAATCCTTGCTGAGGCTTTCAGGTGTGCTGGATTTTATAAGGGCAGATCCAGCAGATTCTCTTGAGCAAGGTGCTAGGTGTGATTACATAATTTTTTTTTCTCCCTGCTCTTTTGAGAGCTCAACAACTGACCCCTCCCCCGAGACCTTTGCCCAGATATGTCTCCGGATTTCACTTTGATCACAGCTTCGGTTTAAGAAAATCAAGAGTTTGTGTATAGTCTGCGTGCTGTCTCCACACTGAGCTGTCTGTGAGGAAGGAAGTTCAGATTCAAGCCTTCTGGGGCCCCGGCTAATGCGAATCCAGCACTGCTATTAAAAATTTCCTGGTAGGTGGCATGATTTGCATTTATTCTGGTACAATTGCCGGAGCTGAGATTTCTTCACTAGTGATGGGGACCTTGAACCAGGGATGAGTCATGTACATAATCTTTGCAGGTATGCTATGTAATTAAACCTGATGGCACTGGATACAGTAGACATGCACCATCCTGCATGTCTTGTTCCCTTGGAACGTTTAACCATGCTATTACTTTCGGTTCCTTTCTTCTCCCACCTCCTTCCTGATCGGTTCTCCTCCCTGGCACATGCTTCGCATGTAGTGTCTTTTGCATGTAGTGCTCAAGGGTCTTTACAAACTAATTATGCCCCGAGAGCACCGCTTTACACTGGGTTCTTCACCATCTTGCAGATCTGAGCTAGTGGGGGCGGGGTTTGGAGAGAGGGATAGAGAGAGTCTGTGATTCAGCCAAAGCGTAGCCGAACTGGGAACCAAATCAGAGTCCTTAGGCCCAGTCCTCTGCTTTAGCTGCTCCAGACCCCTACGGTAGCCACTTCCTGGTGTGGGAGAGCCTGACCTTACCTTCAGCTAAAGTGAGGGCAGCAGGTGTCTGCAGGTAATGCTGAGGAGCAAACTATTGAGCTGTCTTATTCCCTTTTGAGAGCAAACTCCAGTCCCCTGGAGACTGCAAAGCTTCCTTGCTCCGGATTGGCCAGAAAGGTTTCTGGTTGATTTGGGAGCTGCTCTGAAGCTGGGTTGCCTTGAAAGCATCTCTTAAAACCTCATTGTGTATCTCTCTTTGTCTTTTCCTGTTCACTTTTATTCCTTCCTCTCCCTCTCCTTAATACTGAGAGGTTTTGTCCTTGTAAACCAGCCCGTGCAAAATCTGCTTTTCAGTCTCCTTAAAGAGCTTGCTAGGAGTGCAGAGTGGGCTGTTTTTAGCAAGAAAATTGCTGGCATGGGGCTAGTGCAAACCATGTTTGGGTTGCAGGCATTCCCATGATCCGCTCTCTTTGCAGAACTCCCCGGCTCTGGACCCATTTCTCTTTTCTAATCCCTCCCTGGCCTGTTATTGTGTGTTGGGGCAGGGAGGAGGGGTCTGGAAAGGCTTGATGATTTTTCTTCAAGCTGTCCTCCACCCCCGCCCCCCCCTTCCCTCTTGGCTCTGTTTTGCGTTCAAGATAATGAGAACAGCATCACCACCTCCGCCTCAGGAGGGTGAGAAAGTTAGCCAGCAGCTGTGAAAGGGCAGTAAACTGTGAGAGAATCTTCTACTGTGAAATCCCGGGGTCACCTTCCCTTAGTTCAGGCTGCAGTGGAGTTCTACACCCAGGGCGGCTGTGTCCCAGAGCCAGGGGGTGAGAGGGCTGGTCCGGGGGAGAAGGGAAGTGGGGTCCAGTTTATGGGCCAGGTGCTGAGTCTCTGGCAGTGGATCAGTCCTGCTTTTGGGGGCTTAAAACCAAACTCTGTTTTGTAAATGGAATCCGCCCCTAGAGGGTCACGGTCTTTCTGGAGTTCTTTGCTAACAAAACCATCTGCACTTACATTCACTTGGGTAACATAATCTAGTGGATGGCACACAGGACTGGGAGTCTGGAGATTTGGGTTCTAGGCTCTACTCTGCCACTTACCGCAAGGCCTGGGGTTAGGTGCATGGACTCCCACCCACGCACCCCATCACTAGGTTAACCCCTTCTTTGCTTATGTTTGCAAAGTGCCTTGGGATCCTCTGCTGTTGGAACCTACATAAGCAGAATGGGGTCTCTGTCCCCTAGTGTTGGCTAGTCCATAGGAGTGGCTAAGAGTGTACTACAGCTGCCAGCCGGAAGAGTTATTACTTTAGCCCAAGCAGTAGAGGCATAGGTATTTAGCACTGAGAGTCCTGGGTTCAATTCCCCAGGGGAGTCAGTTAAGCTTCCTCACAGGGGCTCGCTGCAGCAGCGTGGAGCTTCGATTTGTGTAAGAAGCTCCGCAGGAACAGTTAATCTTGCATGGGAGGCTGCTGATCTGCAGAGACTTCCTCCACTTGCCCTTCCTCAGGATAAGAGCGTCCTGCTTCATGTCTGTGTGGCATCGGCTCAGTTAATGACCCAGCTGCTGTTCTTAAAATCCTCTTGGCCGTTGAGGTGGCACAATTTTGACGAGCTGACTCGTCCGCTGCGGACTCGTGGGCTGCTTCTGTTTTGCTTGTTCACATCATGAACTCCCAATCTGGACGGGACTGTGGGTCGTTAGTGTCGAGTGGCGCTGGCAACATCTGGGGCTCTGAATCGGACTTTTGGCCTCTGATTTTTCTGAGATGTCTTCTATTGTCCTGCTGGCTGCTGGATTCCTCTAACTGGCCTCTGGGCTGGGGCTGCGGAGTGATGGCCTCGGGCACCATTCAGACTAATGGCATTGCATGGAACAGGAGCATTTTCTATTTCAACTCTCCTCTGCCCCACTGTTAGACCCAGGCGAAATGGACAAGGCTGGATGTGAAGTGTGTGTGTGGTGGTGGTGGGGGGAGATGGGGCAGGATAGATGGCTGATGGATGCAAACACCAAAGGTAGGGGATTATTTAGGGTGATACATGGGATGAAAATAAGGGGGTGCCTACAAACTACTGTCAGACTTTTTGATGGAGAGAGAGATTGGACTGGAGCAGACACGAGCGTGCTGGCCGTGCTGTCCTGTCGATAGGGCATAAGGTTGTGGAGCAGGACCCGCAAGTTCTATTCCTGCATTTCCTAATAACTGTCTGGGCACTGAGAAGTAACGGATTCCCCCACCGCCCCCTCCACAGCTGGGGAAATGGAAGTATTGTTACTTGCCCATGTTCTGTAAAAAGCTCTCAGACCCTACAGATAAACTGCTTTGAAGTGCAAAGTGGTGGTGTTTCCTAAGGGAAGTCCCACTGCTCAGGACTTCTTTGAGCTCTCCTGGACAATCAGACACTGGCTCTGATGGTCTGCAACGTCTTCTCCGCCTCTGATGCTTGTGGCCGTTGGGAGGCAGATGAAATTGTGCTCCCACATTTCTTCTCCTTGGCCCTTAGACAGGGGGAAATGGCCACCTCTCTACCTGGATTGACAGACGTTTTGGTTACAGGCTGGATGGAAAGTTGTGAGGGATGCAGCATCCTTCTTCACATTAGATCAATGTAGCTGCTCCCCTGAAAATATACCAGGCAGCTTACTTGAAGTGGCTGGAAATCGGACTGCTTGCTGTGAAGCTCTTGGTTAGGGAAGGTGCCTGTGACTGGAACTGAGTGAGGAATTGCAGCATTATTCAGTGAATTCCCCACTGCTCCTCCCTGAGCAGCCCCTTCCTTCTTAGAAGACAGGACAATGGGCTAGAGGGACCTTTGGTCTGACCCAGTGTGGCCATTCTTATGTTCTTGCACAGAATCCAAAGGGGGTTTCCGAGGAGTACTGGTGGCATAAAATGACCCTCTAAAAGGAGAGGGGCCATAGTGACTTGAACCAGTATCGCATCCCCCTGGGAGGCAAGGGAATTCTTGCGGAAGCATGGTGGGGGGAGATGCTTGCATGGCCAGTGACTGTTCTCACCAGCCATGAGATCCCAATGCGTAGCAGCGGCCAGGAGCATACGGTGCTGATGCAGTGGGAACCAGGGTCTGGTTGGAAAAGAGGAGTTGACCTTTCAAACGGGTCTGGTTTTGAGATCTCCATGCCCCCCTCAGTCCCCATCCCACACTAAAATCTGTCTTCAGGACAGTCCTCTCCTCTTGAAGCACCCACTGGCCTAAAGTCACACAGAGGTCTTGGTCGTGGCTGGCTTTTACGGTGCTTATAAGGTCCCTCTTGTGACAGTCTGTTGCCTTGTTGTGCTTTTTTCGCAGGCTTGCGAAATATTTCAACCCTAATTCTTTGAACAGTTGCGCACACACACACACATCCAATGCTTGAGTGGGCCATCAAAGCAAAGCTACTGTCTGGGGGAAATCGGGGGTGGACGGAAATAGAGTGGTTCTTTCCTGTTTCCTGCCAGGAGGCAGTCACCCCTGTTTGTGTTGTCAAGGCCGGCTCAAAAATCCCTTCCTGCTGAAGTTTAACAGTAAACCATAGACAGTCCAGACACCAACGAGCTCAGGATTCTGGCATCTCTCTTCCCCCCTGCACTCCTGGGAGTAGTTGGCTTTGGAGAATTGTACCTTGCATCAAAAATTGGTGAAACTGACTGGCCTCTGCTGTTGATGCACTGGGATGTGTATGATTGCTGTTTCTCTGGAATGTGAGTGCAACTCCTCTGTATATCCTATTGAGGAAACTGAGCTCCTCAGTCCTGCAGTCACCACTGTAGGTTCCAGATGCTCAGAAGCAATAATGAGTCTTGTAACATGGGCTAAATGTGTTGCAGCCCCCTCTAGTGGCTGGTTCACAGGGGATAGGAGCCTACTACTGCTAGCAGTTGTTAGCTCAAGTGGCAGAGGTCGTAGTTTCTGATGTTGGAGGGCCAAAGCTTCATCCCTGCAGATGCTGTGTTTGGTGTTGCTTTCTGTGCTACTCCTGAAAACAGTATCTGGTCTTTGAATCTCCACTGAGGATGTGGTCTCTGCTGTGAATTTTCACCCAAGTGTTGCAATCTTGTATTTGCTCCAACGTAAACCTACTTCCAGAGTCCTGTCTACTTGCTCTCTTATCTCTCTGCTCAAGAGCATTATTATCCAAGTCACATTTTAGGTGCCAGAACTGTTTAAAAAAAAAAAACAAAAAAAACAAATATTGGCTAGACAACTGACTATACAAAGCCAGACACCTCTGCCCGTTCATTTACATTCCTCTAAATGTTGCTGGAACAAATTTGCAGCTACCTAAGATTTGTTGGCTGCCGCTGCAGGGCCACTTGTTGCCATTACGCACCATCTGGGGAGAGCTTTGATCCCCGTGCTCTGAAATCCAAGTTCCCACTTCAGTTAAGAGAAACGCCGCCAACTGTGCGGGGCCCATGCCACACCATTGCATTCTGATTCCATCCAGTAGATGGCAGTAGTTTGTGTAGATCGGAGGTCCTCCAAGGTGTGGAGCACGCCCCCCTAGGGGGTGTGGAGGACCATGTGGGGAGGGTGCAGCAGGTCCCAGGCCAGCCCCCACAGGGGTGGGAAGGGAGCACTACCCAGCCCCTCCCTGACCCCAGCTGTGCTCTGGTTGGCCCCCCAGCCATGGGCCTGGTTCCCATCCCCACGTGCACCTCCCCACGTCCCTGGTCACAGCTCTGTTCCTGGCCCTGGGCCAAGGCCTTGGCCCCCTTACCCCTGTTTGTGTCCCTTCCTTTCTCCCTGAGCCCCGGCCCTGGCTCAAGGGGGGCGGGAATAGATGTAATGGGGGTGTGACCCTCAAAAGTTTGGGGACTGTTGGTGTAGACGCACTGATTAGTCTGTGTGTGTATATAGAGGGGAGGGGGTAACAGCAGCAGGAGTGACGTGTTGGAATCTCTCTCTCAGCTGAGAGATGGTGCTGAGCTCCTCTAAAAACCCAGAGGTGGGAGAGGGGTTATACTTGCTGTGGAGAGAGAGAAATGACATGCCCGTCGTGTTTAAGGTGAAGCAAACTCCAAGGTTGGAGGGTTCTAAAATCCCCGTGACAAATAGGCCATATCGAGCTCCATGGCTGTATCCAGTCTTGTACCTAAGCTACTGGCCTAGTCAATAAGATGCCAGGTTTTGCTGGTGAGTTTCTCCCTGCTGGGCCCTCTGTGAGGTGCCTACCGGAAATCCCCGAGCCAGCCCAGACTTGCCTCCTGCTAATCCTTACCCTGAACTACAGCTTCCTCTTGCTTATCTCACTAAACACTCTGCAAAGATCTCACATTCCTTCAGGATGACTTCCATGGAGCCTGGGAGCCCTCTGATGTGGGAGTGTGCATGGGGGAGAACTGAGTGGCTTTATCACTCTGTGGCTTGGTGGCCCCTCTGCTCTCTCCAGTAGAAGATGGGATGCTAATGGCCCCGGGTTCTTTTGTAGGGGCCAACGGGGTGTGGCTGTGGAAGCCGCTGCCTCATTAAAACAATTGACTTGGGCAGTGACCTCTTTTCGGCAAAACTGCTTCTCTTTTGCATTTTCGCTTACGTTGAACCACTTTCTTTGATTAGCGAGGAAATAGGATTCTCACCACTTCAATAATTAAATACCCAATTTGGTTAATTTCAGCCAGGCTCCAGCACAAACTACAAAGTGAATATTCAAAATGGTGAGGTGCAAACCACTTGGGGATTCCCCCCTCTCTGATTTTTCTCCCCAGTTTCTCCCATGCTCAAACATCTGCTCTCTGTATTTTTTAAACCTTAACTGGCCTTCCTGTTTACCTGTCCTGCCTTGGTCAGATCAGAGGGCACTAGACTGGGACTTGGTAGATCTGGGTTCAATCCCCAGTTCTGCCACTGACTCAGTGTGCCCTAGGACATGACCCTTTACTCCTCTGTGCCTCAGTTTCCCCACCTGTAAAATGGGGATAGTTCTCCCTTTCTCTCACTCTGTGTTGTCCTTATAGGTCGTAAACTCTTTGTGGCAGGGATCGTGCACAATGGGGCTCTGATCTCTGTTGGCACCTCTAGGAGTTAAGTGTTGCAGTGGCATCTAAACGTGGTGTTGAGAGGCACGGTACCGTCTTTCGGATAATATGGTAAACTGAGGACCTGACTGTATGTGGTAATAATGCCATAGGATTTTTCGAGAGTGGGATTGAGGAGGGAGAGGGGGCGTAATCTTAGTGTCTTGGCCAAATTCCAACTCTGATAACCACTTTCTGCCACCCTGAGTTCCCACCCTAGATTCAACGGAAGGCAGTGTTCTTTGATCCCTGCCTAGATTGCAGCCTAGTGTTGCTATGTGCTGGTCAACAGCTGCTTTATTCCACGCCGGCGGGGGTGGGTATCCTTGTACGTAACTTAGAAGCCTGTTGGAAAAGTGCTTTTGGGATCCTTGAGGACGAAAGCTTGCGTTTCTATCGCATTTCCATCCCCCGACCTGCTGCACACCAGAGTGCAAGCTGCATTTCTTTGCTCCAGAGTCCTGGGTACGATCAACCCCCCCCTTTTCTGGTAGAGGAGACTATGCTGGTGTCCTCAACTTGAGGTCTTCCAGATATGTCTGGAAACTATCTGTCGTGTGGAGGAGCCCCGGTCTTGAATCGGGGCTCCCTCATGCTCAGCACTGAACGAACAAACAGAATCGAGAACTGACAATCGAAGTAGTTATGCACATTTGTGGCCCAGTAGTTGTAACTTGCTGCTGAGTCCATTGTGTCTCCGTCATCCCTAATCTCCCTCCCTATCAGGCCTCCCCCATAAATGACAGCAGCCCCATCCCAAGCCAGAGAGAGAGAAGAGGCCTGCCTTCCTTCTGTCTCGAAGATTTCTAGCAATACAGCTAAAGCTAGAGAATACAGGTCAATTTTACAAATCTTCCAGAGACTTGACCCTCTTGCATCAGCAATGCTCAATAATCCTTGACATCTTTGGTCCTCCCACACACACACTCACTCACTCACATGTCCCCTTGTCTGCCGTAGCACTGAAGAATGGAAGAAAATACTGCTTTCCCATAGGACGTTGTGTCACATTGACAGGCTGGAAGTGCATTTTCCATCTAATATTAGTCCATCTCTCTCGATCTTGCAGGGATGCTAATTAGCTTAAGTGAGCCGGAGGACTGGCTGTGCCTCTGCGACTTTGATTTGTGGCCGATTATTCAATTAAAACAAAAAAAGGCCAAGGTGGCTTTTGCTGAGCTAAGGCATTATTCCTCTTCGCTCCATCAGCGAATAACGTCGCTGGGCTCCAGTCGTCTGTCTCGACCGGTTTGGCCATTCTTGCACTGCTCGGGCACGCAGGGAGGCCCGCTTACGACTCTATCCAAACACACAGAAAGGCTCCGGATTTGGAATAAAGGGAATGTGGCTGGCTGGGGTGGTGTAAAAAGGAGAGGGGAGACCGGGAGACTAGAAAGTATTGAGAGAACAGAACGAAATGGCATCATTCATCTAAGGATTTCACAGGGCTTAACAAACGTTGGTTAATTAAGGCCCTTCCTCCCTGAAAGGTGGCTGTTTATCTCCATTAGTGTAGACAGGGATGGGCATGGGAAGGGAGCAGAGACAACGTGACGTGACTTCCCCAACATTACACAGCGAGTCTATGGCAGAGCTGAGAACAGAATTCAGGAGTCCCGATTCACAGCCCCCCACTCTCACCCCTGCTAGCAGTAGAAGTAGACCCTGTTGGGGACTGGAGTTAACCACAAGTGTCTTGGAGCTGAACGAGCGTGAGGGAGTCTAGGCTCTTGGCTGCTGGAGCCAGAATGCCAAGACTCATGTAGTACCAGCCCTCCAGAGGTAAATGCTTTGCCCAGCCCATGGGAGCCAGAGATGGGGAAAGACGGCGTGTGGGCTGGCCAGTAGAGGGTTGTCCACTCTTTCATGCTGGTGAGTTGCTGCACAGCAGTGGGAGATGCTACGTCTTGCTGTCTAACCCTTTTGTCTCCTCTTCAATCGGCGTGCTCCGGTGATGTAGGGGGAGACTCCGTCTCCAACTTCTGTGCATGGCCATGCGACTCGCTCCTGGCTGAGCCAGCTCCCAGGTGCGTGTTCCTTAGACAGGCAGGTGGGCCAAGGCTCACGGCCAACGGGTGCATCTTTCGTCTGAGACTCCTCTCTCGCTCTAACACCCTCCTGGCCTACTCAGGTTGTTTAATACTTCACCAGCTCCTTCCTTTGTCTCCCTCACTCCTGAAGCAGAGGGGAGCAGAGTGTTGAGGAGGTAATGAACGTGCATTTTTCATGCATCCTTGGCCTAAGCGTGTCTCTAGCTGGACGTATTCCTTGTCTTTAAACCTTGAATTGACCTTTCCAGCATCTATGTGAAATCCTTGCTGGTACAAAGTGAGGAAGGAAATGGGGGAGAAGTAGAATCTAGATGTTCCTGTAGCCTCTGGCTAGAACATAGCGGCTCTGAGAGCCACTGCGTTTCCTCTCCATCTCAGACTCCTATGCAAGACTTCTTATTTTCCCCCCGCACCCGATACCTGAAGGTTGGCTGGTGTTCGCCTCTTCCCTTAATGTCCCACTGCTGCTCCTCAGAAATCTGTTCCTCTGGGGTAAACAAAAATAGTTCTCCACAAAGCACTTAAAGCAATGGGAAAGTGTAAGTGGTCTAAATAACCAATAGAAAAGCGATAAGGAAAGGCCAAGCTGCTAATTATGGCCATAAAGCAGAACTGAACAGGAGGCTTCAGGCTATATGCACTTAATAAAACTCTCTGTCTGAGGTAGGTGAATTGGGACCGGATCTACAGAGGGATGTGCTGTTTTTTCTTTTCTTTTTCTTGAAGTAAATTACAGTAGAACCTCAGTTACAAACTGACCGGTCAACCACACACCTCATTTGGACCTGGAAGTGTGCAATCAGGCAGCAGCAGAGAAGGGGAGAGAAAACCAACAACAGAAGCAAATACAGAACAGTACTGTATTTAACATAAATTACTGAAAAAAAGGGAATTTTAAAATAAAAAATTAGACAAGGTAAAGAAACTGTTTCTGTGCTTGTTTCATTTAAGCAGCGTTTTTCTTTGTAGTAAAGTTTCAAAGCTGTATTAGGTCGATGTTCGGTTGTAAACTTTTGAAAGAACCCCCATAATGTTTTGTTCAGAATTATGAATATTTCAGACTTATGAGCAACCTCCATTCCCGAGGTGTTTGTAACTCTGAGGTTCTACTGTGCTTACCTGCTGCACCTTCCTCTGGAGGAACGGCCTGAAATGGACCCCAAATGGAGACTACGTAGTTGTCCCAAAGGCACACTGCCTGGCTTACGCAGGAGGTCAGATGTGGCCATCATAACAGTCTGTCTTCTGTCGTTAAGGTCTATGATCCGAGCGAGGGCACTAGACGGTGTTACACTGTGTGTGTTTTGCTCAGTATAGGAGATTTAATTGGCTTATGTCCTTAACAAAACAAGCACTGCAATTTCACGTTTAAAAAACCTGAGCTTCCTTGCTGCGAAGTGCCAGTGGCTATAAGGCAGGTGTGGAGGGAGACAGGGGTTGCAAAGCCGCGGGCATCTTGCCTTCGCTTTGCCGGTATGGATAAATGCCAGCTCTCTCCAGAACGCCACTTAACCGAAACGCTGGGTTAACCAAAGGTTGGTGGTTTATCCTCAGCCGCTCCGCTTCTGCAAAGCTCCTAAATTCTTCAGAATTGAAGCTACCTGATATAGAGACCAACAGTCTCTTCTTAAGGTTAGTTCCAGGGTTTCTCTAACATATTTGCCAATAATTACACTGATCATCCTGCTTGTTGCTCTATCTTGCATCCCATCCCCCAAGCTATGATAGTCTTGTCTATTTAGACTGTGATCTTTTCAGCGCATTGACTGGCTCTTACTGTGTGTTGCATACAACACCTAGCACAATAGGGCCCAGATCTCAATTGGAATCTCTAAGTGCTATCATCTTTAAGTGCTTCTGTAATTAACTTGCTATCCCGCAGGCCCACATAAAACCAGGATTTTGGTATTGCTAACACGGTGTCAGTCAGAAAGGGGACTTGTGTTCCCATTTTTAAACAATATTAAATCACTTTTCTGAATGGTTAAGCAGCCTGGAACCTGGTTTCTAATCTCTCCCTGGTCTCCTGCACTGCCTGCATCACTCAGATCGCATCTATATTTACTGCATGTTTGTGGGTTACAATAAAACGCCGCATAACCAAACCTCATTACAGACAACAGATTAGCATATTATTGAACATGAGCAGTGAAGAGTTCCTGCTGTCCTACATCTTCAAAGCAGAAGTTGCATGAAAATGACCAAGAAATACCCAAAGTGATTTACAATCTATACAGACTGTGTCTTCCCAGAATAATAAACTTTCCTGATTTACATGGCTGAAGAAACAGCTGGCAGTGCTCGTTAAGAATATAGAAAATCAAATGATCTAACTGGAACCATAATGTTTGGTTAACATACACGGAGTCAGAGAGAAACCAGGCCCCCAGCCCCCATGTAAGGGGGAATATTATCCCCAGTTCAGAAAAAGGGAAAAGTCAGAGGTTAAGGCCAAAACATGGTGTGAAGCTTGGATGCCTCAGTTTTTGGCTGCTCAGTTACAGACACCGTGTTCTTTTTTTGAAGTGTTTGTGCATCTGTGCTGACCTCCAGTGGGAACTGCATTCTTCCCTATAGGTTCTTATAGTGCGTGTGCTACAATTGTTCTTATAGTGCTGCCCTCTGAAGTGTCTCAAGTTAGGCATCTGATCACCTTTGACCCAGGGTCACAAAGTGAATTGGTGGCAGGAAGGGGATGAGCCCCAGGTATCTTCTCATTCCTGGCTTTAGCCCATGTGGTGGCGGAGGGGCATGTGTGTGTGAGAGATAGGAAGGAAACGCCAACAACATTGGTTTGCTGAAAAGGGTCACAGAGGTAGCACGATACCCAGCTCAAACTTTCTTAACTCCGCTTCATCCCTGAAGGCACAGGTGGAAATAAAGGCCAAGTCTACCCTATAAACAGACAGTGGTATAACTGAGCAGCGCACTTATACTGACCTAACCCCGGGTGTAGCCAGCTCTGTGTCGGAGGGAGAGCTTGGATTAACTACGCCGACTGTCAAAGGTGTCCCTCCTCCAGTGCAGCTGCGCTGCGGGCAGCGTTTTAAGGGCAGCCCTGCCCTCGGAGGGGCGGAGCTATTGCTCCAAAATACTTGGGGCCGTCCGTGCACGGTGGCCCAACCTGCGATCTCCCAAGAGAAACTGGCTGTTAGCCACAGGTCCCTCCTTGCCCATCCCATATTATGACGATTGCTGCCTAGGATGGAGTCAAAGGAAACTGAGGCACGTGTGATCAAGGTGTGTCTGTTCCTTCTCCAGGACGAGAGGGATGGGGTGGAAAGGACCGGGTGTTAGATGTGCCCCCAAAGAACAGATCATCTCGTGAGGGCTCTTTCTTCCTTCTCTCTTGCCGCCCCCGCAATCTCTGCAGGAGAAATCTCTCTCCAGGCTCCTGGACCGGGTGCTACCTGCAGTTTACATTCGCTGCCCCGCATCCACCGCCCTGTGCACGTTTCTGGATTATTAATTGTCCCCTCCTCTTGCACTAAAGGGCAGCCACCGGGGCCTCTAGCCAGTGCCGCATTCCAGTCATAGCTCAGGCAGGTACTTTGCAGTGATAAATGGAGCTTGCAGCTTTGGGGCATAATCTCCGTGGAGCAGCCAGGTCTGGGAGGAGGCTGCACTTAGAACTTGGGGAGCAGAGAGCTGTTCCTGGGGGCTGACTTGAACAGTGCGAAGGTGGCATGGATGGGAACTATGCGGGAGGCAGGGAATGGCATGGCCAGCTGGGTGGATTTAAGGCAATGCTGGAAGCCCGTTGGGTGAAGGGATTGTGGTAGCTTTGTGCTCCTTCCCTGCCCAATGGGTATTGCTCTGGCTGTCCACTCGTCCCTCTCTGTCTAACCCCCCCAGGAGGTGGGGACCCCATGTGAGCAGGGAAAGGATCTTGCTGCAGCTCTGTGTTGTTGGGAGGGTGGAGGGGCAGGGTAGACTCCTGTGTATGGGGAGAGAAGGGGCAAGGCTGACCCTGAGCATGGGAACTGCCCCCCTGTATTTCAAACCTGTCTGGCTGCCAGCTGGTGGCAGGAGAATTTGAGCAGTGGAGTCTTTCCACCTGCTGGGGATCCTGGATCCCCAAGTACGGCCCATGTGTTACTGCGGGCAAGTCTTGAACTGGGCCCCTTGTGGTCTGCAAGCCTGTTGGGTGACAGTGATGGGACCAAGCTGTCATTCCTCTCCTCTGAGTGCAGTGATTTTTGAGAAGGCTCCTCCCCTCCACCCCCCCCCCCCCCCCGCCTTGTGTTTAGCATTAAGGTAGCACGATTGTCAGGACAATGTGACCAGGAGTGGGACGCACCAGCCTGGGGATGCTGAATCACCTCCAAGCTCTCCGGTCCAGTTTCAGAGACCCAAAAACTTTGCTATAAACATCTGAATTCCAGGAGATATTTGAGCTGAACCTGCTAAACAGGGCTGAGTTGGGTACTTGATCCAGTCGAGAGTCCTCACCCGACCTCCCAGCTGACCAGAAATCTTCTCTCTGCATTGACTGTTCCCCTCCAAACCTCCTCATGGACATCCTTTAATCCAGGAAATTAGCCAGATCTCAGATAATGGATGCTGTGGTGTTCTGCTAGTTGCCAAAAGATTAAAGGAGCTTTATTGCAGCAAGTACAGTTCCTAATGCAGGTTCTCTGGCTTGGTTCCTGTTCGTTGTTGCACACCACCGGCTTTATGCTGTGGTGACTGCTGTTGGGTCTCTCTCCCTGGACCCTAGCGCTCTCTGTCAGCTGGCTGACTTTTGAAGGGGCTGGGATGGGGAAGAGGGGACAGATCCCTTCTCAGAATCTGCTTGAGATCTGATCTCGTGCAAGCAGAGGATGTTAATGTTCAGTGTGGACGGTCTGGTAGGATGTGGTGAGATGTCCAAGAGCAGCTGGTAGCGATCAGTGCAGGAATGGCTGGGTGACACTGAATGCCCTGTGTTCTGCAGGAGCCCAACTGAATTGTCCTATGGCCCCAGAATCTGAGTCGGGCTGTGTAATTCTTGTGGGTGTGCGCTTCAAGAACCATCGCCCCCTTCCTAAAGAAAGGACCTCATTGTCACATGCTGGTTAGGGGAGCTGGCATGTTGAAACTCAGATTATAGCCCTGATGCTAAATGAGATTTCCCCACTTCAAATGTAAAGATTGGGGGCCGGGGGGGGGGGGAGTGGCTCATCATGCTCTTATTTTTTTAAAGGGACTTTCCAAAGTGCTGTAGGAGGAGCAGGCATGTGTGTTTCTGCAGCTGAAGGTGGTGAGGTTGTAGAGTGCCCCCGGGCAGCTCAGAACATGGGCACTACCATGCTGCATAATCATTGGCAGAGAAGGTGTTTATCCAGCAGGTCACGCTGGTAGCATCTCTGGCAGCAGGTCAGGATGCAGGAACTCTTGTGTCTTTGAACAAAGGGATCTGTAGCATCCTCCCCTGAGTTTCCTCTCCTAGAATGTTCTGATCAGCTGCCCGGGAGCTGCCAGCTGCTCCAGCCTGGAGCGAATCTTACACAAAACTACCTGATCTGCAGGGTCAAGTTATCTGGTCATCCTACCTTCAATTGCAGCCTCCTTTTCCTGTCCCCTCCTCCAACCCCACCCCAAACCTTGAGAAATTACTTGCCAATCATACATGTTTGTGTCTTCCTGCTGGCTTGTCTGATTGAAGGCCCCGGAAACACCCAGGGAACTTACCTCTAAACTCTGATTCTGCCTCTGACCTCAGTCTACACATCCTGATATGTTGCTATTTTCCTTCTCCACCTTGAACCAAACCCTTTCTGGGCAGCTTTGGCACACTCCTAATAGAATGCATCCCCTCCCCTCCATGGAGTTCTGGCCTTGGGGTTTAAGGGGTACAGCGAGGAATATGGATGTGCTCTGAAGTGAAGCTTTCTTGTAGCTGCAGCCTGCCATACCTCTTCCCCCCGACCTGTTTTGGGGTTTGCTTTTATCTCTCTGGCTTCTATCGTGTTCTTGCCTGGACGAACTCTGATGGAAGGCAGCAGCCATAGTATCCCTGGTGTGCCAGCCCTTGGATTTGGGGATACCCATGTTGCAGCTCCCCAAGCAAGACCCTAGCTTCAAAGTGGCATGCCCTGGATTATAATGGACTTCAGGACTCTGAGAGAGCGAGCAACGCAGATCTCGTGACAAAGGAATTGCATGAGGTCTGGTTTGTTGTTTTTTGTATTTCAATATCATTTGGGAGCCCGTCACGCTCCAGGAGCTCATTGTGCTAGGCACTGTACAGACAGAACAAAAAGGTGGATTTCTTAGTGCATTCGTCCTTGAGATGGACCCATGTGCTAACACTAGAATGTCACCTGAGAGTGAAGGGGTGTGTGGGGGGAGGGAGGAGTTTGTGTGGGCGGTGGCTGAATATAGCCCATCTTTCATACTGTGTCAGATCCATTTGTGAGTAGCTGTGTGCTGATCCGCTGTGGAGAATGAGGGGTTAGCTGTCCTCCACTTACTTATTATGGGCTCCCATAGAACTTGCAGGCCCCAACAGAGATCAGAGTCCCACAAGAGAGAGTTCCTGCCCCAAAGACTTTGCAATCTAAGGTTCTTGTTCCATATGCTGGCAGGCTTTTTTTTTTTTTTATGGATTGCAGGCTGTGCTGGGGGTGTGTGTGTGTGCTCACGCACGCGCGCACACGCGCGCACACACACACACACACACACACACGTACACCTATATAATTAAGCTCTTGGGGAACCCAGCCCAAGTCCTCCTGATGTGGTGTCTTGCTGCGGTATTTCTTCCTTCTGTTCATTCATGTCATGTTCATATTTGAAAGCTTTACAAGTGGACGGCGTTAGGGTTTAAAATTGCTAGTTAGGGAGCTAGCCGATCCCACAGAAGCATGGAAAGGGACTAGAGCTGAGCTTTGGAGGGCAACGTAAATGCAGGGAAGGACTCCGAAAAGTTGGCCTCTGTCTGCGGCGTTACACTGATCCTGGCAAGAGCTTAGCAGGACCGAGAAAAACATGCTTTAGACATGCAGCTGGCTGAAGAGGCTTTACCTGTTTTGTTGGCCTACGGGGGAGGGGAGCATCTAGCCTGATGCTCTTGTATAGCTTGAGAGATGGAAGATAGACACCCCGAGGTCTTTGAGGAGTGCTGATCTTTAAAGGAGCTGTCAGCCCAAGGTAGCTGCTGGTCGTGGGACCATGCCGTGATTCCTTCTGGGGGATGGATGTGTTGACCTGTCTACATAGGGAAGAGGAGTGGTGAGGGGAGGGGGTTTGCATGACAGCTGGATGGGTGGGGGTCTGCCCCGGGAGCCAGCTGGGGGACATGGGCTCAGAGGGCAAGTGGGGCTGCTTTGGTTGGAGATGAGGAGGTAGAGGGGCACACGTGTAGTGGGTGGAGAGTTGCTCAGATTCCAGTCTTGCCTAGAAGCCAGGGAAGGGGGCTCGGAGATGAAACCCTTGTTCTTGTGAGCACATGAGCTGTATGCGTGTACATGCTTCAATCTGATAATTTCAGAAGTGTATCCGACCAGCGGGAGCGCTGCTTCTTCTACCTCCTGTTTGTTTCCTGTCCAGTTCCTAGTTGATCTAATTAGATTTTTTTCCCCCCTTCCACTTCCAAGTGGAAAAGTGGTGTCCGTTTTTACTGCAGTTCTGTTTCTGAGGCTCATGAGGCCCAGAGATGAAGCCAGAGAACCGCATGGTGCCAGAGTCTAGCAGCTGTTTAAACTGATGCTGTTTTATCTATGCAGCAATCTAGGAGGGGTGCAAGCCCAGACTGGCCGCCTTTGTGGGAAGCTCACTTTGAAGGTAACATCTTTCCTTTAGGTTGGGAGGACAGAACCTCTCTCTTCTCCCCCCGCGACCCCCAAAGCTTTGCTAACTCAGGGAGCACCTGGGTCTCTTCTGACCATGTCTATCTCTTGACGCTGATCCAGCCGTGGTAACTGGGGGGAAGGGGTGGGTTGGGAGTCAGGGTTGGGTTCCATTCTTGGCATGGCTACAGTGGTGCTGGTGGCTTTTGAAGCACGTAACCTCCGTGCCTCAGTTTCCCACGTTGCTCCTCTAGACGTTAGACTGTCCCAAAACTTTAACCTTGGTGTGCAGCAGAGCGTGACGTCTAAGGGTAATGTGTGGGGCAGGCAGTCTGTCCCATCAGCCCCTACTGTGGGGGGGGGGCTTGTCTGGGAGGGTCCTCTGTTGCCCAGCAAGCACTCCTGCTGTCTGGGGTCTCTTTTTCCAGCAGCTTGAAATATAACTGCTGCCTCTCCCAGGTGCTATTCCTTTCATGCTGCCTACAGCAACCACCCCCAGTTAGTGCCCTCCCCTAACCTGGTACCTTTCTATCTTCCCCCTCTCTAGCTGGCTGGTGCTGTCTGAGACCCACAGGAGGGAACGAGCACTGCTCTTAAATGCAAGTCTTCGCAAATTGCATTGTGAAAGCTTGCTATTCCTCACCACTTATTGTTCTGCCAGCCACTCAACTGAAATCAACCAGCCCTGCACAAGATAATGAACAAAATGCCGTGTTAGATAAGGGAGGAATGTTTCAATGTAATAGATGTGTGGGGGCAGCCGGGATAGATTCGGAGGGGGCAGACGGGACCACGCTATCTGAACAGGGAGCCTCAGACCCCACTGAGGCTTGGCTACCCACGGCTGTAGCCACCTCCTCCTCCTCCTTATAGCTGGGCAAACTGAGGCAGAAAAGCTCTGACTTGATCACACAGGAAATCCGTGTCCGGGAGTTCCTGGCTCAGACCCGTGCTCTCTTCACTTGACCCACACAGCACAAGGCTTGTAAGTGGCTTTGGGGCGGGAGGATTGTCCTGCACACTTCGTGCTCTGGATCATAGAAACACTCCCAGCTCAGCCCAGTGGGGAAAGCATCGGTGCACTCCAGGGGACTGCTCTGCATCAGGTTGTCCGCACAGCGCTCTTTGACTGCCCCATGGTTCAGTGGGTGGCTGGAACTCCTCCAGACAAGTAGCCGGGTCAGCTGTGGGCTTTGTTTAACAAATCTGCGGAGGAGGGCGCACTCATGTACCTAAAAAGAAAAGGAGTACTGAGCTGTAGCTCATGAAAGCTTATGCTCAAATAAATTGGTTAGTCTCTAAGGTGCCACAAGTCCTCCTTTTCTTTTTGCAAATACAGACTAACACGGCTGTTACTCTGAAATCTGTCATGTACCTAAGGTATTTCCCAACCCCCTGCGCCCCCCATTGCATTCTTTGGCAATGAGGTTGACTGCAAACAATGGCACAGGGCTGCATGTCCCTATCAGGGGTGACGTAATGCTGGCCGTGGGGAGGAATCCATTCTCCATAGGTTGCAGTTTATCTCTGGGCGCCCTGTAGGGTCAGTTTCACAGGGGCTGGATTAAGTCACTTTCTCGGTGCCAGATCGCTGGAAGCTCTTTAACTCCAGGCTCTGGGTCACTCTCGGGGCTGCTGTGCTTTGATTTTTCACCGCAGCAGGCCCGGTTACGGGTAGCATAGCTGTGGCTGCTCCCCCATCTTTTAATTCCTGTTGTGAAGCTATTGCACCGCCGGCCCAGGGGTGGAGGGCGCCCAGAGTGGGGTCTGACCAGCCAGCTGCAGGGGGGGCAATACAGGATTGGAGTGGAGGAATGTGTGTGCCACGGGGGACCTAGGGCTGGAGTCGCAGCAGAGCAGGGCTGAGCTTTGGCCAAACTCCATTTGTGTGGGACAGCAGCGGGAGGGTTTCAGCTTTCCGGGAGAGGCGAACGAAGCCGGAGAATCCTTCGCTTCCCTCTCACCACCCCCAGCTTTGTGTGCTCCGGCCCCCTGTGGTGGCAGGACTCCAAGTGGCATGTTTATTGGAAGTGTGGGCATAAATCGCCCTGCGAGCAGAGTCCCGTGTCCCACTGCCAAGCTCTTCTTCTTCCCTTTCCCAAGCTGGCGCCAGCTCTAAAGAATCCATCGGTGCTTTCCGCTGGGCACCGGTTCAAAGCAGTCGGGCGCTGCCAGTGATATCCCCGTGCTCGGGGGAACCTCTTGATCTTGCTAGGTGGGGAGCCTGTCTGTGCTCCAGGCCCCTTTTGCCGGTGCTTAATTGATAATAAACGCAGTGCTGGGGCTCAGGCAATTTTTTTTTTTTTTTTTACATTCATAACGGACACCGCAAGCCGAGAGGTGCTGGGGCTGAGCCCTGGCAAGCCCGGACACATATTAAGCCCTGCCTTGTGCCGCCTCTCAGCACGGCCCACGATTGCTTTGCAGAGACCTGCAGCTCCAACTGCACGTGCAAGCTGAATTTATGGCCTACAGGGGTGTTATCTGCTCGGTCGGCTGGCACAGAGCACCTGCCCTCCTCTCTGGCCTCTCTTGCTCTCCCATTGGCTGCAGAAGCTAGGTGGGTAAAACCAGAAGCATGAATGCTCACGGATCCAGTCGTTAATAGCTAGGATCTCCCCGCTGTTGGCTTTTAACCATAGGAGCATCGGACTGCTGGGATTTGGGGAGAGCAGGTAGGTGGGAGCGCAGCTCAGTTACAGGCTAGATTCCAAACCTCTCGCTCCACTGGTTAAATCCGAGCCGGTTCCAGAGGCTGGATTTCTAAACTGGACATTCCAGTGGTGACAGGGCTTCTAACCCACTGCTGCTGACCCTCGGGCATGTGCGGCTCTGAGACCCTTCGTGCCAGGAGTGTGTCTCAAGAGAAGACCTCTTGGAGGGCAACGAAAATGAGTAGGGGGCTGGGGCACATGACTTACAAGGAGAGGCTGAGGGAACTGGGGTTATTTAGTCTGCAGAAGAGAAGAGGGGTGGGGGGGCGCGGGATTTGATAGCAGCCTTCAACTACCTGAAGTAGGGTTCCACAGAGGATGGAGCTCGGCTGTTCTCAGTGGTGGCAGATGACAGAACAAGGAGTAATGGTCTCAAGTTGCAGTGCGGGAGGTCTAGGTTGGGTATTAGGAAACACTATTTCACAGGGAGGGTGGTGAAGTACTGGAATGGGTTACCTAGGGAGATGGTGGAATCTCCATCCTTAGAGGTTTTTAAGGCCCAGGTTGACAAAGCCCTGGCTGGGATGATTTAGTTGGTGTTGGTCCTGTTTTGAGCAGGGGGTTGGACTAGATGACCTCCTAAGGTCCCTTCCAACCCTAATCTTCTATGATGTCTCACTATTTCGGTTACTTCATCTGTTACTATCTCTGTCTTCCCATGGGGAAGGGAACATCCTGGATGGATGGAGCCCTTCAGGATTCAGGGAGTCTCCAGCTGGCCTTTCTCTCTGGCCTTTTGCTCATGTGAACTTGGAAAGGTGTCTCAAAGCACCGGGCTGTTCAAGCCTTGGCACGTCTCCTCTGCTTTTCACCCCGCTTTCTGACCCCTCTTCCCTTGATCTGATTGTGGTGGAGCCTGGCCCTTGTGGGCCAGCTGTGCAGCTAGGACACTGGATGTTCAGGGGAGGGCACTGAATCAGGCTTATAATGGAAACTTGGTGAGGGCTGTCACTCCACCGTGCATTGTTTTTGTGTCTCCCTCATGCATGTCTTTGGTCTATATACAGTGACAGAGCTCTCCAGAGAGCTACACAGGAAGCGTGAAGGCCTCTGCCCCGAGGCTTCTTCCCCTGAGGGCAGTTGGACTTTCTGAATGAGTGGGGAAGTCCCTGTCCTGGCAGACTCTGTCCTGAGCACAAGGCTGAACAGCTCCTGGAGCTGCAACTGCTTGTCTAAAATTTGTGTTTGTTTACTTTTCCAGTTAGGTAGAAATCTTTCCCCAGCCTGCCTTTGCTGTAGTCATGCCTGCTCCGATCTGACCTGCCAGACAAGCAGATTCCAACTGGGGGAGAAGGTGGTCTGAGAAACAGAAGAACCATCAAACAGCTCTAGGGGCCTAGTTTGCAGCCAGGAGAGTGGAGAGCAACTGATTTCCAACTGTGGTGTATTCAAACTGTGGTAAAATTGTAGGCCGTCACTCTGAATTTCAGGGGCTTTCCTGGTCATGTTGCAGGCTGGGGGGCTCTGGAGGGAAGTGTGTGATTTGGGCCTACCAGCCGTCACTCTGCAGCCAGCCAGCCTAGAGGAATGTGGGGTGAGTTGTGCTGCTCTGTTTTTAGGGAGCAGCCTGCTTTGTCTTGCTCTGGTTTGGGCTTCCTGAGAGTTGTTCTGAATTCTTTCTGGAAGGTTACAAGGGTGGTATCATGTTGGCAGGGGTGGGCCCACAGCATTCTCTGGAGTATCGGCATGTCTGGCATTCTGGGAATGTGCTGGTGGCCACCCTAGAGCAGATCCCAAGTTGTTTCCCTCAACCAGGAGGAAGTGGAATATCAGTGAGAGCTCATGTCATTTCCAACCCCCGTAAAGGGCTCCCCAAGGCATTAGGAAAAAAGTGAAATACAAACACTAAATCCTGGCAACACCCCTAATCTCTACCTGCCATTCCCCACCCAGATGGGAGACCAGAGATGGAGCAAATCTAGACTTCTGCCTCCACTTGCTAGTATGAGACTCTGCTGCATGGTATTTCATGAGCCTTTCGTCTCTCATGCCATGTCCATCTGCCTCCCTCCCTTCCCCCTATATCTACCTCTGTCTGGAAAGTATGAAAACTTATGTCAACAGTGAGTCACAATACTAATAGCATGGTAATCACCCAGGAGGCTGAGGCAGCATGGGCTAGAGGATAGGGCGGTGGAATGGGAGCTGGGAGACCAGAGACTTGGTGCTTCGTCTGCTGTGTGATCTTGGGTAAATCACTTCCTCTCTGTACAGCACCTACCATGGAGCCTGCAGGTGCTACTGGCATACAAATAATGCAATAATCCATTCGGGCCCACCTCCTTCCCAGGTAGGACTGAACCCTCAGACAGGAGATGCATCTAACTTTAAAAGAAAAGGAGTACTTGTGGCACCTTAGAGACTAACCAATTTATTTGAGCATAAGCTTTCGTGAGCTACAGCTCACTTCATCGGATGCACACTGTGGAAAGTTTAGAAGATCTTAGGTATTTTTTCATGCTCTGTGTGTATATAATAAGATCTTCTAAACTTTCCACAGTATGCATCCGATGAAGTGAGCTGTAGCTCATGAAAGCTTATGCTCAAATAAATTGGTTAGTCTCTAAGGTGCCACAAGTCCTCCTTTCCTTTTTGCGAATACAGACTAACATGGCTGTTACTCTGAAATCTAACTTTAAGTTACTGTGTGAGATTGTTCTCTGTCTGGTTGTGTGTCTCGCCTCTGAATGCAGGAGGGAGGTGTGAAGGAGAAGAAAAAGCATGTTGCAAGAAGTAAAACTTTCTCTGATTGCCTGGTGCCTGGGGAGGGGGGACCCTCGCTTTATCTACTGTGTGGGCTGTTCATCTTGCCCTAATGATCTTCGCTTCAAGAGGGAAATAGACCCTGCTCCCTCCCCTCTTAGCTCCACGCTGCAGGATGGGTGGAATGCAGCCGGCATCCTGATGAGTCTCATTCCAGTGTCAGCCTTGGCATGCAAGTGAGGTGCCTAGACAAGGTCGGCAGTGCCTAGCGTAACTCACTCGGCTCTCTCTCCCTGTCCACCTGCAGAGCGGTGAGGGAGGAGCATGTGGTGGGATGGTGTACGGATTGGGAGGAGAATCTGGAAATGGTAGATTCTTGCATTTCTCTCACTAAGAGGGCGTCCCCGCTTCCCGGAGCGAGGAATGTTTTCCTTAGGGTGGCTGTCCTGCTCAAATGAACCTTGGTCTGCAGTGCAGTCAGGCGGTCAGGGCTCCACTCCAGATCTGAGTGACTCTTTAAGGCCCACAAAGTGAGTAATTAAGACCCCTCCCCACACTGGCCTCCTGATGAACATTCTCTCCTGTTGCATGCAAACGGCTGTTTGTTTAACCTGTTCTGGCATGTGCCTTGGTCAGGTGGATTATCCTAAGTAGTGGAATGCCAGCTATGCATCTCCTTAGAGTTACAAAGGCCCCTTGTCTTCCCAGCCAGATGGGTAACTCTGGGAAGAGGTAGCTGTTGGTGCACAAACAGTGACCAGGTGGCCCTTCTGCCCTGGAGGCATCCTGAAAGCAGCTCAAGTGGTGAGTGGACTAGGCTGGCCCAGGAGTTAGGGGGCTAGGCTGGGCATTGGAACTCCCAGGTTCAATTCCCTGTTCTGTCGTAGAATTCCTGTATGGCCGTGGGCAGGTTTCCTTACCTCACAGGCGCTGGGGGAATAAATACTCTGAAGATCGGTGAGGCAGGGAACGGAGGCCATAGAAGTAGCATTTGTGACAGGACGGATCAAGCAGCCAGATGCGATGGTGTGCCCATTGTTGGGAGTGCCGGGGCAGGCTCTGAGTCCTGGTAGTTTTCAGGGCTGGTGTGTGGTGGTGAGACGGGGGGAGGGAAGATATCCCGTCATTGCTCGTTGGCGACGCATGTCTGAAGAGTGGAAGGTTGGTGGGGTGGGGGGAGGGTGTGTGTCCGTGTCCGCATGTATGTGCGTGCGTCTCCGAATGAGTCTCCCCCTCCCGTGCTCTCATAGAGTTTTAGCCTCTCTGTGGAGAGGGCTGCGGGCTATTTTCCACGGACATCCGGGCCGGGGTGCACACGGCGCGGTGCTGCACAATTCTCTGCAGGAATCAAAAGTTGTAACTTCTAATCCAACCGTCCCCCAAGCTGGTGCTGAAATCCTGTGTTACTTGCTGCCCTGGAGAGACAGGGCTACTACCCCTACTCTCTTTAATTGTGGATATGATCCACAGCTGGGGTTTTGTTCCAACTGATGCAGGTATTCTTGAAGGGGCCAGGAGGAGGGAAATCCTGTGAGGCTATCCGGCCTGCAAGTGCCCTGTTGCCAGGATGCATGGCTCTCAGGGTCCGTGGCATATGCTTCCCTATCAGAATCCATGAGTAAGTCCTGTCTAGCATGGAGGAAGTACCCCTGGGAATAATTCCTTGGAGAACGTTTTGGGAAGTGGAAAAGAGTAATTCCTGCTCTTGTTACTGGTTGCTGGACAACCAGTGAGCTTGTAGGCTTCCCATCAACCCTTGTCCTTGCGAATGCTGCCCATTCTCCTAGGTATGCTCTGCTGCCTGGACCCGACCACTCTGGGCAATGCCAGACGTAGGTGCAGCTATCTCCAACTGCTCGGCGATAGTTTGGTCTGAGCTCTCACTAGAGCTCAGGAGGAGGAATTGCACAGCATGGCTTAGTGGATCCCCATCCCACCAAGTAGGGAAAGGAAGGTTGGTTTCCTTCCATTCCAGGGCTAAAGAAGAATTCTAAAGTCTCTCAACTTCCTGCCCTAATAGACTGTGGGGATTTTCAGAGGGACTTGAATGACCACCTGCTTTCAGCCCATCACCAGATTCCAGCCCAGTCCTCTGCTGACCTCCTTGGGGTCCAGCCATGGAAGGGCTTGGCTTGGGCATTCTGGCTCCAGTGTTGCACACATTTGAATGGAGCCTTGTGACCACAGTGAAGCAGTTCCCTCAAGTCAGCTGCCGGCAGCTTAACAGCAGTGGCATTTTGCCATTTGAAAATGCTGGGGTAGGATAGTCTGGTGGCGTCTCATCCCTGTAGATATGCAGGAATCCCTTAGCTGAGATTTATGGCCTCTCTAGTTTATGGAGCCAGCTGAGGTCCCAAGAAGCAGCCTGCTCCACAAGGGTACAATGGTCAGGCTCTATAGGACCTCTTCCAGGCAATCCTCAATGGCAGCTAATACAAATAATTCTGTAGGGAGCCTGCTGCCTCTTCTGAAAATCCAGGCAGCTGCTGCACCATAGGGTCCTTTCATCCTGCTTCTGTGCTGAATAGAATTCCTGTGATGACGGCCACTGGGCTGGCTATGGCTTTGACAGGCCTCCTGAATTGTTTCCCCCTTGCCCCCCCCGTTCCCCGCCTCACCAATCCTGTGAATTCTCCTCCTCTTCCTGCCAGATTGTAGCCCTTTTCTTGCAGGGGAGGGGGCTGTTCTCCAGCAGCAGCCCAGACTGTACAGGTGGTACTTGCAGACTACAAATGAGGCTTCAGTCCCCTGTCATCCTCCTCCTCCCCTCCCCGTCGTTCCTCCCCAGCCTGAGCATGCAGTGGGAAGAGCCTTGCCCACGCCAGGCGTCTGCTGGCAGCTGTTGAGCTCCAAGTCCCTCTTGAAGAAAAGGGAGCGGGGGGAGGAAATGGGAGAGGCTCACGCGGAGGCGGGGAAGAAAGGTGGCATTGGGAGGCTGGCTCATCAAAGTGGAAAATGGCTGGCTTGAGTGTGTCATCTGCCACGGGGGCCGTCCCCTTCTCCCTGCACAACCCGTGTGACTGGGCATCGCTGGCGGGGCTGCTGCAGAATGGGTCTTACTTCTCAAGCTAGTGCCAAAATATCTTTCTTTGGAGCGTCCCCCCCCCTCCCCCCCCCGACCCCGACCCCACCGCCAACACAGTTTGGCTCCACGGGGTGGGGGGTGGCCACAGCGAAATGACACTCACTCTTTCCTGGCGAGGGGCTATTTGTTTGCTCTGCAGGGTAATGTGCTTCTGTGCCCAGGCTCCCAATCCAACTGGTATGTCAGTCCCTGTTTCCCATAGATGGTGGTTCCCCAAGAACAAGTGGTGTCCTGGCACAGGGCTGGGAGGTAGCTGTTTTGAACCAGAAAAGCTGGTTCTGGTGGCTTGCCCCCATTAAAGAGCTTCATGCTTTTTTAAAAGCAAAGCCAGTGACTAGAACCATCCCCTTAAGCCTGCCCCAGGAAACCTGCTGAATCCATGTGTCTGTGCAGAGAGCTGCCTTGACACCTGACACACGTGGATGGAAGGCACTTTAGAAGTGCAAGCTGTTAACTTATTTATTGGCCACCTGTTCCAACCCCAGCCCAAGTCTGTAGTGCTCAAAGGTTACCCGTGTGAAATGGATTTGGCCTCAGACCGAGATGTCTGAGGTGACTCGGGGCCCAGGGGTCGTGGTCTTTGTCCATGACACTTAGGCGGGTACAAGCATAGAGGGGTAGAAAGGTTTCTATTAATAAATACAGACCATAGATCTTGGGCAGTCTTCCTTTCATATCTGTGGAAAGGGCTGGAGGGAAGGAGTCCTGCCTAGCGGCTATAGCAAAGAGGGTGAGTCAGGAACGGGGTTCTGTTCTTGACCTTGAGGCATGGTCTACACTTAAGAATTAGATCAAACTAGCTACGTAGTTCAGGGCTGTAAAAAATTTTGTGCCCGGAGCACCATAGTTAGGTTGATCTAACTCCTGGTGTAGACCCAGCTAGATAGATTTAGCTACTGCTGCTCAGGGAGGTGGATTAACTGCGTCCGTGGCAAAACCTCTTCCATCGACTTAGGAAGGGTCTTCTAAGCTATGGTGCTAGAGTGGCACAGATGCAGCCCCCAGAGTCTGCCAGTGAATCGTGTGGCCTTGGGCAATGTGTTTATGCTTCTTCTTGTGTAAAATGGATATGGACGGTAATGTTTTCCAAAGCACCTGTGTGGTTTAGGAACCTACAGTCACTGACTTTCATTCAAAAAAAGAAAAGGAGTACTTGTGGCACCTTAGAGACTAACCAATTTATTTGAGCATGAGCTTTCGTGAGCTGCAGCTCACTTCATCGGATGCAACTTTCATTCAGTGGGACTTACGCTCCTAAATGCCCAATGGGTAAAACCTCCAAAAGCATCGATACTTGCATACCTCACGAGGGATTGGGAAGGCTGGTTAGCATTAGGCAAAATATTTTTATGTCATTAAGTGTGCTTTGACGTCAACGACAAAAGTTTTTCGGAGGAAAAATGCATAGGTAAGATTCCCAGGTAGCAGCTTGAACGTATGAAGCTTATTTATGACTGATGCTTCCGGCGCCATCTGCGTGAGTGATGGACTTTATCTCGCTGTCAGGAGAAGCGTATTGGAGGCCGCTCTCCCGTTGTGCTGTGGGACTGTGCAACATGAGATAAAGCCATGAGAGGAAGCTGTCCTTGCATGGGAACTGCCACCCGTCGAGTGGAATGAAGCTTTGTTGTGTTGGCCTGGGTGGTGCACGTTGTTTGTGATATGGTCAGGAGAGGTCTGTAATGACGTCTGTTGGAGTGGGGATTTTTTTGGGAATGGAAAACATCTGCAGAGAGTTATTCCATGAATGCATGTGGCCTGTCTTTCTTCCATGGAACTAAAATTCTTGTCTATTCTATCTGAAAGAGGCACCCTGCTGTGATGTTTTCTTTTTACCCCCCACAGCTCCTCAATGTTGAGCCATTTAGTGAAACTTCAAAGGCTGGACTCTCCCTTACGCTTCAACCAGGGATGTGTTTTGGCCTTTTGAATTTTGGCACAGAACAGGGGCTCCATTCAGAGTGGGTGCCAATTGCACTTCAAAACACTCTGAGCTGCTGACCCTCGCTTGGTTTTAACTTGCCTGGAAGAGTATTGACCAACCTGGGGCCAAGAGTTCAAAGAGCTACCAGTGACCCCTTAAAAGGGACCTGATATTCAGAGGGCAGGGGTAGGGCACTTTTGTGGTGGTGATGCTCTTTTTAAGATGTCTCCAGCTGGATGCTAAAAATCACCAGTTGATCTAGAAAGTCTCGTTTTGAGGAGAAGCTCCAGTTTGTGGCATAAAAGGAAGGCGAATTTGAATAAATCCCAGGGTTTGTGTGGCAACCAGGACAGCTTAACTCTGGGTTGGGAGGGCTGCTTTTGGCAGGCTCCCCCTTCTTGTGCCTTCCACAGTGCTGGGGAGGTGTTGTCTGAGGATCAGGAGGGGCACACTGGAAAACTTAGACGCATTTAAGGATCCTGAGTTGCAGCATTGGCCATTTTCAGCATGCCTCTTCCTGAGCAGGCAGCTTTCCACGCCCCGGGGAGGAGACAGTGCTGAGTTTTGGATGCCTGTTTGACTAGCTTAATTGAACCCTGGACGTTCTGGAGCAGTGAACTGTGGCTCGCAATGCAAACAAGTTTACGGCTCCCTCCACCTTACCCACAGGCAACATTCTTGATGCCAGGGTTCACTCTCAATACCCACGCTCTGCTACAGCTCATCTGCTGCCTCCTTGACTTTTCCCAGATGAGGCACTGGGTACACTGCTGTCGAGATAGTAGCTGCCTTTGTCATTCAGCTGCCTTCTCTGTGCAACCCCCCATTTGCTTGTTCCCTGGTGAACTGCATGGGTTACGTGACTGATGCTCCAGTTGGGAGGCATGCGTACTGTTTTGGGGCTGCCAAAATCCCTGGTGCTGGACTGCGGCTTGGGAGACCTGGGTTCGTTTCTCTGGGCCGCTGCGGGCAAGTCATTTACTCTCCCTTGCCTCAATTCTCCACCTGTAACACAGGGATAATGAATCCCTTTCTCCTGCCCTTTGTCTGTCTGGTCCATTTAATCTGTGAGCAATTTGAGGCAAGGACTCTCACCTGTGTGTCTGTACGGCACCTGGCACAATGGGGCCCTGATCTCCGTTAGGGCTTCTAGACTGCCCCAGCACAGAAATAATTGAAAAAGGGGAAATGGATGACTTTATTCTATATTACAGAGGTGGCAGGATCACTTTCTGTGGGGAAGAGAGTCTCTCCCTCTTCCGCCACCCCTCTCCCCCCACTCATTTCTACCCCTCCTCCTCCCCCAGCCCTCCCACGCTCTCGGAAAGAAATTCCGAAAACAAATCTGTTTCCCTACCTCACCCACCCAGTCACCCCCGTACATCAAAGCCTTTCACATCTCTCCTCTGTCTGTTTCTCTAGGTTAGATGTTTCATTCCTCTGTTTGGTGGATTGTCCCCGCTTTTCTTCCAAGGCCACGTGGGACGGAGCAGTGTAGGTGGGCTGTGGTTGGTCGTAGGCTGTTCCTGGGGAGTGCACACATTTCACTCCTCTGTGCAAAGGGATTAGTCTCCCACAATGATCCTAGCTCAACCTGCCTCCCTCCGCAGTTTCACCCTGTAGCCCTGAGTCCACTACTGTGTTGCCTCCGTTCCTGCTAGCCTGGAGGCCGCATGCACTCCCTAGGTAGGTGATGTGCTACCTGGTGTAAGGAGGGAAGACTCTTCCTCTCTGTCTGTCTGCCTGCTTGTGGGAGCTAATTGTGTGGGGGGTGTTCTGATCACTGCAAACAATTAGCCTTGGGCTGACGCTGCCCGCGAGGCAGCTTGGAGAGAAAATTGGGGAGCAAATGGTAATGCAGCTGGAGGGCAGCACAGGGTGGGCAGAGGAAATTGGTGTGTTTTGTGCATGCAGGGATAGACTTCAAGGAGCCACATCTTTGCTGGCTCTAGTACACTCTTCTGCCTTCTGCTTAGAATCGCTATGGGCCTTGCCTTTCTGATCAACCCTGCTCCTCTTCCTCCTCTCTTTCTAATGGTGCACAAGCCAGCATATAGTACCGTAGCCCCATGTCCCCCTCTATCTATGCAGCAGCATATACGTTTGCAGGAACAGACACCATCCTGTGGGCAGGATCTGATGCTGATGTTGCCAAGCCAGGGCAGGGAATGGGCAAGATCCTAGTCCTTACTTAAAACCATAAGAAAGAGTGGTCCTCAATTCTTGCAACCATCTCTTCCTCCCTACTCTTCACCCTGGTCACTGTGGGTGGTGGAGCCCAGTTTCTAACTTGTCTGGGCCTGGGGTGTGATGCTTTCAGCAGAGGACTCTTAGCTGTGGATCTCACTCTTGCTGGAGATCGGGTTGAGCCAGTCTTGCCACACTGGGATGTGAAGCCAGATTCTTTGGTGACTCTTATTTGGTGCCGGTTATTCTCCAGTGGCTTTAACCTTTACAGGAAGTGACGGGATGAATGGAAAATCTGTCACGAAAGCTTATGTTCAAATAAACTTGTTAGTGAGTAAGGTGCCACAAGTCCTCCTTTTCTTTTTGCGGCTACAGACTAACACGGCTGCTACTCTGAAACCTGAGTTCCTTCAGTTACTCAGCAGTGCCCAGATATTAAAGGGATGGTTGCCTGTAGAAGAAGAAATTATGAAGAATAACCAAGAACATTGTTTCATAGGCCCTAAAAATGGCTACATCAAATCTCTCTCCATTTTTCTGGGTGAGAATCTTTGTTGAGGTTGAGAATCCATGGGGCTTGTGCAAATGAGTGGATCATGTACTTCAAGGCAGGTTAGACTGTGGGCCCAGAGAGGACATTATGGGCTGCTGTCAGAAATTTTGTCTGGGTAATCTAGGGGGGCTTAAATAAGTTGACACTAATGGCAATTACGTCACTTGCCCACAACTCCTGAGTGAGTTCCCAACTTCTGAAGAAAATAGGTCACACGAGGAGATAGCAGGAATTCCAGAGACTGGGGGCCTTTTTTGTTTGGGTTTTTTTTTTTTGGTTTGGTTTCTTTTTTGGTCTGAAGAGTCTGCATTAATTCCCAGAAGCTCTCACTGCTGCAGAGGCTGAGTTCTCTGTTTTAATTACTGCACACGCTGTTCTTGGTTGGCTTTTGCTCCTCCCTTCCCGCCCCCCGCTGCAGTGTGAGCTGAACGGAGCCTTTGCCACACCAGGACAAACCCACAGTCCCCTCTGGTCTCTTCCTGCCTCTGGCAAAGACGATGCTGGATGCTTCATATTAGGAAAAAACGCCTTAAAATGCAACTCCATGTGTCATGTTCTACCACAGGGCAAACTTCAGCCCACACTACAAACTTACATCGGTATAACTACATCTCTCAGGGAGCGACACGCTGGAGTGACACGCTTATACCGACCTAACCCCGGTATAGACCGTGCTGTGTCGATGGGAGAGCTGCTTCCATCGATACAACCTCCGTGCGAGGTGGTAGCTGATTACTGCGCCGGACGCAAGCCTCTCCCACGGGCGTAGTTAGCATCCTCACTGAAGCGCTACAGGGGCACAACTGCCCCCCCCCTGCAGCTTTTTAAGTCTAGACCTGCCCTTCCTGACCTCACCTGGCGATCAGTGAATCCCTGAAGCATGAGAACCAAGGCCTTGTCTAGGCCGAGCATTAGCCTGGATTCTGGCAGTCTGACTTCGCCAGAGCCGCGCACCCAGTGTCGAGTAGGAAAGCCAGGGCGTGTCCCGCTGGTGCTTACCCTGATTTCGGGCAGGGGGGTCGCACTGATTGCTGCTCACCAATGTCCGAAATAGGGGTTAGCCATGCAGAGGCCACCTTGCTTTCAGACTTGCTAATGTCGCTGCAGCTGTTATGACCCAGACAAGTTTCTAAGCTTTTATTTAAAACCAAACAAATCCTACTAAAGCAATTTCCCCTCTACAGAGATTCTCTAGGAACTGGTTGTCTGATGTGGCAGAGTGTAGGCAAGATCTGCTTCCTTGCTTTTTTTTTTTTTTTAACCTGTCTCTTTCAGATATGTTTGATTTGACTCTGTTTCCCCCCTTCCCCCCCCCAAAAAGATTGTCCCCCCCACCCCCATTGTCTCCCGGGAAAGTATCTCTTTGATTCCTGGTCCTTCTCCCCACCTCACTGGCATGGAGCCTTTAATCTGAGTCCACGGAGCCCACAGTGCTCTACTGAGGGGAGTGTTTTCCCCCTCTCTGCTGGCTGCTGACTCCTCTCCGGGCGTCTCATTTTCCAGGGTTTATTTGCTGACAAACTCTTTGAGGGATTTCTAAGCAACCTCTGTGGAAGGATGTTTTTTGGGACAGTTTTGTGTACTAGTTGCTGTTGCTCTTCCCCGGCCTGGTGCCAGAGCGGCCGGCCCCGTGCGCGGGGGGCGGGGATAATCTCCAAGGACCCTCCTTCCCCATCTTGAGTAAAAAGTGTGTCTTCAGGAGCTTTACCAGAAGGGTTTGACCGGCCTGTATCCACTTAATGGGAAATCTTTCCTGATGCTCACAGAGGAGCCAGCAAACTCTGGGACAGACTGCTGGGGGCAGGCGTTTATTGGGGTGGGGGAGCGCTGTGTGTGTGCTGGGAGGGTGAATTTCTGAGAATCTGATCCAATGCAGCAGGATAATGGAGGGCTCTCAACACCTTGCATTTCATTCAGGGATGGGCGAATCTCCAGAGGCTCTCTAGGTCTGGTGTGAGCGAGTATCCAAAATAACCCGGACCTCTCTGGATAGGCTTGCTCCTTGCTGAGAGCCATTGACCCAAACTGTAAACCCTGGATATAATGGAAACCGCTTCAAGCCAGGGGATGCTGCAGCACCCTGAGGTCCAGCACCTCTGCTCCTTGAGGATCTGCTGGGGCACTTCCTGTTTGCAGTGGGAGATGACAAGAGAGGCCTGTTGTTTCAATACTTCTGCTCCTGCCTGGAACCTGTCAGTCTGGGTGTTTTGTATCCCCCATCCCCACAGTATCTGGGAGAGCAGTGCGTGGGGAAGGGGTGAAGAGAGAGAGTCTTTCAGTCCCCCTAAAATGACCCAAACACCTTGAATCTCAAAGGGTTTGAGGAGTAGAAGTTAAACACAGGTGGCTGGTTCTCTGCCAATGCAGGATCATTCCCAAACCTACAAGCTCCTGACATATTATCTAGCTCTTTAAACAGCCTGAAGGAAGGAGCATCTACTCCCGTGGGGAGACTAGTCTACAGCCCAGTGGATCTTTCAGTGAGATGCGTGACTGGTGGCTGCTGTTTGTTCGTTGACTGGCCCCATTCAGAGCAAAGAGGACACCAGTCCTGCCCTGGAGGAGTTTAATTGAAACGGGGAGTTGGCTGAGCAGTTTGTGATGGCCAGCCTGTTTTTCCCTCTTCTGTAACTTAATCTCAAGTGATGCTGTTTTAGAGTTGGAAGATTGTAATCCGTTCCTATCTTATCCAAAGTGGCTCACCATCCGCATTCCTGCCACGTAAACTGTTTGCATCACTTTCCCCTCTGGGAAGATTTCTAGTATTCTAACTATTTCCCAGACTTCACAGTGCCCTCACCCTAAAGGTCAATTATGAGTTTATTTGGCGTTTGGTTTTGCCAACAGCTGTGCATAACAAGTAAGGTGATTGCAGCCAATTAGACTCCTACAGAGGGTCGGTGGGGACCCTACTGAGCGGCATTTGTTACACTCGAATGTAACTTCTAGCTCTGAAGCCATGGAGAATTTTTGCAAGCACATTTCATGGCATCTCTGTGGGTCAGCGTAGGTTGTTTTGGATGCATTACAATGTGTGGGGGTTTCAGAGGAACAGCCGTGTTAGTCTGTATTCGCAAAAAGAAAAGGAGGACTTGTGGCACCTTAGAGACTAACCAATTTATTTGAGCATGAGCTTTCGTGAGCTACAGCTCACTTCATCAGATGTTTACCGTGGAAACTGCAGCAGACTTTATATACACACAGAAATCATGAAACAATACCTCCTCCCACCCCACTGTCCTGCTGGTAATAGCTTATCTAAAGCTATTACCAGCAGGACAGTGGGGTGGGAGGAGGTATTGTTTCATGATTTCTGTGTGTATATAAAGTATCTATGCAGGAAATAGCCCGACTTGATTATGTAAAGAGTTGTCACTTTGGATGGGCTAGCACCAGCAGGAGAGTGAATTTGTGTGGGGGGGTGGAGGGTGAGAAAACCTGGATTTGTGCTGGAAATGGCCCACCTGTTGATCACTTTAGATAAGCTATTACCAGCAGGACAGTGGGGTGGGAGGAGGTATTGTTTCATGATTTCTGTGTGTATATAAAGTCTGCTGCAGTTTCCACGGTAAACATCTGATGAAGTGAGCTGTAGCTCACGAAAGCTCATGCTCAAATAAATTGGTTAGTCTCTAAGGTGCCACAAGTCCTCCTTTTCAATGTGTGGGGGAATTCCAAGCACTAAGAAGTGCAAGAGATTGGGTTGGTCACACAATTCATGCCGTTTGTAACCTGCACAAGATTTGAATCTCAGTCTTCAGAGGTCACTCCATGCTCTGCTGCTAATCACGCCTCTCAAATTCATGCCAGCTCTAAGGATGTATCGTCGCCTCAGTTGGGTGATTCCTCCACATGATCTCCACTTGAGCTGCTCCGACAGTCTTCTCTACATGTGGTATTGTTGTTCCACTTCACCAGAGCTGCTTCCCTGCTCCTCTCTTACATCAAACCACCCCAGAAAACCCACTTGGTCTTGGGCAGCTGAAGTTGGAACACAGCACCTCCAGCTTCCTGAGAAGCCCAGTAGCTAGGGGCATGGCCACATTGGTTTGGATAAAACAAGACCCTTCCACTTACAAATGGGACTGAGCCTTACTTTGAGGTTAAGAAGAACTCAGTAGAGTACTTGGTGTCTGGGTGTGTTGTTTTGTTGCCTCATGAGCATCTTTGCTTTGAGTTCTAGGTAGCCAAAATACAGTGCAAGGGGCTGGTATCCTGGTATACCCAGGCTGATCAAAGGAGGGAAGTCGTGCAGGAAATCTCTTGAGGGACCATGTGCCCATGAAATGTTTGGCACCCAGGACTGTGGGCGTGCCCTTAGGGGAGTCCAGAGAAGCGTGTGACCGTGAGGTGCTTCTCTAGGCTGAACCAGCGGTCTCCTGCACTTTGTCCATCGCTAGCCTGTGTGTGAATGCAATGGTTGTGACAGATGAAGGACTGTCAGCATCGCCTACAGCAGGAACCGTGCCACATTATCCATCCCTCTCTCTCTCTCCAGCTCTGCCCATGCAACTTAATCCTGACCGCTCCCTTTTTAAAACAAACAAACAAACAAACAAAAAAAGCAACCCAGCTTTCTTTGAAGTTGGACTTGGTTAGCACTGACTCCGAAGTGCTTTAATCTTGCGATACCCCGACACGCAGCTCACCCATGCCTGTCGAGTGCACGGATGTGTATCTTGCTGATCAGCATGTCTTGAGCTGCATTCGGTGTCCTACTCCAAAATCGGCATGTGGTATTTCATTGCTCGTCAAGGCCTTGTTGTGATTCCCTCCTTCCCCTTCTGCATCTGGAGGAGTCCTTCACCGACCTTGCCATTGGAGGGATGCGTCCGTCGGATGGCATCTACATCAACACATCCCAGCACTGGTTAAGGGAATTGAAGGGGACTCTGTTCATGGCTGGCGTGGCGAAGAGCAGAAGAGCTATCAGCTCATATGGAGCCTGGATCAGGCACTGATAGCGGATTGAAAGAGGTCCTGCTGAGTCAGGTGCAGCAGCTAGCTTGAGACTGGTCATAAGCCCAGTCCAGAGTGGTGCTCCCAGACTAGGACCATGCAGCTACTCTGGACACGTGTGCCCACTTATGTCTGTGTTACGCCCTTCCTGGCCTCTGCTTGGGCAGCCCTTGTACCCTCTCTCCATCCCAAGACCCCTCCTGGCTGACACCAACTGGTCCATTCCTCTTCCTCTGGCTCTGTGAAATGCAGTGCCTCAGGTTCGCTGCGGCTGGCAGGGACCCAGCTCCCAGGCACCCGAGCAGGAAAGACTCAAAAGAAACCCAGACTCTAAATGTTTTCCTAAACCGATAACTTCTTCCAAAGGGCCCTTAGGCCCCTGATTCCCAGCCAGCAGGGATCACATTGGCTCAGCCCAAGGGAAACCTTCCTCATACACTGCACAAGTTTCTTTGAACCGTGGTGTCCCTTTCTGCTTCTCTTCTGCCTCCTGGGCTCCTAGGCCTTGGGTAGGAATTGGGCTGGATTCTCATCTTGCTGATGATGGTGTTAATCAGGAGTGACTCCATTTTAAGCCTCCGGTGTTACACTGGTGTGAGTGAGAGGAGAATCAGGCCCTGTGTGTATGTGTGGGGAGGGGGCAGGGGCAGTTATTGTGGTGAAAGGTTGAGTGACTGGTGACAGCAGAGAGGAGAGGGCACTGAGCATGCATTGGGTCTGCATGAATATGTGCCTTTATTTAAAGACCCTCAGGCTGGCCAGGCCAGTGGGAGTGTATGCGTGGATGCAGCACTCTGCCATCGTAAGTTGGGGCTGGTGAAGACGATGTGATGGTTCACTGATTAGTGTGACGACTGAGTCTTCCTTAACTACCTCTGGAAAGGGTCCTGTCTAGTCCTAAGCCCAATCACTGAGGGTAACTCTGATATGAGGCTTATGGGGATTTAGAGCACCCATGAGGGGGAGATAAAGGGTCTCCATCTCTTTCCTCATCCCCTGACAAATCCAATTATAAAGGCCTCTCCTGTCCCCAAATGCTGTACTAATGCAAGGTCCAGAAAGGAAACCCCAGTTATGGGGAGGAGTTGGCCTGCCTCCCAGACTGCACCTCTCCTTCCAGCACAAGTATGTGTTTTTCCCCTCCTCAGACCGGCTCCAATCCTGACTGGAGGAAAATGTCCATCTGATGGTGTCCTGACCAGGGATGGTGAAAGAAACAAAATGAACATTGTGGCCCAGGGGGCCATTTTGGAAGATGGCTGCCACTTGGCTCTTAGTGAAATCTCCTTTGGGTGGGTCTGCGGCAGTGTGGGACAGAGGTCTGTGGAAATGGAAGGTCACTCTCTCTCTTTGGCCTTCTGGGCTCGTGCCTTCTCTCCGCCCATTCAGCGAGCCAGTGGCGGCTTCTGTTCACCTCATCATTGGCTTCCACGTGGCCAGCTGCCGAGGGCGAGCGTGCTGGAATTCTCCCGCTTCCTGAGCTGTCCAGTCCCGCTCGCCGAGAACGTCACATTTGGCCGGGAGTTCTGGAAGCGGCGCTGGGAAGACTGGTCTGCGTTCATGCACTCAAACGGGACTGCCCGCTCGGACCACGCTGCCTGTGTTCTGTCACGCTGCTGTTTACGCTCCAAGACATCTGCGAAGCACGAACGGGTTCGAGCATCCAGCAGGCCTCTTGAGATGTCTTGCATCTATCTGTGCAAACGCTGGGCAGACTGTTTCTACAGACCTTCCCAGATGGAAAAGCCCCCCTTCCTGTGTCTCCCCCACAGTCCTTGGTTTCTTAAGAGCCTTCCATAACTTGCCACTCTTGGAACAGCAACCGGAAGCCTGGAAGACTCCAGAGATGAGAAGCTGCCTGAAATCTCTGGAGCCTAGTCAATTTATGCTGCAGAATGGGGCTTGTAATCTGAAACGTGACTGGGGTGAAGGGGGCAGTGGTGGCTCCAGGGCAGATTTTCAAGTGTGGGTGTGTCCTCTCCGAGCTGTTCTTTGTGCTTATTTAATTAAGGGCATTTTTCAGAGTGCCCCTCCATACTAAGCAGGACTGTGGGGTGAAGAGCTGGCTTCCCTCCTCCCTGAAGTCCTGTGTGGAAGCCTTAATTTATAGAAACGGCAGGCCTGATCCACAATTCCCATTCAAGTCACTGGACCAGAGACTCCCAGCTGATGTCGATGGGCGTTGATGCTGGCTCAGCACCTGGCCCGATGGGTGTTGCTGGAGCTCTGCCACTTGCTGAGCCTGGCTCTGCACTAAAAGTCATTTAATAGCATGTAGAAGTTGGCTGCAAAGCTTTCTGCTTCCTGTCACAGGCAGGCACCCAGCGGCAAAGCCACTGGGCAGGGTGGGAAGAGGAGAATTCGTTGGCTTGAGGTTAAATATGCAAACTTCTTAATAACTCTCACATTGGTTTCTCGTTCTAGTTGGGTAACATGCATCCCCTTCTGTGGCACCCTCCTTTCCTCACCCTGAGGACGCTGGGCGACTCCTCCCTAGCGTGGGAATGTGGGGGGCCAGGGAAGGCTTCAGCAGAGAGTGCCAGCCCCCAGAAATCCCATGCACCGGATCTGCATTGCTGTCCGGTGAATGGAGCGAAGTGGCACTGGTGGGCTGGAATCCCAGCCCAGTGAACCCCGGGAGTGAGGCTGCGGGTCTCCGGGGACCCTTCAGCCCTAGCTGCTACTGCTTCTGTCCTGAGAAGACAGGCTGCTGCTCCATTGCTCGGTATCTTTGGCAGTGTCCAAGTTTGTTTTTTTTGGCCTTTCTCCAGCTTTCCAGGCTGTGGCTTCTCCATCCCAGTCCTAGCCCCAGAGGCTTCTCACCCAGCACATGGCCCTGGGCAGAGATTAGTTTGGGGGAAGTTTCTCTGTTGACTCCTTGGTTGCCAGGGGTGTTTTGGATCTGAGCTGCTTTCCTACCTGCCTGAAGCAGTGTCTCCTTGCAGAGTGCTTCCTGGGCAATGCTGCCATGGGTCTCTGCTGATCCGAGTGCCAGGAGGCTCCTCTCTGCCATCAGCCATGCAGTCGGAGTCCCTGGCCTCGAGTGATATGATGTTTGTGGGCTGTGAATTTTTGCTGTGCTTCTCATCTGGGTCATGCAGCGCGAAGGACACTACCAGCCGCGGAGCTGGTTAGCTGAGCTCTTCGTGGTGAGTTGGGAGCCCGCAACTAATGCCAGCTTTCCTGTGCCAAGGCAGAGAGATGCAGGGACTCCGTGGGGGAGCTGGTCGAGACAAGTTCAAATTCATTGCTGGCATAGCCGGGTGCAGCTCCACTGAGATCAAGGGAGTCATGCCTGCATGCCCCAGTGGAACAGATGGCTGAGTGCATGGGTCAGGGGAGTGCAGAGGTAGGTGATCTGTGGAGAAAGTGGCCTTTTGGAAGGGGAAACCGTGTCAGAATTCATAAGGCACGTGCATAATCCCACTGACTGACTGAATGGGACCTCCCCCTGCCCACTCATCAGCACTGCAGGTGGGGGTGTGAGAAATCCTAGCTATATGGCCACAAAAGGCACATCCAGGCAGGGGAGGGATCCTGCTGCTCGTCAGCCCCTGGTGGGCGGGTTGGCAAGTCTCCAGTGTCTCATGAATCCCGGCTTTGGGACCAGGGAGAATGATTTGCTACCGTGTACGTGCGAATGCATGGACTACCCCCGACCTAGAGAAGGGGGTGGGAGGCTGTTTCAGACCGGCTTTGGTGAGCACGTTCTGAGAGCGTTTCCCCCCCAGCTGAGGGCCTATCCTGTGTTACCATGGGGGTGTCTTTCTGGCGTCAGCTTGATGCTGCCTGGGTACTGAGGCTCTCGCTTTGTTTGCAGATGATAGCAGCTAGGACACCTCTCTGCCTCTAAGCTATGTCTCTGGGGCCTAATCCCCAAGCTAGCAAGAACTGAGTTATTGAAGTCATTAACCTGACTTCAGTCACTCTTGCCCAAGTCCTGCATTTGGCTATGTCCAGTCAGAAGATGCTGGACTTGGGGAAAGGGTGCTGGAGGCCAGAATCGAGGCGCAGAGCTGTGACGTGTGTTCCTATAGCAGGGGACTTGGCATGGTGGCAAAGCCGTGGGTAAGCCTGGGACAGGCCTAGCCAGGAGCGAGCTGCATTGGCAGAGGTCCTGGGGATGCCGAGGGGGAAGGAAGTTAGCACTTGTTTCTGATCCACCCACTAGCACTACTTCACTTTTTTTGTGAGAGTCCTCAGACTTGTCCCGGTTAGGAGAAAATGCATGACGGCACGCAGGAACCCGTTGGCCAGATTTCCCATCTCAACGCTGAGCAGCTCTAATGACTCGTAAGCAAGGGGAGTGTGTGACATACAAAAAAACCTTTCATGAGCTCCTAAGCTGCTGCTCTCCTCAGGAGGATTAGAATTCCCGAGGGAGGAAAATCCATACATTGTCCATCTACTAATGTTGTCAATTCATGCGGAGTATAAAGGAAGCCTAAATATAGCCGAGAAAGCAGGGGGAAGGGGGAGTTAGAGAGAAGAGACTCTTAATACAGCTAAGTGTGTTGGAGTGTTGTTAACTTGTTCTCTGTGTGGAAACTTTATTCAACCCTGCTCAGAGAATCCCTTATTGGCTCATTCCGGTAACAACCAAGTATGACACGAGGGCCGCGCAGCGTGGACACAGTGTGAGCCGTCCCAATGCTGCGAGTGTGGGCTGCTCTGCTTGGAGAATCCTATAGTGCTGGCGAATGCTGGCAGAAGTTGCTTATGTCTGATAGATAGATTGGTGGCCTGGAGCCAGAGACCATGGCCAAGCCTTTCAAGAGTGATTTTTGGGGTGCTCAACAAAGTGCTCTCTGAAAAACAAGTCCCGTCCAAGGTGTCAACTTGGGCACCCAAAATCACTAATCACTTTGGGAAAAATGTGGCCTATAGTTTTACTGGTGCCTTGTGATATTAGACAGAACATTCTCACAATTCTATGTGCCTAGTCCTGGAAAAAAACAGCCCACTCTGGTGGTGGTTTTTAACTGTACGCTAGCCCCCGCTGCCAAACAATCCTGTGTGCACTGGTGGTGGAGGATCTTTATCCTGCAGATTGACCAGTTCAAAAGCTTCAATGGTAGGCCCTTTTTCCTACCCCTAAGTCTTGATCTGGCAAACAAGCTGTTTACTGTTTGCATGTGTTTCTTCCCAGCCAGGGGACAGCTGCTATGATGTCTCAGAGCATGGGTACAGTTAAGGTGCCTTAACTTCCCCGAATCTGGGGGTTGGATCCGGAGAGTCTAGCGGTTCTGGCTTGACTCTTCCTGCCTGCCTTTTACCGCTGCACCTGAGTGACACCCGCTCGCACAACCTTGCTGGGCATTGCAGGAACCCAACTCAAACAATGGATGGAGGCATCCTGGCTAGCCGGCCATACAGCCCACACTCTGCCTAAGGGAACTCATTCTGGGGCCAGAACAACAGGAAGTCTGGTTGTTCTGGGGTGTTCCCACCCCATCTGGGGACTGAAATACTAGAGGAAGTTGAGATTCAGTTTCTTCGTCGTGGCATTAACACGGCTTCACACTCTTGAAAAGCATAAATTCTAAGACGAAGCCTGGTGTAAGCCCCTTAGAAGTAGCGAGGGGTAACCTTACAGCCTGTGACCCCACTGCACTGCTGACACAGTTCCCATTTCCCCTGGGGAGAATGATCCTGATTCGCAGCAGGAGTTGAGAAACTCACCTCTTCATTATAGTAAACAGGAGGGTCTCCTCCGTGTCAGGGACTGATGACATCTGGTCACTGGGGACCAGCTGGGACTGTCCTGGGAATGCTAGCCGAAGAGCTGGGAGGCTGGGCATGTTGGAGAGGCTGCGGTCTCTCTTATTTAATGAGCAAGCCAAGTGATTACGATGGCGGAGGAAATGGAGACTTAACCTGCTGGCCCATCGTTTATCTCCATCGCCTCTTGATTTACAGGCGCTGCTTAGATCTGAGATTCATCTTGCGACCCGCCTAATAGATTCAATTATACAAACGGCAGTTTAGCACAGAGCTCACCCCTCAGCCACGGGGTTTTACAGGCCTGGCCTAGCTGATTCCTCCCCCACTCAACACAGCAAAAGAGCTGTTACAGAGAAGGTCTCATTCCTCAAGTCCGTGTCTGGGCTTTTTAGTGTGCAGAGTCCGAGGGTCTTTCCTGAAAGCTTCTTTGACCTCTGAAATCTGGGTGGGGCTTGTGGCTACTCAGAGGTGCCCGCTGCCCCTTCCCCTCCCCAGTCTGGGAAATGCCATTTGTATACAGCAGTCTACCAAATCTCTAAGCTTCAGACCAGCCGTGTGTGTGTATGTGGGGGGAGGGGGTGAAAATGTACTCCACGGGCTACCTAAAAAAGGCAACTGCCTTTCACTGACCTCAGTTAGCCCGCATTTCAGTCAGGTCACTGGGTGCTATTCCCGGCTCTGCCACTGACTTTGTGAGACCTTAGGCGGGTTGCTTGACTGCTCTGTACCTCAGTTTCCCCATCTGTAAAGTGGGGCTCCTGCCAACCTCACCCGGTGTTTTCGGATCCTCTGCCAATGCACTGTACAGTGCCCAGTATTTCTGCATGCAATTCAGTCTTTAGACGTAGGACCTGAGCGCGACCTTGACTGTGCCCTTCCATGTTGGGCTTAGACCATTAGCCTAGCAAGTCACTTGTGCAGCAGAAAATCGTGTTTCTCTTACTCTCTCTGCTTGCCCTTTTATTTGGAATTGGTAGGGGGGAGAAAAGCGAGTGCTGGCATTCCCTTCCATTGGGGCCATATAAGCAGCCATTTGTCCTCTAGGGAAGCCAGTGCAGCGGGGGGGGCCTAGCACGAAAATCCATTTGGAATGTGTGGGGGGAGGAGAATTCCTGCCGCCCTGCAGCCAGCTGTGGAAGGGTGCCAGGCCCTGAGCGCATTGTTCCCAGAGCTGCATACCATTCCTTGAGGGAGAGCCGTTGCTTTCCCTGCGGGAGGGCAGCCCCGCAGAGAGGCCTGTCAGCAACAGCAGCAACAACAAAACCCTGGGTGTACAAAAGCTTCGGTTGATACAGAGCTGAGCTCTGCATGGGGAAACATCCGGTCATCGGGATGATGTTCTCCCTTTGCCCCTGCTTGGTTCTGACTGGGAGGAGCGGGTTCCTGTTGCAGATGCCCGGCTATCTGGTTCCCTCTGGGGCAGGCAGGGGTTGGAGCAGCTGGGCCCAGCAGATGTGGTCACAGTCAGGCCTTCCTGAGCAGCCTGTTTTTTCCCTGGAGAAAATAAGGCAGGCAGCTTTTGTGTGGCATTGGGAGGTCAGGGGGCACGGGGCCTTAACCCCGCTCACAAAGCGCGCGTCTGTGGTCAGGCACCAGGCTGCTCGCTGGACTCTGGGAAGGCTGGGCTCTGCCGCTTTGTCCTGGCCTGGGCGGAAAGCAGGCGCGGCTTCATTTTGCTGTCTTTTGAAAAGAGCAAAAGCTTTTAGGGGAGGCAGCGAGGTCTGCTGATTACAGCCGGGAAGTCTGGACTCCTGCTTCCATTCCTGGCTCTGCTGCTAGCTCCGTGAGCAAGCCGCTTCTCCTGCAGTGCCTCAGTTTCCCTACCTGTCACGTGGGGAGGCTGATGAGTTTTTTAACATTCACATTCACGTGGGGGAGGCAGGACAAATACACATGAAGCCGTGGTTCCTGCTCCGAAGTGCTTACAATCTAAGATGACATGAGGCACACAAAGGATCGGGGCAAAGGGTGCAGCCAAACAATACAACTTTTCAATACAATTAATCTGTGAATTATACTTGCATTCAAACTCTCTGGGACAGGGGCCATCTTTGTTCTGTGTTTGTCCAGTGCCTAGCACAGTGGGGTCGTGGTCCATGCCTGGGGCTCCTAAGCCCTACCACAATCTGTAACTCGGACTCCTGCCACATGGGACAAGGGGGCGGATTAGTCTTTGTAAAGTGTCTATCACAGGAAGCGTTTGCTGGAACTACCGCTCTCCTCCTATCTCACCTGATGTCCCTCTTCCCTGGTCCTCTCTCGCAGTTCCTCTGTTCCAGCCCCACGCCAGACACATGTGTGTGAAGGGGCATTTTACATCCACGGGGACTGCTCATCAGGGGGATTATTTGACTGCATGGGGTGGGTGAGAAACCGTAGCAACATCAGCCAAACTGGCCCGCTCATCTAGAGGAGAGGTGCAGACTATATGCTGATATGAGGGCTTGTGTGTTTTGCTAGGAGCTTCCCTCCATCACAGCCGTGCTCCCGTGTCTCTGACCTGGCCATGTCACGAGCCCCTCTGATGACCAGGAAAATGTCACATCTTGATGGCAATGATTGTGTGCACAGTGCCTGGAGGAGCTGGAATTTGCAGGGAAATGGCATCCGATGAATCTCCCCTCACCATAGTAAATCTAGTGAAGCATTTCTCTGACCTTTTAATTCCAACATGGAGCGGGGCGGAAAACTGGCATCTTGTTCCCTTCAGGAGCTTTTGCTACTCCCAGAATAGGGCAGAAGGAGGTAGGCAGCTCTCCATAAGTCATGCATGTGCAGCCCCTAGCTTCTACAGCCGTAGCACCGTATACATGTTTAGGGGTAGATCTACAGGCTGGCTACATCCAACAGCACCGAAAAGCAATCGTTTCTGGAGTGGGGGCTAATTGGCCACACTGCGTGATAACCTAGGGTGGGGAAAGTAATTTTCGGCCGAGGACCACGCGCAGGGGCAAACCTCAAGCCTTACTAGTAGCATTGTGGGATCTTTGTGGGACTTAATGTGCTCGCAGAGGCGACGGTGTGCTCCAGGCAGTCCTTTCAGCCATGTTTTAAACCAGTCTGTTTTTTGTAGGTGCAAAATCGTTGGTCCTCTATCTCTGCACCCACAACGAATTTCGTTCAGCATCTAATTGCATGATTTGCAGGAGCAAACAGACAGTCTAATGACTTCATTGATGCCAAAATATGGGCACCGTTATCGGCAGGCAAAAAACTTCAGCACTGACCTTTTTGCAGGCATAAAGCTGGCCAGGTGTGTGTATTTGTATTAAAGAAGCGCCATCTATGTCCAGTAGCTCCTCCCCTTAGGCTGTGGGGAGTGGCCCTCAGACGAGGGCAGGCTTGTGCCTGCCCACCCCCTAGATTTTCAGGTGGTACAGGCTCCAGCTGGGATTGGGGCCCCATTGTGCTAGGCACTGTACAAACCTGCACAGCCCCTACTCCAAAGAGCTCACAGCCTAAATAGCCAAGACAAAAACAGGGAAGAGAAACAGGCACAGAGAAGGGAAGCGACTTGCCCAAGGTCACCCAGCAGGTCAGTGGCAGAGCTGGAAATAGAATGTGGATCTCCTGCCTCCTAGCCCAATGCACTAGACTCTAGGCCTCCATTTTTTAAGGAGGTCTCTGGAGGATCCCCCTGCAGCAAACTGCCAAGGGCTTAGTTCCTTTCTAAAGGTTGAGGGGTTGCATGGATGCCGGCTGGGACTTCAGCCTGTGCTTCCAGAGGGCCTTGGGGTCTAAGAGAATGATGCTTTGGGATCACTGGGCCATCCCCTCAAGCTTGGTCGTGGCTCTTTCTAAACTGATTTCCAATATGTTTGACTGGGAGCTGCAGTTCTACCTCTGCCGAGCACAGCTGCTAGTCCAGGTGGCCGCATGCCTGTTACTATGGCTGATGCTGCGGCTGCAATACCCTGCCCTCCCCGTCCCTGAACCTGGCAGGGATGGGCATGGCAGCCAGAGTCTGGGGGGGAGTGGATGCTCGCAGTGTAGGTCACAGGTGAGGAGAGGTGGCTGGCAGGAGCAGACAACCCGCCCCCCTACACATGGCACATTCCTCACATATGACTTCAAAGGTTGTTGCTCAATATACAAACTCTGGCAGCCTTGGTAACCCTGAGGGGGCATGGGCAGCAACTGGCTGCTGCTGCTTCTCTGCCGGGCCTCCCCCCACATTGGCCACAGGGCTTCTGGAGGAATACCCACCCCCTTGCTAAAACAGCCTCTTATTAGCGCAGTTGGGCTGGGAGTGGGGAGGTGTCTTGCACAGAGGACAGATTCTCCTTGGCATTAGCCCTTGAGTGCATTTATCCATGTGTCCCTGTTACTGTGTGTTTCCCTATCCACCCTTCCACCCTAGGATTCACCCCATCCCTTACTTCTTCCCCCACCCCCAGTCCTATCTTGCCCCTTGCTTTGTGGGTTTAAACAAGAGGGTTGAACCAAATGCCCAGATCTGACATGTGCGGATGGGGGCGCGCATCGCATCCTGTCCCATGTCTATTGCCTTGGTCTCTTCCTGCCCCTTACACTCTGCTCCTTCTCTCCCTGTCCTCTCGTCCCTTTCCCTAAAGCCTGCCCCCCTTTCTCCCCACTTCTCCGCCCCCCGGCACTGGATTCAAAGCCGTCTCTCCCAAAGAAGCTTGGGGAAAGACAGAGGGGTTTCTCAGGGGTGTAATTCCTGGCTCTGTGAGAACGGAACGGCCACTTCCTAGCTGGCAAATCCCCAAGAGAAACAACCCACTCGGAGGAGAGGAGTAGCCATCCGGCTGTTCCCATGCTAAGTTATTCCTCTGCAAATTCTCCGCAGGGAGCAAGGCTCGAGTGCTGTGGTCCGTGTCTTCAGCGAAGCCAGTGTTGGGGGTGGATGCCCAGTCTGCTCTAGGCAGGCAGTCCTCCTTGGAGGAGCACCTGTCTGTGGCGCAGGCCTCGCACTGAAGCTGAGCACATCACTGGCTCCCCTGCTCCACATCTGGAAAGAATCAAAGCTGTGAAGGGAAACAGCTGGGCCACCTGGCTTGGCCTCTTGATTAAACACAGGAGTGACTGTTGCTCTGTCTGTGCAAGGACCCAGATCTCTCCTTTCCCCAGGGAGTAGTTTGTAGGAGCCCAGTCTCTCTCAGGGAAGGGAAGATGGGGGGAGGAACAGAATGTATTTGGTCTGCAGTCAGCTTCAGGAATAGGATACTGTGGTATGCTTCCTGCAGGCCCCACTTTGCTCACCATGTAAATACAGCCGCCTCTGGGGCGGAACATGGCAGCTGTCTCGCAGCAATGCTGCTGCACTAATGGGTGAGGAAAGGAAATCCGAAGTACGCTATTCATCCCCCTGGAACTGAGGGAGGGGTGGAGTTTGAAGTGGGGTTAAGAATTCCTCTCACTGGAACAGGCGAGGATAGGTAGGTGAACCTGAGTCAGAGATTTCATCTCTGTTACTTGAATTGCAATGAGATGGGCATATTTCCTCTCACCCCACCCCCAAAAGTCCCTGATGCTGGCTTCCTTCTGGGAGGGGAGTGTTGCCTAGTGGTGTTTAAAGGAAGGTATTGTGAGTTAGATAACTGGAGGATTCTGTTCCCAGTTCTGCCACTCATTTGGTGGGTAGCTGAGGGCGAGTCCCTTTGTCCTTCTGTGCCTCAGTTTCCCTGTCTGCATAAATGTGGCTAGTTATGCCCCTCGTCTTGGCAGGGGAATTGGGATGGGTGTGGAGACTCACTGAATACCTGTAAACGCTTTGAAACTCGTTCAGCATTTTCCTCCAACTTGCTCTGAGCTGTTGTGGTGATTTTTAGTATGTGAAAGTATAGTGGGTCATGAATCGGCTGCACTCTGTTGCCTTCTTTGCAATCTCTGGAGTTTCTTCAGCCTGATTCCAGTCCCTTGAGGGACACCCCCTGCGAAAGGGTGCCAGAGAAATAAGCACTGCATAGACTGCTTTCTACTGCATGGGGGGAATTTGCAGTGTCCCTTGAGAAATGGAAGCGGGCTGTGATGGGTATAAGGGGGCTTCCCTGTGGAGGCTGTTGGGTGCAGTGGGCTCTGTGGGTCTCTGCCATCCAGGCTTACTCAGCCTGTGCTTAATTCAGACCCGGCCTGAAGGAGATCCTGGGTGGCCGGGTCAGATAGCAGCAATCAAAGGGCCTGCACCCCTCTCCCCACTCCTGCACATCAGTAGCTGTGCTGTGGGCCACGTGTGGCAAATAGACCTGAGACTGACTGAACAGGGAGCTTCTCTCTCCCTCCTTCGCCTGTTTGCATCTTGTTTGACCCTATCTGCTCTGGGCTGGAGGCTTCAACAGAGACAGGCTTAAAAGGGGTCCAAGGCTTAAAGAAAAATTAGCATGGAAAATCTTGCTAGGTTAGGAATGAATAGCCTTTTCCTAGCTCTCTTCTTCGCCCTTGAGCATACACATCCCTTCACCATTGTGTGCAGCATGAGAATCCCCTGGCTGACCTTCTTTTGGCCCTGGCTTGGTTCCTAATACATATAGCTTGAGAAACACTTGGGATGAAGGCTGCTAGGATGGGTCTGTCTTATCTGGCTGCATATGTGGAATTGAAGAAGTGGCACAGGATTTTGGGGTGCCTTTTCAGAGGGGACCTGCCTTTTCAGGAAGTGCTGAGCACAACTCGGGAGTCTCAAGTCGAGCACCCAAAAACCACTAGCTGCTTTTGAAAATCATGGCCTTATGCAGAAAGTGCAGTTTGCTTAATGTTTGTAAGCAGTCCATTGCTCAGGAAGGGTTGGGTCTGGAGTGTGGTACCCCAGCATTAAGGTCAGCTAGACAGTGATTTCTGATCTCTTGACATGAGTCCAGCTGTCAGGGACAGTTAAAATCTCTTTTGTGTCTGGGTTTAGGCAGAAGGGTGGATTGGGCCCTTTCTCCCAGCGTTGTGGAGCTGGTAACTGGTGGCGTTAGTTTAATCTGTGTGGCAACGCTCGCCTTGAGAACGGGAGTAGCTCCATGCTGATCCTTTCAGGTGTGGCGAGAAGCAAGTGTATTTTTGTGGGGAGGGAGGTGTAGGAGTCTGAATTCAGTCCTCAACATTTGTGTGAATCTGAGAGATCAATGAGCCAGAGCAAGTGACTATGCGCTAGGCCGCCCAGTACGGGCCAGTGTACCCTGCCCTGCTCTGCACTCGCCCATTATTCCATGACAGGGGTGGATTAGTTGCATGTGGGGTTACATGGGACTATCCCGAGCCCCCAGTTAACTGGGGTTCACATCCTGCTTGGGGCTGGGCTCTGCAAAGATGAAAGGCTCATGCATTTAACTCACTGCTCTGCCAGCTTGGTTCCCCCCCGCCCCCATGCAGAGTTCATTCCTGATGTGGGGGAGAGGAGGGAAGGGAGCAGAAACTGGGCCACTTCTGGAGTGCATTGTGTGCACCCAGCCCTGGGCTTGCCTTTGCTGGCATTCATCCGCCTCGGCTTCCGGGAGGCGCAGAGCAGGCTGTCAGCAGCCTTACGGGGCGCAGGGGATTGTGCTGTCTTCTGCATTGCTGATAATGCTTATCTCGCTCTCCCTGGTGTCTCCAGAGATCCCGGTTCTTTCATCGGTTTTTATCCAGGCCCTTTGCTTTGTCTCATGGGGGCTTTGAGCAGTGGTGTTTCCCTGCTGCACACTTGGGAGGGAGAGAGGATCTTTTGCAGGTCAGTTGAGCAATTAGTTTGGCCGATTTGCCATTGGGGCTTCCGGTTTCCAGTAGGCGAGTGGATGTGTGTGCTTAGTGTGGCTAACTCGCATAATTCCCTCCTATCCCCCTCTTCTTGAGGGAGGTGCTGGGTCGGGAGGAAATAAGATTGTAAAAAGACTGACTACCATGATGACCCTTACTTTAGCTCTCTGGAGCGGTGAGCTGGCCTATGCCTCTGATCTCTCATTGCTTCCACCGGTGCCAGCCTGTCTCCCCTGACTCGTGTCTTCAGGTTCCTGCGTTGAGTGACCGCCGCGCCCCCACCTTCTACTGCGTGGCTTCTGTCCTGCTAGAATGAGCTCTCTGGGCCAGGGTCACTCTAGACCGCAAGCCCTCGGCAGTGCAGGGCTGGTGGTGGTGGTAACGAGGAACATGCTGGCTTACCGTGTCCCTTTCACCCGTCCTGCCCCTCTCTGACTTGGATGTCCTGGATCCTTTCCGTGCAGATCCCACCCAGATCTCTCAAGTTTTTTATTCTAGTGAACGAGGCCATGCGAAATAACTACCCAGGAAGGAGCAGGTCTGCAGGGTGGGTGTATGGGGAAGGGCGTGGTCCGAGCTCCAGTCTAACCAGGCCCTCTTGTTCTGTTTCTCTTGCATGTGCTGCCTTCCGCGCCGCGATTCTGGTTTCTTCACCCACAGGTAAGAATGGGATTTGTCTTCCTTTTTTGGAATTTAAGGGACGGGCGCCTGCATGGCCTCCTGATTCCTGACGCAGAGAAGGGGGCTCAAGGGGAGGGCCTTGCCATGCCCCAGGGGAAGCGTGTGCTCACACGTGCTTTTGGACTAGACTCTTTCTGGACTGTCCCTGGCCTCACCGGTGGCTTGGCGGTGGGGTCTGAGATTCACGTCCTTCCTGGGGTGAAGGGGGAGCCCAAGTGCAGGGCTGGGTGAATGTGGAGGGCTGCACGGGAGGGGATGGAAAAGAAAGTCCACTCCATGTGTCCACTGTAATGAAGCCAAATTGTTCCCCGCCCCCCCAGTCCCTTCTACCCCCACTCTCCTCCCTGTTTTGCTGGAGGTTTGTGACAAGAGAATGGAGGTTGTGTAGAAGTCGGTCGTGATTGTGCTCTAAATCACGTTCTGGCCAGAGTAACCCTGTGGCTGGATTCCTGGGGCACAGCGCAGGGTCTGGAGCATGGAGATGAAACCAGCTGGCACCCTTCAGCTATAGAGACCCATCCTGGTCTGAAGAGGGGAGTCCTGCGTTCACACCAGCCTGGCTGGTCTGTGCTGGAGACTAGAATTACAGCCATGCGCTGGGTGTTCCTGGAACGTGGCTGCTAGCGGGTGCAAGGAGAGTGGTGCTGGGGGGGCGCAGGCGTGCTCTGACTCTGGTGCTGGTTATGTGGTTTGGTGTCCCGGGCTGCGTATGGGGGCAATTACCCCATTGCCACGTGGCATTGGCAAGCAGCTGTAGGGGCCAATTGGGGAACTGCGTGCCCACGGGGTGGGTACCTGCCATTCTGCTGTCCCATAAACGTGCATCTGCAATTACGTGATCCAAATCTCCGTGGTGAGGCGGCACAGATCTGACCAGTACTGGCTGTCTTGGGCCAATCCGCGGCTATTCAAGGCTGGGGCATCTACGCCCCTTTAGGAGTGCAGAGGCATTTCCTAGGACCCCTGCTGTAGAGCTCCCGCATGGCAGACCATAGGTACCTATGCTGCATTCTTGGTTGTAGGCTGGGGGTGTGCAAACCAGTTGGGATAAAACAGCTTAACCAAGCTGTGACCTGCAGATGGGCTGGAACCTCTTTCTTGGTTGGATGTAAAGCCCGGTAACTCTTTTCCTATGAGCGGGCTCTTGCCCTGCGGGATTCTTTCCCGGAGCAGGTGCAGAAGCCCTGAAATTCTGCAGCAGACCCAGCTTGGTTCTGGCCCTGTCGCAGGCAAAGATGAATTGGGCTTGGGAGCGTCCCAACTCAATTCGGGAGACTCGAGGTTCAGATGAGAGCCAGGGCAAGAAGTCCTAAGAGCAAGTAGGACTCTGGCTGGGTCCTGGAATGTTTAGAGATGGAGCCTAAACAGAAGCCCCGGGGTCCAAGACCCTGAATGTGGAGGCTTTCAGAATAAGGCTCTGAATGTAGCAGCTGGGGCCCAGCTAGCTAGCAGGGAGCCTAAGGTAATTTAAGGCTTTGGGTGGGGAACGTGCTTAGAGAGAGGGCACCAATCCGGGGGGCAGGCTTTTTTGGCGGAGCCTCGCTCTGAGATTTTCAGGCTTCCCTGATCCCAAATGCGAACGCAAGGTCCCAGCGACCTGCTGTGAGCTGGAACAGTCGAGCTTCACCCCTGGCTGAGCTGGCAGCTTGGGCTGTCTGCCCTGAATCTCCAGGCTTGTTGCACGCATATCCCCACCCTCCATATCGTTATCCCTGACAAAGAGCCGAGACTTGGGTGGGAGGAAACGATCACTTGTGGAGACTGATGTCCCGCGTGTAAAATACCGGGGCAGCATGTTCTAACCCAGCCCCCGACAACTGATTTTCCCAGCTGCAACGATCTAACCAGATCTTCAGACTACATGACCAGCTTTGCTGGGCAAACAAATCCCAAGCCGTTCATGATTTGCCCTGGGCAACAGGCTAAGGGCCCCTTCCCTGCCTCCTCCCCATCCCCTTTCAGGGATCCTTTGGCTTTCACAGCCTGTTTCCCTTTGGATTAATGACCCTTTTTGCTTACGCTATTTTGCAGCTGGAGACTGAATGTTGTGGAGTGGAATCCTGACATCTCCCTCTTGAATTATGCTCTGCCCTTAAATGTACCTATCAAGTATCATCAATCCTTGGTCACTTCCCACTCCTGTCCTGGACCTGGCTGGTCTAGTGCCAGATGACAGCTGGCGGTGAGAAGTGGGTTGAGCTCTCTTCCCTAGCAGAGCACATGCTCTCTTGGCTGTAACAGTTCAGGGACCTGGCTGGCCTTTATGGAAGGGGGAAGATTTAGGAGTCGAGTTACTGTGTTGAAATTCAGCACCCAGGCGAAACTGAAGCATATCCGGATTAATGCTCAGTCCACGTTTCTGTGGGTATGTGCGCTTGTGGGTGTGAAGGGGCGAGAGAGAGGCTGGCATTTGGGGCAGCACCCCATACAACGGGACTCTGATCCTGACTGGGGCCTTTGGGCAACATCAGAATTAAATAATATAGGGAGCTGGTCCTGAGAGGTGACAAGGGCTTGTAAATCCCATGGACTTCCCTGGGTTGGGGCTAAGATGGGAGGACCATTTGTCTGGAGACTCAAGTCCCAGGCTCTTAACTTTCTCCTCCCTGACCCCACCTTCACCCCTGAGGTCTTCCTGAAGGATGAAGTGGATTAGCCTCTCTGCCTGTCCCAGGAGGTGTGACTCCTCTGCTCAGTGCTATGGTTACCATGGAGGAGGGGTAGTCAAGTGTGTGCACGGAAAAATGAATGGCTGATGCTAGTCCAGCTTGTAGGACTCTGTCTGTCCATAAGTGCCTATCCCTTCCTTTGCCAACAAATAAAGTGTCACCTTGCATTAAAAGGACAGAGTGAGGTTAACCATCCAACTTTATCAATGAGTGAGAACATTGTTTTTACTTTCCCTTTTGGAACAGCTGTATGTGAAATCATAGAATCATAGAATATCAGGATTGGAAGGGACCTCAGGAGGTCATCTAGTCCAACCCCCTGCTCAAAGCAGGACCAATCCCCAATTTATGCCACAAATCCCTAAATGGCCCCCTCAGGGATTGAACTCACAACCCTGGGTTTAGCAGGCCAATGCTCAAACCACTGGCATTTACTAGGGTTGAAACCAGTAGGATCCTATTGCAGCTACTTGAAAGCTACAGGGTCAGATTCTCAGCTGGTATAAATTGCCATAGCTCCCCTGGAGTGCACTGATTTACCCCAGCAGAGAATCCGATTAAATTTAGATCCTGTTCTAGGCTGGTTGTTTTTAAACCATCTTGTAGAATGCTACAGCAGAGAGAGAACGTTTTCTATAGGGTGTCTCAAAATGTTTGAAATATCTGTTAAATTCTATAGGACTTTTCCACAAGGGTTGGTTTAACAACTACAGCATTTCATGTTTCTAAAAAACCGTTCAGCTTTCACTGTTTTGTGGTCTTGCTGTTTTCATTGCTTCTAGAGGGGTTCACTTTTTTAGATTCTCAAGCCCTAACTGAAAGCTAGAACATTCTGCTTTGCAAATAGGGCAAGGGAGCAGATGTGAACGTGTCTAAAAAAAACCAATCCAGATCCAAGACAACATAAAAATATCTTTAAATATTTCACAGAAACACTTCCATTTGTCGCTGATTTTTTTTTTCTCCGCTGATTGATTTTTTTTCAAATCCTTACTTGACTCAACTTCTCCCCTTCATAAAACGATGGACTGTGTGAGTTAATGGCTAGAGCAAACAAAGCCAACTGATATGAAACCTCTTATCCGCTTTTGGTGAAAACAGTGCACTTGCCAAGAACTGGATTCCCTTCCCAGTATTTCATATGAGTCATTCCACTCTTCATATACCCAATATCATAATTCCTAGTGTCATCAGGTCTCCTCTAGATCAGAAATTCCTACAACGTTGGTGTTGCCATATCCGATCAGCCAATGGTCCAGTGCAACCCGGTGCATGTCTGGAAGTGACCAGCTGAGATGCTTTAGTGGAAGGTGCAAGAAACCCAGTAGACAACTCTGAAGTACCCTGTGCCAAGGAAAAACTGCTTCTTACTCAGCATCATTTAGGGGTTGGGTTATGCCTGAAACATGAAGTTCTGTATCCCTTCTATCCTCTAAGGACCTTATTATCTACAGTCTGTGAAATGTAATGCATGCCAGTGGCGCTATATAAATATTGACTAGAATTAGCTTGGGATGGAGGAAACTTTAACCCAATGGTGTAAAGCAGGAGTCGGACTGGTTACCTCTCCAGCTTGGCTCCGGAGTTGATTATTTTGCTATGCTCCTGCAGTGGGTTGGATCTGGGGGCAGGGATGCATAAAGGGAATCAGTAGGATTTGAATTATTTGAAGTGGAATTGGGCGATCGTGAGATCGTGCTGCCGTACGAATGGAATTGAGTTGGAGTAGCAGGGGATGGAGTGATGAGGAATGGCTGGGGCGGAGCTGGCAGGGGAGGAATAGTTGGGGAGTGTTGTTGTAGGGTCCCCATCAAGACACTGAGAACAAGTTCTCTTTAGCCAGGGAGAATGGAGTTAAATGTTTTACAGCCAAGACAGCTGCCTGCCCTACCCGGGACTCCAGCAATGACAATTCTCCAAAGGGAGAGAGCATGAATTTTAATGAAATCTTGAAAGACTTTAAATTTTCATGTTAACTTCAATTATTCAGGACAGTTGAAAAGCAACTTTAAAGCATCATACCAAGAAAGGAAAATACCAGGCTGGTTTGGGTTTTAGATTAATTGAGTTTGCATTTTGTTTTGCTGCAGTAAAACAAAGATCTTTTAAAGACACTGAGAAGTCAGTTATTCCAGCCTGAGGCAGTGATAAGGGGGTGGGGGGCAGGGAATGGCTTAAGCCCTGGTTGGGAGGAAAAAGGGGCCTGGTGGCTGAGATGTGGGGGAGAGGATAAACAGTAGCACAATGGGGGTAAAACTGTGGCATCGGGGAGGGCTCTGGAGTGTAGGAGGTGGATCTCCACAGCCGAAGGCACTGCGGTGCGGTCTTCATTGCAGATATCGCTTGAGGCGGGAAATGGGAGGCAGTTCTGTATTCTCGTGGCCGCGTGTTTTCATTGCAGATGCCTCAGGTTAGCAAAAGGAAAGACAACCAAACTCCTGCTCTGCCATATGCCTCGTGGGGTGGCACAGCTGTGGCCCGACTGAGGTGGGTTGATGTCTGAGCCCCAACTGTGTTAGCAAGTATCAGGGGGTAGCCGTGTTAATCTGTATCCACAAAAACAACAAGGAGTCTGGTGGCACCTTAAAGACTAACAGATTTATTTGGGCAATGCAGAAGTGGGTTTTTTACGCAAAGCTTATGCCCAAATAAATCTGTTAGTCTTTAAGGTGCCACCGGACTCCTTGTTGTTTTTTGTGTTAGCAAGGAAAATTGTGATTCACAGCGAGTTAATTTTCTGGCGAGGACACAGCCAGTGGGTTCAGGCAGTGTTGATCCAGGCTGCGATCCCGAAGGATAGGCCTGCGAGGACGAGCAAACGTTCTAAGTTGCAAACAAAGGTGTGGGGAGCGTCTACATTAGACAAACGTTAATTATCTCCAGTTAATTGGCAATCCAGCTAACCCAAGGTAAGAGTCTAGTGAAGACATTCCCTACATGGAAGCCCTTGTTAATGCGGGAAAGATCCAGGTCTGTGATACAGCCTTCTGCTGGTGTGCGGGGGTGAAGAGGTCTGATCTTTGCCTGACAGAATTCTCTTAGTGTAGATTCAACTATACCAGCAAAACTGTTACCACTTGTCTACACTACAGAGCCTTGGATGGGTGGTATAGCTAAGCTGACATAGCCCCGTAGTGGCGATGCAGCATAGGCAAACAGAAGGCCATCTTCTGATGGCATAGCTGCACCACCTCCCTGAACAACCTTAGCTATTCTGACAGAAATATTCTTCTGCCTGCATATTTTTGGGTATCTACCTATTTTTGGGTATCTACCAGGGGTTATGTCTGCTAGTGTCATGCCCTGGGGGTCTTGATCCCCCCCAGGAACCCTGCAAGCCATGTTGTTCATGCTCCAACCCTCCAACCCTCCACCCGATGTTGGCTAGAACCAGAGCTCCTGGAAGCCCAGCTCCAAGAGGAGGTTTCAGAGCTCCCGATTGGCTCATTCCTCCTACTTACACCAGAAGAAAGGGAACAGGAAATGCCTCTTGAACTGGGCTGCATCCTGCTTGGGACTGCTCACCCAGTGCTATCTGCTCTTGTCTCCTGGTCCTAATCTCCTGGTTTCCTGACTCGCCCTGATTCCTGGTGTCTGAATCTCAGCCCTGACCTCAGTTCTGGAACTCCTGGATCTGAACCCCGGCTGGTATGGAGTCTCGTTAACCGCAATGCCCCGCCGCTTGTGTCCCAACCCTGACAGCTAGGGGGTGGGTTCCCCCCCTCCGACTCCTAGCTGACATAGCTATGCCGGCCAAGCTTTGTAGTGTAGACCAGGCCTCAGTGTCACTCGTGGAGGGGCAGTTGTACTATCCTGGTACAAACCAGCTTTGCCAGTACAGCTGCATCCACACTAGGAGCAGTTTGTTGGCAAAGCACTCCTAGCATAAACATGGCCAAAGTTTTGGCCACTTTATACCAGTGTAATTATACTGGTGTTTAGTTTAAAGTGTTACACTGGTAGAACTCCCCCTGTGGACACTTTTGTTCCAGAATAAAAGTGGGGTTGTTTTTTTTTTTTTTTTTGGTTTAGCTTAAACCCCTTCCAAAGAGACCTAAGTTAAAGCAAAAGAAAAAGCTACTCTCGGTCCAGAAAAGGAGTGTCCGCACGTGGAATTGCTAGTTCTGTTTAAATTCACACCTTAGCTTCTACCAGGATAACTTTCCTGGGTAGGCAAGCTGCGAGAAGGGGAATTCCTCCACCTGCCTGAGGGAAAGCCCAGCGCTGCACGGATTGCGCAGAGCTCCCACCCCGATAAGAAGGGCAAGCACTCACCCTCCACCCCCCATTCCCAACCTCCCGAGCAGGGGAGGACAGATTGGTTTTAGATCCAAACTTTGTTGCTCTGGCTCCTTAAGCTGTAAGTTCCTTTGGGGCAGGAATTGCGGGTGTGTATGCTGTGTCACGCTTGAGTATAATGGGATCCTAAATCTTGACTTTTGGGGGCCCCAGGCACCTCCTCAGCACCTGCTGCTGATAATCTCAGTCTTGAATACTAGGGCTTAGTTCTGACCTTATGCTGGTCTAATGCTGTGGACTTTGCCAGAGCTACTCCTGACTCTCACCTGCGTGAGAGTCCGAATCGGCCTCATTTGTCTCGAGGTAGGACCTTTGCCCGAGGCTGTTGGGGCAGCCAGCTCTCGTACTAAGTGTGATGGAAGCAGACGGACTGGACCATGCTGAGGAGGTACCGGAGTGAGCGTGCTTGTGAGGCCAATCCTGTACCCTCCCAAAAAAAGCAGCCTCCGAGTTAGGGTGTGCCCAGACCACAACACATTGCCAGTCCCCATGACTGGTACTGAAGCGTCTGAATAGACTGGTGAGGACGGAAAGGCTAGATGCTTGGTGGTCGCACATCCCATCGGGCTACAGCACCAGGCAAAAGCATCAGAGTGAAACTCTCCAACCATCTACTGGTGATTCCTAGGCTGGAGTCGAGCTTCGTTGCGCGTTTGTAGCACTTTGCCAAGTCTCTCATCCACCCCTACACCACCACCAAGTAACCACAGGCCCTGGTCCTGGGTTTTGAAGAGCCCCTGCTTCTCCACTGACCTCCAATGGGAGCTGCCAGTGCTCAGCACCGCTCAGGATCAAGCCAGCTGGACAGATGGTTGGACCCTGTGAGAACTCATTCCAAAGAGAAACTCCACTGGGAAAGTAAACAAACACTCTGGCAAGCTTCAGCAAGGAAACAGGCACATAGAGGGCTGGAAGAGTGCAGGGTATCGTATCTATCTGTCTACTCAATGCATTTGTTTTCCTGCATGGATTTGGGGGCATCTCTACAGTTCAGGTCTCGTTCTTTTGTACCCTACTGCTGGGCCCCATGTGAAAATGTACCTAGCACTTGGGAGTGTACCCTTCCCCAGCTGTACCCTCCATGAGATACTCTGTGGCCCTGATCCTGCCAGGTCCTGAGCACCCTCTGTTCCCACTGACTTCAGTGGCTCAGCGTGTTGCAGGATGGGGGCCTTTGTTTGCAGCGGCATTTGGAGAGCGCTGTTGTACATCTCTCTGTGCCTGGGGAGCTGGCTAACTGTCACCAGCATGGAACAAGAACCTCTCTCCTCTGAGCCCTGCACAGCTGTTCGAGTTCACCTCTTGCTAGGCCCCGGGCATCTCTCTGCAGTTCCGTTTCCGAGCCCTGCGCAGGCGGCTGCTCAGCAGCCTTCCAGGGCATACCACTGGTGCAGAGAGGCTCCGTGGCCCAGACGTGCCTTTTCTTCCCACTGCTGAGAGCTGCCAGGCCTGGCCATCTTCCCAGAAAGCTGTGCTCTTTTAGAACATAAGCAGCTATTGTCTTAGGCCCGGAGACTTTGTGATCTGAGCTTTGCCGGAGTTGGGAGGGGAGAAGGATACTCTGTGCAAAAAAGGGCTCTTGGGAAAGGGGCTCGCGGCATAAGAGCGACTCAGTCTCTTAATTATATTAGCTTCAGCCAAAATGCTGCTGCAGCTCCTCCCTCCAGGCTTGAGTCACCCTTTCCCTCTCCCCGGTAGCTATTTAAGGAGATGGTTGTACTTGGCCTGTCTCTGCTGAAGAGCGGGGTCTTTGTTAAGGCGGACGGGAAGGAACTCGGAGGACAGAATTGTGATTTTGCAATAGTCTCCTGTCCCGAAAAGAGCCCCAGCTGACACTTGCGGTTCATGAGTGTTCGGGTGCTGTGACGACAAGTGCTTTGGAATGGGGGATGATACTGGCAATGCAGGGTGTGTCTGTCTCCCCATCCCTTTGTGGCTAGAGGATGAAATCTGAGCCCCTTCACAGTGGGGTGCTGTTGTGCATGACGGGTAGATGCCCTCTTTGTTGCATGCTTTAGCCTGTGTTTTGAATCTGATGGATTGATTGATTTTGCTTTCCTGCTGCTTGTCCTCTCTGCCTGACTTCTCAGGGCAGGTTGGCGAGTTGGAGCTAACGATGCGATTGGAGCAGCACCCAAACGGCTCGGCATGGCTGCCCCGCTTCCCTGTGTTCTGTATCGTAGAAATGAAACGTGGATCGCTGACAGGCTTGCAAACCTGAACCTCAGCACGCTGAGCTCAGGCCTGGGTTTAGAGCCAAGCAGCTTATTGCTGTTGGATTGCATTAGGGTCATACCTAGGAGTCCCAGTCATGGAGCCAGGCTCCACTGCGCAAGGTGCTGTATGAACATAGAGCAAAAAATGGTCCCTGCCCCAAAAAGCTTACAGCAGAAGGATCAGATTGGACAACATGTGGAGACAGATGTTGGAGCTCAAGGAAACAGTGAGGCGTTATTGACCGTGGTCTCAGCACACTGGATGCCAGACCACTGTCCTCAAGCAGCGCTCTCTGCTCCCACTGAGTTTTCAAGGTTTCTTCAAAGCCAGAGCTGGGTAGGATATGGGAAAGGAGTAGCACGGTGACTTTATCACAGACACAGGCTGAGCCTCTCTGTACTAGACAGAGTAATTTCTTTTTAATGAACAAAGTTAAATGACATCACAAGAACAAAGAGACCACTAATGAAATTTAAAAGATGGAAAATTCCAAACAGATGTAAGCATTTCTTTATTTGCACAGGGTGTAAGCTGACTGTGGAACTCATGGACACAGGAAGTTGTTGCAGCCAAGAACTTGGCATGATTCAGGAAGAGATTGGACACTTACAGGGACCATAACAGGGGTCAAAAAAGAGCTAGATAAGTTCATGGAGGGTAGGTCCATTAATGGCTATTAGCCAGGATGGGCAGGGATGGTGTCCCTAGCCTCTGTTTGCCAGGAGCTGGGAATGGGCAACGGGATGGATCACTTGGTGATTACCTGCTCTGTTCATTCCCTCTGGGGCACCTGGCATCAGCCATGGTCTGAAGACAGGATACAGGGATAGATGGACCTTTGGTCTGACCCAGTAGGGCCATTCTTATGCTTTTAACATGATTATCCAGAGTTATTAATTATAATAAATGTTGGGAGGGACCTCAACCTCTGTTTTCCAGGAAATAAGCCAAGTTCTACCTATTTGGGTACGTCTACACGGGGATAAGACCCGCAGCATGGCTGCAGCTGGCCCAGGTGAGCTGACTCTGGCTGCGGGGCTGAAGATGGCTGTGTAGCTGTTTGGGCATGGTGGACTCTCCACCCTTTCAGGGTCCGAGAGCTGGAGTGTCTATACAGCAGGTTTTCCACCCCGTAGCCCAAGTCCCGTGAGCTTGAGTCAACTGACCCAGGCCAGCTCAGTTTGCAGGGTGGTACCAGCTGTCCCACTGAGCCCAACGCGCCACCTTTCCCCTTCTGAAGCAACAGCTGCCTGAAAGACAATCATGAGAACCAGAGCTAGAGGAGTGTTCCCTCGAACCAGCAGCCCGGCCCTGCTAAATGACCTGCTCCTGCCCCCCTGAAGTGAATGGGCGCTTTGCCATTGACTTCCATGTATGATGGGCTCAGTTGTGCCGGACCGGAGACCTAATGAAAATGACTCCCCGTTCCTACAGGATCCTTTAAAAGAGAGATGCAATGGGGGGACGGGGGGGAAGAGGGGAAGAAGGGTGTCTTGTATGTAAAAACCAACCTCTCACTGGTAGAAGGGAGCATGGGAGGGAAGGCCGTTGTTAAGCTATTTCACGAGTCATTTAGCTGTGAGGCCAGGCGTTTGGAAGGCTTGGAGTTGCTGTTTCAGCCTAATCCGGCAGAGCAGTGATCCTCTGCTGCTCGCTGGGCCGCCGCCCGCTTTCGTTGCAGCCTGAGTAAACTTTCCGTGGCTTCAGTGAAAATTTTAGTGTAACAGAGGTTCTGCCTCTGCTTCCCTTTCCCCAACCCCCGGCAGCTTCTTGGTGGTGGTGGCACTGAAGGGAAACCTCAAATCCTCGCAAAGCAATTACTGCTAACGAGACACTTCCTGCACGTCTGGTTTCAATTCTGGCCATGCTGGAGGCTGCTCTACAGCGTGGAGGGAGCTGGGGGCGCAGAAATGTCCTCTTCTCCTCCTCTTCCAGAAGGGAGTCAGGTTCCTCATTAGCATGCAGCATCCATGCCAATCAGGAGCGATTAATTAACACTTTAAATTGCACCCCCGGGGAGGGGGAGTTGATTTTTATGCCGTGGCAATTATTGAATGTTGATCACATGCCCATTGATTGATATGTTTCAGAGGAACAGCCGTGTTAGTCTGTATTCGCAAAAAGAAAAGGAGTACTTGTGGCACCTTAGAGACTAACCAATTTATTTGAGCATGAGCTTTCGTGAGCTACAGCTCACTTCATCAGATGTTTACCGTGGAAACTGCAGCAGACTTTATATACACACAGAAATCATGAAACAATACCTCCTCCCACCCCACTGTCCTGCTGGTAATAGCTTATCTAAAGTGATCAACAGGTGGGCCATTTCCAGCACAAATCCAGGTTTTCTCACCCTCCACCCCCCCACACAAATTCACTCTCCTGCTGGTGCTAGCCCATCCAAAGTGACAACTCTTTACATAATCAAGTCGGGCTATTTTGATATGTGTGTTAAAGAGCGTAATGTGCGTAATTGGTAGGTAATTTACAAGAGCAAGTGCAGCTGGATGCCTTCGACTTAAGAAAATGTGTGCATTAAATGTTGACTGCAAAGAAAATGGAGAGGGTGTTTTTAAATTTCTTAGTGCTGGTTTGGCGTCTCTGGAAACTCTCCAGTTAGTCGCAGCCCGGACAGTGGCCCGATTGGTTTTCCTAGCCCGTTTGCCCCGACCCTGGCCCTGAGAGGAGCACCTCTGGGATACCTCTCTGCTGAGATTGGAGTCCATCCAGAACAGTCTCCTTGTTGGCTGTGATCTGGAGACTCTGCTCTAGAACACAACCCCCAGCTTGCCTGCCATGGCCCACCCAACAGTTAGGTCACCAGTGACTTGGGATTTTCAAAGGCGTCTAAGGGAGGTAACTGCCCAATGAATTTCAGTGGGCGTTTGGCGTCTTTCTCTTAGACTCCTTCGACGATCCTGGCCTTGGCCTCGATTTGAGCCCTTGACCTAGAGTGAGATGGCTCAGGTTCTAGTTAGCTGATCTTTTAAGCCATCAGGTGCTGGAGCCCTGTCTACACTACAGCCACCCCTTTTGCAGTGAGTTAAAGCCCCTTGTTTTTCTAGCATAGACTGCAGCCTTTGAGGAAGATGCAGTGAGGTGCGAGGGTCAGGAGGGCAGAGGGATTTTAGGGACCCCATGTTGCTTTGTTGCCCTTTGAGCTCCCTGAGCAGGCATTGGAAGCTGAGTGCTCTGGGCTAGTTCCTAACAAGTGAAACACCTGGCTGCAGCCTTGGGAGGGATTCTTCACTAATCAATATTGACTGGAAGTTGAATGCCACAAAGATCTTCCTGGTCTTTCCCCATCCCCCTTGACCTTTCCTATTGACAGGAGCATGAGGAGAAACTGACTTCTGGGCTCTTGTGTGAGGAGCTCTGAACAGAGGAGGGTGGTGGTGGTATCTTGTATTGAGCAGAAATGGGAGCAAGGCCTGGGTTTAATGTCTAATTCTCTCCCCACCCGCCAGCGGACTATGTCTAGAATCTCCATTGATGTGATTCATTCCATCCTTTGTCGTGACAAGTGCGGGTTTACATCTGATGACGTTCAATTTCTGGAGCTTCCAAGGGCGCGATCTTTTAAAGAGCGTAACTGGGATCCCTCTCCATCCACGCCCCTCCCCTGATGGCTCCCTGTCTCTGTTTCTAAAACCTCCTGAAGTCCAGCTGGCTGGCTGCGTTCTCCAGGGAGTGCCCTCTCCCTTACGCCACTTTTCTAATTAGCCTGTCTCCTAAGCGCCGGAGGAGCCAGTGTGACGGGTAGCAGAAGCTGTCGTGCGTTGGCTGAGAGTTGTGGTGGCCTCCTTCACAAGCAGATCCCTTTTGGTTTGTTTTTAATTTCACTTTTTGAATGAGTTTTTAAAGGACTGAAGCTGTTTGGCTTCCTTCAGGCTCTTAACACACACCTCTGCCCTCTAGCTTCACTGCCTTCCAGCCACCTGGGCATAGAAAGGGGTGGGAGGGAAGCAGGTAACTTCTTATTTGTACCGTGGTAGCATCTAGCAACCCCAGTCCTGGATCAGGACCCTAGCCCACCAGGTGCTGTACAAACGGAGAACCAAAATACAGACCCTGCCTCCAAAGGACTGTGTGTGGTGTTTTTTCAGTGGCTGCTCTCTTGACCTTTTTAAAAATCTCTTCCTGGCTCAGATGTTTCAACCTGCCCTGCCTTTGCATTCTAGGGTTGTTACTGCTCGCCTCTGAATTTTAGACTGGGCTGGGCCGCTCCCCTGGAGGAAGGCAGAAGAAATCAGGCTCCGATTACCCCCCCGTTCGATCCAATGGCCCCTCTTTGTGGGACCCCCGGCTGCTCTGGCCCTGCCACCATTCATCCTTTGCCAGCCTGCCGGGGCTTGCCTCCAGGTGGGTTGGGGAAAGCGCCTGTAGTCGGAGGTGGGAGACCCTCTGGTGGGCCTGGCCTTCTGCTAGCACATGTGGTAAAGGCTGGGCCCTGTTCTGCATTGTTAAGTTGCTTCAGGGATCTCTACGGAGCACAAGAAAAACCCCGTGGCAGTGAGTCTTGGAGCCCTAGGCCACTGACTCAGGCTAGTGATGCGGGGCTGCAAACTGGAGACGCTTGGGCTGGAGCGCAGGCTCTGAAATGCTCCCCGCTGCCGGATTTCAGCTGAACCCTGGCCCTGAGACTCAGTGCTGCGGTGTTTGCTTGCTGTGTAGATGTACCCTTCGATCCTGGCTGCTTGGAGCCTGTTTTTCAACAGCCCAGCCAGCATGGCTTGGCCTAATGGACTCTGGCAAGTCGTCCTGCGCCCATGCTATCTAGGATGATGCAGCCTTCTGCTGACTTGCTACCGCTCCGCCGTTCGCCTGGGTGCTGCTAAATCCAGCCCAGGCTCTGGTTGATGAGTTTGGAGACTGGGGGGGGGAAGGGAATCTGGGGGAGGGGGACCTAGGAGTGGGAAGATTCCTTTTAAGAAGCACTGGGGTAGAGGAAGGCTTCAAAGGGGAGGGTGAGAGCGGAGGTCAGGCCTAGCTCCTCTTTGAAGCGGAGTACATGGCCTGTTGGTACAGTGGCTGTTCAGAGCATGGTCCCCCCGGTGTGGGAGCGAATGAGCTTTTCAGGGGCTCCTTGAAGATAGCTCCTTCTTGTACCTCTCCACGGGGACCCCAGCCTCCTTCAGTTGCACCTGGATGGTGCTGAGGGGTTTAGCCCGCGGCTCACTGTTGTTTTTTCTACAGCGTTAAGTTTCAATGGTCCCATCAGTGGTTCAGTAGCCAAGGTCATCAGGTAGCCTGCCTTTATGCAGTTCTTCTCCGGAATCTCTATCCTAGGATCTCAAAGCTCTGTACGGACCTTAGCCGAGACTTGCCAGCTCCCTGTGGGTAGGGGGCTTGGCAAAATTCGATTTTGACTTTTTCATAATGTTGAAATTTATTTTTAAGCATTTTTTGATTTTTTATTTTAAATTTTCCCTGCTCTGGGAAGATTGGACAATGGAGGTTTCAGACCATAATTATTTACGGACAGCAGAGCTTGAGATTAAAAAAATTTAAAGCTTTATAGCTCTTAAAACACACATTATTAATGTCATACGTCCAAATATACCAAGTAAACATCTTTAAATCAAACCCTCTGCTCTCAAACATTTTTCTGGCTTGGCCCACCTGTACATTTCTATTACCGATGGAAATATTTTTTGTGTGTGTGTATGTATGTGTGTGTGTGTATATATATATATATATATATATACGGTGAAACCGATGTTTGCCAACATTTACTGATTAAAAATCTAATCCTTCTGAGCCTAGAGACTTAGGTTTGGTAATTGGAGCTGGTAGGATAAAGCGTGGGAAGGAGAAGACATTAAAATCCATTAATTAAATGATTTGTGGGATCAATTATTTGAGCAGTTCTAATGGTAACAGGCTGGCTAGTGTCTGGTTACTGCTACCTCTCTTCTGTGGGGAATCAGAGTTGCTCTGTGCGTAGACACTCTGCCGCTAGTGACGATCCTCCTCTCGTTCAAGTGGTGGGGGGCCTATGGTGGTTTTTCAGCAGGACTCTTTGGGTTTGAACCCTGCTGTTGCTGGGATATTCCAAGTGCCTTGGTGTTCAGCACAGCGATAAGTGTGAAATCCTATGTGGCCACCAACTTGACGTGAGCTCCATTTTTACACACGAGGGGAGTTGTCGTAGGCTGTGGCTTACCCAAGGATCTGGATTTGATACAGATGCTAGCCCAGGTGAGCTGCCATTGCCCTAGGGAAGGTCAACCCTGCGCATTCATCTGACCATGTCCCCTGAGGCGTAGCACCTACCTTGGCTCGCTGTCCTGCAATGAGACCCTCACAAAAACCACATGCTTCTCCTCTCTCCATAGTGTGGAACTGCTCAAAGTCAATACATCTGACCTTGAAACAGAAGCACTTCTCTCTCATTTAAAATATATATTGAAACAAAACTCACTTTTCCCCTCCCTCCCCCCTTGATGATGGCAGCTGCTCTATTGAGCCACAGTGTGATAAAAGGAAAATCAAAGAAAAGTTAAATCTGTCGGAGTTGAAAGCTAGCGCAGGCTCTTGGGCTATTTGCCTCAATTGCACTTTTGTTCTAAAAATGAAGCGTGAGAGAGAAATCCCACAAAACCCTGTGTCATTTCCCTGACCGTTGTGAAGGAGGCGGAGGGCAGGGCTGTGTCGAGGCTAACGGGCGATGCCGTGACCCCCCCAGGCCACAGCGTGTGGGAGTGCGGCAATGCAGTCCCGATGGGTTTCCGGCAGGCGCGTGGGCAGACTGCTACCTCTCAAGATGTGAAGTGAGGGTGGCCGCCCCTGAAGAGCAGAGCAGCCTGAGCTGTCTTCAGCTTGGAAGCCATAATGAGGCAGAGAAGCCTTCTGGTAAATGTGGGGGTCAGCGGGTTCTATCCTGTAGCGGCTACTCTGTCCCAGATGGAGCCGCTTGCAAATACAGGGTCGCCAGGCTGCCTGTCCTTTTCATCCACCCGTGAACTATTTGCATAAGCTCAGGCTCCCATCAGCGAGTTCTTCCCTGCCTGCAAGCCATTGATATTTTATATTGCAGTAGTAGCCGGAGAAAGGATGGTCCAAGAGTTAAGGCCTAGAACTTGGGAGGCCAGGGTTCAATTCCCCGCTCCGCACAGGAGGTCTGTTGACCTTGGGCAAGTCACTTAGCTGCTCTGTGCCTCAGTTTCCCCACGTGAGACAATCCCTGTTAAAGATTCTGCGATGCTGAGTTACTGTGGTGAGAGGTGCCATAGAAACTCCTAAGAGAGAGCAGGATCAGGGGCTCCGCAGTGCCAGGTGGTGCTGCGTAGAGACACAGCAGCACCTGCCCCAAAGAGCTCTCCCTAGTTAGGCATAAACGCCACCGCCTACTGTAGCACCGTGTCTGTCTCTTGTGCTCTCCTTGCTCCAGTGCAGGGTTGTTCCGTGCTCTCCCTCAGGCCTGCTGTCTTGCGATTAAGCTGCTCGCTTGCACAAAGGCAGCGCATGAAGCCGCGGTAGTAGCCCGTGTCCTTCCAGCTCCCCGTGTGGATACTTGCCCCTGAAATGCAGCCCCCCCTTTGGTGGAACACCTCTCCAGGGAATAAGAAAGGGCACCCCTTTCTCAAGAACCAGGGCTGGATTAAAAGCCTCGCCCCGGTGCGTGTTGTAACATCCGAGGGTTTAACTTGGATAGAGGCGGGAGAGTGGGATTTTATACGGGACCACGGGTCAATCCTTCCCCCAGCTCTGCGGTTCTAGACATTAAACTTCCCTTCCTGGAGAGGGCTGCAGCTCTGTAGGCTGTGGAAGTTCATCATGTATCTCTTTGTTGTGGCTTCTCTCTCCCCTCCAGACGCTCCGAAGGGAGCTATTGTTACGGGCCCAATGAGCACTGGGTTTTGATATCTGCATATGAAAGCGCCAGTTGCCATGGTGCTGGGCAGGCAGCGATGTGTATTGCCAGGCACAAAGCCCCAGTGGGACCCTAGGGTCCGTTTCTCCCGCTGCCAGCTACCTGAGGCTGCCTGCAGCGGTTTCCCAGGGAAAAGGTGGCTTTCTGGAAGAGCCTTGTGTTAAACTGCGGTTTCCCAGGGAAAAGGTGGCTTTCTGGAAGAGCCTTGTGTTAAACTCTCTTGTATCTTTGCCCCCAAGGAGAATGATGAGGCTGCATCATGCTGGCCCAAGAGATGGGGCTTTCATCTTGGGGAATGCGTGGCGCCCAGCTTCCAAACCCCTGTGAGTTATCTGAACACCCAGGAAATAGCCTTTTAGAATCACAGCTGGGGCGTGACAGCAGCCCTCCAGGGTGTTCTAGCCACGGACACAACCAAACGCAAAGCTCAGGTGTTTTCGTGGAGGGCTGGAAAATTGTCTAGCGCGTAGGACTCTGGGGTTCTATTCCCAGCTCTCCCCCTGGCTTTGTGTGGCCTAGGGTAAGTCCCTCAATATCTCCACTGGGTAACCTTGGGGTAAGTCACTTGGCCTCCCTGTGCCATCTGTGAAATGGGGTTAACGATACCTTGCAAAGCGCCCTGACCTCTACTCATGGAAAGTACTCGATCAGAGCTAGGGACGATGACCGGGATGATGGATGTTCTTTGCTCAGTGTGTTGGGGAACAGAACTAACTCGGGATCCCAGAGCACTTCGGGATCAGCGGAGGAGAAACGCCGTCTGTGCCAAGGAGTCTTGACATGTAACCAGCTGATACAGCATTGCTGTTGCCTGGCAACCGGCTTGCCTGCTGGTGTAGTATGGGAGCCTGGCTGACTGGGACTGGGTTACAGTGACGTGGCAAAGGTTTGGGGTGCTGGAGAGTCCCTCCCCCCAATGCAACAAACCAGTTTATTTCCTGATGGTGTTGCACCTATTGGTGAATTTCCGTGTTCTCTCCTCTCTGCAACTTTACAGCCTGGGCCCCAAAGTACTTCAGTTACTTTGCACTCACAGTGCCGGCCATCGGCCTCTGAACCCCTGAAAAAATGACTGCCTGACCCTCACAACTCTCCCGTCTCACCTCGCAAACTCCCAGCTCTTACTTCACTCCCACGGTTCCTTCCCAGGAACTTATTTTCCTCCTGCTTTAAGGCACACACGGCTCCTGGGGCGGGGGTCATGTAGACCATTCGTCCCCCTGTGGTACAGTCTTGCACAACTCTGAGTATTCAGTGGGGGGTCACATCTAGGTTCTTGGGTTAAAATGCTTAAGTGTGTTTTCTCAGTGGTTTGCCTGGGATGTGAGGAAGAAGAAGCCAATAGGGTGCAGCTCTTCCCCCCCCGAGCATGTAGTAAGAATTTCTGTGTCGGAGCCTCATTTTGTCAGCCTGTGATTTCTTTACAGTGGCATTTTTAATGTTTTTTTGGGGGGGGGGGCAGCGGGAAGGGGGCTGGGCGGTGCCCAGTCTGTGCCAGTTCCAGGAGTGCCAACTCCCGGTGGCCAATAATCAGGAGGCAGCCCCTCCACTTCCCAAAATCATGTGATTTGCTTTATATGAGGTTTTTGTTTGTTATAAAGAAAGTTGGGGTTTTCTTTGCCTCCTGGTTTGCTTTGAGCCTCGTATGGGGCATTCAGGGCACGTTTTCAGGCTCTTCCCACTGAGTGTGAAACTTTATTTTTAAATGCGAGGTGAGATCCTCATTTCATCTCAGGACTCCAGGCACTTGGGACTTCAAGAAAGACTCAAAGCATGGTGAGAACTGGCAATGCTCCTGTTGTGTTGGTAGCCAGAGGCCTTCCAGCTCCAGGATTGTCAGTCTGACACTTTTCACCAGCTTATTCACCAGTAGTGGAGACGGCTACATTTGGACTAGAAGTGTCATTCTCTCTTTTTTCTTCTGAAGGGGATCTGGTGTCTTTTAAAATGGGTTCCTAAGGATCCCCTGTTCTGGACCTACCTGGGCATTGTAGAGTTCGTGGCTCCATGCGGCTGATTGCTTAAGGCCGCTCCAAATCCTGTTGATAGATGCTCCTCTGATCTTTGTTCTGACCTTCGGTGCAGTCAGAGGGTAGATCTGGACTTTCTTCCTCAGACACCTGCCAGGGAACTTCCCCTCCCCATTATTGAAGTGTGTATCTCTAGGATTCTACGAGGTTGCCCATCACAGCAGTATCGTAACGCCTAGGCCCTAATTCCAGTCCATAACTCCCAACACCCCACTCCACCTTCCCAGGCACCTGGTGCTTGGCAAAAGGGGCCAGCTCTGTTATCTCCCTGCCCAGGCAGGTGCCCCTCTCCTGACACTCATTGCTCCTGCAGCCAGTTGTTCTGGGGGAATGGGGCGGATCATAGAAATGTAGGGCTGGAAGAGACCTTGAGAAGTCCAGTCCCCTGTGCTGAGGCAGACCAAGTAAAGCTGGACTTTCCCTGATGGTCGCTCTGCCTGCTTTCTGACACAGTCAAGGTCGCTTGGAGATCTGGCATTCCACTCTCCCCACGGCTGTCTCCAGGGCCTCCCTTCATCGAGGTGGGACGAGTGCTTAGAGCCCAGCTCTTCCCCTTGGGTCATCCTGCAGGGTGCCCAGACCACACAAGGTCCTCCCAGTGCCACCTGAGGTACAGTTTGTGCCCATTCTCCCATCTCGCAGCAATGCCAGCTCCAAGGTTGGGGCACAGTTTACTGACCCAGGGGGGTGTTTTTTGGTGCTATCTGTTTTTGGAGCGGGGAGGTGTGAAAATGGGGGCATAAGAAGTTGCATGGTTGAATCTGGAGATGGCATGGCACAGGAGGGAAAGCTGGGATGCTCACTAATCTGACACAGATTTTTCGCACACCGGCCTGGGCCAAAGGGCCTTAGTATTTTATCCCCAAATAATCTTGCCACTTTGGGGATATTTTCAACTTTTGTTGCCTCCCTCCTCCCGGAAGCTGCCAAGGCAGTGGGTTGCCAACAGCAAGTCACTTCCTTGGTGTGGGGCCGGCACCAGCCCTCAAAGATCACTTGGTTTTTCCCCCAGAGTCTTGGCCGGCCGGATTGTCACGTATGGCTTGTGTTCTGCCCCCCATTGTGAGCACCCAGGAGGCTGCAGTCCTCTCCGCCTGAGACTGCCGACCTGCCTCCTGGCTAATTCCCTCCCCCACTTCCCCTTCTTTTTAGCCTAGCTCTTCCCTTGGTTCATTTCCCCCACCTCCCGCCGCCCCATCCGTGGTCCAGCATGGTCCATCTTCGCAGCATACTCCCTCCCCAGCCCCACTGAGGAGCTTGGCCCTCCCAGCTGGACTCTGAAATCCATTTGCCCGCAGCTCTCCTTCCAGTCAGACACTGGAAGGCCTACAGCCTTTCAAAGTCTGGCCTGGGAAAAGTCTGTAAGGAGGATCACACCTTCTGCACTTTATTCTGCTCTTAACCCGTTGGTGGCTGGCACGCAGCCTCTGGCAGAGGCGAAGCACCATGGGGGCGGGTCGCGGGGATGGGGATAAACAGTGTTACGCAGAGCAGGTGCCCAGTTCTGGATTCTGTTCTGTCCCTCACAGAGAATAGTCAGCCAAGCACCACTTGAATGTCCTTCCGGCTGGTGATGACACTCGGAGCCCAGCTGGGTTTTCCAGACCCGAGGCAGAATTTGCAGCTCTGGCAATGAAACTTCCCTCTTGGGGGGCTGTGTTCTTGGTGGTGGGGAATAGTCCTAGCACGCTGCTCTCTGAGTGCTCCCATCGACTTCAGTGGGGCACAAGGCCCCGCCCCAACACAAGTAAGGGCATCCGAATCTGGCCCATAGCTTGTGAAGGGATCCCAGCCACACCTGGGAGTCGCTAATTGAGAGAATTTAATGAGCAAACCAGGGAACTCCCAGGGTGACTTCTGTAAATCACCTTTTGAACTTAGAAGCACACTGTAGGACCACAGGGCATACAAGGGGTTAAGGGGCTTGGGCTGTGTGATATTTTGCAGGATTATTTGCTTTTCTCCTTGGTTTGGAAGAGGGAGAGGCTGGGGCAGTGGGGAGATCACTTCCCTAAATCACCCATTTAGTGGTGTCCTTGGAGAGGCGAGATCTGATCTCTCTGGCTTTTGTGGGGCAGAGAGTGAGGGCCCAACTTTCAAAGGTGTGGAGCATCCAGGACCCCAGTCGAAGCTAGTGGCTGCTTGGCATCTTTGAAAGTCAGGCCCTGTGTATTGGCCTAGGCCTTAACAATTGCTGGAGTCAAGCATATAGGTTAAGGGGCATGAAGTCTGCGTCAGAAGCTGGAGATGTGTATCTGCAATAAGGAAGCTGAGTGCACATACCTGGGGAAAGACAGGTGCTGGAGTTCAAGGGATGCAGCCGGTAACTGGAGAGTGCTGTTCAGTGGAGATGCAATGATCTGCGTTTCCCAGGTGCAGAGGAGTTGTGGACGTCTGAGTAGTTTGTGTTTTACCATTGTGTTTTCTTGCACATACAGTCTTGGGTGAGTCCTAGGTTATTCCCCCCCTCCCCAACCCCCCAATGCTTTGTCTCATTTTGAATATTGGACGCAATATTTTGTTTTGTCCTCCGCTTTCTGCATATTTCCCCTGAGGTTTGACCTTCCGTAGGGCAGTGCTGCATACTGGCCTTAGCCAAGCTCACAAGCTAGGTTCTGTACAGACACCTAATAAGAGATGCTCCCTGCCCTGAGCCCAGACCAAGGGCAGGAGGAGAAACAGAAGCATGGGGGGGTGGGATGCGATTTCCCCAAGGAATAGAATGGGGGTCTGCCGAGTCCCAGTTCAGTACCCTAAACACTGCCTAGCTTTGTATCTTCCATACACACAGGGGGCTTTTTTGGGGTGTCACTCTTCTGATCCCTTCTCTTCCTTCCTAATGTAAGTTCCAACTAGCAGTTCATGGTTCCAACCATGGAGGCTACCCTATATTGGGGTATCAGCTCCCCTCTTTCCTCCCTCCCTCCCTTTTCACTCCTTCCACGTGCTACTCAGTGTTATCTGGGCCTTACCTAGGAATGGAGGATCCATCCCAACGAAACTCAAGCCATCATCCCAGCTATAATAGGGTGCTCCCCGGGGGAGCAGGGTGGGGGCTTGCACCCCTGGAATGGAAATACTGTAGGGGCTCCACTGTCACTTAAACTCTCGCAAGCCTGCAGGGAGGCGGAGGTGAGAGCAGGATCCAGATGGGTTGGAGTGGTTGCCACAGGGCCCAGGTTTGGGCTGGGAAAAGGAGAGGGAGCTGCAGTCCCTCAAAGGGGCAGATGGAAGCAGGGCTGCAGGAGAAGAGTGCTTTGTGGGGCTGGGAGAGCTTTGGTCCCACTCTCTGTGTTGCTGTGCTAACTGTTTGTTCTCTCCTTTTTCTCCCCCTGCTTTCTAAAGAACATAGGAGGCTTCTCGCGGGTAAGTGTTAGTGTATCATCCTAATGCCGTTCTTCCATCCACCATCAAACCAATCTCCGATAGTCTTCTCCTCCCCCAGCCCCCCATCCACTCCATTTAAGGTTCTGCATCCAACTTGGGATGTGCCTGAGCAATAGGGAGCCTTCCGGAGGTGGGTGCAAGTTTGCCCATTCCTAGGTGGTCTCCTGCTGGCTTTCGGGCGGGCATGCACCTCTGGGGGTCACGACTGCCATTAGATCACAGTTTGAAAGACCGTCTGCCCTTGGATGTTTCCTGGATCGCTCCTATGAGGGTCTGGCTCTTACCTTCTGCTCACTAACTAGCCCAGTGGGTGGCCTTCCGGAGCCAGGCTTAAAGCCATTGTCCGTTTAATCTCCTTGCAATGGGCCAACGGCACTGCTCAGCCATCGGAATTGTGCAGACCCGGAGCTGTGATCTAAAGAGGTCTGTCACCTAGCCCTCGCCCCAGGTACGACTCCATCCTCACCTTCCCTGGCCTCCCGGGAGAGTAACAGGCCGAGCGGTCTGCCAGCCTACTCTGCATCCCATTCTTCCCTCTTGTGGTGGTGTTTGATTGTCTCCCAGGGGCTGTGTTTCAGTTTCTGGCCATTCCCTCGCCCAGAAGGCTGGGTTGAAGGGAGCAGGGAGAATTGTGCTGTGTGCATGTGGATTCTTCTGGAGGATTTTTGGGTTACAAGGTCAAAAACAAACACACCAACCTTCAGCCAGACGTTTGATCAGTTCATGTAAACTGGGATGTGTTCCACACAAAGAATTCACCTGCCTGAAACGGGCAGAGCCTCCCGGCATTGGCTTAGTGCGTGCAGCACCCTGTATCCCAGCATTTCAGGCCACCTCCCCGGCTGGGACTTAGATAAGCTGAGAGGGGCAGGGAAGCCGCAGCGCTGGTAGTTATAAACCTTAGCTGGTGTAACTCAGCATGGCCCTCAGCGGAGTCTAACGCTGGCTGAGGATCCGGCCCCTGCTGCCGTGTGTATTTGTAAGGTGGGCCGGCATCTGTGGCATAGCCCTGGCTTGTTAGGGAAGCCAGAACCTGAGCTCCTACAGTCGTGCTCTGTGCAGGGTGCTGCACGGCATGTATGTGTGTCTCTTGCTTTCGATTTCTCACCGTCAGACTCTGGAGCGAATTTCCTTAGTTGGATCTTTGTGACGCTCCTGGGGTTAGATTTGCACAGTCGGAGCCAGCGTCTCTGGGAACTTGCGTGCTGACAGGCAGAGACTGAGGGGAGGCCGGCTGGGACTGCCAGGACGTTGGGTGCTCTGAAATCCCAGCCTGCACTCCCACCTCTTCAAGGGACAGTGCAGTGGTGGCAGGGGGGCAGCTCCTCCCCTTCCTGCAGCATTGGGGAGGGCAAGGGCTCCCTCTCCCCTGGCTCTCAGCCCGGTCTGCTCTTCCTGCTCCCCACGCACTGACTGACTGCACAGGGGAAGGTCGGGGCTCGGCACAAGCTCCCCTCTGAGGTGAGAGGTCTGCTGAAGGCCTCTCCCCAGCTGGTAGGAGCTGGGGATGGCAGAGATATTAACAAAACCCCCTTCCAGCATCCCTCCAGCCCCCAAATGACTGGTGGGCTGGAAAGCCGGGGTGAGGAGGTAGGCAAGCCAGGGGACTGGACGTCTGAAAGGGAATTAGCCCAAATGCCCAGGAGGTATTCCTAGAAACCCAGTTGGATCTTGGGACCGCAGCTCCTGCGTGGGAGGGGCCCGGCTGCCTGGGGTGGGGTGCGATTGACCCTGATAGTCAGACCAGATGGGCCGGGGCTGTTCTCTCTGTGCCCGTTCCCCTCCCAGGGAGCTGCTTCTCACTGGGCTTTTTTATGTTCTGAGAACAAACTGTGTCTGTTTCTGGTTTTTGTCTCAGATCCCCAGCCCGTCTCTCCCTGTAAGAAACCGTTCCAAGGGAAGGAGATGGAGTCAGTGCGTGAAGTGCAGCCAACCCAGAGTCTGGGTTTGCCCCATTCTCAGCCATGGCCATGCAGGGAGGAGAGATCGGATGTCCCTTGTACTGGCTCACAGGAGGAGACAGCCTGTGCTTACCAGCTGGCTGGGCCACTCTGAGGAAGGGCAGGGAAAGACAAGCCCATTTTTGATTTCCCTAGAGACCTCATAGTGAGTAGGAGGCAGATTGCAGATGGCTAGGCAGAGGTAACCCTTTTACAGTGACCGACCAGTTACACAGCTAGAGCTCTCTTCCTTGGCTTGTGGGGGAGGGAATAGAGAGCTCACTTCTTTAATTCTGCTGGCTCTGTTGGATCGCATGGCTGGGAAATGCTTTCCTGCCCCGTGCGGGGCTGGCAGGGGCAATGGATGCCAAAGGGCTTGAATTAAAATGGGTGTAAGCTTTAAAATGGGTGGTAACGGTTGGAGCAGTGTGTGAGCTGAGTTAGCCCTCGTCTACATGGGAAAGTGGTACTGATTTAACTTGCATTGGTTTTTAAACTGGTTTGTTTAAACTGGTGCAAACCCTGTGTGCGGATGTTCTGATTTTGGTTTGAGGGCTTATTTCCATTTCGTTACACTGCTTCCTCACCGATTTAAGCTAATGCCCAATAATAAGCCTCTCTTAAACCAGAGTCTCCATGTAGGAGTTTTCACTGGTTTTAGTGATATCCATTTAAAATCACCCCTGTCGTTTCAACCGGGCCAACTTTCCCCATGTAGACAAGGCCTTGGATTTTAGTGGCACCGTCTGCCCCCGCTGCAGCTGAGCAGGTGAAATGCCAGTGCAAGCAGAGAGGAAGAGGAGATGCCAAGGGCTGTGCTTCTGGCCGTGCATCTCGGCTGGAGGTGAGGGTGGAAGCGCCTTCCAAACATCCTCCCTCCCCACACTGTACTCAGAACCTGATGTGGTTTGGAAGCCTTTCAGTGCCCCCAATCCCAGGCCTTCCCCTGCCTGTCTGATTTCCAAATCACCTAGTCTCCCCAGGCTGTATCCTTAACAGCTCGGCTCTTCGCCCCCAGCTGTCACGTGGGCTGATGTTGGTGTTAAAGGGAGAAGCCCCATCATTGAAACAAACCCTACGTGTTCGCTTGGCTCAGCCATAGAGGGCAAGGCAAGGGTGCGCTGTGCAAACGGCCGCCGGCTGGATGGGTGCCCGCTCCCCTGTGATCCCTGGCGCTGGGAATCCCCGGATGCTGGGGGTGGGGGGGGATGTTGCCGGCTCCTTTGTTTAGCGGCTGCAGATATGGAGAGTATGTGAGGAAGGAATTCGGAACGTGGCTGTGTTTGTCTGTTCATTTCTCACCCCGGCGGGGGGGCCCTCCACAAACATTCACACGGATAGCTCACTCTGTATCCCCCGGCTGGTGCAGAGGACAAGGCAAGTGCAAAGTGTTGTCATCTACGCCACTGCCCCTCCTGAAAGCAGCATGTCAGGCCTACACGGGTGTTTGCTGGAGCCGTCACATGGCCAAGGCCCCTGGTCTCTGTGGCCCGAGGATGGGTGTCCTTTCTAACTCTGCACCTCAGGGATTATTGGATACAGGGGGACAGAGGTGGGGGAGACATGGGGTGTGTGTCTGTGTGTATTGCACACCCCCTGTATTGTTGTGTTCTCTTCAGCTTCCTTCTCCTTTGCATCGGTCTCCCACAGACTCCACCTCTCGTCTTGTACCATTGCACGTTCATTATTCACAGCTGGCCGCAGAAGCGCTGTCTGGCGAAGCTGAGCCCATAAGCCGCTGCTTGCACTGAAGAAAGGGACAGTCAATGAGCCAAAACCCTGGCTTGGGGCACCCGAGGAGAGCCCGCTCTGAATTGTCCCGCTGGCCTGCGCCTGTCGCCACGGGGACCTGGGCAGTCTGGCCTAGTGGGTAGGAGCTGGGAGACCGAAGCGACCTTAAAGCCACCCCTTCTCTGAAAGAGGCGGCTCCCTGGCAATGCACCTAGGAAAGGGACCGAACCAAGCCCAAGGGTGCCCCCTGCTGGCTGCCGCTTGTTATGGTCCTTCTCCTGTGCCGGCTCACCGAGCGTCGCTCTGCATGAATATTTCATTTTTTAAGTTGGAACATCTCCCCTGTTCTCGTGGGGGGTGCTGTGAGCGGTGGCACTAAGTGCTCCTGACAGCTCCCGGGCCGCGCTCGCTCTCTGAGCCCCCGTCTGGCTGCTCGCTCCCGCCCCTCTCTGTGGCGTGCGATCCCATTGCACCTGGGGCATATTCTGATCTGTGCTCAAGACAATGGGGTTAATATTTTATTTACATGCGCAGCTGGCAGTGCAATCGCAGGGCCCCTCCCGCTTTCCACCCGCCAGCCTGGGCTTTGGGTGGTGGGATGAGAAAAGGGGGCTGGATTCTGGTGCTTTCTTGCCCGTCCTTTTCTGGGTCTCCATGAATCATGCATGGGCCTCTTTACGTGACGCGCGTAGGTGATCTCTCCGCACAAAGCCTTCCTCTGCCAGAAAAAAGGCAGCTTGTCCGGCGCTCGCCTTCCCTAACTCGTCCTGTGCGTATTGTGCCTTTCGGAGCAGCTGATTCTGTTTGTACCACCCACCCCCTCCCGCTGCTTTTCCCGTTCTCCTGTTGGGATCCTGGCCCTGTTCAGAGGTGGCATGGCCGAGGCCTGCAGGCCCTTGACTGCGTTCCTGGGAGGAGGGTCTGGGGAAAGGGAGGAACGCACTAATCCCTGTGCTCCTTGGGCCGAACTGCGTGTGTGTGTGTGGGGGGGAATTGACACCCCCTCCTGGTGACCTGCAGTAGATTTATTCCTGGGCCCATCTCGCCTCATGGGTCACAAGTCTCCATTTCAAGCACTCGACCGGTGCTCCGCTCTGCACTTTCTCCATCCCTGCTGAGTTTCTCGAACTCTGACCGTCTGTGGAGCTGCTTCCGTCTGGCTCCTGGCGTTTGTCCTTCATACCCCCAGCTAGGTGCAGCTCAGTCCTGGATTCCTGAAGTTATTTGACTTTGATAACGGAGGTGATGGTGGGGGGGAACGACAGGGAAAATAGAGAAATCCCCCTTCTGCACCTTGTGTGGCTGCCTCACCCCTCTCCTGCGCTGGGGCTGTAACCCCCAAACTGGAGGCCCGGCAAAGCCCCAGAGGAGGATGTGCCCAGCTGGTAATGCAGCCTGGCCGAGACAAGAGCAGCCAGCCCTGCCGGCAGAGAGGGCAAACGGGGTCCATAGGAACGGGAAGCCCTGCAGCCAGGGAGACCAAACAAACAGCAGATACGCCATGGGTGTGTCTGTAGCTGACCAGCTGCACCCTCAGCACACAGCCTGTTTATTTCCATCCTCCTCTCTAATGCTGTCCCAAAGCTCCCTCGCTTCCGTGGCACCGAGCAATGTTGCAGGGGCCGGGGGGGGGGGGGGGGCTCTCCAGGGAAACTGGCCCTGCCCTGGACATGTTAGAGAACCACTGGCTGAAAGCTGGGTGCGTGTGTTGAAGTTGTGAGCACCAGCACAAACCATATCCCCTGGAAGCTGGCTGGGTCCTCTCAAACATTCCCACTGCTAGACGGGTAACATCCCTTATGGAGGAGGACGAGCCACTAGCTTTCCATTCTTCGCCCCTGCCCGCTCAGCTCGCCAGGGCTCTGTCTGGCTGCCTCGTTAGCCGCGGTCGGGTGCGGCTAGGCGCTCTCCCCTTCTTGTCGGCACGTCAGGGTTGCCCCCTTTGCCTGCCCTGCCCGCCAGCCCCAAAGCAGGTCAGCCGAGGGTGCCAAAGCTCCCCTCTGCGGAATGTCTGCCGGGGTGCTGGCGTCCCTGTGCCCCGCAGAGAGGCTGTGGCTGGTGAGGAGCGGGTTATTTCGGATGAAAAAATCTCCATGTCTCCTCCTTTCTCTTGCTCCCCCACCCCTCCCTCCGAGTGCCCTTAGCGGGGTAACTCCTGGCGGTGAGCACTCCCACCAGGCCTGCCCCGTGCCAGCTCGGCCGCTCCCGGGGTTTGTCTAGTTTATGGGAAGCCGTTAACGACAAGGCTCGAAACCCAGCAGCCAGGAGCGGCTCCGTTTGAAAGGCTGTGCCTGACTCCTCTTGGCCGGGAGCCCGGGGCTGACATTCCTGCGTCTGCAGCCAGCGGCTGGTACAGCCTTAATCCTGTGCGTGTGAGAAGCCCAGCAGCGGTGCCAGGTGCTTAGCTGGGTGCTGCTCCCCTCCTTACCTCCATGTATGCTCCTTAGCGTGGGGTGCTCAGCAAAGTGCCCCTTTGCCAGCTCCTGTGAAGGCCAGCCCCTCTCTCCTTCCCCTTCCCCAGAGCTCCCTGCTGGGGTGTGTTCTGCTGTTTGGGGCATAGGAAGAGCTGCTTCGGCAGGGATCCCTCTGGAAAGTCTTTGAGATCCTCTGGCGGAAGCTGCTGTGTGAACTGATGGATGAAGCCTCCTGGCACCCCCCGTAGGACAGGTCAAGATGATCCTCGCTGTAGAGTGGGGAAACTGAGGCATGGAGGTGAAGGGACTTACCCAATGACATGCAACCAGTAGCAGAGACAGGGGCTCCAAGTCTTGTGCTCCAGCAGCTAAGCAGCATCTCCCGTGGGAGGAAAAGCCCTGCCCGCCCATGCTGGTGCTGGATTGTCCCGTGCAAACTGGTTTGCAGGGGGAGTGGAGGGAGAGAGCGAGGGTGCATGGTGGTGAGACCACTCTGGGGTTGGGGGAAAGGACAGGCCGTATAATGCAGCCAGACTGCCAGGACCTTGTGCCTGCAGAGGAGGGGCTCGGTGGGAGCAGTGACAACTAAGCAGAAATCCTGCCTCGTGGAGGGTGTGGCCCTGTGGGGCACCGAGCACTCTTTGCCCCCAGCCAATTGGTAAAGAGTGTTAAAAATCTGCCAGGCTGGCCCTTAGTTTCTATTTCTGGCCCTGCCCCCTCTTTGCGTGGTTCCAGCTAGGGGCCAGCAGGTTGGCTCCTGAGCGCTGTTCGGAGGGTTTGCACACCCTGCCCTCCCCTCGCCTCCTCTGCCCGCTGCTCTTGGCAAAGCTGGCACATCCAAGCAGGGACTCCTGCCCTTGGGGTGCTGCCAGGGTTTGGGCATCTCTGCTTTTGCTGCAGGTAATTTCCTGGTCTCCTTTTTCTCACCACCACACTATACCTAGTCTGAAGTGGGCTTAGCCCCTGGGCCTCTGTGCTGGTTGGGAAGGATTTGCTGTGGCGTTAGCACTAAAGCGTTTTGCACAGGGACATCCCCCCCATCCCCCCATGTGGTCCCTCTCTTGCTCTCGATCCCAGGTGGCCTGATTCATTTGTCCTGCCTGTCTCTGAAGGCTCGGGGACCCCTTATCAGTTTCCCAGCAGGTCCCTTGCAGCAAGTGGTATCCAACTGCTCGCCACTCGGGATCTTCTGGTAGGCAGCACCTGCGTGTGGTGAGGCTGAAGGATCGCCTTGGAGGTGTGGGTACCTTTCCTCCTCTTGTGTCTGTGCCTGGAATCAGCACTTGGGTTGTCAATCCCACACTGCTAATAACCAGGGAAGGTCAAACGGGGTCTGTGTCTAAACGAGGCAGTGGATGACAGCTGGTTCATCTTTGGGGAAAAAGTCATCAATCGTAGGAAGGCAGGACCGCGAGAGGTCAGCTAGCCTAGTCACCCCCTGCACTGAGAAAGGATAATGGATGCCAGTGGCTTTAATTAATTTAGCACAATGGCTTTTCACCCCAAAAAGGGTTTGCTCATTAATTGTCCTCTGGGGTGGGGGCGGCTTACATGGCTCTGCAACAGGCTTGTGATGGCAACGGGGCATACAAACCCCAGACAAAGCAGGAAAGGGTTAATGGGACAGTGGGGGCCCAGTCAGCCTCCCCTGCATCTCATGGGGCAGGAATCGGGCTTCCGGGGGGGAGCGAAAAGGGAGAGCCCTGCTCAGCTGGGTGGGTGGAGGGATGGAGAGTGCTCTCTGTGGGAAAGGAGGCTGGCTGGGGTCAGGGGAGGTCTCCCAAAGGAAAGGGAAGGGTTTGTTTGGAAGTTTGGGTACCCGGGATGGGTAGAAGAGCTTGTAACCTAGCTAGAGGGCTAATTCGCCGCCAGTCTGGAGGTGTTGGTGGTTGAGGCCTGGGCTACACTGAAAAGTTCGGTTGACCTAGCTACCTTGCTCCAGGGAAGGGAAAAATCCACCCCCCCGCAGCCAGGCCATGAAGCTGACCTAACCCCCGAAGAATTCTTCCACTGGCCTAGCTGCGGTCTCTTGGGGGGGAGCCCGGAGCCGCTGGGAGGACCCCCCCAACGCCCCCCGGTCACCGTCGGGGGTGTCTGTGCTGAAGCACAACTGCAGCCCCATGGCTGTGCCCGCCGCGTTTCAAGTGGCGACGCTCCCTGAGCGGAGCAGCGCGGACGGCCAGTGGGGAGAAACGGCCTCCGAGCAGCTGCTGTACCCCACCGGGCTGGCAGGGACCTGCCACTACAGTTGGGGAGCACCAGCAGATCCGTGCGACTGGCCTGGCTGGTCGCACGCCAGGTGAATGAGCTAGTGCTTGCAGACCAACTTGGGGTGGAAATTTGTTGGTATAAATCACTAATGGCCAAGCTGGATCATTCTGTGAACAGAAACAAAGTCTAAATCCTGGGAGGATCCTCTCTTCGCTAATGGAGAGGAAGCAGGTGCTCTGGGTGCTGGTGGATTGGGCCTCTAACCCAACAGTGCCATGGAGCTCCCGTAGCCACGGTGAAATCCTCGCCGATCACCGCTCCATTACACCACAGATCCCGTCTACTACAGCATTGCCCCAAATTGCTGCAGCCTTTGGGCCCCTTGCTTTCTAGCCGGTGAGTCTGGTGCATGTGTCTGAGAGATCAGCAGATGGTGCTGTTACATCACAAGAGAAGGAAAAGCTCGGAAGCTGAATGGCCACTGGTGGGGTGTTGGGAATTCTGCGTGTTACGTTTTCATGCCGGGGAGCAAACTGGGGTGAGAAAAAGGGATTTTTCTTTTTCTCTGGTGAGGCTGCGTCAAATTCCTAATGTAGAACTGCTAGGACTGGGGGGGCGGGGGAAAGCGGGGAATAGAGCATACAGGAAAGCCTGATAGTATGCCAGCTCTTGTAGCTTTATCGTGAGTCTCAGTATTCAGTGTCCTCAAAGCTCTAGCTCCTGGAGTCACATGAGTGTCTCAGCTTTCATGTGAAAAGAGCAGCGAGTTTCCAACTCAAGGGGCCACATTTTCAAGCTTTTCTCTGCGACCGCAAAAGGATCAGACCCAGAAGGTCAGTAAATAAAAAGAGCCCAACTGTGATTTGCTTTCACAATCTCCTGGCTCGCAAGCAGGTCTCATGGTTTTTGGAGGGACCTGACTCCTGGTTTATTTTTTTAATGCTTAGGATTGGCAATGGATAAATCCGGTAGAAGGCCCTAGCAATGGAATGCAGCTCTGCAGGAGTCTCTCCTCCCCGACCCTCTACAACGTAATGAAGAATACGATCCTTATATAGGTTTATTTGACTCCTCCCATAGTAACATTGGGATTTTCAGATTGGTTCAGACCAAGTGCCCATGCAGTCCAATAGTCTCTCTCCAGATGTTTTAGAAGAAAAAAACTCCTGCCCGCAGGCAGTTATGGGATTTTGGGGAGGACAGATTAAATTTCTTCCTCCCCCACCATCATAGTTAGAGGTTGGTTTATGCCTTGAAGTGGGAGGATTTGTAACCTTTCCAAAGCTAGTATTTTAAAATGTTTTTTATAACTCAGCCTATTCTCATGTAAAAGCCCAGTCCTGTCTGAATCCTGTTAACCAGTGGAACCCATTGCCACAAGGTATAATTGAGACCAAGAGCTAACTGTCTTGTATGAGGTCTAGCTTTCCTTTTAGCAGCTTTGAGTTTGCCACCTGCCAACTTCATTGACTGTTCCCTTGTTCTTGTACTGTTTGGGGATGGTTATTGACCCCCTCTCTCTAGCTGTTCTTCATTTTGTATACTGGTATTAAGTCCATTTCCCATGGAAGAGAGAAATGGCATAGGATGGTTCAAAGAAGCCTATAAAAAGGCCATCTAAGAAATAGTACAGCTCTCTTCTGTAGGGTTAGGACTCGGTAGCTGTGCGGAGGCTGTTGCAGAACTGACGCTCCTTGGACAATATCCTGGCAAATAGGGTCAGACAAAGTAAAAATGAAACAGACCACAGGCTTGTATTTGTGCCCATACCAACACTGTGTTGGCCTCAGCGTGAGCGTTGTGCAACACTACCTTGTCTCAGTCTAGCTGAACTTCCGCTTTGGCCAGGAGAGAAGCGAGACCAGCTAGCTCGAAGGGCCACTCGCCCCACTGTAATGGTCAGGAGTGCGTGTGGACAGGTTCCCAGGGCTGAACCAGCAGGAGGTGCCGCAGCGCAGGGTTGAGATCCATTGGGGCTTGCTTTGCCTTCCCTCGCTGGTGTGGCTGCTTTCAGGCTGCAATCTAATGCTCTTATTTCTGGATGTCAGTTTCCCTGCGTAAACCCCACATTTAAGTAATTGCCAATTAAATTCTATAACAAAAATCGTAAAATCCAATTCTCTGTTGTGTCTCCAGCGGAGCAGATGTCAGCTCTGTGCCGTTTCTGTGCCGGAACATCTGTCAGAGAGAAGGGGACGCTCTCCCTGTGTATAGGCAACACGTGCCTGCTCCATGGCTGGTGGCTTCCCAGTCCTGGAAGAGGCACTTTACACTGCAGGAGGGGAACTAGCAGGTGGGGGCTGAATCTGGTTGCTGCTGAAGGTTTTTTCCAGACCCCTCCCATGCGGGGGCTGGCTGGTTTGCCTGCGGGGTGGACATTCTGGACTGATTTGTGCTAGCACGTTGATGTGTTATATGTCCTGTCCTGCTTCTCTGTCTTAGCTTGGCCACCATGGGGTATGTGGGTCTGACCTCCCTTGCCCCCTTAACAACCATGGGGGCCAGAGGAGCAGGGCTGATTGGAGCTGGCTGCAGCTGCAGCAGCTGGATCAGAATTATGCCATAGTTTGAGGCTGTCTGACCTGTCTCTAGTTTGGAGAGGTGGATGGTAGAGGGCCTCTCTCCTCCCCGTGTTGGCTGGGCACTGGAGTCTGACATGCTCTGCCGAGCCAGCTGGGTGGGAAGCCCCCCATGTGTTGCTGGCTTTTCATCCAGATCTTTAACTTTGGCTTTAAGATTGCCCAGGACACCGGCTGGCTGAGGGGTTTTGGAGCCTTTCACTATCACTGACTCCGTGAGCCAGAGCGGTGGCAATGGGAAAGTTTTGGTCACTATCTGAGGGTTGCTCGGTGGCCTGTGTGACACGAGTTTGTTGGGTCTCCGTCTGGTTTCTAGCTGGAGGGCGTCTCCAGCAGAAGCCGGGAGTGGGGTTGGCGTTTGCATGCCGCTTTGCAGAGAGCCTAGGGCCTGCGTGACTCATGTGGACAAGCTTCTCCCCTGAGGGCAGGGGCACTGGGGTGGGGAAGCAGGAGGGAGAAGCCTGCGCAGCACAAAGGTCTTCAGGCTCCAAGGCTGTGTCTCCAGCTGCACCGGTCCCAGCTCTCGGCAATGCGCTCCCTCTGGCTAGGCTGTGGCACAGGACATGTGAGACCAAGTCTAGCCAGGCTCCCTGGGGTTGTAGCCTGGGGGTGCCGGGGGAGTCACTGCAGCGGGCTGACCGGCTGTCCCTGGGGAAGGCTCGTGCTGGTGCAGGGTTGGAGAGAAGCGCTGCTGTGTCCATCGATGGGAAACCCACCCTAACTCAACTGTTCCTTCCCTGTGGGGCAGGGACAGGCCCCAGGCCATTGGTCTGTGTGTCTGGGAGCATCGTGCTGAGGGGTAGGAGATGGCAAAGGGTCAGTGCCCCTCGGTCAGACCTCCCGCTATGTGGCCAAAACCACCCCAAGGACAGAAAATGTTTAGTCTGTATTCGCAAAACCTGATTCTGTGTGAGCCATGTATTCAGGGTAGAGAACAGCAAGGGTGCAGCAAAATTATGGGGTGTGTGGGGGGGTGTCCAGCTGTTGTGGAGGCCCTGTGGAGCGCCACGCTTGAAGCACCCCATAATATTGAGCTGCTAAGAAGTTCTATGCAGTAGCTCCTACTGCGAGGGCAGGGCCTAGCCCCAGTCGGTGCCCCGTGCTGCTCTGCTCTCTACTCAGCGCTGTGCTGAGGATGACAGGGATACTGGCAATTGTAAGTCGCTCCTAGCCCCTGGGAAGATGGCTGTGTGTCCTAGCGGTCACAGCGACTGACTGGCCGGGGCCAGGGTTCTAAGCGAGGAGAGAGTCTTGCGGGCACATGCTTGGCAAGTGGCCCAGCCCTCTCAGGGCACCAGGCGAGCTTGCTGCTCTTCACTGATCACGCAAGGAGCTCGGATGTGGCAGGGCTGAGCGCGGGATAACTGCTCCGAGCTGGGCTGGCAGCATGGCGTGGGAGCACTCCCTGGGCTGGAGTCTGACCCTAGCCCTGGAGCAGTCCTGGCTGCCGTGATGTCCAGCAGGCTGCCTAGTCCAGAGCCTTGGGCCAGCACTGGATTTACCTGGCTGAGCTCCTGCTTTCTGCCAGTAGGACCATATGGGCAGATCGGGCTGGGCCCCTTCACTCCATCCCTTCCCCGGGCGGCCTGGTGGCACTGAGGTTGAAGGGGCAGCTTGACAATTGAGACTCCTCGGTGCGGAGGGAGAGTCCCTGCCTTCGCCCAGACCCCGTGGTGCTGCATCCTGTGGGAGCCGAGATCCGCGCTCCTCATGTCTCCCGTCAGATTTGGGCTGGGGGGGCGTGGGGAGGCAGCTGCTCTGGCTGCGAAACCTGTTTCTCCCCATGAGCTGCCCCCTCGCCCCTCTCTCTGAGCGGTGCCGCTGGCCCAGCGAAGGTCCCACCGCCTGCCCCGGATCCGTCCAAAAGGCAGCAAACAAGCTGAGCTCTCCATCTGCTCCTACCCAACCTGTGCTATGGGCTAAAACCATCCCCCCCCTCCTTCAGTGTGTTCATATGGGTACGAAGTCATTAAGCAGGAAAACCCCCTGGTCTCAGGAGCAGCCTCACACTGAGCCCCCCCCCCCCCCCCCCCCGCCGCGCGGCTGTTAATTAGGAGAGGCCTTCATTCGCACTCTCGTTCTGCTCCCAGTACGTATGCCAGCTTGGCTTTCCAGGGCTCGGGGCCCCCACCCCGGTGCCCCCTCCCCGGCGTGCGCTCGCTCTCCTGTCCCCAGCGCCGGGTTCGAAACGCTCTTTACTTCCAGGCGTTGCTCAGCAGGAAGCAAGCTGGGTCCTGCCAAGTGTTAAATGAAATCATTAAAAGCCCCAGTCTCCTTCCCCTCCCCTGCTTTTCTTCCTAATGCTGGTAATTAGCCTGTAAAACCACACAAGGGGGTGCTGGGTGGGGGGGCTGCCATTGACCCTTTAAACGGGTTCCCCAGAGGATGCTGCAACTGGCATCGTAGCCGTGGGGTGCTGTCCAATACCAATTACCCCACTGCCAAACTGGATTAGAGAGAGTGCGGCCAGGCAGCGAGTGGGCACCAGGCAGCTTTGGGAGCTGGGGCTGCTGCTTTCTGCAGGGCCTCTGGCTCTGTGTGTCAGAGTGAGGAGATTGGCAGCTGTCAGTCAGGCTCCAAAGTGCCATTGATCTCCGGGTCTCTGCTGAGGTTGCTCTCCGCGGTCATTCTGGCCAGGGAGAACAGGGCGGGGGAAATGGGGATTGGCCACCTCCCAAATAAACCAGTCCCCTAAGGGGATCGTGGCAGGACAGGTGCCCCTCAGAGACCCGCGGAGTCTGTCAATCCCCCTCCCTGCAGTACAGATGTGACTCACTGATGGGGTGGGGTTGCTGCAGCAAGGCGCCTTGGGGTGAACACAGAGCTGCATGCCTGGATGGGGTGGGGGGGTCCCGTCCTCGGTTTGGCTCTTGTACAGCGCCCATTGTTCCTGGATCTGAGCACCCCTGGAGGATCCCTCTCCCACGGGAATCCGGCCCAGTGCAGAGGAGCCCATGTGAAGTGTCTATGGGCCAGTTATACCATCCTCAGCTGTGAAAGGTCACTTTACTCTGACCATTGCTCTTCCCCTCTGTATGCATGTTGGGGGTGCTCCCCACAGATGCCATCCTTGCCCCCCAGCCCTCGACAGCCCCACGCCCCCTTGATCAGGCCAGTGAGAACTTCAGTGCTTAATTATCTGCCCCTTCCTTCAGTCGTCCAGCCTTGGGGCTGATGGCCCTCAGATCCGAGAGCTTGGGGACAGAAGTAGGTGGCAAATACCTCCCGACCCACCCTCTTCCCCACCCCACAGGCCGGTGTGGATTGTAGAGGGCACGTTCTGCACAGAATCCTTCTCGAGGAGGCCACGACTCGTCCGAGGCCCTGCCCCCAGCCGAGCTCGGTGGCTGGCCACGGTGCATCTCCTGTAGGCACTGGGACGCAGCTGTGGCCATCGCAGAACCAGGAGAAGTTCATGGCCCCTGCACAGCCCTGAGTTACAGAAGCAGGAGAATAAGACCCGTTTCTGTCCAGTGGCAGCAGCTGTTAAATCCTTGCTGGGAGTGCTTAGAAATAAACCCATTAGCAGCGCTGGGCTTTAAAAGGGCTGGTGACCACGCAGAGGCCTTAATGAATTAAACGCTCCAGTTTAGAAAGCTGGGGGAGGGGAGGGAAGCTCTCCATAATGAACCAGTGGCAGCTGTGCCTGATGGCGTTAAATTGGTCCTGCCGTCACCCCACTTCAGTGGGGTTGGAGTCCCCCCCGGAGCAGCGGGTGGAGCTCTCTGGCTATGTGTGAAGCAGGGGAACTCTCCGAGGCTTTGCTCTGAGGTGGGGGGGCTGGAACCAGGGAGGGGAAGGTCACCTGGCATGAGGCACAGGTGAAAGATGCAACCATGTGGGGGGGGGGGGAGAATTGAAGGAGATCACATGAGGCAGGTGGCTGGGTACCACGGTGATGGGCGCTGTGGGGGTTGGGGGTGTGTGTGAGACAGGTAACTGGATACCATGGTGACAGGTGCTGTGGGGGGCATGTGAGGCAGGTGGTTAGATATCACAGTGACGGGCGCCGTGGGGATTGGGGTTGAGGAGGGATGGGTGCGTGAGGCAGGTGGCTGGATAACATGGTGACAGGTGTCATGTAAGATTAGCGTGGAACGATGCAGCCGAGGGGAACATCCGTGTGGCAGTTTAAGAATGGCGGGGGTGTGGGGGGATGTCCTACTCCCCCTTGGGTTGCCCTTTTGGGACCTTTCGTCCTGGCCCCTTCTCATTGAGTTCTGCTCATTGAAATTGGGGGTGTTCTCAGGCTGAAATACCCCTTCAGCTCTTCCCTTCCCTGCCGGAGCCTCTTCCACATGTGGGGGGGGGCTGGGGCAGAGCAGCCCACACCTCTCCCCGCCCCTCTGAGTGTACAATGGTCCCATTTGGGTGGCTGGCTCTCCCCTGACAAGGGAACGGTTGGGGCCCTTTCATTGCTGGAGGGGCGAGGTCAGGAGGGAAGAGACCAAGGCCAGAGTGAGCGGCTGCTGCATTGTCTCCTGTCGGGTCCCAAGTGTGCCCTCTTGATTCCTCGCTTCTAAATAGCCCTCTGCCTAACGCCATGCTGCTGTCCCCATCCCAGCCGCCCTGGGGCCTCTGGTGGGCTCATTCCCTGCCGGCCAGTGGTGCTAATTGACCTACCGCTGCCAGGAAGCCCTGCAGCCTACTTCCAAGACACTGATGCTGGCTGGGAGTAGAGCAGGAGCAGTCTATGGGGATGCTCTTACACTGTGACCTCCCAGTGAAGGGATGGGGGTTCTCGCCCCTGCTCCCGAAGTCTGGGGCAAGAGGGGCTTAGAGTCCCCATAAATCCTAGCGAGCCTCCTCTCCTAGGGGGATGCACTGGTCCATTGCAAACTGTCCTAGCTGTGGCCGTCTCAGATCCTTCCTGCAGCTGCTCTAGAGGGGGTTGAAATGGACCCTCCCGTGTGAAGTTAGGAGTGCGTGTGTGGAGGATATCAAAGTTTTCAGCATTCTCCCTCCCCCAGGCTGGAGGAAGCCAATTCTTGATGGGGGAACGCGGGGGGCGCTCAGCTCTCATCCCCGTCCCTTAGCTGCAAATGGCTGTTCAGAGATTGGAAAGGATGTGCAGTATCTGGGCTGCCTGGCAGGATCTCCCTGACTGTTTTTCTGCAGCAAGACCAGCGAAGGGCTCAGAATCTGACAGAGCTATATTACCTGTTGATGAGCATTTTTGTCTCTTTAATTTCTGCTCATCTTTTCTGCTCTGTCCCCCCCCCTACGCTCGGTGTTGGAGCGGGAGGAGCCTAATGGAAAACTCCAAGTGCAGGTTCCAGGGAAGACCAGCAGAGGGCGCTGGGCAGGGAGCACGCTTTTCCTGGGGTGCTCATAGTTGATCGGAAAGGATCCCGTAATTTGTGAATGGCTATATCCATGTAACTGTGCGGCAATGCAGCCACCTCTGGGGTGGAGGGCAGCGGCAAAGGGGATGGATGGGTGACCAGCACAGAGCGATTGGGAACTGAGGATGAGACTTTGGCCTGTACACAGAGGGAAACTCGGACACATACACAATGGGGTGTGTAACCATGCCGTAGAGCAGGCTGGGGCTTGGTTTGTAAGGTCTCCTCTGCAAGACCTGCCTGGGGTCAACTGCATTAATTCATCCCCCTTGAAAGGAGGAAGAGCTGAGCTCTCGGTGCTGGGATTGGAACCTGCGCTTCCAGGGAGCTAAGGTGATTCCGGCATGGTGTGGTTCTGCCCCCAAAAGTGGCCCCCGAAAGGCTTCTGGGGACAGAGGCCTTGAAAATCCTGGAAGAAAGGGAGGAATGGTGTGCCTGATGTGCACATGGAAACATGCAAAGAGGGCTACGCAAATGGCCTTGCTTGCTGCTTGCACTGTTTGTATTTGCAGCCAAGCCTTTGGATTTAGCCAGGCGGATTGGCCTCTGAAATCCGAGCTGTGCTGACAGCCTGGGGGAGAGCCTAGCAGTGGTCTTGTGGCAGGTGGCAGTGAATGCTGCTTGCATCCCAGAACAATACACTGCACTCCTGTGCCCCTTCCTCCTTGAGTTCTCACAGGCCTTTCAGTATTACTGCTCCCTCCCAGCCATCAATGCCCCTGGGCAGCGTGGAAGGCCCGTTCTCTCCCCGCTTTGCAGAGGCTGGACTTGCCTGACGTTCCAGCAGGAGCCTGGAGCAGGGCTAGGGGTAGGACCCAGGAGCCTGGTGTGTTTAACTACCAGCGTATTCTCCTGCTTTGGGAGGTGCTTGGGTTTCAATCTGGGTCCCCAAGAACCCCCTCGGCGGGGTGCCTAGAGTCAAGGGTCTCGGACCTGAGCTGGGCAGAGAATTAAAGCACTAGAAATGCCTTAATGCTTCTGAAGCACACTTGGTGGGGGGGCGGGGGGAGCAGAGGGAATGGGAGGGGCAGGGCACTCACTGGATCTAGCCCTTCCCTCAGGCCAGCAAAGGCATCTGTGTGTGGCGGCAAGGCAGAGCAGGTGGCAAAGGCTCCCCTTGTGCTCTCTGGAGTGAGTTGCGGGGTTGGGTCTCAGCCCACCACCCTAAGCCCTGCCTCCTTCGGGAGCAGGCTCTTGGCTGCTCGTCTCCATGTGGAAGGGGACTGGTTCCCAGCCCGCTCATTTCCCATCTCGCTCACTGTCCTCGTCCTCGTTCCAAGGGAGCTTCCTGCTGCCAGCTCTGCTGGGTCCTTGGAGCCTTCCCATGGCCCGGCTGGGTGCGTGCCGCTGGGATTGGTGCCCAGCGTGCGCTGCGGCGGCAGGATCGATCCCTGCGTTCGGGGGCCGGGCCGAGGGACACAGCGAATCCCGTTCTCCTCTTGCTGGGGGTTTGTCCTTTCCGTTCGGAGCCGGGATAGAGGGGCCAGCGTGGCCGTCCAGTGAGCGGCTTGGCTCTTCCGTGTCGCAGCATCAAGGGGGCTAGGGCTGAGGCCTGGCCCTGAGCACACAGGAGGAGCAGCGACCAGGGGAGAAGTGGGGAGACCTCGGTCTCCTGTCCCCAGCACAGCTGAGTCCTGCAGGTGGCTGAGCCGACTAGGGTTGGTCTGTGGGTTTAAGGCAGTTCCCTGAGCTGCCCACAGCTGTAGCTTAACTTTCTCGACCTGCCTCCTCCCTGACCTCCAGGCCGTGGTGTGTGCCACGTGCAGGGAGCTGCTTAGGCTCCTCTGGCTGCTGGCTGGGCACTGAAGAGGAGGGGGGTTGGAATCTGCTCGTCCTTGTGCATGACAGGTGTGGCCCTCCCCCCCCGATAAACCGCCCAGGTGACCAGGGGGTCAGCCCCAGAGAGGCAGGCTGGAGCTGGAGGGGGACACCCCACCTCCCTTTCAGGCTGGTGGGAGGCTGACGTTCTGGTGACTAAGGAGCCAGGCGTCTCCGCAGAGGAAGCGTGGGGCTCAGGCGCCCCCTCGTTCCCGGTCTCTGCCAAGGCTGCTGCACTAAAAATAGCCCTGCCTTCGGGAAGGCTTCCCGAGTGGAGCTCTGGCAGGGGGTGGTGGAAGGCTCAGCTGGGGCAGCGTTGCTGCCTCATGGGGCACGGAGCAGGCCACGGCACGGGCTGGCAGCTGCAGAGGAGAAGCTATCTGGTTTCCCTGGCTGCGACAGCTGCCTGATGGAAAGCAGCTCAAGCTGGAGATGCCGGAACGTATTTCAGAAGCTGCCTTTGCCAGAGGCCTCCAAGTCTGACACCAGCCAGCCCTTCCTCCCTGGTTCCCCCTGCTTTGTATCTGCAATAAGCACCCCTCCCTCCGCCAGCACAATCAGCATGGGACCCAGGATAAGCAGACGGCAGTTGCCAGCGTGGCAGGGGGGGATCTCCATGCCCCTCTCTCCCTCCCTGCGTGGAGCCTGAAGCACAGAACATCTCCCGCGTCGGCTGAGCGTCAGCTGAGCCGTGGCACGAGGACCGCGCGCTGCCCCCTGACCCAGGTGCCTGTGTTCACGGCTGACTCCTTCCTCCCCAGCTGCGTTGCAAAGGGTCAGAGCCCCAGGGAGCCTTCCCCCTGTGGGGTGACTCCCCCCCACCCCCAGGGATCTGTTTCAGCCTGATGAGAAGCTTTGTGGGCTGGAATTAGCATCGTGGCAGGTCCTGGCGCCCCGGATCCATGGTGTCGATGGTGGCAATAACCTGCTTGGAGAGAGTGTGCGTCATAGCAGCACCTTGCCACTGCTGCCCTCCGCCAGGGGCTGGCGCTCGACTGGACGGGCGCCGTGTTGCCAAGGGAGGGTGAAGTCAACGGGAGCCGGTTCATTGACTTCATCGCCCCCACTGCATCTGGCCGGCGTTGTTTTTTAGGACACGTGGGCCTCAGCCAGCGCTGGGGCCATTTTGCTCCAGGGCTGGGGGGGACTCTCTTCTTTCCCTTCTGCTCCCGTCCCAGGCACTTCACCGATGGTGTCGTGCTCTTGGTCCCGACTCCCCTCTGGCCCAAAGCCCGGCTCGTCTCCGGGCGGCTTTCCGGTGTCTAATGTGGCAGCATTATGCTTGGTGCTGGTGCTTAGGCCGTGACCGTGCTTCGTCGGCGTCCTGCCAAGGGGTGGTGGCGACATGGAGGTGCATGACGATCCCCAGAGGCACAGCTGCTTGCTGGCTCAGGACTCCGGTCTGCGGAAGCATCACTCTCTCCTCTGCTGCTTCCCTGACCCCCAATCCCCCATGCCAGGTGGAAACTTCTTGCCAGGACCCTGGGTGCTTGCTCTGGTTCTCCTCTCCAGCCAGGGCCCTATGGAACCCATGCGCTCCCTGCTGGGGAAGCCGCTTACCCGCTTGACCCTCTGTCTTTACCAGCCCCGCAGCTTAACGGGCCTGATCCCAAGCCCACTGGCCGCCATGGGGGAGTCTCATTTGCTTTTGCTGGGCTTGGGATGGGGCTCTGCATTCCTCAGCGGGAGTCTACTGAGCCCAGGGCCTAGAGCGTTGTCCTTAACCCTCTCTTTGCCAGAAATCTCCCGCGGTGGGGCCCAAAGGGGCTGGGGCTTTTATTCGTCCCGCGTGAACCCTCGCAGGGCCAGCCAGTCTGTTCTGCGGATGCTCTTGTGTCTTGAAAGCTTCCCTCCTCTGGGGTCTCAGGCCACGAGGGGGGAGCGGGGCCCCTCCCCTCCCCACACAGCGGGGGAGGCTTCCCGTTCCCCACAGCCCTCCAGCGGGATTGGAGGGGGCGCAGGGGGCAGGAGCACGCTGCTCAGGGGGAGGCATAATGAGTTTTGACAGTGCAGTCTCCGCCCCTCTCCACATCTTTAGTGCTCGAATGGAAAGCTGAGGGGGGGAGGAGGGGTTTTTTTTCCTGCTTTTCATGCTCTCGGGAGGAGACACAGAAGTGAGCAGAATATCCCAGCAGCTCCCGGTCGATCCCGGCTCAGCCCCACACCTCCGTGGAGCTGCACACAGGTGGCTGTGGCTCCGGAGCCGTGGGGTGGGGGCAGAGCAGCCGAGCTGAGGTGCACAGGGCCCCCTCCCCATTTCCCTTTGTGCTCTCGCCTGCGAAGAACTCCCCCGAGGAGCCAGGGCAGAGAATTCCCGCAAGCCTCCTTGCCTTTGTTTGAGTTGGCTTCTCGCTGCGCTGGCTGGCTGCTGGTCCTGGAGCCGGGGCTGCTTTCCTGCCCGCCTCCCTCCTCGCTTCCCCGCACCGCTCTCCTGTTCGGGGGCGGTTTGATGGTGTTGCGAAGGGACGCTGGGCGTTCGCCAGAGCTCTCCCAGGGATGCCCCACTACCCCCGCGAGCTCGCCCGGAGGAATCGGAACGGGGGTGCATGAAGTCAGTGCAAAGCCCGGGATGGAGAGGGGCACCGAACAATAACACGCTCCCGGCCTTCTCCCCCCGCCCCACCCACCAACCCCAGCTAGGCGCTGGCAGCGGATAAAGCAAGTTGGGCGCGAGGGAGGTAACAACACAGTTGCTTTTTGTTTTGGGCTGCACAAACCTTCCGCTGTGCGAGCGAGAGCCCCGGGCTCTGGAACGAGGTCTCTAAGCTCCGCTCCTTCCCACCCACCGACCCGCGCTGCTGCCGCCCCCGGTGGCTCGGTTAGCATTCGGGTGTGCATCCCTTGATGCCTGGCTCAGCGAGGAATCGGGATCTCTCCTGGCAGGACGGGCATGTCCGAGCGGCGTGAGGAGGGGAGCTGGCCCATCCCAGCCGGCGTGGTTGTGTCAGGTCGCCGTGCTCTCTGCGGGCAGGCTCTGAGAGCAGGTGGTGTGGGAAGGAGGGGAAGCGAAGCCCGGGCCCCCTCCCGAAGTCCCAGCTCTGAGGAGGGGCGGAGGGGTGCGAAGGAGCTGGCTGCTGCAGGGACGGAGGAGGAGAGCCGCTCGCCAGCAGCTGTCTAGGATGCCGGAGCCGAGCAGGGATGGACTTTACCACCACTTTGAAGAGGGAAGTGTGGCAGGAGATCTGCCCTGGGCTGGAATGTGGGCAAACTGCTAGTTAAGCCCCCTGTGTTTGGCCAGCGGGTCTCAGCTGGCAGGGGCAGAGACTGGCACTCCTGGGTCCGTCTATGCTTTACAGTCAGACACATGGACCAAAGAAACTCAGCATCCCAGCAGCGAGACCCATCCAGCACCTGAACTTGGGGTGCTAACGGGGCAGCCACCCCCATCTGGAGCAGCTCCGAAATAGGGACCTTTCTTCTGTGTGGAGGTGTCCTGCTTGTGTGTCCTTGACAAGTTCTCCCACTTCTGGGGGCAGGCCCCTCTCTCTGGAATCAGAGCTCCCGCAGCTGGGTGGGTGACCCAGTGAGACATCGCTGCCCATCCGAATTTCTTCCCCCAGTGCTCGCCCCTGGCAGGTTGGGGCTCAAAAGCTGGGAGGTCTTTGATCCTCTGAGTCCCTGGGAGTTGTTTGCTTTGTTTGTTAATGTTGATCCTCAGGTCCCCACCTGCAATCTCTGGCTCCAAGGGGATTTGTGAAGCTGAGACTGGGCGAGGCTTTCCGGAGTTTTACCTGACTGGCCCCTCGGGCTCCAGGTCGGGCCCTGGGTCCTAACACCTGCGGCGCTGCCTAGGCCGTAGAGATGGAGTATGTGGCTATAAACTCTTCCTCCTGCAAGTGAGCCAAGCCCACCCCGTCCATACATGCCAGCTGGAGGATGGGAATCCCTGGGGAAACGTAGCTCCCTGCAGCTCCGGAAGAGGAAGGGGGGGGGTCTCCTGCACCCCTGCTGGGTCCTCTGCCTTGGGTGTGCCAGCGGACGGCTGGGCCCATGCCAGCAGCGGCATGACGGCCTGCCAGTACCCCATGGCGCCCGGCCCCTTGGAGCGGGACCGGATGTACCAGCACCAGGTCTCCCTGGTGGTGCGCTATTTCATGATCCCCTGCAACATCTGCCTCATCCTCCTGGCCACCTCCACCCTGGCGTTCGCTGTGGTGCTTTTCCTCAATAACTGTAGGTGTCCCTGGGCATCGAGGGTCTATGGTGGGAGGGGGAGGGGATCTGTGAGTATTGGGGGGGCGGGGGCTTTAAATCCGGACTCCTGATTGTCCCTCCCAGTCCGAGCCTAGATCCCAATAGCCACCATGTGCCACAGGCTGGGATTCCCCCTCCTCTCCTGGGTGTTGCCATCTCTTCCTAAAGGTCAGTCGGTGTCTCCGAGTTGAGCCAGTGACTCTCTGCCCGGTCTCCCTCCTTTCCCGGCCTGTTGTTGGGTCTGTCCTGCTGCTCTTTGAACCCTTCCCACGGCCCATTCTCTACCCAGTGCTGCCCAGCACTGGAGCGGAGATGGGTGTGACTGAGAGCTGGGATCCTTGCTCCTTTTCAGTCCCAGCCCCTCCTTCGCTCTGTCTCCCAAGAGCTGCTGCCCGAGCCCAGCTGTTGGAGGAAGAAACTGAAGTGTGGTTTGTTTGGCCCGTGCTTCCCCCCCCAGCAATGCAGGCTCCCCTTCCTGGGCAGGGGCTGCATTTCCTCCTGCCTGGGGCCCTATGGTCCAGGCACAGGAGAAACTGTCAGGGCAGCTGTTAGAAGGGAGGAGAGAGGCAGCTACTGTGATCACGGTTCTGCCAGGGCTGTGTGTGAAGGGAAGTGTGGTCTGAGCACAGGGCTGGGAGCCAGGAGCTTCTGTGAGCTCCATACCACGCGACTGCTTCTGCCACTGGCTGGCCTTGGGCAAGACACTTAATCCCCTGCTCCCCGTCACCCTCTCTCTGCTGTTCCGTGCGTGTTGTTGGGGTGGGGTGTGCCTGATGGCCAGAGGCTCCAGGATCCCTGTTCTCTTCCCTGTCCCTCCTCCAGAGGTCAGCAAGAGTTGGTGTGAGTGCAAGGAGGCGTAGGCCTCCCCTGGTTGCTGGTCCTGCTGGCTCTGGGGAGCGAGCGGCTGAGGGTGGTGACTGACACCAGAGTCTGGGCTAGTGGCAAGTACGGGCCACTCCGTTATTCTGCCAGGTCCACTCAGAGCGTGTCTCAGCACAGGTGTCTAACACTCCGTACCAGCATCTCCTCGGTACCAGGCTTGGTTACACAGCACGGAGAGAAGAAATCCGTCAGGCTGCGGCTTTCCTCTGAAGCCTTCAGAGCAAATGTTCCTCTGCTGTACCCTTGGCCAGGAAACTTCTCTGGGTCTCAAACGATTGCTGCGAGAGAGCACGTGGGAGATGGGGAGGCCGGGAAAACAAATCCCTGGCATCCGGAAATGCTAGCGTCTCCCAGCTGAGTGCAGTTAGGGCTCTGTGAACGGTAGCTAAAAACCAGCGTTGTATGGGGCAGGGTCCAGACAGTGTTTCTCGAAGGACAGTCTGGTGGCTACAGCACTGGATTGGCCCTCGGGAGCCCCGGGGTCAATTTTTACCTCTGCCTTAGTCTCGCTTTCTGACCTTGGGCAAGCCACTTGCGAAAGATGCGGGTAACTAGATTGCTCCACCCTAATTCGGGAGCTGGAGGTGAAGATGTTTTCTATGGGGAAATACGATAGGCAGGGATGAAGGGAGCAGGCCCCTGAGCTAACAAAATGCATTTTGGAGAAGCCCCCTCTGTCCATCAGGTTCTGATTTATTTTCAGAGGGAGGGCTTGTAACTTATTAGGCTTCTCTCCCCATGGCTCGGTTCGTAATTCTGTAGGATCCTTTTCAGTCACATGGTCTGCATCTTGCATCTCCCCATGGCTCAGGCTATCCATTTGTCTTACTGTTTTCCCCACCACCACCCTGCCACGCCTCCTCCTTGCATGCATGGCTGTGGCTCTCAAAATCGTGTTGCTGATCAACTTGAATGTGTTGATGAATTGGTGTCTTGGGAGGCTCTTGGGCGATAGGTAATAAATAGTTTGATTTGCATCACAGCTGAGCTGGGTGGCCTTGATGAAATGACATGTAATTGCCCAAGGCAGCAAGAAATAACCTCCCTGAATGGTGGAAAGGCTTTGCCAGAGCCAGGTTTGACATACAGCCCCAGTTCGCAATGCCTGCTCCTGGTTCGTCAGTGTTGCCTGGCACAGAGGTTCAGTTCGGTAGGAAACTCTGAATCATCAGGTCTGAAGCCAAATGAGTCTCGTGAAGATGTTTTGGGATCTGCAGTTCAGCAGCAAAGCCAGAACTCCTGGATTCTCCTCCTGATTACAGCTGGCTTGCTCTGTCACCTGGGGGCGGTTGCTTAGCCGCTCTGGGCCTACATCCCCAGGGGCGGATGTGAGGCTTAAGCTTTGAGATCCTTGGTGAAGGACCCTAGAGAAGTTTTTAATACCATGCTCTAACCATGGGCAGTGCTTTGCGGAGAGGCGGGAGGGTTGGTGACAGTACTGGAGGAGTCTCTGATCTCCCCTGTGTTTGTTTCTTTGCAGACAAGCCCGGTAACTATTTCCCCCCGCCACCGCCACCGCCGCAGGATGGTAAGTACAGGATCGCTTCCTGATGCTTGATTTTTTTGCACTTGAGATGCACTTGTAAGCAAATCACTGGAGCCTCTTCTGCTTCCTGCAGCTGCCTCGTGGAGAAGCGCCTCCCTGACCCAGTGATCTATTTCTCAGCCTGATTCATTTCTCTTTCTCCCCTGAGCTAAATCGCTGGTTCACACACGCACGCTCCCTCCCTTCCCTCTTGCAGCCTGAGCTGGCGGGGCTCCCCCCTCCCCCCTCACCATTTCTCTGCTGGCCTAAGAGGGAGCAGAGCGGCTTTGTCTGCTCTCCTTCCTGGAAAGATGCAACACCGTGTGGCTCCTTTTCTCTGACACCCATTCTTGAGACGAGGTGGCATGAACCCATCTAGAACTGCCGCGGGCAGATCTTCTAAACCTGTGATCGCTCTGCTGGCAAACCCCAGCTAGGCCATTTAGCCTGATGGGATGGAGGGGACCAGAGGTGGGATCTTAGTCGGCTTGTAGGGGGGAAAAGTACTGATGGCTAATTCGACGGCCATAATGCAGTTGTCCCCCAGGTGCGCTGGGCATTGGTACCGGGGTGGGATAGTCGAACGAAGAGCTGAGTGGCTGGTTTGCTGACAAGTTAGAGGCCGTGGGGGAGGAGGTGCCCTGGGCACACGGTGCTGAGAGCTCCAAGCAGGATGGCCAGGGAAAGCCCCTTTTCAAGGTGGTGACGTGTTAGTGTGCGGGAGGCGTGAGGGAGCAATTCTCCCCCTCATGGTCTCTTTTGTCTCCTCAGTGCATAGTTAAGCTCACAAGTTTTGAGGCTTCGGAAAGGAACAACCCAAGACCTTGCCCGAGAAGTAGAATAATCCGAGCTATTGGTTTACCATCTTTACAAAAATCCTTTTTTCTCAAGTCTTTGCTGGCAAAAGGCTCAGAGACTGAAGGCCTCTGCTTAAGCACTGCATGGGCAACAGCTGTACAAGCTTCCTTCCTGCTCCCCTGGCTCCCCTGCCAATGTGCCACAAACCTTGGCCCAATAGCCCCAGTAGGCATGGATAACAGGCTGGCAGTGCTTTCCTAAACTGGGAAAGGGTTAAGTGGGTTCTGCAGACTCACTGAGGCAGATGGCTCATTGCCTCTTCTGGATAAAAGAGGTGGGAGGTGCTTTTGGAGAGAGGGGACATAGGGTGTGGGCTGAGCAGTCCAGAAAGGAGGCACCTTTGGAGCAGCCAAGCCTAGAGTGAAGGTTTGAGCTGTTCTTTAACTTTGTTGGTAAAGCCACATCCCTAGGATATACAGACCAGTTTGGGAAAGGCTCCAGGGCTTGGAGCGACTGGGGAAGTTGAGTCACCATGGCCCATCCCGTCTTTGAGCTCTCTTCTGTACTAACACTGCACAAAATCTGTCAGGCTCTGACTGCAGCTTTCACAGCACTTTGAGTATCCTCCTGGCATCAGAGGCCAAATGGAAACTGGTTTGCAGCTGGGCATCGGGTACCTTTTACTGCCATGGTCATAAATGTCTTTCTTGACAGTGAGCCAGCTGGATGCTTAGAAATGTCGACCATAACTTTCTCCCATTCCCTGGGTTATTTGCATCCCTGATGGAGCCAGAAGACTTCCTGCTCCTGGATTCCCTGCTATCCCTTTATTTTAACCCTCCTTGCCGCAGTGGAGTCCCCCTTCCCCAGAGCCCAATGCTATTTCCCTGGTAGGAAAAAGGTCTCATTTTCTCCCTACATTCTGTGCAATCACCCTATCCATGTTTCACTGGTTGAATGCACAGATAACCCCATCTAAAAATGCAGCCGATTATAGCATGTTAGTTTCTCTTTCTCTCTCGCTTTCTCAGGGTGGGGAGGAAGATGGGAGAGAAACAGATGCCAGATAAAATGTCGTTAATCTATAATTGGACCCAAGAAGACATATAATTCAAAAATAAAAAGGAACGTAGGTGTATCTCCCATCTCGGGGCTCTGAAATATTAATAACCCAACTCATCCAGCTGACACATTCCACCGCGTCCCCCGGCAGGAGGTGGAAATGCACACTGTTCACGCGGGTGCCTAAAGAGGGCCCTCTCTGTGGGCCTAAAACGTTTCAAATGCACCTGATAAAAATCTGGAACGCCTCCCCCACCCTTATGGTGCTTTGGGGTGCAGCGTGGAGAGAGGGGGGTGCAGATTTCTTCACAAGACCGACTCCCCAGCCCTGTGTGTACGGGACTGCGCCAGAGAACCTGGTGGCGTCAGTCACCCCTCATCTGGCCCCCATTCTGTGCAGACTTGGGTGCATTCTTAATTTTTCAGCTCAGACGTAGTCCGTCGACGTCCGTGGGGTTACTCACGGGCTTAAAGTAAAGCATGTGCGCAAGTCTTTGCAGGATGGGGGCTCTCGTTTGCAGAGTCTCCTGGGCTGTACCTGGGTCTCCTAATCCAGTTAAAGGGTTGGTGAGGCCAGGGCGATCAGGTACCATGGGGCGGGAGCGGTAGAAGAATGGAGCTAGACAGACACCCGTACTGTAATTTGCCCATGTGGTTGTATTTGTCCTACATTACAACCTTTAATTGTGGAGGACCTCTTCCATTAGTAGCCTTAAACCACTTACCCCCTCCCACTCCCAGTTCTCACAACTTGCTAGCTATTGAAAGACACTGAGGGAGGAGGGGATGGAATCTCTTTCTCTTTTATACAAGAGTTTTGGCCCTCCCCAGCTCCCCTCACAGCCACGAAGTCGTGACACTGAATTAGTGATGTCACGTACATTGTTCTCGGGCAGCAGTCAATTGTGCGGGGTGGTGATGGCATCAATCAGCAGGCAGGCATTCCTGGGAGGGGTACCTTGTCAGAGCGCTGCGAATATGCACTGTACTCACAGAGCACACAGCAACTGGCAGGCGCTGTCAGTTGCTTTTTCTCCAACTCTGCTCCACACAGAGTGCCGCTCTTCGGGGTTGTTACTGCTTTACGTTCTGGGCCAGATCTCAGCTCTTGCAAATCTGCATCGCCCTATTGACTCCAGGGAGTTTACTTCCATTTACACCAGCTGAGGATCTGTGGTTCTGTATTTTTATCTTGAAGCCCTAACGCTCTTTTGGGTTGGGTTAGGTTAGGTTTTTTTTTTCAAATATAATATCTTGATTTCCAAACAGTGATACCCAGCTAGACATGAGACTATATTATAGAGAAGCAGCAAACCAAAATCCTGGAAAGCTGAGCTTATCCTCCTGATGCCGCCTCCCTCACAATCTTCCATTGCATCACATCCTGCTCTGGTACATGTCCGGGTTTCTCTTTAGATAAGGGAAATGACCCTATTGCGTTAAAACTCCATTTGTGTCATTAATATTCTCAATAAGATGCTCCTGTGGAACAATTTCTGTCGTGTCAAGTCTGCCTGGTCCAGAGGGATGAGTGAATTTTTTCCATGTTCTCTTTGCATAACCGAGGTTAACGAGGGTCCATATTTCTTCCGAAAGCCTTTGTGGTTACGATCATCGATTAAAAAGCATGAGGCATGGTGGGCTGAGCTGAAACCCTGGATTCTTGGAGGAAGCTGGCTCCAAATTTTGGACCCAGGTTTGGCGTTTGGGTTCCCCGCTGCAAGGAATGGCTGGAAAATGAAGCTGCCTTTTAACCTCCATGGTGGGATGATGCCCACCCCCACATGCCCAGTGTTGGGGGGCTAGGATGAGAGAATAAAACTGGGCCTTCCTCTGAAAATTCCAAAGCACGGACAGGAAAACCAGAGGTTCCCCCCTGTCCCCATCCCCAAGAATCCTTTTGAAATTGAGGATAAGACTGAGTGTCCAGAGGATCCCCAGTTCAAATAGAGCTCCCCTGGCCCCCTCCCGGTGCTGGGCAAGCTCTGCTGTTCAGGAGGGCCACGGAGCATGTATCCCTCTGCGGGAACACTGGTGGTCGTGGGAATGAGGGGCTAAGTACAGATGGGTGTGGTTCCAGCATCCCCCATGCACTGCAATCCTGACCTGCAGCGGCCTGGGCTCCCCATCACAGCCCCGTCAATGCGCCTTGCCCCTTCAGATACCTCCTTCCCAGGCCTCCTCCCCGCTGTGTCCCTGCAGCTCCCTCCTGCCCTCTGGCAGGTCCTTCTGATTCCAGGTCCTGGCACTTTCTGGGAAAACAGTGCCAAGCGTGGCATGCTCTCCGGCTTTGTGACATGGGCATGCATTTGCGAGGAACTAATTTGAGGCCGCCCAGCTCATTTCACGTGTGACTTGCAACGAGTTTGAGAGGGAAAGGATGGAAGGTGGTTCTGTGGCACCGCCCAGCTCCTGCTTAGGGGACCACGGCAACCTGGGCCCAGGCTGCTTTATGGCCTGCCAGGTTTTTGAAGTGCCTACATTGTGCTCAGCACTGTACACAACCCAATCCATCGGCTGCACGTGACTGCTAATTAAATACCCTTGGGGCAGGTCCTGGACCAGACCCCGCTGGATGGGCTGATGAGTCTTATCTGATTCCTCCTATTTCTTTGTTAGCCGGGTGCTAATCAGACGTGCAGTGCCCCACTCGGGGGACATTTCCCCCCGTCTCTCCTCTTGCGCGGTCTTCCCTTCCCCACGCTCCACAACCAAAGCACTGGCGATGTCAGAGCGGGGAACGAAGCCAGCATTCAACTCTCTTCCTCCCCCCACCTCATGCTCTCACAGGAAGCCAGGAATCCGGCCCAGCACCTGTGACATCAGATCCCACCTTTATCCCTACCTGCCCCCACCCCACTGTAACTGCCCAGGCATGGGGAAAGCGTAAATGGCCTTCTCTCTGCTTCACTTACCCCACACCTGGGAGTTTTGATCTAGCCCCTATGGCCTGAGGCAATTCCCTTGACCTCTGTGCCTTAGTTTCCTCAATCTCTCTCCAAGGGGCCACTCAGGATGTGAGGTGCAGCGTAAGGGCCTATCCTCACTATTTGCTCTGTCCCCCAAGAAGCTCTTTCCTTCCCATGGATATTCTCTGAGACCAGGCTGAACCCCGGGGGCAGTTGCTGTTCCTTTCCCTGGGGTGAAGAGAGCCGAGCTCAGTGGCGTCCTGGATCAAAGCACGTGTGCCGACCTGCCGCTCTTGGGGAGCCCCTGGCCTGCTCCTAAACTCTGAGGCTACCTCACCGTCTCCCCCACACTCCTGCTGGGAGAGGGAGACCATCCCCCACCGCTCTGAGCCCGAATGTGCCTCTGACCAGCATGCTGTCCTCTGGGGTGTCTCCAGCCCGCAGGGGACCCCTCCCAGTTATTCACCAGGGCTCGGGGATGGATGCCAGTGCTGCTGATGGCTTTGGGAGCTGCTGGTCAATCTCCCGCTGGCTTGATGAGTGCGGTTGGAGCCAGGCGGGTCCCTCCCCAACCGGGCCCAGGCAGAGCGCTAAGCGCCTGTTTATGGACCCATAAAACCTGCCGCGATGCATGAGGGGGAAGAGCCATTTGATAAATTAAATATCGGAAAAATCACTTTCTCTGGCCTGGCAGCCCCATAAATATAGGGTGTGCAGAGCAGAGGCTGGCTGGGCAAAGGAGTGGGGGCAGTGTTTGCTTTGCAGGCAGCTTTTCTCTTTTGCATTGAGAATCAGTTAGCCGATTAAATCCCAAAGAGCCGTAAATCCGACAGTTTGACTCTGTCTGGCCGCTGGGGCGCTCTCTCTCCTGCCCTCGGTGCTTTGCTGTGGCTTCAGGTCTATGCAGGCGGGCTCCTGACCGGATCCTGGTAGCCTTTCACGAGAGACCATCACTGAGGCCTTGGCTGCTTTGCTGACTGTTGACCATTCCCTTTCCCCTGAGCCGCGGTGCTCTGGGGTGGAAATCCAGCCTGTTTTGTCCTGCGTTGTAGCCTGTCCCCATCTAGGTATGTGCGTGTGGCATCACTGGTGGATACCGGCGGGGATGGAAGGCGGCCGTGCTTTGTATTTAGAATCTGTTTCACGCCAGGGTTGCAAAATATCCCCCCACCCCCCTTCAAAAGAATCAGCAGCCGTTTTCTTTCTCTGCCCCACCCTCGCTGGGCCTGCGCTGAGTGATGGCGAAAGAGCTCGTCTCGACGGGGGCCCCTCCAGCGCCAGGCAGAGACAACTTAGCCGGGTGCTGGGGGGAAGCCCGCGGTGCGTGCGCACTACCAGCTGTGTGCTCTTTTGATTTTATTTTTTTAGTCGCTGTTCCCCAGCGTGTGGGGATACGAGTCCAGCGCCTTGCACCAGTGCTAAATTCACTTCACAAGGGGAAAAAAACAACAATGTAATTACATTTTTACTTCAGTTGCTTGGGGTTTCAGCAGAGATGGCAATAATTCTGTCGCTCCCCTTCTTCCAACCACTTCCCCGTCTTTCTCTGTTATCGGTTATCACCTGGAAATTTGCCCAGGAACTTGACAGTGCAAACACTTTGGGAGCCCAGGAACTGGAAGGGGTTATCTGTCTGGCTTGGCAGAATCTGTTCAATGTCTAAAGTGTTGGAGACGGGGCGGGGGCTCCGCCATCTGCATGGATGCTTTGGATCTTTCTGTCTTATAGGCTTTGTCTGCGGCTGAGCGTAAACCTTGCTTCAGACTTAAGGAGTCAGTGGTTTGGGTCTTGCCTGTCCCAGTCAGTGCTGTGCTGGGGGAGAGTTGCTGCTTTTTCGACTGTTTAATTTAACTGCCTTAATTCACGCCTGTGATTAATGGGCTTCTGTGGCTTCCTCTACCCGGGGAGCTATCGATAAAGATGTAATTGGAGGGATAACTGACTTCAGCTGAAAAATCATGCAAGGGCCTTAGTCCTCCTCACCTTGCCTTTTGCGGTGCTGGCTATTCGCACAGTCCATGTGGCACCTGCAGCTGGCTGGGAGTGAGTTTGGTCATGTCTTGCAAAAGAAAGTCTGAGCAAAAATATCATCTGAGAGGAAGGATGGGTTTGTGGTGAAGGCTCTGGCCTGGAACTTGAGAGATCTGGAGTGAACTCCCACCTCTGCCATAGACTCACTGTGTGACCTTAGGCAAGTCAATTAATCTCTCTGAGTCTCAGTTCCCCACTTGTAAAATAGGGGATAATAAACCTTCCTTTCTGTCTTATCTATTTAGATTGTAAACTGTTTGGAGCAGGGTGTGTGTAGGGGTGTATGTGTGTGAGCGGAAAGTAGGTCAGTACCATTATCCCTATTTTACAGCGGTCTTACTCAGCAGTCCCAGTTCATTTTGCTTGTCTGACAGGTGAATTTAGAAAGAGGTGAGTGGCTTGCTGGCCCCCCTCTCCTATTCTATCTAGGTTCTTATACTGCGCTTCTCACCACCCTTGTCTGAGTGCCTTTGAACAGTGGGCCACACATCTGTCCTGGGTTATTTGGTCTCTCATCCTCTCCCAAAAGAAGCAGGTGCAGAGAAGTGTCTTGTGTTTGATGGGTTGTGGGTTTCAATATAGCTGTTGCTCTGTGGTTGTGTTAGAGAAGGCAGCTCAAAGAAATGCACCGCACACTTGGAGTGGAAGGTGGGGAGGTTTGGGATGGTCCTTCGCTCCTGGGGGAGTCCATTGCACAGCCTCAGACCGACCTTGGAGAAAGCCCTGTCTCCCATGCAGTTGAGTTTTACACTTAGGCCAGGTCTGCACTACAGACCTAGATGTCATTCTCCTGACCTAACCCCTTTGTTGGCAGAGCACTGCCGACAGGAGCCCGCTGCCGCCTCTCGGGGAGGTGGATTAACTACACCAATGGGCCACGTAGGAGTGTCTTCACAAACGCAGTGCTGTACGTAAATACAAGCCCTTACTGTTGAGCGTTCCGGCGTGCCAGAGGAACGTAGCTGCTGACCACGGTCTTCCTCCCGGAGCTTTAGGCAATCAGTATTGGCAAATGTAAGTGACGAAAGGCAATTCATGAGCAAGCTGGATAGCAGGGCTACCTCTAGGGTTCTGGGGAGATCACCCCCCCAAAGAGCTGAATTCCAGATTGTAATTCCCTGAGTGAACCCCAGCGTTGCTCAGATCTGGGTAATGTAACAGCTCTGGTCCGCTATCTCTAAACTATTGGCTCCTGTTAAATGAGTGTGGAAGGCCACGTTTGAGCTGGTAACACAGGTAAGGCTTCCCTATTCCTCTTTTTCTATGTTCCCGTTCAGGTCTGCCTGCTCATGCCTGCGTAGAGGCTGGCTTGCCTTGTGATGGTTTGTAGCTGTGGCTTCAGATGGAATTTCCTCGCTTTAGCCTGCCTTCAAGGGGAAGGCTCTGTTTGAATGCTGTGATCACGGGACGCGCAAGCTCTAATGCTGGGGCAGGACCTCCCAATGCTGGAGTCCATCCTCATATATACGTGAAAGGGCCGGTCCTGTGGCGGTTCATGTAACTGGAGTGCGCAGTGGTGTTCATGTCACAGCTGAGGATTTCTCATGAGTGGCTCCTGGAGATGGCATGCTGTGGTGCCTACACGGGGCTGGCGTCTTCCTGCTGCACCCGCTGGGAGAGGGCAAATGGACTTCCAGAAAGCAGGAAAGCACCTGTCTGATTGGCTGGTCTCCTCCTGGCAAGTCCCACAGTGACTGAGCTTGGGCATCCTGGGGTCTCGTTGCAGCCGGAGATGGGATGAGAACAGAGTAACCAGGTGCCCCAGCAAATGATCCTAAACCGGGTCCTTTGTCCTGTGTTCCATGTTCTCCACCTCCCTGCTGTAAGCTCCTCATGCTGGGCTGAGCTGGGAAGGCCAATGGTGGGTTTGCTGGGCCCTAAGATGGTGGGTGATCTCCCAGCTGAATTGTTGCATGTGCTTGGGTAGGCAGCAGGGTCAGCACTCCACGAATTCACACCCAGATGCTCCAGACCCTGCAACGGAGCTTGGGGAAGTTCCTTGCTGCTGCCCAGCGCTGCTGCAGCTGGGACCCAAAGCTTCTCTCAAAGGCAGGGGTAGAGCTGCAGCACCAGGGTCACGGGAAGGCTGAGAAGTGGCCCCCGCCTCTGGCAAGTGAGCCCCGCCGGCTTCCACAGCCTCCCTGTTCCCCCGCTCTCCAACCCCATCTCCAAGCCAACATTCGGAGTGGTGCCCTGGGCTGCTTTCCTGAGGGGCCTGGCTGGTTCCAGACAAACAGCTCTGCCCTTTCTTCAGCGCCTGCCTGAGGGGGCAAGGGAGGGGAAATTCAGTCGTACCAGGAGGGAAAGCTGGAAAAACACCACTTAAACGAAACCCCGTAAACTCTTCAGTCTCTTCCCCATCGTGCGCCCGGCCACCTTCCGCTGCTGATCCCATCCTCTGCCTCTTGGCCCCTGCAGAATGAATTCGTAGCCCCGGCTGCCTGGAGGGGCTCAGCTAGATCCAGGGAGTTTAGATGCACCACAGCCCTCCTCTTCTTCCTCTGCCCACCAATCATTTCTCCACCCCGCGCGCGCGCTCTCACTCACACACACACACACACACGCACACACAGAGCGTGGAGTCTGGAGCTGGGCTAACTCTCCGCAGCTTGAGTGGGGAAATTGATCCACTGCAGCCGTAATCCACCTAACTAAGGCCTGAGGCCCCTGTGTCCACCTCCATCAATTCTTCACCTAACAAATTCACCCAGACAGTGAGACTTTGATGCTAAGCCCCACTGAGGCTCCTTCCAGGCCCTGAATGGCTGCCATGACCTCTCGTCTCCATGCTGGAGACGGGGAGGTAAGAAAAGCTTCAGGGCAAATCGCATTTGACCCCGAGCCATTGGGACCACATGGGCCTCTTAAACTATTTAGAGACCATCTTGCCTGATTGTGTTGTCAAGCCTCTTGTCACAAACACAATTGCGGCTAAGTAAATCCTCCTTGACGGAGGCCTTGTGCATGTAAACAGGATCTCCAGCTCTGCAGCGGGGAGCAGAGGGAGTCTCGTTTTCCCCCTACCTGAACTCCCAGCCCTCCCTTATGGGGGAATCATTGCTGTGGCAGCCAGCTGTCATGTCAAACCAGGATGAGGCTGCTGGTGGGGAATCGTCTTGCAGGGTACCAAGATCCTTCATGCCAATAGCTTTGGGTTTAAGCACTGGGGGAAGGGAGAGGCCTACAAAATCCAGTGTCTGCCTAAAATTCTTTGACGGACTAGAACGTGGAGGTCTCCCCAGAGGGAGAGTCAGTTGCTGTGCACAGGGGCTGGGTGTTTTGCTTTGCATGGCATCTCTGCGCAGGCGGTGGGTGTATATTCTGAAGGCTTTTGGGAAAGCTGGGGGTAATTTTCCCAAGATGTTGGAGAAAGCCTGTAATGGTTTCAGGCTCTGACCAGGGGCTGTGCGGGGTGCTCAGGTAGTAGCTAATGAACCAAACTTCTGCCAGTCCGTTAATAGCCTACTAACCTAGAGGATCGTTAAAACACCATCATTTTGGATTCTCACGGTTTGTGACCTCGCCAGAACTCCTCTGGGTGGCTCCCTCTCTTTTACTCTGCAGCAGCCCTGTAATTAACACACAGCCAGGCCCTTGCTATGGTCCTTACAGTGCTCATGGCAGAGCTTGTTGTCCTTCCTTTCCTTCTGGGAAAGTTGAAGAGCCGCCTGTCCGAGGGCTGCTAGGTGGTGTGCGGAGAAGTCAGGAGAATTGGAGCATGGCAGGAATTTTGTCACACATCACATCACAAAAAATGGCCCTTTCAGTTTGTTAAATTTTTATACTGGGTTCTTCAGCAACTTTATCCCCACTCCCTGCCAGCTGCTCCCTTTAATTACATACAGCCTTGCAGCTCCCTAAGACTTTATTAAAATATAGACGGAAGTATTGACCTACTGATCTGTTTTCATTGCACTTCTGTGCCACGGCTCAGGGCTTGATCTTGAGAGGAAGGGGGAGCTCGCAGCTCCCTCCAAAGTCGATCAGACACTTGTGTTGTTACACTTGCTTGGTGACCCAAGACCATTTGTGTTCCCATGGCAGGGTCTGGCTGCTTCCCAGCTTACTGGATCCTGCACCGCAGTTACAGTGGTAAACGTACAGCGTTCTGCTGATTTCTAATCATGAATAATTCCCATGGCAATAGGCTGAAATCATAGGAGACAAAATCAGAGCTCTGCTTGTAGAAAAGGGGGGTGGAAGGAGAGGGAAGAGAGCTCTTGTTCTAAGCATAAATACCTGAAATGTGAAAGGGAATACAGAAAACCTAACAACTGCTCTTTGTACCAATGTGGTTCGGGAGGAAGAATGTATGATTTCCCTCAGTATGCCACGGCTTCTCTTCCTCAATAACACCCGAGAAGGAGATGACAGAATGAACCCCACTGGAAGGTCACTGATGAAGTCAGCAATCCCATGGCAGTGGTCTGTTGGGTGGTACCAACTATACCATGCCATCCTGGGCTTCTACCTGTTCCTGTCAGCCAGTGGCTAGAGGGTGAGGAAGAATGGCCTAGTGGTTAGTGTGTTAGCCTGGGATTCAAGAGACTTGAGTTCAATTCCTAGCTCTGCCACAAACTCTCTGCATGACTGTGGGCATGTCACTTAGCCTCTTTGTGCCTCAGTTCCCTGTGTGGAAAAGGGGGAGATTAGTACTTCCCTACTGCACCAGGGCATCATGAGGATAAATGCATTAAAGACCGGGGTGGTCAGATACTGTTGTAAGGACCTAAGAAAGGTAGAAAACTCCCATGGGAGCAGAATGGGACCTTTCAGAAGGATGTGAAACCAATCCACTGCCAGGCTATAGAAATCGTACAGGGTGGCTGTGGAAGGATCCTGTTCAGGACTGGCAAAGCTGCTTGTTACTTGGATAACTTTCCATTATCTCTGCTTGTGGCTTTCCTGGTGTGGACCCACTGCGGGTGAAGATCCGAGGCGCCTAGAACGTGGCTGGCCCCCTGCCACAGGCAGGCAGGGCACGCTCTGTCAGCAGCAGACACTCGGGGCTCCTTGCTTCTTCCTGGAATGGGAACGTGCCCGTTACTTGTTCTGGGATGTTGGCTCTGCTGTGCACCCCAGGAGCTCTGCCGTGGCAGAGCACGCTTCAGCTCAGCCAGTTCGCACTGGTTCAGGGTTGCTCTGGAGAGAGAATAGATGCTAAACATAGCTCATCTTACTGCTCAGCTTTTGGAAAGTAGCGGTGGTTATTAGACACCACTTTTGATCTCTTGAGAGTATTTTTTTCCCCTCTCCATTTGCAGTGAAGTTTTAGCTTTCTCTTGAGGATCAATTTATGCACTTTCATGTTGCAAGGTTTAACTATCCAGGGAAAAGGGGAAGATGGGAGAACTGTCAAGCTTGTATTGCCTTGTCTTGTCTGATCCTGGAACCTCACTCGGGCAGTATCAACGCAGCCACCCACCCCTCCTTCGAAACCCTCCCCTCATCCCAGCTCCACCATCTGGCTGGTTGTCCTGCTGGCCACATAGTCATGGGGAATTGTGTCCAGAAAGCTATCATCAGAGAAATTGGGTGCTCTCTCCCCCATGTGTGCTCCTAGCCTCTGCTGAGCAGGGAGCATGCTGGAATCCTCCTCTCAATTCCTTATAGGGCTGACCTGTTGTGTTACGACAAACCATCAGCTCAGCCCTGGAACGAACTTGGCTTGGTTTTTATGTGAGGTTTTCCTGCTGGCTTAATTTTGTGCCTGGCACTGGCTTTTATCCTGTGGAGGCTAAGGAGACTCTATGGGTTCTGAATAAGCTTCCTTGCAGCTTTGTACCTGACTCTGATGACCAAGTGGGACAGTCTACTTCATCCTGTAGCCGTGTGATTCAGTGTAGGACCCGTGGCTACTTCCCCAAAGCTCTTGTAAATTACACGTGTATGATTTGAGTCTGGGCCTTCATTACAGATTTCAGCATCCCAGGGTCTTCGAGGGAGCAACAAGTCCAGCCACTGGTCTTCCTGCATAAGAACAACCATATTGGCCTCTCTGCTGGAAACAGCTGTACAGATCCTAACAGCATTCATCACCCCTTTACAGCGCTGCAGGTGCCGGTGGCACATGCCGAACGCAGTTCAGAAGCCGACCCTGCTGCACTGAATCTGGACAGGCCCCCGTACAAATGAGGCTCGAGTGGGGGAGCAGTGGGAGGAGTGGAGCGTGGTGGTGGGAGGAGTGGAGAGGTCTGAAGCTGAGGGAAGAGGGTTGGTGCCTGGGAGGAATGATGCTTCTCCCGGCATGGAGGGGACGGGCCAATGGGGAGGTGCATGGGAAAACTTTACCTGTGCTGAGAGCAGGGCCCTATTGCGCTAGGCGCTGTACAGATGCATAGAGAGAGACAGTCCCTGCCCTAAAGAGCTCAAGGTCCAACAGATGAGCCGGACACAGCGAGGGAGGGAAAGCAGAGGTGTGGATAGGGGAAGTGACTTGCCGAAGTCACCCACCAGGTCGCTGGTGGAGGCAGGAATTGAACCTAGTTCTCCTGACTCCAATTCCCCATCCGGCAGGCCCCCCTGCCTCCAGCTGGCCCTTGGCCTCCCCAGTAGGGGGCACGGCTGCACGCCATGTCCTGTGAGCAGTTGCTGCCGACTCGAGACAGTTTGGCTCTCACCATTGGATTGAGAAAACAGCCTGCAGGGTGCCAGAGTCTGGACCTGGCACTTCAGTCACTGATTCCAGTCCCTCCGCCCCAGGCTTGTCTCTCTGGCCCCTCCAGAGCCACTTTTTCCCTCAGGCCATTCTCCCCCCACCCCTTGCCGTTCACCAGCAGTGACCGCGGTGTTCCCACAGACACTCCAGAACCATCTCTGATCTCCATGACACAGTGAGCGACTCGTCGTTTTTGTGACAGGTCAAATGCTGGCCAGGAAGAGGAGGCTCTGTGGTGCACAGCTGTCACCCCGTCGGACTGTAGGTTTCCTGAGTGCCCCTTGCCAGACTAAAGATTTCCCTTTGCTTTGGGGCAGGCTGCTGCAGTGAACTAGTGCATTAAATACACGCCCCCACTGAGGAACTGGCATTGGACCTGCAGTGGGTCACGGTTGAGAGCCCCTAGCCGCCTTACCCAGTGAAACTGGTAGCCTCCCTGTAGAGGAGCAGAAGAAGGCTGTAGGTCAGAGGTTGCAGGGTATCGGCAGAGCTTTGCGGGCAGCCAGGCACCAGCAGAGCCAGAGTGCTGGAGCTCTTCAATGAGGCAGAGCTACTCCCTTCTGGCTCTGCACATCACCTCGTCTTCTGTGTCTGCCCGAAAGTCTCTTGTTTCTTAGACAGGACCGAGCCCTAAACTGGTACTAATCACGAAAGACTGGGCAAGGCTTCTGCCTATTCCACGCCTGTTGGGCTCTCCCCTTTCCCCCCGAGCGAGCCTCTTCTGTCTGTAATGTTCATGGCGAAGCCCTCAGTACATTATGGATTGCAAGCAGAACTTTGATGGTGGATCCAGCTCACAGCAGCCATTGCTATCGGTCGGGCCGATGCATATTTGAGTGCGATCATGGGTAATTAGGGCCGGCACCTCCGCTCCGGTCAGTGTAGCCTTAAGGTGCCATTGCCATGTTTAATATTTAATATGAGCAGCAGACAAAGAAACCTGAGTCACCAAAAATGCCAATGTGGAAGGATCTGGCCCAAAGCCGAAGGCTACCCCTACTGTACCCTGTGGGGGGGGCTTGCCAAAGGCTGAGCGCTGATGCCATGCAGTCTGGGCAAGGCTAGTGAGAGGCAGGGTTCAGCTTTGGTCTGGTGGGTTTGTCAGACCGCAGAATTGAAGACCAGTTTTGAGTCTGGAACATTCACTAGTAATACGTAGCGCACACGTAGCACCTTCCATCTGTCAATCCCGATCCCTTTACAAAGGAGGTCAGTGTCAGTCTTCTTGCCTTCTGTCCAGAATCCTCTCTCTGGCTAATTTTGCAAAGTGTGGATTCAATAGCAGAGAACAGGTTAAAATGACTCTTAATTTCTTTCTTGTCCTCCTCTCTCCAGCTTGCTATATACACTACTTTCCTTTCCATTTGACTGTATCCTTCGCGTGTCGAGCTGTTTCTTCTGGTTTCACGGCTGAATGTTTCTTCGGGGCAGATTCTGTTCGTGACCATGTTTATTTCTAGTGAGGGTGATGGCCTGGAGCTTGTTAGAGAGAGAGGCCTTGATGCCAAACCCAGGGTGGAATGCACCTCTGACCTGCATCCATCCCTGAAACGGCTGATTAATTCTGTGGATGATTCAGCCAGCCTGCTCAGAGCTGTTCTCACCATGGGACTTGTGACAAATTAATGAGAGAGACTCCAGGTCGGTGTTTGATTTGCAAGAGTGACTTTGATGTTTCGAATAACGAGAACATGAAGTTTAAGCCCTGCCCACCCCAAGCTTTGCTCTACCCCATGGCTCCAGCACGCACTGCAGCTTGCCACCATTCTGCTGCCTGCCTGTCGATGGCTTCAGCTTTACTTCTGCCCCCCGGATAAACTCTCTCCCCCCCCCCCCACAGTGCCTGCTTGATTAGTGAAACATGTGTAACCCGCCTTTCCTTCCACTCCTCCTCCTGCTGCTTAGTGTGGACACAGGTGGCAGGACAATGCCGGTTGCAGCAGGGAGGGACTGGACTGGTTTGAAACATGTTCAAAGCTGGAGCGCTGAATGGGCCGGGCTTCTGTTTTTAGCGTCCATTACAAAAGTGGCATCTTGTGCACATAAAGCGCTTCTGCAGCAGCAGGGCAATGGCAAGCTGGGGCTGTAATTGGTGGGAGCACGGCAATTGTGCCCCGTTGGTTGCCGGGTGTGTGTGTTTGTGTACTCGTTTACCACTATATAAAGAGTGGTGAATTACCAGGCTGCCTGGAAGGGAGGAAGTGCATGGTTTCCCAGGGATCCCCTGGGCTCCTGTCCTGAGCTGCTCTTGTGATCAGGTTCTTGAAGGGGTTAATTTAGTGGATTAAATATAAGGGTTTGAAATCCCCAGGCCTTCTGGTAGTAGGAGTTAAGATCCTAGCAGCTGGGTCTGAGTCCTGCATCCTTCCCATGCAGACAGGCACATTGCCCATTACTTGGTGGGTCTTTCAGACATGACCTTAAAGTGGGGGGTCCTGCCTGCTCCATCTATTTACTAAGGCTTCTGTGGGGCTCTTTGTAACAGCCAGGGTTTGCAGCGGCATCACTAGCCAGTGTTTTCCCCTCTTCCCCCTGTTGTGCAGTAGGTTATTTGCTACCCTCCGGTTCCATTTCAGTGGGGTTGTATGCGAAAGCTAGTGAAGCACTAAGGGCAAAGAGGGACTATGGAGATAGATGGAGTACAAGGAGCCCACTCCAGCGTGGGCAAGGCTTGGACCACGTTAGCTCACGTTGTCTTTGGGCCTCCCAGTGCAGTGGAGGGGTGTGGCACGTGCCAATGCGATAACCTTGCTCCTTCTGTCATTGCCTCTATTGCAGGCGTTTGTGTATTCATGTCCCACTGTTAATTACTCTTGTCACCCCTCTCTTTCATCTGCTCCCACCATCTCTGCCTAAGGAAGACTTGATCACTCCCTGCCCTGTGCTAGGATCACCAGAACCGATGCCAGCTCTTCTGGCTAGGGAGCATGGAGATGAGCTGAGCTGGGCAGATTCCTGCAGCAAAGGATTGGGAGGTGGCAGGCACAGTGCAGACTTGCTCTGTGTCACTCTGCCAGTGCAGATCAAGCTCTAAGCAAGGAGGAATGGGCATATGTGTGTCACATACATAGAATGTCGTGTGACTATTACATGCAGCGAGGGATGGAACATATGTGTATAATAGTACCTACCTCATATATAGCGCTTTTCACTAGCGGGTCTCAAAGCACTTTACAAAAGGCGTCCAGTATCGTTATGCCTGTTTTACAGATGGGGAAACTGAGGCACAGAGAAGGAAAGGACTTGTCCTTCTGGGTGACCTTGGGCAGTAGCAGAACCAGGAATAGAACCCATGTCTCTACTCACCAGGCTGTTCATATCAGTTCACACAAATCACTGTATGACTTCCCACAAGTCCAGCATATAATACATGTAAATGACTTAGATTTCAGTCATCTTCATCTTCTCACAAGTCCGACTGTTACTCCAGTACTGGGGCCCTTGAGCAGAGAGGGCCAGTGCCAAAGGGCATAGCATTGGGGATGTTCACCACGAGCCCTCCACGGCTCACTGCCCAGGTGACCAAGTTGAAATCTGAGCCCCGCTCTCTGGAGCAGATGAGCCTTGTGGTTCGAGCCTTGTGGTTCCAGCCATGTGCACACAGGAGAGCAGGAATCTGTGTGTTACCTACACATCTAGGTGCCTGGCTTAGCGTGTTTACATAGGGTGGCTTCCAGCTGTTCTCCTGATGGTGTGAAAGTGGCAGATTCCTTCTCCCTCACCAAACAATCCACTGCTGATGTAATTAATATTGATGGCAGGGAGGGTGGGCCCAAGTGGAGGAGCAAATGTGCACAGATGAGTCTCAGCTGGAGCTCCGGCCTAACTGGTCTCCATGGCAACATACACCTCAGTCTCATGCAGAATTCATGCTGGCCTTTCCCGTCCTCACACACACACACACAGTGCGGCTCCTTCCCCATCGCCTGCCCTCCCGCTCCGGGGACTTTGTTTTCCCTTTTTTGCTTTCCTCGCAAAGGAGGCACAAGAGCAGATACCTTCCACCCTGCCCCATTTAGCACCGGTCATTTCTTTACATATTCGATGGTGACACCCCAGGCCCCCGTCTCAGTGAAGATGGCTCAGGGTCTGCTCCAGAACCAGGTGCCATGGGGCATGAGGAAGGAAGGAGGTTTTATCCCTCACATGTGCCTGGCAATGCCTTCTAAGGAGGTGGGGCCAGGGGGTATCCAGAAGAGGACTGAAAAAGCTCATTGATAACTGTTCAAGGTTCAGGAAGAAACCTCTACCATGGTTAGATTGCTGCTTAATTGTCTCTTTATAGTGCTGGTCCCTGTCAGAGATAGGATAAGGGCCTGCATGAATCACTGATCTGATCCACTGGGACAGTGCCCATGTTCCTTGAAATATGGATCTAAGTCTTATTGCAGGAAGAAAATCCTCAATTTAAACTCTCTGAACTCATGCTCTAAGTAATCTATTGTAAAGCGGGGATGCTTCGCAAAGAGACGCAAAGATACCCCTCTTAGCTGGGTGGCCAGCAATACCCATTAGAGATGGAAAAGACCCATTAGACCATCTCAGCTATTTCCCTTCTCCCCTGCCCCTGCATCGTGACCAATCTAGGATTGTTCCCTTATGTGTATTCCCAAGGGCCTTGTCCTGTCTGAATTTAAATGACTTGACCAATGGAGCTTCCCAGAGGATAGTTTTCAGTCTAACAGTCAGCTAAAACCAAGCTTTCCTTAATATTCAGCCTAAATTTTCCACTGCTTAATTTCATCCTATTCCTTCCTGCTAATTCTGTCTCCTGGTATTACCCTGAACACTTCCTTTCTCTCCTTGTCATACATACCCCTTCAAACACTTACCTTCGTGCCTACCCTCTTAATGTTCATTGAGTTCAGCTCTGTGTATTTGTGTGCTATGATTTTACAATTTCTTGTGATAACAACACGGCTTTTATGGACAGTGGCCTGGTCCCTTTGAAGCCAGTGGAAAGATTCTTTTTGACTTCTGAGGGGGTTGGGTTGGGCCCCTCCAGCACTGCATTGTTGGACAGCAGTGGATGTGATGCAATGAGAGTTCAATGAAACATTCATAGAGGCATAATCTCTGTGCCCAAAAATGTTCCATTCAAGGGGAAGTTGGCCAGTTAAATGATTAGATCTGTTTCAAAGATGCCATTTTTGCGAGCGCCCTTCTGTAGTACATTCAAGACTAGGGACTTTGAATGAATCAGAGAAACGATAACTTGCTGCAATGAAGCACTGACTCCTACACCCATCCTGGATTTCCCAAATGTTGGCTCAATTTGCTTTCAGGATATTCACCTATCCCTTCCCAGGTCCCATACTGCAACGCGGCAAGAGCAGGTTTCGACACATTGCTATAAAGGCAATGTGCCATTAATGCAGGAGTTGCTGAAGCTTGAGCTGATGAGCCAGTGTTTGCCAAGCCGCCGCTGTAACAGACTTGAGGAGGGGTGCCTGTAACACACACCAGTGGATTACTCTTGTGTAAACTCTGGTCTAGGTGGACAAATGGAGAGGCCATGCTGTAGTGAGGAAAATGCATCATGTTAGAAAATTCATTCTGTGTTGTTACACATGGCACCTCACATATCTAGGAATAAATCCTGTTTAAAGATATGCTAGCTGCTCGTGGACAGCTAAAGGGTCACCGTGGTCATTTGAAGTGCTTGTCTACAGGAGGACACTCTGAAAAATTAATCTGAATTAATTTTTTTAATGGATTAGTTAAACTGCATTAAATCCCTGTGTGAATTCAGTTCGGCTTCATTCACTTTGGAAATGAATGAAGCTAAACTGAATTAAGGCCTCTCTAACTGTCTACACAGGGGCTTGATGCAATTTAACGAATCCATTTTAAATTCACACCTTCAGATCATTCAGATTAATTTTCCTGAGTGTCCCTGTGTAGACAAGACGTACCACATTTCTAACCTTGGCAGTCCTTGCCTACACTAAGGGGAAAATTGTACTTAAGATCATGTGAGTCAGTGCAGGTGGGGCATTTTCTCACTCTAGCCAAGCCCCACGATAGGCAGCGCTCACGTGCTTTAGCCAGTGTGTCAAAGTGAGATGGGTGCATGGAGTGTGAATAACTTCTGGAGGGAGGGGAAGCTTTGCTCCTCTCAAGCACAAAGACATACTGGGCAACTGTGCTTGGCATCTGCCAGCTGTTTGGTAGCATGTGACATTGGTGAAGGTCTCAGCTGAGTTCCCAGCAGCCCCCTGCAGATGTTGAATACCCTGAACTACCCCTTGGTCTGCTACTGGTGTGTTTGTCACTCGACTGGGATGACCTCTTTCTTTCCCCAGGGCATGTTCCTTCCTGGTGGAATTCTAGCCTGCAGTTTATCCTGACAGCAGCAGCATGTCTGTGGGTTTTTTTTTTTTTTAATTTCTACCACCCCCACCCCTCCAGTTCCTGTAATCGGAGACATTTTAAACCACGAATGTAGGTAAATCCCACCTCCTATTTCCCACCCATGAGTTTTAATCAAGTTTCCTACTGAGCTTTTCTGATTGTTTTCTCCGCCTGTTCGGGCCTGTTCGGAGAGGGGACAAGCGCCTCTGTGATCTGGAGCTGATCCAGGCTGCCAAATGCACATTCTGCCTTCAGCGGGGGAGAAGGTGGAATTGTCAGGATTCCCTTCTCTCTGGGTCTCGACATTCCTCTCCCCCCTCCCCCCCCCTGTGTAGCACCTGTCCCCGACTTTCCTCGCAAGATTAACATCCAGGAGCAGGAGGCCAAGGTTGTTCTGGTCCCCGTGAAATGGCGTGAAGCATGCTTGTGTCTACCCCCACACTCCCAGCAGGCTCTTCATGTTAATATCACACCAAGTGCAGTTTGGGTACAGCCAGCAGGATCTGCAAGGCCGTAGTGCAAGCAAAGCGAGAGGGAGCCTGCCACGTGCGTGTGCGTGTAATGAGCAATCAGTGAGGAGTCTGAGCAGATTTTCTTTTTCAGTGCAAGAAAAAGGAGCAATTTAAGCATTTAAATCCCCAAATCCTTCTCTGGCTTGATAACAATAAACATAAGCAATAATAAAAACACTTCAGCTTATTATACCGAGCCTGTTGCCTTGGGCTCTCAATGCACTTGACAACGCTAGGCTGGTATTAGTCCTTAATGCTCATATGGAGACTTTCAGCCAGGGGTCTTCAATGGGTAGCAATTATTATCATCCCCATTTTATAAAAGGGGAAACTGAGGCACAGAGCCCCACAGCAAATCAGTGGCATAGCTGGGAACAGAAGTCAGGCCTTCTGACTCCCCTTGGTCCCCCGTTTCTCCTCCTAACCCCATTCTAATCACACACCATATTCTCTCTCCCAGCTGCCTGCTCTGAATGCTGGACACTCTGGCTTCCAGTGCCAATAGCCTCCAGAGAGGCCAAGGATTGGGTGCAGGGCCAGCCCCAGGGTTTTGGGAGAAGGGTCTGTACTCAGCCGTTCGTGCCCGGTCCCAGGCAGATTTCTTGGTAAACCCTGTAGCATATTTGAGGTTGGGGGAGTGGTTGGCAGAGAGGCTAGGGATCAGGGCGGCTGGCTCTAGCGGTGGATGGAAGGCAGAGGGAGAATCAGGATGAGGGTGTCTGTAACTGCCGGCCCGGGGGGCCCTGAGTTAATTATTTAAGTGTGTGGGACAGGGTAAGAAGGGACTGTAGTAGGAGTGGGACGTTGTTGGCGTGGCCCAGGACGGGGTGCTGTTAGAACCCCCACATATGGGGCCATGTGCCACTGCTCAGGTTACTCCTGCTGCAGTCCAGATTGAGTGGCCTGGGGAGGGCCCTGCTACTCTCCCTTAGAGAGAGAGTCCTTCCAGCTGAGGCCAAGAGGACAGGGTGGCGTGAGAGGGGCATCTTGCTCAGCTGCTGCCCGTGCTTTACCAGAAGCAGGGAGTTTAATTCTCCAAAGCCCAGTTACAGGCAACAGCAAAGCATGCCCTTCACAGCGCTGCTGGTACCGCCGGGCTGGGGCCTTTTCAACGCCTCCCACCAACCTCGTGCCACCGATCTAGTTCTCTGATTGGTGGAGCCTGAATCCTCCAGCGGTTTTAGACAGTGCCCCGTGGACATCTCTCCGGCCGTGGGTGAGCACCCAGCATCCCTGTGCCAACACCAGCAGTCGTTTCTATAGAAGAGCAACGCTACAGGAGGAAGAGCTATTTGTAAGTGTTCCCCTGGTGGGTTCGGTCCCTGCAGGGTAGAGGCCTCTGCCTGCTTGTTTTCAGCTGTTATCTGGGGCACTCTTTGCAGGGGAGAGCCTGGGCGTTGGAAGCGAGGAGGTGGAGGTCCAGCCATCTGCAGACCGCGGTTCGCTTGTGCCCCTCAGAACCCGAGTAAGGAGAGGTTGGTTGCTTTAATGATGATAAAAGTGACCCACTCACTTAGCAGTGCTGACCTAGGGCTATGAGGGAAAGTACCCTGGGCCGAATTAAAACCCAGGATAGGTTGTGCCAGGCGCAGAAGGCTGTGTGAGTGCCCTTATTTCAGCGTGAGTGGTTTATTTCAGCTTGACTCCACGCCACTCCTAGACCAAAATCAGAGGGTCCACACAGCATTTTGCACTGGGTTAGCTATATCCATTTGAAACCCAGTTTCGGTCACCACTATAGCTCTCTCCTGTAGATGAGACCCATATTGGTCTGGAATGATGGAGCCGGCACCTCTCTCCTTCCCATTCCTCCATCACCTGTTTCTTTGCCCATCCAGCCATTTCCCCTCCCGCAACCCCCTTGTTTGATGTCCTTGTGGACAATCCTGGAGCCCTGCCTTTCCTGGGGGGAGTTGGTTCCATTTTCTGGGCTCCCATTGGCCTCATTGTTGCTGATTTGCTCGTGTTCCCCGGCGCCTTTGGGGACGAGGGGGGCGTGTTTCCATACGTCACTTTTGTAGCTCGCTGGCTGTAACCGACCTGTGTACGTGACGCTACTTCCTTCCAGAGGGGCCATCCTCAGGAGCCTTCTGCAAATGCTGCGGGCTGTGAGCCCCCCCCCTCCACACCCCCCCCCCCGCAAGGTCCGGTGGGCAGGCTGTTGTGTCATGAGGCCATCAGAGTTCATTCCTCCATCTGCTTGTCCTGGTGGGAGGGATGGTGGGGGAGGGGGAGCAGGCAGCCACCACTCCAGCTGTTGCTGATCTGGTGCTGCAGAGACAGACTCCTGTTAAAGGATGAAAGCTGTGACCCTTCTCCCCACTCCACCAGGCAGAGAAGGGCCGAGACCTTTCCCAGCTCTGGCTGTTCCTAGGAAAGGCCGGATCACCCTGGTTCGCCCAGTCCCCCTAGCTCAGAGAATGAAAACCCCCATTGACGTTCCCTCGCACCATACCGGGGGGAGCGCCCGAGCCTGGCATGGCCTAGCTCGAAGGAGGCTACAAATCCCGGCAGCTTTAGCCTTCCATTCCCCACCTCCTTCCCCTTCACTTAAACCTTCCTCCCTTTAGCAAGCACTGGCTCACCAGGGGAAGCAACGGAGAGCTCAGACCGACTCACTCACCATTGTAATGATGGCAGTTCTAACTGTAGCAGCAAATGAATTGGTACAAATCAATCCCACTGACGTCTGTCCCCCCCCCCCACCTCCATCATGTGCATGTTTTTTTCCCCTCTGCTCCAGCAGAGCCAAGAACAGTTTGACAGGGAGTCGGGATAGTTCCTATAAGCTTGAGCCCTCCCTTTTGGCTTTGTGCAGCTTGCTGAAGTTTGTATTGCTAGTCCTACTCTACTTGCATCTTCCCCTCCCCTTCAGCAACCCGGGGGGCTTGGGGAAAGGTCAGCTCTCCTCTCTGGTTTTCTACCATTCACTAAGAGCTGACAAATGCACCACTGAAACCTTGTTCTTTGCAGTTCTAGGCACACACTGATTTAACTAGAACCATGATAGTCTTGAGACGCAATCCTCTCCATGCAAACACACACTGCTGTTGCACCAGCCAGCAGACTCGCTCCATGATTCAGAACATCCATGGGAGGATACCTAGTGATGGGGAATGTTATCCTCATTTTACAGATGGGGAAACCGAGGCACCCATTGGTTGTGACTCACTCAGGATCCTGCAGGGGAACAGTGACCCATAGTTCATCATGGGTGCAATTCCAGCTTTGGGGGCGATGGTGGGAGCTGCAGTTTAGACATTGCTCAGGTGTTCTGGCCATCATGTGGTCTAACCATGATGTGTAGGTGAAAGTGCAGCCTCCAAGATCTTAAGGCCCGAAGAGACCATTGCAGTCATCCAGTCTCGCCTCCTGCATAGCAGGCCAGAGATTTCATCCTATGAACCCTTGAATCTAGCCCACCTTGTGGTAAAACTAGAGCATCTCCCTTAGAAAGACATCCAATCTTGGTGTCTTGAAGCCTCTGGAGGGTTTACCACACCGCTAGAAATAGGGTTTCACTGGTTGATTACCCTCACTGTTTTTGTTTTTGTTTTGTTTTTTTAAAGCCCCTTATTTCCAGGTTGAGCTTGGCTAGGTTCAACCCCCACCCACCACAAAAAGCAGGGGCAGGTCTCTCCCACCGGTGCTAGGGGAGTATGGAGGAGTAGTTTTGCTAAGTAGATGCAGCCTGAGAGTCAGGGTTAGAACGCAGGTCTCCTGATGTCCAGTCTCTCTCTTGTGTGTGATGTTTCTGTAACTATCTCACATATGTGGTTAGGTAGCTAGTGTGTAATTCATTGGTTCTAAGACCAGAAGGGATCTAGTCTGACCTCCTGTCTAACTCAGGCCAGAGGACTTCCCTGAACTCATTCCTGTTTGATCTGCAGCATCTCTTTTAGATTATCATGCTAAGACTGTCTCATCGCTACGTTCTGCTTTCTCGTCTCTGCATCGTGTCCATCTGTTGTCTATAGTCATATACTTCGATTATGAGGGAAAGGACCATCTCTTTGTTCTATGTTGGCACAGTGCCCAGCACAACTGAGCCTTGGCCTGTAAGTGATGCCTATAATCACAGCACGTGGAAAGATGAGCCTGAGTATTTTTAACTGCGAATTCAACTCATTCCAAACATGGGTGGGCATAAATGCTAAGAGGTTCTTGCCATCATGGGCAATCTTCCTGCTGTTTGATGTTTACTCAGACATAATCTGCTGTATTTTTTATTAGGATAGGAATCCCAGGAATATTTCTGACCACACTTGTTAGTACTTTATACCCCGATTCAGCAAAGCACCTGTGCACATGCTGAAGTCTTACTGTAGAAAATGGAACTGAAACGCGTGCTTAATGTTACAAACATGCTAAAGTGTTTTCCTGAATAGGGGCTTCGCGCCTCTTCCTTTTTTTAAAAAAAAAAATAATTTTTTTTTCACTTTCCAAGTTTTAGTCTTTTGCCTGCTGTGGTAACTTCTGCCAGGATACCTAAAATTAAAGTACAACTGACAAGAGAGCCCTTTTGGAAAGGAAAACTCCTGCTGACTTCAGTGGGAATTTCATGCTATGCAGCGCTTGTATGGCTGAGCGTCTTTGCCAGTTATAATAAATCTGGTTTGTGTTTCTCAGATCTGATGGGAGAAGAGAGGTGTTTCTTTTATTCTCTCTGGGCTTTGTGCTTGCATAATCTAGCCACATCACGACATCGGACGGGCGCTTTGTAAAATCAAATTTAAAATCATCTGCTGGAAAAAAACATGTCATTACCAATAATACCTGAGATTACTAAAAGTGAAAGAAACGTAAACATCTGATTTGCTCATTACTGTTTAGCATTGGGGAAGGGGTGTTAGTTTTTTATTTATATGTTAGTCTTTCAGTGGAGATCCAGCAAAGTCAGTTTCATACACAGAGAGGAAATTCCACATCAGGGTCAGGAGTCCTCATCTTCGACATGCTGCTCCCACCCCAAGAAAAACACCACCCACTGAGGGTTCTCAGTGATACAGCCTCAGTGCTGTAATGTCTGCAGCTTCTAAAACAACCACATTCATTGGATTATTGGTTGATTGATTTCTTTTTTCTGTTAAAGTGGAAATGTGTCTATTGGACTCAGGTGTTATGAAAGCTTGTTTTTTACAGAATTGAAGCGTTTGGTCAAAATTAAGCTGACGCTGTCCCTTTGGCGAAATAAACACACTTCCCTAGTCTTTTGTTTAAATGTCAGTATGTACCCAGAGTGTGATTGTTTAACTTTGCTCCAGGTGGAAGGAATGATTCCATAATTTCATATCCTTATGCAGCCTCATCCAAATAGCCTCCTTATTTTTTGATGCCCTTCCATTATTTTATCGGGGTTGTTTTGTATCATTTTAAAATTGAGAAATGTTTATCTACATAAATACTAGGGATCTGCCCTGTTGTAAAGAGGATCAAACTGAAAATAATAATAATAATAATAAAAACCTTTTAGGAAACATTAAGAACAATAGAAATGTTTCCAGTATTTTAAATTCCAGTGCAACATTTTCTTAAGCAAAAATAAACATTTTCCCTGTAATGTTTGCATCCTGGTGCTTGACAGTGAAATTGACAGTCAAGCTGCTAGAGCAGGGGTAGGCAACCTATGGCACGCGGGCCAAAGGCGGCACGCGAGCTAATTTTCAGTGGCACTCACGCTGCCCGAGTCCTGGCCACTGGTCCGGGGGGCTCTGCATTTTAATTTAATTTTAAATGAAGCTTCTTAAACATTTTTAAAAACCTTATTTACTTTACATACAACAATAGTTTAGTTATCATAGAATCATAGATATATTATAGGCTTACAGAAAGTGACCTTCTAAAAACGTTAAAATGTATTCCTGGCACGCGAAACCTTAAATTACAGTGAATAAATGAAGACTCGGCACACCACTTCTGAAAGGCTGCCGACCCCTGCTCTAGAGGCAAAAGTGAAACTGACTGGTCTAACTTCAGCCTGAAGGCTGAGACCAACACGGAAAGGAAATGCACCCTAAAATAGTGACCAGTAAATGAGGGTTGTGACTCTGTTCCTGACAGCAGTAGTAAAAATTCCACAGGCATCCTCTAGAGCAGCACCACCTTTGTGAAGAGCACTGAGAGATACTGATGAAAAGGGCTGTGTAAAGTCCAAATATTCTTTGTTCATTCTCTGAGGAGCTCTCATCTGAGCCCATCCCTCCCCTATGTGGCTAGGAGCAGCAAGTTAAATGGAAATCATGCCTGGTCCCTAGGTCAAGAACCGGTCTGTTTCTGAGCATCACTTGTGTTTGAATAATCGAGCTGGAGTCTGAAATTATTGTCCTCAGAATATAGCATTTCCTCCCTCTCTCTCCTGCACGACAGTTCCTGGTGGTGCACATAGGCCGACAGGGATGTATCTGAGCGTTTGTTCAGCCCCAGGGAGGGGCTGAAGGAGAACTGCTCCCCAGTGCACCTCCTCACCTCCCCCCAACCCCCTTCTGAGCATGCATCTGTCAATGGCGCAGCTGCGCGGGCCCACGGCTGTAATGGGAAATCAGACAGAGCAGCAGTTATTGATTGGAGGTAGTCCTAAATTGGAATGATGGGGGTAGGGTGGGTGTGGATTAAACGCATAGGGCCCAACCTCTGCTCAGCCATTCCTTCCCCTCGCCACAATCTCCCTTTGTTCCCAGAATAAACCGCTGTGGATCTGGGCAAAGGGGCACTGCTGTCACCTCCCAGCTCACCGCTTCCCGAACCTTGCTACTGGGATCGGGGCGGGGTCTTTGTTTGATGGGAGTGATTGAGGTTGGTGATTTCTGTCTGTGCCTTGAGAGTCACCCCACAAGCCTTGATGCAGAGGTCTCTCTCTGGTATTAAATCAGCAGGGTGGGGCGTGTTCTCAGCTGATACAAAGGGGCGATTTCCCCATGTCCGACTCTCCCCACTGTGTGGGGAGGGGGGCTGGCGAGGCAAGGGAAGCGCGGAGGAAACAAGCCTAGTTCAGTTGTGCACTGCTGGCTCAGTGCCTCTGCCCTCATGCATCTTTCAGCGCCCCCCACCCCCCAATGCAGCTGTGTCCTCGCATGCTCCTGGCAGCACAAGGGGAGCAGACGCCGTCGGGCCCTGCTATCTCGCTCTAAATTATTCACCAGGCCTCATCCCAGACATAACGGAGAGGGAGATGGGGGCAGTGGGAGCCCGGTGGCGCCTTGGTCACAGCCTGACATGGCTAGAGAAGCAGAGAGTGGGATGCAGAACACAGAGGCCTGGACGATCCCCCCTTGCGATGGGGCTCATCTACAGTGGATTGGGTTGGGGTGATCTGAGGAGAAGGCCTCAGTCTGCAAGTGCAATGAGCTCCTAAAGCCTATAGGATCCTGCTGCCCTGTCCCTGCCTCTCCAAGTGCCTGCAGGGGCTTCGGCTGTCCCTGCTGGGCTCTTCTTGGAGGGGAAATGGGGTTTGGGTACCTGCCTGCTCTAGTCCCCAGGCTGCCATCTGTAATGGGCTCTTCCGTAAGGGGAGGTGGAGGGAAGGGATGAAGTGCCCCGTCCATCCTCTTCTAGTGGCGGAGTGATCCCAGGATATGGGGCGAGATTCGGGGTGGTGCCCCTAAGATGCAATGCAGAACTGGCAGCCCTGGGGGAGGGGCACCCTGTCAGATGCCAAGCAAAGTTTGCTTTAGTCCTTTAGAGATCTGCCCCACCCCATCTGATTACCTGAAATGGGGGGAGAGGCAGAGCTGGCCCAGGTGTGGACACTTTGCACCACCCAGAAGCCTTGGTCATATTCAGAACCCAAGCTCCTTTGAGACGGGTTTGTAACTTCCTCAGCTGCAGATGGCTGGCAGTGAGTACAGTGCTATAGAACAGCATATGCTCCAGGAATCGCAAGAATGGCTCTCTGATATGGTTCCATTACTTAGCCCCCAGTGGGGAGGGCTTGGGCAGGGCCTCTGGTTTCTCTGCAGCACCCCCTCTGGTTGATCTTGGCATGGTTTTTATGGGCTCCGAGTGGGAGCCCCGGCCCATCCTCTCCTCTATCCATCAAGGAGGTTGTCATGAAGGGGTGTCTAGAGCATGTGTGGTTCTGAGGTTTCTTTAAGAGGGGGAGAAAGGAAGATAAAAGTAGGTACCAGCATGTGACCCCCCCCCTTTCCCCTCTCCTGCCCTGAGCCCCAGTGCTCCCTGACTGAGCTGGCCAGGGGGAGTCAGAGGTGCGCTCACCCCCTAAGCTCACCACAGACCAGGGTCAGTTTCTGGTCCAGGGTGTAGCTGGAATTTGCAGCTCACAATAAGGCTCTCTCCTCTGCCTCCTGTCCTTCTCTCAGCACCAGTGCTGCTGGATTTCTCTCCCAGGCTTTGTAGTTTGTGTCACTGCAACACACCAGAGCTTTGGAGAGCTGCAGCTCGAATGGGGACAGGCAGGAGTCCTGGGTCCTAGTCTGGGCGCCGCACTTTGGGAAAGATGTGGATGAATTGGAGGGAGTCCAGAGGAGAGCATCAAAAATGAGAGAAGGTTGATACAATCTGACCTATGAGGAAAGGTTAAAAAAGGGGCATGTTTAGTCTTGAGCAAAGAGGACTGGGTGGGGGGACCTGATAACAGTCTCTGAATATGTTAAGAGCTATTATAAGGAGGATGGTGATCAATTGTTCTCCATGTCCACTGAAGGTAGGACAAGAAGTAATGGGCTTAATGTGCAGCAAGGGAGATTTAGGTTAGATGTTTGGAAAAACTTTAACTCTAAGGGTGTTTGAGCGCTGGACTAGGCTCCCAAGGGAGGTTGTGGAATCCCCGTCATTGGTGGTTTTTAAGAACAGGCTGGACAAACCCTTGTCAGGGATGGTCCAAGTTTACTTGATCCTGCCTCAGTGCAGTGGGATGGACTTGACCACTTGAGGTCCCTTTCTGCCACACATTTCTGTGCTTCTATGTAGACCCTCCTCAGCAAAACCTACTGAGGTCTCCAACACCAGACGAGTTAGAGGGTGGATGTTGCAGTTGGGCATTGATCCACCCAAACTTCTCATCTCCTGCCCTCCGCTTCCATTTGTTGCCCTTCACCCTTGGGGAGGAAATCCTTTCTTCCATGGAAAGATAGGGAAATGTGCATGGCTGAGACCACCAGACTTGCCTTGCATTGGCTCAGCTCAGGCTGCGTTTTGGTGGCTGGAGAATGCGTGGTGGTGGTCCTGATGCACGTTTGTAGTCTCCCATCCACAGTCCAGGCTTGGCCTTCAGGCTAGAATCAAATGTAGCAAGAACTTGTAAATCTCTGCTCCAGTGCATCCTACATGGAGAGACCTGCCCCCTGCCCCCTGTCCTTGTGAGGGGAATGACCAGTGTGGGTGGCTGATTGTCAGCCCTGGGTCCTGCCCTGATCTCTCCGGCTATTAGCTTTATTGCTTGTACTGCAGAAGCAACTAGCAACCCTAATCCTGGACCAGGATCCCAGGGTGCTAGGTGCTGTACAAACACAGAACCAAAAATAGTCGAAGTATAAAACCAGAGAGCAGATAGACAGGCAGGCAGATGGGGGGAGAAGGAGGAAACGGCAATGAGATGACACTGGTCAACGGTAGGGGCTCTGATCTCAGCAAACTGGCAGCCAAACTGTTGTGAAGTTTTTTGTAGGCGTCCTAGCCAAGGAGAGTTTGTGTTAGAAGAAATGATAATGGGTGAGTTTTGAGGCTGTTTATGGGGAACTCCACACACAAGCGCGCGTGTGAAGGCCATGCCCACTCGTTCCTTCCGCTGCCAGTCACGCTCACCTGGGCATGAGGCCAGGGTCCAGCAGCAGACAGGCCTAAAAGATTGTATCCATTTTCATTGCTGCTTTCGTCTTCTCAGCCTGTCTCCCCCACACAAATGCCTGCTCTCAGGTTTGTGCTTTCACACTCCACTCCTACCGTCCCCGTTCCTTGGGAACCTCACTCTGTCTTTGGTACTTCTCTGGCCCCTGCTGCTGTAATGTCTGAGCGCCTCTTCACACCCCTGCGAGGGAGGGCAGTACTATTGGACCCCTTTTGCAGAGGGGGGAACTGAGGCACAGAGAGGCCAAGTGACTTGCTCACGGTAATGCAGGGAATCTGTGGCAAAATCAAGAATAGAGCAGTGGCATCCTGAGTCTCAGGCCAGTGCCCTGTCCGCTGAGCCATCCACCCTCCAGCCTGCCTCCCTGAGCTGGCATGCTGGACCATGACGTGTCCATACTCCTCTGCACCAGAGCTGCCAGCTGGTGTCTCGCCTGGGTCTGAGCATCCCAGAGCACAGGCCTGGCCTACAATTGTCAGGTTCAGAGGATGCGTATGGTACATCGCCAAGGTACCATATCCTGCTCACGGGGGGCAGCACCCCAAGGGAAGAATCGAAGTGAGGTGCCATGGGGAGACTCGAAGTTCACTGATGAGCGCCCTTCTTCCCCTTTGTGGTTGCAAATTATGGGAGTGTGGGGTTACGTCCACCTTATCCTAGGGTTATCCCCGTTCAGTGCTCCAGGCTCGTACTCCATGCCCATCACCAGGGTGTCTGAGTGTGATCCCGCTCCCCCTCAGCTTGACTTGGTGACGTCAGACTCAGGCGCTCCCGTACAGGGGTGACAGGTGGTGGGAAACAGAGCTCTCCTGAGGAGTTAGCTGACATTCCACCCCTCTCCCAAACAGAATAGCACACGGCCCAGCTCCCACTGTGTCCGTGGGACAGTGCAGGGGGATGGATTGGGCCCCTATATGTTACGGGTCCAGCAGTCGTTGCCAGCAGAGCCGACCACCTCGCTCCCCATCACCCTTCATGTTCTGCCCAGTCTTCTGCAAGCAGGTAGCTAATTGAAACCTGCTCGAGGTTTGCTCTGCATCCCCGCATCCCATCTGGCGCACCGGCTTCTTCCCTTTGCCTTTCGAGAAGTCTGGTCTCTGTCAGCCCTGTCTCTGCCTCCCCTCTCCCTTCTGAGCAGCAGCTTGATTATGCACTACACAGTTACACTTCTGCTCCAAAGAACCTGCTCGAGAGGAAGAGGGGGGTGGGGCTGGATAAATCCCCACTTGTCCTGCATTTCATATTCACACGCTGTCTATCGTCTCTTGCACCCTCTAATCTTGGAGCTAAACAGACTCATCTGCATTTAAAAAAAAAAAAGAGAGAGAGAGAGTGAGAGCAGCAGCAAGGGAAAGAGTGAGTGAGACTATCCACAGAGCTTCATAAAAATGATAAATTGCTTTTAGATATTGGGTAGGAGAGAAAGAGAGTTCTTTTTTTATTTGACGATATTAGTCTCTTAGTGGCGCATTGTTGTTGTGCATATGAGCTCAACATCTCAAAGCAGTCAAAGCCAAGCGGCCGGGAATTGAAGTGTAAATGAGCCACTGCCAGGCTTTTTATTTTGCCTTTTATGGTTTTTCTCTCTCTAGTATGTAGGTCAGTCTCCATATTTAACGTATATCGTGTGTGTGTGTCTGGGGTGGACGCGTGTGTAGCGAGTGCAGTGTGTCTGGGTCGGGAGAGCCATTTATACTGTGGGGGTATGTGTGTGTAATACATGTAGGCTTGGAAGGTGTAGACTTTTATCGCTAAATATCTGTACATGTCGCTGTACACACGCAGACCGACAAAAAATTGTTTCCGTCAGTAATGATCAGAATTTCAGCTCGGCAAAGTAAGAAAATGCTGCTTGAGAACTTATGGGCGTTTGAAATAAGGATATTAACGTTGTCTATTTTGACATGCGATGTTAACGATCTGTGTTTTAGTGGTGACAATGCTTTAACCCTCTGGAATCTCAGTGTCTACTGGCATTAACTTATTATTTCTGCCCCCCACTGTCCAACATCCCACCCCCCCATAATTTCCCATGAGTGCGGAAATTTAAATAGATAAAAATCTTTAAAATGCTTTAAAAATACCCACTGAAATTATTTTTTAAAAATATGAATTCTGCCGAGCCTAAGTGTGGGCAGGATGTGTGTCTGTGTGTCTGGAATGTAAATGTAGTGGGTGTGTGCACGTATGTGATAGATCAGCTGTTCTCAAACTGTGGGTCGGGACTTCAGCCCAATTGTGGCTTCAGCCCTGGGTGGCTGGGCTCAGGTTACAGGCCCCCTGTCTGGGGCTGAAGCCCTTGGGCTTCGGCTTTGGCCCACCCGCCAGGGCGATGGGACTCGGGCAGGTTTAGACTTAGGTCCCACATCCTGGGGTCGTGTAGTAATTTTTGTTGTCAGAAGGGGGTCCTGGTTCAATGAAGTGTGAGAACCCCTGCGATAGATATATGTGGTGGATAGTACAGGCCGTGGATTTGTGTGCAGTACGATGGTATATGTGGGGTGTGCTCCGTGTGAGCATGCGTGCATAGTATGTGCAGTGAAAGGGTGTGCTCTGGATATGTGTGCACAATGGCTGTGTATGTGGAGGGTATTGTTCTGCACGAGTCCGTGACATTTCCGGGAGTGGTCCGAGTGCTCTCTCATCTCGTCCCACCGCTGCGATTGTGCTTTGCTCACAAATCCTACCTGCACATGGCTGAGTTTGCATCTACCTGTCCCCCTCCCTCTGCCAACTTAAAAATTACCTTTCCTGTTACATTAGCAATTCAGGTGCCGATCTGGTCTGTGCTGGCTGTTCTGATTACGGTGTGTGATAAAGAGATTTGTGCATCTCCTATTAGAAAGCGCTCAGCCATGTGATCCTGGTAGATTTGCATAAATTGCAAAGTATAAAGATAGTGTGTTTGCGTGTGTGTGTTTTCTACCCCCACACTGAATAGAGTTACAAGGCGAGGACATTTTTCTTTTCTTTTGCTCTCAGGTTTTTATTTTAATAGCCTTTCTCTCTTGTTTGAACAGGTGTCAGTAAATGCTGTTGGTGAGGAGGGCTCGGGAAAGCTTGATCCCAGACATCCTGTCAGAAGGGGTGTGGTCATTATGAATACTTTAGGGATGGGGATCAGGGGCAGTTCATCTGTCTACCTCCTTTGGTGGGGTCAAGAATCTCTCCATGACCTGGTTCATTTCACCCGCCCTGTCCTCATGGCCACTTGTTGTCTCATTGTTTGTATCACAGCAGGGGCTAGAGGCCCCAGTCCAGATCAAGCCCTGTTGTGGTAGGTGACATAGTGCACAGAGTAAGTGAGAGTCTCTCCCCTCAAGAGTTTATGGTTTAAACAGACAAGACAAGACAAAAGATGGGAGAGGGAGAGAGGCCCCGGGAAGAGAAGCGATTTGCCCAAGGTCACACCACTGAGCAGTGGCAGAGCAGGAATGGGACCCAGCTCTCCGAACGCTCCGTCCCTTTCCTCTAGACCAGGCTGCCTCCTGGCTGACTGAGTTTGCTTTCACTCAGTACCCCCCTGCTCCTCCCGCCGGCTCTCTCTGAGGCTGGTGTCCCTGTGTGGGATGGAGGGCAGAGGGCGCCATGACTGTTGCTTTCCTGTGACGCTATCTAGGGCAAAACCTGCCTTAAGTGACTCTCAAGGCACCTTTCATAGGCGCCAACTCTGTGGGTGCTCTGGGACTGGAGCACCCACAGGGAAAAAATCGTGGTTGCTGAGCACCCACTGGCAGCTCCCCATCAGCTCCCTTCTCCGTGCTTGGGGGAGGGGGCGGAATGGGGCGGGAGGAGGCAGGGCAGGGGTGGGGAGAGGTGGGGTGTGGATGGGGCTGTGGAGGAAGGGGTGGAGTGGGGGCAAGACCTGGGCCGAAGCCGGGGGTCGAGCACCCCTCTGGCACATTGGAGAGTTGGCGCCCGTGGCTCCTTTGCAGAGACCGGCATCCCAAGGAGAGTGCAGGAGACTTGCCCTCTGCATGTCCGGGGGACTCTGCGGAGCAGGTGGTAGGCAAGAGGTCTCCATGAAGGGTGGGACCTTGGTGTGCCGCTTTCGCCATACTTAAGCTGGTGCCAACATGGCAGGTCACGCTCCTCTTCGCCACCAGCCGCCACATCTCACTGCCCTGGAGCCCTGCACGGCTCGCCAGCATGGTGGAGCCCCTTTGGGAGCAGGTATCTGGGAGCGGGATGAGACAATCAGCCCTAAACCCAGACAGCCCTATGGATGTGCCCAGTGGCGCGTTGACCAGCCGTGCCCTTTCGCCCGCTGCCCAACACGGGTGTGGGAAGGGAACTGCGGCCGGCTGAGACAGGTCATGCAAGCACAGAGGGGCGAGCGGAGAGCGGGGGGCCAGACGCAGAGGTGGGAGCGATCTTGGACCCTGGCGTTATGGGGATGTGCAGCGTCTGGGCTGCTCCGGCTGCGTGTGTGAGGAAGAAGCTGTGAGAGTGGAAAGCCCGCTCCCTTTGGGGCCCCGTTTGGCAGGGGGTGTTCCTGAACTTGGACCTGATCCAAAGCCCATGGAAAGACCTCCCTTGGCATCAGCTCCTTGGAAGATTGTCGGAGCCGCTGAGAGGAAGCTGCTCAGGCAGATCTGCAGGGAAAGGCCCCAAGGCGGGCGGGGGGGGGGGTGTCTCCCACACAGGGGAAACCTTGCAGTGCCGAGGCAGGGGATCTGATTGTGAATATCGCGGCGTGATCCTGCTCCCATCCTGGTCTGTGGCGACGGTCCCACCAGGGCAGGATCTGGCCCATACCGGCGCACTTTGGGCATTGTGTAAATAACAACGCTTGCGACTGCTTTGTTCTTCCAGCCGCCTCGCTGGCTGCTGCATGTCCCCCTGCAGCTTGTCTTGTCTTGGTCTCTTGAGTGCAAGCTCCTGGGGACTGTCTTTATCCCTGGGTTTTGTGTTCAGTTTGCTGAGCCCAGGAGTGCTGAACAGATAAAATAATGAGCAGAGATTCGCAAAGAGAATAACTACACCATCCTGCATTCTGTATGGCAGATGGCGATTATCATCTCAGGGGAAACTGAGGCACACAGTTTGCTCAAACTTATACAGTGAGGCTGTGGCAGTCAGGAACAGCACACAGGAGTGTGGACTCTCAGTCCTTCCTCGTTCCTATTAGATAAACTCCCTCCTACACTCTGGTATAGAACCCAGGAATCCGGGCTGCTGTGACTGTTAGACCTTCGCTCCCCTTATTTTGTGTCTCTGGATAAGCAGTGTAGGCTGACCTGGCCTCTTTCTGTCTCTCTCCCCTGCAGTGTGCCGAGGAATGCTGTGCGGATTCGGAGCCATATGCGAGAGGAGCACCACCAACTCCTCCCAGGCCTCCTGTGTCTGCAAGAAGACAACCTGCCCAGTGGTGGTGGCCCCTGTGTGTGGCTCGGACTATTCCACCTACAGCAACGAGTGCGAGCTGGAGAAAGCCCAGTGCAACCAGCAGAGGCGGATCAAAGTCATCAGCAAGGGGGCATGCGGTGAGTTGAGCCAAGGACACGCATGAGCCCTGGCAAGGCAAGATGGGCATCCATGTACCAGCCTCTTCCTGACGCTCTGGCATCAGCGACATTCTTAAAGGGAGGCAGCCGTTTGCATTCTGTAGCTTGGAGAGGGTGGGGGCTGTGAACGGTCACCACAAGTCCTCAAACGCTGTCAAAGCATTGTAGGGTGCCGGGGAGGATGGAGAAGGAGAGAGACTCCCAAGACTGGAAGCAGGGTATCCAAGGAAAAGGATTTGGTGCCAGCACCATCCCTGGCATACAGACTGCGATCCAGAATGTAGAATCCTTTGTCCACCACCGGGGCAGGATGCAGACACTCTTGAATGGCGCACGGCGACTCTCCGAAACAGTCTAGGTTAAGGTGGCTCCCTTGTGCCATGGAGTAGGTAGAGAACATCTGGGAGGAAGAAGGCAATAACCTGGCCAGGGCACCAGGGTTAACATGCCCCTGGGCTTGTGAAAAGGAGCTGTGGTTTCTTTAAAGATCACAAGCGGATAAGCTGTAGGTTTTACATCTTGTTCCAAAGATGCTACCTCCAGCAGCACAGCACCCCCAAATGCCACTCTGAGGTATCAGGCCTGAGGGCAGGGGGCCATTCAGGGTATGGCTACACTGCAAACAAAACCCGGTGTCTCGGAGCCAGGTCAGCTGACTCCGGCTCGCGGGGCTCCGGCTGCAGAGCTAAAAACAGCAGTGTAGATGTTCTCGCTCAGGCTCTGAAACCCAGTGAGTGGGGAGAGTCCGGGACCCCAGGGTCAAGCCCGAGCCTGACCGTCTACGCTGCTATTTTTGACCCATAGCACGAGCCTCATGAGCCTGAGTCAGCTGATCCAGACCCCATAGCTCGCAGTGTAGATGGCTCCTTAGTGATTCGCTAACCCCCACTACCTGACCACTCAGCCTGAGGCTGGCTTTACTAATGCCTCTTCCACTTCCCCTCGGTGCCGGTGTCCCTCGGTGCTAGGGAGAAGATGCCCCACCAGCTTTTGTCATCCCATAAAGCATGAGAGCCTCCACCAAGCAGTGAAAGTGAAGAAAATCTCTTTCAGCCCTGCCTGTAACACTCCTCACCCATAGGGCTCTAAGCCCTTTCAAACATCATTATCTTCATTTAGCAAACAGGCAAACTGAGGCACAGGGAGGTGAAGTAACTTGGCCAGGGTCATGCAGCTGCTCAGTGGCAGAACCAGGAACAAAACTCATCTAAGGCCAGGATTCTAACCACTAGGCAACACTGCCCCCAGAAGCAAGAACTGTTCACCTGCTCCGGAGAGCCAATGTGACAGATTAGCCCCCACACACATCTAAGTGAGCCCCTTCCTCGGGGATGGAGATTTTTCCAGGAGGCCAGGTGCATGAGGCTAATAAAGGCCCTTCCCTGGGCTGGCATGCACCAGCTGCGAACGAGGAGCTGTGTAAATGAGCCCCTCGTCTCCTCGTCTCAGAGTAAATTAACTTGACCTTTCCCGAGCGCGGCTCTCTGGCTCACAATAAATCTGCACCCAGCATTCCTGCCGGGGCCCGCATCAGAAGCGAGAGTGCGCCGAGTGATTTATTTAAAATAATAATCATAAAAAAAGTGACAAATTAAAAGAAAAAAAGAAAAAAGCTGACAAATAAATTTGGGCCCATCCCTGTCAGCGAGGAAATTGCTCCTTGAGCTCTTCCTCCAATTACATTGTGCTGGCGGTACCTTGAGGATCCCTGTTTTGCTTGTTTGCTGGAGCTAGAGTCTCCCAGAGCTTGGGCTTCGAATAGAGATCGCAGTGCGGGGAGCTAGGGGAATTGGGAGTGGGAGGCTGGGAAATAGAGATTTGTCTGAAGCGTCAGCTGGCTGGGCGAGGGCTTCCCCTTCTTTGTCTCCCCTGGATTTAGGGACTGAGTCTGCAAACAGCTGAGCACCCTCCGCTCCTGTTGATTTCAGGAACGGATGTGCAGCATCTTGCAACATCAGGCCTGTAGGGCCTGATCCCAAGTCCAACTGAAGCCAATGGCGAGACGTTGGTTGACATTGGTCGGTTTTGGAGCAGTCCCCGCAGGCTCGATCCAGGGAGAGGCTGCACAGTCTGGCCTGGATCCAGCCAAGCCCTGAGGCAAATGCTTCACTTTACGCACGTGAGCAGCCACATTGAGTTCAGCGGCATTACTCACCTGCAGAAAGCGAAGTGCATAGAATATCAGGGTTGGAAGGGACCTCAGGAGGTCATCTAGTCCAACCCCCCTGCTCAAAGCAGGACCAAATCCCCAGTTTTAGTCCCAGATCCCTAAATGGTCCCCTCAAGGATTGAATTCACAACCCTGGGTTTAGCAGGCCAATGCTCAAACCACTGAGCTATCCCCCCTGCATATTTCAGCGCTTCACTGGATCAGGTACTCGGCATCTTGCCAGACTCTGTCCCTAGCTAGAGCATGATGGACAGTTCAGAGCCAAGTGGAGACAAAGTCACTCTGTACTGTAATGACAGTGAGGGAAAGTCTGGGCAACTGCAGGGCTTTATTACTGATGAGTCCCACCAATGACGGTCCGAGGCCCCACATCAGATCTGGCGCCTTTCAGCATGCCGGGTTCACACGTGGATTGTGGCTCTCAACCTTTCCAGACTGCTGTACCCCGTTCAGGAGTCTGATTGGTCTTGCGTACCCCCAAGTCTCACCTCACTTAAAAACAATTTGCTTTCAAAATCGGCCACAAAATACATAAGTGTCACAGCACACTAGTACTGACAAATTGCTCCCTTTCTCATTTTTACCATATAATTCTAAAATACATCAACTGGAACATAAATATTATACTTACATTTCAGTATATAGAGAAGCATAAAAATTGTCTGTATAAAAGTGTAATTTGGATTGACTTTGCTAGTGCTTTTTATGTAGCCTGTTGTAAAACTAGGCAAATATCTAGAGGAGCTGATGTACCCCCTGGAAGACCTCTGAGTACCCCCAGATGTACACATACCCCTGGTTGAGAACTGGTCACTGTATGATATGTGAGGAGTGCATAGCACACAATTAACCAGGCATGACTCTTGTGAAGCCTTGAATAACTGATCCTTGCTTCACCTCGCTGTGATCATGTGGTTGCCAAAAGCTTTGGTGGTGCGATAAAATGGCCAGTGACACTTGTACGCTGCTCCGCCAGCCAGCCGATCTTAAGGATCTAGCTAGATTTCGATCAGGGGGCACGTGATCTGCAAGAAGGCGACGCCCCGGTGGGATTTGCCTGGATTCGGATGTTGATGACGATCACCTGTCTGCGTCCCTCATGCTCATGCAGGGATAGGTTAGGCCCTCGCGTGGCCAGAGCAGTGGGGGGAGCTGAAATGCAAATGTCCCCTGCACCGGCCCTGTCGGAGCTGGGCTGGATTTCGGCCCTTGCTGCTCTGCCTTCCACCTGGTATCCGACTCACCACCCGCAGACCCCAGGACTCCGAGGGCAGGATGCTCCGTTTTGTTGTGGGAGGAGAATGATTCGTGTAGACTGACCAGACAGCAAGTGTGAAAAATTAGGATGGGGGTGGGTGGTAATAGGAGCCCATATAAGAAAAAGACCCAAAAATCAGGACTGTCCCTATAAAACTGGGACATCTGGTCACTCTAGATTCGTGTGAAAGCCCTGAACTTAACAGAGGGCTGTCCGGGCTGCTGCTGGCTGAGGGCCCCACTGAGCAAGGAGCGTGCAGTCCAGGATGCCGTGTGCTGCGCCTGCCTTTGTCCTCAACCGGGCAGGGGGGAAGGATCGGGGCCCCCCCGTCTCATCCTTGTGAGACCTGCCCGGGTGTGGTGGGGGAGGCCGTGAGAAGAGGAGGAGGCTGGAAAGTGAAGGGACGCGGGGCAGGGGCTGTGCCGCGTTCACGCAGCAGTGCCGTGTCTCTTGTCTCTCCAGGCTCCAAGGACCCCTGCGCAGAGGTGACGTGCAGCTTCGGCAGCACCTGTGCCCGCTCCACGGACGGCCAGGCGGCCAAGTGCATCTGCCCATCCTCATGCGGCGGCACGGCCGAGAGCACGGTGTGCGGCAGCGACGGCAAGGACTACCGCAGCGAGTGCCTGCTCAACAAGCACGCCTGCGACAAGCAGGAGAACGTCTTCAAGAAGTTGGACGGGCCCTGCGGTGAGTCGCCCGCCTGCGCCGGGGGAGCCCGCCAGCTCCAGCTCGGGGTGGGGGGGGAGAGGCACTTCTGAAGGCCCCCTCTCACTCAGTGCTGGGCCAGCCGGCTAGCAGCCCTCCAAGCTGCAGGCAGGAGTGTGTGCTGGGCTCTAACGATGGGAATTAAAGCACCGGGAGGGGGCTGTGAGGATGCCTAGAGCCGCAGGGTGGCAGTGGGCTAACACAGCTGCGTCTGGTGGCCTGAGCCGCCTTCGGTTTTACTGGTGTCGGGAATCAGCAGGAAATGCTTCGGTGTTCAGGCCTGACCCCCTTGGAAATGCTGGGGGAGGGAATCGGGCCACCGCATGGTACAGGCCAAAGCACAGTGGGGCGATTCCTCTCTTTTGGGGCTTCAGAGAGCGGTCTAAGCAGCAGGGAACAGGAAAAGCCCCGGGCAAAACAATCGCGCCCAGCATCCAGTCTGTTCAGCCACACCCTGCCATCTGAAGTTACTGCCTCTTCGAGTTTCTACTGGGCCTTCAGTTCCTTTCCAAGGGCTTGCCGGGGGGGCAGCCTGGCACCGGGGCTGGGAGGAGGGGGTACCTGACTGATGGGGAAATGGGGTCTGGGCAGGAGGAGACCGCTCTCTAGTTTGTGAGCTGGGACAGGGAGAAGCCCAGCCTCCAGCTGAGACTGTGGCTTCCCTAGGAGCATCTGAGGACCAGAGCCACAGCAGTGGTTTCCCCAGAGCAGCGGTTGGGGGCTCCCCATTACAAGAGCTGGGACAGTGGTTTATACCGGAAGAGCTCCTCTTTCTCCCCTTCTCATGCCTGGTCCATCTGGCTTGGGAAGGAGTCAGGCTTCACAGCGGCTCATACAGAGCTTCAGTCCCTCATGGCTGGGCACACAGGCCTATCGCGAATGATCTGGAAAGTGGCTGCAGCCTCTGACCCCCCGTTTCCCCCCTGCCCTGAATTGGCTGCAGGCCTCTCCTGCCAAACTGCATCTCCAGCAGCCTAGGTGACAGGCCTTGAAGAAACAGGTCACTTCCCCTCATGAAAGGAACCCATCGGTCACCTAGAGTGACACCGATCCCCGGGGAGTACGTCTTGCCCTGTCACTTCCCAGGACAGCTTCTGTCGCGTTTAATTACCTCTGTGCAGCTTTGCGATTAAAAGTGACCATATTCATTAGGAAAAGCACCAGGTTGGTAGGGACACGTGCCAGATACCCTGTCTGTGGTGTGGGGAGGCTAGACTCCAGGAGAGCTGTTCATTTCTGCAGTCCACCAAGTTGCCGTGATGTCACAAAATCACCCCAAGCAGGGGCAGGAGGCTACAAGGGGCCAGGGAACACTCTCCAGACGGCACCTGGAAGCTGTGTTCGGCTCTGGACAGCTGAGCATTAGAAGGAGCTGGCGAAATGGAAGGGAATTCAGAGAAGAGGAACACGAGCGATTAAAGGGCTGGATGGGCTGGCGTAGGAGGAAAGAGAAAAACTAGGAGCCAGTGCCGCAAGGTCATGATTGACTTCAGCCCCAACCAGTTCCCTGGCACTCAGCCCCTGGCAGGATTGAGCCCTAAAGGAGCAGACCTGTCTGCAGGTGCTTCGAGGTGTGTAAACCCCCAGGGGACTTTAGGGTGGGTGAGAAGTAACACGATGCAGTTGAGCAAAGTAAGCATTCAGGCTGAGTGCCGGGAACCGGTTCCTCAAAGCGAAAGCCGCTGAGCAGTGAAACCAGTGTCCAAGGGCAGCAGGAGGCAATTTCGGACAGGGGAGGCAGGATATTCACAAACCTTTTCGTCACGGGGGCCACACCTGAACAGAGGAGTCTTGTTTCCCTGCCTGCGGGCCACGCAGCTAGAACACCCCGCGGCAGCGAGTCTCCGAGCTCGGCTCAGCTGACTTGGGCTTGTGGCACTCGCATGGCGGGGCTGAAATGATCAGTGTAGACGTTCAGGCTCCGAGGCCCTCCCCGCCCCCACCAGGTTCAGACCCGGGATTGCAGCCCAAGCCCGAATGTCGACGCTGCTATTTGGAGCCCCGCAGCACTAGCCCATGTCAGTCAACCCGGGTGGGTCTTTATTTTGCTATGTAGACGTACCCCTAGTCACCATCCTGGGAACCCCACCTCCCTTCCTTTGCACAACCCCCTTGCATGCCAGCGGCAGCTACTGCGATTGCTTACCTGGAAAAGTAACACTAGGGCCCCGATCCAAATCCCGTCGAGTCCTTCCACTGACCCGGATGAGGTTTGGATCCAGCCGTAGAGGAAACAGGGGAGTTAGGATCTGGAAAGAAAGCAGAAGGAGAAGCTAGCGTCATGGGACTATCCAGCTCCTTACAGATCCCCAGTCAGTGCTCTGTGGTCTTTGAAGCATGGTCTGGGAACCATCGCTGTGGGGGGCCATCCTGCATTGGGGGCTGGTGGGGAACAGGCTGGAGGGGACCAAATACCCTGGCACCCACTTAATCTCTGTGCTGACTAAAATGGACCAAGCAAAGAGCTGAGCTGCAGCTCTGTATTGGGCCAGCTCTGGGGAAGGGCGTGGGGGTTCTCCCAGAAGGCAGGGGAATGTGTTACTACTGGGTTTCGCCCCTTGGCATGCCAGAGCCTCGGGGGGATTGTAGGGCATGCAGGGATTTCAGTATGTTCAGATTAAAAGGGGAGAAAAATTCAATCCTGTGTCTACAATTACGGCTGAAAATGCCTCTGTGCTGTCCAGGTATTTCCACTTGGCAAAAAAACAAAAAGGAGGTGGGGGGACTAAAAGGCCCAGGACTTGAGAAGGGATTAGCATATAGATGGTGCCTGTTTTGCACGTGTATTTACTATGCTAATGTGAGCACGGATCGGTGGCGAAGGTGATCCAGATAAGCCTGGATTATGTCAGGGGGGAAGGCAGCGTGTAGCCTGTCCTGTCCTCAGGGATCTTCCCTCACAGGCCTGGATTTCCCAACCCAGCCACCCAGGGCAGGGAGTAGATGGGAAGGTTGTAAAACTGAGCAGGCCCCCAGGGAGCAAGTGCCCCTAGCAGCTCAGAGCACCTCAGGAGCAGGTGAGAAAGACGCCGCCAGGGATGGTCAAGCCTGCCTCTGCTGGGAGGCTGGATGCACGTGCTCTTCAGGTCCCTTCCAGTGTGGTTCTATGGTGTGTGTTGCCCAGGAGAAGACCCATGGGCATATTAGGGAACCATATTAGCCTGGCTCTAGAGGGAGTCCTGTCTGCCTTGGCTAAAAGGATAGAAGACTTCTCCCCGAGAGGGGCAGCTCTCCCCACCCGTGGTGTGTGGGGGAAAGTGTTGGGAGGTTGAGCCTTGAGCTCCCAAAGCTCCTCTCACAGTTGAAATACATTTGATCTCAGCCTTGTCTTAGTGGTCATCTGACTGGGTCTTCGTGGTCATCCCACTAGTGGGTAGGGCTGGGATGTCAACAGGCTCTACAGCCAGGTGGGGATCAAGTGGCACCAGCAGAGTTGCCACTTTCGGTTGGACATGTTCCTGGAGGTTCCACCACAAGACGTAATCTAATTTCTGGAGACTCCTGGACAATCCTGGAGGGTGGCCAACCCTAGCTGTTTGTGGGGCAGAAGAGAGAGCTGCAGGCCAGGGTTCAGGTGCATTGGCAGGGCTGTCAGGGGGGGCGGGTTAGACCATCCTGGCTCACCTTGGTGTTACTCAAGTCTCACTTGCTTTTGCACATACTCCTGGCTCTGAGTGACTGGGACAGTGACTGTCTGAGCCGAACCCTCAGCCCCTGAATTTGTCAGCAAAGCTTTCTTGTCAGCATGAATCCCCAGGCTCTCTCCATCTGGAGACGGGGTCTTACTTCAACAGAGCCTTGTTGATACCAAGAGAGAAGGGAGCACCAGTGCAGCGAAGAGCTGGCCTGGGATGTGATGGGGCCAGGATTAGAATGGCCTGACCCTGTTGGGCGTGGACTGCCCCTGGAGATGACTGTGCTGGTCTGAGAGCTCCCCTCTCCTTTGCCCTCTGTTCTGTGCACAGACCCCTGCAGGAGCACTCTCAACGACATGAACCGGGTGTGCCGGGTGAACCCCCGCACTCGCAGAGCAGACCTGCTCTCCCGGCCTGAAAACTGCCCTCCGAAGAGGGACCCGGTGTGTGGCGACGACGGGGTGACCTACGACAACGAGTGCATCATGGGGCGGTCGGGCGCCATCCGGGGGCTGGAGATCCAGAAGGTGCGTTCGGGGCACTGCCAGCCTCAGGGTAAGTACCTCTCAGCGACTTGCCTGACAGCAGGGAGCTCGGGTTACAGGGTGCCTGTTTCCTCCCCTGGGGTGCCCCACCAACGGGTGCTGCCGAGGGGAATGAGACGCTCTCCTGCCCCAGCTAAACCTGCTGGACTTGGACAGGGAAGCTGCCCCTTCTCAGCCTGGCCCCACCTTTGTCATCTGGCTCCATTGACCACGCGAAGAATCCGGTGTTGGTCACTACTAGAGGCAGGGGCCAGGTGGTCCCAGACTGGGTAGGGAATCCGGTGTTCTGGTGACCCTGGCACTATGGACAGCAGAGAAGACTCAATAATCCTGGAGGGTGGGGAGGGGACTGTTGCTTCCAAATCTGCTCGTCCGTCCATTAGCGGGAGCTGGGCTGTACCCAGGCGTATTGACCTGAACGCCCCTCAGCCTGTTCCCCACCGGAGTCCCCTTGGCCCCAGGCCCCCGCCCATTGCTGCCCCCCAAAGTTGGGAGCCCTGCTAGGAGCTCAACGCCAACAAGCCCGACTCCTGCGTCCCAGCCGCAGGGTGTAAGTGGTGCCTTCCTCTTTCCGTTCCAGACAAGTGCCAGGCTGAGTGCAAGTTCAACGCCGTGTGCCTCAACCGCCGCGGCACCGCCCGCTGCTCCTGCGACCGCATCACCTGCGACGGCGCCTACCGGCCCGTCTGCGCCAGGGACAGCCGGACCTACAGCAACGACTGCGAGCGCCAGAAGGCGGAGTGCCAGCAGAAAGCCGCCATCCCCGTGAAGCATGAGGGCCCTTGTGGTAAGCGGGACCGCCGGTTGTCCTTGTGCATCTCCCCCGCCTCCTTTGCTACCCACCCCCAGCAGGAAAATGCCCCACGCCCCTTCCGGCTTTCACACATAACAGGGCAGAGGAGGAGCCGTGCTGTCCAGACGCCAGGGGTAAGTCGTGTCCATGTCCCTGTAGCCAGTAGGCGGCCCCTCTTCCCCTTCATGACCTACAGGCGGGTAAGATCCATCCCCTCCTCCTCTTCTTCCTTTTGCCTGATCCCAAGTACCATCTGTCTCTCTCCTCTCTCTCCGTTGCTGCCGTTTCTCTCTCCCTCTCTGCTCCGGTGTCGTCTGCGTCCGATGTGTCCTGTAACGGAGGGGAAAAAGTGCTTTGGACAATAATAACAAGACGAAGCATCTTGAGTGTTCGGTCCATGTCCCACATCCATCTGCTCCCTGCCAGGCACACACGCTGTATCACCTAACTCGGAAGCAGCTCTCATTGCCCATCCCGCCTCCTGGGTAGTGCCAGTCTCCCAAGTCCCTTTCATTGCCCTCGCCATGCTTTCCAGCCTTTCTCAGTTCTAGGTGCCCGCCGTAAGGAACTCTTCCCTGTGCTGCTCCTCTCTGATGGTCTCATCTGTGTTTGTCTCATCTCTGGGCAGGAGCTGTGGGGGGGTGGATCTTTTGAACTTCTGCTGAAGGCTATTTTAAGAGATCTGGGTTGTGGGATAGGATGGGGGCCTGGGTTTCTATGGCAGTGGAAGCCACCGGTTATGAAATTCAGCGGTTGCCCAGGAAACAGGATGGGCTAAGCACAGGCAGCCCGCCGACCGGCATCGAGTGGAAGACTTGCTGATCTCAGGTTGTATCTTCAAACTACTCTTGTATCGTGTCAAACCTTCTGAGAAGAGTCTTAGATGAACCGCACTTTTCCGGGACTGTTTGGCTGGCTTTGCCCTCCTGGTGCCAGAGTCTCAATATTACCAACCCTGCCAGCTTAAAAAACATTTGTCACTCATCAGATTGGCATAATGGAATCATGGCATTTTTTTTTAACTACACTTGGAGGTCATTTCTGGTTGTTGAACCATTAGGAGTCACTTTTTCAAGTTTTTCTCTGCACCCACGAAGGCTAGAAACTTGCTTTTCTTTTCCGAGTGAACTTATAGATTCTCATGTATTCAGAGGACTCCAAGAGTTGGGGTTTTAGGTAAAACAGCAACTACGGCAAGACTTGTGATAAAATTGTGAAAGTCAGCAGCCCTAGACTTTGTTTTCGTTCCTCAAGCTATATCCCTTCCTTCCCCTGTTGGGCTGCTTCTCAGGTTCCGTTCCTTGGGTTCCAAAGCCCATTGAAGAGAGTTGAAGTCTTTCCACTGATTCCAATGGGCTTGGAATCAAACCCTAATATCTCAGCCCTTCGGAAAATCCAGCCCTATATCTCTGTTAGGGTGTAAATCTGAAGCAGCTCTGCTAGCTTCAGTGGAGTCACTCCAGATTTACACCACCATCAATGAGAGCAGGATCTGGCAACAAGGCATCTCGGCATGTCTGTTCCTTGCTGGCTCCTGGAAACAAATGTTTGGCAGATTCTGCAATTCTTGTCTCAACCCTGCCCTATCCCATACAGGGCAGCTTCTCTCCTCCTCCTGTTTTGATTCTCCTTCATTTGATGGCTTTCCCTTTCCTCCTCTCCCTGCAGGCCGTGCAGCCAGCCAGGAGAGCAGGCCCACACACTGTTCCTTTCAAGAGCATGTGCTCGTGGGATGGAAAGTAAATAAAATCCAGGGTGAAGCAGAGTTTGATGCTTGCTCAGTTCATGTGACAGCTCAGTTCTGCCTCCTAGCAAACCACCATGCAGTGCAGTCATGCCAGAGGCCTTCTCCTCCCATGTCAGCCTACTCCTTCCCCCAGCTGCCACCTGCCCTGTGCGATCTGGAGACTTCCGCCTCCAGGTTACCAGTTCAAACCCAGCACCAGACCAGAAGTGACCTGCATAGAATGGGGTTGCGATCTCAGTGCAGTCTTGGCTAGGCACCCGTCCGCCACACAAAAGCACGCTTACCGACATGAACTTTTCCTTTCTGACAGGCTGGCCAAGGAGGCTGTAGTGCAGGACAGGGCTTAGGGAGACATTGTGAGGTGACACTAAGCATGAGAGCTGAAGCAGAGTTGGATGCTTCGTAGGCCAAGACATGGAGATTTAGGTCCATGTGATCACTCAGTTCTGCTCCAGAAGGGAGCTAGAGATCCAGGCTCTGTGTCTAGCAGCCTCCATAAAGAATCTGTAGATTCATTCTGCCCGAGTCCTGCCTCTTCTCCGCAGCGTGGGACACTGCAGGGACGTAGAGATGGGGTCCCGCCCAGTCAGGGTGGAGGCGCATTGAGGGGCAGTGTGGGGGAAGCTGGCTACACGCTGTCTGTACTGGATCTGCTCTGCAGAGAAAGAGGCACTAAGGAAATTCCTCCATGGGCCCCCACCCACCTGTATGTCCCTATTACAATCTCTGATGTTCCCTCCTGTCTCCACTATAGGGAGCAAGGGGGAGACCTCAGGGATCTAGAGCATCCCTTCCCCTGGGAGGGCCCAGGTTGGGGCAGGGAATAGGAACCTCCCTGCAGAAATCCGGTGGGGGGGGGTCTCCTTTTACAGCAAGGTGGAAGCTGATGGTACCAGCCCAAAGTGGGGGATTTAGGGTGCGTGAGTCCAGCCGTATGCCCTGCTGTGCATATCAAAGCCCCTTCGGGGTTGCCTACAAACTCTCAAGCTTCTGGAGGAAGATTGCTGCTGATAGCCAGCGTCTAGTGAAGAAGATTTAGCGTAACTAGAGCCTATGGAGGGGAAGGAAATGAAAGGCAGTCTATTAACATGGCAACACGATGCTTTAATCTTTCACAGATACCTGCCTAATGAACTCTCAGCCCCGCAGCTCGCTCTTCTCCAGCAGCCAGGGAAGGAAACAAAATAGCCCAATCTGCCCGTCAACGGGTTATTTTTTTAAGTTCTTTTCTGCTTTCAAACAAGGGTGGTAGGAGCTGAAAGCCGCCTCTAGGTGAGGGGAGATGGGAGAGGGGGTTAGGAATTTGGGAGAGGCAGGGTGTGATGGGGGCAGAGGGAAGGTCTCTGTAGTTGTGTCTGTCTGTTTTCCTCCTCCTCCTTTTCTTTCTTTCTCTCTTTCTCTTTCTTTCTCTCTTTGTCTTGTGTTTTACAGCATTGCCTGTTTGGAGAAAGGACGTGCGTCTGCACAGTACCCTACCGCTCCCAACCGGGATGTCTCTGCTCAGAGGTCTGCTTTCTACCTTTCTCCTTAGCCAACGGCATTCCCTAAGATGTCGATCTCTCTCTCCTCTCCCCTTCACTATCCTCTTCCCTGGCCTTAGTTAAAAGCCCTTGGGATGGAAAGATTCCCACATTTTTTTGCCAATCCACCCACTTCCTGCCTGGAATGAAAGTGCCTTGCAGTGTAATGGGGTATTTTTAATGCTTGCTCCAGTTTGCATCTCCTTCTCTGCAATGGACGTGGGTTGCGGGGTGGCCACACAACTGCAGGCTCTGTTGTGGGCAGCTGCTGTTTTGCCTGACCATCCGTGTGAGCTGAGAACCCTGTTCCCCTTCTCAAGCTACCTGGGTGCCTCTTTCCGGCTGATGAGTCAATTCGGGCTGCTCCTGGTTGATTTTTCTGTTGCTCAGGCATGGTCGCGGACTCCTGGCTGCTCGAGATTGCCGTGCTTCCCCCGTCCCCCTCCTTAGCGCGTGTTTGTGTGTGCGTGCGTGTACGCGCCAGGCTTGCCTGGGTCAGCTCAGGGCGTGGAAAGGAGTGAGCGTGCTGCATGGTGTCGGCCTGAATATGAAAACTCCCCGCCCGCCTCCCGACGCACGTTGCAACGTGTTGATTTTTAGATCCTCCTTCAGTCTGGTGAAGGAGCCTTCTCCTGTCGTGGGTTTCTCCCTGGCAGCACACCATCATAGCACCTCGGTAGATGGCAGCCCAGCCTGCTGGCAGGGGGTTGCGTCGAAACTCCTCGGATGCTGCAAAGACAGGCAGGGAGTGCAGTCGGTCAGAGCAGCGGACTCGGAGGCAGGTCTCCCAGGAGCCATTTACTCCTTGACAGTTTTTCAAAAGAGCTCAGCTCCCCTCTGGGCACCACAGAAGGTGTCCAGGTTTCTGCAGAGCGCAGAGTCCCGTGATTGACAACATGGTCCCTTGAGATATGGCCCAACCTGTCAACTGGAGATGTGGATTCTCAAGTGATGGTGGAGGTTGGGGGGGTGGGGGAGTCATAATTACCTATTGATAACACACTCCGAGGCCCTTGGATGGAAGGGGCTATGGAAGTGTCATCTTCTGCTCCCATTGAAACCAATGGCAAAACACCTACAGTCTTCAGTGGGGGCCCGGGGGTGGGAGGGAAACGCTGCCAGCCTGAGGATCAAACTGCCAGGGGAACCTCGTTTACTGCACCAATGCAGCTCTGAATCGCTAGAGGGGTGAGAAATGTCAGAGCAGCTGTGTCTCTCAGCTCCAGGCCTGGGATCCTCCCATCCAGCCGCTCCCCGTTCAGCCTGATTGTGCTGGGCAGAGGCTGTTTCTCCGTCTCTGCCCGCTGCCTCTGCGCGACTCCAGGGCGCAGTTATGGGAAGCGTGTCTTTAAAAACGAGAAAGCAAAGCCGGAGATGTCAGCAGGCCCACAGAGAGGTGCCAGCACCCCGTGGGGGAAGCTCGGAAACCGTCTGGCTGCAGGAAGAATTGGGGGTAGGGGGGTGGGGGATGGATTGGGGGGCGAGTGAGTATTAAAGAGAGGGAGATGAGCCTTGGCTGACTCTCCTGCGCCCCAGCCCTTCGATCTCAATCCCGACTTGGCAGTCGTCTCCCTCGCAGGCCTGGAACCGAGCAACACCCCAGACGTGGGGACCCTCTCTCGTCGGGTCCCATGTCAGGGACTCCTCCATTCCTGCTCCTTCTCCACTGCTGGATCCAGGAGCATCTGCCTGGGGCAAGCTTGGCTTCTTGAGAGGCAGGATCTCTCCATGGTGCTGGTGGGACGCAGGCAGCAGCAGGGGCCCATGCACTGAATGGCACACACCTGGTCCTGTCACTCTGACCCATGTACCCCCCCCCCCCGCCCCCTGGCTTTGTACAGAGGCTTTGTACAGAGGGTTCAATTTCCCATCAGTCAGAAAGCGGGGGGCCCGGCAGGCTGTCTCCAGGTGGAACCCGTCCCAGCTCTCCATGCAGAGTTTGCCTTTCACACCCTGCGCTGGTTCGTGGCTGGGCTGTTCTCGCGGCGTGTTCGTTTTGGTTGGCTCTGTCTCGGTGCGTGACCTGTTGCATCCAGCTGGCTTTTGCTGCCTTGCGTTTCCCCGCTGGCTTGTCGCCACATCTCCTTTTCAGGGTTTCACACCCAGTTTCTTTCTTCTCTTTCCCCTCCCCTCGCTGCCCAGGGCGGTTGTTTGAGTATCTTGGCGCGCCCCCTTGGCTGGACTGCCGGCTCTCCCCCAGCACTTAACACAGTCCTGCCTTGAGCTGCCTGGCCTGGCCTGTAAGCAGCCTAAACCAGAGCGCCAGCTTCTGGGAGGTGAAGGAAATGCAGCCTGCTGTTTGTCCCACTGCCTGCCCATGGGGTTACGATTGGGGATTTCTGCATCGCAGATCTTCCCTTGACAAAAATCTAAATAGAAAAGTCCCGGGGGCAGGCGACCATGCTGTCTGCAGTGGAACAGGGATGCTGGGCCCGATTTGCCTCTGTCACTGGTGCAAACCAGGAGTCACTCCACCGGAGCCAGTGAGTTGCCCTGGTGCAGGGACGGCACAGGTGAAAGAATAGTCGGGCTCGGTGCACTCTGCATCTGCATGGGCTCGGCACCCCATCTCCACTCGCAGCACGACACGCAGCTGCCTGGAGATCCCGCAGACTGGCGAGAGATGTACTGGCCTCTCCTCCTGCCCTGCTCATTGGGCAGAGTCCGGAGGGATGCCCTTCACGCTTTGCATTGGCTAACAATGCTCCAGGGAAGCCTCGGTGCCTACTAGGGTGAGTCGGTTTGGCCCGCCCCAGGCCCCCTGCTGCACGTGTTTCTGGCATTTTAACCTGGGCTAGTGCAGCTCTGCAACGACCTGTACAGGGAGGAGTGAGGGTGATCCTCTCTCCCCAGTTCCCACCACATCCCTGTCCTAATGAAAGGAAGCGGGTGAGAATAAGAAGTAGATGGGAAGAGGGTGGAGCACAGTGTATCAGAGCCCAGTGCAGGTATCGGAGCCATCGCAAGCTAGATCTCTCTACATACCGTCACTGGGGGGATGGTGTTGGTGCGAGGGAGGGGGTGTGTGTGTGTGTTGGTGTGAGGGAGGGGAGGTGTGTGTCTGCGTGTGTGTCTTGGCGTGAGGGATAGTGGGTATATCTGTGTGTGTTGGTGTGGAGGATGGGCTGTGTGTGTGTGTACTAGTGCAAGGGTTGGGGAGTGTGTGTGCGCGCGCTGGTGCGAGGGATGGGCTGTGTGTGTGTGTGTGTGTGCTGGTGCGAGGGATGGGCTGTGTGTGTGTGTGTGTGTGCTGGTGCGAGGGATGGGCTGTGTGTGTGTGTGTGCTGGTGTAAGAGTTGGGGTGTGTGTGTGTGTGTGTGTGCTGGTGCGAGGGATGGGCTGTGTGTGTGTGTGTGTGCTGGTGCGAGGGATGGGCTGTGTGTGTGTGTGTGTGTGCTGGTGTAAGAGTTGGGGTGTGTGTGTATGTGTGTGTGCTGGTGCGAGGGATGGGCTGTGTGTGTGTGTGTGTGCTGGTGCGAGGGATGGGCTGTGTGTGTGTGTGTGTGTGTGCTGGTGTAAGAGTTGGGGTGTGTGTGTATGTGTGTGTGCTGGTGTGAGGGATGGGCTCTGTGTGTGTGTGTGCGCGCGCTGGTGCGAGGGATGGGCTGTGTGTGTGTGTGTGTGCTGGTGTAAGAGTTGGGGTGTGTGTGTATGTGTGTGTGCTGGTGCGAGGGATGGGCTCTGTGTGTGTGTGTGCGCGCGCTGGTGCGAGGGATGGGCTGTGTGTGTGTGTGCTGGTGCGAGGGATGGGCTGTGTGTGTGTGTGTGTGTGTGCTGGTGCGAGGGATGGGCTGTGTGTGTGTGTGTGTGTGCTGGTGCGAGGGATGGGCTGTGTGTGTGTGTGTGTGTGCTGGTGCGAGGGATGGGCTGTGTGTGTGTGTGTGTGTGTGTGTGTGCTGGTGTAAGAGTTGGGGTGTGTGTGTATGTGTGTGTGCTGGTGCGAGGGATGGGCTCTGTGTGTGTGTGTGCGCGCGCTGGTGCGAGGGATGGGCTGTGTGTGTGTGTGCTGGTGCGAGGGATGGGCTGTGTGTGTGTGTGTGTGTGTGCTGGTGCGAGGGATGGGCTGTGTGTGTGTGTGTGTGTGCTGGTGCGAGGGATGGGCTGTGTGTGTGTGTGTGTGTGCTGGTGCGAGGGATGGGCTGTGTGTGTGTGTGTGTGTGTGTGTGTGCTGGTGTAAGAGTTGGGGTGTGTGTGTATGTGTGTGTGCTGGTGCGAGGGATGGGTTTCACTTGAAGGTATAAGGCTTTTAGCAGGATGGATTTTGCTCCGCCCTGACTTTCAGACTGTTATGGTCCCTCTCAGCATCTGGGATCCCCGTCCTCCTGTCTTGTTGTGATCTGCACAGTGGCGATAACAGAGGGAGAGTTGAGGTCGACCAGGGCCCTGTCCTGGGAGGAGGATCTTCTGCTGCTCTATGGGACAGGCACCAGACCTGGACCGCCAGGGTGGCATGTGATCTCAAGGGGGGTGGCAGGGGCACCGTGTGTTTGTGACACCATCATAACTTCCTCCGCCCAGGGGCAGCGCGGTCCTGGCGGGGGCCGGCACCCGGGCATTGTTCTTTGCCTGCCCACTCCCTGCCGGATGGGGAGTTGCTGCGGCAGGGGGAGTGGCTGATGTGTGGCTTTCTCTCTCCTGCCCCCACGCAGACCTGGGCATGCCCAGCCCGTGCCTGAGCGTGGCGTGCACCTTCGGGGCCACCTGCGTGGTGAAGAACCGGGAGGCGGTGTGCGAATGCCAGCAGGTGTGCCTTAGCCGCTATGACCCCGTCTGCGGCAGCGACAACCGCACCTACGGCAACCCCTGCGAGCTGGACGCCATGGCCTGCGTCCTCCGGAAGGAGATCAAAGTGAAGCACAAAGGGCCTTGCGGTGAGTGGGGCGGGGCTCCGTGGAAGGAGAACCACGAAGCCGGGAGGGCTCAGAACTGGCTGGCGGGGCGGGTTATGGAGACACAGAGCAAGTACCCCCCTTCCCCCCATATGCTCCCCACCCAAGTCAGGCAGACTTTTCCACCCAGCCCCGGCCTGTCTCCTCCACCCCCAAGTCCTTGATCTGCTGCAGGGCAGCCCCTTCTCATCCCACACCACCCCGGCAGGCAATGGGACTTTCCGCTCCACCGAGCCACAGGACCTGAATGGCATCCCACCAGAATCTGCCCTTTTCGCCGGCCTTGGTGGCAAAGGGAGGGGCCCGGTGGCTGCCCCTTCCAAGCAGGCCTGCGGATAGACTGCAGCCCCACCACGCTGTTTGCTTTTGGAGTCTGTAGCTCTAGCTGGCGTGGGGTGAGGTGTTAGGTGACGTGACTGCTGACCCCATGGGATGGCACCTCAGTAACCTATAGGAGCAAAGGGGTCCAGTGAAGAGAGACTCCTGGGCATTTCTCTAACCCCCTGCATCTGGAGCTTGCAACATGCTTTGCAGACACAGAGTGCCCTTAGCTTCCCAACCCCCACAGCGAAGTAGCAGGAGCCTCCTTGTTTTACAGAAGGGAAACTGAGGCAGAGCGCAGGACTGTGACTTGCCCAGGTTCGTGCAGTGAGTCACGGGCAGAGCTGGGGATGGAACCCAGGAGTCCAAACTCCCAGCCCAGCACTCTCACCACTAAACCACTCTGGATCCTAAGGAACACCTTGCTTCCCTTTGGTCCAAGACTTTTTCAGCAAGTTATATTGCTGATTAGAGAGGTTACCCTCGTCCCCGCGGGATGGAATCTCCTGCCTGTCATGGGGATGAAACAAAGTGTTCAGATTGTTCCTTAAAGCACTGAAGCTTTCCCTGTGATCCAGGTATAGTGCCTCCCTACTGTAGAAAGTGCAGAGGGGCTGCTAGTGGTGGACTGAGCTGGGTGGGGATAGGCTGAACACGGGAGGTTGCCCTTGGAAAGAGTGAGTCAATGGGAGCATTGCCTACAGGTAGAATAAGCATTAGGAGTCAGGACTCCTGGGTTCAGTTCCTGATTTTGCCGCTTTGCTTCCCCTGGGTCTCGGTTTCCCCCTCTTGGGTGGCTTGCGAGTCAAACTGAATTGAAAGGTGTTGCACTGAGGTGCGTGGGAAAGACGTGGAATTGGCTGCAGAGCAGGTGGCTGTTCATCAAAGCAGCTACAGTTCCTTGAACATCAAACTGTATCCAGGTTGAATGAAATCTCTGTGCAGCATAAGCCCCCAGCGCTGCCTCTGCGGCGTGCTTTGTGCGGAAATGATCCATTTCTCACCCCAGAAGCGTCTCTCTGGTTTGGGGCATGTGTCTGCGTGTATCTCTCTGTGGCTTGCCATTCCCTGTTCTCCTTGCCAGGCAAGCACTGGCTTACATCATCCACTGCCCACTCAGACCACAGTGAAATCAGCAGCCCCCCCCCCCCCCCCGGCGAGCAGAGAGAATGATGCAGTTCACTGCTTCCGGCTGCTCGGGAAGGTTATTCCTTCACCTTCCAATGGCTTAAAAATAACAAAGTCTCGGCAGAAGGGGTTGATTGGGGGAAAGGAACCAATGTGGGTGGTGGTTTTCCCTTTCTCCCTATAGAAATATGGGGGGGGGGCACTTAGGGGAAATACACACGTAAATGGCTTCTCTGTGCAAAGCCCGCCCTGGTTCCTTTACCAGTCTGATGCAGGACAATTGGCTGCTGCAAGAGTTTGAACAGTGGGAGAGCTGCCCAGGAGTGGCTGGGGTTGAGATGCGGGAGAAGCTATCTGAGCAGCTTGCTCCTCCTTTGTCTCTCTTTTGGAGGTAGCATGGGGGGTGTCCAGATTTAATTACTAAATACATCCCCTCTGCCCCCATTAGAGAGAAACTATCCATCTCACTTGCTCCTCCACCCCTGCTTACACCCTTTATCCAATCAAAAGGCATTTCTCTGCCTTGGGAGGAATAATTGATCACTGTCACTCCATCCACCTGCTGCATCCCACAAAGCCACGTGGCAGAAGGGCTCATAAAGGCCTTTCCTGCACCTTTTGGAATGCACCACAAGAAAAAAACAGGGATGGCTGTCCCTTAATCCTAGCGCTCTATGTCCCTCAGCCGTGATCTGCTCCCTGTTCCAACCCTGCCACCCTACTGAAGTCAGGGAGGTTGCTTAGGCAGGATTTAGCCAACTGTGTTTATGACACACTAGGGTCATCCTGCTTGCAGTCTGTATGCTCCAGGCGTTATCGTGAGCTAATGCCCAGCTATATACTCCGGGACCTGTGGGGGTGGGGCTAGCGGGTATGCAGAGTGCCGCAGCCAAAGTTCAGGCTGACTTTTTAGTTTCTGTTTATAGGATCATGTTGTATCTCTGCGTTATGCAGGAGGGACACTTACTATGATGAAAGGAAATATAATGCTTAGAAAAGAGGGATGTGTTTGCACAGTGCACAGTTCACTCATGGAACTCCCTGCTACAGGATAGCAATGAGTTCCGGAGGCTTCAGAAGCAGATTAGGCATCGATAGGTGCATTAATATCTGCAGTTACCTGAGAGATGATTGTCATGTAAAAGGGATATCAACACCCCTGCTTTAGGGCATAAACAGACCCTGTCTTCCTGGGACTCAGGAAGATATTTCCCTCACATCCATAGATCCTGCCTTCAACTGCCTCTCTACCCACTTCTGAAACCCACCAGTGGGCTGAAAATGACAGGCTATAGATAGAAACATGCCAGCCAATAGCTCATGCTAACCAGTCATGGGTTTGGGCTTTTTTTTGCATCTTTCCTTCCCACACATCCAAAGCAACAGCTGCTGCACGAAAGTAAAATGAGAAAAATATTCCTCGAGCCAAATTCCTGGTGAATTGAATGCAGGGAGGGAGGGGATGCTCCTCTGAAAGAGGAAGTTAGCCAATGAGTCACTGAATGCGCAGGGGCCATGAGAGCGGAGGTGCTGACTGGCTCTGAGCTCACCCGCAGTGCCGAGACTGCGTGCGCTGGGGAGGGAAGTGCGTCATACAGACAGTGTATACGGAGATGACGTGTCGCTGGGAATTACAAACACAGCCAGTCCCGGGGACATCCTAATAAACCAGGAGAAGGGGGCTCGGCAGGTCATGGTGCTGCCCGCGCCTTGAGAGGGGTTCGTTGCACTTGGACGTGAGTTTAGAGCCTTCTGTGACACATGGGCCACCATCCTGCAAAGCAACTCCCTGTTCCCATGGAATTCCCAGGCCTGGCCTTGAGACTTTGCTCTTCTCCTCCACATTTGGAGCTGCTGCTAGAGTAGTGGGGGCAATTGCCCGGGCTTCGTGCCGTCTTCTCCTTGGCGTTGCTACGGATGGGGCTAAGCTGGGACCTTGGGATCCGCAGCCATGTTTTAGAGGTGCTCCATCCCTGGGAGTCAGTGGCTCCTGTTAATGGGTTTTCCTTTGAGTTTGATGGTACCCAGACCCCAAGACTCGGCCCCCAGCACTGGGTGTCCGGTGGGAATCCCGCAGCCTGCGAGGTTGGCTGGTCTCTGCCTGAAGCCAGAACTTGACTCACCAAGAGTCTTTTCATCCTGTGAATCCAGCCTGCGTTGCAGCCTCCAGCAGCTGCCCCACATGCAGCCCCCGTCGTCTCCTGCTGCCGTACCTCCATGATGGCCCCGCATTTGCAGGGTCAAGTCCGGGCCCTCTGAGCCTGTCCTGCAGGAACTCAGTGGAACCCAAAATAATCCTTGGGGCCCGCAACACACCACGCTGCGGCCTGAGGCCAGGGATGTGTGGCGCCTGCATTGGGACAAGGCCTACCAAGTGGCAGCCATGAGTCGCTGGCTTCAGGCTCAAAGCAAGAACTGCTGGCCCGGCTGCAGGGAAAGGCTGCCGAGACTGGCTGCGGGCTGTTCTTTGCCTCCCTGTGGGCTGCGGTGGCTTTTGTGGGGTGATCTCTTTTTCACACCACTCCAGGGGGTTCTGATCTGTACATTCCCAGAAAATGGGGCTCAACCCCCGCAGTCCCCCCAGCCCCAAGGGGTAGAGTGCTCGCCCCGTCTGTGTCAGTCAAGCTCTTGAGAGCAGACCAGCCCTGCTTTTCTCAATGGGGGGTGTGTGGGGTGCGGGTGGGGCTGACAAGTGGTTTGGTTAAATGACACGCCCCTTGTTAGCTTCTGCAAACGGCAGGGCACAGGATTGGAGTGGGCTGGGAAGGTGGGAATGCCTCACCGGGCAGTGCTGGGAGTAAGTGGCTCCAGAAGCACCCGGGATCCAGAGCTTAAGATAAAACCTCCCCTCCCCCTCATTTCCACAGCCCTGCCCAGCCGCCCCCCGCCCCTGCAGACATCGCCCCCAGGAGATTTGCAAGCTGCCTGGGTTGTAGCCCTTGTCTCTCTGTGGCTGCTGATACCGGGACTAATTTATCAGCCTTTGTAACTGCACTCAGCCCTGCACTCGCTCCAGCCCTGTTTAGAGCTGTAATGGCATACTACTCCGGTAACATTTCATCCCAATTACCCCTGGCCCTGATGGGTTTTACGGCTAAGCCTCTCTGCCCACCCCGTTCCTTCCTCTCCCCACCCACCACATGCTCACTCCCTGTGAGTGTCTGGGGGGCCAGGGTGGGGGGGTTGGATGGCATTTGACTGTTGCCTTGACACTGGGTTCAGAGACAGCTGCCTCCCCCGTTCAGTCCCCCCGTGGCCCCCGGAGTCTAGAGTGGAGGCAGAGCTTAGGGTCCGAGGCAGCCGTTGAGGGATGCTGCTGACAAGGTTACTCATGCAGCTATCTCTGGTGCTCACATGATTCTCGGGACATTCAGCCGCCTCCCCTCCAGCGCCCCTCTCGTGTTCAGTGTTGGCCCGTGGAGCTGTTCAGTCATGTGCACGCTGGCCTCATGGGAGAGACTCTCTATCACGCTCCTGTCTCTGGAGTGTCCCGGCGGTGAAGGGTCCTTCCCCACCCTCCACTCCCACAGAAGCAGGTGAGTGCTACAGACACGGCGATCGGCTGTACAGTGAGCGCACAGGGTCTAGACACACCTGGTCTGTTGATTTTGGCTGTGGCAGTTAAAGGGTTAACGATGTCCCCGCAGAACATTGAGAAATACTTGGAACAATGGGCCAGATCCTCCACTGGTGTCAATTGCCATGGAGCAACACCGATTTACACCAGATGGGGAATCCGCCCATTTATCTTTTCATTCTTTTTCTTCGCCTGTTCCCTCGCGGGCATTGACGATCCCCCACAACGCTTCGAGTGTCTAACCCTGTTGCCTTGGCCACCTCCTACCCTGGGGTTAATTTTACTCTTCTGCCTGAATTCCCCTTGGACTTGCTGCCTGAATCTGACCCAGAGTGCTGCTGTGCACTGTTAAAAAGCTGCTGTGTTCCACCCCAGAGGTGGCTGCGATTCTCTGTGGGTCTTGCTAGCTTGTAAAGTGCTTTGAGTTGCAAATTGCTATAGGGATATACAATACTTCTTATGAAGTCCTATGCGTGGGACAGTAGGGGAGCTGCACTCATTTATCCCAGCTGAGGATTGGGGCCTTTTTTTTTTCTCCTCTCCCTCCAGCACAATGTCTCCGCCCTCCGTTTGCAACACTGATCGTTTCTGAGGGTGCAACGAGAACTGAAGCCAAGGTGGTGCTTTGCCTGGGTCTGATTTCAGTTCCAATCTCTGGGCCCGATCCAATGCCCATTGGAGTCAGTGGGGCTTTTCCCGTTAGCCTCAGTGGGTTTGGGATCAGGCTGTCGGAGCAGTTCTAGATGCTGTGATGGTAACAAGGAGCAGGCTCTGTGCTGTAGCCATGCTCGAGCAATGGAGGGCGATTGTTGGGCAGTGCTCCGCACAGACAAAGCTGCTATGTCCTTAAGCTATGACCCTCTCTCCAGGCTAATCTGCCTGTTCTAGCTGTCCTCTCGCCATTTCACATGGCAGTGAAGGAGTACAGCGCTGTTGACCCCTCCTTGCCTGGAGCGCTGACACGGCATGCCTGTGGGATAATGAGCCCCTGGGTTATTCTGCAGGGGCCTTGGTCTCCATGCCAGTGCTTAGTGACTTGACTTTCTCTCTGGGTTTCTTTTCCCTTTCTATTTTGATTACTGCAGACCGTTGCAGCAAGTGTCAGTTCGGGGCCATCTGCGAGGCGGAGACGGGCAGGTGCGTGTGCCCAACAGAATGCGTCTCCTCCTCCCAGCCGGTCTGCGGCACGGACGGGAACACCTACGGCAGTGAGTGCGAGCTCCACGTCCGGGCATGCACGCAGCAGACCAACATCCAGGTGGCCGCGCAAGGAGACTGCAGTGAGTTTGCAGGGGCACCTGTCCTTCCCTCCTGCCTCCACATTCCTTTCTTAACCCTTCGTGTTACTTCAGTTCCACCCTCCCCTGGGGAAAGGAATAAAATCGAAAAAGATTTTGATCCAAGGAAGAAAATAACTTAATTTTCACCAGTGACCAATGATTTCGGGTGCCTCCATTTTGGGGGGGCCAACTTGAGACATCTTCAAGAGGCCCAATTTTCAGAAGGCAGATGTTAGGCACTTTCTAAAAACCAGACCCCTTTAAGGTAAGTCAGCTTGAGCACCCAGAAATGGAGGCATCCAAGATCACTAGCCACTGTTGGCAATCATGTCTGCAGGCCCTGGGGGAGCAGACAGATACCAGGCAATAGGCTGGCGGATGGAATGGTTTTCATCACAAGAATTTCCTTGATTTGTTACACCCAGGCTGTCTGTGTGCAAGCTAGCCACAGCCATCTTTGCCTGCTCAGGTCCTCGGCTGGCATAGAGCACTCAAAGGAGAGAAGTCAGTCTAGCCCAGTTGGTTCTAGCAGCGTTTCCCTGCCCAGTTTGGACAGAGGTTTCTTTATTTCATTCATGAGAGCCATCCTCAAACAGACTTGAAATCCTTCAGTTGAGATTTTCAAAGCTGATTAGGGATTTAGACACATTACCATGAATGAGAGTTACTTGTCTCAATCCCTTGGTCGGCTTGGAAGTCTCAGCCGTAGGGTTTTTCCCCCCTATTTTCGAACAGGAGCTGAAAGTTCTTCAATGGGTGTCACCCTGTAGGGTGGATGGACTTTGAAGACGCCAAGGCTCTAAGCAGCCTAGAGCATCTTGTCATAGCCCAGTTCTAACGGGATCATCGCCAGCTCTGCCACTGACTCGTTCCCTGTGAGATCTAGGGCAAGACCCTAAAGTTTAGCCTTTCGAAGCCACCTCGGCTGTCGTGGTCCATGACGAGGGCTTCTAGGGGTTATGGTAATACAAATTCGAATAATGAATGGATTCATGCTTCCCATCCATCTTAATGGGAAGGGGGCATCCAAATCTCTTAGCCGGCTTTGAAAAGCTCAGCCACAATCCCGGTGTGCCTCAGTTTCCCCCACCATGAAACAAGGGTAATAGCTCCCCTCATGGGTGTCACGACGCTTAATCAACCTTATTGAAATACTAACTGGAACCTTGTCAGGGAAGGCGCCGTAGAGGTGCAGAGCGCTCTCCGTCGGGGCTGAACAGGGAAGCCGTGCCAGAACCTACAGCTGCCTTTAAACACAGCTGTACCAAGTGCCTGTTTGGTCAGCATGCCCCGTTTTTTCTTTTTTCCTCCCCCCTCAGGGGTTAGTTCCTATCTAATCTTCCGCGCGCTCCCCCCCTCAGCCCTGCACACTTTGCCCCAGCCCGAACGGTCTGTGCTAATTTCCAAATGAACTAAAAGTGCATAGGAAATGCTACATCAGAACAAATGATACACTGGACCAAATAATGCCTCTCTCTACAGCTGGGGCTAACGTTTCCCAGCTGCGCGGGGGCCAGGCGCTAACGGATACGTTTCAGAGTGGAAACCTGAGTGAGATGGAAGGGCTGCCTGGGACGGCCCGTCAGCGTCGGGCACTGCAAGGCTGGGCTCCGGCCTGCTGTGGGTATGGGACGGCGGGTGCTGAGAGAGAGTCATTCAGTGCTCATAACCAAAATGCGCTGCTGGCCTAGTGTCTGCAGGGGCTGGCTACCTGCAGCGGGAGTTGTGGGTGCTTAGGACTCTGCCGTGGGACCCCCCCTCCCCCCCCCCGCCAGTTTCTTCTGTCCTGAGCCCATTCAGGGATGGGTTAAGCCAGCGAAGAAGCAATCAGCAGCCAGGCCCTCTGACGCTGCCCGGGCTGACGATGGCAAGGGGAGGCTTTCTGCTGGATCTCACGCCGCTTTTCTCCCCTCGCTTCCCCCCCTCTCCCTCCCCAGAGTCGTGCGGGAGCGCTGTCTGCGCCTTCGGGAGCAGGTGCGTGGGTGGGCAGTGCGTGTGCCCGCGCTGCGAGAGGCAGCCCTTCTCCCAGGTGTGCGGCAGTGACGGCGTCACCTACGACAGCCCGTGCGAGCTGCAGGTGGCTTCCTGCCAGCAGAAGAAGGCCATTGAGGTTTCCAGGATGGGACCTTGTGAGGAGGGTAGGAAGCTCCGTTCCCTCTGGTTCTGGGGGGCAGGAGGGTGTGAGGAATGGGGGGCGGGGGGGGGGCGGATGGGGAGGGGGGGCTTGGACTTCCTCACACATGGAGTTTATATTGCGTGGTCCAAAGGCAAATGTCCAGAGCTCATGGTTTGTGACTGGAACGTGGATGCCTTCTCTATCTCTCTCATCCCCCCACACCTGCCCCGCTGGGCCTAGGTACAACAACAAGCTACTCCATCTGCTGCTTGGAGCTGCCTGTGGCCTGCCCAGGTGTAACCCCCCCTGTGGTCGCCGACAGGTCTCTTTGGCAGGGCTTCTTCCTCCTCCCCTGCTGACGCTCTGGGCTGTTGTACGGCAGGTGTAGTTTAAAGGCTTCACCGAGTCTCCTCGCAATCCCCCCATGCGTGGAAGTTGGCTGCTCCGCTCTCTGTATCCTGGCAGGCGAATAGCTCCGCGATGGGAGTCAGGAGGCTCCTCTCCTGCCCTGGTGGGAGGGGAGAGCAGCTTGCCGGAGCTCGTTTCGGTGGCTGGCGCTGTGTCGAAAATAGCACCTGGCACCCACCGCCTTCGTCTTTGTGGCTAGCGGTAATGAAAGTTGACACCACCTAATGGGCCTGGGCGAGGAGATTTATCACGGCTTTAATTTCACACTTCAAAGGGCCCAGGCTTGAGAGAGGCGTGAGGAGACAGAGCGGTTCCTGAGGAACGGCACCCAGCTGCCTTGCCGCTGCCCTGGGACTCTGTTGGGGTCAGGCCCTCGGTTGCCATTAACTCAGCACTGGGCACCTGGGAAAAAGTGTCTCTTTGCTGAGCCCCTGCTCAGCCAGGTTTCAGGGGGATCCCGACTGCAGGCCCCCTCTGAGCAGCACTGGGACAGGGCGTGGGGGAGATGCCTGCGTTCAGCGGTTAGGGTCAGTGAGTGAAAGCTGCCGGGTCAACAGTCCTGGACAGCAACAGCCTCTGTTTAACCCCAGAGACAGCCTTCTGCACGTCTTGGCCTGCCCGCCCCAGCCTGGGGGATCCCCGTTAAGTGGGAGAGGGGAGCTCAGCGTCCCTGGCCCATGCGATCCCCAGTGCTTCTCTTGAGTCTGGGGACAATTGATGCCAATGGGTTTGAAACCAGCAGCCCGCTCAACACAGGCCACCAGACAGAGGGTGACAGACCCGGACTGGATTTTAAGGGCCTGATCCAAACCCCTCTGAGGTCAAGGGCAGGGAGGGGTCTTTTCGCTGACTACAGTAGGCGTGGGGACAGGCCCACAGTGGGAGTCCATACTCCAGTGTCTGTCCCTGAGCTGGACTGGGCAAGCTTCACCAAAACTCGCCTGGAGGCAGGGAGCGGTCAGCAGTGTCTAGGCTGCTCAGAGCAGTGTGTCCCTGGGCTGCTCTTTCCTGACTCCTCTGTGAAAGTGAGGAGTGGGGCTTGCGCCACTGAAAGGGAGGGGCGGATAAAGCTGGCTACAGCAAAGCTGAATGTGCTTCCCTGCTTCCCTGCTGCTTCTCCTCAATCCTCACCTGCAGCATCAGCTGCTGCTCCAGTCCACACACCGCTCTGCCTGTGCGCCTCCATCCTGCCCTGCCAGGCCAGTCCTGCAGCTCCCACACAGCTCCGCCATACTGATCCCCAGCAACCTCTGGGACACCAGGCCTGCCCCTCCTGCAGCTCTGCCGGTGCACCTCAGTCGTCACCTGCAGCGCTCTGCTCTGGGCCCAGCCACTCATCGGGGTCAGGTTGAGGCCTCCCAACTCATTTCACTGGTGGCCTGAAGTTGATGAACCCAGACCTCCAGAGTGGGAAGACTTTGGAGCAGTGCTGGCTGAAGGCCAGTAGGGGAACAGAATCCACCTTGTCCCTTCAATGTGTTAACTCTGTCAGCTAAGACCGCCTAGCTCATTGCTCATGTAGTTTAGCCAGATAGGGCTGGAGTGCTGTGGCAGGGCTAGGGAGAGTGGAAGACATAACATGGCGTTTGATCACAGTCCTCCCCAGGGAATTTCAGGTTGCTGTCCTTCCGAGAGAAGAGCTTAAATAATTCTCTGTGTAACGTCAGCTCCCATCCTTTGATCACTCCATAAAAAGGGGGCAGGTTGTTTTTTTTTTTAAAGCCTTTGAAATCAACATCTCTCTCTTGCTGCCAGAGCGCTGAGTGTCTCGTGGTTGGTTGAGGAGCTGGGTTGACATACAGCGCATTAAGTATCTCTCTGCCAAGCCGGTAATCTGCCTGGCTGGACTTCCAACTGAAAACCAAAACCACCCAGGTCTCTGTGCTTATCCGAGCAGAAGGAATCCATTTGCCTGCTGCAGCGTGGGGGGAGAAGCTGGGTTAGAGAAGAGGGAGTTAAACTGTTGTGAAGCCAGCTGGCTGCTATTCATACTGTGCGTGGGGCTCCTGTGTCTGATCCCAGGTAGCCATCCGAGTTAGACGTGAGCTCTGAGCTTTTGCTTGCCAAGCCAATACAGGTGGAGCCTTGAGCCCGTCTTCAAGGAACCTTGCAAAGAGATGTTCCCTTGTTACTGGCCACGTGGCTGTATTCCATCCTCCTGCGGGGCTGGATGCTCTGTCCTGTGGGAGGAGGGTCCTGCTGCTCTCGGAGGGCCAGGTGTGGCCTAGGAGCAGTCAGCCGCCAGGGTCCCCCTGGCTCAGGGTCCCCTCCTTTCCTGTGCAGAGTGTGGCTCGGGGGGCTCAGGCTCTGGGGATGATAACGAGTGCGAACAGGACCGCTGCCGGCAATACGGGGGCTCGTGGGACGAGGACGTGGAGGACGACCGCTGTGTGTGTGACTTCACCTGCCTGGCTGTGCCACGCAACCCGGTAATTCCCCCTGCCCACCCGCCCCTGGCTCTGGAAGAGAGCTCAGCCTAGTGAGGGGCGCTTTGCTGAGGTCTCTGCAACCCCTCAGGCTGGAGGTCTCGCAATCCCAGCCTGGCTCGGGGTATTGCCGCTCTTCTAACCTTGGCCACAGCTGGGTGGGGCTGTGGAAATCCTAGCGGGCAGGTGGGGGGGAGAAGTTCCCCCAAGCTGTCCCAGACTCACAGAACCCATTTGAGTTTGGGAGGAAGTCCCACTCAGTTCTTGTTGTATCCCTACTGGTCTGTAGGGATCTTCCCTCATCCCCCTTGTCTCAGGGGGACCTCTCCAGCACAGCCAGCCCTTGCACTGGTCAGAGGTGTGACTAGATGCCTTTCCCATTGCCAGGGCTGAGGGACCCATGCTGCATCCTGGGTGCTGTGGGCTGGCTGGCTGTCTCCCTTAGTAGCCGTTATTCCACCCAGGCAGAATTGGTTAGTGCCGGATTCAGAATTCCAGCTTCCCTGCCCAGCACTGGCCTGGGGATGGGGGCACCCCGGGGGGCTCTCCATTGCTGAGATGGGGAGGCAGCTCTCTGCACATTGGAGGCTGCAGACAGTGATCTCTCTTCCTCCCCCACACCCATCCTCCGAGCAGGTGTGCGGCTCTGATGGTGTGTCCTATGCCAACGAGTGTGAGCTCAAGAAGACACGCTGCGAGAAACACCAGGACCTCTACGTCACCAGCCAAGGAGCCTGCCGTGGTGAGTCCCCACTGAGGTTCGGACCCGGGCAAGAGCAGGTATTGGCCTTTAGCCAGCTCCTGCCCCATGGCATCCCATGCTCCTCTGCCTTTTGTCTGGGACGGCAACAGAGTCCCTTCTCCTCTGCCCTTTGGGTCACCACAAACAGGCTGGAGACTTTTGAGTTGATAAACACCATGTGTTATTTATTGGGTCCCCTCTGCCAGGTCGCCAGTACAGCCTCATGCAGCCACATGCAATCAGTAGTAAACTTCCCCCTTAGCCTGCTCTCCAGGGAGGGAGAAGGCAAGATCTCACCCTCCTGGGATTCTGCATCCCCTGGCCCCTGCCAGCCTCCACCCTTGCACTTCCTTCCTGTCCTTGAACTGTTCCCAGCTGATGGGATTGTTCTCATTAGCTCCTCAGCCTCTTGCCTAATCACCCATCCCCCTCAATTAAAGATACTCCAGGGCAGGACTGGCTAGTACTGCAGTGACCAGAGTACTGGGTCAGCTCTGGTCTCCTAGTATTCTGTCACGCTGACCAATGCGGGGATTCAGACCCTGGGCTAGCAGGGGCTGCATCAGCCTTCAGCTGCTCCCTTCCCCGCAGCATAGGGGGCTCCTCCGCCTTGCGTTTGGGACCACGGCTGGATCAGCCTGCATTGCGGGCAGGGCCAGCATTAGTTTGTTGCTACCAATGCAGCAGCTGAGCCGTTTTGTGCATCTGTTTGCATGCTACTTCTTGCACTGGGGAGGGCCTGGAATCAGTGTCCCTGCCCTAATGCAGGGCAGAGACCAAGGGTGTTTGTGCAGGGAGGACATGGACAGACACATCTGCCCGGATCCCATGCATTTGTTATATTGCCCTGCTGTAGCCCAGTTACAGCTGCAGTTCCCCGTCTGCCCAAGGTGTGACCTGTGTCCCTCCCTCTCTCCGTAGTCACTGGAACGCCTTCCCCGCCACTCCAGGTTCTGCACTGCAGCCAGACCATATATGGATGTTGTCCAGACAATACAACCGTGGCCCTCGGCGTGGGCTCAGCTGGCTGCCCAAGTGAGTGAACCGTGGGGCTTGGGGGGAATCTCTTGTAACAGACAAGGGGTCCTGGATTGTGACTCCCTTGTCGGGGACAGTGTGGAGATCCAGACGGCAGATAATGGGGAAACCTCCTCTACAGAGGATTACTCTTCTGCCTGACCCTGTAGAGCAGGGGGTCTTCGCCTGTTCCACGCCCTTCTCCCAGGTTGTAACAGAAGTTTTGGAGTCTCCGTCCCATCTAGCCATGGGAAAGGGAGGGTGGGGAGAAGCTCCCCCAAAAGTCTGTTGGCAACCCCCAGGCTGAGAAGCTCTCCCATAGCATAGCTGCTCCTTCCAGTTCCTCCACTAGACATACCAGAGCCTCCAGATGTCTCCAGAGCCCGCAGTCTGGAGCACACCCACCCACAAACAGAGAGAGACCAGCGCACCCCCTTTGCCTTCTCAATTCCCAGCGCCTCTCGTTTTCTATACGCTTCCGGTTCACAAGCTGCTCTAAATCTATGTGGGGAGCAATGCCAGGGGGTTGCTCTGAACTGGATGCCCCAAACCTCCCTCCCTCTCTGGGCAAGGACCGAACCCGGTGCAAGCTTTCGTGGCCTGTGCAGATGGCAGCTGGCTCCTGGTGGAGCCAAGCTCAGGAAGGCCTTGGCAAGTGGTGGCCTTGTTTGTTTTCTCTGGGTTGCTCGCCAGGTGGCAGCTCAAAGACGGTTATCAGCACTGCTCCGCCGCCTGTCCCATTTTTGGATGGGAACAGACGTTTCTTAGAGCCTGAGCTGGCCTGGGGCTGAGCCCCCACGTTATTGGGAGCTGAGGGTGCTCAGTGCTCCCAGCGGTGAGCCCTTCCCGAGGGCGTCTTGCAGGGAGTTCGGGGCTAGTTCTGGGGCTGAGCTGGGCACAGATTGGCTCCAGCCCTGGCCCCAGACTACGAGGCAGATCCACATCCTCCCGCCCCGTAGATCCTTGACAGCCCACGCCAGGGCTGACTGAGAGGTGACTCTGCTTCTCAGGAGGCTGCGTTGATGAATGCGTCATTAATATTTATTAAATAATTACTGGAGTCAGGACTTTCAAAGAAGGCATGTTCGGAAAGGCATTAGCCTTATATTAACAGCTGAGGCTGTGACCGACTGTTAGGAAAGCACATTAAACTGCGGAAATATAGTTAAAGCCATGTATGGGCCTGGCTAATGCACGCTTGATGGGGATTTAGCATCATTTAATGTGCCGTATAATTTAATAAGCAGCAGTGTTCTGACAGCACCCTCGTCGTGGCAGAGCTCTCATGGCGCGGGGTCACCGCAGGTGGGCTTCAGCCCAAAGGGGCCAGCGCATGGCACCACTTGGGCTGGCAAGCTGACTTCCGCCTCTGCTCAGCCAGTGATCCCAGCCTTCATCGCCCACTCGTGAGGTTCTCAAAGGAACCCCGTCCTGCTTTCCCCCAGGCTGCCCCTTGCTCAGAGTTCCCCATAACCACCCACAAAGCCACCTCATTGTCCTTCCGCAAACTCTTCTTTGCCTCCAGGCATAGGTGCCGGGGGGAGGCGAAAAGAGGTGGGGTAGGTAGAGGCGGGGCAGGGTGGTTGCTTGGAGGAAGGGGTGGAGTGGGGGTGGGGCCTGGGAAGAATGGGGATTGACTCCCCACCCCAACCCCAGCAACTCGGTAAATCAGTGCCAGTGTTTCTGGGCCTGCAAAACACTGGACAGCCGTTTAGAGAGCAGGTGTGGCAAGCCCCTCCTTCCCTCCCCCGCCCCCCACCACCCCGACGGCATGGTCCCATTGATTCCTTGTGCTACGCCATGGGTCTGTCTGTATGCACCAGTTGTCTCTTGTCTCCTTGGGGCAGGGACTGTCGTTCTGTTCTGTGTTTGTTCAGCACCCTGCACAGTGGGGTCTTGTTTTGTGACTGGGGCTCCTAAGTGTTCCTGCAGTACAAATTATAATCGTCATCCTCTGGGTCAGTGACCGCCCCCCAGCCTTGGCTGGGGCCTCACCCCTCCTTCTGGATTCCCGCATGGTATCGCTCCCCGAGGAAACCACCCGGATTGATTGGCTTGCTCTGTGTCCAACTTCCCTTCCCCTTCTGTTCTACCCTTGCCCTTGAGTTGGCGACGGGAGCATAAATCCAGATGTAATCACCTGATGCGAGTGACTTTATTTATTCCACACAGCTGGGTCTGGAGATAATGATTTCCCCTTATGGCTCTTGCTCAATCCTGGGAAGTGGAGGAGGTGGGACATGACAACTGCTGGTCTCTCCTCCCTTTCCTGCCCGCTCTCTGCCCTCTCACCCCAGATATTATGGGATTATCCATCCCTCTCACCCCTGCTTCCCAGGAATATAGTGGCGTCTCTCTCATTCTCTGGATCTCCTCCCTCATTTTAGAAAGAGAGAGGAACGATAGATGCAAGTAAAGTGAGCAGGAGTAGCTTGAAGGTTTTAAGATGGCCCCCTGGTCAATGGGGGATTTGAAGGGGAAGGGGTTTGGTAGGGGCAGAGGGAGGATACATTGATCAGCGTCCTGGTACCCGCCCCAGGAATGCATTACTGCCTCAGCTGAGCAGATCAGATTGGCTCATACAGGCAAGTTAAGCCCCCTCCTATTCCAGACCCTTGCTGCTTGCTCTCTTTGAGGGTTTGCTCTCTTTGACCCTCTCAGGCACCTGTCAATGTTACCCCTACGGCTCGTATGGGGGGGCCTGCGACCCCACCACTGGCCAGTGCTCCTGCAAGCCGGGGGTGGGGGGACTGAAGTGCGACCGCTGTGAACCTGGCTTCTGGAACTTCCGCGGGATAGTCACGGACAGCAAGAGCGGCTGCACCCGTGAGTACCGGGGGGTGCCGGGGAAGAGGAACCCACTGACCACTCGTGTTTACCCTTCTCCTGCTGCCCTACCACAAAAACAGGAAACACCTAGGATTAGACTATCTCCCAGTGAGAGATCTTGACCTGATTCGCACCAGACCTCAACTAGATCCCACTTGTAGGAGGAGATCCAAGCACAGGCCTCCTTAAACAGCACCATACAGGGCCCAGACTCTTGGTATTTCTGCAGTTCTCTCAGAGGCTAGCGCTATGGGAGCGTGTCTCCAAACTGGTGCCAAGCACTCCCCAATGCTGCTGCATCAGACGCAGGTGTGAAATCACACTCAGGGGAAAGGGTTGTCTCTACTGTCTGGGGTGACATGGAATTGGTCCAGCACAGGATTCGGCAGGCTGGCTGCCCAGTCCATTGCAAGGGAACATCAGACGCTCCCCTGAATCCCTGTCAGAGTCTGCACGGCCGATTCCCAAATCTGCGCCAACATCACCAGCAATGCCCCTGTACAAACAAGGAAGTAAACAAAAAAAGCCATGTTAATTTCAAGCTCCATTGGAGACACGAGCCAGAAAATCGATACGTGCCAAATGGGAAGAGGATAGACTGGTCAGGGAAAGAAGACTTATTTGGAGGAAATTGCAGACAGTAGAGATGTGATTCTGTCTTTCTCACTCTCTGAAATTATAGCACTCTCTCTCTCCGGAGGGATAGACGTGTGTCATGCTTCCATCTGGTCTTAGGTCAAGGGATTGAATATGAGTCTCAGGCTCTGGGATTGCAAGCTCACATTTTACGACGACATGCAGTTAAACAGGATGCAGGAAGCTTTGTTGATTCAAGCACAGGCCTGGGTGGTCAGGACTCCTGGGTTCCACTCCTGACTCTGGGAGTTAGTGTTTGTCTAAAGATAGACACAGTCGCTGGGAGGTGATGCCAGAAAAGTTCAGACTGGAAATAGGATGCCAGTTTAACAGAGAAGGTAATTGGAACAGCTACCCAAGGGCTGTGGTTAATTCTCCACCACTCGGTGTCTTTAAATCAAGATAGGATGTTTCTTCTAAAAGATCCCCTCTAGCTCGACCACAAGATATGGGCTCAGTGCAGGAATTACTGGATATAATCTCTGGCCTGTGCTATGGAGGAGGTCAGACTAGATGCTCATGATGGCCCCTTCTCACCTTAGAATCTGTGGCCAGACTCTCACTTGCCATAAGGGCCCTGTACACAGTGCTGGCTGTGGAGACTTGCAGTTAAGGTAAACGGAATTACCAAAGTGACCTTAGTGTTAAAGAGAATGAGGCTCCATGAATCTAACGGTAGGAACAGGAGACTTGGGATCCAGTACGCCTGGGTTCTATTCCTCCTTTGGGAAGTACAGTGTAGGGATTAGAGAGTAGTACGGGAATCAGGACTCCTGGATTCTTTTCCTGATTCTGCCCCTAGCGAAAGGGAGACTGAATTAGTCCGAACAAAATGTCCTTGGCAGAACTCAAGGATTGTGAGGAGATCATGCCTGGTAAATGGGAGAAGTATGAGACTGGAAAGCAATGGACCCAAATTGGCATGCAGGGAATTAAGCTGAACTGGTGGACGAAATAATGAGAGGAAGGGGTGTTCCACCCATCACTCCCCTTTGGGGATCCCCAAAAGGGACTTTGGAGGGAAACTTTGTCCTTCCCCACTGAATTTCTTTTCTTTCCTCTCCCTCTCCTTTTCCTTCTGGCTAATCAGAGTCTGGCTTAGCCAGCCAAGACTGCCAGTTTTGCATCACTACTTTAAAACTGTGACCAGGGAGGCAGCTAAAGGCAATGCCCTCAACAGCCCAATGCTGGTACAAGTTTGCCAGGTCTCCGAGGGACAGTGTGTGCTGTGCCTGGGTTTTTCCGGCAGTTAGATTGCAAGGGAGCCAGAGGCAGAAGCTGCATTTCTCATCTTTGCTGTTCTCTTTTCTCCCCTTTGAAGTGGGTTTGCCTTGGTTTGTCTTCAAGACACAGGATCAGACTTTAACAACATCAGCAGCAGTTCCAGCCCATTTAAACTAACTTCTTCCCTTTTCCTCAGAAAGTACAGTTATTCCTGTCTTTAATACCATCGAAAAGACTGTCAAATGGCGGGTGGGAGGCGGGGTGTTCCCTCTAAAAACTCTCTCCGGCTAAAAGGGAAGGGAGTAAGGGACAATCTTAAAATGCAAGCCTTATTTAACACTGTACATTTCAAAGGCTTTAATTGTTGACTCTGGGGCCGTTTATTCTATTGAAATTAATGCAACAGGGGGGTAGGGAAGTTGAATTCATTGGCATGCGCAGGTGCTCAGCTCTTCTGGTGGAAGGCACCAAAAAGGGGAAGGCTCGCGTTCTAAAACGTGGCAATGTTTGTTCCTTTCCTCCTGCTGCCTCCTTGCCAAGCTTGTAACTGCGACCCGGTGGGCTCGGTGCGTGACGACTGTGAACAGATGACTGGACTGTGCTCTTGCAAGACTGGCATCACCGGCATGAAATGCAACCAGTGCCCCAATGGAAGCAAGCTGGGGATGACCGGCTGCGAGAAAGGTGAGGCGAGGAAGCCACTTAGCCAGTGGCTGTTTTTCCTTTCTGAAGAAATCTTGGGTCAGTTACGATGTACTGGCTAACGGGTACGTGGCTACCACTGCGTTCTGCTGACGTGTTTTGTTTTGCATCCACGACCGGAGTAGAGGGACACCTCATATGTGTATCACCCGCATGTGCGTCTTTTTCCTTCCTCTCACCCTCAGATCCCTCTGCGCCAAAGTCCTGCCGCGAGATGAGCTGCGAGTTCGGGGCGTCATGCGTGGAGGTCAGTGGCTTTGCCCACTGCGAGTGCCCGTCCCCGCTGTGCGTGGAGGCCAACATGACCAAGGTAAAAGGAGGAGGCAGCCCGGCTCCGCTCAGCGTGCAGAGAGAGATGATATGTTGCCAGGTGTCAAAGGAGGGATTTTTCAGATAGCCTCACAGGGTGCCTCTGGGCTCCTCCTTTTGGGATTTGTCTCCTAGGGTCTCCTCCCAGCAGTGAGACACAAACAGGAGTCTCCCTGGCCTTTAACCCTTCACTGACCATTTAAAGAGGGAGGTTTATTTTGCACGGGGGGAGCCTGCGTCATGGGTGGTGGGGGGAGGAGAAACCCATGTCTCAGGTGGGCTCTGCTTTACAGAGGGGATGATGAGAGGAGCTGGCAATCTCTCCAGCTGCCTCTCCAATCTCTCCAGCTGCCCCCACTCTCCCTTGCCCTTCCCAGGTCTGTGGCTCTGACGGTGTGACCTATGGTGACCAGTGCCAGCTGAAGACCATTGCATGCCGGCAGGGGCAGGTCATCAAGGTGAAGCATGTTGGGCAGTGCCATGGTGAGTGTCTCCCCTATCTACCACTCCGGACAGGCACATATGGGCAGTGCTTAGCCCACTCCTCTCGGCATGACTAAGCACCTAGACAATAATAAGGTGATAAGTACCGTTCAGCATGAATTTGCCAAGAACAAATCATGTCAAAACAGCCTAGTATCCTTCTTTGACAAGATAACAAGCCTTGTGGGTAAGGGGGAAGTGGTAGTTGTGATACATTAGTAAGGCTTTTGATACTGCCTCACATGGCCTTCTCATAAGCAAACTAGGGAAATATAGCCTAGACAAACCTACTATAAGGTGGATGCACAACTAGTAGGAAAAGCGTACTCAGAGAGTAGTTATCAATGGTTCACAGTCAAGCTGGAAGGGCATATTGAGTGGTGCCCCGTAGGGATTTGTCATGGGTCCAGTTCTATTCAATATCTTCATAAATGATTTGGGTAATGGTATAGAGAGTACACTTATAAAGCTTGCCAACGATACCAAGTTGGGAGGGGTTGCAAGTGCTTTGGAGGACAGGATTAGAATTCAAAATGATCTTGACAAACTGGAGAAATGGTCTGAAGTAAATAGGATGAAATTCAATAAGGACAAATGCAACGTATTACACTTTGGAAGGAATAGTCAATTCTACAAATACAAACTGGGGAATGCCTGCTTGGGGAGGAGTACCGCGGAAAAGGATCTGGGGCTTATAGAGGTTCACCAACTAAATATGAGTCAATGTGATGCAGTTGCAAAAAAAAAAAAAAAAAAAAAAAAGCAAACATCATTCTGGGATGTATTAGCAAGAGAATTGTAAGCAAGACATGAGAAGTAATTTTTCCACTCTACTCAGCACTGATAAGGCCTCAGCTGGAGTATTGTGTCCGGTTCTGGGCACCAGGCTTCGGGGAAGATGTGGACAAATTAGAGAAAGTCCAGAGGAGAGCAAGAAAGGTGATTAAAGGTCTAGAAAACACGACCTATGAGGAAAGATTGAAAATCTGGGATTGTTTAGTCTAGAGAAGAGAAGACTGAGCGGGGACCTGATGATAGTCTTCAAGTACGTAAAAGGTTGTTACAAAGAGGAGGGCGATAAATTGTTCTCCTTATCCACTGAGAACAGGACAAGAAGCAGTGGGCTTAAATTGCAGCAAGGGAGATTTAGGTTAGACATTAGGAAGACTTCCCAACTGTCAGGGTAGTTAAGCGCTGGAACAAATTGCCCAGAGAGGTTGTGGAACCTCCATCATGGGAGGTTTGTAAGAGCAGGTTAGACAAACAGCAGTCAGGGATGGGCTAGGTAATACTTAGTCCTGCCTCAGTGCAGGGACTGGACTAAATGACCTGTTGAGGTCCCTTCCAGTCCTACGTTTCTGTGATTTTATTATGCCACTGGGCACGATCTCTGACTGCCTCCCTCTGTCCCTCCCCATAGACCCAGCCCTGCCTCCCAGAGGATGGGATCCATGGCTCCTGTCCAGTCCGTCCCTCTAACCGCCTCCTCTTGCTGCTCCTTCAGAATCCATCACCCACGTGAGTCACACCGTGCAGCCCAAGCCATTGCCCACGCTGCCCCTGGACAAGCTCCTCCACCCCCCACCTCTAAGGCTTACCACCCGGGCCCCTGACCCCACGGAGACAGCCACGAGTTCCCTGCTGTTTGAAGCCAGGCCCATTCCTAGAAGCCAGCCTGCCACGGTACGGTTGACCACTGCCCGGCCAGCTACCACCACCTGGACTACCCAGGGGATCCGCAGGACCACCATCCGCCCCCTCTCCACCGCTCCTGTGGTCCTGGCCACCCCCCAACCCGCGTACTCAGAGTCTGGCAGCGCAGAAGGCAGCGGTGACCCAGAACTGGGCATCAGTGGGGACCAGGAAGCCAGCGGGGCTGGCTCTGCTGGTAAGTGCCCTCTGCTCCGGTTCAATCGTGTTGCCGTCGTGTGGTCTCCAAGCCCCTGCTCCCGCCACTTCTGCTTCCTCCTTAGCAGCTGTTCTGGCTGGCGGGCCCTGCATGGAGCTGGCGCTGCCCAAACTATCACAGTGCCAGGGCGCGGTGGTAGCATCACCACGCAGCTCCCAGCCCAGACCCCCTTAAAGGCTGGTCGCAACATCTGCCTGGGAGCTGCGAAGCCAGGGTGAGACAGGAGGTGGGTGCTGGCGAAAGCTGTTGCCTAGGTGGCCTTGGGGTAGGGGAGGGAGGGTCTCCTTCAGCACAAGTAGGAGGCCTCTGGTCCCCAGGGCCGCACCGACAACCTGCCTCCTTGCTCACCTGCAGCAGGGGCCGCCTTATGGTGGGAGATGTTAGTCCAGTCTCCGTGGCCCGTTCAGCCCGGGGCTTCTCAGCACACCAAGGGGGCTTTAGTAGTGAGGAGGGCTATCTGCTAACACCTGGAGGGTCACCTGCCTGTCCATCTCCCACAGGCCACCAGGCTGAGCGCAGCGACTGCTGACTGGGTCTGATGGGGCCTCTTGCCGGGGCTGTGACAGGAACTGAGGGTGAGGGGGGTCCCGCCTCTTGCCGGGGCTGTGACAGGGCCGGAGGGGGGAAGGGAGTCCCACCTCTCGCCAGGGCTGGAAGGGGTCCCACCTCTCACCGGGGCTGTGCCAGGGCTGGAGGAGCATCCCACCTCGTGATGGGGTTGGAGGGGGTCCTGCCTCTCGCCAGGGCTGTAACATGCCCATGTGGCCCCTAATGCCATGCAGGGGAAGAGGAGCCAGAGGAGAGCCAAGTGACATCCACCCCCGCCATTGAAAGAGCAACGTGTTATAACTCCCCTCTGGGATGCTGCTCGGATGGCAAGACGGCAGCTGTTGATGCAGAAGGAAGCAACTGCCCGGGTGAGTGTCTGCCCCACGAGTCGGGGGGTGGGCGACAGAAAATCTCTTGAGCTCCACCTTGGTGGTAAGGGATTGAAAGCTACTGTCCCCTCTAGACTAGAGCACAGTCCCGCTACACGGAGCGACGGCTGGTGCGGGGAGCTGCTGCCCGCTTGTTTGGCAGGGGGTCTGGCTCCCAGATCTTCACTGGCAGCCTGTTGGCTGGAGTTGTAGGTGCTCGTTTTGATCTACGTAGGCCCACATGGCCTGGGACTATCGTACGTGAAATAGCCTGGTCTAGTGACCTCCCTGGCCCGTGTCTTTGCCCAGGTTTTGAGGCGTGATGGGGTGATTAGGGCTGGTCCTGGTGGTAGCGAGGAGAGAAGGGGCGCTGCCTGGGTTTCCATTTCATCTCTGGCTAATAACCTTCTGGTTTCCGGCGAGCAGCCGGTGGCTCAGTGTCTCTACCATGGCCGTGTGGGGTTACGGCCAAGGCTCCTGGGAGCTTCTCTTTCCTTCGTGTTCTGCCCCCCGGCAGCAGGCGCCGCTGTCACCAGTCTGTGCAGCTCCTGTCTCGCTGAGTGAGAGACTCTGAGAGTTTCCTTCTGAACTCGTCCTGTGTCCGGAAGGCATGAGAACTGGGGCACTCAGTGCGGTTTGCGCATCTCCGGAGCCCCAAGCACATGCTCCTGATACGGGCCCTTGTCGTCCTGCTCCCAAGCCTAGCAAACCTGTTCCCCGCCCCAGGCACGTTCCAGGTGGGTTTCTCCCAAGGTTCTGCTTGGTGTGCCCCCCCACCCCCCCGACACTTCCTGCGGTGGGGTTTCCAGTGGGATGCCCCCTTCTCTTTGCGTACAGTACCCCCACCCCCATAAGGGGGTGCAATCCCTCCATGTACTAATGCCAGTGCCAGGAGGGTTGCTTCCTGCAGCTCCCTGTGCACCCCCATGGGGCTCTCTGGGGGCGGGAGGGGTCCCCCTTTGCAGGGCTCCTTGCTGTTTCCGCCCCCTTCCTCTGATTTCTGGGTGGCTTGGTGGGAACCCTGCAGGAAGCGTCAGACTACAGATCCCCAGAACCTACAAACAGGCTCCCCGGTTCCCTCCCCCAGCCAGGGAATTCTCCTTGCCAGGGGACCTGGTTACCTATGGACTCCCTCAGCTGCCTCTTTGTGTTGCATGCACATATCTGATCCTGCCTTATTGATTGTGTCCTGCTCTGGCTAACGTCTTTCTCTTGTTACCCAGCCGGTCCAGGGGGGCTGCTATCCGGGCCAGAGTTCAGAGGAAACCGTATGGTAAAAGCTGCCATCTCTAGCCTGGTTTTTGCCATCTGACCCACCTGCTCCAGCAACTTCAGATACTAATCCTCCATAGCCATCAAAACTAACCCAAGCCCTGGCACTACCCACACACTACCATCCACCCCCGCCAGGGACTGAACACTCCGCTCAGCTGTTTGCTGCCAACCCCCTTCCAGCTAGCCAGCTAAACAAGTCTGTCTTGTTTCTTTTTGATTGCCCCACCTTCCCATAGCCACCAAAGTCTTCCAGGGAGTCCTCATCTTGGAGGAGGTGGAGGGCCAGGAGCTGTTCTACACACCTGAGATGGCTGACCCCAAATCAGAGCTCTTTGGGGAAACGGCCAGGAGCATCGAGAGCGCGGTGAGTTGGTTGCCCTGGGAGCATTGGCCCTGCATTTGGCGAAAGGGAGGAACTATCCTCCTCGGCTCAGAGTGTGACGGTTAGGTATCCTTCATTAAGCTGCTCTACGAGGGTAAATGTAACAGCCCTGTGCAGCACGTGGGGAATAGAACTCGTGGCTTTTGGCTCCAAGAACACACGCCTCTGACACGGGAGCTAACAGAGAATCTCTCTTAACTGCTGCAAGCAACGGGGCTCATCTGTCTCTATGGACTGGCCTTGAGTGGGCCCGGGGATCTCACACACGCTGAGTGAATATGTGTCCGACGCACCCCTTCAGCATTGCCGTGTGTCTACAAGGTACCTGACTGTGGCAATGACAGTGTTCCAATGGCAACCCTTCTCTGCCCACTCCCTCCACGTGAGGCAAAGCGGCTAATGGGGAGACCTGGCACTGGAATGTGTCCAGAGCGCATTCACTGGGATGTACTTTCCTAGCATTAATACAGTGGGGGAGAGCTTTCTGGTGGATGGGAGAACTGGTCTGAGACCTGGCTAATATTCCTGGCTGTGCCAGTGGAGTCCCATGTGCCCTTGGGTAAGACACACTCCCCTGTGCACACACTCCTCTGTGCTTCAGTGTTACTATCTATAAAATGGGAACAATAAGACCTTGCTGCCTATGTCAAGTTCTTTGAGATCCTCGGATAAAGTTTGCTCTGTGTTGTTATAATTAGAGAGAGGCTTAAACCCCAACGTTGGAAGCAAACTTTGAAAACCCCCAAGCTCAAGAGCTTCCATGGATCGGAAGCGTGAGGCCGCTTGGCTAAGGGGTGTTGCTTTGGGCCTCTCAGTTGCTATAAGTGTATGTGTGTTAATGAAAGACGCCCTAGAAAAGCGGCTGTCCCAGCCCTGTGTCTCTGCTCCATGCTTAGCTCCACCAGACTCTCCCAGACACCTCGGGAAGTCGCGCTTGTAAATCCAGTTCCCTGCTTTTTCGAGACTTGTAAAGGTCAAACGCGGCAAGCGCACCGCTCCCTCTGCCTTTGCCAGCTCTCAGGCGAGCGCTTGGCCCCATAGATGGCGGGGCCAAGGCAACAGGTGAGACAGAGGAGCAGTATCGTGCTGCAGACTGCTGTGTGGCACAGCAAATGCACAGCATCCATATGAATGGAACCAACGTAGTCAGCATTCAGACGCTGGTCCGGGTGGTACTTAGGAATTTGGCAAGTGCTTGGTACAATTACATAAGTAGACGTGCACTTGGCATATGGGTTCATGCAGCTACATGTAACAGTATTTTGCATTGCGATAGAGGCTTCCATCCGAGGATCTCAAAATACCTTAATCCTCGCCACCTCTCAGGGGGTAGATTTCATCACCCCCATTTTACAGATGGGGAAACCGAGGCACAGAATGGGTAGGTGTCATTTGTCGCATAGTATGTTTGTGGCTGAGCCAAGACTAAAACCCGGGCCTGTGCATCAGTCATCCTTCATTCCCTTAGCAACTGGCGTGTTTGCGTGGCTATTGGTATGCCCCTTTAACACATGGAGATATTAGGACCTATCTGGGGTGGGGGGCAGGGAGAAGAGGAAATTCCCTAGCGTAGAGAACCCCATGGACACCCTTTCCTTTAGGACACACTTGTGTCCTTGCCCTCTGGCTGAAGTGAAAGAGTGCGGGGCTTGGATCCAGCCGGGGTGAGGGACAGATGGAAGCCTGTGTTAAGGCATTGAGCTGGGACTCGGAGCTATTCCCAGTGCTGCCACAAACTCCCCGGGTGACCCTGTGCGAGATGCTCCAACTCTCAAGGACAGACTTTCAGAGGTATTTAGGTGCCTAAAGATGTAGCTAGGGGTTCAGTGGGTTGTGGGAGTTGAGCACCGAACTGGCTTAGGTGCTTTTAAAAATGCTGGTAGGTGCCAATCTGCGTCTTTCGGCGCCTAAATACCTTAGTAAATCTGGCTTTCCTGTCTCCGTTCCCCACCTGTGAAGTGGGCATACAGATATTCCCTGTTCCCCACCCTTGTCTGTCTTCTGTTTGCCGTCCATGGTGAGCTCGTCAGGGTGGGACTCTCTCTCTCCCCAAATGTCTGCACAGTGCCCGGCATGGGAGGGGAGGTGTCGGGGGGATCTCGGACAGGGGTCTGTGTCACACCCAGCACAACAGGGGCCTGATCTCAGTCAGTCAGGTCTGCTCAATGCCTAGCAAAATGGGGTCCCAATCTTGGTCAGGGGTCTGCACATTGCCCAGCACAATGTTGGTGGCCTGATCTCAGTCAGGGGGCTCTGCTTGGTGTCTGGCATAATGTGGGGCAGGAGGGGGTGGAAGGGGTTGATCTTGATCAGGGGTCTGTGCAGCACCTGGCACAATGGAGGAGGGGGTGCGAGTTCATTTGTGGGGGGCGGGAGTGTCTGCGCAGAGCCTGGCACAAAGAGGGGCCCCCCGATCTCAGTTAGGGCCAGCACGCTAGTATAATCCTGCTGCTCCTATTCATAGTAAGCAGAGGCTCAGATATGGAACCCAGTAGGTGGGGATGTGGGAACAGGGACTGCTGGGCTTGGGTAGGCCAGGCTCCTGAGGCCGAAAGGAGGCGCGGGCACCCTAAGTCCGTGCCCCAGTCCGACTCCCTTGCTTTACGTTTCTCCCCCTTGGCCAACCAGCTGGACGAGCTTTTCCGGAACTCCGATGTGAAGAAGGATTTCAAGAGCATCCGGGTGCGAGACCTGGGCCAGAGCAGCACGGTCCGTGTCATTGTGGAGTCCCACTTTGACCCAGGTGAGAGCCACCCTCTCGGATCTCTGCCGATACTCCCTGGCGGTGCGGTGCTATCTGCCTGGAGGGGGTGGGGCGAGGGAGCCTGGGGCAGGGAGGGCTGGAGCGGCCACAAACCCAAGGAAATCGCACGAGCTAGGCAGGAAAGGGCCTCGTTAAAAACACCGAACGCCTGGTCTTTTGTTCAGCAAATGCAGCAGGCGCGCCGGGGGAGGGCTGTGGGGCTGCGGCGGGGAAGGGAAGGGAATGAAAAGCATCGGATGCTTCAAGGGGATGGCATGAGAGGGAAGGCCGGCGAGAGCTACCCTGTCCTCACTCTGTGCCTTTCCCTTCTTCCTCCTGGGTGTGAGCAGCCACCTCCTACACAGCAGCTGATGTGCAGAGGGCCCTGCTGAAGCAGATCAAGGCCTCCAAGAGGAGGCCCATCCTCGTGAAGAAGCCTCAGCAGGAACACATCAAATTCATGGACTTTGGTGAGTGCTTTGCGCCCTCGGTCTGCCTGTGTCACTTGCTCTCTCTTGTCCTCCTTGCTTCTGTCCTCGGCTGGTCCTTTTCCTCTTTGGCCGGAGCCCATCCAATGCACCTTGTCCTCCGGAGGACGTTTCGTCCGCAGAGACCGGAACGCTCGGTTTTGCCAGGGTGGTGCTGGTCTCCGGGACATGCTGGGGGCTGCATTTTGTGCATCTTGGCTCCTTGGGAACCGCTGGGCTCCCTTAGCCCAAAAAATCACATCCGGACCCCAGTTCACTGTCAGGTCAGATCCTTGGCCGACGTGAATCTGGGCAGCTCCCTTGAGTGTTGATTTATACCAGCTGGGGGTCTGGCCCTTGTCTCCATTTCTTCTCCTACTGTCTGTGTACGGAACAGAAACCCCCACACTGTAATCTGCTCTCCCACACCACCCCCTGCAACCCCCAGCAATCGTCTTGCCCCCTGCACCCCCATGAGGTCGGATGCCATGTGATGCTGCAGCACAAGGGCTCAGGTCACAGGGCTTGAGTGCCCACAAAATCGTCAAACGCCCCACCGCTATGGTAACCGCGAGGCCGGGGGAGACAGCCGGGCAGCCCCATGGGCCTGAACAATCGATTTCCTATTGACCTGCCAGAGAATAGCGAAGCACAAGCCAGTATTGATGTCAGGGGCAGTTCAGTTTGATTAGAGAGCATATTTAGTGTAATTAGCACTGACGCACATCAGTGACAGCCACTCTGCAAACACCCCAGATAGGCTAGAGAGCTGCTAAAGCCACTCACTTGCCAGCTCATGGAGCGAGTCTCCTGATCCCCAAGGAAGGGCTGTTAGTCGGAGGGGAAAGCGATGGGGAGAGAGGGGGCAATGGGGCGGCTGAGCCCTTTTTCTCCAGCCTTTCAATGCGGTGGAGTAGACGGTTCTTCGGCCGTCATCCCTTGCAGTGGTTCATCCAGGCCCAATGGAGGGCAGAGGATGCTACTTCCTGAATGAACCAACCCTTGTAAAGGGGTGGGAAGGATCGGGATCAAGGCTCAGCCCCACAGCAGCCCTGAAAAACTATTAATCTCATGTTACAGGTGGGGAAACTGAGGCACGGGTTGGCAAATTGTCTAGCCTGAGTTCATTGTCAGAGCTAGGAATAGAACCCAGGAGTCCTGAGTGAGCTTCACACACTCTAATCCCTAGACAGCACTTCCAGAGGTAGGAGTAGAACCCAGGAGTCCCGACTCCTAGGCACCTTGCCGTTCTGATGAAACTTTCCTCACTCTGAAAGCTGGAAATTAAACCCAGGAATCCGGCTCCCAGCCCCCTACCTTCCCTGGGGATGCCAGCTGGGTGCCAGGTTCCTCCTGAGGACCAATCCCCCCCTTGCTGTGTTTCAGACTGGATTCCCAGGCTCTTCACCACCACCACCACCACCACAACGGCCACCACCATGGCTCCTATCACCACCCGGAGGTTTACTGCCCCCACCGCTGCCCATGTCCTGCCCCCGGACGCCATGGAGAGGCCCAGCACCAAGATGGCAGGGCCCGTCACCACCAGGAGACCCACCACCACTGTGCCAGCCACCACCCGGAGGAAGCCCACGCGCCAGCCCCCCGCCACCAAGAAGCCGGCCCAGCCCTGTGACTCCCACCCCTGCCTGCATGGCGGCACCTGCGAGGACGACGGGAAGGAGTTTACCTGCAGCTGCCCGGCAGGGAAAGGGGGAGCGGTCTGCGAGAAATGTAGGTGGCTCCCTGTCTGTGGGGAGCAGTGAATGAATGCCAGGGGGCCTGATTGTGAGGTGCTACGCCCCAGGAGCTCCCCCCGGGACTCCAGCTGGAGATGGAGGGTCAGGGGGCAGGCACAGCCCCATGGTTCCCAGTGAATAACAGTGATCCGGATTCTAGACGACCTCTCGAGGTCCCTTCCAGTCCTACATTTCTGCGATTCTGTGAATTGGCCGCTCATTGTCTTTACAAATCAGGCCCAAATTCAAAACCATCTTTTCTCTCCCTCTGCCCCTACAGCGGCACTGCAGGCTGTAGGAGGCTAGAAATGCCACACTGGAACAGGCCAGTGGTCCCTTTAGGCCCAGGTCTTGCTTCTGTTCAAAACGGGCGTGACACTCCCCATGTAAGGCACCCCATTAGAAATACGACAGCCTTAGTGAGGCAAAGCGTCCGACAGTAAATTCTTCCTGACCCTAGTCAGTGATGCACTAGTGCCCTGCCACATGAGGATTGTGAGCTCTGGGCGGGTCATACCAACTAGTGCAACATGCTGTTCTCAGCCTCAGAGGCCAATGAATGCTGGGTGCGGTCTAGCACAGTGACAGCTCAAAGTGTTCTCTTGTATCACAGTGGATGCACCTGGGGGGGTTCAGGACTTATCCCCCAGCCCTCTGTGCCTCTCATCAACCTACTCCAAACTGGCTACATCCTGCGACCGAAGCAGTTCCCGTTCGCTGACAGCTCAGAATGGCGAATCAGGGTCGGGCTGGGGTGCAGGATGGGACTGTAAAGTGTTGATTCCTGGAAATTATTGCCCCGAATGTCAAAAGCTGAGGCTTTCAAAGCCGCCTTTGCATGTGGATATCCAGGCCTGTTAATGTTAATGGGAATTGGCCATCCAGATCCCTTTGAAAATCTCAGCTGCACTAAATAAGGACTGGGGTGATAAATATAGCTCTGTCGTGTGGGATTCAGGGAGAAGAGAGAAAAATGATCCAAAGGTTAGAGGGGCTGGGTTATGAGGAACGATGCACACAGCTCGGGGGGACGGGGCACCTGTCTGAGTGTGAGAAAGGCGTATCCGACCTGGAGGGAGGAGAACTGAGGGGCATCCGCATGGGTCTAGCTGGGAGCAAAGGGGTGAAATCGAACAAGAGGAAACATGAGGTAAATATCTGGGGGGTGATGGAACAGTGAGATTTACAAGGCTGTGGAGTCATCGCTCTATGGAAGCCCCATCACTTGGGGGCGTTGAGCACTAGGCTGGTAAATGACCAAGGAGGATGGTGGAGGGGACTGATCCCACAATGACTTGGGGTGGGGCCTAGCATGCCCGTTCCCTCTCTGACCCCTTCCCCGGACGTGCAGGGAGGGTGGTGCTCTCAGACTCACGTCAAGGGTTGTCTCTCTCTCTCTCTCTCTCGCTCTCTCCCGCCGCACCCCGTCCTCTCTCCGTCTGTGCTCACAGCCATCAGGTACTTCATCCCTGCCTTCGGCGGGAAGTCCTACCTGGCCTTCAAGATGATGAAGGCCTACCACACGGTGCGCATCGCCATAGAGTTCCGGGCCTCTGAGCTCAGCGGGCTGCTGCTGTACAACGGGCAGAGCCGGGGCAAGGACTTCATCTCCCTGGCGCTGGTCAGCAGCTTCGTGGAGCTCAGGTGGGTGTCCCTAGCCATCCGCCTGGGCCCTCCCCCCTCAGCGGGGAAGGGAGCGGAGCAGCCTGGCTGCGTGAGCAGGGATCCAACTCCCCGGGACGTTCCATGGGTCGCTCAGTCATTGAAAGCACAGATTCGTCTGTCTCTTTTTACCACGCAGGCCCCTCTGTCCAGGGTGCCTCCCAGCCAGGCTGTCCTCAGCCCGAGCTCTCCGCATAGCCTCGCCAGCTCCCAGCTCTCCAGGTCATCCAACTGCAGCTGGACAGCCTCCTCTTTAAAAGTGCCCAGGTGTCACTGGGGCAGGTGGTGGCTTCTACCCTGGCCCAGCAAGGTTTTGCCTCCTACAGGAACACCCCTTTGGGGGCTGATGGGATGCAAAGCACTGGACAGCTGCAGGAGCAGGGGTTTGTACCCAGCCAGCTCCAGAGTCCAGAGTGGTGGGTGGAAGAATTGGGCATTAGTGATCCAGTTGTTAAGATCAGAAGGACCAAAAAAATAAAAGGGGTCTTGAAGGAAACAAACAGTTCTCCAAAAAAAAAACAACCAACCAACCAGGTTTTCAGCAAAACCCAATGAAAACATTTGGTTTTCAAAACCTGAACATTTTTGGGGGGTTGATTTTGGGAGATTGTGCTCCACCCCTTTTTCTAATCCCTGTTTTCTACTGGAAAAGGGTGGAGAGAAAGAAGAATCCAGAAATCAAACCCTGTACATATTGGGGGTTTCAAAAGCCAAAATGAAAATTCTGTTTGAAATGAAACAGTGGCCGGGGGCCCTGCAGATTCAGGGGCGTTCCTCAGGGGAGGCCTATGTAATGAGTCCAATTTGCCTACCCTTAGATTCCAGAGCCTGTCTGGTGTGTACAAAGATCACATCACCCACCACTGAAATGCAGCCACCTCTGTGGTGGAAAGTGGCAGCTGGGATGTGGTTGCAGCATCTAACTGAGAAGCTGTCCCAAGCACCACTTTCCCTGCAGTTCAGACACAGCAGTAGCCACGACGCCACCTCAAGCCCACTGCCCCCCTCCTCCATTTCAGGTTCAACACAGGATCTGGTACAGGCATAATCACCAGCAAGGTGCCCGTGGAGCCTGGCAAGTGGCACCAGCTGGTGGTGAACCGGAACCGCCGTAATGGCATGCTGTCGGTGGACGGGGAGCCCCATGTGAACGGGGAGAGCCCCAGTGGTACCGACGGGCTGAACCTTGATACAGATCTGTTCATCGGAGGGGTGCCGGAAGACCAGATGGCTGCGTGAGTAGTGGGTGGACTTAGCTTCCCCTGCAGAACTGCTGCTCCTGGGGTCCTAGCCCTTCCTGCTGGTGGCTTCTGGCAGTGCATCCTTAGAGGGAAAAGGTGGGGTTAAGGCCAGCACCTGAATCCTCTTTGGAGCAAAATCTGGGGCGATGTTAGAGGCAGGCGGCTCTCGGAGCTCAGAGGGCCGGGGGGGGAGTCCCTTCTCCTGGGCAGACGGGGGAGCGGGCTTGGAGGGGAGGATCCTGGCCTGGAGTCTGCAAATGAGCCCAGCCAAAGCCAGGCTACTAGGTGCACACGGCCCTTCATGCCCTGGCCCAGCTGTCTCTCCTGAGCGCCGCCCTCCCGTCCCTTCAGGGTGGCAGATCGCACGTCAGCCACCGCCGGCCTGAGGGGCTGCATCCGCCTTCTGGATGTGAACAACCAGCTGTACGACCTGCGGGAGAAGGGCAGCGACGTGCTGTACGGCAGCGCGGTGGGCGAGTGCGGTAACAACCCCTGCCACCCCAACCCCTGCCACCATGGCGCCATCTGCCACGTCAGGGAGGCCGAGATGTTCCATTGCCAGTGTCTCAAAGGCTACACAGGTGAGAAGCTGGGGGAATGACACTGGGAGGCAGGGCTGCCCTGGGGGTGGCCTAAATCATGAGTCCCCTTCACCCACCCAAAGAGATCCCATGCTTAGGTGATCGTGTCCCCACCTGCCGCTGGAATGCAGCCACCTCTGGGGTGGGACGTGGTGGCTGAGTAGCACTGTGCCGCAACAGTGCCCAATTGGAGGGGAATCCTGAGACCTGGACTCCGGAGTTAATACCCAGCTGCTCTTACAAAAAGATAAATGCTCATAAGTCAAGGCCTCTTGGGTTTTACGTGACCCAAAAGGCAGAACCTCCAGCAGTGTGGCCTGCCCCTAGTGCCAGGCAAGGACATAACTCCATTGCTGACCCAGCCAGTGCAGCCTGCCCCCAGATGGATCAGTCAGAGGTAGGCTATGGGGACCAGAAACATTCCTCCCTGGTGCGCACATGTCTGATTGTACGTGAACCCAGAGCTTCCGGCCTCACCCCGGCCCCAAGACCCCTCCCTGATGTGCTGCTTTTCTCCCCTAGGTCCGACCTGTGCCGATGAGAGGAACCCGTGCGACCCCAACCCCTGCCATGTCTCTGCCACCTGCCTGGTGCTGCCTGAGGGAGGCGCCAAGTGCGAGTGCCCCATGGGGCGGGAAGGGGAGTTCTGCGAGGCAGGTGGGCTGCGATGGGCCTGGCAAGTGCGGGGGGGGGAGGGTCTCTGTGTGCCGGGGGCACTCGCCCCCCCTGGCTGAGGGCTTGGGGGCACAGACCCAAGTGGCTTCTCCTCTTCCCATCTCACCCCTTCTTGTTTTCTGACTCAGTGATGGAGCAGGACCAGACCCGGCCGTTCCTCCCAGAGTTCAATGGCTTCTCCTACCTGGAGCTGAGGGGGCTGCAGACCTTTGTGCGTGAGCTGCAGTAAGTGTGTTTCACGGCTACAGAGAAGCCAGTGTGGAGGAGGAGGGGAAGTGTGAGCAGGAGGTACAGGGCTCCTGGGGTGGCTGGGATAGGAAGGGGGCTGAGGATTGTTCCTGAGAGATGGTGGGGGTTGCTCTCCTCCCTCCCCCAGGCACAGCATCCCCCATGACCCATTCTTCCCACACTGCTAAGTGGGAGGGGGTCCCAGGATGGAAAGGACCCTTGCGCAGATAGCCACAGCATTGCAAGCCGAGCCAATGGGCCCAGGGAGACTTGGCCCTCAAGGGCTCTGTGCCACGCAGGCCAGAGGCTCTCGGGGCTGTGGGAGGAGGAAGCTGGCCCGGCTGCTGGCCCCGTTGTGTGGCTGAACAGAGGAGGCCGCTGCCCAGGGCTGTCAGGCTGGCTCCTCTTCATCGCTCTGGTGGGATGCAGAGACTTTGTGGCTCAGCCCCTTGAGAGGGGACGAAGGGAGAGACAGTGCCTGGCCTCGTGTGGCAGTAGCCCTGGGGCAGCTGGTTGGGAGGGCGGCACTCATGCCCTCTCTCCCTCAGGGACGAGGTGTCCATGGAGGTCGTGTTCCTGGCCCGGAACCCCAGCGGCATGATCTTCTACAACGGGCAGAAGACGGACGGCAAAGGGGACTTTATCTCTCTGGCCTTGCACGATGGCTACCTGGAATACAGATACGACCTGGGCAAAGGAGCAGCTGTGCTCAAGTACGTGCCCCATGGCTGCTGGGCTGGGGGGTGCTCACTGGCCCGCTGGCGGTGGGGCTCTGTTCTCTAGATCGAAGCGCCCTAGCACTGGCTTTGAGGCTCCGCTTTGGGTTCTCCGGATGGGTGGGAGGGCCCCCGCTATGGAGGGGGCGTTGCCTCGCCAGAACAGGCCCCTAGCCGTGTTAGCTGCTGGTGTGGCACAGAAGGGGACCAAGGAGTGGAAGGAAGGGTGGAGGGGGTTAACTCCAGGACCCCTTGGCTCTGGCCCCTCGCCCATTGGTTTGTGGTGCTCCTCCAAGGAGCCGGGGGAGTGGGAGTGAAAACAGCCAGGCAGCGCTCCCCTTAGCAGGCACCGGGGCCAGACCCACCACAGGTGATGAGTGGAATGTGGGGCAGATCTGCAGTAGCCCTAGCTTTAAGCAGCTGGCATGGCCCCTAAGCAAAACCCCAGTGGGGCCGTTGGATCTAGCAGCCAAAATGAACAGGGCTCACTTTAATCGGGTAACCATGCCACAGTTCATCTCTGGTTCAGCTGATTCTGAACCTGATTCCCAGGCCCTACAGCGATCGTGTCCCAGCACCTGGAGAGGAGACTTGTTTGTCCTGGTGATACATGATGCGGCCCTTTCACCAGAGAGTGGTTACTACTTCTGTACAAAGTGCCCCTGCTGTCAGACTCCTTCGCCAGCTTCTGGGAGGGGTTGGGGTTCTCCCCCGCCCCAAGGCAGCCATGGGGTTAAATCTATCTCCCTCGGTGCTTGCTCATCTTCCATGTTAATTATACCGGGCCGGATCCTTAGCTGGTGGGAGTCAGTATAGCTCAAGTGATGTCAATCCAGCTCCATTGATATAGGCCAGCTGAGGATTGGGCCAGTTGAGTCTAACGCTTGTCACAGGCTGGGGCTTCCCAGGGAAGATTGACTGACACATCTCAAAACACTGATGAGCTCCACTACTAAAATGGCAGGGTGTCGAGGGGCAGGGGGCAGCTTGGACCTGTCATGGGGAATTGGGCCTGCTGTGTTTCACCAGAGCGCCCAGCAGTGTGGGGTGAGCCAAGCCCCGTTCAGTATTGTGGGACGTGGGATGTTGCAGCCAGCTGTTCTGATGGAGGCAGGACAATAGCCAGGGATGGCTGGGCTGCTAGATCTTTCTCTCTGCTGATTCCTCCAGCTGGGCCATTCCTGGGTGTCCTGGCTGGTTGAGTCTTGGCTCCTCCTCCTTTGACACACAGCTGGAAGGATGGTCTAGTGGAGAAGGCCCTGGACTTCAGGCCAGGAGACCTTGGCTCCTTTCCCACCTCTGCCACAGCCTCACTTTGCGGCCTTGGGCCTGTCGCTTGGAGCCAGATTTCTCAAAGGTATTTCGATTCCTAAAGTTGCAGAGAGGCACCTCACGAGGTTTTCAAAGGTGCCCAACCCAGTTAGGTGCCTGAGGCCCTGGGTGCTTTTGAAAATCCCACACGGTGCTTGTGTTCATCTGTAGGAACTGAAATTCCTTTGGAAATCTGGCCCGTAGCAGCCTAAGCCCTGTTCGCTTCCATTGAGACTCTCTGGCTTCTCGGTGCTTTCTGAAAATGGGTGTTGGCACTCTTACGTAGCTGAGGGCCAGAGTGCAACGTAGCTAGGCACCTGCATGCCTTTTCAAAATCTGGTCCTTAGGCACTTTTGAAGCTGTCCCCCCTGTGGGCCTCAGTTCCCTACATCTGTAGAATGGGAAGCAGAATCCTTCCTGTCTCCTGCCCTTGACTAAGCTCCTTGGGGCAGGGCCTGTCACTCCCTTAGCATGTCTACACTGCAGCCAGAGGTGTGACAGCTGCATGTGTAGACGTACCCAGCCTAGCTTTACTCGAGCGAGTTCCCATAACAGTGCGCAATCATAGAATCATAGAATATCAGGGTTGGAAGAGACCCCAGAAGGTCATCTAGTCCAACCCCCTGCTCGAAGCAAGACCAATTCCCAGTTAAATCATCCCAGCCAGGGCTTTGTCAAGCCTGACCTTAAAAACCTCTAAGGAAGGAGATTCTACCACCTCCCTAGGTAACACATTCCAGTGTTTCACCACCCTCTTAGTGAAAAAGTTTTTCCTAATATCCAATCTAAACCTCCCCCACTGCAACTTGAATGCCCAGTGGGGCCCTGGCCAGGGGGTGCTCCCATATTGCAAATAGGAAATACCAGCCAGCACAGTCTGTTCTGCTCCCGCTCACCCGCTGCATCTGTTGGATGACTTTCACCCCAGCTGTGTTTTTTCCCCCTTTCTTCCTCGCCAAACCCCATAACCAGGAGCAAGGAGCCAGTCCCTCTGAACACCTGGATTAGTGTGTCTCTGGAGAGGAACAGGCGCAAGGGGGTGATGCGGATTAACAACGGCGAGAGGGTGATGGGAGAGTCACCGGTAAGTTGGCAGGCCAGTGAGATCCTGGCCGGAGACGGTCCCCACTGCCGTGAGACCTGACAAAGTCTGACACAGCCTATCCATGGTTTCTTGTACCAACCCCACCGATTGCAGTGAGACCCACGGGGATGCAAAGCCAGGGGAACAGCGAGAGAGGCAGACCTCTTTTAGAGGAGCCAGCTGGGGCCTCTTCAGCTTAGATAGGCTTCAAATCCACGCCTTTCACAAGCGAAGCGAGTTGAATGTTCTCAGCCCCAGTCATTATTTAGTAGGCATTTTTCCACTTCTCACAATTGGGCATGCTTAGTACCCTGTGCTTGGCAGCGGAAGGAGAGCATGGGAAATCCAGGGAGCAGTGGGGAGGGATGGGGCAGCATGTGACAGATCTGAGGTACCTTTGCAGAGCTATTGGAGTGAAAATTACAGATACGGGCATAAATATACTGGTACATGAAGAGAAGGGAGCTTTTGTAAGGTAATTCCCTTCTCTTCATGTGCCAGTATATTTATGCCCGTATCTGTAATTTTCACTCCATGCATCTGAAGAAGTGGGTTTTTTACCCACGAAAGCTTATGCCCCAATAAATCTGTTAGTCTTTAAGGTGCTGCCAGGCTCCTCATTGTTTTTGTGGATATAGCCTAACACGGTCCCCCCTCTGATACTCTGCAGAGCTGTGTGGGATAAGCTTCCCCCCAGCTGGACTCTAGCCCCAGAGCCCTCACTTAGTTGCCCTGAGTCACTAGGGGAACGCCTCCTCCCTGTCAGAGCAGGTCCACCCTTCTTTTATACCTTTCTTTTCCTGCTTGGCCACCCTGGGGAGCTGGCAGCCCCTTTGCAAGAGAGACGTCCCTGATTCCCCAGACACCGGCTCTGCGGGTTGTGTCCAGTCAGGCATCCCCAGCTGCAGGTCCCTGGCTGGGTGCAGCTGCCGGTGCACGGCCCTTCCTCCCCTGGGGCCTAGTGTTAGGGCCAGATCCTGGCTTCGGGAGCCTTTCCTGGTACTCTGGGTGAAGAGCCAGAAAGCGCTTTTCAGGGGGAAAGAAAATTGAGTCATTAAAATCAATTACCGTGATCACACAGATGCCAGCAAAATCTGTCCCCACTCTCTCTGCTCCACTTTCAACCTGCATTTTTCTGGTTTCTCTCCCCCGCTCCCCTCTACGCTTCTCCCATCTCCCTACAAACGGCCCCACTCACAGCAGGTTAGACACTGACGTTCTAACCCACACCGCGGATGCATTCTGCCCCTTCCTCTCCTCACCCCCGACCTCATTGTTCCCCAGGGAGTGGTTGCTCCTCCAGCATCCCTCCCCCTGTATCAGGGAGCGATGATCCTGAACTTTACGGAGAGAAGATCAACTCCAAGTGCTGGTAAACATGCCCCTGAATGCAGATTTTCCGAGGAAATGAGCTAGGCTGTTTTTTCCACACATGGTGTTGGAACACAAGCCTTTGCCCTGGTCTTGCTTGCACACTCTATTCCCAGTGGAGGAGCTGGGACAGCAACCCCAAACTCTCTTCTCCCAAGCAATGGAAAAGTTTCTAAGAGCAAAGGATATAAACCTTCCAGTGAGAGAGTTTGGTACTGGGGGAAACCTCATCCGGTTTGATTGCCAGCTTTGCTTTGGATTCTCGCCTGACATCCTCTTATTACCAAAGTCATCAGGGTTTAAACTAAAGATGGGACCGAGTCTCAGGGCTTGGAGGCCTCAAGGGAGTTGAGTATGGGTGGTCCAGGCCCACCTGTAGTATAGGCTAGGTAGTCTGTGCCCATCTGGATTTAGACTACAGCTTAGAGGCAGTGGGCTGTGCCCATATGTAACTTAAAGCAGGGCATTGTTCCCTCTCCACTGTGCAATCACGTGGCTGGATTTGTGCCCTCTGTCAAGACTTAGATGTCCATTAAAACATGGGACCGTTATGCACCTGCAGCAGGACAAGAGCTCTTTGATTCCTCTAACACCGGTCTCTCTCCTCGATAGCAAAGGGGACGCAGGGTGCCAAGGGCTGTCTGATTTCCATAAATGCTCCTTTTTTTTCCCTTTTCAAGGTTCCTTTGGTATTAAAGTTGCCCTTTTTAAAGCAGCATTCCGCCTGGCAGGACAGCAGCACCGTCTGCCACTCCATTCTGCATCTTTCCTGTCTTAATTGCCTGCTAACGAGGGAACGGACATTAGCCAATGCGCATGCAGCCCTGCGTGCTATGATGGAACCCCACTGATTTCCTGTTTCTCTCTCTTTCTCTCTTCCTTTTGATTTTCATTCGTATTTTTCCCTCCTCTGCTGTCTGGATTTCAGAAATCCCGTAAGGTAAAGATAAGTATAACCCACCGCGCTTCCATCTCATGTGCCATCAACATGTTTTACATTCCTCCATTCAAACCCGAGTGATCCATGCTCGTCTCCATCCGCCCACCCTCTCCGTTGGACCAGCCCCATTCTGGGTTCTGTAGACTAGACACATTTTTGTTTCTTTTCCTTCGTTAATTTCAGCGAGTTCTATTTGATTTCGACACATTTCAGTAATCTGGTCATTCCTTCTTGTTTTAACTCTGCAAAGCGTTAGTTAGTGATTAATATAACCTCGTCTTGGCCAGCCGGGCAGCAAATTTCCACTGCTGCTTTTTGAATGATAAATGTTGTGGCCACTACTTGGGACTTTCCAGGTGTTGTTAAGCTGCCCACCATGGGCTTTATGGTGACAGCAAGGATAGAACTCAGATCCTCCTGGTCTGAGACCACAAACTCCTGCTGTATGAGCTAAAAGAGACTCTCCTTATAGTATTTGCTGTTTGGGGTCTATGACACACAAGCAATCAGGTCTGATTCTGTCCAGTAGGGGGCAGTGGTTACACACATGCCCTAACCAGAGCGTGTCAATATTTATTTATAGTAGAACCTCAGAGTTACGAACACCTCGGGAATGGAGATTGTTCGTAACTCTGAACAAAACGTTATGGTGGTTCTTTCAAAAGTTTACAATTGAACGTTGACTTAATACAGCTTTGAAACTTTACTATGCAGAAGAAAAAATGCTGCTTTTAGCCATCTTGATTTAAATGAAACAAGCACAGAAACAGTTTTCTTACCTTGTCAAATCTTTTTTTTCAACTGGCCCTTTATTTTTGTAGTAGTTTATGTTTAACACAGCACTGCACTGTATTTGCTATGTTTTGTCTCTGCTGTTGCCTGATTGCGTACTTCCCAGTTCCAAGTGAGGTGTGTGGTTGACCAGTCAGTTCGTAACTCTGAGGTTCTACTGTATTTGAAGTCTCAGGTCACGAACAGACCTAGAGGCCTCCATTCTCCAGGGGAGTCTGTCTGGTACCTTCATCAGAACTGAATTCATTTGAAATTTCTTCCTTTTTAGTGGCATGTAAGAACGTGGCAGTCTGACTCAGGGGGAACACAGCTCAGACACACCCTGTTCCTGTAGCCCTTTCCCCCAGCCCTCTCAATTCCAGACCCTGACTTGGTGCCAAGGTGCATAGAGCACCTCTCCAGTGCCATGGCATGAATGCTGGGCTCAGCTCCACAGGGTGCATATTCTCCACGCAGCATCCCTAGGCATGAGCAGTGCAGGTGGCCCACAGAGGAAATCTGGCTCTGGAAAGACTTGTCATAAAGTTACCCAGCCAGAGCAGTGGCTGGAGCCTGACCAGATGCCTGGTTTGCTATGTGGACTAACCAGCGGCTCAGCAAGCCCTGGCTATCTCAACTGCACTGGTTCTGCTGTGCCAGGGATTGCAGGTGCGGGGCAAGGATAGTTTTGTGGGGTGGGAATGCAGCAGCATGAGTTTGAGTCTCAGCTTTACCGTTCCCCCACCTGTAAAAAGAGAGGTGATAATTCTTCCTTGCTGGGAGGCTCCACCTATTATTGTGCCCAGCCTCCATGGCAAGAGGGCCATAGGAAAGCCTCTCAATAAGGAGAGACAGAGCCGGGAGAGAGGGAAGGTTGGCCAAAAGAGCTGTGTTCTCAGCTGTAGTGTTTAAGGGTGGCCAGCAGAGGGCGGTAGCAGTGCATGGGAGAGGAGGGTAGGGTTGCCAGTTTTGGCTGGACATATTCCTGGAGGTTTCCTCGCGTGACATAATCTTTAATTCCTGGAGACTCCAGGACAATCCTGGAGGGTTGGCACCCCCTAGAGGAGGGTGACCCTGTAGGTCCACAGGGCGAAGGTATTTACTGGAGGGATGTTGAATTCCTCCCTGTAATGTTCCCCCTTGGTGTGTCTGCCCCAGTGAGGGGGTCTCTTCCCTTGGGTGAGGGACCGTTGGCTTCAGTCGTGGTGGGGAGGGAGCTGATGTCTCCTCTTTCCTACCAGGCTGGGCCCTTAAGCTGGCTAAGTCCCCGTCTCCATCTCGAGCTGCCGTCCCTGGCTCCTGCCAGTCCACACAGGGCAGCTGATGCAGCCAGTGCCCTACTTGCCTCCCCGGATAGGATGCAGGGCTGGGCCATTCACTCTCCCACTTCTCATCCTGGTCCCGGGTTCACCTCTCGCCCTCTTCCCCGGCCCCCAGGTTCCTCACGCCGTCCTGAATCTGAAGGAACCCCTCTACGTGGGGGGAGTGCCCGACTTCAGCAAGCTGGCTCGCGCCGCGGCCATCTCCACCAGCTTTGACGGAGCCGTGCAGAGGGTAAGGCAGCTGGCTGTGGGTTCGAGGGGAGCCCTCCTTGGGCATCCGGCAGTGAGGACCCAATGGTTGGCAGCCCTTCCGTCCCTGGTACCCCACTGTGCTGCCATTGTAGAAGTCACAGGAGCCTTAGGACAGGCCAGGGGGCATCCTGCCCCCCATGCACCGGGGGACATTTTGCAGCATGGCGATGCATGCTCAGCCAGGAGGTAGCAGCATTGGGCAGGGGAGGGCAGGGCATGTTCTTGAGGACCATGCCAGGGGGACATACCAGGCTCAGGGCGTTCATTCTAGGGGGTGATGAGTTGAATTTCCATGTCATTTCTGGGATGGACTCTGTGCCTACCCTTCCTCCAAACCCCAGCTGGGAGTGGAGTGTAATCTTCATGCTGCCTCCCTGTGTGCCCCCCTCCTCCCCTTCAGATCTCCATTAAGGGCATCCCGGTCCTGAAGGAAGAGAACATCCGCAGCGCCATTGAGATCTCTGCCTTCCGCTCCCACCCCTGCTCCCAGAAACCCAACCCCTGCCAGAATGGAGGCATGTGCAGCCCCCGGCTAGAGAGCTACGAGTGCGCCTGCCCGAGGGGCTTCTCCGGGGCACACTGCGAGAAAGGTGAGGCTGATGGGAAGCGGGCCTGGGCCAGACTGCACTCCCCACTGGCAATGGCCTGGCCTACTAGCCAGGCTCTGCAGAGAGCTGATGGCAGCCAGCTGGAAGCTCTCAGGCCACGGCTGGGGTTTTATTCTTGTTGGTGCCATCCATGTTCCCGGGCAAGGGTCTTCGGGTCATGTGGCCTGGCCGTGCTCTAGAATTGCAGGATGTGACTGCGTGAGAGCAGCGTGCCCTGTGGCGGTTAGTGTTTTACACGACGTATGCCAGTGAAAACGTTGCCCACTGAGTTAACAAAAGGAAGTCCCGTTCTCTGGCTCTCCCTATGCGTTTTGAGTCTGGACTGTGTCATCTGTCCCCACTGGAAGCTCCTTGGGGCAGGAACGTGGTCTTTCGCTGTGGCTTTGTACAGGAGCAATGCACTCTCCGGCCCCAAATTGGCCTGACCTCTCTCTGCACGCTGGCCCCCAGTCGCTCGAAAGGTGCGTGAGCCATTGCAAACCTTTCCAAGGACTTGCTCAGGGCATCAAGTTCGTAACACACCCCAGGAGCAGGCGAGTTTGCCAGGTGCCCTCGACCCGTCGGGAGCACTCTGTGCCTGGCCGGTTTATTATTGCTCTGTGGAGATACACCGATAGTGTCGTGATCCCTGCTTGTGCTTCTCCTCTCCCCTTCCCCAGTGATCATCGAGAAGGCAGCAGGCGATTCAGAGGCCATTGCCTTTGATGGCAGGACCTACATGGAGTACCACAATGCTGTGACAAAGAGGTGAGCTGAACTGAGGTTTGGGGAGGTTAAATCAAAGCCAGGGGTGGGGAGGGGAGGTGTTGGTGGGAGCTAAGCCAATAGCACAGAGGAATGTGAATCAAGCGCTCAAACCAGGGGTAGGCAGAGCTGGGATTTCACCCATCACCCTCTCCTGGTCTGGTCTTTTCCTCCCCTTCAGTCCCGTCCCACAATACACGCAAATGTGGACATTTTTGCTCATGAGTTAGGTTGGTAGCTTCCCCGCTCAGCCAGGCCGGTAGCTGCTGTCTGGAGGTCTGGTGCATATGCAGTCCCTAAGCTGGGCGGGATCCACTCTCCGGAGTTACTGGCCCAGATCAAAGTCATCTGGTCTGGGTGTGAGTCAGCGCCCAAAGGCAACAATGTGTTATGACATCCAGAACTGATCTGGGACTGTACCCTGAAAACCTAGCAGGCTGAGGGGAGCGAGAGGGTCCTGCAGCTTCGAGGATGAGTGACATCCCCCAGCCAGTTTGGGCAGTCCTAAGGGTGCAGAATAGCGAGAGTGGGAGCCCTGTCCCTATCGGGAGCTGCCATGTAAACTCTCCTGCCATGAGGGACCTCTACAGCACTGCTACCCAGCTCTCCCAGGGGCCTGCTCCCCATCTTTCTGTGCTCTCCTATCTCTGTATGTCTTGGTCTCCAGTCACTGTCAGTCTCCTTCTGTGTCTGTCTCCCTTATGGAACAGACCCCTCCCTCTCCTCCCCGTTTCCCAGATTTGGCTGTGACACCAGGGTTCATGGTTTAGGGGTTTTCAGATCCAGGGTTTAGGCTCAGCCCATCTCTGCTCTGCTCTGGAATGGGGGAGGCCAGGAGGAGATCCCAGGACCCAGCAGTGCTGCTGAAAACTCTTCCTGCCCTGCCCACTGCTTTTGGCTACCTTAAACCAGGCTTCATTTCTTGCCAGCTGTCAGAGACTGTCCCAGGCCCTGGCCTGCACCCCAGAGGCCGATATTTTACTGTATAACTGACTAATGGGTTACGGGGCTGGGGAAACTGTAGGCTCCTTATTGTAAATTTCCTATCATCATAATTGGCTGGCTCCCAGTGATTGCTTGTGATGTAGCCAAACGTCCATCAGGGACTGCAGGGCCCAGGCTCCACTGTGTGGGTGGCCGGAAGCCAAATCCAAAGCCAGGTTTGCAGACCTGAAATTCATAGATTCCAAGGCCAGAAGGGACCATTGTGATTGTCTAGACTGCCCTCCTGCAGAGCCCAGGCCGGGGAACTGCCCCACAATAATCCCTAGAGCAGAGCTTTTAAACAAAACATCCCGTCTTGATTTTGAAATGGTCAGTGATGGAGAATCCACCACAGCCCTGGGTAAATGGTTCCAGTAGCTAATGACTCTCACCATTAAAAATAGATGCTTTATTTCCAGTCTGAATTTGTCCAGCTTCAACTTCCAGCCATTGGATCGTTAGACCGTTCTCTGCTAGACTGAAGAGCCTGTTATTAAATATTTGTTGCCCACGTAGGTACCTGTGGACTGTAATCAAGTCACCCCTTAACCTTCTCTTTGTTAAGCAAATGCTTAACACTGATGTTAGTGCTGTCAATCCACAGTGTCGCCGAGCTCTCCTCCCACACAGGAATTTCAATTGGCTGCCACAGGCTGGGCTTTGGAGAATTTGTTTCCATTTAATATGCTGTGGGCCAAATTCAGATCTCAGTTACACCGCTGAGTCCCAGGGAGCAGCCAGGATGTAGCTGAAGGCAGCATTTCCCCTGACAGCTACATCCCAAACGTGGGGGTCAATTCTACCCTCAGTTCTGCATCTGCCACCCCATTGAAATGGATCATTTGAGTGGGGTTGCGAGGACCTAACTGAGGGCAGAATTGGGCCCTCTGTTTTCAAGCTGATGGTTTAAATAACTCTCCTGGGACCCTGTCGTTTCTCTCACTGGCTGTTTATGCAGCGATGATGCTGCTAGGGGCTAATAACAATGCGCCGTCAGCTGGGCAGTGCTGCCCACCTGTGGCTGACACTGTGTGACCCCCACCAAGCCCCCAGCAATGATGGACTTGTCTAATCCACAGCAGGGTAGCTCAGCCTCTGGTTTTATCCACGGGGCATCTCAACTAGCTTCCTAGGTTTTCTTCAGCCTCATGGTTCCTGGAGCTAGTCCAGTTAGTTCCCAGCTCTAGGGACCATTTGGCATCTCTGGAGCCAGATAACGAATGACTCTTTGCCCTTTTCCCCACTCTGCCTCCCCGCCTAACATCCCCAGTGCTAACATCCCCGTTGCTTGTTGCTCTTTGTCTGTCTGTCTGTCTCTTCTGAATGTCCTTGTTTCTTTGTTTTCAAGCCAACTGACCAATGACATCCCAGCGTAAGTAGATCACACACACCCCTCCTCACTGTCCATCATCTGCCCTCCACCACTGCACACAGATTGCCATCCGCCGCCCTGGGCTTCCCCCCATGACCCCGAGCCCCGTTCCACGCAGCCAGATAGCGAGCAGTGTTTGAGGGGAGGACAGCTGCCGAGAATCTCTCGTCCAGCACCTGGGAAGAGCAGAGCTTTGTCGTGGGCACCACTTGTGTTTCACTGGTAGGGTTAGGTGTGGAGAGAGGAGCTAGGGGCTGGTCTCTGAATCCAGGGCTGAGACGCTGGCCCCATTGACGTCAATGGGAGCTTTTGCCATTAACTTCAGTGGGGCCAGGCTTTATGCCAGTGGTGTGTGTGGGTTAGCTCCACCCACGCAGATGTGTTTGGGGCAATGGGCATGGGGGCTGGGGGGAAGTGAGTGGGAGATCCTTTGTCAAGGATCTCTTCAGTCAGCAATGAAGGGGTTAAGCAGTGAGCAGGGTGGACCCTCTGGGAGCCTGATTCTGCACTCACTTGTACCAATGTGAATCCGGAGTGAGTCCTTGCAGTATAAAGCTGGAGGGAGGGTGTGCAGAGTCAGGCACTGAGATCCTGCCACCCCAGGAAACGTGGCCCAGACGCCCACTGGGTAACATACAGGGAGGGCTCCTTGGTGCCAAGGTTTGGCTGGGAGGGAGGATTCTTCTCCAAAGTCCTCTTGACAGCTGCTTATTTGCTGGTTGTCTGCCTGGCTGGGGAGCAGGAGTGGGGGGTACCTGATCCCTTCGAAGCAGCAGTGGCTCATCCAGTCGCATTCTCTATTCTGTGTGTGTTCGGAGGTGGGGGGTGCAAGCTGTCTGGTGCATCCCCGTCCCACCTCATTCTCTCCAGGCCAGGGATTGGAAGGAGGGCTCGGAGGCTGAGAACCTGCATGCATGCATGTCTGCACTGAGGGAGGGGGAAAGCAACGCAGCCTGACTGATGCTGCATGGTAAGAGCAGCCCGGGGTGTCCTCACAGGAGCCTGGCCCCTCACCAGCTAGATGATGTGAGCCCCACATATCACAGCCGCCTTCCAGCTAGCAGCATGCCGAGTCTCTTTGCCATGCAGCTGGAAGCCTGGCTACCCCGCTGTGCCAGGAGGAGCCAGGCACACCTCGTAGGGTGGTGGAACGCTGCTCCCTCTCTGCCCTGCTCCCTCTCGGTGCGCTGCCAGGAAATGAGAAAGGGTCACTGCTTCCCGGCTCACTTGGGGAGCTGTTCCACAGTGGTGCAGCCAGTGCCCACGCATCTGGGCATCCAACCAGCAGTGGAGCTTAAAGCTTCTCCAGCTGGGATTTGGCAGTAGGCACGAGCTGGCACTACTCGGGGCTTGCTCTGCAGGGTTGCCCATCAGGGCTAACGGCTAGAAACCAGATTCTTCTGCCTCCGTATGTAAAGGTTGGAGGTGTGCTGGCCATGCGGAGCTGTTGCTAATGACACAGTTGCCTTGCTGTGTCGTGCGGGGCATGAACTGCCCTTGACTTTTTTTATTTTTTACTTGTTGGAGCTGATTTTAGTGCTAGACCCTGAGACTGGCCCCTCATGTGAGCAGGACAGCTGTCGTATGGGATTTCCCCCACGCAGCCCTGCCAAAGTGTCCCAGCCCTGACCCAGAGTTTGCTCCACAGCCATTCAGGCCTCGGCCACTCATCAGACAGCCACCAAGGGGTCCGATCTTGCTGATGCAGACACCTGTCTTTGACAAACCGTACCAGATCCACCACTGAAGGCCTATTAGGTGGAATCTGCAGCCACTCTGGGCTGGACGCTAACTGCGGAGCTCGAGGCAAAAGGCTCCATCTCCTATTGCCCATCCCCTGAGCCGGGCAAACCCTCTCTTGCCCTGTGTCAGGCAGTCTGCATTGGACAGTTTGAATCTCGGAGGGGTTTCTTGATGCAAATACCTACCAGTAGCAAAAGCAGCTGTGTAATTAGCAGAACCCTTGCAGCACCCTCTCTGGTCCTGCCTTGATAGTACCTCGCCACGTGCCCTCCCGCCCTTCGCAGGCTGCCTTTAGAGTATCCACAGCAAAGCTCTAGTGAAAGTGGAGGCTGAACATTCAGTGGGCTCCGCATTCCTGCGTGCGTCAGATATGCAGGGATCGTGCCATGTCCCTGCTTACCGGAGTCCTGAGAGTTCACCCCGGGGGTGTCAGGAAACCCAGGCAGCCCCAAAGGACGTTTGATTCCCCACTTCAGTTCCCTCTAGAGACTGTTCCCCAGGCTTTATGCTCAGGGTGAGAAGCTGCCCTGAGCCAGGCAGAGCCATGCACCGCACCCAGGGCCTTCTGTGAGCCAGGCGGGTGGTTTTCTTTTTTCTCCTCTGGCGCTTATGGCATGCCTCCCCTTTCTTCCTGCTTCTAAGTCCTGAAGCACTGGACTATGCCCTGGACCACAGGTGAGTCTCCGCCAGGCTTTGGCTCTTGTGTCTCGTGCCTCTTGCGCTCTGGTGTTGCTGCTTTGTTGGCCTCTCTGTCTGTCGTGCGTGTCTGAATGCTTGGCTTTTTATTGATAAGGGACGATGGTTCGCAGCCTGCGAGAGCCTGAAATAAAGGGAGGGCGGGGGGGGGGGGGGGAGCCCATACAGCACAGAACGAGGACTCAGGAGATGGGGCTACAGCTCTGTGGCCTGGAGCAAGTCATTTACCTGCTCTGGATCTGCCTTTCAACAGTAACTCACCCACCAAGCAAGCGCTTGATAGAGCAAATGCCCACAGCTTAGTGGGGAGGCTGGGTCATATCGCTGGTGATGCGGGCTTCACCCAGAGCTGCCATCTGGCTCTTTGGCTGCAGTGTCCCTTGGGAATAAAATGCTCTCCCTGCGGCTCTCTGTTTTGTCTGGTGTTCTGTGTGCACACGCGTCAGCGGCAGCCTCCTGGGAGAACAGAGGGGGAAACCCAGCATTTACAGCCCACTGTAACCCCAGTGGCAACGTGGCCAGTCACCCAGTGCTGTAGCCAGTGGCAGGAACTGGGCCGGGGTATTGTATCCCGGCCCAGGAGTGACCGAGTGGAGATGTGGATTCTGATGGGGGACAGTCTGGTCCCAGTAATGCACTGGTTTTAGGAGGAGACTCTCTGTTGTCCCAGGTGCAAAGTGCAGCCTTCCCCCGCCCCAGTTCCCATCATGCCTCTCTTCCCTGGAGCCACGCCACACGGGGTGGGTGTCAGTCCGAGTCACTGCGGGGGTTCAGTGACATTGGAGAAGCCTGATGGTCTCGCCATTAACCCTTTGGTGCTATTTCTGGATGCTCAAGAAGGCACTCTGACACAGGGCCACTCCATCGCTGCTCCCTGCTGGCGTCCTGTGAGTCAGGCCAGTGGGCTGGGCAGAGGACGACCCTGGGGCTTTGGGGGTGAGGGGGCAGAGGTGTTGGGGGGGTCCTTCCCTCGTGTGTGGCCCCAGCAGGCTGATTGCTGTCTCCTCTGGCCAGTCCCAGGGAACTTGCTGGTGGAGGGCAAAATGGCACCAGCCTCAGCTGAGTCCTCCCCAGGGCACTTCTAGTCCAGCTGATGGAGCCTCCTTTGTACTGAACTCGCCCGGCTCAAAGGCTGCTGTGCGTGAAGCCGTGTTCGAGAGCAGAATCGGGGCCTGCCCGGCCCCCCTCCCCATCGTTCTCCAGGGCCTGCATACCAGCCCAAACCCCGGGCAAGGCTCGTGAGCCTCGGACCTTTTGCAGGGGCCAAGGTGGGGCCGAACCGGGCTGCTTCTCCTCTCATCCCATTTTGCAAACAGCACATCAGGCCTTGTGAATTGCCTGTGCCTGAGACCCATCGCGTCCTGCAGATAGGTGTATAACCCCGCCACACATCCACCCACGCTCCCCGTGCCTATTCCAGAGGCTAGGCGGGGGAAACCAGCCAGAGCAGCGACCTGCCTGGAAGCAGAGGAGCATGCTGCTTTGGCAGGCTGGCCACCTGCCTCTCAGCCCGAGTGGGGGGCTGCCCATTGCTTCAGTAGCCCCCTTCCTGACTCAGGCCTGTCTTCCCTTCCCCCACCCGGCCCCTCGGTGCAGCGAGAAGGCCTTGCAGGAGAACCACTTTGAACTGAGCATCAAGACGGAAGCCACCCAGGGTCTGATCCTGTGGAGTGGGAAGGGGCTGGAGCGGTCGGACTACATCGCCCTAGCCATAGTGGACGGTTACGTGCAGATGACCTACGACCTTGGCTCCAAGCCGGTTGTCCTGCATTCCACGGTGCCAGTGAACACGAACCAGTGGATCCAAATCAAAGCATACAGGTGAGACGGTTTGGGGAGGCAGGCGGCGAAGAGGCATAAGGGCTGGCGGGGTTGCAGACAGTGTGCTCACAGCTGGGCATGAGCTGGGCTGGGTCACGTCTCGGGCACCTGAGTCATGGCCCTGGAGCCAGGCCCCACGGTCTCCATGGGTCACTGAGCCCTACAGATAATAATAGAGGAGTGGTATTCGGCCAATGTGGCATTGGAGGGGTGCATGCCTTGACTTGCCTGCCCTAGATTCTAGGAAATGCGAAAGGGGCAGGCTCAAGGAAGTACTCCCGGTCCATGCCTTTTATTTTAGCTGGCTAAGGGCTTGGAATTCTGTTCGTGTTGAGCCTCCCATGGGTTTTATTTATATTGGTGATGAGGGGAGTGGTGAGCTGCTCGCATGGCTGGAATGCCAGTGGTTTCTGCTGATGAGTCTGGAGGGAGTATTAGGAGGCAGGGGCTGTTGGAAGAGCTTTGTCTGGGACATCAGCTTGCAGCAGGACCCCGCCCCCCCCCCCCCCCAAGGGCAGGCTGAAGGAGAGAGCTCACCTTGCTTGTCGTACCAGCCTCTCCCAGGAGGAGGCGCTGCAGGGGATAGTGCAGGAGTGCTGGCTGCAGATTGCGATGCCAGTCCTGGCAGGAGAAATCGAGGCCTGCAGGGGTCCAGAGACAGCACAAAGGGCAGGGGGCTGATGCACGGTGATGGAGCCATCTGCAGCTTCCCTAGTCAGGCTAAGGCAGACCGCTGCTCCAGGCCCCTTTACTGAGCATCCCTCTCTGTTTTCTGGGACCAGAGTACACAGAGACGGCTCCTTGCAGGTTGGCAACGAAGCCCCCATAACTGGTTCTTCCCCTCTTGGAGCAACTCAGCTAGACACCGACGGAGCCCTTTGGCTGGGTAAGTTGAACACGGGAAGAAATAATGAAATTCCCTTCTGTGTCCCGGAGTGGAGAGTCTCAAAGCCCCCAAGGAGGGTTAGACACTCACTTCCCATTAACCCCAATGGGAACTGAGTCCTAAATCCCCGAGTTGTCTGAAAATATCAGCCCTGGCGTAAATCTGTGTGATGGGCCACAGCGCCGTAGAAGGTGATGGCTGCTTTGTGCCATAGGCACGGCTGTACAGTTCAAGGGATAGCATGTTTTCCTCTGTAAATCTCAAAGGACTGGACACAAGTGGATCAGCATTTAGCTCCTTTGACAGCTGGTCTAACCAAGTACAGAAATTGTAAAGGCAGCACTGTGGGTTCGCCTAGTGCGTGCCTACCCCTTAAAACCAAGCGTCCTATGCCCCACTTCTCCTGTGGAATCTGTGGCAGGCCCCTTGCAGTGCCTGTTAAAGGAACATTCTCCATACAGCAAGGCAGCATCCTGGTGGGGAAGGCAGCAGGAAAAGTTGGTTTCCCCACATGTGCCAGAGATGTCAGTGTAGTCATGTCCACGTGGGAAGTCGATGATGGAAATACTCTCTGGCCCAGGGCTTTTTCCGCCGGCAGCTTCGCTGACAGAGAACTGTGTCCCGATTTCAAATAAGGGCTTCTTTCTTAAAAACAATTCACTACTTCTGCCATTGAAAACGGTCTCATGCACGCATGAGTATCAGAATGCCCTGCCTGCCGTTCCAGTTGGGGGGGAGGGGGGGCAGAAAGTGATTACGCTGGGCAGAGAGAGGGAGAGACAGAACTGGGCACTGCCCAGGGGTGTCCTTTCAAGGTCTGGGTGGCTCCAGTTCAGCGAGGTTTTTAAGCCCATGTATAACGTCAAGCATGTGAGTGGTCCCATTGATGTCCGGGGGCGACTCGTGTGCGTAAAGTTCTGCACATGCTTAGTTTCCTTGCAGAATCAGGGCCTGAGTCTCCACGCGTTCGTAATCAGTTTAATCAAGCTCCTCAGACAGCAATCTCGGTGGCTGGGACACTCAGCCCCAGGAGCGTGAAGACACGACAGTTACACACACACACACGCATGCTCTCTCTCTCAGGGTACATCTACACAGCCAAAAAACCCCACGCAGTGCGTCTTAGAGCCCGGGTCTCCTGACTCAGGCTCGTGGGGCTAAAAACAGCAGTGTGGACATTTGGGTTGGAGCCTGGGCTTCAAGCCCCTGCCCCCATCACCAGATTTCAGAGCCCTGGCTCCAGCCGGAACATCTACGCTACTGTTGTAGCCCCACAACAGAAGCCCGAGTCTGTTGATCTGGGCTCTGAGCCTCACTGCCGGGGGTCCACTTTCTCTCCCTCTGTCTCGTGCCCGTAATGCAAACAAATCAGCCTTATAATGCGATGTGGTGACAAACCTACCTATGGAGAGGCTCTTCCCCACCCCGTTATAAAAGGCAGAGACAGAAGGCAGTGAGGTCTGGAGGAATTAGCACTGGGTTGGGAGTCAGGAGGTCTTGAGTTCTAATGTCCAGTCTGCCCCTCACTCATTGTGGAGCCTTGGGCAAGTCCCTTTGCCTTTCCATCTCGGTTCTCCAGCTATAAAATGGGAATCCTGCTTGCTCTCCTACCTCCCGGCGGTGTCACAAGGATTAATTCGCCGCTGCCCATACAGGGCTGTGAACATAGAGGTGATCTAAAAATAGTGCTATTCTGGGGCTAGAATCCTGGTTCCCAACTCTGAAAGCACTTACTGCTGACAGAAGAGCTCTGTTGGGTATAGAAGCATGGGCACAGGGTGACCGGCCTGTTAAAGGACAGAAGGCTCCATATTCTGCTTTCCTCCCCAGGCGGGGAAATGGATCCTGTGCCTCAAGCAGGCCTGTGGGATAAGTCAGGGAAAACCCTGGACAACAAGAGAGGAGGAGAGGCCTGGGGGCTGCAGGCAGCAGAAGGCTCCTGCAGGAGACCCTGTGATACCAGGGGAGAGAAGACTCCAGCTAGATGGGGCTGGGAGCGGCCTGCCAAAGCTGGGAAAGGCTCCAGGCTTGTGGGGCTTGCTGAAGAACATGGGTGGATAAATATCTTGACTCTGGACTTTGAGGGCTCCATTTTGAATGGTCTGCGATAATAAAGCAGAGAGTATTACTGGCCAAGAGAAAAAGCTTGTGAGCTATTGATTGAGGAGCCCAGAAGAAAGGGAAACTGAGGCAGGGATGCTGCAGGGCCACCCCATGCCAACGGGGGCGGTGCTCTGGAGGCAGCGACCCTGCTACAAATATCCATGTGTCCTTATCAAGATGCAGCCTGTCAAGAGAAGATAACCTACAGGCATATAGAACTATGGGGCCAAATTCTCTGCCGGTGTCAAATCCAGTGGAGTTGTGACATTTGGCTCGTTTTTTCCGATCCTGCCCCCACTGAAACCCACGGCAAAAATGTCTATTGACGTGGGTGAGAGCAGGACTGACCTCAGAACCGTTTGTTCACATCCGTGGGGGCAGGACAGGGTCCAAAATGACCCACAACAAATACTATTAACCCTGCCTAATTACACCCGATGGTCTTCAGATACAGCCCCTGCAAGCGCTCTCAGCTTGGAGACGCAGCAGCGAGCCGTTAGCTCCCATCGTTCGTGTGCTAGCATCAGACTCAGGAGACCTGTGTTCAGTTCTCTGTTCCACCACAGGGTTTGGGCAAGTCCCTTAGCCTCTCCGTATCTCGGTTCCCCATCTGTCAAGCGATTATAATTGCCCCTCACAGGGGTGTTGGGGGGTCAATACGTTAAGGATTGCGGGGTGCTCAGGTTGTAAGGGGAGGTCTTCAGTTAAATGGAAATGGTCAACAAGAAGTGTTTTTTGATGATCTGTGACAAAGAAGCAAGGTGACACATTCTCTCCAGCCTTTGCAGACACATCCACCATTAGAGGGAAGTAGTGCCATTTTTGACTCTAGTCAATTTCCCATGCCAAAGTTATAGGAGGGTTTCCTAATGGACAATGCCGCCTTTAAGGATGCGGTGGCTGTATCCCCTCTATCGTTCGTCACCATGGGAGTTAAGAGAAGGGCCATCAACAGAGCTGGTTGGAAAACCAAAACCTTTCTCACAAGAAATTCTGGTTTAAAAAAAAAAAAGAAAAGAAAAAGTGTTTTCCCACTGAACCTGTCAGGTTTTGTTTTGAATCAACACTGCAACATGATTAATTTTGTTTCCACTTAAAATGCCATTTCACTGCATTCTCACCTTCAAACAAAAAAGAAACAAAACAATATTTGAAGTCTAACTGCCGATATGAAATGTAAGTTTTCGTTTAAAAAATCCCCTCCAGGAAAAACTAATTTTTTCCCCGGACTTGACATTGACTTGCAAACAAATTCAGTCTTGACAAAACCAGCCAGGAAAACTTTTCAGGTGAACCCTTTCAGTCCGCTCTAGTAATTAACTCTTAAGCTTCATGGCATCAACTACTCCTTGCTGAGGGGTCAGGAAGGAATCCCAGCTGTTCAGCACCGCAGGCAGCATTGCACAAGTGCCAGGATGGAGAAAGTCACTATCCTGTGCAGCTGCTCTAGACAGATGGGCCCATCCTCTGTGCCCCACCTGATCTTTCCATCCCATCTCTTGCAGGGGGAATAGAGAAGCTCGGCGTGGCTCACAAACTGCCCAAGGCCTACAGCACCGGCTTTACTGGCTGCATAAGGGACGTGATAGTCGACCGCCAAGAACTGCACCTGGTGGAAGATGCTTTAAACAACCAGACGATATTACACTGCTCAGCCAAATAAACCCCCCAGGAGCCCTTCCTTCCCCTTCCCCCTCCTGCCTCTTGCTGTAATTATTTTCTATTTTTGTAAACTTATTGCTTTTTATATTTTGGGGGGGGATGAGGGAGAAAGGGGGAGGAAAGACCTGTTGTTGTTTTTTCGGTTGGTTATTTGTTCGGTTGCAGTGTAGCCACATCGGTCGGACTTTGCTCAAGCAGCAGCCACATAGAACAAGCCCTGAACCAAGTCTCCAGGAAGTGACTGAGGAACAAACCCACGTAGCCTCCTTCATTGTAAATGTCATTAATACTTGAAGCCTTTCCCCCACTCCCCGCCTTATTTTATTTTTTGTTGGTTCTTGTTCATTCCCACGAGGGGGAGAAAAACGAGGATCGCAGCGCTGGCCAGACCTGCGGCCTTCGGGGAACCCTTGCTTTCTGATCTCAGGCTGTCCCCACACTCTGCTTCCTTCATTCCTGGCTGAGCGGAGAAGCAGTCATTCGGGGGAGGGGAACACCATGTTGCATTTGGGCCAAGATCTACCAAGTCTTTTCCGGGCTTCGTATCCATCCCCTTCTTTCCTCTCTGTCAGTAATGGCAGTGTGGGAGGATCTCAAGTGGTTTTCTCTGGGATGCTCTGTGAGGGAACGCTGCTTGCTGGAAGATGGACCAAGCTCAGCTCATAGCAGGTTGGAAAGCTCCGCTCTGTGGTTGGCTCGTGCCTCCTTGACAACTCGCTGGACTCAAATTTTTTTTTTTTTTATCAGTTTGGCTGAGGAGGGGCAGCAGCTTCTTTACGTGTTAATCTCCTCCTGGATGCGTACAGAAGCAGCTGGGAAACCTATTTCCAGGCTTTATTTTTATCCAGACATGTCCCAACTGCCCACTTGGCCTCGCTGCGCTTTCCAAGAGTCTTTGCTGTTTACCAAAACATGCCCTCTCTTGTGCCAGTGAGAACGCTGCAAAGTATGTTGGATGTCCGGGCTTGATCCACTGAGGGTCACCCATCCCCAATCTCCTGTTAAGTCAACAATATTTGAGGGCACAGGCTAAGGGCCCTTTTCCTCTGTAATCCATGTGAAGCACACTTCCCTTTTCCAGCCTGTCCTCTATTTACAGAGATGATGGTTTTGGACCAGCTGTCCTAAGGATTTCTGCTTACACGCCTTGAAAGCTAATGGGTGTTTGGCCATTGACTTCATGTTTGTACAACAGCCAGCACAATGGGGGACCCAATCCTGGCCAATGCCCATAGACACAACCATGATACAAACCATAACTTCAATGGGGAACAAGATTTGGCCCTTACTGTACAGGCAAGAGACAGGGTTGTAGGGTTTTTTGGTTTTTCTTAAAGCTATTTTTATTTTCCACAATGCAAATCATTCCTTGTAAAAATTTGCTACGATGCAAATACTGTAACGCCAGCTCCGAACCCAGTGTGTGTGTGTCGATTTACATGTACGCATTGTATGCAAACACCGATTCTCTTGTTAAGGGAAAAAAGCCCCCAAGGCTGTTTAAGAAAAAAGGACCAAGGTGCTGAAAAAGACTGGCCTGCTTAGGGTGACCAGCCGTCCCGATATTATCTGGACAATCACGATATAAGGGGCTTTGTCTTATATACACAACTATTTTCCCCTCCCCCTGAAAAAAAAGTGTCCCGATTTTTCACCCTAGACCTGCTGTGTTCAGTTTCATTGTCTGTGGGAAGGACTCACCGATGCTCTCTAATAGGGTACATCTCCTTTCTTCCCCCGAGCTAGGCGGGTTTTGCTTTACTGTGTGTAAAGCACATTTTATGGAGCAGGGAGCATGAATTTGCAAGATCCTGCCTCTTATAAGTGATATAAGGTTGTAGCGAAAGGTGCCACCATTTGGCAGTTTTCTGGCCTGCCTGCTGGTGCTCCCTCCCCTCGAGAAAATAACATTTCTCCGGGCTGAACTCTGAGCCAGGAAACCCAACTGCTTTTTGTGGGGTGAGATCTGAAGGCAGGTGAAGCAAAGGCAACCGACATACCTTTTAAAACCACGTTTTTTCCCCTCTTCTAAAGCAAGGGTTCTACTTCTAAAGTCAGACCAAGTCGCACCAGGGACGCCTGGCCTAGAAAGTGTCCCAGGCCTCAAAAGATGCCATGCCTTGGGCTTGTGATTCCCTTTCTTTTGGGGTGGGGAAGAGGCAGGGGGGTTGTTTGATATTCCTTGCCTGATGTGTTTCTTCTTTTCCCTGCCTAGCTTTATTTACCTGATCCCGCTTAAAGAAATAAAAAACTCCATCCCGCCCGACCAGTCCTTGTTTCATGTCCCAGCAGGCAAAACATAGATGTATTTCTCCCAGTGGAAATCTACACCTACTGTCCGGAAAAAGATCCAGAGTGGTTAGTGACTCAGTGGGGGTCATGGCCTTCTGAGAGCTACAATGGAGATTCCAGTGTTTTCTTGTGTGTGGCAATACCGCATTTTAAGTGGTGACTGTAAATAGATTGTGGGTCCTGTTGGAGAGTAATGTGATTGTGTCGTAAAGCAAACTGACTGCTGGACTTTAAGCACATGGTGTAGGTTGCCAGAGGCTAACTAGGACTGGCAAGGTGGAAATGCAAAACTCTCCTGCTGTATTTTAGCTGGACAGTGCAACCTCCTAAGCTGCAATTAAGGGCTGACGATTCCAACTTGAGGGAGAGGGGTGCGCAGACAGGAAGCTGCTAATTTCCCAGAATGCCACTAAAATGAAGCCAAGGTCACTGCAAAACAATGCACTGTCTGCTTTTGCTGGGGCTTGGAAATGCCTTAAAACAAAACATTGTGTCCTTGTGGTCAAGCTTCTTGACCCAACATCAGATTCAGCAGCGCTCCCTAGAGGCCGTGCACTTAACTTCGGCTTTATTTTCAACAGCATTTAGAACTCCTGTGTACAAAAAGACTGAGTTTTTTTAATTTTTTTTCAACTTTTTTTTTTTTGGTTGGCTATTTTTTTACAATTTGTCTGTCCACGTGGCTTCATTTTTAGGGTAAATTAATGACGATTGTGAACTGCTGTATGAATTCTGAAGGGCAATGCACAGTAGAGGAGCAGCATGATATAACCATTACTAACTTGTGTCTTTCGTCAATCACCATGAAATAAAGTTTGAAAACAATTAAATATGTTTAAAAGGGGCCGTTGCTTTGTCTCTCTGGGGCTCGCATCTGCCTTCCACCTATACTCACTGCACCAGCTGAGGAGCTGGTCTAGCGAGTGTCAATCTCAAGTCATTGGTACAAGACCCTTCTGGGACAGTCATTTTGCAAGCCAAGACCATACCCTCATGTATTACATACCATGTACAACAAAAGGCAGAGTCTTAACTCCAGTGAACTTTGCCCATCATTCCCTGTCTCAGAAGATGTGCTGCTGTCCTAGTCTTTGGTGCGTCTTACTTCTCTAGCCCAAAACTATGGGCTGGTCAACACTGAAAATGTACCTTGGCATAGCTGTCCCCCAGGGGTGTGAAAAATCCACCCCCCGAGAGATGTAGGTAAGCCGACCTAACCCCCGGCGTAGACAGCGCTAGGTCGATGAAGAATTCTTTCATAGGCTTCATTAATTAACTACAGCAATGGGAGAACCCCTCCCGTCGCTGTAGTGAGTGTCTACACGGACGAGGTAAGTGCTACGTGAAATACACAGTTTAGAGACCTGTAAGTATCCACCAGGATTAGCTTGAGCCTTGTCCAAAGCTATACTGAGGTCAGGGGCAGTGTTAGATTGTAAGCTCTTTGAGGCAGGGGCTCCCTGTTCTACGTTTGTACAGCCCCTAGCACGATGGAATTGTGGTCCATGACGGGCTCCTAGGTGCTACTGCACTACAGTAATCATGGGAGTCCTTCCTTTTACTTCCAGCGGGCTTTGGAGCAGGCCCAGAGCTTGTGTTTTAACAGTTACATTGTGGTAGCTCCTGGAAGGCTCAGCCAAGTCTGAGATCTGCTGGGCAGACGTATGGTATGAATGACGTATTTTAATCTTCTAGTTGTGTTTCCCTCTTTATTTTTAAGAAAAATGGAGAGAAACTAATTAAAAAGTTAAGTTTGTGACGCAAACCGTTTAAAAACCCAGGAATTTTAACCACTAAAAATTTGGCCTTTGCTCCTCAGTATCCTGTTGGGTTTGTTTTTATACTTATCTGTAATCCGGTGTGGCTGGTTACGTATTCACTCGACGTGGCGCCATTTTTACAAGTATCCTCCCGAACATCTTTCTACCTAAAGGCAAAGCCTTGGAACAATAAATATGGCAGTTTAAAAACTGCAAGCTGGGGCTAGATTCTAACACTGAATTGTGGAGGGTAGGAAAGGCCTTTTAAGAAAAAATGTACGAACGTTTTAGGAATTCAATATTAAACCACTGACCTTCCCAGTGCCTCTGCCTAGAACCAGACCTGCATTGCCTTTACTGGCATTTTTAAAGCAAGAAATGGCATGTGTCTTTATCTGCAGGGGTGGGACTAAGCTGTGTACTGTCTTTGAGTCTGCAAACACATAACCTGAAATAATAGCTAGGAGAGGTGTGAAGTGCCCCTTTCATCTCATGGCTGTGTTAACTCTGAGGTTGAATGATGCCATTTAAAATGCCAGCATTGTTAACCTATTTCGCTGTTGATCTTGCGAGTAGAAATTTCTTGTTGTTTGGGGTCTGTGGGTGGAACTGAGCTAAAATACCGCTCACCTTCCTGTGCCCTGCCTGTATCGTAGGTGTACATATCTGCCAATTAATGAATCGAGCATAGTGATTGGGGGATACTGAATTATTAGAGATGTAGGGCTGGAAGGCACCTCGAGAGGTCACCTGGTCCAGCCCCCTGCACTGAGGCAGGACCAAATAGACCTAGCTCATCCCTGCCAGGTGTTTGTCCAACCTGTTCTTGAAAACCTCCAGCAATGGGGCTAGAATAATATATGATTTAGCCTTGATCCTGTTCTGTCCCGCTGGGGCCAGGAGACCACGGCAGACTGCATCTTCATTTGTATACAGATACAGTCCAAAAGCAAACCCATCTCTCAGCCACCGTTCCACTCTGAGCCAAAGTGCTCAACCTCCCCATCCAAACTCTCTCCAGGCTCTCGGAGTCCTGTTACACCTTTCAAATTCCCCCTCCCCCTGAGTTACAAAACACTGGGACATCTGGGATGAGCCTGAGCCCATCAAACTGGCCAGCTGGCAGTGTGGCCTGAACACCCTGACAGACTTCCCATGACAGCTACTTTGAAAAAGAGACATACTCGGGAAAACCTGGACAGGGGCCAATCTTAGCCCAGCCCCAGCTATGATCCACTAGCTTGCATCCCTGCTGCACCAGCCGGAAAAGGAAAAAGCTCCAAACGATGCTACTTTATCACTTGTATCAGGACAAGTCCCCAAAAGTGGCCGCATTAGCACCTGGACGTTCATGCTCAGCGAGCTGAGGTGCTATCCTGTGAGGGGATAATCCCAAAAGGCACGTGATTGGTTGGTGATTCTGCACTGCAACCCATATCTGTACGGGTCGTGATCTAGGTGGCTGGCGGCAAAGCCTTTCAGGTGCCTAACTCCCAATACTTTGCAGATCTGGGCTTTAATTTGCACGTGTTCGCCGTGGTGGCTTTTCACCTCCTAGGAACCTATTTAAGGCTGTTATTCTCAGCTGTTGCATAGAAAGATGGCAAGTGGAGACTTATTCATGCTTCCATATGCAGGAGCCAGTGCTCAGTTGAGCTGCAAGGAGTGGGTGGGGGCGGGGGGCATGTTCTGTTAACCAGCAGGTGACTAGAATTTAAAATCAAAGATGTTCTTGACATCCTGCAATGATGAGCACTGGATTGGGGTCGAGCATGTCTGCCTCGGCTCAGTGGGAAGTAAACTTTTCAATGGGCAACCAGACACCGGAGAATTCTAAGGCAGGGGCACAATGGGGCTAGTGTTTTAAGAGCAAAAGGGGTTGCACAACTCACCCCTGGGCCTATGTTTCGCTGAAGATCAACCTTCTGGTGCAGGGTTTTCCTGACAATGACCCTATTATGCAGCAGCAGGCACCAGCTTGCTAAATCAGTACCTCTTCAAGCCACTGACGCAAAGCAGCAGGAGAAAAGCCACTGTCTTCTGGCACAGCATGAAAAGCGGGGCCCTGCCTGACTGTGTTTCACTCTAGGCACTGGAAAAGCAGCTGGAGGATGAAGGAGAAGTGCCGTTCTGGGCACACGGTGGTGTGTGCAGCAGGCGGCAGTCACAATTCAGAGGAATGGCCTTCCCGTGCTTTGGGAGGTCACACCCGGTCTGGAAGGAGGCTGGTTTGCCAGGCCAGGCGCACATGGCGGCAGCGGGGGGCTCGTCATCTCTGAAAATCAGGCCTTTAACTTCAGGGGGAGATGCAGATACTCTGCGCCTTTGCAAATCAAACCAAACAGGGTCTGATCCTTTTCTCACCTGCGCTGGTATAAATCAGGAGTGAAGGCAAAAGGGAGGAAAACTGGGCCCCTGACTTACCAGCCCATAAGCTAACCCCACACACTCTCCAGTCAGCATAGCTCAGCTGGGAGCATCCTATGGGCTGAGAGAGGAGTGCTTTTTTAATTTTAATGGTCTATAGCAAACAAAATTACTGGCTTTCGGCTCTGTCCCTCCAAAAGGCTCCCCTGCTCCAGTGCATTTCAGTGCGGGGGAGGGGAACATATGTCACTCGGCTTCCACGCAGCCCCATTTAACCTCCAAAATCCTCGGCTTCCAAGGGAAGGGAGAAATCTGTGGGTGGAAGCTCCAAGGAGGAGGGTGTCAGGCATGGAAGGTGCGTGTAACGCTTTCTGTCACGGGTACGCAGCCTGGGGTGATTGTGATCACCCTGCTGTTCCCCTACTGAATGGGAGAGGGTCCCAGCAAGGGGCTGGCTAGATGGGAGTGGAGAGATGTGTAATTTATGGAACAGCTCTCTCCTCCCTCCACAAGTTTCAGCTGTGCTGCCTGGCACATTTGCATGCTGTATGCAGTGAGGTGCGCATGGCGCTGGAAAGCGGGAGACCTGGGGTTTATTCTCTGCGCTGTCACTGACTCCCTCTGTGGCCCCCGGCTAGTCAGTTCGCCTTGCTGCGCTTCACTTTCCCCGGCTGCAAAACCAGAGATAATGAGATGTCTCCATCTTGGTAAATTGCCTGGAGGTCTATGGCTGGGAAAGGGGCTCTGAGGACTAAGTATTCTTGCTAGGGAAGGACAGGGCACGAAATGCTTCAGCATGAGTGAAACAGGGCCCCGGCCCCGACAAATAACGTTGACTCATAACAATCCCTCATTCTCTACGTAGAGAGCCTGCCGCAGGGCTGCTGTAATGAAGGGTAATTGGACACCCCTCATTTTGGGATTTATAACACACTTGTAAAAGTTTGCTGCTGGTGTATGCTTAGCCCCTGCCACAGGGCTGATTTCTTTCCCCTACAGCAAAATTCCAGGAAAAAAGTTTTGACCGGTTAATATAATAAGAAAAGGCAGAATAGCATTTGTATGCATGCGTCATGGGCCTGATCTGGAGCGCATCAAAGCCAATGGATTGACGTTCAGTGTCTTCAGCAGGCTTGGGATCTGGCCTGGTCACTGCATTATCGAATTTTCAGAGTGTCTCAGCTGCCGAGCTGTGGAGGCTGGCCCTCCCAAGGAGCGTCTCTCACCTCCTGAGTTCAAGCAGCACTGGAACTGCTCAGCACTTGGACGGGAAAGGCCCAAGGAAAGCCCAGGGTGCTGCTTCTGGATATGATGGGAACTCAGTAGTGTTGTCTTCCCGGACGTGGTTCAAAAGCAATGCCCTACCGTGGTCGCAGGAGCGCCATGAGGCTTGGGGTGCTGTCTTTCAGATGAGATGTAAACGTCCGATCCTGGCCCCTCACCATCATTAGATATTTTGTGCCCTTTTTGAAACTGGGGGAGTGGTATTAAATATGGAGTCTAGCAAAAATCCAGTTGGGGGGTTACATTCTGCCAAACTACAATCCCAGGCCCCTGCTGTTTCAGTTACGTAGGTGGTCTTTATTTGCATAGTATTTATGTGTGCTGTTAAACAGTGGTTCTGTGCCAGCCGGCCCAGAAGTGGCTGCATTTCTCCGGTAGGGGAAATGAGAGAGAGAGAGACTAGATGGATTGGGGAGAGATTATAAACCACTTTGATCAGTTCGTGAAATGCTTTGGGATCCTTCTGGATGACTGACCTTATCGAAATGTGGTTTAAGGATCAGGCTTCTACCTAAACCCCTAGAATCTTAGGGTCAAATGGGGCCTTCATGCTCTTGGAGAGAGAACTTTGGGTGTGTGGCTGCTAAGATTAGTAATGGTCTAGAACGCAGGCTCTCAACGCCAACAATGAGGCTCCTCTGGTACTTTGTACAAGAATTGGATTTTATACAGCTGCCCTTAGCCAAAACTCTCCCTCTCTCCTCTGCTGACCAGTGTTCTATGGGGTGACTGCTGCCCTTCCACCCCAGATGGTGCCACATTTCAGTGGTGCTCTTCCGGCAGCACAAAGGGCCTGATCTCGCTCCTGTTGAAGCCAATGGGAGCATACTGGGCCCCTGGTTTATTTGCCTTCGCACTCTCCAGCATGGAAATGCACTCTACAAACGTAAGGCAAACCCCCCCTGCCCCGGTTACACTTTCTGGCGGGTGTTAGATTGTTAATAAACCCAATGCCTGCTGCATGTGCACCCCAGCCCTTTAGCACGTTGGCATTTACCAGTCTGTTCCCCTGCCCCCATACGAATGCCTAGGAGAACGTATGTATTATAGCTAAATATACCATGTCCTGAGCCTGCAGCAGGAAATGCCTTCAGGCTTGGGCATGAATGATGAATTCCACAGCTACTGATGAAGGAGCTGAATCCCCCTTCCCATACAGTTATGTTGGGCATGCATCATCACAGCCGCTCCCCCCTCGGTGGCGGCTCGCTATCCCTCCCTGGCATGCGTCAGAGCAGTTGCCTCGAGACTGGCCTGGAATTAGCAGAGGCAAATGAAAAAGGAGGGAACAAAGAAGCCATCCTGGGTAGGATCTGAACTGGGGACCTCTGGAGCAGAGATAGTAGCACTGTCCACAAGATGGACTCGTCTAGGTTAACACCTGCTAGAATTTACTCGGGATAAAGTCAATGGGGTTTGGCTAGAAATGTAGCCCGGTGGTTATTATCATGTGACATTCATACTGCAGGGCTCAAGCAGGCTGAGGGCCCCGTTGGGCTACAGTACTGGGCAAACATCTACCAAGGGGCAGTCCCTGCATTAAACATCTTACCATCCCAAGGCCTGATTCTCCACTGCTTTGGATCACATTGGTGTAACATACTGGGGAATGCAGTGACTGAGGTTGGATAGAATCTGGGAGGCCAGATTCCCAGCTGATGGAAGTGGGTGCATCCCCACTAGCTTTGGGGGGTCCATTTACAGCAGCAATTTGGTCCTGGCGTTCAATAGCAATTACTATAACCAACTCTAGGATGGAAAAGAGAGTCAGATCCTTTCTAGCAGGGTTTTTTTTTTTGTTTGTTAACCCTCCCATGAAATTTTCTCTAGTCGGGATAGACTCCTCTCTCAAACTGCTGAAGCGGGTTCAGAAAGGTTCCTTTGTCTCCGTTCAGCCCGGACAGGATTTTTACCGGCCATGTCTGCCTCAAGGAGAACCCATTGCTGTGTCTCTCACAATGGAGCGCTACGAGGTCTTCCCAGGACCTAGCGCACGCAGCAGCCGGGTTCTTTTGGTGGCTCTTTTGTCTGTTGTGTCTCATCACGCATTATAAAATCCATTGGTTCACAGCTGGGTTCGAAACGATGCAAGCCTGCCATCCTACCCACTGAAAAGTGAGCTAGCGGCTGCTGCCAGGGCCCTGGGTATTCCCCGAATAGAAGTGGAATTCGGTGTGTCTTATTATAGTTCTAAAACTGCTATTTGTGCTACGGCAAGCGGGTCCAGGGCTGGGGGAAGGGGAGTTGGTCAGTCATGTTCTGGCTTTTTCTGCCTTAGACAGCTGGCTTTGTTTTCTCGCAGTGCTCAGGAAAGGGGCCAGAGGCCAATACTTTCTTTGGGCTAAACTCTGCCCTCATATAAAGCGGTGTAAATCATTAAAGTCCTCTGCATTTACACCACAGATGGCCAAATATTTGTACAAGTGTCCTCACAATTGGCCAGCTGGAGCCTAGCTCCACGGATGCTGATTGACACCAGCTGAGGATCTGGCCCAATGTCCCACTCATTGGCCTTTACCTTTGCCCTGGGAAAGAGGAGGTGAAACATATCTCAGAGTTAAGGGGACATTTGGCCTCCATGGCCCACTCAACCCTTGCCCATTTGGCGGAGGCTAGCAGGGGCACCAGTTGGGCTGGTGGTGCTTCTGATGGGGACAACTAGAAACTGCAGAGCTCCACCAAACTCATTGCATACAGCTCCACAATCAGCCTTCACCTGGTAATTATAGGCTACAAGGACTTGGCTTTGCTTTTCCAGGGGCACAATTGGTTTTACTTAAAGCTGACATGGCCGGACCTGCATGAAAGAGAGAGTGAGTCTGATTCTTCTCTCATTTACACACATTCAATTTTATTGACTTCAGCGTGACACTGGATCCAGACCCTAAGGCTGTCAGGTGGAAGAGACATGGCAGTAGATCGTATCCAGTGTCTTAGTACAGAATTCAAGGAATAACACAACATAGATCCCTTTCTATTGTCCTTCACATTTTTTAAAGCTCTGTCCTCCTCCCCACACGCATGGCACCTAAGTTCTTGGGGCTATTCCTTCTATTCGTCTCTCTGACTAGACTGCAAGGACGTTGGCCTGAATATTTCATCACTTCGGCCTTTTCTTTTCCCCTTCTCTGTTCTCGCACGTTATTTCCCTGTTTGCCCGTGTCTGTCCCCACGCCAGCTCTGAAGCAGTGGTTGGCTGTCCTACCACCTTTCACAGAATGCTGTGTGATCCTTCTGATGAAAGATGCAATGTAAACATGCGCCAGCCTGCATCCTTCAGGTCTGTAGTACCAGGCGTTCCTCATTTAACCAAAATGGTAGCACTCCTGTTGTGGATTAGCTTCTCCCAGACCTACTCACGGGTTATTGGTTTGTAACTGTCTTGCCCTCTAGTGGCTGGTTTGTAAAGCAGTGGGCTGGCAGAATGGGCCTCCAGTGACCTCTGCTTTTTCTAACCAGCCTGATTACCAGCTTGCTCCTTTCATCAGAAACCCAAAGGGGGGGGAACCTAGGGTGAGGGGCTGCCGATTTAAGAGATGTACCAAGGCAGCGTGGTCGTTGTTGTTGTTCCTCTGAAACCTAAGCCTGATCCTCTCTCTAATATCACTGCGTAGGCACAGGGATGATCACAATGTGCCCCTTCATATTTTTAAAGACTCTCTCTCTCCAAAAGAGAAGGCAAAACAAGGAATATAACCAACTTTAAAGACCAAGTGGGCCAGTGCTCATAGGCTTACCTCTTAAGAACATAAGAACGGCCATACTGGGTCAGACCAGTGGTCCATCTAGCCCAGTATCCTGTCTTCGGACAGCGGCCAATGCCAGTTGCTTCAGAAGCAATGAACAGACCAGGCAATCACTGAGCGATCCATCCCCTGTCTTCCACTCCCAGCTTCTGGTAAACAAGGGCTAGGGACACCTAGATCAGGGGGCTGCCTCCATGACCATCTTGACTAATAGCCATTGAGGGGCCTGTCCTCCAGGAACTTGTCTAGTTCTTTTTTGAACCCCGTTACAGTTTTGGCCTTCACAGCATCCCCTAACAATGTCTGTTTTTATATTGACATGTCTGGTAGCTTTATGCAATCTATTTGGTTTTGTACTAGTGTAGCTGGCAGGTTTTTTCTTCCTACCTGGTATTGTACAGGCACGGTGGGCTGCTTTACCCTAAGTTCATTAAAGGAAAGAGAATGTGGAAAAATCTAATGCACTCAGTGCTTTTTTGGCCTCTGTCTTCACGAACAAGGTCAGCTCCCAGACTACTGCACTGGGCAGCACAGCATGGGGAGGAGGTGACCAGCCCTCTGTGCAGAAAGAAGTGGTTCGGGACTATTTAGAAAAGCTGGACAAGCACAAGTCCATGGGGCCGGATGCGCTGTGCCCAAGAGTGCTAAAGGAGTTGGTGGATGTGATTGCAGAGCCATTGGCCGTTATCTTTGAAAACTCCTGGCGATCGGGGAAAGTCCAGCTATGTTTGCTGTTCCATGTAGTAATTATGTGTGCTGCATTTTATTTTATTTATTTATTTTGAAAGGTGGCAACCTTATGTTAACTTTCATGCAGGGTAATTAAAACAGATCAGATGACAACATAGCAAGGAAAGGTGAGGTGGCGGTCCTCACCTCTTAATTAAGTGGTCTAGTTTTAGGGAGCAGATGAGGTTAGCTTCATCCAAGGGTGGAGGGAAGAAAATCTACAAAGGTATTGAACTGTAGAGAAAGGTAAACAGCACATCAGAATACATTAAGCAATTGATCATGCAAGCCACAGAAAGCTATGGAGAGCAGTGGGAATGCTTTCCCTGGCTGGGAAATTATTGAGCCATAATTAATGTGTAGGAAGCACTTTGAGAGCCCGTGAAAAGAGGTTGTAAATGCCAATTACACATGTATTATAAAAGTTTAGAAAGCAGGGGCATGGTAATGTAGACAGGGTTGCAGGAGAAGGAAGATTTCCTTGGTTTTTTAATAGAAGCAGTGCTTTATTTTTTTATTAATGTCTTAAACATATTAGTTCATCCAAAAGGACCTCAAAGCCTTTTCTAAATATGGACCACGTCCTACTTACCTCAGTGGTGTGAGTAGTCCCACTTCAGGGGGGCTGCTTGCAAGAGTGGCTGTAGAGAAAAGTATGCAGACACCTCTGGGAAAGCAGCAGTCTGGTGTAGAGGAGGGAAGTGGAAAACTGTGTTCTGGGGCAACAGGGGAACAAGAAGTGCCGTTGTACCTGTAGTGGGCAGCAGACCAGAGAGGACAGGTCTGTCCCTTTCTCCTCCTGAGCAGCAGGTCAACTTGTGCTCCGAGCGCCTGCCTAAACGTGTCAAGAAAACAAAGGACAATTGTATGAAAATTACAGGATAAAGCTTATATTAAAGGAAGGCCTATCACAAGACTACACACTGGCATCTCAACGTGTGACCTCTGATCTTCCGCCTTGTGCGGCTGGAGCCACAGGACAAAGCACGGCCTCGAATGACTGAGCCAGAGAGCCAGGCACCAAATCCAGGATGTTGCTTGAACGAACGCCACACACCCTGCCCCAGGAATTTTATTTATGCAGCAGCGGACTAGGGCTCACACCATTCTGTGGCAGGGGGACTAAGGAAAATGAGCAGGCTCCAGCAGGCCTGTCCATGGACTCTAGGGAACAACCACAGAGCTACCCTCCGTCCCCATGCCCCTGGGCGTACCTCCACCCTGACCCAGCCCCGGCCGTAGGGGGGCCACAGGCTGTGATCCCCTTGGTGGGGCGTGCACCCTTCAGCACTGGGCTCCTGCCCTGCCTCTTCAACCAGGCTCGGCCTTTCCAACCTGACGCCCAGCTGCCTAAGCCAGTGTCTTTCAATCCGTGGGTCACAACCCGCTACTGGGTCGCAGCATGTGAGGTGCTGGGTCGCCTTGCTCTGGTCAGCGCCGCCTACCGGGATGTTAAAAGTCCCGGCGGCGGTGCTACCCGGCTAAGGCAGGCTAGTGCCTAACTTTTCCGACACCGCGCTGTGCCCTGGAAGCAGCCAGCAGCAGTCCAGCTTCTAGGCAGGGGGGCCCCGGGGCTCTGTGCCCTGCCCCCACCCTGAACACTGGCTCCGCACTCCCCAAGCCTTGGGTCCTGGCCCATGGGAGCTGGGGGAGGCGGTACCTGTGGGCGAGTCGTGCAGAGCCGCTTCTGCGTTGCCACCTCGGAGCCAGACCTGCTGCTGGCCGCTTCCGGGGTGCACCCTGCCTGCACCACTGAGCCGCCAGAGGCAAGTCCGTGCCCTGGAGCCCCTCCCGCACCCCAAACCCCTCATCCCCATGCAGAGCCCTGACCCCCTCCCACACCTCTGCCCCAGCCCTGATCCCCCACAAACCTGGAGCCCCTCCCGCACCCCAAACCCCTCATCCCCATCCACAGCCCAGAGCCCAGCCCCCCTCCTGCCCCCAATCCCCTGCCCCAGCCCTGAGCTCCCCCAAACCCAGAACACCTTCCTGCACCCCAAACCCCTCATCCCCATGCAGAGCCCTGACCCCCTCCCACACTTCTGCCCCAGCCCTGATCCCCCACAAACCTGGAGCCCCTCCCGCACCCCAAACCCCTCATCCCCATCCACAGCCCAGAGCCCGGCCCCCCTCCTGCCCCCAATCCCCTGCCCCAGCCCTGAGCTCCCCCAAACCCAGAACACCTTCCTGCACCCCAAACCCCTCATCCCCATCCACAGCCCTGACCCCCTCCCACACCTCTGCCCCAGCCCTGAGCCCCCACAAACCTGGAGCCCCTCCCGCACCCCAAACCCCTCATCCCCATCCAGAGCCTGGCCCCCCTCCTGCCCCCAATTCCCTGCCCCAGCCCTGAGCTCCCCCAAACCCAGAACACCTTCCTGCACCTCAAACCCCTCCTCCCTGGCCCTACCCCAGAGCCTGCACCCCCAGCCCAGAGCCCTGACCCTCCTCCTGCACCCCAACCCCCTGCCGCAGCCCTGAGCCCCTCCCGCACCCCAAACCCCTCATCCCCAGCTCCGTTGGGTCTTGGGTATCAACAATTTTCTTCAACTGGGTCCCCAGAAAAAAGGGTTTGAAACCCACTGGCCTCAGCCTTCCCCTCCCCAGGGAGTGCGCTGCCCCTTTAAGAGCCGCAGCGGCCGCCCTGCCTCTGTTGATGGGCGGTGCCAGTTGCCAAGCGGGGAGGGAGGGGGCGGAGGCACAGAGGGCGGGGTTCCCTCTCGTCACAGGGAGGGCTTTCCCCCTGCTGACACGTGGTTTAACCTTCCAGCTGGAGGCGGCGGGACTAGCCTGGCCGCCTTGATCAATGGGCGGCCTGGGGGATGCGGGCAGGGGGCGTGCCCAGACCATATGTGGCCCGGGAGTGGGCGTGGCTAGGGACCCCGAGCCCCGCCCCTTTCTCTGACCTGGGCAGCTGCGCCTCGCCGGCCGGCAGCCTGCAGTGAGCGGCGCAGCCCCGTGCATCGCCGCGCTCCCGGCCATGACTTCCCGCAGGTAAGGGCTGCCCGGGGGGCGGCCGCCTCGGCTCCCTCCTGCCGGGCCCTAGCCTCCCTCCCTCCGGCTCCGGGCTGCTCTGCCTCGCCCCTTCCCCGGACCCGGCTCCCTCCGCGGAGCTCTCCCGGGGCTGCGATCCCTTCGCACCCGGCTTTCTGGTCCCCAGGCGGGGGGTGCGCGCCCTCCTGGCCGGGCTACGGCTGCTTGGAACCTGCCCTGGGCGAAGCACCCCACTGAGCCCAGTCCCTGGCGGGGCATGGGCTCGCCGACAGCCCTGGGCGTGAGGGCAGGGCTTGTGCTTTGTTCGCGTGGGTCCGCCACATGGGGGGGACAGGGCGCTGCTGGCTGGCTGGCTTGTGGGGACCCGCGTTTTGTTTTGTTTGTACCGTCGCCTGGGCCCCGATTTCCTTTTTCTTTTTTTTTTCTTTTCTCTTTTTTTTTTCCAAAGAAGTTGCTGAGTTGGTAGAAAGAGCCTTTCCGCAGTGAGGCAGCAAATAAGTTAACCTAGAGGAAATCATGAGAGCAGCTCCTGAAGGCTTGGAAAGTTTTGGCCTTGTGGGGGGATTTTGTGTGTGTGTTTTGTGTTTTTGTTTTCAGAGCGGACTCTGGTGCCTATTGCATTGTGTCGTGACGTTTAATAATCTAGCCAGCCTCTTGGGCCGTATTGTGTTAAAGGAAGCGGAAGGTGCAAAGTAGCATTTAAGCTGATATTGGCCAAAGCTTGTACCCAGAAAGGAACTCAGAAAAGTACTTTCCTCTGTGCATTGCTAAAGCCAGGGATTTGAGGCGGGGGGGTGGGGGGAGTTGATGTTGATGTTTTGGCTAGAGAAAAGGAGGACCTCAGTAGCGGATTTCTGCTGCAGTTCATAGAATATCAGGATTGGAAGGGACCTCAGGAGGTCATCTAGTCCAGCTCCCTGCTCAAAGCAGGACCAATCCCCAAATGGCCCCCTCAAGGATTGAACTGACAACCCTGGGTTTAGCAGGCCAATGCTCAAACCACTGAGCTATCCCTCTCTTTTGCTAGTTGGCAAGGTAAAGGCAATTAAAAAGGTAGCCTTTGAAAACAAAACAAATGGGGCATTATCGTCCATCTGTCACATACCTCTCAACTCCTCCTGCCCCTTGGTCCTTCTTTCATTCAAAAAGTGAGTTTTCTCCAAAGTCTGCTGTCCTTTACCAATCGGGCTTGATTTAAACCTATTATACTGACCACGGGCACCACCCAGATGTGGTTAAAACTGAGTTCTGCTTTGCAGATATAATGTGTGAGGTTGTTTCATATTAATGCTTTTAATGTGCATAGCTGCTCCATAGTTAAAGTTGCACTGAGCTTTTCAGTGAAGGCGGGATTAACTGTGCTCACTCTAACACATGAGTCGTTTGGCTTCAGGCTTTCTTGACAAAGTGTCTTAACTCAAACTCTGCAAAGCTTTCCTTTTTCCCGAAAGGGGAGGGAGAGAGATGGTGGCTGACTCTGAATGTCTTCCCTAAATACTCAAGGCCTAAATCTGCCTCTGTCATAATCAGTCAGTTGCAAAATTGTTCCTGACTTAAGCCTCTGTCCTGCAGTAGTTCTGTAGAGGAACCCCATTTCCTTTACTGGGGCTCTTCATGAGCACAGGGTTCTGATAGCAGCAGCATCATAAGGGACTTAGAGCAGCCCTTGGTTCGCTCTTTATTTATGCAGGGGTTTTGTTAAGGAGGAGAGGTGAAAGATGTTACCTACCTTTAAAAGTTACTAGTAACTGGCTTCCTGAGCAGTGGGTCTAAAATGGGCAAATGGCCATTGCAAAGGATTTCTCTTGGGCATGCCAGCTGCTTTGGCTTGTGATCCTATGAAACCAAAACACCTGCATAGCCCTATATACCCCCAAGTGGCTTCGCCCGTGGAGTCTGTCAGGAAGAATCACTTTCAAAGCTTTTGTTCATATTAAAAATGGGGTGGAGGGTGTTTTTCTGCTGGGAGGGTTGAGATGGCGGTGGAAAGCAACACCACAAATGACTGACATTTTAAACTGTGTGATGTGGCTAGCTATAGGACAGAGATGGTCTTTTTGTTCTATGTTTGTACAGCACCTGGCACAATGAAATTCTGGTCAGTAAATGGTGCTCCTAGACACTACAGTGATATAACTAATGTCTCTGGACTTGGGTGGTAATTGAAGGAATCTGTTTTCACTTCACTCCAAATATTTCTGGGTAGTAAGTGTTTGTTCATGATTTGGGATCTTCATACTTCTTTTTCTTAAAGCAAAACGTTTGAAGTTTGTCTTAGACGCTTTCCTGCAGGGAGAGTCACATGAATGTTTGAGCCAAAGTATAATGGGGGAAGTAAAAAAAATAGAGGTACGGCACTAAACTGGTGGGTGGCTTGGTCGGTTACGAAGCATACGTCTGCTGACGGGCAATGGAGTTAGAGCAGCGGAGTGGGCGTCTAGACGCTTGGGTTCTATTTTCAGCTCTGGCCCCAGCACTCTGTGAGCTTGAGCCTGTTGCCGTAAGCGCTCTCTGCCTCAGCTTCTCTGTCTCTAAAATAGAGATAATGGGCCAGATCCTCGTCTGGTATAAATTCTCCCAGCATTATTGACTTCAGTGTAGTGACGTGACTCATAGCAGATGAGGAACTTCAGTGAAGTCAATGGAGCTGTGAAGGTTTACACCAGATAAGAATTTGTCCTAATGCCAGTGTAACCCATCGGCTTGGTATGTATTGTGAACTTAAGAACGGCCAGACTGGGTCAGACCAAGGGTCCATCTAGCCCAGGATCCTGTCTTCCGACAGTGGCCAGTGCCAGGTGCCCCAGAGAGAATGAACAGAACAGGGAATCATCAGGTGATCCATCCCCTGTCGCTTATTCCCAGCTTCTGGCAAACAGGGGCTAGGGACACCATTCATGCCCATTCCTGCATCTTCCTCTGTGCCCAATCCAGAGATGATGTGGTTCTGTTTCAGGCCGCAGCTGCAGAGCCTGGCTCTTTGGTTCAGGCTGTAAAGACTTGCATGTTTAGCTTTGGGCATCCCTAGTTCAATCCCCAGTGTGTCTTCCAAGACAGTGGCTGTCACACTTGCTTAGCAAGAGTGCAAGCAGTATCATGAACGTCTACAGAAACACAGTGAGATGCGTAGGGGCAAAGGGCAATAGCTGGGCAAAGTGTTTTCTCACACCGTGCACCTGCTTTCTTGTTCGCATCTATTTTAGACTTGCACGGCAGCCCGTGGCACTCAGAGGTGCTCTGCAATGAATAGGCTTCCTGGCTGCATTCTCAACAGATGGCAGTGCAGAGTGCTTGCAAGTGAGTGCAGGGCTCAGATGTGTCTTCCTAGCTGACTGTAAGAGGCTACTGCGAGGGGCGGGGGGTTCTCCTCCACCAAGTGATACTCCAGTGGTGCCTGCCCAGGCCGAGGTGTGCTGATCTGCTGCTTCGAGTGCCACCTCTGGCTATATCTACCCTCTGCATTGCGATGAGGTGCTTGCCAGCTTACAATGCCGGAGGTAAGTGTGGGTCATCACTCCAGGCACAGGGTATGTGTGTGAGAGACAGACTTGGCTTTAAACCCTCGGGGGGTGGTCTCCTGTCCTAGTGGAAGGCAAGACCAGATCCCCTGATATTTGCTTCACTGTGTGCGTATTTAATGCTTCAAAGTAGGCTCTGCCTGATGTCACGAACCGGTTGCGTGCTGCGTTGTTACCTTGCCCCTAGGCTGAAAGCTGGGAGGCGGAGACCCCTTTACGCGAACTGAGGCTGCTTCGGATGCATTTGCTGTTGGGCTCCGTTGCCTGCGGCTTGTGGTGTTGCTGAAATAAGAAGGTTCTGTGCTCAGTAATATGGCACCTGTTTTTGGCCCTTTCCACTTCAAACTCTGGGTCAGTAGTCTCGTGTGTGGGGGATGGGGTTTCAGGTGATGGGAAGAGGGTGCAAGCTGTGAATTGACCCGGACCTTTCCTTCAAAGATCAGATTGCTGCTGCTGCTTAGGAGAGGGCTTCAGCATGTGGACCGTCCTCAAATGAGCTGATGGAAATCATATCTGATTGGCCATTAGACAGGGATATCCAAGGGCACCTGGTCTACAAACTAGAGAGCAAGTTCTCTGCCCCGATGAGCTTACAGCTTTCTATACGTAATTGGGCTTGGAAGGATAAGATTTGTCAGGTCACATCGATTTCGCAAACTGAGGAAAGAATATTTCCACTAATGTTGGAAATTAACAGCTCGGCAAAGTAAGAAAAATGCTGCTTGAGAACTTATTAGAGGTTTTGATGGAAGGATGTTTGCGTGGTGTATCTTGACGTGTGACAATGCCATTTTGTGGTTTAACGGTTAAAACTTTCATTCTTTCTTGAATCTCGATGCTTCTACTGGTATTACATAATGGTCTGATCCAAGCCTCCCCACCTCATAATTTTGTACAACTGTGGATATTTACATTTATGAAAATTAAAAGAAAATCCTTAAAACCCAGAATTCTGCACAAGTGTGAAAATTAAATTGATTGAATGCTTTAAAATGAACAGTGGTATTATCTGTCCAAATTTACTTTTAAAAAGGAGGGGAAAGGAAAGCATCTTTGGACAGCTTTGTTACAAAGAATTGACACTTTTTTTTAATGGCTGAATCTTGCTTTCCCTAGGCACAGAATGGGACTATGATGATGATGTGAGCTGGACAATTAAGCCCTTTATTTGTGCGATTCTCTGCCCCCATACACAAAACCAGAACAAATGATCTGCCATGAAGTGTGTGGCGGGGGAGGGAGCAATGGCATAGAGGGGGCAGAGCTGAATTCAGCATTGGGACTAGCCATGCTGGTGGTTGGCATTTGACACACCTGCTTGTGTGTATCTGTTTTGGGAGGATAATGCTATGTGCTAAAACTGCTCTTCCTTTAAAGGAAGGCGTAGCTTTGGGGTAGGGAAATAAGTTCCTTCTCTTATTGCACATATACTTATTTAATCAAATCACATTAAAATTAAATACTCCCCTTCCTGCTTCCCTCCTACCCTTCCCCCTCGAACTGCAGGTGACAGATGCTAATCTCACTGCCTCATTACACTTCTTGAAGGCACTTAGATACTAGGAGCAGTGGGGCAAAGTAAGAAAGGAAGGGAGTGTGTATAAGGGAGTGTGTGTGTGTAAAGTCAGAAGTGTTCACAGCTCTGCACTAGAGGGGAAATGGGTTTGTTGTCTTAAAACTGTAACACAAAGCTGTCCCTGGCTCCTAACTTTAGTCTTCTGCCAAAACTTTGTTGTATTGGTTCTCAAAGGCAGGCTGATGAAAGAATGGTCACTTCTTCCTTCCACCCCTTTATTCACCCTTTAATAGCATCTGCTCCTGTTCAGGCCTCAAGGCTTTGACTGTCCGAAAAACACCCAAATCTGCAAGGTTAGAGAGAGCAAGCAGCAGGGTTCTGCTGAAACACCCCAGCTGGCTTGTTGAGAAGTCAGACGTCTAAGAATAGCTCCCCCAGCCTCGTGCTTAAGTCCACTCTGGTGAGATTAGAGGTCTTTTTGCTGGGATGTAGAGATCTGAATGGATAAATCTTGCCGCCCAGCCCAGCCCGGCTGTTACAAGCTCCTATGTGCCCTGCATCCTGTTCCTAGAAACGAGACGCACAGCACACATACTGTTGCTCCTGCAGGACCCAGATCTGTGCAGGGCAAGGTTTTAACTTCCATCAGTTCCCTGGGACTTAGGGACTTGGGTTTAGGAAGAAAGAAGGGGTGGAGGAAACAAGCAGAGCTGGGTGGGAAATGGTCTCTCTCCCTCTTCTCCCCCTCCCCCCCCGAGACTTTTTGCATGAACAAACAAATGTTTTGTACCAAATCTGGACAAAGTCAATCTCAAACATTTTCCAGAACAAGAAAGGTGTCTTTTTCCAGTTTGTGTCAAACAAAATATTTCATTTCAATTTTGCCCTTTTTTTGTGATCCACCCCCGTCTTCCTTTCCTGACTTCTGGCAATCAGGCTTAGGGTCACCCTGAACATGTGGTTGCATACCTGACCATCTTGGCTAATAGCGGTTGATTGATCTGTTCTCCATGAACTTAACTCGTTCTGTTTTGAACCAAGTAGTACCTTTTCACCATCATGACATCTCATGAATAGTTAAGGCCCTTTGTTTTCTGTTTTTATTTAATTTTTCCTGGGAATTTATCCGTGTGTGTTACCACCACAACAAAAACAGGTGAAAATCAGTGCAAAAAACCTAGTCATTTTTCTGGGTAAATATCAGGGTTTATTTTGGTGGACGGAAAGATGGGGGGGGTGTATTCAATAGATTAATGCTTTGAATTCTGTTCATCAGTTTGGCTTGCTGTAGAACTAAAACAGAACTCAAAACACAATACCACCTCTGAGTTTAAGAAAAGAATACATCTCTAATCCCCAAATAAAACTTTTGATTTGAATAAACAGTTTACTGTTGTAGACTTAGAACTATTAGCCTGTAAATATTTACAGCGCATAGACTCAACTTTGTCCTTTTCTCCTGTTTTTGTTTTTTTGTAAACTTGTGAATACTTCCTTGTGTTCTGAAACGTGTTCTGATACAGATTTTCATTTTCTTCCCATTTCAGTGTTTCAAATCTTTAAATTGTTCTCTGCTACAGCTTGAAATGTGTACATGGTGGGTGTGAGATTCATCAGTATGTTCAGATGCGCACGCACTTCAGAGCTTGCATGTGTGCCCATTTGTTTGTTGTGTGGATCTTCTAGACTAATACAGAGCCTTACTTCAACAGGCAGCTTTGCATATACACACAGACTAATGTATTATCATAGTACGTATATCTCACGCAATGTTTTGTATTTTCCTAATAAAACAAGGTTTTCTTTATATCTGATACAAAAGTAGGGTGAAAATCAGAAAATACTGAGGAATACTTTTTGTAAAACCTGAGAATTTTTCGGTAAAAATCAGTTTAAACCGAAAATGAAGGGTCTCATGAATAGTGTGGAAAGAGAACATAAGAATGGCCTTACTGAGTCAGACCAATGGTCCATCTAGCCTAGTACCCTGTCTTCTAACAGTGGTCCGTACCAGATCCTTTGTCGGGAATGAACAGAACTGGGCAATTTTGATGGTCCCTCCCATTATACGGTCCCAGCCTCTGGCAGTCAAAGGTTCAGGGCACCTAGAGCATGAAGTTGCGTCTCTGGCCATCTTGGCTAATAGCTGCTGATGGACCGCTCCTCCATGGTCACTCCAGGCTTAGAACCACTGCTCTAAGGGTAAGTCTGTAGTGCATTGTAAACTTGCGTCTGTGAGATCCAGGCTTGTAGACTTGGTGTTTGCACACCTGCACCGGAGTGTGCATTTGGCCTTGGACACCTGGGTTTACAGTTGCTGGGCCTGGGTCTCTCTGCTGTGTTAGCATGTCTGTCGTGCCCTACACAGACCTTCTGACTCAAGTCTGTGCCTTGAGCTGCTTCCAGAATGACAGGGCGTGAACCCAAGTCACAGCGGGACTTGAGCTCTGGCCCACCCAGAGCCTGCTGCCCCGCCACCCCAGGGCTGAAGCCCGAAGCCTGAGCCCCACTGCCCCTGGGAAGGTGGGGAACTCACTATCTGGCTGCTCCTCCAGCGTTGTGCCCCAGGTGGGCAGGATCCAGCCCCTGCTGGCAGCTCCAGCAACCAACCGCAAGGTGGTGCATCCAGGAGCAACAGGGAGGGACCACTGCTTCCCCCTCTCACCTATCACAGCCCAGGATGCTGTGGCCACAAGCAAAGCCCCTGGCGGCTGCGTGCGACCAGAGTGGCCGCATTTGAGAAACCCTGCTGAAGCAGCCTGTACAGATGCTACTTCACTTTTGGCTTTTAGGTTTTGGGCTCCCTTCTGCCAGGCAGGCCCCAATGCCAGAAAGCCGGGTTTGTAGTCATTTTATTCCAAGGAGTGAGTGAGTTAAATTTGCAGCTTGGCAAGCATCTAGAAGTGAGTTTACAGCGAATTTAAGGCTGAAATTCTGGCCCTATTGAAGTCAATGGGAACTTTGCCATTTGCTTCAGTAGGGCCAGGGTTTGACCCCGAAACTGGCCTTAGTACATGAAAATGTAGAATAAACATTAAGCTGTGGAGTCTCTTAATGGCCATTGTATCTGCAGAACTGCCAGCAGTTAGGGAATTAATGACCCACCTTCTCCTGGAAGAAATCCAGTGCTCGTATGCAGTGCACCTCTGTAGTCTGAACCGTTACAGGGACCTTCAAGGTGGGTGGGTATTTTAAATAAGACGACTTGTGCTGGGATTTTCAAAGACTGTGGGAATTGGGAGCATACGTTAAGTCCCCGAAGGTCTCTGGAAAAATCTCTCCCCCAGTTCCTCTCTCCTTACACGTTGTTGACATCCAGCGTTCCAGCAAATATATTTTTGCTGTAATATAAAATCTGTAGTCTTCCAAACAACCCGCTGTGGTTGATTTGCTGCAAAGCGTGTTGAGAACAGGTCTTGTGCTGTGTAGAAGGCTTAACCCTGGAATACGCATATAGGTACCCCACGTTAACCGTGTGAGACTGGATGGCCCCACTCTCCAGGCGGCCTTGCTTCATGCTTCCAACTAGCGAAGGGCCAAAGGCAAAGTTTCAATGTTTGTAATACTTTAAGCTTTGTCACATCTCTTGGACTTAAAAAGAAACGTACTGGAAATCTTGGCAGAAAATCTTCCAACGTGGCACATCCAACAATGAAATATGAAGGGAGAAAATTATCAGAACTTGGCGAGGCGGGAGGAGGGACTCCAATAAAAGGCAGGAGTTTGAACAAAGTTCAAAATATGGATCTGAAGTTCGTGGAATGCTTCCAATTTGATAATGGGCTGAACCCAAAACCCTAAATCCAAACAATCCTGAGCTTGGGGGGGTTCAGAATCCAAATCTGTCCTGGACTCTCCAACTTGTGCCTCTGTTTAGCCAAAAGGTTCAGTTTGAGCTGTGGGTGAAAGTCAGGGCTGCTTCCTTGTTTATCCAAAGCTTTGTCCATTTTCATTTTGCAGCCTGCAACTGAGGGTCTGTTTTAAGGGCCCTGCTCACCTGTAACTGGTGGGTAAGTCATCAGTGCTTCAAGTGCTCTAGTGTGAAGCAGGAGCTATTGTCTGTCGTTCAGCCAAGAAATCAGCATTGGACCCATTTCTGAGTGTGTTTTCCGCGCTGATATGCCTTCCACGAGGCGATCAGTGGCGTTACACAATGTGCCGAAGATCTGGCGTTACCAGGGACCTGAGCTGTTGTAGCCATAAAATGGCTCTGCAAATGCCTTGAATTGCCAATCTCCCTGTTTGGTTTTTAACCCTGACCTGTGTTGCAATAGGAAACATAATGCTAAAAACCTGCCCTCCTGCCCCCCTCCTTCATCAAAGGGAATACACGTATTTCCTGAACTGAATCTGAATGTAAATATTAGCCATAAGTATTTGCAGTAGCTGCTTGCTTTGGCAGGAGCGGGGGACGGGACTTCTGGGCTGGCTGAAAGGGACGTTTAAAACCTGTAATGTGTTTGCCTCCTCAGAGACTCATTAACAATATTTCAGACAGAACTCGGGAAGAAATCAAAATGTCATGGTGTATCCCTTTTGCTTGGCAGCTGTGTGTGTCCCGGGGCAGCAGTGTCTCTAGGCTCCTAGTCAAGGACCAGAGCTTTAGTTTGGTGCAATGGGGAAAGAGCCTGATTAGGATGTCTTCCGAATAACCCTTCTTTTCCTGGTTTTCCGCACACGGGCGTTTCCCTGACCAGTGCTTACCTAGGTCTAGATCTGGGGTCAGTCCCAATACCAAGGAGTCTCTTGCTATGGTTGGGTCACTGTATCACCCTGATGCCCCTGGCTTGTCTGGTCTCTGGTATTGTAGCAGCTAGAGAACATCAGAGCGAAGCAGCCGCATTGCCTCTCTTCTTGGCTGCTGACCCGGCGTCTTCTCTACAGCTGGTTCCCAGCCCAGCGTGTGCCTCAATGAGGGCATTTTCAGCCACAGGCCGAGAGCAAGAGAAGCCATGTGCTCAGCCCAGACCGTGGTTTTCCCCCCCATGCAGCTGTACCTGTCCTGCAAGTTGCCAGCGAGAATTCCTCACCACCTGCAGCAGCGGTTTAGCTGGAAGAGCTTAGCCCCCCTCGCTTGCTCTCCCCCGCCAGGTTTTTGGGCAGTCCGTGCGTAATTGAACCACCACCTTCCAGTACGATTATTCTAACCTAGCAAAACCGACCAGCTTGTCCCTTTGTGTTCTAATAAAGCGACGAAGGAGTGAACAGAGGACAGAAGCTTTCAATCTCCCCCCGCCGCAAACACAGAATATGGCAGCAGCTAGACCCAGGTGGGGCTTGCTGGGCAAAGGCTGAGCAGCTGCCCTCCCAGTCGGGGTTGATTACAGGGGTGTGTGTGTGGGGTGGGGGGTGGGGGGGAAAACGGACAGAGATAAGCCCTCTCCTGCACAGTGATCACTATTAAAAAGCTGGCGTCTAGCATCTGTTCCCACCCACTGGGTATCTCCCCAGTTGATTCCTCTCCCGAGCAGGGGGAGGGGTGGGGACTGAGCTCTCCCCTCGTTTTAAGCAGCGGTGTCTTCAGTGGTGACTGCTGTGTATTTGGCCTCAGCTTGAGGCCTCTAATGCACTGCAAGCGGTGAGCCTGGATCCTGCTGGCTTTCTGTACCCGTCTGGTGCTCTTCCATCCCCGATGAAGGCCTCGACTCTCACTGACCTCTCAAGCTCTCTTCTTTCCACCCGCTGAGCCATGGCCTGGCCAGTGCCAGCCAGCTCCTTTGTGAACCAGGAACTTCCTTTCTTTTGGTTCAGGGCGGCCTGGTAAGGAGGGCACGGCCTGAGAGCTGGGAGACCTGGTTTCAGCTCTGCTGCTGACTCACTGTGTGACCTGGGCAAGTCCCTTCCCCTCTCTGTGTCTCAATCACTTCATCTGCAAGATGGAGATAGCACTTCCCCGCCTCACGTGGGCGTTGTGAGTCATGTGGGTGCTGGAGTGATGAACGTCCTAGAACTACCTGAAAAATTCTCTGTGGCTCTTCTTTTCTTACCTTACCACCCAGGCTGCACCGCTACCCTGGAAATGCAGCTTGTGTCTAAGCACATGCCCTGCCTTTGCTTGTCTTAGCCTCTCTAAATGGATCACTGCACATCATTAAGCACTGCGCTTGGTCCTTCTCAGACGCCATCCCTGCCTTGAGGGGCTGGCAGTCTGCGTCGGTACTTACTGTCCAAAAATCAGTCCCTGTCCTACCGGGAGTGTGAGGGGGAAGTGCCGGTAGGGTGCAATCTTCCTAGGCATGAATCGGACAACTGCATCCTCCTTTCAGTTGCTCGTTGCTCTCTTGAACCCAAGACGGATCCCCTGGCTGGAATTGCACTCCCTACCTTTTGTGGGCAGGGGTCGGAATGGAAAGTAACTCCCGCAAATCGTTTGTTTCAGGAAACGTGCGTGGGATGGAAGCTAATCAGATTATGGAGCTGGTCTGTTTGCAGGTTTCCTGCATGAGTCTGAAGGGAAGAAGGAAATTCTTCTTATTAAACCAAACTGGAAATCAGGAACTGGGCTCTTCCTGTATAGATGTGTTTTTGTTTTTTTTGCAAACAGCTCAAACTGCTGCTGCTATCTACGGTGCTCTCCAAAGACCTGCGCTTTGTCTGACCACAGTGACTGGGGGACATGTTTGGAAAAGAGAGATTTAATGTCTCCTCCTGCTTTCCGTCGCCCCACTTCCCATGGGGTGGAAAAGCCGAGAAATCTGCTGGAATAGCAAAGCTATGTCGGAGTGCTGCTGGCTCCTGGGAGCTTGCTGTAAACTAGCTTAGTCCCTGCTCCATCCAAGGACCCCTGCAGTGGAAGGGGGAAACCACAGAAAGCTTCAGCAAGGCTGATGTTAAAATGAAGAGGGCTTTGGGGGAAGGCTGTGGCTATAATCCTGCTTCTATTAAAATTGCTGGCAAAACTCTCACTGGCTTTGCTGGAAGCAAGGATTGGGCCCGTTGCGTAGGAGAACCCTCGCTAGTGGCTGCTGCTCACTTCTTGGCTGTGCTATGAAAATTCCCTTCTTGTTTGGGGGCGGGAGTGGCAGAAAATTGTCCGTTTCTTCTGCCGTTTAAAAATCCAGAAGTACGCTGGAAATTGTGCACAAGTCTCGTCAATTCCAGCCTTGCCCTAGATATTCTGGGGTGAAAATCTCCCAAAGTTTGTACCCCTTTCACTCCCCCTCCTCTGCAGGAGCTGGTCTCTTCTTTCCTATCCAGGGCAACGAAAAGGTGTGATCCCATTTAAAAAGGGGGGGTCAGTAAGAATGATGATGCACTAATCCTATGCTGCCTAGCAGTGGGATGCCCCCCCCAGCCCCTCCAATGGTTTCGTCTATGGCTAATCCAAACTTCCCTTTCAGAATTTAGGGGATGACCAAGAACAGCTGGATTCTGGAGTTTTGCTCTGCTGATTGCTGGGACGGGTACTTCAATTACTGTCCGTAAATGTGTGGACTGATGAAATATGCAGCTCCCTCTCCCCCTCCACCTTCTTTTTACTCTTCTGATTCTTGACATGCAGCATTAAAACGATTTCCAAATGTTTTCCATTTGTTTGCTGTCTGGTCTCTTAAACATTGAAATCGTTGGGGGAGGGGGAGTCAGGAATCTGGATTTCCTTTAACAGACGGTTATTCTGCGATTGGAGCGCTGATCCCTTTAGAGGTGAGGATCTAAACTCAAGTCCATCTGTTCCATGCGGCCCTCCACCATTTGGCCCCAGGTGTGTAATGCAAAGCAAAGGTCAGCAGAACCGTCTCCGTTTCTTTTGAGATGTTTTGTATTCATTTGCCTGCGTGCTTGGGATACAGATTAACTTCCCTGGCCCCCGTCTCAGTTACAGCTTCATGCTGGGAACAGCAAACACCCTGGAAAATGGATTGCGAGGTCACCTGGTGCGGCTGCCGTTCCTGGCCTTGGCTGAGATGCTAGTTTGTAACTCCTGCCAGACGTGTGCGCCCGGGTGAATCACGGCAGCGCTCCCTGAGGCAGCCCCCGCGGGGCGGCTGGTGCTGGCGAGCTCGCCGCAGCCAGGAGCGATGAACTTAATCTGTCTTGTTGCAGCTTTTTCGGGTTGAAAGCAGCCGTAGGGGTGGGAAACACCAGCAGAGTTCTCTAGACCAGCTGCTGGTGGCAGTAACTGACCTGACACATCAGGTAAGGGCCCATCTCTTAGCAAGCATCTGCTCCGAAGCTTCCTGTGCAGGAAGAGATGGTCAGGGTGCGGTTCCCAGCCTGCACTTTGTGTGTGCCACCGGCCCCCTCTCCCCCCCCCCCCCCGGGGGAAAAACGAATGCGTGCACCCGTGACTGCCTGCTGACTTTGGGAGGAAGGGTGGGCACATCTGCTCACGGCTTTTAGGGAAGGATGCGAGTGTAATCCTCAGCCGGCACCCTGGGTGGCTGGGAGGGGGTGGCTGTCGGTGCAGAGCCCCTTTGGGAATGGCAGCATAGCCCTTTAATTGCAGCAAGCCTGTAGCTACCTAGCGCTTCCCTGCATCCCCCCGCCCAGTCGGAACTTCCCATGGAATTCTCTTCCTCTTGCTCCAGAAGTACCGGGTGTCTCGCTCTCATGCACCTTGCAGTTCTGGTTCTCCCCCCCCGTGGAGGGCAGTGCCACCCCATAGCCCTCTCTTTACATGCAGTTGCTGGTGGTTGAGACCAGCTTCCCCAAAAGGCCATGGGGAAAACTTGCCAGCCTGGGCACGGAGGGGGCAGTATGTCGGTGATGTTTCCCTTCTCAGGAAAAGGGAGCGGGGGGAAATGGCCTCAGCTTTCTGTCTGTAACCACAATGTAGCTCTGTTCCCCTCCAATGGCTGGCTTACAGGATCATGCTTTTAAATCCCAAAGCCCTGGGTTCAATCCCCAGTTCCGACCACCCTTCTAGGGATGTGGCCGTACGGCACGTAGAACCTTATGCCAGGCCAATTGAAGTGGAGCTGCCATGTTGGCTGCTATAATTTGTGTTACTGTAGCACCGTGGAGTCCTAGTCAGAGACCAGGACCCCACTGTGCTAAGGGCTACGCTTTGGGATTGTTGCACACCCCCTTGTGGTGGGCCTTAAACCCTTTCAACATTGTGGGCTAGTCTGCTCCAGGATCCTTGCTGTGAGCAGCAGAGAGTTTTGGCTCTGATGTCTCGGTATCAGGACAGAAGGCATTCTCTCCATCTTCTAGCAAAGAACAGCCCAGACGGGCCCAGAGCAGCATGATCCCCCTCCCTTTTTGTGGCTTTACAAGAGCTGGGGGAGGAGACGGGGGAGTTCCATTATAGCAATTGCATGAAGTCCCTCTTAAATCCATCCTCTTCCTTCCCTCAGCTGAATCGGAGCCGGCTACGGCTGCATGATAATAACAAGGTATGGAAATCATCCCCATCTCCGACCTGTCGAAATTCTCTGGCTATTAAATGGGGATTGTGTCGCTCTGTAACTAGCTGCATACTAATCTCCTCTGCTTTACATAAGAGTCTGTGCTTAAATAAATTCAGGCTGGCTATAGCCAGCACCAGAGCAGCTAGATCTAAAAAGGTGTCCCCCTCCCTCCTAGCAGCCTTGACAAACAGATGCTAAACAAGAAATCTGCCTCCTGCTAGAGTGAAAGGGGGGTGGGGAGAGTGAGGATGGAGCCTGGCTGCTTAGAAGCCAGAGGCAAGGGGGTGGTGAGAGGTGGCTGGAAACTGAGCAATGAGGGGTTCAGATAAGGGGGAATCCCCCCCCAAAAAAACCTTCACACTAAACATTTCCCAGGAAGTGCCTATTCCAGTAGAATTCTGTGTATTCCCTGATTTGGGAGGTAGTCAACCTCCCTCCTCAGGGGTAGGAGCTGCAGCCTGGATACCAGTTCCAAATTCATGGCCCTGGGCCTTCTCCCATTGCAATCGATGGTCAGACTTCCGAGTTACTACAGGAGCGCAGTCTGACTGTTGGCTTGTGTTTTGTTTCCTGTGTCACACCCGGTGCTGCTACGTCTCTCCTCTCTCTCTCTCTCCTCTTCCCCCCCGCCCCCCCGAGGCACTTGGATCCAGTGAACGAAGTCTAGTAGAAACTCTGTGATATGGGGGCTCAGAAACCAGGAGACGGACAAAAAACAAACAACCCCTGAACTAATTCATTCATGATTCTGGCGGGGGCCTGTTTCATGATTGCTGAGTACATGTGAGCTGGCCACCCATATGAGGGGGGAATCACACTGGGGGCCACTGGAGAAAAGGAACGAGCTGCTTCAGCTTGGGCTCAAGAGCCAGATCTGCCTAGCTTGGGCTGGAACGTCTGCCTACCCTCTGTGGATTGGGCAGGTGGGAGGATGTGGAACGATGGATCAGGTATGGAGTTGTCGATACCTTTTTGAGCTGGGCTAACCACGGGTGGGTCTTTAATAAACTGAAAGCTCTCGAGTTTCAAGGTAGTTCTGATGGGGAGCCTGTGTGTTGCATATCCTTGAGGGAACTATAAAGGAGGACGTATCCCCTCCTGCAGCAGTCGTTGTCTTGATTACCAGAATGCTCCGTGATTGGCATATGTGGCTGTGCAAAATCAGTGCAGCGCCCCCTACTGGGAAGAGTCAATGGAGCAGGGGGGAGAGGACCCAAGCAAAGAAAAGGCGGGGGAGTGACAACAGGCTGTTATGGTGTCAGAGGGTGTGAAAAAGACCGGGGGGGTGGGGGGGGAAGGGGAGGGAGTAATAATGAGACTCCCAACCGATCCAAGCAGTGTCCATTCCATGTATGGCAGTTGCCAGATCTGCTGTTCTCCTTGCCCCCTTCCCTAAATATTAGTCTCCTCCCTAAAGTGTAACCAGCCCTGCCACTGATTAAATTGTAAATATAGCCATGTTTATTTATTTATTTTTATCATCTCTGATTCTTCATGATGCATCTAGGTAAAAAATAACCCTGGCAGCTCTTCAAAGGCGACACGGGCCTGTTACGGGCTATATTTTGCCTTGTCACCCTGCCCAGGTCCAAAATAAACCCATCATTTAATTAGCTCGTCGTGTTGTATAATCCTGAAAGGCGAGCTTGGGCCTGGCAGAAAGACACGTGATTTCGTGGTCTCTGGCAAACAGCGACAGGGGAAGGTGTCCCAGGGGCGGGATGTGGCAGGAATCCCCTCTCCTGCTGTGCACTCTAGTGCCGAGGTGGAGGGAGCTTGGGCTGAGGCTAATGTGCCATTGCTTAGTACTGCCTTGCCTGGTCCCTGGGTGAAGGTAGGGGCTGTGTCAGGCTGCCTTCAACTTCCAGTCTCTGTTCCCGCCCGGTTTTTTTAAACCTTGTTAGCTGGGCTTCAGATGTGTGGCTTTAACCGAGAGAAGGGCCTCTTTCAGAACGGCACCTCCTTGCAGATAGGTCTGCCCCTTGGGGTAACCCCATCTAGCTGGGGAGTGCTACAGGGGAGTGGGTTGAATTCCTTTTTCTGTTGCCAAACAGATGGTTAACTCCTGGCCATGAGATTTCCCGTTACTCCGTGGGTGGGGGAGAAGGGGTTATGAGTCAGAACACAGTGCGGCTTCATTTTTTTGGGTCCGAGTACAGGCTGAGAGACATGACCACGCTACAGTCGTAAGTCGACCTGTGTTAATTACTGCAGTGGTGCATGTCCTGGCTACCTTCCTCCTGTCGGTGGGGTGCGTCTTCCTCCTCCTCCTTCTCCGTCTGAAGGGGGCAGTGCGGGGAGTCACCGGAGCCTGAAATTGACAAGACTATCCATGTCATTAATGCAGTGTCTACACAGACCCTGCGTCTCCTTAGCTACACTGACATAAGCCCTACGCTGCTCATGGAGGTGGAGTTAGGGCACTTACATTGGCGGGACAAGGCTGTAGCGTGTACACTGACATAATTAGCTTGGTGTAAGCTGCCTGCATAGTGTAGGCCAGGTGAGTTTACGGTGCTGGTGTTGCAGAAATCGACTCTTGCTCCCCAAACTGAGCAAGGAGCAGACCAGATCATTCAGCCCTTCTGCGTCAAGCTGTAGCGGTTTGTTCTTTATAGTCACACTGATCCTACAGACGCTGCTCTCTCGGGCTTAAATTGTCTCCTAAATGCCAGCGGTTCCCTGTCCTTTAAGGGCGGGTGTTTGTGTTGCTTCCATGTGGATGTACCGCTGTCTCCCCTCAGAGTGCGGCATTTGCAACTAGAAAACTCCTCTGAAGCAGGAGGTGTCCTTTAGCACAGTAACTATGCTGACGGCTCCCTGTCCCTGCTCTGTCTAAAGCAATGTGATCTGTGGGCTGTGTCCAGGCAGTGCTGTGTGTTTTGATAAAGAAGTGTCTCTTTTTGGGTAAAGGCCTAGCAAAGGTTTGGGCTCCTCTCTTGCTGATAGCAATAGCTGTTCTTGCTCAAGCTGGTTTGTGTGAATTTGTTACTGAGGGAAAGGTGCTGGATTGATAGCCCTGAAGAGAGAGCTTCTGTCTACACCACTGAACTGGCAAAGCACGGACCGTGTCACTGACCCACCAACCTGCTTGGTGCCTGGCCTGAGGGGGCTGCCGTTGTGCAGTGAGAAGGTACGTTGGCCTCCAGGGTCCATCCAGCCCTTGGCCTCTCTGCTAAGGTGGAAGCCTCCGTTGCCCATTTAGTGATGCTCTGTGCCGCTGGAGCAGCACACAGAGGACTGTGGGATCCTCTGAGGTGTCCGACGCCCCTTTGGGCAGGTGTCCGTATCTCTTAAAGGTTTGTCAGCTGCCGTTCAGACAGCCATGTTTGCTGGCCACCCCTGCTCAGCCATGCATGAGTGGGCAGGAAGCCGAAGGGTTGGTTGGGGTGCATTGAGAGGCACAGTGGGGAAGACAGAAGGACTAACTGAGTGGTGGGAACTGCTGGATTCGTGACTCCGTGACCGATTTGTTTTGCAGCCGCTGTCTCTTCTTACAGAGCCGCCTTGTCTCACCAACCTGCTCAGAGCAGCCCATGGCTCTTTCACATGGGATTCTATTGTCCTAATATTGCACGAACGCCTAAACCTGTCACGGACCCCGCTGTGCTAGGGGCTGGGCAAACACATGAATAGAAATTCCATCTTGTGGCCTTCTAGGCCTTTGTCACTCCCTTGTCCCACACTTAATAAGGATGCTCAGATGTGTCCTGACATCCTTTGCTCCCCCCTCGTATTCTCACCTTTCAAAGTGTGCGTTCACCTCTCCTGTCTACCTCGCAGGAGTCGTGGACCCAGGTGAGTCTTCAGGGTGAGCTATTCAAATAGCCTCTCTGTAGTTTTTCTAGCAAGTGACTGGTCAGAATGTTGGTGGTTTTAAAGCTGATTAGTTAACGTTTCACTCCTAGGAAGAAGCTGCTTGTGAGCCGTTCAGCAAAGTTTAAAACTTTCTAACCACCAGATGGAGCAAAGGAACTTTTTAAAAAAAAAAAGAAGAAAAAAACAAAAAACCACACAACCCCTCACCGGCAGCGTGGCTAAGGACCTCCAAAGGATGCCAACTCTAAGCCATGGAGTAGGTGTTTTAGCCAGGCAGCTAACCCAGTGTTCCTGCAAGACTTTTTCCCTGTTCCTCATTCCCTGCGATCCAGTGCTCTTAAATTGTCCTGTCTGTCTGAACTGGTTGCTCAGAGAGAGAGTCCTGTGGGAGCTGAAGACCTGCTGCAGTTTGGTGAGCTGTCGGTATGTGCTTTGGGAGCATCCCTCAAATCCCAGCCTTCAATAGGACATTCGCTGTTCCAGCCCCAGCCTCGTGGAATCTCTCTCGCCATTTGTTCTGAATGGTGTGGGGTAATCTTGCAGTGCTTAGAGAGAGCCACTTGTTACCTAAGCTGAGCCAACAAAGCTAATTTCATGTCTGCCCCTAAGCCAGGCTCTCAGTAACCCAAAGGGTCGTGCTTGTTGCTACTACAGCTAAAAGCAGCATCGCTCCTAGCCCTGACATGCTGAATTCAGTAACTGTTCGGTTTTGGGAAGTGGAAACACAACCTACGAGAACTTCAGAATGTTCCCCATTCATGTGTGTCTCTTAATCTCTTGCATCGGCAGAACTCGGCTGGAAATCTGGCAAGAATAGGGCCCTTTCTCCTGGTCTTCTAGTACTTGTGGTTCTGTCCAGAGCCAGGAAGTGCAGAGACTAAAATAACGAAAGCAGGAGTTAAATGAATTTTTTCAAACTTTGAAGTTTCAGGTTGGCGCTTGAGAGGCTTGGACTCCAGACACATAATGAGGAGCTGGATTTTGTTCTTTCCCCACAAGTAATGCTGTGTAGAGCTGGCTTTTTGGTTTTGCCCGTTGGAGTCGTTTGCAACATCTGGATCTGGATTCAAAACGCCTCCGAGTGGGGAGGATGCGAGGGCCGTGTACTGGTCTAGGCCTCTCCAGTTATTTTAACTTAATCAAAAGGACTGGTTCTTGCATCTGCATAACTCCTCCCTCCTCTGCAAAGATTAATCCTTGAGAATGAAGCTCTCTCTCTTGGCTGCAATCTCTGCTTTGTGTGTGTTATAATTCCAGCATCCAGACTTTTGGCAGGATCTCATTTTGAGAGGGGAAAGGGCAAAGTGGGGGCAAACATGGTGCGTTTTTTTCTCTTGTGTGCGCTGCATGCAATGTGCAGACCAGCAGCTGTCGGCGCCTTCTTTATCTGTCCGGCCTCACCCTAGTGTGAAATAGACCAGGAGATGCTCACAGAACTCATAATTTGGGAGTAGGGAATGTGGCTGGGTAGGGCAATTGCTGGCACTTTGTGGTGGTTTTATTGGTCTTCTAAAAGAGCAGGGACTTGTGCTACTTAATAATGCTGGGCAGCAGTGGTTGCATAAGCTCTGGTACGAAAAGGGAGGGTATCTGGGAAAAGAACAGGAAATTTCCTAATCCTGTTGCTGCCTGTTCCTTGTGATCACTCAGTCCCCAGTCCTGCAAAGAGTTCCAACTGGTCTACACGCAAACGTGCACCAAAATAGCTAAATCAGATGAGTCACTTTGGTTGCTTTGTTGCAGATCTGATTGTGGACATTTGCACTGAAATAAAAGGAGTGAATCAAAACTGATTTAGTTATTTCGAAGCAAGTTTGCATGCGGAGAAGCCCTTACACACACGCTTCGTGTTATACAAGTGAGCAGTCCCATCAACATTAAGTTTATGCATCTGTCTTTGCGGGATCAGCCATGCCGTCCTTTCTCTTTGTCATTCGGGCTACTAGCATTGAAGTTTGGTTTGGGTAGTGCGCTTATCTAGCATGGAAGCACACAGCAATTTCCTTTCCTCCACCTCCTGTTGAGCTTAAACAAATATTTACTACAGGAGAAAGTTCTCGCTGCAGTTGTTGCAAAGTTCTGAGGCTCATCTGGGAAGATTTCTGGCAAGTGCGTAAGGAAAAACATTTTCTATACCAATCCGAACATAATTTATCCTTAAGCTCTTCCTCCCCCGTCCCCCCCAACCCTGGTGGTATTTTTTTTGTTTGGTTTTTTTGGCTGTCATTTCTTTTCCATAAAATACAGACTGGGATTTTTGAAGTATAATGTAAGGGAGTTAAGCATCCAACTCTCCTTGGCTTTCAATGGGATTTGGGCAGCTAACTCTGAGTGAGTGAGAGAGAGCGAGCTAGCTAGCTCTCTAATAGAATACTGGTAACCACTCTATAGCTACGTTTGGAAGCAGGTTTCTATTGTAGGACTTTTTTTTTTTTAAACCATTCTTGATCCACCCTCTTAAAATCCACAAACAAAGGATTTCTGCCTAAAAACAGATAGGGTTAGATCTCCGACAAAAGGGGCAGAGTTAAGGTGCTTTGGGGTTCCTTGACTGAGTTTCAGAATTTAAAATGTTTAGGTTCCTTGTAAGTTTACCTCTAACTCTGAACTTCATGGCTTTACAGTGGTGTTGTTTTCCCTGTGATACACCTTGTGGGTGTATTAAAACCTATACCCCAAGTGTGTGTGTGTGTGTGTGTGTGTGTAAACACCTATTAGCGTGTCTCAGTCATAGCAAGAAGGAAAATACAGGTCCAGTGGAGTCCTATTTCAGTCCAGGATGTAACCTGCTTTTTCCTTTCCAGTGTCATCACAGCTACTATCTCTCACAGCTACTACCTCTGGCCTTTAACTGGCAGCGCTATCTGCCCATACACGGCATTGAGCCGAGAGGAAAAGTGCTTGAGTGTCAAATAGGAAATCGGTCTCTATTTTAAAGCACAGGTTTGCACGGAAGCGTTGGTAGTAAACAAAGGAAAGTCATGTTCTGGCTGTAAAGTTGCTGATGCAGTTAATTGCTGGAGAGGCAGGGTTCAGAGTCTCCCTTGGCACAGCAGAGCTCGTTTGGTTGCTGTATTCAGTCTTGGAATGATTGTGGGGAGGGAGGGTGGCTCCCCCCCCCCCCATAACCTGTATTTAATGACTTGTGTGCTGTTGGGTTGCAGGCGGCCGGGCTGATCTCAGTGGAATACCTCCGTCTTGTATGTGAACCTTAAGGTATAGGAGAAGACAACATGCCAGCCTCAAGCACCATCCTGCAGTGAGGGAGAAGCTAGGTCTCTGGAGCTGGACCCCTTTTCTAGGGAGAGCTCCCCCTCTCCCCATGTGGCACTGACTGTATAATAAACTGCATGGGGGGGACACAAATGCCTGGGAAAGAACAGGATTGAAATCTCATGGATCCTTAAGTAACATGCAGGTGTTTGTGTGGTCCTATTCTCCTCTATTTGTGAGCAAAGCCCTGGCCTATGAAGCATGAGGTGCTGGCCACGGTCCGTCAGGCGAGCTGGTCAAGAAGGACCATGGGTCTGATCCCATAGGGTGGATCCTATGTTTCTGTCGCAGCGTTGCCAACTCTCGGGGGGTTTGTTGAGTTCCACAATGTTTGGGGATTTAAGATAAACCCCAAACAACTCCTAGAATCCTGACATTATGTGAGAATATTAACAGTTCTAGCCTTTATGGTTGTGGAGAAAATCTGGAAAATGTGATGTGCATGCGCACCCAGGCTCAAACAGAGGCAAACAAAAAACTCCTCCAGTTTTAATCGTGATTTCATTTAGGGGACCTTACTCTTGACTTTTTTTTTTTTTTTCTTTTTTCAATGCTTGGGCTTAGCAGTGCTGCTCCTGTGCCTTCTGCAAAGGTACTTGTGGAAAGGCCCGTGAACCCTGATGGCTCCTCCAGAGTCCGTCGTGAGACACAGAAAGGTTTGTCATTTTGAAATATGTCAGTCATCCAGGCAGGGAGCAAAACCCATTTTATGTGGCAGAGGTGACCAGTCACGTGGATGCAAACAATGACTAGTTGATGCCAGCAGTTGGGGTGAAATTCACCCCGGTGTAGAGGTCCCATCCAAAGTGTATAAAGCCACTGGGCATTAAATGGCATAGTGGGGATTAGGAGACCTAAGTGGTGCACAGACATTGTGCAGGCTGTCTGCAGAGGGGTGTTTTGCCCTAAAGATGCTCCTTGGCAAAAGGAACAAAGACGTGGAACGAAAATCGGGCTAGATGCACAGACAGCTTGTGACCAGGAAAAAGGGCTAAAATCATAATGAATATTGGGCCTCGTTCTGGTCTCCCTTACGCGGGTGTGAATCAGGGGTAAAGCCTTGGACGCTACTAAAGATGCGCTAGTTTGTACCAGTGTAAGTCAGAGGCGGACTCAGCCCCTTGTTCATGAAGGGATAGCTCAACCAGCCGAAGCATGGGCAGAGACCTACAGGGTGCAGTTAATGCTCCGCTACCGGTTAGCCTTACCTGCTCCAGTGGGGTTAGCTCATGTTTCTGCCGTTCTTTCTATGCGTCTGGCAGCACAAATTCCCTTTGCTGAAAAATAACTGTCTGGCCTTTTGCGGTGTAATGAGCAGTTATTTGTGTAATTGCTGGCCATTCAGGGGTAACCCTGAATTTACCAGGTTTGGACGCTTTGTAGACTCTGAATATCTTGCCTGAATCAGATGCTGAATGCGCTCAGTCCATTTGGAAGATTCTCTGACAGGAGGGGGAAAAAAAAAGTTATGTAAATGCTCCTTGTTTCTGAATGACGAAACCTCAGCAAAAGTCCCTGCCAGGTCTGATGATGGCACAAACCTGCCGTTTTTTCTGGCCCAGGCGTGGTACAGGTGGGTGGCTGCTGGATAGCATGGTTAGGCGTTTGGCACATCCACACTTTCTGGCGTGTAGGGAAGGCAGGGGTTACAGTGTTTGGGGCACAGGTGAGGGAGGAAACGTGAAGGCTGATCTGCTGTCAGGAGTAGCCCATGCAATCAGCTGTAGTAGAGTTCCCAAACTGGGGGATGGTGGTCTCTGGCAAATCCCTGGGTGCTGGCTCCTCTGCTTTGATTCCAGCTGAGAGACTGAGGGGGGAGATGAAATGAGCCGACAGTGTGACTAGCCTGGCTGGTGGCAGACCAGAATTCCATTTCACGAAGAGTTCTGAGGTTTCGACACGTTTCCATTCCAGTGCAGAATGAAACCAAAACTTTTCTGTGGGGCGGGGGGGGGGTTGTGAAAGCTTGAGACAGATGCTCACCCATGCCGCAGTAGCCAACAGCCCAGCTCTTAAACCGTTCATCTGGGATATTGGAGACCGCTCCAAGTCCCTGCTCTACCCAGGTCAGACCAGGTACTTAAACCTGGATTTCCCACATCCTGGTTGAGTGGTCTAACCATTGGCTATTCAAGGGTGGGTCTCCCGCTCTCTCATTTTGATCTGAAGTTCCATCCTGGACCTGAGAAGTTCCCAATCAAAGCTTTAGCAATAATGTTACGTTTTCACTGTAAGTCCCAGTTTCAGCGAATCGGCGTTTCTTTCTCACATGGGACCCCCCCCCCCACCACCACTTTTCTCAACATGTCTGACCAGCTGTAGTGATGAGGGTAGGGAGTCCTGGAACCTATTCCCAGCCCTGTCACACTGACTCCCTGGGAGGCACGTCCCCTCTTTTGTGCCTCAGTTTCCCAAAATGTAAAATGAGAAAGCAACCTTCTTTTGTGAAGTGCTTTGAGATCCTCTGATGAAAATGGCCTTGAAGGGTAGGGTATGTCATGTCTGCATGGCATACTAAGCCCAGACCTATAGGACCTGGGTTTATGGACTTGGCATTCCAAGCCCACACTTTAGCGTCCGCACTGCATTGTAAAAACTGGGTTTACAATGGCTGGCCCTGCGTCTCTCACATCCATACCGCGCTGCTCAGACTTTCTGACGCAGATCTGCGGCACAAGCTGTGTCCACACCACAAAATGACATGGCTTGGACCCAAGTCCCAGTGGGACCCACCCCCACCAACAGATGTGTGTGGACAGAAGTGGGGCCTGGGCTTAAGTCTGTGGGGCTTGGGGTCTCATTCCAGTCATCCCGCCCAAAAGTCATCCCCGAGTCTAACGCCACACGCGGGCAAAGTTTGATTCTGTCCGTCACTTTTCCCCTCCTTTCTGATGACACGGGCTGTTTGAATTAAGGTTGCTCCTCAGGCTGCAAGGGGAAGTTTCCATGCCAAGCGCTGTTGGCCAGACCCACCGTGCAGGAACCTGACTCGAATCCACTTCGGATTACTCCCCGTCTGAGCTGATCGCATGTAACCCCACCTCCGCCCCGTGCTCCAGAGCGTTTCCCAGCTCACCCACACCCTTCTTCTTGAAAGCCCTCGCTCCATGCCTGAGAGCTGTTCTGTGGTTAGGTTTTGCTGCCCTCTAATCCCTTCTATGCCTCAACTGCTCTGTTGGCACGTTAAAGGCTTGCCACAGAGCGACCATAATTGCGCTAAGTGCCTGTCGGGTAATGGACTAAACGCTCACACATGCAGAGGCTGCCGCATGCCTCGATATTTAATTCCCTGATTGATGTATATTTAGCCGTCCTCCAGCCCTGTGGGTTCCGGGGAGGCTTGTTTTCCTTCACCGTGCGAACCCTTGGGGTGAAGGAGATGAACAATGGGCAGGGTTTTGGCCTTTGCCAGCTGTCTCGCTCGTAGGTGATTTAGTTCTCCCATCACGTCACTATCCATGGCTCTGAATCCATTGATGCGTTGCTGGGACTGGCAGCCGGTGGCCAGGTGCCCTGCGTGGGTAGGTCTGGGTTTTTCGCTTCTTTGGCAGGATCGTGCCCTGCTCGCTACTTGATCAAAATGGGAATTACCCTGGGGCCTACGCAGCTCATCAGTTACTCTGATTAGAAGCTGATGCCCAGGCCCGGTTGGAGCCAGCCAGAGTTGTCATGCCTGTCTTGACTGCAGTTCAGTCCTGCTGCAAGAATTTTAAAGGGACCAAAATTCTTGCTTGGCTAATCTCTCAGCATCCAGCCTCTTTTTGCACCAGCTCTCCACCTGCCCTAGTGGTGGTTGTAGCCCTTAAGAAGGGAGCTTTGTGGTGTCAACCCATTAGCAAAAGTCCTATATAGGTCAGGAGAGACGGACAAAGCCGGGTTGTGTAGAAATGGCTCTGGATTTTAGGAGCCCAGTGAAGCCCCCTTTTGTGTCTAAACACGCAGTACGAGACACTCCCTGCTCCAAACAGCTGCAGTGTAAGAGGACAAGGCAGACAAAGGAAGAATTATTATCTTTGTTTTACAGATGGGGGAATGGGGTGGCAGTGGGAGAGACTGTCCTGATCTCCTGCAGGGAGTTTCTGGCACAGGCAGGAAGTAAATCCAGGTTTCCTAAGTCCTGGCACAAGTGCTTGAACCGCAAGCCCATCTTTCCTCTCCATTGCCTGTCCTGTATGGGTTTTGCTGGTTCTTTTGGAACCACCCTGTGGGATCCCCTAGCAGGAGCGGAATCACTGTTGAATTCTGTAGCCCTGGCTCTCTAAAGAAGAGGTGAGGAGGGTGCGCTAGGAAAGTCCATCCTGATGCAGGAGTGCCACACTCCACATTTGGCCGGGAGGCCGCTCATCAATTGCCCTTGAACTAGACAGATAAGTGTTGTTTATGGTGTTCACACCCTCCCGCCCCTTCTAAACATTACGTTCACAGCTGCCAGCTCTGCACTGATAAAAGAATGAGATGACTTCCTTTTCTTCTCTCCACCCCCTCTCCTGTCCAGAATAAGCTGGGTGGTGGTTGGTTTTTAGTAAATAACTTCAGCTGTCACCTCTTCATTCGAAACTTCTCCAGTTCCGTCACCTTGGCCAAACCTCTGAGGCTGGAGCTCTGTTGAACAGCAAACTCTATTGAACAGTCCCACCTCTTGTGCCTTACAACCCGGCCTCCTTTCTGAGCTTCTGTGGTTTGTGGACTAAGGACTCTCTGTATGCTCCTGGGGCTGGCGAGCTTTGACCGCTATGGTGAGGTAGGAGAATGGCTCTACATGTCTGTAGCTTCTGTGTTTCAACAAAGAAGATGCTCTTGAGTCAGAGCAAAGCAAAAGGGAGAAGATTGTATAACTTATATGTAGTTCAGGTCCTATAACCTCTTCCACTTGTGCAAATGGACCAGCGCTTAGCACTGTGTATGCACTATTGCAATGAGAATAATTAATGTTGTCCATGAGTAGGTTCTAGTTTCCTTGGAGGTATAAGATTTCTACAGTGGAAATGGGGTGTCAGATGCTTGGCTTTCCTTGTGGGTTTTTTCACTAGTGTTAGGAAAGTGTGTGAGCAACTTTATTTGTACGATTAGCACAGACTGGGTGCGTGGTGCTGTACGCCACGGGCTCTCAATCTTTCCAGATAACTGTACCCTTTTCAGCAGCCTGATCCGTCTTGTGTACCCCCAAGTTTCACCTCGCTTAAAAACGACTTACTTACAAAATCAGACCTAAAAATACAAAAGTGTCCCAGCCGCACTAGTACTGCAAAATTGCCCCCTTTCTCATTTTTACGATATAGTTATAAAATGAATCAATTGGGCTATTAATATTGTACTTACACTTCAGTGTAAGGTAGATGGAGCCGGATAAACAAGTCATTGTCTGTATGAAATTTTAGTTTGTACTGACTTCCCTGGTGCTTTTTATGTAGCCTGTTGTAAAACTAGGCAAATATCTAGGTATGAGTGGATGGTGTCCTCCGCCAGAAGCCCTCTGTGTAGCCCCACCGGTACATGATCTCCTGGTTGAGATCCACTGGTGTACACCACATGGGAGAGGTGGTCCCTGCCCTGAGGCGCTTACTGTGTGTGTGATCTAACATACATATAATGGCATGTATTATTACTGTGTAGCAATATTGCATTCATTGTTACTTTGTTTAGAACGCTTAGCCATGCACTGTAGTCAAGTTTCATTTTCCTTAATGATCAGCCACAGTGCCTGCATATGGGCTTTGCCGCTTCAGAGGGCTGAATGTGTAGGGCTGAACTTTTCAAATACTCATAAAATGCATCAGAAGAAACTCCAAGAGTCCTTGCAAATGCAGTTTAGAAAAGCAGTCTAGACCCAAAGCAACTTAAACTGTGAAAGCAGCTGCATGTGAGCGAAATCGACCGGAAAGGGGGGAAACTCTCTCTCTCTCTCTCTCCATCGGAGCAGGTGGATGAAGTAAGTGTGAGTATCAAGTCATATACTAAATTCACTTGGGGGGGAGGTGGGCTGGAATAAGAAATTTTGAATCGGCTAAATGCAGCCAGATCGTTGTGAAATTGGGCTCTGCAGGCATAGACCCTCACCTCAGAACATGACACTGAGCATGCTTAGATTTTACTCCAAAATTAGTGGTTTGATCTGGGTGTGGATGGATTGTAACCCTCTTTAGAGGTCTGGACTGTGGTTACTTTTCAGTAAGTTAACATGCTGTCCATTTCGCCATAAGAGCAACCCAGGGCTCTCACCAGCTTAGCTCTCATTAGCTCATCCTAAAATCTATTTAGTGCCTTGCAAAAGCCACTTCGTTCCCTCTCGTCACCTGCCTCCCGGAGTCTCAGCTCCTACCTTGCTGCATTCTGCTTCATCGGGTCATGGCAAAGCAGCTAAACAAATAACTTTCTGTTCCACAATGGGACGTGTCACTCAAGTGGCAACCAAGCCGTTTTATAGGTTTTTAATGCCCCAACTTTCTGCCAGGTGTGTACACAACTTCATTTCCATGGGAACAAGAGCATCTGTAACATACAGGCTGGTAAATCTCCCAATAATTGAGATGCTTGTTTTAGTCTCTTAGCTGTGTAGTTCCACCTTAGCTTGAGGTTAAAATGCAGTCCTATTGGGGATATGAAGTTTACTTGGTGTATAATATAACACAGAAACTTGCAGATTGGAGAGTTGACCGGTTTTATTTGGTCAGTAATTCTGAATATCAAATTTTAAATTACAAAATACTTGTGGACAATTTGCTAACGGGAAGAGGTAAACATTTATCAGCTAAATTATTCCTTCAGCTTTTTTGTGGGTAGTTGATATGTTTAAAGTGGCTTAGAGGATTTAGTTGCCCCTCCATTAATTTTAAAGTATGATGGGTCTAAATCCTCTAGGCTGCTTTGAAAATCTCAGCTGTAATTCTTTTCCTGCTAATACAGGTGGCGGATGATGATACGCTGTTCTACTGACATACCGTGTTTTATACGTTCGGGCTGGGCTACATTAGACCAGTTTCTCCCCTTCATCAGGGAGCCAATCTAGAGTCAAGCAAAGCCATGGCCTTTTCCTGTGAGATCTCCAAAACTCCCTTGGGTTGAGCTCTTTCTTTTTTATTTTTTTATTTTTTTGCTCCTGTTGGTCACGGTCTATCCATTGTACAGACGACATACAAAGTCTGTACTGGAGTCTAGCAAGCAGTGTGTCTCTTGGTGGTATGCAGCGTGCCAGTCGTATTAGCATCTCGGCTCTGAAATCCATCCTTAAAACACATTTAATGTGATTTCCTATAGGGCTGCAGGAAGCCTGTAGTCCCCATAGTTTACATATTGCCTATACAGGTCCAGGCTTTCTGTGTGTTTGGTGAGGAGAGGAAAGAAGCAGGGTATCAAAATCCCAGTATGAATCTTTGACACCTTTTTCCACTTGCAAAAGTGGTCTACAAATAGACCCCTGGCTCACCATCCACTTATATGCCTCTCGATCTATTTATCTTGGGTATTCACACTACACTTGAACTGAGCACCTCACAACCATTGTTTTTCTCTCAGCCCTCTGAGGTAGGGAATTGCTGTTATTAACTGGGGCAAATCACTTATAGTCTGTCTGAAGTCACAGCAAGGAGCTTGTCAGAGCAGGGAAACAAAGCCAGGTCTACCATGCCTCCAAGCTATCACCATACCAATGGGACCCATCCTTCTCCTAGGTCACTTTCCATCCAAACTTTGCATGTAGCCCTACAGTGCTTGGGAACACGAGCATGGATAAGAACCTGGGTTTGCGCTAAGAAGATCTGCTTTTTATGCTAATCAGCTAAATGGAGGGAGTGGGCTATGTTGTGTCTGGCGGGGGAGTAATAAGATGCATGTTCTTAAAGCAATGTCTTTTAGAGAGAGGGAGAGCTGCTTCTGCAGCAGTATAATCCTCACCCACGTTTCTGGAGCATTCTGCCCTAATCCCATGGGAAGAGTTGCAGTGACAGTTGGCTGTCTGAGATGGAAGCTGGTCCTTCTCCTGAAAACCCTGCCCTGGCTACCTGATGGCTTGCACGCACGGACGTTGCTTTATGTACATGCAGACTGGGGGTCCGAATAGCCTCTCGCCAGAAACGGAGAAAACTTGCTCCAGTACCAATGAAAGGTCCAGTTGTGCTCATTGCTTACTCCGTGCTGTTGTCCCACCTGTGGCCTGTTCTGTGTGAGTTCCTGATGTGAAAAGTACCAGCTGGATGGTCATAGGGACTAAAGTCCTCCTCTCACCTTGAGCACAGGGACAGCATAGGCTGCCCCATTGATGCATCTCAACCCTGACCTAGACGGGCCACCTCTAGGGGACAAGAATGAGCTCTGTCTCCACGGCCCATTGGGTCTTCTCTGCAGAGACTGACAATAGGGTTGTCCATTAGTGCCTTTAGTGGTTTCAACAATGTGGATGCTTTCCCATAGGGAGCTGTTCTTTCTCTCTCCTTCCCTCCTCTCCCCGCCCCCCAATAAACTGTTTGCTCAGTGTGAATGCTTGGTGTGCCTCCCCACTTCCCCCTCTAGACCTTTCTCAAACCTTTCATAGCATGACTGCACTTACTAGACGTATCTGCTGCAGGCTAGGTTGTTGGCTGGTGTAGAGGACTCCAGTGGAGTGATGCTGACTAGCACCAGCTAAGAACCAGACTGCAAGATTTCATCTAATGAGTTAGGAGTTTGCACTGTAGGTGAAGGCAGAGATGGGACCCCTCAGCCAAACAGCCCATCTGGCTGAGCGGCACTCCCTGACCTTTAATCCCTCTAATGTCAGAGTCCTAAGACTCCACCGAATTTGAGGTGGACGTATCCATGTCTTTACACCACTGCTGAGTGCAAACATCCAGCTGCTATGATCTAGCAAGGCGCCAAATGAAAGCTCAAGTCTGAGTGCAAGCCTGTGATGTGAAGGAGATGCTGTGATGTTCACACAAGTGACTCGCTAAGTGGCTGACCTGGGTTTCGGGTTAATCAAATGTGGTGAATGGGTGGAAACACAGATTCTAATTTTAGAGCTTGAGATGGGAAATGTCGCTGATGGATTTACATGCTGTGGCTGTTAACAACCAGGTCTTGTGTGGCCCAGGACACTGAAACTTCTTCCTCCAGGCAGATGTCACAAATAAGTGCACTGGTCTGTGAGATGCACCGGGGAGAACACCACCACGAACCCCAGTGCTATCGCGCCTTGTTGCAGCTGAATGCCCTGAGGCACTGCTTGAGTGACTTGGAAGGGGGAGAATGAGACCTGCCATTGCAGAGCTTTTCCTCTCTCCCCATTTGAGTCCAGGGGCATGGGAAACCATTTACAATTTCTTCCCCACTTGACGCTGCAAGCCGGCAGCCGATGTGTAAGCCGAACTCCCAAGTGAGACTTGTCATGGTGTGATCTGATCAGTAACAGCAGGTACCGTTGGAGAGATTGTGTTCATCAAATGCAGAGCAAAAGTCCTTGCCAGTCGCTGCCAGATCCTATACCCCAGCCTCAATCCCCAAAACATCCCTCGTGGAAGTAGGTGACACCTGAAAGGGAGTGGGCAAATTGAACACGTCACAGTATGTTCAGAGCCAGTTTCCTGTTAACTGATAATGTGCGTTATGTGACTCAAAGCCGTGCCGTCAAAGCCCACCCCGAGGACACTTCACCGTATCCCCAGGAAATTAAAGAGACAGCTTGAAGAGAAGCTGCACCTCCCCTTGTTACAGATAACACCGGAGATCATTGGAACCAGGAGAAGTTAGCAAGAAGGCTGTTTGCTGTGTGCTTTTGACAGCACTGTGTGGATAGTTTCCTTCTCCGCATCGCGAGTTAGTAGTAACCAGACTTCTAGCATGTTTACCCCGACATAATCAACATCTGGGGAAGCAGTGACTGTTGGAAATGCAAGCGAATGTGAAGGAGGCGGGGGAATGGAATGGGCTTTGCTATATTTCTCTAGGCACTAGTGTGTGGGGCCTTTTGCATATCTGAATGCAGGAGTGGCCATAACATTTTATTTCTCTGTGTGTTCTGCATGCGGTAGGGGAAAGCTTCTCTTGTAAGATACTGGGAATCTGACCACTCTTCTCCTCCTCCTCCTCCTCCTCCTCCTCCTGCCCCATCTTTAGCCATCCTCCCTTTCTGGCCAGAGACCAGCTGGGACCCCTTACGCCGCAGCTTAGCGCCCTCCCTGAATCACCTCTTGCAGGTGGTCGCTGTGATGGTGAGCAGCGCAGTCCCGAATCTTGTTGTGTTGGCCATCGTGGCTCAGTTTAACGTGACAGTTGAGCAGGCATGTACGTATGTACACGTAACCACAGGCACACGTGCACCGTTTCACGCCTGTGCCACTAAACCTCTGCTCATTTCTAGAATGGCTCTCAAGGGAAGGTTTTCACTGCCCCTCCCCTGCCACGTCAGCTGCCGTTTTTGGGGCAGCCTTTCCATTTCCAGCTTTCGTGGGGGCCTCTGCTGTCCTGTTGGACAGGCTGTTCTCGCTACATTGCTGGAAGCCGTGGCCGCTGCTTGGAAGGCTTCCAGCTTGGTGTTGCAGGCACAACTAGCCAGACATTGGGCTGCCTGTCTGAGATGCCCATGTGCAAACGCTTGCGTGTAATGCTCCATTAGAATCTTACCCTGGGAGCTACTGCTCAGAGCATGGGCGCCTGCTAGACATTCGGGTTTAAAACCGGATGGGGACTGGTCATTCCTTGAGCTAAAACTCTATGAACACTGCCTTGATACTAGGGTGATGGACACCCTTCCATCACATTGCAGGAAGCCTTATACATTGGCGCCAGTCATTTGGGAGGGGCATGTTGAGTCCAGCCGTGTGTACACCTGTGAGGCCGTACAGCTAGGGGGCACTGTAGCGGTGGTCACGGGGTGCATCACAGCTACTTCCTGGCCCATGGCAGGGAGAGAGCGATGGGCAGGTCTGTGCTGATTCCCAAGCATGGGAAATCTCATTATTTTCACATCCTCCGTGCACCTGTTTGTGTGCACATCCTCTCGGTGGTGGTTGTTTTGTGCATGTGGAGGCAAAACAGCTCTTGCAAGCCCCAGTGCGTCAGCATATCTCTCCGTGCCATGCAGTTCGCGGCATTCCCGGAGCCAGTCGTCCTCCTTCTCCTCCTCCTCCGCAGAGGACATCTTTTTTTAGCTGCTTCCCTTCCTTGTCACTTCATGGCTTTTATCTGGGGGAGGGAAGAAAACTGTTGGAAAGAGGCTGTCCACATCAGCGCTGTGGCTTGGCATGTGATGGGCTGGGAGGAAGTGTCTGTGATACCCTGAACCAGAGCGTGCAGCATATGAGCGCAGGGCAGAGTCTCTGGAAAGCAGGTGGAATTTGCTTTCCTGCTAGAGCTTTGGGCTTCGCTTTGCCTAGGACCTAGTCTAATCTCTACTTTTTGAAACCATTCCCATTATGGGAACTCGGGAAATCAGTGTAGCCACGAGGACTCTTAACACTTGGGGTAGAAAAGAACTTGGGTCTGATTTCTTTTTTTCCAGGGGGGCTCAGCCTCGCCTGTTCCAGTGGAAGTAAATGGGAGCGGTAGGCTCTCGGCACCTGTGAAAAGAGCTCCGATTCAGGAAAGTATTTAAGTTCATGCCCAACTTTAATATCGCCAGTGGGACTACAGGCATTCTGAAGTACTTTGCTGAACTGGGGCCTAGGAGGGGCTGGGCAAAGCTTCCTTTGCTTTCCCACCAGCTGCAGGAATTAAACAGGGGAGGGGAGGGGAAAACATGTAAATTGCTGCATTTCTAGCAATGTGACGACTTTTAGATTGCAGGTGTCTGCGCCTAGCCCTGCTCAGGCCAGCTGCGTTACAATGCTTGTAGATGTGTGATATTTAAAGACTGCTGCTTTTAGTGCTGGTTCGCCTCAACTATGGGATGCTGCCTTATGTATTTTGAATGGCTGGCTCCAGAGTTACAATAGCAAGGATTAATAAAGTGGAGCGAGGGGGAGGGGTGTGGGTAGAGCCAGGGTTTCCCAAAGCAGGTGCCTATGTTTAGGCTCCTAAATAAGTGACCTGTTTGTTTTTTTAAAGGGCTGAGCACTCAGCAGCACCCAGCTGTTCAGTGTGAATGAGAATTTACAAGTGGTGGTGACACATTTCTTAGAGTAGCTGCTAGTGTCTGCAAGCATCAGGGCCTCCTTGTGCTGGATCGTCACCAGGCCAAAGGAGTCTGGCAGACCTGGGAATGAGAGTTCATTCCCCGTATCCCATTCCGGTGCCTTAACCTTGAGATTATCATCTCCTCCACCCCACCCCCCTTTTTTTTCTCTTTCCACCCCTCTAGTGTGTGGCTTTCTGGTCAGTGCAAAGATGCTCCAGGTGGTTCAGTCCACTCGCTTTCCATCTCTTGATGTGAGTTGAAATAAGTCCTTGCTCAGGTCACAAATGAGAGAGCTCACTCTCATCCCCGTTCCTATTTGCCTGTGTCACACAACCATGTGTACAACTAGCAATCCTCTTAGAAAGCATAAGCATGTGGCCTTCGTTTGTTTGACCATTCCGTCCAGACTTGCCAGGAGTGTGAATGGCAGCCATTCTGATTAGTAAACTTTAAGTCCAAATACTCTCTGAAAAGGGAAAGCCTGTTCTTGAGGGTTCTCCCCACTCCTTAGCTTATTCTCTGCCATTTGCTAGTTTTGAGCTGATGACCTGGTTGCTTAATCTCAAGTTTCCCCAGGGAGGTAAGGGGTGGCCAGTGATGGGATTCTGACTCTTCACTTCTTAGATCAGAGCCTTCTTTAAAGAAGTGAACTCTGCACACAGCTGTCTCCTGCAGAGTGGCTTTCCTACTGAGCATGGGTGTGTGTGGACCCAAAGTTGGCTGAGGGTGGTCAGTAGGACTCCTTTCCACAAGCATGCTGGGCCTCCAAGACTCAGTCGGGACCCTACACTTAAACCTACGTGCTCTTCCGTTCAGCCTGGACCATCTGGAGGCAGGTTTTTAGCAGAGCCCAGGCCTGATTTAGAGAGGTAGTGTGACCTGCTGGATACGATGCTGAACTGGGAGTCGGGAGATGTTCTAATCCTGGCTCTACTGCGTCTCCTTGAACATGTCACTTCACCACTTTTTGCCTCTCTCTGTCTACTTAAAGGGTAAATTCTTTGCAACAGGGGCTCTTGAGCTGTGTCTCCACAGTGCCTCGCAGAGTGGGGCCCTGCTCTCTGCTGGAGCTTCTGGGAATTACTGCAATACACCTAGGCCTACTTTTGCAATGACATCTCCACGGATGGACTTTATTGAAGCTGTGGGTTTGCAAACACAGATGTCATTACAGGACACTGTCAAATACGGGTTTAATTTGGGTGGGATACAGCAGTAATTATGTATTAGTGTTACTTTTTTTTCCTAAAAGGGAGCATTATTGATACAATTGTGAGATAATATTTGTGTAATGCTGTGTGTATAGGTTGTCGTTACATCTCAGTAGCTTTAGTTCCAGTATAATTTCCTATTTCCACTGCAGGGCTGAGTGAAATATTCACAACTTAATTTAAAAACAACAACAAAAAAGTATTTTGGTTCAGATCAGCTGTATTGCTCCAATTTCCAGGTAAAATAACTCTGAAATTCTGCTGCTTTTTGCCACTTTCAAATAGGAACCTTTTTGGTGTTTAAATAGGTTCCACTTCAGTACAGGAAAGGTCCTCTTTTAGAAGCAGAGATTCGGGCTCTCAGAATTCAGTTCTGACGAAGATCAGTTTTCACGCAAAAGGTTGCGTTATTTGGTGAGGAAATTCTGGGGCCCAGAATGACACACTGAAATTTTGCATGTGTGTATGCACAACCCATGTACTAATATGAAACCCTAATAAGTTGCTAATTATGGGTCCCATCGATGCATTTGGTGTCGTACAGCCCTGTGGTGACGTGGTCCTGTCCTGATGTGCTTCTCTCATCTCATTCAGACACGACGTAGAGCAGACACAAATAATGCATGAGACTCCAGTTGAACTTGAAAGAAGGTGGGCATTGCACGGAAAATGCAGAAGCGTGCTTTTCGGGGGAGAGATTTGAAGGAAAAGGTTTGGTGCATAACCAGAGGGATGCTGTTCCATGTGGAAGAAGCAACATGGAAGAAGGCATGCAGGTGGGAGGGGAAAGGGACAAAGGACAGATGTGATCAAAGCAAAGGGAATGAGGAGGAGAGCAGGAGGGAAGAGGTGCAGAACCTTGAAGGTGTGAGTGGGAATCTCAGCAGACATAACACTGGGCCAGATCTTGAGCTATTGTAAATCGGCAATTTACACCAGCTGTGCATCTGGCCCAGTTAGCGTAAGCTACATATTTATGCCCACTGCCTAAGAGGAATGACCGTACTTGTTCTTGTACAGGGTCTGTGAAGAAGTGCTCTTTAGCTCTTTTTGTATAAATACCTTTCTATTCCTGCTTCACCTAATTGAGAAATGCAGCCCTCCAGAAGGGCCGATGCATCCCATTCCCTTTTTAACTTTTAGGGCATTCGCTTTATGCATGTGGCGTTTAGCTGGGGTCCAGACGGCTTGGCTCTACTGAGCAAATGATTTAGGGAGAGGACTGAAGTTTGGGATTTAGTGGTAGGAGCCCATGAAGACCTAAGACTTAAGCTATTAGTCCTCCTTAATCTCAAGGGAAAAGCAGATGTCAAATGAAACCACTCCGCCTTATGTCGTATCTTACAAGTGACATTTATGGACACGTCGGTTTCTGAAAATCTGTCTCTGAAACCATTGCCTGCCACAGTATTCTGGCTTCACCAGCCAGGAACATGTGGGTGATGAACAATGGCTTTTGAAACAGGTCCTTTATGAACATACCTACGGAGAAACAGCCTCTCTGTTGTGTTAACTGTATCGTAGCCTGTCCACCACTATGCAGTGCAATGCAGCTTTTATTTCGTCTTCCATACTGTCTTTTCCATTCAAGCTAGATCCCTAGCAATTTGCAGAATTACATAATAAGCAGAGATGGATAGTAAGGAATCAGGTCCCTCTGACTCTCATTGTCCCGCACCTTGTGTGGTCATGTGGATGGCTGCAAAGAGGGTATAGAAGGTAGCATTTCACACCCACGCTGGGCAAGACGCAGGGTGAAGCAGAATGGGACCCACGGTCATATCAGATGACCTGGAGAGCTGTGGCCTAATCTAAAGCCCATTGGAGGACGGTGGCAAGACCTTCACTGGGCTTTGCCCTAAGGGCTTGATCCAGAGCTCAGTGGAGCCAGTTTCAGATGGCAAGGTCTAGAGTGGAGAAGGCTCCAGCAGTAGGAGGCTCGGCCAGAGGCTGGAGCTAGAAGAGTAGAAGGGTTGAGTTCAGTAGGCAAGTTTCCAAGACTGAATTCAGCAAAGCACATTGGTGGGTGGAAAATTCTTGCTTTTAAGACCATTCAGACTTGGACATTTTTGTAGCCTCCCTTTAAGGGCAGTGGACGTGCACGTTCGTACATACAGAAGAAGAGAGGCTGTAGGATGCTACTGATTGTTGCTGCCATGTGTCTAGCCGGAACCACATAGGTAAAGATGGTCTAGCATTATCTGGCTCAAGAAAGCAGAAGCTCCTGGATTCCTTTGCGTTTGGGATGCCCTGTGTACACCTACTAATGGCTTGCGGCTTAAGTAACCCAGGGACTGCAAAAGGTGATTGATTTCTGTATCGCAACCCTGAGGGTGTTACAAGGCCAGAGAACAATAACCGCGTGACTTCACCCACTCCAATGTTAGCAGTTGCTCAGAACGGAACTGCTGGGTCTCCCCTACTGCCTGCTTCCCCCTGAAGCCCGACTGATAGTGAAATAAACTTGCTCTCCATTACTGTGTCAAGCCACGATGGCGGCATGTGAATGTTTCTTGTAAAAACCGGTGGTGACCTTCCAAGAGAATCAGAAAGCCAAGAATGATTATATAGTGGATAACATGAGATTAGGAGCCAGGACTCCTGGGTTCTGCTTTTCTAGCTCTCCCCCGACTTGCTGTGTGACTGAGTAAGCCTCTTACTTACTTTGTCACTAAAGTTGGTGTGGGGTAAACTGATTTCAGTGTCCATGCAGAGGTTTGCCCTGATGTAACTAAAGCAACATAATCAATTTTAATTGAACTCGGTGCAAGTTTTCTGTTTAGATAAGACCTAAGCACTTGATTATTTTCAGAAGTGCTGGGCACGTACAACTTAATTTTGAAGCCAATAGGCTGTGAGAGTTCAGAACCTCTGAAAAGCAACCCTTTAACCACCCGTGCCTCAGTTTCCCCACTGTAAAGTGAAGTGGTGAGCTTGACTCTGCTATGGTTTGTAAAGCGCTTTGAGGCCCTCTGTGGAAGGGACTAGAGAAATGAGAAGTATCCCTAGAGTAGGGAGCTGAGTTCCGTAACTGCCATGTAATGCAAAGGGCGGTGTTTTTCAAACGTGCCCAAGTGACTTAAGAGAGCAAGTTGTATTAGCTTTCCATAACACTTCTGTGCTCCAATTAAGTAGGAGGTGTGTGAAAAATCTGCCCAAATCTATGCAAGCTGTTTACTATGAACCAAATTTGATTCTCAAGACTTCTCCACCCTGGTGATGTTTGCACTAGTATAACTGCACCCGTGCAAAGCCCTAGTGTAGATGTGTTGCACTACTGTGGGGTTTGGGGTTTTGTTTTTTTTTAAAAGGGGGCACCTGGAGTGGCTTATCCTGGATTCAAACTGGGATAAGCTGCAGCAGTGCAGCTCCATGGTGGAAAAACCTCCCCACCAAACAGACAAGGCTCCAGTTGTGGTTGGTCAGTCCAGAGGAACTCCACTGGCTTGGGGATCAACCTCCCCTTTCAGTTGTTTGCTGTCTCGTCTCGGCTTCCCTAAATGAGTGGGTTGGGCTCTTTATACAGCAAGTTGCCCTCACTTCAGTTTTCCCTGTTTCATGTACTTTTGGCTGTATCTCTGGGAAGGAGGAGGGTGGTGGTTTATTTTATTTATTTATTTATTTTCAGCTGATGTGCAGCTTGTTTTGAGAGCCTTTTTGAAAGGCTCTGGCAGTTTTCACAGCCAAACCCTCCCGCTTCCCACCCCACGCTAAGCCAAACTAGGGGTTTGAGGAGCACGCCCTACGCTTCTCCGCTCCCCGGTTCACCCCTTCAAAAATAAGGGGCCTAAGGGAGTTAGGCACCCTACTAGACTTTGATCAGGCACATGTAAAATACATGAAATGATCAATAGGAAACATTAGAGCATCTGACTTTTTTTTTTTTTTTTTTTTTTTTTTAAAAAGAGGGAAGAACCCACCAAGGGACTAATCTAAGACTGGCAGCTAGGTTTGTGAAACATGATACTGAGCTATCAGGGTGACGAGTGCATTAGAAGCAGAGAACCAATTGATGGGTGAGCTCATCTTTTCACTAAGAGAAGGATGCAATTCACTTCTAGAAAAAAGGGGGAGGGAGTATGGCCTGATGGATAGAGGCACGGGACTACTGGGTCTTAAGAGACTTGGGTACTATTCCCAGCTCTGCCACTGGCCTGTTGGGTGACCTTGGGCAAGTTGCTTCACCCCTCTGTGCCTCAGTTTCCCCATCAGTTTCACCCCTCTGTGCCTCATTTTACAAGTGGTCTGCTCAGGCTTGATTTTTTTTTTTTTTATTTATTTTTTTTTTGAAAGCCCTGACCCGGACCCAAGCCTGAGACGGTTATATCGTTTTTTGAGCCTGACCCCTCCCTGCTGACCCTGAGTCACTGTCGTCTCTCTACCCACCCAGGGTTGGCCTGGCTGCATGCTCCGCTCCTGCATCCCCGCCCCATGCAGTGTTCTGCGGGGTGAGAGAGGCTGCCATCCCTCGGCAGATATGTTCATTCAGGACCACGCGCAGCAAGATGGTGGCAGCTCACAGGAGTGGGACACGTAGCCATGCCCGCTGGCCTGAGGAGGAAAGCCAGCCCAGCCTGGACGCGACACTTGGAGTCGAGTTGAGGTTGGTTTGCAGGGCTCTAATGAGGATCAAGATACTGACCACCTTTTGAGAGGCATGTTGAGATGTGCTGATGAAAAGCGCTATAGAAAAGCCAGGTATTTATTTATTTAAATGTCTAGTGTTGGCGTGAACGCAATCGCTGCTGTTAAAGGACCAAAAGGCAAATAGGACTCCTGCTTTTTCAAGGCTATTTGATGCTCATTATGACTAAATCACGTTACTCATGTTTTAACCTCCTTTATCCCATTCTGTTGGACGCCACCCTTGCTAAGCCACGCATTGTGGACTGGCAGCGGGGAAGGGTTTAACGCAGCCCTTTTCTTGACCATATATAGATGGGGAGGGAGGAGAAGGTTCAGTGTGAAGCATTTTGCCCGGGAGTGACTCATCATGTAACTGAGCAGTGTTTCTCTGGGGAAGTCCCTTTGAGTGTACACTCTAACCAGCTACTTCAAAACTACATGGAAAATATCTGTACAGTTCTTGTCACCGGGCTGATGGAAAGTCTGCCGCTGGTTACGGGGTGCAGCTAGCAGTTGGAAATATGTGCACACCCGGGCATCTGAAGCAGCCCCCTAATGCACCACCGCAGACTGGCTTCTACAGATATCTGATTAGAGTTGTGGTCCAGGTTAGACCAGTATCCCATCTCCAGCCATGGCTAGTCCTTTCAGCATCAGAGGAAGGTGGAAGGAACCCTGTAGTAAGCAGTTTTAGGATAACTTGTCCCCAGGGAAATTTCCATCCTGACCCAGTTCCTGAGAGAGTGACTTCTGCCCTGAAGCATGAGCGTTTATATCCCTTCTAAAATTCCCTTTTTGCTTTTTCTTTTTTATTCTTACTGATGTGTTTTTAAATACTCCTTTTTTTAATCCAACCCTTTTTTTGCATCCTGCTAAGCTCTTGGCCTCAGTTACCTCTTGTGGCAATGAGTTCCACAGGGTGACTGTGTGTTGTCTGAAAGATTTTGGTGGATTATTAGCATGAGTGCAGTTATAGAGGTTTAGCTGTGTATAAATAAAAGGCCCAGTGCAGGGTGCTAATCCTTATAAGAGTCTTTGCCTCTAGGAAATGTCCTGCTATGGCATATGCGCCTTCAATCCTGTTAACAAAGTAGGCTGGAAAGGGAAATTGACTTAAAGATGGTCTTGGGGTAAAACCACAGCATGAGGAGATCTGGGTTCTGTCCCTGGCTTTGCCACAGGCTTGTTGTTTGATCTTCAGCAAGTCACTTTGCTTTTCTGTGCCTCTGCCCATCTATCTTCAAAATTGGTGGGTAGGGGAGGAATAATGCTTTCCTGCCTCTCAGGTGGGCTGCGAGATGAAATTGATTAGATTGTAGAGCGCTTTGACATCTGGGACGGAAGATCTGTAGAACAACAAAGTGTTAAGGTTGGGTTGAGACTGTGAATTGTAAAAAACTTAAAAAAAAATAGTTTTTGCCCTTTCCTGCTTTCTTGGGAGTTAGTGACTGTCCCAAAGATGTCTAAAACAATTGACCATGGGTTGTGGTGGTGGTTGTGGTGTGCGCATATTTAACTCTGCATTTATCAGCCCCTCGCTGCTGTCTGCTGGAGCAAGATTCAGAGGACCTTGGTAGTGGTGTCGCACAGAACTATAATCAGTGCTGCGAATTCTCCTCCCACCGTTGATCTAGTACCAATGGGAGCACTAGCATGGACTTACGACTGGAGTTCTTCCTTGTTTGTCATCAAGACCAGCTCTGAGCCAAAGGTAGAAAGGTGAGACAGTTTAAAAACTCGAGTGCCCCCTCTATACTAGTAACTAGAGGGCAGGGGGATTATGGGGAGGCTGCAAGCCACACCTTGCTCTTTCAAAATCATCTTGTAAAATTTTTTTCTTGTGGGTTGACTAAGGCCATGTCTACAGTCCACGGTTTTGTCAACAATAGTCAGCTGCTTCTGGGGTCCTCGAGCCTTGGTGCACCTCACTCCTGCTTATTCTCTGCCTGTGGCACATAATAGTCTAGTCTCCCGGGGGCTGTAATATTCTGGTTTTTGGATTGAGTGTGTGGGTGCTGAGGGGGTGTCGGTGGCCTGTGATATGCAGAAGGTTGGACGGGCTGCTCTGGTGGGCCCTCTGCATCTTGATGTCTAGGACTAGGGTTGGCAGAATTCAATCTTTTTAAATAACTTCGGAAAATATTGATGTTTTTAAGCATTTTTTTCTGACTTTTCACTATTTTAAACTTCCACAGTTGCAGGAAGCGTGTGTGTGCGCACGTTTCAGACTGTGGAGAGGTGGGGGTCAGACCATAATGGCTTAATGACAGAAGTTGAGATTCTAACAGTTAACGGTTTATAACCATTAAAACACAGCAGCAGCATCACGTGTCTAAATGTACAAAGTAAATAGCCTTAAATTATATTCTAAGAAGTTCTCAAACAACATTTTGCTTACTCAAAATTTACAGATAGGCAGAGTATCGATGGAACCTTGGTTTGTGTGTGTGGGGTGAAATCAATGTTTACCAACGTTTATCAATAAAACTCGAATCCTTCCAAGCATACCTATGACTTCGTTGAAATTAAATGAGTACCTAACTTGCCAGCCTAAACTAATACATTATTCTGCATACATGTATATGGTATCCCTTATGGAAAAGCCCCATAGAATTGATAAGTCTAGAAGAAACAGGGTTCTCTAGAAATGACTTTCAAATCCTGTGGAATATAAAGCAGCATTATCCCTGCTATAGAACTGTAGATGCCGGTTTAAAAATTCAATCCAAATGTTCTAAGTTTCCCTTAAGTTCTGTAAGACTTGTTCCCTAAAGGATGCTTTAAGTGATGTGCAGTGGAGTGGTTAGCTGTCTGGATGCTGATGGCTTTGGGAAAATGAAAATATTTACCTGTATGTAAAACTGACTCTATTTGCTGGATGTGTTTATTTCACACACTCCCTTTAGGCTAGGGTTGGTATAATTATTCTCCTGACAGGGATTTGAATTGAACCAGACTAGAAAGAGCAAAGGAGGCAGACTTGTCTTATCAGGTTTAGGAAATGTTTTATATTCATGCATGCTTTTATGTAGAACCACTATTACCGTACTATTAAGAGAAACAACTAATCTACGTATACGGAAACATCTCAAAGCAAACACAGCATTTACTGTACAGTCAATCCCCAGCTTTGTTAAAACACTAAGCTTTAATATACTAAAACAATGTGACACCCACACATCACACGCCTCCCTAAATGATACTGAATTAAACTGTTTGCTTATTTCCATCTCCGTATCAACAAATCTTTTTGCAAGAGGTCTTAAACACCAAACTATGACACACGACCTCCATGCGGCTCTGCGTTGTGGACTCACGATGACTTCTGTTTCCCGAACATCTTGCTTATTTGCTCTCCCACACTGATTAGTGTTGCCACCTGACGTGATGGGGATTTTTTTTAATCTCTTGTCTTGCAATATTTGATATTAAAGCCCCAGCTGCTGGAGTCGATTACTTGAGAATCTCTGCTTTCATTGTGTGTGTGGAGGGGGGGAAGTTTCAAGCCCTTGTGGTTGTGGGAAGAAAGATAGAAAATGTGACATAAAGACTCAAAACACAGGGAGGAAATAAAAAGAACCCAGCATTTATTGTTTAAAAACCCTCATGATTATTTATTGGGGCCCAACTCACAAATCTTTGAATGCTTGGGGCTGACAATACTGGAGTTCTCAATGCTTCCACTCCTGCCTTTGGCTTTTAGCTGGTTCCTGAATAATTTCTTGACACTCTGCTCTTCCCTTTCCAACTTGGTGGCTTTTCGGAGATGGGCAGTTGCTGGTAACTTGGGGTCTGCAGGGTATTAATTTTATTTTCTCATTTGGAAAGTACCAGCGATTTTGGGCACTATACTGACCTGGGGGAAATTTGATGGGAAAGACGTGTGTGTGGACATATGTGGGCATAATAGAATTTCCACTGACTTAAGGAAGGTTGTAGAATATGTGTGCGCTCCAGAGACTCTGCCATCTTAGCAGTGTTGTCTAGCTATGCTGGCATAACCCTGAAATGTAGATGCAGCCTCCGCCGCGGGAAGGGGTTTTTCTGTTGGTGTGGGAACTTCACCTCCCTGAGCAATGGTAGGTAGGTTGACAGAAGCATTCTTCTGTCAATATAGCTGCATCTGTACTGTGGGTTAGGTCAGCATAGCTACCTTGGTTGGGGTGTGGGGTTTTTTTTGTTGTTTTTGTTTTTTAACATAGCTCTGTTGACCTAACTTGCGTGTAAACGAGACTCTAGTGGTGCAACTTCTCTGCCTAGACAAGGCCTAAAGGCTTTTCTATATGTAGAATTGCCTAACGAGTGCTTTGTTCCCAGTGAGCTTAACCCAGTGGGGCCAAGGCATTTTTGTTCTGGAATAAGTGTCCACATGTGGAGTTATTAGGAACAGCTGTCGAGCTTTAAATTCACACTCTACCGTAATCCACATTCACTTTCAGATGTAGAAAAGCCCTGCAAAAGAGTGCCTTCATTGCCCAGTTGAGGTCAACAGGAACTGAGAGTGCTCAGCCCTTTACAGGATGCGCTTAGTTCTTCAAAGGAGCAGGCCCGACAAGACAGCACTTACACAGGGAGACCCAGAGGGACTTATCATCTTAGTGCAAATCACGTCTGGAAGGGTGCACACAAAGTTTGTCCCTCTTAAACTCTGTTCTGAGTGTAAGCCATGTGTAGGCCTTGTGTGAGAGACAAGGCCGTGTGAGGTAAAACCATGTGAAATGAAGTGGGCAGATGCTGTTTTTATGGCTCATTACAATTTGTAACACACTCTCCTACCTGCTAACCCTTAATTTCACACTTCATTTTAAATGGTCTCCTACAGCACGTGTGAATCCCTTATGCTTAATAATCTGTCCCACCTTGTGTTTAGCTTGGACACTTTGGTGACCTTCTCTGGACCTGAGGAACTGCTCTTTGAAGCTCGAAAGCTTGTTGCTTGCACCATAATAAGTTGATCCAATAAAATGTTCCATCACTCACCTTGTTTCTCTCATGGCCTGGGACCCAAACAGCTGCAACAAAACTGCAAACACCACCATTTGTAGGCAAGTTCAAATAGAAGAGTGGGATTTTAAATCCCGTTTTAATGGGAAATGGGCATCTAAACACCCTTGAGCAGCTTTGAAGACTTCAACCTGGATACATACTGTTTTCCAAGTTCATTTTCTTTGCAAAATAGATTTTTAAATAACATTGGTTCTTGGAAACCGTTTAGAGTATCCAGCTATTCCGGCATGGTCTCCAGACATTAACAGGGCTATTTTAAATAAATAAATAAATAAATAAAAAGCTTTGTCAGTTTTTGTTTTTTTGCTTTTAAAGCAGGGTCCAATCCAAACACCCACCCCTCAATTATTTTCGGGTGAAGTTTGTCTTTGGCTCATCCCACAAAGTTCCAGGTCCAATATCCAGATTCACTCAGTTTATAATAATATAGAGATGAAAACTAATTCTTGAGCCTCAGTCTGTTTGTGGATGATGTGGTTTTTGATGATTTAGTTTCAGGAAATTTGAAAATGGTCTGGGAGGTGTTTTTATGGCCGGTGTAATCTTTTAAACTTTTTGAAACAAGGGTTGACCGGTTTTTTTCTCCTCCCTCCAGATGAGCGCTTGCTGACTTAAAACATATATTATTGCCACATCACAGCTCAATAAAAGTAAGTTTTTCGGTCTTTTGTTAGCGCCAGAATTCGTATTTTTTTCAGCAAAGACATAATGTATGTTTTTAACTTAGTTATTTTAACTTGAGTCAGCTAACCTGTGAAAACATGGCAACTCTGCTTTTAACTTGTTAGCAGCTTACGTTCAACCCCAAATTTCCCTGTAGGTAGGCTTGGAAGGAGTAGATTTTTACTGGTAAATGTCAGTAAACGTGGATTTCACCACACACAAGCTGACAAAATATTTCCATCTATAATTGAAATTGACAGTTAGGCGAAGTAAAAAATAAAATATAAAAATGCTGTTTGAGAACTTAGTTTGATATAAGGATATTCATTTTGTCAACATCACGTGTCAAAATAGACAACTTTGTGTTTTAACGGTTATAGAGCATTGATGTCTCAAATTTCAACATCTGCCGTTAGGAATTAACGGTCTGATTTCTGACCTCTTCTCCCCCTCCTCCCCCCTTTTTGTCTGGCCCCTCCATAACTTCCTGAAACTGTGTAATTCGAATTCAGCCAAGCAGCAGCCTATCTATAGGCTTTAACCCTGGGGGCTTAAGTGGGGCACAAACCGTGTGCCGGTTCCTATGCATTGTGGTGAATCTCATGAGCATGAAGTAAAAAACATGATGCTTTTTCCTCAACCCCTTATCAATGACTACCAGCTTTCTGCTTGTGATCCTAGCTGTCATGGGGGTAGATGTTATGATTGGTGCATTGAGGGAGGATTGTGTGTGCAAGGGAGGGCTATGTGCATGCATGGCTGAACCAGCATATGTAGCTGGCAGATTTCCCTTCTGAGCAAGACGTAAATTTCATTTTTGTTGTTGTTTTGGTTTTGTTTTGTTTTTTTTTTCCTGGCAGCCTTGGTCTTAGCACTTCTGCTTTCCATCACTAGGGCTGCAAGAAATGTTCTGCACTAGGTGTCTTGGAAAGGGGGAAAACTATTCTTTGCAACACCTGGGGGTTTCTGTGACCGCGGAGCAGTGGAGTTCACAATTGTGACCGTAGCAGTCAGCGTTGGGCATTATGGGGCAGCTGCTGGAGGACTGATAGGGTCGAGAGGGAGAACGCAGTATCTGCATTTATGCCGGGTCAACCTCAGTGCATTGACCAGGCTGGACGCCGCTCAGGCAGGTGGGCTTACTATGTTGGCATAATGGAGAACTTGTGTCAGTGGGAGTCGCATTTTAAGTGTAAACACGTGCACCAACTAGATGAACACAAGGCGGCTTATGTCAATCTAACTTTGTAGTATAGACCTGGCCTCAGGGTCTTCAATTGGTGCCACTGTAGCATTTCTAGTGTAGATGAGGCTAAGCCCCGGTTTGAAGCAATAGAACTAACTGGGGTTTATCCTCATTTATGAGGAGGGTAAATCTTGAGGTTTGTACCAATTTAAGGCTTGCTCCTACCTGTAACTGGGGTGAGCCCCAACTAGTTCAGTTTTGCAAGCTCCAGTTTGCCCTTGTCTAGACTCAGGGTCAGACCGTGTGCAGCTACATAGGTTGCCGTCCACAGCTAGCTGAATTGGGGCTAGTCCCAAGTGCGAAGAAGGCCTCAGGAAAAAGGCTAGTGTAGACGCAGCCGAGGGAGGAGGAAGAGCTAGTAAGATCCTGACATCACAAGAGCAGTTGAGACTCAGCTGTGTTGCCTCAAGGGAAAGTGTTGCATATGTCATGTGGGTTGTCTGGGTTGTCTCATGTTCACCAGGTGGTTAGTCATTCCAGGTTTTCACAGAGGGCTTTCTGGCATTTTTGTGGTTGTCAAACCTCTTTCTCCTTTTGACTGAGGGCTGGAGCATTAGTCAGCCTGGCTTTACATTTAAACAGAGAGCATCTTTCGCTGCATTAGCTCTGCCTTGCTGTCAATTCCTGTCCAAACTGAATCAGGCTTTCATAGCCCTCTTCCCTCCAGAGGGGCCTGAGTAACTTCCTTCTGTGAGTCTGGCTCTTGTGCTGTGTTTAACTTGTCTCATTTCCTGTCTTGTTTTACAAATTTCCTGGGGCAGTTTCTATTGTTGATCTTTGGATTCCTGAAAAGTGCTTGGGGTTTTTTTCTTAATTTTTATTTTTATTTTAATTTATATTTTTGGTTTGAGTGAACCATGGAGGAAATCTTCCATTTCTTTGTAGAAAAGCAGGCTTGCCTGGAGTAGATTTCAGCTCCAAATACAAAAACGATGATAGTTAGATCTCTCTGTCTTCATTTAAAGTAAGTCTCTCTTAAGGCTGACCCAGTTCCAGAAGAGTGAAAACAATTTATTACATCACATGTTTTATTTTACAGTGGGACACTTATGCAATTCATGTCCATTAAAGAAATGGACCTACTTTGAGAATGTTATGCTAGTCATACTTCTATCTTGTGCATTCCTTCCCAAAGGATCGCAAATCTGTGTGAGTGCGTGTGTTTCTTTTCCCAAAAATAACTTCTCGTGTTGTCAGATTAAGCTGGGGATCTCCCTAGAAGCATCTTTCTTTCAATACTTCTTTCAAATTCTTCTTGGGCCAACCTTGAACCTGAAAATTAAAAACAAGCACCCCCCCCCCAAAAAAAAAGTGGATAGCTGGGAATTAAGTCACCTGCATTTGTTTCAGCCCTGTCAAAGGTTTGGTTTGGAATGTGTATTTGAACTGAGCCCTCAGTTTTTGCACAGCTATTCATACATGCTCAGAGAGTCCTTCACAAAGATTTTGCATTCAGGAAAGGGAACTACGGAGTGGGGATACCCTTGTAGTAACCATCTGTACTTGAAACAGTCGCTTTCGTGCTGTGAGTCTCCAGTTGCCGCGTTTCTGGGCCAGAGACCTATCCCAAGGCAGTTCTCGGCAAGTCGTTCCCTTCTGCATATAGCCTTCAGAAGGAGAGACGTGCGGGGGAGGCTTTGTTTTTTATCTTAGCACCCAGTGAGGGTCTGTAAACCTAGTAATGTTTGGAAGAGATTCTTCCACTACTGAACTCGGAAGTTGGCCTTTCCTGCATCTGTTTATGAGGACCACCTAGGTTTTCATGCTTCGTGCTCACTAAACACGGCGGGGTGTGTGCATGGATGTTTGTATTGACTTCTTTCCAAGCAGTAGGAGTGACTAGGGAAGCATCTTGGCTTTTAGGCTCTGCTTAACTTTTGAGAGACGTCACCCAAGTTGACAAGCCCAAAACCTGACCCCCTGAGGTGCTGCCTCGTCCCCTGTTCCTGACTGCCTTGTTCAAATTTTGGGTGAGCAAGGGTCAGGGTGCTGCATGGGAAGGCCCACATTTCTTTGCCATAGTGCACTGAGAATCAGTAGTCAAAGAAACAGATGCTAATGAGCATTGCATTGGGCCCAGGGAAGCTAAGGAGATACAGGGTGGAGGAAGAGACTGGAAAACTAGAGGAGACTGGGCATCTCTCTGCCCCTGAGCCACCATCCTGTCATTCCCCCATGACAATGAGACCCCTTCCCAGCTCCCCCTCCACTCCCAGCACCTGAACATTCCCAAGTGCAGCACCTCTGTTCCTCCTGCCATTAGTGGCCACCTTAATGCAGCTGCCCTGGTTTGTGACATCAAAAATATGGCTGTAGCCAAGAGACTGCTAGCATTTCAATATTAATCGTGGGATGGAAACCTTTGTAGGCATGTGTGTGGTCATGAAACATGAGAAGCTGGCAGTGTGACCACACATCAGAGAATGCGGAGGTCAGCATTGGGATACGCATGTGAAGTTCTGATCTCCTGGATACCAGGATGGTCTCAGAACACATTGAGGTACCTGGGTGTCTGCCCTGGTAAGGATTGTTTAATGCATATAAAGACATGTAGCCCAGAGTTTCCTGTGATGCATTTAGCGAGACAGAAGAAAAATCATGCCCAACCCTCACAGCCCGTCTTTGTCATTAAGCACTCAGCTAAAACATTATCCATGACATTTCGCAACTTTGCCTGGTCCCCGAGCTCCATTAAACTCCATTAGAGCCATTTGTTGTTCCGGCTGTAGCAGCTTTATAGAATACTAAGTATTTGGCTTCTGCACAAGGGGAGTCGCTGCTTGCGGTCTCAGAAGTATGAGGTTCTAAAACTGTTCAGATTCTGCCCTCCACGTCCTGTTTTCAAATTGCGTTTTTGGACCAGTTACGATATAACTCTTCCCCCCGCCCCTTTCCAAAAGAGCCTTTCAGTCCGGGGTGGGGGGTGGGGGGGAAATAGCCCTAAGTGTAGAGCAAATGCTACATTTATTTTAATTTTCTCTTGTTTGTGTATGAGAGTCTCTTGCACACAAACACGGGGCAAGACATTTCTCTGTCCTTCACTTTTCCCATCTGTGAAGTGGAGATGATGATGATGATGATTTCTTGCCAGACAGGAGGTTTGTGAGGTTTATCTGGCTTCATTTATATGTAGGGCGCTAACTGATTAAATGTGCCCAGGTTTGCTCCTCTTGTGAAGGCCCCAGTTTCACTTTAAATGGTTGATTTGAGAATGAGGGTCTTGCGTTTTAGAGTCACTCTCTTTAGAGTAGTAATGCAAATCTCTCTGCCCAAGTGAGGTCTCTTCCAAGATTGTCCGTGGCCCTTGGAAGGGGAGTCTGAGCGCCATGCAGGAGAATTTTAGAGTTATAAACACCTTGGGAACGGAGATTGTTTGTAACTCTGGAACGTTTTTAACTCTGAACAAACCCTTCTGGTTCTCTGAAAAGTTTACGACTGAACATTGACTTAATACAGCTGTGAAACGTTACTATGCAGAAGAAAAATGCTGCTTTTAACTAGCTTAATTTAAACAAAACAAGCACAGAAACCATTTCCTTAACTTGTCAAATCTTTTTTTTTTAACTTTTCCTTTATTTTTTTTGCTAGTTTACGTTTAACACAGTACTGTGCTGTGTATAGTATTTGCTTTTTTGTCTCTGCTGCCTGATTGTGTACTTCTGGCTCCAAATGAGGTGTGTGATTGATTGACTGCTCAGTTCCTAACTCTGTATTTGCTCTTGTTGTCTATTGCGACAGCAACCCCTTAAAGAATGCCACTTCACATTACTATGCAGTTAGCTGTTAATTAAGATGAATGCAAGGAATACTACAGCAGATCACCTGCTTAAAGGTGTATTAGCGCTTGCTAACGAAGACCTTTTAACTAACGTACTAATACTCTAGGTCAAGATATTAAAAAGCGACTAATGATTTTGGTGCTTCAGTTTTTAGATGTGCAACTTGAGATGCTTTTAAAGGGGCCTCATTTTTCAAAAAGCAGGTTCAGTGCGTTCAGAAAATCAAGCCCCACTTAAGGAGTGTCAAACCGAGCACCCAAAAACGGTCACTTCCGGAAAAATCTTTGCCCTAGCGTAGACAAGGCTTTAACTTGTGCTGGGCTGGGGGAAGCACCAGTGTCTTGTAGCTCCATCAAGGGATTTTGGTACTGACTGAGACCATGAATTGAGGTCAGTAGATGACTTGACACTCTGATCCTGAGATGAAATTAAAATTAATCTAAATGATGACAAAACGTTGTCACCTATGCATAAGTAGTCTCCTTTTTACCAACCCTTCTTTACTGGTACTCCCTACGATCTATATACACTAACAGCCGTGGCACTACAGAATAGCACTCAAAGCAGCTTCCCTGATCTTGCTGTGTTCTCGGCTTTCTTTATAATATGATGCTGAGGATTCGGCTAGTTTCTCCGTGCTTTTAAAGTTTTTTTTGTTTTGTTTTTGTTAAAGCAATGCTCGTGGGATGGCTGTCATCTTGGCCAACACTCCCGGGGTTGAACCAGGGAACTCCAGAGCTGAAATTATGAGTCGCTATAGCTTGAGCTAAAAATCAAGACTCCCAAGTGGCTGCTTTAACAAACCGGTATCCTCTGGGGGTTGTGCCTCGCGGGGGACACACTTGCCAATGGGTTACACTCACACTTTTTAAAAGAGGTGTTTAAAATTAGGCCCTCGGTGGCTCCCTAGCACAGGCGATGGCAGGACAAGCTTCACCCATAATGTCCTGCCAATGTGTCTCAACCCTGGCCTGGAGGAACCACCTCGTGGTGTAACAGTAGCTCTGTCTCCTTGGCCTGTTCAGTCCCTGACAGCAGCTGTAACGCGAATTGTGCCTCTTGAGTTACACCTGTACCTAGAGAGTATCAGACTGTTATTGTGGCCTGGAAAATTGGGTTCACTGTCCCCGCTGCAGCTCTGACAAAACTTGTGGCCAGCCCAGGCCTAAATGTGACTTGTGTCCACCCACCACGTGGTTAATGCTGTTAATAAACACAGGGCCTAGACTAGGCTCACAGGTAGGGTTGCTGAATCTGGGGTGCAAACAACTGGGACCTCCGAGCCATTTCATCTGGGACAGCTCTCTCAAAACAGGGATCAGTGGGGGCAACTCTACTCGTTGGCCTAGTTAGCGCTAGCCTTTTTTCCTTTAAAAATCCCCTCCTTTTATGAGGGCTCTGTGCAGCCTTAGTAAATCACAGGAGAGTCCCCCTCTCCTCCTGCCCTGATCAGGCAGCAGACCCAGATGGGGAGGGTCCTACCCTCTCTCAAACCGCTACCACTTCGGCAGCAGAATCAGAGTAGAAAACTCTGAAGGTGCGATCCTGGGCTTCAGACTTAAGACCCATGGCTATGAGGTAGCATTAGAGCTTTTGGTCTCTTTGTGCTATTTTGGTTTGGGGGTTTTTTGCCTTTTTTTGCCTTTTTTTTTTTTTTTTTTTTTTCTGTCTTAAAAGACACCCACACAAACCCTTAAATAAATACCACAAACGGGCCTGTGTCATATGTTGGGCCAAACTGACTGAAGGCAGTAGTCTTTTTGGCCTGCTTGTTAATTGCTTTCATAGGGCCCCCATGAGTTAGGACTAAACCTAGAACCGTTTACAGCAGCTTGTGCTGATGGAAAAGAGAAAAATCCCTCTTGTTGCTGGGGGAGTGGCATAGGAGTGTGGTTTAATTTTTCATTTGCTATTGGTGTAAGTGTATAGAGAAGGGGTGGCCCACCTGCCCTTGAGAAGGAGCCAGAATTTACCAATGTACGTTGCCAAAGAGCCACAGGAATATGTCAGCAGCCTCCCGTCCACTGGCAGCCCTGCCATTCAGCGCCTTCCCCCTCCCTCCCTCCCGATTAGCTGTTTCATGGCATGCAGGAGGCTCTGGGGGGGAGGAGCGAGGGCACGGCAGGCTCAGGGGCGGGGATGGAGTGGGGGCAGAGCCGGGGGTTGAGCAGTGAGCACCCCCTTGGCACATTGGAAAGTTGGAGCCTGTAGCTCCAGCCCCGGAGTCGGTGCCTGTACAAGGAGCCGCATATTCACTTCTGAAGAGCCACATTGGCTCTGGAACCACAGGTTGGCCCACCCTGGGGCAGAGCATGTGTGTGTGATTGCCCCCCCCCCACATACATATACACATACCCAATCTTCAGAACCCTACTACCTTCTTCTAAGCACTTGGGTTCATTTCCTTCAGCTTCCTGCTGGTTATTGACAGTAGAGATGCTTTTTTAGGTCTTTCTAACTTCCAAATAACACCGTCCGTCCCCCCACTAACCCATATATTTCCAGTCTTCTGTGTCTGCGCCCATAGGGAGAGGATAGGGATGGGAACTGCCGTGCTGAGATCCCACCCAAACTAATTGAGGGGAGAAGAGTTCGGGCAGAGCTGTTGAAATGCAAATGTCTGCAAAGGACTGTTCTTGGGCCCTAGGACGGTGGCAGGGAAGCTTGTATATGTGAGAATTGTAACCGAGTGGGATGGAAAGACCCACTGCTTTCAAGTGGGTCCCAAGTTCTCCCACCTGGCCGGGTCAGTGAACAGAAGCCAATATGAACACCCCAGTGGAGGAGATGTTGATGACTGGATGGTACCTAATGTATATTTGTTTTCACACCCCACATTTTTGTTGTAGGTGGTTTCACCCCAACATCAATGGAATAGAAGCAGAGAAGTTGCTCCTGACAAGAGGCGTCCATGGGAGTTTTCTGGCCCGGCCTAGTAAAAGCAATCCAGGAGACTTCACTCTCTCCGTCAGGTATGAAAATGGGGGCAGGGGATGGTTGCACCGGGGCAACTATAGGCACTGGCCTAATTTTGAGACATGCACTCTTGCAGACACTTGATTAAGTGGGCAAATCCCTGATGAATGCTTATGCAAATGGGCGAGGGGGAGGGGCATCTGCCTGCTGCATACAGGTATCTGTACGTGGGCCTGATCCCAATCTTGTTCAAGCCAATGGGAGTCTTTCCACCGACTTCCACAAGCTTTGGATCATAGGCCCTGTGTGCGAACAACCCCCAACTTGTTGATCCCTGTTGAGCGTACATAATAGAGCACCGGCAGGGTTCTGTGTTCAGGTGCAAATGCTGATCACTGAGGGCTTGAAGTGCAAGAGACAAGCTAGTCCTCTGAGTGTCCGCTTTGAATCCCTCAGCACTCGAGCAGCACAGCATTCAATCCTGGCAGGACTGATTGATCCCTTCATTGTTCCAGGATAAACTTGAGTAACATTCATGTTGTGTAGGCCTTTTGAATGAGACCTGCGAAAGCCCAGGTGCTGTCTGCTCTGCATGGACAAGATCCCAAGGCAACTTCCATTAAAAATAGGGCTTTGCCCTTGAAAACTGGGTCAGCGTCTCTCATTGACGTGCAGACCCCCTCAACCCTAGTGTTGGCTGCGTTTCTGCACAATCATGTGTACATAACCTTAAGTCCTTTGGGGACCTTTGGGCCCAAAGCCATTACAGAAACGAAGCGTATGAGTATGGTGATTTGGCTTTGGAATGTGGCCTTCCAGGAAACAGTGGATCACGTTCCATTTGTGCCTGGTGGGACTCCACTGATGTAAAAGTTGCAATGAAGATAAACATAAGAACGGCCCTACTGGGTCACACCAGAGGTCCATCTAGCCCAGTCTCATGTCTTCTGACAGTGGCCAGTGCCAAATGCTTCAAAGGGAATGACCAGAAGAGGGCAATCATCAAGTGATCCAGTCCCAGCATCTGGCAGTCAGAGGCCTAGAGACACTGAGAGCACAGGATTCCGTCTCTTACCATCTTAGCTAATAGCCATCGGTGGACCAGTTCTGCATGAATTTATCGAATTCTTTTTTTAATCCAGTTATAGTTTTGACCTTCAGGACATTCCACAGGTTGACTGCATTCTGTGAAGTACTTCCTTTTTGTTTTAAACCTGCTGCCTATTAATAATCATTCGGTGAGCCCCTGTTTCTTGTGTTATGTGAAGAGGTAAATAACACTTCTTCTTCTTCTTCACTTTCTCCACACCATGCATGATTTTATAGACTTCTATAATATTCCCCCCCTTAGTCCTCTCTTTTCCAAGCTGAATAGTCTCTGGTTTTTAATCTCTGCTCACATGGAAGCTGTTCCATACCCTTAATAATTTTTGTTGCCCTTCTCTGCGAGGTGACCAGAACTGCATGCAGTATTCAAGGTGTGACCGTACTATGGATTTACATAGTGGCATTGTGATATTTTCTGTCTTATTAGCTATCCGATAATGCAAAGAATAGAGTTGACCCCCGAGTCCATGAGGTTAAAAGGAGCAGTTTGTGTGTTCCAGGGGTAGCTTTAACCCCTCCTGGGCCATACCTACCTGGAGCCTTACCGAGAATGAAACGGTGTCCCTGCCCCCATGCAGGCATCTTCTCTGACGTTATTTTAGTCGTTTGTAGTTTTTTCAGTGGCTGTTAATTTAGGTTTACAAGTCATTACCATATACTTGGTTTAAAGTAACCCTATGCTGCACTGTATTGGTTAGATATTTTTTCCCCATCTGGCAAGGTATTGCTGTGTTACAGGATGTGAGCGTAACTTGTTTGTTGGAGGTACTGTATCCCCTCCCCCAATGCCCTGACTCTTGGTAGCCACTTGCAGGTTTTAATAGTGTTTTGAATATTTCAAGTGAGTTTTCACACTTGTTGTTTCCCAAAAGTATAATCTCGCTCCAGCGCCCTTCCTCCATCCCGCCCTCACCCCCCCCCCCCCCCGATTCCTCTCTCTGATGCTGGAACCCAAAATATCCCCATTCATGCTGATCTACAACAAGCTGGGCAGTAATGTGGGGGGCCATGGGAAGGAACGTGGTTAACTTTTCAGCAGGGTAGACAGTTTCAGCATCAGACTTTAATTGCTTATGCTGCAGGTAATCTTTGCAATCAGAAGCTGTTGAGTTAATAAGAGACAGGAAGTCTTTCTAATTAGAATGGAAAATAGAGTTAGTCACACAGAGCTGCCTTGAACAAGCTGATCGCTGGGAGAGAAGAAGCATAAGACTGGGTTTGTCTGTGTGGTGTTAATGCCTTTTTTCTTTTAATTTATTTTTTTGACTCAATGTTTTTGTCCGTTTTCAAAGTGAGCCACTGACGGCATCTCGGTAGAGTCAGGTATAGTGTGTGAGAAGCAGCATCTGCCTGCACAAGCTTTCCTTTCCAGCACTCTGCCCACACACGTCTGCCATTCCAGTGCCTTGCCGGGGCTCCATTCGGCGCTATCCTGAGCAACACGACCACTGATGATGATGCAAACTGCCCTTAAATCTGCAACCCCTTCTGTTCTGCTCCTGGCACATGCTATGATGGAATGGTTAAAACGCCAGTGACCTCCTCCAAAATAGCCACTGCTAGCCAAAGCTTCCCAGATCTCCTGTATAAGGAAGTCTATATGTCCCTTGTTCTTGCAGGTGTGTGGGGAGGGGGGCAGCAAAGGGAGGTGATCTGGGATTTCAGGGGAGGGGTGATTTGGGATTTCAGGGGAGTACCTGGAACATTTTTCTAGAGGAAGAAGACCCTTGTGTTGCCATTTAGCCTGATCCATGATGACTTGACACTGGGGGGGCAGTTACTGTATGTGCTAAGGGTACAGGTGCTTTCCCACTACTTTTTGGGAACTGGGATGGTTGGTTACTATTTGTAGCCCAATGGAGTCTTGAGCTGGGTGGTCGGTAGGTGTGACCACAAGATAAATATTGAATTAAAAAAACAAATTGTGGGTAGCTCAATCCAAGTCCAATGTCCCTCGCCCACAGCCGGCGAGATGTGTGTCAAGCACAGAACATGAAGTTTGCCTTGAAGTCTTAATATTTATCGATTGTGTGGCCACAACCCACTGACACATTTTGATTCAGTGGAAATTCTGAACCAACCTCGCACACAAAGTATGCAATCAGCAAAGCCTGTGACGCTTCAATGTTTCCAAGAAAGTGCCTCTAAGTTTGTGCATTTGATTTTTGCGAGCCAGGTGTCATATATGAAGCTTCAGATGCTTAAGCGATGGAAAAAAAATCTTTCTCCCTGATTATCTTACCTTTGACAATGTACTATCATCTAAAATCTTCCCGCCTGAGCCCCCTTCTCATTTCTAGTGACTGCCTTCAAATGCTGCCTTTGTCACACACATGGGGTCATGTGCACGATGTATGGTATCATCTCTTGCACACATTTCATGAGTCAGGAAAGCAGTTCTGGGCATGCTTGTGTCCCATTGAAACTGACGCCATGCAAGTTTGTTTTCCGGAATTGGAACTATAAAGCATAGATCAGTGGACAGAATGAGTGGCATTAGGTTATCTGAATTCCAACCAATCATGTTGCCCACCTTGTTCTTCAAAGAACCAAACGTGTCTGAAGGTCAGGAGCAGAAAGTACCTCTTCAGACAGCGAGCTAGCCTTCCACCTTCAGGTTCTCCAAGAATATGGGAAAAGGCAGCTCCCTTCGTGAGAGAGGGGACGTGGGCCGAGGAGAGAGGTTAGCTGTAGCTCTGGCTGACCAGCCCCCAAACTGAGTGATCCACATGTTCATGGATCTCCAGGTAAGTCTCTTCCTCAGAAGCCCTCCCACAAAAGATGCAGCAGCCTCTGTCCCCATCCCTTGAATGTCTCTTCCCACGTCTTCCTCTCACTCTATGCAGCCTGGATTATTTGCTTCTGTCCCTGCAGCAATTGCTCTGTGTCGGGTTGGAAATGGAGTGATACCCTCTTTATCTTCTTTGTACTTATTTGGGAAATCCGGTAACTTCTGAGTGAGTCAGGTTAGTTCTTTCCAAATCAGTGAAAAATCTGAATGGAGACAAATACAAAAAGAATCTTCCATGGCCCCATCTCTGTTCTTTTCCTTCCTCCCCTCTCTTCAGATAGTTTTCAGCTAGTCAGTATAACATGTTGCCACACTTGGATATTGCAAGCCCCTCTTCTTCCAGTATCAGGAGAAGCTTGTTTTCTTGAGCAGTCTTTATTTTTGACATGGATCTGTGAGTACTGAACCTTTTATTAACTGAGGCTGTCTCAAGCTCTGTGTACTTTAGCAGTGCTAACAAAATACATTTAATAATAGCTATACATAAATATTTGATTCAGCATAGAACGGAAAGGGTCTTGCAACTTTAGCTGAAGAAATGCAGCAGTGACCCTCATACTCGGATTAAGGAGGAGATAAGATACAAGTTTCTCATGAGTTATCTTATTCTGGGTCTGTATGGTGTTTTGCCCAATGTGATCCTGATCTCTGTTAGGGTATCTAGGTGCTAGGGGAATACAGATGACAAGGTGACTGTGCACACATCCATGGGTTACTTAGTGCTGAATTACCCTTTCAGGGACTGGCTCATGTGGGTTATGAGAAGTGGAGCCTTTTCACAGGGACCTGGCAACAAGCCAAGCATTCCTATTTTATGACATTTGCACAGAAAGCCAGTAGAGACCAGGGTCTTGGGGAACAATGGGGCACTTTGGGAAAGATTTTGTTTATTAAACTTTCACAGGTTTGTAAAACTTAATTTGGGTTGAAGGACAGCTATAGAAAATGTTAGGGTGGGAGGTGTGGAATGGTGACATCAGAGGTTGCTCAGCCAGTCATCTTAGTGTTGATTTCCATAGAGGATATTTGCATATTGCAGTCCCGATTAAAAGATGTTCTAAAAATACCGTAAAAGCTAGCCCTGTTTTCACCTCTACCTTCACCTTTCACTTAATCACAACTCTGTCTTATTTGTTCAAAGGAAGGACTGGATGCTAATTAGGGTTTTGATACCCAATCTTCTAAAGCTCAATACTGGCTCTTAACAGAACTAGCCTCTTATATCAGGCATGATGTGATGGAAGCTACTTGGCAAGTCGGAGAGACCCTGGGCTGTGCTAGGCCTCCTCTGTTCTCATGTGGGAACTGTGGTGCGTGCTTAGAGCCGTGTCTCTGGCCTTTTGAAGCATCCAAATATTTAGAATCACTTCTGAGAAAAGCAAGGATCCATTTACAGAATCAGTCAGCTCTCTGTAAATAACTTTAAACAAGGGGAAACAGTATTTTGAAAGTTTCCTGAGATGCAGCTGGCCTTGGGCCACAGCGGTAACACACATCTGTTAAAAGCACCTAATAGAGACCCTATTAACTTGGTAAATAGGTCACATTTTATGGGAACAGATCTTATCTAGGTTTGCTGCATGCAATAGAAAATGCTTCTGGGTAATAAAATCTTGCTAGAGTGCATCTCTCTCCCATAGTGATGTCCCTATTAACACTTCTGTAGGACACTGTTATTGTTAGCTAGACACTGGATTTTATAGGTTGTTCCCCCTTCCTCCCTGCAAAAAGCTGTAAAAGTCCTCTCCACCTGGTATTTGACTGATTAAATCTATCACCAAAGAGACAGAATTTAGGATTCTGTCATATGAATTACATATACACACTGCAGGGTTCAAATCAAGCTCTGTTACGGAGGAGATACTGTTTCTTTGCAAGAGTATAGATAGAATGAGGAGGAAAGAAGGGGCTGAAAGAGGAATTCAAGAAATCTTGAGAAAACATCTAAAAAAGCAATTGTCATGGCAGCTTAGTATGTTAGCACCTAAAGGTCCCATCCGAGAACAAAATATACGTATGCTTGGTAAGACCCAGTCCCAGCTTCAGAGAGTTTACAGTCTGAATAGGCCAGACAAAGAGAGTGTTGTTTTCATTTTACAGATAGGGAACTGAGAGACTCGCCCAAGGTCACAAACGAGGTCTGTGTCAGAGCTGGGATTAGAAACCAACTGTTCCGAGTCTCAGTCAAGTGCCTTAATTGCAAGACTATCTTTTTCGAGGGCTGGGTTTCTCACCTGACGAAAAGTAGATAAAAATCCTGTTTTGTCTTATAAAGGGCCAAACTCTCTGTGGATGTAACTGCAAGGAACTCAGTGGAGTGTCACCAGCAGAGAGTTTGGCCTAAATGCTTTTTTGCTACTATTTCTTGCTTTACAAGTTTGACTTGGGGCTGTGGTTTGCCTGATACCTTGGTACATCCTGGAAATGCCTTCTCTGAATCATGAATTTTGTTTTCCCAAATCTGGCTTGACCAGCAAAGTGGGGGAAGTGTTACTTTGGGGGCAGGGAGCTTGTTCTGTATGGAAAGCTTGGATGGGAGCAGAAAACAAAAGCCTAGAATCTATGCAGCACAAACCCCACGGAGAAACCACTGTCCACTTATGAGCTCACTAATTGCCTTACGTTTGTTCTTCCTGGGATACTCTCTTCTCTCCATTGCAGAGAAATCTTGGGAATGGCGGGTAGCGGGATGGGAGAACTCTCCGCTACCCTCCTGCTGTCCCCATTGAAGCCTGCATTGATTGAACCATCTGCACCCATTCCATAATTACCCCATGTGGTGATTGCAGGAGAAGTGCCCATCCACGTTAGGCTACTGCGTGAAGCCATCCCACCTTGCCTCATGCTAGCTGGTGGGAAGGAGGAGATGGCATCAGGTCCACGTGACTGTGGATATTGGTTTGGGGCCTGGTGAACTGAGAGACAGATGAGGCTGAGAGTCTTCTCGGGGGAGAGACTCCTCCACTCTCCACGCCCTTTTGATCCTTGGCCTCTCTGCTAAATTGCTGTACTGCGGACACCTATCCAGTGGGGAAGGAGGGCTGAGAACGTCAATCGATTTTCACATCGGCCCCTGGGACATCGTGGGGTGGTGAGTTCTAGCCTTCACGCACCCGAACTAGATTGGAACCATTAACTGCCTGGATGACGACGCTCAAGTCCATTCCAGAGCCATTTAATTCTCTGACTTCTGTCTCTCCAGTTGGACGTGCCTCCCAAAAGGCAAGAGAATAACATTTGGCTCTCTTCGGCATGATGCAATGGTAGAGAACTGAGCATTTTGCTGAGAACCCAAACTACTTCTGAGCAGGGTCAAGTTTTCAACCAAGTTTCTAAAATACGTGGGAGGCTCTTCCTGTTTTGCATAGGCAACATTTTGGTGTTTTTGCAAGTGGGGTCACACGTTGCCTGATAAGCTTTAGGCTGCCTTTGTGGCTCTGCCCGATGAAACACATGACCAAAAATACTTTGGGGGGACAGCAGCCAAGTGTGGCTCATGTTTTGACTCGTAGACCAGTTCTTCTGCCTTTGGTGCCAAAAATTATCCGATTCAGGAGTCCGCCAATCTGAGCGTCTTTGGTCTAGAAATCTGCCTGGAAACCTAATGAGGCTGTTCTGGAAGCCTTGAGGCTGTTCTCAGTTGGCCCAATTAAGAAACCGCACGGAGAGCGACTTCTCCCAAGGAAGGAATCTAATTTATAAAGAAAATCCCAAATATTTTCAGCCATTTAAAAAAGGGGTTGTGGGTCACTCTGGGACCGTGGGGAGGGTTTGGGTGAGCTCTTAGCTCATGTAAAACATTTTGACCACCCATAGTGAGTTTCACCCAGTTGTTCTGAGTATTGGTGGGTGGCTGCATCCCCACTTCATTAGCAGAACACGTAGGACAGAATTATTTTCCCTGGTAGGGCTCTTCCAGGCATTGCTGCTCATCCTACATGTGAGAAGCTGCTGCTGATGTGAAGGTTATGCAAGGAAGGGTGGCCAGATTCAGGAGATCTTGTTTTGAATCCTGGCTCGGTCACCCATTTCTTGTGACCTTACACAAGTCCCCTTATCTCCTTGTGCTGCAGTTCTTCACCTGTAGAATAGAAGTAAAAATGCAAAATATCTCTCTCCTTTTATGTCTAAGTAGATTGCAAAGCCTTCAGAGCAGGGACTGAGAGTCTCTGTGTTTATGCGATGCCTAGCATGGTGGTGCCCTGATCTCTAACGGGGTCTTTAGATATGCCATTGTAATACAGATTATCAGGGTTTCTCATGAGAGAAGTTTGGCGTGGACGCACCATTTGGCTCAGAGTTTTGAACTTGCTGACTCTTAAATCTCCAGAGAAGTTGGATTCTGCTAGCAAACAGTGCTGCGTCCGAGTGCTAGAACAATGTCCACTTTGTCCAGCACTAGCTGTGCCACTGGGTGAGTCGCGTATCTCGGCGTTGCGCGCTCTCTCTCTCTCTCTCATCAGGCCAGGTCTCTGCATTGGTGAGGATGTTGTTCTGGGATTGGGGGTCTGTGGCCCAGTTTGAAGCTGCTCAGTGAGACTTTTAAAGTTGCAAAAGGAGGGGCAGGGGGATGAAATCCCTCAATGCCCTTTGTGCTAAGCATGACCTTGAGGGCTGCCTGGATAAAGAGCCCCAATTGTCCATTTTCCCTTTGCATCCATGCAGTGCTAGCAGCCTTTTGACCGGGGTGGGGGGAGGATTTCAGTGAACTGGGGCTTTGTAGGTTTTTAGTGGGCTTGGGTTGTGGGGAGGGAGCAGTGGAATGAAGGAAACTTCAGAGCGTCTGGCCAAATGGCGAAGATGTGGCTTCCATCCGGTGTGTTCTGTGCTGAGCAAAGGCTCTTCACGTCCAGCCTCAGGCATGAAACTGCTGGCGAGCTTCATCTGCCAGCTGTGATTGGATCAGTAATGATGCTGCCCAATTTAGAACAAAACTTTTGCCTGGCCATGCTGTCACATTGGGAAGCGTAGCCTAGAGATCTCCCCCCTCTTTATGCCTTTATACGCACAAACTCGCTTTGCATAAGGGTTGATAAGGTCTGATTTTAACCCACGCTCGCTCTCTCTGCCTCTCTCACTAAAGATGTTTCCAGCGCGTGTGGTGACGATTACCATCTCTGATTATGGTCAGGGTGTTTTTGAAGGGCTGAGTAACCACAATTGGAGACAGACTTTGAAAAGACTTTCCATCTCTCTTGAAAAGCTGGCCCTGAATCACCTTGAAAACCCTTCCCGAGCATGTCCACAGCAGCAATCTACCTGAGCGTCGGAACAGCCCGGCTCTTCTGAGAGGGGGGTTCGTCACCTGCACCAAGCTCTGGAGCGGAGTTTCACAGCTGGCTTCTCTTTTCTTATAATGGGCTGAACTTAAACTCTAGATCCAAATGCTCCCAAACTTTTAAGGCTCTGTCTGTACCACAACTAGAACAGACTCCGAACAGGTCCGATTCAAGCCATAGTTACAGACCGGTGTTAAGCATGTCCTAGTAACTCCATCAACACACCAGACCTTTGAAAACTGTCTGTCCTGCTCTGCCTTTGGCACCCGGCTGTTTAGTTTCTTGAGGACTGAAATGCTGTGGTCTAACTGGAGCTATTGTGCTTGGTATATGGGGTTTCTAGGTGAAAGATGATAGAGAGGAGGTCAGACTAAAATTCACCACTCGCCATTGTGAGCCTCTGTTCACTGTGTGTGATGTATCGGGAGTAGGCATCCAGTGCCGGCCTCTCCAGAGGTGGGTTTTATGTATTGTTGGGCCAAAAATTCTACAGGCACGTAGGGTGGATTTTTCAACTGGTCCGCTCACGGCAGCATTCTTCCTAGCTTAAGAAACGTCTCCTCCTGTGGCAGAATCGAAGGTAAACTGCCAGAGCTCCCCCGCTCATGGGCTCAGCTCCACAATGAATGTGAAATTTGCCGGTGGAGCTTACGCTGGTTTATGCCAGTGGAGGATCTGGCCTCGTGTGGGCAGCTGACGAATCTTTGAGGAAGCGGAGCGGCTAGAGAACATGTGGCTACTGCTGCGTTTCTGGAAGTCGGTCACCGAGGGTTCAGCAATAGTGATGGCACTTAAGTCATCTGCACTTCTTGAATAGTTTTATTGATCTAAAAGAACGCAGCTATGTGCATTCAAAAGGGACTTGCCCGCTGAGTGGGACCTGAATAAGAGATGCTCTTTCACAAAATCCATTGGCTTTGACAGTCACGTCATTCCTCTGTTGCTGCTGATGATGATTAAATGACATGTATTTGGTGTAACGAGTTCGCCCTCCTTTCCGCCTCTGATTCCAGCCGCAGCGATGTCCCAAGCCTCCCTTTTGATGTCACAGTCCCTAGATGCAGACATGATTGTGCTGTCCATGGATGGAGTGACTCTAGGCTGGAAGCCCATCCGAGGACCAAATCTAGGCCAAAAAACGGCCAGCAAAACGGGGCTAGATCATCCAGTGATGCAAACTGGCTTCAGTCCATTGGCGCTCATTCCATTTCATTGCTGGCTGGAGACACTGCAGGCCATCGCGTGCACGCTTGCACAGGTTCACAGTAGTGTAGATCAACCTGTCCGTACCCTGCATCCTCTGACTCCCCCGCAGCCCATCTACGCCATGATGGATGCTTTCTTCCTCATTCAGAAGAACTGGAAGTAGCCCCTCGAGGAAAACTTGGCCTGCAAGGGCTTTTCTAGATTAGAGGAATTTGCACGGAAGCAGCTACACTGATGGAAGACACTGCTGCAAAGTCTTGTTGCAGGCCTGGTGCAGAATTGGGCCTATACTACTGCAGCTGTCCGAGCGAGTTACGTGGCTAAGCCGCACTGGTACCAGCCCCATCTCGCAGAAGTGCGGTGCCTCTAGACCGGGAGTTTGCCCTGGTGTAGTATCAGCGTTTATATAGCTATTCCAGTGCACAACCCGCAGCCACTCCTCTTGCAACTTCGCTCCTAGACACGCAGCCTCCTTCCGGGGTGACCTGTTGAAAGCAGTCTTGCCCAGGGACTGTTCAACACCAAGGGAAGGACTTGCGTTTGGTCCGTGGGCTTTGGATCTGGCTCCTCGTTCCGTTTGACCCCGCGCAGAATACGAATACTTCGTGCCCTTGTTATTCTGTGTTCTCTGAAGCCGGTGATTCTCTTCTGCATGACGTAGCCCACCCCGTGCACCTCCCAGGTCTCCTCCCTCTTGCTGGAGCAGTTGCTTTGGCAACAAATAGAGGCCAGGAGCCGCTTGTCCTCTCTCTCTCAGCGACAGGCTTCCAGCCACCAGGGATGAGCTCAGCAGGGCTGCCGCTAAGTGTATTTAAAATGCAATTAGCCTGCCTCTCGGAAAGGGTAGCAAGAGCTGTGGCAGGAGCTGGCTGGGTTTTACAAGGGCTGAGGGGGCCCTTGGAAGAAGCCAGTAAACACTTGCACTTGGGGCTCAGACACCAGGGCACAGCAAGTGGCAAAGTCGGGAGTGGCCAACTGGTTTGATGGCTTTAGAGGTTGGGATGGGGGAGGCGGGGAGGGAGAGAATGAAATCTAGCTCTGTCCATGTTCTGCTGCTTATTTGCTTTTATCTACAGGAACTCGTTGCTTAAAGTCGTCCCGTTAACGTTGTTACGTTGCTGATCAATTAGGGAACATGCTTGTTTAAAGTTGTGCAGTGCTCCCTTCTAATGTCGTTTGTCCACGGCTTGCAGGAAGAGCATCCCAGTGGAGCTTGTCAGGCTATCAATTGCTGGCAGTTCAGCTGTCCCTCCCCTCACTGCCATGTGCTGCTCCTGCCCTTTGCCTTGGAGCTGCTCCCCAAGCCTCCGGCGGGGGGGGGCGAGGGGAAGAAGAGGGGGGCTAATGTCAGGGTGTCCTCCTACCCCCTGCTCCTGCACCCCGCTTACCCCATCTTCCATAGAGCAGGGGGGACACACGGACTGAGGGAGCAGCGTCTGGTCTCAGCTTGCTGATCTAATTAACAAGGCAGCGTACTTCTGACCCCACTCTTCATACTTAAAAGGGGAAATGAGCATCTCTATCTCTCAAACACACACAGGGTGTGTGTGTCTCTGTCTGCCCTCCCTCCTTTCCAGCTGCCTTGTAGAGTGGGAGAGTTAACCCTTGAGGGCTCAGCCAATTGCTAGTTCATCATTCAGCAGTAAGGCATTCCCTGGGAAATATCCCACCCTCCGACTCCTCCACCTCAACCAAGCTTCAGAATCATCATCACTGTGTACCAGAAGTCTTATGGGGAAATTGGATTCACTTAACATCATTTCGCTTAAAGTTGCATTTTTCAGGAACATAACTACAACGTTAAGTGAGGAGCTCCTGTATTAGACTTAATGCTGAGGGGTGGGGAGGACCTGGACTCCAGTCAAGGCCGGGTCGTCACTTTTCTTTCCAAGACAGGTCACACATGGGCTGGAAGCTTTCTCCCCAAATCACAGCCAGCGCGTGGGATCTGAATCCTGCTCTTCCTGTCGTAGGCTCCCCTCCCACGTCCAGCAATGGGCACCAGCCACGCTCTGCAGCATCCGCTTCCTTCTCCTCCTGCGCTGGGCGAGAGGGCCTCTGGCACAGCCTATGGAGGCGAGCCTCCCAGCTTGGGTCGACCGACTCCGGTTGTGCTACCACCCTGGGAACAGCTGTGTCAACAGTGCTTTGGAGCTGTAACTTGCTCTCTGAAGCCTGGGCAGAGGGGAGGGCTATTTTTAGCATTGGTGCACGAGCCTGTCCATCTGGGCTCGGAGCCTGCTTGCCGCCGTGGGCTGTGTAGATGGAGCCTGTGCAGCTCTGCCAGTGGAGACCTGAATCCTGGCCTGCATCTAGTCCTGGGTCCTGTGCAACAATGCTGTTGCATTTCGGTCCTGCTTGTGTAACGCTGACAGACCCCGGTCGTCAGCAGGCAGGATCGAACCTGGGACCTCCGGGAGCTCAGTGTGTGAGCCTCCACTGCATGAGCTAAAAGCTAAGGCTGTAGAGCAGACTCGTTTAACTCTAAATGGTCTCAGTGCCACTAGATGGGACAGAACACCACACCCGGGAGGTGTGTGGGTTGCACTTGCATCTAGTAACACCCTGCTCATTCAGTCCTGGAGCAAGCATGCAGAATTTATGCACAAGTTGTGTCTTGTGTCCTGAATAAATGTCCTTCAGGTGCTAGGAAGCAATCCTCCTCACTCTCTGTCCCGAGGTGCCAGGTTCTGAACCTGGGGTTGGTAGGTCACACACGTGCAGCAGTGTCTCTTAGCAGCGATCTCCAAGATGCACTAACTGGGGGAGGGAGCAGTAGATCTTGGAACTGGAGTTAGACAGGAGAAAACCTAATCTGAACCAAGTACAGAAACCTCTGGGGCTCTTCAGCATCTGTAGGGCCCAAGTTGATGGGAGAAGCAAATGCCCAGCTCCTCTGAAAATCAGGCCCCGAGGTGCTTTTAAATGGGAGCATTGCTGGGGAAAAAAATACTGATTATCTGATGTGAGGTTTGTGCGATTTGACTCCAGTTGATGTGGATGCCTATTAATGTGGGTATATCAGCAGAGGTAGTGTTGCTTAGTGGGCAGAACTCTGGCCTGGGACTTGGGAGACCCGGGTTCCATTTCCAGCTCTGTCACTGGCCTGCTGACTGACTTGGGAAACTGAGGCATGGGGAGGGAGTTGCTTGCCTGTCTGTAAAATGGGCATAATGGGGGTACCAGCCTCCTTTGTAAAGCCCCTTGAGATCCGCTGATGAAGAGCACTAGATGAGAGCGGTTTGTTACATTACCTCAGGTTTGAATTCTACCGGGGCCCCTGGACTCCGAAGCTCATTGCCCGTGTGTGCTGTGGTCCCTCTTGCACTGATACAATGTCCTGTCTTCTCCCCCACCAGGAGAAACGACGAGGTGACCCACATTAAGATCCAGAACACCGGAGACTACTACGACCTCTATGGAGGGGAGAAGTTTGCCACCCTGGCCGAGCTGGTGCAGTACTATACTGAGCAGCAGGGGCTGCTGCGGGAGAAAAACAGCAACGTCATTGAGCTGAAATACCCTCTGAACTGCCAGGACCCCACCTCCGAGAGGTGAGCTGCTGCTCTCTGCCTGCCACCCGGCCGGGGCACCTCTCAGTGAACGTGCCGGGCAAATCCCCAAGCATCACTCACTGTGGTACTCAGGGGAGGTTTGCTCTGAGGCTAACCATGCACCCAGGCTGGGTTTGGAATGGAGCCCCAAACTGGGTGCATTTGGGTTTCATAGCCCGAAAGCTGCCCGCATAGACCCTCGTGATCCCTTCCCCCTCCTGTTTAGCAGTGCGGCAAGGGCAGGATGGTGTTGGCTCCCCCTCCCCCCCTGCCGCCCCTTGTGACAGTTGCTAGAACCAGACCGAGAGCCTGTAACACTGGGAATCCCTTTGACTTCTGTTGAATTGCAAACTTGTCTCCAGTAACCTCAGACTTTCCCATGAGTCCCAGATTAGTGCCCCCGCCCCCATGACCATCACGCTCTGATTTCCGCTCCTGAGTTTCCCCCAGTGTCACATGCCCCCAAAGAGCGGGCCTGCCTGGACCAGAAAGGGAAATGCATGGGCAGGCAGGTGGAGATGCCACTTATGGCCACTAATTACTCTAACTTTAGCAGCCCCAGTCAGGCGGCGGGACAGTCTCACTTCCTGAAATGGCAGCTCCACTCCCCGTGCACTATCATGTGAGCTGCCCCGGCTGAGGGGCTGGGAAGTCCCTCCGGCTCCTGTGCTGCCTGGTTGCTAAGACGGGTTAGTTGCTCATTCCATCCTGCAGCATGAGAAGCAGCTAACGCTAGCAGAAGCCCTGGAGAAGTGGAAACCTCCCTCGTATTGATTCCCTCCAAAGAAACTCTGGCATGGTGAAAGTGTTTTTTTTTTAAAGGGTGTCCGCTCCTCGCCAGCACTATGCGTCTCCGGCGTTAAGGAAAATGGGTCCTAGGTCCAGCAATACAAGGGGGGGGGCGGGGGCTGCAGATGTGGATGGGGATCTGGTTCTGGAATAGCAGAGGGTGCTGGGAACGGGGATTGAGGCACATTTGCAGAGCAGCGTGTGGGAAGCGTGTGCAGTGCCTGGCTGGCTCTAGCAAAGTCCTGTCATTCTATCACTTTCAGCAGCAATAAAATTCACCCATATGTGTAATCCTAATACGGTCTCAAATCGGTGTGAAGTGATTTGCTCTCCAGGTGCCCCACAGCCCGTGGCTGAAAAAGCTGTCATCACAGCCTGCTCCGAAGGATCGGCCTCGCTAGCTCCCACTCCATAAACGTTGTCCTCTGGGACAAAGTTGCCGAGACATGACGTGATGCTGTTGCATCGTCCCTGGAAGATATTTTGAGCCACTTTGAATTCCTGGCAGCCTGGCTTGCAGGCCAGGAGCCAACCTCATCAAACTGGGAACCAAGTGGCATCTGCCCGGAGACACTGTCTAGTTGTTGTTTTGAGCTTGGGCACCAGATGCCCCGAGGCAGAGAAGTGATGAGAGGCCGGATTGTGCTGGGCTTTGTATGCACGCAGTAAGACAGCATCCGCACTGAAGAGAGTAAATATAAGCAGATGAGACAGACTGGGAGAAAAGGAAGAGGGTTACGGTGGGAGCACGGACACTTGCCCGAAGTCACGCTGGAAGTGTGTGGTAGATCAGGAAACACACCGTGGGTCTCCAAGTGCTAGGCTAGTGCTCTAACCACTGGACCATCCTGCCATGATCAAGGCTAAACTAACAAGGCTGCTGGACCTAAGTGAACAAATGAGTCCAGGAATGAAAGCAGCATGTTCCAGTCGAGGCGTAGGGCTGGGAGGAATGGTGTTCTGTGCTCGGCCGGACTCACGAGGTGGCAGTGACGTAACCACTGTGTGGGAAATGGCCACTTCTGTGAAGTGCTGGGCTCTCCGATGCAAAGTGCGATTTCAGCAGGCGCTCTTACTTAGCTAGCGCTTGTGTCCCTCTGCCCGGAGCATGTTAGAGCTGCCATCTAGTGGAGAAGGTGTGGAGCAATCAGGGGCTTGCATTTTAAAAGCAGGGCGACACGGAGGAAGGTAATTCTGTGCAAGGCGAGAGAGGGGTTTGTTTCCTGGAGCGGATCGAATCCTGCTGTTTTCCCAAACTCTCAGCGCAGCAGAAAGCAGAAGGCTCATCAGTGATTTGTCTCCAATTTTCTTAAATCTCCAGGTGAATTTGGTGCTCACGGAAGTGAGTGGCTGAATGGTGCTAACTGGAGCTAGTGGGCTTATTGTGCAAATCATGCCCAGACCCACAGGGTGCATGCTACCAACGCATCTCACTCCTGAGCTGCAGCAACCTCTGCTATTCCACTTGTGGGTCTTTTGCTGACCAAAGATGGCTAGTTATGAGTGTCCTGCTGTGTGTCTCTTTAAATATAGATGTTCCCTAATGAGATCTGCTAGACTGATTTCACTTGTAAGGTAATGAGGAGCTGATCCCAGAGGGATAAATTAGTATATTAAGCCAATGTGTTATCTTAAGCTACTGCTGTTTTTTGTATTTTTCCTGTGGGGCAAATAAAAGTCCTGATGTTTGCATCCTCTCAGCCGGGTGAAGCATTGACATGCCATTGCACCATATAGCAGCAATGTCCCTGGGGTTTTACTCCTAAACTATTCCAAGCTGGAGACTTTCCCCAGTTCGGCAGGCAGCGGGGATGAGAGTTGTAAAAGCAGTGTCTCGTGAGTGGCAAGGATAGCTGTATAAACTTAGCATGCCCGCTTTGCAGGAGCTCATGGGAGCACTCTTTCTGGGTTTAGCTAAAGAGGTTCCCAACTCTTTGCTCTGTCTTCTCTGGTTCGAGCCTGGGGTTTGCACTAAAAGCTGAAGCTAGGTAGCATTATAAAAGTTTTTGGCCCAGTCTTCGTGGCATCTGAACCACCACCTATCTCTAGGGAGGCAAATCTTTTCTCTTTGAGTGCTGCTATATCTGTGTGTCTCGCCTCCACCTTGATTGCCTTCTCCATTCTCCCAGGTGGTACCATGGGCACCTGACTGGCAAAGAGGCAGAGAAGCTCTTGACGGAGAAAGGCAAGCCAGGGAGCTTTCTGGTGCGGGAGAGCCAAAGCAAACCAGGGGACTTTGTCTTATCAGTGCTGACGAATGAAGACAAGATGGAGACTGGAGACCGGAAGCCACGGGTGACTCATGTGATGATCCGTTACCAGGTAGGAAACCTTGAACTGGCTGTTAGGATGGGGAATTGGTTATCTTTGCTCTCCTCGGGCCCCGTCCCGCTCCCCCTGGAGTCCAGTTGGAAAAGTCCCACTGACACCAGTGAGCGTTGGATCAGGCACACGGCGCATGCTCTGATCACACTAATAACTCGCCACTTCCTCCCGCAGCCAGATGGGAAGTATGATGTTGGGGGAGGCGAGAGGTTCGACACTCTCACGGACTTGGTGGAGCACTACAAGAAAAACCCCATGGTGGAGAAATCTGGAGCTGTGGTTCATCTGAAACAGGTGACTAATAATAAGCATGGACTTGGTACACATGAACTAACCCTCCCAAGAACACGTCACGGGGTGCTCCGTCCAATCCCCTGTTTTTACCACTAGATCGTTGTTTGCATTCCCTCTGGTGTCCATGTAGCTGCTTCCCATAAGACGTCTCTGCCTCCCAGCCTGGCTTCTCCCACTCAAACAGTGCAAAGGCTTTAGGAAGTGCAAGAGTTCGGGGGTTTGAGCCTGGAACCTCTTACGTTATGCCATGACACGCCTCTGGCCTGAGCTTTGCTGTATTAGTGACCCTTGGCGACACCATGCTTTTGTCACCATCTCGTGGCTAGTCCACAAGCGGAGTTTTGTCTGCTACAGTCTTTGAACTGCAGCACCTGGTTTTCTGCCTGGGGTAGTATATAGCGGGTTCCACCCCAGCCGCCACTGCCCTATTCGAGCACATCGTGTGACTCTGCCATTAGCCCAGCATTACAACTGCAGGATCAAGCAGAAGAGGCAGGAGTGTGTGTGTGTGGGGGGCGGGCGCTGGCTTGGAAGCACATCCTCTAGCGAGTTGGGGGGCAGAGAGAGCAGGGGCCGCCTGTAAGAGCGGAGTCCCAGTGTCTCGGGGCGTCTCTCTGTGTTCTGACCCTGCCCTGCCTTTCAGCCCTTTAACGCCACGCGCATCAACGCCGCCAACATCGAAAACCGAGTGAAGGAGCTGAACAAAATGGCAGATCACAGCGAGAAGGCCAAGCAAGGGTTCTGGGAAGAGTTCGAGGTACAGAAGTCCGGCTGTTACCCTTCCCCTTCCCGCAGAGGATGTGAATTCAGCATTGAAATATCGGGCTTGCCCAGTGTGTGAGCATGAAGGGAGGCGCCACTCTCCCCCCCCCCCCCCCAACTGGCTGCCCTGCCCTATCTGAGGGAGTTCCCCGCACCTCCTCCCACCCATGCCGTGTTTGTGGGATCCCTCTCCTTGTCCTACCCTCCTCTTCTCCATTCCTTGTTTCTTGAGGAGCCCCCTCCTGGCTCCCTGTCTCTTCAATACCATGTTGGAGGAACCCCCCCACCCCCACCCCACAGTCCCTCTCTGGTATCTGAGAGCCCCTTGTTCCTGTGTCCCTGTTCACTCACGTGTCCCCTTCTCCTCAGATGCTGCAGCAGCAGGAGTGTAAGCTCCTTTACCCCAGGAAGGAAGGGCAGCGAGTGGAGAATAAAGCGAAGAATCGCTACAAGAACATCCTCCCCTGTAAGGAGACGCTGGCTGTCATGTCTTCTAGCCGCTGAGTTTCTCTGGGGACAGTTGACCTGTGTTGTTGAGGGCTGGGATTGCATGGCATTTAGAGGTCCTGGCCTAATAGTCACATACCAGTGAATCGTTGCCCGTTGGCTAAGGAACGTGGGCTTTGCCTGTCGAATCCAAGCTGGGGTCTGGTTCGTTCAGCGCCCTTTCTCTCACTTTCCTGAACTCCGCACTTCCACATCCCAGGGACTGTGGCAAATGGTTTTTCCTCCTTCACCTTTGTTACTTTGTACCCAGAGATCAAATGAGCCCAGAGCTCAGTTGAGCCTCGCTGGCGTTGGCCAAAAATCGCATGAAGCCAGAGCTAAGCCCCGGGGAAATCGGACCCGCTCGAGGGTTGTACCATTGTGTCCATCAGGTAGCATCGGAGCACCTCCCCGGCGTCTGGCCTTAGTTATGGGTTTGTGGCGTACCCCAGGCAGAATGGGCTGCCTGGATGCATCACTAGGGGAACTTCTCTCTCCACTTTGGAGTGGGACCCAATTAGCCCCAGCCCTGAAATAACCAGCTGGTCACGTGTGAATGATCTAATGGATTGCTGGGAGCTGCTGCGGGTAAACGGTTGGGGCCCGGCGTGCCCCGCAGTGATGCTTCTGCGCGTGGCTCGAATGTGGCTTCTCTTCCCACCAGTCGATACCACGCGGGTTGCCCTCCGAGATGTCGACGAGAGCTTGCCAGGCTCAGACTACATCAACGCCAACTACATCAAGGTACGTCAGGAGGGAAAGGTGGTTCTTGACGGTGGGGCTTCCCAAGGCTGCCTCTCACTGCCCGTGAGCGGGTGCAGCGGTGCCAAGAATGATGCCGCCACAAGGGCAAGCCCGGCGCGAACCCCTGTATTTCGCTGATCACAGGCCAGATGCCATCTCTGCTGAGAATCCTCCTGCACCCTAAGCAGTTTCCTGATTCTCCCCCACCAGTTCTTTAGCCAGCTGCCTCTTTGGCAGGGTAAGAGGCGCCTGTGGGCTGCTCCCGGCAGCCAGAGAGACTCTTCCAGTCTGTATCTGGCAAGAGGAGCTGCTGCTTTTAGTAGCCCTTTCTTCAGAAGCCTAATGCCCTGTGCTCCTCTCTGGAGCTATGGAACTGTCTCTTTGTCAGGTTGCCTCAAGGGAGATCCAAGAGCCACATAATTAGCGCCCAGGCCCGCTGTCGTTCTGGGTGGCCAGAAATAGCAGCCGGGCTTTGGTGCAGAGAGCAGGAGTGCTCCAATGCATCCGGGGGGCGGGAAGGAGGGTAGCTTGGCTTTATTGTGAAGTGCGTGTGTGCTTCCAGACCTTATTGCTGGTGGGTGCCGTGTCCTGGCCGCCCCTGCACAGTGACTCCAGTCTCAATGCCCAACCCCGGCTTTCCCTGGGTGGGGGCTGCCAACATGGCTGTGTTGCGCAAGGTTGTCTGCTGGGTCAAACTCATTTTCGCCTGGGAGCTGAAACCAATTTGGAGTGAGATTTCCAGCCAGGAACAGCTCAGGTGTTTAAGCCCCTAGCCTTCGCCACACGATGGGGTCACTTATTTTCCTGTCTGATACAACCAGAACTTCTGCAGCTGTCTTGTGACCTGCATCTAGCACTGAGCAAATGATAATAAGGCCCTACAGAGGTCACAGCCGGCAGAGGGTGCCTCATTAACACTGTTGAGGGGGTATCTAGAAACTGCAAGCAGAACAATTTCTGTGTCTGGGGGGTCTGCTGTAGCTTGATCCCTAGAGGAAAGCCTGTTAGCATCAGGTGGCAGATGTTCGACTGGAGAGCTCATGCAGTGCCAGGCAGCCATGTCCTGTAGGACTCCCCCTGTCTTCGCAGCTCAGGGCTGCACTGGGGCAGTCCTTGGTCCCTTACTCCTATTTCCTTGCCACACCCAGAGCATACCCGAAGATGGAAGAAGCTCGGAGCATTGCAAAGTCTACATTGCCACCCAAGGCTGCCTGCAGACGACAGTGAACGACTTCTGGGCCATGGTGTACCAAGAAAATACCCATGTCATAGTCATGACGACCAAGGAAGTGGAGAGGGGCAGGGTGGGTACTTGGTTTGCAGGTTGTTGGCAGTCATTGTCTGTGGAACCTCTTGCCCGCCAGGTGCATTTCATCCCTCCTGTTGGCCAGACAATTTTGGGTGGGGAAAACTTCTGACTTGTGGAGCCTCAACCTGGTGCCTTCAGGATGACCAACTAATGGCAATAGTCAAAAGCAGGTCTAGTGCAGCTACGGCAGTGGTGGGCAACCTGCGGCCCATTACCAGATCAGGGTAATCTGATTGTGGGCTGCGAGACATTTTGCTGGCGTTGACCATCAGCAGGCACCGCCCCCCCCCCCCAGTGCCCAATGGCCGCGGTCCTCTGTTCCCAGCCAATGGGAGCTGTGGGAAGAACGTGACTCTAAGGCCGCTAACCAGAACTGGCTCCGCTGCTAAGGAGGGGTTACCAAGGCTGTGTCTACACTAGAAACTTTTGCTGGTATATCAATGCCACTTAGGGCGGTGGGTTTTTTGTCTTGTTTTGTGTCTTATTTTGTTTTAAAATGTATACAGTAAAAGCTCTAGTGCCGATCCAGTCATATTGGCAACGTGCTTTTCCCAAAATAGCTTATTTTATTAAGGAAAGTGGTAGAAACTATAACAACGAAAGCACTCTTGTGCTGCTATCAGCTGTGTCTGAACTAGAAGACTTTCCCAGTATAGCTGGTTGATAAATTGTTTAGTCAATTGCTTGACTGCACGTTGGTGTGTTTTATGAAATATATTCAAGAGACCAAGCGTGTTTGTTGCTACAAGCCAATAATAATCTAGCACAGGAAAAGGTTCTGTATGGGGCCGGTCTCCGGGAAGCTGCCTCGTGCAGCGTTGTTCCATTCACCTTACGCAGGAGTGATCCCAAAGTTACACATTTCAGCTGGTATTATTTATATGATGATTTTACAAGTCACAGGTTTACCGTCACTAAACTCCAACCCCTAAATTTGTCCCACTTCCCTATGTTGTTCTGTTCCTTCCTTCCTTCCTTTGTTTTGGATCCTGGCATTTCAGAAACTGGTCCATGGAAGCACTTCCCTAGCTTGTACCAACACCTAGAACGAATGTGTCTTGATTTTTGACAAGTTTCCTATCTGCTTATGCCAAATGCTTGCTTCATCAAATGCAAGGTGTTATGGGATATTTAGCATAAGTGAGCAGAGTTGTATAAGCAGCATAGGTCAGTTCAGGCTATATAACTACTATGTGCTTAATGTGTGTTGATCTATGTACAGTGCGGATAATACAGATTGGTACTGTGACTGATATATGCTAGCCCACCATATATTAGTCAACAGCTATACCAGCAAACCCTTTCTAGTATAGGCAAGGCCTTAATACAGTACAAAAATAGGGGATTGGAGGGGTTTTTAATGGAAGAGAATGGGATGTTGGCAAGCAGCATAGTGCATTGGGATGGCTCCGGAGTGATGGAGTGACCCATGTAACTGCACATGGGACAGCAGGGGGTGCTGCAGGTCAGGACTGAAATGGATTGGCAGAGCTGTGCGCACACAGGACTGCGAGTGGCCAGGGGTAGAATAGGTGTGATCTCTAGGGGGAAAGGGACCTTCTGTAAGACTAGCCTTCTTTAGGAATTTGTCCTGCGGGCCAAAGAAACCTTCCCCTGGAGGGTCCCTGGGGGCAATGTGGCTAGGGGGTGGGGATCTCCACCCCAATCAAACTCTGGATTGTTTAACCTCCTGCAAGCCGCTGCCTCCTTGCAGGAACCATCAGTCGATTTCTTGCAGGAGGGGTTGTGGAGTGGGGGTCAGTGCTTCTGGGGTCTCTTCCTGGCTCAGCCACTGCCTCATGGTGTGACCTTGGGCAAGTCACTTATCCCATCGGTGCCGTGAATCTCCCTGCCTTCACGTTTGTAAAGTGGGGATAGTACTTGGCCCTGCTCCGTGTTTGACTGCACGAGGAACCCCATTGCAGTCAGTGGGATTTCTGGGTGGGGAAGGCGCTATTCATCTGTGGTGAGGATTCCCCTTAATGTTAGTTGTGTACGATGGAAGTGCCGGTGTAACCCACACCTGCTCAGGGTGGCGCTTTGTCCCCTGCTAGCGGAGGCTGGGTCACACGCCCAGGTTGAGGAATATTCTGCAGCCTTGGCTCAGAGAACTTGATCCTCGAGTTCAAGCAGCAGCAGCTCACGCTTTTAGAGCCAGATGTCCCTGCTGCTGCTGACCCAGCCACCGGCATGGAGTTCAACAAGCTCTCGCGGTCCCGGTACAGCAGGCTCAGTTTGCTGAGCTCTAAGGGGATTCCCGTCCAGCTCCCCGGTCCTGAATGATGAGCAGAGCCCCTTAATGGCATTTTCCCCTGTCCCTTCAGAATAAATGTTTCCGCTACTGGCCTGATAAGAACTGCACCAAGGAGTACGGCCACATCTGCGTGCGGATCGTGAGCGAGCGCGAGGCGCAGGGCTACTACCTCCGGGAGCTGGAGATCACGCGGACAGATCGGGTGAGAGGCCTCTCATTTCTCCTGCTCCTTTTGCTGGGGCAGGACTCTCACAGAGAGCCGTGGCGGGGGGAGAGGCAGCCAGCCTGTAGCTTTGCACCGTTGTAGAAATATTTCTTATCGATGTGGTTCCTCCTGGTATCGCCCCGGTGGTCGCAACTCTTGCATTTGTTTACCCTTTAGACCCGTCGGGTTCTGATTGTGTGCATGCTTTTGGAGCTACGCATTGCCAGGAATGCTGCTTGTCCTACCGGGCCTTTGCACTGGCGTTCTGCTGGCTTCGCGAGAGAGTTTCCCAAACCAGGATTGGTGCAATCGGCATGGGGGCAGAACTTCCCTGACCTCCCCAGGAAAAGCATCCATCCCTTGAATTTGTGAGCACCCTCCTATTCGCTTGGGTGGCTACGCAGATGGGCTCTATCCTAGCCGAATAGTCTCTCTGCCCCATCTCTAGGTTGTACCGATCAGTTTTCTCTCATTTTACACTTGGATTGTAAGCGCCGTGGGGCAGGGACCATCTTCTTCCGGGGGGGCGTGTGTGCGTGCACCATACTGTCTGTGGCATGTGGGGTGTTCTAACCAAGCGACCGGGCTATCTGTCCTGCAGGAGGAGCACCCCAGACAGGTAAAGCACTATCAGTATTTCAGCTGGCCAGACCACGGGGTCCCCAACGAGCCAGGAGGGGTTCTCAGCTTTCTGGACCAAGTCAACCGAGCACAGCGAAGCATTCCGGACTCCGGGCCAATTGTTGTGCACTGCAGGTATGCACCCGGTGGGGTTGTCTCGGTGGCCACCGGTGAAAATGTCCCTGTGTGGATGGAGGGGGCTGTTGCTCATGTGAGCCAGGAATGACCAGAGGTGAAATCTGTTGCGTCGAGGCCTTGAAATGAGGCTCCCTCATCCCCTAGTGTACTGCCAACACTTCTCTAGGGCTGTTACAGATGGAGAAATGGAGGCAGTCTGTGGCAGAGCCAGGATTAGAACTGGGGAGGTTTGAGTTCCCAGGTCTCTGCCCAGACCACTGGACTATGCTTCTCTGAGGACTCTGCTTTGGCACGTCTTCATAGCAAATATTCCAGACACCGGCTTCGATGGGCTTGATGTGCCGATGAAGGGCGCGCACTGAACTGGCTAGTTATGTAGGGTCTGGGGAGGCATTTTGGCTTTTCCCACACTGATCCCTCCTTGTCTTCTCTCCCCAGCGCTGGAATAGGACGCACAGGCACGATCATAGTGATTGATATCCTGGTTGATACTATTCACAGGCAAGGTATGGCAACTGATCTGTCCCATGGGATTAGCTTCCCCCTTGTCCCCAGGGTGTTCCCTTTGGTTGCAGAATGGCAGTATAGTCTAACCTAATCCCTCTACAAGTGCGATGAGTTTGAAGATCTCTGGCCAATGGGCTCAGCTCGGCTGTATGTCTCTTGGTATGGGCTTTGATCTGAAAATATCTAAAGGGCTGGGGAAAGGCCTCTTACCCCACTGGAATGTAAAGTTTCCACTTCTGGGCTGGCAGGCAAAGGGGGAATAGCGCTCTGCCTCATGGGGAAGAAATCCACTGCCTCCCGAAACAGGCAAGTTGGCCCAAACGGCCCCAGCAAGCTCTGGTTGAAATGGAGGGTGAGCTCCTGGCCTCACTGGGAGTTCTGCCATTGGCTTCAGAGGGGCCAGTTCGCCCAGAGTGCCTTCTTAAAGCCCTCTTTCCTTATGGAAAGGTGTGGCTCACGCCCACCAGCCTCACCAGAAATCATTCCACCAGCCTCTAGGAGGTAATGGAGAAGGATCTCCTTTCCAGAAGCTCTGCGAGTCATCCTCCAGAGCAATATAGCAAGGATAGACTTCTCCATCGTGCTCTACAGGAGAGTTCCAGACACCTGCAGATAGGTCGTCCTTCCCTGTTAAACCCTACCGGACTCTTGCAGAAGGGTTAATTTCATGGCATCCAAGCCGCTCCAAGGAGGTGGGTCTGTGTTTGGTGATCCGGGGCAGAGGGAGGGACTGTCTCCCCCCACCTCCCTGAAATCTCACTCAATTCCTGATTCTTTGCTTCTCCCCCTGGAGCAGGTTTGGACTGTGACATCGACATCCCCAAAACCATCCAGATGGTGCGCAGGCAGCGATCTGGCATGGTGCAGACAGAGGCGCAGTACAAGTTCGTTTACATGGCTGTTCAGCAGTACATTGAGACCGAGCAGAAGAGACTAGAAGAAGAGCAGGTGGGTCCTGTTCCTGCCCAAGATGCATGGCTGGAATGCCCAGTGATGTTGGGCCTATCGGTGGGAATTGGCTCAATGGCAGAATATGGTCTGAACCAACCCTCCCCGGTCAGAACAGCAGATCTGAATGGAGCTGCTTCTCTCTGTCATGGGATGACTCCAAATCCTGGACCTGGACACGCTGAACGCAAGCGCTAGAAATCCAGGTCAGAGCCTAGCCTTCTCCAAGCTGCTGAACTTGTGTGTGGATTGACACAGTTCCCAGCAATGAACTTGGATCCAAATCCAGCTCCCAGGTGTGAACCCAGGGAGGATGGGTTTGGGCCCAGCTCTGGTTAATAGTGAAATTGGGAGAAATCTTATTATAAAGACACAGTGATTTTGTGAGCCTCAAGTGTTCTCTCATCCATGGAACCACGAGCCCTCCCTGTTAGGTCTGGGGTCTGCTGTGCACCTGGAGTAGCCCCTGTAGTTTCCAAACACATCCTCCTCTGTAGCAAGAGGAAATGCCAGGTGATGCTCTTACGAAGAGAGGCTAGGGGACTGGGGCTCAGGATCATGTCTCCTTCCAGCTGTGTTCACCTCCGCTCTTCTCTTCAGCATCTCAGACTTGGGAAGCTGGGCTCTTCCCCAGTGCTGTGGAAATGTCTCTGTGGGAAAACCTCTTCCATACCTCTAACTCACCCCTCTTGCTACCTGCCTGTAGGGCAGAAGATCTGCTCTGCAGACAGTGCCTCCATTCTTGCCTCTGGTGGAAGTTTCATCTCCTTGCTTTCTCTCTTTCAGAGGAATAAGAGGAAAGAGCGAGACTACCTGAATATCCGGCACCCTCCTATGGATAAAGCCAGAGCCAAAGGGCAGCCGCCCCCACCACGTGTCTCTGTGTAAGTTTGCTTGGAGGGAGGGAGATTACTGACTGGACGGGGAGCAGATGGGTCTGAATGACCATAGCCCCCAGTGGCCGCCATCTTTCACGCAGCTGCTTCCTTCCACCTGGGACCGCTTTTAAGCACACTAGCGGGAAGAGAGTGGCTATAACTGGCCATGTAAATATGTATCAAACATAGCAAGGCCCTGGCCTGCTGGTCTATCCCATTTTTGCAGCTACCATAGGGATGTTCAGTCGGCAATTACTTAAGCCCCTTTTTCTTGGAAATGTCCCATGAGCCGCGGGAGAGAGGAAGGAGGGGAGAAGTGTAGCAATAATATAGCACAGAGCACAAGAAAGAGAGCGGGCGTGTAGGCAGGATGAGTTGCAGGGAGAGGTGAGCCCGAGCCCGGAGAAGCAGAGGGCTGAGCGAATAATGCACTTTTCAGTTCACTGGGAACTCTGAACAATAAAATAAAAATTAATTTGGGGGCACCCAAAACACTGGATTTCAAGCATTTTTTTAACGTTGAATTTTAAAAACAAAATCTTAGGTGTTCCAATTGAAAAACCCAAGGCCATTTGTTTGGAAAATGTCCAAATGAAACATTTCAATTTTCATTTATTTATTTAGTCTTTTTCCACCGAAGCAATTTGGCAAAACCAATGGGAATTTGCCAAATGTTTCCCGGTTGCCGAGTCTGCATTTTTCATGTGAAAAAGCATTAGGTGGATACACTTCATCCAGTGCTGCTGAGGCCCTTTGTGGACAGTAGAAGTTCTACACTGATCTCTCTTCTTTTAGATAAGAGAGTGATGAGCAGGGAGAGTGTCCCATATAAGCAATGGATTTCCCACCACTGGTAACTTTTTTTTGTTTTAAAGCTGTGGTTTTTCGATCTTTTTTTTTTTTCATTTGCGGACTCCTAAAAAAAAATTCCAAACACAGGTGCCGACCCCTTTGGAAATCTTAGACATAGTCTGTGGACTCCCAGGGGTCCATGGACTGCAGGTTGAAAACCACCATTTTTAAAGAGATTTTCTAGTTTAAAAGGAATGACTTTGGGGCAGTTCTCTGACCTGTGCTATGCAGAAGGTCAGACGAGAGGGTCACGGTGGTTCCTTCTGGCCTTGGAATTTCTGAATGGGAGGGGCAGGGTTTGAGTATCTCCACTCACTCATCCAAGATGGACCCTGCTGGGCCGATGACACCTGTCTAAATATTCAAAATCTTGGCAGTTTCACTTGGAGCTCTTGGCTGCGTTTGAATCTGAAACTCTAAATGAATCTCAAGGTGAAGGTAGGGAGGGATCACAGGTGGGACAAAGCCAAAGAAAACTATTCCCTCCTTCCTGAATGTTGCGTATCGCGTATTGTTTCACAAAGTCTGGGCTGGATTTCAAGTGAAGTTCGGGGTTACTTGGATCTGGGATTTTGGTTGGACCCATTCTGAACAAAAAGGTTGGTTTGCAAAAATAGATCTGGATCCAGGTTCCTATCCACCTCCCCCCTCCAGAAAGTCCATCGTTTTCACTCAGCCCTGTCTTTAGACCTATAGGAGGTATGGGTGATATTCTCACTCCGATTGCATCCCAGTGTTGGATGCATATATAAAGGCTTGCATCTTGGATGAATGTTCAGGGCCCAGTTTGTGTGTACATTAAATGTCTGAGGGACGGCAGGCATGAAGTGTGTGGGTGTAAACGGGCATTGGGGTAATTCCCGGTCTTGCCGTCTACCAGGCTGTCGGGGGGAAGGCTTGGAATTCTGTTCAAGCACCTCCAGGCAACCTGCTCTGAGGAAGGAATGAAGAGTAAGAAGGTTACTCATGGCAAGGCTTTGCGTATCTTTCCAGGGTCGACGATGATGACTCAGCCACAGTCTACGAGAACCTGAACATCAAAAGCTCAAAGGTTTCAGGGTTGAATAATGCAGGGAGATAAATGGGCCGGAAGGGGAGCTGGATGGAGGCTGCACAGGTACGTTCATTCTCTGAGGTTGGCACTAAACTCCACCGGGGTTCTGTTGGCTCTAGTCCCTGTTCGACGACATGAAGTGCATGGCCCCATCTACCCAGGGAAAACCAGCTATGTTCTGAGTCAGTTTAACAGACCTTAAAAATGTTTGTGCAGCTCCTGGGCAGTGCCCAGCTGGTGATGGGCTGGGGAGAAATGGGGCAAGACTTAAAAAAATATATATTTTTTGAAAACTGCCTTACACTGAGACCCACAATGCGAACTGAGGTTGTTTCCCTAGTGTAGACTCTAAGGGTTTGTCTACACTGCAGTCTGGTGGGATTGCAGCGTGAGTAGACATGGACTTCAGCGCAGGCATCTAGAACCCTACTTGTGTTGCTGAAAGCCATGCCACCACATCTATATTGCTGGTTTTAGTCCGGCTAATGCAGGTATGTCTGCTTGAGCTGCAGTCACCCCTCTGATTGCATCCCGCAGTGAGAGAGACATACACATGGGTACTGGGAGCATCGTCTTTCTCCTGTGTGTGTCCCACTCCGTTATACATAATAGCTGACACCACCTCTCTCCTCTCGTTTTGGATCTTAGGATTTACAGTGTTTACGTCCACACTTGCCAAGTTCTGTCATCGCTGCCTCCCTCGACCCTTGCGCCTCCGCACCCCTTCAAGCACCTTGGATCCAGCGAGGAACCAAAATGCCGAAAGCATCTGAGTAGGGCAGAGTCCTCGCCTCGGGAACACGCCTCAATCTAACTTATTCACAGGAGCGACCTTTCCCGGTCCCTTTTTCACGTAGGCCGATATTTATGCGCAAGTGCCTCTGGATGTTTGTAGGGCGTAAAAGCTCAGTTTTAATTTTTTTTTTTTTTGTTTAAAAGAAATTAATTTAATTTTTAAAGAAATTGGTTTTGTAAAAAGTTAAAATGACAACGTGTTTAGGAGCTTTGTCTGCTCAGGACAATCACCGGGGTGTTGCTGCACTTCACGGCTTCATGAGGTCGGTCGTGTCTCAGCTAGAGGTGTTTAAACTGAGTCTTGGGTTAACTCCACTGCCATGGAAGAGATGGACTGGGCATGTGGACTGGACCTAGGTATAGTGCAAATAGCCGCTGTGTAAATGCCCTCATTCCTTTAGAAAATGCACCTCCTTTCTGCTGTGCTAGGCTTGGGCACTTATGCAATCTGCCAAAGCGCCTAGCTCCTGGCCCTGGAGCAACCCTTGCTATTGCAGCATGCAGAGAAGCAGTGTGGAGCAGTGGACTTGTCTGTCTGGTAGCAAAATCCCCATGCTGCACAGTTTCTGACACGCACATGAGTGAGGAGCCAGCGTGAGAACCCTCATCTCTACCAACACAGGCCTCTGCCGCGGGAGCTAAAAGAGATCTGTAGCTGGTGGTAAAAGCAGTAGGGAGGTAACTTATCTGTGCACTCGGCAACCAGAGGGCAACATCCCATGTACCATCAGCACATTAGGGCTTAGAGTTCTGCTGAGTTCTCTTCCTGACTCTATTGCTGTCTTGCTGGATGCCCTGTGTTAGTTTCCCCATGTTTGTCTGCTGAGCCTAATGCTATGCATACGAAATAGGGGAGCTGTGGGCAATGATTAATATTTGTACAGCACCGCGAAGAAGAAAAGAGAGAGCATGCTTTGGAATGTTAATATTCCGGCTCTGTTCGCGCACCTCAATTTTCACTGACAGCACTTCCTGCTCTTGCAGCTCTGGGCCTGCAAACCGCTCTGCCAAAGAACCTCCTTTTCTGCCGGACTCCTTGCTACGTGACATTGCCCAGGGTCTGAATGTCAGGGCCGAAACCAGGAGAGCCTGTCTTGGGCAGCTGATAATGGAAAAAAGAAACGTTCTTCCTTGGCTGTGTGGGTTAAGGGATGTGCTGGGCAGTGGCTTTAGCTTGCAGTGCTGGAGTAGCTGCTCTCCCAGCACTGCAGGGGTTGAACAAAGAGAACACCGATGGAACGGGGCTGTATTTACCGGCCGGCGTCTTCAGTCGTTTGTCACAGGGACAAGAAAACAGTTTATTTTTATTGCACTTTTAATAAATGTTGACTATTCTAAAGGTTTTTTTTTCTATTTAAGTTCGAAATGCTTGTGAAAGTGACCGATGGGCATTTGAAGGGGGGTATGATGCCAGTGGGTGCCAGGCCTCTTACCCAAAAAAACTGCTCCTCTTAGACCCCGATCAGAGTCCCTCTCAAGTGGCCCAAACAATTTTGGGCTAGCTCTGAACCAGCAGCTTCAGCGTGAGCCTCTGTAGCCCATTACCAGTTCTCCCAAAGCTGTCCCGACCCTCCAGCGTAAAATGTGGCAGCAAGCGGGGAAGTGAGGGGTATTAAAGGGCTGCACGTGGGATGGACATGTGTGGATACTGTAGTCGATGAGGTAAATCAGTGGGAATGGATGTGATTGTGGCAGGTTGACAGGCTCCACCTGGGCCATTGTTTGGAGAGGGAAGTATGGGGAGCATATGGCAGTCAGATGTTTGTACAGTGACGAAGGACGGCTGGCCCCCGTCACATTCCTTCTCCTCTGATGCTATGCAGGCATTTGTCATCTGGCCTCTACTGCTGAGACTTCAGTGGTAGTCTGGGGGGATGGACAAGATCACCCAAGAGTCCCTGGCAACCCCAATGGTTCTGACTGACACTGCGTTAAAAGCCCTGGGTCCAGTGGCAAGGGAACTGGGCTGGACAATACCTGCCTTTTAAAGCTTGCTATAAATTGTCAACATATTGAATCTGTTGCAGCAGCCAGGACCCTGCTGAAATCCTGCCTGGGAAAGCTCCCGTGCCACCCCTGGCTGCAGCATGGTATCCTATTCCAATCCCGCTTTACAGCTTTGATGGCAGAGGAGAGATGAGCAGGGGATCTGGCTTTGGTTTTTCCATCTGGAGAGAGGGAAAGGATGGCCAGCCCACAAAATGAACATTCTCCCTCCATTCAGATGGCTGCAATAATATGACCAGAGAGAGACTGCAGCAGGGCCACTGAGGGTGGGGGAGTGTAGTTGCAAGTTGATGATCAGTGTAAACATTTATTACTTTAGAGCACTTCTGAGCCTCTATCTTGGCTTATTGTATTCAGCCGGGCACTGAGTACTGGATTGTTGCAGAATTTGTGGAAATGCAATTAGCATCTGATCTGGATTTTAAGCTTAACACCCCTAAAGAGCACCTAGAAGAAGGAGCAAAGTCATGGGGTTAACTTCTGCAGCCAGTGACACCTCTGTAAAATGTACAAAGCATCTAAATGCCATTACAGCACTTGCATCTAATGCTGGCTATGTTAAATTATTCTCTTAAACTGCATTATCAGGTCCCTTTACTCTAACAATGGCTTATTGCTCACTGAGCCCCTCACGTCTGAGCAACGCAGAAGTCATCCCATTAAACACCTAGTTGGAGCAACTGCCCTGTATCGTACCCTAGTGGTTTTAAAAGGTGACGGTATTAAAGTTACAGAGCTAGACTGACATTTTTGCGATGTCTGGGAGAATGATCTAGTTTTTCTCTTGTACGTCGGCTACTACATTTTAAATTGAGCTGTGCAAAATTCTCTCTGAAATGGTAACCCCTGAGAGGGCTAGGGTTTTTGCATGTTAGCGAAATAAACTACTCCCTCCCATCCCCTGTTTGGTTTTGAATTAAAAAAAAGTGGTCCAGCTGAATATTAAGCAGAGATGGCTTTGCAACAAAAATATGCAGAAATTTCTATTTTTCTAAGAACCTCATTTGTGGGCAATTCCACAAAAAAAATTACTAAGAACTTTAAAGCCCAAGTGCCTGGTCAGGAGAGCAGGGTCTTCTCGGAGCTGAGTCTTGTTTTGCTGAGCAGAGTAAAAAGCTAGTACTAACCCAAATATCAAGCAGAGGCAGGTAAATAACACCTCCCAGCAATAGGTTTAACACTAACCAATATACAATTGAAATGTTTAATAAAGCACATTGTATAAAATTAAATATTGTCATTTTATAGATACAGACAGCTTTAGCATGCTTCTTTCCAAGGGCAGATGGATTTCTCTCCCTGAGAAATAATCCCATCCAGACCCGTTTTCAGCGTTGTCGGTTTCCAAGAAAACAACCCTTCCATTAGCCCTTCCTTTCCATCAGTGAGTTGAAAGGGCCGAGCCCATTTACAGCTGTATCCTGACGGCAACAGCCCCGCAGTTTGAGGCATGTGCACCTTTCCCAGGAAGCAGCAGTTGTAGAAACGTGCCCTTGTGCAAGTCTTCAAGGCTCCGTTATCTGTGCAGCGTTTTGGAGGGCTAGAGATTTAGGTGAAGCAGTGGATCAATATACGGCTATGCACGAATCTCTTCTCTCTCTCCCACCCACCCCCCGCCTTTGCATGGCAGAGCTGTGTGAAAGCGAGGGGCTGGATTAACCGTGTAGGTTCAGGTGACATTCCCAGTGCAGAGGTGGAGCCGTGTGTAGGCCGGGAACAGGGGCTGCTACAGCTTGGCAGTGAGGTATGTTGGTGAAATCCAGTAGGCAGCAGCTTGACCTAGCTCAGTGGGGTGAGGCGCTAGCGAGAGGGCGGGCTGGTCCCAGGCACTGGCGGGGTTGTAAACGAAACAGGGTTTGGCCTGCTGAAAGTAACCGTCCTTGGGAAGCAGCGGAGGTTCCCAGTTTTCAGGGCACACTGCACCGGCCACAGAATGATGCACAGCAAAATGATGACCAGGGCCGAGAGGAGGACGATGCGTTTCCAGTCGTCGCACATGGCACAGCGGGACAGCCTCCCAGCCATGCCCTCTGTCGGCGTCATGGGGGGATTGGGCTTGCTCATGGCCACGTCAAGGCAGATGCATGCGTCGGGATCTTCTGGGTCCTGGGATGACTGCCTGCAGCACAGCTTGCTGCCTTCCATCCACACCACTTTCTCCCGTTGGTACTCGGGGGGCAGGGTGGACAGGAGCTCCTGGCTGGTCTGGAGAGCCGGAGGGCCCTCAAGGGGAATCTCCGTGAGCTGCCTGCAGAGGGGGCACGGCAGCTGGTCCTCGACACGGGGCTGGGGCAGGGCCGAGGTCAAGCGGGCCACGCACTCCAGACAGAAGACATGCGAGCACTGGAGCAGCTTGGGTGTCTTGAAGCTGTTGTCGTAGGTGTTGAAGCAGATGGAGCACTCGATGGGGGAGGTCGGTTTGGGGGAGGCAAGGCTGGACGTCGGGGAGCTGAGCTTTCTGCTGTCGGTGGGCGAGGTGACTATGATGGGGCTAATAGGAATGGGGATTTCATCCAGAGCGGCAGGAACGGGGCTGGTGGGGGAATCTGGTGTCTCGGTGCGCCGCATTTGGGGGAAGCACGACATGACCGACCCTGAGGAGACAGACAAAGTAGTGTCAGAAGCTAGATAAAAGGGGTGGAACACTTTAATTTTTGTTACATTTCCCCAAGACCTTAGAGAGACTAGTCCTGTGTAAGCGTGGGCATGGCTCCCTTGAGAGCTGCAATTCTAACAGAGCTGAAATTGCAGTTGATAAATATGAAAATAAGACACCTCTTCCCCCAAGCCTGCAATCCTCATCCAGAAAAAGTGTGTGTTGGAACAGAGACAAGCCACCAGCAGACAACAGGCTAAGCCAGCATCAGGCCAAAACTTTTTCACCACAGCCACGGGGAGAGAGTTTACGACTGCTGTCTTCCCCCACAAACCTCCCATTGCCAACAGAAACCAAAACACATACCCCAAGTGCCGCTTCCCATAATCTGAGAAGGGAGGAGAAGAGCAGAAGACTCCATGAAGTCAACTAGGGACTTTGCTATGCCAATCTATTAGCCTGGGAGGCGCTCAGGTATTACGGTGGCAGGCACCCGTGCAAAAGCCTAAGATAAATAGATAAATTGTATTCATTGATACAGTGCCCCCATGGGCTAATAAAACATCCCCCTCCAGCTGACGGTCAGCACCACCAACCGGGTGCCTTCATGCTTGCCTGAGTGTCCTCTCCAGCATGCCCTCATGGGAGTTGAGGGCACCCAGGCACTTTGCAAGATCAGGTCTGTCCTCTGCTCTCTCGACCCCAACGGGGGGCGGGAAATCTTACCTGCCTTGTAACCGTGACATGGCAAAAAAGTTGCCTAAGGAAATTCCCTCAGGATCCCGTGTGGGGAGAATTTCCCCCTGAGCTATTTCCTTGTTGTCCTATTGCTACCTCATAAGGAAGCTGCTTCTGTGTTCTCATCCACTCTGACTGAAAGTACCAGCCTGCCTGTAGCTACGTGGTGCACAGTGCTTTCTGGCCCCAAGGACATCTGAGAGCAAGTGGGAGTTCTGGTAGAGAGGGCTAATGTTGCCACCCTGGCAGCGAGTTAATTCCCCACCTCCGACGGAGTCACTCCAGTTTGTGTGCGTAAACCTGGCCTCCCTGTTGGAGGCTATTTTCTCCATGACAACATGGCAGCTAGCTATCCTGTCTTATGGGGCATTTAAAAGTTTGTCCTGGAGCGTAGACATTTAATTGGAGGATTCCCGCATGAATGCCGGGGGAGCATTCATTTCTGACTATGCGCTGAACTGGGCGAGCCTGTTTGCTTGGCTTTGAAAACCAGGTGGCATATGGATGACATGCCAGGGGTGTTCATAGCACAACCCTGATAGCCTCTTGCATTGCTTAAGATGAGGAGATCCTTGCCCGAGGCTGGTGAATTACCCCAAGAGTGACTCAGGAGCTAACTTTAAGGTATTAAAATCCTGCCTTGTTCCTCCATGTACATAAGTAAGCATGTGCATGTTTCCCTCTCCCCATCATGCCGGAAATAAAGTACTGCTCTATTACAGCTAGTCTTGCGAGACTTAATTTTAGGTATCCAGATTATACATCTAGGAGACACAACCTGGTCATTTAATGAGGATAATTTAGCTCATCAGTGGCAGCACCCTTTCGCTCTCCCACCCCCACCCCCACCTGTGTGCACCACCACTTTTTAATTGTAGGGTTACCTAGTAAATCCTTGATTCGACAGGTCACCTGGTGGCCCTTGTTAACATCTGCCAAGGCTCTTCAGCAAATCCTAGCATCATTTTAATTTTTTTTTTTGCGGGGGGGCAACGGAACTTGAAGCTGGCCTGGTTTCTAGTTCCATCACAACCCTTTTCAAACCGTTCACAAACCCGGGCCCAGTTTGGAGAGAACTTGAGGCAGATTTCCTAGCTTTTAATCAAAATCACACGCACTTTGCGGTTTCTCAAAACTCCATCCAGTAAAACACGGCCATTTCACCTGAGTTTAACTTTCAGCATTTGGGGCACAAGGATTGAGAACCCACATGGACAGACGATGAAGAAGGATGTTTGCACCAGCCTCAGCGATGAAATCGCTGAGTTCTGCATGACTTAATATGGCCTGAAGCCTAAAAAGTTTGGTAAAGAATTTTTACTAGTGCTCTTAAGTCATTGCAGAATCAGTAAAAACCTGGACACTCCTGGTAGTTAATTAAACTGGCATCACCCCACATGCTTTAACAAAGCAATGCCGATTTGCCCCAGAATGTCATTCAAAGTTTTCCACAAGCCTTTTCCACTTCAGTAAATAAGTGAACCATGAAAAAAGACACAGTAACTCATCAAATTCAAAATCACTCGCCTATTTCAGGCTGTTGCACAAAGCATTAAGTAGTTTTACTTCCAAGCAAAGCTCTTAAATTTCCTTCTTGACCATAAAACTAAGACAAAGAAAACACAGTGGCCACTAATGCTGTGTAATCCAATTCCCCAGCTCCAAGCAACCGAATGCAGAGTTAAGAACTATATAACTGAGATTAAAGTCTATAATTACCTGTACGGAGTGCAGTTTAGCAGGTGAAAAGCATGTTATGTCTCTTGATTTCTATCCCTGATGTCTGTCCTCCTCAGAGGATATGTTTAGTCTCAGCTCTTTTTATTCATAAGTCGTCTCTGCTTGTCTTTTGATATCCAAGTCTCCTGCTAGTTTGTGGATAAGCTTCCAGGTGAGGTTGATCTGGTAGGGTGAATGATCTCCAGCTGCTCCCAGTGTTATGTGTGAGTGTCCTGCCTCTGTTATTCAGGTGTCTTTTATACCTTCCTGTCTGGAGGTGACTTACCTGTATCACCTGGCTTTCCCAATTATAAGTGAATCATTCCATTGACTGCAAGTACATTTCCACTAGGGGGCGGTTTCTCTTTTGACAGACAAAGCAGGTTGGAAGGTCATTGGTGAGAAATAGGGTTACAGCAATACCTGCTCATTTACTGTATGTAGTAGTTTGCTGTTTATAGAATCAGATTATGGGAAACACCGATTTGCTTATCTTCTCCACTGTGTCTGTGCAAGCCTGTCCCCTCTCTAGTATGTTTGTCCAGTGCTTTGTCGAGTCTGGTCTAGTCTAGTTTTAAGTAGTTCATGTTAAATACGTCTTGGCTTACAATTCCACCACAGAGGATAATAGACTTTATGAAACAAATATTCTCTGTGTTAGCAAGTCCAGCAATTTTAGGAAGGGGAATTATTTTTCTCCTGATTCTTCATTCAGGACAAATTACTTGAAATCATGTTGGATCTGTAGAAAGAAAGGGGCTGTCCCCAGACTTCCAGTGAGAGATGGGATTCACCCGCCTTGATCCTGGCTGAAAAAGTGGTTTTGTTTTAATGGACGTGCCCTGCTAGAAGTTAACGGAGCATGATAAGCTCTCCGTAGGTTCACTGAACTGTCCTATAAAATGCATATGCTTGCTAGATAATTCTATAGGATAGCTCAAAATAATCCTTTCGAAAGAATCTCATTCTCCATCAAGCATTATAGGGTTTTGCACGAACTGCTGTGAAGTGCTATAGTGTCTTCTCAGTTTGGGGGCACATGAGCTGGCTAAAGCCCAGTGACTTTCAGTAGGAATTGGGCACCTAACTCAATTTGTGCCTTTGAAAATCAACCCCTTCCCTCATCCTTGTTAAATTCTATATGTCTCTAAGGCCAGAAGGGTGGATTTTAGGAATAAGAAATGTGGGGTTTAATTGTTTTTTGGGTTAAACCTGGAGTTACCTCATTCTTTCGTAGGTGCTTTTTATCTGGCCTAATATACAGCTCCTAAAGTCAACCTGCGAGAATTTTTTTTTTTTTTAAGGTTTAACTTGAGATTTTGCTGATGTCGAATGTACAGATGACACTAAAAGCAGGAGACCTGACATGGAGGAAGGAGAACTGAACAGATAAGCCACTCAACAGATATACAACTCCTCTCCTGCCTTGGGGCATCCGAACTATGCAGTAGGAGCCATGAACAATAGCAGCCAGAGATTTGTGTATAATGTTTGTGTCCATAGTACTTTTCAGACATCAGCCATGTCGGGGAGCAGCCAGTGTGTATCTTAGACAAAGCAGAGATGCTTATTAAAGGTATTTAGGTCGGATTGTAATTTTTAGTCAATTTAAAAAACTCCGAATGGCTTAAGCCCGTGTATAAGAGCTTTGCTGAAGTGGGAACAAAATGAATAACTTAGTGCCGGTGCCCACCACGATGCATCCCCTGAAATACCCAAGCAACAGATGCTGCTTAGCTCAGGGCCAGATCATTGGCAGGTGTAAATTGGTATCTCTTTACTGAAGACAATAGAGCAACATCAGCTTACACCAGGTGAGGCTCTGGCTCTTTTGCCATCTTTGAAGGAAAGTAAACCTTCAAATATTCTAAGCCTTTATCTGATGAAGACTTTTGAGAGGAAAACAAGCCAGGAAGATTTTAACCCAACCCAGCCATTGCCAACCATTGTACACAGCTGGCTTTTTCAAGCATTGCTTTGTTTACCTTGGTTTCCCCACCAGCCCCAGGGTGACTGACACGTGTGGAACAGATTGACTCATCTCCAGTGGCTGATTGCCTGGGGGGATTGTGTTTGACTCACACATGCCCACGCACACCTCCCCAGCGAGGGCACGCTAGATCCTCAATACACTGAATGTGCCCAGACTGATCACCGTTCTGGCATTTGACATCAGGACTTCAGCTTCCAAAGGTGAGCGGGAGGTTGTCTGTCTGTTATTTTTGTCTCTGGGGAAATACAATGAGAACGTCATGATCAGGTGCTGTCTGCTTAAAGCCCAGAAGATCTTTATAAACCTGCTACAGTAGGATGTATTTTATGATGTGCCTTAGAACTTGGCCAGCTGTATCTAAATTAAATACAGACAGTTGTGTTATTCCCTTGTTCTTCAGGTACAGAATAGACAACTACAAATACTTTAGCTGTCGAAAGCAGCGGTTCCCAAACTTGTTCCGCCGCTTGTGCAGGGAAAGCCCCTGGTGGGCCGGGCCGGTTTGTTTACCTGCCGCGTCCGCAGGTTTGGCCGATTGCGGCTCCCGGTGGCCCCAGTTCGCTGCTCCAGGCCAAAGGGAGCTGCTGGAAGCAGCGCAGGCCGAGGAACGTGCTGGCCGCCACTTCCAGCAGCTCCCATTGGCCTGGAGCAGCGAACTGCAGCCACCGGGAGTCACAATCAGCCAAACCTGCGGACGCGGCAGGTAAACAAACCGGCCTGGCCCACCAGGGGCTTTCCCTGCACAAGCGGTGGAACGAGTCTGGGAACCGCTGGTCTAAAGCAATGAACAAGTTTTAGGGGAAATCACTGTGTGCACGCACACACCCAGCGAGATCTCTTTGCTGTCCGATTACTTTTGCCATGCAGTTGAGGAAGTGTGGTCATGTGCTTCCAACACTGGACTGGCACTCAGGAGATCTGGGAAAAATCCCTGACTTTGCCACACAGGATCCCTTTGTGACCTTGGACAAATCCCTTAATCTTCTGGGCCTCAATTCCCAATATGTTTAAAAAACGGGGGAGGGAGAGAACTATCCTTCCTTCTTCCTTATGCTTTGTCCATCTCATCTATTTACAAGACACATGGGGCAGAGATTGCCTATTACTGTGTGTTTTGTGAAGGGCCGAGCCCCTTGGGGCCTTGCTCTTCCAGTTACTCTGGAATGCCCAGCATCACGATGGGCCTTTCCCTATTCAATTATCTGCGGTCTCTCCGATAGCACTGTGGGGAAAGTGCTAACTTCTTAGGTGACCGCTGGCCCCACAGCTCTGAAAAACCAATGATGACAGAAGCTGCAGAAATTATTCTTAACAGCTGCCAGGCAGCCTCGTTCCCCAGCAAACACTGCCTGGGGAAGCGTGAAAAGTGACTTAACGTGAAACCGGCCAACGTCCTTTGCTCTAAAATAAAGTAAATAATAATAAAACTGAAAGAACTGTTGATCGACTGCCGTAACATACTGCTTTCCAGGGCTGGGCCAGCAAACTGCTTCTTTCACTTTTCCCATCATTATGCACAAATTGAACTGAGGAGGCCAAAGAAATAAAATGTGGCATGGGAAATAAATACATAAAGCAGCAGGTCAAAGGGCTTATTTTGATCTCTCCTGCATCCATGCTAGCAGGTTTCTGGGGAGCATGCGCTAGTTTGCACGACAGGGTCGCCTCTCTCTTGGTTATGTTTTGGGGATCTTTTTTGGCTATGGCTTGTTGGGTTGCAGCCCAAAGTGATGGGAAAACTAGCGGTCCTGAGTCACACCAAAGCTGGGCTGTCTTTAGAACGCTTTCCCACCTGCATTAATGCTTGCAAAGTGCTCTGAGATCCGCAGGTAGGAGATGCTTTGAATTTCGATAGCATTAACCCCAACTGCTTCAGCCAAGACACTTCCCCCACCCCAAGGGCAACCCCCCATGCCATTCAGATGTTATCCCTGCCCACTACAAACCTCTTTGCTGGCTTCCTAATGTGGCATCTTGTTTCATGCCCAAGAATAATCCGTTCAGTGCTGCGGCCAGCTGAACCGATTTTTAACAAGCCCGGCCAAAGCTGCCCCCATGCTCAAAATAGAACGGAAAGTCCAAAGGGCGTTAATTGCATGCAGTGGAGAGAGATTGCCTAGATTATAATTTTTCCACTGGTGTTCAAGTTCCTGACCCAGAGCCCATTCAAAGTTAGTGGAAATACTACCACTGGCTTCAATGAGCTTTGGCACAGACCTCATGTCAGCAGCCCAGTTCTCTGTGCCTCTCTCTCATCTGTTAATTAGGCTTCCCTGGACTGAGGTACAGTCTAGAGTGGGTTTCTGTGGCAAAAAATCCTCCTCCTTTGGCCCTAGGCTAAAGTCACTCTTTGATGCTGGGCTGCGTTTTGTAGCGTCGAGGCCTTATGCTGTCTGCGATTTAAAGATCCTGTTTACACAACAGGTGTTCTCAGGATTGTTTTTCCTGTGTTAACTCATGTAGCCTGGCCTCAGCCATGTGCTCAGTTTAAAGATTTATAATCGCTGCAGCAGTTTGCACCCAGGACAAGGTCTGCTAAGGAATTTAAATGTTCAGATCTAATCTACAGCCAGGAAAGAGAGGTTCCATGAGTCATCAGATAAACTGGATAGGAACTCATGGGGGTCCTCTCTAGAATAACCTCACTTTGTCCGTTTCTAGCTCTTTCCGTCGAATGATCTCCAAACGCTTTGCCAGCAGCAATGAATGAAATTTCCCAACTGCCCTGTTTAGCAGGGATGTTGTTAGCCCATTTTACAGATGGGGAGACTTCATGGAGTGCAGAAAGCTTAGGCAGCCTCGCGGAGGATTGCTCTCGTGAATATCACCTGTACAGGGATAGGACATACCTATAGGCTTTTCCCAGTGATGGCATGGTCAGCCGAGCAATGGGAGGACAAAGGTGGAGGGAAAGAGAACAAGAAAAAAAAAAGCCACAGGGAAAAGGGGAGAAGAATGGGGGTAAAAGGCAGCAATAAACAAGGCAAAGACAAGGAGGTGATTCAATCAGCTGTTATTCTTTTCCATAGTTTAGGCGTTTTGAACCAATACTTTGTAAAGTGAAGGCTACTCTACTGTGCTAAGGGCCGGGGCCCAGGCCAGTACAGTATTTTAAGGGGTATCCCAAAGAACTAACATGCCCAGTAGTGTAGTTTGACAGAAATTAGAGAACCTTTTACTCTTTACAGTGCTGGATCTAGACCCAATGTGCCACCCCTTGACACTCCGGCTCAGAATTCCTCTGAGTTATTGCAGGCCAAATCAAAGCTGTGGAACCCCCCAGCTACGGCGTTTAGCACAATCAAACAGTGCACCTAGCTATTGTGCCTACTCTGCACTATTACGCCTCACTACAGGAAATGGGGAAGGCCGGCGATTATATAACAATGATGAAGTGCTAGGAGGTGAGGATCCGGCATCATACCCATGTGATTATTACTCTGCTACAGTTCAATGGCTACATGACTCATCAGCCGGTCATGGTGTCATTCACAAATAGTAGGAATAGCAACCATTCTCCTGGAGTTAATGTCAAGCCTTTTTCCCAGCCAATTACTGGTCAGGAGGCAATGTCCTAGAGCTTCTGTCATTCTTGCAAGCCTCTTCCAGCTATGGTGAACATTTAGGCCCTTGATGTACTGGTAGATTTCGCAAAAATAAAAAGGAGGACTTGTGGCACCTTAGAGACTAACCAATTTATTTGAGCATAAGCTTTCGTGGGCTACAGCTCACTTTAATCTCCCCACTGTATTTTCCACTGCATGCATCCGATGAAGTGAGCTGTAGCTCACGAAAGCTTATGCTCAAATAAATTGGTTAGTCTCTAAGGTGCCACAAGTCCTCCTTTTCTTTTTGCGGATACAGACTAACACAGCTGCTACTCTGAAACCTGGTAGATTTCAGTCCTTAAAATGGCTTCAAGCCACATTTCCACTGCTTTGGACTTCTTCAGTCCACCTTTATATTGTTCAGTTGCTGACACTGCTTGGCTTTATGGACTTATAGACTTTAAGGTAAGAAGGAGCCTTCATGATCAGGTATTACTAAAGTTCAGCAATGCCACCAAGATCCCGGAAAGATGGGTGCGCAGTTTGCTGGAATGTCTGCCATGAAGAACACCGATTCTGGGCACTTGCACCAACACCTTTGATACAGGCAAACCTGAAATTGTTCCTGCTAGTAGTACTAGGTACATTGCTTAGCTTTTAGATGTTCACAAAGGCCCTAAGGCTCAGCCCCCAGGATCAACAGAGCACATCAGCCCTGTCGTTTGCTCTCTAAACTGGCTTCCCATAGAATATCAAGTCAAGTTCAAGATCGTGGTCTTTTTCTTCAAGACACTCAGGCTATCTGAAAGATCACCTAAAGCTCCAGGATGAGTACTGTGGTCAACAGCTCTGCTCCTCTGGCACAATGGTTCTTTCTCCTCGTCTATTCAGGAGACAGAGCCTTCTCAAGGGGCCAGTCCCAGACTGTGAAACAAACCGTGCCAAGAGCTAAGAACGAAGCTTCTGCCGATGCTGGAGACATCCTGGGCCTGATCCAGCTCCAAACGAAGAGCTGGACTGGGGCACTAGCGATTACAAAGCGCAAAGAGACTAACTTCTGCTTTGGTTGGTGTTACTTTAGTTGTGATTTACCGTTCATAAGTGATTCCAACTGAACATGGGACATAACACCTGTTCGGCACATGGGAACCAAAATAATTACCAAGGAATGATCAGAATGTTCTCAGTCATGAACAAGCAAGACGGCTGTCATTAGTGACAGCAATAGAATAAACCCTGCAGCAGCTACAGTCATAATCCCTTTCATGAGCAGAGGTTAACAGCAGGAATAATAGGGCAAGGTGTGGTGCTGACAATGAAAGCAAGACTTAGAACAATACCAATTAATTACCACAGTGCTATTTTCAATTGCCCTCGTGGCTGTTCTTTGGGAGACCAGCTTCCTTCAGTGTTACTCACGCCCCTGACCCATGTGGTCGCAGTCTGAGCTTGGGAAATGGAATGTGGTGCCAGGAGGAGTAAGGATTTTTGGTGATGCTCCATGTAGCTCCAGTTACAATTGCTTATGTAAGGAGCAGCCTGCCATGCAAACTGGCCAAATGCTCTTGAAACACACCTGCAGCTCCATTGAAGTCAGTCACATTGCTTCAACACAACAGGAGTGTTTAGTCCAAAACTAAATTTCATCCAAAATTGGGTAAAAATTACCATGAAACTTTGACAGCAAATTTGGAATTTGCAAGAAATTTTGTGTGTGTGTGTGTAATTTCAACCAAAAATGTGTATCTTCTTGTCGCCCCTAGCCACTGCTGTAATGCAAATATTAATAAATGTGAAGGGAGGTGACACTGTGCAGCAAACTCCTGTTAAATGCCTTTTACTAGGAAAGTCTGTATTTTGTGCCTCTTGACCATGCTACTGGAGTATGTCGGGAGTGTACAATGTGTGGCGATAGATGGGTGACAACCTGGCCAGTGGACTCAGAGGATGGTGTATCCTTCCCTGGGAAAACGCCATCCCAAATGGGAAAAATAAGAGCTTGCAGATGTTATATGATCCCACAGGGTATCCCTGGCAAAACATTTTGAGCCATAGCCAGGGAGTGGGGGTGCTCTCTGTGGATACGGGAAATGACATCAACTGGCTGAATTTCTACCAGTGGCTCTCGAGAGCCCTACCCATTTCATCTGAACCCCCGAAAGGTGGGAGAGGAGGGGTGTTTCAGATGAAGAGTTCCATTTTGGACTCAATGCAGCGCTGATGCAGGACTGGGAAAGCACATCTCACTCGACTCCCTTTGTGTTACGGAACTCCCTGAAGGCAGTGGTTAGAAGGATTCGATACAAAGGTGGGGTGTTATCCTGGTATTAGAACCTTACATTCCAAGGAGGTTTTTGTCTGCAACACAGGATTGTTGGGTAAGTGGCACCCATTAGGCCTGGCGCCTCTGGTTTCCATGGAAGTGCCATGAGGAACTGCTCTGGGGCATTCAACGTTCCTTGAGCCATTGAGAAGCCTCTTTGTGCAGCCGCCACAATGCATGCTTTGTCCCACTGAACAGGCTCTTTTCTTCCTGCATGTAAATACTGCAGCAGGCCTCCAACACAGACACAGGGTGGACACCAGTTGCAGAACTAGAAAAGCAGCCTTGTTAGACACTAGAAGAGCGGGAGGGTTGGGCAGCCCTTCTCTGCATGTGGAATAAAGCACCGCTCCCCATCTTTTCTCTGGAGACTCCAGTGGCATTAACTCTAGGGAGGAGTTAAGCACTCTCACTTCGGTCTGAAGCCCATAGGCATTGCGAGCACTCAGCACCTCCCAGAAGTGCTTGGAGCTTTGCAGAATTGAACCCGGAGGTGTGCCTGCTCCGCGAAGCACTTCAGCCTGGGCCCGAGTGCATTGCTGAACTGGGACCAGGCAGTCAGAAGGGCTGGGCTCTATTCCCATCTGCACAAGTCCCTTCATCTCTGTGAAGTCTCCCTCTCTGTCAAATGGGGATAATGACCCAGCTTTGGAAGCTTTGAGATCCTAAGGTGAAAGGTGCCATACAAAGTCCTAAATCCTTCACCTTCCACCTGCCCTGCCAGCTACATTCCACTGAGTAACCCTGAGTTCTAATTATAATATAGATTAGAGGCAGCACTGGCTATAACGAAGGTTGCCCTAAACTTTCTATTATAAAACCCTGGAAAGGCCAGTGGATAGAAATAACAGTATGTGATCACGTAACTAAAGACTGCGCCATAATGCGTACGGACAAGAGGGCTGAATTAAGGTTGCACAAGCAACCTTAACTCTGGCGTTGCCTAATGTTTGAGTGCTTAACTTTGCAACCTCAATAACGTTCTTTTAATGTGGTGTTTTGGGTGTAACATATATTCCAATGCCAACAGTATTGTCAGAAGCTTTAAAAAAAACCCATAGCATCCTTTGCATTCTTTAAAGACACACACTCACATCCTTCCATATTACAGAATATGGTGCTTCCGCTGCCTTTTGCATTTAAAAATACACCCAATACACCCATTACAAGAGGCCTTCGCTTACAAGGACACTGTTGGGCTCCCGAGGCTCGCTACTGCTAGGCAGTTAAAGTTTTAGACCTTGGCTCAGCTCTCAAGACCCTCATTGTCTTCACTAGGTAAGGTATGTTCTGCCCCCATGTTTGTTTCCATGTGTTTGCACACACAGGTGAATAATGCCGCTTTTTTCCTAGTGCAGATGCACCTTTAAAGTCTGTGCAGCTACAGTAGAGATCTTGTGAGAAAAAAGCAGTTTTCATCCATCTGCCATATTGCTCCAGCTGGGGTGGCAATGGGTAACACAGAAACATAACTGCACAAAGTAGAATTCCCTGGGGGGAAACTCCCCCTGCTCTCAACCTACAGGGCTTTGTCTGAAGATGGATTTTTAACCAGGAGAGCCTGGAAGAGATTGACACCCCCTCTCCCTCACCCCTCTACAGAAAAGGAGTGAAACCTCACTGAGAGCGAGGTCTTTAACAAAATGAAAACACCCAACCATGTGCTTGCCCTGCCGTGCTTGCTAGCTGCTCAAGTGGGGAGTGATCCACTGTATTGCTAGGGTGACCAGATGTCCCATTTTTAAAGGGACAGTCCAGTTTTTTGAGTTTTTTTTCTTATATAACAGCCTGTCCTGTTTTTTCACAGTTGCTATCTGGTACCCCTATGTATTGCTTGCACTCCACCCTAAATACCTGTAAAGGATAGCAAGGCACAAGTTGCCAGGAGAGCTAAGCTGGTTCCTGCCCTGCTGCTGAGAGGCCAGTCTGGATTCTGCAGCTCTGAAACAGGGTTTAGTTTTTATTCTCCCTTTAACCAATTCCCTTTCGCTGCAACCCTCCAGCTGCTGGCGGCGGGGGTATGCAAGCAATAGGGGATAGTACTGACAGGGGACAATCGCACATGTGACGAAACGCTACTTCATTGAGCTACAGTCACGGAGATGCTGGGATATGGACCGCCTCAGGCCGTGTCCAATGCCTTTCCCTTGGTATGGTTTCTGAGAGCCTGGCAACACCTCATTTTTAAATCAAGCCCAATAACTAACGATTTAGCGTGAGAATGACATCGTTTCAAATGTCCGTGTCCTACTAGTAATAATTATATTCTTATATGCCAGTTGTTAGTGGCATAGGGCAGCTGAGCAGATGGAAGATCTGACCTCCATGCTACCCCCTCCCCTTGATCTGATTTGCACCTATACACGTGCACACTCTTTCCTACCTTCCAGGTATGTTGCCCTCATAGATGGAGAATCACAGTTCTAGCTAGAACAGGATTTGGCTGTAGTGTGGCAGATTTTCTTGTTTCTGTGCTGGAAGTGGCTGGCTTTGTGTTTACCTGTATAACTCAAGGGTTGTAAAGAACACTCTTATCAGTTCGAACCTTCGCTGTTGAAGCAAATTGACTTGGGAACTGGTGCAGTTTAAAATGTAACCAGCGCTGGGTATCTCTGACAGGCTCATTCCTGGGTGTTCACTGTAAACTTGTTTGCAAACTGATTTAGATCCTCAAATCTGATCATTTTTCTTTAAGTGGAGCATAAGTGACAGCTGCTTTGAGGCTCGTGGCCCTCTGCTCTGAGCGCCAAGTGATTAGGCACTTGGGAATTCAGAGCACTGTTACTTGACTTTCAAGAAGAAAAGGAGTACTTGTGGCACCTTAGAGACTAACAAATTGTCACACGTCCTCCTTTTCTTTTTGCGGATACAGACTAACACGGCTGCTACTCCGAAACTTGACTCTCAAGGTAAGTCAAATGGCGTTTACTCGAGCAGGCTGGTAAGTGCCTCGAGAGGGTGCAGACTTCCCCTCCCACTTCATTCCTGGGACCATGAATGGGAGTGGACGGCACTCAGTATTTTGTAGGGTTAGATTCAAAATTTGCTTATCTTGCTGATAGAACGATTAGCCATAATGGGCAGGTTAGAGTTTAGGTGTCATTAATCTCCAAGCTAAGACGTCCGTGGAGTTTGGTATAACCAGTTCCAAACGTTCAAAAATCATGCTGTAGCTCACGAAAGCTTATGCTCAAATAAATTTGTTAGCCTTTAAGGTGCCACAAGTCCTCCTTTTCTTTTTACACAAAGTAAAACTATTTCCCCATGTTTATTCCCCACTGTTTTTCAGATGTTCTTGTCAACTGCTGGAAATGGCCCACCTTGATTATCACTACAAAAGGTGTCTCCCCCCCACACCCTCTACCCCCCCCCCCCCCGCTCTCCTGCTGGTAATAGCTCACCTTAAGTGATCACTCTCTTTACAGTGTGTATGGTAACACCCATTGTTTCATGTTCTCTGTGTATATAAATCTCCCCACTGTATTTTCCACTGAATGCATCTGATGAAGTGAGCTGTAGCTCACGAAAGCTCATGCTCAAATAAATTGGTTAGTCTCTAAAGTGCCACTAGTCCTCCTTTTCTTTTTGCGAATACAGACTAACACGGCTGTTACTCTGAAACCTGTAATTTAAAAATCGCAAGCTGATGATGAATTTGGCATTCTCTTCCTTTACCTCCTGGTTTCAGAGCTATTATGGTGCCACTTGGTTCACATTTCCAACCTTTTATCTGCATCTGCAAGGGCGAGAAACCTACCCTTTTCCAAAACTGAGGCCGAGATGCTCGTGTAATTACTTATCTTGAGGAACCGGGGCTTTAAATAACACTTAATGTGTTGTGAGAGTTGGCGGCAGGGTCCATTTTATGCCTGCTCTAAGAGTTTTTTAAATTAGCCAGACTTGAAATGTTTTAAAATGAGTCCCCTTTTCAGAGGGCAGGTGCTTAGGATGGTGTGAAAATCAGGCCCCTTTAAGTAGCCTCAAAGCAGGATTCCACTATTTCATTCTTTAAGGCTGTCCTATAAAAAGCAATGCGGCCTAAGAGGTAGAGCAATGGCATGGGACTCAGGAGCCCTAGATTTTATTTACAACTCTGCCACTGGCCTGCTGCGTGACCTTAGGCAAGTCACTTCACTGCCCTGTGTCTCTGTTTCCCCACCTGTAAAATGGGGACAATGTTACTGATCACCTTGGTAAAGTACTTTCAGATCTACTGCTAAGAGCTGGGTATTATTAGACATTTTAGAGGTAATAGTAACAGCCAGCCCCAGAGCCCCATACCTCCTTCTCCCCCTCCTCCCCTCATGCCACTGCTGGACAGTGCGTGAAGCAGCAAGAACTGGGTGCCACTCTTTGACTTATTAAAAATGCAGGAATTATTGACAGAAAGGTCAGTGATTTACTGGTGAAATTCCTACGGGGAGAGTGGGTGCTACCTGAAGGCCAGCTTCCTGCACTTTGGGTCACAGAACCATAAATCAATGGCTTGGCTCGCTGCAGGGCATGCAGCACATGGTGCATCAGGGTATACCTTCTCCTCCAACAGTCTTTACTGGGATTTTGGTAAACACCAGAATAATCACACAGGCCTGAACGACGTGGGGGGGAACTGCATCACACAAGCACGTACGAGTGACGCGTCTCACATTCCATGTCAAAGCCAGCAAGCCATGCCCGTAGACAGTGGAAAACCCTCAAACCAACATAAGCCTCAGCCTTTGTGGGCCCTGATTAGTCATATGGGAAAGTTCACCTCGTGCGGAAGCAATAAGCCACTTGTTCTAGACAGCAAATGCTCATGTAGGGAAAAAACAGACAATGGAGACTCTGTAATCCCTGGCTAGGGCACTACTAAGGGGCAGATTGTAGAAGCCAGCGGGCATGGGAGTTGCAGCTGGCAGTGGTGGTGTACTGCTGCACGGGGGCTGGTGAGGGGATGGGGGTGTCCAGAGAGCCAACCCAAAAGCGCTGCAGTCCGAGGCACTGTTAGGGTACGACTAGCGGTTCTGCAGGAGCATGAAGCCACCATTCTGTGTTTCTTCCCCCACCTGCGTGTATGGATGGAGTGTGCAGAACTCCTGGACTGCAGCTGGACTGGGAGCAAGCAAGATTCTGTCACTCGGCCCTGGGCTTTCAAATGAGAGGGTTAGCTCCAGGGCACAGCTGGATTAAAAGGTGCTTTAGCCATCCTTTGCCGTTCAGAGAAAGCCCCAAGCAACAGCTAAGATGCCTTTTCTAAACATCCTCCTTAAAACCCATTCAGTAACCAGCTTTATCCTCTCTTTTGGCCCTGGCATGTGGCTGAATTTGGGGGCAATTCGCTGGCCCATAAACTGACCCCGGCTGGCATTTTGGAAGCACTGAAGTTGTTGAATGTTTGTCTTGACTCTCACCTATTGCACCCCCCCCTCAATAAGGGCCATGGGGGTAGTGCCTTGAGCTTTCACTGTGCAGGAATCCGAGGGATTAGCACAGAACCTTTGGCCCTGTGCACAGTGAGAGACGAGCCACCGCTGACATAAATACTCAGCTCAGAAAATCCTGCCCCTGTGGTGCTAAACTGAGTCCTGGTCTTTATCTACATCAGCATAAGGCAATATTTACCCAAGCACTGGGCCCCTTTATCACTGGTTCCTCACAATAACTCTCCTCAAGCAGCAAATCACCCGCACAGTTACTGTGCACCAGCGCATCGCCTATCTCAGGGAAACCCAGCGCACCTGCCATCAGAGATAAAAATACCGCTCATACCACCGTGGCTAAGTACATTCAGGCCTGGTCTAGCTCCAGCTAGCTCGTGGCCGAGGGTCAGCTCTAAATACAAATCTGGAGCCGCACTCGCCGTAGAAAGGCGAAGGCACCTGTTGAACCGCTGTGCTGGCATTAAAGCTGGCTGGGTTACGTGCCTAGTGAGCAATGGCTGCGTTTGGCAGAAGGCCGTTGATACACCCAGGAGCGGGGGTCTGCGCGTAGTGACTGGGAGGGCAGGGGAGGTGTCCTTGGCCTGCTAAGATGCTAGTCCCACTAGGAAAAAAAATAGACCACAACCCCTGACATAGCTGCGTGTGACTTCCCGCCACCCCTCTTCCCCCCGCCTGTACGTGGGCATGGGCCAAGCACAGCACAGACAAAGTTCAGGGGTAAGGTCTAACAAAAGACAAAATGGAGACTCTTCTGTTTGGAATGCAGGAACTGCCAGGCTAGATCAGCCCTGAGGGCCAGCTGTCTCATTAGCCTGTGGCCAACAACGGCGGGTAGCAGCTGCTTCAGGGTAGGTGCAAGAAAAGCTGCAGTGGATTATGGGTTAACCTGCACTCGGAGAAAATGGGTCCGCCTAATCCCCATTAGTTTCATAGGGTTTTTTTTTAAGGCCAGAGGGACCATTAGCTCATCTAGTCTGACTGCTTGTATAACACAGGTCATTACATTCGGCATATAGCCCGAAGCAGGCGGATTTAGTGCTTTCCAAAACTCTGACAACATGGTTGCGGAGGCGGCGTCTAGAGCACTGGACGGGGCCTCAGACGACCTGGCTTGTATTTCTGGGTCTGCCCACAGGCCTGCCGGCTGACCTTAGTAAATTGTAAACTAATCAGTGTGTCTGTGGCGTGTAATTGAAGGGAGACATGTCTGGGCTTTGCTGCTAGACTGAAGTGGATGGTATCGTTATTAATTAAACAGCAGAAACATCGAAAAGGGGTAAAGAACCAACAATAAAGCATGGTGCTTTGAGGCGTTCGATACACTGCAGCGCCATAGGGAACCAGCTTGTACTTTATGGCTCATCTTGTGATTTGCATTTAAATAGCAGCATTATGGGCATGGAAACTTTCACCCAGTGATGTGCGGCTCCTGTCCGGAAGCAGGTGAGCCACTTGCACACGCTACCGTGACCAGGGACAGCTGCGAGCCTGGGGCCTGCCCCAGTAGGCAGGGCGGGGCGGCAGGATGTCCACCCCGGAGGAGATGCAGAGGCTGGGCATTGGCTCCTACTGGTAGAGGCCATAATATCTGAGTACCTCGCAATTTTGAATGTATTCCTCCTCACACCACCCCTGTGCGCCGGGGCAGTGCTATGAACCCCATTGTAGGGACAGAGGCTCAAGGAGGTTAAATTGGTTACCCAAGGTCCCGGCAAAAGCCTGTGGCTGAGCAGCCCACGTTTGCACCCTAACCACTAAACTATCCTTCTACTGCACCTTAGGGCTACGCCAGCGGTCCCCAAAGTGTGGGGACCCTCCCACTGCGAGGGGTGTGGAGGACTGTCCGGGGAGGCAGAGTGGGGCCAGGGCCAGCCACCCACCCCCTCCCATCTCTGCTCCAGTCCCACTCCCAGCTGTGGCCCCAGAGAAGGATGCCAGGCATCTGGTCTTCAACCAGAATGCCCTGTCAAAAAGGGACCCTTGAGGCTCCGGTCAACACAGCTGACCGGGCTGCTAAAGTCCAGTTCGCTGCAGCATGCCCAGCTCCTGGGACATGACTGGCATGTCCCTCCAGCTCCGCAGTGCCCATTGGCCGGGAACCATGGCCAATGGGAGATGCAGGGGCAATGCCTGCTGGCGGGGGGCAGCATGAGGAGCCCCCTGGCTGCCCCTCCACCTAGGAGCTGCAGAGACATGCTGCTGCCTCCTCCATTCCAGGAAATGCCGGGGCCACCTGAGGTCAATGCTGCCCAGAACCCACACCCTGCACCTCCTCCTGCACCCCTGCCCCAGCCCAGAGCCCCCTCCCACAGCCTGAACCCCACAGTTCTGGCTCCACCCCAGAGCCTGTTCCCCCTCCGCAACCCCTCCCCGGAGCTCCCTCCCACACTCCAAACCCGCCTGCCCCCCCCCCGAGCTTGGATCCCCCTCCTGCCCACCCAAGCCCCTCATCTCATAGCCCACACCCCCAACTGGAGCCTTCACCCCCCCTCAACTCCCTGCCCCAGCCCAGTGAAAATGAGTGAGTGCATGCGTGGGGGAGCGACATGGCATGAGGGGGGTGGGGCAAGAGCCTTCAGTTTTCTGCAATTAGAAAGTTGGTATACCTAGCCCCAGGCCACAACCCTGCTCCCAGACCCAGACCCACTCACAGCTGCAGCCCCAGCCACAGCCTCCTTACCCCATCCAGCATTTCCTCCCCCTCCCCCACAATGGAGCCTGCAGATGCGGGGGCGGGGGGGGTCGACCGTCAAAAGTTTGGGGACTGCTGGTCTATGCACACAGGACTGAAGGCCATGCACTTGCTTTCTCCCGGAGTGTGGGGGGGGGGGGGCGAAGTGCACTTAGACGCAGCCCTGGGATGGGGGTATGGCACCAACTAGGCCTCAGTGATACATTCAGGATGTTCATATCAAGATACAATTCAGTATCTATCAGGCCCCTCAGTCGCATACAAGGCTTGGAGGGTAACATCACTCAGCCATTGTTTTCCAATAAGAATAAATGCATCCAATGAAGTGGATTTTAGCTCACAAAAGCTCATGCTCAAATAAATGTGTTAGTCTCTAAGGTGCCACAAGTCCTCCTGTTCTTTTTGCAGATACAGACTAACCCGGCTGCTACTCAGAAACCAAGTGTAATTTTTTCTTGACATTTCCTCATAACTGTTGCCCCAGCCACTGGTCCCACTAAGCTCTGCGTGTGCACCAACAGATCTGAAACCCCGCACACATGGCGAAACACCGTGCCCTCAAAAATTTACACAGAAGGACAACAATGTTCACGGAAGAAAGTTTTTGCGCACACAGCCTGTCAAAAATTTGCACAGAAGAAATTTTTTGTACACCGGGCCTGCCAAAAATTAGAGGGAACATTGCCCCCTTCCCCCGAGCTTGCCCCTGCCTCCACCAATGCTGATTAATAAATGATCCAGGAAGGTTATAATGACAACAGAGTTTTCGCTCATCTTCCAGGTAATATCAAAGGAAAAAACCCCTTTGCAATCTCTCTCTTGCCTTAAAGCCCCAACAGTGCATTTGTAAGACTGGAGCATCAACCCGGACTTTGATTTCCCTGGCTTGTAGTTGCAAATACTATTCCAACAGTGGTGGTGAGGTATTTAATTTCCTTGTTTGATGCTGTGTAATAAAAAAGGAGGAGGAAACAAAAGGCTAATTTTCCACTGCTGTAGGAGGTTGTCAAATACTGAAAACAGTTCAGCGCTTGCCTTAATCTGTCACACAATCACTTAGTTACGATGCGTGCTGTTCGCCTCGGAAATTGATGAATAATAATTAACTACGGCTGTTCAGTTAGCATTGCTGAACGGTGCCGGAATGATTGGCAGGCCATGGAGACTTACAGTCTCACTAGCTACAGCATAGAGACAGCATGAGCAGTGCTGTCTAGGTCAGATTTGAACTGGTGACCTAGAGCTAAAAGACACCATTCCCAGCCCTCGAGTCGCAACAGTGGGTAGATGCAGGCTGTAGCTTTCGCTAGTGCATAAAGGCCTAGTTCCAAGACCGGCAGAACCCCCAGTGCAGCGCTGCACCTGAATTCTCCAGGTGCAGGAGGCCATGACGTAGATCCCGGGCCTGTTGGAGGAACACCAGAGTAACCCAGAGCCTGCCACCTGCATCGAAATTGGCTAGCGGCCAAATCCAGGACGCCCACACAAGGCAGCCAAGGGCTTTTTAATTACGGAGCGCTTTTATCTTTGTCTTTAATATCCTAGCCTCACCGCTGCCATCAGTCAGTCCCTTAGATGAAAGTGAGGTGCTTAATTAGACAGGCTCCTACCTGGCTAGAATGAGGTATATTCCTTCTCTGCCCACCCCCATTTCAATGCAGCGTGGAGGAAAATGGCTTATCTAAACTATACAGTTGTATATTTTGCAAGGGAAAGTACTTCCCTCTCAATTCCTTTGTCCATGCTCCAGTCCTGTCATCTCCGCCGCTGAATATAGTCATCTAAGCACAGAGGTTTGTTGTCAGTTTTAATGGGTCAAACCTACACTCACACCAGCCGTAAAATCATTATTAGCTATAGCCCACAGTTTTCTTAAGGAGATGAGCCCCAAAGTGGAAATCCAGACACTAGACCTGGATCCAAAGTTTTCACTAGAATGAGACCATCTTCCCAAACCTACATCTTTAAGGCAATAGAGGAACGGTGGAGACAGCCTGGAAACCCTCCCAGAGTCAATGTGAAAACAACGAAGAGTCCTTGTGGCACCTTAGAGACTAACAAATTTGTTTGGGCATAAGCTTTCGTGGGCTGGAACCCACTTCATCAGATGCTGGATGTGGCTGTGCTGGTGGTGCCCGTCAATGTAGTTATTCTAGGTAAACAGGGTTTGGATGGGTTTTCAAAACAGCAGCATGTGCCTGCCTGGGATTAGAAATGAGCCTGGAGCCTTTGTGCAAATCACACTTGACTCCAGGCTCTCACCTATAATGGCAATTGGCAACAGCTTTAAAGCCAAGAACTAATTCAGCCAAAATGCCCTACTAGGGAGATGAGCTGCATTATCTGGAGGATGCATGATCGTGTCGTGAGACTGTCCCCAACACTACCTCAGAGCAGTCTGACATTTGCAACCCCACCTGCATGCACCACAGGCTGCAAGCGCATTTGCAATAAACTGTGTTTCAAACCCTCAGGGGATATCCTTTTATTTACTCCCCACCCCCTTTCTTTTTTCAGCAAGTGCTTTGCTACCAATGGGACATCAATTTGCACATTCAATATAAGTGCCTACACGGATAAGCTTAGGGTTGGATCCACAGTCCTCTGAAGACAATGGAAGTGTGTCCCTTGATGTCAACGGGCTTTAGATGAGGTGGTTAAAAACACATCTAGACACCAGAGCACCGCACAGATAGTGCAACAAAACCACAGTCTGCCACCTAGTGCTTTACCCTTTTCCCTGCACTGCACACTGTGGCTACATGATACTGTATGATTGGCCTTCTGTTCCAAAAGCTCAAACCACTGGAGATGCTGTCCTGCAGAACATGGCCTATGACACGCAGCTGAACAGTTCCAGTTCCATGCAGCAGAGGGCAGCGGGACACAGATACAGACAATACGGACAAGTTCCCCCCCCCCCATCTTATTACAAGAGAAAAACAACTAGGAGAAAAGAAACGTGACTCATTGAAATAAAAAAGCAAAAATACTACCGGTTAATGTTCCATGAGAAGGAGGCCAGGCCACCAAGAAGCCTTCAGGATCTCAGGGCCACTTATAGGGATATTGAGCAAATGTCATGTCTCTTAGGGGCTGATCCAAAAACCCAATCAGAAGTTGATGCTCCATTGACTTCGATGGGCTTTGGATCAGGCTCTTTGGCTGCACAGGTTATACCAAATATTTTCTATCCGTATGGGGGGTCACATGGACTCATACTAGAGCCAGACCCTTTATTTGAATGCCCCTTCTTAAAATGGGGTGTAGATATGGGGCGGGGAGGAACCTTAGCCAGCACGCCCATGGGTGTAGGTATCCAGGTCACAACAGCATGCTGTTTGTTTTCAGAAGCACTGACCAGAGCCCCACAATGTGGGATTGGCTATGTGGCAGGCTACAGACTGACAGAGGTATAGAGTACTGCGACTTCATGGGTTTAGGCAAGTCTATGCCATATTCAGCACACTGGGTTTCTGCATCATGTCGTCTTAGCACACCCGTCGCTAGCTGTCTGCGCATGGACAGGCTCACCTGCTGCGATAGTGACGAGACTGAGCTGAGGCTGCAGGTATGGCTCATGGGGTGTTTTGCCTGACTCTAGCCTACAGGGTTTGGCATTAGGCATCTTATCGTCTGGGTGCTGCAGGAGATACTGTGGGTATGTGGTGGTAGACCGGCCACTGCGTGAATACATTTCAGATTGATTGTGCACAGACGTGGTAACGATACTGACTGTCACTCAGGGGTCGTAACGTTCTTCATAAAGCACTTGGAGATCTAAAGGTGAAAAGTGCTGTAGAAGAGCTAAGGATTAGCATAGAGAACTAAGGAAAAGTCATTCTAAACCTTATTTCTCTATCTGTTGAAATTCTTCTGTCCCCTGGTTTTGGCCAACAAATATTTCCACTGTTCTTTCTGTGCTTTTGCAACACTGGCCCCGTGTGAGATTCTTCCTGGTTGGCGGAGCCCATGTCCGCGTGAGATAATGGCCTAGCAACCATTTGTGTGAGACCTAAATTAGTGCTTTGTACATTTTCTATTCGCAGAGTTGCCACTACATCTTCCTCAGCCTTGCTTGTCCAGTCCTGGACCTCTCCTGAACTGAGCTGTCAATCATCCCCCCATCCACTCACTAAGAGTTGTGGTTCTGGGAAGCGGAGCCCAGCTCTGACTAGGAGGAGCCTATCAAACCTTGAGAACTAAGCTGTGGGTGAAGCCCGAAGCCCTTCTATCTGCCAAGGTGCTGGAAGCTCCATAAATCAAATAACTTGGGTTCCTAATTCCTTTAGGCTCTTTTGACAATCCCAGCCTTAGAGTGAATAACCAGAGCCTGTGTGATCATCTCTACACAACCCGGGTAGCCACAGTAAACTCTTCAAGTCCTAGCTAAGCACGCACAAGCTCGGTATAAAATATAGCTGCATTCCTGGTTTTTCCAAAGCACTGATCTGGAGGGGAAAGACAGACCCATGACAACAAAAACCTCAGAAGCTTCAACTACAACTCATACCAAGCTGAAAAGGCATCTGAATGTGGATGATGTCCCAAAATGTATTGAGCAGTATGAGCAAGAAAACAAAATACTGGATGACATTGGCCAATGGACAATGACCACTGCCATGTGACAGGGGTTATATGACTGGGGACAGGATATAAAGATTAATCTCTTACCAACTATCCAGTGTGTCCCACCCTTATATCAAGGAAGTTGTTTGCCTTTTTGGTGCGAGCAATAACAGTCGTGCTAGATAGCTGTGATAGAATCCCGTAGCTCTCCTGCTCTGGCTGGTTCTTTAGATAAGGCGTAGGCAATAAGCAGTATCATCTGATGTGCATGAGGTTCAGTAATATTTAACTTTCTTGCAATTTTGTCAGCCATTCTCACTGCCACAATTGCAGGGTGTACCCGTTCTCCCTGAATCATGCTACCTTCTGCTTCCTACCCGCATGAAAACTTCTCTCCATTGCTGGCAATGAGGGGTTTGGTTGATTAGAACTAACTGAATGCGGATACCACAGGCTCAACCTGCCAGCCAGATGAGAATGCAGCTCACTTGCGCTTGGGTACGCTGGTTCAGCAATGCTGCCACTGGGCACTGAGCTCCTTTGGGTCAACGGATGATACAGTAAAACAGGAGTGGTCTGCTTTCAAATGGAAGCTGTGTCTTTGTAATTCTGGCTAAAGCACCTTTGTGTTGGGAACAGTGTCGTATGGGGACAGGGGATTTCAGTTCCCCAAATGTCTCCCATCTTGAACTTCAGTCATTCCATGACTGGTTAACAAAGAGCTTTACAAAATAAAATAAAAAAAGCCACCAAACATCATCCACGGGCAGCTAGAGATAAATAACAGCTTCTTGCTCAACAAATCTGCCCCAGGGCATTTGTGTCATTTCATTTGGCTGACAAAACCAAGCTGTTATCTGCTCTGTAGGCTCAGCAGAGCCAGTATCATGGTGGGACAGTGATTCTGGGCTGCTGCGTTCAAATTGTCAGCTAAAAGGCAATTGCAGAGTCTTCGTTACCCAGGTGCCCTCAGCCATAGTTGGGTGGCCTGACCGAGCCAGGGTATGGGGTAATAAGCTGAAATCTCATCTTCTGACTTGTAAACTAGGTTAATTTGAACTGAAGTCACAGGGAGAGAATAAATAGAGAACTGCATCACAGCTGTAACCACACTTCAAAGTGAACTTGTCAGACAGCCACAGTAGTAATTCAGTCTCTTTGGGGATTGCTTTCACAAACAATTGTACACTCTTATCTCCATCACAGAGATAAAGGCAAATCCTGCCATAGCTCTGAAAGCAGCAGCTGTGGTGTGCTTCTGCCTGAGGAGAAAGAGGAGGAATTTGCTCCACTGAGATGCCTGCCACATAAGAGATCTTGAGAGCAGGATGGATGGCTCTGTAAACGTGTAGAATCACAGAGAATTCTCTGTGAAGACAGTGGAGCTAGGCTGAGGATCTGGCCCAAAGCATTATAGGCCCCAAATCAGGAGAGCGTTTAAGTGCGTTCCTGGACGTGGATTTGTGTCCAGACCAAAATCAAATGTAAATACAGCCAGTTCATCCTTATGCAGAAGAGCCAAATGCAGCTTATTTTCAAGTCATCAGGACTGTATAGCATAAATATTGCTTACAATAGCTCACCGTAAACACTAAAACAGCCCTTCCACCTGTGCTCTCGTACACACGTGCCTGGTGTATATCAGCTAGTGTTTCTTCTCTGGTGTTTGTTATAAAGTAACCTCACATTTCAGGTCTGTAAAGTGGGGAGGAGGGGTGCTGGTGATGTCTGTTTACATAATAAAAACAGTTTGCTCCCGCTTATAAACCAGTTACAAGGAAGAAATCCATACAGGGAAAGCGAAGTTTATTGGCATTTCTGACATCAATCGGCTCTTTACTGGTATCCTTACAATAGAATAGTATACAGGATGATATAGTAGACACTTTGAACTTGGCTTCACATAACGCTTTATTATGACTGTTCAGCCAGATAAGACAATTACGGAAACTACATGGTGTATCAGAAAAGGAAGGGGAAAGGAGATAGTGGAGTGTGTCAAAACAAGCTCTTACCGGCTCCCAAGAAATAAACACTACTGCCAAGCACGTGACCTTCCTTCAAGACAGGCAGGAGGAAGCAACTGATACTAAATATTACAGATAGTAGAATAACGGGGCAATAAAATGAATGGGGCAACCTTCTTGGATGCTTAGAGTCCTTTATGGGCTAGCCTTGTTCTTGCTGGAAGTATCACAACCAGGAAACTTTCCTGGACAAGAGTTCAACAAGGAAGAACTGGGAGGATTTAGGCTGGGGTAGCGTTTAGTAGCAAGAGATGCATTAGTGGCTTACCTGCAGTATATTATTCAGCCACTAGTTGTCTGTGTGCTGGACAGAGTTCGAGTAAATAAAGGACACAAAGATGGAATTTCAGCTGTGTGGAGGACCGGGCCCTAGCTTAAACCTCCGGTATAGTTGGCTCAGATTGTTTGCTTCCTGCCTCTCTTCCAGCGTTTCAGTTCTTTCACATGCAGCCGTTCTACCTACCCCCCTCTAGGTGAGGAACGCGCTCCATCAGCCTTTTTACAAACAATCTGCCATTGAGTCCCTCCTTGACCCCTTGGAGTAACATAAAATTCATCCTACAGTGCCATCAATTATTTATTAGTAACCATGTGCTCGCCAACATGTCTCGCATCAAAATGGACAGGGAGGGAGGAAGAGTGTGCGGGCTTTTTTCTTCTTTTGGCCATGAAAATAAAAAGACGGAAAGAGAGAAGAGGGGAAAAAAGTAGAAGAAATCATCTCTTTTCTCTTTGTCCTTTAGCATCCCTATCTCTTTTGTCCTTTTCTCTTCTCCCTCTCAGTACCTCCTCTTCCCTTCCTCCACAACACTGTCTCCCTCTTTCCCCCAAATATTGGGAATGGAACTACAGAAAACATACAAGATACTTTATACTGAGCAGGAGTACTTGTGGCACCTTAGAGACTAACCAATTTATTTGAGCATAAGCTTTCGTGAGCTACAGCTCACTTCATCAAAGTGTTAGTCTGTAGCTCACGAAAGCTTATGCTCAAATAAATTGGTTAGTCTCTAAGGTGCCACAAGTACTCCTTTTCTTTTTGCGAATACAGACTAACATGGCTGTTACTCTGAAACCTGTCTTTATACTGAGCCTAATTGCTGCTCAGAATGGGTACAATACCTGGACACCAGCCCGACTAGAGGGGAGAATAGATCTAACTGGGATGTTGTAACTGAATGCCATTGAGTACTTTTCCTCGAGATTTTTTTCTTTTATTTGTTTTTGGCCAATGGACACACCTCAAGTAAACTCCATTGTACAGGTCAGCTTGAGTTTCATTTTGGATTTGCCTGTGTGCCAGAAGACCATCTGGCTAGCGAGAACTCATTATTTAAAACTCTAGGGTTGATTTTACCAATGTTTTCTAAAAACTTCAGAACCTGTATTACTTTCTATTCGCCCTTCCCCGTCCCTCTTTATCATTTTCAGCATGGGGATTCCAAGAGATGATAAATAACCAAACCGTATCTTTTATGGTGCTGAGTCATTAAATCATGTTGCCCTTGTATAATTCTCATCTGGTATAGCATTTTTAATATTACATCAGCTCTCAGGTCAGAGCACAGATGCAAAAATAATTGGTTAAAACTAGTATGTAAAGTCTTTGGATTGCAATTAGCTTCTGATGAATACACACAGTACTTAGGCTACTACGTGTTTAGATGCATTATCTCATCAGCCAGCGATGCAATTGGCAATCCACATCCGTGCCTTCTTGTGCCGTGCTGGTCACCTGACTAAGAGTTATGTTTCAGGTTTCAGTCTGCTCTCGCTGCAAATGGATCCTGGCTTACTTTAAAACAAAACAAAACCCCACACACACACACACACACACACACACAGAGTTGCTATACTGGTTTGGGGCACTTTATTTATAAAGCATTGCAGTTTTACAAGGCATAAAAAAGTGCTGAACAAATAGACCTCCTGCCCTGCAAAATGTACAAATCTAAAGTCCTTGCAACTTTAGTGGTTATGGAAGGGGCTGCATGACAGCTCTGGAGCTTGTGGGCCAGAACCTCCTCTCCCATTATTACACTGGCGTAGCTTCTCTGGTTTCCATCCTGTTGTTCCTGATTTACACCAGCATGAGAGAAGAAAGTCAGTCCCTGAATTGACCTACTCAGTATCAGGCAGAACAGAAGTTGCTCGGCCAGTTTCTCAACTCTGACCTTTAGTGATTGGAGGAAAGTTCTCTCTGGGTGCTCATTCATTCTTGGGCCTCTGTCAAGACTGCCAACCTGGCCAGTTAGTACCGGTTCTGATAGTGGTTTGTGACATGGACACTTACTCATTAGGGAACTGACACACAGGCCAAAGTCATTGCACGGCAACAATTTGTGGTCATTAATGATTTGCGCTGGATTTGAATCAGCCGCCGATGCTAAGCAAGGCTCTGTTTCTCATTAGCTGCCTTCAGTCAACTAGTGACCTGGGCTTTACTAATTACAGCTCATTTCCTAATACTTTACATGTTGGTAGCTCATTATATAACACGTAAAACACCCATCGAACAAGAATTCCTTTCTTTGTACACTTATCCGCAAACTTTGGTGGTGTTGGTATGTCTACTATTAGACACATTTTTGCATCACTTTAAGGCACTGACTAAAATAGTTTGAGTGTATCATTTAAATGGGTCACAAAGTGCTTAGGAAAATATAACTGGCTGGAATCAACAGTTCCCCCCAGTAGAAGGTTAGTATTTCACATCATAAGGCTGGGAATGCCTGTTAGTGTGGAGCACATACAAATAAAGATTTCACCTCCTGTCCTCTCCAGTCTATTTCTGAGGTATGTAGTGCTCTGATGCCCAAGAAACACAATGTACGTGGTGGCCAGGGGTGTGATTGGTTCTGGTGCAGAGTAGCATTAATGTTAGAAACAGAGCCATGGCCATGAAAGGACAGTGAAGTAGTGGTATATTTTAGAAGGGAAGAAGGGGAAGTGATTGAAATGAAAACTTTATAGACACTGATGTCACCAGGATCGTGAGCTATGAGGTCACAGGAATTTGAAGAGCTGGCAGATTGTAGTGCAGTGTTCTGGATCGGCTATAGCCCTTTAGGAAGTAAATCCAAAGGATTACAGTTTTACACGGACTAAGGTTGTGAAACAGAGGGGAACATTTTAATTTGATGAGTATGATGGTATAGGGAAGAGAGGTTGCAACAAAGCCAATGATCTATTTATAAACATTGCTCATTATACAATGAAACTGACAGGTCTACAGCCTAATCCCTCCTACATTGGTTCTATTACCAAAAAATAAAGCCAGGATGATGGTGAAATCCTAATCCTTTGTAGCAAATAGTTTACAGAGTTGCATTATATCATATTGAAAACTATTGTTTAAAAACAGTTTTCTCTACATGCTTTGGGTAAAGATACATAATTGCATTTCTGTAATTCAGTTTTTTTCAGAGACTGGGATTCATCTGAATGCTGTTGCATCCAATCAGTTAACAATAAAAAACATGGCAAGGCACGGATTGTAAAATGATCAAGTTTACACCATTTCATTTCTTCTTTCCCAGAGAGCATTAAAAATAAATGACAAAGATGCAAAGTAGCTTTTATACATGCTAATAGACCTCACAGTGTCCTGTGGCAAGAGGAATGCAAGCAAAATTCAACACAAAATGGAGCCTCTAGGCATGTTCCTTAAAACACACTTCTACCCATGGCAGTGCTAACACAGGACGAAATCATCCTCTGGTCTGAGCAGGTACGACTCCTACTGAAGCCAATGGACATTGTATCATTGTGGAGACTGTTTTGTTGAAGCACAAATGGTGTACCTATCTGGGGGTTTGCATTAGATGGCACTCTCACCTGGTCACTCAGCTGCTTAAAACTCCCTACACAGCCTTACATGGGGCTTAAATGGGATGGAGGGGTTTGGGCCATTTTGCATTGGCTTGGTGTCTTCCCTATCCCATTCCCTCTAGCTGCGTAGAAGAATGCATGTGTGAGTGATAAACCTTAGCTAAGCCATTTGCCTACAAAGAAACACTGTCTTTTTTTCCCCTCCACACACCCACACCACCTCGCTCACACTCTATTGATTTCTTTTTCAGGATGACTTCCTCCTGTCCCTGCGTTTATTATAAGGAAGTTGTAGAATTCCCTTAAGACGCTGTATACATTTCCCAGAGATACTCCCTGGGGAAACTTTCCCTGGGAGGAATGAGTGCAAGAAAGGCTCAAGAGGCAATCTCAGGACAGGTAGATTCCAGAAATCTAGGTCCAGGCTCACTTTGGGCTCTAATCCAAGTCATTTATGGCAGGGCCAAGAAGGGGAGGAGTCCCAACCATAGTTAGCTGCCCATACAAATTTACAGACACTAGCCATACAGTGAAGAATTGCTGCTATACTTGTCTAGCTGAGGGGAATGTCATTTCTGCATCAGTTACTCAGTCCAAAGCAGCAGGATGCCAGCACCAGCATTTTGGAAAGAGTACATAATTGGGTATCAGATTTTACACTTACTGTCCAAAAAGTGATTGTCCATCATACTCTCCTCAATACAGTGCACACTCACCTTCAGCTGGTGGCATGAATATCTTAGAAAAGAGACAGCCCCTCTCAGGTATGCCCTATACGCTGCCTCAGTCTGTTCTCTGCTGTTATATGCTTACTTAGCGCCTACTCTCCGCAGTTCACTTCCTGTTCCATCTAATGAATTCAATCAAGTGGCTAACAGCTCGGGCACTGACCACTTCATCTTCAAGAAGGTTGTTCTGTTTTGGCATGTGCTTTGGCTCAGAGTCCAATTAACTGACAAAACATCTTTCGAGTTTCGGCTCCCAGGGGATCATTTTCATTGCCTGAATCTTTTCATACATTGCATTCTCATCCTTGCTTTGACAACACTTTTTTGGAATTTTCCCAGTGCCTACATAGTAGGTACAAAAGCTTTTTTGGCTTGTCCCTGTGCCTACTGCTGAAAATAGCATGTTTCCCATGTATAGGATCGCTGCTCAACTCTTACCTTTGTATTTATTTAACCATCTGTAGTTCGGCTGTCTGACTGTGCACAATACTTTCCATTGGCTCATCTCTCACTGTTACTCTGAATATTTGCAAAGTAAATTTGAGGAAAACAAAACACACCCTCCTGTTTACAGTAAAGAACGTCCCATCAAACTCCTTTCAGAAAGAAACGCTTTACTATGAAGGGATTAGAGGTCTGTAAGAATTTGATTGTAGCTAAAGAGAACTTATTGTTCAGATTTACAAGTGTTACACTACATCGCTTTCATGTATGGAAGGGTCTACTTTACCTTACAGCCTCATTGTGTTAGATTTTTTTCTTGCTACCCTCATCTGTCTCTTTAGTACAAGATCCACACAACCTTATGTCAACTCAGTGACGTGAAATTTAAACAACCATTTACTTCAGACCAAATTCTCAGCTATCATAACTACACTAACTTCAGTGGAGTTATTGTCAGTAGAAAATTTGGCCCATCACCTCTGAATTCAGGCATAAAGGGTGATTTATTTCTTGCTTTAAATCAGGGGTCGGCAACCTTTCAGAAGTGGCGTGCCGAGTCTTCATTTATTCACTCTAATTTAAGGTTTCGCGTGCCAGTAATACATTTTAACGTTTTTAGAAGGTCTCTTTCTATAAGTCTATAATATATAACTAAACTATTGTTGTATGCAAAGTAATTAAGTTTTTTAAAATGTTTAAGAAGTTTCATTTAAAATTAAATTAAAATGAAGAGCCCCCTGGACCGGTGGCCAGGACCCGGGCAGCGTGAGTGCCACTGAAAATCAGCTCGCGTGCCGCCTTTGACCCGCGTGCCATAGGTTGCCTACCCCTGCTTTAGATCCTTGTAAATGAGCATTTATAATGGTAAACAAGTTAAAGGGGACAAGTTTCAGTGCTTCTGGAGGCAAACAGATTCTCAAGGAATTCTGCTCCCCTCCCCTCTTATTGCCCTGCTATCATATTGCATAATTGGACAGGAGAATTATGGACATTTTTACTTTCTCCTGAAAGGTGAGCTATGGAAGAGGCAACACGCCAAGTGAGAAGGGTCAGAGATTTGCTTCTTGTGCTAAGTTTGCCCCTTCCTGTGCTTAGAAAGGAAATACATGCATGACCTCAACAATAGTTAAAAAAGCTGAAAGGTGTTTATTTTGGCACAATTTAAAAATACCCCAGTACATTAAATATCAGTCCTTTGTCCTTGAATTAACCATTTACAGCTCAAGACTCAGTCATCAAGTGTTCAATAAAGCCAACTGTATGGGGGAGAAAACAACAACTCCACACTATGCATTTAACATGACAGTGCAAAACAACAACAACAACAAAAACTAATGAGGTTCTGTCCAGGGATCCAGTTGGGTCAGACAACATTAAAGTGATCTGAGCAAACTACAAAGCCCATGGGAATAACATTTGCTGTGTTCGAAAAGTTTGACAGAAAGTTACGTTAGCTCTGCGAAACCTGAACTCTGTCTTGGGCGTGAGGGGAGAAGGACAAAGCATCTAATACTTGGCACTAAACTGTTACAGTGATGCACTTGAGGCTCAGACAGGGTTCATCAGACAGATACATACATGTAGCAGTGACATGGGCCAGTGACAGTCCCCTCAGAGCAATGGAGAGAATGACTCATCAATGATTTATGTATGGAAAGAATTGATGAGCAACTATGCCATGCAAGGATGCAGTTTCATCGGCAGATTCATAAGCAGAAACTTCCTCCCATTAAAGATGTAATATCTTTGCATTGTATCATTGCATAGTTACTTCTTTTTCCTATAAGGTTGTTTCTGACACTTCATCAGTTCATAGCCCCTATGCCTTCCTACCACCTCAAAATGTCATTTGTATCAGAGGTAAATCCTATTGACATGTAGAGAACAGACATAAACAGTAACTCTGACAAAACACCCACCTCCTGGTTTGCGGATAGACAAACTATACACATACAGTACTTACATACAGAAGCTTCCCCTCTCAAACGGCCTGACTGACTGTGGCTGTTAAGTTTTAGCAGACAGAAAAAATAGCAATTAAAACTAGGTTGGATTTAACCATAGCAGGGGAGTCAAAGTTTTACATATAGTAGTTCAATGTGTATGGTTAGCAGGCCCCGCTCCTTCAGTTTCCTCTTTAGCCCCACTGCCTTTGACCTCACTAGAGGAAAGCTGCAAAATGAGAGGTTCCATTCTCAGGTAAGAAATTCAAACAGTTTACACTACATTAAAATGTGCATAAAATAGATATCCAATAAAAAAAGACTATTAGCTCCTCCCTGCCCCCACCCCAAACCGTAACTCTATAAGCTTTGAACAAGCCTCTGGCCATAGGCAGAGTGGGTATCTGAATCATGAGGTTTACACTCTCCACATTGGTGTCACATTGGCCTGAGACAGCTACTTTAGCATTTTTAGAGATAAGGATCAATTGTTGTGTTCTTGAAATCATGATGGCTACCATTGGCTAGTGACAAAAATCCACCATGAGTCATTTCCTCTAAAGAACCCATTGTGGTAGTGAGGTTTAAACAAAGGCAGGTGATGTGTGGGGGAAGTCAAAAGCTAAGGTGCTGATCTGTAGGCCTCATGCACACAAATGGAGGATTAGATTGGGGAAACCCTGACTTGTGTTGTGTTAGGGAAACCCTTACTTGAGAATTCCCATGACAACTCCAGTTGAAATCAGTGTGTGTAAGTGCTCAGGGTGGCTCAACCTAGCTTACAGAGTGTGCCTTCCTTTACACTGCAACAGCCACCCTCAGGAAATGCTGGAATGAGGGAAGGCTGGGTGTCTCAGTGGGGCAGAAATAGCAGCTTATCAACTACAAAGCCACAGCAAATGGATCCTCATGTAGGGCCTGATCTAAAAGCCCATGAAATTCACTGGAGAAACTCCCATCAACTTCATGGGCTTTGGTTCAGACCCATACTGACCACAGTCTTCAGCAGCACTTAGGATGACAATATCTGGATACAGGTGGGTCTAAACTTACAGTTATAAACCATGGTCCTCTATGACTGAGAAGCTGAAGAAGATGCTTCTGAAGGCATCAATTTTTGCATTGAGATACTTCATGTAAAATACATTTGTATTTTCCTGCAGCATTAAAGCCATGGCACTTAGAGTTAACATTTACAAACGTGTCCTTTAAACAAGCCCACCTCCAAAACTCTGTGTTGGCCTGCTGCACTGAGGGCTTCTGCTCTACAACCAGACAGCTGATCACAATGCAGGAAAATGGATCTTGCCAAAGCTGAAAGTGTTCCAAAAAAGGCAGACTCTTTGCAGATTTTAACATAGCTTCTGTTAGGAGACAAATGAAGCCACAGAGCTAGAAAAGTGCTTTTCAAGCCCATCAAAGCAGTTCACAGAACTGGATATTTCCTATAGTCATCACGTTTGCATTAGTTCAATTCCTCTGTCCACGTTTGGCACAAACCCATTTGACACAGTGGCTCGGTTTGCTTTTAGGTCAGCTGCTCCTGACATTTTCCTGGCATTCCAGTGGCTACGGAAAGTTTCTCCAACACTGTGCATATTTATTAAGTCCTCAGGAAAGTTTTGAAGGCTAAACATTGCTGACCCTGGTTTCTGCAGAAGGGATCATAGCAGTGGATGCAGACATCACTAACGACCGCTCTCGTCTGACATAGCGTGGCTTTCGAACTGAAAGGGTGGGCACAGACACACAGTTAGCAACTGCTATCTAGTCATGTCTTCATAATTAATTCATACCTAAACACATCAGCCAATGATCCAAAAGTAGCTATTGTTATTCTGGAATATAGAGAAGAAAATTCGACCGATGACTAAAGATTAAGAAAGCCCACTAATACACCTCTTCTGAAGAAAGCACTTAAGTTACTTATTGAACTGGGTGCTCATTGGATACCAGTGTTTCCATTATTATTTCTATCTTCAGCCTTACAAAGATAAGCCACATATTATTCATGTTTTATGGCTATAGGAACCAAGGCAGAGAGGCTAAGACACTTGCACCCACTCAGGCTCTCAGGATCAGAGCCAAGATTAGAATTCAGGAGTTCCTGGTTCTATTAGATTATATCTCCCTGAAGCCCAGAACAAATTCAGACAAGGGCTTTGTCTACACTGGCACTTCGTCAGCAAAACTTTTATTGTTCAGGGGTGTTAAAAAGCACACGTACACCCCCAAACGACAAAAGTTTTACTGACGAAAAGCGTCAGTGTGAACAGTGCTTTGTCGGCAGGAACGCTCTCCTGCCAACAACGCTGCTGCCGCTCGTGAGGGGTGGAAGTTTTTTGTCGGCAGGAGAGAGCTGGAGAGTTTTTTGTCGGCAGCAGCTACACTGCATGCCTTTTAGTGGCATGGTTGTAGTGGCACAGCCGTGTTGCTAAAAGCCTCGTAGTGTAGCCATAGCCTTAGAGTCAGCATGCTGCCTGCAGGAAGGCCTAAAATTAAGATTGTGGTAACCAAGATTTAAATCTTAATTCTTGCAGCTTAGATTTTAAAATAATCCACATACACCCACACAATGAAAGTAAACAGTTTGGCTTGTTTAAAATCCCCCTCCCCCAACAACATTTTATCCAGTTCCTGGAAGGCTTGATTGGTCTTCCTTTAAAGTCGATATGAGTTTCACCATTATCTTCAGAGTACACAGATCAGACATATAGAGTAGAATTGCAGAGTTCCAAACAGACCGGTCAACCACACACCTCATTTGGAACCAGAAGTGCACAATTAGGCAGCAGCAGAGAAAAAAGAAACAAACAAACAAAACAAACAAACAAGAGCAAATACAGTACAGTACTGTTAAATTACTAAAAAATATAACGTCAATTTTTTTTTTAAACTTCCCTTTAAGGAAACTGTTTCTGTGCTTGTTTCATTTAAATGAAGATGGTTAAAAGCAGCATTTTTTTTCTGCATAGTAAAGTTTCGAAGCTGTATTAAGTCAACGTTCAGTTGTAAACTTTTGAAAGAACCACCATAACGTTTTGTTCAGAGTTACGAACAACCTCCATTCCTGAGGTGTTCGTAACTCTGAGGTTCTACTGTACAGTGTACACTAGTTTTCAGTAGTGTCCTGATTAAATAATTAGATTTACCCTATTAGGCAGTACAAGTTTCTTTGATACCTACATGTGAAATAAGCAAATACAGTTTTGTAGTATTTGTAATGTTACGTATCACTGAATTCGTTTTTGACTTTGCATTGTTTTCAGAAATACTTGAAACTTGAAAGAGTGCTTACTTTTTTATTTGACAAAGAGTGATTGATTTCACCTTCTCCCATGTTTTGAATGGAGAAGTAGCCAATATTCTGTTTCAGACAAGGGCTGTTCTGTTTGTTTCATTAAGCTTTCTTGTTTGCACATCAGCATCACAGATAGCTACATCTTTGAGAATAATATTTGTTAGTGTATTGCTGCTTTTTTTGGTGGCCTCTGAGTCTGCTTTTTTCCTGCAATTCTCAGTAGAGGTTTGTTAAGAATAAATAAAGACATCCCTAGAATGGATTATTTAATCATACACTCAGCACTGCTTGAAAGAATGTGCGTTTAAAAAGAACGAACGAAAGAGGACTGGTTAGATGAGCACCAATCCAGAGAACGGGTTACTGCCTGAATTTTTCATGCTTAATACAGCCTTTCCAAACCCTGCCCCCACCAATTTGCATGTTCCAAACACCATGTAAGTGTAATTTGTTAGAAGAGGTGTGACATGCTTCAATCCAGTGAGCCTGAAAATGAGCCACCCAGGAATCCTCAAGATGTTCCAGCCCTGAAAACATGTCCCATCCTGAATAATTCAGTTTTTGAACACCTCTGAAAACCTGAACCCTCATCCATCTATTTCTAAGCTGTCTATCTCCTAGCTGCCAGAGATACCATTAAGGAAGCAGCACTTCTACTAGATAATGAAGTTGTCCATGTTAATTACTCAAATGACACTAGATTAACAAAAAAGTTAATATTACAGACACTGTCATACTTCTGTCCCCTGAACAGACTTTGTGGTTTGAATTCTGGAGTTTATATATGTCTACTTACTGGGTATTCCTGGCATTTCCACAATGAGATTCAGATTTTTGGGGATATTCCTAGGTAGTTTTGTATTTCTTAACTACAAGCTAACAAGGGGAAAGAAAAAAAAAAAAAGCTACCAGAGCAAGTTGTTGGAGGTGAAAATATTCACAATAAAGTTTAAAGATCCCTCAAACATGGAACAGATCCTTACCTGAAGAAGTAGGTGGAGGTATCATTGATGCCTGCAGAACAGAATAAGGGCCAAGTAAAATATAAAAGATCTTTGCATTTTCTAATATTACAGAAATTAGAAGTGGACACTAAGGTTACAATTATTTTTAATAAGCAAAATGTCCGCACTTGTGCTAAAAGAATAAAATGTAAAAAATATATTTTCTCATTATTAAGGCTGTGTTTACTTTTGCATTTTTCTCAGGACAACAAACTTGTGAGACTCGCTTTATTTTATTAGTTAATTCTGCTTCCAATTTCTCATATACCAGTACAATGCTGCAAAGTTTGGGCGATAGAAACTGCAGGGGAATATCTGGTTTTAAATGGTTCTGATTGAAATTTTAAAAGTACTTCAGGGACAGTTCTTTTTAGTTTAGGTTTTGTAACAGTTTCATTTCTACAAAATGGTAGATTTGGGCCAAAAATTTGACCGGACAGTATCCCTATAAATAATTAACACTATTTGTTTATATCCCTTAGAAGGAATGATTTTACTTACTGTTTCACTGGGCTGCAGAACTGATGCTAAGGGGGAAGGAGAGAGGCCGTTATTGTTCTAGAAGGTTGGAACTGTTTGCTTCAATTGCTTATGTATAGAAGAAATTCTTCACAATGAACAATCTGATAGGCCCAATATCCCAACCAACACTCGAGGGAGAATTCTCCCTCCATTGCTTCGAAGGAGACATCAGTACAAGAGTATTTTGAAATCAGAGCACGTTGCCCAGAAGATGCTTTTGTGCATTAAGGACATAGGATTCTCAAGCTCTCCAGGAAACAGTTACTTCTACAGGGTTAAATCAGTTCTTATTTTGCTCCCTGAGGAGGCCACCGGAGCATCACTTTGCCTTGAAGGAGCTGCCATGGAAGGAAAGCAGTAGAAGCTAGCTGTCAGTGTGTGAAGGCAGCAAATGATGTGGAGAGAGAAGGATATAGGAGTCAGAAGCAGCAGAAGAAACTGGGAGATACTAACCTTTACTGACAACAAAGCAAATAGCCAGGCAAAATGAAATTCAGCCTGGCAGAAGTCCTAAGAGATTCCCTCCAGTGGGCTCTTAACTCTTCTCCCTCAGATAAAAACCTCAGTTTCAACACTGTGACATGTTAGGACAAAAGAGAACTAGTAGCACAAAAAGTGGAAATTCTAGTCTAAATGTTGTTAAACAGCACAAGTTTGGTGACCTGCCAGATTAGATGTCACAGTATGATAGCTCTTGACCCACTTATAAACACCCAAAGGGAGACCTGTGGTACCTAAACCTATTGAAAGAAACTTGTAAGAACAGGTTTCAATTTGTCAGTTTTCATGATACTAACAGTTTCTTTAGCACAAAATAGCTTAGCGTCTAGGTGTCTATTATTGGCACCAAATTCAATGGAACTGTGCTATGCAATTAAGTTTACGTGTGTCACTTTGATCTCATGTTCCTCCTTGCTTGTGTATTGCTCTTATTTACTGATTTGTGTTGAGACTGTCTTGTTTTGAATTGGCTCTGTTAGAAGCTAAATGGAGGTGAGGGGGTATCCAGCTGATCAGTGGATGGATCTGACTAAGAGTAGCTCATTGTTAATCTGGTAGAATCTCTTAAATGGCAGCTATTACATGTGGGGTTGGCAGAGAAGGGGTCGGGACAAGTAGAGAAATATAGATACATTTCTATATTATTTCAAAATTTACTGTGCAGAAGTCAGATACACCATATTTACACACTTGCTCTCTGACCAGGAAAGGTTAGGGTGCAATAATGTACGCAGAATTGTTTTACAAAGATTCTGCAACTGAAGAGAGAGTGTGAAAAATCTAGCTGACTCCATAAAAATTACATATTGGACAAAATTTATACCTGGTATAATTCTACTGGCTTTCATGAGTTACCACAGGGATGAATTCAACTCATTAGATTATAGTTACACAGCTGCATTTCAGATTTACATTTCTTTCCAATATCGTTCTACAAAAGCAGAAACTAAGGTGGGTGGGGGAGAGTTCACAATACAATGAAAGAATTCTGGTCATAAAACAGGTCATTCCTCTGTTTCTGGAGATCCCAAATAACCCCATGTGAAACACAGAGGCAAGTGTAGTGGTTAGAGCAGAGGAATAACCAGGAATCTTTTGACAGGTTTCAGAGCAGCAGCCGTGTTAGTCTGTATTTGCAAAAAGAAAAGGAGTACTTGTGGCACCTTAGAGACTAACCAATTTATTTGAGCATAAGCTTTCATGAGCTACAGCTCACTTCATCGGATGCATTCAGTGGACAATACAGAGGAGAGATTTATATACACAGAGAACATGAAACAATGGGTGTTACTATACACACTGCAACCAGAGTGATAAGGTAAGGTGAGCTATTACCAGCAGGAGAGCGGGGCGGGCGGGGGGTGGGGAATGAATGCATCTGATGAAGTGAGCTGTAGCTCACGAAAGCTTATGCTCAAATACATTTGTTAGTTTCTAAGGTGCCACAAGTCCTCCTTGTTCTTTTTCAGGAATCTTTAGTTCTCTTCCTAATTCTGCTGTTGCCACCTCTTCTTGGGTAAATCCCTTGTCCTTCTGTGGATCAGTTTCCCTATCTGTAAAACTCATATAGGACAACAGTGTTGTGGGGCTTAATAAAACTTTCCAAAGTGTTTGGAGCGCCTTGGATGAAAAATATTATTGTCAAATGCTACAAAAATGCTTCCTGTCCACATAGCATGAGTGTGTACCCCAGATATAGATCATGAGTTTGTACCCCAGATATAGACCATTTAGTACCATCTAGTGTGAAGGGCTGGATTGCTGGACCCTTTGACACCACAAAATAATTTAACTGGTGTTAGTCACTGACGCTGCACAAGAAGCATTCATGCAAAAACGAAACTGAAAATAGATAAATTCTGTATTGCCACAAAAACCATACAGAGTATGCAGAGGAAGTGTTTACTCAGGGCATATGAACATAAGAATGACCATACTGGGTGTGATGCACTCTGTATGATTTTATAAAAGTACGCTGATGAGTGTGAATATAATGTAACTAAAATATGCTTCATGCAAAAGGTCTCTTTTAAGGTATCATGACAAAGCTTATAATCTACTGAGTGTGGTCATCCTGTTTGTATAAATGCATCACTCTTGTATCTGAAACTAGAAATATGAAAAATAACTTTGAGGGCCTATTGTAGTTATGCAAAGTGTGGGCCATTAATGGTGGTTTGGAATCTTGATGGCTCCCATCAACCAGAACAATTGACTGCTCTGTTCGCAGGCAGGCCTTCCTGTGAGTCAGGCTGGGAGCAATGAAGGCCTGGGGTCTCACAGGAAATGTGACCATATCACCTGGTACTGAAAACCATCTTAATTCTGGTGCTTTTCCATTTAGAGGGTGGGGCGGGGGGCACCCAGAGAGACAAAGGATTCCTGCCTTGTACCAAAGCCATATAACAAAGGAGACGGCCATCATGAGGAATCCCCTAGCTACCACCTGAGCTGGAACAAGGGCTGTACCAGGGGAAAGGATTGTGCCCAGACTAGGAAGGTGTCCAGTCTGTGAGAGGTTTCAGAGTAGCAGCCGTGTTAGTCTGTATCTGCAAAAAGAAAAGGAGTACTTGTGGCACCTTAGAGACTAACAAATTTATTGGTTAGTCTCTAAGGTGCCACAAGTACTCCTTTTCTTTTTGCAGTCTGTGAAAGAAATTTATTGAAACATCTCTAATGGTGAGATTTTATCTGTATTCAGTTTTTATTACTGTACTAGATGTAGACTTGCGTGTTTTATTTTATTTTGCTTGGTAATTCACCTTGTTCTGTCTGTTACTACTTGGAGCCACTTAAATCCTACTTTCTGTATTTAATAAAATCACTTTTTACTTATTAATTAAACCAGAGTATGTATTAATATTTAATACTTTTAAAACTGCTCTATGGTCTTTTTAATTTTAAGTGCCAGCAATCTGGTTCCATTCTGGTTTATGTGGAGCCCATCCTTCCTGTACAGGCTCCCACTTTCCCAAAAGTTTCCCCAGTTCCTAATAAATCTTAACCCCCTCCTTCCTACACCATTGTCTCATCCACGCATTGAGATCCTTCAGTTCTGCCTGTCTAACTCGCCCTGCAAGTGGGACTGGAAGCATTTCAGAGAGTGCTACAATAGAGGTCCTGGACTTCAATCTCTTACCTAGCAGCCAAAATTTGGCCTCCAGGACCTCTCTGCTATCCTTCCCTATGTCATTGGTACCTACATGTACCATGACCACCGGCTCCTCCCCCGCACTACACATAAATCTATCTAGAACCCATACCCTTCATCATTTTTGTTGCCCTTCTCTGTACTTCTTCCATTTCTAATAGATCTTTTTTGAGAAGGGTCAACCAGAACTGCATGCAGTGTTCAGTGTATGGGCATAACATGGATTTATAGAGTGATATTATGATATTTATGGTCTTATCTATCCCTTTCCTAACGGTTCCTATCATTGTTAGCTTTTTTGATGGCCACTGCACATTGAGCGGATGTTTCCAGAGAACTAACCACGACTCCAAGCTCTCTTTCTTAAGAGCTAATTTAGACCCCATTATTTTGTATGTATAGTTGGGATTAGGTTTTCCAATGTGCATTACTTTGCATTTACCATCATTGAATTTCATCTGCCATTTTTGTAGCCCAGTCACCCAGTTTTGTGAGATCCCTTTGTAACTGTTCGCAATCTGCTTTGGACTTAACTATCTTGAGTAATTTTGTATCATCTGCAAATGTTCCCACTTCACTGTTTACCGCTTTTTCCAGTTCATTTACACATATGTAGGACTGCACTGGTCCCAATACAGAAGTGCATAGAACAGATTACAATATGTATATTAAAAATAATGTGGAACATGGAACTCTAAAACATATGGAAAAGGTTTTGGCCTTCTCTCAAATTCCCAGCTAAACTGTAAATAAATGATGAAACAGAGAATGACTAAGAAACACTTTACCTTTGTTTCTTCTGTAGAACATATTTGGAAGTTTATTGGCACGTTTGAGGTAGAAGAATGAAGCCACAGACAGTATCAGGAATAAACTGATGAAGAATGTCCCTAAAATGAGAGAGGCGGCCACTTCTGGGCCCCCTGTGAAACCAGAAGAAATAGCCTATTATTTACTAGAAACCCTTATGATACAAGGGGCAAAGGGATTTATTCTCCCATCAGTGCTATAGAGAATACAGAATAAACTTCCTTACATTTAGATGAGAGAAGAACATTCCTTTTGTGTATCAAAATATCAGACAGAAAACCTCATCAAAATTGTCAGGAAAAATCCTCCAACACTAATTTTGCTGTGTTTTAGTCTCTACCTACACTATTTTAATTCTATGTTTTCCTCAAGATAGCCACAGATTTTTGTGCCAAGTGTTTCCTTCTTTATCCTTTTCAAACTTGGTGTTGCCAGGCATTGAACAAAAGTGGATTAGTAACCAAAATAATAAGAACGCTTAAAGTAAAGTTAAATTGCCCAATACAGGATGGAGTCAGGCCATTGGTCATTAAATCCGGTATTCTGCCTTCAAAATGGCCTATTTGTAATGCCTCAAAGGGAAGTTAGACACTAGCAAAAAAATTTCTCCAAAATATTTGCTCAATTTGCTTAACATATTTTGTTTAAGGTCATGATCACATGAGGTGGCCTAGATTTATTTTATGAAGCAAAGGAATGCTGAAATTCTTCTGTTCAGGACAGAGAACGAGCAGATACACCACATCTCTGGTATTTACAGTAAATGGAATACAAAGACTTTACCTCAGTTTAAATTCTGGCTTCATTCTGTTTTTAATTTGCTTCATTCAGGATCAGGGACAAAAGATGTTTAATGAGATTTTGAACACTTGGCATAGTGAAATTTTTAGTATAACACTACATAGGTTGTCTTAAGTTCCCAAAGCTATTCCCTAGATCTTGCAATTCCTTTTTTTTTTTAAAGCTATATATTAGTCCTCAGTTTCCCTGGGCAGAATAGCTCCTCTTCTTTACCATGTGGGTACAAGTTTCACGGGGCCGGTTGCAAAGGCGATTTACCTCTGTTACATCACATGTAGTACAAAAGGAAATAAGCAGCATTTGTTTTATACTCATCATAAACTAGAACTTGATTGAGAAACCAGGAATCATGAGGCTCCTATCAATACCTGTTTCAGCTTACTCACATCCAAGAGCCCCCACTCCCCTTCTGTGCAGGTCATAAGATAACACAACTGGGCCTCTCTGGAGGGTTCTGCCAGAGAAGTACAGGGATACAATAGCAAGTGGTGCTGCAGGTCAAGATTTACGTGCACTGGCAGAGCTGTCTCAGAGGCGCTTTTATAGCGTCCAACTGTACATGAATCTTGTTTATGACTATACTATTTACCCTCTCACTTCAAGAGCATTCACATTATATGCCATCATGTGCCAGCAATGCCCCTCTGCCATGTACATTGGCCAAACTGGACAGTCTCTACGCAAAAGAATAAATGGACACAAATCAGACATCAGGAATCATAACATTCAAAAACTGGTAGGAGAACACTTCAACTTCTCTGGCCACTCAGTAACAGACTTAAAGGTGGCAATTTTGCAACAGAAAAGCTTCAGAAACAGACTCCAACGAGAAACTGCTGAGCTTGAATTAATATGCAAACTAGATGCCATTAACTTGGGTTTGAATAAAGACTGGGACTGGCTGGGTCATTACACATATTGAATCTATTTCCCCATGTTAAGTATCCTCACACCTTCTTGTCAACTGTCTAAATGGGCCATCTTGATTATCACTACGAAAGTTTTTTTCCCCTGCTGATAATAGCTCATCTTAATTAATTAGCTTCTTACGCCACCTTTTCATGTTCTCTGTATCTGTGTGTATGTATGGATATATACATCTTCTTACTAGATGTTCCATTCTATGCATCTGATGAAGTGGGCTGTAGCCCATGAAAGCTTATGCTCAAATAAATTTGTTAGTCTCTAAGGTGCCACAAGTACTCCTGTTCTTTTCACATTAAGTAGTTATACTAGATACTGTTCACCGAGTCACCTTGTCTGGGATCCTACCTCCAGTAGTGGTCCATACTTCAGCAATCTAATTATTTTCAATTCATATTTGCTTGCAGTACAAGTGAAACAATACATGTAAGGAGTCAAGTTGAAGTGACTGGTGCAGTTTACAACCAGCTCCAGAAACAAAAAGTTTCAAGCCCTAGAAGAGCCAGTCAAACTCATCAGGTATCAGATCTAATTAGAATTGACAACTGGCATACCAAAAAGATCCCACAACACTTGTTGCAGCATCAGGTTTAAAAATCAGCTGGCAAGTAACTGGCATAACTGTTTCTCTCTGAGCAAACTGCTTCATGACCAAACACCATCCTGCAAAAGAAGTGGTTATCTCAAAATCTGGCTTTTTAAAAAAAAAAGAATAAAACCTCCTACAGTCTGGAATAATTAAACACTCTAAAATGGCTACTATGCTTAAAAATATGGGAGAAAACATCTTACTGAGATTGTATCCAACGCTATGCTGTCAAGCAGGTACAGGTGACAACAGGAAAAGCTTTAGAGTGGCTACCCCCCAATACAAGACAATTCCATTTACTTACCTATATTCTGTAGAAAGGGGGTTACGGTACTTATATTCATTTGCAAATTCATTCCTCTGGTACCAGCTACATGGGGAAAAATGCATTTTTATGAAGCGTTAAATTCAGAGCAGATTTAGTAAAGGTTTTGAGTGACATAAGCCATCATATCATATTTGATGCCTGGTTTCTCTCATGCGATAACAGCCCCTCTACCACTTCCCAGGAGAGATAAAGAAGAGGAGTGTGATCACCCTCTTCTGGCAAAAGTGTTTATTACTGCATTGCCCTTACAGGAAGCATCTCAAGCTCTTCTGCTAATTTTGCTAAATAATTTATTAATTAAATGGAATGGACTGCTCATGGAGAACAAAAATGAGAAATGGGGCCTCTTACATATGGGATAGTGCAGTCCAGCTTCCTGAATAAAAGGGCTATTTGAGGTCTGAAGGAGTCCTCAGTATGTGCCTACGGCAAATGCCTGTTTCTGAAAATAGTGAATAAATCATTCAAGAAATTCAATGTTAATTATTTGTCTAATGCAAATTTGTTTTTGTTTTTTTTAAATATTTTGGTATTTGTTTAAATTGTGCATGTTACAGATACTGAGAGTTCTTAAAAGCCACAGAAAGATATAGTTTGGACATTGCATTTGGTTGTAAAGATCAGATATTCTACTGTGTAAACAAACAGTGTCTAAAGGAGATTTAGGAGACAAAAGATTAAAGATTACGGGATGCTGTGCCTCACACTGCTCTACAGCAGTCTTTGCTGGTTGATTTCAGGAAAGTTCTGATGGGTTTCGAAGGGTTTGTCACCCAAAGCTATTCAGGTACAGCAGGGCCTCTGAGAATGATGGAGATTTCAGAGAAGAAAAATTAGGAATGGAAATCATCAGAATCTCTTACGGGACAGTCTTGGTTGAGCTGAATGTGTACAAAGAGACCCCGGTGCAAAAATAAAATAAATAAATAAATAAAAAATTCAGGACCAGAGGATGGCAGATGACTTACTATTTCTACAATCGGTCAGATTGTAAGTTGACACAACAGGAGTGGTTTCATTCTTGCATTTAATGCAACTGCTACTCCCATCCTCATTCCACTCTCTGTAACAACCTGCACAAGAACAAAATGTACACTGAGCTTGAAATGGCATGAGAAATGTCAGGAACATCCTTCTAGTCTCCAGAATCAAGCATCTGAGAACACAGGCTTCCTGCATGGAATGTCTCTTGCTTACTATCATACTACACCCAAAAAAAAAAGAGCTTTAATTTCTAATGTGCCTGCTGCAACAAGGAAACAAGGTGTTATCCCACATATAAAGGACATTAAGGAGAAATCAGTTATAAGCAAGCACATGCTAGGAGGTTATTTTCATGTAGCTCCATTCACCATTTAGTTTTTTAAATTATGAAAAATAGGAAAATTGTACCAATCCCCCCATGCCATCCCTTAAAAACTACCAGAAAAGAAGGAACCTCCCTGCTTATATTTTTCCTGCACCCTCCGGGTCCCCATGCTGCTAAAGTAAGATTTAAGACTATGTCTGTGTATGATATCACAAGTTAAGGTAGAGAGAGAGGCATAAAGATGCTAAGAACCAGTAAAGGAGCTCCTGAATCAGGATATATTGGACTCAACCCAGTCAGTCACTTGATGGCTAGTAACGAACAATATGAAGGTGGCCCATAATACAGTATTTTTCTATTGCCCAAACTTCTTTGGTATTGTACAGTTTGCATCAATTTAGAAGGACTCAATTCTGTTTAAACTATTCCATGACAGGTAAGTGGGGTCTTTTATATCAGCCATCCTACCACAGGGTTGAAAACTGATTAAAACTTGTGTCTTGACTGATGTCTTCTGTCTCTCATTTTATGTTTAAATGCACAAGTTTCTATCTTTGATAAGATAGGAAAAAAAGTTAAGGCACGTCTTCAACACCAATTTTATTTAATAGAATAAAGCAGTAGTGGCTTCATTCTGTGTGTCTTATGACTTAGGAGCCTGATTATTAGAAGGATATTCCTGCTAGATCATGCTACAGTCTAGATACTAAAGCGAAAACTCACTATGTAGGCTAAAATCCAGTCCTCCACAGCCTTTGGCCAAACTGGGATCAATTATTCCATAAAGCACACTATTAGTAGAGCACTGATTGGAAAACAGCTCTGCTGGTAGGTTTTCCTCCGAGGGAAGCTGCACATTTGATGCCCTTAGTAATAAATTACACCTGACAGTTATTTTAAACACGAAACATACCCACTGTAAGGGCAAAGCCTTTCTATAGTAAAGAAGAAGAAAGCAACGAAGTACTTTATCTGACACCAAATATTCAGATAGTTTAACATTTTATAGCATGATGCAAAAAGATATGAATCTATAAGACTTATGGACAACAGTTTGTGCCACATCTCAGATCATTTAAGAACAGAAATGAATGTAATAATCATGTAATGTTTAAGTAACTGAGCAGCAAAACATTTAGCTTAGAAAAATAACGAACCTTAAGATACCTTTTAATATCTAATGTGAAGAAAAGACAGAACCCACTGTTTTAGTCATAAGAAAGAAAAAATGTGATTTTCAATTCTTTAGTTCTTCAGAGAATCAGTAATATTGAAGCCTATATGTTCTCTTACTGATCTTGAATCTAGAAGAGTTTGGTTATTTTTTTAAAGCTTTCCACTTCACCTTAAACAAAGGTGGGTTTTTACAAACGTTAGATCATCTTTTCTCCTGGCATTGTTGGAGAATGATAAAAGGAGGTAGGAAATCAACTAATATTTCTCTGAAAGTCTGCTTTAAGTGGCACAAAAGGGAACCCACATCATTTCCTGGCAATAAGAGATAGTACATTTGCATCATATTAGCCAAGGCTTAAGTCTTTCTTCCTTCCCCCTTAGCTGTATATTACTGTATTTTTGCATCACATGTGTTTGTAAATATTAATTTATAGTACACCTAGCATCATACCACTTTATGCTATGTGAAAACTGAAAAACAAGTTCAGCAATGCCAGGCTACTATCCTCCCCATGTGAGCATACAGTTTCCATGAGAGTTACACGTGTTCATACAGAGAACATTCCTCAAGATGCATGTGTACAGTAAGTTTTCTTTCCGTCCCTAATTAATTAGCTTCTGTGATTTGCCACTGGCTACCAAAAAATGCTCTGGGAAATTTCTCTTGGACAAAGACACTACCTGGACTGCACTGGTTAGTGACTGGACAGGTGCTGTTAGCATCCAATACATCCATACAGCATTCTGGCTGTGAAACCTAAAAAGAAAACATTACAGCACATTTCCCACAGCTCTTGGCTTTATTAAAAACACAGCTCAATCTTACCCAATACATACTAATGAAAAAGGAACAAATTACAGTATCAATGAACACTTCATTGTCAATTTTTAATAATCAGCAGTAGAGGATACAGAACAGGTTGGATTACATCAATGAGATCATTTTGACCAGTCAGCAACTGCCCAAATTAGGGCTTTGCGAACAAATGTAAAAGAAGGTACATGTCCGTGTTGATTTTGGATGGGACCTCATAGAACCACTTTGTAAAAGCACTTGCCAACTTTTCTAGAACAATGTACAGTTCATCTCCTTGGACTGAATCTCACTCTCCTGAGGTAAAACCCTGGAGAAGGCAATTTCAGCGTGGTTGCCGTAACAGATTTTCCCTAATCATTGTCTTTGCCCCTTACAGAACAGGCCATAGGACCACTCAAAAAGCTGCAGATTCCAGGGGGGCAGGAGGCCAGGATCATCCATGGTGAGGGTCTGTGCTTCAGAGCAGCTCTGACTCCTGGTGGCCCCAGGGACTCCCCTGGGACACAGCTGTCCCAGAAACCCTCTGCGAAAGAGAATCCTCACCAGAAAGGGGGCTCCATAGTAAATGTGCGGGACGATGCATGTCTACCTTATCTCACTTAGTCCTCATTGCTTTCGCTTGTACAGATCTTAGACTAGCAGAGAGAGCACTCTGTGGGATCTAGGGGGACTGCTGCAGAGGCAGCTAAGCTAGGTCTCCTCTGTGCACAGATCGGAGGGTCCTCATTCCTCCCCCATACTCCAAAGTGAGGATAAGGCTGATTTTTTATTAAACTTCACATTTGCATTGGAGTTTTCTAATTTCATAGAGCACCTTTAGAAAAGGGAGCTTTGCGTTAATATTGTAGGTGAAAAACATAATGCATGTCAGAATCATGGTAAAAGCTAATCTCATGTGAAACAGCGCACTGACTAAAACTGCTCTCTTTTTGATGTTTATATGCAGTGACAGGAGAACTCCGTTATAAAAAAATAAACTCTCTCAATGTTAGGATGTCAGTACTATAAAGTGAAAGCACTCCTTAGCGCACTTCATATTCATGTAAACAAGCCAAATACCAGATGCCAAATTTTAAAAATAAAAATGTGTGGTTTTGCAAGACAGATAGTAGTATCATAACTCCTCCCTTATAGAAAAGCCATTCTTTCTCTGGATATTCATGTTGCAATGCAGGAGAGTGTCATTTAAGCTACACAATTTCTTCCTCATAGGGCTAAAAAAAAATGTTCTGAAACAATATGGGCTAGTGGACTGAGCACAGAGCTGGGAGCCAGGAACTTTGCAGCTGTATTAAATCTGATTTTTTTCTCAAAAATACCAAGCTGTTCAAGTCTCAAAACTCTCAGATGCACTGAGCTTGGTGAAAAGTAGCACAAGATCAGGCTAGTATCCAAGCATATGACTAAAGGGTCAAAGTCAGTCTAAGCCAACCCAGCATAGTATTTGTTATTACATGTAGTCATCAATTAATCAAGCAAGTGATGAGGTTCAAGGATATCAGGAAGAGTGTATGATTCATCCCTGACCTGGTTGAGATAATCACACTTGTAATGACTGCGGCAGACTTCAAGTTAGTGGAGTGTGGGAGGGGAAGTCAGGGAACAGGAAAGAACCAGAAAGGCTCACAGTCAATGAGAAAATAGGCAGCTTGGTACATACAAAGGCTTGTAGGTCAAACTGTCCTGGAGACAGGTTATAAATTTCTGCTGATTCACTGTGCAATAGGCAGCAGCAGTTTCCTGTAAGCTCGGGCAGCTTTTTAAAGCTGATTTTAGGTTTCCATATTTTGGGCTACTTTTGTAGTGCCAAGCAGCTAGAAAGATTAAAAGCTTTTCAAATCATGATTATCTATGTTTTTCAGAGTGTGATCAGCTGCATGTCTTCTAGCCAGTGGGTTTGTGTCAGGGTGGGGGGGGCAAAGCTTTGACAGGCAGTCTTCAGAGCAAGTTCCCCTCACTAGTTGCCAAATTGTCTAGACAGAGTATCCAATCAATACTGCAATACTGAGCGCTAGATCTTCATTCCTGTTGGGAATGATTTGCTCCGTCTACCTATCATATTGATCATTGGCAGCAAACGCTGCTTGGAGAAAGGAAAAGCTGATATTAATGTTTACAGGCAAGTTCTGGGTGTGCTGCTTTTCCTGTGATCAGAAAATCTTCTATAAACAACATTTTAAGGGGGAAAACCCCCACTTCCTTCCTAAGAGAATTTAGCATATAAACAGGCAATTTTAACTCCATTTCATTCATAGCAGAATGAAACTTCATGCAGAGCTATGACATATAATACATACCAAACTTTCAGTGGATTTGCTTGTAACTTCAGCTATGAGTCTAGTTAGGAGAAGGACATATGACATTGCCATGCCCAGGAATGAGAAATGTCTAAATAAAAAGAGAGAGAATGGAACACTATATTAAGGACAAAGAAGGTAGAATCTCTCTCTCTCTCTCTGTCTGCATCCAAAACAAACTTCTGCTGAAATGTTAATTTTAACTGAACACAAAGGCTTTTACATTCAGCATCTCACAGGAGAAAGACTTACCTTGTTTAAAGGTACAAATTTGAGACACTCAGAATTTTCACTTCAGCTGCAGAGGGGCAGGTTTCTGGTTATGGCAGACTGTGTGGTTGCTAGGAAACAAGGAGCCTTATCAGTCTGTTCCAAACAGTGCTATGCAGAGACTATTCCACACCCATGATCTAAAAATCAATGGGATTGTAATACGAACAGTTACTGCCTGGCACCATCACTGATAAACCTGCCCACAACAAAAACCGACTCCTCTGGCTGCAGCACTGAACTGCAAAAGGATTGGTATCAGGATACAGAGTAACAGCTCTTCAGAAAGTTAATGCCATAGTTATTCTCCCCAGAACAGAGACCTGAAGTCTTAATAAAGTTTGCAAGTTAAGATGCAACATTACTGAATTCAAACAGAAGTTTAGCTAGTCAGGATTTCTGGCTGCAATAATTTAAAATTAGATTATTTTGAAACTATCTCCATATAAAGCAGAATGTAGTTTTTCAAACTATTGTTACATATATGTGTCTTCTCTTCCCCACTTTTTCCAGCCAGGCCCAAAAAGACCCCAATGGAAGTCAATCCCCTTCTCCCAGTCCTAATAAAGTTTAGCTAACCAAAAACGTAACCTCAACTCCTTGATCTGACTGTGCTGTTCAAACACTTGCTGTGTTATCACCATGTTATCGAAACACACTACAAGCTGTAGCTCACGAAAGCTCATGCTCTAATAAATTGGTTAGTCTCTAAGGTGCCACAAGTCCTCCTTTTCTTTTTGCGAATACAGACTAACACGGCTGTTACTCTGATACAAGCAATAAAGTGTGTGGTAGCCAGACCCATTTTCCTCTGAAATACTATGGAACAAAAAACAAAAAAACTTTCAAACCTTACTTACCTGCAGGGAAAGTATTTCAGAGGAAACATGAAAGACCTCCTGATTGAAGTTTAATAAGAAGAAAAAGTTAGAAATGGGGGACTGCAGGCTGAGAGCTCCAGATGAGCCTTCAGTATCATTTAATAAACCGAAAGTAGTTATTGAAGTGCTGTGGCATAAAAAGGATCCTGTGGGTGAATTTTAAAATAATTTATGATATTACCAAACTACTGAGAGTCACGGTAATGCAACGTTGACCAATTATATAAAAAAAAAAAAAAAAGGTAAAGGAACCCACATAGACCATGTTAGACAAATTTGACTTCTGTATTAAGAGAAAACATCCTTAAATCTTAACTTTCGTAAGTCTTTCTGTTAAAACCAACAGATAAACTAGTCAGACATACTTCTTGTCCCTAACTCCAAAAATTGGACCAATAGGTTTGGTGGTCTTGGCTGGAAAAGGGTCCACCCCTCACCGTGACCACTACTATAATTAGCCCCCTTCACAGCTCTTTCAAGCCTAGAGACTGAGGACTTGAATGGGCTATGGAGATCACGCTTCTCTCTTCCTCCTAGAAGAGGTCCCTCCAGCCAGGGATAATTTAAGCACACAAGCAGAGCAAATGGAGAAAAGACTACACTGCATGATACCTCGTACCTTGGACATCAAAGAATGTCAAGTCTCCAGTGAAAAAAAAAAGGAGTACTTGTGGCACCTTAGAGACTAACAAATTTATTTGAGCATAAGCTTTCGTGAGCTACAGCTCACTTCATCGGATGCATTCAGTGGAAAATACAGTGGGGAGATTTATATACACAGAGAACATGAAACAATGGGTGTTACCATACACACTGTAACCAGAGTGATCACTTAAGGTGAGTTATTACCAGCAGGAGAGTGGGGCGGGGGGAACCTTTTGTAGTGATAATCAAGGTGGGTCATTTCCAGCAGTTGACAAGAACGTCTGAGGAACTGTGGGGATTGGGGGGGGGGGCAGGGGGGTGATAAACATGGGGAAATAGTTTTACTTTGTGTAATGACCCATCCACTCCCAGTCTCTATTCAAGCCTAAGTTAATTGTATCCAGTTTGCAAATTAATTCCAATTCACCAGTCTCTCGTTGGAGTCTGCTTTTGAAGTTTTTTTGTTGAAGTATTGCAACTTTTAGGTCTGTAATCGAGTGACCAGAGAGATTGAAGTGCTCTCCAACTGGTTTTTGAATGTTCTAATTCTTGACGTCTGATTTGTGTCCATTTATTCTTTTATGAAGAGACTGTCCAGTTTGACCAACGTACATGGCAGAGGGGCATTGCTGGCACATGATGGCATATATCACATTGGTAGATGTGCAGGTGAACGAGCCTCTGATATTGTGGGCTGATGTGATTAGGCCCTATGATGGTGTTCCCTGAATAGATATGTGGACACAGTTGGCAACGGGCTTTGTTGCAAGGATAGGTTCCTGGGTTAGTGGTTCTGTTGTGTGGTGTGTGGTTGCTGGTGAGTATTTGCTTCAGGTTGGGGGGCTTTCTGTAAGCAAGGACTGGCCTGTCTCCCAAGATCTGTGAGAGTGATGGGTCATCCTTCAGGACAGGTTGTAGATCCTTGATGATGCATTGGAGAGGTTTTAGTTGGGGGCTGAAGGTGATGGCTAGTGGCGTCAATTCAACAACCTCACCAATTCCATTAGTTCAAATTTAAATTTACACACATGAATAAAGTGACACCACTGCCAAATGAGAAGCAGTCAGTTCAAGTTCATTATGTACTTGGCACTATCTGACACTGATAATTGAAGACTCCAGGAAAAGATTGAGCTCTTGATTAGATTTGCTATTACTGATGCAGATTACAGTATTTGGAGACAAAGTGTATATATCCCCCATGAACAAAATGGTTCTCCAAAATGAGACATTTATAATAGAGAATTAATGAACCTCGGGAATGATAATCACACATATCTTGCTCCTATGTTATAAAGAGCATACTGAATGCACTGCATTTGGAAGGGAGATCTTTGGGTCACCTCAAACTATACAATGGGCTATTGAAGGGAGATACTTCAGAAGAAAAAGTGCATCTGAAAGGACTGGAAAAGATTCAGATTTGGAGATTATAAAATTGGACATCTTTAGGGCAGGATGGAAACAAATTTGTAATTCACAAATAGGTCCCTAAACCACTTGTGAAAACAAGGTATATTATTCAACAGCATATTTGAAACCTCAATCGCTAGTTTTAATCAAAACCTCAATTATCAACATTCTTCTGAGATTACTTAAGGAGACAGCTTGTCTAGAGATTAGAGCATAGAAACAGGTGCCAACAAATCCTGAATGATAATATTGCCTCTGCCACTTATTTCTTGTACAGCTTTGGGCAAGACACTCAATTCCTTTCCCTCCCCAATTTACACATTTGTAAATAGAGATCACACTTACCTACCCTCATAAGGGTGTTCTGAATATTAATCTTTGTTTGGGATTATCAAAATGTAAAATGGTTATATAAATGCTAAGAATAATTCTACTTTGAGTATGTAGATGCAGCTTTGTTTCAAGTATAAAACCTTTTAATAAGACTCCATAGGATTTAGTTTAATGTCCTCTTACTGTGACAAGAGTCTAGAAATTCAATCGTACCGGTGAAAAAACAAAATAAAGTACACTAATACTATAGATGAAATGCATCCAGTGGTCATGTCTGAGTGACAAAATTCCCCTCTAGTAAGAAAATGCAATAATATAGATTACACTGGTTTTAATCACAAGACAAGGGTGAACATTTCAAAATGACCTACCTTGTGGAAAATATTCCAGTTTAAAATAGCCTATGTTTTCCATGTTTTTATAGTAAACAAAAAGTTTTAAAACCTTTGCTCGTAACTCACAGAGCAATTGACAAACAAGATCCAAAAATGTCATAACATAAAAAAAAATTGTTTGGTCTATTGCCCAGATCATTACCAAAATCAAATCCAGATTCCTTGTGGCCTTTAAGGAAGCATGTTGACTAGAATTTTCTGGTGGTAGTAGACCCGTTTCTCATTTTTAAACACTTGACTCAAAAATATATTCATCACATGGAGTACTTATAGAGCTACATACAAGGGACACAAGCACTTTAGGCCACATTTTCAGCTGCTATAAACAGGCACAGGGAGACAACACTACTCTTGATACTTTTCAAGGCAGTTCAACACTGCAATCAATTCCATATCTTTAAAAAGCTTTTGTTGACGGTGTGTATAGCTTTAATATTTTTTGAGTTTCATTAATACATCCAACTCTCAGAGACAGAATTTGTCTTATCTTCTATACCTCATGCTCCTCAAAAAGGTAAATATTGCCTCTTTGATTATATATGACTTCCATTGAGAAAATGTCCTCAGCTGTTATAGCCAGATGCTGATCAATTTTTCATCATTTTGGACTCTACACACAAATGTCTGTCAATACCTGCTTCATTAGTATACTAAAGTTAAATATCGAAGAGAGAGGAGAAAACTATTTAAATAAGTATTTTCCTGTCATCTAAATATATTTATCTTTCAGGAAAGAAAAATGTAATATCTTCCGCACAAGAAAACATCAGTAACTAGATGCTTTCAGAATGACTGGTACTTATTCTTGTTGGACACAAGTTTATGGTATAGGCTCCACACACCTCTTGTATTTCAGGGATGGAAATATATTAGAGTACTAATCAACAATGAGACAATTACATTTATGGACAGCTACTTGTTCACAGCTGCTAACGATTGTACTGAACTAGAACATCTCCCCTGCAGCTGTTCCAGCAGAAATAGGACATTGGATAAAAATGCCTTTGAATCTTTCCAGTGAATTGATCTTTCTCCCTCTCAAACTATAAAGGCATCTTTTATATTTTATTTGAACCAATATTTGCTCATAGAAATATCTATTAGCAAATAAATGCAGAAGAGTGGAAACTTGTATATATATTAAGAATACTTGATTGGATTAGGCATAGGACATTCAGTGAAGCGATGCTGGTAACATCATATATTTTGTTTAAATGAAAAATAACGCTCATGAAAGGAGTCAGACAGAATTAGAAACTCAAATTTGTTATTAATAAATCAGGTGAAACATATGAAAGTTCTTAAGCTTTGCTGCAAGTGTTTAGGTACCTTGTGCAAAGACAGCTTCTAGTAGTTCATTCTCCATGATAATCAAAGTGCAAGACAGCCAAATAGGGCACTGACTTTGATGGTAGTTTGTGCCGCGGACATCCATCCACAAGAAAATAAATCAAGACCATGTAATTAATTTTACATGGGCCTTTAGCTATCAAATACTAATGGGCTTATTACTAACACCATGGCCAGCACTTTAACTAGAGGGAAAAGTTACTGCATCCCCTATGCCAGTGGTTCCCAAACTTGGGACACCGCTTGCTCAGGGAAAGTCCCTGGCGGGCCGGGCCGGTTTGTTTAACCTGCTGCGTCCGCAGGTTCGGCCAAATCGCAGCTCCCACTGGCCATGGTTCGCCGCTGCAGGCCAGTGCAGTACCGGCTGCCGCTTCCTGCAGCCCCCATTGGCCTGGAGCAGCGAACCTTGGCCACTGGGAGCCACGATCGGCCGAACCTGCGGACACGGCAGGTAACACAAACCGGCCCGGCCCACCAGGGGCTTTCCCCGAACGAGTGGTGTCCCAAGTTTGGGAAACACTGCCCTATGCAATCAGAAATGTAATACTGTTAACTTTAGAATGACATTATAACAGGAGGAGATAGCTTATTCAGAATATAATGCATAATGAAACAAATTACAAGCAAATTAAGAAAACAGTTCTCTGGTGAGTACTACATTTGGCAGGGCTTTCACTTTCGGTTTAAAAAAAAAAAAAGGACTCACAAACTGGAGCCCAGACTAAAAGTATTTATACCGTAAGTGCCAACATCCTTTATTTTGAAAACACAGATATTACAATTAAACAGTAGTAAGGTTAAGATTCTGTCACAGGTATTTTTAGGAAAAGTCAGGGACAGGTCGCAGGCAATAAGCAAAAATTCATGGAAGCCTGTGACCAGTCCCTGACTTTTCCTAAAAATACCCGGGGGGGGAGGGGACAAGAGGGGAGGCAAACAGAGTGCTGCCGGCCTTTGCAGCTGCTCCAGCCCTCCCACTGCTCCCATGGCAGGGGCTGACCACTGCTGCTCCAGCCCCCAGGGGGCTGACCCAACCCCGGCTGCTGCTCCGGCGGGCCCAGTGCTGACCTCTGGTCAGTTGTTTGGCAGCCCCAGGGCTGACCACCGGCCAACTGTTGCAGGGGCTGGTCAGCTGTTTCAGTGGCCCTGGGGTTGACTGGGCAGCCACTGCTCTGGTAGCCCCAGCGCTGACCACCGGCTAGCTCTTCCAGCGGCCGCTGCTCTGGCTCTGTCCCAGAAGAAGTCCCGGAGGTCCCAGAAAGCCATGGAATCCATGACCTCAATGACAGAATCATATCCTTAAACGTTAGATACTTCCTATCATAAAATGCTAAAAATGAAAACTAAAACCTTAAGTTATTGTCAGCTCTGATCTCACGTGCTCGAATAGGCATAAGCTACATTCTTTACATTTTTACACAGCAGTATTTATTTGGTTCTTGTAGCCTGACAACCAGAAAATTATCCCTTTCCTGGATGCAGGGGTGCTTCTATAATTTAACGTTTATTAAAAATAACAAAACTTAATTTAAGGATAGTCATCAGTTATACTAGCTCAGGTGCATTTTTAGCAGAATCATAGGACTGGAAGGGACCTCAAGAGGTCATCTAGTCCAGTCCCCTGCACTCACGGCAGGACTAAGTATTATGAAAGAATTGTATCCACAAGTTTGTTTGCTTTTTTCCCAGATACAGGCCAAACAAAACAAAAAAAGAAAGAAAAAGGAAGGGAGTGGGTGGTAAAAATTTGGTGCATACATTTCAGGTGGATTCAGTCTGTGGTTATCAGATAAAATTTCAAAATCTTATCATCTCCATTCTGCTGCCAAATGCATTTTTAGTTCTGAAGTGACCTTTAGTTGCTCATAACTGTCAGGATATCATACAGGCAAAATAAATTAGATCCCAGTTTCATAAACCACATACTTGGCAAAGGCCAAAAAATTCTCACTTACCAAATTTTTCAGAGTTTCATACTGAAGTACTGGATCTTCCACAAACACTTTTTATTCAGGAAGGAGGAATTTAACATGGTGTACTGCTAGGTTCTCATTCATACCTCAAATACATGTAGCAAGACACCTACACAGTAGAAGGACAGACAATTATTTGGGCCATGCTTATCACAATCCCTTACAAAGGAAAGCTTAAAAAAAAAAAAAAGACGACTTGTTTTTCCAGATCCTCTTACCTGTTTTTCCTGCTCTCCTAACAAATACCCATGATAAGTTTCAGAGTAACAGCCGTGTTAGTCTGTATTCGCAAAAAGAAAAGGAGTACTTGTGGCACCTTAGAAACTAACCAATTTATTTGAGCATGAGCTTTCGTGAGCTTCATCCGATGAAGTGAGCTGTAGCTCACGAAAGCTCATGCTCAAATAAATTGGTTAGTCTCTAAGGTGCCACAAGTACTCCTTTTCTTTTTACCCATGATAAGGACAGTGCTAGTTTAGTTGGGACCGACCGAATTGACCTAAGTACATTTGAGGCCTCCTGCAAGCATTGAAACAGACCCTCATGCCATCTACAAGAGTGCAAAGTTACACTCACTTTAAGCCTTGTTTCTACTGCAAGGGAGTTACATGATTCGAACATGCGTAAAGCAGCCACTGGGTGACTCAAAACTGCCATCATTGTTCAGTCAGCCAGAAGTTTCCAATAACTGCTTCTACAATGACAATTGTTACAGATACCTTCAATGTTTGATGAGAGAAATTAATGTTGGCAGGGTTTTGTTGCCAAAGTATAGTTACATACTCCAGTTACAGGTGCTTTAGAAATGCCTTTAGATACTTACTAAGCCTGATCTTGTGCAATTAAAGAGATTAAACTGGCAAACACACTTTAAAAAGTACTTCCTGAAAACAAAACCTAAAATCCAGGACTGCCAAACTATGATCAGAAAAAAACCCCACTTTTTCAAATTAAGAATACATTACAAAAATTCTGTCATTGGAGAGAGATTCTGTACTGTCAAATCAGTCTAAAAATGTGGCATTTCCTTGTCTTGGTAGAGGTCTGGATTTTATATAATTTATTTGTAAGGATTGGGAAGAAAAGAGAGATTTCTATTTCCTTGGCTTCCCCTGACATACCAAAATGCTGCAACCACTCCCCAAGTTAAAATGTACAGTAGCTTCTTTGCCAGGGAATGTATTCTCCACACCCCCTATTTTTCTGTGGTTCACATTGCTTGCTAAATATATTACAACAAACTATTTTCTGTCTGCAGCTTTGAAACCTTTGCGCAACTTCCCCTTCCCATTGCAGGAATTTCACTAATTACTAGTGTTAAGACAGGCATTTGTTTTTAATCAAGGTTTTGGGTTTTTTTTAGAAGATCCTAAGATGTATCATTTTTGCGGTGCCTGTTTTAATGCCAAATTTTAAGTCACATTCAAACTTAGTTTACTTTTTAAGCCTTCCTCATTCTGAAGCCCAGTAAATGAAACCCAAAAACGTGAGCCTACCACCCTCAGAAAGGTGGGTGTATTGAGGGGGTTACTGGACAAGGCACTGGAGCCATTTGAATCCCAAATATCTGTCCCCCTTAAAAAAGGTGAGTATATGGGGGGGCGGGGGGTTACAAGAAGAGACACTGGGGCATTTCTCCTCCTCACGCCTCATCCCACCGAAGTAAAAAAGGGACATTAGTCATTCCCCATCCTTTTGTTGCCCCCCCAAGTATGGAAGATGGCGGGGGGGGGCGGCCTTCTCGCCGACTTGTCCCCCACAAAATATGGGGGCTTTGGCCTCTCCCCCAACTGCAGAGGGAGGCAGAGCCTTTGGCTCCTACCCCAGAGAATGTGGGGGGCCCGAGCCCCCATCGCCCCCGCTTTCTACACCCCAGGATGCGGGGGACCCCGAGCCCTCCCTTTCGCCCCCCACGCTGGGGCACCCGGCAGGGCCTGAGCCCCCAGAGCCCGGGACAGATGGGGGAACAACGGAGTATCGTCTGGGCGTCGGGGGGGGGGCGGTTTCAAACCCTGCAGGCCCAGGAGGGGTTCAAGCCCCTCTCCACAGCCACCGCCTCACCTGAGTGAGGAACCTCCAGAGCCTCCGCCAGCAGGTTCCCTTTCGTACCCCCCGCCCTCAAGCGGCGTCCAGCCCGCTCCCTCCTGCGTGCCCCTGGGACTTGTAGTCCTGCTCTGCCTTCCCGCCCACTGGCTCTGGAGAGTCTCTCCGGATTCGGAACTACAATTCCCAGCGCCCTCCGCGCTTCCCCCACCTGTGTCCCCTCGCTCCACAGGGAACCCCGCCGCGGCGCCGCCTCGACGAGCTCCCCACTTCGGCGCGCGATGCCTCCTGGGAAATATAGTCCCTCGCCTCGGTAAGGGACGAGAAGCTCAGGGGTGCCAGGACTATAATTCCCAGAAATCGCTGCGCCGCCCAGCCATTTTGAGCGTTGCTAGGAGACAGAGACGCCCCTGGAGGAGGAGGAGGGAGCAGGTGAGGGGAAGAGTTGCTGGGTAGGGACCAGCCCCCTATGCTGGGGAACCCCACGAGCCTGGTACTGGACCTTGGTGCCACTTGGGTTGGGGAGGAGTAGGGTGGTAAGTGGGGGGGGCACAGAGTTGGACTCTCACTCCTCACCTCATCAAGTCAGTTACAAAATGAGTGCAAAGAAATGGGGTCCAGACAGGCGTTTTCAGGATAAATGGGTGGGAGGGAGAGGGAGATGGTCCTCCAGGATTTTTAGGGGCTGTCCCCATTGTGTAGGGAGCTCCCTCAAATGCTCAGAAGTTACGCAAGTGTCTTGACACCACCTGGTTGTGCCATGACATCTGCATCGCAACCCTCCTGAGCACCCTGATTTCAAGGAAAGATGTGTGAACTCTGGGATGAAGCTTATTTCCAAAAGGATGACACCCACCCTGCAGAGTTTATTTACACAGACCTACCGTGGTATCTGTGTCTGATCCTTCGACTGATTATTGCTGAAATATGAGACAAGGGGCATTCTCGCTTGACATACTGGACCTGGAGTCAAAATGGTCTGGCAAGGTGGCACTATTCTTTGGAGACTGCCATTTTGTGCTCCAGAACCTAAGTTGTCACTTAAAAAAAACCCCTCTAGATCTTATGAATGCAAAGGGAAATTAAAATGTGATCCAAGTGTAAACAGAAATGGTACCTGCAGACAGACTACAACCATTATCTCTGAGACATGTGAACATCTCAATGTGATATTAACTCTGACACATGATACATTACATGACAAAACTTAACTATTTCACTGCTGATGTAAGCCAGCAAGAAGAAGGACAATCACATTATGAAGATGTACAGAATATTATCGATGGCATCTCGTTTTGTTCTAATGAGTGGACAGAGATTGAAAAAGTATCATGATTTATTTTTTCCCCTCTCTGACCTGTGCATAGGACATGGAGACATTATGTTCATTTATTCTGTCGGATAAGAAATAATGGACATCTTTTAAAATAAGGGAAGAGCAGTTACTCTCCCTATGACCAAGCAATGTCATTGTAACAGAACAAAATTTGTCCTATAGGGCTAACTGATAAAGGCAACAATTTTATAAATCCTGTGTTCTGTGACAAGCCTAGATTATGGAAAATTAGATAGAGAAACTGCCGGTTGGCTAATTAAGAAAATTCCAATGTCTGAAAATTTCTTTTAAATACTATGTCCAGCATACATTAAAAAAAAAAAACTTTGAAAATTGCTCTCCTCTTGATATTTATAACGGTCTTTTCAGCAAGGGAGAACCTAAGTAATTGACTAATGGAGAATCGTGAAACTGACTACACACAAAGTATTGTCAGATACACACAGGTTCACTGTAATATTTAGATGGCTGTGTAGATGGAAAGCTGAATGGAGCTCTTAAGACAATTTTCACGTAAGTTTCAGCTTTACTTTTTGAAAATTGTCCCTTTTGAAATTTCTACATTAGCAACTTTGAAAAGCAGTTAGAGAACTAGTTACAATGCCTAAAAAGCAAAACCAAAAATCAGACATGGAGAGACTTATTTTAAGTTCACTTCCTGAGAACAAGGCCAAAGAAACCTCAGCTCAGAAAGATGCTGCTGCTGAACTTTGAGACAGTACTCCTACAGCTTCATTCATCCAGGTTGAACATACAGTACAAGCCATCCCACCTTGCTCAGGGGACATGAGAAAAGATAAAATATTTTGAATTTAAGCTTTCTGCATTTTAATTCTGTTTGGACATCATAGTGAGAGAAGATTTATAACAACAACTTCAGATAAACAGATGCACAAAGTAAACAAACTGAAAAAAGCAAAAAAAAATGTTTGCTTTTCTTCTAACTTTCTTGTATGTTTCACAAATAAATCACGTGTGAATATAAAGCACAAAAAAACCCAGACATAACATCATAATTAGTACAGATCCAGTGTATGTAAGAAGCAGTCCTTTAAAGCCTATGAATAGTTTCTACAGTACCACAACTTACTACATTTTTCAATATATGAGGGCTTTGTAAAACTCAGCATCATTTCTGTGTAAGGTAAGATACGTCACTTACAAGTTTACAGATGGAAGGAAAGATTGTGTGCTGTTTAAACCTGGAATCAGTGAAACATGCCAATAATTTACAAGGTAGAAGAAAATCCATGCACTGACAAACATACCCAGTTCTTTAACTTGTTCTGTTTGTATAACTCAGACCAGCACTGCTGTGAAATAAAATTGCTGGAAAAGAACTTTCTGGATGTTGACACTGCAAATGAGTACACTAAATACCCCCTCTTTAATGCCAGAATTCCCATATTCTGTACTACTGCAGCATTTTAAAGTTAGAATAGGGTTCTCTCAAACTAGCTGTATGATCATGAACACAAATTTCATCAGCTAGCTAACTTTTAAGTAGATTGAGTAGATAAACTGGGCATGCAGTCCAGTTAAATTTCTACAGTGATCTTTCCAAGTGAGGATGGTGGAAGATTACATCCTTTTCGGGTGCAATATACAAGCTAATAGGCATACTGTGGCAATTAACTAAATCTGGTTGCATGATTTACATAAATGTGTTCTTGAAATATAGCCAATGCATTTATAATATTTATTTTAAAATAATTCTATAGTAGTGTTGTATTGACTCCGCAGCTCTGCCTATCAAGGTTTGTCTATGTAACGTGTCCAGACATCTCCCCAAGATGTTGGCAATCATTAAAATAGACAAAAGAATATCTGCTAATATATGAGTACTTGAATGGCAAGGTGTTAGGAAGAAAACAATCCCTTGAGTAGATATTAGGGAGAACTGTAAATTAATTTGCTTCTAAATTAAGGAAAACATATTTGTGGAAAGAAAACACCTATATTACTACATGAGAATTAGCTGGAAGATGAGATCCCAGATACTAAACTATATTTATTAAGCTATGAGAAAGGGACCATCTCTGTGTGTATATAATGTCTTCTGCAGCTTCCACGGTATGCATCCGGTGAAGTGAGCTATAGCTCACGAAAGCTCATGCTCAAATAAATTGGTTAGTCTCTAAGGTGCCACAAGTACTCCTTTTCTTTTTGCGAATACAGACTAGCACGGCTGTTACTCTGAAACTTGCCACATCATGGCACTTTTGTTTTTTAAATATGATATTTCTGGTATCTATATTGGGACTTTTAACGAGGCCTCTTTGCAGCCCATTTGAACATCTTTTATGATCAATGCATCACCATAGTACCCATGGAAAGTGAGTCAACTGTTCAGTTGCATCTGATGTTTTTTCATCATAGTTTCAGGCTGAGTGCACCTGCGTAGTGACATGCAAATTAAAAATCTTTTAGATTCCATCCAGAGATGGGGTTTCTTATGGGTGCTAAACTGGATTGCCTGCATTGCCTGGTACCCAAAAAGAGTTACTTAGTACATAAAGCTGTCAGGAAAAATGACCGCATGGGGATAAACCTGATAATGTCACATCAGCATCATGTTTAAATTTTATAGATAATTTGTTCGAAAGTCACAGAAACTAATTCTGTATTCAGGTTGGTTTAGGACCATTCCTCACTGCAAGCAATAATCAAAAGACATCTTTCTAGCTGGCAGTAAATCTTCAGCTTTGAATTTAGTTACTTTTCTTGGTTTATGACATCACATCTAAGTGTTCACATTTTATTTTAAATAATTTTATGGAAGACTAAGATTTTTTCATACTACTGTGGAATAACCTCTGGACATATTAGGCTAGACTGGGAGGTACTAGCCTGGTTGTACAATTCCTAAGTCAATTTGATGACCTATTGGATGGAAGCATATAATATGGCTCATGGCAGTGGCTATAAATGCTTAAAATCATTAGCATACTCATAATTTTAGCTCACGAATGAGGAATATGTATAGAAAGGACCAGTAATTTCTGCCGGTGGATGGAAAGATTTGAAAAACACACAAGTTAGGAGATTTATATACACACAGAACATGAAAAAATGGGTCATGTTCTGTGTGTATATAAATCTCCTCACTGTATTTTCCACTGAATGCATCCGATGAAGTGAGCTGTAGCTCACGAAAGCTTATGCTCAAATAAATTAGTTAGTCTATAAGGTGCCACTCATACTCCTTTTCTTTTTGAGAATACAGACTAACACGGCTGCTACTCTAAAACCTGACACAAGTTAGACAAATTGTTAAACTTCAAGACTGACCTTCCAGGTGTAACAGAGAAAAACATGGCCCATAACTTAAATAACAGAGTTTGCCTGTTGCTAAAAATCAAAGTCATTTCTTGCCTGGAAAAATACTGAACAGGATTAACCAATCAAAATAGAGCTGAATAGATGGATACTACAATGAGTGGGAAATCCCACAGAGACCCATTGTTTAAGGGAAAAACTGTTGCATTAGTGGGCATACAATCAGCTGCATTTTAATCCCTGAAAAAGATGGGTTTCCACTTAATATAAGAAATTTGAACAGTATAGCCAAAGTGGAGAGTTAATTTATTCATGTTGTCTCTAAATAAGCAATCTGTTTTTTAAATGCTGTGAACTGTTATTCCACACATTGTATTGTAATTACTGTTAAAATGATAACGTTTTTTCCTTCTTATCTACTCCTGTGTTGTATTTCAGATGAAAGCTTTGTATGTAATTGTACTGAGTTTTTGTACACAACCATTTGTGAATGTGCGCAATGGTAAATTTCTAAAACCTGTAAGACCAATGAGTCTGTTATTCTTATATTGCATTTGATGGTGTATTCAGCATTTATATATAAATTATACAAGTTACAGTTTAAATGCTTCAACGCTATAAAATGTTCATGACAGTTGTAAACAGTTTACATGACATATATAGCCCAGATAAGGGGGAAAAGAAAAATATTGAGGGACAAATATGTAAATTTGTCTCTCAAAACTCTTGCTACCAGTACAAAGATTAAGTACAAGTTTATATAAAACATACTAGGGAGAGTATTAGAGTTTTAATATTTCTAGCAATATAAAGGTTTCATTATTAGTACCTGGGACAAGGATTTTCAGTTATATATTAGCATCTATTGGAGAGTTATTAAAAATAAATTTCATTTTGTTTTCATTTGAGCTAATGAGCACAAAAACTTGATACTAGTGAAAGTACAGTTGGGTGTTTAAGGAAATCAATTATAAAGGGTCTAGTAAGATATAGTATATACTGGCATGCTTCATATGTCTTATAAAATTAATCAATGTGCTTGCAAATGAATGAGCAACAGCTGATCTTACAAGATAAGCAGCAATGTCTCTCTCCAAGTTGAGGGTGAGCTGAGCACAAAATATTCTTGGGGCAATCCAAAGTGAATTTAGTTACTGAGGTTGAAATACAGTATCATCAAATTCTTACAGTACTGGAGTTAATTTTGTGGTGTATGGTTAATTTGCCAGAAAATTGCTTCACAGATCAGTACTTCTTGCAAGATACAGTGCAGTCTTAACATGGAAGACCTACTACAATTGCTTTTCCTATTTCACTAAGTGGATACCAAAGCAAGGTATATAGAGTCTACAAAGAACCATCTGTAGGAAGCTAGAAAGATTACACTAATTTCATGGTCATTCTTAAAGACCTAAATGGATTTGGGAGTCCTAACATGCAAATTAGTTCCCTCAAGTGGAGTCACAGTGATACTCTAAAATCCTCTCTGAAACAGTTTGAACTTGAGTATTGTAGAAGAAAAGCATTGCCACCTAGTCTGAGCATCTGGCACATAACTTCTGTGCTCTGCTTTCCTTCTATGCCTTGCTACAACTGTCCTAGAGCAGGAGATTCCACCTTATCCTGGTATGCTGATCATCAGAGTTTACTGTGTACCACTTAGGCCCGGGGCTTCCCAGATTTCATTGAAAAACTATTTTTGGCTACATGAAATTAGATGGACTCAGATACTTTATCAGTTGCATCATGGCAAAACTTGTACTGAATGTTAGCCATTGTAAGGCATCATTTGTAAAAGCAGCACATATACAATACACAGTAACAGTGACTACAGATTGGCAAGGAGAGCCTTGGCTGTTGAATTATATGGCAGCATTGAAGAACACTGCTTTATTGTAGAAATTTTATCTTATACTATACTTTGTAACAGGCTAGATGTTGGAAGAATTAAAGTCACACACCTCTGCCTCCCCTCCAGTCTTCCTAGAAATTATTTTTTGTTAGAGCTATAGGTATCAGTTGAAATGTTCTCATTTTCAAGCTCCCCCTCCCCTCCCCCCAAAAAATATCATGGGCTTTTTCCTGGTGTGCACTGTATGGACACATGCACAGAAGCAAACTCAGCTTCCCTACTCTGCCAGAGAACAAAATCTCAACTAAAACTCAAATAACGGTTCTGTCCCTGATACAGCTGTGAAATAATTAGAACAGCACACCTTAGAGTTCTTTTGGGGATCAAAGCAAGTTTCCTTCAAGGGTGTCTTTGGCATGTAAGCCACTGCAGTTTCCCCATACCCTTCTGCGTTTATCATAATTCATCATCTTTCATCTCTCCTTATTCAGTGCCTCCTACACAGAGCACTGAATACTGGGAGGCACAGAAGGATCAGCTTGGAATGTGAATACTTACAGATTTCCCTGACCCTGAATGAGCAAAAAGAATGTCTAGAAGAGAAGTTTGAACGGCCCTCAGATTTAAAAAAAGGAGGAAGGGAGAAAACAAAATAAGAAAGTCTCTAAACCCTGTACAGCACTCATGGGATTGATTGTTTCTGGTGAAAAACACTAGAAAGGAAGTAACAGGGAAACAGATTTGTGCAACAGGATTTCCTTCCAGTGGGCTTCTAGCAGCTACTGAAGTTGGGTAATTTAATAGCTCTCCCGTCTGGGTTTATTAAGCATGAGGTTTCTACCATTTATCAACCTGCCTTGGGGTTTCACTTTTTCTTTTCCAGTGCAAACAGTTAATAATCTATAAAAGCCTCTCTCACCTAGGAAATTCACAATGTATTTCAAATAGTATGTGTGTAGCTATATACTGAGAGTTCTCTCTTCAAGGTGAAGGGCTTTGTGTTTTTTTAGCACCCCTATAAATATGGTTATTTCCCCACTCCCTCCCAGTTTTCAGGAATATCACCATATGACATCTGTCCTTCTCTAGTTCACGTCTCTGCGGTGGATGCCACCAGCAAAGCAGAGGGCAACTTTAGTTCCTGATATTTCTAAGAGCAAGTCACCTGAGAATTATGCCAGCTCCAGAATTTGAATTTGAATTAATTGGTTCAGTTATAGCAAGGAAGGCTCTAGATATGACCCATTCACTCGACTTAGATACCCTGGCCTAAATTAGAAATAGTAAAAAAAAAAAAACAAAAAAAAAAACCCACCACAATACCGCCACAAGATTGGTGAAATCCTACAAAAGAGTTTGCTCAGTAGGATATAGCATCCATAAAATTGAATCCAGTTTTTTTTCCAGAACAGAATTATGAGAGTCAGGCAGTCATCCCATCAGGGGAAAGTATAATAGTAGAAATAGCTGAAGGATGGAAATACTAAGGAGGCAGAAGAATTTTAATGTGGTACATGAAGATACCGTTACAATTTGTGGAATCAAATTAAGCATATGAAACTTTAGGCTGTGTTTCAGGGAAAGTTTCCTGACACTGAGGCCTGTGAGGTGGCAGAATAGTCTTCGAAGGGAAGTGGTGACAATTCTGTCACTTGGGATGTTTAAAGTCAGACTGGGGGGGGAACCCTAGAAAGCACTGGAAGCACTCACAATCCTGCATCTGCTGGGAGATAAGCTGAGAATAGTTCTGTTATGTTTCTAACATCTATGATACTGTCCTTCTCTAGGGTCTTGCTATCATTCAGACAGCCAGAACTACAGCACTTCAATAACCATTATCCCTGCCAAGAAGTGGAACATTTCCTTCCCCACTTTTCAAGAAATAATTTTCATCTAGGCTGTTGGATGTCAGATACCCACTGAATCCAATATGGTGCCATAGCTCGTATCCTCGACATATTTGTCCACTACTAAAAGCCACAATGTATAATCAGCAGTTTAATTATCCACTCTTTAAACAGTAAACTGCCCCTACCCAGGACCTGTGCTCTGAGTGAACACACAGGACAATCTCATATTTTTTTCTATATTCAGGCTTTAGAAATGTGACATAGCCAAGAGACAATCCTAAAAGGCTATTTAGGAAACTGCAGGTATCCACAGTGCAGACATCTTATGAGTGTTATGCCTGGGGGAATTCTGTGCCACTGCGCAATGCAGAACTTTGCAGAAATTAACAGGCTCGCAGCATTTCCTTTCCCCCACAGAAATGGGCTGCAGGGCTTCTGGCAGCCACTAGGGGCCACTCAACCCAGCAGAGCTCAGCTTGCACATAGAAGACACTGCTGGGGGGAGGGGGAGGTAGCTAGAGGCCTCCTGGCAGCTGCAGTTCCCAGCATGCCCTAAGGGAAGGAGATGGTGGCATGCAGGAAACTCCATGCAAGCCCAGGATCAAGCATCAGGCTGTTTCTCCCTCTGGATCCCTGGGCTCTGAGAGGGAGGGGGTAGGTGTCTGGGCTATGGGGGCCACAGCTGGGCTCTGGGGGGGGTGTATCTGGGCTGGGAGGGGCCCTGCAGCTGGGCTCTGGAGGGAGGGGGTATGGGTATCTGGGCAAGGGAGGCACCATGGCTGGGCTCAGGGCTGGGGGAAGGGGACAGAGAAACAGAAACTGTCATAGGGGTTTCTTTAACTGTCTACTCCTGGGGGAACTTTTATGTGTGTTGTTACAGACATACTCGCTGACAGGTATTTTGAAATAAATTACCAAAATAATTGAAACTGATGTGATTATGTAGTGTTATTTTGACAAATAACATTTGCAGAATTTTAAAATATTGTGTACAGAATTTTTATTTTTTTGGCACAGAATGCCCCCAGGAGTAGAGCGTTATGGACTCACAAGTAAACTACAAGCTTTCACAAGAGCCAGAGAGACCTTAGGTATGTAGCAGAAGCTTGTTTCTATATTAGATTTGCTCCCTGGCTACTTTAGATGTTTCCTCCTAATAAAACTATCATAGGTCCCTAAATTTACATAATCCACCTCTTGTCAACCAGTCTTTTGTAGGCAGAAATACTGAATTTTTGATCTTTAAAGCCTTATAAGCATTACATCTAACAAAGACAGGAGTACAGAACTAAAACTGAGCTTTATTTACTTCATTTTACCCTTTTGCATTGACCCTAGCCCTTGATCAACCCACACAGAAAAAAAATCCCCACCCAGCCTGCTGGGCTTCCTATGTGTGCCTACTTGCTACCCAATTAACTTCTTCTAAAGGGGCACATCTGCATTCACTTAAATATCAGATTACTGCACTGGAATTTTTAACCCTATACTTATCTTGCATTACACAAAAGATAAAAGCTATTTCTCCCCTCCACGCCCAAATGTTTCTTTTCTATTTTACAGCTAGTGTATCTGGCCAAACAGCTTTTAATACAGTGCACTGTGTCATGCCATAAACCAAATTCTCTGTGTCCTTAGACAAAGGTAATACACCCACTAGGCCATGTTCAAATACTTAAAGATGATTTTCTGGCCTAAGACTTTCTGAAAGTGAAGGATGATTAAACTAGAAAACAGTAAATCAGATCTCTGAAAAGACTTAAACCAGAAAATGACAGCATGAGTTTAAAAATAGAAACTATAAATATAAAATTTACAGTTTTATAAATTTCCAATTTATAAAAATATGCTTGCTGTGTGGCATCGTTGTGCATTTACAATTTAAAATCACAATCAATGAAACTGAATGCTGTCTACCAAAGCCAACAGTTTACAGTCACCTAATAATTAGCACTATTCAGTCTTAGCCCTGGTCTACACTAGGACGTTAGGTCGAATTTAGCAGCGTTAAATCGATGTAAACCTGCACCCGTCCACACAATGAAGCCCTTTATTTCGACTTAAAGGGCTCTTAAAATCGATTTCCTTACTCCACCCCTGACAAGTGGATTAGCGCTTAAATCGACGTTGCTGGCTCGAATTTGGGGTACTGTGGACACAATTCGACGGTATTGGCCTCCGGGAGCTATCCCAGAGTGCTCCATTATGACCGCTCTGGACAGCACTCTCAACTCAGATGCACTGGCCAGGTAGACAGGAAAAGAACCGCGAACTTTTGAATCTCATTTCCTGTTTGGCCAGCGTGGCAAGCTGCAGGTGACCATGCAGAGCTCATCAGCACAGGTGACCATGATGGAGTCCCAGAATCGCAAAAGAGCTCCAGCATGGACCGAACGGGAGGTACGGGATCTGATCGCTGTTTGGGGAGAGGAATCCGTGCTATCAGAACTCCGTTCCAGTTTTCGAAATGCCAAAACCTTTGTGAAAATCTCCCAGGGCATGAAGGACAGAGGCCATAACAGGGACCCGAAGCAGTGCCGCGTGAAACTGAAGGAGCTGAGGCAAGCCTACCAGAAAACCAGAGAGGCGAACAGCCGCTCTGGGTTAGAGCCCCAAACATGCCGCTTCTATGATGAGCTGCATGCCATTTTAGGGGGTTCAGCCACCACTACCCCAGCCGTGTTGTTTGACTCCTTCAATGGAGATGGAGGCAATACGGAAGCAGGTTTTGGGGACGAAGAAGATGATGATGATGAGGAGGTTGTAGATAGCTCACAGCAAGCAAGCGGAGAAACCGGTTTTCCCGACAGCCAGGAACTGTTTCTCACCCTAGACCTGGAGCCAGTACCCCCTGAACCCACCCAAGGCTGCCTCCTGGACCCAGCAGGTGGAGAAGGGACCTCTGGTGAGTGTACCTTTTAAAATACTATACATGGTTTAAAAGCAAGCATGTGAAAGGATTACTTTGCCCTGGCATTTGCGGTTCTCCTAGATGTAGTCCTAAAGCCTTTGCAAAAGGTTTCTGGGGAGGGCAGCCTTATTGCGTCCTTCATGGTAGGACACTTTACCACTCCAGGCCAGTAACACGTACTCGGGAATCATTGTAGAACAAAGCATTGCAGTGTATGTTTGCTGGCATTCAAACAACATCCGTTCTTTATCTCTCTGTGTTATCCTCAGGAGAGTGAGATATAATTCATGGTCACCTGGTTGAAATAGAGTGCTTTTCTTCAGGGGACACTCAGAGGAGCCCATTCCTGCTGGGCTGTTTGCCTGTGGCTAAACAGAAATGTTCCCCGCTGTTAGCCACAGGGAGGGGGGAAGGTTGAGGGGGTAGTCACGCGGTGGGAGGAGGCAAAATGCGACCTTGTAACGAAAGCACATGTGCTATGTATGTAATGTTAACAGCAAGGTTTACCCTGAAAGAGTGTAGCCACTGTTTTATAAAATGTGTCTTTTTAAATACCGCTGTCCCTTTTTTTTTCTCCACCAGCTGCATGTGTTTCAATGATCACAGGATCTTCTCCTTCCCAGAGGCTAGTGAAGCTTAGAAAGAAAAAAAAACACACTCGCGATGAAATGTTCTCCGAGCTCATGCTGTCCTCCCACACTGACAGAGCACAGACGAATGCGTGGAGGCAAATAATGTCAGAGTGCAGGAAAGCACAAAATGACCGGGAGAAGAGGTGGCGGGCTGAGGAGAGTAAGTGGTGGGCTGAAGAGAGTAAGTGGCGGGCTGAAGACAGGGCTGAAGCTCAAATGTGGCGGCAGCGTGATGAGAGGAGGCAGGATTCAATGCTGAGGCTGCTGCAGGACCAAACCAGTATGCTCCAGTGTATGGTTGAGCTGCAGCAAAGGCAGCTGGAGCACAGACTGCCACTGCTGCCCCTCTGTAACCAACCGCCCTCCTCCCCAAGTTCCATAGCCTCCACACCCAGACGCCCAAGAATGCGGTGGGGGGGCCTCCGGCCAACCAGCCACTCCACCACAGAGGATTGCCCAAAAAAAAGAAGGCTGTCATTCAATAAATTTTAAAGTTGTAAACTTTTAAAGTGCTGTGCTTAAAGTGCTGTGTGGCATTTTCCTTCCCTCCTCCACCACCCCTCCTGGGCTACCTTGGTAGTCATCCCCCTATTTGTGTGATGAATGAATAAAGAATGCATGAATGTGAAGCAACAATTACTTTATTGCCTCTGCAAGCGGTGATTGAAGGGAGGAGGGGCGCGTGGTTAGCTTACAGGGAAGTAGAGTGAACCAAGGGGCGGGGGGTTTCATCAAGGAGAAACAAACAGAACTTTCACACCGTAGCCTGGCCAGTCATGAAACTGGTTTTCAAAGCTTCTCTGATGCGTACCGTGCCCTCCTGTGCTCTTCTAACCGCCCTGGTGTCTGGCTGCGCGTAACCAGCAGCCAGGCGATTTGCCTCAACCTCCCACCCCGCCATAAACGTCTCCCCCTTACTCTCACAGATATTGTGGAGCACATAGCAAGCAGTAATAACAGTGGGAATATTGGTTTCGCTGAGGTCTAAGCGAGTCAGTAAACTGCGCCAGCGCGCCTTTAAACATCCAAATGCACATTCTACCACCATTCTGCACTGCTCAGCCTGTTGTTGAACAGCTCCTGACTACTGTCCAGGCTGCCTGTGTACGGCTTCATGAGCCATGGCATTAAGGGGTAGGCTGGGTCCCCAAGGATACATATAGGCATTTCAACATCCCCAACAGTTATTTTCTGGTCTGGGAATAAAGTCCCTTCCTGCAGCTTTTGAAACAGACCAGAGTTCCTGAAGATGCGAGCATCATGCACCTTTCCCGGCCATCCCACGTTGATGTTGGTGAAACGTCCCTTGTGATCCACCAGAGCTTGCAGCACTATCGAAAAGTACCCCTTGCGGTTTATGTACTCGGCGGCTTGGTGCTCCGGTGCCAAGATAGGGATATGGGTTCCGTCTATAGCCCCACCACAGTTAGGGAATCCCATTGCAGCAAAGCCATCCACTATGACCTGCACATTTCCCAGGGTCACTACCCTTGATATCAGCAGATCTTTGATTGCGTGGGCTACTTGCATCACAGCAGCCCCCACAGTAGATTTGCCCAGTCCAAATTGATTCCCAACTGACCGGTAGCTGTCTGGCGTTGCAAGCTTCCACAGGGCTATCGCCACTCGCTTCTCAACTGTGAGGGCTGCTCTCATCTTGGTATTCATGCGCCTCAGGGCAGGGGAAAGCAAGTCACAAAGTTCCATGAAAGTGCCCTTACGCATGCGAAAGTTTCGCAGCCACTGGGAATCGTCCCAGACCTGCAACACTATGCGGTCCCACCAGTCTGTGCTTGTTTCCCGAGCCCAGAATCGGTGTTCCACAGCATGAACCTGCCCCATTAGCACCATGATGCATGCATTGGCAGGGCCCATGCTTTCAGAGAAATCTGTGTCCATGTCCTGATCACTCACGTGACCGCGCTGACGTCGCCTCCTCGCCCGGTATCGCTTTGCCAGGTTCTGGTGCTGCATATACTGCTGGATAATGCGTGTGGTGTTTAATGTGCTCCTAATTGCCAAAGTGAGCTGAGCGGCCTCCATGCTTGCCTTGGTATGGCGTCCGCACAGAAAAAAGGCGCGGAACGATTGTCTGCCGTTGCTCTGACAGAGGGAGGGGCGACTGACGACACGGCTTTCAGGGTTGGCTTCAGGGAGCTAAAATCAACAAAGGGGGTGTCTTTACATCAAGGAGTATTTCAGGCAGGACTTCACAGAGGGTTCCAATAAGAAATGGTGCACCTAAGTTATCGTTCTTATTGGAACAAGGAGGTTAGCCTGGCCTCTGATTGATACATGGCTAGATTTACCTCGCTGCACCTTCTCTGTGAGTGACTGCAGTGTGACCTAGAGGAATGAGTCCCCTAGACAGGGGAGGAGGCAAATGAGTACAAAACAAATCTGGTCTATTTCTTGTTTTGACCCACTCCATCTATCTTTTACATCTTTGGCTGGCAGCAGACGGTGCAGAAGGACTGCATGCCATCCACATCTCATGGCTGCTCGGCAGAAGATGGTACAGTACGACTGCTAGCCATCCTCATCTCTTGCCTGCCTGGCAGAAGATGGTACAATACGACTACTAGCAATCCTCATCTCTTGCCTGCCTGGCAGAAGATGGTACAGTACGACTGCTAGCAGTCCGTATCGCCTGCCCGCTCACCATAAGACGGTTCAATAGGACTGACTGCAGGACTAAAGAGAATGACCTGGTCAAGTCACTCCAAATTTAGTCCCTGCGCCCATGTCTGCCCAGGCGCTCCTGATCGACCTCACAGAGGCGACCAGGAGCACCTCGGACATGACGATGACGGCTACCAGTCGTACTGTACCGTCTGCTGCCACAAGGCAAGGGGTTGCTGCTACTGTGTAGCAATGCCGTACCGCGTCTGCCAGCACCCAGGAGACATAGGGTGACGGTTACCTGAGCGGGCTCCATGCTTGCAGTGGTATGGCGTCTGCACAGGTAACTCAGGAAAAAAGGCGCGAAATGATTGTCTGCCCTTGCTTTCACGGAGGGAGGGAGGGAACGGGGGCCTGACGATACGTACCCAGAACCACCCGCGACAATGTTTTAGCCCCATCAGAGTGCTCCATTGTGACTGCTCTGGACAGCACTCTCAGATGCCCGATTGTTTGCCATTGCTCTGACGCCGGGAGGGGCGCTTACAGGGTTGGCTTCAGGGAGCTAAAATCAACAAAGGGGTTGTCTTTACATCAAGGAGTATTTCAGGCAGGACTTCACGGAGGGTTCCAATAAGAAATGGTGCACCTAAGTTATTGTCCTTATTGGAACAAGAAGGTTAGCCTGGCCTCTGATTGATACATGGCTAGATTTACCTCGCTGCACCTTCTCTGTAAGTGACTGCAGTGTGATCTAGAAGAATGAGTCCCCTAGACAGGGGAGGGGGGGAAGCAAATGAGTACAAAACAAATCTGGTCTATTTCTTGTTTTGATCCACTCCATCTATCTTTTACATCTTTGGCTGGCAGCAGACGGTGCAGAAGGACTGCATGCCATCCACATCTCATGGCTGCTCGGCAGAAGATAGTACAGTACGACTGCTAGCAGTCCGTATTGCCTGCCCGCTCACCATAAGACGGTTCAATAGGACTGACTGCAGGACTAAAGAGAATGACCTGGTCAAGTCACTCCAAATTTAGTCCCTGCTCCCATGTCTGCCCAGGCGCTCCTGATCGACCTCACAGAGGCGACCAGGAGCACCTCGGACATGACGATGACGGCTACCAGTCGTACTGTACCGTCTGCTGCCACAAGGCAAGGGGTTGCTGCTACTGTGTAGCAATGCCGTACCGCGTCTGCCAGCACCCAGGAGACATAGGGTGACGGTTACCTGAGCGGGCTCCATGCTTGCAGTGGTATGGCGTCTGCACAGGTAACTCAGGAAAAAAGGCGCGAAATGATTGTCTGCCCTTGCTTTCACGGAGGGAGGGAGGGAACGGGGGCCTGACGATATGTACCCAGAACCACCCGCGACAATGTTTTAGCCCCATCAGGCATTGGGATCTCAACCCAGAATTCCAATGGGCAGCGGAGACTGCGGGAACTGTGGGATAGCTACCCACAGTGCAACGCTCCGGAAGTCGACTCTAGCCTCGGTACTGTGGAAGCGCTCCGCCGAGTTAATGCACTTAATGCACTTAGAGCATTTTCTGTGGGGACACACACACTCGAATATATAAAACCGATTTCTAAAAAACCGACTTCTATAAATTCAACCTTATTCCGTAGTGTAGACATACCCTTAGCAAAAACAACAACAACACCAGGACCAAAACCTCTGTCCCCTCACCTTAGGCAAAAGCTTGGGTAAACACATAGAGTACATTTTCAAAAGCAAACTCAGATTTTTCCTGCCTGTTTTTGCAGTGCCCAGCTTGAGATACTGTGGCTCTGAATTTTTGCACGACTGTGCACCACAATCCCAGTAGAAGTCTGTGAGAGCTGGGGGTATTAAGCCTCTCTGTAAATTAAGCCCCAAGGCCCAGACCCTCAAAAAGGTATTTAGGTGCATAACTCCAATTGATTTCAATAGGACTTCAGCATCTACATACTTTGAGGATCTTGCTCTCAGATTGGATACCCAAAACCTAAAGCAATTAAAATTAGAGGCTACTTTTGATTATTTTGACCCTGGGAGGGACCCAATCCAACTCACTTTAAAGGCCATGGTGGTTTTTCCAGTCACTTTAATGGGATGTGGATGGACTCACAGGTCTTGTGCTCTGCCTAGGTTGACCAGATGTCCCGATTTTATAGGTACAGTATCAATTTTTGGGTCTTTTTCTTATATGGGCTCCTATTACCCCCTACCCCCGTCCCGATTTTTCACATTTGCTGTCTGGTCACCCTAGCTCTGCTCTGAAAGTTAACGGACATGGGACACTGTCACACACATAGAGGTATCAAGTTCCAGAATTGAGGAAACTTCTGCCTCCATATACCCCCACGTTAAAATTTAGTTTCTGTCAAGAGAAGAATCTCAGGAGATCTCACGTGTTGGGATGGTGCATGTAGAGAGAGAGAGAGGGGTGACTGTGCTCTATCTCTCAAGAGACTATTTGAACTTATGGTAGCCTTGTGTGACTGCCCCTGAAACGTTACAGAGCACTTCCCTGCCCCGTCCGCAACATGCTGTGCCCCATCACACCCTTACACCCAAGAGGGAGTGGCATATATTGGCACTAAACCCCTCCTTTTCTAGGGGAATTTCCCCAAAAGGCCATTTTTCCCTTTTACACCATAGATATCATCTAACGGGCCAAGGGCTCAATGGAATAGGAACAGAACATGCTCATGATTAGATCTGAGGCATGGAATGAACCTGTTTTGGACTGTTGTCTGTGTTTCAACTTTCTATACAGTAAATTCTGGGACCACCAGACTCACTGAGAGGCAGCTTTGCTTAGTGGACAGACAGCATGGAGCTGGCAGCCAGGAACTCTGTGTTCTCTTAATCCTCCCCTACCTGATAGGGGTGTTTTGAAGATGAATTAGTTAATGTGTGTATAGCACTTATGAGAGCAAAGTGTTATATAAGAGCTAGATCTTATTACTGAAGCTGATGGAAACAGGAAATGAACAAGAGAGGCAGGAAGTAGTTTTGCACAGTCGTGGGTTTTAAATCCATATTACATAACTATTATCACTAGAATGCTGTCTTCCCAGAGCCATATTTTGTCATAAACAAATGGATGGAAAATATGTGTTGGAGAGTGGGATAAAGCACTGCTTTATACAAATGGGTATCGTCAAAACAAAATATAGCTGGAGACTGCCATGTCTGTGAACACTTTGATTATATATTGCATGCCTTTTCCCTACCCTTCATCTGCCTTGGGTCTTTTTGCACTGTGGGCTCTTTGGGGGCAGGAACTGTATCTTCCTATATAGCTGTACAGGCCCAGATCTTCACAGGTATTTAGGCTCCTAACTTCCATTTAAATCTTTCCCCCTTCTTCCTGCACAATACTAAGTTCAGACATGGAACAGCGTTGGGCAGGCACCAAAATCCTACTTTATGACATTGCAGTTTGTTCCCAGCTAAAGGATTCTGTTACCAAGTCAGCATTGTCATCTCACTCAGTTGAAATATCCAGGAGAGAAAATTTGAGGTGAGAGCTTGTATATCATTTGTATTGGTTCAAGAACGTGTATCATAAACATGAACTGTGTGAACAATAAGCATAGCAATAAAACTAGGGTTTGTTACATTCCCTTTTGTTGCAGAATTCTCAGCTGCAGAAACTGGTAAAACAGCAAGAAAGGTACAACCAACTCTTTTCCTGCCTTTCAACAGTTAAAACACCCCCACCAAACCACTTTCTTCAAAGTTGCCAACCCTACAAACACTTATGCATGTGCACAATTTTTCTTACGTAATTTCCCTTGAAATTAGTGGGAATACTCATATGCACAAAGTTAAGTGCGCAGGGTAAGCGTTTGCAGGATTGGGGTCTAAGATCTAAATTGTATAGCTGGAAAGTTCCCAGATGGTATCATCGAGGTGCAATTCAGCAAACTCTTTCAGGCTATTGAGGAGGGAGTTCAGAATCAGTCTCCTGAACCTGTAAAAATTCAGGGCCTAATTTCTGATCATAGCTGAATGTTTTACAGAGGAAGGAGTTCTGCCCCCCTACTCTCTAATGTGTGCTACTTGGCAGCCCAAATCTTCCCCCACACTGCAAGCTCTGATGCACAGAGCATGCCAGAAGTAAGATGGAGTGGGTCGAGAACTGAGTGCTAGGGAGTATTGTGTGAAGCAGCATTCTAGAGTCTTCTGTAAATTAGACCAGTCCTTAGTACTGCCCAGAATCCCAGAGTGAAAAGGTGACTTAAAAGCTCCTTTACATCCCTCCCCCATGGGCTGCATCTTCTCAAATGTACCTCAGCACAGAATTTCAGCCAAAATATTTAATAATGTAGATCTCTCTGAAGTCACTACAGGATTGTCTTGAATTGAGACACTAAAGATACAATTCCTTGTTGCAAATGAGCACAGACTGGGACCTTTCTTTACCTCAGATCCTCCAGGGACTGAAAATCTCTTTAGTGTTAAAAAGAGATTGACAAGAAGGAGGGCACCTAATCTCAGAAAGGATCAGTGAGGGGTCAGAACCACCAGCAATGAACTCAAGTTTACCAGGGTGCCTTATATGTGGGAGAGAATCCTGGGACACATTTATATCTTAGATCTGGGGATATTCAAAGCCTACGAATGATTTTGTACTAAGTTTCACATATCCAGAGCTTTAGACATATCTTTTATTCGCTTTCTTCTTCTTTTCCATTTGTCCCCGTCAATGGCACAACCCACAGAGACCTTCCCAGAGTTTTTTCCACCTGTTCTCCTACCACAGTTTCTGTTTTTGATCAAAGGCCTTACATAATAGAGATCGCTCCCCTGCTAATGCCTCCATATCTATTTATTTTCCTAAAAGAGACTGTGTTAAACCTAACTTAATCTGCTCACAAATCTGGGAACTTATCAAGTGTCAAAGCTCAAAATAGGGGAGGAAGAGAGGGAAGAAGGACCTCAGGAGACCATAGGAAGCTTGAAGCTCTTCAAAGGAAAATCATTTGTTTATTGCAAACATGGATCATTAGCAAAAGTGGCAAGATAGATTACAGAAAACCTGATTATTTATTGTGTGCCGACAGTGTGCTCTGCATTGTATAAACATGTAAGAAAGCACTTAGGAAAAGCAGATAGATGTACAGTTAGTTTAACTGTTGTTCTTGATATACACATTGCTAAAGCACCCATCATCTGGGCATGCATTATGTACATTATAGATACATCAAATTCCCATCAAGGGATCCCTACTCTGCTTTTCTCCCTCCTCACTAAGAACTGTTTACTTGAAGAAAGAATAAATCCAAATGGTGGCCATCCAGGGAGACATAACCAGGGCAATTCTGTAACTGCTAGGAAAAGGCCTGGACAAAGAGAGAGGTCTTGCAACATGACTTAGTAGTGGTCAGGTTTGGGCTCAGTTGGATCTCTTACAGAAGGGAATTTCACAGTTGGCAGCCCTACTGTGAGGCTCCCCTTAAATATTATAGTAGAGAATGATGGTGATGCATCTGTGTTGATGAGTTTGAGAGACGGGGTGGCATGTGGAGGTGTCTCTGAAGTAGTCAGTCAATTTAGGATTGTAAAGCATGCATGTATGTATATCAGCTATTTTAAAAATGACTATTGAGTTCATGAATTTCTCTGTGACTTTGGGAGTTTTGCTGCTGCTGAACCAAGATCTAGAACTTTATCTATTTATCTGGTAACTAGGTGGAAATGAAATATGACTTACTGGTATCCATTTTCTGTATACACAGAGGGTTGATATCTGTAATTATGCTGATTACAGCAATTATATTTTAGTTTCAGCAGAGCAACTCTTCTGTGGCAATATAGGGTGTGTTTTCTTCACAGTGAGTGACAGGAATTGATATGCTGAACTCTCCTTAGCACCAGATGCTTAATCCTATGAGCTGCTGAGTGCCCTTAACTTCCACGGAACTCAGTGGGAGTGGACAGTGCTTAGCACCTCAGTGGATTAGGCCTTAAGCCACTTAGAGTAAATATCCAATGCATTTGGAGGGGACTAAACCTCATGGCAGTTACCTTTATTTAGAATGCTGCAGCCCTGGCACCTGCGTTGCAGGAGGATCTCATTGTCTAAAGCAGTGTTTCTCAATGACTGGTTTGTGGTCTGGCACCGGTCCCTGAGATTAACCTGACAGCGTTTAGGAAGGCAGCAAGCTGGTTCCTGATATCAAAAAGGTTGAGAAACACTGGTCTAAAGTTCAGTAGGAAAGATGGAATTTGCATTGGGTATGTAAACTAGTGTTCGTAAATGCCTAAATCCAGATTGTGAAAGATTTACACATCACATACAGACAATGCCATCTTCCAGTTTACTTAGTTATATGGACATGGCATTACTACATTCCTTCATCCTGACCCAACAGATGCAGAAGGCTCTAAATGCAGTCAAACTGCTGTAATTCCACTGTGCATGGGGCAGATGGAAAGAGGCATTCCTGGAAGTTTGTTCTGCTTGGCATCTTTCTCTATGGTACCATAGAGCGAAGCTTGTGAGGTAGTGAATGTGCATAGCCAGTTGATTCTCAACTACCTGGATCTAATAGCTAATGCCAGACCCTCACCCCAAACTGCATTAGTGCTTCATTTCTGTCCCTCCCAGACCCTAAAGAGCTTTCACAAGGCCCAGAAAACTTACCAGCATCTGACAGCAATTCTTTGTGTAGTGACACACTGAAATATCTTCATATTACAATAGCACCCAAAGGCCCCAATGAAGACTGGGGCCTCCCTGTCCTGTGCACTGTACACAAATATAATAAAACATGGTTTCTGCCATGAAGAACTTATGGTCTAAAACATGCAGTAACTGAAGGGTGTTGCAGGAGGCTACAATCAAAATAAGAACAGCTCTAAAAAGAACAGTATATATTTGTATGTGGCTGCATGTGCAAATATGAGAGACACATAAACCCTGCCCAATTTTCCATCAGTCTGTTCTTCTCTGTAAATAAAGACAAAGATCCAGATCCTTGGCTAGTATACATAGGTGAAGCTCCACTGACTTAAATGGAGCTATGTTGATTTACAGCAGCTGAGGATCTGACCCAGCAAGTTCTTTGATTTTGTTCTTTCAGCTATCACTAACACTAGATTCCACAGTATGAAAACACTCCATCCTTTAAAGTACAACGCTGGCCATTCTACAGTACATCTAGTCTATTAGAAGTTATTGAGCCGATTGAGAAACGCAAAGACAGCATGGGGGTGATAGCCACAAAGTATTTTATTATCTTAATCTACCAAAATAGCATAATAAATATGTATATGAAAAGTAGGAGAAATATATTAAAAGGGTGTCACTCGTGATCACTCTTCGCCCTTTGGCTCATTAACTGAACTGATGATTCTCACTAGTGCTCCGAGTGAGAGTGTGTTTCTCCAAAGTAGTTCTGCGTGTCAAAAAGCATTTGTGAGCAGAACCAGAGCCGAAGATTAAGATATAAATTAAGCATTTATGAAGGCACAAAAAGCATCCTGATGTCCTTTTTTATAGCTTCATATAAGGGTAATGGCGATAAATTATTTGACATGCTACAAGGACACTTCACCCTTGTGCGAACACTGATTGCTTTACTTTGCTGCATCTCATTGGGATTGAATTTATATCTCATCCTTTATGTTTATATACTCCGATTAGGGCAAGATTTGCTTGTTTGTCCCGAATATATTCTTTAGAATTAAAGCAAACTGAGCTCTTCTCTCATAGACAGGTATATCACTGATATTTTCTTCTACTGTCCTTCCTAACCAGTATCACATCTAACTTAACTGGCATAGTCCTATCAAACCTCTAAACAGCTGAATGATTCATTGCATATTATGATAAAACAAATTAATATCAAACTGCAGGTATAATTACAAGAACCAAAGCTATGAATTCTTTTGAGTTATGTACTGGCCATAACTAAACACTAAATAGCATCCAACCACTGTGCACAGAAGATCAACTCTGTGAGTATTTCAGACACTCAAGGAGTGCAAAACAAATATATAGACCATATATACTAGGTATAAAGATGACAGTGGTGATATGTATATGGTAAGTATCTTTGTCCCATCCATCATTGCCCTGCAGGGCTGGTGAGAGGCAGGGGAGGGACCATATCCAAGTGAGATGTCTGGGCATTTGAGAAAAGCAAAAAAGACAAGACACACCTCCCTACTATAAAATTTTAGAAGGCTGTTATGTCTCAAAGGGCTAGAGCCATGCTGTGGCGGGGTACACAGCCTGACCTGGAGGTATTAGGCTTGCTCAGTGCAGGAAGAGATGAATGCCACTAAGAGGGAGCGTGCTGACCAGTAGAGGTTACTATACATGTATAACAGGTATAGTTTGTAGGGGACTTGTGAGAGAGGGATTAGTACCAGGGTCACATCATTATCCAGCCAACCACCCACTAGTGTTCTCCATGGAAGTCCCAATCTGCTCCCCCTTCCTTGTTCTTGGGGCATGCAAGACACCAAATAATGGCTGCTTCTTGTGAGAGCTGGGGGTAATGGGGCTCCTTGTGCCCTCTCCCGTTCAAGCGTGCCATAATCTGTCTCTGAGGGTTTTACGTATAATCTGAGCCATTTCCAACAATGCATTTTTCTAGGCATCATAATAACTCTATGTGAGAGATCTGGAAATGGTACTTCCCAATAATAGGATCGTAGAGCATGATTCTGTGTGCTACTCAGCCCATCCACGCCCATGAAGTCAATAGGAGCTGAGGGCACTCTGCACTTTTGACGGATGCACTCAGCACTTTTCAGGATCAAGTCCAGAGAGATTAGAAACAGTAAAGCACCATTACTAGTAGGTCATCTTGTCCAGCTCTCCGCCAGCTGAGGATTTGTGCCTACAGTAGATTCTCAAATATCAAGTACTTTGTCCAATCTAGTAGTAAATGACCCAGGCAGTGACGCTTCTATCATTTCTGCTGGGAAACAATTCCCCAGGCTAATAGATCTCATTGTAAGGAACGCTTTCTTGATAACCAGCCTAATATTCCTTTTCTTAGTTGCAACCCATTACTCTCACAGAAAATATGCATTGCTCCTCCAGACACAGGGCTAGATCAATGTACATCATGGGCAGGGTTGAGATGGCTTGACACACACCTTGCTTAGCTATTGATGGCTTTATTGTCAAAACATCTTTTGTGCTACTTTTAGTCCTGTAGAATGGGAAACTGAACTGTTCTCAGTGGCTACCGTTCTCTCCCTACTGCACATTTTGAGCAACTCAGCCAGGCACTGGGTGGATGGTAGGAAAGAATCCTCTGTCCTCAGGTTACTGAACAGAAGAACCACCCTGTGGCTGATATTCAAGTCAAATGGCTATAGTACAGGGATCCTCAAACTGTGGGTCGTGACCCCAAAGTGGATCAAGATCCTGTTTTAATGGGGTCACCAGGACTGGCATTAGACTTGCTGGGGCCTGGGGCCAAAGCCAAAGCCTCACTGCCCGGGGCCAAAGCCCAAGCCGTCAGGCTTCAGTCTTGAGTGGTGGAGCTCAGGTTACAGGCCCCCGTCCCAGGGCAGAAGCCCTTGGGCTTCAGTTTTGGCCCCACCAGGCTTTGGAATTGCCCCCCTCTCCCTGGGCAGCGGGGCTCAGGCTTCAGTCCCCACCCCTAGGGTTGTGTAGTAATTTTTGTTGTCAGAAGGTGGTCATGGTGCAATGAAGTTTGAGAACCCCTGCTGTAGTAGCTTCCAAAGCACCTTTCAAGGGAAAGAACCAGGGGTAGATCTCTCAGCTTTGTCCCTCCACCAAGTCCATACGCTCCCTGCCCAAACCACAACACAGCACAAAGAGCCTCACAGAACTACAGTGGGGTGTGTACCCCTATCATGGTCTCCCCATATAATGCCCCAGGACCATGAAACTGAACTAGTTGTGTGCCACAGGGGGACAGCTGCATCAGCAGTAGAGAGAAAAGGAAGATTTGCCTCCCTGTGCTTTGGGGATTATGACAAATAAATAACCAGATAACACATCAGTGTGAATTTGGGCTCTGATTGTCAAAGGAGACTATTAAGGAATTCATTAAGGGACAGCTTGATTTTCCCCTAGCCTGCATGGATTTCTGCAGAGCAGAGACTGCCAGAGTAAAGGATATATATATATATATATATATATATACACACACAGTATTGTTGTAGCCGTGTTGGTCCCAGCGTATTAGAGACAAGGCGCGTGAGGTAATATCTTTGATTGGACCAACTTCTGTTGGTGGGAGAGACAAGCTTTCGACCTTACACAGAGCTCTTGTCTCTCTCACAGAGGTTGGTCCAATCAAAAATATTACCTTGCCCGCTTTGTCTCTCTGAATAAAGGATGTCAACAAACAATGCACTGTTTATAATCTGAAAGGATAATACATATTATTAATGTAACCAGAGATTTCATGGTTGTGGATGCTTAAATCAGAGACAACAGGGAAACAAGTCCCCCAGACTGTCAAAACTTTCTGCTCACTTTAAAGAGATGAGTCTGTCTGCAGCAGTAGATTGGAACAGTAAGCAGTACTTGAGTGACACCTAGTGGTGAACATTTGATTTAGAGCCCAACATGCTAAAATTGTATCTGTTTTATTATATTTTTCAGAATCAAGTCAGAATCAGATAGTCAATGGTTCTTTCTGCTGCTTGTTTTTCTGAATACTCACATACTATCCCAGTTCATTGTTGGTATTCTAAAGAATCCCTGGGCCAAATTCTGTTAATACACCTATGTAAATCAGGAGTAACTCCACTGAAATCAATAGTTACACCAGTGCAAAATCTATTTGAGGAGAGAATCCAGCCCTTTGATCTTTTGGATGTTCTGTATATATATTATATTATGTATTTGTATTACTTTGCTTCATGTTGTACTGCATCACTGCTGTGAAATGACAAGATGCAAGGTATTAGACATCAAAAAGAAAATCCATCTTTTTGATTAGGTCTTTCAGTCTATATTTATAGCCGATCAAGAATTAATTCAGCAAAACTGAGCATTTGAAATGTTAATTGGCTTGCTCGGTGAATAATTCCTAATATGTGCTCTAGAGATATAAAATAATTGGGGTTGTTTTATTTTGCTGTACAGATGGTCTCCTTCTTCTACAATGCAATTTCAGTAAGGAAATTTATTTGTGATTGAGAGCGAGTGTCATAAATAGAAACCTATTATCTGCAGTAATGACAGGAGAAGGGCCTCATGTTAGAATGATCAAGAATGAGGAGAGAAAAAAGCCTAACTTCAGTTTGCAACCTGTCACAAACCTCCTACTTTATAAGAAATTCTGTGTTGGGAATGGAAAAAAAGGGGGGTAGAAGGAAAATATTCTTTGAAAATCTAATTTAAAGCACATGGTGCCCTCAGATAACACAGTAAAAGATAATCTGGTTCTACAGGTAAATATCCTGTCAAGAGATTCAGAACTGACCATGATTAAGATGAACAGAGTGTAAAATTTCATGAATAATACACATTTCCACTCAATATTCTATATGTCTGATTTCACAACCAAAGTTTAATGTCTGTGACCTTCTTTAATACAGATCCTTCAGAGTATCATTTCCTATTTTTAAAGCAAACTTAGTGCTCAAGATTGGTGCTAGATGGAGAGCTTTGATGACCTCTAGTCATCCACAGAGCAGTGCAAGCTTCCCCCCACAGCACTTTACCAGTGTGTCTGAGTCTAGACCTGTGATACAGACACCAATCCAGTAGGAACACAGAAACATCAAATCATTTAACACTGGCAACTGAGCAACCATTATAAAAATAATGCCATCTAGCTCTGATCTATATTACTTTTCATTGGTAAACCTCAGAGCTCTTTACATCATTATCTCCCTTTTACAGGTGGAGAAACTGAGGCACAGAGAAGTGATTTGCCCACAGTCACCCAGCAGGCCAGTAGCAGAGCCAGGAATAGAACGTATATCTCCTGAGTCCCAGGCCAGCATTCTGTCTACTAGTCTACACTGCCTCTCTGTTACTAGGTAATGTTTTGTTGTTTCTGTACTGTCAGAGGCTAGATACAAACTGGTGACCTCGTGATTAAATGTTCCATATCACATTATCAATCCAACTGTGATATCTATTCCTTTCAAATACAGGATCTCCATATTGCCATCAAAAGTATAGCCAAAAATAATTGGCTAAAATTACTAAAAATGGTTTTGTAAACAGTAATCCTTGATTTAGAATGTTGTTACCTATATTAAATGATGATTTAATATGAAACAGCAATTTCTATCAATAATAATAGGTCTCAAAAGTAGATTTCAAAGAGCTTTGGAGAGGCAAGTGAACATGATCATTTTCATTTTAAAGATGGAGAAACTCAGGCAGAGAGCAATTACAGTTCAAATATTTATTCATCCCTGAAAATACAGGCCTGAAGTGCCTGAAGTAGAGCACTCAGAAACAGAGGCACCCCAAATTATGGGCTAAATGGAAAAAAATCACCATTCTGCAAGACATTGGATCAGGCCTGTAGTGGCTATTTTGGCACATTTGGGCCTAAATGACTCACCCAGCAGGCCAGTGGCAGAGCTCAGATCAGATCCCAGATTTCCTGACTCCTCCTTTAGCGCCTTGCCCTCTAAACACATTGCCTCCCCATCTTCTATTGTGACCTTATTCTCTAAAGCAGTGTTTCCCAAAATTGGGACGCCACTTGTTCAGGGAAAGCCCCTGGCAGGCCGGGCTGGTTTGTTTACCTGCTGTGTCCGCAGGTTCGGCCAATTGTGGCTCCCACTGGCCGTGGTTTGCCGCTGCAGGCCAGTGGGGGCTGTGGGAAGCAGCGTGGGCCGAGGGACGTACTGGCTGCCGCTTTCTGCAGCCCCCGTTGGCCTGGAGCGGCGAACCATGGCCAGTGGGAGCCGCAATCGGCCGAACCTGTGGACACAGCAGGTAAACAAACCGGCCCGGCCCGCCAGCGGCTTTCCCTTAACAAGCGGTGTCCCAAGTTTGGGAAACACTGCTGTAAAGAGCCACTTCTGTTGCGAACAAGAGCTGGTGATGAGAAATAGCCTGTCTGGCTATTGAGCTTGCTGACATGGTAAGAGGCTAGTCTGGCCCTTTGCTATTCAAAAGTTGACTACCATGAGAGGAAAACATAAAACTACCAGTGCTACCCAGGAAGATCTACAACACGCAGATTGTCTTAAATCAGTTCTCTGTATGCAGGTAATCACATTTTTATGAGGGAGTAAATGTTCTATTAGGTGGATAGAAAGTTGGCTAGATTGTCGGGCTCAACGGGTAGTGATCAATGGCTCCATGTCTAGTTGGCAGCCGGTATCAAGTGGAGTGCCCCAAGGGTCGGTCCTTGGTTCGGTTTTGTTCAATATCTTCATAAATGATCTGGAGGATGGTGTGGATTGCACCCTCAGCAAGTTTGCAGATGACACTAAACTGGGAGGAGAAGTAGATACGCTGGAGGGTAGGGATAGGATACAGAGGGACCTAGACAAATTAGAGGATTGGGCCAAAGGAAATCTGATGAGGTTCAACAAGGACAAGTGCAGAGTCCTGCACTTAGGACGGAAGAATCCCATGCACCGCTACAGACTAGGGACCGAATGGCTCGGCAGCAGTTCTGCAGAAAAGGACCTAGGGGTTACAGTGAATGAGAAGCTGGATATGAGTCAACAGTGTGCCCTTGTTGCCAAGAAGGCCAATGGCATTTTGGGATGTATACGTAGGGGCATTGCCAGCAGATCGAGGGACGTGATCGTTCCCCTCTATTCGACATTGTGAGGCCTGATCTGGAGTACTGTGTCCAGTTTTGGGCCCCACACTACAAGAAGGATGTGGAAAAATTGGAAAGAGTCCAGCGGAGGGCAACAAAAATGATTAGGGGACTGGAACACATGACTTATGAGGAGAGGCTGAGGGAACTGGGATTGTTTAGTCTGAAGAAGAGCAGAATGAGGGGGGATTTGATAGCGGCTTTCAACTTCCTACAAGGAGGTTCCAAAGAGGATGGATCTAGATTGTTCTCGGTGGTAGCTGATGACAGAACAAGGAGTAATGGTCTCAAATTGCAGTGGGGAGGTTTAGGTTGGATATTAGGAAACACTTTTTCACTAGGAGGGTGGTGAAACACTGGAATGCGTTACCTAGGGAGGTGGTGGAATCTCCTTCCTTAGAGATTTTTAAGGTCAGGCTTGACAAAGCCCTGGCTGGGATGATTTAGTTGGGGATTGGTCCTGCTTTGAGCAGGGGGTTGGACTAGATGACCTCCTGAGGTCCCTTCCAACCCTGATATTCTATGAGTCTATGATTCAATATCATTGTTTGTGTGTCTTAGGCTGGTAAAACACACTTTAGAGTCTGTAGTGTTCCTACTGCTACGGCAGTCCCTTCTAGCGATGATCAACACAGAGGGGTTTCTGCTGCAGTTCAGAGAGCTGCTTTTGCTGTCATTTGAAATAATCTCTGCATTAAGTGTTTAATACATATACTGGGGGGGAGGAGAGAGAGAGACTTGCATGGAGGGATGCTGCAAGCCTGGTAGCTCCAGATTTTCCCACCATTTCTCCGTTTGTCTGTTTGCAAAGTCCATGTAGCTCTTTAAGATCATGATCCTGTGCCATTGACATCAATGGTAATTTTGTCACTGACTTCATTGGCATGGGATTGAGCTCTAAATCCATTTCTCCCCCAAACAAATGCATCAATGCTGCAGCCTTGTCATATGTGTACCCCTGAAAACCTCTCTCAGTTTTACAAGAGATCTGTGTTTTAGTCATAGTTTTTCCAACCCCTGAAGAAGCCATCATGGGCAAGCTGAGCTGGTAAAACTGCTAGGTATCTGAAGCATCTGCCTAACCCCTGACCAAGCCTGACAACCTCCCCTCCCCTACCACTTAATCCAACACAAGTCCTTCAACTCGCATTCCCCCTTTGCATGGAGTCAAGTTCACAGGAGAGTAGAAAGGAGGAGTGGTACCATTAGGCTGAGGAAGAGGAGGAGGACTGGGCATCTTGTCTTTCATGCATACTACCTAATATGTATCAAAACTGTCTCCTGACATCCTCAGCTACCGTTCCCATGACTGGTGTTTGTGTTTCTGCTTTGAAAAGTCTACCCCCTACATTGCACTCATGATCAACCTTACCGCAAAACCCAATCTCTGCTCAGCATGGGCCTGTGCTGAAAACTGCACCTGGATATCAAATGACCTAGAGTTTGTGGTTACGTGGAGCTGGGGTTTTGGGACAGGTCCACTTCTAGTGGGAGCATTTGGTAAGAAAACAAATGTCAGTATAATGCTTTCCAATGGATCCTTACAAACAGGAAGGAAAAAGATTTTCAACAAAGTGAAAAACTCCTTGACTATGCCCCCTTAAATGATTGTCATAGACAATTGTTCAAAATAAATAAATAGATAAACAAAACAACATCCCACATATTGTTCATACGACTATTTCAGGTTTATTTATGACTAGCTGACTAGTTAAAGAAATTGCACTGTCCGGCTGGGTTAACCCTTTGAAAGAAATATGCTGTGAAAGGATAACAGAGCTCTACAAAATAGTTCTATAGGACATCACTACTTGTGTGATACCAAATGGTTAAAAGAAATAATTTTTGATACATCAAGGTTACTATGTACATATAATAAAATGAAACAATTAACACATGCACATACACACTCACACTACTTCCAGAATAAACAGTTAACTAAGGGTATATAAAAGTGATGGCTCAATGACATTTGAAGAGAAGTTTTTTGAGAATTCTCCCACCCCTTATAGCCTAGCAGAAGAATGTAAACTGCTCCTATCCTCTTTTTCTGCACAGTCAATGCTGAACGGAATAGATGATTTGCAGTATGCACTGAAGATCAAGCTGAGACTAACAAATCCATTGTATTATTGGACTGCTAGTGAAATCAAGTGCTGCCAATTACTTCATCATTTCCGTCTGATGATGTGCCCAATGGTAATATCCTGCATTGCAGAGTACCCTTCCTCCAGAAGGATTATAAAGCACTTTACAAACTGTACCGTGAGTATGGCCCACGTTTCAGGGTGAAACATAGCAATTGTTCAAGAGCAATACCATGTAGCACTTTACAACAGGAGGTGAAGAATACTGTATCCTCTGAAACTAGAGAAGAATATCTAGGTAAGAATAATGTATCTACCCAGTTGTCCAGGAAGCAAGGATGAACATCCCTCTTCTTGTAAAAAGACCTTACATGGTCACATGTGGTTAGGAGGACCTTCTTGCTGCACGCGGGTCTTCCTCAGAAGTTTCCCAACCAAGTCTTGAGTACGCCAACCCCTGCCTGGGAGACCTAATGAGATCACAGGCCAAAGTAGTTTGGCTATTAAACCAAAGGAGGAAGAGGAAGAAGCATTTCTAAGCATTCTGGCTCAAATATGAGGAAAACAGAAATGTCTCCATGAACATGGTCCTCATGTAGTTTTATCCCAGGATGTTTTCTTAGGTACTGTAACATTCACACCTGTTTTATGAGACTTAGAGAACAAAATCACTAGAGTTTATGAAACCTTTTTTTCTGCTTCTGGAATTCCTCCAAAGCCTACAAAATGCATTGTAACAAAGGTGCTCTACATTTTTAGTACCATGCTGATCACATAGAAACCTTTTTTAGAAAAGACAAATATCGCAAAACTATACCTTATCCCTGTTCCTATTCCAAGTGAATGCCAAAAGTTCTATTGATTTCAATGGAACAGGATCAGACCCTTAACCAGCAATGAGACCCTATCTCACACTACTCATGTCATCTAAAGGCTACGTAATGGGTTAAAGACTACACCTGTCAAAGGGAAGCCCAACACCAATTATATTGTAACATGAACAATATAATATATGCCTCCTTAAATCCCTTTTATATAATTTTTACTTAACTCTCTCAATCCCCTTCTTTAAGTCTCCTAAAAAACTCTAATACCATCTGCCGGGCATAATAAGGATAGCAATAAGAGTAAATGATAATAGTGAACAGCCAGATGTGGTAGTGGGGAAACCCTAGTCAGCCTAATGAGCAGGGGAGGGGATTGTTGACTTTCTCCAAATAAACCCCAATGATTAGTCAAGGGTTGCAATAATGCCAGCCTTTTAGCTCAGAGAGTGGTTCATTTATGCAATATACAGTACAATTAACTGCTTGCAATTAGAATGAGAGCCTTAATTACTGTGTTTATACTTTGTAACCTCTTTGCTACGATCAAATAATGTCTTCTCTGCATATAAAGTTGGGCATAAACATATTTTGCTTTCCACTCCTGATTTCTTACCATATGTTAGTTTACAGAGCCGAGATGGTGTTTGGAGAATGATAGTTACAGTATTCGGGCTGGATGGAGTATAATGTAATAGAAATTACAAAGTTTTGTGAAAGGCAAACACCAGACTGAAGTGATTTCATGCTTAATAAATATATATTTATGCATTTGGTTTTCTATGCCTTTCACACAAACATTCATAACAACTCCTTCCATTTCAAAGGTTCATAAAACAGACTTTTATAGTTTGAAGCCTCTTAAAATATGTTCTCTCTGGTGTTCTATTTCCATGTCCCTTTGCATTTTGGTTGAAAATATACTTTTGGCTGCTAAAGGAGCGCTGCCGATGAATGTAAAAATTAGTGTGTTTTTCCACTACTCCCAAGGGACTGCTTTTTAAGATTTGTGATGTCACGTTGCAAAAATAATGATGCAATATTTCCAATTCATACGAGGCCCAGTCTAGCTGCCATTGAAGTCAATAGCAGTGTTCCCACTGAGTTCAGTGATGCAGGCTCAGGTCCACTGTGATTATTTGATCATTTTAGCTCCAATTTCCAAATGTGGGCATTGAAATCTGGCCCCCATACCACATTTCAATACAAGGTGTCTAAATACCAGTTTTAAGTGTCCAATTTGGCACCTGAATGTAGAATTAATTGCTTATATTTATGAACTCAAATTTGAAAATTTAGGCACATTTTAATTGCTCAGAATTAATGTCTGAACCAAAGGAATCCAACAGTTCAGAAAGTGCAGATTCCTGTTCCCATTAGTCAAGAGAGAGATAAACACATGGTAGAGAAAACTTCATTTTAGGGCCCAATCTGGCAAGATGCTGAGTACCTTTGATTCCCATTGGACACTCCAGAAGTTAGTTAGCACTTTGCAAGATCAAACCTTATAAAGAGAGTATTATAGTTTCAGATCACTGACAATGGTTTATTTCCATTTTCTTCTACTCACCTGTGCACAAGATCCTATTTTCTTGATAGTAGCCTCCAAAGAGAGTTGCATTTTCCATTAGAACTTTTGCCAAACACAGAGTTTTAAATGGGAAACAGAACTTTTCAGTAAGGTAGGAACCAGACTAGGAAATGTCTCTGTGGAGTACACACCTGGGATTCATATACCTGACCACTAGATGTCACCAATTATCAATAAAGCCAGAGCCAAAATGGCTGTCCTGGAGCAGTGTAAAAGGCACCTATAAGATGTCCTATGAGGATAACCAAGGCAAAGAGCGGTGATGTGAATTGCCCAAGGTCACACAAAACATCAGTGGAAGAATAGGGGGTGGAATGTAGGCCTCCTGGCACATAGTTTTCTGCTCTAACCACTATATCAAGGGCTGTCCTTAGGATTTATGGGGCCCTACACAGTATTATTAAACTGGTACTCCTATGCCCGGTTTGGGGCACAGCCACCACCTCCACCTGCGAACCCCCAGAAGAATCCCCCCCCCCCCATTGCTGACACACACCGAGCTTTGTAGGCAGCAGGTGCTCGGGGTGGGAGGGACGAGGCAGCAAAGAATACCAAGCTGCCTGTCCACCTTATGGCGGTGGAGAGTCACAGTTCCCCGCAGAGACCCCCGTACCTTCTCCCTCACTCAGAATGCGCCGCACCGGTGCATTTGGCTCTGTGAATACAGCCGCTGCCTAAAGAGACTGCTGCGTATGCTGGGAGTGTGGGAGCCGACCCACTGTCACGGTGGTGCCCCAAATTTTCTGGTGCCCTACGCACCCACATATGCTGTGTATGCCTAAGGACAGCTCTCTATATCAGACCCAAATTTTGGACTATTTTGTGAAGTTTTCTGAATATCCGTAGAGTTGTCTTTTACTTTCTTCCATGTCTTGTATCTTTAAATGTTTTCTTAAACAACATTAAACAAATGGCTGTGGTTTGCTTCACCCGGGTTTCCTATAAGGAAGTTGACCATGCCCTTGTGATTAGAAATGTGCTAATAACATTTCAGTTTTGTAAGAACACATAATGGATAATGGCAAATATATGAATCCACATTCACTCAACTTCTTGGGCTTTGTTTTTAGTTAAGGTGCAAATATATGCAAGACTTAGCTGGAAAAGCAGGACTTGGCTAAGAGGTTCACTCTTCTTGTAAGAGGAAGTAGCCCAGTGGCTTGGCTTTCAGATCCACGCAGAAGTCTGTGTCATCAGATGTCTTTTCAAGAAATGGTTTTACCCTGATGCTTTTGAATTAACTTATTACTTGCCTGTTTTCAAATCTTTCATGTGAATTTGCTGTTTAAAAAGCAGCATCTTTTCATGATCACATTTAACTTTCTCGTTGATAAAGCTACCTCTGCTGCAGTAGTTAAATGATAGATGGAAACTAAAATATTTGGGTCAGATCTTTAGCTGGTGTAAATTTGCTTAGCTCCAATGAGATCAATGAAGCTCTGCTTGCAATCTGTATAGACAAGTCAGACAGAGAATGGGGAAGAATAAGTATTATTTTCATCCTCATTTTACAGCTGGAAACTGAGGAAAAGAGTGATTAAGTGATTTACCCATGGCTTCCTTGGAAATCTGTGGAAGGGCCAGGAACTGAACCTAGATCTCCTAAATCACAGTCTAGTACCTTAAATACAAGGCCATCCATCTGGGAGGGATCAGTAAAATTGTAGAGGATACATGTCCACCCCTAATCTGCAGTTTTATGTTCTAATGCTATCAGTAGTCTTGGGCCCAAGCCAGAAATCAGATCTGGATCTGAACTTTCCTACAATTTAAGGATGTTCATATCTGGGGTTATAGTTCAGGCCCATTTCTTGTGATCACATATGGTTCCATATCAGATGAGATGTCTTTATTTTTTCCTCTCCCCATTGCTCTACAAATGACAGCAACCATTTACAGAAAAGATTATGTGATCAAGGTCAGGATCATTACCTCCCTGATCCATTCTTTGCCCTTGGCTGGCTGATGGGGACACATCAGAAACTCACAGGCTATCTATACAACAGAAGTTCAGTGGTACTTTGAGGTCTGTGGGAGAAAAGGTTAAGTGAGAGATGTCATGGCCCACAGTTGGTGCTTCAGGGCAATAGGAAGTGAAAATCAGTACCGTTCGCATCAAAAGTTGACAGGTAATAAACCCAGATATGTTTCCTGAAGACTTATAGAGAACCAGGTTGAACACACCTTGTACTTTGTTTGATTGGTTTCATACTTTTGTCTGTGTCTTGTCATGTAATCAGACATCCACCAGAAATATAAACAAGATTCAATTTCATTATTAACCTTGCCTCTCATATCAGACTGGGATCCATCTGATCTGCTACCTGCATCAGCTGCCTTGTTGCTAGAATCTAGTTCTAACCCAAATAATATTGATTAATAGATTCATATATTTTAGGTCCAGAAAGGACCATCTAGTCTGACCTCCTGTAAAACACAGGCCATAGAAATTCACCCAGTAATATCTTCATCAAGCTTATAAATTCTGATTGAGCTATAGCATATCTTTTAGAAAGATATCCCATCTTAATTTAAAGACTTCAAGAGATGGAGAATCCCACTTCCTTAGGTAAATTGCTCCAATAGCTAATTACCTTCTGGTGTCCTCTGAAGCATTCTAATGCATGCAAACCAATCTGAAATATCAGGAGGGCTGTTTCTTATTGCTATCCCTAATATGCATTCCCAAGACCTAGCCCAGGGCAATGGGAGGTACCACTGGGCAAATATTTACTTTACAGATTGGGCTAAACAGGATGAAGATACAGAACTATTTCATGATCTAATTGTAGTAAATTATCACATTATACAGGTAAATTGACATAGGAGAGGTTACTTATCTAGTTGCCTTATCTTAATGCATACTCACAAATGGGGTGGGGGCAGAGATAAGGATGAGATGGGAAGGGAGAGGAAGGCTGAAGGGGAAGAGGTCAGATAGCAAAGGGGATGAAAGTGAACGAGCTGATATCTGAATTTCCTGAGTCTTGAGGGTTTAACTGAGCATGCCATTAGCACAGAGATGGGCCCTGGTCTGAACACCTGCAAACTTTGGATCTGGAGCCAAACTTTGCAGCTCAGCCTCACCAAAAGTCATGGTAGATTCTCCATAACTGGCTTTTTTAATTTTTAAAGATATGGTGTAGTTCAAAAGGAATTATTCTGGAGAAGTTCTCTGTGTTATACAGGAGATAAGATTAGGTGATCACAAAGGACACTTCTGACCTTGGAATCTGTGAATCTCTAATGAACACAGGCCCTATTTTTTCAGAAATGACTCGTGATTTGTGGGTGCCCAGCTTGAGACCTCTTACACGAGCCTGGTTTCCAGAAAGTGCTGAGCTCTCGTTTGTGAAAATCGGACCCCCCATTATGGTGTCTCAAATTGGGAACCCACAAACTGAGGCACCAAACATTTATTTCATTGCTATAGCAATGCAAACAATAGGAAGTTTATTGTCTTTCTTGTGTTGTTTTCTCCTTCATTGGAGATCTCTTTCTCCATAAAGGAGCTTTATATCTCTGGACATTAATGGCTCTCTAGTGAGGGCACTGAAACGGGGCTCTATAGATGGATTTGTGACTGTGCTGATTGCTTCTGTGAGGTTTTGTTTTATTCTCTAAATGGATGAGGGCAGGTCAGTGAACCATGTCACAGTTCACATATACTTTTTTTCCTTTGCTGAAGATGGGGTGACCTCTTGTGACTCCGGGCCAAACACATTACTGGGCTAACTCCATTGCATTCAGTGGCGCTACACCAGGGATCAACTTGTCCTTCTGCCTCTTAGCAGGATGGCTGTGATAAGTGATGGAAAATAAATACAAAGAATGTATAGTTGTCACATACATGTATAGTTGTCACAGTTGGTCAGTGGCAGAGTTGGGAACAGAACTCAGATCTCCTCAGTTCCAGTACAGTCTTAACCACGAGAGGCGTCTGCCACTCTAAGTCATTTCCTTGGCATAGCGTTGAAATATCTTCACTTTAAAAAATAAAACACTGCAGGGCTTTTACAAACCTTGGGTTGGCTGTTTCACAGCCTGTCTGCCTATGTGCCAATCACCTAAGGCACCTATCACAGTAGTATCTGAGCTACTCATTCTTTTCAAAGAACAAATTCTCATCATAAATACATTTTAGGTCACAGACTCTCTCTTTTTATATTCCTCTCTCATTGGGCAGGTATTTACATGCATAACTTCTGCTAGCTCTGATGAGAGTTACAGGATGTACATACAGTCAATACTCATTTGTTCTGTTGGAAATACAGCGCCTCTCTTGAAAAGGAACTGGCCACATGCTCAGGGATCAGAATAAGTTTTCTCACAGGTCTCACACTACAATGAATGGGAGATGTGAACTCTTGCATCTCCTGTTCCACGACATTTTGATGCTTTTTTCAGCCATTTGGTCACCCTATTCTTCCAGTGGATGTAGAACTAATGGGCTATACGTTCAGCTGGTGTAAGGCAACATCACTCCATTGAAGTCAATGGAACTACACAGATTGACACTGGCTGAGGATTTGGCCCAACACGGATTGTAGGTAAAGTCTATCTTCTGTAGTCTGCTTGAGTTCAGTTACAGATACTCTGCGCTGTTCAACTGTAGCTAGAAACTTGTAAAAAGTGTTATGTAGCCATTTTGCATTGGGGTTGCACTGGGGTTGTCCTGGTATCTTGGTTGCAGAGCAATGGTGTCACATATTTAACAGAATAGGAAACTACAGCCCTCTGTAAAACTTCAGGGGACTTGCAGATTCAGTGTGGATTTTAGAGGGTTCTTAATCATTTGAATTTGCAGACATAATGAGAAGCTCTAAGCTGGACTGTATGCACAGCGACACAGAGAGCCTTGAAGTATCAATGACACATTTTCTAGCAAACTTGCTAATAAAATGGAGAAACAAGAAAAAGGTTTGTGTGTGAAGGAGAATGCCAGCTGATCCTAGCTAAGGGAGGGAGTGATTGCTTTGCTGAGTGTAGTCTACACTGCAACGGAGATGACTTAGGTGTGGTCTTCTCCAAATTTGCTTGTCAACCTTGCGCAGGGGCCATACTTTTAATCTTCTCTGTATCGTTCCAATTTTAGTATATGTGCTGCTCCAGTGAGGCATTTTTGTCCATCTGGTCCCTTGTTTCATTCGGATGCAAATTGCCAGTGATATCTGAGCCTGGCCTTCGCCGCCATACTATCCATTCTCTAACAAGGCTTTCTTGAGACAGTGATTAAGCTAAAAGATAGGTCCTCTGTGTTGACAGCCCTATGATTTTTGCATCCTTCCCCCATCCGTTTTGCCTCTCATCTCACACTTCTACTCCCTCCTTTCTCAGCAGAAGCACAACTTTACCTTCCGCTTTCACCTGTGTGGGCATACAGATTTAGGATGAAGTGTGCTGTAGCCCACGAAAGCTTATGCTCTAATAAATTTATTAGTCTCTAAGGTGCCACAAGTACTCCTGTTCTTTTTGTGAATACAGACTAACATGGCTGCTACTCTGAAACCAGATTTAGGTCAGGCAGTGCCCTTCTTGTGTTGACCACTCAGGGGCTCCAGAGTTCAAGGCACATTGCCCTCTTTGTGTCCAGAAAAAGCCTGAAAACCCAGGAGGTGCTAGATAAAATGGGGGGGGGGGGGAAGTTATGTGACATTTTATTTAGTGTATTGGCTTATTCCGCTCACCGTGTTTCTGAGAGCTTTCTGGGTGAACACCCTGACAAGTTGGTAGAGGCAAGTTACAAAACTAAGTGGGCAAAATGTATCTCAAGAGCCATTCCAGTGAGATGAATTTAACCCATTGTTATTTATCAGGATGTCTTTTCCCCAAAGTCTTTATTGTCTGGCTTGCAGCATTAACTTTCTTTGATAACAAGAAACAAAAGACCCTGCTTGGAGTGCAGCCAAAACAGTCCCTTCTCCTTTTGATGTCACACGCTGCTTCAGAGGATATGTTTTCCTCAAGCTTCCTGATTTACTCATGATCAACTAACTGGGTGTCCCCCTCCCCCACCCTTTTCTCATTACCCCCATCATTCTGCAACTGCTGGAGACTAGAGCAGGGATTTAACACTTTGCCTGCTGCTGCCTGCAAAAGGCATTTGGACCCTGTCAGGAATCATTATTATTTGCTTGAAAAAGTGTTCCTTTATGAAAAAGAATGAATAAAGCTTCTTCCCCCAGAGCAAGTTAGGATCAGATCTTGATTGTTATACTTAAAACTATGGGCCAAATCCTGAAAGGTTCTGAGCACCATCAACTGGAGTTCAGGGGGAACTGTGTGTGCTGAACTCATCGAAGGATCAAACTGGTATTTCTTGAGTAGTTTAGCATGTGTCATGTGTCAAGCCAGTCCTGGATTCCAATGTGCAGATGAACCAGAGAGAGGCAGCTTGGCTCAATGGATAAGGCACGGAGGCCTGGCAGTCAGGATGCCTGCATTCTATTCTGGGCTCTGCCTCAGAGTCACTTCCCCATCCCTTGCACCCTTTGTCTCGTCTACTTACATTCTAGGTTCATATTACCTATTTTTAAAAAGGGGAACAAAGAGGACTCAGAGAACTATAAACCAGCCAGCCTAATATCCATCAAGATACTGGAACAAATTATTAAGTAATCAGTTTGTAAGCACCTACAGGATAATAGGGTTATAAGGAATAACCAACACTGATTTGTCAAGAGCGAATGCCAGGCCAACCTAATTTCCTTCTTTGATAGGGTTATTGGCCTCGTGGCTGGGGAGAAGCTGTAGACATGAAGTATCTTGATTTTAGTAAGGCTTTTGACAGAGTCCCCGTGACATTCTCATAAGAAAACTAGGGAAATGTGATCTAGATGAAATTACTATATGGTGGGTGCAAAACTGGTTGAAAGACTCAGAGTAATTATCAGACTGGGGGTCATATCTAGTGGGGTCCTGCAGAGGTCTGTCCTGGGTCTGGTCTTATTCAATATTTTCATTAATGACTTGGATAATGGAGCGGAGAGTATGCTTATAAAATGTGTAGATGACACCAAGCTGTGAGGGGTTGCTAGCACATTGGAGGACAGGATTAGAATTCAAAATGACCTTGATAAATTGGAAAATTGGTCTGAAATCAACAAGATGAAATTCAGTAAAGACAAATACAAAGTACTACACTTACGAAGGGAAAATCAAATGCACAGCAATAGGGAATAACTGGCTAGGTGGTAGCATTGCAGAAAAGGATCGGGGGCTACAATGGATCACACCTGAATGTGAGTTGACAACGTGATGCAGGACAAGCAGTGGCGGCCCAAAACATTTTGGCACCTGAGGCAGGGAGCTCAAATGATGCCCCCATGCTCCTTCGCTTGGGCCAAAACTTTGAAACTCTGGGTCCTAGTGGCGCCCCCCCATAGTCTGGCACCTGAGGCGGCCGCCTCAGTTTGCTTCATGGTAAGGCCAGCCCTGAGGACAAGAAGTAATTGGCTTAGGTTTTAGTTAGATATTATGAAAAACTTTCTAACTCTAAGCTCTGGAATAGGCTTCCAAGGGAAGTTGTAGAATCCCCATAACTGGAGGTTTTAAAGAACAGGTTAGACAAACACCTGTCTGGGGTGATCTAGGTATATTTGGCCTCTTCTCAGCAGGGGAGGCTGTACTAGATGACCTCTTGAAGTCCCTTCCCGCCCTGATTCTATGAATTTGTGTATGTACAGTGCCTAGCATAACAGGGCCCTCTTCTTGATTGGAGCCACTAGGTGCTACTGGAATACATATAATAATAATAATTAATTAATAATTAATAAATAACCAGGTGGAACATTCCAAATGTAAAAGATATGGCTACTTCTAAACCTCTGCTATAACAGCATCATCACTTACAGACAGAACCCTGCCTCCACCACCGCTCCTTAGCACTGGCAGCTGTCACTTTATAACTGCCTCTTCTGTGCTAATAAGGCTTTGGAAGGCAGGTTCGTTAACACACTGACTGCCAGGGTGTGCTTTAACGAGCCTTTCTCAGCACTTCCTGTCTTATCTGGAGCACGATAAGCACAAAAGGTCCCCACAAAGTTGTTATAAATCATATTTTATTGATGCACTTTTTCATTTAAAAGGGCTGCCTGAGCTGCAATATGTTTGCCTTGGTTTGCTCTGGAGGAGGTGGCATTGTATAATGAGTGTGCTGCAAGGTTATTTTACATCCTCATAGGTGATATGGGATTTGGTGATTCTTTGGGGATAGATTGAGGAAAGTGGCTTTAGCATGGGTTGAAACTGCCTGGCAATAACTTCACCAGCTCGTTGGTCTTGCCCCAAAGGGCATTTATTTCCATTTGTTGTAAATTTTAATAGATAACAGGAAGCAGGGTTTAGGAGGTTTGTAATTTGGGGATTAAAGCTGACAATGTTAAAAGGAAGGGTTACTGTTTACATAGCTGGTTCCCACAATGAACATTTGTGTGCCTCTTTGTGTGGGTGGAGGTATGACAGAAAGATATTGTGTTTTATTTTTTGTTATGAATGCTAAGAGGAAACTCAAAGGCAATGACATCTAATGCAATTCTAGGTTGCATCAGGCAAGGTATTTCCAGTAGAGATAGGGAAGTGTTACTGTCATAATAGAAGGCACTGGTGAGACCTCTTCTGGAATACTGTGTGCAATTCTGTTCTCCCAGGTTTAAGAAAGATGAATTCAAACTGGAACAGGTACAGAGAAAGGCTGCTAGGTTCTCCATTCCTCTGATCATCCTATCTTATGACAGGAGACTTAAGGAGCTTGGCTTGTTTAGCCTAACAAAACGAAGGCAGAGGGAAGATATGATTGCTCTCTATAAATACATCAGAGGGATAAACCCCAGGGAGAGAGAGGAGTTATTTGAGTTAAGGCACAAGAACACGTGGATATAAACTGGCCATCAGTAAGTTTAGGCTTGAAATTAGACAATGGTTTCTAACCATCAGAGGAGTGAAGTTCTGGAACAGTCTTCCAAGGGGAGTCAGGGTGGGGCAGTAAAAAACCTAACATGGTTTAAGACTTGAGCTTGATAAATGTATGGAAGGGATGGTATGATGAGATTGCCTACAAGAGCACGTGACTCATTCATGACTGGAGATAGGACACTAGAAGAGGTGGGCTCTGAGTTACTATAGAAAATTCTTTCCCAGGTATCTGACTGGTGGGTCTGATTCATATGCTCATGGGCTAACTGATCTCCCATATTTGCAGTCGGGAAGGAATTTTCCCCCAGGTCAGATTGGCAGAGACCCTGGCGGGTTTTCACCTTCCTCTGCAGCATAGGGCATGGGTCATTTGCTAGTTTGAACTAGAATAAATGGTGGATTCTTTGTAACTTGAAGTCTTTAAATCAAGATTTGAGGACTTCAGTAACTCAGGCAGCAGTCATGGGCCTACACAGGAGTGGGTGGGTGAGGTTTAGGGGTGCCAATCCTGCAGGATTGTCCTGGAGTCTCCAGGAATTAAAGATTATGTCACATAATGAAACCTCCAGGAATACATCCAACCAAAATTGGCAATCCTAGTGAGGTTCTGTGGTCTGCAATGTGCAGGAGGGCAGACTAGATTATCATGAAGGTTCCTTCTGACCTTAAAGTTTTTGAGTACAGAGTTCTATGGTCAAGTTATGATGGTTCCATTAGTCCTATATTTGTGGAAATTTTGTAAAAATGGTAAATTCCTGTATTCTCCTGTTTTATTTTGTAATCTCCTGCATCTTGATCAAATCTTGTTCTCCTGTGTACCTTAAACATTATAAGGAAAAAGTTATGTGTAGCTGTCACTGATGACATTTTCCAGGTATCAATATGGACCTGTTTCTGACCTCCTTTAAGGTGTGATCCAAAGCCCTTTGAAGACAATGAGAATCTTTCCATTGGCTTCAGTGGTGTTTGGATTAAGCCCTCACATGCAATTTATACTGATTGATTTCACTGGAGTTGCTCCTGTTATACCCTAGTGTCACTGAGATCAGAATCCAGCCCCATATGTTTTATTGCATTGCAAGAGCTATATGTTTCAATATGTGTGTTATGATATATAACAAATTCAATATCCATCCATTCCTAGCAGCATGCAACACTTAGAGACATATTTTTGGCACCAGCCACCATTTTTGCTAACCTGCTTTTTGGCATGCAACTGATGGTGCCCACAAAAAATCTGTGCCCATTTGATATGCACAAATACCTATTAGCATATGTAAAATGGATGTGTGCCTAATTTTGCAGGTGCAGGTATCTGTGTGCACAAATGTGGGTATGTAGAAGTGGAGTTAAGTTTGGACCTAAATTAATGGACAGGATCTCTTTAAGTTGGTATGTTTCTCTTCTCATGCAATGTATCTGGCTACTTGATTCCCAGTTCACACATATGCAAACTCATGACAGAAGGCAGGTGCACCTCATGTTTCATCCTACTAGATCGTGCACATTGTGTGGTCTTTGTACAAAGCCAGATGAGTTCAAAACCAGAGGGATTTTTGTTTGATTTCTTTCTGACAAACCCAAAGGCCTAATTAAATTTACTTTACTGGTCTAGCATTATGTGATCATCATGAAGAGAGTAATTTTAAATAGATATTTTAATGGGACTTTAATTGTAATTGTTGAGCACCTGCAGAGTACTAGCCCTAGAGCTTTCAGTGTGGAAAAAGCCAGGTGATAACTTGAATTTAAGTAACAATGAAACATACACTAACAACAACATAATGCATTATGAAAAGTCCAAGCTTTTGCAATCAGGCCCTGTTGGCATTTTTATTGTGTCAGGTTTGTGGGGAGTGTGTGTGTGTGTGTGTGCATTACACAGTAGGGGTTAGTTTTTGAATCAGGTTTTGTTTTCAAAATAAGCTTAAATTAGCAAAAGGAATCATAAAAGTTATTTAGAGGCAAAGAAATGTGGTGATGATTAAATAAGAAATTTAGAAATACCTGAATAAAATATTCTCTTGTTCTTTTGATGCAGACATTAGATTGTGTCTCATTCATCATCATAGTAGGGAATTGATTGTTGTGTTGGAAAAGTGTAATTGAGGAGCAGCATGGGATAGGGAAATGAGCATGGGACCGGGAGTCAGGAGATCTGGGTTTTAGTTGATGCTCTCCCACTGGCTTGCTGAGTGAGCTAAAGAAACAATCACCTAACTTCTGTATCTCAGTATTTCTATCTGCTAACCAGGATGATCTTACTTATCTACCTTACCAGAGGAAGATTTTTCAAGGCACAGACAGGAGTTAGGCATCCAACTCCCGTTGACTTTCAATGGGAATTGGGTACTTAGCTGTTTTTTTGTGCCTCTGAAAATCTACTTCATAAATGCTTTTGTATTGTTAATATTTGTAAATGTGCTTGGAAGATTAAATGTGTTATATACAGCAAGGACTTATTAATGCAATAATTTCACTATATTATTATTTATTTAGAGAGGCAGCATTGTCCAGTGGATAGGACATTGGACTAGGATTTGGGGACCTGGGTTCTACATCAGGCTTTGCCACTGACCTGACATGTAACCTTGGGCAAGTCACTTCACCTCTCTGTAACTTTTATTCTCCTCCCACACTTTGTATATTGTATAGAGCAGGTGTTTGTACAGCACCTAGCATAGAGGGGCCCAGTTCTCAGTACAAATAATAATAAAAAATTCATTGTAAGTGCTAAGTGTTATTATCTTTTATAAATTTTAAGTGGGTATTTTATTCGCAGCAAATCCGTGAAACCAATAACACTGAATGATGACTGAGAATTCCCACAATAATTTATATTTCTTAAAAGCAAAAATCTTTTATGTTATATTTTTTCTATTTATTGTCCCTGCAAAGTAATCCTTCTGTGATAGCTACTTATTTCTGGGGGTTGTCAGGGAGGTGAAGAGTGATACATTTTCCCCTTTATTTTAGGAGTCCTCTTTGTGTGAAGCATTTAACTGAACAGACAATACGTGCAAGACCCTGTTTTTCCTCCCAGAGCTGAAGTTAAAAATTATTCAATGTAAAATTCCTGGCCTGTGAAACAGAGGCTCCGTACTGTACCAGGCAAAGATTTTCACCAGCATTCTCTTGCTTAGCCAAGGCTGAGATAACAGACACTGTAAAGCACTTGCTGGAATAAATCTACTCTTCTGAGATTCCATCGGGGTGTTCATCTTCCACCTTGTTTTTCCTTTGCTTAATAAGGTATTGCCTAAACTTACGGTTGATATTTGAATAGACTTTTTTATTAATATGATCAAGACTAAGTGAAACTCAATCTTATTTTTGTTTGTTTGCATTTAAATGTCAAGAAAGACTGCAAAGAACAAGTAAGTGGTAGATTGATTTTTTTTTTAAAGCAAGGTTGCTTTCAAGCCAAAGAGTAATTGTACTTTGCAGTGTATAGTGGGAGTTTTGAAAAATGTTTAGGGGCCAAAAGTGTGAAATTACTGCACTTTATGTACGACTTTCAGGTTCAATGAAATAAGGCTGAATTCTAAGGAAGTCTTTGTGATCCAAGACAATGAGCTTGATGCACTGATTAGTGGTGTAGCGGTTCTGATCACTGGCCTTTGTGTATAAAAACCCATCCAGAAGTTTCTTCCTGGGTTTCCGATCAGTTCTAGAAGGGGTCAGGGACTGTGACGCTTTTCAGAAACAGCCGAGGAGTCACCCTCCTAGGAAACAGAAGGAAAGGAGTGGAGTGGTTTTTTCAACAATATGTTGTTTAAACTAGAATTGATCTGTAACAGGTATTGATTATAATCAAACCTTTGCTATTTACTTTGAAGTGACATGATCCTCCAGCATCAGCTTATTACCATAGTAATCAGTCACCCTGTGAAATCACCTCCTGTTCAGCGTGGTCCTACATTTCTGGTATGAAAGTATTAGCTGAGAACCCTTGAGCTTTCTATTGCTGCACATATTTTTGGATGGGGATATGCAGCGTATCCTACAACAGAGGCTAATTTAGCATCCACATTCTGTTCTCTTCATCTGAAAGGTAATAAAACAAGAAACGTGGTCGGATGGAGGGGTTTGGTACATTTCTAAGCCAGGTGAACAATAAAAATTTTGGAGCATCTAATCCTTATAGATGTTTCCAAGTTTCCATCTGGAAACCAAGCACTGTTACTGATTTACCAAACATTTCTCTTCTTTCTGGGACATTTTCATTTGGCTATTCCAGTTATCATGGTGAGGTGAGGCCGTCAAAGAGAAACATCAAAAACTACCAAATCCAAATAACTTTCTAGGTGGGCAAAACCCAGATAAAAATTATAACTTGATGGAAGAAATGAATCTGAATGCACAGAGCCTGAAAATATAAGGACTTAAAGGGACAAATCCCCAGTGGGTGTAAATTGGTGTTGTTCCATTGAGGAATCTTGCCCACAAGGTTTAATTTAAGTAATTTGAAAAATAAACACAACATTATATTAATTTTAAAATGACGTACAGTAAGTTGTAGGAATGACTGCATTTTACTTCATAAATATATCGTGAGAAATTTTCAGAAGGCTGAGGCCCTGCCTCCCTCTTTTTGGGAGCAATTCACACTTGCAAAATTGGTGCCTTCTATTTTGCATTTGCAAATTGAATGGTAGGCACTAATCTGATTACCCATGCCTCTTGACTTGCACTCTCATTCAGGAACTTAAGGGCATGAGTATTCCAATTTGTTCCCACAACTGAAGTCATGATCCAGAATTGAGGAACAGCTTTTGTGGGTGCAAATCATAACAGCTAAAAAGATGCCACCCCTATTGAGCATTTATCCTCTTATTAATTAGTTATTGCATATATTTATTATGTGGATTAAAAAAAAGAAGAATGTAGGAGATGTTGTGCGAGGTTTCTAGGGCTCTTTCAATTCCCATTCTATTAGAAATGTTTCCTAAAATTCTTGTGCTCTTGGTACTTTCAGTAGCATATCTAGACAGGCTGTGTCACAATCTAACACTGTGCTACGTGACCTACCTTCCAGCATGCCACGTGCATGTTAATAGTGATTATCATGAGTAAAACAGGGACAGTAGCACCTAGGGTAGCACACCAGAGGTTTCATCTTCTTTGTTTCCACCAGGACCTTCTTTAGTTTGTTACAATAGGCCAGTTTCAGTGCTGGTGTATGTGATCAAAGTTTTATTAAAGACAAAGGAGTTGCACCTGTTCAGACCATGACTGAATTTGACCTAGTAAGTTTATTATCAACTCTTTTTAATCAAACACCTCCTAGTGTTCAGGACTCTTTATAATCATGTTAACATTTCAGCTAGGGTCTGCTCCAAAGCCCATTGAAGTCAATGGAAAGAGCCCACCGACTTCCGTGGGCTTTGGATGAGGATTTAGATGACTATCTGCAGCCTTTTCTTTTTCTTTTTACAAAAAATGTGAGATATTTTGTTCCCTGCCTCCAGTGGGAAAGATATTTATAACCGTCATCTTATCCAGCAGTGACAGCTGAAATGAGCGAATATTTCATGAAAGGATTTTGCCCTTTCAGAAGAATGTTCTCAAATCGCATATTGCCGCACTGCAACCTTGCTGTGCACTTGTTCTTCCTGTGAAAAGGAAATATATTCCTGTCAGATGCTTTTGCTGGACTGGTATGTGCACATACATTCTCTTAACATAGTAAATATACTGACATTAGTCACAGATTCCTTTCTTGTTGATGGGATGTTGATTATATGTCCTATAAATTTATGAGATAACCTGTCCCTGCTTCTCTCTCTCGTTCTCTGTCTCTTCTTAATCCATCATTGATGGTAGAATTCGGATGGTTTTCCAAACTCGAGGATTTATACTGTTGCTAGATTTTTCTGATATATATCCTGAAAGTTTAATTGGTCCTAGCCCAGAGTGATTGCCATCAGTTAAATTTTGTGCATGAGTGTGTTTGTTAATCTCTGACACCATATTTGCAACTCTGACCCTACATGTGCAATTCTGCCCCATTTCCATATGTACATCTCTCTCCCTCTCTCTTTCTCTTTGTCCTCAAAGAGGTACTCTTTCTTCTTGATCCTCAGTACTGGACATCTCGCCACCTAACTCCACAGGCCAAGGAAGGTTGGATCCCTTCAAAGCTCATCCATGCTGCTCTTTTTTTGATTTCTTTGGCTTTCTGAGATGTAGCTCAAGGCATGACTCCTCCAGGGTATTATATGCTGCCTTCATAGAGTCCCCTGGGCATCAACAGTTACGTGTTATGAACATCTGATTTGGGGCTGTTGCTCAAATTAACAAGTTTCAAGCAGAGTATCAGCAGTGGAAGCAGAGATAGTGAATTTATCTTCCTATAAACCTAGTTTTAGTAGCAGTTGGTATAGAAATGTAGGAAATATTGTCACATTCTTAGCATATACAACTGTAAAACAAAGTGTTCTGGATTCAATTCCTAGATCTGTAGCTGACTTGCAATATGAGTATGTGCATGCAGTATGAGGAAATTTTCTAAGACTCAGTTTCCCCATCCATAAATTGGTCATAATACTCACTACACAGGGCTGACATGAGGCTTATTTACAGTGTTCAAAGTGCTTTGAGAAATCTGGATGGAAAGCTCAGTATAACTTCAATGTACTATTTTTAATACTAGATTATGATTTTATTAGACTATACAAGCACAGGATTAGAAAGAGTGCTGCCATTTAGTGAACACAATGTGTTGGATTCTGATCTCAGCTACACTGGTGTCATTTAGGAATAAATCCATCATATTCCTTGGCATTACACCTGGGTTGAATTTAGCCCAATGTCACAATCTGAAGCACTGAAGGACCTGATCCTGAATTCAGTGGGTCTTTCCGTTGAATTCAGTGGGCTTTGGATCAGGCCCTAAATGAAGATTTTAAAAACTAGGATTTCTAGGGTTAGAAAATCCACAGTTTGAGCCTTTGAGATGTCATTTGTGTGGGCTGAAAGGGAATGGAAGTTTTCCTGGGGATAAAAGACATCTTGTTGTTAGCTTTTATTATGACCATTGTACTTTCTTGGGGAAGCAGAAAGGGGTTGGTTATTAGAAGCAAATGTTGCTGTTTGCTCCCAACAAAATCAGCCTGATTACACTTTAACTGACCAAATTTTGCACTCAAAGCCAGCGAGGCAAACTCTCATGATAACATTTGACACCCTGTCACTCAGGGTAGCTCAAATATGCACCATTAGGTGGTTGTATGACAAGCAGCTCTTAAAGGTAGAATGCCCTTGTTTGCTTGAGACAAGAATTGCTGCTTGTTATCCTAGATGCAGAGGATAGGAGTTTTTGATCCCATAATCATGTACAATTCATTAAAGTCTATGGGCATTGGGTGCCTAACTCCCTTAGGCCCCTTTGACTATCCCAGCCTATTTTGCTCAGTCCTTCATAGTAACTGAGGCAGATCATTTTACTCTATAATCTGGAGCTGTATCTATGTGCAGGAAGATAGCCGTGACCTAGGGCTTGTCTACACTGACAATTTACAGGGGTGCAACTTTCTCTCTCAGGGGCGTGAAAAAACACCCCCCTCAGTGCAGCAAGTTTCAGCGCAGTAAATTGCCAGTGTAGACAGTGCACCAGCACTGGGAGCTGCGCCCCCAGCACTGGTCGCTACGCCCCTCATGGAGGTGGGTTTTTTAGAGCTCTCTCCCAGCGCTCTGCCGCGACAACACAAGCCACGTTAAAGCTTTGCCGCGGTAGCGCTTTAGCTTTGCCAGCGTAGACTAACCCCTAGTGTCTTCATTTACTCTTTTTGGGATAGCAGAGAGTGTGTGTGTATGCACCTTACAACCAGACTAACAGTTAGTCAAGCCCCAAACAAGAGAAGGGATCCAATCCCCCAGACGTGGGGGAATAGCCCAGGATTCGACTCCCACTGCAGTCTCATTGCCAGAGTGTAATAAGGGGTTTGGCAATGAATTGTTTTCCCACCCCCTGAGCCCACTGTTGGAAAGACAGGTAGAGCCAGACCACGTTTTGCAGGGCTTGTATGGCAGGCATGGACCCCGGAAGAGCAAGGCTGGAGCAGTTACTTGCTTTGTTTGTGCTTGAAGCAGCCCTGTGTGGGTGTGTGTTTGTGTGTACGCATAAGTATGGCACTTAACCTTTCCAGGTTCTCCACTGGCTCTTGTGCCAGCAGGTGTCTCGGGGATTTCTGTCCCTACGTCTGGTGGAATCAGGATTATATCTGGGAGGAGGAAGGCATCACCCTCCAGAAACTGGGTGGGGATGTAGTGCACACCTGACAGGAAGAAAAAGGACTGGCTGTGGCAACTGGTACACAAAGTCTGTAGAAACATTTGTAGGCAGGGAAGGATGTGAGGTGAACGGCAGCCAGCCGAGACGCAAGTCACATGGAGGCAGCTCTATGAGGGATACAGAGAGTTGGAAGGCATAGGCTGAATGTCTGGTGGGGGGACAGACACAAAGTGACAGCAACAGAGCCAAGGCTCTTGACCATAGAGCAACTGAATCAGCTCCCATCAGAAGGGTATGGCTGGATGCTAGAGAAGAGTGGAAGAGCAATCTGTCAGCTGCATCTCAACTGCAGACACATGTGGTACATCAGTCTGAAGCAGTTAAAGGCCAACGTGGTCCCTCTTTCTAGCTGTCTGTAGAGAAAGTGGAGAGATCAGAAAAGAAAGTGACCTGAAATGTCGCCACACCCCACCCCATTTATTCTTGAGCATTGTTGGGAAACCAAGCCCACTTGTACTATAGTGTCAAAATATGGGAGCACATTTCTGCTGCTTGCCCTTTAGGGGTTAATGCAATTACATTAGGAAACTCTGCCTTAAACCTAGACTTCTCTCGGCCAGACATTCCTCCACCCCCTTGATAACTCACTGGCATGGCTTGTGTTTCCCAGCTGACCAGCCAATAGGAGCAGAGTAGGTATTAGCTCTGAGTCAGCAAATATGTCGGTTTGAAACCTGATACCAGATGTGCTGCAAGTAGCAACGATTTTTGCTCTTTTAAGATTTATTTTCCCCTGATGAAAGAAACTCCATGTTTCTTCTTTGACTCATTTGTGACAAAGTTTTGCTTTTTAATAGTCAGTCCATTAGTATGTAGAGGTGCAAGAATTCAGCCTTGCAGTATTGGTTTAATTTGCGAGGAGAGGCATCTTGCTGCAAAACTAACTTGCTTCCTGCTACTTCATGCAGGTGAGCAAAGTATAGCACAGATCTTCAGCTGGTGCGAATCCGTATACCTCTGTTAAAGTCAATGGAGCTGTGCTGATTTACACCAGCTGAGGATTTGGCCCATTATATTTATAGCACAAATATGGCTCAAGAACTCCAGGCTCATCTCCCCTTTGTGCACAAATGACACGTTCGGTTCTTACCCTGATTTCAGTCCTCCATGTCCACTCTCCTTTGTTAATTCAAAGGGGTATGAAAGGACTTCTTTCCGTCATTGCCCATAACAAGCTTCACCAAGAGCTTCTGTGCTCCTAAGTGAAAGCATTGCCCACATGGTCTGTACTCATGCATCAGATTATACCAGATTCTTTCCCTTGGGAAGTGTCTTGCAGCAGGAGGCCACAAGGCTACAGAAAAAGCCCCAGAAAGAGACACAATTTGAAAAGAGCATTTATAGTGTCTGAAGCTATGCTGGTCCCTTCAGTATAATCCAGTCAGTACCAGATCCTTGGTGGGTAAAAAATAGGGTCAATAGAGCTACAGCAATTTACAGCAACTAAGTGTGTGGCCCTCATTTTCCTTTGGATTGTGTATTCATTTTTGAAGTATTCAAATGTGGTTGTATAAAAATGGTGACAAATCCCCTGCCTTGCAGATGCCTTTGTATTGATATGCAGAACTGCAATTGATCTTCTCAGGAATCAACCACTTCAAATTTACCTTATCAACCTATTGCAACAAGAAGGTCTCACAAGGAAGCTGGGTCATTCCTCGGAGTCCTGCTGCAAGTTGCCACAAAACAGGACTGTTACTGGGCAACTGGGCAACATAAAACTTTCCTAGCAACCTTTTACTCTCTCAATATTGACATACATACTTTAATTAATAGGGGGTTATGTTTCCCAAAGAGGTAAAATGACCCAACTTTGTGCAGATAATCACTTATATTATGATGTGCAAATTAAAATAAACATATTTTTGAAGCACAGCACTCTATGCAGCTCATCTGTAAATCATGAGACTAATCCAACTGAAGATCAAAATAACCCATAACAAAATAGTCTTTTTGGCTTAATGTGCTGAATGTAATGTAATGAGGAAGATCCGATGGACTTTTGGTTTTCAGACTTGGAGTTATATATTATGGGAGGTGTTGGTGTTATTTTTAAAAGCACTATCTGCTTGTTACATCTACATTACTAGCTCTTTAAAACCTCTCCTGTGCTCCAGGGAATTTCCAGCCCTGAAAGATAAATTCCAATGAATAACACTGAGTTTCTGTAAGAAAAAGTCATTCCCTTTGTGTAGGACAGGAGGCATTGCAACAGATCAAGACGGGCATAAACTATGATATCAGAGAGCTAACTTGGAGTTCACCTACGTGGTTCCTACTTCTGGATAGATTTGAAAGATGGGGAAATCTAAATATAGTGTGATGACATTGCACGCCTTGCTGTAGTAGCCACAGATTGAGGTGTCCGAGACAAAACACACTGATAGAGTCCAACTGGCCTCTTACACCAGTGCGACTCATTCTGACAAATCCAGCCTTTTGAGATGTCAGAAGCCAATAGGGTGTGCTGGTAACATCAATGGACTCATATTTTAAAGTTATTAGCTGGGCTCACAGCAACCAGCCAGTCATAAAGGAATGTTTATTTTTAGTGGTAGCAATGGAACAGTATGGAAAATCCACCTCTAGTGTCAAAGCTTGCAGAATCAGGGCCTGCAGCCAAGCCTGGGACTAGCTTGTTGACCTACAGCTGAACACCCTTATTGACTAGACACCCTGGTTGGTTGAGAGGTATCACTAGGCTTGGTCTTACACCCAGCAGCAGCACCAGGCCAGTGGCTGCTTAGTGCTTATGCCCGCAGTTGCAACTGCCCCTGTGACAATCTTGCTTGGTTCCTGACTCCAGCTCTGACCATTGGTGCTGTTTTTTGCCACTGACTCTGAACGCTAGGCCTGACCATCACTGCCCTGGTCTGTGACAAAAGTCTATCACGGGGAACAAGGGACACCCCAGCTGACACCCATCATTCATTCTCTGGTGATCCAAACTAGGCTGATAAAATCCAGAGATTAGTGCATTTTCCCACTTGTCTTCCTCTTTCCTCCTATTTACAAATGCACCATCATTCTGTGAGCAGGTTTGATACAATTAAAATGACTCCCACTCCACCCTGCTAGGACTCGCCTTATCTAGCAAATTGCAGTGACTCAGACTAACTCTGTGTTGTTTGTTTTAGGCAACTTTGTTTTAAAATACTTTTATTTGCCATCTCTTTTCAAACCCATCTCTCTCCCCAGAGTTGGCCAAGGTAATCTGACTACAAGTTAGGTAAGCACTGAGTCATATAATTAATCCTTTTCCTCCTTTCACCTTTTGGGACTGCTTTGATTGTTGCCTTAGCTAAAGGGACTGAAACCTTATTAACAAAAAGGCACCCTAGGTTTAGCACGGAGTCTGATTTTATGTTGAGCAGCCCCAAAGTACTTGCTCTGTCTCCTGACAGGTATCTTTGAACCAGCTACACTAGTTCTGCATGGTAGTAAGGGACTTATTCTTAATCATAAGAACAAGACAGTGCAAGCATTTTATTGACTCCCTGCAGGCCACAGTAGACTTGGTATGTTCTCTGAATTGCCCTTTCTCATCAGCATACAAGGAAATCTGGCTTGGTTAATGCCTCTGGGCAAGGCCTGTTAATCCTTATTTTAGAGCCAAAACTGAAGAACTCACTCCGCCCCTACATTCTTCTTGTATCCAGTTATCTTGTCTAATAGAGACAGAACCTGCAAGTCCTTGGATTAGAATTTTACAGAGAGGGCTAGGTTCTCTGTTACCTCCAGTTTCTGCTGAGTGCAGCAGAGATGGTAGGGGCAATCAGAGAATTGGGTATGGCTCCAAAATTCTCTACCCAGCCCTGTCCACAGGCAGCATAGGTTAGAAGAGTCTGGGACTGCTCTAACCCGTACTGGCTGGCTACGTTCCCCAAGGGGCATCCTCCAGCTGGGGACTTCCAGGACACATCATGCTCTTCACTTCTAATAAAACCAATAATCCGGATGATATACGGGGATTATATTTCTCAGAAAGTGGGACTATCCACTGAATAATGAATAGAGGCAGTATTGCCAACTCCAAATGTTCAAAAACCATGTTAGATCATGGGATTTAGCTTAAAAATAATCAAAGCCTCTTGAAAAATATAATAAATTTGGGGTTCTTGTTAAATTCTTTTTTTCTGGGGGAGCCTTTAAGGTACACTTAGGTCACATTTCAAGTTTTCTGTGTGACCATCAGGGCTAGGAACTGCTTTTTAAAAATGAAATCTGAGATTTACATGCATTTCCATGTTTCCATGAACTGGGGCTTTAAGGAAAACCGCACATAGCATGAGAGTTGGCAACAATGTCCTGGCTTTACCAGTTTGCAGGATTAAGGGCTCTATGATATATTTGTTAAAGACCGTTTAGGACCTTTCAGCTTTCTCTGCAATATATATTTGCTCACTGCTTTGTGCTCTTTCCCTTTGACCTTTCAACAGTTTATAATACCAGGCATTAGCTGCAATCATTCAACAGATTTTGGCTATTGAGAAAGTGGCCATGTCTCAGCCCTTGTAAACTTCTTATAGTTGCTGCTATGCTCATATCACACAAGAAAAAAATACTGCACCCAGTGTTCCTCCTAAGGAGGAGAGGAGGGGAGCAAAACTCATCGAGGCAGAATTCTCATCAGATTGTTCCACAGAAGAGAGGCAGAGCAGGATTTCCTGTCTCTCCAGGACCGGCTCTCGGCACCAGCAAAGCAAGCATGTGCTTGGGGCGGCATTCCGGCCGTCCTTTTTATGCTTGGGGCGGCAAAAAACCTAGAGCTGGCCCTGTCTCTCCCCCCACCGTAGAAGGGGTGGAGCTGTGCTGACAGGGCTTCCCCTAAGGCTCCTTTAGTCTCCACAGCACAGAGGATTAAAGCACTTCTCTAAACGGTGTTAATTTCTGAGTGGTTCCTCCTGGGCATAGTGGGTAGATGATATGCCACCCCAGACCATGCTCAGAGTCCACCCCTTCTCTTTGTCCTTCCCATGCGTATGCTGGATTCTGTGGACAGCTCTCTTATGAGACCCTCAGAAGACCAGGGAAAGGGAAGTGTTAAAATGAAAAAAGGCACACACAAAGTTCGCTCGCCATGTAGATCCCCGTGGGGACATCTGGTCCACAGTGATTAAATCTCAAAGGGATTGGAATGTAACTGATGTGTAGTAAAATAATCATTCTGTTAAATATCAGTTCAATGGGCTGGACAAACGCACACCCCCACATGGGGAACGCCTTTATGGATTTCATGCTTGCTCTTTCACTCCAGCGACTGGCACACAGAAGTAATGAACTCAGTCCTGGAGAGGAGTGATTCACCTCACACCACATGACTGATCTCGCTAGTTGTCTCAGAAGCATCAAAAAACTCCTGAAGGAGTTGCATCCTACCCTGTTTAGCTGAGAAAACAGTTGGCCAATGCTCGTTTGAACGTGGGTGGAGGTGGTTGAGGCATTACAAAGGACTTGAGGGAAAAAACTCCTTACTTCTCCCAACCTCTACCACTCATGAAAAATCTGAACTCTTTGCCTATTTGGGAAGCCTATGAATTACCTGAAATTCCAAAAGAATTAGATATTAAGATTCTGAATGAATCCTTCATATTTAAACTTCTTGCCCTTATTACCAAGAATCACTAATTAAAACTCATTTTCTGCTTAATATGAAGAGCTGTTGAATGGTCAAAGAGCAACTTGTGTATAGTACAGTAATTATGATAAAGTATTTCAGATGGAAACTTTGATTTCTCGATAATTGTTCCTTCTATTTCTTTTTAATATTGTAGTCTACTATGCATATATTTGCTTTTCGGGTTAATTGCTCTGTTTTGAATATGCCTGTTAATAATCTCACTTTGTGCATTATGCTTTCATCATGAGTTAATCATTTTCAGGATTATACACTTATTGGGCAATAAACTGCAGCTTTTTTAGCATCATTCATATAAAAATTCCTAAAATACAATACAGTGAACTTCGAGTTTTGTGTTTGGATCATTTTTGCAAGAGTTGTGTACACTGTACAGGAGCAAGTACTGTAAGAAAGGATGATGTTTGTATCTGTAATCTTGCAGGGAGACATGTTGGAAATGGGGAACTAGTGCTTTAAAACAGAGGCATGTTATAAAAGGAGGGCTACATTTTGAAATTGCACAATTGTGAATTTATATTTGTATGTGCCCTAACCATGTCCATTTGTGCAGATCAGATATTTGTGTGTGTGTAAACAGTTTATTAGAGCTCAAATGGCTATTTGCAAGCTCAAATATCTGATTTGCGTGCACTATCATGGTAATTGTGCTCACAAATAATGTGTGTGCAATTACGAGCACATTTTGCATATGAACCTCTAGCCTCCCTATCTAAAATGTTGAGAAATGCAAAAAATAAACTTTCAAATAATAAGAACACTTGAGACTTCAAGGAGTCTACTCCTCTCTTGATGAACACACAGCTTCGAGCATACCCTTAAAGTTATTGAGCATGGAATTGATTCCTGCAAGAGTACAAATTTGTTTTCTTATTCATTGCAGTAGGAATGATCATTGTAACCCTCAGTTGATACTCAGGTGGGGGTCATTGGTGCTTCCTTGGGTGTCCCTGTTTGTAAAAATTAGGATGATATTTTGATCATGAACGTGAATCATGGCCTAATATAGTACTGGCTAGAACCAGATATAGATGAGGCAAGCACTGTGTTTGCTTCAACTCACAGCTCTGCCAAATTCATTACAGTCCTAGTCTATAAAGCTTCTGGCTTTTCTATTCTTTGTCCCTGCCCCGATCCCCACAGCTCTGTCTGTATACCTCTGTCCTACTCTGCCACACCCTTACTATTCCAGTCCTGGTCCCTATACATTGCTCTACCAATGTACTTCAGTTCTGCCCACAACATACCTGCTATGTCTTTCCTGGCTCTTAACACAGGTCTACCAATGCACCATATTCCTGGCCTCCAACACCTTGGTATTCCAGTCCAAGGCCTTTCTTTGACAAACATACCAATCCTGTCCAAATGTGTGCTACTTTCATGATGTGAGCATAGATTAAAAGAAGAACAAAAGAAGCATACAAAACGAAGGAGCGTCTGTAAAGGGTTAAATCCCCAGGTCCATAGTATTTTTTCAGGGCAAACATCCATTGAAGTCAGTGGGAGATTTGGCTGAGTAAGGACTTCCAGATGTGGCCCAAATGAAATAATAATAAATTAACAAAATAAAGACAGGGAATAAGGAAAATAGATTATAAGACCAATGACAAACCTGAAACAACTGTTTTATAGCCCATTCTTCTTGCTAAAGCATTAGCTTTCACAACTGTTCAAAGTCAGGTCACAAATGAAATTGAGTTCAGTTTGAATGCATCCGATGAAGTGAGCTGTAGCTCATGAAAGCTTATGCTCAAATAAATTTGTTAGTCTCTAAGGTGCCACAAGTCCTCCTTTTCTTTTTGCGAATACAGACTAACATGGCTGCTACTCTGAAACAGTTCAGGTTGTGACATTTTAGTGGACTTTTGATCTTTGTAGGTAACTTCTCAACCTAACTGACTATCTGAGACATCTAAATCAACGTTTCTGACCTTCTCATATTTGCTAGGTACTTCAGCTGTCTTTTAAGACACAGACGTCTTTTAAGCTATGGGCTTCTTATTCTGGAAAGGCATTTGAATGTCTTTTTACAATAAATTAATTGTTGATTAAAAAAAACCCACTAAAAAAGAAAAGAAGCAATTAAAGCACACTTAGGGCCAATAAAAATAAGAATGTACGAACATAAGAATGGCCACACTGGGTCAGACCAATGGTCCATTTAGCCCCGTGTCCTGTCTTCCAACAGTGGTGAATGCCAGCTGCTTCAAAGGGAATGAACAGAACAGGGCAATTATCAAGTGATCCATCCAGTCAGGCAGTCCCAGCTTCTGGCAAACCGAGGCTTAGGGACACTCAGATCATGGAATTGCATCCCTGACTGTCTTGGCTAATAGCCACTGATGGACCAATCCCTCCATGAATTTACCTAATTTTTTTTAACCCAATTATAGTTTTATCCTGGGCAACGAATTCCACAGGTTGACTATGTGTTGTGTGAAGAAGTACTTCCTTTTGTTTCTTTTAAACCTGCTGCCTATTAATTTCATTGGGTGACCCCTGGTTCATGTGTTATGTGAAGAGGTAAATAAAAACATCCTTATTCACTTTCTCCACACCATTCATGATTTTATAGACCTTTATCATATTCCTTCTTAGTTGCCTCTTTTACAGGCTGAACAGTTCCAGTCTTTTAAATCTTTCCTCATATGGAAGCTGTTCCATACCCTTGTTCATTTTTGTTGTCCTTCTCTGTACCTTTTCCATTTCTAATGTATCTTTTTTGAGATGGGGAGACCGGAATGCATGCAGTATTCAAGGTGTGAGTGTACTATGGATTTATATAGCCGCACTATGGTATTTACTGTCTTATTATGTATCCCTTTCCTAATGGATCCTAACATTCTGTTAGCTTTTTTTGACCGCCGCTGTAATGCAGTATGTAGCATGAAGTCAATAAATGTTTGCCTTCGTCAGGAAATCATCACAGCAGATACTATGGGTTAAACACAGTTCTTGATCACTTTATAGCCATTAATAACATTGGTATCTAGGGAAACTTAGGTAATAAGACTGATCAAAACTTTAGTGAATAAAGTTGATCACCTGCCGGGGTCAGGAAGATTTTTCCCTCCTTTCCCTACAGCCGGGGTCGGCAACCGATGGCATGCATCCCAAAGGCGGCATGCAAGCTGATTTTCCAGTGGCACTCTGCTGCCGGCCTGGGGTTCTGTCTGCCGGCTCCTTGCCAGCCAGGGTCCCGGCTGCTGGCCCCCATCAGCCCGCTGCTGGCCTGGGGACATTGGAAAATTCAGCAAGGAAAAGCCAAGGGCAAGGATCACACTAAACTAATAAGATCTGCATTTTAATTTAATTTTAAATGAAGCTTCTTAAACATTTTTAAAACCTCATTTATTTTACATACAATAATAGTTTAGTTATCTAATATAGACTTATAGCGAGAGACCTTCCAAAAACGTTAAAACGTTACTAGCTACTAGTAACTAGTTACTAGTTTTAAAACGTTAAAACGTTACTAGCACGCGAAACCTTAAATTACAGTGAATAAATGAAGACTTGGTTCACCACTTCTGAAAGGTTGCCGACCTCTGCCCTACAGCACTGCACAGTGGCTATGTACATTATATGTTTCTTGTCTCACTCGCTGTAAAGCATCAACTGCTGGCCACTGCCTGAGGCAGAATGTCCGACTTCACAGCCCAGTGATTGCATCCAGTATGGCAATTTCTGTTTCTTGTACACCATTGCACCTAACCCACTTTCATTTATTTAGTTTAATTGCATTGGTCCACATTTTCAAAAGTGCCCACTAAGTTTGGGTGCCCAACTTGAGACATCTAGTGGAAGTATAGAGTCTAATGTATCTAAATCTCGGGCCTCTTCATGACTCCACTAGAAGTTTGTGCTGTTTCAATGTTTCTAACAAAATGCTTCTGTCTCAATAAGGACTGTCGACACTCATTCCTGTTCTGGCATACGAAGCATCAACATCTGAGCTTATAAGTGTAAAAAAAAAAAAAAAAAGTCCCCTGAATTCTACAGTTCAGATGTATCACACACTGTGTGCACTTGATTTTGGAACGTCTCAGAAAAAAACTTTGGGCCAGATCCTAAGCTGTGCCAAATTAGAATTGGGAGGCATGGCTAAAGGATCAGATTTATAAAGGAAGGAGCAACATTTCAAAGGGGAGAACCAGCAAGATGAAGAGTTAACATGCTCTAGGGTTATTTTTTCCAGTTCAGCTCAAGCTGCCATTGGATCCGGTTCCAGGGCTTGCTTAAGTTCCTGTACAAACCCTGATTAAACAGGAAAAACCTGTGAATTGTTGGTTTTGAATTCTGGATTGGGGGCAGGGTGCACTCAGGTAACACATGAGTCATGTTTCATTTGAATTTCTAAAACCTCAGAGAGAAAAGGAAAAAACTGGAGGTTTCTATAGGAACAAAAATAAAAGATTTAATATATGTTCTTCCTGCATTCTTTACATTCTTTTGTTAGGTTAATGCTAAAAAAGTCCTCCAGACCCACACACAGTATAAGCTTAACTTCTACAAAGTTAAACTTTTCTATAAGTGCAAAGCAACATTTCTGTCTCTAAGATCCATTTCTGTACTAGGCTGCATTTCATCTAGTGATGAAAATGATGTCAGTACTTTCAGTAGATCTAATTTCTTCTCCAGAGGAGGCATGCGTGTACCTGTCTCTTTTCCAAAAGATCTTTTCCCTAGTAAAATCCGTAACAATATCCTGATACAGGAATCCCCTTTTTGGCATGGGCTCATTTTCTTCTATTTGAACATGATGATTCAGAAAACTAGTACAAGACAAACAAAAGGTGCAGGCTTTCTATGGGCTGGTTATAGTTAACCCCTGGAGATCCTGTGGATGTGAACTTTACAGGCACACAAAGTTATATTCTCATGATATATAGTCTATCTTCTTCCAATTGTCCCTTTGCAAAATATTATGGCCTGGACCTGTCTGGGCATGATGTTGAAGGAGTTAATTGGGACTGGTGAAACAAATCTTTGACTTTCAGGGCTGAATAAATTAGGAATATGACATGGAGTCTACATAGAATCATACGTATATATATTAGAAATGGAAAAGACCTATTAGTTCATTGATCATAGAATCATAGAAATGGAGGTCTGGAAGGCCTTTGAGAGGTCATCAAGTCCAGGTGTTTATGCTGAGGCAGGACCAAATAAACATAGACCATCCCTGAAAGGTGTTTGTCCAGTCTGGTTTTAAAAACCTCCAGTGATGGAATTCCACAATCTCTCGTGGAAGTCTGTTCCAGTGCTTAACTACTCTTATAGTTTTTTTCTAATACCTAACCAAAGTCTCCCTTACTGCAGATTAATCCCATTAAATCATCTAGTGCCTCTCTAACTTCTGCCTGCAGTATATTTGCTACTGCTTTGTCTCCTCTCATTTTCAATACTTTAATTAACTGGGTAGTGTGCATGTGAAGCACTGCCCTCTACTGGATGGAAGAAGAACTGATCAACTGTGAGTCATAGGCCCTATACTGCTAACAGCCAGTGAAGATTAGGCAACATGGTAGGGACCTGTGCTTTTGTGATGTCTATCCATGCTGAAAGTGAGGTGCATACACAAGTTGCCATGAGATGTAGTGTAGTGACAACTGATGTTCCTAGGAGACTGTTTATTGTAGTGATTTCACTGCAAGTTTTAAAGGGCAGCAGTACATTTTGTCTTTCATGATCTCTATGGAGCACAGAGATTACCTTTTACCCCCAATGAAAGGACAGAAATCTCAAATACATTTTGTTTCTCTTCCTGGGAGTATATTTTCTCATTTTCTGTGGGAAGTCATTACAGAAATCAGTGACTCTAACAATTAATAATGGAAGTAAGGCTACACTTTGCATAAGTAAACATTAATATCCTGTCAAGCACCACTGAAACAAAACTGGTGAATGGCAAAAATGTCAGCAAAATATCAACAGCTTCCATCAGGCCTAATCTCTGCGCAGTGATCAACACTTCATGACCAAAAAGTGCTTTGAATAGTGTAGCTTTGAATCACAGCTTCCTTCCCTGAATTATTGCTGCTCTGATTTTATTTGCAAATTAAGGCACAGACACAGGGGTAATTGTTGTTTTAATATTAACATTTTCTGGAAAGCAGCCTGAGATGGTGTAAATCAGCATAGCTCCATTGACTTCAGTGGAACCATTTTATATCAGCTAAGGGTCTGGCCCAATTTCTTTCTATTTCCAAAAATTAAAACAAGATGATTTCAGATTAATTTGCTTTGAGGTGCAGCTATTTTCTGCCTATTCATTTTGTGCAGGCCACTGAACTGATACCAGTATAGCAGGTCAGATATAAGGCATTTGCACTTTGGCACATAACAGCAGTTTCATATTATCTGGTATTGGAAGAAACTGAACAATTTTACTTGTACTATGAATGATGGTGAAACAACCACCCTCTGCCTACACTTTATTTCCCTGTTGTCAGCCCTGAGAAATGAACTCACTGCTTAAAGGACTGTGCAACCCTCCCCAAATAAAGAATGCGGAGCTGATGTGCTGATAACCACTGACTGCGAGGGGCACATTTTCACAGCAGTGGGCAGGGACTTACCTTACAGCTCTCCTTGACTTTAAGGGTAGTCATGCAATCACATTCCCACACCCGATACCATTGTGACTCCTCCAGTCCCGTACATTTCCAGAGCAGTTAAGATTGCCGGGCTCCCAAATGAACGTAGCTGTATGCTTGTTGGTGTGGCATGTGTAAGCCTGTCTTACAGATGAAATGTTTTTGTTTAAATACTCCTTTACTGCCTTCCTTCATAAAAATCACATTCTGTGGGCCAGATCCTCAGGTGCTGTAAATCAGTGTAGCTCCACTGATGTCAAGACAGCTATGCTAGTTAAACTTGGCTCTACAAGCCTAAGAACGAATAACACTGTGCAGCCTGGAAAGAGGGTGACTGTGCATTCGCTTTCCTGCTACATTCTCACGCCATAAAAGCTTTGCAAGTTTTACACTTTCCATTTTCTTCTGGGTGACACGTGCCCGTGGGGATAGAACATGCACCCCGATCCCTCCCAATGGAGCTAGGCCGTTAGGGAAGCCATGAGGGTGGAGACCAGAGCTGGTGTAAGGCACAGCACCTCCATCGTGTTGCTGGCCGGGGCGACTCACAGATCCTTGGGGACCTGCCAGGGTTGGGAGTGAGGCCCTGCACTCCCACAACAGAACAGTATGGGGGGAAATCTGTAGGAAGGGATCTTGGCAGAGATTTCCTCCCACAGGGTCACTCCAAGATGTTTTATGGTGGGAGGGGACAGGGAGAGGACAACTGGGCCACGGTGTTTTGACCATCCTCTACTTGTAACTGTAATTATACCTTATCTTAGAACAGGTATTTATCTATTGGATTATGCTATGCAGAAACATAACAGGCAAAGGTTGTGTTTGTGTTTGGAGAGCAGGGGTGCACTGACAAGGCAGAAGTGGGAAACTTGTGCTGTAGCTGCCCATCCTCTACCCATCTGGTAGATAAATGGAACACTTCAGTCTCCAGGACTGTCAGGCCTGCAACTTTTATTAGTGCTAAATTCACACGTCTTAAAAAGAATTGGGGTGGGGGTGGCAGGTTGTGCTATTTTTCATTACAGTGAGTCAGTAAATGAACCCAGGGGATACAAAATACATTTACTGATAATTTCTTCAAATCCTCCACACGTGTGATCCTCTTGACTACACAGGTGTTAGTCCTAGTGAGAGTCTGGTGTCAGAGTGAACAGGTTCATTACAATCAAAGAAGAAGACGGTGTCTTCTCTTTCCTCCCTCTCAGGCCTTTAAATCTCTCCTTCCTGGGATCAGATAACAGCTATCACTTGGGTACCAAGTACCAGACTGGAATGTTTGGCAGCAGACAGACATGCATTTTGGCTGCAGTATGCCGTACGGAGTAATATTTTGCTGCCCACATGTTTTCAGACACTAACCCCGGAGTCAAGAAAACCCAGATTTGTTGGTATTCACATTGAGGGTGGGTTCTGTCATCTGGATCACCATCTACCAGAAGCAAAGTAGTTCAGGAAACTCATACTCACTTGTCATCCCATCTGAATTTGGTCCTCGGAGAGGAAAAACCCCATTGAGCCATCCCATGTCCTCAGACTCCTTTTAGATTCCATCAGAGATATTTACAGTCTTAATAAATGTACAGTATTCACAGTATCACCAGAGAAGCTTCAGCTTTCACTGAGATTTAGCTGGTTAAAGGAGAAAAAGGGGATGTATCTGAAATTCTGTCCAAGACTGATCAGAAACCATCTAAACTTGAAATACTTACAATTAAGTCTGTTCCAGTATAGGTGCATGGAGCCCTTTCCCCCTCCCTAGCTTTCCACCACAGGACAAAGCAATAGTTTTGGCTGCCTGACCTCTCTAAACACAAGGATGGGAGGGGTGACAAACTAGCATTGGCATCAGTGTTCAGTGCCCCAGAACATGCGTATCTGGGCAGGATGGGGAGTGAGGGAGGGGTTCATCAGAGAGCTCCCGTATAAAGACACCATGGTAGAGCATATGCTGCATCACTGATGATGAGTCCAAACTTTGCAATGCCCCACAAATATAATGACTCCAACCACTGCCACTTGGGTGGTGCGCCATCTACCCCTGGTCAAGCAGTACATCAGTGCATGTCTGTTCCTCTGGATATCTTGCTTAGGTCAGTGATGAGTTTGGTGGGCATCCATCCTCCAGGTATCTCAGTTCAGAATACTAATTCTAGTTGGTGCACTTCACAAAGCCGCTGTGCCACACGGTTCAGTACAACTGGCAGGGCACTTCTCAGGAGAGGCCCAGGCCTGGACCAGTAGGGGTGTTGATGGGCAGGACTGAGATACATAGGCACCGCTGCATGGAAAAAGGTTTACAGGGTGCATGCCTGCATAATAGTACCCAGCTCCAGCCCTGGTACTACTTGTTTCACTTTTATGAAAAGTAAATTCACTCCAAAATATAATGACTGAAATGATATATTTCTTTACAGTCTTTTGATTGCTTAATCTGAAAGGGTCTTGGCCAAGATGATAGTTAATTACTCACTAGCAAATGGAAAATGTGACTAGTGCATTATTAACCTTCAGCTGGCTCCAACGTGAAGTTTGGCAAATACAGTTAACTTTTTATCGGTTTTACTCAGAGTTGTTCATTGTGTAGCTTTAAAAAAAAAATAAATAAAAAGATCTGGTATGGTGAGCAATTCCAGGAATTCCACAAGAACATTCCCCAGCAGACAGGCTGAGTTTTAGGTACTTTTTACATGTATGAGGGTTTTTTTCTTTGCCTGTTGTGCTTGTGAAAATGTTGCTCCTTCTTTGGACACCAGTGTCAACCCTCTGCCAAGCATAGCAGGTGGCCAGCCAAGGCCTCCCAGTCAGTTTCCCAGTGAAGGAGAAATCAGTGACGTGGAGTCCTGGGATATTCTAAATATAACTTGTTTTATTTACATATATATACACCACTCCTTGATCAAAGCAGGTCAGACACATGCAGGCAAGTTCTCCTTGCAGGAATCTCAGCCCAAGACCAGCAGCCAGTACCCAAGGAGCAACCCTTCCTCAAGAACTGCTTCTAATCAGAGATCAAGGCCAAGAACAAACTGTCCTGCTGCTCACGTGGTTCCCTCTCCAAGCACCGCTGAGTCTACATGAAAGCTTGCATACCAAAAACTAACAATGCTTGGAAGACTGTGTGTAACAGAGGCAAATGGTGACATCTGCCATAACGGACATTAACATTAAACCAAATCCTAAAATCCTTACCGTGATTTTACTCAGGTGATTTCTTCAACTATTACCCATTATATATACCCCTCATTCCTGAGCAAGCTGATTAAGACACTTGCCTCCAGCTCCACCTAAAAGCTGCTAATATCCTGGGCCCCGCCGAATAAGGCTTCATGCCAGGACATGGAACAGAGATGGCACTGAGAACATCGATGGATGATTTCCATAATTTCTTTCAGGTCACACCCAAGAAAGTTGTGCTAAACACCTCCAAGCCCAGGGATCCTCCACTCCTCCATCCCATTCAATAATCCATGTGAAGACACTAAAGGAGACTGTGAAACAATATGAATAAAAATGCCAGCAAAACGCTCCCTATGCTCCACATAACCGTGTCACCAAACCATGCCCTTTGTCTTCTTCACTCCTTGCAGACTTCATGCCTTTTTCCATGTCACCAACGTGCTTGAGACAGACACCCAGAAAAAGTAGCTCAAGTGCTCTTCTATGCCTCCTTCCGAAAATACTGAAGAGCTAACCATTTCTGCGAAACATGTTAGGTGTAATGATCTTTCAGCAGTCTATGTTTCTTTCTTATTGTACCATAGGTTATTGAACCTTTAAACTTGATTCTCTTTAGGGCAAGGACTCTGTCACTTGTTTGGCACATTTTTCCTACTGTCTATTGCCATTTTAGCTGATGGCACTATATAAATTAGTAATGATATTAATGATAACTGAATTTGCCCAGGGCTATCCCCAAGCCCACTTTGCAACATAATTCTCTCTGTCCCCACGTTTGCTTGCTTCTTAAAATACTTTAAATCAGGACTACTGTTGGAGCACCCTCTGCCATTGCGTGCCATTGCATGCCAGTATAAGAGCACAGGCATATTGGCATCTGTTGGGCCCTCCAGAGTGGTGCTTCTGATTAACAAAGCAATTGTGGAGCTGATTAATACACTTTGGCAGGCCCCCTTCTTCCCTCCCAACTATGGCTAAATGGGCAGAGAGGAAATACTTTGTCCCTTCTAAAGGTTTTGTACACCCCTACTCTCACCTGCCCCCAAGCTTTTTGGAGGTGGCAGCAGCTAATGAGCAGGAGAGGTAGGGGCACTGAGCGTTGACAACGAGGGGTAAAGAATCAAAGAGGCTGGACTTTTTTTGGTCATAACCTTTATTTGACAGGAGGTCTACAGCTTGGAATTGCTAACCAGCAAGGTCTCCTAAGTCGCTATGACTTCGCCCTATGGGAAAATATCATGAAGTTTAAAGACGGGCTACTGGAGGATGCCAGAGGAGTTCACTCTGATGGTAGAGGAAGACAAGCTGGTGGCAAGGACAGCTCTCCAGGACAGCTTGGATGCAGTAGATTCAGCAGATCCATCTTGGCTGCAGTCATACAGTCTCCCTCCTGAATACAGCTGACCATCCAGGACTTGCCCTTTGAGGATCCCTCCCTCATTTTGAAAAGACAGATGATATGCTGCATAGCCTAGAGATTCCAGGGCAACACTGAAGTCGCTTGGAATCTACACACCAGTGACAAAGAGGAAGCAGTTTTGGCCCTAGCAGGCTCACAGATCTCAGAGCTTTATACCTCAGACCCACAATCTGTTGAGAAAAAGGGGCAACCACCACCTCCCTCATCATCTGCGACAGCAGGTTCCTCTCAGCCAGAGGCCCAGTAGAAACATACATTTTGAAAGGTTTGTCGAGGGCAGCACACCAGTACTTGTGACAGACCAATCTGTTCCTACCCATATCTTTGCCAATCATCTATCCCACTTCCTTCATGCTTGGACTCACATCCCATTGGATTGCTGGGTCCTTAGCACACTGGATCTGGGATATTCCCTTCCCACTTCCTTTCCTCTACCTCTTCAGGGACCACTCTTATGGGACTGTTCTTCAGTGGGAGGTCCAATCTCACCTTCTAGTGGGGCTACAGAGGAAGTTTTTCTGTTTCTCAGGGGAAAGGGTTTTTATCCCCATTATTTCTTTATTCCCAAAGCAAAAGGTTGTCTCAGACCTATTGTAGATCTAAGAGAGTTAAACAAGTATCTGAAGAAAATAAAGTTCAGCCTGGTTATCCTAGCTGCCCCTATTCTTTCCCTGGAACAAGGTGACTGGTACGCTGCCCTTGGCTTAAAGGACATCCACTTCCATATAGTGATCTATCCAGACCACTGGAAGTTTCTCACACTTGTAAAGAGTGGAACCAACTACCAATTCATAGTATTTCCTTTTGGCCTATCAGCAGCCCCTCATGTTTTCACAAAGTGCCTGGCTCCAGTAGCTGCCTATCTGAAGAGACTGGGGATCCATGCGTTCCCCTGCCTGGGTGATGGGCTGGTGAGAGGCTGGTCCAAGTCTCAAGTACTGTCCAGTGTCACCGTCATCCAGTCTACTTTCAGTGCATTGGGGCTGTCACTCCGTCAGGACAAATCAATTCTAAAAACCTGTGCAAAGAATAGAGTTTATAAACCAGAGCGTTTCTGCCCCAGTCAAGGTTCCAGACGCTCTGAGACTTGGTCTTGGCTCTAAAAGCATATCCCATTACTGCAGTGCACACTTACCTCAGACTTCTGGGGCACATGCCAGCATGTACCTACATAGTACAACACGGCAGACTTTGCTTCAAAAGGCTTGAGAGATGGCTAGCTCTAGTGTATGTCCCCTCTCTGGACTGGCAGACTGATCCGTGGAATGTTTGTGTGGGGAGTTCCCTTCGTTTCTCCACACCCAGTTCTCATGCTGGTCATGGATGCCTCATCCTTGGGCTGGGGAGCACACATTGGAACCTTGTAAACTCTAGGGCTGTGGTCCTCACAAGATCTGAGGACTCATATAAATGTTAACGAGCTATGTTCTATCTATCTAGCCTGTTTGGCCTTCCATCCACATATTGTGGGGGAAATAATCTGCTAGTGTTAATGGACAACACAGCAACTATGTTCTATGTAAACAGACAGGGAGGGGGTATGTTCATCCTAACTATGCCAGGAGACAGTTCTACTTCGGGAGCTCTGCATAACCAACTTCACTCACCTCAAAGCTGATTACCTCCCAGGAAAGCAGAGCACATTGGCAGATCTTTCTCCAGCCACTGTTTGTACATCCAGACAGGGCCAGGTCCGTCTTTCAGCGTGAGATCAAGCAATCCGCAAGCCTCTGACCTTCAGGAGTGTAGCTGAGCCCTTTAACCACTTAACCCCCACACCTCAGTATGTCTGCATTATGCAGTGGGATTATTTCTTTATTTTATTTTTAAAGTGACCCCTTGCTTAGGGTCCTTTCAACATTATTAAAACAACACAAAACACAAAGAAAACCTGATAAAAAACTAACTTTTTTAGAGAGAAATGAGTCAGGGAAGCAAATTCCAGACTGGGCTCCTCGTTCTGCTCTTTAGGGAACAGAGTTACCTTGGATTTACAACCACACAACAGAGAGAAGACTTTTGCCTGAAGAATTCAACTCAACATTCATTATGGGGTAATCTATTATTATTTTTAACTTGCACCCCTGATATTTGGAAGCACAGATTCAGGGACTTGGGGGGATTAAATTGACTGTACCCTTAAACGTAACAGGAATCAATCCTTTAATCTGCTGTTATGGTGATAATAACATACTTTACATTGCTCCTTAAAGTGCTTAAGATAAAGCATGAATATTTTTAACAGTTAATTTAAGTTTCCCTCTTAGTGACATCATTGATAGGGTTAGTAAGTGTGACCTACATCAGATGGGATAGTTCTGCCTTTTGTTTCTCCTGCTATGGTTTACTCAGAACAACAAAGTAAAGTGAAAGACAAGCTAATTTACAGTTGTGTGCTCCAGGATACTATTTTATTCTATTAATCATTTAGAGCATGACTGACTGTGTCCCAGAAGAGTGGAATACACCACCATTTTTTTTAATGTGAAAATTCATATCAAATGTGAATATTTGCTCCAAGTATTTTGATCAGTATTTCTGAGACACGCTGGTATATTCCTGATTGTGGCTGGAAGACTCTTCAGATCATGCTGTCTATAATGAATCCCACTCCTTTTCCTAGAGTAACTGTGGCTAAGCAGAAATGGGGGTATTTCTTAAAACAAGATGTAGGATGGGATTTTCAAAGGATCCTGAGGGATTTAGGTGCCCATTTCAATTGGATTTGGGTGCCTAACTGCCTTAGGCTCCAATGAAAATCCCACCCATAATGCCCCAGGGCTATCCTCTCCAAACTCCTGACCAGGGACTTTGGAACATCCAAAGAAGAGACACCTGCGGCTTTATATTGAGCCAGTGCGTGCTAGGCCAGGATTCTGGGAGACTAGCCAGCATTGCAAGGATGCCCATACAGAACAGACACGATCAATAAAGCACATAATAAATCTCATGACTGAATCTCAGCCCCTTGATTTAAGGAGCTCCCAGTCAATTGGGGCATAGCATAAGACATGAAAAAGAAATAAGATTTTCCTTTGTTAACTCTAGAATGGAAGAAACAAGGGCTCCTTCTCTTGCACAGATTATATAAACCCAGTGTGCATGCTACAGTGCTCTAGCATTTGGGTCTAACCGCATACAAACATTCATAAGGGGAAAATTATCTTATTTCAATTGAATTACAAAGCAAATGGCATGCAAAGCAATTAAAAATAGAATTGCAATGCTTTGAATGGTCTTTCATCAGAACCCTCTCCATTGTCTTCAGAATTACTATAATCAACTAAACTACATGCTTGTTTTGGTTTTACATACATTTATTTTTTCTAATCACTAAAAGTTTAAATTAGGTGGCGTGAAATCATTAGAATACACCCAATGCAATTGAATCTAATTTGAGAACACCTGCCTTCAGGTATAGCTTTCAGGTAGTTTTGAAATGCCAACATCGTCTGGGTACTCAACCTACTTCTAATGGCAAAAGGGAAAACAGGTGCTTCAGTCTTTTAAGTAACCAGTGGGACATGATTGTCTGTTGTTGAGCAAGAGTTGTGTAAGGAATTGTTCATTCATTGCACTAAAATCAAAATCATCCCAGATAATTCATTTGGCCCTGGATTATTTCTTTAATTGGAAAGTAGAAAATGCGTGATTTGAAAATAATCCTTAGCAAAAGTGTCTGGTGGTTGTTTCGAGAGTGTCATTGTGTGTTAAACTGGTGTAACCTTTCCCACTCTCACATGGGCTGTGTGTGTGCACACTGCTGGGTCAAAGGAGATAGGCAAAATTCTAAGGATGAAAGCTACCCAATTCCCTTTGAAATTAAATAGGATTTAGTTGCCTAGCTCCCTTAACTTTTTGAAAATCCCACCCTTAATCACTGGAGTTATATTGGAATTTTAGGAGTTTTAGGGTTAACATTGCCAAAGCGTGTCTATATGGTGTGGCAATGTGCACTATGGGGCTGTGGTTTCTAAAGCGCACTAATTGGTCCACGTTGACCCTGCTGGTGCGCACTTAAAGTTCCCTAGCTTGCTTTAAAGTGCACAAGGGAACACTTCGTTCCATTGGCTTAAGCCAGTGTTTTACAGGATGCAGCCTGCAGGTTCCTTGTGTTACTGGGAAGTAAAAAGAAGGCTAAGGTGGCCCTAGGGGCTACACCAGCAGGGTCTACATAGACCAATTACTGCATAACACATTAGTGTGCTTTAGAAGTCACACCCCCATAGTGTGCATTGCTGCCCTGTGTAAACATGTCCTAAGTGATTTAGGAGCTTAAATATCATTGACTTTCAGTGAAACTTAGGTTCCTAAGTGCCTACGGTACTTTTTAAAATAGAACTTAGGCTCCTAAGTACAGCTGGGTGAATAACTGATTTTCCAGTTTGGTGGCCAAACTTGAAAAATCAGGGGGAGGGGGAGGAGTGGGGGAGAATAAACTTGCTTTAGGTTGGCTCAAAATGACAATTTCTCAGATTTTTTTTCACTGAAACGAAAAACCCCAGAAAATCCATTTGGGGTGTATTTTACCCTTTTTGTTTATTTTTGTTTTTTCTGTTAAATCTAGCTAAATTCCAAACCAGAAGGTTGTTTCAAGACAAAAAGTCAAAACGTTTAATTTTGAAAATGTCAAAACAAAATGGTTTGACTTGTTCACACTTTTTTTCCCCATCCATTTTTTTCCAGACTAAACTGTTCACCGAATCAGACCCAACAGTTTCAGTGAACCCAAACTTCATTTTTATTCACCATTCCCCCCCACCCATCTGTACGTCTGAGTCGCTTAAATGCTTTTGCAAAAAGAACAGGAGGACTTGTGGCACCTTAGAGACTAACACATTTATTTGAGCATAAGCTTTCGTGAGCTACAGCTCACTTCATCGGGTGCATTCAGTGGACAATACAGTGGGGAGATTTATGTACACAGAGAACATGAAACAATGGGTGTTACCATATACACTGCAACCAAAGTGATCAGGTAAGGTGAGCTATTACCAGCAGGAGAGTTGGGGGGGTGGGGGGGACTGAATGCATCCGATGAAGTGAGCTGTAGCTCACGAAAGCTTATGCTCAAATAAATTTGTTAGTCTCTGAGGTGCCACAAGTCCTCCTTTTCTATTATCAACTCACTGATCCAAACAGCTACTCTGGGAGAAAAAGGAATTTCTGTGTTTTCAGAATATAGGAGGTAAGAGCTCAGGGAAAGAGGCCATAAAACAAATTAGTATCGATCCTCTAGGCATTAGCTCAAAACATTTCATTCCTTAGAGATGAGGTACCTTTGGGGAAACAGGAGCAGCAAAACAAATTATAAATGGAAGTCAGGAGATGCAAATGATGAAATAAAAGAACAGAAACTGCAGGAAAGTGAATGGTGTCGAGAGTTGCTTTTGGGCTGAAAAGGCCTATGCAGTTTCTCCTGCTTTTCTTACTAAAAGAGGGTTGTGACATTGTTACTTAACCTGTTAGTCATTAGAAATACCCATACGCAGGGAGTGCTGGTTTAATGAGTTAACTGCAGAGTTTTCTGGAGCCCATTCAAATTATCCACTGCTTTGTGGAGACCCCATCCTTGAAAAATGCACCTTGAATTAACATCTGAAATCAACAAACTGTTGTAACTAATCTAGAAATAGAAATAATTTATTTTCAAAGGTATCGTGACCGCCAGAGTGCTTGCCCCACTTTCTGCTATATGTGTTATCACACCAGGTTGATTGTGCTGTGTCACACAATACAAACAGTGCTTTGCAAGTCAAGATTGAATGGCCATTACAAGTGAGCCCAGTCCTGCCCTGGGCAGTGCTATGAGTCTGATTCTGCACCACTGAATTCAGGGGGAGATTAAGCCATGAGAGTGACCAGGAACACTGAGCAATGCATCCTCTGCTCCACAAGTCCTGCAGGATTCTATGGGATGGGTACGGGGATGCATAGTGGGACACATTTTTAAAGAAGGAATTGTGTGTATCCCTGGCATAGATAGTGCATAGGGCAGAATTCAAGTAAGGGGGCAATGGGGCTGACCTCCTGACTTCTACAGATTGGCACTGAGGTGGGGGAACCAATTAGGTTACATAGCGTTCCCTTGAAGGCTACATTGAAATCCATCTATGTTGTTGCTTTGAATGGGTTAGACGGAATTGTTCCCCTACCCACTAAAACACCCATGCAGTACAGAGTGGGATCCTGTCCTGTAACTGGATATTTCCTTTGTGGTCAATGGATAGCTGTTTCTAATTCTGCCAACTGGCTAGTGGGAGCAGAATGGGGCTCCTTGTAACGGAGTGTTGTGCATATGACCGAAAGTTTACTCAGCCCCAAAGGGGTTCATGCAAATTTTGGACGACTAAGCAGTTGCTCAGGCCTTTTGGATGTTGATTGGAGCAATGTTTGCATCTGTGTTTCAACCAGCATAAAAATGTGACAGGTTTCAGAGTAGCAGCCGTGTTAGTCCGTATTCGCAAAAAGAAAAGGAGGACTTGTGGCACCTTAGAGACTAACCAATTTATTTGAGCATACGCTTTCATGAGCTACAGCATCGGATGAAGTACATCTGATGAAGTGAGCTGTAGCCCACGAAAGCTTATGCTCAAATAAATTGGTTAGTCTCTAAGGTGCCACAAGTACTCCTTTTCTTTTTACGAATACAGACTAACACAGCTGCTACTCTGAAACATTACTTTGTGTAATGACCCATCACTCCCAGTCTTTATTCAAGCCTAAGTTAATTGTATCCAGTTTGCAAATTAATTCCAATTCAGCAGTCTCTCGTTGGAGTCTGTTTTTGAAGTTTTTTTGTTGAAGAATTGCAACTTTTAGGTCTGTAATCAAGTGACCAAAGAGACTGAAGTGTTCTCCAACTGGTTTTTGAATGTTCTAATTCTTGACGTCTGATTTGTGTCCATTTATTCTTTTATGTAGAGACTGTCCAGTTTGACCAATGTACATGGCAGAGGGGCATTGCTTGCACATGCTGGCATATATCACATTGGTAGATGTGCAGGTGAACGAGCCTCTGATAGTGTGGCTGATGTGAGTAGGCCCTATGATGGTGTCCTTCAACAAAAAAAACTTCAAAAACAGACTCCAGTCAGAGACTGCTGAATTGGAATTAATTTGCAAACTGGATACAATTAATTTAGGCTTGAATAAAGACTGGGAGTGAATGGGTCATTACACAAAGTAAAACAATTTCCCCATGTTTATTCTCCCCCCCCCCCACACACACACACTGTTCCTCAGATGTTCTTGTCATCTGCTAGAAATGGCCCACCTTGATTATCACTACAAAAGGTCCCCCCCCCAGCCCCACTCTCCTGCTGGTAATAGCTCACCTTAAGTGATCACTCTCCTTACAGTGTGTATGGTAACACCCATTGTTTCATGTTCTCTATGTATATAAAAATGTGAGTTCATGATTGGAGCCCAGGCTCATGCCATATAAATATACCTCACAGGGTGTGAGAAGAAAGAAAGAAAGAAAGAAAGAAAGAAAGAAAGAAAGAAAGAAAGAAAGAAAGAAAGAAAAACTTGTTTAGCTGCTACATCTCGTATCTGAGAAGCAGAAAGCGGAGAGGAGAACAGCACTGACTCCCTTGGGGCATAGCTGTTCTCATCTCAGACTAGTGGAGGGAAAAGGCATTAACTCAGAGCCCAATTAGGAGGCCTCCTTTGAGACAGTTGCGTTGCAGCAGGTGACATGACTCCAAAAAACAATCAAAAAGAGAATAGGAAAATACCAGACACACACCCTCCGGGTGTACCAGCGAGAAAATCACGGGAAAAAAACCTGATTAGCCTCCCTCACCATGGGAAGATACATCTGCTGACAGCTATACAGAAATCATGCTAGACAGGTGTCTACTGGTTTCTACCTAACTGCAACTCCTTGCCATTTTGATTTATTGGCTGTGCACTCCCATGTCTCCCCACTGCTTTTTAAAAAAAAAAAAAGAAAAAAAAAGACTCTTATTTTAAAGTATTAAAATAAGTAGGGTCAGTTCATCCCTGGTAGATCTATTGTCTTCAGTATATTTGCTCCAGCAATGAATTTCAGACATTGAACCTAATTCTGCACTGAGATACCATGAAAACTGCTGACCACACCAGGTGGCACAGAATGTAAATCAAAACTGAATTTGGTCCTATTTGCATAAGGAGTTGCTTATTTTCATATCAGCTGTTCAGCCTCTGCAAAATTTACACTAGGACCTGTGTTCTTAATGTACTAAGGCCTAGTGCACATTAAGAACATAGGGCATTTTAATATGCAGGACCTGATTCTGACAGTGGCTTTATCACAGTGGAATTCCACTGACCAGTAAAGTTACTCCTGACTTTATAGCAACTGCGACAGAATCAGATTCAATGTGGTGAACTTCAAAGTAACTTGAGAACAATGGCATTCATCCACTGAATGCTGACTGGTGTTCTCAACAGACTCGTGTAATACAGCACCTCTTTTAAAGAAGCCCTTCATTGATCATCATCAACTAAATTCAAGGGATGAGATTTTGCTACCCTTCCTTGCACTGAATAGTGCCTTCAGTTGAGGGTTTCAAAGCTTACTAGAGCAGGGACTCTGAATCTGGGGGTCACAACGCCCAGATAGGGTAGCAAACCAATGTCAGGTGGCACAACCATCTGGCCTTTCCATATTGCTAAATGGGATAGCATTTGGATAGTTCCTGCTAGGTTGGAGGAGGATTATAAGGGAGTTTTGGTGGGAAGGAGTCGCTGCATCGAAAACTTTGAGAACCCCTGGATGAGGGGAGTTAGCCACACAACTCTCATTAATGTCAGTGAGAGCTGTGTAGCTAAATTCCGTAGTTGGCCACGCAAATTTCAACTTTACTGTGAAAGTAGTGTCATGGAAATCAAGGAAGTACTATTCAACTTGAGTGAAGATGGCAGAATCTGACCTTATATATTCAGGAAAAAATAATTTGCTTTTTTTCCTGTGTACCTATTTCCTGATTTTCTACAAACTGCGCTGTTTATTATAATGAGCCATCAACATTAAAGTGAAGCTGAGAATCTCTTTGCTTTCAATTAGCTCAACGGCTTTCACAAAAGAAATAAGACGGGAGGAGTAGCAGCACAGAGCCTGGCTTGTCTAATGAACTCAGCTAAACAAGGGCATACCAAGGTCATCTAGGTATCCTGTGTGATAATGACTCACCCAGGGAGCTTCCAAGATGGCCAACACCCATCCTTACTGACTATTCTAAAGATAATGATTCAAACTGCATAATGCAGCCTGCTGCAGCTACAAAGGGAACTGATATTTCAGAGTGTCCTTTGTATAGGGGTCATTTGGAGGTTGGCAACTGAGAAAAAACGGGCATGTTCTAACAAGCTGTCTTTCATTAATGTAATTTCATTTATTAAGGCACAAATTGCTTTGTTTAATTGACACTGAGTTTGGAAAATAAACCAACAAAAGCCAGGCAATTCATGGCTAAGGCTGATTGCTTTCTCCTTAACTTTTTAGGGGATTGTATCAAAACATCAGGCCATTTGCAGCAGATCTCCTTTTTACTTCAGTGAAGAATTATGCTTAAATATTAATAGCACAATATGGCCCATCACATTTATGCCGTTAGATATTCCTTCAGATTTCAATTAAAGAGAGAGAGGAAAACTGAACAGCAAGGGAGAAAATTCCTCTCACTCCCATCAGTGTAAATCTGGATTAATTTAGAGGAGTTACTCCCAATTTACACAGAGCAAACATGTTCATTGTCTCACTCTGATCAAGCCTATTATCCCATCACAGGATACAAATTACTCCCATTGAAGTCAATAGGAGTTATTCATATTTTCCATCTCAGTTAAATAGAGTGGAGTTTTGTCCGAGGATTTCAGCATTGAACTCTATTGATGTCATTAGTGCAACAACACAATTGAAGAGACAGGAAATTAATTGGATGCAATATTTTAGAAATTAATTTATGACTCTTATCAGAATGTTTTAGTGAATAGTTGAAATTAAATGGTATAGACCAGATGCCCTACTTCCTTGCTTCATTCCTTTTTGCTGATTTCATTTTTCTCAAATCAGATTAAGTTTTTTTAGAAATTATTGGCACTAAAACATGGATTTTTATTCTCTTTTCTGGATTGTTAAGCATCTTGCTTCTGGTTCTCCTGTTCAGTTTGTCACATATTGTTTGGTCTTTTTTTGTGGTTGTTGTTTGTTTCTTTGCAAAACCAGGTGACTAAAGCATTGCAATAAATACATTTCTGTGGAATTTACTAACACTATCTGCTATACTGATGTGGCAAGTTGATGAAAACATGCTAAATATATTGGACTGGCATACAAACAGATTGGGTTTACTGTACGTCATTGTATTACTAGGTAAAGAATTTCTGCTATCTCAGAACTCTGTCTCTGATGCCAATAATGATACATTTCAAAGCCAGATTTTGCTCTCAGATATGTGCATGCACAACCCCACCCAAAGTCAAGGTGTGTGCATTGGAGGGCAGGATTTTGTCCTTATGGTGGATAATATTATCTCACTTGTGAGAAAGGGGGAAATAACCACAATTATTAGTGTTAAAGACTCCACTATTACAAAGAGAATCTTTCAGAGTAACTGAAAAATCACCCTCTTAGCCTGGTTAGGGATGGATGCTGAAATGGTTTATTGCCTAACTTATATTTGCATTGGCTGGGCTCTAAAGACAAAGTAAAATTTATGAGTACAGAAGCCTACAAGTCATGCAAAGCTAATTTGATTCAAGGGTTGTTGTTTGCCATTGCGTGAATATGGGTGAGGGATGCAATGGGCAGAGCATCGTTTGCATAAAGAATAAGTGGAAACAAAGGGCCTGATCCAAACCCACTGAAGTCAGTGGAGGCATTGACTTCAACTGGTTTTGGATCAGGCCCCAAGAGAATGACCCAGGGATAGCAGAGAGCTTGATCAGTTTTAACCCCCTCCTCCCACCAAATAGCAATTGAGAGAATTCAAGGTGTTTATTTGTTACTAGTTCTCTTATTGCCCCTTTTGGCCCCTGTTGCCTCACATCTTTGAAACCAACTGTTACACAATAAAGAATTTCCCATAAGCCACCACCACTTTGACTTCGCGGCTGCAATCTTCTGCCAGTGGCCCCTCCTTAATCCCATATATTGCCAAAAGCACGTCAGGAGATGCTTTCTGCTGTGTTCCGAGTACCAGGTCTGGTGAGCCAAATTCCATTGGCATTCACTTGCTGCTGAGAACGCTTTGCTAGCAGTAAAGCCTGAGAAGAAGTATCAGAGTAACAGCCGTGTTAGTCTGTATTCGCAAAAAGAAAAGGAGGACTTGTGGCACCTTAGAGACTAACCAATAGACTTATGCTCTAATAAATTGGTTAGTCTCTAAGGTGCCACAAGTCCTCCTTTTCTTTTTGAGAAGAAGTAGGAACTGTAGCAGCATCCCATGTAAACCAATTAAAGGACAAATTGTGTTTGACTTTTGCACAGGTTCATAAGTGAAGGAGAGTAAACAAAGAGGCTTCCCCCCCTCTCATTTGCACCTGTGTCCAAGAACCAGATTTAACCCCAGTATTTGCCTTCCAGGAGTACAAGGAATGTTCAAGGCTAGCCATGACAGCTGTGCTAGCCTTCTGAAAGGAGATGGGTTAGAACTTGGTGGAGCACCATGACTCCCCTTCCCCCGCACTGCACCAAGCAGGAGAACTGGTCCCACATAAGAGGAATGCATGCAGCACCCTACAAAAGGGTGTAGCAAGGGTTGCTGTGATCAGCACAATGTGTCCAGGAGCTCTCCTTAGGAGGACACCTCCTCATATCACAATGCAGGCGCAATCTAGCCCTGAGGAACCAGATATACATGACATGCTGTGTACCAATCAGCCAGGGCAGAGACCTGCAAAACATGATGAATGCCAGAGCTGGGGAAAGTTAGCAGAACATCACAGAAGGTGCAATTTGGTTTCAGATGGAGGCGTGGTTCAGGTCTTACATTCTTTGAATTGGGCTGCTGATCCCTAGAGTGGCATGAGTCTACAGCCTGGCCTCATTTGGATTGGGCTGGCTTTTTTACAGTAAGATTTCTCATCAAAAAGTGCTGCAGCTCTCAGGAAAACCTCATCTAAATAGTTGACTTATGCAAGCTGCCCAGGCAGTTATGTTTACACAGCGGAGGCTGCGAATGAACTGTCTTCCCATCTTAGAGACTAACCAATTTATTTGAGCTCATGCTCAAATAAATTGGTTAGTCTCTAAGGTGCCACAAGTACTCCTTTTCTTTTTGCGAATACAGACTAACACGGCTGTTACTCTGAAACCTGTCTTCCCATCTGTTTGTTTCAAAAAATAAAACCCATTTGACAGCTGATGTAAGGCTCAGCCTCTGTGCAACATTAAATTCATAACTGGAATGGAAAAAGAACTGGTGTTAATTTTCTCCACTCTCCACACCTTTCAGCCCAGGGCACGTTCATGCCATTTTCCTGTCCTTCAGAGACCAATTACCTCAGGTGAAGTCAGATATGGAGGCCGTGTTGCTAGGAGTGGGCAATGGGAACTTGGGGCTTTGAACATCTTTTTAAGACTAGCAAGATGCAGAAATCTGGAATTAACCCTTTGTCAGCCACAGGAGGTGTTCATAGATTGTGAATCACTGAGAAGTTCGAGGAACGGAGCATACACCTCCGCTTCAATAATGTAGAAATGTACTGATCCAAACCTCCCTTATCTAAATCCCACTGGTGTCCCAAGCACATGCATCTCTCCATGGGGATTGAGATGAGTGACACTTGGATGATGTTCTGAGATAGCCTGCGCTCTGCGGGGAGCTCAGGTCCTGTAGCGTGACTCTGGAGGGGGATGATCTAGTGGAGATGTGTGCTGCTGGGGTCCTTGATACTTCACTCTTATGGAACTTGGAAGATTTGCAACAGTTCCTCCAGCCCCTGTGACAGGTGCTTCTTCCAGCAGCAGGGGAGTATGGGTGTGTGTTTGTCTGTCCAGCTGTCAGGGCACCCTGACCACAGGCTCCACAGCATGGTGGCCATCTCCCCAGATAATCTGAAGCTTCCAGGGTTTTGCTGCATATAAATGAGTGTCCAGTGAAAACCAGTATTACCCTTGGAGAAGCACCAAATGGAGCATGAGCTTTTCAGTGTAAAGACACAATCCTCACACATATTGGACCCAGTTCTGCTCCCTTTGAAGTCAGTGACACAACTTCCATTGTCTTTAATGGTACAAGATTGGATCCATGCTAAGTCAGTGACAGCTAATAAGAAAGTGCCTTTTCTGATCATGTTTTCTTAACCCAGAGACAGCTTTCTTGTTTCCGCTGTATTAGGCAAATGAATATTGCATGTTGAAAACCACAGTACTGTAATCTAATACTTCAAAGTATGTATAGGACAAAGGTTTTGAGTTGACAGTAGAGGGTCCTACTTTTACCACTTGTTTCATCAGTAAAGGCTTCTCCTTTGGTCTAGTGATGGCACTTAACACTGATCTCTTGAAGGTCACTGTTCAAATCACAGAGCAAACTCTGCTCTTACATCGGTGCAAACCTCAAGTTACGCCATTGATACCAATGGAGCTGCACCCTGCTTTGGTTTAGCCCAGAAGTAGCAATGAAGACCATCCAAGGCCAGTCCCTTCTTTGAGTTAGCAGAGTATCCAGTCGGGAACCGTAAGGAAATCCAATGACTTCAGTGGAGTTATGCCTTCTCACACCAGCAGGGAAGTTAGGTCCTGGTTGCCTGTTCATACCAGCTGATAATGTTGCTAGTGTGCTCCATTTCACATCCTCCTCTCCCCGCCTCTATTTCCTGAGGGGACAGATGTTACATATTTTCAGCTACATGAAAAACGGAATCCCGTCTACAGCTCTGAAAAGATGTTGGAACCCCATATGGCCATTTTTCTGTCTGCCTTATGGGGAAAAGAAAAGCAGCCATGGTGAGGAAAGGAAAACACCGAGGGTACCAGTTCTGTGATCTCCTCCTCTGCCCGTCACAGTCTTTTCTTGGGTTAGACAGTAAGGGCTTGTGGTGAGCATGCTGTTCTCCCATTGACTGTGCAGTTAGGCAGATGCATCTCAGGGCAGAGTATACTCCTGTGTATCTATATCACAACTTTTTCCTGAGAAAAGGCCCCTTTTTCTGCTTTGTTCCCTGTCATTACATGCAGCACAGAGTGGATGGAGAGAGGACCGTAATTAGGATGTTTCAACAATAATTTCCTATGCTGACTACTAATCTCCTGTCAACCCTACCACTACTGCCGTTTTTACAGTACCTGCTCCCTCACTGAATTTAAAGCCATTGACTAGGCCAGCTGTCAACAAAACACAGGTTGCCTCCTCTCACAACAATGCATGGAGCAGATTTTTCTGCACCCCCTTTCTAACTGGGATGGTGCTTTCAAATAAAGAATGATATTAGAAATTACAACACTCTGCATTCCTGGAGTACTTTTTCACTAGAGGCTCTCCGAGTGCTGTGCAAACATCATTAGGCCTTTGTGAAGCAGCTAAGTTTTATTATACTCATTTCACAGATGGGAAAACTGAGGCAGAGTGAGTTTCCAAGTGAGACCAGGACAAAGACAGTGAAAGAATCCAGGAGTCCTGTCGTTCATTCCCCTTGTCTAACCAAAGATCTCTTGGAATCTCCATGAGAGCCCTGCTGAAGTCTGTTAGGTTAGGTTAAAATAGATCTCCTGACAGGTTTTGCAATACCATGATGTGAAAGGGTACTTCTTAATTTCTTGCAGACAACAGATACATCCTCAGAAAACATGATGCATTTTTCAAAGACTATCAAAAGTTACTTCATTACCAGCCAGTAGAATAAAGACTAAGGGGTGGAAGCAACAAAGTTGCAATCCTCTTCTTTATTGTTGTTACAGAGCCCCAGTGGCTGGGGATTTCTGGACAGCACTGGTGCTCCAGCTGTGACCCCTTCCTTCCCAGGGATGACTCCAGCACCAGAGGCCAGGACTAGAGCTGAGGCTTAGTCACGAGGGCATCTCTATGTCACCCAGGGATTCTCCCTACACTGGGGGATTTCCCAAGTAGCTGCTGAAGCCATCACTATGGCTCCTTCACACCCTAGAGAGGCACAAAGAAACTGTAGCAGAGCCCAGGAGCCAGCCTGCTCATTGTAATTAAACCCTTTATTTTTCCCAATATATTCCAGATTTGAGAGAGGGGGGGGGAGGGTTATTCATGCCATGGGGATTTTTCAGAATGTTGCAATAAGCAAAATGGGTGAAGTATTCCTTGTGTGAAATGTCACTGGGACAAGTTGACATCTGGGTCTTTATGAGACTGATATACAATTCCCCATTTCATTACAAATCATTCTAACAGGAAGGAACAATCAATGTCCATCCATTCCTGGTTGACTCAGGGAGGTTGCCCTTTCTCTTACCCAGCGTGCCTCTCATGCAGAATGCTTGGTTTGAAAATCTATATTGATATATTTAAGAGCTAATTAAAAACCCAAATTAATTTCTAAAACACAAATAAATTTGAATGTTTCCTCTTGGATCCTAAGGCTAAGCAATTCCGTCAGCATCATTTTATTGTTCTCACAGCCTAAGAAGGCAGAAGTCACTGCTCTAGAGAATACATTTTGGTTTTTTGTTATACCTTTCGTAACCCGGCTACTTCAAAGCACTCTTTAAAGTACCGAGTTTGCCACTAGTGGTAACAGTGCAGCAAAAGCAAGCCACCATCAGGTGCTTAACATATCTCACAGGCAGTCTTTGACATTATGACATGATTTGCTGAGGGGGAATGTTAGTCAGGACACTGTAGCTTTCTCCGGCACTTACCAGAAAGAGCAATGGGATCTTTACATTCCACCTGGACAGAGAAAACCATCTTTGCCAATATCTGCCCAGGGACAATCAAGTTTAAGTTTCCAGATAAGTCATTAGTTCAGTGACCTGGTCAAAGTAACTGAGGTGTAAGTGGGAGGAGATCCAGGCTCACAGTTTCAGTTTAAGTGAAGATGCTTCATCTTGGAGCAGAAAACAAAACTATCTTTTTTGGAGAGGTTTGAATTGGATGAAACAAAAAAAGAGCCTCTTGGTTTTTTTATTATTTACATTTTGAGACTGAACTCTAGCATGAACCCGTTGAAAAGGTCACTGTCCATCAATTCTGATGTTGAATCATACTCAGATGGCTAAGACTTGTGTTTTATTTGCACTGTCATGGGATGTGTTTTTGTTATTTTTTTGCATTATTTGACATTTAAATGCAGAGAGTCAGTGAGGCACCAAGAAAAGGAGTACTTGTGGCACCTTAGAGACTAACCAATTTATTTGAGCATGAGCTTTCGTGAGCTACAGCTCACTTCATCGGATGCATACCGTGGAAACTGCAGAAGACATTATATACACACAGAGTCTTCTGCAGTTTCCACGGTATGCATCCGATGAAGTGAGCTGTAGCTCACGAAAGCTCATGCTCAAATAAATTGGTTAGTCTCTAAGGTTCCACAAGTCCTCCTTTTCTTTTTGCGAATACAGACTAACACGGCCGCTACTCTGAAACCAGTGAGGCACCAGTTACTTTCCTCATTTGAATTATCCATGCAAACTTGATTTGTCCATTTGTATCTGAAAACTCATTTCACTGCCTTTGTTTTTGTTTTATTAGTTGCTGATCCATTGCATGTTGGAGAACATAGCATCCCAGGGATACCATCCAAATACTCTTTTTCCAAGTATCAGAACATTATGGAGGGGGAAAGCCCTGAGATGTAATTTTCCTTAGGTACAATAGCTGCTTCTGACATTCCTGCTTTTGAAGTTTTTATTTAGCCAAATGGCGATCTACTAAAGATTCTCTTTATTTGCATTTCTATTCAAATCAAGGATACGTGAGGCAAGTGAGCATTCATGATCTACTCACCCTGCTGGTATGTCCCCACCACAAACCATAAAAGGTGGAAAGAAGACTTAATACCCACATCCTGTTCCTTCATGCACTAAACCTGTCATTGCAATATTTTGCTTAGCATAATACATCTCCTGGAGACTTTCATGGTGAGAAAGCCCTCTCACCCCGCCCCCCCCTTTGTTGTTATTATTATTTATTATTTGTTTCTTGCTGACTGTCCCCTCAGTGCTGCACAGTGAACACATTAAATCAGTCCTTGCCCTGAAGACTTGCATAGATAAGAGAACCAGGGTTGAATTAAGGCAATCTGAGGACCTTATATGGGTCCCCCATGGTCCTTCCCCCTTGGGGCTCTGCCCCAGGATGTAGCTCTGTCTCTCCTTGGGGTGTCAGTAGGTTGCAGACTTAAAACAAATTGAATGGTTTTCACCTCTTGAGCTATTTCTTCAGCCTTTCTGAACACCCAGGCAGTCATCATTTACCCTCAGGTTACATTTTCAAGCTGTTCTTTGCATCCCTAGAAACATGATTTTGTTTTAAAATGAAAGATGAGATTCTGATTTCATCACATGACTCCAGGAGCTGGGGTCATGGGCATGGCTCTATAGTGCCTATGCTGTAATCTAGTCCTTAACAAAACACCCTGGGAAATTCAGAGGTGGAGATAACTTAAAGGGTTCCTCCTTCCCATAGCTGCCATAAATTCATTTCATATTGTCATTACACAAGAAGTGGGTCTCTATGGGGGATATAAATGAGGAAAGGATGGTGGTTTGGCAAATTAGCCTTGGGAGGTCAGTGCACACATAGGGAACAGCATGGCAAAATGCATGGAGATGAGATATTATTGATCTGTTTATCAGCTCCTTGCTTTCCCTTGTTTCCTGTTATTTCAGAGATTCATAGACTTTCAGGGCAGAAGGGACCGTTATGATTATCTAGTCTGGCCTCCTGTATATCACAGACCAGAGGATTTCATCAAGGATTTCACCATCATGCCTATTACCAAGGGATAGGCCTCAGTTTAAGATTCTGGACTTGTTTCTTCGGAGCAGTGGGTCAAAGAGAAGAGAAACACTGACACATTTTTGATGTATTTGCATTGTGAAATTCACTTGTGTCTTATCCTGGTAGGCTGGTGGTTGTTGTGTCCCTAGTGTTGGTGACCATGATTTGGAAATAGGACATTAAGAGAAGAGATGGTGGAGCACCACATCTGAATGGCTTGGAGAAAGATCTCCTTCTGAATACAAGAAGTTCTGAAGGAGTTACGCATCCGATGAAGTGAGCTGTAGCTGACGAAAACTTATGCTCAAATAAATTGGTTAGTCTCTAAGGTGCAACAAGTACTCCTTTTCTTTTTATCAGGTAGTGTGCCCTTTAAAGATTAGTTGACCACTGACGGACAAGAAGGCATGGCTGTGTGAATGTCAGCACCATCCACAGTTGATGTACAATGACAATAAATAATAAAAATAATAATATAGGCAGCCAGCGTAAGTAATACAAGGCAGGACTATGATGATCACAGTAGCACAAACTGAGGAGCAATTTTGCCTCAGAATAAGGAGCAAGCACTTGTCAATGTAGAGGATGTTCTTTAGCGTCAAAAGCTTCATAGTATTGTGAGATAGGTGGGAGGAGAATTAGTTAACTTCCATGCAGTTTAGAGTCACCATGCTATAGACTTTCATCAACTGTACCCTTACCATAGTCATCTTTGTGGGAAAGAAGTATGATACAGTAACACTGGCCTATTTTTCCCTGCCTCACACTCTAGGCAGCCATTTACACTTATGCAAAACAGATTGAAATGCTCCCATTCTGCTCTGGAAGCATTTTAGGCCCATTTTGCAGTTGCTTTGCCTATGTGAAAATTACGACCCAATACGCAGTGCAGTGAGAACAAGGCCCTGTCAGTCTTTCAGAGAACCATTACCGAGTGATTTAGGGCCTGATCCAAAGGCATTGAAGTCCATAGGAGTCTTTCCATGGTTTTCAGTGGGCTTTGGATCAGGCGCTGTGTATGCAGTTACAACAGCATGGAGATTTCAGATGGCTTTTGAAGAGCAATGTTTAAGAAATTGAGATCTATGGGCCTGATTCTGATCTCACTCATACTTTTTTTTTTTTTTTTTGGGCACTGGGATAATTCCATTTCCCTTTGTGGATTTACTCCTGACTTATACCAGCGTAACTGAGTGCAGAATCAGAGCCTAAGTATTTTTCATTTAATGACAATACCAACAGAAATACATTTGAATGAATCTTCTCACCCCACCCCAAAAAACTGCCTCCGCCTGTCAAAAAATAAACCATACAAACATAAAAATACAAACAATATACTTTGTATCTGGGGAAGAGAGGGTTAAAGATGCAGTGAATGAACGTGACTTCCTTCTATTTGTTTTGTCATGTGTGCTTATGAGATTGAATGGGCTTGTCTAGGGAAGCCAGTGTATTTGTATTGTAAATGGAGATGGTTGAATAATCAAACAAGGGCTTCAGTTTTATTGTTTCCAGTACACCTGCAAAAAAATTGGCTGTATTCTCCACCCCATCCAACTTCCTTTTATCTTTCCTCATGTAACTTTATAGTGACTTATTCATCTACTGCATCAGACTTTGAAACAAAAGCTCCTATTTTCTGCCGAAATAATACAAGCACTTGCAGAGCGCCTGAAATCCATTTACTTGAGCTACCCTTGTCCAGTTAGTGACATCACTGACTGCATCCAGCTGGTTGGGGATGTTCATTCAAGCTATGAATTCTTGAGGTGGCTCTGTTCACAGGGATGTATGAATCATTGAGACAGATGCAGTTGGGAACAATGCAAACAGCTGCAAGTGGACAGGTGCAAGGTATCCAGAGCCAATAAATTTGGTTTACGTTTAACAGCCAGGCAGTTGGTTGGAGCTGGAGCAATCCTATTGAAAATGGTCTTCCAGATATGGTTAGGTTCTTGAGTCTTCATAATATTGATCCCTTGAAGTCAATAGAAATTGAGGGTGCTCAGCACCTTGCAAGATCAAGGCCCCAATCCCTTGATGCATGGCTGCCTACTTCCTGTTTATACCACTGGGAGTTATCCTCATGCACCGTGGGGAATAAACACCTGGGAGCGAAAACAATTACTAAAAGCACTCTGGGCCCTCCCACCTGCAGCATTTTGATGGAGCCTTCCTTTGTTTTCCATAGTTTGGATATTCAGTTTGTTGGCATGAGGCAATGCTCTCATTTCCCTGTGTCATTTGCATAGAGTTTGTATTTTATAAGCTTTTAATGAGCTTTTCTTTGTCTAGGTCTGTCATCTCGTTTGCAGTTGCATGTTCACCCTCAACCATGCCCTCACTGCTTGCTATGATTTGAATGAGTAATCCCTGACATTTTATTCTGAAGCAGGTGGCCCTTACACACCCTGACTTCCACATTCAAATGCCACAGGGAAATAGAGGAAGGCACCTGGGCTGTAACTTGTTCCATGGAGCTGAATAGAACCATCAGCCAGCCATTTAATATTAAAGGTAAATATACTCATGGAAAGGTACCATTTACTCTGAATAAATATGCCTCTTGTTCACAGTGGGCTGAAGCGACATTTGCTATTGAAAAGGTTGATTGCTACAGAAATAGTAGGTTCTCAGCTGATCTGCTTTACATTAAAGATGTGCTCAATAAAATAAAAACCCATTGGCCCTTGGATCTGAACTCCCATGAACTTTGAGGAGATCAGATTCTGAACCCAGAACTGACCTGAATTTTGCACATGGATCCAAACCAAAACCCTAGATCTGGGCTGTACATTTGGGGATGTTCAAAAACCAGAAATGGAATTACATGTCACAGCTTGAACTCTTCTCTATTTTAGAGAAGCATTTAGGGTAGTAACTTAGGCTGGAGTTTTGAGAGGTTTTTGTCCTTCAAAGTCTTTTGAAAGTGTGTGTCTTATTCCAAAATTACCTCTGAATTAGAGATTATCTTCTGAACAGTGCAAACTGCTGGCTATATGATGATGACGCAAAGCTGAGCAGTTCTATGCCAATGTCAGAACTGTGACCAAGACCCTCTGTAAGTCAAATACCGGTGAACTTCAGAGCAAAATTCTTCAATACCCTTATAGAAATAGTCCCTCTCTGATGCACTCATAGAATCATAGACGTTTGAGACGTACAAAGCCTGTGAAATCATCTAGTTCATTTATCTGTCAATGCTGGATGTTCTCTGTTGTACATTTGTTTGTGTTCCCAAGTCTGGTTCACATGGTTATACACTGCCCCGTTTCATGAGGAATCCTCCATTCAAAGGGCCAGATTCTAGCTTCGGTTCCAGGAATTTTACACTGCTCAGGTTTTCCCCGTATGCCCAGCTGGCATATGGCCACCATAGTAGCTGTTTGTTACCCACTCACTTGTGCCTTGGGGTAAGGAACATGACCATGAAAATGGGTGTGGCTGAGGGATTTCCAAACCCCAGTCACTTCCTGCTGTTCGAATGAATCCTAAAGGCTATGGGCAGCTGGGAACAAAATAGAGCAGTCATCAGGCTGTCCTAATTTACATCTAATTTACACAATTGTAGCCAGCCCTGGGATCAGGAAAGTACAAAGGTGGCTTACTGCCACTTTTGCCCCCTTTTTCTCATTGGTCCTTTACCAAGCCAAACTCAGCTAGACCAGAGAAGCTGGCTCAAAATTAGGAGGTTGCTCCTTAGTGCCTGAAGAATGGATTTCCCTAAAGTTAACTGGAGTTTTGGGTGGAGAGCCCACATGCCCCCAGCACACAAACCCCACCTATACCCTTACGTAAGCCTGAAAATGCCTCTCTCTACCCCAGGCTAGGAATCAAATAATCTAGATGCATATTCAACACAACCCAAAGAAATAATTTGTGCTAATAAAATAGTAGCTGGGAATCCAGTAAGACAAAACCATTTTATTTCTGAAATCCCTTTGCATAGTCGGTGCTAGGCATGCCAGACCCTTACTGCCATTGCTTTTGATCTCCTGCTTTTCCTACATAGTAGAGTCCATGGCTCAAAGGTGGCTGTGCATATCAGACTCTGGTAAGAAGCCACAAGGAAATTGGATTTTAAAAAAAGCTGCTTAGGGAGGGGATCTCGTGTTTATTTAGTGCAGTATGGAATTGTACGTCAGCGCTTGGGTTAACAGCTGCATGTGTGCTTTCTTTCTGCCCTTTTACATAAGCCAGAAATGAAACTCTCTGCACGGTCACTTTGTATTCAAGTGAAGATGTTTCAGGGCCAGTGTTTGAATCTACTGCAAACACAGACTGCTTGGTATCCCTTAATTAGTTTGTTTGGGATGGGGGATATTGGATCAAGTGACATCCTTTGTTTCTGCCCCTTTTTAATATAGGGCATCATGTCTAGTGCAGCAGGACTCAAAAACAACTGTGTCCGCTATCCTGCTCACAGCATTTGGAAAGCAAACATGACACGTCATGTAGACATTTCTGAGGCCATGTGATGCTGCAGTGGTATGGCCACCTAATAAAAGATTGTATGACCGGAATCCTTCTACCGTACTGGGCAACCTTAGACCATAAGCTTTAATGTTACATAAGAAAGCCCTGACTTTGAAAGAGGCCTCAACTCAGCCTCTCATTTTGCCTTGCCAGGAGAGAGTGCAGTGTACGCGTCCTTCAGTAACATGCTCTGTCAACTCTGTTCCTCAAAATGGCAGCTTCCCAGGCAGGCAGAGCTTTTAGACATTGAAGTTGCAATATATAGAAAACGGAGTAATAAAACGATATAAGATACACTACAAGCACCGGTAGGGTTAACTTGGTTTCTGTTCTCAGTTCAGAGCTCACATTTGTGCTTGTGGGGTTAGAATTCTAAGAATGGCACTCTCTTAGCTCGAATAGCATGCAGCTCCTTTCTTAGAATCCTAACAACTATTTAAATTAAACATGACAATTAATTAATTAATCATCAATTATTAATTAAAATTAACTTGTCCATTTAAATACAGAGAGGGGATAAAGAATGCTGTATTATGCTAAGAGAGTCATGGTCTGTCTCCCAAAAGCAAACCTAAAGGGAAGGGAATGGTAGGCATAAATTGTAACAAAGCCAGGAGACTAAGTAGGCCTAAGCCTGCTTCTCTTGAGGTCAGTGGCAAAATTCCTGCCAACTTTTATGGGAAAAGGATCAAGCCCAGTAGTGTGAACAAAGACATATGAACTGAATACTGTCCACGGAGGATCAATGACCTTAAACACTGCTTGATTTTGTGCCTTTCATGGTACATACTCAGGTTCTGCAGCTGACATTATGTTACAAGAATTCTGTTCCCCCTAGTCAGTGCATCCCTAATCTTGATGCAACCTGGATGTAGTATGCTCTGGGGAGTAAAAGCTACATTCATTGTTGTAGTTTTATACGTGTTTACCTTGTAACTGGGTGACCTGAACTGCCATTAACCTGTTTTAACTGCAGAGTTAATGGGGAAGATTTTTCAGAAGGTAGGGTGTGTCTTTACTGATTAGTTAAGATGAAAGCCACCTGACCCTGAACAAACAGCTTCTCATCTGAATTTTACTTTAACCTTATTTACTTAATATAGAAGTGTTAAATCAAGCAACAGCAAAATGTGTTTTTAACCCTATCCCCTCCGGTGTCTCATAGTTCTACCAAGTATCTAGCCCATGAATTGATGTTAAAACTTTAATCCTATTGTGGAATTGGCTTTTTGCTGTTCAGCAGATACATACAGTAGGTGCAGTATTCAGAGAAAGTGGGTACGTATAAAGTTAAGTTTCAACATGCAATGGAAGCGCAGAGGGATGTGGGGGGACCTATTCATTGTGGAATATTGTGTGCTGATGATTCAGACTTCTGTGCAAAACAAGTTGCAGCTTGGAGGCAGCTCAGTGGCAGAACTGGTATGGTGACTCTCTGGTTAATACTCACTCCTGGCACCCGATGCTGGTGAAGTCAGGGCGGTATTAACAGTGTCACGCAATGTGATTTGAGATCTGCTCTACTGGTGACTGATCCTTGAACCATTAAGTGTGCATAAGAGATTAAATCATCCATACGTGGGCAGAGATCTCAGCAGTACCAGCTTTGCTTCTACAAGTAGGTGTCTCCTTAGGGAATGCAGGCTCTGTTCTGTTCTCTGCCATTGGCTTCCTGTGTGATGTTGGTCAAGTCATTCACTTCTCTGGGCCTCCCTTTCTTTATTCATAAAATGGGAACAATCACCCTTACCTGATTCACAGGGAGTTGTGAGGTTTAACTCGTTCATATCTGTAAAGTACTTTGAGATCCTTGACTGGAAGGTACTAAAGAAATGTGCATCATTGTTATGATGCTAACATAATAACAAACATTGATGCCGTGTGCTCTCATCTGGGGTACTGTGTTACACTTTGGGCTCTTCTCCTCTCTTCTCCACACTGCTGAGAATGAAGAGGTTTTTGAGGTGCGGTGGATTGCCTATCATGTGACATCTTTACACTAAGACTGGATGTCTTTCAGAACACTGTGCTTTTGCTCAACCACAAGAATGGGCTTGGTACAGGAAATACTGGATGAAATTCTATGGCCTCTATTGTGCAAGAGGTCAGACTACATGATCATAAAAGTACCTTGGGGCCTTAGAATCTAAAGTCTGTGAACCAACAACATTTGCAATTACTTTTAGCTAAAACCTCGCGATTGAGAATGTCAGCATGATTTCTGCAGGACTGAAACATCTACCTAAATTGAAGGTGCGCAGGATACAATGGGTGGAACGGGATAAAGTACAGAGCATATTAATTCAATATCAAAGAGGAAGAGAAACCCCAACTGAACAAGAAAAGCCCATACTTGTTCATGAAATGTCAGCTGCTTCGCGCTTCAGTTAGTTGTTAATCACAGAGACCCCTTGCTCTCTGAGTCCTCATGGGAGGGGCCAGGGAATCCTCATCTAACCCTCCCTTCCCTTGAATTACAAGAAGGGTTCCTCATGCATTACCTTGGCTCTGACAGTTCTCAGATCCTTACAGGTGTCAGAGTAGCAGCCGTGTTAGTCTGTATTCGCAAAAAGAAAAGGAGAACTAGTGGCACCTTAGAGACTAACCAATTTATTTGAGCATAAGCTTTCGTGAGCTACAGCTCACTACCCCAATTCCCTCTTCTTCCTCGCTGGGAGCTTCCTCCCTGGAATAGTCTGCTCACCTCTTCCAGCCTCACTTACTCTCCACTCCTGAACACTAAAGCTTTGCAAAATGTTTGGAACAAAACCTGGACTAGCATGAAATGTGGGTGAGGTTTCTTTACAAGCACAAAACGCAGGCTAAATTCATTGAAAGGTTTACTGAGCACATGGGCCAGATTCTCTGCTCATGTAAACGGGTGCACAGCTCCATTGGCTTCAATGGAATTTTGCCCATTTACACCAGCAGAAAATGTGGCTAGGTATAAATGCTTGGCTAGGTGGCTAGACATACAGACAAACCAACCAACCGACCCTGGGCAGATCTATGGTTTTGCATCAAAACCCTTGCATGGCCCAGTTTAGAAGATTCCAATTCTGTTCTTAGTTACACTGGTGTAAATCCAGAGCAACTCCACTGATTTCAGCACAGTCACACTGGATTTACACCGGTGTATCTGAAAGCAGAAACTGGCAATATATCTTGAACGATGTAACTATCAACCCCTAAAACAAAAGCCTGTGTTAAATCAAGTGCTTATAGTAGTTAGAGTTAAAGAATTCAAGACAGGAAGAAGAATTTTCCACTGAATGCATCCAATGAAGTGAGCTGTAGCTCACGAAAGCTTACGCTCAAATAAATTTGTTAGTCTCTAAGGTGCCACAAGTCCTCCTTTTCGTTTTGCAAATACAGACTAACACGGCTGCTACCCTGAAACAAGACAGGAAGTACGTACAATGTATGTATTAACATGGATCTAATTCTAAAAAACTACAGTGATGTCATCAGGCACTCTCTCCAGCTTGTTCTGAGAGATGTATGTTTTGCTAATATGAAAAATATGTAAGCCATGGACAGGAGAGTGACATTTGGAGCCAGATAATATCTAAGCTTCTAACCCTATCTAAAGCATAGTCCAGCATGCAGTTTGGAGGAATTATATTCTGCCACACTCTCTGGATTTCTGACATCACGTATGTCTTGCTATTTGAAGAACCGTAAACTCCTGCTCTGTGCGGGACTTGATTGTTCTATAGGATTTAGAGCCTTCTAGGCCACTGGTTCAAATCCAGTTTAAAGTTGAGTGGTGAAAAGGAATGTGAAATGGCTTGGGTGAATCTACCTCATTACTTGTCCACATTTCTTCACCACAACTGGTCCTAATTGACTGTCTCATTGTCAGGGTCAGCAGAGAGAGACTGAATTCCCCACTCACTGTAGAAAGGTCCCTCCAGAATAAGACTGTGGCATGACTGCAGGGAAATCTTGCATGTGTACTTCTGTACTGTTCTGTGGATAAGAGGAGGACCTTAATCTCCAGGGAAGCTTCGATGTCTTTAGTTACATAGAGGACTCTTATCACCATAGTGTCAGAAATACCTTTTGCCAGCAATAAATTCACCATCCCCACAAAAAAAACCCTTTCAAACTAATTTAACCCCCCACTCCATAGCTTTTCCCTTAGTCCTGCTTCAGCTAGTGGAGGGCATAGGGCAGACCTTTTTTAAAAGGAGAAAATGTAAAGGGAGGGAGTGGAGGAAAAGGGGCTGAAATTTCCTGCAAATTAAGGAGCATTCAGCATGGCTTGTCTGTGGAGCCATTGCAGCTAAATGTCTGGCTCCTTTCACCTGTCTGGGACCCAGGAGCAGTGGCTGGGACCATATGAATGTACAAGAGATTAGCAGTGTAGGGAAACACCTGCTTCCACTTAAGTGATCAGAGAGGAAACAAAGGGCAAGAAAAGCTATAGCCTGAGCAACACGGGATTGGATGAAAACTAATATGAAGCCGGAGATTGGCAGATGGCCGCCTTACCCATCCATTTAAACCAGTTGAGAATGCGCCAAATCTTTGGATTTGAAGTCTTGCTGCTATGAAGATGAAAGATTTTTTCCTCCTCTTTTTACACCTGACTGGGGGAAAAGGGGAGACAAACAGGAGTGGGCAGACGAGGTTAGGCAGACTAAGGTCCCAAACGGTTATGCTTTATAATAGTCTGCAAGGAAAGTCTGATAATGCAACAAGAGGGAAAGAGTGGAAACATTGAAACGGTGGTTTAAAAGTTCAGGCTACGTTTCCCTTTCCTGCTTTGTAAAGAAGCATGTCCTTGGATGCCTTAAGGGCTATCTGAGACTCAGCGCATATGTAATGTAACCCTCCGTGGAATGTACACGTACATGTAATGTAACCCTCCATTTTTAAGTGCCCAGTCTGAGACACGGGGAGCCTGATTTTCAAAGGTGCCAAACATTGAAAGATCCCATGGACTTCAGTTGGAGTTTCAGGTGCTTCTGGAAATCAGGCCCAATATAGGTAGCTCATGCTGGATTCTGAAACATTAACACACACCAAATCGAAGGCCACAAAAAATAAAAGAATTTACACACACACACACACACACACATCTAGGTTTTAACCTCTCTGTAGCTCAGTTTTCCTGTCTGTAAACTTGCAATAACAACACTGACCTACTTTCTGAGGTGTGAGTATGAAGCTGGATGCATAAAATGCTTTGAGATCCTTAGAAGGAAGCTGCTTTAGAAGCACAAAGCATTATTAAAAAAAGAAAAGGACTAGTGGCACCTTAGAGACTAACCAATTTATTTGAGCATGAGCTTTCGTGAGCTACAGGCCGCTTCATCGGACGCTGTAAAGCCCTGAAGAGGAACAGCATGTGCTTCTCGATGCTGACAAAAGCTGGCAGTCTCAGACACCCGCCATAATACTTCAGACTGTGCCCCTTTGGGGATGTTGCGCACGGGCTACGAGCACATCAGCCAGCGGTCGCTCAAGTGCTCTCCTTAATGCTAGAACAGGACCCTATCCTGCTGTATGAATGAAAGAGAAGAGGTTCTCTTTACCTTCTCCTCTCTCTTTTGTGCACCAGTACCGTACCTGGTTCTGCTCCCTGGGAAGTATAATCCTGTGCTCTGTCCAGTTGGATTGCCTGGCCTAACTCATCATCTAGGTGAGGGGCAAAGAGAAGAGGCCATCCCCTTGTGTTTATCAGATTAAAAAATTCCTTTTTCCTGGTGCATTCAAACTGGTCCTCAGCCTAATTTCCCTTTTCTTTTCTCCACTGCTTGCGCTGCCTTCAGAATCGACCCAAAATGTACCTCTGACCTTACATTACAGCTCAGGCACCGTGTTTCAGCTACAGGGTGTTTATATCCAAGCCTTCCCTCCGGGTTACCGCACCTCTCCAAACATGAGGAAGATCATTATGTCTCTTCTCTCCCCCTTTGCTTGCCTAACATGTTAAGACACAGAAACCTGTTGCTGCTCTGACTCTGATTCCTGACCCGACAGGTGGTGCCTTGAGTTGAACTTTGCTCTCACAAACAGTCAGTTTCACGTATCGGTCTCCCATTTAGTTGACTCACCCATCTGTGTAGAACTTAGTAATTCTGCTAATATGTACAGCTGCTGGGATCTCAGATGATGTTGTTAAGGAACTTTGCTTGAGTATAGGGGCTTGCATGCATAAGCAGAGTGGGCTCAGGAGTCCACCCACAATCTAATTTCATTACAAAGCTGCAGTAAAACTAAGTCTCAGATCTCACACTGGTAGCATAGGAGATGACCCCAAGAAATCCAGTGTTACAGGAAGTAGCACAGATGACTCTGTGCCTCTTTGCTGTAGGTCAGTACTAGGAAAAGAAATTGCCATACCAGTTCAGTGGTCCAGCTAGTCCAGTAGCTTGTCATCAAGAGTGGCCAGAACAAAGTGCTTCAGAGGAAGGTGCAAGAAACCTTGTAAGGATGACTATGAAATACCCTGTCCATAGGGGATATTTCCTCCCACCCCAAGTCATATTGTGTTTGACTTAGTGAAGCATGAAAGTTTATATATTTTATCCCATCTAATGTAACTGTAGGTATTCTCATTATCCATCTAATGTCCAATTCTTTTTTGATTCCTACCAAGCTCTTGGTGTCGATGATGTGCTGAGGCAGGTAGTTCCACAGGTTAATTATGTATTGTGTAAAAAAACCCAACCTTTTAACAGTTTTAAATGTTGCCTGTCCATTTCATTGGCTGTCCCCTTATTTCTGTATTATGAGAAAGGCTAGAATGTACTGAACTGCTGAAGGTGCCATATGTGATAACGAGTTATTAAACAGGTGCTTGGATCACTGGCAGTCATTAAAGATCCCAGAGCACTGTTTTTACAAAATTAGTTGCTTTTACCCCAATGTTCTACACATCTTTGACTTCAGATAGTGCACTGAGTCAAATCCTGCAATCTTTACTCAACCTCCGTTCAGGCAAGACTCCCATTAAAGTCAATTAGGGTGTTTACCTGAATAAAGATTGAATAAGGATGTCAGGATTTGGTCCACTGTTGTTTAGTATTGGTGACACAGATTAGATGATGTGTTTAATAACCTCAAAAATCACTGTTTCAGTAGCAGATGAAATAATCTATATGCTAAACACAGTGAGATCCTCTAAGGTCAAAAATGTAAAATACATATAAGGTTTTATCAGTGTGCTCTTATTTTGGAGTTTTATGAGCCTGGAGCCAAGGTCTTTAGAAGAAATATACGAGAATTTGTACTTTGGGGATAAAAAATAAACACAAAAAACCCAGTCAGAACGTTCCTCTTGTTCAATGCAGCATTCAGGTAATCTCTTGTTTCTTGCTGGTAGATCAAGATAACAGCAGCTCTAAACTGGCATGCCCAAAAGCACATCAAAGTTTTTGTATGCACATAATCTGGATCTATATATACAAGCTGTTTTCTGTATGCACAAATGGCTGGTTAGGTGCTGAAGCTTCACAGCCACCCTCCTTCAACTTTACCTGTGCAAAATCTTAGGTGTATAATTTTGAGTATATACATTGCAGTGTGGAGGCCCATGGGGTTTCAAGTTTTTGCTATCGTATCTTTCAGTCAGGTTCCAAAGATCTTGGGCTAAGAAGCTTAATATTTATCAGGAAACAAAGTTAGTAAATCTAAAGGATCTTCATGGAAGCTTAGAAACAGCATTTAAATCCTTCCCTTTTGAGTCTGATGCCTTCTCTTTCGGGTCTGATGCCAAGCCATTACTCTGGCTATTAGCTAACCAGTTTATTGTGGCATTGAATGACAGAGCTTTGTCAGGGACCTGATCTTTGGAGGTCATCAAGCCCTGAGGATATGCCTCACCTCATCAAAGAAAACAAAAGGATTTATTTACAGTTGCTGTTACCATGAGTGTTAAAAGGCAACTTCAAAGAGGTTTAACCAAAATTAGATCATTATGATAGTACATCAGTGTGTTTCACCACTGTTGCAGACCTTTTCCTGTGTTCCTTTGCTGTGTTACATAACATCTCCAGGAATGTTACTACTGTTTGGTACTCCTTTTTCAGGATTCATTTCATGGGCATTTGAACACTTCAGTAGAATGACGTCTAGCGCCCTGGGATCCCCCCAGTCCATGACCTTTGTGCTATGATAATACGAATCATATGTAATAATAATTATTATTAATATTGATAATACAATTTAGAAAGATAAAAAATATAAACTAAAAAGCTTTTTTAAAATTTCATAGTCACATAATACCAAGCAGTATAAAGGGTTGTGGGTTCAATCCTTGAGGGGGCCATTTGGGTCAAAAATTGGGGATTGGTCCTGCTTTGAGCAGGGGGTTGGACTAGATGACCTCCTGAGGTCCCTTCCAACCCTGATATTCTATGATTCTATGATTCAAGAGAATGGTCATGTGGTTAAAGTAATGAAGAAGATCTAGGTTTCCTATCTCTGCCACAGGCACCCTGGAGCAGCACATAATCTCTCTGTGCTTCAGTTCCCCATCTGTAAAAAGGGCATAATAATGCACCCTTATATGGGTGTTGTGAAGCTAAATTTATGAAAGTTTGGTGAGGTGCTTAGGTACTATGATGATGAGCACCGCAGAAAAGCCACAGTATCTCTGAGTGATTTTGCATGGCTAATTATATTATTATCAAGCTTCTACTTCCTCCATGTCTAGTTCTTAGAGGAATCTATATGGATTTCAAATGGAAACTTTTAGTTATAATTCTCATCAACCTCTAGCTGCCTCCTTCAAATAGGGCCCTCACTAGCCTTGTTTATTCCTTGTGTTTTACAGTGTGTGATAGATGTATTGATATCCCTTTAAAGGTAAATGGCTCAAATATGGAATAATAATCAGACTGAAAGTAGGATCAATATAGCAGAGAAACGTGTAGGAGAATCTGCAAAGAAGTTTGGCGTGTGTAAATACAGTTTATTTGCCATCAAATGGCTCCTGTTTATTAATAAAGAATGGGGACACAGTTTATTGATGATGATTCATTGGGAGTTTATTGCTGATAAAACCAAAGCATGATATTTACATTCATGTAATCTTTCCTTTCCTAAGGAAATAAATGATTATTTTATCTTGATGTGTCATTGTGAGACTGAGACTGTCCTCTCTGTGGGTTCAACTTCTAAGTCCTAGAATGGTTAGACAGTCATCACATTATAATCAGATGAATACAGGATATGCAACTGCAGCTGTAATTTATAAAAAAGAAAACGTGCACAGTGACTAGTTCTCCTTGGAATTGTATCTCTATGTTTAGAATATGTATAGTGAACCTTTTGTCTAAAGGTTCTGAAGGGTCTGATCTCTTATCTCTAGGACTGTTAAATTGTGGATTCTTTAACTATGATCCCTCCCTATAACACACTCAGACAGTATACAGAGAATGTTGCACGTTCTTGTATAATTCACAAATAGATAGTGACACTGGGTCAGATCCACAGCTAGCGTAAATTGATGTAGCTTCATTGACTTCACGATTGACTTCACTGAAGCTATGCCAATTTACACCAGCTCAGGATCTGGCCTCCTATTTCTCTTGGGCAGTTATCCCTGTTGGTTCTAGTGTCTAGAACCTTATAAATGTATTTCTTCTACTAATTCAACCGGCTAGAAGCCTCTTTGCAATGGGTATGGATGTCAGAAATCTTTCCAGCTCTGTCTGATTATTTTTTAGTCCATGTAATTTGTCTTAATGATGGATTTATGTTGCCTGGGCTTGTCGAGATTAGGAAAATAAACTGCATTTAATAAATATGTTAACAGCATGTAAATTAACATGCTTTTAATCAGGATCAGCTTATTGGTAAACCCTACTGTCTTTTTCTATATTAGGTGCTAAGTGTTAAAAAGTTGTTAATTAACCCACCTTTGCTTTGAAGAGTTTATCTGCACACCTAGAATTAGGTGGTGCTTTATCCTCCCACCTTTTCAGCAAAGCCCTGATCTGGTCTTGGAAAGTTCTGCTTGCAGATCTGCACCCTCTTTGAAGATTAGAGGTAAGATTTGGCAATGAAACTGGCACTCTGGCAGGATTTTAGTTGGGTATTTGTCATGCAGAGTTTGAAAAGCAATCCTTATGAGCTATATTTTGAAAAGCAGGTCTTTATACTTGTGCCTATAATTTTCACATGTCCAAATTCAGATGTTGGATTGAGGCAGCTTCGAATATGTGGCTCTATATGTCCCTGAGATTTCAAATGTCATTGTCCCATGAAATGATCTGGCTTGGTTACACTTTGGGGGGGACGAGGGGGCAAATCCTGTTCCTGCCCACTAATACTCCTTGAACCAGTTCCTTCTTTGTTGTGGCACAAGGCCCAAAAGACAGTAAAACTGGTGTCATTCAGCAGCACAGTGAGGCAGGATGAAAGGATTGGCACAGGTTTCTGCATCTCCTGCTTGTATGCAGAGCTGTGCTCTGCAGAGACACCCTCTGTCCCACTGTGCGTGAGTGGGCAGAGTGAGGGGTGGATCGCCTAGCATGTGTGGATCTGCAACTCCCCAGGTGGGACGGGCTGCAGCAGTCACTAAGCCTACAGTGGCCTGGAGGCTGAAGTAGCAGCCAAGGAGTGGTTCTACTGCCTCTGTGTGGCTTGTTGCAAGGATTTTGACCAGTCGGTGACCCCCCAGGAGAACACCCTTGTGTACAGCCCACGTACTGGAGCTGTGCCCTGGGAGCAGGGTTTGTCTCTGTACACACTAAGAATTATCCATAATAGATTGGGTCAGATCATAGGCTTTAGTTACTACCATATTCCTGGGTACTAAGATAATGGGTTCTCTGTTAATGACCCTGATGACTGGACAGATCGAGCACAAGGCCATTAATTAGTTATAGATAAAAATAGCAATTTTCTAAGGAAACTGTAAAGGGAATCCATATGATTCCTCAATATTGTTGACAGGCTGGGTTGTCTGTTTCAAATGCATCTGTTTTGAACTAGCTCTTAGGTACTCATGATCCATGCTCTAGAGATATGAGAGAGAGAAAGATGGTTATAATCTTAGCTGGGCATCAAACCTGTGGTCCAGCCTGACATCCCAACCGAGCACCTTTTCCTGATTGTTATCAATTGACCACTTGGGCAATCAAATGTAGGGGATACGTCTTCAGGAGGGTGGTCGTCTTATTTATTTTTAGGTGCCATTTGCAAATGAATTGCAGACAGAAATCAGGTACCTGGAAGCCATCTCCTCAGATTTGCACCCGCAAATCATTTTGCAGGCACGACAATTCAGATGCAGCTGTTTCAGTCACATTGCTTTGGTCAAAAGTTGGGGTTGGGCTCAGCTTAAGTGAACATTTATCCCTTCGATTCCAGCTCATGTGACTGGTGGAAGAGAAGTAAAAACCTGACTTGCTGAGAAGCAATATCCCTATGTCTACATTATTACCACACTGCATGTTGTCCCTTGCTGGAGAAATCAGTCTTATGCAGTTAAAGGTTTCCAAGGTTTCTGCCTGAGTTAGTTATTGAGGATAAGTTGTGTCTTAAGGGAATTTTTCTGCCAGTTGCGCTAATTAGCACGATAATTTGTCATTTCATTAAACACATCTTCCATGGAAAACGACAGCATGTTTTCTTCACAACAAGGAGCAAACATCTTATTTATTGATTGATTTTTCTTTCTTTTTTGATTAAGTTGCTTAGAATTTCCTTGAACGTGGCTAAACGATGGCATTTTAAACAGCCACAGCTTTCATCTTTTGTTTTGCCATTGCTTCTGATTGTGTGCTCGTATGTTACATGCTTTTATTTAAATGGTAGCGCTGAGAGTCATTCCAGTCTGGGCACAAATGGTCTTTTCATCCCACATCTTGCTCTATTTATTTCAAGTCAACTGCAGGATATATATTTTTTAAGAGTTGAAATGAAAGAGTTATTTAACATCTAGTTACCAGCCTAAAAGCATGTACTATGGAAGGGGAAAACATGGCTTGGTAGATGAGGCAAAAAAATGTAGCCAACATTTTTAAAAATAGGAGTCTAAAATTAGCCTCCTGAGTCCATACTGAGGCACCTAAGAATGGAATTTTCAAATGTGCCTGAGTAACTTAGGAGCAGAAGTCTCAAGAATTTATAGCCTCCAGTGTGCCTGTCACCCTACTTCCACTCTTAGCTACCTAAATATGGACGTAGGAACCTAATATTAGACCCCTGTTTTTGAAAATATTGGCCTGAGTCTGGAGATGTGAGTTGTGGCTGGGATTTTGAAAGGCACTCAAGGAGTTTGGTTCCCAATACCCATTAAAAGTAATTGGGAGTGGGACACCTAACTTCTCTTTGTGCCTTTGAAAATCAGCCCTTCTGTGCCTGAGTCTACTAGCAAATTTGTGTGTGCCCAACCCTTGGGAAAGTCATTGCATCTCTCCACTCGTGCCTTAATTTCCCCCTCTCTATGCTGTTTTGATCAGTGAGAGTTATTTGATACAGTTATGCAGCACACACATCTATGTCAAATAAGTGGGATGGGACTACTCGGGGTTAGGTGAATTCAGATAGCTCTAACGGAGCAGCTAAAGCTAATAGCTAATCAATAGGTATTAGACTTGTACTGAATGAGCAGTTACTAGTACAGGACTCTTTAGACTTTTTTTAGCTTCAATTAAAACCAAACAGATGGGCAAAAAGGAGTAGAAATTGTTACCTTAGGGAATAGCACACTAGCACATTTGGGACATCTAACAAGGCAAAATACTTTTGTTATTCTTTCCTTTATATTTTAAAAGACACATTTTTAGTAATATATTTTAGTGAATGCAATGCTCATAAAAAGCATGGGCCTGACAGTCATTGAGAACAAAATCCTCCATCCCACTGAACAGGTACAGCAAGCTTCCCCTCCGTTTCGCAACCCTCCCTTGCAGTGACCAATGCATGTGGGGAGGGAGGAGTTCATTTCCATTGCCCATTCAGTCCTTGTCCTGTCTGCTGAGATTACCAACAAAGGCCAGAAGTTGTGGTTTGGGTGACCATTCCCTATCCTTGATGCTGAAGACTACTTGAACATGGCAGCACGATATAATGTTCTTATTAGAGATGCATATCTCCCTCTCTGGCACATGGTACTCATAGCAACAGGAGGATGGAAATTGTTTCCCAACAGAATTGTTTGTCTAAGATTATTCATTCCCTCATAAAACCTTGGTTGCCAGTTGGCCCACATTCTTAAGCAAATCTGAAGGCCAAGCAGTCATTTTAAGATAGAAAACTGCTAAGTTTTGTACAGCATGTTGAACCTGGTTCTTCACCTTTCAGAGAAATTATTATTTATTAAACCATGGGGAGCGGTGGGGAGACTTGAATGCCTATTGCGGGTCATTATCATGAAAAGCAAGTCTGCGTCATGCACGTCAGTTTCACTACTGGCCTATCCCAAAACTTCAGGACACACCTGTTAATGGCTAGAGGCAAGCAGATTGGTTGGATGTAAAGAATGCACCTGCGCAGGGAGGGGTGAAGAACTACATGTAAGCCGAGCCCTTAGACATTCTCTGTCTCTTCTCAATTCCAGCTTAAACAAGCAATATCGCTCTGGGCTGTGAAGACAATCATGCACGTTTGAATCCTTTCCTTTACTTTTTTTTTTTTTTGCGGGTTTATTTTTATAGTTTAAAACAGTTGTACAAGTATTTTGCTTCACAGTGTATGATTTTTTTGTTTTGTTTTTTGTTTTTTTGTTCATTTTGTGAGCATCACGTCAAGAAAACCACAACTTCCAAGTTCGTCTTTGCCAAGACATGGAAAGATCTGAAGATAAAAATCCTCGCACGCACTTTCCTGATGATCATTACATCCTTTTTGTTACCCACTTGAAGGTTGATGATCTTGGTTTGGGAAAAGTTTATTGTGCCTCCAGCACTGAAGTTACTTAAATGTATGTGTTTTCATGGTCCTGTAAGCCATAGTGTCCTGGTATTGTGGTGTAGGCAGATCAAACTAGCGCTAAGTATGATTTTGATACTATTTGCAATCGTGTAAATCAAAATTCTCCTTCCTTATGTTTTTTTAAGGAGACTGTCTTTTTTTCTTCTCTCTTTCTCCAAGTAGACTGAAGGGAGGGGGAGGTTGTGTTAAAACTGTCTCAGGTTTTGTCTGTTCTAAGTTGGGGGGAGGGGTAAAAGGCACATGAATTCAAATGTTCATTTTACAAGTAGCCAAACCAGTTAGGGCAGGTAAATGAAGAAGAAGGAAATTCAATAGCAGGGAACCAATGGGAAAAATCCAGTTTCACTGAGTGGTCATGGAACTCTGAAAAGAGACACATTTTGGAAAGGTTATTGTGACTGAAACGCAGCATTTTGTATGAACTGAAAAGGAAAATTCAAACATTTCTTGAGTGATCAAATACTGAAAAGAATCAAACACAGCCAGCATATGTATTGGTAGCTATCCCCATTAATGGTATAAACTTATGTTATGGTCTCCTGCTCAGTTAGTTTTATTCATTTACATTTTTCAGTTGGTCTTAATTGGTTTGTATTCTAATATATTTTTAATAATGTCACAAAGAATTTTTTGGTTTGGACGTACAATTAATTGCTGCTATTATTATTATTTATTAATTGAAAATAATATTCAAATATTGTACAGGGGATGAAGGAAATGCATTTAGATTTTCCATATGTCATTGCTATTATTTAAACTAAATGGGGGTAAATGAAAGGCCTTTTGTTCCAGCTCAGAGTCATCAGTTTCAGCTTATGGCTTGGAGGAGCCATTTTGGGTTCATTTGTTTATTCTTTTCTTTCCTCAGGCTTTTTTAGTACATGACAAAGTGAGCGTAATTGAGACTCTCTGCTTCTTTCTAATCTTTCACTAATTCACTCAAGTTGAAGTGGAGCGCCTGTGCCATTCCAGACTTGCCTTTACTTGTGCTGTAGTTGGACACTAAAAAACCAGAGACATCAGATAAAACAAAATTAGCTGCTTCAGTTTGAAGCATGAAGTCTAACTGTGGATCAAAATGGCATTGGATGGCTAGTGTGCTTTCTCAGTACCTGAATGGGAGAATAGTTGTAAGAGTGAGGTCACATTTTTTGTCTCCGCTTTGGCCTGACAGCTGTTGGGTGCTGTTGTTGACACAATAAATTGGGTGAGAATTTGGTGTGTTTTGTAAGCATGGAGACTTTTCTCACCGTTCATTTTTCCACATGCAGGAAGACCCAGCTAGGCTTTGTGGACGTTGAGCTCAGCCTTCCCCTCCACCCCTTATTAAAACCGCCTTCTGGAATGTTCCAGGACAGTATTAAGCCAGGCAGAAACCTTTTTAGATTGTTTAACCTTTTATAAAAGCGGAACCTAGATTTGGCCTGCTTTAAATGCTCCATAACGCCCTTGATTTCAGCAGGGGCTATAGAAGCTCCCCTCCAAAAACTATTGTCCTGAAAGGCACAACTCAGGCAATATTACAGGGCTGCCCTGACCTTTTTTCACTGAGTCCGATTAATTAAATTTCACCTACATTTTCCTCTCACAATTGGAAGCTTTGTAAATCCAGCTGAATGTAATTTTTTAAAATGATAAGAACAGTGATTTATGAATTATTTTGCTGTATCTGGATTCCCTTTTAAAACAAGACTATTTTATGTTCATTTGGGTTCCACAGAATAGCATTAATATGTAAGTGTTTGGGGGGCCCATTTATTTGCAGTAATGTACAAGTGGAAATATTTACTCGTAAACTAAGTTAGCAGCAGTGCTTATTGGTTAGTTTATTTTGATTAATGAATTTAGGGATGCTCTTAATCTTACCATAGTCTTGATAGTTCTGAAATGTATTTATTGGAAAGTCTGTGTTTCAAATTGCAAATTTTCACATGAGCGCCTGAAGTTAGGGACCTAAGTAGGGACATAGGTGCCTAATGGCAAGATTTTCAAAAGCACCTAAGTGAAAGTCTGTGGGATTTAGCCAGTGCTTAAGTCGCTTTTGAAAATGGGACTTAAGTGCATTTGAAAATTTTATTTTACATTAGAATTGAGGCCCCTAAACAGATATTTAGGTGGTTAAAATCCGGATTTGAGTAGCTAACTTTAAGCACCCAAATGTGAAAATTTGACCCCTAGAAGATGTAATGAAAAAAATCTAATGGAAGCCAGGATCCTTCACATAGTTATGAACATGCTTTAACTTTCTTTACTTGAAGAGAAGGAGGACTTGTGGCACCTTAGAGACTAACAAATATATTTGAGTATAAGCTTTCGTGAGCTACAGCTCACTTCATCGGCTGCATCCCTTGAACAATCCCAGTAAAGGCAATAGGACTAATCACATGAGTAAAGTTAAGTGCATTTGTAAGTATTTGCAGGATCTAGGCTTGATAAACAAATTATGTTTTTTCCTGGAAGTAAATTTGAAAAAACTCTAAAGGCCTGATTTCCAGAGGTTGCAGTCAATGGGAACTGTGTCTGATTGGCATCTCTGAAAATCAGACCATAAACTATAGATAAAATTATGCAATGCTAGATTTCAGATCCTGTGGAAGCTGGGAAGAAATTTGTCATTAATTTCCCATGAAGTCAATGAGTTTAAATGAGTGTAACTGAGAGCAGAATTTGGATTGGTGCGAGTATTTTGTTTGCACTATTGAAGGTCCTATAAAGATTAAGCTGAGAGTTTTTTTGTATTTTTTTAAACAAACAATGCTGATTGCTATTATTTTAGCCAGAGACTAGAGTGAATGAAATTCCAAATTAAAATATGCTTAATTATCCCACATAATATACTAGTGAAGTGTCTGCAAATTGCTTCAATATCTTTTTCAGAAAGGAAGTAAATTTCCACTTCAGCCTTGTTAGGATCCCTATGCCTTTGAAGGTTTACTCATCTCTGTAATGGTTGGGTTTTCCCTTAAAACGCCCTTAGTCCAAGAGAAATGCAGAAAGGTCACCAAATTGCTCTGTGTCTTATCAAAAGGCAAATAATGCGTTTTAAAATTACAAAAATGCAAATTGGGGATAAAATATGGATGCAATCACATGTTAATTTGTTAGACATTTTGTTTGCAAAATTATAATGTCCTTAACGTATTTTGGGCAGGTGGAAGTGGCCTGAGGAAATTAGATATTATAGCTGGGATACACATTTCACTTTAATTAGACTTTTTTTTAAAATGGTCATTAGAAAACGATATGTTAGCTCACAGTTTTTTAGCCTGGATAAAAAAGAATCTTAAATAGTCAATAAATAGACTGAACTTTAGAAACAGAATTTAGCCTGCATTCAAGCTTTTAGGCTTACAAACAAACCTGCCTGTCCTTTTAGACTCCAGGTATAGCTTATCTGATGAAGCCCAAAGATAAAGGCTTAAGTTTCACATGCTTTGTTCTTTTCATAGTCCCTGACTATTGATTAAGGCTCAACCATACAGGTTAACTAACAAGTTAGTTTTTCACGCTAGAGTCACATTCCTCTCCGAAGCTGCAACTACCTGGGTGCAAATTGGAGACTCTGCATTCTCCTTTGGAGGATAATTGATACCTGATTGTTTTAAAGCTGGTGGAACTTTGCCTGACTGTGTACTTCAGAAAAGAGGAGGGGGAAGGTGAGTGGAGGAGGGAGGAGAGAATAAAGGTAATGAAGGTACAATAGCTAAATACTAGTGCTGAAAAAAAGGGAGGGGGGAAGGGATTCATTTAAGTTCCTTGTTTTCCGCTCCTCTTCAGCCATTCTTTCCTTTTTCTCAAGGCCTGAGCATTGGTAATAATGGTGATGATTAACTAAATGAAGTTGGTAACCTGGGCGACCATTAGGGTGGGTTTATATTTCATGGGTACCGAATGGCCAGAGAAAGCGCACTATTGAGGACTCAGAAAACTGAAAGATTTTTGGCGTTTTCTGTGTTTTGATTTTGGCTTTGCATTCTTTGCCTCGATCTTTCGCCACGGTAAGGTTACAGCCACTTTCTTATTCCCTGAGAATCCCCTCCCTTTTCTCTCTCTCTCTCTCTCTCTCTCATTCCCTCCTTCCTTGCAACTCTGCTGCCTTCACTTCAGTCAGAAGGGTCTTTCCTCTGCATGTGGGCCTACCTTCAGGTGGTACCATGTTGGGGTGGATGAGTTGGGGAACAACGATGTATTCCTCTGTGTGTTTCCCTTATGCTAGTTTAATCTGTTTTGAAGTTTTTCATTATATGGCTTGGATTTTTACTGCTTCCACCATAGCAATTTTGTGTTATATTTCCAGGTAGAGTGTTTAATTTTTTGTTAGGACCATATTTGCATTTAGGACACTGTAAGTGAGCTGTATGCTTTGTAGAACAAGAACTTCATCTTGCTTGTTAGGCCTTTGTGGGGCACGAATTGCTTATTTCACTGGCAATGGTGAGAATTGTAGTGGAACATTGGTTCAATATTTTTTTGTCCTTTTCAGGACTGATAACTTTATGTGTGCAGCGGGTATTAAATAAGACTGGCTTAAAATAGAGGTACGTAAAAGTATGGAGTGAGTTCTGTTATCAGTCCAAATAGAAATAACTGTGCAAGCAGTTTTTAAACAGATAGTAAACTGGATACAAATAAATGCTTGTGGAATTTAATGTTATAAAGCTAAAGCAATAGGTTACTCTTGGGTATGAAATAGGGATTCATCTCAGTAATGGGTATATTAAAAATGGTGGCTGCTTTCATTTTCCCTCTCCTACGGGCTGAGTTGGTTAATGGAATCCATAATTCATGTGTATACTGCTCCATGCCTTTTGGGAAGTTCCCCGTCTTTTACTTTGTCATTGCCATGTTGTGGCTTACAGGACACTATAATATGTTGGTCATTTAGTATTACCAATATCACTGAGTGACCTTCTTAGGGAACATTAAGGAGGGCAATATTTCAGTTTATGTAATTCCTGGCAGCTCTTTTAACAAAGAAAAATGATTGTGACTGTTTAATACAAAAAGACCGTAGTGAGTTACAATGATGATGAAGATACGTTTAGTTGTTCAAACAAAATAAAATAGCATGGCCAAAAAAAGTTGCATTTATAGATTTAATTTTAGCCAATAATTACAAAAAAATGAGCCAGTGGCTTATAATAATTGCCACTAAGCTTGCATTAATTAGTAGATAGACCATGTATGATGAGAATGAAGACTTATGTCTTCAAAGAGGTGTGTGATAAATTTCTAGAGCCATCCTCTAATCTCAGCTGCAGCAGCCTAAATCCCATGTAACCCCATTAACTTTATTGGAGTGACTCTGGATTAACAACAGTGCATCTGAGATCAGAATGTGGCCTCCAGGCCTTTAACTGCCAACATAATTTAAAAATGGCCAGATTTTTATAAGCGATGCACACATCTTGCAAAGCCATGCTAATGTTTTCCTTAAATTCAGTATTTATATTTCACTTTTCAAATCTGCTCTTCGCTATGTGGAATATTTTCTGCATGGGGATTACCAGAGTAAGCGAAATTAGAGTAAACAGACACAGTTTTGTGTGGACAAAGACTCAAAAGGCTCTTTCTCTTACCATGTGCGCTACTATTGTCTGCAGTTATGCAAGACCATGCAAGGATTATTTATTTGAATGGATTTGTTGTAAAATGGCTACAGCAAGAGATCTGGGAAGAAATTAGGGTTCCTCTGAAACCATATCATGCCTGTTGTCTCTTATAATGGCAGACTATGCAACAGAAATCAGTTTCCATTGCAGAACACTAATGTGCAGACCGTGAGGGACATAAAGAGAAGGAAATTCACCAGCCATCGTGGGGCTGAATAATCATTAACACCAGCAAGGTGTAAGAAACAGTATGCAGTTAAGAAATAGACACCGTTTTGTAACTGCTTGGGCACACTGGCATTTTCCAGCTTACCCTTGAAACTTCTTTGGAAACTGTTTTTTGTTTGTTTTTTTGAAAGTACTAATGCGTTCTACTGAATATAGCAGTAAGTTAAAGCTCCCTTGTCTGGTTATATTATTGAGCCTATCAGGTGCTGAGTTTCCATTGAAGAGAATGCAGGACAAGGGGGGCCCAAAGGAAGGATTTTTCTTTGTTTTAGTGGGAATAAGAAAGATCACTGAAGCTCTGCTATCTACCTTACCATTGTATGCAGTATGAGTTTACATCTTTTGAAATGACAGAGCTCCAATGTGCTACATTTAACTTTGTTCCCTCACCTTACTACAGACTCAGCTTAGCTCCCATGAACCAATGGGGACAGAATCAGGGCCTATAGTCAAACAAGAGGGAGGTTCCAGAGAAAGATATTTCACACTAAAGGTGATGGAGGCTGTCAGGGAGTATTTGTGGTAACCCCAATCTATATAACTGACTCCTGTTCTTTCAATAGTATTGACACCAAGCACTAGAAAATGTACTGTCATGTACTAGCTATAGTGAGGGAGGGACTGGATGACCTAATAGGACTCTTCCCCTAACTTCTCTGATTGCATGAGTTAATATTTTGGAAATGTACATAGAGTGCTGTAGTGTGCTTCATGGCAAATTCTGTTCCCTCTGGCAGACCTGCGCCCTGGATATTGCACTGACCTGCACCTTGTACGTTTAATGGCTGCCTGAAGTGGGTATAAAATACTACCAAATCAAAATTCTCTCTCTGTTCAGATCAATGGTAGCGTTTTATACTAATTTCATGCCCAATTAGCACCAGTGTGAATGACAACACAAGAAGCTGAGCTATGGAGAATCAGACTCAGAATCTTAAATATATACAGAAGGATATATGAAGTCTAGACATCCACAAATAAAAACAGAGTCCATGTTCTTTCTTTCTTTCTTTACTGTGAGGAAGTATGGAAATCATAGGGGATTTGGCAGTGGGATAAAGAGCCTTTCATCTCTGGCTAACTGGTATGACTCTAGTCTAGATTGGTAGTTAATTAAAATAATTACATTTGATGTCTCTTTGGTGGCCTGTGTGAAATGAGTTGGTGGGTTTAATTTCAGTGCCTAAGGGACAAGTGTGTCCACCCCACCAAACCCATCAGCAATTAGCCTCTTGTTGGCAATTGAAGGAGGGAGGGTAAGATATGAATGGGCATTACATTTAAAATAAGAAGCTAATTGTCTTCCATCTCCTTGAAATGGTGCCTCTGCATCCTGGTTGAGGCATGTTGGCAGGATACACCTGGTATAGAAATAGAGAGCTGTAGTGCTGATGAAAAATGCCATATTGACCACACTGGAGGCCAGATTCTCTGCCGTCACTGTAAAATGCACATAGCTAAAATACCTACAGTAGCTCCTGAAAAAAACCCTTGGACTCCTAAGCAGTGTTAGCTGAAGTGTATTTAATCATAGAATCATAGAATCTCAGATGAGAGGTGGAATTATGCTCAGCAGTTAATTTGAACTCAGATTTTTTCTATCAGGAAATGACGGTCTGAAATACAAAGCCCTCTCTGTTAGGAATTTAGGGCCAATTTCTGATCTTAGTAAAGAAAAGAACAGTGGAAATTTCATTAAATTTTGCCCTTTGGGTTTTACTTTTCTTTGTCTGCAGATCTGGCTAAGGGCAGGGATTTCAACTTTGTGCCAGACAGAGCCTGTGCCCAATTACTAAATGCTGTAGAAACCTTCTATACCTTTTCCCTTACATGTCCACCTTGTGTATATTGTTTGCTTTCAGCTCTAGAAGGCATTTCCTGATTATTTCTTTATTGGACATAATAATATAACAATGAAAAATACTTTATGAGGAATAAACAATTCTTGGCTTAATTTTCAGGGCCCAAACATCTTAGTCAACATACATTAAGTAAAGTATGACCCAGATATGCAAAATACTGTACAGGTATGTAATAATTAGCCACAATTTTCATATGTCATTCATTACTTTTAGAATCACAAAGTACACAGAATCCAGAAAAATGACATAATTGACCAATATATATTGCAACACAATGAGCCAAATTTATATATGATGTAACTTCTTTGAAGTCAATGGACTCAGGAGACTTGGGTTCCTTTCCCAAGTCTTCCCCTGACTGGTTGGGTGACCTTGAGCAAGTCACTTCCCCTGTCTGTGCCTCAGTTTCCCCATCTGTAAAATGGGGATAATGATACTGACCCCCCCTTCATAAAGCACTTTGAGATCAGCTGATAAACAGCACTATATAAGAGCTAAGTATTAATTATTATTCTGAATTTGGGCCATTCTAGTTACGCAATATTTTCAGCTGGTTGTATTAGCTGGAACAGGGTATTTGGAGATCTGAAATATGAAGATTGATAGGTACTGTATCTATTACAGAGGAAAAAGCTGCATACATAGTTGTGTAAGCCATTCACTGGTTCTACAGATACAAATATATCCTGGGAGTGATGTACATGGTGTACCTGAGATCTAGCTATAAACAAGAGAAGTGTATAAACAAATACTCAGTTATTGGATACACACCCATGCAGGATTTTACAGAACATTTATTACAACTCTGAATTTCCACAGTAACTTGCATGTGTTAAATTTTTCCATATCTTTCAGATGGTGACACAGAAAAATCTTTTGAATTCCTAGTCTGATCCCCACTCTTATTGACACTGCAGTAAATAAGGAGTAAAGCCATTAAAGTCAACAGGCCAGATACTGAATGGGTGTATAATGGCATAGCTATGTTGATTTCAATGGTGCTACATTGATTTACATCTGCTCAGGATCTGACCCAGCAATGTTACACTGGTGGAAACCAGTGTTAGTGAGATTAGAATCAGGTCTTTTCCTCTTTTGGCCAAAACATTCCTCATTCTGGGACATCCCCCATCTCAAATGAGCAGATGATGTTTGGGAAATGGTAAAATACTGGCAGATCAGTATTTGGGGCCTGTAATCTCTCAAACAGAGATGTGTCTCGATGAAGCTCAGGGACGTAGACCTCCAGTCACTCTCTTCACAATACAAGAATCGGAGTTAGTGCCAATGAAATTCAAACGGAAGAAAATGTTCATATGCACGTTACAGGTTTGACATGCCCTCTGCTAGCTAGCAGCTGTGGCTCATTTGCAAGTGTTCAAAGGTTTCAGCAGTAGGGATCTTTGCCTATGAAAAAGAACCATTGTGTAACAGATGAGTGGTCACCGACCAGAATATACTATAGTCTATTGTTTGATTAGTTAAAGCGGTCTTGGATCTCTCTCTAGCATTGTTTTGCTGTCGCAGCCTCAACAGTTACATTAGTTATCTTTCTGCTAGGCCACGATGCCACCATTTAGATGTTTTTTGTCCTAAAGTGCAGTGTTCCCTACAGAGAGAATGGGATTTTAAACAAGGTAGTAGGGCCTGGTGAATTGACAAACTTGCTGGTCCCAGCCCTACACTATCTAAAAGAAAGTGTGGTTGACTTGGATTCCCCCTACTGTATCTTTGAAATGGCACGAGAAGGAGCTTAGTGAGTCCTTTGGCTATACCCCTGTGTCTCTAGTTCCGTGGAGGTTCACATGAACTTGTGATTTAAGACAGCCCGTTCAAATGTGCATGTACAGCGTTGGTGCACCTTGGGTTGTTGTGTCACTGATTAAGTGATTCAAACTAGCTAGTGCAATGTTATGGCTGAAATGTACATGAATGAAAAGCAGGAGGCTGGTCTCAGCTACAGTGATCATCATGAAAAAGATCTCGACACTTGCCAACAGTTGTTATACCCCAGTTATTTCCTACCCTAAATTTAAGGGAAAACTGGTCTCTCAGATACCATTGTTTGAAAACTGTTGGCAAATCTCGACTAATGGTGGGTGATCTGTGTCATGTACCAGCTCTCATTAACTGCAGTGGGGGCTGTGAAGTGTATCTAAGGGCAGGAGGTGGCCCAGGAAACCCCCAAGTTACAGTCCCCACATCAGCTGTATATTGATCACATTGCACACATGCTATTCAGTATATTTAGGGTCAAATCTTCGTGTGCACAAAGCCCAAACTAATGGGTTTTTAGTGACTAACCTATATCAAGGCAGACATGGCTGCATTTTGCAGCTGTTACATCAGTCTGCAGCCTAGAGTGGAAGATGGGGCCCACTACACTTTTTTACATGGTCTGTGGAGATTTTGGTGCTTAGTTTTAGATAGATTGTAGACTCAATGGCCTATCTTCCGTCTATAAGAATTTCTGAGATTCATCCCCGTATGTGGGTATCCAGGGATCAAGTCCTGCCCATAATCTCCACGCTTCTGTCTAAAGTGTCACTACACAGCCCAGCCCCTTGTGGGACTTGTCTGTGGACTGCTTCTTGGTCCGTGTAACTGTGGCAGTTGAGCTGCATTTGGGCCTTTTATGTCAATGCAAAAAAGGGACACAATTTATCATCAAAGAATTAAAGATAATACTGTCTACAGCAATATACAATAGTGAAGTCAAGAAAGTGGCACCAGTTAATTTGGCCCATTATGTCTGACTTATTTAATTTTGATCAGCACTTCCTTTTCACATAGAGCATCTTCCGAATACTGCAAACAATATCAGTCACTGATCAGGATAAAATTGACACTTAGTTGATGCTGTAGCGTGGCCAAAGGCCCCACACGCACCATCTCATGTAAAAAAATTTTTAAAATCTCTTGGCATTTAAGCATTGGGACATTCCTGACTTAGTATTATGTAGACACATAGACCTGATACAATCAATGGAAGGCTCATTTTCAATGCATCTATTCTATTCAGTCACACTGGAATCTTTGCAATATCCCAGGAAAATGCTCAAACCCTACAGAGTCGTAACAACCAAGGAAATAAAGGAGAAAAATTGTGAAGTATTTCAGGTTCTAACTCAAAACCACAAACCTGAAGAAGTTCAATCTTCATGGTGCCACATTACCATTAACTTGCTCTGCTGGGCCTCGGTCAGCACATGGATGGGTGAAATCATCCACAGTTCTCAGATCCTTGCAAGACATGGTGTGTTGTAGGCAAAACAGGGTGAAATATCCAAAATCGTAGCTCTACATTATCTTGTTCTGGCAGTTTATTTAAAATAGTTCCTTTTGATTTCAAGTACAATAAACTGATGTTTACGGTCCAATTATAACAATATTCCCTGTAATTATTTTAACTGTGGTCTTTCTAGCAAATAATTTTTTTAATATTATTACATGGGTAATAGTTCTAGATGCCATGTTTCAAAACACTGTTCAATATACTCTGGGGTTTTTATTATTTCTAAGCCCGCCATGAAAGTGACACTTTATTTCAGATGCAACTATCACACTTAAACCGTAGGCTATTTTAGAGAGAGAGCAGCTATTGCCTAACACACCCTTCAGTTGTCTTTTTAATTCCATGAATTATTAATGTAAAAAAATGAAACCTCCATTTGTAGAGGCTAAATGGAACATGTCTATCTGTCAGCTGCTTTTGCTATGCGTTATCTTTTTCGACAGTCACCTAATAGCTCGGATGAGATGGGGTGCAGCATGTTCTAATAAAAAAGGGAGAAGTTCCTCTTGACTAGTTAACCATTTGCTGAGTGCCAGCACAAAAACGGTGAAAAGAAAACCCAGCTTGCTTTATATCCAAATGAGGATGGAGGGACGTGCTACACAATTCCAGGCTTTAAAAGCTGCTGGGGAACAGGCACAGAAGTGCTATTTTTTAACGTCACTTGTAGGGATCAGTATTTAGCAACTGAAATTTTTCCTAATTGAAAATCTTTGTGAATCTTTGCATTTGAATAAAAGGGTCTATTAATCTACCTGCAATATAATGTAACCTACGTACAGAACAGGTTAACTTACATACAGAATAGGTTAGCTTACACGCAACACTGTGTATGGGCATCTTTTTTTTTTTTTTCTTGTCTCCCCATCTTCTGTGGTTTGAGAGTTTAACTGAGATTAGTTGCAAATTTTTTTTTATTTTTGTGCCATGATTCCCCTTTGATGTGTCACTTTTGACTTTAGCTCAATCATTTATATTCAAAAAGGACATTGCTGTTGGGAGAGGTATGGTGGCTCGCTTTCTCCTTGTCAGGCTTTTGAATTTGGTACGTAAGCAGATCCTTTCGGGGTTTTGTTGTTGCTGTTGTAAATTAAACATGTGGATCTTGCATTCACGAATTCACTAACTTTCTGCTGATTTGAAATCAGTTGGAAACAAATACAGTTTCTTTTCCCTCCTCCCCCAGCTGCAGATTTGACATCCCTGAATGCTTCCTGAGTTAATCCTGGAGGCCATTTTACTGCTTCCGACACAGTCACCGATCAAAATGGTGGGGGCTTGGCAAAGGTCTTAGCAACAGAGCAGGCAACGTGAAAAACAAAAACAAAACCAAAAAACCCTACCACAGCCAGTAGGCTCTGGCAGCATTATCTGTCAGCAGTGTCTGGCAAATAGGGATTTCCAGCTGGTTTCAGAATGCAATGGAAGGCATGTTTGTAATTTTACAGGCCTTTACTTTTCAAGAGTGTTAGGTGTCAATGTTTAGCCTCTTTGTGCTAAACAAATTAGAACAAATTGCACTAATTTGTTTAGCTGCTATACAGGTTTTTAAATATTCCAGGTGACCCTGTGTTTTCTGTCTCTCTCTCTCTCTGTCTTTTTAACCTGGTAATACAACACTAAAAATTCACATTTACAGAATCTTATGATGTTATAGTTGGAGATGTGGAGGGAGAAATAGAATGCTGACAACTTCAGAATTCTAATCTAATTCCTTGGTATTAAGAATTCCTCTATGATAAATTTGCACTCAAAGTTCTTCTCTTTGAAATTAAAAGAAAAAATAAACCTGGTTTAAAAGATGACTCAAGAAATCAGCAAATATCAGTTGCCTAATACAAGCACAGGTAAAGTTCATATGTAATTGCATGGACATACTTAAAGAGAAGTTGGATCTGTCAGTAGTTTACCTCTTGGAGTTGGGCCTTAGTGTACATTTAACCATGGCTTGAGATCCAATTGCTTACAGGGTTTAGCACTTTGCCTTGTTGCTATTAACTTACGGCAGCAGTTAGGGGGCATTACATAGGCTGTGATGCTTGGCTGGGCTTAATTTACTATCTTGTTATCTCCATCAGTTCCAAAGACTTGTTGCATTAGGAGCTGTCGGATTAGATATATCTGACATGATCTATCAGTATGAGGGAACAGTAAGGTTTAGGGTACAGGGAAAGCCCTGGTCCAAAATGATCAGAAACCGAAGTAGGTATATTTTTTTCTGCTAAATTATAAGAAAGTTGTAATTTAGTCTCTTCTCCCAAATAATTATCACAAAAGGTTGACAATTATACGGTGGAATTCTCCCTCTCTTTCTCTCTTTTTCTCTCTCTCTCTATTATTTTTTTCTTCTCCAAGGCTTTCTGGCTGGTGGTTTATCTGCTGCTTGTAGACTGCGATCCTGGGATGCCATTACCATCTTACTGGGCAGCATTGGATGTTTTCTGTGTTTCTAATACTGCCTGGTAATGATGATTATGGTGTCTCGCACACAACGTGGAAAAGTTCAACAGCGAATTTGGAACCAGAGGTTAGTGGCCAATATGGAAACTAATACAAAGAAAAATGGTGCTTGACTGAAGATAATTTTGAAGAACTCCCAAGCATGAGTAACCCTAGAATAAAATGCTTTGGGTGACTAGATTAGAAGCTAAAAATGAATGTAAGAAAACACTTTTTTTTAGATTACACTTTGAAGATATGATTTAAATGAACATATAAATATAAAACCCTGGATACTATATACAGATGAACACACTTTTAAGAGAACAATGATATAATAAATAGTTCCAAACAAAAATGTGAAGTTTTGTAGCTGTGAGAATGCTTATTTAATCTTTTCTGTCTATTTTTAAACTTCCAGACAGTGTTTTGTAACTTTACAGAAAATATAATAAGAACAAGTAAATAAGGATTTATTAGCAATAACATTTTGGATCCCTACTTTCAAACTTTGCTTCATAATCAAAATGATTTTTTTTCCAGCTAGTAAAAACTGATTTAAGAATTCTGACCAGTCATCTTGTTATGAAGTGTCAACTTAAGCACCCTTAACTTTTTGAATTTTGCTTTTTGTAGTTTGCTCTGTACCTTCTCGCCACAACAAATTTCATAGATGGTACCTTGCTTCCTTTCTACATTAGTATGTTATAACAGTGGACATTGTCCAAGAAGGTGTTTTTATTAGCAGTGAGCCAGAACCAAAATCTTGTATCTGGATCAAAACTCTACCTCTAAGGTCCATCTACAATGTTTAAAAAACACTCAAACATTTAAAAACAATTTTCTCTAAATATTTCTTCATTATTTGGGAGATGTTTGCAATATAATACATTGGAAGGAGGAAAACATGAAGGGGCCTGATCTCATTTACCCTAAAACTCTTTTGCAGCAATGTGGCAGCATAGAGTAGCTTTAAAGTGGGAATTAATTACACAGCATTACACCTGCTTTAAACCCCCTTTCGCACTGCTAGACCAGTGTAAAGGGGTTTTAATGGAAACAAGAACCTGCCCCAGAGAAGTTCTCAGATGCCTTTTGTGTCTTTTGACCGAGAACTGAAACAATGCAGGAAGTTTGTTCCTTCCTTCAGTTATCAGTTATTAAAGGCACCGTAAATAATGATTTACAAGGATATCCTTGAGATGGTATAAGTCTGTTAAATATTTTTATCTTACACATGGCATTATGGACAGGTGTTTCAGCACTCCTGGCAGGTGTTAAGCATGACAGAAAGCAGCAACAACAACAACAAAAAACCATAAGGGTCTCTCACACACATGCTGTGTGCTGTTCATTTGAACTATTTGAATTGAAATGTTTGGTTATTTCCAGGAAGTTATTCTTAGGTGACACTGTCTAGATTTCATGCAATGCACAATGGGTGGCAGGTACCCTGCTGGACAGTCAAACATCTGTCACAAGCTTTGTGTTGAAATTAATATTATTATTTATATTACAGTAGTGCCTAGAGACCCCACCTGAGATCAGAGCCCTGTTGTGTTGGACATTGTACAGAGACATAGTGAGACAGTCCCTGCCCAAAGAGCTTGCAGTCTAAAGAGACAAGACAGACAAAGAACAGGAGGAGAAACAGAGGGAAATGACTCATCCAAGGTCACAGAACAGGTTAGTGGAAGAGCCAGGAATAGTATCTAGATTTTTTGAGTAACAGTCCAGTATCCTGTCTGCTAGCCCAGTGGTTTTCAACCTGTGGTCTGCGGATCCCTGGGCGTCCGCAGACTATGTCTAAGATTTCCAAAGGGTTCTGCACCTCCATTTGAATATTTGTAGGGGTCCGCAAATGAAAAAAGATTGAGAACCACTGCGCCAGCCCATTAAGAACTACATGAAGCTCTGGCCACTGATCAGCAAATGCATGATATGGAGTAACTGTGGACTATAGTACAATCCACCTTGCATGTGTTACACAATGTATGCTAATCTTTTATTATAAGGTGAATAAATACATGGTCAGTAGGAGAGATACAATCATCTTTGGCATTACTTAGCAGTATGTTAACTATGCTGGTGAGTCTATTGTCTCTGTTACCCTTGTTTAAGGCCCAAATTTACCCTCATCCCATGATCTTAAATTTAGTCTTGTAAACTATTTACATCAGAAATGCCAGCTCAGAAGTTATAGAAAATGTTAAGCTAGCCCTCATTCTTTGAAGCTCCTTCTGTACTAGTTTCTTCGGTATGTCTTTCTACCAGCTGGGAAGGTTGAAAACTAGGACTGTTTATTGACCTTCAGAGGATGGGGAAAATGTAACAAAAGGTGCAGTTATTGCTTTTACATCACCACAAAGTAGCACAAAGAAACTGTCACGTGTTTCTATTTTAGACTATTATTATACCAACTTTTTATTTTTAGGTCATCTCTTTGGATAAATATTTTTGTTTCCAAAAATCCAGATTTTTTTCCTGCTGTCAATTATTGCCAGAAGAATTTTTCTTCAACTCATCAGCTATACAGTAAGCCATTAAAATGGTTGCTTATTTATTTAGGGCAATGTTTATTGAGCCATTTCCATTAGTTTTGATGAGAAGTGAGTTTTCTGAAGAATATGGGAACATTAATGGATTCTCCATTCCTCCGATTGCTGGACAGACTATGGTCCTCTGTGGACATCTTACTAGACAGTGCTGGATTTTTTGGATCTACTCTAACACTGTCTGGTAACGATGTTTAAAGGGTGAACCAAACTACTACGTTCATCAGAAGAAATGCTTCAGAAACAAGAGCTTGCACCATGATTTAGGCGAAAGTGGAACCTTTGGACAAGCGGGGTAAGACATTAGCATTGGTATTAGACTCTGGAAGGTTACAAGTCTTTGAAGATTCAGTAAAAGCCTAGTGAATGTCAACAATAGACACAACATTTCTAATTTCTGATTTGAAATAAATATTTCAAATGCTTTGTAGGAAATTATTCCATGCAACAAATTAGAGAAGTTTGTAAAAGAACAAAATTAACCTTCACATTGGTGTTTAGTGTAATAACCCAATGCTTAGAATTAAGGCTTCAGTCACAGAATGAAGAAAAATGCAATTGTCTCCCACCAGAGACACTATAATGCATTCACAGCTCACAAAAGTGGCAAGACCAGTCACAGGGTGGGTAAGGGCGGGATGCTGCTTGTAAAAGTCTATCTACCCACAGTTATAGTTCAATTTATCTCCGTGGCTGAATCTGCCCTGGAATCCCCTTTGTTGCCACCTGCCCCTGTTAGAGGCCAGAAAAACTTCTGTTGCAGGTGGGTTAATTCCTCCTATCACTCCATTTAGAAATGAGCCAGTTTAATCTAACTGCAGAACAATGATTAAACTCTTACATCCACTGTACACAACAAAGTAGAATATAAGGAGCCGCTCCCTCCCAGAAACTCATTTTAATTGTGTAGTGACTCGAACAGAAATATGTTATTGCATTCAACTCAGGGACAGATGATGTTTCTGATTAGAAGCGGATTCTGGTTTTGTTTAACAAAGGGAACGACCGTTTTGAAAGCTGGCTACCATGCTGCTTTATGAGAAAATCACTTGGGGTTGGAGGGGAGGGCGGGGATGGAGGAGAATACTTCCCCTGCTGTAGGATTGTACAGTCTGAAGGATGACTCATGACACCCCACCTGAGCTGTGTCCTTGCTCACATCTGAAATGGGAGTGGCCCCTCTTTCACTCTCTCTCATGCCTGAGGGATTTGTTTGCTAGCCTAAGCTATGAATAGATTCTGCCCCACCCAGGTGTAGCTGGAGAATGTCTGCTCAAGTTTGAGCACTGGTAGATCACTCCTGGGAACGTGCATAGCAGCTAAGGACCCTTGTGTCAGAATTCAGACCTCATTAGGTATGTCTACACAGCATTTTGGAGTGAGTGGGCCTTTTCCAGGGGTGATAGATTTCCACTCCATACGGCTAAATGCAGTGCCTTTCCACGGCATGCATCCGATGAAGTGAGCTGTAGCTCACAAAAGCTCATGCTCAAATAAATTGGTTAGTCTCTAAGGTGCCACAAGTACTCCTTTTCTTTTTGCAAATACAGACTAACAGGGCTGTTACTCTGAAACCTTCCAGGGGTGAGTTCATTTGCATTTTCCAGCTATTGTTGCCTGCAAGATATTGCTTTTGCTGAAAAGGAAAATAAAATGATTGGAGGTCTTCTCTGTGTGCATCACTATAGCAATAAAAAGGCTTTGAAAAACTCACTAGCCAGTGTAATTGGACAGTCAGGGTGATTCAAAGAATCACCATAGCACCATGAAAATCCACTCCCCTTTCCCAGTGCAGGCCCATTGGCTTCAGGGGGAGATGCACGGCTGTAAACATGGTCCAGAAGGTGAAAATATTGCTGAATACACTCTGGCCCTGATCCTGGAAACTCTTGCACACTTAGAACACTGAACTAAATGGACCCACTTGCATATTTAAAGCTAAGGATGAGTTTAAGGCATGTGCTTTCAGGACTGGACAACTCGCCTCAGACAGGGGTATGCACAACTCTCACCGACTGCAATGGAATCTGCACACATGTAGCTCGAGGGAAAACTTTGGCCCTTCATCTTTATCTGCCACAGTTCTCAGTCCCTGTCTGTCTCCCTGGTTTTATTTTCTCCTTTAATCCTTGTAATGGCAGTCCATACTTTATACACTTGTGCGCACAGCTCGGAGAGAATGGAGATCATCAATGAATTACGAAGATTTATATTTCAGAATTCCGTGTCACCAAATAGAAGCACTGAGGTTATCGGCCAGATCCTCAGCTAGTGTAAGTCAGAAAGCACCACTGAAGTCTGTGGAACTATGCCAATTTACCACAGCTGAGGATCTGGCCCTATATATTAAAATTCACCAATCCCCAGCATTTAGAGTTCCAGCTAACTCCAGTGTCCACTGGAGCTGCATGCATACACTGAGAATAGACTCCTTAGTTCACCGCAGAAACTCAAGACCTGGCACTTTCATTTTTAGTGCTTCAATAAACTGGGGAAAATAATTGAAGCAGATGTTCTGCCTGAGTCTCTTCTTACACTGAAATTAATAGTTACACTGGTGTCAAATTGGTGTAATGGAGTGGGAAATTGGGCCCACTAAAGACAGAAAGAGACCTTATAACTCAGCACATGAAGTTTAGAGACGTGGCTGAATCAAAATCCCAGGTCTGCATAAACTGGGAACTTTGCTTTGGTTTGGCCCGTCACAATGATGGAAATTTTGCCAATGGATGTTACCATCCCTAAACGTTGTTGCTCTTCAGTCTGAATGTGAACTTTGTGTCTTAGGCCTACCTCTGTAATAGGGGAGAGAGTTTGGGAATAAGAAATTCTTATTTGAGGAGGCTTCCAGTCGCAGCTCTGCTCTATCATTCACCAAAAGGATGGAATTAACCCAGTATAGAGAGCCAGCCATGAGGCTTACATCCCTTCCCATCCAAAATAGGTTTGGCACATGCCAAAAACTCCATGCCAAAAACAACTGTTATGGAACACAGGAACAATGGAAAGTTTTTGTTTAAACTTTCTGTTGCTTTTTAAAACATTAGCATGTGTGGCAATGTGCATTCATATTATTATCTGCGTAGCTTGAAAGCAGCCGATTATGCCTGCTTTAAGCACACCGGGTTTAGTCTAGCTGAGGTCTCTTTGTGCTAGAATGAATACAGTTTGTGCGCTGTTTGGTGAAAGGGGTTTCCTTTGCAGGTGTATCGCTCTCAGTAAAAAAAAAAATTAAGATGAAGGGGTGGAGGGAGGGAGAAAGTATCTGTCGGTGATTAGTGATGGTGTTACTTATTAACCCGTTTGAAAGTGATTCAGGAAATGGTGTGAAATGCGAGTGACTCTGCAAATGGGCTTTTAACTAGCATTTAAACAAGATGAACTGTAGAGCAAAGCCACTTTCAATATATCCTCTCTTTTGAAAACACACTCTGAAGGGTGCTGAGCTTGGATTGATGGGACAGTCAATCAAAATGGAGAGAACTGTAATCAGGCACCCACTGGAGGTGCCAGAGATGTGACATTTAAAAGAATGTATTTCTGCATATGGCTCAGGTCAATTCCTCAAACAGATGATTCATACCTAGGAATGGTTTCAGAGTAGCAGCCGTGTTAGTCTGTATTCGCAAAAAGAAAAGGAGGACTTGTGGCACTTTAGAGACTAACCAATTTATTTATTTAGAGACTAAATTGGTTAGTCTCTAAGGTGCCACAAGTCCTCCTTTTCTTTATACCTAGGAAAGTGGCCAATCATTCTTCTCCTAGGGAGGCTAGTTGAATTTAGACTGATTTACTGTGAAAGGTATGGAGAGCCTAAAAAAATCCCTCTCCCCCAAATGGTCTGGGTGTGATTATTTTCTTGCTTACACCAGTGTATTTCCTTGAGCATTACTGATTTATAATGGTGTGAAAGCTATCTATGCCTCTTGTCCACACTAGGCTTTTCTTCTGAAAAGATTCCCACCATTACTAGCACTGACAGGAGCGCTAGACTAGACTAGATAATGGCGATCAATGGGGTTGCCGCCACCATGTTGTGAGAAGAATTATATCATTCAGGCCCAGACCCTCTGTTGAAATCAACTGGAGTTAGGAGTCTAAATACCTCTGAGGATCTGGGCCTCAGTACTCCACAGTAGCACTCTGACTGTAGTTACTGGCAGTAAACCTGCACAAGAGTCAGCCATACTGGGAAATTTCCCAACCAAATGGTTGCTGTGGACACAGCTATTGTCTTGAGATGAGTTCAGGTCCTTTACATTGCCTTGGGAGTGGTGAAGCCCACATACCAGTAACCTGGAAGCAGTTGGCTTTTTTTTTTTTTTTAAATGCTCTTTATCAGCAAACAAATCAAAGTTAAATATTTACAAGATAATTAGAAACCTACCTGTGGGGCCCTCAGCCCCTCCTCCCTTTGCCTGTATAGTCGTGAATTCTGAAACAACCCCGCTAATGTTGATTGCATTTCCTCTAGCCTGAGTGCCTGCTGATTGATGTCTTACCAGACAAAGTTAGATCTAGCTATTTTCGTCTAATACTGTCTGGTAATGCCGTCCATCGCATTGGCTAAATCTTCGCCTTGACAGAAATACAGAGAAAAATTTTGGTCATGGTTATTTCAGTACAGCCAGCAAAGTCTGAGCTCTGGGCCTTTGCACTGGAGTATGGGTGTGTTTTAAAAGCCCAATCAAGTGTATAGGTTCAACGTCTGCCTTTATTATACGTAGGCCTGTGCTGTGTAAAGCCTGCAGAGATATAAAAAGGCAATAAGGAAAAAGTACAAGTGAGTATGAGCTTGCATGTCCCTATCACATAGGTATGAAAAGGTTATTTTTGTTGATTGGATGTTCATCTGCATTAATCCACAAGGCACTTCACTGCATCAAAGAGAAGACTGAGATTGTAGTTGCTACCTGCAGCTAATGTAATGCTACAAATGTGCACCACTGCTTGGAAAAATGGGCACAATAGACTGTAATTTTTTATTTTAAATTAGGATGAAAATAATCAGTGCAACAATTTGATTAAAGAATGTGAAACAAAGGAAGAAAATAACTCATGCTGAAAAAATGTTGGCCAAAGAGACCATTCAGGCCGTATTCTCAGCTAGTGTAAATCAGCATCGCATCATTGACTTCAATGGAACTATGCCTGTTTACACGAGCTCAGGATCTGTCCTGAATTTGTATTGGCCTTTTGGTAAAAAGCAAGGTTGGAAACTAAAAGAGTCTCCTAAGACAGGTACAGCACGGAAGGCTGTCCTCTCTGACCTTAACATTTTTCTTCCTCTGAAGGACAGACCTGGTTAGACATTTAACAAAAAGAACTCTATTGAGGGCTTTTAAAAACAAGGGAAGCTGTGTTTCCATTTCATTGCCCTGCCTGGTCAAACAAAAATCACTTCTCTGAGTGAACTTGGGCCATTTTGTCATCCGAGATTTTTCATGGTTTCATGTAGCTGCCGTTATTTGGAAATTATTTGTTAAATCAGCAAAAAAACTTCAAGAGGCCAATGGATTTTGTTACTGCATTGTAACTTTAAAGAAGGAGGTATTTTATTTTTAAACTCAGCTAGAAAGGTGGTTCAAAAGAACTGCAATTTTTCTTTTTTAAACAAGGGATGGTCTTTGCAGCCTGCAGCTTAGCAAGTCGTATTGCTTTAAAAATCAACAGGGGGATTGTGGAATCTGAAGTCTCATAAAAGACTAGTGGCACTGGTTAGAAAAGCATAGTTAGTTTCGCTATATGGTTCCTCGTGCAGCTCTTCTGAAGCAGACTTCTGACACCGAGCTAATCGAATACATAGCACCTGTCCACTCATCTCTGATAACAAATAGGCCAGTTGTGACAAGTTGCGTGGTACTTTTCTGATGCAACAATGAACTGCAGGCACAAAACTTGGCAGGCACCAACATATTTAGGTGCACAACTATCGTGATTTGTGCCAGCAATTTATTTTCAAGTGTATTTTAGGGATGCCAACTGAGAAAAACAACCTTAGGACTAGACTGAGATAATCAAACTCTGTTTCACATGTGACCACAGAAATACTTAAGCTGGGTCCCTATCTGTAAATGAAAAAAGAGAGTGCATCTACCCACTCTGCCACAAAGCCCACTAGCAGTTATTATTGCTAACTGTTAAGGATAGGCACATAGTAATTGCCATACAAAGAAAGGCAATCTTATATGGTATCCTGTCTACAAGAGCCAATGCCAGATTATTAACTCCCAAAAACAATATTCCTAATTGTGCAATATTATTCAGTGGGCAGGTACAAGGAGGAATTTCTTCCTGACCACAGCAGTGGATCATCTTACCCCCTGAAGTATGAGAACTCTCAATTTTTATATTAATGCAAACTTGCTAAATTGTCATGAAAATTTGCCAGGTACAAAATCCATCTAGCCCACAATTGCCATGGTAGTGACAATGATAGTGAAAAAAAAAAGATATTTTATTTCTCCTTAAAAAATGACTCATTCTGTGTAAGTAGAATTTGCACAGATGATTTTGTGTAATTGCTAATACTATTCTTCTGCATATTCTAATCCTTTTTTAAAAATCTTAATAAACTGTTTCTCTCAGTAATATCCCACCAAAAGACTAATTATATGTTGCATAGACTGTTATTTATCTATTTTGAATGTGCTACCTTTGAACTTCAAGTGAACTCTTGTCTCTGCCCTCTATATACCCTGTCTGACCATTCAACCATCCAGCACTTATCCATTGGATTTCACTCACGCCAAACCTTCTTTTAATAGGATCCATTCTGTTTCTTTTTCCCTCCGGTCCTGATCTAGCCTCTCAACATGGTACTCAAGCTTCTTTGAAGTAGAAAATATTCCTTGAATTGAAGCAAATTTGCCATTTCACTGACACAGCTCTTTGCTAATTACCTGTAAGAAATGAACTTGTCTTTCAGCAAAATGTGTTCTTGGGTAAATTACTGGTGAAAATCTTGGTTTGGTATCTTGACCAGCCAGTTTAAAGGGTGGGTGCGCAAGAGAAGTACCCTAAGGATTGCGATAAAAGAAGAAAAGGAGAGGGAAGGTTTGCAGTAGTAAAGCTTAGCTCACCCACTCCGTTACCATTAATTACCCTATTTGCTATGATGGGTTAAGTAGTCTAACTGCCAATATTTAGTAACTGTTTTATCACCAAAAGCCACATGCTTGGAATAAATGTGTTCTCACAAAGATTGTTTTTCCTGATTCTACCAAGAAAAAATGATTGCATTGGCTGCTATTGTACATGTGCATATTTATTATGTATTTGCATTATTGACCTTGCTGTAATGCTGCCTTTTAATGTGGATCCTTATTTCAAAACCTTTCATTGCATATGTAATAAAAAAAAGCAATTGACTCTCCAGCCAGTTCTGAATTGTATTTATTTTTAAGCCACGTGGATTTTATGCACGACTAAAAGGAAACTTTCTCAAGAAATCTGTGTTCCACTGATATGTAAATTCACTCTGATGAATCCAGGCCAAAGGTGCTGATAGCTCTGTGGCTTTTCATGAACTATGACTTGCTGCATCAGGAGGTTCAACAAGTTGAACAGATTCATAGAGTTTAAGGCCAAAGGAGACCATTAGATCATCTACTCTGACCTCCTCTATAAAACAGACCCGTAACATTTCACCCAGTTTTCTCTCTATCGAGCCCAATAACTTGTGTTTGACTAAAGCATATCTTCCAGAAAGGCTGCCAGTTACTCATTTATGAAAACAAGGCTGAATCCTGGTCCCAGTAGAGATGATATTGAAAATGACATTTCCTTGTCTACACTGAGCATAAAATTGTGGTCTGCATTGTGTTACCGGATTCAATTCTGTAGCGAAAACAGTGCCCATGAGGCCAGATCCAAAGCTGGCTGAAGTCAAGGGAGTATTTAATTTTCTTCAGTTGGCTTTGGATCAGTTCGCTGGTGCTAAACATCTCCATAAAGGACATTAATATCTGAGGTTCCAAAACCAAACTGATGTTTAACAACACCGCTTTGAGGGGGGAGAAAATCTGGAACTCTTAGCTGACTCCTTCAATTGGCAAAACTCCCTGTGAAGCCAGTATTTGTGACTTTAAAGTTAGCTTGGAATGAGGAAGGACGGCAGGATTTGATCCACAGCTCCCCAATAGCAGTGAGTTTTAAGGATGCCTTAGTGGCCGACCGTAGCTGGGACAGGGCTTTACGTGGCACAGAGCCAAGGGGTCGGAAACATTTGGGATTCAGAGGACCGTTCCTCTGCTTCGTTGAATCTTCCAGCACTGAGTCACACATAATCCAGCTTCCTTCCCAGAAGCTGCTGTTCCAACCCACAGAATTTACAAGCTCAGCCTTTTGCTCCTGATTCCTTCATGCTCCCTGTCTTTTGACAGCTACATGACTGGACACATACAAGTCCTCCAGGAATCCTCCTCTCCCAACTGCAGCCATCACCTCACCCAATCAGCAGGCTCAACTGAGTACAACCACTTCATGCTTAGGTGGGATTAAGGTACTGTGCAGAATGCAGGCTCATGACGTAGGATGAGCACTTCTCCACTGATGACTGAGACAGACATTATTGCCCCAAGGAGTGATGGACTATATAGAAATTAATAGTGGTGTAATATAGAAAGGCAACTGAGTAAATCATGTCATTCAGGATTTAAAGAAATGGGACTGATTGAAAATTCCAGGTGATCCAACAGATCCTATCACAGACAAATAATGCTGTAATTTGATGCTCACTTGTGTGTATCTCAGCTTTATGATTGGTCCAAATAAGATGTCCCATTTGGAAAGCTTTTTAAGAGAAGCTTTCATTGAAACAAATGTAACTTTGGTTATATCTGCACTATGAAAAGCTACCAACTTGCATGAGCCAATTACAACACAGTAGCATCTGCCAGGGTTAAAACATAGTTTTATATTATAGATGGGTCAGACCTCTGTTTTAATTGTGTTCCCAATCAGAGCTTAAGAGTGGACTTTTCCAGGCCGTGAGCTTAAAGTAATAGTTCTGTCTTGAAGGGTTCATGGGGCTGAACTGTGCACCAATGCTAATTAGCTGCTTCTGTATTTTAACTGGCTTCTACAAGAAGACAAAAAGAATGAGGAGTACTTGTGGCACCTTAGAGACGAACAAATTTATTTGAGCATAAGCTTTCGTGGGCTAAAGCCCACTTCATCAGATGCTTTAGCTCACGAAAGCTTATGCTCAAATAAATGTGTTAGTCTCTAAGGTGCCACAAGTACTCTTCATTCTTTTTGCTGATACAGACTAACATGGCTACTACTCTGAAACCTGCATGAAGACAGATTTTCAGAGTGTAGACAGCACCAAGATACAAAGAAACAACAACCTGGTCTTGACAAGCACAAGCAGAGAGAGAGAGAGAGATGTTCGTTTATGCAGCTTTACCTGTTTAAAATCAAGTCTGTAGCGACATCAAAGTAATGTCACTTTGACTTGTAAACACCTGGAGGACTAACTTGTGTGTCACTGGCAATCTGTGCCCCATCCATTTTCACCTGGATTCATCAAATTCACATGACAGAGAAGGGTAGGACTGATGGGGGTGAGGTGTGGAGGGGGAGGATGCAAATAATACATTAAAATTTAGTCTGTGTTGGGATCCGGGGCTTTACAAGTTTATTTGCCTAAATAGTAAAATCCCCTAGATTTTTTCTAATGAAATAGATACTACAGTTTACAAGATGCAGAATTCCAGCAAAGAGAGAAAACCTTTGCACAGAAAAAACACCCCTAACACTCTTTACCAGGAGCATACAAATACCACTGGCCACTCCCCTTATAACCTTCCAGCACATATTTTTTTTCTATAACTGCAGCATAATCATTATGACTCCTGTTTCTGCAATCAGGAATAAGTCAAGGGGAGTGTTGCTTGAGAGATAAATGCAGTATTGTAGGAGATAAAAGTATATTCGTCAGACAAGAGAGACTCAAAGAAATCTTCTGAAAGAAAGGCTTCCGCCTTTCAGCAAAACATCTAGTTTCCCTTGATTGATAGGTGAGACAGAGGAAGCAAACACAGTCCCACCAAATGGGTTATCTGAGTTTGAATAGCAGACGGTGGGAAGATGGAGCTCCTTTAGAACAGCCTGTACCCACACAAGGAACAAACTGAAGTCATCTGAGTTTCTCGCTGGTGTAATTATACCTTACATTGTTGCTCAAGGACTTATTGCAAGGAAACAGCAGGTAAAATAAGCTGCTGTTTATGCCCACGTTTTCCATCTCACTTAACAGGAGACAGAAACCATTCTGAAATGTGCAGCTGCATCAAAAGGGCTTGTTGTTTTGGAAGGAAAATCTTAAAGATCCTTCCTATTGAAAAATTCCTTTGGGCCTGTTCACTGTTGCTGGAACTCACCTATGTTCAAAGGCATTATAGCAGGGATGGCTTTGCCCCGTAGCTATGATTGCCTCTGGATTCTGGCTATGGCAGCAAATGTGATTCATCTTTTTGAGCCAGCAAACATATAATAATCCACACCCACTGGGGTCTAATAGGTCCTCTCTTCAAGCTTGTAAGGTTTGAGTTGTAATTGTAGCTCCAATCAAAAGCGTCGTATTTTCTGCCTTGTCTCTTCTCCCATCCCCCACTCCACGGCCTACCACAGCTGTAAACATTTCTGCATCTGATGTGCTCGGAATCCCGTGACAGTCAGAAAACAACCCCCTGTAATGCTTCTTGCTATAAACTCTCCAGATGCATTACAGGCCTTCAGAAACAAGCAGCAATTAGCAGGCTAATCTGGTGGAAAAATGCTATTTTACACCCCCTATCGTCAAATGCATCCTCCTATATAACTTCTAAGAGACCTAGGGTTTGGCCCCATTGAAGTCAATGTCAAAAGTCTCATTAACTTCAATGGGGCCAGGATTTCACTTCCAGTGTTTTCCAGTCATCAACCATAACCTGCTGGCAACATCCTACCTGTGACATTTGTCCTGCCAAATTATAAAAGTTTTGCTGGAAATTTTTTTTTGGGGGAAAAAAAATGGATATTTTGCAAATTTCCCAACAACAAATACGTGGCATTTCTCTGACCGCTCTAGTGTTTGACTTCTTCCACTGGACATTTTTAGGGGATGCTTGACTGCCCTAAAATAAAATTCAATAATTAAAACAGAAGGAATAGTATTATGGCTGGTAACTGATCTATGCCCTAGGGATGCTGGGAGAATTCCTAACCCTCTTGTACAATTGAAAATCTTTGGCTCACTTAATGTTTCATGATTCGCATAAGTAAAATGATTAGCTACATCCTGTGGAATTACGTGATTGTGATTCCATAATGTTCTTTGCATAATTGGGTATTCACCGTTTACTGAGGACAGCATTATACTGAACGTAGCCACTAAAGAATTCCTGTTCCCTGACCTATCTTGAGTGCAGTGACCAACTCATGGTTCTGCCAAATCTACCCTGAGCAGAGTTTCAAAATTGACTTTATTTGCAGCCATAATGTTTTATAGTAATGACACGGTGCACTTCATGCAGCTTCTTTCACCCGTGGTACTCCAAGCACTTTGCAAATATTAATTAAGACTCACACCAACCCTGGGCAATAAGTTGCTTTATTACTGTCCTTGTTTTACAATGGGGAAACTGAGGCAGAGAGGGGGCAGGACTTGTCCTTGATCTCACAGGAAATTAGTGGCAGATTCAGGCATAGAAGCCATATGTCCAGTCTCCTAGTCTTTTGCTTTAACTTCCTAATAGTTTCAACATTTTGGAGATAGAATGTCTTTATTGAAATTCAGAACTTCCCACCCTTATAATGTAAGTGTTAGAACTCACAATAAGCATGATCTGAGATTCCCAAGAGGTCATCCAGCAAAAGCAGGGAAGAGCAGACTTGACACACCTAAGATTTCGATGGTAAAAAAACAAGTAGGAAAAAACACCCTCAACTCCTCCAAACTTCTGGGCCTTCTTTATATATATCATAAGGAAACAATAAAGGAGACAAGCCTAGTATATTAAAACCCCTTCAGAGCACCATCGGGTGGGCAAGACAGCACAATCAACAAAAGATTAGGGCTGTTTTTCACTGCCGTCCATGTGATTTAGTTTTTTTTTCCTCCTTGAATCCTCATGACGTCAACCTTCAGATCAATCCCGAAGTCTGTGCTGAAGCTTCTTAATTAACCTTCCTCTGTGGAAAAGTCCTTTTATTTTCCCTTTATCAGTTTATTCTAGGTGAGGTGGGAAGAGGTGGAGTCAGCTCCCATGGCAGCACATTTAACAAGCTGCTCCTGGCACCGCTGCTGTAATCTAAATTGACTCAAACACGAAGTTCAGGACATTTAGATTCTGTGGGAACTCCGAATATATGTTTTGGCTCATGGAATGGGTTTAAATGTAGGAGAAACTACTTAATGAATTATACCCCCTTTTCTCAGCTGTATTTCTCTGCTTCCCAGATAAAGAGGCACGCATCTCTTCTGATGGCCCAAGCTCGGGGAGGATGTGTGTATATTTTGTGGGTGGCGGGATATCTAAATCTTCTTGCCAAGCCAGGATGAAGTGGGAGGATGCAGGTATGTCAGTATAACTTCTGGAAGAGGCAATGTTTCCATGGTGATTTCTGCTGGTTGAGCCCTTTGGGAAATCAACACTTTCAAAGAAACCTGAATTCCTGTCTTCAGTGGGTTGTTATGGGGAGGTTGAGGGATGCTTCTCCAGGAGAGAAATGTTGTTCCTTGTGAGATAAAAGTGAAATTCATCGGCGGCACCAGGGGTGGGTTATTTAGTACACCCCAAGGACCTATGCTATGTCAGCTGGAGGGAGTATTCTCTCCCATTGGACTGGAAAAAGGTATTTTGTGTGTGCGTGTGTGCTCGCACATCCAATGCAACATGTGAGTATCAGAAATAGCCAGGTTTCAGAGGAGCAGCCGTGTTAGTCCGTATTCGCAAAAAGAACAGGAGGACTTGTAGCACCTTAGAGATGAACACATTTATTTGAGCATGAGCTTTCGTGAGCTACAGCTCACTTCATCGGATGCATGCTGTGGATGCACCTGATGAAGTGAGCTGTAGCTCACGAAAGCTTATGCTCGAATAAATGTGTTCGTCTCTAAGGTGCCACAAGTCCTCCCTTTCTTTTTGAGAAATAGCCATCACACTAGCAATCCGTCCCTGCCCCAGGCTGGTTGATGATCCCATCGTTCCCTGGGAGTCCCTAGGCTGCAGATTCAGCAGCGTTCTATGAACTGAGCCTGGTGAGCGGTGTACGCCTTGTACAATCCACTGGAGGATACCCAGATGATGGTACCTGAAGGGAGTTTGGGAGGACATACAGGCCAAATTGTGATATAATGTAGTAGTAATAAATTGACCCCTGGACAACAGAGGGAGCAGAACCCAGGGAAGATATTCAGAGGATTTAGAGGATCCTTAAAGGATTTAGGAGCACAAATCCCACTGACTTTCAAGGGGACTTGTGCTTCTAGATCCTGTAGGCACTTTTGAAAATCTTCCCCTCTAATATTAAATTGTATACATTATAATATATTATATACAAACCTTGTGGGACTTGGCTGAGACAAAAGCATTTCACTTGAGATCAAAGCCATATTTGAACCCACATCTCCAAAGGTAAATGGTTTAATGGACTCTATTAACCAGGCCAGGGCACGGGAGAGGCTAAGCAAACACTCCAGGTAGGAATAGCTTCATTTGGATTGCTAATTATATTTGCACACCAAACATCCACTTTAAACACACCCATTCCTGTTGCTAGCCCAACTCATTATTCACTATCTGTGTGCGTCTCCTCCCAAATGCTGGATAAACAAATGGAAAGGGAGAAAGAAGGTTTACTGCCCCTGGAATAAGGTAACCCTAGAACACTAGGATGAGTTAATGACTTGTGATTCTTTCGGCTCTGTTGACTTTTCTCTGCGCCTTTTCTCTTTTAGAATAGGTCCTAAAAAAACGTCATTTTAGAAGCATTCATTTCAACAACACAGGAATTGTCTGTAGAATACAGTATTTAAAAACAACATTACAAGCAAATAGTCTGGAAGCCTCTAAGCCAGCTGCATTTGTATGGTAAACAAAGTCAACAAGATGCAGTCCTGTTTTTAACTCTGTTATTGCAGTTTTCTTCCACTACTGAATAGCACAGGGGCCTAGTAACTTGTGTCTGGACTAGAGCACACAGGTGCTAACAGGTTCACAGTGCAAGGCCTTTCCTCAGGCATTAGCTCTGTCTTGTCTAATTAGATCGCAAGCTTTTTGAGGCAGGAGTGTGTCTTACTAGGTATTTGGACACCTAGCACAATGGGGCCCTGTTCTTGGTTGGGTCCCTAGGCATTACTGTAATAAACATGATTAATAATAATCAGCACGGCCACATAACGAGAGCCTTGCAAAACATCTGCAATGAAACCCAAAGCTGGGTGAACTCTCTCAGTTTTAGACTTTGTTGAGAACCCAAAATTCAAACTAGCTTCACTGAGGCTTGCAAAACGTTTGACAAACACAGGCCCAGTCTTGGAATGAACCAGAGCCTATTTATGGTTTCAAGCACAAAGTTAGGGTGAAACTTTCCCTTGTGCAGCGGGTCAGAGTTGAAGTCCCATTTGAACCATATTTTGAGGACTTAAGTAGAATTTGAGTCTCTCTCTCTCTCTCTTAAGTACTTATATGGTGCTCATTGCTGTGTTATCTGAGTTCCTCACAGTCTTAAATATATTTATCCTTACAACATCCCCATCAGGCAGGGAAATGCGGATAGCCCCATTTTACCGATAGGGAACTGAGACAGAGAGAAAGACTAAGTGACTTGTCCAAGGTCACACTGAAAGTCTTTGGTAGCGGAGGAAATGGAACCTGCTCAGCTGAGTCCCAGGCTAGCACCCTCACTGTTGGGCCACCCTTCCAACCCTGAACCAGCTGAGACTCTCTAGATCTGGACGGGGTTTGAGTCGAATTTTGGGGGTTCAGCTCTGATGAGAACAGCCTTCCTTCAGCTAGTTCAGTCCCAGCTTCAGCCAGAACAAGAAGTACAGAGGGGGAGAAAAAATGGGGAGGGGGCAGAAAATGATCAGAACTTCACTGGCTCTCAGAACAGATTCAGTTCGAGGGGTCAACTTAAGTTCTTACTGGAGCTGAGCAGCTTTGCCCATCCCTGTTTATACTGCTAGGCACAAGCCATTGAGAAATACCTCACAGAAAGCAACCAGACCCCACCTTTATGAACCCGAACATGAAGTTAATCATTGTCCCAGCGCTGCCTCGTTGGTCTTGGCGAGGACATTCAAGGCCACCATTGTAACTGTCAGGGGCTTTGTGAGAATGAACCAGCCATTTGGGTGTTCCCCTTTGTGAGATGCAGAAGCATCAAGCACAAATTCTTATATTTTAAACGGTTGTGAGCAGACCATGTGTGAAATTAACACGATTCGAGTCAGGAACGATTCACAGCACGTGCATGCACCGTTCCATGAAGGGACTAATCTCCGGTGCTGGGGAGCTGATCTCTAGGGGGTGTAGTAGTAAAAATAGGCCCCGTCTGCAAAAGCTCCCAAGGACAAGGAATATTTTAAAATGAGGATTTATAAGATTTAACCGCACGGAGGACTAGGCGGCTTATGGATGCAAAGCCTTTCACCCCTGGGTCGTTGGTTCAAATCCACCCCAGGTTGACTGTGACTGAATGAATCATTGTTATCTCTTATGGATGGTTGGTGTCCTGTGTGAAACTAGTTTCCGGTCAGCTTAGTTCCCAGTGGGCATTCACTTTACAAATGGTGCCTCCCAGAACTGATGCTAATTGATGCCGTAATTAGCTGTCTCAGACAAGAAGCCATAGATTGACTTGGGCACTAGAAGTGGTCCCTCCGGGTTAAGGTGCAAACCTGAGGCAGTGCAGAGAAGCCCCTATTGCTACTGGCCATGCTGGATAAATAGAGCACTTCAGTTTGCGGGACTGCACTCCACTCACATAGGAAAAGTGTGAGCAGTGTGGTTCAGATTTTCAAAGGCTGGTCTCTGTGGTCAGTGTGGTGTATGTAAATGTGGTTGCAAAACTGAATCCACTATTATTTGGAGCCATAACCAATGTCAGATGGGTTTCTGTTACCTGATTGTGCCTGCCTCTCAGATATGTCGACATTAAATGACCTTAATGGAGGCCAGAATGGACTGTGGGAGCAGTTTTGTCTCTGCAACTATTTGTGCCGGCAAAAATGCAACTGCAAAAACGGCAGCTGATTTAAGGCTAGGAAAACGTGGCCCCATGTGTCATTCTAAAGTATCTTATTTTTCAGCCATGGCATGTTCTGTGTGTACCTCGCAACCCCAAGAGGGGGTCCATGTCTGAAAGTTACAGCAGTAACTTTGGAGTGATATCTATCCAGTACCCATCTGTTTGCCTTTGACAGCCCGCTGAAAGGATTGCACTGGGATATCTGTAAAAAGGCGATCAGGAAATTGGCGCTAATCAAAAGCTTGATGCCGAAAGCATTTGAATGTATCTCTTTCCTGCCCCGAAACTGTGAGCAGCCAAGCCATGGGAGAAGATTCCTGACTTACTCTACCTGTTGCTGACATCACTCCAGATTCCATCAGGCATCCAGGAAACAGGTTCAGACTTGAACAGCTCTGGATTCTGAAGTGAGCTAAGGGCATTTTTAAGGAGGACGCAAGACTAGTTAGCCTAAATGGTGGAGCTAAAGGAAAAGCTGGCGAGTGTTGAACAAGAATCCTGTCAGTCAGTGAATTGTACCTATAAATGCTCCCAAAGCACTTTACAAAATTGGAAGCCAGGAAAAGAGATGACTAAATGAGCCGCAAGCTTTTGCTAGGGATGCAGAGGGTTATGATCCCGTGTGAAGCATGCTGGATTTATGTAACTAATATTAACGCAAGAAATCAAACACAGAGGTCTCAAGCCTGAGACTCTGCCCACTAGGTGACCACTAATGATTACAGAATTTATGCTCATAAATTCACCACGTATCAGACTGAGAACAATATCTAAGCTGGTGAGATTCTGATCTCAGTTATGCCAGAGTAAATCAGGGGGATGTTCACTGACTTCAGGGGAGCTATTCGGGATTTATATGGCTGCAATGGAGTACAGAATCAGGGCCAAAGAATTTAAGGCTGGCCTAGTGAAAGGAGCTTAAGGCAATTAGGTGCCCAAACCCCATTGACACTCGGTGGGAATTGGGTGCCTAACTCCCCTAGGTCCATTTTAAAATGCCAGCCTAGTTTGCTATGGGGGCAAGTTCCACAACTGATTAGGAAGCCTGCACCATATTGTGGGTGCGTAAATCCAGCTGATTATTTTATTACAGGTCTATTGCAGAAGCCTCACCCTTCCACTGGAGTTTGACCTTATGAAAGAGATTGTTAAACTCCTAAGCAATCAAAGGCAGGTGCACGGAATCTGTATAGCATGGCAGCTCTACAACAGTCACAGACAAGACCAGCGGCTTGACAGTCACTAAAATAAGCTTTTTAAAAATGACGTGTCCCTGGTCACATCTGATCCTTCTTCTCTCCCTCCTGAATTGCTTGAGTCAGATTCCGAACTCAGCTACCCTGGTATAAATCCCAGGTAAGCCCACTAAAGTCAATAGAATTATTCTTGGCTTGAACTAGTGTAATTGAGATAAGAACGTGCCCCCTTGTGTCTTTTGCTTCATTCTTCCTTTTTGCACCCTGACATTTATTAAATCATGTTGCTATAGTGCCCAAACCCCTCCCGTTCTGCAGCCTGCCAATTCTCTAGGCTCCAGGGTTCTTAAGGTGCAATATTAAATTCCTGTGTGCATGTAACTGGTACGTTGCCCAACGTAACTGGTACATTGCCCAGTTCATGTGAGAAGGACATTCATAAAACAGACAATGTCTATATTGGGAAATCTCATGTGGGCTGCAGTAATCAGCCAGGGTATTGTCCATTCTGTCATCCAGGGTTAATAGCGGGGAGTTGAGGGCCCTCAACACCTCTCAGGAGGTGCTCAGCAGCCTATATGATCAGGATCCTTCTTTCCAGCCCTTTGGGCACTTTTGGAAGAAAGCTACCCTATAGTATCCTGAAAGCACAGTCAGGGGCCAATCCTTGGATGCACTGGTCACTGGCAACTTCCACGGCATTGAGAGTTCCAGGTTCTCAGCCTGTCTCAGGACTGGACACAAGGAGAGAAGCATTTCTCTCAGGAAAACATTAAATTAACATCAGCAGTTCGGAGCCAGCTCCCCATCCCAGAGCCCTCTGGTCCCCAAACTGGCTTTGCAATCAAAAGTAGAACTTGACTGTTCTGTTTTCAAGGAGGAGCTGGCTTTTAAGCTTATTGCCTGGAGTGGGTGTGCTACTGGGAATGAGGCTAGAGGAACAGGTAAGAGAGGACCACTAGACCCTAGCCAGGAGAGCAGGGCTGTGAGCAGAGCCATGGGAGAGTGGCAAATGTTTTAAATGACATTTCAGGCTAAAGCTTTTGGCATTTTGTCCCAGGCAAAATGTAATTTTTCATGACATTTCTATCCAATGGTCCTTTTCAGACTGGAGCCCTCTGACATTTGCCAAGTGGCACATTGCTGATAGCCACTCTCACTAACCAGGTGAAATGCACCCCTGTGCAGTCTCAGCATAAAGTCAGGGCACTACTTCAGTTCCACTGAAGCTCAGCTCTGTTTTGAGGATGCAAGTGGGACTTAACTGGTACATAGACCTAGTGGTCTTATGAGTGGAACTGGAGAAAGAAGGTCAGATTTCAGGGGGGGGAGTTAGTTTGGTGCATCACCAGAGCCTCAGGAGTGCAACCTGGGCCGGGCTGTTACCAGACATAAACTGGCCTCTCACTGTGTAACTCTGGCCTCTATAGATGCTTAATAAAGATCTATTTTCTGCAACTCTGTCCGCTTGCTGCATCGCTTATGGTTCATAAACCAGGGCTTGTGCTGGCCCTCTGTGCAGGGCTGGATTTCACCCCAGTGATGGTTCCAAGTGGACTCTCATCAGCCCATGGCTTTGGGCACAAAGTGGCCCGAAAGCAGAGCTATGATTTTTCAGCTGAACATCTGCTTTTTCCCTTACTGAAAAGGAGACTTGCTGGTGCTGATATTAAACATTCCCTCTCTCCCCTTGAGAGCATCAACGTCCGGATTGCTCCCATCCCTGGCTGGCCCGGGTGTGGAAAGGCTGGGAGTGATATTCAGACCTGGATCCTGCGTATGGCGGTGCAATACTCCACATCTGTGCCAGCCAACGTTACTGTTTAAACATTAAACATTCTGTGTCAATATTAAAGTTCTTGCTCAGGTTGTTAAGCCTGTATCAAGGCAGGAAGGAGAGGGGTTTACAATTCACAACGCTGGCTCCAGCTGGAAAAGAGGAGGCCCTCTGTCTGCATGGGGACGTGTTACAGAATGGTCTGATTCAAAGATGACACAACGTGTGAGCATATGCAGCAAACCCAAATGTGAGGTGCTCTCTGATTTCTCACAGGGGCACCAGAAAATGTGCCCACTTGGCTTAGAAGGAAAAATTCTTACCCTGCCATCCAGTTATAAACCAAAGCTAGACTGCATGGGAGCACAGCTTTGCCATAAATCGCTCTGATATCCCATGGTGCTGCTGCAGTCTGGCTCCCATCTTTCTGGGCTTCATTCAAAGCCTACTGAACCTGATGGAGGATGTGGCAGTTTCCTTCTTTATAACATGCAGCTCCCTAGCAAACCCAACATCTTGGCTCCATAAGAACGGCCCTACTGGGTCAGACCAAAGATCCATCTAGCCCAGTATCTTGTCTTCCAACAGTGGCCAGTGCCAGGTGCTTCAAAATGAATGAACAGAGCAGGTAATCGTCAAGTGACCCATCCCCTGTCTCTCATTCCCAGCTTCTGGCAAACAGAGGGTAGGGACACTATACCTGCCCATCCTGGCTAATAGCCATTGATGGACCTATCCTCCATGAATGTATCTGGTTCTTTTTTGAACCCTGTTATAGTCTTGACCTTCACAATACCCTCTAGCAGACCTTTTAGGGCCAGAGTCCATAAAAATAACAAGCTCGATCCAAAGCCTTCTGAAGTCAATGGAGCAACTTGGATTGATTTCAGTGAGGTGTGTTTGTTTTCATTGTCAGGGGAGAGCAAGACATACTTGGAACGGACTTTCTTTTCCTTGGCTTTCGACCCACCCTAGCACAGAAGAGGAGGGATTTGTCAGGGAATTTGTCCCATGGAGACAACACACTGCATATTAGAGGGCCGTTCACAGTGGAGAAATGTTTCAAAGCTAGTTGTTTTAAATAGACATCCATTTGCTTTCACATTTTGCTCACAGTTCTGACCTCCCTGCCCCTGCTTAGTGCATCCCCCTCCTCTGTGTGTGTGTAAAAGAAGAGGGAGTGTTTTCTAAAGCAGTTTGATTTTAAAAAGGGCTCTACAGTATAAAATCAAAGATGTCTCCCCAGATATTCATTCATGTGCCTGTTAGTCACAGACAAGGAAATCCCTGCAGTGTATTCAGTGGTCAAACTGTGATGCTGTTTTCCCCCCTGTGTTCTTTATCTTTAAATTTCCAAGAACATTCCCTGTGTGTAGAGACCAGAGTACGCAAATTGCCATGGTTTACAGAATCCTTTATGTCTGTGTCTGATCAAAATGACCAGGTCATATTTTTTAAAAACAGGGAGCTTGATTCTGACTGTTCTGTTTTTATCCCAGGCCAGTAACCACCTCATTAGATTCCTTAGGAACATCTTTTCCATCCTGCTCTGCAGAGAAGTATGCACCCGTTTGATCATCTACATTCACTCACTAGCATGTGAATAAGCCCATCTGTTAATTGTTCCGCTCCACATGTCAATTTTTATTACATAGGTCTGGGACAGAATAGTCCACGATCTCACCTGGCAGCTGGTTTCTTCTAAAGAGAATGTGCTTTTTCCCACATGACATTCTTACGTGGATCATAGCATTCTTGAAATTTCAAAATGACTTTATCCAGTAGTTTGCAGCCCCTGTCAGATTCCCCCCAACCACCCCAGAGATGCAGATCATCAATACCTGTGGGCCTACTCCATGTAGCAGAATGGAGGACTTCATTCTCTCCAAGTTCTCTGCAATACCTCTTGATTAAAGGAAAAATCGAGAACTGCTGCAACCACCTCCTCCAGTCGTTTGCCAGATTCCCTGAGTGATTCAGGGCCCTTTCTTCACTTTTGCCAAAGATTTAATTTTCCTCTGGCACTATGTAAGAAGGGTCAGACAAACAGGATGGCTGGGAAGAGATTTAGTTTTATTTTCTGGTCTCAATCAAATAGCACATGTCACGGTTACAAACAATTATACCCCTTTCACATGGCAGGAATCACTAGCTACAGCGGCTGATGCTACTTTTCCAGGGAAGGCAGGTGAAGCGGAGCTCAAACACTGTCCTTTCATCTCTGGGGTCATGTATCAATTGGTCTCGTGCACCAATGACAAAGTGGACAATACCACGTCTCGCGTACTTTGTTGGGCAATAGCATGAAAGGGCTCCCTGCTTGAAAAACTAATTTAGCTCTTTATTAAAAGAACTGCACAGAAATTCTGCAACAGCAGCTAGCATTCAAGCCATGTGCACACAGACTGACTTCCTGGTGTCTCCTTCAAACTCTTTCCTTCTGCAATCTGTGCTCCTCCATCCAGGTCTGTGCAAGTTGCCTCACACCAGATGGTCCTCTTTGGCTGAGGGTATGAAATTCTAAAATCAAAATAGTTATTCAGTATTTCACTGCAGGCTCACTAAGGCCAAGCAAGGCTGGGGTGGTGACAGTCCTGTATTGAATCAGCTACATAATAATATTTACCCACTCCTACATATTGCTTCTCAGTGGCACCTCTACATGCTCTTTTCACCTAGAGCACTTTCAGATGGCACCAGTATCCCCGAGAAGAGCTGCTTTGAGGAAGTGAGCCCTTACCGTCATGCAAGCAAATGGTGCTGAGAGGAGATCTAGGAATGCAATAGCAAGGGGTTTTGCAAATAGAAACTGTATTGCATTCACAAGGCTGTGGAGTGGGAAGACAAGGAGAGCACGAGTGTTGCAGGCTTGGACTGAGGAGCATGGAGGATTTTGCAAGTCAGGATTGAGGTGCACTGTCAGAGCCATGTGCCCTGCTTGGGGCTGCAATCTCAAGGACAGTGCAAGCAAGGAATGAGATGGACGAGCAGAGATTAGAGTATTGGGAGGAGAGAGACAGAGGTGGGTACAATATTCCTGATTCTAGTTAGTGTTAAATGAGCATTCAAATCTAGCAGAGTCAGCCCAGATTCACCTCTCCCCAAAAGATCCCAAGATGGAGGTTCTGCATCAGCAAAAGTGGGTTCTCTTTGACTAGCAAACAACATCCAGCATTCATCAAAAGTGCACTCCTCTGCTGTTAAAATGTCCCTGCCCTTTATTTTTTCCAAAACCATCTGTTCCACAGCCAGCCAGCCCCAGACAGGGAAGGTGGATTGAGTGCTCTTGACAAGGCTCAGCATTTCACTTGCCGCTTGCCAAAAATGCACCTGCAACAAAGAAGAGGCACCCAGAGCCCTGCCAACTGCAGATTGTGTTAAATCACCTGAAACAGTGCAATGGGCTCTTGGCAGTCTATGCACAAACAAAGGGCCTGGCAAGCTTTTTCCCAAGCCTTAGGACTGGGGCAGGTGAGGGTATTGAGCTTAAAAACAATGACTGGACCAGGGCATTTCTTTACTGGAAGGAAAATAGTCGATCAAGTGGGAAGAAATGGGTGGGAAAGAGAGAGGCGAGCTGTTTGAAAGCAGCCTGAATGGTGGGGTTTGGACAAGTCCTTATTGAATCAAGAAGCTTGTCCTTCAAAGGCAGGCAAGTGCTGTGCCAGCTTTCTCCCACCCAGTTCTCTGTCAACACACCTCAATCCTGACCTACGGTGCTTCCTGTTTTTCCAGTCCTGAGGCCCTGACACTGGCTGCTCATGCACCTTAATCCTGGAGTTCAGCCCCAATGCATGGTAGCACTGAGCTCCCGCAGCCCCTCCTCTGCCTCCCCTCACGGCAGCCTGGGCTCCTCAGTCGGACAATTCCAAATAGTCCTTCGTCTTGCAAACCTGAGCCTGCTCCCTGAATGCACGCCCAGTCGTCCACGTGTTCACAGGGCGTTCATCCCCACCATTGCATTTGACCTGACTCATAGTTCTCGCTGGTATGCCAGTCCTGGGCTTTGCCAAAAGTCTCCAGCCTTGCAGTAGCCCTGTAATTCTATTTTTGGACTCCTTCATCGCTCTCCCATATATGTGAATGCTTATTCATACTGACCCTCCAAACCTTTTGAGAGGCACCCATCACTGGTCTGGAGGAACTGTAATTTTCATCTCTCTCCCCAGCGTATAGCCTTGTGGGCAGCGGGAGTTAGAGTGAAGAAGTAAATAAGGAAAAACAGCTGAGATCATCCCTCTGCTGCTGCTACTGAGTTGAGTGGGGTGAATCCAGGAGGAAGTTAATCCGCGATCATTGGATCTATGAGCCAAATGATTCATCACCGTGCTACCCAGTACCAAAGTCTGTACAGAGACCACAGGGAGTAGTCTGGGAATGTGTAACACCCTTGAAAAAAAACACAGGGCTTGCTTGCCAACGGTTAGATGTTTTCTCCCAGTTTGCCACACCTGCTGCCTGAAACTGCGTTTTGGTTCCTGTAACGCCCAGCCTGGCAGAACCTAGTCGGTGGAGTCGCAGAAGCCAAGTACCTAAGGCCCAGTTGTGGTCTCACTTACACTGGTGGAAATCTGCAGTAACTCCTGCCATGGAGTCATTCCAGATTCACACCAGCACCTAGGAAATCAGAATCTGGCCCTGCAGTTTGAAGAGGAGAGAGGCTCCCAGTCACAGTTCTATCTACTCAGGGAGAGCCACCAGGAAGGCCCAGGGAGGGAGGTTAAAGTGTGGTAAAAACAAAACAATTTTGCATGGCTGACTATGAAACACCATTGACCAAAGTCCAGACCCAAATTCCACTCAGTCCTTACTGAGGCAGAGCGCCCATACATATCAATGGAGCAAGAACAAGGACTTGGGGATTTGCCCCTCCAGTAATACTTGGCATCTTTATAGCACCTGTTTTCCAAAGTCAGTGGGAACGATGGGTGCTCAGCACCTCTGAAAACCAGGCTCTAAAGACTTGCTTCAGCTCTTCTTGAAGTCCTTCGGGAGTCTCTCTCTTTACTTCAGTGAGGGGAAGCTGAATCGAATGCTGTGTGCCTTGCCAGGGGTCAGGCAGCGTGTCAAGATCAGAGTTTTAGGACTAGGGCCCAGGTGGTTCTGTCTCATCACTTAGTACTGTCCTGCCAGCTGCACCTCCCTGAAAAGACCCCAGCAGGATGCGGAAGGCAGGTAGTAATGCATTTTGTGCAAACCATTTTCATTTTGATAGAAAAATATACATACCTTTTCCTGTTTCATAGGCCTTGTCCTGGCCCCTGAAACAGTAACACACAAACCACTCCATCTAAAAATCTGCTTTTCTATAATCTGGGAATTTTCACGGTTGGAAAATGGCTTGAGTTTTGCACTCCTTTCAGCCCTGCTCTGGTGGTGTGTTTTTTGGTTCACCCCTAATAACTTTGTGTCTGTTTCTACCCTTCCCACCTTCCTCAGACGAGGTTAAAACTGTGCTCCCTGCAATGTGACATCCCTAAGGTTCTACGCAGCCCCACCTCTGACTAGTGGGGGTTACAAGAAAACAGGGGTTGGGGCCAAATTATCCCATAACTGCCGGCTACTACAGAGGTTCACGCACCTTCCTCAGAAGCATCTGGGTCTGGCCATTGTCAGAAACAGGACACTGGAGTAGATGGACCATAGGTCTGATCCAACTCTGGCAATTCCTGTGTTCCTGCAGGCCGAGAGGCTAGTGGGATGCTGAGAAGCAGATATGCTCAGTTATCACTGGAGAAATCTCTCTTGTTCCGTTTCTCCAGGAGAAGAGCAGTTCAGCGCCTTCATTATCCAGTGTATTGGAGGGAAGGGGCGGTAATGAGACCTTGTCTTAGCTGATGTAGGGGGAAGAGCTCAAGGGTGAGTGGAATCATGCTAGAAATTAACCTTGTTTTCGGGCAGACACCAGCCTCGCTTCCTGTATGCTGAGCCCTGGCTCGTTGATTACGAGCAGCCGGTGACGTAGGTCAGTTGCTGTGAGGATACACCACACAGGAATACAGGCATAAAAGTGTATCTGCCAGGACACTCTCAGGCAGGGCAGGTGACTCCCCCCCCGAGCGGTGGGAAAGGCGATTCACAATAGCTGTTTGCTTTGCTTTTCCCGGCTGCCACGCTTCACACGCGGATTCTCATTTCGCTTAAGCTGGTCTGCCTGGCTGAAAGTTACGTTACTTCACTGATTTGGTGGGTCATAAGTTGCAGCTGAAAATCCAGAAGCTCAGATTCATCTGAGCCTTAAACATAGTTCAGAAGAAACAGGGAGAGGTGAAAGAGAGAAAGAATTTCCGAGTTAAAGGATTTGTGCATCTCAAGAGCCTGATCCAAAGCCTATTGATGCCAATGGGAGTCTTTCCATTGACTTCACTGGGTTTTGGACTGGGCTGCGATGGTGCAAGGACATGCACTGTTGTTCAGACAGCTTTTGCCCTGAACAACAATGTCTCTACCCACAAAAGACTTGATTTTCAGTGGTGCTGAGCCCCTACAGCTCCCACTGATTTCAAGCAGAATTCAGGGTGCTCAGTGCTTTGGCAAATGCGGCCCATTGTGATAATGGTGGTTTGATGAAATTGTGAAAGGTGACTTCAGTTCTAGGTGCCCTTGTACAATGTTCTGACCTTCTTACTTATCTGACCCAGAGTGTGACTCTTTTTGAGCACCAGAGGGGGTTGCATTTCGCCAAAGACTCGAATTTCAAGATCATTTTATAGCAGAAGCACCTTATAAACAAGAAAAGCGCTATAAGAAGAATTTCCCATATCTTTCCTCCACGTGCAGGAAGGAGGTGGTGCTGGTTTCTTCGTATCCTTGCCTGGTTGATGGTTCCATTAGTAGACTGGAACTGAACTTCCCCAAAGTTCTAAGGTGTTCAGATCTGAGGTTCTGGTTTGACCCATTATAAAGCTACCCTAAAAGCCAGCCCCAAGGCATGAAACCAGACTTGAGGCCTCTCCTTTCTCTCCCTCCAACACTTCGTTCCAGAGATTTGGTTTGGGCCCATCACTAATTTCCAAGTTTAATGTTGCGAGGGATGCAGTTGTCCAGTCACAGAACCATAGAAGTGTCGGGCTGGATGGGACCTTGAGAGGTCATCTAGTTCAGTCCCCGGCACTGAGGCAGGACCAATGAGAAGGAGTTGGTAGGGGAAGTGGCCTGTTTCCTCAATGAGCGGCACTCTTGCTTTCTCTGACAATCACAAGATGTGTATGACGCAGTAGATCAAGTAGGAATCTTTTTTTTCAGGACCCAGTACTAGCAACACATGTAAGGAAACACATGTAAGCAGTGGCATGATGGTTTCTTTGCCTTTGGTTTTCTCTGGCTGCAGATAGCCTTATTTAGGAGGACATTTAGGACCCAATCTTTGACTCTGGCCAAATCAGGCCACTCCCTTTATGTGTTGCACTTGAGACTAATGTCAGAGCTATACCGAAAAGGGACAGTTTGCTAAGCACATATGTGCTGCTTGCTGTACTCCCTGGCTGTCGAATATCTCAAATCTTGACTCCAGAATATTGAGAAGCCTCTCCTGAAAACCTGCTACCATATTCTAAAGGAAGAAAATCCCCATAAGAATGTAATATAAACAGCTCACAACAGTTGTGGATGCAGCTTGCTTTTGGGTGTCAACTGCACTCCTCATTACTGGAAGGCCACAAGAGTAAAGTCTGCCTTAATTACTAAGCATTTCAAAGTGCTTTATAGGCATTAATTAAATCCTGGGAGGATTTTACAGATGGGGAAACTGAGACACAGAGGAGCAAAGTGACTTGCCCCAGGTCACACAGTGGGTCAGTGGCAAAGCTAGAGGAGACCTTCCTTACTCCCTATCCCCTGCTTTAACCACACAAACACTCATCTTCCTCCAAGAGGTCGGCTTCATCCACCCAAAGAGTGCTTAACCTCATAAAAAAGGCATTATCTGGAAAGACTGCTGCTGTCAGAAAGTGCAAATGCAGTGCTAGAAAAAAATAAAATATAATAAATGGTTACAGAGCCAGCTACATCTTGGCTGTTACTCTGCATTTGTGGCCAGCTTTATTAAAACATTGTTTCCTGAGAAACATGCTGTCCTGACCGAGCAAGAAAACAGGGCAAGCAGAATGTATGAGCTGCCATCACAAGTCGCTCATAAAACTATCTTTGAATGAAAGAGATTCTCTTGATAGTCCAACTCTCCCGCAGCCCGCATCAGAAGAAAATGCCATACTGTCACCCAATGGCTGAGGCTGGTATTCAGTCATTCAGTGCATTTCTATCAGCCCTAAGTGTTCATTTCAGTATAGTTTCTATTGAATAGAGCATTGCTATTCATCTAAACACAAGGATGATCTGTATCATATAGAAACAGTCCAGACTTCTCACATAAGCTACCCAGGTAGTAGTTTTCCCTCCCAGCGCTGTATCTTTCTATAGAGGGAAGCAATAATATTTCCAGGGGAGATTTGCTCATAGACAGGCGTCATCTTTCCCAGCAGAAAAAATTACCATAGGATGCTCAGACTGCCTGCTGCCTTCATTAATCTATTTAATGAAGTCAGTCCATCAAATGGTTAGAGCAGAAGGCGGAGAATCGCGATGCCTGGCTCCTATTTCTGTCTCTGCAACTTACTGGCTGTATCAGCTTGAGCAAATTGGTTAATCTCTCTCTGTACCTTTGTCTCTGTGTTTAATGGGGAAGCTCATTTCTGTACAAAATGTTGAGTCCCCGCATGAATAGTGCTGTGTAAGTGCAAAGCAGTGTGAATTCATCAGTCCTATTTTAATTTTTTAAAGGAATCCTTCAAATAATTATGCAGTTTAATATTTTTATTAATATTTATTTTATCTGTTTTGATTTTTTCTTTGTATTTGGTACAGTGCTCTTAGCTTATGGTAAAGAGAATCCTGAAAGAGCATTATAACCTTATTGTATATGCTGGGGTGGGTGTGTTATTCCTTACATAAATCTGGATATATCTTATATGGAACTAGAGTATAATACTTCTCTTTAATGCCGTCATTGCATCACTAGATCTTGTAAGACTTTTTTGGGGAACATAGACAGATATTTTAGTAGAAACATTCCAACCATAAACTTCTTAAGCAACAATGTAACATCAGGCAACCACTCTATCGCGTTCTGAAAACAAATTACTCAAACTTGGTTTTTGCAGCTTTTCATGTCACCGAGAACTTTTTGATGGTGCAATTTCCTGCTGTTTTCACTGTATCTATACACAGTACTCTAGATCTGTGAAGAAGTATAGTTTAGTATAGAAGAGTACTTGCACTTCTATAGCATGTTTTAGTACAGGGTCTCTAAGTACTTTACAGACCGTTAATTCAACCTGCCTTCATAACTCTGGGAGGAAGGTATATATTCCCCTTCATTTTACACATGAGAAAACTGAGGCACAGGATGTTAAAGTGAATTTCAAGTCAGAACCCAGAAATCCTGAACCCTCAGTCCTTCCTGTGCACTAACAATTAGGGATTACTTCCTAGAAGGAGTAGCACCTACTGGAAGTATTTGCAATATCATAGGGTGCAGCACCGCCGTCCTTCCAGCCTATGGTTTTCCTATATGACTCTGTAACATGTAGGCGGCTTGGCCATGAGATGTGTAAACCAGGAAGTTGGAAGGTAAAGCAAGGGCGAGGTTCCGGCTTGGTCTGTGTGAGCCGAGCATTGGAGCTAATCAGGCACATCGAGCACGAACAGGAAAATACAGAGAATGTTGCTGAAGGTCACTGTGACCTCCAGGAAGAAATGCCAGAGTATTCACACTGGCTTGGCACCTCCTCACTCGGGGATGCAGGGCCAAGCCAGAGCTAGAATTGAGTTTGGGCCAGACTCCGGCTTTCTCTGACTTTGCTCGCTCCTCTCTAGAAAAAGAAAAAAAAAAGTTTTGTCTTGAGAAAAAACAGACAGGGCTTGCTGCCCGATTTTCCTCCTTTCCTCCTTGTGTTTTGATTCAGGAGGAGCTGCAGATGCTCCGAGGGAAGAAACTGTCCGTACAGAGCAGACTTCAGGACTACCGGTGGCAGCTGCGGATGAAGTTTCTTGAGCAGGCAAAGAGTTACACAGGTGTACCCTACGCCAAGAAGTATCACGAGCCGGGCAGTAGGTGCAGACCCTTTCAGCCCATTCACCTTTTCCCTGATGGAGCAGGTATTGTCATTACTGTCTCTGGTGATAACCTACTGACGGTTCATGCCTTCCTTAGGCCACAAATGAATGGTAACGTCTCTTCTTTGGCCGTTCAAATAAAAAATATAAAGGACATAGAGCCATAGTCAGGAGTGAGATTAAGGGTGTCTAATTTGGCCCTTCCATATTCATGTTACCCCAGTTTAGACGCTATTATGATCGTCATCCTCATTATGGTTGCACCTAGAAGCCCCATCAGAGATCAGGGGGCCATTGTGTTAGGAGTTGTACATATACCTGATTAGAGAAAGAGGTTAGAATCTAAATAAACAAAAGGTGGAAGGGGAAACTGAGGCACGGAGCAGTGAAGTGACTTGCCCAGGATCAGTGGCAGGGCTGGGAATAAAATCTAGGTCTCCTGACTCACACCCCAGTGCATTATCCATTGACACATGCTCCCTTAGACATCCCTAGACTAACATACACTTACCATCAGGCACTCCATCTAGGAACTTTGATTCCTTTGGACTCAGAGGACTAAAGAGGTCAAATTCTGCTCTTTCACCCCAAGCAGTTCTACTGACCAGACATTGGCTGGTACGACACATCTCTCAGAGGGACACAAGAGAGGAGTGGAGCAACAAAAGTAGTCAGCAAGAAGTTGTTTAAAGTTCCTAAATGCTTTTCAAAATGTTTAAATGTAGGTGAAAGTGACATTTTTCATTTTAAAAAAAATTAAAAGAAAAATTTCCAGCCATCTCCAAAGCTTCAATTCCGCATAATCCACATTACATCTGAAACATCTACATAGATCCTGTGGATTTGGTGAGGCCATAAAACTAGCAACGCGTGAACCTTTTTTGTCCAGAAGTTATAAGCGTCCAACAGTTCAGGTGATTTTGCTGGACCTAATCCAGCATATCCTAACTTCTTAGGGCTGGAAATCTCATGGGATTCCTGCTATTTCCAATTTCCAGTCAAGCTGGAAATACCATGAAAAAAAGACATCTTGGTAATATTTTGGCACTTCCTATTCCAATTGCAAGTGCCATCCTGAAATGCAGAGGCCACACAAATCAGAAACAATGGAGGAGAAAAAAATACCGAAACTGCCAAAAGGTCCAGTTCAGGTTTGGTTTCCAAAATGGGCGGAGATTCTAGGGCATGGCATTGAGGCCCATAGCTGGGCATTATAGTTTTATCCACATTAAGAACATAAGAATGGCCCTACTGGGTCAGACCAATGGTCCACCTAGCCCAGTATCCTGTCTCCTGACAGTGGCCAATGCCAGGTGCCGCAGAGGGAATGAACAGAACAGGGAATCATCAAGTGATCCATCCCCTGTCACCCATTCCCAGCTTCTGGCAAACAGAAGAACAATATACATTGGTGTGTCTGCCCCTAGACAAATCTGAATTATTGTGCAAAGCTGTCTCTTGCTGCATCTTCTCTCACCAAAGCGACTCTCCTGTCCTCCTGCTGGATAAAAAGGGAGGTTCCTTTGTCATTTTGCTCACCTACTGCCTTGCTCCCCGGCTCCAGAGTACGAATCCCCGCTCTTCCTGGATTGCTGCGGACTGATTCGGCAGGTGGTGCATGACTTAAAATCGGAATTTGGCTTTTGCATGGGTCCAGGAAACCAGGCGTATCAGTATGACACACTCCCCATCACTCTGCCCAGTGAGGAGCACATGAAGCCGGGAGACCTCATCTTCATTTCAGGAACGTACTTCGACACAGAACGTAATGTCAACAAAGATATCTATCCGTCCACCCATCCCCTTTGTACCTCCTCTATTTATCCATCCATCCTCATATGTACTTCCACCCCCTTCATATCCGTTCATCCATCCGTACCCATACATACCATCCTCATATGTACCCCCCATGCGTATCCCCCATCCAGCTGACCTCAGAGAGAAGTATACAACATTGTTAGAGTAGCTATGAGCCACCACACAAGGCTAGACACACACACACAAGGCTGTGAACTTGGGGATTTGAATGATCCCGGTTAAATGAAGTAATAACCCTCCCAAATTTTTACACCTTTCTGGAATTAAACTTAAAATGAACACTTTGTGAATTCTGAAGATGTGGTTTGGGCTGGTTTTGGTCATTCTTGTGACTATCTTTGCAATTCCTGATGGAACTAGACCAGAAAGGTGCTTTTTTTGTGTGGAGATTTTCAGCCATATCTTTCCAAATTTGCAGTGCAATTGTGAGAATTTCACAAAAAGTTGTCAGTTGAAGTTGTTATTACTGGATAGCTGTTTGGTGGCCTGTATGCCATGAGTTTTCTGAGCCTGTTGGACAGGTTTTCACATCACAGACAGCCCCAATCCATTTGGCTTTCCTCCTGGGAGTTCTTTGGGGGAGAGGGCAGTCTCTGAGGAGGGATGAATGACTGAATAGACATGGAGACTAAACTGTCCTCTCAGCAGCAAGGGTAGTCTTTTCTGGTCAGGGCAAGACACACTGACTGAACAGTGACACCGTCTGTCAGGGCCAGTTCTATGGATAGACAGTCTCCAGGGCCGTCAGCCCAGCACCTCCCCAAATGCCATTTTAAAGGCAACTTTGGAAAATGCGCAGTCACTTCCTTGTCATTGCAGGAAGGTGGCAATTCCATGACATTGTCCACGTGGAGATCTGGCTGGGGGCCGGTGAGCGCAGCCTCGGGGCCAGATGGAAAAGGGGCAGACTGCAGATCTTTGATTCCTACCGGTTTGTCTCTCCCTCCTACGGAGACATGGAATATCACTTCAAGTCCATTGAAACTTGGCTCCTAGGCACCTGTGTCAGGCAAGCATCACTGGCTTTCTTAATCTATACAAAAAGAAAAGGAGGACTTGTGGCACCTTAGAGACTAACACATTTATTTGAGCATGAGCTTTCGTGAGCTACAGCTCACTCCACTGAATGCATCCGATGAAGTGAGCTGTAGCTCACGAAAGCTTATGCTCAAATAAATGTGTTAGTCTCTAAGGTGCCACAAGTCCTCCTTTTCTTTTTGCAGATACAGACTAACACGGCTGCTGCTCTGAAACCTGAAATTAATCTATACAGTACACATCAGCCTGGGATGCCTGAGGCTGGCAATCTCAGGATCAAAGCGTGTCCTGAGACATTTCCCATGTCACTTGCCAGAGGTTTTGGTGTAATTCTGTTCTTAAACGTGACAGGAGAAAAGGGCCCCTTCCTATCCCAGGGCCCTGCTTCCTGGGCCAATTTCTTTCTTACGCTGCAACCCCTTTATTCCACTCTAGCATTGCAAAGGGGTAATAAAGAATCCAACCCCTGGGAGTTCATTGTGTGGCTGAGAGCTTCCAGAACATCACTGCCCTGCTCCCCCTCAAAGCACCCGGGGATGGGTCATGCCAGAGGAAGGAGAAAGAGGGAGGGAGGAGCTGGCTGCTCACTGGCTTTTCTTGGCTGGCATACCAGCACCTAGGGGAGTGTGACAAACCGGTGTAGCTTAGAGCAGCCTTGAGGCTACTTGGAGGCAGTCTGGGGAAGGGATTGTCTCATTTAGAATCAGGATACACAGCCTGGCCCCTCCTTTCCACCAGAACATTGTTCCCTAGAGGCCCCAGAAAACCCCAAGAAACTGTTAGTTCTGGCCAGTGCCTTGAGGACTTCCTAGCCCAGTCTTTCTCCTGGTTGGCCATGCAGTGAAGCTATAGGGCCCCATTCACAACCAGCACAAGCGGGCACAATACCATCGACTTTCCCCTTTGCACTCCAGTGAACTTGCCCTCAGTGTTAAACTGGTGACATGACATTCACCTTTATGGCAGCAGAGAGGTTATAAACACAGGTTCCTTCAATCCAGGATCAAGCCAGCTCTGACCAAACACTAGATCAGAAAGGACTCAGACAGTATGGCCGGGCCAGTAGATTTAGTTTTTGTATAAAAGCTTCTTCCCATCCTCCCCCATCACCAAATACATTCCTGTCTCTAAGTCTCTCCCTCAAGTCTTTTTGTGCTAGCCAGGGGTTTTCTTAGCTTCCCACCAAATGTGGAATTTGGCTCCAACCTAGTAGCAGAGGTGCACGTGCTACCTCGGTTAGTTAACTCATTGCAGTCTATCCTGGAGGCCAACTTGTGACTGCAGTTCTGTGGAATTCAGATTGGGGGCCAGTGCTTTTTGATCACGTTCATCAGTCGGGGTTTGGTGCTATGCTATAAGCAGCATTTGCTAAACCAAAAAGCTATTGTTCCTGTTCAGCTGGTATCTGCTGTGTAATTTTGCAAAACCACCAAGAGAAATTGCATTGGCCCCTTTCTGACGTCTCACCCTGCAGTATCTTGTGCTTTATCTGGGGAGTCAAATTCAAAGGTGTTATTATGACTGCAAAGAACTTGGTTGCTATCGAAAGATGCAACTTAGCTGTTGCTGCATAAATAGGCCATAAATTATGACTTGAAATTCAACGGAAATTCATTCAGAAATGCCAGCGAACCTCATGACCACCACCACATATTGAATCCTAGCCCAGAATGTTTCAAAGTGCAGTTAGAAGAGCAGGGTTGGAGGCTTTTGTTATTTTTAATCCTAATTTCCTGTGGGAGACAAGTACCTTATGATGATTTTTTAAAAAATGTAAATGCTTAATTTTTCTCCAAGAGCCATTTAATTTCTACCAATCATTCATTTCACCAGTGTTTCATTGCATTTTGCAAAGTCACTAATTCTGGTCTTCAATGATTGCAACCAAGAGAGATGAACTACCTGTTTCTGCTTGGACAACGATAGAGTATAATAGCCTCAGATGGGGTCAACTGGTGAAGCACCATTGACTCTAGTGGAGGTATGCAGATTTATAGCTGCTGAGGACCCAGTCCCCTTGATATAAATATTATCTTTGGGATTTTATTCGCCTTGCTGAGGCAAAACTCCCCTGTGCCATTGCAAAGGAAAAGCCACTGTTATCGTTCATCTATACGTACAGGTAGAACTTCTAACTTCCAGAACTCTCTCCAGATCAGATCCTTGAATAGGTCCAAGGAGCACCTAGAGCAGGTTAGAAGGGTGTGCATGTAAACCTGATGTAAAGCTCACTTTTGCACTTCCCCAGCCCTGGGGCTGCCACATGCCAGGCCAGCCCCCCAGCATGTTCGAGCAGCCTGAAGAAGGCTGTAAATGACATCAGCTGACAATGCCCCTGAGTGACCAAAAGAGCAGCCTTGGATCAGCAAATTGGAGGGAAGCCCTGGCTACTTCCCTTTTACGTTGGCCATGCCCCTTCGCTAGCTGCAGGGATTGAGGCAGTCTAGTCCCCACTACACTGGCTGTAAACTACTGGAGGATTCCCCTAAATTGGGGTGATTCTACAGAGCTCAGTTACACCAGCTCTGTGGCTAGGTTCCACAGGCACTAAGGCATAAAACACCCACCCTGCACCCACCAATCTGAGCCTCCTGGTTCTTTGACCTATTATTTGCACAGAAAGAAAGAACCAGCCATGAGCCAAAGAACCACCAATGACCTCCACTATACACTATACACACTATACACCAATGACCTCCACTATACACAGGTTAGAAACCCCCAATATTTTAGTGCTATACATTATTCTACTAAATTTGTGGATAAACATTTTGGGACAGATGACTCTACGGTGATCCAAAGGGCCTGCATATACACATATGCACAGGCAAGTCTAATGACTGCCTACACAAGCAGATTCTGAGCATACAGTTACATAATCTGAATGTGCCTATGTCAGTCGTTGGCCTGGGCGGTGACTGTTTTGAACTGTACCTACTGCAACATACTGAAAGGTATCGCCATAGAGATGTTAACAAAGTCAGGAGAGATGGAGCACTGAGCAATGAGATCAGTGACTGCACTTGAAGGACAGGTACACCGTGATCAAAATTCATATTGGCAGCCACTCTGAGTCGACTTTTATCAGGTGACGAGCGAGTGGTTGTGCAGGGGGAAGGAAACAAAATTAGCTTTTACTGTTTGCTTCTGAGTGACATTGAAAGTGGGTGTAGTGTCTGGCAGCACAGGTGAAGCCTGACCTTTCGAAGACTTGAAGAGGACCATGGACGACTGAGTTGAAACAAGCCAGGCAACAGGCGTTCCAGCCACCAAATTGGTTTCCCTATCTCTCTGCTACACGCGCTCACTCTGGTGACACGTGTGCGCCCACTCAAACAGCAGCCCTCTTTATCACTGCAGAGCTTTATCTAAAAACACACCCCTTTGTAGAAGTCGCTCTGCATGTTAATGCTGGAACCCCTTCCACAATTAGCAACAGTCGCTAGGCAGCTGTTGCTAGGAGACCAGCCCTTGTTTATAGTGCTGAGGGTTTTCTGAACCTGCCGGAGGACTCCTTTGGAACCTGGTGTATATAAAGCAGAGGCAGGTTCGGTTTCAGAGCCATCACTTGCTGCTGTGAAGCTATCCTTCTCCACTCAGTGAGATAAGCAGTCCACACTCTACAGCCGTGTGGGTCTGCTGCTCCATAACGCGATGGTTTGGTTTCTTTAGAAGCTCTCTTAATGGCCCTGCTAGAAGCCAAGTTTTCTAAGCAGAAGGAAGGACAGGGGACAGTGAAAGCTTTGCTACGGCATTTAGTGTCTGCTGAGCAAAGGTTAGAATTTCCATTTCTTTACTTCACTTTTTTCTTTGAAAGAAACAAAACAAAGCAGAAGTTCTGGTTGGAGCAATTCTAAAGTCAAGGTGGAGATAAAGATACTGACTTACATCAGCTATACATGTGATCCAATGACAGAGTAATAGTGTCAAACTATGAACCTAGTGGAAACTATTGTCATTATTAGTTTCTACTAGGTTCATAGTTATTTTAATGTTCAGAATGAATGTCTAAGAACGGATCTAAAACACATTGTGGCAAAGTCCTTCTGTGCCCATTCTCTGGGCTGAGTCAAAGCTCACAAGCTTAGCAGCCTGCTTTCACAAGCTAGCCTTCCTCACCTCCTGTCTTAAAGACTGCTGGGGAGTGTTACAGGCTGCTGTACATCACACCCCACATGGGGATGAAGTGATCTTTAAATGTATAGTTTGTAAAGTGCTGCGAAGTCCTTTGGGATGAAAGGCATTAAATAAATGCTGGCTGGAGTATTATGGCAACATCACCTTTTCCTTATGGCGAACGTTCATTGTACCCCAAGTCCCCTTTATACCCCTTGATATGTAAATGTAATTTTGCCTATTTTACGGCCTCAGTCTTTACACTACCAGAGTGGTAGTCAAGGAAGAGTGGGACTTTTAGGGTAAATATTCAAAGGGAAGCAAGGGGATTTGCTCAAGTGATTCCTCAGATCCCTTGGGACACTTGTGAAGACCATTTCTCTCCCAGAAGGCTATGCCAGTGACGGAAGTTAAATCCTGTGCATAATGCTGAGAAGAGAACATACCACCCAGTTTCTCTCTCTCCATCCAAAATTTCATGAAATTAGGATGCACTTTAGACTAGAGACAGGCTCAAGGCCTAAAATCTGAGTTCTGTTTTTGAACACCACACAACAGTGATGTTTCAGACCTGGGGTTTTGGTTCAAACCCGCTACTGAATAGCCACTCGTGAAATAATAAAATATCTATTGTTTAGACAGCACATTTCCATCCTGAGATCTAATAGCTTTTGGCAAACGTTAGTGAGCGTTATTAGGAGAGCTGGTCAGAACATTTTCAGCTAAAGAGTTTTCCATTGGAAACCATAATTTTGTTTCAGAGTAACAGCCACGTTAGTCTGTATTCGCAAAAAGAAAAGGAGTACTTGTGGCACCTTAGAGACTAACCAATTTATTTGAGCATAAGCTTTCGTGAGCTACAGCTCACTTCATCGGATGCATACTGTGGAAACTGCAGAAGACATTATATACACAGAGACCATGAAACAATACCTCCTCCCACCCCACTCTCCTGCTGGTAATAGCTTATCTAAAGTGATCACTCTCCTTACAATGTGTATGATAATCAAGTTGGGCCATTTCCAGCACAAATCCAGGTTTTCTCATCCTCCGCGCCCGCGCCCCCCCAAACTCACTCTCCTGCTGGTAATAGCCCATCCAAAGTGACCACTCTCTTTACAATGTGTATGAAAATCAAGGTGGGCCATTTCCAGCACAAATCCAGGTTTTCTCACCCCCCCCCCCAAACCACACACACACAAACTCACTCTCCTGCTGGTAATAGCTTATCCAAAGTGACCACTCTCCCTACAATGTGCATTTGTACAATGTACAAGTTTGTGTGTGTGTGGTTTTTGGAGGGGTGGGGGGTGAGAAAACCTGGATTTGTGCTGGAAATGGCCCACCTTGATTATCATACACATTGTAAAGAGAGTGGTCACTTTGGATGGGCTATTACCAGCAGGAGAGTGAGTTTGTGTGTGGCGGGGGGCGGAGGGTGAGAAAACCTGGATTTGTGCTGGAAATAGCCCAACTTGATTATCATACACATTGTAAGGAGAGTGATCACTTTAGATAAGCTATTACCAGCAGTAGAGTGGGGTGGGAGGAGGTATTGTTTCATGGTCTCTGTGTATATAATGTCTTCTGCAGTTTCCACAGTATGCATCCGATGAAGTGAGCTGTAGCTCACGAAAGCTTATGCTCAAATAAATTGGTTAGTCTCTAAGGTGCCACAAGTCCTCCTTTTCTTTTTGCATAATTTTGTTGATATTGAAACATTTTGCAGGAACATGTTGATTTCAACAAAATTTTGTTTTGAAAAAAAAATGGAAATGAAGCATTTTGTGGATGTGGAAATGGAATGTTTTGACATTGTTGACATGGTGTGTTTCAGTTTTCCATTCTGACATGACCTTTTGTTTCCATATTTTTAAAGTTGAAATTGGAGTGAACCAGCCTGATTTTATCAACATGAAAAGTTTTGATTGACCCCAAGTGAATTTTCTTTTACATTTTATTTCACTTGAGATTTCAAAAAGGTTTGTTTTCATTCCAATTCAACAAGAAAACAAATATCAAAATAATAGAATTTCCCATGAAGCAAAAATTCTGGTTCCTGCCCAGCCCTGATTGTTATCCCCCATTTATAAAGGGGAGAATGAGGCATAACAAGGCACTGTGATGTGACCAAGAACACCCAGTGAATCAGCAGCAGTGACTTAACATTCACCTGCTTCTCCCGCCCACTCACTCCAATAAATCACAGCTTTCCTTTAAGAAGGAACAAGTTTTAGGTAGGTCTGTTTTGATGCCTTATTAACTCGGCATCATCTTTCAACCTATGTTATGTCTAGCTCAATGGGAGCACATAACACAATACACTTCTCTAATTTCCCATTGGTCCTGCCTCTACAATAGAGATTACACAGAATATTTAGCCGTGACATTTATAGGTTTCCTGGAGGAATTGTTTAACATTTGCTTATCTTCGACTATCTGTTACCCTAGCTTGGAAAGCCTATTTCCACACCCTCCCCCCTTGCTCTAATCAGTGTTTCAGTTCCTCAAGCCTTGTGAATTAAGCATCCTCTTCTTAAACAAACGCTTTGCTTGCTACTTTTACTCAAAACCATTCCTTCTCAAAGATTGGTTACAAGCCTGTCTCACTAAGGTTATTCTCCCACTTACTGCCTGAAGAATATTTGGTGTCAGTGCTCTAACGAAAGGTCTCGTTTGTTGTCTTCATAGCCACTGCCCAGAACACAAGTGGGCTTCGGTTAGAGAGCTTCCCGGCAAGAAGTCTGTCTTCTATCCTGAGACTGTACAACAGGAGCCTGCTGACGATGATGGAGATGGCATGGAAAAGGAAGGCAAGATGCAACTGAAAAATGAAGAGACAGCTCCCAGATCCCAAGGCATGGCTCAGGACATAATGAGCAGGACCAGATTGAGGGAGACCACCCATATAATTGCTGTGGATTTACAGGGCATCCCAAGAACTGGGTCTAATGTTACCAGAGAGGATGAAATAGAAAGGGGATTAGATACAGAAGCTAGTGAAAACAGGGGACAGTCAGCAGCGAGCAGGCTGCTGGAGACTAATCTTACTAAACCGGACTTGGAAAGCAGTAACTGTGCACTCCCGGATGGAAATTTGGGTCAGAATAAAGGTTCTGAGGAAGCCCAAGAACCAAAGACAGCAACAAAAGTCACATCTAAGGCCAGCCAAGAAAACAATAGGAAGGAGAACAGTATAGATCTCAAGCCTTCCCAGATCATCCATGATTCTGGTGTAATTGCTGAAAATGCCCCTTCAAACTCCAAATTAAATTCCAAGGGGACATTAGCAACTAGCAAGAGGAAAAAGGTAACCAAGTCAATGACAAAAGAAGGAGATAAGCAGCTGGTTGGATCCTCATCAGCTGATACAGGTGAATCTTGGAGCCTTGACTCTTAAATGTCAATATCTAGTCATCAGGTCACATCCTCAGTTGGCATAAATACCAATGGAGTTACAGCAATTTACATTAGCTAAAGATCTGACCCATAACCTTGTATACAGTTGTGTACAACTTGTATGCAAGGTTGTATACAGTTGGTTGCAACTGTATTGTACACAATTGCAACCTCCTATTAACAACACTGAAAAGATGGGCATGGGCCTTGCCTCTGAAACAAATCAAGTTAGAATTTACTGTCACTGGCAAACATCTAGTGACACTGAAATAATTTAAATTAAGCTTTTAAGTGGCAAATTGGAAACACGGAGAGAAAAATAACCTCTCCATTAGCAGGAAATTTGGGTGAAGAAGAAATAAATCTCTTCATTAATAGGCAATTTGGCTGAAGTGCTACAACATTTTCAGTGATAAATACAGCAATCAGCTTATCTTCTGATGTTTCCATTGTTAAAAATCACATGGATGCACTGGTAGTAAAATGTATATTAGTTCATTTCAAAGGGAAACGTTAATAATGAGATAATCTTCAGGAAGATTTTGATCTTTAAGAAAGATGGTTAGACAAGTTAGATGGAGCGAATGAGAATTTCAGGTAGGTTTCAGCTCGGGCTCCACAGGCAGGGCATTTAGATAACAATCTGTTAGACCACTCTTTCTATGACAGTAGAAAAAGCAGACACTATGTTGTCAACGGCTGAGGCTTTTTGTTTCTTCTGATAATAGATTTTCTAGAGTACAGAGTGGCGGCATTGTGTGTGTGTCAAGAGCAGAAGCTAAGATTCATTATGAGGTGCTTATGCATGGACCTCATCTTGATAGACACAGTTTTAGGTGCCTAGATACTTTTGAAAATCACACTAGGTGCTTAAATACCTTTAAAAACCTGGCCCTGAGTGATCACAGTTCCCAATGAACCAAATTCAGAGATGAGTCTAACGATGTCTCAGATGGAGTAATTTACTAGGCCCAATTACTCCATTTTAGGCTCCCTTAGTCTTCACTCCCACTTAACTGACAAGTATCTTTTAACCCCTCCTACACATCTCCTTTGACTCTGCCCCACTGACTCTGAATCTAAGTTACTATAACTCATAGGGTGAAGGGCCAAAAGAAGGGGTGCCTAGACTCACCGCTCAGTGTGTCAGCCAGTCAGCATTGTTCATTGCCAGGATGTCCCGAAGATGACACTTCAGTGGTGGTTCTTTCTGGGAAGGACAATATAATGTCCCCAGAGCAATCAGCGCCCTCCAGGTTGGAGATAGCCATTTGCTCTACCAAACCTATCTTTATTCCAGTGTTGCCCCTATTCTGGCATCCATGGTTCTATATCTTGGAGCTGACACAGAATCGTAGAATCATAGACGATTAGGGTAGGAAGACACCTCAGAAGGTCATCTAGTTCAACCCCCTGCTCAAAGCAGGACCAACCAACATGCATGTATCTGTCATAGGAGCTTGCCTGAATGCTCCTGGATCACTGTAGTCGTCTAATGGTTGGAGGAGGACGGAATGAACCATTACATTAAGGGCTTGATACAAAACCCATTGAAGTCAATGGAAGTCTTTCCACCGACTTTCAGTGGGCTTTGGATCAGGTTCTAGTGCGGGGGAGTGAGAGACCCGGATTCTAGACCCTGCACTATCATGCTGAACAAATTACTTTACCTCTCTCTTTGCCTCAGTTTCTCATGTGCCACTATTAGGGTAACTATGAGTCATCCCAAAATATACAGTAGACACTTTCAGGCCTCCTAAACTGTAGACAAGATTTGTGCAGCTATTTGTTTATGCATTCCAAACTCACTTTTGCACAGGATTCGGTTTGTTCAATGTGGGTAACTGCAGGCAAAGTATCATTTTAGATGCACAAATATAGGATTCTGCACGTGCAGATAGATGCCCATGAAGATTTGCAAGGCACAATTCAGAAGCCTCATTTGGTATTTTGGTTCCGGTGGGGTTGAATGGGGGAAAGCAAGACCTGAATTTGGCCCCTCTGCTGTGGATGGGGTTTTTAATTAATAACTTGGGTAGACTGGAGGATCTGTTTCATTATCCTCTCTTTAATAATTAGCGATCCAGAGATGCAAAATACACAAATAAATGAAAGGTAAAGGGACTTATGCTTAAACATCATGTGTCAAAAGATTCAAAGAGCAGGAAAGTTCATCTGTAATCTTTGTATGGAGACCTGGGGGATGGGACACTTTGATCTTCTTTCTCTGTGTAATTATGGAATCTCCCAGTATTAAACAGAGACAGGTACGTGTTCAGACTAATGGAAGAGTCTCCTTATCAACACTTCAATCGCTGCAGTTTATTTCATGAGTTCATGTCTCAGGATAAATGGGACTGTTTAAAATTGGTTAATTTCTTAGCAACCCTGGCAAGGAGGATAAAAGAGCAAACAGCTCTAGAGAGAGCAGAAGTGAATAACTGAATGTTAAAAATAGACCTATAAATATTTAGATCCCCATTTCAAAGTGTAACAGTAACAGTGCTATAAAACTGCAGAGAGAAGAGACCAGCCTTTGTGCTGGAAGCCATTGCTAACTAGCTGTGAAAACAGATGTGTCTTGCAATGAACATCTTTTCACACTCTTCATCCGCACTGCTGACTAGCTTCCCATATCAATCCTGGTGATAATGCTTCCCCTCACCCTGCTTCTAACCCATACTACCAGTCATGCTCTGCACACCCATGCTGCTCAGGTAACGTTCCCCACATAGACTCACATCCGTGGTGAGGGGTATCATATAAATAAGAAAGAGAAGATGCAACAGACTTTCTGCGTGACCTTGGGCAAGTCCCTTTAACCTCTCTGGGCCTCAGTTCCCCTTTGTAAAATGCCCTATCTCAGAGCGCTGTTGTGAGGATAAACACATTAAAGACTGTGAGGCTCTGATATGACAGCCAGATACAATTGTTTTATCCATCTCTCTCAGTTATTTACTTCTCTATTGACCACATTCCGCACCTCATGGCAGCCATTTTAGTCCTTCTCAGGTTTCTATACTTTTGGTCATATTTTCACACACCCATGTAAAAAAATCTTCCTTTCTCTATGTTATCCAGGGAGCATGAGACTTGTAAGAGAAAGATACAGCTCGGTCCGCATAGGCTATATTAACATAGTGCCATCAGGACGTGTTTGGCAACAAGGAGGAGATATAGCCAGACAGCCATTATATGCTCATGTCCCAGAATTTGGTATTTTTGGTATTATTAGCTGAAATAATACGGGGCTGGGGAAAACATGTCCCCTTCCGCCCCTTCCTCCCCCTCCATTGTTTATATCTCTAGATATCCTGGATATCAGAGAGACTGGGTGCCAGAGATGACCTCATAGAATTAATTATTAGACTAAATTGAATTCCCTGGGGTAACAGTTTATTCACTTCATTAAGGAGGAAGAAGATTCACATCTTAGGGGTGTCAACATTTAGAGAGAGTGTTCTGCAGTTGTTGTTGCAGTACTTTTGCATTATGTAGTGTTTTGTAATTGCGTATGTGTTTGTATTTTTGAAAAAACAAAATGCAAAAGAATTTTTTTAAAGGGAAGAACAAGACAACAGTTTTAGGCAGAAAGCCAGGAAACACACTCTGTACTGTTATTGTAGTCCCAATCATGGCCCAGGGTCCTATGGTGGCAGGGGCTGTATCAACAAGCAATACAAATAAGGGTAAATAAAAAAAAAAAAGACAGTCCCTGCCCCCATACAGTTTACAATCAACTTCCTTTATATTGAGGAACTAACACACTTTGCTAAGCGGGCGAAGGTAGCAGGGAAACAGTAATAAAATAACCCTCAACACAATTTATTGTAGACTGCACTTGAATGTGTAGATGAGGTCTATGACAAGCACATTACAATGCATGTAAATACTTATAAAATATTTCAATGAGCAAAATCTTGGCCCCATAAAAGTCAATGTCAAACTGCCATTGGCTTCATTGGAGTTAGGATTTCACCTATGAACACAAATAAATTATAATGTGCCATAATCCATAAATATGGTAGACCAGGTAGCACAAGAGAACAGTCCAAATGGCTGACAGAGAATCTGGGGTCTCCGTAGTCTGCCTGCTTTGTTTTTCATTTTGGGGCCCAATCCTGCTTCGACTTAAGACAATGGGAGTTTTGCTTTTGGCTTCCAAAGGGGTGGAATTATGTGTGTCTGCTCCTTTGCCTTTGTGCTATCTAGGCCAGATCCTGCATGGGTGTCAATTGATATAACTTAGTTGGCTTCAGTGGAGCTCCTCTAATGTATCCCCGCTCAGGATCTGGATCTCTCTGTATTTGATTTTCACGCTGCCCAATTCTCAGTTCTGTTTTTTTCATCACGTTTTTCCAGCGGATGTTTTTCTTCTTGTCCCTTCTGCTCCTTTGTTCATAGCAAAACATGAACCCCTGAGATCTAGTTGAACTTTCCAACCTACCATGACCAAGGGAATTTTAAATTTGGCCAAACAAGTTTGCCCATCCCCATTAATGATACATTTCAGGAAGTGCCAATTAAACAGAGTTTCATCCAACTCCCATTAATGTCAAATGGAATTTTTCCAATGAGAATTGGATCAGAGCCAAAGACCGCAGCAGTTCTAGCCTTGTCTGAAAGCACATGATCTTTGGCCTCGTGAATCATCAGAAATAACATGAAGGGATACAGTGCAGCCAAACACCTCATGCTTTATGGTAAACAAAAGCAATGTCCGCTAAATCAGTACATGTTATTGGCTGAGAACCTCATATCTGTTTTGATTATTGGAAGCTTCATTAGTATAACTTTTTCACAAAATCATCTCTTTTTCCATTTAAAAAATGCTTGGTGATGCAATTCATTGATAATGATAAATCTTATTTGTGTAAAAGCTGTGTCATTCTTTAGCCACTGTTTGGAATATTGACAAGACACTGGTTATACTGTTATAAGTACCATCAGGAACTTTGTAATCAAATAACGCAGTGTGGGTTTATTGGTGGGTATCCAAGTTCCACTTGGTATTGCAAGAAGACAAAAAGGTATGGTCAGGGCCTCTTACCCAAAATAATTTTTGCACACATATTGATTTGTATTTATCTGTAGATTAGAACTGTGTAAATGTGACAAAAACTTCTGCGCGGACATTTTCCCTTTTCACTTTGGGCCGTTTCATGACCCACGGAATCTCAAATGTCGCTCTGAACGTTCAGTGGAAAAAACTCTGCTAGAGATGTAATAGCCCGTCGGCACCCATAGATTATACCTCTTGCCCTGCTGGCTTATTTCAACCAATGGGGTTGCAGCATGCAAATGAGACGAATAGGGGTGATGAAAGGGAAGCAAGAAGAAGGTGGTCGATGTCATAATACAACCGTTCAGCAGTGAGTGGAGCTGTGCTGGATAGACGCAGCAGTGGGAGAAGAGGGGCAAGGAGCTGTAACTGGATGTGACTTTCCCACCATTCCACAGTGGGCCATGGGTGGAGAAAAGGGTTAGGGAGACAAGGAGGAAGGGACGGGAGAGCCACCAAGACACAGAATGCTCACAGGGCAGAGAATCTGAGAAGACATGGAGCCCATGTAACTTTCACGGGTATCAAATACATCAGGAAATCCTAGACTGGTGAGCAGCATCTTCCAGCAACATTACAACTGGATTTTAACTGCTAGCAAATGACACAACTCCCCTGCCTCCTTCCCTCCCTTTCCCTTCCCATGCACACATACCAAGTGGTGAGTGGATGATGTAATGGCTCATTTTAACAGCCTGGTATGTGAGGCTAAGGTGCTTCGGCATATTATACAAACGGAGTCACAGTCCCACATGGAACAGAGCTGAAGGGCCAGAAGTACCAAGTCAGCATCACTAAACCCTGTTATGAAGCTAGATGGGAGTGTGTGGTGTAGTGGATAGAACAGGGGCGTGTAGATCAGGCCCTTTTGGGTTCTGTGCTTGGCTCTGCTCCTGACTCGCTATGTAACCTGGGATAAAACATCTCTCCGAACCTGTTTCCTTATCTGTGAAATGGGAATAATACTTCCCTACCTCACCCAGGAGGGTTGTGAGGTTTAATTAACTAATGCCTACACAGTGATTGGAGCTCTTCAGATAAAAGGTGCAATAGAATGGCAGCATGTAATTAGGATAACCAAAAGTTTGCCATTAACAGCATGATTGGGAGCTAGAAGAAGTTCTGTTGTGAAATACAAGGGGTCGGAGGTGGGGGCGGACTGGAGAACTTTTGGCAGAAGGAGGCAACCCAGCAAGAAAAAAAAAGTCATAAAAATACCAAATCAGAGAGGAGAGCCTGGAGTATTTCTGAGAAGAATTTAGTGGGAATGGGTGCTTACGGGGGCTTATAAGAATATAAGAACGGCCATACTGGGTCAGAACAATGGTCTGCCTAGCCCAGCATCCAGTGCCGGTGCTTCAGAGGGAATGATCCATCCGCTGTCATCCACTCCCAGCTTCTGCCAGTCAGAGGTTAGGGACACCCAGACCACGTGGTTGTATCCCTGACCATCTTGGCTAATAGCCATTGATGGACCTCTCCTGCATGAACTTATCTCAATCTTTTTTGAACCCCATTATATTTTCGGCCTTCACAACGTCCCCTGGCAACGAGTTCCATAGGTTGACTGCGTTGTGGTTTCTCTCTCTCTCTTCTGCCCAGTACAGTCTATTCTATCCACGGTGAAAGCATATTCCTTAGCGATCCTTCTGTAAACCGACACTGTAAACACAGAGGTAAAAATGTGGATAAATCTCAAAGAGTGAAATCCTGGCCCCATTGAAGTCAATAGCAAAACTCCCATTGGTTTCACCCGAACAGATTAGCATCGTCAGGGTATCAGATATCACAAGTTCTATTTTAATGTGATATTGTGTGATTGCAGCTGGAGTCACAGTAATTATCATCTGCCTTGTAAACACACGTAGTCCTTTCCCCCAGCACATCTCTGTATTAAGCTGTGAAACTCTTTAGGAAACACATATTCATGGGTCCCCCACCTCCAATACGTTATACCCCGGCAGTTAACCCACTTCTAAGTTTCTAGGTCATATCTGACTGATGTAGATAGTTGAGGGAATTATTCATAGATAGATTATGTAATGTTGCATGCTGCAGAAAGGCTTTCAAGTGGCAGCTTTCAAATAAATGATCTGAGAGAATATCTTTGGATTTTTACTTTTTCATTCTTTATGCCAGCTTTTTGGATCTGATTTTCAAAGGCAATGAGCACACATGACTTCAACCGAAGCCAACAGAGTGGCAAATTGTCAGCCCCTCTGAAACTCACGCCTTTTATATTTTATGGCCTATGTTTTTATTTCACTGGAGGCAAGAAGAGAGCAGGGAGGATGAGTTGCACCCAGATCCTAGTTTAAGGATGAAGCAGGGGTCTCAACTTTTTAAAACTCAGTGAAAAGGAGTTTGGGTCTGAAGGGAGGGGCAGGGGGGCTGGAACAACTTGTATAGTGGAAGTCCTGAGAGCCATTGAGCCAAACTCTCAACCCTGTATATGATGGAAACCACTTCAACCCAGGGGGTGTGGCAGCACCCTCAGGACCCCTAGTTCCAGCACCTGGGAGGGGGTAGCTAGCTGCAGTGAAGGCAGTAAGACCCTGATGCTCTTTAGACAGGGGAAATAAACAGAGGCTGGGTGTCCAGTCCAAGTTTTGGATAGAGATAGATGAAAGTCACTGGATAGGAGTGAAGACACACGAGTTCTGGGCAATTTCCACTCTGAATCCAGAGCCTAACTTCATAACTGGCCCCAAACTCTTCGGAAACCTCATTGCTCAACACCCCATAACTTTGGATAAGTCCAGATCCAGAGCTGAACTTTGCAGTTCAGGCAACTCTCTATTTTGATACATATGAAGTTCAGTCTGCATGGCCCATTCACTCCTTGGTCTTTTTGGCTGGGACAGCAGATAAGAGGGACAAACATAGTGGTGGCTTTTTGTGATGTGAACACCTGGGCACAGGGAATGGTACTGGACAGAGACCACCAACTCTTTTCACATATAATAGATCACCACTGGGAAAAGGCCTTTGGACAAGATTCACAGGCCTGGTCAAGATTCAAACCAGCCTCCCCAGGCATGAAAGGATCTGGATTCTAAGCCAATCAATTCCCTTGATTCAATTAATTGCTTCTCCTGCTAACCTGTTTTGGAGAGTGTGTTTATACAAGGTGAAGATTAAACAGCTAGAAATTGTCCACAAAAAAGTTGTTAGTTTGTAATCAAGTTGGTTGATTGCTTTTTTTGTTGAAAGTGACAATATGGTATGTGGCATTCGAGTGTTCTGTTTTGTTAGGGCTGCATACAAATGCTGCATCATTTTAACTGTACTCGTATTGTTAAAGTAGTACAAACCTCCCCACGAGACATGGACACAGGTATATCAGTATAAATGTGCTTCCATTACGGTAGTTTGTTTACATACTGGAAGGGAAATAAGCTATACTGGTATAAGTCACCTTTATCCCAGTATAACTGATTTCACTCTAGGGGTTGTACCAGAATAACTATAGTGGTTAAAAATCACACCCCTTTGGTGACGTATTTATACTGGTACCTGATCTGCATGCAGATCCAATTCTATTAGAGAACTGAAAATACGAAGACGAACCTTTCAGGGCTACTATCCACCTAACAACCCCTTCCCATCTTCTTCAGCCTAAATCAGAGTCACCGATAACATCACACTAACATTATGATCACTAAACCCAACTTTTAGATATTATGGCTTCAGGGCACGATGCAGATGCACCATCGATTGCCTTAACAAAAAATGTCTGCAAGAAAAGTTTGCTTTGCTTCCCACCCTTCTTAACAATCAAAAGGCCCCCATACTTTTCAGGTAGGAGAGATGGAATACACATTTTTTGAGAGTATAATGTTACAAGCACTATGCAGATGAAACACCAAGGGCTTGATTCGCCATTGTGTTTCTTCCATAATACAGCTGAATAATTTCTCGGAAGTCAAAGAGGTTGCAGCAGCACGAAACTGGAGTAAAATGGTAGTAAATCAAGCCCTGTTTGTGCAATAAATGGTGGGACCTTAATGTTTAATGTTTAGAAAAGATTTCTTTTTTCCTCTTTTGTTAGCCAATGCTTGTTAAAGAAATTGCATGCTATCTGACCAAGAAGCTCCTCAGAACTACCTAATGAAAACCTGTTTGGAACTCTTTCTGGTCAGATAATGTTCTCCTAGAGATCCTTGATTAGTTTACTTGGCACATAGTGTTCAGAGATTTCACCACATTAGTGACAATTGCTCCTTAAACAGTTAGGAGACAGGATTTCCATTACTGATAGCAGCGAGAAAGTGAGAGAGAGAGCACGTGAATGTGTATGACCCAATTTTGAAAAACCCGTGTTACTGTGTCACTTCCTCTTTGTTTGCCCCAGCAAAATTAAAGGCACAATCAATGCCAGTTAGACATATAAATACTTGATTTCCATTAATTGTGTACACTAATATTTGTGTGTGTGGGTGGGTGGGGGGGAAGAGAACCCGATTTTAAAACTTTGGCCCATATCATGAAAATTCATAGTACACCAATATTGAGTGACACCCATTCCCCTGAGAGTTTCATATTAGCAATACACAATATACTCCCCCCAATATAATTGATCTCACAGAAAACACAATATAGTCAGTGCAGAGGGTATTTGAAGAGGTGGGTCCTGTGAGTCCTTGGTGGTTTCCCCAGGATTCACCCCCATTTTACAACTTTAACCCTCCTCATCTCCACCATTTCCCTAGCCAAGAATCCCAATGGTTCCTTTGGAAGCATAGAAACGATGCATGTGACTCAGTCAGTTTCTCTTCTGCGCAGCACTTTACTTCTTTTGTCTGCTAAAGCTGAGTACTGCGTCTGCAGTCCCCTCAGTCCATATTCCTGCACATTCCACAGTCCCTGACTGCCATGAGAGACCGTCACTCTGAACTGACCTAAGGTCTCACACCACCATCCTCGTAGGCCACTTGGTCTATGTATGTCAAACCCCAAACCCCTTGCCGTGATGCATTTCATGGGCTCCTCACAAGCAGCCCTTACGCTCAGGCAAAGCGCCCAGTGAAATTTTCAGGACCTGGTTCTTAGACTTTGAACAACTGCAAGAAACCTACAATCTCTCTCCTGTGTGACTTGGCTGACAGAATATCACTTCTGTTGGTGCTGGGGTCTTCCATGCACAAAGCTACAATTCTGATCAGTTCAGAGAGACAGAGGAGAGCCTGCTGGGACTGCAGCAGACTGGACCCAAGTCAGGTTTTACTGTAGGGTGGCAGGGCATAAGATTCAAAAGCCTTGCTGGGAAGTCGGGCTTTTTGAATGGTCTCCCGCTCTTAATCTCGATTGCCTAACTGCTTCCCCCGCACACACAGGAACAAGAGCTCCCACCCATTAGCCACAAAATCTGCCTGTGAGAATAAAGGAGGAGTAGCAGCTTCAAATGTATTCAACACACCCACACGTAACCCTCTGCACAAACCACCACTGGGAGGGATGTGAATAAATGGTGCAGCGGGAGGGGTGTGCATACGTGATGGCCGCCCTCCGAGCAAGTGCACCAGGGATTTCCAGAGCTAAATGCAGAAGAAGCTACAGCTTGAGCTAAAAGGTCAAGGTGCTGTAGCTGGGGGCTGTAACAACTCATCTCCTTGGTGGATCAGCACAGAGGGGGACTGGTCACTCCCCAGTGAGTGAGTGACACATGGAAGCCACTGATGGGGCAATAGGGTCTCTATATAAACATCATTCCTGCTCCTCAAATGCCCCACACAACTCTTGGCATAGGGGGCCCGAGGCAAGCATCAGACTTTTCACAGATTATTTTTTGGGACGGGGTGTCAGGTGGACCCCTTCTCTCTGCACTGCACACAGGTTATTTTGGTGAGCATGTATGTTCTGCACGATGGCAGAATTAAGCCCTACATGTGCTGTCAAGTATACACAGGAAAAAAGGACAGGAGTACTTGTGGCACCTTAGAGACTAACAAATTTATTTGAGCATGAGCTTTCATGGGCTACAGCTGACTTCACAATAGTAGAGATGGCTTTTATCTGGAATAATGAATTGGGTGGGAGAGCTGGGGGCACAGTCTCAGACCTCTATAATAATGTGTTTCCCATAAACTGTATCCTTCAGCCAACAAATAAACTTATTTGTTTTCAAATATTTGCCAGCGTGTCAGGAGACTGGCCAGCAGCCACAAAACAAACAGTATGAACCCAGGACTGGGCCAGGCACTTAAACTCTTGCCTCCCAAGGTGGAAGACCTGACTTCTAATAAAAACATCAGCCAAAAATTCACTTTGTGATCACCCTGGTCCCTTGAGGCCACCAGCATCTGAAGGTTTTGCAGGGCCAACCAAGTGCCATGCCCACCTATGGCCCAGCATAACTGAGAATGAGAGAGTCATAATCTGAATCCCAAACTTTTTACGACGGATTTATTCAGTCCTGGCTTTGGCAAAACGCCCAGTGGGTTTAATTCTAAAATCTTCATTCACACCAGTCATTCCTTGCTCTTGTAAATTCCATTATATCAAGTAAAGAGATGGATTAAGGACTAAATTACAGCCTGCATCTCTGGGCCACACCTGTCACAGGGTTGGTCCTCTTTCCAGTCATCCCATTGTACTGTCTCTGGCTACTGACTATTTGCTTGCCTGTCTTTGCTGTCTCTGACCCCCTCCTCTTTCTGCGCCTAGCCACTCTTGGTAACAGCAGGAGCAAGTGGGTGCTGTTAATGGCATTCCTGGACAACACACCCACCCTACTGCTGTGCAAGGGGGCCACAGATGTGAACGTTTTCACTGCCAGGTGTTATCCCGTATCGAAGAACTAGAGATGGACCAAACCCAGGATCTGAACACTCCTGGACTTTGGGGAAATTCTGATCTGGGTCCTGATCTGAATTATGGGGCTAATCTCCAAAGAAGGTATCAGGTGTGGCTTACTGCTGTAATGCTGAGTCACCAGTGGTAAACGACATTTAGCATTAACAGATTCATCTCTGTCTTGTTTGTTTACAGATTCCACATATTTAGGAGGCAGCAAGTTCAGGTGTATTTTCGGAAAGAAATTGCTGAAAATCATGGGCATTAAGAACAAATGCAGTAGGCAACCCACCCCTTTCCCTCCTTCTATTCTTTCTTTGTGCTTAGTAGATGGCATAATAACAACAACAACAAATTGTGATTGTTACATGCACGTATAAGATACCCATCACCGTAGTATCGTGGTGCAATTTATAAGGTGTAAAGCTCAGTGTTAACGTTTCCAAATTAAGGAGATAGTAAACACAGGGACTTATTTTTCCAAATCCTTGGGTAGAAAACTCTGCTCTTCAAGAATTTTGTAACAATATCCAGTCACAAGAGTAAAAAACAACAAATCATTTATAGTTTCTACCCAAGTCATTTTTCAAAGTACTTTCGAGGGTCTATAGATTGTGGATCCAATTTTCAAACGTGGGCATCCCCTACTGAGCCACAAATTACCACTGGGTAATTTACCATATTACCATACAAAATGGGGCATTTACTTGCCTAATTGCTGATGTGAGCATCCAAATGAAGGCACCTGCATTTGAAAACTGGGCTCAGTCCTTCTTCAGCTACCTCATATTCCCGGGAAAGGGGGAGGTTTTAATGTCTAGATTTGTGACTTCATTTAGGTTCCCACCTTTAGACAATTTAGACTATTCATTCATAGTATGGCTGAAGATCTTCCAAGTGGCCCCAGTAGATTTATTTATGGTTTGATTCAGGTTGTGATTGTTTTAGTTTGATAATCCCTCAGAATCAGACCTTCAACTGGCCTAAATCATTGGAGTTACATTTATATCAATCTTTTCCCTGATCTACTGGGAAACAGAGGATATTATTCCACAGCTGCACTGTGGCTGTGCTCCTGGTCCCAACTGAAGTCAATATCAGAATTCCCATTGACAGGATCAGGTGCTATATGAATAATGCCAAGAGACTCCAAGTTCTCAGAGAATCAGACGTCTTTGCATTTATGAGGTTGCCTGGCAGCGGGGGTTCTGGAACAATGAGTGATCAGTTTTGGAAACTTTCATGGCATCAAGGTTCTGTATCTGGTCTGTACAGAGAAGTAACTGGCAAACAGCCTTAGGTATGGTAGCTGAAATGCCAGGGCATTATTTCCCAGCGTTTTCTAATTATTCAACAAAATGATCCACCCTAGGCTATCTATTGGTACTATAATAGCACCTAGAGGCCTCTGTTGACCTCAAGACCCCATTCCACTAAGTGCTGTACAGACACATAAGAGACAGTCCCTGTTACAAAGACCTTACAGTCTAGAATGACAATACACACAGTAGAGGGGCTAAAAATCGTTATCCCCATTGTACAGATGGAGAACTGATGCACAGAGAATAAGTGACGCGCCCAGGGTCACACAGAAAATCTGTGGCAGAGGCAGGAATGGAACCTTGCTCTCCTGAGTCCTAGTCTAGTGCCTCACCCACAAGACTGTCCTTCCCAAAAGGGCCAAAAGTTAGAATTATGTCTGCTGATTGCTGGCACTAGATACGAGCCTCGTCATTCTCTCCAGAAAATCACACTGCAGCTCTTGAAGACAGGGCAGATCTCATTAGCTTTGTTCTGAAAATCATTATTATCCCCTGCCAGTTCATCAGCATCTGAGCCTTAGCATCTGAGAATCAGTAACAGAACCATGGCAAGCCCTGACCTGATTAGTTACCAGTCTGAAGCTGGCTGAACGTTTCTCATTCCCACCCACACAACTCCTATAGTCGTGTCACCGCAATTAATTCGTGCCGTTCCATTTCGTGGCTGCCTATCACTGAGAACAGGACCTCAGAGCTGTCACTTTCTGCATGCACAGCGAAATTCTATAGGCTTCAAATAGACGTGTGATCATCTGCTTCGAAGTGTGGTTAGCCTAGCTAGTAGTCAATGTCGTAATGTAGCGGCTTATTCTTCACTCCCGACCTGTGCAACACTCCCGCCAACTCTGTGGTCCTGCATTTCTGATATGAATAATTTAGTGATAGGCATTTTTATGGCCCCATCTCTATAATACCTGGGAACCTTACAAGCATTAACAAATCTGTTCTTGCAACACCTGCTAAAATAGGGAGGTGCCATTCTCCATTTTATAGCGAGGGAAACTGAGGCAGAGCGATGAAGTCACTTGTCCAAGATCATACAGGGACTTGGTGGCAAATCTAGGAATTGAACTCAGATCTCCTGAGTCCCAGCTGAGTGCTTTAACTGTAAAACCTTGCATCTACTATAACCTCTGTGAATACTGAGTAAGAGTGTTACCATAGCCCAGTGCAGATTTAGGAGAAGTTTTTCCTGTAAATCTCTGCCCTGTTCCAGTTTTTTATTTTGTTCACACACACCTGCCATCGGTTTAATATCCGATCCCTCCTCTATCTAGGGACCATGCCCTGCACTGGCCATTGAATAAACTAGGGGACTTAATAGCATTGTGCTTTTCCATTGCTAGCTTCTGCTGAGATAGAGAAGACCTCACTAACCTGGCTCAAGTCTCCCTCTTTCTAATTCTTGCAGTTGCTTCCAGTGCATCTGAAGTGGAGCTGGTGGATGAAGCCAAGTCCAAAGGGAATAAAACAAATCACAAAACAGCCCCTGAAGTAGATCAGCCGGAAGACAAGAAGCCGGAGGACCCTCAGTCGCCGGGGCCATTCTTTTACATTGGTGGTGCTAATGGGGCTGGACTGTAAGTCATTCTACTCCCCAGAGACTTCTGTGTAATTAGATTCATAGATTTTAAGGCCAGCAGGGACTATTTTGATCTTGTAGTTTGACCTCCTGCAAAGCACAGGCCTTAGACCCTCCCCTCGTTAATCTCTACAGCATCAAGCCCATAACTTCCTTTTAGCTACAGCATGTCTTTTAGAAAGACATCCAATCTTGATTTTAATACTGCAAGTGATGGAGAATCCACCCTGGCGCTTGATAGTTTGTTCCAATGGTTAATTATCCTCACTGTTTATAATCTGAGCCTCTCTCTAGTCTGAATTTGTCTTGCTTCAACTTTCAGCCATTGGATTTTGTTATACCTTTTCCTGCCAGCTTCAAGTGCTGACTACTATCAAAAATCTATTCCCCTGCAGGTATTTGATCACAGCCTACAAATCACTTCTTAATCTTCTCTTTGATAAACTAAATAGATTGAACGTCTTAAGCCTCTCGCTAGAAGACAGTTACACCCTCCCACCTCAAGTCATTTTTGTAACTTTCCAATGTGCCAGCATCCTTTTTGAATTGCAATTTTGAACCTGACACAGAACAGGAGCAAACTTTGGGGCCCTGTCCGGCTCCTTGCTACAGCTCCCTGGGCTTTTCTAATTAACTCTTTCGGTGCCACCCCACTGGGTTTACAAACACATTTCGTTTTTCCAGTGGCTACGTAGCTGTTCTTTCTTCCCCCTCATTTCTGAAGTCTTAGGCAGAGATTTCTTGCCAAGTCACCCACTACACAGAGGAACCAGGGCTCCCACAAGTACCATTTCCCTCCTAATTGAAATAGCCCCATTTGACCAGATCAGCCTTTATTAATGAAGTCTGTACCATCATCATCATCACCTCTCAAAACCCCCAGTACAGTCCCACAAGGGTACACTCTAATTAACTAGAGAGGGGAGAAGCCCCCTCTCCCCCACCTCAGGGCTTGTAGGTGTTGTTGAGTCAGCCCTCTAGGGACAACCTCAGGGAATTGAAGGACTCCGAGCTAATTAACTCTTCATTAAAAGTGGTGGCTGCTTGGCTATTTTGTGCTCCGCGCAGGGTGAGCATCTACTGCAGGAGCAAAGGCTGGCAGCGTATCCATGACAACAAAAGGGAGGATTACAAACTGAAATGGTGCGAGACCAAGAGCCGAGAGACCTATTACAACTTCAAAGAAGGTAAGAGGTCAAAGCGGTGGCTGAGAGAGTTAGGGAGGAGGAGGAGGATTTGGGTTCCCTGGCAGGGCACCTCTGCAGGAGCAATGGACGCATGAAGCCTTGGTGGAGAAGATGCCGCTGTGACTACTCAAACCCCATGGTGATGGGGGCAGTATAAAGATATAGACCCAGAACACGAGCATCACTTTGGTACTGCCATGGGTGGATTGCACTCTTATCTGTCGAGCTGCATACTCAATCCAATATTATATCCACAGAGCACCCAATGACCAAACCAGGTGATGCCCCCAGCCTTCTAGGCAGAGACAGAAAAGACACTTTCCCGAGCAGTTCTTGTGCATTAGATCCAATAAACGGTGCATTTGTGCAGTGAAATGATTGCTCTGTGCATACTCCAAGCCCAGCTATTTCTGGCTGTACTGAGAAGAGTCCCAAACTAAGCCACTCCAGGATAATAGGCGCATTTTGCATCATACTGCTTCACCTTGTGTGTAGGGACCTCCAAGTGCTTTTCAAAAGGTGGCCGTTATTACTGCTGGTGTCGCGCTAGGGAAACTGAGGCATAGAGGAGCTAAGCTGGAACTTTCTAAAATGGTGTGTGCTTTGTCCTCTGTGAAACACATGGCTGAATTTGCTCTTCATTTCACTACTCCCTCTCTGATCTACTCTTCTCTCTTGCCCGCTGCGTACGCTTCTCTCATGCCTGATCTCCACTCCCCTTGGGCATGCTGCCCAGCTACCTAGTCCTCTTCCCACCACTGGCGGCTGGTAGATCCAGGCCTACTGGTAGCTCTAGTCCCTGAGAACCTTGGTTCCTCTTGTTTAGCAGTGGCCCCTCCTCATTCCCAGCTGCACTGATGAGTTTGAACCCATGTGCTAGCAGCTGGGAAATGAAGTCAGCCTGGACTCCGCAGCCCATCAAGTGCTCTGCAAATCACAGATTGATACCACTGGCCTAGGAGACTTGCTTAAGGTGGCACGGAGGGCAACTCAGAGCTGCTGCCTTCCAGTCTCTTGCTCTTACTAAGAGACAATGCTACACCTGAATTCTTTTCAAAGCTAGTGCCATAGGGGGTGGCCTGGCAGTGCAGCTCCACCTTGAGATCAGGGGAATGTTGTCTTCTAGCATAACTTGGTTTATGTCCCCTGAGGTCAAGGGAGCTGCTGTACTTTGTGCCAGCTGAGAAACTGACCCTCAGGAAGGATGGATGCTTTAGAAGGGGGAGTATTTCACACAGGCTCGCTATCCTTAAATGGGACGTGAACGAGCAGAAAGAAAAGAAGCCCCTTTACAAGGGTTTAGATACTAAGGAGCCCTGAAAACTCTAAACCTCCATATAAAAGATCAGGCTAAGCATTCTGTGGATCTCCCTGGCCTAGAGATAAATCTAATCAGCATAACCAGGCTTCTTGGGGCCCAGCCAAACTCCCCACAGGAAGAGCATGAAACCAAGAACTCACAAAGGCCTCCTTTAGCCTGGTGCCTGATCAGATTTCACCCCAAAGAGAGGGGCTTTGTACAGCCAAAATGTAAACTAGCAGCTGGAGGGCTTTTCCCATACCCTCCCTCCTAGGAGCCCTAGGGCCAAAAAGCACCCAGCCCCTCCCTCTTAAAGTCTGGGTGCTGGGGAATTAATGCACTACAGCTGGCCCAGCCTGCTATCCCAGCAATCCCTATACTCAGGGTATGCAGCTGTGCTCATTCCTACAGGCAGGGCCAGAGTGGGTTAACTCTTTCCCTGCCAATCCATGGGCAGGGTCTGGGCATGCCACTGCAGTTACAGTGGGGACATGCCAGCTCTTTGGCCAGATTATGCCATTAAAGCAGAGGATGTGGGAGGGGGTCAAACTGCAGGGGGAAGCCTTTGCAGGCTAGAATTCCTCCTGGCCCCTGGACAGCCGTTCCACCAGTCTTTGACAGGGGCAGAGTGCCTGTTCTGGGATGACACATCTCTGCTGGCAGATGCATGGATAAAAGAGCAGGAGACACTGTGCTACCTTCACCCTGGCCCTCCTCACTTGCACCCCAGTCCAGCACGCTGCCTGCATTATCTTGTCATCCTATGGATGTCCCCTGAAGGGTGGTACCGGGGAGGAAGGGAGGGGACAGGAAAGCTCCTTCCCCACCCACACAGGACCAGAGACAATCTGGCCCTGTGTATATAACAGTATCACCATTGCACTGTAAGTGGCAGGCCGGGTGGCTGCTACTGTGGCAAAGCAAACTCACAGAGGTGCTGTGAGGGAGAAGGAGTGTGTGTGGTCTGTCCCTTGTGGTTTCAGGGCAGATATCAGCTCCTCGGCAAGCCGTTTAGCAGATGGGGAATTTTACTCTGCAGGCAGGATTTACCTCCACGTCCCAGCCCGGGCTGTGTGGCCCATGAAGGATATGTTTTGTTTTCTAATGCAGGTGAACAGCTTCTCTACCAGATCCCCAACAATAAGGTCCTCACTACTAAGATTGGCCTTTTGGGCAACCTGAGGGAGTATGAGCGGGTGATGAACAAGATCAGCAAGAACTTGAATGCCAAGTAAGGACTGCACATCCTTTTGGGCATTACACAGCCAGAATATAGAAACCCGTGTCACTTGGGAGAGGTACCATATAAAGGAGAAGTTGGATAGATGATCACCTCATTGATGGGATGAGCAATCATCTGGTAGAGACGGGCTTGTGAGACCCATCATGGAAATCCTTGGTTTCTCCACCCTGTGATTAAAACTGATCTCTGATTAAGCTCTGATGCAACTCCACCCTCTGCTTTGATCTTAGAACTTTTCAGAATCATTAAGCTAGCCAACCAATTCTGTTTGTATAGCTCCACTAATGATGGACAAAGCAAAGATTGTTTTAAGAAGCCATCGTATGCCACCATATTTAACTTTGGCTTCACTAGATATCACACTAACTCATGCAGAGTCTCATATCAATTAACCCAACATGGTACAGCACAATCAGCTCTGGGGACACCAGGCTTTCTCTTCTTTTCTAAAGTCTTGTACGCTCTTCTTTCCTCTCCTCCATCCGCTCATCTTTTGGCCTCATGTTTTGATCCAAAGCCCACTGGGAGTTAATGGAAGTCTTTCCACTGATTTCAGTGGATTCTGGAGCATGCCCTTGGTGGCTGATCAGAGTGAAGTAGCTTTTCTCCAGTACTCAGCTGTAGTTAAGTTCAATGGTCCATGTTTTCTGCTTCAACCTTCTAAAGATCTTAGTCTTCACTTCAAATGATCTAAGCTGAGGTGGATGCTGAGTGCTACATTTTTAGTAGGCTTTAACTTGGTCCATAGTTTTTTGGGGTTCAGTTTTACTCCTCCAACTAACTGTGCCAGCATTTTTGTGTCTTCACTGGCATTAATATTGGGTTGTAGTCACCCACCTATTCTGTGGGTTTAATCTCTTTGGTTATTTTGAGTATGAAAGAAGAGGTATAAAAGCCATGGCGGTGGGGGGTGGGGGGTTGATTTTTTTTTTTTTTTTACTTCTTGAAGGAGTAAATTAGAGAAAAGAATCCATCTTTTATTTATGCCTGGGACTGTGGAAATGCCTGATCCCCAAAGGTACCAGTTGTAATGAATCCCCCCGTGAAAGACGAGGTGGGAACTCCTAAAGCTCTAGAGCATTTTGTAAATATCAGACACAGCACATGACCACCTCTGCTGCAGACTTATCTGTACCGCAAACGACCTCTGCCATGGTTATCTGAGGTCCTGTCTGTTAGTTTGCAGCAAACCTAGTGTGCAAAGGACATCATCAAGGCCAACAGAAATTCTGTCGAGATTAAGGAAATATTTGGCCATGTCTTAGCATATATTCTCCAGAATTCCCTCCTGGGACTTTTTCCATTATTCAGATTTGGAGAAGAAGCTCTAGTTTTGCCCAAATCCTTGTCTACCTCTGATAAACAGTCAATATTGATTTACAAGCTGCTGCATGTCCCAAAGTCCCGAAGAGCTTGATGCAATATTATAAGGGATGCGCTCAAGACCCAGAAGTCAGACCCAGATTTGAACTTTCCCAAAAGTTGGAGCCTGGGGTTGAGACTCAGGCTCGCCTCTAGAGGTGACCAAGAAAAAAATAATTATTGTGAGTAAAAGGCAGCCTTCCCCAATGGAAATAAAAGAGTGCAGGGGAAAAGACAAGGGGAAAAAAATCCATAACCCAAGTCTACAGTAAGATGTGCCCTGCTTCCCCCACCTCTTGTCTGATGAGAACTCAAAAAGGGCTGTATGGCTCAGGAAAGGTTTTTTTGGCTTATTGTCGGTTCTCCCACAGGGTACTGAAGATGGAAGACTTCTTCCCAGAATCCTTTCGGCTGGACATAAAAGATGAGAGAGAAGCTTTCTTTGAACTTTACAAAGGTGACTGGCCTTTGCATGTTAGCGGCCAATGATGAGGTCAAGTGTTCTGGGAGAAACATTGTTTTTTAAATGGCTTAGTGATCCCAAAGTAATTATGAAAAAGCAATGAGGGGCTTCCCTGCCCCCCTTTGCTCCCCAGTACCTGCCCACTCCTTCAAGTACCCCAGAAATCCCTGGTGTGTTAGCAAGGTGCCTATGGCTTCTCTGACCTGCCCAAGAATCAATCATGCTACAGCTCTCAGCAGCCCTTTCAGCCTCTCTTCTGGAATATCAGTAGGGCTAGAGAATGAACAGTAAATGTCCTGACTCCCCAGGAATATCAGCAACATGTGGGATATTCATCTAGACCCGAATACTGCTGACAGGTGGGCTACTCAGAGAACGTGACTCGCTCGTCCCCAGTTTCTCTGACACGAAGCCCAAATATGCCCCTTCAACATTCAGATGGTTTTGATTGGCCCAAAAGTTCCCCACCCCACTGTCTCTAGCCAGCTGTCAGCTGCCTTATAGGTATCTCCTTGCACAACATCCCCGCCTCCAAGCTGTCCAAACCCTGGAGACAGATTCTTGTCTTGGGCAGTGTCAGAAAGAGGCTCCCGCCAACTTTCTCCCTTCAGCGGTTCCCTTGGCCATCATCACTAGACATCATCACCAGCACTTTTGTTTGCCCGCTCACTTCTCCAACACACCCGCAAAAGCATCCTGGAGGCCAGCTGCAAATGCACTTGAAGGCCCCATCATTCAGGAGGCGGAAACAGAGTCCAGTCTCCAAAGCGAATGATGTATGGAGGAAACTGATACCGCTGAACAAAGCCTTCCCAGCTGTTGGCAGTGCCGTTTCCTCGACATTCTCAGCTGCTGCACGCGCAGCAGACACTACTGAATTTGGGACTTGAACTCAGACCCCTGCAGAGTAAGCGATTACCTGCCATCAGGCTGCCCCCATGTAACCTCAAAGGAGCTGATATATCCTGGCACTGAGCTGTTACAGTAAACCAGGATCCATATATTGACTAGTTATCATAGTAGAGCTGAGACCAACCGATAAAACCCAGCTCCAGATCTTAAATGACACCAGTGCTTGGGAGTGTTCAGATCTTGTGTTAACCCCAGGCCCTTCTTTATTTGTGAGATACGATATTTAAATATATATTCAAATGAGCATGTTTCAGCACCCATTAATTGAGCACGTTGGTGTCTTGGGATAACATGCTTTAGACCAGTGGTCCCCCGACTTGTTCCGCTGCTTGTGCAGGGAAAGCCCCTGGTGGGCCGGGCCGGTTTGTTTACCTGCCGCGTCTGCAGGTTCGGCCCATCGCGGCTCACAGTGGCCGCGGTTCGCTGCTCCAGGCCAATGGGAGCTGCTGGAAGTGGCGGCCAGTACATCCCTCAGTCCGTGCCACTTCCAGCAGCTCCCATTGGCCTGGAGCAGCGAACCACGGCCATTGGGAGCCGCCAGTACGTCCCTCGGCCCGCACCGCTTTCAGCAACTCCCATTGGCCTGGAGCAGCGAACCGCGGCCACTGGGAGCCGCCAGTACGTCCCTCGGTCCACGCCGCTTCCAGCAGCTCCCATTGGCCTGGAGCAGCGAACCACGGCCATTGGGAGCCGCCAGTACGTCTCTCGGCCCGCACCGCTTTCAGCAGCTCCCATTGGCCTGGAGCAGCGAACCGCGGCCACTGGGAGCCTCCAGTACGTCCCTCGGCCCGCACCGCTTCCAGCAGCTCCCATTGGCCTGGAGCAGCGAACCGCAGCCACTGGGAGCCGCCAGTACATCCCTCGGTCCACGCCGCTTCCAGCAGCTCCCATTGGCCTGGAGCAGCGAACCACGGCCATTGGGAGCCGCCAGTACGTCCCTCGGCCCGCACCGCTTTCAGCAACTCCCATTGGCCTGGAGCAGCGAACCGCGGCCACTGGGAGCCGCCAGTACGTCCCTCGGTCCACGCCGCTTCCAGCAGCTCCCATTGGCCTGGAGCAGCGAACCACGGCCATTGGGAGCCGCCAGTACGTCTCTCGGCCCGCACCGCTTCCAGCAGCTCCCATTGGCCTGGAGCAGCGAACCGCGGCCATTGGGAGCCGCCAGTACGTCCCTCGGCCCGCACCGCTTTCAGCAACTCCCATTGGCCTGGAGCAGCGAACCGCGGCCACTGGGAGCCGCCAGTACGTCCCTCGGTCCACGCCGCTTCCAGCAGCTCCCATTGGCCTGGAGCAGCGAACCACGGCCATTGGGAGCCGCCAGTACGTCCCTCGGCCCGCACCGCTTCCAGCAGCTCCCATTGGCCTGGAGCAGCGAACCACGGCCATTGGGAGCCGCCAGTACGTCTCTCGGCCCGCACCGCTTTCAGCAGCTCCCATTGGCCTGGAGCAGCGAACCACGGCCATTGGGAGCCGCCAGTACGTCTCTCGGCCCGCACCGCTTTCAGCAGCTCCCATTGGCCTGGAGCAGCGAACCGCGGCCACTGGGAGCCTCCAGTACGTCCCTCGGCCCGCACCGCTTCCAGCAGCTCCCATTGGCCTGGAGCAGCGAACCGCAGCCACTGGGAGCCGCCAGTATGTCCCTCGGTCCATGCCGCTTCCAGCAGCTCCCATTGGCCTGGAGCAGCGAACCGCGGCCACTGGGAGCTGCGATCGGCCGAACCTGTGGACGCGGCAGGTAAACAAACCAGCCTGGCCCGCAAGGGGCTTTCCCTGCACAAGCGGTGGAACAAGTCTGGGAACCACTGCTTTAGGGAATGTACAGTACCCATAACTATGCTGTAATCTTGTCTGCAGACACACAGATTTGGATCTGCAAACCCACCTGCTCCAACCAAGGACGAGGAATTTTCCTGCTTAAAAATCAAGCAGGTGTCCACGCGCTTCAGGCCAAGCTCCAGAGCATCAAAGAAGATCCTCTGTACAAGAAGGTGCCGTACAAAGCTCCCCAGGCAAGAATAGTGCAAAGGTAGAGAATGCAGCAGGTGGGCACTCCATTGCAACCATTTGCAATCCAGCTAGTGCTGGTGACAAAGGGGAAGAAGGGTGTTCCCGTGATGTTGAGGCAGAATTGCAAGCTGGAAGAGCTGGGTTCCCCTCCTGAATCTGCCACAGACATGCTCTGTGAACTCGAGTAAATTGCTTTGCTTCACTTCATTTCTCTTAGCCAAATCCAGAGCCCCTTGCTCATTTCCCACTCAGACCTTTATAAGGGAAACTCCCTCTGACTTCAGCTTGGAAACTGAAAAAGAACTGGGTCTGGCACTCTCCACCCCTGTGTCATCCAGTCCCCTGAAGGTCAGTGTTTCTGAAAGCAGCTACCTGAGCACTGAAATATTTGAGATCACTTCTATGGGTCTGATCCAGTGCTCCAAGAATTCAGTGGGAAGGTGCCAGCTGACCTCCATGGGCACTCAGTCAGACCTTATTGACCTTAATAACTTGAATCCCTTCACAGATGTTTGATGGCTCACACCATCTTTTCTCAGTGGCCTCAGATTCACTGTGTTTTGTGGGTAGAGGGCTATTTCTCAGCTGAGCCTGTTTCAACACTTTCATGTCTGACATTTGGAGATAGATCATCACCATCAAACAGGAGATTTGAGATGATCTTTGTCTGGCAATGTAAGAATGACTTCCAAAGGCCAAATGCTATGGATTCATACATGACAAAAAGCCTTGTAGAGAGCCATTTGAATTAGGTATTATCCCAGCTTGTGACACCATGCCAAGATTTCACACACCATACAGCTGCAGCATCTGTTCCACCCATTCTATGCCTTGCTTCCTATATATCTGTTGTAGTCTGCCTGGAAGCTGTGAGCTTCTTGACCTCAAACAGGAACTGCTATTGTAGATACTCATGGCCGATAGTCAAAGGAGACACATACTTTCTTTGTAAGAACTTCATAGCTAACTACATTTTTTTAAGCCAAAGCCCAGAGAGTCTCTGGCTACCAGATGTTACTGCTGTTTCCTTCTGATGTCTCTGCAAGTGTCATACTCCAGGGCAGTGCAATAACACCATATAGCTTTCTTTTGTAGAGCATCTCTCTTATCAGCTGCATCCCAGAATGCTTTGCAGAGTTGAATAACACAGCCGTGGCAGAAGGAGAGTGAAGTTAGACTAGCAGAAGCAAGGGAGAAAGTTTTCAGCTGAGATTTGAAAAGTGATGGAAAGCTGATGAGGTGGACAGGTGCAAGAAGGAACACAAATAAGGAGCTGTGGAGGAGCAAGCTCTTCCCCAGAACAGGTCTAGTCTCTGTGTACGGACATAAGGACCTAAATAAAGAGATCCCAGTCCACTAACTAACCACATACAAACAGCAACCACCATTCAGCAAGGTGTGAGTTAGATTTCCAGCGATCAGTACAGTGAAACCCATACAAGAGGCCCTTACTTGGGTAATCTCCCATTCTAAGGCAGTGCTCCAAACTGTCCCCAGAAATAAAGGGGGGGTGTTTCAAGAGCACTGAGCAGTGGCTTAGCACCTATGTTCCCACAGAAGTCAATGGGTGTCATTTTAATAGGAGCAGAAACAAATCCAACCCTGAGAGCCTGTGAAAATCCACACCCATAGTACACAACTCAGTCCCCTCTTTATTAGACACATCCTTATCCAACCAATATTTGTTGGTCTCTTGAGTGGTCACATAAGACAAGGTTCATTCCATTTTGCAGGTGGAGCTTGAGAATTATTGTTATTATTATTAATTATTTGCATTACCATAGCTCTTATAAGCCCTAGTCTTGGCCCTGGACTCCATTGTGCTAGGCACAGTACAAACACGGAACAAAATATGACTCCTGCCACAAAGAATCCAGACTGGGTATGTGCTCAGACGGATCCAGATAAGAGTTCTTCACTGCATAAACTTTCTACTGACTCGCCCTCTGTCCTTAGGCAACTCACTAAACTGCTCTCAGTTCCCCATCTTTGAAATAAGAATAGGAAATACTCAGGTCCCAAGTGAGAGCTGGGTTGATTAATTCATTGATTTTTCTAAAGTGCCTTGAACTTCGTGAATGAGATGCACTACAGACATGCAAAGTGTTGTCATTATTTATGTAATGAGCTGTAATTCACAGACACCCCTCCTGGCTTTCATGGGACAGCCTGGATTCTAAGTGGTTGTTTGGTTCAGTAATCTTGAAGCTAGGCTTCCAGTACACTTCAAGCAACCCAATGACCAATACTATATTATCATGATCAAGTGTGATCAAGGTGTGACTTGCCACATGGCATGCCAACATTATAGTGCGATATACTAAGGGCATGACAAATTTATCATAGTGTGACATTAGCATGATCCATCATGGTGCTGTTTACATCACCCCACCATGCCAGTGGGTCACAACGCAGACATTCTGATATGACAACTTAGCAATTTTATCCCAGAAGGTCAAGAACACAAAACTCCAAACTTCCCAGTCAACTCAAGCAATTAGTCCATTTTATCCTTGTCAGACTATTACGATAAATCTCTCTTCACAAGGAAGGTGTTAGCCGGTCTAGTTGGGAAGGACAGGAGAGTCTTGTAAGAGGGCAAGTCTGAACTGCCAGCCGTTCTGTGGTAGGACAGGTCTGGGTATGCAGTAGCTTGCACATAGAAGCAGAGGAATTGATAGCCTGGATCAAACCCAAGGTCCATTTGTCCGGTATTCTGTTTCCAACAGTGACCAATACCACATGATTCAGAGGACGCTGTAAGAACCTTGCAGTAGCACATGTGGGGTAATCTGCCCCCCACATTAGGTCTCATTCTCATATAGTCTGACCGCCTGGACAGCTCAGATCCCAGAAGCTCACCCACCCTTTCCTGTAACAGACCTATGACTTCTGGCTCAGTTACTGAAGTCCTCAAATCTTGATTTATAGACTTCAAGTTACAGAGAACCCATTATTTTACTCTAGTTCAAACCAGTGCATGATTGGTGCCCCCACATGGTGCAGAGAAAAGTCCTCTGCCAACCTGACCTGAGGGCAAATTCTTTCCTGACCCCAAAACCTGATCTCCAATAGCGAGAGACTGGGTTAAGGATGAGGTTTATCATCCTGTCCAAAAATGTTGTTAGTCTTAACTGTTAGAACTCTGGGTATTCTTGTTATCCACATAAATGTCCACTCCCCTTTGGTGAGAAGGGACGGCATACTGCTCCTAAATGATATCACTCTGTGATGGGTTCTTTGTATTCAAATGCAAACTCTGTATACTCTCCAGTAAATATTAGTCACTCTTTAATTCCCTCCCACTCTACAAATGTGGCATACGCTTTTATTCCTTTAATGTTCAAATGCTCAGCTTCTCTTCCTGCCATTTCACTTTGCGTCCTAACAGTGCCCTCTCCTGTCAGTGTCCACAAAGAAATGTTGGGTTAGACCATAAGATGAATGAATGGGTTTGTTTTGTGGTGTGTAATGAGACTATAGCATTTTTAAACCAACTAGAAAACTCCGCATGACCTGGAGAACTGTGCTGCCAATGGGGAGGGGCAGGGCAAGCTAATTTATCTGAATGTGTCAAGAAATTTAATCTTTCTCTTTCTACCTTCTGCAATATGACAGGTTGCAGATTAGCAGCTGTGTTAGTGTGTATCCGCAAAAAGAAAAGGAGGACTTGTGGCACCTTAGAGACTAACCAATTTATTTGAGCATAAGCTTTCGTGAGCTACAGCTCACTTCATTGAATGCATTCAGTGGAAAATACAGTTTCCACTGAATGCATCTGATGAAGTGAGCTGTAGCTCAAGAAAGCTCATGCTCAAATAAATTTGTTAGTCTCTAAGGTGCCACAAATACTCACTCCTTTTCTTTTTACCTTCTGCAATGTGTCCCTTGTTTTCAGGCAGAAAAGAAACTCTCCAGTACTACATGCTGCCCGAAATTCTCCTTCTGAGAACAGCAGAAGTGGGGGATGGAAGGGGGAGGCCTAGCCCTTTATTCTGGCTATATTAATTCCATTGAGCAGCTGATTCAGTGGTCTGTCCTGAATATAATTCATAGATTTTGTGGCCAGAAGGGACAGTTGTCTAGTCTGCCCTCCTATATAGCACAAGCCATAGAACTGTCCCAAAATAATTCCTAGAACAGATATTATAGAAGAAACATCCCATCTTGATTTAAAATCTTCCAGTGATTCTGAATCCATCACAACCCTTGATAAATTGTCCCAACAATTATTCTCACTGTTAAAAATGTATGCCTTATTTCCAGTCTCAATTTGACTAGCTTCAACTTTCAGCCATTGGATCGTGTCATGCCTTTCTCTGTTAGACAGAAGAGCTCATTATTAAATATTTGTTCCCCATGTAGATATTTATAGACTGTAATCAAGTCACCCCTCTTCTCTGTTAAGCTAAATAGACCGAGCTTTTTGAATCTATCACTATAAGGCATGTTTTCTAATCCTTTAATCATTCTCGGGGCTCTTCTCTGAACCCTTTCCAGTGGGAGATAGACATGTAAATACTTTATTGAATCTGGGCCTTAGTTTTTAATGGGTCAGCATCTCTCAAGATTTGTCCCAGGGTAACTATAATGTTAGCACTGCTGTGTGCCTTAGTTGTTTGGGTAACTCATTGAGAGCCAGAGTTTATAGCAACATGGTCACTTCCATGGTAGGACTGAACTGTGATGTCGCTATCAACGAATGTTAAAGTCACTGCTAAAAGCAATCAGAGCTGGGGGACATGAATAGGATGAGAGTTGAAGTGTTGTCTGTTATAGAAAATGACTTTCTATAGTTGCCCCCTTAACTTTTTTAACCAACCTGCTCTATTTACAAGTTAAAAGATAGGTGTTTTTCTAACTGCCTACCTCGCAAACTCAACCTCACAGCTAAAAGTCTAGAGGGTTTCTTTCTAGCTCAAATCTGGTCAGCCTACTTGACAAGTCTGTTGATGACGCATGAGCTAGAAAAGAATCTAGGTCACTCGCACTGTCGTGGCACAACACAGTCGAGAGGTGTTAAAGTGCTAATATACTTTAGTCCGTAAAGTCAGCAGCTCTGATATGACTCTGAATACACACGCAAGCCATAGATCTGATGAGTGAAATGATGCCACTTTAACATGGTTGCTTTTCAGAGCAGAACTACACTTTAAGGGACAGAGAGAGACAAGGTGGGTGAGGTGGTATGTTTTATAGAACTGACTTCTGTTGGTCGAAAGCTTGTCTCTCTCACCAACAGAATTTAGTTGGTCCAACCAAAGATATTACCTCACCCACCTTGTCTCTTTAATATTCTGGGGCTGACATGGCTACAACTATACTGCATACTTTAAGACACATCGTTATTTACACACAGAGGGACCCGCATCTGCCCTCCTCACTCAAACCGCTCTCGCATTTGACTCCACTGGGAGTTTTGCCTGAGCGCGGATGATTAGATCGGGCCAAAATGTCAACAGAGGTGAGGGGAAGGGAAATATAGGACAAGAAAGTAGCCGTTTAGTGGGTCATTTGGTTTTGTTCATCAGCTTTCAGCTTCTGTTAAACTTAATCTTTTTGGGTAGCCTCTCCCTCCCATTGATCTAAATCCGTACTTATGGAGTAAAGTGATCAGAGGCTGATCCTGTGTCAACTGAAATCAACGGCAATGCTCCTAGTGACTTCCAAGGGCACAGGAGTGAGCCATTAACTCCCCATGCTACAGCCCTTCATGTCCTTTCTTGATGTCACATCTTGCACTTTCACTCTGGCAGGTATATCGAAAAGCCTCTGCTCCTAGAGGGGAAGAAGTTTGATGTCCGTTCTTACCTCCTCATTGCCTGCACGGTGCCTTACGTAGTATTTTTCGGCCAAGGCTATGTCCGACTTACCTGCACCCACTATGATGCCACTTCTGATGACCTCACTGCTCATCTGACCAATCAGGTAAGCTGAAAATATATCCATCTTTCCACCCTCTGTGATCTGATTGGATGGTGCCAGGAGGTCCCCTTTGTGCCCATAGACCAGTAAAATGATGGACTAGAGATGTCACTATTAGCAAGTGGGGAAGTTGATTTAGGTGCATTCTGGGAGGCAGTTCTGACAGAGATGGGACTCCCAAAAGCAGGGTGCCTTGAGAGGCTACTGATGTGGTTCATGAGTATGTGACCCTTGCACTTTGGCTGGTATGGGAGTGATTGGATCAGGATCCCAAATGTATTATGGCCAAATGGACAGTGTACTGGATTTGGATTCTGTTCTCTGCCACTGATCTGCTGTGTGATCTTAGGTGAGACAGTTCCCCTCTCTGGGTCTCTTTTCCCTTAGTTTGTCTTGCGTACGCAGATCGTAAGGTCTTTGGGACAGAGACAATATATCCCTTGACGGATCTGGGGCCTCGGTCGCTGGTGCTACCATAATTCAAATAAATAATAATCATGCAGCATGCAAACATGTCTTTAATAAAGCATGCCTCTTGCTAGCTCTTGGAATTAAACCTTGATCTTTGCCAGCTTTGCTACCTCCAAGTGAGACCCTTGCACTGGGCCCTGTTATCTGCCAAACGCCCAGCCCACCCTCTCTCCCGCTAGTAACAGCCCCTAAGGGGGGCAGAAGCTTCCTGTGAATGGGGAGGCAGAGGGAGAGGAGGGGGAACAAGGCAAGCTACCGAGACTCTTGGGGAAGGGGAGGAATCAGATCCAGGCTGTGAAGGGGCATCCCGGTAGGTCCTACGGCCATTCCTATGGCATTTCGAGAGCAGCTGATGCCCAGTACCCTGTGTTCCCCCGCCCTTCTTGGTGATTGGCACCCTGACCTCTGCCCAGGTTTTGGTGCCCTCTCCTGTCTCCCACCTGCCCTGGCGGTTGGGGCACTTACTGCCCATCCCCCCAGGGTGTCTGTGCAAGGACCCATGGCAGCTAGAAGGCGGGACCTGGGCTGGGCCAGGGAGTCCTACTTGCTCCCCGGTGGCTGGCCTAGTCTCACGTGCTGTGGTGGCTGCTCCAGTCCCTCCTCCAGGTCTTGCTCTCCTCTGCCCCCGCTTCCCTCCCATGCTTGTGGGGCCCGAAATACAGCTGGATGCTGCTCAAACCCCCACAATGTATTGTGAGGGTGCAAACCAGTGGGTGGGGTGGAGACATTGATCCACCACCCCCAATATTTCCAAACACACCTGCCCACCCCCCCAGTTCCACGGCCCCATGCGATCCCCCTGCTCAACATATACCAAGCAGGGGACCAAAGTCCACCAGAGGTTTTGCGTCACACGAGGCCCACATCAGCTAGGGCTGACCCCTGCGGTAGAGAATAAATGGGCACTTAGGAAAGAAACCACAGGGAAGAAAAGCGTTTCGCCTGTAATGCATGTGCTCCCTCCAGTGGAATGGTGTGTTCAGGCGAGCCTGGGAGATCTCCCCACCTGGCTCTTTGGCTTTGTTTCTTGCAGGAGTTTTATTGTTATTGCAGAAGGGTAGCTCAGGACACGTATTATAGCCACTTTCTGCAATATATGCTGTTATCAACTTGTTTTCCTGGAACAGAGTTGTTTGCTCAGCTCGAGGGCTGTGCACAGGGGATTTCAAGTGCTCAGGTGAGACCCTCTGGCACAACCGACATCAAACAAGGGACAGGTGTTTATTAGCAGAGCATAAATTACCTAGAAACCTGTCGGGAAGAGGGGGAAAGGTAACTCACCTGAGCAGCTGGCAACGTGGAGGACTTTTTTTCAAACTACACTTGATTCTGTCCTTCCTCCCCCGTGCCAGGAAGGCAGCCATTTTTCTCTTGTATGTTTCAAATGTCAAGCAGAACCATTTTCCACAGCGCACCTCTACGAAAACGCCCTGCAGTTGGATAACAAGGTAGCTTGCTCCCCTTGCTGCAGGGAACTTTGCTTTGCTAAACACCAGCACTGTTTTGGCTTAAATGCACAATCATCTCTAGCTTGACACAGAAAGTATAGTGTCAAAGCTTTGTTCCAAATGTATTTATCTGTAAATCTACACAGAGCCGATGACTAATTTGGCATCCTGTTTCAACGATTAATTAATTATTAATTCTTATTGTATGTGTTGTTTGTATTACCCTAGTACCTAGGAGCCATAGTAATGGACTGGGACCCCACTGTGCCAGGCACTGTACAAACACAGAACAAAAAGCCAGTCCCTCTCTCAAAGAGCCTACAGTCTATGGATGGGACAAATTCATATCTGATTTCGGTCCATTGAAGTACATGAACCAACATTAGCACATTTGGTCCACTTTTGTTTGCAGATGGACTCAAACCAAAACCCTGATTCATGTTTGAAATTCTGGCCCAGATCCCAATTTTGCTGCTGGTGCCTGTCTTAGTTTTGGATTTTACCTTCCTCTAATCCCAGCTAAGGACACATCTGGGGGAGCCGAGGTCTTGCACCTAGGACAAACGCTCCCTTTCTCCCACGCCACCTCATTAATACACCCCTGCCAGCCAGTCAGTGGCTTTCCGTCCCACGAGTCAGGCAACAGCTCATCAACAGAGAGGGGCTGATTTTGTTTCACAAGCAAGCACAAGGGAATGTGAAAATGGATCCTGAAACCTTGGAAAGAAAGCTACTGTTGTGTCTGTTCCCATCGACAACCCTTCCCCCCCCCCGCCCTTTTTTTTAAGAGCTTTGCCATGTTTTATAAACCAGCTTTTAAAGGGTCTCTCAGCCCAAATCAAATTTGTAGTTATTGAGCCAGACCCTCGGCTGGTGTAAACCAGTGGACCCCATGGAAATGATTGGAGCGCCACTGATTTACACCAACTGAGGATTTGTCCCATTATTTTTTACAAACTTGTCTTTCTCCTTTAGGCTGACCAGACAGCAAGTGTGAAAAATCGGGACAGAGGATGGGGGGGTAATAGGAGCCTATATAAGAAAAAGCCCCAAATATTGGGACTGTCCCTATAAAATCGGGACATCTGGTCACCCTATTTTCCTTTGACAAGGTGAAGTTTGTTCCATCCAGGGCTGGTCCTTGTGAGGCGCTGCTGAGGGTGCTCAGCACCTCACAGGATCAGGCCCTCTGTTTTCAAGGGGCACGTGCTGGCAGGAGCCAGTATGCACTTATCTTATGAGGACAGGTGGGAGTGGGAAGACAAAGGCTCAACAAGTGATAGGCCTCATTTGCCTCCTGCCCCGGCCAGGGGACAGTGATTTAAACTGAAACCAGGATGAGACGCAGACAGCGCCACTAATCAGAAGTTTTGCAGCTTAGCAGCAATTGCATGGCAGATATGTTTGCAATCCTGCCCAGCTGTTGCATAAGGAGAGGGGATTTATCTCTCACTGGCGAATGCAAACACCCAGGGCTTGATAAGGCTCCACCTTACCCAAGGATTAATGAGACAGCGGAATTGAGACTTCTTCTCCCTGATTTCCTCTAGAGATACACACATGTGCATGTTTCCCAGGCGCTCTCTCTCTCTCGCAGCTTCCCTTCCCAGCAGAGAGACACTCTCCGGAAGTGGGTTTATTCCTGGTTGTGTGGGGGAGTATTACACTGGCTGGGAGCATGGCCTCGTCCTGCCTGTCGCATGGCGAGCCGGGGGGCTGTGTGTTCACAAAGAGAAATGCCTTCCTAAAAATGCCTGACGCTGCTTTAACACAGTTGCTGGGTAATGGGGGCTGCTGTAAGCATGCATCACAGGCTGCCTGCCCCTAAAGTGATATCATCTAGGCAGCAGCCAGTGGAACGGGAAGGAAAAGGATAATATAGAGCAGGGCACTGGGAGTCTGGACTCCCAGTCCCAGGGTCTGATTCTCAGTGAGTCCATTCCAGGCCTTGGGCAGGGAATGGGGAGGGGGGTTAATGTAGTTTTAAGCCACCTTTGGGGCATTCTCTATGTTCTGGGGCCATACAGGGGCCTGCCCCCCGATGAGGCTGTTTCTCATGGGTCTGCATGAGGCCCTGGGAAGCCGAGAATAGCTGCAGTACAGTGCCATGGTCCCAGCGGGCCTCCAATCCAACCCTTAGTCCCGGGGCTGCAAGCAGGGCTGGGGTGGAGCACTGGGGGGGACTGGGGAGAGGCTTGTGTAGCGAGCGTTCTCAGGGGGATGTTTATGCCCACTTCAAGCAGCATCATGGGGCTTTAATGCAACTGAGAATCAGGCCTCTGGACTCTGTTCCCAGCTCCGTCACTGACTCGCTGTGTGTCACTTCACCTCCAGGCTGGGAAGCAAATGGACTTTCATGCTTGGCTATGAGGCGCTTTCTAGCAGGTCCTCTGTGCACTGCGACTGCTAGCTAAGACTCTGGGTGGGCTCAGACTATCTTTGTGTCCACACTGCACCCCTAGTTCTGATTGCATCCGGGCTGCCTGAAACTTGTGCATTCAGGGATTGATCCTTCGAGGCACTGAGCACCCTTAACACCCACTGACTTCAATGGACATTGAGGGTACTCAGCACCTCACAGGAGGACTTAGTAACATTCTGCAGGATCAAGCGTTAGGACTCTAGGTCTGATCTCACCCACCCTCATATTTCCCATGGTGTCAGTGAGCTCACTCATCTTAGCAATTCAAGGGGCTGACCTGCACCCTGGCCTCCAAGAGGCCAATGGGAATTGTGGGTACCCAGCACCTTCCCGAGCAGGGTCCCAAAGCAAAACATGAGGTAAACAAGTCTGGAACTTCCAGCTGGGAATTCTGACATGGGAGCCAGAGCCCTAAAGCCATCAGAGCTAAACCCTCTGAGCAAGGGTGCTTGGGAAGAACAGACTGGCCACAACTCCTAGCCCAGAGCGTTCCTTCTGCAGTTCTCACTTGGATCCACTTGTTTTCCCATCTCTTGGGCCAGGTGGCAACTCAGAACCTATGGTTTGAGTCTGGTTTCCTTATGACCATTCCTCTCTTCCCCTCCCCATTCCTCATTGCAGGGAGGGGGAAATCTAAGCCTTTTAACTAACCATCCCTTCGCTTTCTCCATCCGCCCTTCCCCCCCAGTACATGCAGAAGAAAAACCCCCTGTACAGTCAGCTGAAGGAGGAGACGGTGTGGCGGATGGAGCGCTTTAACAGCTACGTTAATGATAAATTCAGGCAAGCCAAGGGCCTCCCCAAGGACTGGGTCTTCACCGTGTTCACTGTGAGTGTATGGGGAGCCTATGTGCGTGCGCGGTGTTAATTAGGATTCCTGGAACAGGAGGGAGGGCAAATCTGCTTGCTTCTCAGATGCCTGAGGGGAAACAGAGGGGCATCAAGTAGGGGAAGGTATTGGCAACACCATAGTAACCGTTTACCAGCAGATGCTGAATGCGGCAGCATTTTACTGTTAAAAACCACCCTAAAAATGTGCATCAGAATCTACTGGAGTCTTTCATCTTGTTCATGTCAATGTAGGTTTTATTTTTACATCACACTTTGAGGTGACTTGTCATGAAAGAGGGCGATGGGCAGCAATTACCTGGAGCAGTGCTCTCGTGTTATCCATGCTTTCAATCCAATGCCACGGTTCTACAGTGAAAAGTCAAGGGGCGTCAAAGAGATGTGTAGATTGACAGGACTCAAGCCGAAGTGTGACTGCACTTTTGAAGGCCTTTGTATAAGCCCATTCATTTATGGCCTGATCCCAATCACATACACTCTGTTCTTGCAGTGGGATGCTCAGATTGTGGCTGGATAACCCCTCCTGTCATGAAGAGTGGAGCAGACCTAAAAGGCTTGATTTCCACCCCGCACTCCCATCTTGCACAGGCCAAGAGGGGAAGAAAGTTAGGGACGGAGTCTCTGGGGCCATCCAGTTCATCAGCCTGACCCTGATGATGCAGTAAGGTTCCACGCAGCTTGAAACATACGCTGTGGATGGAAATGAAGGGAGCAGAGCTCAGAAAGGACAAGGGCTGTTAAGCTTTGTTGTGGTTCTGCTGTTGTTTAAAACGACACCCAAAGGAAATTAAATGCTAAAAACCTTAAGATAGCATTAGGTTTTTCACTCAAACCTTAGGGAACCAGCTAGGAAGCAACTCGGACTAAGTTTGCCAAAAGTTTCACTACGGTTCTGAAATCTTTCCACCAGCCTGGGTTCAGGTTATTGGACAGAAACCATAAAACACAATCATTTCAGCTCAAAACCAAGCAAAACCTGGCAGTGTCTGCTCCATTTTGCCCTATGTTTTTGGCTTCCTGAACCCGCACCTCAGAGCACAAAACTCAGGGAGTCTGTGAATCGTCAACTGCCACTTTTGTCCCCAAGTCTGGTTGTCCCTTTTAGAAGAGTAAATGAAGAAGTATTTCTCGGAAGTTTGTAAACACTTGTTCTGAGTGAGAAGCCAGGCTCAGTTCCATGGTGCAGTCAGTGTGATAGCACCATGGAGTAGCTAGGTTCAAAAGAAGCCCTCAAGGAGGAAGTCAGAGAGATGGGTGAAGGTTGAATATTATGCAAGGACCCCTTTTATCTGGTAAGCAGTATTTTTCCTCAAGCTTCCTACCAGAGAAGGTGTACAGTGGGTGGCTGTCTGCTTGAAGATGGGAAGGCTTGTGAGGAAGTGTTGTTCACAAGCCAACAGGGTCCAGGGGTCTTATGATCTCAGCTGGAATGGCTCCAGTGTCTGCCTAATATGAGAAAATCCACACTGGAGATAGTGGGTGTCTCTGGAAAAAACACTTACATGGGAAAATCCTGCCCTGAGTTGTGGATTTTGTGCCCCATTTCACATGTGATTTGGCTCTCAAATCCTCTCATTTTACAAACCTGGGAAACCATCTCTATAGTGACAGGGAAGGGTAAAGTTTGCTGGGCCGGTTGGTTGCATCGCAACTAAGATGCTGTGCTCCTGTGTGTTTGGACTGACCCTAAGAGGCCGTTATCGTGTGTCTTTCAGAAGAGAATGCAGCAGATCATGTTGCAATGCTTCCTGGCTGTCAAATCCAAGCTGGAATGTAAACTGGGCTACTTTGATCTCATTGGCTGTGATTTCTTGATTGACGAAGACTTTAAGGTATTTAGCAAAATCTTGTTCCCTTCATGCATGCAGCCGCTTCTGAGAAGGAAGAAGCCAAATGTTTAACAGCGCAGAGCAGCCCTTCCATAAGAGTTTAGGGTGGGAAGTGAATACTTTATCCAGTTAAAACTGTGATTGGAATTTGGGCAGGAATGTGGATTTAATAGCGAAAAATATCAAGGGATCTTTAGTGACCAGAAGCCCCCGGTCTCAATTTTACATCGCCTCTGAAAGATGGCGGGCCGGATACTCAGCTTGTATAAGTCAATGCATCTGCCTTGACTTCAAAGGAACTATCCTGATTTACACCAGCTGAGTATCTAGCATTGAAACTCCAACAACACAGAGACCCTTTCAAGGCTATGCTGGGGCACTGGCTCGTTACTGATCATCAAATTACCAGCAGAACTTTCTAGATGTTCCTTGTAGGTTTTTCATCCATGTACTGATCCATCCCAATCCAACTTAGCTTGTGAGAACTGATAGAATCACAGAATAAAACGGTAAATTGGGAAGTACAGACAGAGAAAGAAAGCTAGAAGAGAGGGGAAGGACTGGCTACAACCATCACGTTGCCTCAAAGCCCTATAGAACCACCTGGCCTGGACACAACAGAAAGCTATCTGGTTTACTTTGCTTTTGTAGACCTGTTGCTAATGTAGAAGCTAACTCAAACATATTCCAGCAAACCCTACTACAGAATGGCAGTCATGTATGCAGCACAGGGCATGGTGCCCACACAATAGTGTCCTTTGTGCAGGAAATCTATGGCAAGAGAGAGTTAATGGCAAAGACACAGAAACTGGCACGTCTCAAATTTCAGTGACAACTGTCTTTTTGCAATGTTGGCATGCAAAGCCCTGGCTGTGTAAACCTGATATAGAAAGGGAGATCCAATGTCACTCTAGTCTGGCAATCCCTCTGTGGTTAATTAAAAGCGTTAGCTCCACTTCAGTGAAAACATGGCCCCTGGAGACTATTACGTCTCTATGTATTTTGTATATGGACGGATAAACAGATCGGTTACTTTAGAATGGTTTGATCTATAACCGTGGTGGGGATTTCAGTGCTGAGAAACTGGAGACCCAGCAGTGCTGAGCAGGTTTGGAAGTCTGTTAAAATGGGGAAAGGGAGTAAAGCAGGACTATATGTCTGTATTTGTGTATTGCAGGCTATTCCTTGTTCTCTTGTCCTGTAGGGAGACAATGAACCTGATTCTCTGTTCATGTACACCACTGTCAATTAGAAAAAACTTCACTGAAGTCAGTGGAGATACCTCAGGGTAGAACTGGTAGAAGAGAGAGGAGACTCAGGACCAGTGCCTTTAACCCAGTGTTAATGGTCTGTTGAAGTTTGTACGAATACCATGGTTGCTGGGGTGATTGGGTAGTTCCTGGCTGGGCTTCCTGTTGTGTAGGGATCTGCACCCATAAGACACAATGGGCCTGGTTCTCCTCTTCGCCATACACCAGAGACTTCAGTGGCATCTGATTCACATCAGAGTAAATGAGGTGCCTGAATGTGCGGTGTTCTGCCCCAGAGCAGGGCTCCCCTTCTAAAGGGGCAAGGCTGTGATGTTCAAGTTTCTCATGTTCCAAGGGCCCACAGGCATTGGAGTGGCTGTAAAAGGGGGTGGAGGGACAGGCTGGAGGGCTGAAGGGCTTGATAGTGGCAGGCATCACCTTGGAGTTCTGTTACGTCTTCAGCTCCAGTCCAGGATGAAAGGGATTGAAAGGTGTTGCCACCTGATGGATTTCCAATGGCCTAGATGATACAAACCGGGGTGTGTGTATGTGTGTCTTTAGGACAGTGCAGCGTGTCCCCTTGGTTGTCAGTCTAAGCTGGGAAGCCAAGGGCTAACCGGGTCGCACGGATGGAGCTGTTCCCTCACACCAGGAACTCCCTCCGGAATGAGGAATGTAGGTGGGACAGGGGGAAGCTTGCATCAACGATGCTTGTGCTGAGGTGTGCTATAGATCCAGGTGGTCTCCCCCAGAGCCGAGCATCCAGCGCCAAACTCACATACACACAGTTAAAGGAGTGAATTGACGGGAGGGAAAGTGCTGGTAGAAAGGGCTAATATTAGCTTTCTCCCATCTATGTCCTTCCTTCCTCCTTGTTCCAAATGCCTAGACACCCCTGAATCAGTCCCCAGTAGGGCTCCAGGGTCCTGCATTTGGCTGGCGCAGTCTTTGAAAGGCATTTCTGTCCCAGAGCATGGTCTGCAGCACATTGGTTGCAGCGTGCATGCAAACAGGGCCCGTGGAAAGGACCCACAACCCCTCTGCAGCACCGACCACTCTTGTCTCAGCCGCAAGGAGGAGGGCATGGGGGCACAGTGCTTGTTGAGCACAGCTGTTCTGCCTCCTCGAGTAGTTTTGCCAAGACCCAGGGCTTAGGGGGAGTTCATTTAAATGGTCTCCAGTCAGGGAAGCAGTTGACAGGAAGGATTGCATCAGCCAGGCAGAAGGGCTGCTCTCCTCAAGGGCCGCTGAGGCGTGTGGCTCTTTTAGTAGCAATAAAGGGATTCAGCCAGCCAGCCACGGGAGAGCAGACTCCAGCTTCGCCTGCCAATTTGTGAAAGCCAAACACGTTGGGGATAAAGGGCCAAAATCACCCCTGCGGTGAGCAGGTGCAGTTCCATTCATTTCAATGGTACTGCTGCCCACTCGCTCCTGGGATCATTGGGTCCTTGGAGTGGTGCTCCAGAGAGATAGATGGTTCCAGGCCAATTTCAGGAGCTCAGGATAAAACCTGCTTTACAGCTTCCGTCTTCAGGGGTGGGGGGAATCTGCCAGCTAACTTTGTGACCTTTGGCAGCACTAATTGGTTCCCTTGTGGGGAGTTCAGCAGAGACTGAAGGCCCCTCTCAATACTCCAGTGCGCTCAGGATTTCAGCCTCATCCACAGTGTAACATGAGACCAGGCCTCTTTAGTATTATTATTAATCAGCTGCAGTGCGGTGATTGTGCATCAGGACCCCATCACGGCGAGGTGCTGTACAAACATGGACCAAAAAGATAGTCCCTGCCCCACAGAGCTCTGGGCTTGGGACCAGACTCAGAACCAGCCCTGCAAAGCTGCTTCTGAACTGGGGATTCACATGCAAAATAAGCACAAATCTCTGCCCCCCCAGGACCGCAAAGGGATGAAGGAGTTTGTGTCTGAGGTTGCAGCTGTAGCCGGTATCTTCTTAATTAGTTATGGAGGCTAAATCTTTTAAATGTTACTTTCCTGGCAAGAACGCACGCTCCAAGGTAACCCACACAGATCACTCTGTGAGTGTTAGTGTGTATAAGCACATGCATTCCCCCACCCCGCACGGTGTATGCGTTGATGGAACCATATTTACTCCACAACTCGTTTCAAAGGCAACACAAGAGACAACACAGAGCAAGCTCAGGGGGGCGCCAAGAGCAGCAGAATAACCACTACCCCTTGTAGCTTTTGTAAGCGCTGCCTTTCCTTGACAAAGCCACTGGCTAAAAGACGCAACATGGCAGGAGTTTTACGTGCCACGGGAAATCTAAACTGCCTGAGGGAGAGTAAATGGCATCACCCAACAGGTATGCCCTGCAGAGACTAGAGAACAGGACTGGAGGAAAACAGTATGGAAGCACAAATTCCCTTGTTTATGTCCAGAGAGTAAAAAGATAATTTGGTTATTTTATTTTTAAGCATTACCTTTGTTTGGTGTTGGGATTTTGCTTCTTCTGCAGTTCATAGGATTAAATAGTTCTTTAGATCTTCAAGGCACTGTATCAACATTAACTAATTCATCTTCACAACACCCTTCCTAGGTTGGTAAGTTGCAGTGTTCCTATTTTGTACATAAGGAAACAGACACAGAAGTCAGAAAGTTAAACTAACAAACACCCCCTTCCCACCCACCACCCATCCAGGCACCAAAACAAATACCCAGATTTTCAAACAAGCTGAGCAGAGGGGGTGCTAGGCCCGTTTGAAAATCTCAGTGGAGGTGGGGTCTGTTGGGGGCCGAGTGCATCTGAACATCTGACCCTTATTTAGGTGGCTAAATGCAAGCTGAGCTTTTTTGAAAATCTGTCCCCGAGAGGCCAAGGGTGTGTAGGCCCCTGAAAATGCAGCTAGGCGTCTAATGGGATTCTCAAGAGCACCTAGCGCTAGCTCACATCGATTTCAATGGGAATTAGGCGCCTACGTTGCTTAGGTGCATTTGAAAAGCCCACTAGGCACCTATTTACATCTTTAGGCACCTAAAAATCCCTTTGCAAAACTGGCCCTAAATGAGTTGTCCAGAACCACAAAGAAAACCAGTTTCAGAGAGAGGCAGAACTCAGAAACTCATGGATTCTGGCCAAGCACTCAGACCCCCACCTGGCTTTTCTTATGAACAAGCTAAGTTGAGGCACCATTAGAACAAAACAAAAGGGAATAATGCAGCTTTCACTCCAGTTCTATACATCTCAAAGGTCTTAAAGCTATGGGACAAATAACGGAGGCCTGGTTTGGATCTCATTGGCGCTGGCGAAGAGCAGGAGTATTTCCACTGAAGTCAGTAGAGTGTGACACTTGGTGTGCGTGAGAATAAACCCATGTATATCATAGGTTGCGAACAGGTGCATCAAATGCAGCCGTAATTACATGCCCAGCAATAAATTCCATGTGCGCTTGAATATTAGAGTCCACTGGGAGATGGGACACCAGCACTATCCCCTATTATTTTCAGAGACCCCCAAAAAAATCTTTACTTTCCACTTGGCCAGCTGCTACAATTAAGCAGTGCACAAAGGACCACACAGTTTATGGGACGTCACTTCGCAAGGTCAAAATTCTTGGGGAAAAGAATCAAACTCTCACCCAAACTTGCATTTCTTCTGAGCCCCAAAGCTCAGACCCCTGAAGCAGTAGGAGTTGTGGGTGCAGAAGGAACACAGACTCGGGTCCTTTGGTAGCTGTTATCTGCAAAGTAACACGGAACAAATTCTAGCCACAGGCGCTCAGAGGCTACAATGATGAGAGCTGTATATGAACCCGAACAGAACAGAAAAAAGATTAAGTAGCTGATAATAAAAGGTATTTGTCAAATGCTGACTGTATCTAGTGCCATTTAAAGAACGAATGAAGGCATGGGCCCAGCCTTGAGGAGCTTGCAGTTTATCAGCCACCTTTCATAGAAAGCTTGCAGTTCATCAGCCACCTTTTCATAAAAAGCCAGGAGAGGAGGGATGGTCCAGTGGTTATGGACTCAGGAGCCCAGGGTTCAATTCACTGATCTGTAGAGGTTTGGTTTCCTGCCTGACCTTGGGAAAGTCATTTTGTCTCTCTGTCCATCTGCAAAGCGGGAATAAAAGTACATCCCTACATCACAGGGTTGTTGTGAGGATGAATACATTGAAAACATATGAGAGACTCAGAAGCTATACCAGTGGTTCTCAACTTATTTTCCATTGTGGGTCATACAGGCAGCTCTCTCTGTGTTAGGTGGGCCACATCCACACAATATATATACTGCCTGTATGGCCCTGAGGATGTTACATGGGCCGCAGCTGTGTGCTGATTGGGCCACAAGCAGCCCACAGGCCACGGGTTGAGAACTACTGAGCTATACTGATGCGGGCCATATAAGATAGGTAGCATGGACAGCTTTGCTCCTTCTGTTTGTCTGTTTCACTTGAAAGCATGAAAGGGAAACAAGAAACTAATCCAGACATTTCATAGAATGATAGACTATCGGGGTTGGAAGGGACCTCAGAAGGTCATCTAGTCCAACCCCCTGCTAAAGCAGGACCAATCCCCAATTTTTGCCCCATCCCTAAATGGCCCCCTCTAGGATTGAACTCACAACCCTGGGTTTAGTAGGCCAGTGCTCAAACCACTGAGCTATCCCTCCCCCCCTGTAAAGGTTCATCTGTCAGTACAAAATCTTATGATCTTGTATTTGCGGGGCGCTGAGCAAAGTTTTCAAAGATGGGAAAAAATATTTGCCAGAAGCTATCAATGGAGTTTCAGTGCCCTCTTGTGGTACCAGTAAAACATTTCCATTTCAATGAGAGCTGGCTTTGCTTTCGTTTCTACTCTTCTGAAGGAGACAATCCACATTTCAAAGCCCCTTTTGTGTCTTTTCATTTTCCAGAACAAACTGAGAATTCAGAGTTTTATTTTTCCTCTCAGTAAAAGAGGGGGAGAGGTGAAGGTAAAATTACGGCATCAACCCTGCCTAATTCAAGTGATTTATTTCTAGGGGAAGGCAGGAACACTTATTGAGGAAGACACACTGGCTGCTTCTAATGATGGGCTCTTTCTCCACAGCATTTCAACAACAGAGCACTAGTCAGTCCTAGGAAAACGACGTGCGTAAGCACCCTTTTCTGCCTCCCCGCAAATGGCTGAATGCTCTGAATCTCCCGGCAAGTTCTCAGCATGAGTTGGAGAACCTGTGCTGGAAGCAGAGGCTGAATAGAGGGGTTTAGCTCACTGGGCTTTACATTTGTTGGGGTTTTAATAGAACCGTGCACAACTCAGTTGCTTTGTTTTGTAAAGATTTGTGTGAGCGTTTGCTCTGGTTTCACCACTGCTGTGTCTTACTTGCACCCTTGGATTTGAAAGAGCCTGACAAGTCAAAGGAAACTAAGCTGAATTTAACCCAGACATGCAAAGTCAATGTTTCACATGGTTTTCAGCTGAAACCGAAACTTGGCCCTAGTCTTGCTCAGAACTCAAGCCCTGGAATCAAGGCCCTGGGTCCATTTGAAACCAACCCCTCACTGGGCTTAAACTTGATCTCAGGCTCACTTGAAATCAGGCTTGTCAAAGCTTCACCCCTAACTACCCACACAACTTTGCCACAGGTTCATTCCAAACTCATTTGACAGATGTTATGGAAGCACTATATAAAAAAGACCTAGGTATAGATACTCATGTATATGTAGATAGTTAATATAAAGAGTACAAAATAATATGTAGGGTTTCACTAACTTAGTAAGCTCAGTAAAGCTGGTGTAGATAAGCCCTGCAAATGGCTACCTCTTAAATCTTATGACAGATTCATGAATTTCAGCAAACCTCACAAGTGTCTGTTTTTTAATTAAACCACAAGCTTGGTGAACCGTCACCTGACTGCAGGGCTCGTTATGAAAGTTTTGCGCAGCGCTAGTCAGATCACAGTCAGACCGGAGATGTGGTTAGCCCCTTGCTTATGTTTTGGAATGTGTTGACTTGATTTCATGCCGCCTATTCTCATGCTCATGAATCAGCATCAGCACAAACTGTGGGGGAATAAATGTAGCTTTCAGGCTCTTGTCTATGCTCATCTCTTTTTAGGTCTGGCTCCTGGAGATGAACGCAAACCCTGCGTTACACACCAACTGTGCAGTGCTGCAGGACATCATCCCCACTGTGGTCAATGGGACTCTGGGTAAGTAAAGAGCCCTGCAATCCAGGCCTAAGCTTCCCCAATGCTCTCCATGAGACATGTCCACCTGGAGCAAAGGCACAACAACATGGCTTTGGGCATTATACAGAATAGGAGTCAAGTCAGGGTCTCTTTGCATAAGGGTTTTCATGGATCTCAAACTCTGGATGGGGTCTAATGCCCATTGCAATCAATAGACAGACCTGCTGGCAAAACTGGTGTGGGCCCCTTTGTGCACTAAGGCTGGGACTCTCAAAAGCACTTATGGGACTTAGTCCTATTGACTTTCAGTGGGACTTGTGCTTTTGAAAATCCTACCCTGAGACTGCTTAGGAATATTGCTGTTTGTAGCCACCTGCTCATTCAGGGCAGAACATGTTTCTGAAGATGTTTTCGCTTACTTTTATGTAAAATGTGTGGGCTACATTTTTATAAACAGTCCTTCAAATTGTACCCGTACGTTCCTGCAAGTGCAGCTTTCACATGCATTCTTTTGCAGGCACAGGAATTAGCAACATGCATGCACAGTCTATCCGACTTGGGCATTTATATGGCTCCCATTAGCATAGTATCTTTAATGTATTTATCCTCACAGCAGCCCTGTAAGGTAGGGCAATGCTATTGTCCCCCTTTCACAGATGGGGGACTGAGGCACAGAGGAACTTGTGAGTTGCACAAGAGGTTTGTGACAGAGCAGGAATTAAAGCTGAGTCTCCCACAGCCCGCGCTAGCATTCTAGCCACTGCACCACCCTTCTGTTCTCAGCGTACATTTATGCATGCTGAGCGAACACTTTGCTGCCTGTGTGAGCTATTTGCACACACACACACATGCAATTTGCACATGACAAATCAACTTTATACAGACAGCATTATAGATGTTTTCTGCAGTCTGGTGTGTAACATGGGAAGTGCGTGTGTTTGTGCAAGATGGGTTAGTAGTGTCCTGACTGTGCTTCCTTTCATAGATATGACTGTTGTGTGTAGTGGGTGTTATGCTGGGGTAGTTAGTCATGTCCTGACTGTGTGTCCTTTGGGTGACTTAGCTGTGTTTTGTGTGGTGTGCAGTGTAGTTTGGGATGCATGTGCGTGTGTAGAGGTGTTTAGCCATGTTATGATTATGTCTTCTCTCTGTGTGTGTGTGTAGAGGTGTTTAGCCATGTCATGACTATGTTTTCTGTCACAGATTTGGCTCTTGAGATTTTCAACAAGAGCTTGAAAGGCCAGAGGATTTTGCCTTTGCAGACACAGTGTCATTTTGTGCTGCTCCATAACGGGGGTACGTCTGAAGCTGGACTGAGACCCTCAAAGACCAGGAACGCCCTGGGTATCTCTAGGAACCAAAGGTCACTGACGGAAAGCACCAGCCACCTCGCTCGGCATCCTCCCAAAGCATCAGAGAAGCCTCCAAAGAAACCAAGTGGTCCTGGAGAAAACACCATCTCCACTCCTCAGAAGGTTTCCCAGAAAACTGTCTTAAATATGCCCCAGGTGCAGAACACTGATATACGCAGCGCCTACGCCTGCCATCCTTTCAAACCCACAGTCCAAAGAGGCCAGGTGAGCGGTGCTTGCAGCCAGTACATTATCAAGCCTGTGGTAGTCTCAGAGGAAGGTAGCCTGGCAAAGCTCAGCACAGACGATGGCTCAGAGAAGGACACGGCCAGCACTATTGTTCCCACAGCTGCTGCTTCAAAAGAGACCGCCTATGGCATGTGGTTACAGCAGACCTTTGGGATTAAATCTCCCACATCCCCTAAAGAAGACCTGGCCTTCACCAGCTCCCAGATGGTCTTTCTGCACCTCCACTCCAAGGTCTCAGGTGGCCTGCCTTGCTGGGAAGGCCACTCCAAGTCACTCTACCAACCCCCGATCCACCCCACAGCCCAGGAAACACCATTGATCAATGACAGCAAAGCAGCGGCTGCATCCCAGTGCACCGAGCCACCTCCAGACGATCAGAAAAAGGTGTCCCATCGCGGGTCTTAGACTGAGATCACTGTGTGTTGAATACATGATGCTTTCCCATGAGGAACATAAAAAAAAACACATTCTATGTATCTGTGACGTATCTAAGCATTTTTTGGAAACGGTCACTGACTTTTAAAAGCTATTTTGTTATTTTAGAAGAAAGAGAGAGATGATTGTGCAATACACTGGCTACTGACCACCAATGTAACACCCCCCCGCCACCATCAATCCAGTTCACTCCCCTCCTCCTGCACACAGCTGTCAATTTAGAAAGACCATTGCACTTTGTTTTTTGTTTTTTTAAATCATAGCCTTATCCTGTAAATCTATGGAATGAGACTGAAACCACAGAGTGTGATGTCCTCTTCCAGAGTGTTTCTTTTAATGGCAGCTGAGCAGACTCAGTTATACCCACGTATGCCATTGTGTGTCCTGTGCAATTATGTATGTAATGTGCACTCCTAATCATGTCTTATTCCAGATATATGCGCACGTGTTATTGTTTATGCACCATGCACTCATGTGCTAGGGATCTATTATTCACAATTCTATTCGCATGATCGTATAGAGCCATGGGTCTCAACCTATTTACCATTGTGGGCTGCAGATGCAGCGCTCTGTGTTTAGTCAGGCCACATTGACACAATATCTATACTACCTGCATGGCCCTGAGGATGTCACATGGGCCGCAGCTATGTGCTGTTTGGGCCGCAAGTGGCCCACAGGCTGCGGGTTGAGAACCACTGGTATAGAGGTCTGGTGTCCCTAGCCTCTGTTTGCCAGCTGGGCATGGGCGACAGGGGATGGATCACTTGGTGATTCTCTGTTCTGTTCATTCCCTCTGGGCCACCTTGCATTGGCCACTGTCAGGAGACAGGATACTGGGCTAGATGGACCATTGGTCTGACCCAGTCTGGCCTTTCTTATGTTCTTCTGTCAGTTAAACGAGTGAGATTTCCCAGCCCTCTCTTGCATGGTCTGCGGAGAGATGGTCAATGGCATAATACTTTCTGTAGTGGTACACGCCACTTCCGCCTGGGATGAATCATTCCCCCCATCTTGCTGCACTTTGTTCAGCCTCTCCCCCAGCTACAAGGAGCCACCCTCTTCTCTGGACACCACACAGTGGCAGGGAACGAGGCACAGGTCCTCCAGCTCTGACCACTCAGAGGTGTGGTCTTTTCCAAGCCCCTTTTTTGCTCTGCAGAAGGGTCAGCGGGAGGTCCCCACGCAACAAACTAGTCCCAAGTGAGTCACCTCCATGATGCTTGGAACCGTAGCAGCTCGAAGACAGGACTTCCGAACAGCATTCCTGTTTGCATTGAAACATGAGCGGGCCAGTGTGTAAAATCCTGCCTGTATGCATTTAATAATCCTACTTAAATAGCATTGTATGAACCTGAACAGAGCCGCACAACGCCCCTTCCCCCCCATACGTGCTTCGCGTGCAGTAAGCCCCCATTTTATAGAGATGTGATGCCTCCCTATCACCATGTAAAAAACACCTTCACCACCCCACCCACATAGCCCTGGCCAGAGCAGGAATCGTTCCAAATGATGTGCGAGGCTGGAGGGCGAAGGAGACCTAATGTCCCAGGTTGTTCCTGATCATCTCATCCTACCATAGCGTGTCATTCAGGGCTCGTGAGCCTCCTCTTCCCTGGCTCTCAGCACTCAATAATTTCCCTTCCAGGGCACATGCCCGGATCTGTGTGAGCATAAAGTGATCCCATTACCAGACCCTGCACTTTCCCAACCGCCATGTGTGGCTCCCTCCAATCCCAGCACATCCCCAGTAAATCACAGGTAAGCCCCTCGTGTCATCGGCAGAGGGCACAGGACCCACCCTTTGTGTTCTCCTCTCCGATCTAGTGGCAGTGAGTCTTGCAAAGCGTCTCTGCACAAGGTGCTCGCGCAGAGGGAGGGAATTTCCTTGGCTTCTCCCGCCCCATACAAACCAACCACTGTTTGCAGCCCTCATTCTTTTCTGAGCATGGTGAAGCCAGACGCGGAAAGCCAGTGCTCTGCTAGCTCCAGCTGAGCTGAGGCAGCCGTCTGTCTTTAGAACCATCAGACATCTCAGAGGTTGCGGCATGAGCTTCCCTGGCTATTCCAGAGCCAGCCTGCCTCTCCAGCGGTGCTTAAATCACTAGTGTGGACAAGGTGCCAGCAGTGACCTTCTTGCCTGGGCCTGCTCTGAGCCACTGTGGTTAAAACACCCACAGCTGGTCTACAGTACCGGACCCACTGGTGGACCTAAAGAAAGGCTCGTACGGCCCCCCTGAGTAGCAAGGGCCTTGCAGTGGGGGCCAGGGCTAATGCAAACATTCATTTCCCCTGGACCAAGGATTTTTTTTCTGCTGATAACTGGCCTGGCCCAAATCAAATATCTTGAGCTAAATTCCTCTCTGGTGTGTTTCCATAGAACTCAATGGAGTTACATCATGGAGGAATGTGTCACTTTGGTTGCTGATGGTTTTATTGCTTGAAAATCCCTGATGGGTTATGGCCACAGATCACTTACACTGGGGGATAGAGGTAGGCAAAACACCTAAAACTGGGGACCTGAGCTCCTTTGAATGTAGAGACTGAGGGCTATTGGATTTGGAGATCCCCATCCAAGGTTGGATCCTAAACCAGAAGCAACCTGCCTTCTGGTTCTGATTTGGATGAAGCCAAACTCTTGGAAGAAGAGGCTTTTCCCATGAGATTTTGGCCCAAGATGGCAGAAATCTTGCTAAAACCAACCAGCTCACATGGCTTCAGCTCATGAGATTTCACCTCCTTCAGTTCCCAACCTTCACCCCAGCCTTGATCTGGAACCAAACTCTCAGTTTTGCTGGCGGTGAGGGCTGAGTATAGACTGATCTTCCCCAGTGAATACCACTGGGCTAATTAATGCAAATCAGAGCAGTCCTGATTCCACATACTGCAGCAATGTCACTGTACACTGCAGGGTTCTTCAGTTTCGCTGGCATAAGGCTGTTATAAAGGGACTGTGTGCACCCTTGGCCCACCCAGCGATGCTTGACGCTCCAGTCAGCCGCAGGGGAACATTTCTCATGCAGGAAGTGTTGTGAAACTCAGCAGCGAGCACCGGGTGCTGTTTTCAGAGAGTGGGGAGGAGTCAGACATACAGTTTGCTGCTCTGTGGGATGGTGACACCACCTCAGAGCATCACTAGACAGCCCTCCACAGCTGCTTCCAGCCCTTTCAGTTCTGTTTGTGCCTGTGCATTAAAAAAAAACAAAACCACCCCCCATATGTGTTAACCCTTTCATGTCCATGAGATGCAGGACATGAGGTACATCTAACAAAGTAGATTACTGCTCCGGCTGCCAGTGAAGCCTGACCAAAACCCAGCTCCTCTCCTAAGATCCCCCAAACTTTGGGGACGTTCAGATCCTGGTCCAAATTTTACAGCTGACTCTCTGCCTCTAAAATGGGCCAAACCAAATCCCAGATCCTCGCGCTCCTGAGCATTGAGGATGTTCAGATTTGGGTAAGAACTTCACAGCTCTGCTTAGAACCCTGCTTAGAACCCTGAGCCCAATGGCTCATCCTCAGTATCCCAAGAGGGAGGACAAGGATCAAGTCAGTTCAGTTCCCATCTCTACCTAGGGAGGTGGTGGAATCTCCATCCTTCGAGGTTATTAAGGCCCGGATTGACAAAGCCCTGGCTGGGATGATTTAGTTGGGGCTGGTCCTGCTTTGAGCAGGGGGTTGGACTAGATGACCTCCTGAGGTTTTGTCCAACCCAAATCTTCTATGATTCTCTCTCCTTTTCCCCCTTCCTTCAGCAGCTCCTCTTTCCCTTTCCTCTTCCTCTCCCTTCACTGTCTTGAAAGAGCCCCCTCTTGCATTGCCCACCAATCCCTCAGGTACTAGGAGAGTCACTATCTGCCTGGCCAGCATTCAAATAAAACCAAACCCTTTGTTGTATAGAATCCCAGAAATACAAAGAGGAAAAGGGCCAATATTCAGGCCCATCTTCCCCACCCACCCTGGCCCTGCACAGCCCCATTCTCAGTCCAGTTTCAAATAGTCTCCCACACTCCTCTAGGGAGACGCTTCCATACCAAGCCCTGTGGCAGAGCAATGTCCCATTCCCATCGTCTGCGCTGTCTACACAGACTGTTCAGAGCCCTTCCATGGCTAAGCACCCGCCCTAGAATTTACTTACATGGCTCGTCCCACCACCTTACTCATCCATACATCAACTGTACCAGTTGCTCTTCAGCCCTTTGCTGAGGAGAGGAGAGGGAAGAGATCTCTCCACCCAGAGATCCATCTTGGTTCTGCCTCTGTTTGCCAGCACCTCCTTCCCATGCCTTCTTCTACCCTCCGCGCTAGTGGGCTAATTAGTTCTTTAGTCCTCCCCCAGCCCATTCTGATGCACTAATTAGGCATAGTCAGGGCCACTTGGGCGGGCGGGTGGTGGTCGGGGAATAATTGGTGTTTACGTGAGCAGTTGGCTCAGTTGTTGGTTCCTAGCACCCTGCCACAGCCTCGCTAGTTGGAAATTGTCCCCAGATCCTCCCTTTCATCACGTGATTCCTAGTTGTACCCCCAGGCTTGCCACGCTGCTGGGGCTGCTGCGCTCGGCATCCTCCGGCTGTGTATTAAAGGTCGCTTTCATCTTTTATTTTGGTTGGGTTTTACAGTCAAACTGTCACATTTGCTTATCTCCCCCCTCAATTTCTTTAGCCGGAAGCTGTGACGCTGGGGGATGGGAGAGGAAAGGTTTTCAGACCAACAGGAAACACTTTTACATCTCAGATGCTGCTGCCTCTACCCCAAGCATATTCTTAATGAGCAAGTAAGCGGATGGGCACGGCCCTCTCTCCTCCCGCCATCTGCGCTGTCTCCTCATGCTTACGGACCGTTTGTTAGGGACAAGGTCGGCACGTCAGCCTGCGATTTCGGACTTGACCCCGGGGGCTGAAGCGGCTAAGGGCAGGTGGCTGGCCTGGGGGAGCTGGTGAGAAGAGATGGGGTGCTGTAGCATGAGCGCCCGGCGAGCTGCGTCGGCAGGGGCATGCCAGGATGAGATGGAGCTGCTGGAAATAGGTGGCAGCAGGTAGGCAGCGTGTCTTTGAATCTGGGCGTTCGGAAGGGGCCAGGTGGCCTTGCTGGATACACAGAGGTTACCTTCCAGCTAGAGCCCGCTGGAATACTCCTAGCAATCAAGCAGTTAAAAGCTGAAATGCCCATGTCAGAACTGAGTCTCCTGCCTGAACATGACATTAACGGTCCTGTCCGTGTCACAACCTAGCGAAACCCCATAGGATAAGTGAATAAAGGAACCTCTCCTATTCATCTTCCGTTTCCCATCCCTTCCTCTCCCACGACAGAAAATGGTCCATTTCAGAACCTCAGAGTGAAGGCTCCCTCCATCTCAGGGACCCCGTGACCACGACAGAGACAGGAGGTGTGAGTATAAGCAGAACCTCACAAGCCAAGAGTCACACCTAGAGTCAGGTAGGAGAGTCCGGGCCTGTTTATTTCAAGGGGGCATGGTGTCATCATCACCACTTAGGCTTTTCCACTCCAGTAAGGTGCCTGACACCATTACATGGATAAGCCCTGAGCCCCAAACAGCGATGAACGGTTCTCACTATCTCAGGGTGTGGGGAGGACTTTTCCCCTCCAGTTTTACACAGTCATACGAATCCACACATTGTTTCTTATAGAACCTGAGGCTAGCTGAAGAGGAAGATTTTCAGGGGAGGATCAGAGAGCTGAACCCACAGGTGAGTCTAACGCCATTATGATTTGTGTCAGGGTAGCTCCTAGAGGCCACAGACAGGGTCAGATGCTGGGCGCTGTTCCCAGGAGCACCTCACAATGCTCTTCACCCCATTGTACACAGAGACATCTCACGGTAGGTGAATGGCAGGCGCTGGGAGCTGAATCCAGGTCTCCTGAGTCTCAGTTCAATCCAAGACCATCCCTTCTGCTCTGAACCTTACATCCAAACACCTGAGCAATGTCAAAGAGTTTGCACCTAGATTCCATGGGTTCCACCTGCCGTTTCCATATGTGTTTCAGGATACTTCCCACCAGGCTAATAAAGAGATATTGTTTTTGCTTCCAGGCAGAAGTGTTGTGGGGGAGAACACAGGAGGAACTAAGGAACTTCCTATTCACACAGCCCATCACTGGCTGGGAAGGGAGGAGCATCCACTCTCTTGGGGAAATAGTATGGTCCTCGCTGGTTCTTATGCGCAGCTGTCACATGGAGGTAACCATCTCATCCTATCTGCACCTTCTGTCTCTTTAGCAAGGGATTTCCCAAATGCACAGGGGGAAGGGAGGGGAAAGCAATGTATTTTTAAATGGTAGGAGGAGAAAGACTGGGGTAATTTGGTCCTCGGGCCCACAACAGGATCTGCTATCATGTTATTGTGGAAAACAGATCCTGTCAAATTAACTTGATATCTTTTTTTTTTTTTATAAGCTTACAAGTTTGGTTGATGAAAGTATTATGTTGATGTAATATACTTAGACTCCTGCAAGGCATTTGACCTTGTACTGCAAGACCTTGTGATTAAAAATCTAGAACCATATAAAATTAACATGGCCCACATTAAATGGATTAAAAACTGACTAATTGATAGATCTGAAAATGTAATTATAAATGGGGAATTGTCATTGTGCAGGTCTGTTTTTAGTGGGGACCCACAGGGCTAGGTTCTTGGCCCTACGCTATTTATCATTATTTATCAGTGACCTGGAATAAAACATAAAATTATCACTGATATAGTATGCAGATGACACAAAAATTGGGGAAGTGGTAAAAAATGAAGAGCACAGGTCACTGATTTAGAGTGTTCCAGATCACATGGTAAAGTGGGGCCAGCAAATAATATGCATTTTAATATGGCTAAATATAAATGTATATATCTGGAAACAAAGAATGTCGGCCATACTTACAGAATGGGGGACTCTATCCTGAGCAGCAGTGACTCTGAAAAAGATTTAGGTGTCATGGTGGATAGTCAACTGAACATGAACTTCCAATGCAATGCTGTGGCCAAAAGAGCTAATGGGATCCTGGGATGCCTAAGCAGGGGAATCTCAAGTAAGAGAAAAGAGGTTATTTCACCTCTATATTTGGCACTGGTGCGACTGTTGCTGGAATTCTGTGTCCCGTTTTGGTGACTACAATTCAAGAAGGATGATGATAAATAGGAGAGGGTTCAGAGAAGAGCCATGAGAATGAGTAAAGGACTAGAAAACTTGCCTTATAGTGACAAACTCAAAGAGCTCAATCTATTTATCTTAAAAAAGAGAAGATTAAGGGGTGACTTGATGACAATCTATAAGTACCTACATGGGGAACAAATATTTAATCACGAGTTCTTCAATCTAGCAGACAAAGTTATAACACAATCCAATGTCTGGAAGTTGTAGCTAGACAAATTCTGACAGAAAATAAGGTACATTTTTAACAGCGAGGGTTATTAACCACTGGAATAATTTACCAATGGTCATGGTGGATTCTCCATCACTGACCATCTTTAAATCAAGATTGGATGTTTTTCTAAAGGATACACTCTGGGACTTATTTTGGGGAAGTTCTCTGTCCTGTTTCATACATGAGGTCAAACTACATGATCACAATAGTCCCTTCTGGTTTTGGAATCTATAAACCCTACTGCAGAATTGGAGCCATACTTTGCTAGGAGGGAATTTGGGACTGCTAGCGAAAGGTAAAATATTCAGCTTTTTCCACCAAGGTCAGCTAAAGGTGGACAGGTCTCACATAAGCTTCTTAGAACTGGTTGACATTTTTCATTCAAAATGTTGTGTTGATGACATTTTGTTTGTTTAAACGGAAATATCCATGTTCAAAGAATTTTGAGATGTTTTAATGAAAAATCAAAAAATATATATGGTTTTTATCTAGTTTTCTGGCACAAAAAAAAAAAGACTTTGGATTTCATTGTTTCAGGAATAAAAAAACATTTCCAGACCAACCGTAGGGTTTCCCCCTTGTTATTGTCTCCAATAACATGACAAATAAATTGTCTCTCTGTAAGATCTGCATGGGATCACAACTGAATGAATTCCAGCTGAAAAAAGCCAGCCTGATATCTCAGGTCATGTCTACACGGGAGCTCTCAGGGAAGTTAAGGCGGACAGAGGCAGCTAAAAAGGGGATAAATAATATCTAAACTCCTTGTCTCACAGCAGCGTTGTGCTTAATTCATTCATGTTTGAGATCCTCAGAGGAAAGGTGCTATAGAATGGCAATGTATTCATAGGAGCAAGTTGCTTGACTTTTGGCTCACCCTGGGCCATCTGCTACATTACACAGCACAACTCATAGCTCCCTTCTACGGCCCTTAAACAGTCTGACCTATTGGAACTGGGAGCACGTATAGATATATGAAATACTGCAGTGATGCAGAACGGGTAAAGCAAGGAGCTTGGGGAAATTTAATCTCGAACATATTTTATTTTAAATTTGTCTTAACATTTTAGGACAATGATGATAATAAAACCTTATTTCCACAGGAGATGTCTGAACAGTACATTGTGCTGTTCCCCTTCCAGCTGTTGATTCTATCAGTGGATCACATGAAGAAGATGTTTATTTACCAGGTAAAACACCGGGTTCCCTTTGTACAGTGTAGAGCCCCTGTTCGTTGGAGCACTGGGCTTCATCCATCAAGGCACCAAGCTATCCCTTTGCTGAACGTCTGTGGCACAAATACAGTAACTAAATATCAGAACAGGGGCTCAGCTAGAAAACTCTCTAGCTACAAAAGGAGTGTCCCAATCTGTGGGACTTCAAAGCAGAGGAAATCAGAGGGAGTCCAGGCCTGACCATCATCAGGTCATGATGATGAGGGAACAGACAGCAGAAGGGAGAGAAGGAATCACAGATGTATAGAATTATGAGTTACAGCAGCCAAATCAAAGAGTAGGGCATATTGCCCAAAGCTTGGGGTGTGCCAGCCTGGCAGGGTGATGGGGGGGAGGCGCACAGTAGGCATATGAATTAGCATGGGGAGCCCTTTAACACCACATGGTAGTGTTGAATAATAGCAATACCCACTCTTCGAGTCACTTTCCATCCCTAGATCTCAAAGCAGAGCTAGAGTTCATCCACAGATCCTTTACAAAGGACATCAGTATCATTATCTCCATTTTACAGATGGGGAAACTGAGGCACAGAGCAGAGCAATGACTTGCCCAAGGCCACCGGCAGAGCCAGAAATCGAACCCATGTCTCCTGAGTTCCAGTCCAGTGCTCTAGCAGCTAGGTGATGCTGCCTCCCTTGAAAGAGCTGGGCCCAAGTGGCATTTAATTTTTCTGAAGTAAGGGACCAGCTTTCAGGAGGCAGGGAAACACTGGATGTGGGGGAAGTAGAGTCTAGTGTTATGGGAGAGTGTGTGACTGAGAGAGGGCGGAGAGGAGGGAGTCACAATGATTGCTTTCTAACAGTAATTCCCCATTGCTGCAGGGCCTGCTTCCGCTCGCGGGGATGAGTGTGAGGGATGTGCCGAGTGACACTGGCTGCATGTTTGAAATGACTGGTAAGCCTTCTCTCTAGACGCCCGTGAAAGGCTTAAACAGATGGAAGATCCTCTTGTGATGACCAGGGAAAGAGGGACCCTTGTTCCTCTGTGTTCATTACAGGCACCACCTCATCCCTATTCCTGTGAACAGGGGAGCCCATGCTGACCACATGCAATGGGGCTAAGGCCCAGGCAGGGCTAGGGGCATTGAAATTCCCAGTCTTCACATGTAAATGCAGCAGCCACTGATTCTCAAGCCAGCAAAGCTTCACTGTTAACTGTGACCCTTGTGCTAAAGTCACCCTAAATGATAGATCCTCCTGAATCTGCTCCCTCAAAGTGCTGAGCCCACCTGTTAGAGGTCAGTGTCTTTTCAAGCTGAGCAGGACAATTGTCTAGTTCTGATGGGGACTAGCCCAGAACCCACCATCATGGACCACAAGACGGGGATGAGCTTGTCTCAGCATCCGGAATAGAACTGGTCCCAAAGGAGGTGTCTGCAAGGCTGGCTACCAGCTTGTGAAGTCTTGGGGTGTTGGGAGGAATTCACCCATCAGACTCGGAGGCAGTTCTGTCTTCTTCCTGGCATGCCAGAGCTGTGTGTTTCCTTCCATAGGGCCCATGATAGAATCCAGGATCATCTCATGCCTGAGTCCAGCTGAATTCCACATCTGGGTTCTCAGCATCCAGAGGCACATCAAGATGGCAAATGCTCACTGTCCAGCCCACCCCAGCAATATCATTCCTTTCCTGGTGAGGCTGCCCTGCTAGAGGTGGTGGGTAGAGCCCAGAGTAGATGCGGAGTGAATGGGATGGGGGCAAGAAATGTTAGTGGCTCCTGAGTGCGGAGAGACTGAAGTCCTCTGAGCACTCCCAGGTGGGGGTATGACACACTGAGGCCAGAAACAAAATACCAGAGTGATAGACCCCAGGCCCATCAGCTGCAGTGAGCCCTGCCACCCCAAGCACAACCCTGTGCTATCTGAACTGACAATTAACAACCTGTTTTAGTGGCTGGGGGCAGACTCCAGAGGGAGATGTGACCCCTTCCTCCAAGCCAGTGTACACCCTGGGGACACCACTAATTAGGCATAGTCAGGCATAGTCAGAGCAAGTCTTGCTAAACACACTATGAACTTTCATACCTCTGGCATTTAGTTTTTCTAACTGGCTGAGACACATTCAGCAGAACGACTGGTTTTCTGAGGCGCAGAAGGGGGCTGTGACTGACTGACCACAGGGAAATAGTTAGTCAGCCCAGACATTCAACCTTCCCATTAGTTACTGTCCCAAAGAGGAAGATTTGGTCTGAAGTGTCTACTGGCCTGTACCATACAGAGCCTCATAAGACACAACACAATGCCATGAAGTGCTACCAGAGGACAGGCGTACACTGAAGTTGAGAAGAGTCATGCATTTGGATGCTACTGCGGGGTGACATATTTTAACGCAGTGAATATTCTTAAGGCTTTTCATCCAGTCCTCCCCTTCAAATTCTGTCTTCATGTTTCTAATTAGGAAAAGTTCAGGTAAGCCCAGACCCAGCCTAGTCCCTCACTCCTCTCTCGAGCCTGATCACCTGAAGGTTCAAATAAGGGTCCTCTTCTTCCAAGCACCCACTTAGTGTGAGGATGTTTCAGGACCTGTTCAACCAGGCCCACAGGTTACCTCACAAACCCAAGGAAAGCCGACAAACCCACTGCTCACACCGAGTTCTTAGATCTTATTCCCCTTTTTAAGCAATAACAAACCTAGCAGTCCTATTACGGTGACAGGGACTTTCCTTATTTTCCCTAAACACCCCCAAAATACAACAACAGGGTGTTCAGATCTTAATATTCTTTGCTAATCAATGATCCACTAGATATAGATTAGACCTTTATTGTGTGATATGGGGTAAGCTCACCTAACCAATGTGTAACTCCCTTACCAGCTCATCCCCCTTCCAGCAACCCAACCTGTCCATCACTAAGTCTCCCTTTCAGAGAAAGGCCCACTCCACACCAGTGCAGCAAGACCAAGGCACCACTTGATTGTCCCCACTGCTCCTATGTGCTAAAACGTAGCTGTGCAGTAGGGCTTACAGACTGCACGGGGGACTGAACAACCTGGAGTGTGTAAAAATCTCAGGGATGGGGAAAGACTGGGCCAGGGTGGTTGGTTGGTGGGAAAGGTTTTGACTAAATCTTTTTCTCGAATCTCCTAACGAGGGAGGGGTGTTCAGGCTTATTCTTATGTCATTTAGAGACAGGCCTGCATCAGAACTCCAGGCCCAAAGCGCTTTGAATTTTTGGGAAAATTCTCATTTGGATCAGGCCCATTTCTATAACTGGCCCAAAACAGAACCTCACATCACACGAAATGTCCCCTCCCAAACCTGGGGGAAGTTTAGCTTCAGATGCAAATTTATCCATATGGACCCCATTCCTGTAGTATCTAAGGACTTCACAATCTGTAATATCTTTAGCCTCACAACATCCCCGTGAGGCAAAGCAGTGCTAATATCGCCGTTTCACAGATGGGAAACTGAGACACAGAGTGGCTGCGTGACTTGCCCAAGGTCACACAGGAAGTCTGGGGCAGAGAAGGGACTCGAGCTCAGCTCTCTTAAGTCCTATGCTAATGCCATAACAAGTGCAACATTCCTCTAACACCTTCAAGCTGCTAACACTTCTATTTTTATTCCCTTCTGTGTTGCATTCTGATCTGTCTTGGAAAGGTTCCATGTGATGAGCAGTGGAAGAAACGGAAGCTGATGAAGCATCTGGTTTACACCACCATTCTGAAGTGGGAAGGGAAACCCATCCAGCACCTAGGACGGATACACTACCTGGCCATGGTGCAGGTGGCTTATGCCAGTATGGGGGTAATGTACAGCATCTATTGCTCTAGAACATGTGGATCACCTTAGAAGGACTGGAAGCAACTGGAGCTTGGGTTCACATGGAGTCACTGGACTAAGATAGCCTGGGGTCCTAGCTAGATGAGTGCATATGGAAACTACAGCTGGTCAGGAATTTTTCAGCCTACCAGTTTTTCATCATAAAATGCCGATACCTCAAAACCAAAACTGTTTGAGAAACATACATTTCTGAAATGAGAAGTGTTGGGGGGTTTTGAGGCTAGATGACTTTTTCATTTCAAAATTTTAGTAAATTTAGAGTAAAACAAAATTTAGAAGGGTGGAAATGTGAAAATTAAAATAAAACACTTCAAAATGGTCAAAACAAAATTAACCCAAACTGGAATTTTGTCACTGTTTGTTGGTTCACAAGAAATTTTGAGATTACAATGTTTCTTCCCAATTTAAAATGGCAGAACTTTTCTAAATCTCAAGAATTCTCATGGGCTGGGAAACCCTAAATGAATCATCAATGACTTTGGCTTGTGCAACATTATTCCATAAGCAATCTAAAGGAAAGCAAATGTCAGCCAAATAGGCTAGTGAAAAAGGATCCCACAGTACCAAAGAGACAAGCATAGATGATTTATGTATATGTAAAATATCCCTCGTAAGGTACCAAATACCTCTGTAACTGTGATGTAGTGTTAGGTACATACCTACACAAACACACAGACACATTGCATTTATATGCAGCTATCTGTGACGGAGGAAATGGCAACACAGATTCTAAACTGGTCAGTTTCATAAGCATTTAAATGCCTTGTTGTTAGGATTCCCTCCCCCCTCTGAACTCTAGGGTACAGATGTGGGGACCCGGATGAAAGACCCCCTAAGCTTATTTCTACCAGCTTAGGTTAAAACTTTCCCAAGGCACAAATTCTTTGCCCTTGGAGGGTACTCTGCCACCACCAAGTGATTTAACAAAGGATCAGGGAAAGGACCACTTGGAGTTCCTATTCTCTCAAAATATCCCCCCAAGCCCTTACACCCCCTTTCCTGGGGAGGCTTGAGAATAATATCTTAACCAATTGGTTACAAAGTGATCACAGACCCAACCCCCTGGGTATTAGGACAATAGAGAAATCAGTCAGATTCTTAAAAGAAGGATTTTATTTTAAAAAAAGGTAAAAATCACCTCTGTAAAATCAGGATGGAAAATAACTTTACAGGGTAACAAAAGATTCAAAAACACAGCAGAACTTCCTCTAGGCTTAGTTTCAAAGTTACAAAAAACAGGAGTAAACCTCCCTCCGGCAAAGGAAAAATTCACAAGCAGAACAAAAGATGATCTAACACGCCTTGCCTGGCTTTTACTTACAATTTTTGTAATATGAGAGACTTTTAGGATGGTTTATAGGAGGAGTTTTCTGACCTGATGCTTCTCTGCTTCCCAAGAGAACACACAAAACAGAGCCTCCCCCCTCCGCAAGATTTGAAAGTATCTTCTTTCCCCATTGGTCCTTTTGGTCAGGTGCCAACCAGGTTATTTGAGCTTCTTAACCCCTTACTGGTAAGGAGGAATTCTAGGCTACCCTTAGCTGTATGGTTATGACACTTGTGTATTCTCTATCATATATACTGTAGAGGATGTTGTCATGTATTTCTGTCCCAGATATGGACTGGCTACAGAGCTTGCGGATACACACCAGATGTGTTCATCATAAAATCCTTTAATGCTCTGCCAGGTATGGCTAAGGCTAGCTTTAATAAGGTATTTTGCACATCATGCCACCTAGTGGCTGAACAGTATAATCATAGACTATCAGGGTTAGAAGAGACCTCAGGAGGTCATCTAGTTCAACCCCCTGCTCAAAGCAGGACCAATCCCCAATTTTTGCCCCAAATCCTTAAATGGCACCCTCAGAGATTGAACTCACAACCCTGGGTTTAGCAGGCCAATGCTCAAACCACTGAGCTAACCAGTGCAATAAATGCAGCCTACCATTACATGACAGATGACCTGCCAATATTTTATATTTTGTAGCTATGGCAAACAAAAGGAAAATACCTGCTGTGAGGTGTGTGATTAGGATGAATGAATGCTTGAAAGTGACCCTGTGATTTAGGCCATGTCTACACTACGACATAAACTCATAGCGTAGACCAGGCCCAAGGGTCTCTCTCCACACCCATTTTACATCACTACACATTCTGCCTTCAAGCTAAGACTGCCCTATTAAGCACAAGTTAGTGACTTCACTGTCTCCAAGCTGTGCTACGTACCTCTCTCTGCAGGACTTTGAAGAGAGGCTGCTGGTACTGTTTCCAGAAGATCTGGTTTTCCTCTCCGTAGACAGAGAGAGAACCAGCATTGCGTATAAGGTAAATAATGAAGGGGGGGGGAGGATTGACTTTGGAAGAATTTTACTGAGCCTGTAGCACATTGCTAAATGAGAGCTAAGGGGGGAATCCAAGAACCACCCTACAGGTGTTGGAAGCAGAGGGGTTGATTAGGGTGGCCCAGGGAGGAATAACGAGGAGTTATGGGATGAAGCTGAGCTAAGGAAAACTTGAAGTGAATATCAGGAAACATGTCCTAACAATGAGGGAATCTTCTCCCAGATGTGGAAACCACCATGCTTGGGATATTTAATACTAGACTGGGCAATCCTAGTCTGAGGAGATGCACGCGGTGACTTCACATGCCTTCTCGTTTCCCCCACCTCTTCTCTGACTCCAGGACTTGGCAATTCCTAGTAAGCCTCTGTTAGAATCCTTAAAAATCAGCGTGGTGGTGTATCAAATGGCCTCTGATCTCCATTTCTGCCCTAGCTCAGAGCTAACCCCCAGGAGGCAAAAGGTAACTTCAGCTCCTAAACTTCAAAGCAGTCGCCACATGGGTTGGCATCTGTACTGCTGAGTAACAGAAACGGAGCAGGACAAGGTAGGTGAGCCAATATCTTTTATTGGACCAACTTCTCACCCACCTCGTCTAATACCCTGGGACCGACACCGCAGCAACAGCGCTGCAGAAACAGAGGCAGTTGCTTTCCAAGGAGCTGCAATCATAAGAACATTGCTGCAGCTTCTGCTCTGGATGCAACAAAAATAACAAGAAGAAACCACAGGGCCAGGGCTGGGTCCTAAATATCCATATTTGCTAAATGGACACAAACATGCGAAGCCTAGCTAGATATAGCCTGCCGCTTCCTACTGGATACTAGCAGCTTCTCTAACATAGTACACCATGAACATCGTTAGAGGGCTCATGTAGAGGGATGCTACCCTGTGCCTATACGCTGCCGGCATTTCCTCTTTCCTTATCTCTTTGAAGGGAAAACTCCCACTCGCTGGGATCCAGGCAAAGGAGAAATCTGCTGTCCTAGGGAGACTGGAATTTGAAATCACAGGTACGCCAGGGATTGACGATTGTGGTGAGGGGTGTGAGAACTGATTGTGCCGTGAGGATTTTTGCATTGCCATGGAGTCAGCTGTCCAGTCCATAACTGTTTAGTCCAGGCCTGTGGTAAGGTGGCCCCAGGTGAGGACACTAGGCTGGACAGGCTGTTTAGCTAATGGGGCTACAGGCTCCGTCTGGGTCCAGCAGCCTCACTGAAGAATCCTCTTCCTAGTCATTAGCTGAGCCTTGCCTCTTCTCTACTACAAGAGACTATAGCTACATAAAATTAGCCTCCTTTCCCGTCCACACCCCTCGGCTCAGGCTTCACCCAACCCAGGCCGGAGCACTCCCCCACCCCAATGCACTTCCCTTGCTGCTGGCTATCAGGCTTTTATGGTCTTCTGTGTTCCCTGATTGGCCCATCTGCTCTGGCCCTGCCTCATTACTCCACCCTGGACACCTGTGAGAGGTCTGAGCAGGTTGGTGGGGGGGTTTAACTCTTTGCCTGCTGACACACAGCTAGAATACCTGTGCCCTCTCCCAGTGTATGCTGATAACACATGGGCCAAGAAGAAGGACACGTGGACTATTCCTGCACCAAAATGTTCCCACATGCCTCACTGTTCTCTTGGCAGGAAGCCTGATGGAACCGATCCTGGTCGCCTGCTCCACCGCTGAAGATTACGAAAAATGCCTCTTCTACCTACAAAAGGTCCTCGTCAGACATGACCCCCATACACCTTCTTTGCTCTGTGGCTGGTGTGGCTGCTGCTTTTCAAACCTGGGACTTTCCCAACCTTATGCACAACTGCTTATCTGCCTCCTACTCCTTCTTCTCTCCCCACCCCCAATAAGGGTCCTCCATGATTCAAAACCAGTTAGCACTCAGAGTGACCATTCAGTTCCCTTGGAACTCATCCTCCCACCTAAAGGGTTCATCATGGGGGACCTCAATACTTTTTCCTAATCAGAATGTAAGTGTGTATCACATATAATGATCCTGGGGGTTTGAACTCCCCACCTCCCCTGCAGAAAGCATAAGCCGCTACAGCTTGACCTAAAGGGCAGAGACCGCTAGTTAGTCACTGTTCGTAGAGTCATATGCTCTGTGGGTCATGCACAAAGGGAGACACATGGCACATACTGAACATTCGGCTGCCTCTGCACCATACTTGGGGTTCACAAAAGGGTGATGGTGAACTGGGCTGCAAGATTTTAACAGTAGAAAAGCTCTGAGCCCCTTGAGAACTTGGACTGAGACAGGCTGCACCTTTTCTGAATGCTTAAAATCTTAAAAGCGCTTAAAGTCTTTCCAGCAGCATTGCTGTGTTAGGGTATTAATCTGCTGACATCAATCTGTTCCAGCCTGAGCAAAACCTCGACACTGTGACTGTCCAGCCACCACCAATGGTACCAAAGAAATCACTGCACCCTTAGAACTACGGAGCCTATGGAAAAGGCTAGCGCCCAGTGACAGCGCTGACTACAGGGGCCAAACTGATGGCTAAGGATGCTGGAGGAAGGAGCCCACCATTGGCAAAACTAGAGATGGACCAGAAACAACTTGAATCCAAACCCCTTCAGACTGAGAAGATTGAATTGTGAGTCCTCGATCTGAACCTACCCTGTGGGGTATGGTCCCTGGCTGGACTCATTCATTTGTGCACAGATTAGCTGCTGTTCCCGATGGCCTGTTGGAACCTCCTGGATATAATCCCAGTTGATCAGACTCCTGGGGGAGAAATCCTTCCTGGTTTGATCACTTTATTTATTGGCTGCTGCTTCTTGGAGAGAGAAATAACCTAAGGTATTGTGTAAATAGGATGACTAAAACCCATCAGCCCAAGCCTTGTGCAGAAGGGAGCATTCATGTTATAGAGTCATATCGTTTAAGGCCAGATGGAACCACTCAGTTACCTAGGCTGACCTCCCGTATAGCACGGGCTTCCAACACCCGCACACGAAACCCAGCACCCAGAATGAGAACAAAGTATCAGAGCCCAGAGGAGACTAGACCAGTATGTTCCACAGGCAGAGATTAGGAGAGATGGAGGTGCACCAGTACCTGAGGCCCCTGAAGTAGCCCGGAAATAATCAAGTGTGATATACCTGGATAATCCTGACTAGTGACCCACACCCACATGCTGCAGAGGAAGCTGAAACCCCCCCGCCCCACACGGTCACTGCCAATCTGAGTTGGGGGCAAATTCCTTCCCGGCCCTACATATGGTGATCAGCTAGACCCTGAGCATGTGAGTGACAACCAGCCAGCCAAGAGTCTGAGAGAGAGAGAGTCCTCGGTGTCATGTCAGAGGCCTAGCCCTCCCCAGCCAATGTCCCCTCTCCAGCCATGGCCATCCTGTGTGCTTCCAAGGAAGGAGATTGATAAAAAGAAAACCGGGATACATTGGGGAGCTGAGGGAATCCCTTCCTGACCCCTGCAGGTGGCTGGCTGAAGTCCTATGCATGAGCTTTTAGATGTAAATCAGAAGCGACCCCAAGGGCTGCCCAGCCCTGCCCCACACCCTCACAAGGAACCCCATCACACAATCCCACTCAAAAATTTGTCCAGATCTCTCTCAAAACTAATTAAGTTGTTTGCCTCACAGCTCCTATTGGGAGGCTGTCCCAGGACCTCACTCCTCGGATGGTTAGAAACCTTCTAATTCCCAGCCTGACCTGGTTCAGGGCCAGTTTATCACCATTTGTTCCTGTCCTAACATTGTCCTTTAGCTTAAATAGCTCTTCTCCCTCCCTGGTGTTTACCCTTCCCCTCTCCTCCTTGATGTATTTAAAGAGAGTAATTGGGTCACTTCCCAGGGGTCCCCCGTGCTAGCTGTGGATTGGCTCCCTGAAACCACCAGCCTCTCGCAACACAAGCACTCCCTTCCAGGCTTCCACTGGCCTCACGCTCTCTCTCTGCAGGTTAGCAATAAGCACACACCGACCTCAGTCCTCTGAGCATTCCTCTGGAGCAAGCAGCCTCTGGTCCACTGAAGACTCCCAGAACTCTCAGATCCATTATTCCCAAAGGAACAGTGTAACCTAGCTTGCAAAATTCAAGTCAGGAGCCCCACTTTACTGAGCACAATACACTTAGATATGTATATATATAGAGAGAGAGAGAAAACAAGAATACATTTATTATTAAAAACAGAGATTCAAGTGATCGTGAGTAAGAATATTGGCCACAAATGGTTACACAAAAACAAAATCATACCATACTTCCTAGAGCCTAAACTTAACTAACAATAACAAGGCATTCCCCTGTCCCCTACAAAATAGCTTATCCCGAGTCCTTTCCCCAGTATTTTCACCAGATGGATTGAGATCCCCTTTTCACAAAATCAAGCCTGCTGGCAGCTTGTCTTCCTGGAAGGAGCCCAGGGTTTCTTTCTGCTCCCCCAACTATACTAGAACAAACCTTTGATGGTCACCTTAAAATAGGGTACTCCCACCCACCCTGTTTACCTCTTCCTGCTACTTTCCTTCTGAAGCCTCCGCCAGCACTTCAACAGCATTTGACTCAGCGTGGTAATATGTTGTATTGTGTGACATGCGCTACCCTGTGGTCCACCAGGAAGAAGTTTGTCTCAAGACACGCTACCTTTCACTGACCTGCTTTTACCTACAGCCCTAGCAAACATATTTTTAGTATATATACACACTTCCTCACATATTCTCTGTCCATACATCTCACGATGATTAGGATGACCAGTGCAACACAGGCTTCCAGTAGAAAACTACACCATCCCTTTTGATGAACCCATGGGATCCCTGTGCCCCTGTGTGCCCGTGCCCTGTGCCAGTTGGCATCAAGAGCATCCTTGAGTCACAGTAATCATATCTCCTTCTTTTGGCTAGGCCAAGCTCGTCCAGTTGTCTCTCATAAGATAGGCCCTCCATTCCTCTGATCATCCTAGTAGCTTTTCTCTGAATCTCTTCTAGTTTGAATTTATCTGCCATGAACATAGATCTGTCTCTTCCTGGTGTTGGTGTGAATCTGTTTTATGTCCATTCTTGCAGTTCCCTGTACATCATTCTCATTTTTCCTTAGGCTCTGGTCCTTGGCTATCTCTATCATCTCTTACTTTCTTCCGCAGGGACTGGCTTCCCTTCTTTCCTTCCTCACCACCCCATTGTTTGCCTGTTTCTCCTTCTCACATCCCAGTGCAGCAAACCTGTTACTCAAGCACCACTAGGGTTCTCTTCCTCTGCCTTGTTCTCATAGTCATGTCCTTCCATGGATCACCCTCCTCTTCTGGCATTTCACACTCCAGGTCCTTTTGTTCAGCAGGTGTCCACACGTCTCAAGTTGTCTGTGTCACCTGCTCTCTCCTCTCCTGCATTATAGGAATCCTTGTCTGAATTCCATCATCTCCAGGGGCACCTCTAATCCTTGGATCTTCTCTGCCATGAGCTCTGTCAAGCGAATTTCATGCATAAGTAGCTTCCCGCAGATATCCACTCAAGGATGAAGTACATCCTGCAGCTTCTGTATCTGACCGTCTTCTTCACTTCTAGTGCTGCCTCAGTAGCCATCGCCTTCCTTTCCTAGATCTTATTCCTAGAAAAAAAGAAATGGGGGACAACCCAAACTGCCACAGAAATGCTGATCTCCGCTGTTAGCTGCTAGCTGTTTGCAGTCAAGTTCGCTAGTGACTGGCTTTTAAACCTAACCAAGTGAGGTCAGCACCTCCCTTTCCATATTACATCCATATTTAGGAGCCTAAAGCAATGACCTGATTTTTAAAGGTGCTGAGTACCCACAGCTCCTATTGGCTACCATGGGACAACTCACATTACTCATGTAAGAGCTGAAGGATTGGAACCTTAATTTTTGTTTCAAGAGCTACTCACAGTGTTTCCAGAACTCAGCGTGAATTCTCCATCCATAAGCCACTGGTCCGGGCTGTCATTTATAATGTTAACTGACCGCCCACCGTTTTGTTTCCTATCATAAACAACCAAGAGAGCTTCGGGTAACTCAGGAAATGGTGTCCGTTTCTAAGAAATTTGCCTTTGGGTCATAGCTTAATCAGACTTCTAATCTGTTAATGACATTTTGTGTATTTTCCATAAACAGTAAAAGCTGCCTTGAGAGAGGCTTGAGTGATTGACAGATAACAGGTGCTGGACAGAGATGGCACTTCTGATAAAAAGAGAAGAACTACTGAACGCAATATGCTTGAGACATTCTAGGGGTCACTCTCTTAGGGTCAAGATAGTTTCCAGGGAGGGTAGTGTCTTGTATAGAATCATAGAACTGGAAGGGATCTCGAGAGGTCATCTAGTCCGTCCCCTGCACGCAAGGCAGGACTAAGTATTATCTTGACCATCCCTGACAGGTGTTTGTCAAACCTGCTCTTAAATATCCCCAATGATGGAGATTCCACAGCCTCCCTGGGCAATTTATTCCAGTGCTTAACCACTCTGACAGTTGGGAAGTTTTTCCTAATGTCCAACCTAAACCTCCCTTGCTGCAATTTAAGCCCATTGCTTCTTGTCCTATCCTGAGAGGTTAAGAACAACAATTTTTCTCCCTCCTCCTTGTAACAACCTTTTATGTACTTGAAAATACTATACATATACTTTTGTATAGGTGTCATTGTGTATTGTAGAGAGAGAGCTCTCTGAACGGAAACCATAATGTATGAAGATTCTTTGCCTAGGGACTCTGAATGGGTAACCTTTGTTTTCTTTGAACCACATCTCAATCATCTGTTGCTGAAATGCCCCAGAAGTTACAATCACACACAGTTAGGGGTTTCCCCCCCGGAATCAGAACCATGAGACGCCAAGAAATGAACTGATTTTTTCATCAGTACTAAGTCCTTGGGCAAGCAGTTAGATAGGTAGGAAGTAGAAATGTTTCTTGAGCCAGGCATAAAGTGGATGGGCCACTCTGCAAACTGCCCCCAGGTACTGTAGCTGTGTTCAATGCATCAGTACGAACAGACAGCGCCACCTGCTAGTCCATCAAGAGTTGAGACTGTTCTCCTAGTCCCCGGCCTATCAAACAGTTTTGCTTCTCCGTCTTGACCACGTTAGCATTATCTAAGCACTGTTCTCCAGCTCTGATGGTACTAAGTAGCTGGAAAGCTGGCTTTCCCAGCTGCCTGGAAATCCCCATTTCCTAAAGCAGAGGGGGTGGTGGGAGGGAGGGCTTGTTAGAATAGTAGATGATACTGCTGGGTTGGACTGTTGGCAGAGCTGTTGGAGGGCACAGACAGGGCCAGATTAACGTTATGAGGGGGCCTAAGGCTAATGGGAGGAAAGGGCCTAAGAATGACATATTGCAAAAAAAATGATGATGTCATCAAACATTTCTCTACAGACATATTTACATATTCTTTATTTATGTAAAATTAACAAGTTTATTCTACTCTCACAACGCTCAATTCTTCAAATAGATACTTCTGAGTAAGAGGTAGCACAGGGATGCGACGCTATCCTTCTCCTGGGCCTCCTTCCTCCGAGCTAGTGGGGTGCTCCTCTGTATGAGGGTGGACTCTGCAACGTCCCCCATCCTGCTCACCTCTTTCAGGTTTGCGCTTCTACCCTCAGCTCTCCTTCTGCACAGTGCAAAGCCAAGCCCTTTCCCCCAAGCTATGGCCTTTACACCACATACCCCATCTCACTCTGACTGCACTCTGGGAAGTTTTTTGTTATGTAAAAGAAAACCACTCAGGAGTAAAATCCACTGAAGTAGAGGAAGTAGTAGTGGGAAAATGACATTGGGTGGCATTGTATTTTAGGCTGTCTTGCTCTGAAAGCTGCATCCCAGTGTTGCAGTGGCTGAGGACAATGAATTACTGTTTTCACATTAAACCGAAATACTATTTGTGGGATCATACCCAGTTTGTGTAGTTAATCTCCAGTGATTCACCACATCAGGCCATTCTGTCACCAAGCTCTTCCACAATTAGAATCATATAATAGAATCATAGGACTGAAAGGGACCTCGAGAGGTCATCTAGTCCGGTCCCCTGCACTCATGGCAGGACTAAGTATTATCTATTCTGGAATGTGTGATCAGCAGCTCTGACATGAGGTTTTTTAAGCATGAGTTCTGTGTGCACCAGCCCCCTATGGTTTGCATTTGTTTGTTTTAAACTTTCTGTAAGAAAAAGGTAACAGCTAGGAGTGACACAGATCTTTAGATGGTTGGCCGGTCATAATATTTAGCACTTCTGTACTATGTTAGCTCTTCAGAATCACTGTACAAATATTAAACAAACTTAATCTTAAGAGTTTCAGCTTTCGAATGACTAGGAGTTGACAAAACAGAGCTATTCCCTGTTGTGTTCTCTGCCCCCCTGAACAAAAAGACTTCACTGAAAATCAGCATCTTAAAAGTACTATTAAGGATCTTTCAAAAGAACAGTCCAACCAAGACTGCTGTAGTTATACCCTTGCTATATCAGATGTGGTTTTTGTTGAAGTCTGGTATAGAATGAAGGGTGAGCTTCCTGTTTCCTTTGCCTGTGTAAATCAAGCAGACCTTGCTTATTTTTTTCCCTTAAAGTGCTCAGAGTTTAGGGGAGGACAGTGAATGAGATTCTGTTTATACCAGGTGTGAAAAGGCAGAAGGGACCAAAATCTATTCTTGTGCAAAAATCTGTTCTCCATGAAGTCAATAAGGCTACACAGGTGTAACGGTCAGCAGGAACTGGCCTGTGTTCTCCTTCCCTTCTCGAATCACAGCCCATGCTTACCCAGCGTTTTCCACTTGGGGAAGAAGTTCGTTTGAGTTGGGGCAGAAAAATGAGGACTAACTTCAGGGTTATTTACCTTTAAGTTTTTGGAATGAAACTCAAAAGAAATCAAATGTGAGGTAACTTTATGATGGATTGAACTGCTAGAGAACCAGCAAATGGACAGAACCTGCCTTTAGCCTATTCCGCCAGTCTTTCTATCATAGTCTGCTAAGAAGTGGATTTAAAATCCTTGCGGGAGAGGGGAGGGAGAAAACTACAACATTGTGTGTTCAGCTTCCTCCAGGGCTTTTGCAACCCGTTAAAAGTACAATGATGTGTTGGCCTGTGGAACTAGGCTGAGCATGAGGGAATAACTTGGTGGCCTGTACATCCCAGTACAGAAAAATACATCAAAGAAAAAAATTGAATGTCTTTGATTTTTAGTACAGTTCAATACAGTGTTGAACATTACACAGGGCATCATAACTCTGAAGCCCTTCAGTGGAAGGTTCTGTAAAAGTTAAAGGACTGGTATCCAGAATGGGATGTTTGGTTTTGTTTTTCCTACACAGTGTGGGGGAATTCATTCCTTATACGTGGGAGGGGCAATCGTTCTGGCTGGAGCTGGATAGAGTGTGTGCAGGTTCTGTGCAAGCTTCCCCGCATGACCGCTCTGGTACTGCTGTTTCCCCGCGCCACTCACCGGTTGTCCAGGAACGGGACCCAGCACACACAGAAGATGACGGTGACGAGCACTAGGACCCAGTGCCAGCCTCAGCAGAGGAGAGGGACAGAGGGAGCTTCTTCCCTTCCTGACAGCTAAGCAAAGATCAGGAGAAATCGGAAGTCGGAGGGTCTGGGAGTGGGGTGGGGAGGGGGCAATGCCACGGCTGGCACGGGTTCCTGTGGTAACCGGATTTTTAGTGTCCGGTCACCAGTGTTAACCGGATCCCTGGCGGTGTGTTCCTGCAGAGCGGTGCTGCCTGAGCTCCTGCCAAGCCGCAGGGGGCTGCTTTGCCTTTCCTGCTGGCAGGAACTCTCCAGCAGGGCTGCGTGAGCAAGCTTGCTCACCGTTACCCGGCCCTGGCCGTGCCCCCGCCTGACCAGGAAGAGTAAACATAAGAGGGCCTAAGGCTATAGCCTTTTTAGCCTAATGGTGAATCTGGCCCTGGACACAGGAATGGAATAGCAGGGGGTGTGCAAGGGTAGAAGCCAGGTGTATATGGAAGAGCTGTGTGGAGAAAACTTATTCAGTCCTATCAAGAGCACGGAGATAAATCCACCAAAAGAAGAGAATTTAAAAACGAACAGAAAACAGCCACCCAAAACCCCACAATTGTTCTGAATCTTGGCTCAATTCAGATCAGCTCCATTGATTTATTAGTCAGAGCTAATGTTTATTTTGCCTTTACAAAAGGTCACAAGAAGATTTTTTTTTTTTAAAAAAACATACATAATAAACAAAACGGCTGTCTAAAGGAAAGGCAATGCACAGAATGACAGCTTCCAAACACTCACACCTGGGGCAGCAGCAACAGCCTTTGCTTAGCTGGCAAGTTGGAACAAGGAGGACATTCACTTTAACCGTAGCAAGGGTAGTGATAGCTCAAAGCCATGAAGTGCACCAGAATATAAACTCTTTGACAAAGGCAAAGTCACCCTTTGGGGTCCGTTCCCTCTGGCTCCTCCCACTCACCTCACCTCCCACCCCAGCTGTGGGTCTGTACATTCCACAGCTGGAGCAGAACAAAACCCCGTTCTCGTCCTCGTTTTTATAATTTTGCTGATGTGATTTAGCCGCACCCGTGAGCGTCATGGTAAATGCTGGAGAATTAATGAGGAACTGGTCAAATTTCACAAGGTGGTGGGTGGAGGGTGCAAGGGTAAATAGTGCTTTTCCTGAGTAAGAATGATACTTCAAAAGGCGTTAGAGAAACATCAAATGCTTTACAAACACCAGTTATGTCACACAATGCCTCTACTACAGATATGGAAACCAAGACACAAAGAGGTTAAGTGACTTGCCCAAGGCTAGATACCAAGCCAGTGGCAGCATTAGGAGTCCAGACTTCTCATCCTGTGCTATAACTCACAATCATTCCCACCTGATTTCACTCTTACAGTTACTGCACCAAATCACAACATTCGGTAGTTCACACAAAAGGAAGCAAGCAAAATAATGTTAGAACAATAAATCCCCATAGAACTCTGCTTTGGCAGTATGAAGGTGACACACTGAAATTATGGAAAGTGTCAGTGTGAGGAATCCAATGATCCACCCAAATGATTACAGAATGTGTGATCAGGAATTGTAGAGACGTACAGAATTGCTTTCAAAATATGAGATGCCTCTGTTGAGCAGGCCTTATCAATGGGACTGCATTACATTCTTTTTACATGTCTGTACAGCTAAGGATAACACAGTTTATTATCATTTAACAGAAAAATGCAAATTTCTATTCACCATGCATTAATATTTCCAGTGCTTGCCTTAACTTATAGGCCTAACTTCATTATCTTGCCAAAAATCAGAGGAGGAAATTGACGTCCTGGTTTGAGGTAGGTGGTATTTGCATTTTCTTTGTATGAACTCTGACTCAAAACCTCATCCTGGCTCAGGGAGTTTTTAGTCATCAAGAGATTTGTCTCCAAAGTTATCGGTCTTTCCTGGAAGGGGGCAGGGGGAGGAGGGCAGGGCTAGGAAACTACATAGCACTCGGATGGTGTCAAAGAAAGACACTGAGTCTTAGCCAAAAGATCACATCCTTTGCTAATGCAAAGTAGCTCCGGTGAAGGAGATTGACCACAAAGATGAGGATTTGGCCTTTAAAATTAAGGCAGAAGGGATTCATTCTACCAGTGGTGGTACTCTATGAAAATCTGGGGTTCTAGTTTAACATAATTCAAAACTTCTGGGGCTGGATCTGCAGCTGGCGTACATCAGCGTAGCCCCACTGAAATTGCTGGTCTTGTCCATTGCACTTCTCCGGTCTATACCAGCCGAGGAGCTAGATCTTGGCGGCACAGTTTTCCCTTGGCCCTGCCCAAAAGTGCAAGTCCTGGCCTTTGTTTTGTTTAGAAGCTGGGTGAGAATTATTTACAAAGCAGATTCTTTATGGTTTGTAAATAGGCCTCAGGTTGGGTTTTTGATTGTATTTTTAATTGACTATTCCTGAAACAAAAATGGCTTCCATGGCAAAAAACAAATGTTCCCTGAGGTGTCATGGAACCCAAAACACCCCCATGTTCTCCTATCGCTAAGCCAAGGCTCTTGCTCTGCTGCAAGAATCTCTGCAAACAAACACAAGGGCCTTTGATTGTCTCCAGAGCAGGGCCCACAGACATGTTAAGTGACGTAGCCTCAGACTGGAAACTATACAGGGACAAGAGCTGTGCACTGAGATTTGCGCCATCAGCAAAAGCATCAAGGAAATCCTGTTTCCACCCGAGAGCAAAACGTTTCACAGATTCAGAGAGAGCTCCCCATTTCACCTACCAATGGAAGGCAATACGGGGCGAGTGGAATACAATATGGTTGACTGCAGTATTGCAGACTAAAAATGCTCCTTTAGCCACACTTTGCCCCCCTCACTCCCTTCATATATGTCCTACAGACACATGTGCCACCTTGGTAAAACACCTGATGAAAACTTCAGTTAAGTTCCCCAGGGACATACTCACATGGCCAGGAGAGAGGCAACTGTAGGGCCTCATGGAGAGACCCTGACACACCACGGAAATGCAGCACAGTAAGGGAGGGTCATGAGCAGAGGATGCCCAGGGGAAAATCAGAGCCAGATATTCTAGTCCCGGACTGAGTTCAGGAGGACTTGGGCTCAGAAAAGGAGGAACATAGAGCTGAGATTCTGGCTGCACTAAATGTCAGCTTGAGTTAGTGGTTCCTCAATTTCTAACACAAAATCTGTTACAAAAGCCCACTTCTTGCTGCTATGTTTAAAATTGCCCCTTTGTCCCGCTCTGCTCTACATTTGACAAGCCCAGCTCTGCTCCTCTGGCAGCAACTCTCACTCCATCTGCAACTTCAGTGTGGCCCCACACTAGGGCAATAAGAGAGTTTTCCTTCAGCGATTTTGCCTCCATGTTCTTCCTCTGGGAACTGGCAGCTGTAAGTATCTTCGACCAGGCGGCACGTCGGTGGCAGCAGAATGCTGGGATGATCAGGCTCTGTAGGGAGCACCCCCAGGGAAGGAGCAGACATTAGGGTTGCGGTTGTAAGGAATGGGAAGCAGCATTTCACGGGTGTCTGACAGGTGCACCACGTTCAGCGATGAATGAGCCTACTCTTGCTGTCCACCCGGAGATGTTAAGGTATCGTATCGCCTCAGAACTTGGAATGAGTCCAGGTGAGGCCCACAAAGATCTCAAGTGCTGCAACCGACATGGAAAATCTATACTATGCGCTATACACCTCAACACAACAGCTAGTACCTCCTGTTTTGGAATGTCTGCCGGAAAGTAGGATGCTTAGGGGACCCCCATGATAGGCCCTCAGCCAGGGATTGCCTCATTTCTGCCCTCAAGTGGATGGATCATGAGCCTTGAAAGGACACGATTGGATCGTTGTCCATAATACTGGGACAGATTCTGACTGACACTAAGAGTGTGTCTACACTGCAGAAAAACCCTTCATGGAAGTGAGTCTCAGAACCTGGGCAAAATATAGCAGGGTGTATGTTCGGGCTCTGACTTGCTCCCCCAAACACCAGGTTTCAGAGCCCAGGGTCCAGCCCAAGCCCAAACTCCACACTGTTATGGTTAGACCCGCAGAGTGACTCCCATGAGCCCGAGTCAGTTGACCTGGGCTCTGAGACTCACTGCAAGAGGGCTTTTTTCGCAGTGTAGACACTTAAGGCCCCTTTGTATTGCTCAGACTGGGTAAGGGGGCCTTGGACTGTGTGTGAATGTATTTACCTCCACTTAAGAGCCCCATTGCACTGCTACGGCACTATCTAGTGCCTTCATGCAAACGAAAATCTGACCCTCGGTGTTGGGTGGGGTCTGTTATAGGTTAAGCCTAAGTCCAGCTCAAGATTCTGAACTATATTATACTTTTAGAAGAGCGGGCAGTATAATCTTTGCTTGTTCATTCCTCGCACAGTCACACACCCTGCAGGCCACAAATACTTATGCACACAGCATAAACACACAAAACCAGCCCCTCTCCCTGCTGGTTGCTGCTGTGTAAGCAAACCAGGAAACAATGCCTATGCATCCAGAGTGTCTGCTTCAGGACACACATCACATCTATATCTACCTGGTCCCCATGCAGCTCTCCGCCCTAAGCATATTTACCTTTGCAATATCCCTCTGAGGAAGGGATGGGGAGATAAATGCACAGACAGGTTTAGGGCATGTCTACACTGCACTCAGAGGTGTGATTTTCAGCTCAGGTTGGCTACTCACGCTAGCTTTAATCTAGCCAGCATAGCTGAAAATAGCAACGAAGACTCGACAGCATGAGCTAGCAATGTGAGTACATAGCCACTGTTCCAAGTGGGTTTGCACAGCCTGCGCTGAAGGGTTTGCACACCTCTTGACAGCTTTTTTAAGCCTTGCTAGCTAGATTAAGGATCCCGTGAGTGTGCCAACCTAAGTTGCAATCACACCTCTGATTGCAGTGTAGACATAAACTGAAGTGGTTTACCCAAGGTCACATAAGAAGTCAATGGTGGAGCAGGGAACTGACCCAGATCTACCAAGTCCACAGGGCCTTAGCCACTGACCCATGCCTTCTTCCCTTCAGCTACCATGAAATAGTCCATACAGATGCACTGACCTTCAATGATGTGGAGTTTCTCTTTCTTCAGCGTCCATAAGCAAAGGTGCAGGAAGAAAGTCATCAGGATGAGAATGAATACACCCAGTGCAGTCAATATCGCCAGGATGGTGGTGTACTTGGAATCTGATGAGCAGGGGGGGATGAAATGAAATACATGGCCATGGATCACATGACCCACAGCCCAGCCCTGTGCTACAGGGAAGCCAACGCTTCCAAGGAAATGAGGGAGCAGTGTGTTAATCTACGTCTGAGTCAGACGGGGAACTAGGAAAGGGAAAACCATAGTACGGGTTATTAATCACAAAGGTCAGAACTGGCCTGGGATCATGTGTGCAGGAGATCATTGTTTTTGGGTAGCATGCATGATCTCTACATTGCTTAAACACGAGCGTCCTCCTCTCTCTGTGTTGTAATGAGGACCTAGTATGTCTCTGGCACTATCTTTCATCCATTTACTTTTGGCTTCAATGGAGTGTCACAGGGTGCAAGTCAAACCCAGCCTAGGGTTTCCCTGAAGGAACACAACATACAGTGGACCAAATGTTTACCCTTCCTGCAGCTCCAGTGACCTGGCCCAGTAGAAATTAAGATATCTGCATACAAAGGGCCTGGTGCTGCTGAGGCCCCTCAACTCCAATGATCTCTGAGAGCTGAGGGCATTCAGGACCCCATCAGAGATGCTTGGTACCTGTCAGGATGGGGGTCAATATTTTTCCCCATTAGTAACTTGAGTTTCCGGGGTCTGCTGCTAATTGACATCTGGGTGAGTGGGACCGACAACTGGCACATGGTGGGGAAGTCAGAGCAGACAGAAATTTGAATGTGGGTGATGAACTGCTAAGTTGTGTCTCTTGAGAGCGCCCTATTAAAGAGCAGCAGATGCCGGATGGAAAACTCTGATAAGCTGTTTGCTAAGGAACAGTTCTATTACCACCCCTACATTTCTCCTCCTGACCCTTTGATGGTTATTATTGTTAGCAATGTTTCATGATGTTTAAATCTGGGCTTCTCAGCAATTCATGCTGCTTCATAAATACCACAGGGAACTCAAGGGTTATTTCTTCCATGCCAAGCAACCATGATGGCACAAACCCAGGATCGGGCCTTTGTCTGGGGATCATGATCTTAAATGCCTTGAGGAAAGGAAGAGTCTGAAGTAAATGATCTGCCATCCAGGATGTACCTTGCTGCTGAACTGGGGTCACAGCTCCGAAAATGCCACATTCCACATTATGGGTATGATTTCCTGGCCTGATTGTTCGTAATCCAGAATTCTTACAGCTAAGAAAAAGGCAAAGCATTGTTAAGAACGTCTCTCTCTGTTTCTGTCCCCGGCTTCTGCCTTCTCTCCCACTCCACCTGTCTCTCTTTCCTGTATTTTTTATTTCTTTAGAGCACAACTGGCCAAATTATGGCTGCTCTGGCTGGATACACTGGACCAGTTCTGCTGAGAAGCTTGTTAAGATTCAATCCCACCCAGACCCAGTTTCAAACTGTATCCATGCTTGGGTCAATTTGTGGCTTTGACCTGAAAGTAGGTGAAAAATGTGGGTTTTTTTTTATTTCCCCAAGTTTCACTTTAAGATTGGTTGGGTACAAAACCAAAGAAAAGATTTATGTGATATCCTGCCAAGCAAAAACACCTGTAATAGTAACCCAGCAGACTCTTGGATAATTAATTACTGTGGCTTTAATTTTTTAAAAAAATTTAAAATTAACCACTTGAGGTGTGTATCATGAATATTGCCAAAGAAGAGATCTATCCATAAATACATACTTAGTCCAAGGCCTACAACAGCTGTTCAGAGTGTCAGAATAGGTTCCATTTTTACAGGGTTCACAGGTGAATTTGAAGTGATCAGTGCCTAGGAGAGAAAAGAAAGGGGATTACTTCTGGGAGGCAGCATTGCTGCATAGGAAGACAAGTATGGTCCATCTTCAAACATTTCAGAGTAAATATGGAGAATGGAGAGGAGCGCTAATAACTGATGATATCAAGAAAGAGAGGGGTTTAATGCCTATTTGTTTCAGTCTTCACTAAAAAGGTTATTGGAGATCAGATACTCAGCACAATTAATATTAACAACAAAGGAGAAGGAATGTAAGTCAAAATAGGGAAGAACCAGTAGAATATTTACATAAGTTAGATGTATTCAAGTTGGCAGGACCTGATGAAATTTTTTCTAGGTTATTTAAAGAACTAGCTGAAGCAGTCTCAGAATCATTAGCCATTATCTTTGAGAAGTCATGGAGGACAGGTGAGGTCCCAGAAGACTGGAAAAGGGCAAACACAGTGCCTGTCTTTAAAAAGGGGAACAAAGAGGACCTGGGAAATTATAGGTTGGTCATCCTAACTTCAATACCTTGAAAAACAACAAGGAGTCCAGTGGCATCTTAAAGACTAACAGATTTATTTGGGCATAAGCTTTCATGGGTAAAAAATGCATGGATCTGAAGAAGTGGTTCTTTACCCACTAAAGCTTATGCCCAAATAAATCTGTTAGTCTTTAAGGTGTCACCGGACTCCTTGTTGTTTTTGTGGATACAGGCTAACATGGCTACCCCCGATACTTAATATCTGGAAAGACACTGGAACAAATTAATAAACAATCAATCTGCAAGTACCTGGAGGACAGTATGGTTAGAAGAAATTGCCAGCATAGATTTGTCAAGAACAAATCATGCCAAATCAATTTAATTTTCTTCTTTGACAGGGTTACTGGGCTAGTGGACAGGTGGGAAGCAATAGACATACTATACCTTAATTTTAGTAAGGCTTTTGACACAGACCCACATATTCTCATAAGCAAACTTGGGAAGTGTGGTCTAGATGAAATGACTATAAGGTTGGTGCACAATTGGTTGAAAGACTGTACTCAAAGAGTAGTTATCAATGGTTCACTGCTAAATTGGAAGGGAGTCGTACAGAGATCAATCCTAGGTCTAGTACTATTCAATATTTTCATTAATGGCTCAGATAATAGAGTGGATAGCATGCTTATAAGATATGCAGATGACACCAAACTTGGAGAGGTTGCGAGTACTTTGAAGGACAGGATTAGAATTCAAAATGACTTTGACAAATTGGAGAATTGATCTGAAATCAACAAGATTAAATTCAATAAAGACAAGGGCAAAGTACTTCACTTAGGAAGGAAAAATCAAATGCACAAATACAAAATGGGCAATAACTGGCTACGTGTTAGCTCTGCAGAAAAGGATCTGGGGATTGTAAGGGTCACAAACTGAATATGAGTCAACAACGTGATGCAACTGTGAGAAAGGCCAATATTCTGCAGTGTATTAAGGGGAGTGTGGTATGTAAGACACAGGAGGAAATTGTCCACATTAGGAAAGATGTGGACAAATTGGAAAGAGTCCAGAGGAGAGCAACAGACATGAGAAAAGGTTTAGAAAACCTGATCTATGAGGAAAGGTTAACAAAACAGGGCATATTTAGTCTTGAGAAAAGAGGACGGGGGGGAGAGGGTCTTCCAATATGTTAAGGGCTGTTATAAAGAGGATGGTGAACTATTGTTCTCCATGTCAATTGAAGTAATGGGCTTAATATGCAGCAAGGGAGATTTAGGTTAGATGGTAGGGAAAACTTTCTAACTCTAAGGGTAGTTAAGCGCTGGACTAGGCTTCCGAGGGTGCTTGTGGAATCCCCATCACTGGAGATTTGTAATAATTGGTTGGACAAACACCTGTCAGGGATGGTCTAGGTTTACTTAGTCCTACCACAGGGCAGGGGGCTGGACTTGATGACCTCTCAGGTTTCTTCCAGCTCTGCATTTCTACGACTTGGGGGAATGGGATGAATGTAAGAAAGGAGCACTTTAAGATGGACATTAGGAGAAACCCCTGAGGAGGGAGATCCATTAGATTGTAGACTAGTCCCCTAAGACGAGGTAGTGGGAGCGCTATTGTTTGGGATGTTGTAGAGAGAAAATGAAATAACACTTCATTTCGGGTCAAATGTAATGTTTCGTTTCCATCATTTCAAAATGTTCCATTCCAATTTTGACCTTCCCTCCCACCCCTTTTTTAGTCTAAATGTTTAGACTTAAGAAACCAAAATGGGACATTTTGAAAATTTCAAAATGAAATCAATGCATATCTTACACTTGACTTTAATGGGATTTGAATCAGCCCCCTCCTAAAATCCACCTGTTTGTTTGGGCCCCATCGCTATAATTTCTGAGCACATCTTGCATATTTACAGAGCCATCAGGTCAACCCACCCTGCGAGATAGGGAAGTATCATTATCTTTCTTTTATCCATAAAAAATAAGGCAGTGAGAGATTAAATGTTTTTCCCGCCAAGGTCTCCCGAGAACAGGACCGGCTCCAGGCACCAGCGTTCCAAGCAAGTGCTTAGGGCGGCCGTCAGAAAGGGGCGGCAGAGTTTCCGCAGTGGCGGCAATTCGGCGGCAGCTTATCCGTTCCACCATCCACGGCGGCAATTCGGTGGCGACAGGTTTTTTCACAGCTTGGGGCGGCGAAAACGGTAGAGCCAGCTGGCCCTGCCCAAGAAGCCTGCATGTCGCTGAGCTGGGACTCGAGTCCACATCTTCTAGGTCTCAGGCCAATGCCTCAACCACAACACCACCCTATCTCCCCATTGTTAAACTATGATTGGCTGCTAAATTAAAACCTGCTATTCCACCTTTTTTTCATCTATTCTGGTTTTTTAGTTCCCTTTTCATTTCCCTTCTTTGCATACTCGCTGTTATGCTCCAGAGCTGTGCAAAATATTAGCAATTAGATTTGAAACCTGGTACTTCATGAAATTGGATCCATGTAATGACCCCTCCCCTCCAACCCCATGCATTTGGTTGGTTTACAATCAGAAAGAGGACTCTTTTGGAGTGAAATCCGGCCAAATTTTCACTCTGTCCATTCATCATTTTTATATTACGCTCCTCAGTGTAATTGCTGAACACACAAAGATGATCTTATTATAGAGTAAAATACTAGAGACGAGTTTTTGCAGTGAAATGTGAAGAATTTTGACATTTTGCCTGTTTGGCTGCAAAAAACACATCTTTTGAGGTAAAATTTTCACAACTCCCCTCCTGCCCTGCCATTACCATCATTTTAGAACTGCAAAGTAGCCCAGAAAGAGCTAGCAAATAATTTTTTTCTTTTTTTTTTTTCAGGATCTGAATTGTTTTCTTCATGGACTTCAGCCACTTCGAAGCTGATGGTTGGCTTGCTGAACCATCTCCTCCTTACCACCGGGCAGCTTCCAGAATGCACCCGTGTAGAGGACGTATGTACAATGTCTGCTGACTGACGCCCCTCCCCACCTTCATGGAGCTCAACTTGACAGACTCATTTGCATTCCTATAGTTACCTGATTTGTTCAGCTCCGTCCCCGCCTTGCACTGAGGGAGTGGCCTGCAGGTCGTACATGGAAGATTACTACACTGGTACCCAAGACTACACTTACAGGTCGGTTTCAGGATGTCAGGGCATGGATCCGAAAGGCCGAGTGTCACTAGGAAAGCAAAGAGTTAGACTTGGTATAACAGAGACCAGAAACTGGCTCTTGCTATTTAACCATGGGCATTACTGGGTGATGCTGGAGAACCTCCTTCTAGGCAGGAGGGTGCCTCTGGGAAGGATATATAGACATGGGGCCAAACACTCTCTCAGTTACGCGGGTGGAAATCCAGAAGGACTCTGTTTCAGTCAGTGGGGTGGCACTGAGGTAAACTGTGGAGAATCTGACCCACTGTGACTCCTCCAGCACACTGGGATTCCTAGAGCCAAGTATGTTGTTAGGGTAGGTGAACCCTGGGGCCAAAGGTAACCCCCAGAAGTCCCTGGCTGTCCCCACCTTTAATGGAAAATGCAGCCAGAGAGTCCCAGCATGCAATGCATCATATTACAAATGCAGGCAGTTGCAGTCCACTGGTACTTACTGCAAATTTCAGGCCTCAGTACTGTGAGGTGATGGGTGCTGCATGACCAAAGGGAACACCGCACAGGAACGGGCTCTGCGTTCAGCCCTTGGGCTTCCAGTCTGTTGGCGAAGCCCTGCATAGTCGGGCAAAGCCCTGTGTCAGAGGGCTGCCCGCAGGATTCCAGACCACCAGTGCCATAGTTCTCATTCCCTGCCCCTCCCTGGCATTCAGACATTTGCTTCCAAAATAAATTCACACAGAGTCAAACCAGAGAGCCAACCCCCTCTGCCTTCCAAATTGGGAGAAGCTCAGCTCCAAATCTAGATCTGAACTCCACAACTCGTTCCCATCTCTAATTTTTGACACCCTTTAAAACAAAACGGAACAGAAAAATGAATGATGAGAGACTCCAGAGGTCATCAAAATGAAAGACTGATCACATAAGCTAGGGCCAGGGCTTGTCACACCAGGCCCAAGGGGGCTATTTAGAGGAAAGAGAATTGCATGTTTGCCCAGCAGTTGGGTAACATCAAGGGCGAAACAGGGAAAGTACAGATTAGTGCAACAGGACGTCAAACAAAAAGGTGTGTGGCAGCGGTCAGGCATCAGCGATTTCCTGAGCTGATGCTGGAATGTACAGGAGGATTCACCTGATACTCCTCAATTCACCTGTCACTCATTGGCCCCTTTTATTTTTTCAATTCTTGGATGGTTTGGAGCAAAACTAATGGAATTACTTCAGCATGTAAAGAAAATGAGCTGCAGGAACAAAGAGAGATTAGAATACTTTGTTCTGTACATAAAAAGCCTGTGAATTACGGGCTACTAATGAACCATTCCTGACCACCCTCAATTTGCAGCCAACTCAAGTCACTCAGCACCTTGTAGGATAAAGGCCCTGGGGTGGGCTGAGCTGCCATTGGCTGGCCTGAGGTTACCCACCTCTTTCGTCTGAATTTTACCTTTGGTGAACGAGGCTGGATTGGCAAACTGCCCTGGGGACCTGAAACCCTCCATGCACAGAACAGGGGCAGCATGGACAGCAACTGCAAAGCAATCTCCCCACACGCTGCCCCACCAGTGTGTCTCAGCGCTGCCCTGGGGCTGACGGGGAATTTAGTCTCCATGGCCCACTCATTTTGTGACCTCTCTGCTGAGACAGCCAGCTCAAAGGTGTGACTGGCTGCGGTGGATGTGTGAGACTGGGAAAGTGTGCTGAGACTCAGTGACTCACTTAAAGGCTAGGGTGGGGTGGGACAGGGGTACTTCACTGTGTGCGAGCATCACACCTTTATACTTGTCCGGAATCTGACCTCACAGTCACATAATGTAACAAAACCCTTGTCTAGGCAGCAAAATTGCCTGCGAGAAAAATGGAACACCACAGCTGATAATGTTGCCATTTCTGTATGAGAACAGCATTTGCTGTTACACCATCTAGGGTAAAATTTACAATGGCTTCCAACACTTGTGCTTCCAAGCATCAGTTGATCAGCAGTTGTGTGTATTGCGCAATTAACTGCTCTGAAGCATACAACATTGGCCACTGTTATAGACATGATACCAGACCAGAAGAACCTTAGATGTGGTGTGGCAATTTATAGATATTAAAGATAGAAGGGACCATTGAGATCACCTGGTCTGACCTTTATAAGACAGGCCATAGAACCTCACCCAGTAATTCCTGCATCAAGCCCATAACTTCTGAGTGAGCTGCAGCATATCTTTTAGAAAGACATCCCATCTTGACTTCAAGACTACAAGTGATGGAGATTCCACTACATCCCAATTTCATTCTTCCATGAACATCCTAAGACCTGTATACAGTTTGGAATGACCCTGAGCCTCTGGGCCTGGGTCCCTATTACCTTGCACCTTTGGTTGTCATTTAGGCCTGTGCAAAGCATTATGATTTAGTGGCATTTGACACCCACTTTGCAAAGGCGTGAATAGCAACACCAGGGGCAAGGCTGGGGGAGAATCCAGCTCTCCAACTTTTGGTCCCACAAATTAGAGCATTTCTAGCTCAAATGCAGAGGATGCAACTACCCTGCTGGCTGAGAGATCTGGCAGCGAATCCTAATGAGAGCTGGGCGTGGCCAGCATGCTCGAAACAAACCACCCCTCAGCTTTGGGATGGTCCTGCATCCAAAGCCAGATCCAAATTTTGCAGCCTGCTCTTTCCTATCCCTGCAAAGAGACAACCCAAATCCAGAGAGCCCCACACTGGCAACCTTTGGGTGCCAGCAGGTTCAAAAACAAGAACACAAATCTAGTCTGAATTTTGCAGCTCAGGCCCCTCTCTGATAACAAGAAGGGGGAAGCCCCTGCTTCTTCTTTCCTTTGCACACACTGCTGCTCCTGTCACACTGAAGTTTGCCTTCCCTATGTTTATTGATTCTGTGGTCAACATGCAATGTGGACAAGACAGAGGAACCTTCCCTCACCCCCTTACCTGAGCTGCACGTGATGCAGTTTGTAATACCCTCCTTGGTCACCACTTTGAATTCATCATTGGAGCACTCGGTCGCCAGAGCCATCTCCACCCGCAGCCACAGGTCCATCAACAAAACTAAGCAGATCCCCTGCCTGGGGAGACAGAGTCTTCTTTGCTTGGCCATATCTCAAGCTGCTCTCCCTGTGAGTTGCTACAGCTCAGGTACCTTGGCTGGGCTTATTTCAGCTCTGCCCCTGCCAAGCGCCTCCTGTCTCTCTGATGCTTTCTGAACTGGCAGAGCACTTTTTTTAATGTATGGCTACCGCCTACATGTGGTTTTCTTCCTCTACGCACAGTTTCTGTTTCGAAGGGGAGGGGGCAGGGAGAAAATTGACGCATCATCAAAGCTTTGTATTTTGACGCAGTACAAACTAGCTGGAATTGCTACTAAGGACAGGGTTAAGGGGCCACTCACAAAGGACAGCAGTAAGGATGGAGCATCCTGGAAGCAGCAGGAGGACATTTTCAAAGGGGCTTGTCTACACTTGCAAGTTAACTTGGATTAAAGAAGGGTTTGAATGTTCAGCTATTCCAGAATCCCTCCTTGGGTAGATAACCCTGGGGAGTCCAGGTTTTCAACCTCCATTGCATTCAGTGGTTGATGTTTTGTGGATCATTCAGACCAGTAAGAGGTTCTGTCACCACCTGCCTGGTAACTTTTGGTACCTTAGTGCTGTATTGCTGTGCTATGTATGACTCAGAGCCTTGATCCCAGTAGCCAGCCTACAAGCCTAAAGGTCTCACCCTAGCTTCCAGCAGCCCAGTTACTCCTTGCATGGTGACCTCAAAAGCCCTTCCAGTCCTGAGTCTCCCCAAATCCGTTTTCCGGAGTTCTTCACTACCAGACACTGGGATTTTACTCCTCTGGTTTGTCACCCCCGAAGGAGTGAAATCTGCTCCCCAGTTATCTGTTCACTTTGGGACACACACACCATGCAGCACAACAGAGACTTGTCTGGGCTAAAATTATACCAAAGGTTTATTTTAATAGAAAAACCACCGATCCAAAGAGGAACAAGTAAGGCGAAGCAAGCACATCCAAGTTACACAGAAAAGCAATGTAAAGACACAACCTCAAGTTTTACAATTATAGATTAGATAAAAATGCCTCTTCTAGTGCAAATTACCTATTGCCTTTGCTCAGTTTCCCAGCGTGCCCCTTAGCCCTAAGTGGGGATCCAGTCTTCACAGACAGCTCCCCACCTTCAAGACGGTCCCTCGGTTCTAGATACCCTTCATGTCAAACCCCTTTCCTTTTAACTGAGTTTGCAGATTTTTCTGAAAGAAAGAAAGAAAGAAAGAAAGAAAGAAAGAAAGAAAGAAAGAAAGAAAGAAAGAAAGAAAGAAAGAAAGAGGGAGAAGTTCCCCCCGTTCTTAGTTTTCCAAGACTGGGATTTTCTGTTCAGTTTCAAGTTTTTTCAGTGTTTTCCCAATAATCGGAATGGTCCTTCACTTGTCTTTTTCTAGGTTGTACAATGCTAGGTGCTTGGAACGAGTCTTCTCTAGCTGGGGAGGCAGGCTGACCACCTTCCTGCCTTGCTGACCATCTCCCTGTTGTGAGGTGGAGCTGCAGGTTGCAGCACGAATTATGAGCACAGTTTTATCCCTACACAAATACATCAATTCACAACCTCACTCTGTCTACGCATCTCAAAGGACCACCACATTCAGAATATTACGTCCTTTCCTAAAAGGCCTTACTTGACATTGTTTTATATATAATATTGTATTCAACCAGTTGGTTCAATTGTTTACTCTCTGGGGTGCAGACCCCCTGTTCTCCTCTTGGGGTGTCTGGACCCTGACCATCACACCAGGTTAGCAGGGAGGAGGCAACATATCAGGACAGATGGGCCCATTGGTCTGATCTAGGGTGAGGGATGATACTGGGCTAGACGGACTCCTAGGTCTGATCTGGCCCATCATATTTTGTGTTCCATCATTTAATTCCAGGAGAGCTTGATGTGTCTCTGAACCACAACATGGATTTCTCTTGGGGAAGGTAACACAAACTTTGGGCTCTCCCTCCCCTGTCCATCTCCACAAGGGAATCACTCATATGTGAATCCTTCTGTGTTATCCAGAGAGAGAATTTCCAGCTGCTCAGAGTCAGACACTTTCTGTGGCAACAGAGTCCTCCCTGGGGCCCCAGGGCAGTTTGGGGCCAGCGTTCTCTGGGCCCGGGCTGTCACCACTGCCCCATCCCTTTCTTCAGGCAGTGGCTAATCAGTAGATCCCACCGGTCTGTGGACCAGGCTCCCTGAGTCTGTGAAGTTCTATATTCATAGAATAAAGAGGAATGGAGGATGTATTGAATCACTCATTTGACTAACATGCTTTTAGACTAGTCAAGTAGCTCTAACTTGGGAATCTATTTATTTATTGCAAAGAGACACAGGCTACAAATCCCCACGTTTGATAAATAAATGTAAATGAATTGAGTAAAGTTATACCAAAACATTCTCGTTGTAGGAATTCCCTTCTGTTTCACACAATCTCTAATTCATTATCGTACCTGCTTCTAAGCTCACATAAAAGCCTTCAGAGACTTTCTAACCATTGCATTCCTAATCATTGCAGACCAAGCTCAATAATACAGCATTTCTGATTCAGTTTGTGCTTAGCGTTACAGACGTCTCCGAACTCTGGACTAGAAAAGTCTTAAATTACTGTCCACTTCCTTAACCACCACAGGCCAGGTCCTGAGCTGGTGCAAATCAGCGTAGCTCCAGTGAACTCGAGGAAGTTGAGTCCATTTACAATTGCTGAGGATCTGGCCCCAAAGTGGTAATTTTCAACCCAGCAGCTGCTCAGGGAAGTGTCTGTGAGATGCTCTCTCGCTCTCTCTCTTTAAAAGTGCTGCACTATATGCTATATGGAGTGCTCCAGAGAAGCACGAAACAACCTTTTCTGTTTCAAAGGTGGTGGAAGTTACCAGGGGGGCAGCCAATTTAGACTTGATTCTGACCAGCAGGGAGGAAATTGGTTGTGAATCTGAAGGTGGAAGGCAATTTGGGGGTAAGTGATTATAAAAGCTATTCAATTCTAGTTCATTCTAAGGAAAGGAGTGAGAACAGCAGAATACGGACAATGGTCTTCAAAAAAGCAGATTTTAGCTAACAGACTACTGGCAGGTAAGGTTCCCATGGGAAGAAAATCTAAGGGAAAAAGGAGTTCAGGAGAGCTGGCAGTTTCTCAAAGAGATAATATTAAAGACTTAACTACAAACTATCCCATTACAAAGCAAAGCACAGGAAGAATAGTAAGAACCCAATATGGCTCCAACAGGAGCTCTTTAAGGACCTAAATATCAAAAAGGAATTTTAAAAAAAGTGGAAACATAGAGAAATTGCAAAGGAGAAATGCAAAAGAACAGCACAAGCATGTAGGAACAAAATCAGAAAGGCTAAGTCACAAAATGAGTTATACCTAGTAAGGGACATAAAAGACAATAAGAAGAGGCTCTTTAGGGCCAAGAGAAAGAAGAAGGAAAGTGTAGGCACTCTATTTAGCAGGAAAGGAGAACTAATAGCTGATAACATCAAGCAGGCTGAAGTGTTTCATGACTATTTTGCTTCAATCCTCACTAAAAAGGTGAATGGTGCCCAGATACTCAACACAATTAATATTAACAAAGGGGTAGGAACATAAGACAAAATAGGGAAAGAACAGGTTAAAGGCTATTGAGATTAGTCAGACATATTTACGTCAGCAGGGCCTGGTGAAATTCATCCTAAGGTATTTAAGGAACTAGCTGAAGCAATTTCAGAACTATTAGCAATTATCTTCAAGGAATCCTGGAGGCATGGGTGAGGATTATAGAACAAACATAGTACTTATCTTTAAAAGGGGAACAAAGAGGCCCCAGGGGATTATAGACCAGTCAGCCTAACTTTGATATCTGGAAAGATACTGGAATAAATTATTAAACAATCCATTTGTAAGCACCAGAAGATAATAGGGTTATAAGGAATAGCCAGCATGGGTCTGTCAAGAACAAATCATGCCAAACCAACCTAATTTCCATCTTTGACAGGGTTACCGGCCTAGTGGATAGATGGGAAGCAATGGACATGATGTATCTTGATTTTAGTAAGGCTTTTGACACAGTCCCACATAACATTCTCACAAACAAACTTGGGAAGTGTGGTCTAGATGAAATGACTATAAGGTTGGTGCACAATTGGTTGAAAGACCGTACTCAAAGACTAGTTATCAATGGTTCTCTGTCAAACTGGGAGGGTATAATGTTACAGGATTGCAAGTACTTTGGAGGACAGGATTAAAATTCAAAATGACCGTGACCAATTAGAGAATTGGGCTGAAATCAAGAAGGTTAAATTCAATAAAGACATGGGCAAAGTATGTCACTTAGGAAGGAAAGATCAAATGCATCACTAAAAAATGGGGAATAACTGTCTAGACCGTAGCACTGCTGAAAAGGATCTGAGGGTTATAATGGATCACAGACTGAATATGAGTCAACAATTGCATGCAGCTGGGAAAAAGGCTAGTATCATTCTGGGGTGTATTAACAGGTGGTCATATGTAAGACATGGGATCTCATTGTCCCATTCTACTCAGCACTAGTGAGGCCTCAGCTGGAGTACAGTGTCCAATTTTCGGTGCCACACCTTCGGAAAGATGTGGATAAATTGGAGAGAGCCCACAGAAGAACAACACAGATGATAAAAGGCTTAGGAAACCTGACCTATGAGGAAAGGTTAAAAAACTGGGCACGGTTAGTCTTGAGAAAAGGGTGAGGGAGCAACTCAGGATGGTGATCAATTGTTCCCCATGTCCACTGAAGGTAGGACAAGAAGCAATGGGCTGCAGTAATCTGCAGCAAGGAAGATTTAGATTAGATATGAGGAAAAGGAATCTCCTTCCTTAGAGGTTTTTAAGGTCAGGCTTGACAAAGCCCTGGCTGGGATGATTGAACTGGGAATTGGTCCTGCTTCGAGCAGGGGGTTGGACTAGATGACCTTCTGGGGTCCCTTCCAACCCTGATATTCTATGATTCTATGAAAAGCTTTCCAACCCTCAGGGTAGTTAAACTCTGGCATCAGCTTCCAAGGGAGATTGAAGAACCCCCATCATTGGAAGTTTTTAAGAACAGGCTGAACAAACACCTGTTAGGGATGGTCTAGGTTTATTAGGTCCTGCCTTAGCACAGGGACTGGACTTGATGACTTCTTGAGGTCCTTTCCAGCCCTCCATTTCTATGATTCTATGTTCTACTCAGATGGTGATGGACACGGCATGAAAACATAGATACAATGGAACAAAGTGTCTCCCTAGGATACTTATAGAGCCCCGTTATCTCAGCACCTCAATGTCTTTCCTGTATTTATCCTTACAACCCCTCTGTGAGGTAGGGAAGTGCTAATATCCCCATTTTACAGATGCGGAGCTTAGGTCCAGAGAGACTAAGGAAAAGAGAGACTTGCTCAGAATTTCGCAGAAAGTCTGTGGCAGAGCAGGGAATTGAACCTGGGTCTAGCCTCAACCACTGGCCCATCCATCCTCTGCTAAGAGCATTAAACTTAGCTGTCTCTTGCAGAACCACAGCTTTGCAGCACCAGCACAGGGAAGTCATGCAGAATGTGACGGCTAACCACCAGCCCACACAGTTTCGATTCCAAATGTTATCGGGAAGCATAAGCATGCGCTGCTTTTGTCATCTGCTTCCTTTCTCTCCCCCTGCCTTTCTCTTCCCATTACAGCTTCTTTCTTGTGCTTGAGGGTCCTCTGCCTTGCACTTTGTGTGGTCACGTTATAGGTGCAAACTGCGGGCAAGGTGGCTTTAAAATGCTTTCTCCAGACAAGGGAGAGGAGAATTCTGAGGCAGTTTTTCCATGGGTGACCACATCAGTTTCCAACAGTGACCACACCAGCGTCAGGGCCCACAGTGGGAGTTTGGTGCTAGCGAACGGTGCCAGGTTGACAGCCCTCGAGACTGACGTAGTCTTCACTAGAGAGCAGACAAACCACAGGTAACATGGGGCAAATGCATGGGTTAATACACCCCAGTGTGCTCTCCCCATCTTCTGATAGAGGCAATCTTTTGCCTCTCTGCTGTCACTACAGAGAGGGAGTAAGCTGGGCCATTGCCCTAAGTGAACAACATCATTTATTATTCCTATTAGCACCAGAGCACCTAGTAGCCACAGGACCCCATTGTGCTCAGCGCTGCATGAACACAGAACAGAAACAGTCCCTGCTCTAGGGAGCCTACAATCTAAACAATATTCAGGGAAGTCCAATGGCCTGTCATACAGACTAGTGGTCCCTTCTGGCCCTATAATCGATGAATCTATGAGTCTAGATGGGAGGCTGGAGTGTAGCTGGCTTGCTCAGCTGCCCTGGGTGTAGGGGAGAGAGTGGGGATTTCCTTTGTCCCCTATTACATCAAACAGAGTCAGCCACAATGCTTGCGCTACATGAGTGTAAGGACAGCTAGAGACGAGTCGGGCACTCCACTCCCACAGCGGGCACGGGGCATTGGGTCTGCGGCCAAAACCTCTCCATGGCATCTCTAGGATGCCGCGGCTGGGGGCAGCGGGTCTGTCCATGTCTGCCGCCCTGCAAGATCCCTTCAGCGAAGGCCCGGGGACACCACAGCCAGGAGCTGTGTAAACATCGCCGCTTCCCTGCTCCCTCAGGGGTCTCCACAGAACCCTGCCCAAACTCCTCGCCCACGGTACGTGGCGCTCACTCTGGAGAGGGTTGAGGAGGGGGAGTCTCCTCTTGGGTTGTTCCAATGTCCTGGTCAGGAGCGTCGTGGGGATCAGAGCAGGGCACTGACGGGCTCAGTAAGTGCTGCTCCAGAAGAAGGCATGTTGACTCCCGGGCCTCACGTCAGCATTCCCCCACTCCACTCTCCCCTTGGGCTGGGCTACATAACCCATTATGTAGCTCTGCGTCCGTGGCAGAGAAGCACCCACCTGCTCTAACAACGCGCGCCGGGCCGGGTGCTCCCAAACAAACCCTCCCCAGTTGATGCCATGTCGGCACTGGGAGCAGCCGCCCCGTCACCTCTTTGACTCGGCTCTGTGGCTGTGGGGTGTGGGAGGGAGCAGGGGCCGACCCCTGGCAGAGGCCCTGCCTTCCCCTTCCCTTGCAGCATGAGCTGGGTCTCGGCCTGCGTCCCTGGGCTTCCTCTTTGCCCGCCGCTCAGAAGGCGTCTAAGCTGCCACAAGTACTCCTTTACTTTTTGCGGATACAGACTAACACGGCTGCTACCCTGAAACCAGAAAGTAAAATGTTTACATGCAAACCAGATGCCCTCATCCATCTCTGCAGTGCGACGCCTCTGGGAAGTGAAACGGAGAGCAGCAGCCCTCAAGAGGCGGCCTGTGGGCTGGGGGTGAGTTCAAAGCAACAAGCCACGTCACCGGCAGCACTGTGGGCTGATGTCAGAGATGGGCTCCACGCTGGGGAGTCACGTGTGGGTGGGTGGGTGCCTGGGGAAAAGCCACAGCGCGGAGAGACCCTTTCCTGAGAGCCGGGACGAGTGGCTTTGTTGCCAACCCCCCAGCCCTGCCGCTGTGGCTTTGCTCTGCATCCCCACAGCACTCTGCCCACGCAGACACGCTGCTTAACAGGCCCTAGAGGAGCCCTGACTGCTGAGCCAAGGGGAAGTCCACTGGAGTTGCAAGGGCTCGACACCTCTCAGCAGCAGACCCTGGAAGCCACCACAACAAGGCCACTATTCTTCTGGACTAGACGGGACTCCCTCCAAAGCGGCTTTATAATCTGCCGGAGGGGCAGCAAGCTAGGACAGATGCTCTCGTGGCTAAGCCACAGAACTAGGAGTCAGGAGACACAGGCTCTATTCCAAGTTCTGACACTTAGGCAAGGCACTGTATCGCTCTGTGCCTCAGTTTCCCCATGTGTATAAAGGGGGATGATAATAATAATTCTAGCCAGTCTCCAGGAGAACCCAAACAGACAGGAGCTAGGGAGGGGTTAAAGGTTTCCAGTTAAATTAGGACAGACCAGGACTTTCACTCAAAACTCAAACCAAAGATGGACCCTTGAACCATGTCTAGTTTGCCCTTTTCTTACAGGAACCGTAACCACTCTTCTTCCCTGAGGCGTGAGCAGCACCCTGTCTCCTTCTTCTCCTCAGTGCACTAAGGATTCTTCATCCCCCAAGCGGCGCATGCAGGACATGGAACAGACCCATGAGTGTTGGAGCTGTGTTTTCCTGCTAGCCCTAGAACTACCAGCTTAAGGCTGTGACCTGACCCGGCAGAACAGCAATGGACTTGCGAAAGCAGGCTAGTACTGAACGCTACAGATGGGAGACAGCTAGGCTAGGCCCAGCAATGATACTGCTGCAACGCATGCTGGCTAATGACTGGAGTTGGCCCCAAGCCCCAGTGTTGAAGAGGTGCTTGCTTCTGGGGTTACAGTTCAGTCCAGGATAGGTGCATAGATTTTAAAGTCCAAAGAAGCCAGTCCAGCGGCTCTCAGCCATCGACGTACCAATCCCACGTCACCACAGAAACAAGCCTCAGGACTACTTCTCCCATCTAACAAGTCAAGTTCGGTCTTTGGAGGCTGGCCCATGAATCTAACCTCTCACCGCAGCGCACCCTAGAATCTTAATGTCATACACAGAGCCACTGAGGGACCTGACGGGTCTGAGGAGAAAAGGTCTCACATGAGAGAGGTGAGAAAGATGGCAAGTAGCTACGTGTGATGCCCTGGGTGTGGCAGACCTACCCCAAGGTTGTGTTAATTCCTGGGCTTTATGGCCTCTTACATTCAACATGGAAGTTTACCTGCTGTATTATCAATTCATGGTATCTCTCATAATGCAGTAAACCAGAACCACCTTCGTGCCTGCCACACAGGTTCACAACATACACAACATCTGCAGAGGTCAGTGGGAATTATGGGTCTGAGCCAAAGCCCAGGGAAATCAACAGGAGTCTTTCCTCTGACTCCAAGAGGCTTTGGATCATGGCCCACGTACACAAAGGGTTTGCAAGACTGGGCCCTACTGCTGCGAACACGGAGAGGATTTCGCAGTGTTGTACACTGACAGCTTCCTAAAGAAAAACATGGTCCTCTCTTTCCATGTTGCAAACACACGTTATGCAGGGTTGCCAACTCGCCATTTTATCCCATGTCTCATGATACTTGGCATGTTTTTAACGCCTCGGCTCCAGTCGCCATGTGCTTACATGAGAATTGCAGCTTTCAGTCAAACAAAGGAGGGAGTGTTCTAGCCCTCCAGGCAGATATTAAATAAAAAGAACCCCAAATGTGTCATTTTAAAAGAAAAAACCCTCATGATTTTTGCACACTTGAGGTTGGCAACCCTGCATTTACATCAAATGCAGACCAAACCCATTGACCCAATCTCTCTCTCTCTCACTCATATATACACTTAACACTAGGGAACTTTAGCTCATCCAGATTTTGCAGCTCCTGCGCGTCTCCAAATTCCTTGCTCCTAATTAGCACTTATAGAAGCCGGCAGCCCCGCTGTGAGAAAGCGCAGCCCCAAGGGGCACACACAAACAGCGTGCCATTGTGCCAGGAAAGCGGAGACAGCACTCCCAGCAGAAAGAAACTCTTGGAATGATGCCGCGTAACTCTGAACCTGTGAGCGGAGCACAGATGGGCGGGAATAACAGGCAGCTCCTGGGTGAACTGGGCTGAAGAGTGGAGCGTGGCTGAGCGCTGCTGATGCCAGAGGAGAAAGAGATGTGGAAGGCAGAGCAGGGGATGCATAGAGGAGAGGAAGAAGAGGAGAGAGCAGTGGGAGTTGCAGTCTAGGTCTGAGCCAGGAAACAGAGACTGGGCGGGTGTGGGAGGGGGCATTGAGGGGAGAAAGCTCCTGCAATGCCCAAAGGAAGGGCTGAGCTGGGGAGTGGAGCACAGGGGAAAATGGGGAAGTTGGGCTGCTCAGGTGGTGCTTCAGGGCAGAGGGGAGACTTGGCAGTGACAATACCTGTGGGACAGGTATGAGATGGAGAGCAGCAGCTAGAGGGTCACAGGTGTTGCTGAACAGGTGCAATCGGACCCTGCAATTAACTATTTCCCTGCTGCACGCCATTATTGTCAACTTCGTTTCCTTCTAATTTAGTCTCTTCATCATCGTGGCAGGTTTTGCTTCAAGTGACGCACTCATGCACCGATACCCTCCGAGAATGGAGCACTTACAAGAAAAGACCAATGAAAACAGCAGTATCTCTGGGCTTAAACCACAATAATCAGCAGTGACCTTTTAATGCTGGTATCTGGGTGTGAGATCAATGGGGCTTTTTTCAAAATGTTCTGATTGATCTCAGAACTAATGTCATTTCACACTTCAGCATCCTGCTTTGGCCTCTTGCCTCGCTCACGCCAGCCTGGGACAGCTGACAGTGTCACCGCGTGCCAGCGAGGCTGCTTCTGACCCCGCATGGTGCTGCCAAGCGCCCTCAAATCCCATTAACCCCCAAAGTGCCATTGTCAGACAGTACCGTGTGTTCATCATTACCTAGGCTGGACTGTCAGGAGTAATATGCTGATACATTTGGCAGCAGTCAAGGGGTTAAATAGGCCCTCATATTTAGCCATTGCACGCTAAGGATCAAAATAAAATCTAGCCTTCCTTCATCAAGAAATTATAAAGCAACAACAAGGAAGAGAGGAATACCTGGGTTCGAATGCTGGCTCTGCTGGTCTCCTTTCAGTAAGCCATGTCGGACCATTTTCAAAGGCAGGAGACTCGCATCAGGCACCGTGGCCTGATTTTCAGAGGCACTCGAACACTTGCCATTCCCAGAGACTTCTCCTTTGCCAACAATTGCCAGACGAAGCCAAAGAAAGCAATAGGAGCTGAGTTCTTAAAAAGATGCCTATGGGATTTGAATGCCCAGCTCCTATTAAAATGAATGGGTGTCGGGCACCCAAATCCCCTAATCAGCTCTCAGAGTAACAGCCGTGTTAGTCTGTATTCGCAAAAAGAAAAGGAGGACTTGTGGCACCTTAGAGACTAACCAATTTATTTGAGCATGAGCTTTCAACCAGGGCTTCTAATGGAACCTTAACTGCAGCGCCATGAGCATGGTCTATTGTGCTGGTTCAGTCACTATACCATGCTCATGGCTCTGTTGCTAACGCACCTGGCTCTCCGTTTCTACCTCTCTGTCCTGTTTAATGTTGTTTTGCCCTGACAGGCAGTGGCCAGAGGGCTCCCCATCTCCTGGAAATGAAGCCCTCTGGCCACTGCATGTCAGTAACTCCAGGGATGATGTGGTTCCTTCCATTTCTTTTCATGCAGAACGGGGGGTTGATGTAATCCCCATGGGTACCCACTCACAGGACAGATTGTCCTTTTGAAGTCTTCCCCCAGCCCACGCAATTCTCCGAGGGTGATATCCTTCCCAGCCATCCTTGCTCATGCTTCTTATAGCCGCATATCTACAGGCTCAAGAAGTGGGGCTGACCTATGGTTGAAACAATGCATTGGGCTGTGTGGTTGGAAATGCACTATAGAAGAACACACATTATTAGGGCATCTTCTCCATCCTCCCTCAGAGCGGTGCTGGGACCTGTGACATGCTCCTAGCATTGGGATGGATGTGGTACAGAATCCAAGATAAAATAGTTAGCTTAAATAAACAGATTGGGCGAGTAGTCTTTGGTGCAGTGGGAACAGCTTTCCTATCTCTTTCTCTAGCTCTTCTCTCTTATTCATTTGCATTCACATCACCAGACGCAGACTTCACAGAAATCTTCTCACCTAGGGTCACCAGAACTGCTGAGGTGTTGAAATATTTTTGTGTGTACCGGAAATAAGCTTCAGCATAATTAGTTCCTGCAAATTGCACATCTTACACCTGGTGTGGTTACACAAAGTAACGCTAGGCTAGAAATGAATACAAAATGTGACCATCATGGTAAAAATTGTGATGATGATGATGACGACTAATGATAACACAAGAGAGAAGCATCTGTTCAAACTTGCTGGATGTGGAGATGTGTTCTGATTGCTGACAGTGTACGATCAAAGAAGCAGCCTCGGTACATTTCCTAGAGGTAGTCAAGGGGTGTGTTAAATCACAAGTGAGCTCAGAAATGCTGTGCTTCACCACCCTCCTAGTGAAGTAGTCATAGAATCATAGAATATCAGGGTTGGAAGGGACCTCAGGAGGTCATCTAGTCCAACCCCCTGCTCAAAAGCAGGACCCATCCCCAATTAAATCATCCCAGCCAGGGCTTTGTCAAGCCTGACCTTAAAAACTTCTAAGGAAGGAGATTCCACTATTAGTGTTTCCTAATATCCAAGCTCCTCCACTGCAACTTGAGACCATTGCTCCTTGCTCTGTCATCTGCCACCACTGAGAACAGCTGAGCTCCATCCTCTTTGGAACCCCCTTCAGGTAGTTGAAGGTTGCTATCAAATCCCCCCTCACTCTTCTCTTCTGCAGACTAAACAAACCCAGTTCCCTCAGCCACAACTCTATCAATGCACCTCATCCCTGATCTGCTCTGCCAATCCTGGGCCTCACACAGCTCTTCCACTGCACCTCTGTTCCAACCTGCAACACATGCTATTCCTATCCTAGGCCTCTCCCACATAGACGATGCTACCGGAGCAGATGAATTGTGTATAGCAATTTTATTCAAACCCAGGTCTCCACTAGTAAAGAGCTGTTGCATTAGAGAGCTAGGGTAAAATCCTGGTTCTGTTAACGTGAATGGCCAAAATCCCTTTAACTTTAATGAAGCCAGGATTTCAACCCTACTTTCTTTCACAGGGTGAGAAGAAGCTAGGAAATCCAAGTTAACTGGACCAGCCAACAAGAAGAGGGTTGGCTGCAATTAAGGTATCTCTCCAGCAGATGTATTTATCAACAGGAGCAGAATATTAAATTGGAAGGGCCATTGACCAGTCTGGGAGAGTAAGTTGTATGTCCTCACGTCTGTTGGTTTCTGGGGTGCTAAACTGATACAAGAGAAAAACCAACAAAACAATAAAAGAGAAAGGCCTCTGGATCTTACCAATCTGGCACCAGTGAAACCAACAGTGGAATACTGCATCCAGTTGTGGCCCCCCCACACTAAAAAGGATACTGAAAAATTGGAGACGATACAGAAAAGAGCCACACAAATTATTCAAAGGCTAGGGAAAAATGAATTCCATAAGAGACGGAATTCAGCTCAATACATTTAGCTTATCAAAAAGATGGAGAGTTGACTTGATTCCAGTGTGTAAGTACCTTCAGGGAGAGAAATACCAGGTACTAAAGGGCTTTAATTTAGCAGGAAAAGGCGTAAGACTTGCCAGTGACGGAGGTTAAAGCCCCACAAATTCAAATTAGAAATGAGACACACTTTTTTAGCAGTCAGGGTGGAGAACCAATGGAACAAACTCCCAAGGCAAATGGTGGAATCTTCATATTTTGAAGTTGTCAGATGAAGACCAGATGCCTTTCTGGAAGCTGCATTAGCCAGACACGGTATTGGGCTCAACACAGGGATAACTGGGTGAAAATCTCAAGCCTGTGTCAAGCAGAAAATCTCACTTTTGGCCTTGAAATCTACTAGTCTAATGATTTACCCACGCACTCTTTATCTACAGTATTTATATGAGCCCCATCACCACAGCATCTCACAATCTCAACGCATTGATCTTTGCAACCCCCTTGTACTATTATCTCCATTTTACGGATGAGGAACTAAAGATGAGAGAGACTAAGTGACTTGCCAAAGGGCATGCAGAAAATCTGTAGCAGAGCCAGAAACTGAACTATAGTGTCGCAAGCCCCAGGCTAGCACTCAAACCATTGAACCTTCCTCCCTCTTGCCACTAGTTTCCAGAGTTTTCCTACATCCCCCATAGGATTCTGTCCTGCTTACTTGGCTTACATCTGCTCCAGGAATAAGCCCGGTCTTCTGAGTTACTAATATTGCCCAGACTCCACACTGCTGCTATGTCCTGTCATTTACTGACTTGAAGGGAGAAAACTTAACTTGCTGAAGTTTAACAGAAGGATAGAGGGGTCCCTCTACTGGTGCTATTGGGAACTATCTATAATATAAACCTAGTTTCAGAGTAGCAGCCATGTTAGTCTGTATTCACAAAAAGAAAAGGAGTACTTGTGGCCCCTTAGAGACTAACACATTTATTTGAGCATAAGCTTTCGTGAGGATGAAGTGAGCTGTAGCTCACGAAAGTTTATGATCAGATAAATTGGTTAGTCTCTAAGGGGCCACTAGTACTCCTTTTCTTTTTAATATAAACCTGAACATTTAAAAAAACCCAATGATCCAATGCTATAATACATAAGTTTTTGAGCTAATAACCCTTTCTCCCTACTTGAATGCTAATCATAAAACATATGTAGAATGTTTAAAAAATACCAAGATTTCCACTGATAGTTGAGTGTGCTAAGAGGGATTTTTAATGTAAATATTGCAGTGTTGCCAACTCCTGTGATTTTATTGAGTCGCACGCTAGTTAATGCTAGTTAAATCCCCAATTCCTAGAGTCCTGGGATTATGTGCAGATCTCCACTTTTTAGCCCTCTTGGTTTTGGAGAAAATCTTGAAAAAGGGACTTGAATGTAAACCGAAAAGCTCAGAAACCAGAAGACAATTTTTTTTAAATTGTTATTATTTTAAAATCTCATTACTTTTAAGCCAATCTCATAATTTTTGAATGTTTTGGGTTGGCTATGCTGAACACTTCATAGCTCCCTTGCACTTCATTGGGTGCATTTGCTAAACTGCAGGATGCCCTGGCTAAGCGAGTCAGACTTACAACCTGGTCAGAGTCTGCCCTCGGTTCGCCCAGCATGGGAATTATTTCGTTTACAGTACTTGGGGGAAATATGCCAGGTGGGACTGGCAGAACAGTGCAGGGTGACCCAGGCAAGGCATATAAGTGGGGTAGCTGCAGATCAGAATCGAGTGCATAGTCAGAACCATGTAAGGGCCCTGAACTGAAATAGAAGTGATACTGCAGGTCTTGAATAAGGAAATTTGGCAGAGCAGTGCATGGGAAGCATACAGAACACTTGCTTTGCTTGCACTATGGATTTCTTGGCAGTTTAAGACCTTCCTCCCTTTAAAACAATTTAAGCTGGAGGCTTTGCAAAGACACGGTTCCTCTCCTGTTGGGAGTGCTAACAAACCTCCAGCATGCTCTCATCACCAGAGTTCTGCCTTAGCCCCTAAACCTGGAGTCTCTTTCATTGCTCATTTGCATGTTCCAGCAACCAAGGTGTGAATCACCACGCAGAGCACCTTTTACACTGGAAAAACTCCTTTAAAGGAGAAAAAAAATGAAAAGAGTAGGGGGGAGGAGAACAGCCTTCAAGCCATCCCTTTCCTGTTTGTCTCGCCACATCCCCGACATACCTCAGAAGTGAACAACTGCCAAGTCTGTCTTGGCCATTTGATGGGAGAGAAAATGCAGCAGATGAAAGGATCTGGGAGCAGCCATAATGTCAGGTTCTTGTTGTCACATATCCATGGAGCAAAGCCAGAGGAGCTAGTGAGAAAAGAGAATAATGTGATTGGCCAATTTTTTCAAAAGCGTAACTAACGAATGCAGTATGCATGTTGAATATTACAGTCAAATATGCAGTCTGAAATTAGCTCTAAGGGACAGCTACCCCAGGTGCGCCTGGCTAACGCTGGTCATTCAAATATTTTAAAGAGATAGCATGCAAGCCTGAGCAGATCTTTTTCAAGGTCTGAACACAGCAAAGAACTAATCATGGGCTTAACTATAAGCATATGAGGTGTCCTGTTGAGACCACTCAACCTGCCAGGTGTGGCAAAATGAAGGCCAAAATTAAAAAAAACAACACAAAACTTCAGGCAGGAAACAGAGTGCTGCAGATTTCTCTCCTTTAACCTAAAAAGTTCTTTGAGAACCTTAGTTACAAGATTCTGCCTTTCTGATGTAAGTAATGGCCAACAATTAAAGTGAGGGGATGCCAGATTTTCATAGAACATAGATAACTTTGGGAATTATTAGCAGTGTCTAGAGCTGGTTGAAAAACAAGAACATTTTTGGGGGGAAAATTTGACCCTGTTTTTCATCAAAAAAATTTGAATTTTGTTGATCAGTGCTGGTGACAGCCTTTGAAGTGCGAGACAACTGGGAAGTTTCAAAGGGAGTGCTTGCGCGGAAAGTTAAGCATACTTAAATACTTTGTTGGAAGGGGCCTGACTTGATTTTGTTTTACTTGTGAATCAAAAGCCTGGCTTCCAGCAATATACATCTCATTACTTAGATTATAAACTTTTTGGGGCAGGGAGCTTTGTGTCTGAAGCCCTTCCAACTCAGCCCTGAAATGCAAGAAGTCAACAGGCCAAGCTGGTGAGTGTTTTATGCAAAAAAGGAAAAGATTCCTGTTTTTCATGAGTTTTTTGCCCCCCCCCGCTTTCCTTCCAGCCCCTCCCCCTCTCAGGAATAAATGAGAAAAGGGGGGAAAAAAGGTGGGGGAAGAGGTAAAAAAAGAAAAATGGGGAATGAATCAAAAATCCAAAACAATTTTGATTGTCAGTTTTGAAAATCCAAACTCTTGGAGGTTTTTTGATTTTCACCTTTTTTTGTCATTTATTGCGAAAAAATGAAAATTGTCCCCAAACATATTCGTTACAAATATTCTCTCTACAAGACAGAAAAGATGGGCCTGTGGCTGCAATGTCTGATGTCTAGAGAGGATTAGCCAGTACAGTATAACTAGATCTACAACTCATACCAGCAGAGAGTTCTTTTACTGGTACAGCTTATACCAGTTCCCCCAATAAAACAAGCTGTAGCAAAAGGACTTTTTCTGCTGGGATACCAGTGTCTACTCTTGGGCTTTTGCCAGTATAAAGAATCAGACCCCTGACATCATTGTACTAGCAAATGTTTCTAGTATAGACCTAGCATCACGGGCTGAGACAAAGTTGCATGAGCTAGAAAGCATCTCTAGGTCTTCTTGCCAGAAGCCATCTCAAAAACGGGGAAATCTAAAAAGGTTTAAAAACAGGAACTGGCTTTGTCATGCAGGTACCCACCTCAGAGAAGGGAAAGTTTCTCTCTGTCACGTGGGCAGGCTCGGTAAGAGCAGTGTGGGTACAAAAGCACGGAGCACTTGGTTATTTTCAGACTCTATGCTCCCCTCCACGTAATTGCCTATCAGCGTTTTGGGTAGAGTTGGGGTTTTACCACATGCAGGCTCTGCAATTTTCTACCCGGTGAAGAGGAAGGGGTTAAAGTTCAACTGGGCCATCTCTTTTTTTAAGGTTAAACCTAAAAAAAATAAAAAGCAGAAAGCTGAGCTTTACCGGCGCCAACCTTCAATATCAAATCAATACATTTGTCAAATTCTATAGACTGTAAGGGCCCGATTTTCAGCTATGTCATTCTCAGTAAAATCAATGCTCAGCCCACCTCAGAAAATGAAGCCCAAAAGGTCTAGATTCAGTTCTATTTTACACCATTTGAGGCGGATCCAAAGCCCCTTGAAATTAATGGGAATCTTTCCCTTGATTTCAGTGGGTTTTGGATCAGATCAGGACCTGTATGTGTTATTTGATTAAGTACATGGGAATTTGGTGGGAATTCTCCTAGTTGACTAGGGAAACCAGAGACAAAGCTATGAGATTCTGTCTCCAGTCTGCTCTCTCTCTCTTTCTTTCACCCTAACAGGAGCTTTGTGCTCCTCCTGCTTTAATTCAGTTGGTTAGATCAGTGGTTCTCAAGCGGGGTACATGTACCTGAGGCTAGGGGTACGCAGAGGTCTTCCAGGGGGTACATCAGTTCAGCTAGGTATTTGCCTAGTTTTACAACAGGCAACATAAAAAGCACTAGTGAAGTCAGTACAAACTAAAATGTCATGCAATGACTTCTTTATACTGCTCTAAAGACTATACACTGAAATGCAAGTTCATTTATATTCCAATCAATTTATTTTATAATTCTATGGTAAAAATGAGAAAGTGAACAATTTTTCAGTACTAGATACTTTTGTATTTTTATGTCTGATTTTGTAAGCAAGTAGTTTTTAAGTGAGGTGAAACTTGGGGGTACGCAAGACAAATCAGACTTCTGCAAGGGGTACAGTCATCTGGAGAGGCTGAGAGTCATTCTGATGTGGTTGCTTTTGGTAGAACCAGCTGCAATCCAAGTAAGTCATTGCTGCACCAGTTCCCCACCGTTTTGCCAACATCCCTCGAATCATGGCTTTATAGACCTGTTCACACAGCTCTGCTGATGCACCTCATTCCAGCACCCCTGTGTAATTCGAGTCCTGATCCACAGGGAAGCTGGACCAGGACAGCGAAGGATGAGATGCAGTCTAAGGCACACACACACCCTGTCCCCTTGCCTGCAACATACTTATGCACAACTACGGTTGAGCACCAGGAGAACACTTCTCTTGCAGGACCAGTTGAATGTAAACCCAGCTCTCTTTAGAACAGAACTGAAAGGCTCTCATTGTGATGCTCAGAAAAAGAGTGCTCAGAAGTGCAAGATCTTATAGAAAACACGTTGCCCTCAATGGAACTACCACAAGTTACGTCAGCCGAGGGTCTGGCCCGCATGTGAATCCGTCTCCAAAGAGGGTATTCGATTCCTTTTCTCTTTCACGATTTTATGACTGCCCAGGAAGAGGGATGAAAATAAATGTCACGGCTGTTATACCCTAAGTTGCTTGAATCCTCTTTTTCATCTAATTTTTAACTGTCCCTTCTAAATTCCCTAAAAGAAACAGGAAAGCTCAAAAAATCAACCACAGAAGCCTTGACTTATATCAGAGCATGAAGAAATTGCTCTTTTATATTTTTTAAAATGGTTAAATCTGTTCCTTATTTTCTGCTGGCAAGGTGGTTAGTCCTGGGCAGTTGTATACATTTACCAGCATTTCAGGGCTGTAGTCTCTAGAGGACATAATGATTAAAATGCAGAATGTGGGTTAACAAGAGGCCATCAGCCCAGAGAGGTATGGCACCCTATGGAGTTAATCACTCCACTCTTTCCCCAAACTCCATGGCCCAGAGACAATCCTTCCCAGCTCCCAGAGATTCCTGCTTCCTTTGATAAAGCCATTCAAGGGAGAGTGATGCACCTGTTCATCATCCTGGGGGGGAGGGATAGCTCAGTGGTTTGAGCATTGGCCTGCTAAACCCAGGGTTGAGAGTCTGATCCTTGAGGGGGCCATTTAGGGATCTGAGGCAAAAATTGGGGATTGGTCCTGCTCCAAGCAGGGGGTTGGACTAGATGACCTCTTGAGGTCCCTTCCAATCCTAACCTTCTATGATCAGTTCTTTTGTATTCACTGCGCTATTAAAATGAGGATGGTATTTGCCAGCTGTGTTGTTGCAACTCTGTGGGCTGCAGGACTGACCAAGGGCATCATTTCATGATGTTTTAATGGGCAATGCCCATCTCCTCTCCAGGACCCCTTATTATGGGGAACTGAGGCCCCAAGAGGCTAAGTAACTTGCACAAGGTCACACAGGCAGGCTGTGGCAAAGCAGGAAATCAAGCCCAGGTCTCCCACATCCTAGAACATAAGAATGGCCCTAGTTGGTCAGACTAAAGATCCATCTAGCCCAGTATCCTGTCTTCCGACAGTGGCCAGTGCCAGGTGCTCCAGAGAGAATGAACAGAACAGGTAATCATCAAGTGATCCATCCCCTGTCGCTCATTCCCAGCTTCTGGTAAACGGAGGCTAGGGACACCATTCCTGTCCATCCTGGCTAATAGCCATTGATGAACCTATCCTCCATGAACTTATTTAGTTCTTTTTTGAACCCTGTTATGGTTTTGGCCTTCACAACATCCTCTGGCAAGGAGTTCCACAGGTTGACTGTGTGTTGTGTGAAGAAATACTTCCTTTTATTTGTTTTAAACCTACTGCCTATTATTTTCATTTGGTGACATCCAGGCACACACACCAACCACCGGGTCATCCTTCCTCAGACCAAATCAATAATACCTGGTACATTCACAGATCCCAATCTCTGCTCTTGGGTGCAAGGACAGAAAAGTGACATCTCAAACCAATTGCTGATTATCTCTCTTAGGTACTTACATGGCCCCCAAATATCATGATAGCTGAGTACCTCACGATCATCATTGCATTTATCCTCACAACATCCCTGTCTGGTAAAGAAGTGCTGTTATCCCCAGTGAAACTAAAATGCATGACTTTCAATGAGATGTAGGCTCCCAAGTCATGTAGGAAGTTTTGAAAAATGTTATCCTATGTGACTTTGGAGCACAAATCCTAAAGTCAATGCTCAATACTCTCTAGGGCCCAGGTCCTCAAAGGTAACTACATGCCTAGCTCCCACTGGAGTTAGGTGCCTAAATACCTTTGAGGACCTGGACCAGGGCTTCTTTGAAAATCCCTCCCTTGACCTTCATCGTGATGACTTGCACCAGGCTACACCAGGCATGTTGAAACACCCTAATTCCCCTGTTTTGTCTAGCCAATTATACAGATTACACACACACACACTTTAGACAAACGTTTTATTTTAAAAAAAATTCCTCCATTTACGATAGACTATAATACAAAAGTTTGTATACAACGTGTATTTCACTGTAGGAAATATTAATTACACTATATGTATAACATATAACAATACATATTTTTTAAAAAACATGTTTTCAGGCAGCTGTTGTGTTCTGGAATACATTTGCCACATTTTGGCACATGTGGTGACTATTTTGTATACAAAATAAATATTTCTTTTTAACTACATATTGAAGAGGCATTTAAAATGAAAGACTTCTCAGCTTTGCTATAGCATTTGGATTTTTTCCCTTCATCTATTTTATACACTCAGGCATACGAAATTACATCTGAAGCTATTTACAGGAAAATATATTGCAAAATCGTGTAACACATTATGGGTAGGCCAAACTCACTCCAGGTACGTCCACGCTGCAATTAAAAATCCATGGCTGGCCTGTGCCAGCTGACTTGGGCTTGGGCTAAGGGGCTGTTTAACTGTGGTGTAGGAGCCGGGGCTCTAGGACCCTGTGCAGTGGGAAGGTCTCAGAGCCCAGGCTGCAGCTTGAGCCTGAGCATCTACACCACAATTAAACAGCCCCTTAGCCGGTGTCGGCTGGCACGGTTCAGCTGCCAGTGTCTAACTGCAGTGTGGACACACCCTTACAGGCATGTTAAATATTGTGATCATATATATAAAAATCACGTTTTACATGATTGTGAGTATACATGTAAAATATATTATAATATATACACAGAAGTACATACACACACAGTAAAGCCCTGATCCTGCAAACACTTATGCACATGCTTAGCTTTAAGCACAGAAGTAGTCTCTCTGGAGTCTAGTTTGTATATGTAATAAATTATACCCATTTATATTAGACAAACCAAAATATGTAGGGCATAATTAACTTATTCATTTGTACAGTGCAAGGGCAGATCCTTTGCTTTTGACGCTGTTGAATGCCAATAACAAAACTTGTCACTCCTCAGTTTTCAAAGAGCTCTGAAAGATTTTTCAGAGTACTTCAAACATGAACCCTCACCCACACGGCCAGGAGGGAGGTAAATATCACCACTCCCGTTTTACGGACAGACATACTGAGGAACAGAGGGATTCAGTGATTTGCCAAGACCAGTTTCACAGCTTGTATTTAACAGGGCACTTCCCATTAACTTTAAAACCCATTCACCCCCTTGAAAATATGATGAGCCAACGAGAAGACGCGCAGCATCTCCATTACAGATACACTTGGCAACCAGTGTACCATTTGTTCCTGCTCCAACTGAATTTAATTGCCAAACTCCTATTTATTTCAACCGGGAGCAGGATCAGGTCCAGTGCTTGGTCAGTTCTTGAGTGTGAACTCCCGCAAAGCGTTCAGATACAGGATGGCAGCCTGTGTCTGGATTGTCTATCCATTACCGGCAGGATTCTGCATAGTTGTACTGTAATGCTACCTGCAGAAAGCCCTGGGTGTCACTACTGGAATATCAATCCATTGGCTCTTCCCAGCCAACGCCACATTTCAAGAAGAAGAAATATATCTAGGGGGCCTTGTGTTTTCTGCATTGTTTACATTGTCATGTTCCGCCATGCTAGCAAGACAACACCTGCATTCCGAGTGGGGTTTGCGGAGGTTACTTAGCGAATAACGATAATCCTGTGGGCCCAGAAAGGGGTTCAAAAGCAACAGCGGAAAGGGGCAAGAACCAGTGACAGGGGAGCCTGATGGTTTGTGAACCTCCAACTATTTGGAGCTTTGAATAGTTGGCTGGAGTTTGATTGTAATTTCGTTCCGCATGCTGATTCAGTTTAATTGTAATGTCAGGGCCAGGAAGGCCTTGAAAGCTACGCCGTACCCATGGGGGCCAAACACACAATGTAGATATAGGCAGTAGGCCAGATCCCCAGTGGCACACACGTAGTTCCACTGAAGTCAGTGGGTTAGGATCTGGCCCAATAAATACTATCTATGCTTTCATTGGAAGTTCTCTATTCCTTCCGCTCCCCTCCCTTTTTTCATAGTCTCTGCATTTGCTTTTCATGCCGTCTGTTCCCACCTTTCACCTACTTTTTCCCATTTGCAAACACTCATCTTGACAGGATGTTCATTGTGATGCACATGAACATAAATAGGAAGCACAAGAGTGGGTGTGCACTGGGCATGCAGGTAAAGTAGCGGTGCAAATGCCGAGTCCTAAAGTCTGAAATTGAGACAAGTTGCATGCTTGTTCTCTTTGAGCGGCCGTCTCTTAATCTTCTCCTCACGTATCTGAATTTGCTTTCTCTCCAGGCTGTGAATATAAAAACTCTGCCCTTATACATAGACACACAGATTTGGACTACCCTCTAATAAGGGCTATTGGGATGGTATGAACACACTGGTTTAGCTTAACAGGTGTCTGACAGGCAGAGAGGAGCAGAATGGCTCCAGATCAACACCTCTCAACAAATGCTTAAAAACGGTTAAGAGGCATTGCTGGAGTTATTACCTTCCATGATTCTGTTTCCATGTCTCCAGACGACCTACAAAATGGTTTTGACCAGGAAAGGCCAAGGCCCACAAAACACAAGACAAAAAAAGGATACTAGCAAGGTTTAAAGGGGGCCACTCTCTCAGGAGGAGGGAGAGCCAAAAGGGAAACCAGACTGGAATGAGACTCGGACAGAGGAGCCACTTGGGGGTCTGCAGAAGCTAGGCCTGCCTAGGTCACCAAAGGATGGTAGGGGTAGACTGTTGTTTTGAAATCCTTTCTTGAATGCATTCTACTATTGCTAAATACAGTATTTTGGGTTCTAAAAGGTCTGCTTACCTTATACCATTGGTCAAACTCCCAAAGGGAAGAACGGTAGGTGCCCAAACTCAGTTGGACCTGCTCGGTAAGCTCAGTTGATACCCATGGTACTATAGCCCACGTCTCAGTCTAAGAGTGGGAGAATCACAGATTCCACCCCGAGAGAGGAACAGGCATGAGGCCTAAGACCTGAATGGGTGCACTCAGAGAGACCAGAAAGGAGACAGAGGTGCAGTCAGCCCTGGAACGAGCACCAGCACATACAGAATATTCCTTTACATGGGGAGTATTTGTTGCATTGCTAGGTTCCTACTGTCTGGCACAGATGACAGTACACTGTAGTATAACAGGGAATCAGTTTTTGATGAGGCTGGAATTGGAGTCGACTTGCTCTTCCTGGATAGGAATTCGAAAGCTCTTTCCATCTGAAAAACACAGAGTACAGAAACTTTGTACAGAGCAGGAGGGGAAAGAGAAGCAAATGGCTCTTCTGGTTCCACACACACACGGGCGCACAGAATTACTCCGGCAGGGAGCGACTTCTAGATTACTGCTTGCTGGTCTAGCCGATATGGGGTATCTAATAGAAGTGGGATGGGTTAAGGGAACAATGGGAACCTATTTTATTGGGGCTGTGTAACGAGAGGAGCAGGCAGCAGAGGGCTGAACCAGAACCACGCGTATAATTGGCTTTGAATTGAGTGCCCGCCCCCTGGCCAGTCAAACAATTCAGTCATTTGGAAGAGGTGAATGAAAGACCCTGCAGCAGCTCATTTGTACATGGACAGAAAAGGGTCACACCTTCAGCAGGCATCTTATAAGGTTGCCCGGCAGAGTGGCAATTTTTTATTATTTATGTATTATTGATTCCCCTCTCCCCAAGTAAGGGGGAAAGTAGAAAAGAGATAAAGAAAAAAGGAAGAGGAGTACAAAATTGCACATAGAGGGGGAAACACACGTGCTGATGGCGTACGCAGACACAGTATATTTCAGCCAGGCTGGTCCGGTGTCACAGATTCACTCAATGAGTATATGAAGCTATGTTATTTTTTTCAGCATGCTGTATCAATCCAATCCTTCTCCTCCGCGAGCTGATCTCCGTGGTGCGGGTATGTGTCAAATATTTTGGTAGCTATAAAGCCATACAGAAAAGAGAATAACGAAGTAAAGAGAAAAAGGAAGGAAGGGGGAACGGTAAGCAAGGCAGGAGGAAGAAAAGATAAAGGACTGGGAAGAGAAGGAAGGGAGCAGAGAGGGGAAAGGAGAACATCTCAGTTCCTATCCACTAGGGGTTTATTAAAGCCTTCTAAAAAGTTAAACCAAATCTCTTCAGATTTGTCTGAAGTCCCTCCTCTCTGAAATACTGTCTGTCCTTTAGCTACCAGGTCATCCCGATCACTAAGTCAAGCTTTTACCCCTGGAGGCAAATTTCTCTTCCATCTAAGCAAGCCATTTAGCTACAGGCACTGCTCTAGAAAGCCAAGCTTTCTGTGAGCTGCAGAGTTTCCAGGGTGATCAGATACATCCCCCAAAACAGATCTTAGCTCTGGCAGACCCGCACCTCCAGCAACTGACTGCACTGGCCAGACCCATGCATTATAACTTATGCAGGGACCAATATAAAAGAAAAATCATTTTCTGCTGGATCAGCCTTAAAACATAGACCACAAGCAGAGTTTTTAAATGTTTTTCAAGGCACTCTCCCATTGGCTAAGGGCCAGGGATGTATGCCAATCTTTGTTCAAGGCCCACCACAGATCATTTAAATTAGAGAGTCATGCAGCGAGAGAAAACTTTACTGTTCACCAAACTTGACTGTCCAGAGGACAAGCAAAGTTGATCAGTAGGATTGTGAAATATTTTTGGCAGACTCCAATGGGGCTGTGTCTACACTGCTAAGCAATAGGGTTGGAACCCTGGGTCCCGGCTTGACTCAGGCTCGGACACTCTACCCCATAGAGTCCTAGGATGTGAGCCCTGGGTTAGCACAATGTGTGTTTAGTTGGAAGGGGGATTAGGAATTGAGCCTGAGTTTCAACCCTGGGCCTACTCTGCAGTGTAGCCATACCCTGAGAGACCCAGGTTATCCACCCATTCTCTCCAAATTAATAGTGTAGAACAGCAAGCTTTTAACAGAGACTCACCGAGTTGTCCATTCACAGGAGGCCTCTTTGTCTTATCCTTTTTGGTCGTCTGGATAGTCAAGAGGAGGATGGACATTCCAGATACCATGAGCAACGTTAAGCAAATCAGAATGAGCGATAAGGACCCTAGGAGAAAAATAAAGGAAGAACATTACATATGCACGAGAGAGAGAGAGAGAGAGAGAGAGAGAGAGAGAGAGAGAGAGAGAGAGAGAGAGAACACACGCACTGCTGAGCCCCTGCGTTATTACCATCCCAAGTTACATAAGATGTAGGCACTCTGATGCCATGATGATGAGCATTACATAAAAACTTGTTAAATCAAATAAGATGAGGAGCATGGAATCTGGGAGACTGAATGCATGAGAAAGTGATGATTCCAATAAGGATAATGACATAACTGTGGCAACCTCACAACCATGAAGGGAACCTATCGCCCTACAATTAAGGCTACATTCATGTCACAGGAGTCAGAGTGTCCACGTTTCCCATAGTTTTTAAAAGCTAACCATGACTGCAAGTGGGTAGGTGGCTACGATGGTAAGAGATTAAATCGTTTCACTGAGTTGACAGTTCATGTGAGCTGCCAAATTCAAATCTAGCACGTACATGAAGCTAAGGAAGAGCAGGAACCAAATCAACTGGGGAAGTGGAAATGAGCTCATTCTTCCTGCCTGAGGAGGGAATACACATGGGAGGTTATGGGATGCCTGGGTGGTACAATCACCTTGTTAATGCCTTGATTTATTTTTTTAAAGATAGAATTATTTATGTGTATATACAGGATGAGAGGAATGCTCATTGAGAGGCTGTGGGAAAACAGGTCTGAGGAGGAGAGGGGGGCTGCATGGCATATAGGGTTAGGAGAAGGCATCCAAAAGCTTGGGGAAGGGACAGAGGAGCTTGTGGAAAAAGGTAACAAAGGGGGCATGCAGAGGAAAAGAGGAGGCTGGCAGGCAACAAGTGATAAGATGTTGGCACCAACAGAACTGTGTGGGGAGTTTGAAACCGCTAAGGAAGGTGATGTGGAATCTGAAGTGACTGGTTACAAAGGGGGCTGATATAGTTGGAGGAAGATGAGTTTGGCAATGGCATTTTGGATAGACTGCAGGGGAACAAAAGAGTTGTTCAGAAGAGCAGGCAAAAGGAGGTAACTACTAGAAGACAAGACTCAGCCTTCCCTTACCCCAGTTAATCTCCTTTTTAACAGGAGTGGTGGAAATGGTGTCTTTGGATGTGAAGGGGGTGGATGCTGTAGTAGATCCATTGCTTCTGTGGCTGATGAGAGAGAGGTACAAGGTGGATGTTTGGAGTGTGGTGGCCTGTTTGTCCTGGTCATCGCAGATAGCATCTTCTGTTTTTGTCCCAGGTTTCAGAGTCTTTTTACCATAAGCGATGCAGCTGCCAGTGTAAATAAATAAATGGAATTACTTAAACAGCTTCAATGCCAAATATAAAGGTGACCTGCACAGGAAAAAAGATGGAGCATATGCACATTTTTGGGAGGGTGTGTGTGTGGGGGGGGGTGGGGGGGGGCAACGACTTCTTTATGTTGTATAATGGAGGCCTGGATTTTTATTTCATTTTTTTAATTTAAAAAAAAAACAACAAATCTTTTCCTGCTTACTTGAACATTGGAAATTCAGATGAACCCTCCCAAAGTGGAGCATGGGTTTCAGCTGTATTCCCAACTTCTGCTCAACTAGAGAGAACACCATGGGAGGAGACAAAAAAGAAGAGGGGTGAAGAATTGCTCCCAGGGAAGAAAACATCATTGTTTCAGGCAATGCATGCTGGGTTAACATGAAAAGACTCCGTGCTTGTAAAACTAAACTGGCTCTTTACAAAGAAGACTGTTTACATGGATGTCGGGACATCAGCTAGCATTCTCTAGTCATGTGCACACAGACCAATTTCCTGGAGCCTCCTCCAAACTCTTCCCTCTTGCAAGCTGTGGTCCTCCCTTCAGCTTCCATGTAGTCTGCTACAATCACGAATAGCTTCTCTGTGTGAGGTGGTGGAGCCCTTTCCAGTTATGTGACATTTCCACTTGGCCATCTTTCTACTGAAACCATCATGGTGGAAAAGGGAAAACGCAGGATACCAATGCATCCCATGAACTGGCACATAGCCCACTTGCAGGCATCCTAAGAGTCATCATGAATACAAGTCTTACTGCGTTTGTTCCTGGCTTATCTTCGGGAATTCCATATACTAACTTTAGGGAAGGAGATAGAAGGGACTGCTGTGAGCAACTCTTAACTACTATGCAAGAAACAAAAAGTTTAAGCTCAGTTTGTTTGGGTGAGGGATACGTACTTGACCCAGGGCCGACATCTGTCATTGTTTCCATTGGAAAAATGCCCATCAGGACAAGGGAAGCATTCTGAAAAATAGATAATATTTTAAAACTATGGTTGTTTGATACAGATTTGGAGTAGCTGTGAACATCCTTTGGATAAACCAGGAGCAAGAACGATACATGACCATTACGACGATACCTTACATGTATAAAACAGCTTCCATTCCAGAGTGTCATGCAAAACCAGAGTACATACAACAGCACCACTGAAATTGCAGTCAACATTTGGATATGTACAAAGGGAAAGTAGCATACTGAACAAGTACAACACCCTTTTTATTCTGTTTCCTGGTGAGGTACCTTGCGTTTCCTGCAGCATTTTGCACATCCCCCTGTTAGCAGTGGTTGTCTTGGAGACGGAAATAATTTACAAAACAGCCAGCAGGTGCTTTTCACTAGGAGGAATACTGTCATAATTTTTTAAAAAAGCTAATTACTCACCTTTTCCTGACGGGGATTCCTCTGACGATCTGCTGTCGTATGGGGTGTAACCCTTCATGCACATGCAAACTGTATCGGATATCTTATCACACTTCTTCACCTCCATGCTTCCCCTATCTAGGAGCAAAGAGTTGGGGAGGTGGTAGGGAAGAAAGGAAATTAATTAAAAGCACAAATGAAACTGGCCTAGTGCTCATTGTTCTGCACTGGCAAACGAGAGACATGGAGGTCAATTCTAGTCTCTTGAAACTCTGTTTGCATGCAATGGATTCCCTTGTGCCATTTAACAAGGTAATTAAAGAGCAAATGAATGGGTTCAAGTTAGAGTCTTTGACTTGAAATATGAAAAAAAAAAGCAAAATTAAACAAAACCATTTTTTCCCCAGTCAAAATTAAAAAAAAAAAAAATCCACCAGCTCTTATAATGGCTTGAAAAAATGAGCAATTTTTGTGTGTGCAAAAACTTTGTCTCCCAGCCCTTTGGGGAGTAGGAAAGAGAAGGGGGGCCTGAGAAGAGCACCTAAGGGCTTTAGGGGGATAGTCTGGGGACCCCTTGTAAAGAAGTGGCCACTGCATAGCTGACTTACCTGTGTCACAGACGGTGCAGCTTTTGCACGAATAGTAGTTATGCTTTGAGTTATAGTATCCACGTTGGCAGGGGACACACTCCGTTTCTGATGTTGGCGAGCAGCGGTTTTTCATTTCCTCACCTAGGACAAAGAGCACGTATGGGAGAGGAATCCCTTTGTGTCACTGTCCGGGCATTAACAGCCATGACCCACTTCTAGACACCGATTAGCCTTCTGAAAACAGACAGGAACATCCATCCCCTTCACCAATGCATCTCAAACAGCATTTTTCTACAATGGAACTTTTTGAATTATTTGAATGTCAGGGTATGCAGCTGAGGTCACTGACAAGGGTCAATTTGCCACTACAGCTGTGATACAAGAGGCTGATATCTGTACAATACTGTGGCTTTCCCACAGTACCTCCACCAAGATAAAAAGTCATTTGAACTGCCTTAGTAGGGACCAAGGGGCAAACAGATGCACTGGATGCTAAAGCAGGTAGGTTGATAGACCTATTATGACATGCAGCAATTAAATAGTTAATATGAATGTCTATAGCATCTTTCTCCAGGGGGATCTCAAAGCACATTAAACATTAATGTATTAAGCCTGACAGCCTCCCCTCTGAGGTACTGATGCATCCATCCAAGCTCTTCTATTGGCACTCATCATGGTAGCAGATATTGTCGTCCCCTTTTTTTAAACAGGAAAATAGACCCAGAGAGAGCAAGTGACAAGGTCACACAGTAAGTCCGTGGCAGAGCCAAAACTCGAACCCAGGAATACTGCCGCTCTTTAATAGAGACTTGCAGCAGGTGGATGAAAGTACAGATTCTCCAGGCAGGAATTCCCAACGCAAGGAATATTTACACTGACACATGACTCATGATCTTGAGTCAATAAAGGGCTCCTATTTGAAACAGGGAGGTTGCTACAAAATTGTAAAAGAAGTTTCAGTAAATGGATAAGCACCTTCAGTTGAGCAACATTGTGCAAAAGAAAATGTTTTAAACCCAATCCTGCATATTTCCCTTGACTTCTGAGCTTGTAGGATCAGCCCCTATAGCCCAGATCCTCAAAGTTATTTACGCATCTGACTTCCATTGAAATCAGTAGACCATATGAGTCTATATAACTTTGAGGATCTGGACATACTTTTCTCAGTCTTCTCTTCAGAGCACTTCCCCCTGGCCCAAACTGAAAATACATTGACATATCCATAGAACGGGGGGGGGGGGGGGGGCGCGGAAGGTGTGGGAAATTAACTCTTCACACAAATGTTTCAGTTTTGTTTTGTACCCAAATCAGTATTAGCTCTGCCTTTCAGATTTGTGGTTTGATAGCACTGAAGTCTTTCCTAGCGTCATCCAAAGGTGGACCACCTCTAGGAGTTGGAAATTGATTCAGCCTCTCTCCTTAGACACAGGTGCCAACTATGATAGCAGTGTCTAATATGAACACCAATTCATTTCTAACATGCTCAATTAGCATGGCGTCTGTCCACTAAGAACTTGATTAATGTCACCAAAATCATTTCACTTTCACCAAAACAGCTGTCAGAGTAGTCTGGATTCAAACCACTAATTCAGGAGTGACAGGAGATGGCATCATTTCCCACAACTGAGATCAGAGGAGTGGAGTTCTTCAGCGTTTCGAGCATTGGTCCCGAGTTCTAATTCTGGCTCTGATGCTCATTTCTTCTGGCATTGGGCTTAAATGTTCTGTTTCCCCATCTGCACTATCCCACTGTTATTTAGCCCACTCACAGGTATGTCAGGAAATAATCAAATCACATTTGTAAAGTGACATAAAACACTACAGCACGGCTCTCCTTCTATTCTAGAGATTGCTGCTATCTGCTTTACTCACGGCTGTTACAGGCAGCTAGGTAACAGATCTCATGTGTCTCTCTCAGAATTAGAATTCCCCCTTTGAGGAGTACTTGTTTTAGATACACACGGCATTATACTAAAGGAATGCCTGAATGGACAGGAAGTGCCCCCTGTTAACTGTTGGTCAGTTGTGCCCTGAAACTTGCATATACTCCCCAGAGAACTTGCATATAATGGGTAGGTTTTTTGCAAGAAATGAGGCACACTCATGTTGCTGCAACAGATAGTGCAACAATACTGTACTTTGTACTTTCAGCTGAGTTCAGAATGCTTTTCAAACATTAAGTTTCACAACACTTTTGAAGTAGGTAACAATTCAATCTAGTTTGTTTTGTAGACAGATAATGAGGTGCAGGGATTAAATGACTTGTCCAAGGGCTAACAGCAGTCAGTGGCAGAACCAGGAATAGTATCAAGAGGTTCCGAGTCCCATCTTATCCTCTAGGTATCGAGACACATTTCCTGTATCTTGCTAATGGCCTAACATACAGTATAGGCCAGTGGTTTTCAAACTTTTTGTATTGGTGACCCCTTTCACGCAGCACATCTCTGAGTGTGACCTCTCCCTTATAAATTAAAAATGGGGGGGGGTAATTTAATGGGGGCTTGGGACTGTCAGCCTCATGGAGCTGACAGCTGGCGACTCCCATGTAACCACCTTGCAACCCCCTGAGGGGTCACGACCCCCAGTTTGAGAACCCGGTATAGGCTACTTGAAAATAAGGAGCAAACATTTTTATGCTCAGTACTTTTGAAGTCCAGCTGTAATTAATTTTTTATTCTCCCACCCTTGCTCTTGGAAAATGAGGATCACACTGTACTTTTTTCCACCCCACTCATTCATTTTCTCTAAGTTTCACTGGGTGCTAACAGCAAGCAGTTCTGAGAAAGGATAACTCATTATTCTCACAGCACTAAAACCCATTAACTCATTATCTTTTGCTCATCCTACACTCTCAGGAAACAGACTACTCTCCTGAATGCAGAATGTTCCAAGAACTGGCAGGCAAAATTCAGGGCATTTTCTGAGTAGCTGGGAGAGAATTCATTTGAACAAAACCACAACACCCACAATCAAATGACTTTGTATCACAGAAGATACTGTCTAGATCAACTATCTTGACTGCTGCATTTTCATATGGCAATTACCAAAGAATATATATCTCCACTGTTTTACCTCAGTAATTAATTGCAAGACATAGGAATATATTTGCCTGCGGAGACAGGAGGGAGAAAGGTTCACCCCCCGTCTAGAACTGACTCAGTAGCTTCTAACTAAGCGACAGCCAGTGGAAACTCCCTCACCACATTAAGGAGAAAAGAAGTAGCATGTGACCCATGAGGGATTGGCTGTACCCACTTTCCAGGGGTGGGATGTATCCCAGAATGAGGAACTCAAAAACCCTCATAATTCAGTAGCTTTGTGAATACCCTGAGAGGGCTCACGCAGAAGCCAAGTCTCAAGAATGGGGATCTGTTACAACCAGGATCTTTGGAAAAACACTGGTTTCAGTTTTCGCTGCAATAGCGAATGCAGTACAAATTTTCCATGGACAGGTGGATGGAACCGTGAAGAAAGAAAGAGCTCTCATTTGGAGATGCAGAGACAACTCTGTACAGGATTTTTTTTAAACGGAAACCTCTTGCAAAAAGGTGCAGGCACACAATCTAATCATCCTGCACAGGTGAGAATGTACCTTCCCTTCCTGTCAGCCCTGAACTCTACATGCAACTTTCTATTAACAGACTGCCCAGTGTGGTGTCACATGCCAGTTGTGGTTACTCTCGGTTGTCAAGTAATTTCTATAATCATATCCAACTAACAGTGCCTGTGTATTTTTTTTTTTGCACTTTTCCACTTCCTCAGCTCTGTCTGCAGAACTGTCATTCTGCTCTAACAGCAGCTGCGACAAAGAAAAAACAGACAGAGCAAAATTCATTCAGTTTCTACCAAAAAGGAGAAAGTGGGAGGAAACAAGTACTCCGTTTGCTGCCACCTATGGTCTTGCCAAATTGTGCTCATGAATTACGTGAAGCAATGAGAACTAGCTCTCTTCACAGGGAGAAGTCCACATGGCATGTGGATCATGCCTGCAGAGCCATTTAAAAATCCAAGGATGCCGGCCATCCATAAATCTTGATTTTTCCAGGGATATTTGGCACGCCCTGTTCTCTTCAATAGGACAACATATGGTCGGTCAATCGACACTTTTTTTTTTTTTAAACAAAAACATGTAAGCTTTAGCTACAGTAAACGCTGTTTCAACGGAAGCAGCTTTAAAGACATCTTGCACAGTCTTACCCTTAACTTTACTAGACCTATTTTCTTATGACGACCCACCATCGCAACTACAACGTAAGTATTAGTGCCAACAAGGCTTCTATGTCCACCAGCATTTTAACCAACATGGCATTTCCTCCTAATCAGAGCCAGGCTAGACAATAGGTTAGTTAAGGTGTTGGCAGCCAGTCTGTCTAGCATCACGGACCTGCACCAGTGGGAAATTTTAGGAAAAAGAAGCCAGCGTAGACGAGCCTTTGAAGATTTCATTCCGTAGAGTGACGCATAGAGTTTCTCACAGTTACCCACTTAAGTTACAGAAAGAGTTTATTGCAAACTAGACAGAATTCTAGACATCTTATAAAACAGTATTTTACAGTTCAGACTGTTTCCTACATATCAGTAACATTTTGGGTTCACAAGATTATTTCCCCCACCCCCACCTCATAAAGTGCTGGACTTTACATCTAACAAGGACTGTCAATATTGAGTTGATGATGAGGACTTACCAGGAGCACAATCCCTGCAGCATCTTTTATGTAAGGGATATTCAAATTGTCCACATATCAGCCCTGAACACTGCATAGCAGAGAGCAACAGGAAGAACAGAACAGCAGTAAAAGAAGAGAAGACAAATTTGGCTAATCCTCGTCCAGCCATGCTGACTCTCCACTTCCCCTGCAAAAAAAAGTAAACTCTAGGACAGGTTGAACCTAGACTGCGGAAGAACAGGAAGGCAATTCATATGCCTGCAATGGGGAAATTCCCAGCCATGTACCACCTCTTTTCAGCTCCTCCTCTTTCAGCTTTCGGGTTCCTTCAAGGAAGCAGGGAAAATAAAGTTTTCTAAATCAATTCTATGAAAGAATTATTTTAGGCCCTAAAAAAAGGGCCACATGCCATTTCTTAGCTTAAGCTTTTATTAGGAACGAACCACGTCCTTCGTGAGAAACCCCAGCCTTAGCCTCCCATTATGTGAGCTGAAGTGCTGTCACTCATTTTGAAAGCCAGAAGGAGGAACAATAGTTTTACAAGAATTCTGGTGAGCAGCTTTTAAGGATAGTGGTTAAACGTCACATATTAGCCTCATGCTTTGCAAGTATCACTTCAGCTAGTGTAAATGGGCAGGGCTTTAATGGAGGGAGAAATAGGAGACAGTGTCCACCATTATTAGGACAAAATTAACTCCTAAGTACTAAAACTAAGAGTGTGGTACATCAGGGTACAGTGGAAGTGAAATACGGACTGTGTACATGCTAATTCCACAGGGGCTAGGTGCACATGGAATCAGCCCCTTTGCCCTTAGTACAACAGTGGGGCTACTGCATTAGAGCCACAGTAGCTTCCACATCAGCTGCATTGCTCTAGCCAGGGGAGTTTGGCCTATACACGAACCAGCTATTCTGACCCTTCTCTCAAAGCCTTCCTGTGCTCTATGGGAAATGAAGCACCCTGCAGAAATGTTTCCCTTAGGGCACAGGAGATGAGGAACCCACATGGATGTCCCTTAGCGTTGTTTGGTGTCCTCCTGTACAGCAAAATCACACCAGTTCTGTTCCCTTCCATGACTGAGGAGGAGGACCTGAAAGAAGGTGTGCCTGGGACGTGGGAGGGGGAAGCCAGCAGTAGTGAGAAGTGTGGGAGAGGGCATCAGCTTGTTCTCCTTCATGCACTAGTACAGCACAGAAAGGGAGAATGAGACCGATGACAGAAGCAGCAAGGTTTCACCTACATTCATCATTCAAGTTTTATCAACAGGAGTTAGATACACAGGTTTCAGGGCTCCCAGAATCTGCTTAGCTACCCTAGTGATAATGGCCTCTAAAGGTGTTTAAGCCAAGGCCCAAATTAGAAGACAATAGTCAAAAAGGGATTTTATTTGATTTTTATTTAAAATTTGTCAAGTGTTTTAGAACCAGACTTCTAAGCCTTGGCATTTCGGATGTCAATTTACAGTTCACTTGCAAGAAACCACCACCAGGTCTCTATTGAAGGGAAGTAAATTTGGACCTGAAATGAACGACGTCCCTTATAATCTGATACAGTTGAGAGGACTGCAGAGCAATTCTATTGCTGTATTTTATTTATGCTGTTCCCCTAAGGTCTCTGAATTTTTAAAGACATACCCCAATTTTTTTCCAGTCTATAGTCCTCTCCAAATAATTGGAACGTTACAGCATTAGTAAAGCCGTTCCTTTCAAAAGAAACCAGAGCTGCAGATTTTTTTTTTTTCATTCCAAATCATCTTTTGCTCTACCTGCAATGAAAAAAGAACATGACCCACGCTGGTCTGTACATAGGAAATACAGGGGCCTCAGTCTTGCTAGGTAACATCACTATAAAAAAAAAATCAGGTAAATATAATTTTATATTTTACTGACTTATTTCTTCCCCTTGCAACTTTTGATCAAATTCAATGGTCTTCCTCCTCCTTTCATAGCAAGTAGCAGGATCTGTTTATTCATTTGGAAGGGAATCAGAACAAAAGACTTTGATGTGGATGAAATTTACAAACAACATAAGGTTGGAAATGTGCTAAACTCATTTAAAGCAAAAACAATGTAAACGCTGATGACTATGTATTCAGATGCTACTTCATTACAATTGAATGCTGGTAAAGTATCATTCAGTTGGTAAATACTGTTAATGTACACACTTTACATTGCAGTTTCAGGAAGTTGTAACTATATGCACACACCCTAAGTTATATCACACAATGAATAACTCAACGTTAGTCTACTAAAGACCAAATAGGTTTCATTTAATTCCCCCCACCTTTCCCCAAAACACAAACCCTCCCACCTGCCATGTGCCGGTGATAGCTTGGCTACCAAGCACTTTATAGCAGTAGGCAGACTGCTTTTATGTTATGAACAGTGGTAAATGACCATGGATAAAAGCTAAAAAAATCAACTACTGTAAGTAGTGCTAAATGGAAGAACTGGATCAATAGTAGATTACTGGCAGATGAAAACTGTCCTGTGGATAAAAATCTGACAGATGCAGAAATTGGGAAAGGCAAGATTGGAAGTAGAACACTAAAGAACCATAGGATGATTAAACAGAATGGTATCTGAACTTAGTTTCCTTCTTTGTAAAATGTGGAGAGAGGAATCTGAGTCTCTCCACACAGCCCAGTTGCCCCCTCTCTTCCACCAAAAGGGGTACTAGTTCTTGAAGAGGGGGAGGAGACAGACAGATTGTGTAGATCAAGTCTCAGTTTCTAATCCTCATGATGGCAACTGAACAGATTAATCCACAATGAAAAAGGTAACAGTGATGCCAGGGTAACATCAGGTGTGAGATAAAAAAAAAAAAAAAAAAAAATCACATCAGAGGTATTGTTTCAGGCCCTGTCTACACTACAAACCAACCATGTTTAAACAAAACCCGAAGTTGGTTGCAAGTCCTAGAGTAGTTGAGGTCTAAGTCAGTCTCTGGAGACTCATTTTAAAAGGAACATCCAGCTACTTTTGATTATGAGTAGAACATGAGTAGACTTTCACAATTTCCCCACTCTTTCCCCCCTTCTATTTGACTTATTTTCACTTCATGATTCAATTTCTTTAATCTGAGGTCTTAAATTAGTTTGTCTTAACAAAGAATCTCAATGCTGGAGCATTTCCAAAGCACAGAGAAAAATATTTAATGCAAAAAAGATCAATGTATATAAAAATACTTTGATACAAGCCATTTAACAAAAAAAGGGGACATTTTAAATCAAAACGAACAGCAATCTCTGTATTTACATTATATTAAGAGAATAAACTTGATCAGATAGAACACACCTTAATTGAAATTTCAAGCAATCCCCCAAAAGATGGATTTTTTTACAGCAAGGGTAAGGCTAGAATAAAGTGAAGCATTTTTTATTTTAAACATGAGTGGCTATGACCATGGTGTTACACGATTCTCCATAGAGATTACCGCCAAAACAGATTAAACCAAAAAGCTCAAGGACCCTTAAGAAGTTCTGAACTGCCTCTGCTAGAGCACAGTACAGCTAGAGAAGAGTGGGACATACATTAAACCAGTGGAGGTTGAGACCAATCCTACTTGTAGGGATTAGCTTGTGAGACCTAACCAAATAGTTCCACTCATTTAACTAGTTTTAACAAATTTAACCAGACAGACAGAGTGAATTCTAATTAGTTGCAACACAGCTCATGATTCTAAAAGCTGAATCCATTTTTTCTCCCTGCAGCTCCCTGAACATTCACAGGTTAAGACATTCCCCTCTCTGTATTTAGATATGTGAACAGTTTTGAAATGAAAGTGATTAAAATGAGCTTCTCGTTCCCACAGCTGCAGAACAGCACAAGAGTGGAACTTCTGTGACACTGTAGATCAGTTTCCATTCTGCTTTAAATCGAAAAAAGGATTTCACTTGTAAAATTTCAAACACTCCTGTTTAAAAAGGAAAGTAATTTTTCAGATTGTGAAAGCAGTGTTGGAAAAGCAGTTATTTAATAGTCTCCAACACTGCACACCCAATATCCAGACTAAAACGTATTGTGAAAAACGCAAGAAGAGGAGGAGGATGAACCAAAAAAGTACAGATCGGGTTGGACAGCCTTTAAATCAACGTGGTTGCCATTTCCTTTCTCATGGCTGTCTGTTCTTTCCAGCCATATGGTTCCTGTCAGCAGAGTGCTAAAAGAAAATACTTACTCTGTTCAAAAACTTTGACTCAGATGCAGCAGGCTTCTCATTCGTATAATGGAATGCAACGAAAGCCATGCCTGTCCAGCCAAAAGCAATGGTGAATATCAATAAGCTCCTCAGCAGTCAGAATTCAACTGATGGAGCCTTTCATTTAGAGTGAATATTTTAAGAGAGTGTTCAAATTTTTCTTTTCTTCACCCAGCTAGTGGCTGCTCTAGTACATTTAGAAGTGAGTGAGGTGAATATATATTAAAGGCAGCTGAAAACACAACCTAATCAGCCCACCTGCATTAAGACAGCGTGCACCTCTGATGCAATTTACAGCTGACATTCATGAGCTGAAAAGTACATATCCACACCCCTAGATATAAAGGATCCTGTGCTGAGCAAAACCAATGCAGCTTTTAAGCCAACTAATTCCTTGCTGGATTCTCCTAGAATGCTGTCAGAAAAGAAATATCTGAAACGATCCCCTTTAAAAAAAACTAAGATCCTCCAATGTTAATGATGATTTTCATAGATCAGCAGCTTCGTAGGCAAGAGAAGTTAGATATTTAAAGATGCCTTCACAAGGCCTAAGCTGAATTTTCAGCTATAATAACTGCACAAGGTAGTATGAACTGGTTAGTCCAGATCTTGCCTTGTTACTTACAGCCCTTTCCTTCTTTATACTGAAGGTTAAAGGAGAACTGCAGTTCTTTTATATGGACGGGGTTTTTTTTTAAGTCTAGGACAACACATCATACACACACAACACATATAGCAGCAAGGTAACTTTTTGTTTTTGGAAAGCAAGAAGGTGCTTCAGAGCTCTGCAGAGATGAGCATGATCAGAACTCCTCATGAACATTACGTGCGTAGTCCATAAGCTTGCTGCCAGTGAAGTATTCGCTGTATTTCAGGATCTCCTCCAGCTCCAAGTGATGGTTCTGATTCTCATCTGCCACAGCTATCATCTGCTTGGCTTCATTTAAGGCATTGTACTCATTCATAGGATCCATGTATTTCTACAACAGATAAGAAAGGATTCAATTTCTGCCATTGGGTGCAGTACAGCACATGCCTCGAAGCCAAAATTTGGAACCCTCAGCCTTTGACTGTTTGAGAAAATACTGAGGCCTCCATTATTTGACCCAAAAATGAATATAAATGATAGAAAGTACCAAAATACGTCAGTCTGCCCGGTCAATAACTTTCCTCTCAAAGGTCCTTCCAAACCCCATCCCCTCCTTGGTTCTACCAAAAGTCCAAAACTTCTCTGATGTTAGCTGGTGGCTGACTGCAACTGGTATTTCTACAATTTGTTTGATGTGGAAATTGGCCTCCAGCAGTCTTAGTCAGTGACAGAAAGTAAGAGACGTCTGCAAGTTTCCAGACACCAGATTAGACCTAGAATCAGGCAAGGAAAGATCCCACACAAAATAAAAGTAGTGGTTGCTCAGGCCCCACTAGACAACTTTGGGGATCTTTTTTATTTTTGTTTCCTCCCAATTTCTTTTTCCGAGGAAAATTACACCTGCAAGTAGAGAGGCTGAGTTAAGGTCTCTTTGATAGGCTAACCCTCAATCTTTTGGATTAACACTTTTCTGCATAGGCGTTTATTACAAGACCTCTTTTACAAGTAAAGCTCATATGACTGATGAGAGAAATTATCTGAAACCCACTCTGCATCATGCTTTGTTCACAAAATTGCCAGGAGATGCAGATGCCTGCTATCTGGTTGTTCATGAACTGTAGGAGACATTAAGAATACAGCTTGATTTTTAGAAAGCAAGTTTAGCCTGCAGTGCGGGTAACAAACAATATCTTTGATCTTCTAACCTGAGCAAATGTGATCAGGAAGTCTCTGATGGAAGCCCTGGATCCATTTTAAAGTCACTTCACTTCCCAACTCTAACAAATTCTATGAGCATGTGCGTGAGACACACAGGCACAATAAGCGTTCTGTTGATACTGGTTTAAGGAATCTGTGCCCTGACAAAACGACCAAACCTCAGATAAAAGACACCCGTTGCCTCTTCATTTAGACTTTCTTAAACAATGTAAAAAGAAAAGGAGGACTTGTGGCACCTTAGAGACTAACCAATCTATTTGAGCATAAGCTTTCGTGAGCTACAGCTCACTTCATCGGATGTATAAAAGTGGAGAATGCAGTGAGGATGCTTTTATACATACAGACCGTGAAAAAATGGGGTGTTTATCACTTCAAAGGGTTTTCTCTCCCCACCCCACTCCACTCTCCTGCTGGTAATAGCTTATCTAAAGTGATCACTCTCCTTGAAGTGATAAACACCCATTTTTTCACGGTCTGTATGTATAAAAACATCCTCACTGCGTTTTCCACTTTTATACATCTGATGAAGTGAGCTGTAGCTCACGAAAGCTTATGCTCAAATATATTGGTTAGTCTCTAAGGTGCCACAAGTCCTCCTTTTCTTTTTGTGAATACAGACTAACACGGCTGCTACTCTTAAACAATGTAGATTTTCATGATAAAGGAAGGTTTTTCTTTCAAAAGACAAAACCCGATTTTTTTCAATTTAAGTTATTATTGAATAGAATTTATCAGTCAGACACCACACATGTGGAAAGTAAAAACACAAGGCATTTGTAAGGACTCTCCCCCATTCTGAACTCAAAATATTCCACTATGGAGAGAAAAAAAGGATTCCATTCATGATATAGGTAAAGCTCTTCAAGTCAGATAAAGCAGCAACAAGTTCTACCAGAGTAATTTCAAGGTGCCAATGGTTTCTAAGACTTACTCTCTGCCTGGCAGATTTTTGTAAAATGGAAACTAGAAAGATACAAATTAAAATCTCTCACAATGACTAACCCAGAAACAAAAAACACATCAACCAAATGTGATCACCTGTTTTGATAAGATTGCTAAGAATGTCCCATTTTCTGTGATGACTTAGTTTCACACAAGAATTGACACTATTAAACTTTGGCTCTATTGAACATTAAAACGGAAACAAATTACAGAAGTTTCCACGACATCAGGCTTTGAGTAAATGAAAAAAATATAGATTAAGTTGTAAGAGGTTTCTTTTCTTGCATGATTTATGGGTGTGGGCACTGGTGGTCACTTTTAGGAGGAAGCATTGCTTTACATGCACTGAGGACCTGGGACAGGTGAAGCGAACAAATCACAATATTTAAAATTTGAGATGTATTTGTAACTATCAAATAACCAGGATTTCTGAAGGAAACTTTTGATCTAGATAGCCTCCTCCAAACCCAGTGTCAAAAATGTGACATGCAATACTGTGACACTAGCAAACCAGATTCCAACTTACACCAAGGTCCCCATGCTCACTTGGATACTGACAAATACATAGCTGGAATCAGTCTGGATCACCTGTGTGTTAGTACTGGTAAAACAGGTACCCAAGTTATAAAAACGTCTTTAGCATTTAGACTTTATTGAATGCTTGTAAATTGCTGCATGCATTAATCTCACATACAACATCTGTATCCCATGTTATAAGGCAACGGTGGGCAAAATTTTTGGCCCGAGGGCCACATCTGGGAATAGAAATTGTAGGGCAGGCCATGAATGCTGAAAAAAATTGGGGTTGGGGTTTGGGAGGGGGTGAGGTCTCTGGTTGGGGGGTGCGGGCTCTGCGGTGGGGCCAGAAATGAGGAGTTCACTTTCCTCCCTACTATTCCAAATTTAGATTTTGGAACTCAGAACTTTTTGCACATGTTACTGATTACTCCTTTAATAAGCATCTAAACAGAGCATCTACCTTCTGGAATTTTGTTCTCTTATTGCTCACTAATCTTATTCCTCCCCGCACCCACACACACGTGACCTCCCTTAGACGGGAGAACCAGTGAGAAAAGACTCATTAACTCTAGGACTCCTTCACATAGCAAGACAGAGCATAGTCTGCCTAATCTGATTCATCTCTAGTTTTCATGTTTTTAACAATCCAGTCTTTTCAGAATCAAAATCTCTTAACAAACAACAAATGCATGTGGTGAAGTCGATGGCGCACCTACTTGGCAACTTTTACAGGTAAGTGACTTTTGAAAAAAGTATATTCACAAATCATGGTTCTCACTTTTTTTTTTAAATGAATTTGAATACACAGGTTGTCAGTTACTCACATTCAGATCAGAAGTGTGCTTCTACTCCTATCAATGATTTGGTTTTGTGCACTACACATTTAAAAATTCCTATGCAAGGCAATATGCAAAAGCAAAACAAAAAAACCCCCCAAAAAACAAAACAAAAACAAAAAACAAAAACCTGGCATGTAAGCTAAAGTTACTCTAGCATCCTTCTATGTTTGTACCTGGTTATATTATGGTCCAAAATGTAAGCATAAGAACTGCATCTTTTCCATCACCCTTCATTTGAGGCCAGGTTTTGGCTTCCTCTGGGTTTGGAAAGTGCTGTCATATTTTCAACGATATACATAAATAAAATAATGATTTCAGAGTCACCCACCTCCAGCTCTTCCATGGTGACAATGCCATCGTGGTTGGCATCAATCACTTCCTCAAATTCCTTCTTTCTATCTTTCACCCAGTCATCATCAATATCCTGAGCTTGCTGGTTCTCTACTGTACCAACAGGCAAGGAAATGAACTCTGAAAGGGTGAGTTTCTTATCTCCATCTTGATCTGTAATGCAAGCCAAAAAACAACTGGAGTGAGGAGTCTACTTACAAGTGTCCATTAAGAAGTAAGACATGAACAATTCCTAGAGTTCAAGGCTCTTGGTGGTACCCTGTGGTTCCAGCACAAGTGTAAGTGAGGAAATTATAAAACTGATTCCATTTGTTCCTTATAACAATTTTATCCGGTCTAAGTTATGTTTCCAGTTAAAGTAGAAAACGATCAGTCAAGAAAATGGCTGGCTAAGTGAGATAAACCCTGTGTTTCAGTGTTGACCTTCTGGTTATAGGCACAAACCCAACTCCCTAGGTGCAAGAAGTTCTGTAGTTCATACTGCTCAAACTGCTTATGCCTAGGGGTGATCCATGCCATCTCTGATCTGAAGCAGAGCAGCAGAGAAAAATGAACCATATACTGCTTACACTACCCCTCACCTGCAAATAAAGTGACAAACAGGAACCAGTTCTTTCTGAAAGGACACTCAAAGGATATTAGGCCAAAAAACTCACATGCTTTAAGAATGATTCAACTGAGAAATCTTGACTTGCAAGTTATTTCATTTTTCCAACCGAAGAGAAAGTTAAAAAAAAAAAAAAAGAGTCATGCAACGTACTGTCAATTAACAGCTCACTATTGTGTGGACAGTAGAGGGCTTTGTGCACCAGCTGGTCAGCCAGTCTGGCTAGATGTAGAACACAATTGTTCCCTCCGCTTCACCGCCACTTTCATAAACCATGTGTGTCCTTTCAAACCAGCTTCTGGTTTATGAATGATGACAGCATGTTTTTAATCCTCGCCAGCATGCACACAAATTGGCCACAGTGTTTTAACCTGTTTTTAAAAGAGTCTTCACAATGTACACTTTTCCATAGTTTGTAAAGGTTTATAGTATAAATTCCCATGCATATCTTAAGGCTTTACTTGTACTTATTTGAAAATTATTCCAGTAAGTCCCTTACTGAAAGACATACAAGTTGAATTTCTTCTTGACATGCAATTTGGAAAAATGAGAACTCTGGGGGTCTCCAGAGCCCTGGACTTGTGACATTTTAACAACATTAATTTAATGCAGTAGGGATTCTTAATATATGTGACAAGTGTTTCCTTGTCGATGTTTGAAATGATCTTTTCTTGATATTGTAATCTTTGAAGTGTGCGATGTGCATTAGAAGAAACCTACAGAAGGATTTGCAGTAATATTTTTTAAGACTTACTACTGATGATTGTGAATTTGTTTTTGAAATAATGAATTGTTCTAGCACTATTATAAAAATACATCAATCATTCTAATTAAAATGGTGACAGAGGAAAGTTAAATATATGAACCAGACTCTATTAGTAGTCCAATGAGAGGTATCACAATTTTATTTTATGTATTTGATGTTTGCCTGTGAATGGTATAACGAAGGTTACGTTTTAGTCATGGGTATTTTTAGTAAAAGTCATGGACAGGTCACAGGCTGCAAACAAAAATTCATGGCCTGTAACCTGTCCATGACTTTTACTATATACCCCTGACTAAACCTGTGCTGGGGGGAGGGGGGGCAGCCCTGGGGGGCACCATGGGTACTTGGAGAAGTGGGCAGGCCTGGGTCGGGTTCCCAACCCAGCTCCTGAGAAACCAACCTCCAGCTTCTAGCTCCACCCCAAGCCCCAGTTCTACAGCTCCCATTGGCTGGGAACCACGGCCAATGGGAGCTGCGAAGGCGGTGTCTGTGGATGGAGGCAGCATGTGAAACTAGGAGGTGAAGGAGGGGAGTTCCTGTCACCCTTCTGGGGAGCCCCCCCCAGGTAAACACCGCCCTGAACCCCAAACCCCAGCCCTGAGCCCCCCACACCCAAATTCCTGCTGCTGGAGAATGGGGAGGCCCGAGACTGCCCCAGCAGCAGCCAGTGCAACTGGCCAGGAGTGCCCGAGCTGCTCAGGTGGCTCCCGGGGATCAGCTGCACAGGCTGCTGCAGAAGTCACAGAATCCGTGACCTCCGTGACATACACAGAGCCTTAGGTATAAGTGATAACATTTAAAGCTCATTTGTTTTGATATAACTGTAAAGAAGCATTGACAACCATCAAATCTGGGCATGCCTATCCTAGATAAACAGGAACATCCATCATGCTTTTAAGATATATTCCAGAACCGACACAGACTCTTGCATTTAAACAGTTTTTACATTCCAACAAGCAGAGAAGTTATTTTGCTGAACTATTAACAAGTTAAAAAACACAGCAATGATTTTGTGGCAATGAACACTTGTTGAGGTATTAAGTTCTTAGAAATATCGACTATTTCCTACTTTAACATGCGTAAAAGGTATGATTTTGGATAATCTACTAGTGGTACCTGGAAAGGACAAAGTAGTTAGTTTCCACAGCGTCCTTGTCAAAGGGCAACCGAGCTCAGAACACCTCAGTTTTCCTCCTTCAGACTCTCCAGTAACTCCATGTGAACTTTCTTGACTCACTAATACCCTCTTTGGGGCTGGTTTATTACTAAAACATAGTTCAAATAATCCATAACGAAAGTCCCAAACGTAGTTCATTTCTCACACCCAGCGCATACCATCCTCAGTCTCAGATCCTCAAGTTCAGACACAGCACATACTATGTTCTAGCGTCTTCCACCACACCCAGGCTCTTTGTCAGTCCTCTCCTGTCCTTGAACCAGGACCGCCACCCCAGCCCTTCAGCTCGAGTGCGACCCCGCTCTTCCGAGCGGAGCGTCCCCCACCCCAGCTTCTCTTATGGGAGTTAATCCTCCTCATGGGAGCATCTGTCATGCCCTCTATTCTGTTAACTGTTTTGTCTAAGACAGGCCAAGAGGTAGACCCTTCCACTGTTCCTCTGGCTCCAGCTCTCTAGCGTGGAGTCATCAGTGGATAAGCTTGTCTACTGCACCCCTGCTTCAACCCTCTCTGGCCCTCAGTTTTGATTCTTAGGTTTAAAAGTCAGCAAACAACTCCCTCTGCTGCTCTCTTGCTTTCAGCCTTCCCCCAGGAGCCACCACAGCTTCCTTCGGGGAACTCCTCCAGTGTCCTGATCTCAGGCTGCTCTCACTTGCTGATATCTCCCCCTTTAGTGCCCAGTGCCCTCTTTTAAGACTAACTGGAGTCAACTGACCAATCATGGGTGCACAAGCACCTTCCCTCTTATAGGGCCAGTGTCACCCTGTGAGAGTCCTTCATGCCATTGAATCATAAAATGACGAGAACACGCATCAAATCCATCTATGCTACAATCTACCAGATTGAGTGACCTTGTAGTAACACAGCAGTACCCAAACATACTGTAGTATGGTTGGGTCTTGCCCGTATACAATGAACCAAAATCTATAACACCCTTAGAGTTAGTATTGTGTTACAGGCAGAGTTCACCACTGATATAAGCAGGAGCAACTCCATCGAGTTGCCTCCAGAGCTGTACCCTGATGATAGCAGTTTGGTCCCATCCACACATACAAGATCAAATCATGTTTCAGTTTGTTCCAGGATGCTACTGTTAAGGAAAAGTTAGCACATGTGACTCCATTTTGGTTTGGAGCCCACCATTGTTTAAATGCCAGCACATCATACACCAGGAGGAGTGATCCTTAGATACTGATCCTTAGATACTGAATTCCTGTGAAAATTCCCCTCCTTGTTTCCAGCCTGCCTTGACTCCCAGTATCTGGTTTTTGTCAGTCTCTAACTCCCTGTCTCTTGGCCTTGACGTGAGGCCTCCCATTCTGATAATAAAAGTTACTGATGCATGGCTTTAGGACCATGCTGTGTAATTAACATACTGGTATAGCACGAGGAATGCACCAAGCAGGGATAGGTGGTAGATAAGACAAGGGTTTGTTTATTGGCTAAGGTTTCCGATGCACGAGGGCAACATGCTTTGCTAGAAAGTATATAACCTTTGTATAATCTATATTCGTGGTCCCCCCTGGCTAGCAGGGGGGCACCACGCTCGAGCGTAATAAACTTAGTGTTTTTTGGGAACTCTGCTGTTGTGGACTTTGTTTCTGTGCCTCAGCCTAGATTCGAACTGTGCGTGTCCTACCAGGTGTAATTCGCAGCATTGGTGTGCGTGTCCTACCAGGTGTAATTCGCAGCATTGGTGTGCGTGTCCTACCAGGTGTAATTCGCAGCATTGGTGTGCGTGTCCTACCAGGTGTAATTCGTAACACTACCATGATGTAACATGTCCCCAAACAGTAAGTTTTGTAGGGTACACAGGTCCCAAATAACTGACATACCTAGATCACGGATGATTTCTTTGACCATAAACTTCAGCATCCCCCTACTATGCTCCGGATGAAGAAAAGACAAGAACTCTTCCTCATTCAGTAACAGGTCAGCAGGTGGATTGTCAGCTTGGTACCAACGGTCTTTCAGGTTATCTAAAACTTCCTGTGCTAAAAAAAAAGTGTAATAATCAGCCCTGTAAACTTAATAGTAGTATAATATTCTGTATTTGGATAATATAGATTTTATTTACAGTTGTTAAAATACAACACAATTTTTCATGAATGAATTTATGTAAGATAGACTGACCTGTTAGCTGGAACCTGGTTTAATACTTCAGGGTACTAAATAAGTAATCTCTTACAATGATGGAATGTTTCACTCCAAAATATCCCCAACTATACAAAGAAATCATTTCCTATGCCACTGAAATATAGCTACCTTTGGGACAAAAATAATTTTAGCAAACACTAATACTACAAAACAATTTAGTACAGGACATGGAGAGTATTGAGAGAGCCAAAACAATGGGGTTAACACTTCTTTGTTTGAAAAAGAGTGCCATGGTATCTTTAATGGCAACAAGTTGTCAGACTCAGTATTTTGGTTTTATGGCTTATCTAAAAGATCATCTTTAGCAGCACAATACCCCCTACCACCATGCTGGTAACTGGTTCAGAAAAGACAAAAGACTGTCACCTACTAAATCACAAAAACACTACACCGCTTAAGTGTTCATTGAATGTCCCCAATCCAAACAGACTTCTCTGAACCTGATTTGCTCTTATAGATTTTTCAGCGTATCTACCAAGTTAAGTTATTGGTATTGGTACTCTGCTGGTATTCTGTGCAATCCTTACATCAAGATTTGAGGACTCCAGTAACTCAGAAAGAGGCTATGGGCCTATTACAAGAGTGGGTAGGTAAGATTGTGTGGCCTGCGACATGCAGGAGGTCAGGCTAGATGATCATGATGGTCCTTTCTGATCTTAAAATCTATGAGTTTATGAAGAAAGTCATAGGCACTCTCAAGGATCTGTTCCTTCCAAGTTTCTAAATTCTATCAATTTCAAACAGCTAGAGCCATACTTAAAGTTTGATTAAAAGAAAAAAGGGGGGGGGGATGGTTCCACTCCACCCCCCCATATGTACCATGTACCACAAATGTACCTTATGTCTGAATCATTTTTGACTCAGCCTTCAAAAACAAAAAACAAGAACACTCCAAAGACCTTGGTCAAAGACTAAACCTGTGAAATTTCAGCCCAATAGATGAAAGTTTTGGAAACTTATAAAAGACTTAAACAGCTTAAAATGGAAATGCTGTGGCAACCTTAACCATAGTCATCACTCCAGCTGCACAGTAAAAACTAAATTTACATTTCAATGAGTTTGGAACTCCTCTCAGTAATCCAAGTGTTCTATATTAGAATTGGAGTATCTGAGAATGTTTTATTTAAAAAAATTGGTTGTATTATAGAGCCAAACCTTGCAAATTCTTCAGTTATGGTTAGAATCTAGTAAGTGGAACATTTTTGCTGTAAGGAGCGGATGCAAATTTAACCACACATGCACAGAGTTATATCGGAACAAAAAAGGCCAGCTTACGCTTCTGTTCCTTTCATTTTTTTGCACGCGTCATATGGCTGACAAGCATTTTTTTTTTTTAAACGCGGATGTTTTCCTGAATTTGACTGACTGAAAAAAATTACTATCCGAACAATAGTTTCCACTGCAAGTACACTACAGAGTTGTTTTTTAATCTGCAATATAATTTACAATACACATCTAGACAGTCTGGGACTGAAACTGAACTTGAAGGGATTAAATACATAACGTTTCTCTCCTCCTATTTTGGGCATTTTTAAGGACAGAAACACTAGAAGTCCAGCCTCTCTCTCACACCCACCCACCATGCCAACAAACATTTAGCAAGACCCAACAACATTCTACATAATCCTGTGATGCAAGTCCAAAATTAATGTGTAAATTCCTTGTGACAGGGATCATGTTTTATCTGTTTTGGGAACTGTCTAACACGCTTTTGGGTGCTGTTAAATTATAAATAAGGAAGAAAGTATCAGTTGCCTCTATAATTCTAGAGCCATTTCACAATTAATGATCTTTCCCCAGAATTTAGAACAGGGTTTATCACAGAGGGCGGGAGGAATCCTTCAAATGGTCTTAGTATGTACTCCAACTATGGGGCAAGTTTGGAAACAAGCACAAACTACAGTTTACACTGTTTATTTTTTAAACTGAGGTTCCCTCTGTCCATTTCTTACAACAAGTTCTCCTTCCAGCTTTAGAACATGCTAGTCAGAGTAATACCAGGAGCCAGCCAGAAAGGAGTTAAAATAACCAACGCATATTTTGAAAAGGAGAACTAGAAAATCCAAGTTTCCTGGGCAACTTTCTTGCTCTCAGTAAGTGCCTGATCCAATGACTATTGAAGTTAATGAAAAGACTACCCACTGACTTAAATGAACTTTGGATCAGGCCCCTAAAATAGATTCTGATGTGCACATGGCTGCTCATAAGCATCACTGAGCATATATTCGTTGCAAGGTTTGCTTACAGTCTTATCATTGACAACCCTAAATATTTAAAAATCACGAGTCGGGCTCCCTCTAAAATCTACATAGGAAAAGGGCAATTTTGTCACAGGTGAAGTGAAATTATAGTTTCAACCTAGTCTGCCGCACCAAACTACCACCCAGTGCCCTTACACTTTGGATGTCCCAGTATCAGAATGGCAGGGATGTTGCAGGTCAGCCCTATGTTGCATTTACACAATTAGTGAGTAAGAGTGCCATCCTTACACATAGCCTGGACCTTCAGAGCAACATGATGAATATTTTATCTAGACTATCTAATCAAAATAAGATATTGTACAGAGAGACTAAATGAAAAGTAATTCTGCCTGTCCTCATCCTCAGGAAGTGGTAGACAATTAGCTTAATTTTCTCAAACAAAGCTCAGTTGTCTGTTGCCCAGGTACTAAAATTAACTGTACACACAATTTCCTTATTCAGCAAATCTTAAAACATTTTTATCTGATCAGCATTCCTGTAAACTGTAGTTAACCACAATGCCATAAGATATGGCAGGGAAAACACCTGTATTGCATAAAATTCAAAGGCCTATTTGCATTTTAGTTGCCTTTTGATGAGTGGAAACATAACCCACTTTCAAATGACTAATTCCTGCAAGGAAAGACTAACAGTAAATTTAATACTTTTGAGACAGGAAAAGAAATTACTCCTTAAACAGTAACCATGTTTAGAACAGCAACAGGTGGGGTTCAACACAAAACTGCAGAATGGCACAGAGCAATGTTCAATCTCACTAACCTGAAGAATCTCTTTTTGCATAATATGGAAATGAGAAGGCTTTGAATTGATCTGATTTTGCCGCTATATTTGTAGTATTCGTTGAGTGCTAGGCAGACAGTATACACTTCATATAGTTTCTTGCATATATTTTGTGTTTATATATAAATGATAATGTTCTGCAAATTGCAAATCCCACCCTCTCATCATTTTAATAAACAAAATCAACAAAAATATTGCAATAGGACTGAAATTGCACACTGTTTTACTAACTAATCAGCTCGCTATGCTATATATTTGTCCACAAGAACAGAAGAGCAATGGAAGCATTCAGCACCAAAATGGAGAATGTTTTCTGGATTTGGTCCTCATAAGAGAAAGAGACCCAAAACCCTGGCTAGTAACAGGGACAGTGTTAGTTCAAACCCACCGTTATCCTAACAGCTTTGACAGATCTTCTGTTACCAAGTCTTAAGTATCTCCTAAGAAAAGACCACCCACTATGCAAAAACTGCAGTGGAGGAGGGGCATGTCACACTGTCTGGAGTGGTTGACTGAGAGTGCCAACCTGTCAGTTAAACTTGGCTAGTCGGAAAATACCTGTCTGTGATGCTTAAAAGGGGCTAACATTTCTTGCTTTGGGGCTTTTCAGACCCTCCCACATCTCGGTGCTCTCCAGAGGAGTCTCTTCCTTACTGTCCCTGACCAAATCAATTAAAGGGTCAGTAAACGTTCCCTTATCAGCACAACAAATCATAGTCACTCCCATCTCCGTTTTGTGGTAAGCTTTCCATCTATTGACAGGTACAGTTTGTACAGCTCCCTTGCCATGGGGCTTCTTGACAATGCTTCCCAACAATTGTGCATTTTGTTTTTCCTCACTAGAATCTGCACTAACACCAAATCACCAATATCACATGATCTTTCTTCAGGACGCCTATCATACCAAGCCTTCTGCGATTCCTGACTTCTTTCCAGGTTCTGTTGCAACAGATCCATCACAGCTTGTAAATTCTCTTTAAAACAAGTGACATACTCCCCTATAGGTTGTCTTGTCTCCTCAGTACTACCCTCCCCAAAGCCTCGAATTAAATCTAGGGGTCCCCTAACCTGTCTCCCATACAGGAGATCAAAGGGGGCAAAGCCAAAAGACTTTAGGGGGACACTTCTGCATGCAAATAGCAAATAAGGGAGTAACGCATCCCACTCCTTCTCTCACCTGGTGCCATACATTTTCAGTACAGCTTTCAAAGTTCCATTAAATCTCTCCACCAGACCATTAGTTTCTGGATGATAGGGGGCAGCCTTTAAATGCTTCACTTCAAACAACTCCCACAACTTTTTAAAGACAACAGACATGAAGTTTGCACCATGGTCTGACAAGATGAAATTCAATAAGGACAAATGCAAAGTACTCCACTTAGGAAGGAAGAATCAATTGCATACATACAAAATGGGAAATGACTGCCTAGGAAGGAGTACTGCGGAAGGATTATAGCGGATCACAAGCTAAATAAAAGTCAGTGTAATACTATTGCAAAAAAGAAAAAAAAAGAAAAAAAGATCATTCTGGGATTGTTGTAAGCAGGACACAAAAAGTAATTCTTCCATTCTATTCTACGCTAAGGCTCAACTGCAGTAGTGTGTCCAGTTCTGGGTGCCACACTTCAGGGAAGATGTGGACAAATTGAAAGAAGTCCAGAGGAAAGCAACAAAAATTATTAAAAGGTCTAGAAAACATGACCTAGGAGGAAAGATTGAAAAAACTGGGTTTGTGTATTCTGGAGAAGAAAAGACTGAGGGGGGACATAACAGTTTTCAAGCACGTAAAAGGTTGTTACAAGGAGGAAGATGAAATATTGTTCTCCTTAACCTCTGAGGATAAGACAAGAAGCAATGAGCTTAAATTGCAGCAAGGGAGGTTTAGTTTGGACATTAGGAAAAAACTTCCTGTCAGGGTAATTAAGCACTGGAACAAGTTACCTAGGGCGGTTGTGGAGTCTCCATCATTGGAAGTTTAAAAGAACACGTTAGACAAACACCTGTCAGCAATGGTCTAGGTTATTACTTAGTCTTGCCTTGAGTGCAGAGGACTCAACTAGATGACCTAGTGAAGTCCCTTTCAGTCCTACTTTTCTTGGATTCTATGACAATTTCCCTGGGAAAACCGACTTGCTAAAAATGGTGAATAGGGCAGTGGCTACCATCGGAGCTTTGATATTAGATAAAACTGCGGCTTCAGGATACCTGGTGGCAGAATCCACCACACCAAGTATATATTTCTTTCCAGTCCTGGAAGGCTTAGATACTACAATATCTGCAGACACTCTGGTAAACACCTCTTTGATTATAGGCAATGGCTGTATAGGAGCCTTGCAGGGTCCCTTTAATCTCTTACACTTCTGACCATAAGTCAGAACTCTTACAGTAATTTTGTAGTGTCTCAAACATGTGAGGGCAATACAAATTCCGTTTACACCTGTCACAGGTTCTTTCCACTCTTAAGTGTCCTGTGAATGGACAATCATGAGTTATCTGCAGCAACTCTCCTCTATATTTCTCAGGCACAACTACCTGCTTGCAAACCTCACCAGTATGTCTCCTTCTACCAAAAAACAAAAACAAAAAAACTATCTTTTTCTTCCCCAGCAGGGGTATTATTCTGAGGCGCAACCCTCTCTTGGTCCAGAGAAGGGTCGGCTTGTTCAGCCTTCACAAACTCCTCTTGAGCCTCACTTAAGTTCAGAGCAGATTCTGGCCACAGCAATGGCATTTTCAAATTCCTCCTCTGAAGAAAAGTTATTACACTCAGCAAAGAACTGAGGGCATTCCCCCAGCCCCTTTCCAGTCCTCCCTGCTTTGTCTGTGGACAGAGGAGCCCTCTTTCTGGCTGCGAGTTATAACATTAACCTGCTTAGACATGGCTAAAATGTTACTACCTATTAAAATATCAGCAGGAAACAAATTCCTGATGCTACCATGACCTCACCCTTAAAATTCCCCTGCTCAGGGTGGATCTTAGCCAGAGGCACAGTCACAGAGAACTCAGTCAAAGCATTACACTTAAACTCTTACAGGGAGTTTTGTCTTCCTCTCACCAAACTCTCCTTAACCAAAGTGACTTGGGGATGCTGTGTCCCTCCAGCCCTTACAATCTATGACATTTAACTTAGCATCCTTAATACATTTTTCATTACCTTCCCAAGACTCAGTCCTCAAATAGTTCACTGGCTCTTCCTCCTCCTCTACTGCTGAGCCTGGGGCAACGGTCGTGGCACTAACACCAAGGGTTGGGAGTGTAAATTGTGGGGGAATCTAAGCTTTGGGTAACTTGATTTTATATGGCCGGAGTCGCAAGGCACCTCATCCACTTTGCCAGGCTCAGAGCTTCCCTCTCTGATAGTGGGAGTGGCCTGGAATAAATCAGCCCCACTCTGGATGGTGTTTATTTTGCCACTTGGGGTTTATTTCTCATTATTTTTGAGGTAGGTCTCGGGGCAGGCCCAAGTACTCCTCCACCAAACAAAAGAAACAAATTCATAACACAAAACAAAGGGGAATATATTTTATTACCCCCTCTCTGGGGGTGGGGTAGCCTTGTTATTGGCCCCAAGGTGCCGGTCCTTCCCCTAAACAGGCAGTTAGGTAGCTTTCCATGTAGGAAGGAGTGCAGCCTCCTACCCTAGAGAAATCTTTCTCCCTACTCCCACTAGCCCTTCAGCAGCTTGCCTCTCCTCCTCTCTCACAAGAGAAGTGGTTTTTAAAAGGTCCCAGGCAGCCTTTAACTGGACTCATATGTCCCTAGTTGACCAGAGGTAACCCCTTTTCAGCTTATAGGGAAAAGGGCTTTTATCAATCTAGAACTAGTATACCTGCCTTCCATGGAGTGTGTTGGTGATAGGAGTGCTTTCCTAGCCATCTCCAAGAGTTTTCTGTCTTAAGAATGAAGGTCTCATCTGTATGGGTGGTAGCCCTGAGCTTTGACGTTCTGGACTGGTTCTGGTCTTTGTAGTTGAATGTGGCAGGTATACAATAAAAACCTGATTTGGCTGGGACAAAAAAACAAACAAACCACCACTCTCTTTATAACTGTCCAGCCTAACTTCATCACACTGGGAGCCAAGCAGTGTAGCAGACTACCTGCCTTGCCTTTGGGTAAGGGGCTTTAAAATCTGGCCTTCCTTGAGGTTTTTTTTTTTTTTTTTTAATTAAAGTTGGGGTTAGGTTTATTTCTAGACTCCTCCTCCCCCCTCTTAACCTGGGGGACAGGGGGATTTCCCTTCCCTTGGGATTTGCCCCTACCCCCCTTGAAAAGTCCTGAAAGGATAGCTTCAAATCAGCAACTGAGAGCTTTGTGCATACATTTTGACTAGGCAGCAGGGAAAGGAATAGAGGTGGGGCACGAGTACCTTCTGCCCCAGATGCCAGAGCCACTGACTGGTACAGCTGAAGCTCCGGGCAACCCAGGAAGAACGTGAGCACCAGAGACTGATGGTGGAATTGCAGATCAAGGAGAAGACGGAAACCCAGGAGGAGGAAGCTCACGAAAGATGCATGGAACTAGAAGCTGAGGAGAGAGCACACCTGAAACAGATGGAAGCTCACACACTGCAGCTCAAAGAACTGGAGCAGCAAAAGCAGCATCCCCAGCGAGTGAGTATACCTCCACTCAGGGAGAAAGCCTGCCCAATTTATCAAGAGACTGACTGTACAGAGGAGTTCCTGTCCATCTCTGAGCGACTGTATGGTATCCACAAGATTTCAAAGGATAAGTAGATACCAGTCCTCTTGACCAGAATAACTGGGGAGGCAAGACGAGTTTTTAATGATACAGAGGAGGGTGATGCTAAGATGTATAAGAAATTTAAAGAAAATATATTGAAAAGGTTTAAGATTACATCTGAGTCCTATCAATTTGAAGTATAGGAATCTTAAAATGTTTGACAGTATCACTCATGTTGAATATGTGCATAAAATGTGTAATTTTATGAAAAATTGATAATAGGATCAGGGGCTATGAAAAACTCATCTGATGGTACAGGAGCAGTTGTTATGGGTAGTTACAACCTTCCACAATTATGGAGGCTGCAGAAATTGCTATTGAATATGTTGAGTCAAGGGGTAAGGAGGTGGGTACGCAGAAACATATAGATGATCTGGTCTGGTTTCCAGCTATGAATTTGTCAGTACTCAGCTGACACCTATAGACTTGGTAAGAGCTGGCCCCTGGTTTGCCAGCATCACAGGGCACACTGGATGAACGAGGACAAAGTTGAGACTGCCTAACCCACCTTCACTTTGGACAAAGAATTTGACCGTAAGTCTTCAGAAACAAAAAGCTATTGTACCAACCCAGCACACAACCCAGCCCAGGATAGAGAAAAAGAATTCACAGTAGAACTCCATTTATCCAACCCTCCATTATCCAGCTCTCGCAGAGGTCCAGAAGCAGGCACTCTCTCCTGTGGCTGCTAGATGGTGCTGCAGTGTTGCATGTTCCCATTCTCCAGATTATCCGATCTGGTCCCAGTCCCCATTAGACTGGATAAATGGGGCTATGCTGTATTTCTTTTTTCACACGACCATTCCTACTTCTCAAAGTAAACAATGACCTGGGCTAATCTGCACTTGCTGTAGAATACATTGGGCACAATAACCAATTTATTCTGCCTTCCCCCCCACCCCACCCCTCCATCTTGCTGTTCTATTGAGAAGTGAATTTCCCAGTTTATAAATCACAGCTAAAAAGGTGAAAATTGCAAAACTGAAATCTAGTGATCCTAAAAATGTAGGGCCCAATCTTTATAGGATTAGAGGGCTCTCAAGGACCTGATCATGCAAGGTGGTGTTTAATGTTCAGCTCCTTTCCTCTCTTCATTCTTGGCAGCAGCTTCTGTGGCATTTCACCTCTGTCTCCTTTCAAAGCCAAAGCAGATGCAGTCTTACAGCTGGAACAGTAGTCCTGTACTGAGTCTTGATTTCTAAGCTGCCAGTTCAGCCAATTTACTGCTCGTCAAAGAACTGGAGCAGTACAATGCTTTTCTTAGCAAAATATGCTGGTATCAGCAACTGAAAATACTTACTTTCTTCATCAATTTTTAGCTCTTCATTGTTTTTCATCTTCTCTGCAATCTCTTTTTCATTAAAGCCCTTGCTTGCCAAAAACTTTATTTTATACTCGTCCCAAGACACATGGCCTGTAAGACAGAGACATATCTCAGACGTCAAAAATAGTCTAACATTTTAAAATCCAAGCTTCTGGTCTTGTTTCTTTTGAAATCATCTATTAAAACCCTTTACGCATCTGCAATCTGTAAGAACCACATCCATTCACATTTACTCATAACCACCCAACACTTGTAAATTTCATTGGGAGCAGTGATATGGCAAAAATACCTCCCAACCAATCCTCCTCAAAGTGGACTAGGGTTCCTTTCCACAAAGGTAAGGCCTGAAATATTCCTATGGTTGTCCATTCTAACGGTCAAAATTATGTCTTTGGAGGTCAATGAGAGCTCAAACGCATCACCAAGGGCAGAATTTGGTCCCTACATTATTTTTAATGGGTAGGACTACCTAAGGATTCAATCTGACTCAGTGACAACCATTTTAATTTTCTTTTTAAGTTCCTTTTAAGTCTTTTCTATTATAAACTAAGTAGCTTCCCAAAGAGTGATCAAAGATCTAATAGCTACGTTTATCTGGTTAACTATACTGCTTTTGCCTTACCTTGTTATCATTGAATCTGCTCTCTTGAAAGAAAGCAAAGTCAATAAAACACCAACTCTAAGGCCCTGATAACCCTGGGGATTTTTTTTTTTTTTTTAATTTCCGACCGTTGCCAACACCAGCACATCTCAGCCAGCATTAGTAATGTTGGAAGCCCCAATACTGATATGCGTTTTTAAATAGAGTCAATTAGACCTGCCCTGAGCAAGGTTACATGATATACATGACGTTAAAAGTGACTGTGGGAGCAAATGAGAGCTCCCAATATTACTAATGTTGGTAAAGCTGAACCAGAGATAGCAATCATGGAAAATATTAAGAAAGTTTCTCCTAGTGCAGTCAAGTCTTCAGAGAAGAAAAATCCTCTATTGTCCTCCCCAGTGAATGATACAAATGTAAAGATGAAACTGGTCTCATGGACTTCAAAGGGACTAGGACAGGGGTGGCCAACCTGAGCCTGAGAAGGAGCCAGAATTTACCAATGTACATTTCCAAAGAGCCACAGGAATACATCAGCAGCCCCCACATCCCGCGCCCTGAGCCTTCCACCCACCAGCAGCCCGCTGATCAGCGCCTCCCCCACCCTCCCGATCAGCTGTTTCATGGCATGCAGGAGGCTGGGGGAGGGAGAGCGAGGGCACGCCAGGCTCAGGGGAGGGGGTAGGAAGGGGTGGAGTGGGGGCAGGGCCTGTGGCAGAGCCAGGGTTCTGCAGTGTGCACCCCCAAGCACACTGGAAAGTTGGCACCTGTAGCTCCAGCCTTGGAGTCGGTGCCTGTACAAGGAGCCGCATATTAACCTCTGAAGAGCCACATTGGCTCTGGAGCCACAGGTTGGCCACCCCTGGATTAGGATTTGGCCTATGATGAGTGCTTCAGAGCAATTAAATGTGCAGCCCATAGTCAGTTTGACCTCTAGCTATAATGTTTTTAGATGCCCTAGAATGACTATTTCACAAGATAAATGTTGTTCTCCTACCATCACCATCAGGGTCCACAGCTCGGAAATGCATTTTGTTCTCTTCCACAGCTTCCTGGAAATGCTCTTCTGTCTTCTCCATGATCCAACGCTGCATCTCTTTAGCGCTTATTTTTTTGTCCCTATTAATGTCTACCCTGCAGAGGAAGATATGAGAACAGTTAAGAGTCCAAAAATACCCCAAAACACTAGACATGTCACTTCACTGCCCACTAACAAGAACAGAAGACAGTTAAAACAGAAGTGAGATGGTTCAGTTTAATTACAGAAAAAAATATTACTCACCACTTGAGTAATATATTATTTAACACTGAGCCATTGACTGAAGAGTAAACATTTCAGAGACAGCTATAAAGTTACCTGGGAAATTAAAAATGGCTAAATGTAAAGTCTGAATAGATGAGTGGGCAGAATGAGACAAACTCCCTTAATAGGATCAGTTATTTTCATTTTAAGATTATTTCTTTCACTGTTCAGGACGGCCATCGTGTTCTAAGTACGCCACGCTGTTTTCCTTCAGTTGCAGCAGTCAGCCTTTTTGCTCTTCTCAAGTGAAGAATAATGTTCGTGGGACTGCCCAGTGAAGTAAGGTGCTTAATTATCTTTCATTATCCTGTAAGTTGGCAACATCTACCCAGCTTTTAAAAACTGCAAAGTTTTTTTTTTTTAATAAAGAAATCACAGACAGAAGTACACTGCATGGTCCATGCTACGCTAACTCTACCTTTCCTAAACTTAAAGTGTAATTGTTTCTGATTTTTCAACTTGCTTGCTATTGTAGACTCTCACTAGTGCAGATGTCTCAGCATCTTTTACTTCTTGCTTCCTTCTAGATCCTTTCTTCCTCTGAGTTCACTGCAATATCTCAATTCAGTGTACTCCCAAGATTGTCTCCTGCTGACTTTCAGGATTTAGCATTCTTTCCCCCTCCTTTTTTATTATTAAATTCATAAACTCTCCCTCATTTACTGGGAAGATGAGATGTCCCTTATGCTTAACCATTTATTAGAAAAAGCTATAGTCATTAAGAGAATGAAAATAAAGTGAAAAACCTTGGTGCATGAGCCTCTAAAAAGGTTTCTCAATTCCTTTAATGTTATTGCTGTAACCTTAAGAGATATCCAGAAGGTCTTCTAACAATTATTTTTTAACCCTTGATCCATGAAGACGACCATTGTTTCTACATGTTTATAGGATGGTTGACTGAAAAGCGATCTTACAAAAGTTAAAACTGAGGTAATGGACATCTGCTCCCTGTGAGTCTCGCCAGTCACATCTGCTTTCCTTTTTTAGTACAAAGACAAGATATTTTTATGTTCACTACTGGTCAAGTGCAGAACCATAATCTATATTACATTCAGACTCATTGACCAAATTGCAAGATATGTGCTAATTGTAAAGTCTGTTGGCAATGATGGATAAAAGAGCAAGAAGTTTGCTCAGTTTTTAGAGAACAGATGAGACTGTACCATTGGCAGTTAAAATAAATCATATTTCAGTTACGCAAATTTAATATATCATGAAATGAGAATAAGTACGATCACCCAAATGTCATTTTTAGAGTCCCTTTTCTGAACATATCAACAATCCAAATGTAAGTGAGCATCAAAAACAGAGAAGACATTTTGTTGACATTTAAGAACCTATTTAAAGTATACCAAAACCACCCATGTTAAAATTTTAAGAAGCGTATACAGACACAGGCTTTACTTCATCTTTTTATCTGTTTTCATCACTATCTTAAGACTTCAAAAATTTATCATTGACACTTAGGTTATTTAATACGTTCCTCCACCTTTAAATGTCAACTCAAATGTTACAGTTAGAACAACCCAAACATCTGATCTTTTTTAAATGTTCATCTGTATTAAAAAGTGCAACATTAAAGTTTTTAATTACTGTACTGTTTTCTCACAATGTAAGTACATGCACACACAGACTATCAGACTCACTGTGGCAAGCAGTAATTTAGAGCTGACAATAGTAAAATATGTTCATCACACTTGTACATACATTATAGTTAAGCTATCCGAGTAATGATATTTGTGATATTTTGGTACTGAATAAGTAACAAAATGGCAACAGAAAGGTTTATCCTTAACTTTGACACCTCTCAATTGCATTAGACCAGATCAGAAGCCTACAGCCACTGCACATGACCTCTATTCAATATAGAAATGTAATAATGGCTCCCAAATAAGACTGTCCATTTAGTGATTGTAAAAAGGCAGCATTCTTGCATTTGCCTCTATCTAGTGGCCCATTAACCCATTCCTCAGTTCTCTATATGGTATTGCTTTTCTTCACCACTGTGGTTCCCAAGAATCATCCAGACATATTGATTCAATGAATTGGTACACCCAGTGGTAAGGCTGGCCATATTCCTTCTGACATCTATAAAGCATCATATTTTTTAGGCAAACAGTGCGCTTACAACTGTACAGAACAAGACATGGTCCCTGCTCTGAGCTTATAATCTAAGAGGCAGAATGGACCATCAAAATAATAGTGCGTGAAGATATCTTATTTAGAATGGACTATTGAAAACGATTCCCAGTAATAGTAATGAAAGGTTAGCTACTGGGTAACATGGGGCTAAAGCTGTACAAACAAAGATGACAAATGATACTAGTACAGCCTACAATTCACGAATATTTAAGTAATAGAGAAAGTTTTGCTAAGAGCTCTGAGAAGACGACAGCAAAGTGTTCAGCTAAAGGGGAAAAAACCCAGATCTTAGTTCAGAAATAATGTATATTCCACAGAACTGTAGCCTACATGATCTTAAGAGAATTTAAGCTTCCATGTAAAGTGAACAAAATATACAGAAGAAACATAACTCAGCGTAGACATTCCTCAGTTGTCTCTGGGTGGAAAATGCCTGATGCAGGATGATAATCTTTCGACACTTTGCCATGCATCAGCTCTGATAAATACATTGGTTCCTCTTGTTCTTCAAGAAATACCATTAATATTACAGCAAAAATTAATGTAGCATTTCATAAATTCTGTAGAAATCTCTCCAAGAAATTCCAGAATAAGAAGTCAGACTGAAACACCTTCCTCTGACAATAATCCTGAGTTCTCAACAACATAAAATACAAGACAAATGATATTACATTATAGTTCACTAAACTGTGTGCTTTTTCCACAAGAAAATTACAGATTTCCAAAAATAGATGGTAGCTGCTGCAATATGTGATAACTGTGCCATGGTCTGAATGCACTTTAGTGACATCCAGTGTAATTCACAAAAACTGTTACAAAGACCATTACACTTAATAAGCAAACAAACCCAGTCAAGGTTAGCACTCTTAACTGGTGGCAATAAGTTTAGGTATAAGGGAGAGTCAGGGAGTACACATGTACCATATTTCATTGTCCATGCACAGCAAAAATAGTTAAGAAACATTAGTATTAATGTTTATATCGGGCCTTTAAAGATAAACACAGTATTTCTGTTAAAAGGAACAAATGTGGCCTTACTACAGGTGTTCCATAGGAGAAGGCTTATTACAGAAATCCAATTTATTTGTAGTGAATCAAGCACAGTACTGACCAAAGTAACAAAAACCAGCCACCAACTGAGAGTTACCTAGTGGCCTACATGAAATGAGCTTGGTGATCTCAGCCTATTTTCCGCCCAGCAGGAATCCACATCACAAAGCATCACAACTGGACCTTTGTGGCAATCTCAGCAGACAGGTCAATGACTGAACTCCCTTCTTATAACTAGAGTCCATTCCCCACATCAGGTTTCCAGGCACATTGACATAGCCATTTGGGGAAGACTGCATTGCTCCTGCTGTATATATTAAGATTGTCAGACTAGCAATTTCCATTAGCTCTAAATACAGTTTATTTAAGAACAAGACTATTCCCATTGCATACAGATAATGAAAACCAGACTCAAAAAGGTAATATTTAATAATGAGAACAATGTCATTTATTTACAGTTAAAGTGATATACAAGAGTTTGCTAGACAACTTCTTTAAATCTCTAGATGCAGCATACTTTAAAAATACACAGATCATGACAAATAGGACAACTATCAAGGTAGGTAAGGTTTTTAGCTAAACAACCCATCAAATCTAAAAGTCTAACTTCATAACAACAAGCAAGCTAACATGTCCCCTGAGCTTCATTCTACTTTCAGTATAATTGTCCAAATCTACCACTGCTATGGCTATAATCTCATCATCTGCCTTCCCTCACAAAAGGATAGGCAATGACATTATAAATGAAAATTGTGATTAGGTATACCAGATGTACTTCAACATTATCCCCAAATTATGCCCTTTTTAACTACTACATTAAAACACTCCATTGGTTTTGGCAATCCCCAACATAACCACTCCCCTACTTCTATTCTGAGCGATAAGAATAATAGACCTCAAATGCTATGAGAGCTTACAAGCATCACTAAAGTTCAACCTCTTCCCTTTCAGTGCTTGTACGAACCCCACATGCTCAGCCTCAAGAAGGAGTGAGCTCAGGAGTTTCACAGGAGAAAGAGGGAAACAACCTTACCCCTACACATACTGGAAGCAAACAGGATGCAAGTTTTCTGGCTAGGGACCCCATGAATGATTAGTCAAGGACTGGCATTCAATTGCCAAATGTGTGTGCTTATAAGGGGTAGGAGATATCACCAAAATATGAGAAATTAAAAAGGTGAATACTCACTTTCCAGACACGCACAGTGGTAGATTATTACCACAAAGACATCCTGACAGGAAACCACATGTACTACATTACTGAAATGGAATTACAAAATTCAAACTACAAAACAGATTTAATTTAATTAAACTAAGAAAGCCCACCCTTTACAACTGAGATTTGTGGTTTGAATTCTGGCATCCAGTCTAGTCTATGGTAATTCATGGTATGGCCACACATTGAATACTGAATATCTTAACACACTTCTTGGCCCATCAAGTGCCCAGATACTCACCTTCTTACAGAAAGATAAAAAGATAAGCAGATATGTTTATATGTTATGATAATCTTATGTTCTTATGATATGCAGCAGGAATTTCTGCATGAAGTGATCATTTTTGGCCAAGACTTCAATGACAGATGTCTTGTCAAAATTAGCCCTTATCCCACTGTACTTCCACCAGAAAACAATTCAGAGGACTTTTTTGCTGTCGTTGGTTTTAGAGACAGATAAATATGGAGTTTTTTGCATTGACCCAGAAATTCAATTTAGCATGCTTTTTCCATAACAAGAATAAAAAAATTAAGTAGTTTGTTTAATAAAAAAAAAAAAAGAAAAAAAGAAAAGACTACTTAACATCCAGGTTTCAGAATTTATGAAAATATCTCAAGTCTTTACAACAGGCAAGTTACTGTTTAAATCAATTAGCCCATTGGTATGTCTGAATCTTGAAGATCATACCCTCTCAGTTAATTCCCCTGTGGAACCTGATAATTAGAAATAACTTTGCTCTTATCACAGGGAGAAATTGAAGTTTGCTGTACCTCTCCCTGCTTTCTCTCTCAGTAATTGGACAGAGAATGAAGAGCCTTTTAATACCAGATTCACAGGGTTTTTTTACTTCCCCATACACCCCAAAAAACCCAGAAAACACCACCGCCCCCTGGTGATGCCACCAAAAGTACTGGAACAGTCTGTTTTTAATACATATTAGTCACTACATTTAGAATGACTTTGTGCTAGCGGGACATCTTATCTCCGCTAAGTGAGAGTAGCCTCAGAAACAGAAGCCAAGACTGTTATGACAAATACCTTACTCTCTTCAATTACATAATCTTATCTATTCCAGGCTCTCGAAAATCTCTGAAAAGAAAAAAAAAAAGTTTATGAATGTAATTCAAAGAAACCTAAACTGTATCACAAGGAGCACAGCCTTAGAAAACCGTACAGGCTAATATGAGAAGAGGACTAGTTAAAATGCAATGAGACTGCAACTGTCTGTGCTACATTGAACACAGAACTTATCACCACATTTTGTCTAGCTCACCCCATCATTTTTAAATATTACATAACGTATGACTGTTGGAACAGCTACAACAGTGAGACATTTCATAGGCATGTATTCTTACTTCTTAGGTCTAGTTTGTTATAGATGGTTGATGTGCAAAATCTAATCATATTATAAAATTTGTATTTTTCAGATCTGAAAGTTACCTTAAGTTCCATTTAGATATTCAGCAAATTACATCATTGGGCTTACCCCACAAGACAAACGGCATTTGATCAAAAACATTAATTACTGACCACAAAAATGTCAGCTACTATTTTGTATGAAAGAATGGCTGTGTCCCTAATTAACTTGATCAAAGCACACTTTGGCTGATAAGAGTGATACCAGAGAATAACAGACAAGGCCAACCAAATTTTCTGGTATGGGAAAAGTCAAGTAGAACATGAAAATAACACATTTATTTTAATATATTTAAAGAAGAGTCAGCTGCAGAACACAGCTGACAGATCTACTTTGGGCACAGTTTACTCTAAACACTAGTCCATTAAAGGGGCTTTAGTTGTACTTCGCTAAATATAAAAAATTCCAGGCTCAAAATTATAGAAAAAAAATTCTAGTCCCCTGAACTTTAGTCACTTCAGCCCCATTGTTGGTTCAAAGACCGCATCAGTTAAATATCTAGCTATTGGGTCAAGTTATCCATTTAAAAAGACAGCATCCCCCAATTGTACAAGACATGGGAGGATGCAGGGGAGCCGGGAACAGTCTCATCTCCAATCTCAATCTCCATCTTTATGTAAAACTGGACCTATACAAGATTACTCCCTCATACAGCAACTGCTGCTTTTACCCACTCATCTCAGAGTTTCAAATTTCTGTCTCAGTCTTTAGATTTGAAAACATGCCTCTTTTGATAAGATCCTAAAAGATCCAATAGATACTAATTTATCTAGAAGAATGTGGATAGGATAAAAACTCTACCTCTGAGTTACTATTCCTTTTTTGGAAAAGGTATAGTGTCTCACCTTGTTCCTTAATCACCCCATTAGACAACATGCTACATACTTTGAGGGTACCATTCCAAGTGGCATATAAATAGATCCAGGAACTTTAGCTGCTGCTCATTAAAAAAGAAAAGTAATTTTTTTTAAAAAAGTCTTTAAGAGAGGCATTTTCCTTTTCCCAAAGACTCCTTACCCCTGGTGAAAGGAAGGTCATTTTTATCTTCCAACTCAATCTTTAGGAGTACATCTGGAAAACAAGCTTAATTCCCTAAAGAATTTGGCAAACCTTCTAATCTGATCTCTCCGAGGGAACACAATGTGGAAAAGCACTTGAATTAGGTCGATAATCATTTCTAAGGTCAGGACAGAGGTGGCCAAACTGCTTTTGACCTACCAAGGCAGCCTCCATTGCAACAAATAGATAAAAGCAAAGGGAGACTGCAATTTGTGATTTACAGAAGTCACTAATCAACATCTGAATCTGCTAATCAGCTTTCAGTTTCGTTATTGCCAGATGTTTATTTGATACAGGCTTAACAATAAATCCTTAATTTGTAAAACTGTCAGTGGAGTGATTGGTTGAACAGATTAGCAATAAATGATTTTAGTTTAAGTGTAGAAGGGTAAGCCAGGATAAGTATACAAATTGGTTAGCATTTGAAAAATAAGCTTTGTGTTAACCCTTTCAGACATCTGCTGTTGAGAATACAGCACAGATACAGCAGTGTTTTTCATTAGTAAGTTATGTTTTCAGAGCTGGGTTTGTTGCACTGGCTAAAGAGACAAAAAGTTTTGCAAGGTTCTAGTCTACCATGAAAAAGAGCTATGATCCAAGCAAACCAGCCGATGAAGTGAGCTGTAGCTCACAAAAGCTTATGCTCAAATAAATTTGTTAGTCTCTAAGGTGCCACAAGTACTCCTTTTCATTAGTTGCCAGGAACTCCCCAGTCTGACACAAACTCTCTTTAGCCTTGAGCAATCCTCTTAACATCTGTGCCTCAGTTCGTCCCAGGTTTAAAAGTAGAACAATAAGTGACCATCTCATAGGAGCGCTGTGATAACTAAAGTTTAGTTAGTGATACAACATTTTAAAGGTGTAATATTAACTATTACAAAATGCATTTCTTATAATGATAATTAGAGTCCTGTAAATCCATGGATATTTGCTTTATATCCGTTGAGGCAGCTATCCGCAGACCATTTTTGCAGATTGGATGCGGATACAAATTTTGTATCTGCACAGAGCTCTAATGAGAGGGGTGGTGTCATTACAGCATACCACAGAACTATCCTGCTCCCAGGAATTGCAAATCAGACATTTCATGGAGCAGATTGCTTTGTTTGGCAGGGAGAACTGAATGCTAAATGAGGACCTTAAAAAAAAATAAAACAACCACCCTCAATGGAGTTGCATTGACAGCACCTACTGAAGAAGCAACACCCTGTTTTCCAAGTGTTGCAGTGGCTAAAGAATAGAACTGCTGCATGGTGATAAACAGAAATATCTGGGGAAATCAGCAGTCTTCAAAATTGCAAATGCATAGTCACCTCCATCATTGCCAGATACTCAATTACAAACTGTTCCAATAAAAATTGATTTCAAAGCCTCCCTGCCAATTCCAGCATAATTAAACAAAATGAAAAAACTTCACATATTCAAGATTTTTTTTTACTGCCACCAGAATTACCTACAAATATTAGAAGTACCAACTCAGTCCACACTGTTATAACAAATAAATCCACGGTCACAAAACACAAAGAGAAGCAACTCTGCCATCTAGTGGTAGTGACAATTCACTGTGGTTTTATTCTTCATATGTTCTAGTCTTAAAACTTACACAAGTGCACTTTACTGCACTGATTTCCATGTCTGCTAAAATAGGAATTTATCTAGTTATTGATTTAAGCCACTCCTAATAGAACAAAAGGTGCTTTATAAACAAATACAAGAAGTGGGCACATTTTTATGCTTAAAATAAGATTTTTTTTTTGTTACATTAGAATAAAAGCCCATCTAGTCTGAGGACCTTCAAGTAATGATGTTTAGCATGGTGTCATAATTTAAATATTATACCTTATCTTTCATTATACTTCCCTTTCTAAGCTCTGGGGAGTTGCCTACATATGTTTAACTGCAGCAGTAACAGAATTTTATAAGCTCTTCAGGAACTCATGAAGAATGAAGAAAGGGAGAGAAATTATTTCAGTTTATAAATACTTGGGATGGACCAAGATACTAAGGTTACAGGAGTTATTTAATCATTTAAACATATAAAATACAAGGAAAAAAAAGAGTCAGACATAGTATCAACTTCAAGGGGCTTTTGAACAAAAAGGGACTATACATGCTATGGGAAAGTGAGCTTTTTGCTGAGTTTGTCTTTTTTCTTTAGTCCTGATTCTCTCCAGAATATTTTCTTTTCCACTGATAGTATTTCTGTGGATCATACCAGAAGGGAAGTAAACCCAGGCCCAACAGCACCTCTAAACAACATATATTTACACATTGATTAAAACAGAGTAACAGAGAAATGAAGCGACTTCCCCAAGGTCACAGTGCAGGTCCAGTGGCAGAGTATAGAATAGAACCCATGTTTTCCAATTCACAGTGCAGTGCCCTATCCTTTGGAAAATTCTACGACACTAATGCATGAGACTAGAAAATGAGCCTGACTATACCCAAAGCACTCAAAATCCAAAAAGTAAACAAGCTGGGAGGGGGGAAAAACCTCCTAAAATCTTTCAATTTTAGTAATCCAAGAAGTTACTTAACATTAATTTTTTTCACGTGGGAATTTCATTTTCTGTGGTGGATTTTAACAACAATCTAAGGCCCCAACCCTGAAAGCTGATTAAAGTGGTTCTGCATGGGCACTGGAGGTGGGGAGAACCGCACATATTAAGCCCCACTGATTAGTTTAAAGGGTCAGGGCCTAAGTTAGTTGAATACTTTACTAACATAAATGTAATGCTTTAGGCAAGGTTGCTCATTCCTCTCATTGTAATCATCCTTCAAAAAAATCTTTCAAGCTTGTTTTTCAAAGAAGTTTAATTAACTGAACATAGAGGAAGTAGAGAAAAATATAAATGCAGCGGGATTGGTTGCATATTTTTCTTGATACACTACAACATAACTTACTTTGAAAATATGGCCATAAGCTTCCTTCTGTTTCTTCTTGGTTCAGAATCTTCATCAAACTCTTCCATCTCCTTTCCTAGAAAAACCTCTTGATGAAACTCCTTGTTAAGATGTCCATCCATCTCCATTTTGACCCCATTCAGGTGGTCTGGGGGCAGGATCTCATTATCATCTTTGCTGTCAACAGCTTTCTCTTTTAAGACAGAATTATTTGCAGGCCTGGCATAGACATCCATCAGCAGGAACACAAACAGGAGGGACAAATAGAGAGAGCCCAAACTGCAGAGGAAGGCTTGTTTTGACATCATTGTTGTTGTTCTTGTCCAAAATATTAACAAATTAATTTATGGTGAAAGAGAGATTAAATGACCTGAAAGTAGGGGGGGGAAAAAAAGCAGAAATAAGGAACCTAAAATTGTAAAGCTACAATTTTATTTTAAGCTCCAAATCTAAATGTAAAAATCCAGCATATTCTGTTGGTCAACATTAAAAGCTTATCTTAAATGACAGAAGCCTGTTTTGCAATTAGAATAAACGAATGTTGTACAAGTAACTAGAGTAAGAAACAGGTTTTGCAAAAAAGTGTAGTGCAGTTGCAAAAGCAGTTCCAGCTACCAAAAGAAAAAAAGGGAGGGGGGTAAAATCTGATGATAGGGAATGTCGAGAAGTTCAATGTATGTCTGTTTCAGAAGAGCACATGTACAGATCAGATGACAAAGGCTGAGGCAAAATGTTACATTACCGGCATAATTCTAGCATACATCAGGCAAGTCTGAGACATATGAAGCTACATTCCACAACCAACAGAGAAAACAGTTCTTTCTAACATGGGGCTTTGCTCTGAGAAGTGTCTAATTTAACAGATCTCATCCCTTTATGGAGTCAGAATCACATCAGCTTGCTGCTAAGACCCCCCCATCCTGCTTTGGGCACCATGTAGGCCAGGAACGGGCAAACTACGGCCCATGGGTCGGATCCGGCCGTTTTAATCCGGCCCTCGAGCTCCTGCTGGGGAGCAGCGCCATGGCCCCCCTCCAGCTCCTATGGCTTCCTGCACCCCAACCCCTGCCCCAGCCCTGATCCCCCTCCTGCCCTCCGAGGCACTCAGTCCCAGCCTGGAGCACCTTCCTACACCCCAAACTCCTCATCCCCAGCCCCACCCCAGAGCTTGCACCCCCAGCCGGAGCCCTCACCCCCCTCCCCACTCCACTCCTCCACCCGGAGCCCCCTCCAGCACCCTGAACTCATTTCTGTCTGCACTCTGGAGCATGCACCCCTAACCAGAGACCTCACCCCCTCCCACACTCCAAACCCAATTTTTTTGAGCATTCATAGCCTGCCATACAATTTCTATTCCCACATGTGGCCCTCATGCCAAAATGTATGCCAACCCCTGATGTAGGCAGATGCTTGTGCCTGCACAGAGTATCACTTGTGGTTGATTATGGCATTGCGTGGTCATAAAACTCACTGAAGAACTAGGACCTAAGGCCCCAATCTTGCAAACACACATATACGTACATAAGAAGGGTCTGACCATTGGGTCAGACCAATGGGTCCAGTGTCCAGTCTTCCAACAGTGGCAGATACCTGGTACTTCAGAGGGAATGAACAGAACAAGCAATCATCAAGTGATCCATTCCCGGTCATCCACTCCCAGCTTCTGACAATCAGAAGTATTTTTACAAATACTTGTCTAGTGAATCAGGACCTGAATTAAGTTTTTACTCCTTTTACTAACTTTATTTCAGTGAGCACTCCAAATCCAGTTCAACTCTAAGAGAGAGAGCTGATTCTAACCTAGAGTGTGTGCCAACAACAGACTGTTTCAAGACTTTTTGTGAGCAGCGCATGACCAAGTTCCCAAGAAATGTTTCTAGGGCTGGCAGGTAGGAAAGAATCTTTACTTAGAACTGAGCAAATCTGATGTGGAATCAGTGAGAAATGAACATGGAACATCACAATGCTTTTTTTTTTTGTTTTTTAAATAATTTTTCAGACTAAAACAACATTTTAAATCTCAAGAGATAAAGTGATTACCAAAAGTGAATTTACTAGAACATCCTGGTAAAAGGAGATATAGCTAATTACAGAAGTAAGTTTCTGACAGAATCCTGGTAGAGTCATAAAAGTATTACAAGTTTCAGCAAATATGATGTAATAATTTAAAAAAAAATTTTAAGGGATAAACAGTGGAGAAACACTATACAGCACCTACTAAACCTGCGCTATTCGCTACTGAGGGAAGATTTAAGAAGAATATAGATATCTACCTGGATAATTACAACAGACAAGCTTAGGACATTTGCTCAGAGGTTTGAGGAATATCAACCATAATGTTTCAGAACTTAATACGATCACATTTAAGATTAGAAGAGGACATTTCTCCTTCCTCGCTGAACTACCCAATTAAAATCAACCTTGTAAATTTCTGTTTGCACACCTACCTGGACAGAACTATTATTTTGACATGTGAGAAAATCCCCACCATCACCATTATACAAGGACAATAATATCAATTTCAAGCATCACTTTTCCATCTGAAAATTTTGTATCTACTATTGTTACCAATAATCCCTAAAATTACTGTAACTGCAAGAGATTGAAAAAAGAAAATATTTTCTCTAATTTGTTCGTGCATTTGACATAACTTTGTGTGTAGTGAGTGTCACTATTTGTTGACAGTGGATGCCATTATCCAGCCACTGCAAGAGTGTTTACACTAATTATGCAAGGAAGCCAAAATTGAAAGCGAATAGCTAGCTATGCATCAAGAAGGAGAGGAACAAGAGTCCAATAACATTTATTATTATTACTCTCAGGCCCAGCCAAAAGATCTTTCTAAACATGGGGGGGTAGGGGGGCGAGAGAAGGTTTAATGATTTTGTTTTTAACTAAGGGAAAGCTGTTTAGATGGCACTCTATTTTTTTAGTCAATTAAAAAAAAAAATAAAAATCAAGCTACCAGAGTCCCATCATCATGGTAAATTTAAGCAAATTCTGTTAGGGCTGATACAGTTTCATGACCATTTTTACAAAGTTGAATTGAACAAGTCCATTTCGAGTTTCCCGTTTTGCAGGCTAACCCCACTTTCTACCAAACTCTGTTATTGAACCTTCACCTGCCCCATCCCACCCAATAGCTCAATTATACAGCAACAACTTGAGGAAAAGCTGTCAGCATGCACAGACTGTACACACTGTATACAGTCACTTACTCCTGAGGGAATTCTGCAGCACTGTACAGTGCAGAATTTGCACAAAGATCAGTGCTCTGTGCAAAATTTCCTTCTTCACCTGCAGAATTGGCACTGCATAGCTACTGGCCACCACTAGGGGCTGCTGGACCCAGCAGATCCCAGCTGGCAAACAGCCGACATTGCTGGAGGAAGGGGAAGCTGGAGGGATCCAGGCATTCCCTGAAGGAAGGAAGCCGTGTGCAGGAAACTCAAGCCTCGGATCCAGCGTCAGGCAGTTTCTCCATCTGTATCCCTGAGTGGAGACAGGGCACGCAGCTGGGCTCTGGGGGTAGGGGGCACCTCTCAGCTGGGTTGTGTTTAATTTGTGCCAGGGCTGAGTCCTGGCATCTCTAGGCTCCACAGTTCATAGCCCCGGCACCTCTGGGCTTGCTGCATCAGTTATGAAAGTAAAAAAAATTGTTTGAGCCCCGGCACCTCTTTCATTACAAATGAAGCACTGGGGAGGGGGTGTGGGTGTTTGCCCCCCCCCCAAGCTGGGATCTGGGGGAGAGGGGGCACAGCAACAAGAACTGGGCTGGCGCAGGGGTTTCTTTAACTCTCCTCCTAGGGGAATGTTGTCATCGGTATTGTTACAGGTATTTTGAAATAAATTACCAAAACAATTGAATCCGGCATGATTCTATAGGGTCATTTTGACAAATAAAAGAGACAGATTTTAAAATACTGTGCACAGAATGTGCCATTCTGGGGGCGCAGAATCCCCCCCCCCCAGGAGTAAGGGCCACGTGCACGAACACACAACTAGGGGCAGAAGAGACACTGGGGGAAAGGGAGCTGAAGGGAACGGACGAGGGTCGTCGAGCGACAAGGGGGGGGGGGGGAAGGAGCCCCTGACACCTCCAGGTCCCAGCGTTGCCCCCCTGACCCACACGGCCATCTCCAGACGCCAAGTCTCCATCCACCCTCTGTCTCAAGGTCCCAGCGCAGCCCCCCCCCCGCCGTGTAGGCCCCTTCTCCCCCCCCTCCCCAGGTGGGTACAGAGACACTCAGCTCCCTTCCTCCCCCCAGCCCCTCAGAGCTCCCAGCCCCTCTCCTTCGCCCAACGTCGCAAGCGCGGGGGGGGAGGGGGCTCCGCGGCAGGCAGCCCACGCCAACGCCGGTACCTGTGCGGGAAGCGGCCAGGCTCCTCATGCCCACCCCGGCCCGGGCCCCTCGGTTCCGCTCCCCGGCGCGACCCTCCTCCGAAACCCCCTCAGGCAGCGACGGCTGAGAGGGGGACAGGAAGCCGGAAGCGCCACTCAACACTAAGGCAAGGACCCCGGGGCGTCCCACCCCGCCTGAGTGGATGGATGGAAGGAGCCACAGCGCGGGGCCTTGGTCCGGGGGCTACACACACGGAGAGGTCGCGCTCCGGAGAGGAACGGACACCCGAGCAATGCCACGAAAGAGCGAGTGCAAAGCAGGCACCGTCAAGGCCACCTTTGAAAAAGGACCCGGGGAGTGAGCGACCATCTTGGATTAGGGGAGGGAAGGCGCTCCCGTAGTGGGCGGCCATCTTTGTTTAGGGCAGGGAGCCGTATAGTCGCTATTCCTTTGCGTGGCTGTGGGCGGCCATCTTTGTTTGGGGCAGGGAGCCCTATAGTCGCTATTCCTTTGCGCGGCTGAGGGCGGCCATCTTTGTTTAGGGCAGGGAGCCCTATAGTCGCCATTCCTTTGCGTGTCTGTGGGTGGCCATCTTTGTTTGGGGCAGAGAAGCAAATGTTATCTGAATACCGTTGGCAACCATCTTTGATTGGGGCCAGAGGACCCTCTATGCAGCTACCAGGTGACACTGGTCAAGCTGAAAGAACAGGAGGACTTGTGGCACCTTATAGACCTAACAAATTTATTTGAGCATAAGCTTTCGTGAGCTACAGCTCACTTCATCGGATGCATTCATACATGATAATATAAAATAGAAATATTAAGAAATGGAATTGCCCAGCTCCCCTTCTTCTTCCTAAACTTCCCAGTTCCTACTGCTCCTCATCCTTCCTCTACCCCAAAGTAACAACAAATACAACAGCAAAGTGTAATTTACAAAACCCTTCCATTTCATCCTCATATTCATTTACTTCTCTGCCATATCCCTACCCTCTACCTCTTGTCTGCTCTGTTTCTGTCAGATGTAAGTCCTGACTGCACTGTACATATATAAGAGGCAATCGGACCTCAATCCCAAGTGGGGACTTGGGGGCTATCATAATGCAAATAATTGTTTACTACTAATGCTAATTTTCAATAGATGGGGAATCTCAATAGATCACACAAATATAATATAAGCCAGTTTTTGTTTTGCAAGAGGGTGGCAACTTTTCTATCAAATCAGTACCTTAGCGCCCTTCTCCAGGCCTTGGTCACCTTGCCTCTCAGAGTGATTGTAGAAGGGTGTCTGCCGACTCAGGCAGACATCGCTGTGTCATGCTTAGTTCACAATGTGCAGGTTATCTTTGCCAGCCTAGGGGCAAGAGGGTTAATTTTTCCTTTTCTTTAAGTTTAGTTTCCAAAGTACAACATGGAAGTCTCCAAATAAACTGCTATTCCATCGGAAAGCATTCCAATGCAACCCCTGACTGGGAAGCCCCGGCTGACCGTTTCTAAATTACTTCACATGGGGTACTAAGGTGCCTAATTCCCACTGATTTCTATGGGAAGGGGAGTTAGGCACCTCAATACCTTTGAGGCTCTGGGCCTTGGCGTTCAGAGTTACCGGTGTCCAAAGGCCCCGTGTCAGCCCCCAGCTGCCCACCCTCCACCGCCTTCCCACAGGAGAACCCCGGGCGCCCGAGTCTCGGAGTTTTTACACGGGCGGGCTAGGGGGCTCCCTCCCCACAAGCGGGGACATCTCCCCGCGCTGCCCCCGCCACCCGCGCCGGCTCCGCAGCTCCCATTGGTGGGGAACGGCGGCCAATGGGAGCTGCGGGGGCGGGGCCTGCGGGCGGAAGTCGCTGCGGCGCCCAGAGCCACCTGGCCTGTCCTCTGCCTAGGACCCAGCGGGGGGACCCCCGCCGCTTCTGGGGGAGCCGCGCGAGGTAAGTGCCGCCCGGCCCCGGAGCCCGCGCTTCCTCCCGCGCCCCAACCCCCCCTTACCCCAGCCCGGAGCCCCGGCCTTGCAGCGGGGGCCGGAGCCGGGGCCGTGCGCCCCCGACCCGTGGTGCTGGGGCTGCGCGGGGAGAGGGGGGCCTCGGGGTTCCAGCCGGGAGGGGGGAAGAGAGGGGGGCTCGGGGTTCCAGCCGCGGGGCGGGGGGGAGAGAAACAGAGGGGGGGGCTCGGGGTTCCAGTCGCGGGGCGGGAGGCAGAGGGGGGGGGCTCGGGGTTCCAGTCGCGGGGCGGGAGGCAGAGGGGGGGGGCTCGGGGTTCCAGTCGCGGGGCGGGGGGCAGAGGGGGGGGCTCAGGGTTTCAGCCGCGGGGCGGGGGGGAGAGAGACGGGGGGGGCTCGGGGTTCCAGCCGCGGGGCGGGGGGCAGAGGGGGGGGCTCAGGGTTCCAGCCGCGGGGCGGGGGGGAGAGAGACGGGGGGGGCTCGGGGTTCCAGTCGCGGGGCGGGGGGCAGGGGGGGGGCTCAGGGTTCCAGCCGCGGGGCGGGGGGGAGAGAGACGGGGGGGGGCTCGGGGTTCCAGTCGCGGGGCGGGGGGGAGAGAGACAGAGAGAGGGGGGCTCGGGGTTCCAGTCGCGGGGCGGGGGGCAGAGGGGGGGCTCGGGGTTCCAGTCGCGGGGGGGAATAGAGAGGGGTTTCAGCCTGGGGGAGGAGAGGGGGGGCTTGGGGGTTCCAGCCTGGGGGGCCTCGGGGTTCCAGCCGCGGGGGGGGGAGAGAGAGGGGGGGGCTCGGGGGGGGGAATAGAGAGGTGTTCCCGCCGCAGGGGGGGCCTCGAGGTTCCAGCTGTGGGGTGGGGGAGAGAGAGAGGGCGGCTCGGGGTTCCAGCTGCAGGACTCGGGGTTCCAGATGGGGGGGAATAGAGAGGGGTTTCAGCCTGGGGGGGGGGCTCGGGGTTTCAGTCTGGGGGGGGAGAGGGAGGGCTTGGGGGTTCCAGTCTGGGGGGGGGAGAGTGTGGGGGGGTCCACGTGTTGCCCATCTCCCCCCCCCCATGTGTCCCGATATTTTAATTCTTGCATCTGGTCACCCTAGGTGCGAGCCTCAGCCTCTCCCCCGTCCGAGTCTCTCCCCTGGCACAGGGGCAGGCGGCCCCGCAGCGGGTGCTGCTGACGCTGACTCGGCAGCGAGGGAGTTGCTGGCACGGCTCCGTGAGCGAAGAGAAAGAGGTGGAGGGACCAGGGCATGAAGCCGCCGCTGAGGGGACTTGTGGCGCCCTCACTGTGCTCAGAGAGGAAGAGTCTCCCAGCCTGCTACCCGCCCCAGACTCCATCCAGGACATTCTGCGGGAAGGGGGCAGGACTGCTGCGATTCCTGCCTAATCCTCAGGGCCGTGCAAGGTGCTGAGGGTGGGGCCTGTGGCTGAGGGGCAGAAGCCATTGTGGGGGCCGAGGTTTGCCCTGCTCGCTCGGGAGGAGGGAGGTGTGAGGGCTGGGCCTGGCCTGGTGCTGCTCTAGAAGGGGGTGCCCATAGCAGCCTTGGGCCTGGTTCTCGCCTCGGCCTCCGAGGAGGCGTCGGTGTCTCTCCCTGCCACGATGAAGCTGCTGCGGCTCCTGTGTCGCCACAAGACAGCGCTGGGCCTCGGTGGCCTGGCGCTCTTCGCTGTAGTCCTGCTCTACCTGGCCAAGTGCACCTCAGAGAGCCTCAGGCCCTTGCCAGGTCGAGGTCTGCCCCACAACCAGGCACTGCAGCCACCCCGCGGTGGAGTGGGAGCCGGGCCGCCCCTACTGGCAGCCCCGCTGCCCCCTGAGGAGACGGCTTTCCTGGCTGTCCTCATCGCCAGCGGCCCCAAGTATACAGAGCGCCGCAGCATCATCCGCAGCACCTGGCTCTCGATGGCTGGCCGGCCCCCTCAGGATGACATCTGGTGTCGTTTCGTGATTGGCACAGGCAGCCTGGCTGGGGAGGAGCTTCACAGCTTAGAGTTGGAGCAGAGCCGTCACCGAGACCTGCTGTTGCTGCCTGAGCTTCGTGATTCCTATGAGAACCTGACTACCAAGGTCCTGGCAATGTATGTCTGGCTTGATCTGCACTTGGACTTCCGCTTTGTCCTCAAGGCTGATGATGACACCTTTGTACGCCTGGACGTACTCGTGGAAGAGCTGAGGGCCAAGGAGCCACGTCGTCTCTACTGGGGCTTCTTTTCTGGCCGTGGTCGAGTGAAGTCGGGTGGCAAATGGAAAGAGAGCACTTGGCTCCTATGCGACTACTACCTGCCTTATGCCCTGGGTGGTGGCTATGTGCTGTCTGCAGACCTGGTGCATTACCTGCGACTCAGCCAAGACTATTTCAACATGTGGCAGAGTGAAGATGTCTCGCTGGGGGCTTGGCTGGCTCCTGTTGATGTGAAGAGGGTGCATGACCCACGTTTTGACACTGAGTACAAGTCACGGGGCTGCAACAATAAGTATATTGTCACTCACAAGCAGAGCATTGAGGACATGTTAGAGAAGCATCAGACTTTGGCCAAAGAAGGGAAGCTCTGCAAGGAGGAGGTTAAGCTCAGGCTATCCTACATGTATGACTGGGGAGTGCCTCCTTCACAGTGTTGCCAAAGGAAAGATGGCATCCCCTGAAAGTTTTGGAAAAAGGAAGGGCAAAGTGTCAAAGGATAACTCTCTGGGCTGGATCAGTGTCATATGGGGACAACCTTGTATGTAAAGCTTAAAAATTATTCTGAGATTTTACATGATTCATACGTCAAGACTGTGTGCAGGACCAACATAGCACCATAATTCATAAAAGCTACTGAAGTGCTGTGATTTGTCTACAGATACACAAAATACAGGAATAAAGGGGGAAGTGAGGGAAAGGTTATATGATGGAATTTAGTGCAAAGGGGGGAAAAAAGAAAACTTTTTTTTAAATAACTTGGATGCAAAGCAGGTTGGAAGATGTGCCCCAGATTCCAAAGTTTGTTTGTTGAGAACGTGTCATGCCTTCACACCATCCCCAAGATTGTGAAAATAATGTCTACTGTTTAATTTTTTCAGGGAAAAAATGTCATTTTGGCCAACCATTTTGGCAAGTTTTTAAGACTGTAATAAAGAGATAGCAAATCAGTTGCTAGTGCCAGTGGAAGCAGGTGGCTGGCTAGAACCACTGGCCTGGCATCTAAATGAAGGGAAGTGTTGTTGAGATATTTGCACTGGTTACTTTATACTCTCAATGAGGGGGAGGATGGTGTGTCCAGTCTTTGGAAAGAATTCTGATTTAATTATAATAGGTCTTGGGTAATATCCCTGAATTTAAATCTTCAATCATTTTTTTTAAAATAGTTTATGATGTACTGTGTAATCTGGATGATCTGGCAGCTACTAAATAGGTCTGTATTTGGAAAAGTGTATGTGTTATGCCATATTGCAGTATTAGGGTAGGTTCTCAACTATCTTGATTTGGAAGTAAACATTTATGCTACAAACCTAGCACTCGGTTATTGGGATTAGAAACTGCTCTTGTATTCTCCAAGTGCATTGTGTACAAAGAAATCTTAACTTCCTAATTTTTACAAAAAATGATCCCACTAAGAAGTATATGATCTAATTATGCAAACAATAGGACTACTTACATCAGTAAGGATAACCTATGTGAGTAAGAGTTAGCAGGATTAGACCTATAACGTCTCAGATTGGAAGTACAAAACTTTATCAAGTTATCTGGACTAGATTTTCAAAATAAAGCAATAGATCTGTTTAAAAAAAATAAATCTGAAGAATTGGCTATTTTAGTTGCTAATATGGTATGTAAATGACTGGGGTTTATTTTTTCACTTCTCTGTAGTCCTGTCTACACTACAAATGAATCCATTGCTGACAAGGATTGTTGGGCATGTTTGGTGTGTAACTGAGAATATAAATGGGCCACTTTTAGCACAGTGACAGAATGCATTACACTCTCAAATAATTCTAACACATTTTCTGTGCAGACTTTTAGTTGTGTGACTGAATAATCCTGATATCCTGTAATGGTGTTGAAAATGGTTCCATCTGTGCACACAGTTACACCTTTGTCCACACTGGTCCAGGGGGACTCCCTTCTGAAAACCCTTGTCAGTAACAGATCTCTTTTCTAGTAAAGACACATCAGCTTTAAAGTTGATGCCTAAAGGGCATGTTCACATTCTTCAGTCTTTCTTACAGTTTGTTGCACAGTGCACTTTCATACTATTATTATTTCTTTCTCTCACTGGACGGTACACCTTTCTCTTACCTGTGTGGAGGGAGACTTCAACTTCAAATAATAAGATTTGGTGCTGATATCATAACATTTTTGCTTTTCAGACCCAACTTAGTAATTTATTCCAAAGGAATCAAGTGTATTTATTTTCTCGTCATTAAAATCCACTTCTTCTATCTAGTTTTAAACAATTTCTTGAGAGGATTAAGTGGAAAAAAACTCTTTTTGGAAAGGAAAACAACTCCTTATTTACATTAAGTATTTCAACAAGACATTCTGTAACTTTCCTTCTAAAAACAAAATTAGCTAATGAAGACATCGAAAAAGTAACTTATTTAATCTGATGCATCCAGTCTTTTGTACTTTGACATAGTGATGCTTACTGCAGATGTGCCCTTAAGTGGAATATATTCCTGCAGAACAAAAAGTTTAAGACTTCACCCGGTTGCAAGACATTAAATTGGTTTCAGTAATCCTTTTAAAGTCTGTATGTCTCTTTGGTCTTTGGGCTAAATTAGTATTGTACACACATAGTTCAGTGTTTGTAATTGTGATAATTTATTTATAAATATTGTAAATGTACTATGTATTGTTAAAAGTTTAAGATAGCTAAGTATCATCTTATTTTATAATTATTTAAGAAAGTGTGTTAAGTTTCACAAGTATTATTTGTGAAATGCTTTAATTTATTGATGTACAGTTCCTAATTTAAATAGGGTCTGAGTTGTAGATCCAAAAATCTGCTGCATGACTCTCTTAACCTGGTAAGAATGTACTAATCACCCATTTATCTAAATATCAATGTTTATGTAAGTCACGGGCATTGTCGCTTCTTTGTCGTTTTGTTTTGTTTTTGGTTTTTTTTTAAAGGTTCTCTTTTCAGAGCTTTCATGTGAGGATGAGAATTTGAGGTTCAGAAGAATGGAAAATTATTTGTCACATCCCAAGTGACATCTGGATGGAAGAAAACATACAAATGCGCACACACACACTGATGGTTAAATTTTTTGTAGAATGCTGAGTTCTTGCTGTGCCCCTGAGTTCCAAGAATATTGAGCTTCATCCTACAAAGTACTTACTTAAACATATGAGTAGTCCTCTTGATTTCATTGGGACTATTCCCATACTTAAATTAAAATCAAGACCAGAGTGCCCAGCACCTTGAAGAATTAAGTCCATAAATTATTGTGGTAAATATAGTTCTATTTGAAATCTAACAACAAATTTGAGTAACAAAGTCCTTCTGGTCTAGAATTACCTATGTTTTGCCTCTCAGTTCAAAAATTAATTGTTTTGGAAGGTATGACTTATGTAAGTTGATCCATTTTTTATGTTTCTGGAATATAGAAAAAACATTTTCCCACATGTTCTGATCAGAATATTTATGCTTGAAAAACTCTCAAGTGCCTCAAGACAAAAGAAATTCAAACCTGTCTGACTTCGTAGATCTGATTGACACTTTAAAAATTCCAAAGTTGAATTTTTAATGACTGCTATTTTGCATGTTGGATGCTCAGTCAAACTGGCAAAGTTTGCAAGATTTGCAAGCCAAATAAATTGCAGTTCAGTGAGTTTAAAAAGTCTTTTAAGGTTGGTTCTGTTAGTCAGTGGGGCAGAGAGTCTGCTGAGTTAATCAGCAAAGAGAACTGGTGACCCAGAAGTCATTATTATAAATCCAGGATCATTATCAGCTTCACAAGCCAAATAACTCAAGAGTTGTATTTCTTTAATTAGAAAGTCACATGTAAAAAACCTATTGTTAATGCAATGTTAAGGTTAAATATCAAGTAACTTTATGCAGGCAATGTTTTATATTGCTTGACTTTCAAGTGCTTGATGTTTCAACCCTAACTATTGCACTAAAATGTTTTGTTTGCATTTAATTATGAACCTATATTTTAAAAATTGCATTTAAGATCCCAGATCCGGAACAGCACATGCATGTGCACACACACACACACGTATATAAAATATAGGGTTAAACGACAAATATATTTTAAAACAAAAGAGCTGAAAATCGTTTTTCTGACCTTATGACTGAGTTTGTATTTCTTTTACAAGGGATGTTGACATCAGAAAAATTTAATGCAGTATAAGGATTTCATGGTTTAGGTGATTAGACGTCCTGTACTGCTGTTTGAAAAACAAAGTGAAAACCTGGCCCTGTTGAAGCTAATGGGAAAGTCCATTGTCTTCGTGGGGGCCAGGATTTCACCCAGAGTGCCTAACTTCTGCTCCTAACAAGTAAAAAGTATTTTGGCCTTTCCTTAAAGATCCTTGTATTGAAGTTAGTGGGAGTTTTGCCACTGATTTCAGTAGAAGCAAGATCAGGCCCAAAATATATTCATTTGTAATTTTTCATGTCTGTGTTAAATTAATTATATGGAATCAAACTTTTATTAAATAGCATTTCAGTTGACTTCTAAGGGAGTTCCTCATTTAAAAAAAAAAAAAGTCAGCCATTTATACTTGTTACTATTATGGTGTTGCAGAAAACGTCCACAGGACTCTTCCCTGGAAGACAAGAGGAAGATGGCTCACCTCAGTTGACCTAAACAGTTTTCTAAATATCAGTTGATGTGGGCTGCAAGTCACTGTTTATTTGAAATATTATATTAATATTACACTTGTGTTCTTTGCAGGGCTATAGTAAAACTGTGCTGTTTGACAGAACATTAAAAGCATTTTTAACTTTTTTTTTTTTTTGTTATTCACTGGATGATTTCTTTAATAGTTTAATAGTTTTCAAATTGTACATATAGAATTGTCTGTCATCCATGTTAGAGGTTGCATGCCGTAAATTAGGTCCTTTATAAAATCCTATTACCACGATAGTGTTTCAAGTACAAGACCGAAAGATTTTGGTGCACCTATTGAATTCCTCTTAAAATGGTAACTCTGATATAAATTCAAATAGAAAAACAGAAATTTTGCTTTCCTTTGGGTGATTTTTAAAATGGCATGCAGAATGATTCGTGATCTTGTTTAATGTGTAAAAGTGAGCTAGCTGAGTCTTATATTAAAAATTTAACAAATCAGTTAAAAATAGTTTTGCTATTTTAAAAAACATATTGCCCTTTCAGTAAGGGCCTGCATCTAGAAGTCAGTTACCTATTTACCTAAACTAAATACTCTTCTTGGAGTTGCAAGAAACCGCTACCAGGAAAAACAAACTTCCCTGCTGTCTAATCTTGTCCATATAAAGAATGCAGAAGTTCGGCATTAAAATGTGCTATTTGTGGCAGATATTACATTTTATATACTTACATCAGTTGATTTTAGCCTTTGAACTGCTGTAGGAACGATTTCATGCCACAGCTGTGTTAGCCTTAATGCCAGGAAAAAGAAATTATTAAGAAAAACATTAGGGGTATTGGAAGGTGGTTATGCTTTGCTCTTCTATGAATTTCTGATCAACTCCAGAATCATAGCTGAAGTAGAATTTAATGTCGCTGTATACTTGACATAAGCTGACAATTGAGCATGTACAGAAATGGTTATTTTGGATGTGCTATCTAGAGTATTCCTGCAGGTGTTCCTTCATATACCTCTGTGAAATATCTTAAAACTATTTCATTCCTGGTATGCTACTTTGCTAGTTAATTCTTATCTTCTAATACAGACCACCCTCCGTTTTTATCCAATATCTAGTCAGCTGTGGGAGTGTATTAATTTACTTACTGGACCTTCTTGAAGCTGGAAGTTGCTGGTTATAAAGTGTGCCTTTAGAAACAATACAATAGTTGAGGTTTTGTGCCCAGTATAGTCGCCCATTTTCAGCTATGCAGCATTGCCAGTTAGAGGTCACAGTTGTCTGTTCTTTCAGCCTTTGTATAGAGAAGAATGGTAAGAAACTAAAAGTACTCGTGATAAGAAGCATCTTGTATACTGCATGGTATAGCTATCCATCTCCTTAGTTTTATGCCTTTATTGGCCAAAAAATGTCTCTGTGCTAGAACTTTTATTAAAATTACTGTTGCTGTCATGGTCACTTCTTGTAGAGTATGGAAAAAAGTCAACTTCACTATGAACTTTGGTTACATTTAATTTTTTTCTATACTGTTGCGAAGTAGCGGTATAGGCAGTTGGCCCAATCATGCAGTCCTTGCACGTGCAACATTTCCATAAATTATGTAATGTTCCCATCATGCCCAGAATCCCAAATCAGCATGCAGGCTCCATTTATTAAACACAATGCAAACAATTCCAAAACATGGCTCAGTGCTTACATCAACATTCTTCCTAGGTTGTCTCTTTTTTCTGCCTTAGCTCTGCAAGATCAGGTCCAATGATATGGACACATTTATACAATAAATAATGTACAGAATACACAGAAACTGGTATTTGGGCAAATATTTACCTTCATTTCTAATTGTTAGCAGGTATGAAAGGGTTTGATCCCAGTACAATGAAGTAAGTAGAACGACTCCCATTGATTTAAATGGGCTTGGGGTCCTACCCTAACTTCTCAAAAACCATTCCATGTCTAATCTGATATACAAATCCTATAGACAGTGGGTTTTAAAAATTCTGGCAAAACATAAGACACTTCACTTTAATATCTGCAGGTGATTTTCAGATGTCAGTAGAATAATTTGTTCAACTGAAAGCACATTTTCAAAACATCTTTCCTGTTTGCTGAGTTCTGCTCCTACTGGAAAAGTGTCTATTCTTACCCATCTTCTCTCTTACTGCTAAACTGGCATTGAAAGAAACAGATCAGAAAACTAGCACTGACAGAGTCTTGTCTTTATTAGAATAATCCTATGTGTTCGACATTTTACAAATGAATTAGTGACAGGTCCAAAACGAATTTGAGTTAGAACCGGTTATTCCTTCCAACTATATACAAATTTTATATTTTGGTTGTGAAAGGCTACCGGTTTTCATTGGCAGCTCTGTGGTCACCCGTTTGTTCTTTCCTGTCAAGGAAAAACTTTCACACATGCTACCTGGAGTACCAATACTTAATGCCTCCTCTTTACTATTTTAATCTTCCTATAAAAACAATGCAGTTATTCCTGGTATACAGCATTTGGAAAGGTTTAGCAAATTTAAGGCATCACTAGCCATATTGGTTGATTTCTAGTGTGGAATAAAAAGAACAGCTCTGACCTAACTATGAATAGCTCTGACCTAATTAGAAGAGATGACTCAGATACTCAGCACAGTGTGACACCTGTATTAAGTATATTATTGCATTTGCTGATGTACAATCCTGGGGAAGTAATGATTTGATAGATAAAGACTGTGCTTCTGAAATAGCGGCAAAGAGTCCTGTGGCACCTTACAGACTAACAGACATATTCGAGCATAAGCTTTCGCGGGTGAATGCCCACTTCGTCGGATACAGGGTATTCCCCCACGAAAGCTTATGCTCCAATACGTCTGTTAGTCTATAAGGTGCCACAGGACTCTTAGTCTGGATCTGTAAAAGCGGCAAACACGGCTACCCTTCTGATACTTGCTTCTGAAATGCGTACATTAATCATTTATAATTACTTCTGTGCTTGGGATCTGACAAACCTGTGTTACCACTTTAATGACAGCCAAAGCTAAAGTTAAGATTGCAGTGTGACATCCCTTATAACACACTGCTGTTACTCATGCCTTATTTCAGTATATATTTCAGTATATAGTTTCAGCCCCTTTTTATGTAAGTTAAGAAATCAACTGAACTCTAAAATGACAATATCCTCTGTGGCTAAAGTGCAAGAAAAATGGTTATGCAAGTTGTTAAAAAATGACAAAATTGTGTGATGACACAATGTGAGCCAATCAATCTTGCTATACAAACCTTAACATGTTCATTATGTAACTTTTGTGCTTAAGGCTTTGAGCCAGAAAAGCATTTAAGCATGTTTAAATTTAGACACATAAGTAGTCCCTTTGACTTCATTGAGATTACTCAGGTGCTTAAGTGCTTTGCTGGATCAGGGCCTAAATTTGCAGATTTAATATTATATTAATGTAGGACTTTACATTTTGTTTAATAAATATCTGCAAGAGCAAATTTAGACTGGAATAGAGGTTTCACTGGCCATCTGGCTCCCTATCCCATGAAATCGGGGCACTAGGTCAACAGAGGCTTCTCCAGACCTGAGGAGGATGTAGCTCTGTTGCTTGGGAAGGAGGATTCTTTGAATGATGTGTTGTGATGTTCTTTAAGAATTTAAAGGTTGCTACCTGCTCAGTTTTCTGGGGTGGTCTTAAACTGAGGACCAGTTTAAATACTAGTAACACTCTTGTCACACCTGCTTGTATGTAGCATGCGAGCTACATTCAATGCAGTGGAAAGCAGGGCAGACTTTCAACACTTAAGTTGTATTTTGGTGGGTTTTTTTCTTAAACACCAGAAGAAGCGGAAGCCGACTTTGCTAAAGGACACCTACCATAACTTGTTTTGAGCATCTTTGGCTTGTTCATCTTAACTTAGCAAATCTACATGTTTGTTCTCATGTCCTTGTAGTTCAGCTACTCCATCAGTTGCCTTACCAGTCAGTTAAATTCTCAGGGCTGGCTTGCAATTTTTTTTCATGCTCTAAATTCTGATTTCAGAAATGTCAGATCTGTCAAGATGTTAATTAGATTATTTTAGGATAAATATACAAGAAAAAACAGGTGTATTAGTAATGCCCTAAGGCATGTTAACACAGTTGTTGTACATCCTGACCTACGGCAATAGTGTTTCAGTGGTGCACTTCATTAAAGTGCAGTTATCGATGTGCAGTGATGCACACCTCATGGGGCTGTGATTAGCATCTGGCCCTCTGCATCTATCCTGTAATTTGTAGTATATTAATATAATACCTTTGGGGGTTTGATCCTCTACCATTAGTCAATGGGAGGTCTGCCATTGCCTTTAATGGGAATTCCAGATGCTAAGGAATTCGGATAGTCAGGCCATAACTAACTTGTCACAATTGAAATGCAATTTTTATTTATTTTTTTGGACTGGCATGCCTGCCAGTTTTTACCTCATATTCACACTTGTATTTATCTTTCTCCAACTAGTGGGGAAAAAATCTTCAGGGGAAAGAAATCCATTAAACGTTCAATTCTGCATTACATCAAGGAAAATAGCTGGCACCAAACTGAACTGTGAAGTGGGATTGCAGTTTTGGGATCCTGATAATACAAAGTCAAGCCATGTGCTTAATGGTCTTGGTTTGTCTTTAATCTCTCAAATGTGGCAGCTCATTGTAGAGAATGGTTGAAAGCAATAGTGCCAGTAAATAATTAATGGCAAACGTTGATGATAATTCCTCTGGGAAATGCCCATCTCCAGTAGGATAGGCTGCCCACTTGTAAGAAGTTTCTCCTTCAGATCTCTTGAATGCCATCATGACCATACAGAACCCCACAATATGTGTGCTAGGCACGTAAAAGGAACCGAAAAAGCCTGCACCAATTTAAGGTGGCCCTGCATTACGTGATCATAACTATAACCCCAATCCTGCAATCTGATCCTGTCAAGCTGGGTCTCTTGCACCAAAGTGGAGCCCCATTGACTCTATTGAGACTCTGACAACCAGGGCTCATCCGTGGAGAGCGAGTTGCTGGATCAGGCCTTACTGTCATATAAACCAACACTCTGTCCGTTGTGTTTTCATGAACTGAAGTAGCTTGAATGTGTTGCCCTTAAGCACATGCTGCAAAACCCATCTCTTTTCTCCAGCTTTTAGAGAGTGAGGACAACTTTGATTGTGGTGGGAGACGGGGAGACTTTCGGTTTGTATTGCCTGGCTTTGCTGGTTAACTGTTGGATGGGAATGCCGGAGTTGTAATAAGGGAGCTGTTTAAATATTTGTACTATATTATGCCATGGGCGCCTACAACAAGCTATTGAATTTTGTACTGATAACATAAATCTGTATGTTTTGCCTACTGGCTGTGCTTGGAGCTGAGGGCATCTAGTAAAAGGCCATCACTAAACCTGCTTTCACTGCATTAATGTGCATTTGCTTTAGGGGAGACTTGCCTGCAGCCTGAATTGAGCCCTGTATTTGTGAATAGGCAAAGAGGTGTTTGTTTGCATTTGGCCTTATAAGTGTTGGATGAATTGTTAATGCGAGTACATGAAAATTAATTAGGGCTGGGCTTTTCAAAGGCATCTATCTCATTGTTTCTCAATCTTTTTGATACCAGGGACCGGCTTGCTACCTTCCTAAACTGTGTCAGGGAGATCTCAGGGACCAGCACCGGTCCGTGGACCATTCATTGAGAAATACTTACCTGTGGGAACTGAACACCTGGTTTCTGTAGACTTTCAGTGGGAATTGTGTGCCTAATTGCTTCCAGCCCTTTTCAAAACTATAGCTTTGTGCTGTGGCTACTGTAGTGCGGAACACATGGTCATGCCAATACATCAGATCTGGCCCAAGGGCTAAATGTTTGGCACCCTGTCTCTACAGCCCATGCCTTGTTCTCTGTCCACAACAAATCACAGACAAGCAAGAGTTGTTCTCTACTGCGATTTGTGCAAAACTCAAATGACCACAGGGAATGCTGCGAAGCCAGGAAGAAAGTAAACTTCCATGAAAAATTCCGCTCAATAGACAACAGCTATAAGTGATCTAAGATCACTGCTAATGTTGTGTAAAGTAGCCTGAACAAGAAAAGAAAATGTGGAGGGGAGGGGATGTATGCTTTTATGCATCTTGCTGTTGCATTGCACAGGAAAGTGGTTATGGGAAGATGTATCCTGTGGTGCACTCTCTCTTTATGGCATGCAACATACCCACAGTGTGGCAGGTGGCAATATATATACTAGCTTTAGAGCCATAATGCAAGTGATGTGCACTTAGGTAATGATTTCCCTTCATGTCTCTGGAACAATTGATTGTAGGGCTGTACTGCAGTTAAAAAGACCTTGCATTCAAAATGCATTTCATAATAAGAGGAAAGATTATTCTTTGGTGAATGAAAGCAGTAGCAGACGTTGGGGCATTGCTGGCTGGTTTTCAATTAGAGGAGAAATTAGTGATGGAGTCTGGGTATATTCTTAATTCAACTTGTTTATTTACACTATACAAACCAGTCCTGGAACGGAGATGGTCAAACAGCATGGAGGTAATCTCCTTTTATAAGTTTCAGAGTAGCAGCCGTGTTAGTCTGTATCCGCAAAAAGAAAAGGAGTACTTGTGGCACCTAAGAGACTAACAAATTTAAAATTAGTCTCTAAGGTGCCACAAATACTCCTTTTATAAGAATCTCAGTTAAAATATTAATCCCTGGTTCCCAGGGAACAACTCTATCAGTATATAAATTGACCTGTTTAATATCAAGTAGCAATGCTACATAGTCAACTAGTCTCAAAGGAACATTGTGGGTTATTGGATGTTTGGTAGAATAAAGCTATCCTGCCAGAGAGGACAGTTAGAGCACAGGTGTAGATGACTCCTGGCTCCTGTTCTTGATTATGCATGTGCCTTTGCTCTGTGGCCTTGAGAAGATCATTTAGGTTTAAATTTTCAATTTTGGGGGACTCATTTTTTGAGTGCCCAATTTGAGACACCCTGGCTCTGGCATTGCATGGTGCTGCTGACCCCAATTTAAGTCAATAGGAGCTGCAGATGCTCAGAATCTCTGCAAATCAAGCCCAAAGTGTCAATTTGGGCACTTAAAATTAGTGGGCATTCTACAAAAATTAGGCCTTACCTTTCTGTGTTTGATTCTCTTTTTGTAAAATGGGTATCATAAAACTTATCACTGAGGAGTAGTGTTGAGCTTAATTTATATTTGTAAAGCACTTTGCAATTATCAGATTATGAACACAATCTATTATTTCACTAGCATGAAGTCAAATAATCTCTCATTTGTTAGCTATAAATACAGTGGAGTATTTAAACTTTAATAACACATTTAACCTGATTGCTCACCCATTCTCATTAACACCCCTAGATTATGTTATGCAGAGTGGGGAATGAAGAAAAATAAATCAAGAAATCCATTATTATTTTATCCAGGGCAGCAATTATGTGCTGGAAAACTCTCCAATTATTCATTTCAATTGGTTACTTTCATGTAGCTTGCCATGTTGCAAGTTCAAAGACATAAAAGAGCAGAATGTTAGTAATAGTTTGTCCAAGGATCATAAGCATTTGTATATTATATGGCTTGGAAAAATGATTTTGAACCTAAAATGCAACATGTTCCGAACTCTAATGAACTTTGAAAATTATAGACAGGGATCCTGACTGCAGCAGAAGAATGGACCCAAACTCACCTAAAATTGGAAGCAACCCTGAACTGAATCTGTTTTTGAGATCTGCAAAAGCCCAGTGAATTTTCTCCATGTTATTTTTCATCTTGAAGCCTGGAGTCTTTGTTTTAGGACCCTTTCTAATTCCTGGAAATGGAAATGGTCCTTTGACTTAAATGGGAGTTGGATCAGGGATTTGCTAGTTCTGACCAGGAATAGAAGTAGAAGTGTCTTGAAAACAGGCTGGTTTTGCAAAAGTTGCATTTCAATATGCAGGCCCAAGAGGTTTGCATAGTCCAGATTGATACTCAGATTTTGGAGGGTTCATCCAATTCAATCCTCAGAACCTTTTGTTGTTCACACAATAAAATCTTGCCTCAAATGAAGGGAAGGAATTCCTGTTGCATTTGTCAAACCAAACACATTTCCCTGCTCAACAGACCTTCTCCGCTCAATGCAGTCATCAGCCTTTACTCCCATTATTCAGCTTCACATTGGAAGTTATGTGGGTTCATTGAGCTGAATTTATGTCTCTGCCAGAGATTCCTTTTGTGATCTCAGATAAGTCATTTAATCTTTCTGTATCTCTGAGCCCCTTCTGTGCAATGGAGATGACAGTATTTCCATTCACCTACACGTTGTCTGTCTTGCCTTGCTAGATTATAAACTCTTCAGGCCTGGGAGTGTGTCTTACTGTCCATGCGTATAGCTCCATTGGGTCCTCTAGGTATTACAATAATACAAACAATTATACTCTTTTCTAGTAATTTTGCCCTAGATTTGCTTCATGGTCTCACAATTGACATATGACCTCAGTGGCATGAGGTATTAATGCTCTTCAAAGGGGACATATACAAACAAATAGGATTTCCTGGGTTAGTTTTAATTTCTAAGGGCAAATTGAATTAGCAAGATTAATTAATTTAACTTATTTACACTGCCTGTACCTCTTCTTCTGACAGAGAGCCTTGCTAATAATTTTCCCTCAGCAAATGTTCACTCTGACCGCGGTTTAAAATTCGACATCATTTGCAGATGGATTATTGCCTGGAATGAAAGCAAATAATAAAAGCAAAGCACCAAAATTGATTTAATCTTTTCCATTTAATCTCAAAAATTTTATTCCTGGGAACAAAAATGAACACTGGGCAGGTTATCGGCTCCCTGTGGAGAGTTCCTGAGTACCTGTTTGTGCATCACAGTTGCTAGGCAAGCAGCCAAGAGTGAGGGACAGATTTTTAAAGGTATTTAGACTCCTAAAGATGTAGATAGGTGCCTGGTGAGATTTTCAAAAGTGCTTAGGTTTCAGAGTAGCAGCTGTGTTAGTCTGTATTCGCAAAAAGAAAAGGAGGACTAGTAGCACCTTAGAGACTAACCAATTTATTTGAGCATAAGCTTTCGATGCATAATGCATCCGATGAAGTGAGCTGTAGCTCACGAAAGCTTATGCTCAAATAAATTGGTTAATCTCTAAGGTGCCACTGGTACTCCTTTTCTTTTTTCAAAAGTGCTTAGGGGCCCAATAGGAGTTAGGTGCCTAGGCGCTTTTGAAAATCCTACTCAGTGCCTAAATAGCTTTAAAAATCTGGCCATAAGTGGCTCAGGAGACTGGCAAGAGATTTTTGTGAGGCCTTCAATGTTTAAATTCAGCCAAGGTCACTGGAGTAGAATTCCAGGTGCGTGTGTTGGTCACAGAGTGAACTGGATATCTGGCTCACTCAAAAGGGGCTGTAAAGGCGAGTCCTGCTCCCTCTCCTCTGCTAAAATCTCAGTCCGGGAGAGTTCCCCCTCCTCTCCCTGGTCTGGATTACAGCAGTGCTCTGCTACAGCCCCCCTCTCTTCTTTAGCCCACGCAGTGAGAGGGCCCTTTTCTATATCAGTCTAACCCACTGCCAATAGCATTTCTAAAGCCCCACCACCATTGTGTCCAAGTTCCACCTTTGGCGTACAAAACAGAGAGAGCTGAATCCTTGTTCCTTGCCCTAGCTCACCATGAGACGTACAGTCACGTCTATATTGCTTTTCACCCAAATGTGGATCAGCACCTGATTTTGGTGCCTTGGCTTATCCATCACTAAGAGGGGGCTAATGACAAACAGGGTATAAAGGGGTGTGAATTCCTGTGAGCTCCTTAGCTGACAGCTAAACACCATAGGGAGGGGCAGGATCAGCAAAGCCTAGATTACTTGATAGCGAGAGAGAAGGCTAACACATCCTTACCAAGAAGAGGAAACTTGAGTGGCTCCTCTGTGCTGGCTGGTACTTCGGTACTCAGGGGAGGTGAGGAAACTTGGGTATTGAGGGGACGAAGAGGGGTTTCGCATCGGGGTGAGTTCTAAACCCAAGATTGCTTTTCCAGTCACTGGAGAGGCAAAGTCCCTGGCAATAAACGATAGCCCAGCTCATCCCCGAGAGCCCTGCTTTGCCATTGCACAGAGATGCAAATGTACCAGACTCCAGAACACTCAGGATAAGAGCTTCAAACCACCACCATTTCTGCAACCCATCTTCATTATCCCAGACCCAGCGCAGGAGACGTGCGGCCTTTCACCCCTGCTCAGCATCTGGCTACAGATTAAAGGTCTCAGCTTTCCCCCTCTCTCCTCGAGCGCTCCATGCAACCTTATGGTTTTCAGAGTTAGAGTAAGGGTGGGGGGAATGAGCTTTCGCAGGCACACTCTCACATCTTCATCGTTTTAATCTCAATGGTTCCTGAGGAAACTGAGAGCAAAGGGCTTGGATGGTGTATGGCTTTTGCATAGTTCGCTGGGAGGCATTGTGAATTATGCATGAGTTATGCTTTATGTAGGCCCTGGCTGTGTTACATCTTTAATTTATTGTCTCTTTGGGACACGCCACGTCTTCATTGCTGGATCGGCTCTGGTTTCTATGGACTTGGATGACTGAGTTTCGATCACTTCAGAAATTATTCCAAGCCCATGCAATCAAATAGAAATAAGCAGTCGCAGCCATAAAGCACTGAGCCTAAACTCGGAAAGGTTCCTTGCTATCCTCCTGGCATACATGAATGCAGGTTGATATATCAAAGCAAAAAGGGGTAAGAAGAGGGAAGAATGAATAGAGATAATCAAGTAACAACAGCAACAACAAAACTTTCATTCATAACAGGCTGGTCTGGCCATGAACAACTGGAGCATATTTCAGTGGGCTTATTACAAGCTAAAGACAATTATGTAGTTATTTGTATTAGAGTAGCATGTAAAAGCCCCAAACTGAGAATGAGCCCCTTTGTGCTAAGCACTGTCTGTACACATAGTAAGAGACAGTTTCTGCCCCCAGAAGTTTACAGTCTAAATAGACAAGACGTACAAAGGAAATATTATTGTCCCCATTTTTAGGTGCCTGTGGCAGAGCCAGCAGATGAACCCAATCTCTGTGGTCCCAGTCCAAACCATCCTCGCAACAAAATTAAGAGCAAGACTGACATTATCTGACAGAGAGACTGATTTTAAGACACTATCAACATAACAAATCACGATTTAAAATAAGTCCTTTACCTCTCTTATTATTAATGGCAAGAACATTTAACCCCAGTATTTTTGCTATTTGTTTAAATTTTGCATTTCACCATTTGCGACTAGTCTGTTCAGTTTCATTTTTATTTATAGTGAATTTTGCTTTCCAATTCTCATGCAAAACCTCAGCTATAATGTGTTTTGCTTTCACAAGATTGTAGGAGGATATGTGAATAGAAAGGTCTTTCAATTGGACTTCTAAACAAATCACAGAACACCAATGTTCATGTTTGATCTGTAAACACACCCCCACGTCTTGTTTGTATTAGCTAATAGCTCAAGTTAAGCCAGAAGCTAGCCTATACTTAAGGCAATACATTTTCAAAGGTAGCTGGTGATTTTAGGGGCTCCAACTCAGACACCTGCTAGGGGGTCTCATTTTCAGAAAGTGTTGAGCACTCGTCCTCTGAGTATCAGGTCCCTTTAAGGTGTCTCAGTTTAGGTACAAATCACTAGTCAAATTTTAAAGTGTGGGGTTTGCAATCTCTCTGTTGTACTACTTATACCCTTGTACTACTTGTATATCATCCTGGTATCTGAGCACCTGTCACTGCTCTGGGCATGGGCACTCTCTCTCTGGCCTGGAGAGAAGAGCAAGCATAGCCTTCCATGGTTCTTCATTGTCTACATAGCACAGGATTCCCTTGGTAGGCAAATACGTTGTTAATTGAATCTGCCTTGAAACCAAACCCAGCCTTCACTGCTAGGAGGTGGGGGAAAGGGTTGTACAAACTGGGAACTTGCTTTGCAAGTTTGCAAAATAGTAAAAGGTCTGAGGCGCTCTCCAAATTGCCAACTCCTATGTCCAAGCCTTGATGATTCTTACAGTATGTCTAAACTGCAATTAAAAAACATAGCTGGCCTGTGCCAGCTGACTTGATCAGGGCTGGTCATTCTGCATTGCTGCCAGGGACCCTCCATCTCCTCTGGGAGAGTAGTTCTAGATATCCTCAAGCAAGCCAAGGGGGCTAATTCACTGGTCCCTGCACCAAAGAGCACGCTCCAGCTACAGGATTCCAGTCACCTTTTCTTCAGGGCTTCCCTGTTATTTCTTCAAAATAACACAAGCTAAATGCCTCAGTCAAGTTCCTTCTTCCCCTTGGGTCTGTAGGGACCTATCTGCACCCTACAGAATTATACTCCCCAGGCCACCTGCTTGGGAGTCCCAGCAAGCTCCCATCTCTTCCATTACCTGCTCCCTGCAGGATAACACTCTGCAGGCTGTTCGCCTAGAAGTCACCTGTAAACTAAGTTTGCTTGCCTGTCTCTGCTGGTTTTTATGAGGACCAGGTGATCTTCAAGCTATCACATGATCACTGGCCACACCACCTCCGCTGGGAGGCAGCCGATGAATTACAGATGGGGGCTAAACTCAGTTCCCGTAATGGGCCAGCTACCCTGTGACACTGCCCCTACCTGCTTTCTCTGGCCTGTGTAAGACTAGCTGAAAGGTTTTTTCTTTGAAAAATGCCTTTTTGTTGAAGTAGTGTGAACATTCGGTGTAACATTTTGATGTCAATGACATTTTTTAAACTTGTAGATTGAAAAAAAATTTGAAACAAAAATGAAACTTTCTCTTTAGTTTCAAATGAATTTTTCAGTCGGTTTTTGAAAAGCAAAACAAAAATTTCACTTCAAAATGAAATGAAATTTTTCTTTTCTTTTTCTTTGCCATTAGAAAAACTAAAATTTTCTGTAGCGCTTTAAGAATGAAATTGGTTCATTCGAAATTTTTAATGGAAATCAAATTGGATTTTTCAACCGGCTGTATGATATATTTACCTGCAGTATATCATTCAGCCACTAGATGTCACTGTGTGTTTACAGAGTTGCGGACAGGACTTGGTCTCTGGTTAGCAAAGGAAACAAAGCTGAAACCCAAGCTGCGTGGAATCATGTTTGGTGGCTAGAATTGTTATGTTTCTTAATAAATGCTGTCTTTTAAGATAGACTCCTGGAGGCGGGGGGGAGGGTTGCCAGCAGGGAGCCCACAGGAATCAATGGGGATTGAGCCAGCATTATTAACTCCCAGGTGTATTCCTCCATGGAATTGAGGGTAGATAATAGGACCTTGCTCTCATCTCAGCCATGTTCCATCCCCATCCAGATAACCCCCTGCTTAAACCAATGGAGCTTCCAGATATACAGAGAGAACATAAAATATGCTCTTAATGTCTCAAAGTCCAGCATGAAGAATATTTCATGGAGGCCACATGGCGAAGCTGGAAATGAGATCAGTGTTTGACTGGTCCCCATCTGAGGCCCAAGTGCCTGGGTTTTACACTATTGAAGTACTTACGGAATCCAGTGACATACCGGGGCTAAAAGGTTACAGGAGACTATCGAGTTTTGCCCTGTTTGAGAAATGAAACCCAGTGCCGGCCAAAGCCTTTGGAGGATCGTGTGCATGCGTGTGTGTGTGGTTAGAGCTGGTGGGAAAATTTCCATCAAAGTATTTTTTGACAGGAAATAACATTTTAAAAGAACTGGACATTTCTGCAAAAAATATTTTCCATTTCAGTCAAAATTTTCTGGGTTTTTGTAAAAATAAAAAAGTGTTTCAACAAAACCTGCAAAATTTTCAAAGGAAAAAAACATGTCCTGACCAGTTGTGTGTGTGGCTCTTTTTTGCCGGTTTTGTTTAGTTAATTAGCAAGCGGGAACGTGACTGATGGATTTTTTAAATTAATATCGATGTGCTGAGCTACTCCAGGAGTCTCTCTGAGAGAGAGTAAATAATCACTGTGCACTCAACTCAGTCACCTGGAAGAAAAAAATCCATTTGGCATTGCAATGCTGGCATTCGGGGAGGGAGGGGTGGAATGAAGGATTTTTTTTTAAAGCAGGGTGTGTGGGGGTGACGTTACCGTTGTTAGGGCAACACTTCTATTTATGCTGAGCCCGATTCTGTGTGATCCTCACTAATTTTGAGGAATCCTTTCCCACGCACTGGGCCTTCGTGATCAATGACGCCACTCTTGTGAGTAAATACCACTCCCTCTGAGAAAGCTCACCGAATCAGGCCTTCTCTGCACAAGTACTTACACCTTCGCTTGGAGAGTCAGAAGAGATGTGAGATTGTATAAAACGTGGCCAAACAGGCCCCTGTTAATGCCCTGGTGCTAAAGCATACAATGCCATGGCACAATGTGCTCAATCCCCACCCTCAGGTTTGCAGATCCAGCTCCCACTGAAAGCAGCAGGTGTTGCACCAACTTATCTGAGGACAGAATTGACCGCAATATATTTCCATATATTCTGGCACAGCAGAGAACCTGATCACATGTAAATAGCTGGTAGGGGTTTCTTTGGTGCTTTTCCTCCCAAGTCTTGAGACACCCACAGGTCAGCTGGCAAAAATGCTCAGCAGTGGGTGGAATTCCCTTTGGCCACTGCACATTCCCAGGGCTGACAGGAGCATCCTTTACTCTTGCCCAACACAAAGCATTTTTCTTGTGAAATCAGGTCTCCACATGTCAGTTACCAAGCCCGGGAACCCTGTATGAGATCAGACAATTGGTCCTTTTAATCAGGCCTGCTGACTACCTGATGTTTCAGAGGAAAACAAGAAAAAGTTCTGGATTGCAAAGGGCCTGATTCCCCTTGACTCTGATGCTTATCGAATCAGGTGCACCCGGCCAATTGTGCAATACAATACATGGGGGAGAAACTCCTTCCTGAACACTGCAAAGATTAGTTTACAGTCTGGAGAATCAGGGTTGGTTACACTTATATCACAGCAGGTTGCACAGTGTTGGTGTAGGTGCTCCAGGGAGGGACAAAGTCTTCCTCATTATCGCTAAATGTGCGGTATGTCTTCATGCCACTATGTCAGTGGGCCCCGGTCCTGCCATCTGACCAGCATGCTGGGACTAATGTGTTAGCAGAGAATCCAGTTAAAGTCTCTGTGGTGTTCTGCCCATGCAGTTCAGATTGCAGGACTGGGGTCACAGCTATTCATAATAATAAGGATGCAAATGTTGTCCAGTGGCTATGCAATTATCTGGTCCTGGTTTAGGTCCAGCCCTGTTATCTGACTTAATGATCTCTGGCAGCCGTGTACATTTACAGATGGATTATAGTCTCTGCACGAGCAAATGTACAACAGCTAAAATATTATCATTTTCATTCACATTTTCTTTATGTTCTCTCTCCCTCTCCCTCTTCCTCATTCCTTGCTGTTGATTTTGGGGGAAAATATGGAGAAACTTAGAAAATATTTAGAGGTTTTATGAAAATTCAAAAGGCCACAATTATCCCATCTGCCTCCTATTTGCTTATCACTCCAGTCCTGAATTCTGCAAGCCACCACCTGAACGCCATCTCCTGATATGGAACAGCATATTGCACCCGAGATGTCACCACAGGAGGGTTAATGAAGCCACAGGCCCCTTGTGGCAGCTCAGTGTGTTTCCCTCCTTCTGTTTGCCACACAAGAGCTGAGGATTCTGCAGGATCTATCTATTTATTTATTTATCTAAATATCCTGCTGGATCTATTTATTTTTCAAGCAGCATATTCATTCCAGCATAAAATTCAAGAATGATTGATTATAGCACAAGCCAAGAAACCATTTCAAGAACTGACAGGACCATATGTAAACAATAGAGGGGAGATAGGTGGAAGTAAAAAAATAACCCAACCATTTTAAGCACAGGAATTATTATTATTTATGAATGTGGTTATTTGGCAGAGTGTTTAAGGGCTCCAATCGGGGTTGAGACCTCACTGCGCTAGGCACTTTACAAACACTTATTAAAAGACAGTCCCTTCCCTAAGCTGAAAATATTGGATTGCCGCTCTAGCTATCAGACCTAGATTCCAAACTCACCGAAGTTTGGGGGCGTGCAGAACTGTCGTTTTGGTTTTGGTCTGTCGGTCTGCCTGGTCACTCTGGCCCTCCTTTCATCCTATGACCCCAAGACAAAGAACGTCCTTTGCTCTGGGAAACCAGCTAAAAAAATCACTCTTTGCTCAACTTCCAGGGTGAAGTCCTAGCTCCACCGATGGTGATGGGAGTTTTGCCATTGACTTCAAGGGGATCAGGATTTTATCCTAAGCGTAGATCAATTTCTTTATCTTCAGTAGCAAGGAGCCCTTACCTGGCAGCGAGTACAGGTGAACAACTCGCTCAGCTGTCTGTATCTACGCCTGGTAGCACAGGAGTAATAACCACTCCATGTAGGCTACACTGTGTTCTTAATATGAATATGATCCCTCTGCATTTGAATGGTGAGAATTGCAGGGGTAAGACCTTGGCTGGCAGTGGGATATTTTGGCTGCAGTGTGGTGCTGATTACAGTGAGTTAGTTGGGCAATAACCTCTCCATCTGGCTCTCCTTGTCATTCCCGCCATATCCCTTCTGCAGGGACAGTTATGGTACCTAAAGGGTCTTCCTGCATCTCCCTCTGACCTGCCTTTGCTCTAGGAGCAAGAAGTTCCTTAATCTAATAAGCCACCTACCTGATTTGATGGGAACCCCAGCAGCAAAGTTCTGAGGAAAGGAACGACGGGTCTCTCGCCAGCTTTTCTAGCATGTTCGTGGGGAGCCATTGAGGTGGACTCTAATGGGGATGATGCGGTAAAGAGGTGGGTGCCCCATGCTGCAGTTGTGAGAGGGAAATGAAGTGCAGAGGGCTGCCGGGGCACATGTGAGCTGGGGGTGGGGAAAGAGGAGAGGGCCCCTGGAATTTGGCATGAGCCTGGGGAACATCCTGCTCTGGCTTCAGTCTTAACAGCCCATTGTAGCCAGTTTTTTTAGTACGATTCCAGGATATTTGGTTAATTCTGGGATCTCCTCCCCATGCCAAGGCTGCTCCCGAATGCTGCATCTGGAAAACGTCAGTGTCCTACACTGGCAGCCATTTGCTGCATGGCTAACTGCCTGGTCTTTAACAAGGGAGAGCACTGCCCAGAGGTTATAGCAAGGGACTGGGAATCAGGACTCTTGGGGGTCCACTCCTGGCTCTGATGCTGACCCACCACGTGGCCTCAAGCAAGTCACCGAGGACCCGATGTTCAGAGGTGCTGAGCACCCACAACTCCAAGAGAAGCCACTGAAAGCACCTCTCAAAATTAGGCCGTAGCCCCTCCATACCTCAGTTTCCCCATCAGTAGAATGAGGATGACAATGCCTCGTGCAAGGCTGTGGCGAGGCTTAATTCACAAAAGGCAGTTGGAAGTCTTCCATGGAAGGGGCTATGGAAGTGCAAAGCGTTATTACATTATTGTTATAAAACCCCAATCTGGCTCCTGAAACGCTGCACTGAAGGCAGATCCCGAGCCTGCAAGGTTTATGAGGACAAGCAAAGGGGTAAGAAAACAACAACCAAGATCTAATTTCTTAGAAGTAACAGATAGTCCGGGGAGGATATAATTGAAGTCTATAATAGCTGCAGATAAGATCAGCCTGGGTTACTATTTTCAGCTAGTCCCAGACACTAGGACTGGAGACACCGAAATAAATTCTAAAACCTGAGACAAATTAAGTGCAGTGGTCAGGAAGCTGAAGGGTCCCAGAGAGCGAGCACAAGAGCAAGAAGTAAATGAATATTGCAACAGGGTGGAACCAGCTACCAGGCAGGCTCCCATCCCGAATGCTGAGGTCACTGGAGAAGACAGAGAGACGCCAGTCTCAGGGGGAATCCGGAACACAGGCAAGGGGTGAAATGACCTCTGTTTTATTCCCAACATGTCTCTTCTGTAAGAAAAGGGACTTTATCCACATAACAATGCAATAGAGCCTGAGCTCTCCTGCAATTGGGAGCTCTGTTTGCTGATAGGAACAGAGCCTGGCACAGGAGCAAAAGAATCAGAGTATTGCTTAGCCCACTTTAAGGCCAGATCCTCAGCTGGTGCAAAGGGGCATTGACGGCAGTGAAGTTGGTTTCAACCAGCTAAGGCGCTGGCCCAAGGCATATATTCCAAGTGGACAGTGCTGTGTGAATAGTAGCCCTTGCTGTTTATGATGAGGTAGTGGCCACAATGTGTTCCTGTAGGTGTCTTCCAAACATGCTCATGGCCAAACAACCAATGGATTCGGCGGGGGGGAGTGAGGGGGGGAGAGGCAAGGATACAACATCCAAACAGCGTGAACAGGCTGATGGTAGGTGCCCACACTGTGATTTCCAGAGGGTTTTTGGGTGGTGGGGAGGAGGTCATTGGTTGTTTCGTTGTGTGCTTAAACGTGTGCAATGAACTGGCAAATGCAGTTTTTATGAATGCAGGCAACCAGGGTATTTGCATCTGCCAAAGGTCCCAGAGGAGTCTCACCAGCCCATTGTGGCCATTGCAGAAAATATGTGGACTAACTGTGCAGTTGTGCCTATGGCCCCAGGCTTCTGACCTTTGCAGATATGATCCTTAATGACAGACAATTTGTATATATCTGCAGTAAAGGTTTTATATATGTATATATATATGTGCAGTAAATTTTATATATATATATAAAAATTGACTGCATATATATATATATATATATAAATTCTCTCTATCTAAAATATTTGTATGGTATATTTACTGTGGCCTTACAGTGAAGAGCAGAAAATCCAAAATACCATGTGCAAACCTATTCCTCTGAGAAATCAGGCTTACCTCTGCAGTCCCAAGAAGTTCAGAAAATCTAAGTAAGCATAATAAAATTGTGCCACATATGTACAGACACCACGGTTAGCAACAGAAGTCAAACTTGGGAATTTCAGCAGCAGAAACGCAAACCTTTACCATCTGGGCTTAATGAGCACCTCCTCTAGGTGAAAGGAAGGAGTAATCTGTTATAGTCACTAAGGACAGCCACGAGAGGGTGACATGATCCCAGACACGCATCTACTGTATTACACAAGCCTCTAAATTTCTGGATGCTTTACTGGAACCAAAGTAATCCTCCAACTTTTTTGAGATTCATCCAAGCAGCTGTGCTGGCTTCAAGCTTCATCGCTTTAGATCCTTGCACTCCATTTGGATTTGCCTTATGTTGGCCATTGTTCTTTAAATGAATCCAGGGCCCCCGAAGGGCTCCCAAGCCATCTGCAGAAGACAGACACACACAGAATTGACAGAACATGAAGGAAGTGTGATGGGCACTTCTCCACCTGCCGTTTCCCAAATCAAAGCGGTGGTGCGGCATGAAGCATGAGGCTGCCTCCGCAGACCATGCTCGTGCTGAAAGATCAGAAGCGAGCAAAGCCGATGACAAATGGGAGATGGCATAAGTAGGGGCGGCGGAACATTTGGGCGGCATCCCGTCACTTGTCTCACCTCCCGTTGCGTTCTGCCCCGTGTGGAGAGCACCCCACCCAATGCATGTGGATCCCTTCACTCCCTACCCCTGACAGCTTGTTTATTATGTTGCATTTAGCTTTCGAATGTCTTGCAGATGATGTAAAAGATCAAAGACCCTGGATTTATATTCCTTTCCACCCACTGATTTTCCTTCCTCCAGTCAACCTTTGCATAGACCCGAGCGGTTCCTCTGGGTGCTGGAAATCCATCCTGTAAAACCAGCTAGATAATTAACAGTGTCCTGGCATGGGAGGCGCTGTGGCCGGCAGTGGGGAAGGTGTACACGCAGGAGACGTGGCTGCAGGTTTACATGGATTCTTTGGGAAATATGTGGGAGTGTGACCGTTCAAAACCAAATTAAAATGATGGGCTCAGAGTCTGCTGGGCAGAAGCTCTTGTGGCCCTTTTCTGGAGGCATTAGAACTAGTAGTGGTGGGCAAATTCTTCTACGAAAACCATGGGATCATGGGCACCATTTCATTTTGGGTGGTCATGCGCCCCCAAAGAGACACCCTCTTTTTACAGCTAGGGAACAAAGAGGTGGAGTGACTTGCCCAAGGCCATACGAGAAGCCTTTGGCAGAGCCTGGAGCTGCCCCTATGTCTGCTGCTCCCGAGGCTAGAGCCCGATGCAATGGAGCATCCTTCTCTCTATGAAATGATCGGGGACAGTGAGCTCGTAAGAGCATTTCTACAAGCAGCTTGGTCCAGCCACTAAGTCCTGGGGCAGGGCATCACCAGACCTCACTTCTATCCCTGGCTCTGCCATTGACCTGCTGTGTGACCTCATGCCAAGTCACTCAGTCCCTGTGTCTCAATTTGCTGTACAATGCCAATAGTTCTGCTTTCCAACCCACATTTTGCAGCCAGAACAGTCACACGCAGTCCACAGTAATGGTGTAATTCAGGGCGGCTATGGCAGTGGCAGGGTTTGAACCCAGCCCTCCTGAGTCCAGGCTAGACCAGCCTTTCTCTCTGGATGGAAGCCAGCTAATCTCAGGGTGAGAGACCCAGAATAAAAGATGTTGGTGACCACAGTGAACAGAACGGTGTTGATAATATTTTTTAAATGATTTTAAGATTTAAGCTATATCAAAGCCACCCAATGCCATTGCAAAGCCCCAACCGGTGACACACTGAGGCAATGAGTAACTCTTTGGAGACACTTATTGATCTTAGGTACTTACACGGCCCCCATTCCCACAGCATCTGAGTCCCTCACCGTCTTTAATGTATGTATCCTCCCAATACCCCTGTGAGGTAGGGCAGTGCCATTATGCCCATTTTCTAGAGGGGAACCGAGGCACAGCCAGACTCCGAGGTCACCCGAGTCCTAGGTTAGCGCACTAACCACTGAGACAGACTTCCTGTCTTACAGCCCTGAGCAGAAGAATTGTGCGTGTGATGTGTGTAAATCAGGGGCAGGCGGACCACGGGCCAAATCCAGACCGCCAGACACTTTCCAACATCTTTTTATTGACTTATGATCATCCTTATTGTTATTATTTTTATATTGTTTTCGCTGGAGTCTGAACCTTGACTGAGAAATGTGGAGCTTGACAAAAAATAACTGATTACCCCTGGTGTAAATGTTCCCACTGCGAGAATTATTCAGGATGTGCTCTTTCCCTTCTCCTCCTCCTCCAGGGCAAACAACCGGTTGTGATTCACTGATCTCTTTCTAAGCAAACACACAACTCCTTCCATGTAATCAGAGTTTGTTTATTCCACTGCCTTCCCTTTCATGTGGGGCCGATGGCTTTTCATTTCTTCACAGCCATCAAATGCTGATTTCACTTTGCTTTTGTCAGCTAAATGGGCTGTAACAGAGAGTCATAAACAACTAGATCAGAAACGTCCGTGTTTATTTGAAGAGAAGTTCTGATTTGCGCTTTTTTTTTAAACTATCATTCATGATTCTGGAAAGCCGGCATCTTTTTCAGATTTGTTGCTTACTCTGCTTCTGCTGAAAGAAAATGAAGGAGGGAAAGAGAGAAGGAAAAAGGAAAAGAAAGCGAAATCAAGGTGCGGCTGTCACTCAGAATCCACTTTGATGTAGGTCTTGATCCTGCCAACTCTAATGCATGTGCCTTCAACTTCACCAGGGCTACATTTGCTTAAAATTAAGCACCTGCTCAAGTGTTTGCAAGACCAGCACCTTATCGCCTAGAGAAGCTAAATAAACAATGATGGATGAGGGTAAAAGGGCACCTTTAGGGATTTTTTCTCCTTTTTTAAACAAAATTTGGGTAGTGAATTTACAGGGCCCATGAGTGTGAGAGTGTGATATTGCCAGACACCGTGCCTCTGCAGAGAGATGGGCTGCTTAGACATATCAATGGACAGTTCAGGAACCAAACGGACAAACGAGCATCATAGTGACATGCACCACAGAGGGTAAGTACAAGGGTCATTTTCATTCACCGTTGCAATGCAGGAGGAGGGAACACAGCTGCGGAGTTGCACATAGATGGCAGAGCTGCTCAGGGAAAATATATTTCTTGTGACATTTTTCAAAGAAAACCTTTTTTTTTTTTTTGCTTTGGTTGTTGTCTAAGTTTTCCCAGGGAATTTTTTCAGTTTTTGGAAACTGAAAAATTTAGGCAGGCTGGGAGTTTTTCTTTTTGGTCACCCCCCCGCCCCAAAAAAATTGTTGCAAGAGACTGAAATTTTCCTGTTAAAGTTTCCATTTTGCACAATTTTTTTAGCAGCTCTCCTCAGTGGGGTTTTAGTAGATGGGAAACGCAGACTATGGCATACTGTTCGAAGCTCTGTTTTCTGAGACGAGCATGCCTGAAGTCAGTGGGAGCTGCCAGCATGTAGAATTGACCAGGGGATTTGGATAGGCCTAAGGTAAAGGCCTGCCTTGGAAGCTTGGGAATAAGCAGGAGGAACAGACAGGCGTCTAAGATAAATATAGGGCAAGTACCGCCTGGGAAACATAGTCGAGTTCAGGCTTCATGGCCCATTCAGCCACTGGCTCCAGCTGCCTGCCGGCAGGGGGCCAATGAGTGCCAGTTGCTCGAATGGCTTTGTTGATGTGGACACCTTGCTCGCTAGGAATGGCTGAGACCATCCTCCCTGGCCACTTAATGAGATTCCAGCATTACATTACCACTGACCGGCTCCAACGCTCACCCAGAGACCGACAGGTTAAAAAGCTCAGTGTCACCTTGACAATTGGCCGCCCTGAGCCTTCAGCTCAAGGTGCTGCCTGCAGACCATTTGCTTGTCCTTGGGGAATGTTGGAAAGAAACCGGGGCTGTCGAGACGAGCTGTGGACGGGGTGCGCTAATTCAGATATTTAATACCGGCTGTGAGTGCACCAGTGCTGAAACCATCGTAACTTGGCTATAAAAGACTCTAGTGTCAGAGATACAGTAGCGTTTTTCATGCCAGCAGCTGTTCTGGTTTATGGCTCCAGTCTGGCTGCACTGCTCTGTGGAATACGTTATTAGAAAATTAAACCAACAAATACTAGATTAAAGCAATGCGCAGAGTCTGAGTCCAGCTCTCAAAAGGCCAGGGCATGCACTGGAATCCCATCCTTCACCTGCTCTCTTCTGCCTAGATGGTTCCGTTCCTACAGGGTCTAATTCTGCGAGGCTGAGTGTTCCCAACTCCCATGGACTTCAGCGGAAGTTGAGGGCACTCACAGGTGGTGCTCAGCACTTGGCAGAATCGGGTCCATGGTATACAAGAGATGCCCCTGCGTGCTAGGCCCAGTGGGATGGGTTGGCAGGGGCCAAAGAGCACTGAGAAGTTCATCTGTCATCTTTGCTCTCAAAGGTTCTTTGCCTGGCTAAGGGACACAGGAGGCTTCTTATGTCTCCACTCAGATCCTGGACAGCTCCACTCACAAGGGTGTGAGCAGGTTCCTATAGTCCCCCCTATCCTGCTGTGGGAAGAGGAGATAATTCCCATTTCCCGCCTCTTTTCCCTACCCCTAGAATCCAAGAATTATGAGTCAACATAATGCTGGTGTAAGGTCCCACAGAACAGGTATAGCTTGGGCAGCAGGTCTGCCAGCTTCCAACAAGCTCTGCTCTGCCAAAAGGCCCTCCCAGTCCCATTGCCCATGGATGGGACCCCTCTGAAGACGAGAAGGCAGGCTGTCTACCCTTCAATGCCCATTCCATAGTGGGTCTCTCTGCTTAGGCTGCTAATGCCCAGGGAGTGATGTTCCAGTTGTGACGATGGTTTGTTTTGATGTGGACATCTGTCAGCTGACTAGGACAGCTAGCTCCTTTCATGCTGGCTGCCCAATGGCCATCAGATGCTAGCAACATTCGGTCAGAGGACCAACCTAGGCAGGATTTGAACCTAGAGGCAGAAGGCTCCATAGTCCATTGGCACCCCCGGGGCTTTTGATTGAATAAATACTAGTTCTCTCTTTATGCTCCTGTTTCCTATGCTGATCTCCGCAGCCTACATGTGGGGCTATAGTGCATTTGGCCACAATCCCCTTGGAAAAGGGCTTCATTTGGGAATGATGACCACAGCAAGAGGATTTTTTGTTACCACACGCACAGCACAGAACTGACCCACTAAGGCAAAATCCTAGGGGTGGGAATGGGGGTTGGGAAATCCTTGATGGAGAAATAATCTGTTAACAAAGCGGGCTCCAGGGCCGTGGGAATAAATCAAAATTTGATTTCATTTTTCCTCCGCTGAGCGGCAGATGCCGTAGATCCACTTTGCAGGCTGACTAGTGCATTTATTGCCAGTGCAATAAATGAAACCCATAGAATTTTGTTTTTCTCCGCAGTCAAAGGAGTTTTTAAAAAAAAACAACCCAGGGCCCTTCAATCTCCAAACCGCTAACTTTCCTTCCTTTTACATTCTGGAACTTCGCCCTGGCCAACCTGATCCCAGCAATGAGGGGGTGGGACAGGAAAAGGGTATGGATTCCTATAGCTGTATCCGAAACCCCTAAAAGTAGGGCGTTTACCGGAGAGACAACGAGATGCAGCGTCTCTCTGGTATGGCAGTGCTCGCGGGCGCCATGGTAATACTCTGATTTATACATTCATTTCCTACTTTCATATGTGGTTTCGAGTCCCAGGCTCTGCAGTAGCATGCTCTGTGCACACACACAGGCTCCCAGCGAATGAAAGGAATAACTCTGCCGCAAGGGATTAGTCTGATAAGATCCCACAAAAAAATAAATGGATTCTCTTGATTTTTTTTGCAAGGGCTTTACTCAAAGGGGGATGGGATTAGACCCACCCGGCCATTCCAAAGCAAATCTCCATGAGTTTGTGGGGAGGAGAGAGGGGATGCAGGAGCGGGAGCTGAGGGCTGCATTGTCCCCGGGAGGCATGGGGTGAAGCAATGCTGCAGGGGGGGCACTGGGATAACCCCTAAGCTCTGCAAACACACAACCTGCTTGTCCAAGGTCTGCTTAGCCCTCTGGTGTGGGCTCATGTGGGATGCTAAAAGTTTCCACCCCTGCCCAGGAGGGATGCTGCACTGACTTTTAAAGTTTCGTTACCTGTCTACAGAATCTGATGTCATTGCCGGTTTGCTGGTTACTTGTGGCCAAAGCTCCCCTCTGCACAGCACCTGAGAACGCTCAGCAGAACTCATTACTCAATAGGCTCAAGCCTCTGACAACCCTTGGCTAGCGCCTTCTCCATGGGTCTCCACAGCTCTGCTAGTAGACCTTAATTTGGACACCTCCCTGCCATGCCATCTCTGGGCTCTCTGCACAGCTCTGGGGCAGAGCTCAGCATCTATGAAACCTCTGTGCTGTTCAGTGCAGGTGAATCCCGATACAGTATCTGCTTTCCTCTGTATGCTAGTCTTGGGCCCCTTACCGGTACAGCTCTGGCAAGGGCCCACACGGAGGCAGTGTGGTCTACTGGAAAGAGCACCGGACTGTGGGTCAGGACACTCGGATTCTATTCCTAGCTTTGTGACCCTGTCCAAATTGCTTTACCTCTCTGCACTTCTCTTTCCTCTCCCATCTTTCATCTTGTCCGTTTACATTATAAGCTGTTTTGGACAGACACTATCTATCACTATGTGCATGCAGCCGCTCTCAGCTGGGGCAGCCAGGTGCTACTTTGCTGATAACGCTCCTGCTATTCCAGAGCTTCCTCCCATCTGGACCTATTCAGAGTTCTGGGTCCTGATCTGCAAACCCCCCTCCACCCCCCCCCCCCCCATTATCCCAGTCCTAAACCCGAGCCTTCTGCTCGGGCTTCTCAACCCTGACCTGCAACGCCCCTGCTTCTGGAACAGCACTGGGCCTCTCTTGATAAACAGAGAGGCAGCCCAGCCTTGACTCCTGTGTGTTTTTAAGCTGGATTTACCCCACGTCTCCAGGCAATAAAAGATGAGTGCATTACTCCCCGGCCCGTTCTCATGGCTGCCTGCGCTTTTCAGCAGAGTTTGGGAGTGGGTAGCTTTCGGTGGGCATCAGGTGGACTTCGGCCCCATCTCTGTGATTCACACCTGCACTCAGTCGTGTTCCACCAGAAGTTTCCGAACAAAGGCGGCTGAGGGCAGTTGAGGCAGGTGGCTCCCAATCCCAAGGAGGATTTTCGTGCCTCAGCTCCGCCCCACGAGGCTGCCATTTAGTGCGTTCCATCGGCGATGAATGAGGCGCCATCAGGATTAAAGACAACTGATGGGAGGAAGGACACGCTCTTTACGCCGCAACACGTGCACACAGCTTCTTTTACGGGCGTGAGCCCATCGGCAGTGAGCAGAAACCAGATCTTTTGGGCTGTCAAATCAAGGAGACAAAATGAAATGAAGAAAATAGTGTGCTCCCTTTCTGGGCTCCGATCACGTGACCACATTACCGGAGACGGTGGGCCGGTGGGAACCTGGAGGTGCCCTGGGTTTTCATCGGAAAAAAGTCCTGTGGGAAGGATTCCCCTAAGTGGTTGGTGGTGCGCACGTCGTACAAAAGAGGGCGCTAGAGTGTTTTTAATTGGAGACACATGGTTCTCAGTGGGAGGCTGCTCAAGTCAGTTCCAGCTCATCACTAAAAGCAAAGGAATAAAAAAAATTGAGGCTTAAATTTGACCACAGTACATAAATTATGTTTGTAAGGCTGTCCCCCATTACACACATGAGAAGGATTTTTTTCAGCATAGGGGGACAATATTTCACCTCTAAGGAGAAGCTGAAGGGTCAGGTTCTCATTTCAGTTCCATCTGTGTGAACCTGGAGTTACTGTACGAAAGCCAGTGGCGTTGTTTCAGATTTATGCCAGTGTTGCTGAGAGCTGCAGCCCTATGCTGAAAAAAATCCCTCTCATGTGTGTTCATATGTCGACCTGAGCTAACCCAAAGGAATATGTTGCACTTGACTGTGATCCAGATTGAGTTTGTGTTTGGTTTGGGTTTGTGTCCAAACCTTGTTTTGGGTTCCAGTTTATCAGCACTGAAATTGTGCAGGCTTCTAGATGGGAAGATGTCAGTCCCACAGTGGCAGAAGTTTCACAAAATTAGCTCAACGAGCAAAATATCTGTCATCTTGAATGGTGCAAATCGAGCAAGATGAGCTGCTCTCGTGAGATTTCCATCATTTTACAGCTGAAAACTTCGCCTGAGATTTTGGCCTGACCTGAACCAGAAAATAGCACCCCCTTCTGGCTTTGGATTCTCTCCAGAACCAAAAATCATAGTTCCCAGGCTCTGTGTCAGAAGCTGCCCTGAAAAACAAAAAGACTTTAGATTTGAAGTTCTGGGTCGGGTTCTCTCTGGTTCTGAAAGGGACTGATTATTTTAGCTCAGAGTGCCTCTTTCGCGGGGCTTTTCGCATATCTGTTGCAAGAAAAATCCTCTCAGATGAGGAAATGGCGCCTGACAAAACATGCCGCTCTGCGACAGGCAACGAAACCCAGCAAAGCAGTGATACATGCGTGCGCAGCGAGCTTCCGTAGTGCAGTGACACATGACGCGCAGCTGTGCAGTGACAATTCCCTTCTCCAACAGCTGGCTGTGCAGTCACATTTTGGAAATGTTTCAGAGGAGCAGCCGCGTTAGTCTGTATTCGCAAAAAGAAAAGGAGGACTTGTGGCACTTTAGAGACTAACCAATTTATTTGAGCATGAGCTTTCGTGAGCTACAGCTCACTTCATCGGATGCATACCGTGGAAACTGCAGAAGACATTATATACACAGAGACCATGAAACAATACCTCCTCCCACCCCACTCTCCTGCTGGTAATAGCCTATCTAAAGTGATCACTCTCCTTACAGTGTGTATGATAATCAAGTTGGGCCATTTCCAGCACAAATCCAGGTTTTCTCACCCTCCGCCCGACCCCCACTCAAACTCACTCTCCTGCTGGTAATAGCTTACAGTGGGGTGGGAGGAGGTATTGTTTCATGATTTCTGTGTGTATATAAAGTCTGCTGCAGTTTCCACGGTAAACATCCGATGAAGTGAGCTGTAGCTCACGAAAGCTCATGCTCAAATAAATTGGTTAGTCTCTAAGGTGCCACAAGTACTCCTTTTCTCCTTACAATGTGTATGAAAATCAAGGTGGGCCATTTCCAGCACAAATCCAGGTTTTCTCACCGCCCCCCCCCAAACACACACACACAAACTCACTCTCCTGCTGGTAATAGCTTATCTAAAGTGACCACTCTCCCTACAATGTGCATGATAATCAAGGTGGGCCATTTCCAGCACAAATCCAGGTTTTCTCACCCACCCCCCCCCACACACACAGACTCACTCTCCTGCTGGTAATAGCTCATCCAAACTGACCACTCTCCTTACAATGTGTATGATAATCAAGGAGGGCCATTTCCAGCATAAATCCAAGTTTAACCAGAACGTCTGGGAGGAAGGGGGGTAGGAAAAAACAAGGGGAAATAGGCTACCTTGCATAATGACTTAGCCACTCCCAGTCTCTATTTAAGCCTAAATTAATAGTATCCAATTTGCAAATGAATTCCAATTCACCAGTCTCTCGTTGGAGTCTGCTTTTGAAGTTTTTTTGTTGAAGTATTGCAACTTTTAGGTCTGTAATCGAGTGACCAGAGAGATTGAAGTGCTCTCCAACTGGTTTTTGAATGTTCTAATTCTTGACATCTGATTTGTGTCCATTTATTCTTTTACGTAGAGACTGTCCAGTTTGACCAATGTACATGGCAGAGGGGCATTGCTGGCACATGATGGCATATATCACATTGGTGGATGTGCAGGTGAACGAGCCTCTGATAGTGTGGCTGATGTTATTAGGCTCTGTGATGGTGTCCCCTGAATAGATATGTGGGCACAGTTGGCAACGGGCTTTGTTGCAAGGATATTGTTTCATGGTCTCTGTGTATATAATGTCTTCTGCAGTTTCCACAGTATGCATCCGATGAAGTGAGCTGTAGCTCACGAAAGCTTATGCTCAAATAAATTGGTTAGTCTCTAAGGTGCCACAAGTACTCCTTTTCTTTTTGGAAATGGAGACCAACATTTTGGGATCATGCACAATGGTCCATATCAACTCACCTATGGCAGAGCCAGCTCCAGGAATGCCAGGGCCACTGCCCAGGACCTGGGCAGGCTTGACATTGCTGGGGGCCCTGAGCAACCCAGGCTTGGGTAGTCCTCCCTATCCCATGCAGGTGTTTGGAAGAAACTTGGCAGCTAGGAGAGTGATCAGAAGCCCTGGCCTGGTGAAACCAGTTAGAGCCGGTCAGAAAATGGTGAATATTTTCCATGAAATTTTTCAAAAGAAATATAAAATTTGGGGTGGGGGGGATTTGTAGAAAATGTTCACAAACACTTTCTGGTTTTTCTACCAAAAATCAAAACTTTCCCATTCTTCCAAAAAAAACATATTTTTTTTCCAAAATGTTTCCAAAAAAGGCCATTTTCCAGCCACGTTTTTTCTCTGATTAGCTCTAGAACTAAGTCAGCTGGTGCAGGTGAATGGGCGAGATTGGACATCGGTCCTGGTCTCAGGGTGGCGGTCATGGCAAAGGAAGTACTAGACTTTTCCATCTCTAATGTAAGTCTGATTCCACGGTTCTCTGTGGGTCTTGGTCTCGTTCCTCTTCACACTCCTGAAGTTACTGGCCTGTTGTCAGTTATTTTCATCATAACCCTGCCCCCAAAGGCACCGATCAGCGCCAAACTCACTTCTCGCTGCGGTCTCTGCTATTCAGTGCTCATGCACCAGAGGGTGACACACTCCTGGCTGAAGGCGAGCATCGCTCAGAAACAACGTGGATGGATCTTGGGCGTGATTCTAACCCAAGGAAATGGGCTCACGCTGAAAAATGGGAAGGCTCTGAGCAGAGCCAGCTGCCCAGGACAGCACCAGCGCCGGATGAGGTCTGCGTGCAGGGGGTATTGGTAACAAAGTTTGGGTGGATTCTGAGCAGTGAGAGGCCGCAATGGAACTGTGGATGATTAGCTCTTCCCGCCCATGGTTCACAATACCAGCTGTCTTTCTAGGCAAATACTGGAGGCTATTAGCAGCAGCAGGAATAAGAACTTCATTCACTTTACTCCCAGTTACTTTGCTCTCTGTAAGTGAAATTCAACCCATGCAGAGGAATCAGCATGAGGCCTAGACACCAATTAAGTACCACTTCAGCCCTCTTGGCAGTTCTTAATTGGTGTCTCCCGCTTGTGCTGGCCTTCTGCAGAGGAGAGAGAGAGAGAGAGTGTGTGTGTGTGTGTGTGTTTCAGAGGGGACCCAGAAACTGAGATTCTATCAGCTCTTAAGCCCCTGGCACTTTTCACAAAAGCAGGGGTTTGTTCTGTTGTTCCTGACCCTCCTCTCAGTATGATCCAGTGTGTTGTGCCTCATCGGTCTGCGGTGCTCCACCCCAGAGGTGGCTGCACATCAGCCGTATGTATACATTCTGAAGTTCTTACTCTGGCAAAATTCCTTTTGCCGGTAATGGGCGTTTTGCCTGTGTAAGGAATGTAGGATTCAGACCATAATTTGCAAAGTGCTTTGGGATGTTTCGGGCTGAAAGGCACCCTGTAAATACAAGATGTTAACTCAATTACAATTACTATTACTGTGCACTTCTAGAGCACATTTTACTACTCATCTGGAGAACATGAGCTTTGCTGTAGCAAAAGGATATGATCTGATGTTGCAGTTCAGATTCCAGGGGAAAGGGGACACTCTTCCAGTCTAGACAGCTCTAGGACCGCGCTGTCATCACATATCTAATCACCTCTTCTGAAGCTGAACTGTCGACTCAGACTCCTCGACTCTAAGGTCAAGAGGGACCATCAGAATCATCTAGTCTGACCTCCTGTAGACAAGTGCTGGGGCTGAGCTGAGCCTGGGAGAGGTTCCATAGGTTAACAGTGCAGGAGAGCTAGGTATTATTGTTATTAAGTAAAAGCTATGCAAAATGCCCTCCTATTCTCAGCTCCGAACTTGCCCCCCCATGCTCTGCAGGTTGACAGCTCTCTCTGCATTTCGTTTGCTCTCCCTGTTGGAGTTGCACTGCAATGGATATAGGCTGGTCCCACTAGCAGCCAGGAAGAGGTTAACTAAATGCAGTAGAAAGCCAATAAACATATTCCTCCACATTCCCTATGGAAGCAATCAGGGTGGCTACACATGGGTAAATAAAGCATAGCCAGGGTGGGTGGCCAGATCCCATATAATCCATTATAAAGCATGAACCTTCTGGGCCTGGATAAACTCCCCTCCTGCTGCTCTGATCTGAGGGCTGTTAACACTGCAGCTAATAAATAAATCTCCAATCTCTATCATTAGCAAGGATTTCCCTAGCTGGGCACCAACAATTCTCTGTCACCCATTGAAGTGAACAGAAAGGCTCCATCTGACTTCAGTGTGCTTTGGATCAAGGTTTAAAGACCTAATATTAGGCAAAAGATCAGTGTAAGGGTGGATTATAAAGAACGAGATTTCAGTGCACTTGTTGAAATAGGTTTCCTTTATATTCTCTTATTATTATTTATAGCAACACCTGTCCTTGTACAGAGGTGGTCACAAAGACCAAGCACGCAATCCCTTCTTTCAGCAATCTCAGCCCAAACACGAGTGCTAGGTTGCCAGGGAGCAACTGCACCAAGAATTGACTGTCCTTAGCGAGATCAAGGCAGAGCGCAAGCTCTTCTGCTGTTTGCAGAAAGGTCCCTCAATAAATAAACAAATAAATAAAATCCAGCATCAGAAACTAACAATACTGCATTTTTTTGAGGACTGAATACTGATCATATACTAAGAACAAAAATTGGGAAGACTATGTGTGATAGCTCCATCTGGGGACATCGGCTGTAACAGTATATCCAAAGGGATCCCATCACCCACTATTGACATGCAGCCAACTGGACAGAAAGAGAGGAATCCAGTTGGGATTGCAGAAAGAATTTAGATAGGTGGAGTGTAAAACAACCCAAATTAGGAGTTAGCCAGGCTACCAGAGTTAATTTACCACCATGACTCATACAAGAAAGTCATGGGATCTCTAGTGAGCACCAGAGCTTATTTGCCCAGGATGGTATTACAATCATTTGCCAGCCCCAAGAATGTACAGTACAGTATTGATCTGTACCATGTCAGAAATATCTGGGGGTGCTCATTGTTGTCAACACAAGCCAGGGCATCCAGCAAGCCGGTGAAAAAGCCAGGAACAGACCCCAGCAGTCCTAACTCCCAGGGCCTCCCTGTGATTTTCCCGTTGGTCAGAATAATCCCATTCTATTGAGGGAATAAACTATGCAGTGTTGTGGGAGGTGGCCTGTTCACTTTCCTATTCCCTCACACCTCCGTTCCATAACAGGTACCTCCTGCCTTTGGCCAGTTAACCAGCATGCGGAATATCTGTCTATTAACAAACAAAGGAAGAAAGACAAACAGACAACCAGCATTCCTGTAGGAGCAATGCTGGGGAAATGGCTCGTGGATAAATCAGTTGCAAACATACCCCAGCCTATTCTTTCTTTGTAGTGGTGCGACGTTTTGGAGGTTGGCCGCCAGGTGTGTACTTGCTGGCAGGGCCAGGCACAGGGCTCGTGGAAAATACCTCATTTTCCAGAAAAAAAAAAAAAAGCAAACATTTAGATCTACTAAATACATCCCTTTGTAGCTCAGAAAACAACTGCCTCAGTCTCCACTGTTTACTTTAGAAACAGGAAAAGAACATGGCTCTCAGTCAAGGGTATTCTGGGCTTTTTTTTTTTTAAAGGGTAATTAGAGCCTTCCATGGCTAATTAAATTCGCCAGTGAATGAAAGCATTTTCTGGAATGGAAGCCAGCTTGTTTCACTTTGTGCGAAACACGGCTCTTGCGCATCTCCTACTCCAGTTTTCTGCGGGTGTTGGCTGTATTTCTTAAGTGCCTTCTGGTCACCACCACATAGACGATCTGTATGAGTGATCGTCTAATGTAGGCGGCTGGTGTCTCTGGGCACCACTGGATGGGATCAGACTTGTCCCCGTGTGAGAATCTGTCGCCCCCTTGTAGTTGGTTCACAGAGTGGAAGTGAACTTTAATAATATTGCTAAAACATCCTGTCAACCTTCTGTCGCAGGCATGTTCCTTTAACTGAGATGGCCGAGATCTGGTCCCGAGTTCTAGTCCTGATGTTGCATGTGGACAGTTTTGCTGGGGACCTACATGTATCCAATTAGGGATACCTGATATCACGTCCATGTGATTTAATTTTTTTTCTGTGCCTTCTGCTTCCACTGCTTCCTTCTGTAAGAGAAAATAGGCACATTTTCCTGTTGTTGGTTTTTATTGCTGACATGATGCCTACCTTGACAATGTGCGGCAGGCACCTCAAGGTCTACTAGCAATCAAGAAGGATGTTCTAGAGACATTAACAATGAAGTCCACTGAATAAAGGCCTGCTCCCGCTTCCATTGAAGTCAGTGGCAACTCCTGTTGTCTTTGATGGATGCAGGCATAGGCCCTTGCTGTGTACGTGCAGCATTGGATGGAAGGCAGAGCTGATGGGATGCTGATCAAATACATTTTTCGGTGAATTTCAGCCAACTCTACTACAGATCAGCTGATCAACGACTATTAGCTGAATTCATAATTCAGTGAACAAAGTAAAAACTCCACACTGCTCCTTCTGCAGAGAACAAAGTCCCAGTTCACTAAGACACCTCTTCCCCTCATTCAAATCCCCATATCTTCCAGAGTGCCCACAAGAAGGGAGCATATGGCAATGAACAAGAAAGGGGGAAAAAACCCTAGAAGGACCCAGTTCTGTTGCCCTTAGTCATGCTGCATAGATCAGTGAGTAGCCCCTGTGCGTCTTAACTTCTGGAGTAAGGTCTGATCCGGCATGATTAAGGCCTTGTGGACATGAGAGAGTGGTGCCAGTTTACCCAATTTTTAGCCGATTTAGTTCTAGTGGTGCAAACTCCTTTGTGAATGCTCTGATCTCTATTTAACAGTGACTTAATTTAGCTTAGCTTAAATTGGTTTAAAAACTAACTGAAGTTAAACTAGTGCAAACTTTCAAATGGGGCAGACAAGTCCTAAGAGAAGACTCAGCCCCAAAGTTATCCCCTGCTCTGGGTTCCCATTGCATCCTCACAGCGAGGTGATTATGTTTTTACTGTAAGTTCTTTGGGGCAGGGTAGGTCTTTCCTGTGTGTTCTGCAGCAGGCTGGGCTCACTGGCCGTGCTGAGCATGTAATAAATCATCCTCACAGTGAGAACATCAGCAGATGCCTTTGGAGGGAGTCCATTTCAAAGGCAGATTCTTTCCCTCTCTGACGTTGGCTTTCCTGTTTATTCCTCTCCAAACCCCAGTAGATGGCACTAGGCTCTTCATCATCTTTTGACATGTAAAGTATTCATCTACAATTTGCTTCCCATCCTTTCCCAGTGGTAAATACCATCATGTTCCCTCGCCCACTGGAATGCTTCACACTCAGACAAGCTTCCAGCTTGTCATTCTCTCGTCTGTTATGTTGTCCCACTGGTGAGGAGGAAATTTGGCCCACGCACTTGAAGAGAAAACAGAAACCAGGTGCCACTTCATGGATGATCAGAAGCAGGTTGCCCTAGGAATCAACTGCATCCCACAGATTACTTATGATATTGTATTGGGCAGACAAGCAAAGGAAGACATCTCATGGTGTTTGTGGTGGTGGTGGTTCCCGGGGTCTGATCATGGGATAAAATCCTGGAGCTACTCAAGTAGATTCTGGTACATGTGGAAAGGGGACTGGGTCTGAGCAATTGCAACGTGGGGGGAGATTAGCAGTTACTCCTTTCTTGTTTCATCCGGGCTGCTCCAGTTGCCAGTTAGCTCCTGAAATATGATCAGCAACAGATGGTGAGTTGAGCAGCAGCTATGCAAATCCTAGCAGGCTTCTGCTGTTAGCAGGGACCTTGGCTTGTACGTGCCAAGGGTCCAGTGGGAGATGACACGATCCCTGACATGAACTGACTCCCAGGGAGAATGCTTTTCCTCCATCCTATCCACATCCTATCCCCCTTGTACATTCTACCCACACTCCAGTAGAGGATCTCCCTGGTTCTGTCGGTAGCATGGAGCTGGGATGTCAGGGGAAGGCAGAAATACATTTAGTATTAAAGCCATTGCACCACAGTTAGGTGCTGGGGACCTTTGATATTCTTCCCTCATTCCCATGCTACATTTCACAGGTGCCGTTTACCACAGGTTCTTAGTAGTTCCTAGGTGCTCAGCTACTGTGTTGATATAGGTATAAGTAGAGTAATCCTCTAATGGTGGGTCTGAGACCCAGACGCTTGGAATATATAATACACACCCACACACCCACACCCCTGTGATGTGCACCATACGTTGTTGTGGGGAAAATGGCCTCAACTTTGGGTAACTAAGCCATAAGGCCTTGACGGTGGTAGGAAAACTTCTGCAGTTTCATTGGAGCTACCAATGCTGGAGGCCTGTCTACCAGCAATCTTATCCATGTGTCATCTGACATTCTTCAGTGCAGGGTAAAATCCCCATGTCCGGTCTATAATCCAGCTTCCACCCGTGCCGAAAAATGCTTACAGAGTTTCCTATGTAGATGGACCCTTAAAGCAGTTTGCCACTTCCACCAATCTCCTGAGGTGCTACAAAGAAAGGAATATGCTTCCCATAAAGGTCCTTATGTAGCAGGCATGGTCAGCAGAACCAGAAGTCCGTGACCATATTGAGACCAGGCTGAGTGGCAGTGGACACTGGTGATTTTCCTTAGTGTCTCATTCCTGCTAGGAAAGTTGATCAAACTTTTCCCTGGCCTTTCTGAGTGCAGAGAGGAGAGAATAATCCTGTCCTGAAAGGTCTAATATTTACTACAGCTGCAGCCGGGGGCGTAGCAGTGAACACACCTGAAATATACCTGGAAACAAAAACAGGACTGGGGATCACTTACTGCCTTTGTTATCTTAATTAAACAGCTCATCGATAGTTGTGAACACCCCAACCTGATTTTGTCTGAATGGGGCTGTAGTTTCCTGCCACTTAGAAAGCATTTCAAAAAGATGAGTGAAAGGAAGGTTAGCTTGCCTGGAATCCTATTCACTCAACAGGACAATCCCTAAGAGTTTCCAGGGCCGCCCAGAGGGGGAGGCAAGTGGGACAATTTGCCCCAGTCCCCAGGCCCCGCAGAGGCCCCCACAAGAGCTTTCGGCGGCGAGGGGTCCTTCAGTGCCGCCGAACACACCCGGAGTGAAGGACCCGTAGCCGCTTCTTCCGCTCCGGGTCTTCTGCGGCAATTGGGTGGCGGGGGTCCTTCCGCTCCATGTCTTTGGCGAAGTGCCCCAAAGACCCGGAGCAGAAGGACCCCAGCCGTCAAAGACCCCAGGCCCCCTGAATCTTCTGGGCGGCCCTGAGGGTTTCCCAACTCATTCACAACCAGGGGGTCAGGAAGGTCACTTTCAGCAGAGAAGAGCAGGGCAGAATTGTATTTGTGTTGCTGTGAGGGCTTGATCAAACCCCATTAAAGCCAGTGGGACTTCAATGGGCTTTGCATCCAGCCTTAAACCCCTGTCTTGCCCAGGTAGTAGGAAGGAAAGTATGTTTCCCTGAGAAAAATCATCTCCGAATATGGCTTTCTTTGAGGTTCCTGCTTTTGAATAGCAAGAGGTGAAGCCGGAAAGATTCAGCAGCCCAATTCAGCTAAGCACCCAGATATCAGGGTGTGAACCAAAATATATAACCATCCCACCTTGGCCTGTAAGTGTGGGTTGGCGATCTCATGGGAATAGGCTCTCTCTCCAGATCTCTGACTGGTCCTGTTCCCAGCTGGGCCTGGAATTGCCAGGCAGAACCAGAAGTGAAGAGGTGCATAGAAATGAAAACAGAATTGCAGAATTAAACAAAACTCCAAAAAGTCTGAGTTGGCCCTAATTTTACTGATTAGCCCATAGCTGTGCTTTACCCATCTTAAAGGCTGACATATGGGATGCACAAAGAGGTAGAGTGACCACACAGCGAGTCCTGCATGTTCACACGACTCAACCTCTTAGCATGGGTTAAAACCCCTGTGCCTAAGTTGAACCAAAAAGGCTCCTAAACTGGTTCTACTTGCAAGAGTGGTGGAGAAATAAAGTACATCCAGGAAGAACATTCCTGCTGTGCTGCTGAATGTACCACCCGCGTCCAGTAGAACACAGCTCAGCTGCTGCTGCATGCTCCAGGTTCATCTGGAGACAATGTGTTCTGTGTAATGACAAATATTGTGAAACATCCAGGCTAAACTCCCCTGCTGAACATACCAGGTAGTACATTAGGGGAGAACACACCTGAACGGCTATGGAATATGCACCAGGTACAAACTGATACAGCTGAATGTATCAGGTGCATCCTGTTGATGAACACACAAGATTTGTCCTGGTAGAACACACCTGGATTAGACAGCACTTGCTGTGTTGCAGAAAGTACCAGGAACAGCTTCCCATTCTACTGATGTCAATGAAATGTGCCTGGTAGCACAGAAGGGCTGTGGGCGAAGAGCAGCAAAGCAATCACAGGTTTCAGAGTAACAGCCGGGTTAGTCTGTATTCGCAAAAAGAAAAGGAGGACTCGTGGCACCTTAGAGACTAACCCATTTATTTGAGCATGAGCTTTCGTGAGCTACAGAAGGGAGCTGTAGCTCACGAAAGCGTATGCTCAAATAAATGGGTTAGTCTCTAAGGTGCCACAAGTCCTCCTTTTCTTAAAGCAATCATAGACATTTCCTTATTTTCCTTCTAATGTTTCTTTCTTTCTTTCTTCCAAATATGGGGCCAGATCCTCGACTGGTGTAAACAGGTGCAGCTCCATTGAAATCAATTTGCACCCCTGGAGAATCTGCCCAGAGCTATTCATTGTGGCCAGCCCAGCAGCCAGCAGAAGCAGATCTGTAGTGATATTTTCTTCCTTAACCAGCGTGTGCAAGGATGGCTTTATTCTGCTTGCGTTTCGCTCCGCTGTCTGACACCCTGAGAGCAAACCAGCTCTGTTTCACTCAAGCACATCTCCCTCCCCCATCCCCAGCCCCTCCAAGAAGTCTGGCTTGACAGATGACTGCTAATGATCAAATGAGCATGCCAGACCTCGCTAGGCAGTCATCGTCTCTGAGCAAACACAATAAAGAGCCGGGTCTTCTTTTGTCAAAATGTGATAGGTGCTCACAGCTGGTAGGATAGCCCCAGGTTGCAATGTGACACATTTGCTGTTGTAAAATTGATGTTATCATTCCAAGGGGGTGTTGCATTCAAAGCAAACAGACCCCCCTCTAAAGGGATATTGGTAGTGACTCATTTCACTAAATGTGTCTTAGCTGAGGGCTGTAATATTTTCTTTGAATGTAACCGTTAACAAAGCACCATTCTCACGGCCATGAGGCACTTTCCATACCGAGCCCATCTGTGCATGCCCTACATACAGACAGAGGCATCCTGCCCCTCGCGATGGGATGGGGCAGTAGGTCCAGTCCCTCTGACATGTTTGATGGAGGGCCCAGAGAAAACAGAACAGAAGCAAAAGCAGCATTAAGAGAAGAAAAGGAGGACTTGTGGCACCTTAGAGACTAACCAATTTATTTGAGCATAAGCTTTCGTGAGCTACAGCTCACTTCATCGGATGCATGCCACAAGTACTCCTTTTCTTTTTGCAGATACAGACTAACACGGCTGCTACTCTGAAACCTTTAAAAAACATGAGATTATTAAACATAATCTATGCAGGGGTCTTTGTATTGGCCTTCTAGAATCGGAGGCTTTGGGGGGTTCACAATTTCAGGCTTTTCTCTGCAGCCACAAAAAACATATTTATTTCTTTTAAAGGAAAGCTGAGATTCTCACATCATCATAGGAATCCGGAAGCTGGAGCTTTGAGAACACCCCAGATCCTCAGCCTCGCAATAAAATAGTGAGCATTGACCATTCTGCAGTCCCACTTAAATTGCATTTCAAAGACTTAAATAGTGCCTAGGTCTTTTGCTAGTTCTCTGAGTTCAACTCAGTATGAAGAATTTTAAAGGCGCTGTGCAAAGGTAGGTCAAGATTTAGGGTTAAATGCCTTCACGCTGAGTGTTCTTGGAAATACGTCGCTTTCAAAACCGAAGTCTAGTCATTCCCAGCCCCCTGCACACGCACACACACCTCCAAACACAGTGTAAGACAAGTAGAGTTTTTACCCAGGCGTCAGGCCAGCATAAAACAAAAATACTGTGTTAGAGTCAGACCGGACATGATCTCATGTTGAGAGAACTGGAGCTACCAAACGATGCTTGTTTGTTTAGCAACGTGTGAGCCGTTATGTGTGAAATTGCAAGTCGACCAAGTCAATTAACTTCATTCTGCCATGAAAGATCAGAGATCCTGACAGTAAAATGCTGATTTCATATATTGGCTGGTTCAGCCAAGAAGTTAGCTCATGCATCTCCTCAGATACAAGGTGGAGGAACTCCAGAGGACTAAGAACCAGGAGATTCCTATCCCAGATCTTCCACTGACTCTTGCTGTGGCTCTGGATATGTCATTTGACTGTTCTCTGCCTCAGTTTTCCCATCTGTAAAATAGGGATAATGATTCTGACCAGCCTCGTGGGACAGTTATGAGAATTAATTGGTTAATGTTTGCAGAATTCGTAGATTTTAAGGCCTGAACGGAATCACTGTGGCCATCTAAGCTGACCTCCTGCACAACGCAGGCCACTGCACTTCGCTGTAGTCAATTCTTGCTTTGCAGATGAAAAGTGCTGTGGACGTGCACTCTGTGTTTGGCTTCAGACTGTACTGCCTGAGCTTGTGGCTTTAGGTTGTAAATTTGTTGGTGTGTTCTTCTGCAGTCCGCTGTATTTTTACTATGGATCACCCACAATACCAGAGCTCTGTGCTCTTATGGCTCTGTAAATAACGTTCATATGGCTAGCTTGTAACGGGGTGCTCTGTCCATGCAGGGAAGTAAAAGTCTCCCTTACACCGCTGGTTGGGTTACCCACACCGTAGAGCTGGGCTTACAGGAGTAAGATGTGCAGAGCAAGTGGGCGAGGAGGAACAAAATGGGTGAACACTTGGTTTCTTCCCCTTCCAATGTGCCAGCTGACAAACTAACACAAGGGATATTGTAATTTGCTGCTGAGAACCTGCCGAAAAGTCCTGTTATTTATTAATTTCTATTGGACTTTCCACACAGGTTCTTTGTGTGTATTAAAAAAAATGCACTGTAAAACAAACTGATGAAAGACCAAGCTATCAGTGGCTCTCTCCATCCTTAACACATCCACAAGGTAGGTCAAGGAGCACAGCCCCCATTTTAAGGTGAGGAAACTGAGGCACGGAGCAGTGACGTAATTTACCCACGGCCATGTGTTGAGTCAGCGGCAGTAGGGCTGCTGTGGAAACAACAGGGATAATCATGATTTGAGTTAAGGATGATATTCACCCCTGTGCAGATTTCCAGGACAAGACCTATGTGTCACTTAGATCCATATAGGCCCTAAAGTGGGATGTAAGTGGTGCTTAGGTAGTGCTGGCCTTCTGCCCGGGGCGAATTTCACCATCAGAGCCGAGACTCGGCTTTTTTTGATCATGAATGTTCTGCCTTTTTGTGAGTTTATGTTTTATACAATTTCTCTTCATGGAGCCTGATATAACTCATCAGAGAGAACAGGAGGACTTGTGGCACCTTAGAGACTAACCAATTTATTTGAGCATAAGCTTTCGTGAGCTACAGCTCACTTCATCAGAGAGACAAGCTGGGTGAGGTAATACCTCTTATGGGACCAACTCCAGCGGGTGAAAGAAATAAGCTATTGAGCTACACAGAGCGCTCCTTCAGGTCGAAAGCTCGTCTCTTTCACCAATAGAAGTTGGTCCCGTAAAAGGTATTACCTCACCCTCCTTGTCTCGCTAATATACTGGGACCAGCATGGCTACAACAACACGGCAAATAATTCATTCGAGTTTGACCATTTCCTTTTTCAAACCTGAGTCCAGATAAGCCCTCCTGGAGTCAGGGTGACTATTGAATATTGCCAGCTATTATACTTTTAAATCTGCCTTCGTTCAGCAATGCAGAATGTCTCCACATTCTTTACATCAGCAGCAGCCGCAGCTGCTTGATCAAGCACCACAGAACGCCATCTGCATAGCTGAGTTAACCGGTGCATCTTCTCCATTGTGGCTTCAGCCCATATCAGCCTCCAGCTGGGTCACAGTGGCAGCAGCTCCTGCTTTAGCTTAAACCCAGCTGGCGTCTTTTGCAAAATTATGTTGAGTGTGTGCCTCGGTGGCCATGAAGTGGCATAATCCCATTGACCTGATTGGGTCACCCAGAGTTACACCGCCTGACGGTCTGTCCTGTTTGAGTGAAGGGCCTTTGGATGCTTTCTGAAATGAGAGAAGGCTCCTCTACCATGCTTTCTACAGGTCACAGCTTCTTTTTCCTTTGTACCTTCCCCTGCCAGCTTCACAGACAAAATGGCAGAGTACGTGTTGCTCTTGCTTAGCCCTCTTAGAGAGCTAATTATGAGAAGTGTAGGAACTGCCAAGAATAATCTAATAACAGGAAGGCCAGCATACATCTGCTTGGGTAGGGTACACCACACACGTCGTGAAGGATGGAGCCAGGGGAGGTAATGAAGGCAATGGACAGGGAAGACTCAAAGCTGTGTTGTGCTGACAGACTGGCCTCTGATTCTCCCAAGGAGTGGCAACCCAGGGCTGTGCTGCTTGTCTCCACAACTCAATCCAACCTCCTGGGACCATGAGAGCTACTTTATCGCAGCGCTGTGTTGCATGACCATAGCTCTGCTGGCTGGTCCCCTCGCTCCTGGAATTAGATGTTACCTCCAGCTATACTCGCCACGCTGGGGTGTCTTGTCACATGGCGGCGCCCAGAATCCCCACCGCAGCTCATGGCAAGTTCTCTCGGTGTGAGTGTTCACGCGGACAGACCCATGGAGTTTACCTAGACACCCCTTGGAGAAATGAATAAACAAACCACCGACATGGAACCCAAACACGCTCTCGGTGTGGGGCCTTTGACGGAGCGTCAAAGGGCCTGGGAAGCCACAGGCCCACCGGTGGCGCCAGGCACAGCTCATCATGTTCATGCTCCGTCTTTGTGCCTCATGCTATTGAAGTCTAGAGGAGATGGAAATTTCCATCAAAGAAAGCCACTCATGGTCTGCTGCTGTAGGTTTTCGATAAAAGATGCAGTCTCTGTTTAAAAATAAAATTTGTAAGACAGGGGAAGACAGCAGCAGCTGCTACAGCAGCTCTAGACAGGGAACTCAGTTTATTCCAGGATGAATCCTGTTTTGCAGTAGCTTATAGGCATGATCTGGTGGTCTGGACACGGGATGGGATCAGGACCTCTAATCCTGTCTATCATCTTATGAATCTACCCAGCCATCCATTCAGATATCCTCCACCGCATTATGGGGCAAATGGCCTTTCAATGGGCTTAGTTTGCCCATGACAACCCTAGTCTGTACTCCACCTTGGAGCAACTGGCTATTCCAGGGGGTGGTTTATTGGCAAATCAGGACTGGAGCACAGTAAAGGGGATTCACCAGGCGGGCAGGAAGGAGGGGGTCTCTAGACTCAGAAGAGGCCTGTGATGGAAAAAATAGTGCTCAGGGAGGGAGAAGGGAATTGGAAAGACACTCTGAAGGAATACACTCCCAGCAGATGTAGACAGGTGAGATACAACTCTGAAGAAAAGATTGGTAACCCCCAGCTTTCAGGGATGGAGGGAGGGCGTGTATGACTGCTTTTGAGGAGGGATGAGTCAGAGTACAGAAGAACACGCTAGAGACTAAAGGAAAAGCCTGTTTGGGCTAGTTTATGCTGAGGATAAGGGAAACGGAGTCATGAAGCCCAGGCAGGACCCTGCACACATGGTACCAGCAGTGGGATGCCGGGACGCTGTGGTTCTGGCAGCAGAATCAACAGCAACTGATGTAGAAGCAGATAGGTCAGCAACCTGCTGCATGTTGAGGCAGCAGCAAGCCAGAGGTTTTTAGGACCTCCAGAGCTGGCGGACGCAGTTTTCAGGGGCAGCGTACTGAGACACAGGGGGTTATCGACGACTGGGGGTGGACGGAAGGAGAAACCCAGGAGGGCGAATGTCCACATGGGAGAACTAGCTGGGGCTCACCCCTAGGCTGTTTGGCTGGGGAGTTCATAAGGAAGGCAAAGGCAAGGGGGGCTCATTGGAGGAACCCCACCGCCTAAGAACAGGGGGATCCTCATCAGCAGAGGAGCCCATCACACCACAAGGAGTGTGTGGGTGGCTGAGAACGAGGAGGCACGCTCTAAGGAAGGGTTTGCTCTGGGGCAGGGGCGCATGAGAGGAAGGGTGGCGAGTTCCCAGGGGAAGCCTGCTGGGGAGGGTGGTAATGGAAAGGGATGGCTTGTGAGGGGTGGGCATGACACCACAGGGGGAACTTGAGGGGCTATAGGGAATACTATGCAGGTAGATAGAATGGCCCTAATCCCAAGTTAGCGAGGGCAGTGGTTGCAGCATGATGGCCCAAGAAGCCAGAGGTAGAGTCCTGAGGAGAAAGGGACAGGATGGGACTCTAGGGCCAGGGTCAGTGAAGAGAACATTCAGGGAAGGAAAAGAGGAGTCCTTAGATTTAAAGGGTAGTTAGGAAAGGAACGTCTGACCTGGCTGGGAGGGGCAGTTAGACGAAGGGATTCCCCTCCATCCCCCCAGTGCACTGAGGATACTCGGTTCTATGGAATCCCGAACCCCACCAGTACCGAGGGGGAAAGGCCCTACATTTTGTGCTCTGTTTTTACTGCTCTCCAGGTCTCCTGTTAATGTCTCAGCCCTGCATTCCTGCTGGCCTGAGGACATCTTGAAGTAGCAGGGATTAAGTAAATGAGTGTAAACATTACTCATCCTGTGCAGACAGAAAGACGAGGAACCTTGCAGATTGGCAGTCTAGACGACCAGGCGGGTGGGTGGCTGGGGGCAGGGAGAGAAACAGCAACTAACAAAGGGGGGGGGGCATTGAAGGGGGGACATCTTCAGAAAGCGAGAGGATGAATTACAGCTACAGTAGCTGCAATGTCACCCCCTCACTGTAATGTCATCCCCTCACTTTCTGCACCCCCTCCCTTCTCCCCAGCAGCCGTAGCCAGTCCTCACGGGGAGCAGATCTGTTTGAAGGCTTCCACTTCCAAACCCTCCAGGAGCTCTCATGGAGTTAATGAAGATCTGACTAGCCCTAGGTGTGGAGTTCCTGTGGCAGGGAATGATTTAAGCATTGGCAATGCTAGGACTCTCTAAGGAACACATGGCAGCTCTTAGTTGAAGACCTTCCCCATCAAGTACCCCTAGCTCTGGATGAATCTGATGTGCCAGAATTCCACTGATTACTCAATGGCTTGAAATTCTATCCCATGATTGTTGGACTGTTGGGGTAGGGTTACCAAGCCTCCAAGATTGTCCTGGAGTCTCCGGGCATTGAAGATTATGTCCTAGGACGACATGGGATGTCATGGCACTACTTCCAACCAAAATTGGCAACCTGAGCAGGTGGTGGAGAAAAGAGGTGTCAAATTCTGGATCTTAATCCAAATATTGCAGCTCTGGCCCGTTTTTGGATTGGATTGTGCAGTTACTACAAGTCCTAGGTGAAGGACAGTGCACAGCTGCCTCAGAGCAGACCAGAGACCAAATTGCAACAGGAAAGGTTGCAATTCAGTCCTTGATTCCTCCCTTGCTCCAGGCAGGAAGTAAACTATGCCATGCCTGAACCCGATACAAATTACTGGCCCCATGTACCAGTTCAGCTCTACTGGGCAGCCCATTGAGCAAACTCAGCCTTGGCTCCACCCACTTCTTGCCCGCTCATTCCTGCATTGGGGTAGGGGAGCAGGGGCTGCTCTGTTCTGCACAGACTGCTGGCATGGGTAGCTCACTCAGCGTTGTGCAGTCACTCATGGCCAAGCTCTCTCTCATCGATGTATCATGATCAGCGGAACTAGAGTCCGAGGGGACAGCCGGGGACTGGGGAAGGCAGGGAGTTAAGCAGGAAGCAACTGACGCCCATAGACAGAGCAGTCCATAGGGTTCAATGGAGTGCCACTTGTTCAACTTAACCAGCATCCAGCTTCACTTTTTCCAAATGAAACAGACTCAGGAAAGATCCCAAGACAAAGCAATGCCCTTGGCCAAATGAGAAGCTAATCCAGAGCTGAGGAAATCTATTTGAACCCCCTCAAAGGGTGGGGAGAGAGGGGCAAGGGGTCCAAGCCACGCCTAGCCCACAGCATTAGATGGTGAGCTCATTAGATGGTGAGCACCTTCCCTGCCCACAGCATTAGAAACAGACTCAATCATCTAGCTGGGTGGGCACGGGACGCAGGCTCCGGCAGGGTCTGTCCCTTCTTCAAGTCCCCTTTGCCATGACGCCGAGGTCTCTGTTATCTGAGGGGTGGGGGGAAGCAGGGTATAGGGAGGGGAGGGCTCTTGTGAAAGCACAGAAGCCCTTTCCTGCTGCAGCATGGCTCTCCTCCGGCCAGCTTTGGCAGGCTGCGCGCAGACAGAGCCGAGGCAGTGATGGAAACAGTCAGAAATACAACTTAAGCAATTTTCCGAAATGCGATGTACAAATAAACGCATTAGCCATCTTTTCCTCCGCGACCACAGAACCTGCTCCCAAAAGCAACACAGCCAGGCACTTATTATAGGCTTAATGAGCTGTCAAAAAAACCCACTATTCATCTTCGGCTACTTATTTTGTCCCTTGCCCCCCCACCCCCTTCTGAAGTCATAACTCACACCACCACAGAACCACACAGGCAGCCTACAGGCTCGTGGGCAGAGGCACAGGCCGACTTAAGTGCACATGCCTCTGAATAGCCATGTGCTGCCTTGTGGGCCTGGCTCTGACCCGATTTGACTCTGACCCCGGCTGCGTTAGCCCTAAATCTAGTTTGGGTTTGGCCTTTCAAGCCAGAAATTGTACAAAAGGGTTGATAGGGGCGTCATGATCCTTTCTCAGTTTATCAGACACTAATAATGGGAGAATGGTCACTTTGGATGAGCTATTACCAGCAGGATAGTGAGTTTGTGTGTGTGGTTTTTGGGAGGGGGGTGAGGGGGTGAGAGAACCTGGATTTGTGCAGGAAATGGCCCAACTTGATTGTCATGCACATTGTGTAAAGAGTTGTCACTTTGGATGGGCTATCACCAGCAGGAGAGTGAATTTGTGTGGGCGGGTGGAGGGTGAGAAAACCTGGATTTGTGCTGGAAATGGCCCAACCTGATGATCACTTTAGATAAGCTATTACCAGCAGGACAGTGGGGTGGGAGGAGGTATTGGTTCATATTCTCTGTGTATATATAAAGTCTGCTGCAGTTTCCACGGTATGCATCCGATGAAGTGAGCTGTAGCTCACGAAAGCTCATGCTCAAATAAATTGGTTAGTCTCTAAGGTGCCACAAGTACTCCTTTTCTTTTTGCGAATACAGACTAACACGGCTGTTACTCTGAAACCTTTCTCCCCTTAGTTAGTAAAAATCAGCCACTGATAGCACTTTTTCATGCAAAGATTCAAAGTGCGTCCCACAGATGGGTAAGTGTCGTTATTCCTATTTTAAAGATGGGGAAACTGAGGCACAGAGCAATGAAGTGTCTTGCTCAAGACTGCAAAACAAGTCAGTAGCAGAGCTGGGAACACAACCCCGGACTGCCACCTTCCCATACCAGCGTGCTCATAGCTAGACCACAATGCCTCCACCTGGCTAGATTTATTGCTAAGACGAAAGGGCGCTTTCCCTCCTAACCTCTGCATCTCACCATTACCGTTGGTGCTAAGCAATGTCTCATCTTCCATAACCTACTAGCCGGTATGGCACTGGGGCCATTCTACTCTGCTCCTGTGCCGGCAAGTCACAGTACCACCGAGTATTTGTGTGTGTAAGCACACGCTTGCTACTTGTGTTTTCTGTACTTTTTCCTTTATCAACAACTCCTGGATTGCCAATCCCAGTCTGTTCCCCAGCTCCAGATTCATTTTCCAAAATAAAATAAGCAGCCATAATAAAGCACACTCTACCCTGTCTCTTTGTCCCTTTATTGTGAGCTAAACTGCCAAGAGGCAGATCCTGAAAGTGCCTTTCCTTCCTCCAGCCTGGCGCCGTCTGCTCTATGCCTGAATTCTTTCCAGTCACAGAATGGTCTTTAGATTGCAGCTGAATGGCAAGTATTAGCAACATCATCTGCAAATGGGATATGGGATTTGGCCTACCCACTTTTCAAGAAGTTAACAGACCTGACTAGCTCCCGCAGCCCAGTTGCGGTGAGTCCTTATCTTTCTATCACCAAATACACTTCACGAACCACCTCTTATTATGATTTATTTGTATTACAGCAGCACCCAGTGCCCAGCTGTTAGCTCCTTAGAGCAGGAGCTATCTACAGAAGCCAAGTGGGGAGATTAATTGTAGATCTTTCGTTCCCTCTCTTTAATTTCTTTTTAAAAAGGAGAATGACAAAATGGATTTTATTTATTTTTGAGGTGGTATTTTTTTTCTTACTTCAAGGTGTACTAAAGGTTTTCGAAATGAAACAAACCAAATGCCTTGACAGAATTTGCACAATGGCAGAATTGAGAAAAAAAAATCTCTCCTCCATTGATCCTTTTCCCAGAATTTCATAGATGAAGACATTTTGAATAAAACCTTTTTGGAGGCTGAGGAAAGATAATTTACTCACTCCACTCCCAATATTGTTCTGTTTCATGCTCTGCGTGTCTTGCCAGGTGTCAGGCAGGACTAGAAGCTGAAATTCAGAAATACTACAGGAAAAGCTAATCTCCTAATATTTTGTTTTCCAAACAATTTTTGCCGTCTGGAGAAGTTCCGAGACACTTCAAATCAAAATTGTGTCTCCTATCCACAGCTGATCCCAAACTTGGACCTTTTTCCTGAACTTCACCCCCTGTTACAGCATTCCTGAGAGACTGAGTTGAGCTGCAAAATTTGTATTTTGAGCACACCAAATGTGTGTGTGTTGAGATCTGGAGTTTAGTGTGAGCCTATCTCTAACCTACAGGCTTATAAAGATGAGGGAACAAGCTGAAACCAATATTGACTGCTTGCTTTCCACAAAAAGTCTATTAAAAAGGAAAGTTGTTTGAAAACCACAAACTTTACGCAGAAGTTGGTCCTGCTCCATCGTCTCAGTCCACAGAGCTCAGGGCATCTTCAGACACTGTTGCTAATAGTGGGATCCAATTTATAAAGAGCTTCTAAGGAGACATCTCCCATTTCCTTGTGATTATCCCCTCCTAGCCCTTTGTAAATTAGATCCAGATATCCTTGGCAGATGCATGCTTGCTTCCCCTCTAGATGCTCTGGGTGTTGCATACTGAAACGGTGAGCTTGGTGCAAGTTTTATTGTTTGTTTTCCTTTTTGTGATAAACAAAAAGAGTTTGTTTATTATTAAGAAATCTTTGCACTTATATGGAATACATACAAGGATCTCAAAGCACTTCATATACATTGGCTAATGCTCACAAAATCCCTGTGAAGTAAACACATTTTTACCGCCATTTCACAGATAGCGGAAGGCCTGAAAATCTCACAGTCGTGTCTGCTTCAGCCCCCACTGACATCAAGGAGAATTTGGATCTAGCCCCAGGTTAGTGGCAGAGCTGGAATACAACCCTGCATACCTGCCTCTGAGCCCCTTTCCCTAACCATTAGACCTCATCCCCAGCTCTGCACCACCCTTTCCCTCCAGGACAATGACAAACCCTCTATTCTGTGGGAAGAGGCCGAATGCCAGGACTGCACTATTCTAGCTTTCAGGATAACAGGAGCCATGATGATATCCCAGCAGGGGCAGCTCTACCAATTTCGCCACCCCAAGCAGTCGCCGCCAAACTGCCGCCGCGGGACACGGAGATGCTGCCCCATTCTCAATGCCGCCCCAAGCAGCTGCTTGGAACGCTGGTGCCGGGAGCCGGCCCTGCATCCCCGGCTTGTCCATCACAACCTCAGACTGTTTTGGTTTAAAAACAACAACAAAAAAATAGTCCAGGCTACATTTTGCTGCCGACTCTGCCGGCTGAAAAGTCCCCCCTTAGCCAACACAGGCTAGAGTATAACCAAGATGCTTGGGCAGAATCCTCAGCAAGCGACTATCAGCCTGTGGGTTCAAGCTTCCCTGTTCAGGAGAAACACAGCAAACTAGGGACGGACAAACCTGCTCGGATGACATAAGAACTGGCCGGCACCTTGACCCACCACTCACATGGAGAGCTGGGCAAATATAGACAAAACTTATTCATGAAAATTTGCCCCTTTGCTGCTATTCACAACCCCTTTTACAGCAACCAGTACAAAGAGATCTTGATTGGAGCCTCAGGGTGCTATTGCAAACAAGAATTCTTAATAGCGAGACAAGGTGGATGGTGAATAGCTTTTCCTGGACCAACTTCGGCCACTGAGAGAGAGAAGCTTTCACACTTAGGCCTGAAAAAGAACTCTGTATAAGCTTGGAAAGCTTGTCTCCCTCTCGCCAGCAGAAGCTGGTCCAATAAAAGAAATTCCCTCACTCCAGGCTTGCCAACAGCAATTCCAGGCCCCACAGCCAGGGCCATCTCTGAGGCGGGGGTGGGAGAGCATGGCCCGGGGCAGAAGTGATGAGTCCGTCACTTCCGGGACCACCTGTCACTTCCGGGACCAATCATGCTGGCCTGCAAGGCCCCCAAAGCGCAGCACCTGGAGCGGTTACGTGTGCAGGGAGCCCAGCAGCCCGCCCAGGTGATTTCAAAGGGCCTGGGGCTCCCAGGCCCTTTTAAATTTCCTGGGCCCCTGGGCAATTGGCCCCTTTGGCCCCCTGTCGGCAGGTCTGCCGCACCCACCTTGTCTCTCTCATATCGTGTGACCAACAGGGATGCAGTAATTCTTAACAGCATTTCAGAGCTTCATACTCCAGCATTCAGAGTAACAGCCGTGTTAGTCTGTATTCGCAAAAAGAAAAGGAGTACTTGTGGCACCTAAGAGACTAACCAATTTATTTGAGCATAAGCTTTCGTGAGCTACAGCTCACTTCATCGGATGTATATATGTTGTCCCCAGTGTCCCTTCGTTTGCATTATTGATGGCGTGTCTCATTCACAGCTCATCAAGGAAACAACCCCTCATCTCTTCCCTGGGGGGATTCCCCATTCTGCAACATGCTGAGTGGGCTGGCCCTGATCCAGCCAAATACTGAAGCACGTGCTCACCTCTAAGCATGGGAGTAGGCCCCTAACGCCAGGCCATCATATGCTGACTCTGAACGGCTGCTGCATCCGTTCACTCCTGTGTTATCAAGAGAGGCCCTGGGTTGTATGTTTCCTGGTGTCGAAGGTTGCTTCATCAACATAAGACATTTCTGTGATATTTTGGATCTTTGAATATAAACCAAACCAAAAGACCTCCCTCCCCTTCCAGCATACCCACCCGCTTTGTTCTATAAACCAACATATTTCTGGAATCTCGGTTCTCGTAAGCAGGGCTGAGCTTCATGAATACCAGAGTTCCCAGTGTGGATTACAGAGAGCTCTATTCCGCACTTTCGGAAGGGGCCGGGCTCTAGCTAAGAGAGACTGCCCACTGAGCAGCCTAAAAGCTGGTGGCGTGGGATCTCAGCATTCCTGTGGTGGCATGAATTACGCCACTACTCCAGAAAGTGGTTTACAATGGATTAACCTGAATTTTAGGATGGGGGAGCTGAAGGGAGCACCAGAGGGATGTGATCTTTTAGTTTTGTATTTTTTTAAGCCAGGCATCATTATATTAATTATTATTATTATTTGTACTGTGGTAGCATCTAGCAGCCCAAGTCACAGACCACAGTTCCAGCATCCTACGGGCTGTACATATGCTGTTCACTTAGATTGTGAGATCGTTGGGTCTTGTTGGTCTATGTTTGTGCAGTACCCAGCCCCATGGGGTCCTGGTCCATGATTATGATCAAAACAATAATAACAACAACATTTGATATGACCAGAGCTGGAGCACCGTGATCTGTTTTATTTAAAATGAATATAATGCCAGCCTGTTTGAAATCCCAGAAGTGTGGGTGGAGCCCACTAGAGCAAAAAGGCCAGAGCTGAATTTGTGCCAGGACTAAGCCCCGGCAACTTGGCTTGGCAGTTCATAGCCCCAGCACCTCTGGACTTGCTACATTAGTTATGAATGTAATAAACTTGCACCTCTTTCATTACAAACTAAGCACTGCAAATGGCCCAGCCCCTGAAACACAGGTGGGGCCAGAGAGCCAGGAATGGACTAAACCCAGGGGATAACAAATGCTAAAACATGGACTTAGAATCATAGAATAGAATATTAGGGTTGGAAGAGACCTCAGGAGGTCATCTAGTCCAATACCCTGCTCAAAGCAGGACCAATCCTCAACTAAATCATCCTAGCAAGGGCTTTGTCAAGCCAGGCCTTAAAAACCTCTAAGGATGGAGATTCCACCATCTCCCTAGGTAACCCATTCCAGTTCTTCACCACCCTCCTAGTGAAATAGTGTTTCCTAATATCCAACCTAGACTTCCCGCACTGCAACATGAGACCATTACTCCTTGGTGCCAGCTTGACAGCCCTGGAGACTGAAATCCTTTTCTTATCCATGGAATAGGAACAATGTGGATGGGGCAGAGGGAGCTTCTCAGACATCTGACCCCCTGCCAGTGTGTCTCAGCCTTGATCTGCAGAGGCAACCACCCCCTGAGCATCTAGGATCTATTCGCTCTGGGGCTTCCCCACAGAGGGTAACAACAAAGGACTCAATAAGTGCAACTGTGCTGCTGATTATAATGCAATGCAGATATTTGTCCACGAGGAGCCTGTTCCCAGCTCATTTCACTCAGGCCAGGTGCCGTGTGTTGTTTCCTAGGTATTTGTCCATCTCCAACTACACTAGTAACTACACAGTGTAAAGGATCACCAAAAATTCACACCTGGGATTGGATAACTAATAACATCCCAAAGCACCAGCTCACCCCTTAGTAATTTGACAATAGCTGCTGCTCACGACAGAGCTCTGGGGGTACCCAGAGGTGGACTAGCAGGGGGTTGCAGGTCAGGACTAAATGTGCATGAGCAGAAATGCTCACCTACATTCTGCCTGGTTGCTGTCACTGCTATCAGTCCTTCAGTTCACAAGCCCCAATGTGAAAAAGGAAAACAAAATCTCTGAGATCATTTGAAAAACAAGTCCCACTGTCTGTCAAACCCAGGAGAAGCTTTTGGCGATTACATGAGAAACACATTGAGTAGTTCAGTTCATCTGCCACTGCTTCCCCTCCACCACACGCCCATTTCAGTTCATCCCAATCTTTCTATTCCTCTTCTGGTTCCAACTTTGAACTTAGCTACTTGGACAGAGGGAGCCTGGTGCAGAGAACTCACCACCCGCTGTCCAGACGTGTGGGATATTTGTGGATTTTGTACCCATATTTATTTAGCAAGGGACTCTGATAATTCTCCCTTTCCAGCAATGAAATATTTCCTGAAAGATGAGAGCTGCAAAGTATTCTCCACAAACCAGAGGACAAAGCCAAGTGGCTTCCTTCCAAATGCATCGCAGAGATGGTGACTGGCTGTCTCTGCGGAGGTCTAAAAGCACTGTACCCTCAACTCCTCCTTTCCCAACCAACGGCATTAACATTGAATGTTCATTTCATTTAATCCCCAGTGCTACTGGTTACCTAGTTAACTACTGGTTATTCACATGAAACTTCTGCCCAGTTGTATTGAGGCCAAGCAAACAGAACAAGCCCAGAGAGTTGTGTGTGCTGTGCATCATGGAGTAGGTGGGCAGTGTTTGCATGTTATAAATCATTCACTCTGCTTTATGCAAAGCTAAGATTCTGTCCTGTAATTTGTTCAATTATATAAGTAGCACCCTCCATTCTTGCCAAGTTGGCTGTTACAATGGGATTTCCATCAATGGAAAAAAACTAAGTTTATTCATAGATAGCACTCCTGGCAAATCACACCTAAGGCCCACTGAACTGAGCAGGGGTGAAAACCTACATTGCAGTATACAATGGAGAACACCAGAGGGTGCTAGAGTAGGGCAGAGAAAGACAAGATGGCAGGCAGTATGGCTTTTACGTTTGCCCAAATAAAGTCTTCGGTTTAATCTCTCTGATTGCTGCTGGTTGCTTTCGGTCCAAAGCTGAGTGCATCAGAACTCTGGGCTCTTGTATGTTACAGCCTCTTGCTAGCACCAGATGGAAGGGAAAGCAAAATATGGCTCATGGCCCATGCACCCACGGAGACCAACTCAGTCCTACCGCTCTCCTTGCTGGGTCACGCAGCTGAGATGTTCAGATTTCAGCAGCCAATCTGCAGGCCTGATTTGGGAGGGATGGATAAATTGTTCTCTATTAGGAAACAGATCCCAAACTAAACTAGGCGTTGGATCTTAGGCATGTCAACCTTGCCAGTAACCCTTAGATGAAAGAAATACCTGAGAGGAAATATTTATTTTAAAGCACATTCCAGGCGATCACATTTCTGGCAGCTTGACTCCAGCACTCTAGGAATCGAGAGTCTTGGGCCCAGGCCAAACATGACACTATCTCTGTGCGCTCTTAATCCGGCTTCACATGGATTTGCGGCTGGCCGCGGGCACTCTCCAGAGACTTGCCTCTCCTCGTACCTTTGACTCCTGTCACCTCAGCAGCGTCTGACATTCCAGATGAACTTTCCAGCGCTGGAGCTGGATTCACTGGCCATAAGACATTACAGTCTTCGGGAACCAAGGGAGGGAATGGGATCTAATGGTAGAGCAAGACATTGGGGATCAAGACTCCCAACTTCTGTTCCCAACTCTGACACTTATGATGGCATCAAATGTCTTGCTCTGGACAGACAACAATGGAAGAAATGGTCATCACTAGGCTCAGGAGGTGTCTAAAGCTAAAGCACTTGCTCGCTCCGTCACCTTGGGAGAGTCACATCTCTTCAACTAACTACGACACAGAGGTCAGCAAAATGGGACTGTACAATGTGGTCCCCTTGTGTCAGGGTGCAATGCTGCAAGGGGTCCTCACCCCCGACATTTCTGGGCAGCTGCCTCTCACCAGGTCTTCAGTCCTCCGGCCCAATCGCAAAATGTTCGGTCCCCTTCCAAGGTAAAACAGGATCCAACTGAAAATCCAAGCTAAACAGCCCAATAATAATTCTTGCACCCGTCTTAGGCTCCACTGAAGTGTTTTTACTGGCCCTCCCCTACAGGAGCGGAACCTAGTGCTCCTGGATTGAGCTTGCATGCTCCTCTCTCAGGGCTCGTAGGGGAACCCAGACCCACCCTCTACTCCAGCCCAGGGACCCTGGATTAAGCAGCTCAGGGCTTGTCTACACTTACAGCGCTGCAGCTCCACCAGAGTAGCTAGAGCACTTAGCGAAGACACTGTCTACACCGCGGGAGAGCTTCTCTCGCCTGCGTAGTTAATCTACCTCCCCCAGAGGCAGTAGCCATGTCGATGGGAGCAGCCCCCTCTACACAGCACCGTCTACACCGGGAGTTCGGTCGGTATAACAACATCGCTCAGGGGTGTGGATGGTCCCCTGAGCAATGTAGTTGTACCGACATACGTTTGTAGCGTAGACCAGGGCTAAGTCTGCTTCTTCAGATGTGCTGCTGTTTCTGTAGGCCACTGCCTGCCTCTTCTTGTGCTTAACAGCCTCCCTTTGGTGCTCCAGCCTCTGGCTCCTCCCTTCTCTGCTGAACTAATGAGTCTTCTGCCCTTCTTGGGTTTCACTGACCTGCTTTTCTGACCTTGCTCCCTGGGGGTTCGCCGGCCTGAAGGAGAGAGCCCTAACTTCTCTGCAGCCTCTGGCTCCACACTGCAGTCCCAGTTCTATTTAAGTAGTCCTTTCGGATTCCCTGCAGCTGGGGTCACAAATTATCATTAGGTTTACCATATCACCATCAGCTGGGGACTAATTCCCAGGCCCGGCTGAGCCTGGCTTGCCTTAAAGGGCCAGCCAACCTGCTACAGACTAAAATACACTGCCTAATAATTCATCATTATTTAATTATATTACAATATCAAGAGCCTAGAGGCCCTGGTCAAGATGATCACTGTCCCATTATGTTTCTCACTGTATAAACACATAGTAAGAGGCAGCCCCTGCTCTGGAGAGCTTACAATCTAAATAGACAAGGGAAGGGGAGAGGAAAAACAATCACCCTCTCTATTATATATTTTAAGTGCTTTAAGATCTTTAGATAAAAGTTGCTAAATACTTGCAAAATATTATGATTGGACATTGGCAGTTTGGCACCTCTCCTTAAAGAGAAACCGTCAAGATACAAATCACATATTTTTCATAAGCAAATTTCTTCATTATGTTATTCACAAATAGAATTGGTGGAAGAAATTTTTGTTTTCAATTTAGTTTGATGAAAACTGGCTCTTTTTCTAAACAAGCATTTCCAGGGGGTTATTTTCTAAATTTTCCATTGTTTCAATAAACGACGGAACTGAAAAGTGTGCAAGTTTTTGCTTTTTGCTGATAAAACAGATTTTTTTTTGAAGAAAGTGTTTTGTTTCTTTTAATTTTTTTTCCACAGAAATACTGTCCAGTTTCAGATCAGCTGTGCTCATAATACCATACCTTATTAAAGCTGAGACGTTTCATTTACATTTTCTTTTTCATGATGTCAGTTTGCTTCTTATGTTTGTTTTTTCTCTCTCATAAAGTAGGCAATGAAATAGACAGGATAGTTCCACTTCTGTGTAGGGTTCGTTTCACTTGCATTGTTATTAATTATTTGTTTCATTTGTATTATAGTAGCACCCAGGGGTGCTGGAACAATTTGTATAGTGGGGATGCTGAGAGCCATTGACCAAACTGTAAATTCTTTACATAATGGAATCCACTTCAAGCCAGGGGCTGCAGCAGCTTCCCGAGCACCACTACGTCCAGCCCCTATGGTAGCACATAGATGTCGGCCTGAGATCAGAGCCTCATTGTGATGGGCAGTGTGGAACAAGTGTAAAGCTGTCTGTGCAGGAGAGAGAGCTTTACAGGTCTGAGACTGTGGAAAAAACTCCCATAAGAACTAATGACCATCACAAACCTCACCATCTTCCACTTCAAATGCAAGGTGCACTTCTCTGACCTGCCTTCTCCGATATAAACACATTAGCAGCATATACATATAAAAAAAAATTGCCCCAAGCAAAATCCTATCTAAACAAAACACACCATTGCACAGAATTCTCCCCCTGGAGATCAGAGAAAGAATGAACCGCAAGTGACAGATGTTAGTAATGCTACTTAATACAATCTTGGAAGGTGATCAGATTCTAGCAGGATGAGGCAATATAAGAACCTCTATAGAACAGACAGGAAATGTGTAGGCCCCTCGGAACCACCAAAACCCTGTAATACTTGAATTGCACAAACACGGGGGGAGTGTTTGTTTATTTTTGTTACTTAAAACTCCTTTGTGTTCAATATTTTCTAATGTTCTGCCACATGTATGAGCTCATTCTTAGAAAAACTAAATCAGAGGGTGTCAAATATAACTCAACAGTGTCCCTTTAAATAACGACATTAAAGTAAATAAATACGGGAACCATGCCACCATCTGAACTTAAAAAAAAAAAAAAAAGCTTACCAATGTTTTCCCTACCTTGGCTGCATTGCTTGCAGCAAACAAGGCCATAAAGCAATTTATTGGGCCGATACGCTGCCCACATCCTGTCAGGAGAAAGATTAAGCAGGAGTCCTATTTGTGACATGCGGAAACCTCATCTTGCTCGAACTCTCAGTGGCAAGGAGCTTTGTGTGCATTGGCAGGAGTCAGCGGAAGAAACAAACAACAGAAAGGTGAGCACTGCCTCCCCGCCTGAAATCATTATTTCTCCTTGGCATGGGTACAATATTTAACTATTCAAATGTATAACAATGTCCCACCGCCAATGAAAATAGTACCTCTGGGTTAGCAGGAGAAGCCCACAGGTCAAATGTGGCTCAAAGAGCTCTAACAGAGCACTCACTGGGAGGAAAGCTCCTCTTGTGGTTACGGCACTGGAGTGGGACACAAACCCTAGAGTCAGTTCTTGACTTTTCCACAGACTGGCTGTGTGACCTTGGGCCTATCACTTGATCACTCTGTGCCCCAATTGCCCATCTGTAAAATGGGAATCATGGCACTCCCCGGCCACATCAGGGTGTTGTAAGAGTAGAACCCACTTGAGTGAGGCCCAGATGTGAAGGTGATGGGGGCCATCTAGGTACCGAGCTAGACAGACAGCCTCATTTCCAACATGGCAGGTGCAGTCTACTGAGACTGCAGGTCCCAGCATGCCATGCATCATCTGGATCTGAGAAGCCTCAGAATTGCAACCCAGCATTGGACACAACTCGGTATTTCTGGCTGAGTTTCACTGTGAGTTTGTTTCTCCCGGGGGGGGGGGGAACTGACACAAAATGAAGGTAAAAACTGTTATTGTAAGCTCCTGTGGACTTGAGATCTGCAGAAGACTCGAGTGAGCCACAAACATTTAATGCTGGCAGTGACCTTCCTTCTGTCTTCCCATTTATATTAAACCAATCCACTCATTACTAACCAGGGCTTGTGCTCATCCCATCCCTCCTCAGACCAAGCTGTGAATGAGTGGGCGAGTGACTGTATCTGTGTAAGATTGCAGGATTATCAGGGTCTGTGTGTGTCATTCTAAAGCCTAGAATGTCTGCTGAGTCTGTGTGAAGCGATGGAAACAGCTACAAACATGGCTATGAGCTCGTTTTGTTTAGACTATCACCAGGTTCAGCGATCACTGGGATTCACAGCCTGTTACTATCCAGTTTTACAGTTGTCAGCCGTTTTGACTTTATGAATTACATCGGCGCAGCATACAGCTACAGTAAGGGACGCACTGATGCCGTGCTAAGAGCCCTGGACCATTGTGATATCAGAGGTAACTCAACCAATCAACACCCATACGCTACAGCTAATTTGCATGCAACAGTTTCATTGGTTGTACGAGGGAGACTCCACAGATGGTGGATTATTTGCTCCAATCGCCACGCCCTGCAGCAGCTGTAAATGATGAGTTTACAATAATAATGCCTAGCTCTGTTCAGCCGTAGATCTCACAGCATTTTACAAAGGCATGTCAACACCATTAGCTCCATTTTAAAGATGGGGAAACTGAGGCACAGAGGGGTGTTGCGACCCTGCAGCACAATGGCAAAGCCAGGAATCCAGGTCTCCTGAGTCCCAGTCCAGTGCTCTATCCACAAGGTCATCCTCAGGGCCGGCTCTAGGTTTTTTGCCGCCCCAAGGCAAAAAATTGGCCACCCGAAGCTCCGACAACACAACTGCTCAAGCATCAAAGGGTGGCCAGAACGCTGCCCCTGGAATTGCGCTGTCCCAAGCACGTGCTTGCTTTGCTGGTGCCTGGAGCCGGTCCTGGTCATCCTCCTGCTACGTTTTGCCACATAGCCCCTAAGGGTATGTTTTAATAGGGAAAAAATGATAGCCGTTCAGAGACCAACTCCAGGCCAAATCCCCGTGGCGTCTGAGTGGTTATCGCCAGGGGAAATGTTCTAAGCTTTAAAACTTTTTTTTCCTTTTCTTTGAATATTAAACCTTCTGTCAACGAAAACAGCGTAAAATTAAACCGCAGCAGAGAAGCGTTAAACTGCTAAAGCTGATAAATCTGCCAGGTATCAATTTGTGAAATTCACAGAGCGTTTGAAGTGTTTCCAATACGTTGCAGGATTTGTTTAGTCCCGTGGGGCAAAGGAGAGATCTGATGCTGCTTATATCAGAACTCTGATATAAGGGCAGAGGGAAGGATGAGATACAGTAAAAAGATCATAGCACACACTCTACTGGGAAGAGACATAGGCCAGGTGAGTCAGAGATTTGCACACACTGGTTTTTTTGAGCATGTGCACCCCTAATTTGCACACACATGTGCAGACAGGTCATTTGAAGCACACATCTCAGCCATGCACAAAAGGGCAGACACACTTTTGCCTGCTCGGGGCATGTTTTCCCTCTTGCTTATGTTTTACACAGACGGAAGCCAGTGAATTCAAAGGAGCTCCTCTCTCAATTTATTCGGCTGTGTGACAAGCATCAGGAAGAAGCTTCTTAAAATGTAGGCCCTCTCTGCATGACTGTCTCCAATGGGGATGGTGAAAATGAGTCTGAAAAGGCTGTTAATGCCCCAGAGTCTCTTCCTACCCGAACTCTCCTAATATCTTTACTCGTTTTTAGAAACAATCCCTTTTGAAGACTCTGACACGTTCAGCTACACTTTGTCTTATTGTTCTGGAGACCTATGCACTCCAGCGTGCAGGAAATGGAAAGTTTCTGTTTGTGGTATTAGCTATTATCTGTAGTGCCAAGAAGCCCCAGTGACAAACTGGTGCCATACAAACACAGAACAAAAAAATGGTCCCTGCCGGGTATTTCCAGCTGGAGCGGAAAGGAGAAATACTGGAAATCTTGCAGGGAAGCCTCTTCTTGAGATAATTGTAGCCCAGTTTTACACACTCACCAGGTGCTAGTTCAGAGAAGCAGCCACGTTTCTGGGGTGCTTCTCTAAGCCCCAAACGTTTTGCAGTTCTCCCATTTCTAGCTCCAAAGCTCAGCTCCTTTGGACCCATTTGGCCTGGGAGAAGAGAGCTCCACCTCTCTCCATCCTGGATGTGGGAGCAGCCATCTGCCAGGGCGTTAGACCCAAGCATCTGCAAAGTGCTACAAGCAGATAGACTTGGATTGCCGAGGGAGCAGGTTTGCTTTGTAGTTATGCCAGTGCTGGCTCTCAGAGCTCAGTTCATGAGCAGCGAGTTGGCTGGAACCTCATAGGCCCGGGTTCATTAACTTGTGCCTCTACAGGCAAATTCAGTCTGCCCAGGTGCTTGTTAGCTCAGCAGCCATAATTAAAACCACCTGTGCGAAGTGTGGGCAAGGCCAGGATGACACATTCCCTCGGGGGCACTGCAGGGGACACAGATTTGGGGAAGTCCAGGTTCTGCCTCTGAGCCCTAAGCAGGGGAAGGTACTTTAATATTCTCTCTGCTCTAAGGACATGCAGCCCGAGAAGACAGATTCATCACCTTCGGATGCTGATATTTGTCTTGGTCCCCTCTTCCCTAAGGTGATTTCCCCACCCTAGGTAAAGGGATGCTCCATGCCTGTCTGAAGCAGCCATACAAAAAATAAACACATGCAACAACAAACCATGGGCTGTTTCAAGAAATGTGCATATGGCTACCAGCATCAGGCCTCTACGGCTTCGCTGGCTGGGGCCCAAAATTGTGGGACTTACCACTAGTAAGACAGGAACATACCAAGGGGCTGGGCAAGGAAGGAAGGTCAGATACAGATCTGTAGGCTGTGTCTTCTAAGTACATTTCTTGGGGCCTTGCTGGTGCTGGAGCATGTGATGGGGGTGTGGTTCAAGGGAGCAGGCTGGCAGACATGGATTCTCTTCCCAGCTTTCCCACTGACCGGCTGTGTCATCTGGAGCGAGTCACTTTGCCCCTGTGACTCCCCTCCCCATCCTTTGTTTCTGCGGTACGAAGTTCAGGGAAGTCACTGTCTCTCGTTATGGGGTAGGACATGCACAAGGCCCTGATCCAGATTGCAGCCTCCAGGTGTTCCTGCAAGATCAATAATAATGAAAGCAAAGCCCGAAACTCAAAGCATATTTCCCAGTCGTGGACCCTACGTGAACCAGAACCAACACCAAAGAGAAGGGATGAACCCTGCTTCGCCCGGCAACACATGAACTCAAACTGCTGGAACAGCTGAGGACTGGGAAGGTATCAATCCTCAGCTCAGTGAGGTACCAGTCCTCAGCTCAGTGGTTTGCACTGGAGCATCCGACTTGAAGTGTGTGAGCAATTTACTCAAGCTCTGGCCACGTAGCCACAGTAGCTGGATGTTAAAAATGATCAACAGCAAAATAGTTAATCATGATAGTTAAACCGCCATGGTTATGTGTCAGCGCCAATGCCCCATTGAGGGGAATGGGGACACTTCACACCTCTCCTGGAAGCAGGGTCAGATTTAGGGGCAGGCAAGCCAGGTGACTGCCTCGGGTGCCGGACTTGGGAGGTGCCGTAAGGTATTCAAAAGTTTAACCAATGGAGTGGGGGAGGGGCGCTGCAAACACTCCTCACCTGGGGCGCCATTCAGTCTAGGGCCAGCCCTGCCTGGAAGTGTCATTTCAGGCAGACTATCACCAGATTGAGGAAGACTAGGTCTACACGTAAACCAGTTCAACAGCCCAGCTGCAGGGCTTGTGTGTGGCCACTCACTACCCCAACAGGAGGGGCTCTCCCCACCCTGGAGCGAACCCACCTCTCCAACGCAATTCTTCCATCGCCAGAGCACTGTCTACACCAGGGATTAGGTCATTTTAACGACATCACTCGGGGGGGTGGATTTTTCACACCCCTGAGCAACGTAGCTGGGTCAACTGAACTTTTTAGTGTAGACCTGGCCTAAAACAGCGCTGCCCTGGGTCCCAGTCAGAACGGTTTCCTTCGCTCCTTAGGGCAGGTGCCTTCTTTTTGTTCTGTGTTTTGTTCTGTCTGGTCCATGACTAGGTCTCCTGTGCGCCATGATGATGCAAACAATAAATAATAACAAATACAAGGGCTAGAAATGTAATATATTTTTTAAACGAAATCTTCAATTCTGCGGAAACGGAGGGGAAGAAGTGTCGGTGCCATACACCACGCAGTCTCTGCGCCATTTGATCCTTGACTGCCATCATCACCAGCCCAGAGGCCTTCCTTCGACGGCTTACCGTGGGCATTTCACTGAACGGCTCAGATCCCATGGAAGCCTGAGCAGAGCGATAAAACCGAACGAGGGCTGTGTTTGTTTCTCCAATAAGTTACACACGGCGGGAGAGGCACTGCCAGACCACACAGTTCTGTTAGTCAGGTATTTTTTAAAGAGGGAGACAACTTCATTTTTGTTTCTTTAGTGCATAAATACAGCCCGTGGGTGGTCTCCAAAGGAACATGCGCGCCTGTTCTCTAACATCTCCTGCTTTCTTTGGACCCGCTGTCAAGCAATGCTAATACCTGCTGGTAGTGTATTTAATGTATTTATGCAGGCAAAACAAAAAACAAAACCCCTGCTCCACATAGAATGACATGAAGGGCCTCAGCTTTCAAGGGATACCAACCCAGGATCTCTTCTTGTTGTTGTTTTTGCGGCCACATATATTTGTGCCAGCAGTTCTGGGCCGGCAGTTCAATGTGCAGGCATCAGCACTAGCTTTGAAATCGCCAGCTAGCTGATTGGTGAGCCGTGAAGACAGCCTATGCTTTAATGCCAGTGTTGGCCGCAGCAGTTAATCGTGGGTGCAAACGTGTGGGGACAACTGAAAGTCAGACTCTTTTGGGTTTTGTACTGGAAAGCAGCAAGAGCAAGGGCATGCAATGCTACGCATCCTGATCTCAGATGTTGCATCTGTGTAAGAACCATCCTCGCGATCATCATCAGTGATTGAGCTGAGGATCCGCAGAGCTAAGAGCATGACCCTCTACTGCTTGAAATAAAAGACTGAGGGTTTGATGCTACATCCCTTGAAATTAATGGGAAGACTCCCATTGACTTCATCTGGCATTGGAGTGGGTCCTCAGACCCCTAGCAAGGAGCCCTAACAGACTCATAGCTTCTGTGGATCGGACAGAGAGAGGGAGACACGTAATATACACTGAACAGCGGGTTACACCAAGGGCACTAGGATGCTGAAGGATAGCTCAGTGGTTAGGGCACTAGTCTATGACTTGGAACATCTTGGTTCAAGTCCCTACTCTGCCACAGAGTCCCTGTGTGACCTCGGGCAAGTCACTTAGCCTATCTCGGCCTCAGTTCCCCCTTCTGTTACTGGAGAGAATAGCAGAAGCGTTGTGGGGACAAGTTGTGAGGCACTCAGATACCATGGTGATGGGGGCCATGCAAGCAACTAATGCTACGTCTACACTTACAGTGGCGTCTAGAATACAGGCACTACGTGTGTAGCGACGTGCCGCAGTGAAAGGCTCCGTCAGTGGGGAAAGGCTCTGGTGAGGGGGAAGGCAGCAGGACATTACATGGCTAATTTTAGCAGTGTAGACATGGGAGGCACTGCTTGGCCCATAGAGAGCATGTGTAGGGTATATACCTGGGGGTTCAGGCGCAGGGCATTGTACTCACCTAAGCTGGGCCATGGCTATTTATACCCATGGTAGGTGGGCATGCAGTGTCTGTACTCCATGTGTTGCTGTAAGTGTACATGTACCTTGAGGTAGCGTTTAGCACCCCAAATATACCTACGTTAGGCACTCAAATTTGAAAACTGGGCATGAGAAGAGGGAAAAAGTCATCATACACTCCCCTCCCCCACCCAGGGTCTTTTCCAAAGCCTGTTGGAGTTAATAGCAAGAAAGACTCCCACCGATTTCAGCAGTGTTTGACTCAGACCCTTCATCTCCATGGAGAAATCCACAAGTGTTCCTAAAACATCTGAGGCAGACCATCTGTAGATATAAGCATCTGAACATGAAATCACCTGGCTCAGCAGGAAATTAACAAGGAGAGGAGGAGGACTCAGGGAAGGACTTACCAGAAGTCTCTCCCTTTACAAGAGTAGTCACAAATGCTAATCTAAACTGGGCCTCTGTACCAAATTAAAACAACGAGGAGTTTGGTGGCACCTTAAAGACGAACAGATTTATCTCTCCATGCATCTGAAGAAGTGGGTTTTTTTACCCACGGAAGCGTATGCCCAAATAAATCTGTGAGTCTTTAAGGTGCCACCAAACTCCTCGTTGTTTTTGTGGATACAGGCTAACACAGCTACCCCTCTGATACTTTGTACCAATTTAATAGATCTTGGTTAACCAGACATTTCCCCTCCTCAGCTCCCCACCCCCTTTCTTGAGAAATCGTGTTAGTATGCGTGTTTCCACCTCATTCACATAACTTTCCTTCTAGCCCTACTGATCGCTGTTCTACTCCAATTTTCATCCTTAATGCAAAGCAGACCAGTCTCACGCTCCTTTCGGCGAGCTGATGGGATCACTCCCTCCTCCCATCTTTTAAACATAAAAACATGTGGCATAATCTTCCTTTCAGTCATGAAAAATACAATATAATCTTAAGTAAATATTAGCGTTCCACTTACGTAAATACAAACTGCAGTTGAGGGCTGGAGCGCTGAGCCTTATAAAACCCCCGGCTGAAAATATTTCTTTGGAAAGGACAGTAAAGGTCAGGAGTGAAAGATATTTTGATGTTTGCGATTAAATTAGGGGGAGAGTTGTGCTTGAGAACGCAAGGAATGAGCAAGAATTGCACCGTGAAGCGCTTGGGGAAAGTGAGACTGCTTTGAATGAAGCTTTCTTGTTTTGCTCCTGAATAAATTTCCCGGTGACTAGTGATCTGCCCCATTTGTTGTTGGCTACTGGGCATGATTATGTAACAAACCAAGATGGCCTGCCCCTTGGCACCATGATAATCGGTGGTGTGGAGATTGAACTCATGACCTTCAACACTTGTACAAATTGAACAAAGGGAGAACTCCTCTAGCTATGACAAAATAATAGGCTGTTATAGCTACATGGGCCAACCACCAGAGGGAGACATCATCACACACCCACTCAGCTAATGTAGTTACTAAATTAATATTACATTTGGTAGCCATTTGGGAGAAGAGCCTCTCTCAACAGCTAAGGTCACAAATGACAAGGAGTTGGGTGGTTTCTGAACATTTGTGTGGCTGAAAGCAAACCTGATCAAGCCCTGACTGAACACTGTTTGCTCTTCCCAGCTGGGAAGGTAATTCCCCATCGAGGCAGAGATGGGGCTGCTATAGCAAGGAGGAAACCTGGGCCTGATTTATGACTTGGGGTGCAGGTGGCATTAGACATGTATCAGGCATACTCAGGTATCTCCAATGCCTGGGCAATACTCAGAGCCATAGCTAGGCTATGTATTTTTGCTACACACCCACAGTATGATGTTCTTTGTCAAGTGTCCACCCATCCTATCTGGCACTTCTGGAAAGACAGTGTCACTCCTGGAGGTGAAGCCCTGTTTCTGGAACCAATGCCTACCATTAATGAGGGAGGCGTGCAGCTCATTGAAGAGGACAGGCACATAAGAGGAGGCGCATGCAAACAGAGGTGTACCCCTAACAGTGGCCAGGCAGAAAGGCTTGGGCACAAAATGCTACAGAGAAAGCACGCATGACTCATGAGGCATGACAATGGCGTGCGGTTGGCCAGCTTGAATCCTTCACATGGCAGTGGCTGGAAATGGTTCCCGCAGGTCCAGGGGAATGAGTGAGCGGCCTCAGTCCAGGTCCTAAGGGACAATCAAGCAACTGGAAACAAGCCTCGTGCCATTTGGAAGCTCCATCGGCAGGCTCAGCAACGAATCACCTCATCATGCCCCTGAGAGGCTCCCGTGGGTAGGTGTGCAGAGAGCTGGCTCTGCTGCACCTTACCTAGAAGGCTTCGTTCTCTGGTACCTTAAATCCAGTGCCTTTTATGAGAAGTAAGCTCATTTCAACTGATTACTTTAGGGTGGGTGTGAGCGGGTGCATAACACTGACAGGGACTGACTGTGCCCTGAGGCAGCCCTGCCAGTCATTCATGGTAGGGAGAAGGGCTATAAAACGCTGTGGTCAGCCATGGAGAAGCCCTGAGGAGGGAGTGGCTGGTGACTCGCCAACTCTGTAAAGAGTCCAGCGAACCCCGGGGCGAGCCCAGAAAGGAGAGAGGGATTTGGCTGCCTGGCTGGAAGCACTCCAGTAAAGCGAGCCCTGCAATCACTGACTTTTCCCCTTTGTGCAGACCCGGGAAGGGCTTGTTCTCTTCTGAGTTTGAACTTTTGCTTTTCCCCACCTGTAAACAAAGGGAGACGGCCTGCAAGGGTGGGGCCCACTTCCAGGGTTCAGAGGCTGGGGCCTGGGACCATGCTGTGTTGGTAACTGGGGCCTGGGCCCTGACACAGCTAGGGAGGCACCCCAGAAACGCTCTTTTTAGGTGGAATTTTCAAAAACATTTTAACGTGCTTTAGGAACACAAGTCCCTTTGGCTGCAAATGCGGCAAGTGCTGCTTTGGAAAATTCCATCCTTAATTAATTAATGTAAAATTCCCAGAGACTGTTAACCTGTTCAGCTCCTTTCAGACACCGGCAAACAACCCATTCACCCTCACACTTATATATATTTCACTCCAGATAAATGCAGCTGGTTTTTTATTAGTCTTTAAAACATGAGAGTCCTTCTACATTCAGCATCTGTCTGAATTTTTCTCCATTATTACTTTCTTCTAACATTAATTGCACAATCTTTCCTTTGTTTGGTGCCCTATTTTTCTCTCTCCTGCTCTGAGCCAGATTCCCATGGGTTTTACAACTACCACGCCTTTGATGCTGATGTTAACTGTAAGAGGGGAGCTTTGTCAAAACCGATTTCTGCTCATAGCTGGCATCAGAAAAAGAAAGTAAGTGTGTGTTTGATATCTCTGCTCTTAAGGGTGATGGTTAGCAGAAGTTCCTTGGGAGAAAGGACTATCTTTTTATTGTACAGTTGTACAGTGCCTAGCCCAAAGGGGCTCTAGTCTCAGGTAGGGACTCTAATGATTAATAATATGCACCAGAGTTGGGAATCTTCTGAGTCCCCCACCAGCTCTCAGAACTTTAAGGGTTGGAATAAAATGGAATCCTGATCTCCACCACCTGGCTTTATAAAACCGTACCCAAGCAAAACCAAAACTGTGGCTTCCTTGTGCATCTCCTGTTGCACATTGTACCATGTGCAAAAAGGATCAGGCTGCAGCATTCCCTGTGTGAGTTATTTCCCCAAAGCTCGGTTTGGTTAGCGGTTTTGATCTGGGGGCAATCTCCAGTTTAAATGCAGCTAAATTGTACCCAAGGCCTACAAGTAAGAGGAGAGTATTCAGCTCCCGGCTTCCCCTTCTTCCCCTCTAGCAGGAATGTGGCTTCAGCACAACATTGCTCAGTGGTGCACACCCAGGGAGGATATTACTAGCATCGGGAAGGACTTAAAGGCTTTGCTTTGCAAGGATTTGTGTGAATATCGCCTCTGGCATCAGTCTCCACCAAGATCACATCCCCTCCTATGAGTTTTGCTGGGGGTTGCAGGTTCAAACACCTCAGAGCAAAACTCAGGGAATGTCATGTGTTTATTCTGTTGCCGTAGTGCCTGGAGGAGCCCTAGTCCAGGGCCAGGTCCCCAGGCTGTACAAACACAGAACAAAAAGGCAGTCCCCGCCCCAGAGAGCTTGCAGTCTGAGTACTAAATGCATCAGGGGGGTTTGGAGACCAAAACTATGTGAAAGAGCCAATTTCACAGGGACTCTGAAGCAAACCCATAAATCCTCCCAGATTTGCTCGGGTTTGTGAACATTTCTTTGAACCTGGGCTGAATTTGGAGCTGGTTTTGGAGGAGGTTTTAGCAAACATTTTGCATGGCTTTGTTTAACACAAGGATTTCCATCAGCAATTGTGTTCCTCCGGTATTACCCAGCAGGGGATGTCAGAGAGCAAAATGACAGGTTTCAGAGCAGCAGCCGGGTTAGTCTGTATTCGCAAAAAGAAAAGGAGGACTTGTGGCACCTTAGAGACTAACCCATTTATTTGAGCATGAGCTTTCGTGAGCTTTATCACAGCCTGAACGTGGCTTTGACTCCCACTGCCCTGAGAGGTCTCCTCTCCCCTTTGCAGGGTAGTACAGCTAGAGCGTCTCTGTAAGATTTTTAAAAGAAAAGCGGGAATTGGGACCAAATCCTGGAAATATGGGCAAATGCCCAGACAGCGTGAGCCTCTGCATGGCCCCGGACAAACCGTGCAGAGTACCTGGTACAAGCAATTCTGATCACCAGGACACTGCAGCACACAGGAACTGCCGGAGTTACCACTGCAGGGGTGAGCCGCCGACATAGAAAAATGTCCCCGACAAACGTTATCCGTGACGTTTTTCACACTGGGACAAACCTGCTGCAAAGTTTTGAGCTTCCCGGCAGCCTCTATGCGTGGGCCCCTGTGCATCCGCACTGGCTTTTCAGCTGCCACAGCTAGCTAGCTAGCCAGCCAGCATGTGCCAAGGATGGCTTGGCAGCAGAGCACTAGCCCAGGCTTGCAAAAATTCTACTCACCCACTTCCCCAGGGTGAGCCACTTATTTGACAGGAAAGAAAATCTTTGTGGGTTTTCGGGAATTACTGCAATAAAGGGCGGGCTGGGAAATTTCGTAGCTGGGCTAGCAGATCTTCACAATGGGTCTGCTAGGCCGTGTAACCAGATCCTGAATTAACCACACCTCCCTGGGATCTGGATACACAATCCGTCAGCATTAGACTGGCACAGATCTCAGGGCCAGATGCACAATAACTCAGTGGCTTCTGGTCACTCATATAACATGTATGAGGATCTTTTTGCTGCTTCCACTTACTGTTTCACCTGTGGGCAGGTGATATACCCTGTGGGCAGGATATACCCTTTATTTGTACGCCTTTGGCGGCCTGACAAAAATAACGCCAGCTGCCACTGATGGCTGAAAGAGAGAATTTGTGAGCTAAACTCCTGGCTTTGCAGTGTAGCTTTGAAAGAGCCAACCTGCCCTAGACTCTGAGGCTCACATCACCCCGTCGAGCGCCTGCGAATGCCGGAGACTAACTACCTAAATCCAGGTTTCTCTGTGAAGTTCTCTCTCCTCTGTGGCTCTGATTCTGCTTGCAAGCGTGCAAAGCCCATTTTAACATTTTCCAGCCCGAGAGCTGTCGTCCAACTGGGGTGGGCAAACAAACGGCTTGTCACCGCCAAGTATGGACCAACCTTGGCTCCGGCAAGAAATTTCCAGCCGCGATGGAGCCAGACACATTTACATTCCTCTATTTGAAGTAAAACCCTAATCCTCTGGAAGATTTGCTGTCTGAGCGGGAGCTCTGCTCTAGGGTTTCCATCTGTCTGACAGCACGGGGCAGCAGTGGGCTTTCAAAGAAAGAAGGGGCTATGGGAAAAATAGGGTGGGGGCATACTACTACTTAGGGGGTTCTGTCGTGGAGGAGTCCAGAGTTCGCGGCAAACGCAGAGTCACTGCGCTCTAATGAATTGCGTTGTGTGCCCTTAGGCATTTTCACTCTGAACTAACTGCGGATTAAACTCCTGGTGTGTGAAAGCCTGTGCTTTCGTCTTCAAATTGCATTACAAACATTCCCTAATTAACCCTCACCATCTCCTCACTCTGAAGTGGGACAACATTATTATTATCCCCATTTGGCAGATGGGTAAACCGAGGCACAGGGAGACCGAGGGTCTTACCCCCAAATCAAACAGCAGTCAGAATTGGTGCCTGGCTTCATATCCCCTGTTTAGCTCATGCTGCCTAGATACACAGGAGTATTCCATATATTTCTGATGAGTCCAAAGAGAATTTACTCTCCCGGATGGTTTATCCCACATATGCTTTTTTTCAGAGGGTCGCTTCCAATTTTATCAAGGTGCAATTCACCGGGTGTTTATTACTCCTCTTTCTTCCCCATGGGTAATGGGGGACTCCTCCTAAAGAGGGGCTGGGTGCCTCTGGAAGTCAGAAGGGCTGTTCCAGGCCTACTGCAGCAGGAAAGGGTCCCGCACACCTGCGGAGAGTGGAGACATTTTGCTAGTGGACTCATGGGGAAATGGAAGGGTAAATCTAACAAGCCTTGCAGTGTCATTCACAGCTGTACAACATGAGTGCTCAGGATACTCCCCTCTGAGAGCAGTGGTGGATTTTGTTCTGTTTGTACAGCTCCAAGCACCACAGGGTCCTGAGCTACAACTGGGGGGTCCCTCCGTGCTACCACAATCCAGCTAATACATACTACTACTGCATGCCCTGTGCCCAAGGGGACACGGTGACAGAATGTAAAAGGCAGCAGAGAACCTAGCCCAAAGGGTTTATTAAGGTCCCACCATAAGCACACTGGGCCTTCTTTTAGCCTAAGCCCGAAGTGAAGGGACAATGCACAACCTGCCTCAGCCAAAACAAAGGCCTAACAGGTTAGACTAATACTCTTTAAGGTCAGAAGGGACCATTATGATCATCTAGTCTGACCTCCTGCACAATGCAAGCCACAGACTCTCACCCACCCACTCCTGCAATAAACCTCTCACCTATGTCTGAGCTATTGAAGTCCTCACCTCTTCCTCTTATCTTGTACTGGGCAGTGGGGGTGGGAGGGAGGAGGGGAATTAACAAATTTCCCACAGCTGGTCCAGGCCCCGCTGCCCTCACAGCTAGCAACCATGCTCCTTCTTCCAGAATGAAGAGGGTTTAACCCCTTATCTGCCAAAGTCTGGGCCTGGTCCATTTACGTACATAGATGTCCTGTTATTTATACGTGTATTACAATTGTGGCGAGAGGCTGCAGCATGATAGGGGCCTTCATTATGCTAGTACTCCATATACCCATAAGAGTGAGACAGCCCCTGCCCCAAAGAACTTACACTATAAATAGACAAGACAGACACAGTGACTTGCAAAAAATAACTTACTGGCAGAGTTGGGATTAGAACTCAGGTCTTTTGAGTCCATGCCTTCGCCACCTAGTTATGCTAGCACCCAGACCTGCTCCAGCAAGGCAGAGTTTGGGTTTAGGTCAGGAGGAAGCTCAGGTTAAGGGTTCAGGTACGAAGTTGTGTCACAGATTGGCATTCAGCAGCAATGAATGCGATGTACTGGTTGCAAGAGATTTCAGGCACCTTGATCTGCAATCCTCATACAATCTCAGCTACGTCCCAGTGCCAGTAGCAAGGCTCTTTGGCAGGTGCCAGGCTGGCCCAGCTTCCAAACCAGATTCTGCTGTTCAGGAAAATTAAAAATTAAAAAGGGAGAGAGGAAAAAAAAAATCTTGACAACCACTTCCCTAGTTTGGCACCTCTACCTTTGAGGCACACCAGGCACAGAATGGCTGTCGGCACCAGCACTGGAGACAAACAGAAGGCCATGAAAGGAAACAGGTGCATTTTTAAAAAAAAAAACAACACCTGCAGAAAGAACAACCTACTGGTTCAAGTGAGTGCTGAATTTATAGCTGCGGATGCATGTTTGTTATTTTGAGCAGCCAAAGATCTGTTTGCAAGTCCAGCTGAGCCTATCTGGGTGAGGATTTCTAGGGTAAATTAGCACAGGGATGAGCCTCCAGTAAATGGGAGTGATGTGGAGCTGTTTTGCTCCTGCATGGCCGACCACACAGTCTCCTTTGAAGGAAGCGTTTGGGGTGGGGGTGGAAACTGCATCCTCCGCTTGGTTTTGCCTGAGATCGTTTTTAAAACTACTGCACTGAACCCTGCAGATGGTAAATCCTCCCTGTCTCCTCAGAAGAGAGATTATTAGGAGTAGCATTACAGTAGTGCCCCACTGAGGCCCAGTTCCCTTGGCTTTGGTACTGTACAAACAAATAGTAGGACAGTATCCTTGCCCCAAGGAGATTACAGTTTAAATAGACTATACAAGAAGTGAAAGTGACTTGCCCAAGCTTGCATAGCAAGGCAATAAATAAAACAGGAATAGAACCTGGGTCTTTGGAGTCCCAGACCAAGGCCCTAGACCACATTACCCCAAAGACATAATAAGAATGCTTTATCACGAATAAATTTAATCCACTTTGGAAGTGGCTTAAATTAATTCAGAATAAGGCACTCTTATTTCAGAATAAGAGTGTCCACACACAGGGTTAATCAGGAAGAGTTAACCCACTTTAAATTCACACTCTACCTTATTCCAGATTAACTTTCATGTGTGTAGACAAACCCAAACACAGCCACCACCATGCGGGGTCTCCCAAAGTCCAAGCGTGGACTAAAGCAGTCGCATCTACACTCCATACGCTCCTCTTGTGCTACATAAATAACAAGAATATCAAGGAATCGGTTGGGTGTTTTCCTGTCTCCTCTGCATTAGCCAAGTGCTACGTTGCCATTTTAAAGCACTGCACGTTTATGTGGGTTGTTCCCTGAAAGGGCTAAGAGTAAATTCCCGTATTTCATAGCTAAGTATGTAGTGGCTATTTGTGGGTCTAATAGCACTGACTTGAGCCAGGCGTCATGCTGGCAGGTGCTATGCAAGGTTCCTATGTGCAGAACTGCCAAAATGCCCGGTCTGCTGGCAGCCCCATGCCTGCACCTCTCTGAGGACCTCCAACACCCTCTACTATTTCAGGCATGGGCAGAGATTGCTGGTTGCACCAGATTGTGCCCAGCAGCTGAGATCAACAGGCTCATGTTGCTTTTAGCCAGAGCTATGTTTGAACCCAAGCCTCCAGGCATGAGTCTCGTTAATGGCGGGCCCCTCACTTCCTTATGGTCCAAGTTCTGGGGCTAAATGAACAGAGAACAGTCTGAGAACCTGTCAGTTGATGTCATTTTACTACTGAACTCTCATAAAGATCGCCTAGCGAGCCATAAATTAGTCCTGCTCTGGATTTCCTGTCAAGGGCTTGGACTTGCTGCCCCAGGCTCTCATTTCTTTCAGTCCAGACATTGTGAAACTCTGATTTTCCTGTTTTCTCCCTTGATCCCCTTAAAGGTCCTATGGCTGGCTCAGATCACCTGTGCATTTTCCAAGCCATACTTAGCCCACTCCACGACAGCTCGGCCTATGGGTATATTGCTGCAACGGGCTCTCTTCTAATGTCAGACCTCAACGCTCACACCTGTTGACATTTGCAGATGGCTCAATTGCCCTTTGCAGTAGGATTTGGGATCATCTGGTTGTAGGGGCAGAATAGAATAAAAAGGGGGAAACTACATTTGTGCCACAATCTGCCTCAGAAGCAAAGCACGGTTCTGCTGATGCTCTTTCGCACCAGGGAGCTCACCCACCAGCAGCCAAAGTAGCTGTGAAAAAGCAAAACAAAGAAATCTCTGAGACAAAGTTCACACATACAGTGCTGTGATTAACTCAAGCCCTGGCCAGCTGCAATTACATGTAGGTAATAGCACTATGCCTTCCCAATAGCCATCAAACCAGAGCAAGAATGTTTAACCAATTTCCTGCTATAAATACCCTGTCATGTTTGCAGATAAGAAATCCTTTTAGCAGAGCACCCCACTTAGGGCTGGTTTATTTCATGTAATCAGAGACTCTGGATTCCTTATTTGGTGTAACAGCTTTTCCCCTCCCCAGCAGATAGAAATGCAACACTACATCTGTTGGTATCTGGATTAAAGCCCTTCCTCATTGATCAGAAATTGGAACCTGTGAATTACTGGAGACCCCATGTAAAACAACCTGCAAATGTGGCTCCTAGGAGAGAGAGGGTTTAAGATGGTCATGTGCAAAATAGCCAGGATCTGGCTGCTAAACCTGCTTAATTATCCTACCCACCATAGAAACAATACCACTCGGGACTTCCTACCTATGCTTCTAGGCTGGCGATCGTGGCCACGGTTCAATTCAATGCAGGATTTGTGTGCATGCTTTGGCTCTGTGCCCCCCTCCCCGCCCCGCTAGATCCCTTGAGATTAGCACAGGGCTCAGGGGGTCCACAAGGTTTTAGAGTTGGATTTCCTACTTCTTCCAGGGTCGGGGGAGGTAAGCTGTAGTGGCACCAGAGAAAATACCAGGAAGCCTCAGGGTCTGATCCAAAGCCAATGGAAAAACTTGCATTGGCTTCAATGGGCTTGGTTCAGGGCCTCCGTGAGAAATGCCTTGCAGAGATTCCGTCTCATGATTCTCTCCTGAGGACTTCACCCACGGGAGGGTATAATCCAGGAGATTATGGCTAAGCTTGTCATTTCTAGCACATGGGTACAAATGGAGAGTCAGGGATGGAATAGATGTGCTGGGCCTGTGACCCATTCTCCAGCCCAACCAAGCTAGCTCCAGGCAGTGTAATCTCTCATCTACAGCTTTAAGTGCCTTGAGCCATGGGGCTTGCTCTGCTGTCCTTAGGAGACCATTCCACAATCTCATAGCTCCCCAACCCCACCCCCACCCGGCAATTCTCCTTGAAATGCTGCCTCAGTTGTCCTTGTTATCCCACCTTGCTGCCACCCTTGACAATTCCTCTGCCTCCATTGTGCCTGCTTTGACGTTTCTCTCCCTCTGCCATCGCTGCTAGCTAGACATGTTCTTTTAATTTCCCCCTCACAAATCAGTCCCTCCCTCCAGCCCCTTTTGATCCTTTTCATCGCCCTTCTCTCAACCCGCTCCGAGTCTGGGCCCTGCGTGACTCAGTGTTGGCAGGCCTCTCCAGGTTCCTACAAACACAAGGGTCAGCGCCTAGCTCTTGGCCCTTGGCACCCATGCCCGCTTTTGAAGTCCCGCCACAACCAGTCTCCAGGCTGAAATCCTTGCGTGCTCATTTGCATAACAAAGAGCTTCAAGGAAGAGATATTGGGAAAGAAAAGTGTTTCTTTGTAACAAATCCCCAAAGCATGTCAGAGCCGCCCTTCTCCCATCACAACTGAACTTTTCCATTTCCCCTCCCCAAAACCTTCCTTTGAAACCCTCACATTAAATAACGTACACACATTACCATGCTTGTGGTCAAGTATTAATCACGCCTGTTAGCGTCTCAGGCTCATAAATAACTTATGCCTCCAAATGCCCTCGTAGCATAGGCCTGTCCGGGTGAGCTGAAAAATACCACAAACCCCGACAGCTCTCTTGCTGAGGCTCAGATCGCTGGATATCAAATGCTCTTGAATAAATTAATGATTTAAGATTCAGATCTTGTAGCCTGTTAGGGGACTCGTTCTGGAGACAGGGACATTCCAGCGGCATTACAGCTAAGTGGTTAATAACCTGTGATTCGGTTGGTTACGATCTGGAGGGGGAAGGGGAAAAGACTAGTGAGCACTAGTGCCGTCATCATATAGCATCTGCTGGTGAACAGCCATTAGTACTCGGCCAGTTGAAAGGCTGCACAAATGGTTCAAGCTCCCTGCATTTTCCAATCACTTTAAGGCCAAGGGTTATGGGTTCATTTCAGACTCTAACTCGTGTTTCTAAGTCCTTCATTGTCATCTGAGTTGGGCCACCCCCAGGGCACAAGCACTGAAATCCAGCCCATCTTCTATCTCCTCTTCCTTCACTGGGTGAGGGAGTCATCTACCTACCTGAGATGGCCAGGACGTCTTGCCAGTGCCAGCCAGGCATAAATGCCCAATCAGGATGAATGTCCATTGGCACAGCTCCAGGATATGTTCCTGTTAAAGAACAGCAAGAAGAGATGGCTGGATGCCAACGGCTTGGAGGTACATCTGGCCGCTGCGTGGGCCAGTTGGCTCCCCCAGTCACAAATGCTGTTCTGTTCTAGTTTCTTGATGAGGAAGAAAGGCAGCTGTAGAATGGAGACCTTTCCACCCTGCCAGCTCTTTAACTCTTTCACACCCAGAGCTGCTCCCTGCCACCTCTAATGGTCAGTCCATTAGGACACACTCACAACCCTTTACATCCATTCAGACACCCGTGCCTATAACCCAAGAGCAACCACCTCTTAACGCTACCACACAGCTGTGTCGCCATCCTATAGACCTGTCTCCCATCCTCCAATGGTTTACTTACCTTTGTGTTGTACGTCTCCATTGCTATGATGCCTACAAAAAGCGGACCGTGGTTAGAGAGCTGGTGTACTGAGCCACTACATATCATGGTGTCATTGGTATTCCTGCACTCCACCCATCTGCCTGCGGCATCCACTTGTTGTCTTTTGTCTTGTATTTCAGTTGTAAGCTCTTTGGGGCAGGGACTGTCTTTTTGTTCATGGTTTGTACAGCGCCTGGCACAGTGGGGCCCTTATCCATGGCTGGAGCTCCTCGGTGCTACCACACTATACATGATTCATAATCAATATGGTATTGGGAAGAGATGGTTGGAATTTTTCTCACATTATTTATTGTGGAGAAAATGGCATGCTGCCTTTCAAAATCTGCTAAACAGAAAACAGAGCTGGCATTTTTCACACAATCATTTGCCTGGGTTTTGACCAGCTTTAGGATGGCATCTGCACTGAAGACAGGCCCAAACCCCAACACAGATCGTATCCACTTCATTGTGGCTGATCCTGTAAGGCAAACAGAACTTCACCCCTGAACTGGAAATTCTTTCAAGCAGAGATCATGGGAAGGGGTTGATTTTCAGATCTGTTGAGCATCTGCACCTCCCATTGGAGTAGATTCTCCCCTGTTCCCAGCGGGGATGTCAGAGAGACACTTCAGACCGTAACCCTCTGGGCAGACCTATGCGGCTCCTGGTATTAGCATGAGTTAGCAGCCATTGGCTGGCCCAGTAGACTTGTCCTGCCTCCGCGCAGAGAGCTTGGGGACTTCTCAAGGTTCCTCCAGCCCTACATTTCTATGATTCTACAATTTAGACAAAAAGGCTTTTTTAGGTCCAAAATGATCCTTTTCGGGGGGGGGGGGGGGTTCCCAATGAATCATTTTTCCCCAGTAAATATATCCAGTTAGAAACAGAAAACTTTTACTGAGGTTTTTTTTTAATGCCAAAAACAATTTTTGAAAACTAACAGCCCCAAAACAATACAAACCGAACCAAACCCCAATTTTCAGTATTGGTTCTTCTGTGAAAAGTTTTCAGTTTTTCAATAAAATATTTGTATGGGATATGTCATATTAAATAATAGTAAATAATAATAGTTGTTTAGGTTGATAATGGTAGCACCCAGATGCCTCAGCGAGGGTCAGGGTCCCCACTGTGCTAGGTGCATAAGACACACTGTAAGAGACAGTGACTGCCATGAAGAGCTTTCGATTTTAGTTTAAGTCTTTCATTGTTTGTTTATACTTTGTTTCACTTCCAGGTGCTCATGCACGAGCAAGATGCTTCAGTGTTTGAATCGCCAGCGTGTGGGGAAATGTTTAAATAATTTCATAAAACAAAACAACAACACCCACCCACAGAAAATAGAAATACAAATATATTCATGATTTTATTTCATCAGATTTTGTATAACGTCTATTTTTTCACTACCTGATTTCTGGGCCTAACCCTCCTGACTACATCACTTTAAGCCAGCTTCCTTGCAAGCTGGAATGTCACAAGACCCTTTAATGCATCAATATAAAATTGAATTGTATTGCTAAAGATGTGGTCTAGAGCCTTGGGAATATGCACTTCGGGTTGCCTCAGAGTTTTCACAATATTCATCCCATTTCATGGTTGCTGTCATGAGTGCTATTTTTTTTTTTATTCTTCGTAGTTGACAGGAGCCACTGATCACATAAATCAAACAGGATTTGTGCAAAAGTCACAGTGATGGCCCTTGTCATCCAGTATCCCTCTGAGGTCTGTAAGCAAATAGGTCTGAGAAGGTTCTCTCTGGCCACAAAACAAAACCTAATTAACTAAAACACCAAATTAATGAAATTCCAATGTTTTGTTTTTGCTGAGCAATTCTTCCCCTGCTCGGCTCCTTTCAAAACCAGATGCGAGGAGCATGAGAGCAGCTCATGGCCCACAAGTGCTCCCTGAGGTATCCTGCACCTCCTCTGGGCTTCTACAGCTCTGCAACCCCCTAGCCGGCTAAGGGTGGCATTATGATTATGTATTGTGTGTATCACAATAATGCCTGAGAACAGGGCTGCATTGTGCCAGGCACTGTGCAGCCATAGAGTATCATGATCACAATTGGACCCCAAGGGCTAAATCCACTGGTTTGCTAAGCAGATTGAGGCACAAAAATAATTGGTTATTTGCCCACCTGATACACAGGAAATCTGGGGCAGAATACAGAACAGAACAAATAATGTCCTGTCCCTCAATTTTTACCTGTCTTCTCAGTTTAGACTGTAAGCTCTTTGGGACAGGGACTGTTTTCCATTATGTGTTTACATAGCACCTTGCACAATGGGGCCCTGACAGGGCCGGATTTACACCTTACGCGCCCCTAGGCACAGCATCTTCAGTGTGTGTGTGTGTCCCCGCCTACATCTGACCTTTGTGTTGCACACAATTTTGAGAGGTAAGGCGCTCCAAGGACGCCGGCACCCCTAGGCATGCACCTACTGTGCCTAACTGGAAATCCGGCCCCGGGCCCTGATCTGTGCTGGGGCCTCTAAGCCCTGCTGGAATACAAGTGACAACAAAACCCTCACTGAATGCATCCGATGAAGTGAGCTGTAGCTCACGAAAGCTCATGCTCAAATAAATCTGCTAGTCTCTAAGGTGCCACGAGTCCTCCTTTTCGTTTTGCAGATACAGACTAACACGGCTGCTACTCTGAAACCTCACGGAGGTTAACTCTCTTGGGAGATTCTCCCGAGGGACAGAGAGCCCCAGTTCTGTGCATGGAAAGGAGCTTGCGCCTGTGGAACTGGCTTCTTTGGGCCATGCTCCCTTTTCACCCTGACCCCATTGCGGCCTCTCTGCCAAGCAGGGGTGAAAGTAACTTAAGGGACTTACCGGTATGCAGGGGGGCTGGGGTCCTGAGCAACCAGAAGGAGCGGGGCCTCGGCAGAAGGGGCGGGACTGGAGCCACACTTCCCCCAGCCAGCCCTTTAGCGTGGCCTGGCAGCAATTTAAAGGGCAGGGGGCTCCGGCAGCAATTTAAAGGGCCAGGGGGTCCTGGCCGCCGCTGCTACCCTGGGGCTCCGGTGGCAATTTAAAGGGCCCGGGGCTCCAGCTGCTGGCACGGTAGAGGCGGACGGAGCCCCGGGCCCTTTAAATCACCACCGGAGCCCTGGGGCTCCCAGCCTCCACCAGTATGGTCGGCTGTGTACCGGCTCTTACCAGTACATCTGACCGGACCGGCTTACTTTCACCTCTGCTGCCAAGGCTGCATAAAGTTCCAGTTGTGTGGAGCAGGAGTGGCTAGGATAGGGAAGCAGGCTGGGCTCCTCTGGATTCTCTCTCATAGACACATCGTCAGCCCAACGGTGGAGCTCATACAGATAAGATGGAAATCTCTAGACTGTCATATCAGAGAGTTGACTCTTCTCTATAAAAAGCCAGATCCTCAGTGAAAACTGGCATAGCCCCACTGACTTCAGCAGAGCTAGGGTGATTTGCACCAGCTGCGGATCTGGCCCATAGAATAGTTTTTATTTTGTAACCCTCCATCAAAGACCCAACTTATAGTAGCATAGAACCGGGTTGGCAGGGACCTCGGGAGGTCATCATGTCCAGCCCTCCAGCATTGTGGCAGGAACAAATACACCTAGACCATCCCTGACAGGTGTTTGAACAACCTGTTCTTAAAAACCTCTAATGATGGGGATTCTACCACCTCCCTTGCAAGCCTATTCCAGAGCTTAACTACCCTTAGAGTTAGAAAGGTTTCAGAGGAACAGCCGTGTTAGTCTGTATTCGCAAAAAGAAAAGGAGTACTTGTGGCACCTTAGAGACTAACCAGTTTATTTGAGCATGAGCTTTCGTGAGCTACAGCTCACTTCATCAGATGTTTACCGTGGAAACTGCAGCAGACTTTATATACACACAGAAATCATGAAACAATACCTCCTCCCACCCCACTGTCCTGCTGGTAATAGCTTATCTAAAGTGATCAACAGGTGGGCCATTTCCAGCACAAATCCAGGTTTTCTCACCCTCCACCCCCCACACAAATTCACTCTCCTGCTGGTGCTAGCCCATCCAAAGTGACAACTCTTTACATAATCAAGTCGGGCTATTTCCTGCATAGATCAAGGTTTTCTCACATCCCCCCCACCCCCATACACACACAAACTCACTCTCCTGCTGGTAAAAAGAAAAGGAGTACTTGTGGCACCTTAGAGACTAACCAATTTATTTGAGCATGAGCTTTCGTGAGCTACAGCTCACTTCATCAGATGTTTACCGTGGAAACTGCAGCAGACTTTATATACACACAGAAATCATGAAACAATACCTCCTCCCACCCCACTGTCCTGCTGGTAATAGCTCATCTAAACTGACCATTCTCCAGGTTTAAATCCAAGTTAAACCAGAACATCTGGGGGGGGGGGGTAGGAAAAAACAAGAGGAAACAGGCTACCTTGCATAATGACTTAGCCACTCCCAGTCTCTATTTAAGCCTAAATTAATAGTATCCAATTTGCAAATGAATTCCAATTCAGCAGTTTCTCGCTGGAGTCTGGATTTGAAGTTTTTTTGTTTTAAGATAGCGACCTTCATGTCTGTGATTGCGTGACCAGAGAGATTGAAGTGTTCTCCGACTGGTTTATGAATGTTATAATTCTTGACATCTGATTTGTGTCCATTTATTCTTTTACGTAGAGACTGTCCAGTTTGACCAATGTACATGGCAGAGGGGCATTGCTGGCACATGATGGCATAGATCACATTGGTGGATGTGCAGGTGAACGAGCCTCTGATAGTGTGGCTGATGTTATTAGGCCCTGTGATGGTGTCCCCTGAATAGATATGTGGGCACAATTGGCAACGGGCTTTGTTGCAAGGATAAGTTCCTGGGTTAGTGGTTCTGTTGTGTGGTATGTGGTTGTTGGTGAGTATTTGCTTCAGGTTGCGGGGCTGTCTGTAGGCAAGGACTGGCCTGTCTCCCAAGACTTGTGAGAGTGTTGGGTCATCCTTTAGGATAGGTTGTAGATCCTTAATAATGCGTTGGAGGGGTTTTAGTTGGGGGCTGAAGGTGACGGCTAGTGGCGTTCTGTTATTTTCTTTGTTAGGCCTGTCCTGTAGTAGGTAACTTCTGGGAACTCTTCTGGCTCTATCAATCTGTTTCTTTACTTCTGCAGGTGGGTATTGTAGTTGTAAGAAAGCTTGACAGAGATCTTGTAGGTGTTTGTCTCTGTCTGAGGGGTTGGAGCAAATGCGGTTGTATCGCAGAGCTTGGCTGTAGACGATGGATCGTGTGGTGTGGTCAGGGTGAAAGCTGGAGGCATGCAGGTAGGAATAGCGGTCAGTAGGTTTACGGTATAGGGTGGTGTTTATGTGGCCATTGTTTATTAGCACTGTAGTGTCCAGGAAGTGGATCTCTTGTGTGGACTGGACCAGGCTGAGGTTGGTGGTGGGATGGAAATTGTTGAAATCATGGTGGAATTCCTCAAGGGCTTCTTTTCCATGGGTCCAGATGATGAAGATGTCATCAATATAGCGCAAGTAGAGTAGGGGCTTTAGGGGACGAGAGCTGAGGAAGCGTTGTTCTAAATCAGCCATAAAAATGTTGGCATACTGTGGGGCCATGCGGGTACCCATAGCAGTGCCGCTGATCTGAAGGTATACATTGTCCCCAAATGTGAAATAGTTATGGGTAAGGACAAAGTCACAAAGTTCAGCCACCAGGTTAGCCGTGACATTATCGGGGATAGTGTTCTTGACTATCTTGACAACCACATACCACACAACAGAACCACTAACCCAGGAACTTATCCTTGCAACAAAGCCCGTTGCCAATTGTGCCCACATATCTATTCAGGGGACACCATCACAGGGCCTAATAACATCAGCCACACTATCAGAGGCTCGTTCACCTGCACATCCACCAATGTGATCTATGCCATCATGTGCCAGCAATGCCCCTCTGCCATGTACATTGGTCAAACTGGACAGTCTCTACGTAAAAGAATAAATGGACACAAATCAGATGTCAAGAATTATAACATTCATAAACCAGTCGGAGAACACTTCAATCTCTCTGGTCACGCAATCACAGACATGAAGGTCGCTATCTTAAAACAAAAAAACTTCAAATCCAGACTCCAGCGAGAAACTGCTGAATTGGAATTCATTTGCAAATTGGATACTATTAATTTAGGCTTAAATAGAGACTGGGAGTGGCTAAGTCATTATGCAAGGTAGCCTGTTTCCTCTTGTTTTTTCCTACCCCCCCCCCCCAGATGTTCTGGTTTAACTTGGATTTAAACCTGGAGAATGGTCAGTTTAGATGAGCTATTACCAGCAGGAGAGTGAGTTTGTGTGTGTATGGGGGTGGGGGGGATGTGAGAAAACCTTGATCTATGCAGGAAATAGCCCGACTTGATTATGTAAAGAGTTGTCACTTTGGATGGGCTAGCACCAGCAGGAGAGTGAATTTGTGTGGGGGGGTGGAGGGTGAGAAAACCTGGATTTGTGCTGGAAATGGCCCACCTGTTGATCACTTTAGATAAGCTATTACCAGCAGGACAGTGGGGTGGGAGGAGGTATTGTTTCATGATTTCTGTGTGTATATAAAGTCTGCTGCAGTTTCCACGGTAAACATCTGATGAAGTGAGCTGTAGCTCACGAAAGCTCATGCTCAAATAAACTGGTTAGTCTCTAAGGTGCCACAAGTACTCCTTTTCTTTTTTAGAGTTAGAAAGTTTTTCCTAATATCTTACCTCAATCTCCCTTGCTGCAGATTAAGCCCATTATCCCTTTCCAAAGCACCTTTTATGAATGAAAGGTTATAAATAATAAAAATAACAATAAAAAACAAAGCTGGGTGAAGAGTGGGGGAGGAGGAATACTTTGAAGGTTTAAAAAAAAAGGGTGTTGAAAAAAAATTACATAAACAATTTTGACGGCTCTTTTAAGGCATTTTCCAAAAGGCTGAAATGGGATTCGAGTGACAAGCCTCCGGATTCCTCCCAAATTCCTCAGCACGCTGTTGCAAATTAGGAATTTGCTGCCCAAACCACACTTGCTTAGCTGGCCCAGATCCCACTGCATTGACATTTTGATGTTCTTTCCTTTCAGTCCATTTAATTCCAGCCCTCCAGCCCCAGTTTTTACTCAGCACTGAATCATGGCTTCCCAATCCTGGGGTTTGACCCACTGGTTCTCTCATCAGTTGCGCCTAGAGGCCCCAACAAAGTTTGGGGGCCCATTGTTCTAGGTGCTGTACAGACATACAGTAGAAGCCAGTCCCTCCCTGATAGCTGTTATTGTTATTATTATGCCTAAAGACCAACTAGGGTTGGGCCCTATTTTACAGAAGAGATTAAGCAATTCGTCCAGTGCCCCATAAGAGCTCTGTGCCAGAGCTGAGAACCAAATCCAGTTCTCCTCAGTCCATTGCAGTCCATCTCGATCACCAGATCATCCTTCCTTTCCAAATACATATTGTGGGGGTCCACATGGTTACCAGTAGCCTGAGATGCTGAAAGCATGCAATAATGGAGTACCAATCTGTCCTCAGGGCACACTGCTAAGAAGCAGGGCATAAACCCAAACTGGTTGTGAGCTCTACACTTAGATGTCACCAACCAATGATCAAGTGTAAACTCCTCAGTTACCAGGAATTCACTTGCACATCTCCTCTTCATGGGGCGCTGAGGGGGGGAGGGAGGGGGGAGGCCAAGAGAGCAACCAACAAGGTATTTTGTCCTCTGATGTTCCACAATAGTTCCTCTGGTGTTGATGGGCCTTCTTTGTTGGGCAGGAGATAACACCTCCTGTTATTAACACTTGTTAATGCTTCGCTTCTGTCTGGTGATTTACAGTTACAGTGCATTTCCTTATAACACGGGATACAGATAGACATGAGATTAATGCCTGCAGAAATGTACAAGCATGTCATAAAGTCGAAACACGACACACGCATTTAGCATTTGAATATCTATTTTAACAGTACCAACGCATGGGAGCTAGACTGGGTCCGGCTATGCATTTGTCAGTGTTCACTTGAGCCCTTGGAGCTTTGGCATGAGCTGGCATCTGGTCTGCCAGCGTCACAAGGAGATAAATAGCACATGTCAGATTGATAGATCTCATTTGGGTTTGAATGAATGGTTTAGCCCGGGGCAGCACCCGCAACAGTTAATGAGTCTATCCTTTATTTAAAAAAACGAGAGAGAATATTTCCATGTGCTACATTCGGCATCCAAAATACAACATCTAACTGCAGTGCATGCAGTGTGTTGGGCCATCACAGTAGGCTCCTGTAGGGCTCTAATCAGAGATAGGTAAAGCCAAACTAACAAACTCCATGACTTTTCAACACACGTTGGCATCCTATCTTGGGCAGATTATTTCCTGCTAAAAGCAAAGTCATTCAGTTTGCAGAAAATCTGAAAATCCACATCTACCCATCCATCCATTGATCCAGCAGTGTAGTCAAGGGTTAACATGGGTGAACTGAATTTACTCACATCCCATTTAGTTTACCCTCTTCCTTTTTTACCACTACATCAATCTATTTATCTGTCTAGATTTTTATCCCTTGCCTATCACCATGAGGACTTCACAACATTTAAACAATCTATGAGCCAGACTCTGGGTATCTTTACTCACATTAAATACTATCTTACTCCACTGATGCCAATGATATACCACTCATGGGATAAGATGCTACTTAATGAGAGTAAATGTACCACAATCTGGCCCTGTGTGAATAGTCTATCATGACAGGGTCGGGCCAGATGGCTACAGGAGAGTAATAGAAGGCAGATATATTAGCCCCAGGTTAAATAGGTCCCTTTTCCCTGGGTAAGGTAACAGGGAAGGTTCCAGAACAATCAGGAACCTTCTGGAGACAATTAAGACAGACAGGCTGATTAGAACACCTGCAGCCAATCAAGAAGCTGCTAGAATCAATTAAGGCAGGCTAATCAGGGCACCTGGGTTTAAAAAGAAAAGGAGTACTTGTGGCACCTTAGAGACTAACCAATTTATAAGCTTTCGTGAGCTACAGCTTTAAAAAGGAGCTCACTTCAGTTTGTGGTGCGCGTGTAAGGAGCTGGGAGCAAGAGGTGCTAGGAGCTGAGAGGGAGAACGCAGACTGTTGGAGGACTGAGGAGTACAAGCATTATCAGAGACCAGGAGGAAGGACCTACGGTGAGGATAAAGAAGGTGTTGGGAGGAGCCCATGGGGAAGTAGCCCAGGGAGTTGTAGCTGTCACACAGCTGTTCCAGGAGGCACTCTAGACAGCTGCATTCCACAGGGCCCTGGGCTGGAACCCGGAGTAGAGGGCGGGCCTGGGTTCCCCCCAAACCTCTCAACTCCTGATCAGACAGAGGAGGAGTTGACCTGGACTGTGGGTTCACGAAAACGGCCAAACTGAGGACTACCGTGAAGCTCCAAGGCGAGCAAATCCGCCAATAAGTGCAAGACCCACCAAGGTAGAGGAGGAACTTTGTCACACTATGCAGAAACCCACTTCTCTCTCCTTGGCCAGGGATAAGTAGGATTCATCAGAACTGCTCTCTTCTTGCACTTCTCCTCTGGTCTGAAAGCAGGCAGGGCAGTTCTGCTGTTGTGTGAATGGCTGTATGAGCGAGGTGTGAAGGGTATGCGTGAGAGTGAGTGGGCGTGTCATGTGTATGTTCTGTTTCCCTTGTGAGGAGGAGACCACCGCCTCTACCTCTTGCATTCATGTATGTGTTTGGTCAATCACATGGCTCTTCACAGACTAGTTTCCGCACAGCACTTCTCCCCCTACCACTAGAGTGCAGGAATGGGGAGAGGCTCTCAAACTGTTATGCAAAACATTTATAGTCTTTCAGCCCCCATCTACCACCACACCCTCTTAGTTTGTTTACACTGCTACTGGATAGCCTTGATAATGGCTTCTCTTTAACATCAAGTACTGCCAGACAACATGGTTTGCAGAGCCCAGGCCTCTGCATTGTATTGAGCATCACATCTTTCTCATGCCTTCCCTTCCCCCTCCCCTCTCTGTCTCTCTCTCTCACACACACACAGAGGAATTGAGTATCCAAATCCTGTAGGCAGCCTAGATTAAGTGCCTAAATCATGTCTCTCACACCAGTGTAAATCAGGATCAGTTCCAATGAAGCCCATAGAATAAGAGTGGTGTAAAAGCATTTTAAGTTTCAGCAGTATCAGGCCCCAAGAGTTTACATTCCGAACTGCAGTGCCATATATGGCATTTTAGTTAATACCTATCACATTCTCCTATGCATGTGCATATTGCCCAGGAGGTATTAGTAATATAGCACTTTGCTGGGTGCAGCGTTGGTATAACCATGTTGGTCCCAGGATATTAGAGAGACAAGATGGGTGAGGTAATTAATATCTGTTATTGGACCAGCTTCTGTTGGTGAGAGAGACAAACTTGCAAGCTCCACACAGCTCTTCTTCAGGTCTGGGGATCATTTGCTGGGTGCCATTTGTAGCGGGAGGGTAAGTGGTTAAAAAATAAATTACATTCTTTACATTTAATGTTTACTCGACTGAACTTTGGCACCAGTGGCCTGTTGGCCAGTAGATGGAGCTAGGATCCTTCCAACCATTGGAAACAAGATTCAAGTGATTTTCTATAATCTCTTAGATTATAATTATGAGTTTCTATAATCTCTTAGCCTCTGTCTTCTCCTGTTTCAGGCGACATCCCCTACATACGCACAAAGCACTGGCTACAGAGTGCTAATGCAGAATTAAAGAGAGGCTGTGGCAGATTTTTCAGTACGGAGATGTTGGGGATGCAGATGTGGGTCTGATGCAGATGTGGTACAGAGAAATTATAGCTACGCTCCAGGAAACCTGCCTTTTGCCGCGCTCTCTCTCTCTCTCTTGAATGCATCCAATGAAGTGAGCTGTAGCTCACGAAAGCTTATGCGCAAATAAATTTGTTAGTCTCTAAGGTGCCACAAGTCCTCTTTTTCTTTTTGCGGATACTGACTAACCCGGCTACTCCTCCGAAATCTCTCCCGTGTGTGTATTCCCAAACCTAGTGTGCAGTTAGTTGTGCAAAGGGCTTATTTTTTACTTTTACAATTTTTCAGTGAATTTATTGCTGGGGAAAGGTGTAGGAGCGACAGCCCTGGAGACTCAAGGCCTCTGTTTATCCATGGAAAAAATATAGCATGGATAGTGGTGGCAGGGCAAGCTTCTTCCACCCTGCTCTGCAGATGAGCCTTAACTCTGCCCTGGAGGTGATGAGCTGTTCAGTCTGTCTGGACTATTCACTTCTTGTACTCGCCATGGAAAACAACATGGGGGCTAATTATGATGGGATTTTCATTGTGATGAGGACACCAATTCACTGGGAACTGCCAACTTGCTGTAGGCCCCCCGAACAACTTTCACCCACCACCACGGATTCTAGCAGACTAGTATTGTGACCTACAATCAGATTGCTCTGTAATCTTATTACCAATCCCCTGACCCATTCAGCCTGCTAAGAAACTTTCAAGTTGCCAATAAATAAACATCTATTGATTAAAAAAAAGCAGTAGAAAATATTTTTCAGAATACCACTATGTAGAGTACAGATTGTAGCAAGGGACATCTCCTATTCAGCCAGGCATGTGAGATTTAGCTAGAGCTGATTAAATTGCAACCCATAAAATGTTATATTCCAGAGCATACACAGTTCCCCATTGTGGTCTTTTAAGATCTGAAGGTGCATTTCTCCTTTTGAAAATAACATTTCAATTTGGAAGAATTTGGAGTGAGTAAGGATGAGGGGGACAGAGTTTGCCAAGGTTATTTCTTTTTGTAAGATTTTGGGGATAATAAAATAATAATAAATAATAAATACAATAATAAATAATAATAATCATTAGGTTTAATATATTAGATCTTGAAGTACTTTACAATGGAAGTTAGTATCATTATCCCCATTTCACAGATGGGGAAATGGATGCACAGACAGATGAAGTGACTTGTGCAAAGTCATCCAGCAGGCCAGCAGCAGAGCCGGAAGTAGAAGCCAGGTCTCCTGAGTTCTGTGTGTGAGGCGTGTGTATAAAATTTATCCCCTAGGGTAGCCAGAGAGTCTTTCTAATTACAACTGAGTAAATCATTCGCATTAGAAAACATTTTCAATGAGGATGAAAATCACCCATTTGCAGAGGACTAGCACAATGCTTATGCATCATTTAAATCCAATTTACACTCTTTTTGAGGGCTTAATTGAATATTAAGCAGAGCACAAAAAGTGTGTTGGCACAATGCACAGGGGCGAATTTTACTATAAAAGACCAGATCATGATTTCTTCAACTTTGGTCATTATTTGTATTGATTTGATTAATATGTTTTACTATATAGACTGATAGTCAATATTCCAGACGTGTCCTCATTGTCATTGGTTCCATCAGTCACATGGCATGACTTCTGTTCCCAGACTGAATGAATGTGCAAGTTTGTGAATATTTATGCATGCAAATTTAATGGTGGTTGTCGTGCATATTCACATATGGGGTCCCCTGAATATTTTTGTTGGTAAAATTTAATTGTTTGGATGTTCATGAACATAAATGATAAAATCTTTCCGTTTTTGTTAAAAAAACTTTTCAGTTGCTGAAAAACAATCCCTCTAGATTTTTACAGAAAGCCCCCGCCACCCACCCACCCCAAAGTTCAGTCATTTTTAAAACCAAAAATAGTTTTTGAAAACTAAATAGTGGAGGGGAATTTGTGTTTTTGGCAAACACCCAGAAAAGTTTGATCAAAAAACATTTTCTGCCAAAACATCTGATTCGGTTGGAAAGCCATTTTTGGTCAAAAAATTGTTAAAATGAAAAAAAAACTTCAGCAGCTCTACTAAATTTAATTGAACTCTGTGCACTGTTGCCCCTGACAACCCTGCTGAATGGCATCTAATATTCCTGATAACGTACATTTCCACAGTGCCATTCTAATATACCTCTAATATCACTAAAAGCAGAGCTGGTGCAAATTTTCCACTTTTCAAAATTCCAACAACATTTGAAAATTGAAGAAAAATTCAGAATTGTTTAAAGTGAAATTTCACAAGTTTCCTACCCCACTCCCATTTTTGACCAACCAAAGAGTGAGTTAAAATGCTTCAAATTCTGAATGTTTGAAATTTGACATTTCAAAAAGAAGGGGACCGATGTGTAACAGGCTATTTCTTTGCTTCACTCAGCCCTGTTGAACCCTATTTTACCCTAAGGAGGAGGCACTCCAGCCAGCAATGAGATGGAACTATTGCGCTTTGAGATCTACAGATGAAAAGTGCGAACCCGATTCACTGTCCACATTAACCAATGAACAGTGACAGTGATTCACCACTGGAACCAACTACCAAAGGAAGGGGCAGATCAAGACTGGTTGCCTTTGTGGAAGATAGGCTTTGGTCAAACACAAGCTATTGGGCTCAATGTAGGGTAACTGGGGGAAATTCTATGGCCTGTGGTCTACAAGAAGTCAGATTAGATGAGCTAATAATGCCTTCTGGCCTTAAATTTTATGCCTCCAACATTTTTTGGCAACAGCGAGGCAGCTGGGGTGCTGAGACCAGAGCCTAGCACGCTGACCAATATTGTTGCATTGTTTCCTTGTATTCCCCCATCTGTCTGTATCCATCTGTTGTCTCTCATCTTATACTTACATTGTAAGCTCATTAGGGCAGAAACAGTCTCTTTGTTCTGTATTTGTACAGCACCTAGCACAACGGGGTCCTGCTCCAGGACTGGGGCTCCTAGGTACTACTATAATGCAAAGAAGTAACAACAATCATCAGGCTCCTGTGAGTCTATCATCCACGCTCCAACGCACGGATCCCTGAGCATATTTTAAAACCTACATATCGAGATTCTTCCCGGCCCCAGGTTGTACAGTGTCTGGTGCACCTGTTCGGCTGCCCATTCCCTCTGCCTTCCCTGCCCTGCCCTGAAGCCATGCATGGTTTTCCTCGGGTAGGTAAAACACACCCCAGAAACCTGGAGGCTGTTGTCTGGTGGTAGCCCCTGAGGCAGCTTCTTGCGGCCAACTGGTTAACATTGAACACATCCTGGAACCAAAAGGGGTATGTTTCTCTTTGGCAGGCTGCAGAGATTTGCTGAACTCGAGCCAAGAAAAGAGAAGAGGCAGGGGGTGTTAAAAGCTACTGTCTCGCCTCTTCATACACATTACACGCACGAGTGCCTTCAGCAGCAAGGGCCTGGAGCCCAGACAATGCGCTGAAAGTCTAATGTGTTTCAGATAAGGCCTTTGACTATTACCTGGATTGACAGCCAGAGAATGGGAGGAAAAATCCTGGCTCCGGCCTACTCAGCCGAGCAGAAAGCATCCGAGCTCGCAGGCTAACTTAGGTCAAGTGATTTGGCGCCTCGGGTGTATTAAAGCTATTTACAAGCGGAGAGAGGGATTTATAGGACTTTAAGAAGGGGAACAAACTCTCAGAGTGGGGATTTTTTTTTTTTTTAAATTCATGATATGTCCTGTTGCGGTGCCATTAATCACGTTTGGGAAGGGCACGGTGGTTATTAAAGAGTAATAAAATAAAAAAAAATCCTCAATGCTGCTTCATGACAGCCTGGCCGAGCCCACCTGACTCTCAAGCTATGGAATCTCACTAGAGAACAAGGCATTTCAGCAGACAATGGCGAGAACTGAACGGGTAGGGCACACAGACACACACTCACATCCCCGCTCTTTGTGATGAAAGTGTCAAAGCAGGACTGTACAACGGTGGATAAGGGACTGCCCTGTATTTGTGCTCTCACCACCCCACCCCACCCACACACACACATCCCCGTGCTTTGTGATGAAAGTGTCAAAGCAGGACGGGTGGATAAGGGACTGCCCTGTATTTGTGCCCTTTCAGAACAGCCCTGAGGCCTCACCCCCAACTCACAGAGGACAGGAATAAATCCAATGGGCAGTTCCTCGGTTCATAATTGTGTTACAGGAGGGGGCCTGAAACACGATCGTAGCCTCACTGTAAGAGTAAGAGATCTTACTGTAAGTAAGAGATCGTTCTTGCCCTGAAAAGCCAAAGGATAAATCTAAGGCCGAGCTAAAAGTGGAGTCAACTCAAGTCCCCAAGGTTACACAGTAGGTCACTAGCAGAGCTAGAAAGAGGACCCAGGTCTCCTGCATTCCAGCCCAGTGGCTTATTCACTGGACTACATTGCCTCTCTTCATATCCAGCCTGTGAGCCCCTGGACTGTATGGGCAAACCACAGTACCCACTTGCTGCTCTTGGGTAAGCAGAACTAAAAGTAATTTCACAAGTTGCAATGGGTGAACCACAGGTGATTTGGAGTCAGGGTTTGCTACAGAAAAGCACCCAAAAATTCGGATGCTTCCAAACCTCCCGAGTGAGCAAAAACCAGGCTGGGAGAGCTGCAGAGACGTCTTCTCCTGTGAGACTTCTGACCTCTCCAGCTTCTGTTTGTGCTGCTGCAGCATCTCTCATGGTACTTCTGTGCGGCCAGTTCTGGCCTCATCCGGCACGAGGCTGCCACGTAAATAAAAAGCAATGGCAAGAGTGTAACTGATCATTACCGAGCCTTCCCAAGATTTCATTTCAAAAACGGCTTGAGGGAAGGGGAGGTCCAGCTTTTGCCAAAGAGGTACATCGGCCCATGAGTTGCGAGGGCTTTGCTTGAAGTAAAGGACTAGTTCACACACCCACTGCTAGAAATCCTATTGACAAGAATGAGAGTCCCTCCTATACAGCAGCGGCAACCTCAGGCCCAGAACCAGAGACGTTTGAGATGGAAGTGACCCATGGGGTTGTTTAGGGCAGTGCTACTCAAAGTGGTGGTCCGCGGACTGGTGCTGGTCCGCGAGCCATCAGCTGCCGGTCTGCACACACACTGGGGGGAAAAAAATGCTGGTCTCCCACATCACATAGCTTGAGAAGCACTGGTCTAGCCCGCCTCTCTTTGGCCGAAGGCCCCTTGTGCTCTGCAGCGGATTTACCCAGTTGCCATTTGTCCAATCCAGTGTTAAATCACCCATGAAATGGGGCTTCTACCATCTCCCTTGGGAGACCGTTCCACAGCTCAACAGAGCTGGCCATCAGGACGTTCTGCCTGATCTTCAGATCATGCTGTCCTTAATTTCATCCCAGCTTTACCTCTCAACTGTTAAAGGACAGGCTTGTTCCTTGCAAACCTTAACTGATGAATCCAGCCAATACCCCCAGGAGGAACATAAAGCACACTATCCTCATCTTACAGTGGGGAAACTGAGGCAGAGAGCGGGCAACATGACCTGGCAGACTGGGATTAGAACTCAGCTCCCTGAGGTGGGGGGAGGTCACTGGCTTCCCAGTGTTCAGGAACTGGAGCAATTTCTGACTCCTCCAGTATCCAAGCCAGGAAACACTCCTTCAATGGGAAAGCTACAAGGGGGAATTGCCCCTTCAAAAGAGACTGGGAGGTTTAGAGAGCAGCCTTTCCCACCACTTGTTACCTCTCTTGTCACCATTGTGTGCTGCCATAAATAACACTAGCAATAAATTCAGAGCTCATTGTTCAGAGCCCTGCTTATGGGACTCTTGTTTTATTTCTCCTAAGCTGATCCTGGGGGATTTGGTCACATGCCAGGATGGGTGCTGCATGCCATATGAGCGACACCCTCTCACATGTGACTGGCTTGACCCCCTCCGACCCTGCTGCAGCACTGACTGTGTTGGGGGTTGTCGATGAATTACACGCAGCAGACTGGAACCAGCACCAGTTCAGTGACCATGACAGGCCTGTTAACCTCCCCAGTTTGAGCACAGCACAGAGACACTGCAGCGGGGTGATGTGTTATCGGTCTCTCTACCTTCTTTGCAAGTCTCTCGCTCTTTTTTTTCCTGCTGTCATTTAAAACTGCCTCCCATCTGAGCAGCCAAGACCACTTCACTCATCGTTGCTGAAGCTTGGGCTCCACGGGACAAAACACAACGGAAACTGATCCAGCCCAGGCAGATCATAAGAGGAGAGAAGGGAGGGTTGGTTGTTCAGACAACCCTCATTTGAAGCCCTCTCCTCTGCCATCCCCAGGAACGGAAAACAGAATGGCAGCTGATCAATGGAGCCCCCGGAGTTCAGATGTCCAAGTGTGTGTGCATCTAGAGATGCCTCTCTGGAGATGCTTTCAACAGAAATCACAATACGCTTGTCTAATAACATCACTACCCTGTTTCTGAAAAGTTCCCAGCTGCGCTGGTTGTATTTTGCCGGCCTAGAAACATTGCTCGGAGCAAGTTACTTGCTTCCAAGTTGCTAACAATAACAACAAAGTGTTAAAAGAACCTGTCTGCGCAGAGACACACCCCCACCCGTAACTCAGAACCATTTGGCATGGTCACAAGTCTCATTCCCAAGGTATTTCCCTCATTCTCAATGGCACTTGGGGACACACTGCACAATGTGTCTGCACTACATGTCTGCACAGCATCCCTTAACCTTGCAAATGCCTAATAGGTACCCAAAGGACCCAACCCGTCTTTTGCCACTGTAGGTCCATGTGCTGATTGATTGGTCTGACAAGTTCAGGAAATCTGAGGAACAAACGGAGCTGGAGGTAGGTCAGGCGGGAAGCCATGCTGATTATTATTCATTCATAATAACGAGGTGTTTTCTTTTTCCTCCAAGGCGTGTGTTGGTTTCTCCACTGTCATCAGCTTGAGCTCTTTTTTCACTTTGATCTTTCAGATCAAAGAGCAGGGTGGGGGCAGGGGAAGAGCTAGTCACAGAATATTAGATTTCTCCAACAAACCGCCCAGGAGAACAAAAACAAAACAGACTGACAAATGCCATTGGCCAAGGATATCAACACACAACTGCTGAGGTGCTGCATTTGGGAAATTCCTGGATGCAAAGTTCCAGCCATTGTCAGCCTTCCCTATATATGAAATCCCAGCTCTGCTGCAGGGTTCCGGTTCTGTCAGCTACCTACAGCACCCTAGTACCTGATCACATCTCAGGGATATGAGATCAGCTTTCCATCACACCTGAGAGATTGCAGCTCCAGCAGCCCCTAATATCACACAGGGTCATTGGGTGAGCGCGGATTTAGAAGGAAAAAGCACCACGGGCTAAATCACCAATCCAAAAACACTTTCTGCAGCCACCTGGGTTTTTCCCTTGGAAGTGTTTCATCAAACTATCAACCAGGTCTCACTTTGCTTAGCTTAGACAGACAAAGTCATAGCTTCAGGTGGCATAGCTGCATCCCCTTAGTACACAGAACTCAGTGCAGGCTAGTAGTGACTGAGAGCCGTTACCTTACTGATGGCCTATATGGGTAGGGCTGGTGGTCTCAGTTCCCAGTCTCTAGGGAGTGTGAGTCCCTATCCCAAAATCACCACCACTGGCACTAATGAGTACAATGGTCTGTTTCGACAGGGAGGCCAAAGACTGAATGGGTCAGTGACTGTCCTCCAGGCCTATCCCTAGATGTGCCTCACGCCAGGTGAGGCATGCTGGAGAGATGCTGCAGGTGAAGCATGCATTACTGCTGCTCAGAGGCTGCTCAGCGGATAAGCAGGAAGGCCTGGGTCTCCAAGGGTGAGTAGTCCAGCATCTTGCTTAGAAATGTAAAACGAATTCTACAAGGGCTGGATAAGGCATAATGAAAAATGAGAACAAAACAAATCTCCTTCAGCTTCCAGGACTGGTAACTGACCACGGCTGTCAGCCTGTCACTCATCACGGGAAAGCAGATAGTCAGGCACTGGTAAATGACATGGAACCAAAGCGTTAATTATTATTATGCAATACTCAATCAATCTAGAGCAAGCCTGGGGTTAAATTATCCTGTAACACAGAGATTCTCAACTAGGGTGACCAGATATTAGCAGGACCATCCCTATTAGGGGTTTTGACTCATCTACGCAACTATACCCTCCCCCGGAAAAAAACAAGTGTCCCAATTTTTCGCACTTGCTGTCTGGTCACCCTATCCTCCACCTTGCAGAGTTGAAGAAGCATGTCATGCAACAAAGACACAGAGAATCCCAAAGACATCCCAGAGCTACCCCCGAGAGGCTGCACTGGGGTGTTGGCGTCATGACGCCACCTTGCTGAGATGCAATGCCGCATTGCAAACAACCCAGTGCATTGTCGCAGCACCGTGTCATGAGGGTCTCTGCGATGCAGCCTTCATTCTCTCTACCACCCCCCAGCTCTGGGAGAGAATGAGGGGGTGTTTAGTGCGGGGAGAAGGGGGATCTTCTCTCCGACCCTAGAGTACGAGAGGAGTCCGGATATTGTGCTGCATGCAGGTACAGGTTGCAAATCAAGCCGTTTACCAGCCCCTGCTGCCTCGGCTACGGGCAGCTGTGACTTTGTTCATATTAGGGATTTCATTTACAAAACAATCACCCCGTGTGGCTTCCCCTTTCAGAGCAGCCTTCCCCGGCTGCCTGCAGCAGCTCAGCTCTCGCCCTGCTCCGCCCGGCACTTGGCTGGCAGTGGGCCACAGCCGTCACTCAGCATCAGACAGACGTCTTGTCAGCACGCTCTTTACCCGTCACAACACTGTCAGCCCTGGCGTCCAGGCAACAGGGAAAGGATGCTTAACAAGGCCCAATTTGTCTGGCTGTGCAAGGGAGGAGAAGCTGGGGGATCATGTCTGAAGGAGAACCCAGTGCTTGAAGGAAGAGTTTTGGGACAAGATGGAAGATCCCGTGGGCTGGAGCAAATAAATATTTCCCCATATTGTATAAGCCATTCATTAGACACAGGTCTTTCTATTTCCATTCGCCCTTCCATATCCATCTAACTCCTTCCTTGATGCCTTTCTTCCACTTTTGCTAGGACCAGCCTCCCACTTCCGGTGTGCTAAGTATGGCTATCTGGTGCCTCCGGGTCAGGGGGAAGCTTGCCCGGATGCACACAGAGACAGCAGGGCACTGGGAGGCGCTCCCTCCCTCCCGCCATGAAGGAAGCAACCAGTTTACTTGTGCTTGCCCTCCCAGAGGCACTGCACACCACAAAGGAGCAGAGCTGGGTGGAAGTGTAGCCAGAATCTCTCCCTGCTTCTTGCTCACTAGAGGTTAGCATGATGGGGCCCCCCTACGCTATGCAATGTATTATGGGGAGAAGAGCCCCTAAAGCTGGCCTGGCACAAGCAGACATTTAATGGGATATATGCAGGATGCCTTTTTTTCACCCCATTTTCCTCTGTTCTTCATTTTCTGCTTTTTTATTCACCGTCTTGCTCTACACCACCATCTGCTTCATTGCTCAGCCTGGTTTTCATCAGGTCTTTTCTCAAGCCCTTTCTCGGCTCCCTCTCTCTCCCTGGAGTAGACAGTGAGCCACAGCATTCAGGTGCTACCACCATCAAGCACAATAGGGTAAATGCAACCCAGCTGTGACTCCCCTGCAGTCCGTGGAGATACACCTTGCCAATGGGAGTACAAAGGGGATTCATCTGGCCCAGGGAGTTCAGCCAGGCTTATCTGGTGTAAAATGACTTCCATTGACTTCACTGATTCCACTAAATCACTGCTGATGTACCCAGCTGAAGATCTGAACCTACGTGTCTAAGGTCAGCATATGCTACGGAGGCAGGAGAGGTTCATATTAAAAGTCCGTGACAATGCACCATTTCATTTCATTTTCTTTTTAAACGGTTACTTTTAGAGCATAACCAGGCTCAAGATAGCAAGGACCCATCCTCAACTTTAAAACAGAGGTGCAGCCCAGGGAGGCTCGTGGGCTTTGTGGAGAGCTCATGTGTGTGTCAAAGACCCTGTACTTGCTGACAGCTAATGGGGATTCCCCTTTAGCTCAAGTGGGCAGGGACTGTGGTTTCAGAGGCTGCAAATCTGACTGGTCTCTCCACTGTCCTCACGATACTCTGTATGGTCAGGATGTGCATCCTCGTGACAACTGTGAAGTTCTCGCTCATCACAGAATTTTTCCAGTACTATAGGCAACATTACACTAGTGCAATAATTCGCCTGCCTCTCCACATTCCATGCAGCGATCTCCATATCAGCCTCATTGTACTTGTAGCTAAACAACATCCTGCTTAATGACATAAAGGTCTCATCCTGTGTGCTTATCACATCAAAAGGTTTCACTCCGTGCTGTGCCTGGTTAACACAAAACAAAACAAAAATTGCTCCTGGCTTAAAGAAACATTCCTTTAATATTTTATAATCCATACCTTTCCGTCACATCTCAAATCATGCTTCCAAGGCACTGACTAAGAACACGCTGGATCTTTAAGTAAGAGAATGACAACCTGGATTTTCCATGCGCTCATACGTACTCTCAGTCTGGAGTGGACTTACCATGAACTGGGGCAGGAGGGACGTGTTCAGGTGGAAACAGCTAGCTGTAACTTTCCCTTGACATGTCGGCACATTATTAACATAATTGACATGCACCATTTCATAGAAGAAAATGCTTTACTGAAGTACAATGGATCTATAGCACGTCATTGTTATTACATGGCAAAATCAGTTTAACTTAGTCCCTTTATTACAAGCGCCTTGTACTCTTAGAATGGGCAGCGGCAAGGGCTAGCTGCCCTTTGTGCAAACTCGCCTGGAGCTGTGGGTATGTACTCGGGGCAGCTAGCCCATGCTATCACAGCTACGCTACTATATTTAGCTAGCTTGCTGCGAGCTAACAAAAGTATGTTTGTGCGAGCTAGGAGTCACTCCCCTAGCCCCAAATGCAGACGTTGCCCCAGGGTGTGTCTATACTGAAATCGGGAGGTGAGATGGCAGCACATGTAGGCATACATAAGCTAGCTTCCTAAAATTACCAGTGTGGCCACGGCAGCATGGGGGGTAACACAGGCTTGCTACCCACACACCAACCCACTTGATACCCTAGGTATGTTCTCCATCAGCTAGCCTGTGCCATCCCTCCACTGCCACAGCAACTCTGCAAATTTCAGTGGAGGCTAGCTCGGATATGCCTACACGTGTGCCCCGACTGCAGTGTGGACACACCTTCATTAGAAAGGGATGTCACAACAACTGTTACAGCAAGGAAGCTTGTTTCTAGACTCGGCGGATATTTTTTTCATCAAAACATTTTTTTTCCCCCAAACAAAAACTGGGCTTTTTAACTAAAACAAAAATGTTCCTGGAAATGTTTAGTTTTCCTTGAAGTTTTCCAGTTTTTCAACCAATAAAAACTAAAAACTGAATTTTTGTTAAGCCACAAAACAACTTTGTTCACGAGGAATTTTAAAACCATTTTTTTTTTCAAAATTTCCTACCTCCCCCTACCCAAAAAAGTAAAAAAACCCACCATTTTTCAACCAGCTCTATTTCCTTCAACTCTTTGCTATTGATTTGATGTGGAAAGGGTTCAGATAGATCCCAATGGCCAGCGATGAGATGCTTTCCTACTCGCATATAATGTGTGCTGGGACGCTACGCTTTCCTGGAGCCAATTCGTCAAACACCAATTGGTAGCATGAAATCTTAAATAAAAGTAGCCAGATTCTGAAAGGTGCTGAGCACTTGGCACCGATCGGCTTCTGATGAGAACGCATCCACAGCTCCCAGCTAGTCTTCACTGGAAGCTGTCGGATGCTCAGTGCCCTTTGAAAACCAGACGCCTGGAGACAGATTTATTTATTTTTAGTTATTCTACAGTAAGACCTAAAGGCTCAAATCCCCATTGGAGCCCCTAGTGCTGAGCATTCTACCAACCCATAATGAGAGAAAGTCCCTTCCCTAAAAGCGTTTGCGGTTCAAATACACAAGACAGACAAAGGGTGGGAGGGGAAACAGAAGAACAATGAGGGGATGTGACTTGCCCAGAAGATGAGTGGCAGAGCCAGATATAGACCACAAATCTCCCAACTTCCAGTGCAGCACCCTATCCCCTGCCTTCACCTCCCTTAGCTGCATAAACTTTGAATCGTTTTTTAGTGGGAGCCTTCACCTGGCAGATGGGCATTTGGACAGCCTCAGCACTAAGGAAGGCTCACTTTGGAGTGGGGGGATAGATGTATGGATATCACAGTTACAGGGGCAATTATCCTGGAGCAGGCAACAGACTGGGGACATGGGCTAGAGCCGTGTTAAAGAGGTCTTCGTGCTGCAGTGGATTTTTGGATGGGAGAGTAGAGTTGGCCCTGCAGAGGCCTTCACCCGGTGGTGGACTCAGAAGGAGGAAAGAAACACAGCCCTTGTGGAGAAACTGTGAGACAAAACTTACACCCCGTCAAGCTAGGGTGCAACCCAGAGCCATTCACTCTAATGGCCTGGAAATGGATCCTTCCTTATCAAGGATTGCATTCTAAAAGGAGAGCGTCAAAAACAGAGACAAGAGAGCTAGCCAGCAATAAAAACGAGAGTGTGCACACTGGGAAGTGGTGGTGTGAAAAGCAAACAGCCCCTGAGCCACTGCTTGTGGTCTAATTATTTAATCTAGCTTTGCTAAAAGGTTATCGTGTTACCAGAGTTTGCAGCTAAATACCATTGATTTACAAAACCTGAGATGTGTTTTTCTCCCTCTTTTCAAACTTCTGGCTTCCTACTTCATTTGCAAAGGAATTTGAAAGGACATCTCTTGTCTGCACAGAAAAACCCTCCTTATAAATGGCTGTCAATTACTGTCCCCTTGAATTAATTGGTGCGTGCGTTGCATCAGCTCAGACAGGGTTGAATCAGACTGGTGATCCAGCTGTTACCTTAGTATAAGGCCACTGTTGAACCAGATCTTCCTGCAGGGATGTTTTGTTCAACTCCTCTTCATCTGTGGGAGGATAACGTGAGGTGGGAGCCTGGCAGCGAGGCAAGATCCTTGCTCTACAGTGAAAAGAATTTTAATTTAATCTCTCAACTATTAATGACTAGAGGTAGGCTTGAGCCAGAGCGTTTGGGTCAGGAATCAGATACGAACTTCTCTCCATGGTCTGAGGAGTTGTTGGGGTCCACAGTTGGGATGGAGTGGGGGTGGAGAATAGGTTGAGCACCCCCTCGGGTAGAGAGAAAGTCGGTGCCTATTCTCAGACTAAATGATCTCGTGGTCCCTTCCTGCCTTAAACTCAGCGAATTTCTCCAAAGGGAACCACTGAAACATCTGAGGTTTGCCCAGCGCTTGTCTCAAGTGGACCCTGATCACAATACTGTGGGAATGATTGTCATCTTTAATCTCTGCAAAGATCCATGTAAGGTGCCGTGTAAGGGCAGATCCCCAGAGCCTTACTAGAGGTGGGCAGGAGACTGTTGTCCCCTGCAAAAGTTTTTGACGTTTCACATTTTTTCCCCTTCCAGAATAGGGACAAAAAGTCAAAATCTCAAAAATGTTCATGGCCCGATAACAAAATAACCAACACTGGATTCTGTGTAGTTGTGTCTCTGTCACCAGCAGAAAAGCGATTACCTCACCTGCCTTGTCTCTCCAACATTGAATTCTGCCAATCAAAACATTTTGCTTTAAGTTTGACCTTTTAAAAAAAATGTTAACCTCCTTTTTTAGTATAAATTAGCTACGCTTTCAAAACAGGCAGTCATTCTGAACCCGAAAATGAAAGTGTCGGGTTAGGAAATGTCAGAATGGGGGGTTTTGACGATTTCAGAACTTGGGGGTTTTTTTTTCCTTTCAAAACTTTTTCAAATCAGAAAGTTCATCAAAACTGACCCATTACCACAAACAGCTTCAGTGTTGAGGAAATGGATGAATTTTTGGACGAAAAAAAATTTAGTTGTGAAATTCCCAATGAGCTCTACTCCCTACCTCTGTAACACCTTCCTCACCCCTGGGAGAAAAGCACTGCACCCCACAGATAAGACTAGTGCTGCTGTTAAATGTTCAGTGCTTGATTCTGCAATCCCTATTCACCCGGAGTAGCATTTACTCATTTGCATAATCCCACCAAAGTCCATGAGATTATTCACAAGAATGGGTGCTACTTAACACGCGGAAGAGTTGCAGAATCGGCCCTTAATAAATAATAATTCATAAATATTGATTTATTCAGCTCGGAGTGGATGAGGCTGGGACAGGGACCATATCTGCTTTTGCCACAACAGACATTTGCAGCCCCGGCAGCAGAGGAGCGGTATTTGAGGACTGTATCCAGGCTAGCTGAGAGGTGTTGGTGTGGACGACATGCAAACCGTGTGTTTAGTTCGTATCGCCCCAGCAGATGTGTGTTTGTGTTTTGCCTACGTGCCTCTGATCACCGCGGGAAGCACCTGCTGTTGAGGTGCCAGACAGAGATGATATCGAATGAAACTTTGGCACCGAAATTGACATGCTTCTGCAAAGCCAATTTACATTCCTTGCTCTGGACTTCTGGAGCCAAAAAAAATGTTCCTTGGATCCAAATCTGACTTTGTGGCTCCAGATCGCCTAGCGCAGTCTCACTGGCATTAAGCTAAAATGACGTTCTGGCTCCCAGCACTGTATCCTGGATGGATCCCTAGTGGGTTTTGCAAAGCATCTCAGGCCGGGTGCAAGACAGCAGTTATGAGATTGTGATGAAAAGCGGCTCTAGTTGCTACGTTGCCCAACCCTGTTTCCATCTTTGTCCTGAAAGGCTTCTTCTCAGACACTGTGATTTGCTCTTCTCATAACAACCTCGGTTTGGAAAAGGGAGTCTCTTTCCCTCCCCAACCCCATTTCCATCCCTCCTTCCCCTCCCTTCCCAACTGCTGCTAAAGAACAGGCACAAAGTAGGCCATGCTAGGACCCCAGCTGGAGAAAACTGGCAGCATTCTGTTGAATTCAATGGCACTGCGATGATTTACACCAGCCGAGATTCCGTCCCAGTGATCACACAGAACAAATCCGTTGCTTTGAGCTGTCCCGTTATAACCCTCTGCTCTGTTGGCGGAACAGCCTCTGTGAGGCCCAGAACCCAGAGCAAGACAGATTCTTATACCCTTGTGTCACAATTCAGACCTGTGCAAAATGCTCCCACTTCTGTAAGTAATTTGGCAGCATTCGACACCCCAGTTATTCGGGTGTAATTGACTAGCTGGGGTGCTGTGCATTGGAGAGTCAGGCCCCAGTGTGGCTCTAGTCTGTGATCTGCTCTCAATCCCCATTATGGCTTGAACACTGAACTCATAAATTGCCCCTTCGCTGATCAGTAACAGATTTTCAGGGTCATTTTCAGGTCCAAGTCAGTTTCCAGATCGGAGCTGAAATCGGTGACATGGCATCAGGGGCCTTACTTGATGAAATATATCTAGTCACACATTTGCTTTCTGATTTCTGCCCCAGGAGTGGTAATAAACACCACACAGGCAAGCCCCTCATGCACTGCACCACTGCCCTGTCCCAAAACACAGCTCTGGTGCCTTCTCTCTCCAAGGGACCCACAAAGACCCAAGCCAAAACTGTCTGCTTCAGCTTCTCTCCCTCTTCTGCTGACTCACTCCAACTACTTCAACACCCACAGAAACAGCCTCAAGCTTCCCTGGCCTGAGCCAGGTGCTACAGACCTATATTGATAGAACTATGTCGCTCAGGGGCGTGACAAATCCACACTGCCGAGTAGCATAGTTATATCAGCCTAGCGTCCTGTGTAGACAGCGAGAGCGCCCGCGGACATACCCACCACCTCTCGGGGAGGTGGATTAACCACACCGACAGGAGAGCTCCCTCCCGGTGGCGTAGGGCGTCTTCATTCATGCGCTGATGCAGGGTTTAAAGTGTAGACGGGCCTCCACTTCCCAGCATTTGCATTCTGCCCACGTAGCTCAGCCCTGACCAGCCCTTGTGTGAAGCCTGTGTTTTCATGACTGCTGCTGTTTCAGCTACCTCATTACTTCAGTGAGTTTAATAGCGTCTTATATTTATCCTGAGCGTTACGGCTACCAGCTTCAGGGCGGTTCCACCCATCCCCCGCAATAACACTCCTAATCCATTTTGCTCTTTGGGAGTTGTATAAGCTTTTAAAAAGGTACTTAAGAAATCAGACTTCTGTTTTTATTGGAGCTCGGATAAGCCAAAAAGAGCCTCATGAAATTTAGTTTTGAAAAAGTTCCTCCTTGTCTACTGTAGTTTCTGTCCAAAGTAAACGTGCCCAAGCTTTAAAGTTAAATAGAAGCCAAGGTAACAATCCTGGTTTGGGGCAGGGGTGGGCAAACTTTTTGGCCTGAGGGCCACATCAGGTATCCAAAATTTTATGGAGGGCCGGTTAGGGGAGGCTGTGTCTCCCCAAAAGCCAGGCATGGCCCAGCCCCCGCCTCCGCCTCCTATCCGACATCCCCCGCCGCTTCTCGCCCCCTGATGGCTCCCCCAGGACTCCTGCCCCATCCACCACCCCCTGCTCCCTGTCCCCTGACCACCACCACCGGACCCCTCACCCCTGACTGCCCCCTGCCTCCCCATCCACCTGTCTTCCCCCCCCGGGACCCCTGCCCCCATCTAACCCCCCAGTTCCCCGCCCTCTGACCGCCCTGACCCCTATCCACACCTCCGACCCCTGACCACCACCCCAACTATCCAACCCCTCCTGCCCCCTTACCGCGCAGCCTGGAGCACCGGTGGCTGGCGGCGCTACGGCCCAGAGCCCCGGGTCAGGCCACGGCTCTGCACCTGCGCTGCCCGGCTGGCCAGAGCCTTGCGCCGGCAGCGTGGCACGCTGAGGCTGCGGGGGAGGGGGAACAGCAGGGGAGGGGCCGGGGACTAGCCTCCCGGGCCAGGAGCTCAGGGGCTGGGCAGGAGGGGCCCGCGGGCCATAGTTTGCCCACCTCTGGTTTGGGGTGTTTTATTTTTTTAAATGATATCATCTGTATTAGTAATAAAACTTGTGATTATTAACACTGAAATGATTGTTTTAACAAAGATATATAATTGGCGCCTTATCTTGCAGCACATGATGCTGCCACTGGCTGAACTGTTTACAGGCTTGGAGCCTTATTTCTGCATTTTGCTCGGTCTGCGCAGGGACAATGCCCGAGCAAGCCGAGTAATGAAAGCATTTGCAAATCTACTGGTCAATAAACATCTCACGTCTGATTCGCTGCTGTTGTCTCTCTCTCTGTTTTAGGGTTTTGTACTGCCACCCATCACCACTATATCTACACACCTTGCAATGGCAATAGAAATCAGTGGCAATAGAGAAGCCCCTGTAGATTTCATGGAACCTCTGGCCCTTCTTTTTGGGGGTAAACACTCTGCTTGGGGCAGGATTTTGGATTTGTTTGGTTGGGATTTCAGGGTGGAAAGGGGTGTTAATGCTCTTGTCAATACTCTGAGGGTCTCTCTTCATTGCAGAGTTAACCTGAGTTATCCCCACTCAAGTGATTCCTCTTGAGTTAGTTCAGCTTGCATGCCAGCGGCCCCCACACTGCAGAATAACCCTGAAGCTGCTGTGTCCACACTGGTACTGCACTTACCCGTGTGTCACTAAGACTTCCAGAGCCGCATCCCGTGGTTCTTTGGACTGCAGTATGCTGAGCCGCTCCACGAATTCTTTCCCCGTGAAACGTGGGAGAACGTGTCTGTCCTTTCTGGGCACATGGGGGCACGTGGGAAGGCGTTGGAGGACCAGCAGCACTTAAGAACATAATATTCTTATGAGTTAGGGGGGCAACGCTCAAGCTATAACGCGAAGTCACTTTTATAGTGGAAAGGCCTAGTTGTAGAAGTGCTACGCTTAGCCTCCTGCTAATCTTTATGTGCAGTTGGATTTCTTAAGTGCCTTTTTAAAAGCAATCAAAAGCAGCACAGTAGATGAGATCCATTTTAGTTTTGCTTATGTCAGCCAGGCTGGAGAGTCTGACAGCCAATAAAACACAGGCCTGAAAGAAAAAGGCACCAAACAGAGAGAAAATACAACACAAGGAGGAACCATTTTAGTTCTCCTGTCGTGCCTGGAGATTCCAAGGTTCATATTCTTTATTCTGCTCCTTAAAACAACTGGCTCTCGGGATTAGTAGTAAATAAACCTGAAGACTGAACAAGCCCAGCCAAAAAAAGAAAGACTGTTTTTGTTCAGAAACCTCGTAACCCCAGGGCTTAACAGGAGTTTCTTTTATGCCTGTGCTCTCTCGTGTGACTTGTGTTGTGTATCCAACTAGTGCGCCAGGAGCCCGGTGCCTTCAACAATTGCCAAGTGAGCGGCGGTCAGTTCTGGCGCTCAGAGGCAGAAAGAGTTCACAAGAGCAGGGCATTCAGAGGGGCCAACGATCACAGGAGGTGACCACCAACATGCCGCTTAGAGGGAACGAGACCTCGCCGAGGGCGCTGATGCATTTCCATCTCCCCACTGTAGCCAGCTCCTTGATACAGCCCTGCCCTGCAGCTCACCGTGCCCATCCACTCCCCAGCTCAGCCCTGTGCTGCCGAATTGTAGACTCCTGGGTTCCAAGACCAGAAGGGACAGCTGGGATCATCCAGGCTGAATTCCTGTCCAGCATAAGCTGTTCCCCCAGATAATGACAGCAGACATCTCTTTAGCGCTGTTTCTCCTCTCACGCTGAATCTAAATAAGAGGAGGGAGCCTGGGTCCTTCCTGCATTTCAGACTCATCTTTCTTCAGCTGTGCTCCGGTGCATCATTCTCATTCGCACCCTCGTCAGAAGAGCCTAGAGCTAACTCTTGACAAACAGCCGGCCAGGAAGGTTTAGGGCGTTGTTTAGTAAGAACTCCCTTTTCGGGAAGGTTGGCTTTGAGGGGTACAAGGATGTCCCACAGTAAAAGGGAAAAGCAGCTCTAGGTAAATATCAGCTTTGATAATGGGATTCCCCAACCCCCATTTTCAAGGCCTCATCAAAGGACCTTGAACAGAAGGGATCATTTTACCTATATTTCTCTCAGGTCAACCCCAAGTCCTCCTAGGGTCAGCAATAATTTAGATATTAGCACTGAGCGATTACTTCCCTCTTGCCTCTGTCCATACGTCTCAGACACTCCCTTTGAGCTAGCTGGTCCCACTCACGGGACCCCAGCAGTCCCTACTCCCTCCCTCCCCACCCCTTTTCAGGCCACCAGAGCAAGCATCCTTTCAGACGGAGATTTACAATGGCTAGTTGTTTGCCCCCCAAAGGGACAGGGCAATGTTCTCTCCGGCCTGGAAGTATCTTTGCCACAATAAAATCTGGTCATCTTCAGGCCCCCTTGCTCTTTATTGTGGCTCCGAGTCCCAGACGCCAGTGCCCACTGCCTGACCTTTTGGGGGATGTACAGTATCCTCTTTCAAGCCCTTGCCTTCTTCGCTGTGAGGGGAGGCTCACAGGTTTACACACGCCCCACTAATCTTCATGCTGCCAAGTTCAAAGATCAGGAAAGGTGTGATAAGCCTCTAGGCTCGGCGCTGGTTGAGTAATGATGCTTCACTTCCTCCCTTCAGTGGCTTTTCCTGGCAACTCCTTTGCTGGAGTCCTTCTTGGATTGCATCACCTAGCCCCTAGGTTCCCCTGCAGACAGACACCTGCATTTCTGTAGGTCTCATCACGGCCAGCAAAATGCTTTTTCCTTCTCCTCTGCTGCTGCTCCAGCCCTCTATGGGGACATGGGGACATTTGAGTGCAGGGGACTGGATTAGATGACCTCTCGAGGTCCCTTCTAGTTCTATGATTCTACGGCTGCCTTGCCCCTTTCCATCTGGCATGAAGCTAATCCCATTGTGAGAGGTGATAATCCTAACAGCCAGGGCACTACTGGAAATGGTAGTGGAGGTACATTAAGAGGTGCTGTTACCTCTAAATTATAAACCCTAGAGCTTTTGCAGTGTTGGGGGCTGCGGGAGGGGCCATGGTTTGGAAGAAAGGTACAAACACTTTTCTGACCCCCTGCTGCTCATTAATGGCACCATGGCACTTTTTGTAAGAACAGCGGTGTTGACCATAGGTCCGTGCCATACCCCAAACCTGCTAACTGCGCCCTGCCTCCCCACATTTCCCAGCAGTTTGAAGTGGATATAATGCTCTCTTCACTTCCTCTTCTACCTTGCCTTGTAAGCTGTTCTCAGCTGGCTGTGTTACTCCCCAGAGGTGGCTGCATTTTAGCGGTGAGTGAATGAATGAACATTCTATCCCCAGAAAACCTGAGAGGGAGCTGGAATATCTGTGGGGGAAGAGGAGGAGAAATGACGTATTGCAGATAATATCCTTGTCTTTAGCTCTGCAATGATACGAATGACAAATAACCAGTTCTCAATACTTTAAGGTTGGATATTCCTGGTATTTTCAGGGCACTGGGATTATTGTGACTGTTTTCATAACAATGTAAGTATTTTCACAGCACTGTGGAGATTTTCATGGAAATGGGGGTGTTTTTATGCCAGTGTGAATGTTTTGACAAGATAGTGAGTGAGTGTTTTCACAGTAGTGTGAGTACTTTTAGAACAGACAGAGTATTTGCACAATACTTTGAGGATTTTCCTGGTGCTGTATTTTCAAAATACGGTGAGGAGGCTGGGGGAGTAATTCCATTGGGTATTTTTATGATACGATTGGTATTTTCACAGCACTATTTTCCCCATAGCCCTGTGGGTTCTTTTGTGGTTCTCCGAGTATGTTCCTGTTAGTGTATAACACCACGGGTATTTGGAACCATGGGTATTTTTTTCTTCTATGCCAAACTCTTTTAGCATATAGCTGTTGGAGTCTATTTCCTCTCCTTCAGTCCCCAGACACCAAAAACCTTTTCTGATTTTTTGATCCATTTTTCCCCTGATTGATTTCTCCATACCACGACACAGGGAGTTTTACTCTCCAGCTCAGAGTTGTAATTCCAGCACATATTAAATTGCCCATTGAAGTGCTCACAAATTCCAAAAAGGATTTGCAAGTGTGTGTGTTGCAATAAAGTTGATGGAGGAAAAGGTACAGCCTCGGGACACAGCCCAAGTGCTCACTGCATATATCAAAAAGTGGCCTTTCATTAGGTAACAGCTTATTCCAGAAAGTGTTGATTTACTGTTAGAAGGCAAAAGAAAAGTGTCTGTGAGTGTGTATGTTTGCGCAATTTAGAGCACATGGTATCCCGCGTGTCTGATTCACATAGAAACACTTAACACTTACACATACATATAGGTACACACATACCTCTGCAGTATACACCGCACCCTCGGGCGGTTAAGCTTAGGCACCGTTATATGACGTGCTTTGGAGGCTGGCGGGGGACAGAAGTGAAGAACCAATTAAAACGCGAACTGAAGAACCATGGGAAATGGTTTAAAACAAACAAAAATCGAGATTTGCAGAAAGTGAGGGTGGTTTTCAGTGCTGGGCACTAATGGTGCATCTGCAAAATATACATACACCAGATGAACCAGCAGAACACCTGCAAGGCAGTACGTGTGCATGCAAAATGGGTAACTGAGTGTGCCCCACCACTTATTTGCACGCAGTACATTTGTGCCATGCCCACCTGCTGGACTGTGTGCAAATATGGCACCCTGCAAGTATCCTAGGGAGAAATGCCCCATCTATTGTAAAAACAACCCTGTGTTCTAACAATCACCATCCATGTGCCGTAAAGCATCAGCCAGTTTGAAGACTGCATGAAATCATGACGCCTGGAGGATTTCTTCTGTGGTCTAAGTGGATTACACTTTTCAGTGCCTGGGCCTGACCTGCAGAATAAAAGGTCTGATGCCCAGCACCCCCAACCTGTCAACCGCATCTTGGCTTGAAGTGAAACCAAGCAAACCCACGGGGATTGTCAGAGGCGTCACTGAGAAATGCACGAAAGGAAGTGATTGAGAAGAAAGGAATCGCGCTGGGGTAACATTGGCTTCTTAGACTTTGGACAGGAATCGATATGTAGCCAAACACCCGATTAACTGAAAAACGATATGGGTTCTTAAAAAATACACAGCCAGATTTGTCACATGCCAGAGTCCCAAAGCCTGGGACTCAGCCACAAGATAAGAAGGATGAAATATCTGAGAATGAACCCGGCAGTCATGTAGTAATAAGAGATGGGTCCTGACCCTGAGCGAGACACGGGGATTTTTCTTGCCTCTGGCCCTTTGCGGGAAGTTCAGAGCTGGCTCAGAGTGGCACAACTCAGGTCCCTCTCTGTGCAATGGGCGGGAAAGGGAAACGCAAATGCCCAACTCTGAGACAGCACAGATCTGGAGATGGATTGCGAAATGTGTGTCTTGCTTGGGCTGGCTCTGCATAACTCAGGCCTGTTTCTGTGACTATAATATGACCCTCACTGTGGGCCTGTCTCTGATATCGGTGCAGTTACTCACGAGCAAAGGTTTCAGTGGGACAACTTGTGAAGTCCAGCAGTTGCCAAGCACTGGATCCAGATCTGGCCCTGTGCTGATGACTATATGGTATGGCCCTGAATGGTAGCCCTTTCCTACATCACTGCATAGCTCTGTAGTTACTACTCAAAAATCTTCTCCATTATTACCGGTAAACTGATAGCACGAACAAGTCATGGTCCACAGCCCCTTTCAACAAAGACTAAGCATTTCTAAAGAAAAATAAGCATGGAATTCCCTTGCTTTTTGATGGGGTTTTTCACATGGATGTCAATACGTCTGAGCTCCGAAACTCAGTGTTTGTGGATTTAATCCTCAGATTGGAAACCGGGTTTATGCCAAGTGGCCTTGAGGCTAGAACTCACCTGGGACTCAGGTGACCTTGGTTCCGTTCCTGGCTTGCTGCAAGGTGATCTTGGGCGAGTCACTTTCCCCATCTATGAAAAGAGGGCTATTGATGCTGCCCCCTCCTTTGCAAAGTGCTTGGTGATCTGTGGCTGAAGAGTGCTGTATGCAAGCTATGTCTTTCTGTGCTCCGCACGGAGTCACAGCATGGTTTAGCAAGTGCAGCGCTGCCCTGGCAATGCTAAATCCAGGGTGCAAGCGATAAGGCAAACTCCCTTTGGGCTGATGGGCTCTTCAGAAGTTGATCAGTAAAGATCCTGGACCCATTATCAGCCAGGGTAGGTGATAACCAGCATTCCTTCTCACTGAATGTTTTTACCTACTAGGCCTTTGGGATCTCACTCCTCATCTGAGCTCTGGTCTCTTATTCCCCACACAGTTTCTTGCTACCACCCCATGCTGCTCTGCTCACATTTAGTGCTGTTTTTGCCACCTCCTCTGCCTCTTGGCTTTGTGCTTCCTCTCATGTAGCCCCCTACAATGCCTTCCCTCCTCATCGCCCACGTGGCTTCTCTCTCCTCCATCAACTCCCTCCTTAAAACACATCTGTTTAAGCCAGGCCTCACCCCTCCCACATACACACATCCCCTCTTTATTCTCTCTCTTTCCCTCTGTCTGGAGACTAGATCTTCAGCTGGCATTATTTGCCATAGCACCATTGAACTGAATGCACCCGCTCCTCAGCTGGGACAGATCAGCTTAACTCCAGTAAGATCAGTGGAGCTGTGAGGAGCTGGCCGAGTGAAGTGATTGGGCCAGATCTCTCCCTGGTGTTAATTGGAAAGCTGGGCCAATGTGCCTCAGCTGAGGAAATGGAATACAAGGCAGAGCATGTGTCTCTTTTTATGTAGGTAAAGGGCTGCGTATTCTCTCTTTATGCAGCACCTTAAATTTAAAGTCCAAACTGCACGTGAACCCTTCTGAGAACAGAGTGGTTGCTTCATTTCCCTGCACAGACCCTGCTCTGCCAGCATCCAGTTCATTGCCCTTTGGTATTTGAGGCTGGAAGGTGCTGCAGAAAAGCACATTCCATTTGGTTGGTATTTTATTTCCACATATCTATGAGCCTCTCGCCTATGGCCAAGGTTTGCTCCCACAGTCACTCCTCCCCCCAGCAACGAATGCTACGGAAACTGGCTAGGAAATGAAATGGAAGGCCAGAGTGCTTAGTCTGGCTGGTGGTTATGAAGTGAGTGATGGCTCATGCCAAGAAGCTAAGAGAGGTGGAGACACTCCTCTCAAGAGGTCAGATGGCCGATTGTCACCCCCTGGAGAGACAGAGATAGTCCTATCTCTCTGCATCCTCAGAGTCATTTTACCTTTGAATAGCCTGGGAAGATTCTTTTCATCCCTTAGCCACCCCATCACGTCCAGGAGCCGATGAGTTGTTATGTTAGGTAATAGCTGACTTGTTTGTAAAAAGAAAAGGAGTACTTGTGGCACCTTAGAGACTAACCAATTTATTTGAGCATAAGCTTTCGTGAGCTACAACTCACTTCATCAGATGCGCTTATGCTCAAATAAATTGGTTAGTCTCTAAGGTGCCATAAGTACTCCTTTTCTTTTTGCGAATACAGACTAACACGGCTGCTACTCTGAAACCTGACTAGTTTGTATAATAGTTTTGGCCTGAGCTTGCGTAGGTCAGTTCAGAGCCTGATCCAAACTCCATTGAAGTCAATGAGGAGTCTTTCCCTTTGAGTCTTTCCATCTTTACTTTGAATCAGGCCCTCAATTCCCATGGAAGCGAAAAGCGCTAGCCCCTTGCAGGATCGGGGTTTCTAGATGTAGAATTAAAATAAATTCCCTGGGGACTGTGAGGCTTCCTTGTCTAAAAGTATTCCATGGAAGCCAAAGACCATTTTACCCTTCCCCAGACAATTCACATCCAGGAACAGAGAGAAGAGATACCAAAGTCACTGGGGAGCGTAGGGCAGAGCTGGTTGGAAAATATTTTTTGTCCCATTGATATTTTAGACAAAATCCAATTTTTTCCATTTTTGTTTTAAAAAAATTCATTTAATTTTTTCAAGTTTTCACACACTCCCCCATTTTTCCATGAAAATGGACTCCCCCCCATAAAACAAACAAACAAAAAAAGTTTTGACACAAAATGTTCAGCCATTTAAAGGGTTCATTGACCCCATGGGGAAAGTGAGTCACAAGGAAGGTAAAAAGACTTGCCCTGCCCCCCAGATTATGCCAGCTGGCTGGGAAAAGGGCCCAGGCATCCTGAGTCCAGAGTTAAGATGAGGCTGAATATTTGAGGATTTTGTTGAACCCCCAAATTCAAGTGTTAACCCCACACAAAGTGAAAAGGGAAAGCAGGCTTTCCACAAACCCCACTCTGACAACTTTCCCAAAGACTCGACTCCTGCAGGGGACGTCGGTGGCTCCCCTCTGCAGAGCCACACGGTTCGTTTCCAAGGGAGAGTCACGGCAACAGAAGAGAGGGAACTCAAGGACTTCTTGCTCCCAAAGCTCAGGAGCCTGTTCCTTGAGCTAAAGAAAGAATCTCTGTTACCTAGTAAGACTATAGCATCTATGAGACACAGCTGAGGGATTCTGATTCAATCCAGTAAAAGGCAGTCACACAGTCTCTCACACACACACGAAAGCTAGTTCATAGCATAATTGGAAACAGCAAATTTGTGTATTTTTTTCATGGACCTTTTTTTTTTGGGGTGGGGGGGGTTGGTTCTTGTACAACTTATGCTGAGAACTGTGATGCTGCGGCTTTAAAAAAGCTCCCACAGTCATTCCCCCTCCCTCCCACCGGCTGTCGGAGTCAAAACAGAACATTCCTTGCGACCCCAAACGCCTGTGTGATTCCACCGGGCAATAAAGGAGGACTACAGGAGAAGGAGGGGGAAAGAGACTAATCTTTAAAGTTAGCTGGGACAGCTGATGGGAGGAAGTTGGTCTCGATAGTCCACTGGAATCAGAGCCAGTTTGGAACTCCCTGTCTTGGAGATGATCCTGACAACAGCTTCCAACCTGTCAGTACTGGAAACCACAATCCTGAGCCTTGCTTGTGTAGCTTCCTCTCACTGTCAACTAGCTGATTATGTCAGGCAAGGGCCGGGGTTCCACCAGGAACCAATTCTTCCCCTTCCTCTGTTTCTTGTGGGCATCACACACGAACGTCTCGCGTGTTCATTCTTTAAACTTTGCAGATCGACAGAACTCGGCAAGGGGGTTGGTTTTTGGATGGCATCTTGTTTTCATAGGGGAGTTCACCGTGTCGTCTTGAGAAATGCTTGGCTCTCTGTTTTTACCACTAGCGATGAAAGCGACAAGAAAAAAAACCAAAATGTTTGGACAGATTTAATCTGATTAGCAGTGGCTTGGAAAAGAGGGAAGGAGCAAGAGAAAGCAAAGGAGTGTTGGGCCCTTTCAGAAGAATAGGATAAAAACCAGCTGTGTAGTATCTTCAAGCCTGGATAAGAGAAATGGTCTCTGAGGAGTCCTGAAGTCAGGGTGCATTCATTTCCATGTGGCAAACACTAGGAAGGAGTTTGTCAGTAGTCTGGCGTAGTTATTTTGGTACAAGCCCCCGTGTGGACAATGATTCTGGAATAGCCATTTGGTAAATGTCCAAATGTAGACAAGCCCCAAGATCCGTTTGTAAGGGTGAGGCTGGGCAGTGCTGAACAAGGCTCCCATCACCACTGGCCACACATCTACCCATGCATAGCTTAGCAGCCTTCATCCACCCCCTTACTGGGATTGGCATGAGTGCCCGAGAAAGCAAAGGAGTGTTGGGCCCTTTCAGAAGAATAGGATAAAAACCAGCTGTGTAGTATCTTCAAGCCTGGGTAAGAGAAATGGTCTCTGAGGAGTCCTGAAGTCAGGGTGCATTCATTTCCATGTGGCAAACACTAGGAAGGAGTTTGTCAGTAGTCTGGCGTAGTTATTTTGGTACAGGCCCCCGCGTGGACAACGATTCTGGAATAGCCATTTGGTAAATGTCCAAATGTAGACAAGCCCCAAGAGCTGTTTGTAAGGGTGAGGCTGGGCAGTGCTGAACAAGGCTTCCATCACCACTGGCCACACATCCACCCATGCATAGCTTAGCAGCCTTCATCCACCCCCTTACCTGGATTGGCATGAGTGCCCTAGCCAGCTGGTGTTTCTGGCTCCCCTCTGGGGTCATGGAGTGCCAAAAACACCCCAACACTACAGCAAAGCCCAAAATCCAGGCTACCTATTCAGAATTGGCAGACGCGCCCCCTACATACACATGTTCAGGGAATGCCTACAGAAGCAGACTGACAGAGGAAGCAGACAGGAATAAACTATACCAACGTAAGCAGGTCAATCCTGGTGTAACTGCATCCAGGCTCGGGGTTGTACCGACCGAACGATTTTGATTTCTAAGCCAAAATAATTCAAGCAGTATGAAAACTGTGCATAGAAGAGGTGCACAGACCTGAGCTTCCCCAAGTATGAACAGCGATAATACTGACCCACCTCCCACGGTTAGTCAGCCTCAGTGCATTTGTGAAAAGTGCTTTGAGTAGAAAGTATTAGAGTCTTTCAAATACTGTTGCAGGGTATAGGAATAGGGCAGCAGCCCTTTAAATAGCTTGTGAGTCTTCTTATGGCCCTCACCATGTTCTGGGTTTTAGAATCCACCAGAAGCCAACTGTAGCAACCGTGTGTCTATACATACTTAGGCCTTGTGTGGTGTGTCTATCCAGGAAACATGGTTCTTTGGACCTCACCCTGCCTGCGTGGTTTCTTCAGGCTATTATTATTGTGCAAGGGTAAGAGACACAAGAACAATCATATTTGTTTGAGCTGGCCCCAGGCACTGCTCCATGACTACAGTGCCATTCGGTGTGTTTATTGTAAAGCTTTTTGAGAGGCGGCTATGAAATGCGCTCCCTAAAATAATGCACCACCATTCCCATCGTTAGCACAAATTATGATGTGACAGGTTTATTTTTAGGAGAGGTCGTAGAGCCTAGGGGCTGGGGCATTGCGCTGGGAGTGAGAGGACCTGGTTCTATTCCCAACTGACTTGCTGGGACCTTGAACAAGACACTTGCCCTTTTTGGGGCCTGGTTTTCCCTCCCAACCTTTGTCTGTCTTGTCGAGAGTGTTAGTTCTTCAGGACAGGGACTGCCTGCCACTATGTCTATGTACAGCACCTTGCACATTGGGGCCCGGAGTGTGGTGGGGGGCTCCAGGTATTACTGTCATGTAAATAATACTGAGCGCAGAGACAGATTCCTCTCTCCACCCACAAGGAGGAAAGGGGGAAGGGGTGAATGGAGAAGAGGAGGATCTAGCCAGGGCCCTGGCCGTGGAAAGGTTTGCATTGGCCACTTTTCTTAGAACGCCTAAAGGTGTCTATTGAAAAGCAGAGGGGGAAAAAAATCCCCACCTGTTCGCTAAGTGAGCTCATGCTTTTTAATTAGTCTGTACGTCTCCCCTGACAACTCAAGCATGAACTAGCCTAATGAGATTCCACCTTACGCGAGAACCTTACACGCATTGGACTCTGGTGGGGTGAGACAGAGAGACAGCAAGAGACCCAGACACACAGTTCGATGTGTGTTAAAAGCGAGCCACGCAACCTTTCCAGCTGTCTTTCTCTCACACCCACAATGCTCACTTCACTGCAGAGTTGACACAATTTTTCTACGCTTGAGTGAACGCCCCTCACGTTGGCCTAGATCCAGGTGAGAGCACCTACTCTGCGAAATAGCCATCACACTGCAGAGTGCTTACAGGAGCAGCCGATGAGCTGTGCTACTTGGAGGGGTAGGGGCTAGCCCTGAGAGTGCGTCTACACTACAGCTGCGGGGTAGAATTCCCGGGTAGACTTGTGCTAGTTGCACCCGAGCTAGTGTGCTAAAAATAGCAGTGTGGACATCAGGGCCAGGGAGGCTTGCACTCTGGTGGCTAGCCCTAGCCACTGCCACTCCCTGGTGGGACTCGCACCTCCCAGCTGCAGCGTGGACATAGCCCGACAGGCCAGCCAACTTGAATTAAAAGAACCAAGGCATTCAAGTCACAGGGCAGGATTAGAGTTAGGGACAAGGCTTGAGTTAATGCTTGTCGCGAAGACAAGCCCACCAGACGTTAGGGCCAGTGTCTCTCCTGGGCCTGCACACACCTGCTTCAGGCAGCTGCTGGCCAGCTGGGCACATGCTCTCACTGCTGCCATCCCCTCATGCCCAGACCTGAGGGACCCCCTCACTCTATGGGGCTTTGATGTGGAATAAGTATCTGGACTCATACCCTGGCACAGCCCCAAATCAACTCTTCTTTCCTCCCCCTATCCCTCATTACCAATCAGATGCTGTTCATTGTGAGGTTTAAGCTAATGGCTTCCTCATGCAGAGCCCAATGCAGCATTATCAGCAAAGATCCCTATCGCTCCTTAATATACCTTAAGGCTCCAGCTCCTATTTGTTAAAATAGGTGGGAAGGGGCAGAAGAATGTAAGTCATTGAGAAGGAGGGGAACAGCTGGAGATCTGGCACGGAGATGTCTAGCAGGACAGTGTCTCACTGGCATTTTTCTTTAAAAAAAAAAATTAAAAAAAAAAAAGAGAGAGAGAAAAGAAACTGAGCGTGTGCCTAAGTACAAATCAATTCCACAAATACCTGCTCGCAGGGAGCCAGCCTGGCTGCAGTCCTCTCTCTTGCTGTTGGTCTTGGCCATCCACCCTGGCTGTTCTGCGGCCAGAGGCCCAGCGATAATAAAAAGCAGCAGCAGGTTTTCCAAGGGTAACAGTCACCCCATGCGCAGAGCCTGCACGAGGTGTATGCCCCTCTTAAGAGGGGCTTGCATAGGCCCTTTGCATGGGGGTGAATCTCCCTGCCCCTTTCTCAATATGCCCGAGAGAAATCTTTTCCAAAAGCGCACACGGCTGTAGGGAGGTGAGTCCCACTTTATTTCTGGTGCTTAGCCATTTACTAAAATTGAGATCCACTGCTATAGAAACAGAAGACTCTGATACACCTGCGTTTCCGCTCTCTGGAGGAAGGCTGTGCTGGTGTGTCTGTCTATGACAAAAACACCCTGCTGAAGAATTCTCTGTAGCAGAAGAACTGAGCAACAACTTCTGCTGTGAGATGAACAGCTAGGATACATCTGTGAGTGTGGAATTAGCCCATACAATTAGCTCCTCAAGGTATTAGGCAGGTCAAGGCTTTAGCAAGCTTTAAAAAGATCAGTTGGACAGCTGCCACCTTAAATTAGCTATCTAGTTCAGAGGGTACTTCCCCTGTGAGGCAGGCAGACATGCTGTTCACACCTGCGATTCAATTAATGAGCCAGTGGGTATCAACACTGCATGATTAAAAGGCAGAACCACACCCACACTAGAGGAGACCAAAAACCCTTCCACTGAGAATCCCTTTAGTGTCTCTGGGTGTATAAGATAAACCCTCTTGTTCCCTTCCATCCATTTCAAGCACCCTCACTGGCCAGGGTACATGCATAGTTTAGCAACAATGATTAAGGTCAAAGGAGCCTGAAGTCATTACACCCAGAGGCAGATTAGGGGTTTGTGCGGCCCTGGGCCACAGCAAGTGCGGGCCCCTCCCTGCCCCTTCTGCCTGCAGTTCCCCCAGTGCTCCTATCAGGAAGCAGGGTTGGGGTGCAGGGGCTCCCTCTGCCCAGCTGGTGCTCCTGCTGGGGAGTGGGGTTGGGGTGTGGGGCCTTCCCACGCTCCCTAGCAGGAGCAGGTTGGGGTGTGGGATGCCCATTTTGGGGGGGCCCCCAATGGCCAGGGCCCCTGGGCACAGGCCCCAGTGGCTAATCCACCACTGATTACACCTGTGATCCTCCCTCCTGAGATCCTGTCTCCCAAGCTAAGCAACAACAGGTAAGGTCAATTTATGGATGGGTCCCAGGCCAGTTTCTTAACCATAAGACCATCCTTAGTTCTTCCTTGGTGGGGGTATAACACTGCACCACTTTTTAGGGAATAGATAGGAGGCCCACTTGTAGAATTGACTTGCTATTTGCTCTCTCATTCCACATGAATTTCTTTGACAAATACTAGCCACACCTCAGGAGAGATAGGAGAGTGCTGAGAACATGGACAAATGCCAAAGGATTAAGGTTCTCCATGTAGGTTTTGCTGGTTTCTGCAGAACATCAGCACCTCTGTCAGTAAATTCTTATGTATGCTGGCTGGGAAGGAACTTTCACCTTACAAGACACCAATGCCCCAAGTCTATCAAGAGAAAGAAACAAAGAGCACCATCTTGTGAGTCTAACGTGGAAAATTCAACAGGTCTCCTGCATTCACTTTGTCAAATAACTCCACTGCCCATCTCTCTTCACACCACGTTTGCAACTGGTTTTAAATGCCTCTGTGAGAACACATTTTGAAGGGTAAAAAGAAAAGGAGGACTTGTGGCACCTTAGAGACTAACAAATTTATTTAAGCACAAGCTTTCGTGAGCTACAGCTCACTTCATCGGATGCATTCAATGAAGTGAGCTGTAGCTCACGAAAGCTTACGCTCAAATAAATTGGTTCGTCTCTAAGGTGTTACACGTCTTCCTTTTCTTTTTGCGAATACAGACTAACATAGCTGCTACTCTGAAACCTGCCATTTTGAAGGGTGAAGACCTCACAGCTCATGGCTTTCTTTAGATAATTTCAGATATGGCCAACTCACACTCACCAAGCTGTGTGCTAAGAAGCTGAGACACTAGCCAATTAAGGTGCTCTAGTATTGCTCACGGACTAGCCTCCAGAAAAATAACCTAAAGATATCTGATTACCACGAGATGGGATTTAATGTGCAGAATTCGGGTGTCCCACACTTTTTGCTCATGGGAGAAATTAAACTGATTAGTAAAACTAACTGCTTTCAACACAGCATAAAATATTAACCCCTCTTTGCCCCAGGCACTCGGACGCTCTGACACAATTGGGTGATAATAAAACCGTCCAGCCATCAGAGGGGAAGAAGAGGGAGAGAATAAGCAGCTATGCATGCCTCTCGGATTTCATTAGTCAGACACCACCACCTTTATAAAGTAGCGTTTGGCTTTAATCATGCAACTATAAAAGGGCAAAAATAAGATCATAAAAGACTCAGAGGTCAGAAGTCTGAAAATCCTGCTTTTGGATCTAGAGTCATTGCAGTTGAAGGGGACAACAGGAACAGAAATGAACGATAGGGCCCATCTGAACAGCATATGGTTCAGAACTTTAGGCTAGATAAGCAGCCCACCACTGTTTTTAGGCCGCAGGAGAACTCTGAGACACAGGGACTGGTTCAGCTCTCACCCCGTTGTCAGCGAGGAACTCCAGCCATGTGAACAGAGCGACACTGGTGTGAGCGAGACAGAACGGTGCCCCAGAGCGATACTGAGTTATGTGGTGGTTGTGTTAAGGTTTCATACACTCCACCAACATTAGCATGAGCCTCTGCATGTCACACACACGGGCGCCTGCCTGTTATGGACACACATCTTGAACTGATTTCGATAATACCGAGCCACCCCAAGTGAGACTGTGGCTCCCTCATGTCAGGCTTTGAGTGCAGACAGCCTCTGCCCTGAAGAGGTTACAGGCTAAGGACAGAGGAAGCCAGGATCAGGGCATGAGTGGCCTGGACAAGGCATTAGCATCATGTATGGACCGAGGGCCAGTTACCAGGCTGGGCTGGAACACGAGGAGATCAGAATCGAGACACAGACCAGAGGGCAGGAACCAGTTACCAAGTGTCAGGATATCAGAAAGAAGAACCAGGTAAGCATCAGACCAGCAAGGAGAAGCCCACTTGTAGAGACGGACAACTTCTTCTGGCCTCCTCTGGCTTAAATAGAGGCTGCAGCCCAATCGGGAGCCTTGGACGTCTCCCAGTCATAGCATAGGGGTGGGGCTTGTGCCCCAGATGGGCTTCATGGATTTAGGTCCCAGTGACAGTCTGGGAGCTGCTGTGTGGAGGACTGCCGTGTGCTGGCTTCCAGAACCCCATAGAGCTGGGTTCAAGATCTGTGAGGCCTGATACAGAGAAAGGGTGGGAGGGAAAACAGACATGAGGTGACTTTTAAGTTCCTACAGCAGGTTAGCGGCAGAGCTGCAAACAGAACGCTCGTCTCCTGGCTCCCAGTCCAGTGCCAGTGAGCCATGCTGCCTTCCCACATGACTAGCTGATATTTCACCTAATCATCAGGCTACCCTATAAGGATGTTACATCCGTGGCATTACCTCTGCCCTTTGGGCTTCTACCACAAAGGCTCGTAGCCCAGCCGCCATCCCCCCTACCCTCCACCCCCATCTGAAAACATCTCTAGAATTTCCATTACTCTTTGTAAAGCTGCAAGACTAAAACCAGTTGGGGGATATTTATACTGTTTGAGATCATTTTCCCGAGATTGACGGTTGCTCCTGGTTTTTAGATTACTGGCAGCGCTCCGTACCCTTTGCTCGGAAAGAGAGGCTTTGAGAATTACAACAGCCCACGAGAACTTTGATTTAAAAAAAATGATTCCATCGGGCTGTACAATTTTATTAGATTCCAAGTCCAAAATGCACACCTCTCCCTCTCCACCAGCCCTGCTGTAGCCTGTCAAAGGAGAGACCTGAGACAGTGTTAGGAGCCTGATCCTCAGCTGCTGTAACTTGACCATTCTATCATGCAAGCCAATGGGGCTACATTGATTTACCCCAGATAAAGCATGTTCTTTCTTGTATTGAAACTTGTAGCATGACCCAGCCAAGGATCCTACAGAACGTGCCCTACAAACATTAATTAATAAAGCCTCAGAACACTTCCATGGGGCAGATGGGTATTGTTACACCCATTTGCTGCGGGTAAACTGAGGCACTCATGTTCAGCCAGCAAGTTGGTGACACTACAGTCCTAGATAGAGTCCCAACTCTGAGATCCTTACTCTGAGCACTAGGCTATACTGCCTCAGTGTAAGAGGCCAGGACCTTTCTCCCATCTGCTTTAGATCCAGGTAGATATGTTGGTTTGGCTGGACTGAGACATTTTCCTCAGTTTTCCTTGTACCTCTCGGATGGAGAGTGTCACAGCTGGGCCTTTAAGAAAAGTGCTAGAAGGTGTTACAATGCATTTATAAATAAATGGGGTGTCATTGGCCATGGAGTGAGAGACAGCGCTGTTACCAGGAATTTAGGACTGAGTTCTTTTCTTTCTTTCAGCCGTGAGCACTGACTCAGCATCCCTCCCTCCCTGCTGAATGCTTCATGTATTTTATTACCTTCCAGTAACCTAGTATGGATTCAGCTAAGCAGTGCTAGCGTCCTAAACGTTTCTTCTTGTCTCTTTCAGGAAAACTAGTTCCAAGAAAGTGTACTGCAAAGAACACCCATGAAAACGAGCAAGACTGAGAGAGAGACAATAATTTCTTTTCCTGATTTGTAGGGTCAGATTCTGCTCTGGTTATAAGCAGCATGTATTTCCCAGTAAACCAGGGTCCTCGTAATGCTAATATTTTACCTCTTTATAGAACTTTTCTATGCAAAGACCTTTCCAAGCTACATATGCTGAATGCAGCCACCTCTGGGGCGGAGAGCAAATGTCAGATGGGCAAGGAACAAAGACACGATCCTGGACCCGCTGCTACGAAAACAAAACAAAGCTGTACTTTTTATTGGCCAGAAACACGCTCCACAGTCATGACTTTAAATAAAAAATAAACGTGCCTAATAAATAAACAGGTGCCTTGTAAAAGAGTTTAAGAGCCTGATTTATAGCCCAACAAAAGCCGCAACAAAATGTGTGGCAATGCCTGGAAATACAAGCCAATGCTCTGTGCTTGGCTGAAGGCATGGGGCTATTTTTTTCTTGCTTTTCACAGGAGTATGAGCTAAAGCCCAATCTGAAGTTGGCTTGTATTACTAAATATCTGTGCTACTGAGATCAGGGCCCCGTCATGCTAGGCACTGCATAGCAACCCAGTGCCAGGCAGTCCTTATTATTTGCATTTTGTAGCTCACGAAAGCTTATGCTCAAATAAATGTGTTAGTCTCTAAGGTGCCACAAGTCCTCCTGTTCTTTTTCCATGTATTTTAAATATCTATGGTTTTTTCTTTCTTGCCATCATGGTAGTTGACTATTTTCTAGGCCTTTGTGCTAACTTGAAGCTAAGCACACAAGTTATTTAGGCAAGCAAGAGCCCCAGACGGAAATAGACGGGCTGGTTATCACAAAGACAAAAATATTCTTATGTTAAACCAAAATCCAGCAGTAGCTGGAATATTCTGTCTGTTTTACTAACATTTGTATTAATATTAATGCGGAGAAAAACACAACAAGCTTCTAAAAGTGCCTCCCTGGTAGGAGACTGGAGACTGTCTAGGGGAGACTGTCAGAACACCAAATGCACCCACTTCTGCACAGATATCTCCATAGCGTCTTCTGGGTGTGGGGTGGAGGGGTCCATTTAGGGTCATGTTTGGCTGAGGGAATGGGGAGATAATTCGTCTCACTGCTATGTGGGAGGCACAAGTAGTTAGTTAAAATCTAGAGGCAGCATTGGGTTGGTAGCAACCAATTATTGTAAGTTACAGGGCACAGCTAGTAACCTCAGAAAATCCATTGTGTACTCAAAGTATAAATGCTGTTACATCTGGGGAAGGGACCCTGCGTCCTTTATATGTAACCAAGTGGTTAAATATCTGCCCTAAATGCAAAGCTCAATTCAGCCTTAACTATGGAACTGTGATTGGCACTTCCATGATGGTATCAGACCAGACTGATTATGTCTACACGGCCCCCATTCCGTCCACCCACAAATCAGTCTGATTTGGATCAGCAAGTGCTCGGGACCTGTGTCCTAGGACTCTGCTGGGGGGTGGGTAAGAGCCCGAGTCCTGCTGAGACTAGTATCCAAGCCCTATCGTTTTGCAGTGTGGATGCAGCTCAAGGCCCAGACCTGAGTCAGAAGCTCTGCATAGCACAGTGTGGATGCATTAGCACGGCTATAACACCTGGGTCCAGCAACTGTATGCAGTGTGGACACTCAAGTGAAGACTAAGGTTTGGCAAATCCAAATCCACAAGCACAGTTCCCACAGACCCACATTTACATTGCAGTGTAGAGATCCCCCATGTGGAGCTCAACTCCTTAGTAAAAGGAGATCCCAATCTCCACGGCTCACTCACTGCATTGTCCCCTGGGACACAGGAGAGCTTTGGGGAACTGAGTCAAAATAACGTCAAGTTTCAACTTGGCGAGCTCACATGCAAAATAGTTGCATCCAGTCACTGTCCAAATCGGCAGAGGCTGAGGAAAGGGGGTGAAGCTCAAGGGAGCTACTTGCGGGGGAGTCATGGAGGGGAAGAAGAGAATTAGGGATGAACATATGAAGTTGATGCCTTTTAAAGTGGAGAATGCATGGTGCTCCTAGAGGCATGTGGGACAGAGATAAATACATCACGGGCTTTGTGTCCACATTGTTTATCCCAGCATGTTCCAAATTGCCTTTTTGGTTGCTTTGTTCTGAGATTTATGCTGGTTTTATTCTACTTATGTCAGGAATTTTCCTTTTCTTATAAACAGTTAGCGGGTGACTGTCTCCCCGCCCCCACGCACCCTGACAGTTATAGAGACACATGCAGCCGATACACGCAGGTGCTCACACCCAGTCACGCAGAACCACACACATCCATGACACACACTCACAGTCCCCACAGTGACACAGAACCACATGCCTCTATGACACACACTCAGTCACCTGCTCACCCAAAGCCACAGGCAGACGCCTGCAGCAGGATCTCAGTTACACACATATGCCTGTATAAAAAAGCATGCACACACATGTTCTTGTATACAGCCACACAGATGAACAAACACACTTACATCCATGGCATACACACACACACACACACACACCCTATGGTCATGCAGAAACACGGACACACACACACATCTAAACAGATACATTCCCACTCCCACACCCCATGCACACCCACCCACACTCAGGTTTCAGAGTAACAGCCGTGTTAGTCTGTATTCGCAAAAAGAAAAGGAGGACTTGTGGCACCTTAGAGACTAACCAATTTATTTGAGCATGAGCTTTCGTGAGCTACAGCTCACTTCAAGTGAGCTGTAGCTCACGAAAGCTCATGCTCAAATAAATTGGTTAGTCTCTAAGGTGAAGTGAGCTGTAGCTCACGAAAGCTCATGCTCAAATAAATTGGTTAGTCTCTAAGGTGCCACAAGTCCTCCTTTTCTTTTCACCCACACTCATACATCCACACAAATATGTCAGTTGGAATGTCTCCAGGGATTGTTACTTATGTAAACAATTACAGATATATTAGTTATTTATGGAGGCAGAGCAAAGCCATGTTCTGCCATCCAGAGCAGAGGAGCTGGCTGGGTTGGCATAATTCATAAGGACAGCCAGATGAAAGGGCCTGGTTACAAGAGTATTTTCACTCTGCAATCACACAGCAGCAAGAAGCTGGGGAGGGGACACTAGACAGAAATTGTTTCAGACACAAAAATGGTTTGACAAGCAGATTGGGTGACCCCCCGAGGTTAATCACTCAGTTTTGCTGGCCTCCTGTTTCATGGACCTTGTGAGGAGCTGCAGTAACAAGAGATGCCTACATTTCCCCCCCCACACACACACACACCCCTTTCCCCAGGATAATTGTCATCCTGGCTGGCCTGTCACAACTGGGAACTCGGTGCTGGCGCTAGGAGAAATAACCCCCGTCTGAGCTCAGACCTCATCTAGGCCAAGATTTCCTAAAGTGACTTGTGTCTCTGGGGCCCAGATCTCAGGAAGTGCTGAGCACCTGCCCTCTGAGAACCAGGCCTCTTCAAGGTGCCTCAGGCTAGGCTCCAAAAATCACTCAGCACTTTAGAAAAATCTTGCCCTTAGTGAACGGTGGCCAGAATTGTTTACCCAGCTGGAAGACCTCCTCCTCTCCTGCAGCCAGCTCCTAGAGCCCTGGAGAAAGACAGAAGGTAAAGAGAGGGCTTTACCCCTAGCTGAGGGGTATGGGTTCCCTCCGAGCCCCTTCCCAGGGAAGGCAGAGGGGAAGACTCATTTCTGCCTCTCCCAGCCCTCTCTAGCTACCTGGGGGCACACGGGCACCTGTGCAGGTTATTTTACAACAGTTGGCTGCAGAGGAGAAAGGGAAAAATGTTTTGCCCTTTTAAGGCCCTAAGAAAGGCTGAAGACGCATTGAACTGCAGTAACAGAGCATAGGGAGCTGGCTCCTTCAGGCACCAAGCAGGCTGAAAGGGCATACACATTTCCCCAGGGGACCAGCACCCTGCGGATTTAAATACCCCACTCCCAGGGCCTCAGCTGCCCACTCATCAGCATTCCTGTTGGGAACTCCTGCCCAGCCAGCCGAGGAGGCTGGCTTATTGGGGAAGGATTTTAACCCCTTCCTTGCTGGAACGGGTCCAGGATCTGATTCTCCATTGAATTCTACGCACCTGACTTGTGCCTTGTGTTCTCCTTTCCGGCGTGCTGCATGAGTGTTTAACAACAACAACAAAATGCTACCAGATCGGAATGGTAGCGTCTTGCACTTCCTTTGGGCAGGTGTAAAGGATGGCACAAAGCAGCGCCCGCTAGGAAGAGCTATTTGTATAGAATCCGTCCCCCGTCTTTAATATCTGTAGAGCCCTCTGAAATCCTATCCAGAGGACTTTTCCATGAAGGTAGTTACAGTGCCAAAGTACATTCATTCTATTATACTCCCCATGTCATTCTTAAATGTGATACAAGATGAGATGTCTAAAGCACATCTTGGGCTGATCTACCCCGCTTTTTCATTCCTGTCACAGACTCAGAAGAGCTTTCATATTTCCCAACAGACTGCCTAGCTAACCCTTTCACTAACCATCTCTCCCTCCTTCTGTGTACCGTCTTCCCCCACTGTACAGAGGCTTGGGAATGCGCTCCATTTCTGTGCGATTTCATCATGGGCCCCGAGAGTGATTTATAGTCCGTCCCTATTTATAACAGAGTTTTATAAGACAAACGAATCATTTTGCTTGAAGGTTAATAGCACGCCATTCAAGGGGAGTTTACATATGCTGGGCTTTCTTCTATCAAGTGAGGAAAGGCAGGCAATCTGCTGCTAATCCAACATAAATACCCGTGGAGTCAGTCTGAAGTGTGGCATCAAAATCATTTACAAAACCTGAAATTTGAATAGGGCTTAAAACCCCATAACCTGTCAGCTCCCAGCCAGGGAAAATATTCACAGCCTGCCTGAAATTGGAGTCTTGTACTGTCTAGGTGCCAGGGAGATTGCTTTTTTTCCCTTCTTCTTCTAAGCAGCTAGTAAGGGAGGGGGATGGGGACTGGACAGCCTTGGGGTTACAGAGCCTTTCACTGTCAGTTCTAACACAGCTCAGGTTGGTGAGGTTACCATCCAAGGGCTGCTCTGTGTCAGGTTAGCTGAAGGGGCTCAGTGCAGTTCCCCCATTGCAAAGGGCCTGATTCAGCATTGCAGGCCCAATGCAGAGGGACAGCAAGGCAGCGGTTACCAGCACCCCCCACCCCATACACACCTGCTGGGGAGTACCCCTGCTGCAGGGAGCCACCAACTCACTTCTGCAGAAAGCGAAGAGCCCGGGGGCGGGGGGGGGCAGGGGGAGTGACAGAGCCGTTGACTTCAGTGGAGTTATGTATGCTGCGGGGTGGGTGGGTGACCCTTAGCATTGATATGTTAATTGTCTTTAGAGCACAATGCATGGGGCATTTTATTGCAAAGGTGGGGGCAGAAGATTAGCCTTACAGGAGGGCAGGAAAAAGAAAGAAAGAAAATCTCTTTAAGTAATAGGTAAACCATGTAGGAGATAGGGGAGTCCTTCATGGAACTTTTCTTAGACTAGTGTCTGGTGCCTAGATACTATCGTGATTGGTGCTGGGTAGAATAGATAGCTAGATAGAGCATTTACTCTTGAAAACATTTTAAAAGCATTGACTGATTCATTCTCTCAAGCCACTCTGTGAAGCAAGCAAGTAATCCCCCCACCCTGCCCCATTTTACAGATGGGTAAACTGAGGCACAGGCCATTCCAGTGACTTGACCAAGGCCATAGGGTGAGCCAGTGTCAGAGCTGGGATTGAGACCGTGCCTGTCTCAAGAGACAGTACACCCTCAGGACGCCTCGCTACTAGGGAAAGGTAAACCCATGCAGGTAAAGCAAAAACATCCCCTGCCGCTTCCCTGAAATTTTGTCCAGAACTCAACCCAAGACTTTTCACAGGTTTAAAAAAAAAAAATACAGTGAATGGTTCCTAGCCTTCCCCATTCTGCTAACACCTCCTAGCTGGGATGGTCATGCAGCAAGCACCTCTCTTTCAATCTGCACAGCTTGAATGTAAAACATACAGAATATAGAGCAAAGCTACACAAAAAGGAAGGGGTACAAGAAACAGACCAGACCAGGGAGCTTAAATAATTATTCATCATATTTTATAGAGGGCCTCTCGTCCCATAGCATACAGTACTAGTGAAATGCAGAGTGGGGAAATGTTACCCACAGACACTAGGACAAAACCTTATTCATATGGCAAGTTTCAGGGGCTCTCTAATGACAGGATCTGGGATGTTCAGAGCTGGGCATAATGGCTTTAGCTGAAAAGACAAGTTTTTGCCCAGTTGTCTGCTTATAACAACCTCCTACCCCACACACCCCTACATGGATTAGAGTAACCTTCAGTAATGACCCCAAACACTGGTAACACAGCATGGCACACGGTATGGGTTGGGGCCCTTCATGTTAAATGCAGAAACCATGAGCTCTTCCGGTCTGTCTACACGGCTGTGCAGCACCCAATACAATGGGGCCCCGATCTGGGTTGGGGTCTCTGGGTGCTACCCTGATACAAAGAGCAGTAAGTGGTATCATTCACTGGTGAAGAGGAGGTTAGTGTCTATGATTTTATGCCTAGCACAGCTTTGCTCCACCATTCAACTGGCTGTCAAAGTGTCTGAATGGGATGAGATCATGGGGCTGCCTGCCATAGGAGGTCTTGACGACCCAGCAGCCCCCTTCCTGTTCTCTGTTCCGTCACTTGCCTTTGCCTTGATAAATCCCACTTCCACTCAACCCCCTGGTTCAAGCCTCTCCCGTGGGTCCTGCACACAAGGGACAGCCTGCAAACGTTGACATCTCCGCAGGTCTGAGGAGAAAAACAAAGCCCTTTCCTTTGTGCCTGTTTCAGTTTTTCCTTCTGTCCTGCCACAACTCTACTTCCCTTGGGGGCTGTTCGGGTGGGATTTACACTCTTGGCCATTAAACCACAAGCTCAGGTGCTCGGGTTTTGTTATAAACAACGTCTCCTTCGCACTGAACTCAGGTTCTCCCAAGCCCTCGCATTTCTCCTTGGCTATACATTTTATGGCAACAGACAGAGAAGCCCTGAGCCTTTGCTTCTCACACCATCAATCTGCACAGCATCCAAAGGGCGCTCAGGCCGTTCGATGCATTCACCCCCCCGCCACGTCCTGCTTTGGAGTCTTCTGTTTTCACTTAAGTGGCTCTTATTCCAGAGCCTGGTATGTTCCCAGCTCACTGCTAGACCCCTTGTGTATTGGCTCTTTGCCACCAACACGCCTCGCAGCCTCTCCCCTGTTCTGACCACTGGACAGACTATTTCTCTCTAACGTGTCTAATCAGATGGGTGGCCAAGGCCCCTGAGGCACAGAGTAGCAGCCTTCCAGTGACATCAGGGCAATGCGTGGGGGGGCTATTCCACCCTGGTTTGTGCTGTGGATAAAGGACCTGATCCAAAGCCCACTGAAGTCAAGAGAAAGGTTCCCATTGACTTCAGCGGCCTTAGGGATCAGGCTCCTGGAGAGAACTTTAATCCCCCTAGGGCTGCCAGTGGGAGCCATTCCACCAGCGCTAAATTCATACCACAAATTATTTACTTGTTGGAGAGGCACTGTGGTCTAGTGCAGCGTTTCTCAACGGCCGGTCCGTGGATCGGCTCTGGTCCTGGAGATCTGCCTGACACAGTTTAGGAAGGCAGCAAGCCGGTCCCTAGGACCAAAGAGGTTGAGAAACATTGGTCTAATGGATGGTACATCAGCCTGGGAGACAGAAGACCATGGTTCTATTTCTGGCTTTACTGCATGACAAGTCACTTTCCTCTCCCTTCACGCTTTCAACCCTTTGTATATTTAGATTGTAAGCTCCTGGGGGACAGGGACTGTCTCTTGCTATGTGTTTGTACAGCGCCCACTATAATGGGCCCAGAACTCAGCTAGGTCCTTTAGGTACTGTCGTAATACAAATAAATAACACGGGGGGCTTGTTCCCTTCTGGGCACTGCAGGTAGGTAAAATCCAACCAAGGGCGAATACTGGGGGGGAACCACCAAGTCAATAAAACAAAACAAAAAAGCCAAGTCAAACAAGCATTTTAGTTCTACGACAAAATAAATATTTCAACTCCAATTTGCCAAGATCAGGAAGACTGTTCACGATTCATATGTATAACACCACTTTGAATGGCACAACACTCAGTGAGTACGCTGCAGCAAGATATGTGAAAAAGCCCTGTTGAGTACAAGTATTCACACACTATAAAATGTGGTTTAGGGATAGACGCTGGCTTACAGGCTACTTCCCTGGGCTACCTGTACTCTGTAATCATGCAGTGTGAATAGTCTGTCCTCACCGCTGGACTGATTCATTTCCACCAAGGCCTGGGCTGCCACCAGTTGCCTGATCTCAGGGACCAGCAAACTACTGTGCATTGAGAGGATAACAGCGTACAACACACCTTGGCAGCTGGTATCTGTCACAGAGATAGTCTCATACGTCTGTAGCCAGCCTGGGACAGATTCCTCCCCAGGGAACTCTGCTGACTAAAGGGATGAATATGGCCTGTGTTTAAAGGGATGCCCTCAGACCAGGTTTTCCAATTCTTTATTGCTTTTTAATAGACACCTAGCAAACTGAAAATAATATTCTCCCCCCTGCCTCTGTGCTGGATATTTTTCTCCCTGGGTTTAGAAAGTAGCTGATACAAAAGAATCAATTTCTGTTCTACCGCAACTTTTTCCCCAGTGCCTTAAATCGATCAGCTGCGTGTTGCAGCCTCACTAGAGCATGGAGGCTCATTGATTATCTCCTCCCATAGAGCCAGCAGAGGGAGGAGTGGACAGCGTTTCTGTGGGTATCACAAAAATGGTATCCATGGATTCTTTGCGTTCATTGCTTGGTGAGGAGGGTGGTAGATTAGACAAGTACAAGACCCCCAAAGTAGGTATTTGGAATCTCTCATTTATTTTATCATCAGTTTAGATCAATGTTAAAAGGCACATCGATCCCATTCTTTACCTTGCCAGGATCTCTTTAGAGTTATCTGTCAGGGCCATTTTTCTATAGAGTTTGCATTAACAAAACATCCAAATCCCATCTACTGACTCTGGAATCAACACCCAGGTGCATCCAGTGAGGTTTTATGTACCTCAGAGGTTATCTGAGTCTCCAGATCATGGGTGAAATCCTGGCCCCATTGAAGTCAAAACTCCCATTGACTTCACCTGCATCAGGATTTCACACCTTAGCGCCAGGCAACCATGGAATTTGGGAGGGGCAGGACCTATTATGCACCTACCTTTGCAAACTGGGGTCTGGACAAGCCCTGATCCTGTGACCTTCTCATTCGGTGCCTTCCAGGTGACATTTACAAGGCCTTTGAAGCACTTAATACCTAAAAGTAGGGAATAGGTGGGATTTCAATGCTCCCTTCTATAGGGAGGGGAGTTGCACTCCTTGTTGTTGCTCAGATATTTTCATCACCAAATTAGCACCATACAAAAAGACAACTTTCACACTGCCAGTCTGGGGCCTCCAGTCCCCAGCCTTTTCCAGGTCTGTTGGCAACCAGCAACTGTGCTCCTGACATGTTTACAACTTAATATGTGGGGCCCAGGGGATGCTGCATATATGGATGTGACTAAAAATACATATATATCTTATTAAAACATAAGAATATCAGGGAAGCAGAGAGTTGGCCAGAACTGTTGCCCTTGCTTGTTTGTCTTACCCTAACATAAAAAAGTAATCACGCGGCCAATATGAAACGTTCAGCTTTGTCAAGAGATTAAGGAACTCCTTGGAAATAAAGTAACAATGTCACTTCATCCTTGGGCCCCCAGAATTACACTGGGCAACACTCGGGCTTGATGTTAGATAAAGCAGTCAGCACGCTGTGTATCAGTCATCCAGGACGGAAAGTGGGGCTTTCGACTTGTCCAGAGCGTGACATCTGCAGAGTTTGCTGGAAAATCCCTATCTTCTTCCTCCCAAATACACAGAATCCGTCTATATATATATATATATATATATTTGCTTTGTTAGATACTTTGCAAAGAAACTCAAACCAAACCCATTGATCCCCAAGACACGCCGGATACAAGCGCTATCGTATTATACAGATAGTTACAATGTAACCCTTCCAGACCTTGGTATATTGCGCTGTGCACTTTTGGTGAAGCACAGACAATTTAAATAATATACAGTTCTTTTTTTAATTATTATTATTATTATTATTTAAAATATATTTGTAGGCAGAACTGATGTAGACATTTAAAAGCAGCAACCTTTGAAAAGCAAGTTGAGTGTCTGCAGAAGGAAAGGCTCTTTACTTCACTGTATTAAAAATAGATGCCAATGGGTAACAGGCAGCAGTCCTCTCGGGTCAGATTAAAGGGTTCTTCAGTCAGATGTATGTTGCAAGGCTCCTTGAGTCATGTCCTTCCCCACCCAACCTGTGGTGGGAATCCAGGTTAGACGCCCATAAACATGCCCATGAAATCCGATCCATTCTGAATGGTGATGGGGGCTCCTGCACTGTTGTCCACAAATATCGAGGTGTATTGCCCAGCCTGTATGTTCAAAACAAAAGGGGGGAAAGGAATCGGATACAGCTATCCAGTGTGTAAGGGAAAGCGAAAAGCAACAAAGGCTATTGTTAGGCTGGACTCAGGACACTGGAACGGGGTGGTTTCAGGGAGCTGGTCAAATATTTTCATTGCAGCATTGTGTTTCTAGCTTGTTACTATTCAGTTCTATTTGTACACGTTTCTGGGCTTGACATGGTTAGACTGTGGAAGCAGTGCGGTCCAGCGGTTAGAGCAGCCAAGCGCCAATCAGATGACTATTCCTTACTCTGCCACTGTCTTGCTGGGTGACCTGGGACAGGTGGCGCTCTGTGCCTCAGTTTCCCTTCTATGAAATCGGGATGATGATACTTAACCACTTTGGTAAAGCCCTGTGAAATGGCTGGATGAAGAGTTTATGTATTTACTATAATTAATATCAGAGTTTTGTAGGAGGAAGATTAATTGTATGGTTAAAGTTGGGAACTTGGACCCAGGAGATCAGGTTTCTGTTTCTAGCCCTGACACAGACTCCCTGGGTGACCATTTAATTTCATGGGACCTTAATCCTAAAATGAAGTTAATAACACTTCCCTACTACATTGGGGGTGAAAGGGAGGGGAAGGGAGTTGAGTGGAGAATCTTAATTCAATAATGCCTATAAAGCAAAGGCATTGACTCCGTGGGTGCTCCAGGCCATCAGCCAAGCCCCCCCCCACCAGTGCCTCTCACCTGCCACTGGCCCCGCTGATCAACTCCTCCCGCTCTCTGTTCCGCGGCGTGCAGGAGGCGCTGGGAGGGAGGGGGACGAGCGGGGATGGGGCACGCTCAGGGGAAGAGGAATAACTGCGTGGGAAGAGGCGAGGTGGGGGTGGAGGCCTGGGGGAAGGGATGGAGGGGGCTGGGCCTGTGGCAGAGCGAGAAGAGCCAGGGGCTTGGAGGAAGAGGTGGAGTGGGGACGGGTCTGGGGCGGGGGTGGGGGGTGGGGGTCGAGCACCCCCTGGGTAGAGACGAAGTCAGCGCCTATGCTATAAAGCACTCTTGCCCAACTCCACAAAGGAAGCTAGGAGCCTAAATACCTTTGCGGCTTTGGGTCTCTGTGATCCCACCATACTCCGTGAGACAGAAAAGTGTGCATGTGTGTGCATGCACGTGTGTGTGTGTGTGTGTGTGAGTGAAATAAGCTCCATATAAGCTCGAAAGCGTGTCTCTCTCACCAACAGAAGTTGGCCTTGGAAAAGATATCACCTCCCCCGCCTCGTCCCTCTAATATCCTGGGACCAAAACAACTACAACTACACTGCGTACTGAATGAGTGCGGACTGTATCATCGTTATCTTCCAAGCCCTCTTACCTGTAGCTGTAGCAACCCATGCACATAAACAGTGAAGATCTTGCTGTTACTTTCCAGACCAGCAATAACTTCCAAAGATCTAAACAGCAGCCAAAGAAGAACAGAATACGCACATTAACTCAGCCAGTTGGTCACATCAGCTAAACACCCTCGCAGAAACACAGACATCCAGCTTAAGTCACAGTCCTCCCCTTCTCAAAGAGCTTCCACACTCCCGGGGTCCGGGGCGGGGAACCAGTGTTGGCGTAGGCATTGCTATGTTGGATCAAACCAGTAGTCCATCTAGTCCAGGTGCCTCAGAAGGAGCTGCAAGAAACCCTGGGGTGACAACGAGGAGTCCTTGTGGCACCTTAGAGACTAACAAATTTATTTGGGCATAAGCTTTCGTGGGCTAAACCCCACTTCATCAGATGAAGTGGGTTTGAACCTACAAAAACTTATTTGAGCAGCTCCCTGAAACCACCCCGTCCTGGTGTCCCGAGTCCAGCCTAACAACAGCCTTTGCTGCTTTTCGCTTTCCCTTACACATTGGGTAGCCGTATCCGATTCCTTTCCCCCCTTTTGTTTTGAACATACAGGCTGGGCAATACACCTCGATATTTGTGGACAACAGCGCAGGTAAAGTGTATCCATTTATATATGGCAAATGAAGTCACCATTGCCGTATGTACACACACACACAGGCGAATCCTAAATTGAAAAAAATACATTGAGTGGAAACAGCCTTTTGCATCCCTGAGAATGGAGTTAAGAAACCTAAAAGAAGATCTAATTTTGTAGCTGTTATGATAGCTGAATTGGTGGGACTAATGTTAGCACTGAACTAGATAAGGGATATCCGGCCTACCACCGATGTTATCTTTTCAGATTCGTCACCAGGAACTCTGGCCATTCCCAGGGTACCTCAGAAAGCAGGCGTGATCTAATAAATGAAATATTGTTTTTGACAACATAGTTAGGATGTTTGGACATCGAAACCATGTGAACCGGGTGAACATATTACTACCAAGGATTCGAGCATTTGTAGGGATACCTGGTAAAGAAGTGGCAGATAAGGAAGTGAAAAATGCTTTAAAACATGGAGACATTGATATAAAAAGATTCCTTTGACTAAGCGGGAATTTAGAATTTTAGTGAAGAAAAAAAAAACACATCAAAAAAGGAATGACACGAATTGTGGACCAAGAAGAAGAGAGGAAGAAGAGTCCATGAAGCGTGCCCTGAAATAGAGGATAATGCACAACTCCAAAGTTCGTAAAGGACCAGTGACGTGCTCATATTTAGACTAACTGGTCACTGTGGTCTGAATGATCCTTTATATTTATCGACTACACACAAAGTTGGGTGATGGAACACATGTAAGGTTAAGAAGCGGCCAATCCCCTGAATGCAGGGAGTGTTTCCAGGAAAGAAAGCCTCTTTAGGAAGAATGGAGACACTTTTAAGGTGATAGAACATACTCTCCTGAAGCCCCAGACAGTATCGGGAAACCGAGGTAACATTAAAGTAGTGTTAGAGAAGCAGAGAAGGGGGGTAACATTAAGGTAAGAAGGGAGGTGAGCTTTGTTTTGGCATTTGTTTGTTTGTTGGTTACCTTAATGAGAAGGGGGTGAGCTGCAGGTGCCATCCTTCAGATGAAATCTGAAAACACCCCCTGTGGTTTCCACTGGAAACGCTATTGTTCCTCTCTCTTGAACCATCATGCAGTGTTGCTGTTTGCTCCTAAACTGCTGCCTCCTTCCACCCAAGAACCAGCTGCATTTCAGTGATGAGTGAAGAGACTCTGCTTCCAATCAGCTTGTCAAGTTTGCCAAGCACTATGGGTGGGAGGTTCTATGGCATCCTTTTATTGCTCCTTGTTTATTAATTGCTTTGTAGGCATGATGGTCACAAAGAAAAGTATGTTCATGGAAAAGAGTGCTCTGTAGTGGGAGCCTGCTCTTTGGATGGGACGGGTGTGTTGGCCTGGTGTTTTTAACAGGCCCAATCGTAATGGACAGAAAATCATTTCCAAGGGCCAGACCATCCTCTGAGTGCCAATAAGTCAAAGCCTGTTTGGAAAGCTCTGTATCACCTAGCCAGCATTGTCCCTCCATGTCACCCTGCATGCTCTAAAACACTCCCTGAGGGGAGGTTACAGGGATAACCCACAGGAGCACAGCTCCATCCCAACAGCATATCATGGAGGTAGGAAGCAGGACAGAGACACATGGCCTCCACCTGGCTGGATCCTCCCAGATCTTCCCTGTTCAGTGGGTAGCACCTCCAGCCTCTTCCCCCGTGAGGCCAACCCCACCCCGCTCCTTTCCACAGCGAGGTGGTGAAGAAACACAGCGAGTGCCTACACGTGGCGTTTCCAGCCCTCAGACATGGAGATAACTTGCGTAGGGGACTATTTGCCCCAGAGAGCACAAACCGCTTGGCACCAAGAGCCGACTAGGGAGTTACTTCTGTGTGTCATATCCTACCAAATGCCAAACCTGGGCCGGAACTTTCCTTCATTAATCTCTCTCACCCTCCCTCTCTCGCCCAGTCTCAGCTGGAAGCCCCGAGGCTCTTTCAGCTCCCTAAAACAAATGACTGCATAAGCAGGCATCCCTAGCAAATTCCACAGGCTGGCTTCGATTGCAGTTCACCCAGTGCCAGCAGAATGCTCGTCCGAACAGGTCCCATAATGACAGAAAAGCTCCCCTACCCCTCCTCCCATTCTCTCACCACTCCAAGGGACAGTCGGGTCCTCACCCATTGTCAGAGAGCGAGAACAGCCTCTGCTAGAACCTGGCGTTTGCCAGGCTTTGCTGTAGAACGACCCTGATGGGACAACCGTTTTCAACACCATTCGAAGAGGGCCATGGTAGACACCCAGTGGAAACACAGCTCTGCCTCCTAGTGGACATGGCCCTACAGGATCTTAATCTAATCTACGGAGTGGTGATTAAGCCTTCGATCAGTTCTGACTAAGCAAGAACAAGGCAGGGGTCATGGCAGCTGCTACTTAGAGCCAAAGGCCCTCACCATGTTATGGCTCCAGTCCTATAAAAAGGACCCTTACGCTAAGCATGGCATCCCACCAGCCTCAGTGGGACTGCGTGTGTGGATGGGTCTGCTTGCCTTGCGTGGCTCCCCTTTGCAGGACCAGGGCTTGTGGCCATAAATTACCGTTGAAGACAGCTGTGCCATATCCTAGAAGGTTGCAGTGCTCTCGATGACATCTGGCCTAATTTCCTAGTTGGGGGAAGGATTAGTCTGTGGCATGTTTTGGCTAAGCTCTCAGAAGAAAATCCACGAAAACAAGGTAGCCTTGCACCAGCCTTGCTCGCGACAGCCGTGTCAAAAGAGATCTGCTGTTGACAGCCATTTTTCAATACTTGATTGCTCCTCGCATGGCTGATGCTGTAGTGTGGAGAGACAGACAGACAAGGTCCTTGAGGGAGGTGAGTGAGCCTCCCTGATGAAAAGCACTTTGTTTTCTCTCAAGACAAGTGCCTTCATCAAAGCAGTCAGGAGTGTGGAGAACCTGATAAGGGAGGAGAGCTCCCCACCCTTTTTAATTTTTACAAATGGGTTATCTGTCTTCCCCTCTCTAAAAGGCATTAAGTGACAATCAGGCCCAAGTGCCTGTGGCTCTGAAACTATCAAGCCTTTTAAATAAACAAGGATAATGGTCTCCTGGGCCCAATAAATCCAAAAAGGACATTGAGTAAGGAGAGCTCAGTTCAAAATAGGGTGACCAGAGGTCCCAATTTTATAGGGACAGTCCCGAGATTTGGCAGTCCCAAGATTTGGGGCTTTGTCTTATATAGGCGCCTAATACCCTGCACCCCCTGTTCCAATTTTCCACACTTGCTGTCTGGTCACTCTAGTTTAAAAACCACTGAAAACATGACTGGGGAAATCCAGGACAGCCCCATGTGCACTAAGAACTGGAACTAAAACTGGAAATGGAACTCAGCTGTTCCAAGAGACGCAGGATGGTCCAGCGGTCAGGGTGCTGATGTGGGACTCAGAAGACGTGGGTTCAATTTCCTGCTCCACCACAGACGCCCTGCGCGACCCAGAGCAAGCCACTGTGCTGGAGATGAAAAGATGGGGATAGTCCTATTTCCATACCTTACCAAGGTACCACTGTGAGGGTAAAGGCACGAAGAATTGTGAGGCTCAGATACCATGATAATGGGGCGTTGGATAAAGTCCTCAGATCCATCTTCTGCCACACTATTAAGAAAGCAAATCATGGGAACAACTGGCACCCCAGCATCATAGTGGAAGTAAAAATAGCCTTTTGCCCTCAGAGAGCAACACCAATAGGCTGAGAGTTTCAGATGATACCACTGATACCCACTGGCTGAGGGCTCCATTGAAAAATACCTTGGCCACCATTCGGGTTCTTCCATCAGGAACATTTTCCAACCTAATAAAAGTATGCGAGAGACAGTGTGACAGGTAGTATCTGCCCATAAGAGTCTCAGGGCTAAGGGAATGAGTCCTGCACCCAAAATATAATTAGTAGGGAGAGGATGATAAGACAGCAAGGAGAGGCCAGGGAGGGTGACCAGACAGCAAATGTGAAAAATCGGGACGGGGGTGGGAGGTAATAGGAGCCTATATAAGAAAAAGACCCAAAAATCAGGACTGTCTCTATAAAATCGGGACATCTGGTCACCCTAAGGCTAAGCTGCAGGCTGGGAGAGAGATGCACTGAGCACTTATGAAGGAAGCTTGCTCAGATGCCTGATTCTAGCTGGTTCAGGTCACGCAACCACATACAAAAAAGTGTGGGGAGTGGGTCCAGAAGTGGGAGGCTCTGAGTCCTGCAGCTGCCCAGAGTGGGCCAGTAAAACATTTGGGGGAAACATTTCCCCTCATCCCTCATTTAGGCCCCATCAGCTCCTCACTTTTCTGAGCCCTGAAATCACCAAGGACCACTCTACAGCAGACCGCAAAACAACGCTGCCCTGGTTAGCAAGATCCTCGCCTTTCCAGCAGGTCAGCAGGCGTTCTGCACTCATCGTTACCTGGGTTACTAATGGGTACTTGGGCACCAACCCGAGTCTTTTCCACAGCCCAATGAAACACAGGACCGACACCTGGTATTTATGGTACGAGGCTTCATTTCAATTTAATTCTCTAATAAAGTTGAGGCGAGGTCGAATCCATTTACAACCATCCCAGGCACAGGGCAGGGAAAGTGGAGGTTCCAGCTCGGCAACACGCTTAACGGCGTTAGTGGCTTTAAGTCACACCCGTAACGTTGTTTTATTGACACATTTTCAGTGCTCTAATTGCCCAAGTCTTGCTACAATTGGGGCAAATAGTGCAGGCGGGCTGGGGCGGGTCTAGCAACCCTGGAAAGTTCTAAACAGGAATCCTCCGACGGTGAAAAGCGACCAGAGCGAACCCTGAAAGGGACTGGCTGCCCTCGGGGAGAAGCACTGCCCTCTGCCAGGCAAAATGCCAGGCCTGTTTGTATGTTTGTCCGAGCTCCCTAGGGAGAAGCCTGCCTTTTCAGAGATAATGGTTGTAAGGGCCTTGGCGACTCGTTTAGCTGGTGAGAACGGAGCCTGTGTCTGTACGCACACGTTGGCCCTGATCCTGCAAAGAGAACAGTGTACGTGCACTTCCCTCCCACCCCAGATTCTAGTAATTGTTTTTCTGATGCTCTTCACTAGGGGCGATGTCGGCGTACTAGCGACGTAGGCCCTCAGGAGTCCATTGACTTTCTGAGAGACGTGGGCTCCAAAGTCACTTTTGAAAATGGGACGTGGACTCCTAAATCACTGAGGCATATTAGAACATTCTACCCCAGAGTCTTTTTATGGTATGGGTTTTTATTTCGGTCGCTGAGGAACAGTATGACATCTCTTGAAAGTCCTCCCTGGCCTGGCATATACTAAGGGGGCCACTGAATTTAACAATCATTGGCACCATATCAAAACTCAATGCTCACCCTGAGTTATGGGGTTCAGTTTGCAAGGCGGGGTCTCTCCGTGTCTTTATCCCAGTGACCATGGGTGCCTGGGGGTGGGGGACATGCTTTTATAGAGGTCCTGGCACATTTAGCATCAGGAACTATCACCTTCTGTTCTACACCCACCCACCCTCCTGATCGGTCTAGCATTTTGAAGGACAGCATCATTGAGATGCTAAGCTCTATCCAGATGGGCTGCAGGTGAAATAATAAAACCATAGTCTCCCTGACCCCAAATTAACATGCTAGCACCACTCTGCACATGTGCAGTGAAGTCTGAGGGATGCGTTTGTGGGAGGCTTTCCTCGGAAAGATTGATAGGCCCGTGGGTTGGGTCGGTTACCATAATGACAACTTGTACATCCCCAGGGTTTAGCAGGGCACTTATGTTATTACATTTAGGAAGCAGTTTGTGGGTGTGGGTTGTCTGAAGGCAGGGCAGGGAAGGAACTCCATTTACAGCTAATAAAACTTGTAAAAGCCACAGCAGTGCCTGTATTTCAGACCCATAATCTCATTTCTGCCTCCTGGAAACACAGTATCTTTCTGACACTCGGCTCAGCACTCTCGGCCAAATTCAATTCTAGCCCATTTTGTCTAGGACACACCGAATATTTACTTAGGTACACACAATGGTTAGCACCATCCATTGACAAGCAGTAAGAGCTCATGGGAAAATGTACACAAAGCTGACCAAGTTTCTGTTCGAAGACAGATCCTATTTCCCAGGGGGTTCTTTGGGCACAAAATTCATCCCTGGTGAAGTCTAGTTCACAAGGATTTCTAAACCAGTCAGATAATTAGTCCATCAGATCCATTATCCTGCCTCCTGGAGTGTCCCATGCCCAAGGATACAGATGAAGATGAATGGACCTCTCCGTGTGCATGGTAGGGAAAGAGGAAACATGCTTTCATGTCAGCTAATCACCCAGGATTCATCGATTTTAAGGCCAGAAGGAAACATGTTGATCATCTAGTCTGACATCCTGTGTAACACAGGCCAGACAACCTCACCCAGTGATTCCTACATCAAGGGCATGGCTTCTGGTTGAACTAGAGCATCCCTAATTCATATGAAATGTACCCCTCTGCAGAGGATCAGTCCTCAAAATAGGATTTAAGTGGGGCATAGCCCTTGTGCTGACCTGCACAGGGATGAATTTCACCCTAAGCGATTAGTCTTAAAGATCAAAGTCACTTTTTCTCGGCTCAAGATCACAAGCTTCGGATTGGTGCCGGGCACCTCAATCCAATAGGAAAAAAGTTTGTTTGAAGGTTTTTTTGGTCAGGATCTCTCATAGGGTGGAGCATACATTTTTTCAGCAATTATGGAATGGCAAAAAGCCTTCCTGTAGCTAGCAAAGCTGGGGATCAATGGGAAAAGGCACCAGCCCAGCAATTCACTCTCAGTTCTGAGGAAACAAAAACCAACTCTCTCTGCCACAACAAACACCACCCATGAATGTTCTGACTGGGGCATGTTTATGCGTAGGTGCTTATATAACCCACACTAGAAGATCATGGATCTTTGTCCTTCTTTAGTGACTAGTCCACAGAAGAAGAAAAGAGTCTACTAGTGCTGCCAGCTAGTGGCTCAAGTGGTAGAAAATCATGTTTTTAAAGCTGAAGGGGGAAGCTCCTCTCCTGGATGGTGTTCGTACTGCTTACCTGTGTATCAGCCCTTATGCCACTAACAGAGGTTCTCTGCTTACTCAGGTGGTAGGGGACTCAATATTTGGAACAGGGGGACCTGAGTTCTAGCCTTGCTGAGATGTTCTGAGTAACTATAAAGTGCAGCCTAGAGATACTCATGAATTGCTAGGTGACCTTGGATTCAGAGCTTTCATAGAAGGGCAACCATGGCATTATAAAATTAACAGTGATCTCGCTTTGCATAGCCGAGTTCTGCAGCCCCAGGTTGCTGCTGGAATGCTGCCTTTCTGACCGAGGGAGAGGTTGGTGAGCAGTATCCCACGGCTTTAATAACACACCCCTCAGCCATCCCAAGAGAGAGTGCCATGCAGTAACGGAGGCAACATGTTATATCTATGATCTCATCTGGTAGGGCAGCAAGGCTGATGCTCCTTGTGGGCAAGTACAAAATATATTACATTGTCCACCTGCCAAGTTTACTTGGGCCGAAGTTCCCCGTGAAATTTCCTCTCACTGCTTTTATTAGGGCCAATTCAAGGAAACTCTCTCTCGCTGTTTTTCATCTAAGTCTGAAATGCCTTTTCGTGAATTTCTTGAGGGCTTGTAAAGGTCTCACATGGGCAGTGATGAAAATCAAAGGCCTCTATTGTCTAACGAGCAGATCAGGTAATAAGTCAGGCAGCTTCAGTTAAAACTGCCACATGGATGGATTCACCCCAGCCCTGAAGAGAGGCCAAAAGCCATAGGGCTAAGAAGAAGGTCAGTTTCCTTTGTCTCATCTCACACAGCAGCAATATGGAAACCCTGGCCTCATTACCATGGCAAAACTCCCATCGACTTCAAAATCCTGGCCCCATTGCTCATAGAGTCCATGCATTCAAATTCATTAACTAGCCCACAAAGACTCCAGTCCCGATTTGGTGTCCCCTCCCCCAGGCACTAGACAACATTGCCATAGCTCATCATAGCCTTGAACCCTGACAGCATAGAGGAGGGATGAGTGCTTTATTTGTTAGGAGATCCAGGGGTAATAGCCATTCTGTTTATTGAATTTGAAAGGATCAACACCCTGGGCCTTTTGAGATGTTTGGTCCAGTAGGTTTTTGATTTGTCCCGCATTCACAGAGGGTATCCATGGCATTTGCCAAAAGTAGCTGAGAAAGGGGCAGTTTGTGACAGGTTAACAACCGCATTGCAGTGACTCACGTGTATCGATGACAGAGGGATTCGATGCAGATCAGCACACGGACGTTGTCTCTGGCTCGGAGCTGCACTTTGCTCTTCAGCTCACTGTGGTCTTGGAAAGAAGCAAACCATGAAAAGAAAGAAAGAAACAAACAAACAAATTCCCTCTAGAACATGGCGAATCTTCAACCACGTTAGGCTGTAAGCAGCATGTCATGGTTCCATAAGAGAAGTACCCCCCAGTTTCTCATTGAACTGCCCTTTACCACTGTTGAGTGAATAAAAGGAAAAAGCATCAGTGAACATTTCGGTGGGTTCTGAATGTCCTTTCAATTTAGCCGTGTTTGACTCTGTTTGCACACGCCCAGCCCATGCTTTCCACAATCATTCATGGAGGACAAGTTCTCTTCATACGAAAGTGAATTTAGGGCTCATAACCGAGATTTGGCTGATTAAGAAACGAGATTTATTTTGGGCGGCAGCAGGACAGCTGGTAAAGAGTTAGAGCCACCCAGTCCGAGAAAGTCCTGTGCCATTCAGACAGCGAATTCACACAGCTATTCTCAGAGAAGAGTTCCTGAGCAACCCCAAGGGCAAAACACATTCATACAAAAGCCCTGCCAGAAAATTCCAACTGGCAAAAAAATGAGTCAAGGTTGTGATCTACTGTCCATGGACACTGTGCTTTCTGGAGAGTCAACGGGGAAATTGTTCACTCTGAGTAATTCAGCCAGCTCCAGTCAGCACCAAAAACCACGTAAAGGTCTGATGCACAGTTACCTATAGACAGGCAGGAAAATGTCTGTAGAGTTATGAAATGCCATCCCTTCGTTAGACTGCACCATCCTATGGTAGCAGAGAGGACTGTCTGTTCTTGGGACTAAGAGGCACCGGACATCAATCCATGTTCTCCAAATCTTTCTAAACAAGTCTCTCATATTTCAAACTTGTAAGTAACAGCCAGGCAAAGGGTATTAGTTTATCTTTGTTTTCTCAACTTGTGAATTTTCCCTTTGCTAGAGGGAGGTTTATCCCAGTTTTGTTGTAACTTTGAAACTAAGGCTAGAGAGGGGTTCCTCTGTGCTCTTTGAATTTTCTGCTACTCTGTAAGGTTAACTACCAGCCCAAGTTTACAGAGGTGGTTCTTTTACCTTTTTCTCTTTAAATAAAATCCTTCTTTTTTAGAACCTGACTGATTTTTCCATTGTTCTAAGACCCAGGGGTTTGGGTCTGTAGTCCCTTTGTAACCAATTGGTGAGAATATATGCTCAAGCCTTCCCCAAGAAAGGGGGTGTAGGCTTGGGGGAATATTCTGGGGGAATAGGACTCCAAGTGGTCCTTTCCCTGATTGTTAAATCACTTGGAGGTGGCAGTGATCCGAAGGCAAGAAAGGAATCTGTGCCTTGGGGAAGTTTTAACCTAAGCTGGTAAGAATAAGCTTAGGGGGTCTTTCATGTGGGTCCCCACATCTGTACCCCAGAGTTCAGAGTGGGGAAGGAACCCCTACATGGTGTAACCCCTATGTAATACAGTGGCAAAGTGCATGCCATGCCCCCCATACCATTAGTGGCTGGTCCGCTAGAGGATAACACCCTACTGCTGCTGCCACCTAATGGAGTTACTCTGCTAGCTCAAGTGTATGATACTGACGACTCATGCCAATGGGTGGTCGTTACACATGCTTCAGATTGAATAGCCTCCATGAGGCAGTCTGAGGAGCTCCAGAGTCCCTCACCATGCCAAATTGGAAGAGGTTCCAGTGGACAACACTCACCAATGTGAACGTTGGCTGAAAACTGGTAGATGCCAGACACAGTTGCTGTGAAGCGCCCAGTCGCCAGGTTCAAGCCTGATCCCCGGAGGAAAGCTCCTTTGGCCAAAGGCTATAGGGGAAAAAAAAAAGAACAGCAAACCTTGAACGGCTGAACAAAATCCCCCAGCAATCAGAACCACCGTTATCTCTACCCATCGCAGGGAGAAAAAGTGTGTGTGAGCGAGGAGCAGATGAGTGTGAAGGTTGGGAAGGGATTGCCAGGCCTCTCCTTTCTCCCTAGAAACTTACCCTATCATGGGCAGGGCTCTTCTTCTGTGTGGATTTCATGCCCAGGAAAGGGGAGGATTTAAAAGAACTGGCCAGTATCAGGTGTAGGCAGCTGAGTGCTGTGCAGGTTTCCCCCACGCAGCTCTGTTGATGCACTTTGGCCCGGACTCTCTGCTATTCTAGTTCTGCATCCCCCCCTTCCAACACCAGTACTGCCGCCCCCTCTTCCAGTCCTTGGAGCCCCTTCGCTCTGCCAAGAACTGACATCTTGAACTTGTAATGCCCCTACTGTTCCAGTCCTGGGACTCCCTAGTGCTCCCGAGTCTCCTGACCAGCCTTACCCCCGCTACGGCAGTCCTGGGTCTCTGCAGTGCCAAGCTGTGTGTGGGTTTTGTGACGCAGACACAGAGGAGACAATAACACAGGGCCTCCAGAGGTTTCCTACCACTCTAGGCTTTGATAAGACAGGACTGATTCCCTCACGCCAGCGGCACTGCACAGCCTTGCTGAGTTCTTACGGAATCTATATTTAGCTTAATTTTCTTCAGAGTTTGGATCCGAGAGGAAAACAGCAGGCAAAACTCGAGCGAAGCACAGCGTCTCCTGGCGCAAGGAAGTGGTCTCAAGTCAGACTCACAGCGGATTATCTGATTTAAGCTAAAATAAACTCAATGCGACGTGTTTATTGTTAGTTTTGGCCCACTCAAGATCGGTTTGGCTGGAGTCAGGGAGAATCAGAAACAGCTTTGATGGGCCAACAAAGCAAATTACTCAGAGACTCTGCCTCCACCACAAGGGCATTATGTGAAATTGAAACGCGTCGGGACAGGCGCTATCCCCACTACCTCTGCAAGGTTTATATTGCACCATTCTAGCAGGCTGCTGGAGTGTCCCGGTGCTTATATATGTAAATACACGTACCACAGCTAAGTTATCTGTACACACATCCAGACCCACATAGAACTAAGGAACCTTGACAGAACTGAACTGCCTGGTATTTATGCTTATGACTTTACACTAGTAGACCTATCTTAGAGAAAGTCTCTCTCCCCATGATACACTGCCAAAGTTGCCATCACCGCACTGATGTGAGATCCCCTTCCATACAACAAGGAAGAGCTGTCCAACAGAGGATGTTCTGTAAGCACCCCAGGGACCTCAAATGCCCTCCCGCCCCCAGCTTTTCCAGTGCACTCCAGGGCCTGTTTGTTTGGCCTCATCTTTGAGGTGACACAGCGGTGGCAGACATATGGATATGCTGGTATTTGTATGAAGAGCTGCTGTGTGGTAGAAGGGTTGAGCTGACTGAAACATGCATTGGAGGTGGCCATTTTAAATCCCTGGCAGAGCGCACAGAGCCCGAGAGCTCTTCTTATGGTTTCTAAACAGAAAGAAAATAAAAACCAACTGAAATAAAAATCATTCTCAACATTTCTCAAGTGCGAGTCACTTGTATTTCCTAGCTCTCAAAGCGCTTTACTCTCCCTGCTGCTGGTTTTATCTCAATGTGGCCCCGTAGTCTTTGACAGAGTGACGTCTGACCTATACTCCTGTAAGCAGAGGAGAGTCAGGCCCCGTGTATGTAGGTAGAACTGTGCCAGGGAGTTTCTCCATTCCTTTCTCATTAAAGCAATTAAACTAACAGAAGAAGCAACTTAATTCCAAAACCACTGGCTGAATTTGGAAGGCAACTGCAGGCACCAGTAAATTACTGCCGTTAAAACATTCCTGTTTCTTCATGTCCTCTGCGGCTTTGTTACTCTTTGTGAGGGGAAACAGACAATCTGGAATGTTGGAAGGAAGAGGACTCATTGGACAGTATGCTTCAGCAAACGCCACACCAATTATAACTCCCTGCTGAGTTCGCTGCCTGACATTAGCACAACTCATTTCACAGCTGCCATAATTGCTGCGGGGAGTAATCCGCGAGAAATTTGCAACTTGCTCTCAGTTAATTTCAACAAGCAGCCCCAAAGCATGTAAATAACAAGCTAGTGCCAGCCCTCCTCCACAATCCAAGATCAGGTTCTCTTTCCCCCTGCCTCACACGCACTGTGTAATTTGCCGGTGGGAATAGGGAATCAAGCATCATTTAAGATGTGGGCTGGGTGCTGCCTGATGGAAAGATTTTCTTTTTAAAAATTAAATTGACGGATTCTTAGAATAAGAACACGGAAACTAGTCTGTGAAGCAGTCACAGCAAAGCCCTCTGACCGCCTAGCCAGTGTTAAAATTCAGCTGTCAGAATGAGTTTAGCCTGACCTCAAAACATGAGAGATACCAGGATTCCTCCTGGACCTACCCAAGGCTTCTCATCACATTGAGAACCCTCTTAGCCTTGGTGAGTCTGGCATCACTCCAGCGATGTTCCCTGGACCTCAGTCAAATCAGACGTAAAGCCGGAATTTCACTGCACACTACAAGCTGTGCCTGATCTAAGCTTCCCTGTGCAAAATCATAGAATCATAGACTTTAAGGTCAGAAGGGACCATTATGATCGTCTAGTCTGACCTCCTGCACAATGCAGGCCACAGAATCTAACCCACCCACTCCTGTAACAAACCCCTAACGTATGTCTGAACTATTGAAGTCCTCAAATCATGTTTTTTTTAAAGACTTCAAGGTGCACAGAATCATCCAGCAAGTGACCCATGCCCCACGCTTCAGAGGAAGGCGAAAACCCCCCAGGGCCTCTGTCAATCTGCCCTGGAGGAAAATTCCTTAACGACCCCAAATATGGCGATCAGCTAAACCCTGAGCATGTGGGCAAGACTCACCAGCCAGACACCCAAGAAAGAACTCTCTGTAGTAACTCAGATCCCACCCAGCAACGCATCCAGGGGAGGCAATGGTCTTGGGAGAGCAGAGTGCTTGGAGCATTGTAGACAATGCTCAGAGGGAGGGGAAAAAATACCACCCGCTCATCTCAGATGCTGTAGGATTGAGGGCACTGTAAGAGCAGCAGCAGGTGTGTGTGTGTGTGTGTGAGGGGAGAGGATATAGTAAGACCGGGGAATATCACTGGGGAATCACTATAGTACAGAGGGACGGGACTTATGAAGTCTCTGCCTCAGGGAGAAGAAAGCCCTGCTGCCCTCTGAATGCACCCCAGGTCAGGAGACGCTCTCCAGTGTTGGAGACTTTAGAACAGCTAAGTCCTGATCCAAAGCCCAGTGAAACCAATGGAAGTCTTTCCATGACCTTCAAAGGGCTTTGGGTCAGGAGCTGAGTTGCTTCCTCCCCACTTTAATTGGGTAAGCATCAAACCCTTGAGATCTTAGTTTTATGAAATCAGTGACAATAGGCTTCCTTCTTCTCACCCCGACTTCCCCAGAGATGATGCTCTCAGAGTGTCCGCCATCACCAAGAGCAATATCTTAGAGCCATGTCTCTCAACCTTTCCAGACAGCCGTACCCCTTTTCAGGAGTCTGATTTGTCTTGCATACCCCCAAGTTGCACCTCAATAAAAACCACTGGCTTACAAAATCAGACATAAAAATACAAAAAAAGTGTCACAGCCACACTATTACTGAACTATTGCCCCCTTTCTCATTTTACCATATAATTTAAAATAAATCAGTTGGAATATAAATATTGTATTTACGTTTCAGGGTATAGTATATAGAGCCGTATAAACAAGTCATTGTCTGTATAAAATTATAGTTTGTCCTGACTTTGCTAGTGCTTTTTGTATAGCCTGTTGTAAAACTAGGCAAATATCTACACAAGTTGATGTATCCCCTGGAAGACCTCTGCGTACCTCAGGGGTGCACGTACCACTGGTTGAGAGACACTGCCTTAGATAACAAGCTAAACCCAGGCACTTCTTGTCCAGAAGCGGAAATGAAGCGTTGGCACACAGAGGCCCATCTGACCTACCAGCCTTCCCACATCAGCTCTGGAGCCAGGAGTAATCAGACTCACCGCGCTGATAACAAGGCTTGGGAAGCCCCAGCCCACACATTGATTGCTAAGAGGTCTATTCACATTCTCACTCCTAATTAACAAGGCAGCACCTCTCTCTCGCTGGGATGCTTCAAGTACAACCTACACTTCAAGTACAACGTTGCTTCTGTGCCAGCACCTGCAGAAAATCTGGGCAGCTGTCTCACCCTGCCTCAGAAGTCCCCACTGCAGGTCTGCAACCTGTGTCTCTAATCCTGCAGCCCTGAGGAGTCCAATTAGCCATGGGACTACTCATCTGAATAAGATCTGTTGGATAGGCCCCTTCATAGACAGGAGTCTGTACAGCTGCCATGCAAATGCAGCCACTTCTGGGGTGCAGCACAGTCACTAATTAACAGCATGAACACACCTGACTGTTGACTGAGTGACTGATGGCAACCAACAGCCCTACTTATTGCCAGTTAAGATCCTTAAAAATCTCGGTCGGGCTCTGGAAAATGACTCTAAAAATGGCGTCATGGAATTGCATGTCCATTGTGCCTGCATCAAGTTTGCCCAGCTGTAATAATGAGAATAATTAGCACTCTCTCCCGCCTTTGCAGCTAACAGGCAAGCTTTACATTACCCTTCCATTTACAAATAATGTATAAAGGATTCATAGATGTTTTAATACATGGGTAATCAACTGCCAACAGGTTGCCTATAACTCTGGTTTAAAACCATCAATAGCACCTCCTACCGATGGCTTTGTAACCATCAGTAACATGCTGCTCATATCTATACTATCCTTATCACATTGATTAACCCTTTAGTGACCCTTTCTAAGCCATTTATAAATGGGAGCTTAATCTAAAGTGTGACCCATCGAACAAAACATCAAATGCTGATTTTTGTAACTGCTGGAGTCATACATTCACACCAGGGGCCTGGAAGGTGCAGGAAGGTCCTTGCTGCCATTTCGGGCTTACCTACACGTGAAAGTTATTCCGGGATAGGGTAAAATATGAATATAATATGGAACAGATATTCCTGATTAACTAATTTGGAAATAAGAGTGTCCACACATGGAGTTAGTCTGGAATAGCTAGTCTTAAATAACTCCATGTGCAGACAAACCCTTATAATAACTACTGGCAGGCAATCAGAGACTACAGTGATGAGCATGGTGTAAGAACCTAGATACAAGAGAACAGAACCGAATTAGCTGTAATAAAGATTCTACAATGGGGACCTAACTGACAATTGTTTGGATGTAGGAGGTGAGCAAGGGGAGGAGTTTTAGGATCAAAGTAGGCACTCAGGAAGCAGATATAGTGCTCACTCTTGTTCACTATGAAGTCAATGACAAAACACCCCATTAATTTCAGTGGGGTAGAACTGGCCATGGTGGGGACGAAGATGTTACTTCTCCCAACCATGATCAGCTGTTAAGACAAGTGCTCACTCCCAGCAGCCAGGCCTAAGATGGGTTCCTGGAATCAGTTCTCCCTTTCTCCATTAGAGCCCTGTGGGCAAAAGGCATCACAGAAGAGCTGAGTAGGACAGTGCAAGTACAGGCTGTGGCATTGGCTCACCGACTGGAAGTTCTGAAGTTCAACCAGGGTCTTCTTGTCCACAATGACCTGCCCTTTCAGTTTGCAGTGGAATGCTTCCTCCACCCGTTTGTAGGGCGAGGTCTCCTCCAGTGACAGCAGGAGTGGAGGCAGTTGGCTGGGGTGGGCTGAGACAGCCAGAGATGCCCGCCGTTCAATGGTTTCTGAAGAGAAGAGAGATTGAATGGGAGGCCAGCTTGGATTTGGACAAAGCAATCCAAGCAGTAAGGAGAGAGCATTTTTCTAATTTACACAATTTTAATAAAAACTTTTTTTTTTTAATATTTATTTACACGGAGGCACTTTTATGCTGGCAGCCAATGATAGTCAAACATATCTGCAAAGCCACCTCATTGTCCCACCTTCAGATCCCCCCTTTATCATAATGCCTACAAAAAAAATTGACAACAGCTAGGAAGCTAGTTTGCTGAAACCACTGCCTGGCATGGTCTTATTTCCTTGTGCTCCCCCACCGATCCATCTGTAACCCTCTGTTGTTTCCTGTCTTAAACTCGATTATAAACTCTTTGGGGCAGGGACCATCTTTTTCTTCTATACAGCATCTTCCACAATGGGGTCCTAGATGTTAGTGCGATACAAATAATAAATAATAGTAAGAGGCCCTAACGTGGCCAGTATGGACAGACCTGCTTACATCTTCTAGTCCATACATTGTTCCCTACACGTGTTCTCCAAAGCTTTCTCCAGTCCTAATTTAAATGACCCAGTCGAAGGAACTCTCACTACTCCCCTTGGGACAGACCATTTCAGTCTAAAAGATCTGACTCTGGAACTTTATTGCAGTTGCGCTGCCTAAAAAGGTACTTGGCTTAGCTCTGTGTTGCCAACTCTCATGATTCTAGCACCAATCTCACGATGTTTGGGGTTGTTCCTGAAGCGCCAGTTCCTGGCCTTCTTGGAATCATGGGAAAATCTGTGCTTTCCTTTTTGATAAACAAGTATGTTTCTAGCCCTCATGGTTGCACGGATAAAACTTGAAAATGTGACCCCACTGCACCCTGATGCTTCCAAATCCAGAAGGTGAATAAAAAGTGTTCACAATCTCCCCCACCCCCCAGTCTTATGATGTTTACACCTGTCTCCTGATTTATGAACATGTGTCATTGGCAATATTGTTCATTCCGTCCTATTACACTTAACTGGACCATCCTAAGCCATTCCTCTCCCCAGTATCATTGATGGGAAGAGGGGGAAAGGTTGACTGACTTGGGCCAAATCCTGCAACCTTCCGCCCACAAGCTAAGCTGGGCACCTGCCCAGATCCCCATTGGCTTTGTGAACTCAAGTCAATGGGATTTAAGCACATACTTAAGCACTGTGCTGAAACGGGGCCTTAACAAGAAGAGCTCCTGCTAACCTGGGACTCTGCTGTAAGTGCCACATTTGCGGGCGAGAAGGAGAGACAGACATGCGGCTCCAAGCGCCTTTACCTTTTAGTATCTCCTTGAACTCCTGCAGCAGGACTTCCTGGGTGACTTCAGCCCCTGGTGCTCCTGGAGGTCCCTGGGGGCCCGGCGGCCCAGGGGGCCCGACAAGGCCACGCTAAGGAAGGAGCCAAGACAATGGGAATCAGATCCAGGCAGTAACTCTCAACAACACGCCAAAAGCCCCCTGGAAATGAAGAGCTACATCCTGCAGAGCTACCAGTCACCTGAGTAGACCTTCTTCACAACAGGTTCAAGTAAAGGTCTGATGTGGCACCTAGATCTCGTGCTGGCTCTCTGCCCAGCAGGTAATGCCACCCAGGGGTCTATTCCCCTGAGTAGCAATGCGAGTAAGAGGTTGCAAGGCCAGGCCTTTACTTTGGGTCTCTGGGGACCGGGGGCGGGGGACACTTGGGTTTGCTGCTTCTGTTTTCACCTTCCAGCATCACTGATGGTAGCATGTCACCAGCCTTTTGGGGGCTGGGTTTGTTAATTTCCATGTGCGCCACCTGCTGGCTCCCTAGGGCAACAGCAGAGCCACCCTATTGCATAGATACATAAAATCCATTAGACTTGGCAGAATTTTTAATCGATTTCCATTTCAATTTTCGCAGAGAGGGCCCAACGATAATTATTTCACGGCAGTAGATGTTGAGATCAAGAAGTCAAACCTACCTAACGGGCACCCTGCTAACACCAGCACGACAATACGTTTCATACACGTCAAGGTGGGACTAGTTCTCAAGTGGCATTTTTCTGACTGGTTTCAGAGTAGCAGCCGTGTTAGTCTGTATTCGCAAAAAGAAAAGGAGGACTTGTGGCACCTTATAAATTGGTTAGTCTCTAAGGTGCCACAAGTACTCCTTTTCATTTTTCTGACTGTGCCTATTTGTAAATTTCAGTCACGATGGATGGAAATATTTTCCCCTGGATCTGCATGTGGATGGTGAAATCGACGTTTACTGGCATTTACTGATAAAAATCGACTCCTTCCAAGCCTAAGAATATGGCAAGGACATAAGGATGGCATAAATACTTGAGGCTGGGCGTTTGGTGTGACTGTCAAGGATGTCAGCTAGGGCTCCCGGAAAGGAGAAATAACTACTCTGTACCCCTGGAAGCGGGTCTCCGTGAGAGACCTGGGTCCTAAACTGATTAACACATCAACCTTGAAAAATAATAATAATACCCATCTCTTATTCAGCGTTTTTCATCAGTAGATCTCAAAACAGTTTACCAAGGAGGTCAGTATCATTAGCCCCTTTTTACAGATGGGAAAACTGAGGCACTGAACAGTAAAGCGACTTGCCCAAGCTCCCCGGAACAGCAGTGGCCAAACCAGGAATAGAACCTAGGTCTCCTGACTGCCAGTCCAGTGCTCTATCCACTAGGTCATACTGCTATATCTTGTGCCTGTGGAGGCTAAAACACTTTGTTATGGATCCTTAACACCTGTCAGTTAAAGGGAAAGTCTCAGCACAAGAAATAGGTAATTTGAAAAGATTTTTTGAGAATAGCAGTATATATAAACACATATATGAATACACAAACACACACTCATGCATACAGACACAACTATCGCTTTACATTTATATAGCACATTTTGTCCTAGTTTCCCAAAACGCTTTACAAACTATATATACATATAGCACCACTAAAATGCAGCCATCTCTGGGGTGGGAAGGCACACAAAGAGCACCTTTTACAACAGCCGTACGAGGGGAAATTTTGGGCCCAGAACACAGATTTTTGTGATGCGGTGTCATATCTAGCGGTAACCTACTAATTTCTTGTCTCTCCCTTTGCATTTCCTTTTGGAGTTGTTGCCATCGTCTGGGCGATGTACAAATGAGATCCAGGTGCGCCGCGGATCTGTGATTCGAGGATCTGGAGATTCTAGAATCTAAAGAGAAACGAGAACAAAGATTGGATGTCATTGTGTGTCTTCATCCATTGACAAGAATCCTAAACTCGGACTGTGCTACTGTCTGGTATCCAACAGGGGCCCTAATGAGTAAAGGGGGCCTGAACCAACCCCCTGGATCTAAATACCCTGAACTTTGCAGGACATTTATTTCACAGATGGAACTGAACTTGGCAGTTCAAGGCCTAGCTCCAATAAAGAGCAAGTCAGAAATTGAAGCTCGGATGAGTGAGGGGGCAGTTTTCGTTGTGGAAGGATGGAGGGCTGGCTGCAGAGGTCAAGAGGGAGGGTGGGGAAAAGGACTCCAGACCAGATCATAAGAGCAGAGAGGGAGCCTGCAGGCTGCAGCTTGCAGAAGCTGCGTTATGAAAAGTTGGAATAAAAAAAATAATAAATTGTTAAACACAAGAAATTCCATTGCTTTAATGCAAAGAACAATGTGGGAGGAAGGTGCAGAGTGTTGAGCGGCAGTGTGGTCCAATGGTTAGGGCTGGACTGAGTCTCAGGAACCCTGGGTTAGCAGGATAGGGTGCTGATCTTGGCTGGGTCCTTCTAGGATAGAGATAATAAGTAGAGTCCATTTGGACACCTGAAATAATTCTGAGCACCAAGCCAGGCATGAATCTTTATTTCCTACTGAACTAGCACTTGTGGGGACTCCACGTGGTGTAGTGAATCTCTAACACTGGCTTCTCTCTTGACCTCTGGAGATGGGGCTTCTCTGCTGTCTACACTTCACACCCATTGCACAATTAAGCAACTCAGGGAAGGCCCATTGCCACCAAAGCAACATCAGGAGCAAACTGCATTGGCAGAGCTGGAGAGGAGGTCTGCATAACACCGGCCAGCAAGACACTCTCCCTCCTAGCCCTGGCTCAACATCCTTTTACATTCATGCACATCCAATGTGCAATCTGCATAGAGTTTCCCATATCAGGATCAAATCCCCCTGGGCCATAATGTGTCTAAAAGTAAACACTGGACATCAGAAAAGAGAAAATCCCAAAGCCAGAACCCCTTGCTATTTAAAATAGCAACCATGGTTTGGGTTCCTAAAGGGCATTTCACCCATCAGTCTCCAAACACTGGGAGAGAGAGGTGACATGACCTGATGAAAGTCACCCACCAGTCAGCGATGGAGATGGAACTACACCATCCTTCTGCCCCAGAGTCGCTGCGAGGAATAAAACGCTCACTGCCAAGTCCATAGGGACCAACACCTAAGTAATCCTAGCGGCAGACATATGTACACACATGTTCATACACACACACACACGTGCATGGGTACAAAAGCCACGTCGCCTGTGTACATGCATAAATGTATGCACATGCATGTGATATAATGCCTGCACAAATATGTACACACACCCACAAGCATGTATGCAGAGGAATATGCATGTACATATAAGTGCGGGCACATGTGCTACAATACAAACGACATTTCACATTCAAATTGAATTTTCACTGGCGCGATCACAGGATCTTCTCCCTAAACTTCCCAACCAGCAATAAAGCTGGCTAGACCTGGCCCCCTGCCAGCCAAGCAGCCAAATAGGAGTCTGATAAAAGCCCACAGGTTTATTCTAGAATGACTGACCTGACCCCAGTTTCCACCCGTGTTTTACCAGTCCATTGGTTTTGCTTTATTTCACGGAGTCAAAGATGGCCTCGATGGATTGGCTTCAAAGAAACACAACAGCACAGGGGGCCACGTACAGCCTGTGGCATCACTTTCCCCCCTCTTGTTTGGCTGGGAGGCTGCAAATCATTTGTACTTAGCACCAAGTGACAAAGCTGAATGTTTATAGCTTTACCTGGTGCTGATAAGTAAATGGGCTTGGGGGAAATTACTGCTACTGTCCACTGGAGGCAACCCCAGTTACACATGTGCATTCTTTTAGAGCTAACAAGGCTGAATTTAAAGAGACAGGGTCAGGCCTATAATCTGACTACAAAATTGTCCTGCTGCAGAATGTCTTCTGGATTCCAAACAGCACGCGCATGTGTGTGTATATATAGATATATATATTTATCATTCTGTCACTGGGAAATTTTTTCAACCTTGCCACTGTTCAGACAGGAGCTACACTGAAACAATGTTTTGTGGTATCTCTGCAACAAGCAATTAATAACCCTTGGCGTCTGATCCTCCACTGCCATCTGCCTTGTGTCATCATTTACACCTGCACAGAGTGAGCATGAAGTAGGTGTGAAATGCTACCACTCTGATTGAGTAGCCACTTTGCACAGGTGCAAATGTCGACACAAAGGGCCAAATGGGGAAAATAAGGCCCTTAGCGTTTATTTTGGGCTTTGTTACAACCTTTTGCTAATTAATTCTCAGAAGACTTCTGTGAGGTAGGCAGGTGGGGAAACAGGTTAATATTCTACCCCCAGCTCTCCAGACTAAACACTAATCCCTAATGCCCATGCCATGTACTTTCTGGGAAGCGCTAGAATGCAGTGTCAAAAAGGAGAGGGCAAATTGATTAGGATGTGTTAATGTCTAGGTCCCTTACTAATCTGGGTCTGCGTGGGGAAGGGGAAGGGAACTCACCCCATTGTTTGGGACAGAAAGCTAACAGCAGGCTTCCAAGAACACGCACAACCTTTTTGAGAGTCCAGTACAAATAAAAAGCAACCAAAGACCTACTGGACAAGTCTCCTTCTAGCCATAGCACTAGAGGATTCACTGGCATCCGACATGTCAGTAGCATTACCAGAGTGGCTCTGTGTCTGTTACATAGGCATATAATTAGTTAACAGATAAAGAGCCAGTCGATGGTGCTCAAGAACATGTAGCTCAGTTCCTGGATTTTATAGAACCAATAGAATAAGATGTGCATCGCAAATGGGTACCTCCAAGAAGCTGTTGCATGGCGTTTTTAACAAGCAGCGGATACAGTTTCCACCTTCTGGGCCACGGTTGACATTTTGATCTTGGGCTAAAATCGCCCTCACAAGCCATAAATGTCATGCTGGTGAGGATGAGGTTTCTATGTGAAAGTTCTGAGGGGCCCCCCCAGGATGGTTGTCCTGTGTGCTATGGTTCTGAGCCCCAGGATGGTACCCCTCTCGGCCTTCCTATGGCAGGATAGGACATTCTGGTGGGAGTGGTTGGTTCCATGCAGAGTTATGGAGAGGTAGATTCTATGGCCTTATTTGAAATGGTCCATCATCTTTTTTAACTTAACCCCCCCCAGCAATGGTGTTTTGTAAGGAAAGATGCCAGGACTGACAGCCATGAGCAATGAAGCCCTTTTATACAGCACAGAACATATACACTATGGGAAGTACCATAAGACTTCTCAGCAACATAATACTCCCTGCCAACATGCCTCAGTCATGAACGGGAAGGATTACTTTGAGAGGCTAAAAGGGATCTTATCCATTACCAGTTCCAATCCTGGATCTTCCGTATTCTAAGAAATGGGGTCTGTCCTGATGGAGAGTTTTGCAATTTGGCCCCTTGTTTACTGGGAGCTAGAGCAAGACTTCCGTGTTCATCTTGCAAAGGCTGCCTGCCCAACAGCCCGCAGATGGCCTCACCTGTTGGTTGATACTCAGCTGACTTAGGATTGAATTTTTAGCTGCATTGTAAAGGCAGGCAGAGTGGCCCCTTTGTTACAAATTTTTTGAGCTGTCCAATCCCCCCCCTTCAAGAACAAATGGACGTTGACTTTTGAGGTCCCAATCCATTTGCATGTCAGTCTGGCAAATTTCCATCATAGCGAGGAGAAGAAAATACAAGTCCATCTCTAGCCCCAGTATTCTCAGCCCCTATCAGAGCAAACTGACAGCCCAGAGATTAATGAGTCATGCCTTGGAATTTAGACTTGTTAATGAAAGAGCTGAAGAGAGGAAATACTGGAAAGAATGCATCAAATCTGAAAAAAGTGTCTATTGTCGATCCTGGGAATTCATCCAAGAAGCGAGTGGTTTTGCGCTTTGCTTCCCCCTCCCGAATAGGTGGAAGCCAGGGTGTGGACCAGGAAACCAGTAAAACACAGCAGTGAATTTAAAGGATATTAGACAGGACTCCTAGACCACTAAGAGTCCATTTGAGTCTGAAACAAGTAAATAGCGATTTATCTAGTAGCAGATCGGACAACATAATGGAGAGTGGGAAAGGGACAAAGTGGGAACAAGTGGGAGAGGAAAGGAGAAGTCTCTCAAAGTTTCAAAGTTAAAATCTCCCATTCAGGAAATGTTGCTTAGGGCAGGTCTATACTAGAAATTTACATGGGCGGAGTTGCACCGATGCAGGTGCGCCGCTGTATTTGTCTGGTGAAGACACTCTAAGCTGATGGGAGACAACTTTCCCATTGGCTTCATAACTCCACCTCCATCAGAGGCAGTCGCTGGGAAAAGCTCTCCCACCGGCACATCGTTGTCTACACAGGTGCATAGGTCAGTATATTATTGATCATTCACACCCCTGAGCAATGTAGGTATACTGAAGTAATTTTGTAGTGTAGACCAGGGCTCAGTCTATGTCTGCTAAGCATTGTGTACATTTGCAATGCTATATGGAGGGGTGGTACTGATCAGACATGCCAGCTTTACCCAGGGTAAATCGATATGGATGCTTCAATATCTGCAGTGTTCTTGCTCCCGAGAGGAAATAGCTTGACATTGGCAAAACATCCAGGTTTGCTCACTGCTCCATCTCATTTAGCTGCCTAAAACCCAACAAAGAGCTCTGTGGAGCTTGAAACCTTGTCTCTTTCACCAACAGATGTTGGTGCAATAAAAGATATTACCTCCCCCACCTTGTCTAACACAACAAGCCCTTTCTGGAGTACTGCCCCTGTGCATTATTTTAATAAGATCGATGTAACTGTCTTACATGTACAGATTGTTTTCACCCTGAAGAATCCAAAAATACATTGCCAAAAATGCAGCCCCCCTGAGGTGGACAGTATTAGATAACTGGAATATAGCACAACAGCAGTAGAAGAAGGAAGCAGGGGCTGGAAATTTTTGACTAAAGACATCAGGGCAAATCCTATCTTTATGTCCACCCTGAGAGAAGACCACATTTTGTAAGGTCTCATCTGAAAGACCCCTGGAAAGTAAACTATCTGGAACTCAGTTCATCTCCTTCTGAAGGATGACAGGTTGAGTCGAGTCTGATGGAATTCCATCTTGTGGTTATTAAGAATGTTGTTTCAAAGCTGATGCATATCCAGAAAGCTATTCCCCCCAGGCATGAATCCTGGCACCCGGGTACATCCATCCATTGATCAGAGAGATGATGTCACCACCATTCTTTTTATTTCAACATCATGAGTCAATAGAAGATTTACAAGCCTCTACACAGCAATCAATCAGAAAGTGACAAATGTTTTGTGGAATTGAGGGGGGAGGGCAGTGTCTCAGAAAACCTTGGCACCAAATCCATGTTTCTATCTTCTCAACAAATGCTTGCAGGTGATTTTCTGTTGGGGCATGATCCACAGACAGAATTCACTCCCACAGAATTGCTCTATTCCGGCAGCCCACCTTCCCTCCAGGTAGACACTTGTAAAATGCTTGTGTCTGTACTGTAAGCCAAAGTGCGGGCATCCTGCATCATTTTTCCATATTGTTCGTGCATTCCGCTGTCATCAAGTAATTAGTGTCAGAGTCACGGCTGCCAGGTACACTCCCCCACATACTCAGGTTTAGCAGACATCTTTGAAATGAGAGCAGGACTAACTATTCATAAGAACTTGTTTATTCAGTGAACTTCGTTTTCCTCTCTGTTCGCAAATTATATATGAGCAGACTCTGATTTTTCAACCTGACTTGCAGTTCAATTGCATGCTGTAATTTAGCCTATCAGCTAAATTACAGCTAGCAAACTGTTCATTCCAGCTACACCTTTGACTATTTGCTATCATGGCCGGAATTTTCAAAGAAGCCTGAGGGATTTAGGCACCAATATGCCACTGAAAGTAAATGGGAGCTGGGTACCTACATTGCATAGCCCCTTTTGAAACAGGAGGAAGGAAATCAGAGAGGCCCTGTGAAAACTTCTGGTCCATATCTTTTCACCAAGAATAAGGATCTCATCTAAGAACAGGGACAAAGGTTGTTGCTGAACTTCATGGCATGGAAGGGGGTTCAGATCTGAGATTCCAATTCAAGCCCATCTTGGACACTGAGTGGATGCAGCATCTCCATATCTTACTCTAGGTCAGTCATGCCCAGCTGTTGTTTGTTTATTAATTTTCTGGAGGTTAAAGTCTCCCTATGAAAGGGCTGACAAGTGTCTGCCTGACATTCGGCCAAGGGAAACTGGTGCCTTTCTTCCCCCAGTGAGTGGGATTTGTGGGTCTGTGGTGCAGCTCACGCAGCAGAAGGAAATGGCCTATTAATAAATGTGCCTGGCTCAGGTGGTGCGGTATATTCCCTCAAGCCCTCATCAGAACAAAACAAGAGCACGACTGGATTCCAGCGGAAAGGAAGGCAGGATTATTTGGTCCCTGGTGGAACGGGCTGGCTCATGTGGCAGAAGCTCAACAGTGTCACCTACAGGCCGGTTCCTTAGGGATCAGAATACACTGAGCCATGCTAGCAAATAAGGGCCCGACCCAAGGATGCCCATTGACTTCATTGGGCTGCAGATCAGGTGCAAAGCCCTCTCCCTGCTGCTTAAATAATCAGCAGACAGGCAGATGGTTCTGGGCTGACCCATCCATTTACAGTGAAGATGGATGACTGTCTTCAGCCTTCCATGTGCTGAACGGAAGTCAGCCAGAAAGCAGACACCCCACTGGAAAAAAAGCCCAGATGGCACATCCCAGCGAAAGAAATGACAAAGAAACCCTCCTGAAGTAAAAAACCATCACTCCAGCAGCTTCCTTGAATTACAAATCCCTCTGCAAGGCAGCCGTGGCACTCCCCAATTTCTCCAGCGCAAGGGTGATTGACGGTTAAAATGAATGTTCCATCCTTGTGGTATTATTATTTAATTACTATGGCATGCATGAGCAATCCTCGGAATAAGCATGCAAGCCTCTTTATTTTTCTTGGCAGAGGCAGGCTCCGGCAGCCAGAAAGAGCTTGCAGCCAACTCAGGTATTGCCCGGGACTGAGAGCGCTCTCTCTCGAAATCCAGGCAAAGCAAAGGCTGCTGCAGGAGATGGGCCCGGCATCATGGTTTGCTATTTATAAGCCCAAAGCTGCCCCGCTGGAGGCGGTGGAAGATTTCTCGTTGACGTGGATGAAAATCAGGTCCTAGGGGCCTGATCCAAAAGGCCCGTTGAAGTGTTTAGCGGACTTTGGATCAGACCTTTTAACATTACTTTGCAACCCAGATACAAAAGTGTTTCTGCTAGTGCATGAGAACCGGACTGTGAAACAGACAAGAAACTAAAGCTCCTAAGGTGCCACAAGTACTCCTTTTCTTTTTAAAGCTCCATCGTGTCCCTTATGGTAGATAAGAAACAGACTGGGCTGCAATTGGGTGATCGGACAGACGCTCTGATGCCGTCTGGCTCTCTACCTCCAGGGCTGACTAATACAACCTGTGTAGCCCGCTGTCACCATACAGGCCTTACCCATCATGGAATGAACCTGGCCTGGCCTCACCCATCATGGAATGAACTGTCGATAGTACTGCAGGTTGAATCACAGAGTGATAGAAATGTAGGACTGGAAGAGACCTCAAAGCATCAAAGTTTGTATCCTGAGCAAGATGTGAACTTCCCGGAAGTTAAAGTGCATTTGGGATCCAGTTGGTTGATGCAACTCTATTGGAAACCAAAATGAAACCAGCTAGTGTTGTTTCGGCATCTGTGCTGAGTGAGTGAAATGAAAAAAGTAAACAAACTACTTTACAAGGTAGACAAGTCAACATTAAATACATTCCTGCTCCTTTAATAACTTCACGGATCATTAGTAACACAGGAAAGGATCGTGAGGGGAGGGAGAGAATGGTTGTACAGTGGCAGTGCCCCTTACCTTTGAACAGGCTAATGAACTTGTCTCCCACCATTGGCCATGATTCTCCACTCCTTTGTCCCCCTCTTAGAGTCAGAAAATATCAGGGTTGGAAGGGACCTCAGGAGGTCATCTAGTCCAACCCCCTGCTCAAAGCAGGACCAATCCCCAATTTTTGATCCAAATGGCCACCTCAAGGATTGAACTCACAACCCTGGCTTTAGCAGGCCAATGATCAAACCACTGAGCTATCTTCACTAGTGTCAAGCATTTTTTTCAATGAAGAACCACAGTATCTATGGTTTGTGTTAAAACTCTTGTGGTAAACTGAAGTTAACATTCTTGGTTTAGGAAAACAAGCCCTGCTCTCTTAATAAATTAATTAACCTTTGACTAGCCACAAATTGGGCCTGATCCTGCTATTGATGACACCAGTTTTACAGGAGCGTGAAGCCTCTGGACATCAGTTACTCCTGATTTACACTAGCAAGAGTGCAATCAGGCCCATTGTACAATTAGTAACAAATTACTTACCCCAGTAAAGTATTTTGTTTGGAACTAGTTAAAAATGATATATCGCTGTTTTTTAGCCTGACAAATCCCATGGCAGCTACTAATAACTCATGGTTACACACACTCTTGGTTATTAACAAGACGTAAAACCAAGGACCTGACCACATGTGGTTTTGAAGGATCTCATGAGAATTTTCACTACAGCAGAGGTGTTAAGCTCAGTCTCCTAGCCAAATCCCAACTGGAATTCCTCTCCAAAATGGCCCTCTGCTTTTAACTGGAGGAATTCTTCTTCATTCCCCTGCTCCAACACTGTTGTGTTGCTCAGAAAGTTGCCTTAATCCACTTTGAGGGCATGCACCTGTCACCGTTACTCCCACAAGGAATCCCATTGAAGTCAGTAGGCCTACTCACAGGAGTAAGTGCTACTCCGGGTGAACAAAGGTGGCAGAGTTGGACTCGGAGCTAGCTGTATTGAAGTGGCAGGTGAAGAGATCCCTGAACTTACAGGCAGAGCACGGGTTGGGAAAGGCACTGCAGAAAGGGAAGAATTAGACAGTTTAGACAGAAAGCCGTGCTGTCTACACTGTGCTCATAGGATTCCAACTCCTGAAGAGAAATCCAAGTGAGGTCCTTTGGGAAATAAATAATATTAGTTCAAGAAAATCTTGCAAGCTGCTTGCAGACTGAAAGACCAAGTAAGTCCAACTATTTCATTGCTCTGAATTACTTGCTGAGGGCTGGGCGTTACTGGTAACACCATTCTAAGTCAACCTCAAATGGGTGATGAATACCCTCTTCTCTGTTACAGCTCCCAGCACAGTGGGTCAGGCATGGACAGTAATGACACAGGGTATCAAACACCAACCCTCTAGCCTGAGTGGGTTCTACCCATCTCTGACAGACAGCTTGGGTCATACCCATAGAGCTTGTCATGCCAATAAAGTCTCCTTGAATTGAATTTTAATTGAGTGCACCATCTCCCAAGTGAGGCAAACATGCACATCTCACGACCACAGGTGGTATGTGCTTTGTGCTACTCCAACGGACTGGCTAAATGGAAGGACTGTTGGGTTTTGTTCAGGATTGAAACAGAAAGGAAAAAGTGGCACAGAAGTAGATCGAGGGGGGAGGAGATTAAATGAAAAAGCCCAGGTAGACCAGGTCCTGGTTATTTTTCAGGAATTGGTGAATCTGTTCAGCTAAGACAAGAACTGAACCAAACCTTCAACCCGAAACATTACAAATTTTTTTTTTGGTGAGTCTAGTGCTGGAAATCCCAAGTTCAGACCCTGCTAGTAGCCCCATGATGTCGGTCGCTACATTTGCTTTTGCTGGCTGCTGTGAAAGCCTGACTTGGGTTCTGCCATCAAAAGGCTCCCCTAGATTCTTTTCTTCAAGTGGATCAAAATGAGGCTCCAGTAGCTAACAGTGTCCATGGGAAGGATCAAGGTCTAGTTTCTCACTAGACCTAGCGCCTGGAGCAGACGTGCCTTTACATTGTTCACGAACCAGTTGGTTCACTGGTTGTTCAGGGGTGGGGGAAGGAGGGAAGATTGACCCATTACACACAAACCCCTCAAACCTTTGAAATTCCCATCTGTGTGAATCCTATTAATTTGCCATGGACAAACTAAGCTCCAAAGACAACTTGAAAGTTGAGCAGAGTAACATAGCTGCCCTTCAGTTTGCATCTGCCTGTTCACCTTAGGCTGCAGCCAGTTCCGATTCCTATGGCTGATGGAAGAATACAAACTCTGCTAGCTCCAACCTCCAGCCTTTTCCCACTCTTGGCTTCCCAAACATCCTTTAATGGGAGCTGAGTGCAAGGATAATTAGCTTTCTGCCTGCAGCCCTGATCTTATCAGATCTCACAAGATAAGCAGGTTCACACCTAGGCGCTACCTCATTGTGGGACTGCCAAGGAAAGACCAAAGTGGTGAAGGAAGTGGTGCTGAATAAGTGCCCCAAAATAGCACTCAGGGGAGATACAAAACCAGGTACCCCCTGCAGCACTTCATGACTATTAAAAGATACATAGACACTTCTGGCACCAACTCCAACCAGAGTAAAATTCCGCTTAACTCAAATTCTCCCCACAATTTCAGTGGGATACACAATATTCTCCTCATTCTACACTGCTGCTGTTGAACAGCAGAGGTGTTCAACCCCAGAGGTGGCTGCATCACAGTGATGAGCAGAATGTGACTCCTGCATGGGCCAAATCTGTAAAACCCTCCCATTTGAAAGGCCCTATTAGAAATGACCCTTTCCTAGCCAGCTTGCTTCATGCATTCTTAGGGCACGCAGGGCAGCACTTTAGCTAGATGCCAGTGAAGGCAAAAAGATGATGACCAAGTGAGCACTAACCTCTGTCAGGTAACATGCAGTCCAATGTCATCATTATTCACATGTTGTGTGTGAAAATAATCTAGTCTGCTTTTAGTATAACCTGTTACTCTTCAGGTGGTCAGGGTAGGCAGAAATTAGCTCACAAAAGGCTTCTCTTGCACCCAGTGCAATTGCCCAGGGAGATTTTTAAAACCATCAAACAGGACAACACACCTAGGCAGGAGGTTCTGGTTTAAAGCCCAGTCATACCCGAGTGCTGCAATATAAGTACAATTCTTGTTTCCAGCAGTTGAATCTAAGTACAGATCCAGCTCTGTTCAGGTATTTTTTAAAAAACCTTTTACAATAGATCCTGCCTAGAATAAAGGATTTAATAACTGATTCCTTTGGGGGGGAAAACATAGATCAGTTACTTGCGCTAATGTAAAGCCATTATCTTGGGACAGGAGTTAGGATAGGGGCACTAGAGATTTCAATGGCTTGGTAATAGGATAAAGAGCATTAACTTCCCCTGGCAGCCAGTTCAGATCCATCCCAGAGCAGCACTGGTCAATAGCTACCACATGGTGGCTGTTTTAGCCTGGCAATGCCATCTTCCCATCAGACAAGTAACTATTCCTGAACCCCTCCATTGTTGGATGTGGGTGGATCAACAGTAGGGAAGGAACCTAGGGCCTCTGTATCTGAAAGCATGAGCCTCTTCTGGCTGAGCTGAAAGAGCCAGTTTTGTTAGCCAAAGCTCCTTGACCGCAGGCCCAGCCTTCCCTAAAAGGGGACCGAGCACCATACTGAGTGGGTATGGATACCACTGGCAAGCTCAGCAGTGAAGCTAAGGACTGAATGGACTGTGGAGACAGAATTCCCCTTTTGTTCCTGGAGGTGGTCCCTGTACATCAGGGTGAGGGAGCCTTGCACCGCCTTTGGAAAGGAGGGTATAAGCCTGGCTGGTGGATGACATGGGGGTGGCCAAAGCATCAAGCCAAACTGAAACGGGACTGCCTCATAGACAAGTTTCCCTGACCATCTCTATCAATTTATCATGTCCTTGGCTTGGAAAGTCCATCCTTGGGCTAAAGACAAGAGCTCTTTGCACATACTTAACAAGACAAATCACTTTAAAAATGACCCAGCTGGAGTGGGGGGGGGAGGGGAAATGGGATTTTGCCCTTTTTAAATATGTATAGTATTTCGTCCTTAGGAATATCAGGAGTGTCAAGTGCTCCACTTCCCAGAGTTAGTTAGAGGTCTCCCTGGATGATTCCAGAGAGCTGTGTATGTTCAGAGGCCGCGTATGTTCAGGGGCTTTCTCAGCCCCTAATTGAAAAGGCCGGGGTGTGGTCTCAGCACAAAGATGGGCCTCCCAGATATCTAGTTAAACACATGAAAACACACACTTGAGTTTTAAGCAGCCTAATAAAAATCACTTCTCCTCTCAGCTAATCAGATTTCACTTTCTTGAGCCTTCTCCAGGTGATCACAAAGTCTTCAAGGGTAAACAAGATCTTAATTTGTATGGTAAAAGACCGCTGATTTTCAAAAAGCAACAACAAAAACAAATGGTTAAGCCTTTTTTATGCACAATACCAAAGGGAAAAAGCACACTGCCAGATTTTTTTTCTTTTCTTTGGCAGGTCACCTTTACCAAATGAGACTCCTCCAAGGTAATATCTTCAAATCCTAGTGGTGGCCAAAGAGGCTAATTCAGTCTTCATGAAAAAGCAGCTTCCAGCAAGTGATCAAGCTAAATGAGTGAGATCCAGAAGCTTTGATTTCTGACACCCCACCCCTAAAGGTAGGGATATCATCATCCAGCATATGAGAAGGGATACTTCCGAAGTGGGTTTTAATATGTTGAGTTCTAAACAATACAGACAAATCATGCAGTCCTTTACATGCTGCTTGATCTCTACACTCAAGTGAGCTGTAGCTCATGAAAACTTATGCTCAAATAAATTGGTTAGTCTCTAAGGTGCTACAAGTCCTCCTTTTCTTTTAGCTAAGGAGAGTAATTGCCTCTTCAAACCATGCCAGTTACCATTCCCTGTAAGGTATGGATTACAAGTACAAACCTCTAATTTCTGGCTACTCATCTCTCTCATCACATATATTATTTATAGGGTATTTAAACAGTTGTCTTTCAACAGTCAATCACTTTGAATTGAAAGGAAGAACCAGGGGCCTGTTACTTCATCCTGACATTTTCTGCTGAGTGGGTGCTGGGATCCGCATTTCCATGGCTAAGGGGAAAGTATACTTTTGCAAATTCTCCATACAAAGTGAACTTCTACTGTGATGAAACACTTAGGCAGCACCAGATTTTAAAGGCAGATTTAAACAAAAGCTTTGGCAATTTAACCATGCTGTAAAATATTATTTTCAACTAATGGATACTTAGTCTTAATTGCATTGAGCTGCCTGTGCCTACAGATAGGCAGCTTAGTACAATTGCATCTAATGCACAGTCTGTATTAAAACATGTATCATATCTCTCATGCAGCAAGCTGTGCACTGGTTAGCTAGAGCCTTCCTCTCCAGAGCTGAAGATACTCATTTCAATGGCACTGCACACCCAGTGCACCTTGTAAAGCATCTTGTGATCTCGAGATCAGGTATGAAACCTCTAGACTCCTTGGGCCCACAGATTCAAAGCCTGACAGGGTCAGCTTCAGAAGTAGATATGTAAAGTTCAAGCTGTTTATTGTGTGGGGTCTTTCAGATGAGACCTTAAAAACTCAGCTCCTGCATGGTCCTGTGGCAATTTACTTAATTGCTTGCCCTGGTGTCCTTGATCAAAGTGTTGCTTGTTATAGATGGCAGTTGACATTCACCCCAGAGGTGGATGCAGCTCAGTGGTGCTCTATGTTTATAGTTTGTCTAAAACCCCTTGGCTCATAAGGTGCTATATAAATGTAAATACAATATACACTCAGCCAGAGTCTGGATATATTGCGAAACAATCCTTAACTAGTAACTGAGATTTCTTCACTTTATAAGATCTCTCCATATGAGAAGTTCAAGTTGCAAACTTTGGATCTGGATATCAAACAAGATCTGGAGTGTTTGAATTTAGTTTTGGCACTATCTTTATTTCAGAGATGCTGTCTTCACTGCACCACCAACCTGTTATAGCAGCCAAAAGATTTGCCATAGAAGCAGCAAGGTAGTTCAATTTGAGAAGCTGCAGCTTCTAAACAATTACTATATATGTGTGTGTGTGTGTGTGTGTGTGTGTGTGTTACCTTGAAACAGCTACACTACTTCTAGCAATAATGCCTACATTGCTATATCAATTTCAACCCGGACTAGATTTTGTTTAAGTTTGAAAGCAAGACACACACTGCTAACGGTCTGATAAATTACTCAGCAGGCCAAATTCATTCCTGAATGGACTGCTGCGGAGTTACACCATGATGAATTTGGGCCAGCGTGCAGAAGGAGAAGGACACATTTAAAGAGGTGCCTGGGAGAAGGGACTGAGATCAGGAGCATGAGCCCGCCAAGAATTAATACAGTCTGCAAGGACAAAGTCTGCAATAAGCATTGCAAGGTTAAGAGAAGAAATACAGCCTATATTCCCCTTAATGATCACTTAAGAGCAGCCACCAGCTTTTTAATATAGAAGACAGTTTCCCAGACCTGCCCAACCTTAACCAATTATTCTCACAATGGCTTTGAATGGGATATTTAGAATGTCAGCCCAATTGTTCTAATGCACCCTCCCTGCCATCTCCCAGTTTCTGACAAGTTTGTTCCTCCATTGCTATAGTGACTGCCGCCCCTAATGCTCGTGATCAAAGAAGTCACATTTTAGAGGTCATCTACATTTGAAACGAGGGACATTTTTGTGTGTGTGTCAGAGAGAAAGGGACTGCGTGATGGAGGAGGTTACTCCCTTCTTTCTCACTGCTGCAGTTCCCTTTCATTCTGTCTTGCTCCTAATCCCAGGACCTGCTTTTAATTCCACCCCCCACCCCATCACTCAATGTGAATTCTCAGTGGCTGTATCTTAAAGGGTTTCTGGGATCCCTGAACAATTGACCTGCAAATTTTTGCAGCCTTCAGATGGGATTGATTCTCACTGACACTTACTGGAAAGGGTTCACCCTGCAGAACTGGTTCACTTGCTATGCCTGGTAATACAGCATTAGCAGGCATTAATGTACTAGACAAAGTCTATGCTGATCTTTCACACAAGGATCCTACTATATACATCTGCCTTCATGCATTATTACTACAGTCTCAAATCCTTCCCAACACAAACAGCGATTGGATATCTCCTGACAGAGGTTGTCTAGCTACATTAGGACTTTTCTGAGCTGTAATTCCCAATGTGTGCAGTTTCCCTGGTGGAAGCTGTAGTGCAGACAGGGCTCAGACATACTCAGGGGCTCAGACCACTGTCATCTAAGTCTGCTTTAGCATCGTATCCCAAGCTCAAAAAGCCTGCGTGCAACAGACGCACACTAATGATATTGGAATGTTAGCATCAGGATGGCCAATTGACTCGGGGCTACCCGGATATCCCCTTGGAAACTAACAGCTGTTTTTGAGCAAGGATAATTTGCATACTTAAAACAAACTTCCCGTAAACCAGGTGCCTTAATAAATGATCAGATACTACCAGGATGGGCACATTAGTAATGCAAGTAAATAAAGTAATAAATCATCATCATCCCTAGCATTCTGGTCATTTGAGGGCGTGCGGGGGGGGGGGGGGGGATGAGAAATCATGCCACAGAAAGAATATTCTAAACACCTCTCTCTTGCAAGAGGAAGGGACTTTGTTAAAAGACTGGGTGGATCAATGAAAAAATAATCCAACCACACATTACATCCAGAAACTACTCAGTGCATTGATTACACATGGGTTACTGTAATACATACCTTGGGATGCCCGTGCAGTTCTTCACTGTTGGACAGGGTCGCATTGAAGGGCTCTGTATACTGATTGGGCTCTTTCATCTTCTTTCTCTCTTTCTTTGCTGCCATCACTCTAAAGAGAGAGAGCTGTTGGCACAGTAAAGTTGCCACAAGTAGCCAGATCCAGCCCCTCATTTTGGCTTTTTCCTAGAAGGGGGTGTTGGGTTGAGGCTGAATACTCTCCAGGAGCAAAACGAAATAATAAATACAGATGGCTTCTTTCTTTCTTTCTTTCTTTCTTTCTTTCTTTCTTTCTTTCTTTCTTTCTTATTGAAGTTACTGCTGTTGAAGATGATCCACTCTGGTAGATGATGTCAAATCAGCACGCACCAACGCGCTTGTCTCTGGAGAGATCCTCTGTTCAAGTTGGATACATTGAACCGACATGGATCTATTTGTTTGCAGATTCTGATCCACAGCTGCAGTTTGATCAGGCAAAAGGGGGGGGAAGAAGGAAGTCAGTCTGCTCAGCCCCGCAGAGCTTTCATAAATGGAAACTGTCGTGGAGATTTCCCCCCAACTCTGCCTTAAAAATTTTACCCCACCCCCACCTCCACCAAGTCTTCAGATCTCAATTAAAATTCACTCAACTATGAAACCTAGAAAGTCAAATGGCTCAGGGCAACTGTAGCTCAGGCCAGAAGTGACAGCACATGAGCCCAGGAGGGGGGTTGTGGGTTTGTTCCTTTTCAATGGGAGATTTCACCTTCTGTCATTTAAACCCTTATGCACCATTCAAAGGGTGCCTCAATGGGGTCCGCCCATCCTCAGCTTAGTTGTTGGACCCCTTCCTTAATGACCAGCCCCCATCGGTTCTCTCTTCTTTCATCAATGCTGGACAACGAAAACCCAAAGCTGCTACAATCGCTCTTCTCCTGGAGAAGCAGAACGTGTCAGAATCCAACCAAGGACTCAGTCCTCTAGGGAGAGAATTGATCTCTCGCATGCATCAAGAGTTAAAATTGGGAGAGACAAGGAATCCGAGATACCTAGGTCTATTAGGAGCAGACAAACTTGTCCCAAGCCAAACCCTGTCTGGCTTTGTCTTTCGTTGGCTTTAATAAGAGGACGAGCAATCAGTTCCAATGTTGTAAACAGCTGTCAGGATGTGGAGTCTTGTGTCTCCTTTCCTAGCTCCTTTCCACCCCATGCAAGATTTCAGGTACCTCTCTCTCTCTAAGTTTCGATCATCTCTGATTTCTCTCCGTGCTCCTTTTTCCAGCTGCAAATTGGCAAAGCCCTCCTCAGCCTTTGCTCTACCTCAGCAAATAAGTACTTCTTTCCTGAGTGTTTCCATCCACTTGAAGAGACAAAAAAAAAAAAGAAAACAAGGGGGCGGGATCACATTCTAATGAGCTGTCAAGCCTATTCTCTTCACATTCCTATTAGAGACGCCCTGTAAGTGGACCTGGCCCTTGTGCCAGGGAGATTTAAATCAGCACCCCTCACCACACTCCCCTTCATTATCTCAGAAAAATCGCAAAACTGCCCCTGGGAATGTGGCAGCATTAGAAGTATGTGGCTTGCAATTGAACTCAGCATCACAACAGACACACATCCAGATGTCAGGGCTCCTCTTTTCCTCTCGATTCAACTTCACTCCATGCAAACGTTTTTCTCCAAACCCCCTCACATTCACCGTGCCTTTAAATAAAGGCCGTGTGGCCATTCCCCATGGCCTTCCCGAGGAAGATCTCGAAGCACTGGGCGTAGGTGTGTGGACACGTTGTGTTAACCAATGCTATGCGAGCTAGGGAATAACAACCCCCCCCCCTTTTTTTTTTTAACAGATAGGGAAACTGAGGGACTGACCAGTGAAGTGGCACAAAGTTGCCCAGCAAGGCAGTGGCAGAGCTAAGAATAAAATTCAAGATGCCCTGACTCCCAGTCCTCTGCTCTATCCACTAGAGTACAAGGCACTTCCATTTTCCTGAGTTTGACTCCCTTTCATGACTGAGATTATCCTCCAAGTAATGCAACTTAGCACTTGCACAGCACATTTAAACACAGATCCTAAAGACCTTTACAAAGGTTGGCCAGGATCCTTACTCACCACTTTGCAGATGGGGAAACTGAGGCAGAGAGCATAAAAGCAACATTCTCCTCCCCACCCACCCACAAATCAGAGGGTGAGTCAGTGTCAGAGCTGGGAGCACAAACCCAGATCTTTGAAACACAGAGATAGAGAAGCTAAACAGTTAACAACCTATCACCTCCCCCCCCCCAGCTCACATTCCATCAAAACTATGTGGCAGTCTTATTTGTTAATAATATTTAACTTTCTTTGGCGCCTTCTCATACTTAAGCCCCCTTTTCAGGTTAGTTGTAGACAAGCCATGAATTTGTAAAAGTGCACTTGATGACACATTAATAGGACAATCTGTCATATTGCAGCTAAACAGCCCTGACAGATCCACACACCATGGCAAGAAATGACATTCTCGAGGCTGGAGTGGGGCGATTTCTTTTTTAGTCCGCTGGTGCGGGCTGTGCTGGGCTGCACGCAGTGTCCCCTTTCTCATCCCTAGCGCCACATGCTGAGGGCACCCTATGCCCATGGGAAATCCGCTAGGGGCTTGGAGAAGGAATCCTACCCTCCCACCCCAAATCATTAACAGATCCTACTAATGGCCTATGCCCTTCTCCACAATAAGCTGACCCACCCCCCATCCAACCTCTCTTGCTGATGCAGAGACACAAGCAGCCTGCCCCACTCAGTATAAGAGCACCCCAGCAGCTCCAGGGCACAAACCTTGCGCACCCATGCAGACATAGGACAGCGTCCACGCAAAGCAACACCAGGCCACCCACCCAAACAGAACCGCTTTGCAGCTCGTGGCACCTTCCAGCCAAGGATCTCAAAGCACCTGAAAACACAAAGCCTCATACCCACGAGGTAGGCAGCATTATACCAATGTTACACTGGGGGAAACTCACACACAAGAGTGAAGGGAGCCACGCACTGGTACATAGAGTCAGGAATAGAAGCCAGGAGCCCTGGCTCCCAGTCCCCAGCCATTATCTATGGGATTTCTAACAGTGAGGATTTGGAGCAAGCCGCATTAGCTTCTCAAATGTTGGGGAATTTAGAAATAGCAGAGCTAAACATAGCTAGCAAGCAACAAGCTAAGAACGTGCATTGTCAGACGCGTATGTTATTGAATATTAAAGCCACCCAAACTAGTTGAGAGGGAGAATTTTTCCCAGCTTTACCCCCTTTGGAAATTGTACAGTCATGTGCTCTGGTCACCACACCACACCACACCACACACCCCCCCCCCCCCGACTCTCATGAATCTTTACCTCTGTGATTCACCTTTACTTCCAAAGTGACTTTATCTTGCCAACAATGACAGGGTGGCAATTTCCAAATCTCAAAAGATATGAAGAAATTTGGAATCCCCCAGGCACTGTTTGCTCCAGATATAGTCAATGGGGCCTAGACGCTAGGCCTGGGTACTAATGATCCTGTTTTCCATATGCTAATGCGCTAGTGGGCCCCATACATACACTTCTGCAGGTGCCAGGTTACACTGTTGCTGCATGGACTATATAGATCTAGAGGAGAACAACTTGGATCAGCCCTGAAAGCTGAGGTCTTTGGCTTACCGATGCCCATATCCCATTGTTTAAACCCAGTCACAATTTGGGTGCTTACACAAGCAGCTTCACAGTCCTAGGTCAAAGGGTTATAGAAAGTCTGAAACAAACAGCAGCTTCAAAGAAAGGTCAAGGGTTTCGGTTACTGCAATCACTTTTCATAACATACTTTAGCATGACAGAATACGCCACATTCAATATTTCGGGAAGTCTCCTTCCATGGATCCCTTGTACGTTTCTAACATAGGTTTCAGAGTAACCGCCGTGTTGGTCTGTCTTTGCAAAAAGAAAAGGAGGACTTGTGGCACCTTAGAGACTAACCAATTTATTTGAGCATGAGCTTTCGTGAGCTACAGAGCTGTAGCTCACGAAAGCTCATGCTCAAATAAATTGGTTAGTCTCTAAGGTGCCACAAGTCCTCCTTTTCTTTTTGCTTCTAACATAAACACCCTTATATTCTCCACCCATCTGGTTCCAGATCTCATTTAGAAAGACCTAGATGGTGTTACAGTGCCATCCAGTGACTAAAGCACCACAATTCAAAAGGCACATCTAAGCCAAGACTCAATCTTATGATATTTGGCATTACTCTCGAATTTCTCTTTTCATTCTGTGCCCTTAAAACACGATCAGGAATCTGGCATGGGGAAAAGGACTTAGAGAATCTCAGTGAAGGGCTCCCTGTTTTTATTTTATTACTAATTTTGAAGACAACGAAATCCAATGGAATGTTTTTAAAGGTTATAGGAGCAATAGGGAAAGGTGCTTTTGTTTGTTCCCAAGTAACTTTAAAAACAAGTGATTTAAATTAAAAAAATAAAGGGACCATTGGCAAGCAATTAATGAATCGCATAGTCTGATAGCTTTTATTATCTTGCAAGAATGAGAAATTGCCAAATTCTTTCTATTTCAAAGCTACTGTAAGATCAAGAAAAATTCTCAATTATTTTACAGCATACACCCTAAATACATAATTACACAACAGGTCAGAATGGTTCATTATGGAAATGGGACTTATGGGGCGGGATATTTAGGGCCCAGTCCAACTCCCACTGAGTCTTTCCATCTTCACTGGACCATTAACCAAACTGGAACAATCCTGTAATAAGAGGGGAAGGGGTTAAAAACCCTTTGTAAACATTTACTCATTAAACCAGAATAGCATCAAAAGATCTGTTCCCATCTCCTGGAGTATTACACATTAAAAAAAAATTATCTAAGCAGAGATTTCTCTGATAAACGGGAACAGTTTCAGCATCTGGTGAATGTTATTTTTATGATTTATGGCTTTTTTAAAAAATTCTGGGCTTTTGATGGAAGGACACACAACCCACAAACAAGGAATTTAGAGTGAGGCACACTTTTCCTTCCCTACCAGTTCCTTTGCTGTTGTTTGGTTCCATAGATGCCAACAGGTGAAAGCTATTAGCAGGGATAATTGGAATGTAGAAGATGGACACACTTTTAGCCCCTCTGAAATGCAATGAAGTAGATGGATTTTCCAGTGTGACTGCAGGAAACCATTATGTCTTTCTTAAAATTGAGACTGTCCTTACCAAACAGGAACAGTTCTTGGTATCTGCAACTTCCTTATCCTAACGGTTTTCTTCCTCTCTGCTGCAGGGAGGCAGGCGGAGATCAATTTCTCACATCCTCTACTTCCTCTCTCTGACTTTCTGCAACTGAAACTTGCCATGTTATGATTCTAGTTGTGTGTCACCAATGCCCCCTACTGGCTAGATTCACATCTAAGCATTCATACAGCTGCAGCAAAAGGAAAATTATTCCCCACATTTGTGGCAAAGAGGGGTAGTTTTGAAGAATGACATGAGGGGTTATCCTCCCACAAGACCCAAAATTTTGGGAGGCTACAACAAGTGATATAGTTATGAATATGTATTTCACCTCAGAAGCAGGCCTTATGTTTGGGCCGTGGCTATTGGACTCAATGTCTCGGATGCATTATCTATTAAATTCACAAGTACTGGCAGGCTCTGGATCCTTTGTTTAGGGCAGCCGAAGTGATGGGTGCTTCTGTCCTTCTAAACAACCAAGTTCAGAAGCACTCCAGGGCTAAGTGCTCTGCACACACATATGCTGTTCTAGTCTTTATACAATTCTTTGGACAAAAGTTAGGAATGCAGATATCTTGAAGAGGAAAGAACTAGTTTAAGGAAACCGGGGAAGATACAAATGGACCACAGTGTCTTACTGGTGTGAATCCAGATCAAATGTATTGACTTCCATGGATTTTCTCGAGTAACAAATGCAACATATTAGAATTAGCCCATTATTACAAACTGCTAAATTCTATAGAGTAGAATTAAAAGATATGTGACATGATGCCATTAACCTGTTTTACCTAGCACATAACTTGAGGATGGAAATAGCCATCTACTATAGATGCAGGAGGGAATACTGGGAACATGAAATATTTTGTTTCAGACTGAGAAAGTTGTGTTTTCAGAGAGATAAGGCGGGTGAGGTAGCCTCTTTTATTGGACCAACGTCTGTGGGCGAGAGACAAGCTTTCAAGTTTTATTTTTAGTCACCTAGGACCACTCTGCTCAGTATCTAAACCTACGCTATCCCTCACTCAACAGAAGGATTGCCTCAGACGGAAGACAAATTAGAACTCATTGTCCTTTTTCTTATTGCACCATTTCATTCATTTCTCAGATGAAAGACTGATGGGTATGTCTAGCTGGATGCTGTGCTCCAACCACAGAGGTGGCTGCATTGCAGTGGTGACAGGATATTGATGAATAAAGTTTGCATAGGAATTGAGGCACCTCCAGGCATAAATGGACTAGAGGAACAAGGTATTAGCTGGACTTGGAAAATATATGGTTTATTAGAAGTTTTCACAGGGAAGTGTTCGGGCTGACATGAATTGACTAAACATGAATGAAGCACAAAGTTGAAATGCAGTTTTCTCTCCCAAACCCAGCCTCAAGAAGCTATTTCTTCCTTACCTTTACCAGGCTACACACTGTTGGCATTCAGAGATGCAGATGTGACACTAGTTTGCTCAATCTTACGTTTATTTGTAGTTATTCCTCGTCAGGATTTAAACGTGCATCAGCAATATGAGCTGGCATTTCTGCATTTTAAAACCAGATTAGTTACAGTAGAGCATGAAGAACAAACATGAGATGCTCCACTAATGTACAGAGGAAAGCAACAATTTGAGATGCCAGCCACACACTACTTTTGGCAGAGTAATTCACTGAACTAAAGTAGCTGCTAAACATTAATTCCTGTACTTTGTAGAGGTTAGTGCACCTGAACAGCCTATGTCAAATAAACCACCAGATTGAAGCCAAGCACCTGTCATTTCTAAATTGGTTTATTGAACATCTTTTCTTCCAAAGTCATCATTAAAAATAGTATGCCAGATGTTTAGTCATTATATTTAAGTGGGGATGTTGTCGTCAGCACCTGTTTTCTCAGTGGCAAAAGTCAGCTGTCTTTGCCTTAGAAATAGTTTTCCTGTCCATCCAACATCTCCAGCTTTTTCTCCCAATGTTCCCTTTCCCCCCCCAAAAAAAGGTCCTATAGAAAAACATGCATTTTAAACATGAGTAGTTTGGTTTTTATTATGAATGGATAACTTTACAATGCAGTCATTTCTACTCCTCAAAAACATGCTTCAAGTTTGCAGCTGAGGCATCAAGAATAGGTGGTGATGTAACTTTCGTGAACTGAATACTGGGGAAAAATTTAATCACACACAAGTCCAAAACCTGTAATTCTGAAAAATTTAAGAAGGCTACAGTTGAGATGTCTCGTGACCCAAGAGAGGTGCAAATCTTTCCCACCAACTGTGCACTGCAATCCTACAGCACTCTAAAGAAATGCAGCATAGAAGTGAAGGGTCAAGACACCATTTGTTCCAGTATGACGCACAAAAGGACAACTTTCAGTTTTATTATGTCATTAAGATAACATACTGCCTCAGGGCATGATATCAACATTTTTGCATGGCAAAGAATGATTAATTCCATCTACTGACTTTGGTAACAAAATCAAAGTTCGGATACGGCATACCATAGGAAATACTATTTAAGTTCACTAAAACCTACCCAGGAAGGGATAAATATTCTGCTACCAAAGGCAAGGAGCGAGGACATGTACCAAAACATTGGGAGGGTGCAGCAAGTCTGCTCGTGTTTTCACAGGTGGCCCCCCAATCACTACCAAGTCTTTTCATCCTTCTTCAGGGTGTTCAAGAAAAATCACTAACTGGAGATGAGCTCCACTTTTTTAAAAGAATAAAGAATTAAACTTTCAAAAAAAATTGCAGCATATTTAGGGTTCTTTAGTAATATCAATTTTGCGTTCCCAATTGAGGCACTTTAAAAAAAAAAAAAAAGGACTCCACTTTCAAATACCCAGGGCTAACTGCGAGGCCAACTTACTGCCATGCAATAAAAGTGGTGGATTTTTGAACAACATCCTCCTGATGTTATTAATTCTTTCACCTACAGTACATACACTCACACAGGGCATGAATGTACCACAGCCGAGGTCTCCTTGCCTTGATCTTCATTCCTGTGGCCCAAAGAGCCTTCATGAGAGAAAGATACACAATGCTGGGTAGCAGTCTGCTTAAACATCTGCCTATAGGGAACGACAATGGTAGCAAAAGAAGGCATAACGAAAAGCCTGAAATGTATTTCAATGTTATGATGATATAAGAGGCAGCTCAACCTTTGCTACAGATCTGTATACTTTGCAAATCAGTCTTTAAAACCATAATTGCAGAAGAGACAAGACAACATTTCTTTTTCCCAAGACTGACAGAACTGAACAGTTTCTAGAAACAAAAGTTACAACCAGAGCTTCTCTTTACAAGAGCAGATTAAGCACATACAAGAGGCAAATTAAAGAGCAATTATAAATAAAATTTGATCAAAAACAAAACCAATTTTTTAACAGTTTATAAATACGTTTTAAATCAAGCCCAGCACACGCTCTCCTCCCACCTCCAAATAAGATCTGTTTTAAGATGTCTTTCGTCTGGAGCTATTCTGTTAGTTCTGCTAATCCATACCTATTTCAGAGAATTGGTCACAGCACATATTTTCTGATTATCTAAGCTACATGGCTCATGGGTTTAACACTCCTCCCCCGCAATCCAATAATTTCAAAATACCAAACAGAAAAAAATCAAACATCAAAAACCTGCCAAAGGAAACAAAACAAACAGCCCAAATAAAACACATTCTTAAATACATGAGGTAACATTTATTAGGCTCTTTAGAACATTTTAACACAATATGAGGTTAGGCGCAGAGCTTTCCATTCTGCCAACTTCTTTTACAGTCTTTGCTAGATCATAACAGGGAATATTTCATTTGCTGGGTGACTAGAAGTCATTGCCAATTATGAAAGGCACAGTAAGACTGCCTTTATGATAAGTCACAGCATTTGGACAAAGTCATAAGGATTTTCCCTTAATTACAATTTTTAATAAAGTCTGAGCTGTAAAAGTAGCATTTCTGTCTGTAAACTACGCAAATAGTTTTAGTACATATTCATGCTACCATAACCTCGTTACCACCCACTGGAATATAATCATCATCCAGTGGTCATATGCCATGGCTAAGAATTAAATTGAATAGAAGCAGAGGGCTTCCATAATTCAAGCAAAATAAGAAGTCTCTTAGAATAAAGTCTTTTTGTAATAGAGTTTGAAAACAGGGTCAAGTAATTTAAATTGAACTGATTACAAATAAATGGCTTAAATTTACTGTAATTAGAGCACTTCAGAGGAATCCACTAGTCTTCTGAAAAGCTGGCTCAGTATTCAGTCTCCTTTTTCTTTCCTCATTAGGCCCTAAAGGGGCAATGTCATTTCACTCACCGAAAAACCCAGAATCCAAGGATATTTCTTCTGAAAAAATATACGACATTCTTCATTGTTCTTTGCAGATATTTTAAACAGAACAGTGGCAAACATGTTTTCTTTTTGAGCACAAGTTGTTTCACTTTTAAAACACACTAATTTCCAAAATGGAAAATTGTAATTAAGGAAACAAAACCAAAAAGTTAAAAGAAAAAATTGCTTATGAGCACCACCACTAAACCAATTTTAAATGCTTTTTGAGTGCAAATGGTTTTCAAGGGCTGGCAACTGCACTTCTTGTAGCCAAAGTAAACCTTCTTAAATGTTACTGTGACAATTTAGACAAAACATATTTAACCAACACACATTGTGTTACTTTCCAATTCATCTAATCACTGTTACTGACTACATATGCAACGACATTCATTCTCTATTACAAAGTGAACTAGCTGCTTTCTGTAACATCAACGTTCACATTAACCAGGCCTTTTGGAAGTAAAGTCAGTGAGGAAACTTGCACTTTACTCATTCCAAACTTGTACCATTTGACTCTTCGCAAATGAAATTCTCAGCTGAAAATGTACGCTGAATATATGATATGCATCTTCAAGTGTCATATTTTAAAAATTGTTCAATCTGGTAAAAAGCCTCATTTACTTAAAAGATTTTTAATTTCAGAAAACAAGGGGGTAAGTGCTATAAAAATCAAAGCATTCAGAATGCCAGTTTCACATCAATAATGCTTTGACTTGCTAGTGAACCACTTAAAACTGTAGTGAGGACAAAGGAACTGTGAGCAGAACACCTTTTTCTTCCCTAACAAATCACACCTGCTTCATTTTCCAAACTAAACCCATGAGCCAACCAATATATTACCTGCATCATGGTAGCACAAATATTTATCCCAGTGTCAAAGTCTGATGCCCAGAGTCCCACTCATTCTGCAACTACCACTAATTTGGTCTTGGACTTCTGTTATGTTCCTCATTCTTGCGCTATGCTTCTCAGTACATACTTGACTGTGTAGGCAAAGGCTGCAAAACCAACTATAACAAACAAGTTCGCCAAAGCTCCTCCTAAGAGTCCATGGTTACGATTGGCCTGCTGAAGACCTGGGTGATTGGCAGCTGCCAGTGGTACATGCCCATTAAGAAGCGGTATTCCATTTTGACCATGGTGTCCTTCCCCATCTGGGACAACATCCGGTAACGGGAGGGGTGGAGGTCTGTTATTGAGCTCTTCTTGTGCTTTCTGTTTTTGTTTGATCTCCTGGAGGAAAAAAATGAGAGGAATCATTGGAAGTGAAGTGGATTAAGCTTTCTGCCAAGTCACCTTGTGTCTTATTAAAAATACTATCCATCCAAAGAAGCGAAACTGATGCAGAAGATATTCCTTCTTAATGTATATCCAGGTGCAGCTCCACAGAGACAGCTTCTTGCTCATTTGTTATCCATAATGAAGTTATAAAAGTTAAGAGATGGAAGGTCATGTAGTCATATAGATCCCATCTAGTCTTGGATTGTTCCATATACTATATTTTCCAATGCTCTGTATCACTTTAAATGTCCTAAACAATGGGGATTGCGCAGTTTCTCGAGGTAACTATTTCACAGAGTAATGAACTTCACTATTAGCAACCTTTCCATAATATTCACCCTACATGTTTTTCTCTTAATATAACCCGATTATTTATTTATATCCATTTGAATAGACCTAAAAAAATTCTTCACACTCTTTGGAGGTTTACACCTTCAAATATTTGCAGACAGTAACTATGAGATCTTTGCGTGGTCGTCATGTAGCCAAACTATGTTTAGTTTTTAAATGTTCACTTTTAAAATTTTAAACCAGGTGTAGAAAACGTATAATTTGAATTTTTTCTGAGAATTGGGACACATTTTTTCAGAAAAAGTCTTTTAAGACCCCCTCTATATTCACCACCATGAAGACCCTTGTGTGGGAAAATGTAATTCAAGTACTTTTAAAGAGTTATGAATAACCCAACAATTCTCAAAGAACTGAAACGGAAGAAACAGGAATCCTTAGAGCATCGTCTCATGGTTAGGGCCCCAAGTAAATCTCCTGGCCCGGGAGGCTAGCCCCCGCCCCCTGGAGATACACCGCCACACGAGCAGGGCTCTGGGCAGTGGGGCTGTGCGCTCACGCAGGGCGGCATGTCTGGCTCTGACCGGGCAGCGCAGCTGCCAGACATACTGCTCTGAGCAGCATGGTAAGGGGCTGGGGGGTTGGATAAGGGGCAGGGGGTCAGATAAAGGGCAGGGGGTCCTGAGGGGCAGTCAGGGAGCAGGTGACAGTTGGATGGGGTGGCGGTTCAGGGGGGCGGGGGGGACGGCGGTCAGGGGACAGGGAACCAGTGGGGTTTGGATAAGCGTGGGAGTCCTGGGGGGCCTGGCCAGGGAGCGGGGCAGTCGGGGGGGTTAGATAGGTGGGTAGTTCTGAGGGGGGCAGTCAGGGGGCAGGAAGTGGGAGGGGGCAGGCTGTTTGGGGAGGCACAGCCTTCCCTATCTGGCCCTCCATACGGTTTTGCACCCCAATGCGACCCTCAGACCAAAAATTTGCCCACCCCTGGTATAGATACTCATGTTCTGACAACAATATCATTACCACAATAGGGTAGCAAACTGCTTATCTTAATCATTTTGGGACTATCAGGAAGAGAGCATTGTGAAGGACAGAGGATTTCACGTTCTCTGGTAACTGCACTAGCTAATTATAGGGAAAGCAGATTCCAATGATTCAGTCCAAGACTAATTCCGAGGGGAGGAGGAAGTGGAGATGAGACCCCAGAGCTCAGAAGGCCCCAAGGGAAAAAATGGCAACAAACTGCACTATGGAATGCACACAGATGTGTAACGGAGAACGTAGGTAATCAAACTCTGAAGTTTAGATCTATTTAATGCATTGTGTTTCAAAAGCCCTAATGGGAGATCTGGACCTACTGACTGATTACTCTGCCCAGAAATTCCCTTTGTGCCTGTGAATACTGCTAACAGCATTAGCCAGGCTCACTTTGTGCTTCCCCATGCTTGCATCCAAATTATGGCTGCCTTCTCTCTATGAGTCCAATGGAGGAAGTGCTTTCTGTAGATTCTCTCCCTTCTCTAGCACATCTACATTAGACAGCTAGAATCTGTCCCTAAATGTATAACTTTTGATTCTCCAAGCAACAGATCTTGGTATCTAAATACAGAATTTTCTAGCTAGAAAACCATGTTTCTAATTTTTGTACACTGAAAAATCAGGATGCTTTAGAGGGGTCTCAAATTGGACACCTAAAAGTGACTAGTCTCTTGAAAATCTTGGCCAATTAATTCGCATAATCTGCATATTTACACAGCAATGAAACGTGAAAACAGAAATAATCAAATGAACTTTACCTCCACCACTTCAGGGAACAGCTCACAGAAGACTTTATCTTTTAAATTAAATGCTAAGCTTTGTGCAGCAAGCTGTCTTTTCTATGAAGGGAACAAAAAAGTAACATCAGTTTGAAATATACATTAAGCCTTAACACATCTGGAGGATATTTCACATAAGAAGAATGTTAAAAAGGTGCTAACCTACTATTTTATAATATTTGTAGCTACTTCACCTGTGTGAATATAGACTCTTCGGTAATGACTTTCTATAAACCCTACTCTTCAAAAGTTCTTAACTGCATTTTATTTTAATGCTTTTCCATTCTGTGTCTGCCCAATGGCGATTGGGGGAGGGGAGAAATAGTCCAATAAAGTAGCTACATTTTATGGAGAACCTTCACTTCAAATCAAAAGGTCTTGTCCAGAAGGGTGCATGAGAAGAAAACGTTACAAAATCCCTCCCTTGGATTTGAAAGATTGACCTATTCAGCATAAAATATTCAACATAAAAAATTAGCTTTGTAGTCAGAAGCTGCGGCACTTAACAGTTAAATTTCCCACCTGTGATCCAAACCCTTGACTTATGCTCCTTTAAACACCCTCACCTTCTCATCTGTCCTATGACCAAACTAAAAGGCAGAGCCAGGTTTAGAACCTGTGACTGCTGGATTCCAGTCTCATGCCTAACCACTGGGATGTGCTTAACATACCCTGACCTGAACAAAAAAATAAATTATTAAATTAAAATTAAAAAGATATGACATTATTAGGAGCTTACTGTGAATTCTGAGGTTTCTATACTGCCCAGTGTGGGGCCCTTTTCCACCATAAAACTAAGGAGGCCTGTCAAGATTGTTGAGACTGACCAAGCTGGATTCCATGTATCAGGGTGGAAATCAGTGATTGAAAGACACAACCTTCAAAAAACAAAACAAGCAGTGCACTTTATTCCTTGCCATTAGTAAAAATGGAAAATAATGTTACATGTGATACAAGTTTCAAAACAGGTGTTAATTACAAGTATTAGAAGAAAATCCTTACCTTGTATTGCATTTAAATCTTCCATTAGGCGTTATCATATAAATACTAGGAGGTTTAAAAGGAAATTCTCTGGGGAAAATTAGTTTCCCATGATAATAGCCACCTGTATTGTATAAAAAAAGGAAAGATTTGTTCTGTACTAAGGAAATGCTTTCCTCAAATACTTACAATGTTGCAGCAAATAAGATTTAAAGGAACGTTTACTATATACACACTCCAAAATTTAAAAACTAATCAACTTAGGCCCTTCACGGATACAAATGATCGTCAGTACCTTTGGGAAAGACCCATTTTGGAGGTACTATTATTTTGTCATCTGCATAAGGCAAGCAATGTTTTCCAATTGTCAAGTCCTTATTTCATCTACATAGGTTTCTCCCTAAATGTATTTAAACACCACATCTGCACAAATGGAAGGGTCTTGCACGCTATCATCATGCTGGACATTTTAAGTCCACTGAAAAATCCAATTTCAGAAGCAGATCCTTTAGGTGAGGCCAGAATATACAGTGAATTATTATACTTAGGCAAATTAATTAGATATGATACTCAGCCTCTCCAGGGATGACATTTACAAAAGGAGTATGCCTCAACTCTAATAAGAGCAGAGTATGTGATAAGCCAGAAATAAGTTTTATTAGTGCTTTCAGTTTTTCTTTTTAAAGTAAAAACTGACAATACTTGATATTTTTAACATTGTTCATCTTGGCTACCAACCAACTGGGCTCCCTCTGCTTTCCAGGAGATCTGTGGCAATCACTAAAAATCAGACTTCTTTAAACAAAGAACTAAGGCTGCCATACAAAGAAAGATCAGAGAGAACTGGGCTAAGACTTTGATGAACACTAAGGGATTTGCTAGAATTACGTTAGAGGACAACCCTAACACTATCTCATTTCAAGAGGCTATTACGCAAGTCAAAGGCAAGTATTACAGTTTTATGATTGAAGTAAATCGTTATGCTCATACACTGAAAACCACTTCTGTTACATATGACCCATTCATACAATTATGAACTACTACTACTCAAATATAGATAGCAATATACATGCTTTTGCAACAAGCTAATGTTTACCTTCATATGGAGTCATTTCAGGTCCTCGTACAACATAGTGCCTAAAGGAACAAAGGAATTTTGTATTAGAGGGGGGAAACTTAACACCTTATGCGCATCAAATTTCCAAAGGGAACACAAATTATAAATGGGTTTATCACCTCAGCTCAACAGCTTCATATTTGTCTCCCTTTACTACCCCTCACACCAAAAAAAGATTCCAATACAAAAATGAAGGTGTATATGAAGCTCAGACTTGACAATCCAGATGGTCTGGATCTCTATGCTTGTAAGAGCAATTCATTCGGATTCTTACCATTCAAGGATATTGGATGGGAGGGGTTCAGCACAGATATAAGGCACTGGATCTTTTTTAATTCGAAGGTAGTCCTGCTTAAGTCTCTGCGTTGCTGTTGTTGGTGCTCTCTTATTACTGTTGTTGCTCATCTAGTTTTTTAAAAAATTATAAATAGACATGAGCTCAGTATAATCTTACCAGTAACGTGGTTAATGAAAGAATCCCCCTCAAATAAACGGCGGTCACAACTTGTTCTTGCTGTCTCACCAACAAGACAGAGTGCAGTCAACAAACTAAATTCCTGTCAACTAGCATTAGACCAGGGGTAGGCAACCTATGGCACGCGGGCCAAAGGCGGCACACAAGCGGATTTTCAGTGGCACTCAAGCTGCCCGGGTCCTGGCCACCGGTCCGGGGGGCTCTGCATTTTAACTTAATTTTAAATGAAGCTTCTTAAACATTTTTAAAACCTTATTTACTTTACATACAACAATAGTTTAGTTATATATTAAAGACTTACAGAAAGAGACCTTCTAAAAACGTTAAAATGTATTACTGTCATGCAAAACCTTAAATTAGAATGAATAAATGAAGACTTGGCACACCACTTCTGAAAGCTTGCAGACCCCTGCGCTAGACTTTCTGATCCTGAGGACTCAATGCAGTTAGTTCTGTTTAAACAGATTAATGGATACAAAGGCTGGTTTGAACAATGTAACATCATGCTTTGGCATTTCTGGTACATCAAATACAACCGAAGAGCTAGTCTGACCCTGATTTTATTTGATTATCTCCAGTACCAAGAAATAATTTGCTTTGTATGTTTATTTTTTCAAAGAGGGGGGGCAAACACTCCTCTTAATGTTTTTGAATTCTGAGCCAAGGACTACTTTGCACAAACTAATTTTATTTTTTATTTATATTCTAGGACCACCAAAAGGCTCCAACCCCATTGTGTTAGGCACGACACAAATATAGAATACAAAAAGCACCTAACTCAAAGACAAGACAGATAACTTGTCGAAAGTACAATACATTTTCTTCCCAGTTTTCCCTTTGCATAACAACCCTTCCCCCCCTCTGTCCCAATCCTCCTCATCTCCAGCTGCCAGTCAACCTGCCTCACAGTCCCTCATGTCCTCCTTGCATCCTCGAAGTAGGAAAACACTCACCCTAAACCTACTTCAAACCACCTTCCTTTCTGAATAGCTAGTTCTCCAGTGATTTTCCACTTTTCAGACCTGAAAGCTTTTTAAAAGAAGTTCCACTCAAACCTCTACGTATGGTGGATTCTTAAATATCAACATCACCACACTGTATGCACAGATGGCAAATTTAGAACATCCTGTTAGCCAGCCAGTTTCCAGAGATAATGCATTCATGGCTCAGATGTTTCTCTAAACATTAAAATCAAGCAGAGGAGACTGTTACAAGACAGTAGCAGTTACTGTTAAGACAAACAAAAATACACTACATGAATGGCTCTGCATTATGCAAGACACCTTGAAAAATCAATCTAGTTTTGTGCCACAGCACAAACTGAACAGATTGTGATGGCTGATACTCTTGACATGCTAAGCACAAGATCCGCACAGCAGGGCCACTAGAAAGATTACTAAGGGACACTGTGCACATGAATTTTAACACATTTTTTATACACTCAAACAACACCCCTTCTCAACTAACATCTCTAGAATATACACCAATTAAAAGACTGCCATTCAACTTTTTTCATATAATAAATCACAAAATCAAGCAAGTCACTTGGCCTTATTCTTGGAAGTTTGACAACTTTTATAAAGGTATGAGACACTGCTCATTTAATGCTGTGGTAGGCACTGAAGTAAAAAAAATCCCATAGACAATTTTCAGATTTTATTAGGACCATACTATTACATGGTGTCCCTTGAAATCTGACTAGTGTACAAATGGATGTGTTCTCCCAAAAGACCAGTTTTGTGTGCCTTAGGATGAAATAAAAGAAATACAGAGAAAATAACTGTGGAGTGTGGTGGGGTTTGTTTGTTTCTTTTTTAAAAAGGAGAGTAAAGTTATACTACAGGTTGGACATGAAGCCCCAATTTTGGGAATTGAAATAACAAGCAGAGAAATTTACAGCTGACTGATGCTAAGGATGAACAAATCAGTACTCAAGGATATATCACTGGTAGGCTGCATTCCAAGGGTGGTTGACAAAGCTTGCTAAAGTTTCTGTTCTACCTAAAACAATGTTATTGCTGGTAAGGATGTGGGCTACCACAGTTAGTTTTTACTAAGCTGCAATACCCTCTAAATGGATTTCTTTATCTGTGAATGCCAATTACAACATTGCCCAGGGAGAAATACTGGTCAAATTAGTAAACTTCTGTTTTGGGGTTATACCTCATGTATGAAATGAGCAGTTAGATCACAGCTTTAAACAGAAAAAAATTTCTCCAGGTCTGAAGACATCTAATATGGATATTAATTATGTATTTTATTAATCGACAACAAGTGGTAACACCCTATTTTTGACAGGAGCTAAGGGGAGGTAAATGAAGTTCTGGGGGGAAGAAATTAAAGATGAAGAAATTAACATCTCAGACTTTAATTCAAAAATTTATTCAACATAGGTGGAAAAAAGCACCAAAGCCTCTGTTTGATCCACATTTGCTAAAAAACTGACCTTCACACTGCATTTTTGTTTTGTCTTTATTCCTGCAACTTCCTCCCTGGTAAACCAAATGAGATTTCTGATTCTGCAAACTGCTCCACATGGGCAGACCTCTGTGCCCCCATGAAGCCCCAATGTCGGTCAAAGGGGGTTCACCCACACAGAGAAACTTGCATGAAGCTGGCCCAGTGAGGTATTTCATTTGTTATAATTGTACTGTGTCTGGCAGTCGCAAGTCTTTGAGAATGGTGTGCCTTACTACTTATCGGTTGCATAAAAAATACAAAAAAAATATTGTTGCACCAAATATATTTGTATACAGTATTGTTGGCTTCCCTCACAAATAGAGACGCTTATAGTTCCCTTATATTAAAAGGAAAACATTTACAAAACTGAAAAGAAACGTATCTGGGATATTTTAAAACACATTCAATGACAACAACTTTTGTTTGGAATCAGACTTCCCTTTGTAGCGTTTCTAAATAGCTTACATAGATATTTGTGTGCCTAAGCGCCAAAAGCGGGACCCAATCCTGAAAACCCTTACTCACTTGGCTATGGGTCTGCAGGGTCTTACCTGATGAATGCAGGTAACCAAGGAGAAAGTGATGAATGTTAGCCAACAGGTCTTCAAAAGACCTTTGCTAACAAATACACTATTTAAAAAAAATAATAAATTTCTAACCTGACAGTTTTCCTTGACAAAAGAGCTTCCACCCCAGCCCCGTAAGAAACTCCCTGGGATAATAAACTGCTCCCCCACAAAGATTAAACAGCCAGGAGGAAATGTTCACCGGCAGGTGAGGAAACGACACCACCAGGAACACATCCCGGCGAGGAGCATCCGCGCTGCGGCGGGCTTGACCCCTCTCCCCTTCTCCTAGCCAGGGACCGAGGGGGCCTCACCGCCCGCCCGTTCACAGGGACCGGCTCCCCGATGCCCCGCCGGGACCCAGCAGAGCCTGGGGGGCCGCAGCCCCGCAGCGGCAGTCAGAGAAGGCCCCTCAAGCCCAGACACCCCAAGGGAGAGGCCCCGGGAGAACGGGCCCCCCCAGCGGGCTCTGCCGGGGAAGGGCGCAGCTCGTCGGTGCCGGTACCTGCCCCGCCGGCCCCTGCGCTTCCCCCACCCCGCGGGGCTCCGTGCCCCCCCCCCCCGGCCGGCCCCACACTCCCGCCGAGCGCCGGGGCAGATCCCCGACCCCGACCCGCCCTAGGCCCGGCCTGGACCCCGCGTACCTCTCGCTGCTCAGGCGGGAGCCTCGGCCGCTCCGTCCCTCGGGGAAGCTCCGGCCGGCCGCAGACGGCGGGGAGGGGGGACAAGGAACGTCAGGCGGGACAGAGCAAGCGCCGGGATCCGGGTCCGTCCGCTGCCCCCCTCCGCCGCCGCGGCTATCCAAGATGGCCGCCAGAGGGAGGCGGAGCCGGGCCGGAGCCGGCTTCCCCTTCCGGGAGGCGGGACCGAGCGCGCCTCTTGCTCCTGCCAGGGGAGACGGAGCCTCCCCACTTCCGCCACCCACCCGACTTCCGCTTCCGGTCCCTAGCGGGCTTCCGCTTCCGCTGGAGCGGGGACGCTCCTGGCGGCGGGGGAGAGTCGGGCGGGCTCGGCTCCGTGGCGCGGGGAGCCCGGCCTGGCCCGTCCCCCCTTTCCCGGCCCGTCCCATCAGCTCTGGGCTTCCTCCGCCTCACGACACCGGGATCTGCCGCGGAGCAACGTTCCCGGTTCCCAGCCCCAGCCAGGCCCGCGCAGCAGCGGTGTGACTGGCAACTACCCAGGGGCGGGGCGGGGCGGGGCGGGGGGATCTCTCGTTTTTTTGCCGTCGGGTGTCTGAGCCTGCAGGGCCCCCGTCTGTCATCTGCCAGCGCGAAAAACTAGGATTTTAGCCTTTTTTATTATTATTAAAAAAAAGGGTGCTTATCCCACTTAACGTGACTCCAGGAGCTGGGGCTTTAAGGAAAGCTTGCAAGAAAATCAGAATCCTGGCAGTGCCGCCATTTTTTGCAGGCTCCTGTTGCGTGATGATGTAGTCGTTACGTGGGGCATCATTTGTGCTGTGGCCCGGTGGTGGTGCATTGGGCTGGCCTTGGTACCCTAGCGTCATCGGATGCCATTGCCTCCGTGTGCATTACATAATATTTGCTCCGTGGCATGATGCGGCTGTGGCAGACCAGTGTAATTTCCTGTTCAGGGGCTGCGATATCTACCCATCTGTGGTGCTGTTGTACTATGATGTGTTTGTATAGATACATTTGCACATGACCTGTACGAAACTTGATGCAAGATGAAGTATTTTACCGATCTGGGTATAGAGCAAAAGCAGTGACAATACTTGTGCAAATAGGTGACATCAATCGGGCAAAATGTAACACAAACCAAAAAGACTTCAAAAGTGTGAAACGAGTTAATGATAAAACAATAGTTTTAAGAAAATTGTGTCTGTATTTTAAGGACATAATTAACACAATCACCATTTACACACTTAGTATCTTCACAAAACGAATATAAATTTCCTAAATACAGTATCTGTTTTTGCTCAATTGGATCACCTCATGAGAGATGCTTCTAATGTGAAATACTCCTGTTGAAATCAATATCAAAACTTCCACTGACTTCAATAGGGCCAGTATTCCACCCGTCATTTCTGCCAAGACAAGGACAGATATACATTCTTACTCTAGTTTTTTTCCATAGAGTAAAACGAATAAGCCTAACCCTGGAAATGAACCAAATACAACTTTCCCTAGGTATGGTGTATTTTGTCAGGTAGCAATATGACAAAGAGACACCTCCAATGCCAGTGCACCTGAACCTTGCTAGGTTAATGTCACAAAGAGATCCAATATGCCTACAATAATAAAATAATAGCTTTCTTAAGGAAAAACAAATGCTTAAACTTAACCAAAGGTTTAAATGTAATAGAAACCTTAAATCTACTTAACTTTAATGAGCAGTTACATTTTTTAAACATTCTTTTTACTAAGGTTTTAAATATGTAAGCAGCAGCACTCCACTGTTGCAGCCTGAGATTTAAAAAAAAGCAAAGAAAGTTTGTGTCCTGTAGTGAAAATAAACAGTCTTCTTGCTCTTCAGAATAAAGTGCCTTATCTCACAACACATAACTAAGAAAAGGAGCTAAGAAACACAGTTAAAGCCACAGAATCCATTGTTCGGTAAATTCTTCAGGAGACATAAGGAATAAAATATAGTATTGTCCCACCCTCTAGAAGCCATAAAACAGAAAAACCTGGAAAGAATGGCATATGTTTGCTATCTTTTGTATTTTTCATAGTAAATACAGTTCCAATTGAAATGCATAACCAGAGTTACATGAATACAATTGCATATTTCTGGATCCAAGAAGTACAGTTCTGCAGCTTTTTGTGTTCAGGAGAGTGAAGTGAAAAATGGAGAATAATTTATTCTTATCCCAAGCTGAGCAACTACTTAATTTGAGAGTATTTTGGTAGTTCGTTTCAGCTCTTCAGGCTAGCTATTTTTCCATTTTACCGTACGCTTATTAACTTCTTGTCAAGTATCAGGGGGTAGCCGTGTTAGTCTGTATCCACAAAAACAGCAAGGAGTCTGGTGGCACCTTGAAGACTAACAGATTTATTAGGGCATAAGCTTTCATGGGTAAAACACCACTTCACCCATGGTGGTGTTTTACCCACAAAAGCTTATTCCCTAATAAATCTGTTAGTCTTTAAGGTGCCACCAAACTCCTTGTTGTTTTTATTAACTTCTTGCATCTTTACCTTTCCCTTCATCTTCCTGAGATAAGAGCAGCATGAATGATAGTTCTTTGTTACTAAACACGTGAGATTTACCAAGCCTTGAGATATTTCAGCTCAGTATATATTACATGACATGTTTTGAATGTGTATATTTATTTCACGACTCAGTTCAATAGTCGTCATTTATCCTTTTCATGTGAAAGAATTAGTCATTCTGTATTTTTAAAATAGTATATCTGTTGTGGGCCACTGTCCTTCTACCTGTTTTGAAAGCTTGAGGGTGAGGCTGGGTATCATGCTATATGTACTTGGTAGATATCCTTTTACGAACCGGTCAGAGAACACTTCAATCTCTCGGGTCACTCGATTACAGTCCTAAAAGTCGCAATATTACAACAAAAAAACTTCAAAAACAGACTCCAACGAGAGACTGCTGAATTGGAATTAATTTGCAAACTGGACACCATTTAATTAGGCATGAATAAAGACTGGGAGTGGATGGGTCATTACACAAAGTAAAACTATTTCCCCATGTTTATTTTTCCCCCCTACTGTTCCTCACACATTCTTGTCAACTGCAGGAAATGGCCCATCTTCATTATTACTACAAAAGGTTTTTTTTTTCCTCCTGCTGGTACTAGATCACCTTAACTGATCACTCTCGTTATCGTGTGTACGGTAACTCCCATTGTTTCATGTTCTCTGTGTATATAAAATCTTCCTACTGTATTTTCCACTGAATGCATCCGATGAAGTGAGCTGTAGCTCACGAAAGCTTATGCTCAAATAAATTTGTTCGTCTCTAAGGTGCCACAAATACTCCTGTTCTTTTTGCGGATACAGACTAACACGGCTGCTACTCTGAAACCTATCTTAGAGATGTCATTCAGCTTTGTGTTTTGGAAAACAGTTGTGGAAATGCTACTAATCTGCCTTATCGCCTAGATGTCCAGCACTGATTCATGTAATACTCACTTTTCAAGTGTTCTACAGAAGTTGACTCGGAGATAGCTATTGTTTCATGTTAAGCATCCTTTTAGCATCTCACTTATTGTTTGGTAGATTTTATATTCGTTGGAAGTAGGTATGGAAATGCTGCTAACGTGCCTGAGGGCTCTGCAGCACTAATCTGTCTCCTTTTTCTATACACAGCTCGGCTCTGGGTTCTTTATTACTGGCATTTTGCATGGTGCATGTCAGCGACGTATCTGGGCACCCCCCAAATGGCTTAGATTGCCCTAAATCGACTACTCACAGATGGGCTATCACCAGCAGGAGAGTGAATTTGTGTGGGGGGGTGGAGGGTGAGAAAGCCTGGATTTGTGCTGGAAATGGCCCACCTGATGATCACTTTAGATAAGCTATTACCAGCAGGACAGTGGGGTGGGAGGAGGTATTGTTTCATATTCTCTGTGTATATATAAAGTCTGCTGCAGTTTCCACGATATGCATCAGATGAAGTGAGCTGTAGCTCACGAAAGCTTATGCTCTAATAAATTGGTTAGTCTCTAAGGTGCCACAAGTACTCCTTTTCTTTTTGCGAATACCGACTAACACGGCTGCTACTCTGAAAACTACTCACAGATAGGAAGCTAATACTGTAGCTCAGCACCACAACCTTAAAAGAACAGAGACAAGGGAGACATTGACAATAGGTGAAACTGATCTGTCATAAATGGTAAAGCCTGAACATAGAGATGATTCTTAGTGTTTTCTGAGCATTGCTACATTTAGGGTTAGCTCAGTTTTTGGCAGCAAAGAATTTCAGAGAGAAGAGTTGCCTGAGACTTGTCACGGAGAACTCCCTGGCTCTAGCTGTTTGTAGCCTCACCCTTGAGACAATGAGCATCTTTATGCAATTCTCTGTTCCAAAGACCTTGATTAACAGATCATGTTCATCCAAAGTTTGGTCATTTATATCTTACTAATGCTGAAACCATATAGTATATCTCACTCTGAGTAAGATAGTATTTAACTGGCATAACTGTCCTTGTCTAATTTGATCCCTTACATACATGCCGCTGTCGTCTGACACCTCTGCTTCCTAACCTATTCCTCCTTATCTGACATTGCAGCTGATGATCATATCCCTCCTCATCTTAACAACATATGACTACTAAGTATTATTTGTATTACAGTAGCATCCTAAATGAGCGTGGTATGGTATAGACATATATGAAGACAGGGCCCCTGCTTCAAATTGCTAACAGCCTATAGAAACAAAAACATGAAGAATTGGGGGGACAGGGAAACAACATAGAAGCTGAGTGGTCAGGGTAAAGATAGGCAAATGTCATGTTAGCTGAATGGTCACATAAGCTTGCTATCAAGTGCTTTTGCTGATTTTCTTTCAGAGAAAGGATCGAATCCTCAATGTCACCTACGTGTGATACTTAATGATAGAAGACAGGTTTCAGAGGAACAGCCGTGTTAGTCTGTATTCGCAAAAAGAAAAGGAGTACTTGTGGCACCTTAGAGACTAACCAATTTATTTGAGCATGAGCTTTCGTGAGCTACAGCTCACTTCATCAGATGTTTACCGTGGAAACTGCAGCAGACTTTATATACACACAGAAACCATGAAACAATACCTCCTCCCACCCCACTGTCCTGCTGGTAATAGCTTATCTAAAGTGATCAACAGGTGGGACATTTCCAGCACAAATGTCCCACCTGTTGATCACTTTAGATAAGCTATTACCAGCAGGACAGTGGGGTGGGAGGAGGTATTGTTTCATGATTTCTGTGTGTATATAAAGTCTGCTGCAGTTTCCACGGTAAACATCTGATGAAGTGAGCTGTAGCTCACGAAAGCTCATGCTCAAATAAATTGGTTAGTCTCTAAGGTGCCACAAGTACTCCTTTTCTTTTAATGATAGAACCATCTTCTAATAGTTGTCTTGGCCTATCATTCCTTAACCAGCACTAAATCTAACCACGCTATCATCTAATCTAGTCAATGTAGTGCCCAATTACATTCTCAAGAGGAGACAAATGAGGCCTAGGGATTTTTTGGTTTGGTTTGGGTTTTTTTTTTTTGCTTTTACTGCTCATCTCTGGAGACTTGAATTCCAGTCCTGGTTGCAGTCTTTTAGGTAGAGTGAATCTGAGAGTCTCATCCTATCTCTGATGTCACAATTTGTTAATACACAAAATCACTACACATTTAGAAGCAGCCACTCAAGAAAGGCCCCAAAATAAACTACTAATGGGGTGGGATCATTGAGAGGTTGGAATTGAATTGACAAGAACTGGCTGGACTGAAGTAACGGGTTGACGCAGTTCAGGTTTTGAGGTGTGTGAGAAGAGAAGTAAATGCCAAAACATCTGCCTACACTGTCTGGCTCACTTGCATAAGCACCAAACCTACACAAGCCTGTGGAAATAAAGACATAAAAGGTAACTTTCAAGTACTTTTGCTCATGTTCTGAGAGAGGATTAACAATTCACTGTCGCCTACGTACTGACTTACATCTCAGAGATCTAATGAGCAAACTTTTGCTAGCTGTTTTCACATGCTGTTCTTTCAAGGCACTTGAGATTTGCTACTCAAAACAGATAATGGTTTTGAAAGTGAAATCAAGGGACTCAATTTCCAACTGGATTTTTTTTAAGTGTTTGCCTCCTAATTTGCATATTCTATTGTATCTGTAGCTAGCACAGTCTTCAGCTCATAGCCACAATGGTGTATTCATTTTTGGTGATTGTTAATATGTGGCCTAGCTGCGGGAGATGTCCTCGTGCAGTCTTCTCTGCCAGGACTAATAATAAATATTCAAGGATGCAAGCCTGCTTTGCCCCCTTGAACAGAATTACAAGATGGAAGCAAAAGCGAATGAGTTGCCCAAAAAGTTTGCAATGGATTCATAGCCACAGAGGACTTTGTGATCACACCAGGCACAGAACCTTGGTCTTTCTGTTCCAAAAAACACTAGCATCTTCTGAAGTAATCGTCAAAGCAGTACTTGAGCACTTTTGCAATTATATCCAACAGGGGGCAGTGGTGGCACATACAAATTATCCAGTGCATTCAGAGTTGATTGTTAGATCGCCTCATAGGAATGTATCTGAGAGTCAGCAGATTTTCCAAGACATTGTAATAAGGATAAGTTGTTTCAATAATACATTCTAAGGATACTAAACAGACTGAAATTACCCAAAGGGATTAACATGGATATCCCAGTCCCTCCTCCTTATCTTTGTGGTTAAGTAGGTACAGTATTCTACTTTGTGTCTCAGTCTTGCATTGCTGTGATCTCATCAGAATTCATATGCTAAACAAGGTCAAGCCAGACAATACCAAGATGGGAATTTCCCAGGAAAATCGAGTGATGATGTCTCAGAAGATGTCAGGAAGTGATGGAAAACCAAAGTTCTGATCACATGTGGTCATTAAAACACCATGTTGGCTTTACAAACTAGGGATTGTTAAACCCCAATGTCCTTATAAAAAGTCTAACTTGGGCATATATGTTCTGTTTCCCTGTCGTTTCAACAGGAGTAGTTATTTATCACTTCTCTCCCAAAACACTAAAGTGAGCACTGTACACTTTGTATTCTGTGTTGTAATTGAAATCAACATATTTGAAAATGTAGAAAACATCCAAAAACATTTAAATAAATGACTTTCCACTTTATGTATCCGATGAAGTGAGCTGTAGCTCACAAAAGCTTATGCTCAAATAAATTGGTTAGTCTCTAAGGTGCCACAAGTACTCCTTTTCTTTCTGCGAATACAGACTAACACGGCTGCTACTCTGAAACCATTTAAATAAATGGTATTCTAATATTATTTAACAGTGTGATTAATCGTGATTAATTTTTGTAATCACTTGACAGCTCTAGTAATTTTGAAACATTTCAACTTTGACCTTTCAAAATTGTTTCAATTATAGTTAGTTAAAATTTTGAAATGAAATGTCAATTCAAATGGGAAAACTGGAATTTTTCATTTAGAAAATGTCAAAATGGCATGTTTCAACAATTTTTAAACTTCTGAGTCAAGAAATTCATCAAAACTATCCCTTTCCTGCAAGCATCTTTGGTGTTGACAAATTGATATTTTTTGATGGGAAGATGGTTTGCCAAAAAATTCCTGACCAGCTGTCACAGTTCAGGGCCACTACACCTGTATTTCCACTTGTGGTCCACCAAAGGCACTCAGCTTCTCAGCCATTACCTCCCTCAGGTGGAGACTCAGATCTTTTTCCCTCCTGACTTGGGTTTTTCCAAGTTGCACAATTTCCTGTCTACACTGTGATATTCCCAGGAAGTCAGACTGCCTAAACAGGACAGTATCTATATTTTGCTTTCTCTTCAAAGCTATGACGAGGTAATTGTTCACAGTTGTATGTTACCACACAACCGTTTCTAAGCAAGCACATGTATTCTTAAGGTGAAAGGGCTACAGAGAAAACATATTAAAAACAATAAAAGAAACGACAAATGCCAATAAGCTTACCAGAGATCACCCCCAGTCCAGCAAGGGCTCTAGTAGGAGTCAATCCTTCAGATCCAACACAGCAGTCTTTTTGTGGTTACCACTTCATAAGAGCCTTAGTTCAGAACTAACACCCCACATAAATCGGTTAGTCTTTCCTTTATGCCGCTCAGGCCTTTGATCTTGCATCTCTGGGAACAGGTAAGCAGTAGACAATAGTCCTCTTCTCAGGGCATAGCTTCAAAAGGCTGGGGTTTTGCACAACTGGAATTGGGAATTTGCATTCACCTTTCCCTAGAGAATTCCCAGATAAACCACTGATCCTGTTTGTCCATAAGTCTATTCTTGTCTGGCCCATTGTTCAGTCTAGTCCTTTGAAGGCCATAGCACTTCCCAGCATTCACATCTCCCCAGTAGAAAGCTTACATACAATCCTGGCCCTCATTAATTTGTAAATTTTGCATTAACACAATGGACTCCAAAGATACTTAAACATAATTCAGTAAGGTTTTCCAAGGATATTGCAGGAAATTGCCATATCTGTCACACCAGCTCTGTTAGACTCCCTTATACTCCCCAGCGCTTGAGTCTGAAATTGGCTCACAGTTTATAAAGTGCTCTAGGGTTCTTCAGGATAGAAGGAGTTTTATGATCGTAAGTGGTTATAATGCTTCAGGATGAAAGACACTTTATAAATGTAAGGTGTTATTATAATGTATGGGTTTTTAACCTAGATATATCTGACTAATACATTCCCTTTGACAACTCATAATATGTACCTGGTTTTATACCTTTTAACTGGAGTGCAGCTACCTGGTACTTTTCTCACTGTACCATGTCATCTTTTTCTTATTTATCACACTGGAATTTCTCAATAAACATCTAAGTATGGAGAAGAAAGAAGAACCCTGTTGAACCAGATGAGCATGGAGAGGGTAATGAGGCACTCAGAACACCGAAGGATTGTTCTGGATATTCACATTTACCTTTTGAATGTCCCTCAGGCTCAATGTATTTCATGCATATTATATATGAGCCATAGTTAACATACTGGACATATGACTGGAACCTTCTAAACACTAATGACAGTGTATTATGAGAACTGGTATCATAAATGTGTTTAAATGTTTCTTCCCAGTTGTTTTCCAAAATACAAATGAATCACACCACTATGGCATTGCTCTTAGTTTAGAAGTAATTTTGGTTTCCTGTGGTCATGTCTGGACAGGTTTTGGGGGGCCCAGGACAAAATCTAAAACTGAGACACCCCCCCGCCCCAAAAATTACCACTAAGCGGAAGCTGGTGTCCGTGTGTGTTTAGAGACTCAGCCCACAGTGGCACCTCCTCTCCTGCAAGGCTGGGCCCATGCAGGGCAATTCACTAAGGTTTTCAATTTATGTTCTTGAGGGATTAATATGGGCAAGGAGACTTTGACAAAAGCTTTGGGTGCAACCAGTAAATAGTAAGTACATGTCTCAGACAGGAAGGAATTTGGAAAGTGTCAAAGTCCTCAGCAAAAACAATGAGGAGTCCGGTGGCACCTTAAAGACTAGCAGATTTATTTGGGCATAAGCTTTCATGGGTAAAACTCCCCACTTCTTCAGATGCATGGAGTGAAAATTATAGATGCAGGCATAAATATACTGACACATGAAGAGAAGAGAGTTACCTTTCAAGTGGAGAACCAGTGTTAACAAGGCCAATTCAGTCCAGGTGGATGTGGTCCGCTCCCAATAATTGATGAGGAGGTGTCAATACTAAGAGAGGGAAAATTGCTTTTGTAGTGAGCCAGCCACTCCCAGTCCCTTTTCAAGCCCAAATTGATGGTGTTAAGTTTGCAAATGAATTGTAGCTCAGCAGTTTCTCTTTGAAGTCTGTTTTTGAAGTTTTTTTGTTGAAGGAAGGCTACTTTTAAACCTGTTATTGAGTGTCCAGGGAGATGGAAGTGTCCTCCTACTGGCTTTTGTATGTTACCGTTCCTGATGTCTGATTTGTGTTAATTTATCCTTTTACGTAGAGACTGTCTGGTTTGGCCAATGTACATGGCAGAGGGGCATTGCTGGCACATGATGGCATATATCACATTAGTAGATGTCAGCTTTCAGAGTAGCAGCCGTGTTAGTCTGTATTCGCAAAAAGAAAAGGAGGACTTGTGGCACCTTAGAGACTAGCAAATTGAATGAGCCTTTGATGGTGTGGCTGGTGTGGTTGGGTCCTATGATGATGTCGCTAGAGTAGATATGGGGACAGAGAAGGCAACGGGGTTTGTTACAGGGATTGGTTCCTGGGTTAGTGTTTCTGTGGTGTGGTGTGTAGTTGCTGGTGAGTATTTGCTTCAGGCTGGGGAGCTGTCTGTAAGCGAGGATTGGCCTGCCTCCCAAGGCCTGTGAGAGTGGTGGATCGTTTTCCAGGTTAGGTTGCAGATCGTTGATGATGTGCTGGAGAGGGTTTAGCTGGGGTCTGTAAGTGATGGCCAGTGGTGTTCCATTATTTTCCTTGTCAGGCCTGTCCTGTAGTAGGTGACTTATTGGACCCATCTCGTTCTGTCAGTCTGTTTCCTCACTTCCCCAGGTGGGTATTGTAGTTGTAAGAATGCTTGATAGGGATCTTGTAGGTGTTTGTCTCTGTCTGAGGGATTGCAGCAAAGGCGGTTGTCCTCAGCATGGAGTGAACGATGGAACACCCTGTGTGGCAAGATCTTATTTGTGGACATGTATGCTATTGTTGTTATAAAGATTGGGATCCCCTGGCAAGTGATATGATCTCCTGACCTAGAGGATACTGAAGGTTAAAGGATAGGGAAACCTCTCTTCTTTCTGTAGATGTTATGCCCTCATGATGACCGAGATGAACTTGAATCACATTAGCTGACCCTCCCTAGATGCCTGAGTCTACTGACCTTCAAGCAAGGCAGATCTTGATGGTCAAGCATTTGTTTGACCAGGGATCACTGATGTGTCTCTATTGATGTTGTGGAAATTTAAAGGAGGTGGCTGAAAACTGAAGGCTGCTGAGTTGAATGTACTGTATGGCTTGTTTTTTGAAATTTATTTTATGCATCAGGATGCCAGAACAGTGAGGGCACTAAAATTATTAAATTATGCTCATTAATTAATACAATCCCTGGATGGATATTGGCAGAGTATGGGGTGAGGATTGGACTGTTGGATGGTGGTCTGAGGTTCAGTTCTATTTAGAAGCGTCATCTGGAAGGTTCGTGTGGAACTGTGGCGCTCTGCAATCAAGGGGACCCACGGAAGGATGCGTAGTGTTTGTTGAATGAATGCCTAAGTTTTACAGTGTGTCTTGGATTTGTGCTGGAAATGGCCCACCTTAATTATCATGCACATTGTAGGGAGAATGGTCACTTTGGATGAGCTATTACCAGAAGGATAGTGAGTTTTTGTGTGTGGTTTTTGGGAGGGGGGTGATGGGGTGAGAGAACCTGGATTTGTGCAGGAAACGGCCCAACTTGATTATCATGCACATTGTGTAAAGAGTTGTCACTTTGGATGGGCTATCACCAGCAGGAGAGTGAATTTGTGTGGGGGGGTGGAGGGTGAGAAAACCTGGATTTGTGCTGGAAATGGCCCAACCTGATGATCACTTTAGATAAGCTATTACCAGCAGGACAGTGGGGTGGGAGGAGGTATTGGTTCATATTCTCTGTGTATATATAAAGTCTGCTGCAGTTTCCACGGTATGCATCCGATGAAGTGAGCTGTAGCTCACGAAAGCTCATGCTCAAATAAATTGGTTAGTCTCTAAGGTGCCACAAGTCCTCCTTTTCTTTTTGCGAATACAGACTAACACGGCTGTTACTCTGAAACAGTGTGTCTTGTGCACTTTTATGTTGTGGGCAATAGACATCAAGTCTGGAATCCAATTTAAGGAAAATAAACGTTTAAAACTTTTTAAAAAATAATTGTACGCCATGTTTTTTTACAGGGCACAGGAAGATATTTCTAATCTGTCGTGTTCTTAAAGATAATAAGATGACAGAAATATGTGGGAGCCAGCATCTTAGGTTTATTAATTTTAACTCATCGCTCCATGGTTTTAAAAACCCATTGCCGTGGCAACTGTTTGAAATTTTAGAGAACACAGACCTTTTGTATCAGTTCTGAAAGGTAGTTGTTGCTTTCTTTTTTTTTTTTACTTTGCAAAAAGTATTCGTTAATATCTATCTATCTATCTATCTATCTATCTATCTATCTATCTATCTATCTATCTATCTATCTATCTATCTATCTAGTCCTGGCATGTGGTTAATTCTTTAGCAGTATTGCAAGTTTTCAAAGTGAATGCGAACAAATGGGAGTTTAGTTCTCCGCTCTATTCTTGGATGATGTTGGGCAGCACACTAACACCTTGGTTTCTCCTTTTGTAATATGGGGCGTAGCAGCAGGCCTTGCTCACAGCTATTCATTCACAGAATCCACCTACAAGGGATTATACAGAATGTGGACACCAGAATTCAAAGCCTTCTCTGTGGGTCATTGGTAAAATATTTTCTCCGGAGGAAGTGAGCTCCCCAGGCAAGTTGATGAAAAGGGCAAATCTTGTCTCTGTCACTGTTATCCCTAATGCCTTAGTTAATCACCAGTGACTATCTCTTGACCTGAGCCTGCACCCACATATAAACAGTGACAAAATATGACTCGATGTAAATATCCAAAAATCTCCCTTTCCCTTTCCCTCTCTTCCAAAGCTATGTCTTGATTCACCATAAGTGCCAAGTGGCTCCTTTTGCTGCTTTTGGATGCTCCTTTAAGGAGCATGTATGTAATATAACTATCTCCTTATCCTTTCTTAGCTAGTTAGTCTTGAGAGATAGGGATATTCACAGCAGTGGGGGAGGGGGGAAGAGCTGAATTTTAATCATGGTTCTGCATTGATTTGTTGAGTGACCTCGGGAAAGTCACTTAAGTCACTCTCTGGGCTTGATTCTCAATTGTCCTTCCTCTTATATAGTCACTTAACCCAGTGCAAGATGGGTGTAAAATGCTAACATGGTAGCACAAAGGAGCTGGTTGTGGCTTCCTAATTCTAGGGCCAGCCCCTGTACCCCACGTAAGGCTGATGTAACTTATGCCGTCTCTTTGACGGCCCCAAGGGGCTAGTACATCAGCTGGCATAGTCCTAATATGGTGCTCCCTCCTATGCCAGGGGCTGGGAGGGGGTGGCATAGGACCTGGTTATGCAAGCTACACCTATTCCGTGTGGTGCTCTGTCTCCTTCCAGTAGTGAGTGGGCCATGTACAGAGGCTGATGAGCCTGCTACAGCTTCAGCTAAGAAGCCTGGGTCTTTTAGCTCAGGTGGGTTCCTCATTGCCAATGACCTTCTCAGAGGTGCAGCGATACAGTTACGTTTGCTCTATGCCACCTCGGATTCCTCCCCACTGGGGGAATCTCCAGTTTGGACAGTCACACTGGTTTTTCTGGCCCCTTAGCTTGGCTACTAATGAGATCAAAGATTTGGCACTTTATGTTTGGTGTCAAGATCCTACAGTAATTGGCACTATATAAATGCATACATAGTGCTCTACAAAGGTAGATGCATAATGCAATCTCTGCTCCAAAGAGCATACAGCCTAAAGGCTTGAGTAGCAATAAAACCGAGCAGTACAACATTAATAAACCCAGAGTGGCATGCAATCTCTTTAGCTCAGAAGTTTCCCTGAAGAGGTGGGGCTCAGGGAGAGGCCGGTCCATGCATCAGGGATGGCACCAATTGAAATCAAGGTCAGGAGTGAGCACAAACAACAACTGGGCTTAGAAAAGAAAGAAAATGGGGTGGATCATAGGAAGTGGGAGGGGGTGTAGGAGGAGATTAAGAAAACAGTGTAGGTTGGGGCAGAGCTGTTCCAAGCCTTGGACATGATTTGGGAGAGAATGGGGAACCTGGGAAGGGGCTCAATAAATGAAGAGAAATAATCAGAGCTCCAAGAGAGGAAGGTCATCATGATTGGCAGTATTTTCGATGAGCTGGAGGAGGAAGAGGTGAGGAGGTCACTGCCGTCAGGGCCTGGGACCAGGAGGGATGGGCAGGAAGGGACGGATCTTTGAGATGTTGTAGAAGGAATGACAAGGCGTAGCAATAACCTTGATATGGGGGAAAAATTCCTACCATCATTACATGTGACACAAGATTCAGGGAGCCACAGAGCAGGTTCATCTCTTGGTGAGTGAAGAAGAGAGGCACTGGCATCATTGACTAGCATGATTATTTGTTGTCGGTGTTCTCCAGTCCCTGAACATGGCATTAGGTGTCCCTAGGATGCGGCAGGAGCCATCTTTTGGTAACCTAGATCCTGACCACTTATTGGCCCTCCTTTTCTAATAGGTCTTAAAGTCAATGGGAGATCTGCTCTTCTGTCTAGATGAAGTACGTCTATGGCCTCGTCACGATGGTCTCAGAGTGCCTCACCGTCTTTAATGTGTTTACCCTCCCAGCACCCCCTGTGAAGTAGGGAGGTGCTATTATCCCCAGGCCACATTTGGGTGACTGTGGCACAGACCATCTAAGTGACTTGTCCAGGGTCACACAGGATGTTTGTGGCACAGCAAGAATTGATCCTGAATTTCCCACAGCCCAGGGTAGTGCTCTAGTCACTGGACTATCCTTCTTCTGACTTCAGTAGGGCCAGGATTTCACCTACGGTCTTGAAAAGATCTCAAGGCACGTTTTGTAAGAGTCTGGGTGTTAACCCTAATAGCCTGGCTGGATTCCAAAGCAAGTAATTACATTCTGCCTCCCTAATTTCCCCTGAAGTTTCAAATGTATGTAGCAGTGTGTGTTACTTGCAAACCTGCATTATTGGGCAACGTTGTTTGCTTTTAAACAGCTTGCTGCTTTACAACCCAGAAGTGGTTGCATTTCGGCAATGAGTAAAGGGATCCCTTTCTGAATGCACAGGGTGTTGCCAAGCTTAATTAGTGTTTGTAAATCCAGGGCTGAAAGGTGCTATAGATTTGCCAGGTGAGCTCTAGATCAGCTCTCTGGCAGTTTTCATCTCATTTCCCTTCCAGACTTTCTGTACGTCATGTCCTCAGTCTCCCATTATTCTCCGTGTAGAAACAGGCAGAGTGAGAAAGGTAGGAGATCACTAGGAGACAGGAATGGGCAGAAATTTAAACTTAGGCTCCTAGGCATTTGAGCTCTCTCTGGACACTGGCGCATTGCCACACAGGAGAATGTTTCTATAACAGATGCGTCTTGATGCTTTTCACTGACAGTTTCTTGGGCTTCCTGGAGTTGGGGGTGGTGAGGAGCATCATGCCCTCCTCATAACACATTTTTAGGTGGATTGCAGTCAATCTTTGTAGAGTTCTCAGAACCCCTTTGTTCCTCAGGTAGTCAGTCCCCATGGTTTCTTTCTGGTGAGAACTGATGCTGAGACTTTTGGGTGCTGGTGAACAGCCTCAGCATTGACTATGATCTAGAGCAGGGTTTCTCAACCCGTGAGTCAGGACTCAAAATTGGAATATTTCAAAGGGTTGTGCAGCAGCTCCTGTGGCTCCTGTCCCAGGGGGCTGGCTGTGCTCCCCTCCCTGCTCCAGACACTGCAGCCTCTGGGGTCCCAGTACCACTCAGGTTTGGCCCAGCCGTCATGATGGTGGGAGTCTGGGTAGGCCAAGTTTGAGTGAGTGGCACTGCAACCCCATGAGCCAGGTCACAACTTCACTCGCACAAATTTGGTCCAGTCGGGGAGGCGGGGTCAAACCTGAGCAACACTGCCACCCCGGAGGTTGCAACGCCCAGAGCCCAGAGCCGAGCCCAGCCAATCCCACACAGCGCTGGAGCTGCAAGAGTCACCACTGTGGGGTGAGTGCTGGGCAAGACCCAACCCCCCTGGGGGCAAGATCCAACCAAAATCACCCCAGGGCCTTCACCTCCAGCTTATTTGCTGGGTCACGACAGGCCATAAACATTTACAAATGGGTCCTGAGCCCCAGAAGGTTGAGAACCACGGATCTAGCATTTCGAGTCACAGACCAGACTCTCTTCCTGGCTCTGCCTCCAGTTCACTGTGACTTGGGGCAAATCACTTAACCTTTCTGGGCCTCTGTTTTCCCCATCTATAAAATAGGGCTAATAATGAGATTTATCTACCTCCACCAGGGGCTCGTGAGGCTTAATTAATAATTATCATGAGTTTAAATAATTTCTTCAAACCATTTCCTTGTATATAAACATTCTGTGGGAAGGCAGGTGAGAGGTCTGTTTATACCGCCAGGAGGTGAGAGAGGGGTCTAATCCTGTTTGGTCTTACTGAGGTGTGTTTATTCCTTCAGTTCAGTTCTGGTAAACATGTCTCATTGATGTGCTGATCTCTCATTTCCATGACTGAAAAATCACTCTTGTGGGGCTGGTCAGAGGGTTGCCACATGGAGCATGGCTGGTTGCAGTTGGGGTTGGGCAGAATGATGGTTTTAAAGGCATTGGCTGTAATTTCTGCTTTGAACGATGATCAAAGATGATCAAAGGCTGTCTTCTTGCCTCAAAGCTTTCATTGAAGGTGGTTGTGATGAGGCAGGACTTTTGTGCCTGAGATCACAGCACCTAGTAATCTCAACCGTCACTACGGTGACTTGTAACATGCAGCCAGAGAAGACATTGTCTCAATCCTCTAGACACCTGGGTCTGTCATCAACATGCATGAAAGTGGCCTACCTCCCTCCTTGACCTACCTGTGTCTCAGTCATTTACTCATCTGGGGGTCCAGATAAACTGAACTGACTGGCAGGCTGGCAAAGGGAAGACTGGCGAAGCTCCCTGAATTCAGTTTCATCATGAAGACCACGCTGTTCCCATTACTCCTAGGCGTGATGGTTTTGCACAGAAACGGCTTCCCGTGGGCATGTCAGCACGTGAGGAAGGTAGAGAAGTTACTTCTCCAGAACTGGGAGCGCTTAGCATGTAAAAAATCAGCTCACCTCCCAGGGCAAGTCCCATCGGCCCTCTTGAATTGAGCCCAAACATCCGGAGTGCGACAAGGAAGCCCTTTTCAAACGCCTCAGAGATGGGGCACTTTGTAGAGAAGCTGGGTCATGCACTGTGATTTACTGTTCGGGATTATCCCCACCATACTGTGATGCCATGGACTCCTGCCTTAGAATAGCATGTTTTCCTCCTGTCTGACAAGATTGTACCTCAACAAACAGGCAAAAAGCAGGTCTTTTCAGTCAGACCACTGTTATATCAGGAAGCCTGAATTTAGCTGCCTGTCTAGCCTGCCTTAGTTACAGAGTACAGAACACTCTGCTTTCCTCTGGGAAGAAATCTACCTCTCAGACACTGGAGGCCAGGGGGTCACACTTCAAAACCTGGTATGACTCAAGACATTTAAACCCAAAGAAACCAGAGGCATGTAATAGAACTGAATTCTTATAGGATGGTGTTTCCTGAGCTGTCAGCGTACACACCCTTCCGCTTTTCCTCAAATCTGTCACACAGCTTGAGACCAAGCTCAGCCCACCTACATATTTCAAGCTTTCTAGAGGCAGCAAGCCTCCTAGGATCAAGACCTGTTTGTTTATTTTGCATGACTCACTTGAGCACTAGTTTCCTCCCCAAGGGACATGGTTCAAAGCAATTGCTTGGCACTTTAAAAATTAAACTGGACAAGACACTAGTTAACCATCCAGCAATGGCAGGGGGAGAGATCAGATGACCCAAAAGGTCTGTTCTCTCTTTAGAGTCTGTTATTCCTTAGCAAAGCCATAGATGGCAACAAGTGATGTTTAGCAAAGAGGTCATATTGGCTCCCCTGCAAACATCAGGGGGATCTCAGACCTGTGATATAATGAAAAATACCCTGAATTCCTTTTAAGCTTTGCTTCCCTTGATCCTAAAACCTTGTCATCACCATGACCACAGAAGACCATTCTGCTTATCCCTCATTCCATTTCCTTCCTTTGAAGGAAAGGTACAACAAGAAAGGAATGTAAACATTGTCACATCTTTGACACCACAATGTGGACAGAAGATTTGAAATGCAGAATAGCCACAGCTGGTATGGGATTACACCCTATCATGTGATACAATACAGCCTCAAGTAGAGTGATTCAGTAAAGACAAATAAAAGGTAGTGAAGTGGCTTCTGCTGTTTCCTGTCCAAGATAAGTCTAGGTAACTCTTTCAGTTCATACATGGACAATGACAACGTCGGAAGAACCAGTTTCCAGTGGTGAAAGAGAGTTACTGCACTTACAATAGATAGTTGAAGATATTAGAAAATGAGAAGTCAATGGGATGCCACCGGTGATTTTAAAGTCCAGCATATCCAATGTGCTTTGCTAGGTCAGGGCTTTGGCAGGGGATGAGATGCTAAACAGGAAAGTAATTGTGAAGCTGAAAACTATGCTCCTGCAAATGTTCAGAATTGAGTTCGCTTATTCAGATCCAAATCTGTTGCCTATTCAGCAGATAGCTACGCATGCCTGATTACCAGATTTTATTTACTGCGGATGATGAGAGATTCCAAAGAGTTGAAGATTTTAGAGGGGCCTTACTTATGCAAAATTTGCAAGGATACAGTGAAAACAAATCAGTCCCTGCTCTTTTGTACCCTGTTCCACAATAAAAGAAGATGGCAGACAAGTGATGAAATTAAATGGCAGCAACCTTAAGCAACAAAAGGAAGTATGTCTTTGTTCACAGTATAGTCAGTCTGGGGAATTCACTGCTGCTGGGGGTCATCCATACAAATACGACAGCTGTAGACAGCCACTAATATCATATGTACAGTTGTTTTGCAAGTCAAGACTATGATAAAGGTACTAATATTTCATGTTTTAAGGCCGTAAGCAGAGCACTTGCAAAACCAGGAAGGAATTTCCCCCTGTATATAGCATTGCTCAATTGTCTAGGTAACTTATGTTTCTCACTGCCTCATGGCCTAATCATCGTGTATCAGCCACTGGTAGAGGCAGGGTATTGAGCTAGATCAACCAATTGCCTGATGCGATGTGGCAGTTCCTATCTATTCAGAGTCTATTTCTTCAAACATACCCACCAATTTACTCTCAATCACAACTGCACAGCCTAATACCCCAAACATTCGTGCACAATGTGTCAAATATGCTATTATGATTGCTGTTTCTATGGCATCGCAGTTATGCACGACACTTTACAGGCATGCAAGAAGATAAGGTCCCTTCCCAAAGGAGATTCCAGTGTAAGTCAGACAGAAAACACAGGGTGTAATAACAGGACATGATGAGTTGTCATGCATTTAGGGAGACAGCACCTCAGAGAAACAACAGTAACAATAGAAGGGCAACTATTCTTGGAAGAGCAATATTTAGTTTAGATTACGCAGCTACTGCATGTTCATGCATTAACAATGAAACACGTCTTCATGCAATAACACTAATATCCTCCAAAGGCCACAATGGTTTTCTAGTTACTTGCAGGTGTAATTAAAGGTATTAACTCATCTATAATGCGTATGTGATTAGGGTCCTAGGTATTTAAGAACCAATTTCCTATGTCCATCCAAGATTCTCTGGGTATGTCTAAACTGCAGCTGGCAGCGAGACTCCAGGCCCAGGTAGGCAGACTTGTGATAGCAGGGCTCATGCTGCTTCAGCAGTGGCCTGGGCTCTCAAGCCTACCTGGCCCCTGGGGTCTGAGCTCAGGTAACTAGCCTGAGTCCGCAACGTCCATAGTCAGTCAACATCAGCATTCAGGGGCCCCAGGTCCCCTCTTCCTGGACTTCACTTCTCTTTCCTTCCTTCCTTCCTTCCTTCTGCTCAGTTTCGCCATCTTGGTCTGCTTGGAGAGCAAACTATTAAGAGAGGACCATGCCCTTTTATAACTTCCAGTTCCTTCTGTCATGTGACATTTCTGGTCATCCTCAAAGTCCCCATTAGGTGATCTGTTTCTTGAAGTTTGGCCATATTCTTTAGCATATCCATTGTATTGCCAGTGCAAAGTTATTCATTGTTAATGACCCTTAACTGCTCCCCACTGTTTGCATTGTTTGAACACCTCTTAGAATGTCAGTCTAAGATGGAGATAAAAAGCCAACAAAGAAGGCACAAGTACTCTCTTATGATCAACTGGTGCTCACACAACAAAGTGGAGTTTGTCATTTGATATAGACTCATACAGACCAATACTAAATCTTCATTACCCCCCTGATACATTGGTATCTCCCTGTATATTAAGGCCAGAGACTCATCAAGAGTGCATCATGGGAGATGTAGTCTGACCAGGGAGCCCAGCCTATAAAGGAGAATGAGATACCTGAACTACAACTCCCATGAGGTACGATGGTGGTATTTCTGAATAAAAGTATTTCAGTTTTAAAATTTTTGCCACAAGTCAAATTTTTCTGTGGCGGGACCCTCCTCCCCCCATTTTCCAGCCTGCTATCTTATTAACTGATAAGTGAAGCTATATGGGAGGCACCTGAAACCCACAGATTAAAAAGCTGTTCTTGGCAGAAGTGTACATTGGTAACAGATATCATCAGCTTGTGAAACTCCTCACAGCAAGAGGTCATAGAGTTCAATACCTTGGCTAGATAATTTAATCACCACGAGTAACAGCTGTAGTTTACACATGGTGAGATAAGGTTAATCCAGCTTTATGCCCCTTGGTATTAGCTGACACCTGCCGGGATCAAGAAAGCACTGAACACAGTTGGCTTGCGTTACTATGTTTTCTTTCCTCATCTTTCTCTGAATTACCAGCTTTTCACTGCAGACAGAAGAGAAGTTAAAATAGATTCTATGGCCAGAAGCAGAGATGACTTGATAGTGGGAGGGCAGAGTGAGGGCAACCAGCTTCAGCAGTGTTACTGAGCATTCTCAGTACAAGCCAAGTAGCAAATCGGGGGGGGGGGGAGGGGCATGTGACCACCGCATACCCCCCCACAAGTGTCACCTCTGGCTGGAAGGGACAGCTCTGATCATCTAAGATAACCTCTTGTGTAACATAGGCCAGAGAACTTCCCTGAAATAATTCTTGTTTGAACTAGACCATATTGTTTAGAAAACCATCCAATCTTGATTGAAAAATTGCCAGTGATGGAGAACCCACCCCAACCCTGGTAAATTGCTCACTACAGAGCTCCTCAGATGTATGGTAGCACCCTACAAAACAGGAACATAGAGTTGGTCCTACCAGATCACACACACCATTAGTCTTTGGATAATTAATAATTGGAACAATTTACCAAGATACATTCCTGTCTGCTATTTAATATTTCCATCACTGCCTCAACATGCTCGTCTTTGGTATTTAGTATTTCCATGATTACATTTCTGTGGACATCCATAGTACCGTGTGTACAGTGGTAGAACGTTATTACACTCTGCTGGCTTACCAGATAGGTGTATGCCATGCAGAGCATTATAATGTCTCTGGTGTCATTTCAGCGTAACATCTGCACAATTAGATTATTTCTGAATAAAACTCCACAAATAATCACTTGCAAGAAAATTATTTGCATTTTGTAATGGACTTTTGTGTGTGCACCTTCTTTTCTTGAATTGCTCTGTTAAGCATTAATTTAGCACTGGTGGAAGGTGTTGGATTGACAATCCTGCTGACTTCCAGTCCTCTATTTAGACACAAAATAAATATGGTACATGTAGCTACATTGCCCCACAAATGTGTCCCAGCCCTAACCAGAGGTCTTGAGTGGTGGAAGAGTAATTCAGTTTTCATGGCCCTTTCAGTCTCTGCTAAGATTTCAACAGTGCTAATTGAAGTGGTGTTTGATTTTATGATATGGACACATGTTCACTAAGAACTGCACTAAGACCACTAAATTCACTTCACAAGGACCGCGGAGCAACCATCAGCTGGTCCCAACTTACAATTATTACATGCCTTGCATAGATCTGAACTGGTGAAATAAGCAGAAGGCTGTTTTATCCTATTACCAATGCCCTGAGCCACCTGGTTATTCCTACCCTCGATTTCTAGTTTTCTCTACTTCTTATATTTGTGGGGTTTTACACTGTATTGAGTGGTCGTTTTGTCCTAGAGCATTTACTTCGCTAATAACATTAGTAGAGCTGATCACATAATTTAAATAAATAAATAAACCCCGCCCAATTAATAAATATTTTGAGAAATAAAAGCACTATGTTTGGTTAGCTCTAATTTATGGGGTCATATCTTTTTTTTTATTATTTCTTATTTATATTATGATAGCATCTAAAAGCCAGGGTTGGCCCACACTGTGCTAGGCACTGTATCTATCCGCCTATTGTAGAGTTGTATACTGTGAACCATCACCATAGTACAAGAGCACTGTACACACACAGAACAGGAGACAGTCCCCTATCCTGAAGAGCTTGCAATCTAAAAGACAAGACAGACACATAGATACAGATAGACAACTGAACACAATCTGCCAGAAATACAGTGGAATGCTTTAAATATTAATACATTTGTTTAATTAAAATGAGTATTAATTATTACATCTTTATGGTGTATTAATGATTATTTATGATTTGTAAGTAGTCAGTCAACGGGCAGGTGGTCACAGAAATGACTGTGAATCCTGAAAATTACCATCAGTTTTGACATAATGGTTCATCCAAAAATTTGTACCTGAAGCTCATTATTATTATTCATTATTTGTATCACTGTAGCGCCGAGGGGCCCTCGTCATGGACCAGGACCCCATTGTGCTAGGTGCTGTACAAACAGAACAAACAGGCAGTTCCCATTATTTGTTATTCTTTATTTTTAATGATAAAGTAATCCAGCTAGGGGAGAAGAAACCATACCATGTGACACAAGTGGCCAGCCAGGCCATATGACTAGCAGTTAGTCAAAGCAAACAGTTTCTGAATGATTTCTAGGCTAGAAACTGTTGATTCCAAACTATTGGGAACTTACAAACAATGAACATGTTTACAGAAATCAGGATCCCTTCCTAAAAAATTTGCTCACCAATAGAGGCTCTGGCTTCCTAATGAATTTTATTCGTACTTCTGATCATTAGCACTTGAAGCAAAACTGCTGCTGACAAGCAGTTTCAAAAGTATAATCTTTCAGTGATGAATGACTTCTTGCTTTGCTGACTTGGCACTGAGTAATGCACAGGATACACTGAGCTCTGGCTTGAGCTGTGAATCTTTCTGTGCCAGATGTGGCAATTTCCTGCAATATCTTTGGGAGATCTCACTATATCACGTTTATGTATCATCTGGGTCAGGATTTGTCTGTGATTCCTTGGGAGAGGATGACCTCAGCCCATCAGGAGCTAAGAACAATGTGAGATGATAAGTTAAATTCACTCAAGTTTTAACGCCTCCGCAGAGGTAGTGCCATCTGGAGAGGCTCGCACATATTGGTTCACACTGGATTCTAAAGAGACCAACAAAGAAAGGATTTTTTAATTAACAGCCTTGGTTTAAACCAGTGGCTCTCAAACATTTTTACTGGTGACCCCTTTCACATAGCAAGCCTCTGAGTGCGACCCCCCCCGTATAAATTAAAAACACTTTTTTATATATTTAACACCATTATAAATGCTGGAGGCAAAGCGGGATTTGGGGTGGAGGTTGACAACTTGCGACTCCCCATGTAATAACCTCACGACCCCCTGAGGAGTCCTGACCCCCAGGTTGAGAACCCCTGGTTTAAACTGACTCAGGGCCTTCTTTGTGATCCAGCAAATGGACAGAACCTTCTGTTCCAGGGTGGGGATGGGGGACAATCCTTGGAAGGACTGACACCTACAAGAGTCCAATGTGGAGTTGGGCTGATCCCTGGTCGGCTTATTAGCATAAGTTCTTTCATTGTTTTTAATATGTTTTCTCTGTAATGCTTTCACCTTAAGCAGAAATGGGCTTGCTTAGAAAGAGCTGTGTGGTAACTCATAACTGTGGGCAATTACAACTGTTCATAGCTGCTGAGGAGAAAGCAAAGCACAGACACAGGCCTGTTTAGGCAGTCTGGCTTGCTGGGGCACTCACTGTGCAGACAGGGAACTCTGCAGCTTGGGAGAACCCCCGTCAGGAGAGAAAGAGACGTGGGTCTCTGCCCAAGAGAGATGATGGCTGAGGAGTCTGAGCCTAGTGGTGCCCTTACTGGACCACAGAGAGGTGAATACAGGTGCAGTGGCCCTGAACTGTGACACCCTCCTGTTCCACTGCACTCTTTCAGCCACCGTGGTCTTTGCCGTTGCTAAGACATTCAAATAAATGACTATTTAATATGGACTGAGTGCTAATAGGCTGCTTGATTTTATAGGCATATAGACGTTCACACAGCCCTTGCTTTCAAGAAGATGATGATCCAGCTGAGACATAGGCAAAACACTGCCGAGACATATAACACCCCAGATTTGTGCTGGAAATGGCCCACCTTGATTATCATACACATTGTAAGGAGAGTGATCACTTTAGATAAGCTATGACCAACAGGAGAGTGGGTTTGTGGGGGGTGGGGGTGGGGAGAGAAAACCCGGATTTGTGCTGGAAATGGCCCAACTTGATTATCATACACATTGTAAAGAGAGTGATCAATTTAGATAAGCTATTACCAGCAGGAGAGTGGGGTGGGGGGAGAGCAAACCTTTTGTAGTGGTAAACACCCATTTTTTCATGCTTTGTGTATATAAAAAGATCTTTTATACTTTCCACAGTATGCATCCAATGAAGTGAGCTGTAGCTCACGAAAGCTTATGCTCAAATAAATAGGTTAGTCTCTAAGGTGCCACAAGTCCTCCTTTTCTTTTTGCGAATACAGACTAACACGGCTGTTACTCTGAAACCCCAGATGATGGCACAGGCCCTGAAAGGTGCTGAAACCTTGCAGACGTCATGGTGGGTAAGAGGGAGATTATTTGGAGCTAGCCTATGAATAATACTTTGAACTTGTTGATGCTCACAAGGCTTCTGGGCATCTTAAAAATAAATGTATGCATTACAAATGACCAAAAATAGGCCAGTATGCCCTAAAATCTTGCCATAGACTCCAAAGAGAGACTGCTGAATTGGAATTAGTTTGCAAACTGGATACAATTAACTTAGGCTTGAATGAAGACTGGGAGTGGATGGGTCATTACACAAAGTAAAACTATTTCCCCATGTTTATTCCCCCTCCCCCCGGCCCCCCGGCTGTTCCTCAGACGTTCTTGTCATCTGCTGGAAATGGCCCACCTTGATTATCACTACAAAAGGTCTCCCTCCCCCCGCTCTCCTGCTGGTAATAGCTTACCTTACCCGATAAATTTGTTAGTCTCTAAGGTGCCACAAGTCCTCCTTTTCTTTTTATAATGAAAACCGTGTCCCAGCCTCCATCTTGCATTAAACAGAAACAACAACATGTAATGAAGAGTCTGATGCCCATAGCATTCGGTGTCATCTCACATAGGGAGGAGAATTCTCCTAACAGCAAAGAACCATCTGTCCCCTTCAGGACTGTTCTTTGGCATAGTGAGCGGATCCATCTGGTGTTGACCTCTTTTGTCATTGCTGGTTATAGGGCAGTGGAGAATCCCGCAAGCAGAGACGTCCCATATTATTTTCGGGAGGGGGAGTGGTTAAATGCTACTGGTACAAGATGTTTCAGAGTAACAGCCGTGTTAGTCTGTATGCGCAAAAAGAAAAGGAGGACTTGTGTAGCCAGTCCAGGTCATAGTGTTATTGATCCTCACGGGCTGAGGCCCATGTGCAGTTGGCATTGTGGCCTTATGTCAAAGACAATAATAATTAGACAATACCCATGCTTTAAGTCAGAGGCAACGTGTGCTTGGTAATTGCTTATAACTAATTGCTGCCAGAATTAACTGGAAGGCTCCAATGAGGAATACCAGGAGAGGTGCGGGGGGGGGGGGGAGGAGGAGAACAGAGTGCTCCAAGATCCATGCAGCTGTATCGTGCCTGGCATCACCCACGTACAGTTTATCCCAAGACATTTTTCAAAATGAAAGAATACAAAATGTGGCTTAAGTGACAGTACACAGCAGCAAAATGCTTTGCTGTGAGGAGGGAATTACAGCATCCTGCCAATGGCGAGGGAGAAATTAGAAGGCACAGGTAAGGCAGAAAAGACCCTTGAGTCTTATTTACACAAAGGCTCCTTTACACCCCTCTGGCAATGTAAAGGGAGGGTAAGTTACAGTTGCACCAATTTTAAGGTCTATGAGCAGAAGCACTGCAACCGGAACCGTGTAAAAGGGCCCTCGTGTGGGATCAGGCTGAGGATCACATTGATCCTGATTTACACCAGTACAGGGACAATGACACGTGGAAAGAGGTTGAGTGTCCATGAGAGTGAGAGATTTACACCAGCCAAGGATTTGTCCCAGGGACTCTTGCAGGTGGTGGAAGAAGCCAACAGCAGTATGAAGGTGAAAGGTTTCAGTAGTGTTTAGCCAGCTGTTCGAATATACGCAGACTTCTAAGCTCCGGGCCTTTAGCCCAGGAGTCAACAGAGATGAATTGCTGGTTATATCTTAAAAAAGCAGCCTTTTATTTATTTCAGTGTTTTACAGTGGCAATTATTCACACTGAAGCAATTAACCAGCAACACCAAACCAGCAATAATAACAAATACTTACATACCACCTTACATCTGCAAAGCACTGTAAATATTGACTAATTAATCTTCACAACAACACTCCTGCAAAGTAGGTGTCATTATCCTATGTTAGTGATGGAGAAAGAGAGGCAAAAAGAGGGGAAATGACTTGCCCAAGACTGCCCAGGGAGTGCATCTGAGAACTGATTGGTTCTCAGGCCTTTGTTTAGGTCACTTGACCATGCTGCCATTCATGCCACAGACTCTGCCTGTGTTCCCTTGCGTGTATACTTTCAAGTGTTTTTTCCCCCTCCTCATTGCTTCTTCTCATGCAACTCTGGCGGACAGGGAAATCCTAGTGCTGTGAGGGCACACGTTGCTCGTTATTGTAAATAGACTATTTCTCTCAAGTACTTACATGGCCTCCATCACCATAGTATCTGTGCGTCTCACAATTTTTAATGTATTTATCCTCAAAACACCCGATGAGGCAGCGCAGTGCTATTATGCCCATTTTGCAGGTGGGGAACTGAGACCCAGAGAGACTAAGTGACTTGCCCAGGAAGTCCATGGCAAAGTAAGGAATGGAAGCCAGGTCTTCCAAGCCCAAAGCCGGTGCCCTAACCACCAGACATTCCTTCCTACTCCACCTCAGATGAAGTGTTTTTTGAAACAAGGCCATTTCTGCAGGGCGCCAAGATACTTTTTGGACAACAGATGCTTAGCCCTTAAATGCAGAGTTTTAGAGCACTCTAAATTTCCTGCCTTTGCTTGGTTTTGTATTGAGCTGATTGACTGAGTTCGATGTGAAAACAACCACTCCTAATTTTTTGGTTCGTTAGCACTCATCGACTAGGATATTAAAAAAAATTAAAGTTGCTCATGAACTGTTCATATGGAATATTCAGTGCTCCTTATTCACGGCATGGGATTAGACAATGAAGTCACATGGTGTTGTTTTTGTTTCTTGATTGGTTGATACTTTTCAAGCATGAGAATAATGACCAGCAAATGACTAAGAGCAAATCCTCTTGTTTATTCATGAACACTCTGCTTTACATGTGAACAAGCATTCCCCAGACATCCCTGAGAACAAATCTCATGTGTACAATCACTCATGACTAAACCAAACACCCCTTTGGGATTTTAATGAAACTTGGCAAACACTTTGTGCAGTATTCACAAAGCTCTAGTTTTGGGTCAAGCCTTATAATTTTACATATAAGGTTTTGGATTGAATTGATTGTTTTTTAAACAAAGAGATCCAGGTTACAGAATGACCTCTTCTCCGATTCAAGACATTTGCTAAACCAGGATGCTCTCTTTTGGGGATGTCCTAATTAAGAGGTTTCAGAGTAGCAGCCATGTTAGTCTGTATCTGCAAAAAGAAAAGGAGGACTTGTGGCACCTTAGAGACTAACCAATTTATTTGAGCATGAGCTTTCGTGAGCTACCAGCTCACTTCATCGGATGCATGCCGTGGAAAATACAGTGGAGAGATTTTATATACACAGAGAACATGAAACAATGGGTGTTACCATACACACTGTAACCAGAGTGATCAGGTAAGGTGAGCTATTACCAGCAGGAGAGGGGAAAAAAAACAAAAAACAAAAACCTTTTGTAGTGATAATCAAGGTGGACCATTTCCAGCAGTTGGAAATGGCACACCTTGATTATCACTACAAAAGGTCCGTCCCCCCCACCCCCCGGTAATTATTAGTATGCTTGAAAGGTTTGAATGCCAATAGTGTGCTCAGCACTGTCCAAACATATAGGACAGTATGGTTCCAGACTCCAGGACTTTACAAATTATAGACTCAGATACAAATAGGACATCTTGTGATGGGGAAGGTTCGGGGACGGTGCTGCTGGAATCTTGTAGAGGTCATTGATGAAAGTTTAATGTCCCCATTGAACATAAACAGGTCACCCTGTGGATCAAAAGCATTAGTCTGTGGTGTCTGTGCACACAACACAGCCCTTAAATAGTTAGTCCCTTTAGTGCTTTGTTAATTACTGTGTTTTTCCCTTACACCCTTAGTACATAGTTTCCTCATTCCCCTCCTCCATGGTAGCTGCACTGTAGAATCTCTTCCTCTTGTTGGCATCTGCTGTAAGAACATAAGAACGGCCATAATGGGTCAGAACAAAGGTCCATCTAGCCTCGTATCCTGTCTTCAGACAGTGGCCAATGCCACCAGGTGCCCCAGAGGGAATGAACAGAATGAACAGAACAGGTAATCATTAAGTGATCCGCCCATTCCCAGCTTCTGGCAAACAGAGACTAAGGACACCATCCCTGTCCATCCTGGCTAATAGTCATTGATGGACCTCTCCCTCAAGAATTTATCTAGTTCTTTTTTGAACCCTCTTATAGTTTTGGCCTTCACAACATCCTCTGGCAAGGAGTTCCACAGGTTGACTGTGCATTGTGTGAAAAATACTTCCTTTTGCTTGTTTTAAACCTGCTGCCTATTAATTTCATTTGGTGACCCCTAGTTCATGTGTTATGAGAAGGAGTAAATAACACTTCCTTATTTGCTTTCTCCACACCAGTCATGATTTGATAGACCTCTAAAATATCCCCCCGAGTCGTCTCTTTTCCAAGCTGAAAAGTCCCAGTCTTATAAATCTCTCCTCATATGGCAGCTGTTCCATACCTCTAATAATTTTTGTTGCCCCTTTTCTGAACCTTCCAATATATCTTTTTTTGAGATGGAGCGACCACATCTGCACACAGTATTCAAGATGTGGGCGTACCATGGATTTATATAGAGGCAATATGATATTTTCTATCTTATTATCTATCCCTTTCTTAATGATTCCCAACATTGTGTTCACTTTTTTGACTGCCGCTGCACACTGAGTGGATGTTTTCAGAGAACTATCCATAATGACTCCAAGATCTACCTTGAGTGGTAACAGCTAATTTAGACCCCGTCATATACATTTTATATGTATAGTTGGGATTATGTTTTCTAATGTATATTACTTTGCATTTATCAACACTGAATTTCATCTGCCGTTTTGTTGCCCAGTCACCCAGGTTTGTGAGATCCTTTTGTAGCTCTTTGCAGTCTGCTTGGGACTTAATTATCTTGAGTAGTTTTGTACCATCTGCAAATTTTGCCACCAATGGTTCCTAAGGAATGAGCCGGAGGTTGCTGGTATCACATGCTTGAATAATTCCAGTGATTCCTTTTTGCTTGTGGCACTCAGGTTCTGTTCCTCTCCTATATGTGTCTGACATTTGCTCCCACAGCTTGGACAATGCAGAGGCGGGGCAGCCATGAGGAGGGTCTTTCACTCCTGTCCCCAGCAGAGGGAGCCATAGAACATCTCGATTCCTTCCCCTGGAGGCTGGGAGAAGGTAGCTGCTGGGATAATTTGATCAGTAGGAGGGAGACAGAGTCAGTGACTGAAAGGCTGCTGGCTGGGTCTTGCGGGCTGGGAGCACTGATCAGCATTCTTCTCGCTCTGCCAGACCTGGTAACATCAGCATTCCCAAAAGATTACAGTAACCATTGCAGATACTGTACTTGAGCATGGCTGGAGAGGATATCTGATTGGGGTGATGACCCAATACTGGTAATGACTGGGTGGAGGTGAGGCAGGTATAAAGGCCTGTGAGAAAGGAACACAAAGCGCAGAGAGCAGGAAGAGGGGAAATAACAGCTGTTGCTCAGGAGGAATGAGAGGCGCAACTGCTGAGATCTTATTCAGACAGGTGAGTGTCTGCAGATGACTGTCAGGTGAGCTGGGGTTTATTAAGGTTTTGCTTGTCTATGGCTGCATTTCTCCACTGGAAACTTCTGTGTGGGGGCTGAGTGAAGGGGAGGGATTGTGATCTGTTGATCATAAGGAGGTGGAGGCAAGGCAGGTTCAAACAACTTGTGTTCTCAGAGCGCCAAACCAGCGAAGGAGCAGCAAGCACCGGAGTTCCCAGAGGAAATTCTGGGAAGCAGACAGGCTGGAACCCTGAGAGATTCCAGCATGGGAGGAAGGCACATGAAAAAACACCAGCCAGGAGAGGGAATGGCTGGGGAAGGATCAAAGGCAGCCCTGTGGAAGTTGGGCAATGTCTGAAAGCTCATCAGGGCAGGGACTGTCTTTATTTTGCCTCACACCCAGCACTGAGCATGCGGTGAGCACTTCAGTAAGATGTAAGTGTGAATAAGGTTCCTCTCTCCAATGCAGGAGCAGGCGTATGAAGTGCAAATCTGTTTCCTCTCTGGGAAAAGAAGGCGGAGGGTTTCCAATGGTAGGGTTTTCACTGGGAGACAACACATCGAGCAAAGCTTAGCGGGTGACAGACAGAGTCCAAGCATGGGATAGCCAACCAGCAAGAGTAGAGAGGAAATATCCATGGAGGCTTTCATCCTAGCTGCCCAGGGAAGGTCTTCTGCTGAGGAGGAACACACCGGCACAACCAGTGACCAAGAAGCCAGCACTGTAAATGGAGTCTCTGCAAAAACAGAAGAGGCAATTCGTGCTGATTTCACTGTGAGGAAACCTGGCTCAAGACAATAGTGTTGGTATGCTGCCTTCCACAAGCTAGGAGCAAAGATGTGGGGAGAAGGGTGGAGAGTAGCTCGGAGCATTCTGAGGAATAACCACTCAGTACTGTCCACCGCATGGAATCGAGTGATGTAAGTAAAGCAAGTCATGGTAAAATCAAGGATTATTTCAGGGGCCCACAAGCAGGAGGGAGAATGTGTAAGACCTTGATAGGTGTTTTCAATGTGACATGGCACCAAAAAAGCCAATGAATGTCATCTTGGAAGCTGCAAGTTCAGTCTGGGCTCCTCAATGCAAGAAAGATCTTGGAACTGAAGGGAGAGCAGAAAAAAGGTTACTAAAGGGGCCTAACCTATACTGAAGTCAACAGCAAAATTCCCCACCGAGCTGCAAGATTAAGTCCAAAATGCTTTGTGGGCAAGAGGGATTGATTTAGGTGGGGGGAGAAAACCAATCTAATCGGCTCTGTCAGACCTACATCAACTTTATTTTCTCTGTTCTTTGTGGTATCTCTTGTTCTGGATATTTTAAAACCAGACTGAATGAAACATTAGTAAATGAGCTGTAGAGAACCCCCCAGTCTTGGCCAGAGGGATGGGCCAAATGACATCACAGATACACAGTTCTATGCTGGGTTCTCTCAGCTCCAGGCTGCTGCTGAGAGCAAACGGTTATTAGGGCTAGGCAAGCAAAATATTCAATCTGCTGACTATTGTCTGGTATTGTTTAGCTGAGTTGGAGCTAATATGGCTGAATATGAGAGTAATTTCCTCTTCGGAGGGCTGTGACGGTGGGAGGGGGGCTCCACTCACTGCTAGTCGGGCTGCTCTGGGGATTAGCTCATCAGATCGATGCCCCTTCTCATGGTTGCACGCGATCACTCTGTCTCTTTCTCAGCCTCTCTCTCAGTCGAGGAACCGCAGCAGCCTCTTCATGACTTAGCCCTCTGGCCAGGTCCCCCCTTCCGGGGTACAGTCCTTCAATTCTCTGTCACTCCCAAGCAGTCTTCCTGTTCACTGCCAAGCCAGTCTCTTCCGTACCCTCTCTGGCTGCTAGGGGAATCCAGGCCCGGCCACTACTCCGGGTTCCGCCGACTACTCCCGAAATTCTGGGCTTTTCTCTCCCAGGCCTCACTACTCCTTCCCTCAACTGTTTCCTACCCCTCCTGATTCCCCTCCCTAGTACCAGCCCAAACCCTCCTCCTCCTTCTTCCCAGGGCGTGACTGCCCTTTTCCCACCAGCCCCTGTCTGTTCCCAGCTTCCTGGCTTTATAGGCCCTACCTGTTCCTGCATAGCTGAACCTGCTTGCAATCAATTCCCTGCTCCCCGACTCTCCTTTCCAGGTGCAGCTTGTGGAGTTAATAGGCCTACCTGGCCACTTTCACCCTTTCCAGTCCTGTGTGGGAGTAGACACCTCATCACAAGGATGTAGCCAATTTCCATCTGACATGCACCATCTAGAAAGGAAAGTTAGAGAATGAAAAATGATCATTTGAGGGCTGCTTTCCCTATGTGCCTGAGCCCCTTGGAAGGAGCATTGATTGCGGACGATACCAAGCAGGTGCTTTGCAAGTGCTTTGGAGAATACAATTAAAATTCAAAATGATCTGGACAAACTGGAAAAATGGTCTGAAGTAAAGAGGATGTAATTCAATGGGGACAATGCAAAGTACTCCACTTAGGAAGGAACAATCAGTTGCACGCATACGAAATTGGAAATGACTGCCGAGGTAGGAAAGGGATCTGGGGGTCAGAGTGGAGCACAAGCTAAATATGCATCAACAGTGTAACACTGTTGCGAAAAAAGTGAACATCATTCTGGGACGTATTAGCAGGAGTGTAGCAAGCAAGACATGAGAAGTAATTCTTCCGCTCTACTCTGCACTGATTAGATCTCAACTGGAGTATTATGTCCAGTTCTGGGAGCCACAGTTCAGGAAAGATGTGGACAAATTGGAGAAAGTCCAGAGAAGAGCAACAAAAATGATTAAAGGTTTAGAAAACATGACCTGTGAGGGAAAGATAGAAAAAATTGGGTTTGTTTAGTCTCGAGAAGAGAAGACTGAGGGCGGACATGATAACAGTTTTCAAATACATAAAAGGCTGTTACAAGGAGGAGGAAGAAAAATTCTTCTCTTTAACCTTTGAGGATAGGACAAGAAGCAATGGGCTTAAATTGCAGCAAGGGCAGTTTAGTTTGGACATTAGGAAAAACTTCCTAACTGTCAGGGTGGTTAAGCACTGGAATAAATCGCCTATGGAGCTTGTGGAATCTCCATCATTGGAGGTTCTTAAGAGCAGGTTAGACAAACACCTGTCAGGAATGGTCTAGATAATACTTATCTGCCATGAGTGCAGGGGACTGGACTACATGACCTCTCAAGGTTCCTTCCAGTCCAATGATTCTGTCATTCACTTTAACCTACATGGCCACCTGCAAGGAGCTTAGGGACCCTCAGCTTACAGTTTTAGTCTCTGTAGTCAGGCAGTGATCTTAGCACTGGACTATGGTGTCAGTTCCAGATCTGAGTCTGCACCAATATTAACACAGATCTGTATCCAGCTCTGTGTTCTTATGGTGTAATTTTACCAAATCATTATGCTTCAGCTCACTTCCATAAGGATGAATGATGTTAATAAGCAAGCCAGTGCTGAGCCCATGCAATGCTCAAGGCTAGTGATCAGCAAAGGGCAGAGGTGGGGTATGGACAGATCCCTTCAATATTGGGTAGTGATGCAAAGGCTTGAATATTTTAGAGGCCAAATATCAGAGTTTCCCTTTGTTTTGCTAGTGTGCATTGTCCTGGTCAGTTAAATGTGGGATCTGTTTGCATCCAGCCAAACTGGGGGCTAAATTCTGGCCAATGGAGCACCCTGGGGAGCCTAAAGAATAGTGTCGAGGAAACATAAATGGGAGTGCCTCTGTGAGCAGTGGGCAGCGGCTCTTGCTGCATCTGTTTGGAATGTACAACATACTTTTCCCAGTACAATAGCTAGTATTCAGGGAAGATGAGACCTTTTCCAGTCCAGTCCCTCTTGGAGGACTGAAGCGCTACCAGCAGCTCTAACGAGCCCTCCTTGATGGCACGGTCATGTGGGCTGCACGCATAATTTGTCTCCAGCGTTCGAACAGGCTGTGACTTGTTTGAACCGTCCAAGTGGTTTGGATTTTCCCGAGATGTGGCGTGCCATGTGAGCTGGGCGCAAATGGAGAGACATCACCCTCTTGCATGATGACATCTTGCTCAAGGGGCAGCATCGCTTGTGTATCCAGTTCCACTCATTTGCTTCCTACAGGAAATGTTCTTAGCCAGTTCAGAAGTTTTCGTTCTGATGTCTTGCCAGAGCCGGAGCCTCACAATGGCAAGGCCTGCAGCCAGAGTGAAGCAACCCAGCGTGTGTATCATACATACTCCTTGTGCAATATTTGCATCGTCCAGGATTTATTGTTGTCCTTTTCTATTGCACAATGCACGTATCATGGAAAGAGAGAGAGAGGGCCAGGTCATCAGATGGTTTAAATCGCCATAATACCACTGACTTGAGTGGAATTGTGCTGGTTGATGCCAGGGGATCTGGCCCAGGGAGCCATGTAAATTCTAGATCTTCGTTCCTGAACAAAAGCTTCCATTTATATTTTCTATAACACTGCTACCAAGGCCCCAGCACTCAGGAACATCCGTACAAAAACAAATGCACAAATAGGATGGAATTAGATTTTATTTCATGGGAATTTAACTGTCGATCGCCTTTTGGTCCACGGCAGAATGGCTGCATTCCCGTAGTGCTGCGAGCGACTGTATGGGGTGATGCTCTGCTGGCCAAACCTGCGGCTCCTCAAATGGATCAGTGTATTCCTCGCATCCAGAGAACCGGACCTTTTCATATGCAGGACTCTGTGCTTTAATAGGCTTCTGTGGCAATGCTTTGCAAAGCGAAGCTCCATCTAGCCTCAAGGTCTGAAACACCTCTGTGAGTGGCCAAGGCGTGAATGCATAATCAGGATTGTCGAATCTGTTGCTGTATTATTCATCCTATAAAAGGCTCTTGATCTTGGAAAGGGAGCTAAATGGGGAGGGTCACAAAAGCAGGTGCTCTAATTGGTTGAAGGAGGCAATCCAAAGTTAGCAGGCTCACAAGCTCAGCTACCATGCCCCCACTCCCCTAAAGATCTGTTCCTAAAGTTAGTAGAATTCTTGCCAAGAGAGGGTTTTTCCTCGCACTGATGAGGAACGATTCACTAGCCTTTAAGTAAATAAATGCCTCCCCTCCCCCACCCAGCCTCTCAGTACCCTAATTAGCAAGTCTACAAAATCAACGCAGGGTCTTGGAGGAAAAATCCGCAGAGCACAATTTCAACCTTCCAAATTGCTATCGCATGTGAAACTCCTCAAGCACAGCCATGGGTCTGGCCCACAAAGGCCATAATGGATTTAATAATCAGTGATAAAGCAAGCCACAGAGAATAACGGAGAGGCGAAAAGGACATGCCGGGGGTGGGACATTATTGATTGTTTAGAGTTTTGTTCAGCTTTGTGGGGAGTAGGAAGGGATTTTCTAGGCTCCTATTACAAATACATAAATGACTATTTATAAAAACATGTGTTTGAAAAAAATGAGTGTAACCCTAAGAAACACGTATAGTTTTATTTAAGCCCAGTATAACCTTGGGGGTTGACTTGTTCTTCCAGTTCGTTCACTCCCTATTCCTTGAAAAATGAGTTGAATAATTTCCAACGTCCCTGCATCCTAAGAAGTCCCAGCCCCTTTTGATGTCATCACCTTTATCTACATAGGCCAGACAGCTCCCAGTTTATGTCCAGTTATAAAGGAAAAACTGAAAGCTTTGCCTTCTGCTCAGGACAAAGCTGAAGGCAGTTTAATGTCTACTGCAAAAACTACTCTACAAAGACATAGCTATGACCAAGATACAGAAATGAAGTCTTTGCCAGTGAGTCTTAGTTTTTTAAATGTGTAAATATATCATATAATAATTGAAATACTTACAGCTATATATATTACCATGCTCTATCTATATATATGACTATATGTTTTCAAGGTATATGTTTGAACATTGAATTAATATATTTTGGCAGTCAGGACAATACATGGGTACTTATCAAGGTACAATTTTTTTTTAATTTACAAGGAACGTTACTTCTTCTGGGAACTGGCATCTTCTTCCCAACTTGTCACTTTTGATGATTGCTATTGCAAAGATTGACAGCTCTGCATCATCCTTGTTAAACACACTGCTAGGTCTCTGTCTAACTATAACTGCAATGTTAATAACAAGGCAAGACAGCCTGGGAATATTAAGAAAATACAACAGGCAACAGACTCTATTCTATGTAGGTTCTTATACCACATTCATCACCATAGCAGCTAAGAGCGTGTGTGTCTATATATATATGGAATAATCCCTATATAGCTTTACATGCATTTGTGTTTTTTCATGAGCTATTTAAAAACTAATTATATGAAATCATCAGCCATTTCTCAGAAAGCAAAGTAAGAATCTTTGATAACTTGTCAGTGACAACCCTGAAATTCATTATTCTGAAGCTTCATACCTGTGTTTCATATTCATAGCTTCGTATGTGAAAGGAGTGTGTTTAACACAGGGGCACTTGAATGATCTCTTGTCTCTACTGTGTGTTCTGTGTTTCTCTGTTGTATTTTAAACTCAAGTTGACTGTATAACATGCATGAGAATTTTCTGACACTTGAGCAAATAATAGACTGTTGCTTTACTGAAAGTAACCATCACAAGCAAGACTTTCTTAGACGACAATTAGTGTTTACTGAAATAATTCCATGTTATTAGCAATGTGCTATGCAGCTTCTCTTTGGGTTTCTTCCACATTCTGGAGAAACATCATGTTTAAAAATACAGGGAAATAAAGGATTGAATCTGAGAAGGGGGACCAATAAAATTAAGTGCAAAAGTTCGTTGTGTTACCAGAACAAGTAGCAACGCACAACAACAGGGCTAATACTGATTTATTTTTAGAGTCTTGTCATGTGCAGTATTTTTGTCTTGAAAAGCATTCGAGTGTAAACAGCAACATGTAATGATTAAGCCTTCTGCAATAATGTCAATAGATAAAGCTTTGTAGCCACTAGCATTCTTTAGCTGCCCGTGCTGCAGTTGGGTACGCTTGTATATCTGCAGAGATAACAAATATACGGTACACGCAGAACGAGGTATGTGTCAGTAGCAAATGTTGTTAAAGGTGAAATTGCAATTTTTGTGCTAATCCCTCCCACCCCTTTTTTCAGATGCTCAGACCTTTCTTTAATTAATTCCTTCCAAACTGAAACGTTCAGACTTTTGCTTGCCCTAAGTCCAGAGATGAATTTGTTTAGGAAGTTTGAGCAAAGTCATTTCAGTCATTTTTGAGTTTTGGAAACATGACAAAATTCGGGTTTCCCTTTCTGTACCAATTGAGTGTTTTGCTTGTATACCTCGACAGCCAGAAATGTCAAACTTGGCTTATGTTACTGGCTTTGTGGAGATAGGAAAAGTAATCCAAGTTGGAAAAAAAGAGACCTGGTAATAATAGAGTGTTCAGACATGGCTCTTAGATCCATTTTTCTTTGTTTTTTCTTGCTGCCCTAAAACTAAGCCAGTTCAGAAGGTGTGTGCGCTCTGACCTGCTTGGGGTGTGTGTGCTCCTATTCCTACTGAAATCAACGGAAGTACTTTGAGGCAGCAGTAACCCCTTCTGGCTTCTGGAGTGAAGGTCAATGTAGTTAAGACCACCTCACTTCTGAGCAACGGGCACCCCAGTTAAGGATGTGTTTCTAAGTGTATTTGGTAGTGCTTTGGTAGTGCTTGGAAGGACTGATCAACATGAAAGTGCTTCCAGCCGTTCTTTTTTAATAATAATAAAAACACCACCCTCATTTTTGTATGCTTGGTGTGTCAACGTCAAAATTGCTGTAATGTTTGTATTTATAACCTCTGTTAAATAAAGTGAAACTTTTAGTATCACCTCCAGCAACCTCTTATCTTACTAGCGTAATAGATCCTGACTCCGAGAGGGGACGGTGTAACGTTGGGACGCTGGCTCCTACGGAAAGTGATGCTGATGTTCATTCAGTAGTTGGCACTCATTCCAGTAGGTTGGTATTAGGCCAGTGCCCCAGCTTGGTGTGAAAAGTGGTGGAGGGGTGTGATGAGGCTTAACCCCCAAGGCAAGGGAAAGCACCCAACCAATCAAGCTCAGCACCTGGAGGGTGAGTAGCTAATTGTCTCCTGGCCAGAGGAGGAGGAGCTAAGCTATATCAGTAGACGGAGGGATCTCAGCTGTAGACTGCAGAGGAGACAGGTCTCTGCGGGATAGAAGCCCTGGATTGGGGCTGAACAGGTAGGCTACAATAAGGGAGCTTTAGTTAAGCCTGAGGGGATGGAAAGGCTTTTAATTGGAAGACCTGCGTGAATCTTTATTCAGACTTAGTCATACTACCCCAAAAGGGGTTAGACTTTTACTTGATTGGAGGGTTAGGCCACGGATTACCCCAAGGGGAAGTCAGGAGTGGTCACCGGAGCTGTAAAAGCCCAGAGGGGATCGGAGCAAAGTCCCCTGCAATGCCATGTCTGCACAGCGGGGAGCAACCTAGAGCTGAGGATGTGTGTCCACTAAGGACACCTACAAGCAGAGATATCAGTGACGCATTCATGAGCATGAAGCCTGATGTCCATCTATGGACACTTAAAGATTCCAGGGCATTTTTGTTATGAGCGGGTTGTTAGCCTTCGTGCTTCAGCCAAATTCCAGTTTGCACAATTGCATTTTCATGAGGGAAATTCCCTCTGTGGTGTTGTACAAGGTGCGGGTGCTTTTCTTCCCTTCCTTCTCTAGACTGCGGGGTTCTGCTGAAACAGAGCCTACCGTATCCATTTTTTCTATTGCCAATCCTAAAGGGCACGGGGTTTCTTTTGGGGGAGAGGGCTTAAAATATATTTGGCAGAAAAAGAGTTATAGGCTATTGGCTGGCTTAGGGGATTGATAATGGGCTGCAAATCACAAGTTCAAATCCAGCCTTTGGTAGTAGGGATCAAAAGTTGCTTCCATTTAGTGGTGATTTGGTGGCTTGCATGGAATAAGTTCCAATGAATGGTCAGAAGCTACTGCCGCAGCTAGCCCTGACTGGGCCCTGCGTTGGCAATCTCAGCAGCGAAACCGAGGACTGAATCAGACCTGGAGACCAAACTTTCTCTCTTCCCACTGGGAGTGGTGTCTTCAGGTCTGGGGGGAGCCACGCTGTCCCTGGCCTGTGTATAAACGGAGTGTGTTGTTCTCCGGGACCGTTCACCAGCATTCTATTCACTTTAAAATGTTTTTTAAAAAAGAAACAGTGTGGGGGGCGGGGAAGATACCACCCAGTCCTCTGCTAACACATCCAAAGTCATTCGCTGGGGCAGGCCTCTTCCCACTGCTAATTCTTCAGGGGACCAGCTCAGCACCACTTCCAGAATAATACAAACTATGAGAATTGAGCAAGGTCAAGGTCATGTGTGACCTTAAACCACCCAATGCCTCAATGCTTGTATTAATTATTATTCATTTATTTATATCGCTCCATCGATGTGCATGGCGTGTCAGGTTTAATCCCTGATCCTCTAATATGTATTGGGACAACGGGGATTGTCCCCACCCTTTAGTGTTAACATTGCTTAGTGTATATCGGAGGCCTGAGTTTTACTGAGAAAGAGGGAAAGTTCTCGTTTGGTTCTGTCTGCAGCACCAGACGTATTTGCACACTCCCCTCCCGAGAGCTTTGCAACAGTTCCCAATGTCCTCGCGGGAATGTCAGTATCCAGCTGAGACCACCTGGGTTTTTATTCATTTGCGTGGTACTCCCCAGAACACTCGACCTCTCAGCTAAGTAGTTCCCAGTGTCCAAGTTCTGGGGACAAAGAGAACTTTGGGTGTTCCTTGTGTGAGCGCCAAGCCCTTTCACCTACGTGGCAGTGGTGAAACCCATTCTCTGCATGGTATGGAGAGAGGGGGAGCTAGCCTGCACCTGTTGGTTCTTATGGGCTGACAAGAGCCTTTTGTTTTCTTTTTGAATTAAAACAGACTTAAAGGATGGAGCAAGAGTGGGTGAATGAGGAGATGGGGGACGAAGGCCTCATTGAGTTCTACAGCTCCTTCAAGGACATGTTTGAGTTCTTCTGCAAGAACACTACCATCCACGGGACTATCCGCCTCGTGTGCTCAAGCAGCAACCGGATGAAGACGGCATTCTGGACCCTGCTCTTCCTTGCCAGCTTCGGAATGCTTTATTGGCAGTTCGCTCTTCTCTTCAGCCAATACTGGACCTATCCCGTCATCATGACCATGTCTGTGCACTCCGAGCCCAAGATGTTTCCAGCCATTACTCTCTGCAATCTGGACCCGTACAGGTAAAGCAGCATTTGGGGAGGGCTGCCATGGTTTCGTCACAGATTTGGGGTTGGACCTTGATTGAGTTAGGATGGGAAAAGGTTTCAGAGTAACAGCCGTGTTAGTCTGTATTCGCAAAAAGAAAAGGAGTACTTGTGGCACCTTAGAGACTAACCAATTTATTTGAGCATGAGCTTTCGTGAGCTACAGCTCACTTCATCGGATGCATACTGTGGAAACTGCAGAAGACATTATATACACAGAGACCATGAAACAATACCTCCTCCCACCCCACTCTCCTGCTGGTAATAGCTTATCTAAAGTGATCATCAAGTTGGGCCATTTCCAGCACAAATCCAGGTTTTCTCACCCTCCGTCCCCCCACACACAAACTCACTCTCCTGCTGGTAATAGCCCATCCAAAGTGACCACTCTCTTTAAAATGTGTATGATAATCAAGGTGGGCCATTTCCAGCACAAATCCAGGTTTTCTCACCCCCCCCCCACCCCCCTCCAAAAACCACACACACAAACTCACTCTCCTGCTGGTAATAGCTTATCCAAAGTGACCACTCTCCTCACAATGAGTATGAAAATCAAGGTGGGCCATTTCCAGCACAAATACAGGTTTTCTCACCCCTCCACCCCCTTTTTTTCAAAAAAACACACACACAGAAACTCACTGTCCTGCTGGTAATAGCTTATCCAAAGCGACCACTCTCCCTACAATGTGCATGATAATCAAGGTGGGCGATTTCCAGCACAAATCCAGGTTTTCTCCCACCCCCCCCACACACACAAACTCACTCTCCTGCTGGCAATAGCTCATCCAAACTGACCACTCTCCTTACAATGTGCATGATAATTAAGGTGGGGCATTTCCAGCATAAATCCAAGTTTAATCCAAGGATGGGAAAACTTTATCAGTGCAGATGTGGGTGGGGATTGAATCCCGGATTGAATTTGGTTGCAACAACTTTATTTTCGATGTGGATTTGGAGTCAGACCTTAGTTTGTCATGAAGGGTGGTGCATAGAAACTTATTTACTTTAAGTCCAGATTCAGGCGTAGAGGAGCTGGGTCCCTGGGGCTGCTTTGACTTCACTAATTGATTTTCTGTACCGGTAGAAGTATTTTTGCCCTGAAATATGTAGGTACTGTAACATCCTTCGTATCTAATCAACAGATCACTGCTGCTGGACACTAAGTGATATCTAATTGCTAGCTAAAACCTGCTCCTGCAAGGCCACTTATGTATGTGGGAACCTCTGTAGGGATAGTCCTATTGACATCCCTGGGACTGTTCACATACGTGCCAGACTGGAGCCCAGACTTTCAGGGCCAAATATTCATTCAATTAAATTCAAATTATGTAATGTGAAATTACCTAATTTGCCTGCAGCACTTACCTAACTTGCTTGCAGAAATGCCTGTTTGTGCAGCCAAGAGCAGGATCGTTGCAAATAGAACATTCAATCTGAGGGCTAAGATTTGGAAATTCAGCCACTGATAGCAACATCTCTGTCATAGTTCCATCTGTATTTCCCGCTCTGTGGTCCACACAGAGCACCCACTCTAGGCTCACAGATCCTCAGCCATCACCTCTCTTGTGCAGAGACCTGCGACTCTTTCCCTCCTGATCAGGGTTTTTCCAGGCTGCACAGTTCCCGGCTTATGCTGTGATATTCCCAGCAAGCCACACGGCTGAAACAGGCCAGTGTCCGGGCTTTGTTTTCTCTTTAAAGTCTATGAACAGCTGTAATTGCCAGCTGTTACAAATCACCATTCAGCTCTTTATAATTAAGCACCTTTATTCTTAAGGTGAAAGCATTACAGAGAAAACATACTAAAAACAATAAAAGAACACATGCAAATAAGCTTACCAGAGGTCACCTCAACTCCAGACTTGGGCTCTGGTAGGTATTAGCCCTTCAAAATCCACAGCTTGATTTTCCCCATGGTTACAAGTTTACAACTGTTTCAGATTCAGAACCAGAACAGCCATGAATAGCTCAGTCTTTCGTTTATACAGCCTGGGCCTTTGATCTTGTCCTCATGTGACAGGTGATCAGCTGACAAAGGCCTATTCTTCAGGGTATACTTTCAAATGGCTGGATTTTGCATAACCGGAGGTGGGGAATTTTGCATTCGCCTCCCCATGGATATTTCCCAGAAAATCTGCTTCACATGGATTGTCCCAAAAGTCTATTCTTGTCTGGCACATTGTTTCATATAGTCCTTTGACTATATGGAACATCCAGGTCTTACATCACCTCTTCCCCAAGGGAAGCTATATACAATCCCAGCCCAGAATAATACATAAACTTTGCATTAAGATAATTAAACTTAATACAGTAAGGATTTGTAAAGATATTGCAGGAAATTGCCATATCTGTCATAATGTCTGAACATTTTGGATGTATTCTACTCACCATCATGACTGGCTTTTCCAGCAGAGATGCCAAGGATTGAAACCACGTATGTGTGCAAATAGATAATTATACACTCCTATTATTTCTGTCTCCTATAGGTTTGACTTAGTCAGTGAGAAACTGGCCCAGTTGGACCAAATGGCAGAGGAAGCAATAGCTAATTTGTATGGCTACAAAACTTCAAGCTTTTCCTCCCATTATACAAAGGGTATCCGCATGAAGGACTTGCGAAAGGGAGGGTCTGTCAATCTGAACAGCTCCAGCTTCCAACTGAACCCCCACATTTCACTGGTGATGCTGAAGGAACCTGATACTGGGTCCAGGAAGAAACATTTCAAAGTGGGCTTTAAATTGGTAAGTGTAACCAAGCTACTGCTGCTTGTTAAGTAATCCATCCAACCCATGCAACAAGTTAAACTGAACCTGTTCTGCGCAAAAGATTAAATACAACATAGATGCATTTAAACCATAAAGCCTAATGAAGGGTCTGAGGATATCTGGGGAGATCCCAGCCCTACCATAATCCTTTACATGTTATCCTAGCTTCTGAGGCTCTTGTAGAGAGAGGGGATAATAGAGGTTCCTCAACAAAAACCAGCATTCAAGGAATGTCAATAGATAGAGCTTGTAGAATTAGCTAGCAACTGGGCTACATGCCACCGTTTTTTGCAGCCTTTCATAGTCCGTGTTTTTGCAAGATCCTTCCAGCAATACCAGAAATGAGAGAACAAACAACTGTACATGTGTGTGTGTACAGGGAAGGGGAGAGAGAATGGGTGTGTTAAAAATGCAGTAGATGGACAGTTAGATCTGGCAGTTGGATGTGATCAACTCAACACATAGATAGAATAGATCTGTGACCTTGGAAAAGTCAGTTAATCTCACTGTGCCTCAGTTTCTTCATCTATAACATGGGGATAGAGTAGACATGGAATTCAAAACCAAGGAGGAAGTGAAGCTGACAAATCATGAGATGCCCAAACAACTTTATTTTGACTTCTTTATTATCACCATGCCATATCTTGAGGTCCTTACTTAGGCTGACGTTCATTACCGACAGTGGGTGTTCCCCTGGCTAAGGACTCAGTAAGAAGGGAGAGCACTTCAGAGTTTGGCCCAAAATTCACTGGTTGTAAGAGTGCCTCCACGAACTTCACCCTTTCTTCTGCCAAGGTAATTGAAAAACAACGCTTCTCTTCCTTCTCCTGTTAAAGGGGTGACTCCAGCAAGATTCCTGGGGACAAGTTTAACACGGTCTTGTGTGACTGAGCTGTATTCTCACTCCCCAAACATTAGACTGCCACCACAGCTCACCTACTGCCAGGACAGAAATTCGCCTCGCACCTCACCTCCATTGCTCTTAACGACACCATCTTGTATCTTCTATAGCCGGAGTCCCTTGGGCTGCTCCTGTATGTGGGCTTTGATTGCCTCTCTCCTTTTCTTTTCTCCCCAGTGCAATGCTACAGGTGGGAATTGTTTCTACAAGGCCTACTCATCTGGGGTAGACACCATTCAAGAGTGGTACAGGTTTCACTATATGAATATCATGTCCCAGCTACCCGTTATAATCAACATTTCTTCTCATGAAGAGCATATACAAAACTTGGTCTACTCTTGCCAGTATGACGGGGAGCCCTGCAGAAAGAGGTAAATACCTGCCAAGGGGGTAATTGTGGGTTAGCAAAGGACAAAGGGATCTGTTCTCATCCACCTTGGAATTATGCCAGAGCTTGCAAGGAGAAAGCTGAGTGGAGGAAGTTCAGCACCTCTCATTATGGGCAGTTGGACTAAATGTGAGAGCCCTTGTTAGAGGTCAAACTAAAGAGGACGGTTTCCTCTCCTCTCCCCTCACCAACCCCACGAGAAACAGTAGCTGCTTGTTCTCTTTGAAGTTGATTTAATGCCTTACTGACACTTCTGCCTGGCATACCTGTTGGAATTAACTAGAGGAATCAGCTGCTTTGATGCATGTGTGATCAGCCAGCTCCTATCATGAGTAAGAACCTCACTAGGGAGGAAGGATATGGAGGCTGATTTGACTAGAGATGTTTCACATAATTAAAATAAAAGGTGTAATCTTTTCTCAGGATGATAATTGGTCTATTGGTTAGAGCAGTGGACTGTCTCATAGTTTAACTGGTCTAGTGGCTGGAGCACAGGGTTGGGAGCCAGTTCCTGGCTTCTATTCCCAACTTGTCCACCACCTTGCTATGTGATCTTTGGGCAAGTCACTTAACTTCTCTGTACCTCCATTTATTAGTGGGGATACCAATACACACCTGCCTCGCAGAGGGGTTTTTGAGGCTAGGGGAGAGAATGGCTAATAGACACTGGTAAGCAGTGGGAGTTGCCTCTTTGCTCTAATAATGCACGGATCTTTGGGACAGATCTTCAGATGGAGCAAACTGATACAGCTTGACTTGAACGGAGCTATGACAGTTCACCCCAGCTGAGCATCTGACCCTCCGGGTATAGTCCAGGGTTGGCTTTACTGATAATTCATAACAACCAAAATATCAACCTTGGCTTGAGTTTTCTCCCAAGTTTGGCTCATCCTGGAGTTTTCCTGGCAGAACCTTCTCTGTCATAGTTCAGAGTTTCTTCCGCCCCTGGCAAAGGCTCCTAACCCCCTTGATCAACCCAGCAGGAGCTAGTGGAATTCCACTGTACCTTCATGCATGGCTAAGGGATAGGATACCTCAACAGAAGAGCCCTGTGCAAGGGCCTCTCGTCTGCCACCCTGTAGCAAGAGCTGCAGAAATGGCACATGTTGTTGCTGTTATTAAATATTGGAAATTCATCTTTTTGATTGGGACCTGCTTTGTGTGCATACTGGGGGACTCCGATTTACCAATATGTCCCCACCCCCACCCCTTGGAATAGGACAGTTCTCAGATGAATAGTTATTTGTACTGCAGTTGCTGAACAGACCACTGGAGTGGCAAATCCCAGAGCATGGAAAGTACCAACTCTCTGGTCGGAGCTAGGGAAACAAATCCCCTACCAGTCAGCTGCAAACAAGCACCTGAAACAAACGAGCCCCAACTCTTAGGGTAAAGTATTTATCCAGGTTTATTTCTGTAGGGCAACGAACAGCTTTGAACAAAGGCCTCTGTGGCACTGGCTGTTGTCTAGTAATAATACTTTGTGCTTTACATATAGTACCATCCATTGCAAGGCTCTCAAAGTGCTTTCCAAAGGTGGGAAGGGACTATTGTCCCTGCTTTACAGAGGGGGAAAGTGAGCACAGAGAGGTGAACTGACTTGGCCAAGATCACCTTGCAAGGTGATGGCTGTCATGAAAAGAACCGCAGTCTCCTGAATGTCAGTTCTGGGGTGTTACCAGCAGCCCGCACTGCCTCCCTGAGAGACAGACGTCTGAACTGCAAACAGACAGCTCCTTATGAATGATCTAACCTAACTAAACTTCTCCAGTGGCCAGGGGAGTATGAGGATAATTGCCACAACATCAGGTGTGCCGATCGTTGCTCCGTTGGCTTTGCTCTGGAGAGTCCTGCCCTTCGGGGGGGAGGGATAACTCAATGGTGTGAGCATTGGCCTGCTAAACCCAGGATTGTGAGTTAGAGGGGGCCATTTAGGAATCGGGGGCAAAAATTGGGGATGGGTCCTGCTTTGAGCAGGGGCGTGGACTAGATGACCTCCTGAGGTCCCTTCCAACCCTGATAGTCTATGATTCTATGATTCAGAAGCTGACACTTCTGCCACACCACCAAACCCGCTCTTGTGTAGTTACACATACAGGGCAGCCTACTGTAACTGAATGAGACCAAATTGAGGAGGATATTGGTTATTGGAAACCCACTCACCAGCTCCCCGTTGACAAAGGGATGCCTCAGCAGAAGGCCTTCCACCCTTCATCCGCAGCGTGGGGTGTGCTTCGCCTGCTGGGATCATCTGGATGTATTTCCCCGAAGCAATTCCCTGCTAGGGCGTTAATTAGGGCACCTTGGTTGCTCTTGTCCTTTGCCTGTGGCACACAGTTTACTTAGACCAAGACATTTGAGTCCTCAGGAGACTACAGTCATTTGGCTCAGTACAGGGCTATCTGAGTGAAATGTAATGGCCTGTGATAGACAGGAGGTCAGACTGCAGGAGCTAATCGTCCGTTCCTGCCATAAACTCTGTGACGCTGAAGGAGCTATGCAGGGTTATCACCATGCCCTTTGCAGCTCATTGCAGTCTCTATAATTAAAGTGCTGCTGAACTGGCTGTTCCCTTTGCATAGCCAAAGCTATAGATGCCAGCATATGCTTGGGTCCAGTTGTGTCCTAACAATAAAACATATTAAATGCTCCTACAAGAAAACCCAGCAAGGAAATGTTTGCCTACGTGCTGTCAGAGAAAGTCTTGTGTACCCAATAAATCACTGGAGGTCTCAAGGGCTAAATTCAGTCTTGGAGTTAATACATTGACCTGAATTAGGTCCCAGGCAATGAGAGAGATGAAATTAACAGAGGCAGTCCACCTCCAACTTCTTTGTGTATATGAAAAATATGTCTTGTAAAGTTACAGGGTGTGAGATCTGAGTCTGACTGGCACTGGTGTTCAAGGCATTGTGTGGGGTCCCATCACCTGATGCACTATTACAGCACAAGAGAAATGAAGGAGGGAGGTTGGAGAAGCCAAATCCTTGCTTTAAATTTGAGCTAAAAATGCCTAACCTGCACTCTGGACATTGGAGACAGTGGTTACAGCAGGAAAAAGGCAGTCAGAACTCCTGGTTCTACTCCCGCCTTTAACGCTCACTTGCTATTCCGTTAATCACTCCATGCCTTGGTTTTCCTGTCTGTATAATGGAGATAATGCTTTCCCAGGTTTGTGAAGATCCTCAGATGGCAAGCATTATATAAGTACAAATATATTTGATTAGTTGTTATTAGTGTAAACAACACTGAGCTAGTTAAGCATAAGATGGGGATTGACGTGTGCCTGTTACTTGGTAGCTATCTGTTGGCTAGCCGCTAATTAGTTTATTGTTTTGTTTTTTTGTTGTATGAAAGTATCAGAGGAAGAGTGTGTTAGGAGACTGTAGCTCTTCTTAGATTGTAAACTCTTTGGGGCAGGGCCTTTCTTTTCATACTATGTTTGTGCAATCTCTGGCACAATGGGATCCCGCTGCCACATTACAATACTAACGTGGCGGGGAGGTTCATCCATAACTAATCATATTTGAACTCTTTTGTTCCAGCGACTACATTCACTTTCACCACCAGGTCTATGGAAGCTGCTACACTTTCAACAGCAAGGGGACAGACGTCTTCTGGAAAGCAACAAAACCTGGAATTTCCTATGGTATGTTATTTGGCCAGGGCCAGGAGAAGGAGACAAAGCAAATACCACAACACACATCCTGTTTGTAAACACCTCTAACGATGCTCGCCCCATAGTACATTACCTTCCAACACTGACAGACACACTGGGGATGTAAGAGATGACATCACTTCCTAGGACTTGCCCTACTGATTTGCAGTTTAAAGAGATGTTTTTCCTTTCCTTGTTTCTCCAGGACTGTCCCTGATCCTGAAAGTGGAGCAGAACGATCGCCTCCCGCTGTTGTCTACAGTGGCAGGCGTGCAAGTGATGATCCACAACCACAATCAGACGCCGTTCCTCGAGCACGAGTGGTTCGACATCAGACCGGGGATCGCAACTAGCATTGGAATCAGACAGGTGGGCGGGCCGGGTTCAGCGTCACCATTTCTCCTCCATGCGGTTTCCTTTTCGGCTGGTGCTGGGTGGGCCCGAGGGGAAGGACGGCCTTTCGGTTGGAGCATAGGACCGAGTGCTAGGACTCCTGGGTTCTAGGCCTGACTCTTCCATTCATGTTTGTTAGGTGTTTTGAGAGTGTCAGGTGGAAGTTACTATGGGAAGGGCAAAGTATCAGTTTTGTAGCCAAACCTTCTGAATCAGGGTATGCGGCCATTTGCTTCCCTTTGGCAGTTCAGCCTGTGGGATGGGAGGGTCCCCCACTTGATGACATAATAAACGAGAGCCATATTAGAAATGCACATCACTGACACAAAATGTGCTAGAGGGGATGGGAAGAAGAAACCCTTTTCATCCCCCCCTCGGCTGTGATGTCCTGTCAGTGAAGCTGGGGCTGCCTCTGCTTTCCCTGCTGCGTCTCAGACCGAGATCGAGCTATGAGTTGTCTCTGAGCCCGCAGCCGCTGGTAACCCACGGCAAAACGGCAAGGCTGAGAAGTGTGATAACCCATGATGTGCGCTGGCCCAGCAGAGAAAAGGAATCCCGCCACCTGGCCTCAGCGTGTAAGAGGGTCGCTCCCCACCTTCACCTTGAATGGCAGTCGTGTCTCACCTACATCTCCGGTCTTATGCACTCCTCCTTCTCCCCTCTCATGCCCTCTGCTCCACCCAGTCCTTTCTCCTTGCTGCTCCCTTTGTCTTCTGCCCTTAGCTTCACACCTGCACTTGGAACACCCCTCTGCTCTCCTTCTTCAAACTCACTCCTCCCTGGAATCCCCGGTCTACTGATCACCGATCCCTCCACGCCCGGGGTAGTCAATAGGCGGACTGCGGCCCAAATCCGGATCACCAAATGCTTTTGAATGGACAGTGGAATCTTTTTATTGACTTCTTTATTATTATGTATCGGTTTTGTAGTATTTTCTCTGGAGTCTGGACCTTGACCAAGAAATTTGGACCTTGACGACAAATAATTGCTTACCCCTGCTCCACGCCCTGCTTTACCTGAACGCTTGCTTTGCTTTCTGTCTTGTGTATGTTAGGTTTGAAGCTCATCAGGGCAGGGACCGGGAGTTATTCCGCACTATTCTGTGCAAAGTGGCAGCTGCATTTGCTGCTCCGTATTAACGCTCCATAATTGTATACGCCTCTTTTCTGTGTCCACAGGACGAGGTGCAACGCTTGGGTGGGAATTATGGAAAATGCACGGTTGATGGAGAAGATGTGGATGTAAAACTCCTGTACAACAGTTCCTACACACTGCAGGTACTGTCCGAGCTGATGGTCGGACTTGTAGCACCATTCAAACCTTGCTTGACAAAGCAATGAGTGAGAGGCTGGCAGTGCAGTAGGTTGCACACCTTGGGACATGACAATTTCCAGAAGTAGCTTGCACACTGTGGGACATGACAACTTCTTTTATCGAGCGGTGGAGGTGGTACCCAGGACACTGGAGTTGTCACCTCCTGGCAGCACTGCACTGGAGGCCGGATACTGAGCTAGATGGACTGCTGGTCTGTTCCACTGTGGCTATTCTTGTGCCCTCAAATAGGCTGCGTGGTTATGATGTTTGTTAAACCCCCATCCGTTGGAAGTCTGCAATATTTGTTATGGGCCCTGCACATGTCTCAAGAGCACACCCACGGGGTGAATGTATTTGAAAGCCTTTCGGCCCATCCGGCCATGGTAATACGCTGGGTATTCGTGCAAGGCGAAGAGCTGCAGCTCTTCTCCAGCAATCGCACGCTGTTAGCAGGCAAAGTTTAGGACCCAAAGGACCTCAGACTTATCCAGGGTTCTGTTTTTTCAGGCTTGTTTGCATTCCTGCTTCCAGGACAAAATGGTTGAAAGATGCGGCTGTGGATACTATTACTACCCACTGCCTCCTGGCGCTGAATACTGTAACTACAACAAGCATCCTGCATGGGGTAAGGGCGCAAGGCATGCAATCTCAGGCCTGGCCTGGTAGGAAGAGCTCTTGCTAGAACTGGATTTTAAATATAGGGCTTCTCAGATTATGGCTGGACTACCACGTATGTGGACTGATGCTGCCTAGAATCAGCTGGTAATTGGCAGCCCAATGATATAATTCACCAGCCTTTTGTCACAAATTAAATTACAAATGGAGGTGGGGAAGAGTTTAGTTCTAGTCTGGGGCTTTACCTGACATTTGTCTATCTTTCAACAGGTTCTGGGGGGGAGGGGGTGGTCTCCTTCCCAAAGAGACTAAAGGACTCTATCCTGCCACCTATTCTTGTGCCGAATCCCTGTAGGGCCCAACGGCAGCTCCAGCTGTACATGGATGGCAGGCTGTTTAAGTATCCTAATGCCATTAAGCATCACCTTCCCCAGAGATTAGCAGCGCAAAACAAAAAAGTACAAAGCCAAACCTCAACCAAGCTGTTTTACCAAGTAATAAGGGTTGTCTATGACAGTTTCCATTCATAGAAGGACAATCAGGCTCTTTCTCCTTTTTCTGGTTGATGTCTGTCCAAGTAACTCGTGCAGTCATCTTCAAATTAAAGTCTAAGCCCTCAGTGGAGGGAGACCCTGGCACTCAGGCAGGAAATTAACCGAGCCATCTGCAGCCGTTCGTAAATGGGGGTAGGACAGAGCAGCGCACTCTCCCTCCTTGCCGAGAGAATGTGGGGTGCCAGACCATCCTGGAGTTGGGACAGCACATTTCCTGGAGGAGCTGTCTGAGTCTGTTCCTTCCCATCTCCTCCTCCAGGCCACTGCTTCTATCAGCTGTACGACAGGCTGGCCGATCACCATCTCAGCTGCTTCGCCAAGTGTCCCAAACCCTGCTGGTGAGTCACTGCTGCAGGGGCCAAACTTGCAAGGGGGGGAAGGATTCTGATGAGGGTGTAGCTAGCTCAGCTTAGAGGCATGTAGAAGCCGTGGCTTGTCCTGTGTACTCTGTGCTATCTCTAGAATCAGAGACTGTCACTCATGATCTGAGCCAAGTCCAGGCCTGTATCTCCTGTCAAGTGAGGGCCCCCAGCACTTACTGGCATCAGCTGGAGTTGAGAGCACGCAGCACTGTGCAGGATCAAGCCTTAGTGCAGTAAGAGACAGGGGCCTGGCAAGCCTGCCATGAGAGATGCTGCCGATACTGCTGGGAAACACAAGTCCCTGCATTATGGTGTACATAAGCAAGCACTTGCTCATGTCCTGGGAATGTCAAGTGCAAGCCACCAAAACCGCATGTGGCGAAAGAGTTAACTGTGCTTGTACACCTTCACGTTTATATCGTAGTGACTGTAATTTCCCCTGTGCCTTCCCAGGGAGTCGTGGTACAAAATGTCTGCAGGGACCGCAAAATGGCCATCGACAAAGTCTGAGGTAGAGTACAGAGTGAATATGGATACACCGTGTTTGGAAATGTTTGCCATATTTACTATGTAGGTTGTTAGAGTCAAGGATATAAGTGGGTTCTGCAGATCCTTGCATCAGGACCTGGGAGATATTGAGAGCTCTGGTGGAAGGGCAAGACAAAAAGTTGGGATTGCAATAATCCAAAATGGCCAATGTGTTTGGGTAGATTGTCTTGTAGTTAGAGAACTCTACTGGGGCTCAAGAGGTCTAGATTCAATTCCAGTTCCGCTACAGACTCCTTGTGTGATCTTGGACACATCACTAAACCTCACTGTGCCTCAGGGCCCTATAAAATGGGGTTAATGATAGTCTAACTCACAGGGGTATTGTGGTGGTAAATTCATTACTGTTTGTGGGATGCTCAGATTTTGTGATGTGTATAGATGGCGTCTTCCTATTTCTCATGATCTAACGTCAACCGGCCATTAGAGACATATCTCCTGGTGATAAGTGTATGTGAAATAGAGGCATATGTAGGTACAAATGCATTACACAATAGTTGATATACATGTGTTTTCGAAAGACTCAATTAGTTGAATTGTTGCTCTCTAAGAACGCTGTCCACACATATCTGAGATACTCCCATGTGACTATTTCCCTGTCCTTAGAGGGGGCAATGATCTGTGATACTCCTGTGCTGTTGGCTTGTTTTTAATGGTGATCACTATATTTAAATCCCATGCCTTCAAACGTCCTGCTAGATCTCTTTTGGGATCTAACAATAGTCATGTTATCAGAGGTGAAATCTGCCTTATGTTCAGTATGCCCCAAGAGGGAAGCGCAGTGGCTACCCCAACAAGGCAGAAGGAATATGGAAAATTACTGAACCTGAAGCATAAAAATGACAACGGTGGTTACCCGGTGCCTGTTCCAAGCAGCAACATGCCAGTAATATAGCAATACTGTGTTGCAGGACTGGATCCACCAGATTCTGAGTCGGCAGAAGGGATATAATTCTACCAACAACAGGTTAGTCACCAAGAGAAGGTATGGGAGCATGATTTTTTCACCCAGAGGTACCTGAACTATTTGTCCTCATGGAATTGTAGAAGTCAAAGATGGAAAAAGACCTATGAGGACATTCCTTCTCCCCCCTTCACTACCTTTCCTTGTGTTAAATGCGTCAGGTGGTGAAGTTTCCTTCACTTCCCTTCAGACAGTTCTACAGACTTACAGCATACAAAGGAAACAACTATGCCAATGTAGAGCAGACCTTGTCCCCAGAACCCGTGGGCTGCAGCCTGCCAGCCAGACCATTAGCACGACGACCTCAGTGATAGCGGGATTCACTCTGACATCTCAGTTACACAGACAAATGGTTTAGCAACAAAACATTGCATTGTCAGGCTTTCTGGACATGCTCCAAAGCCCACTAAAATTGATTGGAAAGACTCCCACTGATTTGACTGGGGTTTGAATCAGGCTTTTTATCCTCCTTTTGTTTAGCCATTTAAATCTGTTGCTAGACACCCTTTGGCCCAGTTTAAAGGCCTACTTGTAAGGTTTCTCTGTTTAAAAAAAAATCAGACTTGGAAGCAAAACATAGACTCAGTGGAATGCCATGTAGGGAACCTAGCTCTGATGTCCCCCATTCTGTATTGAAGGAGAGACATCGCCAAGGTGAATATCTTCTACCAGCAATTGAGCTACCAGTCTATGGATGAATCTCCGGTGTACACAGTAAGTTGTACTGGATCAGCTCATTGCTTTAGTCTTCATTCCTGACTCTCATAATGGCCAACATCTGATGCTTCTGAGGGAAGATGCAAACAGATGGGGAGAATTTCCTTCCTGAGCCTAACATGGGATCAGATTATGTCCTGAAGCATAGGGTTAAATAAGATAAATAAGATATTATCCAATACACAGTGCCACACTAACTTTGTCCCTTGCCAACATCTACCCTGAGATTAATCTTTATAGGGAAACTCTTGTTTAATAAGGTTTTTGCTACCAAGGAATTGGTATGACACAGAGCAGATGTTGCCATGCACTCAGGCTGGGGTGGAAAAATCTGTCACACCCTGCTGTGCCTTGTGCATGGACTTTCAGGATCCCGGCTGAAGGGTTTGCATTGAGGGCAGGCACAGGCATTGCAATAGGTTTAATTGTCTGGGGGAAAGAACCGTGCAGAGCGTTGGGTGTCACAACTCCCACTGCGTTTGGAAAAGTTTTGGAAAACATTAGGATTAAAAGCGAAGTGCTGCAGCGAACCAAGGTGATCAGTAATCAGGAGCGGAGTCTTCAACCTCCAGCTCACTGGTCTGAAGCTGACCTGGGTTGGCAGAGAGTGGAACCTCTTAGCGTCTGCTGGTGCTTCATCCCAGGTAACATGGGTTCGTGTTCTCCATCCAGCCCCACATCCGGGGACTCCCTCCAGAAAAAAAAATGACAGTGCAACTCGGGAAGCCTGCATCTCTGCTGACAGTGCTGTATTTGCCCTTTGGATATCATTCCCTGGGGTTGTTGATTTGGTACCTATGTGTTTGGCATGAACTGCACGAAGCAACTAAACTTCTAATTAAAGGAAAATCAAATAATCTCTTTCTCTCTCTTCCCCCCAAATTAAAGAAAACTCTCAGGAGCCAAGATTTAGAGCTAGAGAACACATGAAGTGCTGAGTTGTCCCACCCCTAGCTAATTCACCGGCTGGGGAAATGCAATAAGTTCATATTTCATGAACTGCACCATGTATCCTGTCAATATAACCATTCAATCCTTATATGTCCCGTTCACAGGTGAATCTTCTCTTGTCCAACATGGGAAGTCAGTGGAGTCTGTGGTTTGGGTCCTCAGTGTTGTCCGTGGTTGAAATGTTTGAGTTGCTCTTGGATATAACGGTCTTGTCTCTCATATTCTGCTATCGACGGTTCAAGGCAAAGAAGACGCTGGAGATGGCCCAACCCCTTGCCATCTCCAGCGTAAGTTTGACCCTAGAGAATTATAGAGCCGTACATGAGGACCTTGCTGCAGATTGGAATTCCACCCAGACTAGCCACAATGTTGGGGCCGTAGCCAAAACCAAGAATGGCAACCTATCTTTCCACTCGATTTGTAACAAGACCCCGACACCAGAACTGAACCCAGATGTTGTGCTTAATGGATTCTGGCATATCAAGGATCATAGTGTAGAGATGGACCTAAACAGCTAATCCTGTGTGTGCAGAACAGAGAGACATATGTAAAGATTATGGGATGTATTCCACAGACATAACTTTAGGAGCTAACAGACACACCACATGCAGTCGGCATTTCTGTCTGCTACTTCTCTGGTGGCATCTAGGTATCTGACCTGCACAATGGTCTCAGGAATTGTGCAATGCCCTGATGGAATTCAGAAGTGGTTTTCTCTGGACTATATTATAGTGTCCCTGGCAGTTGCCCAGTCCTCATAAAAGCCTATCATAACTTCTAGATTGAACTCTCCTGAGGAAACCAGATCTGACTGGACATCTCCTGGCTTCAGACAGGCCCATCAGCATTTCATAACTGTACTCAAGTTAAAAGTTAACCTACCCATAAATAAAACGTCTCCAGTCAGCATTTTACAAGTATATGCTCTATCAGTTAACACCAGTCTGGGAGAGCAAAGGATGGGATAACACGAGGCTGCTGTAATCCTAACCTCATTTCCAAAGCAGCGCTTCTCTTCTTAGTATACTGCTGTTTCACCGTGAGCATGATACACGGGAATCCCTGGTAGGGCCACAATTGTGCTGAACCTAGATCCTTTCATGCGGAGTTCAATTTTATTGAGAGGGGTTGGGACAAATGAGGGAATAACATTTTTTCTCATAACTGGTGTCTGAGTTGCTTAGAACTTTAAAACACACTGCATTTTTGCTGCAGCATGTTTATATTATCAAGAGATCTATACAATCTTAATGTTAATATTTGACAGTAATTTATGTGTCTATACAAAGGAATATAGAGACTTATTTTTAACGTTGATGTTTGGAAGACTATATTTCATTGAGCTCCAGTTGTTAGCCTTGATTTCTACTAAAAACGAGAATTAACAAGGAAATAATGAGTCTTGCACTGATGTGTTTTGTAACTTTTTAAATAAATAAAATGCTCTGGATTCAGACTGTGACCACCTTGTGCCTTCAATCAGTGTTTCATCTTCCCCTACCTCTGAAGTAAAACTGAAAACGCCTTGTAAATTTTCCTGGTTTCACTGACGCTTCTGTAAATGCATCTGTATCCTCCCCTGAAATGTTAGGGCCTGATCCAGGCACTTCGGACCACATTTGTAAATGTATTTAAGCCCCTATCTGCCTCTATCGGTAACTAGATACCATTTGAAAATCTTGGTGCTCACTCCCTGCAGCACCACTCCCCGGACCTACCCCAGAAAATGGCAGGATGTTATGTTTTTCCATCAACAAGGAGCATCCACAGAGAGAGCACAGTGTGCGCCTCTCCTCCACAGCTGGTGGCATTAGGGCCCTGTCAAGGCTGATTCCCCACTCTGGCACTTTGAGTGCAGAAGGTGGGGGCCCGTAAGGATTCTAAAACTCCCAAGGTGACAGCTTTTCTCTAACCTCGGATGGGTAGATGCTGCCAGCACCCAAGAATAAAGACCCCTTTGAGAACCCAGGAAGGCACTCTTGGGAATTCCTTCCTGTGAGGTACCCTCAAGCTCTTTCACCCCTTCTCTGGGGAAGAGCTGAGAAAGAAAACAAAGGAAATCAGCTGTTGCCACCAACTAATTAAACACGTGCACAAACCTCTTAGGACACAAACTCCGATCCTGTTCTTAAAAAAGGTAAATTTTATTAAAAACAAAAAGAAAGAAAATACATTTGAAAACTCAGGCTATTGCTAGATTTAAAAAACCCATTCACAAAAATTAAGCATCAAGAATCTTGAGGTCCAGCTTAAAGGTTACAAGCAAAACAAAAGCATTTGGGGTTAGCACAGAGGAGTCCACAAGCCATAAAGAAATAAAAAGAAATAAACAGAATCACGTCTTCCTAGACATTTCCTGATCTACTGACATATCTGGGGGTTTCAAGTGAGTAGTTTCTAGGTATGAGTCAGATGATTTTTCATACCTGGCCCCAAGCTTCTTAAAGCATAGTTTCAGCCCTGTCTCTGTTTCTCCGCGAGAACAACAGACACACAAAGGGGAAGATTTTTCCCAATTTTAAAAAGTTCTAGCCTTTCCATTGCCTCTTTTGGTCAGGTGCCCACTCCCTTCCTTTTACCTATGCAGGGAGACTTTTTAACCCTTTACAGGTAAAGTAAGTAGAGAACAACTACAAAGAGGGATTTTATAGCTAACTGGCTGGCTGGGTGTCCATAAAAGGGAGCTACCCCTCCCTTCATTTATCACAGGCCCAAAATGGCAGCTGCCCTCTGCAGCAGGGCAGAGGAATCCCTCGATTTGGAGGTGTCATGACAGTTCATAACAGATACACACTGTATATACCAGCCGTAGGTATCTTCCTCTTCCTTTAGTGGCACAGATGATGGTGTTAGCAATACCTGCAGGTCCCTTGCTCCAGGAGCAGGTCTAATGCACCAAAGGAAAATCTAAGCACAAAGACCTGACTGTCCTTCCTAATGACTGTGACCCACAGACCTTTCTAATCCTCAGATTGATGTCCACTGCAGCATACACAATGGCGCTTCTTAATACCAATGCTAGCACTGTGCAAACAGTGTCTGGTTAATCCTCCCGACACCCTGGAGAGGGCAGGGTAAAGTCATTATCTGTGTTTTACCGGTGGGGAAAGAGAGGCCGGGGGTTTAAGTGAATTGGCCGAGGCTATCCAGCAAATCAGTGTGAGATCTAGGCACAGAACCCCGGCTCCTCTCAGTCCAGTAGAGCACACCCCTCTCTCGGCTAACCAAACAGGTGGTGCATTTGGAAATCCCGCTCTATAGGGTCTGCTGAGTTTACTTGCCAGGTTGCCAAGGGCAGAGAGCACTGCAGAGGCAGCGTGCCGAGCTGGGCCTGGAGAGATGCGACTTGCACTGTTCGTGTGCAGCTGGCCCGCTGAGCCAGAGAAGGGTTGCTGTGAGAGGAGAGGAAGAAAGGAGACTCCTAAGCAGAGCTGCCCAATGCATCCAGAATCTGGCAAACTGCAGAGGATATTGGAATATGTGTCTGTATCGTGTGTCTGCTACCATTGCCCTGGCATTATATAGCATCACATGATACTCTTATGTACCCTACCCACTGTGGAAAACCCAGGCTGCTAAGCCCAGACTTTGATGGACCATGAGGCAGAGCAGATGCGACAGTCCTTGGGGAGCCACAGCCCGAGAGGCTCTGCAGTGAACAAGAAAGCCCTGGCTGTGACCTCAGCTTCTGTGATGGGATCCTGGGGCTTTGAAATAACTAAAGATGGCCCCAAGCCACCAGGTTCAGATCCAGTCAAGGGTGTTTGGATCCCAGCTGTTAGTTGGGAGGGCCACCTCTAATAATTAACTCGAGCACTGAAGAGCAGCGTGAGCCAGTGGCTCGGCTAGAACCTAGCAATAACTTGAATGGAGGACGGGGCATCGGGAGCTCCGGAGTTCTGACATTCCCTCACTGGGTGGCAAGTTGCTTAATCACGCTGTGTCATCATTTCCCTCAGTCTGTAAGAATGGGGCAAATGAACCTCTAGTTGCCTCACCGGGATGCTGGGAGGATTAATTAGTTACTGTTTGTACAGAACATTGACATATAAAATCTTGTGTCAATGCCAATATTATTTACAATAGATATGGAAGTACATTACTGTCCATTAATGTGAACTCCTAACCCTGTAGAGAGAGGCTTGGAAGGATTCAGGGTATTTTTTATTGGTAAATGTCGATTTCACGGTACACCCACAAGCCAACAAAAATATGTCTATTGATAATAATCAAAAGTTACAGCTAGGCAAAGTAAGACAAATGCTGCTTGAGAACTTCTTAGAGTTTGAATTAAGGATATTGACCTTGCACAGTTTAATATGTTGACAATTTGTGTTTTAAGGGTGAGACAGCTTTGCCTTTTTGAATCTCATCTGTTATCCTTGAAAAAAGAAAAGGAGGACTTGTGGCACCTTAGAGACTAACAAATTTATTTGAGCATAAGCTTTTGTGAGCTACAGCTCACTTTATCGCTGCTACTCTGAAACCTGTTATCCCTGAGTTACTGTCTCATCCGCAATTGTCTGCCTCCCTCCATCATTTCCCACAACTGAGAACATTTAAATAGGTAAAAGTTGAAGAAAAAAAGCTTAAAATGCAGAATTTTGCACAACTGTTGAAATTTAACATGATAAAATTTGGGCAAAATTATATAAAAATATTGAATTCTCCCAAGCCTATGTACAAGGGTTGTGTGGGAACAGTAGGTTCATGCACTGGCTTTTCCCGTCTGGGGTCCCTGATTTGGATCCTGGATTAGATTAGAAGTGAAAATTTGTTGAGTGGTTTGGTCCTAGTCCCAGTGTAAAAAATGACTGCAGAGTTTTACAAATATAATAGGCAGTAATCAGCAGTCTCTGCTCAAGGAGGAGCCAGGACTGCAATAGATAAATGCAGGTAAGGGTTGCAATGCCCTGTTTTCTGGCTCAATGCTGGAATAACAGGGAAGTTGCAAGTCAGGACAGAGACACATTAGCTTAACTCTTTGTTACATGTGTGTGTTCAAAACTGGAATAGCCAGGGGTGTTGCAGTTCAGAATGCAGGTGCCCTGGCAGAGCTGTATCTGAGTCTGAGTGGAGCAGTGTGTTGCAGATCAGGAGAGAGCTATATTGGCAGTGCTAAATTGGAGGATGTGGGAATGGTGGGGTTGCCGCAGGCAGACTTGAGGGTCATTGGCAGTGTGGTGTGAGTGGAGGCCCAGGACTGGAATAGGAGGCTGGTGGTGCAGGGATACATATGGGGCAGTGTGGTAGAATTTTGCTTGGCTCTGGGCGGTGCTGTAAAGGTGAGAATTTTGATATCGACTTTCGCAAGCACCAAATTCACCCCACAGCCTTGAAGAGAATTTTAAAAAAATGTTTTAAAAACAGTGTAAACCCAAGGGTGGGTGAATGTTTGCATCACCTGTATGCCATCCAAAGAACAGCCCACAGCAGCCGTCTATCAGGTGCGACCTACTGTAGGACTAAGCAGCTGCCACTTCATTACAGAATGTTCTCTTAATCAACTGTAGTTGAGAAATCAGTCATGTTTACACGCCTCTGATATCATCATCAGACCATCCGCCCCACGCGGAGTTCCTTTGTCCATTACATGTCAGCTGGAAACAGGCTATGTGATAAATAGTGAATTTCAAGCACAGGGGGCTGTTCACCGAGTTCTCCTGAAGCATCAGGTGTTTGGCTCCTCTTGGGGTATGTCTACACTGCACACTAAGCCTGGGCTCCGATTCAGATCTGAGCCTGAACCCACCTTCTGTCCACACACAACTCTGTCCAGTTCGAGTCAGCAAGTGTAACGCTGACAGACCTCAGTGGGCAGAATCAAATCTGGGACCTCTGGTGCGAAATGCATGAGCCTCTCCCACATAAGCTAAAAGCCACATGGCCCTTAGCTAAGTCTGTAGCAGGCTCATTCATCTCTAAGGGGTCTCGGTGCCACTAGAGGGGACAGGACACCACACCCAGAAGGTGTGTGGGTTACACAAGCACTTGGGAGCCAGGTTCTAGAGCCCTGCTGTGGGGGGATTGGTCAGAGCCCAAGTCTCCCTGTGACTTGGGTCCAAGCCCTGTCATTTTGCAGTGTGCACTCAGGGCAAGCCACAGCCCCAAGTCAGAACGTCTTCACAGTGCACTATGGACCCATTAGCGTACCTGTGGGACTTGGGTCCAGCAAATGTAAGCCCAGGTTTACAATTCATGTGGACGTTCTGTCACCTCCAGCCAGGGAGCGAGGGGTACTAACCCTGTCTGTTTTCCCCGCGCAGGCTGTGGCAGGGCTGTGCGGAAGGGCCAGGGTCAGGAAGGGGCTCTGTCTGGCGGCGGGGGGGGTCAATACTCTTGGGGGGGGGTCACCTTCTGTTCCCTGCTCGCAGAGTCTCTGCCAATGTCTCCAGCAGAGGAGAATCACTGCTGATGGTGGCTGGCGCAGCTGCAGCAGTTGGGGGAGCAAGGCAGGCAGGGAGCCTGGCCCTGGCAGCCAAGACCACCTGCACAGAGCCCCGTCCACTTCCCCTGCCAGACAAAGCCCCCCTCCCCCGACTACAGCCTTTCAGCAAGGCCCCATGAGGCCTTTGTGCCCCCCGAAAGTTTGGAACCCTCTGCACGAGAGGTACATTGATTGAGTAAATCATGGGGCCGATTCTGCATTACTACATTGTCCAATTTTACAAACTTTCTATCACGGGAGGGGAAGGGAATAATAAACCTGGCTTTCATCATGATAATATTTTTAATCTGTTGAAATACAGGATAAAAGGCGTCCCGGGCTGATTTGGTAACACGGGACTGTTGGCAACCCTACCTCCAACATGAGCCTGTGAAACTGGGTGTGCTGAGTCAGGACCTGATGCAGCACCCTGGCACTCCCATCCCCACCACGATACACTAATTGGGACCAGGGCGAAAGACAGAGGGTGCCAATTAACTGAGTGGGGATCATAGCTGCCAACTTTCAAGTGGTAAATAAGCATCCTGACTTTCAGAATAAGCCAAAAAAGCTAATCCCATTTTAAAACAAGGCCAAAACAAGCCAATCCCTAAGAACCCCAACACTCTATGTGACTAGATCCCCCCAGCGTGCAGTCTGGGACTGTGGTGGGCCCGCTGTGCACCCCTGACTCTCTCCCCGCCTTGTTCCCCCTTGCTGGGAGCCAATCAAAAAAAAGAAGCAGCAAGCTACGAGCCAAACAAGAAACAAGCTGCAAACCAAAAACTAGCCAATAAGCAACTCACAAGTCAATGAAGCCAAAAACAAGCCCAATTTCTTCGTTTTTTTCACGGGTTTGGCATGTCTGGTGGGGATACAGCTGAGGGGCTAAGTGGGTGGAAGTAACCCCGGCAGCTGGGACTATATAAGCAGACAGAAAGGCAGTGGGAGGGAGGGCAGTGGGAGCCTGAGGAAGGCAGGAATAGACGGAACAGAGGGCTGCTAGTACTGTACCCTTCCCCTGAACAAGAGGGGAAGCTGGCTAGTAACTTAACTAGTGTGTAAACCACACTCCAGGCTGAGGCCTGTTGAAGGCAGGGGAGAGTGTCTCAAAGCACAGTGGTGGTTAAGAGCCCCTGGGATTGTGGGTGGTGTTACTAAGGCTGGAAAAGACTCAGGGGCCCACCCCGTGACACCTGTTCCATCACCCTTAGCCATGGAGTGGGTGGCGGGAGGGGATAGATGGTCTCCTGCTGCCTGGATGGCGGGAGCCATCCCCTCTGACCTGACAGGACACACTCACTGCTTAGAGTTACCAGGACCGGGGAGCCAATGCTGCCGATGTGCCGCTAAGAGTCTGGACCGCTGGTGAAAGGGGGCAAAGAAGGAAGAAAGTGAATGGCTGGCGGAGAGAGGCAGGTGTGAGGGAGTGGAAATAGGAGGCAGGTTATTGCCTTCCTGCCCGTATGGGAATGGCTGGGAGGGAAACACATTTTTAATGCTGCCCCAAGACAACAGAAGGGATTAGAGCGTCGTTGCTCCTAACACAGGGGATCTCAAACTTCATTGCACCGGGACCCCCTTCTGACAACAAAAATTACTACATGACTCCAGGAGTGGGGACCGAAGCCTGAGTCCACCTGATTCCCACTGCTCCGGGTCGGGGAGCCAGAGCCAAAGCCTGAGCCCCACTGCCCTGGGCAGGGAAGGGGTCAAAGCTGAAGTCCAAGGGCTTCAGCCCTAGCCAGGGGGCCTGTAACCTGAGTCTCAGGCTTTGGCCCAGGGTGGTCAGGCCCAAGCTTCAGCCCTGAGCCCCAGTAAGTCTAAGCCAGCCCTGACAACCCCGTTAAAATGGGGTTGCAATCCACAGTTTGAGAACCGCTGTACCTAACACCACGTCTGCATGCTGCACTTTGCTTCTGCCTTTCAGTCACAGAGGCAAGGTCATCCTAGGCCTCGCAGGTGCCAATGGCTAGCCCAGAACTCCTGAGGGAGCCAGCTGGGAATATTCCCAAGATGCCTCCTCCTCCCAGTGGAGCTGCGACGATTGATAGCAAGAAACATCCAATAAGTTACCCAATCACTGAAACTCCCTCTTGTCAGAGCCTTGGCAGCCCGGCCTCTTTTGTTCCCTGAGGTGCTGTCAAACCCACGCACGTTGCTTCAAAGGGCTGGTGGCCCAGGGCTGCTCCCTGTGAAGTTTATCTTCAGTAGAGGCTACATTAATTGCATTAAACAGTCATTAGGGATCTCCTTAAACCTCACTGGCTTGGAATCCAGAGCACCGCTGGAGCACGGGGGGGCCTCTTTCCCCTTCAGGAGTCATCTGTCATGTCTCCCATTGTAATAGGAAAGTTCATTCCTTTAATCACTGGATTCCTAAGTGAAGCTCTTTCACATCCAAAATGGCCCATGTGGGCTAAAGACCTACAGAAGAAAAGCATGTGATTGCACAACTTCCAAGCCTTAAGTCCTGACTGGCTCGAGGCTGAATGTAGGTGATTAAGCACTATGGAGCAAGAGTCCCTGAAGCAAACCGGGTTCATCTTCTCTTGTCAATTACAGTGACCAGCTATAGTAACCGTAGTTGGGCAGGAGCCTTCGACTGACGTCTCATCTGAAAAGCTGCCACCGCCCAGAGCACAGATCCCCCTAGCAGCATGCTTCAGGAGTAGACGCAATAATGAGTCAGGGGGGTGGAGAGGGAGGATCTGACTGTTGACATAACAGCATAAGGACTGGAGCGCCCAGGCCACAAATACTGTATTGTTCACAAGTGTGGTCTTTGGTGAAATTCCCTCTAAGCACATGTTCCAATAATAATAACAGCCATCCTAATCAGTACTTAACCAGCACATTGCGTCATCAAAGCATTCATACTGCATCTTCACAATGTCCCTGGCAGAAACGGTAGTAAAGATTCTCCTCCTCCTTTTGCAGAGGTGGAAACTGACCTGCCTAGAGCCACCCACAGCAACTCAGAGCTGGGATCAGATCTCAGACTTCTGAGCTGGACACTAGGCAGTACTGCCTCTCATTATTGCTGAAGGTTATGGGTAATCACACAGGGTAGGCCCTACTGTAATTACCTTGTAACCTGCACTTTAGATTAGGAGACAGAAATGACCATACATTGACCCTGCAGGTACGCTGCATGTTTAGTGACTATGCTTTGCATTTCTACACCACCTTCCATCTCAGTCTTAAAGTGGTTTACAAAAACAAATGAAGTAAACCTCACCACCACCTCTCTCTGCTGCAGAGATTATTGTTTTTCTGATGGAAACAAGAGGTGATATGGCTTGCAAAGGACATATAGCTCTGTAAAAGGCAAGCAGCATGAGAGTATACAGAGGATGGCTTGACACCAAGATAATGGGCACGGTAGATATGATAGCCAGAAACGTGTCTAGTATATATCAGGAGTACACCACATGGCCCAATCAATATCTCAGCTCCAAACACCCAGAACTTCAGCAGTGTTCATAATCCAGATGTGTATCTGAATGCAGCGACTAGGACCCAGTCTATCCTTATCGGGGTTTTCCCGTGTTTCCAAATCTTAGTTATAGCTGGTCACTGTAATTGTCTAGAGAAGATGAACCCATTTGCTTAAGGGACTCTTGCACCATAGTGCTTGATTACCTGCATTCACCCTCCAGCCAGTCAGGACTTTACAGCTTGGAATTTGTGTCCTTGTGGGTGCTTTTTCTTTAGGTCTCAAGCCCACAAAGGATAATGATTGCATCAGATAAATACATGGCAAGTTGCTCATTTTCCATTGTCATTTATTTACCTTCCAGACTGTGGTCACCAGTGAGACAAAATGGAAGAAAAGGCAGGTGGAAGCAACCCTATCCTCAGCCTATGTATAATCATTGTCCCACTATCCCCTCAAAACCAAAGTCACTGGTAGTGTGACCTGTCATGGGGGAGAGAGAGGGATATCCATTTGATGCAGGAGTTAAAAGCCTACATGGCCTTTTCTTTAGAAGGAATTTGTGCCTTTATGCAATTCTGCTAAAGCAACAGATGGAGTGTAGGAAAGACCCATTAGAAATAGTCCTGGAGAAATGGAGAGGTCCAATAGCCAGGATCTAGATAGCCCCAAACTTCACACCTCAGGCCTCCCTCCACTTTTGAGACACTGACTGAGATTTAAGGTCAGAAAAGAGTAGGACGTATATATGGAGTAGGATGGAGCAGGCTGTTATTATGGGGGAATTGTTTATGTTTCTGCATGTGTATCTAATAAACTGCTACATTGCAAGTGTCTCTTGGTTGCTTTGGTGCTGCTTAAATGCCGCATTTGTTTCTTGCAGTGTTGTTGTAACTGTGTTGGTCTCTGTATACGAGAGAGACAAGATAGGTGAGGTAATGTCTTGATTGGACCAACTTGGTTTGGAGGAAGGGATAAGCTTTCAAGCTGAGGTCTGGAGGAACCAGGAAGTCCAAGCTAAATATGAGGCGGGGCAGATTGCTAAACAGAAGGGCCTCACACATGGAGTAAAATTTAATGGATGAAATTTAATAGTGAGAAGTGTAAGGTTATGCATTTAGGGATTAATAACAAGAATTTTAGTTATAAGCTGGGAACGCATCAATTAGAGGTAACGGAGGAGGAGAAGGACCTTGGAGTATTGGTTGATCATAGGATGACTATGAGCCGCCAATGTGATATGGCCGTGAAAAAAGCTAATGTGGTCTTGGGATGCATCAGGCGAGGTATTTCCAGTAGAGATAAGGAGATTTTAGTGCCATTACACAAGGCACTGGTGAGACCTCACTGTGTGCAGTTCTGGTCTCCCATGTTTATGAAGGATGAATTCAAACTGGAACAGGTACAGAGAAGGGCTACTAGGATGATCCGAGGAATGGAAAACCTGTCTTATGAAAGGAGACTCAAGGAGCTTGGCTTGTTTAGCCTAACTAAAAGAAGGTTGAGGGGAGATATGATTGCTCTCTATAAATATATCAGAGGGATAAATACCAGAGAGGGAAAGGAATTATTTAAGCTCAGTACCAATGTGGACACAAGAACAAATGGATATAAACTGGTCATTGGGAAGTTTAGACTTGAAATTAGATGAAGGTTTCTAACTGTCAGAGGAGTGAAGTTTTGGAATAGCCTTCCAAGGGAAGCAGTGGGGGCAACAGACCCATCTGGCTTTAAGATTAAACTCGATAAGTTTATGGAGGAGATGGTATGATGGGATAACATGATTTTGGTAATTAATTGATCTTTAAATATTCATGGTAAATAGGCCCAATGGCCTGTGATGGGATGTTAGATGGGGTGAGATCTGAGTTACTACAGAAACTGGGTATCTGGCTGGTGAATCTTGCCCATATGCTCAGGGTTTAGCTGATCGCCATATTTGGGGTCGGGAAGGAATTTTCCTCCAGGGCAGATTGGAAGAGGCCCTGGAGGTTTTTTGCCTTCTTCTGTAGCATGGGGCACGGGTCACTTGCTGGAGGATTCTCTGCTCCTTGAAGTCTTTAAACCACGATTTGAGGACTTCAATAGCTCAGACATAGGTGAGAGGTTTATCGCAGGAGTGGGTGGGTGAGATTCTGTGGCCTGCATTGTGCAGGAGGTCGGACTAGATGATCATAATGGTCCCTTCTGACCTTAGTATCTATGTATCTATGAATCTATCTATGAGTAGGAGACCACTTAAAATGAAAATGACCCCTTATGATTAACAATCTCTTTCATCTCGTATTTAGGCTGGACACTCTGGTGACTTTCTCCAGACCTGAGGAAAAGCTCTGCCAAACTTAAAAAAGTGTCCCTTCTGCCAACAGAAGTTGGTCCGCTCACTGATATTGCCTCACCCACCTTGTCTCTCTCACCCTTGTTTCTGTCATTACACCAGATAAGAGAAAATGGTACTGAATAGTTCAGCAATAGCCCAGGTCAGGAGGGACATAGAGTTGTTACCCATTTGTTGCCTGTTTGGTAACCTACATTAAATGAGCTTCTGGTCTTTGTCCAGTCGTTGATGTTATTGCAACAGCACTGAGTAGTCTCAACCGTGGACCAGGACCACATTGTGCTAGACACTGTACAAACGCAAAGCAAACGGACAGTCCCCAGAAAGCGTATAGTCTCAGTTCCCAGTAGACTATCTATCTATCTATCTATCTATCTATCTATCTATCTATCTATCTATCTATCTATCTATCTATCTATCTAATCTTTTGATGTACACTCATCTTTCCCAGCTGCAACGGGGGATCACAGTTGCAGAGACAAAAGAAGAAAACATTCAGGGTCATAGCTGTGGATAGGGACCTAGGAGCTCATGGTTCTCTCATGGAGTCTAGTGGTTCTCCAGTTCTGGTACTTTAGGCTGGTACTCTATCTCCTCTTCGCCTCGCCACGGAATCTGTCCTTTTTTATTTCATGATTGAGCATGTACAATTATTTCCACCACTAACCAAGGAGACTCTGGAACGGAAACAACCTTGAGGTGAAAGCCTGGCTCCACTGAAGTCAATGGCAAAACTCCCATTGACTTCAATGACGTGGCTAGGCTTTTCCTTAATCTGAATCAAACATGCCAGCTACCCAAAAAAGTTGGGAGCCCTGCATCTCCTTGGAGGAAAATTCATTTGCCCCCCCCCGACTTCCAGCCATAAACAAGTGCCTAATAAATCTCACGTTATAAAAACCCTCTCCAACTAAAATGCTCCATTTGTTTACAGAGGCCTAGACTGGAAAGAATGAGGAAACACGCCTGGTTTTCGAAACAAAAATTCTCATATTTTACTTCCAATTAATAGGTATCACTTGTATGTGAGACTTTTCCATTCCCCCTTATTTAAAAAATACATTTCTTCTGCCTTACGATATATTACATTTCAGCCTGTAAACACGGTTTATATACATCATTCTGACAATCCACTTTAATTTGTCATGGTGCCTATACCTGTATAGTCCACACATAACCCTTTTTATAGCGATGAAATAATATTACAGGTAAAAAAATAGTCATGAAAGCCATGCCGTACAGGAAGAGTTCTGCTCTCCTAGCGTTGCGACACACAGTAGGCATGAGCTACAAAACTCTTCAAGGGGGCGAGGGCCAGGTTCTGTTTTCAGATCTGCATGCACAGCTCCCATAGTATAATTATGATAATAGTACATAGGGCTTTTCACCCAAGAGTCTCAAGGCACTTAACACACGAGGCACACACAGAAGTGAAGTGATTTGCCATAGGCCACGCAGCAGGCCAGGAACAGAATCCAGGTCTGTTAAATCCGAGTCTGGGTCTCTAGCCATTGAGCCACACAGCCACTAAAAGGCATGGGAAGCTGCATGTGGGTGGCGGTCAGCCTACAGTGTATTAGAGTGTGTGGGGGCGATGGAAAACCAGCCATGCAAAGTAGTGCAACGGGCCGTTGGTGCTGTGCCATTCTTAGCCAAGTGGAGCTGACTAAACTCACTTCATTTGCAAATCTGGTTCAGCAGCATAAGACATCAGCGTCTTTGGCAGTGTGCTGGCCCAGGAACGTTCAAGCTCAGTTGGAAAAGTTGTGGTTTTTTCCAGTGAGTCCCCTGCATGCTGAAGTTTTTACTCCAGACAGGCCAGTACTGACAACCTGGATCCAGACACCGCACACACCCCTGAATATTCAGGTGTTTGAAACCAGATGCACAGCTGAATATTCCATCATGAACCCCTCTTTGGTTTCTCCTGCGCCCTGGGTTACCCCTCTATAACGGAAGGCAGAATATGCCCCAACAACATACTGCCTGTGGCATTCACAAATGTTTATCTTCTCATTTGGGTTTGGTACCGTGACAAATGAACCCCTTAGCCACACATGGCTACAACTTCTTTGCTGGTTGTACTTGTTACCACCTCTCTGATAACTTGGGTTGCTGGACAGAAACAGGTGGCAATTTTAGTCAAACCCTTATGGTTTTCATAGAGTCTAACACGAACTGTTCCCAAGGGGGAAGGGCTCAGAAGCTATATTCACTCCTACATCTGGCAGGAAGGAGCTCAGAGGATCTTCACACCCTATTCTCCAAGGGTAAGCCCCAAAATCCCTCTGTGCAGAAACCAAATACACAAGCAACACAGGTGAGACACTCTAGGTCCCCAAAACAGGCCCAACCTCAACAGAAAGTCATTTGTCGTGGCTTTAAACTCTTTGCGGCTGGGGTCTGCTGCTGCCTCGCAGCCGATATTCCATGTTTCTGAGGTGGTTGCCAGCCTGTGTCAACTTTGGGATGTTTTGACTTTTCTCCTTGATGAGTTATTCTGCATCCTTTGGGTTTCTAAACCAAAAAGGATAAAATCTGAGAATGAACCTATTCAAATACTAACCACAGCTCAGCAGGAATATCATCCCTGGAATGCGTCCCTCCCTAACGCAGAAAGTCACTTCTCTTCTTCCGGCATTTGCCCCAACTGACGTAAAGGACGCTGCTGCTGCCCTGGGCAAACCATTTTGCTGGTGTCTGTGTGAAAACGTCTCTCCGTTCCTGTCCCATGCTCCTGCTGTGTCAGCTTTGATATCCCAGTGGTGCAGCAAAAATCAGCTTTGCAGGGATTAACATATTCTGCAGAAAAGGTGCTTGGTTCCCCCTTTGCTACCCCTTATTTTTAGTGATGGGATGTGTGGCCCCCTACCTTTTAGTCATTAACAAACCGAAGGTCAAATCTTATTGACTTGAGCAGGCGTTTGGCCCGAGGGAGGCCCAGGGGCTGAGGGAGTGAACTGCAAAGAAGCAGGGATTTCTTTGCATAGTTGGTTCAGCCCTGTTTGGATACACTGGCTGGTTAGTCATGTCACCACGGGTCATTGGTCTGAGATGTGGATACAAAAGCAGCCACTGGAATAAACACTGCGTGGTGTTTGGACAGGGACCAGATGGCTGGGTCTTCCTCCAGTAGATGAGCCCAGCAGACCCATTCCGCCTTGGCAAACCGCTCCCCCTTCCCGCTCTCCCAGGGCTCTGGTAGCTCACAGCTGACTCTCCAGCCGAAGGCCTCGGAGGAGGAGGGGAGGGGCTATCTGCAGGAGTGGCTGAAGGGGAAGCTCCGCCGGTTGAGTTTCTCAGGGTCGTTCGAGGCCATGTGGGAGAACTCCCGGAAGATGTCGAGGTACGTCGCATCTCCTGCAGGGGAAGACAAGTTAATCCCGACATTATCCTTTGCACTTCTTCGATGCCTGGAAAAGGTGCTCAGCAGCTCTGAAAACCCAGCCCTATGCGCCCCCTCCCCAAAAAGGCACCCAGGATTAGCGGACACTTGGATGTTTTGGCCTGAGTGACTTGCTCCAAGCCACCCAGGAAAGTCCCTGACAGAGACGTGAATAGAGCCCAGGAGTCCTGGCTCCTAGCTAGCCCTGCACTGTTATTTAGCCACAAGGTCACCTTCTGACTTTGAACTCCTTGTACATAGGAACTGGTTTGTTTCTAAACTTTGATAGACCTACCCTTTATCACGACTCTTGCTTCTCACCCCGCTTTGGGATCATTCCCCCCCGCCCCCATCCATCTCTGACCATTGCTTTCTCGTTAAGTATCCAGGCACATGAGCCAGTAGAGGGCTGGGTTTGTTAAGGAGCCAACCTGGCAGCCCTCTACCCCGATACTTCTCCCCAGCACAGCACAGCCAGCCATGAAAGCTTCCCCCAATGGGCCCTGCCATTGCACCTCCCTGTGACCTGCAAGGACCACGGATAAGATGGTAGTTGGCTTGTAGTCCCTGACCTCTCGGCTGGCGCCCAGACGGGATGTTGGGTCGTGACGGAGGGTCGGGAGGGGGACACCTGTCCACCCATGCTGGAGGGAAACAACAACTCATTGCACATAGACCATCAAACGGCAACAACTTTCCGCGGCTGCCACGCCGGGGCTGGGTTGAAACGTCTGACCGAGGCGCGACGGGCGCGGTGTCCCAGCACCAAGGCCCAGAGCCGTCCCGGCTCCCTTGGAGTGTGCAAGGCTTCAGTGCAGATGCTCCAGCAAAGCCCCGCAGGGATCACTAGACACCTGCAGCCCGTTCATAATCCCAGTGCTGGCTGAGCCGTCCCTGCAGGGGCTGGGACTATTTCAATTTAGGACAAGGCTGCTAAGCTAACTTCCTCCTGTGACCACATCAGCATGCGAACCCAGAGGGAAACACACAAGGGCAGGGGGCCCCCACCTCGCCGTCTCCTTCCTGGGGTGTTGGTGCCAGAAGCAGGGTGAAGGGGGCTTGGTGCGAACTGCCTGACAGGAAGCCTACTCTCACCAAGGCCGCTCGATGGAAGCATCCAGTGCGTCTTCATTGCCTCCTCCCCGCTGCAGAGACAGACCGTGGCTGGGGAAGAGGCTACAGGGGTGCATGACGGTGCTCCCTCCCCAGAGTGAAATAACACAGCATCTGAGCCTTTCTCCCGGCCCCCGCCAGGGAGCTGTGTGCACTCGGTCTGGTTTGTCACAAGCGACGTTCTCCCTGCAAGGTGTGTTTAGTTGTATTGATTTAATGCCCGGCTCACTTGTGGCTTCCAGCCACTAGGCTGCATTGGGCAGCGGTGCCACGTTGGCCTCCGCTCCTCACCAGGCCAACTCCACCGGCCAGTGGGTGGGTCGTCAGCTCCTCTCGGACCCCTGAGGGGCGCACGCACGCACCACTGCCTGCCCGAGCACTTGGGAGAGCACACAGACTGCGACTGGGCCCAGCCATTGTCCAGGGGGTACCTGGAGGGAGGCGGTGTCTTGCCTCCAGGCTGCTCCCTTGTGCACATGCGCGAGTCTCTTGGGGAACAGTCTCTTGGCTTGTTTAGGTTTAAAACTGGTGCATGTTACCGAAGCCCTGACGTGTCAAGGACCCGGGTCTGTTCCCCTCCCGGTCCGTGTGAGGAGCAGCCGTCTGCTGAACTGTTCCCACTGAGTACTGGTAGGTCGGGAGTGACACCGTCTGATAGCTCCAGACAGCCTTGGTCCCAGGCCGGGTTTTTCTCCCATGGATCTTTGCTCCCTGTGGCAAGGTTTCTGGCCTTTTTCAATGTAATCTGAATTGCAGAGTAGCTGTGCTCTCCCGGAGATGGCTGGAGATATGGGCATGAGCATATGCCACGAGCCAGCAGTGAGTAAACTGAATCCTTATGTGAACATGAAGTCCCCACTCATTACTCCACAAATGGAGTTTCTTCTTTTAAAGTTATGGACTCAGAGTGTAAGCTCTCTGGGCTAGGGGGTACGTTATGCATCGGTACATTCCCCTGGAACAATGGACTCCTGCTGCTCCTGCCAATCAAATCAAATAATAATAATAATAATAATAATATGGAGCTCATTTCCAGCCAAGCCTTTGCTGGGCTTGCACTCTCACTGATTTACAGGGGTGAGTGGGAATGCCTGGATTCTTGTGCCTGGTTCCCAACCAGCTACGGGGGCTGCACTAAATGCTAAATCTCAAAACAATCTAGAGGCCAGACCCATCGCTGGCGTAACTCGGCATAGCCCCCCTTGAAGTCAGTCCAGTGTGGCCCTGGAGGTCCAGGTAATGGAGTGGGCTGCATTCTCTTTTACCCTCAACTCTCCAGGGCTACTGTCCCCAGACCCCTGCAGATTTTCCGCTGTCTGCACTGGCTTGAACAGCTGGGTGTTCTACCCAATTGTGGCTAGTGCGACCCCCCAAACAGATAGCCTTTTACATACATCCCACCCCTGGAGAAGAGTTTACTTTTGTGCCTGCCTGCTCCCTCTCTGAACGAAGGATGTCACCTTCCTTTCTTATAGACTATCTAGATGAGCTTTTCCTACGAAGGGAAGATTAACTCTTTAGAGGCTGGAGTCCCAGTTCTCAGAACGGATGTGCTAATGCACAGCGCACAGGTGACAATAACAGGGGAGGCTTTGGATTGATTGAGCCCTTGCAGGTAAAATGGACAGAAGCAACTTCAGGGGAATCATAACGTTCACAGGCAAATCCACTTGCATTCAGAATATTCATCAGTTACTCAGAAGGGCCCAGAGCCTCAATATTATGGTGATGGTTGTGATGATAGATAGATAGATAGATAGATAGATAGATAGATATGGGGGGAGAGACATCTGGCCAGATGTAATGCCCCAGGATCAGGGTATTGCCAGGGATGGGACGGGTTGCAGAGTATCACACCTTGGGCAGGACTGTATGAAGAGTTCATTCCAGAAAGGCACCGAAATCCAATTCAGGCTCCTCTCTGTCTCTCTCTCTCTCTCTTTCTAGCATTCACATTTATTCCAGCTCTTTTGCACCACCTGAGCAGTGCTAGATCTGACAAACACTAGTACCCGAGCAGCCAGATTTCACATGCTGAGAAGTCCCCAGGCGTGGGGAGTTCTCAGCTGACACAGAGCCATTGTCACCAGCTCCTTCACCACCTCGCCAAGTCCCACTCTGCACTGGCATGGGGAGAAGATATGGCTGGAGTATACACTTCTCAAGCTATGCTCGGCTGGCATATAGTCCCTGAGAGACCATAGCCAGCTGGTGTAAGTTAGAACAGCTCCCAGGCTGTTCTTACCTCTTCCAGGGCTCAGAACAGTGCCGGCCCTCCCTGGGAATCATAACTGTCTCACTGAAAGGCCCCCTTCTTTGCAACGTCCAGGGGTAACTGCGAATGTGAGCCAGTAATCCTACAACCCACTTGGATCCCAAAATAATCAGACTGAAATCCCCCCAAAGCAACAGTTCATTCGCAAATCCTGAGCTGGCGGAGGACTGTCTGGTTTCCCTAGCTCACATAGGGTGAGTTTCACTAGCACTCACAAGTGCGGTGTTGGGCCAGATTTTCTTCTGCCATGCACCTTTGTGGTGCACCATTTACACTCGTGCAAAGTGCATGTAAAAACGCTGCCAGATTACAAGGGTACCTTTTCAAACCCATTTTGCACAGATGTAAATGGCAACACGAGCTGCAAGGAGGGAATCAGGCCTGGTTTGCTCACTTGAAACAGACGGTGTCTCCACCTACTAATCCTGGGGTAAACCAAGGAGTGGTGACTTCATATCTTATAAAGAGAAAGTGCTGTCATTTCTAACATAGGGGTTACTGGAGGGGCTGGGATCCTGTCTCTGACAGTAGCCCAAGTTGGATTTGTCTGCAGGAGGCATGGAGCTGCCATAATGCACTTGAGGTTGCAGGTTTTTACATCATCAGAGCGCATTTCTTCTAGATCCCTACAAATGAATCACGCAGTGGTGATTTCCAGCACCTTTAGGTATATGTCAAGGCATCCTGTCACTAAGCTCACAGGGGCTGCCACATTGGAAAAGACCGCCGCCCCCCCGGTGGTCCATCTATTCCAGTATCCTGTCTCCAACAGCTAATAATGAAATGATCAGAAGAAGGCGTGAAGCTGCCATAACGCAGTTTGATATACCATGGTAGCAAATTGCACTCCATTGGTGATTAACTCATATAATCAAACAGGAAGCTTGAAAACTCATAAGTTTTGTTATTGTTAACATAAAGCCCCATTCAACTCCCAGTGAAGTCACTAGGAACACTCCTATTGACTCCAGTAGTAGCTGGATCATGTCCACAAGCACTGATGTAGTCTTATTCAGATAGATAGCTAATTATATAGTTTTGAAAATTGCTCAGTTATCTGTTTCAATAATATTCTGAGGCATCCAGTTCCACAGATTAATTTTATCTCAGCTACCTATCTGGCCCCCATTATTGTAGAAATGTCTTAGTCATTACCTGAGTATCTCACAATCTTTAATGTATTTATCCTCACAATACCCTTTCGAGGGCAGGGTTCTGCTGTTATCCCCATGGCACAGATGGGGAACTGAGGCCCAGAGAGATCACGTGATTTGCCCAAGGTCACAAAAGAAATCTGTGGCAGGGCAGGGATTTGACCACAGGTCTCCAAAGTCTAGGCTAGTGCCCCTAATCCTTCCTTTCTATATGCAATGGCCTTGCCATTTTGGGGGGAGGTGGAGACACAACCAGGGATGAGGACACGTGAGATAACTGTAATGATCTTTCCCATATTAAACTGTTCTGACTGTCCTCATAAATCCACAAACCCCACCCAATTTAAAAAATAGATTTGTTTGTCCCACCAGAACAAGTGGAGCTAATAATTCAACGTAGTGTCTGCGTTTCTCTGCTGCTCTGAGAGTGATGGAAACCTTGAAGTAGGAGACATCTTCCAAAAGGCACCTGCGATTAGATTATCTGATGGTAAGCAAAGGACAACAACCTTGCGACTGAAGTGGCTTTAAAGTGCTCAGCCTGAGGGTGGGAATGTAGGATTTTAGCTGTGTTGCAAGGCCTCCTTTTCCAGGACTGATCGTATGCTGGATAAGTTAAATAAGTACTTAAAAAAGACACAGTAGGGGATATTTTGAATCGGCCACCTTTGACCCAGTGTCCCTTTCAAGTGGTTTGAAATCACGATGTTATCACAGGATAGTGCTAGGGACGCTTAACCAGCCACTCAAAAATGCAGAATATTTATGTGCCATTCCACTCTGTTTGCTGACGCAGTTCAGCCCGTGGCTTGCAGTGGAAGAATAACAGGTCAAAAGGGGATAATATCGTAGCTACAGTTAATACAGGCAAGAGACCCTCAGTAAATAAAACGAGCCAAAGCAGAAGGAGGTAAGGAGTTTATCTAGATTTTTATTAAGAGTGTTTCAGGAGACAATAGAGGGTGGAAGGGGGGAGGAAAAAGCTGACACCATGGCAACGGTTTGAAAATTGTACAAAGATAATAACATATAGAATAGTCAGTTCCATAGTTATACTCAGTACAGATTGTAGAGGCAAAGGGGAAATAAAAAAAAAAGGGTCACCAAGTTGTATGGAAAGCAGGCAAGTGAAGGAGATTAATATGCGATAGCGTATTTACAGCAAGGGTAAGTCCCGTGTACAGCAGCCCCAGCTGTTAGTGCATCCAGAGCCTATTAAACAAACCACACCTAGCAGCTTCGACTTGGCTGAAAGATCCTCTTTCTTTCCGTGCTGTTTAGGTAGGAAGTGATGGAGTCTCGGGCCAGGCAAGAAGCCGGTTGGGCTTTGCTCCCCAATGGCTCGAAAGCCTTCATTCAGGGCTGCCAGTTAACATAACCTTGCACTGATCCAAGCTTATCCCCCTGGGATTTATCCTTCCTTGGCTCCGGCCGTGGGTCTGACCCAGAGGGGTCACACGTCACAGGACTAATACACCCTGACATTCATGTGCTGTTTGATGGACGTGATGGATGGAAGCTGAGCTGAGATGGTTTTATACAAACGGGGGTCGGTGCAGCAGAAGGCAGCAGCCCGGTTCTTCCAAAAATGCACCTTAATGGAGCACATGGATGTACAAACTAAACAATTCCCTAGCTATTGGGGAGACGCTAAGAACTGAGACTCATTTAGGGAGCCCCGGGCTCCTTGCCTGGCTGACCCTTCTCTGCCATCTTACTCCTGCACTAGAAATCGATGGGTTCTGTTAGTGCCCTGCAAACTGACATTCATGACTCTGCTACGTTCAGGAACCGTGTGACAGCCCCCCACCCTTTCCCCCTCCCACACATATCTGGCCACCTGACAGCCCCATCTTCCCACCGACTCCTTGTCTTTCAGTTTAAGAGCCTCATTCCCACACTCTGGTGATGCAGCGACTGCAGACTTCAGGGCTTGGACCGTTACACATCATATTCCTATGGAAACAGCACTCGGTATTTTGGTATCTTTATTTATTTTTTTCTCGTGTCCTTTCAAACTCCCATTCCCCTTCCCCTCCCGCCCTTTCATCATCACATCTCTCCACACACACACACACACACACACACACACACACGCACAAGTTTGTCATCAGCTGATCAGTTGTTTAATATAACATTTAGTCTGTTCATGCTTTTTTGCCTTTGGATGAAAGCACGGATGCCCCGGGGTTTAACAGACAGGACTGCAGCAGAATGGCACAACACAGCATTCCTGGTCGTATGGAAGGAGACAGCAACAGCTGTGTCCATTAATCTGAGGCTACTGGAGGCCTCTCAATGCATTTCTTTAGGAGTATCCATTTTTCATCGTGTGGAAATAACACTCAAATTTTCCAGTCTGAGATGTTGCAAATGTCAGAGAAATGACATCCGATGAAGTGAGGTGTAGCTCATGAAAGCTTATGCTCAAATAAATTGGTTAGTCTCTAAGGTGCCACAAGTACTCCTTTTCTTTTTAGAGAAATTCATGCTCATCTCAGTCTCAGTTTGCCAACTCTCATGCTTTACAAGCACCAATATTTCTCCCCTTGACGGAATTATTGGAAGGAATGGCAAGGCACACAGACTCAGCTTATCATGATTAATATTAAAATAATGAGTGTGTGGAGTGGGGGGTAGTTTCTCTGGTTTAGATGGCAATTTGCCAGTTTGTACACACATTGAACAGAGAGTATAATCTCAATCTGCAAGTCTTTTGTACCCATCCAATCTAGAATTGAAGATGTGCTTAAAATGCAAAATTCAGACCCTCCAATTCAAGTATTTGGATCCAGGATGTTGGGTTGGCCACAATATAGTTGGAACAAATATTCAAAGCTTGTCCCAGATCTCAAATACCCCAAAAGCATGAGAATCTTCAGTTTGGAGATCAACTTTTGGGCCCATCTATGTTGAGGTAATACCCTGGGTGTCGCTTTCTAGACAAAGGCAAATCTGTTCACGTTAATCACAGTTGCAACCAAGTTACTGTCATGTATGTAATGTACAAACTCTTTGAAAAGAAGAGCTATAAAGGAAGAATGACAGAAATTTTGGCATTAGAAATTTCAAATAAGATTGTACAACACTCAGAGAAATGTATCCATATTTAAAGAGAAAAAAAAATAACCCAGTGACTTTATGTCTAGACTCCTGTGTAGCCTTACTGGCTCTTTGCTTTGCCGAAAACAAACTTTATGTACAATTTCCCCAACACTCCCTCCCTCCCAAACCCCAAAACACGCGCACGCACACATTTCTCATTCCAAAAAAAAATAAAATAAACTAAACATAGAAAACATTGCAAAATGTCTCTTAGACATCGTTTTTTCCCCGGAGAAAAACATTTTGTTTTAGAAACTGCCAGATTTGTTAAGTGTCCTACCCTATCTCAAGCTGTGAGGCATCAGGTGCCTTGCATTCTCTTTACAAGAAAAAAAAAAACCAAAAAAAAAAAAGAGGAAAAGAAAAAAAGAAAGGGAAGTGGGGAGAGGGGAAAAAAAGTCAAGTTTAAAAATATAGGCCCTAGTAACGTTACAAAAAAATCCTGACATTAAATACAGCCAAACTGTATCGAATGAAAATTGCACTAGTCCTCTGGGCATCTCAATAATAAATTAAATACTTAACAATTTTACCGATTAAAAAAGACAGCACAAAATCCATAACAAAAGAACATAAAAAACCCAATACTGTAAGTAGGAAAAGTGCACAAAGTTGCTTTATACATTGACTCTAAATAAAGTACCGATACATTTTAAATAGATAAATTGTCTTGCCAGACATACTGCTTTTTGTGTCAGTATTTACATATTCTTTAACCACGTTTACTGGGACAGTAAGTGATTCCAAGCTTGTACGTTCCAAACCATACACTATTGTTCTCATGAGTCACTAATGTCGACTGTAAAATACAATGGCCTGGAGTGAACAAGCCACGCCTTCAGATCTCACTGGTTTATAGAAAGGATCAGCCAAATTTCTAACTCCTCTTCAGAGTCAGAAAACTGATTGGAGCCGATTAACACCGCATGAGGGAAAACGTTTCCAGCAACCACCAGGCTGGGTTTCATTAACGCAGGGTAAGAGCAGGAGGTTTAATGATCAACGTGTTGTTTTTTTTCTTTGGCGTGTCCTGAAATTTTCTAGTTTTAATTCAATATTGCCTTTTTCTAGGGGAGGACATGGCTTGAAGGGAACCACATGCGGGCGAGCAAAGGTTTTGTGCAGATTAGCCTTTCTACATAAAATGGGACGGGATGGGATAATCAACAAGTCTTAATTACAGAGAAGCCGCCTGTTCCTAAGCCAAGATAAGCAGCAGATATTCAGCTGCACATGGATTGGTTCTTGCATAGTCCTGAGCCCTCTGAGCCCAATCTAGCAAAGCACAGAAGTACAGGCTGAAGTTTAAGCACGTGAGTATTCCTGTTGGAGTTAAGCATGTGGTTAACTGTGTCGCTGGTCTGAGGGCAGAGTGCTCAGCACTATATATATATAACAGTTTCATGGTAATTTGAGGAGGACAACGGAGTTTCACTGTTGGGCAGTTTCTTAAACCATCACAGATCCGCACAGATGGCGATACCATCAAGCAGAAAATTTCACACCAAGGAGTTGTGAGTCCAGGGTTTTGCTCAACAGGTTTCTGATCTTACTCACACTGAACTCAACAGCAAACTTCCCTTTGACCTCAGTGGGAGCACGCTCAGGCTGTAACTCAGTCGGAGGTGTCAGAGGAAAAGGTGATGCAATAGAAGAGGTCAGTCTGTTTTCAAGCTGTTTACACCTAACGTGATTTGGACAGGTGAGAAGGCAATGGTGTGGAGTGCAGAGAAATGAAAGGTTATGAGGTCAGGCATCACGAGAACAGATGGTTTATACCCTTAGTGGTTCAATGCTGAAAACTCCGAAGCTGAAGTGGATGAGGGATATGGAGAAGTGCTGGGTCAAACGCAATCGCCTTCAGCACCCCGCTTAACAGAAAACAAGAACCTCAACGGAGGGCATTGTAAGTGCTAATCAAAGGGAAACATTCCAACCCCAGAGGAGGCCACCTCTACAATACTGTGTGCACTTCTAGCTACGTTAGACATGATAGATACTGGTGTAAATCTGGAGTCACTCCACTGACTTCAAAGGAAGTGACTCCAGATTTACACCAAAATCAGAATCTAGACACCAGGAAGTTGCCCCCTGAATTACAGGGACTAAACTATCAATGTCCATTCTTTGTACTTAAAAGGTAACAAGTGACCATTTCACTACAAAAGGTCCAACCCTGCAGGCTTTACTCATGAAGTCTGTGGGCTTTTTGCCTGAGTATGGCATTAGCAAAGACTGCAGCATTTAGCCTCTAGTAAGTACCACGATAGGCATCCTAAAGCCTTTACTCAGCATGCACTCAGAGAAGAGTTCGGAGGAAGGACTGCCTAAGTATGGATTGCATAATGGTGTCAGAACCAGGCGCTGTGTGATTAAAAGGGATAGTGCAGGTGGTCCAAGGTTTACTGTGGGTCCCACCAAGTGTACAGGGCAGGAAGACAGCAGCACTATGTAAATGCTGAAGACTTACATAATCCAGCCTTGGTAATGGCATGTTATGTAAAGAGCACGGGCGTGATCTCTGTGCTTGACAGGAGGGCGTGTAAATGGAGAAGGAACAGCGGAGGGCTGGAGAGAATGGGATTTTATACTGAGGGGTGGAGGGGGGAAGCCATCCAGAGTCTGCTCTTGTGGTAATCTGGAGCAACTCCAGCAAACTCAGTAGGGTTATTCCAGATTTACAGCACATGGGTGTAACTGAGATGCGATCTTGGAGTTCAGGGAGTGGCCGTCCCACAGTTTCGAAGGGAGCAGACAGGAAAGAAGCCACGAGGGAAGATAGGAAGTGGGTGGCACAGCTTCAGGACATACCCGACCCCACTGAAGTCAGTGACAACACTTCCCTTGACTTCCAAAGGAGCAGGATCCAGCCCTTTAGCTGAGAAAGGACTTAAAGGAATTGGGTGGCGTTTCTTCACTGTTCTAGCCCTGGATGTGCGGCATAGATTTGAGTGGAACCTGCTTGCTCGTGCTGCACCTGAGGACAGAAATATGCCCACAGAGAGCAACCAGCAGATGTATAACTTACCAAGGGCAGCAGCTGGTATGTGGAGCAGGGCTTTTATTAAAGGAATTGGACAAGTATTTGATGGAAAGAAATATTACGGTGTATCACTGCTAGCTTAACTGAGGGGATAGGAAGTCTTCCTGGCCTCTTGTGTTCCTGATTAAGAATTTCAGCCTTCAAGATCCTGAGCTTCTCCTGTTAGGCACCAAGAGCCCGCAAATTCCATTGGCTTGAATGGCATTTGGGGTACTCAGCGCTCAGTGGGACTGGACTCTTAAAGGAGCACAGTGAGGCTTTCCATGGTAATACACAGTCACAGGTTGGGCTTCCAATTTTATACACGAGCTCCAAGCCCTCTGAAGAAATGACAGCATGGTGACAGTATCTCTGCTGAAACACCGTGAGCTCATCGAAAACACAGATCATAAAATCCAAAGTGGCTCGGAGTAAAAACAGGTTCCCCCTCCCCTCCAGCAAAAAAAGAAAAACCAAAATAATCCTTCAGTAAATGGAAATGGAGCAATCCGGATTCCCTGGACCTGCTGCAGAAATGCCCTGCTCGCATGCATCAGCATGAGGGACGACAGCATTTAGGGACACGCATACAAATAGAAATCCCCTTCTCAGAAAGGGGCTAAGTAGGAAATCTGACCAGGGAAAAAACCCAGCTGCTTGAGTTAGCCACTCAAGCTGTGGGTGTCTGATTTTAGTTTTCTTCCCTGGCACACAACCCATCGCCGGCGATGAGACTCTCCTGGCCACAAAAAATTAGCCTCACTGCTTCAGTAACACTAACCACATCGCACCCTAGTCCAGGAAGCAGCTGAGCTATGGCTTTGACCAGCTAGCTACTGTTGGCTTAAAAAAGGGAGCTTTGCTGGTTTAAACCTGAGAGCATGTAAGGTGGGCGGCCATGTCTCTCCCTCCTGCCCCATACCGTGTGCCTTTTGCAGCAGAGGATCTCTACCTGCAGCTTGCCTCCTCCAGACTTAAGAGGCCCCCGCATTAGCATTTTAAACCGGATCTGACAACTTCCCAACCTTGCAGTCACCCCATTTGCTAACGAGTCCTTCAAGTTGCTGAGCACCATTGATAAGAGAGGGCTCCAGCAACGGCACACTGTCCAAACAAACTTTGTTCATACGATAATTCGGGTGTAGGGCCGATCTACAGCGCTACAAATACACAGCGGGTTCCAAACATATCATCCAGCTGTATCGTTGGTGATTTTCTTCTGCCAATAAAGGGTTTTCTTTTCTTTTTTTACACTAAACTCGTGTGCTCCCTGCACACTCAAATCCATGAGCCATGGTCTGTGGTGTGCCCTGAATCTCCTCCTGTGTGAAATTGACCGTCTCTAGTCAAGCATGAGAATTACACACTAACACAAAGTTCCCTCTCCTTCCTCTGTGGCTCTTGGACTCTCTGCCGTAGGCATCAGAATCAGGCCAATCTGCAAGAAACACCAATATACACCAAAGGTGGGGCTCAGGCGGCATTCTTGAATTCAGCCCACTCAAGACAGCAAAGGAGAGGCAGGTGGGGAGTTGTCACTAACACTCATCTATATTAAGGCTGATGAACTCCTGTATACACTTCCTGTACTGGAGCTCAGTGGGGCTGTTGCTGGGATATTGACCTGGTTGTCCGAAGGGGCCCTCGGCTTCTCGCATCTCCTCGTTCATTCGAGCCAGACGCAGCCTAGAGGGAGAAAGAGGGAAAAAAGGAGAAGAGGTTTTATTATCCTTTCCTGACTAGTTTGGAGATTGCTCGCAAAGCTGGGGCCTAGCTCCAGCCGCAATATCCCCAAAGGTAGACAACACTTACAAGGTGACTATGTCTGCGTTGGCTGCCTGGACTGCAATGCTGAGGGGGTCTTGGCCATCCTCGTCCACTGCATGCTGGTTGGCGCCTCGCTTTAGGAACAAGCAGACCTGGCTGAAAATGGGAAATGAAAGACTTCAGAGCAGAAATACAGGTTCCCCGGCCGAACCACAACAGTGGCGCTGTGCTCACGGCTAGCCTGCTCTCCGGACAGGGGACGAGCTCCCGCTCAGGCTTTTGCAAAGGAGCAAAGGGTGTCAGAGTGGAGGCCAGTGTGGGTCTCTACATGAGTGACAGTGAGTGAGTGAATGGGGGACCCAAACCCCATTGCCCCACCCAGATGGCGCTAGTGGGTAGTGACACCAGATCATATGCAGCGTGGCCGCTATGCTCCGTGCTTGCCCTCGGCACAGGGGTGAATTTCACCCCAAAGGGTTACGTGTCCTCAGAAGCAGGGATGATCACACTTTTGCCTAACTTCAAACCCACCCAATTGCTGCATGACCGAACCGAACGTTCAACTTGAACTCTAACATTAGAGGATTCGTCCAGGACAAGCTCATAGTACACTCAGAGGAGCTGGGAAATGGGAGCAGAGAAGGGGAAAGGGGACAAATAAATCCACAGGGTGAAAAACGGAGCCGAGACTGGAGAGAATTTGGGGCAGGGACTGTCTCTGTGTTTGTACAGCACCTTGCACAACTGGAGTCCATGACTAGGGCTCCTACATGAACAATAATCATAATAAACGCAGCGAGCAGCTATGAATCAGAGCAGAAAGAGGAGAAAGAAACAGTCTAATAAAAATAAATCTATGCTGCTCTCCTTTCATTTATGCTGGTGCAAATCAGAAGTAACTCCACTGAAGTCAAGACCAGATCAGAGTCAGACCTACAGCATATAGGGTTCCATTTATGCCAGCCACGGGGGAATTGGGCTCTTCTATCCCTGACACACCAAACAGGCTGTTGTCCAGTAGCTAGAAAAACATGTGATTTTCAAATAATTGATTCACAAAAACCCAGCCGCACCAGCCCACTGGGGCTCTTCGGTGCAACCCAACCCGTGGGCTCGGGAGTGAGTGAGGGACTTACCCAGTGTGCCCCAGGTACGTGGCATGGTGCAGAGGAGCCCGGCCCCGGATATCTCTTTGGTTAACGTCTGCTCCGTTCTGGAGTAAAAATTCGCAGGCTATCAAGGAGCCCTGTTTAGAAGAGGGAGAGAAGTTTTGTTGAGTCCTGTTGCACTGCTGGATTGCTGATAAAAACCAAGGCTGCTCCGGGGAAGAGTCAAGCAGATCACACAGCATTCACAATGCGAATCCCATCCCAGGGCTGCCCCAGCAATGTCAGGCATATCAAGAAATGGAAAACCACAAAATAATCCATTACAGTTGGAGAGATAGACACGCAAGAATAAATATGCCCAAAGCAGCTCCAGAAGGGTCTCCCTCCTTGTCTTATCAGGCTAAACTCTCTGAATCCTCATCCGATCCCTTCCCCAAGAAGGGAAGGCTTCATTTTAAAGGGGGAGTTTCTAATTAGAAACAGCCAGCACTGGGGTTGGTACCTGGTGACATGCACACGGGTGATGTACAGGCCTCCCTCTGCCAATGCACCTGGACCTAGACTTCTGCACCCCCTGCTATCCCAGTGCTGGCCTCCACCTGCCACTCGGCCAATGCACCTCAGTCCTGGCCTGCAGCACCCGCTTTGATTCCAGTCCCAGCACTAGCCCCTTTGCAGTGTGAACAAACAGCCTCTAATGCCACCAAACTAGGCACACTTGGCATCTGAGACCGATTTAAACACAGGACTCTAGGGCATTAACCAGCTGCATTATCAGCTCTGCTGAACCAGCCCCCCAGCCTCCCCCAGGGTCTGCATAGCCCTACCTACCCCCATCACAGCTTGAATCAGAGGAGTTTTGTTTTCATCTTCGTCATTCACCCAGTTGACCTCGGCGCCATGTGCCAGGGCCTCTGCCATGACAGGCAAGTTCCTGGCCTGCGCTGCCTTGTAAATCAGCAGGCCAGGGTGCAACTCCCGCAGGTCCTCCAGGTCCGAGGCCTCCTGCTCTATCTCCGCCTCGCCGCTGGACTCCTCCGACACTTCGCACTCTGGCGGGGGGCGGGGAGGGGACGGAGAGAGAGGAGGGATGAGTCAACAGCACAGACCCCACGTCGAGCTTTGCCAAGGGGCTCCCCACTTTCCCATTCCTTCTGCCCCCTCCTGGCCTTGGGGCCTTGTTTACTGACGGGGGCTCAGGCCCCAAGCACACAGGGTGAAGGGGTGATCTCTTCCCCTTCTGGGGACCCCGGGAAGGAATGGAGCGACTATCCCCACCAGGGAAGAACCTGGGCAAGGCGTGGGCAACTCTTTGGAGAACCTCAGGGAGGGCTAGGGGGTGACACCTTCCCTCTCTAGAGAGCCCGGGCATAAAGGGTGGGAACTGCTCCTTGCTCTGGGGCTCAGGGCATGGCACACAGGGGTCACTCCCCTTGGCAACGCTGTGGGGAGATTACCACCCCCCTGGAGAGCCGACGGCCCCTCAGGGATGGTTATGGAGGTGCGCTGCTTGGCGAACCCGTGCCCCCCACCCCCACGTTTTGGTCAGGCATCCCTGAGCACGATGCAGTGCGGCACGTGCCAACGAGGCGACGCCGAGGCCCGTCACGCTCACCTTCCTCCGTGACGCTGTCCACCACTGAGCCGAACACCAGGACATCGGTGCTTCCGTCTGTGCTGCCGCCCAGCCCGCTGTCGCTACTCAGACCTGCGGGGCCAACAGAAGACAAACCGAGACCGTGTTAATATGCAGGCAAAGCCTGCTCGTGGCGTAGCAGGGCGCCCGTCTCCCCGGGCCTTCGCGGGACCCTCCAGCCTTCCCCGCTGCATCTCCTTCTGGCCCGAGCCCCAGGAGCGGGGCCCAGAGACTGGGTGGTGAACGGCCGGCAAGGAGCAGCCGCAGAGAGCACTTTACAGCGGGGTGTGCGGAGTCAGAAGCTGATAATGACAATGCTCTGCTTGTATCTGTAGCTGCCCTGGCTGTGCCCTCCCGAGCGCTTTCCCACCACCCTGCGGGAGTCACCGGCATGTGCTGACCCGTCACTGCCTGTGGTGGGTTAGCTTGCCCAGCTCCCTGGGCCGTTAGCTTATACTGTGCTTCACATCTGCCAGGGGCCGCCCCTCCTCTAATGAACCCTCGCAACGCCCTCTCCCCCTTGGGCTGCTAAATATCCCACGGTGGGCAAACATGTCACAGAAACTGAGGCACAAAGAGATGAAGTGACTTGACTGAGGACACACAGCACCTCCATGGCAGAGCCTTTTTGCACCCTGCCCCTGACTTCTGTGGAGGTGGCAGCTGAGAAAATGCCAAGGGGGCAACCCCCGTGGCCGGGAAGAAAGGTCTCCAAAGGGATGCTGCCCCTTCACTCACCCCTTACTGGCTCCGGGCATGAATCGCCTCCCCGAGTTTGTAATGAAACTCACAACTCGGGGGCCTAACCCAGCTGTTTGCCTCACTAGAATGTCTACCTATCTCTCTCTGATCTTCCTAAGGTACAACCCCTGAAGGGTCACATGCCAGTCAGCCTGACCCTCCCCACTAAGTCATGCCTAATCCTTTGTGTTTACACAGGATTCAACCAGATAGTGTCCGACACTTTGCCCCTTACACACAGCCCCCAAAACAAGATCCCCACTAAGTCATTCCTAAGGTGCAACCCCTGAAGGGTCACATGCCAGTCAGCCTGACCCTCCCCCTAAATCATGCCCAATCCTTTGTGTTTACACAGGATTCAACCAGACAGTGTCTGATACTTTGCCCCTTACACACAGCCCCCAGAACAATATCCAGCAAGCCCCGCAAGGACCATAGCTAATGTACGAGGAGACACCGGCTGGCTCGGAATGCCAGGGCAGAGCAAGGCGCTCGACTTTTAAGGAGGAGAGTCCCTGCCTTCAAGCGCACTGAACTCTATGTTTGTAGTAGGCACTCTCCTTCCCTCCTGGAAAGGACAGAACCTTCCGCTCCAGTTCCCACTGCAGTTACAGCTGCAGGCAAACCAAAGGAGAATCGTTCCAGGAACATAGGAGCCCACCAGACTGAATCAGATCTGAGGCCCACCTAATCCAGCAGCCAGCACCAGACATATCAGAGGAAGGTGTAAAACGGATGTGGGATAATCTGCCCCTCACATTAGGTCTCATCCTCATTGCAAATAATCCCTGAAATATGAGGTTTAATATCCCATCCAAAAATTTGTTGTCATTAATTATAACTCTGGGTATTCTTGATATCCACAAAAATGTCCCATCCCTTTGTGAATCGCTAGCAGAATGGGATGGTCCCGTAGAGATATGGGCCCAAACCAAAATCTCCAGGGTTTGGATATACCTGAATTTAGGATCCAGATCCAAATCAAGGTGCAAACTGGGCAACTTGGGCCCCTTGTGACTTCCAATGATAGGAGTCAGTTACTTCCACCAAGTTAACTCACAACCTCTCACTTCAGGATTCAGTGGTTGGAACAACTGTTTAAAGATGCAAAAAGGACACAGAGACACCTGAGTGATGTCCTGCTGCTGGCTTGGCTTCCCTTTAAATGCAACTGCATTAGCAATTTTTCATTCTGAATAAAGTATTGGCCAGTTTAAAAGCAGGCTTCTGATCTTGCAATTCCCTTTCAACACAAAATTATAATAAGACTTGGCAGTGTAACCAATAAAAAACAATTGCAAGAAACATAAAGAGAAAAATCAACCACCGTTAATTTATGAATGAAGTCATTTTGTGTTCGACATTTTGTTCCAGCCACTGACCTGTTACATCAGTGTAAAACCAATGATGTAAGTGGAATCACTCCAAACTTACACTGGGGTGACAGAACAGAATCTGGTCCAAATTTGTAAACATCAGGCACTTTATTCTTTGTCAGTGCTCTTGATATGCCATTGGGAAATTAGTAATAAATCACTTTTAGGAGTGACATAGATTTTTCATGGAGCGATGAACAATTTTTTCAAGCGTTTCTGTTTAGTATGCACAGCAGAAGGGTAAGGTTTGATTTCGTACTTGTTTAATATAAAGAACAAGTATTTACAGGGGTGGCTGATTGATTGTCAATCCACTGTCACTTTCTTGTACGCTAATGGTGGAAGGCTGTAAAAGCTGCTAAGTGCCTCCCACAGGGCACTTAGCATCTTGCAGAATCGAGTCCCAAGTTCTTTTCCTGCATAAAAAATGACGTACTCATAAAAGTGATGGTGTAATAGCATCATCCAAAGCCAGGTATGTTAGGGGCAAGAAAGCTTCCTTCCTTCAGCTCGGCCAATACATTCAATCTTGCCATGACACACACACAAGGATATTCCAGTGCTGGTGCTCCCCTGAGCACAGGGTCCCAGTTAGGTTGAATAGTGCTGTATGGCAGATTTGTTATAGGGACAATGCACCCTTAGACACAAGATCAAGAACATCAAACTCATTTCATTTCTGACCTTGAAGCAGGATTTGAGTCCCAGTTGTCAGAGGTGCCCAAAGGCCTGTGAACTCCTGGGCCATAACTACAGCAGGGAGGGTAATTCTTAGCATATAGTTTATTTGGTGAATTTTGCTTCTTTTCCCTTTTTTCCAAACTGTCCATGAATAGGCCCCGAGTTTCTCAAATTTCTTCATTATTCAAAATCATTTCTTGAAAAATGTCAGTGACTAATCCTTGGCCCCTGGATTGCTTTGGATTAGTTCCCTGCAGGTAATGGATATCCAAAAGACAAACTGTTTTGATTGGATTAGGCCTCAGAGGCTGTTTCTGTGCCTTTACTGGATGAGTGCAACTCTTTGGATCAGGTGTCCAATGTAAGAATTAAAATGTCACCTTGTGTGAATATTCTGCAATGTGTCATTTTCAATGTGCTGCTTTGACAAATGTTCCTGCCAGCAAACTCCTTGCAGTGTTTTGTAGAAAGCGAATGCAAAAGAGAAGCGAATGCAGCCAACCAGGCTAGTTTGTTAAAAATGTGAACCAATATTTGAGGAAAACTGTTTACAAGATTTGCCAACTCTGGCCAATAAAGGCCCCAGTTCTGCAATCGGATACACACCTGTGCCCGTGTGCAACCTCTTTGGCTTCAGCAGGATTCTGGATATGAGCAGGGGCAGAGGTCTGCCTCCATAGATATGAGTGGGGGATTAGGACCACGTGCACTAAGGGTTAGACTTCGTTCTCAATAACATCAGTGCAAATAAAGAGCAACTCCAATGAGGACAATGGAATTATTCCAGATTTACCCCAAGGGAGTGAGCGGCCCATGGCATGTACACAGAATCTGCCAAAGCACTCAGCACTAAATTAACTCTGCTCCCATGGAAGTCAGTGGTAAATCTACCATTGCCTTCAACGGGAGCAATGTTAGGATAACGCAGAGTGCTTTGGAAGAGTCCAGCGCTAACTATGCTGGTAGAAGGATCGTTTCAGTTTAGCTAAAAATTCTGAATCCAGGAGTTCCCTGAAAATTAGCTTCTCCTGATACTTGCTCTGGCATCTTTGGAGCCCGGACTCAGCAAAGCACTAAAGCATGTCTTTAACTGATTTCAGTGAGACGTAACATGTACTTTAAATTAAGTGTGTGCTTTGCTGAATCAGAGTCTAAAAAACTTCAGCTGTTTGCTTCACTAGAATGTCTACCTATCTCTCTCTGATCTTCCTAAGGTACCTATCACGGTGGTATCTGAGTTCCAATGATGTGATTGCAAAAAATACATCTAAGTTTTGGTTGGAACAAGTCATATCTTTGGGGCTCTTTTGCTGCTAGCTGCTATGGCGTCACCTTACCTCCGTCCAGGAGGAACGGCATACCGCTCCCACCGGGACCAATGCCACTCCAGGGGCCAGCTGCCAGCGGGTGCTGCATAGAGATGTGGCTGGCACCTAAGAGGAAGGTGGACGGAATGTGAGGGGAGTTAATCGTCACAAACACACAAAAAAAAAATGTTAGCAGTAAGACTTGCTAAAAAATAAAAAAAAGAAACAGCTGGTGAAATGCTCAGGTTGGGGGTAAAGAGCGCGAAAAAAATCCCATTCACCAAAATACAAACGCCTGGGATTGATTAGAAAGAGATTTTAAAAAACCAGTGGAATAAAAAGGGCAGTGGGTTGGGGTTTGTGCAAGTAACTCCCCATCACTCTCTTGAAACATTTCCCCCAGTGTGTGTGTGATTTGGTCACTTCTCCAGTGAGACAGATACCTTGCCGTTGGTCGGGTGCAATGCACATGCCCTAGAAGAGGTGGGAGGCAAAGACATGCCCAGAGGAGAGCTGTGTTATTTGTACTTACTGCGTGGTCCTGAGCCAGTGCCGGTGTCAAAGTACGAGAAGAGGGAGTCCAGCTCGTCGGGGCAGAAGAGAGAGTCTCGCCGGAATTTCCTCTCCAGAGTGGCAGCTGTTTGCAAGGAGGGATTTTTAAATATGGAGGAGGAAAAAAGACAATCCCATGGTCGCATTTGTACAATCTGAGCCTGAACGTCAAGTGTGCTTCAGAAGTGTGCAAATCTATGCCGATAACAAATGGGGAGCAGGGACGAGGGGGTAAAATCACCACCATCCCATGACATTTTGGGCAGTTGGTAACCCTAGGACTGTATTCTGGGCCAGCTGAGTAAAAACAGTAAAGGAGGTTTGAACCGAATGAAAGAACAGAAAGCTGTGGTGTAAAGGAAGCAAAAGAAGGGGCCTGCTGGTCACCTCAGTGTAATGGTCCCACCCTCTACTACTAAGAAGGCTGGTTAGGAAGATACAGCTTGTTAGGAAATTCCATGGGTGACCTGTGCAAAGGACATGCTGGGGCAGCAGTATTAGGTCTTATAGCCTCTGCAGGCTGCAGCCACTAGGGGGAGACAGGAGCACAGACATGTTATCAGATCCAAAATACCTACATTGAGGACAGCGCTACACACATGCAAGCACGCACAAAGGTGGCTGTAGCCCAGTTTATAGGAAAGAAAGGAGGGGAACGGGTTTCCACCTGATGAGAGCGGGGCCGGCGATGCATTTCCTGCCTCATGCCGGTACTTCCTACGAGCCGTAGGTGCTTTTGTGGTGCTGTTGTGTCGCTGGCATTTCTTCACACTCCAACGCCGGGGTTTCCTCTCGTTCTCCGCCAGGGCCTCCCCAGTAGGCAACTTCTTGAGGAACTTCTTCTCCACATACTTGACCTTGATCCAGGCTTCCTTGTCTTGCCTGAGGGCAGTGCAGAAAAAGGCATTTACCGTGCCATACGGGGCTCATTTAAACCTACCAAGAGAGCCTGGCAACTGCAGGCTCGTCTCACACCCCGAACCCTGAAAGCGCATGGGGAGGGGCTGATCTCCCATGGCGCTGGGACAGTTCATGCCCCTTACGCTCAGGCCAGTGAAAAATGTATCAACAGGCTTGCTCCGTAGGGTGGGGCACAGCAGGAATGCTGCTAAGCTTGGGAGATCAGGGAAGAGCATCCTGGGCCTGGTTCCCCAGTGCCTTGGACCTTATGCAGCGGGAGTTAGTCGGATTTTACACCCACTTTGTAAGTGACTATGGGAGAGGCCAGGCCAGGAAGACCCAGGCGCTAAGAGTCAGGATACCGGGGTTCTGTTCCTCGCTCTGCCACTGGCTCACTCTGTGGCCTTGGGCATGTCACTAAAGGTGGAATCCTCCAACCAAGGGGACGAAAGTCAGGCTTCTAAACAAATGGCCTGGTTTTCAGAGACGCTGAGCAGCTGCAGCTCCCAGTGACTTGCAGGTCTAGGCTGTCATCAGCAGGCCATGCTATGTAGCTGGACAGGGTAGGGCGAAGCTGATCTCCCTTTCCATTTCCTACAACACTTCCATGCAGATATACTGACCCCCCTGCTGGCCTGCACCTCAATGACAGAGCTTGGGGGAGTCATCCCCAAACTGGACTGAGAGGTGGGTGGGCTTCGACTTACCTGGAGCTCCCCGCAGTGGGCTTCTTAAGTCCCAGCTCTTCGCACTGTGCCTCGTAAATCTGGTTCATGGTGCTGTTCCCCAGCTCGCACATTAGCTGCGATACACCAAGTGAGGAACAAAGCAATCAGGAGAGCAGCCGCCTTCCGCCTCCCCCTCAGCACCCCACCAGGGATTCCCACCCCACTTCCTCAGCCTGCTGGCACTGAAAATCAGCACTCACTTTCAGTAACTCTGGCTCCCAGGAATCCAGTGTGAGAGAGCGGACTTTGGAACAGTGAACGCCCAGACTCCTAGAGAACCAAAGGGGAGACAGAGACAGGTTATAGGCTGCAAAACAGACTCTATACAACAAAGCAGAACTGTGAGTGGCTACAGGGTGAATGAGGGCAAACCCAGGTCTTATGGATGTAGCAAAAGGGATCGATTTAGAGAGGGAGAGAATTCCACACATACAGAACTGCCCCCTCTCCTGGCGGGGTTCCCACTGAATTCTTCAAACGAAAGAGGCACCCAGTTGAGTTGTTTGTCACTGAATTCTTTTTATTTTTATTCTCCTTACTTACAGTCCGTCCTAGGAAACCTGGAATGGAACTAGGTTTCCTTACTTGGCACTTGCATTCCACTACTGCAGGTGAGTGCTGGCTTGTTATTGTAGGGTTGTCTGTGAGAGCTGGATTGCACAGCACACACGTGGTTTGATATCACAGAGGATGCTAATGATAATACTAATAATAATCTGCACATATATAGCACCTTTCCCGCCACGGATCTCAAAAGCACCTTACAAAAGTGTGCAAGGATTATTCCCATGTTAGAAATGTAGACAGTAAGGCACAGACAGGGTAAGTGACTTCCCCAGGGTCACAGGGCAAGTCAGTAGCAGTTGGGAATAGAGTCTAGATCTCCTGACTCCCAGTTTTACCCACGAAGTTCTTCATAAATTCCAGGACAGGGTAGCTGGCAGTAGAGATCATAACAGCTTCTAGAACGGCTGAAGATTTTATTAGTTAGTTTCTGTAAAATGCTCTGTAGGTGAAATATGGTAACTATTTTTACCACAACCAAGAGATTACATTTACGTCTATGTGGTAGTAGGCCTTGTGCTGGATCCTCTACATATATCAATGCTCCATATGCTGTAGACATGCATCCGATGAAGTGAGCTGTAGCTCACGAAAGCTCATGCTCAAATAAATTGGTTAGTCTCTAAGGTGCCGCAAGTCCTCCTTTTCTTGTTGCAAATACAGACTAACACGGCTGCTCCTCTGAAACCTGTAGAGTGAGTGTGTCACATACACACACCCTGTTCTGTCTCCCTCACTCTTTCTCTCTCCCTCCCTTACACACACACACTCAGGAGTGTTCTATGACCTTTGAACCTGACCGTACACACATGACAGACCAGCTCCCGCCAGACATCCCGCAGCGGCAGGCAGGCAAAGCACCCAGGCCCTCAGGCTGGGCGAGCAGCACACACACACACAGTACCTGTGGATCCCAGAGCACTCGATGCACAGCAGAATGCCCAGGTTGATACTGGCCCATCGGGGATCCGCCTGGCCGCAGTCACAGCACTGGTCATTGCCAGGGATGCTCTGGACCCTCTGCAGGATGCTCTCCCCCTTCATACTCCGCTCCCGAGAGTCAGTGGCAGAGTCGATGCTGCTGGTGGAAGGGGAGGCGGTTCGGTCCAGTCTCTGCAGAGAGAGAAGGGGAGTCACTGTGTGCTCTGCTGGAGGACAGATGGCGGGGAGTTACGTGTGTGCAGGCAGAGAGGCAGGCTGATGGGCTAGTTAGGATTTGCTCTGCCATTCCAGGGAGACACTATAGAATCATACTGGGAAGGACTGGGGAGGATGTGTGTGTGTGTGGGGGGGGGGGTTAATGTGACTGTCACAGGTGAAAAATGTCAGCTAGACAAACCTGAGCTCATGCCAAGGGAGGGGAGGGTTGAGGATACCCCAGTCTGTTCACTCCCTTTGAATCGGAGTTTGGGGATGTGGATGAAGGGAAGCATGAATCTTTCACCTGTGCTAGTGACTTCTGTCACCAGACGGTGCTACACAACACACCCTTCTCTTCCCCCAAGTACTACACACCAAGGCTAGCAGCACACAAATGATGGCATGGTATGTACCAGACCGATGCCTTGTGCCTTGTGTTTGTCTCATCTTACCAGAGAGTGAACTCCCCTCAGTGTTCCCCAGGGGAGTATATCCTGGGGAAGGTGAGGGCTTCCGGACTGCCCTCCATCACATCCCCAACCACGCTTTGTAAGCTTGCCTTTCGTTTGCTAAACTACAGCTGCCTTTGGGCCGGCACTGTCATCGTTTGAACACCGGTACATGCTAGCAAGAGCCCATGCCCGGGAGTGGCGCTGCGACAGCTTGCGAGCGCCTGTCCCTGCCCCCGGACTCACTTCGATGTAGTAGCTGTCTGGGCTCTCTCTGTAAGCGGAGGCGATGCTGGCCTGAACCGCCTGGATCCAGGCTTGGCGCAGCTTCTCTGAGTCGGCCTGCAGCATGCAGCTCCTGGGTAGGTGAGAGGCATAAGAGACGCTGGTTGGCGTGAGAACAAGGGCTTGGGGTATGGGACGTGGGAAACCACAACACAGTGAAGTGCCTGAGTTTATGACCAGCCTCACAGCCTAGCTTCACCGAGGGGGACGACGGTATGGTTTGGAGATGCATGGTAAGGACATGAAGTTCCCAGGCATGGCTTGGGGCAAAATTTACCTCAGAGAAGCTCTCTCTCCTCACCCCACCCCAGTTCATTAAAGCAGCCCTGCTTTTGCCCCAACCATCCCCAGGTACATAGAGGGTGGGTGGAAAACAGGAATATGACAGTTCCTCTCCTCAGTGTGCGCCTCTGTTTCCCTCACACAGGCTGTCCATTGCCCACAGTGCTGCTCTCATTAGGTTTCAGAGTAAACAGCCAAATTAATCCCCCTTTCCAGCCCCGGAAGAGCAGTGAGGCTCGAGTGCTCCTCGCATCCCCATGCAGCCTGAGCAATGCCCCCACCTCCTGAAGCTCAGCCCACCCATTAAGGGGTGACAGCACCATGGCCTCCTGATAGGACACTCCCAGCTGCAGGGAAATGCATTATGGATGCCGCCAACCACACACACACACATCTCGGCGTCCCCTCACCACACACTTGGAACCCGCCCCTCACAAGTTCTCTCCCTCATCAGCCCACTACACCCTCCCCCACGCACCACGTGCTCCCTCTTCCTCCTCCTCCACCCACACAGAAAATCTCTCCTTTCCTCCCAACACACGCATACACACACGCACACTTCCCCGCACCCTTCCCCGGCATTCCCCCACTTACACACTCCTTCCCCTCACACAACTGCTCCCTCCACTCTGATGCTTATAATGCCATCAGCAGCCAGCTGCTTCTTGGGGAGCCATGCTGGTGACTCCGCACTTTGTGAGGAAAAGTGGCCAGGCAGGCCCAGACCCTTATAAATTCCCTTCATGCATTATTCAGCAGCTCTGGCAGCTCCCCACCCTGACAGGCTGTCTCCAAACACCGCTCAGCATCTGGTTGAAAAAAATCGCCAGCTGATAGGACTGCAACTCTGAGTGCAGGCCAGGAGGATGTCCCCAGGTCGGAATCTACTTGCTGGGTGTTTTACAACCCCGTACACAGTCACAGCATTGCATTCTGCAGCTTCCAAGAGCCGCAAAACTTACTTGCTAGGTGAGACGACCTCAAAGCAAAATCTTCTCTCTATGTCTTCGCAGGGCTTGACGGTACAGAGCCGCAGGTCTTCCACCACCACCGTGAGGACATCCTGAAAGAAGGAGAGTGGGTGACTTTACACTCCTCTCTGAATCCCTGTCCTATTCAGACCTGCCACAGATCTCTTCCCCTCCTCACCAATTCCCTTGTCCAGAGCGCTCTTTCGTCTGAGTGGACCTCAGAAGGCTCAGCGTTTTCGCTGACCCAGCCAACCTCTGCAAGTCTGGGCAGGCAAATCTCATGAAAATTCTCTCATGAAGTTTCTGGTGCTTCCAGCTGATGGCCAGGCTGGAAATACTTTGAGAACAGGCTATCTCCTGGTATTTTAAAGCACATCCCAAATCAGCAGGAACCCCAAAGAGCAGGGACCTGATAACTAACAGGAGCAACAAGCTTTTCAAAACTCAGATACAATTTGTCTTGAGTTGTGGACAAAGGGTCTTGTATGGGGGAGAGGAGGGAAATTGTGTGTGTGTGTGTATGTTGGTGGGGAAATCATTGTGTACCCAAGCCAGAGTGCCCATGCCTGGACCTCATTTCCTACCAAATCCAGGAGAACACAATCAACACGACTGGAGACTGATCTTCAGTAAGTGCCAGGCAACCACAGCCTATTACACTGATCAGTGTTGTCTCATTGTTTCCTGGTACTCCCCCCGTCTGTCTGCCTGAGTCCATTTCTTGCCTCCTGTCTTATATTGAGATTGCAAAATCTTTGGGACAAAGGCTGTCTTTGTGTTCTGTGTGTGTACAGTGCCTAGCACCATGGAGTGTGGTCCATCACTGGGACTCCAGGTGCTACAATTACACAAATTAATAACAATAATACCACAGCCTGGGAATTACCAACTCAGAGGGAAGCCCCACAGATTTTGCCATTGTGCTGGATTTCAGGGTACGACAGTGCTGTCTCCTGCCCCTTTTCCTCTCAGACAGACAAAAGAGTAACCAAGCCCACTTTCTGAGCCCTGCCGATTGAGCAGACTACCTCCTGACGGGAACGGAGATTGCCCCGTGGAGCACCCACAATCCAAACGTGGCATATCAAACCGGGGCAGGAACGGAGTTACTCAGCACATCACCTCTCTGTTACTCTGTTGGGCAACAAGACTGGGGTCATTATAAACACCAGCCGCTGTCCTTTGGTTGTCAGAGCAGCTTGGGTTCTGAGTCTAATATTATATGAGAGGAAATTTCAGACCGGGTTTGCTGTCAGCTCTTCATCGGATCCAATTCTTCTTTCCCCCATGGTGCCCAAGTCCCCAGAACAGCAGGACATCAGACAAGTTGGCTAATCTGCTAATGTCATCTGAAATATGCTCACTGACCTTTAGCTTCTTCTGGTAGACCAGCTGGCTGTTCTGTATGGAGAACCACCTCCTGAGGAGAGAGAGGAAAGAAAGACGCATCAGAGCAAGTGAACAGTGCCAAAGCTTGGGGGTGGGGGGAGATGCAACCTACTTTCCCCTGAAGAACAGGGCATCTCCTCTGCACTTACAACATGTGCCCCGGTTTTAGGGATTGTGGGAAAGACCAGTGTGGAAATAAGATTTATCTTCCTTCTGAGACTAAAGAAGTGCTTTGCAATGTTAATGGATTATTGTATTTGGCACTGAGACACTGGGGTGACAAGAGTCCTCGATACTTCTCCAGAAATATTGACATACAGACAGAAAGATGGGGAGGGATAACATCAGAGTTGTACACTTTGTTTCTTACGTAGGCCAGACCTCTTACCCCCCCACTTTGGAGTTTGGGGGGGAGGGAGAAGCCTGGCTGAGAGGAGTGGGGATGACAGGGCCGCCTTGGGGAGACGGCACAGGCCGAGGAGCGGAGGGGCGGAAAAAGGCTTCCAGCAGCCTGATTTTGACTAAAATCAGGAACACAGTGGGCCCATTTGGTGCTGCAGGCAGAGGATGCTCTGTGATGCCTAAACCCTAACCCCGAACTTTAACCCCTAGGCCTAAGATCACTGGCTTTCCCCTGTATCCACAGTAACTCTGCTCCCCAGCCACAGACATCTGTGAGGTCACTGCCTCAACCACATATCCAGAGTGACTTTGCTTGCCCCACCCCTGTATCTAGAGCCTATCGAATCCTAACAGTTCGATTCGTGGAAATCCGGCCTTTCCGGTTTTCTGACTTTCACCAAAATCTGCAGGGGCATTGTGAGGCCCATCCCTCCATCCCCCACTCCACAACTTTCCTATAGCACGTATCACCATAGCATTGAAGAGCGCTTTACAGCTGGAGAAACTAAGGCACACACACACCCAAATTAAGTGCTTTGTCCAAGGCCACGAAGAGTCAGTGTCAGAGTTGGGATTATAACCCAGGTGTTATCACTTCATTCCTGTGATTTAGCCACAAAGATCCTCTTTTGTCCCGGGGGAGCTGAGGGAATTGACAGCAATCCATATTGTTACAGCCCATGGAGGCTGTGTGGAAATATCTGGACACACATCAGGGTGAGGGAAGAGCTCAAAGGCCTTGAATCTGGATGTTTTGGCTGCCATACTGCAGCTAGGCTATAGACAGCGGATTATTTAAAGCATCTACCACACGTTCAACATGCAAAGGAATTCGGTACCCTGGGAAAATGAGGCAAGAGAGGATTCTATTTTCAGCTCCTTGCTTGAGACATTGCTCAGAGATAAAAGGTGCCGATTGTAAACGATTTGCTGCGTCTGCCAGGAAACAGAGCCACACAGGAGACTTCAGGCCATTCTGCCTGCTCGAAAGCCCCTTTTGATCAGCTCCTGAGTGCGTTTGGAGCTGCAGCAGTTTGAGCTCCGCCTGGTGACAGCCGTTCTCTCCGGCAGTGGCAACGACATATTCTCAAGCGGCTTTGCTGTCACATGAAGCCAAGTGGAAAGCTCCCTTCCCAGCTGTTTGACCCTGGATGCTGCTCCTCACAGCTCTGTATCGCCTCCTGTTTGGTTTCTTAGCTGGGGCATTAGCATCCGGGAATGTGCTGGACTGTGGTGCTGGATCTCATTCTGACCTCAGGGGATCTTCTTCATCCAGTATCCTTCTGCGTATGTTTCCAACAGGGACTTCTTCCCAGGGCCCTTACAATCACCATGGCATCTTCCCACCCACGGTGAGGGGGATATGCATGGCTGTGAAAAGCTGGGCTGTGGGGGATACGGACAGCTGTGAATAGCTGAGCTGTGGGGGGATACGGACGGCTGTGCATAGCTGGGCCGTGGGGGGGATACGGACGGCTGTGAACAGCTGGGCCATAGGGGGATGCGGACGGCTGTGAACAGCTGGGCCATAGGGGGATACGGACGGCTGTGAACAGCTGGGCTGTGGGGGGGATACGGACGGCTGTGAACAGCTGGGCCGTGGGGGGATACGGACAGCTGTGAATAGCTGGGCGGTAAGGGGGATACGGATGGCTGTGAATAGCTGGGCGGTGGGGGGATACGGACGGCTGTGAATAGCTGGGCGGTAAGGGGGATACGGACGGCTGTGAATAGCTGGGCCGTGGGGGGATACGGACGGCTGTGAATAGCTGGGCGGTGGGCGGGATACGGACGGCTGTGTATAGCTGGGCGGTGGGGGGGATACGGATGGCCGTGTATAGCTGGGCGGTGGGGGGGATATGGACGGCTGTGAATAGCTGGGCTGTGGGGGGGATACGGACGGCTGTGAATAGCTGGGGTGGGGGGGATACGGACGGCTGTGAATAGCTGGGCTGTGGGGGGGATATGGACGGCTGTGAATAGCTGGGCTGTGGGGGGGATACGGACGGCTGTGAATAGCTGGGGTGGAGGGGATACGGACGGCTGTGAATAGCTGGCCTGTGGGGGGGATACGGACGGCTGTGAATAGCTGGGCCGTGGGGGGGATACGGACAGCTGTGAATAGCTGGGGTGGGGGGGATATGGATGGCTGTGAATAGCTGGGCTGTGGGGGGGTATGTATAGCTGTGAATAGCTGCCTTGGGGGGCATGGGGTACCTTGCTCAGACCTCCCATGGATCGTCAGCAGGGGTGAGATGGGGACTCACTTACAAACGTCCATCCCTGCCCCTAATGTAGATATCCTGCAATGTAGGAGCTCATCATTAATCTGACACAAACTGGAATGGTGTGGTGGCCTTTTTCATCAGGAAGCCTGGCTCTGCTGAGTGAAAGACTGAGAATCAAGGCAAAGCTCTGTATTGGAAATACTGCGGGGAAAACCGTAAATTGTTCATAAATACAGCTCAGAGGCGTGCCGAGTAGTTCACAGGTTAGCAAGCACCATATCCAAACCTCTGTAGCACTGGGCTGAAAATCTTACAAGAACAGCTGTTCTCTCCAGAATCTGGCACTTTGGCTTCTGGTGCCTCAGGAAACCTTGAAGTGCAGAGAATACACATGACTGCCATGCAAATGGCAAGCACAGGGACTAAGAACATCAGACAATCTTGGAATGGCAAGAAAGGCCCAGCTTGAGTTGGAGGTGAAGGTTTCGGGAGGGAGGGGTATACCCCAGCTTACCTGTCCCTAGGCATAAAACCAACAGTTTCTATACAAAAATACAGGGATGTTGTGAACTGCTTGTTTGTTTCAAAGGTGCACACTTCTACCTAGTTGCAGAAATTACCCTGAACTTGGACAGACAGGTGACCTCTATGATTGCACTGCCAGGTGAGAGGGGAAAACATGAGTGGGTCAAGGGAGCATAGATCTTATGTACTAATAACAGAATCCAGTGGTTTGACTTCTGCTCTCAGCTGCACCAGCGTAAATCAGGCCCGTTGACTATCACAAGGGTTACTAGACACACACAAATATTGATTGAGGAGAGAACCTGAAGCCCCCTTTGCTTGCAATTCACCTAAGTCCATGGGAGCTGGGGAGCCTCCAGAGCTGTGCAGGAGGCATTTATTCAACTGCATCCCCAATGAGCCATCATCTGAAATATTTGTAAGTGACTGAGAGAAGGGGCAGTGCCCAGAGGAGCCAGGTCACAGCTGCATAGCTGACATTTCCAGGCTCCCACCTCACCCACTCCCAGGGAGGTTGGATACTAGCAGCTCTCGAAAGCCAGGCTTGTCCTGCTGTGTTGGATGTTTCTCTTAAGGGTTACAAGTTTACAGCTTTCCTGGGGAAAGGCTCCAGCTGCTTTGTGTACTGTGCTCCCTGCATGAAGCTGGTGGTTGTCCTAAGATGGAAGGTTTTTGCTGGCACGTTTGCTGGCATTTACCAAGAGGCAGCAAACTGCAGACAGGCTGACTGCACTGGTTCACCCTTTAGGACTATACCCGATCTTAGCAAAGAAAGAACTAGGCTAATCCCAATGCATGTATGGTCTCCCACTGTACTATTTCCATGGTGAGCTTGGGCCCTGATGGACCAGACTGCAGGTAGCTGATAAAATAAAGAAGTAATAAAAAAGAAAGATTCAATGACTTTCAGTGGAAGAGCTGAATGGTCCCACAAACATTTTCAGAAGCCAGTTTGTGCTGCAGACACTCTTCACTATCTATAAAATATCCAGCTTCTTTTACTGAGCCTAAACCTTTCTCTTTAGAACATGCCAGCATCACAGGACCCTTCTTATATTAAGTGACTTCACAAGTTCAGCACACAAAGAGTTAAGTGATGCTGCACTGACAGACAACTCTGCATCAACCCAACATCACTTCTCTGTGTGGGCCTGGAGCTGACGAAGCCACTTAAGCAAAGGATAACACCTGCTGAGTTGTCGCAAAGGCAGATGCATTCAGAGCCCTCATCCAGTTATCAGTTGGGATTCACATTACTTACCGATTCCATGTTTTGAAAGCATTGCTTGCTCTCTTGAAGAGGTACCCTTCCATCACCACTCCGTTGGGGGCATCAACATTAAATTCCACCTTGGAATCATCGTAGGAGAAGTCCTGCAGGTCGAAACAGGTTGAGAAAACACATCAGGGGATGCTGGTGCTGTTCAGAGCCACAAGAACTAGGGCAAGAAGCAAAGTAAAAACACCCAGATAAATGGGAAACTGTGACCCCAAACAGCACATCAGTGTTAGGACCATGAGGATATCCAACTGGGAAACATGTGAACACCTGTAAGAAGGTTCTGTAGCTGCAGGGGTTATTTAAAGCAGCCTTTCCCTCAAGGGAGGCCTATGCTCCAATCCTTGATTAGGTTGCAAGAGAAAATAAGTTTGCTGGTGTCAGCCCTGGTTTTTAGTGGAGGCTAGTTTGCATCTTGAGAGTACTTCTTCTCTCAGACGTAATCCTCATGATGGCTAGACTCTGGTCCAGAGGTTTAAGACACAGAGGGTGCGGTCAGGACTTGGCAGAGCAGAGTGGCGTTCCAGGACTGGCATAGCTGAGGTGATACACATCAGGCTGGAGGAATACTGGCAGATCCAGGGCAGGTAATAGGACCATAACTGCAGAAAGTGCTGGAGCTCAGGAGTGAGGTGGGGGCTGGGTTAAGAATTAACACTGGAATAGCTGAGGGGGTGCAGGACAGAAAATGTCGAGGCAGATCTCTGCCCATGAGAAGCTTGTTCTATCTGAACATAACATAAGAATGGCCCTACTGGGTCAGACGAAAGGTCCGTCTAGCCCAGTATCCTGTCTTCTGACTGTGGCCAGTGCCAGGTGCCGCAGAGGGAATGAACAGAGCAGGTAATCATCAAGTGATCCATCCCCTGTCGCTCATTCCCAGCTTTTGGCAAACAGAGGCTAGGGACACCATCCCTGCCCATCCTGGCTAATAGCCATTGATGGACCGATCCTCCATGAATTTATCTAGGTTTTTTTTAACCCTGTTATGGTTATCTGGTTGCATTTAGTGCTCCCTGTCTCTCACTGTCATGGCTATTCACATTCCTCTCCACAATTTTGGGTTTGTCTTATTGCCTGAGAAAGTGTTCACGAATTCAGTTAGTTCGGGCATTTCCCACCCTAATGATTGTTCCCCACAGTGCCAAATTACTCCAGTTTCCTGGCTTAGGGTTTTCTCAGTCCGTTTAGGCAAAATAAGACCTTTTTGAAGATAGTTTTAAGTAATTTTTTTTTTTATAAAAAGGTCACCCACAAACCACTGCCTCCTGCTGGGCATATTTTCACACAACACCCCTGAAACAACGATGCCTGCAGAATCTTCTATCTCACATTACTGCAATAACTGGGAGCCATTAATTATTCTCACTCCAGTATCCTTAGCTGTTTCTGTTGTTAGGTGTTAGTAATGTGCACGCACTGATCCTCCTCCAGTGAAAGCTGGGGCTACACTAGCAGCTAGGAAGAGAAAGTGCGGGTGGCTTGGTATCTTGATGGTTGAAAATGTCCAACCTCAAGTGTAATCTGCAATTGGCAGCGAACAGACAGTAAAGTGTTGTTCCGTGGTTATGTTATTCTGTGTAACTGGTAATTGCCCTGGATGAGCCCAGGATCAGAGCAAACATGAGCTCGTTTACCATGTAGCTGGAAACAGGGGCAATGGATGGTGTTTCCAGGAGGGAAGAAGGAAATCACCAATCCCATTTCCAGTTAATGCATTCCACACACCAGCCCCGAGGTTTACTTATTCATCTGGCAAACAGACTGCCAGTCACATCTTCACCTATCTATCACCCTGATAGCTGACTTCCTGAGCTTGGCATTGCTGTGCCAGACAGATTCCATGGATTGTGGTAGCATGTGAGCAAGGCAAAGGGTTCCAGTAACTGGTCCCAGAAAATCCTCATGGAATTCTGCTGCCAGCGGAGGGCAGTGTCTCCTGCCTGATGGAAACCAGGTCATGGAGCCTGAATTACTTTCCACCCTAATCTGCTATACTAGGAAGCCAGTTCTTTCCGCTAGCTGCCTTCACCATTATATAGTACTCTGCATCCAGCTTCTGCTGGTATCACATGATCCCGAGAAAGGTACAACACAATCCAATGGCTGGAAGTTAAAGCTAGACAAATTCAGACTAGGCATAAGGCATACATTTTTAATGGTGAGAGTAATTAACCACTGGAACAATTTGCCAAGGGCCATGGTGGATTCTCCATCACTGGCTATTTTTAAATCAAGATGGGATTTTTTTTGAAAAGCTCTGCTCTAGCAATTATTTTGGGGAAGTTCTCTGGCCTGTGCTCTCCAGCAGGTCAGACGAGATGATCACAACGGTCCCGTCTAGTCTTGGGATCTGTGAATTTATGCTCTTGAGCATAAATATTTCTCTCCACTGTGCTAGATTCAGAGGCCCAGCCACACCACAGCGAAAAGCAGCATCATTAACTTAAGTGCCTTTACCAGCTCAGCGCATGGAGACTCTAGTGATGCTGCGTTGCTAGGCAACACGCACTTCAGTCTCATTAGGATGAGTTATTTCCGTGTTCGGAGATGCCAGCTTGCCAGGGAGATATCAGAATAATAAGAATAATACTGGTAGAGAAGGAGGAGATATAATGGGAGAAGACTGAGTCATTGCTTGAAAAGACAGTGTGACGCCCAATTAGCCAGGAGAGGCTATGCTGTAAGGCTCCCACTTAAAGGGGGTCCACTCGGCCCCAAATTTACTTGCCATAAAGGGGGGTGAAGCCCACGTGGTCTCCTTTGTGGATGCTTTTTATGTAGCATTACAAAAAAAGATAGAAGGGATTCTGATCTCACTTCAATCCACAGCCAAATCTATTGGCTTCAGTGGAATTACTGCGGAAAGACACTTGTGTAAATGAGGTCAGAATCTGGCCTGTTTGTTTTAGTGTAAACACTGTGAGCCAGAAGACGATGTCTTCTTTCAATAATGAGTGACAAGGCTAGGGCATGAGATTTCCAGTGGTCAACATTTGCCAGCTGATACCATACAGCTACGACAGGTATTTTCTGTGTTAGTTAAAGGGAGTTCTGGGGGATCTCAGGTTCCACACAGTGGAAACTAATGATAAATACGCTTTAAATCTGATGACTGTGTCGTACCTGACTTTCGGGAAGAGGTATAATTTGGGATCTAAATATGTTAATCAGGCTTCTTCAGCTGTCCCAAAACAAAAACACATTGTAATAGCAAGGAGAGAATTTTGCTGACGAATGCAAGAAGGACAGATGGGCCATAGGCATCACTGGGGTAAATCCACTAAATATCAGTGGAGTGACATCAGGTGGGAATTCAGTCCTGCATGTTTGTATTTTATTACACTTTTTCCAATTTTGATTGGCTAAAGGTGGTTCATGTGATTCCCCTTCCTCCCATTATAATTTCACAGGATTGTCTGGAAAAAAAGTCAAGTGACAAGTGACCTGCTTCGAGGCTTCAAGGACAAAACGGGCAACTGCACCTGGAGAATTTCCTGGCCTTTCAAAAACCTCTGTTTGGCCCATCTCATCTTTAAAAGAGAGAGTATAGATATATAGATAGATAAATAGTGCCTAGCACAATGGGGTTCTGGTCCATGACAGGGGTCCCTAGGTGCTGCTGCAGCACAAATAAATACTATTTCTATATACATACCCAACCTACATATATTACTAATAGGAAATTGAGGTCCACCGTGATGGGTGTTGGAAGCTAGCTCCTCCAAAAAGCACACAGCTGGAAAAAATGACATTTGGGTGCATTACTTGAACAACACTTTCTCTTTTCTAATCTACCACCCCTCCTTGTTTGCGGGGGGGAGTCAGAAAAAGCCCCTGGACCAAACTGTGGTCTCAGTTACACCGGTGTAATTACCAAGTAACTCCTTTGACGTCAAAAGAATTATGTTCGGGTAACAGAGAGCAAAATCTGGGCCCTAGAGCTCTAAGCTGGATTTGTGAAGTAGGTCCAAGTATAGGAAGAGATTCGAGGGATCAAGGTCCTGTGTGTGTCTTATCCTTGGGAACGTACCCATGTGGATACTCAGAGGGGGAATGCGTTTCGTTCAGCCCCACTACACTAGAGGGAGGTTGTTGGGGCCATTACTAGAGAATACTGGAGTATCTAAAAACAAATCAAATCAGAAAAAGGGGAGAAAAGGGAAAAATCCAGTTTCTGCCCTCCCCCCATAGAAAAATGAGATGTGTTTCTCCTTTCCCACTCAGGCAGAGAATAGGAAATGTATGGAGATGGCTTGAGGCTGAACAGCAAATAAGGCTGGATTCAAGTCAGTTTCATGTCCCTGCCATTCACAGATTGCATCCTAGAGGATTGACCGCTATGGGCCTGGGGAGAGATTAGATGCTCAGGTCCATTCAGAGAGATGCACAGAGGCAGCATTACCCTTTGTCTTAAGGAGAGACTTAACTCTTCTGGTTCCAGACTGAGAAGCGTGGCCTGGGCAATGCTGCAGCGTCTAAGCCCAGTGTGGATCCGTAGGGCCAGTTCTCTGCTCCTCACTCCTTTCTTAATAAATACTAATCACAGCATTGTTAATTGTCCAGGATGCTGTGGCTTAAATAACTGATTCCTGTGCATGTATCCCCGCATTCCCAGCCCACATAAAGATGTTTCCTCCCCTGGCACGCTGGCCACTGAAAAGAGAGGGAGCAAAGACGGGTGTTCTGGAGGGGGGACTGCTAGAATATCAGCCATCTGGCGAAATGTCATTCCCAGACCCCTGCCCTCTGATTCTGGATTCATTATAGCTGCCGGCATCAGAAGCTCGTCCAAGAATCTGAGGAAACAGTGCTGCAACCAGTGTTCAAATAACATCAGGGTGTGGCCACTGATAGAGACAGCAAATGTGCAAAAACAGTACTGCCTCACCCAACATACCTGCTCCCTTTCTGCATGTGTCTGGCTCACATCTGCTCACTTCATGGACCCAAGGACGCTCTTAATCCTGTTAGCCCTGCAGAGCCGTCCAAAGAGCCCAGGGAGACTGAGCGCAATTCTGTGCCTGCCCTACACACATCCCCATCATCAGCCGAGCCATCAGTGAAGTCCCTGTGGCTGACCCTTTATTAGACAGAATGCCATGAACCCAGCTGGACTCTCCAACCGCAGGTGGAGTGAGAGAAAAAATCGCCTTTCTGCCTTGTAAGCCGAGTAACGTTCCTGGGTCTAATCACACTCGTAAAGGCTTGATGGAACAAGACAAGGGGCTCACGCTCTCTCTCAGGCTCCTGCTGTCGTGCTGTCTCTTACACGTAACTGCACATGTTATGGATGGAAACTCGGCTTTGATTTTAATAAACTGCCTTTTGTCAGACCCTTAACATCATTGCAATGTTGGCGCAGGGCAAAGCTGGTTTTGTTTTTAGTTCAGTCTAGCTCTATCAGTCTACCTCATGGCCTTGTGGAGCGAACACTGGCCTAGGACTCTGGACAGCTGGACTCTAGTCCTGGCTCTGCCACAGGCCAGCTGGGGGACCTTGGACAAATCACTTTGCCTCTCTGTGCCTCAGTTTCCCCATATGTGAAAGGAGAATAATGATTCTGAGCTCCTTTGTAACATGCTTTGAGATCTATTGATTAAGAGCTCACTGCTATTATTAATCTAGCCATCCATGTGTTTTACACCATATTCATCACGATAGAATGGGTGCCCACTGCCATTATGAAATGACAGATGCATGCTGGAATTGTGTTCTGAATGGCATCTGGCTACAGCTGTCCACGCAACAGTGAGCTAGCCACAGCGGTGATGCGTTGGAGCACACAATGTTAAAATAAACGAGCCACCCTCTGAAACAAGAAATAAGATCTGCAAAAAGTCCAGCATTTCCTCCATCATCTGTTCTCTTTTCTTTCATGCAGTTTTGATAAATCACATCGATCCTACCCCTTTGTGCCCCTTCTCCCTGCCCCATGGCTTTGAATTTACACCCAAGGCTGCCTGGGAACAGAGGGCCTTTTAGAAATGACATCACAATAGTTTCCATGGGAACACATTGAATGCCACTGAAGCAACAACAATGAGGTAACAAATTCCAAGAGAGGGATGTGAAAAAGGCCTAGGCATGGATACTTTCAAACTGGCGAATGGAAAGGAGGAAAAAACCAACACAGACACTATCTCGTACAAAGGGGCATTGAAAAAAAAATGTCAAGGTTCTTTCGAGGGCTAGCACTTTAAGAAGCCGCTTGTCTATCTCCATGAGACAGCCACGGTGAGTCTTGTCCAATTGCTTATGCAGAGCCAGCCATGCACGCAGGGAAGGAGACTGATCAAATTAAATAAACTTCCTGATAAAGTGAACCGCTGTAACAGGAAAAGTGGAGACACGCCCCAGTCCCTGGGACCGTTGGAAGGTCTTCTTCAAAGGACAGAGCCCTGCCCACGAGCCTCTAGAAACTCTGTGCCTTGCGTAGCTGGGGACTCTTGGGTATATCCCCTTAGCATAGGTCTAACACTGTCCTGAAGGGGGCGACACACGCGAGAGTGGAGATGTGCAGGATGGAATCTTCATTAAAGCACTGCACTCTGCTACAACTACATTCCCCACTCAGGCCACGGTATCCAATCTGATCGATTCGAATAACCAATACGCTTTCATGCTGTGTATTGCACAGCTGGCAATCCACCGCTATGGTTTCATATACATCCTGTTTGTTAGCAAATCCCTTCGCTTATGCTATTTCCGATGAATAGCAATCAGGATAATAAAAAATACATGCAGGTATATGTACAGTCTGTGCGTGCATTGCCTCAGAAGGGACAAAATAGTTTTATGCAAACTTGCTTTCTCAATTAGCAAAGCATTCAGTTATTCTCTTACATCAACTGTCACTATTTAACAATTATATAGACTGGAATGCACACACAAAACCTGTGAGTATAATATACACCATATGAAAATAAATGCTATATGAGACCAGTTTGGCTATGTACTTTGTGTGTGTGTATATATAGATATAGATAGATGATAGATATAGCTCTAGATAGCTATACACACACACACAAAGTATATATAATGTGTGTGTGGATATATGCAGATGGAATGTACACATACATATATTTTGCATATAAATGCACTCACATTTTATATATGAACAGAAGAATATAAGTATATACTCTGCTAGTGCATGTGAATATTAAACCACTTTCTATACATGATCACTTACCTGTCTCTGTGTGTAGATTGTGTACACACTGTGACCCCATATGCCCACACAGGTTCTAAGGGGGAACCCCTAAACACACATTCCCATTCATTGTGCACAAACACACATTTGAAGGCTAGATCTCGAAGAATCCAATTTACAGCCCTTTTGTTTCTCTCATTGTCTTCTGATAACTGATCGCCCTGCTCTCGGCTTGCCAGGGAGAAGATGCTCAGGGACCGTTCTCCACTTTTATGTCACAACAACAGAACACAACAAATCCGCCCTATCAAATAATAAACCAGAACTAACTTGTCTGTCACATCAGCGAGCAGGGAGACCTGGTCTTGCACGCCTGGTCTTGCAGTTCTCTTGCAACCAAAAGGAGAGTGCCCCCTAAACTTCCTATCCCAGCAAAGCACCCCTGTATGAAAAGCTCCTTACCAGAAGGTACTCAAGCCTGCCAAAAATCTTCATGCTGCCCGTTGCGGGGAAGGAGTTCTGCTGATCTAGTCAAGTGAGCAGGGAGCTTCTGTGCGTGCCTCTCCTCTCAATGGCTCTCTAAAGCAACATCTCTGCAAGGCACCGTGGGATGGGAGGGAAGGCAAGATCTCCCCCCACACACACTCCTCCTCACCCCTCCCACTCCTTTTTGGGTGGCTGTGAGCACCGCCGTTCGCTCCTGTCAAAGCAGGGATACTGTGCGAAGGAAGCGTGCCAGGCTCTAGGGACCACCTGCCTGCCCGCTCCTCCTGCCTCCCATTCACCAACAATCAGCTTAGAGCAAAGGCTAATTATCATACAGCTGTCACCGTGGGACAGAGGGGCGTGGGGGCAGCCAACAAAGCCAGAGCAAAGTTGACAAGAGGATGCTCCGCCGAAGCGCCTTGACCTCAGCCGAGTGGATCTCCAAGGGTTTGGCATGCTTTTGCCAGGAGCTACTTCCTACTGAGACCGTCTCATACATGGGACCCCCTCCTAAGGAAAACAGAGCCCCCCCATTGGCTGACAAAGCCACACACGCTCCGTTGGGGCTGCTGCGTGTCGGAGCCATATGGCCGCCTGGTTTATTATTTAGTATTTGTTGATACTAAATCAGGCAGTCGGCGCTGCCCTGACTCTCACCACTCTTTTCCCGCACACGTGCAGAAAGCCGTGCGCTAGGCCAGGAGAAGAGTCAAGGGGCTCCAAAGAAACTTCTCATTTTCTTTGATTGGCTGGTAAATTTGGGTTCAATGGAAGGGCTCAGCAAGGCCAGGAAGTGGGAGAGAGGATGGACTAACAGTTAAAGCACATAATGAGTTAAGAGACCTGGGATCTATTCTTCACTCAGCCACAGACTCACTGTACTTCAAGCAGGTCATTCTCTGCCTCAGTTTCCCCGTTGGTAACTGGAGATGGCAATAACTCTTTCCTGCTACACATGGGGGTGGCAAGGCTGCAGGGTGGTTTGAGATCCCCACCTGGAGGGCACTAGAGAAGGGTTAGGTATTACTTAATCATTATTTTTATTTATTAACTCCAGCTGCGGCCAGATATGACTTGCAACCTCCCCGCAAACAGCTCAGCCAGTGCACCTTAGTCCATACCCTAGGCCTCTCCTGAGTATAGACTGCTTGTCACATCAAAGCGAGGGCCAGTGTGCCAAGCTTCCCTATTTAGTAGGGGCAGTCCCTGATTATTAACTTAAATGTTACCCCTTTTCTCCTCTGTCCTTCCAGAAAGCTGTCACAGGCCCATGTATTTCAATGGCGTTTGAAGAGCCAGCCCTTTATTCTTCTCCCTTAAATGTCGCTTTCTGCACCTTTCAAATGTCAGCCAGTGTGTGTCCCCCTTCCGCGTTGTTGGGGCTAGCAGGAAACGCACAAACTCATTTCACTTGTGGCTTAAGACAAATTTGAACTCACATCTCCACAGGAGCCAGGCCACAGCAGTAACACAATGTCTCTCCGCAGTCACATTTTAAATACCGCGTAACTTTCCCCCCACACTGGCTGTGCACGCAGTAAATGCAGAGTGATCCAGCAGCTTCATGTTAAAATCTTATCCTCTCGCTTTTCCCAGCTGGCAGGAGAGTTTAGAAGGGTTTGCTCCAAACCATAACAATTCAGACCCCCTGCACCCCTGCGCCAATTTTATTAGCGTCCCCTCTGTTTAAGCACTATTTGTTTTCATGTAGAGTGTGAGACAGCAAATGGAACTTGCCTGGCGTTGTGGGGCTAGCGGGCCAGGAGGACAAAGGGGGCAGTGGTTAAGATAACAAAGGCAGCTTGAAATGATCCCTGCACTGGGAATATGCACAAAAGGTGACAGATGCAGCAGAGGCTGAGGGAGGGATGAGCAAAGGACACTTGAATAACAGTATGAAGGAAAATAATCCAGCGACACTTCAAGATTTTCTACCCTGCAAAATTTCTTCTGCTTTATTTAAAAAACAAACAAGCAACCAACCAACCCTCAATCCAAATCACAGCTCCTCCTAGTTAACGGGTTCCGGCCTGCCTGCGTCCCACCCCTCGCAAACCTGACAAGGGGTAATTCAATTAGCAAGGCATCATCATGGGTCACCCTCAGGGTAGGACCCACAAAGCATTATTTCAAATTGGAGTCACTCTCTCCCTGCTGTCGCCAATGCCAGTGCCATGTTGTTTGGGGAGACACTGTGATAGGGCAAAATATATTACTGCCTATCTTCTCCGAGGGAAAAGGCAGTTGTGGGTCCCTATAACTCAGCAGGAGAGTGGGGATTAAGTGGGGTGAAATCTTTATCCTACAATGACTATGGTCCAATGGCATTGCTGCAGTTTTCAGAGGCTGTTATGTATGAGATCGTATTTCCCCTTGATTCCATGCCTAACCCCCGAATGTAGTGCCCAGTAGTATATGTTAAGACACAAAGAAGTAACAACCTCTTCTAATGGTACCAGATTGCATCCAGCGATATCAGAGCTCTTTACAAACGTGGGTATCATCGTCTCCATTTCACAGACAGAGAAACTGAGGTACGGAGATGGCCAAGTGATTTGCCCAGGATATAGCAAAGTGGGAGTAAAACCCCTTTCTCTTGAAGTCCTGGTCCCACGCTCTCTTTGCTGGGCCATGCTGTTTCCTGTTCTACTCCACAGAGATCACAGAGCACATAATACAGAGAAGGGTTAATCTCACCTGACTCTGTCATCCGGACACCCTCTATTCCCCACCCTCTCACAAAGCCAATTCAGCCTGCTTATCTGCAGCCTCCCTGCTGTCTCCAGAGAGACGCTGGCTCCTTCAGCCAGGGCACACGCTCTCATGGCACTGCTGACTTTAAAAACAAAATTCCTGTCCGGCTATAACAAGCAATGGTCTGGGGGTCATTGGATCCAGGGCTTTGGTTTGGCCCAGTATAGAGCTGCAGGGGCAGCTCCAGAATTCAGGGCTGTTCAGACCTGTATTTTGCTTTGTGTCCATCTCAACGTAGGGCCACATCCTCAGCTGCTGTAAAGCCGCGTAGCTCTGTTGGCTTCATGGGCACGAGGCTGATTTACACCCGTTGAGGATCTCGCCCCCTACTGCAGCTGGAAGTGAAATGCTTCCAACCCTGCACTCGACTATGGCTGTCTAACTTTCCCAGGGCCACTGGTCATGTACATAGGGAGCCAAGGCCATGGGTAGCTCTGCTCATAAGGATCCCAGTCTGGTATAATTGCTCCTTTGCTTTCTCTGCGTCTGATCCCGAGTCATTCCTCAGCTCTTCCCGGCCAGTCTGGTTAGTAGAGCAACTTTGTGTGAAATGGCTGGTTTTAAATGCACTGCATTAGAGAGACCCTTCCCTGCTCTCTCCGATGAAGTCATCACGCCCGTTTAATCCCCCCCCCCCGCCCCGGGGCCAGGAGGCTCAAATGGATTTCTTTCCCTCCCCGCAGGGCAATCAGGCTCAGGGAGCGTATGCACACACAGGAAACGCTTGTCAGTAGCCTTCCAATTCTGTTACGCTTTCATTTCATGAGGCATGACGTTCCCCTGAGAGAGCATTAACAAAATAAGAGCGCCATGAAAGCCCTGCTCAATTTTTCCCTGCAGAGGAACGTTGATCTGCATGAGAGCCTAGATACACGTGAACTTATCAATGAATTCTGCACCCTGCACGGCTGCTTTCTCTCTGCCTCCTGTGTTTCTTCACTTAGCTCCTGAATGGGGGGCGGGAGGGAGAGCTCAGTGGTTTGAGCATTGGCCTGCTAAACCCAGGGTTGTGAGCTCAATCCTTGCGGGGGCCATTTAGGGATCTGGGGCAGAAATTGGGGATTGCTCCTGCTTTAAGCAGGGGGTTGGACTAGATGACTTCCTGAGGTCCCTTCCAACCCTGATATTCTATGATTCTATGTCTGTTTTGTCAGTGGCTCTTGCACATCGCCTCTTATTTTCACCACAGCACATGGGATGCTCTGACAGATGCTAAGTGGATTCTGGGTCCGACTCTAAACTGTACAATGCAGCTTGTCAGTGATTCTGAGGAGTGGCCCAGATGGGACAAATATCTCTGGCTTGTTTTTCTCATGTAGTGTTCTTTAAAAAGAAAAACAAAGCAGGGATGGACTAATGTTATACACCTCAGGCCTGGCATTCCAACACCCCAGCATTCAGGAGTGCTGCTGAGAATCAGTCTGGCTCTTTATAAAGAAAGCAAAATTGATGTCTGGATCCAGACTGGAATTTTGAAATCTCCTAACAGCTGGGGGAGCTCAGGATCTGGAGTTGTAGATTGGACCAATCACAATGAAAAGGCAGGCACAGCCGGATTTCATCACACAACAACATGGAATTAAAATATTTCACCCAGGCAAATCAATCTCTCTGGTGTGGATTTGTGTGGGAGTTTCACACCTTTGCAGGTCTAATTTCAGAGTCAGGTTTCAGCAGCCCCCCAAACCTGGGCTTTGCCTGGTTTCAGGTTGAAATGAGACAGAAGCCGGAGCTGCACATCTTAAATCCAGTTCCCAACTTTCCTGGGAGTTGGGGCATGTTTGGATCTGGGGTTTTGGTTCAGCCCATTATAGTGAAGGGACTCAGCTGAATACCTGGATCTGAGGGTTCTAATTTGGATGCTTCTAAATTGTATCTGTGCATGACCTGATATTTCTCCTAGTGGTTTGTGTTACCAGTTGTCCTATCTTCTGCTGGTGCTGAAGGACTCCTGGTGGGGTGTAGCTTGTGGGGTTCTTAGCTATTGGCCTGGAGAGAATGACTAGCTCTCATAGGCCATCAGCCAACAAGCTTCCTAGTGAAAGCCTACACAATTTGGAAACCACGCAGTGGATTAAATCGAGTTCTCAGACTCGCCCTCTCTCGGGATTTTGCCTTTGCTTTGCTATTCAGCCGTTCAATTGCAGATTATCTCGCTTTGAAGCCAGTTACCTAATCTCATCAGAAAAGGGGCCTAATTCCGTGGCCTCACTGTTGTCATCTCCTGTGGGAAAGGACCTAAATGGATCAGAATAGAAAAGCCTCAATAGCTCATCTGTCTACACCCAGGAGGTAGAATGAGCTGCTGTCCAATGGACTGGACGCCTCAGACTGAAGACAGCAGGACACACTCTCTGCCATGAGTGAAGCCTGAGCAACAGGAGAGGCAGCGTCCGGGACCGAGCTGACTGGCAGCCTCCGCTCAGCAGTGGACTTTCACTCTCAGCTACGTACAGCAGAGGTAGGGATCCCACGGCTGAGCTGACGCGGACCTGACTGAGATGTAGGGCTTGTACCTTCATGTCCTTCCTGGCTAACAAGCTGAGGTGTGCCCCGGCAGTGCATAATCATAACCCCTATTACATATGGCCGCACATTGGTACCAAACCAAAGAGGGCCCCATCAGACATCCTCCCCAAGTACCTTAATGCTTGGTTGAAGGGAAAGGGAGCAGGTATTGAAGAACTGCTGAGCTCCAAGAAAACAGACAGCAGATTAACTAGCTCCTGTCTCCCATGCTGTCCCATCTGGCGGTTTGCAGAACAGTTCCTGACCCGTGTCAATAAAGCTAAAGTAAACAGGGTTATGCAATGGAGCTACAGTGCAGCAGCTGTGGCTAAGTGATCCGTGGAGCAGGGAGAAGGGGGAAAGACTCCGTTTATCATTCTGTCAATTCACAGTCGATTCAGCAATGGCTTCCTATCTGTTGAATTCCACGCCTGAGAGTGTTCTTCTACTCAGTGGGAATAAGATATATAGCCATGGCCCCACTTCAGCTCACAAATCCATCGCCTGCTTAGCCTCTGGTTTTCCACCCAGAAACACAGGGCAAGGTGAAATGAAGAGGAGGAAGTGTCCATGGTGCTGAGAAACAGCAACCCAAGCCCTGGTGACCAGAGCATGGCCCAGTCGACTTGCTCCTTTATCCCATGCTCCTAACATTCCATGCTCACCGAAGCCAGGGACAGAGGCGCATTGGTTGGACCCAAGGAGAGTGTGGGTATGCACCGGGCAAGTTTTGCCCACACAGCTCCACCCCGTACCTCAGACCAGACGAGCACCACCACCCACCATTCCAGTCCCAAGGCCCCTTGCACCTCATTGCTCAGTTATAAAAGCCCCTGCTATTCCAGGCCCACAGCTCTGCCAATGCATCTTATTCCTGACCCGCAGCGCTCCCTCTTCTGCGGGTCCTGGGCCCTTTCAGGGCTCTGCCAATGCACTTTTGGCCAGAATTTTGTAAAGTACTTAGGTGCCTACAGATGCAGATGGGGATAGGCACGCAGAGGGGTTTTCAAAAGCATGTAGGATTTCAGTGGCAGTTAGGCCCCTAGAACCTATTGAAAACCCCACTAGGTGTGCCTACTTGCATCTTCAGGCACATGAATGCTTTCCAAAATCTGGCCCATCCATCTTCAATTGCAGAATTTCTTACTATTCTACTTCCACTGCTTGGTCAAAACACTTCAGTCCCAATCCACGGAACCCCTGCAGTTCCAGAACTGCGCCTCTCTTGAGTCAAGACTGCCAGGCATCTGGGATATAGCATGGTAGTTTTGTTATGTGAAGGAAAATCTAATAGGGATTAGGATGAAACCACCAAACTCCCTTACAACTGTGTTTGGGAATTAGTTCTCCAGAGACGACAGGCTAGTGCACTAAAGGATCCAGCCAGGATCCATCCCATTGCCAGTGTAGATCTAAAAGCAGGGCTCACTGGAGTTCACGTGTAGTTAAGTGCAACTCCGTCCAATAAATTTAGCTCATAAAAGGGAAGAACCAATCTCTCAAAAGACACTACACAGCAAAGTGGCTGTACTCACCTGCAGGAGGGTCTGGAGGGGGCACGTCAGCGATGGGTGATGAGAGAAAAAAGAAGAAAAAAAGGCACATTACTTAACATTTCCCTAGTGATCAAGTGCAAAATCAACCCCCAGCGAAGCTTCTCAGGGCGTAGTGACCATGTTTTCCAGATGCACCGGCAGGCTCAGAATTATCTATGCAATTTCTGTGCCCCTCCAAATCTTGTATTTCTGCACACAAGCAGTCGCTACATACCAGGGTCAGGGAGCCAAACAGCTCAGTGCCTGATGTGCATGGCAGATCTGACACTGTGGGCCCATGGGAATGTAGTTCTGGGTTTGCAAACTGAGAAGACAGCACTGCAGCTGCTTTCTATGAATGCCCAGCAATAGCACAAGGGAACAGCATTTGATTTGGTCTTCCATAGCTGTACAGAATAACGAGTTAGATGCTGTCAGTGCAGCAACCGGTATATACTCGGCAACAGGCCATGTTAGAATCCGTGTTAGCAAAGGAGGGGATGTAGGGGCCACACTCCTCGGTTTTCCCTTACGATTCACAAGCAATTGCAAGGGGATCTTTAATTTCTGCCAAAGAAGACCTCAGTTTAGCATCTCATCCCTGATCATGCAGACCGATACCCTTCCCCTGCTACTGCACTGGGAGTTTGTTATCCAACTCTGGGGGTTAGATGTGAATCCACAGTTTGTGGTTCCAGAGTCAAGAACTCATCCAGCTGCAACACCCAGTGCCCCACTCTCAGCTACTGGACAGCTCCCCTGTAGCAAACAGAGGTATGCCAATGTAACCGGCTGAGGGTTTGCCCCTACACCCATGACTCCAGTTGAGTTACTCTGGATTTGCAGTGGTGTCAGCGGAAGTGGACTGTGACACCTTTGTCACTAGGTGTCATGCCAAGGCAGGGTAGCGACATGCTGGCTTCACTAGCTGAATGCACTGATCCAGTGGAGCAGAGTTGGGCTCTGCATCTTTTTAAATGCATGGTGCATGTGAATCCTTTCCCGTCAGTCCTGCTCTGGGACGGGCATGAGAAACGCAACATGCCTCTCTGTGCAGAGTCTGGACTTTGCTTTGGCAGCAAAACACTGGAATCCATCTCCTCCTCCCCAGCGGCCGCTGTGCAGACGACCGAACTGCCCTCTCCTCTCCCAGCCTGTCAATCCACTTCCTCGCTCATGAGGACGAAATCAATATTGGGCTTTGCCTGGGTCTCAGCTGGGCATTTCCTTTCAGACATCCACAGGACGTGCAAGCTAAGCAACCTACTTAGGCCCCAGGGAGGAGATTTAAGCAGACTCCACTGACCTCCCCCCGCAATTCAGCAAGAGTCTTAGTGTTAATATTGCATGGGAAACTGCAGCTTTGTTGTATGAAAAGATCCTAGGATGTTTCTTCAAGGATCCTGTAGCCCTGCTAGCTGGGGATGGGCCCAAACTCCATATCTGCCCTGTTTCTCATGCTCCCGGCACTGAGATACTTTTGACACAGGTGGCATAATTGTTTCTGAAGCCATGCCCTGTAGGACTGTGGTCTTAGCATATCTTAGAAGCTAAAGAAGGATCATCCGAGGTGGATGTCCAAGGAAAACACAGGAAGTGGTGTTGGTAATTCACTCTTCCCTTTTCATCAGTACTGAACCACTGCTTCCACGGAGATCTAAGGGGATCCACACTGCGTGACATGGGCTGTTGACTCAGCCATAGGCATTCTTTCCTTTGGCTTGTTAGTAGATGAAGGGATGTCAACTTACTCATCATCGATATCGCTTTTGTTATGTGAATTTTTTTTCTTTTCCATTGGGAAAAATGGTTCGTATAACTGGTTGTGCAAAAGACTGGTGGCCGTAAAATCAAGTTTCTACTGGAGCACCAAAATTTTCCCCAAAATATTCTCCTCTTACTGGTGAAGTTACCCACCCCGCAGCTGCCTTCTTGATGGAGGAGGAAAAAAATCTGGTTTTGGGCTCATTAGAGAGGAGGTTTCCTTTAAGTAATAACGGTCAAGGCACAGAGCATATTCCAGGGGTTAGTAACTGGCTGGTTTACAGAATGGGAGTGTTTAGAGCCAGAGGGATCAGGAGACTTGATAGCCTGGGAAGTAGACATCTCTGCATTTTTCACTCAGGAGCACCACGGGCCATGGTCATTATTGCGATTATAAACCAGACAGGAGACAATCAAGTGGAAACACTATTAACAATCTCTTTGTTACGGGCAAACAACGAGCAGACAGGGGAAAAATTATTTGTGAATAAATCATGGTGAAAAAGAAATCAGACCTCACTTATTTGATGGATATTCTCTGACCACCTATTGAGCGGGTAAAATTTATTTATGAATAAGTGATTCGACAAGGAAGGGATAAAATTCCTCAGATAAACTCTTGGGGGCTGATTCTCAAGGCTTCTCTAACGGCCCCGAAGTTCAGATTACAGGGGTGTGAACTGCTGTGCACACCAAAGGGCTACACTGTAACTCCCCTCCACCCCCATAGATGCTGCTAGTGTGAACTAAAAGGTACCAAGTTCATGTTAACATAGCGCCAGCCCGAGTCCAGAAGTATACACAGATATATTTATGGCTATAGTGCGAGCCCACGACTGGAGACCGGGGCTCTGAGACTCGCTCTGGGTTTCTGCTTGCCATGAAGATGCACCCTCAATGCTTGACCTTGGGGAAGTCACTTCACCTCTCTGTATTTCAGTTTACCTAGCTTCAGCATTGGCTGACTAGTACTGATGTATCAGAGGGGCTTTGTCAGGCATAACTGATTTATGTTTGTGAAGCCGTTGGAGAGCCTCAGATGGAGGGTGCTAGGAAAGGGCAGAACGTGACTCTTCAAAGAAGAAAGAGGATCCTTCCTTATATCTAATAATGTCCATGCTGAAGGGACATCCATCCATCCCCATATGTACCCCTCGTTCTGCTCATCCAACCATACCCAGACATTATCTATCTATCTAACTATCTATCTATCTAATCATGTAATGAAAGGCAGTTTGGTCTCTTCACCACCTGTACCTGTCTATTGGACCTCAGTTTAAATAGCTTTGCTCTGCCCCTTTGGGGAGGGATGCGGAGATCTCTACTCAGAAAGCAGGCAGAGCCTCTTGTACCCTGGTAGCTGGGAATTCGTTCTGTGGGAGGGAAGTGAGATATGGGGAAGAGAGGTGCATTTCCCTCCTCTTCTCCCTCACAACCCATTAACCTAACTGGGGCGGGGGGGAAGGGGGATCTCCATGTGAATGAAGAAATGGCCCTTTAGCCAGCCCAGCCCCCAGGGAGCAAATGGCTCCATCCATCCCTCCGTCCGCTGGCGGAGTTAAAAGGGGGCACTGACCATCTGGTGGAGCTGGGGCAGTCAGGCGTGCTGGAGAAAGGTGGAGGGGAAGCCGGCCAGACAGATGTGAGAGCAGACAGACAAATTTCGGGAGGGATGTGCTGCCACCATGGCAGCTGCAGACGCTGGGGCTCGCCAGACGCTTTGTCCGGCTTGTGAGGGCAGGATGGGGAGAAGGGAAAAGAGAGGGAATGGATGAGACAAGGGAGGGAGAATGGGAGAGCTGCTGGGCTGCTCTAACTGCTTGCCAAGCCAAACCTGGCTTCCCAGAGCGATATCCCAGCCTTACATGACACTGTTTTTATGTGTGGACTCATGACAATAACATGCTCCAGGAATGGTTCCCTGTGCGCAAGAACCTCAAAGTGCTTCACAGACATTAACCAATTAAGCCTCACAACCACCTAGGGAGGTAGAGAAGCATCACACGCAGGGGGAAACTGAGGTACGAGGAGGTGAAATATTTGCCCTAGGGTAGAGAGGGCCCAGAACCCAGGAGTCCTGACTCCTGATCACTTCAGCTCCAAACACTAGATGGCACTCCCATTCTGTAAACCAGAATAGAGCTAGTTGGGAAGGGACCCCCCAGCAGCTGCATCCAAACCCAGCTCTGGCACACGACGGCAGAAAGGTTCATCTGCCGCATGGTGTGTAACCCAGCTGCAGGGCCATTACACTCCCATCGCTAGCTTCTCCCGCAGCAGTCCCCTTGCTGGGAGGCTGAGGTGCCGCTAACCACTCAGCTCTCCGTGCTGATGGAGAGTGATGTCCTCTCATGCCAGCCTGCAGCCCCCTGGGACTCACCCTCTGTTGTATCAGTGCGTGCTTGTGCTCCATCTCCCTCTTCTCCACGGCCGAGTCGATCACCAGCTGGTCTAGCTGAAGACAGGGAGGAGAAAACCAGAAGGAAAATTCAGTGAGATGGTTCCCATTACCGAGCCCCCAGCCATCTCTCCCACTTCCCCTCCTCTGGGCTCACGCCAGTCTTGCAAATGGCCTACGTCCTGGGGAGGGATGCAAGTTTCCCCGGGTCCAGTGAGGCTGCGTTTGGGTGGGCGCTGTGGGCTGGTGCAGCAGTTAACTTTCCACCCCTGGGACCTCCTCCCAGAACATGGGATTTGGGGTGATGCTCTGTCACCGCCCTGGTTACAGGGAGCTCCTTAGACCAAAGCACAAAGATTATCCTGAAGCACATCGCTATGAGCTTTCGCGCTCCTGTCTGCACCACCTGGGCATGCCCACCACCCTGTGAAATCCCAAATCCTTCCCCAGCATGCACTGGGCTCAGTATAAGACCAGGGCTGGAATCTGATCAGGAATCTGGAGGGTATGTCTCCAGTCCAGGCCCTAAACTTTGGCAAGAAAGATGCAATACAAAAAAACCCAACAAAAACAAAAAACAAAAAAAAATAGGATGCCTTGTGCCTGGGAAGGCTGCCCAGTCCCAGATGGACCATAGGGGATTTTGCTTGGCCCAGTGAGCAGGAGATGCCTAGAAAGAGCCAACTTGTCTAATTACGGCTGAGCTCCTGAATCCCCATGCCGGCCATGTTCCTGGCAAAGACAGGTTCCGGAGCATTTCCGTCTCGATGCTCAAGCCTTTCATGGTGAAGGGATCACCACAGGGAAATGGCAAACTGAACCAAGCACCCCCTCGCCCCAATCCCTCACCTCGGTGGCTAGCTTCTTCATGTAGGGATCAAGTTCATGAAGGAGGCTGTAGCCCTGCTGGAAAAAGGTGTACTGGGCATGCATGAAGGACAGCATCTGGGGATGGGAAACAAGGCACACGGTCAGAACAGGAGCCGAGCCATGGGGATGGGAGGAGAGGGGAGATTATGCAGGGCACCCTCTCGCCCCAGTAGAATATCAGCCTCAGTGCTGGCCTAGGAAAATAGCCTGAGCAGACACAATCCTCTCTAAAAGAGCTCTCTCGGAGCCCCTCCCTCTGCCAGGGCCAAACGAATCCCCCGTGTCACTCCAATGCCTTCTGTTGGGTGACACCCGGGATAACGCTAGCCTGTGGGAGCTCTCCTCCATGCTGATGATGGCGAAGGAGCGACCCACTTCATAGAACTACATGGAACTACATCTCTTGTGACTGACCAGGCCCTGGGTTGGGACTCAGGAGATCTAGGTTCTATTCCTGGCTCTGTCACCGGCTCCCTGCGTGACCCTGGACAAGTCACTTGATCTCTCTCCGCCTCTGTAAAATGGGAATAAGAATACGGCATTGCCTCTACGGGGTGCTCTGAGGCCACACGCATCATCTGCGAGGTGCTCAGACGTCATGGGGATGGTGGCCATATATGTACCAAGGTAGAGCATATCATTTCTAGACCATGCATATCTCCTTCTCAGGCTCAGCTACATCACCTCTCTCTGCAGACATCAACACATCCTCTTTTTCCACCTTCTCGCTCTTCCTCTGTGCCCTCTCTCTCTCACCATTTCTCCTCCCTCTAATCTTACTAAGCTTGCAGGTATCCCCCACATCCCGCCCCACATAGTGACAATGGCGCCTTTTCCACAGTGTCACTGTCACTCCTCTCTGACAGCCCTCGCCCTTCCAGAGCGCCGAGGGATTTTTTTTTTGTTTCTTTGTGGTGCGTTATTGTGCCAGAACCCTGCAGCCCACATCGGCCTTCCTGCTTGTGTCACACATGATCTCAGTGCCGGGGGCGCGTGCGGACGTGTATGTGCCTGGGCGAAACGGAGCGTGCAACGCTACTGTAAGAAAAGGAGGACTTGTGGCACCTGAGAGACGAACACATTTATTTGAGCATCAGCTTCCGTGATGCATTCCGATGAAGTGAGCTGTAGCCCACGAAAGCTGATGCTCAAATAAATGTGTTCGTCTCTCAGGTGCCACAAGTCCTCCTGTTCTTTTTTGTGAATACAGACTAACACGGCTGCTTGTCTGAAACAGTCTACTGAGTCACCAGGGGACAGCAGGGAAAACTGAACGGCACCCTTACCGCATCCAGTATTTCAAACTTCTTCTTGGCCTGGAGGACATTGATCTGTGAGGGAATCAAGACAAAAAACTCAGCTGCAGCAGCCCATGGGCTAGACATAACAAGCCGCACCCACTGCAACAACCCTAAGCAGGCAGCGGTACTTGGTGCCTGACTGGCCCACTCGGAGATGTAGAGATTTCTGGGTAAAAATTAAAGCCCCTGGGTCAAATTTTCAGACTTAGGCTCCTAAGGGACATAGGTGCATTTGAAGATGCTGCCCCCTTTGTGTTACTGCAGATCACCGGAATAGCTAGGCTGGCCCCAGGAGACTAATCAATACTTGGTGCCTGTGATGTCGATGCACATTTAACATCTGGTGGACGACTGCTTTGCTTCCTCCTAGCTGCTAGGTCGAGTGGCGTCAGTACAATCTGTGCTGGCTCAGGGCTACGCATTCGCCATAGCTCAGCTGGCCACGTAATCCGCACCCACGGGGACCTTGTTCCTAAAATAACCCATTGTCATTGACAAAGGAAACCAGTTCCGTGACTTTAGCGCTCAGGAAAGGCATCAGTCGCCTGACAGCCCTGGAAACCGAAGTTACCCTCAGAGCACCGGCAGCTACTGTGCAAACTTCCACTGCGTGGCCCCCAGCCTGCCTCTGATCTCCTGTGGTCTGTGGTCACTTCTAAGGATGAAAGAAGGGGCCTTCAGTCACACACTCAGTCCTTAGTCTAGCGCCATATTTCTGTGGTCAGAGAAGCACGACAGCACCATCTAGTGAGGCTGAAACGTACTCTGCGGCTGTCGTAACACCTCTCTGCAAAACACAGTCGGTGTTGGTGCTAAAGCCCCTCCGTTCTGGTGCTCCTTCAGCAGGTGCTGAGCAGTGCGGTTCAAAAGCACGTTCCAACATCTCTCAGCCTGCTCCGTGCAACTTTGACCAGGCAAATCCCAGCTTCAATCCCCATTATAAAAGACAGGGCATGATGCAGCAGATTCCTGTGCTGTCCTTTTATTTCTGGAGACCTGCCATATGTCACCAATACAGAGAGTTTGGTGGGCTCTCATCTTAACCCCTAATTAATTGAATCACAAAATCACAGCACCTTTTGAAGCAACCAGCAGCTTTTGCCCAAGAAAGGCACAAGGACCAGAATAGTAGAGGACGCTTGGTGAATTGGCTGCCAGGTACACTGTAAGAGCCATAAATCCAGCCTAGCATCTGTGTCTAGGTCCATTAGTGAGCACTAGTGGTTCATGAGATAACAGATGCCAAAATCAGGTGGGCGAGATTGCTGCAAAACTGTTTGGTTGGTGAACTAGTGCAAACGCTCTCAGGACCAGTACATTCTTGTCAGCTCTGGTCATGGACCACAGGTCAGGAGATGAAAAATGCTTCTGAGATTTATAAAACATTAAAGGGAAATGAAAAATAAGAGGCTGCAGAAGAGATGGTGACGCCTTAAAAATAAAAAATGAATAGTGTGCAGTTACATAATACCTTTCCCATGGATCCCATCTGGGAAGCCTTACAAGTGCTGTAATTAGCACTAGAGAGACTGTCAAATGTAGCAGAAGATTTCTATGGGGCTTCAGCTGTCGGTGTCACGAACAATATGTTACCATGACAGCTGCAAAACAGGTCCCGGTGTGTTAGTATCTCATTTATAAATGTGGCACCAATTAGCTCCAACCATGCTGCACTTGGAGTAGCTGAGACGAGAGTGGAGCGAAAGTTACAGGCAAACGCGTTCCTGGATCAGGGACCGAGGGCTCGATTCTCCCCCATGTCTGAGCTCTGCTGGGCGCGGGGGATGGAGTGTGTCTGCGTTTGGCAGAACCTGCCTCCCGATTCCTCCTCAGCCATGTCCCATCTTCTGCTACAGCTATCCAGAGGGCTTTATACCAGCGAGTATCATGTAGAGGAACTCGACTCAGACACATCCCAAGCCTGCCCCACAACCTTCCCCCTCCTCCCTTCCACAGCCAGGATGGGGATAGGGGATGGATGGGAGCCAAATCGGGGGCGGGGAGTTCCACTCCACCAGGGGAACTCCATGGCCATTTACAATCAGAATCTGGCCTCTATGCACCACCTGAGGAATGCAAAGATGCCAGATCACCCTGGAGAACCTGGCCCTGAATTGCAATTCTCTGGCTCTGAGCCCCTTTTGGACTCGTTTTTGTGTGTGCAAATATTCATAAAAGCAAAGTTCCTTCATGCAAATTTTGGGCCTGTGGCCAAAGTCTGTTTCGTGATAAACGGAAATAGTTTCGGGTAAAAGCGGGAGGGGCAGGCTTCCTGCTTTTCCCAGGCTGTTGGTCCAGGAAATGAGCGCTGTGTCTTTGCAGCTATGGTCTGGTGCTAGCGGAAGTGCCAAGCCGTAAGGATTAAGACATGTCAGTCGTGGCCTTGCTAGGACTGTTTCCTGGCATCTTGCATGAGGCCAAAAGGTATCTTTTTTCCAGATCTCTTTCTCCCACCATAGAGGCTTCTGTTAATTGTTTGGTCTCATCTAGACATTCCAGTAAATAAACCAAACCAGCCACTAGATGGCACGCCTAGGCCACACAAATGCATACTGGTAAAAACAAATTAATCTGGCAGTTAAAAATACCCAGTTACTTCAAGTAACTGATTCATGCAATCCAATTTTGGGGGAGGGGTGGGGGGGTGAGGGGGAGGGACTTTGGCAGATTTGCACAGTAGTTAACTAATTTAACTCCAACTTTCCTTGATCATCTCACTGACAGATATTTGGCTGCTGTGATAAATCAGAGAGCTGAGAGGCTGGAATCTGCTTTTCCCCAAGGCACATTGCATCCTAGCATCCTTGGGCAAGGTGAGAGGCACATTAGCCAAAAAATGCTGAGCCAGATTCTGCATTGCAGGCCAACCCCTTTACGTCCTCTGAGCAGGACTCCTCTTGTTTCCGAGACCTTTGAAATAGGGAAGGGGAATTGTCGGAAGGGGACAGAGATTGGTAAAACAGCCGCACTTAGGGTGCAGATTGAAGTTATGTCAAGGACCCCAGCGTGTCCATATAAATAAATAAAATGCTAACCCTGTCCCAACTCTAATGTCGCTGAGCCTAAAGAGATGCAAAGGGATCCTGCCCCAGTTCCTCTGTCTGTGTCTTTTGGGGCACATGGCTTTAGATCGGTCCCTCCCCACCCCCTGCAGGGCTAGCAGAGAAATCCCACTGGATCAGCCTATGGCATTAGTGGCACTTTCTACCTTCGTCAACATTGGATATTGGCCTAGAACACAGGAACTTCTTTCCCTAGTGACCTTGCCAGCAACCACAGCTGGATTTCTCTCTAAATCCCAGAGCTGAAGAGCTACAATCCCTCAAGGTTAGCAAATTTACAAATTAAAGGGACAGCATCCCCTTTCCACCCACTGCTGATTCTCAGCAATCAGTAGGATGTGACGCCATAGACTATCTCATGATAAGACAGACGGTGCTGGCAGATGGTCCCAATTTGGTGCTGCAGGGAATGAGGGCTAGTGGAGTGAACATGGATCAATATTTGCACTGAATTTGTTCAGTTATTAAACCCATTGCCTGGAAGGAGGAACCTGAAGTCAGCTGATCAAATCTGCAAACGATACAAACGCAGCTTTGGCGGTGGGCCAGGGGTAATTATAGGGGCAAAAACTAGGTTCCTTGAGGAGACTGTTATGCTAAAAGGAGCTTCAATCAAGGGAATTAGTTTAAGTTTTCTTTATGAAAAATGACTGACATTTCCCATTTCGCTAGGGTGCAGTTTTTCAAGCAATGTGTATACACACATGTGTGTGCATGCACAAATATATACGCAAACACGCACACATGTGCCCAGAGGTTTTCTTTACGGAAACTCTCTGTAGGAGGAATGGGCTGTGACTCACAATCAGAACATAGGGGAGAAAAGCACTCAGAGGCATTATCTCTCTTTCTTACTTTGGCTAATTGCACAATGCCATCTTGTAAGCCCTGCTGGAGAGATCTGCAGATCAGAGAGGCAGAGACTTCTGAGAGAAACCGGCTCTCCCTTAGGCCTTGTCTGTCCTGGGAATTTGCCAAGCAATCAATGTCAGTTACAGAGATAGCAGCCCCACCAATACGTGTACACCTATGGACCCTACCCCACCTTCAAGCAGGGGTAAAGTAAGCATTTGATATGGACAGGCTGGAGTATGCCAAGTAAAGGGTGGTCAGAGCAGACTTGGGATTTAGGGCAAACTGTGGCTTTCCTGTTTATCCTTGGGGTTGCAGCAGCCCGGCTACCTCACGGCTGAAATTAGGGCAAACCCTCAGTTCAGATATGGCCTTTCATTCCAGGTCTGCTCCAAACACCTTTGACTGGGTCTCGCCAGATCATGCACTGGCTTTTAAAAACTTCCCAGGGATTCTCTTTGAGGCAGCAGATTAAGTGCTGGATAATTTCACAATCAGATGCCCTTTAAAATCCAAATGTCAGATCCTCCTTTCTCACCTCCACCCACCCAGTGGTTCCTCTACTCTCGGCTGATGGATAATCAGCATTTATCCTGAGCTCGCCTGATTCTATGACAGGAAGACTGGATGGAGCTGGTGGGCCAGAACCTCACCTGTAACACGTAGTCCAGGGCCAGGTGTCGGAAGCACTTCCTGGTGATGGTCAAAGTGCCCGTCGCTTCCTCCACCTCGTGGGGCTTGTGCCGCGGGGCCTGCGCATTCTTCACCAGAGAGATCTCCATGTCCTCGCGCACCTTGTCAAACTGTTTCTTCGTCTCCTTGAACTTCCGGACATCACTGGAACCCAAAGGGGAAGAAATGGTGGAAACCACCATTACAGGGCAGGCAGGACCACAAGGGAATCAGCATTGGAATGCAGCAGGGATCCCAGTGGTGTATGATCTCTCTCATGGCCAGACCCTAACCTCACACCGTACTCAGTGACCCCACTCAGCTCTGACAAATCTGGGGCTGGAAGGAATTTTCCCCCAGCTCAGATTGGCAGGGATCTTGGGGCAAGGGGAGGGGAGGGTTGCCTTCCTCTTTCGCATGGGGCCTGGTTTGCCTGGTAGGATTATCTGGGCATATCTCTTCTAATGAATTCCTTGGCACTGCAGGGGGTTTCGGGTATTGGTGGCACCTCGGTCTCCCCTGTTCTGTGCCTGTACACCACAGTTTAGTCTCCTGAGGACTGAAATGTCGTGGTCTAACTAAAGTCTTTGCGCTTCATGTAGGAGTATCTGGATGAAATGTAACGGCCCGTGATAGACAGGAGGTTTCACTCATGGTCCCATCTGGCCTTAAAGTTATATGAAACAATGAATCAGAATCAGAATCTGACCCAAAGCATCTCCCTCTGGATGCAGAGACTAACACTGTGCTGTCCCTTCAAAGCAGTTAGAGGCGTCACCAAGGTCAATACCCAGCAACCCGCACAACCCTAATGATGCTCTCCAGCTGCCTTGCAATGAGACTGGAATGTTTCATAACAGGCGCTATAAGAAACAGTCAAATTATATGTCACCAAAAATACTGTACTGGAGCCATGAAAATACCACAGATCAGCCAGTTCTCATGTTTAAAATTCACTGCCCAGCCAAGTGCACTTTGCCCATATGCATGTCTCTTCTGACCTGCCTGCCAGTTGGGTTTGGTGATCTGAAGTGTTAAAATTAGAAGTTTTATTTCCCCCCCCAGACTTTTTTGAACTCTTGTAACTGGCACGTTTATTTGTTTAGTGTGCTAGATGAGAGATATTGGATCCATAAAGTGAACTTTATGAATCATTAGTAGCCTCTACAGACCTCAAGCGACTCTGGGGCCCCACTGGGGCAGGTGCTGTACAAACACAGAGTAAGACACAGACCCTTTCCTGAAAAGCTTACCAGAGAGATAAAGGGTGGAGAGGAAACAAAGTGACTCACCCAAGGTCACACAGCAAATCAGTGGCAGAGCCAGTAACTAGAACCCAGGTTTTCTAAGTTCCAGTCCAACACCCTTTGTCCTGGACCACCCTGCCTCCTGTTGGGCACAGGGCAAGCTCACTACCTTGTGTTCAAGTACTTCCGTGTTCTCACACATCTCAGGTATGGCATTACCCAGCATAGTCCACGTTGAAATGCTGGCTTGTTTACAATAATTACACCACATTAGATGCTTACACAAAATGCATTTGTGTTTCAATGCTCTGCAAAGACAGGAATCACTTCACCCATCGCTGAAATGCAGACACTTCTGGGTTGGAAAACGGCTCCTGTTCCACACTGCTCAGCCACACAACTCTTTAGGGCAGGAGGTGAAGGAAAATACTATGACCAGCGGAAACTACCCTCATATGGATTTTGATTCCTGCCAAAAGTACCAAGGGGCCTTAAAAACACCTTCAACTTGAAATCTAGTCAATGAAATACAAATAGCTGCATAATAACCGCCCCTGCCCCTGCAGCCCCACCCCCACCCCGACAACCTTTATAAGCTTTTCCTAATTCTCGAAAAGTTTTCACCGCCCTGTTGCTTTAAGAAAGACAGACATAGAAACCAGGAGAAACGGACTCTGCATATACAGGGGAAACATGGGAGTCTCCTCGAGACTGGAGCTACCGTCTGAGGCAGAGCAGAAGCGCCAGCAGTATAAATCTCTCAGCAGCCGCATGTCCGCTGTTAATCAAGTAACCCACAGTGGCATCTCTTGTTCAGGGCACCACAGACTGCTCAGGTGGCCTGAGCAGCCACTCACTTGTTCGCAGAAACCAAACCAACTCGTGAGGTCATGGTCCTCTTCAAACCCGAAGGACGAACAACAGGCCCTCAACTTCATTCCTCTCTGCCCCTCACGCTGGAAGGGCTCACTATGACACCCACGCACAAACATGGCCTGCTCCCGTTCTCTCTCGCTCTGTGACACAGAAACACACCCGCGCACGCTCATCTGCTGAATTTCAAGTGCCACAAACTTCACCGTGAAAACAATCCCTTCCTGAGCTTAAAAATGTCCCCTCGGCCTCTATTATTATCCCTGCTGGGCTCTGGCCAGTGGGCTCGGTGTGGCCAACTGGCACGGGCTCTCACCAGCCCAACAGCTGGCGTCAGGCTTTCTACCCGGCTATTATTATGGCTGCCAACAAGCTCCCTCCTGAGCCAATGCTAAAAATGAATGGCGTGGCTTCCCCTCCCGCCAGGATGCTTAGCAAAGGAGAGACGGAGGGGAGTATGGCTGATGTCTCTTTACCCCACCCTCAGCCCAGCTGCACAGGTAATAAGCCACATGGACTCTGAGGTTCCAGCCACAGACTTCCAAGGGACCCGGCAGAGAGTGGAGGAGTTGGACCCATTTAGCACAAGAGGCCCAGCTGTGTGGAAGCCGGAGAAGGGCTGCTGGCATTGCACGGAGTGGGGCATGGCAAGAGAGGAAGCATTTCTCGGGGCTTTCTGAGTTGGGGATGGGGAAATCAGGTGATTTTTCCTAATTTGCAGCAAGGGTGTCACCTGCCAGGCAACCCATAGCTGGCGTTGCAAAGAGCTATTGGCCCTTCAGCGTCTATGCACATTAGAAACGGGTAGGAGTCCATGGGAGGGCATGCAGGAGGGGCAGGCTGGAGCCTACAGCCTGTAGGTAATCAAGGAAGCCTTGCCTTGCCCCACCCCACCCCACCCCAGGACTGGGCTATTTAAAGAGGAACAGGAAGCAGAGCAGCAGAAGCTCTGCAGGCTGCAATGGGCAGTGGTGTCTTGCTCAGGCTGCAGAAAACCAGCCAGAGACGTGCTTTGGCGGACTTGAAGTTGGGGAGCTCTGAACCAGGGTCCTGATGAACTGTCTATTGTCATTGCTCCTGTCCTGAAACCTTATTAAAAGGGGACATGCTCTTTGGTGAGTGTGTGTTGGCTTCTCCTTGACCCAGGCTGTTAAAGCGAATTTATTGGTGCCCCAACTGGGGGGGAATTAAAATGTGGCACACCCTCAGCACCACACCAGGCAGGCAAGGGGGTGGGTGGGGATGACCCAAGCTGTAACAGAGAAGTGGAACTGGAGATGGTCTTTCAGTTGGAGAGCTCACAGATGGCTGGTGTTTTTCCCTCTCATTTACCTACAAGAAACCCCTGATTCTCCTGCCAACCCTGTCTCGGGACAATATTTCTGTTCAGCTGAGGCTTCTTGCAACCCCTGACTACTTAACAGTGTGCCCCTTCCACAGCTTCCTTCCCAGCATCAGTCAGATTACGCATGAGACTGGATCCACTCAGCTCCTGCTGGGAGGCTAGTGATGAGGAGAGAAGGGTGAAATCTCTGGCCCGCAGAGCCAAAATATTAGGTTGGGGATGGTGGAGGGCCACAGAAGGTCATTCCCTTTCCTAGTACATCACAAGGCTTCTGACAAACAAAGCTCCCACTTAGCAAGGACTCTCTGAGGGAGGTGGTGTGCAGGGAGCTGAGCCAGGCTGAGATTTGGGTGATGGAACTGAAAGTATTTCGCCTCTCAGTATACGGCTGCACCGCAGCTGGAGCGAGCCTTCCAGCCCATGGACATGCTCTAGCTCCGCTTGAGCTAGCGTGCTAAAATTGGCAGTGTGGACATTGCAGCCTGGGCTCACCACTCAAGTATGGATCCAGGGCAGGGGGCTGGAGCATACTCAGATGGCTAGCCCATGACACAATGTCATAGAATATCAGGGTTGGAAGGGACCTCAGGAGGTCATCTAGTCCAACCCCCTGCTCAAAGCAGGACCAATCCCCAATTTTTGCCCCAGATCCCTAAATGGTCCCCTCAAGGATTGAACTCACAACCCTGGGTTTAGCAGGCCAATGCTCACACCACTGAGCGATCCCTCCCCCCCACAGAGGGATATGTCCACACCGCTATTTTTAGCTCTGCTTGAGCTGGCCTGTGTCTGTCTACCTGGGTTAGGAGGCAGGTTCCCTGCTGCAATGTAAACATGCCCTAGGTCGGTGGTTCTCAGCCAGGGGTATGTGCACCCCTGGGGGTACGCAGAGGTCTTCCTGGGGGTGCATCAACTCAACTAGATATTTGCCTAGTTCAGTGTTTCTGAACCCAGGCGTCACGGGACAGGTTTAGGGGGGTTGCAAGTGCCGGGCCGGCAGGACTGAACTCTCCTCTCGTCCCAAGGGCTTGGCCCCTCCACGTGGAGACGGAGGCACATGAGTGGGGCAGGACTTGCCCTGGCATTGTGCATATTGGGCCTGACCCTGAGGTAAACAGAGGCCTTCAGGCTCCATGGCTGTCAAGCCAGCACCGAGTGCAATCACACAGCAATGTCAAGGGCTGAGAAGGGCTAGCTGCAGGCTGTGTTTAAAACGATACATGGCATAGCTGCTGTTGCTTCCTTTTCACAGCCAGGAAACTGCCGACGTGGTCCTGGGGGGAGGTCTTTAAAATGATCCCAACTGCAGAACCAATTTCAAATAAACAATAGCAATTTGAAGATCAAAGCGCCGAAGACTGTGACAGTGAGGGTCTGATGGGCGCGACAAAGGGAGAATAAAACGCAAATACACTGACAGAGCGACAGCCCCAAAATGAAGGTGAAATTCCCCCTTTCGGCTGCCAGGATTTAAGCAGATTAAATCTGAGCTCATCAGAGAAATGATTGGACAGAGATGGGGGGAGTGCTTCGGGAGGGAGGGTAACTGTGGGTCCCCCCACCACCCAACCATCCACAGCTGCTGATGGATTCACACTCAATTACCCGTTCCCATGGAAACAAGCTCCTGCTTAGCTGAAGGCCGCCATTGCCTCGCTGACCTATATTCAGCTGATTTGGGATCTCACGCTGCACTTGGTACCTGTCCACGGGCTGCGCGGGCACTCAGAGGAGGGGGTGAGGACAGCCTACACGGGCAGAAGAGATGCTGTTTCCCCCACCCAAGGGAAAGAGCAGGTTGAAATAGACTTGAGCTAAGTTGCAGGCCCTCCACATCCTGATGATTCCTGGCCCTGATTCTCCTCTACTTCGCACCTGCTGTGTGGCCGAACTACAACGTATCCTCTGTCTCACACACACACACACACACGGGTGTGTGTGTTTTACATCCGCTTTGCACGGGTGTAAAGGAACGAGGCAGCCGGGCCTCAGACTGACGAGTAAGAACAGCTGGCCATGTGGCATCAGGGCAGGGGAAGGGGTTACGTTCCATTTTATAAGGGCCGGGGGATGGCTGACTCCAAATCTTACCCAACTGGGGGCTAGGAGACAGGCGTGGATTCGACGGTGCCCGTGTCCTCACGAGATTTCAAATGGTGGTGATGCAATGATTGCATGACTGGCTGATCTCTCCCATGAGAAGCCTGCTTCCTCCGCAGGCAGATAGCGCCCGTCCCCCCTACCTGCAAAGTTTATGTGCAACAGACGTCTACAGGCTCCATTTACTGCCTCGGAAACACCAAAGGTGTCCTGGGAGATGGGGATTGATTTTGGAGGATACGGGTGCCCTGTTAGAAGCTTAGAATTTAATGAGGCAGCAGGATTCTGAAGTGAAGCCCTCGGGGGAAGTGCCTGCATGGATTTTGGCAGACAGGTGAGCACTGATCTGTGCTTTAAAAGCCATATCAATGTAGATGACGGACTAAGCAAATTCTCCACCTCATCCAGTTGGGGTGGCAGCAGTGACCAAACCAGGCTTGGCTCAAAGGGCTTCCTACCACGGGTGGTGTTGGATCCGTGCTGCACAGATCTGGACTTTTGGGGGTGTTTGAGCTGGGGGGGTCAGTGTGCCCCAGTATGGTGATAGGAGTCAGCTCATAAAGTGTGGATCCGGAACTGAACTTTCACACAGTTTGGGGATGCTCAGATCTAGGGTTTTGTTTCATGTCCAGCTTGACATTTTAAACTCAGCGGGGCCTGGCTTGCACCCAGAACTAGGAGCCTCCCCCGTGACAGCACAACAGCAGCAGGGGTCACCCCATCCCACTGCACAAATTGGATTCATGGTTCCCTTCCCTTGGATGTGTCCTTCACTCCAATCAGAGCCTTGAATATATACATAGCCAGTGCATTGCAATCCTGTTTTCACCACAGACACAAGAGGGTCTGTAGTTCATCAGGGAGCCCCAGCTGGGACCCAGTACTCACTCTTTCACAAAGTTGTGCAGCTGTTGCCGGACCGACCTCTGGGCTTGGTCAAAAAGGATCTAAGATAAAAGGAAAAAATAACAAGAAAAGATGAAAACGTGAAACTTTCCCTATGGTGAGGCAGAAGTGCAGCACTGGGAGGGTTACCTGGCCTGGCCTGACAACGTCATACTTTACAAAGCTATGGGGAAGATCTGAGCTTGACTCCTCTTGGAATCCAGGCTGAGCCCAAAGGCTTAGGGGTCTTCTCCATCCTATGGGGGAGGGGGGTTTGATTCCCAGCCCTGCTCCACTGACCCAGTGCTCCACGCAAGGGATCTGTGCACACTCCCCACCCTAAGAACAACGCAGAGGTGGCCGGCACAGGAGCGAGTGCTCTACAGCGACTGAGGCTAACGTGGGATGCGAGAACACGTCCTTCCCAAAGCTGTCTGGCCGACTCCCCTGTTTATCCCCAGGTTCTGGATGTCCAATGTAACCTTTGGGGAAGCAGGGTTGCACTCTGCAGACACACGTCTATGTCTCCATCAGACCCTGTGCTGCCGTGCCTGGGTACAGGGAGATGGGTCGGGTGGCATCCTCACCAGAAAAGACAACAGGGCTGACCATGAACATGGAAATAGATTTTAGATTAAGACAGTTGATTCACATTCCAGGGACTCCCGTGGACTGGCCAAGTGCCCATTACTTGGTACTACCACAATCAGTTCTGGTTTACATCATACGTTTTTGCCACCCATTCAGTGCTCCCGTCACCATAAAAGGCTCCTGGATGGGAGCTCCTGTGATCCACAGAGGGTCATTACAAGCTCCCAAAAGAGCGTGCCTTAACATGCAAACACCCATGGCTCCCCGTCATTTGCAGAGAGGATGCACTTGTAACAGCATATGCCTCACTAGCTTGTATTTCTGACTGCGCCTCTCCCATTTGTCGAGTTCCTCGCTGTGTCAGCAGGGAGCACTGTCCCCTCAGACTGCACCCAGTGGTTTGGATTTCAGCAATGGGATATGGGTCTGTGAAGTAAGGCACATGCAGTAAGCCACATGGCACCCCTCGCTTCTTCTTTAGGCACAAGCCCACTGTGCTAGCCAGGAGAGAGCCCCTAGAAGCAGCATAGCCACAATTCTAGAAGGAGAAAGGAAGAACTTGCTCCTGTCAATCATTTAAACCTCACTTCCCCACACTGGTCCCAGGCCCCTATCCACTTTACCAGTGTCTGCTACACACCCATCATATCTCTTGTGCATCCAAAATCTCCCCTCCTTGTTCTGAAAGGCATCTGGTCTCTTTTCCCCAAGCGATACTGTCCCAGCAGGGCGAGGTCTGCCTGTCTGCTCCCCCGGCCCCATGGAAACACTGCCGTCATGATGAATAGGCCTTTGCATTTCAGACATGCCTTTCGATGATGCAGCACTTTGACTAATTGAGGCCAGATGGACAGAGGCTCCCTAGTGATACCCAGAGGCCCTGCAGATGTGGAGACGGGCAGGGCTTGCAGAGTGGAGATGTGCCCAACAGCAAATGATCCCCTGACATGGCATTGTTCATTGGTTCTTGCCAGGACCCTGGCTCTCTCCCTTCCAAACCATGCCCACTCTGGGAATCTGTACACAGAGAAAAGCTTGTTTCACTTACTGTCTGCGCTCCCACCCAGAGGCCTGGATCCTGACCTGGGAGAGACCCACTCTATGGCAAAGAGGGAATTCAGTGTCTACGTCCCATTCAGCCCTTGGACTTTCTGCTGACCCTGCCAACTGTGGAAGTGGTTTTTACGCCAGGGACACCTGTGTGCCCTGGGAACGGGGCTGAGACCCACAAAACTCGTGCCATGCCATTTGCCATCAGCCCACTGATCCTGTGCCTGAGTCTTTCCAGAGGTGGTTGCCTATGGCCCGTCTCTGTGATGTGGAACTAACTGTAAAACATCTCGCAGAGAGCTGCTATTGAGGAGAAGTGAGACAAGGGCCCCACTTCAAGCCTCCTTACTTCAACCTGCCTGGTGAACAGACCCAGAGCACATCAATGGCTCTTTGTTTCTTGTGATCAGCCTCTGTCTGTATCCATGTGCTGCCTTTTGCGTTATCCTTAGATTGTCAACTCTTTGGGGCGGGAGTTGTCTTTCTGTTCTGTGTTTGTACAGCGCCTAGCACGATAAGGGCCTGGTCCATGACTGGGAGCCAAGATGCTACTGCCATACTAACCATAAATGGACTGGGAACCCTCTGGTCCTATCTTTACTTTCTGCCCTAAGCTGCTGATTCACCCCCTGTTCCTGGAAGCATACAGGCCGTTCATGCTTATTTCCTTCTGAGGATGCAGTCTCCAGAAGCTGCATTGTAAATACTTTCCTTTGGCCGTGTAAGTGATTTCCAAAAGATCCAGACTGTTTTCACTGGGGGCTGATTCAGCCCCAAGAGTAAGTTCAGAGGAATGTTCTCAGCCATTGCCTATGGGAAGCTCTCACAAGGCTCTGGCAAGGCAGCTGGCTCGGGCTAATCATGTTCTTAACCCACCGCTTGTAAAAGGACCTTTTCGCGGTTTGGTTTGGTTTTCTGCCCCTTGCGTCCGCCCTGCCCACCTGGGTTTCTAGCATGATGCTCCGAGGCATCATATCCTGGCCATTTCTCCCTTCCTTATCAGATGGCCTTTCACACCTTGCTGTACAAATCACCAGAAGAACTGGTAGGGCAGATGCGACGGGTTGGTCTCACTCAGGGACCCAGCTCTGAGAGGATGGAGCAGTCCTCCTAACATAGCCACATTCACACCCAACACAGATGGCACTGCAGAAGGTGGCAGCTTGGTTGGAGGACAAGATCATGGTCCTTAGGGATCTAACCGCCCGCACTGATATGCCTCCATCCCTCAGAAATGCCACTTCAAAGCCTAGCCGGGGAGCTGAGGGGGCACACTTCCATCCTTTTTGGCAAATAATTTGAGTTCAGTACAGTTTAGTGCTTGGGAGATTTATAGATGGGACCTTCAGAGAGCCCATGACAGGTGCCCAGATAAATACCTATGCAAATGAATAGAACTCAGGACCTATCCACTCTGAGTCACCCTGAAAGATCCCCTGAAGCTCTCTGCAAACTGTTTGGGATGAGTGACGCTACCTACATGAAAATAATAATACACAAGACAATAATACCTCCCTCTTAGCAGCTTTCAACCTGAAAGTGCTTTGCAGCGGAGGTCAGTATCATTATCCCCATATTATAGATGGGCAGACAGAGGCACAGAGAGATGATGTGACTTGCCCATGGTCACCCAGCAGCAGAACCAGCACCTGAACCCAGGTGTCCTGAGTACCTGCCCAGTGTCCTATCTCAGAGGCTATACTGAGTCAAGTAATGGCCTGTAAAAGCTCTGCAAAGGGCCAGTTAGAGATGAAGGTGGGGGGGTGTGTTTCAAAAGTGTCTAAGGGGTTTAGGAACATACGGCTCTGTTTTTTTCCAGCAGGATTTGTGCTCCTAAGTCCCTTTGTCTGTCTGTGAAAACCAGACACAACACTGCACCAACACTGATAGGTTTGCTTAAGGGAATTGTTTTTACCATGTCAGCCCATTGAAATGAAATTTGAATTCATTACACTAAACAGTATTAGACTCACAAACCCGTATATCCAAAGTTTTGGTTGGATACATGCAGCACAGTGACTCTGGAAGCAATAGCTGCCGTTTCCAACATCTAGCTGTCTGTCTATTTCTTTCCCTCCCTCCCTATAATACTAAGATGGGGAATGACGGCCAGGGCACTGGAGGAGACGTCCCTGACACTTTTTGACAGTGCTGTGGGACTTCCCTGGAAGCTGCCAATGACAGGTAGAGGTGATCACGGTGGACCATCTCCACGGCAGCTCAGGTGCCCATTGGGAGTGAAGTGAATTTTGCCCATGACTATGGTGTGGCCTGCTACTGTAAGGCCTAAAGCATTGCGGGTGATAGATTTCAGCAGCAGCGTTGGCTGGATCCTCAAATACATTCGTTATGCAGACAAGACTGCAGCCAAGGACAAAGCGAGAGGAATGTCAAGTCTAGCTGAATACAAACGGTCAAGAATGGCCTCTAAATATGAACAGATTCAAACGAGGGCGGGGGGACCCAGACCACCCAGCTCACCAATGTAAATTATTTGCTGCTTTTGGCATCGGTCTGCCCTCTTGGAACACTCTCCAAAAGCCACTGGTCTACAACTTTTTCCATGAAGCTGCTCCCCGAGTGATGTTTACAAGTTGACCGTGCCTCCCTAGGCTTCTAATGCTGTCCAGGGGAAGGCAAAGAGCAACAAAGCCATCTGGTTTCCACCTGCACCCACATCTGGAGCGTTTCCATTATTGGCTTCCACCATGAGGACATGTTTGCTTAAGTCAAGGGAAGGGAAAGCCACTTCATTCGGCTGGCCACCGGCAGCCTGGAGGGACAAGGGGCTCGAGTTCCAGTACAGGGGCAGATTTGCGTGGACAGCATCAAGGATGGAGGGATGGAGCTTCTCAGACTGATGAACAGGACTAACACCTGGGCAGGGCATTAAAAGAAGCAAGCGTGTGTCTAACGAGGGTTACTCAGGGCAGATCTACACTTAAAAGTGCTGCATTGGCACACTGCGTTGCTGTCGCACTTTAATGAAGACACTCTAAGCCAACGGGAGAGAGCTTCTCCCATCGGCATAGCTCATCCACCTCGGCAAGAAGCCGCAGCTCTCCCACCAACGCAGCCCTGTCGACACCAACGCTCAGTCCAGTATCACTACGTTGCTCAGGGGGATGGATTATTCACACCCCAGAATGACGTATACCAAAGTAATTTTGTAGTGTAGACCAGGGCTTAGAGCTCAGGCCAACAGAATGGGAGCCTAAACTGTCCTCACCTTTTTGGTGCGGGTGCCCTGCCCCTGCGTTTAGGTGGTGACTAGGATTGCTGTGCACACTGATGCCTGGTTAGGGAGATGGCCTCTGCCACTGGGAAGAGAAATGTCCCTCTGCTGTCAGGGCATCACTCCGGGATGGATTCTGGGAAATGGATGCTTGCAGTGATCACCCAAGAGAACAGCCCAGGTATATGTGGGGAGGGTGAAGATTGGGGGTCTTTTCTTTTTTAGATATATATAATTTTAATCCAAGATTAACACTTTTCATGGGTGGGTTTAAGTGGAAATAACGTCAGGCCGGCATAATGCAACGGGCACCCTCCAAGCACCCACACCCACCTCTGCTCAGACCTTCACTCCTGACCTGCTGCCTGCCCCCTCCCACCCACTATTCCAGTCCTGAGCCCCTCACAGCCCTGCCAATGCCCCTCACTCCTGACCTGCAGCCATGCCTGATATTCCTGGCCTGAGCAGAGACTGCCAGTTGTTTCGGTGGGTTTGTGATGTGGACTGACCACTAAACCCTTTTCTAATTAAGACGGGGGTTTGCACCGTGAGCTCAGATGATGAGGAAGTCTGTGCGGAGAAAACCTCTACTTTCAGCCTTCTCCATGGGACACCTGATGATAGCTGGGCATTTCAAGCCTGCCAAATCTCAGCTGAGCAACAAGAGACGCCTGCTTTGATACCAGCTCTGCTCTTTTATTAATTTTGCCAGCTGAGACCATCTGCCGGAAGCTTTCTAAATGGCTCCTCCATTTAATTTTCAAAATCAAATAAATAGATTCAATCAAAAGGGGTTTTATGAGCTTGATTTTTAAATACAGAATTGTTCCCTGCCTCGTTCCAGCTTCCCCCAGCGTGCTTGGAATGCATCCTTTGGGCTAAGATTTTCCAGACTCTGTGTCACCCGCCCTTTCTCCTAGACACTGGGATTTCAGCCTGACTCACGTGCTCTAGTGCTGCGTGACAAGGATCAGCAAGAGAAGGGGAAGGGGAGCGAATATGTTTCTTACACTCCAGGGGTAGATCCTAAATATCACAAAATGGACTAACATAGGCAGTGTTCTTTGTTTGCTACATAAATGCAAATTGTATTGAAATGAACAAGCCCCATGAACCTGGGGTGAAATCCTCCACTGGCGTCAATGGGAGTTTTGTCATTTACTTCAATGTGGCCAGGATTTCACCCTGGAAGCAGCAAGAATGGATCAGCAAACACAGAATGCATGGTTATTTGGAGGCCTACAGCCTCCATAGAGAGGGTCCCTGTTGCTAAGATATTGCCCCGCCAGTACATTAGCTGGAAGGATTGTTCTGTACTGAGAAAGGGAAACTAACACTGATTTCTAGGCAAGGCAGAAGTTAAGCAGAAGTAAGTGTCTGCCAATCACTCAAGAGAATCACTCCGCCTATCCCTAAAATGCAGCCACTTCTGGGGTGGGACACTATAGCTATTTAAGAGCACATAGTAACACTGCACTACCTATATGACAGGAACTGAAAAGTACTGCATCTAACAGAAGAGACAGGGATATTTATGGAGGCACAATGCAATATCTGAGTAGGAATTTGGCCAGTGCATTGGGCTGAGCATCCCTGATCAAAGTGTCCTGGGATCTTTAGTGCCCAAAAGCGATCCGAAGTTTCGTTTTATGTTCTATCAAAAAGACGGCACCTCCTACAGCACAGCATGTCCCGGGCCTGAGCCAGCTCCCACTGGAGTCAACAGAAAGATTCAGTGGGAATTGGAATAGATGCCCTACCAATCTGGAGATTAATCCATGCTACTCTGTCAAGGTAACTGCCACATTTTCCAAAAGAATGGCCCACTCTGAGGTCTAAGAATTATTCCACAGGCCAGAGCTAGGACTGGAGTTAGCTCGGCGGAGGTTGTTCCTGGCATCCAAACCTCTTCCCTTCACACATGCACTGCGCGACTGCTGGCTTAGTGGTATCTGATTTCTCCACGCTGAGCAAGGGTGTGGCCGTGGAAAGAGCACGCAAATACGACTGAGGCTGTTCCAACAAAGAAACAAGTTTGGACAATTACAACATATGGGGCATCTTTCCCTGGTGTCAGACTCTTCCCGCAGTTTACTTCCTGGCTTTTCAAGTTTCTGGCAACAGAACCTAACAAGCCATCTGACAGGAGGAGTCTCTCATCTGACCCAGATGGAGTTTCTGGGCTACAGTGACTGCAGCCTGGTGTTTAAAGAATACTGTTCACTGGAGTGACAGGATGTACCAAGCATTCACTACCCCTTGCCAGAGGCCCCACCACCTTGGCACACCTCGCCCTAAGAAGGTGGATAGGAAGAGCAGCAAGTTCAGACATCCAGAGTTCGCCTAGAGAGAGACCTCTCATGATCAGCTGCAGGCAGAACCAACAAGAGTTGGTCTTCTGGCACCTAGAAGGGCCTGGAGCAGGCAGAGGCCAATGAGAGCCCAGCAGGCCAGATAAAAAGGGCAAACTGTTTTCACTAGAGCCCAGTTGTGGGGGAAGCCAGAACAGGGAGGAGGGCTCTCTCTGCCATAACCCAAGTAACCTGACCAAGTCAGGGGCCTACCCTTGACAACACCAGCCTTGTGTTCTGTTAAACCCGAAAGGGGACCAGACTGAGAGCTGACCTAGTCAGGAGGCTAGCTCACAGAAGGGGCAGACCGTTGCTGAATCAGGACACAAGGGGACACTAGAGAAGAACCCCAGTAGTGCCATGTGCTGAGAGATGGGGGCACGCTAGTAGTGAGTGCATGCTACAACCCGTGGTGGGAGAAGTGGGTTGACCGAGCCTGCCTTCCTAGCAAAGGGGAGAAGGGAATAGACATCTTGCACAACAACAGCAGGCCCAGGCTGAGGCCCAGTAACTGTTCCTGGAGGGGCAACAAGAAGCTGAGCAAGCCACCTAGTGAGCTGCTTCATCTACAGTGAGTGACTGGTGGTATGCCCCATCATAATGGGAAAATCTCCCCAGCTGCTTTTCAGCAAGGTCCTTCTCATTCAAGCTGTGTTACAAGGAGGGGAAGAGACTTATTCCAGGCCAGTGAGCTAGCAGGGATTACATATAGAGTTTGGCTAAAAGAAGAACCAAGCAGATCGTACATCCAAAACGTGAAGGGCACCTAAAACTTGAAAAAGTCCAGATCAGATGCTTCAGCCCCTCACACATTATTACCACTGCTTCTGCATTTCTGGCTTCCAGCTGGCATTGCAAAGAGAAGTTCCTATAATACTTTAAAAGCCTCTCAGGTTATTCACCCAGGAGTAGGAAGTACCTAAACATGACAAGGAAACTTGTTCTCAGCCCCAAGTGATTCAAGAAGTTCACAGAAAAAATCCAGATCTGTGGGGATATCTCTGAACCCAACCACCAACCTTTTGGTGGTTCACTACACTAATGAGAACCTGGAATTTCCCTGGGTTCTGAGCGTTTGCTCTAACTGGTTGATCTAGGTCCTGATTTTGGTGGGGCTGTATCATAGCCTACAGGACATTAAATTATCCCAAAGTATTTGGGGGAGGGGAGGCTGGTGAAATGTCATTGCAAGGTGACATGATGACACCAATGTCATGATACGGTGACACTAATCCTACTGGACTCACTTTGTCAGCTGGCAATTCTGCATCCATTTAAATGTTTCCCACTAGAGCAGCCTGATGCGTCTGGCACATCACCATGTGCGGTAGGAAGCTACTCATAGCCCCACCAGCTCTGTGGGGAGCAAGCAGCTTGGAGGAATTCTCTTTTTTCATCCTTTAGATATTTCTCTCTCTTTGCCTTAAACACAACACAATCAGCCCCAAGACATCTGGCATCTGCCTCACTGACTCCTCACAGCTTGGGTGGCTTTTTCCTTGACAGCAGGAAATGCTTCTCAGCCCATTCAGTGAAGCTACATCGCCTCTGAAGGCGGCTGCTGCTGCTAGATACCGTGACGTAGCCACAGCAGCTAGGGATGGACCGGACGGTTTAAGGCCGGATGGGGATAAGGCACAGAATAGCACTGACTGGGCTGGTTGGAACCACGCTGGAGAGCAACTACTATGTCACAGCTTCGGAGTCTGAAAACAGCCTGGGGCCCCTAAAGGGCCATACATGGGCTTTATGGGCTCCACCCGAATAACTGTATTGCCCCCGCATTTTCACGTGCATGCTTTTTCCTTCTTATCTCAGTGATTCCTGATAGATGAGGTAGCTAGAGGGGAACATTCAAGGGGTGGATAGATGGACACATAAAGAGACATGGAGATGGATGGATACAAAGACAGAAAAGCGGGGGCACGCGAGGAATAAACCTCGTGGGAAATTTTCTGCATTTTGATTTTGTCAATGAAATTTCTCAACAAAAAAACCAGGATGAACTTTCCATAAAAAAATCCTTGAAACATACATCCTGTTTTTCCACCCATTCTGATACATGGATAAATCAGATCAAGAGAGAGAGATGGATTATTTATTATTTCATATGTATAATAGGATTTTTGGAGCACTCCGATAGATCAGCAGACCCCATTCAGCTCAGTCAGCCCTACTGTGGCACCCCCTTGGTGTCTCCCTGACATTTATTTCCTCTCAGGGGTCCTGATGACATGAGTTTTGCTCTTGGGCTTTGAGTCCTGGCTGAAAATTCCCTGTGTGGATGGATAGCTGTGTATTACTAGGTCGTGTCTCTGTTATCCTTTGCATGCCCAACAAATCTTGCAGTAAGTATCTACTCAAAGGACTGGCTGGAATTGATTACTAGCCAGGTTGACCTGTAGCTTCAAGCCTGAATAAAATTTCACCAGAGACCATACATGAGACATGGCTAGGGTTAGGGGATAGTCACTTTAGGCTACAGATGCCTGAGTGTGGGAATGCTCCTTAGCCTTTCCACCAGAGGCACTGGGGGAGGGGGAGGGTGTCCCATCACACTTGCCCTTTCCCTAGCTGTGGGATGCTGACAGCTCTGAGCTTTCAGTGTGTCGAACACACTTTACTCTGGGCAGCTAGTCAGCATTAAGGGGTTGCCATAAAGGACAGCCTCTGCTCTAGACATATAGGGGGAGGATTACACTACTTCTGCAGGAGCTCTGTATTCGGAGTAGACAGTGACTCCACTGGGCAGAACAATGGCAGGGAGCTGGGATTCCCAATCAGCAGTTGCTGGGGACCAGTCTCCCATTCAAGGGTGTGGTTTAATGGCCATTAGCACGGAGCTACAGGAAACCTACGTGGGCTACTGCACTGCCATCATTCCACACGCCGTCATACTGCCGCATTACTCTCAGTCCAGCCGCCCATGAAGCTGAGAGCTATTGATCCAGGACCGGCAAAGGCCTTTCTCTCCTTTAGCTATGGGCAGATCTTGTTACTCTCACATTTAATTACATTCACCAGATTCTATAAAAAGAGGCAAAAGTTGTTTTCTCATATTTAATGGCCCAGCCGATGGTTAATGGCTCTGAGCTTGTGTGTATTTTGGGGCAGGTGCTGGCAACAGAGAAAAGAAGGGGTGCTCAGTGCCTCAAGTCTAGGGAAAGCAGCCACTGATCAGCTACCTTGGCTCAGCGAGCAGACTAAGCTGAGACGCATTTGGGACAAAGGAAGAGGTTGTAATGTAAGAAGCACTGACCCAGCACCCCCTACTGGGCAGCTCATGGGGCAGTACTGATGGGACAAATAGAGAAGGGTCCATGTTATTATTATTATGAATAATTATATTCCCTATTATGAATAATAACAAAGACATGTTTGATGAGGGTTGGTTTTTTCAGTCCCCCTCCCTATCATTACTCCAAACATATTTTTTCCAGTTTCTTTGTTCTGAAGCGTAATTCAATTGCACGAGCCAGGTTCAGGAGCTGGAGCAAGAGAGGCCAGTTGCGAGCTGATCCAGAAAAACTCCACCCAAACTCTCCCCCCATGACACGGCAGTCGGAGGTGTGACTCCAGCACATGCAGACACACCCAAGCGGCATGTGCTTTGACCTCGCCAGCTGCAGTAACCATAGCAGGGAAGCTGCAGCAGCGCAGCGGGCAGCCTGGGTGGCGTAAGCCCACCCGGGACCCTGGATTATGTATTTAGGGGCTAGCCCATGCTGCGATGGCTTCACATACCCTTCGTGAGAACACACCTGAACGCTGCAAAAGGTGACCGAGGCAACAGTGGACCAATGGAACAACTCTAACTGGCTCAGGATCAGTGCTACCGCGACCGAGCAGCGTCTCCGAGTGGTTTAGCCCGGTCGGGATCAAACGTACATCACAAAGAGATGGGAGAGAGCCATGGACCCTGCCTGGGTTGCTTCTGGAGCGTGTTTGCAGAGGGGAGGCACAGTGAAGAAGGAAACCAGTGCTCAGAAGCTATGCCGCTCCCCACAGGCCAGATACAATGGGAAACCTGGCCTAATTGCAAGCTGTCAGGGCGCATTGACAATACCAATGCCAACGGCCTCAAGAGGTCAGCATTGCCGCACCGGTGGGATCAATGGTATGGTCTACCATGCATTCCAGCTCCGTCTTTCAAGCCTTTAAGTGTACACTACTGAAAGGAATGTCCTGGAAAGCCTATTGTTTAAGATTTTGAAAGGCTATTTCCTCCACAGCAGCCGGTGAAATTAGCCCCATATAACCGGCATGTGACAGAAACACTTCCTCTGGGCTTCCGAGAGTAACCACTGGTCCCCGTAACATTAACCAAAACAAACAAGACCCACTGAAGAATGAGAAGTTCAAGGTATCTTGGACCTGGACCTTCTGCATCATCATCATCATCATAAAGCTTATGCTCTAATAAATTGGTTAGTCTCTAAGGTGCCACAAGTCCTCCTTTTCTTTTTATCATCAACACAATGTCTCCTTGTCTCTCCTTCTTTTCTTTCGTGGTATAAAAATATATATATTCTCAGTAAACTAACCACACACAGGAGCCATGCTACGTTGTCAGGGCATCCGACCTTCAGGGTGCGGGACCCCACTTCCGCTGGCCTCCACAGCATTGCGGGTCACAGCCTACCCGCCGCAGAAGCAGGTTTGGACTCAAGCAGGGCAAATGCACAATAGCATTTGCCTCTTGCTGCCCCCACTTGCAAATCAGATCACAGAGTGGCTAAAAATTAGAAATGGAAACCACCATCACCACCCAGCACCCGCACGCCAGAGCTAGCAGCCAGAATCAGATCAAAGCATTGCAGCCCTTCAGAGACAAAACTATCATGTGCCATTGGCAGAGAACAGGTGCACCAATGCCTGAGGCCCCAGGCACTGGCAAGGAATTGAGTGATTGAGATAAACCCAGATGCTCCTGGCAAGTGATCTCCACCCTTTGCTGCAGAAGAAAATTTAAAAACAAACAAACAAGGTCCCTGCCAATCTGACCTGGGAGGAAATTCTTTCCCGACCCCTACCATGGGGATCGATTACACCCTGAGCACGTCATGTCCCATCTAATGAACTCCTTTAGCCAATACAAGATGACTCTCTGCACTGCATTTTCTAGTGTTCGGCTAAGCAGTCTGTTGACTGTGGTAGAGTATTTGGAATTCCTCCAGAGTGGGATTTTTCCATGGAACAATCTTGTTTTCTCATACTGTGTCTCTTTTGAATTCCAGTAGGAGCCCTGGGGCAATTGCTGTTTTCAAATGCACTAGTGCCATCCCACTGAAGTAATACCTGATTTTTAGCTCCTAGCATTCTTCATTTCGGTACTAAACCTACTGTCCTTGCCCTCACCCCTCTACTTCCCCCTCCCCAGCCTTTCACCCTTACTAGGGCAAAACGTACCTAATTAAAATGTTGCTGTGGCCTTTACATGCACTAATGTAATTATCTGCACAACACTCACTCTGAGGTATGAAAGTATGGTTAATCCCATTTTATGGATATGGACACTGAGGCACAAAGAGATTAGGTGACCTGCTTGAAGTCCAAAAGGAAAGTGGTGGTGGATGGGGGTACTACCAAGGCTGCCAAGTCCTTGCTCCTTGCCTTAACCACAAGATCATCCTTTCTTTGCAGTGGATTTTGCTTCAAATAAGCTATTGTCTTTTCCTGCCTGTGTCATCCCTGCCTGGGGATGCATTAGCATATTAGTTTTCTCCATTCAACAATGCATTTCATATGTGGATTTTGCAGGGAATCATCCTAGCAGGACTAGAAGTAGGGATGTTTCCCAGGCCAATGCTCCAGCAATAAAGGTAAAGAACAAGTTACTTTAATTTCCTCCAACTGAATTTTAGGGCATTCTTCCTTCTTTTTAATTTGTTCCAGCCGTACATACTGTACTGGACACATGCCTGGACGAAGCACTGGTCACCGCTTCGTAGCTGACATCTTTGTGCCTGGATGAGCCAAGATGTTCACACAAACATACACAAGAGAGGAGACAGCAGAAGAACCACTAAAAATAACTTGGCTAATGGCACAGGCATCGTAGCTGGCTCAGGGATGTTACAGTCACTCCAAAGACATTTCCTGGGGATGAGCGATTGCACCCAAAAACACGCAGGAGCGAGTCTTCCGACATATGTCTTGCTTTGGGCATGCAGCGAGCAAAACATGAGATGCCATCTCTTTGAAATAGTGCAATCAGGGGTACTTGTGAACAGTGGAGAACTCCCCCAACAGGACAGGACAGAATGGGATGGGAGCAGGAGGGGTTATACCATTGGCAGCACCACTATGGTTTTGGCTCTGGGAACGTTGTCACTGCTTATTGGTGTTCCCAGAAGAGTCACTCTTGGAAAAGGTGGGACATACCCCCATCCCAATCAGGAAAAGGCAGACAAGCTCTTCTGGGATCAGCTGGTACTAAATAAGCACAGCTGCCAAACCCGGTCTGCTTGGGCGAAGTAAACTTAAAAGGAAGAGTTTGTCACAGGACGGCGAGGCAACCAGGAGGAGGGCTGCTGTGTCCCAGAGTTTGCTGACTCTTGCAACAGGGCCGCTGGGCAGAAAACAGCTTGCAAAGCTCTGCTGGCCACAAGGATCCACCAGGCCAGGTATGAGCCCATTACAGCAGGGAGGGGTTGGAGATAAGTTCTCACCCAGGGTCTAGCCGTACTCCACCTTCATAAACAAACTAGATCGCTGTAAAAAGAAAAGGAGTACTTGTGGCACCTTAGAGACTAACTTAGAGACTCATCTGAGGAAGTGAGCTGTAGCTCACGAAAGCTTATGCTCTAATAAATTGGTTAGTCTCTAAGGTGCCACAAGTACTCTTTTTCTTTTTGCGAATACAGACTAACACGGCTGTTACTCTAGATCGCTGTAGACTCTTTTGAAACACTCAGAGACCAAGTGCCCCCATAACTGGAAGGACTTTGGAGAGGTTGCCAAAATAGGTGATCTACTGGTAAAGGAGAGAAGGTAACTGGGCTTATTGACCCTCCGCTCGCTCCGGCTCATTAGTAGTAGCGACTAGTCATCTGGGTGCCTCAGCCTTTGGGTGCCCAGCCTGGGACACCTTCAAGGGGCCTGAATTTTCGGAGGGGGAGATGCTCAGCAGTTTCGGAGAACCAGCCTCTTGGCTGTGCCCCAAGTTGGAGAGCCAGGATCTCACCAGTCCCCTTGGAGAATCCCGGCCATCACTTCCTGCTGCTCTTGCTTTTGCTCAGGCTGGGGCTCTGGGGCCCCATCACAAGGTTTCTACCATCAGTTGGGGGGAGAGGGAGTAACTCTCAGTGAAATCAGTAGGGACCCGAGGGAAAAACTAGGCCCAAGGGTTGGTGTGAGAGGCAAAGGAGAGTGAGAGACCCAAGGACTGGCCCATGCCTACCAAATAGGAGCTTAGCCCATGCCGTCAGTCTGCTGGGATAAATGCTGCACTTGCAGCCAGCTCTGGACTTCCCCTCTCTCGCCACATCCTCCACGGTAGCAACAGTGGTTTAATTAGCCAGCCTCCTCTGATGCTGCACTTTGGGCATTTCTAGTTCAGCAAACCACATGTCGTTAAACATTAATAGCATTTTGCAACCTCTGGCAGGCAGAGCCGAGGCTGGGGGTTCTCCTGGGGGCCTTCAACCAGAATGTAGGGCTCTGTCTTCTCTTCTCATGCCTTCATTCTCTCTCTCCCTCACACACCCCGTATCTCTCTGCCCTTGTCTACACGTCAGAGTTTTGCAGGCCTATCTACGTGGGTCAGGGGCGTGAAGAGGTGCGATGTCGGACTGACAGAGCTGTACCGCCAGAAGCCCCTAGTGTGGAGACAGTTCTACCAGCCACGCTTGGCTTTTACCAGTATTGCTTATTTCACACAGGGGTGGGGACGGAACGAACTATACCAGCCAAAGCTTTGCGGGTAAAGCTGTGTCTACACTAGGAGCATTTGCCTGTGCAGTATACTGGTCTAGCTATACCAGCAAAGCACTCCTGGGGTAGACTGGGCATACATCCCCCTCTCTCTCTCACACACACCCCCTTCTCTGACACAATTTCGGTTTGGTACAGTCCTCCTGCTGTTGGGTTTCTATATCACTAGTCGACTTTGCTCTCAGACGCTAACGCACCCAGAAAGCCTGGGTGTATTTTTACCTCTTCCCCTGTGTCATTTCCCATTAGGAAACGTGCTCTCCCTACCTGCTTCCCAGATAACGAAATGGACTCGTTGAGGCTTTGCCTCCGATCGCCCACAGTTAGCTTGTGTTCCAAAAGCACGCGTCATCCCTCATGCACAGTGACAGGGGCAATGGAGAATAAATCTGGGTCACTCCAGCACCGACACCCGAAGCCTCCTTTGGTCTGAAGCGCTCTTGTCTCTGAATGAGTCTCATACTGTACGGCTGGCTCAGGGCCACAGAGTGAGAACCACCTTTCTCCTCTGCAAGGCTCAGAAATAGAGTGTCTGGGCGTCCACCGGACAGGTTCTCCCACCCCAGGTGCTCTGGTTTCGAGACACATTGAAGTCCAGAATCAGCCTTTATCTGGCCACTTTCTTCCTTTAATCTTACTGTGGCATTCGTATACACCAGTTTGTCCTTAACCCCGAAGCTGACTATGTTCCCAGTGGATTGCTCACTCCAACGGGTCCCTGGGTTCCAATCCACCTGAGGCTCACGCGCCCTGGAATATTGCTTTGGGTTCTGGACGTATCAAGCCAATGCAAAACTCCAAAGCAGGAGCAGCAAGGTAACCTTCAAGCCACTCCTGCTGGTAGGGCAGAGATCAATGCTGATGGGCTTCCAAGAGGATCCTGGCCTCCTCCCACCCTGGAATACATGCAGGCTATGCAAGTGAGGCATTCACGGTGAACGTGCTGAGGTTTGGACCCCAGTCTAGTCCTACCTTGTCCTCACATACAGTTCCCACCATAATCACCAAAGAAGAATGAATCATCCACAGTGTGGGTTTGCTTTTTTCATTTGAGGAATGAGCATTCTAACTCCTCTCCCTCTGACACCGGTTGCACGTCCCTGACACTTTGGCTGCCGGGAGTCCCCAGTGCAAGCAAAGATGAGAGATGCCCTGTCCTCTCCCCTCCCCAATCTGCTGCTGACTGCAAAGTCTATGGCTTTCTTTCCAGTTGGCCCAGACACCAGAAGGTCATAGCTGCCTTGAACTGTCCTCTGATTGTGTATCTCTCGCTGCCTAACGTTTAGATGCAGAGAAGATTCCTTTGGTGCTGATGGGCAACATGCAGCAAATTCTTCAGAGAGCGCATACTTCTTTGGAGCCTTACCCTTCCAACAGAAGAGAATGGGGATAGCAACCTTGCAGCACGTGGTACCCATAAGGGTGCTGAAAGTCCCCTCTTCACCTTGCTGGGCAGAGCATTACCCCACATTCCCATCCAGTGTCCTGCATGTTTGGTTAAAGACAGTGGGCAAATCCCACCCTCAGCTACACTCATGCAGCCCCATTAACCAATACCACTCATGCACCCTATGGATCAATGCACCCACTGCACCACCGTGGATCTATGCACTCATGCAACCGCACTGACCAATGCATCCAGTGACTGACCAATGGACCCACGTAATCTGGTGCAACCTCCCTGATCAATGCACACGTGCAAACTGGTGCAAACCCACTGATCAATGCACCCATGCAGACCAGTACAAACCCACTGATCAATGCACCCATGCAGACCAGTACAAACCCATTGATTAATGCACCCATGCAGACCAGTACAAACCCATTGATTAATGCACCCATGCAGACCAGTACAAACCCACTGATCAATGCACCCATGCAGCCCCACTGATCACTGCACAAAGTACACTGCTACTAGACATTGCACCAGAGCAACTGAGACAGAACTTTGACTCATTAAAGAGAGAAGAACCTTGTACAACTGGCAGCAACATTCCCCCCCCCCACCCCTTCACTCTTGTAATTGATGCCAAGTGTTCAGGGAAAGGGACTCGTAAGAGGATTCCTTCATAGACCCAGCCTTTGTCCAGTATCACACGACTGCTGCCTGATCCAGAACCAACAGATCATTAAGTAGCATCTAGAGAGGGAGGCAAGACTATTAAGAGCTGGCCGCCAGCACACAAACAAAACAAGAGGGAGGTGGCACCTTACCATGTGATAGTTAATCATTTCCTGCAGGCTGTCTCCAAATTTGTCCAGGCATTCCTGTGAAAGGAGAAGAGGAAAGGCAGTGAATGGGGGCAGCTGCCCTTCCTCCAGCGCTGGCAAGAGGGGGAAGGACAGTCTTTAAGCCACTGAGGCACTCGCTCTGTCAGTTGGCAACTGTGCATTGACATAAATGGCTGGCACTGAAGCCAGAGGCTGCCCGTCCTTTCTGGTTTAGTACTGAAACCAGCACCGCCGGGCTGTTTCTTCTGCACGATGGTTATCCACGTTTCCCAAATAACCGATGCTCACTGACCTAGATTCCAAGGATCCTGTTTGCATTCTGGCTTCTTAAAACCATAGTGCCTCTTGCAAACAAGGATCCTATTCTTCAACCTTTTCAACATTGCATTATCTGGGGATTCTTTCAGACACCAAGGTGAAATCTGCCTCTTAGTGAGACTTAAATGATGAATAAGCCTCGGGCTGGTCCTCTCTACAAGGACACATTTCACCCAAAGGGATCAATATTCTGCACATCTGTAGCACAGCTTCCATGTAAATATTCACCAATGCTCTGCACAGACTCTCAGGGATCCCTGGGAGATTCCTGTTAAAATTCTGACCCTAGCTGGAATGAGAGTTGGCATGATTTCCTTGCCTTCAATAGAGTTCACTGGATATCACTGACCCTCCCTGCCACAGCTGATAATAGCAGTACATGTCTGCAAAGATCTCAGTGTGCTTTGTAGATATTATGCCTCACAACCATCTGCTCTCCACCCCTCCTTTAGTGAGACAGGTAAACTGAACCCACTTTTCAGGAGGGTAAACTGAGTCACACAGCGATCATGTGTCTTTCTTGTCCAGTGGGGCAGTGGCAAAACTGGGCAAGGAACCCAAAGTCCTGATTCATACATATATAAGTAAAAGATACTCGCACAAAGGACCTCTGATAGGAAGTCAAAGGAAGCACCACATAGAAACCCAGTGCATCACTGCATATTGCAGAGCACCTACCTAGCATCACAGACGTCTGCCTATTCCTGGGAAACGTTTTTATTTGCTCAGTTTAGAGAGAATCCCCAGAAATCCTCCTCCTATATATAATGCCCCAATCTCTTGTTGAAAAGTTTAACCCTTTCTGATGCTCAACCCCCTCCTCCCCCAGGCAACTCACCGAAATCATTTCGTCCTTCTTGCATTGCTGCGACAGGTCTCGGACCCCGCTGACGAAGTGCTTGTTGGTGGTGATGTAAGCTTTCCCAGCCTCAATCATCCCACTACATAGCTTCACCAGCTGCAGAGAGAGGAAGAGACGTGAGTGGGGAATGTCCTATAGGGCTGGCCAAAGAGTTTTGAAAAGAAACCTGACTTGCAAATAAAATTCACCGAGTTAGTTTCAGTCTGATCTGCGGGGCTAATGCCATGGTCTGAACTCATAACCTTCAGAGTTAAAACTCTGCATTGCTACTTGTTGGCCTAGCTTAGTAACTTCCTTACTGAATTACTCTAGTTTACTGATCGGCCACTGGCGGGTGACAGACACTCTCTCTCCCAGCGTGGGTTGCAGTCAGACAGCCACCAGTTGTGAAATGCCCATGATCCCAGAGGCTTATTAGTCTGAACATGTGAAGCCAAACAGAAAGAATCAGCACAGGACAGAATCAGGAAGTGAGGTCAACGCCCCCGTTGTCATTTAAGAAAACAGAGGCCAAAGCCTGAGCTGGGGTAAATCGGTGTAGCTCTGTTGTCTTCAGTCGATGTGCGCCAGCTGAGGATCTGGCCCTTACGTTTCTAGCTCTCGTGGATGGCGAAGAAAAGCTTGGGACCGTGGCCTGGGTGTAAAGCAAGGGTGTCTGCCGACAGCCGAGGTAGGAGCAGCAGTGAATAGAGCCACCGGGCCCCACAATCATACAAGACAATGGGAGGGGCAGGGGGAGGAGGGATCAAGGCACTGCTGCTGCCCAGGAGGGGAAGGAGAACCCTGTTGCTGCTAACATCACAATCACAATAATCACCGCATCCACACCCAGCCTCCTCTCTGCTCAGGTGGTGGCCATGGGGCGGCCCCCAGGTAAGGGCGTGGCCAAATCACTGGGTTGCCCTAAGCCAGCGATCACAGGGGCTCAGGCCACAGCTCTCAGCTGTGCCTGGTTTGCCTCCCAGATCAGCTGATTCGAGGCTACAGCAAGACCTGCCGGGAAGGAGGGAGCTGGAGAGAAAAGCTTGCTGCCAGTTAGAGTCCTGGGGGTGAGGATGGTGATGTGCTGGGGCCTGAGCTAAGGTGGGGATAGGGTGACCAGATGTCCCGATTGTATAGGGACAGTCCTGATTTTTGGAGCTTTTTCTTACATAGGCACCTATTACCCCCCCAACCCCTGTCCCGATTTTTCACACTTGCTGTCTGGTCACCCTAGGTGGGGAGCATTCCCTGCAGACAGGTGCTTGGCTCAAGAGGCCAGAGGAAGGCCTCGTTGGAAGCAGGCCTTGGAGGACGTGGCCCTGGGCAGTGGGAAAGGTGATCCATGTATTAGTGTGCCAAGGCTGCAGCTTACAGTACGTAACAGAAGGCCCCAGTATGATGCTACCTAGAGCAGTGATGTGGAAACCCTGCAGCTGAGGGGAAGGATTGAATGGGAAGTCATAGCCCAGTGAAGTCTTGAACCCTGGTTGAAGCGGGGAGGAAGCCCCTTGCAACCAAGAGGGATGGATTTAATCACTGCACAGACCCTAGCAGAGAGCTGTGCCCAAGGAGGGTGAAAGGATTTTGCACTTTCATTGCTCTGGAAGGAGAGGATTTTTGGTCTGGCCAGATCACACTACCAGCCTGGGGAAGACTGTCTTTGGTAGGGAAACTGAGGCACAAATGTATGCCTAATGGTGAAGTAGTAAAATGCACCTTGACACTGGCCTGGAGCCATGGGGGGTATGAGTAGCTGAAGTGAATGGTTTGCAGCCCACTTGTGTGCTCAAAATGATTTGTTAAAACTATTCAGTGGAGATTTCTGAACTCAACTGCAGGTTCGAGAGTTGTTTTGTGGGCGATTCGCTCCATATGTTCTCTCTGGATTTTCCTGGGAGGGTGGGGGAGGAGGGGTTAGGTGTGGGAGGAAGGAAAGCAAGGGCAGAGGCTGTGACATTTAGAAGCCTGACAAACGTTTATCTGATATAATAGATCCGAGGGCTTTGTATTTTTTTAAGCTGTGTAATACGCGTAGGGCCAAGGACCAGATCCCTGTAAAATCAGAGGAACTCTAGCTAACTCTTAAACACTGTCTCAGTCGGTCCTGCAGCCCAGGGAAACAGTACCTCTGAGTACTAAAGATCTGAAGGGAATAATGGTATTCCCCACTGAGTGGCTCGTGATACTAGATAGTACAGTTGTCTTCACTCCGTGGCTGTGGAAGGTCCTAGCTCTAGTGAGGGATGTATTAGCAAGAGTGCTACATGCAGGGCGTCTGATTCTCCTCTGAGTGACATTACAGACTGTTACCACACCACTGAAGTTAGTCCAAACTGCCACCAGTCTAACAGCGGAGTAAGGCCCACTCCTTTGTTTTAAAGATGGGTGCACAGCAACACAGCTGGGCGAGGCTGCTTCCCACCGCAGCCCCTCTCAGGGTCCATTAATGGACTATGATCACTAATTTAGTCAGAACCGCATGGAGAATGTCCAGAAACAAAAGACTTCCAGATACACACATGTGAGCTCCTGAGCATCCCTAGAAACAGCCTGTCAGCTGATTGCAGTGAACGTTGTGAGTCAGAACTCACAATCCCTTGGTTATCTAATTTCTCCTTTTAGAAAGAATGTGGGGAGAGCAAGGACTCAAAAATCTGTCTTCTTGTTCACTATAAAACCCCTGACCCAGGGAACCAGCACACCACCCACAGTTAAGGCCGGTTTAAAAAATACTGTCTTATCCACACACTCCAAAAGAAACACACACAAAAAATGTTTTTGTTCAAAACTTGTCACTGAACGTTTCATTTATTTTTTTGACAAAATGAAAAATGTTGGCTTTTGACAACCAAACTTTTTAGAAACTGAGTTTTTTCTAGCAATTTTTCATTGGGGGGAGAAACCAAAATCGTCCACTTTAATGACTGTAAAGCCATTTTTGATAAATGTGACTGGCCCATGGGGTGAGTCAATGGTCTCCAGCTGTGTTAGCAGACTATTATCTGAACACAGTTCTCACACGCCTCCTTTCTCTCTTCTTCACATAATCTGGCGGAACAGAACCGGGTGCTAGAGGAACATTTGTGCTATTCCATCCCACCCCAAAGAAAGAAAACAAATTGATGTAGCTCCTGTAGCATCTGGAGCCCAGACGGACACCAGGGGCTTTGGACAGATCCTTTGGAAAGGAAATCCAGCTTATTCTGCAACGTGGCGGTTTTTAAAATACCTCCTCGCGCACACAGCCAAGGCTGTGTTCCTAGTAGCTGAGGGCCATTCAGCACGAGCGCACTCTGAAATCATGTTCCCTAGCTTCAGAAAGACTCCTGAAATATTAGAAGGCTTGGGCACCATTGGTAGGAAAGTAGCCTGCAACAGTTGGAGGCAAACTTGAGGTCAGAGTGAAGGCAGCAGCCGTATTTGCACAGTTTAGAAACAGCTGTTTCTACCTCTAACTGTAGAAAGCAATTAAAGACTGAGAAACCCACCAAACCACAGGAAGGGCAGAGAGTTGAGTCTTAAGAGACAGATCCTGACACCCTTACTTGCACTGAATAGCACCTTATTCCACTAGTATTCCCAAGGAGGAAGGATTGCCTGGTGGATAGAGCATAGGACAAGGGCTGAGAAGAACTGGGGTCAGCTCCTAGTTCAGACATAGATTTCTGGTGTTATCTTGGACAAAGTTGCTTAATTTGCCTGTGCCACTGTTCTATACAGATAAGTTGACAATAAATCCACTAAGGACAGTGAAACACTCAAACGCTCTGGTGATAAGGGCCATACAAACATTCCTATTTAATCTGAGCAAAACAAACAGAATTTTGTCCAGAATGAACCCTCAAAGCATAATTGCTTTGAATTTCAATGCGGGCCTTCAGCTTCAAATTCCTGGATCCAAACCCGCCTTTACTTGTTTCGGTTCCAGGCTGTGTGGCCCTATTTCTGATTCTGACACAGCCACAATTTCACATGAAATTTCACAGCCCTGCCAGGAGATTTTGGTGCAAGCCGGTGGAAACAAAGTGAAAACGAAACCGATCTCATGAGACCTGTCATTCAAAATGGAAGGAGCTTCAAGACCAGCCCATTGCTACCATCTGCAGAGGGCCCAAATTACCTGAGACCGTAGCTTTAAGACAGTCCCGGCCCAAAGGTGCTCTAATTAGCTCTCTTATTAAATCTATTGGAAATGTATTTATGGGGCATTCCTCTATGCAATGAAATCGTGAGCGCTGAATTATTGTTTATAGAATTCTAGAGCTAACGCAGGGTTCCAGATTGACAGGCCTGGAAACCAATGGCCTTTAGTCACAGACTAGCCACAATAATGGCACTATTGGAATCATCAGAACAAGCTTCCCCGATTCTGTACAGCCAAAGCGCCCCAGTCCAACCTCCGAGGGACCAGCTCTAAGGGCCAACGGATAGCTCAGGGTTCTTTTCAACTTCCAATAAGGAAGTTAAGTATCTTATGCAGGCACCTGTCCGCTAGGAACTTGGCCTAACACCACCTATTTGATTCCCATAGGCCACCCATTTCTTAGGGCCTGTGGCTTCAACAAAGCCAGCCTCTAAGTCTGATGCAGAAGTTCTCGCCCCTTCTAGCCACACGCAATCTCCCTGCTAAAATCCGGCACTGGTCCTCCACCTGTCTGCTTCAGTTCAGAAACAATTGGGCAGATGTTTCCAACATTTGGAGGGAGACAACATGACTTTCTGTTGGTAAGTCTCTTGACTTGGATCCAAGACTTTTTCAACTCTCTTCCCACCCAGCCCCACTCTAAAACTGGCTATTCCAAACTATTCTGGCTGATGGAGGCTTTTGCCTCAGTAGCTGCTGATTGAGACCTCATCAAGTCATGCAGTAGCACAACCAGACGGATATTTGGAAACATTAAAGGGGCACAATTGATGTCAAAAAGCAGGAAATTTGACCTGCCTTGTTGCTTTTTCTACATCTTTTTGCAACATCCTTGGAATGTTTTGTATTTTGAATGTATTTTGTTTGTTTGTTTAGCACTTGATCCAATGCTATGTTGTCTAAAATTAGAGTCCCAGCACCCAGAAAAACATACAGTAAAAGCCAGTCAGTGGGCACTTCCCAGCCCTCAGGGGAAATCCTACACTAAACCGATCAGCCATGTTAAGCCTGGCACTTGTTCACAACCTTCCAATAACAGACAAGCATGAGCACACAATAGGAGAGAGGAAAATCGGTAAGGTAGCAGGTTTCATATTCACACTTCCAATGGGGAAAGATGGTCTTATGATTAAGATACCGTCCTGGGACTCAGGAAGTCTGGCTTCAATTCAGTTCTAATTATATCCGGCAGAGGCCAGTGGTGTACACACACTCAATTTTCATTATAGTATAATAATAGTTTGCATTTCTATAGCACCTTTCGTCCAAGAACTTCAAAGCACTTTAAAAACATTAATTAAACTTCAGAAAGTTGCTGTGTGGTAAGTGTTATCTTTATTTTGCTGCTGGAGGAAAGGTGGTGCAGTGAAGCTATGGTTGCACAGGGATACTCTCTGGCAGAGACTGGAGTAGACCCCAGGAGTCCTGAACCTCATCTAACCAATGGGCTAGACATCCTCCCCAAATGGGAACTATTTAAGGTGATTGTTACAATAGCAAATGGTTTTTAAGACTTTATCACAATTGAAACAGATTCGACACGATATTGTTAAAACCATTCCCAGCTGAATTCCACATACACCCTCCTCTCTGTGAACCCCAGCTGTGAGTTACAGAGCGCTCTTGTAACTAAACCAGGTTGCATACCTACAAACATCACAATCAGGGAGTGAACATTGCCTAGAGGTCTTAACTAAGGCTACGGCCACATTGTGTTAGCTGCTGGGCAGCCACCAAGTGAGAAATGTCCAAGTTGACAAGACAAAGACAGAGTGGAAGGAGAAACAGAGGCACAAAGAAGTGGAGCTCTGCTGACCTCTCTTCAGAAACAAGCCCCAGCTACTTGTGCTAAAAGGAGCAACCAACTCCCTCGTCTATGGCTGAGCAGCAGTGGCTGGGTCCAGCCAGCACAGGAAGACATGATCATATACACTAAGCCAGCATATCAACCAATGATTTTCTGACAGTCCGGAACAGACTGGCGGGGCCACGTTCCTAAACCAAAGACTCACCCCAGCCATCTCCCCCAAAGCCACTCTCTCAGCTTCCCCATCTTACCTTGTCAAGCTTTGCTTCTATCTCCACCACATCTGTTTCCACTTCATCTATGGTCGCCCTGTAATCAGAAGAGCAAAAAAGGGGAAATCAGCTGGTTGCCTAAACACGGATGATGGGCAGAGAAACCAAACAGTCCTTGAAAGGCAAAGGCCAGAAGAACTCCAAAAGGCAGAGGAGAGAGGCGAAAGTTTGCACCACCCAGTCAGGGGTTTCCTGCACAGAGGCTGCCGTATAAGCTGAGGATCCACATTTTGGGAGAATTCCATTCTGAGGATCCTAAATTATCTGGGATGGGTTTTGCTCCTGGGCTGATGAAAAATCTTGGAAGGGGGGGGGGGAATTCATGGCAACCCCCCATCAGTGTCACTGGCAAGTCACTGGGCTGTATTGTGCTAGGGAAATGTACAGCAAAGCCACCACCTGTGGGGTCTTAGTCTGATCTCGTCTACGCCCATGTAAATCTGGAGTAACTCTTAAATTACACCAGCATGAATGACATGCCTGGGGTAAACGGGCACACTGGCAACCAGCATTAACTGTGCCGGCTTAAAGCCCTTGTGAAGCTCAGGCTGTAACGATGCCTCAAGAACACCCACACTGTTGGCTGCATCTTCCAAACCCCAGCAAGCCTTTAGCCCATATGTGGGCATATCTTGGTCCTGTTACCATCTCAGTCTACTCACTCTCACACACCTCTGAGTGTTACCCTTAGTGCCTTGGCTGTGTCTGAAGGAGAGATCCATTGGGTCTGTTTTCTTTCCATTTCTTGGGTAGTGGTGACAGTAAGAGGCCAGTAGGATTCTGGCCTCACCCAACTATGGGAAAATTTCAATGACATCAGCCCAGCCCATTGGCAAAAGACATTTCCAGCTCAAGACCTTTGGGATAAATCCACTTTTCTCTTAGGCAAAACTCCAACTGCAAGAGCAGTAAGGCAGAAACCTTCCCATGGAGAGCAGCGTGCTGGGGTAGCCTGTCCCCAGCTGGGCAGCCATTCCCTTCAACAAGCACCTGGAAGTGTGGTAAACCTCACTGCAATTTTGTGTCCCAACACATGCAATCCACAGTCCATTCCTTGAACCCTCTCCCGCTTGTGGGTTTGCTGTGTACAGCATGAAGTGTTAATGCTCTACCTTTTAAAAATTCCAGCCATGGGCATGTGCCAGGTAAAAGGTCTGTGGAGGAAGGATGTGCCGGCGAAGCACCAATTCATGTGGCTTTGTTACAGCCAAGGACGGGACGCACACAATCCAAAAGGAACCAGGAGAAAATCCCCAGGGCCTCGGTAGATCAGGCAACAAAATCTATTCTCTAAAGGCTCTTGTTGTTTTAAATGGATGAACAGCCGCCCAGGGACACATTGCTAACAACAGGAAGGATAAATAAAAAATGATTGATAGGGCAAAGTCATAAAATTTGGATCCAGATTCAAACTTCCACCGAGTTTGGGAAGGGAGTTTCACTCTGATCATAAAGTCATAGAAACATTGGGCTGGAAGGTACCTTGAGAGGTCATGTGATGTTGTGATCCAGCCCATCTCTCTCTCTCAGAGGAATTACAACTAGCAGAGCAAACTCAGTATTTCTCCACATTCACCACTCTTCCATGGGAAATAAACGAACAATACCTTCTACAGGTGAACACAGTCCCCATCTGACACTGCTACCAGGCGGCCGGCATCCTGCCGGGTAATCCAAATGGAACAGAGATCGGAGACTCCCTCCCCACAAAGGAAGTAAATCAAATAGAAGGCCAGGCGCAGATCTCGAGCATGTCAATTCTGTCCTGAACTTTTAAGGCGATCGCCAATCCAGTACACACAGGCTTCAGGAGAGAGCACCTCTCCCAACAGCTACCAGAAATCTCCCTTGGAATGCTGTGAGGCACCAGATGATTCAGACAACTTACAGGGTAGACCTAATATTCAGTGACAACATCGGCCATGTGATACAGCATGTGACTGCGTGAACTCTCCTCCCTGCACGCTATGCCTGTCCCTATCACAGTCCTGTCACATTACATAACTGGGCCCAATTCTGACAGATGCTGAGCGCCCTCCAATTCTACTGAAATCCCTGGAAGGTGTGCGTATGCATGGGTCCTGTTATCCCTATTTTAGAGATAGGGGGCTGAGACACTGAGGGTACATCTACATGGCAAAGAAACCCCCCCCCCAGCAGCGAGTCTCAGAGCCTGGGTCGATTGACTTGGGCTCACCATGTGGGGCTAAAAACCCTGAGCAGGTTTTGACCCACGCGGGAGCGGCTACACTGCTAGTTTTAGCCACGCAGCCTGAGTCGGTTGACACAGGCTCGAAGACTCAGCGCCATGTTTCTTCCTTTGAAGTGTAAATGTAGCCTTAGTGACTTGCCCAAAGTCACCAGGAGGTCTGTGGCGGAGCAAGGAACCGAACGCAGCTTTCTCAAGTTCCTGGGGAGCACCCTTGCCCCTGGACCTTCCTTCCTCTCTGTTAACCTTAAGAGGAGACTGCATGAGCCAATCGAGTTCTCTTGTGCTTGTCCCTTCCCCCGCCCCAGTTAGTTTCTATCCTTTATGACATCCCAACAAAGCAGCTTTTATTTATCTCCAAGTCTGGGCTAAGATTTTCAATGGGTGGGACTCCCATTTCCCATTGATTTTTTTAGATGGGGAATTCCCATTGATTTTTACTGGGGAACTGGGTGTCTAAATCCCTTAGGAAGCTTAAAAATCCCAACCCTATTTCTTAGCTATCCTGTAAGGTCATTGCAATCTAACCCCATCCTCCAAGCAGCAAGCAATTTAAAAAATAAATGTTACATAGAAAGTTGCTTTGAAGGAGGATTCACGCCCATTGTATGCCAACACAGTAAGATATTTGTGGCAAGGACTGTCTTTTTTTTAATGACATGTACAGCTCTTAACACAGTGGGCCCTGATCCACAACTGGGGCCTCTGGGAGCTACTGGCATATACATAAATACATAGATAATCACGATGATGTTATTGCTCAATACTGGGAGGGGCGGGGGCGGTCCCATCTGCCATTCCTGGGCTTTCAGGGTATGTGGCTGTTTTGTTGAGTTTCATAAGGGTCATGGGAAGTGGTGGGGCTGTTTCCCGGCGGGGGGGGAAGAAGGGGGGGAAAACTAGTTTATTTACTGTAATCTCCTCATAATCAATGTACCAGCACTTTTAGAAGGGTTTGTGAAAGGTTTTTAATTGCCTTAGGGTGTCCAGCGCATGGGGAGTTCACACAGTCATGGGACATACCACCACATGACCTGTTGTGACTGAATATTAAGTGCATGTTGTCAGACGTATGAATCACCTGGTTCCTCACGTGCTGACGGAGGCTTAGTCTAGGCTCACTCTGGACCTCGCTGACTGTAGGGATTTTTCTGCACAAGAACTCCTGTCTTATCCCCCTTTCCTCTCTTTCTTTCCCCCATTTTTTGCCCTCCTGAGGGGGAGCTAATGAGACCCACCTGACTTGGGTGCCACATGAGTCAGCAGAATTGCTCTGCATCTCCTGGCCGCATCCCAGCATCCAAGATCCCATCATCGCCTCACAAAGGGCTGAACCGACACCCTGGATCTGAACAGCCTGAGAGTTTGGGGCGCTGACGCCCTGGCTCTGAATGCTGAGGCTTGTGTCCCGCTCCAGCTTCCGCTGCACAAATCTACAAGCAGGAAAATATCTCTGCCTCATCTCATCTCTCCAGCAACCTAGGTCCCCATCGGCATTCTGGGAATGCCTGCCTTTCTTTTCAAGGGGTTTTGGTGCTGACAGAAGGCTCTGGAGTGACAGACTCAGATCAGAGGCGTCTATTCTTCACTAGAAGAGGAGCAGCAGGGGCCGCATCAGTGCATGCTTCCCACGCCTCCCCCCTCTCCCGCCAGTCCGCCTTAGACCTGTTCTGGAAAGAGCCCAACAAGGCCTGGGAGTTCATTCTCCAGGCACAAGGAGCACTCAGTTTGCCAGCAGGAATGGTACTGAGTGCTAGCCGTGGAAGGGCATTTGTACATGAGGTTATTGTTTGTATAATGGTAGCACTTAGAGACCCCAGATGAATGGGGGGCCCCATGTGATAAGCATTGTACCGACACTTGGTAAGAGGCAATCCCTGCCTTGAAGAGTTTACAATCTAGGCAAGGAAAAAGAGAGGGAGGGGAAAGAGGGGCACAGAGAGTGGAAGTGACTTGACCAAGGTCACACTGTAGGCCAGTGGCAATAAAATCCAGCTTTCCCGACTCCTGAGCAAGTGCCCTACTCACTGAGCAATACTACCTCCCGATGGAGTTGCTCAGAATGGGGCTGAGACCATCATCATGGTCACATAGGCCACTAAAGGGCTAGCATGTGGTAATGACTTTTTGAGTCTCCTCTGACCGGGGTTGGATTTGAACTAGCATCTCAGAGGGTCCTGCTATGCTCCGTGTTAAGCTTGCTCAATACCCAGTGAGAATTCCCCTTCCCCTTCTGCTCTGAGGGGTGTCCAAATCTCACAAGGTGTCCTTCACAACATTTCTAAGATGCAACCTTCACTCTCTGTTCTCACCTCTCATCTCCTCCCTTCATTCGTATGGGAACGCTTTCCTCTCCGGGCCCCCACACCCACATTGCTCCCGCTCCAGTCACTACAAAATACAGCAGCCAAGATCATTTGCCTTGTCCGTCCTTCTGTTCACATCATCCCTTTCTTTGAATCCCTCCAGTCACTTCCCCGCTGCTATTGCATCTAACTTCTCAGGCCTTGGATCGGTCGGACCCTCCCTGCCTAGACACCTTCTCCCCCCAGCACTTGGACCATTCCAATGCAGAGAGCAAGCTGGAAAACGTTGGATTACATGACTTGAGAATTTATGGTGGAGCCAGGAAAAGAACCCAGGAGTCCTGGGGCCCACTTTTCAAATGGTGTAAATCAGCATAGCACTACTGTCTTTAAAAAAACCTCAGGGTGGAATCAATGAAGCAGCTCACACACCTAACGTCTATTTAGGCTCCAAACGTCCACTGAAATCAACAGAGCTAAGGAATTCTCTGGTTGTGCAGATTAATGCAGTTTTACCAGCTTCAGCAGAGCTCTGCACCCTCTACGCCAGCTGAAATTACAGTCCTTGATTTCTAACCACCGCTTTTAACTGATAGACAACTATCCCTCCCTTAAATTAGGTCCAGTTCCTCACTCCATGGAGCTCTGCTGATTTACACTAGCCGAAGAGCTGGCCTTTATTTTCTGAGGTTTGACAACTATGGGGCAGATTGTTTATCTTTTACATAGTTGTTTTTGAACCAGATTTTTTAATCTGTTACACACAGCCCTTCCCCATCTGCCATCAATGTGGTTTTCATAAAGAAATCTTTTGCATAGCTGTGAAGCCTCAAAGAATATGCATATTTGTTTTAAGAATTAAGGAGTCTAGTTACTTAACGTCTAATAACTGTCTTGTTAAATCTAAATTAGCTGCATATTTGGGAACTGCGATGTGATGCTTGTAACCGTCCTTATTTGAGTTTATTATCCTGCCACCAAACCACATGATGTTACTTACGAGCAAGAGAAAGTCTCATATATTATCAGCATCCTCTCTTTTCATGCAAAACTGTTTCTGTCTTGTGGTTTGACTGTATCCTTCCCAGCCATTTTGGACATAATGGGCCATATGCTGGCCTAGGATAAACCAGTATAAATCCATGGAAATTGAGAGCATAGCATCTTCTTGCACTAGAATTGTACTGGGCCCAGTATCTGCTTTCCCTTCCTTGTCTAGTTTCTTTTAGCAGGGCGCCTGGCATTCCTATGTGGGCCATGGTGTGCTCGGACTCCCTGCAACAGCAAGAGGTATTGAAGTCCCCTGGTGCGCTGCGCAGAGAGTACTTGGTCACTGATCGCTTAGAGAAAATGACACTCCCCCAAAACAAAGCTACTTCCAGACACAAGCCAAACTTCAAACCCGGAGGAGATGCCCTGAGTTATTCGTCACCATTATGTACGATATAAGATGGCCTGAGATCTAGTTTTCATCCAGCAAAACTGGATAGAGAAAATGTAAGTGCCCCTAGAAGTTGAGATGCAGTTGGCTAGGTCCTGCTGGCTCCCACAATGCCAAGAGAAACATGTACTGACACAGACAAAATGGGGGATTCTTCCTGCCGGGCACTTCAGATGCTACTATACCTAGCCCAGACTTCCTCCCCGCAGCCCCAGCTTCAGAGTCTCTCCCTGCCTCCTTGGAGCTAGATAGACCTCTTCCTGCCATCACAGAGAGGAACCCAAAGCTAAGTACCCCAAATTAGAGGGAGAGCTGGCAGGTTCATAACCGTTACTTGGCTCGAGATCTGGATTTCACAGCTGGCCTCCATCCCTATAATGGGCCCACCCAAGATCCTGGATCTGAACTCCCTAATTTAGAGGGGGTGGGATTTGAAATCTGGATCCAGAATTTAACGGCGGAGTCCTATGTCTAATCAAACTTGAGCAGCCTTTGTAGTAACAGGTGACCCTCCAAAGGTGCCCGGCAGATCCAAAGCCAAAGGTCTGGTTGCTTCTCCAAATGCTCTTTCCATGCTCCAGACCACTTCTAGACACAGATTCTCTCCCTGCAACTACCACTGACCTGCGACGTGCCTCGACTTCCACCTCTGCATAAAAAGGGCTAATGAACCTTATCATCCTTTGTAAAGGGCTCTGCGATCTATGGCTGTAACGCACTATATAAGAGCTAAGTAAGTACTAATATCAATGTCTCTATTAATGTAAATAAAAGGGATTCTGGATGTAAGATACTGTATGGTACAGAGAGACACACTGATGCCATGGTCTAGATCTGTCCACAGAACAAATCTGTGTCACATCTGCATTGCACAGAGGTGCCTCTCTCCAAACATCCAGCCCAGCCCTGCGATGTATGAGCTCCTACGACTCTGACTGGCTCCAATCAGAAACGGGCAGGTCCTATTCCCAGAGGAGCTTGTTAAACTCTCCCAGCTGGAGTCATTCTTTGCACAGAGGGTCTCCTGAGGCTTGACTTAGTTCTGCAGATGGAGCAATCTCCCTTGAAGGCCATTCGCCCCCAAGCAAAGCAAGAGAGTTGGCTGCCTCCGGTTTACAGGCAAGTGTAATTTTCTTTGATGCCAGCAAAGGGCCCAAGAATAGTAAATCTATTTAATTTTGTCAGAATAAGATCTCAAAACAGTGCTGTAATATCGGCCTTTGCTTCCCACAAATACAGCTCTGCTCTGCCTGACTTGCCCAGGCTGTGTTGGAAGAGGAAAGTGAGCTGGGTCCAATTTGGAAAGTCACTAAAGAAGATTTGAATCCAGCCCACCGTTTTATTTTAACTAAACTTGTCAATTACCATGTTGGTGCCTCTTTGGAATTCTGACCACATCCACAATGATGCTGGGCTTCCTGCAACATCACTGCGGGTGTGCTGCTATTGATAGATCTGGGCTAGGGTCCTGCTAGCCAGAGAAGACCAGATACAAACCACTCCTGCATGCCCCAGACGGCTAGCTCGAACAGCGCTGCTGCGGTGATCTGCTGAGTTTTAAAGGACGCGTTGGATGGATGGGTTACAGGCAAGAGTAAATTTAGTGCTGCTGGAGAATGAAGTTCTCTGTTTAGCCACAAAACGGATAATTCATAGCGGACAGTAGTGGTGCCAGTTTCCCCACACGACTTCTTCAATGGACCCCAATCCTCATCTCAGCCAGGACGGTGGTTTCAGACAAATGGCATCGGCTAGCCACTCTTTCTGGTCGGAGACTGGCACCCGTAGGCTTATTGTATCTGCTCCTTTCACTATCCACAGACTTTTTCACAAGCACAAACACTTCCCATACGAATGCCTTGGGAAATGAATTAAGACAGTCCCACGTGCTATGAAAGGGAATGGGTAGGTTATATTAGAATGGAGGACGGGTGAGCGTGCCTAAGTACCACATTTCACCGGGCTCTACTTTCTGCCTTCGTGTGGGCTGCTCTTTAACCCAAATCGAATACTGTTACATCAGTTTGCCTGGTTGTCACGGTACCAATGCATTGTCATGGAGATTTCAGTCTCCTGAGCCATGGCAACCACAGCACAGCAACTACATCAAGCAGACTTAGAGGTAAGCGCTGGGCTGTACTTTTCCAAAGCTTGTTCTCCTAACGGCTAACGTGAGCAGGCCCCCAGAAGCAGCTCTAACATCAGGATGGGAATCAAGACTCCCTCCCCACCCCGATGAGTGGGCTGAAAACAAAGTCCTGGTGACTCACAATCCCAGCCCAGATTCTTCACTCCCCACAGGGTGCCACGGGGGTCTGACCATAATTGATCCGTCACCCAGGCCTTTGAAACAGCTTCCAAAAAAGAGGCTTATTTCTTCCTTTAACAATGTGGTGCCAAGCTCTTTCTGGCAGTGCATATGGAAGCCCAATAGGAATGCCAGCCTGCCAGTCTGTGCCAACGGCAAAAGCCTGTTCAAGAAACAGAAATAATTAAAGGGCGGCTCTCCGGCAGATTTTTCTGCTATTTTTATTCTCCGGACTTGGAAGTCACATGCCTTCATGCATCATCCCCTTATTGCCCATACGGATTCAATTTTTCCGTGCCGTTTCCTCTCATCTGTGAGAGATGGATAGAATAACCAGCTGAAAGAAGGGGTTTATCTCTGCAGCAAAGAAACAGCAGCAGCTGTTAAACTGCAGCCATCAACTTGAAGGATTTTAACCACATACTAGAAACTAGGATCTTCCAAGCAGCCCTTCAGCCTTCTCCCCTTGGAATAGCTTTATCATCCTCACAGCAGTGTCACAGCCTGCTGTGCCCATTTCTTGAGGGGAAACAATAGGTTTTGACTGAACATTTCTTTGGCCCCCTCCTCATGAGTAATAAAGGCCGTGGGGCAAATTCTCTGCTGAGTTGACCCTCTCTGTTGATCTCAATAGAGTGACAAGAGCAGAGAATCCAGCACGTTATAGATGGTAAGTGAGATTCTGATCTCCGTTATACAAATGTACCGGGAGCCTGGGATAACTCCACTGAGATGAACGGTGTCCCTGCAGCACGGCTGAGATGAGAATCTGGCCCTGAGCGGTTAGGAAGCGAGACAGAAAGGCAGCACGTGCCATTCCTATGATCTGCGGTGCACCTATGTGCGTGCCATGCCGATGGAGCGTGCCATACTTCTGAGCACAGCCAGGTGTCCTCAGACATCAGTGGCAGCTGGCGTGTGCCAAAAAGAATGTACAGCATCCTGCACATTCACGTGGTCGGAGGGACTTAACTAGAAAGACAAGTGACCGGGACAGGAGGAGGTGAATTGTGTCATTGATACCCAAAAAGCAAGATCCTAATTATCCGGCGGCTAAGAACTCTTCAGTCATCCCCTGGCGGGGCGCCCTGCTTGCTTCCCAATGCCGTGCTCTTCCAGGCCTCAGGCTATTTCCATCATGAGAGAAGAGAAAACAGCCTGTGACCTAAACTTTCAGCGGCAGCTTGCACAGTGCGAAATGCAGCCCTCCCGAATAGAGAGAAGAGACGCGGCTTCATTCAGCAACACTAGAACTGTCCCCAACTCGGAGGCTATTCGGAATCTGGATTTTGCTTCAGGCTGAGGCCTTGGGGAAGCCAAGAAGAAGCACCCCCCGCCTCTGAGGAAGTTGTGGTCCCCACAAACATTTTAAAATCCCAGGTGGAAGAGGGATAACATTAAACCATGTAGATCTGGGGGATGGAGTGAATGCACTGACCTTTTCCTCTCTGAGGACTTGGTTTCACTGCAGTTAGGTGCTTTTAGCAAGGTGCTGAGTAGACACTTCTCCATGGCACGAAAGAATAAGAAACTAGAAAAGTTTGCCAGGACTGATAGGCTGCACCAGGTCAGTGTTAAGGGACTTCAGCAGCTAAACCCAAGACTAGAGCAGCAGGAGGCGCTACAGGGCCACACTGAGGTCAATCAGCAGAGTGACGTAGGTGAGCCTGAGACTGGATTTTCAAGTGGTGTCACATGGAAGGATTAGGGCTGCACGGGCAAAGCGGGTGGAGGTAGGATTTGGGTGGCAGGGGGTGCTGTGAGTCAGCGCTGAGATGCATTGGTAGAGTTGTGCGATGCTATGTCTGGCTTGTGCTGTACCTACTAGAGCTATCCTTGAAACCCACTGGGGATGTTGGCTTCATCCTCCAGCCCTTACTGCAGCTGGCCTGATTGCACCGGTAAGAGCAGTAAAAGAGCCAAACCGTTGCCCGGCATGGATGGGAGCACACTGGTAGGGTAACCACGTGAGTAATGCAGGTTTCAGAGCAGCAGCCGTGTTAGACTATTCGCAAAAAGAAAAGGAGTACTTGTGGCACCTTAGAGACGAAAAGTTAGCAGTGATTACCTGAGCGATATGGTAGTCAGCGTGCCCCGGGATGTGTTTCAAGCACCATCCTGGGGCAGCTGACTGAGTGGGATCCCAGCCTAGGCTAAGCATTGCTCACTCTCTCACTCGCTCTGCAGCCCTTGGACTCTGGCCATTGACTGACGAGTCAGCAACTTCTCAAAGGCCACCGCAGTTTCTCTAAACTAGCATCCCAGCTCCATTATAATTACTGAGTCTCAGAAATAAACACCACAGCTTGTCATTTGTCCTGCAGCACCTCAAGGATGGGCCGATGTTACTTGACTCGGCTGCTACCCTTGGATTGCTGGGATTTCTAATCTTCTGCTGTGTTTGTATCAATTATATTTCAGGGTGCAGAGACAAATGAGAACAATAACTACTTGTTTTGATTAAGAGAATGAATTCTGGAGGAATACCCAAGGGATGATCTAAGTTGAAGAGCTCCGATGCAGAGCTGGCTTCGCAGATTCCACCCACACAAACTCTCTACCAAGGAGACCAAAGCAAGGTGGGTAAAACATCCCTAATGAAATTCAAAATGCCCCTTCAAGCCAAATAATCCATTTTTTGGATCTAAACCGTCGCCTTGGCTGTAACATGCAAAATCGTGCAGTTCTGCAGATCTTCATGACCAAATCACTTAAAAACATGACATTTCTGGGGTTGGGCGGGGGGGGTGTGTGTGTGAGAAAAGAGGCAAAACAAAACTGAAAACAAAATATGGGCCACAAAAGATCTGCAAATTGCTGCAGTCTTGACACTAAATTCCAGAGGTGACCTCACCCAAGCACACACTCATGGGACTGGTTAGTAAACCCAAAGGTGAGTCACCATCAGGTCGCACCAAACGCAAACTCATTAACCCTTTTGTGGACCCTCCATACATCATAGATCCTTTCTTTAATAGGAAAAGGCAAACTTTTTATGCCCACCACAACCAAATGGTTCTGAAATCAAAAGGAATTTTCTGAGTAGCAGAGTTTGGTCCTTCCCCATAGCAAGAGGTCCATAAAGCAGATACTAGTGCTACTTCCACTCCTAGCGTCATCAGGCCAAAGTCTCCAGAACCAACCCCTGTCAGCCATTCCTGGTGAGGGAAAAGGAAACCAAAACCACTGGCTGACTAGTATTTTGTTGGTGCGGGAAGCAGAGCTGCTGTTTGGAAATATAATTGAATGGGGTTGGCTCTTAATCTGTGTTCCTTATCTTCAGATAGTGGAATTAAACCTTTTCAAAGAACATGGGGCTAATCCTACCTCACTTGTGTTTTGTGTTAGACTGGAAACTCTTTAAGGCAAGTACTGTGTTTTTCCACATGTTAGTTAGTACAATGTCCAGCACATTGGAGCTCAGATTGGATTGAAGCAGTGGGACAATACAAATGGAGGATGATAAAAGGATTATACTGTGGTGATGTGAAACAACATCCAAGTTCTTTCATTATGTATCAGAAGGCATCATGACCCAACTGGACCTCATTTAGCTAAATGCAGCGATTAGCATTAGTCACAATTTGCCTGCAACTTGTCTGAGTGTGCAGGCTGAAGTGGCAGGCTTCAAAATGTAGGGAGATGCAAGCAAACCAGGACTAAAGAAGCTGTCATAACAATGGCAATCACCAACAATCATCTCTGAGCCTTAGCTTCCCCATTGTTAAAATGATAGACATCCACTTCACGGGAGCAGTGTGAGACTTAACTAATAAGTTAATGAACTAAATGATTCATGTTTGTAAAGTTCTTGGAGCTCCTCAGGTAACAAGCACTACAGGAAAGCAAGGTTGTATGGTATAATCAGTATTAGATGAATAAGCCGTAGCATTAAGTATTACAATATTATTAAACAGCTTAGACGTGAAGGGATCAACATACATTTCCTAGAGTGCCATGTCAGCACCTTTTTAGTTCATGGTGGAATAATGATCATAGTTTGGACTGACGTTCCCCTGTTAACTGGGTGTCTTAGACACACATACCCCACATATTGCATGAAGTGAAGAATGAAGGAAATCTGACATTGAATGGTCTATAATAAGAAGTAAAACCATGTTTAAAAAATGCTTAGTTACCTCTGAGCCTACAAGACCTTCAAGAGCAAGAGATTTGAAATGGCATAAAATACTATACACAATTATGTTGCTTTAATAACAATCATTTTCATCTGAGGTTGTCAAAGCATTTCACAAGCAATGCTCAGTTAAACCTTGCGTCCCGTTGGGATGTCTCTTTGATCATTATTCCTCATTTTACAGACGGAGAAACCAAGGTACCGAGAGACGAAGGGCCAGATTTTCACACACTAGCTAGATACACAAATGCATGAAACCTGTGCGACTGCCCAAGCAAATGGCTAATTAAGGCACGTTTCCATGCAAAGCTATTTTATTTGCAACCACTATCTCAATAGTTGTTCATGTGCCCTGTGCAATTGTGCACCTCCTTCATCTGAAAATCTTCCCCTGAGTCTCATGCTTCCAAAAGCGGCCGCTAATTTCAGGTGTTTCTCTTTTGGATGGCCAACGCTGTATACTCAGGGACTGCTCCTGCTCATGAATGCCAGTAGGAGGCACCTAGGCCCAGATCCTCCAAGGTATGTAGGTGCTGAACTTCCACTGAGGATCTGGGCCTTAGAGCTGAATCTAGCTCCCATTAAACTCAACATAATGACTTCCATTAACTTCAGTAGGAGTGAGAGCAATTCCCTAGGGCCTGATTTTTCACTGGCGCCAATTCCAATTCCACCCGACATCGATTCACGCCTCCTGACTCCCGGTCTTGTGCACTAACCCCTGGACCATATTGCCAGGATGTTCCTCACCATCAGTTTGCATGGTTGCGTGTCAAATTTCCCCAGCTTGCACTGATGACAACTGGTTTCCCTGGAGACTCTGAACGGGGCCCCTCCTGCAATCCAGCTGTTCCCAGTTGCTTGTTGGGCCTGGACTCAGATAGACTTGTTGGGGTCTCGAGTATCTCAGCTCTTGACAAACTGCACATGAAATAATAGGTCCATGCTCCTAGCATCTGGAGCTGTGATTTTGCACCTCATGCTGTATGTGATCAGCATGCTGAGTGGCAGAGGAACTGCTTTGTAATTCCTGGAAAACCCACTTCTTTCTGCACCACATCAGTCACAGCGTGCACCCCATTGCTCTAATACCACCAGGCAAAAGGAGAGCCAGGCGAGCAGGAGAATTAGCCATGGCCATGACAATACACACAAGAATATTTTTTGTGGCCAGGAAAAGAGGCTGACTGATACTTCTGATATGGTTGGAAGCAATCCAGTAGCTGCTCGGGCTTCAGCAAAGGTTATTTAACCACCCATGAGATTCACATCTCTGCATAGTGCGGGCTACATTCCCCTTTTTGATCACAACAGAGATTCCAAAGACACCTGACCTATACGTTTGTGAAGCCTTTCTGCCCACCTGAGAGCTCTATGACAAGCCATGGGGGAGAAGAGGGAGTAAGCGTCCCTTTAAATTTCATTTTAAGCTTAGATCAGTAAGGAGCAAAAGTTGTCTTGGTGGTTCTCAACCAGGGGTATGTGTACCCCTTGGGGTACACAGGTTTTCCGGGTGGGACATCAACTCAGCTAGATATTTGCCCAGTTTTACAACAGGCTACATAAAAAGTACTAGCAAAGTCACTACAAATTACAGTTTCATACAGAAAATGACTTTGTTATACTGGTCTATATGCAGTTCTCAAACTGTGGGCAAGTTTGTTTTAATGGGGTCACCAGGGCCAGCATTAAAGTCGCTGGGGCCCACGACAGAAATCTGCATGTGGCTAAAGCGAAAGCCCAAGTTTTTAAGCGAGGTGAAACTTGGGGTATGCAAGACAAATCAGACTCCTAAAAGGGGTACAGTTATCTGGAAAGGTTGAGAACCACTGGTCTAGAGTACAGGACTCAGAGCCAGTGCTCCCAGATTGTCTTCTTGCCTCTGTCACAGACTTGCTGTGCGACCCTGGGGGAGCCACTTACCACACGTCTCTGTGTCTCGTTCTCATTTTTAACAGTGGGAAACAAACCCCTCTCAACCTCCCAGTGGTGCTGGGAGGAGTGATTAAGTAATGCTGGTCTCGTGCTCTGAGAGCTTAGGTGGGCAAAGCGTGATGAGGACGATTATTATTTATGAAATCTGACTGTGGTTTATTGGAAATAGACTGGAACTGATCCCTGCCTTCAGAGAGCCAGCCAGGTGGAATTAGCTCCTCTCTTCCCTAGATCAAACCAGGGGAAGAAGTTTGGCACAGACATGGCTGCTTCTCACTCAGTTCCCTCCCCCTGAAACACCAACAGCCTGATCACTAGCAGCTGCCAAGCTCCCATCCAAAGGAGCAGAGACTTTCTGTGTTGAAAAAACAGCACACAGGTTCCTCAAAGGAAAGCTTTCTGCTGTCCCCGCATGCTGCTAGGGGGCGCTGTGCTGTTAGAGGAGGTGTGAAACGAAGGCGCTGACCTTCCGGGGTCACGAGAAATCCCGTTGGACAGTTCTGCAAGAAACGAGGGTGCTGAGTTCATTGGCCTGGGGTGGGAGACACCGTCACCGGTGCCGTAATTCCCCTTTGTTTGCATTACCATGAAACGCCAACATTTAAACAGATTTTTAAATAAGGATCATTAGGAAAATGGAAAGTAGAGGCTGGGGAAAGCTTTGATGGAGCAATTGCTGACCTCACTAACACCTGGCTGATAAAAAAAAAAACCCAACATGGGGTTTTTTAAACCTCTTTTTTAAAAACATTATTTTGCATCTCTCTCTCTCTCTCTCTCTCACTATGAGCAGACACCACTATGGCAACAGCTCCATGGTGACAGTCTCCATGGCGAACAGATCCAGTAATTGCTGAGGCTTCCAGTTCAAAGCTAGGACTTGATTTGTGTGGATTTTTGCATTTCCTAGTGGAAATGGCATGGGGCCAGGGGCATGATGCTCGGGAGGCAGGAGGCGATAAGGGGCCTTGAGGAAGATTAGCGGAAGCCACGGGGTGGCGTTTGGAGATGAGAGAGCTCCCCGGGTAATGAAATTACAGCCAGCGTAATAAAATACCATCGGAACATCGTACTTTCGGGGGCAAGGAAGGTCTAGGTTAGATTGCTTCTCGAGGCCACTGCTGCAGTGAGTTTGCAGTTCTCATACAGGGGGAAAGAGAGGAACCCACACCAGCATCTGTCTGTCTGTCTGCGCTATGTTACACGCGAGTATTGTGGCCATCGAAATCCCAGGCAGCAGAGCTGTCACTCACTCCGAGATCTTTACTCCTAGCCTGGGGCTGAATCCTCCAGGCTCTGCAAGCACAATGCCACCCCGGTATCCCCCTGACACATCTGGTCCATTGTGGTTTAGTGATGCATGGGTTAATGATGTAATGGAGCTGCAGGGTTTCCCCTTTCCAGATCTAGCAGGGAGCTGGGGAAAGGGTTTCCCCGATTAGCTGCTGCCGGTAATAATACTTTACAATTACGCTAACACCTTTGGCCAGAGGTGCGGCTCTACTCTGAAACCTGAAAGTCCTTTGCAAATGGTAATGACGCCACGCGCTGCTAGGCAGGAAGCAGTGTTTTCAGCCCTGTTTCACACATAGTGATACTGAGGCACAGAAAGGGAAAATGACTCATCCAACATCACACAACAGAGCCACGAGTAAAACCCAAGAGTCCTGAGCCCCAGCCCCCAGCTCTAGTTGCTAGACATCACATCCACTCCTGACTGAGGATTTAACCCAGAACTGGAGGGTCCTGCAGTGTGTCAACAGAACCCGGGACAGGAGAAATGGGCTGCAGGATCCCACCCTAAGCGGCAGGCCCCACAGGGAGTCTAATACGCTACGTCTATTCAGACCAGGATGATCTTTTCTATCCATCCTTAAACCGTCACCCCGGAGTCAGACACGGACACCAAGCACTCACATTTCCTAATTACACACAGCAGAGATGGGAGGCCTGGAGGCAGAGTGTTAATTTGGGATTAAGATGCACCTGAGGCTTTCCCTGCTCCCCAGCTGAGGGTCAGGGTCAATGAAGTCTGTTGCCATCTGCGCCTCGTTTGCTTTCTTCCTATTAGCTCTCCTTTCTGAACTGCCTGGACCTGGGCCAGCCACAGCCCCACTGAGCTGCTTCCTTAACCGTCAGCAAGAGCTGATGGCTTTTAAGCTCTGTGGTATAATAAACCATTTATAATCAAGACAAGGCTCTCCTGCCAACCTCTACCGCCGCCTTTCTGCACCTCCATTCATGCCTTCTTAAAGACACAGCTCTTTAAATAACTTGGGAACAATGCACAAAGGGCAGCCTGGGTAAATGGAAACTCTACACATTCCAGAGGCGGGGGAGGGGGATGATTAATTAATTACTATTATTAATAATAATTGGTTGCATGGATTTAGTGCTGCTGAAAGGAACCAGCTAGACTGCCCGGGAGTCTGATATCCCCAGCTGACTCACAGCACAGGGACAGCATTGGTCTCATCCATGCAAATTCTGCCCCTCTGCCTCCTCACTTCTCAATAGGGGAACCAACTCCAGTGATTTAAGTAAGTTTCCATGGCCCTTGGGGTCTGCTTCTCCTCTCACATCATGGTAAATCAGGACAAACTCCAATGCCACCAGGGGAGTTAAACCAGAGTAAAACTAGCCTAGGTGAAAGGAGAATCAGACCGTTGGTGTCTGTAATTACATTACTAAGAAGGCTATTTAGTACCAACTAGGGCAGTGGTTTTCAACCTGTGGTCCGCGGACCCCTGGGGGACCACAGACTATATCTAACGGGTCCGCGAAAGGTGACTATGAAAATAAAGTTTCAGATCCCAGAAGAGGCATTCCGGTTTTCTGATCAATCAAAAGTATGTGAATAGCCCCACTTACAGGTCAAAACCTGGAAGTGTAGTCGTTGCCATAGAAACCCACAGTTTAGGGTCTTTTCTCAGGCTGCGAATGCCAGGCCGAGCACATTCAACATTTGTAACTGAATGCTGTTCAATCAGTTTTCAGTCTAAGACTTCTATGTTTGGAGTCCACAGACCACAGGTTGAATTTCCAAAGGGATCCACACGTCCATTTGAAATTTTTTAGGGGTCCGCAAATGAAAAAAGGTGGAAAACCAGTGAACGAGGGTAATGGTGAAGGTCAGTTGTCCATTGGGAACTGGACAAAGACCCATCAAATTCACTCCACTCTGGCCACTAAAGCTGATCAGAAAACAAGGGGTGGGGGGGAAATCGTGCAGTTTTCATGAACTCCTGCTCCCGTTTTTTTCATCAACATTTCAAATTTTAAAACATTTCAGCCATCTTAGCAGTTGACAGACAAATAAGAAAACAATGTCATGAAAACTCTGCACTATATCACACTTTCACCCACCAACCCACACATTTTTGTGTGTGTGCAGAAATTTTTAAAAATTTTGTTGTTGAAATATGTAGAAAATTTTCGACCAGCTCCAGGGGTCTCTGAATTGGCATCAGCCAGTAGCTCAGTCCCAGATTGACCTGACCTGGGGAAGTGGTTAAATAACTCCAGTGTCCACATTGGTAAATTCCACTTCATAGCAGCAATAAGGCGGTGGGGTGGAATTTGCCCAACTATGCGGGATTGGCCTAACTCTTCTCCCATTGAACTCAATGGTAAAACTCCCATTGCGTTCAGTGGCAGCAGAGTCAAACAACTCTTGGAAAATCCCACCCGGGAAGTCATTGTTCTGGTTTCACCCAGGTGTAAATCTTGGAAATCAGTGGCAATACACTGCCAGTGAGGTCAGATCACATGGGGTAAACGAGAGGAGAATGAGGACCCATGTGTTCCAGGGAAATTACTGCCCTTCTCAGATGATTCAAGTCACTTGTGCTTCCACCTTGTTGCTTGTAATGCCACCGCTGTGTCTTCTTGTCGCTAAGCATTTGCCCACGGCTGATGGCTACAGACAGACACTGCACGAGACAATCTGGGGAGATGCATCTGGGGTGTGCCAGGATCTTGATCCAAGACAGAGGGCAAATGTCACCCGTTATCATATTTCATGCTAGCCTCAAGAAGGCTTCGGGAATGGATGGCTCCTCAACGCAAAGGATGGAGGGAGCATTTCTGCATGCAAGTTAGTGGTAGCTGGAGAGTTAATGCGGGGATCGTTCCAATGGAAATGTCCCCTGATCCTTCAGATTGGGAGCAGTGCCCCTGGGGAGCATCTCAGCCCAGCAGTGCTTAGTTAGACCTTGGGATTTCGCTCCCCCTGCGCAAGACACTTATCTCCTCAAATGCCCTGATACAGCAGCACACTCTGAACCCTGCCAGACAGCCGGACAGCTCGCCCTGAGCTTTTGCCTGTCTGATCTAGATTTCCTCCTTGGATCCTCTCCGAAGACCATCTGTCCGCTGCAGGGAGATCAGACACAGATCCCTCCAAACTTCCCCTCTCATCCCTCCCGCCACCTCGCTTCCACACGCACCCCTTCCTGTCTCCCAACAACACAAAGCTGCTGCCACCAGCCCATGCCAATGTATTTAGGACTTCTGTGAGACCTCAGTGAGGGAACCTCAGGAATTGTTGGGAATTCACCTTTCCCCTGCCCCTCTCTGATTGCTCCCAGCCAAATGCTAGTGCAAAGGGATGGGGTATTTCTCCAGCCACTGCCGACTGCAGCGTACACACATGCAGGAAATGTAAATGTTTATCCAACGCTTTGGCAACGTAAATGACTGCTGATCTTACAGCCCCAAAGAAGCATCTCCTTTCAGCTGCAGTGACTGTGCCTTGTTAACTTTATTCCAGGAGCGGGGTCTGAAGATGCTGGAGAGAGCATTGTCTGGTGGTTTAGAGCAGGAGCCTGGGAGACAGGACTGCTGCGTTTGGTCATCTGGCTCGCACTGTGATCCTGGGTAACTCATTTAACCCCTCCCTGCATCAGTTTCTCCATCTGTAAAATGGGGGAAATAACACCTGCTTCGCAGGGCTGTGTTGTGAGGCTTAACATCTACAGTGTTTCGAGAGCCTCAGACCAAAGGGGCTATTGAAAGACAGTTGTTATTATTTGTTACGATGACAACTGACATACTCTGGTGACGAATCAACCGTTTTCCTGAGCATCAAAGCCCCAGCTCCAAACACGGACATGGCTTTCAAGCAGTCGTGCGTGAAACAGGCCAATATAAATCTTTTACCCTCTAGTTCTTAAGTGCATGGAATCACAGCCAAACAGCTGTTCCATGCCGTGGCTGCTCAGAACTTCCCAGCGACAGCCAGATGACTAAGATGCTGTAGCTTCTCAAGCTCGGGTCCCTGACGTTTGAGCTAAAGCAGAATCTTTGTTAGCTGTGAACAGAAAAAAACCCTGACACACAGTGACCGGAACTGTGACCACTGGGCAGTTGACTGCAATACATACAAACATGGGCTTCCCCATATCAGGTGGCAAAGTCCAGTCTTGGGGTGCTGGCATGACCTGACCTTTAAGTGAAGGTAAAACTCTCATAATGGTCAATGGTGTAAGGCTGGCTGTCCATGGGGTAAGGGAGGTTCCTTCCTGGTCCCTATGATGATCAGCTGATGCCTTGAAGCAGAAGACTTGCTTCCCCGGTCTTATCACATATATGTTGGTATGTGCGTAAGGTGGTGGGTATCTTACCAACATCCTCTTTATAACTGGTACCGCCCCTCCCATTCAAACTCCTAGGTCCACACGGGGCGCCTGATTATCATCCCAAATGAGCCTGAAGCCATGGGTTTTTTTACCCATTTCCCTCCCCTTTATTAAATAAGGATTAGAACATTTCCTACCAGCTGCTGCTAAACGCATGACACTGCAGGGGCCTGTCAATTCCTCACACTCCGGTTACAAAGGCACCAAACAGCAGACACAACAGACCAGTGGAGAGCTAATTATGGGCTCCTCTCACAGCCAAGATACACAGAATCATAACCCTGCTCTGAATGGCCTACACACAAATAAACCATACCAAGGATCGGGTTCAAACACAACAGCATGTGGAGGTGGACTATATTTAACTGATGTAGCAGGATTACTAGCCTCCTGCTTTTTCGAACACTGAGTGGGGATGAATCCACCGGCTTGGATAAAATAAGAGGGATTGAAACTTTAACTGGATGGAGGTCCAGGACTTGCTATATTCAGGGCTGAATTAAGTTCCAAAGAAACCCAGCTGGACCAAGGTGCCAGGGCAGCTTTCAGGGCTGAACACATGAACAATTGTTCCATTTATTCTGGGCTGGTGGTTCCTCGAGAAAACACGAGAAAGGCAAAGGCTCAGACAATATTGGCAAGTAGGTTAGGAGTAATATTTGATCACAGTTGAACACTCGTTAGATCAGTATCTGATCCTCACAGCAAAAGCAGAACAGAATTGGTAAGAATATTTAAAGTATAACTGGGTTAAAAAAGAATTGGATAAGTGCATGGAGGATGGGTCCATCGCTGGCTATTAGCCAAGATGGGCAGGGATGCAACCCCCTGCTCTGGGTGTCCCTAAGCCTCTGATTGCCAGATGCTGGGACTGGAGGACAGGCTATGGATTACGCAATAATTTCCTTTTTCTGTTTGTTTGCTTTGAAGCACCTGGCATTGGCCACTGTCAGAAGCCAGGATACTGGGCTAGATGGACCACTGGTCTGACCCAATGTGGCCGTTCTTATGTTCAGGCAAACAATGTCTGCCAGAGAAAAGAATCTGCAGCTTGGTGCACATAGAATCATAGAAGATGAGGGTTGGAAGGGACCTCAGGAGGTCATCTAGTCCCACCCTTTGCTCAAAGCAGGACCAGCCCCACCTACCACACATACCCATCGCTGACATGTTACTCTCTCCAGATCGTGGATAATAAGCTTTCCAACCACATGGTACTAACTGAGTCATGTGATTTGCTACCCAAAAGAGGCTGTGGTTTACCTGACGATGATTTTCCTGAATGGATTAGGAGGGATTCTCAGCACCTTGTCTCGCTGGCCTTGGACGGACCAGACACACAGGAGTGGAGATACCCGGGACCCAGGTAGACAAAGAGGAAACCCAGCAAATTCAAACAAGGAGAAGGAGGAAGTGATTCCAGACATTAGACAGAGGCGATGAACCTTGCTAAATCCATTCATTGGAAGAGAGGTCTGCAGAAAACTGCATCACTATCCTGTCTTTACAAGCGGCTGAGTGGTAAATCAATCAAGACTGTACAGGATTGCCGCCACCAACATGACTTGGAAGCCAGCATGCTTCCAACACCTGCAAATCAGAAAGGTACCCTCTCCGCCTCCTGTGAAATGCACGGGACTGCACAGATTTGAAAGACCCTGCACTTTCCCTCTCCCTGGTTAGCATCTGCTCACCCCACTCCTTACACTGCCTCCGTGCAGGCAGCATGCACTCTGGGATCCATCATGCTCCTCACTTGGAAAGAAGCGTCCTAGCAAATTAATTGTGGGCCCTTAACCTCGCTGACCCCGAGCGAGACAGCCCAGGGCAGCCTTTGCAAGCAGGGAGGGAATGCTATCTGCAGTGACCTCAACGGCCATCCTCGGAACTGGAAACACTAGAGTCCAAGGGACGGTAGTAAATTACAAATTGATGTTTCAACAAAAGCACATCCTAAAAAAAATAACCCCATGGGGGTTGACTATGTACAGACTCACCAAAGCTTCCCATCCTGGCAGCAGTACTGCCCATGTGCATCACTAGAGCAAGGATCAGGGGGCTGGAATGGAAAGGGTTTAGGGATGAAAGTGGCTCCCTCCAGACCAGGAAGGAATGAGAAGCCTTTCAAGAATGAACTCCTCGGAGTTTTACCACGGTTTAGTTTAACTGACTGAGGTCAGAACTCCTTTCACTGACAAGAGCAGAGCTCTACAGCAGACTCGGCAAGGGGACAGGATTTATTCATGATATCCCACTTACGCAGCAGTGAATGCCGTGTGATGAATTGCAGAACCAGTTGCTAACTGGCCACCTAAGCTTCACTCTGCCCACTAATCGATTTCTGACCAGATCGCCCACTTCTTGGGCACGACCTGCATAAGCTCAACACTACTGAATAATCTGGCCATTCCAGACTCATGCCAATAAAAGCCTTATTATGTCAGGCTGCACCACTGTGTATTCCCTCCCTTTCCACCCACCCACACACCCTTTTATCTGTTACTGTAGAAAGTGCTATACCCATGTAACATGGCCCTGCATCTGGGGCAGTGTAACCCACTGCTCAGTGTGTGCTGTGTATCCCCGATCCACACGGGATCTGGGTCTGTTACAGTCCATCCCCTGCCTGCAGAGCCTGGTTCTGTAGCTAAAGCAGCTCATGCGTTTACCTCTGGGGGTCCCCAGTTCCATTCCAGGTAAGTTTGCCAAGATGGTAACCGTCACCTCTGTGAAATAAACCACTGAGCACTTCTGACAATAAAGGCAAATAGACAGCGCTCAAAGGGCTCGGCGGCACTGGGCAATCATATTAGGACAGAGCCCGACCTTGAGGAGTCGTGGCAAGCGACGCAGTGTTGAATAGTCCGCCTAGATGGAGACTGTTTTGCTTACCATGGTGTCATCTAAGCCATGACCAACTGAGGCAGTGTTGAATGTGTGACAGTCCCTGAGTGCTGAGGTGGGCTGCACGTTGTGTCAGTTACCACGTCTCCTGGGTCAACGGAGCCAGAGGCGTGAGGTGAAACACAAACCCGAGTGAGGAGACAAGCCCAAGAGCAAGTTGTGTCTGGAAGGCCCATACAGACATGTACGGCACTGAGACATTACGCTCAGACTGTTTCCCAGCTGCTTTTCCACTGCTCTGCCCACCTTCCCGCTCGGTCCCTAGGGCTAGCCTCTCCAGCTACGTTCCAGTCAGGTCACTCAAAGTCCCAAATCAGTCTGAAGCCACATAAACGTAAACTCTTCCCTTTGGGTCTGCTAGGCACCGGTCTTTCCTGCTCCCTGGTCTGAGCCTTCCCCTGCCTCACCTTGTCACCCACACAGAGCTCCACATCTGCTCTCTGTGCCCGCTCCTCTCCAATTGACAAGGGCTCTTTTTTTTAAGCCCCACTGTGGCAGCCTGCTTCCTGCTCCCCATGTCTGAATTTGAGCTAACTGGGCCTTCATAGCTCATTCACCTTTATGTGGAGACTTATGTGCCCCATCAGAGGCTGATTGGTAGAAAGAGAGAAAATATCGGCCTTTAAGACCTGGCATGAAATGGACCTGGCTAAGGACTATGACGATGGAAATGCCCAGGGCACCGATGGTCACCCCTGGGAAAATGGCCTTAATGGTGGTGACAGATCTGCTGGAGGCAGAACCTTTCTAGATGCTCCTTCTGCCTTAGCCCAGCTCCTCTGACTGGCTTCTCCCCTGTGGGCCTGGTGCCTGGGGGAGAAAGCATGTTAGGTGCTTCCCTAAGAGCCAGCTTCATCACTGTCAAATGCCAAAGTTGAGTGGACGGAAGGCAGCGGAAAAGGGGTTAACAGAGAAACGTTAACGCCCAAATTAAAACGAGGGTGGGGTTTTTTTAAGTAAAACTTTTTAAAAAAAAATAAAACACTTTAAGATCTGAAAATGTCTCTATGGGCCAAATTCGATGTCTCTCTGGGCCATTCCTCTCTGGGCCATGGGCTAAATGATTGCCGCGATAGTGGCCTCAGTGGACTTGTGCTGATGTTCAGCAGGCCTGGATCTGACCTAGGGTGGTGGGTTTATTTTCCTCAGCAGAGTTGCACCTGCCTGCATTAGCTCTGGACTTGGCTCTGTGTCCCTGAGGCCTGCCACCACCTCAATGCTTCCTGCTCTTCAGAGACAAGCAGCTGCTGTAGCCCCTTTGGTCACGGATCTCACCTCACTAGAGGGCCGAGTAGCCAAATGAAATGCAAGAGATGCTTTTTGGGTTCTGACTGGCTGGCTGTGCTGGAAGTCATAGCTCTAGACAAAGAGCAGAGGGGGGTCCAAATGGGCGAGGAGCAGAGGCGAGGATTTTGGGAAACTGTCCCATACAGTACTTACAGCCGGTGAGGAATGCAGCCGGGGCCCTTTCAGTATTTACTGACTCACTTGGGGCTAATGGTTGGGTATATTCACAAGTCTAGTTAAGCGCCTATATGGTCATGTACATTGGGGCTTTCCAATGCATAAATTAGCTACACACCAGTGTATGCACATCAGGGTGAAGGTCACCCCTGTGCAGGAGGTCAGCACAAGGGCCAAGCACCACGCAAGTCTTTAAAGAAGGGCTCAAACAGTGCATGGCATGACTGTCACCTACAGATATGTGCATACAGCTTTAAAACCCTAACCCCAAACTTCCACGTGTGGCTTCTGATTATAGCAGAGGGCTTGGGAGTCAGGATCCCTGGATTTGTTGGGTGAATATGGCCAGCTCACTTATATTCTCCTGCCTGTTTTGTCCTTTCTGTGAAACAGGGATCACAATGCTTATCCAGCCCACAGTGGGGCTGTGAAAGCTTCCTGAATCATAGAATCATAGAATATCAGGGTTGGAAGGGACCCCAGAAGGTCATCTAGTCCAACCCCCTGCTCGAAGCAGGACCAATTCCCAGTTAAATCATCCCAGCCAGGGCTTTGTCAAGCCTGACCTTAAAAACCTCTAAGGAAGAAGATTCTACCACCTCCCTAGGTAACGCATTCCAGTGTTTCACCACCCTCTTAGTGAAAAAGTTTGCAAAAGTTTGAAAAATGATTGCAAAGCTCTTTGAGATGCTCGGATGAAATACGCTAGCTACTCTCTAGGGATGCCAAACTGGGTTGCTCTCACACTTGTTAGGTCTGGAAACTAACCCACTTTTCTACGGTCATCCCATTTAGTAGATCTTACCTTAAAGATTCCAGCCCCCGACAGATATCCTGGTGATTATAAGCCCAAAGATAGAAAGCTGGATATGTATGGAGAGAGAGAGAAAGATTTTTCATGAGTCACTGCTGCAGCCCCAGCTTGCTGCATGTCTTACATGTACTCTGTCTAACCCTAGTGCATGCTGGTTCCCGCCATAGCATCTGTGTGTGTGCATGGGACACCCAGCAAGCTGGCACTTGGTTTGTTTTGCTTGAGCACTGCAGCCTGGATTAGCCGCAAAAATAATATATTTTTAAAACACCACTTGGCTGGAATCCTTAAGGTAATGCCGTGATATGTATGAGGTCCTCGAATGAAAGAGCAAAGGGCAAAGCACAACACAGACATTAATTAGGCCTTACACCACATGGCCTCCCATTAAGTAGGGAAAGCTTTATTGTCCCCAAGCTACAGCTGGGGAAACTGAGGCAGAGAACTTAAGCAGTTTGCACATGTTCATGTAGTGGGTCAGCGACAGACATGAAAAAAAGACCCAGAACTCCTAACTCTGAGTTCCCTGCTTTCTCTTTTGATACAAGAGCTGCTCAATGAGAAAACTAACAAAGGTAGGTTAAGTGAAAGGCCTAGAAAAGATGCCACTCGGGTGGCTTTTATGCCCTTTCATAAAGGACGGGAAAGGAAAGAGGCCCCGATTCAGCAAAGCGTTTAATTACTTGCTTAAGCCCATCTGTATTCAGCAAAGCACTTAAGCACATACTTAGCTTTAAGAATATGCCTCGGTCACATTGAAGTCAGCAGGTTTAAGCACACACCTAACCTTAAGCACATAATTATATATTTTGCTGAGTAAAGACGGATTGCTAAGGGGCCACAGCAAAAAAATTTCCATGTGAAACCATCTGTAGCAAGAATGAGATCCAGCAACATGTCTGAAGAGAAGCAGAGCAGGGAGTTACTGGCAGGTGCTGCTAGGCATGCACCCCTGGGTGCCAAGTCATCCAGATTCTCCGAGATCAGCAGGCCAAAGCACACCTGGCTAAGACGGAAGCAAGGCAGTAAAGCACTGAAAGCTTTCCACAGGCTGGCTCCATGTGCCCTGCTTAGAATTAAAGAGCAATTTGGTGCACAACGTTCAAGATGTGTGTTTGCTAACCCAACATAAAAGTCAGACACCGAGCAAGCCTGTTAATCAGAGTTGAGCATCTCAGACCAGACCTAGGCAATGTGGGGAAAATGCTGATTCCTCAGCAGTGGCAGTAGGTCAAACTGCAGCTTTGCTACGTTACTATTAATAGAAATATTCTCACGATTATTTTTGTTTTTAAATGTCAGTACAAATATGGGAAGGAAGGCGTGTTTGTTGGTTGGCTGGTGGGAGGGGAAGGAGATAAACAGTCCCCAGAAATTTTAGAAACCCAAATGCAACTACATTGCGCCAACACCTGAGAAGTTGAATGTGAAACTGACTAGAGACAAGAGCTCTGTATTTGCCCTTGGAGCAGCAATGCCAATCCCAAACATTCAGAAATCGGGAACCAGATCACCCCGCCCGCCCCCAAAAAACAAAAAAAACCCCATGAGATTAGTTTAAAACTCACGAGATATTTAAAAATAATAAATTTGGATTTTTTTTTTTAATTTCCCTTCTGGGTTTTGAGCCTTTTGGGTTTAAGTTTTTCTCTGAAACCACCAGGGCATGAAATTTACTTTTTTTTAAAAAAATGAAAGTGGAGATTCTCAAGTAATCTACCTGTGGGAGTTGGGACTTTAAAAAAACCCACCCAATATCCCGAGACTGGCAATAAGATCTTAGAGTCAGCAACTCCTGCAGGAGTGACTCCCATCAACCTCAGTGGAGTTACACTAAGGATGAATTTGGCCCAAGATGTGAAACTGACCAGCCTAGATTCAGTAGTCAGTTAGTAGTCCCACAGCAGACTTGTCAAAGTTAAGCACGGAAAAGGGGGTTTATTTACAGTATCCCACATATGTGGTGGGGATAGCCAAGTGATGAATTGAAAAATAGAGCATTAAGCATCCAATAATGAAGCCACACTGGGGGCGGAGCAAGATGTGAAATTGAAACTGCTCGGTCTTGATTCACTAACCTGAGTGAAATGCAAAAAGTAAAGGGTAAAAAGCAAATCAGATTTCTAAAATCTCTCTCTGTTTTCACAGTTTCAGTGCTAACAGAAGGAAGGGCATTCTTTTAACAATGTTTTTTTACCCTGACGGTGTCCCTTTAAATTTTGGGCCCCCATTTTTGGTAACAAATATCTTGGCACAAAAATACACACTGTGGAATCTCTTCTTCTCTCCGCGACAGGGTGTAATTTTTACGGACATAACAGGAAATAAACAGCTCTGTTGGTGGAGAACAGACCCCTCTTTACCAAACAATTCCCAGCCCTCCACTCTATTATGTAACACTGCTGGCCTGTATGCTAAGTTTCAGGCAGTTTCTGTGCTAAAGACTCACCAGAGATTGTCAGAAAAATTGTCATCTTGGAAAAAAATGTCACCGTGCTGCATTAGGCAGACAGCACTAAATTCCACTTGCCTTCCATCCTGGGAAGCTGGGTTAGCTGGACTGCAGATGTATATCATATTTTGTTTAGTCTATTATGGATGTTGCTGCTCAGCAAATGTTCTTTTCCTCCCAACTCCCCCTTCTTCTGTCACACACACAGTCTGGCATGACCAGCAGATTCTGCTCATTAAAACCTGTACGGGAAAAGCCAGATCTGGAGCAGCAAGAGGAACTGCAGGTCAGGAGTGGGGTGCGTTGGCAAAGCTGTAGAGGGGGCCCCAGTTCTGGAACGGAACGGGGCGGCCGGTCAGAGGTAGGGGGAGTTGTCACCCCTGTGGAGGGACCCCAGCTCTAGAATAGTGGGGGAGGACAGGGCGTGAGGAGTGAGCGCATTATCAGAGCAAGGGGCAGCTGCGCGCCCACCTCTGCGAGCAATTCCTTCTTTCCCCCTCTGAGGGCCAGATCCTCAGCTGATGTAAATCAGCATTGACTTTAATGAAGCTGTGCCAATTTAAGATCTGGCCCTTAGGCATTCATCCCGCACCTTTTCCTTGTCATGGGAGTTTTGCCATTTAGTTCACCGTGTGCAAGATGGCGCCTTTAATTTGATATCCCCCCCCCGTTTTCTTTCAAAACTGCAGCCTTTTGTTACACCCCCAGCCTGGTACAGAAGCTCGCCTGGCGGCTGGCGTTTTCGGCAGTGCTGGAAGAATTAGAAAGAGAGACTGTGGCGGCAACAGCCCACGCCTAGTTTCAAGGCTAGGCCGATGATAAATCTTCCAGCGGTAGCCTGCCAGAATGCCAACCACAGGTGTAATTACAGTGATAAATATCACCCCGTCCCCATAACCATCACAAACAAACACACTTCATTTCTTGTTCCCATTAAGTCTGGGAGAGGCAACTACACTGGCCCATTCTATGGACAATATGTACTTGCACCGATTGCTACTCGTCCCCAGCCTTGACTGTGAATTTTTAGCTCATAACTGCGTGTGGAACACTGAAATGCTTGAGAGACCCCCAGACAATATTCCCTCTTGTGACCCCCACCACAGGAATTCAGTTGTGAGACACAATACTCGAGCTGTGTTCTGCTCAGCTGGGCTTCCCCACTTCTCCCTGCTGTGTGAGAGTCCCTTGCCCTGAGCCTTGCTGGCCATGGCTGGGCAAGTGTTTTGCTTTGTACTGTTGCCAGCCTGGCTTCATTGGCGGTCACAAAGTCACAAGCACTCACCTGCAGCTGAACCCCCATGTCGTCTAGACCTGCTCTGAGCGTGTTTAGAAGACAAAGGGGGCAGATTTTAACATGAGCTCAGTTCCCAGTTTAGGCACCTACCTAAAGGTTAGATTTTCAACCATGCTTAGCAATTGGCAGCTCCTGTTGGGATGCACATGGCTAGATTTTCAAAACCGCTCAGCACTCAGCAGGCTGTGCTGTTCTTTAGAAAATCTGGCCCATGATTCTTAAAGTGCCCTTGGCCAGGCTACATGAATGCTCCCATCACCGGGGGGTTATATCACTGCTAACGAAACACTGGAAGGTCTTAAAGAGAAAATCAACACAGATGCAACCATTGAAATTGGTGGCAAAACTGAGTGACTTCATAAATTCATAGGTGTTGGGGCCAGAGGGGACTATGATGATCATCTAGTCTGACCTCCTTGTCACAGAACTTCACCAGCTGATTCCTAGATCAAGCCCATATCTTCTGGCTAAGCTAGAGCAGCTAGTTTAGAAAGACATCCAAGGGGACCCATATTTAGCCAACATATTGAGTTGGTCAGAAGTTTTTCAACAGAAGGTTTTTCCAGCTGAAAATGTGGATTCATCTCAATCAAAATGTCTAGTGGGATCATATTGATTTCGACAAAACTTTCAACTAAACCAGGCAGGCTCCTGATGGATTTCTGCCTGGTTTCCTGCCATCATAATGGTGCTATAGATTTAGCCAGATTAAACCTCTCAGCAGGAAAGCAGTATGTTTCATTCATCCCAATTTGCATCTCTCCTAGAAACTATCCCTGTATCAGCTAAGATCCTCCCCACTGACTAATCTTAAACATTCACTGCTGTACAATCTGCTATAGCTTTCCTTTCTAAAGAGATTCCTCAGAGTCATAAAGAACTTGTCTGGCTTAACTCTCATGCGCTGAAACGGCTTTTCCAGAGCTCTGCTCTGTTCATTAGAAGATAAATGAGTGGATGGAACCCTCCAACTTTAAGCTCTGCCGTTCGTTTTTCAAAATCCACACCTTTGGCCTCCCAAGAGGGTAGACTTCCTTAGCCAGTGTGCAGCAGGAAAACGCTTTGCAATGGGTGAAAGGTACAGACACAAAGACTCCCTGTCTGCAAGGCTGAAAAGTGTCATGCTTCAGCTCCATCCATCTAATCATCCATTGATCCACTCAACATCCTTCTACCCATCCAACCATGCGACAGCAGCTTTTCGTCCATCCATCAATCCATCCATACCCCGAAAATGTATTCCCTGCTATGTGGCCTTTCATAAGAACACAAGGAATTTTAAGAAGGTGAGAAAAAGCCCCTTATCTTAATATGCTGACCCTTTAATGTTTTATTTTAATCTCAGCTTCCTATTTTGCCACCATTTTTTCCGTCTTCAGCAACATCTTGGGGTCTCAATCTCCTTAGTGCAAATGGAGTAAAATGACTCCATTTTACAAGGAGGACTGGATGGCTCAGGGTGTTAATGGGAGATGGTTTCTTTTGCTTTCAGCTCACCTGTTCAAATCCAGCCCACGTCAGAACGAGTGGTCAAAGGTTTTCAACATTTATTCTAATGGCTGTTCAGCAGCCCATGTGAAATGACTTTGGGGCTGCGTTCTAATCCTCAGTGGATCATCAAACCCATCAACACAATTGCAGATCCGTCGGCAGAGAGGTCAAGTCTTGGATGGGAGATGGAAAACGAACTCCCCTTTCCTCCTCCACGGATGTTGATACAGCAGCTATCATGAATGCTGGATGAGTATTTATGTTATATACAGTCTAACGATTCAGTCTGGTCTAAGTCTGTCAAGTGCCAAATGTTTTCTGGTTTGCAAGAGGAAGGAATCTGTCTCTCTTCTCAGAGCAGTCATTCTTCAGAATGGCTAGGGCCACGTCTGCCTCTGTCTGGGAACAAACTTGGGGTCCCTGATGCCCGTGCGCTCATAACCCACCACTGTGATATCTCCTGCCCCTTTGCAGAAAAACTGAATTTCAGGCCTGCCTGAGCAAACTGAGATGGAAGTGGCACATGCAGCATTGAAGCTGGTCGTAAATCAGCCTTGACACGCATGACGGAGAGCGGACCAGGCAGCGGTGCGGCAGGTCCTAATGCAGCGGCAATGCAGAGGTGCATGGCTCTCCCAGGCCTGGAATCACAACAGGTACTTCGGATCAGGCTTTAGGTGAACTGGCAGCGTCTGGTGCCCGAGCAAGCACGGAAACAGATGCGGGTTGCGGGTCAGAAGTGAGATGAACGGGCAGAGCCAAGAGTGGAGAGCAGGACTGGATTTCGGCTAGCCGACGGCGCCTCCGGTCAAGTATCAGAGGGCATTTACCGCCCGGCTGGGGGCGGGTGGGGGAGAAACGGAAGAGTAGCGAGGGCTGCAGTTCAGGATGGGGGGGCAGCAGTCTGGCCGCATGGCACAGCAGCAGAAGGGTCAGAACTGAGCGTCATCAATAAAGCTGAGGGAGGGGCTCAGAACTGGAATAACCGAGGGGTGGGGGGGTGGGCGGCAGGTCAGGACTGAAAGGAGCGGCGGGCTTGATCCAGAGCCCGTTGAGGTCAGTGTAAAGATTCCCATTGGCTCTAGCCACTCACGAAAGGGAGAGGGGACCCTGAGGGAGTGCTCACCTGCCTCCCAGTCCGATGAAGGCCAGAGTCATCGGTCCCCACAGTTCAATGCGCACGAAATGTCAGCGATGGTATCAAAGCAGAGGCCCCGCCCCCCGAACCCCACCCAGCTGCACAAAGAGAGATGTCCCATGGACAAAGCCAGTGAGGTAGTTTACCACTCTGATTGGCTAATCCCCTCATTAGCAAGGCACCCCCAATAATCCCAATGAAGGGGTTAGACAAAGCTCATTGTTTAAAATAAGCCCCGCAGCAGATAACAGGGTGATAGGCAGTAAGTCGTTCTCAGCTATCTTTGCTTCATATCTCTTGACCAGCTTCCTGTTCAATCTGCTGAGACAAGTCTAACCCCACTGTGCAATACTAATGGACCCTTGGGTTAACACATGATGGAGCCATAGAGTCAGAGGGGTTAAAGCCAGAAGGGAGCATTGGATCATCTAGTCTGATCTCCTGTATAACACGAGCCATTACATTTCACTCAGTTGTCTCTGTGTTGAGCCCAGTAACTTGTGTTTGGCTCCAGCAGCTTCCAGAAAGGCAGCCGGCCTGGGTTAGAAACATCGAGAGAGAGAGAGAGAGAGAGAGAGAGAGAGAGAGAATCCACCACCTCCCTTGGTAGCTTGTTCCAGTGGTTAATCACCCTCACTGCCTTATTTTTAATCTGAATTTGCCTGGCTTCAGCTTCCAGCCGTTGGTTCTTCTGCTTACTCTACTACATTAAAGAGCCTTTTAGTCTCTGGTATTTTCTCCCTGCACAGGTACTTATACACTGTACTCGAGCGACATTTCCAGAGGCTCCAATCCAATCCTGCCTTTCCTAAACTTTTTTTTTAACCACTGATACGAGACTTTGTGCCCCGTTTCCAGATCATGCTCAGCCTAGAGCTCCATTGACCCCCCCCCCCACTGAGATCAGCCTCCCCCACTCAGAATGAGCTGACCAGGGTGAGATCTCACCATGAGTGCAATGCACACTCCATACATACCAACAAGGCATGGTATTCCCTGGCCATGACCCAAGCTCACAGCCAACACCCTTCATAGAAAAAAATCACTTCTGAGTGCCAATAGCTCTGGCTCCCACAAGCAGGAGAGTCTAGCCTGGAGAAGTAGGGTGAGGAATGAGAAATTAGGTTGGAATCTCTGGGCAGGAGGCGGAGAGATGTTTTTGCTCCCAACACTTACAGGTTGTTAAACAGAACGTACTTGGCACATCTTTAGCGCTTTCTGGACCCAGTGATGCCAGTGCAGCCCTGGGGCACTGGATCTCCCAAGCACTCTGCAGACTTCAATGAACCAGCCTGATGCCCCCGGGAGGCAGGAAAGTTAGTGTTGTTCTATCCCCGCCTTGCCCAAGGGAGGCGTATCCTCCATCAACTTACGCCGGTGCAATCCGGAGGGACTCCACTGAAGTCAATGCGGTTACACTGGCATAAAAGCGGCGTGAGAGGAGAATCAGGCACTGAGTGTTACACAGCCGCTAGCTGGTCCCTGATGGACAAAGGGTTAACCTCGTCTCATCCTCCCCCTTGCCATTCACAGGCACTGAAGGGGAGTACAAGGTAGAAGGGAGCATGCGGATGGGAAGCTGGATCCTGCACCTGTAGGGTCACCGGCCTGGCCTCGGGGAATTGTCTGTGACTCATTCTTTTCCTTGATGAACAGCCCGCGGCTGCCTGCACCTGTGTCGTCTTTCTGTTGTGTGATGCCACCAGCTCACCCTGGGACATGGAGGGGGCAGTGGCATCGCACCAGGCATCAATTCAGCCTGGAGAGGTTATGGGACATGCCCAAGGCCACTCAGTGTAGTTGGTCTCTATCCCACTCCCTGCCTTCCAGCCCTGCTTGTCTCTTGTTAGCCTATCCTACCTTTCCGTAGGATCAGAGGCACCGACTTTCTCACTTCCCCGGGGGTGCTCGACCCCCACTCAATCCCAGGCCCCGCCCCCACTCCACCCCTTCCCCCAAGGCCCCACCCCCACCCAGCCTCTTCCTGCCCCCGCTCCGCCCCTCCCCCAAGTTCACCCTGCCCTCGCTCCACCTCTTCCTGTCTCCGCTCCTCCCCCACAGCGCCTCCTGCCCGCCGCTGAACAGCTGATCACTGGTGGGTGGGAGGTGCTGGGGGAGGAGGAGGAGCTGATTGGGGGGGCTACCAATGGGTGCTGAGCACCCACTATTTTTTCCCATGGGTGCTCCAGCCCCAGAGCACCCACAGAGTCGGCACCTATGCATAGGATTCCTTTACAGCTATTAATATCTAATGGGTTCACTGCAATCAAGCGTAATTGCAGTGACGTCTAAGGGAGGTGTGAAGGATGTCTGGCTGCCGACAGGAATGTGTTCTGTGTGACTAGTCTCTGGGGCCCCATGCAGATGGTCACAGAGCCTCATTGCCCATGGCTCTACTTGGTATCATACATCTTGGGATACCATGGAAAGTGCAATGGCTGTGCTTCTGGCTTAGACAGGGGAGGGCCTGTTAGTACCTGCCATGTAAACTAAAAACACAGACCGCACCAGCTCCAAGCAAAGAAGATTGACCAGGAGGCAGCAGGCAAATTATTTGGGTGCAATTGATCCTCAGACAAGGTACACACACACACACACACATGTACACACTAGAGCTGGGTAGGAAAATGTTTTCCTCTCCCATAAACATTTTCCTCTCCTGAAGTGGGACAAAAAGTCAAAATCTTGAAGATGTTCACAAACCAAAAATGGGGGGGGGGGGAATTCCTGTTCGGGTCAACTGAAATGTTTGGTTTCAATTGTGACCGTTTAAAAAAAAATTTTTTTTATTATAATTGGCCTGAATTTCTAAATGAAACATCAGCTTGAATCAGAAAACCAAAATGTTGTTTAAAAATGTCAAAATGGGATTTTTCAACATTTTCCAAACTTTTTTTCAACATTTTTTTCAAGTCAAGAAATTCATCCTGTGACGAATTTCAGTTTTGATGAATCTCCATTTTTGGATGGCAAAACTCTTTCACCGAAAACCTCCTGACCAGCTCTCATGCAAACACGCACAACCACGTACACATGTTTTAATGTTTTCGATACCAGCTCCCCAATGACAACAACCTACACTATTAAACCCAAAGCACCTGACTCAACCTGAGTGCTTGAAGCCAAAAAAGAAAAAAAAGGTTCCTTTGTGTTAAAATAACAGTTATTTTTCTTCAGAAATGTCAAGAAACAAACAGTCAGCCCCTTTACTACAATTACTGAGTCATTCTCAGAGGACGCCTGGAAAGGTTTCTTCCTCTTGCCAGGAGAAACAAATGTCTTCTCCAGGAGGGGGTTGGAGTGAGGCTGGGTTCTCAGTGTCCTCTCTCTCTCTTCCCCTCCCACTCTTACTCTTATCTGATTCACAAGGGAAAACCAGGAACTGACTCGTGACTGAATTAGTTTGGTTTTTGTGAGAGAGTTCTGGTTTCCTTTCAGAACATTGACTTCCACCCCCGCCAGTCGGGCTACATTCTCTCCCTTCGTTTATACCCAACCCGGCCCAGAGCCTTCACCAAGCGTTCACAGTATAAACACAGGCATAGACTGGCCTGGTAACTAATTACTATAGCCAAAGCCGGTGGGAGTTACTTGCAGAGGTATATGGGCAAGTTTTCACATTCTACTTTGAAAGCAGTTCCATTCGGTTTGTTTTACTTTTCAAACTCTGAACGCACAGCGCTGTGTTGCAGGCTAAGGCTCTGACGGACACACACAGAAGCCAAGATACATTCAGTGCTTATTGATTTGTGATGTCCAAGAAGTATGTGTTTGCCTCTTGGGCCTGTCTAACTACATGCTTCCAGAGGGCCAGTCATCAACATAACGAGGATACATATTCCTACAGTGTGTATTGCTTCTGTTGCAACAGATGGGTAAGATAAGTCTGGAATTTAAAGCTTTCCACATGAATTTCAGGGCTGGATAGGTTTGAGACAGGACCCTACTAGCAATTTTTGGATTCTTTCATTTAATTTTTTTTATTAATCATAAATAAAATAATAATAATAAAGACATTCCCCTCTTCAGCATCCAGCACTTATTAAAGCCCAATATAATATAGGTCATAGAAGAGCATAGAAGAACCTAACTGGTAGCATTCTCACCCCAGTGCTGAAGAGTCATGGCTTCCACTGATGATTACCGCACTACTGACATTGTGATACAGGGTGACGGGAGGTGCTGTCCTTCAGATGAGAGATTCAGACAAGGGCCTTTGATGTTGTCCAAGCAAAGGAGAAGGATGTGGTTAAAGATGGGCTAGGGGTTAAGTCACTGGGATGCTGGAAGTCTGGGTTCAATTCCTGGCCCTGATACAGGCAAGCTGCTCAGGCTAGGATTTCCAAAGGTGGTCTAAGGCGGTCAGGTTTCCACATCCCCTTGGAATTCAATAGAAGTTGGGGGCCTAACAGCCTGAGAACCATTTGTAAATCTCAGCCTTAGTCTCCCCGGGCCAGGCTCTTAAAAGTAGTTAGGGCATCTAAAGATGGAGATAGGTGGCCAGTGGGATTTTCAAAAGTGCCTAACTCCCTTTGATTTCGATAGGAGATAGGCCCTGAGGTGCTTTTGAACACCAGGCCCCCTATCTGTCTCAGTGGGCCTCTAAATACCTTTCCAAATCTGGCCCTCTACGCTAATCTCCCCAGTTGTAAAATGGGGCTAATAATTCTTCCCTACTTCCCAAGCGGTTGCGAGGAGAACTTCATGAATGTGTGTCAGGCTCCGCTCCTGCAAAGATGGGGGTACCAAGACAGAAGGGCCCATGGCACCTTTTGGAAAGCATTGCGAATAACTGATGTGTCCTGACAACCCCCTGCCCCCCTTCTAGCCCTCCCCCCACACCCCGTGAAACAGGTTCTCCTGCCCAAGGCTGAGCAAGAGTGATTACACATCAAAGGCTGCTACATTTGCCCACGCAGTCCTTGCACTGCCAACATCTCACTCGCTGCATTACAGCTTGCTCTGGGTTAACATTGATTTCATGAGCTTCTCTATTCAACTTAGAGCTGGTCAGGAATTTTCCGATGGAACGTTTTGCCATCAGAAACTGTCAACTCGTCAAAAGCAAAACGCTTTGTGGAAATGGGACAATTTAAAAAAAAAATTGTTTAGGAAAAAACAAACAGAACGGAGTGTTCCTTTTCAACTGCTTTGGAATGGACAATTTCTTTTTGAAATGACTTTTGATGGCATTGATGGCATGACAATTTCTTTTTTAAACTTTATATTATATAACATAACGTTTTTAAAAGGTCAAAATCAGAGCACAAGATTTTTGTGTTATCCATATGGAACATTTTGATCCACACAAAATGATTGTTTTTTCAATTGAATTTCACGGGAACTGTCCACATTTTGTGCGTGTGTGTGGTTTTCATTTGGTTTCGAAAACGGAAAAATTTCAAAACTGTGGAATTCCCTTTAAAATGGAAGATCCTGTTCCCACCCAGCTGTAATTAAACGGCAGCTCTTCCTTATGAGCTGGCACTAGTTTGAAGTCCCATCTGCGCTACAGGTTAGTCAAATGTTACTGATTCCCATAATAAGAACTGGCAAGCGGAAGAGAAGGATTTCACACCCGTGCTCCCATGAATGGGGATGAAGCATTTAATTAGGAGCACTGCCTATGCGTTAATTATCTTCTTTGTGTGTGGTTATTAATATCTTTGCATGACTCATCAAGCCATGGGCTATGTTTTCCCTACACTGGTTTGAGCTGTGATTTAAGGTTTTATAATATAGCTCTCTATGTGACACACCCAGGGAAAAAAAATAAGCTGGTTTCCCAAAGTTAAAGAGGAACAAAAGAAGAAAATGATTGTTGTGATTTGTATTTGGTCGTGCCTTGAGTGCTCAAAGGAGATCAGAGCCCCATTGTGCCAGGTGCTGTGCAGACACCTAGTCCTTGCCCCCAAATAATTTACATTCTAAATAGACACAGTGGGAGATAGAGGCACAGACAGAGGAACTGATCCATTCAAGATCACCCAGCAAGTGAGTGGCAAACCTGGGAACAGAACTCAGACCGTCCAGACTCCTGGTCTGGTGCCCTATGCCTGGCTCTTCTATAATTAGAACTCAGATCCCCTGCAATAAGTAAAGTTAATTAGCAAAGGGGAGGGGGCTATAAAATGCCCTGCCGTCGAGGCTATCGGACTATGTTGCCTTTGTTTTCTACATCCTGCATCTTTACTTTTCTAAGAACTTTCCTCATCTGGTGAGGCCAGCGGCCATTTTATTCTTCAAGCTGCTGCAGCCTGTTTCAGAAGGGACCCATGCACGCTGCGTTCTCTCGCCTTCTTGCTCTTGTGATTTTTCTTTCCGCTAAAATAAAAGTCACTTGAGACTGAAAAGGTGTGTATGGAGCCGTGCGTGATGTGGCTGAGTTGGGAGGCTGCACTGCAATTATTACACGTTTCGCTGTGGCTCTGGGCCCTTCACCCAGTGCTGCAAGGTTGAAGATCCCCAGTCTGAAGCCACAGAGCAGCTCTGCTCTTTCCTAACATTTCTTGGCCAGCCTGCAAACATCTATTTCAATCCAGTCTTGCTTCTGCTAATGGTACCTTTGTTTCCTTTTCTTCTCGACAAGTGACAAAGCAGGAATGCTGCTGCTGCTTTACATTCCTCCCCGTCCCACAGGAAACCATAAATCCAAATAAAATAATAACATCCAGCCAGAACTTGAAACTGATGGGCAGTGCTGTGAGTTTCATTCAGCCTAGGTCCAGGGGGAAAGGGAAGGGATCAGAGAACCTGTCAAAACTGGCCGCATTTCCACAGGGATCAGACCTAAAGAGCGTCTCCATCCAGGCTGAGAGCAGTTCTGGGGAGATGGGGCAGGGGAAGCCAAGAGATGGATCTGTTCACAAAATCTCTCCTCCCCCAGCTCTCTAAAGGGGAGCATAAAACCCCCAGTTTGTCTTTGGCAGGGCAAGAATTAAAAAAACCTACCACAGGTGTCTACTCTCACTGCAGAGCTTGCCAGGGGACCCAGCTGGGGGAGGAGTGGAATTCAAGCTGGGCTCAGCTGTAGCTAATGGCCCCATTAGGGCGGAAATCCAGGGACCATAGAAAAGGGGAGGGCCACAGCAAGCTGTTTTCTCTCATGGGGACAGACCCTGGGAACAGCGTTATCTGGAGAGAGCTGGTAGGAATATATCTTTGAGGGGTTTGGAACTGGTTGCTTTCAGCCTACTAGTTGCCCCTGTCCCCAGCCCTGCAAATTTGGAGAGGTTTCTCCTGCACCTGACCTTGGCCCATCTGACCTGGCTAAAGGGGAAAAGCCACATACTGACCTGCTACCCAGATCCTTCCCTTATAGGGCTGGTTTGCTAGCAGCTAGGGCAGTAAAGCACAAGGTGCCTTCACCATCTGAGGAACCTGCTCCTGTTGGCACACAAGGGTGGGGGGGAACTGTGCTGGTGGTCTCCAGCACTGCTGAGTCAGCAATGACCCCTTCTACAATATCACAAAGCAATGCAGTCCTTGGCATCTCTAGCTAGTTTAGTTTGTTGCTAGAATTTGAGCTGCCCTGGAAATTGTTTAGTTCAGCTTCATTTTGCAAAGAGATAATTACAGCTTTGCAAACTTGATGCAATCAACCTGGTCTGCAGCCAGGTAATTGGATGTGAACTGCCTGGCTAGTAGCCCTGGTATTTTCTGATTCTAGACCTGCTTTATTTTCCTTCCATTGCCTGAGCTGGCTATGGCTTGGGTTTAAGTGCTTCCTCCAGCAATCTGAACACAGCATAGACCTGCATTGTTCAGAGATGAATCATGATTCTGGCCAATATATGATGGGGTGATGTTTAGTTTGGCCAGGTTATAATTTACGTATAATGAAGGTCATGCTAATTCCATGCTCATCTGATCACTTCCATGCTGACTAAGAAAGGAAGTGATCAAATTTTCTTTAAACTTCCCAGGTATACTTAATCCTGCCTTAATGGGGAGGGGAGTTTGGACGAGCTGACCTCTCGAGGTCCCTCCAACCCTATATTTCGCTGATGTTATGTACAGACATCTGCCTCTCTGTTCTCAGATTGTTGCAGCTTGTTAGAGAGAGACCTGGATGCTGTGCGTTCCTTTTTTTTTTTTTTTTTTTTTAACTAAATCACATATTCTATCTCTTGGAGTCCTGCTGATCTCCTGTGGTGTATTCTTTATGGAAATCTCCAGCTCAAACCCAGAGCTGAGTTTTTTGTTTTTTAAATAATTGGAGAACTTGTTTAAAATAGCATGTGAAGTAACTCTTAAAGCCACAGAACATGATTCACATAACTAAAAACACTGTGCACTACTGTTCTCCTCATCTGAGGATCTCCATATGTTTTGCAAATATTAATCTCCTAACACTCTTCTGAGGCATGTAACCGTTATGGCTCTTGCTCTTCATTAAAATGCAGCCACCTCTGGGGAAGTGCACCATCTGCTCAACAGAGAGTGGCAAGAACAGTGCTGGTTGGGGTGTTTGAGTCTCCATGTCTGCTGCAGGATAAAGGAATGAGCCTTATTTCTGATCTTGGGTAAAATATCATTACAGCTCATCTTGAAGACAAGATGACGAAGCTGTGACAAGGCGAAGGCCCTGTGGTGTCGAAAGCACATGATGGAGAGCACCCTGCAGGAGTCTGTGGAGCAACTGGGCTAGGAAGGCAGATGATCATCTGCAAATGTAAGTACTGCCAGCAAACAAACCATTCTGGGTTACGTGCTCCCTCTGCCTCTTGGTTTTCCCTAGTTTGCTGTCTCAAAAGCTCCCTTGAAAGATTGATTTCTCCCCCCATCGAGACCCAACATTTACTCAAACACTTCAGCCCATCACCAGATTTTTCAGTTCTAGCTCCCTTCCCCCACCATATGCAAGTATAGGTAGCCAACAAGCTGAGCTATGTATCATGTACTGGTGTCTCCTCGGGTTGCGCAGCCAGCATCCTGCACACTTGGGTTGCTCCAAGGTAGGGTTTGGGCTCGTTTTCCCCAGGTAGGCCAGGCCACCGGAAGGGAACTTGAAGATCCTGCAGCTAAAAGCCATTGGAGGCAGCCTGCTGTCAGCTTCCAGGTGGAGTTTGGAGGCTTCTGTAATATTTCAAAAGGGTGGATGAAAGTGGTGAGTGTTTTTTTTTTTTTTTAGTGGGGGGGGGTTGGTTTTAAATCACATGTGGGAAGAACATCGAGATTGCAATATCCTGGTGGTGCCTCCTGAGTCAACTACAGCAACACCTCATGCAGTCAGATATGACTAGGTAGAAGCTTGTGTATTTGGATGCAGAGAAGGACCCCAGTACATCACTCATTCCCCTCTACCTCACCACAATCCCAGTGCTCGTTAGCTAATGGCTTCCTGCACCTCAGTACAACCCTTTGTGAACAGGCCCAAGGTGTGCGGTGACTAAGTACGCTCCAGGTTAGTACCAAGGTGGGAGAAATACCATCTGGTGTTTAGAGCAATAGACTTGGGGTCAGATCGGGCATCTCTTCCCGGCTGTGGCAAGCTGGAGGACAAGACTCCTGGGTTCTCATTCCACGTCTGCCACAAACCAGTTGCGTGGCCACAATCAAGTCATTGATCCAGTCCACCTGGGTTTCCATTTCCCCATCTGTAAAGAGGGGTTAATAACACTGGACGGGTGAGGATGAAACTCAGCCAATGAATGCCGTGCACTTTCAGAGCCTTGGATGGAAGGTGCTGGAGATAATTAAACTTTGCACTTCTGTGTGGGGCCATAAATGCACCCAGTGTCATTTCTCTAGTGCCTAGTGCTTAGATACTGGTATGTGGATTCAAATCACCCCTCAGACAGGAGTCTGTAGCTCTGAAGGGCTTCTGTAGGATGTCACCGCTCTAGGGACTTTTTAAGCCCAGGACAAGTGAAGCATGCAGCAGGCTGTCACCACTTGCCTTGCCTTGTTTGATGCTGATGCGAGTGACGCGCGTGTAAGAGTCTGTTCCTAAGATCCCTCGGAGTAGCTTGTGTGGGGGGAGAGACGGTCCATCCTTTTAGCCCTCGCTTCCTATTGTGCAGCTGAGCAGGTGGTCACATCTGCATCCTGCCACCCCTATCCTCGCTGCTCGCATCCACTTCCCCACCCCCCAGCAACCCCTGTCCCCGTTCCCCTGCCACCCCCCACCATGGGCGGGGGGGGAGGTGGGATGTTCAGCATCGCTGCAGACTAGCAGCATGAGCACCCCCTTCCCAAGCTTGGCAATCCACGGCGGAGCGGTGCCATTCGGGAAAGATCCCGTGTGGCACAGGGTTTTATTTGCTGTAGACTCCGTCTCCAAAGTCTGACCTGATTCTGGCAAAAGCCTTCTCAAGCGTGCAGTGATCTGGCCTCGGAAGAAGCCCAACTGCTTGAGGAAAGAGAAGCTGAAGAGGCCTAGCGAGTCACAGCTGACTGCATGTGAAACACCTTTTAGGAGACAATTGATGAGAGGGTCATTGACTCCAGATTTGCTGGGCCCAATTCTGAGGTCCCCTTACAGCCCCTTTGTGCTGCTCTGCCAGTGTAATGGAAATGTACATCCAGTGGATCTGCTCACCAGGGAACCCCTCTCAACCCAGTGTGCCCCCAAGTAGGACGTGTACCTAGAACGTCTCTGCTCTGGCTTTTCCTGGCTACTGGAATGACTCAACTCATCCACAAGCAGCTTGGTAGGAGGCTGCTGTAACTTACAAAAGGGGCTAAACCCTTGACCAGTGCAGCTCCTCCAATTCAGCAAAAGTGGAATAAAACAGCCCTTGTCCTCCGGCTCTGCCTCCCTGATGCATGCCTGGGACCTGTTGCAAGTGCAGCCCCATTGGAATAGTGAATGAGGAGCTCTGACTTCTTACACTGTCCGCTCTTCAGGGCAAGGCATACGTCTACCTCCATAGGGCACCTACCACAACAGTGCAACCATAATACAAGGAGCTGGTTTAAAAAAAACAAAAAATCCCTCTCTCCTTCCTTTGTTTTACCAAAAAATCAATTCCTCCAACTTTGAAATTTTTTCAAACTAAAAAACCAGCCCCAGCATTTACTAATGGTAGCCATAGCAACCTGGTCAGTATAGGCCTCGTGGGCCATATGGGAGTACAATCTGTCAATCACCTGTTAGTAATGTGGGGTGAAACATTTTTTCCCCACCACACCAGTGTGGGCGGGGGACCTTAAGTGACCAAGCAATCAAAACCTCCTGCATGCTGCTTTCTGGCCTTCTAAACGGCAATCCGTCGGAAATACCTGCCCTGCTCCCTGTCCGAGACAGCTGTGTGACATCTAGGGGCAACTTTAGCCGTGGAACTGCCTCCTAATGGAAGCTCAACACTTGGAACACTTAAAAATTAGACTGGACAGTACCCTCATTAACAAATGGAGAAGAGAACTGAAAACTTCACCTCTAATTTTTATTTAATTTCCTGTTCCTGGAAATAATTAACATTGAAAATGGGGCTTAGGGAGGGGAACCCTAACACACCACTACTGCCTACATGCAGCTCCAATGAATGTTTTGGTGGCAACTCTTGGAAAGGAAAAAACTATGATAATAGTGTCATTAACCCCAGTCAGCTGTGTCTCTATTACAGTAGCATCCAGTATGTGCTAGGCACGGCACGGACATATAATCTGTCTGAGGCAGGGTCGGTGTGTTACAATCTAAAAGGGCAGAGGCAGAAGGTGATTTTGTTTTGGATCATTACTGTAATAGGCTGTTGTATTTTAATTGGGGAAAAGATGAGGGCTTCCCCTCCCCCGCCCCTGGAACAATATAGTCTTCTTACACTGATGACTGAAGCCATGGCAAAATTGATGCCATGAACCACTGCGGCATGTCAATTCCAGTGTCTCTGTATGGAGAGGTTTCAGAGTAGCAACCATGTGGAAACTGTATGCATCCAATGAAGTGAGCTGTAGCTCACGAAAGCTTATGCTCTAATAAATTTGTTAGTCTCTAAGGTGCCACAAGTCCTTCTTTTTTCTGTATGGAGAGTTTCAGGAAGGCACATATAAGAGTGATAGAGGGCACAAGGGGTTATAGTTTTGGAGGGCGAGGGAGTCCTTTATGAAGGCTCTCCGTATTTATCCATGGACTGTATTTATTCCCTTTTCATCAAGACTTCCTTGGCTTGTGGGTGAGAGTGATCTTCCTTTGGTGGTAGTGGACAGTTGGATGGGGACTCCAATTGGATCATTACTCAGTATAAATCCAAATCTGCAGGTCTCAGTACCAACCATAGGTCTGACGGCCTCTCTGGGGTCACTCCAGACTCTCACTAGCGTCCATGAGATCAGAACAAGGCACTGACCTCGCACGTAGCTAGGCCATTGTCGTGTGTTGTTGGGTTGGGTCTGACACGCCACTGTGAGGGCATGAGGCATCTCTAAAACTATCCAGAAATGAATGCGTTAAAAGCCCTCCAGAACCCGCTGCAGAGGAAAATCCCTCAGACAGCTGTTCTCTGTGGCAGACAGGGCTTGAACCATGCATCCCGTCCCATGAGACATTTTCCCAGCCTGCACTTAATCAGATTTGTGTCCCAGGGAATATAGGAAATTTCAAAGGGGGAGGAACCTTAATGGCAGCCAGGATGGGGGTGATTAAAAGCAAGAAGCTTAGATCAGGAGTGACCCAATCCAATTTGCTGCTAAACCTACAATCACATCTTGCTCTAATAAGGATAGAGGCACAAACCAGCCATTGCTGTCACAGAGGGTTCAAGGTCCCCATGGCCTAGCCCATGTACCTCTCCCTGTGAGATCCACCATCTTTAGCTTCAACTTTCCCAAGAGACCTCCAATTCCACTGTAAGCATCATGCAGGCTAGGTCCATCAATGGCTATTAGCCAGGATGGGCAGAGATGGTGTCCCTAGCCTCTGTTTGCCAGAAGCGGGAAATGAGCGACTGGGGATGGATCACTTGATTATCTGTTCTGTTCATTCCCTCTGGGGCACCTGGCATTGGCCACTGTCGGAAGACAGGATACTGGGCTAGATGGACCTTTGGTCTGACCCAGTCTGGCTGTTTTTATGTTCTAAGGGTCACGGATGAAGGCCAAGATTTCTAAAAAGGACTAGTGGGTTTTTTGGGGTTTCTTTGTTTTTTGGGGGTTTTTTGAGTGCCCAAACTGAGACCCCTGGATTTCAGCCGAGCACCTGCCCTCTGAAATTTGAGCCTCTTTAAAAGGGATCTCCAGTTGGGCAACCAAAAATCACTAGTCACTCTTGGTCAGGGGAAGAGGGTCCTGGCAATCTTTCTTCTTCCTAAACCGCATATCCATTCCCTGATTCTAATTCCTTAGCCAGGGATGCATTTCCACTTCCTAGACGTGTGCGTAAAATCATATGGTAATCCTAATGTACAATTTACCTGTACATTCAAGAGTGTAATCATCCCTCCCCCCCACCCCCCAACCCCACTTCACAGGAAGCAGATTTAACAAGTTCATCTAGCTTAAAGCTAGAGGGGATCAATGTGGTCACCTAGTCTGACCTCCTGCAGTTCAGGTGGCTGAAACAGTTTAAGAGAAAATTGCAAGTCCTCCTCAGGATGGTGAGCACTCTGCCTTTCCCATCTATCTATCTAGAGGCATTTTGGATGTGCCCATCAAAGTAAGAGTTATCAGCTCAATCAAAGGGCGCATAGGCTTTGAACACACATAGTTGGATTATTAAATCTTTAAATATTAATTAAATTAAAGGCAGAGCTGGGGCCTCTTCTCTTCAAAGAATTCCTAGGACCCTTAGAGTTGAGAAATCCACCTTCTTTTGAATCACGAAACCCATCTGTGCACTGAGCTCTTCAGTTAGGGGAAAGTCAGATGTTGCTATTAGTCATTGGCTGAAAAGCCACATGACTCCTTTTCCCCTCCCATGATTGAGAGAGAGAGTTGGAAGGAAAGAGCTATTGGGTGAGATCCAGGACTGAAACCACAAGAGACTGAGGTGCGCTGGCAGAACTCAGTAGGAGGCATGGGACTGCAATAATAGGGTGTGCTTCAAGTCGGGGTTGAGGTGGTGCATCACTAAAGCCTTGGAGAAGTTTATCTGAAATACAGGAGGGTTTTGTTTGTACAGGTTAGGATTGAAAGAGGTCAGGGGAGGGCCTAGTACTGAAATAGAAAGAGGTGCTGCAGGTCAGGGCTAAAGGTATATTAACAGATTTATGGGAAGGTATAGCTTTCTCCTTAATTCTTTGGACCCTATGTATTTTGATTACTCAAGTGCGAAGTGTTAGAGGACCCTCCTCACCCCAAGGATGGATAATAAACCGAGCTCTATACAATTGCTTCTTCATGGGATGCTAGGGGTTAGCAAGCATGGCAGAACATCCCATAAGGCAGCTGAAGATATTGCAGCATGTGGGAATCTGGGGAGATGAACCTCAGCTGGGAGTCTAGTTTTTGTATTTACCAGCTCCTGAATGTAATAGGTGAAATAATTGAGTGGCCTACAAATTGAGTCTCAAAGGCTAGAAAGAGGTACTACCCTTGCCTCCATTCCAGCCACACGAGCCATGGCACTTTCCCCAGTTAGATTCCACACATCGGTGGAGATAAACATTGCCCAAAATCTCTGGGAATGTGGCATGAATAAGCTCTGACATAGGGCTTTTAATATTGTTTTAGGAACACTTTTGTAAAGGTTTTTTGTCTTCTGTTTTCCTGCCTTGAAATTTCACATCTGTTGTAGAAAAATCTTGTGAACACAGTAACTTCCTGACTGCAATGTGCAAAGTCCTGACATTTTGCAAATTTCCACACTGATACAACTCCTGTAAAGAATAGTTCAATTTTAGCCTGGAAAACAGGCCTTATTTTGATTTTTTTTTTTTTTTTTTTTTTAAGCAAAATGCATCAGTGTTCTAGTTCTGAATTTTGCCCACCTCTGCGTACTTGGAGTTGGTATGCAGGTAAAGAATTATATGCATTCATTGGCTACATCTTGCCTGGCTGAAAGCTAACTTGGAAAGGATGAAACCCTCCCCAAATCCATTCTGCACATACACTGGACCTCTTGGAAAATCAAGAACTAGTCCTAAGACTGCGGTCTCTTCTTGGATGATTTTAACGTCCTACCCTGGACATAGAGAGGCAATGCTACATAAGAGAGCATAGTCAGCCATAAACCTTCATTGGTGAGGTGGATCTTTATCTATAGTTTGAAGGCAGGTCCCCATGGCTCTCTGTTCCTGGCTCTGACAGGGATTGTGGCCATGTTAAACAGAGGGTATTGAAGTGGATAGAACTGGAATCTAGTCTTAGCTGTGTGACCTTAGGCAGATCACAAACAGCCTAATTCTGCAGCCTATACTCACGTTGACTAGAACACACATTGGCTCCTCGATGTCAATGATGCTACTCACGTGATGTACTACATAACAAAAGTACTGAAGAATTAGGCCCATAATCTGTTTCCTCATCTGTAAAATGGGGATAATAGTACTTCTCATTATCTCCCAGCATGGTGTTGTGAAGGCTAATTAGTGTCAGAGTTGTCAGATCTGGGATGCAAAATGCTACAGAAGGGCAAAATACCGTTCTTGACAAGTAGCAAAGAATCTACCACCTGTGTTCTCCCTGTTCTTCCTTTCCTGTGATGCACTGATCAGACAGAAGTATTGGGACACTTGTGCCTTTTTCCCCTTAATTGCATCACTGCTTACTGGGATTCATTGCTAGTGAAATGTATCCCGCTGCCTCCTCTGGTTCTCATGTGTTCGAGCATTTTTGCTGTGCCTGGTGTTCTGTTTAGCCGCCACTTCTTTGTCAAACTGTATCTAGGTAACCAACCCCAAAACACAGGGCTGCCAGTAAATATTTCCACAGGTGAAGAAACCTGGCAGCAACCCCCTGTGCAGCTTCAGCTGGTGTGAAAATGCCCACAATGCTTTGCACATAATCAGGTTCCTTCCAGAGCAGAGATGCTTGTGTGTTTAGGGTGGGGAAAACATGAAGCATGATGGAAAACTCTTTTCTTGTGGCATGCTATTTAATATTCAGCTGACATTAAAACCGCATCTTCAGTGGTTTAAAAATGGCATCTTCCCCCAGGAACCAGCCAACCACTCGCATACATATACATTTTCTCATATGCCCTCTCACTCATTGAACACGTGCCCTCTTATGCATTCACTCTTACACACACCCACACGACACCCACACACCCACACGACACACATGGCATGCATGCATGCACACACTCACTGCCCATTTCTCCCACATGTACACTCAGACTTGCATTCAAAGCATGGAAAGGCTTTTGCACCATTCAATAAAATACGCAAACTTGCTTCGTAGGGTTTATCCTAGCCTGGCTCCACCAGGGCTGGTAGCCCACCAGCCTCAGAATGCAACCAGCTAGTTGCATAGGGTGACACAGGAGGGTGGGAGTGAGGGAAGGAGAAGAGTCGTCCTGGCCTTGCATCAGTCTGAATACTCTGATGTGTCGGTCAGAAAATTATCAAGCTTCCTTAAAAACCTAACCACGGTATTTGCCCGGAGCAATGAATTTGTGGATTACCTGTGCACACAAGCCCCTTGGGAGGCGCTCAGATGAAAGATGAAATGCCTGCCCACCTAACAGAACTGGCTCATTAGGGGCACAGTCAAAGGGGTTGGAGACAGAAGAAGAGCAGCTTGACCCTCAGCCCAAGTGTCTAGTGCAGCTGTGACTGTGGCAACTTAATCACCCAACAACACCTCAGGAGGCTTCCTCCTCCAAGCCATGTGAGCCTCCCTACTTTTGAAGGGTGAGTGCATGTCTCATGCTGAAGGCTGAGCAAGAGCAGCACTTGACTGGATAGTTTTTTTGCAAACTACTGCATGTATAAGATAAGCAAATAGACAGGGCTAACAAGGGCTAACTGCCTCTCACCTCTGGAAACATGGACTCAAATTCTGATTATTATTTTTTAAACTCACAAGCAAAAATTGGTTTCGTGGTTGGTCTCCCCCAATGGGCCACTCCAAAACACTTCCCTATGGCATCAGCAGGAGCACATAGTGACTGGATCAAAGGGGGCTGCTCAAGCTAAAAATGTGGCATATTTGCAAGCTAGGGGAGGGGCAAGACCAATATCCAGGCTGCTGGGGCACGCACTGCTTCAGTCCATGCTCTGGACAGAATCTTCCTTCTCAGAGGATTAAAAACTTGCCCACAATCTTCTTAAGACCTACCTAGTGCCGCTCCCATGCGAAAGAAGCAATGTTGCTACTAGTGGCCGGAACAAGCGCTCCGGGATTGCTATCCCAAATCTAAGCCATGCAGAACCTAGGCACACACCATAAACCCAGAAACATGGCAAACACTCCCATCTCTGGAGGCAAGAAGGTCTCCTCTTGCTGGGGACTGCGAGCTCTTTAAATATGCCTCAAGGTCTCAGCAGTGCTTTCTCAGAGGAAAATTGCAGAGAGTTCACATAGCTTGTGAACAGTGGTCTGAGGGCTGGAGTGATTAACAGTTAGTTATTTTTGGGTATCTATTTATTGACCTGGGGGGGAAAAAAATCCATTGTCTGAGAGACTAGGAGGGAAGACGCTTGCCTTCGCTTCCAGCACATGGGTGAATGAGTGGAATGGGTGTGGCCTGTTTGTGTAGCAATTCCTTCTGCTCACTAGCTGGCCCAGCGACTTCTATCCTCTCTTTCTGGCCAGGACAGGAGGAGCGGAGCAATGCTCCACTTGCAGCTAATGGGCAAGCGTTTGCTGGTCCTGAGCATTTATCAGATGTCAGTTATACAAGAAACAACCCCCTCCCCTCCACAGCCCCTTGCAGAGTGTGCCACGGGTGTCAATCCTAATCTAAGTTCTAGTCCGCTGCCCAGCGCTTATTTCACCGCTAAAGCCCAACTGTGACCGCAGAAGGAAGAGCCTGAATTACTCTGGCTTCTGAGAGCTCCGTAGAACCAGCAGTGATGGTGGTGTTGTCATGTGAATACCCATCCCCTAGGATCTGGACTAAACCTGCCTTCTCATCTCACACAGGTCAGCCAGACCGATGTCAGGTAGCAGCCGCTTTTGATCACTATTCACCTGGGCTTGATTAGAGCCAATAGCCTAGAGAGGAGACTCCTTATCCCAATGGTAACCAGACTGTTGGAATGAAAGTCACTGAATCATGTATACTCTGCTTCAAGAAACTACTTGAACCTGTTGCTGCAGATTGAGTTAGGGTCTGGTGGAAAGGCAGGAAGCTGAAACTGGCCTAAAGTCCTAAAGGGGCCAGCAGAATAGGCTGGAGGCCTGTAAAATGTCTTGTAGTCTCAAATCAGCAACGATCATGCATGCAAATGAATCTAAGTTCCATAAAACCACCCAGCAAGTTCAGAGCACTGGGTTCTTTAGCGCCGCTCATCTGTGTGCGTTAGATCCTGCCAAGTGCCGAAAGATGCTCAGGTACCTTGAAATGGGAAGGGATGCTTTCCCCTTGAGCAGAAACCCCTGACTGGAGAGGCTCTAAAAGGCAGAGGGAGCTCAATCCAACTTGAGCATCCTCTGAGTTCAACTAAGAAAGGGGCATTTGACCTGGGGAGAGGGTCACTACTGCTTGTATCCTAAAGCCAAATCTTTTACCCTGAACACCCAAGCCCTGCCCTGTGGCTTTCACCATTTCACTTGACCTCAGCAAGTAAAATAGGGATGAAAACACTCTGCTACCTACCTCACAGGGTTAGTGTGAGGGTTACTGGGCTGGTTCTGAGGGGCAATGAGCTTCTGCAATTCTCATTCTATTTAGTGGGCATTGAGGACACATTAAGTGCTTTCTAAGGTTAGCCCCTAACTCACTGATGCTTTGGAAATGTAAGTGTGGAGCATTATTATGTAGATAAAGCCTGGCTTGTGGCGATTCCTACTGCTAGAGGTTTGAAAACACCAGTCTTTTATCTTTAGAAGCTTAAAGATGAAAGATTGATCTCTTATCTAGCATCCTGGGATGCTAACACCTGTTCTGTGGTTTGTTTGTTCTCTCTTCTTCCCCCCCCTGCCCCGCAATGCTTCATCTTTCCATCCCTACCCACAGCCAAGCTCTGGTGGAGCTAGACTAGCATCCTTTCTAATGGCTGGGTCTCTTGCCTTCAAACCCTGACCAAGCTGCCGATCACAACACCTACACAAAGCAAAGAGGAAACCCTGTCGAGGAGGATTCTGAGTCACTTCAGGTTTGTCCACTCGTCTTCCTGACTCTGGGGTGAAACTCGCTGCAGCTTCTAGCAAAATAAACCCCACCCATTTCCCCTTCTCCCTCTGAATATGAGCAACTTCCTCTGAAATCTTGAAAGAAAAGGAAAGAAGCTCAACCATGCCATGGTTGCTTTAATCCACCTAATACTCTGATTTCCATAAAAAAAACAGCTTGTGTGTGGGAGAGAGGGGCCCATTTGACAACATAAACGTGGGGGACGGGTTGGCTATGGGGGACTGGTAATAATAAAATGCAGAGAAGAGCTCTCTATGAGGTTACTGGTTCAAGTCCAGTCTGGGTTAGCAGACCTTCCAGGGGTGTCAGATGAACAGTATCCAGATGCCAATGTAAACTACTGGTGAAATCTCCATTACCATGTGCTTCTGTTGCAGAAATTCCCCTGAGTGCCTACAAGAGTTCTGCTGTTCAATTGGGGTGGGTGTGGGTGTGTACACACGCACTCATGGCCACAGCGTTTAGCCAGGTTAGCTTTGCGTGGGAGGCGGGCACTATCCCCAGAGAAGCTACTCTTCTCACCAACGCAGCAAGGGTGTCACTCTTCTTGTTCAACATTGATCTTGTCCTGCCTTCAATTAACTTAGAAGTCCTCTGTCTGCTAGCCTGCTGGTGACTGATTTCTCACACTGCGCGCTTCAAAGGCCAGCTGAGCGCACTGGTGCTGATAAATCGGCACAGCGGCAGGTGACGTCCAGCGAGAGGAGCACTGGCTGGCACAGCAGGTTACTGAACTAACTGCTCGCTACTACAGTTCTAGGTGCTAACTCTATTTAGGTCCCAAATGGGTTGAGAGCCAAAAAAAAATCACTATCGGGATCCAAAAACTTCCAGCCCGGACCTAGCAGCCGCTGCTGCAGAGCTGCCAACTTCCATTTCTGTTGGCATGCAATAGTCTCCGGTATGTCTGTCCTAAAATCCTTGTGCGTTGCTGCAGTGCTGTGAAACAGCACAGCCTTGCAGCTCTCTGGTTAACCGCTAATGCTGTGCACCCGTGTTGTTAATGTGCACCAGGTCCTGTCCTCCAATCTCCTAGGAAAAGATTACAAGGCAGGCCAGAACCTGTGGAGCCTGAAATCTACAGGGGGGTTGTACTCACAATGGTAGCCAAGTACTTTCCAGTGCAGTTAGAATCATAGACTAGCCGGGTTGGAAGGGACCTCAGGAGGTCATCTAGTCCTACCCCCTGCTCAAAGCAGGACCAATCCCCAATTTTTGCCCCAGATCCCTAAATGGCCCCCTCAAAGATTGAACTAAGGCAACCTGAGACAGCTGCTGCTTAGCTTAAGGATGGCCTATGCCTCTTGCCCCCAGGCACTGACCACTGGGGATTTCTCCTTCCAGAGACCAGTCCTAAGGTGAAGCAGGTTCAGTGTGGAGAGGCAGCGGTGGCCACACCCTCCCTATGCCTCAGGAGGAGTCTGGTAGAAGCTCCCTGAAGCTGCCCATGATGTGGAGGCAGATACAAGGATGGCTTTTCCCCACTGGCAAATGTGTTTCTGGCTGTTCCTTTTTGCTCATTCAGGCCTGCCTAGGGGGGCCCCCCATAGAGCAGGAAGTGAGAACGAACCTAATTCAAGGCCTTGGCGCTAGCTCATCCTTCTGACAAATTCCACAGCAATGATCTCACTGGGGCCAGCCGAAACATACCCACAAACAGGCACATAGATTTCCAAACAAAGCCCATCAGCATGAGTTTGTCGTAAGGCCTCTCTCTGCATTCCCCCCACCATTGGGGCTATTTCTTTACACTTCAATTTAGCTTGGAGAGTGCAACAGGACTGACCAGTCCTATTTCTCTGCAGAATCTGTTTCACTCCCAGGGTCTCGCACACGGAGGCTTGTGCTGTGGCATCTGGGACACAGGAAGTGCAGGGAACATGTGGATCCATGAAAATAGAAGACTCTATTCACGGAGCTCCAGCAGGAAATGCTCCCTGGACGTGCCTCTCCTTGGAGGAGGCTAGACAGCCCTTCTTAGAAAAGCAGAATGGATTTAACAAAAGCCTTGCACCGAGCTGCCCCAATCTCTCTGACACCGCTGCCTGCCCAGCGGGGTCCAGACACGAACAGGGCTGGAGGGATTCCAGCTGTCTGAGCTGAGACTTTCCATAGTCAGTCGCTTAGATCAAAACTCCACCAGCAACGATCTCATTCGGCGTTGAACGCTCCACGCTTCTTCCTTTCCCGCTGCTGGGCTTCAGCTCGGCGCTGAGGTTCCCCAGCCTCTCTGCTCCTTTTGTCCCTCTGTGAAAGGCCGGTCCTGCACCACTGCCTGCCAAGCACAGCCCCAGTCTCTTCCTCTGCGGCCAAAGTGCTGACTGACCCCCTGGGGATGATGATGCGCTCTCCTCACTTTGCCCTGAGTGCTGAATGTCTCTGGCTACTTCTTGCTCCTCTTCACCCCACCGCCACAAAACCCTCTCTGCTCTCCATGCTCTAGCAACATGACAGAGTAACACACAGGGCCCTTTCCAACAGGATGCAGCTGCATATTCTGCCCGCTCCGCTGATGCCACTGAAGGGAGGACGGGTGATGGCCTACTAGGTGAAACACAGATGAGCTTGTTGCAGAGGAGAGGGAGACCGTTTCATTGTGTGATATGCTTATTGCCATGGTAGCCAGACACCAACCATCTTATTTTAACTCTCTCAGGGCTACTGGCTGTGGAAGCTCGCTCCCTCCCATTTTCTCGTTCTGTGCTTTCCCCAGGTCCCCTAAGCCCTGGATCTATTGTGATCTGACTAAGTAAGGGAAATGCAAAACAGTGCTCAGGAGTTGCTACCCTTGTAACAAAGCCCTGGGCTTCGGACAACAGGCAAGGCACACGTTGCTTGGTGAACATCGCTCTCCAGTACAGCCAGGGAGCCAGGATTAGAACCGTGATCCTTTGGCTTCAGAAACGTGCATCGCTACCCATCCAGCTGAAGGACAGCGCTCTGGCTGGTACTAGTGAATGATCCCTCACCTGACCTGTGGGTCCATCCACTACCAGGCAGCACCCCTCAAAACCAGTTCGTTTCCCTCCAACTCTGAATATTTATTTATCCCGGGCCTTGCTTGGGAAAGGGGATAGCCTGCCTTATGGAACGGGGGCAGACATGGGCTTAAAAGCTCCCAAGCCGGGCCAGACAATAAAACCATCAGGGAAATCAGGGGGCAGGAAGTTTGGACAAGTGCTGGCTGACACGAAAATGAATGGGTTTTCTATGCTCGAGGATGTGGCCCAGGCCCAGGGGAATAAAGCCGGCATTGTAGTGACAAAGTCTCGGCCTGCGAAAAGGAACTTCGTGCCTGCAGTCAAGGGTCACAACCACAGGGCTCAATCCCGAGGGGGCTGTTGATCTTCCGCTCTCTCTCGCTTCCCATTTGGTTACTGGAACTTGGCTAGTCGCCCGTGTTCCTCCTGAGGTGGCCATTGCCTGGGCCCTGTCTCCGAGCTGGGTTCGGAGCAGCCCCCTTAGTGGCTTGCAGGTGTGGGAGGCCTGGGGGCTGTTGAACTCCAGACTCTGCTCCCTGAGCAGTGGGGAGAGGTCGGAGGACCCTTCTCACAGGGCACTTCCTCCACTCCTATCTCCATCGGGCCAGAGCCAGGCTGGTGTTTCACTGCTGTTTCCCCAGTTTATTTGTTTAACCTAACTTCCATTTCCCATCCCCCCCTACACTCACTCACTCTCTCTCTCTTTTCTCTCTGCCAGACTCCAGCTTGTGCTTTTCTCCTCTGGCTGGGGCAAGCGATTATAGTGCTCTGATGTGCTGCCCTTTTCCAGTGTCACTCTTTGGGGGGAGTTCTGTGGACCCATGGCATGCATGTTGGGGGGAATGCCTGGGAGCAACATTCCTATGGCAAGTGGCAGATCCTTTGTTCTGTGGGCCTTGTCTGGTCTCTCTCGCTCTACCTCCTCCCTTTGGGCTAATGAACATATGCTTAGTAGTAGGCAATGGTCTTGGGGGGATTGTGGGCCTGCTGCAGCCTGGAGATAACACACGGGCTTGGGTGTGTAGTTGTGTGTGCGTCTTGGTGATCTAGAAGGGAAAGCTCCTGCATTCTGCAACCAGGCAGTCTAAATCCCTTTCCCTCTAACAAATAAGGACCTGAGCCAGACCCTGCCAATCTTCCCATTGACTTGGGATCAGGTCCTAAACTTGCTGTAGCAATGTTCCCAAAGGCTATCTGCGCAGTCGAGACCTCACACTTATGTCCATCCGTGAAATGGACGTTTTGTTATCGTTCTTGTTCATAGAGTCTAAGGACACCTACATGTAAGTTATATGTACAATGATGCAGCATTTGAATTTGGCCCACTGAGTCTACATTAATATAAGGGAGTCTTACATCACCCCTGAGCCCTAGGCTTGCTCTATCAGACCGGTTTATTGCACAGAGGCAACCCCCTCCTCTTCGAATCTTAAAGCCCCCTCCACGCTCTGAGCCCTCAGGCAGCACAAGGAGAACAGGGGAGCGGGGCAAGGAGGGGGAGACCGAGGGCCTCCTGCTCTCTCAGGGCTGTCACATAGGTTGTTTCTTACATCCTCTGGCTGGGTCACAGTGAAGGGACAAACCCGTACTTCCTGCCAAAAGAGGATTTGACAGAGAGGACAAAGAGGGGCAATGTTGGTGAACAGAGAGCTGGCTGTGGGAAAGAGCTCTGTTTCACTGGTGCTGGAAGAACTCAGACATGCTTAGATGGCTGGTTTCTGCTAAAGCAATTACACGCAGGGCGAGACTACCCCAGCAGAGCTCGGGCCGCTGAGAGGGCTTGAGTTTTAAAAAACTAGCACTCTGGAGCACATGGCTACAAAGGGGCCCCAAAGCAGGACACCAAGTGTGTGTGTGAACAGCTTAAGGTTTTACCTGTGCCCCAGAGGCAAAGAAGTTATTACAGCAGCTCTCTAGGTGCATCGAGAAATTCTACTGTGCATGTAATATAATCTTAATACTTACAAAGAACACTTGCATCTAAAATTTACACATGCAGTGAAATGTATTTTCAGCCTGATCGTCAGTTTCTGTCAGGTACCGTCCTATCATCAGTGCTGCCAATATTTCCTACTACGCCTGCCTGTTTATCAACACACGTCTCCACTCCATTGATGTTGGACACTGAAAGACACTACAGTCTGTTTGTACCAGTATGGCTATAGGATGGGGCTGTGTATACTCACCCCTACCTACCTACAGCTATCTTGTCTTTGTTTTCAGAGACTACACATACAGCTAGAACGACGACTCTCCTGTATGCATGCCCACCGAGAGCTGGGATGGCCCATTCTCCTGCACATAGGCACGGGCTGTTTCCAGGAGCGATAATTACCATATTTTTTATTAGAAACGATCAAGTCGTGCTCTCGCACGATGCAGCAGACCGTGTGTGTGCTGGGAGGGGATTATCTCACGCTCTGATATTATATAATCTGTTTAGACTGTGTCACTCTATACTTATTTAGGGAATGAATGAGCATTTCACTCTGGGATGTGCCACCCATGAATTCTGACATCACTCCTTTAATCCATTGTAATAAATATACTGTATTATCCCAGCTTTGCCTCTTAACTGTTCCTTCCTCTCATTCTACACACCATCCATTAACTATACTAGAGTGATTAGTGCAGGGGAGGGATCGGAGGGGAGGGTGTATGGGTGTGGTTTTTTCCCCCCTTAGTAAATTAAGTGCTGGTTAAATGTGCCAGACTGACTGCTCATAGGTCCTCACTTACCCCCAGATTAGACACAGCAGCAGAGTATGCTTTCCTGGCTAGCATCTCTTGCAGTTAAGAGGCAGGACTTAAGTGACGCACCCTCTTGTTTTCTCTGGCGCTCTAGCTCCCGGACTGGTTTACATACTGTGCTGTCTAGTGTCAACACCCAAGCTTTTCCCTGAGTTCTGGCTTGGACTTCAGTGTCATGGCAGGAAGTAGGGATGAGATAACCCTCTGATGAGGCTCAGATTGGAGAGGAGATGACCCACCTTTGGAGCTGAGACTCCGCACCGTGTGGGCTCTCTGCTGAGAATGTCAACAAGGGTGTGGGTTGTAGTTGAAGTTCCTGGGATACAGAAACCAGCTGCATGAGCCCCTGTTGTCCAGTTTCAGCTGGAACTCCCTAGAGCACAGCCCCTTTCAATTATCTTTCCCAGGTCCTTCTCCCTGCACTTAGAAACAAACCAAAACCTCTTCCTTCCAGCATGAAATAGGAGGCTGGAGGAGACAACCAGGAACAAAGATAAAAGGGGACTGAACAGATTTACATAAAACAAAAGCTCCCCCCCCGTAAGTCAGAACTTGCTACGCCAGCAGAAAGGAACATTTTGCCAGGAGGTCTGTGTAGGAACAATGATCCTGCCTCCTTTCAGGGACAGCAGCTCAGAGGCGCCATTGGTTCATGCGGCAGTGTGAGAGGTTACCACTTTGACGTCCTACAGTTTCATCTCTTCTCTGCCCTGGCAGCCACCTGCTCAGAGGCACAGGGGCCAGATCCCCTTTCACCTCAGTTCTCACCCCATGTAAAAACTACACTTTGTGTAACCCTAGAACAGACCACATGCTGAGCCCACCACTGGTAGCACAGGGACATCGGCCTTCACGCCCCTCTTCTCATCCATCCAGACAGGAAAAGCAGCCGTGATTTCCTCTCCGTAGTAGCTCACGTTGGGTGTAGTATCTACCTGGGGAGAGGGATAGCTCAGTGGTTTGAGCATGGGCCTGCTAAACCCAGGGTTGTGAGTTCAACCCTTAAGGGGGCCATTTAGGGATCTGGGGCAAAAATTGGGGATTGGTCCTGCTTTGAGCAGGGGGTTGGACTAGATGACCTCCTGAGGTCCCTTCCAACCCTGATATTCTATACAGAGGTGCTTTCCCCTCACTGGTTTGTGACCAGTGGTGATGGGTGGGGTGGCTGCTGTTGTGGACAGCCCGGTCTGGACCCAGGGCCATTTGGATGGGACGCGCTGAGGAGTAGGGAGCCTGCCCCCACCCTCCTGGTAGACCTCAGGGACCATCACTACCCTTGTTCTGTCCATTCATGTGCCCCTAAATCACCAGAAAGGAAGTGGAGGCAAGGTGAAGGCATACCCCTATGTGGCCCATAGAGAGGGAGGCAGCCTGCATTGCCCCTTTGGCTATTGCAGCTTGAACAATCCGTCCCCAAGCTTGCCCTGTGGGGGTGCATCTTGGCTCTGTCCCTCTCCGCAGGGCTGTGGTTAAGGGTTGCAAACCAGCTCCTTGCGCTGGGTCCTGGTGCTGCCCAATCAGTCACACGTGCCTTCACCTGCCATGTAGCTTTGCCATTCCAACTCCCGGCCGTGCAATGGGGAGACCCGTTTGGAACCAGGCAAGCTGCACGATCTTCAGCAGAGCAGACCCTGCAGTGCTCCACGGTGGGGGAAGGACTGGTTAGAAGGTGGCTGGCAAGCCAAGGCCTCTGTCCATTACATTGGTGGTGGTTTATGCCCTCCCCAAAGTTGGGAAATGCAGATCACTTTGAATGTAAAGCACCAAATTCTGCTCTGTTACCCCAGGGCAACTGTACTGCGGTGAGCGAACTAGAGTGCGGTAGCAGACAGCTGGATTTGACCATTGAAGTCTAGCAAGGAACCCCCCATCCCCCACCACCCATATTTCAAACAAGCCTTGCAAAGAGAGGAACCCAACCTCAGACACCAGGGAAACCACATTAACCGCACCAGGAAGCAACCGCTGCCGAGTATGCAACAAACCACTCAGCGATAGGGCTGCTGACAATCAGACTCTGAAGATAGCACCATGGATGCAGCAAAAAAAGTCAGGGAATCGAGCACTCTGGGCCTCTCCGAGGGCTCCCTGCCTCTCCCTGAAACACACCCGTGTTGCTTTTTCTCCTCTTAGTGCTTGGTGAAGTTTTCGAGGCCTTGTTTCTTTGTCTCCGATAACCAGCCCCTTAACGTTACCCACCCAGCCACAGAATAATCACATTTCAGCCCCTCAAAGGCAGCTGCAGCCTGGAGGTCTCAGCACAGACGGCGCCTGGGAACGAGAAAGCCGAGGGCTCCGCCAGCCTCCCTTCTTCATAACAAGAATTAAACAGCTGAAATGTCATAGAGTTGCAAAGCCAGCGTTTAAAGGGACAGGAACTTTTTAGTAAACCTTGAAGGCTCCAGCAAATTGTCACTCCCTTTTCATTGGTGTGAGGGAGCAGGCACATGTGAAGGAGAAGGAAAGACAGATGATATTTATTATTAAAGAAAACGGGTGAACACTGGGGTGTAGAAGACAGAGAGCTAGCATTGGCTAGAGAGCCAGGCATGGCATGGGCAGACACTGCCCCTGCACAGGTCCACCGTCCTGGCCTTGTAACACCCCACTTTGCTATTCCACCTCTTGAGAGCAGGGGAGGCCGGTCATGCCGCGGGCAGCAAGCCGCAATTCGGCCGTGTGTTTAATAAAGCCAGCGGCGCCAGGACCCAATTTTCAGCTTGTAGCTCTGATGACACCTCTCAGCCTTGATGCTGTCCCTGCATCCCCAACCACCCAGCCCGCGTGCTCTGCCCCTCCTTGGAGGTTCACCAGCTACCCCATTAGCACCTATCTTGAGCTCCAGCATCTGCGGCCTCGTTACAGCTCTGGAGCGTTTAATCTGCTTTCCAAGGCGGAGAGACGGGGCCACCTCAACTCGTTGCTCGTGTGGCTCTCCCTAGAACGTGGCCTGGGCTGTTGGCTCTTCGGGGTGAGTGCTGCTCGGTGTGGGTCCGAACAGCAGCCCCCGTGGAGTTTTGCCATCCCCCTGCTGGGAGCCGTGCTGTGTTCACACAGAGGAGGCAGTGCTTCAGTTCTCTGCCCTGCGATGATTCCGCCGACCCAAACTGCCCTGTCAACAGCACCAAGCTGCATAATGGCAGCTACGTGACACGAAACACTGGTAACGCATCACAAGCGCCCATGGCAGAGGCTGGAATCAGCCTCTGGAACTCTACTAGCTTCAAGGGAATTTATTCCAGCATTACGCTGGTGTGGTTGACAGCAGCATCAGACCCACGGTCCTATTTAACCCCGTGAAGCCCACTGGGCTACAGAGAGGCTCTGATTTCAGTGGGAGCAAGAACAAGCCCAAGCTACGCATGAACGATGTTCTGCAAAATGAAGTTTCATTGAACCGTTGCTCTCTGTACACACTTGGCTTTCTGCAGTCCTTTGAGGGACAAAGACTGGAACTCAGAGCCTTTGCACGGTGCCAGGATAATGTGTAAAGTGTAATTATCAAGCCACAGAGCAGCCTCTAAAGCGGGATCACTGAAACACACATGGTTTCAATAGCAGAGATAAGTTAATTTCAGAGTCTCCCAAACTCATCACCTCTGGGTCTGATTAACCTCATCAGCTCTGGTTTTCACTGTTCCTCCTCCTCCTTCTTTTTCTCCCTCTTAGTAACCTCCATCTTCAAACTTGCAACCTGCTTATATTTCCTTGTTGCAGTTAGAAAGCTGGCTAGTTGCAAACTACCCCCACCCCCCCATCCTGATCTTTGCTTTCTCTGTGGCTTTTGGCCATCCCATAAAACAAAGTTGACAGTTCTCAGATCTGTCACTCTCTGGAAAGCTTTCAGGGAAAGCAACCCAGCCTCATACCCTCAGCTTGCAATAGCCAAAGCTTGCGCTTTACAAAACCTCCTCCTGTGAAATCATTCAAACTGCGCAGCTCCCTCCTTGCACGTACATTACACCATCTGGTGGGACTTAGTTCCAGGGAAAACTAAGGAGAGAAGAATATCCCTGACACAAGAGACTGTCTTTGCTTGCTACATAGCCCAAGTGATCAATTAAATTCACCACATACATCCCAACCCACAGAAAGATATAACTGAGAGGGACAGCTACTAAAAACAAAACCACCCAGCTCCAGCTAACAGGCTGACCCAGAAGGCAACACCCTAGAATTAAGTCCAGTTCACACTTTAAACCTTGCTGATGTCTCCATCAAAGTATGTGCTATCGCACACAAAACTCTTATGTTAAAAGAAAGTTATTAAGATTGCAAAGTCAAATGTTCCAAAGTTAGGCAACGTTAATTGTGGTATTTCCTATGTACCACACCATTAAACCCACAATCCCAGGCTCCGAGGAGAAGAAGTGAGTTTCATAGTTAAAGACCTTGCATTGCAAATGCCCTGCTCCCAGTCCTGGAGAGTTTAATCTCAAGCACTGGGAACAGAAGCCGCCCATGCGGATCTGCAGTGTTGGGATGTATTATGGGGTTCTTAGGTTATACAGGTCCTTTGGTCTAGCATGTTTGGGCACTTAAAATTTCAGAGACTTACAGAGGAAACAGCTTACAGGGCACTCGGGGTGAATCTCCATTTATAGAGCCAAATCCAAAGCTCCCTGCTGAGTTTTCACCCAGTCCTCACTCTAATGTCAATGGGATTTTGATTGAGTAAACACTGAACAAGGACCTCAGGATCTGGCCCATGATAATGTAGACTGAAGGCCTTTGTTTTTCCGGTGTATTCCAGGATGCAAATGGAAACTCTGAGGACAGTGAACCTCAGCAGAGACGAATGCTACCCTCATGTGCCACCTTCTACGGCAGCCCAATGGTGGGGGGACACCACCTGACTGCACCAGATGAGAGTCCCAGTATGATCTATTGCAAATAAAATTCACCTGCCATGGGAACAGCTGAGCTGTGAAACAGCCTTCCTCGGAGAGGAAACCCTGAGGGTGGTGATGTTACATTTACTTTCCACACATCACATGACCAGCACGAACATTGTAGCTGCCATAGAAGGTGGCAGGTGGAGGGAGACTACACCATTTTAACTAGAGATGGGCCCAAACATTAATGGTGGATCCAGATTCCCCAGGACCCAGAACAACACTGGTAAAGGCCAGATCCAGGCCTGACTTTTACGACCCAGGTTTGTCTCTGATTCTGACTCCTTTGTAAAAGATCTCATGGAACAACTCTCTCTACAAGGTTGCAAGTCATGAGGCTGCTGGACTGCACCTCCAAGGTGCAACAGAGCCCCAATCCACAGAAGTTACCACCCTGTGGCTTCCAATGACCCCCTGGAAACATCAAGCATACATGCTATCTACGGTACTTATGGGGTCCCATAGTATCTGAGTCCATAACAATCTTTAATATATTTATCTGCACAATGTCCCAGTGAGGCAGGGCAGTGCTAGTATCCCCAATCTACAGAGGGGAAACTGTGGCACAGAGAGGTTCTGTGACTTCCCCATGGTCACACAGGAAGCCTGTGTTGGGGCAGGGATCTCCCAAGTCCCAGGTTAGTGCCCTAAGCACTGGACCATCCTTCATCTCATACCTAGGTAGGGCCAAATTCTATATGCCTGGCATGCACTGAACTTAAGAAATAGGTGTATGTATTTTGGGGCAGAATCTATCCCATAACCTATAACGCATAGATACAGTAACATGCATTGATACATACCTAGAAGTCAGGGCTGCCGAAAGTCCAGGTATTTTCTCTTACATGGCAAAAGTACTTCAGTTCCTGAAGCAGTCCCTGCAGACCCTCCATGCACATACACAATTCCCATTAGGGGAACAAGAGTCATGCCCAGGCATCAACGCGAGAACACAGGGTTCAGACGCACCACCGCTCCAGATGTGCTGCAAAACTCATTGCCTTGACAGGAGTCTCTCAAGGTTTGCAGCAATTGCTTGAGGTTGTGGAGTACTTTTGTCCTACATGACACCATAAACGTCAAAGACTGTGCGGAAACGTCAGTGAGTGCGGGATGCCCCTGCCCAGCCTCCTTCACGGGGCTTCCCATAGGAGGCACACTCTGCCTGTGTCCCAGCCACTGCACCAGCTCCCAGTTATTTTAGTAATGACGTTTCAAGGTGCTGGCTTTAAGTTACATGGTTTGGCTACCAGAGACCCACCTCTCTGTACCTTATCCCAGCAGTTGAGATCAGCTGGGGCACTCAAGTTACAATCCATGGATTTGAAATGCGTGCCGCTCTCCAAGGATTCTGGAATTTGGTCCGACAGAGCTAGCATTTATTGACTGATTGGCCATGCTCTTTACATCGGCTTTCTGGCCTGATGGGTGGAAAGGGGAAAGTTGGGAGGAAGGAGAATTTCTGTAGCTGATACTGTGACATTTAGATTTTAATAATTTCTGCTGGGAGTTCAGCACCTGCAGCAGCCATAGGATCAGACCTTTCATAGAACCATAGAATCATAGAAAATCAGGGTTGGAAGGGACCTCAGGAGGTCATCTAGTCCAATCCCCTGCTCAAAGCAGGACCATTCCCCAACTAAATCACCTTTGCTTTGCCTTTGTCAATTTACATGCTAAGGGGATCACTGCTTTAGAGATGCAATGATAGCCAGATGGAAGAGAGAGGAGTTTAGATAGCCTCATGCTGCTTGTGTGAGGAAATCTCCTTCCTGAAAATACGCCAGCCAATAATGAAAACTTTATGAATTACACCCTGATTCTGGGTTGAGCTCTGTGCGGTTGGATCTCTTTGCAAGCATGAGCTCGTTGTACAATTGGCGGGCTTGTCTGTATATGAAACCTTGCACTGGTGTAACTCAATTAATTTAAAGTCAATGTAGGTCTTGTCTACACACACATTTGAACTGCTTTTAGTTAAGCCGGTTTCAAACCCGCCTTGTGGCCCCTCATCTTTTTAAGTCAATTTAAACGAATCCAGAATAAACCTAGTTTAAACTGAAATAAGAGCATCCATGCGGTTTTTGGCGACGGTTTAACTAAACCAGGTGAAAATCATATCTCGAGGGAAATGGCTGTACCATTTATACCAGTGCAAACTCCTAACGTGGGCACACTTAAATCGATTTAAACTACACTTATCCCAGTTACTCAAAACTGGTTAAATTTAGTAAATTACAACAGTACGCGAGATCAGTGTAAGTGCAGTTTAAACCAATGTGCTCTGGTACAAAAAGACCCAGGTGTAGACCAGCCATTAATCTGCAATAGCTTGCTACAGCGGGAGCTGACAATGATCAGTGCACTTGGGCAAGACTCTGAGATATCTGACTGCATCTTTTGCCTGATTGATTTTAACTCTCCTTTGTTTGGATACTTTTCGATACTTTTTGCAATAACGGTGGTGTTTCTCCTGCATTTGCATGGAGTTGGAGTGAGACGCATGATTCCCTTTTTTCTAAAGAGATCAGCAATAACACCCAGCCATGGCTGCAGACCGCCAAAGGAAACCCCTTAGCTTGTGCCCCAGTGCCATTGCCCGATGGCGCGGCTACTCTGGAGAATGCGCTGATTTAGGAGCCTTAGCTTCAAAGCCTGCCAATGGATTGCAAAGCTTCAGGGAGGCGGAGAATGGCGTTCCTCAGAGCTGTGTGCATGGCATGGCAGATATGGGTATCACGTATCCTGTTCTGAAAGAGAGCGCTGTGGCCTTCGTGGAATTTTTTCCCCCTTTCTCCCCAGTGCGGGTCCAGGGATTGGGTGGGTTTGGGGCGGAGTGGGTGGCCAGGGCCGAGGGAGATTGCCTCTTCCCTGTGGGTGAGATCCCCTTTTTAGGGGGTCTCTGGGGTAACTCCAGTGTGTACCGTGTGAGCACCCACTGTCCAGAGCTGCTGAGGAAGCACACCTCCAGCACATTCTCACAGTACCACAGACTAGTCTACAAGGGGGAAACCCTGACCCCCTGGCTAGAAACTACAGGGAACCTCCATCAGGGAGCCTTAGATGCCTTGTGGGTCTTTCCTTCCCTGAACCCTCATGGGTTTTGCCCCAGGAAGGAGCAATCCTTCCCCTTGGTTCTTCTGTGGGCCTCCCAAAATTAAGGCCATACTTTGACACCTTTATTCACACTGAGTAGCACCTGGCTCAGCAAGTAGCCCCATTGACCTCGGTGGGATTATTCCCAGAGTAAGGTATTACTCAGCATGAGTAAGAGTGGCAGAATCTGGCCCTTAATACTCCAGCGGGAGTCCTGCCTCAGCAAGGACTGAATAAAGACTTGGTATGAGCCTCAAGATTTGGCAATAGATCTGTAGGTATCAATCCTAAAAAAAAGCCAGATCTGCCCCTTAGATGTGAACCCACAGATTCACAGGAAGCACAGAACTGGTCAGAGATGGTTACTTTATAAACCAGCACGGATGAGGGCGGTAATGGGGGCCTTCATTCATATAATCTCGACCCGGGGCCCATTTCCTCTTGAGCTTCCACTATTGACAGTAACGAGTCAGAAATCTCTTCCTGTATTTCACAGGCTACCGTATTAGTTAAGAAATAAAAGGCTCTGCATGCCAGATAGATGAAAGCGTTAGCATCTATTGGGGATTGCATGCAAATGCACTAAAAACTGGTCTTTCAAGGTAATTATGTTTGTTTACTGGAACTTGAGACTGTGCATGTCTCCACAAGATGTATAACAGGAACAAGGTTTACCCACCAATCTGATGAAGTGAGCTGTAGCTCACGAAAGCTCATGCTCAAATAAATTGGTTAGTCTCTAAGGTGCCACAAGTACTCCTTTTCTCTTTCCACCAATCTATAGCTCTGTACATATTTCAGTGGGGGGAAAGCAGCAGCAGCAGCAAAAAGAAAAGTTTTTCCTCCCAGCAGATGGTCCCTATCAAGCACGAGGTGCCGGCCGAATGTTGCATTGAGTTGGTGGTGTGGAGCATTGTGAAGTATAATTGGATTTGATTGCCAAAGGAGGCTGGAAGCAGTTAGAAGCCTTATTATAGGATGCCTCATGATGTGGGTCTGTTCCGCGTACGTAGAGCTTCCAAGCAGCTGTTGTTTCTTCCCCTCATGTATGACCGTGAAAAAGATTTGCAGTGATTTAGGGGTCAGTGTTGAGGGCCATAAACCAGGTATAAAATGGAGCGTAATTGTCAGCAGAACTGGGGAGCAGAAACGTGCTTATGGGGTTAACACTAGGATACTATGGTGATGGTGTCCGGTAGGAACAGAACGATGGTCGTTTGGTTCAGATGCTGGAGTGGGAGACAGGAAATGTGTGTTAAATTCCTCTCTCTGCCACAGAGCCCATGTGTGACCTTGGGCAAGTCACTTAATCTCTCAGTTGCCCGCTCTGTAAAATGGGGATAATAAGCCTAGTTTTCGCCCACCCCTTATCTATTTGGACTGTAAGCTTTTTAGCCCAGGAGCTGTTTCTTAGGATGTGTTGGTGCGGCACATAGAACAATGGGGCCCGGATCCTCATTGTATTGTAATACAAATAATGCATACTATAATCTAAGGACCTGGTTAGATAAATGGAAGGAGGAGGAAACGTGTCAGGCAGGGACTGTAGTCTAAACCCTAACCGGGTTTGGGGAGGGTTTGTTTCTTTTTACCTCAAGCTTGAGTATATCACTGTCCTTTTTCATTTACTGAGGGTGACTAGAAGTTTACATCCATCAGTTATTCCCTTCTGGAACTGCAACAGCTCCCTTCCCTCTCCAAACATCTCTCTCTCTCTCTTTCACCCTCTCACTGCAACAAGCAGATTGTGTCCAGCCATGTGGGAAAAGACTTCGTAATTCCATGCTTAAACAACTGGCTCTCGATAAAGGTCCAGCGGGGTAGTCTGAGAGCCATTTTGTTTTTACAGACAGAGGGGAGCGGGCAGCAAGGATGCTGCCTGCATACTAAGAAACCTGGCCGAAAGCCCACACATGCTAAACGCTAAATAAATAAATAAACACATCAATCAGGCTTGACGTCACGCTGGAAAGGGTCACTGCCATGTGGAACAAGACATCTGGCCCATGAAGTCACTGCCCTGGAAAGATGCCACGGAACCATTCACAGGCTCTGCAGCACAATGGGACCCGATGAAAGCCGGAGGGAAAGTCCGCTGGGGTTGATTATTTGATTCTAGGTACATTCAGGTGAGAGGAACGAGTCTCCCACGCACACTGCAAAACCTTTCCGTGCTTCTAGCCACACGAAAAACTCCTGAGAGTCGAATGCAAAGTAGGGGAGGGAACAGCACTGCCCCGTCATCTCACATTGGCTCAGGCTATTGCACCGTATGACTTGAGATTGCACGTTAGTAATAGGGTTTGGAACAACCGAGAACAGGGCCTAAACTTTCAGCTACATTTAAACTGTATTGGGGGAAAGAAACCTCTTTGTAAAATCCCCTTGAACACAAGCACACCACAGAACACAGGGAAATTCACACACACACACACACACACCCCTATATCCATTTCCACACAGAAACACAAGTATTCTGAGCATCCACACCAATGGATTATTGCAGCCATTCTAACGAACCGCACATTCCACTGGGTTTTTTTTAAATGCATTTAAAGGGCAACACTCATTTTCATAAACGAAAAGCCCTTGCACAATGGGATAACTGAGAATCAGCTCCAGTGACTGTCCATCCAAACCCCTTGAGAACCTTGCTGTTTGCAGGCTTATTTCTGCACTAGTGTCCCACCCACCACATATTTGCCATCTATTGTCTTTCCAGGCTTCTGTCAGCACCGAAGTACAGTTTGAGAAGCAGCAGGAGGTTATTAGCCTTGGAGGGTCTGATCTTTCTATTACAACATCTATCCAGGATAGCAAGCTTCTGGTGCAATAGAGCATCAGTATCCATAACCCTGGAACCCTTTCCCCAGCCTGTACAATAGCCTGATTTCATTACAGTAGGACGAGGACGGAGTCTTTTGTTTTGAGAGCCTGGGATTCCTTGTAAGAATCCCCAAAGAGAATGAATTTGATCGGATAGAAAATTATTCCCTGTCTTTGGGATAGCTCCTCAGCAGAGAGAAATCTGCATTGTTCCACTGACACCAGTTTACACCAGCTGCGGCTGGGAGCCTTTCTTTGAATGATACATGCAGGAGGGAGCTAAAGCTTTTTAACAGCACGGGGAAGCAAAACGAACAGGGCAGAATGTACAGAACAAAAATCACCGCCATGGAATTCAGAGCCTAACCCTGCCGTGACAATAGCATTTGGCCATTTATCACCCAGACCTGGGGGCAAAGCTTATAACTAATTGAAAAATCTCATCCATCAGCCCAGCCATTGCCTGATTAAATGGGGCTCCCTATTGCAGATCATTCGGTTGGATTCTGTTAGTATAAATACTGCCGTTTATTTTCACCCCCTTCCAGAACCTTGGGGAGAAGGGCTGACTTCTTTTTTTTCTTTTGATTGACAGAATTGTTTAGAAATTGTGAACTGGCTGGACCAAAGCCCAGAATAGGGTTATAGTAATTGAATCCTTTATGTGCCTTCTCTTTGTAAACCGTCCCCCCGCCCCCCCCCCCCACACAGCAGACGACCTTGACAGTAAAAAAAAAAAAATCATTAAGAAAAAAATGAACGGAAAGGTTTTTGGTTTTGGTTCTGAACTCTGGTTAATTACCTCCCATTGGAGTTACAAGGCTAACCATGCGAGCTGTTCTTTGTCTGACAAAACTGGATTTCCATTGCCCAAGACTTCTATCCAGCCTCGGTTAGGGTCTCTGCCTGGATTTAGCCTGTGGTCAATCACAGAACTTGTCTGTATCGTTGGTGGGTGGACGATCAAAAGGCAACGTCTAGCCACAAGGAATCAGAGCCCTGCTTTGCCTTTGATCACAAGGCAGCTGGAGAGCTGACACGGATGCATCCCCAGATGCAGGGATGCGGAGGGGACCGTGGCCCCGAGGCACGCGTGCATCCCTTAGGGCTTTCTCATCCGCAGCCCCCAGCCATAGGGGCTGGAACTAGGGGTGCTGGAGGTGCGGCAGCACCCCCTGGTTTGAAGTGGTTTCCATTATTTACAGGGTTTACAGTTTGGCTCTCAGCACCCTCACTGTACAAACTGTTCCAGCGTCTATGCCCCCAACCCCCCTGATCTAACCCAGAAGACACCATCCTTACAATAAAGCCAACAATCTGCCTCGCGCTCGAGTCTTGCCCCTTCTCCCCCTCCATGTGCAGATACCCAGACACGCACACCCTCCCCGGATTACACAGGCCACTTTCACCCCCTCTCCCCCTAATGCGATTAGCTTTGCAGCGCCCCCCTGGCAGTCTTTCCGCGTCTCATCCCCCCTCTCCCTCCACCGGCTGCTCTTTTGCAGGGGCTGTGCCAAGGCAGAATGCAGTCTGAGGGAAACACATGGTCCTTATCAGGGTGGAAACGGGGAGTGGGGCTATGAATGACAGGACCCTATTACCTCCCACCCCATCCTCTTTGCAGCGTTTCTGCTGGAGCGCTGGGGAGTCTACGGACGATCCAATGGGCTCTTTCCCCATCTCTCATTTTCTGCCCTTCCACGATGGCTTGGCTTGGCAAGGCAGGGCAGCATGCATCGCATGTGTGTGCCTGGCATCTGCACGCTCCTAGCGCTGGAGATGGAGCCCAGCAGGGTCGAGGGCTGCTCCTCTCCCCTCCAGCCATCACCTTCCCCCCCTCTCCACCCCCACACACACTGGGGCGCAGGGGGGGGAGATCCCTTACCGGAATCGGGGCGAATCCTTGATGCACTCCTCAAATTCCACCGTCATTTTCGCAGCTCAGCTCCAGGCACTTTTAATTGAGAAAGTTCATCTCCCGCAAGGAAAAACAACCCCCCCCCCCCACGCCACACACACACTGGATCCACTCTTCCAGCCGCTGGCCCCCCCACCCCGGCTTCCTTCCCCCTGCGCGGCAGGGGCCCCCGGTTTCCTCCCGTCCGCTGCAGTCCAGTGGCTGAGTGGAGCCGGGAACAGGCACATGCAGGCTCCTTCCTCTGGACTCGCCTGTCACTGGCTGTGGAAGGAGGGAGCTCAGCAGCTCCAGCCCTGCTGGCCTGTCACTGCTCGGGGAGCGTTGCCAAACTGCGCAGCTGCAACCAGGCTCCTTCCTCCCCCAGCCTCCGCACAGGGTCGCCAGTTTTGGTTGGACCTGTTCCTGGAGGTTTCATCACATGACATAATCTTTACTTAAAGATGAATCGTTCCTTCCTGGAGACGCCGGGACAATCCTGGAGGGCTGGCAACCCTACCTGCGTATCGCTCCCCCACCCCCGCATCCTACAGCCTTTGGGGCGCACGCTGAGCCCATGGGGAGCGCTGCGCCCTGGCCTTGCCTCTTGATCGGCATCAGAAACCTGTCTGCAGCCAGTCGCATCGCTCTGCCTCCCGATACTCCCATGCCGCTTGGCTTCTTCGTCGGCAAAGGCATCCAGCCAGGGACGGTCTGTTTGTACAGGACCACCAGAAAACTGCCCCGATGCAGTGGTTCTCAACCTTTTCTCCGTTGCAGACCCCTAGAAAATTTCGAATGGAGATGCAGACCCCTTTGGAAATCGTAGGCACAATTTGCGGACCCCCGGGAGTCCGCGGACCCCCAGTTGAAAACTGTTGTTCTATGGTAATGACAACATTTTTGCGGACCCCTTAGGCATAGTCTGCGGACCCCCAGGAGTTCACAGGTTAAAACAAATGCCTTGATGGATGACGCCACTATCCAATGTCTCGGATAGCAGCCTGAACCCCGTGCTTCAGAGGGAGCTGTAATCAGACCCCTCCAGAGAAATGCAGGGCTCCTGGAGCCCCACTTCTTCCCATTTCACTGTTTTTAGACAGCAGTGAAACCATTTGAGGGGCCTCTGGAGCTCCGGACCCCAGTACCATTGTCCCCACTTTCTCCCCTCTTGTCAGCCCTCAAACACAACGGGCCACAGATCCCTATCAGGGAACCAGGACATCACTGCAATGTCAATATCAAATAATCAGCCTCGCTGTTAATTCACTTCCGTGGATTTACTCCTGATTTTCACCAGTATAACTGAGATCAGACTCTTGCCCTTGTGTTTATGGCAGGTTGGCATTTCTCTTCTCTTCTCAAAATGCTGCAGGGAAATAAAAATGTGACTCGAACAGCAACGGGCATGTTTAATGCATTTGTTATTATTTCTAGGCAGTGAGGGGTGGGAGTTTGAGGAGAAAGCTCAAGAAATATCTTGCTGCCCACCCACACTTTCCCACACGGTTTCTGTTTCCTGGTTCGAAATAAGCAGGGCTAGATTTTCAGAAATCCGGGGTTGCGTTTTGAAAAGGGGATGTGTTTGCAGACTTGCTCATGCAATGATCACCCCTCAGTTCATGTAATCCTGGTAACTGGGTGGTTAAATGACTAGCTGGACGTGTAACTAGCAATCTGCATATACCGTCGCCACCATTCATCTGCACAATAAAATATGCCAGGCCCTGTACAGTATACAAGGTCCACTCCTGCATTACTGATGCCAACGGTAGCAGGATGAAGCTCAGAATTACTAAATCTAGTCTCTCATTTAAAAAATTCAGGGTTTGATGCTGCTCTCGGCCATCCTGGTGTGAATCAGGAGTAGCTCCAATGACATCAATGGAATTACACAGGTGTAAAGCCAATGAGAGAGCAGAATCAGCCCCAGGAGTCTATATGAATGGATGAAATTTTTCACAGATCAAGTTAATTTAATCTGGCATGGATAAACTGGAATACATGGGGTGTGCTTAATCTTTATCCTCACCCAGTTAAGCAGCACAGACAGCAGAAGCATGGGGAGCCTTTTCTACACAGCAAAGCAGCGAACCGTACAGATTGTGTCATTGTCACATCATGTCACGTTATCCCGATTTCAGATTTTTAAAACAATTACATTTTTTTTAGGTATAAATCTCCATATACCATATAAACAAATGTATCACAGACAATGTGGGCTTGAACCAAAAAACAAGAGCCAAATGACCCTAAGGGCTGGGGAAATTTGGATCCAAATCAAAACTTCATGAACAGGCTTTATCTCAGTAATGGGCCAAACCAAAAACTTGAGGGAATTCCGTCCCAGTTCTGTATGCAAACACTGCAGTGAAAACCTAACTCTAGACCAGTGGTTCCCAAACTGGGGTTCGTGAAATGTTACAGGGGGTTCTCGGGGAAAAAATTCCCTAATGGCAGACAGAGCTATCCTTAGGGACCTTGGACAGCCCAGGGCCAGCAGCCCAGAGCCCCTGGACTTCCAAGAGCTAAGCAGATCAAAGCAAGCATGTCTATCACACTGAGGAGATTTAACCTTCAGGACTCCTTATAAGAAATGGAAAGGGAGGTGGATATTTTTTGCTGTTTTTAAAAATTAAATAGGCAGCTAATATTGTTTTTAAAATTATTATGAAGAACAAGTTTCAGCTTTGCTGTAACGTGGGTTGTTTGCCTGGACTGCTCAAGACCCGAATGCTTGTGTAGGAGGAACTCCTTGAGTTGGCTTCTTAAATCCCTTCATGCTGTTTCACATCTGACACTCCTTGATGAAACCTAGGAGCCTTGTCTTACAACAGGCTTATTCAAAGCGATACAAGCTACGAAAGTGAGATCTGGGAAGAGTGTTGCTGTTTTCATAATGTAATAAAAATACTGTAATGATAAATAATAATTAATAATAAATAGTGTGTAATAAGCATGTCATAAAAACAAATTTTATATTTCCAAGATCATTGCTTTTATAATTTATACTCAGGTAAAGGAGAAAATCCCTGGAAATATTCATTTTTAGGAGGGGATTTGCGAAACTTGACATTTTAGTGAAAGGGGTTCACAGGTTGTTAAAGTTTGGGAACGACTGATCTAGACAATGCTCATGTTTCTAACAGGCCTCTAAGACTCCGTTGGTCAGACAGAGGCAGGAGTACTGTACTGTAGGAAAAGGTCTGATTTATGTAACACAATCACTGTACATTGCATGATTGCTAAGAGCTCACAGGAAGTTATAAGGCAAATCAAGACTTTTACATTTTTAAAATTTTCTTTGGTGCATCCAGTGTTGAGAATGGCGGTGCGTGGCTGGTTGTTGGGGGCCCCTTTCTAAAAGGGGGATTCATCAGTTTCATTATAACAGAGTCCAGATGCTACCAGTATAGTTGAAAGTTGGGCAGATTTTTCCATTTAAAAACTCTAATCTCAGTTCTGTATAGGAGGGCGATGGATTTGAATTGGTTTTATTTCTCCTACATACAGTCCTTGGTTACTACTGACCCAGGCTGTGGTTTTTACATCTTTTTGTAGTGTATTAATTCTGCACCTAGTTATTCCAGTGTTTGACACTTTAGAAATAGGTGCAATAATAAAAAAAAATAACAAAACCATGAGGACGATGAACACTAGCATGTAATATTTATTACCACCATCTTCTTCTATTTTTATCCACATAGTTATTTATTACGAACAAGTGGTAGCACAGAAGCAATTTATTATTATTTTTTTAAAGAAAGTTTAAAATGTTATTAACCCAGTCCTGCTTGAAATGCCTCTGTTGATTTCAACTGGAATTTTGGGCCCAGATGTGCAGTCAGGATCCATTACTTGAGGCCTGATTCTCAGCTAGACTGCCATACCACTGGAGAATTTACACCAGCTGAGAATTTGGTCTTGGCCTCCCCAGGCTCCCTGCCCCAAAAATTATTCTAAAACCAAACAGCCTCTTTCTGCAAATCCTTACTTATACAAATAGTCTGTTACTCCCATGAGTATCCTCCCTGACGTCAACGGGAATACTCATGTGACTAAAGACTACTCCCATTTGTAAGCATTGCTGCTTTAGCACCTGATCCTACAAACTCTTATGCATATAAATAACTTTTCTGCGAGGCTGCTCCCATGTGTAAAGCTACACTCGGGTTTGGGTGTTTGAAGAATTGGGGTGTTAACTTTTTTGACATCCTAATTTGACTTTAATGGGAGTTGGACTAGGCCCCATCTGAGTTAGGAGTTAGCCCTAAAGTGGACTAATTGCTCTTGTAAGTGAAACAAAGTAAAAAGCCCAACTCAGAGGAATTACTGTATCATGCTCATAAAGTAAATAATAACAACACTTAGCACTTAACGTGTTTTATGAATTTTCATCAGTCACATGCAAAGCAGAAGTCTGGCCTAGTGGATAGAGCACTAGACAGGCACTCAGGAGACCTGCATTTTGTTCCTCTCTCTGCCAAGGTGGGATTTGGGGGCAAATCATTTTGATTCTCTGTGCCTCACTTTCCCTCATTTGTAAAATGGAGATAACAATACTGACCTCCTTTGTAAAACACTTTGAGATCTATGGATGATAAGACCTAGGTAGCAGTAGTATTATGTTTACAATGGCAGGTAAGCATCATTATGTTCACCTAACAGATGGGAAAATTGAGGCACTGAGAATCAAAGTAATATTCCCAAAATTACACCATGGCAGAGACAGGAATAGGACCCAGGTCTCCTGTTTCTCAGCCCTGTGCCTTTATCCATTGGACAAAAGATAAAATCTTTAGCCGATCATGTGTATTACATTTTGTTTCATAAGATATTTTCCAATGTCATAGTGATGCAATTAAATAACACAATGGCATATTCTACTGATGGCGTTTCTGTATTTCTAGTGATTACACGATTTAAAAAAAGAAAAAGATCATCCATGCCACCACCATTCCAAACATGCAAGGATGTTCACAGAAGAATGATGCAACACATAAGCAGAAGGACAAGCCTACTACCAATCTGGGTCTTTGCAATTAAGGATTACACCTCCATAAACGGGCACTGCAGGCGGTCTCTTTAATGTCACCCAGCTGTGCCCGCAGCACTGGTTTGAGGCTTATAGCTTACCTATGAATTTCCTTGCTTTGTGGGTTTATTATGGGGAAGGTAACAGAAGCATAGGTAGCCCTAATGCTGCTCCCATGTGATTGGGGATTGTGATACAGCACTGCATGCATACGATAGTATGTTAATCTATGGTAATCCTTATACAGATATTAAATTGAAAATAGGTACTAACCGTGTTTGCACTAATTAGAAGGGATTGCAGGGCCTACATTCCATGGAGAAAGGAGGATTCTGGTAATTAAGTTCTAGTGCCTAAATGGCAGAACCTCAGCCTTGATTAATTCATTAGGGAGCCTAGCAGAGGAGATCATAGCTGATCTGTGTAACCCTGACCAGAAGGCATCACTATGGAAAACAGATATGTGATGTAATGGGTTAATGGAGCATCTCTGGAGAGCAAAAAGAAAGGTGCTCTGAAGTAATGTTAAAATTAGGGCTGTGAAGCGATTAAAAGAATTAATCGCGTGATTAATCTCACAGTTAATAATAGAATACCATTTATTTAAATATTTTTGGATGTTTCCTACATTTTCAAATATACTGATTTCAGTTACAACACAGAGTACAAAGTGTACAGTGCTCACTTTATATTTGTTTTTTATTACAAATATTTGCACTGCAAAAAACGAAAGAAATCGTATTTGTCAATGCACCTTATACAAGTACTGTAGTGCAATCTCTTGATCATGACAGGTTTCAGAGGAGCAGCCGTGTTAGTCTGTATCTGCAAAAAGAACAGGAGGACTTGTGGCACCTTAGAGTTCGTCTCTAAGGTGCCACAGGTACTCCTTTTCTTTTTCTAATGAAAGTTGTAGAATTATGTACAAAAAATATCTGCATTAAAAAATAGAACAATGTAAAACTTTAGATCCTACAAGTCCGCTCAGTTCTACTTTTTGTTAAGCCAATTTCTAAGACAGACAAGTTTGTTTACATTTACTGGAGATGCTGCTGATAGATTCTTATTTACAATGTCACCTGAAAGTGAGAACAGGCGTTCGCATGGCACTGTTGTAGCCGGCATCACAAGATATTTACGTGCCAGATGTGCTAAAGATTCATATGTCCCTTCATGCTTCAACCACTGTTCCAGAAGACATGCGTCCATGCTGATGATGGGTTCTGCTCGATAATGATCCAAAGCAGAGCGGACCGACGCATGTTCATTTTCATCATCTGAGTCAAATGCCACCAGCAGGTTGATTTTCTTTTTTGGTGGTTCGGGTTCTGTAGTTTCCGCATCAGAGTGTTGCTCTTTAAAGACATCTGAAAGCATTCTCCACACCTTGTCCCTCTCAGATTTTGCAAGGCACTTCAGATTCTTAAGCCTTGGGTCGAGTGCTGTGTCTATTCTCAGAAATCTCACATTGGTACCTTCTTTGCATTTTGTCAAATCTGCAGTGAAAGTGTTCTTAAAACGAACATGTGCTGAGTTATCATCCGAGACTGCTATAACATGAAATATATGGCAGAATGCAGGTAAAACAGAACAGGAGACACACAGTTCTCCCCCCAGGAGTTCAGTCACAAATTTAATTAACACATTTTTTTAACAAGCATCATCAGCATGGAAGCATGTCCTCTGGAATGGTGGCCAAAGCATGAAGGGGCATATGAATGTTTAGCATATCTGGCATGTAAATACCTTGCAATGCTGGCTACAAAAGTGCCATGCGAACACCTGCTCTCACTTTCAGGTGTAAATAAGAAGCAGTCAGCAGTATCTCCCGTAAATGTCAACAAACTTGTTTGTCTTCGTAATTGGCTGAACAAAAAGTAGAACTGACTGGACTTGTAGGCTCTAAAGTTTTACTTTGTTTTGTTTTTGAGTGCAGGTATGTAACAACAAAAATCTACATTTGTAAGTTACACTTTCACAATAAAGAGATTGCACTACAGTACTTGTATGGGGAGAACTGCAAAATACTATTTCTTTTGTTTATCATTTTTACAGGGCAAATATTTGTAACAAAAAAGAATACTATACAGTGAGCACTGCACACATGGTAGTCTGTGTTGTAATAGAAATCAATGTATTTGAAAATGTAGAAAAACATCCAAACTATTTAATAAATCTCAGTTTGTATTCTATTGTTTAACAGTGCGATTCATTGTGATTATTTTTTTTAATCGCAGTTAATTTTTTGGCTAATCACGTGAGTTAACGGTGATTAATCCACAGCCCTACTTAAAATCGACGCTGGTTGAGAGCTGAGCCGTCGTCATGGGCCTGACTCTGCAACCTTTAGGCGGATCCTCAGTTGGTAAAACTGTTAGAGCTTCTCTGAAGTCCACGGAGCTAGTGCAATTTACCCCAGCTGAGGATCTGCTCTGTAGAGTAGTTCTTATTCACAGGGGATGTTCCACTGAATTTAACAGAACTACTCGCATGAATGGCACTGTGAATAAAGGCTACAGATTTACATCATATATTTTACCTAAATGCCGCTGCAAATCCATTGTGGTACAGCTCTGTGAAGCCTGACTCCCTTTAGCTTGGGGTTTCCAGCTTGTATTTTTCATTAGTATTACCAATATATTGCCCTTCTGTAGCATCTCTGACCCAAAGAGCTCATGCTTCCCAAACAGCACAGCTGTGAGCTGGGAACGGTCATAATCTCCATCTTACAAATGGGGAAACTGAGGCGCGGCACTGACATTACTTGCCCACCCATACAGTCTGTCAGTGACAGAAATAGAACCTGCAAGCCCCTTCTCTAATCAATAGACCATGCACCCTTCCCAGAGCTGGGAGCAGAACCCAGGAGTGTATCTGACTCTCCAACCCTGTTCTAACCACTAGACTACACTTCCGTAGTGAGATGACACTGGTCAGTGGCAGATCTAGACGCAGTATAGAATGGTGCTAACAGGGGACCTTGCCAGCATGCAAGGGGAATGACATGTCTGCTCCCCACCCTACGCCCTGTTGAAGCACACTTTGTTGGGACTCTGGGCAGAAGGGGTTCAGTGGAGTTCACGGCATATATAGCAATGGTGATATTCACTCCTGTGTAGCAGACCTGCCCAAAGCATGTGCTCTGTCAAGCCCCCAGAAGCCCTGTTTTGAGGACAGATCTGTCACTGGGGGAATTTCATAATTCCCACGGCTCGCCAAGGGGATTCTAGCACCAGGTCGTGCTGCTTTTGACAACACAAATTTCTGCGAGGTCCTGTCCCTGATGAATGCTATATAGTTGCTTTGGCCAGGGCAGCCCGGCTCCTTTCGCTTTGGGTTTTAATAATGTATTTTGAGGGGCACAGATTGAAAAATGCACAGCTGGATGACAAATTATTGTTTTCCTGTTGCAGTCCACACTGTAGATTATTGTAAATGAATGGACTTTGAACCTAAAGGGTAACATTTTCAAAAGCTCCCAAGTCACTTGGGAGCCCAAACCTAATTTTTATAAGTGATTTAGGCATCACGGCTGCAGGCTGGATTCTCGAAGGTATGTGGGTGACCAGACAGCAAATGTAAAAAATCCGGACGGGGTGGGGGGTAATAGGGGCCTATATAAGAGAAAGACCCCAAAATCAGGACTGTTCCTATAAAATCGGGACATCTGGTCACCCTAAGCTCACCTCAATAATTTTGAGGATCTGTGTCTTAAATTCCTTTTGAAAGTGGGACTTAGGTGCGAAGTGACTTACCTGCTTTTGAAAATTCTGCCCAGAATTTCTTTCACTGTTTATGCGGTTTGCTTATTACATTATTCTTCTTAGGGGGCGGGGCCATGTTGAGACAGGCTAGTCAGTTTCCCCTTGGGTTACACCAGGGTCCAGTCAATTCCACTTTCAAGCCCCCCCTGCAGCTGCCTGGGGTGCAAACTGCGGGGAAACATGAGCCCCGCCCCAACTGGTTTCCCAAGCAAGTAAAATAAGGAATTTCAGCAAGGAAAGGGAGCATTTTTAAATGCACAAAAGCTACAGGCCGGGGCAGGCGAGACCCTTTAAAGGATGAACCTCGCTCGACCTTTAAAAAATAGATTTAAAAAAAAAAAAAAATTACAAAGCCATTACACGTTTTATACCAAAGGCAAAACTTTACCTCGCTCCCTACCGCGGATTGCAACTGAGTCTAAAGCTCCTCCCCTTGCTCGGGGAAGGGGGTGGCTCTGGCTTGCCCAAAGCTGCAAGCGGCCGGCGGCGCCGGCGAGCTCTTTAGGCCCCCTGGAAGCTCGCTGCCTCCTGGGCACGTGCGCCCCTGGGGCTCCCCGGGCGCCGCCTGCAAACCGCGTGCCTGGAACCCCCCCCCCTTGCAAGGGGCGCGCGGCGCGGCAGCGAGACGGGGGGCGGGGGGGGGGCGATTCATTGCGGGGCGTCCCCGGGCAGAGCGGGCCGCTGCTCCAGCGGCCTGTGCCGAGGCTGGTTGCCGGAGCTGCAGTCCCGATCCCCCGGGCGAAGAGGAGGCTCGCTCTGAGCTCGCAGGTTTCCCCGCAAAAGCCGGGCAGGGGTTTTCATGCCCGCGGAGCGGCAATGGGGCGCGGGGCTGTGCTGCTGAGCGCATTTCAATCCGGGGGGGGACAGCTGCTACGCGAGCCTGAACCGAAAGCAGAGCTTTTAAATTAAAGCCTTTGCAAACAGAGATGCATTCCCCCAAAACTCGGTACTTAGTTTTCTTTCAGTACTTTGGGACTAACTATAGGTAGGTGGCGTGGTGGTGGTTTGCCCTTCCGGGGGGTGCGGTGGGGTGGGGAAAACGAATCCGGGATCTGGGCATTCTTAGCGTGGGGTGGAAGGCAGCCAGATGCCCTCATATTAGGGGATTTGTTTTCTGTGCGCAACTATAACCCCAGCCCCTGGGTGGGGTGGAGGGGGAAGTGTCCCAGTTTTTCACACTTCCTGTCTGGTCACCATAAAGAGGGGGCGGGGAGGCAAGGAAACTACACCCCAGTCTCCAAGGTAAATAATTCCTTGTATTTTTGGTAAATATTAATCCCGTTATTGAATGCATAGGAATACATCTACTGGGGATTAGAAACTGGAACGAGGGCAAATCGTTTGGGGTGGGGGAAATGTTGTCCTGGTTCCTTCCTCCCTCAAAGCCCAACTGGAGTGATCCGACAACTCATGTCTATCCTTGGAAGATAGACGAAAGAGCCAGCTCGGACAGGTGTAAATGCAAAGTAACTTCATTTGAATCCCTGGAGGTATTTTGGCCTGAGGCTCTGGTCCAGCAAGGAGCCCCGTGGGGGTTGACTTTGCACCACGAAGAACAGTTTGTAGATTGCATCAGAAGATGTGGGGCTTTTTTTACCCACAAAAGCTTATGACCAAATAAATCTGTTAGTTTTTAAGGTGTCAGTGGACTCCTTGTTGTTTTTGTGGATACAGACTAACACGGCAACCCCCCTGAAGTTTGTAAGTTGGGACTTATAGCAAAGTCACTTGGCCTCAAAGTTTTTGCGGGCCTAGCTTTGGTGGGTAGGAGTGTGACAATAAGAGGTATGCCAGCAGAAGCTCCAGTGTCGGTCAGCAGAAACCTCCTTTTTGCTGGTATGGTTGATTTTGTTTGGGGAACTGGTATACACTATAAACAAACTCTTTTGCCAGCATTAGCTACAGGCAAACCCTTTCTAGTGTAGACAAGACCTTAATGTTTATAACTTTCAGGCTGTCGTTTCTACTTTGTCTCTAATGCGAGAATCAGAATCACTCGTGTGAAGGTCAGTGACTGTTAGAATGACCCCTAGGTTTGTCCCCTGTTTACTACACTGAGTAGAGTTATTTATTGCAGGGCTCTCGGTTTTCTCAGTGCTGCACAAGGTCCCTGCCTCAAGAAGTTTCTGAGCTGAAGCTCAAGGACTGCAAATGCATGTTCGCACGTGTGAGGTTACGTTCAGTCACACTGCTCACTCGCAATAGCATCTGCGGGGTTGGGACCTTATCCTGAAAGCCTTTACCTTGTGCAAATCGTCCCCAGAACTTCAGTGGGCTTGTCGTTATCATTAATTTTGACTGATGTGCAATTGCTCCAGCTGGGGGCCTTCCAGACACTTAGCAAGGGTGGCCTGTGCACTGTGACCCTGGCTCTTGAAGGTCAGAGCAGGAGAAGGATCTCAAGGAACTGTTATGAGGGCAATTTAGGAGAAACATAAGCGGTAGGAGGGAAAAGTAGCTGAGAATGGGGTTTTGTAGAGGCTTAAAGGTGAGGACAGGTAGCTTGAACATGATATGGAAGACTAGAGGGAAAATTGGGTGAGATTCAGAGAGGGGAGTGATGTGATCAGAACATTGTGGGAGGAAGCAAGGTGACTTTGGGCAGTATTTTGTGTGGACAGGATGGGGGAGCAAGGGGGGAAAAGCAGGAAGACCAAAGAGGAGGAAATCTCAGTAGCTAAGGACGGATCCTTGATGTGGCAGTTCCTATGTAGGTGGGATGAGGGCCTGGCTAGGGAACGAGGAGAAAGGGTGGATTGTGATTTCTGCAGTCTCAAACCTTTTTGCAAAGTAAAATAAATAAATTAAAGCTTTTAAAAATGTGAAGTGCTGAATGTGACCGTTTCCCTTCGTTCTTGAACGATGCAGAGAGAACCAAGGCAGATAAGCTTGTCTTTAGACGCAGTAAAGGGGCCATTTAATTTTTGAGGGGAGAGTTTGAATGTTAGATATGCCACGTAATACATTTTGACAGCTGAGATTGCATTATTTTGCTTTTCTTTTTTTCCCCTTGAGTGAGTCTCTAACTCTCGGCGAGACCTTCTATTAGGCAGACAATGAAAGGAGACTAGAGAAGGAATAACTGAAATAAGATATGCAAATGTCCTCTGTTGTTGAAACCATAGTCATAAATTCGTGTCTGCATCTGTGGCTTAAATATTGTTCTTTGCCTATAATCAGATTAGGCCATTATTATTAATGGGACAATTACTATAGCTAGAAGCCGCAAACTCCATCCTACGTGAATTGTTAAGAAGTCTTTGTAAAACTTTGATTCCTATTCGTGTGGCCTCAATACAGTACAACACTTAACAGCCCTTGAAGTCAATGGGACATAACCATGTGCTTAATTGCTTTGCTAAATGAGGGCCTGACTAAATTAGCAGCATATAGTGGAAGGAAAACGGATATAATTTTACTTCTGTGTACAGAATTGGTGCCTGATTCGAAGCCCATTAAAGTCAATGGCAGCCTATCTAAAATAGGTGAAAGGTAGCATTTGATCCTTAGTTAAGTTTTATATAAAGAATTCGCTGGATCTCAATCACAGTCGGTCACTTGACAAAGAAGCTGACGATCCTTATTTTGCTGTAGCCCAGGTACTCAGCCTAAGTGTGATGTTCCATCCTATGTTTAGCCATCGGCTGAAGGTTGGCGTTTACTGACCATTGCTAAGAACTGTTGTCTTTCTTTTGCTCTGCAGTGGTGTCATGGAGACATTGACTGATCAGCCTGTGCTCGGCGTCCAGAATTACTTGGAGGTAGGTACTTGGGGTGGCACTGACAGAAACTGAAAAGCTAAGGTTGCATTGTGGAACTACAGATGTTATAAGGGGGAACACTTGTCCTTGTAACTGACCACTTAGAATAATAATAATACCTGGCTCCTTGTACAGCACTTTTAGTCTGTAGATCTCAAAGCTCTTTACAAAAGAGTTCAGTATTATTATCCCCTTTTTAAAGATGGGGAAACAGAAGCACAGGGGGTGAAGTGTCTTGCCCAAGGTCACCCAGCAATTCAGTGGTATTGTTAAGGATTTGATCCAGGGCAAGTTTTTCATGCCTTTTCTTTGTTTTTTGAGGGGATGTGGGGGCCAGTCCTGCAAGCTGCTCTGCGTGGACAGGCACTTATCTAAAGGCAGTATTGTGCTGGTTTCCCTTGAGATTTGATGTTAAACTGGTGTCCATGTAGCGCTGGATTAGCTAAACCAGTTTAACCAAATGGGTGAAAGTTTGTGTGTAGACAAAACCTGGCTTACTACAGGACCTTGTGGCAGTCATCCAGCTTTTTCTGTGCCCAGTTTTCCCGTCTGATGAAAGAGGTATTGAAACACTTTCCTCCCAGGGGCATGAGAGTTTTACTGGGAGGATGTTGGTAAAACATTCTCAGATCCTTGTATGGATGCAAAGCATTATTTCCAAAGCCTGCAAATGCATTTGTTAAACTGGCGCCACATGCCAGAAGTTTTGCTGTGTTCCAAAGCGGTGCATTGAATAGCTTTTTGCTATTAACAAAAACTCAGTTATTACCATGGTACATTAAAATTAATGATTTGTGCTTAATTTGAGTGTAGACACCCGTAAGAATGGTGCACTTCGCCTGTTGTCCCAGAGATGCAATCATGAATGACTGGTTTAATCTTAATGTGTGTTCCTCATGGTCATTATTGTCTCAAAGGGGGCAGCACTGTCACTCAGCCGTTAGTTTTCTGTAATTTCTGTTGGGAACATCTGGTTCTTAGATGACTTGTCTAATGTGCAGGAATTTTGTCTGATGTAGAAGAATTTTGCTAATCACCCTTATGTTGTTGAAGTGCATTCCTCTCCAGAGGGTCATATGACTGTCCTATCTAAGCAAAGCCATCAGAAATGTTTAATTAGCAGTGGATTCTTACCTCTCTCCTCCCACTAATTGACAGGTAGCGACAATCTCTCAGTTTCTACACAAGCAAAACCAAATGGCTTCAAATTGTAGAGACTTGGTACTGAGTTGGATTCTTCCTGGTAGATCTATTAAAAGCGATCCTGTGTGTCTGCCTGTGTACTTACATAGCTCCCCTCACTGTACCTCACAAACGTTGGTAATTTATCCCTGCAAAACACCTGTGCCGAAGTGGTGTTTTCCCCACTTTACAGATGGGAAGCTGAGGCCCAGAGAAATTAAGGAACGAATCCTCAAAGGTATTTAAGTACCTAACCTTCATGGATTTCAATGGGAGTTAGGTTCCTAAACACCTGATAATCTGGGTTTATGAGACTTGCCCACGGTCACACAGGGAGTCTGTTGCAGAGGATAGAATTGAATTTCGAGTCCCTGAGTCTCGATACAGGGCCTTAACCACAAGACAGTCTTCTTCTCTGCCTGGTCAAACTGGAACCAAAAGCTGGGCTTGTAAGAACAACTTTTCATAAAACTTAAGACCAGTAGAAATGGTTCTGAAAATTCCAGTGGAAACAGTTTTTGTTTTTTAAGCTAAACATTCCCCTGCAGAACTGCAATCCAAACATGACAGCATTGTGTTAGTGTGTGACACCCAAAGGTGAAATTGACTAGTAACTGTAAACAAAGGTGAGACAAGGAGGGAGAGGTAATATCTCTTACTGGCCCAACTTCTGTGGGTGAAAGAGAGAAGCTTTCAAGCTTACATAGAGTTTTTTGCTGTGTAAATGCAAAAGCTTCTCTCTCGCATCAACAGATGTTAGTCTAATAAAAGATTTTACCTCACTCACCTGGTCTTTCTAATATCCTAGGATTAATACAGCTACAGCAACGCTGCATGTAAATAAAAGTGAAATTGACTGGTTCGTTTTCATTGTCAAGATGACAAGAAATGCAAAAATGTAAGAAGGAAATTTGCCGTTAACATTTCTCTCCAGTTTTAATGCTCTGATATAACTATAAACACACATAAAGAAACCTTGCGGGGGTTTTAAATGATTTCTAATCTGAAAGCATCCCTTTTAATACACTGCATATGGGTTTGATCGTACAAACACCGTGAGTAGCGCCTGAGTTGTTCCATTAATTTCCAGGAGACCTCCCAAGGTGGTCAGGACTTCTCTCTGTATCAGTTGTTAACAGGATTGGGCCCTAACTGTGCAGTAGCAGTGAAAAAAGACCCATTCTTATGTCAGCCAGTAGAAAGTGGGTCACTAGTACAGGTTACAGAATGAATGCTCTGCACATCTAGGCATTTTTGTAATGTAATGCTAAGTTAATTACAATTCTGTATTGAGCGGCACATCTCTGAACACTGCTGGTGATTCCCATGTCCCCACGAGTGGCTGTAATTAAAAGGAGACTCTGCTGTCTTAATTTACTTCTTGCAGTCGGGATAAGTTATAAGCTAAAGTGAAACACATGCCTGTTTATGTAAGAGATGAGATTTGAGCTGTCAGAGAGGTTACAGTCCAGCCACCTTGTGCTGCAGTGGACTGTGCTTGCTATCCAGAATGAGACTCTCGCACGACTGTTTCTAGTCACTTCTGAAGCAACAGAAATGATGTATGGTTCTCATAAGCTTTACTTCTGGAAAGATTATCCCCTGGCATGTTTCTGGGCTGGGTTTATGCTTGCCAGGAGCAGAGATTAAACCATACATTTTATTCTAGCACATCTAGGTTCTATATGATGTCTCCCCTCACATTAGGATCTGAGCATAGTATTCTTAGAGCAGCATGTTTTCTTATCATCCCTATGGGTTTTAAGGACGGTGTGCTTGTCTCTGGGATAGTCTTAGCTCTTACCCACTCCTCCGAAGAGGAAAAGCAGGGCATGTTTGGGAGGTGTGTGCAGGATAGGGCTGTGTGCAGTTCAATAGATGGTGCGAACCCTTAGCACTGCATCGGTGCCCCAACATGGTGTCAGGTGGTGATGCACTTTTGGAGGTGCTGTCCTTTTAAGACGAGATGGTAAACGTTTATGGTCGCTGAAAAGAATGACTTGTGGCCATTCAAAGATCACTCTTCCCATTTTGCATGGGTAGAATTGTGGACCTTGACGTCAGAGTTAAATTCAAGCCAGGTTAAGCAATGCCTACCTAAAAAAAAAAAAGACTCTTGGAGCTTCAGCTACCATGCAGTATTCTTTGCTTCCCGGCCAAACTGTTGTGCTGTGTTTCTATGTGCTCCTAAACAACTGCCGTTTTTCAGAGTGGTCAGAGGCACCTGCATGTCAGTGATGGGTCAGATTACTCCTGGGGGAATTATGCACCACTGTGCATGTGCAGAATTTATGTTCCCTGCAGATTTCTTTGCTTCCCCACAGAAAAATGACTTTCTGATGGGGAAGCAAAGGGAAGCCACAAGAGTGGTCATGCGACCTTCCCCAGCAGTATGTTTCGGGTGCCCGCGGCAGCTGGCAGAGAGGGAAATCGCTGTAGGGCAGGGGGAGGGACTGGGGAAGACCCGGCTGGTGCCAGGCTCAGCTGATAGTCCTGGCTGGGCTGGGGAGGGCAGGACTTCCTCTTCCCCTGCCTGGCATCCGGGGCTGGGTTGCAAACTCCTCCTCCTCTCCCTCGCTTCCTGTACCCACTGCTCCTCACCTGCAGAGGGAGGGATCACTGCGCAGGGAGCTTCTCGCCCGACCACCCTGCATCCAGACCCCCTCATACCCAGACCCTCCCGCTGAGCCTCACACCTGCCGCACCCAGAACCCCCCTGAGGAGCCCCACTCCCCTGCACTTGGACCACCCCGATGAGCCCCAACCGGCTGCACCTGGATCGCCACCCCACTGAGCCCCACTCCCCCAGCATCTGTCCCCCCCATGGGACCCCCCAGACCCACTGCCGAGCTCTATCCCCCCCACACTCAGACCTCCCCCATTGAGCCCCCCGCACCCAGACCCCCCAACAAGCCCCTGTGCATCCAGAACCCCAACTCACCTGGATCCCTCACTGAGCCACCCACACTCAGACGGCCCCACACAGAACCCTCTCAATCCACATCTGGATCCTCCTACACTAAGCCCCTCCACACTTGGATCCTGCCGGGCTGAGCCCGCGCACACCTGGATGTATCTGGCACTGAGGGGCAGGGCACTGGGGTGTTTCTGGGGCAGGCCCAGCCCTTGCGCTGTGTCAGGGTTGGGTGCAGCCTCATGGCTGAGTCTGTCCCCAGGGGGGAGCTGTGCAGTGATCTCCCACTTCTGTGCAACCAGTGGCCTGTGCTCTCCAGTGCCATGCTGGAGCCTCCACGTTTATTTGACCGATAAATTTTGCATAATTTTAAAATATTGTGCACAGAATTTTTAATTTTTTGGCACAGAATGCCCTCAGAAGTAGTCAGATGGTTCCAGCATATAGACAAATCGAAGGTGCTTTGGGCTAGATAGCTCAACGGACTGTTTGAGGCACGTGTTCTGAATTTGGTGGCAGTGTGGGGTTTTTTTGGAACTGGTTGACTTTTTAAAAAATTTGGTGCAATTACAAAATTTAAAAAAAACTGCAGAAAAGGTTGAAATTTTTGCAAAAAAATAGTTTTTTGTTCAACTAACTTTAGTGCTGGTCAACTTATTAAAAATGTTGAAATTAGGATGAAGTTTGTAGTTTCACAAAGAACTGGACAAAAGCTGTTTTGGGGGAAAATGTTGCTTACTCTTCTCTCCTCCCTGCTCCCCTTTCCGCCACTCCCTGGTTTTTGTCCGTTTCCCCCCCCCCGCCCCTCTCTATTTATTGTTGTTAGAGCAGCGGGTTCCCTTGTTTTACAGAGAGTTCCAGGCATAAGGAGCAGTAGAAAGGGTGTGAAATTGAGAGGACAGAGGGAGCAAAAGGGCATTGTGGGTGGTTGTTTGGGAGGAGATCTGACCATAAAAATTGAATCTGAAGGTAATGCCACACACAACAGCTCAGGCTGGAGATCTCTTATGTAATATACAACCTGTATGCCCATATGATCTTGTTATTACTCAGCACTGGAATTGATTACTTATCATGAGCCCAGCAGCAAGCAGGTGCTGCTTTATCCTCTCTAGCCTCGGGACACACACCATTTGAAGGTCACATATTTGCCCACCAACCTCTCCTCGATACCCCCTGCGGCTGTGCGATTGAACATCTCATAGCAGCAGGCCAAGGTCCATAGACTCGGAGCGGGGTATTCTGTGGAGAGCAGTGAGGAGTTCACCTACCTCGACTGTAAGCAGGGTTCAAATGGTTGCAGCAAACTGGATGTTCTTTGGCGAACATGAACCCGGCATGAAGTGCGCGTCTTCCTTATAGATGCTAAACCATCTTTGTGCTGAGACAAAGTTCAGGATCTATCAAACCTGCATACTACCTGCATTGCTAGATGGGTCACAAATCCGGACACTCCTCAGGCAGACTTGGAGCGCTGAGGGGTATTCCATATACGCTGAGTATAAAGTGGTTTGTGTGCAACGATCTGGCCTTCCTTTGGTCGTTCATCATGCCCAAAAGCGGCGTAGCGAACTTTTCAGCCAGGTTGTTGCAATGGACAAAAACAACCCAGCACACTGCTCTCAAACTTCCATCAATGTGCAAAGGGGTGCATGCCCTAATCGTACCTGGGCCTTCTGGAGGGCTGCCCCAGAGAATCATGGATTTATAGGATTGAGCCAGATCTAGGAACTTGATTGCACCATGCCCGGTGTGATGCCATCACTCGCGGTCACTCTGACTGGTGCAATGTTCCTTAGAAGACTATGCGTCTGTGTATTTGCCATGCTTGTTTTTCATGGTCTGTGTTGGCATTCATTCGGCACTCACTGCTGTGGTAGCCGAGGGCTATCTGCAATTCTGGTGGTGGGAGTTAGCGCCGTCTGATGGCGGGGGCACTGGTCTGGGAATTGGGAGACTCAGGTTTTATACTCCGCTTTGCCACCCACCTGCTGCACGACCTTGAGCAAGTCACCTAATCTTAGCGCCTTGGGTAGTAAAATGAGGATAATGATTTCTCACATCCTTTGGCCAAGAGCTCTGAGATTTATGGAGGGAAAGTCCTGCCTAGCGGCTAAGAATCATAACTCTAATTGGGGATCTCGGCAACATTTATTCATATTGCTCATTGATTTATAAAGCACCATCTCCAGAGACTGTATCTGGAATGCTGCGTAAATGTTACATGGCGCTTGAAAGATAGAGAGTCCAGAAGGCTGTGTATCCCATTTACCCATCCTCGGCACAGTATAGCACTGTTTTCCCTCCCTGTCCCATGCTTGGGGCTTTGGATGAGCTCAGCAGTTGTTTTGCAACATTTGAGCGAGCAGCTTTTTGTTTTAACAAGCAAATGGGTAGAATGGGCAATTAAAAAAAAAAAAAAGAGGGGGGAGAAAAAGTTAGATCAACATATTTGTTATTGTCATTTCATGGCATCGGCATTTTGATCTCCTCAGCTGCACACTGGCCAATTCGTGGATATGCTCGTTCCTTTCATGTGGTTGGATTGATGTCGGGCACTGCTGAGTCGGGTTGCATTTATGAGAACCACATGGGATGTCTTAAAGGAACATTAATGGAAAACTTCTGGAGTCTGTAGGAATTTGTCCCCTTTGCTTCACCTTCTTGCAACCTTGAACTCCGAAAGACTTGTTCTTCTTCGAGCGATTGCACATGTCTGTTCCACTGTAGGTGTTGGTGTGTTCCAATACACAGTTATCGGAGAGTTTTTACCCTTAGCAGCACTGGTCAGGGCGGCCCGAGTGCCCTTTTCTGTCTCGTGCACATGGTGCAGGCATAAAGGGCTGAGCCACCCCAGGTCTCCTTCAGTCCTTCTGCCTGTGATGGTTGTTGGCGCTCCCTGTCCTTGCTTCTGCAAGGCTTTTGTCAATACCTGTATCTAGTACCCGGGTATTGTGAGTGTCCTTTTAGTAGCTAGCTAGTTTGTTAAGGGAAAAAACTTGTTTTGTGTGGTTCTGGCACCCAGCTTGGGACTGGTACCGGAGATGTGCTGCGCTCTCCGGGTTTCGAGGCCGGCCGCTTCTCGAGAAGAAGCTTCATACTCATTGGACTCTGAAGTGGGTTCCTATGTACCCCAACCCCTATGGACAAAAATAACCCAGCACACTGTGCTCTCGAACTTCCATCAACATGCCCTGATCCTACCTGGGCCTTCTGGAGGGCTGCCCAGAGAGTCATGGATTTGTAGGATTGAGCCAGATCTGGGAACTTGACTGCACCATGCCTGGTGTGATGCCATCACTCGTGGTCACTCTGACAGACTGGTGCAATGTTCCTTGGAAGACGATGCATCTGTGTATTTGCCATGCTTGTTTTTGATGGTCTTCTCCGGCACTGATGGGTACGGCGCCGCTTAGCTCTCGAGAAGAAGCTTCATACTCCTTGAACTCTGAAGTGGGTTCCTATGTACTCCAACCCCATCAGGAGAGAGAGGTCACCTGCCCGCCCTGGATTCCACCCCAGCAGGAAGCCTACAAGAGGGACCTCTGGGCTAGGCATAGCTGGGTCCAGGGCTGTACCCGTGGCCCTTTTGGAACCTTGGGGTCATCTCCCCTCCCCCACCCAGCCAAGGCAAGAGCATCCCTGCAGCCATCTCAGCTGGCTCCATCTGCCGGGCATCAGGAGACTTGTCACCACAAGCACCGTAGTGGTGATACCAAGCAGAGTAGGGTTTCCTTTCATGAGCAGCTGCAAGAGGAGAAGGAACTAGACCAGCCCCTGGTTCCGCTGGCATCTTCTTCCTCGTCTCCAGAGGAGGAAATTGTGTCAGATCCTATTTCTCCACCTCGGGATGATTCTAAGACTCATCTGGAGCTTTTGCGGAGGATGGCTATAGCTCTTGATAGACCTGGGGGAGGTCTGGGAAAAATCTCACAAGCTGGGGGACAATCGAACATCTGCGGCTCCAGCTAAAATAGCCCCATGCATTGGGAGAGCTATCTTAGAGCCTACATTGTGCACGTAGGCGCTTTTAGGTTGCCAAACTGTGCCTTAGACTCCTTCGGGGCTGGATGGTGGAGAAGTGCTCTTCTAGAGAGCACCACATAGACATGTTAATGTAAACTGCCCTCTCCTGGATGGAATCAGAATTGCTCAACTGTGTGCCATAGATCCTGTACTGCTAACTGAGATTCTCCTTCAGCTCAAGTAGCTGGGGACTGGTCCTTTGGAGCAGGAGGTTTTGATTCTATCCCCACTGTCACCATGAAGTTCACAAGTGGTCATGGCATGCACCATAGTGACAATCCTGTACCCACAGATTTGTTAGTGTTCAGAGACCACCTGCATGAAACAGAGAGAAATATCAATTTTGCAGACTAAGCATACAGAGATAGATGATTATTTAATATGTTTGGCTTTTTTCCCCCCAGGAGATTAAAACTTTCTTTCTTGGTGAATATTTATTTAGCCTGCAACCCTTAAAAACTCACATCATTTCTAGGGATGGGTGCAAACCAAGAACCCAGATCTAAGCATCCCCCCGACTTCTCTAGAGTTTGGATCTAGATCTGAACACTGTGGCTTGGCCATGTCTCTTGTTGTTTCTTTATTAATATTGGCAAGATATATAGGACCTGATGCTGTAGCCCTTACACACAGGTAACCCCACTATAAGTGCAGTTTAGAGGGACAAACCTCCAGTGTCGAGCCTGAGCCTTTTAATCCCCCATACCCAAATGAGTAGCTGTTACTCATGCAAGTGGGCACCTGGACTTCAGTGGGATTACTTGCATAAGGAAGCACTGTTAGGATTTGCAGGATCAAGCCCATTTAGCGTTGCAGCTAGTAAACTGCACCCAGTTTGATCGCCTCTAAAATGCAATAAATGCAAATCCAATTTATACACCCCCAAGAAAACAGAGCCCCAAGCCCTGAGCTGTTGTTCGTTGCTTCTTCGTTGTATTTTTCTCCCTGGACTTACGTGCACTGTGGTGCTTGCTGTTTGGTTTGAATCGTCTCCCGAGTGTGCTGTTTCCCATCGTGCTGATGAACACTGCCCAGAACAAATCTTTTTGCACAAAGCTCTGCTTTGGCCAACAGCTTTGTGCTATATCCAGATACTATTTTCCATGCAAGGGGGGGGCGGGGAACAGAGCAGCCCAGGACCGCGTGAGGCTGTTTCAGAACAAACTCCAAAGAAAAGAAGGTAGACCCAGGAATGAGTCCTCTGTTGTCCCTGTTTGCGTTGGATTGCTCTTCCAGCGATGTGGGTGACGGGCTTTTAGACCCATTCTTCCAGGCCTAGTGAATGTCTCTACTGTATTCTCCTTGTTGCCACAAGAACTTGCATCTATCACACTAAGTACTGGGCCAGATCCTCAGCTGGTGTGAATCGGTGTCGCATTGTCTAAGTCTATGAGGCTGCTAATAGATACCAGAAGAGGATCAGGCCCCCTAATTTTAAAATGTACCCTGATACTTCAGGAGGCGGCCGTGAGCCAATGCAGCACATACTGCCTATATTGGGTCTCTGCACATTTGGTGCTGTATGGATGAAATTCGCTTCCGCATGCAGTTTGCCCTTGTACTTCTCTTTTGACCTTTTAAAACCCATTTGAAAGCATCCATTTCCCGTCTCTCTAACCCGGCACAGTCAGAGAGGAAGCATTGTCCAGTGGTTAGAGCACAGAGCAAGATTCAGGAAGCTCAGATTCTACTCAGGGTGCTGCCATTCATTCTCTGTCTGGCTTTGGGCAGGTCACTTCACCGTCAGCGTGTTCCCCAGGGGATGAATGCTATTCTCCGATCTCACATGGATGTCATTAGTTTGCAAAGCGCTGAAGGGGCCTGCAGGGTAGGTGCTCAGTGTTGTTTTTGCAGGGCTTGCCCCAGTGTAACATCACTGGAATCAGGAGAGTTGCACCGTCGTAGCTGATAGAATTTGACCCTGCAGCCAGAGTTTCTGCTGTCTCTGTGATGTTCAGTACATACAGCATCACAGTTAGGCACGTATCGTGGTTAGGTGACTTCTGATGTCAGGGTTAGAGGTGAGACCTCATGTAACAAGCTTACCGTGGAGTTTTTCTAACTACTTTCCCTAGCTCACCGGTTCTCAAACTTATTGAGTGGGCCCCCTTCTTTGTGTCTGTAGCCAGTTAGCCCCTCCCATCTCCAGCCCAAGCCCCAACTTTAAAGCCATGTCCTGCTAGCCCGAGTCTCTGAAGACAGGCTGGGAGCGCTTGCTTCCCTGGGCTGTGTAGAGACACCCTCACAGTCTGTTTTAACCTTTAAAGGGCAATTGGACCGGGGTCAGAGAGCTGAAAATCAGGTCTTTCTATAGGATGCAGCACTGCAGGTGATGTCTCTCTGTCTCCTCTTCTGCACACAGAGATTTCCCTGGTTCTGCAAGACTCTGTCCTTCTTCTCTGGATCCTGCTGAACCTAGCAGGGATTCCTGTTTCCTGTCCCTTCAGGATATAATTCTGGCACTTAAGAGCAGACATTTTCATGCTGTTCTAAATGTGGAAGCGCTTAGCAAATGACCTGTCAGAAGAACAGCCCAGCTACCTGCAAGTGGTTCTTTTCATGCATCACAGCGTAGGCAGGAATTCAGGGTAAAGTGAAATCCTTGGATGTGTATCCCAGCTCAAGGAATACTGTTGGCTGGAGAGAACGCACACCAGAAAGTAAAGTCAAATAGAAAATTGACTGGATTTAGGTAAATGAGGCACCTCTGGCCTGTGCCAAGCCATCAAATGGCAGAGCACTCAGAAATGAACATCAGCTAAGGTGAGGATGCTTGGATGCAGTATGGGCTAAGAACCAGCCCCTGGGGACTACTAAGGCCTGATCCTCCTCTTACTTACACTGGAGTGATCAGGAGTAAGTCCATGCAAGTCAGCAAAGTTACCCTGGTGTGAAAACAGCACAACTGATGGGAGACTCCTCAATCCTAGACTCCAGTCCCAGCTGTACCAGCCACTTGCTGGGTGACCTTGGGCAAGTTGCTTAATCCTTCTTCCTCAGTTTCCTCATTTGGATCTCTGAGATCATACCCAGGGGAGATATTTGGGAGGCTTAATTAATATCAGTAATGCCGGGGTGAGTTCCTCTGAAAAGCACTGGGCGGGTCCAAAGTGTTTTTATTTTATTATCAGGCTTTTACCTGAAATTACTAAAGAGTAAATAATGCATCTTTTCATAATTCAGTGCAGGTGATATTAGCAGATTAGCGTTGTGGAAATCAGGGGGAAACAAACCACCAGCTGCATATAGGCTCAAAGGACATCTGGATGGTCCAATTATGGCACACACTCATAAGTGAAGGGGTCATTTGTGAGTTGCTCACAACTGGGGTCAGCAGTTCAGCAATGCTCCGCATTGGGGAGATTAATTAGGACGTGCTTTTCACTGAGCTATTAAAAAAGGAATCTGGTGCAGGAGTCACTTGTAATATCTATTAAAGACCATGTGGCCGCTCGGCTGGAGGGAAAATAGCTTTTAATAGCTCTGGTTTTGTTGTTGGTTATTCCTTGAATGTTCAGCACATAGATCCTTCAGTTTCCTCTCCAGAGAGTTCTGCATGAGAAGTATGCCTGCTGGATGGAGGCAGCTGTGAAAATAGCTTTTCTTTGTCCCCGTCGTCCAGTTCTGTGTCTCTGTGGGTTCATTGTTCCCCACGTGCCAGTCAGCCAGCCCTGCTTGGATCCTACAGTCCACTCTTCTTTTCCAGTCTATTCTATTCTCCAAAAAGAGAGCGCTCCTCCCAGGCCGAGGGGTGAGATCCAAACCTCAGCGCCTGGTTCTCACTGCAGTGCCATTCAGACACTAGTTTGAAAGGGGCTGGAGAAGGGATGGGCTGGGCGTGGGGATCCCCCTGAGCCCAAGCAGATGCAAATCCGTACCAAGCCAAGCAGGGTGTTTCCCATGCTCTAGCCCGGCTCCCCAAGTGTGGATACGCTGCGCTTCTCGTATGCCTGACGAAATCTGCTAAACCCAAACACATCTTCCTGCAAGTTTGCTCTCTAAATGCAGCTTCAGCTTTACCATAAGTCGCTGGGCCACATGTCAAGGTCTGCTAAAGAAAACTGTTTAATTTCTGTCTGCTCCTCTCTGCTAAAGGGTAATAAATAAAGATTTTCACTGTTAATTGTAACCATATGTGAGCGCCAAAGAGAAGGACTAGGAAGAGAAAAAGCCTCGGGTGGGGTGTGTTCTGGTTCCCAGGCCTTCCCCCTGTAGCTCAGTTACATGTTTGCACTCCTCCCCATGCTTCATCACCGGTATGTTTCTAAGAGTCCAGAATCCTCTGTGCTAAAATAGCAGGAGCCTGGAAGGCATTTCCGAGTGAGCGGCTAAAACTTTATTGACTCTCGGTACCAAATTGAAATCTAATAAAGATCACTGCTTGGCCTCCTCAAGAGGGAGGGGAGTGAGAGCCAATTGCTAGCCATTAATCTGGTTTTCTCCTTTATTTCTTTTTCAGCCCATCTTTCTGATCTCTCTCCCTCCCCCTCCATCCATGTCTCCCCTCCCTCCCCCCCCCCCCCCAGCTAACTGCCTTAGTCTCTCTCTAAGGGCCTGTGAACATGAGGCTGAAAGGTGTATTTGCACAACGAGATAGCGAACGTGTTTTGAAAACTCAAGCATATATGGGACAAGTTGTGTTTTAAAATGTGTAAAGTCAGTCCTGGTGAACCCTAGGCTCCTACTCACTAACGTGTTAAAATAAAACCTGCCCTGTCTTCACTAGGGTTTTTAAGAAAACGTAATTCATCCTAGTGTGCATGCAAACACACACACACACATGCCTAATTAGCTGTAATAGAGTCTCTTAATTAGAGGACACCACATTAATGACTCATTTAGCAGAGTTTTTCTTTACTTTCCTAGCAGGGGGGCTGTGATATCGCACCTGTTTGTTTTTTTCCAGCCCTTTGTTATGGGGCAAAGGAGGAAAGCGAGGGAGGGGAACCCAGCTGTTGGGGAGGGGAGTGGAGGGGAATGGGAACTGAAATCCCTTTCAAAAGGTGTTTAATTCACTCTGGAAGCTGTGCCATGGTGCAGAACCTTGCAGATATTAAATTACTTCCACCACCCTTGGTTTAAAAATGCTGATTTTTAGTAGTATTGGGTGTAATTTTTAACTGTCCATCCTCTGCCTCCTCAAAAAAATCTCACTTCACAGCTGCAGTGTGATTCAAGGGCAGAATGGTGGCTCTAGTAAAATACAATCCTCTCTCTATAAATAATATATTGCCCACAGTCGTATTAATTTTAGTCTTGCTGGGACTAACGTCCCAGTAGCGTTAGCAGGACATCGCATCAATGCTAAGATGACTCTCACTAGGAAAGAAAGGCAGAATATTTAAACAGGAGCAGCCCAGTTCTGTGTTATAGTCACATGTGTAACCAGTGAAGAGAAGGGTGTGACTTGAGTCCGTATGGTTTATCCCGTCACTAGTATCCCTGCGTATATGTCCTTGCATCAGCTCCAACGCTACACGTGCGTATTAATGGGGAAGTGCCTGGATCCTTGGGTATTTATTCCTGAGACTAATGAAATGCAAGAGCTAGGTGCTGTGTTACTGTTAGTCTGATCTGCTGGCCCCTCCTCTGATCTTAATGACTGATGGAAGCCTATTGCTCCCTTTATGGGTGGGAGGAATCTTTGGCTTGAGATATTTTATTCAGCTAGTGTCTGCACTGGAAATGAAAGGGTGAACCCTGCACCTGCTAAAGTCTGGTGGCAAACTACAGTGGTGCTGGATCCATCTCTCGGTGCTGCTGATGTCTCTTGAGTGAATTGCTTCCATAATCTTTTAGGGGTGTGTCAGGCTAAGGTCAATAGCATTGTAAGGAGGCCTAGGGCAACCAGTGGTTTTCACCCTCTGGTCTGCAGACCCCTGAGGGTCCGCAAACTATGCCTAAGATTTCCAAAGGGGTCAGCACCTCCATTTGAAATATTTGAGGGGTCCACAAATGAGAAAAAGGCTGTAAATGCAGTTACTCGCCCATCACAGGATAAGCTGCTGGGTTGCATTTAAACGCTGGGCGCGTCGACTGGCTGTCATGGCTTGGCTGTGACTTACAGATGGAGACAAGACAACGTTTTGCATTTTAAGGGTTGCTGAGAAGGGGGAGGAATGGATTTGCCTACCTGACCTGCCACTCTGCTAAATGCCATCTCTGCTCAGCCAATCACACGCTGTATGGCACGGTGAGAAGAGCCAGGGCTAGGGAAAATCTGGGACAGCCATATCTTGGTGGAAGATTGGATTTAGAATCTGGGTCACCCTAAAGGGGAAGTCACCTTAGAATCATTGAATATCAGGGTTGGAAGAGACCTCAGGAGGTCATCTAGTCCAACCCCCTGCTCAAAGCAGGACCAAACTTTACAAAACAACCAGCCAACCTACTCTTCTATTTTCTATTCTGTCTAGGTTTTTATACCATCCTCGTCACCACAGTGTCTGGGCACCTTCCAGTTGTGTATTAAGCATTGTGACTAACATCTGTTGTATGTGATACCTTCTTCCCTGATGACAATTGTATGAAAAGCAACGACCTGCATCTACAGCGGTGACTAGGGATTTTGAGTGTCTCCATCTTTGGGTGTCCAGCCTAAGATGTCTTTTAAAGGAGCCTGATTCTCAGAGGGTAAACACTCCGCACTGTCTGAAAATCAGACCCCTTTATCGTGTCTCAAACTGGGCCCCAAAATCACCCCGTCATGTTTGAAAATGGGGTATTTTGTTGTTGTTGGCCTCAAAGAAACGAAAGCACCCACTGGTCTGCTTTCTGCAAGGGGCTGAGGCCTCTGAATTGGACTCCTGTTGATTGTCCTTGGAAGCTGATGGACCCCAGCCCCTTGCAGAATGGATCCCTTGATGAGAACTGGGAAAACATTATTAAATATTTGCCAGTGACAGAGCTGTCTGGTTTTGTTTCCTGCTCAAACGATCAGAGGCCAGTACTTAGCATGAGTTATGGTGAATGTGTTGGGGGCTTGGAGTGAGGAGTTCTCTTTCCTCTGGTGTGTTACTATAAAAAAGAAGCTTCAAAGGGAGAAGCAGGTGAACTGATGCAGGAAGTTTCATTTGCTGTACGTGCTCACATTAAATATGTACGATTTGATGTTCTACCAGAGCAAAGGTCAGATCAGTGGGACCAGGCCACAGCGTTGTGTTCTAATGCCTCCTTGCGAATCCCTTGCTCACTGTCCCTTCTCTTGGATTGCAGCGGGCGGCACAGAATCTCAGACCCGTCACTCCCATCAAGTTCTACGTCTCCAGCCGAACGGACACCGGCGTCCATGCCCTCTGCAACTCCGCTCACCTAGACATCCAGAGAGCCGCCGGGAAGCCGCCTCTCCCTGAGAGCGTTATTGTCTCCGCCCTCAATTACTACTTGAAACCCGAACCAATCCGGTGAGTGGGGTGGAGGGACAAATCTCTCTCTGCGATTGCTGGCGAAGGTGCGATGAACTCCCCCGCATTTATCCACGGAATGGGTCTGACTCTTACACATCTCTGCAAGCTCTCCATCCGCGTCCACACATACAGTTTCCCCTGTCCCACCAGTGTGGTTCAGCAGTCAGGCAATCTCATCGTATCACAGTAATGGCACTTGGTGGAGAACCCTATAAGGGTTGAAATGAGGGAGATCCTGGGGGGATCCAGCTCCTGTAACAGCTACATTCAGGGCATGGTGAACCAGTGATGATGGTATGCCTGTAACTTCATATCCTTGATAGACAATCAAGGGGTTGTTCTACAGAAAGCTGCAGATTGCTCAGGTAGTCGAATTTAGCTCTTCATAAAAGCATTTCTTTGCCCGTATAACCAGCTTTAAATAAGATTGCTTCCAACAACACAAAGACCTCTGAGCAAATAAACAGGATTTTCAGTTGCTCGCTAGCACCAGCCAGGCCCTCTCCACTCCAGTGAGGTCAGCCCCATCCCTTCTCAATACGATCTCTTCTGCCACTTGACCTGGTTCAGAGAAGTTAAGTCAAAATTCCCAGTTTATTATTTTTGTAATAAAATACGATGCTCTGCTCAGTGATGCAGCTACACAATCCTTATGAGCTGATACCAGATTGGTGATAACTAGACCAAGGAGCATGTAACTGCAGAGTTGAGCACGATATAAGGATCTACATAGACTAGACTAGAATGTCTGATGTTTTGTCTCCTTTCCCTCACCCCTCTGCAGTTATTACTAGTTCTCATCGAATCACAAAATCAGCTTATTTTGGACAAAACCCAGGTCTAAACACCTGCTCCCACAGACCTGGCTGCTGGGAAAAATATGATAATTAAACCAAAAGCTTTTGTAGGGAAGTTGCATTTGTTATATAAGCAATTTGTAAGGTATATTGTATGTTAATTTTCTGTTTTTCCAACGGGATGGGTGAACTTAATGTTCATCTGTTTCCTTCCTAAACTGTTGTGTGCTGTTACTGTGAACTGTTAATAGTGCTATATTCCTCCTCCGAGGTGGGTGCATTTCAGTGATTAGTGAGTGAACGCTAAGCGTGATGTTTACTTCCGTCTTTTTTTATTGTTTTGAATGCTTTGTGGAAAACAACCAAAAAACCTCTCCCAAATTGTGGCACCAACATGCTGTTTGCAGATCATCACTTTGCTTGTGTGCTTTAGCTCTCTACCATACCCACTATCTGTCTTGTCTGTTTCGATTGTAAACTTTTTGAGGGCCGGGATGATCTCTTTGTTAGTACAGCACCTAGCACCATGAGGTCCCCGTCTCGCCTGGTCCCTAAGCGCTTTCATAAATAATAATCTACGTAAGTGCTTTACAATCCAAATTGGCATTAAGGAAAGCAGGTAGTTGGGTCAGTGCCTGAGACCTGGATGATAGATCCTTGATGTAAGATGCCCATTCATGGTGCTTACAAGGAGCATGGCCTGCACCATCACGTGTCGCCACAACCCGCCTGCTGTCTGGTGGCGTGAAATTAAACAAAGGGACGCTTATGGAGGCGAATACTCTCCTGTCACAGAGCCAACGGGCTCGGGACAAAAAACAAATCCCCAACGCACTCTGTGAAAGGATTGTTGTTAAGCATAGCAACATTATTGTAAAGTGTCCCTCCCCGTCCCAGCGCCCCTGTTTGCTTTAAATCCTAATCTCCTCTTTGTATAGCAGGGCCCAACCCAAATGCTGACACAGCAAGGCCTGGGATTTGGGGGCTGACATCACAGTTGCATCTGATCTCGGCATTGCAGGGTAGAGAATCCAGTTGTCTGACATTGGGGGACTGCGCCAACCCTGGCTGTAAATTGTCAGCTCTGAGATATTTTTGCATGGGTGGTCGTGGATTTCTTTTGTTTTTTTTTAATGCCACTTTTTCTCCCCTCCGTGTTGCCTGTCCGGTTTGGGAGAATCCCCAAATCAGCGTATGAAATACCATGTAGGGTCATGTCCTTTGGGGGGGGTGCTGAGCCAGCCCTAATAGCAAGACACCTCCAAAGCACAGGACACCCACAGCCTAGCCCAGTTGTTCTCAGACTTTTGTACTGGTGACCCCTTTCACACACCAAGCCTCTGAGTGCGACACCCCCCCCCCCGATAAATTAAAAACACTTTAAATATATTTAACACCATTATAAATGCTGGAGGCAAAGCGGGGTTTTGGATGGAGGCTGACCGTTCATGACCCCCCCATGTAATAACCTTGCAACCCCCTGAGAGGTCCCAACCCCCAGCTTGAGAACCCCTGGCCTAGCCCATCTCTGCAGCACCCCAGAGAGAGAGCCATTTTTGTTATCCCAGCGGGAGTGAACGGTGAGACAGATTAGGAAGCTTGGTTTAAATGTCCTGATCCCCCCCCCCGCAAAGCTCTCTCAGGCTTTAACTGGTGTGGTGGGTGCTCAGCAACTCTGAAAAATTAGGCCCATTGTCAAAGGTGTTTAGGCGCCTAAAGATGCAGATAGACGTCTGGCGGGGTTTTGAGAAGCACCAAAGCCAGTTCAATGCCGAACGCCCATTGGCTTCAGTGGGAATTAAACGCCAAATATGCTTAGGGCCTTTTGTGACTTGCTCGGGTCCATGCACTGAGTCAGCATCCAGCCAGAGTCAGGCCGAGCTGCTGGTCCCCATGCATGTTCCGTGAGACCCTTTGGTGTGTTGACAGGTGGAACAAGGTGGAGGATTCGCTGAGTTGCCGGGACCCCAGAGTTCTCTCTCTGCTCTTGTTCTCTTCAGCACCATCTCCAGAGCGTTCTTCACGGCAGCGTCTTCACGGCTTTGCCGTTAGTGTTGCCCAGGACAGGCGTGGTGACACCCCTGGATGACAAGGGTCAGCGTGGGAGACTGCCCCGCTGTGCCTCCTGCTTGGGAGCTGTCCTCCAGTATCCTAAATTCAGCCATGGTGCTCATGAGGGAATCCATGCTTGCTGCCATGGTGGCCGGGGTCCTACCCGCGCACAGTGAAAGCTTTCCCAGGGTCTGGAGCTGAGTGTTTGTAGCTCGCAGGGCAGCCCTCTTGGAATTCAGGTGCTCAGCACCCCTCAGGATCAATCCCTGCTCTGGTTTATTGCAACGTTTCCGGAGCTGGGTGACCAAGCTACTTTGCATTGAAATACAGTGGGGCCTTTTGTCTGAAGGCTCTCGACTGAGTGAATAAAAGGAGCAGCATCTGCAGCAGCTGTCTCGGAGCCAGCTGTGCGCTCTTATGTCTGAACAAGTGCCATGGTATCTGCTGGGCGGTATGGGAACGATTAAATACAGTCCTCAGAATTTGAGTTTCACGGACAGAGGAGATGCAGAGGGAGAAGGTGTTGTAAGAGACTTATTATTAAAGGGACAATCAACTTCAATTATTATTTTTAATTGACTAATTTCCTGAGGGATTACTGCTCCCCTGCTGATGTGTAGAAGGGTCTTTAGGGCAGGCTGAGGAGCGATCTCATTGAACATACTCCTGACACACACACAGTGCATCTTCCTTTTGCCTCTTCAGTGTTAGTTTTGCAGCTGCAGTTCTTTGGAGATGCCCTCTCCTGGTGCCTGGGAAAGGGAGTTCATCCACCAAGGTGCTGGCGAATAATGCCTCGGTGCTGGGGCTTGGGACAGGGAGCCCAACTGGCCCCCGGGAAGGAGTGAAGCTGGCTATAAAATGCTGGCAAATGCAGAGTAAACAAACTGGCCAAAAGAGAGATTTTCTGATCTCATTTGTTTAGCGTAATCTAAGGTGTAAATATTTAGGTCAGAGTTTTTCAGAGGGGATTGTGGTTTTGTTTTGTTTCAAGTTGATGGTGTCTCTTTAAGTGCAAAAAACTTAGTTTGCAAAGTCCATTAAGTTCCCTCAAAGCAAATGCTTCTGTGATGATTATTTAAAAAAAAATTCAGTCCCACAATCTCACTATTCAGAGGCAACCCTACAATAATAAACCAGGCTGTACAGCTCAGCACTCAGAGGCAACCCTACAATAACAAACCAGTGTTGACAAATGTAAGCTACTGTGTCCAGATACCCTGCTTAAAATACAGGAAAGAATCCTCGTGGTGGTGGTTTTGAGGTTTGGGGTTTTTTGATACTTGTGACACACAGCAAAGCAAAAATGAATTTGAGTTCATTGACAGTTACGGTGCAAAGTAAAAAGCAGCAATAAGATAAAGTTTGACTCCCACTGGCAAGCCCCCTTGTATAGGTCTCAGCTGTACTGCCAACAGCAAGTGCATCACTGTAATTTCACTTGTTTAAGCCCTCAGCCAGATGGATTGGTAATGGCTGTGGTTACCATGTGGCCTTTGAATGCATAGTCAGAGGCCAGCGCATGAAGCCAGTATTTCACAAGCCAGCTGAAGTTACATGTTTAACATCTGTGGGGAACTGTCCCTCGAAAGCTTTCACCTTGTACAACACATATAGAAAATGGCCTACACAGCTGTCTTGAGAGCTAGGAGAGGGTTTGTTTTCAGATGACTCTTTGGTTTAAAAAAGGCAATAAAATAGAATTTGGTCGTATATTTTCAGTCTTTGAACTTAACACAGTTTGGAAGTCAAAGAACTTCTGATCACTCCAACAGTAGGAAGGAACAGAGTATAAATGTGGAGGTCCCATATTTGGTTTCTTGCCTGTGTGGTCTAGTGGTGGGAGCAGTGGTTTGGAAGTCAGAACTCAGAGATACAAAGGCCAGAAGGGACAATTATACCATTTAGTCTGACCTGTATATCACAGATCACAGAATTTCATCCACTTCCTCCTGTGTTGAACCCAATAATTTGTCCACTCTATTCCTGGCTCTGCCACTGACTCATTGTGACTTGGGCAAGTCACTTAACTTCTCCATGCCTCCATTTCCCCTTGTGTCAAATGATTCCTCTTGGCTTCATTGGGGGTGGTTTTAGACTTTGTTAATGTTTGTTTGGTGCTCCAAAATCCTCAGATGAAAGGTGCTCCAGAATTGCAAAGTGTTCTTTTCTGAATTCGTTTGCAAAATCCCATGCAATTTTTCTTTCTAGCAAAACAAATTTGGTGTTGGCAGTCATCCAGTTTCAACATGAATCATGGTGGGTGGGTGAGTGAGGGACTGAATTCGATAAGGAAATAGCCCGTGGTGATGTGTTCCCACTGTGACTCTAACTAGCGAATTGTGGGGTTGGAGGTAAAGGTTTTAAAATCATGGCAAGTAAGTTGACAATGTCCTTGTGATTGATTATAGTCTGGGTTGATGGCTAATCATTACTGGGGGGAAAGGACGTGTAAGAAGAGCATTTTGCTTTTGTGACAGATGAGACAAGCATCGAGAAGTGGAGTTGGGGACCAAAAAATCTTCTGGTGTATATATGTGGCTGTGTTGGAAGTCAATGGCAATTCCTTTCATGCATCAGAGGGTGAAATTTGGCCCCACGTGCTATAAATAAGAACTCTGAGAGTGATGAGGTGTAGGATGCCAATATGTTAATTGAATTGGGAGGCATGGAGTTTCTGAAAACATCTCCAGCTGTTGCATGAAGGCAGCAGGGTGAAAGAATTGGTTTTCAGTCCAGCAGGCTGCCAGAAGTTATGCTACCATAACCACTATTAACTAAAGGAAACCCAGAGGCTCACACGGAATTTTACCGTGGTACTTCACACTTCTGTAATACCTTGAGATCTGAGGATCTGAACACCCTTTCCACATCATCTCTGGGGGGGAGGTAGGGGATGTACAGGTATTACTTCACCACAGTGGAATATTGTGTTTAACAGCACAACAGTATGGGGTAGGAAGTAAAGAACACAATACCTCTGTGAAACTGTAGCGAGGATTTAGGGAAGCAGAATGCAATTACTTGAGATGGAGTTTGGCCAGAATACCATTTATTTTTGCAGTATTATGACATTTTTAATGACGGTGAGTGGTCAGGATTTTGGTCTCTTCTGAATGACATGGCACAGTGACCTCTATGGCCAGACTGGGATATTGGTTCAATACTGACCTGGAGGGAAGAATGACACCATTCAGAACAGCCATTTATCCGATGTCTAACACACATTAAGAAAGTGTTGGCCTTTGTCTCCCTCTAGTGGCTGGTCTGCTGAAGGGGATAACAGCCTACTGCAGTTGCAAGCTAGTGGAGGTATTCCTTTAGCTCAGTAGGGGGCTCAATAGGGGGCCACACTTCTAGCACAGGACGTTTTAGGTTCAAACCCTGTTCCAGGTCTAAGGGATAGCTCTTCCATTTCTAGTACAAAGCCTTGGAAAGCCAGATAGCAATCTCCCTGTCAAACCTTTTTATGAGGCAAACTCTACTTCATACTCAATACATATCAAACTGTTGATTTATTTACCTCCTGATGGGTTAATAGATGCTGTGGAAATAAACGTGATGAACTAGAGATTTGATCTATAGCGTGGCCCTAGATTCTGTGCTGGGCTTTGGATGGAGAGGGGAGGCTGGTTTTGATGATCGTGATGAAAGCTCAGAGTTTTCTTCCTTCCAACCCATAAAGAAGCTCACGGTTTTATGTGCTGAGATTGACATTAGACAGAAGATCCCGGTTAGAGAGCATCCAGTGAAAAGTTGGCAGTCGTATCCCGCAGAAGAGAGAAGCTTTTCTCTTTCTGTATGGCCTGTTGGTCTGGTACAGTTGCAATGACTGACCCCTGGGACGGGGAATCTAACTTTATTTGGTCTTTAACCAGTGACACTGTGGCTCTGATCGGTTAGAGGGTTTGGGTTTAGAGGAACTCGGGTTGGTGCTGCTTCCCCTTGCTGTACTTTTCAAAACCGTCCGTCTGCTTCATATTAAGGAATTGGTGACGGGCATGAGACGGAGCGGACTCAGCAACCGCCACTCTCCCTCTGTCAATATTACTCTGCTGAAAAAAATTCCCTCCTAATGCTGAACAGAAAACTCAGCACTTTCATGTGGTTGAGATTGGGGAAGTGGATGGGGGGGATGGTCTTTGTGAAAGCATATGATTGTCGATAGAGTTTGGAAGGGAAACAAGATTCCATGCTGGCTGGCTGCATTATCAGCAGTAATATCCTTCTGTAGAGCTCTCCCATATGCCATGTGATGGGTCTAATCTCTCATCTGATCTTCCCCTCCACAAAACTGGCTGCAGCTGCATCATCCCCAGATGATGCTCCACCAAAACCCACGCTCTGGAGCTGGAGACATGCGTGAGGAATTCCTAACCCATCGCAGAAGAGGTTGAAACCCACCCTCTGTCCCAGCGCATCCTTCCCCCCCCCCCTGCCACCCCCAACTCTCGCTTGTGCCTGCCCACAGTCTCGGCTAACCCTTGCACCTTGCTGCGCCCTGGGCAAAAACTCAGAGGACCTAAGGGCATTCTTGTGTTTGTATTCTGTGGCTCCTATCCCTATGGCAGTGGTACCTTGCGCATTATCTGCTTTATAGGGATTTTACATGCCCAATGATCCTGTTATTCCCCAAAAGCTAGTCTGGTTGCAGTCCCTTAGCAACTGCCACATCTCGACTCAGTCTTGCATTACTTTAGGGCTGCAAGGCACATTTTAAAGGATCTCGCCCACGCAGATCCAGTATGTACCACATAGATGGAGAAGATCTGTTAAAGACATCTCCTCTCCCCAGCGACTGTAGGATGGCTACCCGCCGAATATTTGCTGGCATTTTGTCAGAGTGATGGAATCATGGCAGGAAAATTGACTTGTATTCCTTTTGTTTCTGGTTTCAGTTCCATATTTGCTTATTATTTGCTTCTGGATTAATGACAGACCTAGCAAAATAAACATTAATGTCAGATGAAAGTGAAGGAAGTCAAGTATTTGGTTCCCCCAGGGTGTTCGCAGGATCTGCTAATAAAATATTGCTTCCATACAGATTCTGTTGGGATCTTTAAGAATCACTTTTGCTTCCTCTGTATCACCAGTGGAAGGTAGTACCTCTCTGAATCAGAGCGCAGGAGAACACAGCCAAGGCTTTCACAGTAACGAGTGATTTTTGTACCATCCACTTGAGATGTGGGGTCTGGTTTTCAGACAGTGCTGAGCACCTGCCTTCTGAATATCGGGTCCCTTTACGGCATCTCAAGTGGATCCCCCACAGACTGAGGTGCTACCAATCACCAGTTACTCTTGAAAAACTTGGTCAGTGGGTTTGCCCCTCCCTCGTGGGAGGAGCGTCCCATAAACATCTACCAACGCCCCTCCCCTCCCCCCGCCCCATTATCACTTTCAGAATTCTTCTCTGCCTTGATGCCTCCAAACAACTTCACAATGGTTAGGCTTCTGGGGTGCGGAAACCACAGCCCAGTAATGCCTCATTGTTTCCTTGTGTTCCCCCTTCTGTTGACTTATATGTCATTGTCCACCCTCTGGAGCAGGGACTGTCCTTTTGTTCTGTGTTTGTACAGCGCCTAGCACAATGGGGTCCTTCTCTGTGGTGCTACGGTAATACAGATAAATAGTCATAATTCAGTTCCTGTCAGTAGGTGGAGTTCTCTTACCATGTGGGTTTAGCCTGTACCGATCATGCCTAAGCGCTGTATCCGGCAAACATCGCCAGGCACTGGGCCCAGGGCTGATCCTGCTCTGCCAACCTCCTGCATAAAGTCCGATTGACTTCTGCAGGGCTCCCAAGCAGGTGTATAATTCCCTTTGCAGGGTCAGAGGCATAAGCAATAAAGGTGGGGTGTTGCAAATCAGTCACAAGTTTGCTTTGTGCACCGTAGACCGCACGTACACGGCAGGGTTCTGAGAAGGGCTCGCTGCTCGAGCTGCTTGAAATGTTCAGAAGTTTGGAATATTTTTGGGAAAAAACAAATTCATCTCCCCCACTCTTTCAAACCAGCTCTAGTCCCAGTCTGAAAGACAGACTTGGTAGAGAGGAGACAATTCACTCCTGGAAGGATGGGAGGGGTGGAAAGGAGCCAGGTTACAGGTCTATGATTTTGTGGTTGCAAGAAGTACACTTATTTTGATGACTCCATCTTTTATGTCGTTGGAGAAATCCCAGCCTAGGTAACCAAGGGACCTAAATTCCTTTGGAAATCCCGACTTTGTCAGTGCCAAGCATGGTTTTTGCAGGCCGTGCTGCTGAAATGGGCTCTAGGAGTGACTGAAATGAAGCAAGGAGGGAAGCTGAGGGGACTACATTGTGGAAAGACATTCCTAGCTCTAAAAGATCTGTAGCTCTCACTACGCTGAGTGTGCGAGGCAAGAAATAATGTGTACACAGAAGAATCATGTGTGCATAAATATATTTCTTTTTTGAAAGAGCCGCTCTATTGGAGTGCATACAAGGGTGATTATTTCCTAATAAGTAGATGAGCATTGACGAGGAAGGCTCCAGGGGAACTGCATGCTTGCAGAGTGTGTGTGCGTGCGGGGGGAATAAATGGAACATTTAATTATGGTACTGGGGTCAGATGAGGCTTGTTACAGGAAAACTGCATTGAGTCCTTCAACTCCGTGATCCTTCCTGATCCACTCCATGGCAGTCGGGGAGAGGATCAGCGGGCACTCCAGCTGGCAAAACCCCCAGGGCACAAGAAAAATATTTGTAAATCCGTTTGTTGCTCAAATATTTGCTCTTGATAGGCACCTGGGTTTTTTAACGGCTGTTGATCTCATTCCTCCTCAGATGCCAGGTTCAGAGCACCCCATACCTAATGCAAAGGGCCCCCGGCACTGTAAGGACCCCTGCATTCCGCAGAGGGGCGGCCCACCTTGGTTAGAGTCACACCTGCCAGAAGAGGATAATGACCTTTCCCTTCCACACCTCGGCCTCTTCCAAAAGCCCATGGGGCAATATCCTTCGGCCTGTCCCTGCAGGATAACAAATCTGTGCTCAGCTGGACCAAGAGGGGAATTGAGTTCCAAGGCGAAGCATCCTTTGCGGGAAGCACTTCAGTATAACCTCTTGCCTCCAGTGGCTTAAATAGGTGGAAAGAAGTGGAGGAGCTAACAGGGTCGTGGGCACTGCTCCCTAAAGCCAGAGAGAGGAGGAAGAGCTGTATCCCTGCTTCCCCCCGCTGTAATCTGTGGCCCCCCTCTGTTTTAAACCAAGGTAGCCCCATCGCCATGGCAGCTTCTCACAGAGGCTCCTCTACCTGGATTAAAATAGAAAATAAGGGAGTGTAGGAAACGGACAAGTTCTTCACCGGTGTAACGGCTCTGAAGTCCATGGAGCTGCGCCGGGGATAACTTTGTCCTAGCGCCCTTCCTCTGAATACACAAGAGCTTGTGATTTCGTGGAGGTTTCTTAAATGCAGTCCACGTGCTCATCTTGCTGGCTGCAGAATCAGTCTAAGAGGCAGCAACGTGCTCCCTGCATTTCCACCCGACTGCGGCAAAGTCGTGTCTGTCTTGGGGGGGTGGGGGAGTGACCTAGTTTCCTGCTATCTCCATCTGCTGCAGTGAGCTGAGTAACAGCCTTCAGAAAGAGCTAGCGAGGATTGTGCTCCTTGGGTATCCAGGTGGGCCATGACTGGAAGGACCTTCCTTCTCAGGGCCCCGATTCAGGAAGGCACTCGAGTTCATGCTTGACTGTAAGCATGGGAGGGGACTCATTAAAGCCCCCAGGGAAGTGCTGTTTACCCCTTCACATAACATACAAACCAGGGGTCATCCAATTAAATTAATAGGCAGCAAGTTTAAAACAAACAAAAGGAAGTATTTCTTCTCACAGTGCACAGTCAGCCTGTGGAAGTCAAACTCCTTGCCAGGGAATGCTGTGAAGGCCAAAAGTAAAACTGGATTCATAAAAGAACTAGATAAGTTCATGGTGCGTAGGTCCATCAATGACTATTAACCAAGATGGTCAGGGATGCAGTCTTACGCTCTGGGTGTCCCTAAGCCTTTGAGCCCCAGGCTACGGTACCGAGTTAGGTCAACGTAAGCTGCCTTACATCAACCTAACTGTGGAGGTGCCTACGCTCCAATGCTCCTCCTGCCGCCTTAACTCGCTCGCTACGCTGATGGAACAAAATCGCCTCCAGGAGAGGCGGAGCTCTTCGGGCGACGTAGTTAGGGCGACACAGTGTTGATGCAGACACTGCATTGCTCACGGCGTCCTCGGTGACCTCCAGGAGGTGTCCCACCGTCACCGCACTGGTAACCGGTTTGAACCCTGCTGTCCTGCAGCCAGCTATGCAGCTATACGCCCCTCCCCTTTTAACGCCCCGGGCACTTATGAAATGGCTCTTCCTGTTTGCTCGGTGTGGAGAGCTAAGTCGGGCAGCAAACGCCCAGAGGAGGTGGATCTCCTGGGTATGTGGGGAGGGGAAGCTGTGCAGTCCCAGCTCCGCGCTAGCTGTAGGAAGTTCAACATCTACCGCCAGATTGCTCGGGGCATGGAGGAGGACTACGACAGGGATGCGCAGCAGGGCCGTGTAAAAATCAAGGAGCTGGGGCAGGCGTACCAGAAGGCCAGGGAGGCAAATAGCTGCTCTGTTGCAGAGCCACAAACGTGCCGCTCCTACAAGGAGCTGCACGCCGTCCTCGGCAGCAGCCCCACCTGCATGGTCAAGAGCCCCATGGATATTTTGTGGGGGGGCTGGAGTCACTGGCCCACTGGAATGAACTCTGAGGACGAGGAAATGGAGACAGAGGAGGATGGGGACAGGTGACAGGGAGAGCCAGGTGTGAGGAGCCAGAATCTCTTTTTGACTCCTGAGCAGTCTAGCCAGTCCCAGCAGTCGAGCTCTGGTGAGCCTGATGCAGGGGAGGGAAGCTCTGGTAAGTCCTCCGTTTGCTTAAGTACAGCAGGGACACATCTGCCCATGTACGGCTTTTTTTAACCAGGCTAGATGAGGTCGTGAAATAACCAACACAGGGTCAGTTGCTATCTGCTTCTCATTCCCCTGTGCAGCGAGGCAGAGGGGGCCCTGGTGAACAGTTAATTTATGCACTCTGGGGTGTCCCGTGAATCCTCCGTAGAGATCTCTAGGAAATTTTCCTGGAGCTAATCTGCAATCCTCTGCTGAAGGTTTCTTGGGAGGGCTGCTTTGTTTCTTTCCCTGCGGTAGGACGCTTCGCCATGGCACTCGGCAATTACTTCAGAAGGCACCGTTGCAGCATTCAGGCTAGCAGCATGCAGATCCAGTCTGCAGCCAGATGCATGCAGGAGCTGCTCCCTTGCAGCCTCAGTTACCTTCAGTTTACTGCCTGTGGAAAATGGTACCAGTATTCAGAACAACAGCCCGATGTGGTCGTACTGATACCCCAGTGCCACCTCACCCCCACCCCTCCCCGGGCTGCCATCCTGCTCTCTGACTCCGAAGCGAAAGTGAGAAAGTTTTGCTGCAAATCTATCCATTATGTCCTGCACATTGCCCAGAGTCACAGTCCTTCATAGCAGGAGGCGATTGATGGCCCTGCACCTGTGCATCACAGCCACTCCCCTGTGGATTTCCCCACGCCAAACTGATTCGTAGCAGTCTGGCCAGCTTCCACACAGCGATCGCTACTTAGGATTCACCTTGTGGCTATAATCTTTGCATGAAAGTCAGTGTGGATGTGCTCAACCTGGGGTAAAATCCATCAACTCTAAGATTTATTCATTCATTGCAGAGCTCTGCTGTGAAGGGACCTGGTGGGGGAGAGCATGGTTCTCTTGCCATCATTCGTGTGATCTAGGCATGACAGTGGGAGTTGCAGGATAGTGGGGAAGGTGCAGAAAGATTTAATTTTTAAATCCACATCAGTAGTAACAGAGTTAATCATGATGTTTTTGTGTAACATACTAGGGATACCAAAGAAACTGGTAAGTATATAGTGAATTCTTGCAAAAAAACACAAAACAAACCCCATTATGCGTCCCTTGACATTTGCACCAGCCACTGAAGAGCTAGTGGCCCCGCTGTGGTTGATGCTAGCCATAATGTAGCATAATATAATATCTTACATTTGTATAGTACATTTTATCCCACAGCATTTCTGCAAACCGTGAACAAACTCCTGCTTGTCTTACTCCTGCAAAACTTTCTCTGACACACACACCCACCCCCCTTAAGGGGAGAGAATACTTTATGCATATTTAGATGTACACCATTTTGCGTTCCACATCTACTGCTAAGGCGGAATGGAGCAGCTGTTTAGCAGTGCTCAGCAACACATGAGTTTAAGATACACCCTTCAGTTGAAACTGAAAGGGAATTAAGGGTGGCAGGAATTAATTACTCAGGTTGGAACCTAGGTCAGGACACCAAGGTTACCTCCCTGTTCTTGCAAAAAAAGCTCTGGGGTTGTTAATAACTGCAAGGGGTCAGAACCTCAGTTGTGTCTCATTCTAAAGATACCTCCTACAGCGACACAGGCTTGCTTTTGTCTGGGATTTAAAGGTATGCTAGAAGTGATGGCTAACACAGTCTAAAACTCTAGGGTGGGTAGTCGGGGTGTGTAGACTTTACCAAGTGCTAGCCAGTTGAGTTGAAGCATACAGTCTCCTTTTCTATCCTAATCAACACAAATCCACAGTGACCCCAAGTTCCATGCTAGAGCATTGGTTTGTTATCAGATCAAAGGGATGGGTGGTAACTAGGGAATCATCAGAGGAGCTTCCTAGAGAAGTCTGTTGTGTGTGTAATTCTGGAGGTCGCCAATCCAGGTAGTGACCAGGCTTAAACCAGTGGGTTAAAAAGGATCCCAACTTTTCTTTCCTAACAGCATTCTGAGTGCCTATCGGGTGTCTGATAACTTCCACGCACGCTTCTCTGCACTGTCAAGAACCTATGTTTATCGGCTGGTGACAGGCTGCTCTCACCATTCCCAAATACCGGTGTTTGAAAGGGATCTGTGCTGGGCTCCGAAGGGAGAGTAAGTTTATTTAATTAACCGAAGTTTTCAGGAAAATCCCCTTTATTGGATTATGGAGATGTTTTTCTGTTTGTTTGTTTTTTGTTTTTTAAGTTTCAAAGTGAGTTAAACTAAGTGGAATTAAGTCCACTTTAATTCTGAATAATTTAATATGGTAATGGGTTTAATGTGGTTTAACTAATACACTTTAAATTCACACCATTAGTTAATTTGGATTCACTTTCCCGAGTGTTCCTGTGTAGACAAGCCCTAAATTTCCAGGTGTGAGACCAGATCCCCAGCCAGTGTAAGTCAGTTTTGTCGAATGAAGTCATTGGAACCACACTGACTTACTGCCGCTGTGAATCTGGCTGTCCATCCTTTCTTCAGTGAGATCTGGGATAACTGCAATGGCCTAGCTGGCTTACAGCCAATAGCAGATCTGCAGTGATTGAGCCATAAAGGAGTGCATCTGTGACTGACGTTCTCTGCGCTGCCAAAGCCAGAAACTCGCAATGGAGCAAACTTTTTGCATCCTCTGTAGAGAGTGAGAAGCATCTAAAATGGAGACTTTTTTCTGTACAGCAAGTTAACTCTGACAATCTAGGGCGCAGTTATCCAACAAGAAACAAATGTGCAGAAACCCATTACCTTGCAGATTTTAGAGTTACAGATAGTCTGCTTTGTACAGTCCCATCAAGCCTGACAGCTCAATGTTTTTTTTTCTTGCCCCCGTTCGCAAATCCATATAATTCTTCTCCCTGGTCACATTCTACAATGCTGTGTGTTCAAATAATGAATGAACGCAGGTGCCAATCATTCATATGCAACCCTACAAAAACAAACCAGTCTGCGTTGCCCAGTGCTCGTAAACAATCTTGGAATAGCAAGCCAGTTGTTGCAGATTGGTACCTATGAAACAACCCTTTAGTAATATAGCAGCATACGTGCAATGGAGGATACAAATATTTTAGTAAAGAAACAGGATGTCAGTTTCAAGCTTTAAGATACTATAAATTGTTAGTTAAAGAATAAAACAATGTCAAGCTATCCTCATTCTTTTTTACTATCATATACTATCATAAATATACATTCAAGAATATTGGGGTTTTTGGAGTTTTTCCAATCACATTATAGTAAAACAGTTTTATAACTTCAAAGTCAGTTACAATAGTTTTATCACCACTAATGGAATAACTTGACATTTTTCATTACATGTATTCTTATAAAGCCAGCAAAACAATCACAAATGGTCCCAGCAGAGAAATCAAACTTATGTTGTCCTAATGGTAAATATGTGCGTTCTTTTTTGTGGGCTGAGGAGGGGGAAAACAACTTAAAACTGCAAAATTATATGTTGCACACACCATAAACCCTAATCTCAAGCTTTGTGAAATGACATGTAATTTAGCCCAGATGTTGCAGTTAATTTTCTCAAAGGACAATACCACACAGTGGGTAAAGACAGACTGTACCAAACGCTGAGTGGGGGGCAATTTACTAACTGGACTGATTCTTACTCTAACAAAATCCAGAAAGCAAATTCCCACTGATTTCAGTGGAAAGCAGCATCAGCCCTAAATCCGTAAATATATATTTTAAAGGGGACACCGTCAGTTTAAAAATCCCCAAACCAGATTCCTTTCTGTATTCCCAGGACCACCTTTAGAGCTAGTTGGGAAATCCTTTTTGTTCCTGTGAAAAATTTCCACAAAAATGGAAAACTGTTTTGAAGTTTTTCTTCAAAATTGTTGGGGCTTTTGTTGAAAAACTGAAAATGTTCAGCCAAAAGCCACACCATTTTTGTGGGTTTCTGACAAAAAAACCCCCCAACATTTAATCAAAAATGGACATTTCCTGTGGTGATTTCTGTTGGGAGGGAAGGACTCTCAAAAACAAACCCACCATTTTTTCCATAAAAAAACCTTAAAAGAAGATCTACCACCTTGAAACGTTTTGGGTTATTAAATGTGAATGGCAACTAGCAATCTTAACTTTACTTTTTGCCCTTTACACTATCTGTTCATTGAGAGTTTGCAGTGCCTTGAACTTGTGCTGTTGCCAGTTCCTCTTCCATCTCTAGTCTGTTACACCTGCGGGTTGGCTTGCTTGTAGCAGGCTATTCCAAATGCCTGGTTTAGGTAATTGTCCTTGTGTCTCTGCAATTTCCATTTTAATTTATCAGAACCTCATCCTCCAAGGAGGATTTTTAGTTTGTTTTTTTCAGGGCGGTAACTTTCATGCAGGTGATCAGAGGTTGCAGTCATGAGAGATCTAGAAGTTCTTTGATAGATACTGCCTTGCGTAAACCTTTGCAGTAGTAGGTCCTTAGAGGTGAACAGAATTCACATCTGGATTAGGGTTTGGAACACCATGTGTTTTGGTTTGGGCCATTAAAAGTAGGGGGCCATTTGCAATATGGGAGTTCCCCACCCTCTACTCGCCCCTCTCAGTTTTTTTCTAGAGTGTCTGAATCTGGGGCTTGGACTTGGATACTTCTTAGAAATTTATTCTTCTGCCCCCCCCCCCCCCCGCCCAAAAGACATGGTTGTGCAGAACCTTCCCTTGCTTCCAGACCCCCCCCTCAGACCTTCCTTCTTGCTCTGATGTATCTCTCTCCATTTTGTTCCAGCCATTTGAATGTTCCTGCCATGCAGGAAGCAGCGGGTTCCCTCCTAGGGACCCATGACTTCAGCACCTTCCGCTCAGTCAGCTCTGAAAAGCCTTTCAAATCTCCCATTAAAACCCTGGCCCAGGCAGACATCCGACCCTCTTCTGGTTTCATGTCACATCACTATGAATACAGGTAAGAACCCACGTGGCCCTCAGCCCTGTCAGGCACTTTGTTGACCATACACTTGATTGCCTACTGCTTCTTCTGAGAGACCACCAACTGCAGCTTGCCAATAGCCCACTGTTCTCTCCCCTTGCCAGCAGCCTAAGACTGGAAACTAAGGGGACTGAAAGCAGCAGCCCACGTGTGAGCAAGCCGAATAGACACACTGGCTGCCTGGCCCACCATGGAGTGTGGATCAGGCAGATGCAGTGACATGTTGTGTCATTCCTGCCCTCCCTGGTCAGTATCGAATGCCACATTGCCGGGAGCCATTAAACTTGACTTGACTCTGGCTCTTTGCATCCTCTGGTCTGCTAATGGAAGGACATGCGCTGTTCTCACCGGATGGAGCATTTCCCTAACTCCTCCTTGCCATACAGCTGAGAAGGCAGAGAACCACTGGTTTACAGGGGATTAGCTTCAGTTTTTAAGGATCAAAGCCATCTTAAAAAAACTCTCCTTTCTGGTCAGTAATGTACCACTCATTAAGGTCAAGAATTGAAACTGGAGCACTGTGCCCATTCCTTGTGGCCTCTGTAAAGCTGTGCTAGATTGTTATTACTTCCGCATGAGTCTTGCTTGCATTAAGTATTTAGTGAATTAGCCATATTGCGTGTCCCTCTGCCAACTCCATCTCACTCGTAGGTTTAGAGTGAGGCACTTGAGCCAAACCTGTCTGTGAGATTCCCCAAGTGTTGCATGCAGATTTCTTCATCTCCGACTTTGGCCAAGATGACTGTGGAGCAAAATAAGGGACTGATCCTGTGTGGTGTAAGCTTCAGACATCGCTGCAGCATGCATGCCCTCCTTCATTGCTAGCTGTCCAGCCTTGCAGCTTGCAAGCGAGGTAGTTAAAGGGGGAGGCCCTGGCCATCTCCTAGCTTTGTGGTGACCCTTTTAGGCATGGTGGCACAGGATGAGTACAGCAGGCTCACTTGCAGGGTGATCTGTTTTAGGCCACTGGGAAGGGTCAGCCAAGTGCTGAGATCCAAGCTTTAGAGCACTGAGAGATTTGGGTTTGTTCCATAAACCACGTTTTAAAAAACTGACGCCTTGAAAAGAGAAGAAAATGGAGATTTGTTTGCACCCATGCTCATAGAATAGTAAAAGATCAATGACTGTAGCTGTCCCATCTGGGTCAGACACTCTAAGCCCTCTATGGGTGTGATCCATACATGAGAGACCCAGGGAGGAGAAACAGGGTGTTTCTGGGTTGGTGTTGGCGTCTCAGTGGATGGCAGTCTCTCTTGCTATCATGGCACTGAACTGCCAGACTCTTGGGTTGAGTGTAAGGCAGAGGCCATGGCCACTTGTGTTCATTAAACATTCCCTGGCATGTTTTCCCCAAAGTAGGGATTCTAGCCCTTGTCATCCTGATCTATTCCAGTTTAGACATTTTAAATTCTACCTCCATCAACCCCCAGCTCTGGGAGTGGCTCAGTCAGAAAAAGCATGCCTCCTGTCCTCCCCAAGACTGGGATGCACTGTTAGCTGCTGCGTTCCACTCTAGAGGCAGCTGCATTTCATCGTGAGGAAGAAGGGATTCTCCTCTATTTAATTTGCAAAGGGGTGCGGGATTCATCGGGAGTTAATATGCCAGAGAAGTGCAAGAGGTGGTTGGTTTTTTGTTTTTTTTTTAAACACACTCTGATCTGAACAGCAGGTCATTGGTAGGCATTGCCCTGGCTTGTTAGGATAAGTGAATAATCAATTGTTCTGGCGTGCGTGTCCAGAACAAAGCAGTCATCGTGATGGCCCTTTAAATGAAGAGAAATGGTGGGTCATGATGGAAAGACTCCTCCTCCTCCCCCCCCACCCCCCGCAAAGAAATCAGTGTTTATAGAGCTGAGCCATTGGGGGGAGAATACACACGTACGTTTTCCGGGCTAGGCAGCATCTTGGTAGTAAATCTGCACCTACCTGATCTTAACTTTGGCCACCACACGCCACTGGGCAGCTGAATAAGCTGCCTTTCCAGGTAGTTCCTGGAGATTGCTATGATAGCTGGCCTCTTGCGCATGGCAGCCTCCTTGCTGTCAGTCATGGGCCGCTGTTGCAGGAGGCAAAGAGCCTTCCTCCATCAGGGATGGACGGAGCTGAAGTTAAAACACCTCTTTGCTTCTGGGGCCCCCCGAACCTGTGTCCCCTACCCTGCTGCGTTCTGCCCAAGGGAGAAGTGGCAAGGAGGTGATGGCGCTGTGAAAAATCAGGTCGCCTTCCCATTAAAGGCATGTCCTCCTGACAAAAAGCCACCCCTCTGCGTAGCTAGTAATGCTTAGCCTTGAAGGAGGGCTTTGCCACAGTAGCTAATCAATCCTGTCAGCGCCCCGGGGGGGCGAGAATTACAGGTGAGGAAAGTGAGGCAGTCCAGTGATTTGGCCCAGGGTGAGTTAGGCAGAGCTGGGACTGGAACTCGGGAGCGGCTGACTTGGAGTTTCTTCTCTCGCTCCTAGCCACGGCTGCCTCGTGTTTATCCAGCTTGTGCAGCCTGGCTTTTCTGCACATTTCTGCTGGGACGTTTGCAGGCTCACCTCAACCAACAGGCCTGCAGTCTGCCCAAGGGTGGAGGGAGGAGCTAGGGGAAAGGGTAGAAGGCAGGTAAAAGGAGCCAGGAGAGGTGGTGATGGGGCAAGAAGGGGAGCTCCCTCTCCAATCTTGCTGCTCGATAATAAATTGCTCATAGTCCAGCAACCAAAGGAGGGGGCCAGAATTGCATCTTTACTGGCACAATCCATCCAAAGCCACCTGCCTGTCCATTGTGAAGTTATGGTATAGCTACTCATTAGCGTGTGGAAACGATTGCCCGTGTTTATGGCACGTCTGGAGCCTGGGGGATCTGGAATTGGTAACCTAAGTGATCAGGCGCATCAGGGAAAAAGAAGTGTGATTTGAACCCTTCTGTATTAGTATCCAGTAAATGGCCAGAGTGGTGCACGTCCTGCTTTTCATCAGTGCAGCGTGTCTAGGTGAGGGTTTGCAATGGAGTGACTGCAGCAGTCTAGCTACTCCAGTGCCAGTATCATAAATGTAGACAGGCCTGTTTTTAGTACCCGGGCTGTTTCTTGAAACCCATCAGTTCCTCTTTGAGGCAGAGCGAAATCTCCCTGCACTGAACCCAGCTCCAGGCAAAAAAACCCAGTGACTGCTAAGGAAAGTACTACCGGGGAAAGCAGTGGACTTGGCAGATCTTTCTCTTGTCACTGATCTACTAATTTGTGAATTTTTAACGTGGCTGGTTTTGTGTATTTGACTTTAATAGAATGCTGTTGATTTAAATGGTTTGGAAAGGGACTGTGCATTTTCTAGTTTATCTTGCTTCATAAATCTGTGCCAAGCAGCTTGAGAGAGCCTTAAAGTGGCATCACACTAGTTGTTAGAGGAGCATTTCTGCTGAGTTCTGGCGATGCACAAAGACGGCTGTCTTATAGCGAGTCATTTTTACAGTGATGTAATGTTTTTTTTATTTATTTATTTACTGAGCATACAGACTTGCGGCTTTCAAAGGTGCATGATTTCAATGGGATTTGGATGATTAATTCCCATAGATGCCTTTCAAATCCCAGCCTTAATTATTAAAATCTTGTTAAACCAAACCATTATTTTTCTGGTTTAGGGAATAAATATAGTTCTGGTTTTATTTATCCTTTGTATTAATCGCCTGGTTATAATTAATCAGATGTTCCCTCAGTGGGACAGTTGTCACTTATGAAACTCGGTATGCACCTTTCCCAAACCTGTGACTGACGGCCAATGTACCTGGAGCGTGTGCATTTCTTTACTGAAGTACCAGCAGGAAATCAGCTTGCAAAGAAAGGCCTGAGATTGCACGAACAGCATATAAATAGGTTTTAAAACTAATCTAAGAGGTTTATTTTATTTTTTTTCACGCTGGAGGGTGGGATACAGTGAATGATAAACCATGATCTTTTAGTCAAATAATGCATCTTTTCTTCCTGCTTCTTTCTTCCCCCCCAAATGAAAACCAAGCTTCTGAATTGACCCCTTGTCTGTGTAAAAGGGCAGCTGTTAAAACTGCTCCCTCCATCAAACTCACCGTTGCCTGGCAACAGTGGAAGTTAGGTTAATGTCCCATCAATACAAAGCACTCTTGAATGCTAAAGCCATGTTCAGGAACTTAGCCCCATCGCTTCCTTGGGAGTAATTTTCCATCACCTGTTTCTCACTGAACATGTATTATTCGTTGCGAGGTGCTGAGTTGTGCCAAGTGAAAAGCCAGCCCAGAGTTTTGCTCGGAAGCAGAATGGTGTGTGATATTAACGAGGAGAACGTTCCCCCTTATGGAAAAGTCTGATAGAATTTAACAGAGAACCAATCATTTCTCTAAGTTTATTGAGTCATCTGATATAACTTAATAGAGAATTCTATCCCTGCCATAAAATTCTATAAGAAGGCTCAGAAAACTTTCAGAAAGAATCTCATTTTCCATTCAGCTCCATAGGTTTTTAGGGCAACCTCTGTAGACTGCTATTGGTTTCATCCTTAAGTCCTATTCGACTTCGCCATCAGAGATGCCACTTGCTGTGTCAATTTAGGAAGTCAGATTTCACAGGCAGTTCCAGCCCTAGACCCCAGCAAAATACGGCAAGATTTCAGCCTAGTCTTGATCAAAAATGCACTTTTTACATTCTTCTTTTAGAATAAAATTAAAACTCAGAGATCAGATAGGTCATGGGCTTGAACACCTTTATTAGCCCTGTTTTACAGATGGGAAAACTGAGGCAGAGAAGGGGAAGTAACTTGCCCAGGGTCATGCAGCGAAACAATGACAAAGCCAAGAACTGAATGCAAGTGTCCAAATACTTACTGTGGCCAGGCCCTCAGTTTTCCTTCTCCTTACATTGGGGTCCACGGTTATTGATCAGGGGTCTTAGAGAACTAGGGACAAAGAAATCCTGCCTGTGGTGCTGTATAAAATTAAGGGAGGCTGCATTAAATATATTAGCCTCGATTCAGAACACCTGCATAAGTGCTTTGCTGGATCAGGGCCTTAATCTGCTTAAAATTGTGTGTGCCGTGTGCATATGGGCAGAGCACGTACATCATCTACGTAGAGGGAAAGGAATGGCACGGGAAAGCGGTAGGATATTAACGTTTTCTGACGGGAGCAGAGTCTGGGGGGGTGGGAACTGAATGACACGTTGCAGCAGGATGTTATTGGTGATTTTCTTGGAAAGCATCCTCCCGACGTGGCGTGTTCTAACGCAGCGTTCTGCAGCCTTCAGCGCGCCCACCTCCCGTGCAGGCTGGCAGGTGATCTCAACCCCACTCTCCCCGTCTTGATTGCATGGTAGCTTTTCACCTTCCCAGATAGCCGAGCCCTTCCCCACAAGCCTGTAGGTTCTGGGCAGGCCCAAACCGATGGGGAACCAACCTGAACAACATGCGTGCATTTCTCGCAGCCACACTTTACACACACACAGACCCCTTCTGCATAAGCACAGATGGTCCAAATCTTCATAGCTGCCCAGTCTGCCATTACTAATAATTTTGCAGGGGCGTGGGAACAGACCACAGAGCACTAACAGTCACTTGCACACAAAGGTCAGCTGTTAGGATTAGCAAAGGCAAATGTTATCCCGAGTGGCAGTAGGAAGGAATTGAGGGAGGATTGGTGAATGGGGGAGCAGGGGCATTTAGGAACTCCCAGTGCATTGGATAGTTTCCATTCGCTCTCACGTGAATTCCAGCAGCACTTAAATACTGGTGAGTACTTATATTTATGAGTCTATAAATGTGCTGTTACATATGTACCCCCTCTATGCCCAGAATGGACTGGAGAGTGTTTTGCCTCTGGCCATGTCCCTTTGTAGAGTCCGCCACTGAACCGTGAATTTTCAAAACCACTTTTTCCAGAAATGAACCAGATTGGATCCGCCATAAAACAAAAATCTCCCCACGTTGGTAGGATGGTGTTGAGGTGTCCTTTGGAGGTTTTAAAATCCTGTTTTCAATGAGTCTTAGAAACCCTAAAACTTTTGGAAATCCAAGACAGGTATCCATTTAAGAAGCTAATATTTTTGTCTTCATCACATGGGCACTGGCTTGTTGTGGCAGGATCATACTTTAGGGCAGGGTGGACATTTTGGTTGTTCTAGGGTTGCTCTTGAGTGCTATGCTGTGCATTCTGGGTTTTGATTTTATTGCTGTAGGAGAAGAAGGTTGTTTCTCGTTTGTTATTGTAGGGCTGCTCCTGAGAGTCGGGCTGCAGACATGGATTTGTTGTTATAGGGTTGGGTGTGAATACTGGGTCTTCTGCCGTTTGAGGTGAGGGGATGGTGCAAAGGCACAAAGTATTCAAAGACGGCCAATAAAGAATAAAAGGGGTTTGCAAGCCTAAGTGAAATGTTGGGAGAACTAGCGTTGGTAGGATCCCCTTTAAGGAACATTGGTGATTATTCAAGTAGGTTTTAGAATCGGTGTGATCTCCAAGTTGCAAAAAGCAGTGGCTGTTTCTATCCAAGCAGCACGGATTTGACAAGGGAGAGGAATGCCTGCTTACCTAATGTCTGGACCAGAATCTCCATCTGGCCGTTTCCCCCGACTCTCGCACCGGCATGGGAACGCCTCTCTGTCTGCTGCTACATGCCTTCCTGACTGTTACAGATGGATTCCCTGTGCACGTCGGTTTCCTGATTTGCTTGCTCTGGCCTTTCCAGCAGCATGTGGACGTTGCGGTGTGGATTGCGGAATGATGAAAAGCATTCTGCAAAGTCGGTGGTGACCATATGACTTTCCCCAGTCAGCTCTGATGAAATCGCATTGTGGGTTTGATCTGGGTATTAGGAGAGGGTTTTTTTCTGTTCCCAGCAGGGAGCATTCCCAGAGTCAGCACTTTCTCTGCAGGCAGTTGAATTGTACCTTGTTTTATACCCCGTATCTCAGGTTGTAGTTATTGCTCTGTTTGTGAGCCATTGTGCATACGTGTATAAGAACCTACACCTAGCGCATCCAAAGGATCCTACAGCTCTTTACAAGCTTAGGAATCACTCATTCAAACTAGGCAGGGATTGCTCAGTGGCAGCCACCTCTGGGGTGGAACATGGCAGCTGTTTAACAGCTCACAGCAGTTTTCCACTTTTAATTTAGGAGTGGAAGTGGTGCTGAACGCGCGCGCTAGCTGACGTGACAGAGTTTAAATAGGAGGAATGTAGGAACTGTGTCTTTTGACTAGGACACTGAGATTAAAAGCTGTTACCAAAAAAACCCAACCACTCCCAACTTCGGTTTCACATCTTCCCTGAAAGATTGCTCCTCCTGCCATCCAGCAGTTTCCAAACACCCGTTTGGGGCACTGGTTCATTGCTGAATCTCTAGGGGGAAAATGCCACCTACTCCCAGACCCACACCAAGGACTGCCACCACAGTGAGCTGGGCTGGTTTAATTTGCAGTTGGCTGCCGACCACTGGCTTTGGATAGACTTTTCACAGCAGCTGCTCTAATGCAAAATGGCATCATTCAGCCCCGCAGGCTAACTGGGTTTGCAGAGAAGAGCCAGTAGCGTTGTGAGATCTGTACCAGAAGTTCTGAATTCCCATCTCCCCACTGGGACTGGTGCTCATCTCCTCGATGAAGGGTAAGTGATGAATCAGGTAGATGTGAAAAGCCCCTTTATTCTTGTTGGATCCTGGAGGAAGATCACTGATGATCCTTGGGTTCTGGACAGGCCTCCTTGTGTCAGTTGGTAACTGCATCCAGTCAGTGGTGCTGATGCGGATGATCAGCCATGTGTCTGAAGAACATAATAGCAACTCTAACTGCAGTAGCTCTCTGCTGCAAGTGCATAGTGCATCATCGCACTGCAAAATACCTGGGGCCTACCCTAGCACGCAGGAAGATCGGCGTTCCCTTTTGCATGACATTCAGCTGCCTGCCTGCAAAACCCCAGTTTAACTGCTGACCAAAACAGGCACTCAAGAGGTTTACATTCCAGATTCTTTGCAGGGCAGCCGGTTTCCTTAATCTGCGTCTGTGGCGTGCGTCTGTCTGAATTTGGGCTTTGTGGATATCAGTGCTGAACTCAGGCCACAAAGTTCCCATCCAGCTTTTCCCAAAACGGGGCGGGGGGTGGGGGCAGATTCACATTGGTCTCTGTGTTGACGCAAGGGATTCAAATGTTTCTGATGTTGCATTAACGGGTATAGAGTGGGGCAGTGGTTAGAGAAAGCAGTGAGGATACAGAGCACTTGGAATACAGCTGTGCCAGCTGTTGCTTGGTGCCAGATGCAGCCATCCCTGGGCAAGATCCCAGTGGAGTCTGGGCAAGGGCTACCAGGGTTGGCTGGGCTGACAGAGTTGCCAGGTAGGGGAGGGGGCAGAAGGTCAGCAAGGCAGAGGCAGGAGAAAAGGTCCGGTTGAAATTGGAAATGTAACCTGGAGAGCGGGTGGCGCCTAGCCCCAGAATTGCCTGGACACGCCGTAAAGCGGATGCTGTCCTGGAGTGGGCATTGCAGGGCGTGGGCGGCTCTGCACCAGAACTGGTGGCCACCCTGCATGTTTAGGTGTTGTGCGCCACGGCACTAGACTTGCAACTTCCAAACCCAGTTATAGCGCCACTAATGGCCTCCCATCTACGCTCCGGATGTTGCCAGGCCAGCGGCCCCGGGTTGTAATGGTCATGGGCCAAACACGCTGTCCTGTGCAAACCCCCTGATGATGCGGCACGTAGTTACAATGCACAGTGGGCCTGGCCAAGCAGCAAGACCAAATCCTGTTAGAACCCAGGGGCCCAGCTCTGTAAGCTCCTGTCCTGGCTGCAGTCCCTCTTGGGTTCAGGGAAGACAGTCACACTTTGCCCAGCTTAATGCCAGAATTGCTTATTCCCCTCTCCCTCATACACTGGTTGCTTTTGTTCCTGTGAATCGCGCTAATTTCCACCCCCTTGTAGCTGCAGTCCAAGATCTATAGTGACGCTACAAACCACTGAGTGCTGTAGCTTTGCCAGAGGCTCAGAGAGAGAGAGAGATGCGGGTCCTGAGAGCTTGGCAAAGCCCTGCTTTCTCTGGGGCGGGGGAAGGAATGGGGAGGGGGGGCAGACAGAGCATGGAACAACCTAATGCCATGAGGTTCCAGTTAGTAATTCATCCCGAAGCCTGGTCAGGTAACGTCTAGCAAATTCGATTAGAAATCACACCCATAAAAAATTCCTTTTAATGATGCTGAACGCTGGGCGGGGATGGAGACGGAGGATGGGGTGTGGGAGGAGGAGGCAGATTTATAGTGAGCTGCAGCTTAGAGGAAAGCAAGGGAGTCTTATCTGCAAATGCCCCAGGGACGCCTGTAGCCAGCATTGCAGAGGGTTGGTTAAGGGGGGAAGAGATTTGTTTTGTCTGCTAGCAGTGCTCCCCCTCCTTCCCCCGGCAATCCAATCTGGCTGGTTTCGAATTCCCTCCTCCCAGCCAAGCACAAAACCCTCCTCGCTGTGGACCCCGTAATGTAATATCCCCACCGAAACCCAGCTCCTCTGCCTTTTCCCAGGACGTGAAATTAAAACCAGAGGCGGGGAACTGTCCCCTGCTTCCAGCACTCACTGTGTCTGGGGTTCTTAGTAAGCAGTGCTGCGGGGTGGGGAGCTTACCGGGATGCTGCCTGTTTCCGGCACCTTGATAATTGTCTCTCCCTTAAAAGACGCTCGCAGCATGAGCAGAGGGATCCACAGAGTGAATCCCCCCAGAGACCAGGAGTTCTCAACCTTTTCCTTTCTGAGGCCCCCCCGCAACATGCTATAAAAACTCCACGGCCCACCTGTGCCATAATAACTGGTTTTCTGTATATAAAAGCTGGGGCCGGCATTAGGGGGTAGCAAGCAAGGAAGTTGCCTGGGGTTCCGTGCCCCAAGGGCCCCTGCAAAGCTACATTGCTCAGGCTTTGGTTTCAGCCCCTGGCGACGGGGCTCAGAGCCCCAGGCGTCAGCCCCATGCGGTGGGGCTTCAGCTTTCTGCCCTGGGCCCTAACAAGTCTAATGCTGACCCTGCTTGGAGGGCCCCCTGAAACCTGCTCGCGGCCCCGCAGGGGGCCCAGGGCCCCTGGTTGAGAACCACGGCCCTAGATCTGGTTAAAAACTGCAAGCCCCCAAGCCAGCAGACAATAATGACTATGTTCAGATTCTACCACCCCAGCTCACCTTGAGGAACACCTAATTGGCGAGTAGCCCATTGGTTAAGTTAAGGTGTCTAGTGCTTAATTAGCTCTTCTAAGTTCCCTCCCTCTTAACAGGAAGGAGCCCAGGTGGCTGGGGGACCAACCCCAACCTGCCAAAGTGCTCTGGAGATGACATGATGAGCAGGACCTCAAATGGCATCTGGGGATACCAGGAGACCAGCCTCTCTCCTGGCATTTCAGCCTGGCGAATGCCAGCTACACGCTGGGAGGAGAGGAGAAAAGCAGCCAACCATAGTGTGTTTGACCCTTTGGGTTTGTGGACTTGCTCTTTGTATGACTGTAGCACCTAGATCCCCGTTGTGCTAGGCACTGGACAAACATAGTGAGACAGTCCCTGCCCTGAATGGTTTGTTATCGAAGGCCCTGATTCACAAAAGCCCTTAAGCACGTTCTTAAATCCCATTGATAAATTAAGCATGTGCTTAAGTTTTCTCCTGAATCAGGGCCAGAATAGACCAGACAGAGAAGAACAGTGCTATCACCCCATTGTACAGCCAGGGAGCAAGGGCACAGAGAGATGAAATGACTTGCCCAAGATCACATAGGAAACCCATGGCAGAGCTGGGCATTAAACCCAGATCACCTAATCAATAGGTCTCAAAGTGTAACTGTAAATGGAGACTTGTCATCAGACAGGGTCTGTTTCCAGTGGAACCCGCAGGGATTGGGTCTTGGCCCTTCGCTATTTAACGTTTTTATCAGTGACCTGGAAGAAAACACATAATCACTGATCAAGTTTGCCAGTGACACAAAAATCGGGGGAGTGGTAAATACTGGGGATGCCGGTTCACTGATACAGCGCAATCTGGATGGTTTGGTAAACTGAGTGCAAGCAAACAAATAACTGTATTAAAACACATAAAGGTATGTGTGGACATCTGAGAACAAAGAATGTCGGCCATACTAACAGGATGGGGCACTGTATCCTGGGAAGCAGGGACTTTGAAAAAGATTTGGGGCTCGTGGTAGATAATCAGCTGAATGTGAGCTGCCAGTGTGACGCAGTGGCCAAAAGAGTTAATGGGATCCTGGGATGCATGAACAGGGGAATCTCCAGTAAGAGCAGAGAGGTGATTTTACTTCTGTATTTGGCACTATTGTGACCGCTGCTGGAATCCTGTGTCCAGTTCTGGTGCCCACAATTCAAGAAGGAGGTTGATAAACTGGAGAGGGCTCAAAGAAGAGCTGCAAGAATGATTAATGGATTAGAAAACCTGCTTTGTAGTGATAGACTCACGGAGCTCAATGCATTTAGTTTAACAAAGAGAAGGGTTACAGGGTGACTTCATTAGTCTACAGGTGCCTACGTGGGGAACAAATACTTCATAACGGGCTCTTCAGTCTAGCAGAGAAAGTAGAACCCAATCCAAGGGCTAGAAGTTGAAGCTAGACAAATTCAGACTGGAAATAGGGCATACATTTGTAACAGTGAGAGCGATTAACCATTAGAACGATTTATCAAGGGCTGTGGTGGATTCTCCATCAGTGACCGTTTTTAAATCAAGGTGGGATGTGTTTCTAAAAGCTCGGCTCTCGGGATTGTTTGGGGGCAGGTCTCTGGCCTGTGCATTGCAGTGGGTCGGGCTGGAGGATCCCGGTGGAAAACCTGAGTCCTGCTCCGGTGCATTAGCCACCAGCCCTTCCTTCGTCGGAACTTGTTCCCCCACCCCTGGGGCAGGCTGCGCGATCGCTGCACGTTAGCTGCCTTGCCAGCTCAGCGATGGCTTGCACTGAGCGCATCTTGTCAGTTCCCCAGCGCTTTTGCCTGGGCTTCCTTTTCCGCCTGCTAAGTGCTTTCTACTTTTAGCCTCTGTCGTTGAGACCTGATCCGTAACAGCATCAGAACACGCATCTCCCCCACATCAGTCCGTGCTCGTCGGCTGAACGTCTGCTGCCCACAACACCGATGTAAGCGCTCCGACCGGCCCTGGGACGATGACTGTCTGGGGCGTATTCCCCCTCTGCCTTGCTAGCCCCAGTGCTGACCGAGCATGTGACATGTGCCCGGAGCCCAGTTTCTCCTGCTGGGACACAGGGATGGAGCCACCCATCAACAGAGGCAAGCTACGGCAGTGGGAGTCGGACTCCTGGGTTCCTCCTGTCTGCTGCTGACGTGCTGGAGCTCATGTGCTGGCTTTGAGCGTATGAATGAGTGATGTCACCCTCTAGTGCTCTCCCCCCCTCCTCCACCGGGGACAGTATTACAGACCTAGTAGGACAAGCTGAGGGAGTTCTCCTTTAGCTCAAGTGTAAGAAGCCCATGGATCTGGAACGTAAAGTCTCCGACTGTCTTTTTGGAAAGAAGGGGAAGAAGTAGAGTTAAATCTGATCTGCTGGGGGCTCCTTAAATTCATTATCTTGGTGATATGATGCCCAGCTAATTATGTTTGAACTGTGGCAGAAGGAACTGCAGTCTTGCAGTGAGCAGCCTGGCTCTGCTTCCAGGTTTACGCTGGCAAATGTTATTTACTAAATGGCTCCAATTCATTAGGTAACGAGATTCTTCATTTGCAATTTCCTGCAGCGCTTGTTTTTGAAGAGTCCTTTGCACTGGGTATTGAGAAGCATAAATGAAATGTAAATGCAACCTGCAGTAAACTAGCAATAGCTGCCTACCTGGTGGTAGTGGAAGCCAGTTCTTGTTTGGGAAGGAGCCTTATCTAGGGGTCAGAGCTGCTTTCCTCATCCTTTCTCTGCCGATAAGCGAAGCCGAATTAGCGACCAGGCCAGACTGAGGGCTGGGTGCCCCTGAGCAGAAGGGAGAATGTGTCACGGGCAGCATTTCTCGACGGGACAGATGGGATTTCGTAGAGCAAAGGCTGAAATGAACGTTACTCAGATCCCGTGGCACTGCCGTTTCCTGTTACCTCCTGGCCAGGCCCTTCCCTCTCCCCAGCCTGTTCAAACGGTTCCCTCCTCCTCTCCGCCCTCCCTTGGCTCTATCCCTGCCCCTCCTTGGAATCCGTCCACTTGCTGCAGTTGGTTGAAAGGTTGGCCATGTTTTTCATCAAAAATGTGACTGCCGATGGAGAGGGAAGGGACAGAAATGCCCCATTTCTCCTTCAGCTCTAGCACTCGCTTCCTGTCTCCAGCATCTGTTGCTTCCCAGCCCCACGAGGCTCTGTGGAATTGTACCTGAATTGCACAGGGACTTAGGAATGGCCAGGGTGAATCAGACAGTCCATCTCATCCTGTATCCTGGCTCAGCGGACAGAACCAGCTGTTTCAGCAGAAAGTGAAGGAAGCCCCCACCCACTAGTGGACAGTTATGGAATAATCCAGTTGACCCCAGCTAAGTAGAGGTTGCCCGGAAGCTGGTGGGGTTTATATCCCAAGGAAGGTGAATATCAACGAAGCGATGTTGCACGTGGAATGGAAGGCCATGTTGGGTGGATCTCCGGTGTTCTCAGACAGTTGCACCATTTCCTAAAGGTGACCTGCAAAGAGTGGGAGAAATGGGTGTGTGCCGTCTTTATTTTTGCTGCTTCCTGGTGAATGAGGAAAGATCTGAAAGGTTTGTGGAAGGAAAAAACCCAACAACCTGGTGTATTTGTTACATTATGAATTCAGTTCTTTCCACTCTGTTTCCCTGAAAGACTCTTTGGATGACTGGGGAACTAGTCACAGACACCAAGCAGTTGAAAACTGATTAAATGGAAAGAGAGGGGGATTTTGATGTTCAAAACTGTTGTTTCAGCAACAACGAATAAATTCAGACACCTGCTAAACAGCTGGGGGAAAAGCTCTCTCGTTAAAGACGCAAACCCCAAGCTAATCATATGGATCCAGTCACTGAACTAATCCATGTTTACTTCTCTAGCTCTTGTTAGAGCGGCCAATGAGATGGAAAGTTGGTGATGCTAATGCTCTAGAAGTTTTCTTTCTTTGTTGGGATTTACATATTTTTTGAAATAAACATTTTCTGTAATAAGCTTGTTTGAAACAAACAGATCTCCCGAGCCAGCCAACGTGCTGACAGTCTCTGGATGACTCTGGGCCGGCTGTCTACAGGGAGGCTACATCCCCAGCTCTCTTGACAGGTAGAAATTCTTTCTCGACATTTGGCTGCGAATGCATTTCATGGTTCAGCAGCTGACCCCGGTTTGGAAGAATGTTAATTTTTGCACCTAGGCTTGTGCACCTGAGCAGTCCTGGAGGGGGCTGCAGAGAAGCAGGAAGGGCTGGCTCCGTCTATCCAAACACATGAAGCAGTGCCGCCTGGAGTACGCACTGTGTGTTCAGTTTATTAAGGAGGGCGATGAGAGCTTCCTCAAAGATGTCTTCTAGGAACTTCGGGCCGGACAGGTGCTCCATCTCGTCCAATATCCTGGTCGTGGTCAGTACCAGTTACATCAAAGATCCAGACCTTGCTATTGGCAATTATGGTCTCTCAGCTGCTCCCAAGGAAAGTCTACTCCCAAACCACACAAGTGCGAGCTTCTGCCCCAGAGCCGGAGGCTTTATCCAGCTCTCGCCATCTTGCATCTCAATTACTGCAACATCCTTTTCTCTGGAATTGACCAATGCAGTCCTGTCGCGCTCAGAGCCTGTCGCTTTGACCGTGTCGCCCCCTCTCTTTGCAACCCTGCATTGGCTTCTCCCTTTTCTAGTGTATCGAAAATATAAGCTGCTTGTCTTCGCTTTCAAGGTCCTTCACGGCCTTTCCCCATCTCTCATTCGCCGTCCCACCACCAGTCAGTCCAGGATCCCAGCCTCCATTGCCCACTTGCTGTCCCCTGTGCTGCCTCTCTTGCTGGAGTGGAGCTCCCTGTGAACATCCACAAAACTAATGAATTATCTTCTTTCAGAACCCTCCTTAAGACCCTCCTTTTCCGCGATGCCTACAAAAAAACTTGACAGGTTAGGTTGCTGGTGTGCTGAGACCACAGCCAGTCACGCTGACCAACACTGTCTCATGGTTTTCTTGCACTCCCCTGTCAGTCTGTATCTACCTTTTTGTCTATTGTTTTATATGTAGATTATAAACCCTGTGGGACATGGGCTGTCGTTTTTTGTTCTGTGTTTGTACAGTGCCTAGCAAAATGGGGTCCTGGTCCATGACTAGGGATCCTAGGTATTGCAATACTGCTCCTACTAATTATCCTGCCAAAACTCTTGTTTGGTGTGTTTTTTAGTATGTACTATTCTAACTCTATCAATGCCTCATACCCATTTAATCCTGCTAAACTTCTTGGCATCGGTGACATCTTGTGGCAGTGAGTTCCACCGGCTAATTATGCATCATGTGGGGGGAAAAAAAATCTTTCCTTTTGATCAGGTTTGAATTGGCCGCTTTTCAAGTTCATTGACTGTCCCCTTGTCCTTGTATCGTCACATACGGGTCATGCTGGTTTCTGATAAATACGCCAAGTCCCATTCGTTATTTTGCATGCTTCGTTCGTGTCCCCTCTTAACGTATCCAACTCACTGCTGCACTAGTTCATTGCTAGCTGCAGAGTAGCCGCCATCCTCGTTTCCCATCCCTGGCTCCGTTCAGGTGAACTTTTGGCCAAGGTCCAAGTGTCAGATCCCCCCCCAAAAAAGGAAGCCGCGCTGGGCTGCCATGGAAAAATTAGCTTCCGGCGGCTGAGTTGGCTTTGGTGGTGTCATTATTAACCATCGACTCTCACCCCCCAATCCCCATTGGGGGGTGGAAAATTGCGCATAAGGACTGCAGTGCCTGCTGTTTAAATAATAGTGCCTCAATTAAGGCCCATTTTGCATCTCCTGGAGAAGAGCAGGTTGTGTGCATCCTCTTGGGAGATGTCTGCTCGGGTTACATCAGCCAAATGATCCTCATGACTCGACTCCCCCCCCCCCCCCTCCTCCTGAACAGAAGCTGCCTAATTACAGCAAATGCCAAAAGCAATCTTCATGTCAGTGGGAGAAGAGGCTGGTTTTGTGTGAATTTAGTGCTTCCGAAAGTAGCAGACGGATTGGCTTGGTGTGGTGGGGAGGTCAGCAGCCCTGGGTAGCTCAGATGCTGGCCAAGTTTCCTCCCCCTAGATGTGCCTGGGTCCAGAACCCTGACCTAAAAATCCTTCCCTTGCCATTCCAGCTGGGAGGTCTCCGCCCAGCTCTTCCAGTGCACTTTGTTCTCAGCCTGTATCCGTCACTGCTGATCCAGTTCTGAATGCTCACAGCTCTGCCCCTGCAGCACCCCCTGCCGTTCCAGGCATCCTGTCTGCGCTTGGCTTGCCCCCATTTAGATTCAGCTCATCGGGGCAGTGCCCTGCCTGGGTATGTGCATCCTGCGTGGCTTTTGATTGGTTAAAGCACAGGTGAGTCTGGTGAGTTTTAACGAGGGGGAGCTAGCAAACTGGGCTATGCAGCCGTTGAGAATTGAATTGGAAATCGCTTGAGGAGGTTGTGGGCCTTTTAAATGGATCAGCTGGGACCACCCGGCAGGTGCAAATAAAAAGTGTTGATTTCCCGCTTGCTTTGGAGCCTCCTCGCCTGTGGGGCAGCACCTGTGTGGAGCAGCTCCAAGCCAGGCTGAGACGCGTCATCCCCACCGAGCAGCCCAGAACCCTCCAGCCCCCTTGGCCAAGGTAATGCATCAGTGTAGAGCCACCCCAGAGCTGTCCAGCCCAGGAATGACAATCCCATAAGTGAACATAAAAACAGCCAGACTGGGTCAGACCAAAGGTCCATGCAGCCCAGTATCCTGTCTTCCAACAGAGGCCAATGCCAGGTGCCTCAAAGGGAATGAACAGAACAGGGAATCATCAAGTGATCCATCCCCTGTCGCCCATTCCCAGCCTCTGGCAAACGGAGGTGAGGGACACCATCCCTGCCCATCCTGGCTAATAGCCATTGATGGACCTATCCTCCATGAACGTATCTAGTTCTTTTTTGAACCCTGTTATGGTCTTGGCCTTCACAACATCCTCTGGCAAGGAGTTCCACAGGTTGACTGTGCATTGTGTGAAGAAATACTTTCTTTTATTTGTTTTAAACCTGTGCTCCTGAAATTGACCACATCTCCCCAGCAACCGGACTACGCTGTAAATACCGAGTCCTGCTGAGAGCGCCTGGCCCTCTCTTCCCCTCTGGCTCTTCCCCTCTGCTTTGTCCTTGAGCATTTTAGGGTCATGCTACTCAGCGAGGGGCAAATTTCAGGCAGTCAGAACATGTTCCACCTGAAATGGCAGGAAAAGAATCTCTTGAAAGAACCCCCAGCACAACATCTGCTTCCTCGAAAGCTACATTAAAATCAGCAACCCTTCTGGGTCTCACAGGCTGGGAAGAAAAGGGGGGGGAGTCTTAGCCCTGATACAGGGAGGCTGCTGTCCTAGGGCAGAGTCAGATGAACGGGGATTCCACCCGTTTCACTGACCAATGGGGCTGCAGCCCCTACTGTGAACAGAGATTCGATTTGCACATGCGTGGCTTAACCTGCCCTTACGCGGTGACCGCTTCTCTGCTGCAGTGTAGCATTGCCTGGCTGTGCCAGGACAGCTGTACCTGTGGCTGGTCACGAACGGCTGAAATCCCCAGTGGAGGCAAGGCCCCAGAAACCGCCACCATGCTGGCAGCAGCCCACGTGAGCCCACTAGTCAATAATTACAATCGACAGTAGGATCCCCTGCAGCTGCCCCGGTCAGGGAATGTCTGCAACCTTTGGCTCATTGGGGATGGTGCAGGTAAATGTGATTTTTCCCTGGACTGCAGCGATGTCCTTATCTGTGCTAGTTACGTGGTCAGTCTGGGGGAGCTGAGAGTGGAAGGGCAGGGTTGAGGCCCATCGGCTTGTTCTGGTCGGGGCCAGAGCTGTGGTTAGTGTTTCAAACAGGTTGAGAATCTGTGGGGCAGTTTAGTGCATCCAGACCAAAAGGAATTAAGGAAAAAATCAGAAAACCAAAACTTCCCTGACGGGAGAGGTTATTAATTGCACTAAAACTGTGATCTGAACCCCTCTTCCCCAGCACCCCCCCCCAACGCCAGCCGAGGGCTATAGGCGTGTTCTACTTGGTAACCAGAAACCCGGTGGGCAGGTCGGGTGAGTGCCATCCAGGGAGCACTGAAACAGGGCCGGTGGTGTTTGATTCTCTCTTCTCCTCCCAAAGGCTTAAGAAGATTGAGTGGAATTGTTCCTCCTTAATCTTCTCTCCTGGAGCCTGTTTTAGTCTTTTGTTCCCACTCACGCTAGTTTAAACTGATTATTTTTTAGGTCACGGAGAGATTTAGGGAGAGGCTGCGGCTCAGTGCTGTCCGGTGGTGGTGGCACAAAAATGAGTTGTCTTCTTGTGCTTGAGTTTTGGTGCCATTGAGAGCGAACAGGTGAATGGCAGAGCAGCGGGGGACCAAAACTTCCCAAGCACACCTCTGCTGATGCCCTGGAATCCTGACCCATAGCATCCCCTGCTGTGCCCCTCCTAGCTCCCCCAGCAGCTCTGCCGACGCTCCTCAGTCCTGACCCACAGCGCCTTTACCGTTCCACGGCTCTGCTGATGCTGCGCTGCTCTGCTCTGCCCAGACCCACCGCACCCCCTGCTACCTCCCAGCTCTGCAGCTGCCCCCCCTTTCCAATCTGTCGCCGGGCAGAGAGAACCTGCCAGATGGGCCGCGTGATGCAGATGCCGAGGGCACAAAGGGAAGGACCATCCTGGCCTCTTCCCGTCCCCACCTGCGTTGGGCTAGCCACAGTGCGACTGACAGAGCTGTGCGTGGGTTGGGTGGAGAACGGCCTGGAGTTGATGCTGCTGTATAAACTACTTATAAGCTCCATGCAAGAAGCAAGCTGGGATGGTGAGGGAGAAAATTGCTTTGGGTATGGTGCAACGCATGTCCCGTGCAGCCCGTGTCCCGTGCAGCCCCGAGCTGCCCTGGCCTCTCTGGTGCCATCTGTCTTAGAAGCAGCATTTCAGCTTCCCCCATAGATCTGCTCTGCCGTTTCCCTGACAAAGGCTGGTGTCTCCTTTGTTTCGGCCAGCGCTGTTTCTCTTACTCCAGGACTGTGAAATTTGCCTGTTTGCCTGTCCCTCGCAGATGTTTACAGCGAGTGGAGGGCTGGGCTGTGCTCACTGCATAACTGACTGTCTGCAAGTTCAGTTTAGTTCCCGCTGGAGAATCTGGGCTCCAGAGGAAGCTGTCACTGTTCTGATGTAAAGAGCCCTCCCTGATCCCCAACACTGAAGTGGAAACTTGGCTTCACACTGATTCGCCTGCCTGCCTGTAATTGACCAGTGATTTATGGTCCCTCCTGGGGCTGCGGGGGGCTGGTTTGAGAGAGACCATTTTTAAAACTGATCTTTTTTTTTTTTTCCTAGGGGGCTGCAGTTTTGGGAGCTAGAATTCAAGAGCAGATCATTCCTCTACAGACAGGTACGGTGTAGTGCCGCAATTGTGATAGTTCTATCCGCCTTTGGCCCCTTTCACCTGAGGATCTCAAAGCACCCCACCAGCACTAAGCAAACTTCCCTCCATCCTTGGGAGGTGTCTTCCCTATTTGACAGATGGGGAAACTGAGGCAAAGAGGTGCCATGACTGCTTCGGCCACGCAGTGAATCCATAGCAGAGCTGGGAATAGAACCTAGCTGTTTTTATTTCTGCGTTTGGGCCAGTACAACCAGAACCTCTAAGTTTGTTCCTAAAATGACTGGAGGTTCCAGGTCATGTGGGTGGGAGTTCTAATTGTCTCCAAACTACCTTGTCTTATCCCTGTGGTGTGAGTGGCTGCAGCCAATAGCCAGGCAGTCTCACTCTGTGTTACGATGCCGAGCGTTGTGAGGACCGTCTGGAGTTTTCTCTTGCGTTTTGGATCATGAAATACTACGTAGAACTATAGAAAGGAGAGATGGAAAAGCTCCATTACTCCATGTACTTCCTCTCCCAGGGAGATTATTCCCTACTGCAGGATTGTTCCCTGCTCTGCCCTGTTCTCTAGTTTTGTCCTGTCTGCTTTGAAATGATTCAGGAGTGGAGTTTTCACCACATATCCCCCCCTCCCAAGAGAGGCTGCTCCGCAGTTTAATGGAGCTCATTGTTCGGAAAGGATTGGCAGTTCTTCGTTGGTGGGTCTTAGCCATGGTCACGTTCTGGCAGCAGCAAGCTGCAGAGAGAGGGCTGGTTGGTCTTTTTTTGGGGGATCAATAAGCAGCTCTTTTGGATTCCGTTCTGGCAGACCAGCTTTGTTTGCATCATGGGCCGAGCAGCTTTTTAGACTCCCTGGCCGTGGGTGCCCAGCGACTGAGCAGTAGTGGGCTCGAAAGGGGGAGACCTTCAGGGTATGGGAAGGACTTAGGCCTGTTCCCGGGAAGGACAATTTAGAGAGAGAGATTGTCTGTCTGTCTCCCTCCCGGTGAGTGTTTTAGGCATTAGACAGGAGGCCCCAGCCTCAGGCAGTGATATTTTGAGCCCCCCACGCTCCCATCTCTGCTCAACTATCTACTGCAGTCTGCTATGTTTCAGAGGAACAGCCGTGTTAGTCTGTATTCGCAAAAAGAAAAGGAGTACTTGTGGCATCTGATGAAACAAAACATCTGATGAAGTGAGCTGTAGCTCACGAAAGCTCATGCTCAAATAAATTGGTTAGTCTCTAAGGTGCCACAAGTACTCCTTTTCTTTTTGCAGTCTGCTATGACAACCTCCCCCATCCCTGCAGAAACCCAGCTCCGCTTTGAACTGTGCGCACCGACCTACCCACAGGCGCAGTCAGGATGCGTTCGACAAAGGAAGCAGGGGTGGGCACCCCAGGAGAACTGTCACGAGGAGTGCAATGTGTTTGCCCCGGGAGGCTGAGGAGGAGGTGATCGGGGCGTGTGGCTATCCCAGATCCCTTGGGGGTAGCCTCCCTTTAAAGCCGGCAGACCTGAAACACTGAGGCATCGAAGTTAGATTCACACCAGGCAGTGACCTCTAGTGGGGAAAATTTAAAATAGTGCCAAGTACTCCTGGTTTTTGTTTTTGTTTTTTAAATAGTGCGTGTCCAGAAGGGTGGTTTCTTCACAGTCAGACCTGGGCTTGTTTTATCCATGCTGAAATGTAGGATCTTAGCAGGTAGAGAAGTAAAAGACCTAGCTGTCTTGAGCAGGGAAGATCCATAAAACAGATCAGTGCTGGGTTGGCCCATCAATCTGAAGGTTTTGAGACCGAACCCAAACCTCTATTTGCTAACAGCACTGGGAGCCGGCTGCTTTGATTGGATTAAGGCATTAGTGGGAAAGTGATGGTGCTTTGTCTTCATCTAGATAACTCCTCGCTCGTTTGACCTGTGTGTGGGTTTAACAAGGACAAACCTGATTAGCTGAGTTTACTCCACTGTAAATGCAACCTCCTGGATAATTGTTTCCTGCTCTTGTACAGTGCTGTGCTTAGGTCCCTGCAGGATTCGCTTTACATTTGTGTCTTCATTTTTCTTGTAAGGGCACAAACAGCCTAATAAAACAAATACAAATGGAACTCAGATGTTAGCCCCAGCCTTCCCTTCTGTGCGGGCAGAACCAATTGCACGTAAGGAAGTGGACTTGCGTTTGCACAACAGCTGTTTGCACAAGTAAGCATGGCAGCTGGGCCTCTGTGTGTTTGATCTGACTCCCTCGGTCTGCGTTCATTGGTTGCTGGTAAAATCAGTTTGGTGCCCAAAATCCGAGGCTCGTGGGAAATCTGGAGAGACCCACGGGAGGTGATGAGATAGCAGTTGGTGGGCCTGTCCTGCAGGAGTAGCATGTTCTGTGGCCCAACTCCAAATGTCAGTGGGACTCCCCGTCCCTGCGATGTGTGACACAAAGGCTGTTGCGAGCATCTGGAAAACTAGACCTGGTGTCTCCCCTGAGCCTGCATGATAACTTTCCTCTCAGCGCCCGGGATACTAGACAGACAATCACAAAGCTCCAGCCGTCTTGAGGAGGGGTCTTGCGGGACCTCACCAAACACAATGCCCAGCTTGAAAGGCTGGTCGCCACTGAGCTGGGTGGAATTACGTGTCCGGGGCTTTTGTGAATTGCAGACTTCTAGGAATGCTTGAGCCGTGAGCACAATGGATGAAGTCCCAATCACGTCAGTGACCCCCACTGAACCGTCTCTCCTGCTGGTTGGCCCTGTTAGAAGCTGGCTGCCTGGTTTTGGAACCTGCTCCCATTCCTCGCCTCTTTCTCCCTTTATTTTCCTGGGGATCTTCAAGCCCTTTGCACATTAAACTTCTCAAGGGCAAATTGACTTGCCTACAGTCATGCCGTGAGCTGACCCCAGATCTCCTGGGTCCAGAACTTCCCCAGCTCTAACCACTAGACAGTGTCTTTGATAGTGACCACAGAACAGCCCTTAACCCTAGAAATGGATCGCTAGCGAGGCTTGTGTGGGGAGTTTAAAGTGACATTTCATGACTGCAGCCTAACAGGAAAGCCACCGTGCAAACATGAAGTATGCAAAGGGCCAGGAGATAAATCTAGTTTCAGAATAAGCTCATCAGTATACGAGGGAGGTGGAGGGCTGGGAGTTGATCATGCAGCCTAGCTAGCAAACTCGGCTGTGTATCCCTCTGACGAGATCAGTTGGTGATCCTGGGAGAGCAGCTAGGCTGCAAAGGTACCAGTTCAGAGGCTGCTAGACTCTGTTCCTGGAAATGCTATCAGCAGAAAGGAGGTTTCCTCAGCCCTCTTCAGAAGGGAGGTGCTGAGTTTTTTCCTGGTGGCAAGAGGGAAGAAGGGTCAGGCAGTAGGTAGCCCTGAAAGCTGGCTTTTGGGATGTGCTTGTGTCCTTTGCTGCTGCCGCATGATGCACTGCATAAAGGGCAGGAAGGAGCCTGGGCTTTTAGTTTTTGTTTCTCCTTTTTTTATTACATTAGCAGTTCAGGTTGTGTCTACTCTGCTTTTCCAAGCTTCTATGGTTGACTGTGGAGCTTAAAGGATTATGGGATCTTAACTCTCAAGAATGTGTACCCAGAGCAGTTGAGAAGAGGTGGGATCTTTTTAGATGAGCTGTGATAGGAGCTCCTAGGACTACTACAATTCAAATACTAAATAATCATAGAATATCAGGGATAGAAGGGACCTCAGGAGGTCATCTAGTCCAACCCCCTGAATCATATAATCATAAACCCCTTTTAACTCAAACGCCTGCCAAACATGTGGGAGAAAAGACATTTTTGTTAAAGTTTAATCATCCACTTGCCCCTTCAGTTAAGGGCTGAGAAAGTCCCAACTCAAGGGTTTTGGCTTCTCCAGCAAAATCAGACTAGATATTCCTGATATTTCTGTTTTTCATTATCGGGTGGCACCATAAAGAAGCTAAATAAATAGGGTGCAAGCATAATTTTATTGCCACTTTTATAGGTCACCAAAAGAAGGAGGATCCCAATGGCTGGAAATTCCTGATGCAAAGTTATTAACTGTGATAGAATTCCAATTTCTCTAGCAGTTTTCATCCCCAAATGCTCCCCTAACTATGTACACACAGTCAGCAGCCCTGTGATCTGCAATGCAGCCACCTCTGGGTTGGCAGGGAGCAGCTAGAGAACACAGTGTGTGACAGTGAGCGGGCAGACACCAGGGCAAACCCTGCTCTTGTGACAGATGTCCTAGGGTCTTTCATAGCCAGACCGGACCTTGGTTTTTAAGGGTTTGTACAAAAATCCTGTACACACTTGGCTACCTGCATTAGAGTTTGTGTGTGAAACTTCCGTTTGTCCTGCTCTGATTCTTGGGGGTGAAGGGAGGCAAGATATTTAAACTCTTCAGCTGAGATGGCTAAGAGAGAGAGCAGAGGCAGTAGCAAGCACAGAAGGCGGGGTGAGGCAGCTTTTCATGGCATGGATACGGGAATCATTTTCCCCTTGAGTCATGCGGGGGAAGGCTGTGGGGGAGCTGATTGGTAGCTGGGGAGGAGACAGCGACACGGCTGAGGACAGGCTGCCAATAATATAAAAGGGAACATGTAACTTTTTAGTGTGCTTTTTGCATAAAAGCAAAATGGAAGTGTCCCCTCCTGTGAGAGGCTGAACAGCGCTCCCCGCAACCTGCAGGGCAGGGACCCTGAGCAAAGGCTAGACAACGTCTAGCATATCTACAGTGCCTTCCATCCCCCCCCAGACCCCTACTGGGCTAGCTTTGCCCTTGGAAAGGCAGCCAGGAGGAGCAAAGGGCCTTCTCCTTGAGAGGTCTGGAGCCCTCGCAGCACCTGCTGACTGTACTGTTCGGATTATGGCCCATGGCCACCCGCTCAGGCTCACATTCTCGTAATGAAGTGTTGGGATAATACTAGGGCCCTGGGCATGTGGAGAGCTCAGCTGCTGACTGGCTCCTTGCACCACCTACTTGTTAATTTCGTCCCTCTCTTATGGCTTGTCTTCTAGACTGTGAGTTCTTTGGGGCAGGGACTGCCATGTCCCACGGCCTGAGGGGAGCCACTCTGCAGTGCTCCCGGCCGGCCGGCCTGCCTGTGGGAGCAGAGCAGAGTGCTTTGGACGGGCCAACCTGGGGCTTTCCGGGGTGCCCACCTTGAGATGCCTTAAAAGGGCCTGACATTCGGAAAGCACTGAGCATCGCTCCGACAGGATCAGCTCCCCCCTGATTCTGCCCAAGGCCCTTGAAGGGACACCGGCTGATGCGATGGTAGTGCCCATGGGTGGACAGTCTCCGTTTTGGGCATTCCCTCTTGTGGGAGCTGTGAAATCCCCATCATCTCCGTTCTCCCACTGCACTGTGTGCTTTGAACAGGATCCCCGCCGATGCCCACTCTCCTGGCCCCACCATTGCCTTGCCTGGATGGGACACGGACCTGGCTGTTGCTGATGGTTTTGCAGCTTGTTTGCTAGCAGGGACACCTGTCCAGCTCCTGTGTGTAACTAACTAGCTGCTGGGCAGTCGGTGCCTTGAAAAACACAACAATGGGTTTCACTTCCTAGCAGCCATATGGAAACCAAAGGCCATCCCATACCCTATCACAGCTGGCTTAAGGGAATTGAGGTGTTGGGCCTGATTATTCTGATTAATGATTTGTATTACCATCGTGCCCATGAGCCGCATTCGTGGACCAGGACCCCAGCGTGTCCCAAGACGGTCCTGCCCCAAAGAGCGTACAATCTATCAGAGCCTCTCTCTTAACGAGCGACTGCGCATCCTGTGGGCAGACCTCATTCCTACATGCATCCTTGGTGCTCTAGTTTTTAGCTTTGCTTCTCCTGCATGTTGGTAGATGTGCGGAAGAGCTGTCAGGCTGTGGCCGCTCGTGTTAATGCAGCCGCTGCAAGCGGGCGCTGGCTTCTGCCGCCTGAGCCAGGCAGCAGGCCGTGCACAGCCTGCGTGCAGAGATGCTCAGTGCCTCTGGCATAGGAGGCTGCTTGGGACTGATGACTGCAAGTACCAGCGGTAGCCCTGCAGCACCTTCGGTCTCAGGGACAGAGAGGGAAAGGACAACTGTTGGCCTAGATGCTCGAGTGATGGGTGTGTTCTAAATATGACTTCTCCAATTCTCCCAGTGTGGACGAAATCAGCGAGTGGCGGGGGGGAGGTGTGATACGCAGATCGGAGGAGGTGTTTGAAATGTCAGATTGCTGGCTGCGGGGGCATTTCCTCTCATCTGACTCGCTTGTTTTTGGCTTTTTGAGAGAGAAACGAGCCCCCGAGTCTCCCCCGCCTGGAAACAAGGTTGGTTGGGTAACTTGAGTTTGAAAGCCCAGCTCTAGCTCTGTCACATGCTTGTTAGTTTCCTACCGCAGAAGGATGTGTGGGCACTGCTGCTCCTCGCCTCCGCTCTGCTCGCTCTCCGCCCACGCGTGCGCTCCAGTTAGGGGGGGTGGGGGGGCTCAGAATATAATGCAGAGGGCCCAGGAATTTGGTCTGCACTTCACCCCTCCTCCTTTGGCCACTGCAGGTCACTGGGCTGATTTGTGTCACTGGTGGCAGCTGTCACGGCTGCCTGCAGTCCCCAGGCACCACTGAGCAGGGCAGACGCATGGAGCTGGCAAATCACAGCAGCGGTAGTGCAGCCGGGGCCACTGCCTATCACTGCAGCGCAGTGTCCTGCCCCCTGCAGGCTGGAGATGGGGGCAGCTGCTGGAGCTCACCAGAGCATTGGGGGAGCAGGGGCCATGCATGAGGGGGTGTCAGAAAGGCGGGGTCTCAGGGCATGTCTACACTGCTGTGTAAGCCCAGGGTTTGCATTCAGGCTCACCGCTAACCCCTCTTCCGTGTACACACACATCACTCTGTTCCAGGAGGCTCTAAGCCTGGGTTCAAGCCCTATTGCTTTGCAGTGTAGACACAGCCTCCCCTGGACTCATGTTCTGGGAATTTCCCACAGTCCCATGGGCTGACTTTTTGTCCTCTGAACAGTCATGCTTGGTGGACAGTCCAGTTTTCCCACACAGCCCCGTGAACGAAGGGCTAGAGTGGCCGCATTGTGGGAGGGCGCTAGGAAGTCTGGGATACGCCTGGCTGGACTCGGACCTGCATAATGCAATGTAGATGCTGGAGCCCCAGGTTGGGTTTCAACGATTCCTAACCTGGGGTTACGAATGGGTGTAGATGCTCAAGCCCTAAGGTAACAAACCCAGGGCAGGCTTGTTCTGCTAACCCTGGGCTTGCGTTGAGGGTAGACACACCTTGGGAGTTAAAAGAGCAAGGCCAAGGGGTGCTTCTGGGAGATGTAGAAGCTCCAGACTGCCATATCAAGTCCAGCCCAGGTCTGTATGGACAGAGAGTCAGGGCTCTTTGGGGTGACTGGTCTCGGCCTGGTTCTCTTTGGTTACGTCTACACCACACTAAAGCACGCACGGCTGACCTGCGTCTGCTGACTTGGGCACGCGAGGCTAGGCTGTGGGGCTGCAAAATCGCAGTGTGGGCGTTCGGACTCAGGCTGGAGCCCGGGCTCCGAGACCTCGTGACTGGGGGAGGTCCCAGACCCTGGGCTCCGGCTCGAGCCTGAACGTCTCCACTGTAATTTTACAGCCCTGTGAGCCCAAGTCAGCTGACGCAGGCCAGCCGCGGGTGTTTCACCTAGCAGGTCTGTGCCGTGATGGAGCCCCTGGGTTGGCATCTCAGTAAAGAAGCCCAGCATAGAATAGACCACGGAGCTTGGAATCTTCTCCAAGGGCCGGAGCCCCCTTAATTCCCACTCAGGACCTCTCAGGAGACGCCCAGCCCTTTGGGTCCGGACAGAGGCACAGAGTTAGCTGGGATGAGTGATGGGAGCTTCCCCCAGCCAGTGGTGGCATTAAAAATACCTGCAGAAGAGGCCCCAGAGAGACAACATGTTCTTGCAGGGGCCGGTTTATCTCACCTTCCTTTGAGTAAGGGGCTTAATTTACCAGTCGCCAGTGCTGGAATTTTCTCAGGCCACTTTTTCTCAACCAGTGTGTGTTGGCAGGACTCCTCCCAGGGTGACAGGGACCGGGCATGCTGCCTTGAACTGCAGGGCGTGAAGCATCACTCAATACGCTAATTCGCTGGCCTGGTAGTTATGGGACATTACATGCCCCTGGGCCCTGCTGGTTTACACTGAAAGCATCAGGTGCCGGGCAGAGGGTTTTCACATCTGCTTTTTACAAGGGCAACGATGGGGCGGTATTTCTAAGCCGGATTCTCTGTCGTTTCAGGTACGAAGGATGGCAGGGGCTCTGGTAGCAGTTGGCCAAGGCAGGCTGGCTCCTTATCGCATAAAGGAACTATTAGAGATCAGAGACCCGCTGGCTTATCCACTAAACACCATGGCTCCGGCAGCTGGACTCTTCCTGAAATCTGTGGAGTACGATGAAGCTGGTAAGTGAATCCATGGACTTCCCGTCAGAGGGAACACCGAGCATCGCAAGGCTCCTTCAGTGCAGTCGGATCTGCCTCTGAAGGCAGCAGTAACCTGCCCCAGCCTTGCAATCAAGACCGTCTGCGCCATTATTCGTCTCACAGGCTATTTATAGCCACATGCCACTGAGTGCCGATGTCGTAATGGGCGCTCGCTGCAATGTGACATCATGTTTCCTGGTCAGTTTTCTCCACTGGTAAAACATTCATCATAAAGTTTGCAAAGGGCATTGAGATTCTTGGATGAACGGTGCTCTGTCGGTACAAACGAACTAATGAAGCCTCGTTATACCCACGTAAGCGTTATGGCCGTTCTGATGAGGAAACTGCGGCACAAGGAGGGGCAGCAGCTTTCTCGAGGTCACAGAGCAAATGAGTGGCTGAGTGAAGTCGAGGATCCAATAATTCTGGCACCTGTTCCCCTGCTCTAACTACCTGACCCCTTCCCTCCCAGAGACAGGAACAGAACCCAGGGTTCGAGACTCTTAGTCTCTTGCACATAACAAATAGAGCTACTACCCTCTTTAAATATTTCACAGCGGGCTGAGAAGGGTAGTGGGCACCAGCCAAATATCCAGAATTTGCTCGCATCTTCATTCCCACCTCGCACTGGACTGTTACTGCACAGAACCTGTAATGATAAGACCTGTTGCTTAACCTGTCCAGAACAGGAGATGGAAATCCAGGGGGTTCCTGTGAGCAGAGACATAACTATTTTAAGCTGTTTATTTCAGGTACTGCTTCATAGAAGTGTCCCCGCCCCACACGGCGCCCCCCCCCCCCCAAAAGGCAATCTCTCTCTCTCTCAGAAGATTATAAATTCATACAATCCAAAATTCATATCCCTTGTAGGGAGGGAGGATATTAATAAAAGTGATTTTATTGCAGGCAGAATGTGATAAGATGATGTCTTGATGGGGGAAAGACTATCTTATTTCTAAATTGAATCCGTGTGGACACTAATCGACACTGTGTTAGTGTCCCATTAAAGGGAATCCACGAAATCTTTGCCACAAACATGTGTACTTGCTTCTGATGAGATTAGCGATCCGCTCCAAGAGAGAAGGATGGGGACATTGAAATAATTCCTAGCTCACTTGCCAAGCAAGCCTTGCCGTAGTGACAAATGCGAGCCACCATTGTGAAATGATACAATAATCAAGTACCTAACGGAGCTACTTCGTCCATAGCGCTCTCAGCCCTTTAGAAAGACGTGTAATATTGCGGAGGATGGGGAGACTGAGGCACGGAGAGGCAAAACTGACTCGCTCAAAGTCACATGGGCTCCGTGGCAGAAGCACTGGAGTAGAACCCAGGTATCCTGACAGCTACACAGCACTGTGCCCTAGCTGGCCAGGTCAGGGTTGAGGGCACAAATGATGGAGGGTGGCGATATGGGGCAGCTTGTGTAACTGGTGATCCTGTGCTGCGTAGACCCCCGGGCTGTCCCCAGGCACACGGCAGCTGCAGTGAATAAACTAAACTCAGTTTACTTCTACAGGTGGGGTGGGGACAAACGGACTTCAGTGGTTCACTTTTTACTGGCTCTCTCTGGGGCCCCCATCTCCCTGGAGTGCCCTCCCTGTGAGCCACTGCTTCTCCCTGCAGCTCATTGTAGAATCTTCCTCTCCTCGTTAGCCAGCAATTCACCCAGGGCTCGGGTGAGCTGGTAATGAAGGATCCTTAACAAACACAGAGCGTCCATCTCAGCTAGCCCCACCGGCCCTCCCTGGCCCGCTCCGTTGCAGCCAGGGCTTGCTAAAGCTGTCAAGGCTCCCCAAGGCTCTGTTAAACTGGGGTTAGGTTTCATCCCCCACAGCAGCAGAGGAGGCCTCCTTTGATTTTTCTTGGAGGTGCCAGAGCAGGACTTGGGGAACAAAGAGCAACACAACCCGCCTGGAGACAAAGCAGAGCTCTTGGGCGGGCCTTGAAAACGCTGCAGCTTGTCGGTTTTGGCCCGTTCTAATGGCACTTCTCCCAAGAAGCACTGGCTGCCGAGCCACCCAGCCATCTGCCCACGTGTGTGGGGACGGAGCCCAGGCAGGAAATGAAGAAACACAGAAACTTAAGTGCTTTCAGGTGGGGCTGGGTTTTTCTTTCTTTCCACATCAATGTTTTCCCTTTTTCTCCTCGCAGACTTGGAGACAGAAGGTAACGCAGCAAAATAGCAGCCCTGTGAGACGTGCAGCCGTGCCTGAAAGAACTCGGTTGGTGGGGGCCGTGTCGTGGAGATTTCCGGAACTCGCTTTGTATGCTGATACGCAGCCGGGTCTCAATAAACCCCATTGATTGTGGCTAGAGGCATCTCCACGTCATTTGTCCACATGCCTAGAGGCTGCCCGGGTGGAAGGATTGGTAACTCTGGGCGACGGACAGCTGGTTCTAGGTTACTTGGGTCATTCCACTGGCTACGCACTCACATACTGTCTTCCCCTCGCCTCCTGCCTCCTCCAACACACAGGGAAGGGACCTTTGTGTGGAGGGGCGTCACTTCCCCAAGGCACAGACAGAATGGGGTCAGACCAGTAGGCAAACCTTTGTCTCCTCTCTACCCCTATTCTTAGTAATCCCTGTCCTCTTGCAGACCAGCAGGAGACACAGTCCTTTATGTATGGATCATGAAGGCCCAACTTGAATCGCGGGATGATTGTCAAATAAGCGCAGCTGAGCTGCAGACAAGACATGGAAAATTGCAGAAGTGTAATTAATTGTGGTCATTTGGAAAAGCCAGAGAAGACCTATTTGCTTAAGAAAAGTTTGCTAGAACAAGTATTATGTTATGCTCGCAAATTTTTTTGATAATCTGACATTTTGCTGCAAGTGTATTACAGTTATTAATGCGCAGTGGTGACAGTGGGAGACCCAGCCGCCCGGGGCCAACAGTGGGGCAGCCCAGCTGCCAAGGGCTGTGGACTAGCAGCTGGGAGCTCCTGCTGTCAGCTGCCTGGCTGACAAAACTGCAGTGGAAGCTGAGTTTGATGATGATACAAGAGGCAAATCAGAATCCAGCTTGCTCTTGGATCACTTCAGCATGCGAGCTGGTGCTGTGGATTGTTTTCTGCTCTTATCAGTGCACAAAGCACACGTGAATCAACACAGGAGCATGTCAGGATGGAGAACACACGGGTGCCTTTTTTTTTTTTTTTTAATCAGGATCATTTTTTGTGACACTTAAACCTTAAGTTTAGCCTATTTTATGACTAGGTCTGATACAATCAGCATCATATTGTGTGTTAATTGGCCTGGCTTGTGAATGGCACCAAAACACCAGCCGTCCTTGAGTGGGACTCTGTTTGCCCCATGCCGCAGGCAGTTGAGCATTGACTTCACTGAGAGCTAAAAGTCAGACCGAGGTGTGCTGGAGGCTGGCCTGTTTTGCTGCGCATATTATGCAACAGTTCATTTTGGTGGCAAAAGTTTTTGGCAGAGAGACTGAAACAAGAGTTATTCTTATATAACATCATCTTGTTCTGCCTTTTGCTTTCTCTCTTTTAAAGCTTTGTGATGTCTTATGGCTTGGTTGGTGCAAACTTCAGTGTCTTGTGGTTCTTCCCAAACGAAAGCAAACGTATCGCTCAGTGAAACACGAGTGCGTGGCCGGGTCCTGCTGCAAAAATCATCCTTAGTGCACAAAGAAAGTGCCTAATGTCAACTTTATTAATTAGCCCTTCCTCCTTATGTGCTGGTGTTGCAGTTATTGAGAAGGACCGGTGCAACTGGCCAGAGAGGGTCAGATTGTCAGTGACTGGGGGGGGGGGTTCCCCCCACCTTCCTCTGCAGTGTGTGGATGCAGGTGACCTGCCAAGATTATCAGGGTCTATCTCACTTACTCATTTCCCCGACATTTGCAGCGACTCTGGGCATCGGTGCATCTTAGTCCCTCCCATTCTCTGCCTGTGGCACAAAGTCTAGGTTCCCGAGGGCTGTAATATTTGGTTTCCTTTTGGTTGCTGGGTGGTGGTGGTGGCTTGTGATATACAGGAAATGAGACTGAACTCTAAGACCCTGTGATAAGCTATCTCCTTGGCTGCAGAGCTGGTGTTCAGAGCCCTACAGTCTGCTCCTCAAGGTAAGAGGGTGCTTTTTGTTACTGGGGGGATACTAGATACCCAGTAACCTATTCAGACAAATGAAAAATCCCATTTAATACTTAGTTGCAAGACTGTACAATGTGCATTAACTCTTTGACAGCAGGGTTGTGAGTTTGTGATGGCAAAATGAAGTATTTCATCCCCTTACGGTTTATCAGTGGAACCACTTCTTCCACCTGCTGAAGGAGAGGTAAGAATTTTCCACTTTATTCTCTCCCTTCGTGCCTAGCGGGTTGGTTCCTACTCACTTTCTAATCCCAGTTACACACGGGTGAGTTGGGAGCTGCATTCTTAGCACTAACAGTAACAGCCACTGCCAATTCCAAGGAGCCCCGGAAAATGCCACACAGTCGGGAAGGTTAACATCGGGGTCTCAGTAGGGGTGGTGCTGACTGCATCTGCTTGTATAGCTTTGGGCTCACCCTGTCATTATCCTAGAGACTGGACATATTGCAGAACAGTTAAGGGACCAGCTGTCATGTTGCTTTGGACTCACCTGGGTATCTGAGCTCCACATAGATACAGTCACACAGGAAATCTGATGCTATAGATCAAATTTAGGCAACTGTTTCCCTGGAAAGGAGTTGACCAGTGGCCTAAACCTTCCCACATCATTGCCATTTCTCCTTACCAAGAAAAGCATTGGTTAAAATACAGAAAAAATCACAAGTGGAATGAATCTGATTTAGGCTCAGGCTAAAGTCAAGTACTAGCCCATGGTTTGGAAGCATTCGCATTCTCTGCTAAGGAGAGACCTAGGGCTGTGTAGTAGCTCAGGTGCCTGTCACAGTTGTGAACTAACATGGGACTGTGCCTTTCACGAGCTGGTGCACGGAAAGACTGCCTTTCACGAGCTGGCAAAACTGAAACTCATCTCATTGTAGTTTCGCGTGACACATGCTGGGCAACGTTCTGTTCACCTACCAGCCGATTCTGAGTATGAACTGGAACTCTTGGCCTACCTCTGCACTTCCTGTGGTTTCTCTCTGCAGAGCAAGGTGGGAGGGTTTTGCTGTATGCTTTGCAATGTGACTTTATTCTGGTGCTTCACTTCAGACAGGAGAGCTCAGCGTCAAGCCTCTGCTTTGTGAAGAGTCTTCACAGGATCCAGTGTGTTCGTTGCATTTTTCGCGTGAGATAAAATGGCCTGGGGATGGTGGGTGAGTTTTTGTTTCTTTCACTTCCCTTTCTTGATTTGTCATGAGACGCCGCGTGGTGCAAGATGAGGGCAATTGGCAGGCCAGGCTCTCTGGCTGTCCATCAATCCGGCCACAAGTGCAGGCTCTAAAATTACAGCCTCTCTACAGATGTTTTTACCAACCCCCCACCCCCACAGCTGCCATCTTGTTTCTCAAGTTGGGTAAAACTAAAACCCTCTCATCATCTGTCTGTCCAATAGCTGAACGACCCAACTTAACTAGCTAGAGGATCTGGTGTTAGTTGGTCAGTTCCACGTTCAGAAGCTAGTGCCTTATACAAGCACTTCTAAAGTAAAAACATCTAATCAGCATGATCCTTGGTTTAGCGTCTGGATTTTTTTAAAGGAATGCCAACATCTTAATACAAGCTGGAAAGCCCCTCTCCAAATTATCAGGCTGAGTTAGTTTTGCAACACCCATGGTAAATGTTTGAAAATAACCTACCATCTTATATGCTAATTTTTTATTTATTTATTGCTTTAAATATCTTGTTATGCTGTTACATCCTTCTACTTGGATGTAATCTGCATTGGACATTGCACCCTGACATTGGGAATGCATTTCTGGTGCTTTAAAAGGGATGCTGTCAAATCACAGTTTGACCTGAAATTTGAATTTTGTAAAAACAAGGGTTTATCCTGTGACTAGCAGAAATGTTTACGTTACTAACAATGGAAACTTTTTTTCCAATCCAACAGACCTTTTCCTCTTCACTACCAGGTTTGCAAATCAGAACTTTTGCACCAGGGAGAGCTTGGCAAGTGAAACTCACGATGGTGATTTTCATTATCCAAGCTGAAATGCAAGTAGTAAAATGGGTGCTGATAAATAGGGCAGAAAGAATTGGGGTTTTTAAAGAGATGTAGGCACTGGTCCTGCAAGCTGATTTACTAGCAGAATAGGGGCTGTAGGGTAATAGGAGAACCATCAGTAAACAATTTAGTTTATTTACAATAGGGAGAAGTTGACTGTACCTGGGGAACTGACAGGGAGAGTTTCGCTGCTACCTCTACCCGCTTGTGTATAATGAAGACACTTTGATTTATTTACTTCCGATGTGTATTGTGATGCTAAATTGTTTGTTTCGTAAAGAGCTGATGATGGAATGTCTTCAGTGTTACTTCTTCCCTCTCTGATCCTCATTTTGCTATAATTCATCCAAAGCAGGTTCACTTTAAGGGAGTGGAACATCTAAACCGAGTTACTCATCTTACCAGTTCTGAACTTAATGACTTCTCAATGTCCTCTTTCAGTGGGGCAGACCTGGTTTCTGATGTCTACTTAGATGGTGGCTTTAGCACAGCTGTGCAAGATTGTACTCACAGCAGACAACTAGAATATTAGTCACCGTTTTCATTGTGGTAATGCTGGGCATGTAGATTTTGTGCCTCCGCTAGTCATTTCTCACCCCCAGACTGCTTGAGAAGTGAGAGTTTTTGAGATTTTCCTTTAACTTGAGTGGGTTGGTGTTGTCAGTTAAATGACACTTATGGGGAAAAAAACTTATATTTTCCTGCATGATGCTACCTCTGCTTCTTACGGACTTACTCAGTCTGCTCTGTCCGTCATTCGGTTAGTGGGCTGTAAAATTACTCTCTCTTTCCTCCTATTTCCTTTAGACAAAGTCTACAACCTATTCAAAACCCCACTGCTCACTTCATTTACTAGTATCCTCTCCACTCACACATCACCCTGGCTGCTCCTCAGATGGAGAATTAAATTTAAGATAGCTCCAAGACCATTGCAACCTCCTTGTCTGTGTGCATGAATCAGTACGTTTGTTTTAGGCCTGCTGCAATTTCTTGGTTGTCCTTTTTTCTTGTCAGGGTCAAATCATAGAGTTGTCACTGGCTGTTTAGATCCTGCTCTGGTGAAATATTCTGCCACAGTGTGGTTTTGCAGTTATTTCCCTTTCCCCCACTCTGTTATCTGAAAGACCCACACCAACAGATTGGCATGACAGGGTGAACAGCAAGTCTGATTACACAAAGTGAAACTATTTCCCCCCACCTCTCTAATCTGTTATAACAATCTTTGGTGCTTCTTGTAACAACAGGGCAAGTGAGGGGACTGACTGTACCCCTTTAATGTATAATGAATAGTAGTATCTACTTTACTAGGGCCTCCCACCAGAGGATCTCAAAGCACTTTACAAACACTGCATGGTGAGGTGGTATCCCAATTGTTTCAAGAGGTTATTTGTATTAGCTACAGGCCCCAGCTGACACCCAAGCCCATGTGTGCTTGGCTTCGTACAGATACATCACAAGAAACAGCCCCTGCACTGAAGAGCTTGCAGTCTAAGACATAGGGTAGGAGGGGCAACAGGCATAGAGAGATGAAATGAATTGCCTGAAACAGAAGTCAGGTCTGCTAGGCGCAGTTCAATGTTCAAACTCACACAACCACTCCTAAATTTGGATGCCTAATCTCAGAGAACTGGGGCTTGACTTGCTCCTGTAACTGGTCTCCTCCAGCTGCCTGTTAAATGTAAATGAGTTGGGGGCTGCGGCTACTTAATCTCAGCCAGTCTCCTGTTTTAGGGGATATTTTTGATTGTAACTTGACAGAAAGGTCTTTCCCAACCACACTAATGCTTATTTTTATATCTTATTAGGCTTACTGAGCATAGAAGCTTTAGTTACATTTTTAACCAGAACTGGGTGATGTAACAACTTGAGTTCTCACAGAGAGCTCCTGGAGCTTTGGACTTGCTCATCTTTGGAAAGAAGAGACTGATCTAGGGTATCCCCACAGAACTTGTTCTCCTGCAGCAGAAAGCATGGAAAACACTTCGTGTACCTTGGCCAGGGGACATTCTAATGCAACACTAGTTGAAGCAGACTTCCAGTACCATCTCTTCACTGTCATCTACAGCATTGTCTTTGTACTGGGACTGCTAGAAAACATCTTAGCTCTCTACCTTTTGACCTGCAATGTTAAGCACACCTCGCACTCCATCTACCTCATCAACCTGGCTGTAGCAGATACCTTGTTCGTGTGTATATTGCCCTTTAAAATCCATTACCACCTGAACCAGAACAATTGGATCTTTGGAGACATGGCTTGTAGGATCACTGGGACCTTGTACTACATCAACATCTACCTCAGCATTGCCTTCTTCACCTGCATTTGCATGGATCGTTACATTGCTGTGCTGCACCCCTTCACCTACATCCGGATTAAAGTCACCCACTACATGACAGTGGTCACCAGCTTTTGGCTCACTGCTGCAAGCATCATGATCCCGCTTATCCTTGGGGGGCCCCTTCACAACAAGGGCACAGGGAACAAGACTGCCTGCTTTGAGAACTTCTCGCTGACCAGCTGGACCCATCGCATGTTGCCCTACAATGTCTGTGCCTTGCTGTTCGGCTTTGTCATCCCGTTTGCCATCATCCTCATCAGCTACCCTCTCATCGCCAAGCGGATCAACCACACCAGACACAGCATTCACAAGAAGAAGGCCTTGAGGACCATTTACCTCATCCTGCTCATCTGCATCCTATGCTTCCTTCCGTATCATCTCACTCACCTACTCCACTTCCTGATGAGGGTCCAGCTCATCCAAAGCTGCCTGTTTACTAACTTAATTTACAAAATGCGCCGGGTCACTTTGGCCCTGGTCAGTTTCAACTGCTGCCTGAACCCCATCCTGTACTACTTCACATCTTCCAGCAAGCCATGGCGGCTTGGCCTCAAGTTCAGATCCAGATCCAAGGTTTACACTATCTGTGACAGAAAATTCAATGACTATCCTTGTAAAAGCAAGCCAGCAGTGAAACCACCAACACAGCAATTGAATGAATTGTCTTTTTAAAACAAGGTCAGTAAGTTATCCACCTGAACTCTGAGGAGGAGTATTCAGGTGCTGTATACGCATACTCTTTAGGGCAGGGATTATAAATTGAATTTGTTGGTGGTGTCAGTCCACTTCCTAGAAGACCAGAGTCTGTTACAGCCGCTACCCCCCTCCAGAAGTCTGTTAATTGGCAAGGGTGGGCTCAGCAGACAAGAAGTTTTTCCCCCCTCAGCTCTAAAAATTGAAGTCCTATTTATACACAACACAGGCACATCTGCTAAAGGGTGTCAGGCAATATTTTTACTTACTTACTAAGCAGTACCAAAAAAAATCCTTTGTATGGAAAGTGGTGACATTGTATGAAATATTTGACAAATTATCCGAACCAATGGACCTGCACCAGTATGGTTTGGTATACCGAATACTTGACTGAGTCATTCTATCATCTGCAGCCTTCTCTCAACTTTCTTAGGTATCCTTTATTTTAACTGCTATTGAGGCGGACTGGGACGCAGAGGGCTAGTTCTAATACCAGTTGCTTTGCAGGACATTGTCCCATGATTGAAGCTCTGCCCATCTGTAAAATGGGAATAACCAAGCACCTCCCTGTTGTCCCATTATTTGCTGAACATTTAGAAAGTGCTTTCTACCTGAGGGATGTTCTTCCTCTCAATAAGAGACCCCTAGGGCATACAGAAGCTCCTCAGCTATTGTTCACAGCAGTGTATGCATATGTGGTTAACTACTTAAATATCATGCTTGTTTTAATCCCTTGGGCTTACTTTTAAGTTCTAACCCCCTATCAGTGTTCTGTACTGTTAAAGTTGACAGTTGACCCTATGTTCAATGCAGAAGCAACAAGATAATTGAATCATTTTGTTCACAAGCAGCTGAGTGAATTAAAATGCTGTTAAGAGGAACATCTTCCTGTGATGTTCTTATGTATGTTGAAAAAGCAAAGTGCTGTCATCCAAATGTTCTTTTTAATATTACAAAAATAAATGTGAAGGGAAAGACTTTGAAAATCTCTTACCATGCTCTACAAGGAACTCCAGTCAAAGCTGCTTCAGGTAACTTGATGCAAACAGCTTGCGCAGTAATTGATATTTGTGACTGGCTTTGCCAGTGGGAGATAGCAGTGCTGCTAAAGCAAAATTTTGTCTGAATAGTTTAATACTCTCTACTGCAGGATATTTTACAATAGACGTTTTATTTAAAAAAACAAGTATTTACATGCTCTGGATAATGTAAAAAACGGAGGTAAACCTGGAAGGCTTCTGAAGTTCCATTTTCCCCATTGCTGCATCACTCAAGCTGTAGTTTGTGGCAGTCCCTTTTTCAATAGAGATGTAAGATAGCTGCCCAGTTCTTCATCCTGTACAGAGAAATAGGTCAGGTGGCAACACCTCCACTCCACTCTCGTTTAGGGCAGCAAATCAGAGCCTGCTGTTTTGACAGGCCTACACCTAAACTTAGTACTGTTTCTGAATTGTTTGACAAATGGGAGTTTGTTACTGCCAAGTCTGCTATTTTGGAAGAACAACGTGTGAGGGGGCGCTGAGACAACAAATGTCTTGTTTTCCTGAGAGCAAAGCAAAAAAAATTTCCCCTCTAAAGAAAATCCTTTTGAAATCCACAAAACCTAGGCACTAGAGAACTCTAACCATGCAATTAAACACTAGTGCCTCTGCTGGGGTGAGCTTTTTGCTAGTCACAACTCAAATTTTTCATACAACCCCCAACTTCCACCCATTGAATCATATTGCTGATGGCTAAGGCCATCAATTTTAGGGTGGTTGATGATTTTGTTTCCAGTGCCCGCAGTGGGAGTAGACTCAGGAGATGGTGCTACCGGAAAGGTAGTTTTATTAGGGCTAAAACACTGGGGGAAAGCTTAAGAAAGGAGGTGACTCTAGAGTTAGTGCATGGCAAGCTGGGGTGTAAATCTACAGCACTCTAACAGGCCCTGTGGGCCTGCGGCTGCCCAATGAAAATTTGAACCAGCAGGCTAGAGCAGCTCCATACTAAGACATCGTGTCTACACTGCAGCTGAGGTGTGAGATTCCCAGTCTGGACAGACGATCATGATAGCTCAGCATGAGCTAGTGCACTAAAAATAGCTGTGTGGATGTTGCAGCAGGGGTGGCTGCAGCTATGTCTGTGCTGCACATGGGAGGTGTAACTCCATGCGTAAGTGGCTCATGCTGGACTCAAACAAACTCAAAGATGGAGTAGCTCTTTTCTGTTCCCTCACTGCAATAACCCACTTCTCTGGAAACTCATCCTTACAATTGCAACCCTCACCACAGGCCCACGTTAGAACATAGCTAACCAGAGTCACTTTGTGAATGTGTGTCTTCTGAAGTGACATTTATTCTTACCTGGTATGTCCATGACACCAGCAAAACTTTGGTTCCTTGGTCCTCTGACTGTGCTGTGGCTTGGATCAGAATGGACTCCACCATGATAGATCCATCAGGGAGATGCTGAACAGAATAATCTTTCAGGACTCTAGGAAGATGGAAGGTACATTATGCATTCCTGCTCTGTACTGAAGTGGGCGTCTGACTACACAGACCTAGCTCCTACAATCAGTGCATCAGTACAGAGAACGCCTGCACCTCCCCGGCCACCGTCTGAGCCAATACCCGCCGGCCGAGGAGGGCAGAACAGGTCTTATTCAAAGCCTGCTTATGCCTTTCTATATTAATCATTAGAAAGTCACATGGTCCCACAGGGCTTGATTTCTGGTTTGTCTGCATAAACCACTCCTGAGGGGCTGGGCCAGCAGTCTAGAGCAGAGGAATTATCTGTACATTTTAGTCACTGGAATCTCTACCAATAGTTTTTTTTGTCACCTATTAACATTCCCCAGCTACGCACAGCTGCTTTGGAACAGCAAGGCCACCCTTGGAGCAGCAGCTGTTAAACAGCCTGTGGCATGCTTACCCCTTAAGGTGATTGTAGACTCGAAGCACCATCTCGTGCTCCTTGCGAGGATCCTGAATGTGGACACGGCAGGTAAAACGCAGCTGATGCTCCCCTAGCCCCAGTTCCTTCAGTGCCTGCTCAGGGGAGACCAAGCGGAAGCTCTGCCAAGGGAAAGGAGAAATCCATTAATCACAGGCTGCCATTCACATTAGCTCTATAGAGAGCTACCCAATAACGAAAAAAGGACTCTGGAGCAAAGGACAAACACATAGATTTCCTTGGGGCATGGACCGTGCCTTTTTAAATGGCCTCGCACACTGTGGACAATGCCACAAACAACAGCCGCTAGCTAGATGTGTGTGTGTACACAGATTTATACAAACACCTCTCTCCATCATACATTCCCTGTTTTCCAAACCTGCCTTCAAGCACAGCTGCTCTATGAATAAAAGTTGGCACAACCCACCTGTATGACAAGAGTGAGTTAGACTACAACCACTAGGTTAAGCATAAGATCTCTTGACCTGGACCAGAAGGTAAATGCATCCATAGTGTGGCAGCAGGAGGCAACAGCATGAGAAAAAGCAGAACTGTATTGGAAGTGGCTCTGTGGATTGGTTAGCTATGTCTCCAGTGTCCTCTTCCAGAGACAGAGAGCCATGCCTCTCGGTTGGTCTGATCTCTACCAACCTTGGTGGTTGAGAAGCTGGGAATTCTCATACACCTGGATCTCCTTCATAGCCCCACAACACTTCAGAGCAGTCACTGCTGAGCTGCTTCCAAGAAGCTAGGACTGTGCACAACACCTTTACTGTTAGCAGAGGCAAACAGAGGCCACAAGACAAGTACTAGAGTAATCTCCTTTTCACTTACATTATCCTTCATGATTAATGTGCCATGCATGAGCTTTGGCTTCTTGGAATCTGGTACGAGACCTAGAGTGGGACCAACCGAAAGGAAGCACAAAGTCATTAATGGTCTTGTGCTTATCTAACACCTTTTATACACACATAGTAAAACACTTTGGGATCCAACAGACTGCAGGGATGAGAAGAGGGCCTGAACTGCCAGCCCCTCAACTGAAATGCAGTAGGTTCAGTCTATGATCTTATAACCTTGGCAGAGACCTTTTACAAACAGTGTCTTAACCCAGTTAGCAATTCCCTGGGGATGGGGCAAATCAGGCTCAGCAACATTGACTTTCTCTCAATCTTGCAGCACACGTCGCTTCCTCGGTTTAGATAGAAGTTTGTGGGGATTAAAACCAGATTATCTTGTAATTCCAACAAGGGTGGAACTGGCCCACTGAAGCATGCATTTGTATCCATTAAGCAAACTTGACAGGTAATCTCTTTGCAGAGTGCATTAATGATGAATAGCAGGGCAGCCCCATTCTGTGTGTGTCTGACTTTCCAGCCTGGGGCTTTTAAAAAACAGTGAATACACTATGAATGGGGATAAATTGGCAGGTGAACTCTTCATCCCACTAGTGATGAAGCTCCATTATGTGGAAGATCACATAAATGTGTCCACAACATCCCCTTCTCACACATCCATGCATAACCTTACATTCAGCAGTAAAAACAAGCTGTACGAGAACTGCAGTGCCTGAAAGGGAAAAGTCATTGTTAACTGGTGTATTACCTATGGCAGTCTCTCTCTTCAACAATCCAAGGGAAATGTCCACTGGTATATTGGGGCTGGTGAACAATGTAGTGGTTTCTCCGTTTGCAGGCATGTAGCAGTTGACATCTGTATTAAAAGCAAACAATACTGGAGAAACGTCCATATAGAGCTTCTAACCCCAAAGGACTTTTTATACAGGAACTATCATTGCACCCATAGCTAGAGTGGAACACGGCGGGTGTTTAACAACAACCCTTTACAACAATTTGGGACAGGGACTAAGAACATTATACTCAACTGAAACTTGAAGGGGTAATGCAAATAGCCAGTATACTTGTTCTAAAGGGAATCTTGCCCGGCCACCAGAGTTAACACCCCTAAACATGTGGTAAATTCCATGGGATCGTTAGTCACAAGTAGTCACGGCCTTTTTACATACTTTTCCCATGGAAGACAGCACAGATTCCCACAAAGGGAACAACGCTACTTAGTGAATCACCAGCAACACCTCATGCAGCAGCATGGGTTTCTTTTGGAGAACTCCCATCCAGCCTGAGTCTTGGAGAATTTGTGAGAGTTGGCAAGATCACAGGCTACAGCAAGACTGCCGCAGAACTTACAGCCAGGATAAAAACAAGTTAATGCAAAAGTCACCTGCAACTGTTGGGAAAATGCACCCAATAAATAAGTATCCAGAGAGTGAAACACAATGGTCTCTTTGCTGATCATTCTCCACCTCGCCTTAGAGTCAGCTGCTTTCAAAAAAGGTTTTAGTTTTTCCTCTACTCTTGCTCACTGTAACTTAAGTCCGTAGTACAGAATTATAAACATGAAAGAACTTTTCCCCACCAGTCTCTGTTGGTTTTCGGAGTCCAAGAGACACAGCTTACAGAAATAAATCCCCGTTTATACATGCACACATACAATAACTCTCTATTTCTTCGACTGCACTGCATCTGATTGGTCCCTAAAGATCATTAAACCTGCAGCAGGGGCTTACTGCAAGCCATGCCATCTGGAGAGTCATCGAGCCAATCAAAACACGTTATTCAACTAGATTTCACATCCTGGCCAAAGTACATGAACTATAAAAATAATTAATCCTTCCCCCTTCCACGATGAATCCTCCCCAGCACCCTCTACACCCAAACAAGTCACATACGAAATTCCTGTTCAATTTTCTGCTTCAGGAACTCCATCTTCTTTGCTTCCCCGTGAACCAGAAGAACACTGCGTGGCTCGGCTTGGCGAATCAGCTGCATTATTCCCTTGGCATCAGCATGGGCACTAAAGGACATGTATTCTACCTGCATCTTCACCTCCAGCTGCAGGGAGCAAGGGGAGAAGCAAACAGAAGCCATCCCCCATCAATACTTGCTTTGCTTGTTCGCAACTTACAAGCCACGCAGTAACTAAACCAGAGCTCTCAGCGTCCGCGTGTAACTGGAGTGAGCAAGACACCTACTTCAGAAAGTGGGACAATTGAGACAGCCAGATCCTTGATGTCAGGGGCAGTTGACAGCAGTCAGCTCCATACAAGGAAAGCAGTTAGTACCTTGCAGGATCAGACTTTATCATTCTGGATACACTACCTGTCTCAGCTTTGCCCAAAGAAAATCACCGTGTAAGGATTTTAATTACCAGCTGCAATGTCCCTTCCAGCAGGAATCTATGTGACCGTTACCTCACTGAGTATAGGTGATTGATGTATTTTTCCATATAGAAGTAAACACCCATTAAAGCCTCTGGGCACATCTACAGTGATTTCAGGCAGTAAGAGATTTATGGGGCAATTGTTCAGCCATTGCCCACGTAGCCAAACTCCTACCGACTGTAGTTGTGGGTCCACACGTGGAAGGATGGCCGCAGAATGCAAATCATTGTCGGTGCAACCAAAGGACCTAATTCAATCACGTCAGCTAAAATGTTACTTGGTACATCAACACAGGGAGAGATTTTCACCGACACAGAGGGCAGTGCAATGTGCAAGTCCCCTGAAAGTCAGTGGTGCCCTTCCAAAATAAACTTACTATTTGTCTTCCTTCCATTTCTAGCTTCCGCTGTCCACTCAGGATCTTATGGCCCACAGTTCCTTGCACACAGTAACCTGGCATAATGACCTGGAAGGAATCCAGACAAATACGTAGCATTTGCACACTGAACGGAGCTACAGTAAATTGTCCTCTTGGGACAGAGCTAGCCACACAGCCACCTGTATGATGCTGATGGCAAGTTTCCATGGTTCTCGACCTGTATACCACAGCTCTTTGTTTAGATGCTACTGAATCTATTCTGTTCAATTATGCCCCTTAGCATCTTGTATGATAAAGACCCCCCGAGTATGGCACAAGCATTAAGATTAAATTTAAAAGGTGGCTTTTGTTAAAATTTGCATGCTACTAAATAAGGGTTATTACTAGTCATGGGTAAACAGACAGCTTTGAACAGATAAGCACAGCTGAAAATACATTTTCATAACAAACTCTTGCACCACTCATCCTTTCTGAGTCTACTGCCTACAATGCAACATTTTAATAGTCAGAAAAGCTTGAGCTAAAAGAACTGTACCCATGTCAGTTCCTCAGGAAATCCCTCTCTCCCCGACTATAAAGGCCTGGTTATCATTCAGTTTCATCGGATTCCTTCAAAATTAAGGCTTCTTTAAAAGATCTTCAAAATATTTAGTAAAAAAATATAAAAAGCGGTTCCAGTCTCAAACCTGAGGAATGTCACCTTATGAGTTTCAAAGGTCACCGTCAGCCTTTGTGCACAGAAACTCTCTCAGTGGGATATTTTATATCCTTATCAAGACCACCAGAGCAGGCTGGCTTTCAGAGTGTGGCTCCGTGAGAAACGCTCAGAGTTCCACAGCTATTCACCATCGATGATTTTCATAGCCAGTGTTCCCTGTGTAAAAACTGACCCGCATGGATACTTGATAAGGTGGTCCCACTGAAATAAATGGACCAGTGTGTCCCCACGCATGGATCACAGGCAGCATGTTAGGAGTTAATACTAATTTTTTCCCCTAATTGAAGCACAATGTGGTATCTAACATAGGTCAACTTAAGTCTGGAGTGTAGACATGCCATCAGAACTGATAGCGTCATGTTCATGCACAGTAATTAAACCTTGATTTTATCAAGCTGCATCTGTTCCTCAAAGGGTGAATCCTTGTCCAGCAGAGACAAATCCTGGCCCCAGCGAAGCCAATGGCTAAACATCCACTAATTTCAGGGCCTGGAGTTGGTCCAAATGCAATATGCCAGTCATAAAAAGCATTTTTTAATTATGCTTTAATTAAATAAGGTCAGTCAGTGGTTATTACTAACTGATGACTCATTTAGATAACAGCCGATAAAGGAAAGATACATGCAAAAGACTCTGCCATTATAGGCAGAGTTTATTTCTAAAACGACTGGACTATAGCCCCACACATCAATATGAGGCATCATTCAAGGTCACAGAATTTCTTACCATGTTCTTTTCATTCCCTGCCCATTTCCTGAAGATCTGAAGGGACTGTCCAGCATGAAGCATACCTGGGGTTGCAAATACAACCTAGGTTTCAAAACAAGAGTGTTAGGTGCTGCCACACAGAGATTCATTTTTCCTAATGACTAAAAAGCAGGTTTCCCAGATTTTGGAGAGAGCACATAAGAACAGAACCCAGAAAGTTCCATCCATGAATCTATATAGTACCAAATAATATACAGTACTGTTTATACTCATTACAGCTGTGGGGTTGGGGGGGGGGGAGGGGCAGAGGTAATTTTTTCCAACTGTACCTTATTTTCATATAATAAGATCTCCATAATTTTCCATAAAACAAAATACTTCAGAATTCACATTTCCTAATAAACCCTTCAAGAGTTTTTATTAGCCTGTAGTGCCGTGATGGTTTCTGAGCGATCTACTGGGATGTAACTAGAACAGGTATCTGTCAAAATCAACAGCAACAATGCAACATTTATTTGTTTTTAAAGGGTCACTGTCGTGAGTTTAATTTAAAGGGATTGGTTATAAGAACTATAGATTGGATCAGTGCAGAGGAATGCACTTAACAGATCTGCCATTTGTAGATTAATTTTCTAATTACAAGAGGAAAAGGAGGACTTGTGGCACCTTAGAGACTAACACATTTATTTGAGCATAAGCTTTCGTGAGCTACAGCTCACTTCATCGGATGCATTCAGTGGAAAATACAGTGGGGAGATTTATATACACAGAGAACATGAAACAATGGGTGTTACCATACACACTGTAACCAGAGTGATCACTTAAGGTGAGCTATTACCAGTGGGAGAGCGGCGGGGAGGGAGGGGGGGTTTATAGTCAAGGTGGGCCATTTCCAGCAGTTGACAAGAATGTCTGAGGAACAGTGGGGCGGGGAGATAAACATGGGGAAATAGTTTTATTTTTGGCCACTATGGCTGTAGAAGCCCTCTACACCAACATTCCACACAAAGATGGACTACAAGCCGTCAGGAACAGTATTCCCGATAATGTCGCAGCAAACCTGGTGGCTGAACTTTGTGACTTTGTCCTCACCCATAACTATTTCACATTTGGGTACAATGTATACTTTCAAATCAGCAGCACTGCTATGGGTACCCGCATGGCCTCACAGTATGGCAACATTTTTATGGCTGGCTTAGAACGCCGCTTCCTCAGCTCTCGTCCCCTAATGCCCCTACTCTACTTGTGCTACATTGATGACATCTTCATCATCTAGACCCATGGAAAAGAAGCTCTTGAGGAATTCCACCATGATTTCAACAATTTCCATCCCACCATCAACCTCAGCCTGGACCAGTCCACACAAGAGATCTACTTCCTGGATACTACAGTGCTAATAAGCGATGGTCACATAAACACCACCCTATACCGGACACCTACTGACGGCTATTCCTACCTACATGCCTCCAGCTTTCATCCAGACCACACCACACGATCCATTGTCTACAGCCAAGCTCTATGATACAACCGCATTTGCTCCAACCCCTCAGACAGAGACAAACACCTACAAGATCTCTATCAAGTATTCTTACAACTACAATACCCACCTGCGGAAGTGAAGAAACAGATTGACAGAGCCAGAAGAGTACCCAGAAGTCACCTACTACAGGACAGACCTAAAAAAGAAAATAACAGAACGCCACTAGCCATCACCTTCAGCCCCCAACTAAAACCTCTCCAACGCATCGTCAAGGATCTACAACCTATCCTGAAGGACGACCCATCACTCTCACAGATCTTGGGAGACAGGCCAGTCCTTGCTTACAGACAGCCCCCCAACCTGAAGCAAATTCTCACCAGCAACCACACACCACACAACAGAACCACTAACTCGGGAACCTATCCTTGCAACAAAGCCCGCTGCCAACTGTGTCCACATATCTATTCAGGGGACACCATCACAGGGCCTAATCACATCAGCCACAATATCAGAGACTCGTTCACCTGCACATCTACCAATGTGATATATGCCATCATGCGCCAGCAATGCCCCTCTGCCATGTACATTGGTCAAACTGGACAGTCTCTACGTAAAAGAATAAATGGACACAAATCAGACATCAAGAATTAAAACATTCAAAAACCAGTTGGAGAGCACTTCAATCTCTCTGGTCACTCAATTACAGACCTAAAAGTGGCAATACTTCAACAAAAAAACCTTCAAAAACAGACTCCAACGAGAGACTGCTGAATTGGAATTAATTTGCAAACTGGATACAATTAACTTAGGCTTGAATAGAGACTGGGAGTGGATGGGTCATTACACAAGTAAAACTATTTCCCCATGTTTATCCCCCCCGCCCCACTGTTCCTCAGATGTTCATGTCAACTGCTGGAAATGGCCCACCTTGATTATAACTACAAAAGGTTCCCCCTGCCCCCCCACTCTCCTGCTCATAATAGCTCACCTTAAGTGATCACATTGGTTGCAGTGTGTATGGTAACACCCATTGTTTTATGTTCTCTATGTATATAAATCTCCCCACTGTATTTTCCACTGAATTCATCCGATGAAGTCAGCTGTAGCTCACAAAAGCTTATGCTCAAATAAATTTGTTAGTCTCTAAGGTGCCACAAGTCCTCCTTTTCTTTTTGTGAATACAGACGAACACAGCTGCTACTCTGAAACCTGTACTTACAAGAAGGTAGGTCTTGTAGTATGTTTATTCCTTTTATTATGTTTAAGACAAAAGCTTCATTATTGCTGCATATGATTGGATTTATTAGTGCAAAAAAATGTATATTCAACAGGGATTTGGGTGTAGAGTCCCAGGTCTGCCATAGGCACTTCTTATGTGACACTGGGCAAATTACTTCATCTCTTTAGGCCTCAGTTTCCCATCTGTAAAATGGGGATAACAGTAATTCGCTATCTCAGAGAGGTGTTGTGAAAAATACATTGACAATTGTGAGGAGTTCAGATGCTATGTAAATTGTGCACTGTCCTTAACCCAGGCAAAAAACAGCACTAAAGCATCTCCTATCAATGCACATCAATCCTATCATGTTCTTAACCTCCACGTACCATTGGCCCAGGGTTATCGGCAAAGGCCCTGTCAAATGCCTTGATGTGTTTGAATTCGAACATGTTTCTCTGGACAAAAGTTTTCCGGATCTTCTGATTGGTCCATGTGATGAAGAGCTTGTAGTAGTGATTGGCCTTCTCAGTCAGCCCCATGGAGAAGTAAATTGGGGCCTTCAGGTTCATTCTTTCCCTTTGGGGAGAGAGAAAAGTCAGTCAGCCAGCTGTCGTTGCTTAAGTGGGATCCTGGCAAAAATCCCTCAGGCGCTCCCCTTTGTGTGCTCAAGAATCAGTCTAGGGACTTAAGATTTCTATGCATATACTTACCTGGGGAAGTAATAAGCCAATATCACTGCTATGTCACATTAATGTTAGATAATCCAATTCTCATTGTCAACTGCTCCAGACTTATCTAATCAATTATGAATGTTAAACATGATGCTAAGGGGTATAATTAAGAGTAAGGCATCTTTAGATTATCATGTACATGTTCCAACCCAGACACAGCCTCTCCTTTTTGATCTTTACCATGACGATGTTCATGAAAAAAACTCAGTATTTTATTCAGGCCATCCAAAAAAAGTTACTTGTCCTGAGCATGGAGAGTTTTGCAAGGCCAGAGAGATGGCATGAAATAAGGAAAGGGAAAATTTAGACTGAGTGTCTGGGGGCAAGGTGAGGAATGTCTCAAAAGAGCAAGATATTTTAGAGTAGTGTCCAAGTGGTGGAGGGACAAAAGCATTAGAAAAATATACTACAGGGAGCAATCCAACACTAGCCAGCATGGGCAGATACAGACTAGAGACAGAGAGATGAATGTAAGACTATCCATGACAAGACAGACACCACAGAATCCTGGAAAAAATGAGCACTAAGTGTATGGGGGGGAAGGGGAATAGATATAGGTTTTAAATGGAAAACCTGAGGCTGTTCTTACCAGAAAGTTTCCAGTAAGATGCAGAGTTCCTGGGCACGTCCCAGAGCAAAAACCGGGATAAGAACCTGCAGTTGAAGTGCAGAGTTAGACTATATACTGCGAAACACTGAGCAAAAATTACATGCCCCACTAGTGCCCACAAACACCTGCACTTGCTCACAACGGGTGCACATTCAATTTTGCAGATGAACTCCATGTGCCCTCCTTTCCAGACTCTCCCCATAGAGGGCCGATCTTCCTGATGCTGCTTTTTATTTCCCTATTCATCATTTGTTCTTAATGGAGAGGAGATATTGCACTTATACTGAAAGCAACATCCCAAGCTCCCTGGATTCTTGCAATATAACAGGGAACACGCTTTGTGGAGACTTAGGGAGCCACATTGTTCGGTTTAGCACTGCAAGGAAGTTTCCAATAAAATACTGTAAATAAAAACAAAACCACATTTCTGGCATTGTCTATGGAAAATTACATTGTGCCAAGCACTTTTCATCTTAACTGCCTAGGCCGCACTGGAGCAGTTATGTCCTAGCAGTAACTTATTTAGCCCTCCAGGGAACAAGGAGCGTGAGAGTCCAACATAGAACGTACACACAGCTGCCTCCTTGGAGAGTTTTCACACACGTCGTTTCATGTCTCTAATATTTTCTTCTGTCAAACTGTTCACTGATGCTTGCTGCCAACTGGCAGCACCTTACATTACTGATTTGTTTTCCAGATTCAGTGACAACTTCATACTTAAGAAATCATCAGCTAGTTCTAAGAGGAGTCTCTAGGTGGGAGATCTATCTGTATGCCACCTCTGTTCTCAGAGGACTCACTTTTTCCTTCCATAAGCAGATACAGATTTCTCCCTCACTGGGAACAGAACAATAAATGAATGAAGTATATGACCAAAGTCACTGGGGATGAACTAATGTACCTTTTAACCAAGACAACACCATTAAAACTGTAAACATGTGACTGCCATACAGACTGCACCTCCCATTTTATCAGTGATTAATTTAATCCAAACCTCAGGAACTAAGGGCCACATCCTCATGAAAATCAGCATAGTTCCATTACTTGAGAATCCAGTGACTTGACCACTGGGATCTGGCTCTAAATTATTTGTTTTAATGCAGATACAACATCCATCTTTAAGTAGGACTGCTTTTAAGGCACATTTTATTGGGAAACTTCTCTCAGTGGCTACAGAAAGTTGGCTTTTAATTAACAAGAGGGGGGCAATGACCAAAATTCTGAATGAACAAGAAACAAACAAGTGCCTAAGGAAGACACCCAAAAATCACAAAAGCCAACTACAGTTAAAAATTGCATTAAGATGTTATTGACATTATAAGCACTGCTATGTGCCATGTGCTTTGGTGGTCACGTAGACAAGACGACCAGTTGTTTATTTCAAATTGACGTGATTAGAAAAGATCTGAACAAATAAAAGGGGGAAAGCTACATGCAGTGCATTCAAACATTTTTAAAATGTTTCAGAAGGGGAAGTAGGTAGGTTAATACTTCTCTTATATTTGGGGTTTTACAGCAAAAATCTGCTCAGCGTCTAATAGTGGGGCACGGAATACAGAACACAGAATGCACACGTCTGTGTTTCAGGCATGACTGTCTCTGTAACGTTGAACGACAAGAGTTCAGATTGTAACCTGGCATTTCCTTTCCACTAGAAAAGCAAGAACACCCACTTAATACCCTGCCCTTTCTAGCACAGGTTAGCAATAAAACCAACCACCAAATTTGCTTGGTGGAGCAACAGAGCTGTCGTCATGCTGTGTAAGAAGGCAGCTCAAATATTAGCAATAATACAGCCCTACTGACCCACCGGATGCGCATGCTTTCTACAGACTGGGAAAGACCCCAATTAGCTTATGCTGCATACCATACCTTCCCTCCTCTCTCTACACTTTCATGGACCTTCTTGAGGAAGTCCCTCTCTCTGCAGCGTTTGGAGTCTCTGATAGTTGTGGCATAGGTGGATTCGCTGATTAATAAATCCGGACGACACTTATCAATCCAGGCAGCTCTAAAAACAGAGAGCGACAATCTAATAGATAATATATAGCACCTTAATATAGGGATAATGATGGTCCTTATCCACCTTTTATAGATGGGAAAACTAAGGCCCAGAAATCACAGAATCATAGGACTGGAAGGGGTCTTGAGGGGTCATCTAGTCCAGTCCCCTGCACTCATGGCAGGACTAAGTATTATCTAGACCGTTCCTGACAGGTGTTTGTCTAACCCGCTCTTAAAAACCTCCGAACCTAAGCAATTTTATTCCAGTGCTTAGCTACCCAGACAGTTAGGAAGTTTTTCCTAATGTTCAATCTAAACCTTCGTTGCTGGAGTTTAAGCCCATTGCTTCTTGTTGTATCCTCAGAGGTTACGAAAAACAATTTTTCTCCCTCCTTCTTGTAACAGCCTTTTACGTACTTGAAAATTGTTATGTCCCCTCTCAGTCTTCTCCTTTTCAGACTAAACAAACCCAATTTTTTCCAATCTTCTCTCACAGGTCATGCTTTCTAGACCTTTAATCATCTTTGTTGCTCTTCTCTGGACTCTCTCCAATTTGTCCATGTTTCCTGAAATGTGGTGCCCAGAACTGGAGACAACACTCCAGTTGAGGCCTAATCAGCGCGGAGTAGAGCGGAAGAATTACTTCTCGTGTCTTGCTTACAATACTCCTGCTAATACATCCCAGAATGAGGTTTGGTTTTTTTGCAACAGCGTTACACTGTTGACTCATTTAGCTTATGGTCCACTATGACCCCCAGATCCCTTTCCGCAGTACTCCTTCCTAGGCAGTCATTTCCCATTTTGTATGTGTGCAACTGATTGAAATTGAATAAGGACAAATGCAAAGTATTCCATATAGGAAGGAACATCCTGTTTACTTCAGACCATTTCTCCAGTTTGTCTAGATTACCGTGCAGTGACTTGCTCAAGGTCACACAGGAAGTTAGTAGCAGAGCCAGGAATCCTAACTTCACTGAACCACACTGTAACGGTCTTTTGCTAAATGAAGCCAGTGCACAATATGGAAACTAACACTACAGATTTTTGAGACACAAGTTGTCATTTACTTGCTGATGACTAATTTAAGAGGTTTCATTTTATTAAAGATCAGCAACATTTAAAATCTTTCATACACATAAACATACTTCTCCTTTAGCATTGATATAACATTTATTACTGCAAGTCAAAAACAAAACATGTCTCACTACAAATTTATAGCATTTGATCTGAACTATGTTAGAAAGCTAACACCTATAAAAGATGCTATGACAGGAAAACATTTAAACCCAATTATTGTGCAGTCTTAAAAAGGGGATTAACATGATCATACACCAGAGAAAAGAATAATACTGCAGAAGTGCATTCAGAGTCTATCTTGAGGAATTATTTTAAACCTATTTAGTTCCATAATTGAAAACAGCATTTATCTTCCCAAGAGAGAAGGCACTAAGTGACCGAGTCTTTTATCCAAGAACATAGAATCAACACTAATAAACTCCCATACATTAACAGGAGTTGCAGGTTAAGATCTCCCGTGTATGGATCACACACATTAAAATTCAGTCTCTCTGCTTCCTACTTACCCTAAGTGTCTGTCTGGCGTCATGTTATAATCACCCTAATGAAAGAAAAGAAAACCCATTTACTACCTGAAAGATAATTGGACACATACCATACAAAGGAGATGTATAGGTCTATAAATATTTATCTGTATACTTACAGTATATACCACAGACTCAGAACCAACTTTAATCTGGAACATGGCTGCTCCCAGCACATGGCCAGCATAGTACGCCTTGATTTCCAGCTCATCATCTACCTACATAGACAAAACCATTTAGCCAATTTTAGACGACATCTCTCTCAGTGGTTAAAGAGAATTCATGAATTAGGAATTATAAGCACTGATGGCAGCTGATTTTATTACTCTGTTTCTTCACTGCTAATTTTCTGATCCCTTCCCAAATACAATTGTCCTCTTCCCCACTCCCTGTGTTTGAGAGGCAGCATCCTCTATACCACACTCCTGCTAGAGGAAACCATAGAGAAGAACCAACTTCAGGTGCAGTACCCTGAACAAATAAGGGATTTGATTACCCCTGAAGTGCCTCAGAATCCACAGACTGCAAGACAAATGCACTAGCTCCTGAGAATCTTCAATAGCAGCCACTAAAAGGACTCTGGGTAATCTCTGTCTCACCTTCTTCCTATTTTGTATTGTGTCTCTGCCTCCCTGCTTTCTCTTGTTTCTGGATCTCCACCCTGGTCTCTTGCTTGTTTCTTTTATATGCACTTTGGTCTTTCCACCTATTTTTGCTCTTTGCTAGGTGAGGAACAACAATCCTCCACTCCCTTTATACATGGAAGGGCTGCAGAGGAAACGGACTAGTCCTTCTCCTTCTGTATCAAGCTCCTTAGAGCACACAGCTGGCTGCAAAGGGAAACTGACAAGAAACACAATATCTTAAAAGTTTAAAGTGAAAGTGCTCCTTAGCAGGGTCAGGGGTATGAGGAGAGGGGATTAAGATTCCTGGGCTCCTTTCCCTGCTCTGCCACTGACTCTCTGTCTGACCTTGGGCTGGGCACATCACTTAACCTTTTTGTGGCTCAGGCACTACAGAAGTGTAGCAATAGAAGACCCTGTACTCTCCTCTTCAACAGTCTAACCGATTTATTCCAAGAGTTCCCCAGGGTGACTCATTTTACCTGAACTGTCTGGTGAAGGTGGACAGCTACCACTTTTTTCATACAATCTTTAATCATTTGGGAAGTGAAGAAGTTGCTCTCCCCTTTCTTATCCACAGTAATTTTCCTGTAATCCTCCAGCAGGATGGGGCAGATGGCCTTGGTGGGGTGCGTCATGTATATGGGTCCATCATAGCCAACCATTTCGCTGAAATACGGTAAAGCTCCACAGTGGTCCAAATGAAAGTGGCTGTGAAGGAACACCCAGAATGAAAGATACATCCCACAGGCACTTAGTTAGATGTTTACTGCTGTCACCTAACACACAAATCTTGTGAACACGCGTTAGTTCATGTAAAGTGCTGAGAGATCCTTGCATGAAGCAGAAGTGCAATCTAATCTTTGCAGTATAGAACTGCAAGCCATTAAGGATGACTAGTTTATTAATGTAGGAGGGGAAGTGGAAGAATTATTTTCCAGTGCTTTCCTCTTCTGCATCTGAATTATAAGACGGGAGCAAGTTTTCATAGAATCATAGAATATCAGGGTTGGAAGGGACCTCAGGAGGTCATCTAGTCCAACCCCCTGCTCAAAGCAGGGCCAATCCCCAATTAAATGATCCCAGCCAGGGCTTTGTCAAGCCTGACCTTAAAAACTTCCACGGAAGGAGATTCTACCACCTCCCTAGGTAATGCATTCCAGTGTTTCACCACCCTCCTAGTGAAAAAGTTTTTCCTAATATCCAACCTAAACCTCCCCCACTGCAACTTGAGACCATTACTCCTTGTCCTGTCCCCTTCTACCACTGAGAATAGTCTAGAACCACCCTCTCTGGAACCACCTCTCAGGTAGTTGAAAGCAGCTATCAAATCCCCCCTCATTCTTCTCTTCTGCAGACTAAACAATCCCAGTTCCCTCAGCCTCTCCTCATAAATCAGGTGTTCCAGACCCCTAATCATTTTTGTTGCCCTTCGCTGGACTCTCTCCAATTTATCCACATCCTTCTTGTAGTGTGGGGCCCAAAACTGGACACAGTACTCCAGATGAGGCCTCACCAGTGTTGATAGAGGGGAACGATCACGTCCCTCGATCTGCTCGCTATGCCCCTACTTATACATCCCAAAATGCCATTGGCCTTCTTGGCAACAAGGGCACACTGCTGATTCATATCCAGCTTCTCGTCCACTATCACCCCTAGGTCCTTTTCTCCAGAACTGCTGCCTAGCCATTCGGTCCCTAGTCTGTAGCGGTGCATTGGGTTCTTCCGTCCTAAGTGCAGGACCTGCACTTATCCTTATTGAACCTCATCAGATTTCTTTTGGCCCAATCTTCCAATTTGTCTAGGTCCCTCTGTATCCTATCACTGCCCTCCAGCGTATCTACCACTCCTCCTAGTTTAGTATCATCCGCAAATTTGCCGAGAGTGCAATCCACACCATCCTCCAGATCATTTATGAAGATATTGAACAAAACCGGCCCCAGGACCGACCCCTGATGATTCTTACCTGATGATTACACAGTCTAGAAAGTCAGTCAGCCTTCCATTCTGGGTAATGTATGAAAAATCAGGAAAGCGTCTCTAAAAGACACAAAAGCATGTTATCAAATATTAAACAAAACTGGTTACTGAATTCAAAACATGACATTAAACAAATGTCAGCCACCCATGTAGCTTTAGGAATGCACTGTGATCTTATTACAGGGCAGAACTCCAGCGGGACAACAGGGAATGCTGGTGTCACCAATAAAGTGGATCGCTACAGGCTAAACCCCATAAAAGAGATGAGTGCAGAGAGTGCCAAGAAGGAGGAGGAGAAAACTGCCAATGGGACAGTTTATTAGAACATTGCAAATAAGTAATTATGTTATTGTCAAAGAAGAAAGATAGCTAATCCATTTTATCCTCACCAAAATGCTCATTTGTAGGTTTCAGACCTGTTCATAGAGTTCTGCTAAAGTTGGTAGTTTGCTCTGTGCTGTGTTTTATGAATTCTGTTATCTGCACACAAGAATTAAGCTTACTCCTCTCTCTCTTAGAAGCCATCAATATTCAGGCATCGTGAGCCAAAACAACAGAGTCAGGAGGAAAAACCAACCACCACAATGCATCACTCTATATCCAGCAAAGCATACATGCTGCAGGTCTTGGTTTGGGTCCCATCAACTGGCTGGTAACAAAGCTCATCCCAGTACCAAACTAATGATGGGTTTTATGTTTTAAGCCAGGGGTGGGCAAACTTTTTGGACATCGGGGTTCCAAAACTGTATGGAGGGCCGGGTAAGGAAGACTGTGCCTCCCCTAACCCTGACTGCCCCCCTCAAAATACCCCACCCATCCAACCCTGCCTGCTCCTTGTCCCCAGACTGCAACCCCCTGCGACCCGCTGCCCCTTTCCCCCCCCCGGGACTCCACCCCCTATCCAACCCACCCTGCTCCCTGTCCCCTGACTGCCCCGCCCCCTATCCACACCCCCGCCCCTTGAAAGGCGCCCTGGAACTCCACCCCCATCCAACCCTCCCTCTAAAGCCTCCTTCAGAATGTGGCCCTGCGAACATGGGCGGAGGACTCAAGAGCAGCAGAGGCAGCCACGCAGCTGGAGAGAAGCAGCAGTTTCCCTTTCAAAGCACCACCTCTCTCTGGCCGGCTGCGCAGCCGCCCGGTGCTCCTCCCGAGTCCTCCGCTCGTGTTCGCCATGCTCCCACCAACCGCCTGCTCCCCTGAGGCTGCAGGTGAGCCTCCCTTCCTGCTCTCCCCTGCCCCCGCAGTGCAGCCCCCTCCCGTGCTGGCGGCGTGCTGCACTGAGGCTGTGGGGGAGGAAGAACAGCAAGGGAGGGGCCGGGGACTAGGCTCCCCGGCCAGGAGCTCAGGAGCCGGGCAGGACGGTCCCATGGGCCAGACGTGGCCCGCGGGCCGTAGTTTGCCCACCTCTGTTTTAAGCACACAGGAAGCCTCCTGCCACTTAAAGTGAAATGACGCTGAAATGCAGGATCCACTGCCCTGCTGATCCTCTTTTTAAAGTTTTCAGGCAGCTCACACACCACCTGGGGGCTGGGAGGTGGAACTACAGAATACAAACATATATGGGGAAGAGGGGACATATAGTCCCCACACAGGAACTCAGAATTGCCAGAGGGAATATTGGTCCATCAAGCGTGGCACTACAATTCCAGCAGCGGTTAATACCTAAGGTTTCAGAGGAAAGCGAGTCCTCACCTAAGAGTGCACCAAGACGTTGTGCTGGATTCTTCAAACAATTTCTAAATGAAGCTGGTACAGCTGGCCAAGTAGGTTATGTAGCTTAGGCACCCACAGAACCAGAAGTAATACTGGAAAAGGCGGGGCAGATAAACCTTAAAGAATCTGCACATAGCGTTCAGTCTTTCTGCAATACTTACATCGTCATTATAGCCCATGTGCATCCCGCAGTCTAGCATGACATTTTTCCCTGCAATAGACACAAGGATGCAGCTCCGGCCCACATCCTGGCCAGCCCCTGGAGCAAGAGACAAACAAAGGAAGCTGCATCACCTGTCTATGTAACCTCTTAAATCTTGAGAAGGATATAAACATTTGAAGCTCTGGGAAAAACACTGACTAGATAAACATCAACATCCGTATTAAAAGAGGCAAGTATCATGAACCTCATTTTAGAAAGGAGGAAATTCAGGTGCCGACTGGGGAAATGACTTGCCCAATGGCACACAGTTAATCATTGGCAGGGCTGGATTTGAAATCTGGCATTCCCCCTCCTGTAGTCACTCCTCTGTGCCACAGGGTCTCATCTTTCGGTGAAAGTGCAGCTCTCCATTTAGCACCCAGCTTGTCAGTTTCAGACCAAAAGACACACATTAGCAAACAGCATTTCTGCCGATATATTTAAGGAGATGCCATCAAATGGCTTATCACTAAGACTGCTATCATCTTTCAGGAACATCCTCTGTATGCAGACTACACACAGAGACAGAGCTACACAAAGTAACAGCAGCTGTTTTTGAATTTGTGTACTCCACAGAACAATGATCCCCACTCTTTCTACAGCAAGTTTGAATAAGCTAACATTCTTCACACACTATGCTAATATGTATGCTGAAGCAAGACCACAAAGGAAACAAGAGGCACACAGCATAATCCAGCTTCAGTAAAAACATTTTTGGGATGGGCAGAAAACAGTGTTTGCCAAATTCAAAAGGACAACAAGAAATAATATTTTGCACCTATCTAGCTATTTCTATCTATGAGGCAGCTTATAAATATTAATTAATCCTTTTAACATCGAAAAGCAAGGTTAGCAACATCTCTTTCTGTCTTCATGTTTGCAAAGCAAGATTAAGATTACCTAAAGAGAGGAGTCAAATCTGAATGCTAGTTATACAAATGTAACACAGTAACATATAAGTAACGTAACATAGATAGAAGTATAAGATAGGGCAGGGATCGGCAACCTTTGGCACACAGCCCATCAGTGAAATCCGCTGGCCGGCCGGGATGGTTTGTTTACCTGCAGTTTCCGCAGGTTCGGCTGATCGTAGCTCCCACTGGCCGCGGTTCGCTGTTCCAGCCAACAAAGGCCGCGGGAAGTGGATTGCCAATCCCTTAAAACCATAACAAGCTATTCTATCCCAAAACATGGAAAGAGGCACAAATCTCCTGCTATCTGTATTGGAGTTATTTCTACATTTCTATATTAGTTATTTCTAACTAATTTTAATTCCTTTAAGGCTCTGTCACAGCATCCAAACCTTTTCTACCTATTTCAGCTCCATCTTGTGGTTTGAACTTACCCAAGGGAGTGACTTTTATTTCAGGCATTTTAAGCAGAGAACTCCTCTTTGAACCTTAGCTGTACAGCAGGCTATTTCAGAGATACCATAACTGGGTACTAAAAACAAGAGAAGATCCAGCCTTTCTTCAAACCACTGATCTGTTTATTTACTAATATCACAGAGAAGAGTTCAGCTGGGGCCCCATGGCTTCCTAGATGGAGACAAGGATACAGACAAGAAAAGAGTCAGCTAACTCGGCACATTATTAGTGTCATCTAAAAATGCATGCCTGTTTCCAATATAGTCAAGGCTAATGTTCCCCAAAAACATAAACTGGTTTCCTTAACCCTAACATTATTACAGTGTTTTATAGTTACTCAGTCCAAGATTGATTGGGCTATAGAGGCTGAATCCTTCTCTCTGTCTTTAGAGAGATTCAGCCCAGGTGAGAGGGGATGCACATTGGCATGGCTGTATGTGGGAAGCCTGACTGCTGCTGATCCTGAAGTACCTGATCTGCGGACAGAGTGAGGTCTTCAGCCTCCTGGACTCTTGAGCAAGGACTAAGTTCATTAATTTATTAATGAACTGCAGACAAACTCCCTATTACAGCCTTGATTTTGAAGTGGGAGTTAGTTTTAAAAAATTAGGACTCTCATCCTCTGCATCCCTTTCCCAATGCAAACTGCTATTAAATCAAAGATGAGAATGAACTTAGTTCAATTAACTTCTAAGTTGGGAAATAACAAAACCCCTTAAATTGTGTGAATACAATTAGCACATTCTTTAGCTCTGCTTCTGGGATTCCAGAGCAGTATGTATTTTATAGGTTTCAGAGTAACAGCCGTGTTAGTCTGTATTCGCAAAAAGAAAAGGAGGACTTGTGGCATCTTAGAGACTAACCAATTTATTTGAGCATAAGCTTTCATGAGCTACAGCTCACTTCATAGGATGCATACTGTGGAAAGTGTAGAAGATCTTTTTATATACACACAAAGCATGAAAAATACCTCCTCTCACCCCACTCTCCTGCTGGTAATAGCTTATCTAAAGTGATCACTCTCCTTACAATGTGTATGATAATCAAGTTGAGCCATTTCCAGCGGCACTGCTATGGGTACCCGCATGGCCCCACAGTATGCCAACATTTTTATGGCTGGCTTAGAACAACGCTTCCTCAGCTCTCGTCCCCTAACGCCCCTACTCTACTTGTGCTATATTGATGACATCTTCATCATCTGGACCCATGGAAAAGAAGCCCTTGAGGAATCCCACCATCAACCTCAGCCTGGTCCAGTCCACACAAGAGATCCACTTCCTGGACACTATAGTGCTAATAAACAATGGTCACATAAACACCAGCCTATACCGGAAATCTACTGACCGCTATTCCTACCTACATGCCTCCAGCTTTCACCCTGACCACACCACACAATCCATTGTCTACAGCCAAGCTCTGCGATACAACCACATTTGCTCCAACCCCTCAGACAGAGACAAACACCTACAAGATCTCTATCAAGCATTCTTACAACTACAATACCCACCTGCGGAAGTGAAGAAACAGATTGACAGAGCCAGAAGAGTTCCCAGAAGTCACCTACTACAGCACAGGCCTAACAAAGAAAATAACAGAACGCCACTAGCTGTCACCTTCAGCCCCCAACTAAAACCCCTCCAACGCATTATTAAGGATCTACAACCTATCCTGAAGGATGACCCAACACTCTCACAAATCTTGGGAGACAGGCCAGTCCTTGCCTACAGACAGCCCCCCAACCTGAAGCAAGTACTCACCAGCAACCACATACCACACAACAGAACCACTAACCCAGGAACCTATCCTTGCAACAAAGCCCATTGCCAACTGTGCCCACATATCTATTCAGGGGACACCATCACAGGGCCTAATAACATCAGCCACACTATCAGAGGCTCATTCACCTGCACATCCACCAGTGCGATATATGCCATCATGTGCCAGCAATGCCCCTCTGCCATGTACATTGGTCAAACTGGACAGTCTCTACGTAAAAGAATAAATGGACACAAATCAAATGTCAAGAATTACAACATTCATAAGCCAGTCGGAGAACACTTCAATCTCTCTGGTCACGCGATTACAGACATGAAAGTTGCTATATTACAACAAAAAAACTTCAAATCCAGACTCCAGCGAGAAACTGTTGAATTGGAATTCATTTGCAAATTGGATACAATTAACTTAGGCTTGAATAGAGACTGAGAGTGGCTAAGTCATTATGCAAGGTAACCTATTTCCCCTTGTTTTTTCCTTACCCCCCTCCCCCTCAGACGTTCTTGTTAAACCCTGGATTTGTGCTGGAAATGGCTCACCTTGATTATCATACACATTGTAAGGAGAGGGGTCACTTTAGATAAGTTATTACCAGCAGGAGAGTGGGGTGGGAGGAGGTATTTTTTCATGCTTTGTGTGTATATAAAAAGATCTTCTACACTTTCCACAGTATGCATCCGATTAAGTGAGCTGTAGCTCACGAAAGCTTATGCTCAAATAAATTGGTTAGTCTCTAAGGTGCCACAAGTACTCCTTTTCTTTTTATGTATTTTATAAATCACCACGGGAAGTTGTCAGGTTGTGTTATCACTATCAATGTTCCCTCAAATTTTTGACAGGCTGTGTGCAGAAAAAATTTCTTCAGTGCAAATTTTTGTGCACGCGATGTTTCGCCGTGTGCGCAGGGTTTAGGGAAAAAAACAAACATTTTTTTGTTTTGATGATAATTTTCCCATCAGCAGTAGTGATCACTGTTCCCTCTAAGCTGTGCGTGTGTGCACACGCACACAGATCCTAAACCCCGCGCACAGCTTAGAGGGAACAGTGATCACTACCGCTGCTGGGAAAATTATCATCAAAACAAACAAAAAAATGTTGTTTAAGTCAAAATCAAAATATTTAGAAAAAGTTGTTTTTTTAAGCGTCAAAAACAACCACCAAATGAAGTGTTTTCACAAAGTTGAAATATCCTGAAACAACATAAAAACATCCCTTTTTTCAGAAATATAAAGTACGGATTTTTTTTGTTTGTTTGTTTGTTTGTTTCAAAAGAACTTTTCGGAACAAAATATTATTTATATAAAAACCGTTTTAAAAAGGTTTAGAAGGTTAGGATCCGAAAAAGTGATCAAAACAAAACGTCCCAGTTGACCCCCAGCACGGCGCCCCCCTCACCAACTCTCCCCCCCCAGCACAGCAGCCCCTGCTCAACACTGCAACCTCCCCCTCACTGACCCCCAGCACAGCAGCCCCCCCTCACTGACCCCCCAGCACAGCAGCCCCTCCTCAACACTGCAACCTCCCCCCCACTGGCCCCCCAGCACGGCGGCCCCCCCCCACTGACCCCCCCAGCACAGCAGCCCCTCCTCAACACTGCAACCTCCCCCCCACTGGCCCCCCAGCACGGCGGCCCCCCCCCACTGACCCCCCCAGCACAGCAGCCCCTGCTCAACACTACAACCTCCCCCCACTGGCCCCCCAGCACAGCACCCCCCCCCACTGACCCCCCAGCACAGCAGCCCCTCCTCAACACTGCAACCTCCCCCCCACTGGCCCCCCAGCACGGCGGCCCCCCCCCCCACTGACCCCCCAGCACAGCAGCCCCCCCCCTCACTGACCCCCCAGCACAGCAGCCCCTCCTCAACACTGCAACCTCCCCCCCACTGACCCCCCAGCACAGCAGCCCCTCCTCAACACTGCAACCTCCCCCCCACTGGCCCCCCAGCACAGCAGCCCCTCCTCAACACTGCAACCTCCCCCCCACTGGCCCCCCAGCACAGCAGCCCCTGCTCAACACTACAACCTCCCCCCCACTGGCCCCCCAGCACAGCAGCCCCCCCTCACTGACCCCCCAGCACAGCAGCCCCTCCTCAACACTGCAACCTCCCCCCCACTGGCCCCCCAGCACAGCAGCCCCCCCTCACTGACCCCCCAGCACAGCAGCCCCTCCTCAACACTGCAACCTCCCCCCCACTGGCCCCCCAGCACGGCAGCCCCCCCCCACTGACCCCCCCAGCACAGCAGCCCCTCCTCAACACTACAACCTCCCGCCCACTGACCCGCAGCAGGACCCCCCCCGCTCACTGCCAGCCCCCGGCTCCCAAATGGACTCACGTCGCTCTTGCTTCTAGCAGGCCCGCTTTCCCGGGGACATCTGCGCATGCGCGGCAACCCTAAACTAAGACCCGCCCTCTGCCTTGGAGGGGTGGTCCCTGCCCTATCACGTGACGCAGGCATGGCCTCTCACCACGTCCGCAGCGAGCGCCAGCCAATGGCCAGCGGCTATCAGCCTCCGCAACCCCCCCCGCCCAATAAGCCGACTTGCGATGGGCCAGGGACATGCGCTGCCCGGAGAGGAAGACGGTGAATGGCTGGAGCGGGAGCCTCGGGCGTCGATTGGCTGCGGCGGGAAGGGGCGGGGCAGCAGTCGGGAAGGCGGAAGCAACTGGCTGAGGGGAGCCGGGGGGAGTCTCTGGCGGTTCAACATGGCGGAGGGGGCGGAGACGTTCTCCCTGAGGGAAGTGCTGGTGGCGTTCACAGCCTGCGTCAGCGAGCAGCGGGAAGTCCGCGTGGACCCGTACCTGGCGGGCTGGAAAGGCCTGGTCCGGTAAGGCTGGGGCGGCGGGGGGCTCCCGGGCTGCGACTGGCCTCAGCCGGCCCGAGACCCGCCCCCGGGCCGGGGGGGGTCAGCGGCCGCCCGCGAGGCCCCGCCCCGGTTTTTAATTGACGGGGGTGCTCGGCCGCCGAGTTGGCCGGCAGCGGCTGGCGGGGGGGCGCCATCTTGCAGCCCGCACTGCCCCGCCCGTCGCGGTCACGCCCCGCCCGGACGCGCGGCCGGAGTCGTGGGCGTGGCCGCCCAGCCCGGCGCCCCCCCCCCCCCCCCCCGTGGCGGGCCTGGAGCCTCCGCCACAGCGCTGGGGGGGGGGGGGGCGGAGCAAAGCTTCCAAGCGCTTCAGCGTCACAGCGCGGGGCCAGCCGGAGCCGGAGCCACGGGGAGGCTGCAGGAGGCCCCTGAGAAAGAAGCGGGACGTGAACCGGGCCGCGGACAAAGGGCTGAGCACTGAGGAAGGGTGATGGGGCACCGTAAAGGCGGGGTCAGGTAACTAGCGGCGGGCGCCCAGGCCCCTGGGGCGGGGCGGGGCGGGGCGGGGGTGCCCTCGCGCGCCATCCGCCTGGAAGAAGAGTTCATGGTAACGCCGAAGCTTGTGTCCGTCCCCAACACCCGTTGCTCCAAGGAAAGATAGTCCCTCAGCCGCCTTGTGTCTCTGATCTCACCCTCCTACACGCTTTACAGGAGTTTAAGGCCCAGCACCTGCCTCAGCCCCGCCCCTTGTGCTCTACCTCGAGGTGAAGCATAATTAGACATGACGCAATTCAATTTTGAATTTTAAATCATAGATAAATATGCTTCAAACTAGTAAAGTTTATCCATTTAAATTTTTTCAGTTGCACAAAATTATGGGGGGTGGGGAGATCAGACAGTTCAATGATTATAGACATTGAGATTCAAAAAGCTGAAACTTTATAACTTGAATTGTCAACATCGTATATCAAAACACACAACGTCACTAACCTTACATCAAACTAAGTTCTTAAGCAACTTTTTTTTTTGCTTTGCCTATATGTAAACTTTGACGGTCGCTGAAAATATTTTTCATCAGTTTATGTGTGTACAGTGAAGTCAATGTTTATCAATAAACGTGTACCAATAAAAACCTAATCCTTCCAAGCTTAAACACTGAAACGCTGCCTCTTGATCGTCCCTGAAAAGGTAGCTGACTTGTCCTAGGCACAAAGTGGCTGTTAGTAAATTACATTCTATATAGTTAACCAGTTTTGCTTTACATTACCAACACTTGACTCTGCTACTGTCTTGTTTGTAAGCCTGTTCCAATTATTTACAACATTACCTGTAATAAAAATGACTACCACCTTATTCTTCCATGTATTCCATCTTAGATTTAAGTTCAATCTATGTTCACCAGTTCTGGTCTGTCCAATAATTTCCGATATAAATTAAGACTGATCTAACTCTTAACCACTTAAGTAAGGTCACCATTTCAGCATCATTTCTCAAGCTCCCTTACTCTGTTACATAACACAATTGATTTTTGTTTTGAATGTAGGTTTCTGAACTGCCTGGGCACAATTTTCTCCTTCATTTCTAAAGATGCAGTGACCAAAATAGAAATAATAGAGAATTACCGTAATAGTGACCAGCGAGAAAAGTACTTGACCGTTCAATCCATGGTGGAGTATGAGTTGGCTAATGGCCTGGTTGATCTCCAAAAGCGATCTGACTCAGGCTGCAGAACCTTGTTGCGCCTCCACCGAGCCCTTCACTGGCTGCAGATGTTCTTGGAAGGACTGAGGACTGGCAAGGACAACTCCAAAACCTCTGTGATCTGCTCAGAAACATACAATGCTTCCTTGGCTAACTATCATCCCTGGATTATTCGCAAGGCTGCTGGGGTGGCTTTTTGTGCCTTACCCACTCGAAATACATTCCTTGAAACCATGAATGTGGGCACAGCTGAAGAGGCTGTGGCTATGCTGGGGGATGCTTTGCCCTATATCTGTGAAGTCTATAAAATCACAGAGGAGCTCTATGCCCAGCACAAACTGCTTGACCTCCCCTAGTGTAGGGGATGTTTGATTAGAATATCTCACTATTGTAATTGCTGAAAGAGTTCACTGTATTGGGGGGGGGGCACTCATGTAAATAAGTGGTTATTTGCACTAAAGACTGGATTCTCTTCCTCCCTCTCCCCCTACCCTGCCATCTCCAATAGGTCTCTAGTAGAGCCCATAAATAATTAGATTGATACTCTTTGGCCTTTTAAAAGAGAGCTGACTTAATTCTTGGCTCCCCTTTTATTAGAAGAAATTTGGAATAAAAACATTCCAAAGCCCATGTTAGCTTGTTTAAACTTAAAGGATTTCTCTCTCCTCTGCACTGAATTCCTTTTTCAAAACTTTATCAGGTCTTTATTTGTAAAAGCCAAACAAAGCCCCCACCCACAAGTGATCACTTAATCTTTGTAGCTCCAATGCCTTTAAACAAAAGTAGTGAGGAATCTCCCTTTGTCCCACTCATGGGATAATGCTAAAATTCAGCTAAACTAGGGTCGGAACCTCTCACTGTGGTATTATAGGGCCTGTGTACAGATGACACTCATTGCCATTCAACCACTTGTTCTCTGTTTAGGTTAACAAGGTGATGTGTGTTACAGGGCCTGGAATTTTGGTTTTGCTGCACTGCAATGCAGGACCCTTGAAATTATGCTGCTTTCTTACAACAGAGTGAGCAATTGATTGCAGACCATCTTCATGGCAGCTGGTCATCACTTGCACTGGATAACACTTCCTGCCCAGTCTTCTCCCACTCATCCTCACAAAAACTAAATGGTGTGGAGGTGTGGTATAAGGATATGTTCCCCCTCCCCCATTTTTGTGTGGTGCTGTTGAGACAGGAAGACGCTTTGTTATTTTCTCCCTCTTCCCCCACCCTCCCCCAAGTTTTGCTGCTTGGCATCGTGCCTTTTGGGGGTGGGAAATAATCTTGAGTGCAGACTGCACAGTACTGAATCACAGAATAATTCAGAGCTTTATGGAAGTTGAGGCTACAGGTACAGAAACTACCCACAGAGTAGACTTTAGGAAATAAAGGGAATGCTGAAAGCCTAGAGAAATGAAGTCCTGCTGGCTGGGTGGGGTAATTATGATTTGTGCTATACATAAAATCAGTGTTTGCTGAAGCTTAATGCCTTCCAGTCCAAATCAATCATAAGCTTTAAAAGGAGGGTAAATCTTCATGCAAGTGGTAAGTGTAAAATTGTTTTAGCAAGAATTCCTATATATGTTGTATATATAATAGGTATATACATAGGAAGAGGGATGCAAGCTAGTTATAAAATAATGAATTGTACTTGGAGATATTTTCAAAATTTATCTTTCACAACAGTGCATGGATATTTCAGAAAGAGCCCTAATATTACTGCTGTAAAACTATTTTAAGACAACATTCACACCTCTCACACTGTGGCCCTTTACATTTTATTAACATTAATAAAGTGATCTAGCTAATTGGAGGCATCAATAAGGCCACAGTGCTGAAATTGAGTATTACCTCATGGGTTTGGACCTAGCTAGCCACACTACTCTCCCTTAAATTACATTAATAACTTGCCTCCAAAGAGTGGCGTTGTACAGGAATGCCTGCCTTTCTCAGGTCTTTGAAGGCATGTGATCTTGGGTCTCGTACATTCAGGGCATATTGAACCCAATAATGAGTGGTTGCTTAATTAGTCATTTGGCTAGTGATCAGAAATGAGACCAAATAAATTTAACAGCAGATTCTAAACTCTCAGCTGCAGCATGCACCTTTAGATCCTGCAGATCAAAATCTGTGCATAGAGTATTTCTTAGCTTGAGGATCAGGAAAGGAGGGTTTTCCCCCATCTGATCCAAGGATAGATGTTTACCCACAGTGATTAAAAGGTATTTATGCCTCTAGTTTAGCTCTGTGAAATGTGCCATTTTCCTTCCATGTTAAGATACTAATTTAGAAAAGCCCCTTTTAAGTTTACTGTAACTTTAAAAATGCTGTTTACACACAATGCCATGGGGTAGCTCCCCCACATATTAAGACAGTTCAGGTAACTCAGTGTTCCAATGTCTAATAAATACTTGCTGGTTTTTGTTTTATTTTAGCTAAATGAGTTTTCTTTCTGGTCAGATGTTCTTGATATTTCATCTAAAATGTCATGTTGCATATTTTGCGTATGATCAATTTCATAAAATATTTTAAAGTATCTCGCACTACATATGGTGTGAAAAAGCTGCATGTATCGTAAGTAACATTTGCGTAATGCCTTTGTTCCAAGGGTTTAATATAAAGAGGGAAACGTGAAAACTGTTTATCTGTTCTCCACCAGTATGTCCAAGCTAAATACTATTCTTATATGATCAAAGCTGTAATACTTGATTTGCAATTTCCAACAAGTGGTTTTTCAATTAAAAAGTCACTTATCAGTGGAAAACCTGAGTTTGCTTTGTTTCTACTAATCTGTTGGTCCTGTTTTTTTTTTTTTTTTCAAATGGGGGTTATATATATGATGGCTAGATTCCACAGGGTGGTACATACACTCAAAATCTGCACCTTTTTACCAGCACCCTGCAATCCGTGTGGCATCTTTAGCAAATTCCTATGCATATGCATTGTTTAGTGATGCTTCTCCAAATTCTGAGGTTCCTCTTCTCTCCCTGCTCTGGCCAAGTTCAAAATCCTAGCCTCTATCCCTTACTGCTCATTAAGACCGGGGTCCTACAAACTGCTCTGGGGGGTTGTAAGCTGCTTTGCACAGAAGGCCTCTGCATGGTATAAGGGCCCAGCCATGCAGAGCAGCTGGCAGGATTGGGGCCCAAATTACATTTGGGTTTAGAGAGTCCGTTTTAAGCAGAAAGTGTCGTGGGACATGTAGGCCTACAGCTGCAGGGACTGAAAGTAGGTTTTGAGGAAGGGTCCCCAATGAACTTATCTGTGCACCAGAGGGCGCTCGTTCATTGAGTGACGGAACAGGTACAATCTCTTTGCCTCTGTACACATATTAATCTTGCACCATTTGGCTCTAAATTTCCTTTTATCTTAGAATGAATGTGTACTTAGTTTAGTCTTATGAAACTACTGAACATACTTTAAAAATGAATCACTTTCCACTCTGCTCATTAATTGTATTTCCATTGCATATGGGGGCTGGTCATGATTAGGGATTCTATTGTGCTAGACTCTATACAGACAGAACAAAAAGATGGTCCCTGCTCTGAAGAATTTATAATCTAAGTAAGCCAGTAATATTAAAAGGAGAAGAAAATATATTTCTGGAGCAATGAGTTGACTTTGCACTCATATAAGGATTTCAGATCATTCTCTGCTGGCCTGTTCCATATGTTCATGTCCTTAGATATATTCCTACACTTACATTCTGACCCTTTACTGAAGATTAGGGAATGATGCATAGAAAGCTTACCAAGAGATCTACAGTCATGTCAGTTAAACAGTAAAACACAGCCCACTGTACTCAGGAAACTCACAGCCGTGTCAACCTTCATAGGGATCATACAGCAAGCTAAACACTAAATTTAAATGCACAAGTATCACTCCTCTAATTGACTTATTGAAAGACATATTCTAACGTCTAGTAGCAGAAAACGGTGCTTTTCTCATTGGTGCTTTGAGACTAGGTGCATGATGGAGTATCAATGCATGCAGAGCCAGTAAGAAGTGCACCAGTGAGCTCAAGTGTTAAAACCAATAGTTCTCCAGTTTAGATCTTCTGTCCTCCCCAGGATAAGCCTCGGTGCCTAAATGACTGTATTCTGGAATAGAGATCCACGAAGAGTTGCACTAAGGATAACATAAATAGTAACCCCATATGCAAGAAATCACAATTTTGCCAAATGACTTAAAAATAGCTGCACAACTTACCTGTCCTGGAGTATAGACTAGCTCTCTGCTCCAGACAAGTTCCAGTGAAGATTCTGAAGGAGACTCAAATCTGTGCCATCGGATGACCTAAAATTAAAAAGTTTTCGGATCCCTGCTGTCTGGGCCACTGAGCACATAATTCCACAGCTCATTTAAAAATAAGTTCCACACCATTCTTTCATTGCAGGTCACCTTTACATAGTTAGAGGGTTCCTGTCCCAGTGTGATTTGAAAACCAGCAGGAGATGCAACATGTGGTGCGTTAGCTAGAAAATTAGTCACTGTGCCTGTGGATGAAAAGGCTCAAATAAGAATCAGGAGTTTGGAGAATGAATTTAGTACCGTGGGATGAACTTGAAAGGTTATGGAGGAATAATAAGTCCCAAAGAGAATGAAGAGCTGAGGCAGGGAAAGTGCATCTGTCATGGGCGAGAAGCACACTGTGTCCCCAGAGAACACAGAGTTTAATGGCAGCATTTAATGTTTTACTCCACATTCTAGCAATAACTATTCTATATTTCTCTGCCACTATTTCACCACTCCCACGTCAAAGCCAAGCTGTATTGTCAAGGGGAATGCTAGAGAAGTTATTCAGAATGCCTAATAATGTCTGCCCTTATTTTTGATGTGTTCTCAACATATTGCTTGTTCCTCTTCCTTATGACTAGACGTGATGACAGGGACCCTCAACATTCTTACGGTATCGCACCAGGTCCTGGGATGGAAAAGGGGAAGACCCACTGCTTTAGCAGTTTTCCTGGGACCAACATAATGTAGACTGAAGAGGGTGACAGGGTGTGTTTTTTAATCCAGCCAGTGATTTTCTCTAAAACTGGTTTGAGAGTAAATACCCAGCCAAACCTGTCACCATGCTACAGGCTGTTTGAAAAGAGGAGTGACATTTCAATGGACCCAAGAAGGTGAGCTAAGCCTCTGAACTTTTGCATGTCTGTCTACAATGAACCTTTTGAGGTTTGGCCATCTGTTCTGTTACACTAGAATGGCTTAGGGGTTTGAGCAGGGGATGGGAAGCTAGGACACCTGGGTTTTATTCCTAATTCTGCTGACCTACTGTCTGTCAGACTGACCTACTGTCTGACCTTGGGAAAGTTATTTCACCTGAATCTCTAGAACAGAGCTTTAAATCACAGATTGCAACACCTATGGCAACCTTTTTTATGGCCATCCCTTTTCTCCCCCTCGCCCCAAGGTGCACAAAGAGCTTAGGGTATCCAAAAAGCCCTTTCAGTTATCTAAGGAGCCTGATCCTGCAGCTTGCTCTGGGCCCTTGAACCCCACTGACTTTGCAGGGATACATCCTACACCAAAAATAGGTCTTTCCATTGATTTCAATGTGCTCTGCACCAGACCCTCAGCACTTAGCTATAAACTCCCCTCCAGACTTCACTCTTGCAGGAGTAACATGGGGTCCACCCAGCAACACTCTCACTCGTGTAGGATCAGGTTCTCCACACGTCCCTCTTCACCCAGGGCCTATAGGCACGATCGCTGCCCTTGCGTCGGAACAAACCCTTGGCAACACTAGTACATCACGCAGCTACTGAAACAGTCAGTCTACGTGGGATCTTCAGATTCACATCATCTCTCTGCTCAAACCATAATGCCAACGTGTTTCCGTACATACGCCATCAGATACGCCTACGTACCAACTGCTTTTCCTTTCTTTGCAAGCAAAACAGTGGCCCTCGCCTTCTCTGCTTTGAGGCTAAGATCACGCATAATGGCAGCTGATGGGTCCTATCTCGGGAATCTGCCTTGTCCTTGATGATCTAATAGTCCTTGCCAGCTCTAACTGCTCTTATTCCATTGCACCTCCCACAGTGCATGAGCATCTTCAGGTAGAAACATCAGGTGCTTTGAAACAGACAGTGCCCATACAGCACGAACCCCTCAGGAGTCCCCTGCTCACACCGGAATGGAGCCACGACAGCAAATGAAAAACAAGACATTCTCGCAGCCTGATGGCCAAGATGTTTGAGGGAGCGGAGATAAAAATGCAGCGCAGAAAAATAGCCCAATGTACACACAACCCTCTTCTCCAGAATCAACGTGGAAGTGGGCCCTGAGCTTGCTCCCATCTGCAGGGGATGCTTGTGCAGTTACTCATTCAGAATGGATTTGAACAAGATCAGGCTATTGGAGTGGATGGAACCATATCCTGGGCTTGAAAAATTCACCTTGCCAAAGAGGCCTATAAGAATGATGAAGGGGGGAGAGCCACCAGCAAGTTCAGGTACCCCGCCCCCAGCATCAGCTACGCTACACTCCTCCACCACCACCACTCCCAGCTGCTGGGTGCATAACCAGCATGCAATCCCTGGACACCACGTGAGGGCTCCTCTGGCTGGTTGGAGTCTGACAATTCTGAAGCCTCAACCTCCTCTGGGCTTCTCCAAGGAAAGAGGAACTCTATCCTTCCTTTTCCCCACCCAAGCTTCCGCCCTGTTGTTCCCCCACGCCTCTAAAAGCCTCCCAACTCTTGCATGTTTGGGGTCTCTCCTACCCTCCCTCTTCCCTAGCCTGTTGGCTGCTAGGAAGGTCTTTCTGAAAGATTATGCCCTGCAGAAATTGACGGCTAAGCTCACCCACACACCAGGGAGACAGTTTGTCAATCACCAGAAATTAGCAATGTTGTTTTTTCTATTCCCTGGCTATACCAATTGGATGGGCCTAAACACAGTCCAATCTATCACAGGCAACACAATGTACATTGATAAGGCCTTCCCTGCTCAGCCCTCTTTGGAATTGAAAAGTGCTCTCCGTTGGGTAATCACCAAGCACTGCAAATTGCATGAGAGTGGTTTTGGAAACAGCCTTCTCTGATGGACTAGAATGGTTTTATAAATAGGTAAACTGAAGTACAGAGAAGGAGAAAGTGACTTTTCCCAGAGCATATGTTAAGTCAGTGGCAATGCCACGGACAGGACCCAGAAGTCCTGATTCCTAGTCCCGTCACTAGCTGCAGGCCCCATTCCATCCTCCAATAAATAAAAGCCGTTTCCCCACATTTACAGGTATTTGGAAAGTGTCCAGTTCCTGTAATCTCCCCACTCTAGCATTGACAGAATCCAAAGCGACACTGTCTACTGTAAATACACTTGGAGTAGGGAAATCCCACAAATGAGCTGTTCAGAGAACCATGTGTGGCTAATTTTGCTTGCCCGTTAGACACAAAGCAGGTCCATCAGACACAGTGCAGTGATGAGTACTGTACATTGCGTACCCTGGTGCCATAGGACCACACAGGGGCAAATACAAAACAAGACTAAAATAGATTATTTGAATCAAGGTTTGCTGCTTGCCGATTTAAATCATGATTAAAATCAGTGATTTAAATCAATCAATCTACCCTGAAAGGAGCCTAATCTCAATGGGTGTGTGCTCAGCACTTTCTGAAATGTAGGGCCCTCTAAGATCTCTCACATAAGAACAGCCATACTGGATCAGACCAAAGGTCCATCTAGCCCAGCATCCTGTCTTGCGACAGTGGCCAATGCCAGGTGCCCCAGAGGGAATGAACAGAACAGGTCATCATCAAGTGATCCAAATCATCAAGTGATCTCTCAAGCTGAGCACTCAGTATCATTTGTCACTTTGAAAAATCTTGGCCTGCTCGTATAAGACCATCACCGTGGTATCGGGCTATGTTACCCAAACAGAAAGTACAGCAGGCACTGTTTGGGGAAAGCAAACATTTACTCTACTAAAAGGCCAGATCCTGAAAAGTGCAGAGCACTTGCACCACCAAGCTTCAATCAGGCCAGTGTATAAAGCACTGCATCCGCACAGAGGCGCTCTGGGTAAGATGATCTGCAGTCATCAAGAGCCATTGTTGATACAACACACAAATCCAGGTGTCTGGGAAATTTGCAAACAGGAGACAGTTTCTGCAAATTTCACGCTGTGAAAGAGGTCATGTAAAGCAACTTTAGTCAAATTGGATCATCTCCATGGCATGGGACGTGATCCTGCAAGCCTCCCTCAAGCAAATACAGACTCTTCCTACTGAAGTCAATGAGACTCCAGGCCTGAATACGTGCCACTCACTGAGTGAAGGGAGCCAGGATCAAGCCCCTGGTTTGCAGAAGAGCCCACGCAGAGGTCATTGCTGGATATTTGACTACCGAGGACCAAACACAGAGTTATTTATTTAATGAATTTTGCAAAACAAATTTGCCTGCGTCATTCTCACCTCTTTTAATTCTATTTGACAAGATTTTTTGGGACCTGCCACCGCAAGATTCTCTCTCTTTCCTCCCCTGCTCCCTGTGGCCTTTTTAAATTTCCTGAGAAGCATGAGCTCTGAGAAGAGCAAAGCCATGGCTAGAGCCCTGCTGCTGTACCTGAGTTTTGTCAGCTCCGCGGCCCACAGACGCACATGCATGTCTGCTCAGTTTAAAAAGCCGGGTGATTATATCCTGGGAGGCTTATTCCCTTTTGGAATGAATACCATGAACCTGAGCGAGCGACTGGAGCCCAGTGTCGTCGTGTGTGACAGGTAAGAAGGGGTCTGTCAAGGATATCATCCTAATTGGCATACAGTGACTTTGGTCACCCCCCGGGGGTAGGGGGTGGGAGAGGGAGAGGGGCTTTTATGTAGCAAACAATCTGATGTCTTAGTCACAGAGGACGACATTTGAGGCGAGTTCGGAAGAAAGAGAGCTAGGGCATTGCCACGGCGATGGCAGGTGCTGGAATGGGAAATCTTCGGCACTCTCCCGCTGATGTTATTCACTCCAGCATCAGATGCCACCACTCGCCTCCAAAGACACTTTGGTCAGCGATTTTAATGGTGCTGGCCCGTTTGGCTGTTCCCACGGAAAGGATTCTGCTGCATCTGCCATGATGGTTTCAATATGCTGTGGGTTTAGACCGGGCTGTAAGTGTGCATGGGACGCTGACAGAGCATGGTGGCTTCTTATCGCATTTGTAACCCGCTGGGAAGCTCACCAGGCCTACTGGGGGCAGATGCTTACAAACCAGGATAAGAAAGATCCCGGCTAGGTGATGAGCACCCTCCACTCTCACCAAATTCAACCAGAGCAGAGGATGCTCAGCACTTTGGATGATTGGGCCCTATGCACTTACACGTTCCAATCCCTGCTCAGCAAAGCATTTAAGCACCTAGACTTTAAGGCCAGAAGGGACCATCGTGATCATTGCGTCTGACCTCTGCACGTTGCAGGTGACGATACCTCACCCGCCCACTGCCGTAATAGACCCCCAACCTCTGGCTGAGTTACCGACGTCTTCAAATCAGGGTTTGAAGATGTCAAGTTACAAAGAATTCACCATTTACACTACTTTAAACCTGCAGGTGGCCTGTGTCCCACGCTGCAGAGGAAGGTGAAAAACCACCAGGGTCTCTGCCAATCTGACCTGGGGAAAAATTCCTTCCCGACCCCAAATATGGCGCTCAGTTAGACCCTGAGCATGTGGGCAGGACCCACCAAGCAGACACTTTAAGTGCAGGCATTCAAATCAATGGGAGTTAAGAACGTGCTTATGTGCTTTGCTGAGTTAGAGCCTACATGAAGAAGGGCATCACTGAGAAGTGAGGAAATTCTTCCTCGGCCAGTACCTGCTGTGTTAAAGCCTCAGAACACAGAGGCAATCCAGACTTTTGTGAAACGGGTGAAATTTTAATAAGGGACACTTAAATTTGGAGAAGATTCCACAAGCCCACATGCAGAGATACGAGCTGACTTGGGTGCAGTTCATTGCTTCAGGCTTTGAGGTGAAATCTGGTGTTCTGGATTACTTTTTGCTTTGAGTCAACTCCCAGGAAAAGCCAGCCTCAGAGGAAGCAAGCCTCACACAGATCAAACATGGGGGGGGGGGGGCGCACCAGGGGCCCATACACCAACTCCAGAGAGCAATCAGCCCCATCTCCCAGCATACAGTCCTACAATAGTCATTACTCTGTAGCTGAATGCTGTAGGCAGGGCTCAGCTCCAGCTAGAGAATTTATTCATCTTGCACACTAGCTTTTACCTGTGTATTTGCGATTGATATTTCTTTGTCAGATTCCCAAATTAGTCACATTTACAGGGACGATATAGGCTGCCAACAAGCCCAGACCACAATGGCAATATGTATACACACCTCCATTTGCAGGGAGTGGAAAAGAGACCCTTGTGTCCCATCCACTGTAAAGGACAGAACTGAAGTCAACAGCACACTCCACACACAATGGTCTAGTGGCTAACACATAGGGAGTCAAGGGCACTGGGTTCAAATCCCATCTCTGCCACAGACTTCGTGTGTGACACAGGATGAATCACTTCCCCGCTCTGTACTTCAGTTTCCTCACCTGTGAAATACAGAGAATATATTTACCTACCACCCAATGGGGTTTCAAAGCTGAATTCACTAGTGCTTGGAGATCTTCAGGCAGAAGGTACAAAATCTTACAAAGGTCCTGGTTACAGTCAAGCTCTGCTGATAGTTAAGTCATCTCCTGTATAATCCGGATTTGCTAGAGGCAGGCTCAGCTATACCGGTCTGCACATCTGTGCTAATGCACGGCTGCCGAGAGCTCAAAGAGCATAGAATAAATTCATCCCTAGTGCAATGGCACTGATCAGTCTGGCTTCATGCAGTTCTAGGTCACTGCTTTGCTGTTTCCCCTACCTGCAGGTTATATGCTTCTGGCCTGATCTGGGCTCTAGGGATGAAGTTTGCCATCGATAAAATCAACAACTCCACTTCCCTCCTCCCGGGAATAAAACTGGGCTATGAAATCTACGACACCTGCTTAGAGCCTGTGGTGGTCATACAGCCCAGCTTGTTATTCCTGACCAGGGAGGGCAGCACTGGCATCGGAGTCCTGTGCAGCTACACCGACTACCAGACCCGAGTAACAGCTGTGATTGGGCCTTATGTGTCAGACCTTGCTCTGATTACAGCCAAGCTCTTCGGCTTCTTTCTCATCCCGCAGGTAAGTCTTTGGAGAATCACGGCTTTTGCATTATAGGGGTTTGGCCCGGAGAGGGTGAGAGGCTAGTGGTTAGAGTGCTAGCCTGGGCCTGGGGAGACCTGGTTCAATTCCCTGATCCACCACAGACATGGTGAGTTACTTCGTCTCTCTGTCCCTCAGTCCCCTGTCTGTAAAATGGGGCTACCTCTCAGGGGCGTGTGGATAAATGCACTCATGACTGTGGGGCTCAGACACTGCGCTGATAGAGGGCTATCGAAGTAAGACAGAGGGGTTGTGTGTTTCCTGATCACACGCGGGCTCCCTGGCTGGTGCCAGCAGACCGCTCTGGAGAGTGAAGCCGCTTTGCTGTACAAGTTGCTGCTGTTGATTCAATAGGTCTAAACGCTGCTCCGTGGGTACAGTTTGGGCCTCCGTCTGGGAGGTACTGAGCACTCTAGAGTCCTATCAGTGGAATCAAGGGGGCTTGGCCCCAGGCCCTCTGCCTACAGAGGGAAGCTCAGTTTCTTGATACTAGATCCCCTTTGAACAGGCGGCAGGGTGAAAATGCAGAGCGAGGAAATGACCAGCAGTGGGCGTTTACATACTGGGGAAAGTCAGGTTTCAGAGTAACAGCCGTGTTAGTCTGTATTCGCAAAAAGAAAAGGAGGACTTGTGGCACCTTAGAGACTAACCAATTTATTAGAGCATAAGCTTATGCTCTAATAAATTGGTTAGTCTCTAAGGTGCCACAAGTCCTCCTTTTCTTTTTGGGGAAAGTCACTGATTTTCATCCTCATGTCTGCAGTCTCCCCAGTCAGTCAGTCAGTCAGTCAGTCAACTTCCTTCTTATGCCTTTACCCTGAACCCGTCTTTTAGGCACCCCGCGCTATCAGATGTAATGGGACTGGGTGACAGGCTGGAATCGGTGGTTCTGGCTCCCAGTGGTTCTCTCCAGGACCAGCTTTGGTCTCACAGGATACATCTATGCTGGAGAGGTAATTTCCGGCGTGGGCGGACGTACGCACACTCGCTCTGTACGAGCTAGAGAACCATGAACAGCAGCGCAGTTATGGCTGCGCAGGCAGGAGGATGGTCTGGCCTCCCCCAGCACAATCCCATCCGACATCCTAGGTTATGTATTCAGGGTGGACAGCCCGGCCCACAACCTGCGCTTCCATGTCCACACTGCTGGTTTTAGCATGGTAGATCAATCAGAGCTAGCGCAGGTATGTCTGCCCAAGATGGAAATTATACCTCCAGTCCAGACAAGATGTTGGAGGGAATATCTTTGACTGGGCCAACTTCTGTTGCTGAGAGTCTCAAGCTGAGCTCGGGGTGGCTTGAAAGCTTCTCTCTCACCAACAGAACCTGGTCCAATCAAAGATATGACCTCCCCCACCTTCTCTCTCTAATATCCTGGGACAGACACGGCTACAACTATACTGCATACCTCCAGTCCAGTGCAGACGTATCCAGACACACTGGTCTCTCCCCCATTTCCAGGTTAGCTACGGAGCCAGCAGTGAGAAACTCAGCCAAGAGGAGTATTACCCGTCCTTTTTCCGGACTGTTCCCAGTGATAAGAGCCAGTCGAAAGCCCTGGTGCAGCTAATCAACAAGTTTGAATGGAACTGGATTGTGGCCATTGGGAGCGAAAACGAATACGGCCGTGAAGGCCTAGGCACCTTCTCCAACTTGGCCACAGCCCAGGGCATCTGCATAGCCTATGAGGCATTGATTCCTGCTGACCCATCAGCCCCACAAGATCACCAGAAACTGGAGAAAATAATCAAGTACATCAATGAGACCCAGGTGAATGTAATTGTCCTCTTCTCCGTGGACAAGCCAGTGCAGGCCCTGCTGGAACTGTGGATCAGTCATGGCTTCAGCCAGAAGGTGTGGATTGCCACTGAAGCCTGGGTGATGTCTGACATAGTCACCTCCATCCCTAACATCCAGACCATCGGGACAGTCATCGGCTTTACCATCAAGGGAGGCATTGTACCTGGCTTTCAAGACTACGTCACTGACCTCTTCGCATCCGTCCAGCAGGAGAGCTTCTGCCAGGCTTCCTGGGAGTACAGCCGCGACGCCGACTCTACGGTGCTTGGCCCGCAGTGCAGGCAGTGCGACAACGTCTCCCTGCCCGACATCTCTCACTTGCTGGAGAACCAGCAGACCTACGCGGTGTACGTCGCGGTGTACAGCGTGGCCCACGCGCTGCACCAGGCGCTGGGGTGCACGGCGGAAGGGTGCCCCAAAGCGACTGTCAAGTCCTGGCAGGTGAGCGAGGGCCAGAGTCTCAGCAGCAGCTTTTCCACTCCGACCCATCTGTCACGCTGCCGGCTTTCTCCCATCGGTCCTTTTCCAAATACTAAGATTAATCCCCCTTGCCGTCTCCCGACATGAGCCCGTGACCTGAGCCACACTGACCAACTCCTTTAACTCAGGCATAGGATCTGCCATAACGGCTCATCGTGCCATTGGCCCATCAGGTCCAGTTTCCTGCCTCTGGCAATGGCCAAAATGTGGTCCAGTGGCCTCTGAGTCAGGAGACCTGGATTCTATTCCTGACTCTGCCACAGACCTTCTGGGTGACTTCCAGGCAAGTTACTTGCCCTTGGTGTGCCCCCGTTTCCGCAGCTGTAAAACCGGGAAAGCAGTACTTTGAGATCTACAAAGGAACAGCGTATTTATTAACACGACCCCACACTGCAGTAAAGGGCCGTTAAACGTGCAGCAGGTCCCCAAGTCAGTTCCACACCAAGGATAATGCTAGATCAATGCTTTATAAAAAGGGGAGATTCCTTCCTGAGCCCAGCAGTTACCAGCTGATGTCCAGAAGCCTGAGAGCTGATGGCTGCTACCTTAGCCTGCCCAGGTGACAATGATTTCAATCAGAAAATGAGACATTCATACCCAGCCCACTGCCACACTCAAAGCAGGTCTGTCTCCCTGCAATGTAAACCCAGGGTTAGTAGAACTTGAGCCAGCAGACCCTGGGTTTGGTAACCCAGGGCTTGAGAGGGCTGTCTACCCTCATTTGTAACCCCAGCTAGGAATCACTGTATATGGGCTCCAGCACCAGCACCATATTATGCAACCCTGGGGCCAACCAGCTATACCCTAGATTTCCTAGCGCCCTCCCAAAACGTGGCCCACACTAGCCCTTTGTTCGTGGAGCAGCGTGGGAAAAGGTCACTGTCCACCAAACTTGACCATCCAGAGAACAAAGAAAGGTCGGCCCATGGGATTGTGGGATACTTTTGGCGGCCTTCCAGGGCATGAGTCAAATGGGTCTGTGTCTACATTGCAAAGCAATAGGGCTTGAACCCTGGGTCCTGGCTCCATCCTCGTGGAGCCCTGGGTCCTTGGATCGGAGTCCTGGGTTAGTGTGAGTGTGTAGTGGGAAGGGGGGTTAGCCTTGAGCCTGAGTTTGACACCTGGGCTAATACTGCCATGTAGACACACCCCATACACTGTAGTCATGGGGTGTGGTTGTAGCTGAAGCCGACATACCCAAGTTAGCCTTAATTGATTTAACTTGGGTCCCACAGCAGCAAGCTTCAGCATGGGTTGTACACAAACCCACCGCAGACCCTGGGCAATTACTTGTGGGGATAGCCTGGGCTGAAGCGCTTGTTGCCACAGCTTTACTGAGCTCGCTAGACGAAAGCTAGCTCTGCTACATCGGGTTGGGCCGCAATCACACCCAGCGATTGCAATCCAGACGTACCCAATATCGGCGAGTGCTTGGCAAAGTCTCTCAGCCTCCCGCCGCCCACTGCCAATCGTGCCTTCTCCCCTTTTCTCTGCAGCTGCTGGACATCATGAAAACGCTTCGGTTCACCCTTGATAACCAGTCATTCCAGATGAACCAGTTCCATAGCACAAACCAGGGCTACGACGTCATGTTTTGGAGCTGGCAGAAAAACAGCCTCCAGTATATATCCGTCGGAGACTACCGGGGGTCCTTAAGCATCGACACATCCCAGATTCGTTTTCACACCCTGGATAACACGGTAAAGGGTGAGGGCAGAGGTGCTGCTAAATCACAACACAGTAACAAAGCTGCACCTACCTACCCACCCAGCTTGCTTGCTGTGGCCACTCAGGACTTTATGGCTACAGCAGTTCCTCCTGCTCCCAAACAGACCCCAGCTGTGTGAGCTAAAGGAGAGTCCTCCTTAGCAGTATAGAGACTCAGACACAGAGCTCTGGTCCTACCCAATACGGGGCATTGGTGCCCATACTCAGCCCGTGTGGTTCAGTACCGTCAAATTGCTGCTGCTGCTGAATGTCTGTGGCTTTGTTCATCTTCCAGAAGCCTGTATCCACGTGTTTTCAGCGGTGTGAACCAGGGCAGATTAAGAGAGTGAAGGGATTCCACCTCTGCTGTTATGACTGTATCGACTGTGAAGAAAACACCTACCAGGGCACCAGAGGTGAGGCTTGGGAAAAGCAACTGTCCGAATAACCCATATCCCAGCTGACTTTAGGGTCACACAACTTCCTCTAAGGAAAATTGGTGTCCAATTCTATGCTGTTCCTCTGAGAGGCCTGGTGTACAAGATGCAGACCATGGGGAGGAGGGACAAAGGTGAGTTGAAGCCATCTTTGCCTGGCCTGATCCTGGGCCAGTGCTGCTCCCACCATAAGTTTGGAGCAACCCTGGGGCTGCTCTATTTACAGCCTCCAAAGGGCCGAGTCACAGCTCCACATTTCTGTAGTGGCATGGGCTGCAGACATGTGCTCCTGCCCTTGGCCTGCTCCTAGCGTACCCCCTACACTTGTGAATAGGCCAGGGTTGGTTATGCCAGCCCCATGGTGGGGGAATTTCCCCCCAGTACCTTGTGACACCTTTGCAGCCCCTGTACACAGCTCGAGTGGCATGGGGTGGGTGAGCAGCTTTCACTCGCCTATTGGTCTGCCCCTGCTACTGGCCAGTGCAGGATTGTTCCCTATGATATATTCTCCAGTGCTTTGTCCAGCATCCTTCTGAAGGGCTCAGGTGACAGCCAACGCAGGGCCAAAGCAGCGGGAGCGAGCCTATGTGACATGACGGGATTTTATTTTTAGTTTTGTGAGAAGGTGAAAATGATCATTGTGGCACAACTGACGGGTCTTTTGGAAGCAGGGGCGCCTGCCTGATGGGGGGAGTAGAAGCGGAAAATACCCAGGGCTTGTTTGGGGGCGGACAAGGGAGGAGATTGACTAGTCACAGGCTCTGGGGACCCTGAAGATGCTTGCATATTTCCGGCGACTGTAGGAACTGCATCGGCTGCTCCGTTCACCCGTGCCGGTGACCCGTCATCACGAGCTGCCTGCAGCAGGGTCATTGCAGCCCAGAGAGATGGCGTGCAAAGCCGTGCCCAGCCTCACGTCCCCTCCTCATTGCTTGTTTTCAGAGGATTTGTTTTGCACTGAGTGCCCAGAGCACCAGTGGTCACCTATTCGAAGCACCAAGTGTTACGACCGCAGCGAGAGGTACCTCTTCTGGGACGAGCCGCTCGTCATCGGCTTGCTGGTCCTCATGCTCTTCGCCACGGTGCTGACCTGCCTGTCAGCAGTGCTCTTCCTTAAGAACCTCAACACGCCCCTGGTGCAGGCGTCCGGGGGCACCAGGAGCATCTTTGCCCTGCTCTGCCTCTTGCTGACGTGCCTCAGCTTCTGCCTGCATATAGGGAAGCCCAGCGTTGTCAGCTGTATGGTCCAGCAGCCCTTCTACGCCCTGGGCCTCAGCGCTTGCTTCTCCACCTTCTTAGTCAAGTCACTGGAGATCGTCTTGCTGACGGAGTTCACAAGCTGTCCCAAAAGCTCCCTGCTCTGGGTGACCCAGAAGAGGGCTTGGCTCGTTGTCGCCATTGCCTGCCTGGTTGAGAGCATGCTCTGTTTTTGGTACATCTACTCGGTTCCAGCCATCCCGGCGAGCAATTACAAGCTGCTGCACTCCCAGGTTCTGATCGGTTGTAGGGTTCAGTCCTGGTTCGCCTTCATTATGATCCACGGCTACACCGGCAGCCTGGCATTCATCTGTTTCCTCTGCACTTTCATGGTGCAGACCCCTGCCAAGAGGTACAACATGGCCCGGGGGATAACATTTAGCATGCTGTCCTACTTTGTTACTTGGATCGCTTTCGTTGCCACCTATAGCACGGTGCAGCCCACGCAGCAGCCTGCTGCGCAGATCTGCAGCGGGCTGCTGTGTGCGCTGGGGCTCCTGGCCTCCTACTACCTCCCAAAATGTTACATCCTTTTGTTTAAGCCCGAATGGAACACGGTGGCTTATTTCCAGTTACACCAAGGAGGGGCCTCATGAGAAGGACTCCCGCTAACCAGACCTGTTCTGGCTGCTGTGAAATAGAAGTTGGGAGGGCTTTAAATGTTAGCGAGGATGGTTTGGTTTGTAATGACACCATGAGCTGCAGTCGAAAGACACAATTACTGTATAAAAATACACACACAGCCCTACCTGGTAGACTGAAGACTAGAACCTTTCCAGCTCAAAAAAAAAATATCACAGGGTTCTGATGCTTGAACTAAAGGACTATGCCCCAGGTGACAATAATAGTAGGTCCCATATCCTCTTGGGCCAACAATAAGCACAGCATTGCTCAGTCAGTCACCTCCATAAAGCCAGCAACATTACAGGTTCCATTTAGCAAGCATCCTAAGGTTCGGATGCTTCTCTGCAGCATCTGTTCCTGTTGGATCGGCACATCTGAGCTGGGAACCTCACCAGACCCAGCTCCCTCAAAAGATTTCCAGGATTTCCTGGTTCTAGTCAGGGCAGAAATAAAAGCCAGCCTGCTTCTCTCGTGCTATTTCTGTACATCCATTTCCGGTCCTGACCAGAGCATGGAAATGCAGGAGAGGCCACAGAAAGAAGGGATAGCATGGAGTGGGTGAGGAGATGACTTGCTCTCATGGAAGAAGCAGATGTTCAGAACCTCTTGAGTGTCAACTGGTGAGTTTCCAATTCCAACTCAACAGTAGGGGAAAAAAATAGCTACGGCCCAGGAATTGCCAAGTACATATATACAGATCCTTTATTAATGCTCTCCAAATATGCACCACAGGCAGCATGGATGGAGGAGAGAACCCACTGAAATGCCTCTGCGTTGCTGCTAGGGTGAGAACCACGTAGAATTGTATTCAAGGATCAGTTCCTCCAGTCCCAGCAACTAATTTGAAGGCTGGAGTTTGATTCTGGCTTCCATCCTCCTGGATGCTTCTTAGTATATATGTTTGCTCTGTTCCTAGCGCCCAAGCTTGCTTTGCAACACACTGGCTTTGTAACTCCAGGCTAGCGTAACAGGAATGCATATATTTCTACATGTTTTGTGTTTATTAAAAAATAATAAAACCAAGACATTCTGCAGCCTTGGATTTACTTTGTAGAAGTTACAGTGAATGAAATCATTTCACCATCTAAATCAGCGGCAGGCCAAAGGGGCAACCAAAACCCAAAGAGACTCCCGGATACATCAGGCCAATATACCATATTTCATGTTGGGATCTATCATTTCTTTGTGCTGCCCTTTTGCCTTAAAAGATGAGGGTGACTCCCATCTGCTTGAAGTTAGCTGTGACCCTGGGTTCTTGGAAAATAGCCAACGTAGCCTTGGGTTGGGGCAATTTTTGCATGCCCTTGATTTCACTTTGAGGAATACATCGAAGGGGGGCTGGGTACATGGGAGGGGAAGATATGGGAGAAGAGAACAAGAGTAGGTCACACCTGAAATGGGGGGAAAAGGAAGGAATTGGAAAAAAGAATATAATTTTTCTCCTCACAACTGATATAAATTAATGCTGGAATCCCACCTGAGCATTCTGGTGACAAACTTTCCTCTTACCATTTATACCTTCCCCAGGATCCTTCAGTATACAGGTAAGAATGTGCTATTCCTTAGATCTATCTAATCTAGCTACCACTGCATATATTTGTACCAAGGCTTGTAGAAACCACATCTAGATCAAGTATAAAGGGAAAATATCTGGCCTGATACAAGGGACATATTAAGCTGCCTTTGCAAAGAACATGGAAATGAAGTGAAAATAGAAAATGCAAATCTTGCCGTCCCAAGTCGGAGCAAAATGCTCCCACAGCCTCTGCAAACATGCAAAGGATCAACCAAAAGACCCACTCCTCACCCAGTGGGACCGTTTGCATTGGGATAAAATAGCAAAATTCTTGTTGCAAATTATGAACTACATGTAAAAAAAACCCCTCACCTGTTCATAAAACAGGCTCAGGAATTGTCAGATCAAGTCAGAGCAGTGGTTTGTCTAATTTAGCAACCTGCCACCAACAGTGACGAATAGCAGCTGTTTCAGAGGAAGGGGTAGGAAACCCTATAAATTGACAATTATGGAATAACTATCTCACAGAAGTTCCTTCAGAGCTGGTTAATGCTCTGAAACATGAGGGTTTACATATTCTCCATTTTTAAAAAATCCTATCTAATGTAAATGGATGTTTTCATTGTCCATAGAGTTGTCCAAATCTTTTTGAAACTCTACCAAGCTCTTGGCATATTTCATTGCAATGAGTTCCACAGGCCAATTATTGCATTGTGGTTTGTCAGCTTCGGCTTACTACAAACATCAGCCCAGGTGCCTTCAATTTGGCCTATTTCTTAAGGGCTACATCCAAACCCTAAAGATATGGGTTTTTTGTACAGCTGTGTTAATGGAATTAGATAGGAGTAAACAGAAATAGTAGGAATCTCCACTGCCACTTTCTATCTCCATATAGCAACAAACATTCATACCCTCGAATTGATCTTTCTGCCAACTGCCTTTTCGGTTCATTTCTAATATATGGATTGCTCCAGAAGCATCTGCTGTCTGTGCAAAGCATTCCACTCATCATTTACACTCTGCGTAGAGAGAGACATGCTCTGGGGAAGAGGAGGGGAAGCACAGAGGGAGCGTGCAAACTATTTATTGCAAAAGTTACAAAATTCAAGAGAGGGAAAGGTTTGATCCCATAGGAAACAAATGCATTAAAATCCCTCTCCGAAATTCTAATTACACCTGAAACAAAGATGGGACATTTATTCTTTGGTTACCTCGCAGCTGCTTCGGATACGTCACTGAATATTTTCTTAACGAGAGGTAGAACTTTATTATAGACGATCCCTCTTTCGGCTACAACAGCCAGAAGGCATTTTGGGCCTGATCCTAAAGCCCACTGGAAAGGATGACTCACGATGGCTTCAGTAGGCTCTGGATTAGGTGAATCAGGGTTTTTAGGACTCCAGGTGGTCAGGATCTCAGGGATACATCTCACCTACCCGACGGAGTTACCTGTAGCGCAGCAGCGGGTAACACCGCACTGAGGCATCGATTCAGCTTTGTTTCACAGGGAAAAGTGCCTCCTACTGAATGAACATCACTTCCACCTTGGGCTTCCCTTGCTATCCCTACCCCAACCCTGGAGATCACAGCCCGACGTGGCACTGCTGCCCACGGACATGCCAAAGCTTCGTCATCAAAGGCAAGAGGGAGGCGGAAGCTTCCTGCCACCCGGTGGCTACTTCTGTTGGTCTTAGAGGGGGAGCTGCCTTAGGGGCCATTTGCATTCAGGCTACAGTGCTACAAAACCACAGTAATTATGGGCCTCAGCCAAAGCCCGCTGCAGTTACGGGAAATCTTTCCATTGCCATTTCTGGGAAATGGCTCTCTTGGTCTCAGTGCAGCATGGAGGCTAGTCACTTTGGGCTAGATTTACAAAGGCCTAAAGATGTGTGTCTAGAGGGATCCACAAATGGCACCTAACCGGATTAGGTGCCTAACTCTCATTGCAAGTCAATGGGCGTTAGGACACTTGCAAATCTCACTAGGCCCCTCCCTGCATCCTGAGATACCTAAATACGTTTGGAAATCTGGCCCTTTGTTGTTAAATCTAAATTAACACGTCACCCTCCCAATTCATTCCCCTCCCCAGAGCAGCATCACCTTGACATGATCGGATGTCACTGCATCCGACTCTGCTGAAGGCTAGCTGCTTTCAGGAGGCAGGGGATGGTAAGCCTATTGGAAGATCCCAGATCTCTCAAATCCCGCTCAGAAGGCAGAGCCACGTTACTGCCTCGGCCCCCGAGGAGCAGCTTCTTTTGTCCCGTTCAGAGCAGGAGGAGAGGAACGAGCGTGAGAGCGACAGGCAGAAGGGAAGAGGCAGAGGAGAGCTAGAATCCCAGGAGTGAAAAGGGGCAGCAGATGTGTGGATATGAAGGGAAGAAGAGGGGTATGTTTGCAGGAAAAGCATCATTATGGTGAGAAGCTGGTGCTGAAATACCACCGTGCCGAGCACCAATACAAGAACGTTTAGACAGATCTTATGAATTTAAAGGGGTTTATAGTATTAGGATGATCTAGAATAAGAGGATCTGTTCCATAGCATGTAGGCAAAACGCACATACGGTTATTCAAAGCCAGGTTTGTGATTTAAGATGATTTTATCTTGTATATCCCTATACCTGCCCCACCTCAAACAACTCCCCACAGATCAGGCTGTCTAGCTTTGAAATAATATGGCTCCATTATACCCCCCACACACACACACACCAAGGAACACACATGCTATCAAATAATCCAGATTAAATGAGTACTCTTTGTGATGAAGGATCTGACTCGTTCATGGTGCTATAAACCCCTACGTGCACGGGACCCACAAAGGCAATGGGGAAAAAATGGATGATAGTTTATTTGGATGCGGGAAAACAAAATACTGCTGCAATTTTCGAAGTCCTTTAGGGTATCCGGGCACTCAATTCCCAGTACTTTTAGGCATCACTGAAAGGCTCAGTCCACACACACACACACACACACACACGGAACTTCCAGGGATATTGCTGGATTCAGCCACAGCTCGTCTATTCAGCGATCAGTTCATAGACAGCATCAGAACAGACGCTTTGGAATCATTATGGTCAATGGGGCTTGATCCCAGTTCCCACTGGAGACAAGGGTGAAGCTCCCACTGACAGCAATGGAGCAGGATCAAGCCACTGAATTAGCCTGGAAGGGAAGCAAACCAACCAACCAAATGGAGACTAGCTTTCACTGAGTGGCAATGGAATCAATGAAACCAAGCCAGCGGGCACATTTAAAGCGCTGTGCAGGCCACTCCAGAAGCATTCATACGTTTGTTTTTCCTGCCATCCATTGACTGGGGCATTTGTGCTCTGGGCAATGTAATTACTATTTGTTCTTTCAATCAAGTGACACTTTGGTTTTAAACCCACTAGCAAGGTTTAAATTGTCTCTCTATCACCCTGTATGAGAAATAAATGCACCGTTGCGACCATGGAGGTATCATAGCCCAAGCTGCCGAGGACAATGTGTGTCCAAGTTCGTTCCTTGCTTTGGGTCTCTTCTCCCAACAGTGCAGGGAGATCCGTAACCCTGCTCGCCCTTGGCGACATGTTTGATCGGCACCTTGGATAGTTGCTGTTTATTAGCTGTTGCCTGTGGTGAAAGGTAGGAGCCATCGGGATGCTAAGGTGTGTGAAGGCGCACGTTCTCTCACTGCGAGTGAGATGAGTACATGGGTATTATCACCTCCATTGTACAAAGGGGGAAATGAGGCAGAGAGAGGCCACGGTCACACAACAAGTTGATGGCAGAGCTGGGAACAGACCCTAGGATCTCCCTAGGCAAAAGGCCATGCTCTTTCCCATGAATATATTATTAAGTGTATACTATCTAGTGCAGTGGTTCCCAAACTGGGGTTCGTGAACCCCTGGGGGTTCACGAAACGTTACAGGGGGTTCTCGGGAAAAAATTCCCTAATGGCGGACAGAGCTGTCCCTAGGGACACCAGGCATCACGGGGCCAGCAGCCTGGAGCCCCTGGACTTCCAAGAACTGAGCAGATTAAAGCAGTTATATCTATCACACTGAGGAGATTTAAACTTCAAGATGCCTTATAAGGAATGGAAAGGGAGGTGGATATTTTTTGCTGTTTTTAAAATTAAATAGGCAGCTAGTATTGTTTTTTAAATTATTGTGAAGAACAAGTTTCAGCTTTGTTGTAACGTGCATTGTTTGCCTGGACTGCTCAAGACCCGAATGCTTGTGTAGGAGGAACTCCTTGAGTTGGCTTCTTAAATCCCTTCATGCTGTTTCACATCTGACACTCCTTGATGAAACATAGGAGCCTTGTCTTATAACAGGCTTATTCAAAGCGATACAAGCTACGAAAGTGAGATCTGGGAAGAGTATTGCCGTTTTCATAACATAATAAAAATACTGTAATGATAAATAATTAATAGTGTGTAATAAGCATGTCATAAAAACAAATTTTATATTTCCGAGATCACTGCTTTTATAATTTATACTCAGGGAAAGGAGAAAATCCCTGGAAATATTCATTTTTAGGAGAGGGTTCGTGAGATTTGACATTTTAGTGAAAGGGGTTCACAGGTTGTTAAAGTTTGGGAACCACTGATCTCGTGATAACCAGCAGGCCCTGGGTTTGCAGGCGTTTCAGCGGAAGTTCCGTGTGTGGAGGGCTTGCAGACTGAGGCTGATGATAGTTATTGCACTGCAGTAATGTCTATGAGCTCCAGAACCAGGACCTCACCGTGCTAGGCGCTGCACGGACAAAGACTAGAAAGACAGTCCCTGCCCTCAAAGAGCTTACAGTCTGAAAGCTACAGTTATAACTAGGCTATGATTTCGGCATGGACATTTTTAGTACATTTTACAGCAGAGGTGTGGGGAAAAAAACCCTAAGTCACGTAAAGGCCACCAAATAATGTGTTTTTTGTTACATCAACATTCACAAGAGACTAGTGGGAATGCTGAAAGGTGAGGGCCAGGGAAGGGGCTGGAGAAAGAGCCCACTCCAGATTCACCCCACAGCAGCAGAGGCTGGGCCTGGCTCCCCATTCCAGGTGTTGTGACCTGCTACAAGAGGTTGCAGTGTCACTCTGGTTCGGCCCATGGGCCCCTCCATCTACATGCTCAGTGACTCTCAGGAGAAAGCCCCATCACAGATAAAATATAGACAGTGTTTTGCTTGGAACATACACACACAGAGAATAGCAATCAGCCCCCAGAACTCCTCAAGTGCTCACAACCAAAGCATCCCAGGGACTGGTCTACATTGTAAAGTTAGGTAGAGCCAGCTGAGTCACTCAAAGGTGTGAAAAATACACACCCCCCCCCAGTGATGTAGTTAAGCCAACCCCTAACACCATTCTTCCATACTTAGCTACCACCTCTCGGGCAAGGGGAGAACCCCTCCCATCACTACGGCGTTTCAATGGCGGAGCTGTAGCATTTTGAGTGTAGACATAGCCTCCCTTGCAAAGCTACCTGTTCTTTTTCCTGTGCTCTGCCCGAATGAAGGCTCAGTTCAATGTCAATAAATCCCAGAAATTAACCCCATCGTGTGCATTCCATTTCATTGCCTACTCAAAGTGTGTTGCTTGCTGTGCTGAAAACAAAAGCAGTGCATTATTTCAGGGAGAAATCTCCTGGTTCCTTGTCTGAGTTTGTGAGTGGATTTTTTTTTTTATTTCTAAAGGAACATCAAAGCAGGATCCATCTTTACCAAAATTAGATCCTAGATTATGAACAACAAAGTTCTTATGGGGCCTTTGTGTAGCAAGAACCATCATATTCTTTTTTGGGGGGGACAGTAAAAAAGCATCATTTTATCACATTGTAACACACATACATCCTGATTCCACTCTCTTTTATATCAATTTTACACCCATGTAATTCCATTGACTTAAAATGGATTTACTCCTTATTTACACCACTAGATCAACATTTGGCCCTCTGAATCTACATTAAAATGCAACAGCTCAGTCTGAAGGTGCCTTCAGTGAGTTCCCCTCAGAAGTACCCAAGGCAGAACTTTTAGAAAGCAAGAAGCTCTTTTTCTGAGATCTCCCTATTTTATTCCGCCCCCTTCCCCCCCTTCAAAGTTGGCCCAAAGCGTTTGGTCTTTACCACAATTTTTATCAGGGCGGCTTTATCAGTCAGTCACTGAGCTGCATGAAAATTATCCCATCAATTGAATGCACATGACGACTGGACATAAGCAGACACTAATCTATGGGATAGGCTGAACATTAGAGAAACAGGACTTTTGCAGTGCATCCCGTGCACACCTCTTCCTCTGCATTTCTTTAACTCCCTGCATACTGAAGTTCTTTCGGAGGTAGGAGCCTGTGTACGTGTGCGCATGGAAATTCACGTGAGTGGGATTTCGTGTGGAGTAAGGCGCTACTCAGCACGAGCCAACGTATCAGAATCTGGCTTATGCCTGGAAGTCCCCATTGCCGGAGACCGTACTCAAGGATGTGTTGTCACGTGTGAGATGACCCAAGTGGTGATTTCATGACCATGCAGCAGTTTATGGCATTTTCAAACCAGGAAAGACACAAAGCCACATTCTTTGATGAGACTCTCTTGAGGTCAGCAGAGATTAAACTGACCCTTTCTTTTTACAGCCAAGTGGAGTCACCTGTTCTGGGACCCCAGCTGGAGTCAATAATCTAACTCCCTCATTAGACTGCTGAATAAGTGCAGGCTGCACAACCTAGATCTGCAAGGTTTGAGAAATACTGGGCCCAGTTCTCCTCTCACTTACAGTTGAGCAGCTCTGCACTGGCTCTAAATTGTGATTAGCATCCAGCATTTAGCCAACTTCCCCTCAGCTCCCTCCAAGCCGACATGTAGGCTTTGAAAGATAGAAGAGCTGGGGAAGTTCTTCTGCACACAGCCCAGAGAAGGGGTCTCCAGTCCCTATCTGCTACAGGGCAGTACTATCCATGATAGGCCCGAGGGGCGTTCAGGGGTCGCCTAGGGTCCCATGATGACTGAGAGCAAACCCCCTCCCCCCATTCTGCTGGCTCTTGCCAGCCTAGGAGGGGGATTTGGTCTCAATCAAACTCTAAGGAAAATCCCTGTGCCAGGCCCATTCAGTCAATTCAGGCTTTAGAGGGAGGGAGGGCGGATCTCTTTATGCCGTTTATCAAAGGCATTTTGTTGGGGTTTCCTTGTTAAACTCACCTGCAATCTGCGGTCCGGCAGGATCCTGGTTTCCATCTCAGCTAGGGCAGACGTGCAGAGTCCAGAACAAAAGTGAGTCGAGCGACAGGACTGTGTTAGTGGGTTCAAGCAGCTCCAGGGGACAGAGGGAGAGATTTCTCACTCCTTGGGTTTGCAACTCAGACAGCTTGTTCCAACCTAGGCCCAGGACTTAACACCTTGGTCCATCTAGTGCAAAATATCACACCATCTACATTATACTTGTGCCCGCACATGCTCTGTCTACTGCCTTTCCAAAGGTAGGCTCAGGGAGAGGGAGGAGATAGGCTAATTAATCTAGCCTCTCTTTTAAAGAGACAAACATGCTTTCTGCACAAATGCATTGGTGACAAGCTCAGGGCCTGTGCCTTGTCAGTATCTGAGCATCCGGAGAAATGATGATAGGCCATACAACTCTAAATCCCAGTTCCCTGCTCTAATCTCCAGACCTCACATCCTCCTATCAACTGGACAGAATACTTACCTCTCTCAGGGAGGAACTGTCAGACATAATGCATGCCTCGAGATCCCCGGATAGCAAGTGCTACTGAAGTCCAAAGGATCCTCATCAATAAAGGGAAGACACTGGGTGCAGTTGTCACATAAAATTAAAAGCTTTTTTAGTGTTTAAAATAGCATTTACACATAAGCAGCTATATATTAACTATACAGACACTTGGGTTTTAATACAATATCTACAAAAAAGAATTCAATTATGCAATAGACATTTAACAGGAACAGTGCAGTCCATGCTAGTAAAAGGTCACTCTCGGAGTAGAACCAATTCTAGAATAGGTGATAGTCTGGGTTTTCATTATTTAAAATCATTTAACGTTTTTCCCCCCTCTACTGTACATAAATTCTTTACATGTATTTCTAATCACTGATTAGAATGATTTTTTTTAAAGTCAATCTTATTACAATCCAGTTAAATGCAAAACAAAAACAATTACATCAACTCATCAGCTGTCAGTCTCAAGATGGGACTGTCAATTTGACAAAAAACCAACAAAAATATCAAAAAAGTCAGCGCCTGTGCATCGTTTGCCATCCAATATACCTTTGGATAAAGTGTCCAGGGACTATTACCTCTGAAAAGCAAATGTGTTAACAGGAGGTCAAAGACATCAGCAGTGCCTTTAAGACGCTCATAAACCATTCACCAAAATCTTACTCTTTAGAGAGTTGGGTTAATACATTAGGTGGGTGCATTACCCTCACATTCCAGTAGGAGGCATCATCCCAAAGCCTTGGCACATAGGTAATCTCTAATCCATAAAACACACCTATTTGTTCTTATTAGTTGCTGTTGACAGGAATGAATAAATAATAGTGCAAGTCCAGCTGCAGAGCACAGGCAGATTGTGTTAACTCCCCTCTTCCCCCCCAATTCAAATACTATTTAAGGCTCCTGTTATGAGACCAGCTTGTCATTTGAACCCGTTCAGCATCACCCCCTTCATGTGCCTATTAACGGCAAGCCCATCACTTTTCTTTGCAGTGGGAGGAGGACAGGTCAAGATACATTCTAGGGCCAGACCACTGCCAGCTCCCCGACCTTAAAAGGAGCAAACTAACCTGGGCTCTACTAAGAAACGACATGCTCTTTAAGGGCCTGATCCGTCAACTATTCGCCACCTGGCATAGCACTTACAACTGCCTCGTTGACGTCAAGGGCACGTCTCTCTGGAGGAAGCACTCCACCTGGCAGTATATGCTTGCAAAATTAGGCCCAAACGCCCCCAGGCTGCACAGATAAACTTGGACATATTTAAAGGCATCGGCAGGATTTTGGAGATCTCCCTCCATCCACTCATGAATAAGTGACAAACATTCTGCTCCTGGTTTCCCACTCACTCAGCCTGGCATCTCCCTAGACTTCAGTGGAGTTACTGTACATTCCTCCAGGAGAAGGGAGAGGGGAATCAAGCCCTAAGTATTATACTGCAATCATGATGTATTGCACTGTTCATAGAATGGGCATTTAGATTCTCCTATGGCTCTTCAGGGAATAGAAGATTCGAAATACCGTTCATTGTTTAATAACCTGCCATTGCACACAGAGCAGCACGTGCTTTGCCCTAAGTGGGAGCTTGATTTCAGCTGAAGCCAGTTTGGATAGAACCAAGTTAATTTCTAACTCACAGTCAAAGCCAGACTTGGCAGCCTGCTTCCTTCAGCAGATGAGCACCTTCCCACACCTATAATCGGGACTGTGTCAGCCTGAGTCCAGAGTCACCCATGCACACGGAAATACATAACACAATCATTTCAACACAGCAGCAAAGGGCAACACGACATAGAGCAGTTTTTCTGCCAATAGCACTTACCACAACAACAAAAAGAAAAATACAGCAAGTGTGTAACTGCAACTCTTGAAAAGACATACAAGGAAACAAAACACTTCAGCCTCCTTGGGTGAAAGCCCAGCCTATAATCACTCCCCCTTCTGTATACCCTAACAGATTAACACTACCATCTTTTCCCCTGATCCCATAACTTTTGCTTTAAGATAAAGTGAGCCAGGAAAAAAAAAAAAAAAAAGAGCAGAGAAGTAAAAAACTGGTTTAAAAGCAGAACCACCAGAGATGGTCAGTAAAATCAAAGACTTTTTTTTTTTTTTTTTTTTTTAAATAGGGCCTCCTTGAGCTACAGCAAAAGTAAGGGATGATTTCTTTGATTGCTTTAAAAAAAAGATCTCTGAATGTAATTAGTATTTGCATCATGCCTAGGTGAAAAATGAAAAAAACGTTGCGAACAGCTCCAGGTTCTAAAAGGATCGTGCAATTTTATATTGGTTACCGGCAACTCTGCTACTTAGCCAGTTTAGGCTGGGATTCCAGCTGAATCAAAGAAACACAGCTGGGCGAGGCTAGCCAATGGGTGGGTTAGGCAAAAGGGATTTAGGGGCTTAAACAGGGAGTTGGTGTGTGGCATGGTGGGGTGTAAAATCTACAGTGCTCCAGCACACTAACTGTCCATGTGGATCCTGCCACTGTGCATTAAGAGCACCCTAGTGTGCACTGGTGAAATGAACGGTTGTTTCAAACAGCCGTTATGTCAGTGCATTCTAGGGAACCTTGTGGGTACAGCAGCAAGCTCCACATGGACCGTTGGTATGTGACGCCCTGGAATGCTGCAGCTTTACGCCCCAGCTTGCTGTGCACTAACTCTTCATTTAGACACGCCCTAAGACCCACTGACTTTCAGGTTGCGCTGTGCTTAAGTCGCTTTTGAAAAGGAGCCTTACAATCCTAAGTCATTTTGCTACTTTTGCAAATTTTACCCTTTGTCTTTTTCTAATTCCACTAAGTAAAAGAAAAAGCTGTGGTAGCCACCCCAGGGTGCGTGACATGATAAGCACGCTGCTTGGGAAGTCAGTGCTGCAGTAGGATTACAAGGGAACGTGAAATCCCAGCAGTATTCAGCTATACAGCTCTTCTGCATGCCTGCTAGGCACTGAAACCAACAACAATGCAAGAAATATAGCCGGAGGGACCGTCATATTGGGGGTAAATCTTTTCTACATAGTGAAGCGTGATTTAAGCACCCATCCTCAAATTCATCAGGAAGAGTTGACTACTAATAAAGGTGGATTTTAACTGAAGGGCCAACAACATAGGACTGAAATCCTTGGAGATGTACGACAGCGGATGCTTAAGAAAAAGCTGCTGGTTGGAAGTGGGACCCTTAACACAGTTTTCACTGTGTGTCAGGTAGAAAGAGGAATCGGTTTTAGCATTTCTGAGCTGTCCATAAAAGCATTTCCCTTACCTAGCCCTGTCTGCATTCAGAACATGCCCACTTGGTAACACTGCAGGGCCAACCCCAGGATTCTGATTCACAGCAGAGGTGAAGCTGGGAAGGGTGATGCCAGGAAGATCTTATTCAGCAACCGAGAGGAAAAAGAGCGGCCAGAATTACCAGCAAAGCCACTGATGTGGGCAGGAATAGGATGAGAATCCCCTCTTTAATCAGGGGAAGCTGCATCTATGCCTTGAATAACCAGATAGTGGCAACTGTCCCATTGCTGCAGGAACAACCTTTCCAACAGCAATTAAGTGCACGTTATGACCAGACAAAAATGGACATGCCTCATCATCAGGGGTGTCACAGTTGTGATAGGAGGATGTCAAAATGAAAGACAATTCTACTCCTTACTCAGCAGAGGAAAGAAGGGTTCTACATCGAATCAGATCTTTGCCTCCTGCTGGGAATTTCCCCTCTTACATACTGCCCACAAACTTTCAGGCGTCAGGGCTGCTTGTGTTGTATTTTGCTATTTACCAGACGTATGACAAGGAAATCAATCATAGTAGCCAGTGTTTCTGGTAAGACAGAGAAAGAGAGAGAGAGAGATAAAGGTGCTAATAATGCATCACTGGAAACTTAGAAGTCATATGAAATAAAAAAGCCTTGAATCAGTCAAGACGACACACTAATTGCACTGAAAGTAGGTGCCACAATTACCAAAGCTCGTCAGGCTGTGAATATACACCAGTCAATCACATTAAAAAAAACAACATGAGGAGAAAGGGAAAAAAAAAGAAGGAGGAGGAAAGAAAAGATGCCATCGATTTGCTGATATTTAAGAATCCCAGGGGATTTTTTTTTGTTTTGCAACACACGACTGAGATTCAGGAAGGTGTTACATGCAATACAGCCAAGCTTTCTTTCTTAAAGTGTTCGGCAAGGACCCCGACCCCCCCCCCAAAAAACCCAACCCCAACATCAATGAAAACAAGCCCCTCCCACCCCTCCCCCCGAAACAGAGTCTGAAGGCACTTCCTCTCACATGATGTCAACAAAGAATTCGCAAGGGTTGCCCATCGCCTTCTGGAAGGACTGCCGGCTCCCCGTCAGCTCTGGAGGAACGGAACTCAGTTCTCTCACGGGCGGTCCCCCGGGGGGTCCACTCGTCCCGTAGACTTTGGAGCCTAGCTTTGGCAGGTTGTAGAGGGGTGGGACCCCCGGAGGCCCGTACGAATGGTGGCTGTGGTGGCTTCTCTCGCTGTGGGTGGCAGAGACGTGGCTGAGCTGGCTGACGGGCCATTCGCGGCGCACTACGCTGGCTCCGCCCCCGCTGCGGGCGGTGTGGTCGGATTCGCTGCCGCTTCCGGCTGACTTGCGGTCCTTCTCCCTGCCCAGTGCCCTCCGGCTGTTCTCACTGTTGCTCCGGTTAGAGCCGCTGCTCTTGCTTCCTGTGGACAGCGAGCAACAGGAACAGAACGGGAGGGTCAGTCAGTCATGTTTCCTCCCCTCCTCTTTCATCAACACGTCCTGAAATCCCCCCGGCATCAAACCCACAGTGGCAACAATGATCATGACCATGACCAACTCCGGCCCACGGCAAGCACAACAGGCTATGGAGGACTCCAGAATTTGGCGACGACACCTGCTAGAACAAAGCTGAGGAGGCTGCGGCATGCAAAGATGCACATCGATCCAATCCACCCTCCGGAGCCAGCATGGGGAAAGCATTAGCTAGCCTAGAACTACAGCCTGAAGCCCCTCTGCTTCCATGCCTTCCCACTGGCCAAGCAAAGGAGAGGGAAAAGACAAAAAGGGGAGAAAACGGAGGGATGGGGGGGGCACGGGTTCTGTTTTTAAACACAAAATAGGTTTCTTCTAACACTATGATTGACTCAATGTGTGGATGCCAGGAACCCTGGCACAGGAATGGGTTATTCTACCACGAAACCGCTTCTTCAGAACAAAACTCATCTGCTCTTTCCGGCATCAGCCTTTGGTAAACAAAGCGGATTCAAAGGACGGGCCTGCTCCAAATCCAGTGAAGTCAATGGAAGTCGTTCTGTTGGCTTCCATGGCATTAGGACCTGATCCAAAGGCAGACTCCTACAAAGCCCATCACGGAGGCGCTTTGTGGTTGTAGTGTCCTTCAAAAGCCAGTGTGTAGAGTTGCTACACGTAGATTGCCATGTATCATGCACATGCTGAGTCTAGAAGATGTTCCCAACAGAGGCTGAAAATAATGCCTTAGAGGTTGTGTAAAAGTAGTACATGAGAGTGTGAGCTACTGACTTCACTGGGTTTTGGGTCAGGCCCAGCGTGAACAGCTGCAGGAGGTGCTCAGATATCATAAGAATGAGCATGGAAGGATACTTAGGTAGATATTTCCAAGTAAAATCTCTCTCTCAAAAAAAAATAAAATAAAAATCCTAACTTTCCAAGCCATCATTCGACAAGGAACTAATTGCTCGGCTTAAACCAAAGCCCTTAGAGTTTGAGGCTCCATTCACGAACAAACTCCACCGCCTCGTAACCATGGGCCAGATTCTGAATTTGAACAAGTGCTTGCTACTCCACTCAAGTCATCACAGCATTGATGGTTAATGCAACGGAAGAGAGGGAAAGAGAGAATCACAGGTGCTCCTATTGCTAGTCGCGGCTCTCCTTCTGCTGATGAGATTATATTGAGAAAAGGCAAAACAAAAGAGATGGAGGAAAGAAAACTAGCCAGGCCTGGTGTGTGCAGTAGAGATCTCAAAGTCTCCTGCAGAACGCAGAGGGCTTGAGGACCAAAGCAGAACGTGGAATACCCAAGACGCAGTGTGGACGAGGGGTTTGAACTCAGGACTAGGAGGCTGCAACTGGTGAGTTCTATTCCTAATTTCCACCAATTCCCCTGTTTGCTTTAGGCAAGACACTTGACTGTTCTGGGCTTCAGTTTCTCCATCTATGAATGGAGGTTATAACATTTACTCCCCTACCTCCCAGGGGTGTTGTAAGGATTGGTTAGCTAAGCCCTTTGAAAACAAAGCGTTACATAAATGCTGAGTTTCATTATCAAACATCTCCTAATGAGCCAATAAACCCCACCCCCGCCATGTACCAGAGCATAATTGGGAATTAATAAGATGACTGTTCCAGCCCACACTCCAGGCAGGATCGACGCCAGAGCGACACAGAGAATTCTTACAAGGCACTGATTATAATTCATCCTTGAGCGAATGGCACTGTGCCCATCACCACCCAAACACAAATCTTAAGGCAGGGCTCTTTGGCAACTGCTTTGCAAAATCAAGAAGCACCTTGATAGGAAGAAACTCCAGTGCAGTGGGCCTTTGTTCCCCAGCAGGAAGTCCCCACATTGTGGCAATCTTCGAAGCACTAGAGAAGTCTCCTTTTCCCCTAACGTGTCCCAGGACAATAGCATCAGTTTTCAAGCAGGAATTCCCATGGATGGAGAGATCGGTTTAAAACCTGATGGCACAAAACTGGCCCCTTGACATTCTCCTCCCACGTTCTAGCTCTACGCTGGGCATGCAATGCCGAGTCTGTAGTAACGTTCTGAGATTAAAGCTGGCGTGTATGTCAAAGTAAAGGTCTCTGTGGGAGCTGCTATTCGAGATCAGGCCCCAGAACGGGGGCTCACTTACCCCGTCAGCACAGTCACTTCTGAAGGTAGGAGCACATTCAGTTTGGTGCAGGTGAAAGGAGCTGAACTGACAGCTTTGGAGAACTAAGCCCTCTATTTACTAAGAGCTGTGTCCTCCCCGGAACAGTAAGATTCGGGCAACAGCAGGGCAAGCTTCCTCTTATTGCCCTTCCAATACACCTCACCACAAATCCAGGAGAGGAGAACAAAATCTAGGATCCTTGGCCGCTCTGACGACTACCAACGAGGTACCAATTGTATGACATGGACACTCACCAGATCTGCACAGACACCCTCGGGCTTCCCGGCCACTGAAATCCTGGGATATCCCCTTTTCTGTCTGGGGGTCACGACCAACCTGCCAGAGCCACTCTCTCATTTTGAATAGCTGAGTTATTGCTACACCCTCAGTGGCTGCTCACTTTACGCTTCCATCAGTCACATCAGCTTTCCGAATGCCCAGTGTGACTAGATCCAGCTGCCTGGTCCAGCACCCCCCAACAACTAAGGTGCATGGCTGGCACCCACAGGCCTTCCACCAGGCATATAACAGGAGAGAATTGGTGGACACCTCCAGAAGCAGCTTATTGGACTAATAAAAACAGGATGCAGGAGGAAAAAAGTCAAAAGTCTGACCAAAGGCGCTCAGGGGCGGGCACCATTTGGAAGTCTGTACGTTGGCAGGGAGAATTCGGATGTCATTCCCCGGTAGCTGTTGTCCCGCTCTGCAGTCAGATTGCTCACTCCACTAATGCCACAGTATTACAACAGGATGTGCTGGGACAGGCAAAGTGCCTCTGACAATTGAAAATAAAATAAAAGGGGGGGAAGGGAACAGCTAAACATTTGGATCACAAGAGTCTAAATGATCATGCTATGAATTTGTTGTTATTATGGAGGCGTTTGAAGCTTACCAATCCCCTAGTGTCAGCCATTCCTTTCTGAATCCTTCAGTCTAATGCGTGCTCAGAACAAAACAAGGGAATAACACAGTTACAAAACAAGAAACAACACAGCAGTGTAGTTTCCAAAAGTAGAACAAGGGAGAAAAAAGTGCTGAACCCTTCAAAATGAAACCCTCCCGTTGCCTTTAATGAAACTCTCCTAGCTGGTAACCCAGGATGCATAGATAAAAAGACTGGACCTTTCCTATTCCAGCAGCAAAGAGCTAATGTTCTGTTGCTCACAGTGACTGGTGAACCACATTAGGAAAAATCAGTGTCCCCCCGCCCCAGTGGCGGAACAGACCTGATGTGGATTTTTTTCCCTAAAGATCTGAATTTTTTTGGTTCCCCTTCCCCACACATTTGTTTTCAGCTGAGGTGGGAAGGGCAAGCGCTGGCCGTCTCACCAGAGAGTTCTTCTCATGGGATTCCCAGCCTGGGTTTGCAAAACGAAGCAGGTTGGGTTAAGTCTGGAGGCGCTGCGTGCAAATTACTGGATGTTTATCTTGGTAACGTAATTCACGCCCAAGCTTGGAGCCTCCTTCTGAGCCTTGCCTTTTGGTTATGGGCAGCGTTTCCAAGAGGGATATTCACACTGGAAGCAGTGAATTTCAGAAATTGCAGGGGACCGCCCACTGGACAGTCCTACCACAGAATCATGTTTTCTTTACTTGGCTCAGAAGAAGGACGTAGCAAGGGCTGGAAGGAGGTGGTACGTTTACGCAACCCATACAACATGTATCAGAGCAAAAGTAATTGTGGTCCCAGCGGAACAGCGTTTAGGGGTTGCAGTCCCTTTGGCTGGCTGCTCCAGACAGCACTCTTTTTGCTTATTTCACACGAGAGGAGGTGAATGGCCTTCTGCACTCAGGACGGAAGTGGAAGCCAGGAGCATGTAGTTTGGAAGCCCACTTCTGTCCCTGACACTCAGTTCTGGCACATGGCTTCAAGCAAACCACTAACGGCCTGATTTTCATGGACATTGAGCACTCCACTGAACTCGGCGACTCGCACCTGTGAAAACCAGGCTCTTCACCTCTCAGGGTCTCATTGTTACCGTTTGATTAGTCGGCAAGCTGCTATCTATGTAGCTCTTTCCCAAGGTGAGGACTGGGTCATTAACGCTGGATTAATTAGGGATTTGTAAATGCTACGTAGTATGTAATGCTGTGGGGTACCTATGCCACATTGGACATGACAGACAGCCCTGTAACTAGTTCCCCCTTGGTTCTTGCTCTGTGTGCTGAGCTCTAGCAAACTACCCAGATGGAATATCGTGCTGGCTCAATTAAAATGTAACGGGCACTTTCACTCCGGTGCTGAAAGGCCGGCCCTCCTCTCCCTTGAGTCTGCAAAGAGAGATTTGATTCAGCACAGTTGCAGCAAATCCCATGCATGGAGCATACAAACCACAGGGAAGGGGAGCACAGACAGGACTAGGGAAACTCAAGCAAATGGCCAGGGATAACGGGAGCTGGGACAGCGTGTGTTCCACTCACAGGCTTACCTTCACTTTGCTGGCTACCCGCGCTGCCACTTCCGTAGCTGAAGCCTGGGTCCTGGTATGCTGGTGGGAAGCATGGAGGGGGGAGTGGGTACTGGTAGGGGTAACCCTGACCCAATGGCCAAGGTGCAGCAGGATGTGGAAGGGGAGCAAGAGTGTCCTGATCAGAGGCTCCGCTAGAACCGTTGTTAAGGTTCAAGGCAGCCATATCTGGAGGGAGAAAGAAAAGGTGAGGACAGTACAATTCCCTAGCACCTGATACTCACATACTATCATCACCCTATAGAACGACAGCTAATGGGTTTACCTAGGACTTAACCTCAGCTGTTCAATCCAACTATTACCCAGGGTGAAGTGGGCCTGAATATTGAATATGGAGGGATGGGTATTCTCAAGCAGGCGTGTGCAATTGGGAGTGCAAAAACACATGCACTGATCTGATTCGATGCCCCAAACCTTCTATCATTTGCCTATCGCGACCAGCCGCCCGCAAAGACATTCTTTTTACAGGCAGCATCTCAGTGGGGAGATGGGCCTTGCAGCACAACCAAAAGGTTAACAAAGCCAGTCTCTGGTGGACTGTGGAAGGATGGTGGCCTTGTGCTTAAGACACTAGACTGGGACTCAGGAGATCAGGGCTTAATGCCTGACTCTGCTTCAGACTCCCCGTGTGACTTTGGGCAAGTCCAGCCAGGGCTGTGATTCCCAGCGTGCGTACTCACACTTGCACTAGTTCACGCTGAGCGAGTGTGCTAAAACGAGTAGTGAAGCTGTGACAGCATGGACAGCTCAGGCCAGCCGCCCCGACAATAAACCGGCTTAGGCCCTGGGGTGTGGGGGACATGCTCAGGGCAGCTAGCCCGGGCTGCTGCTCCCACTGCTCGAACACTATGGCGGCCACGCTCCTATTATTAGCGCTAGCTCTCCTCAGGCCGCACCCTGATCTCCGAGTTCAGATGTAGCTTCGATCCCCTCTGTGCTTCAGAGCCCTTTCTGTACAAGGGGGATCGGTCCTGACCGCCGAGGGAAGTTGTGAGGGTACAGCCATTGCTGAAATAGAGGTGCTAACGCACTACCACGATGGGGGCCCCCAAAATGACCTGAAGAATGAATTCCAGAGCAAGAGGGGTCAGCGGAGAATGCCCTGGCAGCCTATTCCCATTTACATGAAAGGAGGGCCAGACGGAATGCCTCTGCTGATCACGCTTGTGTCGGGGCATGAAATCATTATTCAATTTCAGATCATACTTACACAGTCTGCATCGCCATAGCATTTGAGCCCCTCACAGCATCCCCGTAAGGCAGGGTAATCCTAGCCCCATTTTACAGATGAGAAACTGAGGCCCGAGGACAGGCAGGCGTGTGACAGTCAGGATTGGAACCCAGATTTCCTGAGTCACAGTCCAGTATCCTATTTCACTAGGCCATCCTTCCAACCCAGATAAGAACATAAGAACGGCCATACTGGGTCAGACCAAAGGTCCATCTAGCCCGGTATCCTGTCTTCCGACAGTGGCCGATGCCAGGTGCCCCAGAGGGAATGAACAGAACAGGGAATCATCAAGTGATCCATCCCCTGTCGCCCATTCCCAACTTCTGACAAGATAACTCAGTTGCTTCTCCTAGAGGAAAATATTGGCTCACGATCATGTAACTCTGGTGGGGGGCAGGCTCGTGTGTGGAAATCGCCACGCTTGTGAGATCCCACAGGAGGTTGTCCTGCGCTTCCTGCCAGAACAGAGGAGCTGGCATAGAGCACATGCGCAGCTTTGCCCTTCACGGTCGAGGAACTTACTGCTGCAGAGGTCCCCGAAGACATAATAGCACTGCTCTGAGAAGGTGATTTTGTTCACAGTGTGCCTGAGGTAGCCGTGTTTTAACATGCTGCTGGCGTATTTTCTAGCCTCTCGTCTGTCCTTGAAGCCCTCCACGTGCGTGTAAAGCCAGTCGACCACATCTGCCCCTGCAATGGGAGTGGGGAATAGAGAAAGAGAAACATCCCAATGTTACTTTTAGCCGGCAAGACAACGTTCAAACTCCTGTCATTATCTATCACAATGCATTTGGGCCTATAGGCCTCAGCCAGCTCAGAGCATCGTTGTGCTAGGCACTATCAAAAAAGATACAGGTCAGGCCCTGCCCCAGAAAGCTTCAGAATATCATATTTTCACAGCACCTTTCATCAGGCCCGTCACTGAAATGCATCCACCTCTGGGGTGGGATGGAGCACCTGTCTAACAGCGCTAACCACCACCAGCCATCAGTTTAAACCAGGAAGTGAAGAATAATCCTGCATCCAGTTGGAGCACCTACTCATTTAAATGCTAAAAAAAAAAAAACAAAAAAACAAAAAAAAAACCCATGGATTTTTTTTTTACATGGTGCATATGAGAAGGAATTAAGACAATCTGAAATGACACAGTGTTTATACAGACAGTGACAGGTTTTCAACAGATATGGGGGGCCAGGAGGGGTGCAGACTCCAGGCTGTCTAGTGTCCTGTTTAGGTAACAAGTAAAAGTCACGTAGGTTGTTTAGAGCTCAGTACATATTTGCATGCAGCATGAAAACACCATCTGGGTCACTTGGCAGTTTCCGTTCAAGAGGGAAATAGCTGGGGTGGTTCAGGTCATGACTGAGATGCCTTGGCCAAGCTGTGTGAACGTGCAGGTTTGGAGCAGCAGGGGGCGCTGCTATCCTGGACCGAGATGCCTTGGCCGAGCTGTGTGAACGTGCAGCTTTGGAGCAGCGGGGACGCTGCTATCCTGACAGGCACAGGATGGGAGCAGCAGTGGTATTATCCATAAGGGTTCAGGTGCAGTGGGACAATGGGTGGGGGAAGCTTGCACAGTCCTAGCCCACACTAGTTCAAACTCGAGCCATTCATTCTTCCTTTTCACAACTAGACTCTTTCACAGAAACACACAAGTCACCACGGCTCTAAAAGGCAGCTCCCAAAGATGGTTTCTAACAAGCCACTGGGTGATCTGCGCAGCCGTCGGGGGACCCGCTTACCTATCACTGCATTGGAGATGGTAATTTTTAACCACATTCTGTCCCGGATTTCCAGGCCTGAGTCAGGTAACTGCATAACCTTGACAATAGTAGCCATGTCACTCTTCACAGTCAAGGGAGATTCTTCCAATTCTGAAAGGAAGAGAGGTTAGATGCTTCTCGGAGCTCAGCCACCTCCACAGAGAGAGTCACTTCGTTTCAGCTCACCGTTTGGATTGCGCCTTTCAAGACACAGCTTTCCAAAGCAGAGGCAAGACAGAGAGTCACAGGATTCCCCCATCTTGCCCTCAGCAGTAGCACCAAGGTGCAGTATTCACACCAGTTCTGTAAAGACGCTGCTTGGCATGAACAGTTTAGTCACTGAGCTGCAGGCACCCTGCAGGTGTTGGGTTCTCTAGCCAGCTACAAGTCGCTCCCGGCCCATTTCCCTAGGGGGAGCTCCTGAGGCTGATCCAATCAGCAGCCATTTCCCATGTAATGTGCAGCGCTCCCAGAGGGACTTCAGGCAACACTCCCTCCACATTCAACCCACCATAGGTCACGTGGTGGTCGTACAACAGACAATGTTAGGAACAAGCACGTTTTGCTTCTACCTAGACCTTTGGGTTAGTCACTATGAATGGTGGCACCTGCCAGGGAAAGAAGAGGGTAAGTCTATTCTGCTATCAATGCACCTGCAGCTCATGTCAATGGGCACAGTGCAGGCATCAAAGGGAGGAGTGAAGTGAATCGGCAAACTAGAAGACAGCCTGTATCAGTAACAAGCCCTGGGCTGGTGGACGCCTTGAAAATGACTTTAGTGGTACGCAGCCTTACAAACCAGGGAAAGTAACGAAACCCAATGAGAACACATATACCCCCTCCCCCACGCTCCATGCACCTCTCTTGCAGAGTATTTGGAAAAGCCAATTCTAGATGTGTCAGCACTGATCAGCCGTTGCTGCTTTTCTCATTTGACCACCCCATCTCGTGCACAACTCCCCTGACCTGAGTGTTCAGCTAGAAACAAGAGTGATTTGTTTTGCTGATCCATTTCAATAATAAAACCCAACAGTAAGTGCCTGCCAGATCTTCTGTGCTGGCTGGGCAGGGTTAAGCCTGGCCCCCCTGTCCCTCATATGGGAGGGGTATTCTCCTTGGTTACCTCACCCAGCAACTCCTAGGGCCCTTCCTTCCAATCTCTCTCGTTACTATGATCTGCGAGACAGGTGTGAACCCCAAACGCCATCCAACTCTGGATCCAATTCCCAACTTCACAACTGGTAATGTATTTTTAATGGGCTGCCCACCATACTCATTGTGTTAATCCTGCCTCCCATCCTCCCAGCTCAGGAGAATTCATATCCATCATGTAGCTCAGGCTCATCTCTAACAGAAACATAGCAAGTCATGAGCCCCCTCACTTTTCTAGGAGAGCAACGGAATCAATTTCACTTTGCGTCAGCCACCCTCACATTTTTGGTAAAAGGCACAAGTACGACACAGCGAAAACTCAAACCATTGATCTTGATACATGCACATCTACACACTTGAAATATACCATCACATGCCATATACACACACAAGGCTTCTAAACTCTCACGCCATCGGAGCAACACTAAGATTTGCTTTTGCTTTAAGTTAGTTCGGTTAGTGACAAAAAGCAACTTTTTTAAAAAAGAATATCTAATTTAAATATGCAGGGAGCAATAAACTTGATTTTCATATGGCCTGTCTCCAAATCAGTATTATGCTTTTTGAAGCCACTGGAAGCAGAAGGATGCTGGATCAGTAGGCTGTAGTTTGCAGGTGGCTGTCCAAATCTGAAAACTCTCAGTTACAGCAAAGAAAATGTATCCATCTCAGGACTGGACTTCCTCAAGTAACCCTTGACCCGACAACATGACTGAGTGGGGTTGTGAATACACGAGCATTAGAACAGGCAGAAATGCCGACAATCTTTTGAATCAGATGCATTAACCCAGTGATACTCAGATCCCAGTGGTTCAGGAGCCAAATTAGCGATCAACGTTACCCAAAGGAGCCACAATGTATTGTTTCATTTACTCTCTCTCTAGAGAGAGAGTAAATTAGTCATTTTGCTGCAAGGATTCTATAGAAATATTCTCACAGCAAAATGACTGACCAAGTGTTCTACACTTGGTGAACAACACAGTAAAAGCATCTGATTAGTTAATAATTAAACCACACCATGTTTTAATATCATGTGCAGCAAAGAGAGACACACTAAAGAGCCACTTGCTGCTTCCGAGCCCTAGTCTGAGTATCACTGCATTAGCCCATTGCTTTAGATTGGTTCTGAGTGGTACCTTTACCTCTCAGTTTCACCCGTCCACTCTTAGAGATTACTGATAAGAAGGGTATATATATATATATACACACACACACACCAGGACAATGCACTTGTACCATACCTCATGCCATCTTTATTTCGCACCTTCATTCTAATGCATGTGTGTACAATATTTACTGAAGAGACAGGCCCACGCAGAAGGAATAAGTAGCTTTGGGCAGGATACCCCTTTTCAGAAAGCAAGACGGTATTTCACAGTAATGGTCTGAGGGCTTGATCAAACCCCATTCAAGCCAATGGAAAAAAACTCCCATTGATTTCAATGGGTTTTGGATCAGACTCCGAAACACAACAGCTGCCAAGAAGGACTTTGCAATGCTCAGGGGCTAGTCCTGTAGAAAACTGGAGTAGTTTTACACATAAAGGTCTCTAGGGTGATCTCAGAAGACCCGGACGGGCCGTAAGCAAGCTCCTCTTCTGAAAATGGAGGGGGGAAAGATGCTCTGCCTTTGATAGATAAACCAGCATTGGCGCTTGTCCTGGCTGAAGGCAGCTGGCCCAACAGAGAAAATCAGAGGCTAATGCAAGAGATTGTTGCCATGGAATGAGCTGAAAATTATTCTAGAACAAGGTACCTTTTTCAATAATAATTAATATGAAAAACTGCATCTATCTGGTGTGAAAAAGTCTGATTTAACAGCAATTGAGTAGTCAGGTCCCTGAGGAGTCCTGTGTTTGAGAGAAAAAGCCTGAAGAAACAAAGAGATAACGAAACCGACCTAAAAAACAAAAAAGAAACCCAAGCCCTGCTGCTTTGTGGGTTTCATCTGAGCTCCCCTCCCCAATCTCAGGTGCTTTAGTCACAAATGTTGATGTAACACTGGCTGCCCCAATACGTCTGATGTTAAGAACAGGCAAGAGGGCAAAGGGGGTGGGCTACAAGGAAAAAAAAGTCTCTCAACCCGTTTACGTTATCCCAGACCCATTATATAAACAGAGTAAACCAGGAGACATACCACAGTACTCAAAAGAAGGAACCCCGACACAGACTTGCACTCAGCTAATGCTGCTCCATTAACTGGCTGCTTCCACATTTACAGCCAAAACAGTAAAACTGATGTTTATATTTGCTGTGAGTATCAGCAACATAACCCTGAGAGACTCTAGGAGGCTCTTGGACGGGGAAGTGCAAGGCTGGAAAGCCCTGTTTGTATTTAAGCTCTTTGTTTATTCCATTTTGGGTTGAGAGGCGTGCGGTCTCTCCGTTTCTGCCGTGACTGAGAGGTTAATGGGTGAGATCCTCTCTTCCTCCTGACCCACTCTTGAGATCTGGGTGTGCTGCCCCTCCTGTGCATCAGATTGGCTCCAAGTGAAGGAGACAGAAATAAATAAATGGCAGTGCAGTTTGCTACCAACCTCGCTGCTAGTCCTGTTGGCCTTGTTTGAAATAAAACGTTACCCTCCTATCGTACTGCCATCTGAGGATCCCAAAGAGCCAGGGGTGGGTGCTGAGAGCCACTGAACCAAACTGTAAACCCTGCGTGTGATGGAAACCGCTTCAAGTCAGTGAGTGTGGCAGCCCCCAGTTCTAGCACCTACGCAAAGAGCATGGGAAATGTGAATGAACGAAGCCTCCAGACACACCTCTGACGTGTGTCAGGATAACCACTTCACAGATGTGGAAACTGAGCCATTTTGTTCTAATTTCAAGTTTTTTCTCCTGCTCGTGTTAGGAAAAGGGAACGCCCCACGCCACAAGAAATGAAAAGCTAACTGCAGAAAACTGGTTTCACTCCCAAGCAACCTTCATTTCAGAAGCATGACAAAGAGGGTGTCCGCATTCCTCATTTCCAAATCGCTGTACTGTGCAGCAAGGCACCCGATACATTAATGTTTCAAGAGGAATGTAAACAGAGTAACAGACTCTCATTGTTTGACAGCAATCAGCAGACATTAGACTCCAGTAATCTTTAGTATTTATAAGACTGAAAAAAATGCATCTCAAGATAAAGCCATGGTGGGGTAAGTGGTTCGCTTGCCTTTGACTGCTGATAATATTTCCCCCTCTTTTGCTGGTGCCGCCTACTGTCTAAGGAGATGCAGAGACAAGACCTACAAAAGAGGTCACTCCCCTTTCAGAGTTTCAAGGTGAGGCTGTAATTCTAGCTGCTGTCTACTTATGAAATCAGAGAGTGAGCGAGCGAGCAGCTACATGGTCTGGCAGGACCTGCTGGTACTTTTAAATATAAAGGCACCACCAATGCACAGACAACTTTAGGAATTTAATACTTCAGCCAAACATTTGTCCAGGAAAGATTCTGTCATTGATCATTAACCCAAAGGTCTTTAAATGATCAATGAAGGTCTACTTTATTAATTATGATAATGATTGTTGTTTTGCCTCTATGGAAAAATCCAGTATAACATATTAGCAATGAAACCAATAGGGTTTCTCTAAGGGGTTACAGAAATTACTTTAAGCAACCTATAGATTTTAGGCCCCAATTCAGCAATGTACTTAAGTGCTTGCTTAACATTAAGCTTGTGAGTTATGCAAGCTGGCTTCAGTGTATCCTGCTGATTTGGAGCCTTAACAGAGAATGAGAGTACTTGTGGCACCTTCGAGACTAACAAATTTGTTTGAGCATAAGCTTTTGCACATCTGATGAAGTGAGCTGTAGCTTACAAAACCTTATGCTCAAACAAATTTGTTAGTCTCTACGGCGCCACAAGTCCTCCTGTTCTTTTTGCGGATACAGACTAACATGGCTGCTACTCTGAAACTTAACAGAGAAGGAGATCCTCCCTACAGGAATTTTAAGGCAACCTACAGAATCTGTGGGGAATTATATAACCTTGCTACAGATTGGGTTAAAAATTCTACAGAAGGTTATCATTCTGTATTAAGGGTTTTTCCATACAGAATACCTGTAGGAAAGAAAAACACTTTTCAAGGTGTAAAGTTCCTTAGAGCTCCTAATTTAGATTATTTCATTGCAAAACAAGTCTTCAGGTGGAAAGAATGTCTGAACTGTAATTGGCAGTGTCACGGTTAGTTAACAGAGCCAATCTCTTTTTTTTATTACCCTGTGCAGCTGAGAATATTTTCAGTGCAAAACAAAGAGATTAAAGGAGGTGTGTGTAAGCAATACAGCTAGATCCATCAATTCTCACCCCCTCTTTTAACCTACTCAGATAAGCCAGCCCTTTCAGAAGTGACGAGTCATTTGAGGTATTTCAGTTTTTGGATGTTCAAGCTGAGGCACCATAAAGGGCCTGATTTTTAGAAAGGGCGGACCACTCTGAAAACTAGCCATCTTTAAAGTATTGCAAACTGAGACCCCAAAATGGCTCGTCACTTTTGAAAATCTTGGCCCAAATTTTCTAAATAGGGATATGCTATTATGCCACCAAAAGCATCCAGTTTGCATTGCTCCTCCCTATTTCTTCTTCTTTTGAAAAAATATGCCAGCCAACAAAGTACAGTAGCTGTCCTGCCTGCCTCGGAGGAATCAATGGGGGAAGAAAGGCTTGGGGACACATACCGAGGCTTTGCCACTTTATGAGTAAGAACGAGACAAGAATTTGATCCTGATTGAGGCAAAAGTGGTGTTTAATTTTGCTGTTCGCAGGGCAATAGGAAAGTGTGTCCAGTGTGCTTAGTTTAGTTGGTCAATGCATTGATTGCCTTTTGAGCATCAACAGGACCAGCTAGAATCAGCAGCTCAAAGTGGGACGCTAGATGGCAATGTTTTGGAAGAAATCGTGAACCAGTCCTGCAGAATGTGTTTAGTTTCTGGTCTCTTTATTCTTCTTTCAGGAAAACAAACTTAAGCATGGTGCTTAAGTCCATCCCTATTTAGGGCCGCACTTAACAGACTAGCTTAAGTCCCTTCAGCACATGCTTAAGTGCAGTCTCGAATAGGGATGCTTTCCTAAATTGGGGCCTCTGTGGTGAGGACCTGAACAGCCACCTGCTGTATGTATTTGTCTTGCCTTAGTGCCATGTGTTTTTAAATCAGATGCTGCATTGTGCCCTGCACTCACACTAGAGAACAAGGAAAGACTTGTTTCTTCAGTTCTAAAATTTCCAAGATAAGAAACCATAACAACTTTCTCACTAGGTTGATAGGAGAACTTAGGAACTGCCATAACAGACCAGATCAGTGGCAGAGAAAATCTGACCCTTCATTTCCTCTTGCAGGACAAAAGTCACCAGCTTTTGGTTTTGGTTTGGTTTGTTTTTTTAAATTTAATAAAGTTCCAAAAAAGAAATGGCAACCCAATTAAACCATATTAAAAACACTGTGAAGGCTGTTTTGAAAGCAAATAGAAAGTTTCCAAACATAATGCCCTACTTCTTGATCCGCAAGGTTATCCACCTGGGGGAAATGGCTTCTGGCTCTGCAAGGGACTGATACATTAGGATGGAGCTCTGCCCCTCCATTTTATTGGAAGACGTGGGGAAACTCTTCTAACATATGGTTCAAAATCTAAGTGCAAAGCCTTGCTCCTCCTACGCTGTGGCATCCCTGTGTTAACCTTTGGAAAGTTTTATGCTCCCCACACGTTAAAATTAAAAATTTAAATGTTTTCTTGCGGTTGCTGTGTGTGTTTGTGTCTCGCTTTGCTTTTTGTGCAGCTCTACACTGCCGGCCCTGAGCAGAAGACACCTGCCCTGTGCTGGCCGCAGTGCGACTTACTTTCCGAATCGTGAATTGAGCTTGTTAGTGAGGAGCTGGTAGATGTGACGGTGCTCATGGAGGGGCTCATACCGTAACGGGGGTATGCTCCCGTCATGGCTGTGGTATGAGAGATCCATGCTGCAGGGTCAATTGGCCTCACTGGTTCAGCTGGAATAGCAAACAAACAAAAAGAAACAAACAAATCAGATTTCTGGCAGAATCCACCTCAGCAGGATTCAGTTGAGGGGGTGGGTAGGAGACAATTATTTGGACACTGTCAGTATCTTGGGGTCATTGTTATTCACATGCACAGGGCTAAGATGATCACTAGTGGGGGGGACCAGAAGGAACAGTCAGGGACTTTTGCCTTCATCCAGGACACTAAGCAGGGACGGTTGGGTTCGATTTGGAGGGGTAGATCCAAGATGATCAGTTTCCTGTGATTGTGGCAGGAGTCTTCTCATATTATACTGTGAAACCTGACCCAGAGTCCAGACCCAAAGCTAACTGAATCCAAGAAAGAACCAAGTCCTGTGCTCCCCACCCCCAACTTAGAACTAGATATTCTGATCTGTTTGCAAAGGGTTGTGAAAAAAAAAAAACTTCCTAAGATAACAGGGTAGCTGGAAATGCCTTGACCCTTGAGGTCTTTGTGCCATGCATTTTGAAAACCTTGCAACTTAGCACTGCTATACTGGCTGCTCACTTACCCCTGGGGATAGTAAAATAACTCCTAGGTGTGGGATCCCAGCATTTGGCCACCGTTAGGCTGATAGGTCTGAAAATAAAGAAAATAAATATGGATGACTCAGTTACCTTTCCCTGTAGAACCGGGAGAACGATATTCTATTGTGGTGAACGGATTTGTTCCTCCCCAAGGATGGCCAGATAGAACAATCACATTTAGAGGAGGTTTTTGCCCTAGAAACCCCATAGGGAATGAATCAGCAAGACAGCTACCAGCCTGTGTTGGTTTTAGCTGGTATACTAGCAGCCAGGGGCTAACCTATTCCAAGTGGTTCAGATAATCAGGATAAGCATCCATACTCTCGGTGCTTATCCAGATTGAACTACTGAACTTCTTGAGCTTTGCCCAGCACTAAATTTCGGGAGACGAGGGAAAACAGGGATCTGGTGACACACTCACCCAGGCTTGGAGACTATTTCCCGTAAAACCCGCACTGCGTCATCATTGCTCATGTTCTCAAAGTTGACCTCGTTCACCTGGAACATGCCACAAAAAGACAATGATGATCAGAGGTTGTCACTAAAGGGAAAAGGCCGTTTTATTAGGCTAGTGTTAGCCTGTCCCATGCCAATGGCAATGAATAGGGCATTGTCAAGCACTATGAGTGAAGCCCATCTTAAATTCGTCTTAACTGTTTTCATTTAGTGGAGAAACTGAAGAGATATTTCATTGCTGTAGAGTTGGTCAGCCAGCCAGCAGGGGGAACTCAAGTTAAATGGCAAATATTTGGAGACTTATGTAGTAGGTAGGCCTTGTGCAAGCTAAAACTTCTTTGCACAAGAATGAATTTCGCTCACGGGTTCTGGAACGAGGAAAGCTGGTGGAAAGGCCAAGCTGAAACCAGTAATATTTCAGCAAGTGGCATAATTTTGGGGGCATGGACCAACCTGTAGAAGCATGTCTCCTGGTTCAATTCGGCCATCTGCTGCCACTGCTCCTCCTTTCATGATAGAGCCAATGTAAATGCCACCATCTCCTCGGTCGTTGCTCTGTCCTACGATGCTGATCCCCAGAAAATTATACTTTTCTAGATAGGCAGAGGGGGGAGAAAAAGCAAGCGAGGTGATTGGAAGGCCACTGAAAGCTGGCCAAGTATTACTCTATGGCCTTAAGAGAGACAGGTGTCTTCCAGATTTCTCACCACCACCACATTATCAACAGAAGCATTGTAGACATTCAGACCAAGAGGCTAAGCTGAGCTGGTTGTATGTACCTGGCATATTCATCCAAGCAGAGAGAGGTTGTTGATCTTGGATTATTTTTTCATACGACTTGTTGAAAATGTGCACATTTTAAAGAAAATAAGCAAGAGGAACTGTACTGAAAAGACCTGTCTGCGCCTAGAAATAAAACACTTAACAGCATCAGGTCCTGTTTGTTTTTCCATACATCACTGGGGCAGCAGGAATTTAGGGCTGGTGAAAGGGGTTGGACTGACAGCCCAGAAAGTGTCTATTTATCCAAACAATGGGACAACATGGGTGGCAGCAACATAAGCCTCCATCACCAAGCTACCTTCCTCCTTACCCCACTTCTAGGGGTGAGAGGAGAATTTTATCTCCAATGACCAGTCATGGCCTATCCCGCTGTATCTGTCACGAAGTTTGAAAATCTGAGACAGTTATGATGTTGGTTATGGGATATGGACACACATCCACTCTGAACTGGATTGAGACCCACATGCTTCATTTGGCAGTCTGGACAGCTGTCAAAATTTATGCCCCTTGAAGTCAACGGGAATCTTTTCATTGACTTCTAAAGAACTTTGGATCAGGCCATAACTGCAGTAGCTCAGCTATTGTATCATGCTAAGTCTTGACTTTAATAGTAATCAATGAACAGCACTCGACAAATAGAATTAAGAATAAAAATCAGCAACGATGCTACAACGTCATCTTACCCATATTGAGCGTGACAGTGATGATATTCAGGGACATGGTTGAATCTGTGATACTGCTGAATGAGGATGACTGGAAAAAATACAACAGAGGCTTCATAAGAATCCCAGCTTTTAAATGGTTCAAAATCTAGCAATGAAAATAACTAACTGGGAGCAACCAACTGATCAGATTTGGACCTTCCTTCTGTATGGAAACCACCTGTAGGAACCCATCATGATTTCTTGAAATTGATTCCTTATTCATGATTCTTCAAACAACCGTATTTCACCCAATGGGTTGTTTAAAAGTGCTCATAGCAATGCTCAATATCAGGGGTTCTCTATTTGAATGGTGCATGCTAAGTCATGTGGTACAGTTTCAGGCCAGATGACCTAAAGAAAGTACTCCTGTTGCAAAGACGCCCATTTGCACGGGAGTCCTGGTATTCATGTGAATCAAAGCTCCTTCCCAACCATCCGTGCAAATAAAACATGACCTCACAAAAGTTTGCAGAAAGGCAAACAGAAAACGGGGGACACACAGTTGAATCAAAACACTATCAAGGTTCAGCAAACATGTCTGAGAATAGCTCTTCTGTTAGCCCAGTTCTAGCAAGAAGAGCTTAACATATTCTGTTTCTTTAAAGCCCCAAGGGATATATTTTTTCTGAGAAGCAAACAAGTGCTTGATGAAATTGTAATACATCATCTGAGTCACTCTGGTGCTGCTGTTGTAGCACTGTCCCAGAATGGAGCAAGAGACAATCCTTGCAAGTTGCTGAGTATTTCCTAAGAGCTGAGCATTCTCTCCTATTGACCTGAACAGGAGCAGAGGACGGTGCAGGCCAAATACCCAATACTGTAGTAACCTTGCCATTGGCCCTTCCCCTTGCTGAAGACAGTGTCCTGACTGAGGCTGTCTCATGGGAGCACGTGGCAGTGAGAAGATGGGGCAAGAAGCAGGGCCACAGCATCGGAGGCAGAGGGCTGAAGAAAAACAACAAACTGTGATGATACGTCAAGATTCCTACGTCGAGGACCTGTTCCAAAGCCCATAGGAGTGGACAGGAATCTTTCCACTAACTTCAGTAGGCGGTTGACCAGTCCCATCACCTCTTTCTAGCACACACACTGCACTCATCAGAAACATGACCCACCCCGCCGTATGCTGCAGCACCAACCTTACCCTGTCAATCTGTCGCATCCTTTGTTTTCTCCTCCTGCGTTTATGCTTCCGTATGAGCCGGGACGAAGTACTTTGCTCTGTGGAGCTACTCAGCCTGGGGAGAATTCAGCACAATTCAGCTGCATAAAAGTGAGGCCATTTGCAATTCTCGACCCTGCCACAAAGGGCTGATGCCCAAAGATCCAGGAGGGAGCAAGAAATGTAGGCCCCAGCAACTGGCTCACGATGCATGCCCCCACCCCGCCCACCCTTGAACTGCCGCTCACCCCAGTGTTAGATCTTGGTCTCTGCCTAGCAGCATGCACAGGGCAGTAGATTAACTGTGACAAGGAAGTTACAGGCTAAATTACAACATGGATTAATGAGAATAATTTACTATCTTCCTCCTCTCCGGGAGCAAGAGTGAATTCAGTCCCCAGCTCGGCAAACACAAATCCTTCTGATTTAACCACCCAAAAAGGTCACAGATCCCCAGCATTGCCTAGTACTTTGTGGTGGTCCTGACCCCATTATCCAGTGAAGAAAATTGCACACAATAAAGACAGCTGCAGGCCAAGCAATGGATTTTAAATCTCTGCTCTGAAAGGCTCCAGCACAGAGAACCCTGGAGAATCATGTGATGCTACATTTTGAGGGCCCTGGAGAGAGAGAGAGAAAGAGAGAAAGAGAAAGAAAGATCCTTGTCAGCATGCTGCTATTCCCTCCATGCAACTGGAATCCCATGTGCTTAGGAACTTAATGGGGACGTACCATAAGTAAAGAAATAACTCTCTCAAATAGTTATGCTTGTTTCGATGGCTCCTCGGTCCGTGGGATGGAAAGAGTTACATTGCCATGGAGGTATTTATTTATTTTTGTTTCTATGATTTTCAAAGGTACTGTAATAGCTGAGCGTGTCACATCCATGAATGCATTTTTCTTCCGAACCGCTCGATGAGGTAGGGAAGTTGTACCATCCCCATTTTACAGATGAGGAACTGCGAGCCGAAGAAATGAAGCGACTTGTCCAAGGTCGCACAAGCAGTCTGTGGCAGAGCCAAGGACAGAACCCGGATCTCACAAATCCCAGTCTGGTGGGTAACCACAAGAACATCCTTCCTCTCTATTTGTTACTCTAAAAATGGTTATGATAGACAAAGATGATGCAATATCTTTAACCAGGACAACATAGCAGCTACAAGAGCAAATGGGCAGATGCAAGTCCCTGCTTCACAAATCTGAGCAAGAGGGACCCTGGACCGGTTTTTCCATGTCTACCTGGCTCTGATCTACAAGGTTCTGGCCACGTTCAAAATGCTGGAATACCACAAGAGAGGACAAACCCTGGAAATTTCATGAAGGGGCCTGTTGTCATGAGAATCCCCACATGACAGGAGTATTCAACTCGTGTATACTCTGCATGAGCACGTTGGAGTGAATATTGGGGATGGGAACCTCACGGAGCTGGAGGGTTTGTGAACCTTTCGATTCAGCCTCTGAAGTCACAAAACTAACTCAAAGCTTGTCAACATGAAGCACATGCTTCCTCTCAGCCAGCAGGAGAGTTCCAGTTGGAAAGGCAACGGCCTACATTTTCAAAAGCAACTAGTGATTGCAAGTGCCTCCATTGCTGGCAAAGCCCACACACCACTAAACTCCTACCAAAGCGCTCCAGGTATTGTACAGTATGGCTTCCAGGGTGCCTAGATCTTGTTGGCTGCTCTGCATAGGGGTCAGTTTCACATAATGTCCATTTTGCCACCAATATTTTTCCCCACTGGATTTTCACTCTTCTCCTCTTTCCTCCCAGAGTCTCTTCTTAGAGCATGAACCTAACTGCATTCAAGACTGAGCTGAATTCTCCAGCCCACAACAATCAGGTGGGCTTAAAGTCCAGCAAAGTGAGTTTGTTTGAGTCCAATGAACCTGCCTGCTACTTGATGAGAGACTCCGGGGAAACTTTCCTGCTTGGACACAAGTCAAACAGCAAGATTCCTGGGAAGGCTGCAGAGTGAGAGGCAAGTGCCTTTCTTAGGCTGATCAGAGTAGGGCTTCAGTAGGCAAACTAACCTTGTGCTGAGATTTCATTCCATGCAGGGAGCCCTGGGGAAGGGGTGAAGTCCAGCATGACTCATGGTGAAGCACGCACTAATCTTTCTATTGACTTTCATGCAGCTGGGTTTGGCCATGAGTGAGAAAGAATAAAAAACACATGGCAATTTTTATACAGTCATCTTTTTCTGATTATAACTGTGCTTTAAATAATTCCAGGCAGCTGTGCATCACGTAGTTGATTTTCAGCGGCTGTAATGATCTGCTGAAGCGTGCAATAGTTTAGAAGGTGCTGCTCTAGACCAGTGTTTCTCAACTTAGAAATTTAGAAGTAACGGAGGAGGAAAAGGTCCTTGGAGTATTGGTTGATCATAGGATGACTATGAGCCGCCAATGTGACATGGCCATGAAAAAAGCTAATGCGATCTTGGGATGCATCAGGAGAGGTATTTCCAGTAGGGATAAGAAGGTTTTAGTGCCGTTATACAAGGCACTGGTGAGACCTCATCTGGAATACTGTGTGCAGTTCTGGTCTCCCATGTTTAAGAAGGATGAATTCAAACTGAAACAGGTACAGAGAACGGCTACTAGGATGATCCGAGGAACGGAAAACTTGTCTTATGAAAGGAGACTCAAGGAGCTTGGCTTGTTTAGCCTAACTAAAAGAAGGTTGAGAGGAGATATAATTGCTCTCTACAAATATATCAGAGGGATAAATACCAGAGAGGAAGAGGAATTATTGAAGTTCAGTACCAATGTGGACACAAGAACAAATGGATATAAACTGGCCAGGAAATTTAGACTAGAAATTAGATGAAGGTTTCTAACCATCAGAGGAGTGAAGTTTTGGAATAGTCTTCCAAGGGAAGCAGTGGAGGCAAAAGATCTATCTGGCTTTAAGATTAAACTCGATAAGTTTATGGAGGAGATGGTATGATGGGATAACATGATTTTGGTAATTAAATATTCATGGTAAATAGGCCCAATGGCCTGTGATGGGATATTAGATGGGGTGGGATCTGAGTTACCCAGGAAAGAATTTTCTGTAGTATCTGGCTGATGAATCTTGCCCATATGCTCAGGGTTTAGCTGATCACCATATTTGGGGTCAGGAAGGAATTTTCCTCCAGGGCAGATTGGAAGAGGCCATGGAGGTTTTTCACCTTCCTCTGTAGCATGGGGCACGGGTCACTTGCTGAAGGATTCTCTGCTCCTTGAAGTCTTTAAACTATGATTTGAAGACTTCAATAGCACAGATATAGGTGTGAGGTTTTTTGCAGGAGTGGTGGGTGAAATTCTGTGGCCTGCGTTGTGCAGGAGGTCAGACTAGATGATCATAATGGTCCCTTCTGACCTAAACATTTATGAATCTATGAATAAACTTCTTTCATGTCAGGGACTGGCTTGCTGCCTCCCTAGACTGTGTCAGGAAGATCTCAGGGACTGGAGCCGGTCCATGGGCCAGTCATTGAGAAACGCCGCTCTAGACAACGGGGACATTGCACACTCCCAAGGAGCGGGATTCTGGCTTGCAATGGATAAACAGATCACAGGACACGTGCCATGCAGCTCACCATATCGTTTGTTTGGTTTCACAGTGCCACGCCAATCAAAGGCGTAATGCCACTGGCTGCTATTTCCCATTGTAAACAGCGGGCTCTATGTTAGAGATGTTGGCGAAACGCACATGCCAGGCCGTGCCTGAGATGTCCAATCAGGGAGGGACTTCTCCCAGTAGCAGAGAGTTCTTCCTTCACCTCACAGAAAAAGGATGTTTTGTCTGGACAGGAAATCCCGGGACCAGTAAGCAGAAACTTAAGACACCTTCAAGACCCCCCTAGCCCAGTTTTGCCTTAAGTAGTCTTGGCAGCGACCTAGCGTTGCCTCCAACATTTCTGACACAGAAGCATCTTCCAGCACACTCTCTCCCTGTCAACATTCTCATTATCACCACACACTTCCAGCCACCAAACCCGCCAAACTGCCCACGCTGACTGGTTGTGCCAGTTCCTCCCCCCCTGCTCTGAGGCACGTCAACACGGTGCTGCTTAGAAACACAAAGAGCAATTATACTAGGGGTTAAATCGCATTCTCTCTGGCAGGCTGGACTAAAAATATTTGTCTGCAGTCAATCTGGCTGGAAAATGCAGCTGCTCTCTGACCTTGTGAGCACTTACAAGTGACGTTTTAATCCCCCATCAAGTCAGGGACTCAGTGTTTCAAAGCTAACTTTGATATATACAAGGGTAAAATTAGCTCAGCTCCTAATTGCACTGACACCAATTAAAGATGTCCTGATTGTAACTAGAAGGGATAATACAGTCCATTGCTAAAATACCAGCAAGATGGTTACATCTTGGACAGTGGTCTGATGCAAGGGATGGCCAAGAGAATTTGGCTAAAATATTCTCACCAATCTGTAGTTCGCTTAACTTTTCCTCCTATTTTCTCTGCTGCTCCTGCAATTCTGGGCTGTGACCAGGGCTGGAAGTGTAACGAGTCTTTAGCATGGTTTGCACTTGGGTCTTCCAGCTCAAGCTAGACTTCTACCATTAAAGCTTGGCTGGTGGCCAGTAGTAGGCTGTTATTTTCTAGTGACCCAGCCACTAGACAGAAGCCACATCAGACATGTTGCTAGTGTTACAAAGAGGTGCAAAAATACCACAAGAAAGTGAACAGAACAGAAGGAAGAAGTAGCAGAAATCTCGAGAGAAAGCCTGTTTCCCACAAGACTTAGAGGTTCTACAGGCTCAAAAAAGGTCCAAGAACTAGCACCCAAACTCTAGGTCATTATTCAACCCAAACTGTCAGATATTCTTGAGGGTTCTTCCACCAAATCACCATCTCATATGTCCTTTATTACTGATTTCTTAAAGAACAATGTACCCTACCCCTTCTGACTTGCTTACCTTTCATAATTAAATCGAAGGAATTCTGAAGGAGTAGGGTAAATTATACCTTCTGAACAGAGACCGTGTCAGAGCAGAGCCTGGTTATTAAAAGCATAACAAACAGATTCTTACAAACTGAAGGGAAAGGGAGACAATCTGCTTAATGATTCAGAAAGATGGTTCTGTAACCCTCAGGAAATTCCAGACATTCACTCAAAGCATCCAATTGGCTCTAAAGTGCTGGGGAGGTAGTGTCGTGTCTGGTCTGGTCAACACCACCACCCATGTGTTCTACTCTCTGGGCCGGAGGAGCTGGGCACTCGGTTATTATCCAGGGCTCCACTGTGATAGGCACTGTAAAGACAAACAAAGAAGACAGTCCCTGTCCCAGAGAACGTACAGTATATGAGAGCAACTATAGTGATGAGCCTAAATAGAGGGATTAGACAGAAAGAATAGGCAAACTGGGGAAAGATACTTGCGTACGTGCAAGGGTGATGGCAGTCGGAACATTTTATCACCACCTACAGGCTGATTCCACTGTCAACCACACTCTGAGCATCTTCAAAAGGATACACACCTTTACCCTCCCCACGTACCTCCGCAATCCTGGATAAAAAGATACGAGTCTGCATAGGGAGAAGTGAGCCTCATTTGGGAATCTGGGTTTCATTAGGATATGCACCTCTCCAAATGCTGAACACGGTCGATCTGTAAAAATGGAACTGGATATCCCACACAACAGACTTTCTTGAAAGACTTTGGTTTCCAGCTGGTATCAGACTAAGAGGAGTCATCTTCGTTTGGTCTGCGCTATTTCCAGTTCTACTCTGCATCAGAAACCAGGATTTGGGGGGGGGGCGAGGAAATCAGACCCGCAAAAGATCTCCATTCATATTTGGTTCTAAAATACGGTCCATGATTTGGGGCAGTTTTTATGCAATCCAAATTGGCTCTTTCACTCTTTGTCTTTCAAAATTCAGGACCACAACTTCAGCCTTAAGACACACTTCACTTCTCTTGCTTTCCGGCATCTTTCCATCACAGATGAAGGACTTTAAAATGGTACTTGCAATATGTATGCAAAAGAAATGAAAGAAGAGGAAAGTTATGCTGAAAAATGCTGCAAATGTGTATGCATTTAATTCAATTAATTCTTGATCCCTTCTTGTGGGAAGCTGGGCAAGGTTTTAAGCTATCTTAACAACCTTGGGTGCAAGTACAAGAAAAACAGTTGGTCTTGGCAAGACTCCTAGATGATGTGAAAGCATGTTTGTAAATATCAGGCTTCACAGTCTCTGTGATTTCTTTCAGAAAAAATAATTAGGGAAAAATCAAAGGAATCCAACTTATTTCCTCTTGCATGTTGCCATAACATTTTAGCCATCTCTCCTTGCCAACTTTTTCAACCTGTGTCCTCAGCAGAACTGCTGCTTACTCCATGTTTCATCAGTAAAGAAAATATATATTACAATTACATGTCAGTCATACCAATTTTCATTTCTGTAGCACTTTTCACGCCCTGTATTTCAAAAGTGCTTTACGAGAATTAATTACTTAATCTTTACAACATCCCTGGGAGGCGGGTAGGAATGATTATAGCCATTTTACAATTGGACAAAGAGTGACTTGCCCAGGGTCACCAGGTGTCAGCACCATGCCAGGAACAGAACCCAGGAGTCCTGACTCTCAGTCTCCTGCTGCAACCACTGGCCAAAACTCCTTGAGCACTCCTCAAAACCGAAAGGCTACTAAACTCTACACAGAGGTTACAAAATGAGGATAATCAATGCAATCTGGTTTCTCCAAAGAGAAGGAAAGAAGGGGGGGAAAGTGGTAACGATAGATGTAGTTGCAAAAAGCGCTTCAGAAAACGTTCTGTCCATTTGGTTCTTTTATGCAGTAGACTACAGCACATCTGAAGTCAGTGCAGTTGGAATTCTCGCCACTCACGATTTTGACCACATTAGAGCTAAGAGTTCTTATTAATAATAATTATAGGCTGCTGTCAAAAGCCTAGCTTCCTAACAGCCTTTCATTTTCCAACTATTTATGGTCTTAGGGGAAGGAAGAGACTTTAGAAAAGTACCTTCGTATTGAATGGATTACTCCCCAGCAGCTCTGTACTCAATAGATCACCCATTACCTGCAAACGCCACTAAGTTTACGCTGTTTAATGACTTGTGTACTATACCCCATTCTATCACATTGCTTTAAAGTCATTTTTTAAAGAGAACAAATGGTTTTTTGTATCTTTTTCCCACCTCCCATATGAAAAGCACAAAAATGAATCAGAAGATCAAAGTCTGAAACTCCCTGAACCATAAGAGAGCAAAATTGCTAGGGTCTGTAGAGAACCTGAGACAGAGATCTGCCAGCACTATTAAAAAAAAAAAAAAAAAAAAAAGAAAGATGGCTCCTACCATATAAGGCACAGATGAGAAATGAATCTTGGAGGAACAGGATTCTGGTTAAGAAAAGAAACCTAGAAGATGGTGTCGAATTGGGGAACTGTACTGCCTTGAAATAGCCACTCACTGAAATAAAGTCACCCTCCCTAAAACACATCCTGGCTTTCCCTGGAATGGAAATTAACCAACTCTGCTGCACCACTCCAAGTTAAAATCAATCAAATACTCACAGAGAAGTACCACAGAAAGTTCACATCCTCCTCACTGTTACCACCATAAAATCCTTTTCATTTGGATTCTTCTCTCCGCGTTGTCCCCCCCCACCCGCTCATTCCCCACTCTCAACTCGGCCTCCAACACTAGAATTTATCAACGCCATTAAACAAACTTACCCCCTTTAACCCTTTCCCCAGGCCCCCATCCCCAGCAGCTCCAGAGTGTGTTTGGTTTTCTATCGGGCTGTGTTCGCCCGTGAAGAAAATTCTCCCCCCACCAGCGGAATCTCTCATCCGCTTATGAACATCGCCTTTGTTATAGAACAACATACCTTGGAGCATGCCATTACGCTGCTCTTCCTGACGAGCTAGCCTGGCAGCTGCTTTGTATGCCAAGAACTTCTGCCCTTGCCTAGAAAGGAAAGGGCCCTTGGCAGCAGCTTCTAAGAATTTCGCTCTCATCTTGGGTCAGGTGTAGAGAGTTTTCTTTATTAAAATACAGGACAGGATTTAGCTGGGTCTAGCATGCTGTGCTTTAGTAACCACCCTGAGTGTGCTAATCCTGCCCCACTGCATATCTTGCTGCCATGGAAATGATTCATTTATTTACAAGAAACAAAATGAGTTGCAAGGCTCTCTTGGAAACCCCTAAAGGTTTTAGGAAAGCTTAGAATGGATGCAGGTTAAAGGCAAAGGGCCGGATTCTGCGAATCATTTAGGCACAGGGAAGGCTGATGGGCTTACTCATCTGTGTAAAATACTTGAGGATTGGTCCCTTCATTTTCACATGTTGGTGATCCATGCCCACAGCTCACGTTTGCACAGGGAATTTCCATTTGCATGTGAAATTATCAGTTTTGGCTGGGCGTTTTTCACCTAGACTGTGTCTGCGAGCAAATTTTTTTTTTAAGGTCAAAGCAAAAATCGGCCAAACTGTCAACAGGTGACCTGGTAGACCAAATAAGCATGCATATGCATGGACAAATGGGCATTCTGCATACCGCACTACTCAGTGCAGCCTCCTCGCCCTTTACAGGTGTCAAAATGGAGCTCAAATTAAGTGGGATTTTAGCAAATTAAAAATAACTGAGGCCCCAGTTCAGCAAGGCACTTAAGCATCTGACTCACTGCAAGCTTGCAAATAATTCCTCTGAATTTAATGGGCTTTTCATGTGCTTAAAGTGAGGCATGTGCTTAAATACCTTGCTGAGCTGGGCTCCTTTTTTGTTTGCTTTTCACCTTAGAAATGACAGGAATATCAAGTTGTGTCTTTCTTGTTTTTACGAGAGGCCTCCTTGGAGTACCAGAGACCTGGAATGGGCTTTCTCAGCTCAGCATCTCCAAAGGACATCAGTACAGCTCTAGATACAGCATTTATAGCTACTTGCATTGGGAAATCAGCAGGGGGAACAAGAAGCTGGTCTTGCAAAAACAATGGTGAGGTTTTTTTTAAATCTTGCAGCAATGGAGTGGCAAAATGGAGTGGCAAAATCAGTCATAGTCTGGCCCCTGGGTCCCTCTCCTTGCTCCTGGCAGGGGATAGGATTTGCATCAGTCCTACACCTACTGCAGACCAGGTCTCTCCTCTGTACCTGCTCAGCTGCACTGGCTGGCAGCGTGTGTGGGTAGGTGATGCGGAGCCCAGGCTCCACCTGTTCCCGAACGCTGCCCGCCCCCCACCTTTGCAGAAGCTTCCCCACGGAGGCTGCTTTTCCTCTCCCATGCTCTGTTCCAAGCTGCAAATGGTGATGGGGTAAGGGATGTGTGTAAGGGATGCCTTACGCGCCCTTATTTCGGTACGTAGCTAGAGTCACAATCTGGCCCTACACGATTAAGAGCAACACAGTAAATCTACCCTAATTGCGCTGCGTGAATTCCCCACACCGGCTCCCTACCTGCTTGTGTTATCGTCATCATCAGAGTCAATGAAGCTGCTGGACTCCAGCTCGCTGCTCATCATGGTGGAAGAGCTGTCGTAGCCGGGCGGGTGCTCACGGTGCCTGTCCAGCTTGGGGTGCCCATTGATCCGAGGGACTGCGGAGAGAACAGCAGGAAATCAGGCCTGAGGTGAAGAGAGGGTGACAAACAACTGCAGTAGCATGAAGGTGTCAGGGAAGGGAGCATGAGACTGACACTAAAAACAACCAATTCTCAACAGCCTTCGAAAAGGGCCCGTCTTGAAAATGGAACCACTTAGTGTTTGGATTTCAGTCAACAGCTGATAAATCCTGCCCTAGCCTTCCCCCATCTACCCCTGCTCTGGCTCATTCGCAGACCAGGTTTAAGGTTCACAGGGAGAGTCGCACAGGGGTTAGGGCAGATGGGCTGCAGGTCAGGACTGAGGTGCATCACAGCAGAGCTCTATGGGGAGCCCAGCGTTGAAAGAGCAGCAAGTGCTGAAAGTCAGGACTGAGGTTCGTTGGCAGAACAGCACATAGCACAGGATGCCACAAACTGGGGGTGAGACTCGTAGAGCAGTGGGGGAAAATGTGCATTGCCCCGGTCTGCACAGTGCTATCAGCTTCTCTCTCAAACACAAATCTGTATGTTCCCCCACACGCCATAACCTGGGCAGTGCAGCTACGTTGCAGCCTCATTGTCCTGGCCTTTCCATATGCATAAAATATCCTGGCACATTTTTTTCTGCGAACACAGCTCTGAGTATGCAATCAGAGGGCAAGGACTTCCCTGTACATCTTCCCTACAAAAGTGTACCCCATTTACCTGAATGCACCAGTGGTTCACCTCTGGCTATAGGAACACTCAGGATAGCCCGCTACAAAACAAACTTCCTCGCTCCCTTCTCCCACTCAGTCACCTGTCACTAAAAGATCCTTGACCTAAGAGCGATACCATTTGCCAAGAAAGTTCTTGTCCTAGACGCCGGAAAGGCTGTTTCTGATAAGGAACCCAGTCAAGAAATCAACAAACTGGACTTCAAAGCAGGAATGACTTTTTAAAGCATGCTTTCTAACCCTTGGAATGCCTTCCCAGGTACAAGCAGATTATACAATGGAAAAGCTTCATGCGGAAAGAATGACAGTGCCAGGAATACACAAACCAGAGGGCAATTATTATACCCAGGAAGAAACTTTCACAGCCTAAGACTTTGCATAAGTTCTGAAGTAAGATTACTTGAAAAGTACAAGAAGCAGCATGGACTAGCAGACAGACACAGGACCAGGGGTTGAGAGAGCTGGTTTCTAGTCCCAGATCTGCCACCCTTAACCTTGCTGCCTCGATTTACTCATCTGGGAAATGGGCATCTGACTACTTCCCTCCCTCCTTTCCAGGGGGAGTAACTGTAAAGCACTGAGATCTCCAGACAAAAGGTACTCGAGAATTACAAAGCACTATTATTATTCTTTATAATTCAAGCACTCACGGCTATAAAGCTAGATAAAGTACTGTGACAGTAACCGAGCGCGATCCTTCTGTTGCACAATTTCCAAATCCCGTTCTGTCACCGCCTTGGCCCAGTTTATGTGAATTTAGCTGTGGAGAAAGGGGCTATGTTGGCAGTCCCTGAAGATCCACATAGTCTTTGCATTGCCAGAGTGGGTGCAACCTGAAAATGGCACTGTCAGTTTCCCCTCCTCCTGGTCAATGCGACTCAAACTTGGTTTGCAGGGAACCACGCCTAGCAGCATCCCTCCTAGCTAGCGTATGGTGCACGAGGGGACCGTTCAGATGCCATGGTCCATCCAAGCCCTGACGCTCTGGTAGGATTGTGAACTAGTTCTAATAGTGGGTTTTGAGACTGGAAACTTGTCCTCTTGGAACTATGCTGAGACCACCGAGGATGGTCCTGTGTTTAAAGCCTCAGGTGGGTGATCAGTGTCCAGTTCCAGGTACTGCCTCAGTTTCCCCATGTGACCTCGGGACTATCGTCATTTAATCTCTCAGTTCTTCAACTCCCCATCTGTAACACTGGGACAATGGTACTTTGTCTCATCTTTTTAGATTGCAAGTGATTCAGGGCAGGGACTACCTCGTAGTATGTGTTTGTACAGCTCCCAGTACAGCGCGGCCTTGGTCGGGACCTTTAGACACTGCTGGAATCGAAAGAAACTTTTCACAAGTTGAACCAATCCGTTATTAGAATGATTCTTGCCATCAATGAAGAGAAGGGGAAATGTTAAAACACTTGAAGTTCAGGCTCAATTTAACAGATACATAGGAAATGACTAAAGGACCAGAGCGGTGGCTCTTAACCTTTCCAGACTACCGTGCTCCTTTCCGGAGTCTGATTGGTCTCCTCACTTAAAACTACTTGCTTATAAAATCAGACATAAAAATACAAAAAAGTGTCACAGCACACGGTTACTGACAAATTGCTCATTTTTACCATAGAATTATAAAAAAATCAGTTGGAATATAAATATTATACTTACATTTCAGTGTATAGTACATAGAGCAGTCGTATGAAATGTTAGTTTGGACTGACTTCGCTCGTGCTTTTTATGTAGCCTGTTGTAAAACTGGGCAAATATCTAGCTGAGTTGATGTACCCCCGGAAGACATCTGTGTAGCCTGAATTGAGAACCACTGGACTAGAAAACATGGCTTATAGCGATAGACTCAAAGATCTCAGTCTATTTAGCTTAACAAAGAAAAGATTAAGGGGTGATTTGATTACAGTCTGTTAGTACCTACATGGGGAACTAATATTTAACCATAGGCTCTTCAATCTCGCAAAGAAAGGTATCACATGACCCAATGGCTGGAAGTTGAAGCTAGTTAAATTCAGACCGGGAAAAAAGATGTAAAATTTTTAATGGTGAGAGTAATTAGCCATTACAATACTTTACCAAGGGTTGCAGTGGATTTCTCATCACTGCAATTTTAAAATCAAGATTGGATGTTTTTCCTCAAAGACCTGCTCTAGGAATTATTTTGGGGAAGTTCTCTGGCCTGTGTTGTACAAGAAGGCAGACTAGATGATCACAATTGGAATCTATGGATCTACGAGGTTCAGTTTGAATAAACATTCAAAATGGACAGCTACTTCTCCAAATTCTACAATCTAAAACAGGCTAGAAACTAATAATGTACGTGTATATTGCACCACAGATGATCAGGTAAAAAATGTGGTGGGAATCCTCCCCAAAATAGCCTTCTAGTTCTGGATTTAAAACCAAACTCGGGGACCAGGCAACAAAGCCCATGTATCCCAGACTCAACACAGACAGAAGGGAAAATAAAAGGAAGTCAAATTTTGTCCCTCCCAGCCTGGACCACAGGAGTGTTCAGGCAAAAGCTATTCTAATGATCAAGCAGGCGGCCTGGAAACAGACACACATCTCTTGAATGATTACTGAGGAAGTAAAGACTAAACTGCTATTTCTTCTCATGGGGAATCAGCCAACTTTGACCTTTGTCAGCTAAGGTCAAGCAATCTGTTCTACAAACGCCCTGAATGTTCAAACCCAGCACCTCAGCCAAGCTTTAAGAGCCAATTTTTTCTTTCACTGGTGCGGTCATCCATGACAAAACAGAAGGAAAAGGGAAAAACTTTCCTGGTTCTAAAGCTGAGAAAACAGTGTTCTGTCCATCAAATTGGTAGCTGTGTGAAATTTACTAAACTGCCCATTAAAACCACAGAGAGTGTCCTTGGCTTGGGTTAATGACAGGCCTCCTTCCTGGGGAAATGAGTGAATAGTTTTAAATCCAGATACAGTGTAGTCTAGTGGCTAGAGCACATGCCTGGAAACCCTAGTGGCCTGGATTCTGTTCCCAGCATCAACGTTGCTTCATCTCTCTGTGCTTCAGTTTCCCCCAATCTGTAAACTGGAGAATGATACAATCACTTAGCTCCTGCTGGGAGGGTTTTGAGGCTTAATTAATATCCATAAAGTCTTGGAGACCTTTAGATGGGAGGGTCTATAGAACTGCGAAGTTAGGTTGTATCGCTGAGGCTGAGTGACGTAAATCATACCAACATCAGCACTCAGGCCCACAGCACTGTGTCAGCAGACCGCTGCTCCCGCCGACACAGCTTCTGTCGTTCGCAAAGGGGGTTTTATTAGGCCAACGGGAGAGCTCTCTCCTGATACAGCTGCACCGCTGCAGCACTTACGTGTATACGTGGCCCAAGAAATACTCAGATCCCATTGACAGTCAGTGCTATTTGCGTGGCTAACTTCCCGTAGGCGCCTCTGAAAAAAATCCCATCTTAAATCCCCCAAAACACGGGCATCTTCCTAACCAGGAACCTTTTGTTTCTTCCCTTGTGCAAGCGCAAAAGGCAGACTCCTGCCCACACCTGTTCGGGTCCAGGGAGGAATGTTTTCATTACTGGTCCGGAGGGCGGGATAAAACAAAACAAAACAGAAAAACACAAAGGCTTTGCTGCTGAAAGAAGCCTATTCTGTTGAGGGAGATTTAAAGTAATTGCCAGGCAATCGGAGTCACCATCAGAGCTCCCCGCTTCTGGTGACTTAGTAAGACAAGAGATGGGAAGTGAACGGGAGAGCTAAAGAACACAGAAGCTCTTTAATCTGTTTACAAGAGAACAAAGCCATGCATGAAGCTTTAACTGCTGGGGCTCTCCTCCCGTTTCCTGACATTCCTCTCCACACCCAGATGTTTCTTGCCCCTCAATCAAACACCCATCCTAGGTGCCCATTCCCTCACCACATTCTGCAGGTGCTCTTCCCCCAACCTGTCTCACTCTTAGCTAAGCCTCCTAAGTTCTGCTTTGGATAACAATAAGGAGCACTTTTCATCCAAAGGCTCTCACGGCTCTTTACAACAGAAAGCATAAGGAACTTCACTCTGCAAAACCCAATCCAGCAAAGCACTTGAACACATGATTAACTTAACTTTAATCATGTGCTCAGGTCCTAGGGGAGTCAATGGAGCTTAAACTTTAAGCACATGGGCAAGGTCTGTACTAAATTGGGGTCCACTTCTTCAAAGGCAGTTGGGCGCCTAACTTCCATTGGATGGGATTTTCAAAGGAGCCAAAGGGAGTTAGGCACATAAATGCCAATGGAATTTTAGGAGACTAAAAACCTCTCAGGATCAGGGCCTAAGTGACCTGGCCAGGGGCAAACAGTGAGTCTTTGTCCCTCTTTGGTGTTGGCTTCGTAGCTGGATTCAATGTGCGTCTGGTTAACAAAAGTGGAGCCTGACACTACCATACAGCTGAGGAGCCGTGCAGATGAATTTATATGGTAAAGGGATTAGCTTTACAGCTTTGCTGTCTCAAGGCAGCATTTCCAATCAGGCAGGTCACAGGCAGCACCTCACTAAGGCAAGGTGTGTCTATTGACAACAAACATTTGTCACAATGTGAGAGCTGAAGTTGAGGGGAAGAGGAAAAGGGTTTAGGAAGAGACTGTTGGACCCAATTTTTACTGTGCTGATCACTGTTGGTGTGGAATACCTGTTGGCTTTCCTTTTAATTGGACTGCATTTTTAATTTTGGTAGAGAGAGGGGGAAAAAAAATCCATGTTTTGGGTTTGTACTTTGGTTATAAGACCACATGAAATAAATACATACCCTGCCAGGTAAGAGGGCAGAAACTGTCCATCAGATTCAGAAATATTTAATAATTTCTTGCACTAATAATAATAATTTCTTACACTTCCATCACACCTTCTGTTTGAACACTTTGCTACGCTCAACCAACAATGAGGTTCAAATGTTCAGAACCGCTATGACGAGGATTTGCTTGTTTGTCTTGCTGTAGTACTGAGAGTTCACAGGATGGCATCAGGGTCCTGATGTGCTGTACAAACACAGAGAAATGGTCCCTGCCTTTGTGCAAGGGATCTCATTAGGGCTGGGAAGGATGGAAAAATTTACCGCAGCCTTGGGGTTCAGCAGCCATTACAGTAACCAATACCCCTCTCACCTCCACCCCCATATGCTTGGGGTTAGGCCAGGAATCCACAAAGATCTCCTTGCACTGAACCCTCCAGTCCTTGCTGTTATGCAGAGTCCTGGGGACGAAGTGAAGGAAAAATAATGAAAACGAATAGCAACAGTGATTGCGATAACAGAACTTGAACACATCCAGCAGCTGGCAGGGAAACGCTAGAGGGGAGGTGGTCGCAACGCCAGCAGATATTTGCAAATCAGCCTGTAGCTGGGTCTTCAGCAAACACCGCAGATAAACACTAGGATTAAGGAAACCCATCTACCATAATCCATCATTCTGGGTCAGTTGAATCTCCGTGCCGTGTTTCTGTCTGAACTGGCTGCTAAGGATTCTCCTTTCCCATTCAGAGGAGGGCTCCTGGACTTGCCAAATAAACACCAGGCTTCCAGTTTATTTTATCAGCTGTGCAGGATGGGGCACCCTTATTGTGCAAACCAAAATACAGGAACACATGGCAGCATTCGGAGCGAAAGAACAGCATCTCCTCGCACCCCCCGCCAACACGATCCCTGGGAAAGTCAAGTTAACAGGAACTGGCCAGGGGTTGCATGAAAGGCAGAGGGGTGGGTCAGAAAAGGCTTGAGAGGCCCCGTCTTATGGTTAGCCTGACAAGGAATGATAGGAAACAGGTTCTCACATTATTATTGCAGTACCTTCCCAACTAAGATGAGGACCACATTGTGCAAGGTGCTGTACATGTACACACACACACTGAGCAACTGTTCTTGATGCACATAGCTTACAGTCTAAACAGACAAGTCAGACGGCAGGTGGAAGAAAGGCAGGATTATTATCCCCACATTACAGATTGGAACTGGGGCACAGAGAAGGACTTGGTCTCACAGGAATGTCTGCAGCAGAGCCAGGCATACAACCCAGATCGCTCAAGTCCCAGTCTGGTGTCTTAAATATGAAACCACCCTTCCTTCCCCCCTTCCCTGTGCATGGGTTAGTGGGAATTGTTGAGTGGAATGGGAAATTCCATAAGGGAAGCAGGCCCAGAAGGAGGTTATTCAAAAACGGGTGAATAGGGGAGGAGAGGGAAGCTCCTAAGGCAGGGAGAGACCCAGACCACAACCCCAGATCCAGCTACATCTGGGATCCAGATCTCAATTGTGTCTTGATATTGTTGGTATCCCCAAGGGAGGGAGAAGGAAAAGAAGAGAGCAGGTTGAAGAAAGGAAGAGTAGGTGGGCTGGTCAGTCGGGGGCCGAGGAGACCAGGAGGGCAATGAAAGGATTTCAGGGACAGTCTCCATTTCCTGACCAGCGACAGCAACTCCCACTGCTGACTCTAGGCCCCAGAACTATCCAAAGCCACACACGTTAGCATATGGTGGTAACGCAGCCACTGGAAGTAAAACCCACTCTACTGGCAGCTCTTTGGGACAGGGACCATCTTTTTGTCCTGTACAGCCCAATGGGGCCCTGGTCCATGACTGGAGCTCCTAGGTGCTACAATAGATGAGGAAAATAAAACTGGTCTCCCTGTTATCTTGTCTGTGTAAACCTGGTCTGTCTTCGATCCAGTTCAGGCTTTTTCATGGTACCCATCACTTCAGACTGTAAGTTCTGTGGTGCAGAGAATGTTCGTTATTCTAGGTTTGCAAATCACTGGGGAAATTTCTGCTAGCCCTACCGCACAGTGTTTTGGCTCACCCCCAGCACAGTGCTGTAGCAGTGTTTAACTGAAAACTAGCCCATCAAAAAACAAAACAAAAAACCACCCTTATGCTGAGCCCTGAAAAATCTCCATCCACTTCAGCAGTGTTTTAAGGGATATAAACCTCTGAAAACTGGGGCTAAACAACAGAATGCTGAAAAATTCAAAAGATTCGAGCTTGAGCCATTAGGTGCAAAGACTGTTAGGATGTGTGTGCAGAGCCCCTAGCACAATGGGTCCCTGATCTCCAAGTGGGGCCCTCCTGGCACTACAGGAATAGAAAGAATCCATCATTCAAACGTAGCAATGTGGAGTCAGTACCCCAGACAAGAATAAATAACCTATAGCATAGCCATGGGAACTCCCAAGCCACCTCACCAAATGCAGACCCAACACAGAGCGGAGCTGCTTGTGAGAGCTGACTGCATATCATTTGCGGACAACAAACCGGGAGTGAAGTCTTGCTCCCTCTGAAGTTTTGTTGTTGACTTCAGTGAGAGCTGCAGCTTTCCAGATTCACTAGCTGACTCCTACTTTAAGATGGACAGATTGAATCACTTTGTTATTTCCGAATTTTAAACGTCCATTTTTCATAGAGGAGCTGTGTATAAATTAGAAGCCGCACAGGTCCAAAACACTAACCCCCAGGAGACCCGCTGTACACTTTCCCATTAGACAAAACCCCCTTTGTATTTTTTTCTTGCCCTTCCTGAGTACCCTCTGCTATTCATCGTTTGCAACTTATAAAACCAATCCCATCAATGGGAGCGGATCATTTCTATTTCATTTGGTGGAGCGGATGTTAAACAGAGCCCTGATCTTAAAAACAAGCCCCCATTGGGGAAAGCTTTCCCAGCTCCAACTGGCTGGAGCATGAAGATCACACAAAGTTGCAGGGCCAGAATTTCATCTCAGGTACAGGGGTGTGAATGGGAGATGAATCTTGTCAACAGGCTGCATCAAAAGGAGAAAGCTTATTTATATTCAGTTTTGATTATTAAGCATGTAGCTTTCGAAGCCAGTTGCATTTGTCACGTTCCCCCTTCCCCTCCGGTTGCATAACTCTTCTCTATTTTTGCAGCTGAAAGGCTCTGTGAATAAGTCTGGGATGCCCCCGGCACTCATTACTCCACGTTCACTGTGGAAGCCCCAAATCCCCCCATCCCCGCCCCCAGGCAGTGACTAGACAGCATAGATTCTTTATTCTATTCAGAGTGGGTGGTCTCAGAGCTTTTACCACTGTGGGTCCCCTTTTCCTCTGTATAATTCCATCTTACATTTTCTTCACTGCTGAAAACTCCACATGTCATCAGTTACGGGGGGGAGGGAGGGGGTTTAAAGAGAGATATTTATCGCCTGCAACCTCCAAGTTCTCTCTTAGCCCACGTAGTGGGGAAGGGCACTCACTTCCACAACCGGGCCTCCATCACAACACAGCTCCTCATTCATAATGGAGCCTTTAGCCAGTGAATTTTTCTGTTCACAAACTGTCCGTGAGCAGATGGGTACAATATCCCTGAATTTGTCATTCAGAATTCTTTGCCAAATAATGCTGATGGATAATTCTGGGTCAGTAGCTCATTTGGTTTGCAAAGAAGATTCACCGTTCAAAATGCTAGGCTTTTTGATTAAACATAGAGGTCACGTGGCAGGCTTTTGTTCTCTCACTGGATGAGCGTAGATCTTAGAATCAGGTTTCAGGTGAGAATCCTTGCAATTGCAATTTGTTATTTCCTTCCTTTTTACACTCTTGCAACACTTGCTCAGAATTCATTGATCCCACAAACCTCAATGCTAATAAATTCACTCACCAGGACATTCACCAAAAACAAAAACAAATGCTCATAGCAAATTTGCTCCAAAATTCAAACTAACATTGATAGGATTTTTTTTTGAAGCTGTCACTGTCTCATTGTCTAACACTAGGGTCTGGTGCAGGCTTCTCAGCTATTCCTATAATAGGGTTTTAAGCAGTATTTCTCTACAAGAACACACACTTATTTTCCTGTGCATTGTCTGGCTAAAGATTTATGAAGGATTACAACACAGCATGAGAACATTCCTCACTGCGATTATCTCGCACTCTGAATTAATATCGACAGGAGTGGTTAGCTTTGGCATCTCAGAATATCCCACGATTTACTTGTACCTGCTAGTTTTGGAGGCTATAAACTTGCAGCTGTGACTTGTATTCCAATCAAATGGACTAGGATAGCTAATCCCACGTGTAATATTTAGACTCACACAGTTTCCCCATTCGTTTTCAGGTAAATAATTTATCCCAGAAAAACTCCATCCATTCACAGCCACTATGAAGAATTAATGGCCCACATCAATTTGCTATGCTCTTTAGTTCTCAAGGGGGACTTTTCACATGGAGGAGCATGCTAAAAGCAGGCAGAATTTTAACCAGCTGAGTGCTGCTTCGCATACTTGGGACTAAAACACACCTAACAGGGCTTATCTGCACACTGGGCAAGTTTCCTTCAAAGCTCTGATCTTCCAATGAAATACCAGTGTTTAAAAACACAGAAAGCAAGTGCCATATGGCTGCTGCACCTGTGGTTAGACATGGGTTAAACATGGATCCATTTGCACTTGTTCTTAACTTTCCTCAGTCTCAATCTCTCTGTGCCTCAATTTGTCAGGATGCAAAATGAGGTGAAGCTGCTTCGCAAGCGGTCACGAGAGGTTTATAAAGCCCGTGGAGATCCTAGGAAAAGGCCATGGGAGTGCTAACGGCTTACAGAATAAAATCTTGCCAATTGACATTGATGATCCACTCCCCTCTCCTCCGTTTGCATGCCGAGAATGGGCCTCTCACCACTGAAAGTTTAATAGCAGGGTGCTGGGGCAAGTGCTTTAATGGGCGCGGAGGCAGGTTTTGTTTGTGCCAAGAGTACATGTGAATTTTTAGTGGATGCAGTGTTTGATAATGTTTCCCCCCCGCCCGCCCCCGGCGTTAAACAAGCTCTTTCCATCGGATGGCTACAGACGGGCAAGTAAAAATATTAGCACTCACATGGGGCTGTGTATCTCCAAAGGACTTTACAAACATGAAATCATTGAAACCCTCAATACGCTGCAGGAGGCAAGTAGATTGCCTCGGTTTCCCTGTCTAAAGGCCGCGTGGTTACAAAACGCCCTCGTGGGAGCCTGTAATCCATTTGACCACACGGGAGCCTCAGTTAAGATGGCTCTTGATACCTACAGTGATTCACGCGGGGCTGCGCTTCTGGGTAGCATCGGATTGGTTCCAGAGGTCTCGTCAGGGGGGGACACCATGTGTGGTAAGGTCTCCGACTGCGCCTGGGTCGCGGAGGGGACCCTTGCTGCTGCTGTTGCCGCCGTCGCTGCTGCCTCTCCTGCCGTGGTCGGCTTCCCCCGCAACATTCCAGGAAGTTGGACGTGACCATGTCCCTGCCCACCCCAGGGCCCGGGAAGGAATCCACAGCATGCAACGTGACCGCCACGCCGCACAACTCATGCAACTGAATCCAGAGGCACAGAATTCTCCCGCTCTGTGCGTTAAAAATAACTCTACTTCTGAAAAGAGGGTGTCGTTCAGAGCTCCAGCTGGGGCATTAAGAGAATTCTTTGCCCGAAGACTCAGAGATTATGGGGGGGGAAATCTGCATGCTCTTCCTCCATGACATAATCCCAAGGATGCTTGTGCCCGAAGGGCAGCCAACCTGGTGAGCACTGTATCTTCAAGGGACTGGGGAAACAGAACACAAATCATTTGCATAGGCTTTTTCATGTGGCTGTTCCCTGAACATGCTTTGCACTCTCTCTCTTTCATGAATCATCTCTGAAGAGCCAAATCCTTTTATGGACACATTTTTAATGGGATCCCTAGAATATACGCTATAGTCCTCTCTATCCAAATGAGCCAAGCATAAACACAGCTTTGGAATTTGCATGATTACTTTATACTCAGACTACAGGAGAGGATGATGATTTGGGGATTATTATTTTTAAATTGTCTCGGATTTTTAATGTATTTCAGAAATACAGTTTGGGCCTAACTACACTGGCTGATTATTCTATTTTAATATAGTTGTTTAAATTCTTTATACATTTTGCCTCGAGGACAATGTATTAATAATAAACAATGGTTAAAAATAGTATCCTTATAGTACACATGTGGGGATTCCCTTCTTATAAATTTGTTCAGTTTCATGTACACATCGGTATCTAACAAGAGCATTGGCAGGTTCCTCAGACAAAATTCTGTCAATTATATTGGTGTAAATCTACAGTAACTCCACTGACTTCTACTTGACAAAGGATAAAACACACAGACTGCTGTCAGGGATATTGTCTGCTTATAGTGGTGGAGGCATTTCTTACAATGAATCAAATTCTGGTCTCACTCTCACCACTGTAAATCCAGATTAACCTTCACTGAAGTCAACGGGAGTTTGGAACGTGTAAGGACCACAAAATATAGCCTGACAGACTTTGAGATCCTACAAGTTATGTCCCTGATTCAAGAAGTGACATAGCATGTGCTTAAATCCATCTCATGCTAAGTGTGTCCTTATACCCCACTGACTTCAACAGGACTTCAACACGTGCTTAAGTTCTTTCCTGAATCAGGACACATGGGCAAGATTGCGCTTTCATTACAGGCAAAATACATATTGACTTCAGCGGGAGCTTTGCTTGAATAAGTTCTATGGGATCAGGTCCTAAAAATCAGTTATTTAATGCCACCTCCTCTGGAGTCAATGTGAAATTAATCATCGAACATTTTCTGTTTGACGCATTTCAAATATTTTTGTACGAGGGCTCACGTTTTGTCTCAAGTGATGCACCCTGGTGTTACTACCAGGTGCTCCAGCCCAGCTGTAAAGAGGCAGTATTTGCTGAGGAACGGTTTCCATTCAGAAAATTAAGGGCCAAATCATCAGATGAACTTCCTCAGCTCCCAGAGACTCCAATTGGAGCTGCAGTGGCTCATCTCCTTCAAGTTTGGCTCTATGCTTCTACCCCATTTCAGGGAGATTTTCATATTCCATGACTGCCTTCTTCGCTGACTGGGTCATTAAGACACAGTGACAGCTACATCTCTTACCTGGGGATGATAGGACATTTAAAGAGAGCTCTCAGCTTTGTCACAACTCTCTCCAACTCTCTTTTTCTTTGTTTGCTTTTCTTTTTTAAATTATCCCTCAGAAGCAAAGCAAAGGAAATTGGGAAGGGGAGTGGAATATGGAGGTGACATTTCAACAGAGAAAAATAATGTATATTCTTGGTATCATAATTATTAATTGTAGTAACTTTTTTTTATGATAGCACCTACAGACTCCGATAGGGTACTGTACATGCTATATATTACTGCGTATGCTAGATTTAAACAGCTCCAACACAACTCTAAGAACTGTGATCTTATATCCTCAAACAATGTTTTCCCTCCATTTACAGTAAGTAGTAAGTCACATTGTCTAGGTCTCTTACCACCCAACCCAGGGACTCTTCTAGGACATGCAACTTCTTGATTCCCATTTGTGCAGCTCACTTCTTTTAATAAAATTAAAAGATTTAAGAAAATACCCGTCCTGCTCCTCCCCCCACCTCTGCCTTATTTTTCCATTCATATTACAATCATTACATCAAAAGATATATTTCCTAATACCAACATTTAAAAAAATTTACAAAGCTTTTTACCTAAGCGATATGTGCTGTTGAAAAAATCCCTGTTGTTTTTAACATTATAACATTTTTAGCACCTCATACAGCAAAAGAGCTTTGGAAATATACTTTCACTTTTAACAAAATCATGGCCTTTGATCAGAAACACTATTTAAATAATCTTTCCCATGGGGTTTTACCAGAACAGAGGTCAATAATCCTTAACTAGAGAAACAGACCGTATTGTTCTGCAACAACATCAAAACTGAGCTGTTGGGGTTTTTAACTATAAAGGATTGTTAGGATCCATGTTTCATCAAAGTTTGTACAACACCAACGCAAGAGGGTGGTGAGAGATCTCGCTCACACACACAGACCCCTCTCTCTAAAACCCACCTTACATATTCACCCACCTCCTGAATTTGTCCTCCAACAGCATATACCAAAAGCTACTCACTTTAAAGCTTCCTCCAGCAATATGCTCAGTGAGCTGCCGTATATACTTACTTTAAAGCACAACTTCTGCTGACTAGACTGGGCAGAACAAACTTCAGCCTGGCTTTCCTAAGAAACCCTTTTAAAACAAGCGCACACGCAACCAGACCTCAACGTGCCTAAGGACACCTGAGGCAGCGATCAGCCAGACGCTACAGTCAGCCCTCACTCTGGCTTCACTGAGTGCCAAACCAATGAGGGGAGAGCTATGCAAATGCTCCGGTGATGCACTCTCTTCCTAGGGCCTCTGGCACACACGTTGTGGCCCTGATGAATAGTCCTTCAGCGCAGAGTCCCCAAAGGGCAGTGCTGGGAAGACAGGTAGACTTCTCTCCGGCAGGCAGCGGACATACGCCGGCCAACGAAGGGGTCTCTAGTGAGAAGGCACATGCTCCTGATCAAAGCAACAGGCCGTGGGCTGCTTTGACAAGAGGAAAGACACACCGTGTTTCTGCTTTCAATAGCATAAGCTCAGCACAAAGCAGGACAGTCTAACATGCTTGCAAACACAATCCCCCACTACCTTTGTCCCGTCCCCCCCACCGGATCTGCGAAGGAAGTGAGAGATCATTCCACCCATTATCCCTCAGGCTTGTTGAGCCAGAATAAAGGCGGAGGCAAATGGAGTCAACTCAAAAAAGAGGCTGCCGGAGTTCATTTTGCGATGTCGTGTGTTAATTCGGCTCAAATCAGACAAAATTTCTTCGGGGTGCGGCAGGGGAGGGAAGTAGAGGCTCCAACAATTCCTAAAATAACAGACAGGATAAGTGCTACTTAGCAACACTGAGATTCCTCCTAAACATAGAGAAACACCCCCAAGGCCAGGCACATAAGGTCTCTTGACTCACACACTTCGTTGTATAGCATGATGTTCCCCATACATAAAGCACACAAGTACCAGTCAGCCTCGGTGGCTTTCGTTGTAGATTAAGGAAAACTGCCAAAACAAGAAAGAATAAAATCTCTCTGCAAGAACTGCCAGAGTGGACCAGATGCTGCAGAGGAAGGTGTAAGAACCCCGCAGTAGCAGATGTGGAATAACCTGCCCCCCACATTAGCCCTTATCCTTCTCTCTAATAGCTAGAGATTGGCTTAAACCCTGAAGCATGAGCTTTATCATCCCTTCCGAAAAGTTTGTGAGCACTGACTATAGCAACACCAGCTATTTCTGTTCTCCATACTCATGTCCCAACATTTTAAAAAATCTTGCTAAGTCCTTGGCTTCAGTGGCTCCCCATGGCAAATTCAGTCCATGTCCATTCGACAATACTTAGTTTTGGGTTATTTCTTGACCTTGGCCAAGTTTGAACTGGAGACCCGGAAGCCAAAGTCCCGCCCCCCCTCCCATTATCAGCCTCCAGAGCCCATTCCGTCCCTCCCTCGTCACACTTCAGAGGGCTCTCTCAAGAAGGGCCATGGGCCTGGAACAGAAGAGCTGCCAAGACTCTCCAGTAGGAGGCAGCAGACCCTGAAAACGTTTGGGCTTTGGTTCTGCAGCATCACACCCAGCACTATTTAGCTGCTGCATCTGAAGGTGCTAAAAGTCCGCCTTAAGCATCCCACCCCCAAATGCAAACACAAGTATGGTCTCTCCTACCTCTGGCCTTTCATTCTTAACTAAAAAACACCTCATCTTGGAGAGTGTTTAATGAGTAGCTGCAACCGAGTCTTGCGGCCTGCGGACGTTTCGGAGAAAGCAATTGGCAGAAGGGGTGGCTTCGTGGGCAAAAAGCTACGTCTATCATCGGGTTAGTGCAACTTTGCAATTGCCATCTGTTCAAACATTCCTATTGCAAGAAACAAGGAGCCAAGGCATTTTAAAAAATGTCTAAACAGTAATTGGTGTCTGTTTAGGACTGAGCATGGAAGCGGGTCAGAAATGCAGAAGCGATTATCTGAGAAATGCCGCAAGAAAGCAGATTAAAAGTTATTACTCTAACCAATTTCTCACCTGCAGGTGGCCTGCCATTCATTTCCCCAAAAAGCAGAGGCTCCAACAACTGCTTTAATCAACTGCTGATGAGCTGTGCTGAAACCAAGAGTAGAGCAGACAAGGTGCAAAGGCATGCAGAGGCCACCTTCCCACCGGGCTCCCTCCATGTGAAGAGGCATCAAGAGGAAGGTGGGGCATGAAAGAAATCCTCTTAAGCTGAACTGATCCAGAAAGGCTCTCTTCACCGGCCCCTTTGGCTGATGCATGTGGCTAAGCTACAAGCTAGCAAGGCTGAGCTCTGGAAACCCGAGACCCTGCAATAAAGATACATTAGGGGCCAGATCCTCAGCTCAGCTCCTTGACTTCAGCGGAGCTCTGTCAACTTACAGCACCTGACGATCTGCCCCATATACATTGAGTCCCTTCTCATTAAATTTCCTCAGTGGAACATGTAGGCTCCCAAATCGACTGCTGGCCTTTTAAAGCTCCATAATCAAAAAATCATGGACCCATTTAAAATGATTCCACAGACTTTGGGGGCCCAATTTTTCCTAGTACAAACCAACAGACACCCCTCCCAACCTACAGGTGATCTCACCCACTCACACATTTCATGCACAAGGCAGAGCTGGCAGTCCCAAAATATCATGGCACTGCGCACCCAGCCAGACCTGCGAGTGCCAGTTAGAACTAAATAATTAAATACTACCTAGCTCTTAAATAGTGATTTTCATGAATAGGTCTCAAGGGTATCCAAGTCCAATAGGAAAAAGACTGAGATCCACCAATCACGGATGCGATTTTCAGGAGGTAGACACCCAATTCTAGGCTCCTTTGAAGAGGCCAATCAGAGCCGACATAGGCAAGAGCATAAAGATTCAGTATAATACTTGTTACTGCATTGCCTAAAGAGAAACTATTAAAACATTTAACAAGTTCACTACATAGCAGACACATTTACTAACATCTATGGTGGTGGAACCAACCGGGGCATTCCTCAGCGGGTTATGATGGTTTATTGTCAGTGCAGCTTCTTCCCCGCTTTGCCATCATAAAACTGCAAGTGAAATAAGATCAGGAGTAAAAAATGCTGCTAACTCAGGTAAACGGGATTGAACCATTGGCTTCACTGGGGGTTGGGTGGCTGGGGAGGAAGAGGAAGGAAAGCAGAGCAGTAAGGCAGGCCTGGCTCATTTGGAGGGGCGAGAGGGGAGGTGATCAAGAGGAGTAACTCATCCGCTAGGTTCTATGGGTTTGAAGCCTGTTCCATTTGGGGTTGGGGGATCGAAATGATTCTGCCAATCTGCTCCGCAGCCCTTCAGAGTCAGAATTCACTTCGTTAAAGAGCAGATTATGTTGTTAATGGGCAGCTGTCTCTCAAACCAATGGCGCCTCTTGATCCAGGAGTGCTGGATAGCCGAGCAGTGTGCTTGTTCCCAGACCAGTGTCTGCTTGAAAAAAAAATAATTATGAAGGGAAACAAGGCCAAGTCCGTCGGCCAGGACTGAAGACGGCCCCCCTGCGTAGCCCCACCCGTAAGTCTCTAGAGAAAGGTTAGGTTAGAGGCATTTTATCAAAGACAAACTCAATGGAAAGTAATTAAACACGAGAGGGGAAACTTGAAAGGCCTGTTCTGTCCTCGGGTTAGCAGTGTGCGCCCAGCTAAATAGCTAAGAGAGGCTACAGGCTTGGATCTTCTAGGCAACTGTCATCAGATTCCCTTTTGAACTCCCACCCTGGAAATGGAAACTTGCAGAAGCCAGATCCTCAGCTAGGACAAAATGCCGCAGCTCCAGTCACGTCAGTGAGCAATATTGGTTTGCACCATCTGTGATGCCAGCCTAGGGTGACCAGATGTCCCGATTTTATAGGGAGAGTCCTGATTTTTGGGTCTTTTTCTTATATAGACTTCTATTACCCCCCAGCATCCACTGTCCCGATTTTTCACACTTGCTGTCTGGTCACCCTACTCCTGCCCCTGGCTTTTAAAGTCCTCAAGCTGGGTCAGCATTGTTAAGTGCCAGGCGTGTTTATGATGCTATGTAGACAAATAATTATCAGGATGAATCTGTCTGAATAAGTTAAGAACCTCTGATTGCCACCCCCTTCCGAAACCTACAGCCAAACCCACGATGGTAAGGAACCCCTTTTCAGCTCTGTAACAGTTCATTACATTTTTTACCCCTTGGGGCTTGTCATTTTTGCAGCAGCCAGCGCAAAACTGGGCTTTGGCTGGGACTGGAAATGGAACTGTTGAACGGCTGCTCCAGAGAGAGGCTTCCAGCCTGAGTTTGCAGATCAGAGCGGCACTGATCATTCAGGTAAGCAGCCACGCTCCGGGTAATTCAGTCGTAACCAAGAATGCCAAGCTTGCAGTAAACCAGTGATGGACAAATTACAGAACATGCTTCCTGCTGCCATTTATCAGTCACCCGCAGCCTCACCTCCCTCCTATTTGAAGCCTGCTAGTTTTGGCAAAACAATAAGACACATTTCATCTTGAGGTTTTTACCCCGGGGGCCTGATTCTCATTTACACCAAGTCCCCTTTGAAGCCGCTCTACGCTATCAAAGCGGTGTAAAGTGGGGGCAGGTATAATATGCTCCCACGCTAAGTCACCGTTACACTGCCAGAGTGGAATAAATGGACCTTAGGTCTTCTCTACAGGGGAGTTTTTTCAGGATCCTCTCAGGTGTGACTGTAAATAGCTATAGTTACACCAGTATCTCATATGCACATGCACATCCATGGTGCGTTTTTTCTGGTTTCGCTATGGTCCCTGGGAAGGGGTTTAAGTTAAACCAAAAAAAAACCCCACCACTCTCTTACCAGAATAAGAGTGTCTGCATGAGGCTTATACTGGTATAACGCTGCCTGTACCACTGGGACAGTTTTCCCATGTGGACAAACCCTAAGCGTAAACGAGAATCACACCCCTTTCTCTCAGCCATTCCCAGCCACAAACACATCGTGCCGTTTCTGTCTCCTTTGTACCCAGTATCCATCTGGGAATTCAGTGCCTAACCCACTAATGGCCAGGGACTTTCTACCCTCCTTGACACCGGACTCCTATTGCTTCACTGGAGGACCCAGAATCCTTTGAGACAATCAGACAAGAACCTTTTAATCTGTCACGGCGATTACGAGAAGGCATCGCTCGGGAGGTTAAAGTGTGTTCTCTTTGGCTTTCATCAACACCTGAGAAGGTCTCACCCTGAGGGACAAAACACTTCAAAGTGTGGAATCAAACAAGCCTTGAATGGGGGCAGCAGAGGAGAGGCATCTACACCAGCAAGTTATAAAGGGTTCTCCATTAGCACCGTGTAGAAGAGCAGGGAGGCTGGGCCTGGCAGAAATCACAACTAAAACTAAACCTCAGATAGGAGATGACACAGTGCCACAGCTCTAGCTATTCAAGGGGTCTTCCATCAATTATAGACAGACACTGAAATCTGTTCCCACTTTACCAACACATACCACCGCCCCTCCAGCAGCTGGGTCCAGGCCTGTAAGCACAGAACATGGTCCTTACTGTGCAGGTAAGGGGAGAAGAGTGAGTATTAGCATCTCATGGCCATGGTGTGCTCCCTGCTCGTCTGTGTGTTGTATGCACCTGCCATCTCTTCTCTTGTGCTTAGATTGGGAGCTCTTCAGGGCTCTGTTTTGCATTTGCACAGCACCTAACACGATGGGGATGCGGCTGCCGTGACACAGACAAATAAAACAAACTCACGACGACGACGACGACGACGACATCATGGGCTCCTTCCTTCCCTCACACATCAAACAGACTCACAGACAAGCATGCAGACCAGCCGCAGGAGTAGCCCATGCAAGACTTTATGCCCCTTTACACAGAAGGCAACTCACGACAGCTGTGAACAGACCCAAGTGGCAGCAAGCTGCCTCCATGTTAAAAACGAAGCAAACCTGAAAACAAACCTACTTGGCAACACTAAGTCCTTGGACATATGTGTGATTGATCCTGGAGCATTACGGCCACCAGTGTCAATTCAGTGAGCGTTTGGTTTGGCAAGGGAACGTAATCACTTACCCCTAATGACTTTTCCTTCAAACAGGAGTAACCAATCCATCTATTTGTCAAAGGAAACATACCGAGAAACACAATCGCTCATGAGCAGTTGCTTCCCAGTGCTGAATTAGTCTTAACTTGCCCTGGAAGATGAGTTGGATGCAGGAAAACGTAACTTCCCTTTTAATAAATATCCCTTCCCAATGTTACAGCACAAGATTAGTTTCCAATCCACTTTCTGTACCTTAATAGATTTGCCTACATGGTTCAGTATTTACATATTTACAGTATTTACACATTTCAGCTGCAAATCATAGAGCACATTGTAAACATCAATTAAATCTCATACAATATCCCAGGTCAAGCGTCATTATCCCCATTTTAGAAATGGATAAAGTGAAGCCCAGAGAAACGAAGGGACATGCCCAGGGTCACAGAGAAAGTCAGCAGGAGAACTGTTAGAAGCCAGGAATCCCAATACCCAGCCCCCTGCTTTTAGTGCTAGGCAATATTTCTCAGCAGAGGAGCACTACATCCACAAAGATGGTCTCTGGGTCTAATTTTCAGAGATCCTGAGCATCTGTAGCTCCAAGTGAAAACACCACCTGCAGGCTCCCAGCACCTCCGGGGGGGTGGGGGGGGGGGGGGAATCAGACCACCAAATGCTATTATATGCATCTAAATGTGTAAAACTAGCTGACAGATGGTATTTACAAATGAAGACTTTCCCGGTGCCCCTTCTTCCTAATAGAACTGTTTCAGTACAATCCTTAGTACATCAGAGAGTTTGGGACACTGTTGGTCCTACCAAAGCAAATAGCATTTGAAATAACTACACAAATATTTCCCACATGTACCTATTTGGTCTGGATTCTAATTACCCATGGACCATGCCCGATTCTAATTACCCATGGACCAGGCCCGATTTTTGCATGGCAACGTCTTGAAGAATAATCAAATGAAGCCGGAGATGGTTGGGCGAAGCTCTTCTTAGAAAACTACAGTTGTTTACGTTTCCATTACAACTGGCCTGAACAAAGGGCACTGGGAATACAGATACACGGTTCTCCCCAAGGCTTAAGAATAGACATACTGTAGCTGCAACTGGAAATTTGGAACAATCGCTCTTCCCAACCATTCACAGCGCTCTGAGTGTAAATGCCAGGCATCTCCCAAAGCACAGATCATTGACCCAGCATTTTGATCTGTCCATACAACGGTTCATTTCACTGCAGTGCAAACTCGGCATCGAAACAATAGCACCGACACTTGACGTCCGTAGACTTGTCAAAAAATGGCAGCAGCTATAAAACATTCTGAACGCCCATGAAAACTTGTCCCTTAATTACCTCCCTAATTAGATGTTCCATGGTCCCTTTTCTCACTCCTCCTCAGGAAATGGACATGGGACCTTTGTCCTAGTCAGCGAGGGGTCCCAAGAACATGTGCCAAGCAGACCTCCCACGATTCTAATTAAGAGCCTGGCTCCCCTCATTTAATGGGACTTGGTCAACTTTTCCTAGTATCAAGTACTTTGGTTGCTTTAAAGGGATGGGGGACAGGGAACAAGGGGAGTCAGGGTTCTCCTCTAGTGACAGCTCCAGCCCATTCAGCCTGTGATTTTATTTGCAGCCAAATCCAGAGAGAGATTTGCTACTAATTAGAGTGAAAGGTAATCAAGAGAAAGACATTTCCTAACTCATACAAAGCCTCAGTTTGATACAAAGGGGCTCTTGGTTTTCCCCACACCAATTATTTCTGTTTCTTTAGCACCCCTTTCCCCCCACACACACTTTTTTGGGGGGAGGGGAGGAAATCACATTCAAAAGGTAACTTTGCCCAGGTCCGCTTTACAAAGCGCATCTTTGTCTGCAAGTTGGCTTTATTGTCTCTCACTTAAGAGACAGACATCTACATCAGCACAAATGCTCTCTTCTCTCGTGCTTGGTGGGTAACTCTCTGGTTTGGGAGCACAACAATCTAAGAATCGTGCAATCACTCTGAAGAGGGCACACTGCTGTTTGCTTCTCCTCTTTGTTTTTCAGCCATTTTATTAGACACATGGGGGATCTGTAGACAAAGATTAGCGTCTACATCACGTTATTCGACATCGGAGGATGTATGCCGTTCTCTAACGGGGATTATTCTTTTCAAAATTACTTAACTGAGATTGCATGTTGGGAGGAAGATAAATTGGAAGGTTGGAGCCCCCAGAAATTAACGATCTTGTTTCCATGTATCATGCTAGTGTGTGAGTAAGGAAAGGGGGTCAATCCCCTCTACCAGCACCTGAATCCTGACCCAAAGCCCACTAAAGTCAACATAAAGCTTCCCCAATTGACTTCACTGGGCGCCTGAACACACCCCAGGCAGCATCCTGTGCTGGGTGCTCTCCTAGGCCCCGATTCAGCAAAGCACTTAACATGCTTTAGTCCTATTGATGTTATTTGGCTTTAAGTACTTGCTTAATGTTAAGCGTGTGCTTAAGTGCTTTGCTGAATGGGTCAACAAGCACATTCCACAATGTTCCTTGACCCCACAGAGGCCTGGTTGGCCAGATTGGGAGCAGGCTCGGCTGATCAGAGCTGAGCGAAGAATGGATTTTTGAGTTCAGTGGCCAAACGAAAAAAATCTGAAAAATTCAGTTTGGCAACAAACCAGGAGGGGTGGGGTTTTTTGGTTTTCACGATGAATTAAAGGGAACGAAAAACATTCGGAATGTCGACATTTTCTAAACAACATCTGCTAACCGAAGCGTCAGTTCAAATGGACATTTCATTTCAAAACTTGTCCAAACGGTTCCTTTAGACATTTTGTTTGGAAATGACATTTCCAGGGTTCCCCCCCCCGCAGGTTTTTTCCCCCGACCAAAACTATTTGCTGAATATGACCCACATTCAGAAAGACATTCAGAGCCCTGAGGAACGCATTTTTTGGTGAAATTTCTAATCCCTGAACAAACATCTGGCCCACCTCTCTTGCGGACATCCTTTGTTCAAACCAACTACAATGGAAAATCGTCTGACGCACCAGTCGGGCCTGGGGGAACAACTAGGAGGCTGCGCCTCCCGAATGTCACACCTCTTTAAATGCACATCACTTTACGCAATCTAAAAATGAACCCGTTGGAAATTAAGCGGATTCCCTGGGAGAAATCACTTTCCCCAGCACTGCAATTTCTTTGATAACTGATGAAGGATTTGTTTTTTAATCAGAATAGACACAGGCACAATGACGTCGGAAGCCATGTATTATTTCTAGGCTATTAAATAGCAACAAAATTTATGAGAGGTGGGTGCGGAGCGGGAGGGAGTGAAACATGCCCACATGTATCATTACCAGAGTCGCTCCCTGATTCAGTAAATCACAAACTCCTCTCTGCTACAAACCTCTATGATCTTTGGTAATCTCCTGCACAAGGAATAGATCGTGTGGTAACCAAATTCTCTTCTAATTCTCAATTTATGCAAAGCAAGGCTTAAAATTTTTCTTGAGAACTCTATGCAAGGTCAGTCATGCACTTATGGAGACAATCATTCAGGCAGGGGAGACCCAATTAAGCTTTCCCATTAAAGTATCAGAAACATTTTGCCTGTCTATTCCTGAAGATTTTCATAAGATCACACATGGACACAAGAATTCTGCTCCAAAATGTCCGACGAAAAAGGTGACTTACTTAGCCTTCTGCAAGTAGCAGGAAACAGAAATGAAATTAAATGAAAAACAAACATGAAAATGTTACAGGAACAGCAAACACAACTGGTATTTGAAGCAACTGCAGACAAAAGGGCTGGAGTCTCTGGCCTGCCCCAGCTGCTTTGGGCACTGGGGCAGAGTTAAGGTTATGTGTGAAACCTTAACTTTGATTTTTCCTGACGTTCGAGTATTAAAGCCCTGATCTTACAATGTGCTTTGCAAGGACAGACCCCCCTGCAACCCCACTGAACTCCAATTACTTCAATGAGGTCCTGCATGGAGCTTATAGTACAGTCATGACCCAATTTTGCAGGCTTAATATTCTCAGTGAAGCTTTCTATATACAATACATATATTATACCCCAACAGTTCAACCACAGGCTGTTGGGCTTCACGCAGGAACCATCAAGGTGAAATTTTCTGGCCCGCATTATGCGGGAAGCCAGTTTAGATGATCATAGTGGCCTCCTTCTGGCCTTAATATTTTTTAAACTATCCACACATTAGAAATGAGTGTAAACACAGTACTACTCTAGTCTATACAGGTTTTTATATCATGCTTATCACTGCAGTATCTGAGCACCTTCCGGTAGTGCATGAAGTAATGTGAGTAGCATCTGTCATGGGTTTGCTCTCTCATCCTTTCACAGTGGGGCGTGGGAAGCTTGTGCAGGAGATAATCTTGTTTTGGTAGCATGTTTTTCACACAGGCACCCGCACACTGCATTGTATCTATGCTACAGAAGGGTGGTTAAAGAAATGCACCTTGCACTTGAAGCAAATGGTGGGAAGGTGTGTGATGGCCCTTAGTCCATGGGGACGTTCATTCCAGTGTCTCACACCAGCACCAGTGAATACTCTGTCTTGTGCACAGACCTGAGCTATATACTTATCATGGAGAGCTCCCTTGTGCCAGAGAAGCAAGACTGTCAACCATGGTTTTCATCCCGGCGCTTTAAGTTCTTTTAAATATCTTGGGCCCAGACCATGGAGCACCTTGACGATAAGAACCGAGACCCTGAACTTGAAATTCTGTGGGAATCCAGTGTAGAAAACAGAGGGCAAGTCTGATGTGGTCTCAGTAGTCCATGTTGCTGAGGAGACATGTTCTAGCACTCTGCAGTAGCTGGAGTTTCCTAACGGCTGAAGCTTCATGCCCATATATATTGCAGTAGATGCATATTTAATACATCCTGCATAAGAAGCTTTTTCTCCACATCACACACCTCCACACACATCTTGTTCACATTCAGATCTGCTAAAAGATCATGATTATTTTATTCATTCAATTTCATGGCTCAGCCAGGCCCATATCCTCACACAGTTTGGAAAATAAGATAGCAGTAAGCTATGGTGGGAAAAGCTACAATTAATGCAGATAAATGTATTATTTAAATTAAGAGTGTATGGAAAGTTTGTTCCCCTACCAACTTGAGTTTGGCTCTGTTAAGGAATGCAGAATGTGGCCCTTAGATGGGAGAGGGGGAGTAGGGCCATACACCATGGGGATGTCTGTGGCCAGGCTGCTACCAGCACATACAGGACAGAGTTGGTTAAAATACTGTTAAAAAAAAACAAACAAAAAAAAACCATGAAAAGAGCTATTCAACAAAACAAAAACATTCACAGAAAATTTTCATCATTGCTAGAAACTTCTCCAGTTTTTTTTAAACAACAAAAGTTTGGTTTCACTTTCTGAGAAAACAAACACACCAACATTTTTACTTTTCAAAAAGCCAAAACATTTTCAAAGGAAATTCTGAAGAATAAAAACATTTTCAAAAGTTCCTATGAGAAACAACTGATATTTTTCAATCAGCTTGAATGTTGGGTACAGTCAAATTGATTAATCCCCAAATGCTTGGCTTAAGCAGCAAGTCCATGGACAAGAGTGTTTAAATAACACATACACATGTTATAACACCCCAGCTCTGTTAGGGGTTGATCCTGAGGAGAAAGGGTTAAGTGGGTTCGGCTGACTCATTTGAGGTATGGGTCTCCTTATCTCACTTGGATATAAAGCAAAAATTGCTCTCTGGTGAGAGGGGATTTAGGGTGTGGGCTGAGCAGATGTGAGAGAGGAACTGTATAGGCAGCTAAACCTGGGGGAAAAGTTTGACCCGAACTTTGTCATCATATTGCTAATGAAGCCATACCCCATAAGTGGGGTGAGCATTTGACTCTACACAGTACACAGAGCGCGTGTTGAAGCAAGTTGGGAAAGGCAAATTCTCATACAGAGTGGGACAAACTGCAGGTGCTCAGTATAAGTCTATAGTCCTGAATGCTCCCATTCATGTCTATTCTTCACTAGAAAGTAAAGCAAGAAGCCATAAAAACAGTATCATGTTACCAGGCATGTCCCACGGCCTCAGGTGAGGTTATACCATCCACTTAGATAATGGCCAGTGTGTGTCCACAAATGCATGTGAGCAACTCAACAGCAGCACTTGTATTATTAAGAGTAATCCTGAAAACAATGAACTAGAGCATGCAGCCCAATACGCACGAGCAATCCTACCATGACAACACACTGTTAATTATCACCACCAAGGGATGTTGTTAATTCACCATCACTTAAATCTTTTTCAAGTTTTCAAATCAGGATTGTCTCTCTCTGTGAGGAACGTGCCCTAATTCAACCACAGGTTGTTGGAGGAACTGCTGGACGAAATCCTCGGTCCTGTGTTATGCAGGACGTTAGGCTAGACGACCGTAAGAGTCTCTGCTGGCCCTAAAATCTATTAAACTAATTTTCCAGAGTAGCTCCACAATAATGAACAAGTTCTTGCAAATGGCAGTGGGGATGAAACTGTGAGAAAAGTTATTTCAGCCTCTGAGGGGTAAAAACAAACAACCTGACCAATAATCAAAGAGGCAGCAGGCCTAGCAGACGAGACGTTGGCCTGGGACTCAGGAGACCTTGGTTCTGATCCCTGTTCTGCTTTGTGCTCTTGGGTGAGACCTTTCCCCTCCTTGTCCTCTGTTTCCCACCCACACACCCTTTGTCTGTCTTGTCTATTTCGAGTATAAGCTCCTCGTCTGTCTCTTACTTCTACATCCCCATCCAGCGCCCAGCACAATGGGGATTGTGGCTGGGGCTCTGTGTGCTACTGGCAAACAAATGGTAAATGCCGACTAGAAAATGTCGTTTCAATTCACACTCTGCATCCTCCGTGCAGAGACTCACACCCACGTTCTACTGAATCTGTCAGCTTCTGATCAGCTCATTCCCCTCCTCCCCCCACCCCCCAACACCTGACTAATTGGACTGTACAAGACCTTTCTTTATTTGAACATTGCACTGAGCTTCCTATTATCAAAACCCACAGCTCAAAGACAGAGAAGATTATTCTCTAACAGCTCCATTGCCATGCGGCATGACAAGGCAGCAGAGATCGGCTCAGGATTCCAACCCTTACGGATGGGAAGAAAAGAAAGGCCACTTGTTATTTACACTGCCTCCCTGGCTGACTTCTGCCATCACTGCTGTAAGCTACTGTGCGAGCAGACACACTCACTGCACATGCAAAAACACACCGACGCGCACTCCTGCGCCAATCCAAATGGGGCCCTCACAAAGGATTATTTGTCTGGCAGTAGGGCCTCAAGGCACCAATTGAGGTCTGGGGCCCCACCGTGCTAGGTGCTGTCTAGACACAGCAAGAGAGTATCCCTGCTCCGAGCAGACAGAGGGTGGGAGGCACAGGCAAGGGAAGTGTTTTGCCTGAGGTCACAGAGCAGGGTGTGGTGGCAGCCCTTGTCTTAAGAGCGCTGATCTCCTGAGTTTTAGGCCAGTGCACTAGGCTGCGTCCCCAACATTTATTTTGGCCACATTTAGGACACTTGAGAACCCTGGACTTCGACAGGGGTTTCTTCATCTTGCTCACTTTCCCGCTTCTGCACACGCATGAACCCGGTGTACATACGCGTAAATACTCCTACTCCATCCCATCAGCCCCACTAATTTCAATGGCAAGTCAACTTAAAGCGACAGCTGCTGCCTAATGTTTTGCTGGGGTCCCTGAGTTACCGTGCTGCACAGTGGTGCGAGGGGAAATTCTGCTGGCGGAGGATCTGCTTATGTCTATTAATTGAACGCGACATAAAACAATTACTGAAGATCCAATAGCACCTAGCCTTAGGCAAGGTGTGGTCTTTGTATCACGGCCAGATTCCAGCCCGGGTTCTTACCTAGCGGAAATTCCCCTTGCAGGTTCAGCTGCAGGGAAGATTCTTCCCACCTCACTTTTTGCGCTGCTGTTAATGCACAGTAATGCTGCGCGAAGCAGAGGTGGCTGCATTTCAGTGTTGGGGAAGTGAATCGTATTCTTTGAAAATCACTTGGGACTGTTCAGGTTTCATTTCTGGAGAACTGCGGGTTACTGAAAGTGCCTGAGGGGAGTTGCACCTGCCATTTTGCAGGTGAAAACGAGAGCATATTTACCAGTAACTGCTGCTGTCGTTTATCTTTTTGCATCAATATGGGAACTGACTGAATGTTCACACTGAACAGAACCTCCCAGGGATACAAGGAATGCTCCCTTTCTAGATCCTGTATTACAAACTGAAGGCCAGGTGCATTACAGTCTCTCTGAAGCACTGCTACCTAGAGTATATTTGCTCTTCAGCAGGATTCAACTTTTCACATGAATACCTAAAGTGAGCTGTAGCCCACGAAAGCTTATGCTCTAATAAATTCGTTAGTCTCTAAGGTGCCACACGTACTCCTCTTCTTTTTACTAACAGACACGCGTTCTCCACTGTGGTTGACTAGATCAGGCAGAGGAAGGGGAGAACCTCAATGGGTTTGTGGCATTATGAACTTTGCAAAGAACTTTTGGGGAATTCACAAAGATATAATCTCATCCATGAACCATTTTTTCTTGTCCTTAAAAATTCTAAGAGCTCATCAAATTTAAAATGACAACCAAAGAGGGGCTGCCTAGCTCATGGGTTCTCAATTCAGGGGTTGCAACCCACCAGAGAGGGCAGCAAACTGGCATCAGGGGTTTCCCCCACCTTGCCCTTTCCATAATGTGAAATGGGAAGATGTTCCAGCCTGGTCCTGGCTAGATGGCAGGGGAGGGGTGGGAGTGGTCATGGCAGGGGAAAGGTTGGGAACCAGGGGCTTAGGTAACAGGAGCACTGTGCTATGTGCTAAAGGCAGAAGAAGGCCCCGAATGCCAGGTTGACAAGAGTGGGTATCCTCTCTATGGAATACAGTTAGAATTTCCCTCTCCCCACTTTTTTCCATTAGTCACATTCCCTCTGGGTGTTTTCACCTAATTTCTTACCCTCTGCTCCCGTTTCACCCACTGTTCCCAGTGGATTTTCTATTGCTTGCCTTCTTGCTTTGTAGTCTCTCCAAAGCGGCACAAAAACCTTCCAACACTTGACCTCCCAACCCCACAATGATAAAGCGTTCAGCAAAAGGAGTTTGCCATCCCAGGTGGGCCTTACCCTGATGTGCCGGTGTCTGAGAGACTCCCCTGTGTCTCATTAGCACCTTCTCCTGCTATGCATTGGCTTGAAATAAAATTTAAAAAATAAAATAAAAGTGTAACAAGCTGTTCCATTGCTCTCCTTCGTGCAGCACTTGGGGACACCCCTCTCCCTTTGGCAGGGGAAGGAGATTCAGCGTCTAGTTTAAACAAAAGGAAGGACTCTGGAACATAATGAGAGTTTTAAGAACAGGTTAGACAGACACCTGTCAGGGACGGTCTGGATAATACTTAGTCCTGCCATGGGTGCAGGGGACCGGACTAGATGACCTCTCGAGGTCCCTTCCAGTCCTATGATTCCATAGCGGGGCATTTTTTCAGTGTAGTTTGGTGAGCCAATGGCACTGTAGGTGCTTAAACAAGCGTGGCTTTGCACTGCAGTGTAATTAACACCCCCGGAACAAAGCAAAAAGACCCACAGAGCGCTAATGAGGACACTTCCCCCACCCCCTAGTGAATTACTGGAGCTGTAATTTTGATCTCCTTGTAACAAGTCTCTACATGGCCAGATCAAAGACTTCTTGCATTGCCTTATTCCCATAGCAGCTGAGGAGGGGCTTGGCCATTATTTCGCAGTGATGAGTGACACACACAGTTCCTGTCCTTGAATTTGGCTGTGAACCCCCATCCTGTTGTCTGTTCCACAGCCAAACGCCCCCCCATCCTTTCATTCCAGTAGGCAGAGATGGCCAGAAGGCTCATCTGACATATGAGCTGCGTTGTGAAAGAGCTTCAAAATCGATCTCACTAATCGGAGAGGTGTTGGATTCCCCCCCCCCAACCCGTGAGACAAATCATTGCAAATTACATCTGCCTTTTAATCTTCTTTAAATGCCAGAGAAGAAGCTGTAATGAGCTGACAAGCCCGGATGGTTGCCTTCAATTGGAAATAAGGCACTGTTCTTGTTTGAAGCACACTCCTTCACATCACCAAGTCCTTGCTCATGTACAAACAAGGACCCTTCTTCCCCATGGAGCTTATAAAGTACAAAAAAAAAAGGCAGGCACAGGTAAACAGACTCATCAGGGGCGTGTCTCCACTGTATCTGGAAGAGAGCCTCCCAGTGACCTTTGAGCCAAATTTGCTTTGAGTTTTGAGAGGGCCTTGTCTAAACCTGAACCTCCAGGCTACAAACCCTATATGGACCGAAGCCCACAAACCAAACAATTTGTCCAGAGCCTCACAAACCTAAGCCACCTGCTTCCTCACAGCTCTTCTCCACTTTCTGACCCATTTAAACAGGCATTGACAAGTCTAGCGAACGTCCCCTCCAGACAGCAGCTGGGAGCCCTGCCAACCTATCTCTGATCACAGAGTTCAGGGGAAGGGGAAACATCCTCTGAGCTGAGCAGAGAAAAAACACACACTTTCCGCGCTCCCTCTCCCACAGCTGAAGCCAGCCTCAGCTGTAATAATACACATCTGCCCATGGGAGCCAAGGCCCAAAACACATGCTCCCCCTACGGTGGGCTAGTGAGTGAGACAGGGGCATGGATAAATGGAAAGGGCAACATACATTGAAAACAGACAGGCATGGGCCCCACAGGGTATTTTTAACTCTTTGGTCAACAGCCCTTAGGGTCTGATCCACCCAGGTGCCAAACAAGCCCTGAAGGTGGCCAGCAGCTTGCAGGATTGAACGTTTCCTAGAAAGGACCTGACCGCATCCAACCCCTCCCACCCTAGCAGGTATCTGTGCTGGAACCAAACAGTTGGAGGGATAGACAGCACCAGGCATTTACATAATATGTGATGAGCAAGGGATGGACAGACAGGGAACTACATTTTGACCTAGCCTACGGAGAAAAGGGCTACAGGGCTTTTTATCCAAATGGTAAGAAATCAGCTGCTCTGGTAGAGAACAAGGTGACACTAAGGGATTTTGGCCAAGTTTCCCTTTGAGATTTTGGATGTGAACCTCAATCTCAAAGCAATACTTGGAAGGCACAATCCACAGGGGCTGAAGCTGGCCAAATCAGGCAGAGGAGCCCCAGGCAGAGAGGTTCTGCTGAGTTTCACACAGCTCTGGCTAAAGCACTAGAACTGCACTCTGCATCAGATCAGGGCCAGTGGGACCCAGGTCCAGTCAGACCTCAAATGAGGGGCCCGCCAGGTTAACAGTAGAGAGCGGGCAGCAAGCAATGAAGAGACATTCCAGTGAGTTGCCAAACTCCACATGCGCCTTCTGTTTCTTTGGAGGAGTGGAGCGAGAAGAGAAGCAGAGCAGGCAAGTGGGGGTAAAGGAAGCCAAGAGGTCTGTCTCTTAATACTTCCTTCTTATCGAGTTCAGACTGGCATATTTAATGCAGTCGTTTGTAAAGAGATTGGGAGTGAGGGAGACAATAAACCAGCTTTAAACACACGTCGCCTTTTAACATTCTTCAAGTAACAACCTTTTGACCCAACATTGTTAGAACGTTCCCCCCTTTCCAGTGGTTTCCCAAAGGAATCTACAGTCAGTACCATGTGAAGATGGCTCTCTGCTCCACCCGCCATTTGAGGGACTTTCATTTATTCTCTGAGCCACTGACAAGTTGGGTGGTTAAATAAACAGAAAGACACCTGCTGCCGACACACTATTTATGCCCTTTTGGTCTTGTGTTTGGAGGCACTTGCAGATACTTTGGTAGATGGAGCTGTGAGTTAAACCTACACAGGCTCAAGAGATGTCAGAACAAAATATTCCAGAAGCAGGACAATTTTACGCTTGATGAGCCAAACACTTAACCCTTCCTTAAGCCTGGATATGCCAAACATTGCTTCTCTGGCAAGGAATTAAAAACTAAGCTTACTTAGTGTGTAGAGTAGAGACCAGGGGATGGAATTCTACAGTTGACACACTTACCTTATATGTGCAAATGTTTCAAAACCATAATCTGTGGGCATGCATGATATGCACGCACACAGCAATGTAAAAACATGGCTTCCTTACTACATATCTAAGGCTTTATTCAAACCCAGCTGAAGACCATGGAAAGATCCCCATTGACTTCAACGAGCTTTGGATCGGACCCTTAGTGGTCAGGTGGGATTTTACAGCTGGCAGTTACGGTGCCCATCACGGCCACACAGAACTTCATGCACTGGGGAGCGACTCCTTCACACAACGGGCAGGGCTGTGCAGATACAGGTTTACAAGTCTTGGGCTGAGTCCAGAAGCAGCATCAGTATCAAGCCTGATGAGATGCGTCAGTTATGCCACTGAGGTGTTGGAGGCAGGTAAGGAGTTCAGGGGAAATCTAAGACAGCCCTGAAGGCAGTGTCCCAAGACAAACCAAGAGCAGAGAGTTGCAACAGGCTACCTAAACAGAATATGGTGCATAAACACCCATGGCCCCAGCTAAACGCCAGCGACAGACCTGGTGCAGTTAGTGCCAGCAGATTTTTCTGTATATGTATAAAGAAAGTGCTAGAAACACAGGGGGCAAAATAATGAGAAAAGTTAATTTTAAAAAAAAAAGTGGGGGGGGGGGAGAGACACGTTTTTGTCAAAAACGGAAATCTGGAAATCTCTGACCAGCTCTAAATTGCCCTTCGTCTCCACTGCAATGTAAATAATAAGCAGATGCAAAGCTGGGACCCATCTTCTATCAACACTGGAGCCATTTGTGGAAATTCCGCAATAGGATTTCCCCCCACCCCCTTTGCTTCACTGGAGGGTGCTTGGGCTAACAGGAAAGGACAGGAGCTCCGGGCTTGCTAATATGCTTCCCTGTCCTTTATCACAGGGGTTCTCAATCTTTTGCTTTCTGAGCCCTCCTCCCGCCCTCCCCGCACCATGCTATAAAAACTCCACAGCCTACCTGTGCCACAACAACTGGTTTGCTGCATGTAAAAGCCAGGGTCGGCGTTAAGGGGGTAGCAAGCAGGACAATTGCCTGGGGCCCCACGCCCCAGGGGGCCCCACAAAGCTAAATTGCTCAGGCTTTGGCTTCAGCCCCAGGTGGCGGGGCTCAGGGCTTCGACTTTCTGCCCTGGGCCCCAGTGAACCTAATGCCGGCCCTGCTCATTGGACCCTCTGAAACTGGCTCACGGCCCCACAGGGGCCTTGGACCCCTGGTTGAGAATGGCTGCTTTATTGAACGCGCCATCGTTTTTAAAGGCACAGGAACCCATCAGCTCCATCAGGGCCCCAGAAAGAAAAGAATGATGCCGTAGATGGATAAAAGGGCCGTGGGGCTTACCGTCTTCATGGCCTTCCCTGTTCCTCCGCCGGTGTCTCTCTCGCCTGTGGCTAACAACCGACTCCGTTCCTGTTTCGTTGTCCAGTCCATCTCGACTGCTGGCAGCATTCGGGCTGAGAGAGACAAGAGGGCAGAAGACAGTCAGGGGTCACACACCGCCTCACTAAAAACAAACCTGCCAATGCACTTAGTGTCCAGGAAGGGCGCTGGCTTCACGGCCCCAGAGAATGAACACAGAGGACAGGTACAACACAGAGAGCAGCAGAGCAAGCTTCCCACAGACTGCTCCGCGAGGGCATCCCCAGTGCTGAGCTAGAGGAGGAGGGGATAGATTGGTCTCCCTGCCTTGGGAATGCCCAGAAAGCATCATCCTCCCATTGAACAAAGCAGTCTCAGACCCTCTAGTTTAGATTGTGGTCCCAACGTCCTAACCACCTTGATGGTGGGACGAGCGAGGGGATTGTTTCCACGTGAATCTTAGCAGATCCGTGGCACGCTTTGGAGAGGCCAGCGGGAAGGCAGCTTTGACTGGTTACACATTCACACAGCAGCTGGAGACTCCAGTCCACATTTGAACAGCACCAGGACCATCAGGGAGGCAGCACAAACGCGCCTCGGGCCTGCCTAACTCAGATGAGAAAACAGTGCAGGGACTCTTGAAGAAAGGGACATTCGTTCTCACCTCTGAACACACAACTGCCTTTCTCCCAATGCCCCTCAATATTCTCCGCAGCTCAAGGATCCCAGAGACAATCACAAGTACGTCTGAGCGACTCCAGTAATGCTGACAATCCAGCGGTGTGTTTCTCTGGAGAAGTGGCTATCAGGAGGTCATTCTGAAAGGAGCACTAGACACTCGCTGGCCTTCTCTGGTATCCCTAGGGTAGCCATGAGTCTCATGAGCCATGTTGCTCACCATCCTGAGGGCTCAGTCACACAGTGCATGGGTCCTCAACCTTTACGGCAACGCCCCGTTTGGAGTTAGCAGCTTGCTGGGAGCCAAGGGCATAAACCACAACTGAGCACAGCCCCCTTTATGGCAGCCCTGCAGCCTAGGAAGACCCCAAATCCCAGAATTCATTGCTGAGATACAAAGGAATGGAGGAAGCAGCCTAGAGCATGCTGGGACTTGCAGTCACTCCGGGCTACACTGCCACATTAGAGAGGAGGCTGGTTGCCTGACAACACTGTGTCCTCCTCCAATCCTTACGGTACCTCAGGGACCCCCACTGGAATTCAGCAGTGCAGATTCCCTCCAAAGTACTGGCCCCAGCCACTGCACTGATTCACGTTCTATTCCTCGCAGCCAATTTACCCTAGACCCTCCTCCTTCCACCACCAGTCCATAGCCTGACCTCCCCTACCATGTCCTGCCTTTTCCCCGCTGGATCGGGGCACGAGGGAGAGAGCGGGGGAGTCAGGTTTTGTTGGGTGAACAACATCAAGGGGCAAGAGCGGAAAAGGGGCCAGTTGGGATTTAACCAAGCCAAAGCCCTGCCCTCCCCATATCTCTCGGCGGCTGAAAGCCCGCCGCTTCCCTCTTCTGCAACAGTGCCCCTAGAAGCCACCTGTCCACTCCAGCAATATGCCAGTGCCCAGATTGTCAGTGGAAATGTTGGTGTGTAAGTCAGGGAAGAATTCGGTCTCTAAGACTTAAGGCCACATTGTGAATCTATTAAAAACGAGAGCAATACTGGCTCCCTACTCCCAGCCTTCAGGGGGCTGCTCCTCAATACAGCTAAGCAAGGTTGCCCATGACCCCTGGTTTAAATAACTGAGCCAAACTGCAGCCTTTGCTAGCCCATCACTGGGGCTGTAATACAGAGCACTGTGCATGTAACCCCGTTTACGAGCAACCGTCTGTTTCAAGACCACTGCTGAGGAAATGCCAAAGTGAAGCTGGCCGGGGCAGAGGGAGATGAGCTCCCCCCGGCCCCCCAACAGCAGTAGCTTGACTGTATACATCTCCCTTCAGGCTCAATATGTTTTATGGGGCTCTGTCATTCTTATGTTTCATAAACGGCACTGGAGTACTCATGTGGAAGGCAGTAGGAAAAGCCTCCCAGAGGCCACAGCTCATTGTAATGGACTGATTTGGGGAAATTGACCTGTAGCTCCTGAAAACACCGACAGAATAGGATCTGACGTAGCAATGTGCCGCTGTGCATCTAGGGGCTGGAATGGCTTCCCTGAGAAAGGGTCACTGCTCGCAGTCACCTCAGGTACCCACCCCACAAACAAGCAGCCCCGGCTTGCGGGCACACCATGCAGCGGAGAGTTACATTTCATGTGTGTCTAAGTAGTTGCTTTGATGGCCATCATCACACTAGTATCCCAGCTCCACACAGTCATCAACAGATTTATTCTCGCAGCACCCCAGGAGGTAAGAAAGTGCCGTATCTTCCCCCTCTTATAGATGGGGAAGTGAGGCAGAGTCTAAAGGTAGGTCTACACTTTGACCTGGACTGCCATTCCACCCGACTACCAGACCACTGTACATTCCAGCTGAGAAGACATACCCGCACTAGCTAAAACTCCAGTTTGAGGAGACAAATTACCTCTAGCTCGAAGTGTAGATGTACCCCCAGAGACTTGCCCAGGTCACACAGGGTGTCTGTGGCATAGCTGGGAATTGAACCCTTCAGAGTCTTGGCTGAGGGTCCCACTGGTAGGTCTCCCCTTGCTTCCCTCAGATTGCTGCATTAGCATTTTGGGGTGCTTTTCACCAAGGATCTCAAATGGAACATCCTTGCTTCACGAATAGATAAAATAAGGCACAAAGTAATTGCTAATTTTGGGGGTCCAATTTTTGACACCCTACAGTAGGGTTTGAATTCCAGCAGTGCTGAACACTGGCTGCTCCCGTTGGCCTCAATAGGAGATGGGGGAGGGGGGTCATCACAGCTGAAAATTGGGCCCTGCTGCAGTATGTCTAAAGTTGAGCATGCAAGAACGCAGGCACCCAAAATCAGAGGCCATATTTTAACACGTGGGCTCAAAAGAGAGCCAGAAATACATCCCAGATCTCTCGAGTACCAGGTCCTTGTCTGAACCACTAGAAAACACCGTTGTTGCCACCAACATGCTGAAAGACAGTCCAGAAACATGAAATATTTGTTTTAGGGACACAAAAAAAAAATCACACTAGTTACATCTCAGCAATACATGCTCCAACACCGACTCACCACTTTGCTCCTATCAGAGACTGAATGGATCTCTCTAGTCTAATAGCAGGTCAAGAGAGGATAAATTGCATACAGAGAATGCAGTAAAACGGATACAGTTAATGACATTATGGAAGTGCTGTATTGATTACATGGATTCAAAAGGCAAAACTGTTATACAACTACTGTAGACCATCAAGGGAGTTGAACAGTGTAATAAGTGTATAGAGGACTTAAAAGAGGGTTAAAAGCCAATCATATAGGCACCTATTTAACAATGATTTTCCCTCTTTTCCTGGGGGTTTCTGTTTTATGTTCCATACCATGGTGAGTTGGGGTGAAACCATTAAATGAAACAGGTTAATCTTACTCAGCCACTCCATAGCAGCTTCCGGCTGAGGCGCTCAGACATTTTGCAAACACTAGTTAAGCCCCATAATCTCCACATGGAATAGGCAAGTATTATCCCCATTTTAGAGATGGAGAAACTGAAGCACAGTGAGGTTAAAGGATTTGTCTGTGACAATCAGGAACAGAACCCAGGGGTCAGGAATCCCTGCCTGTGCTCAAATCACAAGACCGTTTCCCACCCAAATCAAGAGGAAAGGAGGACTGAAATCCACCGGTCTGAGCCCAGTGTTCTCTCCCTGGAATCACAAGGAACTGAACATGGAAGATACGCCCATCCAGCAACAGATGGCTCCTGCTCCATGCTCCAAGGAAGAGGCAAAAACTCCTTTTAGCCCCTACCAATATGCCCCATGGGGAAGGGAATTAGGTCCCCAAATGAAATTTGGCCACCAGTTCAACCTTTACATGCACCAAAGAGGCTCAGAGAAACATCCTAACATTTGGAAACTTACAGGAACAGAAAACTTTGCACTGTTTGAGTTTGCTCCTAACTACCATAGTACACAGAGCTGTGTGGTACAGTGGATAAGGTACCGGATTGGGACTCTGGAGATCTGAGTTCTATCCCAATCCTACCACTACCTCAAGAGAAGAATTTAATCAATCCGTGCCTCTGTTTCTCAGTCTGTGCATGGGAGATAATGTTTACCCAGCTGTGCACAGTGCTTTCAGACCAGGGGATGAAAGATGGTTAATGCTAAATACTAGCAATAATCTACAGAGGTGCCTCTCAGATCTCGGCGGTTACGCCGCAGACCGGGACATACGCTGAGAAAGAGAGACAAAAGCAGTACCAAATCGACCAAAACACCAAGCTTTGTAAAAATAGTGCATAACTTAAAGCTGATCTTTGACTGCCAGAAATCGCTCAAGCAGCATATGCTGCGGAAGGAATCCCCCAGCTTCTCATTAAGGCTGAAGAAACACAGGAGATGCCCTGCCAGTTTCACATGTGTGCATGTCTCTATTGCGAGAATGAGCCGGACACTTCAAACAGAAAGCGCAGGACAAGGGAATTCAAGAGACTCAAGCACGCTGCTCGGCGCTGATGCTAGTTCTCTTCCGCAGGAGCTGTAAAAATTAAAATTCTTTGAGGGGAAAAGGCTAGTGCCTCAGCGGTTCTCTTTCCATGTTGAGAAACCCAGGACAACAATCAAAGGCTGCATCAAATCCTCCTCACTCAAACCCACATGGGGACGACTGAAAGCAAGCCGGAAACCCACAAGATCTCTATGGACTTTCCTCAGGGTAGAAATTCAGAAGGGACCACGCTAGCAGCTTCCAAACCTGAGTAAGTGGGCCCCCAATGCCACTTTGCCGAGGTGTTTTAGTCCTGACCAACAGTTCCTCCTGCTGTTACGGTCCTGCACCCCCCCCCCCCCAGCTGTGCCACCATGCCTCAGTCCTGAGCCACAATCCCCCCTGGGATGCTTTTCTCTTTTGGGTCCGGTTATCACGGGGCGGTGGGGGGGGGGGGGGGGAGGAGAGAAAAGAAAGATTCCTCATGGAAGATATTCCCTTCCTTTGTCCCTAAACAAAGATGGGCATCAGCAGGTTTTCCAGGCCTTCGTCAGTCAACCTCAGCAGCACCATCTAGTGAGTACAGGCAGTTACCATGCATCACCGGTGACCGGACACTCAAAGGCTGCCCGAGAAATCTCTACCTTGGAAGTGCAACGCTGCTGGTTTCCTCTCTCGCTGCTGGGAGGTCGGGTTTGCTTGCCAACATGAAAGGAGCACACTGTGGATGTGTGAGGGCAGGGATACTGGGCCAGGCCCTCCACCGGGGTAAATCAGCATTGCTCCATTGATGTGCCTGGAGCAATGCCAATCTACACCCTCTGAGTAAGCGATCCCAGCTCCGAGGTGCTCATTTTCTAATCAGATTTGTATAGCCTCCTCTCCCACAGTATCCGAGTGCCTCACAATCTTTAGTGTGTTACTCCTCACAGCCCACCCCGTGAAGCCGGGCAGGGTTACCTTTGTGCGTTTGGTGAAGACAGGCTAGGCCAAAGGGAGAGCGCTCAGCATAATTACTCCACCTCCATGAGAGGCAGAAGAGCGTCTCCCACAGACAGAGCGCTGTCCACACCGCGCTAAGTCGATCTAACTTACGCCACTCAGGGAGGTGGCTTTTTCACACCACTGAGCGACGTAAGTTACGTCGATTTAAGCGGTAGTGTAGACAAGCCCTGAGGCACAGAAAGACTAAGTGACTTGCCCAAGTTCACACAGGAAGTCGGTGGCAGAGCAGGCAATTGAACCCAGCTCTCCTGAGTTGTAGATTAGAGTTCTAACCACTGAACTGTCCACCAGGCAGTTGAACTATGACCACACAAAAGCAACGTGTTATTTCTGCCCTCACTGAGCTGCTCATGATGCCAAGCAACTACATTCAAATATGATGAAAAGCATCAGAAAAAATAACCTTTTTGAATCCAGCCAAAAATAAATCCAAAGGTTGGGAACAGGACAAAAAAAACCCCTACAGCAACGAGGCGGCAGCTGGTGTGTTGTTTATCATTCTGACCAGTATTATCTCATTGTTGTGCTGCCTGCCAACCCGTCTGTCGACTTGAATCCATCTCCTCTCGTCTCATACTTGGATCGTAAGGTCTTTGGGGCACCGACTGTCTTTGTTCTGTGACTGTACAGCACCTCGCACACTGGGGCCCTCATCTACAGTCGGGGCCCCTGGGTGATGCAATTAATAAATACAACCACCACCAGAAAAAGGAGGGAGAAGAGAATCAGTAGACATCTATACTAAAATATACTTAAAATCTACGACTACGAAATAGAAAAAGGAACTGACACAGGTATCGAGGGGAGGGGGAAGCAATTCCTACCCTAAAAAGCCCTCCCCTCACAGAGGCCTGCTGGCCTGGGATGAAAGGGCAATCCCAGGCCAGCAGGCGGAGTACAAGTGCAGAGATCTGTCAATTACAGGCTGCGACTGAACTGAACCACAAACCTCTCATCAGACTCCAGGGGAAGAACTCGGGCTTTAAAACAACTCGTCTACCAACTTCGAGCCAACCCACCACGTTGCGTCCCAGGACCCTGTCCTCAGCAGCTGGCCAATGTTCCTGCATTCTCCCTGTCTGCCGAGGCCAACCCGCACCAGGGCCAGCACTCCCGGCAGCAGGAACAGGCGTGCACAAACGATGGGCCACACACTTGGCAGTCCCCTCTCCTCACGTATACCCACGGCCGCCCACCCCACCAGACCCTCATTAGCCCACTGGCCCAAGAAAGCCAAGCGCTTGCATTTCTTCTCCAGCCCTGATTTCTCCACGCTGCTGTTTGTTCAGCCAGATGGCTAAACGCCTCCATGTGCGGCGACAGCAAGTGTTGTCTCGTCGTCAGAACACAAGCCTGGGAGCCAGGACCTCCCGGCTTCTCTGCCTGACTCACTGTGAGAGACCTTGGGCAAGCCACGTCACCTCGCCGTTTCTCAGTTTGCCCAGCTGCGAAATGGGGATGCATAGATACTAAGGTCAGAAGGGACCATTATGATCATCTAGTCCGACCTCCTGCACGACGCAGGCCACAGAATCTCACCCACCCACTCCTGCGAAAAACCTCTCACTTATGTCTGAGCTATTGAAGTCCTCAAATCGTGGTTTAAAGACTTCAAGGAGCAGAGAATCCTCCAGCAAGTGACCCATGCCCCACGCTACAGAGGGGCGCTGGGAAGCATGACGCCCCATTGACAAAGTTCTGGGAGTTCGACAGATGGCAGCAGGCGCAATGGAAGAGCACAGCTGAATAAAACGGCATCTTTAACACTGGAGGTAAAAACAGGGAGTGCTGCACACGTGACCCTGTGCCACGAGTTTGAGGGGGTGTTTTTAAAGGCACAGTTAAAGCCTTCTAAAACCAGCACATACTTCTATATATAGGTCAGGAAGAAAAGAACTAGTTATGCTAGCAGGTCATGCGACTGCAATTGTACAGGCTACTCGCCCACCAGGAAAGCGAAGCTTGGCCACAAGAGGGCAGCATAACCCTGGCAAGAAACGCAGGCCAGGCGAGTATTCCCCGGGATTTCTTCTCCTCCAGAAGGCAGCTTGGTGCTTAGCCCCCGCCCAGATAACGGGCTCGTCCAGGCAACAGACATCCCAGAAAGCAGGGGTGGGGGAAGGAGGAGGGAACGTGAGAACAGCAGGAAAGGACACTGGGTTTGCCTCTGCACATTGAGCCACTGGCTCACGAGCATTGGGGTTCGGCTCCCCCTCTGCATCCTTACTGGGATCCTGTTAATGTCACCAGTGCGGAGCCAAATGCGAAGGGCAGGGTCAGCAGCAGAACAAATGGAACAGCTGTTAACCCCTCTGCGCCAGGGGCTGCCTGCCGTTCGGGCCTGGCAGCACAAAGCCTGTCAAAGAAGCGAAGTGGCAAGATGTCCTGGCATCAGCATCAATGCACCGAGCACAGGGCATCTGGGTTGCCAGGGACAAGGAGAGGCCAGAGGCACTGAGAGCTCACTTGGCTTCCAAACGAATAAAATGGGCAAACACAAGGGTTTCATGCAGCGGGTGGTTCACTTGATCAGGCTGGATTGGTTAATATAGCAAGAGAAACAGCACTGAATTTTGAGGTAGGTGAACCTGGGACTGACAGCCCTAGAGACTGATGGCTTCTGTTTTTCTGAAGGGAGGCAGAGTGGTCTGGTGGTCAGAGCAAGTGGGGAGAGGGGTCAGAATTCCTGGGTTCTATTTGCACTTCTAGGAGGCAGTGTGGCTCAGTGGTTAGAGCATGGGTCTGGGACTCTGGCACTTTGCTTTCTAGTCCTGATATTGATACTAACTTGACCTTGGGGAAAACGCCACTTAACTTCTCCGTGCATCAGATTTCCCATCGGTTTAACCAGTCGAGCACTTATACGCACATCAGAAGTTAGAATAATTCATGCGGTTGACAAACAGTGGGGGGCCTGAGATCCAAGATTCATATCCAGATTCCAACCACTCCAAAGGACTGGTGCACAGGGTGGCAGTTTTGAGTCTGGGTTTGGGAGTTGGATTCACTGGGTTACAGGAAAAGGAACCAATAGCGAAATGCAAATCCCAAATTCAGGACTGCACTGATCTGGGGTTTCAGTTCAGGCCCCAGCCTAAAACTACAGGGCAGAATCTCAGCTCTCAAGCACAGCTAGCCTTTGAGGGAAAATACTTGCTGTTCCCTGGAACAGATCAGAAGGATCACTGGGTACTTATACACTATGGTCTGGATCTTGCTCTCAGTCCCCACTCAAGTCAATGGGAGTCATTCTAGATTTACACTGGGAGGATCTGGCCCTGTACGTAGAGCCGCAGGTAACTAGGCTGCTATTCCACCAATGTACGTTGCATTCCATACAGTCAGGGTGATAGCGTGGGGAGCATTATTCCTTAAGCAAATTGCTGCTCTTTATTATAACGTTCTGCTGCCTGTGTGTGCTACATAATTATATGGCACACGGTAATAAAAGGTTGTCATCCACATGCCACCCAAAGCATTTGTATTCCTCCCCTTCTCCCCCGCAAGGTGGGTTTCGAAAGGACGAGCAATAAGGTAATTTCTCAGATGATCACATTTTTCCCTCCCATCCCCCTTTTTATTCCCCAATGAGCACAACAATATCAAAACAATAAAACAAAACAGGTGGGAAGCACCTAACACAGGGTGCTGAGAGCTGGGGGAGGGCAAGGCAGAGAGGTGGGGGAAGAGCCAGGGAAGTATTTTGCATCCCTTGATTAGAAAGAATAGCTTGGCCTTACTGAAATGAAGGAGGCCGTGAGTCTCCGATGCCACCCGTTCTCTCGATGGGAGGAGGGAGATCCGTGTGGCTTTCAGCACACTGGGAGCCCGTGTCGGAGTGGGAGCTTTCAGCCAGGACCAGCTGCAACAGAATAAAAGGGAAAATTAGATACACCCATACAGGTTTCCATGCCCTGATGTAAGGCGCTCAGCTGCCCCCTTGGTAGATTAGAGGCAGAGAGAACTGCTTGGCATTGGATTTTGATGGCTCTTTGCCAACCTTTCACAAAAGCCAGATCACTTTGGGTCCGAATGTGAAATTGGAACTTGTAGGGATTTGTGCAAAGCCCTTATGAGACCCACAACCCTGCAGCTGACTCAAAGCAAGACCGACATTGCTGGGCAGGGAGCACGTTTTGAGAGACTTAGGAAATTCAAAGGACATTGCAGAAGGAAACTTGTGACCCTCAGCAGGTCACCAGGACTGAACAAAACCCCTGGAATCCTCCCAGGCCTTCAGGAACCCTTGGGAAACGCATGCACATGAATGCACTGGGGGACTTTGCAGAACGCCCTGCCTTCAGTGACCGCTTTACCCGATGGGTTCAATCAACCCCCCATGCTCACAAGGAAAATCAAAGCCTGCAAAATCACATGGCCCAAATGCAAGGAGTTGTTTCGTCAGTTCCGGCAGGCACTTGGGCAAGAAGTGCTGAAGATTGAGGATTGGATCCCGGCTGTATGCACACAGCCATGGTTTGTTACACAGACACCCCTGAACATGGGGGAATCTGGGTCCAGATCCAATTCCATGGCTAGTCCTTATTTTTTACAAAAATCCCCTGCCTGAACACCTGGAAACTTTAGGAGGTAGACCTGAAATCCCCAGCTGGGTCTGAGTTTTGTGATTTAGGCCCATTTCCATTATAAAACGTCAAGGTCATTCCTCAACAGTGCCATAAAATCCTCAGACAGGCAGAAATAAATGGCAGTCAGTTTAAAAATCCAGAGGACATTTTTATTTTATTTTATTTTGTTTTTTTGCTTCACAGGCTGTGTGCTCTCAATAGTCCATAATGGCCTGAAACCTTCTGTAAAACCATGTTGCTATAAACGACTGTGTTCAAACCCCCTTGAATACCGACATCTGCATTCACGGAAGCTACAGGCTGCTGGCAGGCAGCCAGTCAGGGGAGTGCGGAAGGATGCAAAGGACTCAACGTAGAACGCTCATGTGAAAACGGGTAATTGAAGAAAAGCTACAGCAATCAATCTTCTCACCACAAACAGGCAGCTAGACACAGCCCGGTGTGTCGGAGGCTTATACATTCCATTCTCATTACAAGGGTGTATAAATTCTGCAGATCCCCACCACATGGCCACTTCTTATTTTCAACTTCCTATCAACAGGAGGAAGCCTCGTGTATATGGATAGCAGGGATATTAGGGTTACACAAAAGACACATGGGTCCAGTCCTGTTCCACCAAACTCAGCGGATGAAACTCCCATGCAGAATCAGGCCCTTTGAGAGTAAGCCAATCAGGTTATGGATACACTGGAGCTAAACAAATGGGTTCCCCTCTTTTCCCTCGTTCCTAACTCAAGGTCTTATGTTGAGGGACACTGGAGGATGTTTGAAGTTGGTTGGAGACTTCTACTAACCAAATCTGATTTATCCAGCTGCCTTGTATCTACATTTCCCTATTCTCCAAGGTTTTGGAGGCCAATGTCTTTCAGTCTATTCCCCATCACCACACACACTTTTTTTTTTTTTTTTTGGGTAGAGCCAGGTGAAGCGAGGGCTACTTCCATCTTTACAGAACCTTGCTAGCGTTGGAGAAAGCCACAGTTAAAGCACACACCTAGGAATCAGATAATCTGGGTTCAATTCCCGGCTCTGCTGGGGATTCTGTGCAGCCGTAAATGAGTCACTTCATTTCTCCGTAGCTCAGGTTTTCCCCTCAGGCTGGTGCGAGGTTAAATTAATTCATTAATGTTTGTAAATTAATTTATGGCCCTTGGGTGGAAGGGGCCATAGCTGGATAAAGGACGCTTAGAATCAAACCAGAAGCGGTTTGGACCCAGCTTCCATTTCAAAACGAACTCCTGAAGTTTGGGGATTTCAGATTAAGGGGTCAAGTTTTGCTCCAACTTTATTTCCAACAGAAGGGGCAAAAATAGGAGCAATATTTTTGTTTTAAAATATAGATTAGATTTATTGATTATTATTACGATAGGGAAACAGCCCCTCGTCCCACGCTATCCAGGCCGCCACACGTCAGTTGGAGAACACAGGAGGCAAAAAGGCTTGAAAACCTGTTCCATTTTTTGTTCACTTGTGCAAACTCCTCCTGTTGCAAGATTTTATTTATAGTGTGGTCGCGCTTCGAGGCCCGAAAGGAGGACATCAGAGTCCTGTTGTGCTCGGCCCTGTATACACACAGCAAGAGATAGCTATTGCCCCAAAAGAGCTTACAGGCCAAACAGACAATACCCAGGGTGGGAGAAAGGCAGTTTGAATGGCATCTTGAACAGATGGGAAACTGAGGCACAGAGCAATGAGGTGACTGGTCTAAGGGTCACCCACGGCGTGCGTGGCAGAAACAGGAATTAATTTGGGATCTTCCAAGTCCCATCCAGTGCCTTGACCGTGAGAGAGCATCCGTCAGCCTCGTTTCATCGGTACCATTTTGTCCAGCGACAGGGAATTCGGATTAACCAGAAATGACACCGAGGACATTTCTTTCACATGGGCTGCTGATCAGACGAGATGCCGACCATTTCTGGCCATGAGCTCCACTTGAACTAGTCACCTAGAGGCGAAGGGGCCCATATCCTATTACCAATCCCCTAAACCATCTAAATCCCCTTGCCCGAGTCCCTCCACACAACACGATTAAGAAATCTTTTAATTAAGTAGATGCACTAATACCAACTAAGATTATCACCTCTCACTGAGAGGCCAAAGGTCTCAGTCTCTCTCCATTTGTAACAGGGCATAAAAGCTAAACACAGCATAAACGAGCTTGACCGTAATTGGTTAATTTATCAAAGGCTAATCCTAATATAATTCTTGGGTAAATACTAGCCATCAGTGCAAGGGGTGCAGGGGAGGAAAACCGGTGATCCTGGCAGGCAGCACGGAGTCCCGAAGGGGAATAGATCATAGAAAAAGGCAGGCAAGAGACAGATGGACATAAAAAGGAGCAGTTAGAATACAAAATGGTTCTTCGAAGCCAGCTATATTACTCATCAGACTCGTACATCACCCAAAGCTAGAGCGACGGGGGAAAAATATGGAAGCGACACATCGCGTGAGTGATCCAAATAACATGCCGACAGGAATCTGTTCAGCGCCGGGAAGGCGTCTAGAAGGTATGGTGGCATTATGGAGACGGAGGTGACTCTCTGAGCAAGGCCTGTCCCTCAAGGAATCCCTCTGCAGGGGAGAACGTTTGCACGAATCAAACCAAGGAACACAAAAGAAGAAAAGAAATTGGGCGTAGACACGAGACCCGAACACTCCTCACACCTCGTCCCGCTCCCAAATCAGACTGAGCTACCCAGACCAGTCTAGTGCCATTTGCTTTGAAGCGGGAAGATGCAAAAAACTTTCTCCAGGCTTTCCACAGAGGGGAACACCTGTCCTAATTACGTGCAGCCACGTAACAAAGAGGCCGAGATGAGCTGACACCAAGACCAATCACTTCCCAAGAAAAACGGAAGTGACACATTTTAGCCGGGACTGTCAGTTACCCAGCAGCCCCGCGCCCTTGGCCTGACGAGCTAATTGTGCTGATGAGGTGGCACAACACCTGGGGCTCTGGTGCACACACTGAGGGCCGCTGTCAGCTTTGCCTGATGTTAGCCATGGGCTCCATTTTAGGCATAGTGCACCTGGCCTGGCCTGTTCAAAGGGACGAAGGGCCACACACCCATTTCCTATCAGCATTCGATAGGATTGGAGTTCCCAGCTCCCTTAGACTGCTTTGATTGTCCCAGACCCAGTGGAGGTGCAGAAACAAGGACATACAGTGCTTTTCTTAGCTAACTTAGCCTCTCAGCAGCACCCTTGGGTGGTAGGATAGATATCATTAGCCTCATTTTACAGATGTGGAAACCAAGGCACAGTGCCTCAGAGATTTGCCATAGGTCAGAGGTATCATAGAATCATAGCGTTGGAAGGGACCTCAGGAGGTCATCTAGTCCAACCCCCTGTTCAAAGCAGGACCAATCCTCAATTTTTGCCCTAGATCTCTAAATGGCCCCCTCAAGGATTGAACTCATGACCCTGGGTTTAGCAGACCAATGCTCAAACCACTGAGCTATCCCTCCCCAGGTAGTCAGTGGCAAGGTGGGATGGAACTCAGGAGATCCTGATTCCTATATGTAGACCATAAGACCACGCCACCACCCACTAGAGACAGAAGAGGGCTAGCCAAGTGGCCTGTTCCATCCTTCCACCAATGCAGTGGCTTGACCCACACCTACCAGAACCTGCCCAATTTGACTGGGAACTCCGCATGGACGAGCTCGCTCTATTGATTTCTGGTACCTCCTGTTGGCCAGCACGCAAAGCCTGAAAGAAAGTCGTGACGATGTCAGTTGTCAACTGAAAGTTAATTCCCACGAGAGGATTTAGAAGGGCCGACAGAGGGCAGCCCCACCATCAGTCAGGAGCCTGGGGTTAAGCCTGGGTCTCTTTGGAAACCAAACAGTTGCTCTCCAGGCAGGGAGACAGGTTATTATTGGAGCTGGTCAAAAATTTTTGTTTAAATTTGAATTTAGTGGGGCAAGAAAATGGAGAACTCTTTCTCCGAGCTAGAGCTAGTATTCCCTAATGGAGGAAACATCACCTAGTGCTTAGAGCACAGACCTGCGAGCCAGAACTCCTGGGTTCTGGCCCAAGTTCTGCCGCGATTTGCTGCGAGACACTCAACAAGTGACCTAATGTGTGTGACGCAGTTTCTCCATCAGTCAAATAAGGATAACACCAAGGACTAGTGAAACCCAAGGAATCAACATTTTAATGCTTTGAAATCCTTGCAGAAGGCCAAATGCAAAAAAGTGTTTGCATCTTTAAAGGGAAGGGCTTAGCCCTGCAAAGCAACGAGGAAAAATCCTGCTGATTATTAGAGTTTGTATGGCCCAGCTTTGGGGAGAAAAGGGGAGGATGTGAAACTCAAACAGCTTTTTTGAGGATATTGGAAGTGTCAGGAAATCCCTCAAGTCTGGCAGCACCTGAAATGAGTTGGGAGGGAGACCGTTTAAAAGGGCTTCAGAAAGTGTTCTTGCTACTCTGCCAATCTGGGGCCTGGAGGGTCCTGCAGGATGACCTGACTTTAGCAAAAGGCCTTGGAGCGATTTAGTTATTAAAACAAAATCATTTGCTGTCCAGATCCGTGTCGGCCGACAGCTGGTAGGGCATGTTCTGCCGTTCGCCGAATCTTTCATCCTTCACTCCTAGACATCCACATTTGTGAACATGGGAAATAAAGTGTCATTCAATATTTTGATGGCTGTAAACCAAATTAACAGGAATACGACGAAGGAGCTTCAGGAAAACACCCGCTGTACTACTGCAGGAAAGGAAACCTGCCCCAGGCGACCAAGCTGCAGTTGGATTAAGACAATGGCTCAGGCTAGCTGGCTTTCCACAGTGGTCAAATGGAGTGGAATCAGAAAAGTTACACATAGTACAGCACCTAGCACAATGGTGTTCTGAATCTGGTTGGGGCCTTCCAATGCTACCATAGCACATGCTGTAAGAAAACAGCTTTCCAAATGGAGCGGGACAGCTCTTTGTTGTGACAGCACAAGGAAAAGGAATTTCGGAGCAAAGTGAGGGCGTCACAGTGTTTGCTGCTTCTGCACTCTGGGATCAAACAAAGGGCTCGTGTCATGCATTGGGGTGCAGGGAAATCTGGTCTGTCTTTTGTAAAGCTCATTAAGGATTCATCATTTCTTCCTACAACGAACGATGCCAGGCAGAGATCTAAGTATCTGATGGGCTTTGCTTGAAGATAAATCACATCCCTTTCTCTTAGAGAGCTAGAGTGTATCGCAAAAGGTCATTTTGAAAGAAAAAAAAGAAGAACTTGGTATTCTGTTTGGGCATTATAGGCTTCTCAAAGTGTTTCCAGAAGAGCAGGGTTGTTAACTCCAGCGTCCTGGCCAAATGCCAACTCCGATCATTACCTTTTGCCCATCAAGTTCCCCCTGCAGTTTCAACTGGATACAGCATCCTGCTTCATTTCCTGCCTTATACTGCAGCTGTGCTGTGTGTGGTTACACGGCGTTCCTGTGTTGCTGCTGTGTTCCACCCCAGAGAAGGCTGCATTTCAGTGATTGATGAGGCAGACCCTAAACCTCTTTTGCCTATTTCACAGGGGTGAGAATTAATAAATGTGTAACCAATTATAATTGTTGCTTCACGTAATGTTTATTTAACTTAAAGTCTGTTTCACGAATTAACACAGTGAGATCCTCATATTGCTAAGATCTCACCACAGCACCTGCTATTAAATCTTTGTAGAGAGATGAGGAGAGCTTACCCATTCTGCGTGAGCTACAGAAAGGGCCTGATTCTCCTCTCCCACTGTTAATGCTGCAGTATCTCCGCTGACTTTAGAGAGTCACTTCTGATTTACAGCAGCACAAGTGATACCCAGTGTCAGGCTCAGAGGATGCAGGTTAATACTGTGAAGCTTAGCAAGAGTCTACTGTAAGAGTATCACCTGTGATCTTTAACACTGATGGAAGACTCACCTTTCCTTCTGCATGCTAGGCATGTGTAAATGACCTCCTGAAGGGTGGGCTTGGACCTCGCACAGCTGGTCGATCCTTGGTGTATTTCTAATCAAGTCAATGGAGCTACACCATTACACCAGGGTGAATTTGGCCCATCGTGCAATATTCTGGCCACGACGTCGTCTTTCACTCCTCAGCACTTCTCTACACTAGTGAGGTTAACCAATTAAAATGTCCTTTAACCAATTAAAATGCACTGGGCAACCAGAGGCAAAAGCAATTTAATTGAGTCACTAGGGGGCAGCGATCTAAGTTACCCCATTAATTTACACGGGACTCAATCCAATCAAATGCCTGAATGGATGCACCTGTCAGCCATCCCACCTGAAAGCTTAGCATAGGCACCAGGAAAAACCTTATGCTGGCTCAGGGTGACTGTAGATGCACCGAATCAGTGGTGGGTCAGCTAGTGCAAATCTACTGGTACACCATCAACTGATCGCTCAAGTGCACGTAAGTCCGAAGGTCCCATTTGGAGTCAGAGACGCGAATAGCACACTGGCTTGGGAATCAGGACACCTGGGTTCTAGTCCCAGCTAGGCCACTGACCTTCTGTGTGATCTTGGGCAAATCACTTCACCTCCCGTGCCTCAGTTTCCCACCCCACCCTGTGTCATATTATTTAAACTATAAACTTCAGCGCAGGGACTCTCTCTTGCTATGTGTTTGTACTGGGCCTAGCACCACGTTGGCTACTGTAACACAAAGAATGCCTGCCTCACCGCAGAACCTCTGAACTAGCCCAGGCCACAAAACGGAGGAAGAGATTTGTTAAGGTGACCCATAGCTGAGGCCACAATGCAATGAGGGCTGGGTTGGTGGGGGTGTTCGTAGAACAGTTTGCTCTCACGCCGGCTGCACTTTACTCTGCATCAGTAGTTACTGAGCTCGTTGGGCTGAGAACCTAAAACATGCAGCTTCATTAGAAGTCTTATTTAAATCTCTCAGCTCTGCTGTGTGAAATGTTGAAGCTCTTTGCATCTCTGCCCCCTTGAGGGCAAGGAGGGAGGGGGAGAATAGCAGATGCATAAATACCTAATTAAGAAGAGCCGTTAGTCAGGATTTCTGCAGACAATGCTGTAACTTCCACCTCTCGTTAGGGGCAGAGACTCATTATTTCATACGAAGGCATAGTTCCATTGGCTGCCAAAGGCAAAGCCCCAGAGACGTGGCCTATTGTCTCGAGGAGCAATGGTTCTCAACCAGGGGAACATGTACCCCTCGGGGTATGCAGAGGTCTTCCAGGGGACACATCAACTCAACTAGATTCTTGCCTAGTTATACAACAGGCTGCATAAAAAGCATTAGCGAAGTCAGTCCAAACTACAGTTTCACACAGACAGTGTCTTGTTTATACTGCTCTGTATCCTATACACTGAAATGTAAGTGCAAGATTTATATTCCAACTGATTTCATAATTGTATGAGAAAACGAGCAATTTTTCAGTACTAGTGTGGCCGTGACACCTTTGTATTTTTATGTCTGAGTTTGTAAGCAAGTAGTTTTTAAGTGAGGTGAAACTTGGGGGTACACCAGACAAATCAGACTCCTGGAAAGGGGTTCAGTAGTCTGGAAAGGCTGAGAAATCAATGCCCAGGAGCACTGCCCGTGTGGGCATCGATCCCGCAAAGGGATCCAACCGTCCACCTGGATAGAGTCAACAGGACTCCCCAGAGACATGAGGGTCTGCCCAGGCAGGTGAGGGACACAGGATTTACTTTAGGGCCTGGGACGGGAGACTGCCCCAAGGACAACCCAAGCTACTCGGCAAGTTGTGATGAGGATTCACTAGGCACCATGCCGCCCTCTGACCCTGCAAACACCTATTACTGGGGGTTAGCGCTTACTGTGGTCACGAATCCCTCACTGGGCTCTGGGGCAGGCTCCGGGGAACTAGAGAACAAATGCCAAGCACGGGCTGCTGCGGTCAGAGGAGCTGTGCACCTGGATGGGTCTTTCAGACGAACTGAAACACAGGTAGGATGACCAGACAGCAAGGGTGAAAAATCGGGACGGGGGTGGGGTGTAATAGGCACCTACATAAAACAAAGTCCCAAATATTGGGACTGTCCCTATAAAATTGGGACATCTGGTCACCCTAAACACAGGCCTGACCATCTGTGGCTAGTTAAGATCCTGGGTCATTTTCATAATAGGACAATTTACCCAGGTATCCTGACCAAATTACAGTTGGAGCAACAACTTCCTTCCTCTTTATATTCTCCCTCCAGTTTTGATAGGAGACTATGTATTTCATTTCATCCTCAGGTCTGGTTCTGAATTTTTGCCAGAGGCTTCTATTTTATATACCAGGCAGAAGCAAAATCCCTGCACTTGGGCAGGCTCAAAATCCACAGGGAAATGTTTCAGCGTGGGCCCATCTGTATTCAAGGCAGAGCAAAGGTCTCTCCCACTACGGCACTGAGGGGCAGATGAAAACATGCACGTCCATATGTTCTAATCTAGCTTGATGACCTTCACTGCCACTGTATCCTACCCCCAGTGACTTCAGTGGGGTTTGGGTCAGGCCCCAACTCCACTGCTCGGTCTGTTCAAGAGATCTTTGGTGCAAAGACAATGTCATCCTCACGTTACCTGGTGCCAAGAGCGCCAACAATCATCCCATTTCCTATCAAGCAGTCCTCTTCCTGCCAACTTCAGCTCTTTCTCCAGATTTTTTGCAAAATATCTGGCCTCCCTTCAAACTTTTATTTCAAGAACACACTCTTCTCTCCACCCCCGGCACAAGTCTGGGAAAGCTCTAAAACGTCCTCAATTGCAAAGCTTGGAGGAGCTCAAGTTCGCATGCCGCTGACTGTGTCTACTAAAACAGAATATCAGCCCATGATTCCTCAGCCCTGTATCTCCTCTGACATATGGCAAAGGGAAACTGACTATAACAAGGGTCTCTAAAGTGACTGGAGACAGCTGGGCTTCAGCGTTCACAGCCTTAGGGGGTCTCCTTGCCCCTTGTACGAGGCATGTAAGTGTAGGCAGGACCATCTGCTTTCATTAGTGGGAGAATAGCTCCCCTCTCCTCCCCCTCAGTGTCCGTTTCACTTCTGTGGCCTGATATCTAGGAGAAAATAGTCAAAACTAAGTTTTGATCTTTCCACCTAACCCCCAATCTGTCCCCCCAGTGACTGTACCATTAGCATCTGCCTGAGTGACAGGAAGGCCCAAGGAGCCGCTTTCAGCTCCTCTTCTATCCTTGATTTTAACATCCCTGCTGGATCCAAGCCCCATCCCTCCTCCCTCCCAATTCTAAATTGGAAGAGAGGAGGGTCCAAGAGCACAGGGGAGAGGACCCCTAGGACAGGATTGTGCGGTTACTTGGAAAGGCACATGTACAACTGAAATCACTCCCCTGAATTAGGGGTTTCATTTTTGTTATTTCAAATTCTGTAACTCGCTCCCCCGAGGCAAAACGACGGCTGGGAGATTTTAAAAGGAATTTGAACGGGAGGTGGGGGTTTGGCTAACAGGATCAGAGAGGGCATGCCAAGCTCATGGAGAGGACAAAAGTAGGTACTGGGGCCGGCTGGAATATGAACAGAAACAAGGCCACAGACATACAAAAGGTTGGGGCCAAGTGATGCAGGATCTTGCAATTGCCACCAAGAAGTGGACTCACACAAGACCCTATTTTCAAGAGCTCCGCACCCACAGCCAGGGACAGTTTTCAAAGTTCTCAGCAGCTCCCACTCGGGCACAAATGGCCGGATTGCCAAGATGTTCCTGTACCCAACACGCACCCCGTCCGCCGAGCTTTTCGGAAAACACAGGCTGCGCTGGGGAAGGTCAATGCACCGTAGAGCAGAATCGCCTCCTCCCGCCCTGGCCTCATGAATCCAGACCCAGAATATTTCTCCCAGCAAAACGGGCACAAGGTTCAGTCCCCACCGCCAAGAGCAGAGGAGCACGTGAGCTTGTATTCTGACAGGAGAAGAGAAAGGTCCTGCTGTCATTTCTTTTCACAAATTAGAATCAGCAGGAAGCAGCTTGTTTGGATTATTTAGATTCTGCATCCGCCGCCTCAAGTACACGCTAAGAGACACTGGCTCTTCGCAACGGATCGCCGAACAATCCCAGGTCTCCTATGCAACCCTGTACGGCACAAGGCTGCACGACTCGACCGGACAAATGCAATAGCAACTGCCCTGCAATGCAGCGTCTGGAAGTGCACATACAACAGACAAGCAGTTAGGTCCATTGACAAAGCATTATCTCTTGGCACCGAGATACTACAGCCAGAGAGAGACCTAGGTATGACCCCACTAAGAGCCAATCAGAAATTGGATTCATCACAAACCAGTCCCTCAGCCAATTGTTCTCAGATGTCGCCAAGCTTTCCGAAAAACCCCGGATAACGGCCAACCCACCGTGTGCACACTGCTGGCCTCCTGGCTGGTTCTGAATCGGCAGCTACCTGCGGGCCAGTTCTTTTCAAATTCCCAACTTCAGTGGCCAGGCTGTGAAAGCACTGCAGGCTTGGGTGTGTGTAAGTGTGTACACGCCCTCCCTCCCACAGCTGCCACTGGCTTTTCCACAGCCAAAATCCCCAGCAAGGTCCCAATCCTACAAACCCCGGAGCAAAGGGATAACTTTGCCCATGTAAGCAGTCCCCTTGGCATCAAGGGGAAGGACCCCCGACTCGTGTTGAAGGGTTTGCGGGACCAGGGATCAAGGGAGGCATTTCTTGCAACAGAGCAGCTCAGGGGAACGTGGGTTGGTTGGTTTACATTCAGTTAAAACTTAGGCTTTGTCGAGAGGAACGGTCAGTGCCTGGCAACCCGGGATGTAAATCGACAGTGCGCTTGAGCACTAACTAGCTCTCGGGACCCCGCTAACACCCATTACAAGTCCCTAGCTCACTTGGAGTCGCTCGGTTTTGAAATGGGAATCGGGCAACGCACACCAGGGAACTGCTAATGCAGGGACCACACTGCCAGTTTGTGCGCAACACGCCAGGGCATCGGGGCTTTGCACCCCAGCTTGCTGTGCACTCAGACCACATCTACATTTGAGCTGGGCGGTGGGATTCCCCGTTCACTTAGATGGACCCGGGCTAGTGCTGCTTGAGTTAACATGCTAAAAATATGAGCAGAGCCATGCGGCAGCTAGGGTTAGCGACCAGAGCACGTACCAAGGGGTCGGAGTGGGTACACGCAGTGACTCAACCGCTGCCCATGCTGCCCCAGCTACGCTGCCATTTTTAGCACCCTGGCTCAAGTGGAATTAGTACATCTGCACGAGCTGGGAACCACATGTCCCAGCTCAAGGGGGAGGACACAGTCTAACTGTTCATATAGAAGAGTGCTAAAACATATGGATTAAGAATTTCAGAAATGCCTCGTGAATTTGGTGCAGCTTAAAGGGGCTTGATTTTCAGAGGGTGGGTGCTAAAATATTCTGAAAATGGGGGTCCCTTTAAAGGGTCAAGTTGGGCACCCAAAAATCACTGGCCACTTTGGAAAAATCTTGGCCAGGCGTCACACAAATCGCTAGTAGAATACTGCAAGATCTGGAGGAATATAGAGGGGTGTGGGGAGTCTAGAAACAGACAGAAGACTATTTGAATAATTGTACTTCATAGCACATTGGAAGATATATATATATATAAAAGCATCACATCTTCTAAATGCAACTTCCATGCTTCAAAACATCTTTATAACCTCTTTCAAACGTCTGATCAGATACACCAACTGAAAAACAAAGTTGTTTGCAAACCATCTGAGGTTAGGAATTGAGGTTTGGGAGTTTGCCTGCATCTATTTTAATTTTCAAAGGGTGTACAATGCATGTTAAACTGATTAAGAAGCAGTCTCACCAAAGCGAGAGCCAGAATGTACTTTAAAGTCATGTTGCAAAACAAACAAAGTTGATTTGTGATTTAGCTCACCAAAGGAGGAGGTCGCACTTTACCCTCAAATACGGCTGACAAGTAGCATCATGGCTCGGATTCAAATGCTAAATGCAAAATACACCGACACACTCATCCCCAGGGGTTCCCACAGATTGCCCGAGAGGACAGGTTCATGTGAGTGGCGTATACATAAGAGGATCCATTTTCTTAGCAGCACAGCTGACAATTCCTTCCTATAAGTCCTGTAGATAAACACACACGCACAAAGGTCCTAGATCAAAGCCCACTGAAGTCAGCCGCAAGACTCCCACTGATTTCAATGGACTTTGGATCAGGCCCCAACCCATCTTTCATCTTCTGTCATTGCCCTATGAGCTGCTAACGTATTCATGACAGATGAACGGCTACACCAGCCCACGCTGGCTGCCTCCTGTTTACTCCCTGTGCACGCTGATCCCATAAGACTACGCGCCACAGACGGGATGAGGGAACTTAAAGCTCCAGTTACGAAAGCCTGAAATACCAGCAGCTTGGCCTCCTGGGTTATCGCCAGGACAGAATCACTGCTAGGACAAGAATCCGTTCTCTGGTGCTTGAACTGTTTGGCAGATTGTCCATGAACTTGTGCTGCTATGGATGTAGAAGTCATGTCCCCCCCCGGAGTCGCTCCCAGTCCTGCAAACAGGCTGCAGTGAAATACATTTTTGCAACAATAAATATACAGGTATTTCACCCAACAGCTCCATATGGCAGGGACTGGCAGAGGGGAACAGTAACCAGACTACACACCCCTGCTCATCAGTCCCAACCCCCTTCACCCCCCGCCAATCAACAGCTCAGCTCCTGTCACTGTGGGAGAGGAGGTAGGTCTGTCTGCCCCACTTCCATTCCCAACCTCTGGGGAATGGGAATCTTCTGAGCCCTCCTAAAGGCCCGATTCTCTTCTCACGTCCATGCTCTTCACGCCTCCTGTCCTGCATCAATGCAAAACTGGTGAGAGAGCAGAATCCGGCCTTACGATCTTGCCTACACCCGCACTTTTTCACATGCTGCTCTGCCAATCCAGTTCAGTCCTGATCTGCAGAGAAATCTATTCCCCCACCCACCTGGTACCTTGTGGTTCTGGAGGAGGAGGGGGAAATCTTTCTACTCCGAGTTTGCTGGCTGGCTCTGGGTTGAGGCCAGTAGCAGAACGGTCTCTTGTGATAAAATCCAGCCAGACTCCTGGCCTCTGCTCTTCACCCGTCATTTCGTTCAGTGGCCACACATTTTGTCAGGAAGATGGGCTTACGCTTAAGACACTAGCCTGGGACTCAGGAGATCAGAGTTCGACTCCACCCCTGCCACGGACTGCCTGTGACGCTGGCTGGGCAAGTCACTCCACCCCCCTGCCCCCCAATTATAAAATGGGGATAATGGTCCCATCGTCAGCTGTGCTCATTTGAGCTGGAAGCTCTTCAGGGCAGGACCTGCCTCTTACTGTGCAGATGAAAGACGGGCACGTAATTTAATATTAACAATCTTTATACTGCGCTAGTGTCTAAAGGCCAAGCAGGTTGGGCCCCACTGAGCAGGGGTCTTACAAATCCAGAGTAAGCGACAGGCCCAAATCACTTACAGTCTCAAAAAACCCCCGTAAGATGGAACAAGTGGATGAGACAAACAAGCAGGCCAAGGCAGGGATGGAGGCGGTGGGACGACAAACATAACAGGAGGCATGCAACTGTTTGCCAATCAGGAGCGGCGATTGTGACTCGCGGGTATAAATGAGCACAGTTCCAAAGCTAGGGGAAACAAGCAACAGCTGAAGGGTTGCAAAGCCTCTTTTTAAAGATATCGCCTATGGAAACCAGTCCAGCATGCGACGCCAAGATCAAAGCTCCTGCCTATGACAAATATAATGATATAGATGTTATTTAAAAAAAAAAAAAAAGACGAAACTCAGAACTTTCTAAATGTCACTCGTCTTTTAACTTCAAAGTGTCAATAGCATTAACTTCAAAGTGTCAATAGCAGTTGCACCTGCCTCTGGAGAAAGATAGGAGGGGAATACTAAGCTACTTCACGTATGCCGAATGCTCCAGGTTTTAAAACATTCTGCCAGGATGTGGAATGTCCCCCCCCCCCACACACACACACAGAAAAGAACTACAGTGGAAGAGCCCAGTTATCACAACCGACTCAATGGGAGAGTCAAGGCGTTTGCTGTAGGTAGGCTTTGCAGAGTACTTTAAAAAAATAATAATACTTTCAGCAGGTAATGTTGATGCTTATTTTTAAGCATTTGTTTTCTATTTTCATTTATTTAAATTTTCACATTTGCACAACATGATGGGCTTCTTTAAGCATTTTTTACTTTTATCCATTTCAATTCTTTGTTGTAAGAAATTGGGTGGTGGAAAAAGAAGACAATTTAATGACAGCAGACACAGATTCAAAAAGGTAAAGCTTTATAACTATTAAAAACAAAAAACTGTCAGCATCATGTCAAAATCTATAAGCTAAATGGCCTTAAATCAAATGCTAACAAGTTTACGAGCAGCATTTTTCTTACTTTGCCTGTCTGTAAATTTCAATCATCAGGGATGGGAATACATTTTCATCAGTGCATGCCTGCACGGTGAAATTGACGTTCACTGACATTTACCAATAAAAATCTAACCCTTCCAAGCCTAGCTATAGGCAGACACGTGATTTAAACAGCAAAGGAAACAAAGGCAGCTCAAATCCATTGTGTGGGAAGCCAAGTACTGGAGTAGTTCATGCTGAAAAACATCCATATTCCAAAAGAGAAAGCTGTAACGAGGCTAGGTCTGAAATGCATGGATGCAAATTATATATTCAGTTCAAGTGACTGGGATATTAAAAGGTTCTAAACTGTGAACAATTAATTTACAGTAAGATTAACATAAGCCTCCTCCAATAATTAGCGGCAAGGAGAGGCAGATAAGCATTGCAATTTTATGGGTTTAGTGCGAAAAAAGTAATTTGCAATTGGCAATGCAGGTCAGGCACAGATGTTTCAACTGATAGTTCAGCACAGTCAACCACAGCGCTTGTCAACGTCATCTTCTGCAAAAGGGTGTTGTAAACAATCAGTAAGAGGAGGGCTACAAACAGAATCCTAGCTAGTGGGGTACGCACAGAAACTTAGAGACAAGTTTACGGATGCTGGGTGGTTCTCAGTCTTTTGAGGCAGATATCAGTTTACATTGCCTGCACCAACCAGTGCCCACTGCCTTCTGTTCAGTTGCTCATACTTACCCTTCCGTGGAAACTGTTTGCTTGACAATGAATTACCACATGCACAGCTGAATGGCAGCTGGACAAGGGGCCAAGAACAGACTCAACACTAATAATGTGGAGAATGGGAGACTAAGGCACTTGTTGCAAGAGGCTTGGCAATACCACTGGTTTGGAATACCTGACGTAGGGCATCCATTTGCTTGTGCTTTTTGATCTTTGCAATACTAATGTGCTCTCTAACCTTACAGATTTGGTTTCTGTGACTCCGCAACCAAACTGACCCTGGACTGGCACTCAGGACAATAAAGACTTCTGCTCCATCACCTGATGAATCTCATTTCATCTAGGGAGGAACAGACAAACAAAGCCGATGTTTTTCCTGGAAAAGCGAAACAAGCGACCAAGAAAGGAGCATTGTCTGGCTTGGAGGAGCTAAGCCATGGACACAAATGTCCTGTTCCCTGATTTCATAACCATTAGCCCAGATCACGGCATTACAAGTATCAGGAACACCAAGAGCGACAGAAAGGTGGTGAATACCTCATCATAGTAACATTTAGCACTTATTAGCTGGCCTTGATAAGGGGCTGACAAACAATAAAACAATTTACAAAGACTAGCCCAAGCTAGCCAACTGCAAGACGCGCAGAAGCAGCATATGTACAGCTCTTCGGCGGGGCTCTACCTTATCAGCACATGGAACGGAAGAACAGTTTGGAATAGTCAGGGCTGGTCTACAGTTAGAAATTGACCAAAACAGCTATTCTGAAGTAGTTATAAATCCCCACGCGGACATTCTTATGCCAGAATCAGAGTGCCTTTTCCCAATGTAATTTAATCCACTGGATTCTGGGATAAATACTCTGGAATCACTGTTTTGGAAAATGTTCAAGTATACACTATCCCTCAGGGATGAGCATCCCCCTAAAAGGTTCAGCGTGTGAGTTCAGAGGAGTCATGCATAGCCCAGATCCGGTAAGGCTGGTTAGATCCTTACAGGCCCAGACGGAAATAAGGATCTTCCCAGGGAGTTTCAGTCGCTTAGGAAGGTTGAAATCAATGCAGGAAACTCTCTCAGAAAAGACAACACAACATTTCTCTGAGCTGCAAATGCTGCTCTTCACAAGAGGTTCCTTTTCTAAGGAGTTTGATTCTTAAGGGTTGGTTTTGTGACTTCTTCCTTAAAAACCCATCTTTCTACATGACCTTGTAGGAGACCTTTCAGCCATTTACATATTCAAAGAGCTGTATAAACACATGAACTAATTAATACTAATTAATCCCCATGTTGAGAAATACTATGCCATCAAGTAATTAGAAACTTCGTAATTTCATAACATGCTTGCGCAAAGCAGGGGGCAAAGTTAAGGTCACATGTGCAATCTTAAATTCTGCACTTCCTACTGGAATGTGCAGCCTTAAAGCTCCTTTAATGTAATTTTGTTTGAAATACCCCCATGTAGAAGCACAGAACAAAGGGCGATGGCCCTGATCCTGCACTAAGTTCCTTGCATTGCAAGTGTCTCTGCTTGGAGCTCTGCAGGATTGGAATCTTGCTGTAAAAAGCAGGGCTGCTACGTCCGCTCACCACCACCTGGGGATAATACCTCAGCATCTCCCTTTAAGGAGAAACCACATTCTGCACTGCTCAAAAGGTCCTACTGCGTTTTTGCTCTAGAGCTAAAAACTGCAGCCATTGCAAACTATCTGTGTCAGGAAAGCGAAGACCCCTATAATTCACAGACCCAGAGGCCTGCACTTCTCGGAACGGATGGCTACATGAAATAGTACAACCAGGTTAACACTAATATTCCTGACCTTGTCAGTAAAGGGAGACCAAGTGCAATTAGGGGGCCACTCCAGACTTCCTCCTGTCAGGTATGATGAAGGGGTTTCCCAGTCCCCACCCAGTCATGACTCATGAATTTTATGAAATGGAGGCCGCCCACCAGGTGTTGATCCCTTTCCTCACCCATCACACACAATCCCTGCTCCCACAGAAGTCAACAGCCCAGGACAAGGCTCACTGGACTTATAGGAGGCATTGAGCTGGATTCTGCACCACTTAAATCAATGGGAGTTTTCCCATTGACTTCACTTGGAGTGGAGAACACTCAGCACCTCCCAGGATTGGGCCCTCCGTATTTAACGGCAACCTCTGAATGCCGCTGTTGTAACAAAGTTAATGAACACGCTTCCTCTGTCAGCGGAGAAACCGAACACACGGCTGGCGCTGACATTTTTGATGAGCCCAATTAAAACGTAAAGCTTCTGAGGTTTGTTTCTCTCTTTTCAAGTACATCTTGACATCTGAATCATTGGAGACATGGGCTCTGGTAGGTTTTTTTAGTCTCTTTTTAGAGAGTTTCATTTCAATGAGCCACAGCGTTTCTCCTTTATGTTCCCATGCTGCTACTAACCACCCCATTAGAAGGTTAAAAAAAAAAATCAAACGTTATACGCACAAAAAATTCACTCGTCCTTCAAGCAGTCCTTCTGGTTGCGAGGCTCCCGTTTAAGAAAGGGGAAAGATGACCTTATGATTAGGAACTGGGCTGGGATACAGGAGAGCTGGCTTCAAATCACAGAGGCACCTGGTGTCAAACCAGGCAAGTCCCTTCCCTCCTATGCCGCAGTTTCCTACTTGTAAAATGGGGATTGGATTCCTTTGTCTTGTACCTATTTAGATTGCAAGCTTTGGGGGTAGAGGAGTCTCTTACTACGTATCCATACAGCACCTCCAGTGGGGCTCTGATCTTGGCCAAGGGCTCTAGGAGCAACCATAAAGTAAGTAGCAGCCGCTTTCCTTTCATGTAGGAACAGATGGGAAAAACTGGAATAAGGGAGAAACCCCTGGATTATCTATTCTTGAAGGTCTGGAAAGTGGCCAGCACCCTCTACTTAAACTAAATCATAATTAATAATAAAACTGAGGCTCTTAAAAAGATATATTTCAGAGACTTTGGGATTCCACTGGGACTTTAAAAAAAACATATGTAAAAATATGTAACATCATTCATCTCTCACTGTTCATGTGTAGATCCCAATGCACTTTGCAAAAGAAACCAAATATCATGATCCCCATTTTACAGATGGGAAACACAGAGGCACACAGCCAGGAAGCAACCTGCCCATTGTCTCAAAGCAGGTCACTGACAGAGCTGGGAACTCAGGAGACCTGAGTTCAAGACTCATTCCCTTATCCACCGCCTAAACAAATGGGTTTTTGTAACAGCGACAAACAGCAGCAGCGCTAGAAAGGGGGGTGGGGGAACAATCCAAGTCCCTTTAATCCTTAGTATGGAGAAATGGATTTTCCAAAGCCCTAAATATAACTACCTTTGCAATAACATTAAGTCTGCACAGGAGGGCTCGCACAGTGCAGTCACCCAACTAGCTGACTTAGACTGAATCCAAAATTCGTCCCATTGCCAGAGCAAAACTAGGGATCTCCCACCAGTCATACACTAAATCGCACTCATAACTGCTTCCGAAACAGCAAGTGAATTTAGGTAAGATAAAAATAAACCCCATGGAGATAGCAAATGGGTTGGAAAGGATAAGGGCCCGGCCCAGCGGTGCAGAAGGCTGCTTGAATATCGGCCTGTTTGCATAAATGCTTTTCAGTTCAGCAGTTTAAATTGGGGGAAAATGGTGCCGAGCGGCAGGCATGGCCTTCGGGTCACTCCTCCAGCCTGGCAGTGTCTATTCACACAAAAGAGATCAGGACCCAATCAGAGAGAAGAGCACCGCCATCAGGCACTCAGATACCACAACAATGGATCCAGCCATGGAACAGAGCTCCTATGGTACCTAGATGTCTCTTGTCTGTCTCTAGACTGGTTCTACTGCCCTTGGACGGTCTGACTGGATCATCGGTATTTGTTCAATGTTGGTTTTATTCTCCAGTGCAAAAAAAACATGCTTGAAAATGGGAACAGTTTAGTGTCTAGTTTTTGACTGGAACACTCAGTCGAAAAGGGACCCTGATGGCTCCAGCCAGCACAGCCGACCGGGCCGTTAAAAGTCCGGGGAGCGGTGCTGTGGAGCTAAGGCAGGCTAGTCCCTACCTGTCCTGGCACTGCGCTGTGCCCCGAAAGCGGCCAGCAGGTCCAGCTCCTAGACTGGGGGGGTGGGGGGGGAAACCAAGTGGCTCTGCACGCTGCCCCCGCCCCAAGCACTGGCTTCCCACTCTGATTGGCCAGGAACTGTGGCGAGAGCAACAGGCGCAGAGCTGCCTACTGCACCTCTGCCTAGGAGCTGGACCTGCTGGCTGCTTACAGGGTGCAGCACAGAGCCAGGGCAGACAGGAAGCCTGCCTTAGCCCCCTCGCTGTGCCACTGACCGGGAGCCACTGGAGGTAAGCCTGAGCCCCGACCCCCCCAAACCTGGAGCCCTCTCCTGCACCCCAAACCCCCCATCCCAGAGCCTGCACCCCCAAATAGAGCCCTCACCCCCCCCGCACCCCAACCCCCTGCCCAGAGCCCCCTCACACACCCTGACCCCCTCTCCCCACCAACCTGCAGCCCACCCCACATCCGGAACTCCTCATCCCCAGCACCACCCCAGAGCCCACACCCTCAGACAGAGCCCTCACCCCCTCCTGCAACCCAACCCCCTACCCCCCAAATCCCTGCCTCAGCCCAGAGCTCCCTCCTGCACCCTGAACCCCGCATTTCTGGCCCCACCCCAGAGCCTGCACCCTCAGTTAGAGCCCTCACCCCCTCCCGCACCCCAACCCCCTGCCCCAGGCCAGTGAAAGTGAGTGAGGGTGGGGGACAGCAAGCCACCAAGGGAGGGGGAATGTAGTGAGCAGAGCCTTGGAGAAGGGGTGGGGCTAGGGTGTTCAGTTTTGTGCAATTAGGAAATTGGCAACCCTAGTTACTTGGTCCATGTAGCAAAAACGGAGATTTCTCCCTCGGTTATGAAGGCAGATATTTAAATGGTCCCTTCTTGCTTGATTACTCCCTTGATTCCTTGGTAGCATCAAGGATTTGTATCAGCACACTTCTGGGAATAGTAGTTGAGCTTTTCAAAGCCATCTAAGGGCTTTAGCTACCTAAATCCTTTAGTCGGCTTTGAAAAATCCCAGTGTCTATTAGTCATCTACTGCTGCAGGGCCACAAGGACGGCACACAAAGCAAGCTGCGTAGGACCTATATAAATAGCTTTTTAAATAAAGATTTCTCGGTGACAAAGTGCTGGGTTGGATTTTTCTTTTATATGACTATTTAAAGCCTGGGGAACGTTCCCATTTTGGGCCATAGCCATTTTAACGTTAAAGATCCCGATTCAGCAAAACATTTGAGCATCCGCTTAATGCTAAACACAAGTTTGAGTGCTTTGCTGAACACAGGGGAACTTAACCCTAAGCCTGTGCTTTGCCGAAGTGGGGCTAGAGAATGGTTGTGACTATGCTGTTTAAAATGTGTGTCCCTTTAAAACAGGAGAGAAAGAGAATACTGTAGAGTACAGCTGAGAGAAATCAGTCTGCAGGCCCAATCCTGCTCTCTCTAAAGAGGACGGTAAAACTCATCAGCTGCACACAGAGCAGTCTCAGGCCCAGTATGAACGCATATAGTTGGTTTCTCACAGCCAGACATGATGTTGTGTGTCTGAGTCAGCAGATACAGATGTCAAACTCCCCCTCCTACACCCCCAAATGGACAGACGTTTAAAAACACATTGCACGTTCCTTCTACAGCGTACAGCCCATGTGCATTCTACTGCAGGCTAGAACACGTCACCCAGGTTTCCTTTGACTTTGACAGCCAAAACGCGGGTAGTCACGTCTTCCAGCAGACAGGCCCAGCGACTTTCCGAGCAGCCCAGCGAGGTTCGTAGAATGCAGAGACAGGTTTCCTCACCAGTGTTTCTGTGAGACGATTGAGGTACTGAAATATTTTAGCCCCCCCACCCCACCCCCGTGCTCTCTTTGGGGTGGGAGAAGTATATCTATGGGCCGGATCCTCAGTTGGTATAAAAGTCAACATAGCTCAGTTGAAAGCAACGGAGCTCAGCTGAGGATCTTGACCCATACACGAGAGGGTTACAAAGCCAACCCCTACAGAGCTAACCGCACTGAACAGCGCATGGCAGACAGCTGACAATGGCTGGCGCATATGCACCCTTACAGTTATTGCTGGGTCCAGATGAACCTATCTGCTTGGATTTTCCCCACTAAAATAACCCGAGAACAATTTTTTTTTTAAATATTTATTGGCTGCTGGCAATCCTGTAGACACTGGCTACCTACCAGTCCCTTGACTACTAGCCCCACAGACTGTAGTAACAAATTTCACTGAGCTTACTCTCTCAGTGGTGAATGCTATACTTGTTGATTCCTATCGGACATACCTGTCAAAGCCAAGGCCCTAACACAATGTTCATGCCCTGCATTTAGGTGCTCGGAACAGTATGTAGGGGCAATTGGACATCACTCAAGTCCAACTTAAGCCCTGTTTTGGAGACTTGAGTCATGCAGACCTTGTGTTGGCCCTGTGTGCAAGGACGAATGGTATCCCTACTTCCAGATTTCAGTATCCAAGTGCAGGCTTTGGACATCCCAGCAAGGGGCGTACGTTTGAAAACCGTGCTCCTCATTATGCAATCAAGTATTAAAATTGCAGCTCTTACGCAATCATTAGTATTCTCATCTTCTGCTGGGTAGCAATAGGAGGGCATCTGATGTCTCACTCAGACTGAATAATCAGAGGATAGTAAACTGACATGAGCTTGCTAGATCCTTTTTGCCGTAAAAAAAAAAAAGCCCAAAGCTGAAGGCTCATAAGAGCCCCTCTCCGGCGGCTAACAGCACGTTCCTCTGTGAATCAGCCACCCCTGAGACTTATAAACTTGTAGCCAAGCGCAGCAACATCCTCATAAAATGGCCTAACAAACACAACGCAATTCTGGCATCTACACCTCCAAGCTAATCCCCAGCTGGGCAGGAAGGTATCTTGCACGGTAAGCCTCGGGGAAGATTGCTCAAGTCACAGGTTCTGTATCATTGCCAAGCCGACCACAATCCGACTGCAGAGCTGGGTACTGGGCCGAGCAAACCAGCTATGCAATGAGGGTCTTTTTCAGCGCAGCCCTGAGAGCAAGTCACCTGTGTGCAGGATGGAAGGCATCGAGAGGGCCGCACATAGATACAACATGCAGCAGATTGTAATTAAGAACTACAATTAGCCAGCTGCAAAAGGGCCTTTGTAGCACATTGATTAAGAGAAACGCAGAAAAGGAGAAAGAATGTAAGGGGTGCGGACTGAGGGATAGGGACTCAGAAGATCTGGGGTCTATTTCCACCTCTGACACTGATCTGCTCTATATCTCTGGGAAAGCCACTTCACCCTCTGTCTCTTTCCCTTCCTACCCTTTGCCCGTCTCATCTATTAAGACTGTAAGCTATTTCGGGCAGGGACCATCTCTTACTCTGTGTATGTAGGTGTATGCATTGTGCTTAGTACAATGGGGCCCAAATCTTGTCTGATGCCACCAGGCACGACCATAGTACAAATAAATAATACATTTGAAAGAAAAATGATCTTCTAGATCAATGGATATCAAAGCAGGCTTAAAACTGACCCTTCTAAAAATCAGACAGACAGACTTACTCAGCAGAACTCTTGCCTATTGTTAGTAATGTACCATGGACAAAAGGATGCACTCAATTCTTTTGTTATACCACCACATTTATCCCTCTCCTATGAATTATATGAGATTTCCTCCAGAGCTCTACATGCAAATTCACCCTGATGCTTTCTTTAGAGGGTGGGACAAAGTCTTAAAAAATTCCTTGAACATTTTTGAAGTTCTAGTGCAGTTTAATTTCCTTCCCCCCTCCCCCCCAGACTTGTGGACCTCAAAACATTCAAAAATAAATGGGGTGGGGGGGGGTGGAGAGAACGGATCTGCAGATCACAGGGCTTTGAGGCAAAGGTACAATACTGAAATCCTTGCAAATTAGAAAAACACCCCCTAAAATGCAGAAACATCAATCCGCGGCAACTGAAAACATAATCAGTATGCATTTGTGCAGTTTGCAGTCTCAGGCAAAAGAGAGACCCTCATCAATTTCATTAAGTCTTGCCACTGACAACCTGGATGCTTCTGGGAAGAAGAACTACAGGCAAAGCTTAGAGTAGAAGGGTAACATTTTCAATAATGGGTATTTAGATGCATCATAAGCAGCCGGATTTTTACAGTGCAGAAAGCTATTGGAGACCCTCGGTGCCTGAACTTTTGAAAATCAGGCCACGAATCTACACGCCCAACTCCAGCCCCTGGTTTTTGAAAATCGTGGCCTAACTAAAGAAACATGCCCACGCAATTCTACTTACTTAGTCTGGGCCCAATTCTACAAAGATAATGCACATAGGTAACAATATTCAAGCAAGTAGTCCCACTGGTATCCGTGGGACCACTCATACTAGTAAAGCTAGTCACACGTGAATATGCATGATCGCACCCTTGCAAAGGCATAAATTCTTTAAAGGCAGAGTTTGAGTCAATCCCTCAAACTAGAGAGTATTGGGGAGTGGGGGGAAGAGGCAAACTCCTGCACTGTCACATACTCTGATTTTGTTTGTAGGCACGAGGCCAGGACTTTCCAGCTGTACTCACATGCCAGCTAAAGCTAGATCCCAGCCACCGCGCAGCACACGTACACAGACCAACCTACCCAGGACACCACTCTTCCATTGAAGCACGGTAGCTTTGCATTGTCATCCGAGATCTCCTCCTTCACCACCCTGAAAAATAAAACCATCAAGAGCTTGTATCAACATCAGATCCAGGTGGGCAGCGTTTAACAGGTTCTAATCCATGACATCAAGACAGTTCTTTGCTCTGATCATCCCAACGTAGCACAGAGACCATAAACTATAAGTAATGCTCCAATCCTTTAGAGGGCATAATTGTACTCCTTTGCTTTTTGTTCTGTTCATCTCCTAAACTATCTAGTCCTATAGAGGGAATGCTGCTGGTTCGGATGCATTTCCTGTTCTATTACTCTGCTGCATGCCATACATTTCATCCAGAAGAGGGTTATTCATCTTCTGGACAAAAAATGCTGGCCAGGTCAATGAATGGCTCTGGTGGGCAAGCTGTCAACTCCCCTCTGGCTGTGGAGTCCAGGATGTTCAGAGGTGAAGTCTCAGTAAAGGTTTATTTCAGCTGGGGACTTTTGAACTTAATGATTGTTGTATCTGGGAGAAAGGCCACCATGAGCATCAAGATGTGACGGCCACTGGCTATAAATGCATCTCAGTAGGTTGCAAAGGGCTAGACACACATTTTAGTTGTAGTTGGGTTTTTAAGAATCAGAAGCACCAAGCAGGATCCAGTAGAAAGAGCGAGATTCAAAGCCTACTGAAGTCTTTTCACTGACTTCAAAGTGCTTTGGATCAAGCTCACAGAGAGAACACCAGACTCATTTCACATAGGCCACAGTGCATCTCCTTCCAGTTACTACTGACACTGAGGGTGACCAGATGTCCGGATTTTATAGGGACAGGCCCGATATTTGGGGCTTTTTTATTTTTATTTTTTTTAAATATGGGCTCTTATTACCCTCATCCCCCTTCCAATTTTTCACACTTGCTATCTGGTCACCCTACTTACATTATAACCTAGAAGTGAATGCTACTCCAGTATGCACCTCCATACATTGCCTGTGCTACCCCCTTGCTGCACCCTGAAGCTGTTCCTGCAATAAGGTGGCTACTCTGCACACAGCAATTGAAGACAAAGTTATGAACACTGACAATTCGTTTTTTTCACCTTTATTGATCTGCCCAAGTTATATACAAAAAAAGGAATGTGTATGAAAAAAAAGACACAGTAGACAGACAGTGGAGAGAGACAGATCCCAGGTCTCCGGAAGGACTTCAGAGGGGAACTCTGTGCAGGCAGAAGGTGCAGAATCAAGCCCAGAGGTGGTGGGATCCTAATGATTTTCACATCAGTAAGTCTCCAGCACCATGCCGGTCAAGCCCCCTTCTAGTGCAGAGGGAAAGAACAGTAAGGAAGCAGGTGGAGGAAGGGCGTGAGGGGTACAGTTGTTACAGCTAACGATAAAGGAAAGCAATGCACCACATGTTGGGTCACATTTCTCTCCTTTTACAACCCAGCCTTCAAATCCTCTGAAAACAGCAGGTGGAGAGTTATCAGCAGTGACTGTCCATCTGCCAGAGAGAACGCCAATCACTTTCTCAACTCTGAAGTCTCACTCCTGCCTTGCCACTGGGACTTACAGTCCAGTACAGCCTCTAGGCGCGAAGCCAGGTCAGGGCTCCGTTGCGCTAGGTGCTGCTGGCACAGACAGCGCACACTGAACGCTTCACAATTTGGATGGACAAGCCGGAGGAAGTTCTTAAATCCCAGTCTGTGAAATGGGGATAATAGACTAATCTTAAGGGACTCCTCTGAGGTCACACAGGTAAGTCTGAAGCAGAGCTGGGCTTTGATCTCAGACCTTCTGCAGCACCGCAGTCCAGCCCCTTTACTCCAAGGCCATCCCTTCCCTTTAATTCAAGCACCCTTCACTCCACTCTTGGATCATCATTTTTCTCTTGCTGCTAATAAAGTGCTGGCTTTCCCCCTGCTCCTCCACCCCCCAATTTCGGAAGTGTTCAAAAAGCTGCGGCCTGCCCCAAGGGGGATATGGATGAGTGCCAAGGTGCAGCTGTAGCTTGGGAGTTCTTTTCCCTTGCAGAAGTGTGATGCCAAAGCTGGGTGATCTTCGGAAGGAGACAAATGAGGAGTTATTGTTAATCAGCTGGATGGAGCTCCGAAAATGCCAAGGAGCAGAACGGAGCATTGCCCCATCTCTCAGGCTGCTGCCGACAGCAGCCGGAATCACAGAGGCTGTGCAGTGGGAGAGATATTACCCTTCAGCTCCTCATTCTGCTAGCAGCACGGGCTGGCACAAGAACAAAGGCAAGATCCCAGATCTGAAGAGGGTCAAGATTTCATTTATTTTTGGAGGTCCAATTCAAGCATCTCAACTCCCAAAGGAGGAGCGGCACTGCCGTACGCCATGCCAGCTACGCAGATGTCTGCTAGCAAGAGATTAAGTGTGTCAATTTCGTTTTCCGTGGGGCAGCCCCTAGTTTGCTTTCTTAAAGACATACCACCCTCAATTAAAAAACCCACCTCCCCCAAAAGCTTCCTTTTAGAGGAGCAACCCAGTTCGCTTTCACAGAATGTTTATTTCCATGTCGTTTGATTGTTGCTTTATAGCTGTGTAGTAAAACAGCAGCAAACCTTGGACATCTGTTAATCAAAAAGGTGATTTGACTCATCTAGTTGTCTTCCCAGACCCTCCGACATCCGTCCTCCCACCTAGCGATTCACTCCACAGAAGGCACGCTTTGCTAGTGGGAAGGCAGGCTCAAAACAGCTGTTAGGCTCACGCCTGCCTCTTCCGTCTGGGGACCAAATGCCTTGACCCTGCAATCTCTCCCTCCCTCTCCTTCAGCCTGTCTAAGCTCCGGCTGCCCAGCCCCACTTCCTCCCCTGAATGCAGTCAGGATCTCCCCACTTTCTTGCACCTTTATCCCGGCTTTGTCCTACCTCGGCTGACCCTCATCGCCACTTGCAGCCACCTTTGCTCCGCCCCGGTAATGTTCAGTCTCCCCACCCTCTCTGGCTCACTCCCCGCTCCATTTCTGCTCCATGGTCGGCTACCAAGGAAAGGACTATTGTGTCTGAAGAAAGGATTTGAATGAACAGAAGGAGATGGGACAATGTTATACCAGGGCAGAGGATCCCTGGCACCCAAACCCAGGTGGTTTTAATGTACCAGTGGAGAGAGGGGTTGTGCCAGGGCTAAGGGAACTGGAGCAAGGCCCAACGGATTCACCTCATAGAGAGGATGCAGTAGGGCTGCTGTTCCTCCTCCATCCCTCACATGCACCCTTGCAGTACACGACCCAGCTATTTGGACGAGGCTCCTGGTCCCTATTCATCATTGGTTCCCGGCCAATGGGAGCTGCCGGGGCAGCGCTTGGGGCGGGGGCAGTGTGCAGAGCCCCCTAGCTGCCCCTACACATGAGCTGGGAGGGGGAACATGCTGCTGCTTCCGGAAGCTGCGCTGAGTGGGGCAAGACCCTGAACCCGCTCCCTGGGTGGAGCGCTGGAGTGAGGCAAGCCCCAGACCCCACTCCCTGGCGGGAGCTCAAGGGCCAGATTTAAAAACATCTAGAGAGCCAGATGCAGCCCCCGGGCCACAGTTTGCCCACCCCTGCTCTAACCCCATGCAGGGGCATTGATTCACATGCCGACTCAAGAGAAAAATCACCCACCAGGATCAGCACCATTACTGCTCACTCCTGAATTCTCCTTAGGGGTCTCCCCATTCAAGTACTGACCACACACACAGATCCCCGTAACACAGCCTCCATCCACATATGCAGCTCCCATTGATGCAGAAGATGGAGGACACTGGACTGCCATCAAACCCATTCACAGTTAAAAGGGCGGCAACCGTTCCAAACAGTGTCACACTGGAAATGAAAATCAACAACCATGCCAAAAGGCTTCCTGACATCAGAATCCGGATTCTGAACTCTCCTCCCCTGAGGGTAGCAGAGTAAAGGTCACAGTCCTCCCGATTTGCTCCAGCTTCAGAAAGCAGAGTCAGGACCAAAGATTTTTAAACCTGCTCTCAAAACGGTCCTCAGTTATTCACTCAACTCTGTGTAATCTCCAGCTGTTACCACTGGAGTGTTTAACTTTTAAGGAGTTTGCTTGTTTGTTCTAGCGGTCCAACGCCCCAGAAGCACAGGGCAGTGGGAGAAGATTGCTCACAATCTTCGGGCAACCCACTGAATTTATTTATTTATAAAGTAGTAAATACAAACCAGACATTCAAGTGACACTACTAGGAAGAAAACAAACATGCACTCCCAAGATGGGCTCAGTTCCAGGGGTTCCTTTCCAAGGGCTTCGTTCCACATTTTTACCCCTTACATTTTGCATCCGAGGCTTCTCGCCCCTTGAATTCCGAGTTGAAACAAGCCCTCAGATTCAAAGCAAAAAACTCAGCCAGAAATGAGGTTTGGGGTCAAAGTCATGTCAATTCATCACATTCTTCATGCCTTCTGCCCAGAGCCAACAGACTGCCCAGGTTAACTCAGGAAGTATGTGCCCAATCCTCACCGAGGAAGGATGGCCTTGTGGTGAAGGGGACTCAAGAAATCTCTGTTCAATTCCCAACTCTGCCACAGACTGTGAGGCCGCATGCAAGTCATGCTCCTCGCTCTCAGAGTCTGTAAATGGGTAACAACATTCCCTTTACGTGTTTAAGTCGAGCCCTTTGGGGTAGGCACAGGAATGCCAAAGTGCCCGTAATCAATGCACTCTCCCCCTTGGCAGAGAAGAGATTGATCTGGGTTCACAGGCAACGAGGTCTATATCGAGGCTGCTGCACACTGATGGTAGTTCTCCCTAGCTCCCACACTAAATAAAATAGCTTGTACTGCTGAATAGCACTGCACACAGCCTCCCTAAATCCTGGCCTGGATCCACAGTGATGGAAGAGACTGTTGACTACACCGCAGTCAATACCTCTGGAGTCATCCAGATGAATACTGCAGTATCTAAATCAGCTAGTGGTTCCATACTACTGGGAGTAATTAGCAATTGCCTTGAAGCTGTGTGTTCGCAACAAATCCTCAGTGAGCCAGCTTCTAGCTCTACTAAACAGTTACAGATGTCATCTTTCAACAGGGTACATTCAACTAGGTTTTTATGACTGTTGCTTTAGGCTAGAGAGAGTTCTCACTTAAACAAGATAAGATTAAGATTAAGGAAGCATGAGCTCTGAAATCTCATCACCTTTCCCACCACTCTCCAATCCCAGTCTCAAAAACTGCAATCTATCAGAAACCGCTCTCAACCGTGGAGGCAAAGCAGGCAGGGGTCTCTGAAAAGGCCAGCAGAAGAGAAGTTTTAAAGAAGAATGAATTGTTTGGGGGGGGAGGGGAAGGGGGGAGTTAAGCAGGGTGGATAAAAATTGATAATTTTTTTTCAGATTTTTATTTTAATTGAATACTTTAAAAAAATAAGCTTATTTAAAATTATATTTGAAATTATGACAACCTGTATCAAGGCCCAAATTTACTATAACCTATACAAATATTTTAAATTAAAATTTCAAAAGTAACTTCCAAGCAGTACATGTTTGCTGCCGAAGTTTTAAAGAAAATCAGACCACTGCACCAGTGGAAGTCACTGGCTAAGTACCTGGAACCAGAGTATGTTGAAGTGCTACACCAGCTTTTGGCAACAGTAGCCTCTTCTGCAGCTGCAAAGAGAATATTTTCTTTTTGTCAGTTTATTCATCTAGTTCAGTTCAGTGACTATTCAGTCACAGTTCAGAAACTGATTGGGAACTGAAAAAGCAGGAAAGCTTGTTTTCCTCATCCAAGCTACGAATAAAAACTAGGTATGAGGATGAGATCTACTAATTCTAAAACTTGAAAGACATGGTGTCCAGAAACAATTCGTTCAATTCACTAACTACTGATCATACTTCCTTTGTTTAATAAGTTCATTTGAAATACAAAAACATGTTTTGACAAGCTTACTTTATTCCTTTATTTATCCAGCACAGTCAAGGGAGTTTTATTTAAAAAACATTTTAAAGTTCTGTTCTTGTGCATTTTTAATTGAATTATAATTCCTATCCAAATGCAGCTTGACACTAATCTAGAGTAAAAAACAAAATCTAGTAAATAAGAAATGAGTCATTCACGATTTTCTACCATAATAAAAAAAAGTAAATATTAAGAATCTGATAAATGCAAGTTAAACTATATAATTCCCTACATAAACGTGTGGAGATATAATATATCCTCCTAGTTAGGAAAAAGTACCAAATTTAGTGTAGAAGGCTCTATTTAGTTGTAAATCAACTTGTTTTAATAATTACCAACCAATGAGAATCAACGTTTTTATAGTTTAAAATAGTTTCTATAGTCTAAAAATTACAAATGCAAAACAAGATTAAAATCATTTAAACTGCTTACTGATTTGAATTGTGAATAAAATAGGTGATTTAAATCAATCCACTCTGTTTTTAATATACTGAGATCTTGTACCATGAGTGCTTAAGTTTTGAAAGGGCTTAAATGTTTTGGTAAATCGGAGCCTGAATGTTTAGAGTTTTCAGTCCAAAAATGCAATAAAAACGCATCACGGAACTTCCGGGTTAATTTGGCACAATGATTTCACTTCAGATTTGCTCAAAATTCCAAGACAATATTATATCATAGTTACCAGCCTTATACTCTCATTCAGTCCTGAATCAGAGCCAGGCTGGGTTCTTTCTGGCTCATGTGTCACTAGTAATAATGATTCTGCAGGCTCAGTTCTTCCCTGCGTTACAACAACTCTGCAACCTCACGGTCGTCAATAAGATCAAAGAGATGAAATCCGGGGCAGAATTAGTTAGCAGGAAACTGCGATTTAAATAACTGATTTAAATCTTGTTTTGCATTTGTAATTTTTTTTGTCACCTTGAAGCCTAGTAAATTTCAATACACTGTGGTCATAAGACCACATTTTCCATTATTTATGTTTCTCTCTCCCCAGTTGCTGTGTTAAAGACCCACGTGAACCATGGGGAGATGGACTATACTGTGCTGTCAGATGAACAAAATCAACAAAGGGGGGAAAATATTTTCTCTCTCTAATCTCTGTTAGAAAGATCTTACTACCTTCCTTTGCATCCAATGGCTGGAAGTTGAAGCTAGACAAATTTTGATTGGAAATAAGGTGTAAATTTTTAATGGTGACAGTAATTAACCATTGGAATAATTTACCCAGGGTCATTGTAGATTCTTCAGTCGCTGATTATAAAATCAAGATGGGATGTTTTTCTAAAAGCTCTGCTCTTGGAATTATTTTGGAGAAGTTCTCCGGCCAGTGCTATGCAGGAGGTCAGATGAGTGATCACAATGGTCTGTTCTGGCCTTTGAATCTATGAATCCATAGATTTCAAAGCCCTCTGTGCGCAAAAAAAAAAAAAAAAAAAAAAAAAAAAAAGGTAAGTATCCATTTCTCCTTTTTTTACATGGTTTCTTCAGTGCTGGTAGGCAACACATTTACAGTCAGAAGCGCACTTTTAAGCAGGCTGGGTCCCTTCACATTACTAGAATGGACATTTTAAAATTCCAATTGAGAGTTTATTTCTGTGTTTGCACTTTCCATTGTCCAAAGCAGAGAACGGATTCTTCGATTTCACTTTGCTTTTGGTTATGGTCAGCGTCCTACAAACAAGCATCAAAGTGCAATTTTGGGATTGCAAACACTTGTGCTGGGGGAGGGGTATTGGCTACAGAAATGCTTCCAGTGGAAAGTCAAGAGACTCATAGAAATTTCTATTACTCAGTTTTTGTTTAAAATAAAACCCTACAATTTGGGCCAAGTTTTGATCTGACAGCATCCATTTAATTTGGAAAAGAATAGGAACCCATTGTGGATCTGATGGCAAGTTTGGGCACAGAGCCCCCGGGATCGCCACCCAAATTCAGCAAAGCATTTAAGCAAATGCTTACCCTTATGCACGTGGCTTCAGTCCCATTCAATTGGATTTAAGCACATGCTTCAGTGTATTGCTGAATCCTCACTGAGGCTCTTCATAGATCCAGCTGCAGGATCAGGACTTAAGATGCTGCAATAATTTTATGCTGGCAGCTACGTCTTAAACTAGAATGGCAATTTTTGGTAAGAAAGTGTCATTTACTGGGAATTCTACCCCAATTCTGCACATCCTTATGCACTAGTTTAGTCTACTCATGTGAGCAGAGCCAGAGAAGTCAGCAAGGCTACTCACACAAGTAAATTTAAGCCTGTTTGGGTTTACAGTACTATGGCTCAAGTGTTTGACCTTTTGGGGCCACCCACTAAGCTCAGGGGTGTGGTAAGGGTCACGTGTTGGGAGGTGGCGGGTTATGTTGTTCATCAAGGCCCCCCCCCAATTGCTACATTTTCCAAAGGCTTCATGGCTATCGGGGTCTTTTTAAAGACCACCGGAATACGTGATTTCCCTGCTACTCAGCACAGAACGCTTCAGCCGTACGCTTGCTGGAAAACATACATCAAAGCTCCCACTTTCAAAACAATGCACTTTTGCACAGGCTCTGCTGGGAAAGGGCTGCCAGCTCTGCTATAGCTTGAGCCATCGAATACGGCCCCAGGCTATGAGGCAGGAGCATGGCAGCCTGTAATTCCCGGCTTGCTCTGGGTAGCAGCAAACAGTGCCAAGAATATCAAATGCTGCAGCCGCCGCTAATTCCGTAAATCATTCTTTGTGTGGAAGAGGCAGGTCTCGGTTCCCAGGAGGCGGTGGCAGTGGGCCGAGGGAGGGAAGGAGAATGAAGCACCTGGGTTCATTCATTCAGTTTGGGGACCTCTTTGAAAGCACAAATCAGTCAAAGGCCCCTTACGTGCCTACACAAGGGCGGAGGTGCAGGGCTCACGAGAAGGACGCATATCAGCATCTGGGGATCACTAGAGGCTGCTCTTGCTAACACGCAACAGCGGCTCAGCATCTTGGGACTTGCAGGATCAGGCCCTGAGCGACAGGCTCGCTTCCTAAGCCCAGTTGAGGCCGGCACAGCGAGGAGCAGCAGAGAGGCCGGGCAGCTTCTCGTCTGCCAAAGGACTCCTGCCAAGCAGCTGGGACAGGACTCCTTAAGTCAGACTGCGGGTGTGGGGGGGCAGCTGCACAATGGGGGGAAAGAGTAGGATGCTCTCCCCCCCCCCCCCCCGCAGCCTGCCCTATGATAATGGCAGCCATCAAGCCAGGGCCACTTGGCAGCTGGAAAAGTAGGTCCTCAGTCCTGACTCTGAAATGGGTATTTGCCACCTAAGCCACACCCTGCAGCTGGATAGAAGTCAGGTAGGTGCAGTGCTTATTACTGCTAGAGCAAGCATTTGCCAGACTGCAATCCTGCTATCCCTCTTTATTCCAGGTCTTCTATGTGCCCCTCGAGGCGGAAACTCTCCGCCAGGGACTGTCCATCAGCGTGTGTATTGCGCAGTCATCACTGAACAAACAATGAGCAGTAATAAAACGAGCGGGTTCCTGGAACCTGGGCTGCAGGTGTCCTGAGTACAACTGTCTCCTGGAGGTGACCTGAGCGTGTCCCAGCAGCGCATCCAACCCTTCCGGTGCAGGGGCAGGGCACCCCTCAGGAAGGGTGAGCCAGAGAGAGAAGCTCGTGCCAGTATTTTAGATTCACAATAATTTTGCCTTGTCCTGATACCTGTCAGCAGAGGTGAACTTTTAAACCTCTCCACCCACCTACCAGGTAGGTCAAGCAAAGCGCAGAGCGGGGCAAGGACTCACCAGCTGAGCCAGGAACAGAACCCAGGAACCCCCTTCTGCTATGGAAAGTTTAGAGCAAGCAGGCACTTTCTCCACGGGGGCTTCTCCAAAGGTCACCTTCTTCCCAGCGTTCCACTGGGAGGAGATTTAAAAACCAATTCGTAAATGGAACCATCAGTCCTGGTAGCAGAAACCACCCTCCTTCCCTCGCACCAGTCCCCAGATCCTCCCCTTCCCATCTAGGTTCCTATACCCTCCTTGTGCCCACCCTCTCTCCCCTTCTGACTTGCAGCAGAAGCTCCACCTTGAAAACACTCAGAAGAATCTGAGGCCAAGGAGGCATGGCCAGGCAGCGCTGCACGGCCCTGCCCCAGGGGCAGGAGAGCCAGGCTCCGTGTCCGGCTCCACCACAAATTTCAGGTTCTATTTTCCACTGGCCGTGGTAGGGCTTCGAGCAGCCCCCCACCTCTGGCTCCGAGGGGAAGGTGCATTGACTCAGGTTCCACCGGGACTGGGCAGAGACTGCTGCTGAGCCCCGACTGAATTCAAGCCGCCTCCCCTTGACAGCAATGACGGGAGCACCGCCCGCACTCACCCAGGGGTTAATGCATCCTTAGCCACAGGCCTTGCACAGGGTGACTCAAGCCTTCCCGCGTGGGACCTTGGGCAAATCTCTTCCCAGCCACCCGACTTCACAGGCCTCAGTTATGAAATGCTTGAAGATCCTCAGAGAGAAGGGCAAAGCAACAGGGTAATTTGTCCTAAATTCAAAGCCAATTTGTCTCAGAGTCAGTAAGATGACAGAACTGGAGACAAGCTCATTGAAGCGCGGCTTTTAGCAACAGAAGTTCAAGCCGCAGCTTCTCACGGGTGCCCACTTTGATTCCACTTACGAAGCAGCGGGTTCCCCCCCCCCCAAAGCAGCTGTTTAAATTAGCAGCAGTGTCTGCTAATCTGTGACATGTAAACCAGCCCGGAAGTTATCTATATTAACCCACTAGATGTTTTGGCAGCCCTTGAGTCTACATCTCAGCCCAAGCAGCTTTGAAGCCTCCTAACTGTGCTAATCTGCTTCGATCTATACATTAACATGGAACTAGGGGCCAGATTCTCAGCTGTGGAAACAGAAGTTGCTCCATTGAAGTCAGGCATTCCACTGAAGTCAACTGAGCTCTACTGATTTAGATCAGCCAAGGATCGGCCATTACACCTTTAAATCTGCCCCAAAAGTTTCCCCAGATTACCTGGTACATAGGTCTTGTTGGACCAATCTGCAAGGATTAAGACCCCAAGTAGAATTATAAACCCTGCAAGACAGCAAGGCCGCCATGAGAGTCCCTGGCGGGGAATAGCACCAACAGATAGGAAATTGTGTCATCATTGCGGGGATCCACTCTAAAATACAAAGAGTGCGTCAGTCCCTGTAAGGACAGAACGTATTTCAGAGTGCACACAGCAAACCAGGAGCAAACCGTCACTGCAGCCAACCTTCCCGAGTCTCTTTAAAAAAAAGTCTCACCCCACTGATCACATGATGGGTTGGGAGTACTCGGAACGGAATTCAACACAGCTGCTCTAAAAATAGGTCCCTTTCAAAGCTGATTAACATTTCTGTTGGAATTCTTAATGAGAATTAAGACTATATTTTCGAAAGCTGGGGCCTCCACACAAAAATATGTTTGTTTAACCATTCCTCCTTGGGAAAAAAAAAAACAAAAACCCTCACAAAAATCATGCCACCCACGAAATTAGCTGATGGGGTCTGGCCGGGACACAGCGTTTATTCTGGAAATAGACTAGAAGGGATGAAATCTTTTTGCCAAGCAGGATAAACACCATGCTGCAGTGCAGCATCAGAAGGACCCTGCTCAACACAAAAGATCCACAGCCTTCTGTGATGCTGGAAAAACCTTAGATCTCCGTCGCACCCCGCTGAGTTACCGAGCAGGAAACTGGGTTGAGCTGCAGAAGCTTGCGGAGGTAGATCCGCAGGTGCCTCTCTGTAAAAAGCTCATGCAAATGACTCCCTAGCCTAGGGATCTTTCCGCTCAATGCGGTAGAGCCAGAAGGGCACCTATGCACCATTTTTGAGCAGTTAAAGAACTATTATACTTTGCATTTCCATACAGGCTCCTGTATGAACCAACACTTGCATAAACCCATCATGAACACACATTGGCACACAACTCCATTACTATACAATTAACACACCGCAACAGCAGAAAGTTGGTACTAAAATCCTTTTCCTACCGCTTCCAAAGCGGAGGCCTCTACCACTGGACCTTAAGGCGAGCTCCCTCAGCTGACAAATAGTAGGTCTGTTATCCTCTTCGTGGGGTCAGCCACTAGAGGCCATCACCACCCAGGCATAAAGCACATTAAAAACTTGCCCCTTGACTTCGTGTTTCCCAGCCTGGGGTTAATGAAGAGACCATCCTGAGAACATCTCTGAGTAGACCCATTCTTAGAGGTCCTATAAAAAGTTCAAGGACAGACCTTATGCATTGGGCATTCAGGGAAGCTGCTTCTTTTAAGCAGAGTTTAGGACCCCATCAGAGGGTCCTAACTCTGAAAAATCCACAGCCCTGAGCAACAGTTATACTGACCTTAACCCCCATGTAGACAGCGCTACATCAACAGGAGAACTTCCCCTGTCGATATATTAATCCATCTCCCTGAGAGGCGGTAGCTATGATTACAGGAGAAGTTCTCCCATCGACACAGTGCTGTCTACACAGGAGGTGAAGGTCGTTAGAACTAAGATGCTCAGGGCTGTGGATTTTTCACACCCCTGAGCAATGCGGTTACACAGACATAGGTCTGTAGCCTAGATCAGCCTACCCACCGAAGACCATTAGCACCCACGAAAAGAGGGGACGCTTTCTCCAAACCCAGAGAAACTCGTCCCTTTCAGGTTTTATACCACTTGTTTCGGAGGATCGCTAACAAGGCACGGTCAGGGAGCAGAACCCCCAAGTCCTGCCTCCCAATTTCCTGCATTAAGGAGGCAGCATGGCTACTAACGGCTCATGTTATCGCAAGAGATGGCGGAGGATCCCAGCAGGTTGCACATGAATGACCAAGATGACAGTGGATCATTTTGGTCACTTCAGAGGCTTGTTAAAAATATATATGCATTTAAATCAAAACAGAAACTCTGAACGGAGTGACTCTAATTAAAGGCACATAACGGGGAGTTAACCTAAGCATTTCAATGTGTAAAAATCAGACCACTCTTCGGGGAAGAGCAAACTTTGCTCCTAGCTGGGTCACAGAGTATAAAGGAGCCTAGGAGGAGAAACTGATGGGAAAACCTATAATGGGAGCAGTAAGGTTACTTAGGGGACAGGGGGTATGTCTATATGGCAACCGGAAGTATGACTGCTGTGCAGGCAGACACACCCACGCATAGCTAAAAACCAGGAGTGGAAATGCAGAAGCATGAACTTCGGCACAAGCTAACTTACCTAGGGTCCCCAGCTGGCTAGTACAGCCTGAACTGATGGCCAACCCGCCACTTCTTCACTGCGGTGTTTGGCCATGCTAGCTAGATTAAAGCTACCCACGCTGCAATCAGACCTCCAATTGCCATGCAGACACACCCAATGACAAGGCAACATTCCAAGGCTTGTAGCAACCTCGCCCAGGTCTGGGATTTCATGCAAGTGCTCTGGAGAGGAGTGGTCCAGAGGAGAGGACAGGAGGTCTAGGTGCATCTGACACAGACTTGCTGTGTGACATTGAGCATGTCGCTGCCCTCTTTCTGCCCGTTTCCCCAGCTGGAAAATGGGAATAATGCTACAGACCTTTCTTTGAGATCAGTGGAGGAGAAACATGATCACAGTTAAGTGTTATCGACCAGCGATAAAAGACAATCCAGAGCTCCGTTAAACATGGTCCCCGCCACATGAAACTTAAGAGTACATTTGCAGCCGGGGTAGGGAGGAAGGCAATCCAGTCTGGCACCTTTCACCAGCACTAAAAACCATTACAAATAACCCCACTGGTTGTTACTGAGCACAATGGTCTGACATGGTGACTCACACTAAACAGTTCCACGTGTTTCAAACCAGCTGTGTTGGGCTCCCAACCCAGATTTGTCTAATCCTTTGATTCCAATGTAGCCCAGCCCAGCCCAGCCCCTCTCCTGCTAGCCCTCTGCCCCTTGCCAGATTTTCCGAACATCACTGGAAGGCAATTTCTAACACACAGTGCAACGTTGCTACTCCGGCTAAAACTTGTACTGCATTTTATGTGAATACCAGTCCCCTCATGCATGTTTTAAAACATTTAATTGGGGACAATTCTCTCCAGCTACCACAGTGAGTGGCTCCCCTGTCTGTTGCTTCATAGGTGCTAGAGGTGGGAAAGACTGACTGGAGCATCTAGTTCATCCACTGCACATTTCTTCCCTAAAGAACAGGGTAACTTCTCAGTCCTGCAAGTTAAGCATTTTCTAGACAATAACTCTAAAAGCACAGGGGGGCAAACTGATCTCTGGCTGAAACGTCTATTGAAACAAATTAAGTTGTCTCCATTGTGACTTTAGCACGGATGATTATTTTTTCTCCAAGATTGGGACTTTCCTAGGTCATTAAATACTAATACTAAGCACAGAGGGAGTTTTATCTGCAGATCTCAAAAGCACTTTGCCAAGGTGGAGAAGTACCATTATCCAGGGCTGCTGAAACAATTTGTATAGTGGGGGTGCTGAGAGTCATTGAACCAAACTGTAAACCCTCTACGTAATGGAAACAACTTCAAGCCAGGAGGCGTGGCAGCACCCCCCAGCACTCCTCATTCCAGCACTTATGCTATTATCCACATGTCATCGCTCAGGAACTTGAAGCACAGAATGCAACACACTCAAGATCATGCCATCAGTCAAACAACGGCACAGATGGTTAAAATGCAGCTATCCTGTTCCCAGGTGAGTGGCTTAGTCACTAGACCAGGCTACCTCCCAAAATATTTCTGACACATTTTAGGTTTGTATTTCACACACACACAGTTTTACAAAACCTAACACGGACAGAAAGATTGATTGATTTTTTAAAAATGGGTCAGGTAAACCATGTTTTTGTTTAAACAAACAATCCCCTGCCACACAGGAAACCTGAATACCTTAGCATCTTGCAAGGGTCTGAGACTCACATTGCAACAGTCATTAGAAGACAGAAAGGGACACAGAGCACTCCAGTTTCACTGAGTGCAAACCAGAATAAAGCCAGCAGACTGCACAAACGGAGCAAAGGAAATGCCATTTCAAAAAACCTCTTTCCGTCGTAATAATCTAGGGTGGCTTTAGTAGCACAAGGAAGGAACCGACACATGGGGATTTCATTCGGACATCATTTCAAAATGGAAAAAACCTCATCCCAGAGGCATCAGGCGCTTCCGCTGGGGGTGCGAGTCACAGAGTGCCCGGCGGAGCGAAGGGCAAGCACTGCTGCATTAGCAGAGAGGGATAGAACAGTGAACAAAAGGAACGACACCATTACTGAATACTGCACTTGCTAGCCCTTGTCCGGAGTACTGCCTGCTGGGCCCGGTCAGGAGACAGCCACAGGTGGGCCACAGATTCAGCACAGGGCAACAAGGGTGACAGCAGATTGCCTGGGTCTGCTTTAGATGGAGCACTGCTTATTTTCACTGGGAGACAGGAGGCGTCAAGGTGTCCTGGTGCAAGCAATGCAGATTATGTTATTCACACCATGCCCTTCGCTCCACCCTAGTTTCTCTGCTGACTGCTTCTAGTGTCTCCCTAGCCCACTCCTAACTCCATGCCACCCCTCAGGCCTGGCTCGGCTTTCCAGTTTGGTTGCCAAGCTTCTCCCTGGCCTCCTTCAAAACCACTTATGAAGGAATCCACCTGTTCCGAGATGCATCCTGCAATGCAGACCTCACACTGCTCTGCCTTAGCGCTGCGCAATGGTATAGGGCTGTATTGGACCCTTGAGACTGAAGCTTCTCTGGGGCAGGGACCATGTTATTTTCTGGGCACCGTTCACATATACAGCAGGACACTCACACGGGGCACTAAGAAATTATACAAAATAAAGAAGTGGTGTGTGGATCCTGATTAAGTTTAGGCTGCAACTCAAGATTTGATGTGGAGGCTGAATACAGGCAAGGGGACAGGCTCTGTTCTGAGGATACTGAAAGCCAAATCAATACACAAGGTCAGATTTCAACCCAACCTGGCGGAAGTCTCTCAAAAGTTGATCTTGCGAGAGCTGGATTTCTGAAATCCTGGACTACAGCTGAGCCACCTTGCCAAGAACAGCCCACTTCCACTTCGAGAGCCAAAACTGGAGAAGAACCTAATCCAGAAATTCTAACACAACCGTGTCCTATCCACCCCAACATACAAACACACACACTTTAAACTGGATTACTGGCATGTGTCCAGTTAAACCCATGTATAAGTCTTTCCAAAACTGGGCCTAAGTGAGGTCAGGAGACAGTAGTATTTGGGGTCAGAATATAACAGAAAAGGTTAGACAAGGACATGCGTGTGACAGGACAGAAAGCGAAACATAACTGGATGGTGAAATCAACAAGCTTGTATAAAGATGCCAAAAACTTTCCTCTTGTCTGTCTCCTGTTAGCCGGTGTTAGGACTCTGCATCAGTCCGCTGAGTAAATGTTGCTGACCCACTGTGGCAGAAGCAGTCACCTGGAATAAAGAGATGGGTGTAGCCCTCTGGCCAGAGGGAGCTAGGGAGGTCCTCCGGAGAACCCAAGGAAGAGCCAGGCTTGGAGAGGAGGCTTATGCTCTTTATTATTAATAGAGTTACCCATAAAACACAGCCGCAGGATGCATGTGAACTGACCTATAGAGTCACTGAATCTAAGGCCAGAAAAGACCACGAGATCATCTGACGTCCTGTATATCACTGGCCACCAACGCCAGCACACTAAGCCCAACAACCAGAATGAGACCAAAGTATCACAGCCCACAGGACATGACTATTTTGTGCCACAGGCAGAGAATAGGAGGGAACAAGGTGCATCAGTGCACGAGGACCCGGCTATGGCAGGGAAATAATTAAAGGAGATATACTAGATAATCCTGGCAAGTGACCTGCACACAAATACTGCAGAAGAGGAGGAAAAACCCCCACGGTCATTGCCAATCTCACTCGGGGGGGAAATGCCTTCCCAACCCTACATACGGTGATCAGCTAGACCCTGAGCATACGAACAAGAACCAGCCAGCCAAGCATCAGAGAGAAAATGGGCTCCGTGCCACCTGACAGCCCTGGCCCACTCTGCCCAGTATACCATCTCCAGCCATGGCCATCCCTGATGCTTCAGAGAAAGGAGATTTAAAAAGCCTCCCAGAATACATTGGGGTAAAAACTGCTCCCTTCCTGAACCCCTGCTGGTGGCCAGCTGAAACCCTGATGCATGAGCATTAGGAACATAAAAAACTGGAAGTCCCAAGGCTGTTGAACCCTGCCCCTGTTGTCTCAAGCAACGCCATCATACATCCACACTCAAATTTGTCCAGCTCTCTCAAAACTAAATTAAGTTGTTTGCTCACCCACTCCCCGCAACTCCTACTGAGAGGTGGTTCCAGAATCTCATTCCTTGGATGGTTAGAAACCTTCTAATTTGGCTCATGGCCAGTTTACGTCCATTTGTTCTAGTGTTAACATTGTTCTTTAACCTTAAGTAGCTCTTCACATTCCCTGGTGTTTATCCCCCCCAATGTATTTACAGAAAGCAATCGTATCCCCTTCTCAAAATTTATTTTCGTGATATTCAACTAGTCAAGCTCTTCCAGTCTCCTCTCATAAGACACCCTCCATTCCCCTGATCATCCTAGTAGCTCTTCACTGCATCTGTTCCAGATTATATTAATCTTTCTTGAACATGGGTGACCAGAACTGTACACTGGATTCCAAATGAGGTTTTACCAATGCCTTGTACAAAAGCATTAATACTTCTCTCTCTCTACTGGAAATAGCTCACCTAATACATCCTAGAATCACATTTGCCCTTTTCACAGCTACATGACATTGGTGATTCATAGTCCACCTGTATTGACTAAAACCACCATGTCTCTCTCCTCCTCTGCACTTCCAACTGATCAGCCCCCACTTTGGAACAGAAATTCATATTGTTAGTCCCTAAGTGCATGACCTTGCATTTTGCGCTATTGAATTGCATCTTATTTCTGTCACTCCAGTTTTCAATGTCACCTAGATCTTCCTGTATAATATTCCGATCCTCCTCTATATTGACAATGCCTCCCATCTTTGTATCATCACGTTTCGTTAGCACACTCCTACATTTTGTGCCATCATCATTAATAAAAATATTGAGTAAGACTGGTCCCAAGACTGATCCTTGAGGAGCTCCACCAGTAACCTCAACTTCAGTCCGATAATTCACTTTTCAGCACAACCCTCGACTTCTTCCCATCTTACAATGCTTGCAGTGATCCCCATCTTCCCTAATTTAACTAATGATTTCCCACGTGGTACCGTGTCAAATGCTTTACTGAAGTCTAAATAAATTAAATCTAAAGCACTTCCCTTATCTTAAAAAAAAAAAAAATCAGTTCTTTTCTGAAAGAAAGATCTCAGGTTAGTCTGTTGTGGTCTCACTTTGGTAAACCCATGCTGCATTACATCTCCTTTGCCATTTACCTCTAAATTTAATTGTTCAGAGAGGTAAATGGTGACTTTGTGCTTAAAGAAGTATATTGGTCTCAAAAGATCTGGGTTCAGTTCCCAGTTATGCCAGACTCCCTGTGTGACTCTGGCCAGCTCATCTGTACCTCAATAGCACCACCTATGAGCTGGGGATAAACCATTCTCTCCTCCATTCTTCTTCTGTCTTGTCTACTTAGATTGTGACCTCTTTGGGGCAGGCACAATCTCTTACTCGGTGTCTGTACAGAGCCTAACCCCATAGAATACTGATCTTGGTTGGCACGATCATAATAAATATGGCCAAAACAAACAAAATACCTCTGAAGCAGAAGATCTCAAAATAGAGGGCAATATCTCAGCCCATGATGCTGATGGCATCTGCTGCTATGCACTGGGGAATTTTAAAGACCGTTTTAATAATTTAAGCAAACAGTCTCTTTTTAAAGAAGATTTAAAAAAACAAAATCAAGAAGCCCTACCTTCCCCTCCAAAATATGTTACCTAAAGATATATACATAAATTAAACAAAAAATGTTATCAATGACACCGATGGTAAAAATGCAACATAACTCAGGGCTGCATCTGAAATATACATGTTCTCCATTTTCACAAAATGCCTTTTTATTTTTTTAAATTAAAAGAGGAAAAAAGGGACCCCAGTCTCCTTGAGCCAATTGTTTTGGCAGATCATAAATAAAAGAAGATTTACTGCAGCATCTTTTAAGCCTCATCAAACATGACTGCATAATTTATCTTTCACTACTCGCTCAACACCAGAAAGGCTGATCTGAAGGCGCCTGATAAAAATGAAAAGGGGTACAAAACATGTCAACAACCACTGCCTGGATAGCTATTGAAGTTGTTCATACCAAATGTGTGCAATGACTGCCTTGCCCGCAAGTGTAAGCCCAAAAGAAAACCACAACTTGCAAACTTTCCAAGCACGGCATTTAAAAAAAAAACAAAAAAACCAAAAAACACCCTTTTAAACAATCCACCATTTCTCAAATTTCACCTTTCAGTTACAGTGCTGGTGTTGATTTGGTATTTCTGTGCTGCGTGTCATTTATTCTAGATACAGCTCCTGCTACAACGCAGGTTGCAATGTTGGCTGGAAGAGCCAATATTCCCCTTGCCCTGAGCCTGTAAAGAGACCTGACCTTTGCTCTGCCGTGAGGAAAAGCCCAGCTCTCTTGTTATGGACTCCTGACATCATTATAGGATTACTGAGATCAGGGCCCCATTGTGCTAGGCAACGTATACCCAAACTGGGAGTGACAGTCCCTGCTCTGTATAGCGTACAGTCTACAGAAGACCCACAACGGGTGTGAGGGGAAGCAGAGATAGGGAGAAGTGAAGTGACTTGCTCAAGTTCATTCAGCAAGTCTATGCGAGCAGAGACTAGAATACCTCTCTGCCGAGCACTAGGTCTTGGGGCCTCTTCACTGCAACTTAGACTAGCTCCCAAAGATTCAGCTGCAAGAGCTTCTGTGATGAGCTGCAGGTTTCAGAAAATTCTCTGCAGCAATGTCCCACTGGCCAATGGGCAGGTCACCCTCTGCCACCTCAATGGCTCTGCTGGGAGGCAGAACAGCCCATCGATGAGGATGTAGATGACTTCTATCCCCAGCTCTGACACTAACCTACAGAGACACGGAGGACAAGTCACTTCACCTCTGTCCCCAGCCACGAGGAGGGACAATGCTGCTTACCCACCTTCACAAAGCACTTTGAAATTCATGGATGAAAAGCATCCGTTAAGAACCAAAGTGTCATGCTATTACTGTAAAGCCAAGCGAACCCACAACAGCACATGGCAGAGGCAAGAGTAGAACCCAGGAGCCCTGATCTAACTAGTGCTCTCTGCAGTGGTTTGGAGTAGAACTGGGAAACTGTTCACAGCAAACAGTACACTTAATTAATTTAACGCTGGTCCTTATTGGACAAGTGAACAGACAGCAAAGGCTGTCTGCAGAATGCTTGCATTCAAAAGGTGATTAATGGTTTATATGAACATACTTCTGCCTATAAGCTGATTGTTAACCATTAGCAACTACTCAAAGTGATAGCTGCAATTTATATCCTTATTTAGGCTTGTAACTGGTCCAGATAAATCATATCCTCTCTTCTTCTGCTCTGACAGGTTGTTTTCAAAATGGCAGCTGAAGAGCTCTATTCTACGGTGTATCTACACTGCAGTGAAAACTCGATCTGCGGGACCTGGATTTGCGGCTTCCAAGCCTGCGCTTCAGTGTCCACCCTGCATTGTAATCTGGGCTTACAACTGCTGCAGCCAAGTCTCTCAGCAGTGCTAACGAATTCATACTGCGCTACGCAGACAGTCTCATTTAGGTCTTTGGTGTGAGCTGTGTTCACACTGGGAATGACAGTACTTGGACCCAAAGCCACAGCGGGACTCAGACTGTGACCCTCCTCCACCCACCCCCAGCAGGATTCTAGGACCCCTGTCCTGAGTGCTTGCTGACCCAAGTCAGACTAATGCTTGTGTGTGAATGGAAGGGGCCCTTGGGCGCAAACCTAAAATCAGAGCCTGGGCTTAGTGTACAATGTAGACACACCCTTAATGTGGATTCTCAAGTGAATTGGAAACACTCTATCATGACCATTCTTGTGAACAAACGTTTGCAAATCACAAACGAACGGGATGGTGAACAACAGTCAAGTGACTTCGGTAGAATTTATTTTATAAATACACATCTGCGTGGGGGGAGCCAGTTTTTTCCCCTCTTGCACTCAGTTTTACAAATTGGGATGGAATACAGCATGCACTTTGCCTAGGAGAATTCTTTTGCAAAACAAATTGACGGAAAGAACTTAAGGTTTTTACAGCTGGTGTGAAATAAAATCTGAATTGGAACTGCTACCTGAAGAGTAACAAGTCTAATCTAATGTATCCCATCTGGGTGCCTCTGGGGACCTTCCATCACTGTAGGATCAAGTCTCTCAGCAGTCATGAATGAATTTATTCTCCTAGCCCCTACAGGGTAAGGAAGTATTATCCCCATTGCACAGACAGGGAAGTCCACAGTGGCAAAGCAACTTGCCCGAAGTGGCAAAATCAAGAACTGAATCCAGAGCTGGAGTCCCACTCCAGGGCTTTGACCACATTCTAGATTAACAAATCCTCATTCAAAAATGGAATACGTTTGCCTAGGAAAGGACCGAGAAGGAAACTGCAAAGGGAGACTACAGTGGACAGCAAGCTGGTGGTTGAAATGCCCGTTTGAAATGGCTGGTTCCGATTCTGTTTTCCCCCAGGGTGCAATTATCTTCAAAATACCAGAGCAGCACACTCTCCAAACAGCACTTACAGGCAACAGCCACACGAAGTCAAGGCAGAAAAGCAGCCAGTTAAATATCTAAGCCGCTGTAGGCTGAACCCATGTCTTGACCTTCGTATACAAAGAGCCGTGTACTAATTCACCAAGCTGCTGCTGCTGCTGCTAATACGCACTTGAAGTTTCGTTCTCCCAGCTGAGCCCCAGTGGAGAACAAAGGGCACAGTTCAGATGCTTTCCCTAATCAAAAGTGGCTCCAGATCTCATTAGCAAGTGGCAAAGAAACCTGCCCAACTCCCAGCGGGGCTGGCCAAGTCACCTGCCATGTTGCTGCCACCTCAAAGATTTATCCGGTGTGTACAGCAACTGCTTATTCAAATGGCATCCCCTCCCCCTAGCGCAAGGCACCCATAGCAATCAGCACCATCAGTGCGGGGTGTCATCCCATTATCGATTACTGAGAAAAGAATGGAAACACTCCATCAGGGACCCTAGACTTTACAGAATTCACATGGTCGCCGGGGCGATGCCATACAGAACTCTTAAGCAGCCCCTCCACCATGGTACTGTGCATCGAAAAGCCCCGCTTGACAACCATCACCACTGGGGACTGAACTCAGGGACTCCGTAGCCAAAGCACACACCCTTGTGGGTCAAGACAAGATTAAGTCCCCTAGCTGGTAGCTCCAGCAGACTCATGTCCCCTGTGATTCAGAGGAGGAGAGGATGCGGAATCCCACTGCATACAGCAGCATCTCACTCAGCACTGCAGACCCGTTCTTCAGCGGCAGAGCTGAGCACTGTGTGTGGAGACAGCAGGGTGAATCACCGGGCCTGCAGCGCAGTGCCAAGAGCTGGCATAGTCACCAGGAGCGCCGTTCACACCCATACGTGACGTGTAAAAACCAGCGAGCTGACAAGCGGGGAGGGGAGCAGCAAACTCAGACTTAAGGGGCAAAGTGTGTGTGTGTTCACAACACGTGCACTGTGGAACTGGTCTGGTGGTTGGAACAGGGGTCTGGAGTCAGGACTCCTTGGTTTCTTCGCGGGTCTGGCGCTCATTGAGTGACCTTTAATCAGTCGTTCCTTCAGTGCTGCAGCCTTTCCAATACTACAACTAACTTAAGATACAACTCACCCTTTTGCCAAGACCCAGGGCAAGCTCCCAGCTCCATGTAAGTCAGATTTAGCGACACATAGGCGCTGGGATGAATTTAATCCTTCAAGTCTGGGTTCTGTGTAAGCTTGAAAGCTCGTCTCTCTCACCAACAGAAGTTGACCAATACAAAATATTACCTCACCCACCTTGTGTCTCTCATATCCTGGGACCATGACCCAGCTACACACCACTGCATCCAATGGGTGAATACAGACACGCTCTCAAAGCATTTTAGAGTGAAGAGCATCATTATCCCCATACCAACACCGTAGCTTCCCAGGATTCTTAGTGAACGGTCAGAAAGGGCTCCAAGAAAGATGCCAAAGACCTGTAAAGCATTACATTTAGTTTGCTATCCTACAGGTCCCTACTCAGTCAAATTCCCACTGAGGTTAAGGAGTAATGGCTCGTTATTATTATTCAAAATGTCAAACATCAATAAGGAGAGACAATACCTGGAGCCAGCAAATGTCTCTTATCTTTGCACATTTGCTCACATTTTTAAAATGGCCAAAGAAGCAGGTGTCTGAGAGCCAGGTGGGGGCAGGACTGTTATTTCCTGCTTCAATGAAAAAAACAGGAGTACTTGTGGCACCTTCGAGACTAACAAATGGGGCAAGTGATGCTGCTTTTCCACAATTTCAGCCCGTGCACGTCGACGGAAGCAGTCTATGTAGAAGTCCAGTCTGTTGTTTTGACCTTCAGGAGGAGTCCACACAGAATCCTCCTTTTTGTAGGGTTGGTAGGAAGGATTCTGTGGGTTAGTATGTTGTTCAGAGGTGTGTTGGAAATAGTCTTTGAGTCGGAGATGTCGGAAGTAGGATTCTAGGTCACCACAGACCTGTATCATGTTTGCGAGCCTGGAGGGAAAAAAGGAGAGGCCCCGAGATAGCCCGGCACAAGAGAGTCTGTCCTAAGCGTATAGCCGGAAAGATTAACAATATTGTTGGGTGGGTTAAGGGAACTACTGTTGTGGCATGTAGGAGTTCAGATAGTTTAGTGTCCTTTTTCCTTTGTAGAGAAGCAAAGTTTGTGATGACATTGTTGCACAGCAAGATTAACACAGGGTGAATATGCCACTTGTAAGCCCACCCCAGGACTGAATACTTTGAGTGGGAAGGCTGGCATGTACTTACATCTAACTGCAACCACAAACAGCAAGGGCTGCAAGACCAGCTAAGAGATCTTTCCAGCTGGAATAGCAACATGCAGACACACTGACAACCTCAATAGCATCACATGCACATCTATAGAAAAACCAGAAAACAAGCAACTGGCATTCAGTAGCATACTTCGTTTCTATGCCAAAGCAATTCAGTCACGGTCTCACGTCTTGCCTTTAGAATTCAGCAGTAGAGCTGACTAGATTTTTTGCACGTAAAGGCTGTCACCAGCACTTTGGCTTATTGGTTGTCAAGCAATCTATTTTCAAAGGCAATAATACCAGTCCCATATTGCAACCTTAAGAATCCATTTTCTGTGTTAAAAGGGGAGAGAGAGGGGAAAAAAAATAAATCGATAAAATCGTGTTCCTTCAGTCTCGTTCCATTTGCTTTGCTGTCACTGGTAACCATGGTGCAATCATTCAGAAACCAGAGCATTCATTTTAGTGTTCCTCTCCAACGTAGCACTTGTGGTGTTAATGACATCAGTACAAACTTCATGACAGGTAATAAAACAAAGACTAGACCCAAGATCTGCTGAGTTAGAAGGGACCATTTTTACAATCACATTTCTGATGCAAACTACACTTCAGAGATACCTTTTCAGCTCTTTGCATCTAAAACTATGCCGCCAACATATGAATTCATGTGTTTAACGGGACACCTGTGTGTGCGCGCAAGTGTAACGCCGACAGACCCCGGTTGTCAGTGGGCAGGATCGAACCGGGACCTCTGGAGCTTAGTGCATGAGCCTCTACTGCATGAGCTAAAAGCCAACTGACTCTTAGCTAAAATGAGTCTGCTCTACAGCCTTCTCTCTAAGAGGTCTTGGCACCACTAGATGGCACAGAACACCACACCCAGGAGGTGTGTGGGTTACACAAGTCCCCATTCACTAAAGCAAGCAAGCGTGTACTTTGAAAGTATTTAGATGCCAATGTTTGGCGGGAGCCATGTTAAGGAATTTGGTATTTATTCCATGATCAGAGTGGTGACTAGGTAGAATGAACGTTCATTCAGGATTGTGGAGGTAAGTACAAGTCAAGATGCACTGTAAAGCTAATGTAATGATAGCCCCGTCTGGTTCATTTGAACTCTGGATTTCAAAGCATGTGCCCCCACTGCCTGACCTAAAGGATCGAGTCCATTTGCTCAAACCCAGTAGCAGATCCATTAACCTCCATGTAATGGGTCTAGGTCCCCCTACAGGTACCATGAGACATGGGACCACCCTTTGTAAACGGCAGCATAGTTATTTATGGGGCGAACGAGACTTGCCTTCCATTACAAGGTGCTTTGCGATCTACATATGAGCATCACATGGGGCAAAGTCCCCCCTTTCCCCTCAGGGAAGTGGGCCAGCACAAGGCATATGGACCATTTAAAACGGAGCCCTCCTATTTCCTACACAAGGAAATGGAGGAAAAACAAGGGCACAGGCTGCCTTTGCAACCAGATGTTCTCCATAAAGAGGGAATTGCTTTCTTAATGAAATGCAACATAAAGTTAAGAGTTAGTCTCATCTGTCCTATGCACCCACGGGGTATTGCTCGCCGCTCTAGCCATCTTTCAATACACAGCAAGTATTAATTTGTTATCAATAAAAATGTCACCTGAGCGTAACGGTCACCATATCAGATGCCAAAACACCTCAATTCCGTCATATATATATATATTTTTTTTTTTTACTCAAAACCACCCAAGGAATGAAAAATGCTCAATGTTACACACACACACACACGGCATTGACTCTAATTTGTCTTTGAAGTGTTTCTTCTCACGTTACTTAATGACTTGACCAAAGTTCCATATCCAGGCCAAATTAAAAAAAATTAAAAAAAAAAAAAAAAGCAGCCACCATGGCCAATGCCTTACAGAAAATACTATCAACTAGCCAGTTCCAAGGATTGCTAGGCGAGAGATCTGAATGCCAATTCAGACACATGAAAAACTACACACTGAAGCCAAGTGGCCCTTGATGCTCACAGACTCAAACATTTGGGATGTGGAAAATCATCCATCTGGGAGTAGTTGTAATAGTATTGATTTAGTATGGTCCTGATGCAGAAACCTTTCACATTGTTTTATTATAGACCAGGTCTCTCTCTCTCTCTCTAAGTTATTTGTCTAGAGATCAAATAGCATCATTCAGGGCCACTGATGTAGTGGAGACAATTGAGTTCATCAGGTCGGCTGGCACATGACCTCAGCTTCCACCAGCACAACTCAACATACAGGCATTTGGCAGTTCGGAGTATGCTGTAACGAATTCATGTTCTGAAAGCAATAGGCACCATTACTATATAAGTTACCACCACCATGCACACAGGCAGCTGAGGGCTAGACCCCAGTCTGCTAGCTCACGCGTTGGAAGCCTGTCTCTTTGGAGCTAGATTTAGTGCATGGCCCGGGTGGCCTCTACTGGGGAAACTCTCACAGAGTCTTGGTTGCAAATTAACACCGCCATCACCTGGTGTTCCACCAGGGTTTAATCCCCCACAGGAGGCGACAGTTCCCACTGGCCCAGGCAATGACTCAAGGTCACTGAACACACTCCTCTGACATTCTCTGGGCACATGCACACAGTGAATCTAACGCAACACCCCTAACATGCTAAGTAAAAGAAGAGGATCAGGCACTGTCATAGTATAGACACTTACTACGGCAACAGAAGGGGTTCTTCCTCCACGGACATAAATCCACCTCTTTGGTAGCTAGATTGATGGAAGAATTTTTTCACCGCCCTGAGCAATGCAGTTAAGCCAACCTCACTTTGTAGTTCAGGCCAGCCCTCAGTTTCAATTTCAAGTCAGAAAAACAGATTGCTAAGGAGTGAGCACAATTCTTGTGAAATATGCACCTTTAGAGCCCGTGCAATCAACAGTGGCTCAAAACAGGGTTAGAGTGAGATTGGTAAGTGAGAGAACTAAGTCATCAGCCAAGACACGCTACAGTTAAACTGATGGACAGCATGGATTTGGACCCCCAATAAATTAGCTGAGTACTATGGCAATGAATTAGTCATTAAGGCAACCTTGAAAAGGCTGCTAATCTAGTAACCAATCAAAACTGAAAAGAAAATGCAAGTGACCATTTTTCAATATGCCTTACACAGAGATCTTCAAAAGAAGTTACGTTGAGAGGATACTTTGCATGTTACAAAGTGAGAGAAACTTTAACAAGGTTCCTGTAGCTTAAGTTTTGCAGCTGATGACTTCTCATATAGCTATTTCAATTCTCAGCAGGCCTCCCCACAACATAAGCAGCAAATGCACTGTGTGCTTATGACGTAGGGCTCACTAATGAAATCTCTGGGTAAGCTCCTTGGAGCAGGGATGGTCGTTTCCTTTGTGTGCTTCACCTAGCACAATGGGGGCCCGCTGAGCCCTGTAAGCGCTCTTGTAATTTAAATACTAACCTTAGAAGACGACCTAGAAGGTAGATCAGTGCCAATGGAGGAAAGATGTTGTATTCTTTACCCATTTCTTAGTGAACAAGCACAGACCTCTCAGTGTGCGCCACCACCAGATGCCTGCTTTCTGGCAGTCCCAGTGGACAGTTTCAGGATGGAATGGACTATCAATGAGAGGCAGTGCGGTCTAGGGGATAAGGCATTGGACGAGCCTCATGAGATCTGGATTCTGTCCCTGGTTCAGCTGCCGGCCTTGGGTGAGTCACAATGAGGCCCTGACTTCAGCTGGGGTCTCTAAGTGCTAGAATAATACAATACTAGATGATTAACTGTCCTCCATGCAGTGGGCGATCCCTTCCGTTCCAGGGAGGCACACTGGTGGGGCGGTGTGAAGAAGTCTGCATTGTTCCCAAGCTGCGAATAAACAGAGGACTGCAGTGCTCAGGACTGGCGCTCCAGCATTTTCTGCTTACATCATCACAAAACTTATGGAGGGAAGGGATCTGGGATGAAGATCGTGGGAAACAAAAGGCACACGTGGTTACCCCAAAGAGGACACGTTTCCATCACCCCAAGCCTTCCCTGAACGTTAGAGGCTAGGAGGCTGCGATTTCAGATATACGTGTAAGAAGGGGGTGAATCCTAGGGCGACACTAGTGAAGAGAGACAGACACTGCACACAAAAGCACTTTTTAAGTACCACCATCCATCATATCAATTTCATTACAGAATCTCTCCTGGGCATTCAGACTTCAATACCAAGCACCGCCAGTCTGAAAGAGACAGAACTCAGTCACTGGCTCATGAGTAATACTCCATCCAGGAGCCTTTAAATACCAAATTACAATCAAGGAAGATTAGGGCTTTCTTCTAAATCAAGTTTATTCTCATTTAAACCTAGCCAAACATACTGCATATGCGTCACCCATTGTAGTTAGTCTCATTCTGCTTCCTCTTCCAGACCTTGTTGTGAAGTTGGGACCCGGGCAAATCATCATTGGAGAACAGCACTGGCCAGAGTAGCTGTGGGCTATTTATCCCACAGCCTTCATCAGGCAACATCTGTTACCCACTGGGAATAATTCAGGAACTCTCACCTTTATTTTAAGAAAGCTGAGAATTTTTATTGGAGCCCTTTATGCTCTACCCTTGTTTGGTGGCAGGTGACTCTCCATCCATCATTAAGCTTTGAGGACCACCATGTCTTTTTAAACCCATCAAGGCTCTACCTAACAGCCACCCCCAATTCTGAGAGCCAAGGACGATGGGACCGACTTCTCATTTATTGACTGGAAAAGGTGACGCTGAGCAATAATGCTCCCAGTCATAAGTGCTCCAAGCCTAACAAACCGATCAGAAGCTCCACCTCTCCGAGGCAAAGCCTGCTACTCTTGGGTGCTATCAAATCTCACTGCTCTGGGCACCAGGAAACCAGAAGTTAAACTAGACACGGCCAATACTCACAAGCAACTGTACCATGTTGTTAGTCCAAGGCCTTTGCTGTACCAGTCATGCCCATTACTCGCCATTCAGTCCCAGCATGGTTTAACCCACCATGGAGGTTGGGCTGCTCCAAACCCCAGGCTGATGATTGCGAACCACCCCAGGAGGGAGAGATCAGCCCGATGAGGAAGACCCTGGAGTACCTGTGATAAAAGCCTGAGGTAGGTGAACTGGTGGCGGTGGTGAACCACTGCACTAGTCCACTGGGCATACGCTGGATATAGCTCAGTGGTGGACTTCATGCTCCATCTAGAAATGGGTATAAAGCTGCAAAGTTCTTGTCAAGGAGCAGGCCTGGGACAGACTGTTCCAGCTCACAGGGAGTCCCAACCAGATTCTGAGGACACGATCCCCTAGAGGTCAAGCCACCCATCTTGCAAACCCCATAGGCATGGGACAGTGCCAGACATTCCCCCCTCACTGGCATGGTTGGGTGTCTGCCTGTCAGCAGTTCTGCAGGCTGCTGGGTGTTCAGGTGGGACTGTGGGTTTGGTGCTTGACAAAAAAGCTACACGAGAACTTCAGGGATGGTGCCGACTGTCCACACAGCTGTTTGGATTGGGGTTTTGTTTTACTCCGTCATCCCAGTGAATGTGACTAAACCTGCTGAGCCCACCCCACCCCTCACTGATCAGACTGCAATGCCGTACAACCCCAGCAATGCTGCGTTTCAGCCCTCCACCCTTTCAGTCTCACCAAGCCCAATGGGGCATGAGTTGTAGGAGCAGCGTTTGCCCAGCTGCTCTTAAAAGCAGCCATTTAAAGAAAATCAGAAACCCTAATATGCTGTGAAGCTTTCAGCTAAGACGCCATTCAAGTGACAGATGGGGCGCCTGCCAAGAGCCAACATGCATGCGTTAGGAAACTGCGCCCCAACATCACCCGCAGAGAACTATTACCTTGCAGCTGGGAGAGCCCATGGGCCGACCGTCTTGGGAGCAGCCCCGATTAGAACGCTCGCAACATGATTCTCGCTTGCGGAGCTCTACCTGGCAGCTTGTTTTTCTTCCCCTTTAAGAGTCATTGGAGTGGCCTAAATAACGCGGCTTAGAGCAACCAGGGCAGGTGCGAAGAATTTTAGATTCTGTGCATCTGGGAGTGGGGGCCGTGTCCTATTTTTTGGCGGGGGGGGGGGGGGGAGAAGGGGCAAACCCTTTGCTCCAAGCGTGACCCAAACCCTTCGCAGACCCAAGAGGTCCTGGCTACTGGAGAAGCATGTGAATTTTCAGTACCAAACCCAACAGAACCTCAAACCCTTTCTTAGGGTTACCAGTCCCTACTACTACACGTATTACAAGAGACAAATATAGGGGCAGGTTATTATTTATATTCAATTACATCGCTAGAGGTCTGCAACTGAGAACAGGGCCCCACTGTGCTAGATGTCAATACCTGGGTGTCCTTCCCAAATGAGAAAACTTTGTTAGTTTCAGCCTACCTAACTAAATTCCCCTCTGCTGTTTAAAATTAACATAGGCTGGTTCTTCACCTTCGGCCCTAATCTGTTCTGGAGAGTTGCTGCGCACTGTTAAAACAGCTGCCACGTCCCATCCCACGGGTCAGTGAAGCAATTCCTGTGGGCAGTTTGTTGAGTGCTTTGAGATCCTGAGTCTAATTGAAACATCTCATTCCAATGACTACTTCATTAACATTGTTCCATTACCAGTTACTTGCCCAGTAGAGGACTAAACATACTGCATCTGTTAGAATTCCCATCGGTAACCGGATTCACGCCCTGGACTTTTAAACCACATTGCCCCCAAGTGTTTTCTATTCAAATTGCCAGCTTCACTTCAGCTTGCTGCAGCCGTCACTCAGCCAGCATCTTCCCTAGGACACCATTTCAGTGGTCTACTTTATTTTGTGTACAAATTTAATTAGTTCTGGGAGCCAGTCAGAATAACTAGGAAGAGTCATTTATGTAATTTGTGAAACTAGGTTAGTGTGCCAATAAATATCTTTAGGCTGACAATTTTGAATAAAAATCCCATAATAAAATTATAAATAAAAAACAACACAATTGAACCATCTTAATATCTCTCTGCTTTAAATAGCAGGCTCTCTTTGATTACCAATAAATCTTTAAGCTCTGGGCACTCACAATCATTGTACCTTTGATATGATAGCAGGGAACTCCTCCCACTGACATTTCTATAGACCTTCGGATGGAACACGAAAGGGGAGTGGACATTATAGGCTTTTTATGAATAGATTAAAAAGATGGTGATAAATCCAAAACGGGCTAAAGGGGATACAGTGCAAAGTTATTAAGCCTTGAAATTTACATGCCTGATTGTCCCATTTGCAACACTTACCTCAAGGGGACACTGAAAGATATTCATTATAAATACATTTGCTTAAGTAATGGCCCGATCCTGGAGCTTTTACTTATATGAGCAGTCTAACTAGATCTTCAACAGAACTACTCAGAGTAAGATTTGCGGGTTCGAGCCCCAAAAGCTTAGTTCACTGATTTTTCGAAAATTCGTTTTTAGAATGCTAGAGGTCATTCTAGCAGCAGCAATTTGAACACAGCTTGCAGATTTGTGCTCAGGCCACCAGAGGGTTCCCCATCCTGCTGGTCCCCAAGAGGGCTATATCTGGCTCTGATGTTCAAAAAAGCTGAGCCCCCAGACTGAAATCAACGGAAGTGCCTCCCAAAGTGCATGTATGGCCCTCATCATCCTAGCATGTGAGGATCTGCCAGCCAATCATGGGTTTGATCCTAACAATGGCTTTTCAAGCTAGGGAAAGTATGATCCCCATTTGTAAAGTGGGGAACTGAGGTAGACAACGGACTTGCCCAAAGTCACAGAGGGAGACTGTGGATGAGCTGAGAAATGAACTCAGATCTCTTGGCTCCCAGCCCAGTGTCCCAGACCATCCTTTCTACCCACATGGGGGATCTGGCGAGTGCTCAGGACTTCTAAAGTTCAGGTGAAATGTGGAGATGGGTAGGACATGAGGCTTGAAGCTGTTGCTACAGCAACAACGAGTATTGGCTTTAATATTTCACGTTTTTCTAGTGTTTTTCATGCAAGGCTGTCCTACGGACTATGGACCAGATTATGATAACTTTACTTGCTATTTGACATAAGTAAGGGATCAGAAACAGACTCCAATTTATTAAGCCTCAATAATTCTGCAATGTCGCATTATTATCCCCTTTTAATAGGTGAGGAAACTGAGGCACGAGTTGGTTCACTAACTAGTCTAAAAACATGTTACGTGCCTACCCTGTTTTTTAAAAAGTCATTCCCTTTAATGGACTGAAGTTAGGTATCCAAAAAAACCACCAGATCTTTTGGAATTCAGCACTTGAGCAGGTCAGGGACAGCAGCTCCTAGTCTGCTGTTCTAACCATTATATCACACCCCTGAAGTAAAAAAAAAAAAAAACAAAAAAAAAAAACCAAAGGTGACATCTTTCTCTTCAAGTACTATAGAAGTGGCAGTCGGTATAGCAGGTCTGACCGTGTCCGTATTACATCACCTGTGTAATGCGTTACTTTCAGTCCATGTTCTGTCCTGTTCCACCATGCTTAACCAGAACATGGAGCGCTGGGAAAGCTGAGCAAAGAAAAGGAGATTGCACACTAGTTATGCTGAGACTGCAATTGCTTTATTCCTCCAGTTTTCTTGGCACGCTGTCCTGGGGCAGCACTGTGCCCTTGCTTGTAGGAGCATAATTTTTTTCCAGCACCACAGTTTGAGGCTTTAGACGGGTTTCGCGAACGTTTGTATTTTGTTTGTACTGCATCACCTTTTTTGCGGCCAGTTTCACATTACACAAAATTCCAAAGTACAGAGCCTGCAACAGTGCAAATCAGAGGGCATCACCCTTTGTTACAGTACATTAAAGAGACTCTGCAGCTTTAAAAGGCCAACATTCTACATTCACTATTGTTATATAAGTCACACTTAAGATTTCTACAACTGAAGGATGGGGGGCTGGGGGGAGGGGGGGAATCCATAATTCTCTCCATTAATTTCTGTTTACTTTGTGCATTTGGCAGCACTTTGTAGCGGTCAGTTTTGCCGTTTCCCCTGCAGAGCCAGTTTGTTTGCACGAGTCTTTCACACAAACAGGCAAGAGAAAGGTTTTAAAAAGCAGGAAAATGGGAGTGTGAAAATCGTAAGTATTGGCAGGGGAACTTGGGATCGGTTGTAGGACCCACAACTACTTTTAACTTGCAGTTTAAAAACGGATTTGATTTCAAGCTGAGCGTTCCTTTAAAGCACGCTGCTTCGAGGGTTCACAAGAGCCAAATTTCAACAAAGCACCACGGAGATTATGCAACGTGCTGCAAAACAATTCCTAGAGGGGCTCCGTTTAGTGAGGCACTAAGAACCCTGGGATATGTCCCCAGGAGGCTTAGTGTCTAGCCCAGGTTACTGCAGTGCCAGTGTGGATGCCCCTACATATGTAAGGCTGTGCAGAGCGGATGCTGGCAGGTGGGCTTGGCTAACCTGGGTACCCATCCCTGGGTTTCCAGACCCCAGTTAATTCTGCAGTGAAGACATCCCCATAGTGCTGTGTCCTCTGGTTCTAACGTAGGGCAAACCCAGAGTCATTGTAAATGCTACAAAACAATGACCATATCAGCACCTCTTAACACATTTATTAAGCAGGTTTCTCAGGAGTCAGCCACGCTCCAGATACTTTGTGGGCCCGTAAAGCTCAAAAAACAGAGCAACTTCAACAACCCCTCAACGTTCAAACCAGCAGAGATGCCCTGACTCGAGTGCGGCTGCTCTTATGACAACAGGTTATTTTTAAAAGAGAGCAGGAGGAAAGTGGTCAACTTGCATTTAACTGAAATGCCCAATCCAAACAGACGAGAAAACTTTGTTTTCCTGTTTCAGTCAATTCACAGCCCTGGTGACAGATGCCCTCTGTCTGTTCACCAACACGCACCTACAGCGCAAGCAGCAGCAGGGCAGGCTTCCCTGCTGATGTGCCTGAACCCGGACCTGCAAAGGGTCCATCCCACAGAACCATTCAGTCCGTGGCCTCTCTGGACGATGCTAGCAGAGGAACCAGTGGTGATGGTGGCTGTTGTGATATTAAACCCGCATCCACCAGGAATCATTTCACACAGACCCCACAACACAACTATTACTGGCCTAGATTCAAACCCTGGACGCCTCAGCGAAAGGGGTCTGTGTGGGTCTTACTAATTCCCTGGGTGGGGTCACCCAGCCCACAAGAACAGGTCACTTGTGTGGAGAGTTACAGAGCCATTTCCCATTTTACACTAGGTTACTCTAAAGATGCAAATAGATATGGCCTCTAATGAGGATATTCAATAAACTGCCGAGAGTCCACAATGCGCCAATTATTGGCTGGTATAACGTAAAGCCCCTTGCCATCAGCTTAGCATCCAGATATAAATCACAGCTGCTCACGCCACCTACGCCAACCCTCGGGGAAGGAAAAACACGACCATTGAGTCTCCAACACAAGGGGGGGGGTGTCTCATTTTTCTTAATTTGAAGCAACACGTATTATTGGACTGTCAGCGATGGACTCAAGGTTGTCAAAACCAATTGCATCCAGAAGGAACCATGGGCAGCAGCCTTTAGTCAGTCTGTCAGGCTTGGCTAGATCAATTATGTCACAAACTTGTTCTCACATCTGATACCTTCCAGCCTGCAGTCCCCAGAGCTGGCCACAATGGTCCCTTCTGTGATTACGATTTCCATCCCCTCGTCTTCTGTTGCTTTCTTTTATTTTACTTGACGAGAAAAAACTACCATTCCTTCTTAAAGAGACAGAGAGGGCTTCCACTAAAGAATATTTTTTTTGACATCTTGAGATTTCTCTATCCTTCAAAAAAATAGTTAATGTTTCAGTTTTGCACGTCAAGACTTAACCTAGGGTGACCAGACAGCAAGTGTGAAAAATCGGGACAGGGAGTGGGGGCGGGGGGGGTAATAGTAGCCTATATAAGAAAGAGACCCAAAAATCAGGACTGTTCTGATAAAAATCGGGACATCTGGTCACCCCTGCTTAACCAGATGAAAAGAAACCTTTCAACATGCAGAGAGAAGTGGGATGCTATCTAAAAACTAGCGTGATCTCATCCTCCCTGCCTAGGGTGACCAGATGTCCCGTTTTTAAGGGAGAGTCCTGGTTTTTGGGGACTTTTTCTTATATAGGCGCTTATTACCCCTCACCCTTGTCCCATTTTTTTCCACAGTTGCTAGCTGGTCACCCTATCGCGGTCTCTACTGCTCTTAAGTTTTTCAGACTGCACTTGGTCTCACTTTTTCAGACTCCCTCCACCCCTCTCTGGGAGCTTTATTGGGGCTTTATCATGGGAACAATAGCACAATGGAATCGCTTCACCCACTGTTTGCCGAGTACTTTATTACATGCTCATTCTTTCGGACATCCCTGTCATCGTGGTAATTAGGGCCGAGTGAAAGGCCTTTAGTAAATAGGAACCAATTAACTGCAGGGCACAGGGAATAGGTTTCAGGTTACACTTTCCCTTCCCTATGTATGCAAGGAGCATTAAAACACAGGATGAAACTACAGAAGGGCTGAACCGGTGCGGCTCAGAATGCGGCAGCTCTGGGGGTGGGTGATGTTAGGGTTCCCAACTTTCTAATAGCAGAAAACCAAACACCCTGGCCCTGCCCCTTCCCTGAGGCCCCGCCCCCCACTCACTCCATCCTCCCTCACTCACAGGCTCATTTTACCGGGCTGAGGCAGGGAGTTGGGATGCAGGGCTCTGGGCTGGGGGCATGGGCTCGGGCTTCAAGAGGAGGCCAGAAATGCGGGATTCAGGGTGTGGGAGGGGGCCCCGGGCTGGGGCTGGGGAGTTTAGAGTGCAGGAGGGGGGCCCTGGGCCAGGGGTGTGAAAAAGAGATACCCAACCATAGCTACGCCAACAAAGCCCGCCACGCCAACGCAACCATGCCGAGAGAGGAGGGATTCCAGTGGCAGAGCTAATGGCCGTTCGCAGAGAGGTCTTACTGTCCTAACAAAAACTCCTCCTTCTGTTGCCTTGTCTTGCAGCTACACTAGGGGCACTGTCGGTATAGCTATATAAGCAAAGACCCAGTAGCGTAGACAAGGCCTCACTCTCTCTGTGTTTACAGCCTCGATCAGCTCTCTTCTTGATTGAAGGCTCTAGACGCGGTCATAATACAAATAAATACAAGACGAATCAGCTATGTTGGTTTTTCCTCTGCTGCCCTTGCTCAGATGTCCACGTTCCACCTCATCTTTACTCTGGCCAAACCTGGTGCAGCTGCAGGAATTCCCACTATGGGAACCTGTCAAACCAACTCCTCCTAAAGCTTGGCCACCATTCTCCACAACACCCACGGAAAAGGATCCCTCCATCTCTTGCAGGCCAGAGGCCTAATTCCTCTTGTACTTGCTGATTTTCGTTATAAAAACTCCAGTCAGCTTGGCTTTAATGATGCAAACCAGGATCCCGCCCTGCACCAGAGGGCAATTCACAGCAGCCTTCGCTTCAATTCACTGGCTTGCTGCTAATTTGTGTGAGGGCGGGGTAGGGGAGCGAATTTTTTTCCCCTTGCTAACATAAGCAAAACTTGCTTATTAACTAGATTTAAAAAAGAAAACCTTATTCAAAAAGATGCTGGGAGGGGAGAAAAGGAGCACGTCAAAGAAGTAGGAACTGGAGCCGCCTGGCTAATGTCAGCCATGAAATGCAGCCCCTGCTGGGCCAATCTGAAACACAGAGGAGGCAGGCATTTAATTGCTCTAATTCAGAGTGAAGCTAGCTAATAGTGTATTAGGAATGGGACCCCTGATTTATCCCACAGCTCCTTGTTACAAGGAAAGAGTGTGACGGGTTTGGTCACAGAGACCCCCTTGGGATTGTCACCTGATGTGCTGAATTTACCTCTGAGCCTGTTTTCCCTGCCAGCTTGGGACTCCAGAACCCTGCCTTCTGGAGCCAGACAGGCTAGCCTGCTGCAACCCAGACTCAGGGTCTGAACCGCACCCGCAAAGCTGCAGGCTTTAACCGAAAACCTCAGCAGGTTACTTATCTCCAGCACCCAGACACCCAGTTCCCAATGGGATCCCAACTCCGAATAAATCTGTTTTACACTGTATAAAGCTTATACAGGGTAAACTCATAAATTGTCCACCCTCTATAACACAGATAGGTGCGCATCTCTCTCTCTGTTTGCTCCCCCCAAGTATTAATCACTTACTCTGGGTTTATCCATAAACAAAAGTGATTTTATTAAGTAGGATTTCATAGAATATTAGAGTTAGAAGAGACCTCAGGAGGTCATCTAGTCCAATCCCTGGCTCAAAGTAGGGCCAACACTAACTAAATCATCCCAGCCAGGGTTTTGTCAAGCTGGTCCTTAAAAATGTAAGTGGTTTCAAGTAATAACAGACAGAACAAAGTAAGTGACCAAGCAAAATAAAACAAAAAACACACAAGTCTAAGCCTAATACATTAAGAAACTGATTACAGATAATCTCTCACCCTCAGAGATGTTCCAATAAGCTTCTTTCACAGACTAGACTCCGTCCTAGTCTGGGCCCCATCCTTTCCCTGGTACAGTCCTTGTTAGTTCCAGCAGACATCTTCGGTGGACACTAGGGATTTTCTCATGACTAGAATCTCTTTGTTCTGTTCCACCCCCTTTTATATCTTTGGCACAAGGCAGAAATCTTTTGTTTCTCTGGGTCCCCACCCACCCTTCTAAATGGAAAAGCACCAGGTTTAAGATGGATTCCAGTATCGTGTGACATGTTCACATGCCCTGTGAGACCCCATTCTCCATTCTTCCCGGGCTGGCCTGCACGTACCCAGGAAGGTTTGCAAGTAAACAGAGTCATTTACAGGTCATGGATTCTGAAGCACCCTTAATGGCTTCCACGTAATATGTTTGCATCAGTAATACACGTTTATGTCTTATTCTCCTAACTCCAGGCAGAAATAATACATGTAAACAAATGGGATGACCACACTCAGTAGATCATAAGCTTTGTAATGATACCTTACAAGAGACCTTTTGCATAAAGCATATTCCAGCTACATCATATTTACACTCATAAGTATAATTCCATAAAACATTATGGAGAGCAACGTCACAAAGAGAGAGATCCTAAATATTATGAAAAGGACCAGATCAATCCCCTACATGCCATGAACTGGGGACATGTCTTTTTCAAATCAAGCCTGAGGCAAGTGTTGTGAGCAGAGCGAACCAATATGAAAATATTACTAAATATACCACCTCATTTTAAAGTGTTCCCAGTCCCATGTCCATGGAAGCTATGGATTGCTGCTGTACCACCATAGAATATCAGGGTTGGAAGGGACCTCAGGAGGTCATCTAGTCCAACCCCCTGCTCAAAGCAGGACCAATCCCCAGCTAAATCATCCCAGCCAGGGTTTTGTCAAGCCTAACCATCCGATCTCTCCCTATTTCAACACCCACAGCTGTTCAGCCCCAGATGCATTCCTACCATTTCAAAACTAGCTTCTGCCCCCAGAGCCGCTATGAGTTTTGCCATCGATCTGGCCTTTAACAACTCATGTCTTGCTCAAAAGTCCATAGTGGCTGGGATCTCACTAGTCTTTGTAAATGCACAGGTCACATCATTGCTGGCTACCACTTTGCAAGAATAAGTTTTACATATGGCCAAATACCATTCACTTTATTAGACAGAACAAACAGATACATGGCATACAAAAGGAGAAATATGCCCCAGTGCACAGGGACTGGGCATGCATCTCCTTTCCCTTTAAGTACCACTTTACATCTCATGAAAGGGCTAAGTGGGGCTGAGGCACCCTTCCCCACGGTGAGTTTCAGAATAAAATTCATCCCTCCTAATGCAATGCATCCATTTTTCAAATTTTACCTGTAACTAAAATAGCCCTTCAGGTGCAATGAATCCCTGGAAATCAGCCTCTCCCAAAAACCTTTGAGAGAATCATTTGACTGGCCCTGCTTTCTGAATAGGCAAATTTCCCTTTCTTCACTCAAACTCAGCAAATTTCACTCAAATCTCAGCAAATTTGCGGATGATACTAAACTGGGAGGAGTGGTAGATACGCTGGAGGGGAGGGATAGGATACAGAAGGACCTAGACAAATTGGAGGATTGGGCCAAAAGAAATCTGATGAGGTTCAATAAGGATAAGTGCAGGGTCCTGCACTTAGGACGGAAGAACCCAATGCACAGCTACAGACTAGGGACCGAATGGCTAGGCAGCAGTTCTGCGGAAAAGGACCTAGGGGTGACAGTGGACGAGAAGCTGGATATGAGTCAGCAGTGTGCCCTTGTTGCCAAGAAGGCCAATGGCATTTTGGGATGTATAAGTAGGGGCATAGCGAGCAGATCGAGGGACGTGATCGTTCCCCTCTATTCGACATTGGTGAGGCCTCATCTGGAGTACTGTGTTCAGTTTTGGGCCCCACACTACAAGAAGGATGTGGATAAATTGGAGAGAGTCCAGCGAAGGGCAACAAAAATGATTAGGGGTCTGGAACACCTGACTTATGAGGAGAGGCTGAGGGAGCTGGGATTGTTTAGCCTGCAGAAGAGAAGAATGAGGGGGGATTTGATAGCTGCTTTCAACTACCTGAAAGGGGGTTCCAAAGAGGATGGCTCTAGACTATTCTAAGTGGTGGAAGAGGACAAGACAAGGAGTAATGGTCTCAAGTTGCAGTGGGGGAGGTTCAGGTTGGATATTAGGAAAAACTTTTTCACTAGGAGGGTGGTGAAACACTGGAATGCGTTACCTAGGGAGGTGGTAGAATCTCCTTCCTTAGGAGTTTTTAAGGTCAGGCTTGACAAAGCCCTGGCTGGGATGATTTAACTGGGAATTGGTCCTGCTTCGAGCAGGGGGTTGGACTAGATGACCTTCTGGGGTCCCTTCCAACCCTGATATTCTATGAAACTACAGCACTAGATTCTAGATCAAACTTCTGCAGGTGCAAGTGGCATGATCTCCGCAGATGGCTGCCACAGAGAAATTGTTGCAATGACTGCCAAAAGCCAGGAGAGAAAGAGACGCACACATGTTTTGCTCTGTGGAGTAAAGCAAAAAGGAAAGAAATCTGGCAAGTTACTGTGATTTCTTGGCAGATGAATGAGATAACCAGTTGTAGGACTTTGCTGCCAAAATGCTAAATGCCGGGTATGTTTGTACCAATGTAGTACATGTGTGTAGCTGCACAGCCTCCCAGGGTTGATGTGTAGCATTCATGGAACAAGGAGCTTGCATTGGTGTGGCTCAGCCTGGTTCAAAAGCTTTTATAGATGGGTTATTGAGGCACAAAGATTCATTCCCCAAGTACACGTGCTGAAGTTTAAACCTTGGGAATAGTCCAACCGAAGTCAACAGAACTAGTTTAAGCTAAGCACGTGCAGATCTGTTTGTAGGATCGGGGCCTAAATGACCTGCCCTGGGCAATACACAGAGACAAAAATTGGACCCAGATCTCAAGTCCCAATCCAGTCCCTTCAGCGCATCATCCTTTCTCTCGCTTCTAAGTGAAACTGAAATTATTTCCCCCATTAAAAGCTCTTTCAGGTTTAGTGGCTGACTATTATTAGTCACTAGGATTTTTAGATGACTCCTACTTTGACACTGGCTTCTCCAATCTAATTCCTTTCACAATCTATTTAGTGAAAACGCTGAAAGGTTTTTTCTTTTCTTTTTAAAAAAAGCCGAACGAATGGTAGAGTAAGTGCTACCTTCACAAATCCCCATGGCAGTAGAACCAGCTGCTAATGCTCAGCTTTGGGCACGCTTGCTTGCAAAGAGATTTCTACTGGCCCACTTCAAATATATCCGCTACCACACCCCCGAGCCAGGAAACAGATACAAACGGAAAGCTCTTGAGGGAGCAAGAAAGAGAAGTAAACTTTTCTTACTCGTCACAAAGGTTTGGTTTGGGTCTGAGGCAAAGGGCTAGCGAAGAAGCCATGACGAACCTGTTCTTCAAGTCTCTCCTTGAGACTCACCCCTGCCATGATGGCCACAGAACACTCGACAGCAGCTAAACTGCCAGCGTGCTAGGACGGCTGGACGATCTGCTCAGCTGAAGGGGCTCACTGTTACCTTGTGCGCTGCCCTCTGGTTCCTTGTACTTCAACTGTAAGCTCTCTGGGGCAGCAACCTTCTTTTCATTAGTTGCTTACACAGTTCCCACCACGATGGGGTCCCAGCTGCAGATTGGGCCTCTGCTCCTGGAGACCGACTAATAGAACTGGTTTGTTTCAGTGTCCGTGTGCAAAGCCATCAGCTAAACCACACAGACTACTGTGGACCGAGGCCAGGTTTGAATTCTTGGGAGCCGGGAGCGCTCAGTGGAGGGCCCTTATCTGTTCGTTTTGCCACAGAACCAACCCAGCGTTCTTTGTATGATCCAAGACTCATCTCTGCGCAGGCTCATGCCTAATCACCTGGGTGGACTCTGCAGGTTGGTTTTGTCCCTTTTTCAGAAGTCAGCTATGGCTGCCATGGAAACGGATGCCTTTCAAACCCAACCAAAGGGTGCCCAGACACGATAGCAATGGGTGCCTTAGAAATGCAAAATCATGAAAATAGCACACAAAGCCGACAAAAGACATACTACGTGAAAACAAAGATCTGGAGCTGGGCTGTAGAGACTCAAAGCCAATTTTTGAAAGGGAGGATTCCCGACTGCCTGAACGGACTGACAGCTCGTTAAGGCTGCTAACACAGGAACGAGCAAGAGACCGGTTTCCCCACCGTATCCATATATTAGCTCATCTTGAATTAATTTTCGAATGAGGATGACTGGTAGGAAGAGTTTGATGCCGAACATTCAGCGCCTTCCCCCCGTTTTGAAGCAAGAGAAGGTGTAAAGATTATTCTTTATTTGCTTGCTTTGATTGGAAATGCTGAGACGGTCTCTCGCAGAAGCAAGCATGGAAACGCTTCCTGGGCTAGCTAAACCAAGAGCAGTCTCAGCTTGATACATAGGGAGATGCCATTAACATTAACGGCTATTAGCACCAATGCCGGGATAGTCCAAGGACAATAGGATTCCCTCTTTAAGAGGGGTTTCCATGCAGGATGGAAGAACCCCTTGGCGGTGAAAACCCCTTGCTTTTCCAGCGGTATTCCCACTGCTCTTGTTGAGGAAGCAGCTTGACCTAGCAGGGGATTGGGAGTCAGAGGTTCTAGTCCCAGCTTCAGGAAATTCAACCTCTCTCTGCTCCTTGGTTTTCCTCTCTGCGAAATAGGGGGGGAAAAATAATAATTCCTCAGCTCATGGGGAGGATGACACTTCCCTAGTGCTCTCCTTGCCAAGGATCTCAAAGCGCTTTGCAAACACTAAAGGGCCAGTAGTCTCTAACAGACCACTCTGCATACAAATGGAAAGCCGCATTCCGCCCTTAGCATTTATTTGCCAAGCACTTGGAGATCCTTTGCATGGAGAGCACTAGGGAAGGGCCAAGTATTAACAAAGGCTTCATCTCATGTTTATGACATCAGTTCCTGTTGCCATGGAAGTGAGTGAGGACCTATTGCTACCTTTCATGACATCTCTGCAGGGCCAAGGAGGAGGAAATGCACATTTGTCAAAACAAGGCATAAAACCGAGGCCCTGACCACTGGGAATCTCAGAGCTTGAGGCCAAATTTGGTGTCTTGGCCAGATCCCAATCTGGATAATTACATTCAGCTGGCCTTCATCCCCACCTAGTTCATACAGAGGGAGCATTCTTCACAGCCTTTCCAGCTCTCATGATTTCATCTTGCACGTCACAAGACTTGAAGCTGCAGCTCCTGGAGTTCTGTGATTAGGGGAGAACATCAGGTTTCGTTTTTAAAGGAGGACGTTTCTAGCCCTGACTGTAGAGGAAAGCTTGAAAAGGTCACTGATGTGCCCCTCGAACACTCAATCCTTTTTAAAAAACCACTCACATCTTGATTTTTAAACCAGGAGTCGTGATTTTTGAATGGATGGGGTTGGCAATACTGTCCTCACTCCAACCTGAACTGTTCTGTGGAAGATCAAAGCTATTATGTTGCTCTCCAAAGAGGGCGGCATTTGAGTGGTTGCTGAAGTCAGATCTGCAGCTAGGCAGCTTTGAAAATCTCAGTTTAAAGATCATCCAAATGCCTGGGGCAGGTTTGAAAATCTCAGCCACAGTTTGTCAAGTGCTTTACAAGGATGCTATGTCGATACACTGGGTGCCATGAAAGCATAACATATTATTCATTAGCACAGATGGGCCTAAATTAGATGGGCCTCAGTTGAAGTTCAAAATCTGAGCTCTGGAGCTGGAGACAAAATTCTCATCTTTCCTACAGACCAAATTCCTACAGCTGATAATCACTTCTGAATCATGGTGTTCAGAGTCCAGATCCAAACTGGACATTCAGGCGTTTGCATTCCGCCCATTTGAGCTGCAAGCTTGTATCCAATTCCTTTTTTCGGTTTCTGCCCATCTCTAAGACGACTTAGATAGTCAGCAAAAGCAAGGAGGAAATTTAACCAAGACGCACACGAGCATTAACCTGACATAGGTTTGAAACAGCCATTTCCTGCCAGTGAAAAAACAGCACGCACAGATGAATTCATCAAAACAGCTAAGTTAAAATTTCTACCCCTGAAAAATATCCTGCTCTTCATCTCCACTGGGAAGCAAAATTTGTGTTTTGTTCCAAACTAAAGCACTTTCACATGTCTTGCGATTTGAGGCAAGCATGCCTCATCTCCCCCACTCACCCTTCCAAGGGCCTGCTCCCCTTTTTTTATGCTATGCATGAAGAAAACCCCATGCAGGGAGAGTCTGACATATAGGACGTTCCTACAGAAAGGAATATTGTCGCCAGCAAACCTGCTCTTGCTAGACACGGTTCAGTAAATGCCATCTGCACTCGCACGAAGTTCCATGAAAAGCCCGGGTAAGCGACATGTGGCTCTCTCGTTTGGTAGAGTTCCCTTTGCACCACCATACACACACGGAGGGGAAACGTGAGGAACATCTGCGTTTTGCTGTTAACTGGGGGGGCTGTGGAATAAAATCCCACAGGAAGCGTACCATCTACATTGCAGTATTTGTAGAAAGCAGATGGCAGTTCCGAGACATGCCACCTCAGTATCAAAGCTGGAGTCTAGGGCTCAAAGGTGTCACTATCTCTGGATCGTGTAATTGACATAAAAGAGAGCTGGGGCCCCAATTTAGAACAGCAGAGGATTTGAAGATCTGTCAGCGCAACATCACATCTCTATACGCTGTTCTGTACCTGGAGGCTCTAAACCATGCAGCAGCTCACAACACGGAGATTTAAAGAGATAAGAACAATCCTGTGGCATGGCTGCATAAACTTGGCAGTCGTCAGCAGGCACAGAACTCCCGGCCTTTGCTACTGTAAGCATCTGCCCCTAATGCTTGCATTAAGGGGATCTCAGCTGCAGCAGTAGAATTTATATATTGAGGGCATGTCTACACGACAGCCTAACTCGATAGAATTTACGTTGCTCAGGGGTCTGAAAAAGTCCCCCCCACCCTCTGACTGACACAAGTTTCTCACTGTTCCACACCAGCGCTATGTCAGCAGGAGACGCTCTCCCGTCGGCATAGCGCGTCTTCACCAGACACGCCAACGTAGCACTGTCGTGTAGACTTGCCCTATGTTGGCCTCCAACCGCTAGACAGTGACAGGGTTGCATTTCTGATAGGATTACAATCACTCCAGCTCTATGCCAGCGTAAACCCCACTTAAAGGGGGGTGAATCTGGCCCCATGATCTTTAGATCCAACTCTTGTATATTTGGCTTTAAGCATGTACATCTTTGCAGGATTGGGGCCTTAGCTTGTAAGATCCTTGGGGAAAGGATGGTTTTCCAACATCTTCCTCCCCGCAGATACACAGAAAAACCATCCTCAACTGCGTGGTTTAATTTAAAAAAAATAAATCAACTTAATACACACGAATATGGAAGAGCAGGGACAGGAACAAACCCCAGAACCAAAAGTCTCACTCCAAGCAGGAAGCCCTCTAGCAGACGTCACTGAAGAATCCCACATGTAAGAGTTTGGAATTTCTCCTCCATCACTGCTTGCCCTCTTCAGTATCCCTCTGCTTCCCTCCTCCCTTGTAAGATATTTGGGTAATCGCTCTTGTAATTACCAACGATAATTCTAGGAGGAGGCATGCCCAAAAATTATCCATCAAAACACTTCTCCTCACAGTATGGACTTTTAAACAAAACTGCAACACAGACGCTGGGCCTAAAAATAAGGGGGGGGGGTCATCCCTTTAAGAACCCGTGCTCCAAGCTGTAAGAGGAACACCAGCAGAGAAGTGGCCTTTTGTACTTTAAAAGCAGAACCTTAGCAACAGCAAGGTTTGTTTTTACCAGAATGCCTCATGCCAAGTAAGCTCTGATGATTAATGAGGACAAATTGATATTTTTTTTCCCTTGCAGACATTCCAGTAATCAATTTAGCATCCCAAACCACTAGCTATGATCACGTAGTGGATACTTTAGAGCACTTCAGGGCAAGGACTGACATAGGATACTTGTTCAGATCAGGGAAGATCGTTCATTTTGCTGTCACTGAGGAATGTTATAATTTCAGAAAGATATTTAACAACCACCACCTACATTTTCATTACGAAGAACATATTCCCTTCGGTTCCACACCACATCATGTTCAGCAAAACATCTACAGCTTATGAAATTAGGCCACAATCTATGGGGAAAAAGTAGGTTTCCTCCCACTCACCCCGACATGGACTGAAATAAGATTAGAGACTGTGTGTTGCAAATTGCCAGTTGCCTTTCAGTGCAAGGCTACCTCCAGATTTTCTTATCCTCGGTAACCATGATGCATAGCAGGAAAGTGATCTGCATATGGAAAAATTATCCTGCTAAGCAATTTGAATTAAATAATAAACATTACAGTCTTATTTGTAGAAGCATTCCCTAGAAGCTTTCATTTATGTAAAGCGGAGATAGAAAGGATACGCTGCTGCCTAGACCCAGCATAGACTGTGAAAACCCCCGAGGTTACGCTCTCCTGGATCAATGTACTCTCCTCCCGACACATGCATTCAACAAATGTATTCCTTCTGCTAAATCCCTCGATGTGTTAGGATGTTCTTAAATGGACTAACAGCAATGCCGAGAAAGAAAAATCAATTGTGCAGCCTCTTGCTTACAGCAAATATTCGAGTGACCGTCAAGTCTAGAACAGTGAAAAAAAAAAAACCCATAATGTGTACTAGCAACAGGGAAATAGAAACACACACAAAACCACATGGGGCAAGTATGTCTCATTATTCCCACTGGAATATTTTAGTTTCAAGATCTTGGTTTAAAACGAAGGGTGTGGACTAGTAACAACTTTTCCTTGTTTGTGTGCAGGAAGTTATGCATACCTCACGTGATCAGGGGCTTGCATAAACCATAAATTTAGCTAAACATCTAAACTACCTGTACCTTTTGAGATCTTCTCCCTTTCACCTCCTCTCAGAGGAAAGCAATCAGTCAAGTCCAGGGGTTAGAGCTGTGATCTGGATATCAGAACTCATGGATGGAGTCTACTCCTGCCCCTGAATTCATGTTGGCACTGTTATGGCATTAGAACTGCTGAGCAGAACAAGAATGCCTCTTGGTTTCATCTAGAAAAATTGAGTCACCATGAGAGTTTTGCAGGAGATCTTGTGATTCTGTAAGTGGAAAACTCCTGCCATGTAATATGTAGGTGGCATTTTTCATCTGAGTGTCTCAAAGTACTTAATGATCATGAAGCTTTGAAATCCCGTAGGAAGGTTACAAAGTCAGAGTCAGGGCCAGGAATAGAACTTTAGAATATCAGCTTCCACTCCTCTAAGCCATGCAAGAAAGATGCCATCTGCATGCTGAGCGGCCGTGGATATTAATTTATCCTAAACAATTACTGGATTCGTCACTCTGGGATCCTACATGGCTTCTTTTGCAGCCTCGCTCTGCTGTGAATGGTGCAAAACATTCTGTAGCACAAATTTAGTCAAGGGAATAAAACTGTAACAATATTTATGGCTCTTTCAAAGGATCCTGGCATCAAAAAGCAGCTCTCAGGTTTGCTTCAACTTTAATTTTCCAGCTACAGTTGCTCATTCTATGCTTGATTGGGTTCTTTGCTGTGATTTCTGAAAGACTAAGACGTGCGGCTACCGCACAATAGCTGGCATGAGGGTCTGTCTGCTCAGAGACAGACTCAAAGGGCCAAATTTTAAGCATGCGTAAGTGATCGTCCATGCAAAAATTGCACATCCAAATTAGAGAACCGTCTGAAATGAAGGCCCACGCATTGTATTTCACTAGATTCTGCACTTGTGCACTTTAAATTGAGCACATGAGCAGTCCATTGACTCCAGTGAAACTACAGTTAAGCACAAGCAGGATCAGGACCTTAATCATTATTCATACAGCATCTAACACACATCAGACATGTACAGGACAGAGCTGGTACAGTCCCAGCCCCAAAGACCTTACAGTCCCAGTCGAGACAACAAGAGAGGGTTACAGTTTTTGCATACATCTTGCTGGCCAAGGCAGATCTGCGTGCAGGGCAATTCCCCAGGAGAGGCACATGACCCAGCGACCACAGCAACAGAGCTGAAAAGGACCCTGATATAGGAGGTTTTTTGGGTCAGGCCTGCGAGTAGTCACACTGGTCCATGACTAAAGCTCCTAGGTGCTAATAAAATACATAACCACCACCAGTCACTGTGTCACCTGGGCAGGATTCTAAGGCTGAACTTTTCAAACCCTCCTGCAGGATTTAGGCACCCAATTTCCAGGAAATTGGAAATCGTGCAGCTAAATTCCCTAGACCGTGTGGGGAAGAAAAAAAAAAACAAAACAAAAACCAAAAAGAAAAAAAACCCACCAAAGCCTAGAGTGTGTGCATATAATATTCCCTAACCTTGCCAGTTAAAGGTGGGTCAACATCAGTAGAGCCCAGCAAATCTGCAGATATCTGCTTTATATCCATGGATGCGGATATCCAGGGACCACATTCTCAGATCGGATGCAGATACAAATTTTGTATCTGCGCAGGGTTCTGTGCATCAACAATCCCTCTCCTTTCCTCTTGCCTTTCACCTGAGGCTCTCAAATCTTATTGCAAAGGCGTGTAAATTGTACAGCAAGACAAGATGAGGCAGAGGGAGGTTAAGTGACGTGTCCAAGGTGAGACAGGAAGTCAGTGGCAGAGTCAGAAACAGAACTCAGGTCTCCTGGTGGTTAGAGCAGGGCAATGGGCACTACACCATGCTGCCTTTTATGCAAGCAAAAGGCTGTATTGCAACAGATGCATCTATAAGAACAAAGCTGGGATTAAAGCTGAAACCTTAACCGAGAATTTCACAAAACTAACAAAAGATGCCCAAGTGCAGTATGGGAAACCGATTTTGAAGGGGACTTTATTCTCAACCTAAAAGCTGGGCATGATTTTTTCCACAAAGCACTGCACCAAGGCCCAGTTTTCAAATGACAGGAAAAGTCTAATTTCCCACACTTCTCCCATAGAAACGCAAGCAAGCCATTTCTGCCGTTTGCCTTCCGCAGAGCAAGTGCCAGACCCACTGCTTAGATGCTGCACTGCAGAGGGAAAGAAAGAGAGAATACTTAGTTCAAAGACTGAGCAAAAAGCCATGCAAGTTAATGGCACCAGCAGTCCCATTCAATTACGGTTCTCTCAAGAGGATGCCGTCCAGACTGCCAGAATGGATACAACGAGATGGTAACACGGAGTAACCTCCTATTCATTTTGCACAAAGGCTTTAAAATACAGTTTTAACGAACGATCACTCGGTCAATACGCAAGATCCTATACGCCAGGGCTAATAAGGCAGCCAGACATATGGACCCAAGATGGCCAAAGACTACGGGAGATGTCTGCAAGAGGTGCTTACGGGATTCGGATACTCAGTTCCCACTAACAATTAAGGCATTTGTGTGCCCAGTTCCCATTTGGCAGCTTTGAAAATCTCTCCCTCTAAGCTCTATCCACATAGGGTGGAAAAAATCTTCCATGCTGTTTTCAGTGCAGAGGGGGTGATGATAATATTCAGTGGCCTGCCTGGTGGACAAAACCTCACATATCCTAAGACATGCTAGCCAGAGACTAAAGTTGGGTTTGAGTCCTTTGGCAGGTAGGGTTCAAGCAAGTAGTACCTGGGAAGCCTTTGCCTCTGGGACATAAAGAAGGGTCCTTATTAATACTACTGCCATCAGCATGGCTGCTTGTCCGCCCCTACTTGTGGCTGAAGGAGTAACTTGCGTCCTGCTGTCGAAGAGCATGCAACTTGACAGGGATGTGTGGAATCGGCGGTAGAACTGGTTGGGAATTTTCCATGGTTTAAGAGTCAGAAAATGCTGACTTGTCAGCCCTGAAATGTTTCCCTGCTGCTGTCCAGTGGCGGAAAGCCGGGAAACTGACAAGAATGTGCCCATGTCAGCCAGCAGCTGCCATCCAAAGAGCAGACTTCCTTTTGGAACCACCACGGTTTTATGGAATTTCTGGTGCTCACGCACACACAGAGTCTAGTTTCAGTCCCAATCTGAAAGAAACCAAGTTTCAGCAGTTTTCCTATGAACCGGAAATTGCAAGTTTTGGCCAGCTCTAAATCGATGGACCCTAGAATGAAAGAGTTGGGTGGATAATAATGTCCAGTTCAGCCCTCGGTAAGTTCTGATTCCCAAAGGAGAGCTCAGGCTTGTGTACAAAGGAGGAGACACCAAAGTTCTGCCATTACTAACAGCAAAATCTTGACTAGGAGATGCCATGCAACGAGCTGCAGGATCCTATCCCATGAAATGAGCTGAGCAACCAAATGGCTGAAATGCCTCAGGTACACGTATAACCCCAATATACCGCAGTCAAGAGTAAACAGCCACTGAAGAACTGTGTTCCTCAACTTCATTTCCTCCCCAGAAGGATCATGGGAAAAAGAGATACAGTTTATCCTGGGTGGACCAGGAAGCTGCTAATTATCCTTTGGGTTGGTCTGACCCCATTACTGTGGAGATTTGGTTTTAAACAGACCTGAGCAAGTAATTTAGTCTCAAGAATCTATGTTCTGTGCTAAAAGACAAACCCTCACATGCACCATATGGTTTTAATATTGAAGTCTCAATGAAAACATTTAAATATTATAAAGACACCCTGCAGTGTTGGAAACACAAAGCACAAGAGCATCAGGCTGAAAGGGACACAGACGGTAACCCAAGAGCAACAGACACTCGTCTTATTTTACTGTCCAATCCAAGCCCTATTTACTGCCTCACGTTGCTTCTTGTTTAGAACATTCTTGCACATGCGTGTTTACGGATAAACACCTTGCAAAGTATCAACAAACAATCTGCTATTGCCGACAAAACAATTTGGATATAAAGCATGTGCGTAAACAAATCATTGTAAACACGCTGGTAAACAATATAGGGACAGAGACGGTAATATAGATACCAGTGTACCAGCAACACAGCAGAGTTAGAACGCACCATTAAGCTATAGAAATAGGAGTTAAAACACAACTAAAATTCATTTTATACACATTAGTTTTTATCTCCAATCTCACATATTGGATCAAATGCTCTTTCCTGGCCACCATGCGGACAGCTTAGCATGTTCTCTGTGCTTAACAAGTCCTACCATAGGTTTCCGGGAGGATTTATTTTACCAGGTCACAGATATAACCTTAAATATAGCTGATAGGGAGACGTTGCAGGATACTAATTTCAGCCAGTCACATTTAGCCCGGGAATTCTCTGCACCAGAGTGAACTTGGTGCAAATATTTAGGCCATCCCTTCCTTGAATACTGTAAAATCCTCTGCATTTGTTCATCAGCTGGTCTCATTCGATTACACTTTGGAGCAGAAACTGGCTGCTTTGCCTCCATGTACGCGTTAGTCTCCTCTGAAAACAGGGACGCCCCGCCCGCATGCATGCCCCCCTGCAGCCTAGTATGTTCTACGCCATTGAGCTAATGCTCATTAAACCACCAGGGACGTCAGTGGCACCTGATGCGAACTTTTGGTGCTGTTAATTAGACTGGCACAGTCAGCCATCAGCTGGAAAGAGTCTAGCCGGCATAAATAGCAACTCCCCCCGCACACACACACACACGCCCTTGCACAAGTGGGGCACTTGGCACCTTGCTCGGCTCTGCCACTGATGACAGGGAGCGAAGAGCCAGAGACAGAACTGGCGAGTCGTGTTGCTAGGCCGAGACACCTCCTCTCCCACCCCTCTGGCAGAGTTCTCTTCAGAGTCAGGGCAGATCTCTCCCATTCGTCAGCTCCCCGATCTGAAGCACACGCACAGATGGCATTCTTTGAACACCACAAGCTCTCTGACGTCTGCACGGCAGGAAGGTTGCAGTTCCAGAATAGCTTTGTATATCCTAGGCCCTGGAAAGGTCAGGCCTCCTTGATTTTGCGATCCAGCTAGCGGAAATCAAGTGGATTTGCCAGGAACTTCTCATTACATTTCCTCCCAAGAGCACAGGTGTCCTCAGAATCCTTAGTCTGGAACTTAAGTTCTTTTCACAGGGGAAAAAGGTACCGATGCAAACTCAGAAGGCGCAAAAGCCTGTAAGAGCTCAGCCAGCTTTCTGGCGCATTTACAATCCCTGCTAATCCGCTTCCCTCATCCAAGCCCGCCAGCAGAGTCTGATCCAAAGTCCATTGAAATCAGCAGCAGCTTTGCCATTTATTTCAAAGTGTTTTGGATCAGACCCATAAGGGCAAAGGGAATCTTGTACCTGCCAGTGAATCAGAGGCCTCTGCATAAGCACTTGGCTGATGGAGATGGACCTACTCACGTGCTTCAAGTCAAACACGTGCTTAGATGCTTTGCTGAGTTGAGGCCTACACGCTCTGATTAGTAATGGATTCCTAGATGCCAGGAACCGGTGCTTAAGTACCGGTGAGAAGTTCTTTGGAGGGCACCTAACTCCGCCAGAGATTGGTCACAGAATTTCCATTCACTCAAGTGTCTATGGAAGCAGCACTGCCCCATCATGGACCGTATGCTAGTTAAGGTAGCCCAGTTACGGTCTAAATGCAAGTCACAAATGAGAGGCTGCTTGTCCAGTAGACTCTCCAAAACTGAAACTCCTCCCACAGTGCCTGGGATACCTTAAAAAGGAAGTGCCAACCTGACCGATGCAGATCAGCACACCCCCACAATCTCTGTGGTAACCTCCCATTAGGGAGCCTGCTAATCATGCTGATTGGTAACAACGGGGAAGAGCACCTGTGTCATTTCTCCCCTTCCTATTTCCCTGCATAGCACAATGTTCGTGTGGCAAAGGGCCTGACAAGTTCCCACACACTGAACGTTAATGGCTAGTGGAAATAAGGTGGACATCTCCCGTGACCCTCAGTCTCTGTCCCAATATCCATATGTTATGCTGCCTTTAAGAAAAAAAAAGCTACACCCCCCCCCCCCCCCGGTATTAGATAAGGCAGGTGCATTTCTCTCACCACTTCTAATATGCTTCAAAGTCAAGGGTTTGAGCAGTTTTCCATATTGGGGGGGGGGGGGATTATATAAAATACATCTCCCAGGAGCCTTCATCCAAAACGCCAGAGGATAGAAGGTGTTCTGAGGAGGAGTTTATTAAGCGCTTGGAGAAAGGGACCATCCAAGAGAGAAGGATGGGAAAAGAGATGGGCTTCTTTTGACACTCTGTGGCCAGCGAGCAGTGGGCTTCAGTCCCACCCAGGTGGACATGAACTGTGGGCGAAGGTGGGTCGTAATCGTGACAAATTTCAAAAATCATATCGAGCAAAAGTTAGAAATGAGTAAAAATAAAGTAACTCGGGGCCCTCTTCCCCACCCCTTTCAAACCAGCCATTGAAGACTTAATTCAGGAACCTGCACAACGCATTATTTAACAAGCTCTGAACTTTTTAAACGGAAGAATTGCGTTGCCATTCGGTGGGAGAGACATAGGAAGGATGCAGCTGGGGAGAAGACAGAAGATTAGTGTAGAGGGGGAGAATAGCAGCGGGCCCTGGGAGACTCTCTGGAGGGGTGCTGGGAGGTTAGAGTACCCTCCACTATTCACATAGAGTACCCCAAGTCAGAAGGGGACAAGAGGAGTGGAAGGAGGCTGCCCCAGGGGAGAGAAGGCTCCCCACAGTATTGTCCCACCCCTGAATCCCACAGGGACTGTAGCACTGACCCCTGATAATGCAGGCCTTGTTATCTGATCCTCGCTGGCCCTCCACATCGTCAGATCCCCTTGGGGGATGTGAGGGGAGCTGGGGTGTTTGAGACTATTGGCCAATAGGGACAGCATGTGCGCAGTAGTTGGATTCTTTCCCCCCTGACGAACTGGGCTGCCATCGGAGAAAGGGATGGCCTGGGACGCTGTACCCAAGCACTGGACTTCCGTGAACATAGCCTGAGAAGTGCCTGGATTTTAGGTTGGGGAGGGGAGAGGACCCCAGCCATTCTGGAATGGAGAGGAGCCCCGGCTGCCTCTAAAGGGAAGAAGGTAGAAATTCCTTATGTTTCAACTTGTGCGTGGGGTGGGGAGGGGAGGGTGGTTTCCAGCACATGATGTAAGTTTTTTCCCAGGTGCAGGGCGAGGCAACCTGGCCCACACTCATCTGCACGCAGACGAGAGAGCATGGAACCTCCCTCCGCCTTAGAAGCGATGCAGAGCACCCCTGGAGAGGCGCACAACCACTGCCTTGCGTTTTCACAGGAAAAACAAGCAGTTAGTCTTTTAAACTCCTACCAGCTCCTGCCAAGCCTGCAGAGCTGGAACAGGACGTGGGTAACGGAGGAGAAGCCAAGCAGCTGTAATGCTGAGGACGATCACTCTGGAGACAGCAGGGTGCAGCTCCTGTGTTGGAAAGTCGTCCCCAGGCTGGGCCTGACCCCTTCACTTGTTCTCAGGGATGGATTGCCGGAGTTCAGCCAAGGGCGTGTCGGGAGCTTGGAATTTTCCCTTCCCATGCACCGGGGGGGCGGGGAGCACGGGGAGTGTCAGAGTGCTGGCAGCCACCATGAATTGAGAGAACGTTTCAAAGGCCAACAGAGGCTCCCTCCTCAAAGACATGTCCATAGGTGCTGGGGGGGCTTCCGCACCCCCTGGCTTGACATGGTTTCCATCACACACAGGGTTTACAGTTTGGTTCAGTGGCTCTCAGCACCCCCCACTATTCATATTGTTCCAGCCCCCTGGATGTCTCCATCTTTGGTATTTCTAGGGGGCCTGTCCACATGGGACACCCAAGCACTGGAAAATGCCAGAGGCAGCAATGAGCATATCCACAGGTCCCTTATTCTCCTCTCCCCCCGATTACCAAACTCTTTCCATTTTACTCCTCCCAAAGGACTTCCATTTTCTTCTTGTTTTTTCCTCCACTCCCAAGCTTCTCCATAATGCTCCTGACCATTCAAATCAATGGGAAGACACATTTGCTTCAATTGGCTTTGTCTCAGGCCTTAAGTACTAGTTGGGGTCTGGGGGACAGGGAGATGCAGCTACAGGGGAAAGAGGTGCATCCTGCCTTTAGACACAGATTTAGTTGGGGATGGGTCCTGCTCTGAGCAGGGGGTGGGACTAGATGACCTCCTGAGGTCCCTTCCAACCCTGATATTCTATGGTTCTATGGCAGCCACTCTCCCTGGCTCTCAGTCACCTCTTCTGGGAAGGGAGTTCCCTAAGCTGGGGTCTTGCAGTGACAGAGCTCTGGCATTTGAGCCCACAAGACTGATTCCTTGCCTCTCTGTTCTGCAGCCGCCCTGGTAAGATATGGCTGGCTAGACAGCTTCTGGGATAACTCAGTTCTAGCCTAGTCTATGAAGGGCTTATAGACTCCATACAGAGCCTTTTCTTATTGGGAAAGCAGATTTATTTCAATAGTTCCCACGTATTTTATTATTGTCAACATGCTCCTGAATGGCTATTTTGATTCCGTTGCCATGAGCCTTCTTTCTAAGTTACATTACCTGCCTCATCAGCGAGGGTGACGAAGCAGGACTTGGAGCAATCTAAAGGCAACGCTGCCTGCACTTCGTCTTATACCTTTAATTGAAGACATTGGTCAAAATCAAGGCCAAGTTCAAAAACAAAAATCAAAAAAGATCAATTGCCTTCGAACTCGTGGATGAAAAAAGGCCAAGATTCCATTGGTCTACAGGGAGGGAGAGAGAGAGAGAGAAACCACCTCGTCAAGAGCCTTTTGCTAATTTCCCGAGGAAATGCTCAGGTGCAGACGGCGCACTTAAGCCTGAAAGGAAAGTTACAGCTCAACTCGTTCTCCTCAGTCTGATGAGAAGGTTGAGAGGTGGGAAAAGAAGGGACTTTTTGATCCAGCATGTAGCAGATCCACACCCCACCTAGAACACCAAGCTGGGCCCGGGGTCAGGGAGACACAAAGCACTTTTGCCTCATGGAGGTGTTCAGGGACAACATGCATACAATAGAGAGCAGCTCATTGCAAATCACTTTGCAAGAAAAATATTTTACTAAAAAAAACCAAACACACCTTATATCTTGGCCCTCAATTACTCAAGTGTCCGAATTTTCAGAAGGAATGTGTGATTTTCTGCGGGTCGGGGAGAGGAGCAGGGGATAGAGCTTTGAGTAAGGCTCCTGTTTTTACAGAGTCTAATAGGAACAAAAACATTTTCAACCAATGTTTAAGGTTTCAGTGAAAAAGCTCTTTAAAGTTTACGTATTCCCCCACAGTTAAATTCTGAACTGGAAGGGTGAGATTTGCAGAAGTCTTTACCATTCACATCAATAGGAGCAGAGTTAATCCAACACAGAGAGCACTGGAAAAAGTCACCTAAAGCATTTTGCTGCAGCAGGGTGAAGCAGAAAAAGCAGCCATCAGTCCAGAGAGTCACCCTCGAAGCCAAGTGAATGACAAAAATGTAACGGCAAATGTTACAGATATTGAAAATTCTGTCAACAAATCATTATTCTGTCAACAAATTCCTTCTTTGGGGCTTCCCAGCCCATCCTGTCTACTCAGTGTTTACTCTACTCCTTAAACTGTAAATTCTTTGGGGGCTGGGACTAGAGACTGTGCCAGGCCATTAGGGGACCTAAGCAGGAATATCCCCCATACACACAACACATACTAAAAAAGCAAATAGGGCACCTTCCATGAGCTGCTCAGGACCATAAGCAATTGCTTAGTCTGCTTATGCCTGGGGATATGTTTTGCATCTTGTAGAGAACGGAGGACATTATTTGTTACGCATCAGCAGTAAGATTTTTATAGCAAGAATCATTCCCACATTAAATATATTGCATATCCCTAACAAGGTCTGCAGAGAGCTCAGAGATAGATACGTTGTATTTACTGAGGACCACCAGAGAAGTTGGAACACATCAGAATGCAAGCTTCCCTTACTAAAGGAGGACTAAGTTAAAACCCTGCCCCTGTTGCTGTGTAAGGAAAAGTTTGCGGGCCAGCAGGGCATGCCTCCCCTTTTTGTTTACAGCTGACACCATATGCTTTCCGCGGCTGTGGACAATCCCGGGTCTGGGTTAAGGAATTAGTCATTAACCCACCTGGGAACAGGGGCTTTGTGTTGAATACAGATAGCAGTTTGTGCTTCCTATTACACGTCAGCGTTAGTAAATTGCAAGGAAATCCTTCTGCAAACTGAGTGCAAACGCTGGGGCAAACTGCGAGCAGTCAAGAGACACTTTTGAGCTTTTCTAAGGCCACGGTAGCATTGGCTGCAGAACAGTCTTGTAATCATTGGGTGTTTTGATAAGTTACCCAAAGGAGAGTCCATCCCCATCCCAGCATTTTGCATCCAGGTTAGACAGCTGGTGAATAAGTCAAATAATGGTGCTGAAGTTAAGAAGAGGAAAATTTAGGCCATCAGGAAAAGATTTCTTCCAACACCCCCCCCCCCCCCCCCGCCAGTTTACAAGGTACACAGAGCAAGCCTGCTCTGATGAAGGGGCAGGTTATAGTAGGGTCTTTTCATCTCTAATTTTCATTACTAGGTACCCCAAATGTAACCAGTAATAGAACTCATCTGGACCTCTGGCTGTGCAAATAGCCTAGCGCCTGCAACACACCTTGCTTGGTTTTCCACTGATTAAAAGGAACTTGTCTATCCATCTAGGTATTCCTATCATAGCATCTCAAGGCTAATTCCCGCCCCCACACACACACAAAGTTAATTCATACAAGCCATACCGCAGTATCTGCTTCACCTACTATAACAAAAGCAAATGAAATGTCAGCTCTTCCTATCCAGCAGGGATCTATTACATGTACATTTTGTTGTGGCATGAAGGCTTGAGGGCCATAAATTTTTATTGGTACCGCAGCAGTACCTAGAGGTCACAGTGTGCCCCCCCCCCACACACACACAAACTGTCCTAGCTTTAAACAGACCACACAAATGGTGGGAGAAGGCTGGTATTATGGAACCAGAGTCACAGAAATGTACGGCTAGAAGGACCCTCAGGAAGCCATCTAGTCCAGCCCATTGTGCTGACGCAGGACCAGGTAAACTAGATCATCCTTGACTGGTGTTTGTCCAACCTGGTCTTAAAAACCTCCAAGGATGGGGATTCCACAACCTCCCTTGGATGCCTGTTGCAGAGCTTAAAACTATCAGAGTTCACAAATTTCTCTTAATACCTTAACCTGCAGCAAGGAAGATTCAGGTTACGCCAATTACTTCTTGTCCTACCTTCAGTGGACATGGAGAACAATTGAGCATCCTCCTTATAACAACCCTGATCATATTTTAATACTGTGGTCAGGTCCCCCCACCCCACCTAGTCGTCTTTTCTCAAGACTAAACATGCCCCATTTTTTTTTTAAACATTTCCTATTGATAAAAGGTTTAGAAAACCTGATCTTTTTTGTTGCTCTGCTTTGCACTCTCTAATTTGTCCACATTTTCCTGGTGCTCAGAACGGGACTCAGGACTCCAGCTGAGGCCTCACCAGTGCGAGCAGAGTGGGAGATTAGCTCCTGTGCCTTGCATACACCACACCTGTAAAAACCCTCCAGGAGGACCTTAGCCTTTTTCACATTTGCATCATATTGCTGACTTATTGGCTCTATGATCCACTATCGCCTGCAGATCCTTTTCAGCAGAACCACCACCTAGCCAACCGGTCCCCCTTTCGCAGCTGTACATTTGATTTTCCCTTCCTGAGGGTAGTACTTTGCGCTTATCTTTATTGAATTTTATCCTGTGGATTTCAGATCAATTCTCTAATTCGCCATGGTCATTTTCACTTCTAATCCTGTCCTTCAAAATGTTAGTACAACCCCTACCACCGCGGTGTCATCCACAAATTTTATAAGCATACTCTCCATGTCATTAATGGATGTATGAAAATATTGAATGGTACCAGAGCCAGGCAGGAGCCCACTAGTGTATCAGTGAAATAGGCTAGCGCTTGATTCCGCCCCCCCCACCCCACCAAACAGTTCCCCCCTCATCCCCCACCCTGACATAGAAAATGAAAAAAATAAGAAAAAAAATTCCACAAGTAGATTTATGCATTTAAATATATCATTGTACATGGTTAATGTAGCCAAAGCTCAGTATGATAAATGGGAACATTTTCAAAAGCACCTAAGTGAATTAAGCTCCTAAATCTCTTTCAAAAATTACTTAGGAGCTTAGGCACTTAGGGGAAAATTTTACCCCGAGTCCTCACAATTTGAGTTTCTGTTCTATATAAAAATCTGCAAGTACAATAGCACGCCTGTAGTAGGACCAATGTATGGCAGTGCTGGGAAGCTAAAAAGGTGGTTAGAAATCTAAAATAAAATTAAACATGTTCAACGTAAAATTAGTTGCGTGGTCCCATGTAAGAGCCTGATCCGACTCAGTCAGGATTTCAGTAGCCAGTGGATCGGACTCTAAGCAGGGACTTGTGCTTACACATTACGAAGTGACGATGGTTTTTTGAAACTCAAACTTTTTCAGGCTGCTCGGCCATCACATGGGCAGACGTCTCTGAGTCCTTCCTTTTTTTAAATGTAAGTTATTAAAAAGTGACTAAGGGAAAGATTCTGATCTCAGTTAAAAATCCAGAGTAGCTCCATCAATGTCAAAAGAGTTATTCCAGATTTACACAACTACAGAACTGGCCTGTTGTGCCTAACACGATTTCCAGTTGGGAGCCGAATGCGAGTGCTCTGTGCATAGCATGTGCGGTAACTGTATCGACTCCCTAAACTATCATCATCAACAAGGGTCGCAGCTCCACCCTCCAAAGCACACGGCTCCTACCGAATTCAGTGGCAGTCCCGATGGGGAATGCCGGTGCAAAACATAACCCCCGTGTGATGGGGGTCTGCAAACCTGTGTCAAAACTTTGTGGATAAGGAGTCAATAAGCAGAGACCGGAGTTCTCCCTCAGCACAGATGAGAGCAGCTTAGAGGGCTATTATAGCATGTTATAATAGCACACACTTAAGAAAACCCACAAGCACGAGTGGACATCTTGTTTCGCACACTCCCCCCCAAGGCCTGTGTGTTCTGTCGCGTCAACAACACTCATACCAGATAGTCCCCAAGTATGTGTTTACAAGGTATATGTGGCTGATGCAGGTTATTGACATAAGTTGTACAGTATGTGGTTCCTAAATACACAGCTTGGATCCGTTAATTACTTGCATCCGGATCTGAATGTATATGGGGTTTGTGGTCCATGGGAAATTTTTCTTACGGAGAAAAATTACACAGGACAGCACCTCCCAGGGAGATTTAAAATGGAGTGCGAACCAACATCAGCCCGGTATGGACTAAAAACACGCCTGCTTTACTCACATAAGTAGTTCTGGAAACAGAAGCAAGATCCGGATCCCTATCCATTAGATGTTACATGTTCTGGAAGGGACTGTAAACACTAGCCTTTCCTCCAACCCCCCATTTCCTTGTCCTTTCACCACCCCAATATTGTTCGTCAGCATACAGGTTTCGCCAGCATGACCTCTCCAAAATAAATTCTACGGGGCTCTTTTTATGGCTGCATTCATAACAAACTGTTAGTGCTCGTAACTCATTGAGATACTCTAGTATTCCACAACCCCCGCTCCCAGGACACACCCCTGTAGGATTCTAAGAGAGGCCTGCTGACGTTCTGCATTTTAAAACCAAGCAATAGTCTGTGTTCAGCTCATTTCCAAAACTCTGCACCCTCCATATGAGCAGAAGTGCCAGAGAAGACAGTGGGTATTGGCATCGGGAGAAATCAGAGTATCTGAGCTGAGATTTGTCAAGCGGGTCCTAAGAGTTTTAATGGGGGGAAAAAAAAAATATCAGTTAGCCTTAGACAAGATCCACGCAGGGAGGTTACGGGCAGAGAACAACGTGTGGACAGGCAGGTTTGGGTAAGGTTTTCAGGCTGTACGATTAAGGGGAGATAAAGTAGGTTGGGAACCCCAGGAGCACATCAGCTCCCAGCGCTGGGCCCACAGAGCCATGTACTGAAACTTGATTTAGGCTAACTGGCATGAAGCCACTCCCCTTCGCCTAGCTCAGACAGTGTGATGGACTCATTTACTTGGGGGGAATCTGTCTCAGCGTTGCGAGGACCTCTTACGGAAATGAATCCAATAAGGCTCGTCACCTTTAAAAGGCGGATTGATATCCTGAGCCAACTGTAAAGCAGAGGGCGATGGAACAGAGACTTCAGCTGGCTTCAGTTCAAAGGCAGGTAACCACACTGGAGCATAGTCATTGTCTCAGGCCACAGCTGCAATTGCCGTACATGGTTATTCTGCCCATGGTGAAGCTGAACAAGGCAGCAATAAAGAAGATTAACTAGTAAGTCTATGTAGGCAGATTAACAATCTGGGCCCTTGGGGAGAAATTCTAAATTACTTAATCAGGAATCCCTACGAATCATTACAAGGCATTCAAGACAGCAGTGAGAAGGAGATCAGGGTATGGGATAAGTTAACTTGAGGTCTATTAAATCTCCAAGGCAAGTGTCAGCTTCATAGAGGCATGGACGGAGGCAGTTTTTTCTCCTGGCAGAAATACTGTCATTTCCCCATCATGGTTATGAATGGGGACGGTGTTTTAGAAAAGAAATTATCAGAATTAGTCATGATTTTAGAGTGATAATCACTTAAAGCAAGAGTCCCATGGAGACAGAAGGAAAGGGAACGGAGCTTACAGGCAAAGAGATTGGGGAAGAATTTGAAGACTATGTGGAGGACTTTTTCAAGAAGGAATAGAAGGAACTCTCACCACGAGTCTCCCCATGACTCTAGTGGGATTGGGAAAGAAAACTCCACACCACCCTCATTTCTAAAGTTTCTCTTAGAGCCAGCTACGTGGGCAATTCAGCACCCATTAAGCTTCCTTATAGCCAGAAAGGGGTCACTTGTAACTGCTCCTGTTAAAACAACTCAAAGCAAGACAGACAGTTGGGCTCAACATTGCATGGTTCTGGGAGAGGGCACATCCAGTCAGCTAAGAAATACTTACGGCCCAAGAACAGTGGGGTTAGTTTTCTCAACAAGGGGACTTTCACAGAACATAAAGCCTTGCTGGATGTATTTATTGGTGTGTCATGGGGACACTGACCATTTCCCCAAACCCACTTGACTGGATGCATCATACCCAGGGAGAATATTTCACAGCGTTGCACCTCAGGGTCCTTTAAAGATCGTCAATGCGCTGTGACCCCTGCAGGACGCGGTTTTGAAGAAAACTCGATGAAACAGGCTGGGCTTAGCGATGAGCATTTATACACAAGAGCGTTTCCACAAGCCATGGAGGATCCCTTTGACATGAGCACAAGCAGGCATTCAATTTCAAAGCTCGCTGGGGTTAACCTCTCTTATAGGACCCAGCAACACGTTCTGCTCTTCATCGGGCCATGTGCAGCAGCAGATTTACCAACACGCTATGGTGACATGGCAGGCAGAAAGGCACCGTCTGCGATGTATCTGTACATTCGTATTGCCCGTTATCCCCCTCCCCTGCCCTTTGGAGCTGGTAGTCACAGGGTGCAGCCAGCTATAATGGGATAAACACGCAGAAATGCCAACTCCTGGAAAAAATGTGGGAGAGGCAATTTCAGTTATCAAGGCAGCTGAATGGACACAGGCAGCAAGATTCAAAGGAAGATGCAGGCTGGAAGAACAAGGAGAGCATTCTAGCAGCTACCACCATGTAGAACAAGCTAAGAAGTAAATTCCAACTATACACTACAGCTATGCCACCTCATCAACTTCCATAGGCTTTTGCAGGAGCATAGCAGTTGCAAAAAAGACTGTAACACTGTAGATAGTTTCACGTGGAGAGGATTCCCCACGAATTAGTTTTAGCTAGTACATCGCATAGCAACCCAGACTCCACACACACAAGAGGAGCTGTGCAATGTCTTGGTTCTCCAACATCGGAGACTCTGCAAAGCTGGCAGTCAGAATGATAACTGGCAAAGGTGCACAGTGTCACTTGCCGGCTGCATTTTAAGTAGAATCCCAAAGACAAGCAGGAACAAGCCTACTTTCAAAAACCCCAGGCACGTGCCCAAAGGCAAGAAGAATCCAAGTCAAATCAGCCTGCTGTATTAATCTCTAGTATACCGCAGCAATCTTTACAGGTTTTAAACCTGCATGTAAATGAATTCCTTAACCCCAGCTTTAATCTGTTCCCATGCTATTTATGGTTGATTTTGAAAACATAGACATGGATCTCCTCCTGGTGAGCCTGCTTTGCTCTCTCTCGCTCTCTGGCAGACTAGAAGGACGATAATCTTTCAACAAATTATTCTTTAATAAACCCTATTTAATCCCACTCACTTCACAAACAAATTTATTCATTACAGGAGCAGTAAGCCCACAGATGTGTTCTGAACCTCACTCCTAGAGACACTTAATAATTTTAACAGCTGCACAATCTACGTGCATGTTTAAATCAAAGCTATAGTAAGGCTACCTGCATACAGGATAGTTGACTACACACACACACACACACACGTTGTGAGGGAGGTTTAGTTCTAGGAATAGTAGCTAAATTGTTTTTCTAGCTTGTCTCACAGCAGATCACTAGCCACAGGAAGCGGCCCAAACCTAACTGTATCCCTTTGGCATGTTTTCATAGCGCTAGTTTTTAATAAATATAACACTCCACCCTCAGAGCAGGGCTGTCCTCAGGATCCAGGTTATTGCCACTAGAAAGAACAATGGCTGTTTTAAGTATTTAGATTATACTACAGCTGAACCGTTAAAATAAGACGTGACTTGCGCTATAGAGAAGCATCGGAGTGAATCTGGCAAAATACATGTAGGCTAGTACAGTTACAAGCACATAGGCTTTGGGCCCTATGCGCCAGGGATTGGTACAGATACCTTTATGATTTAGCATTTGCAGGACAATAGTACCTACAGCCCCCAGCCAAAATTAAAGGTCCCACTTATGCAGGCTCTGTGCAAAAAAAAAAAAAAATATCAGAGACAGTAATTGCTCCTAGAAGCTCAGCATCTAAACAGACAAAGCTGGAGAAGGGAAGTACGACTGCCCTCATTTTAGAAACAGCAAACAAGGCTCTAAGCACAGCACACACCTAGCAATTCGGCAAAGCACTTGGTCACGTCTAACTTTTTACACAGATGTGTGTTTAAATGTCTTGCTGAACTGGGACCTAAGTGAGTTGCCCAAGGTCACATAGGAAGCCAGTGGCAGAACAAGGCATTGACTCTAGATTTCAAGTCCCAGGTCAGTACCAGGCATCAGTACTTCAGGCTTGTGAGACTTTTAACCTAGGTTCCCCTCCCTGCCTTAAGGCCGAAAACTCCCTCCCCACTGCTGCCTGACCCAGATATTCAGGCCCAAATGGTGCTCTAAGTGATTCCGTTACTCCACAGTGACACTGGTTTGACTGAGAACAGCACGTGGCCCTCAGTTTTGAGAGCTCTCCAACTCCCCATGGATTGAGACAGCTGCCAACTTCTTGCATGAGGACCTGGAGCAGACCGAGCTCCATTTCAGGCTGGAGCACACTGAGGAGAATAGGAGCCTGTGGCTGCTCCATGGAACCAGTCAAGGCCCCCGTCTGGCAGACCGATAGAGTGGCTCATAAAGGTTGAGAATCACTGCTGTCGAGACACCATCCTAAATCACAGAAGTCTTATTAGCGATCATTGAGTGCAGTAACTAGTTAAAATCCCAGCGCCAAATCGAAGCGAGGCTTTGGAAGATTTCCCTGCCTCTGATAAATTTCTCCCGTCTCATGAGATGCCACTCAGCCACCTGTTTTACCTACATTTTTGGGGGTGCCGCTCATTGAAATAGTGGCAGATCTGACTTTAAAAAACATCTGTTCCCCTTGGTACTCACAGCAAACTGCAAATTCAAAACATGAACTTGATAGCTAAGGAACTGCTGACTCAAAGCCCACTGAAACCAATGGAAAGACTAATTGATTGCACTGGGCTTTGGCTCAAGCCCTGAGTAAGCAAGGTTGCTGCTGGTAGATTCTTCACACTCTGGGCCCTCCCTACAATGCTAGTTAAGTGAGCAACCAACAGAGACGGGCTATAAAACCTTGCCACAGCACCGTAATGTGTCCTGCATTCATTTCCTTGAGCAGCCCACATCACGTTTACATCACGTGGAACAGCTGAGCGTGACCTTAAGACAACTTTGATGTCTGTAGGCCAAAAGAACCAGTTACATAATAGTCCGAGCAAGCAGAGAGACAGATAGATAAGGCCTAAAAACTTTAGAAGGCACTAATTTGTTGCACCGTCTGTTCGAACACATGTACCACTTGAAAGAGATATTTGCACTAGAATATATTTATTAGGCATTTACAAGAGAGAGGCCAACTAATTTGTATAAGACCATAAGAATGGCTATACTGGGTCAGACCAATGGTCCATCTAGCCCACTATCCTGTCTTGCAACAGTGGCCAATACCAGATGCTGGAGAGGGAGTGAACAGAACAGGGCAATTATCAAAAGATCCATCTTCTGTCATCCAGTCCCAGTTTCTGGCAGTCAAAGACTTAGGCTTTGACCATCTTGGCTAATTGCCATTGATGGACCTATGCTCCATAAATTTCATCTCATTCTTTTTTGAACCCAGTTTACTTTTGCCCTTCACAACCTCCCCTGGAAGTGGGCTCCACAGGTTGACTGTGCACTGTGTGAAGAAGTACTGCCTTGTGTTGGTTTTAAACCTGCTGCCGTTCATTTCATTGGGTGACCCTTGGTTCACGTGTTATGTGAAGGAGCAAATGACACTTCCCTAGTCACCCTCACCACATCAGTCGTCTCTCTTCCAAGCTGAGCAGTCCCAGTCTTTATTAATCTCTCCTTGCAGGGAAGCTGTTCCACACCCCTAATCATTTTTGCTGCCCTTCTCTGGACCTTTTCCAGTTCTAATGTACCTTTTTTGAGATGGGGCAACCAGAACTGCACGTAGTATTCAAGGTATGGGCATACCATGGATTTGTAGAGTGGCATTTTTATATTTTCCTGTCTTATTTTCTATCCCTTTCCTAATGGTTCCTAACAGTCTGTTAGCTTTTTGGACTGCCTCTGCATGTTGAGTATATGTTCTCAGAGGTCTATCCACAAGCTCTCTTTCTTGAGTGGTAACAGCTAATTTAGACCCCATTATTTTTATCTATAGTTTGGATTATGTTTTCCAATGTGCATTACTTTGCATTTATCACCATTGAATTTCATCTGCCATTTTTGTTGCCCAGTCACCCAGTTTTGTGAGATCCCTTTGTAACTCTTTGCAGGCAGCTTTGTTGCATGGCGATATTACCATTTAAGGCCCCCAAGCCTGAAACTCCTTGTGCCTGAGTGGACTGCTGTGCCCATGTGGAGTTTAACTGAAGTAGGGCTTCTGCACAGGGTCAACAGTCTGTACTTGGCTAAAAGCTGGAAGATCAAGGCTTAAACTTGCAGTCGAGAGCTATCTACCGTTCCCTTATTCATCTAGTTTATGAAAACATTGGGGATTTTATGTATTAAGAAGGGTTCCTAACCTGTTAGGTTAGAATACAAACTCGCTTAGATTCGAGTAAGGAATGTACCAAGTAATCCATTTGCAATCTGGACAGATTTTTCCATTGCTGGAGAATAAGCTTCACAATCCTAACAGCTATTGAGTTGTGTGAATGATATTAAACTCCTCTTCTTTTCAATACTAGTTGAGTTAGATGTTGCACTACAATTCTAATAAGAATTGGCTAAACAAGGTTGTCTGGAGGGATTAAAAATTCATCCATTCATTTTGGTCTGATGAGGTCTACAAACTAATGGGCCAGATTCTCAGCTGCTGTAGATCAATGTTTCTTCATTGATTTGTTCACAATAAGGTCATAACTATTTATGTTCACAATAAGGTCATAACTACCTCAAGCTGTGGAGGTAGGTAAATATCATTCATGGGGAAACTGAGGAAGAGATATTAAGGGCTTGATTTGAGAAGTGCTGAGCACCGTCTGCTCCCTTGAAGGCGGTGGGAGCAGCAGGCGCCCAGCTACTTTGGAAACTTGGCCTTGCGGCTCCAATTCAGCATGTTCTTAAGATTACCCACATGCCTAACTCCATCCCGGCCCAGCAAAGCACGTAAGCACATGCTGAAGTCTCACAAAGTCAGTGGGAGAGGACCATAGCTAGGATTCTCAAAGTGGCCTCAAGGAGTAAAAAGCATCCACCCCACATTGACTTTCAATAGGCCAACTCATTTCCTTTGACCCCTTTGAAAATCGCAGCCCACGTGCGAAGAATTAAGCACGTACTTAAGTGATCTGCTGACTCAGGGTTTTGATGACTTGCCCAATGCCATAGATTGAGTCATAGTCAAAAATGGGATTAGAACTCAGACATATTCTGGTTTCTTGTACACTGGGCGAGAGGATTGCAGAGCAGCAGGTCCTTGACAGAAAAGGTTTGCCCCTCAGTATCACCATTAGAGGACAGGAAGACAATCAGCGGTTCCAACCCTACAGCCATATTGGTTAAACAGCTAGGAAATGAACAATAGGGCAGACCCATTGGAGCACGGGGCACATTCATCACTATAAACCTTGGGACTTGGCCCAGGTTACACGTTGTAGATTGAATAGTTCTTCCTCTGTATCTCTCTTGCCAGCAACAATCCTGTCTTGCAGTGTCCTGTGCTAGCTAGCAAGGGGATGGATAATGAAATCTCAACATGTGCTACCATACATTTATCTTAAGATGATAACGTTACAAGCAGTCCTGTAATTAATTGCTTTATCTTTGAGTTTATTGCTTTCGTGGTTTCCAGATCTAAACCACACATTATTGGACAGCGTTCTACAGTGTAATAAATCACTAGTTTTTTTCCAAAGCTTTTCCTTACAAAGGAGACAAGTTGGAAATATGTGGGCTCATCTAATATTATGGATGCTCCATGTGAATAAGCCGGATCCTGAGCTGTAAGATCTGTGCAACCATCAGAGTTTAAATTTTAAAAAAGTGGTTCCATTTGACTACATTAGAGAATTTTTAATTAAGTGTATTTATTCAAATTAGTAATTGCAAAAAGAAAGTCAGGGAAGTTGCATTAGACAAAGGACTACAAGGACACATGGGCATGATAACCTCAGAGTCAACACTATTCCAATGGATAGGAAGTGACCTATTGTCACTTACTAGGAAAGGCGGGGGCGGGGGGGGAAGAAGATCAGTTCCTGTAAAACACCAAACCAGGTGACACTGCTCTTCAGCTAACAGACACAGGCCCTGAGGAGCAGCTTTTTAGAGACTCATTTTTGGTGGACACATCGTCATATCCGAAGGCCTGACCCTGCAGTGCTCTGAACACCCTCACCTCCCACTGACTCCAAAGGGAGTGGAAGTTGTCAGCAACCCTACTTTAGAAAATAAGAGCTCTAAGATGTCTTGCAGCTATAAGGCAATATTTGCATTCATATGTTATTGTGAGCTATAGATATGAAAGTAGCAGGAAAGTACTGTCCTTTCAAAGTACAGACAAATCCATGCCCCCACAAGTGGGTGCAGAGGTCATCATGCATGGAAGATGGAGTAGGAGACACAACATTTACTATGAGCCCGATATAAGCAGACTTCAAGTGATGTTAAGTTGTTCTGTATCATACCTGTGCATCACTAAGGTTTACACTACCATAGCTGGCTGAGGCTGTAACATTAAGTACTTTGTGCATTAGTAAATTGAGCCCTAACTAAATCAAAGATCCCTAGACCCTCCTCTGCCATGCTTTCCCACCAGTATGCTGAATGCTGGCCAAACACTCAGCATAGATACGTGAAACAGACTGTGCAGCAAGGCATGGCTCTGCCCCTGTTCTAACGCCACTTCTCTCTACCCTAAATAACCCTGGTCATTCCTAGTTGGAAACAATTCACTGTATACATTATTTCTGTTATTTATTACATTATTTCAGGATCCAGGAAAGGCTGGGCCATAATTACAACAACATGTGCAATATTGCAGAGTCAGTTCCTGATCGCTGGCTTCGGAAGAAGGCTCCACTTCTGCACAAAAACATTTGCCTTCCTAACACAAGAACTATTTTTCACTCCATATTGGGATTTATAAACTGCCCTGCCAAGCAGTCAACTTGCCAAATTATAGCTCTGCATGGCCACTGAGCAGCAATGCCAAGAACAGAAGTCTAGAGCGAGAGAACTCTCAACGACAGTAACGTTTCAGTTTTAAATGAAATCTAAGTACCTCTTACAGAACAGAAAAAAAAAATTCCTCAGGGAACATTTTCAGGGATGTTCAGAGGAAATCAGACAATTCTTGTGATTGTTACTGGAAATTGTAGGTATAGAAATTGCTTGCTATAGAAAAAAAATGCACCCTTCAGAATACAAGATTATAGAAACACAAACCCGTATTTACTGTTAATACTTTGTCCTGACAGCCAAAACGCAAATTGGTTCTCCAATTCCCTCTGCTTTCCATACGTAATTGTGTTTATAAAGGAAGCAATAAAAGTTTAGCAGGACCAGTAGACAAGGCTGATTGATCACATATTGGCTTAGGAGAGACACTAGCCCCAAACAGGAGCAGACACTAGCCTTACTGCGCCAATAGCTTCCTACTCTGGTGCATCTACAACACAACACAGCTCTAGTCTTTAGCCATTCATACAGACTGTATCCTGAAATGCTTTACAAAGTTAACCACCACAGTTAGAGAGTGGAATCATCACAGCAGGGTGAGAGAGAAACAGAGGTACACAGAAAGGAGAAACAAACTTGTTTTCATGGGAAATTTGAAAGCTGGGGGTGGGGAGGAGGAGAAGATAAAGTGGAGGAACAGAGCAAAGCTGTTCCAGAGGATAGGAGCTGCACAGAAGGCTCTTGCACCAACTCTGCTGAGGGGTGGGATAGAGAGGAGGCTGGTGCTAATGGACTGGGGACAGGAACAAAGTCAGAGGAGAGGCTACATTGGTGTAACTTACACCTTTCAGCCCCCACAACAAAGAAGTCCCATGACACCTAGGATTTACGGACGTTGGCCATGAGCTGACATATGAGCAGTCCCATTGAAGTCAGAGGGACTACACACATGTATATAGTTCAGCGTGTGCATCAGTGTTTGCAGGATCAGGGCTTTAGACTGAACCCTATAGACCAACATATATAGTTTACACACCCATGCCATCCCTCGACCAAAAATGGGCTCATTGGGTCCAAGTGGAAGGGAGTCGAAGGGACACAGCACCTCTACATTTGGTTCAGAGAAGGTCTGTAGGTTAGGATGGAGCAAATCCACGTAGTGACATTACAAGGCAGACAGTTTTGAACTGGATTATGAAATATTATATATACATACACATATATACCTGCACACCCCCATGAGGAAACCCCACTGACTGCCCCAGTCACCAACTGCACAATGAACATGATGCAGAGAAGCCATCGGTGATTGGAGAAATGAGCCCTGCTCTAAGAAGACGATATATTACAGCAAGAAGGGAGGTGAAAGGAGCATCACTAGAGGTTCACAGTACCCCATAATTGATTAAATCCAGTGGTCTCAGAAGGAAAAAAAGACAAGTGATTGTGGTGTTGTTAGCACTGTTAAATGTTACATCAGCTCTTCCATTAGAGATCTGATTTTATGTTGGTTTGCAACTTGGCCACAGAAATTCATTGTGAGCTGAAGCTTAGGAAAGATAAGGAAACGTCCTTTAAATTTACACACAGGCCCAAATTTTGCAGTCAGATACATGCTGGCAGACCCTTCTACCCTCAAAGAGCCACGGATTGAGGTCATATCTTGTTCTGTATTATTTAGGAACTTCTACAGGGGTTTGAGCACAAAAACTTCGATGTTTACCTTTAAACAACTTCGACTTTTAGAGAGACCCATCTTGCAACAAAACTAGTGCCAATCCATGAATGTACAGTCGAGGAAAGACACAATGTCTGCCCCAGATGCAGTGAGCATCCACAACTCCCACTGAAGTCAACAGGAGTTGTGGGATGTTCTATACTTTAGGATCAAGTACCCCCTTCCCCATCAGAAAGTTTTAAGGTCAGCGCACAGTCTGGGTCTGGCTTTTCTTTTACTGCTGGCTCCTGAAGCAGAATATAGTAGACGCCTTGGAACTGCCAATTTTTCAGCACACATCTGCACACAGGCACCTCAAAAGGTGGCGTGCCAGGTACCGCACCTGAGCGGCAATGGAATCACATTTCATCTTATGTGCTACATATACAAGGCAGCAGCAGCAGCTAGAGACCAAGTATGACCTTTAGCTTGAATTTGCTCAGCATATCTTGGTTCATGTTATCACCTTATCGTTTAAGCTGGTGGTGTTAATGTCTGGGAGAATCCCATTCACAAACTTGTAGCTTTGCTACTTGGAAAAGCAAAACCTTTCCAGTTCCATATTACAAGGTCACTAGGACACTCTCTAAGACAAGAAGAAAAAGGAGGACTTGTGGCACCTTAGAGACTAACCAATTTATTTGAGCATAAGCTTTCGTGAGCTACAGCTCACGCTCAAATAAATTGGTTAGTCTCTAAGGTGCCACAAGTCCTCCTTTTTCTTTTTGCAAATACAGACTAACACGGCTGCTACTCTGAAACCTCTCTAAGACAATGGCCTCAACCAAACACCCTCGTATTCGCCACGGTATGATGCAAGGTTCCGCTGCTATGACCAAGCAGCGGTTCCACACTTCACTGGCAACACAGACAACTTAACTGCAGCCATTCTCCCCCCAACACACACGTCACTTTTACAAAGCATCAACTGTATTGTATATTTGTATTGGAGAATATTGTGACTAAAGGGACACTAATTTGACAAATCCAAAACTCGACTGTACATTTGCAACTCTCCACTCTTATGCCAACTCCATTTTCCACGAGCAGGCAAGTGGACTGGGTAGAGATGAAAAGCCAGTCAGGAAGAGAACTGAAATAAACAAGAATCCTGCACAGGATTTTCTTCACCTGGACAAAGAGCAAGGACAGCACCACATGAGTGACTTTACCTGCAGTCCCAACAAACTCAGAATCCAGCCCGGTTTTACTGAGGAGGGATCACACATCCTAAGAGCTGGCATTTTAAGGCTATCCCACAATATTGCAGCACCCTTCAGTTAAGGGTCCATGAAGAAAAATGTAAGTTTAAGGGACAGGCACAGTTTATGCTTGTCCGACATGATATACATATTTTTAACTTGTACTCAACTGTGCTATTAAAAAGGAAGTACTTCAGAAGGCCCAAACTGGCTGATCTAACATCTGGACCATTTCACACGTCCCCATGTGTTTGTTTTGAAATTAATTCTTTATGTACTTTTTTCTAAATAAATGTTTCCAAATTCTAGGAAATAAATAAATCAGTGCATGAGCAGCTCAGTAACAAACCAATATAAACAAACAATCTACCACATAAGAAATACCCTTCAGCATGGAAGCATATTCCAGTGTGGATGGAGAAACAATTGGAGAAACAAGCTTCAGGGTTCAAGCTTTCAAGAAGCAATAAAGAGAATATCATTTTAAGATGATGTGAATATTACCAACAGAGCCATTTTAGATACTAGGCACTATATTCATATACTTATTATGCTAGTGATGCTACAGACATTAGATCATGTTACTTTTCGACAAAGGTTTCATCTAGCCTCTTCCACAAGCAATCTAGAAATGCAGAGATGCCTTGCCAGTGATAGATGCAGATACAAATATCCAACATCAAAAAGTGCAGCTGTGTATTACAGAGGGATTACTACACTGTGAAAGCTGATTTATGACAAACTGTCAAAGGGCATTGGACTTTTTTTTTTTTTTTTTAACATGAATGCCAACAAACTGAAGTGTACAAACCCCCCTTTTGTGCGGGAAAGCTAGCATTTAGGAACGCTGGGCCAGAAGTGTGTCCAGCACCCAACAGATCCCATTGGAAATCCGGCCTTAATAGTGGAGGCTGAGGACTTTTGAAAATCTGGCCCCTCACCTTCATCGGCTTTTATACGTTCCACATACTCTCAGGGTGAAAACGATCACTTCCGAGAGCAAACAGCTACCTAATGGGTGTGCGCAAAGGTGCTTTTCCACTTGCAAGAGTGGAAGTCCCTTTGAATACATCCGTTAGCATATTCGTGGTCAGATCCTTTACGCTAAATTACTGGGATGTCCTGAAGACTATCCAAACCAGATGTGTAAGCAGATGAGACAGGGTTACAAGAGAACGGAGACGCTCCGTGTGCAGAGAGCAGCAGAGGAGTTGCTCAGCGGGAAACCAGCCAGTTACCCAACTCCCCATGGCTAGTGCCAGGGCAGAGTATTTGCCTCTCTGTCTGGGTGCTTAGCTGGGCACTGGGGAATGGAATTTCTCCCATTTCCCCACAGGTGGCTGTCTGGGAGGCAGCCGCCTGGCAGAGGAGGAGAAAGGCCCTTGGTCCAGTCTACCAGAGGCAGATGCCTGCATATGGGAAAGGATATGAACCGGTCTCCCTGTGGGTCCAGCTTGGGTAATGGGATAAGGCCCTTACCTTGCCCTCTTGTGCCTGGGTATCGAGGTGGGAATTGCCCCCAGACCTTGGCACTGGGAGATGCCCTGTCCCCCTGCTGCCGGGGCACAGTCATGAGGGGAGGGAGGGGCAGGATCCTTACACCAGGTGCTTGGGTGAGTGCCCCTGGGGGCAGGAAGGGAGAAGCTGCCCTCATGTTGCCCCCCATGCTGGATAATTGGCGCGGGGGGGGAGGAACCTGCCCCCATGCCGCCCTCCCCACTGGGTACTTGGCGCGGGGGGGGAGGGAGAGGAACCTGCCCCCATGCTGCCCCCCCGCTGGGTACTTGGCGCGGGGGGGGGGGGGGGGAGGGAGAGGAACCTGCCCCCATGCCGCCCCCCCCGCTGGGTAATTGGCGCGGGGGGTGAGAGGGAGAGGAACCTGCCCCCATGCCGCCCCCCCCCCGCTGGGTACTTGGCGCGGGGGGGGAGGGAGAGGAACCTGCCCCCATGCCGCCCCCCCGCTGGGTACTTGGCGCGGGGGGGGGGGAAGGGAGAGGAACCTGCCCCCATGCCGCCCCCCCCCGCTGGGTAATTGGCGCGGGGGGGGGGTGGAGGGAGAGGAACCTGCCCCCATGCCGGCCCCCCCCCGCTGGGTAATTGGCGCGGGGGGGAGGGAGAGGAACCTGCCCCCATGCCGCCCCCCCGCTGGGTACTTGGCGCGGGGGGGGGAGGGAGAGGAACCTGCCCCCATGCCGCCCCCCCGCTGGGTACTTGGCGCGGGGGGGGGAGGGAGAGGAACCTGCCCCCATGCCGGCCCCCCCCCGCTGGGTACTTGGCGCGGGGGGGGAGGGAGAGGAACCTGCCCCCATGCCGGCCCCCCCCCCCGCTGGGTAATTGGCGCGGGGGGGGAGGGAGAGGAACCTGCCCCCATGCCGGCCCCCCCCCCGCTGGGTAATTGGCGCGGGGGGGGAGGGAGAGGAACCTGCCCCCATGCCGGCCCCCCCCCGCTGGGTAATTGGCGCGGGGGGGGGAGGGAGAGGAACCTGCCCCCATGCCGGCCCCCCCCCGCTGGGTACTTGGCGCGGGGGGGGAGGGAGAGGAACCTGCCCCCATGCCGGCCCCCCCCAGGCCCCGCCGCCTCCCCAGCCCGGGCCGCCATGTTAGTAGCTGCCTCCCCCGGTCCCTGCGGCGGCTGCCCGGGCCTAGCGCGAAGCCGGCGCGGCGGTGCCAGGACCCCCCCCCCCCCAGCCAGCGGGGGTGTCAAGGCGCGGGGGGACCCCCCCACACCCACACAGCGCTAACCAGCCCGCGGGGGGGGGTCACCAGCCCCGCTGGCTCTAGCGCTGCCCCAGCCCCCTCCCCGGGCACCCCTTGAAGGGCAACATCCCCCCCCCCGCACCCACAGGCAGCCTCCGCGCCCCTCCCCTCCCATCCCCGTGTAAAGGGGCGCAACCCACCCCAGCGCGATCCCAGCCCCCCTCCACCCAGCCACAGCTGCTGGGGTGGGGGGCTGCTCTCTACGCCCCACATCTACCAGCCCTTGGGGGCGCTTGCTCCATTCCCCCCCCCCCACCAAAATCAAACGCACGCTCCTCGGACCCTTCCCCCTCCCACGCGTGGAAAGTTTCACCCCCACCCAGGCGAGCTTTGCACCCCGGCGCGGGGAACAGGTGCTCTCGGCTGGGCTGCTCCCGGGGGGGGGGGGGTTAAAGCCCATCGCAGCTGACAGCGGGGGGGGGGAGCACAAGTATTCGCCCCCCCACCTCCGCCGTTTTAGGGAGTGCCTGGAATCACTAGGGCTCGGAGAGGGGGGGGTGTATACACACTCACCGAGTCACACTCACGCACACTCACCCGAAATCCTGGTCCATGGACTTGAAGAAGAATTTGTAGCTGTGCACAGGCCGGTTGCTGAGGACATTTTTAAAATCTGTCAGCGTGACTTTCTCCGGGGGGACGGGCAGCTTCACCAGGTAGGGGGTCTCCTCCTCGTCGATGTGGTAGATGATTTTAGTCTCCGCCATGGGAGAGAGGTGGGGGGGGAGGGGAACACGGGGTGGGGGGGGCAGTCCAGGGGCGGGGGCAGGGGGGGGCGGGGGCAGGTCCAGCCCGGGTCGGAGCTGCCCGTCACCCACTCACCGGGTTTCCCAAGCCCCGGCCCGGCGCGGCTGCCAACAGGAAGGGAGAGCTCGGCTCCTGGCTATTGCACCGGGGATTTCATTCCCTGCACCGCTCTCTAGCTGCCCAACGGGAGAAATGCACGCGGTGCCCAGCCCGGCCCGCATCCCCGCGGGGGGCCGGCCGTGCCCCGGAGGGGCGAGCGCAGCACGCCGCCGGCCTGGGGCTGGGGGGCTGTGTCGGTCGCAACCTCCTTCCGCGGCTGCAAGCCACCAGCCTTCTGCCCGTTGCTCCTGCTGGGGAGGGGGAGTGAAGCCGCTTCCCAGCCTCCTCCGGGCTGCCTCCTCCCCCCGCGGCTGAGTTAAAGGGACACGGTGAGGCGGAGCCTGGCCCCGGCCTTTCGCAGCCCGCCGGGTTCCAGGCGGCCCCGCGCCGCCTTCCAGAGCGGGCTCCCCGGGCTCCCGAGACGGTGTGGAAACGCGAGCCACGGAGCCGGCGGCCCCCCCCCAGCTCGGGGAACGGAGCGGCCAAGCTCGCTCGTCCCCCGCCTGCAAACAGAGCCGGGGGCTGCTTTCTGGGCGGATGGCACTGGACAAAGACCAACCTCTGGGTCAGGAAACATTTATTGTTTCATGATTTCTGTGTGTATATAAAGTCTGCTGCAGTTTCCACGGTAAACATCTGATGAAGTGAGCTGTAGCTCACGAAAGCTCATGCTCAAATAAATTGGTTAGTCTCTAAGGTGCCACAAGTACTCCTTTTCTATTTGGAGGACGCTGGCTGTGTGGACGGGGAATTCCAGCCACCCCAAAGGCAGGCCACGGTTTATGGGGTGCCCTGCTTGGAAACCTGGCAGTGAAGCTCCTAGTAAATAAGCATCGCGCTTCGTAGAGTACCTGACATTTCCTGCGGAGAGCGATTTGCCCTTCCCTGGGAATGCTGGGCCAGATCGAGCAACCCCCTTGCGTTCAACTAGGCCCTCGTCCTGTGAGCAGCCCCTTGACGCCGTGAAACGGCTAAGGAAGGGGAGGGGAGGGAGCACCTACAGTTCCCATTGAAATAAAACTCAAGCCGCGATAAGGATGTGCCTAAATATGGATCTGGGACCATAACAGATTAGGCACCCAGGGTTGAAAATGCTGGCCAAAGTTTGGGGCCGAGCCCATTTGCCGCCCTACACCTGCTTCTCTTCTGCAGGTTGCTCTGGCTCCTTGCAGGGATAACCTGTGGGATAGGGACACGAGGGACACTGGCTTTACATTAATAGTTGGAATAGAGGGAAACCAAAGAATGCTGGAATTTAGCGCCCCCCCTCCCCCAAAAAACAGACTTTGGGGCTAAACTGAGCAAGAGCTGTAAAAGAGATTTTGGTAGCTGCGGAGAAATGTGTCTTGTGCTTTGTAGCTGGAAACAGACAGGTACAGGAAGCAGGGAGGTCATTGGACAAACCGGGGTTGTGCTTTCCCTTTATATTTCAACAGAGCTGGGTTGATTTTTTTTTCCGGTCTAATCACCATGCTCTGTGCTCCCCTGCTGTTAGTACAATTTGTCATGGACCAGCAGGCTTCTCCAATGCCTATGCTAATAAGAAAGCAGAGAGAGCCATTTGCTGCCGTCAGAAATCTTCTTTAAGAGGTGCTGATTGGGACTGTATCAAGGCTAGATGCTTCTGGGGCGCTTGGCACCTACAAAGCTTTTTACCGGTCATAGAAATGTAATTCTTTCTCCGAAGCCATGTAGCATACAACTAAAGCTATCCCATGCGTTGGAATAGCTTTGGTCCTACTGCTCCACCAATGCTTTGGAGCAGAGTGGAGGTCCTCTGGTCCAAGAAAACCATATTCTGCAGCTCCTACATTTGAGTGACTCCAGCTTCCTCCTTAGAAATCCCAAAGGGGGGGCAACCAGCATGTGAAAATTTCCAAAAAGTATGGCTAGGTCGTGGGGAATCTGCTGTTCATTAAAAATATGTCTGCAGCCAAACCCCCAAGCTAATTGTATTCCCTTTTTTTTTGCACCCCACCCCCCACCCCATGAAAGAGCACATTAGTTTCTCCAAATATTCAGCTGCGGCCTGTGGAAAGGGACATCACAACTCATTGAATTACCTGTGGCAGTGGAATGATTTGTCCATTAGAAAAAAAGAATAGAGAAGCCAGTTGTGTTAAGGCAGCTGCCGTCGGCCAAATGGTTCGTTAACACTGTGACTATTTATTATTGTGAAAGGGGGTGGGTATCCCCAAATCTAAGCCTGAGGGGTGAGATTTTGAAAAGCACCTAGTTAGGTTCCTAATTCCTGTTGTTTTTTAATGGGAATTGGGCACCTAACTGTAACTTCCTTAGGCACCTTTGAAAATCCTACCCTCCATCTTACCTTTACATAGCATCTTTCAGCCTGAGGTGCTTTAACAAACTACAGGCCCAATCCTGCAAACACAACTGAGTGTAGCGATTAATTGCTTTGAGCAGCCCCTTTGCTTAGATGTGGTAGTCAGTTTATGCATGATCAGGCCCTGTTTACACTTCACCAAGCCCTGAAATGCAGCCGTCACTGAGGTGGATGAGGTAGCCAGATGGAAAACCAGTGCACAGCATGCATGTCATCAAGGAGGGAAGGTTTTTATTTTATTTATTTATTACTACATACTTGGAATGTAAAAGTATTCCTGGGTGCCCCAGCCAATAGACAGTTTGAGTCTGCCAGCCTGGGGATGGATCTATGGTTCTTTCTACCCTAATTTCCTATGTTCCTGTCCCATTTAAAAAGAAGCCATCTCACCCAAAAGGAACCTAAACATTCTCTATTGTAACAGACACATAGCGTTATTCTGTGTTGAGTGAGCATGGGGCTTGGATTCATTTCAGTAACACTTAGTATCATTGTAACTGGGGCTGACAAAACAGGGGAAGGGGAGATAAGTGTACCAGGCCCCTGAGTTCATAGGGCCCTCCCCCCGCCCCAATCTGTAACATCTGCGTAAATAAAGTGAAAGGGGCGTGGCAGTGAACATGATGTACCAAGGTCTCACATTGCTCTTGCCAGGCCTGACTGTGACATGTATTGGGAAACCAAAATGCTAGCGCCAGCTATCTGCCGGCACTCCTACTACTGTGATGTAATTACAAAATTGCATTTAATGGAATTATCCAACCCTGAATCTCTACAGGCATTTATACCACTGTTTTCACCATTGAGCCCAAATCCCTGTATAATCCTTTAACGAGACATGCAAGGTGAACAGCAAGGAAAAGCTGTGGCCTGACTTTCCAAAACGTGATTAGTGGTTGTAGGGTGGCTCATCTTTGGGGTGTCCATTTTGGCACACATCAAAGGCATCTGATTTTCAGGAAGTGCTGAGCACCCCCCCCCAACATCAGTCTTCTTTAAGGTGTCCCCAGTTCGGCCCCTCAGAATTTAGCCACTAGTCACTTTGGAAACTTCAGGTCTATGTTTTCACTATTTAAATTTTGGCCTTTTACTCGCAATAAGCACAAACTACTGAGGATTTCCATAAGCTCACGCATCCAAGTTCTCTCTCTCGCGCACACATACACTGTGGTTCACATAACATTTTGGGATGTGCTTGGTACAGAAAATATGCCACAAAAACAGCAGTTTTCCCACATTTTAGAATCGCTTGGTAGGAATGTACAAGATTCCTTATAGCAGGCTTGTTCTCTAACCGGAGCTATGCTTTTCAGATACCTGAGTCCTCTGCAATCTTTTTAATAAACAATAAAGAAACTCCCACACACAAATATTCAAGACTGTGGTATCTTTAGTGGGTACTTAATGACCTGCTGAATTGCTCAGTCTCTAAGGAGGGGCTAACACAGAGATTGGGTCTGCAGAGCCCTGTCCCTGCTCTAGCCAATTTGCTTTCGCTTTTGACAACTAAAAATGGAATGAGTTGTATAATTGTCAGATGGCTACGTGCCAGCATAGAGATGAGGATCTTGGATTTATGACTCACAGACGGATTCCTGTGTCCCGCCCATAATGCCCTGCCTTCTTGGCGTAACCCAGATTAACATTACAGTTTAACCACAAGATAATCCAATTAAGAAATGTGTTTGGTACATAGTGAGGAACAGGGGGGTTGCCATACTAGTAAACCATTGGTGCACCAAGGCTAATATTTAGCTTCTTGCAGAATTGAATACCTGACATTTCAAAGGAAAGTCAGATTAAGGCATAATGGTCCTAGCCCCTTGATGGGGGGAATAGCATTCTGGAGGAGATCAATGCCTGAAGCATAAGTGTTGATCACCCTTTTTTTTTAGCAGTTGACACTATCCTTCATTACCGGCTACAGAATTCACAGATTCAGAGATTCCAAGGTCAGGAGGGACCATTGGGATCATCTAGTCTGCCCTCCTGCAGAGCACAGGCCAGAGAACTGCCCCAAAACGATTCCTTTAGCAGATCTTTCAGAAAACAATCCAATCTTGATTTAAAAATTGCCAGTGATGGAGAATGCATCTACCCTTCTATCAGAGGCCCGGTATGAGGCCTAAGGCCTGAACTAAAGTAACGGTCAAGACTTTGTTAACATAAAGCAAAGTTAACCTGTGAGCCAGAGGCAGGCCCTGCTCACAGAAGCTGGCAAGGAAAGGGCTGATGCTGCAAAAATATTCAGACCTAAAAGGTACTGGACAGTAGAGGTACAAACATATGCCAGGATGGTACCAGAATACTCCGATACTCGCACATTCCACACAGATAACAAGGAACAGGCAGACCCATCCTAAAGACAGGCAGGAAGGTACTATGATGGCTAGAGTTGTTTTGATCGAACCAACATGTACAAGTTGATAGGCAGCACCTTACTACGTAGAGGGGTTGTACCTCAATACGTCAGGAGTGAGGTGTAACTTGTTTGTATGTAAGAATTCACATGTGAGGAGTTACCTTGTCTGGCCTAGGGGGCAGTGGTGAATCCCGCCACTGACTGAGACGGTCCATTGTCAGGGAGCACATATGTACCAGCAGAACTGTAGACATCTGATACGGGGACCTAGAGACTGTGTTTTGTTTGGCAATAAACCTGGCCGGGTGCCTTCGTACCTTATCAGAGTCTGTGGTCACTGGGGGTTCTCTCGGGGTCTGCTGTGTCAGCGATCTGCAGAGCCGGGGCCGCACACGGAACACACGCACGCAGCCGACTGTTATCAACATTGAACAGAGCAGAGCACCACACCGGTGACGTCTGATGACAATCATGACCCTTGGTAAATTACTCCCGTGGTTAATTACCCTCACTGTTACACCTGTGTTCCTTATTTCCTGTCTGAATTTGTCTGGCTTCAACTTCCAGCCATTGGATCATGTTAGATCTTTCTCTGCTAGACTGATGAGCAAATATTGGTTCCCCAGGCAGATACTTACAGTCTGTAATCAAGTCACCCCTTAACCTTCTCCTTGTTAAACTAAATGGATTGAGCTCTTTGAGTCTGTCACTGTCAGGCATGTTTTCCAGTCCTTTAATCATTCTTATAGCTCTTCAATTATCAATCCCTTTTTAAAAAATCTGGCTTTTGTGTTGTATTTCTGATGGTCTCTTGTGGCATTGAATTCCACAGGCTTACTGCACGCTGTGTGCTTTAAGCATTTGCACTAGAAATGGGACTTAAAGAAAAGCAAGGATTGGGACCCCCGGGAGTTTTAGGGAACTGTGTGACTCAGGCCCATTCCCAGCTTGCAGGGGTGTTTTCAGAAATCTCTGCAGGTAAAGGAGAAAAAGCATCTCCCCTCACTCTGGTGATCCTTTGGCAGGAGACTCCAAAGGCAAGACACATGTTTATTTCGACTCTAAATGCTTTGGGGATAGGAATAGTCTTTTCCTTGGGTCTGCGTACAGTACCTAGCATAACAGGGCCCTGATCTGTGATTGGGGCCACTAGACACTACCAAGGTACAAATAAATGTCTGAGTGCCCTTCACACCTTGCATGAAATGTTTGAGGTTTAGAAACCTATCAAGGACCAGGAAATTTAGTTTTGGTCCTGTACCAAGAGAAAGGTTCCTGATCTCTTCACAGAAGAGCCAAGTGACGCTGCCCCTGCCTGTGGTATGAGACTCATGAGGGGAAGACGAACAGAATGGCCACTCAAACGACACCTCAGACAAACACCTGTCAATGACTGAGCAAAACCTTTCATTGGGAGCTTAGATGTTGGTTTCGCCTTAGAAAACAAGCCTGCTTTGTTCTCTAAGGGCCAGCCGATGGGAGTTTTGCCAGTGATGTCGATGAGATCATAGAAGTGCCCTTGGGCAGACTGCCAGCTAGCGAATGAAAACTTCTGCTTATCGACAGAATGGGAACATCTGGGCCAGTGTCAGTACAAGCTTCCCACACCCCCAGGCTCAACAACCCTTGCCAACTTTCCTGACCCACCCTCTCAGTTCTTTGGCATCTCTGCTGAGAAGGTCAATGAGGAGGCCAGTGAGTGTCACATCTATGGATGCTTCTCCATCAGGAAGTGAACTGAGGCCACCAACTAGCTGGCAGAGACTCCATCCTGGCTGGATCCACACTAATGACCTAGAGATAAACGTTTCTCAATTTGCCAAGCCCTTGAGTCCTGCCAGCATGACTCATTTTTACTATTCATTCATGTAATCGAATGCTTTTCACTTAAGCATTATCCACACGAGTAACTGGTGGCAGAGGAGAAAGGGAGAGGGAGATGTTGGCCATTTATAGTGGAATGATGTATGAAAGTTTGGGAACAGTCACCTCTATCTGTGACCGCAGCCACGCTTGCGAACCATCAAGCAAGACCACTGCTCTTCGCCACACGTTTTAAGTGACCCCCATCTAACGAGGTTTAATTGTAGTGGGCCCTAACAAATTTTCTGAATGTAATAGGAAAGGAAAGTGTAATGTAAACACTCTTCTCATCTCGGGGGGGACAGAGGTGGCTGGATAGCTCACTGTCAGTGCTTTAGTTCATAGAGGCCGTAAATGTTTCCCGTCATCAAAAAATAGCAGATGGCAGCTAGCCATGGAAATTGTCCTCGGAGCTTTTTACAAAGGAAAGACGGGTCGTGTATCGCCCACACATCTAAACCGTAGGGCCTGGGTTTGTCTAAAATTAAGAAGCAATGGGCCTGCTCCTCGGGTAGTATAAATCGCCATTGAAATCAATATACACCACCTGAGTATCTGGCCCTGTGTGTCTATTTTTTCTTCTGCCACCTCGCTGAGCGATGGACAGGCCATTGCAGAACTCCGCTCAGGCGAGGCTCCCATAGCAATAAACCCATCCGCCACCAGAGGGTGGCAAAGGCATTCAAGTTCAGCACATCCGCTCCCCGGCCTTCCAGCAAGGTTCCTTGTTGCTTTTGGCTGCAACAGGGTTCGGGTGACACCTGATACAGGGCATTTTCAAAGGCATTTCAGGGAATGTACATACTCACCCTGCGGGGCTTTCCAGCTACAGGTCTGTGCCCGCCGTGAGGTCTGTAGGAATGAGACAAAATGTACCAAAAAAAAATAAACAAACAAGCAACGCTTGATACCTCAGCCCAGGCAGCACCTGGCATCTGAACTCCTGTGGGACTGTTTAAAAGGAGCAAGTTAGTAAGCCCTGCTGGGGCCCATGCATAGTTCTCCTATGACTGTAAATAGAAGCCGTGGGACTGGGGATGGGATACAGCCGCCTCCAGCCCAGGTTCTAATTTTAAATCCAGCCCAGGTCTGTAATGATGCTGTTCTCATCTGATGGGTGTCAGTGGCTCCATGGGAAGTGTTTTGTGGGGCTCAGGTCAGTTACCAGCAGACAGGTGGCTGCAGCTCAAAACCCAGAGCAGCTGTCAGCATGAATTGGCTCCTATGCTGATCAAAGAATGAACAGGCCATGAGACTAGGGTGACCAGATGTCCCTATTTTATACAGACAGTCCCGATATTTGGGGCTTTTTCTTCTATAGGCGCCTATTACCCCCCACCCCTGTCCCGATTTTTCACACTTGCTGTCTGGTCCCCCTACATGAGACTGAACTACCCTCCAGTGCATCAGTGCATCCCAGCAACAGCAAACCCAAAGTGAAAACCAGGTGATTACCTGTATTACAAAGGTGCTCCCATCACTGAAGTGCAGCCATCTCTGAGGTGGAATGTGGCAGCTGTTTAACAACTCATAGCAACACTACAAACAATTTAGAGGAGGATATGAAGAAGAATCCCAGATTGAACTGAAGCTGTGGAGCATAATTTAAATTGTCCGAATTTGGCCAGAGTCTTACAGGTCATTCCCCATATTTTGCAAAAGGTTTTATGAGATCTTTACTAACTTAATGATCAAAAGTGACCCAGGCCCCAGTTTTACATCTTACCTAGTGCCCTGTAGTGCCGCTGAAAGCCTGGCGGTGTTGCTGTTGCATATATCACCATTTAAAACTGCTGTGGTCTGCCAGATAACATCTGAGGGATGAAGTCTGAATGGCAGAGGATTCTGTTTGAGTTCTATAAGCCAGATGGGTTGGAAACATTGACAGCAGCAGGAAAAACAAAACCCAGCCCATCTCTTTGCTGGTCAAATGCCTGAACTTGCCACTCTTATGCAGAAAAGTCTCCCTTTGAAGTTGCTGGAAGTTTTGCTTGTGAAGGGACGTCAGGCTGGAGCACGGAGGCAGGTCATCAAAGCAGCAAGTGGGATCCAGTTCATTTTGATAAAGTGCCATTTTTCCTCCTCTTGATTGTTTTAGATGGGAGCCTCAAATGCAAGGCCTATATTAAATTCCCCGCCTCCACAGATCAAGTGGGACGAAACCTGTGTTCTAGCCAAGACACAATCATAGAATCATAGAATCATAGAATCATAGAATATCAGGGTTGGAAGGGACCCCAGAAGGTCATCTAGTCCAACCCCCTGCTCAAAGCAGGACCAATTCCCAGTTAAATCATCCCAGCCAGGGCTTTGTCAAGCCTGACCTTAAAAACCTCTAAGGAAGGAGATTCTACCACCTCCCTAGGTAACGCATTCCAGTGTTTCACCACCCTCTTAGTGAAAAAGTTTTTCCTAATATCCAATCTAAACCTCCCCCACTGCAACTTGAATCCCTAGATGAATCCCATCCACAGGGCATCTATGGGACTAGAAACACCAACACCCCTCCCCCCCCCGCACACACACACTTCTCAAACATTTTCACAGTAAGGACCACATCTCAGCAGTGAGTATAATGGGCACCTCCTGCCTCCCATTCTGCATTGCCTGGTTCACGCAGCTTCCCACTCACCACTGGGCATCACCCCTCCAGCCCTTGTTCACATGGGAAAGTTTTCCTGTAACTGACATTGTCCTTAATGCAATTAAAGCCAGCTCTCTGCAAAGCGCCAGAGTTTGGGAACCTGGGCAAGGGACTGTGTTTTGTCCATTTAGGAGAGAGTGAATCACACTGTCTACTTTTGCTCTTTATTTCCCCACTCCTTCCCATCTGTGTCTCCTCCACCCCCACCGCGGTGCTTGGTCCCCTCTCCTCTTCTTCCTCTGTGCAGGTTTCCGGACACTTTGTTCCCTTCTCCCCAGGATGTTTCTCCAGCTGGTGACTGGCAGCTCCATTCCCATTGGCAAGTAGGTTCCCCTAAATCTTTCCTGTTTCCATTCCTCTTCTGAGCGTGGAGCTGAACCAAAGTCACTTGAAGACAATGGAAATACTCCCCTTGATTCCAATGGCCTGTAGCTGCTATACTGGCTCTTCCTTGTTCCCAGCTGCTTTTATGGGTGGCCAGGACCTTCTTGGCAATGAAGAGCCTGACTGCCTGGAGAAACAGAGGGAAATGAGAAGGAACGGTCAGCGCTGTGACCAGCCATCTCTCTGCAGACCACCAATGGGTGGCACAACACCGTTTGGGAGCCTGTGGCCCGGAGCATTGTATAAGCCAGGATTGGCCCTGGCTAGGCATTAGGACCATGTTCTCCAAGCAGTTTGGTGATCACACCCACCTCTGCCAGCTGCCCGATTTGCGTATGGGAAAAATTCTCCCTTTTGGTTGGCGGCTGGTCACTTGCCCTTGGAGCACATGTAAATGTGAGTGTCATGCGTGTGCAAACAGACCTGTCTGCAGACTTTGCAGCTGCACTTTCGGAGGGCCTTTGGAAGCTCGGCTCCCCATTTCCCATCTAGCACTAATGAGAGAAATCAAACCCAGCGCGTGCCATGTCCGCCCAACAAATTGCTGGTGTCTTTGGCCTTCAGCAGTTGCAGTGTAATTTGAAAGCATTTTCTGTGGCCCGGCCCTGCAGTTTGCTCAAGGCTTTTATCAAAAAAAAACCCAACAACAAAAAAACACATAAGGTGAGGAAATAGTTTTCAATCTAAAGACTGGTCTCAGGTTTGATTCCTTCCCAGTGGGGGTTGGTCGAGGGATGAGCTCAGCTGCTAGAAGCCACCCGTCGGCTCAGAATGGCCAGCCCTGCTTCCCCTTAGATGCTGCAGTGAGGAACACACGCTCCAGCTTAAAAATGGGCCCGACCCGTGTGGACCCACTGTGTGCTTGTGGGCCCTGAATTCATCTCAGCCAAAGAAACGGAAGGGTCCCGATGCTTGGTGCAACCTGGGGCACTCCAAAGGCAAAGGGTTTGATTGTCACACATGTTTTTGGGAGCCCTATCCTAGCAGGGCTGATTGAGCAACACCCAGACAAGGGGGGGGACGCCATCAGAGGCAGGGAAATCACCCCAACCTTCCTTTCAATCTGCTGTCAGAAAGGGGATGGGGGGGGGCTCCAGCTCATCACTAGCCCCCTCTTTAACCTTGTTTATTTTGGCCAGTTGGGAGAGTTGAAGGAGGCCGTGCAGGCTGACCTGCTCTCGGGTAAGAGGTGTCATGGAATAACAATGGATTGTTTTTAATATGAATTCCATGTAGGTGGGACACGAAGCATTGGCTAGAGCCAGGCAGACTGGACAGGTTCCTCAATCCACTTCTGGCTATTTATACTGTATCACCCCCTGCTTTTCTCCCATGCCAAATGCTTTGATCTCCCTCTTCCTTTGCCAGGGACTGGACTGTCCATCCAACAGGGTAACATAGGCGGTTTCTACTCTGTCCTGGGAAGAACTCTGTCACTCCCACTGGACTATTGGTCAGCAGTTGGTGGCTCTCCAAGAGCAGAATGGGGAGGCCTGGCGGGTATTTAAGTCCAGCAGGAATTCCAGGTAGGAGGAATTGACTAAATGTGCACCAAGTGGCATGAGCTTTAGAAGTTTAATTCCTGGCAGCAGGTGGGTGGGGCAGATTCCTGACCCCCTGCTAAAGGCAAATTCTTTGCTTCTCTGTCTGCCCATGCTAGAGTCCTGAAGAGTCTACTAACAGTAATAATAATCCTCCTATACTGTCACCGTGCCCGCAAATCCCCCACCCCCGCAGTTTCAATGGGATATGGTGTCTTCCTTCTCTTTCTGTCCTACAGCACTGTGCGTCATTACCATGGACTGCTAAACCCTCAGTGGTGGTGTGAGCTATATCTCCAGTAGAAGGCCTGATCCTGATATGTAACTTCTTGGGAAGTCAATGGGAGGTTTTGCATACAGACTGTAGGATTTGGGCCTTACAGACCCAGTCTGATGAGCCCTCCCTGTGGGGAGCTCTTCCTGGGAGTGTGCAGGATCGGGGCCACAGTTCGTTGAGCATTTTGGAGCACTTTGAGGAGGAAGGTGCTGCATAGAGGTAAGCAGGAACATGCGGCTGCTTCTCAGTCTCTTAGAGGGCGTCTCGAAGAGCAAGAAATAAAACCAACTGCATTTGAAAACCAAGTACATTCTTCTTTATTTCTTACATGTAAGGAGAGTTACACAATGGGCTGATAAATGATGACAATAAAGCAACAATGATAGTATGGAAATGAAGTAGATTACAACACAGAGTCAAACCAGCTTTATGGGCCAGACTCTCCTCTCAATCTGGAGAGGCAGCACAGTTCAGTGGCTACTGCACACAGCTGAAAAGCAGGAGATTTGTGTCCTAGTCCTAGCTCCGCTATTGATCTCTTGTGTAGCTTTGGACAAGTCGATACAAATCACGGTGTGCCTCAGTTTCCCCATCTGAGACGTGAAGACAGTTCTACTTACACACCTTTGTAAAGCACTTTGAGATCTTGGGCGGAAGGGCTCCTTGGTATTAATTATTATTATAGGGTTGCACAGCTGTAACAGAGAAAAAAATAGCCCCATATATAATTTAGGAGGCATTTTCTATTGCACCACATACTACTCTAATTTTATTAACAGATTTTCTGGCTGATGTACCCCTGTCTAACTTCAAATAATTAAAACTGGGAGGGCTGCATATTAGAAATAAAAAAATAAATGTTCCAAATGCACCTCAGAAAAAGCCAAAGGCAGCACCAGGCCCCCTGCAGAGGATTCATAGATGATCGTAACAGAGGGGACGGTTACGATCATCCAATCTGGTCTCCTGTGTAACAAAAGCTAGAGAACCTCACCCACTAATTTCTGCATCAAGCCCAGAATTTCTGGCTGAGCTGGAGCATATCTTTCAGAAAGCATCCCCTTTTGATGTAAAGACTTCAGGTGACAGAGACTCCACCATGTCTCTCGGTAAGGTGTTCCTATGGTTAATCACCCAGCATAGCCCTCAAACCAGAAGCATGGTTTGTCACTGCTAACACCTTCTGGGTTTTACATTAAAAACCTAAAGACACTTCTCTACGTTGCAATGACTACTATTTGATCAGGGAGTTTGTTAAAATAAAAAATCCTAAATGGTATAGAATAAGCAGATACAAAAAAACTTTACAGCTTTTCCTGTGCTCGCCATGAGTTTTCTTTCCACGTGCAAAATCTCTTGTAGCATTTCATTTCTTTGCGGGGGAAATCATCAGACAAACCAAAATGATTCTTTTTTCCATGAACAAACTGTTGTGGATCAGATCATTAGCTGATGTAAACTGGTGTAGCCACCAGAGCTTACTGATTTACACCAGCTGAGAAACTGGCTCTGCCTTTGCTTCAAGTTCCAGTGTCATCTGGGAAGCAGCACTTAGCCTCTGCCCATTTGAATTTTAACACATGCCCAACCACTCAGATACTGGGGGAAGAAACACTTTTTGCTTCACTCTGTGGGAAGACAATCCTCAAGCCATTCGGGTGCATCCTATCTGCTGCATGCAACCCGGGCAAGCCCCACATAAAGCCTGGGTTATAGCATCACACCTGCCAGGCAGGTTCTCATCTAGATGGAGCTCCACTGTAATTAGCAAGTTTCTAATTTCCAAAATATATATCTATATATCCATTCCCAGCTGTGTACTTTCTGGCAAAATATCTAAGTTGTAGACTAACATAATCCCTGTTGCTTTAGCACCTGTATATGGATTGCGCAGCTGCATCAAATTACACCTTCTCGCAAGCATCTAGTCAAGTTCAGCTCACTAAGTCTTCAATTAAGATCTCACCAGCTCATGCCGAGGATAGTTTTATGCCCAGACACTCTGAATCACAAGAGCTGTTCTTTTTTTTTATCTTTTCCAAATCATCACGTCCACCTCGGTGCCTTAGTTCTTTATCTGTACCCACTTTCCTGCCTACAGAAGGGACTCCCTACTAATGTCCAACTAAGATCATGACAATGTCGTCTTCATTAAACTAATCCTAGGATTTCTCTGTCTTTCTCTCTGGCGCCAAATTACTGTGCTTGCTGAAAAAGGAGAAGAAGTCAGTGTCGGTCCGATGGCCTATAGAACTGTTAACAATAACAATCATTCACTTATGAACAATTGCACTTGGGAGGGAAAACAGCCAAAAGGACTCCATCAGTGGGAACGCAAGTGCAAGAAAACGAACTTTCTGGCAGCTTTCCTATCAAAGCAGAGAGCACAAATCACAGGGAAAGGATCATGCTTTCACGGCTCCAAAGTCAAACCCATCAGCACCAGATAATATTGATTCCAAGAATTAAAAATAAAGGCCCTGTTGCTGGAAAATTCTCTGGAAAATTCTCACTTCCAAAGAGCCGAGCCGATCTGGGCCCAGCTGGCATTTACCGTAACCCTTTTTAAGGTCACTGATGTAAACTGTTGCCTTGTTTCCAAACAAAAGATTACAGTCTACAAAATCTTAACTACCCTACCAGGCCCTTTGCATTTTCTGCCATCAACTTGCTTCAGAACAGGGGGAGCAACCAGCAGGCAAATATTAAGGGGTTTTATTATTATAGTGAAATGCGTTTCTCGGGAATCAAGGGTGCAAATCTTGACAACAGTCCGTAAATCAATAGGGGACCATGTCTGCTGAAGATTAAATGCAGCATCTGCTCAGTGCAGTCATTTTTTCCTTGCACTGCTATAAACACATGCATTTAAGGTTCTCAAAGTGCTGTACAAATATTAATGAATTGCCCCTCTGTGAGCGAGGAATTATTATCCCCCATATACTGATGAGAAACCTGAGCTGCAGAGAGAACAGCCATACTCCTTCAGGCCAAGGGGAAAGACCAACAATATACAAGAACAAACATGCAAAGGAGCTAAAGCTAATGAGCTGCTCCATGGTGCCAGAGCTGAAAGCTGTCTGCCCTCTCATCACTCCTCTACACCATCAGACACAAGAACCGACCCCTGCTGACGCCACTTAGTTATTTAACCGTACTATGGAAACACTGCCCAGATTGTCCTGTAGTCTTGCCTAGATCTCTTTACCTCCGGCCTCTGACCTGGCAAATTACACACCTGGCATGTGTCCCTGAAATAGGCTGTAGCTCACGAAAGCTTATGCTCTAATAAATTGGTTAGTCTCTAAGGTGCCACAAGTCCTCCTTTTCTTTTTGCGAATACAGACTAACACGGCTGTTACTCTGAAACCTGAAATAGGGCAGCAATGCATGCCTTGTCCAGCTTGATTTTCTCGTTGATTAGCAAAAAACAACCTTGCACTGAACCTGTTCAGATCTACACAGGACACTTGATGTGCCAGACTTGAATGCTGCCATTTCAGTCAGCTTTGCTTTGAGAGGGTGCAATCCTCCAAGAGGCCCTCTTTTTAAAATCTCCTCCCCCGCCCCATCAAGGCCTGGGAACTTTTTATTTTTTATTATTAAGCTTCAGTGATGTGTCTGGCTCTGGACCAGATACAGTCCCTGCCCCAAGGAGCTGGCAGTGGAAGCATCACAGTAAGGTCTCTGTCAGGACATGATTCCTTCAAGAACCATCACCTCTCTTACCAGCCGCGTGGAAAGGAAGGGGTTTCTCTCCTGAGTGCTCCTAGACCCTGCCAGCATGACAACCTCAGATCCTCACGTGGCAGGCCAGAGATAAAAGAGGAACTTTGTCCCTCCATGTGCAGCACAGTGCAATTGGCCAGGAAATTGCACATTCTTTTGAAGTACCAGGTAGTGCCTGAGGCAGGTTATCAGACAACGGCCTGATCCATTATGGCAAATCCTTTGTTCTGTGCTGTCTAGCAAGACTTCCAGCCTGGCCCTTCTTCTGTTTTTTCTTAAAGTGGCCTGGACAGCGAGGGACGTCTAACAACCACTGGGCACAATTTTCCCTGGCCACGTTTTTGTGTAATTCTTCCCAGCCAGCTTTGGGCCCAGGCTGAAACTCCAAGCCTGTTGCGCGACGTGGCCTGTGAGAAACGCAGTTTGCTTTGAGTGGCTGCATGTGCAGAGATGCAGCCACGATACATCGCACAAGCAAAATTCCACCCCCAAATGTCACAGGAGTCTCCACAGAATCACAGACAAAAGCCTCTTCTGAGTTACTGATTCATTTGTTTGCTAAGCGGCCACAGTACCACCTCGAGCAACATAGGGTTACACACACCCCAGGCTTGACTGCTACCCACATTCACGCTGGAGATCAAAGCAAAGATGGGGAGCTCTCAAAGCCCTGTGCCTAGTTCAGAAAACATGTTATTTTTTTCCCCTTAAGCTATTTTGCAGCCTAGAAGACAAATGAAATATTTAAACGCCTCTGGAGCTTATGATTAAGTGACCCCATTTCTAGCCTGGGTCTATATAAGCTGCGCAAAGCAATTTGAACTGGCAAGTAAAAGTTCCAACCTTTGACTCACAGACATGAAAGAGAGAGAGACTCACGTTAATGCTGATTGCTTGAGACTGTGCTGTCCTGATTGAATAACCAGTGCTCCTTCCTGCACCTGCAGAGATGTGGGTTGGATTTCGCTCAAGCCCAGCGAAACGCAAGCCAAGAATGGCTCTCCGCTGTCTCAAAAAGAACAGGAGGACTTGTGGCACCTGGGAGACTAAGCCATTTATTTGAGCATGAGCTTTCGTGAGCTACAGCTCGCTTCATCGGATCCGAGAAGCTTATGCTCTAATAAATGTGTTAGTCTCTAAGGTGCCACGAGTCCTCCTGTTCTTTTTACGCCTATAGACTAACACGGCTGCTACTCTGAAACCTCTCTTTACGTCAGTGGGAGTCATGCTTGGGGCTGGGTTTGGTCCATAGTGAAAAATTCTCCTCCCTGATCCATCCTGCAGCTAAGAGACCTACAGGGTGGAGTTAGGTCTGCACCTCACTGCGTGGGTAGGACCCACCTGGCAAATGCAGGATACGCAGCAGAGAACCATCCAACGGGTCCAAGAATTTTGCTTTGTTCATGGTAAGATTTCTGGTTCTGATCTAACTTACACTGGTTTTCCAACAGTGCAATGCATTGACTTCAAAGGAAGCTGTACCCACTCAAGCCAAGGTTGGATTTGGTCTATAATTTAAAAAAAAATTAATAATAATAAAATCAGGCCAGGTGGCTGAGAAGAATAAGACAGAGCTAGGTATCCACAGCATCTGGAATCTAATCCCAGTGCTGCCAGTTATCCTCTGTAAAATCACAGGCAAGTTACTGCACTTGTATGCCTCAGTTTCCACATCTGGAGGAGGAGGATAATATTTACTCACCCTCCTAGCAGGGCATGAGGATGGATTACCTAACATTGATACCACATCTTGACAATGGAAAGTACTAAGTGTCATGATTATTCCTCCTGATTGATGCCAGCATACTGGAGATCAGAATCAGACCCTGTCTTATTCTCTGTTAAACACATTGCAGGGAAAAGTACCTGACATACGGATGGCTCAGGGTCATGGTGCAGGTTGGGTTTATTTCATGCTGTTAAGTTAAAGCTAAACGTCTGCTGATTCAGCTGAAAAAAACCATTGATGCAAAAGAACCAAAAAATCAGAAAAGGAGAAGGAAAAATAAACAGGAAAGGGGGAAAAGAAGCCACCAAAAAACATCTCAAGATCACACAGCCAAGCTAAACCTTTCTGTATGCAGCTGCACACGCCTCGGTGCCCACCAGGAAGAAAGTCTAAATGAAAGCTCTACGGTAACTGAAAGGATGTTGTAATAAGGAATGCATCTCGTCTATTTTTAATTGCAGCTTCTGGTCCAGCCAGCAGCTTCAGAATGTCTTCATTTACAGTATTCCTTCCTGAAATCTGAAAGCACAGGAGGGGGTGAAGGTTAGCAGTTGCAGACTCATTTCAAATCACGCAAATCAAGCCACTGTGATATACACAGATGTGCAGCAAGGTGCTGACAGCCTGCCCGTCTGGTAAAAATCCTCTTTCTGAGACCCAGCTGAGGCTGGGGGTGGTTTGTGTGTTGTGATGAAGATGCCTCAACTGAAAGGAGGGGCTTGTATTAAGGCACCTGAGTGCTGCTTAGAAGACCTGAGTTAAATTCCCTCCTCCCATGGCTCAGATCCCCAAATGGGAATAATGTCATTTCCCCACTTCACTGGTCGAGCCGTGTAAAAAAACAGATTTTTCAGCTCATTGGCAATTCCAACAGAAGTTTCAGATTGACTCAAAAATGAATTTTTTCTAAATTTTTGGTGACTTGAAAAATAATAAGACGAAGAAAAAAGAATCATTTCAGGTCACACAAAACATTTTGATTTTTTTTCAGAATTTCTCTCTCTGTTAGGGTGTTTTTCAACCAAAGCTCTTCACCGAAATTGACGTGAATTTGCCACATGTTTTGGTGTCGCCGAATCTGCATTTTCCACTGAAAAGAAGTTTCAGTTGAAAAATTTCACCCCATTCTCCTCGCAGGAGAACAAGAAGGATAAATGCATCCATGAGTGTGAGGCACTCGGAGTGAAGAGAACTTTCCCAGTGCTCTGTGAAAGTGACTCACAACTACATCCAGACCTAGGCATGAGTGGGGAGGGTTTGGGAGCTTTCCATCCACCTCTTTTGCTGTGGGGTGCCTTCTCTCTTATAATTTCATCTCCATGCTTTGTGACAGCCACCCACGTGATCTGATTCAAACAGAAGCAGACCCCGGTTCCCTTTAGGAAAAGCTTTCTCCCCCTCTTTATACAGAGAATATTCCATTGTTCCAAATAACACATAATCATTTTACTAGAGAGGACAAAACATAGAATCATAGAAGGTCAGGAGGTCATCTAGTCCAACCCCCTGCTTGAAGCAGGACCAATCCCCAATTTTTGCCCCAGATCCCTAAATGGCCCCCTCAAGGATTGAACTCACAACCCTGGGTTTAGCAAGCTCATGCTCAAACCACTGAGCTCTCCCTCCTGCCAACAGCTCCTTCATTTGCTAGCAACCCCCCACTGACTCTGCTTCTTTCAGTGATCTGGTATGGTCTTTTCACAGATGTGATCCAGACTGGTCCCAAGCTATTTAAACAGTTGCTATGAGATGCTCTGCAGGATCTAGGCAGTAGCATAGCAACAGTTGTAGCTCCAGGATAACTTCATGTGATCTCTGCACTAATAAAGTTATAAAGCTGAATTACAGGAGGCCAGGTGCCTGATTCCCTTCTCACTTGCACCACTTCTACCCCAGTGTAACTTTGTTGATTTCAGTGGAGTTACTCCAGATTTACACAGGCATGAGAGGAGATTCAGACTCATGGGGGTTTTGTTTACTTGCTTTGGATCAAGTGGATGATGTCCATAACCAAAGTAGCCCATGGTACTTTCTTCCAGAGTGTGGGTCATTCCTAACCTCCATGGAGCACATTTCGGTTAGGGGGCATCTTTGCCCCGAGGAGCTGGGGAAAGTACTATTTAAAAGACTGGAATAAAGTATTCTAGCTCTGTTACATACTGTGCTGGGAAGAAAATTCTCATCTGCTGCCAAGAGCTTTTAAGGCTCCTAATCACCACTTGTAACTTGTGGCTGCATGATGAGAGAACATGAGCAAAACCAACTCCTCATTCCAGCGGCCATGTGTCAGGCTGCTTGGACATTCCCCCTTCATCTGTGGCTTGGGCTGCTACAATCTTAGCAACACGCTCCCCGCCTCCCCCTTACCCCCACAATAAAGAGCATCCGACCCAGCATTTAGTGGGTGGAGTGGGTCATCGTTACCTTTGTCTAAATCGATGATCTTTGCTGGGAAGCTCTGGGCCTGCTCGGCCCTCTCCTTCAGGATGTTGTTTTTGAAATCTGCGTGAGGAAGGAGCGCAGTTCAGAGGCCGGCCTCCAACAGAACATTAAAAGAAAGCAATGCTTTTCCGAGGAGAGGGATGTGAGATCGTTCCTGGCGGGCACTAGGTGCATCTCCTGATCGGTCATATTTGCAGAACTACTCAGACACTGGCAGGGAGGAAACATGTTTCCCCAGCTTAATCACTTCACTGGCACAGATCAGGTCTGAATACTTCAGCGTCCTGCCCTCAGTAACGGCCAAGGATTGCTTAGGTCTGTAGCGAGATGCTCCGGATTACTTGGGTGAAGGGCACCTGGGGGCCTTTCCTGATGTCGTTATTTAAAGAATTTTCCTCCTAGGAAACCTCTCAGAAGATGCATGCCCTCGGCAGGATTTCGTCAGAGTTGTAGGAAGCCACCTGGTGCCGCCTGCCCCACTCCCCTGCACAGAATTATATCCCAGATCCCATCCCCTGCCCCAGACCTGCCTCCTGGAACTGCTCTATTCTCTGTTGCTGCATTTCACATGCCTTCTAGTTTTCAGGGGCCCATCTTGGGGTCTCTGTAGCTCAGCCTCTGACTCTGTATCCTATGATTCTCCGAGCAGTACCTCCCTCCAGAGGACAGATTATGGGTAGGCCTTTATTTGGACTGCACAGAACAAAACAGAAAGGGCCAAATTCTTCCCTGAGGTACCAGTGAGTCCACTGACATACCCGGAGACACACAGGGAGTGAGTTTGGCTCCCTATGCTCAGCTCGGTACACCAAAGAGGAACAAGATGACTCTAAATGTAATCTTCCCCAAGCTTGAACAATGAGAAGGCCCCCTGATTAACCACCCAAAAAAGGAACTCAAGGCTCCCATTTCAAGCTCCAGTAAAAAGGAGGAGGATCCATCTCCAGCTATGTTACAGGATCCCCCGGGTATGCACACACATCCATGCAGTGACCCTTATGTGAGCCATCACTGAGTCTGGCTTGCATCCCTTTATTTCAGCATGGTTCATCTGACCATGAGATCCAACACTGGGATTCTCAGTCTTCTATACTCTAGGACCCAAGAGTCAGCCACTCCCAACTTCACCTCCTAGGATATTTCTCTGAGTCCTTTTGCCCCTGTTTCCCCTGCACTTCCAAAGAGGAATGATGGTTTGCAGCATCCAGGGAGGACCTGGTTGCAATGGACTGAGTAAAATTTGCTACAGTGGAAGAGGCAGGGAATGGGGCTGGCTCATGACCTTCCTCTTTCCCCAACTCAATCAACTGCTGTTCATACCCTCTTCTGGGAGCAGAGCAAGGTCAAGTGATTACAGCAGGGACCTCAGAGGCTGGATTTGGGGATTTTATTTCTATCTCTCCCAGTGACTCACTGCGTGGCATTGGACACATTATTTAGTTGGTCTGTGCCTCAATGTGCCCATCTGTAACATGGGGTTAATGACAAAGTGCTTCGAGACTCTTCAATGGTAGACCCTAGAGAAGTGGCTTTGTGATTATCATCCTTATAACATCCCTTCACAGAATGTGGGGCAAATTTTCATCCTGTTTTTGCATCACAGGGCTTCACATTCCCATGAATTTTGCTTTGAGTTGCAGGGTTCAAAGAAGCCCAAAAGCTCAAAGTGAAAGTAAAGAGTTTTGCCCGGTTTCCTCCAAACCCATAAATCAGCCCCCAGCATATCCCAAAACTCCCAGTTACCCCAAAACTCAAGCCCCCAGGGTCAGCCCAAAATGTCTGGCAAACTTGGCCCAAGTTTTAGGTTTGTGCGCTGAGATTTCCAAAGCTGCCTGCAGATTGTGGATGGACAAGTCCCACAGAAATGAATGAGAAACTGGTCAACCAACCAAACCCTTTAGATGGCTTGGAAAATCTCAGTCGTGATTAGTTTGGATCCAAGAGTTGAGAACTGCTGCAGGAGGCATCCTGCTGATTCAACACATACCCAGCCTTATGCCTTCACTTTTGTACTGGGTCAGGTCAGTTGTGTCAGCTGAAACCTCTTTGAGATTCACGTCCTTCCTGACAAAGGGAATGAGGGGGAAAAAAAATCACCATTTGCCAGATATTTTCTACACTTGGTTCCTTTAACTCTCTTCATTTTTGCAGGTTGTGCCCCACTCTCTCATATCTTTCCCCTCACCTCTGCTCCCAGCATTCCAGCCAATTCCTGATCTTCAAAGGGGGTCATTGCAGAGCTGTGTATTGGGGGATTTCAGCTGTACTACACACATTAAAGCTAAGGGGAGGGCTGTGGTTAAATCATCACCCACTGTTTTGAAGATTTACCCTTTAACAATAAAGACCCAAATGACTATGTTTTAACTGTTCTCTTTCATCACACCGTCCTTTAGGTGTAATCCAGATGGAAAAGCCCAAGGAGATTTCATAGGAAATGGTAACCTTTTCTATACGTGTTTTGGGGACCATTCCAGAGAATTTAATCAAAAATGTTGTACCTCTGTAGGATGGTAGGAAAACCCTGCACAAGGAGCTCATTCTCTATTAAATACTAGAGGTTTTAGAGTATATTCTGTAGAACCCTACAGATAGGGCACAGCATTGAGAGTCAGGAGACCTGGGCACTAATCCTGGCTCGGCCAGGGTATGTCTACACTGCACTGGAAACCCAGGTTTGTGGGACCTGGGCTTGTGGACTTGGTGTTTCCAAGCCCATGCTTGAGCATCCACACTGCATTGTAAACCTGGGCTTACAATCGCTGGACCCAGGTCTCACAGCCATGCTAACGCATCCACACTGCACTATGCTGACCTTCTGACTCGGGTCTGAGGCTTGAGCTGAGTCCACACTACAGAATGACAGGGCTTGGATCCAACTCTGACCCATGCCCCTAGCAGGGTCCTAAGACCTGGGTCCTGTGTGCTTGCTGGCCCGAGTCAGACTGATTTATGTATGGACGGAAAGGGGGCTTGAGCTCAAACCTGAGTCAGAGCCCGAGCTTAGTGTGCAGTGTAGACGTACCTCCACTGTCCTGCTCTGTGACCTTCAGCAAGTCACTTTGCCTCATTGTGCCTCGTTTTTCCTCCCACCCTTTGTCTGTCTTGTCTATGCAAATTGTAAGATCTTTGGGTCAGGGATGGTTTCTTACTATATGTAAGTACAGTACCTTGCCCAATGGGGTTCTGATCTCAGTCAGGACCTTGATGTGCTACCATAATACAGGTAATAAAATCCCTAATACATTCTATCACACTTTTTCCATAAAGGAAGGGAACACACGACAAAATGGTCTCACAAAAGGGAATCACGCCTCCCACTGAAGTCAGGGGAACGTCACCACCTCTATCCCTCTCCTACAGCATGTCAGCCAAAGGTTTCTTTCTTACAGAGAAATAAATGGAGAAGCACAAGTCCCAGAAATAGGACCAAGGTTCAAAGAAAGTTTAAGGGGACTTTTCGGCACAGGTGTTTGTCCAGGACAATCACAGCAGTGTTTGCACCAGCCCTGTGCACTTTGTGCCTTTAACACAAACTCCTGGGGGGTGTCTTTAATGAAGAGCTGCTCATTTTGAGGCTCAGTTCCCAGTGTGTAAGCAGAGGAAATCCAGCTACTGAGCCAGCCCTCCAACAACCCCGTGCCCATTTTGGTAGGGTTCAAGCTGCTCACCAGGGATGGGGATCCCAATTTTTGTGTACAGCAATGGCCTAATTAGGGAGTGAGCTGCAGGTGAATCAGCGGGAAGGCAGTGAATAAAACCTGTCAATCGACATGCTGGTTACGTTACTATGCACTTCACAGAGACACCCTTGGCACAAGTACAGCCCTCCTGAAGCTGGTGGCATTACACCACGTGACAGCACTGAGGATCTGGGCCCATATTCTTCAAGATGGAGCCTTTCGCTTTGTTCAGTGCTTATTTACTACAGATCAGGGATTCCTACTTACTCTTCATATTTCTTCACGTTGTACTCGTAGCCTAGATGGGGAAAGAGACACGCAGTGAGCAGAAGCAATGTCACCATTTGACCCAACCCTCTGAGTGGGGCCGAGAGGGCTGCTCACGGAGGGCCTGGCTTTCACAGCCCAACCACGTGCCCACCCATGTGCATCCCACCTCCATTGCCCCAGGACCAGTCATGTTTTGTTTCTAAATCTCCACCTCTTGTTCCATCCCTCCCAGACCAGCAGATGACTGGCAACCAAAAGCTTTGGTCTTCTTCATTTGTCATGTCTCTCTCTGGTGTTTCAGGCGTGGACGTTTCGGGGGGTCACTCACTGACCCCCCCCCCGTGCTGCTGCACTCACTAGTAATTGGTCCATGGTACATCTGCACAGGTGAGACAGGACAGCCATTTAGGTCTGTGTCTATCATGGGCCCCAGGTACCAGACTAGAGTCTAGTCTAGATGTTTAGACCTTTCCAAAAGGCGGGTATCAGGCTAGATTCCTTCACCACGCCTTGGAGGTACTATGATCTCAGGGGCCTTCTTCTCCTTAAGTAAGACCTTGGCCCAGATTTCTGTTCTCATTTGTCACCGAGGTGAACCCAGTGTAACTCTATCAAAGTGAGGGGCGTGGCTCTGGATTTACAGCAGTGTCACTGAGATGAGAATCTGGTCCCCTGGTGTTTGGGTCCCTACCGGCCACAAAGAATGGCAATCCAAGGGCACTACCGAGGAGGTCGACATTGCCCCACACACCCGCTCACCATAGCGTATGTGGCTATTTCTGTTACAGTCATGTCTGTAGGCACTTATCTTCTTCTGCAGGGGGACAGTCACCCACGGCATAGGGTCCACACAAGGCTGAAGACCCCAATTACACCTCACTTCGCCCATAGGTGGTGCACTGGGTTTTACACAGTTTGGGCAGAGACAACATGTAACTGTTGGTAGTGGGGGTGGTCCAGTTTAAAGGTTCGGAGGCGGGGAGGTGACCGCCCCATGGTCTGATGACCATCACACCCATCTCACTGAACCGTCTCTCTTCAGGCCCACTCCTGCAAACCCTTTCTACAGAGCAGCGTGCTGGCCACCACGAGTCTCACTGCCTTCAGCACGATGCTCAGAAGGAAGGGCTGGCTCCTTAAGCGGGGTAACACTCCTCGAGACTTTGCCATTGGTGGCCTTTCCCTGCCGGCCAGGCGCTTACCTCTCCTCCGGCGTTTGCGGGTAACGAGCACCACAATGATGAGGAGGATGAGGAAGAGGAGCAGGGTTGCCAGGATGTAGCCCAGCTGCTGGAAGAAGTGTACCCGGCTCTCGGGGATGATGACGTTGATCACGTTATGGCCCCTGCCTAGGTTTGGATCTGGGGTTGGCGAGAGAAAGCAAAGCAGAATAAAATGGCGGCGCCCACGTGTCTGGAGCAAAGCAGAACACAGATGGGGGGGCCCGGTTCAAAGGTAAATCCTTTTTGGTGACGACTTTGGAACCTAACCATGCCCCAGCGTGGGGAAGGAGAGAAATGCTGGCCTCTTTTAAATGCTGTTGTGCATCAGGGCACAGAACGGCAGCCATTTCCACCCCAGAAATGGCTGCACTTCAGTGAGGAATGAGTGAGCCCCATAGATACAGGCTGTAATGGCCAGTGGGAGCCTTTTCGATGAAAGGAGTCCCGTTAGAGAGAGGCCTGAGGCAAAACTAGCCCCACGTCCGAACAGCCTCTCGTCACGTGGGAACTGGCTCCAGAGCTGGCTCGCCTCATCTGCATGAAGGGACGAACTAAAACCCCAAACCAAATGCACTGCCCCTGTTGGGCCTACAGATTTACCTTCCCTGGGAGCAAGTTTATGGAGTGTCACAATAATCGATGGTATTGTGCTGACGGAACAGGTGCAAAAAGGGGGACAGGGAGACAGAGTGAGTCCAAACTAAAAGGCCTCCTGCTATAATTCAAGGGCTGCGTAAAGCTCATGCCGGGTAAACAAGAGATGTGTGGGACCAGAACTCAGTGACCCAAAACCGGGGTGCAGGAAATTATGGTCTAATTGGTGAACAACATAATAAGGGGCGACTCCACCATCACTCCCTTTTGGGGCTCTTAACAAGAAAAGACCTTTTGGGGGAAATTAGCGGAGACGGATGGGCAGAGGAGGCTACTGCAACATGGGTTGATTGAAAGAAGGGGACAGAGCAAGCTTCACCACCATGGCTGCTGCCCCCATGCCCCCCCTCCCTTCTGTGTAATACGAGTCTGGCTGAGCTGGCCACATTTTGCAACACTGCTGTACTCCTGTGACCAGAGAGGCAGATAAAAGCAATGCCTGAAATGGCCCGACGCTCATTACAGCTTGCCAGGTCTCAGAGTGGCTGGTAACACCATGCATGGTGCCTGTTTTTTCCCAGCAGTGAGACAGCATGTGAAAGTCAAAAGAGCTGCATTTTCTGTCTGTCTGATTTTTTTCTCTTCCTTCTAGGATGAGTTTGGCTTGTTTTGTCTTCAAGGAAGCTGGATTGGACTATAACAGCAACAACTGTTCCAATCCCCCTCAACTAACTTCTTCTCTTTCCCCCAAAAGGACAGTTATCACCATCTCTGTCACCATCTCAGACTGTCACACAAGGGCGGTCCCTTTCGAAGAGCACCCTTCAGCTACAGGGAAAGGGAACAAGGAATGTTGTTAAAATGAAAGCCTTATTCAATATGGTACATTTCAAATGCATTAACCATCTTTCCTTCTTCTCTGGATCTTTAATGAAAGGTTTCCATGGATAATTAGTGGTGATTGCCATGCTGCTGACCAGAGTGAGGATACCAAACCCTGACGCTGTTTAATGCTGGACAGTGGCAGGGTCATAGGCTCACATTAACACCTCGGGCCCCTTGATTCCATCTAAATTAACACAACACACCCCTCTGAAGTCTCAATGATTGTTTCTCTCGTCATCTGAGCTTGGAGGCTCCCAACTGAGATTGGGACCCACAGGGCTGAGTACTATACATACCCATGATAAGAGACAGCCCCTGCCTTTAGGAACATATGATCCTAAGGATTATTAACCCCAACTAACAGAGAAGGAACTGAGTCACAGGGAGATTCAGTGATGTGAGCAGTCAGACAGGGCATAGATAGTAGAACCAGGCAGTGAACCCCGCTCCCCCGAGAGTCTGGCCAACTCACTAACCACTAGATCATCCGCCCTCTCTGCTGCATAAGGCATTAATAATCATTCTTTAACATGTGCTCATGTTTAACGCTCCCAAGACTTTCCAGGGAAGCAAACGTGCTGTTAGTGACTCTTGCCGATTATCACTGCACTGCTCCTGTCTAGCAAAGAGGGCAAGTCCAGGGAGAAGCAAAGAGAGCCCCAGGTGCCTCTGCAGGAGAGCACAGCGAGCTTTTCTGGTCGCTTTAGACATGCACTGCACTGCTTCGGCTCCAGACGGCTAACAGATGAAACAGCCTGGCCCTGCCAAGTGCTATAATTTATGGAGTGGAAGGAATTTGCAATGCCCAAGAATGAATTTTCTTTTAAATAAAACAAAATAAATAACTAAGAACACAGTGAAAAAGCCAGGAATCCATTCCATTTCTGGGCGCAGCCGCTTGTCGATTCCAATTGCTCGTCTTCCAAGCAGGGAAGGGAAACAGGGTTTGTATATGGAACGTTTTTTCTAGAGCCTGAATAATTGGGTCAATGCTCTCCCTTCCTCCCCCAGAAAAAGAGAAGGAAAAATTTGTTTGCAAGAGTCGGGGGGTTAGATAAATCCTGCTGAAGGATAGATAGCAAAGCCCTGAGACACACTGTGCTGTGGGAGACTTCCCTTTGAAGCAGAGTTCAAAGCGATGCCGTCTCATGGAGACTGGGAATGTTCACACAGTGCCAGACAAACGCCAACAGGGAATTGTAACCTGAAAGCTGCTTCAGAGTTAAATTCCTATGTTAGTGAGAGAGAGTAAGGGGAAGCACCCAAAGAGCCATCGTACCTTGCAGTATATTCAGGCAGAATTCCCTAATGGCTAAAGCAGGGACCAGGAATCCTGGGTTCTATTCCTGGCTCTGCACTCACATACTCAAACTTCCTAAGTATTCTGGTTCCTCAGTTTCCCCAGTGTCTATATAATAATTAAAAAGGTCCAAGTTCTGCTCACCATTATACCAGAGTCAATCTGGAGTAATTCCATTACTTTGGATTTACACCAGTCTACGGGAGAGCAGAATTTAGCTCCATCTTTTCTTTGTAAGTGTATTTTGGTGCTCATGAGAGTGGGGAGCTAAAAACAGAGACAAATAGCAGGCACTGAGTGGCAGACTTTTCCCCCGCCATCCCCGGCCCACCATGCACAATATTGCCAAGAAAAGAAAAAGAGTACTTGTGGCACCTTAGAGACTAACCAATTTATTTGAGCATAAGCTTTCGTGAGCTAGAGCTCACTTCATCAGATGCATCCGATGAAGTGAGCTGTAGCTCACGAAAGCTCATGCTCAAATAAATTGGTTAGTCTCTAAGGTGCCACAAGTCCTCCTTTTCTTTTTGCGAATACAGACTAACACGGCTGCTACTCTGAAACCTGTCATATTGCCAAGAAAGAACTTCCATCTTTCTGCCAGCACACCTGTCCTAAGCAAAGACTATGCTATGCCAAAATGGAGGGTGATTTTGCAGTGTGGACCAAATGACCATCGAGACTAGAATGAGACCACCGGGCCTGTCTCAGCTGGGACATGATTGGCCCCGGTTTGAACCCAGCTCTCCATTTGTGTCAGCCTTGCCTGTGCAACAAGATCTCCCCCGAGCCTTTTTAGTCATTCCCCGGTAAGGGACATGACACCTCCGGAGTATCGGTTAAGCGCAGCGATGATCGGCTGTCAGAGGAATGTCGCTGCTGAGCGAAGCCAGCGAGTTCATCCTGACTCCGACAGCTGGTTTTGCTTTTCGGGCCATTTGAGAATGTTATAAGCTATTCAGTTCCATCAGTACAGAAATGCAAACACAGCCAGGGTCCAGAAACTCCACATTCCCTACAATAAACTAAGCTCTGAGCACCCTGACCCAAAGGTCCAGGACCCCAGTTACAGAAGGGCTAATAGGCCAGAGCAAATAGCCCATTAAACCAATCAGCCAAACTTTAATTAAACACTTGAGTGACCCAGGACCCCTGAGCATTAGAAGATGCTAAACTAGTGATGAAAATGAAGAATTGAGGCAGCTGCTCAAGAACAGGTAGGAATCAGGAAACCCACTAGCTGTCTCTGGGTTGGGTCCTGCTCCGGGAAGAGCAGGAAGCAGGACCAGAAATACATCTCCAGTGCTTGTATTATGAAAGTGACTCCTGCCAGGCAGGCAAGGATTCCGCAGGGCAGGCCCAGGCCGAGCACTTTGCTGCTGCTCCAAGCAAGACTGAAATGCCAGCGTCCTCCGCTGATGGCAGCATGTGTGATCGGCCGGTTGGACACACCCTGGCCAGAAAAGCATAATCTCCTGGGGGACATGGTGCCTGGGCTGGTATGTCCGTTGCTCCTGTCCCGAAATGCTCTGCTGGTTGTACTGGGGAAGAAGCTACCTATATCCTTTTCCTGTCCTTGCAGCCCTGCATAGCACAGGGCTGGATTCAGCCCTCGCTGTGATGTCTTTTTGACCGCTATAATACTGGAACACACAGGAGTGGTCCACCTGGGAAACCATTTGTTACCAACTTGATTAGAGCAGCAGGGCATTCTGGGAAGCGGAGGAACAGCCAGGTGGAGACTTCTGAAAGTCTGATGGAGTCTTCGCTAAGCTTTGTGGATGAAACCCAGTTAGACCTGGTTCAGAACCGGAACACTGGATCTGACCCCTCCTGAACTTTCGGGGAGCTTGAATCCAGATCCAAACAATCCAACCTGGGTCGCTCTCTTCAACGGGCCGGATAGAATATCCACCACCCTCAGACTGAGGAGGAGTTCAGCTACAAAGCCAATGGATGTGAAATTCATATTGCGGCCCCGTCCATAATGAGGGGGAAGGGTCTTTGGTTCCCACGGGGTCAGCGTACACTCAGGGAGAGGAACAAGACCCCGATAATAAGACAAAGAATCTAGCAAAAATGACTGACTTGCTCCACAAGGATGCTGCGAGCGTTAATTAATGACTGCCAAGTGCCCACAATCCTGCGGTGAAAGGCCCTGGTTATGTACATACAGCTTCTGGTTTGGGGGCAGGTTGTTTTGTTTGTTTTTTAAATACACACATCTGGGGAAACTGAGCCAAAAACTTAAGAGCCAAAGTTGATGCCCTGGAAATGCCAACATCACCACCGGAAAATCAAGAGGCTCAGTTCTGTGTGGTCTGATGGGTTTGTCCTCCAGCCCAATCGTGTACCCCTCTTTTATTACCATCGCTACCCATTGCACTGGCCGTTGCTGGCTTGCTCTATTGGGGACGAACTGGGTAACTCTTGTCACCAGAGCCAGGCTTAAAAAAATATTAAAAACCCGCTTGCAGAGCCATCAACATCAACTGCGCTGCAGCACATCTCCACGCTGTTAAAGGCGGCAGTAGCTGCCACACAGAGGAAGCAATCGCACGGGCAGACGTTTAAACCAGGTGACAGCATGCACAGCACGGCAGCTTACTGGTCTTTTGCCTTCCCCTGACATCACTTGCTGGACAGAGCTGGAGTTGGCTTAGCCTTTTGCAGACACTGGGGATTTCACTAACATAACAAAGAATAGATTTGAAACAGTGTTAGGCCTCTTGTGGTTTACTTTATTAACACCTAGCTGTTATCTAGTGCTTTTCACCAGTAGATCTCAAAACACTTTACAAAGGCATCAGCAGCATTACCCGCATTTTACAGAGGAGGAAACTGAGGTACCAGGCAGTGAAGTGACTTGCCCAAGGTCACTCAGCAGGCTAGTGGCAGAGCCAGGAACAGTATCTCTATCTAGTATACAGTATCTCTTCCCCATTCTAGTTTTCCACCAAAGTGTAAGCTTAGGTGATGTTGCTTTATGCTACAAACAAGAGCCAAACTTGCAGTATTTGTAAATATAGCATCCCCAGCTGCACCCAAGCCACTGCACTAAAGTTCCCTAAAAGAGTTGGTGCTATTTAACAAAAGAGGCGGGCTCTAACCTAGCCAGCAACGCAAGAGTTAAGGCACTGGTATTCCCACACACACGCTCACAAATCAGACTATAAATCACTGAATTCAGCAGGGTTACACACCGAGGCCTCAGTCCTGCAATCTGATCCATACAGGTGGACCCTTAGACATGAAGTCCACAGGGCTCTACATGGATGTGAGGGTCCACTCGCATGCATCAGGATACAGGACTGGGGACCAGACGCAAATGCAGCCATAGTCAAAATCCTTTCCTTGTTTCTCTCAAATACGGCATAATCCCGTTTAGTTGCCTCGCTCCGTACTACTCCATTTAGGACAAGGAGGAATAATTAACAGGTTTGTTTTATAAAGAAGTACCTATCTCACAGGCATATGAGACTTGAGGGAGTCAATGTTTGTAAGGTGCTCTGAGACCTTTGGTTGAAATATATGACACAGCTGCATGCATTTTCAAAGGGCTGCTGCTTTATTTTAATCCAGGATAACTGATTTTTAGTGCAAAAAATTAAGCAGGGAACAGCCTCCTGACATACCTGCCACCAAAATATCAGAGATGAGATCCCCAGCGCTAGTGTAAATGGGTCTAGCTTCACTGAAGCCTGTGGAGCTGCACCACTTTGCACCAGTTGAGGCTCTGAAGGCCAGCAGAGAACTGAGCATAGATCTGTGAACTGTGCGACAATAAATATGTCGTTGAGATAACGGCCAGGTTCTTCTCTCAGTCACGCAGATGTAAGTCCAGAATCATTCCACTAAAGTCAGTGGGTTCACTCTAGATTTATGTGGGTGCAACCAAGAAGCAGAATCCAGCCCAGGTTTCTATTGGCAGCAGGATGAAGTTTCCTGTCTGGAAATGGCTCCAAACCTTGGAGCTATGCCTGAAACTGGAGCTGTTCATTGAGAAAGGTCAGCACTTTGGTTCTGTTATCTCCGGACATTTTCCTTTTCTTTCATGTCTCCCAGAAGATTTTTACAGGGGTGTGCAAGGAGTGGGGGGTTCTGTCACGGCCACTCCCACTGCTATGGAAACAGGACCCGCTCCGGCACGCTGCATGGTGTCGATGGGTTTGGAACAGGCACACGAGACATTCCAGCTTCTCTCAAATTCCCATCCATTCAGCAAATTCTTAGCGTGGCGCTTTGCAGGCCAGATGAGCACTCACCGCCCCCAGGGGCCCAAAGGGGGCAAAATTTAGCAGCTGAATCGACTCGCTTTGCTTTAGGCATTAGGCGAGGCATTCAGGCCATTAGGGCCTGATCCAAACCCTGCTGAGATCCGTGGTCTTTAGATCAGGCCCCCAGTGCACAGCAGCCAGCCCCTCATGGACTTGTTTAGCAAAGGCTCTGAACAGAAATAATCCACCTTATGTGTTCTTCAAATGAGGTGGGGGGGGGTGATCCTGGGCCTGATCCTTCTCCCACTGCCGTCTCTGCAAGTTTTGCCATTGTCTTCAAAGGGAACATGTTCATCTGTGTCGTGCTTTGCTGTTGGCCAGAGGAGATCAGTGGGGACTACTCGTATGAGTAAACATTGCCCAGATTTGCAGGATCAGGACCCAGCTTGCCAAAGTGGCAGAAGGCTCCTTCCCTTCTTGTACTAATACTTTGCACACAGGGCACAGCTCAGGCCTCTTTACCCTTCACTAGCGCTGGTCATCGGAGGATCTCAAAGCACTTGATGAATATCAGCCAATGATGGCTCATGTCACTGCTGCAAGCTGTTCTCTCCAACCTGTGCAGGCACAAAGCTATTACCCTGCTACTCATGTGAGCGCGCGCTGCAGGACTGGAACCTACTGGATTCGCCCAAAGTCACAAAGCCAGTCACAGAGACTCAGCCGGAAAGGGAACCCCGGTGTCCTGACTCCCAGTTTCCCTGCACTGATCCTTAGACTTCACTGTCTCCTTAAGTTCCTCCAGCACACTCTGACCTACAAGACTGTGTTTATCAGTCCAGCTGCAGCCACTGTTCTGATTCAGTTAACGGAACATAGTAGCTTTATTTTATTGTGTTTAGTCTTGTGCACGCCAATGAACTGTCACGGAGTAAAGAGTAAAAGCAATGGCAAAAGTTTACCAGGGAGAAACAAAAACCATTGAACACAGGAAGAGCAGTCGTTTGCTGCTTAAATGTGAATTAGTGTAAGGTGAGAGAGGGCTCTTGAGCCTGCTTCTTTGACTGGAATAATTAATCCTTTCGTTCTCTTTGCCAGTGACAAACCCCAGTGCAGGACCCAGATGACCGAAACTATCTTGCCTGTATCCAGCACCTTTTCTTCCAACGTGGTTGATAGGCTCAATTAAACCGAAACACACGGCACTGGGATCACTTTCCCCACCACTGAAATGCAGCCACTGCTGGGGTGAAACACAGCAGCTATGGGACAGCCCACAGCAACACTAAGCCAACAGTTTTGACGTGCAAACGATGAATATGTCCTCTATTGAAAGCCATCGGACAAGGTAAGGAGGCAGAATGTAATTACCCCACATAAGAATGAGTCCGGATACTGAGGCTCTCTCTCGGTGCTATTCCAAATTGGCCAGGACATTAGTTAGGTATTTCCTCCAGAAGGCAAGAGAGGAGACGCTGCTTGAGCTGTTTTGGGGACCTGATGCAGGACTGAATGACTGGTGAGCTAGTCTGTCTGTATTAAATTGTTTCTAGCTCCTCCCATGTTTTGTCCACCTGCTCAGGTGGTTACCAGTTCACTGACTGCACAAACAAAGAGCAACGCTGGATTCCTAGGGGACCCTCCCTGAAATTGAAATGTAGATCTGCAAAATGGCAGCTGAACGGGACTCCCCGAGCCAAGGGATGGCAGCAAAAAGGCCAGAGGCAGAGAGCGTAATATTTGTGTCCCAGCCTCTACGTAAACTCGCCCACGGGCAATCTCTGTTTGATAATGCCTCTCTTTTCTGGGTGCCGACCTATGGCCCAGCAGGGAGATGCAGGCCTCCGTGGCTTGGAAAAGCCTCTTGCTGAAGCAGAAAGGAGCTACTTAAAGATTTATGAAGCACGTTTAAATTCAGTATTAAGCAGCCAATAAATATTAAACCACGATGAATATTTTAAAATGTTAATAAAGAATGATAACCCGGAAGGCTCAAAAATTATTAAATTGGGGAAGGGGGGTTGCCTGTGATGAGTGTGATGGTTCAGGGTTTGAACAGGCTGTCAGAGAGCAGCTCGTCCAGAGAAGAAAATGCGAGATATGGCAAAAAAAGGGGGATCTTGGGGCCTGATTCTCCACTGCCTGGCATGGACACCTGTTCAGAACGGGTGTGAAATGCTCCCACACCAGAATAGTAGCCTTTGAAATGCACTTTGCACCACTATATGCACTTTGCACCAGCATATACTAGATGCAAGGCAGAGAAGAATCAGGTCCATCAGCTGCAGAGGTGCTGAGCATCTTTAACTCCCACTGACTTCAGTGGGAGCTGAGGGCAGGATCAGGCCCTGTCCAGAGGTTCCCAGGGTTTGCTTCAGACTGCTCTTTGCAGACGCTTTCCCCCTCAAGCAATCAGAGCACTCCCCACCCACACAAAGACACCAACCACCCCTCAGAACATAGGGGCAGATTCATTCCTGCATTGACAGAAGGGACATTGTTTGAGTCTCATCTACTCCTGGCTGCAGGGACATGTGTGGGCCCTGGCTCAGGCTGGGGAAGCTCTCAGAGCATTTCAAAGTTGCTTCAGTGGCCTCTGTGGAGCATTGCAGGGATGCCGAGTCACCTGGGTCACGTCCCCTCCCTCCTTCCGGCCTGCCCCAGAGTGTCTCCTGAGGCCAGGTCTGTTGTGGGGGCAACACAAAGCAAGCAGAGCGATCTCTATGCCTGCTAGAAAACTCTCTGGAACTTGAGGCATTCCCTGAGGGCAGGGCCCGTAAGCCTGCTCTGTGACCCCTCTCAGCCTAGGGCAGGGCTATAGCTGTTCACTCCTCCCCGGGAAGAAGGACACCCCACCCTGGGAGGATCACCTACCTACAGCTGGCACGCTGTTGGGGTTAGTGAGGTTCACCACCTTCTTCTCTCTCACTGGCTCCATCACGGAGACCCGGAAGATCCTGCGCTCATGGAGGCCGCAGTAGTGATGGTGGAGGTGGCAGGAGTACGTGCCCTCATCCGCGTTCTCCAGGCCCGAAATCCGCAGCGAGAAGTCGCCCAGGGCAAAGGCCGTCTCAGTGATGTTCATCTTCTGCCGGATGAAGAGAGGCCCGTAGGAGCGGCGCTCGCCGGACGCGTACAGGTCTATGAGGCGGTCGGCCCGGTCGTGCGGGACCCCCGGGGGCTGCCTGTCCCAGTGGACCACTTGCTGCTCCTCCTCGCTGTGCCGCTCAGTCCAGATCTGGTTCCGGTTCACGCATGGGAGCACCACGGTGCTGTCCTTCAAGGCAACAATCACGGCCTTCTCGCCATCCCAGTACCTCTTCGCTTCCCTGGCTGCAGAGAGGACACAGGAGGCAGCTGGGTAAACAAGTACAGTCCCATTTCATCTGGAAACAACCCAGCACACACACCTTATTATACCTTATTGCCCCCGGCAGCTCTGCTGTCTAGCCGCCAGCCTTTCCCATGCTAGGAACCACCGAGAATGCTTTCCTGCCCTGCACTGCCACCCGAGGATCTCAAAGTGCTTCACAACCTGAGGCACATGGAAGGGGAGTGACTGGCTCAAATCTCCCACAGAGAGTCTGTGCCAGAGCTAGGAACTGAACGCAGGATTCCCGGGTCCCAGCTTAGGGTGTTAACTGCGAGCCCGTCCCTCCTCCCTCGTAGTTGAGAGTCCGTGGCTAGGTTTGCAGAGAAGGAAGAACACGCTCTCTCCAATGACTGAGAATGGGAAAACAATAACAGACTTTATCTTCAACATGCTGAGTCCCATCCTCCAAGTATCTTAGGCAGTCTCCTTGCAGGAAATGCTTTGATGCCCCCAGTGCCCTAATTACTGGGGGAATTACAGGCTCACTGGCTCGCAGGCTGTTCACGCTGAGCAATAAAAACCAGAAAAGCAGTGGGGCTCCCGGAGCCAGACTGGGCGTTTTTATTATACGCACAGAAACGTTCAGGGAGCAAGAGAGAAGATGCTGCTTCCCTCCCATCCCCACTCCCACTTATCCGAGTTACCCATACGCTCGCTGGACACTCAGCCCTTCGCCCCTTTCTCGGCACAGGCAGGCAGGGCAGCCTCAGCTCTTTCCCAGGGCTAACGAGACTGGGACCGGCAGGAAAGCCAGACAAGATGGAGGTGATGCCAGCGGGCAAAGGGGAACGTGTACAGCAAGTGGTGTCTCCATCCAAGTGGTGCCATCGGTGGCAGTCCCTAGAAGCTCCCCCTCTTGACACAGCAAGACTCCAACGGCAAAGCAAAGGAAACCTCACAGCTGCCTGGCTGCTAGAAGCCGCAGTGAGCACTGATGTCTTTTGAGGTGCAGCAACATTCACGTGCAGCACCAGTGATCCTATCCCGCACGGTGCTCTGCCTCCGCACGGACCCCCCACTGATTTCACTGAGGCCCTGGGTGGGAGCAGGGGTCTCCCTCACCAAAGCTGGCTCAAGGTGCTAGCCCTGGGCAGTACCCCTGTGAAGCCAACAAGGCTCTTCATGAGCATAGGGCTCCCGCTGCCCAGAGTTCTCTGTCAGACTGGGGCCCGAGGTACTGGGCATGGGGAGTACCTGCCCCCCGCAGAGGGACCGATGCCCACCGTTTGCATCAGCATGTGCCTTTACCTTTCTCGGTGACCTCCAGCTGGATTTTCACCGTTTCGTACAGGTGGCAGTAGTGATGGTGGAGGTTGCAGGAGTAAGTGCCTTGGTCGCTCTCTGCAACATCTAGTGCAAGAGGAGAAAAAGAACCTTTAAGAGCAAGATGACGCTTGTCTGCGGCTGTTTATGCAGCACGTCCCCAGGCTTGGCGGTACCGAAGGAGCTTTAGACAAACAGGGCCAACGTCCCACTGCAGTTACATGCTCATTTGAGCTCATTCTTGTTTGTTTGAGTTATTCTTTGGCATTTCAGTAATACCGGCCCCAGCCAAGCTTGTGCTAGGCACTGTAAGAGACCCAAAGAGCGTACAATCTGCATAGACAAGACGGACAGAGAGTGGGAGAAAGGCAGGATTCTTATCATGTTACAGATGGGGAAATGAGGCACAGAGTAATTAAGTGACTCAATCAAGGCCACACAGGGAGTCCACGACAGTGCTAGGACTGGAACCCAGAGTGCTTTACCCATAAGGCTATCCTTCCTCTTTGACACACAGTGATTAAGACTTTCAAAGCGGTTGCAAGGCAAGTTTCTCTTAAAAGGTGGTTACTTTACTCGTGGTTAGAACACTGCATTTCCTGAGTCTCAGATGACATCAGCCTGCCCTTCCCCTTAGGAAATCTCAGTACAAGAGCATGGAGCTACAGCAATGGAAGGAGAGATCACTTTGGCTCCTGGTACCTTTGATCACCAGTGAGAAGTTGCCATCTGCGAACGCATTCTGGGGCATGGCTATCCTCCCTTGGTTGTAGGAGCTATACACCCGCTGCTCCCCAGCCGAGTACATGTCACACAGCCTCTCCGCCTTGTAATCTCCATCCGGGTTGCTATACAAGTCCCAGTGGACCACACGCTGGCGGTCATTCAGACGGTCCTGGGTCCAGATCATGCGGTAACTCTTGCAGGTCAGGACAGTTTGGGACCCAGCCACGGCGCTGACATTCGACACGGACACCACCACGCTCTCGGGGTTCAACATGTCAGCTGGGACTGTGGGCAGAGAGAGGGAGAGGCCGGACTGATGGGACATGAAGTGGGGAAGGATGCATGAAAGCAGCCGGTTGGTCATGGCAGCATGTTCTAGAATCTATGCAGGTCTGGCAGCGGCTCATGGGCGGCCAGGCGGCTCCCCATTCCTGGCCAATGGGAGGTGCGGAGTTGGTGCTTGGGACGGGGGCAGCGTGGAGAGACACCCCCCCTGGCCATGCCTCCTCCTAGGAGTCGCTGCCAGCCATGTTGCCACTTCTGGGAGCAGTGGCAGGCCAGGGCAGGTAGGGAGCCTGCCTTAGCCCCGCTGCACCGCTGGACTTTTAGCAGCCTAAAATCTCCTGGACTGGCTTCAGCAGCCTCCGGGAGATCGAGCCTGATTCCGGGAGACTCCGGGTCAAACTGGGAGGGTTGGCAACCCTAATCAGTTCCCATACTTCTAACGATCCTAAAACCAAGACAGAGTAAAAGGGCATCACTTACCTGAATACAAATGAACAATAGACCCTGCTGAAGGAAAAAAGAAAATAATGTTACTGACAAAGCAAATGAGCAAATATTAACTATATTCATAGCCAGCATCTTTCCTTTATTTTTATTATTCCATCCTTCAGCTCTTCTTCAATACTGTGATTATTTCATATTTATATTGCACTAGCGCTGATGGCCTCACAACCCGTCTAGGTCCCACAGTGCCAGGCCCTTTACAAGCCTAAGAAATGAGGGTCCCTGACCCAAAGAGCGTCCAGAAGATATAAAAAACAAGCAGGCTGGAGAAGGGGGCGGAGACACGGGATCAAAAATATAGCCGGATTTGGTCTTGGCTTTGATAACCTGAGGCATCAGATTAAACTGTGGGCCAGGCGTTTACCATGCTAATTAACTCTCTTCACCACCTTCAACCCCAGCAATCTGGTCTGGCCCTTCCTCCCATCTTTTTCATTATCTGGATTCTCTTCTGTTCATTTTACTCATACCCTGGTCCAGGTGATCATTAGAAAAGGGAGCAAAGTGGATTGGAAACTTATCAGTGGCCTGGTATTTGTGGTATCTTTCAGAGGCCAAACACTGTATCCACCAACCCCCTCCCCCATTGAAATGAACAGGCCATTCATGTCAGCGGAAGAAAAACAGGGATTTCTTCCAGTCCTCGCATTCACCTTTTAATGTGCTGGTCGGGCAAGAGGGGAGTTTATGACCCCAGTTTAATTTCTCCTCAATTGGTCCTACAGATACAGCTTCTCACCTGTTAAATATCTTAATTCTGTTTGGGAGCCACCAGGATAAAAAAAGAAAAAAATGATCAGGCCTTAAACGTGTATGTAACTTACACCTTCTAATGGGTGCAGCCCGCAGACAGGATTTGAACCTGACCTTAAGAGTATGTCCACACAGCAACTGGGAGGCATGACTGCAACTCATGTAGACATACCCGAGCTAGCTTTGATTGAGTTAGCTTCCTAAAATAGCAGTGTGGCCATGGCTGCCTGGGCACCTCCCATTGTCCAATCTGGACTGGGACGGCAGGTACAGACTCAGGCAGCTAGCCCAGGCCAGGGCGCTCCACTGCTATTTCCAGTGAGCTAGCTCTGGTGTGTCTACACATACTGTCCCGATGGCGGTGTAGACATTCTCGGCTAGCCATCACTAAGGGTTTCTCCTGTCTCTAAAAGGGCTGAGGCCAGCATTTTTGGAACTAAGTGGCCAGGGGTCCTGTTCTCAGGCAATCACTGGCCTTTCTGATGCCTGTATGGTGCCTTCCACCCTGGGCCAGTCACAACAGTGCTTTCAGCCGGATTGCAGTCACACACTGCTTCTCAGTTGTAGCTTTGCCCAGAGAAAACTACAGCTTAGCCTCATAGCTCGGAGCTGTGATTAGGGGTAGGAGCATACTGACAGGGACTATCCCTGTGCCCTCACACCACAAAGCCTGGCTTTACACAATGGAAACAAGACCTTGTCTACCACGGGGTTTTTTCCTCCCTAACTTTTTCCACCACTGCTACCGACGGGGCAGTTCCACCAGCCGCAGCCACGGCGGGAACGCTAGTGAACACAAGTGGCAGATAGCTGCCAGCATTTCGACCAGCTCACAGCGCAGACTGGCTCTGTGCAGGGTAACACGAGACAGCGGCTGAGCACGCCCATCGATGGGAAATTGTAGGGAATTGCCAAAATACCCGCCCTCCCCCAGTGTTCTCTTGCTGAGACGGAGTGTTTATAACCGAACTGGCATACAAACATCACCTTGGTCTCTCTCCACTGGTTCCAGCTGTTTAGCTGGTGGTGCTAGGCAGTGCTTCTGACCATGCTGCCATTATATAAGAGAGGCTTTTGTTCTGCCTGGTGTGTAGTCAGCCAGGGCGAGGCCCTCAGAGCTGTTCATTTGGAGTGGGAGGGGCCCTGGGGTCTTGTAGGAGGACACGTAACCTTACATCTGGAGGATAAAAGTTCCACCCTTCTCCCACAAATGGTTAGTAAGAAAGGGTGACAAGGCGCAATTGCGTCTCTGCTGTTGCCACACGGACCAGGATCCCCAGGACGGTCCACTGCGATTCCAGGGATCATCCATGGACTGTAGCAGCAAGTGTTGGATCATATTAAAGAAGTTCTGTATTAAAATCACAAATGAGTTTGATTCCCCAGAGTTTAAATTCCAGGGTATTACTAATTAAGAGCTCTCTTGGTTTTTGGTACTGTTTCTCTCCCTCTCTGTGTGAAACTTGCAAGCTGCTAATTGTGTTAGTACATTCTAAGACAGAGTCTGTTCTCAAAGCAATTCACAGAGAGAGAGACTCAAAGCAATACTCTAACAACAGAAACAGCACCCAGAGACTCCCCACCCTTTTGTTGTATTAACAATTGTGATTAAAATAGAGATAGAGGATGTATCTGGATGGATGCTTGGTGTGGATAATAACTGAATGATCAGGGAGGTGCCAGCCTAAGAATCCAGTGTCCATCGGCTGAAGAAGGCATCAAGTGGAAATAACCAGAGGACCCCACCCGGAGGGCAGACTGGAATCCACCCAACAGCCTCAAGAATGGGAGAACCAAAGAACAAGATAACATCTTGGAGCCGTCAGGAATGTGCTATCTGCTGATTGATTCAGCAACAGCATGATGAAGCAATTCCCATAGACTGGCATAGGAAGAAATTCCTATAAAAATAGACTCTAAAAAGTGAGAACTTTGGGGGTCTGATTCTGCAAACCAACTTCCAGGAGCATCAGATGAGCATCTGACAAGGCCCTGCTCCCTCCTCATGTCCAGGCCACCTGGCCAGTGGCTTGGCATGAGCAACTCTAAGGCTGGTAACTATGATAACAACCTTGCAGAACCTGTGTGTGTGTGTGTTTGTATGAATGAATGTGTGACTAAATATGAGATTGAATGGCATGTTATAGCTATAACTAACTGCTTACTATGATTCTTTCTGTATTCACAATAAATGTGGTATTTTGCCTTTTTCCCTTTAATAAGATCCTGCTGGTTTTTATTTTATTGGTACAACAGCAAGGGGGTGCTGGATGGCTCATGGAATTAGCAATGGGATATGGAGCCTTCCTCTTGTAGGTCATCTATTTGAACCCTGCTCGGCTCTGTGCTATCTGTGTGAACAGTGTTTGGTAATCTCACTCTGGCTCCTTCTTAGAGGGCATCCAGATTGCTGTCCCAACAGAGACCTGGAGATTCAAGTCCCTTCTTGTTTCGCCCAGGTCAGAGCTGAGCTGAAGTAAAGTGGAGGGGAAGACCACACTGCCACTCTTCCTGTCCTGTGGCTAAACAGAGGACTTTGGCGCCCGAGGCTTTGAAGCTAGCGCCTTTCGGGAGACAGAACAGCAGCACCCATGCTGGAGTTGATGCAACTGAGTTCTAGTGTTTCATAAAAGGCAAAAAGCTGCTGATCAGAAAAGCCTGAATCCCTTGACCGAGCTCGCTGCACTCAGGTGTGTTCCCCTGCACATTCCTTTCACGCTTCACTGCCAGTTCTATTCAGAGAAACCCCATGAAATTCTATCTCCCTAACACGCCTGGCTTCCCTGGGCTAACCCAGTGCAGCCTCTCAGGCCCACATAATTCAGATCCATGTACTGAGAACTACTTCCTGGGACATAAACAAATGTCTTCGTTTCCACCTTCGCATAGCCCAGTACCTCCTGCTAGTTACGCAGGATGGGAAGTCCAGTGGGCAGTGTGGAGAGCATGGTTCAGTATCACAACACAGTGGCATCATTCATCTCCATAAACCATCTGTTAACCATTGAAGCACAAATGGGTTACAGCCGGATAATTAGTTGTTTTGTCCTGCTAATGCCATGGGCACAATGCCACCCGGACAAAGACTGGAATATTTCTTGCCACAGGGAATAAATTAACTCCAGAATGGGGCTACTTCAATCACACCCACAGAGAACATGCTCAGTGAAATAAACCACTCTTCTTTTCTGCCTCTCGCAAAACACTGACAGTGACACCATGGTGGGAGAACGGCAGTTTCCAGGCAAGAGCTCCATTCAAAGATACTCCAGAGGGAAGCCTTTTCTTCTGCATTTATATCTGCAGCTTTACAAAGAGAATACGCTGGGGAAATGCCGGTGTACTTTGTATCACTTCATATAAAAGAAAGGGACAACCCATTCCCAAACAGTGAAGTGATTCCTCCGTTTCCAATCCCTGTTCTTGTGGTTTACAAAGCACTTGATGGTGCAGAACGATAATGCTCAGGCCTTCGTTTCTGGAAGCTCAGATTTAGCTTGGGGCAACAAGAAAATAATACTTTGCCTTTCTATAGCACTCTGCTTCTGAGGATCCCAAAATGCTTTACAAACGTGGATCAAAGTATTAATTTTACTGGTGGAAAAACTGAGGCACAAATGCTAAATAATTAGTTCACGGTCCCACCTTGACTGCAGATTAGGCAGATCTTCTAACACCCAGGTCCATGCTTTAACCTCTTGATCCTGCGCTAATGAACATGCTGGACCCAGACTACTCACCAGGGGGCATGGGTTCATATCACAAACCACCATGCAAACTCTGGGCAAGCCTGAGGGCTGGAACCGCAGGTGAGAACTAAAGTGCATTGTTCGAACTGTCTGGGAGAAATCTGTCTTATGGTTTTAACTGATCTTGATCTTCGTGAGTGAGCCCTGATGGATCAACTGTCCCAGGGCTGCAGTAAGTGACTGAAATCACTGGGAGTTACTCACACGCAGTGATGGAATAACTAGGACCTGGGCATATCTTCAGGTGTGAAGGGACATCATGTCATCGTGCTGGGTCCTGGCCCTGTATTGCCATGCATCAGTGTTACGGTGTGATGCTAACCAGTCAGGATACGGTGAGGTTTGCATCACGACACCGGGAGGTGATGTCATGATGAGGAGATGCAGTCAAATGTCCTTCGTCCCAGAGCACAATGCCTACAACTTGGGGCTGCTAGCTGTCTGCAAAGCCAGTGCTGTCAGAGCCTCGTTTTGCTGTTCATTTAATAATGGATTGATTTGGTGCTGCAAGAATCTCCTCTTGTGGGCAAGCCGTGGGAATGCATTTATTTTTCCCTTTCCCCCTTACAACTTAATGTAAAAACCATGGAGGCAAACTGCATAAATTGGACATCTGACAAAGCCATCCAGCTGAGCCTTCCAAACCCGGAAACCCTCCGTGTTCTCCATTCCACAGCCTGCATCGTCCCTGAGCTAAGAATAGCAGAGACCCTCTCCCCCTATTTCTGGATTCTGTTTTTATGCTGGTTTTACCAACTGGCATGATCAGGACCACACAAGCCCTGACTCTCCCGTCCATCCACTGGGGCATATTGCCAGGATGGGCTGCTGGAGCTTATTAACAGGCCACGTGTGTTCCTCCACCACATTGCAAAGCGTGGTTGTTCTGTGAAACAAGGCTGCAGAGCGTGATCATCTGTAACATCAGGGCAGCAGCTTCCAGGAGACAAAAACTTTCCACGGCTCCTGCCGGCTTTCTTTCATTCATCTGTTAAAGCATCTGCTCATAGATCCTTACAGGGGAGGCAGCAGTCTCGCAGTTACTAGGCAACTGCATGTCAGGACTCCTGAGTTCTCTTCCCAGCTCTGTCACTCATTGTAGGACATGGGCATGTCACTGTGTTTCTCTGTGCCTCAATTTACCCATCCGTAAAGTAGGCATAATACCTGTCTGTGCTTTGCCAGGGATGTACTTCGAGGCCTCAGTTCTATTATTCATCTGGACTGGCTGGGATACAAACCCTGGACTGTGCACGGCTCAGTGACACCGACTCCCACCTGTCAGTACTGATCCTGTCAACTGAAAGAGGCTGCTCTGCCCACCTTGATCGAGGCAGTAACCGCGTCAGGAGGGCAGCGTGAAAGGAGGTGCGAAGCCAGGAGTGGGAGGAGACAAAGGAGGTAATGAGTTGAGCCGATTGGGCAGGATGCAGGGGGAACAGTGGGGTGGCGTGAGATCAGGGATGCCCGTGGGCTACTGGGACCCAATTCACCAATGTGCCTGAGACCGGAGATGGGATGAAAGAACAGCGGCACCTCCCTGATTCTGGGTCGTGGTTTGGAGCTGCCCTGGGCCCCAGCCAAGTAAGAGCAGCCTAAGGCACTGCCCTAACCTGCCTCCGGCCCCATGCAGCCATTGGGGCAGCTGGGAACAGCCAGAGCACAGCCGCACTGTGGCCACCCTCCCCCTGGACTGGAAGGAGGCGTGTTATAGAGGCATTGCACCAGCTCTGCCTATGCTGGAAGAAAGGCCAGTGACCCATCCTGGCAGCTGTACAGCCCCTTACACTGACAAAGTTTGTGTGATGGAGGCAAGGGGCAGCCAGGAGCCCCGGGCTCAATTCACAGCACTGTCAATGCGACATCCAGGGCCACGATGGCGGATGGCTCCAGGAGATGAACGGGACGGGCAGGTTGCCCTGGTTTCCCTCTGCAACCATTAGGCCTAGAAACATGATTTTTGTTTTAATGAAAGCTGAGAATCCTCCACAATCCCAGGACTCCGAGAGCCGAAGCTTTGGGACCACAACCTCAAGATCTGGACAAACTGTGTTCGCTGCAGTTCATGGTTCCACTTTCCAAAATCGAGGGCAGCCGCTCTGACCCCTGTAGCTACATCCCCCAGCCCCATCCTCATGCTACCGCTCCAGCTCCAGACACGAGTGGCACTGGGGAGACCGGCTCACATAGTGTCCCCTAACTTTTCCTCTACGCTAGAGGCAAACATAGGGTTCTTCCCACCAGGTTCCTGAGATATCGTGCTGGCCAGTCCAACAAAAGCTCAAAGGAAAGGCAAAATCGTGAGCTCCACTGGATGAGAAGAGGCGAACAGACTGCATTTCAAGATCCTCCTGTAAAATACATACCCAGGCTCAGGCATCTATAATTCCATGGCAAGCTTCTTAAATAGGCCAAGAAGAAGCTGGGCAAACAAGAAGCAAGATCCCAAAGCTCTGAGGAACGTCCCACATCAACACTGCTCCGCAGACTGCCTCCTCTGCGTGACCCAACTAGGAAACCACCTCTCCCCTTTCCTACACGCAGCACAACACCACTGCGTCAGTCAGACGGTGTCTGGGATGCTGAGGAGAGACTGCCGCTCTGACTGAGAGGCTGAGCCCAATGCTGGGAGTGCGTGCTCATCAAAACACCCGGTATCCTGTTCAACGAAGAGCTAACAGAGGATGAAAGCAAAGGCAGAGCTGAGCCAGGAATCTGGCTAACATCGCAGAAGGCAGCATGAATGGGGTTGTTGGCTGGTAAGCAGGTGTGTGCGTTACAGGGTCCTGTGATAGCAGGTAAATCCCCCAAGGGCCCAGTTCTGCCACCATTACTCACACTGGTTCTGATCCTGGCCCCGCCGAAGCCAGTAAGAGCTTTGCCATTGACTTCAGGAGGTGCCAGATCAGGTGTAGAGAGAGCAGTGCTTTACAAAACAAGCAATGCCACTGAAATCCAGAAGGCCACTTAAGAAGCAAGGGACTCCCCATAGGAGTAAGGGCAGCAGACTCGAGCCTTCTTAGTGATTTACACCCAGCATACTTGAGCACCGTCTCTTCCCAAGGCAACTGAGATCACCCAGGAATTGTCCATGCTCTTCTCCCTAATGATTCAGCAGATACAGGCTGGAGGAAGATCCTTCCGAATGCAGGGACCTCATTTCTGGCCCAGCCTGCCTGTGTCCCTAGACAAGGCTTTTTTGTTAGAGTAAGTTCAGCTCTGACCTTCTCACCATCCCTTTCTCAGCAGCTTTTTGTCTTTTTCAGTCCCTTTTTCTTTGCCCATCTCATTGCCCATTTTCCAGATCACTGAGTCTCATAGACTTTAAGGCCAGAAGGGACCATCGTGATCATCTAGTCTGACCTTCTGCACATCACAGGCCACAGAAGCTCACTCACCCACTCGTGTAATAGACCCCGAACCTCTGGCTGAGTTACTGAAGTCCTTAAATCATGGTTTAAAGACGTCAAGATACAGAGAATTCACCAAAAAAACTGAGGGGTACTTGTGGCACCTTAGAGACTAACAAATTTATTTGGGCATAAGCTTTCGTGGGCTAAAACACACTTCATCGGATGCATGCCGTGGAAAAGGTATGTATACACAGTAGGAAGATATATATATACAGAGAACATGAAAAAATGGGTGTTGCCATACCAACTGTAGTAACAAGACCAATTAATTAAGATGGGCTACTATCAGCAGGAGAAAAAAACCCTTTTGCACTTGTTTAAACCTGCAAGTGACCCATGACCCACGCTACAGAGGAAGGCAAAACACACAGACCCTCCCCCGAGGGTCTCTGCCAATCGGACCCGGGGGGAAATTCTTTCTCAACCCCAAATATGGCGCTCAGTTAGACGCTGAGCATGTGGGCAAGATGCACCAGGCAGACACGGATTCTAAACAATAGCACTCATGACCTAGGACAGAGTCCCATCAGCTTCAAAGTGCCGCACGACACCTTCGTGAACGAAGTGTTATTACTTCTAAGCTGCACTTCAGGAAATTGAGCTCTGGAGAGGTTCAGGCCAATGCTTTTGAAAGTGGACACTGATCTTAGGTGCCTCAGTTTTGGGGTGCCCAACTTGGGGCACCTTGGGCCTGATTTGCAGAAGGGCTGAGCACCTGCAGGGACTTCAGCTGGACTTGTAGGTGCTCAGCAGCTCTGGGAATCAGCCCCTAGGTGTCTCCAGTTGGGTAGCCTAAGAAACCAGACACGCCCCAAATCAGCAGCCACTTATGAAAATTTCAGCCTACCCCAGGTCACACAGTTGGACAATCGCAGAGCCAGGACTAGAACCCAGGCATCCTGCCTCCCACTTCCTGCTCTAATCACTAACACACCACTGTGGTGCTGCCTAGGTGCCCGACATACGTCCAAGAAAGCGACACCTCTGCACTGGGCATTAAACCAGCCTCCATTGACAAAAAGGGAGCTGCAGCTCCTCTTGCTGGAGGGGTGGCAGCATCACGGTCCTGCTGGAGCGAGTGGCTGGTGGATCAGGCCCTGAATGAGAGGCTTACTCAAAAACGGGAGTTTTTTAAAAAGTTAAAAATAAGAAGCATGTGAAAATACCAAGTTCCTCGTTCTCTGTCGTCGCGGCCCTTGTGCCCACACTTTTAAGGGCCTCCCTAGAGCTATTCCCACATCAGTGCAAACATACCAGATGCTGCTACTGAGTTAAGCTCATACGGTCTTGGAAAATGGTAGCAACTTCACGCTGGCTCTTTGGGGGCCTGACCCAGTGCTTCTCCTCCGGGCACTGTACTAGCGATGGCCACTCCGAATAGCTCAGTGAGTTCTGGGAATAGCTCTATGCATCATCTGACCCAGCAGAGGGAGGCGACCTACGTCCCTCTTTTCAAGTCACCCAGCTGGGGGCATCCGTGAGTAAGCAAGTGCTTAATTCCTAATGGCTAACCACACTGCATCCCTGCTGCGCCTGTCTCCTGCTGGCCTGGGAGTGAAAGACTGAGGCTGGATCTTGAATGAAGATCCCTCACAGGCAACCACTTGCAAGGGCTGGCTCAGGCTGCAGTCACTGGTGGTTTTTTAAGTCCCCATTTATAAAAAACAAAAACAGGTCCTGGGATCTAATTTCTCAACAGCAGATTTTTGTTCTTGCTTTCAGAGGGGATTTTGGGACTCCCAAAAGCTTCCCCAGCCATCCGACTCCAACAGTTCCAGCAAGTGGGAACATGCCTGTCAGACCGGAGAGAGACGAAAAATGCCGTCTCGGCAGAAAGAAGAAAGTCCTCCTCCATCTGCATGAGAAGCCAAGGAGAAGCTCCGCCAGCATTTGCCAGCTGCCATCTTGGCTGCTGTGCACACAGGCCCCCTCACAGGCCCGCTTCTCCCAGACAGCTCAGAGATGTGCTTCGCTTTGAAAACACTTCTCAGCCTCGTGTACAGTGTGTTGGCACGCGGCCCGCAATGCAGAGCCATTCGGAATGGAGCCGGTCTTTCCCCGAGGGATGAACGCTCGAGGGGGGAGGTCAGAACCGCATCTCCCCAAAGATTAAAGGAACTGGATTTCCCCCACCCCTTGCCTCCAACTTTATTTTCATGGGAATTTGGAGAAGTCAGCCTGGAAGTGGAAGATCTCTGACAGGGCTCCAACACCGCCCCCACCTCTACAAACTGCACCCAAATGTGTCCATTAGAGCCCCTCAATCCTGACCTGCAGGATTACGGTTCCAGGTCTGAGCCCCACACAGCTCTACTGTTGGTGAGCAGCACCACAACCTGCTGTTCCTGTCCCACACACTCCTCTGAATCATGTAGGGTAACAACCCAGCTGGTTCCAGTCCCCTCAGTTCTGCCAGTGCTTCTCAGGCATAACACGAAACCATCCCCTCCTGCTCCGGTCACGGATCCCCACGCAGCTCTCCCACTGCTTCTCGGTCGTGATCTTCTCTTCCGGTGCCGAGTCCCTCACAGCTCTGCCCAGGCCCCACAGTCCTCACCTGCGGCCTTCCCTGCTCTTCCAGTCCTGGACCACGCCCAGAGACACTGCCGACTGTGGATGGCTTGGTGAGATGGAAAATATCCACCCGGGACCAGACTGAGCACAAAAACTGAATTCACCTGTGATCTGAAGGAGCTAGGAAAGGCAGGTGCGGGGGAACCCCAGCCACTGGCTAATGGGATTATTTGGGTTTATGAGGTTGGGGGATAAAACAGCCCTAAACGAGCTTGCACCCCACATTTCCCAGATGGGATGCACTGTCGTCCTTCAGAAATTGAGCTGTCCTGTGCCCCAGGGTCCTGTGCCCCAGGGTGAGCCAGCCTTGCTCACACCCAGCTCTCCTCAGAGAAGAAGGTGTCAAAGGGGCTGGTTTGGGTTGTGTGACGTGGGCTGCTTCCCTCTGGGGGGGCTGCTATTTACCCACAAGTCTTTTCACTTCATTAAAGCCTTCCTGCTGAGGCCCCCTTTCTTGGCACATTGGGTCTGCCATTGCCCTCCACAGAAACTTTTGCAATGCAGGAAAAAACATAAACAGTGCCACGTTTCTATAATAATGCCCCCATCCCCTGACCATCCTCCCCCGTCTCCCTCTCCACCCTCCCCCGGGATGTCACGTGAATCCTGTTTTTACCTGGGCAGCCCAAACAGTTTTAGTATTTCCCCCCTTATCGCCCACAACGACTGCCAGCTCCTGCCGTACAGCACAAAGTCACCTGAGATCAAACGATTCAGAGCGTTTCAAAGCTTTGGGGGCAATACCAGGCTATGTTCCTTCCCTTCCTTCTGCACACCAAGATGATCAGCAGCAAAACAAACCAAAGTACATGGATAACGACCCAGAACATCCTCTGATCTACCCCTACCCCACCAAACATTCCTCCTCCAGAAAAGCCAAGAGAAATCCCTTTTCCCCATCCAAACCTTTTCCCCCACCCCACCACACAGACACACTCCAGAAAACAACTAGCTACAAGAATCTAAACCAAGACACTGAACTGACAGAGCCAGCTTCCCCAGGAAAACTCCAAGCCCCCATTCTCTCTGGGTGCAAGAAAGATACATAACATTGATGCCGATCATTTAGAAGCTTACTTTGCAGAAGCAACAGCTGCCACAGGAGGAGTTTTGCTACTTGCTCCATTTCTTCAGCCTCTGTGTGTTTTTCTCTCTCTCTCTCCTGAAAAACAAGTCGAAGTTGTTGTTTTTTTTAACCCAAAAACACTATGACCTCATCAACGTACGGCCAGGGAGCCAGGGACAGCAGCTCAAATTCTTGCAGTATTACTCCACCTACAATTTATAACACCCCACCTCCCCTCTAAAACACTCTCTCCACCTCCTTCCCTTCCTTAATGCTTCCTGCTCAATTTCTCCAAAACATGAGCTCTCTCTCTTCCCCCCTTGGATCCTTCTGCTCTGCTCCCTGACTTTGATGTCAAAGTCTTATCTGCTGACTTTTGCTGGTCCCACACAGCTCTGCGCTCCAAAAACCAGCCCCCTCCCCCTACTTCCCTTCTGGGTATGAAACTAATTTTCCTTGTGCTTTTACTGGATCCAGCTGTTCCTCCCTTTCTTTTGACACTCATCCAGCTGTCTGCCGGGGACAGGATTTTTGAACCTTCATGGTTTTTTGATCTGTGTCTCCTCACATGGTTTTACTTTAAAAACAAGTATCAGAGGATGACTTAAGAAACAACGTTGATTTGAGTTCAGGGCAGTGGAGGCAAAACAGACTAGATTATAAGTATCCCCCCAAATGTCTCCTGATGGACAGGACCCCTCTCCAGCCTTTGGTGCCAGCTTCTCTGCTATGTAGAGACAGGAAAGATACGACCAGCAGAGAACCTCTACATTCAGGCTCCGTGTACAAGAACAGAACAATGCCATGGGCTGATTGATTTCTATTCTGAGAAAAAACAGACACCTTGTACAGCGGATCTTGGAGAGCCCAATATATTGCTCTTTGTTTCCTTGGTCCACTCATAAGCTGTTAGAGACAAGACTAATAGGGGAAATGTTGGTGTGGCCACCTGGATCCGTTGTTACTGAGGGCCATGGTACAGCAATGATCTCAGGTCGTGATGGAAAAGCAGAGTTCTGCTCATGAAGTCTTTAAACCACGATTTGAGGATTTCAATAGCTCAGACATAAGTTAGGGGTTTGTAACAGGAATGGGTGGGTGAGATTCCGTGGCCTGCGGTGTGCAGGACGTCAGACTAGACGATCGTAATGGTCCCTTCTGACCTTAAAGTCTATGATTCTATAAGAAAGACTGTTACGTTAGGCCAGGTCTGTACATAAAGTGGTACTGATGGAACAAAAAGTGTGATTTTTATATCAGTTCAGTTACCAGTGCAATATTGTTCATGGACACGTACATCCATTCAAACCCGGCTCAGAGCAGTTTAGCTTGCATCCGTAAATGCACAGGCCCAGGCTAAACCAATGTAATCAGTTTTAAACTGATATGAAAGACCACATATGAAAGGGGCAGCAGTTTAACTAAATCGATTTCAGTTAAACCAATGCAGTTTTTGTGTGTAGAGAGTCAATTGAGAGGAATAACTGAGAACTATCTGTGGATAATTTCCTTTTCACCTGAAAAAAAAACGTGGCTGCCCAGTTACTGCAACATCCAAGAGCTACCTGCAGAAATCGGATGAGTCTTCCCCAAGTTCACACAGTTATTTTTTTTTAAAAATCAAACATACATATTTTCAAATCCAATGTTAAAACTCCAAGGCAAGTTTTCCATTCTCCAGGAGTGACTGTTATTCTGCAGAGATAAGAAAAGGTGCCCGAGAGCCAATGGAGTCAAAGACGCAGCTGGTTTGGGAAACAGAACGCAAGAGCTCCTGATCTTGGACAGGTCTGTTAACTCTCAATGGCGGAAAATAAATGAAAACCGTCAGAAGTAACAGTAAGGCCTCAGCCTGAAATCTGTAAACCCTCCATTGCGAGTGGGGACTCTTGCTTCATCTCTGCTGAACGTCTCAGCGGGTTCTGTGTCCTTTTAGCGCACCAAAGGGCGCTCCCGCTACCAGACTGCACTGAAGACAATGTGAAAGAGAAGAGACAGAAAGATTCGTTTCCAAACATGAAGATGACCCTAAAACGCAAGCCAGCAAAAAACCGCAACCCTTGCCTTAGCATTAGTGAGGAAGGTCTTTCTGTTCCATACCAGTACGTTTTTTGGTTCAGAAAATGAACCCTGATCCTAAACTGGTGAATGATAAACCTTAGTGGGTGACATCCTGAGTCAGGACTCCTAGGTTCTCTTTCTGGTTCTGTATTGATCTGTCATGTGGTGGCGTGGGCACCCAGAACTCCCTTTGAGGTCAGTAGGTGCTCAGGATCATTGCAAATCAAGTCATAGCACCCCGTGCCTTGGGCTAGCTACTTTGTGACTCTGCTGTGTCAACCCTTCCCCTCTTCAGAGGCGCTGGAAGCTTAATTGCTTGGAAAGCACTTTGAAATCCTTAGATGGAAGCAGAACCAAAAACCTGATTCCAAACCTGCCCAAACTTCAGGGAAGTTGATCCATGTCCAAGCTTTGCAGCTATATCTATAAAGGGATGAACAACACACCCAGATTAAAACACCTCTGTCACCTCCCAGGCTTCAGATCTAACCCAATTTTCGCTCTCTCTCTGGAACTAAGGCTGTGTGGAGATGTAATCTGACAATCTGAGCTGCCATTTCCCATGCTAGGGAGGTCAAAGACAGCAGCAGGAGAGCTGTGACAGTGAGGGATTTTTCAGTTCCGTGACAGTTCCAAAAATTTGTGGGGAGAGGGGAATAATTTTCAGTCAAACCAAAAAAAACTGCTTCAAAATTTTGGTGAATCTAAAAGTCAGGAAGAAAATTCATTTTGAGTCAAATGAAAAATTTTATTTTGATGGTTACCCCTTTTCAACACTTTTGATTTTTTAAAAATAAAATTCAAGGCGATTCTGAAGACAAGTCATCGTGAACCAAAATATTTTTTTTCAAAAAAGTCAAAAATGAAACTTTTCCATTTTTCCAGAATTTTTTTAAAGTATTTTATTTGGCAGAAACAATTCAGCAAAACCAGCACAAATTTGCCAAACATTTTGGTGAGTCCAAATCTGCATTTTTCACCAACAAATAGTTTAGGCCAAAAAATTCCACCTAGCTCTAATCAGCAACATGGGCTACCATCGGCCCTGATCAGCCGGCTGGAGCGTTCAGATTTCCTTTATGTAGCATTTGACTCAGAACAACGCCCAGACATCTGAAGGAAGCGGACTCGGAGGAATGCACATTTCAAGGGTGGTTGTGTGCTGGGAGTGGCTTAAATTCAAATTCACAACCTATTTGTCACAATGGTTCTTCTTCTGTTTGCATCCTTTCTGATTTTTTTTATCCCCTCCTTTTGCCCGCATATATTGCCAGAGTCAATAACATCCCAATGAGGTTCCACCACAAACTGACGCATGTATTGGTTTGCAACAGAGCATGGAGAGCTTTGCTTATGTCTGGCTCCTATATACCACAGACAGTGCTAAGATAGTAGCACTTTTGCCTCAGCGGCTGAAGGCTGGGGGTTCAAGTCAATATTATTTTTTATTACAGTAATACCTAGAGACCCCCGAACAAGATCAGGGACCCACTGTGCTAGGTGCGTCCCTGACTGGTCTTTGTGCAGGCAAAAAGTATTATTGTGCCCATTTTAAAGTTGGGGAACTGAGCCACTGAGAGATGCCAATGAAAGTCAGTGGGAGTTAGGCTTGTAAATCACTTAGGGACTTTTGAAAATATTACCCAAGGTCACACAGGGAGAGCTAGGAAATGGCCCCAGATCTCTCAAATCCTAGTTTAACACCTTCACCACAAGACCAAAATCTTGCACCCAGATTTGAGTCCATGCCCAACGCTAATGCCAGAGGGAACTGCACTTAGATGGGATATTCAGCCTAACACAGATCTCCTCTAAGGGCTGTCACAAAGGAAGTTACAGACCCCAGGGCACTTTCCCAGATAGCACAGGGAAAGGACTTGAATGTCCCCTCCCAGTAGGAGCTAGTACATGAGGATTGCCTAGGGCAGAGTAACTGGTGGTACTTGCTCTCACAGCATGTAGATGAGTAACATAACAGGAGTACGAAAAGTGCTTAGATGTTATTTTAGGACTTGGGCCCAATTCTCAGCGGGTGTAAGTTGGAGCCGTTCCATTAGAATTTGGCCCTGTGCTTTGGTCTTGAATGATTTTGTACTTTTGAGAATTGTTAAACTGCCTCCTAGAATTTAGCAGTGGATTATACCCTGCTCTAGGGTTCCATGCACTGATTTAAACATTCTGTTGCAAGCACATCATTCTCTATGGATTTCTATCGGACTCTTCCACACAAGTCCGTTGGGCATCTCCTACTTGACCAGGCCTATGCCTGCAAAGGGCAGGGCGTGTTAGGGCAGCCCACTCCTACCTCTCTCCTTGTGTGAACTCTCGAATGGTACTGTCCCAGTAATCCCCTAGGATCTGACCAGAAGGGAATGACTGTCTCATTTGCAGTTTAAATTTTCTCATAAAGAAGTTCACTCCCTGCAGGCTTGGCTGTCATCACAGCCCTTCGTGTTGCCACCCTCTCTGCCTGTCCCTTTCAGAGGCTCCTGGCCTTCCACTCAGTCCTGGCCATGCATTGAGCTGCAAAGCGCACCGGGCACCGAGAGGCATCTCGGACCTCTTTGCCAGGTGGCATTCGATACAGCAATCAGTTTCCCAGCGTTACACAGCCTTCCTGTTTGGTAACTTGTCACGAGGCCTCAGAGAGAAAGGAAATCTTTAGCAACTGGCAGCCTTCTCCACTTTTTGGACAAACACACTGTTAGTCAGCCATGAGCACTGCCCTTTCCATGTAGGTTTCAGATTGGGCTGTTTGATGCACTGTAGCTGATTGAGCCAATAAGATGACCGATAAGACGCTTAGTGGCAAAGCATTGTGTGTTGAAACACCTGGATTCCCTAAAGCCACATGTTTGAATCCTACCAGGGATACCACATCCCTTTGTTCTTCCAAGGGAAATAAAGACATAACCCTAGAAAGTTAAAAAAGTGTGTGGATCTGTCCAATGAGCCCTTCGAACCAAAGGATATGGAAGGTCTCCATAGCATTTCTAGCAGAGAAAGTGAGTGCCCCTGGTCAATTTTTCCCCTGCCACAATATCATGCCCTGTCCTGTGTGCTGGATGGCAGCTGTCCCCCATCCTAGAAGTGGTTGCATCAGTGGAGCTGGGTAAGTGCTTTAGGAGGAAAGGTGCATTATAAATGTAACATTTTATTACAGAGACCTAAACACCAGGACATAGTGCGTGCTCTGCAACAAGGGTGAGTTGAGGAGCAGCCAGACTAGATCAGACCCGTGGTCCATCTAGCCCAGTATCCTGCCTCCAACAGTGACCAGCTCCAGGTGCTTCAGAGGAGGTGCAAGAAACTCCAGTGATTATTATTAAACAATCTGTCCATAAACAATGGTGCTTTTTAACAGATCCCGACTCAACCCAGTGGAAACAAGCACAGCAAAGCTCCACATCAGGCGTGATGTACTGGTTTGGCTACAAGAAGATCCCACTGACATTTGATCCCGAACTTGAACTCAACCACTCTGTTGGAATATGGAAGAGTGTGGGTAACTTTGCTTCTTTTCCTGACTCTCTGCTCTTCCCAGGATTAGAAATCCAGAAATACCAGCTCGTGATGGTCCCAGTCCCTACCAAACCCAGGGAACGCTTCAGCGTAAGCCAAAGGGCAGTCAGAGACACTTGGATATATTCAGAGGAGCACCTGAGCCAGTCATTTGTAGGTTTGACGCTTGCTCACTCCAAGCTGACCCCTGCAGAGGTGAGTCAATGACCCTCTTCCGAGAGGAATGCCAAAGTGTCAGGGCTGGCAGGGACATCACAGGAGGACGAACAGTCTAGTGGGTAAAGCCTAAGAGGAGGAGTCCTGCTGGAGGAGTTCTATATACCGGACCCTGAAATCATTTCACCTTCCTGTGCTTCCATTTCCCCATAGGGGGGGCTCAACAACCTGCTTAATTCAGATATTTTTGAAAAGTGCTTTGAGATCCTCAGATGGGAGGGGCTAGAAAAATGCAACGTGATTAGTCCAGCTTCCAAACCTCTTGCCTGTCGCACTCCCCCCCCCCCCCCGACTCCGAGCTGAACACCGGCTAGCTGCTCTCCAGCTGGTATCGATCACCATGGCTCCACAGACGACACTGAACTCCAGCTGAGACGCTGGCCCATCATCTCTGCCTGAGGAGGGGGGAGAAGGAGTCTTTCCTGTTGTATCCCCTCGCCTCCGTGGGTCAGAGGAGCAAGATGAAACGGTTCTGAACCCACGGCCCTCTGCCCAGCTGCATCATCAGAAAGCAGGGCCTGCAAGACGTTTAGCTCAGCGGCAGAAAACCTTGTGCAACTGACGCCCTTCTGCGTCTTGCAAGCTCGGGACCAGCCCCACCCTGCTCCGTTCTTTACTGCCTCCTGCTGACCAACCTTGACCTTTCGGGCATTGACTGCAGGTCCCTTCCCTCCCCCATCCCCTGTTCTGCATCCTGGGTCTGGCTTTGCAGAAGCTGCTGGCTGTGCCTTGCATGACTTCTCTGGATGGCTGTGGTTGCTGCTGTGATGAATCGGCTATTTCCTGTCTGAAAGGAGCCAAAATCCAGGCAGAAGCCACTGAGGTCTGCAAAGGAAAACAACTAAACTGGCGAGAAGAGGCGCAGCCTCTCTGGGGCTCAGGCTGAGAGAAGGGGAGAGGAAGAGGGGGGCCAAGGCATTTATAGAACATCCCTCTCCAAGTGAGTGTGGCTCGTAGGCCCATGCCACGCTACATCCACCCCCCCCCCCCACCCTAAGGCCCCACGCTGGTCTGGCTGGCCTTCACAGCTGAGGCCAATCAGGGCCACTCTTGGGTTGGCCAGCCCGTGATTGCGTTACCCAGGAAGACCCTGGAAGTGAGGTAGCTGCCTCAGCTGCTCTCCCTGGCACTTGTGAGGCTGGGCATGGAGGGGTGAGCTTTGGACCTGAAGCTAGATCCTCCATTTCAGCCAGCTTTTCCCAGGCCTCTCCTGCACCCGCCCTTCTAGTGGTATTTGGGGTATTGATTCTCCAAACAAGCAGCGCCGCTCATTTGCTCAAAAGTGGCATGTTCCAGCTGCCTGCTTTGACCACGGGGATGGCCAAAGAAAAGCAGCTTCTCCCAGGGGAAGAAGCTCTGCTTCATCATTTCGACCAACCAGCCACAGGCCTCTGGCCCCCCAGCGCCTGCTGAGCAGATCATGGCACATTACAGGGCAGCAGGGCAAGATTCTTTGAGCACTGGAGGAAGAGTTGGATCTAGTTTAGGATCCACGCAGTTGCAGGTCCTGCCAGGGAAGCTGGTGATTAAGTCCACTCAGTCCTACTTCTTGTTCAGCCAATTGCTCAGGCAAACGAGTTTGTTGACATTTACGGGTGATAATGCTGCCTGCTTCTTATTTACAATGTCCCCTGAAAGTGAGAACAGGCGTTCGCATTGGCACTATTGTAGCAGGCGTCACAAGGTATTTAAGTGCATATGCTAACCATTCGTTTGCTCCTTCAGGCTCTAAAGTTTTGCATTGTTTTGTTTTTGAGTGCAGTTATGTAAAAAAAAGCAAAACAACTACATTTGTAAGTTGCACTTCCATGATAAAGAGATTGCACAACAGCACTTGTCTGAGGTGAGATGAAAAATATTATTTCTTTTGTTTATCTTTTTTACAGTGCAAATATTTGTGATCAGACATAATAATATAAAGTGAGCACTGCACACTGAGTTTCCTGTGTCGTAACTGAAATCAATATATTTGAAAATGTAGAAAAACTTCCACAGATATTTATAACACATTTAAATCGGTATTCTATTATTGTTTAACGGTGCGATTAAAACTGCGATGAATCACAACTATGTATTTTAATCTCATGATTAATTGCAATTATTTTTTTAATTGTTTGACAGTTCTACCTTCGACCATTTTGTTTGAAACTTGCACTACCTTTTATTAGTGCCAGAGCAATTATCTAGAGTGTTGACGTGACCAAACACCGCAGCCCAACTGACGATATAAAGAGACACAGCACACGCCTTGCTACCTGAGAGAGCCAACGCGCTAAGGAATGAGCGGCTTTCACAGCTGTAAGCAGGTGCATAGTTATTAACAAGGCATGGCAGGAGTAGTTCCCACTAGACAGGAAGTCACAAAATAACATAGAATCATAGAATATTAGGGTTGGAAGAGACCTCAGGAGACCTCAGCTGCTTTCAACTACCTGAAAGGGGGTTCCAAAGAGGATGGATCTAGACTGTTCTCAGTGGTAGCGGACGACAGAACGAGGAGTAATGGTCTCAAGTTGCAGTGGGGGAAGTTTAGGTTGGATATTAGGAAAAACTTTTTCACTAGGAGGGTGGTGAAACACTGGAATGCGGTACCTAGGGAGATGGTGGAATCTCCTTCCTTAGAAGTTTTTAAGGTCAGGCTTGACAAAGCCCTGGCTGGGATGATTTAGTTGGGGATTGGTCCTGTTTTGAGCAGGGGGTTGGACTAGATGACCTCCTGAGGTCCCTTCCAACCCTGATATTCTGTGATTCTATGATCTAGTCCAACCCCCTGCTCAAAGCAGGACCAACACCAACCAAATCATCCCAGCCAGGGCTTTGTCAAGCCGGGCCTTAAAAACCTCTAAGGATGGAGATTCCACCACCTCCCTAGGTAACCCATTCCAGTGCTTCACCCCTCTCCTAGTGAAATAGTGTTTCCTAATATCCAACCTAGACCTCCCCACTGCAACTTGAGACCATTGCTCCTTGTTCTGTCATCTGCCACCACTGAGAACAGCCGAGCTCCATCCTCTTTGGAACCCCACTTCAGGTAGTTGAAGGCTGCTGTCAAATCCCCACCTCACTCTTCTCTTCTGCAGACTAAATAACCCCAGTCCCCTCAAAATACCAGTTCCCTCATAGCATGAGTCATTCACAAAGCACGTGTCAATGACTCATGGTCAAACTACCAATGATCCTTTTAGGTCTGTTCTAACATGGGATTGGATGACATCTCATAACAATCTGCTCTGGATGATCAAAAGCAAGGAAAAGATTCCCATTGGACAGCAGAGCTGGGGGTTTCCAGCGCAAGAAGCACTACAGATGGGAAATCAAGCGTACTGACAGGTGCACTGGCAAAGCCACACGGGTGCTGCGGGTCAGGAGGGAGAAGTATCTGCAGAGCTGTGCCTGGAAACCCAGGGCTGCCAGTCAGGATTAAGGTGCACAGATGCAATTCTTTGTAGCAGGAATTGCTGGCATAACTCTTGTTATCCCACCAGTGCCACCAATCTGCCACATTCACGAGGACTTACATACCATCCACATGCACTCCCTTTTCTCAGGACAATGTGATTAGAAAACCCGCCTTTAGTGCTGTCTATTGCTGACGGGCGAGACCAACGTAACACAAGCCCACCTAAGTCACTGGAGACTGCATGTTTCCCAGGAGGTTTCATTTGGTTGCAAAGCTTCTCCCATTAAAATAAATCTTCCATCTGCAATGAATCCCGTAAGTGAGACTGAAATAATACAACATGCACTTGGTACCGTGAACTAAGAGGACAAAACTGAAATTTAGCCGCAATGACAGGCTTGTCAAATGAAACCTATCATTATCTCAGTGACCTAACGAGCAGTGGCATCTCTTCGGGATTCCATGTTACAATGTTTCTTCTGTACTCAAATTACAGTGCTAAACCCCGATTTGCCCGTTCTGGAGAGTTTAATCAAAATGAAAAGTCCAGGGTGCTGTGCAGAGGTTCCTCTGTGTATTCCTGTTCAACTCCAGAACCTGAACCATCACCAGCCTAGGGGCACAGAGTCTCCAGCCTGACCCAGCTGCTGGCACAAATCTATGAGCCAGCTGGGTGAAGATACCAGGCTGTCTACTGTAACGAGCACATCTCAACCTTTCTGTGTATTTATAGGCACAGTAAAATCATGGCAAATTATTAGCTGGGGATTCATCTATTAATGCCCCGTCACGTTCCAGTGACAAACCTGTTGCTGCTGAAGAGAAAAGAGAGAGAGCCCTGGATCTAGTCAGTGGGGGAGCTGAGATCAGATCAGCAAGAGGAATGATGACCCAGCAGTTGGAGTGCTAGCCCAGGAGACCTGGATTCAAGTCCCTGTCCTAGCACAGACTTTGGACAAATCACTTAGGGTTGAATCCACAAAGGCATTTGGGTACCTAAATCACAGACGGAGATGCCTTAATCACAGGACTAGAATCCCTCCCATTATGTCTGGCTGTTCGGGTGTTGCTGTCCAGTTAGATGTCCTCCCATGGACCTTTTGCCATGAAACCTCTTGGGGGTTCTGGACTGCTGTAGTTCCAGTCACTTTAACGTCTTGGGATAGCACTATATTTAAACACCCATTTTCACTGGGCGGCCTTCAGACTTGGATTCCTGGAATTCATTTCAAAACCAGGACTAGAAGCCAGCTAGAAAAACAGAAGACTTGCCCAAGAAACCAACAGAGATTTTTTCCAGACTTTAGTTTGAAGATTCTGCTTCCAAGATAAAAATGCAGGACTCAGACTGACAGTGAACGAGTGGAGAGAGAATCCGGATGGATGGACTGATTTGTGGGCTTGAAAGTCATCAAACAAGGGCAGATCTGCAGCTGGCGTATATCAGCGTGGCTCTATTGACTTCACTGGAGCTATGTCAATTTACACCACAAATTCTGGTACCGTTTAAAACTTTCACAGTAGTGATGGACAAGATCTGCTGGATCACTGAATCCTATTGCTAAGGTCCCCAGGTAATCGATTAATTAATTAATATAGCTCTTCTATAACGTGTTTATCCACAGACCCCAAAGCACTTTACAGAGGCGGGAAGTATCCTTATCCTCATTTTACAGATGGGGAAACTGAGGCACCGAGCGGGCCATGACTTGCTGTAGCAGGGAGGCTACCCTGCTCCTAAAATAGAAGGGGTTAAAAGCAGCCCTGGAGAGGGCTGTGGCTGGGGATGGCTGACTAGGGAAGCAGCTGCAGCTGGGCCACACCCCAATTAGGCCCCAGCTGGCCTGTATAAGAAGGCTGTGAGCCAGAGGAGAGGCCCAAGGAGTCTCTCTCCAGGCTGGGAGACAGCAGGGTCCGGCTGCCTGCCTGACAGGGTACTGAGGGTGGTGCCGTGCTGGGGAAGGAGCAGGCTGAGCAGGGGCGCTCCAGGATGGCAACTCCCCAGGCTGTAGGGCCTGGTCCAAGGCCCATAGAGGTACTGGGAGGCAGACGAAGGCAGCAGGTCCGAACCCCCTTGCCTTTGATGAGTGGCCTTTACATGCAGTCTGCCCCAGGGAGCGGGGGCTTGGTGATGACTGGCAGTAGCCCAGACTGAGGCAAGGTGGGGATAGTGGGTTGGGGGTTCCCCAGGAAGGGGAGACCCAGAGGCAGAGTGTGGGGGTACGGCCAGGGGGCAGAACTTCAGAGAAAGGAGCACCGGGGTCTGTGAGGGACACGGGTGCCAGAGCTGTACAGATCACCGGCCTGCAGAGGCCGCTCCAGGCTGGAAAAGAGCTAATTCCCAATGACCAGCAGGAGGTGCTGCAGGGGTGAGTCCTACACTCTCACACTTGCCCAAGGTCACCCAGAAAAGCAGTGGCAGAGCCAGGAATTGAATCAGGTCTCTTAAGTCCCAGTCCAGTGCTCTATCATTCTTCTGGACAAGCCTCTATTTGTGCTTTTAATTACAAATGGAACGGAAAGTTGAAAAAGGAACCCAGCGTGCTTTGTGGGGTGGGTGCAGGAGTCCCTGGGACTTGTGCCTATCATGGACCTGGCATCACAAAATGCATAAGAGGGGATCTCTATGCCGCAAGCCTGTGCTCCCTTTTCTCAAAGAGGAGCGCACCCTGGACAGCCCCTGTAACACAGCATAACACGTCTGGGTCCCCACTGCAGCTGAGCAAATCCCCTTGTTAGCCAAGTCTCACTGGCCAGAACTCCACCGTGAGGGCAGGGAACTAAAACCACCCACCACAAACTCTTGGCCCTGACCCCATTCGGGTTTGCAGTCAAAGCCCCATTTGCCAGCCTGCTGGGATATGAACAGGAACCAACCAAAACCTACCTTCTGCATCTCGGATCCGAACCAATCCTTTTGCTGGGCTCAAAACAGGAGACGGATATAAACCAAAGCTTATTCTCAAGAGATCTCCAGCCCAATTTTGCAAGCTCAAGAGGTCTGGAAAGTTTGGAGGAATGGCCAAACCTCTAGATTCTTAGCCAAACCGCTGACCTTTTTTGAAGTTCACCCATCACTTCACGCAACACAGACTGGCCTAGGCAAACATGGGAGATACGCTGGGCACAGCTTGGCAAATTATTGATTGGGGACAAGTTACCCAGTGACTGACGTCCCTTTTTCTGTCTGTTCACAGCCAGGCCAGGACTTCCATCCCTTTGTTCAGGGTCCTCAGGTATCTGACAAATCTTCAGTGCAGCCCCACTTCAGCCCATGGGATGCTGGCGGCTGTTCAGTGCAAGTATGGAATATTCAGGCTATGTGACTGGTCACCTAAGTCACATGTTATTGCTGCTACTCTCTAATTGGATGGCTGGGGCTTTTATAAGCTGAAGAAAGGCCTGAATAAATCAGTGGGGTCTTATTTCCCTCAGGGGAAGGGGAACTTGAAGGAGGGGGCGCAGAAGATAAACAAGCATTCGGGAAGTGGGGGCTTGTAATTAATGCACTGGACTGGGACTCAGAAGATCTGAGTCGAATTCCTGGCTCTGCCACTGACTCCTTGTGTGATCCTGGGCAAATCACTTAGTCTCTCTGGGCCAGATTTTTAAAGGTATTCCCAGGAATGCTCATGGAAATGAATAAATATGGCTGCAGACACAGTCAAATCAGATTAGAATCAGGGTCAGTGGCAGAGCCAGGAACAGAATTCAGGGCTCCTGAATCTCAGCCCGGTACCTTCTCCCCTGGACCATGCTGCTTTTGTCTTATCAGAGAGGTTGGAACTAAGACCCTGCTTCTGGCAACTGCATCCACGTAAGGGGACTCTCGCAGTCCCACAGAGCTCCAGTGGAGTCAATGGGACGCCACACAGCCACTGGGCTCTGCCAGCCCATGCACCAATGCATTTGTGGGATCAGGGCTTACCCAGCTACGCAGGGGAGAGAGTGCCGCTGACGATACACCGCGCTGCCCAATGGGCAAAGTGAGCTGACTGCAAAAATCATGGTAAATATTTTCTCTCTCATTTCGTTCATCCCCAGCAAGCTCAGGGCTCAGGCGTTACCCGTGACTATGGCGGGTAACGTGTTCAGACAGGAACGTGATGGTTGGGTTGACAGTCTCCCCACCAGAAATTCTTTGACTCTCCCTGATCCCATGAGCAAGGCAACATTCTTGCCATGTCTTTCGCCTTTCCTGTTGGTCTCATTCAAAAAATACATATGTAATTCCCCCCCCAGCTCAAAGAGCCAGACCAGCACTGAGCACATAAAATTAAGACATGGGTGTTGAACTGAAAACCGCACCATGGCCCATCAGGTTACTCTGGGGCTGAGAAAACGTGGAAATGAGACACTGCAGCTGGATGTGAATGGGAGTTTGCCCTGAATAAAGACTTCAGGATTTGACCATATGCACGGCTGGGAATCAGTTCACAGGCAGCCAACAGGCACATATTGGGGCAAGGGGAAATCTGCACCAGGGCACCCAAGTGTCCTCAGATCACTCATGTCCATACAGAGCAACAGCTACTACATTTGAATGCAAACGGCATGGAATTCAGTGTTCCCAGCTCACAGAGGGCTGGGGCACCCCCAGCAGGAGCTGTGGTTCTCTGGAGTCTCCGTTTTTCAGATTTACATTTAGACCACTAAGCCACCCCCTTCGGCATATATCTCGCGCTTGTCCCTGTCTGCAGATTACAGACAGCTCTAAGAACCAGGAGGAAATGACAATGGAATCAAATCAGCCAGTTTGTTTGTCTTAGGCGTGCAAGACAAGCCAGCATTCCAGGAGCCTGCCATTCCACTCACTGTTACTCATCCCTGTTTGTTATTGATTTGAAAAATCTCTTAAAGACAATCAGGGAAAGAGGAGACCCTGATGTGTAGCGGAATAGGCAGACTCAGGTCCTGTTGACATTCCTGGGGGACTCGGTTACAGTACAGCAGCCTCCAGCACGGTTACAAGACAGCTAATTGTAAAATCTAGCTCTTATAGAGAGTTTTTCCTTAGTAGATCTCAAAGCACATTACAAAGGAGGTCAGTATCATTATCCCCATTTGATAGATGGGGAAACTGAGGCACAGAGAGGAGTACTTACTGACTCAAGGTCACCCAGCAGGCCAGTGGCCGAGCCGGAGAAAAAAATCCTCATCTCCTGAGTCCCAGTCCAGGGCTCTATCCACTCGCCCACACTGCCTCCTCGGTCACACACACTAGATGGGGCCATATCAGGTGGTTGGCTGGTGCAGAAGTCCAAGGCGTAGCGCGGATCGGGAGCCCAGTCAAGACACCCTTCATTCCACCTTTGCATCACAATAAACCCTCTTCTAACAAAAACAACGAGGAGGAGTCCTTGCGGCACCTTAGAGATAACAAATTTATTTGGGCATAAGTGGGTTCTAACCCATGAAAGCTTACACCCAAATAAATTGGTTGGTCTCTAAGGTGCCACAAGGACTCCTCGTTGTTTTTGCTGATACAGACTAACATGGCTACCACTCTGAACCCTCTTCTAACAGTGGCCCTCACCCTACAACTAGAACCTCACGGTCAGAACCCCAAACCCCATGTGAATCTGACTGAAGCCTAGGATGGGAGTCAGCTGTTGATGAAGTGGGGTTTGGCTCACGAAAGCTTATGCCCAAATAAATTTGTTAGTCCCTAAGGTGCCACAAGGACTCCTCGTTTTTTTTTGCTGATACAGATTAACATGGTTACCACTCTGAAACCTGTTCTAAGCAGGTTCCCCTAGCTGCGATAGCCAGCAGCACGAAGCCCTACAGTTCTGCCTGTATTTGGGGTGATGGGGTTCAGCGTGCGCACATCGACTGCCACTGACTTTGGATCAGGCCTGGAGTCCCTCTCCGTTCTCCTTGACCCCTCTTTCCATTCACCGGCGAGCTGCGACACCTCTAACAGGCGCTAGGCTGCTCCTCCTCACTGGAGCATCCCCTCATTTACCTTTGGAAATAACCACTGCTGAGAGCGTGAGTGAATTTGGGGCTGGTGAAGAGGGCTGAAGTGCCAGTCTTCTGCCTCTCCGAGGGCAGCAGCAAGCCAGTCATCCACCGCCTAGACCTCAGGGGCCACACCGCGAGCGCTCCATGCTATTTCCGTGACTAACGGAAGCAGGCGGGACTCAAAGGTACTCAGGGAGTGGACCCTGTGCTGCAGAAAGGTCATTTTCAGAGTCACTTTTCTGACCATCAGCCTCGTGCTTGAAACCACATTGTCTAGCCCCTCCCCACATGAGAACCAGGCTCTGGTGAAACTAGCTTTTGAAGGGACTCCGTTCCCCACGCTAATTGCAGCCCATCAGCTCTGCCCGCCTATAATAATGAGGCAGCGGCACTGCAAGCCCAGCAGCTTATTTTGAGATCGCAAATGACGGAGAGGGAAAAAGAGGGCTGGGAAAATCAATAGCTTTGTCCTGAAAAGAGTGCTTGGAGGCTGCCTCCCAAGAGGGTTTATTATTTTCTGAGGGTTTCCAGACCGCTTCATTTACAAGAAAAGAAAACATCATTTGGGCTTAAAGAAGGCTGCCCTCCAGAATGCCATATAAGCCTGTTGCAAAATTCAGAGGTGTAAACACGGAGCTGGGTCAGCTTTTCAGACCTGGGGCTGCTTTGAAAGGGCAACTTGTGTTTAACTGTATATACACTTTGGGTCCGATTTTCAGAAGTGCTGAACATCCCCAGTTCCAGCTGAACATAGCGGGGAGCTGCTGCTGTTGACCACCTCTGGAAATTGGATGCCACGTGTTTCTCTCTGCTTGGAAACCTACATCCCCCCACTTTTAATGATCACTGTTTGCACCTCTATTGAGCCTTCCGTCCAAGGGCCGCAATGCCCTACACAGCACCAGTTAATTTAGTCTCACAACACCCTTGTCAGGCAGATAAGGACTGTTATTCCCAATTTTAGAACTGAGGAAGCTGAATTGATTAAGTGACTTGCCAAAGGCCATAGAGGGAATCAGTGTTCCTGGCTCCTAGGCCCAGCTCCTCTTAGGTATTAGGTGCCTACCTCTCATTGAAACTGGGCCATATATCTTACTCAAACCTTATCTCAGTAGGTCCTGGATGTTACTGCGGTAGTTAGTAATGCACTAGCTCCCCTGAAAGGAATGCTGTAATGTGGAACCTCGCAGCGCACTCCTGTGGGCCTGAGGATCTAGTGTTCTAATAAGCTTCATTATAATCAGTTTCATTTGTGAAACCAGCTGGGGGTAATTTTACCTGTTCATTATCCACGAAGGCCCATTGAGAGCAGCCAGCCATTAACCATGAAATTAATAGTTTTCATAAGTCATCGTGGCCTCGGAAAAGTACAGTTTCTGAAACCACGGCTGAAAAGCACCTCTCCATCATTCCTAATCTTCGTTTTGCAGGTTGATCGCTCTCCGAGTGGCCCTAGAGGACTCATGAAAGAGACACAATGCCCTAGAAGATGGGTCTAGCAACATTAACTTCCAGAGCATGCGGATCCGGGGGGATGGATTGGATTTAGAGAAATACACAGTTTACCAATTTACAGAAAATGGGCTTTTTCAAGCCAGGAAGAGTAGGGGGGCTTCTGCCAGACCACTACAGAAAGGGGGGTGAGAAGCGGTCAGTTCTTTGCAGATGGGCTGCTTGAACAGGGAGCTGGGAAGAGGAGGTACAAAGAAGAGAGTTTGGTTTACTGTGCAGGGCAGCAGGCAAGGCATTCATCCATGGCAAACTGAAATGGGAAAATGTTGCCTCGGGGGTGAAAGAGACATTGACATAGCAACTTCATCCCAAAGAGCTGGGCACAGCAACCACTGTCACGCATTACTGAAATGCAGCCACTTCTGAGGTGGAACTCAGCAGCACATAGAAACACTGCACAATAGTTTAGAACAGGAAGCGAAGAGGAATCCCATATCCGAATAAAACTGCAGGGGAATTTAGGCAGGTGGAAATGGGAATCTGGCCAGAACCCTGGGGCTAGCACCCCTGTTCTTGCAAAAAGATACCAGGAAATCTTTAATACTCTGGAGTGGAAGCCCCTGACCAGCAGTCAGAGCTTACTGAATCACAAATCCCCTACCCCCCGTCGATACAGAGTTGATATTCCGCGTGCCCGGAAATGGGGACATGAAAAAAGTGTACTCAAAAAGGGGACACACTCTTTTAGGATGTTGAGGGAGGCTTCTCTGAAAACCTGCCTCGTGCATCCAACCTACTGCACCCCTTACACAGTGGCTTGCAGAACAGTGAGAAGGCCAGTAACAGTGATCAGGGTGAGAGAGAAGCAAGAGTCACTCACTAAGTTCAAGTCAAAATTTATGAACACATCAGAGCTGATTTGGACTAAGATCCATACTGGACAATGCTCCTTAAATTAATATCAAGCAAACTACCTCCCCCACCCCTTACTTTTTGTTTAATCTGGCATCCCCCTTTAAATGCAGGGCAGAACTCTCCTCTTGGCTACATACATCAGATCCCAACTCTGCACTGAGAATTTTATCCTGTGCAAAACTTCCAGACAGGAAAACAAGAGCTAGGTTTGCCTGGAGTGGAGTGGATCTGTGCTTGCTCTAAGTTTAAGGCAGGGATGCTTTATATTTCTCCTTACTTTGTCCATCCCCTTGCAACTGCTCAGCATAGCATAGGCCCACAGAAGTGCTGGGCAAGAAGAGAGCGGGCCAAACAGTGCAGCAGGCCCTTTTCATCTCTTCCAACAGCCCCACAGCTCATGCTGCTCAGATCAGGGAGTCTGCCGAAAAAGCTCTTTAAAAGTTCCTGCTCCAAGCTGGAGGAAGCTTGTCTCTGACACCAGCTCAGCACTGGACACCACACAAAGAGACGGTAAAGAGCAGGGAAATCAGAGAAAAGCTGGCCACCCATCTGCAAACCCCAGAACCTCCTCATGGCAGGAGGTAGACAGCCACTTATTACATCTCCTGTCACTCATCCAAGCACATTTCCCCTTCATTTGCCGTCTTCTATTTCCCTGCTTGGCTGATTAGCCTGGTATAGCCTGCTGGAGGGAAGCCCTCCCCCCGTGATTAGCTGTCCGGGGCTATAGTAGGAAGTCTGTTTTCACCAAGCAAGATTTCAAAATTGCTTGTGAGCAACGCTAAGCTAAACCAGTATCAACAGTTTCCACAGTATGCATCCAATGAAGTGAGCTGTAGCTCACGAAAGCTTATGCTCAAATAAATTGGTTAGTCTCTAAGCCCTGGTCTACACTAGGACTTTAGGTCAAATTTAGCAGCATTAAATCGATGTAAACCTGCACCCGTCCACACGATGAAGCCCTTTATTTCGACTTAAAGGGCTCTTAAAATCGATTTCCTTACTCCACCCCTGACAAGTGGATTAGCACTTAAATCGGCCTTGCTGGCTCGAATTTGGGGTACTGTGGACACAATTCGACGGTATTGGCCTCCGGGAGCTATCCTAGAGTGCTCCATTTTGACCGCTCTGGACAGCACTCTCAACTCAGATGCACTGGCCAGGTAGACAGGAAAAGAACCGTGAACTTTTGAATCTCATTTCCTGTTTGGCCAGCGTGGCAAGCTGCAGGTGACCATGCAGAGCTCATCAGCAGAGGTGACCATGATGGAGTCCCAGAATCGCAAAAGAGCTCCAGCATGGACCGAACAGGAGGTACAGGATCTGATCGCTGTATGGGGAGAGGAATCCATGCTATCAGAACTCCGTTCCAGTTTTCGAAATGCCAAAAGCTTTGTCAAAATCTCCCAGGGCATGAAGGACAGAGGCCATAACAGGGACCCGAAACAGTGCCGCGTGAAACTGAAGGAGCTGAGGCAAGCCTACCAGAAAACCAGAGGGGTGAACGGCCGCTCCAGGTCAGAGCCCCAAACATGCCGCTTCTATGATGAGCTGAATGCCATTTTAGGGAGTTCAGCCACCACTGCCCCAGCCATGTTGTTTGACTCCTTCAATGGAGATGGAGGCAATACGGAAGCAGGTTTTGGGGACGAAGATGATGATGAGGTTGTAGATAGCTCACAGCAAGCAAGCGGAGAAACCGGTTTTCCCAACAGCCAGGAACTGTTTCTCATCCTGGACCTGGAGACAGTACCCCCCGAACCCACCCAAGGCTGCCTCCTGGACTCAGCAGGCGGAGAAGGGACCTCCGGTGATCTTTTAAAATACTATACATGGTTTAAAAGCAAGCATGTGAAAGGATTACTTTGCCCTGGCATTCTGGATATACTCCCAAAGCCTTTGCAAAAGGCTTCTGGGGAGGGCAGCCTTATTGCGTCCTTTATGGTAGGACACTTTACCACTCCAGGCCAGTAACACGTACTTGGGAATCATTGTACAACAAAGCATTGCAGTGTATGTTTGCTGGCGTTCAAACAACATCCATTCTTTATCTCTCTGTGTTATCCTCATGAGAGTGAGATATAATTCATGGTCACCTGGTTGAAATAGAGTGCTTTTCTTCAGGGGACACTCAGAGGAGCCCATTCCTGCTGGGCTGTTTGCCTGTGGCTAAACAGAAATGTTCCCCGCTGTTAGCCACAGGGAGGGGGGAGGGTTGAGGGGGTAGCCACGCAGTGGGGGGAGGCAAAATGCGACCTTGTAATGAAAGCACATGTGCTATGTATGTAATGTTAACAGCAAGGTTTACCCTGAAAGAGTGTAACCACTGTTTTATAAAATGTGTCTTTTTAAATACCGCTGTCCCTTTTTTTTTCTCCACCAGCTGCATGTGTTTCAATGATCACAGGATCTTCTCCTTCCCAGAGGCTAGTGAAGCTTAGAAAGAAAAAAAAAACGCACTCGAGATGAAATGTTCTCCGAGCTCATGCTGTCCTCCCACACTGACAGAGCACAGACGAATGCGTGGAGGCAAATAATGTCAGAGTGCAGGAAAGCACAAAATGACCGGGAGGAGAGGTGGCAGGCTGAAGAGAGTAAGTGGCGGGCTGAAGAGAGTAAGTGGCGGGCTGAAGAGAGGGCTGAAGCTCAAATGTGGCGGCAGTGTGATGAGAGGAGGCAGGATTCAATGCTGAGGCTGCTGGAGGACCAAACCAGTATGCTCCAGTGTATGGTTGAGCTGCAGCTAAGGCAGCTGGAGCACAGACTGCCACTACAGCCCCTGTGTAACCAACCGCCCTCCTCCCCAAGTTCCATAGCCTCCACACCCAGACGCCCAAGAATGCAGTGGGGGGGCCACCGGCCAACCAGCCACTCCGCCACAGAGGATTGCCCAAAAAAAAGAAGGCTGGCATTCAATAAATTTTAAAGTTGTAAACTTTTAAAGTGCTGTGTGGCATTTTCCTTCCCTCCTCCACCACCCCTCCTGGGCTACCTTGGTAGTCATCCCCCTATTTGTGTGATGAATGAATAAAGAATGCATGAATGTGAAGCAACAATGACTTTATTGCCTCTGCAAGTGGTGATCGAAGGGAGGAGGGGAGGGTAGGTAGCTTACAGGGAAGTGGAGTGAACCAAGGGGCGGGGGGTTTCATCAAGGAGAAACAAACAGAACTTTCACACCGTAGACTGGTCAGTCATGAAACTGGTTTTCAAAGCTTCTCTGATGCGTACCGCGCCCTCCTGTGCTCTTCTAACCGCCCTGGTGTCTGGCTGTGCGTAACCAGCAGCCAGGCGATTTGCCTCAACCTCCCACCCTGCCATAAACGTCTCCCCCTTACTCTCACAGATATTGTGGAGCACACAGCAAGCAGTAATAACAGTGGGAATATTGGTTTCGCTGAGGTCTAAGCGAGTCAGTAAACTGCGCCAACGCACCTTTAAATGTCCAAATGCACATTCTACCACCATTCTGCACTTGCTCAGCCTGTAGTTGAACAGCTCCTGACTACTGTCCAGGCTGCCTGTGTACGGCTTCATGAGCCATGGCATTAAGGGGTAGGCTGGGTCCCCAAGGATACATATAGGCATTTCAACATCCCCAACAGTTATTTTCTGGTCTGGGAATAAAGTCCCTTCCTGCAGCTTTTGAAACAGACCAGAGTTCCTGAAGATGCGAGCGTCATGTACCCTTCCCGGCCATCCCACGTTGATGTTGGTGAAACGTCCCTTGTGATCCACCAGAGCTTGCCGCACTATTGAAAAGTACCCCTTGCGGTTTATGTACTCGGCGGCTTGGTGCTCCGGTGCCAAGATAGGGATATGGGTTCCGTTCATGGCCCCACCACAGTTAGGGAATCCCATTGCAGCAAAGCCATCCACTATGACCTGCACATTTCCCAGGGTCACTACCTTTGATATCAGCAGATCTTTGATTGCGTGGGCTACTTGCATCACAGCAGCCCCCACAGTAGATTTGCCCACTCCAAATTGATTCCCAACTGACGGGTAGCTGTCTGGCGTTGCAAGCTTCCACAGGGCTATCACCACTCGCTTCTCAACTGTGAGGGCTGCTCTCATCTTGGTATTCATGCGCCTCAGGGCAGGGGAAAGCAAGTCACAAAGTTCCATGAAAGTGCCCTTACGCATGCGAAAGTTTCGCAGCCACTGGGAATCGTCCCAGACCTGCAACACTATGCGGTCCCACCAGTCTGTGCTTGTTTCCCGAGCCCAGAATCGGCCTTCCACAGCATGAACCTGCCCCATTAGCACCATGATGCATGTATTGGCAGGGCCCATGCTTTCAGAGAAATCTGTGTCCATGTCCTGATCACTCACGTGACCGCGCTGACGTCGCCTCCTCGCCCGGTATCGCTTTGCCAGGTTCTGGTGCTGCATATACTGCTGGATAATGCGTGTGGTGTTTAATGTGCTCCTAATTGCCAAAGTGAGCTGAGCGGCCTCCATGCTTGCCTTGGTATGGCATCCGCACAGAAAAAAGGCGCGGAACGATTGTCTGCCGTTGCTCTGACGGAGGGAGGGGCAACTGACGACACGGCTTACAGGGTTGGCTTCAGGGAGCTAAAATCACAAAGGGGTTGTCTTTACATCAAGGAGTATTTCAGGCAGGACTTCACGGAGGGTTCCAATAAGAAATGGTGTACCTAAGTTATTGTTCTTATTGGAACAAGGAGGTTAGCCTGGCCTCTGATTGATACATGGCTAGATTTACCTCGCTGCACCTTCTCTGTGAGTGACTGCAGTGTGACCTAGAGGAATGAATCCCCTAGATGGGGGAGGAGGCAAATGAGTACAAAACAAATCTGGTCTATTTCTTGTTTTGATCCACTCCATCTATCTTTTACATCTTTGGCTGGCAGCAGACAGTGCAGAAGGACTGCATGCCATCCACATCTCATGGCTGCTCGGCAGAAGATGGTGCAGTAGGACTGCTAGCCATCCATATCACCTGCCCGCTCACCATAAGACAGTTCAATAGGACTGACTGCAGGACTAAAGAGAATGACCTGGTCAAGTCACTCCAAATTGGGGAGGGGGGGAAGCAAATGAGTACAAAACAAATCTGGTCTATTTCTTGTTTTGATCCATTCCATCTACCTTTTACATCTTTGGCTGGCAGCAGACGCTGCAGAAGGACTGCATGCCATCCACATCTCATTACTGCTCGGCAGAAGATGGTACAGTACAACTGCTAGCCATCCTCATCTCTTGCCTGCCTGGCAGAAGATGGTACAGTATGACTGCTAGCAATCCGTATCGCCTGCCTGCTCACCATAAGACGGTTCAATAGGACTGACTGCAGGACTAAAGAGAATGACCTGGTCAAGTCACTCCAAATTTAGTCCCTACGCCCATGTCTGCCCAGGCGCTCCCAGCCGACGTGGCCAAGAGCACCTCGGACATGACGAGGACGGCTACCAGTCGTACTGTACCGTCTGCTGCCACAAGGCAATGGGTTGCTGCTACTGTGTAGCAATGCCGTACCGCATCTGCCAGCACCCAGGAGACATACGGTGATGGTTATCTGAGCAGGCTCCATGCTTGCCGTGGTATGGCGTCTGCACAGGTAACTCAGGAAAAAAGGCGCGAAATGATTGTCTGCCCTTGCTTTCACGGAGGGAGGGAGGAAGGGAATGGGGGCCTGACGATATGTACCCAGAACCACCCGCGACAATGTTTTAGCCCCATCAGGCATTGGGATCTCAACCCAGAATTCCAATGGGCAGCGGAGACTGCGGGAACTGTGGGATAGCTACCCACAGTGCAACGCTCCGGAAGTCGACTCTAGCCTCGGTACTGTGGAAGCGCTCCGCCGAGTTAATGCACTTAATGCACTTAGAGCATTTTCTGTGGGGGGACACACACTCGAATATATAAAACCGATTTCTAAAATACCGACTTCTATAAATTCGACCTTATTCCGTAGTGTAGACATACCCCAAGGTGCCACAAGTACTCCTTTTCTTTTTGCGAATACAGACTAACACGGCTGTTACTCTGAAACCTAACAGTATCAACTGGGGGTATTCTGGGGCAAAAATGAAAATGGGTGGAACCAACTGGCACAAAGAGGGTAGGAGTTTCTCATTCTCCTCTTGTTTAGTTTGGTTTTACATCAGGATGCAGTGCTGCCTAGTGGATACAGACCCAGGGGTCCCTTTCCTGGCTCTGCCACTGACTTGCTGGGTGACTTTGGGCAAGTCACTTCACCACTCTGTGCCTGAGTTTCCATCTCAGGTTTACTGATGATAGAATTGGGTAGTAAGGACTTCAGTGGCATCTCCCTGGCTTTCCCAGTGTAACTGAGATCAGAGTCCAGCCCTACATGTTTGCCTGCCTCCTATCCCAGGGAATTCCAAGGCAGAACTAGGGGTTTTTATCTTCTCCCCTACTTTCCAGCTGGAAAGGGATCATGTGCTCAATCCCAGCCTTTATCATGGCTCTTCCCCACCTCCTGGTTCTTCCTTCCCTAGTCCCTTTTCTCTTTCTTTTTGTTGACATCATACCTGCTGATAGCTGCTCCCTGCACCACAAGCTGAGTCTTTGCAGGAAGAAGCCAAAATGGAGGACAGACCATTTATAGGAGCCCCACCCACAGGCAGGTCTAAGCTAATTCGTAGGAGGAGTTTGTGCACTATAAATAGGCTTGCCAGAATTCCATTTTTATGTTTTTAATAATTTTGATGGATAACCGTTTACTTTTAGGTTTCAGAGGAGCAGCCGTGTCAGTCTGTATTCGCACCAAGAACAGGGGGACTTGTGGCACCTTAGAGACTAGCCCATTTATTTGAGCATAAGCTAGTTTATTTTTAAGCATTTTTTCTGCGGGTATGGATTTACGTTTTCACAGCTGTGCAAAATTAAGGGGGTTACGCCCTTTTGTTTTATTTGTATCCATTTAACTATTCACACTTCTATGTGAAATTATGGGGGGGGGGATCAGACAAGGAAGGGGTCAGTCAATAATGACAGAAGAGGCTGAGATTCAAAAAAAAAAGCTGAAGCTTTAGAATGGTTAAAACGCAGATGATCAACATCACATGCATATATAAAGTAGATATCCTGAACTCAAACTCTAAGACGTTCTCAAGCAGCATTTTCCTTACTTTGCCGAGCTGTAACTTTTATCAATGGAAACATTTTTTCATAAGTTTGTGGATGCCATTGCCATTTAATGACACTGACCAGTAAAAATGTCATCCTTCCAAACCTACTGACAAACAGCTCTGGTTTTGCGAGCTGTTACTCTTTGTTCGCCCTAGAAATGAAAGGACCAAAACACAGGGGGGCAGCTCAGCCTGGATTTGGGGGGACTTTAAATTTGGATCTGAATTTTGCAGCTCGCGCTGTGGAGGAGATGGAGAGACGCCATAGGCCAGACAAAGCCCTCTTTGTGTGCATTCTCTATGCAGACATGATTTGCTGGCCTGTACGTTTTCATTCACCCTCCCTTGTGTTCTGCAACCCCACTGTATAATAATGAAAACCACTCCCGCCCTGTGTGTTGGGGATAGCATCCTCATTTGCCACCCTCTTCCTCTCCAGATCAAATGTGGACCCCGGCAAGAATGCTCCACGGATTCCTGGTGAGGAAAAGTTTCCTGCTTTTCTGGAGGGCCCAGCAGCCCACATCCCTTCCACAAGGAATGGCTAGTATTGTCCAAAAGTAGGAGATTTAGCTCTCCCTACCTTAGGACAAGCCAAGGGATATTGCTTTACACATGGCAGGAGGCTGGTAACAACCTAGGTCATTCCCCTCCTCACACACAAGAAAGGTAAAATTGCTCAGACAATGGCAGTTCTGTGAAGGCTGCTCGTTAAGCTACCTACATTAAGCAGGTTTGAGGCTGCAGAGCAGCAACAATTTCTGGACAGTAATTGGAACTAGGGGGGCTGGAACTAGGGGTGCTGCCGCACACCCTGGCTTGAAGTAGAAATAACAAACACCATATATATAGTTTCCATCAACACAGGCCCGCATTTGCTCCAACCACTCAGACAGAGACAAACACCTACAAGATCTCTATCAAGCATTCTTACAACTACAATACCCACCTGCGGAAGTGAAGAAACAGACTGACAGAGCCAGAAGAGTACCCAGAAGTTACCTACTACAGGACAGGCCCAACAGAGAAAATAACAGAACGCCACTAGCCGTCACCTTCAGCCCCCAACTAAAACCTCTCCAACGCATTATCAAGGATCTACAACCTATCCTGAAGGACGACCCAACACTCTCACAAATCTTGGGAGACAGGCCAGTCCTTGCCTACAGACCTGAAGCAAATACTCACCAGCAACTACATACCACACAACAGAACCACTAACCCAGGAACCTATCCTTGCAACAAAGCCCATTACCAACTGTGTCCACATATCTATTCAGGGGACACCATCACAGGGCCTAATAACATCAGCCACACTATCAGAGGCTCGTTCACCTGCACATCCACCAATGTGATATATGCCATCATGTGACAGCAATGCCCCTCTGCCATGTACATTGGTCAAAGTGGACAGTCTCTACGTAAAAGAATAAATGGACACAAATCAGATGTCAAGAATTATAACATTCATAAACCAGTTGGAGAATACTTCAATCTCTCTGGTCATGCGATTACAGACATGAAAGTTGCGATATTACAACAGAAAAACTTCATAATCAGAGTCCAGCGAGAGACTGCTGAATTGGAATTCATTTGCAAATTGGATACAATTAACTTAGGCTTGAATAGAGACTGGGAGTGGCTAAGTCATTATGCAAGGTAACCTATTTCCCCTTGTTTTTTCCTACCCCACCCCCCACCCCCCTGTTCCTCAGATGTTCTTGTTAAACCCTGGATTTGTGCTGGAAATGGCCCACCTTGATTATCATACATATTGTAAGGAGAGTGATCAGTTTAGATAAGCTATTACCAGCAGGAGAGTGGGGTGCGGGGAGAAAACCTTTTGAAGTGATAAACACCCATTTTTTCATGGTCCGTGTGTATAAAAAACATCCTCACTGCATTTTCCACTTTTATGCATCCGATGAAGTGAGCTGTAGCTCACGAAAGCTTATGCTCAAATAAATTGTTTAGTCTCTAAGGTGCCACAAGTACTCCTTTTCTTTTTGCTATAAAAATTGTTCCAACACCCCTGATTGGAACAGTACAGATGCCCTGAGGATCCAAAGCTGGGCGGTCTGGTCTGGAGGGAAGGCTGCCATGATGACCTCTCTCAAAGCTTCTGCCCTGAGGACAATTCTGACCTGAATTCAGCTGGCTCTTTCATGGCTGAGCTGGCCCTGCAAAGCTAGCAGGAGTGAGAACACTTTGTCAGTAGAAGAAACGGATCTGACTCAAAGTCACCCAGGGAGCAGAGCTGCTGAGTAAGACAGTGCCATTAACCTACAGTCACATTGTTGGCTATAACCACACCTCAGGCCTCTTTTACTGTTCTCGCTTCTGGCACGCTTTGTCCCCGGTTGATCATTATTCTGCTTCAGCTCACCCCCACCGCTGGCTTGGGTCACAGTTCAGCTGTGAGACCTCTGCCAAGTTTTGCAAAGCCACTTCAAATATAAAGTCTTAAATATTTCCAAAATCTTTATTTTTATGGAGCTTGCCACATCCTCGGGGAGGGCTTTCCCTCTTAGCGCCTTGGCGCTACGTCACTCCAGGACTATTCGCAGGACTTACTGAGCGCTCGATGCTGCGAGTCCTCCCAAGTGCTGTTCATGTCAGTGAAAAGGTAGAGAACTCAGCCCCACCAGAACTCACCCAGCACCACATCTGGTTGAGCTCCCTTAAAGATTTTGTGACGAAAAATGACTTTTCGGATGATAACAAAATCCCTGTAAATTTGTCGTATCATTTGAAATGTTCAGCTGTTCCATCAAAATAAAACGAGAGCTTTCACTGGGAACTGAAACCAAATTACTTCCGGTTTTTGCCTCTTTCTCCCTCCCCCGCCAGCTTCTCTCCCATCAAGAGGGGAAAAAGAAAGACAGGGAGAGGAGTGCTAAAAGCTCCCCAGAGAGAAAGAGATGGTTGGTTGATTGGTTTGAATAGAATCAAAACAAATGTTTTTGTTTCAGAGCAAATGCACATGAAATTTCTCATTACAATTAGATGAAAAGTTGAAAAATTCTGCCTGAAATTTAAAAAAGAAAAAAAGGCTTTGTTTCTTTTGAATTTTATGTGGAAAATCCATGTCATTTTTGACCAGTCCTCCTCTGCACATTGTAGGACTGGGCCTAACTCAGCAGCCGCAGCATTTCAATACACAAAGTCCAGGGCAGGACTTTATTAAAATATTTTTTTTCACAATCAGGTTTCACTATCTACGGTGCTGTTTGCCATCAGTGGAGGATCTGGCGCAAATGATCTTTCGATGATGCTATCAGCACAATTTCATTAACTCCACTGGAACCCCACCAGTTTACAGCAGCTTAGGACCATTTACTTTTAAAAGACATGGGGCCAGGTCCTCCTCAGCTCAATCCCATTGAAGTTAACGGAAACATGCCTATTTACACCAGCTAAAGATTTGGCCCATTGTTTTTAACCTGGCAGTGTCCCTATTAGCTCACCAGTGTAAAAGCCCCCATTGTTTTTGCTCAGGAATTATTGGGCTGCAGTACCCCTGGGTTTTTAATAAATCCAATCAGCAGCTAGCTGATAAACAGCAGGGGAGCTCGGCGCTTCACTCTCTGAAAGGTAGGCATTGCTCACAGGCCGCTCGTAAAACTTCCAGGACACAGTGGAGGTGGGAATTAGATGGGGTAGAAAAGATCCCTGGCATGTGCCCCTTCGTCTGAGATTGCCCTGGAGCCTTAATGACTCAAGCGAAGAGGATGGTGCCCAAAATACACACTAGGAACCTGGCCCCTGGCATCAGAGTCTTAGCACTGAGCACAGATGGAACCCCTCAGGGTGCAAACAGAAGGAAATTTGCTTTGCAGCGTGGTGAAATCTTCCAGCAGTCAATACAACACTGTGAAGAATAACTTCCTTTCACATTTTCTTTTACAGCCACACACGGCTGGGTCTACTGGGCACCCCGCAGCCTGTACCCAGCACTTCAGACACACGTGCCTGCTCCTATGAGATCACAGCAGGACTCACTGCCAATACACATCATAAAGAGCTGTTTCAGTTCATACTGTTTGGAGGAAGCGTATTACCCTGACAAGGCTCCATTATGTGGGCAGTGCCAGCATAAACTGGCAAGCGGGTTTCTCCCAGCTCTCTCTGGTGCTTTCGGATTAGCGCGGGGTCACCTGAACCTTCACACACAACTCAAACCAACACCAGGCCTTGATCAAAACTTTGAAAGAGCTCCGGGCACATTCGCTCCCCATTATATCCAGGCCTTGCACTGCGGTGCTTGGTGCAGACACACGCAAGAGGCTGGTTTCTTGGTATTTTGAGGATGACCTTGTATGTAGTAGTTCCCTGAACTATTCCAAGGCTCATACAGGAGCAGGGCCTCTCCCTTTGGTTCTGCCACTGGGAGGGGAAGCCAAATCAGAGTTGCTGGCAGGGCTGGTGAGTTTCAGAACCCAGTGAATCATGGGCTGAGAGCTGATTAAAGTCAGCCTGGAGCAGAAATATTCCCAAGAAGCCTGTTCTCAGGAGACTTGCAGCCCACGGTTTGGATAAGCAGCTCAAATCTGTGTTCCTCTGACTCAAACCCATATTCCACACCTTTGAAGGTTCACCCATCACTACGTGTATGGTAGGAATTACCCCAGCTGTCAAAGTTGCCCAGAAGTCAGTCAAGCTAATGCTCTGCCCATGCAGCACGTGTAACATCATCACTTGAATCAGGTATGGTTTTCACACAGAAGAATGCTGCAGTGTTGTGACTAACACGGGGTGGAACTGTTGCTATCTTTCATCCATTTCAATTTGATATTCATGGCCATATTGGACTGAATGCACCTGATCTTGTCTGACCTTGGAAACTAAACCATCCACAGCCTGGCTAGTATTTGAACAGGAGACCACCTGGGAATCTTGAGTGCGGTAGGCAGCCTTTCAATTTGATCCTCGTTACCAAAAGGCTTTACTCCACATATGGATAGTTTCCTGTTTGACTGGTGATGAGACAGGATTTGAAATTTCAGTTTGTGCTTTATAAAAGCACACTTGGAATAGACTCTTCCCACAATTTCAGTATCACAGGCCATGTGTGCACCAGCCTTATCCTAAAAATCTCCCGCTGCTACCAATGCAGTGATTGCTAGTGCAGCCAGACCACTGGGAACTGTGGAGTTATTTTCACCATAGCGTGTAGACCTCCTGTGAACAGGAGCGGACACTCCAGTGGTTAAAAAGCCAGTGGCCAGCAAGGAGTTCTGTCTACACGGGCTCTACCCCATCGCCATGGTAGTCAACTGACCTAACAGGCCTGATCCTCAGCTGCTATAAATCAATGTATCTCCAGTGAAGTCAAGGGAACTATATCGATCAACGCCAGCTGAGGATCTGCCCCAGCATTTGACAGGTATCTTGAGCTCAGGATATCTTGAATGCAGAAGCTATTATTTCACAACCAGAAACCACTGGGAATCTCACACAAATCTGGACTCCTGAGATTTTTTCTAGTTCAGCATCTAGACCTGAGCAGGTGGGATACATTTCAATCAGCACCTCATTACTACACTGATAACAGCCACACGCATCTAAATGGAGACACACTCCCAGCCCTTCTGAAGTTCACCCATCACCATTATGAGCTGCCAGTTTTGCAGCAGATTCAGCCCATCCCAGCTGTTTAACGCCACCGTCTTGCTCTGTCCTGGGAAGGGAGCAGGCCGTCTGTGTGAGGTTTATACACTGCTTTGACTGATGGGGAACAAAATACAGCCCCTTTATATCTCTTTGGAGAACAACCGTATTTCTATCTGAGATCCAAACCATGGTTTCAGTTCAAACCAGGTAGCTCTGTAATCACGTTGAGCCAGACGATAAAACTAACAGACTGACTGAGACACAATATTCTGCTCAACAGTCTAATTTGCTCTCTGTATTCAAGCACACATAACCCAAGCACTGGGGGGGGAGGAAGGGGTCCATGCATATAATTGGTTTCATATTCCAGTTTTCAGAGCTCCTTCCTGAGCAATGTCTGAGTCCCAGTTTCAAACATCCATCACGTTGTCTTCCCTGAATAGCTCCAGTCTCTGGAATACTTAGTATGGGTTCCTCTGGCAGCTTCCTGCTGTTTTTCAACCATAATAGGGAGATGAAGGAAGAATCCTTGAAACCTCTTGATTTATCTGAGTCGGATAAAGGTCAAAGCATGTCCTTCCACAGGCTTTCAGCTGCTACCATATAGGTGCATACACATATAGGTGTATACATATTTCCAGCCAGTAGAAGTTCATAACGTTTCCAGAATGGAATATTATGTGCTGGTGCTTCCCCTACAGACAAATATGGGGAACTCTCTTTCATCTATTCCTCCCCAACAAGAGCAGGACGAGGTTAACCCAAAGGATAAAGGGCTGTATTAGAGTAGAAAACCTGATCTGTGATTGAGCGAGCTAGGACATGGTGATTTTAATCTTGGTGGAGGATTACACAGAGAGAATGAGAGTGTGAATGTGTGTGTCTGTGTGTCCTTATAGTGTCTGGCACTGACACAGCATGAGAGACTTCAACCATGCTTTACGACAGTGAGTTTCAGCCTGGGGTCCGCAGACTATGTCTAAGATTTCCAAAGGATTCGGACCACCCTTTGAAATTTTTTAGGGGTCTGCAAATGCAAAAAGGTTGAAAACCATTGCTTTAGGATAACCATGATTTAACCATGCGACCCCACCTAGAAAAAAAATACACAACTAAGAGCAGGGCACAAATGTCTTGTCTCCAGCCTTTAATTATATAGGAACATACTGGGGCTTATTTGTAAACACCATTGCAAATTACACAGTACTTCCATATACCTGCAGATTAGGCTGCCATTACGTTTAGTAGATGTAAAGATGATGACTATATGTGCTGAACTATGATTTAGAGGGCAGATATAATCAGACTTATACTTAGTGAAGAGATGGAATTCACTACAGAGACCTCCAGCTGTAACATGGTGCCTGCCCTGTAACGAAACAATCCAGCTCTCCTAGGTGAAGAAGAATTGCATGAGGTCTGTGCCATGGAACTTCAAGTGTTTCAGAATTCTTTCCTAGCAGCTGATTCGGTGTTAAAGAACTGGGTTGTCATATCAAGAGGTGGCTTTAACGCTATTGGGCTAATCCCAGAATATGACACGTCCCCTCCCTCCACTCTTGAGCTACCAGACATGACGGCAGTGAACTGCTTTGTGTTCCACAGCCTTCCAGAGTGACTACTGCAGGCAGTGCAACAATGACAGACATTGCTCTCCTACCCAAAGACTAAAGAGCTTTGCATGTTATGTTCTTTCCTATGGCATGCCCAGTAGATTCCAAGGTAGAGTGAGATCAGAACAACCCACAAAGCCATGACCCCAACTCTGCACCCCCTGAAGTAGTAAAATGGGGGCAGAGGGGGAATTGGTTAAGATGGCCATGGGTATTTGATGTACATGGCCAGTCTCCGTATGTTCACTGCCGAGTTACAAAAAGAGGGAGAGTACAACCGTGTTTGTGCACCACTATCAATATTCCACAGACTATCACAGGGAAAGTCAGGGACGCACGCACCTCACACCAGGTGCCACATTCCAATCACTCACACACCCATTAGGCTGGAAGATGGGATGGCATATCAGTGTTTCTGGATTAAAAGCAGGAGTCACAGGATTCTGTCTGCTCAGGCTGGCAAGAGCAGAGAACATCACAGCAGCACAGCTGTGTTAAATGAGGCATAGGAGGCAGCTAGTCTTTTGGAACAGGTTTTTGCTTGTAATTTTGAAGACCTCTCCCCCCCCACCCCCGATACCACAGCAACCAGCACCCTAGAAACACACAGATTGACTGTTCAGACAGGAGGGCAATAAGCGAGAGGCCTAAGAGCCAGTCCCAAAAGCAGCAGGAACGGGAGTGACAGAGCTGTGAACACAGCCCATAGGAATAAGCATGAAGGGATAAAAAAACCCCCAAGGGCCTCACTCCAAATGAGCTAATACTCTAGGAGCCTGCTCAGAGACAGGCCAGACTGAAAGGACCCGACAGCAAGGCACTGTTGTGCAGTTACACTGTAACACATTCAGACTCTTTAGTGACCCCTGGGTGCCTGCTGAATATTAACCATGCCCCTGAAGTCTAGAGCCATCATTATATATAGGGACCTTTTAAGGCAGAGGGTTAAGTGCTCCCCTTGTTGATTGGCGCCCTGAAGGAATAGTCTGAAAACAGCCCCATTTGAGTTGGTTAAAAAGAACTGCAGCTGTAGCCCTTTTTAAAGCTTTACGAGGAGGCAGGGGGTTGTTTTTAAAGCGCTGATCAAAGTCACCTGCTAATACCAGACTTGAGCCTATAGTCTGGAAAACCCACCAACCGTAGCAATGTTCTAGTTCTGCATGTCTCTCAGGGGTCACTTCAATTTAATCTGAAGAAGTGGGGGGTTTTACCCACAAAAGCTTACGCCCAAATAATTCTGTTAGTCTTTAAAGGTACCACCAGACTCCTGACTGTTTTTGTGGATACAGACTAACATGGCTACCCTCTGATCAATTTAATAAACCTCTCATTATAGCAATATGTTTCTGTCAAGAATAATGATTTTTACACACACACCAATTCTTTAAAATACAAGAACTAGAAAATTAGCCAGCAGGTTCCTACTACAACTCCTATGGCGTTTCAGAGAGCCTTGACTCTACTACCATCTACTGACAGCAAGAAGCGTAGCAGGTGTCTTTTGGTTGCATTGGCAGATGACCTACAGAAGGATACAACAGAAATTAATCAAAAATGTTACCTTGTAGCAATAAGTTCCACAGGCCAATGTACTTAAGAAGTATATTCTTTTATTGCCTTTTAATTTTGTTGCCTTTTGGTTTAATCAGGTGTCCCCTTATTCTTGGATTATGAAGGAAGGAACAGGAGCATGCAATTTATCACCTATGCACCATTTATTATTTTGTATACCTCTAACATAACCCCTCCAAACTCAAATACCTCAGTCTTTTCCATCTTTTTTCATAGGACATCACCTCTAATTGTTTTCATCACCTGTCTCTGGTGGGATATGGTATTTCACCTCACAGATGGAAAGATTGAGGCATGGAGAAGGAAAGTGACTTGCCCCCGTGCAAGTCAAAGAAGGGCCAAAACCAGAAACCAGGACTCTGGACCCCCACTAAAAATGGTTCAGAGAATACAAATAAAAATCTTTAGTTGCTTCTTCTCTTCAGGACTGTTGCTGAATGCTTTCGCTTGAAGAAGGTGCACACTGAGGCTTCAAGCGAGTGGAACTGCATTGTATTTTGTAATGCTGATTAATGCAACTTCCACTCCTGCCCCAACTCTGCTACAGAAATAATGCTGTTCACAGGCTGTCTTGAGAAGCAAGTAGCAGGATGTATGATGAGAATGAGACATTAAGCCTCCCAGGTATGTAACAGGCAGTATGCCACTATTTTACAACCAACAGAGAGCTTCTCCTGCAGGAACATTTGATATGTGATGGTCAAATGACCCTGTCTTCTGCACCAGTATGAGGTGCAGTCCCTCTCACACTCAGAGGCCATTGGTGCAGCAGGGAATGCTTTCCTCCGTCACATTAAGACTATTGTATCACACTTGTGACTCTCTCATTCCATCTCCACCAAGGTAACAAAGCCTACCACATTCATACCCCCATTTGGGACTGGAGACTATGTGCTAGGGTGGTTACACTTCAAGGACTTATTACCAATACAAAAAGGCCCTGATCTAGGAGGAAGGCATGTGCAGAATCATTTCTGCCTTATGCCTTGCACTAAGAAAACTGAGAACAGCTGGATCAGCTTTGATTTCAGTCCCTCACAGCAAATTAGTCCAAATCTGGCTCTCACTGGAACTCCATGAGAATATTCCTCAGAACTGGCAAGTCCTGTGGGTTGGGTCATTTTATTCAGAACCTTACTTGCTCTATTTCCCCTCTCTTCTCCATGCAGCTAGATAGAGGGGCTGGCGCTGGGAGACAGAGGGCTGATTTGAGCGAATGAACCCACAAATTGATTTTTAACTCATTTTTAGTTACTATGCCCACAGGCTTTTTTCAGCAAATGGCATTTTATTATTTCAACAGCCAGTATTGCACAGGGTTCGGAATGATCTCCTCACCAAGATTTTAAACATCTACACACCTCTGGACTCATCATTCAGAACAAAGTTAAAAGAACTTTGACTTATTTTAAATACCTTTTAATTACAATTAAATGCCAAAACACATTTGAGGTGTTCCAGTCATTTAGTTCTCACAAATATCTTGGGCAGCTGCCAGCCCTCAGAAGGCTTTTTCAACCCAGCTCTCCTCCAGATGCGTTTCAGATCTTTTTCAAACTTTGCCTGGAAAGAAAAAGGGACGACTGTGAGCTCTCTTGGAAGTGACACGTTCAAACCAAGACACCCCACTGCATAAAAAGTATCCTAAAGAGAAGCTGGGTGTTATCTGTATGAAGGAAGCAGTACATTACCTAGGCAGCCTATCCCGCTTCTCAGAATATGCTCCAGTTCTTAATCACAGAAAATGCATTTCAAATGCCGTATAACTGCATTTTAGAAATGTTCCATTAGAAATACTGAAAACGGAGACATATTTAACGAGTTCAAATGTTAAAAAAACTAGTATCCAGTAGGGATCAAGAAAGGAAATGGGACCTTTAAGACTGGCTGTTTAAACTTGAAGGGGTTAACTGGGACTAACAAGACACAAACACCTTCTAAGGACAGGTGTGGTGGGAGAAAGACTAGAACAGGGATGAAAATTTGAAGCATGGAAGAACTGTGGGCTATGGAAAGGCAGAGCTAAGTAGCCCATACAACCAATGGAGTTGCATCTGCCTCCACCAGTCTGAATGTGGACCCATGTCCTTCCCTCCTACCCCATTCTAGAAAGTAAAATGCTTCTGGGCAGGAGTGCAGTGTGATATTTTCTCCTTACAGCTGCTGACACTGGCTGTTCTGTGCACATCAGTTGAGGATGCTGGCAAGACAGGTAGAAGATGATTATTACACCAACTATCCAAATACATCTTGGGCATGTATACTACTCATTGGTGCCTATGTCAAGAGATTATTTTTATCCACTGAAGAAGTCGTAACCATTCATCTTTTCAAATTATTTGAATGTCAAGATAGATCACCATGCATAGCGATGTATCATTCAAAGTTTAATACATCTCCTTCCAGCTACACAAATTTTAAATAATTGGCCAAGGACATCCAGATCAAAAAACAAACCAAAAAGTTCAGAGGGTTCCGAAACCAGCATGATCTGCAAAGCCACCAGCCCAATGCACTGGAATTGCTCCAATCAGATTGCTGCTGTTTTTCACAAGTCAATTCTAGATTAAAAGCACCACATAAACTGCTCGCTATATCTAAAGAAAGTGCCAGCCACTTTTTGAAAATATGCCTCTGTTGATCCCAATCTCACCTGACGTTTCTTCCTGCGACCATCTAGTACCTTCCTCCGCAAAAAACGCGTTCGTTTGAGCAGCTTTTTGTACTTATGCCGATTCATTTTCCTCCTGCGGATCTTCAACACATTCTTACACTCAACCCTGTTAGTGCTGACTTCTCCTTCCTCTTCCTCCACATCAGCTCCCCCTTCACATGGGGGACAGTCATATTGTTGGGTAGGCTCATAACCTAGCTTTTCATGAACATTGATGATCTCCACTTTAGGGAGGGAGTATCTAACAGTCAGCCAGCTTTCTAAAGGGCTGATGGACATTTTTCTGGGGATCAGAATTTCTTCCAGTTCAGGGTCCAGTGCATACCAGCGCTGAGGCTGAGCTCCATTCTTATTAGAGGGTTGTGTGCTGTAATTTGCAGATGTGGGACCAGAGCACAGCACAGAAGACGCTGATCTTGGCAAAAAATGTCCTCAAAAAAACAAAAGTTTTGTTTAAACTTCTTGAAGAACACATAACATGAGTGTCTACCTTTAAAATAGCTAAATATTAAAATTACACCCAAAAAGCTACTTTAAAAGTTATTTAGGTTGCAAATTCAAGCATTTGGAAGCCAAATTTACAAATGAAGTGAGCTGTAGCTCACGAAAGCTCATGCTCAAATAAATTGGTTAGTCTCTAAGGTGCCACAAGTACTCCTTTTCTTTTTTTAAATTTACTCTCGCCTGTGCAACTGTAATTCCACCCCTTGTGCATCCATTCTGTTCACTGAATGAGGTAGGGGTCATGTGGAAAACATAGTGCGTAATCACGTAATTAAAGACTGTATCAATGCATATGCACAAGGGGTCAAATTAAAGTACATTGGGAGGCATAAAACTGGCATTTCTTAACTTCTGAGTGGGTGAGTTTGCAAGAAAAAGTAATTTAGGTTAACATAGAAAATTGCATACAAAAAACTACTTTGTTTATTCAAAAGAAAAAGACAAACACATTCTATTGTGTACAGCTGTAACAACCCACAAATCGTGCGCCACTGGCCAGGTTTGAACCCTGAACCTTCACGATTGCAACACAGACTTCTACTACAGTAGCCTGCAGCAGCAGTGGGATGTTGTCTCTGGGAAGATATGGGCATGCGGGTCTTGTTGAGGGGAGGCCAGTCCATCTCTTTTCCCCTCCCACTCCTCAGGAGATGGAAGACTCCTGCATCTCATGGTTTCCCCAGAAGAAAGAATGGAATGCTGGGGCCAAGTGCATCAGGGGTGGGTTATGGGATGATCCCAGCCTAACTCTGTCTCTCTCCCTCACTCAGGTGTTGGAGGAGCTCCTAGTGGTGCACCCAAGAGAGGGGATGGATGACAAATCAGGTCCATGGCATGTGTTTGGCTAGGGAGGGGCAGAAAGGGAAAAACCTGGCTTAAATGTACCACAGTGGCATAACTACAGTATATAGTTACTGATGTTGCTTTTGTGGGCCCATAGTTCAAATACACAGGAAATTTCAAATAATTATTTGGACCACTATGTTCAAAAACAGTTTAACACTAAAGAATGCAGACGTTAAACTGTAATTTACCCATGAGTTGAACTAAGGCAAAACGTGCACTTTACCTTAAGGAAAAGGGTACAATTCAACCAGCTAAATTTAAGCTAAAGAGGTTACCCCCGCATCTAGAGTAGGAAAAAAGTCAGATCTAGAAAGATCCTAAGAACCTGAAAAGATCTCAGCATTCAACCCTCCTGCTCCCAAATACATTATACATGATCTTAAGGGGAATTAAAGTTAAGGCAAAACCTCACAATAGTGTCAATACACACCAATCAGCAGGATTAGTGACCTACTGTTCTTCAGCACAAACGACTGACTCTCCTGACTTGTAATGCCTGCGGGCAAAAGAAACTCTGGAAGTCTAATTACCTCTGAAAACTTCAAAATCAGGTTTTGCACTAGCAGTTCTAACACAGACGCACTCAGGGGGATTTTAGTTTCCCTGTTCTGTTTACCTGCAAATCGTGAGGCCTTCGCTAATTGAGAAGTTAGTCGTGATATCAACATATTTGTTACTGATTTCTTCCCTCTGTAAGAACCAGTAAGGACTGCCAAAATAAGAACATTCATTCAGTGAACTACACAAAACTGGAAGGAACTGAACCAGGCACCCACCCTGATCACCCCCAACCGCTCCCCCGCCGCCGCCGCCACCCAACCGCTCCCCCTCCAGGGCCCCCCCGCCAGGGCCCCCCCCCAACCGCTCCCCCGCCAGGCCTCCCACCCGCCGCCGCCGCCCCCCCCAACCGCTCCCCCGCCAGGCCTCCCACCCGCCGCCGCCGCCCCCCCAACCGCGCCCCTGGTCACGCCCCCCCGCCGCGGCCCCCCATGACCCTTTACTACGGGGACCCGGGGAATAGGCCGCCGCCCCGCGCTGCATGTGGGCTCCCCGAGCCGAGCCCGCCCCGCCCCGGCCCGCCCCGGCCCGGCCTCCCATCCCCCCAGCGGCGAGGGCCCGGGCCCGCCCGCCCGCACTCACCATCTCAGGCCCGCCGCCCGGGCCGCCCCGCGGTTCCCGGAAATTCCGGCGACGCTCCGGCCCGCCCGGCCCCGCGCCCCAGCGCCCGCGTTCCGGCCCCAGCGGTTCCAGGCCCGCCGGCCGGTGTAGCAGCATAAACGGCCCCCTGGCCGTGGGTGCGCCCTAGGTTGTACTGCGCATGCTCAGTCCGGATGGCCGCTGGGCGGGGCGGGGGGACACACGTGGGCTAGGCAGGCGGCCAGGCTGGCACCCCCGAGACCCAGACGGGTGGACAGACAGGACCCAGCAGAGAGCCCCAGACACACTCACACACACACAGGTGAGCCCGAGACACACACAGACACACAAGCGTGAGTCCCAGACACACTAACACACACACACAAAGGTGAGTGTCCCCCCCCCACACACAGACACACAAGGGTGAGTCCCAGACACACTCACACACAAAGGTGAGCCCCAGACACACACAGACACACAAGCGTGAGTCCCAGACACACACAGACACACAAGCATGAGTCCCAGACACACTAACACACACACACAAAGGTGAGCCCCAGACACATTCACACACACAGACACGCAAGGGTCAGTCCCAGACACAGTAACACACACACAAAGGTGAGCCCCAGACACACAAGCGTGAGTCCCAGACACACACAGACACACAAGCGTGAGTCCCAGACACACTAACACACACACACAAGGGTGAGTCACAGACACACACAGACACACAAGCGTGAGTCCCAGACACACACAGACACACAAGCGTGAGTCCCAGACACACTAACACACACACACAAAGGTGAGCCCCAGACATATTCACACACACACACAAAGGTGAGCCCCAGACACATTCACACACACAGACACGCAAGGGTGAGTCCCAGACACAGTCACACACACACAAAGGTGAGCCCCAGACACACACAGACACACCCGGGTGAGCGCCCTAGAGAGATGCATGAACACAGATGCATGCACATATAGGCACACACAGAGCTGAGCCACAGAGACACATTCACGTCCATTCAGAGACACACGCGGGTGAACAGTAGAGAGACACACGAACGCACACGTCTGAGCCCCAGACATACACATGAACACAGCTGTGTGCATGCGCATACTGAACACAGGTGTTTGAAACCCAAATGCTGAAGCGCTTAAAGCACCTGCTGGCCTGGATTTCTGTAATTACCTAGCTCCTAGCCTGAGCAGTGGCGGAGTGGCTGGAATCACATCATTTGCATGTTTGGGCTACATTCCCACATGGTGCTTCTGGCCTGGGAATAACAGAAATGGGAGAAAGAACAGATACTACTTGTGTTCCTTGCCAAAGGGACAAGACTTCAATGTTTCTCTGAAGCGGCTTCTGCATGGGGATGTTGAATGACAGCAGAGCGTTCTGAGGAAAATATTCCTCTCTGGGGAAATTCCTTTGGGAATATGTTTGAAATACCCCCTCACCCATGCAGCCCTCGCCTGTGATGATGTCTCCCTGCACTACCTACTGACTACCGATTATATCTCCCGCCTATATTTGGTGTCACCCCAGCAGATTGGACTCTTTTATTTTACCCAAGTTATCATACCCAAAACTATTGGTCAAGTCTGTGCTCTAGTGTGGCTTTAAGACACTGGAATGGGTCATTCTTCTCTTGCCAGGCCTAACTCTAGTGGGCATTTCTGAGCCTGTTGCTGGCCCTCTCACAATAAACTGACATCAGGGGTCTCATGAGAGCCTGGGGGAAGAGCACAAGACTTCTGGGCACCAGCCTTATCAGTGCTTCTTCAAACCCCAGAAGAAAATCACTGAACATTTATAAACATTTTCTTGAAGTGGTTAGGGGGGTTTCCAGGGTTGACTTTCCAATGTTCAGCACTTCTTAGAGGTGGGTTTTGCTGAATTCTAGAGAATATTCCATGCAGGAGGAAAAGGCACCTACGACAGGAATTGATGGCCTCATATTACACCACCCGTGGCCCAACGTGCCCAGGGTGCTGTGTCCAGAGCTAACATTCAACCAGTAGGCCACCCAGCAAGAGCCTTGGGGCAGCTTCCGACATGGAAGCTCTTCTCCAAGATGGGTTTGGCAACCCAGACTGCCTGAAGCCTGTCCACATTTAAACTGATACTGGAGAGACCAGGAAGGGCTCTCTCTTGTTAACCTCAGTACTCCATATTCATTGGCCCTGGATGCAACACTGTGGGCTGATATCCCTCATTTGTGCCATGGCTTTGTCTGTCAAACCCTTCAACTAAAACACCCTTCTTAACTGCAGCAGCTTCTAGCTTCTTAGGATATGATTGCACTAGTTTTTTAGTCAACGTTGCTTCTTCCAGGGTCAACAAGACCTACATTTCTAAAGGCAAGAAATACCCATGCTAATCAGAGGAAGAGGGTTGGGGTGGGGCGGGGCGGGGCGCAGAGGAGGCAGAACAAGCTGTGTGCGCCTTCTTTACATGGCATGAAAAAAAGCACTGTCCACCCATCCCACAGTTTCTCTTTTGCACCTTTCCTTCAAGTGAATCAAAGCAAACACACACATTCCATCAGCAAGCAACGTCTGGTTGGTGCATCACAGCACTGGACCATGGACAGGTCATTATGATATGGTGACACTTCCAGATTGCCAGTGGCGGTCAAAGGAATGAGGGGTCTATGGAGCAGAACGTAGACATGCTGCCACCACACACAGCTGCAGGTTATGAACCAGTTTTCAACCAGTAGCTTCATTTCTCCCCCTCTAAAAGGCAGCATGAATGGGTAGCAGAATTAGATATGTCTGAACAGGAGGGAGTGTTTGTGAAGGGAAAAGCTGTAACTACACTGAGTTTAAAAAATAGCTTCTATTTGGACCCCTGAAACACCCTCAGGTGACCATGAAGAGCATTACAATGACTGGATTAACAGCACAGAGCCTTTAACCGACTGTAGTTCTGAGCAGTAGCAACTGACCATCAGTGCCATCCAGTAATAGTTTGGCAGCCTAGATGACAAGCACTTTGGGGGTAGTTACCAAGATTTTAGAGTTTGCATCACCTGAAGTGATGAAGTTACACCAGCTGGGGGAAGGATGTAAGTGCAGAAGGCAGAGGACAAAGGGAGGAGTTGTAATTTAGGGACAGCCCTGATGCACTTGTAGGGGCAGCTGTAGAACTCACCTAATCGCCAGTCTCTCTGAGACTACTGAGAACATTAGACAGTGTGCAGATGTAGCATGTCCAGAGAGGGCTGCAGCAGCAGAACCCCCACCCCATGGGCATAGCAAGAAGGAATTTAACACAAAGTGTCCCATAGGTGTAAGGTACAGCTATTTCAGCCATAGAAGAGCCATGAGTAGCCCAGGCCACTTGTAATGCCCCGGCTAGATTTAACACTGAAATTCAGTGTACACAGAGTGATTAGTTGCAGTGCCAGATTTGTTTCCTAAGCCTCTTTCGTCTCTGAGGAGCTGAGTCATCTAAAGGCTTTCTGTTTTCACCCTCCCACCTTTGCAGGAGGAGGGGAGTATTTGTTTATGGCTCTAGCACCCAGGGAAACTCCAGGAAGAACTGGATCAAGGCAACCCCAGGTCCTATGTACACCACAACAATGCCAGCTCCCCCACATTAGCTTAGCCCCCTTTGCCTCCCCCGCTGCCAAGACCACCCCGCATTGAAGGGGTGGTGGAAACAACAGACCTTGACCCCATTTGTTCCCCACAAGCACCCCTAGTGCCCCTGCCTTCATGGGAAGGCAGGGATGGGCCCCCAGTACGTATCCCACTAGCTGGCAGTGTTTCTGCTTGGGGGGAAGCGAGTAGGGGCTCCTGCACTCTTTCAGGAGGTCAGATGCTGGTATTAACACCCTAATGAGATGTAGAACAGTGGTTCTCATCCAGGGGCCTGAGGCCGCCCTGGGGGAGGGGAGGGGGAGGCGCACCAAGCATTAGACTCACTGGGGCCCAGGGCAGAAAGCTGAAGCCCTGAACATGGGGCTGAAGCCCAGGCCCTGAGCCCTACCACCCAGGGCTGAAGCCGGAGCCTGAGCAATGTAGCTTTGTGGGAGCCCCTGTAGCACAAGGCCCCAGCTGACTGACCTGCTTGCTAACCTCTAACACTGACCCTGGCTTTTATGTGCAGAAAAGCCATTATTGTGGCCCAGGTGGGCCGTGGAGTTTTTATAGCATATTGAGAACCCATGATGTAGAAGGTAGTTTGCACCTCCCACAGCAATTGGTTCAGTGGGACTTAGTTATGGTTCATCTGCCATTGGTACTCTGGCATGAGAACAAGGGGAAAAAAGAGTGAAAACTTGAGCAAGGTCCCTGGACATGGGATCTGTATCTTAAGCCAGCTTGCAAGATTGCAGTGGGGCAGGTTTTGAAGAATATCTTCTGTCCAGGAAGAGACAGCTCATAGCTTTGGCCCTTGTCCATGTTGCTATTAAAATCACACCTCATCACACAGAGGAAGCTATTCTTCAGCACGCCATTGAAGTAACTAGGCAGCTTGACCTAAGGAATTAGTACCTCAGCAAGTACTGTTTTAAAGAAAAACTTTAAAAAAAAAAAAAAAAGTTGCAGTTCCTGCAACAAGTCTTTGCTTCCACCCTTACCTCAGTCAGCATTCAGAGATCTCTGCTCTATCCCAGCTACGGGTAATATTTTGTACCCAAGAATTAGTTGCTCTCCATGTTTTGGGCACTACCAGTGAACTGAGCCAGCCTCTAACAGCCACCCTCAAGTAGCACTGGGCAGAGAGCAATGCCTTTCAGCTGGAATTTTGATCTCATGCACCTTGAGCCAGAGGCCCAGACTCCTAAGCTAGGTCCAGTAGAGAGCCTCTGAAGTAGTTCAGTAAACAAGTGGTTTTTTGCTTAGACAAAAGCAGCTTTTATTAAAGACAATCTAGGAGTCAAACGTGCAAACCCCACCCCTACATGGACCAGGGGATTGGTCACAGCAAGGAAGGAAACAAGTGTCTTGTGCCATGACCAGGGGGACACATCTCCAGAAGTGCAGTGGCCAGGGTTAAAGCTTCAGTCTTCACCCACCTGAACAGCCCTGACCTGCTAAACTGATTTACAGTACAAGAGTCACCAGAATGGTTCAGCCTGCAGGAGCCATCCAGACATGTCCCTCCAGCTTGGAGCAAGGACTGTAACAACCCCTTTACCTGCTGTAAACAGGCCCAACTCCACTGAATGGAATGGTCTCACCTGCAACTCTTACCCATAGAGTAGGTCTTATTATGGATTTGGTTTTGGGATCCAATAGGAATAATCCCCACCCCCTTAGCTGTAGTTTTGGTAAATTGGAGTGTTTGCTAAAAGATATCATTCCCCATGTCCCGTTTCCTTCTCAGGGTTTGCAGAGGTTATTTGAACATAGCAATACCATTACATAACAGAGCTAAAAACTTCAAAATATCTGTACATGTTGGATAACAGATTTTTTTTTTAAATATACTAGTTGAAATAGTCAAAGATCTGGATGAAAACATTAATGCCAGAAGTTAAATATTGGTTGGCAATCTCATCCTGTAGTCCATGGTGTGGGTTACCATGGTAGTGTTCCCCCTTGCCCGTCTAGAAAGGAGCCGTTGTCTTTTTCACTGAGATTAGCCAGAACTGAGAGGATACCTGGGATAGCTTCTTGTATCTGCAAGGGAGCCTAGGAGGATCAAGATTAAAGAATTATTAGGAGTATCCTTGGGGAAAGGCAAGCAACAGAATTCTACTTAAGGGTGTGAAAGAGCTTCCTTAACGTTGCACTTAATATAGTTTCCTAGCTAATGAGATGTGTTAAGGCAACTGGCTCTTCAGGGCCTTCAACAGTTACAATTAGTGTTTTGTAAGAATGAACTAGAAAGCCAGCATATTTTAAGGTGTTGAAATACAAGGTTGGTCCTACTTAAAAAAATAAAGAGAGTGTCGTGACATCACTAACCATGTCTCCTCCCATGTCAGTTTGAATCCAGCCTGGGTGCAGAGAAATACAAAGGATACCATCCACTTTCAAGTCTGCAGCAAGACACCTGGTGATCATATTCAGTGCAGTCTAGAAGAGTGAAGATGGTATCAGTAGGTCAGTTTCACATATCAACTTTGAGGTCTGGAAGGAAGGCCACCCAGTTAGTACCTTGCTTCCACCCCCACCCCCCACTTGATGAGTCAGGGAGCTGTAGAAAGGTCACATCCAGAAGATGTACTTCAGACACTGGACTTCAGTTTCCTCTCACCTAGAAGATGCCAATCAAGAGCTGGCCAAAAAAGTCAATGGAGCTAGATTGGTGCAAGTGAGAGGAGAATCAGGTGCCAATCTTTTGGTCAAGTTCTGACAGATCTGGAAGTACAGTTTGACACTCACATGGAAGAGTCTTGTAATTATTCTTAGTTCAAGGGTTCTGAAAGGCTGTATTTATATAGTAGGTTGGGGGCCTGTGAGTATATAGATACAGCCTTTCAGAACCCTTGAACTAAGAATATTTACAAGACTCTTCCATCCAAGCATTTAAGACCAAAGAGAAAGAAAAGGTAACCTCTTCCTTCCCTCCCAGCCTACAGGATACCTAGATGAGTTTAATGGAGCAGTCATGGTTGTATTGAGTGTCTGAAGAAACAGATAATGTTCAATTTAGTTCTAAAGCAGCAAGGTCCTAGCACCTTAGGAGTTGAGAAGGGCATGTTGTTGCAGGAGAGGGGAGGAAGGAGGAGGAAGAATGTCTGCCATAAGGGACATTTATGTCATTTAACCCAAGCAGCCAGTATTATATTAAATCCATCCTTGGATAACAGAAACCAATACCAGATCAATCACAGTCCCTGGATGTGTAGATGTTAAAAATCCATTTACTGTGATTAGTGTCATCTTGAGAGTCTTCCACTCCTTGCAATCAGTTTAATATTGACCACCTTGCTGACGCCTTGCACTACGGGAATAGGTATATCGTAGGTCAAGGGAGCTCTCTGAAGAATGCTGGGTGAATTTAGAAGGACTATTGACAAGGCACTTACCTGGATTGTATAGTGGTTAGTTAAGGACAGCGTGTTCCATATTCTTGATGGAGATGTTTGCGGTAAAAGGGAGCTTTGTGCAGAAAGGAGGACTACAACAGCTCTCTCTAGTCTTATTTTATATTGACTAGCAAGTCTTTACCTAGTAAAGTCATCTTATACAGCATATCGAATTAACCACTATTTCTAAGATAGTTACCAGTTTAGGATCCCCCTTAGCTCAGAGCATTGCCTGGTTTCAATTGAGCACAGCGTTGGAAAACACCCACCTTCGCTATTCTATAGGGATAGACTTTGAGGAACATCTCATTTGCCGTGACCAGTTGCATGGAGGCAGCAAGCGATGACATATTGATAATGGCTGCTCGGTGACAACCCATACCGGTGCTCAACTGGGCTGCCTTCCTCAGAAGGGGAAGAAAGGCCTGCAAGAGAAAGAGGGTTCATTTGATTTAAACTTAAAATTTCAGTCTCAGCCTGACCAAGACCAATTTGGGATTAAACACACTCTTCTGTTAAGAGCACAGAGCAATACAGCCATGACAGTGTTATGCTACTAACAGACTAGTAGACCCTCTGCAGAGCTAGCTACTGATTTATGCTGACTTTAGAACCACCACAGACCTATCATTCATATGAAGCAAGCGGCTTCTCAATTTAATCCTTTGCTTATTTACAGTCCCAGAGTCTGCTCAGGGCCTGGCACTATGTACTGCTGAAGAGACACAAAGTACTCTTGTCCCACAAGACAGGGAGATTTGCATTCCACAGAAAGGCTAGAAGCTGGCTTTGAGGAGTCCACCACGTACTGTTCATTACTCAAACCAGAGGGCATGGTCAAACTTTATGTGGAGTATGACACACTCCAGGCCAGGGTTGAGACTGGCCTACTTGCCTAACTGATCTCTCTCCAGACTAGTTTAAGAGCTTTGAGAATCAGCATTAGCCAGTGACCATGCAGTTAAGCATTAGCTTGTCTCTGGAAGACTCACCAGGCTTGTACAATGTAAAGAGGCATAGGTGGGGCTCAAGACGACTTATATGGGCAGCACAGAAAGGACAGAGCCTTTTTAGTCTCTTTCACAAAGTAAACCCATGTCCTGGTCTTACCTTAGTGACCATCAACTGAGCAACTGTGTTGGTTTCATAAATGGTGAGCATTGTTTCAGCAGTGACTTCTTCCAGGGAAGCAACCACATTGATACCAGCATTGTTAATGAGGCAGTTCAGCCCTTTGTCTCCTAAGATCTCTTCCACTTCCTTGACTACTTTCTTTATGCTGTTTTCACAGACCACATCTGCCACAGGGAGGAAAGGAAACACCAGCAATGAAGTGGATTCTGTAGGACAGTGAGAGTCTGTGTGTCCAGTATGGGCTGGAAATGCAAAGCCAGTGCATCAGTCTGGCTCAGGATAGGTGTAGAAAATACACGTGGTAGAAATTTAAGTCCCACTGAAACAAGCATGGGCAGAACATTTAGGCAAGAGAAATGTTACATGGTCTATGTTGTATCACGTGTCTTCCCTTTAATGAAGGTGGGAAATAAGGGCTTCCTCACCCCAGTTTGATACACATCTGGTCGTGCATGGCCAGTCCTCTTGCTTGATTAGGCTCAGTTTTTCTTCATGCCCAGAAGGGGCTGAGTGCACCACAATTTCATGTTTGTCACATCAAGATCAGGGTACGAAGAGAACGTATGATCTCAATCCAGCACCAGGACTAGTACAGTGTGATCAAATACAAGCTAAAGGAGAGAGAAGGAGCTGAGAGTTTGGGTTCCCCCACCACCACCACCCCCGCAAGCCATTCTACATAGAGATGAGATCCAGACGAAGTGTGGATCCAAACTCTGAGGTTGTTTGAATGTGGAGTTTCGCCTCAGTCCCACTCTAGTGAGGGACTGACAATAAGTTGGCGTGCTTTAATGTGTGTGTGGGGGGGGGGCACAGGGGAAAGAGGAGTTCTCTTCAATAGGCAGTAGTCAGATGTCAAAATTGATCTCAGAAACAGTGAGTTTCAGTTAAATGTATACAGCCTGTGACAGACAAGTAAATGAACCCTGAAAGCCAAGTATTAGCATGGACCATTTCTCAAACACTAGAAGGAACCAGACTCTCACACAAGAGAGTTATAAGAAACCTGTACAGTACCAGAGATCTGGGGAGTGGCTTTACATTATTTGTGAAGAGACGTGACTTCTGATCTTCCACTCCCATGTCTCAAAAGGAACCCAACCTTGCTATGGTAACACATGGTTCAGTTTGTTAGAAGGCCCTTTCACTCACCAAGCTGGAGTAGTTTGATGTGGCTATGCTGCTTGCTGAGCTGCTGGAGTTCCTAGAAACAGAAGGAAAAAGCGAGTTGTGGTCTCGTCTGCCTGTGGTTATGGCTCAGTTTTCAGGAATGTGGAGCACTCCGGTCTAGTTAGCTTCCATGGGAGTGAAGGCACAGGCCACCTCTGAGAAATCAAGCTCTTAGTGACTCACTTAGTAAAGCTGCTAGCAGCCCCACACCAAGAGGGAACCCCGCTCAGGCTCTCCATTAGGTTAGCATGCAGAGCGTGTATGCAGCCAGTCTAGCCATCAGATGGAACACCACTGGTGAGCCCCATCCTGCGATGGGCTTCTGATAGCAGGATATCGTGACTTCTATTGCATGCAGTTGCTGGACAGACATTACACCGCTTCCCACTCAGGGGGTCAGCTCCTGAGTCACACACCCCTCCCCCCCATTATAAAATAGGGTGTTTAGTCATTTACGATTAGGGTACCTCAGCTGGCAGCAGCCCAGAAAAGCAGCACTAGCTTAAGGAGCATTTGATGTTTGAGACGGTAGAAGGGCAATCACTGGGAAGTTTTTTTTATTGTGCAAGACTCGAAACTGAATTCTTTTCAGTTCCATGCACTACAGTTCAGTTGTTCTCCACAAGACATTCACAGTGAAATTAAAGACTGAAGTTTAACTGTCTAGGGAAACAAGAAGGAGTCACTAACTTTTAGCAGGAACACAATTGCAATGGTAATCTAGCTGCCACTAGGCAGTGTCAGATTCAGGTTGATAGATCCTGGGGGAACACTGTCCCTGCTAGGCCCCAAAGCAGGGTGTAAATCCTAGCCAAATGAAACCAACAGGATGGGTGAAACCTGCCACATGGTGCTCCCCCCAGGGTGGGCTCAGAATGCTAAGCTCTGCCTACAGACTGCTCAGGAAGCCCATACAATACAGTGTAGCTATTAGTAAGGATACGATTTTCTATTTTTAAATAATAAATGTCAATAAATTTCACCCTTCCAAGCCTACATATAAACCAGGGGTCTGCTGACTCAGTCAGGCGCCATAGCTGGTGAGTTGTTGCACAAGGTGATTCTTGGCTAGCTAGATCCGTAATCAGCAAGGATGGAGGGATCTCCAACTTGAAGATATGCATGATCCTTCCAGACCACTCTGAATATAGGACACTTCTCTTTCTAATTAGGTTCCCACATTCAAAGCTAGTCCTTCTACTATGGTCCCCTCTCCTGCAGTGTGTCCCTATGTGATAGCACATTTATCACTAGAAGAACTCCCGTCCAGGGAAAAGTGAAGGGAGGGACAGTGGAGGGCTATCACTCTGGCTTTGCAATAGCAGATGCTGGTGCTTAACAATTCCCTTTGGTCACTGCAGCCTGTAGCGAACTGGGAAACTGGACTGTTCCTTTTACGTAAAAACTTTGGCAGAAGAAGAACTCTGTAGCCAGCAGGACCCACTAAACAAAATGAAGAGTCAAATCTTTTCTGGGACACTGAAATGTCTCTCTCAGACAGACACAAAGTCTTTAAGACAAAAGCTACATTCTGGAAGGCTTTGTAACTTGTTACATTTCAATCTGGGGTGGAGGCAACACCACTGATCCTGGCTTTGCCTAAGTCACGACTGACCCTGGAGTAGGCGCAGCTGACGGTATCTTAACTCGAACTTGTTAAAATAAACACAACCCAGTGACAGTGAGTGGTCACAAAAGTCTGTGGAATTCACCATCTGTGAAAAGTGCCAGGATGATACCAAAGGCCCAAGTCTTGTTTAGGAGTTCAAGAGGAATATTGAGACAAGGTTCCCAGCCGACAAGCCTTGTGCCTTATCTGTAAGGGTCACCTCAAGATGTCTGTGGGGGGAACTGAAGTCTCCACGGCTTTTTCCATCGCTCACCACCCTGAGGCTGCCAACAAGAGGGTCAGTTCTGTTTGATTCAATCACTAATCAGACTGATAGCAAGCAGCAGCTTGTTTAGGAGGAGGAGGCTTGGCATGAAACTAACTGAGCCACTGCCATATTGCGAGCGAAAAAAAAAGCCATGCGGACTATTGTACGCTTTGCTGTTTATGCTGTCCTTAACCACTGCTTTTTGAAGATTGTGAGGGCTGTGTCACAGAAAATGGCCAAACCGGAAGATGCATGTGTGTGTTTTTGCACATATTCAGAACCCCTAGAGTTTTATATCGCATGTTTGTCCCCTCACCATTCTCCAACTTAATCCTTTTAGATTTCTTATAAATAGTCTTTTTCTTAAGCAGGGTTCTGTAACTTTTTGTGCAGACCAGACGGTCAATATAAAGCTGTAAGCAGGCATCTTCCGGTTTGGTCATTTTCTTTAGAACACGGTCAGGATCGCCACTGAATTGCGCAGCATTTATCAAGGTCACCCCTTGTGCTAAATGTTCTTGGGTAAGGCACAGACATTGCATAGCATAACCTTTGGCAATAACAGTGTTTAATAAGCTTTCCAAACCCAGCTCTGCACACAGGCCCTGGAGCTTGCAGTTTATATCCACTGAAGTCCAAGTCACACAGTCATGGCGCCATTGGACTGGTGCGTCTATGACACAGCCCTCACAATCTTCAAAAAGCTTTTTCCTGAGACAGTGGTTAAGGACCGCATAGACAGCAACGCGTACAATAGTCCGCATGGCTTCTTTACGCTCACGACGTGGCACTGGCTCAGTCAGTTCCATGCCAAGCCTCCTCCTAAACTCCTCATAGCCGCATTCTTGGAGTCCTCTTCAACAATTTGTATCGGTGTTGAGCAAAAACAAGGTGGGCCCGGTTCATCTTCGCTGCTTAATGCGACGCTGTCCAGGACCTCCGGGTCCTCTAGAAAGGCGTCATCTAGCTGTTGAGAGATTTTCAGACAAGAAACAAGTGTAAGTTCCCACTGCTTGTTTTTAGATTTACACAACCCCTGGTTCCTAACCCATTACACCCCATGCTCATCCATCACTTCTTAATCATTCATTTACCTGAGCAACATCTTTTCCATTCACCTTGTCCGCCGGTGACTCCCCCGAGCTGCGTTCGCCTTCCTCCTCCAGGGGGGTGGACAACAAGAGGCCACCATGCTCATTGGGGTGTCTCACAAGCGGTTGGGTTGCAGGTTCAGGTTCCGGCATATCCATCAATGGCTGGGCCAAAGGGCTCCCCTCGTCTCTCCTGCCTCCTACTCAGAACTGTTGCTGATGTAGCGCTTTCTCCACGGATGGTCAAAGACTCTCGGGGCTAAAACAAAGTCCGAAGTCCTCACGGGGGTGGTAAAGGAGTCCATGTTTCCAAAAGTTCTAAAACACGCGTTCTTGGTAAGAGATGGCCTCTTCTGCCTGGCGCCAGGACTTACGGGGTGATGGTGCTGTGCTCTGATTGGCAGAGGGTCCTCAGAGGAGTTCTTAGAGGGGTCACTTGACCCTCTTCTGGGTGGTTCACCCCGTCCCAGAACCTGCCCTATTTTGGTCAAATCTGCTCTCGGGGCGGTCCTATGTGGCTGAAACCCCTCCTGATTGGTAGAGGGAGGTGGGAGGAGTTCTTAGAGCAGTCACATGTCACACCTTGCTTCTGGCCACGTGGCCGTCTTGACCCCGGAAGTAATACCCCCATAGGGTGGGACTTCCAGTGACACGCGGGCAGGGTTTAAGGGGTCATGGGGCAGGGTTAGGGTTTCGTTGATGGTAGGGCCCTGAGACTATTTACATGCACCTGTAATGAACCCCCTAATAATGGGCTCAGAGTAAATATGCTGGACTTCTCAATTAAGAACACCATACAAGTATATGAGGAAAGATATTCTCTGAAGAGGGGTGTTCAGGTATTTAATAGGGCTGCACTGTCCATGAAAGTGTGTTTGCAGTGATTGCACAAGTGTATTTAAACAAGTTTCTTGGGCAGTCCCAGCCTCCAAATACCTCTCCAGCGGTTCTCAAACTGTGGGTTGGTACCCCAAAGCGGGTTGTGACCCCCTTTGAATGGGGTCGCACAGGGCCGAAGCCCGAGGCCGAAGCCCTCAGGCTTCGGGCCTGGGTGGCAGGACTCAGGTTGCGGGCCCCCTGCCTGAGGCTGCAGCCCTTGAGATTCAGCTTTGCCACACACCCACCCGCCCAGAGCGATGGGGCTCAGACTGTGGCCCCTCCACCCAGGGCAGTGGGCCTTGGGCAGGTTCAGGCTTCGGTCCCCCATCCTGGGGTCGTGAAGTGATTTTTGTTGTCAGAAGGGGCTCACAGTGCAATGAAGTTTGAGAACCCCTGATAGTTATTCTACATTACAATACAGCTTCTCTGGGAGCGCTTTTAAATATTATATAGAAAGAAAGAAAGAAAAAGAAAGAAAGAAAGAAAGAAAGAAAGAAAGAAAGAAAGAAAGAAAGAGCGCAAGCTCGATTTACAGGCAATTCTTTAAGCAATTCTTATTCTCGCCAGAGACACTGAGTTGCTGCCGTCTGATGGCAGTTTAGTGGCCTGTGTTAAACAAGCTGGTGCTAGCTATCTGTGGGGAAAAAATCCAGTAGGACTAAACTTCTAAGTAGGCCTAAAACTTTGGTCAAGCTAACTGTATTTGTAAAAGCATAAGAAGAGGCTGAGGAAAATTCCACTGTGCGGCAGCTGCAACAGAACAGCTGAGGAAATGTAACCCTAACAGCTAGAAATTAGGAAAGACTCACTAACCGCAAAGAACAACCTGTCAATAACAGGAAAAGCTTGTTTTGCTATATCCCAAATAAGGAAAACTACTATTAGAGCCTGTACTATATGCCAAATAAGGGAAAATGCTGTTAAAGGAAGTGTGCTTAACAAATTGTGGTGTTCAGCTACATTAACTCCTGTATTTTCTGCTTACACAGAGCCACTAGGGCTGACTCTCCCTGTATACGTATACTTGAATAAAGTTCCTCAGGCATTTCTGATTTCAAACACAACACGTGGTTAATTTTCCACCACAAAATGTAACAAGTTACAAAGCCTTCCAGAACGTAGCTTTTGTCTTAGAGACTTTGTGTTCGTCTGAGATATTTCAGTGTCCCAGAAAAGAGTTGACTCTTCCTTTTGTTTAGTGGGTCCTGCTAGCTACAGAGTTCTTCATCTGTCCCTCCCTTCACTTTTCCCTGGACGGGTGTTCTTCTAGTGATAAATGTGCTATCACATAGGGACACACTGCAGGAGAGGGGACCATAGTAGAAGGACTAGCTTTGAATGTGGGAACCTAATTAGAAAGAGAAGTGTCCTATATTCAGAGGGGTCTGGAAGGATCATGCATGTCTTCAAGTTGGAGATCCCTCCATCCTTGCTGATTACGGATCTAGCTAGCCAAGAACCACCTTGTGCAACAATTCACCAGCTATGGCGCCTGACTGAGTCAGCAGACCCCTGGTTTATATGTAGGCTTGGAAGGGTGAAATTTATTGACATTTATTATTTAAAAATAGAACTTTCACTGTGGAGAGACCAATTGTTTCCCTTAATTGGAGTTTACAGATAGGTAAAGAAAGAAATAGGCTGCTTGAGAATTTAAAACACTCTGAAATGAGGATATTTTGTATCTTGACAACTTGTCTTTTGACAGTTACAAAGCTTTAACTTTGTGAATCTCAATGTTGATTAAATAATTGTTGTATGACACCCTCCCATTGTTTCCCACAACCATGAAAGTTTAAATAGGTAAAAATAAGAAAATAGTTATTTTTTAAGTATCGTCCATCAAAATAATAATAAAAAATTAAATTCTGCCAAGCCTATTTGCACGTGAGGGACTCCCACCAGGACATTCTCTGTGCAGGGTCCTTAACTTTGAACCCCAGGTTTTGAGGAGGGTAGAATAGGAGGAGTTCCAACAAACCAAGGTCCATTGGCTTTCAGGGCATGCTTAACTGACCATTAACTGCTCGCTCATGTTTTCCAGAACAGCACAAGTGTTTTGTTAATCCTGAATGAGTGAGCTGGAATGCAGGATTGATTTGGTGAGAGATCTGTAGCCATTTCTATTGCTCACGTAACTAGGGCAATGGGCAGGTAGTTTAAAAAAATACATTGAACAGTTCCGAATCAGACAAATCCATGCTGAAGTGGGGTATTGTACTCCTAAGAGAAGGGGTAATAGACTGCCTGCAGGCTCTCTATCCTCAGAAGTCCATTTGCTATGCACACTCTGTAGACAACATCTAGGATTTATTCAGCACAAATCAGTCTAAGCCGGCAGAGACTCACATATAAAAGTCTTCAACTGTTCTCAATTATCCCAGGGGTCAGCAAGTTACAGGAAAGAAAGACATTTGCTGCCTTCTGTAGCTGGGAGGGTTGGGTGGAGGGATCCAATGTGTTCCCAGGTCACTGGAGGAGAAGTACCTCTGGGTGTGTGCTGGCAGTGAGCCTACAGAGGGGAGGGTTACAAGAAGATCAAGCAAAATATTTAAGTCCACAAGACAGGCTTTTAAAAGCCAGTAGCAGCTTCTTTTCCACCTTTTCAGGTGCGTTCTGGAAGCAACTCAGGTCTCCTGTAATTGGATTTTTACAAGTCCAGATTAGGGAGGCCTTTCAGACATTTCCACACAAGTTCATCGTCCAGCTCAGGAGAGGACACTAGGATCAGTCCATTCTAGTCTGGTTAGCTTTTTTACATCCACTTTTCAACTGTAAGGCTACACAAGGTGCAGAACAGTGGAGAATCAGGCCCTAGGTGGGTTTTTTTTTTTTTGGGGGGGGGGGGGAGTTCCTGAACTGGATAAACATGAATTTTCCCATAGATCTACTCCATGGGTACAAAGAAGAGCACATGGCTCCTATTTATAGCCAGGTTGAAGTGAAGTAAAAAAGCCTTTGGAGGGGCAGGCTCTAACATCTTGTTGGCTGAAGCTTTGAACACTTCCAGCTCCTGCTTTACTAAAAGAAGTTGAGCTCCAGGATATTTGAGTGGGGAGTAAGGAAGAGACGATGAATAGTATTGCTTTTCTGCTCACACTTACTTAATAAGAGCTCATATCTGGCATTCAAAAAGTTAACACAAATACTGTTGCCAAGCCATGATGTTATCGTGAGTTTTGCCAAGTTTGGTGTTTAAGGCCCCAGCTGCTGAAGTCAGGAGAATCTCTCCTTTCGTTGGAAAAAAGGGAGTTTCTAGCTCTCAGGGCTGCCGGAAAAGAAGAGCTCAGACAAGACACCTTGCAGGCGCTGCCGTGCCATCTACCTTCTCATTCAAAACAAGGTTTCAAAGTCTTGAGATTTTCAGGGGCCCCACTCAGGATTTTTGAATGCTTAGTGCAGGCAACATTGTTCTCTTAATTTCTGTAATGTGTAACTTCTGTTTTCCCCTCCTCCGTAGGGTTTCAGAAGCCACCTTTTAGCAACACCCCTTGCTAGGGGGAAGGAGTGTTAATTTCAAGCCATCTTGAGAAAATATTTATTATTTGTATTGATGTAATGCTCAGAGCATTGTGCTTCAACCGGTGGCTTGTGTGCCAGATCCATCCAGCCTGCAAGGGCCTTCCAAGTGGCCCACTGCCTGGTGTCAGCTGTTCCTTCCTGCCTCCTAGGAAGCCAATCAAAACTGCTCAGAAGCTGCACAGATCTCCTCCTCCACCTCTCCCGCATCCCTGTGCCCAAGGTCACAAAGGAAATTTGGGGAAAAGCCAGGAATTGAAGCCCCATCTCCCAAGTTAATGCCCTATCAACCCTCTCAAGAGGGCATAACATAAGAATGGCCATACTGGGTCAGAACAAAAGTCCATCTAGCCCAGTATCTAGTCTGTAGATAGTGGCCAATGCCAGGTGCCCCAGAGAAAATGAACAGGTATTCATCAACTAATCCATTCCCAGTCACTCATTTCCAGCTTCTAGCAAACAGAGGCTAGGGACACCATCCCTGCTCATCCTGGCTAATAGCTATTGATGGACCTAGCCTGCATGAATTTATCTAGTACTTTTTTGAACGCTGTTATAGTCTTTGTCTTTGCAACATCCTCTGGCAAAGAGTTCCACAGGTTGACTGTGCGTTGTGTGAAGAAATACTTCCTTTGTTTGAAACCTGCAGCCTATCAATTTCATTGGGTGCCACCTAGTTCTTGTGTTTGAGGAGGAGTAAATAACACTTTCTTATTTACTTTCTCCACACCAGTCATGATTTGAGAGATCTCCATCATATCTCCCCCTTAGTCATCTCTTTTCCAAGCTGAAAAGTCCCAGTCTTATTAATCTCTCCTCATACGGAAGCTGCTCCATACCCCTAATCATTTTGCCCTTTGCTGAACCTTCTCCAATTCCAATATATCTTTTTTGAGATGGGGCGACCACATCTGCACACAGTATTCAAGATGTGGACGTACCATGGATTTATATAGAGGCAATATGATATTTTCTGTCTTCTTATCTATCCCTTAATGATTCCCAACATTCTGTTTGCTTTTCTGACTGCTGCTGCATATTGAGCAGATTTTTTTTTAGAGAACTCTCCACAATGACTCCAAGATCTTTCTTGAGTGGTAACCGCTAATTTAGACCCCATCATTTTATATGCATGAAGAATGCAGGAAGGCACACACCAGACATTCTCTGAAGTCAGCCAAGGGCAGAATTTGACCTTGCAATTAGCAGGTTCAAGGACTTATTCCAAAAGGCAAAGGCAGACCAGAGAGATACGCTGTGAAGTTTCCACCAGGATGGTTCCCCCCTCCCCCTTCTGTGAAAACAGGGTGGGCCACAAATTATTATCCCACTTGCAAGTTAGATACCTCAAAGCTACGATTAGTAATCACTTGCAACAAATGAAGTCTGGAGAGTGCCTGGACAAAGAAGTCAAGTCTATACTCACAACATTGTAATAGGAACGCCGATTGAAAGGGGGGCAGAGGAATCTAATGAATTGGCTGAGAAGGTTTCAAGAATACAGATTTAAGTCTACAAATGAATCCATTTGGGTAGTGATAAGTGAGCTGATCCCAACCTGAAGGAAAGAGGGATTAAAAAAATAAAAATAACACTGACATATAGACATGAAGCAAGACTGAAATACACCAAGGCAATAAACTCTTTGTCTAGCGGAGCAAAAATCCCATCACACAAAAGGCAAGGGAATCAGTGCAACAGAAGAGATCCAGGAGACTAGTACTGGTTGAGGAGGCTTTCAGGAATCAGGGGCAGTTAGCAGGAATTTACCTATCCAGCCTTGAGTGAATGAGGGAACAAGGTTAGTGACTTTGAGGGAGGTTTGAGATGGGGCAGCTGTATAAGTAGACTGCTTTCCAGATGTGCCTTCCAGCTAAGAAAGGAGCTCTGGCCTCAGCTCTGGAATGTACAAGAGCCCTCGCAATGCCTCCTTAATTACGTCTGCGTCTTGTGCCCAGGAAAGGTGGAGTGTTACAAGCACTAATCAAGTCAGTAGCTCCCCAGTGCATAAATGGGACCGATCCCGACCCACCTCGGAGTTAGATATCAAGCAGAAAGTTTAAAAAACCAAACCCACCCACCCACTCCTTAGGGAGTATAGCCAGTTTCCCAGCAGGTTGATCGTTTGGAAGAGGACTTGTGCCGCACCAGGGACGCGGCAAACACGGAACTTCTCCCCCCCCCCAGGACTGATCCTTGGGTTTTGCCCTGATCCACACCCCGGAGCCCCATGGGGAACAGAGAGCCCCCACCCCACCCCCGGCAGGGGTGCTGGGACAATTTGTATACTGGGGGGGGGGGTGCTGAGAGCCATTGAACCAAACTGTAAACCCTGGATGTGATGGAAACCCCACTTCAAGTCAGGGGGTGCAGCAGCAGAAGCCCCCCCCGGCACCCCTAGTTCCAGCCCCTCTGCCCCAGGGCTGCCCCCCTCGCCTCCCTGGGCGTGCGCGAACACCCCCGGGACCGCCAGGCGAGCTGGCCCCGGGGGAGGGGGGTGTCTCGGCAGGGCCCCTCCCGTTTTACCAGCGCCTTCTCCGGGTAGCGGCAGGTGGCGATCACCCAGTCGGGAGCGGGGCTGGCGTCCGCCAGCCCCCGCACCAGCCCCAGCCCGATGCCCCGGCTGCAGCCGGTGATGAGCACGGAGCGGCAGCGCTGCTGAGCCATGCTGGGGGCGGGCGCCGAGGACACGGGCCGGCCGGCTGCGGGCGGGGCGGCTTTAAACCCAGCCCGGGGTCTGGGGGCGGGGGGGGGGAGGAACCGGGGCCTCGCCCCCGCCCACCCAGGGCCCCACCCCCTGGCTGCTCCCCTCCAGGGTCCCCTCCCTCACTCCCACCAGCTGCTCGTCCCATATCCCCCAATCCCATCCTAGGGTCCCCTCCCGCTCCCTGCCCCCAGGGGATCTCGGCATCTCGCCCGCTAGCTGCCCCGCCGCACCCCAGCCCCATCGCCTCCCAGGGTCCCGTCCCACCCCACCCCACCCCACTCATCCCAATCCTATTCCCCTCCCAGGGTCCCCCACCCCACCCCACTCATCCCAATCCCCTTTCAGGGTCCCAGCCCACCCCACTCATCCCATTCCCCTCCCAGGCTCCCCCACCCCACCTCACTCATCCCAATCCCCTTTCAGGGTACCACCCCACCCCACTTATTCCAATCCCATTCCCCTCCCAGGCTCCCCCACCCATCCCAACCCCATTCCCCTCCCAGGCTCCCCCACCCATCCCAACCCCATTCCCCTCCCAGGATCCTCCACCCCACCCCACTCATCCCAATCCCCTCTCAGGGTACCACGCCACCCCACTCATTCCAATCCCATTCCCCTCCCAGGCTCCCCCACCCATCCCAACCCCATTCCCCTCCCAGGCTCCCCCACCCCCACCCCCCTCATCCCAATCCCAATCCCATTCCCCTCCCAGGATCCTCCACCCCATCCCACTCATCCCAATCCCCTTTCAGGGTACCACCCCACCCCACTCATCCCAATCCCATTCCCCTCCCAGGCTCCCCCACCCCACCTCACTCATCCCAATCCCCTTTCAGGGTACCACCCCACCCCACTCATTCCAATCCCATTCCCCTCCCAGGCTCCCCCACCCATCCCAACCCCATTCCCCTCCCAGGCTCCCCCACCCATCCCAACCCCATTCCCCTCCCAGGCTCCCCCACCCCCACCCCCCTCATCCCAATCCCAATCCCATTCCCCTCCCAGGATCCTCCACCCCACCCCACTCATCCCAATCCCCTCTCAGGGTACCACGCCACCCCACTCATTCCAATCCCATTCCCCTCCCAGGCTCCCCCACCCCCTACTCCCCTCATCCCAATCCCAATCCCATTCCCCTCCCAGGATCCTCCACCCCACCCCACTCATCCCAATCCCCTCTCAGGGTACCACCCCACCCCACTGATTCCAATCCCATTCCCCTCCCAGGCTCCCCCACCCATCCCAATCCCATTCCCCTCCCAGGCTCCCCCACCTCCACCCCCCTCATCCCAATCCCAATCCCATTCCCCTCCCAGGGTCCTCCACCCCACCCCACTCATCTCAATCCCCTCTCAGGGTACCACCCCACCCTACTCATTCCAATCCCATTCCCCTCCCAGGGTCCCCCACCCCACCCCACCCCAGCCCACCCCACCCCACTCATCCCAATCCCCTCTCAGGGTCCCACCCCACTCATCCCAATCCCATTCCCCTTTCGGGGTACCAGCGCAACCCATTCCTTCCCCAGGCCCCCAGCTCATCTCCTTCCCCAGCCCCCCTTGAAAATCTCCACCCACTGCCCCCTCTCTCCTTTCAGCCCTTCATCCCGCCCCACACCCTCTGCTGGGCCCCTCATCCCATTTGCTCCCCGTCCTGCTTCGTGAGCTGCACTTCCCTCCCCAGGGCCCTTATCCCATCCTGCCCCCCCTCCCCAGGCCTTCCCCTCCAGTAAGTGGGGTGAGACGAGGGCTTGACAGCTCATCATCATTCCAGTGTCCCCATAGAGAGAGCCCCGTTCCCCCAGAGATGCCATTTCTCTGCTGTCTTTTCACCCTTTCCATGGGTAGCCCCTGGGCTGAGAGCGCTTGGTCAAGTGGAAAAGTCGCAGGCTGAACAGGAAAGAAAAGATCAGTTCCCAACACATGTGCTGCAGCTGCAGCTAATAAAACACATTCCTCAGCGTGAAGCCGTTTGTTTGGTCTTGGGGGCCACTGTAACCAAAGAGGAGGCCCCTGGGCAATGCAATCAGAAATGAATGGTCGGGGGGGGGGGAGGGGTTCTGTTGAAAAAACAAATGTGCTCAGGAATTGATTAGATTTCCATGGAGGAAGGAGAATTTTTTTTTTCTTCCCCACCATGGAAAGCTTTCTCTCCCTCTCTCTGCTCTTTCAGGGTCACAACCCCCCTCTTTGTGACGGGCTGAGGCGTCCGGCTGCCAAGTGGGGTAAATGGTGAACCCATTCAGCATTAATATTTATATTACAGTAGCAATTAAAGGCCCCAGCCAAGGATAGGGCCCCGGGGAGCTACCTTCCATTCCCTACCCACCCCTGGTCCTCCAGTGATGTAGGTCAGTATTATTCTCCTCTCGTTTTACAGATGGGGAAACTGAGGTGCAAAGAAGTTAAATAACTTGCCTGCATTCTCTGTTAGGTGGAGCTGAAATAGATCCCAGGAGTTCTGACTTCAGCACCCTGCATTGCACCAACCCGTTCTTTGTTGGTTTCTTTGTTATTTCTGCTTAAGAGAAACCACTCTGATAGCTCTAAATAATGTTTGGGATCTGCAAATCTTCATCATTGCTGGCCAGCCCGAGAGAAGGATTGCTATTCATTTATTCATCCCAAGATCTTCTTCCACCTGTACTGGGGTGGGTGGGGAGCTCATTTCTGATTTCTCATATCTAAGGCACCTCAACACAAGAAAGGGCTTGAGTAAAAGCTGCACTGACTAGTCAGATAGCCTCTTGTATGAGATCTTTGAATCTGTCTCATGTAAAGAGGCACATAGGTATGGTAGCCAGTTTATTCCTTATATGCTAAGTCTCTGTACACAACATCAGAACCACGTCAAGGCTTCCATCTTCCCATTACTTGCTTGCAGGCCTGTCAAAATCAGTCAGAGAACATTCAGTGTCCAAAATACCCAGCTGATTTACTCTGTGTGAGTGAAAGGAGTCAGATCCTGCCGAACTGTAGTGCTGGGAATAGTCTCCATATTCATGGAGGCAGCTACTGATACTGGTGGGTAGAGCGTCAGGCCCTGCTTCAACAAAGCTCTGAACCATGTGCTAACTTTAAGCAAAGAAAAGGACAAGTTCTGAGAAGTAGAAGGTTCTTTCCAACAGGGCAGATTGTGCAGGGAAAAGTACATTAGATTATGTGTATTAAATTGTGGTATTTTTATCGCATCACACATACATATGACACTTCATAAACATACAGTCAGAGTGATAGCTAGCACAGAATAGCCCTTTTCATGGATACATCTTACAGCACTTTACAAAGGTGGGAAAGCATTACTGGCCCCATTGTGCCGATGGGAAACAGGCAAAAGGTGAAGTGACTTGCCCAAGGGCATAGAGTGAGTCAGTGACAAAGATGGTAATAGACGCCAGGTCCCTGATTCCCAGTGATGTGCTCTATGTGCTGGATCATACACCCTCATAAGACAGGTTACCTGCCCCAAAGAGCATACAGTCCTGAACAGAGCTTTATGGGGTTTTCAAATGCTTTCAAGTTAATGTGTAATTAAAGACACAGGGCCAGATTCTCAGTGGGTGTAAGCCAGCATAGCTCCACTGAAGTCAATGCAGCTTCACCAATTTACACCAGCTGAGAAGCTGGCCCATAGCTCCCATGCAGAACATCAGCTGCCCCGACCTAAGTTGGAGTAGGTGACCTGGTTCAGAGTATTCCCGGCTGATTGTTGCTAGGCAGCCTCACTAGAAACAGGTGTTTCTGTTGTCCCTGTCCCAGGTGCTAGCTAGCAACCTTATCCAGCTGCCTTTCTTCTTAAACACAATCCAAAATTCAACCAAAAGGATTTATTTGGCAGAGCGTAAAATCAGGGAGTTGGGGGCGAAAGGCGGATCCCATATCTCTAGCCCACAAGTTGAAGCCAGTGGAGCTGTGTCATTTCACAAGATCTGAGCCTCTGCCCCCTAATAATTATCAATACATCCATCATCCTGCAGCAGGGGCCGCATGTTGGTGGTGGATAAAATGGAATGCTCCCCATGTGCATATGGGACATGAGCCGACTCAAGGGAAAGACACCCTTTGATTTTAACAGGCTTTGGGTCAAGTCTATAGGGCTGCCCTATACACATGGATTAGTTGGGAGAGGCCACAAGAAATGTCCTCTCCTTCCAGTGTACTCACCGTAATCTGTCTTTGTATAAATTATTATTCTCTCCATCCATTAAGACTGGGCTAACTAACTTCACACGCAGTTTGTACAGGCATAGGTTTCCTCTCAACCATGCGCCTTACAGGACATGTCTACACTGCAATAAAAGACCTGCAGCATGGCTGTGGCTGGCCTAAGTCAGCTGACTCAGGCTTGCAAGGCTGTGCTCTGGGACTATAAAATTATAGTGTAGACATTCAGCCTAGGGCTGGACCCTGAGGTCGGAGACCCTGCCGGGTGGAGGGTCTCAAATCCTGGGCTCCAGCCCACACTCAAATGTCTACATTGCTCTAGTTAGCCCTTCAGCCTGAGCCCCACAAGCCGGAGTTAGCTGACTTGGGCTCTGAGACCCAGTGCTGTGGGGTTTTTATTGCAGTGTAGACACACCCACAGTCACTCAGAGGCACAGGGGGATGGACAACAATCCTTGGACCCAAGGGCCACCTGCTGGTTATGAATTCAAGTTCTGCTCTTGGCTGATTTCAGAGAATGTCTGATGAGTGCACTTCTGCATTCTTTGGAGAAGAAAGATGAGCTAGTGGTTAGGACATTGACATGAAACACCTGGGTTCAATTCCTGGCTTCCCGTGTGACCTTGGGCAAGTCACCTTGTCTCTGTGTGCCTCAGTTCACCTACCTGTACAATGGGGAGGATAGCACTGCTCTGCCTCACAGGGGTGTTGTGAGGACCAATACATTAAAGAGCTGTGCTCATGGTAACAGGGTTACTGTGAGTACCATAGACAGATTGTAAATGATCCTCCATAACAGCACCCTCAGGGAGGGATTTTCAACTCTAGCATCCTTTCAGGCACATCAGTTTCAAGGCTGTATCCGAATGTTGTCCATTGACATTTCTCTGATGTCGGGTTGGCTCCCCGGTGGCAAGATTGCCTAGTGAGTGAGTTACAGGCACTCGGGATTTGCTCAAGGTTCAGTGACTTTGGAAATAGTAATGCCTGGGGACTGAATGCCCTGACAGTGATGGGTAATATAGTTGCTTATCAAAGCTTGACTCAGTCTTGCAGATAAGAGGTTGATTTCATGCAGGGAGCTGGGAACAAACACATCCTCACCCATGCATAAAGGCAACCGCTCACGCACACACACACAAACCAACAGCCAGGGCCAATTTCAAGAGGTCCCAGACCATGCAAACAATCCAGCCTTGGGTGTGCTCAACATGCTTTGTTTAAGGTGGATCCTGGGATTAGATTCTACTGCTCCCTGCAAATGGAAGGGAGCGATTCCTCTTCCTGTGCAGACGGGATGTGGTATGACCCAACAGTGAAGCAACAATGTGTACTGATACCTGCACCTTCTCCTTACCAAACAAAGCCCCTGGAGGCACTATGTTCCAGGGGCATCCCTCTCCCGCTCTCATCTGTTTCATCGATGTGTTGATTTGGGAACAATACTTTCTGTAAGTTAACAAAGGCATTTTGTGGCTTTGGGGGATTTTCGAGAACTCCCCTTCATCCTTAACGTTTCTCAGTTGTCGTCTTGGTGGGTGTCCTTTTTTCAGCCCTTGCTGTCTGGACAGGCCATCGGAGTCAGACATCGCTGGAGTGCTGCACCACTGAGTGGATTCAGCAGCAGAGCATGGCCTGCCAGCCATCCTCTGGGTGAATGTGTATACTGGTATTTCTGTTCTACATTCATGAAGGATACATTCCTGTAGATCTTTGCCATGCCTGCCACCCAAGTTGAAGGGTCAGAAACATTTTCAGTGTACGTTTTCAGTGTACTGTACACAGAACTGTAAATAATACTTTGCCTTCCTCAAGCGCTTTTCATCTGAGGATCACAAAGCCTTTGAGAAATATTAACAACTGCAGCCTCACAGCTTGCCTGTGAGGGTCAGTAAGTATTATCTGGAGGAAATGATGCACAGAGAGGTGAAGTCACTTGTCCGAGGCTACATGGAAGCTCAATAGCAGAGATTAGAATCCAGCTCTGAGTCCTGAACTCCCAGGCCCTTGCATTAGCTACGAGGCTGGGATGGCTCATATACGGAGAGCAGTTCATGAATCACTGAAATTTTGCTTTACAGGGGTTTATACAGATGTTTTCTTTCATTTCAAATAAACCCAAAGCTTAAGCAAAACTCCACGGAACGTGCTTCCTCCTGTTGGGGACACGGGAGCATGGCCACTAGGTAACTTGAGGGGAATGAAGACCACGAGTGTCGATGAAGCCCCCTCACACTAGGCCCAAGTGTCCTTGGCCCCCCCACCTGGAGGCACTCACAGCAGTTATGCTGAAGATCTGCAACAATATGTTGCACAGTCAGGATGCCTGAAACTAAACAAGGCCAAACAAGGCAGATATGGCAGAACAATGCTGAATAAAGCAGCTTTATGTATGGTTTAACAGATGGTACAGAGAACAAGGGAACTAGCTGGGAACTGGATTGGCTGGCTATATGGATACTTAGGGCAGCTTGCTATTGGATAAGTATGCTGAAGAAAGGATGTATAAAAGCCTGTGTAACTTCCTGCTCTGGGTGCAGGATTTGAGATTCTATTCTCCCTGTACCTTTTTGAAGCTTCAAATAAACTTTTCTGCTTCTCCACCCCATTGTGATTATTGGGTGATGCACACCGGACAACGAACCTTGCTGTTGTTCACCTCTGGCACTGGGTGCCGGCAACACTCCAGTTCAACTCAGCAAAACCATGAGAAACAACAACCTGTATTGGGCATGGATGCAAAGCCATGAACTGTCCTTCTCAGAGTTCCCAAACGTTACTGAACCTTTCAGCACATCTGGCCTGCTTCATGCTTTCAGTGAAAATGTGAAAGGAGGTGAGTTTCATGTGATTTCAGGGTCAGGTGCAAGCATTTTATTGGCCAAATGGGCAACTGTCACAACACATTTCCACAGGCTGTTCGCTTTCATTGAAATCATTGGCAAAACTCCCATTGGCTTCAACGGGAGCAGCATTTGGGCTATGCTGGATAATTTATGGGGCCCTCTGATCCTCATTTATACAGTAGAGCTGAAGTCTTCAAGGTTGCCTGAGAGATTTGGGCACCCAATTACCCTTCAAATCAACAAGGATCAAGCATCCAATTGCCTTCGGAGACTTTGAAAACCTCAGCCCATGTTATTCGAATCCATGTGCTATGTCACCAATTGGCCTGTTATTCTGCAAATCTCCCCTTAAGAACACACTTCCTGTTTGAGTACACTGTCTGGGGACATTATTCTGTTGCACTCACCCAGGAGGGAAAATATGTTCTTTGTTGACTGTTCCTTTCTTTGTTGATCTAGAGCAAACATAGGTGTGAGGACAAGAACTTCTGCCTATCCAACAACAGTCACAGCTGCTGCATCCATTTATTAGGAAACATCAGCCAAGTAACCCTGGTTAAATATTTTCCTTTGACACAGGAGCCCTTAGCTCAGGAGAGAAAGTCTTATCTATGGGACCACTGATAGCCCACAATCTCAGTGATGATCAATGAGGTGGTTTGTTTGGTGTTAGTTGAATGCCAGATCTCCCGCTTTGGGCCTGGGTTAAACATGAGGAGCAGCAAATGCTTATTCCTTGTCTGCACTGCACCCCACAGTCACATGAGTTAACACGTGCGAGGACACAATTACAAACTCTAGCACAGACAAGCCCTTTAAGCACAGCCCTCTAAATGTTATTAATGACCATTAGCACTTACATCGAGTTTTCTTCTTCAAGTCACTAGTACTGATATTAACTGTTAATGCCTCTCTCTCTTGGCGCTCAGTCCTGCCAGGTGCCAAGCAGCCTGGCTGTGACCCAGTGAAGCATTTAGGCATGTGCTTGACTTTAGACACTTGAGTAGCCCCATTGACTTCCAGGAAAATTAGGGCTTAATTGACACTCATTTAAGCTAATGGCAAAACTCCCCTTTACTTCCATGGGGCAAGATCAGGCTCTTACTCCCATGGTTTAAGGTAAGCGCATGTTTAAGTACTTTGCTGAATTGGGGCCAGACTGCTCAGCACCTGGCAGGAGCATGTTTGTACTCCACTTTTCATGTAGACGTCTCCAAGCACTCTGCTAAAATGAGGATCATTGGCCCCCATTTTATAGATGAGGAAACTGATGCCCTGTATTGCTTCCCCTGTACATCACAGCACCCATGGGAAAGGCTGTCTTGGCTCTTGTCTTGTGGAGAGTCAGAGCATTACGGACCAGAAGCCAATCGAAAAAGAACGCCGTTCATCAAGAGCACATTTCACTAGTGAGTCAATACAAAACCCAAACGCAATGTTCACATGTCATAGATTCCGAGGCCAGGAAGGACCATTGTGATCGTCTAGTCTCACCTCCTGCAGAGCACAAGCCATAGGACCTCCCTGAATTAATTCCTGTTTGAACCAGAGCAGATCTTTGAGAATAACATCCACTCTCCATTCAAAATACCAAGCCTGCAAAAGTCAGGAAAGTGAAAAAAATAAAAAGGCAGGTTGCTCCTACCAGGGCTGTCCCTGGGGCGGTGCAGGGCCCTCCCCACTAGTCTTCCTTGCCATCCACACGGCGTGCCCGCCCTCCCACCCGCCTCCTCACCCCCCTCCTGCCTGCCCACCTGTCCCACGCCTCCCTGTTCACTTCCTCACCTTGCTCGCCTGCCCGCCTACTCACCTGAATATCGGGACAAATGGCATCCCGATCGGACATCGGTTGGGATGCGGGACAAAGGGCTAAATATAGGGACAGTCCTGATTTTATCAAAGCAAGGGGCCCCCCAAAGCAGAGGGCCCAGGGCAGTCGCCCCGATTCACCCTACCCAAGGGACGGCTCTGGCTCCTACCTTAGCAAGGAGCCATGTTCCACAGACATGGTGCTGCATCCAAGTTTACATTTAAGCGAAACAAGCGAAACCAGGAACAGAACATCCCACATCCATGCAACGGGGCCAAGTTAACATTGTAGGAGCCTGAACTTTTGGAACTTCCTGACTTTTCAGTGCTTGGAATTATTTTAACTGCAGACAGCAAAATCAGTGGGGAGCGAGGGGAGGAGCCTTATGTGAGATTTTTCTGGCTTTGTGAAGAAACGAATCTGACAGGAGAGTGGGAGAACAGAAGGGAAGAGAGCAGGAAAAGCTGGAAGCTTGCACATTCCTTCAGCTCTGTGAGCAAATTGATCTGGCCCTGTTCAGCTTGTTGAATGTCCAGGTTCAGAGCAGAGGCGTCCTTGATTCTGGGACTATGCAAAAGACTCCCAAACCTGACAGCTCTCTTCTCCATGGGGTTCATAAATACGGCCTGCCCTCAGCTCTGGGACTGTCCTTTGACCAGCATTGCCATCAACATCTCCCCACACACCCCACTTTCTGTGCTGACCAAGCAGAAGTGGACAAGCTGGGAAAACTGTGGATGCTGTGATGAGGTGTGTACCCCACTCCAGCCCTGATAGGGTTAGCGGGGGCCTGATAGGCCAGTTAATGAACCCTGGCCAGGTAACCTAAGAGTGAATCCCGGCTGGGCCAGCACTATAAAGCCATCTACTATGAGGCCATCTTAAGGGCCGACTGGAATTGAACTTTCCTGCGCTCTCTCTCAGATGTGCTGGGGAACATTGTGTGCCCTTTGCCCGCAGGATCTTGCACATTTAAAGGGATGATCAGGACCCTGGTGATCTGCTGCTGGCAGGCCCATGCTAAGATAGGTTGGCCCCAAGCTCACCTCATTCCAGCCTCCCCTCCTTCCCCTTAACGGGACAGGAGGGATGGAAAAACCTGCATTCCATCCTCCGGCAGAACACCCACTGAAGACCACGAGAGCGGCCCCCCGTGAGCAGGAGATGTCAAGGGAGCTAGTGTCATCATCTCCTATGTCCCAGGAGCACTGGGACACTAAAAAGGTGAGCACCTTCTGAAGCAAATGCAAATGGGATTCGCCACCTGCTCAGAAACGTTTCTGAACAGCAAACAACAGCCCATTCCAAGGGCAAAGTCATGGCCTGCAATACCTGTTATCATGAGGACAGGTTTCAGAGTAACAGCCGTGTTAGTCTGTATTCGCAAAAAGAAAAGGAGGACTTGTGGCACCTTAGAGACTAACCAATTTATTTGAGCATGAGCTTTCGTGAGCTACAGCTCACTTCATCGGATGCATACCGTGGAAACTGCAGCAGACTTTATATACACACAGAGAATATGAAACAATACCTCCTCCCACCCCACTGTCCTGCTGGTAATAGCTTATCTAAAGTGATCATCAAGTTGGGCCATTTCCAGCACAAATCCAGGTTTTCTCACCCCCCCACCCCCATACACACACAAACTCACTCTCCTGCTGGTAATAGCTCATCCAAACTGACCACTCTCAAAGTTTAAATCCAAGTTAAACCAGAACATCTGGGGGGGGGAGGGGTAGGAAAAAACAAGGGGAAATAGGCTACCTTGCATAATGACTTAGCCACTCCCAGTCTCTATTTAAGCCTACATTAATAGTATCCAATTTGCAAATGAATTCCAATTCAGCAGTTTCTCGCTGGAGTCTGGATTTGAAGTTTTTTTGTTTTAAGATAGCGACCTTCATGTCTGTGATTGCGTGACCGGAGGGATTGAAGTGTTCTTCACTGTTCTCCGACTGGAGAATCACACTTCAATCTCTCTGGTCACGCAATCACAGACATGAAGGTCGCTATCTTAAAACAAAAAAACTTCAAATCCAGACTCCAGCGAGAAACTGCTGAATTGGAATTCATTTGCAAATTGGATACTATTAATGTAGGCTTAAATAGAGACTGGGAGTGACTAAGTCATTATGCAAGGTAGCCTATTTCCCCTTGTTTTTTCCTACCCCTCCCCCCCCCCCAGATGTTCTGGTTTAACTTGGATTTAAACTTTGAGAGTGGTCAGTTTGGATGAGCTATTACCAGCAGGAGAGTGAGTTTGTGTGTGTATGGGGGTGGGGGGGTGAGAAAACCTGGATTTGTGCTGGAAATGGCCCACCTTGATTATCATGCACATTGTGTAAATAGTTGTCACTTTGGATGGGCTATCACCAGCAGGAGAGTGAATTTGTGTGGGGGGGTGGAGGGTGAGAAAACCTGGATTTGTGCTGGAAATGGCCCAACTTGATGATCACTTTAGATAAGCTATTACCAGCAGGACAGTGGGGTGGGAGGAGGTATTGTTTCATATTCTCTGTGTGTATATAAAGTCTGCTGCAGTTTCCACAGTATGCTTCCCATGAAGTGAGCTGTAGCTCACGAAAGCTCATGCTCAAATAAATTGGTTCGTCTCTAAGGTGCCACAAGGACTCCTGTTCTTTTTGTTATCATGAGAACACTGTTAATGGGGCCGAAGTGCCTGCCCCAAATCTCTCCCCTTGTGTCCACAGAAAAGCAGGTGTAGCAATGCGGGAGGGGAGGGAAGCGCATCTTGTTCTAGCCCGGCAGCATGGGATGCAGCAGTGGGGGACCATACCTGCAGAGGCTGCTACTTGAACCCCTTACAGGCAAGGACGGGAGCTCATGAGAGATGGGCCCAGGCCACAAAGTATGGATTTCATAAGCACTGGGATCGGGGCTCTGGGGTTTTGGATTGGGCCCAGCCTCTGTTCTTTGGACGGATCAAGCAGTGAATCAGTGCCCCTCCCTCCCTGCATCTGCAAGGGCATTTCCTGTCGGAAACCGCTGAGGAGGAACTGACATCATGCAGTCCTTGTGTGTTTGTTTGTCCTGTTTGGTTTGTGGCTAATCCTAAGGGAGGGACCCTCATGGCTCAGCAGAACTCGTACAGCTGAGATATGGATCTGTCTAGTCAGGTACCACGCGCTCCTCCATCACTGCCATAGTAGCTTTCACACTGCGATCCCCAGCTTGATCCCAACGCAGGGCAGGAGCGAAGGAAGGCCACTGCCGCTTGACACATCTGTAGCGTCCCACACGTCATGGGCTGGAGGGACTCAGCCAATCCCCTAGTCCTCATCGTACCGCGGGCAGCAGCACGAACCAAGACCCATTGCTGGCACAGGGACCAAAGACACATTGGGCCAGGGAGACAGCGAACGCCCTTCACAGCCCAGAGCAGGACTCCTGCAGCCAGAACTGAAGCCCACTGGGGAAAGTGCATAGGGCCACTGCCCAGCTCGCTGCCTGCGCTCGCTTTGCCAAAGCCCTTCAGAGGAGGACAGGAATACACGAGGGCAAACAAGTGAATTTGTCTGAGCCCAACCTCCTCTCCCACGGGTCTCCCCGCGGCCGGTTGAGCGCTGCACACAGGGGCTGCAGTCTGAGCCTGCCAGGACACACATTCATATGCTGAGCTCAGAGTTCTTTTCTGTGACATCAACGCATAGTGTTCCTTTGAAAAGGTTTCAGGTGAAGCTGGTGCTTATGAAAGGTAACAGCCCTTGGCCAGGTCAGGGCTGTACGCAGCTCTGCCAAGGCGCCTCTGTCCCAGACTCCCCACCGCTGCTCTTCCAGGCCTTGGCTCTCCCCAGAAGCTCTGCCAGTTCACTTTGCTCCTTGCTATTCCAGACCGAGCTCTCAGGCAACGGCAGCCAAGGCATGGCAAATTAGAGGTTTGTTTGATGGGGAAAATGCAGAGGGGACTCAGTTCACTTCAGAGCCAGCAGGGGTAAAGAGCTAGGGCATCAGTGCAAAGCTAGTTGGGGCCGAGCGCGTCTTTCTGTTCTGTGTTCGTACAGCTCCTAGCACATTGGGGCCCCGGCCCACAAATAGGGCTCCTAGGTGATACAGGAATACCAATAATCAATCATCACAGATTGTCATTTGGCTCCTCTTTTTTGAGGGATACCTAAGGCAGAGGTGAAAGGTCCCACGGAGGGAGCTGGCAGCGGTCCCATGTGCATGCTTTTATCTGTAGCATACAGCATGCCTGTTGTTACTCTACTCAGGGAAGTGAATGCAGTGGAGGAGGGAGTGGGAATTGGCTTGCATGGCTACAAAACAACCCAGCATCTTATTGTCAGTCTTAATATTTTGTGCCAAATAATATGAGAAAGTGACGCAAAAGACCTGGCTTGTTCTTTAAGAAAAAGGGAAACCATGGTGCCGGTGGGGTGGGCTGGCGATCGCACTTCCGAGGTAGGTCCACAACCTGAGCAGATTAAGTCACATTGTTCTCAGCACCCTGTGGAGGAGGAAGCATGGCCCAGTGGTGAAGTCTCTGTTCTGAGCAACTGCATTGTTCCGTAAGTGGCATGTTGTCATGGAGGCTGGGGCAGGGCTGTGTTTCCTGTGTCACTGGCTCTGAATGGCACCCTGGAACCGACTGCTGATTTCTCTTGTCTGGGTGCTTTGCTTTGGCAGTGACAGATGATCTCTTGGCTGCTCACTTCTACACTCGCTCTGCCTCCTACTTCAATTTCCAGAGGGGCTGAGCACGCACAAACCCCACCGCCGGCCAGGGGAGCTCAGCATCTCTGGGAATCATTGGCCACTGCCATGTTTGGACAGCATTTTAAAGATTAAAGGTGAAATCCTGGCCCCATTGAACTCAATGGGAGTTTAGCCGCTGACTTCAATGGGTGGAATTTTTCAAAGCTGGCTACAGGATTTGCCCTCCCGGTAGCCATTCCTTTGGAAAATCCCTCCCTACGAGTGCTAAGCACTAGGAAGTGTCAGGTGTCATTCTGCAAGGTACCTTGTTAAGGAAGGGAGCACTTTATTTGGTAAAGCACATTACAGTGCACAGATGAGGGGTGCTATCTCACTATTAAATATTATTACTCCTAACACACCTTTACTTGAAATAACTCAATCTGCTCTATGTACATTAAATTAAACCTCATAGTTCCCCTAGCAACACCATAAAGTGCCATAAACCCCCTAGATCAGCGGTGTCCAATACATTCGCCACTAGCCACATGTGGCTAATAGGCTAGTGAATTGTGGCTAATGCATGTGGCTTTTTTATACTGTGGCTTATAAGAAAAATTCCAAACCACAAGTGTGGCTAGCATCGAATTTCCATTGGCCACCGCTGCCCTAGCTCTTAAAGACGTGAGGAAGCAAATGCGGCTGGGCTCTTTGTGGTGGCTGGGCTCTTTGTGGTGGCTGTGTGTGAGAGCTGGTGGAGTTGTTATCCCAAGGCATGACAATAATCAGGGCTTGGAAGCCCAGCACAATTGCTCTGTGGATCGCAGCACTGCTGTCTGTTTGTACATTGCATAGATTCTGACTTTCTTCTTTCCAATGCACTGATATGACCTCAATGGATAGTTTTGAAAGGGTCTTTCTCTAGCTGGTGCCACACCCAGGGCTGCTGCTGAGGTTGCAAAGGGGGCAGTGGGTGAGGTGGGACCAGGGAGTTAATTTGTTTGTTTTACTATTTAAACAAACCTGCTCTCTCATCCACAAAGAGGGAGGCAACGGTAACTGGCAAACACACCTACCACCTGTAGTGAGAAATGCTGACACTTTGTTCCTGGTAAAAACCACACTGAACAATACTGATAAACTCTCAGACCAGTAGCTGCTCAGCTTGGGTCATCTGAAGTTGGCAGCGGGGAGGGGAAAGAGGTCAGAGGCATCCTTCATGTTTTGTGATCTGATGAAGTGAGCTGTAGCTCACGAAAGCTTATGCTCTAATAAATTGGTTAGTCTCTAAGGTGCCACAAGTCCTCCTTTTCTTTTCATGTTTTGTGATGATCTGAGGCATGGTGCATCTGAAAAGAAGGGTTTTAATGAGCATTAGGGATCGGATAAATTACTCCTGTGATCAAGTCCAGGAAGGTAGACTCCTGCCCCCATTGGGCTCCTACCCCAGGGATCTAATTTTTATTTGCATGACAGTAGTGGCCCACCGTGCTAGGTGCTGCACAAACAGTCTCTGACCCCAAGAGCTCACAACCTGAATTGACAAGGCAGAAGATGGGAGAGAGAAAGCGACTTACCCAAGGTCACAACTAGTTCAGTAGCAGAGCTAAGATTCGAACCTATGCCTTCTAACTCCCAGCCCACCAGACCATGCTGCCTCAGCCCCCAGCTAGCAATACCAAGAGAGGAATTCCCATCAGCAGCAGGGAAAAGTACAAGATGCTGCCAGCTGAGGATCTAGCTCTATTTCTTTACACCCAAAAAGGACCTGCATCCAAAATACATTCTCCAAGGCAAAGCACTGTACAAGCATTACAAAGATAGGAAAAATCTCCTGCTGCCATAGAGAAAAACACACAGTTTTCAGGCCCCGTGGGCAGAAGAGGAGAGGAGAGCAGAGCAGGACAGGGGCTGGAGAATTGGGCAGATCGTAAATATAAAGGGAAGGGTAACCACCTTTCTGTATACAGTGCTATAAAATCCCTCCTGGCCAGAGGCAAAACCCTTTCACCTGTAAAGGGTTAAGAAGCTAAGATAACCTCGCTGGCACCTGACCCATAATGACCAACGTGGGGATAAGATACTTTCAGATCTGGAGTGGGGGGAACAAAGGGTTCGGTCTGTCTGTGTGATGCTTTTGCTGGGAACAGATCAGGAATGCAGCCTTACAACTCCTGTTAAGCAAGTAAGTAATCTAGCTAGAAATGCGTTAGATTTCCTTTTGTTTAACGGCTGGTAAAATAAGCTGTGCTGGATGGAATGTATATTCCTCTTTTTGTGTCTTTTTGTAACTTAAGGTTTTGCCCAGAGGGATTCTCTATGTTTTGAATCTGATTACTCTGTAAGGTATTTACCATCCTGATTTTACAGAGGTGATTCTTTTACCTTTTCTTTAATTAAAATTCTTCTTTTAAGAACCTGATTGATTTTTCATTGTTCTTAAGATCTAAGGGTTTGGGTCTGTGTTCACCTGTACAAATTGGTGAGGATTCTTATCAAGCCTTCCCCAGGAAAGGGGGTGTAAGGCTTGGGGGAATATTTTGGGGGAAGACATCTCCAAGTGGGCTCTTTCCCTGTTCTTTGTTTAAAACGCTTGGTGGTGGCAACATACGGTTCAAGGACAAGGCAAAGTTCGTACCTTGGGGAAGCTTTTAACCTAAGCTGGTAAGAAGAAGCTTAGGGGGTCTTTCATGCAGGTCCCAACATCTGTACCCTAGAGTTCAGAGTGGGGAAGGAACCTTGACAGGGCAGCTGGGACCAACAGAAACACCTGGGATGAAGTCTGACTATGGAGAGCAGCATAGAATCATAGAATCATAGAATATCAGGGTTGGAAGGGACCCCAGAAGGTCATCTAGTCCAACCCCCTGCTCGAAGCAGGACCAATTCCCAGTTAAATCATCCCAGCCAGGCCTTTGTCAAGCCTGACCTTAAAAACCTCTAAGGAAGGAAATTCTACCACCTCCCTAGGTAACGCATTCCAGTGTTTCACCACCCTCTTAGTGAAAAAGTTTTTCCTAATATCCAATCTAAACCTCCCCCACTGCAACTTGAGACCATTACTCCTCGTTCTGTCATCTGCTACCATTGAGAACAGTCTAGAGCCATCCTCTTTGGAACCCCCTTTCAGGTAGTTGAAAGCAGCTATCAAATCCCCCCTCATTCTTCTCTTCTGCAGGCTAAACAATCCCAGCTCCCTCAGCCTCTCCTCATAAGTCAGCATGGCCAGCCTCAGCTGTTCAAAAATCAGCCAGCTCCCACCCTCCAGTTATAAGACTGATGTAAAAAAGTTTTTTTTTTTCAGGTAAATTTTGGGTTCCTTGCCTCCTGTTCGTTGATCCTTTAGGCTCCACTCAGCTCAGGTTTTTCTACACAGCCATGAGGGCTAGAAACTTTATTTTGAGATTCTCACATCATTTCTTGACTCCTGGAAATGGAATTCTAAGTAAAATACCAAACATCCAAAGAGCTGGCGATGCTTGGAATGTTCCATTGATAAGTCGAAGGAGCTCCAACCAAAATGCAAGCCCCGTTCACACTTATGTTGGGAAAACTATGGCCAGGTGGGAACCCAGCTTCACTTACTCTGGGAGTGCCCAGTAGTCATGTGTACATGAACTAACAAGGCCTGTAGGACATTCCCAACCCCCTAACTTGTGTGCTGAACCCAGTACTGACAAAGTCTAGCAACAACTGGCTGAAATAGCTGAACCTACTCTTCAAATGAGCAGCAAAAGAATGCAGGAGCCCTGAGCTGCCTCCAACAGGACTGACTCTGTTTCCGGTTCTGGTTAGAAAAGCTGAAGGACATTCAAAAACTAAAAGCAAGTCAAACCAATCTCTGACTCAGAACCAATGCCATTTGTTCATGGACAGTTAACTGCTCAGCCGCTGTTTTTAGCTTAGACTCCACGCCCACTTAGTCAGCAGGGGCTGCCCAGAAGCCTAGCAATTTGGGGGAGGGTTTTTCTGGGAGGTGGGCAAGGGATGGGGCTGAGACCTGAATAAGTCTCTTCCCATGCGGGCCACCAAACATCAATGGTTCGTGATCACTCCTGAGCCAGGCTAGATTCACCCCAATGACCTGAACGGGAAGGCTGGTTGTTCTTCTTGTTGAACAAAAAGGGAGCTGTGTTCATTTCAGTTCTATTTGAAAGACCTGGGGAAAACAATCTGCGCTAGCCAGATGGAAAGAGACAAAAACCAGGCTTGTCAGAGAGTACTAGCAACATGGGGGGAGTCAAGAGAATGCTACTTAATATGACTTAACTCTGCGTTTCCTTTAACAGCTTTTTGAAATCCCTGGGATGATTTCCCCTCCTCCCCCCACTGTTGTGCCCAGTCATGGGCACTCAGCAGTCACTGCTGGAACTGTGCTTAGAAAAGATTAAGTGAACAAATGCTAAACGGGGCCAAGAAAAGAATCTGTGTAAACTCCATTCGTGGAATTCCTGGCTCACCCATCCTCAGCAGTGTTCACTCCCAGAGCCACCTGGGCAGCTCCCCTTGTCTGGTTCACATCAAAACGGCCCTGATTCTCATCCGCTTTGAAATGTTTTCACATCCTGCGAACTGGCACCTGGCCACTTTCCCTTTCTTTTCTGTGTGTCTAGGGCTAATTCTTTGCCAGGGCTCTTTGGATAAGGAAAAGAAAATAAGATTTTGCATGAATTTCACAGAAATTGGCATCTCTGGAGATTTTCTGGCAGCTGGTTACAGTTAAAATTAAGGTTAATTTTCTTTTTTTTTTTAAATGGGACTTTCACATCCCCAGTCCAGAGTCCATCCCCAGGTGGGTTTAATGCCAGTGGGAGGTGCTGGATTGAGAGTGACCTGGATACCAAAGCCCTCTGTTTATCCACAGGAATACAGCACAATGACTCGGCCAGAGGATGGCACCCCTGGAAGAAAAGTGTCTCCTTTCACACCATGACGGGGCCTGGCTTCAACAGACTTGAGGGAAGAAGAACCAGCAATACAGCTCCCTAGAATGTCTGCAGGGTCCTGCATGCAGAGAGTGGCCTAGTCTGTGAGATCAGAAGGTTTTAGTGTGGGGACTGTGTCCCATTAATGTGGTAGTGGGTCTCTTTGCTGTGTCTGTTGTCCACATATTATTCCCCAGCTTCTTCCAAACAGTCCTTCGTTTCTCCTGTCTGAGATAACAAACCTGAAAGGGGCTTATGGTATGCTCCTTACCATAAGGACATCAGGCCCCGGTGCTGAACTGGCATCTGGTCCATATTCCCCACTTCCAATGACGTGGCATTATAAAGAGCCTGTGTCTTTCTGCTTCAAAAACAAACATAACAGAGTCTCATAAATCATGGCTCTGTAATCCCTAGATATTAACTGTATCTGTTCCCTGTGGGGTTTATTAATCATCTTGCAAGGGAAGAAGACAAGACCTGACTAGCATTGCCATCCCTGCTAGAGAGCAAAACTAGATGTTGGAATTATTAATTATTAATATGGGAAACCAGCAGACACTAATTTCACCATATGTTCCTTTATTAAGTCGAAAGGACAAATGGTATTTTATACAATGGCTTTAAACATGCCGAACAGCCAAAAACCAAGCAGTCATTACACCCAAACAGTAAGCATTTGCTCAAGATACTTACAAACGGGCTAAACCCACAGGTGCTTAGACCCATACTGGTCAGCTCCAGTGCGGTCAGGCAGGTATTAGCAATGAACCCTTTAAGAGTTTACTTTTTATACTCTTCAACAAACAAGTGATGTCATTGCCAGTTACTGACTTTTTGAACTACACATCCTTCCCACAGTGCAAGTAATACGTACCTTTTTATTCTCACAGCCTTCTTTTACTTGCTGATTGGGGCCTTTTCCTTACTGGCCACAAACCATAAAGCAGACATTGTGTTCTTGACCAAACTTAAGCTAACTTTAATTCTTTCAATTGCATAACTATCCCTACACTACGTATAACCACTTACTTGGCTACATTTATGGTTCAGTAAAAATATTTAAGAGACCAAATAGCCAAGCGTAATCAGTTTACCAGTCAAAGACAAAGCGATCTCACGGCATTCACCTTATGTCGAAGGACTGGTTCCAAAGTATGTGCTCAGGGCTACCTGTGGTAATTTACAAGCTGAAAGCTAATCATCACTCAAGATTCAACCCACCAACCTGTCTTGTCTTTCTGTACCTTCTTTATCTTAGTTTTGAATTCCACATTTCAGGTACCTGGAGGCTGTGCAGGTACCAGGACATACTATTCATTTTTCTTATTTTGGACAGATTTTGTATTTGTGCCAAGAGCAGAGCTCAACTATAGCATGAGTGAAGAGCATTCTGGGAAAAGCATAATTCAAGCCACGTTTATACAGCTTACCATAGACGAAGGTTAGGTAGCAATGCTGTAATGTGCAGAGTGGTAAGGTCATGCATGTAATACATATTAGCGTGGAGGGCCATACGCAGAGCAATGCTGGAAACTCAGCTGGTGTCTTCCGGCTACATTTTTAGCTAGTAAGTGGAATGCCTATTCTCCCTCACAATGTGTACCATGTAGAGCTGGACAAGATGTTTGCTACACACTGAAGAGAGGCCTGAACCAACTCCCTGGCTCAAATACTGCCTGAGACTTTGAGAACATTTGGATCTGGTTCCAAACTTTGTGACTATATCTTGCGGCTATGGATCCTTATTTAGGATTCATAAAGAAACCGAACCAAAGACCCAGATCCAGTTGCCTCAGAATTTTGCAACAGTTCAGATCCAGCGCCGATCTTTGCAATTCGGTTTTAAAAAAGGCAGAAGGACTTTAGCCAGATTCAGAAAAGTGTTCTTGAAATCTTGCAGTGAAGCTGGGCTAAGGTCTGAGAAGCTGGGCTTGGTTTCAAGCTAGCCTGTATTGATTTCAGATCGCCGGTGGAAAGGTTCCAGGCCCATTCCCAAGCACCACGCCCATCTCTATGATGTCATTGAATCGCTCACGTAGGGTTGTCAAAATACCAGTGTTTGTTTCAGGGAAAAGAGACCCTTAGAGCCCCAAAAGAGGCTGAGAGTAAAACTGACTGCTGCTGGGTCACCTACCAGCACAGATATGCCCATGGACCCTTTCTGTGGCTGGATCGATCTTCCTGGTGTCACATGAAAACAAAAGGATTTTCAACTACCTGGAACCCATGCAGTAAAAACCTGCCTTTGAAAGGAACATAAAAGAGAGTAGGTGCTGGTGTACGTTCAGCTCAGGTGAATCAAGTCGAGATTATTTCAGGGCTGAATGGAATATTAGGGAACTCTAAACCCTCAGTGACCTTCAGAAGAACCCCTTACAACCCCTCTTGAGCAAACAGAGGAGGTGGAGTGTCATTGGAATGTAGACAGCCTCGACAGCTTGCCATTAAATAGAGGTGGGGGGCTTTACTGGGCTTATTAGGAACTGTGGCTTCTCAGATCTCCACCCAGTGGCAGGCTTTAAAATCCTAAGAGTGAAGACTCCAAAGGGATTGCGTTGAGAGATGGAGTTACTGTCCTTAACCCGTAGGCCTGGAAAGCCAGAATTGTTCCCATGTTGATGGCTCGTTCACTCTGCTCTGCAGAAGGAGATGTGCTAAAGGAAGACCCCCCATTCCCACATTGCTTTAGCCGGTGGTCGTCAGCTATGCCGTGCAAAGGATGCAGGTAAGTGCCGGGGTGGTGGATGTTAGGCACAGCCAATTCTTGAGCTCTCATCAGTCAAACCAGGAGATTGCCCTTGATTTTGGCACATTTTTCATTTTCAAGGCACTTCATGAGCATGAGCCAATTAATTCTGGCCACCCATCTGTGAGGAGGGGAAGTAAAAATTATTATTCTCAAATTCCAAGATAGAGAAAGCAGGACAAGAGTGAGAAACAGTGACCTACCCAAGACCTGCTTAGGAAGTCATCCCTGCTGGGATTAGACTTGAGAGATCCTGACTCCCACTTCTGTGCTCAGACCACACCGCTTTGTGCTGCAATGTCGTATTGCACCCAGTGATGGCTCCAGGTAGAGCCAGGCATGATGACATTCGGGTAAAATACAAGTGGTGAGGAAAGCACCCTGGAGCTTCTCTTTTTTAGTTGTACAGCATCTGCCGACGAACTTGAAAGCCATCCTGAATGGACAAGAGGCAGAGCGCGGAGGGTCGACTGCACAAATTAGAGAGGCCAGCCGGTATCAATAGCCATCTCCAGCTGACTGAGCCACGGGACGTGCAGGAGCTTGGGAAGGGACTCTGCTGGCCAACACCTGCAGGGATTGTAGCCATGAAGAGCAGTGGATCTACAGGGGCCGTGAGCAGCCAGAGGTTCACGGCGAAGCTGTTTGGGGGCCTAATGACGTCCCTCTTCCAGCTGGTGTTTGTTCACTCGGCCTGGGGTCAAAGCCAGGTAAACAAAAAGAAGAAAGTTTTGGGTCCCTTCCCCCGAGGCAATCAGAACTACAACTACCTACAGGTGGCTCATACTCACTCCGGCCTATGTGAGTTTGCCAGGGAAGCGTCTCCCCTCCTGCACACATGCTCATTAGGATAACAGGACGAACTCACCTTCCTGGGGCCTGACAGGAACCTCGCTGCCTTCCTTTATCCCATGAACAGAAGTGGGGCAGAAGCTGTGCCTTGCTATCAACCTGTGACAGGTTCCCTGCCCCCCCGGGGTGCCACTTGGAACGCAGGTACCACTGAGCCCCCCAGGCCCAGCAGGCTGGACTCTCTTTACACTGTACTTCTGGCTGTGCAGCCTGCCAAGCCCTCCCCCAGGCTTCACACTGCACTTTTACCAGCACACACAGAGGTAGGGACACACCCTGCTGCAGAAACACACTGACACTGAAATCAGCTGTGCATGGGACGACTCAGCTAAGGAACTACCCAGTACTCAAGTGCACACCCCCCTCTAGAGGATAAACCCAAAATGATACCGCCTTGCACTGCACAGAGATCTGTACAGCGTAAGCTCACGAAATTCACCCCCTCCCTCCATGTGGAGGAAGAGATGCAACAGCTTTTGCCCCCCAGTAATGTTTATTAACTACAAAAGATGGTTTTCCCTTATAATCACTTAAAATCTAACAGATCAAAGCAGATTACCTAGCAAATAAAACGAACATGCAACCTAAGCTTAATATAGGAAAGAAATTGGATATGTGTAATAAATTCTCATCCTAAATGTTGTTTTAGGCAGATTACAGAGATTCTTGAAGGCAAACTGCACTTGTTTGCAGCTTAAAACTCAACTTAAAAAGTTCGGATGGGGAGGGAAGGCACAGCCTAGGGGGTGCTATGGGTACTCAGGGGGGTGGGGCAGGTTCCCTACCCAGCTCCTGGGAAGCAGCGATCTCCAGTTCCTAGCTCGAGGTGCTGTCTCCCCTCCACCCCAAGCCCTGGTTCTGCAGCTCCCATTGGCTGGGAACCATGGCCAATGGGAGCTGCGGGGGTGGTGCCTGCAGGCAGAGGCAGCACGTGGAGCAGAGTTCCTGTGGCCTTTCTGAGGAGCCCTCTCCAGGTAAGCACTGCCCTGCACCCCAACCCTCAGCCCTCCCCCACTCAAACCCCTGCTGCTAGGGGGACCCGAGGCGACTGGCCCAGGGGCAGCATGAGCTGCTCAGGCAGCTCCCGGGCTATCTGCATGGGCTGCCGCGGAAGTCATGGAGGTCACAGAAAGTCATGGAGTCCATGACCGCCGTGACGCACACGGAGCCATAATCATATCATTACAATATCTCTGAAGGCTATGGGTGTAATGCCACGCCACCTTTGCCATAGCTATTGGGTTGACTGGAACAGAATGGAGTGCGACTGACCCACCATGGTTCTCCCCACAAACCCTCACAGCCTGTTACCAGGGGCCAGCTGTGCTCCCAGGCATGAAGAAAAGCGTGTGTGGAGGGAAATATCAGGCCTTGTGAATGTTCTAGCACTAGAATTTTGGTTCCATCAGACCAGACCTTTCCCCTCTGATGCGATAATTCACACAGCTGAGCTTGCTTTGGATTTCCCTGGAGCAGTGGAGTGGAGCAGGCTTTGAGATCAGGCACTGCCGTGATTATTTGATTCAGTTCAGGCCAGTTCATAGGTTATGGGTTGGAAAACACCAAGGAACAAACAGCTCAAGAAATCACTTGGGGATCGCAGGAGCAGAAAGCTGCAAAAATCACCTGAGAAAACACATGCAAGGGGCCAGGAGTTCATTTCACTGTCTGAAATATTCTTGGCCATTCAGGTGAGCAAGCTGCCTTTTCAAAGGGCTGGCCGTGTGTCTTTGGTAACTGACTGAATGCTGAATTGCCAAAATGTTAAATTTCCCATCAGCCACTGCCAATTACAAGCCAGCCCCAGCCCCCCAGAACTCATCCACTGGTGCTTCGGGGTCGCACATTCAGCAGAAATCTTCCCTACGGCACTTGTTCAAACCACATTGGCACCACTCCTGCAATTGGATCAGAACTCAGACCCTTGTGCCCACCTGAAAACAAACAGGCTTGGAAGCAAGGCCCATTGGCATGACTAATTAGAGGTGCAGCCCTTTGTCCCTTGCTCTGGCACAGCTGGGTGGATAACGAGGGGTGGGGGAAGGCATATTCTTTGAATAGTTCACTCTCAAATGAAGATCAGATACTGGAGAAAAACCACTCATCTAAAAAGTTACATGAAATTTGTCAAATAAATTAGACAAATATGAATCGGCTCTAGTCTGCGGCTCTTTCAGCAGAGTCAAAGCCTGTTTCCTTCCACGACAGACCCAGGCCACAGCTTCAGCTGGTAGAAACAGACACGGCTCGCCTGAAGTCAGTGGAGCTATTCTGATTTACAGCAGCTGAGAACCGGACCTCTGAACTTCAGCTGCTTTGTCAATCTTGTACTCTCGGTCCACCTTGCAGCAGACACTCTCCGTTCTAGGCCGCTGCCAAGACGCTGTTAGTTATCCATGCCGGGGGGTGGGGGGGCGGGGGGTTCTCAGTAAGAACATGTTATTCTCTTCTAGAACAGGATGTCCCTTTTAATCCCAGGACATAATCCCTTTGGTTTGGGGCCCTATACACACATTTTCTCCTAGGCGCTCAGCTATGTTTTATACAGGGGCTGAGGTTCCAAGGTATTTCTCTCTCTGGCTTCAAGCATGTCCAAAAGTGGAGTATTACTGTTTATTCAACACTGTGCATTTGCGCAGCGGTTGATATAAAACAGCTGCTGCCTCTCACGCCAAATGAGGTAATGTATATCTAGAAACCCCTACCCAGACGGGGGCTACTGACTACTCTGGAGCCCTCTTCCCCAAATGCACTCGGAGGTTTAACTCCGAGCATTCCAGTTAACGGGCTCCCACTTTAACTCAGAGATCGATGGCAAAACGCGTCAGGTGGACGTTTCAACTGCAGAATTTGCTCCCCTTGTGCAGCCATCACCCTTTACAGCTGCTGATTTTCAGAACCCGGTGCACAGCCCAGCTCTTTGAAGGATTGCTTCTCTAAGGGATTGGACAGGAGGCCTCTGGGCCCAGATCTTTAAAGGAATTTAGGCACCTAACTCCAATTGATGTCAATGGGAAATAGGCACCTTTGACAATAAAAGCCCTCATATTTAAAATGACTAACAGAGCTGAGCTGATGATAAAAGGAAGAGGCCATCCCCCCCCTTTAAAGACTGGGATGAGCAAAGAGATGCATTTTACTCTGCTAAATGCACCTGGTTGATCCCTTTGCAGCTACATTAGGCAGTAAGGACAGAGTGTACATGCAGACTCTGGGCAGAACAAGATTACTCCACAAAGAGGTCTCACAAAACTGGGTGACTGGGCAACAAAAATGGCAGATGAAATTCAATGCTGACAAATACAAAGTAACGCACAGTGGAAAACAAACAATCTCAACTATACATACAACATGGGGTCTAAATTTGTTGTTACCACTAAAGAAAGATCTTGGAATCATCATGGATCGTTTTCTGAAAATATCTGCTCACTGTGCAGCAGCAGCAGCAAACAGAGCAAACAATTTTAGGGTCCGTTTGGAAAGGGCGTATTTTCCTTATCTATCCCATTCGATAAATCTATGGTACGCCCAAACCTTGAATACTGCATGCAGTTCAGGTCCCCTCATCTCAAAAAAGATAGATTAGAATTGGAAAAAGTACAGAGAAGGGGTACAGAGCATCTTTCATATGAGGAGAGATTAAAAAGACAGGGACTGTTCCGCTTGGAAGAGAGACCACTAAGGGGGGGCTATGATAGAGTCTATAAAATCACAAATGGGGTGGAGAAAGCGAATAAGGAAGTGTTCTTTGGCCTCTCACATTACACGGGAACAAAGGGTCACCCAATGAAATGAATTAGGGAACAGGTTTAAAACAAACTTAAGTATTTCTTCACACAGTGCACAGTCAACTCATTGCCATGGGACATTTTGAAGGCCAAAAGTATAAGCGGGTTAAAAAAAGAATAAGTTCATGGAGGACAGGTCCATCAGTGGCTATTAGCCAAGATGATCAGGGATGCAATCCCATGCTCTGGCCTTCCTTCAAGCTCCGATTACCAGAAGCTGGAAGTGGATGATAAGGGATGGATAACTCGTTAAGTTGCCTTGTTCCATTCAGTCCCTCTGAAGCAACTGGCACTGGCCACTGTCAGCCAACAGGATAGTGGGCTAGATGGATCATTGGTCTGACTGAGTAGAGCCATTCTTCTGTTCTTTCTAATCCAAACAGAGTAACACTTTGGACGGGTCAAGATTACTTTGATGTACTGCTTTGAGCTTGTTACTTTAAGACAATGTATATGAAATAATCCAAATAGCCATTGAAGTGTGAACTTACTTCAGTTTCCCTCCATGTGTGCAAAACACAGGCGAAGGCAGGTAGTTTGCTAGTTTTTGAATAGATGAAAGAAGAGACCAGCTTGGCTGAAACCAGTTAGCACAACTCCATGCTAGTATCTTTCCCCTCCTCACACTCTCAAGTTATATTCCTTGACACTGCACAATCCTAACAAACTCTACAGAGTTTTCCCATGTCTCAGCCTACAGACAACTGCTTCTACTTGGCATACTTGAGAAACAGGCGCTGAAGATACCTAAAGACCAAAGTCCCTCAAGTTTGACCAGTAATGTAAAGTAATAGATCAGCATAAGCAAAAAGCGAGTTACATATAAAAGCCACTGTTATGGAACCATATAGCAGCTACATGCAAAGCTAGGTAACTGTGGAACCTTACTGTAACCCTTGTCCTCATTAACTTCAAACTTCTGTCACCCTTTCCACATCATGTCCAAAATTAGCTCATATGCTGTTTGAGGGATAGCAGCTCTTTCATGTATGTGGGAGGTGACTATAGCGCCCCCCCCCCAACATTCTGAAATGGCATTCAACTGAGGGCTGGTCTCCACAGGGAAGATTACTAGCATAGCCAGAGTGGTAGAATTCCCCATACGGACACTCGTATCCCCAAAAAGGAAGGCTCTTTTCTCATTTTTAATTTGCTTTGAAAGCAGTATAAATATCAGAAAACAAGCACTCTTATTCAGGAAGACAAGTGGGCACAGGGGAGCTTTACTGGTATAGCTAGACCAGTCATTTTCTCCACATGGACATCATGTCCTTACAGAAGATTAAAGTTCCTTATACCAAATGCTTAAGTTTCTCCTGTCCCAGTATTGCTTTCGGACTTGCTGGATGGAGTAAAGCCTCTTTAGGGGGTTTATGGTCAAGTTTAAAAAAAAAAAGAGATCAGAGTGAAGTGTAAGTAGCAGCATTGCCAGAACTCTGAACCAATGGAGAAAAACAAACAAGAAAAAAAAAAACCTGAAACACTCGAGGAAAAAGTCTAACATGCCAATAAACTTATCCACGGGGCTTAACTGCACCATCACTGTTTAGTCTCTTCCCACTAGTTTACCTCAGTGGTCAGCTCAATTAGTTTCAAGTGATTTTGCTTTAAAAACAAAGGATTTTTATTACTTTTTTTTTTTAGAAACTCACTGAGGTCAGATGGCAGAGCAAGCAACATTTAACCCTGGCTGCAGTGATAGAGAGCAACGTACACGATACATTGTGGCACACGCAGGGCAGCATGTGTGATGAGTTACTCTGGGTGCCTCCCCTTTTATCCCAATCTGAGGCACTTTGGGGAGGCCTGACTGTCAGAGCTTGGGGTGCTCAGCACTTCCTAGGTGATCCACCGGGAACAGCCCTGCTTCAGGTCCTTGTGGTTGCTCTGCTTCCCCTGCTCCAGAGCAGTACGTGGGAAACGGTGGCAACATGAAGAAGCTGCCATGAGATTCATTAGGGCGTGAGAAGGGCCAGGGCAAAAACAGCAGGAAGGGGAGGCTGCTGCTGTTCAGCTCTAGAAACTACAGCATTTTGTTTATTCCCCCCCCCCCCCCACCGTGATTCGTGGGGTGGGATCCAGGAGCACCCTTCTTCCAAGGCAAATTTGCAAGTTATACTGCACTGCTTGCACAATTCTGTTCTGGGATACGGGAACAAGGAACTTTAATGCCATACCAATGGCTGACTCACCCCTCATGCTGTGCACACCTGTTGATGGGACACTGAAAATCTTTGTAAATGCTCATGGGATGAGCCTGCCAGCAGATCCCTCGAAGACATATGAGGGCATTTGCCCCACCCTCACTTTAGTATCTAGGCAACTAAAGCTAATCTATGCTGTATCAGGCTATGTCTATACAGCCCCTGGCTGTGAGCCTCCAAGCCTGGGTCAACAGATTCAGGCTCTCACTACTGCACTAAAAATAATGCTGTTGACTTCAGAGCCCAAGCCATGATGTCTACACAGCTATTTTTAGTGCTACAGCGTGTGAACCAGTCAACTCAGGAGCTCGCTGCTGCGGGCTGTGTCGACATACCCTCAGTGGCTTGAAATTCACAGGAACCACTTCAACCTATCAGCAGCCACCATTACTTTCTTTCCAAGGGTAGGAAAACACACCACTTCAGGCAGCTAACCCTCTATTACACCTGCACTGATGAAAACTCTTATGGACCTAGGTTGCACAGCGTTTAACTCCCTCCCGTGGGAAAGGAAGAGATCTGTTTTACCATTACTCGCATCCCCTGTAACCATGTGCTACAAAATTACTCTGAAACAGTATTTATATTTGCAATGGCATACGCCAGTTTAAAAATAAAAACCTTATAACCTATTCATTTACCGCGATTTAAAGTCAGGTTGTTTGTCCCCTTTTTGATTAGCATGGCAGTACAACTTAGAAGTCTCTGAACTACAATAGACAGTAACATCATAGAGTTTAAATACAAAATCAAATACTTTAATGAAATTAGGGAGCACAGGAACAGCTCAGATATACCACTAAAACGGATACCCCTGAGCTGTGTACTTGGGCTGTTTTTTTACACCTTCTGTTTTTAAACAAGCAAGCAGACTGACAAACTACCAATTCTTCAGAGTGTCAAAGATCCTGAGTATAGAGTTATTCAAAACACATAAAAATGTATATATATGAAACTTCTCTATGAGCTGGTGGCCTGCACACAGCATTGCACGGATAAAAATATACTACTTTCAATACACAGAGCTAAATACTTTCACATTTATCAGAATTCTCTAAACAAATCTTAAATTGATAGAATTCAAGTTTTGACTTTTCAGTATATAGCTTTCACTTGTATTAAACAAATGCTTATTTACACGGTGGAGAAAGTATAAGGGCTAATAAGGCCATATTCCCATATTGTATTGTTAAACACTGCAAAATATATACACAAGTGTAACCTAATATAGGCATCAGTTCTAGAAATATCACCTTACATTTGTACAACATAATTGAGTCAGTATGAAACGACAGCTTTGTTAGCACCAAGCCACTAATGGTGTTCATGAAACATTTGAGCTTTCTTCTAGTTCCACCAGGAAGGGCTGGTTCAGCAGAATTCTCTAATTGCTGAGCAAGGAAATTGGTGCTCTCAGTACTCCAAGTCCAGAAATATACTAACACCATTGCACTACAGTGTGCAAATATACCTATTCCCAAAGAGCAGGCATAGGAGCAGCCACTACAGAGAGGCTCTCCAGTGTTTCCTAAGAGACACTCCAGCAGCAGAACCACCAAGCCATCTACCAGATCAAGTCTTCCACATCATCTTGTCTGTTCAGTGTCTTTGTATTTGGATCATGCTAACAAGCACAAGGTTAGAAAAGATTACTGATGCTAAGTGGTTTAGACTCAGGCTAACCCCATGCTACAAGGGCAAAATGGGGGAAGCCGGGCTCCACTCTGAATCCCCAAGGACAGAGGAGAAGCCCTTGTAGCGCTCATCTCCTGTGCCTGCTGTGGCCAGGGTGGTCTCGGTCGTAACGATGACCTGCACGCTCATAGGAGCGGGAACGCTCGTGTCTCTCTCTGTAGTAGTGACTTTTTTTCTTGTACTTCCCAGAATGATCAGAACGCTCCCGCGAGTGGCTTCGGGAACGTGATGAGCTCCTGCTGCGGGACTTCCTCGGCTTGTGTGTCGAATATTTGTAGTCCTTTGACTTTTTGTAACTCCTCATTTTAGAGCCTTTGTAACTAGCACTATGGTTGAACTGTCTTGGGGGAGAATCACTGCGACTCCTGGAGCGGCTGTGGGATTTGGAACCACTCGATGTCGAGTAGCTTTCACTTTTTCTAAGACAGGGAAGCAGGAGGAGACGAGAACAAACAGTGAGTGCTTTAAAAATCAATGCCCGATTACTTTACAGCATTAAAAGCAAGACAGATTATAGTAATCTTAGGTGCTACTTGGAACACAAGGAAAAAGGTTTCAGAAGAAAATGATTTGACACTGTCCTTTAAAATGCTACCCTTACTTACTTGTCAGCTACAACTGAGGTTGAAAACTGCTCTCAAAACAGATCTTACAAGCAAAAGCCGCTTCTCCAAACAGAGAGCTACTAATTTGATTAGTTGAACCAGCAAACCTTATTCACCTGCCTTCAAACAGAATACTTCCCCAGCTCACACCCCATAACGAATTAAAACACAGTGCAAGTAATTTCCTGTAGGACTAAAATAATAGGTAACATTTGTAATCATTATATCTGTTGTTGGATGGGTAAAAAACTGAGATCCTTTGGAATACTGAACAGTATCTTTCACAACACACTTTATTAACAATCCAAAACCTTTTGCTGTAATTATGAAGCTGATTTCTTTCTGTAAGAATTTTAGAAGATGTATGGATTTGGGGGGGGTTCCATGATTAGCTCTCATGGATAGCTATATACTTGTAAATTGAGCCAATTTACCACAGATTTTTCTTCTAATTTCCTAGCCTGAGCATCACCATCAGTAAGAGGCTTTGCAGGCCAAATTTGGACCTCAGTTCTGCTAGTGCAACCCCAGTGTTTGGTACAGGTGGCACAAGGCATAATGGAGGGAGACTCCATTTCCCTATCCCCCAAACTTTGTTGTGTCTATGACGAGGATAGTAAGAAGCAGTATAAACTTATTGTTGTCATTTAAGTTAGCAGAAAGGACTATGGGCACAAGAAGCGGATTTGCTGAGTAAGACGCTGCCATTCATATGCAGTTATTCCTCGAACCCTAAACTTCACTTTAACTTACACTGGCCACCATGTTGCACCTCCATACACTAGTCTCACTTCCAGAGCTCAAACAGGGTTTAAAGTTTTATACAAATCGCTGTAGTTGTTGCTTCAACAGAGTCCACTGACTACCAAAGCACCATTCTCTGGGATGGTAGTTTGCCATTAGCATAGCAGGTTACAAATGGGACTCGGAACTTCCACCCATTTCAGTACATACCTGCGCTTAGGAGATGCTGATCGAGATGGTGATCTTGAATAACTCTGCTCTCGACTTCTGCTTCCACTCCTGCTCTCCCTTCCTTTCTGAACACTATGAAGGACAGAATCCAAGTAAGATTTAGATTTAAGTGCTAGGAGAAAAAGAGGTAAAAATCTATAGAACGTGGAATCTTACCCATTCACTGGGCTGTTGGAATTCATTCTTTTTGTTCCGTCCATTTTTCGTTTAGCATTCTTCATCGCCTGCACAGCAAGTGGGGAAGGTTTATTTCCTTTACCTTCTTTTGGGGACTCTAAAAGAAAAATGTAAAAGTTTACACTTCATCCCCCCCCCACATGCATATCAAAGAGATGTCAATCTTTAGCAGGCAACCCAATTGTAAAGAGTGGCAAGCAGTGGTTGAATGGGTCACCTGCCCTGACTAATGAGGGTAAGAGTCGACTAAATTACCACATCCCTCTAGATACCCTTTGCAGTACATACAGATAAAGGGTGAAACTTGAACACCTTTAGGTAAGTCCTTTAGGTAAGTCACGAGTTATTCAAATCTAAAGTAAATTTCTGAGGCTGTAAACTTAGTACATAACAAATAGTTTCGTGTCATGTCCCAATGCTGCCTTTCTTCTAGCACACATACGAACATGAGGCTAAGAAAAAGAATGGAGAAAAAATTTCATGAGTAGTTTGACTCCTCCTTTCTACAGAGTGATTACGCTGCAAAACAGCAGCATTTGCATCATCATTTGGAATACAGCTTAACATAGGAATCCCTGCAATCTAAAATAGCCTGAGACAGGATTCTTACTCAAGTTAAGTCACTGTAATACCCCCAAAATATGGGCAAAAAGCAATGCAGTCCAAATATGCAAACTAAGTACATTGATACCAACCATTTTTAGGAACAGGGGAAAAGCCTGACGTGTTATCCAAATTGGGAGTCCTGTCAGGTAGCAGACCTTTAGCTAGTGCTTTTGCCTCTTCAATGGCTAGTTTTTTCTTTTCTACTTTGCTTTCCAGATAAGACAAGTCAACCTGCAAATGCACATAAAAAAATTAGTTCTCTGTACTGTTTCAATTGACCATCCATGCTTAGAAGGGATATGACTCACAGGGTCTGGATCCTGCTCCCAGAGAAGTGGGAGCTTTGCAACTAGCTTCAATGGGAGTAAGATGTTTTGCCCTATCTTCTAAGAAATACCGAATACACATTGTATAAAACAATAGCGAACCTTTTTCCGAGTATATAGCTGCAGGATTTTTATACAAATCCCTTGAATTTCCTCTTCTGTTGCTCCAAACAGTAGAAACCAGTGAGGACGATTAGGAAGTGGGATCTACAATTGAGAAATTCATACATTCAATTTTCTACTTCTACATGAAAACCTTAATGGAAACGGAAACGACAAAATATAAATAGATGTTTCACCTCCAGTGTTCTAGCTGCAAGGTAGATACAGGCACAGGCAATACTTTCTGGCTGGAATCTTACGAAGACATCTGTTCGTAGACTGTCATTCATGTAATTCCTGAAAGACACAATAAGGGGACAATTGCAACCCCCTGCACCAGGCCTCTCTGTTCTATTCTCTTCCATTCTACAGTAACTACTTCTCTCTGCATTCTATCACTAAGCTCAAATGCTAGACTCCTGTAAATCTGAAGAGAAGTTAGAAAAAATTTCTTCAAGAGGATGGATATGTGGTTGGGAATAAGTTTCTGACTGGCTGTCAGACAAATCAGTTATGAAAGAGAACCAATTTTAACTTTACTTTTCCCTCTAGATCTACTGGCCTGCTCTCATGCAAAAACAAAATGTTTTTGTAGAGACAACATATAATCTGTAAAGAACTCAGTAACAGAAATCTAGGCTCAATCCCAGAGTGCAGAGAAGCATGCAAACTCAAAGCTAGTGTTCAGAGTTGCCGATCCTGCTGGAGTTCTCCGGAGAAATGCAATCCACTTCAGCATGTACCCATTTCCACTGGAAAGTTTTTGGAACCTGTCCATTTTCCATTAGTGAGACAGCATCCAAGACAGAATCCATTTGTGATGCAAAAGCTAGTCGTGGAAGAAATCCAGATATTTGGGAACATCAGTGCAGAGGATGGTTCAGTATTCAAACAGATCTCCTCTTCTCTGGCATATGACAGTATCGTTTCCAAATGTCCCATTTCAACAAGGTTTCTTAAAATGAATATTCACAGAATGAGACAACTGTAAAATATTGCACATATTCCACAACAGTCAGTACATATTTTAAAAGATTTTGATTTTAAATCCTCAAGGAAGTTTGTATTTTCAAAATACTTGCATCTGAATTTATCAAAAAATAAAATGCTTAAAGGTATAACTTTTAAAGTAATATTTCTTTCAAGCAGCATGTCAGGTGGGCAGGAGAGAAAACACCACCCAAAACAAAGACCACCATATAGTTATACAAGCTATCTAAGAAGAGAGTTTGAAATTGATCATGCGGGTAATGCAGTACACAAGGATTCACTAACTCAAGGAGGCCCAAACCAGAGCCCACAGCCCGTTTAAAACCAGTTTCAGAAAGAGGAGGTGCTTATGAATCACATTCCCATCTATGTGCTTTAGTCCTTTGCTATACATTTCAGTTCTAACACGTGGGGAGCGACTGACCACTGGGAAAAAAGTGGCAAGTTAAAGGCTTAGTCTTGACTGTCCTTCACCTTGCCCATGAGGAAAGCTTAAACTAAGTCATGATGTTCTATCACCTGTTTTTGCTATGGAGAAGACACTTTGAAGGATATCAGAGAAAGCCTTTGTGAAATTAAGTGCAGCGAGAAGTAATATTCATACCTTGTGAAGGATGAATGGGCTTCCTTTTCCAAACCTCTAAACAAAAACTAACTGGCTAACTGTGCAGCTGGCCTTTGGGTTCAGAGTTTAGGGGGCATGTAGAATTAAACATCTGTCACATTACTTCAGCTTTAAGTTGTTCTCTAAAACCACTGCACTTCAAACATCAGTTATACTGGATACCCATGACCTTCCAGGTACTGGAAGCAATGAATGGTTAGGGTATTGCTCTAATAGTTATTTCTCTGCATCCCAAACAAAAAAGGGAAATTGGTGCCTAATAGTCTTACTTCACATGTGAATTCTGAATTCAATGGTACTATGTAATCTGGAAGTAGGGAAAATGTCCAGTGTCATTGCTGTACTTAATTCCAAACGGCAGACCTTCTACTGAAGTATCTTCAGTGTTCGATTAAATAACATCCACAGATATGATAAAAACTGAAGTCTACCAGTTAGATAATTTACCCATAAGACTTAAATCCCACCTTAAAATATATATATATATATATATTTTGGCTTTTTAAAAACGTACAGCATCTTTAACATAGTTAAAACATTAACAATAACAGTTTTCAAAACGTAAACAATCAAGTTCTAAAATATACAATAGAGTCAACGGCACAACAACGAAAATCAAAAGTATAAGCACAAGAAGCAGTTGGCCAGTTACTATACTATCGTATTTATACCACCTGTCTAGAGTCAGCCTTCTCTTTGTAGAGCCTGCTTTGGTTTGACTGAAGACGGCAGTTATCCCTGCACCATAGCGCTTGGGCAGCAGAGGAGAAGTCTTAGTCACTTACCCTCAGAGGCTACCCTTTGATTAAAAGAGTACAGAAAAGAAAAGTCAAAATAGGTTCTCCACCAAACAGATCACAGTACCAGAGAGTTCAGTCAGCAGAAATATGACCTTTAGATTCATTATTCCAATTTTTAAATTATGTCATTGTTTCATGAGTTACAAGTTTGTTATAATCAAGATCTGGAATTTTAACTTCGATACCCATCCCCAAATGAGTCTCTTCACTACAGTGAAGCAACAAGACAGGCAGAAGATGTTTCATGGCAAATGCAAAAACACTGAGTTATCCAGTCTTAGTAGCTGACATCTTGGATTATCCATGTGCATAAAAAGGATTTATGTCGAGGGTTCCTGATGCCCTTGTTGCAACCAGCAGCTCAAGTGTTGGGAAAGTCTGTCTCCCAGCATCAGCGACGGACAAGAACTGCACATATGATTTACCCAAAGAAACAACCACTTAACATTTTCACTTTAGAGGGAGGGCAAAGGGTAGGAGAAAAGGGAAGAAAGAGCAAGGGTTGAGGGGTTTAAAAGCTATCTTACCATTTAAGACAGTGCCTGAAACTTAGAGGCCGATCAACATTTGGGTAGTAGGTTGGGGCACTCCAGGAAACACTGGAACTGTCTATTCCATGAACATAGTTGTGGGCTACACCAATGTTGCCCAGAGTGCCTCAAATGACATATTTCTGCCACTGCCCTGCTGGTCTCATATAACAAGCAAGATCAACTTACCATGAAGTCTGGACCAGGTGTTGGTTACGTTCACATTCTAATACCTGAAGGTACATAACGATTATCTGGAAGATATGGGTTATTGAGTTATTACCAAGAATCTCTAGAGCCAAATATTTAATTCAGAGGGGATGTCCATGTGGCATCTGATATTCTGTTCTAGATTTTAACATTCCCAAATATCCACAGAAAGAGTGCTTTTAAGATGCCAAGTGTATACCAGGGTAGTTTCTGCCTTCAATTACAAAGGGGGAAAGAACAGGTTCCAAAAATTTATGTGCACAGCCAAATCTGACCTCCCTCATACTCCTCTTTCTGAGCTCAGTCATCCTATTCATCTAAAAGTCTTGCCTTCCACTCAGTTTTCAAAATAGATATGCTTTTCCTATAGAACTCAACATTCCTCTTCTAGCTGCCACAGGGGAGGAAACACTGCCAACTGGAAAAAGTGGCACCAATCCACCACAAAACATCTCCATTGGAGGGACTAAACCTAGGCAACATTTCTTCCCTCTTTCGCTTTTGCAAAGTTTAAAAGGTTCACAGCAACATACAAAACAAAGTTTTTGTGAACCACAAAAAAAAAAAAAAAAAAGAGGGTGGATAAAACAAAATGATTACATGAAATTCACAAGCATTAGTGGGTGAAGGAGTATGCTCATTCCTGTGATCAGTACCCCAGTAAATAAGGAGGCTCAGAAAGAATTGCAGTGGGCAGAGAAAATCTGAACAGAGCAAGGTACCTACATATTTTTAATCAGAGGACACTTGATCTCAAATTTAAAGAGCATTTACACTACAGCGAGCTGAAGAGGTCTGAAGTAGTAGCCCATTGCTGCAAGACAGAGAGCAGATACCTGCAGTGCAAGGAAAAGGAGAGCCCTTACACTACTTTAACCTTCTATTAGATTCAAACAGCAGTGCTGATTAGCTCATATGGGGAGCAGAGTCCAGCACACTTTGAGGAAGACCATTCCTGGGACTGAATTTCACACATCTCATCAGTAATGACGAATATTATAATCAGAGCTAGATTCTACAAAAGGGATATTTGAGAGCCTTAGTCAAAGAGGAGTTATTCATAATGCTTCAGAATTTAACACCAAAATTACCTGCTCATTCAACAATAAAAGTTTTCATGCTATGACAAAGTGAAGTATCCAAGTATAGTTAAGTCTAACCAGTTCTTAACATCTGCATCCACCTTCAGTCTTCACTGACCAATGAGATACAAGACCAACTATTAAGACTCTCTTGAATGAGAAACAAGATAGCAAGATCACTGTAAACTAGCTTCACTGGGTTCAGTATTGTGGAACAAGAAGCTTTTATCCAGTTTTACCCAGAACAGGCAGAGTGTAAGAAACACACACCCACTGTTTTACAGGTTAGCTGAACATCGTACAAACCTTATGAGGGTGCTTTACATGAACACAGAACCCCAGCTCCTTTAAAACTCTTCTCTCTGCCTTTATGATTTGATTCTTCAGATTAACATAATCTTGATCCAGTAGTAGAGGTACAGGTTTTCTGTAAGACATTATTTCAGATTCCATCAAGTAAGAGTGAAATGCCAATATTAAAAGACACCCAACCATCCTACTTGGACACATATGCAGGTTACTATATTTTGATGCAAACTAGTTAGTATTTACAACAGTACAAGCATTCTTCTACTTAAGAAAATAACCAGATTAATGTTTTGGTTTTCATTCCCCAAACAAGGTTTTACCCTACGTTCCTTGAGTCATGATGCAGCTGAACTCCCCCATAGGCAAAGCAACAACTATGGCTAGCTAGGGTACTAAACTCAGGCTCTCACGTTCAGTAGTCCCCACATTTAAACAACTGACCGTGAAGAAAGCGAACACTTTTCAAATTCTAAACTTACTTTTTCTCTCTTAGATGCCGAAGGCGATGGAATACGTTAATTACATCTCTTATGCGCCTCGGTGCTTCTTCAATTTTGGACGCCAGATGAACACAGGCCATTGACACATGCTGAAATATAAGTATTGCAACATACTGATGTTTTGCTCAAATCTGGAACTGATCGCCTCCAAGAGCTTTAGGAGGGATAATAAGAGAAAGTGGTGGTAAAAACAAGAAATATTCAAAATTTTAAGATAAGTATTTGTTATAATGTAGATGTGTAAAACTGTGTTTAACTAAACAACATATCTATAGCTCAAAAGTTTCCTGTACACATAGTTCAACAGGGCATAATACATGCTCTCAAACACGAGAGAAATCAAATGCATAGTGCATTTTCTAAAAGAATGCTTACCTCCATGGAATGCTTCACAAAAGATTTTGTATAAAAGAAACGTTGAAACAGCACCTGCCCTGTAGCCATTGCCACCTAGAGAAAAAAGAAAAAATGGTAATCCAATATTAGCATCTTCATACAGGATTCTAGAGCAAGATGAATTACTACAACAAATCTGAGTCCCATAAAACCCATCAGAAATGCCTGACTCAGCAACAATCAGCTTAAAAAAAAGCTACACCACCATAAAGGATTGGTTTTCAACACCTAGAACTGTAATGTGCAATCTTAAAACAGATGAGATACTAGAAAAGTACCAAACAAAATATTTTATGGGGACACTCAAAAGTAATTATGAGGGTGGACACTACAGTCCAAACGGCCCCCAGTGCTGTGCCATCTATGCAAATACTCCTACGTGTTTATTTTTGGTTCTATGTTCGCTGAGCAATATTAAAAGGCAACCACCAACTCAAAGTGGAATCATTTTAACCATGAGTCAGCACTAAATGTCAAGTAAATCTGCCCCCAAGCTCCCCAGCCAGTCTTTGTGGTTTTACAGTCACATATCCATATTTAAAAAAACTCCCTTGTGCCATACTAAACACACACAGATGCAAGAAAAGATGGCTAGAGAAATTAAAACAGCTAAAATAAAGATTACTGGTAGCAGCACTAGGCAAAAAACAATTTTATTTATTTTTTTAACTGAAGGTCTCATTAACCTTGTTTCAATCATAGTGGCATTTTTGAACCCCTCCAAGCATCATGGTAACATCTGACTGTCCCATTTTCTTTACTGGCAGCGCCAGGAAAGTCGACGGGCGACATGTCACACGAGAAGGAATGTAAGAAACCCCATCTGAAGGGCATTGCGAAATCGTGCGCGTTACCAGCCGCAGCAAAGCAAAAGCCTGCGCGGCGGCGGGGGATGGGATCCCCCCCCTTAGAAACGAGCGAGGCTCGGCCGAGCTACCAGGAAGGACCCTGGAGGGCTGAGCCAACCGCGGCCCTGGGCTCACAGGAAGAGATGGTTACATCAGCCGCTTCCGGTCCCAGCAGAGCCGGCCGGGACAAGGGGCGGGACGCTGCCCGTAAAGGGCACCACAGGGCCAGTTTCACACGCCCGGTTCCTTGGGAAACAAAAGGCCGGGGGCGCCTCCTGATCCCGAGTCCCCCCTCCCCATTGCAAACGCGGGTGCGGGGCCCGGGGAGCTGTCCGCCCCCCCCCCCGATTGCTGCCGGGGGCGGGTTTTACCTGGTTTCTGGGAGTACGGGGGGGGGGGGGGGGGCGGGTGTCGCAGCGGCCCCTGGGCACCAGCAGAGACGGCGGGGCCCTGCCCAGACGGGCGGGGAGAACAAAGCTTCCCCCCTCCCCTCCCAGCGCGACACTCCCAGGCAACTAAGGCCCGGCGGCCGTGGGCCCCGAGCCGGCCCCGCCCGGGCCTGCCTCCCCGGCCCCGTTCGCCCCCTGAGACCGGAAGCTGCCCCTCCCCCCCCCCGCCGCGGGCCTGGCCCCCCCCGCCCCGCTCACCTGCGGGAGCCGCAGCAGGATGCCGGCCGCCTGGATGAGCTCGCAGCCGGTGACGCGCAGCTGGGTCTCGGTGTCGGGGTCCAGGCCGCTGCCCATGGAGGGGGTGAAGCGCAGCGCGTCGTCGGGCAGCAGGCAGTTCTCCAGCGTGATCAGCACCCCCGAGTACAGGCGGTCCCCGATCAGCACCGCGCCGGGGCCCGGGGCGCCGCCCCCCGCCGGGGCCGGCCCCGCCGCCGGCAGCCCGCCCGGGCCCCCCGCTACCACGGCCGCCGCGCTGCCCGTCCCCGCCGCCATCTTGGGCCGCCGCCTCACCGCTCTCTCGCCTTCCCCTTCCCCAGCGCCGGGCGGTGTCCCGCCCGTTCCCCCGACGCCCGCCTCCCATTGGCGGGTGGCAGCGAGGCGCCGCTCTCGGATTGGCCGGCCTGCCCCCGGCGTGACGCGGCTCCTGCGGCCTCATGCAAGCGGCGTGACGCAGCGGTTGGGAATTCGAAACAGGGTGGAGTGGGCGGACCGCCCGGCGTGCATCGCGCGCCTCCCGCGCCCCCTCCCCCACCCAGACAAAGCCTAGGTCGCCACCACCGGCTAGGCCCGAGCCAGCCCTTCCTCCCAGCACACGGCAGGGGGAGCCGCCCCCCGCTGGGGGGATTTGAAAAACGTATTCCAACAGATGCTGGGGGAATCGAGAGGGCCTGGGAGAGAAATCTGGAGCCCCCCTTCTTCATGTTCACTGGGGTCCCCCCTTCCACTTACAGACAGTTGGGGGCCTGGGTACAATTGCCCTCCCACCCCACATACTTATCTGCTTTCTGACAGGAGCCCTCAGGGCCACTCCACTCGCCTGTTCAAGCTTTTCTCTGTCATGCAGGAGGGCAAGAGTTTTAAAAGTTTGTTTCCTAAATAACCCCTTGACTCCAGCAGCTGGGGCTTTAAGTAAAACAAGTCTCCCAAGGCTTACCCCCCAAATCTTAAATTGGCAACACTGACCAGCCTTCCCACAACCGTAGTTTTATCTTGCACGACTATGCCTCATAAGAGCTCAAGCAGGAACTCTCTTCCACAGCAGCAGCACCAGCATCTGCCTTGAACAGACTCCAGCACACAGATTTCACTGGAAGATATATCTGAGTGTAAGCTTCCATTTGCTTCAGCTTTAGCTAGGTCATTTATAGTAGGGTGGTGCTCCCCTGAAGACCAGTGCCTTGGAGGGTTCAGGGTTTTAAAGCCTTTACACAGCCAGAGGTCCCAATCGCACTACCGCTTTTAACTGCAAGGCCTGCTCTACACTAGAAAATTATATCAAGCTAGGTATATCACTCAGGGCTGTGAAAAAATTCACGCCTTGAGCAATTTACTTAGGTCCACCTAACCTCAAGTGTAGATTACAGCAGGGTTGATGGAAGAATTCCTCCATCCACCTAGTTACCACTCCTGAAGAGTGGAATAACTACATAGATGGGGAAAAAACCCTCCCATCAATGTAGGAAGGGTCTATGCTACAGTAGCACAGTTGTAGCGTAGATATGGGCTTAATCTCAGGTTCCCCTGACTCCGATACAAGTGTCATATAGACTGAACCAGTGAGAGATTAGCAACTCTGTGGATAGGTTTTAGGCAACACATCACATGTAAGCTTTCCTTACTAGACTGGCCTGTTTAATTTTTAAACTAATTTGAAAGACTGACCGCTACACTTGAATATACTTTAGCTGTGCTGCACTCTTTTACATACTCTAGTTTAAAGAAAAGCTAGATACTCCACATTTTGTGGCATGAAGCTAGATGGCACAATACTTGAGAAGGCATGGTTTATACTCGTAACAACTTCTGAATTTCTGGTGATTTCGCTAGCTTTTCTTTTTCTTTTTTTAAAGATGCCTTCACATGCTTATCTCATGGACTGACTACTTATTTTAGTAGAACTCTACTAGCTGCAGCACACGCCTTACTAAGCCTTTAAGATTTTCCTTTTTTCTGCTTTTTAGCAGGTACTTCCAAAGTCATCTTATGCGTCATATATTTAAGCCATAGCTTTGCAATATAACCTCATTAACACTGAGTGCCACATAGATGCATGTAGAAAAACATCAATGTGGGATAGTTGTCAACATTTCAGGAAGCATTTAAAAATGTATGTTATTGTACTGTGACACCAGAAGTGACTATTCAGATATTTTCATAATACATAAAAAACCCTTTATTAGATTGTTACAGAACAAAAATGTTTACACAACATTTTGACGTAGAGTGACTTCTGCACAGTAGGGTTTATCCCTGTTAAGCTTAGATTGCAATTTTAACCAAAACCACTAAGGAAAAAGAACCGTCCTCATAAGTTTACAAGCTAGTTGTCTAAGACTTCCTTCTTTCTTGCTAGATTGATTTTAGAGGATTTTGTTTCATAGATATGACCTTTTTTGTTCTCTGGGGTGCAAACTTACTTTGAAATACAAGTCTCTGCTTAGAATAGGCAGCTATAATTGCAGATTATGCCTGTCACTTCAATAATGGTGTACAATTCGTGAAAATATTCCTTCTGGTTCTTTTCCATCTCCAAGGGCATCAAGGAAGCCTTCTTGTCTCCTCCTTTGGGCTAAGGCAGCTAGGGACTTGAATGTCTTTGGCTCATAAATAGCCAGATCAGCAAGCATTTTCCTGTTCAGCTCCACCTGGCACTAAATGCAAGAAGGATGGTCAATGAAGAGCATAGTAATTGTCCTTTTACAAATGTTCATTGTTAAATTCTTAAGTGCATTATTATATACATGTTTCATTAAAATGCTACTATTTAATGGATATTTTAGGCAAACGAACATCTGATTTTACTACCTGCGAAAACCTCACAAGATACACATCTAATTTTTGTGAATATCCCAAGGGGAAAGTGTCATACAATTCAACAACAGCAATACGATACAAAACAGATAACCACGGGTTTTCTAAAACCCCTTTTGAACCAATTCCAGAAGCTACAGTGGGGAGTCTCTTCCTTTATGGAAGTCTACATAGTAAGTGCCTGATCTTGGATGCTCTAGTTTTCAAATTCCAGCAAACAAGGTAAATATGTTCCAAAGGGATGGGAATTCTTATTGAAATAATGTTTTGCACTTTTATAGTGACTTCCATCCAAGGTTCTCAGTGCTCCTTTGTAACGTAGTCTATCCATTTTAGAGGTGAGGAAATGGATACACAGAAATTGACTTGGCCAGAGTCACACAAGTTGTCCGTTTCAGAGGTGGCAACAGAACTTGGCTCTTAGTTCCTAGTCCTGTTCCTTAACCATCCCTACATAGTACTTCAGATTATGCAATAACATCCAGAAATATTCTCAGCCCATCCATTTATTTTCACCTTTAAATAAAAAGCCAAGTTTGAGTTTCAGGGCCCAATCCCATGAAGTGCTGCACATCAACAATTCCCATGGACTTCCACAGGAGTGGTGGATGCGGAACTCAGGATCCAGCCCTTAAAAGGGTCTCAAAATGGAAGGACCTCAGGATCGGTCCCTTTATAGACTACATAGAGCAATGAGTGGATGATCTAAAATGTCAAAAGATTATAGAAACCAGGTCTGCTTCTTTTGGAAAATGAAACTAAGGACCTCCCTGATGGACAATTCTAAGATGCAAGGGACACTGACTTTCTCTGAAATACCTGTTCCTTTGTCTGAGTTTGATGGAACTTCTATGCAGAGTACTTTATTCCATTAGTTACCAAGAGTTACAATAAAAACAATAGAAGCACTTTAACAGTTTGATAACTTTAGAATAAATCTGATTTAATTAGTTGATCAAATAAGCTACTGGTTTAATTTTCTATCCAGCTGTTCTACAGCCTTAATTGAGAGGGGGGGCGGGGGATGACTAACAGTGTTTAAAGCACACTGCCATCTTAAATTTTGCTCAGGTTAAAAGTTTGGAGAAACAAGCTAAACCTAAGACCAACAAATTTTTCCAATTCTAATGTGAAGCTTTGAAACAAATCCCCCTGTATGTTTTAAGAGCACTGAAGTGCTAAGAATGTAGCAGCGAAACTGACTGCATTTATTTTTGTTGTCCAAGCTGACTGAAATGCACCAGTTTAATTAGTGAAAAGTAATTTGGATTTTTAAACTCACTTCTAGTAATTCAATGTTTTATTTGTTTTGTATTTTTAAAATATCTTGATATCTAAAAAGGCAGCTATTACTCTGAGGACCTGACAGTAGCATAGGTAACAACATTTACAATAAACAATGTAAATTGACACTGTCCCTTTAAAGAATAAATGAAAACAAGTTCTTCTGATCACATAAATCTATAGTGAAGAGGTAGGAATGTGTTATGAGTCTTATGTTGAGCTCTTATGCTGCCAAGATAAAAGAAGGTCACTTGTAGCACAAATAGATACAAGTATAAAACAGGACTACATTATTGCAGTAAGCAAGAAAAAGCACAGACAAGAAATTTCATATTTATCCCTCATCAGCAGAACTGGAAGGTTTTCTGGGTGTTTTATGGAATGACTGATTGAAAGACCAATGAGAATTTTGGACAACCTGTCACCATTTCAGTGCAATTCTTCTTCAAGCAACACACTTACCTTAAGCAGATTGCCTATGAAAGCTGGATATTTCAAACCATGTTCAAGAGAAGCTGCTTCAATCCTCGTAATCCAGAGCTTAAAAAACACAACGATTTAAATATAAAAATACAAATATTCTAGTTGATGCTTTCTTTTGGTAAAGAATTAGACATATGGATGTGCTCAGATTCGATAAATACAATGTGTCCTGACCAACATTTCTTCAATGCTAAAATTCTGATGCAACATGAGCTACTACAAAGCCAACAGGGGCTATTGCACTTGCCTTGAACTTGGAAAACTACTCTTTCAACAGCAGTTTGTAAAGCATTTTGGGATACCCCGAGTAGGAAAACAGCTATATAAAAATGACTCTAGTCTCTTCCAGTTTCACTGTTTACATCTATCATTTTGGTTTGTTTTTTACCGCTCTCATGAATTCCTTCTTTTCTCTTCTGGCCTTTGTAGACTTCACAAAAGCTCTCCGAACACTTCGTACAGCCAATCTATAGCAGCGGTTCTTCCTTCCACGAAAATGCTAAGGCAAAAACAAGATGTTCCAGTTCAGTTATTAACTTTATAAGGCTGTAAAGCCTTTCAATAATATGAATATAGAAGATATCACTTTGCATTTTTAAAGAGCCTTTCATTAAGAGGATCTCAAAGCACTTTACAAACATTAGTTAAGCCTCAGCCAATTTTCTCATTTTACAAATGGGGAAATAGTAACTGAAAGATTAAGTAACCTGAGAAAGACTACAGTTTCTCACTGGCTGGACAGAGCACAGAATCAGTTTTAGTTTTCAATCCCAGATTCTAACAGTGGGCCAAACTCACACTAACTTTCTAACTCTTAAAAAACAGAAGGGGCTGCCTGTATGCAAAAAGCGGGAAATCAATTGGGAATCCCTATCCTTAGTAACGTCTCATAGCTTGAGCCACTTCGTGTACCACTGATGATCATATAGTATCTGTGGAAACCACCACAGTTGCACATATGGAAAATTAACACTGGGCAAGTGCACCATGCAATTAGTCTGCCCTCCAACAAGTATCCCCACAGGGTAGTCATGATATATGGCTAGACTGGGACCCGAAAGTGTAGGATATGCCCATTTAATTGTAGGCAATGCCCTGCTCAATGCTATAGCAGCTGATTATATCACCAAAGCTGCTGACAATATGCCCTTACAGAAAATTCCTTTTAAACTATTGCATATAGGATTAAAGAGAGACTGTCCACTTAAGTTGTATTGTAAAGAAGTATCTTTACCTGTTCTAAGAACACCTGAAGATCTACCAATATACATTTACTTGTCACTGTTAATGCTCTTTACTTTTTGCATTTTGATCAGTTCAAATTAAGTCAATTCAGCCAGTTTCATTGTTTATACTCAAGTGTCATTTTCAGATTGCTCCTGCTGCAGTGTCTGGATTTCAAACACTGAGGGAATGTTTGGTTAAGGCTTTATCAAAACTTGTTTCTACAGTATTTATATTTCTGGGGACCAAATTTAAGTTCACACTATCCCTTTAACCTTATATGTGCAAGCAAGGCTCAGGTAACCATCTAATCCCATTTATACGGCAACCATGGACAGCCAATAAGTCAGCTATTTTCCTTTACGCCAGAACATCATGCCTCTCTTTTGTATAAAAAAACCAAAGGGTGTGAACTTCTGGCTCTATTATGGAGAAGAGCACAGCCTCTGGGGAGACCAGAGTGAAAGCTTTATCTGTGCTCTCTGCCATTCCCCCCATCATGCACTGGGCAACTCAAGAGAGGAACAGGAGTGTCACCTTCAGGCCCAGAAGAAGGACAAGACTGTAAGTGGATGGGGTGTGGGAGGAAGCAACTAACAAAAAGAAAGGGACAAACACCCCCCTTCTGCTCCTTGGGGGGGGGGGCACGACACCCCCCCACACCTTCTGCTTCTTGGGGGACACGACACCCACCCCCACACACACACACACCCCTTCTGCTCCTTGGGGGACACGACACCCACCCCCCCACACACACACCCCCCTTCTGCTCCTTGGGGGACACGACACCCCCCCCCCACACACACACCCCTTCTGCTCCTTGGGGGACACGACACACACCCCCCACACACACACCCCTTCTGCTCCTTGGGGGACACGACACCCACCCCCCCCACCCCCACACACCCCTTCTGCTCCTTGGGGGACACGACCCCCCCACCCCCTGCGGGTTCGCGGCCGGGCTGGGAGCGGCGGGCTCTGGGTGCGAGGCGGGGACAGGGCAGGAGGAAGCGCCTGGCTCCCGGCAGATGCGCAAAAGGCGGCGAGGCCAGGCCAGGCAGGCGCCGAAGCCGCGAGCGGGGCCGGGGCGGAAAGAGGCCCGGGGCCGGGAACCGGGGCTGGACTCACTCACCCGCGCATGCTTGAGCACCGCCTGCACCCTCCAGAAGCGGTCGGTCAGGCGGCTCCGCAGCCAGCAGGGCGCGCTCAGGAAAACCATCGCCCCCGCGCCCGGCCGGCCAGCAGCGCCCCGGCCAGCGAGCGAGCGAGCGAGCGGCGGGGCCCGGGGCACGTGCGCGGGCCCGGGGGGGGCAGGGCCGCTGCGGGGGGGGGGGGGGGTGATTGACACGCGGCGCTGCTGGGCGAAGGGGGCGGGGCCAGCCCCAGCTATAGAGAGCGGGGGGGACGCCTCAGCAGCTCGGGCTGGGCTTCCCATGCCCTTGGTTTTTTGGGGGGGGGGCAGGAGCATAGAGGCCGCCCCTGGGGGTGCTGCAGCACCCCTGTCTTGAAGTGGTTTCTATCATACATACAGGCTTTACAGTTTGGTTCCTTCGCTCTCAGCTTCCCCCCCCCCGTACAAATTGTTCCAGCCCCCCACAGGCAGGAGGTCGCAGCTGCCCAGATAGTTTTTGGAGGGGAAGAGCAACAGTTGCAGAGATTGGGGGAGAAACGTCTATCTGGGCACATGAGACTCCCCCCACAGGAAAGCCAGTTATTTGCACTGTCTGAACAGCTGTGCAGATGGCCTGCGGGCTAGATAGAACTAGCAACCCCTGGGGCTGGAGGGCTGCCTGTTATGGGTACCCAGCCCATCTCACACTGAGGCTTTCAGCGTTTATAACTTTGCCAAACTTTAACTGGTGGAACTGACGCTTTCCCTGCCAGGTGTCTCCTCGAGATGAATTTAAAAAAAAAAAATTGAGCCGAAAGAGTTCAGCCGTTTGTGAGAAGGAGGAAAACACTTTCCCACAAACTTTTCTTTTGGACGCTCCAGTGTCCTCATGCTCTGGAGCCGGAACTTGAAATAAGGCCTTTGAGCCAATAATGAGCCATTTGCTGTTCCCCGAATCCGCTGTCCCAGCTGCAGCTGAAATCAATGGGAGCTGTGCTTTGAACACATAAAGTACTGCATAATGCTAAGTATTCTGGAATGTCAGGTCCCAGGTGTCTCAAATAGCCAGGCACCCAAAATTAGTAGATACTTTGGACCTTAATCTCTTTGTGCCTTAGTTCCCCCTCTGTAAAATGAAGATAACAGCACGCCCTCATCTCACAGGGGTGTTGTGGAAATAAATGTTTGTAAAGCACTCAGGTGCTACGGTGATGCTATTGTATTAATTTAGAGGGACTAAATGGACCCAAAGAGTTGAAGGTGTTAAGATGACCCAATCACTATCCGATGTTAAACAGTCTTAAACAAGGTTTCAGAGTAGCAGCCGTGTTAGTCTGTATTCACAAAAAGAAAAGGAGTACTTGTGGCACCTTAGAGACTAACCAATGCATCCGATGAAGTAAGCTGTAGCTCACGAAAGCTTATGCTCAAATAAATTGGTTAGTCTCTAAGGTGCCACAAGTCCTCCTTTTCTTTTTAGTCTTAAACAAGATTCAGGGGCGCTGGTACACAGATATCTTTTGCCCCTTTTCCCATCAACATTTGTTTTTATAAGTTATTGTGACACTTTCTGAACTTTCATTCACTTTTCACAGTTGAGCTCACAATTAGGGTAAAGTTGTATGACCCGTTATCACAACAGTACCATAGAAAAGCCCACGAGGAAATTAATAATTCTGTCTTCAGGGCAGGGTTTGAATAGTGTGCAGTAAAGGCCTGGAGTCACCCACTGAAAAATGTGAAGAAAACAAAATATTAAATAGCTGCTCACTAAGTGAGCACCATCCATTCTGTGCACTGAATGAGGCAGTGGTCTTGTGGAAAAAACAGTAAGTGGTAGTGTAATTGAACACCATAATGCATATGCATAAGGGGGCTGAATTAAGGTTACACCGGCAGCCTTAATTCTGGCATTTCCTAACTTTTGACTGTGCAACCTTAATATTATTCTTTTAACTTAGTATTTTTGGGTGATATATGTAGATATAGTTTAATATTATGTATATCTAACCTATATTGATATACAGTATACCATAGATATAAATTGCAGATAAGATGTTTGGTAGTATTAAAATAGGGGCCACATCAGATGAGACTTTTGCCCTGGTGTCAGCCAAAATTTCTCCACCTGTCTGCACATACATGCACAGTTGTGTAGCGTGTTGTGTGCCATTTCTGCAGTCATTACCCCAAGCGTGGTTGCATTTCAGAGGTGAAGTTATTCCAATTCTGTCATTTGTTCGGATTTCATGCGTAGTTGTGCCCCTAAGGGCTCTTTTATGCCAACTGGCAAAGGGCGCACTGTTATGTAACCATAAATCCCAGCAGATCTGACAAACTCACTACGCCCAACACGCTCTTGTCAGAATATTTAGCCAAACAGTTCTTGTGAGGTATCATGAAAAATGGTGACATGCTGGTCATGAATATCATTGTGTGATGTGGGTATGGGTTGCGTATAAACAGTTATGTACGTGTGCTGGAAATGTGTTCTTAAAAGATGTTGTGGAGGCAGTTGATAAACAAAGGAACGTGGGTTACGTCTCTGCATGGATCAGGCTAACAGGCAGATGAGAAAACCACATGGCCTGGTTACAAGAAAAGGACAATAAAAGTCCATGTACATCTAAGGTAAACAAAGTGATCAAGGCAAACGAGAAAGCGAATTGACCAGAGGAGGAAGAAGGGGCTTGGCGCCTGCAACCAGAGGAAACAAAGGCGCCGACTTTTCAAAGTGCTCCGCCCCACCCCCACTCCACCCCTTCCCCCAAAACCCCACCCTGCCTCTTCCCACTCTACCTCCACTCTTCCCGCCCAGTTCCGCCCCCTCCTCCAAGTGCGCCGCAACCTCGCTCCTTCCCCTTCCCCCCAGCTTCCTGAACGCCGTGAAACAGCTATTCGTGGAAGGCGGAGGCTCTGGTCCATGGGACCCGCCGGCGGGTGGGAGGCACTGGAGGGGGGCTGCTGGTGGGTGCTCAGCACCCAACATTTTTCCCCAGTGGGTACTCCAGCCCCGGAGCACCCACGGAGTCAGCACCTATGAGCAGGGGAGAAGAATTTTGCCTGGGTTTATTTTTCAAAGAATACATTTCAAAGGTTTTCTGACTGTAAAAGGGAGTCAAAGGGACTTCTCGGTTATCCATCACTTAAGGCACAAAAGGGGCCAGCACTCTTGGAATCTGTGAAAAATGGTTCCCCAACCAGGTGGGTTGAGGATGCTGAGAACTGACTGTAGGTGAGAAATTCCCTGAGACTGTTAAGTTTAAGACTCTAGAAAGCGTGTTTTCTTTTATTTGTAGCCACTTTCTGTTTCTATTATCTCTGCTCAGTATCACTTAAATCTCTGCTTTTTATTAATAAACTAATTTTAGTTTTACCATAAAGTCGTCTCAGTGCTGTTTTATTAAAGTGTGGCGTGCAGTCTCGGATGAGCCAACAGGCTGGGATGTATTCTGTTTCTTTCAAGACAGTGGACTTGGTATTTCTGTGGGCATCTGGTGATAGGAGGTGAATGCTGCAGAGGAACGGTCTTCCAGGGGGTTCGGGAACTGGGGTTGACTGAATGTTACTTGCAAGGCAAGGTGAAGACTGGCAGAGTCTCAAGGAGTTTGCTGGTGAGGCAGACAGACTGGTGTGGCTGGGAGCTAACATACAGTTTAAGCTCCAGCAAAACTCTTCCTTGCTGAGGCAGATGAGTAACACAGTGGCTTATGATTCTGGGCACAGCGAGACAGTGTCACAGTGGTGAATAAGGTACAAGCAAATGAATGAAAAATCAATCTGGGAGGCAGAAATTTTTCATAGCTGAAACCTTTCATGACTGTGCAGACTTCCTACCTGATCATTGGCCAGCAGGGGTTATCGCCAGTTTAGCGTCCCTCTCTCCCTGCAGAGGGGAAGATAATGAGGCAGTATTGGATTCTGTAAATCAGGCGTGTTGCATAGAAGGAAGGCAGGAATTCCTACTCCATGCTTGGGAAGCTACCTTGTTGCAACCCCCAGTCACCTACAGTGCTGACTGTAGTCGCCCAGACTGGGGGACGTGCCTCTGTTTGGTTTCTGGCAATGTAAGACCAAGCTCTCTTTGCTGAGATTATTACACTAGAAGAGCCTGTAGGAAGGACGTAGGTGACCTGACAGAATTTTGTTGTGATTGCTGCACCCTGCTAGTTTACACCTTCTGAAGGTGTTCACATGCTAGCAATCTCTCCTCATCTGAACTGTTGGTCCATGCTTTGTCATGTCTATTCTAGGCCCTACAAACTGCTTTGTGCATGGGACCCCTGCACCAGTGCAGAACCCCACTGACTTTTGGGGGGTCCTGTGTGGGTGCAGGGATCTGCCCGTGTGAATCCAGCTAAAGGGACAGAGCCTAAGACTATATACAATCTAATGCTAGGGAATATGTCTTAGTCTGTGCTTGGAAAGAGTTACGTAAATGAATAATAGTAAAAAATAACAAAGTGCTTTGAGACCATTGGTTAGAAGGAGCCATAGAAGTGCAAATTATTATTGTAACATGAGTTAATGTCCACAGAGGGGTTTATAGACTGAAAAGAGAGCTGTTCAAATACTGAATAATACGATTCATCAAGTAAAATATTGGCCGGATCATGTATTATTCATCAAATATTGCACTCAACCAGCCGTGAAGTTGAGTAATGCAAAACACGGAATCATGAATAGTGCCATTACTTGACAAATATTATCCATCCAGCTCTAACCAAGACCAAATTCTAATTTTCATTTAACTTCTGTTGACATAGTTTTATTACATGTCTTCAACCGTCCTTCAAAATGTACATGTTTGATTTTGGCTGCAGGCATGGAAGTGACTACTTGGGAGCATTTTGCAGGTTGGAGCTATTTTTCCACTTGGAAACAAATTATACCCTGCATGCATTTGGAATCCTGCCCTATATGGAGGCAGCAGGTGCTGTTATTGCCTAGATGACAGCTTTGCTGATTCAGTGCTTCCTATGCCACAAGAGCTGGTAATTTATCAGTTGATTCAGTGGTTCTTTATCAGCATACAGGTTTATTAAATGTCCACTGGCGGAATATAAGAAGACATCAGCATTGGAGTATTCTAATGTTCACAGGTGTATTCTAGAGATAGGATGATTGTAAATAGCACAGATCTGGCCATTTTGCCCTTCTTCTACATCCCAAGCCAGTGCCGCCCAGAGGATTCAGGGGGTCTGGGGCAAAGCAATTTTGGGGGCCCCTTCCATAAAAAAAAGTTAGTTTTGCCACCCCAAGTGGCGAAGAAAAAAAAAAAGAAAAACCCAAGTCATGCTGCCAAAGAAAGAAGAGGACAGGAGGACCCGCCAGCGAATTGCCGCAGAAGACTGAAGCAGAGCGACTGAGCTGCTGCCAAAGTGCCACTGATGAGGAAGAGAGGGACTGAAAGACCCGCCACGAAATTGCCCCCACCCTATCTGCGGGGCCTGGGGCAAATTGTCCCACTTGACCACCCCTCGGGCGGCCCTGTCCCAAGCTAAATCGTAAGTGAACTTCAGGCACTTCAAATGGCTACCACCAGGTGATGATGGCGGCCATTTTAAGTGTGGTCTTGCTTCTTCTTGCCGCCTGGCCTATCTTCTGCCAATCTCCTTTACCTTGTCCTCTGCTGCTTCATTACTCCGACCACCCTTTCCAGAGCCCCATCTTCCGCTTTGGGCACCTCCCACCCCACCTCCCTGAGGCTTTAGGATTCATCTAGTATCCATTGGCTACATTATCTGGTATCTAATGAATCCCCAAAGATGGTTTAATCACATCCCTAGTAAATACGTATTACAGCAGCACACCGCTAAAGACAGAACCTTTTAAACAGTGAGAGCCCTATTCTTATTTATACTAAGGCCCTATGACACCACTCTAGTGGTATAAAGGGGCCTTACAATGGGTATACAGTGTATTTAAGGTTCCGTTACTCTGCAAGAACAATGTAAATGGGAATCAGGCCCTTTATCGGTTAATACTGGAATGATGAGAAGTCTGATCCTTCTTCACAAGGTGGCAGCAGAGTAAACTGAAGGACAAAGTTGTTCTCATGCCTCTCAGGTCCAGTTGACTGTACTTGAGTTGGGATCTAGTTCAGGTCCGGATTGCAGCTTGTCATCTTCTCCCGGGAAGTGGACGGAGTGCCCCCAGGAAGGAGCCTGCCTGACGCTAGATCCTGTACCGTTTCATGCCAGCGAGTTCTGAAGGACAGACTTGCCCCCTTCCCCATCAGCAGCTCCATTAAAAGGAAGTGATTTTTTTCCACAGCCAGGTGCAGTGGGGTTTTGTTTAGCCAGCCGGCTGCATTGATCTCAGCTCCATGGTCCAGAAGGTAACTGGCTACCTCGCTGTGCCCACAACAGGCAGCTCTGTGAAGCGGAGTCAGATTCAGACAGTCTCTAATGTTGGCGACAGCTCCTTTCTCAACCAGCAGGTGGACGAGGGCCAAGTGTCCCGCAGCTGCTGCCTTGTGGAGTGCCGTGCAGCCGTAGCGGTCCTTCATGTTCACGTCAGCTTTGCTTTCCAGCAACAGTCCTGTAATCTGGGAAAAGCAAAAGGGAGTTCAGTTGCGTGGCCCCATGCACACGAATGGGCATGCATTCCACCTTCTTGCAATGCATAGGAATATTGGTCCCAAACCTGCAAAACCATGAGCACCTCTTGTGATCAGTTATTTTCATTTCCAAGTCAACAGGAGTTGAGGGCACTCAGCACCTCTTAGGAGTGGGTCGGCATCTTGTAGGACTGGGCCCACACTGCGCAATCTACAGCAATTTCAGTGGCCGTTTGCAGTCTCAGAGACCCATGTGCCAATACAGAGCTCACTGCAGGACCAGGGCCTTAAAATGAGTATTACTTTTTGCTCTTCAAGTCTTGGCATGGGACAAGAAACTGGAAACTCCTTCTGAGGACTTCGGTAGGGCCAGGATTTCAGTTTTAGTGAATACGTGTTTTTAGCAGTAAATGCAGCTTCCTGCTTCTTTTTAAAGTATTCTCAGCGAGGCATAGTCTAGTGGATTTATTTTTCTTGGTGAATATAAATGTCATAGATTTATAGATCCCATGGCCAGAAGAAACCATTGTGATCATCTAGGCTGATCTCCTGTATAACACAGGCCACAGAACTCCCCCAAAATAATTCCTCGAGCGTGCCATGACATTCTGTTTTTGGTTTACAAGTTTCGTTTGCATTTTATCTTTGCATTTGCCTTTTAATTCTTCCATTTCATCCTCCTATTTTAAAGTCACTCATTGAATTCTCCCCCGTGTTCTGATAGCTGGGGGTGGGGGAGGGCAGGGAGAATTCCCAGATGATTTACTGTCCCTCCTTAGGAAAAGCTACTGTGCATTGAGTGTACCTGTACAAACTGCAAATGGCACCCAAGATATCGAATCCCATCACCAGAATATGATCTGTCTTCAGCCAAGGTGCTGTTAGGAAGTCGAGTCCTTTACGTTTTTCTGATGTACCTTTTCCCTAAACATGCACAGAGAAGCCAAGCCCATTGTGCTGTTGTGTCAGCGGTCACATAGGTCAATGTGAGCAACCAGTCAATGGAGCTAGCTGCAGCTACTCAGGCATATCTTTCCACTCTGTGGCACTTTGGAACCCCAGAGGACAATCAAGAGAGAAAGCTGTGTGTGTTGATAACCCAGACATAACATTCACGGCCAAACGGCTGGGTCTGAGTCAGCATCTTTGGTCATCTCGGATTGTCCCAAGTGAGCACTGGACTGGGACTCAGGAGACCTGTCTTCTATTCCCAGCTCTGCCACTGACCTGTGGGGAGACCCTGGGCAGGTCACTTTCCCCCGCTGTGCCTCAGTTTCCCCATCTGTAAAATGGGGATAATGATACAGACCTCTTTGTAATGTGTTTTGAAATCTATGGATGAAAAGTGCTATGTAAGAGCTAAATATTCATATTTATATTATTATTGATAGACTTCAGTGGCCATCTCTCCCACCTTGCTGACCCTGATCAACTGATAATGAACCATTGCCATGAGCATATTGCAGAATTCCATGCATTAAGAAGAATGGATATTAGGGGCCTACCTCTCGATTGCCATTATCGGATGCAATGGCAAGTGCTGTTCTCCCCAGCCCATCTTGAGCATTGATGTTGGCACTCTTGGCTAGCAAGAATCTTAGAGCGTCACTTCTTCCTGTCTCTGCCGCGATGTGCAGTGCTGTGATGCCTCCGTTACTGCCCAGATCCGGGGAGAGACCCTGGCAAAGCAGCAAGTCCATGATATGCAGTTGGCTGTTCACAGTCGCCCAGTGCAGTGCTGTCCACCGGTTGTTGTCCCCGCTGGCAGGATCTGTGCCTTGCTGTAGGAGCAACTGCACGATGAGGGTGTGGCCACTGGCTGCTGCACAGTGAAGTGGGGTGAGGCCCCTTTTAGTCACGGCTGATGCTGGGGATCCCCGAGCCAGGAGAAACTCAGCCACTTGGGTATGGCCGCTCCAAGAGGCATGGTGCAGCGGGGTGTAGTGTGCTCTGTCTGTGGCATGGACCACGGCTCCACGCTGCATCAGGAACTTCACCAGCATGATGGACCCCTTCAGCGTGGCACTGTGTAAGGGCGTCCATCCATTCTCGTCCCTGTGTGGGCACAAAAATGAAACCTCAGGGTGTTTCTTTCAGGACGGAGAGCGAATGAGCGAGACAGAGCTGGGGTAGAGTGGGAGCAGCTGGCTCAAGAGGGCTCACCTGCTCTCTATCACTGCCCCCTGCCGCAGTAGCTGCTTCATCACGTGGGTGTTGCCGTCCCAAGCTGCCAGGTGAAGCTCTCTCCAGCCCCGGTGCACAGGGGCAGACGGTGAGTTATTCTCCATGAGCTGAATGCCAGAGTCAGAGCTGTTCCCCATCGACTCTCCTTCCAGGGTCATCTCCTCACTCAGCTCCATCCACCTCCTCAGGAGCTCGGCCTCTGCTCTCATTCCTCATTTTGTTTTTTTCAACAAGCAACAAACAATCTGCTGAATATTAGTTCCATTAACTACACCCCCCACCATCACTGCAGGGGGGACTATGGCAAATAAAACGAGGCTGTGGACCCCTCTACTCCATAGCTTTCAATCTAATAGTAACCCAAAGCCCATGCTGTCTGTTGGCTTTTGTTGCTCTCCGTGGGTATGTCTACACTGCAAAAAACCCCATAGCAGTGAGTCTCAGAGCCTGGGTCAACTGGCTGGGGCTACGTGGCTAAAAACAGCAGAGTAGATGTTCTCACTTGGGCCGGAGCGTGGGCCCTGAGTCCCTTCCCCCCTCACAAGGTTTCAGATCCCGGGCTCCAGCCCCAGCGAGAGCATCAACACTGCTATTTTTAGCCCTGTAGCTTGAGCCCCACCAGCTCCAGTCAGTTGACCCAGGCTCTGAAATTCACTGTGGCCACGATGCTGTCGGTTTCCACTGTCCCCGTGCAAAGGGTTAATGTTTCATGAACCTGTATCTAATCATGTTAGGGGGTGGAAGGAGGATAGCCATTTCACCACTTAGTTCCACTGCCCATTAATAATAAGCAAATGGGAGGGTATTCAGATGCATGGCCAGCCAAGCTCAGGGGTACAAAACAGCATTTTAAGAGCTCAACTTGCCCTGACTCAAAATGAGGCTGATCAAATAACGAGCCCCTTGTTCCTCTGTGGGGCTCAGCTCTCTGCTTTTGGAGGTGGGGCTCTTCCATTCCAGAGACGTACATGGAGAATTTCTGGAGTTTCACAGCAACCACATCCTCAAAACCACACAGACACCATTGCGATAGTTCCCATCATGAAAAATAAACAAATAAAGCTAGTTCTTGTCTCTCAGAGCCAACCCCTTTTTAGACGGAAAGGACAGCCATTTTCCTTACCAATCATTGTTCTGCCACAGACACGTGTGTAAGGTGGCTCCGGCGGGCGCGGCTGTACACACAGCTTGTTATGGTAGGGTTGTTGCTCAGTGTGAGACTTCACGCGCTGGTTTGTTATTGCAGGGTCGCTTCTGGCGTGGCAGCCTTTGCAAGCTTTGGTTATCGCTGGGTTGTTCCTCGGTGCCGGCCCACTGGCGTTAATTCAAAAAGCAAAATTCGACCAAGTAGTGAAGCTGTTGGGGGAAAATAGAGCCCCTGCATATAAGGTATCACACAGACCAGTATGAGATAAAAATCAATGCAAGTGAAACGTGTCAGTCCCTCTGACCTTGAGAGTGTCCCGTTAATGTCCAGTGAAGCATGTAGGGTCTGAAAAGCGCATTGTCCTCGTGGCTTTCTGCATCTAGTACTGTGCTCCGTGCTGTTTACTCAGTGACTAAATGGATGTGGGAGGAGGACCTAGTTGCTAATGGTTAATAGGATAATGTCTGTTTCCCTGCACGCCTGTAACTTCTTTCAGCACTGCTGCCAACATTCCACTAGACAATGAGAGACACCGGGTCAGCAGCGTCACACAGCACCACTCCCTCGCCTCCTCCAGTCTTTAGTAAGAAACTCTCCAGGCAAAGATCAGTCCATCAGCTAGCTGGGGGTCAGCTGCTCAGAGCTTTGGAAAGTGATTGTGGCTGTTGTGGACTGGAGTGACATTCACTAGAGCTTCAGGTCTGCCCAGAACTGTTAAAGTAAATTCTGTGCTACTCTTAATAAAGTGCAGATCTTCTGACAAGCACCAACATGTTCCCGCTCTCTGAGGCTCCTTGTGTTACAGGATAACCTGCTTTTACTAGGCATTGGCACAGCTTTTGATCTTCCAGGCAGGGTCAGGGTGCGAGTGCTTCGCTCTGTGAAGTGCTCTCCTGAAGCATTAACTCTTGCTTCTATGGGGCACAAGAAGAATGAGAGGATATCTTGCCTTTCAGGCGCCGTTGTTCTGAAGGATCCTGGACAAAATATCCTATAAACTATGGGTCTGATTTTCAGGTACACCTGCATCTCCCACCTGGAATTGTGGGTACCTTGCACCTTGGAAAATCAGGCCCTGTTTTCATTCATCACTTTGCCCACTACTGAAATAAGTCAGAGATGGGGTGGACTATGACGATTGTTTAGCAGCTCACAGCAATTCTACTACAAATGTTTGCCTTGAGCACAGGAAGAAGAATCCTGTATCCGGGTAACTGCAGGGGGAGCCCAGGCCAGCAGAGTGCAAGCCGAGAGGTTCTGATGAGCATCCATTTATTTGGGGTGATCGTACAAACAAAGCTTTTGAGGTCCATCCACCACTAGAAAGACTTTAGTGTAATAAATGATCACTTGCTAATTCTCCCCAGATGGTAGGTGGCACATAAAAGATGGGGTTGGTCCTCTGTGTCCAGCCTTCCTTCGTATTATTTGCGGTAAGGCCCCTTCCGCTGTTCTGGTTGTGTAAAGGGACCTTTCAGTGGGTATGCATGTAGTTGACTCTGTCAGAGGTGTGTAAAGGGGCCTTTGTGTCCATGATAAGCCATCCCCATGTTTTCAGTGGTTGGGGGAGTTTGGGAATGTGGGTCACATGCCCCAGAATGTCCCACTGGCAGGGAGAGAAGGCTGTGAATAAACGAAAACCAAAGGCAGGAGCTATAAGAACCCACAAGGTGGTGCTGTAGCTATAAAAGACATTTGAGAAATTGTCCTCCCACCAGAAGTGCTCTGGGTGGCTCTGGGGTTGGTGAGAGAAGTTCATGTTTACTGCACCAGCTACAGCATCTAATATCTCCTGGCAGGAGAATCTTCCACAGGTAGTACTTAGCAAGACTTCTCTCCCACTTACTAAGAGGTTCTTACCAGGGCTGGGGAAAGCTAGAGGAATTGGAGGTGCTCTGAACCTCTCATGCTGTTTTTTGGGGTTTGCAAAGCTATTTTGATGTCTAGATGATTCATTTGAACCCATATTGTTTTCCAAGCCGAATTCAATTTGAAAAATACAATCTGCTCCCAGCTCCCTATGGGCTCAATTCTGCTTTCATTTAGATTGAGGGAAATCTGGAATAACTCTACTGGATGCACTGAAGTTGCTCTGGATTTATGCCCATGTAACTGAGATCACAGGTTGAGCCAATATGCTTTCTAGAGCCAAAGAAGACTGTGCTATGCATTAGAAAGCGAAGAGCTCCAAATAAACAAGGCCAGCAAATGCGGGTGCCCAATATTATAGGTGTGGCTGGTAAGCGGGCTTAATTTATGGGATTCAATTTCACTGATTTGCTGGGACATATTGGATTGGGTATTACACTCTGTTCAATACTGTGATACTTGCAAAAAGTGTTATGTCCATTATTAAATACTAATCACAGTTATTGTGTGTTCTCATTACTGGCAACCTCTTCCTGGCAGCAGAGAATCTGACCCTAAATGTCCTCTTGCATTTTTAGGAAACCAAACACAACAACCTCATTATTAATATTGTTTATCAATTGTAGGGCAACAGAACCCAGGGTCCATGCAGGCTCCAAGCTCCCCTGAGCTAGGGGCCACACAAACACAGAGAAAGACACCGGACCTTTCCCAGACTTGTTGATGACACTGGGCATCATGCTAGGTAACTTGGGAGGGTGGAAGGCCACGAGTGCTGAGGAAGCCCCACCGCGCTAGGCCCAGACAAACCAAAGCCTCCCCATTCCGTGAACTTTCTGTAATCCTCCCAGACTATGAGGAAGCTAGTATAAAAACAGAGACAGAAAGCTGCAAAAACAGTTTAGAGCAGACAGCCTGGTCTCAGAAACAGCCTTCAGACAGCTCCGGCCAGGGTAAGCGTATAGATAAGAAAGGAATGTTTTGCACTAGCTTTCCGCAACACAGGAACGGATACAACCAAATAAGGCAGGGCTCACATAATGCTAATGAGGAAACATCTAACTGGCCGCTTTGGCTGCATTATTGTACAGGGCAATAGGTAATTGGTTGTACATGCTTTTGTAGCTAAATTGGGGAAAAAGGTATAAATTGTATGATGTAATCTGCAGTTGGGGCTGCAGGATTTGAGACAGCTGTGTCTCCCTGGGCCTGTTTGCAGCTGCAAATAAACTCTCTGCTTCTCCACCCCGTTGTGATTATTGGGTGCGGGCAACGAACCCCTACTGTTGCTTGCCTTGGGCACTCTGTGCCGGCAACAGACTGACTAGCAACAAAAGTGAAACTGACCAGTCAGTCTTCAGAGTCAGGTACTTCAAATGTGAACATACTTCAGTACAGGGGTTTGTGCACATGCACTGGAGTTCGTCGCTGCTCCAGTTCATCATGTGCAAAATCTCACCCTAATCCCCCAAGGTGAATGAGATGAAAAAAGCAAACAACCAGCATAAATGGTGAAATGTCTATGAGATTTTTAAAAATCCGCTTTTATAACTGCAGGTATTCTTAGTAACAGGCAAGGATTGCAATTTTAAAGCAGATGACATTTCTCTTGACAGCATCCTTCTAGTTATCATCATAATAAAAAGAGCATTAAGAGCATGAATGTCAGCTGACTGTTGTGAAATAAACCTTCCTGTCACAATCGATCAAGCAAGAAATGTTCAGTCTCTCTTTTCTTTGCTATTTGCAGTCATGGATGCAGGTGCGCTGGGTTTGTTTATTTATTTATTTACTTAATGGTGGTGAAATTAAATATTAGTATTATACTACATTGGCCAAGGTCAAAGCCGCCTATATACATTAAAATATCCTAAGAATGCTAATAAGTTAAATGGAATCTATCAGTCTTCGAATGTGTTTCCATTAATTTATTCTGGGACAGTTTATCTACATCAATGATTACCCTTGTCAGCTAGGAAACCTGAAACCTTTAGGAAACACAAATGCAATTCACCAGGACTTATTTGAAATGCTAACCAATAGTTAGCTAGGAACATAGTTCAATAATGTGTCTACCTTTGAAACAAAATCAATGTTACTCAGAAGGGTATTAATGTGGGCTGTTTTTTTAATGCTGCATTTTTAATATATAAAATGTATTTTCAATGCCTGTTTCATTGGATCCCAAAGGACAGATTTGAAGCTGGTGTAAACCAGATGCCACTGAAGTGGAGCTATGTTGATTTACACCTGCTGAGGATCTGGCCCACAGTGCCCATCTGAGAGCAAAGCAGTCGCTGCAGTTGGATGAAATCTATAAGAAAAATAAACTCACTTTTTGTCCTGTTTTTCCTACTCCCGACAGTTCACCAAGTTTAGGGGCTGCTGGGACAGATAAAATAAAAGCCAGCAGAAAGGCGGAAAAGGGGAAGCCCTAAACTCTGCTGTTTTGGGACTGCAAATGTTGTAGAAGCCAAAATAAACACAGACAGATTGACTGGCACGCTCCTACAGTTTACAGGATCAGGGCCCTAGCTGGTAGCGGTGTAAAGGCATTGTCGTTTGACCCAGGTGTCTGATATGAATAGTGGAAATGGCTGAGAAATAAAATGAGAACATTGCCCAAAACTCAAACTGAGACGTTATGTTCACCTTGTTTTCTCCCACACATTTGTACTTCCTGGTTCCATCTGGGACAAGAAGTATCACAGCACAGGCTGACCTAGTATTTCAGTCTTGCCAACCACAAGCATTTGAAAATCATGAGTCAGGGCCCCAATTAATCATGAGATTGAATTAACAATCTGAGATTTGGGGTTCTTCTTCTTAGCTTTCTAGTTCTTGAGCCTTAAATTGCACTTCGGGCCACGTTTTCAAGCTTTGTTCTCCATCACGTGGGGCTAGAAATTTACTTTTTTAAAATGAAAGCTGAGATTCTCATGAAATCACTTGACTCCAGGAGCTGGCAATTGAAGAAAAATATCAAGTATCATGAGATTTGCAATAAAATCGTGAGAGTTGTCAACACTGATTTGTGGTCCAGCTTTGCAGAACCACGCTATTTTAATGGTTCTGAGAAGTGTCCAGTCATTCAGGTGCCTCTTCAATCCAAATTTCCAGGGATTTGAAAATCACATTCCAGCAGCCCTGACCAAGCAACCTCCATAGGGCTGGGGAGCACATGATCAACATAATGATGCTGGTGGAAATTGAGCCAAAGTGTGGGTTTATGTTTGTATACCAGCAGCGGGCATGCCTGTTCTACATTCCACCACATGCTGCGAATTACTGTGGTTGGCTCAGCGCAGGGATGCCAATTGCTGAAATTCAGCCAATGTACACTTTCTTCTTTGTTTGCTGCAGCTTAGAGCCTATCATGCATCTTCCCTAGCCTCTCACAATGGGCCCCTTTGCTGTCACTAACACCTGTGCAAAGGGAGTGCAAGGAAGAAATCAGACTTCTCCACTCGCACCCGGGGCAGGAGTGTACACCCACTTTGCACAACTGGGAATGAAAACAGAAAGGGGTGTGGAGTCTCAGGTCCCGTAACATGACAGGATCTTTGTAGGGGCCAGTCCTGCAGTCCTCTCTCAGATGAAACTGTCATTGGCTTGACTGAGTGCAAGAACTGAGGAAGGGCTGCAGGACTGAATCCTTGGCTATTAGCGGTGGCAAAGACCTATTAGGCCATTTACCTTTCAGATGAGCCATAAAGTCAAGGTCCTGACTGCTCCTGGTGACCAAGGATCCAGTCGTTTTACCTCAGAGAGTGGGGTCTAGCTCCTGTGCCCTGGCATATCCCCGTAGGATAATTACGTTCTGCCCGCTTGCAGTCCTGGGCAGTTTCAGCTGAATCCAATGGGCTAAATCCATAGTCAGCATGTCCCACCCTGATGTGCACAGACCGAGGATGTAGCCCTCTCTTCACTTCCTGCCCTGAGCTGTTGAGAAGTGTTGCCCTGCGCTGACAAGCAGCTGCTGTGTTGTGCCCGAGAGGTGGCTGCATTCCAGAACTGGGTGGAAGGGATCCCAGTGTATGCTTTGCACGATCAGTGTATTATGGGGTTGGGCCCCGTCTCCGTACAAACACCTAATCATCACCATCGTCGCTCGGCATCATTATCCCAAAACTTCACTCCTCTGGGGTTGAAACAGATGTGCAGCTTGGAGGTATACATCACACTTGCTGCTAGGGAACTTTTCCTTGGCATTCAGTCCTGAACCTCCCTTTGCTCAGTTCAGGCCCATGACTACTTTGAGCTTCTTTTGCCCTTTCTTCCCAACGGATTGTCGCCTTGCGGTGCCTTTGCCTTGCCAATGACTTGGGCACTTTGCTCTGAAGATATTCAGACACAGCGTGCCTTTCTGTCGGGCAGAGAGGACTCCAGACACACAGCGAAAGCTTTTTGACCGGTAAAAACAGGAACTGAAAGCTACACACATTAATCTCATTGCAACGGCCCACTGCAGCCGCCATCCTGATGGGTGGACTCTGTGTCTCTATGAATGTTTATTTCCCTTTATTATTCTTTAAATATATTTATTGATGGAAGGAACCGGGATGAACTTTCACCGAGTGTCCCTGGTGTATTTCATCAGGGCTGGAGACAAGGTGAGGCGCTTGGCGTGAAGATTGGTAGCATGAATGGGAATACCATAGTGAAGTACCGGAGGGCTGGGAGAATGAGCAGCTCCAGTGAGGCTGGGGGAGACAAGCAAATGCTTCAAGTTGCACTGATGAGTTGTTGACAAGTTTACTCCAATTCATCCACAGGAGGGAGAAGGAAGGAGCCAGGGAATGGAATAGAAGGCACAGACAGGCCCCAATTCCCCTTTTGTTTATCTCACTGTAACTCCATGGACTTCAGTGGAGTTGCTCCTGATTTACATCAGAGCGGGAGGAGTGGGTCCAGTGTTTTGTAAACCATTGACAACAATGGCCATGGTCGGCCCTGAGTGTGTGACGGAGAGGAGCAGGTTTAGTTCTGTTTTCAACTGATTCGCCTGGCAACCAGAAATATATTTCCACCCTGTATGTTTGCAAAGTCAATGGCGCAAAGCCAGGGCCCTAATTAGACGTGGTCTAAGGATGGGCAGAATGCCCCCTCTGCCATGTTTGGGTTTTGCAGGGGGGTGATAAAGCACTGGTAAGGGGAATCGGGCATGGCCCCTGGGCCGGAAGTATTTTGATAACCCTGTGAAACTGGGTTCATTAGAAAGACAAACCAAACAGCGAGTCGTTGGTAGCCTGGAGTAGCTTGATTCAGATGGATCCGTGGTGATCTTCTCCAAGAATCAAAGGGAGAGAGGCCAACACTGCCTCTCCTATAGAGCAGATCTACATAAATGTCCATTAATACCTCCTCAGCAGCTGCTGTGCATCACAGCCCAGCTGTGGCTGCTTGGCTGGGGTGAGCGAGGAAATTCCCATCTATAGAGTGCTCTGGGTTCCAGCTGGATACAAGGAGCTCTTTAAATCACCCTGCTGAACATGCCGAGCTCTCTTTTGGCATGTCGCCTCCGCAAGGCGCTTCTTGGGGCAGGGACTAGCTGCCTTTTCATTGGGAGTCCATGCCGTACCTAGCACAGTGGGGCCCTCCCTGGAGTCCTGAGCCCCTACCACAGTATAAATAACAGTAGCTTGCCTGGGGCCCTGCAAGCATCAGAGCTGGGGTTAGAGAAATCCTGGCTCACGGTCCCATACTCCGACCTCTGGGATAACTCAGCTCTCATGTGTCTCTCCTTTGCTTCACTCTGCTGTGCATGAGAATCTCAGGCACGTTTGATTTTCCTTTGCAGAAAGCCAGTGATAATGAAGGGAACTGGGTTAGAAGCTGACAGCTGTTTTTACAGAGTTAGCCTCCTGGAGCACTCGAGCAAAGAGGCCAGATGGGTCTGCCACGACCCAGACAGGGGAAGAAATGAATCCATGGAAAGGGCAGCCACAGGAGGGGCTGGCTATCTCTAATGAGCAATGATGGTAGATGTGCTTTGAGACTGGTCTCTCTCTTGGATGGGTAAGATGCTCCATGGTGGTTCATTGCTAATTGTTCGCAGGCAATCGTCCAGCTTTTAATCTCGCCATCCTCATCTGTTTTCTCTTCCCAAAGCTACTGATCCCGGAAAGGATGCGTCTTGATGATGCGTGGCACCCTTAACCAGCTCAGTGGCGAGTGGGCTTGCGCCCTCCTTGTGCGCCACTCAGCTGTACTGCCTAGATGTGCTGTGGGACTTAACCAGCGCGCTGGCCCCTTGCAGGGGGGCGAGTTTCCTTTTGGAGGTGACTTTGCATTTGTGTGCTCTTTCCTCTCGCTAATTGTGTTTCGACGCTGCCCACCAGTGGTCACACGCAGGAGCTTCAGGGTGACGATTGCCCCTCCCAACTTTCACATCTTTTAGCTCGTTCAGCTCCTCAGAATTTCTAGGAAAGGGGCTTGGTCTTCAGCTTAAAGCAATCAGACATTTGCAAAAGCCTGATCCCCCCAAAAGGCACCGAGCTAGCAGCTGTCTTGCTTCAACAGCCTTTCTCCTCCTCTTTAGAACCTTGTTGTCTTCCTTTCTTTTGCACTTCTTTCCCGTCCCCCTAATATTCCAGTTTCAAGACCGGAGACGGGATGCCTTCTCTGTCAGTGACTGATGGAACTATTATTTCCAGTGCACACTGTGCCCGCCCTTATCTCATTAGGATTTGTGGCTAAACGATCGTCATCTTAGAGCAGGCAGTGTGATCCAGTGGTGAGAGCACTGAGGTGGGAGATCTGGGGGACTGCCATTAACTGGCTCTGAGACCCTATGCAAGTCTCTGTCCTCTGTCTCCTTTTCCCACATCTCCACAATGGGGATAAGGATCGCTGGATGAAAAGTGCTACGTAAGGGCGAAGTGTAAGTGGAGCAGGCCTGTGTCACTTTGGTCTACATGCGGTTTTGGCCCCATTTGAGTTGTATTGGTTTAGAAGCGGTGCAACCCTGGAGTGTGGGGGCAGCTGTACTAGGATCAAAGTGCTTATAACAGGATTGCTTATTTCTGTATGGGGTAGGCGTTGGGGTGGGTTCAATGGGGTTAGGGGTGAGGCTGGTAGGTGGCCTGTGGTAGGGTTAGGGGTGGTTTCAGCTGGCGACCCCAGGCTAGGGTTAGGGTCAGAGCCAATTGGTTCTCTGGGCTTTGGCTTAGATTTGGTTGGTGTTGCTGGCGCAGGGCTAGGGTTGGGGCTAGTTAGCGGCTCTGACCTTAGGCTCAGGTTGGGCAGGGTTGGTTGCACTGGTCCTGGTGTCTGGGCCACCCGCTCTTGATCCTTTCACAAGGCCATTGAACTCTGGAAGCTAGCCGACTCGGCTCGCCCGTCAGTCATTATTCCACTTTGCACCATGTCCCCACCAGAGGGCTGATCACGCGAGATTTAAGGAGGAATTTGGGGGCAGATAATCCCTGTGCCGGTGCAGAGGCAGAGGGAGCCTTCCCTATTCAGGGGATGTGGGGCCTGTGCCATCCATTAGGGCACCCCTGAGGACTTCCCTAAAGTACATTACTGCTTCCAAGGCCCTTCTTGGGCTTTGCAGGGGCCCAGAATAGCTGGACCCTGAGAGCATCCCAACCATGCTTCACCCTCTGGTCTGCACCCACACACTGCATCCACTCTGTCCTCAGGTCTCTTTTGCCTAAGGTGCCAATGGAAGTGGTGCAGGGTTAGCCCAGCCGCTGGAGGCCTCTCTACCCTACTCTGGGTAGTTTCGGGGGGAGCCCATACATCAGGGCTCACCCAACTCTGAACAGGGGTATAGTGCTACCAGAGCGGTCCCAAGTGTCACTCAGGCACCTGAAATCCAGGGCGGAGCTCTGCACCCGCCCTTCAAAAAAGCTACCCTCCGGCAGCTCCGCCTTGCCATTTTCTGAGCCGCGGGCCAGAGGGTCCCCGCCGCCCTGACCTCTCAGGGCTGCCTGGCCGCAGGAGGACGCGCCGGCAGGCAGCAGCCCCACACAGCGTGGGCCGTTGGTGCTGGGAAATCAACCGTGCGCGGTGAGGGGGAATGGTTGGGCCCTCACCCACAGCTGCTCCGAGGGGCAGGGGGAGGTTACGGGCAGGCGGGGGTGCTGTGCTGGGTCCAACGTGCCGTGCTGCCTCCGACCCCCGCGTGTGCGGGGTGAGGAGGAGGCTCCATGGCGCCCCCCAGGAGAGGGGAGCTGCGCCCGGCGGAGAAGGAGCTGCTGGCGGCGATTGCCCAAGGTGAGGCATGCGTGTGCCCAGTGCCGCCGGTGAAGCCCTGTGTCTGGGGGCACCAGGGCTAGGGAGAGGGCGTGGCGTCGGGGGAGACGCTGAACTAGGACCAGCTGACATTGCCCGTCCTCCCAAACGTCGGGGCCCTCCCAGATTTTCCGTACGCCTGCTCTGTGGCTGCCTCGCCGGCACAAAGGGGCCGGGACGCAATGCCTGTAAAGTTGAGTCCGCACGGGATCACTGGTGTGGCCTTGCTGAGTGAAACCCTCCTGCCTCACCCCCATGACAACCCGGGGACAGCCTGTCTGCCCCTACCCCTGCACAGAGGCTCTAGGCGGCGATCTCTCCGAGCTGAGTGACGGATCAGATCATGACATGACCTGGCCAGCTGTAATAAGGACTGTAATATCTCAGCTGCCATTTGGCCAGCTCTGTAATTTGCTAATGGGATTCCTGAAAGCATGGGCTATGTTTCTGAAGCACAGTTTGAAAGGGACATTCTCTTGTCACAAAACTCATATTAAACATAAATGCACAAATCTGTTTCTAATAACAGCTTAGAATAACCAGGCTGAAACAGGCTTAGGAATCGAATGAATTTTTCACCATCTGTGTTGTTTAAAAAAAATTCTACATTTCACTCAGCATGGATGTGGTAACTAGAGTGATCTGTTTAACACTGAACTCACAGTCAGTTTCACTGTCTGGGTCTATTGCAGAAGCAGCTTTGGTATGTGTTTCTTTGCAACACTGGGCAGATCTATTATAATTAAGAAGTGCAGGGGGGGGAGAAAGAAAAGCAGGGAAAAGTTCGTTTGTTTGTTTAAATGATTAAAATATTTAGGGGCTTTTAATCTTTCATTTCCCCCTAAACACACTCACCCTTTTATATTTTCAAAATCTAAATTTCAGCCCTAAATCTGGCTGCAAGTGTCTACGTAAATATAAACCCCCAGCGTCAAAAATAAAATAAAATTAGACTCAGGCACCAACACCTTTCAGAACAACATTTGTTAGCATCAAACCTTTCACCAGTGGGCGATGTGAAAGGAATACTAATAGAGAGCGATTTCTAGGGGTTTGTGGATGCTGGCAGATCTGGGATTGTTAGAGAAGCTGTAAATAATCCTTAACTTTTCCCTAGCACTTTTTATCTTTTGATCTCAAAGTGGTGCACAAAAAAGGGAAAGTATCGTTATCCTCGTTCTACAGGGGGAAGCCTGAGGCTTGGAGAATCGTACAGCTGGTCAAGGTGGTTTTTAAAAAGGAAAATGGCTTTTTGGACAAAACGGAAACTTCTGCAAAAAACGTCTGCTTCTCACAAAAACTATGGTTTTCTGACGAAACTTGAAACATTTCATTTTCTCAAATATTTGCTTTGAGAAGTCCTTCCTTTTCAGTGACATTTTATGGGAGAGGCAGGCAGGGTCTGGGGGAAGAGACATTGCCTGGCCCTCTCTGGGTCATTTCTAGACCAGCTCCTTTCTAGAAGGGAAAGGAGCCCGGTTTTTTTGGAAGCGGAAGGAGAAACAAAGTGTGTCTGGGGCTGTCATATGCATGGTGCTGCTTCCAGTGCCAGCATCCCAGCTGCACTGTGTTCATGATAGAAGTGATCCCAGCAATATTTAGCAGGCATTTTGCATGTTTGATCAATTGCACAGAGCTTGAAAGGGCAACTCTGACCTGCAGTAAAAACCCCATGGCTCCAAGTCTGGGTCAACTGACTTGGGCTCGCAGGGCTTGGGCTGCAGGGCTAAGAACAGCAGTGTAGATGTTCGCATTTGGGCTGGAGCCCCTGGCCACTTTGAAGAGGAGGAAAGTGCGGCTATGCAGCCCCCCTGGGACACCCAAATTACAGCTGTTTGCATTTGAAGGCAACCACTTTCTAAATGAAGTGAACCTGGTGTCCCAGGGTCCAGCTACTTAACAGGAAAAAAAATGAATGAAAAATGAATGAAAACAACCAAAAAAGAAAAAGAAAAGTGGGGGATAGGGAATGGTCCAAAAATCTCTTCCCCAGAAAGGACCTTGGCCAGGCCCTCTGAGCCTGCTCCAGCCTCTTTGCTCTGCTCCCTGACAGGGCAACCAGGAATTCCTCTGCATAGTGCTGGCTCTATGGCACCTGCTCCCAGAACCCCAGTGTAGGGGCAGTATTGGGAATGGGGGGCATGACTGTAGTGCCTTGTGTTCCAGATCCTAGCTGGGGAAAGTCCTTGTTATAAGCTTACATATGCTAGAGCAGCCATGAGACTGCTCTAACTTACCCAGGGTTCTGAACTGGCCTCTAGGTGCTTCTGGGATCAGGTGAGTGAAAAGACAGCTTTTAGCCACTTTTGTTCTCCATCTGTCCATATCCCGCTCGCTTCAGGTTTCGTGCTGAGCACAGCTCAGCTGGAACCAAGAATCTTCCATTGAGTACTTCAGAGAGTCCATAGAATATAATCAGGGACAAAGTTCCAGAGATGGGCTCTGAACAGAGAGCTGGACCATGGTGAGCCTCAGGTTAAGGGCAAGAATGAGGAGCAGCTATGCCATGTGGCCTTATGTGGAATGCTTCAGGGAGTCTTCATGCCATTCCTAAAAGACAGGGATCTGTGTCACCAAAGACATTCTCCAAATGGGCACTGCTTGTTCCCCTGGCTGGCAGTCAGAGGAGAGGCCCGGGGGTGGATGGGCTTGGATATTGAATTCCCCGTCCCAGCGCAGCAAGCTGCTTCCAGGTGTAAGCTGAGGCACGTTGGTGTGCCAGGAAAGACAAATGGAGAGGCACAGTGGATACTCGTATCATCCCTTAACCCTTTGCCTGTGTCAATTTCTCACTGTGCTAGGATGTGACTCCTGGCTGACTTGCCAGTCAGTGTTGCCGGCGGTCTCAGCATGTGCTGGGGAAGGATAATGCTGCAGGGTCCGCCTGGATCTGGCATGTCTGATGGCAGATAAAATAAATGCACGCAGGAGAAAGCAGGAGTCTTCTGCTGCCCAGATCAAATCCCAGGGAACAGAAGGAGTAGGAGGGATGTAAATTGATTCATGCCCTCACCTGACCATGGCTGTCATTGAGGGCGAAGCATCAAGAGCTCCTGCTTGCACTGAATTAACAGGTGCAGGGAAGAGAGGAGAAAAGCACCTTCACTATTTTGAAATCCCAGGACAATGTAGGGTTTTAATAAGACCCTCATAAAACTGATCTGTTGCTCTCCCAGCCCTGTCGGAGGGTGGGGGTGGGGGGTGGGGAGGTGTAATCCTTCCAACAGTTCATATACTTGGAGTGTGAGCGTTTCATTTCCATAAAGCAATCATTAGAATACACTATTTTATGGTGTCCTTAGAGAGGAAAAATAAGTGTTTTATCGCAAGTCAAGGGCTCGTACATTATTCATGGCCCCAGTGCTATTATAGACAGATTGAAGTTAGATTTAGAGCCCTGCTGCTGTCCTGGGGTATGTGACAAAGTTGCAGATTGCGGGCAGGCTCATAAAGCAACAACTGACAGCTACAAACCAAGACTGGGCTGCGTTCACAGCTCGAACTGGGTCTCGGCAAACACGTGGCCAGCTGGAGATTACTGATTTTAAACACCTTCACTTACGGCCCCTCAGTCCAGCCTGGCCAGCTGGACGGCAGTGCCAGTGGTCAGCCAACAGAAGCAGATAGTCTCCATGCATTGGAAAGGAAGGAATGCAATCTTTCCCTGGCCGTTGCTGCATTCCTACAGGATCTGGGAACTGACCGTGATCCCCAGTGCCGCATGTCTGTGCTAAATGGGTCTGTTCACTGAGCAGTCAGTTGCTCCTGCCCTCTTTGCGCCGTGACCAGAGGAGCAGAAATGGCCATCGCGATGTGTCTGATGCGCTGGGCAATGCATGCATTTCCTTTCACCAGTACTAGAGCGGCTGCCTTTCAGGTTCACAGGTTGTCTCCTTGGGTTTTGTGTTATAGGAAACTAAACAGGGCTGGAAAACTGGGCCGGAAATCCGACAAGAGCTTCCTGTGCCAGGTCAGGTCAGAACGGTCAACCCTGCAGGCCTCCCGATGGGATGGCACTGCTTCTGCCTCGGTGCCTGCAGGAGTCAGTACGTGCTGAGACAGCTGAAAATCAGAACCAGAGGGACAATTCCTGGCCCCTGATCAACGCGTCTGTGCACCGCTCTAGTGGCCATAAAGCTGCCCTAACTGCACATGCTGCCAAAGGGAATCCTCAGGTGGTATACAGTGGGTATAGCCAGCTATATGCCATTCCCTCCTAGGCCCCCCCAGATTTGGGATATCAAGGGCATGGTCAGGGGAAGGCAGCATGACCTGAGCACTACCATGCCCTGGCCCCTTAAGGCTGCTCTGTGTTGTGCTGGGCGGGATCACCCTCCAGAGAGCAGGGAAGCATAAAAGAGGTGCACAGTGACCTTCGCCCCCCACCTCAGCACAGCTCCGCCAGACTCAAGGGTTGGAGACCTCAGAGCACTGATTCAGTGAGAATTTGGGAAAGAGGTTCAGGGGATCCTCGCTTTAGCCAAACCTGCCCACCTGGGCCTGGCTGTCTTGTCTGGGGATGGTGTCTGAGGTCAACATGTGAGATTCAAGGGGGTGGTTTTGTTCTCTTTGAATCCTTTCCAGGCATTGCATTTCTCTGCCTTCAGGAGCTCCCGGGCCACATTGTAAACACAAATAAAGTCACACTTGAACTCATCCATTACAATTGTAATTGAATTCAATACAACTAAATGCAGTTTTTGCTCCACAGAGCACTCTCATATTTTGTATATTAACCAGTCCTGTCATCTATCATGGGCCATTAAATCTCCCTGACTTTAATTAACAGCCAATTGTCAAAGTTGTTGGAATTGTCTTTGAAACAGAGGATCCTATTAGCTTTGAGTTTGAAGATGTCCACAGTTAGTACCTGCATATTTGGCATAAATGGGGCTGAAAACTGGGCTGTAAATTCGGGACCAGCTTGATTGGCTTCAGCAGAGTTACTCAGGATTTTCACCAGTGTGCTTGAGAGCAGAATGTGGCCCAATAAATGCAAATTTCTCCTTCCTCATGAGCCCGGGGGATTGTGCTCCATATTCTGCTCTGCTGGTTGTGTGGCATTCTCACTAATGACAGTGGAATTGCTTTAGGCGACCATTGCATGATACAGTGTGCAAGAGAGAGTTGGAGTGGGATATCTATCTATCTATCTACCTCTCCTCTCATGATCCCCACCATCTGATCTCTCTTCCCTCCATTTCTATCCTCCTTAGTCTTCTCTACTTCCTCGCTTTGACCCTCTCCTTCCATCCATTTCTTTCCAACCACGCTGTCATCCCCTTCCAGTTAAGGCTGGGATATGGGATGAGTGTGCTTGGGAGGATGATTAATTTATGGCTGTCACCCTCCAAATGTGGGTGATTTGTCATCCCACATCCCAGCTGTTCTAAGGGACTGACAGAGAGCTTGGGGGGGGGCACCAGATTAAGATAAGGGAGGAGCCTGCAGGGGCAGGGTATACAAGGAGGTGGAGGACCTGCCTGCCTGATGGAACGCAGATGATCTCCCAGGGGCTCCCAAGGGAAGGTGAGCTAGGGAGAGACATTGCGTTTTATTTTGTATGATCTGTGCTCTCCTGGGCTTTACATGAATAAGGATAAAAGAGCATAAAGATGTCAGACTGGGCAAAACGTGTGTGTGTGTGTGTGTTGTCTGCTTCACAACGGCTGTGTGCCCCTGAGAGAGTTGAACTGTACACCAGACGCTTCACGCCGTTGGGGTGGAGTTCTGGGAGAGCGTTGTGTTCAAGTATGGGAGAGTCAGAAGGGTCAGCGCTGTGCCCAGAGGGGCTAGGCATCTGGACAGTGGGTTCCAGAGAGAAGGTCTGTGCCCTGAGAACGTGCCTAGGGAGCCTGAGATTGGGGCGGTGGCTGGACTTTGTTCTGGCTCCTGAAACTTGAAACACCCCAGGGATCCACAGCGCAGAAGATTCCCCTCGCAGCAGTGCCAAGTAAGGGTTAGGATCTGGGACAGAACGGTGGGTTCCAGTTCATCCTCAAAAGCCGATGTTACTCATGTTGTCCTGACCTTCGTAGCCACCTAAATCACCCCAAAGGGAGATTTTGTAATGAGCTCGCACAAGCATCTGGCAGAATCGGATGGAAACAAAGGCTCCTCTTTCCTCGGGCTCCCTGGCTGACAGCGGGTCAATAAATCAACCCAGGAGTCTTGATTTTGTTGTTGTTTTTCCTTCCTTCCCCAGCCAGCTGCCAGGGGAGCTGACTGCATCACAGTGCGCATGCAGAGAGCTCAGTGGAAGCTTTCTACGCATTGTACGGGCTATCCCAGCAGCAGTGCCATGTGGATTTGGCAGAGTACTGCTAAGATAGTCTCTCTTTTTTAAATTGAAGCCAGTGGTGTCATGGGGTGACAGATCTAGGACTGATGCCCTCTGTGTATCTACAGAGCAGGTTCAATCCTAGCAATGGCAAGGCCTGCTTTTCCCTCAACCATTTCACACCCCTCGCACCTGCCAAAGTGCCACCCTCAGCCCTGCCCTGGAGTGCCCCCACTCCCAGTTAAAGGTGAGAGCCTAATTAGTCTCCAGGGCTTCTTCAAGCCTCTCTGCTGAGACTACCAGCAAGGATGCCAACTAGTGGCAACCACAGTAATTGATTTTTTATGCAATTTTATGCAATACCTGTTCCAGTCTGCGGAACTCATTGCCACAAGGTGTTGTTGAAGCCAAGTGCTTAGCAGGCTTTAGACCGGGTTCAGACACTGATATGACTCACAAGAATAACCCATTAGAATAATACAGTTGAAAAACCAGCCAACCAAGACACAAGTTGTGGAAGGGATTTAGGCCCAGAACTAAATGGTGTTTTGGACCCTAACTCCCATTGGTGGCAATACCTTTGAGGAATTGCGCCTTAAACCCTCATGCTTCAGGGCTTCAGCCAACCTCTAATCATTGGGGTTGAGGAAGAAATTGTGTCTGTGGGCAGGTTATCCCAGAGCAGCCAACCCAAGGTTTCTTATACCGGGCTATGAATCATCTGATACCGGTCACAGGATGCTGGGCTAGGTGAACCGTGGGTCTGAGCCCATCTGGCAGTGCCTAGGAAGGGGAAGGATGCTGAAGGAGGGCAGCTCTCCGGAGCTCCTAGGCAGATGGGCTGTGTGAGAGCCCTGCATGGAGCAGGGGTAAGTCTCATTTGAGGGCTGTCGACAGCGGTGAGAAGCTCCAGTGTTGGATCATATTAAAGAAGTTCTGTATTAAAATCACAAATGAGTTTGATTCCCCAGAGTTTCAATTCCAGGGTATTACTAATGAAGAGCTCTCTTGGTTTTTGGTAGTTTCTCTCCCTCTCTGTGTGAAACTTGCAAGCTGCTAATTGTGTTAGTACATTCTAAGACAGAGTCTGTTCTCAAAGCCCCCCAGCACCGTCTCGTTTTATGCTCTGATTCGGGGCCATATTAACGCTGTGCCCGGCCGGTGCAGTGACTCCGAGCAGGATGTCTCGGATAGTCATTTCCCCCTGGAGGGCTGGATTGATCCGGGGACATATTTTAGAGACTTGTGGGCGAGAGATCGTGCAGCTGCGTTACGCAAGTTTATGCTTCTCTCCATCCACCCATTCTGCAGGGCTGGGGGGTGAAGAGGGAGAGGGGAGCTGATTGCATCGCAAGTGAACACACCTCTGTCCCTGCTTTAAAAGCTTCCTTCTCTCCAGTCTTTATAGTCCTGAGCCAAAGCCCCTGGAAGTCAGAGGGAGGCTTTCCATCGACTTCGAGGGGCTTCGAACCAGGCCCCGGGAGAAGGAAGTGTATGACCCTTGTGGCTTGGAGATTGGTGCTCAGACCTTTCCCGATTGAGGGCCACATCACGGCACGCTGCGTGGAACAGAGTACAGCCGAGCCCGCCTTTAATATGAAGGGGTTCCCACCAAAGGCACCTGCATGCAGTGCTCCATGCGTAGGGAGCCGCAGGCTTTGCGGGCTGCTGCGCCGTACGTGGGCTGGATTGCAGAACACCATGGGCAGTGCTGGGGGGGCCGGGTGCACTTGATTAACTCCCACCGCCCTCTCCCTCTCTGTGGCGCTCCTGCCCAGTGGAGAGATGCCTGAGGCAGCTCAGGTAGGTTGCAGTCAGTGCTCTGTTTCGATGCCCGATGCCCAGACAAGGCTGGAAAACAGCTGCCTTTCCCTGGACTCAGCTTTTCTGTAACCAGCTCTGTCTCCTCCCGGCAGGGCACACCGGAGGATGGCCCGCCACTGGGCTCGGGTCACCTGAGGGGACTCTAGCTCTGGCTCCGACTCAGTCCTGGGTGAGCTGGCCAAGAAAGTGCAGCAGGCGCGGGGTTAACTCCCAGCTCCGATCACTCACAGGGCTCGGGAGGATGGCCCAGTCCATCCCTCAATGGGACAGAACCCCACGGTGTGGGGGTTACACGGGCTGCTGGCTGAGTGCGGGGAGGGGCAGGGGGGCGTGTTAGAGCCTCTGCTTATGTAAAAATGCTGCTTATTTCATTATACCCCCTGCACACCGTGTGGGGTTGGGAATCTGTGGGAGAATTCTGGCTTGGCCACAGTTCCTCCTGGGTCCTAGGAGGGGTGCGCTGGGTTGGAGCATGATCCGGCCCCTTTAGGGAGGTTCCCAGTAACAGCAAGTGGGTGTCGTGTCTCTCTTGCCCAAGAGGATTGTGTCCAGCCCACTGGCTCCCCTTGTGCGTGTGGACAGGGCTGGGCAAGACCCAAGTCCCTGAGGGCTCAGGAATAAAGCCTTGGCATAAATCTGGCTGGGTGAGAGACCTGTCTGAGCTGGAAGCCTGAATAGCCTCCCTCCGAGTGCAGAGGTTGTCTGGTTCCAGAGCGACTCTCTTCACTTCCGCGCTCACTCCAGCCAGATGGGCTGGATACACGCTGGTTGTGCAGCTCTTTACAGCTCTGCTTAATTAACCTGTAAAGCTAAAGGGCCTTGGGGAGTTCAGCTGTAGATGTTCTTTGACGCTGTCAGTCAGCTGCCGCGACCGAGAAGAGCTGATTCAATTAAGGCACCAAACCTTCCGGGGCAGACCCAGTGGCTGAACCCAGGCTGGAGCACTCCCCATGGCAGGGTGGCAATGAGACCTGGGGTGCTGTGAGGTCTGTGTGCATGGGACAGGGACAGGCATGCTGGGACGGAGGTCCCAGTTAGAACTGTGCAATCCGCAGTAATACAGGTGGGGTTCCACTTGCCAGAAGTTTCCCTGTAAGTTTCAGGTTCAGAAAACCAGGGCAACTGGCCAATTCCCCGTCCCCTACGGTTTGACTCCTAGAAAGAAACATGCCTCCTGGAGCCAGTGGAGAGGGAGATGGCCCATGGCTGCCAACTTCAGCAACTCATGGGTTGGGGCTTCAAGTTTTGCCTGGTTTCCAGACCTGGTAGGAAAGTTTCACCCGGCTCTAGGCTTCAGTGGCTTTGCAAAGGGCTCCAAGTCATTCCCCTGCTGTGTGCTGCATTACAGGGGTTCCTCTGACTTCCTCCACCCCCCACCCCCGCCCCGCCCTGTGTTCCCAACTCAGCCCTGCCCTGAAGCATTATGGAAGCACTTCTACTCTCCCCTTCTCCCACTGAGCCCTTCCTCCAAGTGGGGCGGGTGGTATCATTTCTGTTAGTATTTCACCTCTCATTTTCTGTTGACCAGTTCCTGCTGATTCTATTGGCAGCCTGGCTGGATAAAAGTTATTAACACATGTAGATTTCCCTGCAAGTGTCACTCTACCCAGGAGCCTGTCCTAAAGACAAAGAGGATGAACTGAGAATTAACCAGCACCCTGAATTACAGCAATTAGGAGTACTTGACATATAATAGCAGGATTGTTCTGAATCATTTCTCTCTCCAAACCTTGAATTACTCCTCACTGCCAAGAGATGTGAAATTTTGTTTCAAAATGAATTCCCTGCTAAAGAAACTGACTACCCACCCCTACACTCTGTGTTTTAATAGATTTATGCCTCCGGCACTTTGGCAAAGACTATTAGGGAAATGATTTCCTAGGTCAGCCAGTGCAGTTGAGTCCGCTGCTCACTTAGGAGCCAGCGGTTACCAGGGCTCTGTGCAATTTTCTCTCCGTCTCCTGGTAAATTGACTGGCTAAGCCGAGCTGTTCCAAGGTTCGCAGTTAGATTAAAACAGAAAACGGTCTTCCAGCCGAGCTGCTGGTTTGAATCCATTGAAAGTGCTTGGGCTGGTTCTGGCTGAAACATTTCAATATTTCAATGTTAAAAATGATAACTGGGAAACAGGCTGATGGCATTTGGGTGACATTTTTCCTTTGGTTTTCAACCAACAAGGCAGAGCTGGGCTTAAGTTTTAAAAAGATTCCAGGGTTGGGTTGTTGTTTTTTCTAAATGTTTCATTTTGAAAAATACGGCAAGCCATTTCAAAAAGATGATGAAATGTTCTCCTGGGGTTTTGACCAGTGCTAGCGAGGTCTTGGTTGGAGGGTGTGAGGCAAGGGGTCCGTGTGACAGACCCGCACGCTTTCCCACACACTTGGTCGGCCCCATCAGTGTGGCTCGACCTGGGAGATCCCACCGATGGAAGATGGAAGGAGTTCAGTCTCTATGGCCCACCCAATCCTTGGCCTCCCAGCGGAGACTCCTAACAGCTAGCAGCCAATTATAACAGTTGTTTTTGTGATGTCACTGAACATGCTGACTCATCTATTTTTGGTCACTACTCCCTCTCTCTCTTTCACTCTGTCTCCAGGCCTGTCCCTGCCTATCTATCTGCCACTGTTCAGGTCCAGTGCTGCACTCATATCATGCTCAGCGTGTCATCTGAAAGCCTAGGTTTAAACTCAAGACCCTGATGTCAATTGCTCTTGCTTTGCATTTGAATACCCATCAACCGCTCAAGGACGTAGCCTCGTAGCCTCGCACAGGGTAATCCTTCACTCTCCAGATGTCAGACAGTCCTGATGGACGTCTCCTATTCCCTCGGCTGTGTGCACGGCAAAAGCTTCTGTGTGCCTATTTCATTCAATGGGGGGCAGATCTGTGTCTCTGGCAATAAAAAGCATGCTGGCTCCAGCGCAGGGAGGAATGCTAGCCTGGAAATGGCACAAGAGAACATGGGCTCAGGAGGAAAATGACAAGTTAGTGAAAATGCAAATACGACATGTTCAGCTGTTGGCAACATACTATCGCAGCCAAACTCAGTGATTTCTAACTTGCTTCACCTGACTCCTGTTAAGGAGGCTCAGAAGCTGGTCAGATCTCACAGAGGTGCACCTTAGAGAATTAAGCTTCGTATCATCCCCATGAGGCATTGTAGACTTTACGAAGGGAAAAGACCTTTTAGGGCTCCTAGCCCATCTCTGTCACACAGTATTGTTCCCTGTTGCACTTTTACACTTCTTGTACGTCTACAGGTAGCTAAATACTTCACATCCATTTTGCAGATGAGTAACTAAGCACTTTGGGGCAGGGCCCATCTTTTTGTTTTGTGTTTGTACAGCACCGAGTAGAGGGGGACAGTAAGCTCTTTGGGGGGACAGTAGTTTTGGCCTGTGTCTGCACAGAGCCGAGTAGAGAGGGGACCTGGTCCATGACTGGTGCTCCTAGGCACTACTGCAATACAGATAATAAATGATACTCACTAGGGAGGTTTGACTAAGGACACAAAAGCCAGGAGTGGAACGCAGGAGGCCTGGCTCACAGGCTTGGGCACCCGCCAGGAAGTGCTCTAAGTAACATGAGCAGAGCTGCTTGTTTTATTGTTATGTCTTTAACATTTACAGAATTTATTGACTTATAAAAATCTATCTGCGTTTTTTGCAGAACAGTCAATCTAAGCTGTTAAATCAGAGCTGCTCTTGTCATGGGGTACTGGGCTACAGCTGAGGAGATCTGGGTTTAGTTGATGAGATACCACAGCCCTTGAGCTAAGAGAGGAAGGTCTTTTCACTCAGGAAGTAGAGGCTCATGCTTTTAGACCGACAGGTCCTGAGTCTGATCCCAGCAGCTGATGTTTATCTGTGTTAGGTCCTTGTATGGTCTCTGTAGTATCTGAACTCCTCACAGTCTTTACTGTATTTATCCTCACAAGAGCCCGATGAGGCAGGACAATGCTGTTGTCCCCATTGTCCAGAGGGGGATCTGAGGCACAGGGAGTCTAAGCGACTTGCCCAAGAGCCACCCAGGAAGTCAGTTGTGGAGCAGAGAATTGAATCTGGATCGCCGGTTTGTGCCCTACCACTGAAAATTCTCTCCTCAGGCAGGGGCATTGCGTTACGGTTGCTGTTATTTTCACTCTCCCATTCCTCTCCGGACAGCTGGGCGCTGTCCAGACTGATAGTTCGGAATGCGTGGAGGACTGGCTTAATCCACTGCTGGCAATGCATGTTTTATCTTATTCGCCATTAGACTCCGGCTGGAACAAATCAAGTCTCAGGTCAGTGCTGACAGTCAGAGCATCTGCTTTGAATCCATCCCTTGCGTGGTTGCACCTGTTTTATCTGAAGAGAACTTGACACCGAAGATAAATAATCACAAGCAAAACGGCTGAATTAGCTGCAGTGTCACCTGCAGGGCTGAGGCGAGAGGAGACTGAAAGAATCAGGGATTGTCTGTGGAGAGAGGACTGGCCTGGCCCCTTAGCTACAGCCCTAAGCAAGGGGGGTTGCATAAACAGCACCACTTCAGGATCGGCCCCAGCAGTTACCCCGCCAAGGTACAATGGCTCCTCTGCCCGGCTCTTGCTCTCAGGAGGAAAGCAGGTTACTGCAGCCTTTGAAATTGCCTTCCCCCACTGCTCCTTTGGGATTGGGGGATGGAGCCCTGTAGTCTGGATGTGGCTGGTTCGACTATCTGGGAAGCCCTAATAACCACATTTGATCCTGCATCACCTTTGCCAAAGCATAGCCTCTCCAGCTGCTCACAAGAGAACTGCCTCTCGAACACCATCCACCAAAGAGAAGAAGAAGCTGGGATGCCAGCTCTGTGCTCCTGGTGAGCGTTACCATCCTTCCTTCCACAGGCACAATTAACTTCACAGCGAAGCCATTAACTGAAGACACTGCAGAAGACTAGCTCAGCTTTGTAACTTTCCCAGGCACTTATGCAGATCACTGCACAGTAATTAGATATTGACATATCTCCTCCCACACCTCTCCCTGCCTTCAAGCTCATTAAAAGCGATTCTGTAGCGTGGCTCCCCAAGGAGCTGGCTGCCAGTGGCTTGTGAAAGAGAGAGATATTTTCTGTAGCACAAACAGTCTCACCAACATCTGGGTTTCTAGACAGATAACGGAGACCTGATGTGGCTCTTTCCAAAATGAACTGTAAGATGGACCAATGGGATGATCTGGCATAGCAAGTCCAATGGATTTACCAGCAGCCTGCCCTGGTCAGGGTGGGTGGGATCAGTCAGAGGGATCTACACCCAGGTGATCCGCTCCGCCAACATGGGCATTGCTAGGATGTGTTCAAAAATAGTTATTTATGTTGTCACCATAGAAAGTGAGATGGCTCAGAAGGTTCACAGCTCAATGGAGTTGTGCCGGATTTATGCCCACGTACTAAAGCAGAATCAGGCTCAGCGTTTTCCTAAGAAGCCCTTAAAGCTTTTTTTTTTTTAAAGGACTCCATAGGGATATAATTAAATCTCACCTGCTGTAAACAGGTGCAGTAGGCTTGGTGGGCCTCCTTGTATGTGTGCGTCCCAGCTTCCCCCCGAGCACAGGGAAAGAAGCTACCTTCTGCAGCAAAACAGCAGTCTCTGATAGGGTTTCTGAGTGAGTTGCCCGTCCCTTTAGAGCACTCACAGGGCATGCGCAGCTGCTTGGCTCGGTTACCTGCTGTCGAGTCGCAAAGGCGCCACCATGGAATTTTAGCGCCCTTTCCCTTTGCTGTCATTTACACCAGCCCCTGGAAGGTTGGGTATGAAATCTGCTCCCTATCATGGGCTCAGAACATCCCCACATCCTGAATCCAGCTCCAGATCTCCCATCCAGGGCCCTTCTCTATCAAAAGAGCCAGGAGCTTGGAGTAGCCGAGTTCACCCGACAGTAGCCTCAGTCGTGCAGCACAGATCTGTGCAATCTGGAAATGGCTAGTGAAGATGCATTAGCTAGGTCAGTTTGCTCTATGCCCAGACAGTCAGATCCCCATCAGGCCCTGGGCCCAGTTTCCAAAATACTCTCACCCAAAATGTATCCAGCCCAAAACGTCTCAGAGGAACCCTCAGGAACCAAGGTCCTTTCCTGGCTGCACAGGAAGGGTGTTACATATATTTGGCCCTGTAATTGCAACATTTAACGGGGTAAATCTATGGCCTTGTGATCCAGACTAGGAGAGGGGAGTTCAATGCTTAGCTCTGCGTGGCCTTGGGCAAGTCACTAATCTCTCCGCACCTCCGTCCCCATCTGTGAAAGGGGAATAATGATCCTTCCTTTGGCTGACTTGTCTAGGAGGCAAGTTCTTTGGGGGCGGGGCCTGTCCCACTATGTGTATGTACAGCACCTAGCACAGAGGGGCCCTGATTTTCATTAATACAAGTAACGAAGAGTACCACAGGTAAGTGGTGAGAATGCAAAGCCGGCACTTTGCACTGGGGTGGCTCTAACCCTGCCTCTCTCTAGCAGCCCTGCCTTTGGGATAACCCAGCTGTTGCAACTTAGCTGCTGTCTGGGTATGCTGCTGCTCCCTGAAACTCTCCAGGCAGAAGCCTGGATGTGCAGAACACCCCGTGGCAGGGCGCTTCTCCTTCTGAGCGTGGCTCCGACTCACGCTCGGGCAGTCCTCGTCTGGCCCGGATTTCAAGCATGGAGCCGTTCGAGGGGAGCCTCCCAGGAACGCAAGGTGCTTTCCTGTAAGAATCATGCCCAAGACAAGTCCTCAGCATGAGGAGAAAGGAAAGTCAATGGGGTGCTGCTGCTGGGGAGACAGCACTTGTTCCGAGAACCCGATATCATGTCCTTTGTCTGCGTTCACACACGTGCATGCCGAAAAGACCAAGGACTCTAGGAGACAGAAGGCTACACACTTCTCTGCTCCCACAGCTTAGCTGTGTGAGACACAACCCATTTCTGAGCCCACGCACGCTACAGCCTGGTTTTCCTTTTCTCCCCTGTGCCAATCAAACTGTTATTCCCCATTCCCTCCCTGAGCTTTCCAGTGTCCCCATCCCCAAAGGGTCCTGCAGCCACTTCTCAGGCTTCCAGCTGGCTGATAAGACTCTCTGGCCAGCACCTCCCAGCAAACTCTGGCTACTCTATCCAGTCCTAATATGTGACACTCATCACCATAGCCACTGGAAATGCCACAGGGGCTCAGAGTACCGACGAAAAGATGAAGAGAGTTCTCAGGGTCAAAGACACCTGTGTGGGAGCGGATCAAAGATTTGTCATCAGAATGTTTATTTCCAACAGAAAAAAGCTTTTTTGCCAGCATGGAAATTTCCACGCAAAACATTTGTTTTTGTTGAAAAATGTTTGAGTTTATATCAAAGGCTGGAAATCACCGCAGGAATTTTGACATTTTTCCTGGAGGAAAAATAATCATTTCCTGACGAACTTTAGTCTGTATCTTAGAAACCACATTTATTTTTGAAGCATTGTATGTAATGGTTGATCTCACACAAGCTTTGTATTGTCTGCTCGGTCCAGTGCAAAGTGGTTCGAAGGAACGAGCATCGAGCTGCACTCCGGCACTGCTGAATTCCACTCCCTGCTATGCCACTAATTAGCAGTTCACCTTGGGCCAGATATGCAACTGGTGTTTGCCTCAGTTTCCCCATCTGTTCAGTGGGGATGTTTCCTTGCTCCCGGCGTGCTGATAGCATGTATGTAAAGTGCAATATAAGTGCTAAAGATCATCAGGAGAGACAATCTCCATTTCTTTACGTGGGGTTGATCATGAGCCAAGCAAAAAGACCTCCATTCATTGCAGTTCTTGTTGCCTTAAAAGAGAGTTACTGTTTGCAGAGCATGCTGAGATCCCTGTCTAGGAAGTGCAATGATTATCGTCTGTTACAGTATCCTAGTCTTTTATCTGCAAAGAAATTGTGGCCGGAGAGTTGAGAACAGAGCAATTTCAGTGTCAAAAAAGACCATCCTAACCTGGGAAGGTGGGGAGAGCGTGGTACCCAGGCACTGCGTGCTAAGTGGCTGGGGTGGAGAAACAAGCTGCAAAGGATTGGCTAGCACAGGAAGGAAATCTGATAAAGCCACTCGAGAGCCAGCAGTATGAACAGTGCGGCATTGCACAGCTCCAGAGCCAGCTCAGAAGGGAAGACGCTGCTCCAGTCTGAGTGCCTGTGAATGCAGACAGTTGTGTGCACCAAAACCACACACGCTGCTCCAGTCAGCTTGTGTCTCTTTGCTTTCAGCACTGCACAGCGCAGGCAGGGTTTCCAACAGGACGAGGGAGAAGCTGCTCCCGCTTCTTCTTTTAACCAGGCACGCCAATTGGAAGAAAGTTGGGTAATTACTTGGCTCTGGGATACTGGCCACAAATAGATGATTCAAAGTCAAGGAACAGTCTCTGAAAGGGCCTGAGCTTGACACTCTTAGCCAGCAGGACTACTAGGCTATCTCCAGAGCCGTGCAGCATATCCAAGCTAGGGCAGAAACTCTTGGGAACTCCTTGGGACCGTATCCCCATAAGGAAGAGCCCCAGAAGACAGAGAGAGCGTGCAAGAGAAAATAAGGAAACACCGTGGATTCAAAAGCAAAGCGATAGCCCGTAGCTGGTTCCGGACCAAACTTCCAGCAGGTGCATCTCTGTTCTCAGACTGGAGGAGAGGCAGTGTTGGAGAATATACTGCAGGGCATGATCCTGCCCTGGCCAGGCTGGGGTGCACCAGGTGGCCCAGTAGGGCCATTCCATCTCTAGGGTCCTTGCTGGTGTCTGGCTAGCCCTCCTCTGCTGGCTTCCGGCTGAGAAAGGAAAGCCCCAGAGCTCCACGCTTGGGTTCGTGGCCAACAGCAAAGGCAGGAAAAAAGAACAAGGGAAGGAGGGGTAAAGAAACTCCTCTGAGAATGTCCGACCAGGAGATCGAGGACTTTGAAGTGGACAATCTGTCCGACACGTCCCGGATGATCCCCGGCCTCCCTCCTTACGACATGGACGACCAGCTTCTTCCCTTGGAGCCCCGGAGCACCTGCTGCTGCTGGGCTTGGACCCTGCTGATCGTCGCCACGAACTCTCTGGTCTTCCTCGTGAACTTGCTCCTGGTGGTCACCATCTTTGCTGTCGTGCTGCTGCCGACGATCGTGGTGGTGTACTTCGGCTTCCAGTGCCACTCCCGGGTAAGTGAGTGTGGTCCGGCCCCTGCGTGGGCCTTGGCACCCCGAGCCAGGACAGGGCCCCGGCTTCCCTGGGATTCTTGACTGAGCTCCTCTAAGGAAAGAGGGCGGGACAGTGGCTTTAAAAACCAGGTTGGGATTGCTGAGCTTTAGCTTAGTTTTCCAAAGACGTGGTTGAGGAGGGGGGAGAGAGTGTGTGTGTCTGAGTCAGTGGAGGTGAGGGACAAATGGACAGACAGACAGAATGTGCTCTGGGGTGTGACACCTTTGCACACCAGCCATTGTAACTGCTTCCAAGTCGCCCAGGAGAACTGACTTTAGCAACAGGTCCCCTGTAGGGCCTGATCCAAAGCCCATCCAAATCTCTGGGAGTCTGTCCTTTGACTTCACTGGGTGTTGGATCAGGTCCTTATTTGAACCCTTGCCAGGTGCTCCTTGCCTTCTCCTCTGAGCAGAGGCCACTAAGGTGGGATTCACGGGTGGGAGCCACGGGGTTGGTAAGAACCTAAGGAATAAAAAAAGCTGGAGACCAACTTTCTAGAATAACCAGTCCCACCCCAGAGTCCTCGCTTGAGCTGGCTTGGTTTTAAGTCGATTCCTAGGATAGAAACAACAGATTTTTTTTTCTCCACTAGTAAAATATTTCCTAGGCGAAAAAAAACCCGGTTGTACTGTTGGGCCAGGCCACTCTGAGCCTGGCGTGAGGGGTGGGATTAGATAAACTCCGTGCACTGGGGCAAGCAAGCATCCCCTCTCCTGCATGCAGAGAGTTTAGATCCAGCCTCTGCGGCTTGAGATTTCAAGTTCCCTCTACACCAATACTTGAATCTTGACAAAGAAATCTCACCTTTACCCCGTCCGTCCCCAGCTGCAGGATTTTGTTCCCTGGACAGCGGGCTGACAAGCTGGCCGTAATGATTCATAAAGAGATTTTACAGCAAAGCACTCCCCACTCGGGCAAAGCTCCCGTAGAAGATCATGGCAGTTTGGGGCACACAGCTGACACATGGGTGGACCTTTGGGGTTTACATTGCCCTGCAGCCTGTTGTGCATTCGAGGGGGTCCCCTCTGCTGGATGCATGTGGGGTGACTCCCATTCACAGGGCATGATAGAGAAACATAGTGCACCAGAATTCCATACGTCCTTTGATCTACGGCTCGCCAAGCACCTGACAGACGTCCCGTGCACCCACCTTCCAGGTCAGGCAGCACCCAAGTTACACGTGTCGCCCAGTGAGCCAGCGAAGAGCCAAGATACGAATGTAGAGCCCTGAGCCTCTGTGGCTTTTTGCCTTGTGTTGTCATTGGCGCGAGCGCACAGGGGTCCTCTGTCTAAAGGGCTGCGTTTTACACCCGGTGCACACTGGTGTAAAAGGGCCAGGCCAAGGGGGATGCATGACGCTCTTTACCATTTATTCAGCATACATAATCGTTGCTTCTTCCAGTGCTGATTTCTTCTCTGACATGCAGATTTAACAGAGGCCGTGTGTGCAGTTTGCATGATGAGGCAGTCCTGGGCTCACATACATGGCACTTGTCCTGTGAATTCCTTTGTCTGGCCATCTGCAAAATGCCCTCAGTGAAAGGGTTAAAGCAGTTCTCTGGGATGCTCTCTCCTATTGGGGCTCAGTAGCTGATGGGACTTCCCCCGCAGTGCCGCAGGGGATCTCACCCCTGCCTCAGAGGTTGGGCTCCTACCCAGCCCTGGCACTCAGTGCAGGACTAGACGGGTGCTAGTCTTTGGATGAGATGTTAACATGGAGGTCCCTTTGGGGTTGAAAAGGGGGAAGTGAAAGATTCCCTCTCTGTGGCATTTGAGGAGAGGTTTGCAATAGCCCCAGTGACCTCGACACAGGGCTTTTCCCTAGAGCTGTGTAAAGCTTCCTGTCTCTGAGCTGTGGGGTCAAGGCCAGATGTGTTTGCAAACTTCAGCCCCTGCTTGGGGAATGGGAATGCGGCTGGGCTGAGCTCTGTTCACCCAGAGAAGAAGCCGGCAAGCATCGCATCCCCTGTGTCACACCCTCATCCCCCAGCCCCAATAACAGCATCCCCTGAGTCCTGACAATCATAGGATCCTTCCCCCAGCAGCCTTCAGGATACTAAGGGGATTCCCTGGAGCTTGTGGGGAGATCCCCAGTCAAGTCTGTTTGTCCCCCTCAAACATCCAAATGAATCTGGAAGTCTCCAGCCCCTGTGACCCGAACAGCTCGGCTCAGCTTGTCCTTCCTGGTGTGAGCTGACCCCTGCACAGCTCCCATGGCCCACAGGTGCTGGGGGGGCTCATGTGGGTGAACCACACATGCCCCCCCATATAGTGTTCTTGCCTCCTGGGACACTGGCAGGTTGCAAGTTGAGCTCTTGCTGAGCACATGACAGCTACATCTGCTGCATTTCCCATCTCTTCTCATCTCACCTTGACACACGGGTCTACAGCAAACCAACCCTATTCCGCACGGAAGTTCTTTTTACCCAGTCTAGTTCTGTTTTTTATGGGAAAATTCCAACTCACCTACCTAAAGCAGGCTACATTGATGTGCCCTCTGTGAAATACATTGGAGACCAGAACTCCAGATCTGAAATTCTGAAGGAGTTCAGCTTCCGATGCAAATCCAGAGCCAGATTCAAAGCTCGGATCTGTCTTGTCTTTAATTGTGTGGGGTTTCATATAGTGAGAAGAAATTGGGTCAGTTTCCAATCTGTTTCGTATATTTTATGTGTGTCAGCAGTATTTGAGCAGGTCTGGAGGAAAGGCAGGTTTCGGTATTGCTGATTTCTCTGAGGGCCCAAATCTGAAGACGTCAGTTAGTGTCTACTCTCCGCTTGCTTAGGCAAAATTCCCTTTGAAGTCCTTGGGAATTTTGTTCAAGGAGTGAGAAAGCCCTCCAAGATTTGGCTCCTTGTTATTCAAGGAGCTTTTGCACCAGTTTTACCCCAGTGTAACTCCACTGACTTCCCTGGAGTTCCTCCCATGTGAGACCAGAATCAGGCTCTGCAAGATGCCAGTCATAGGGGACCTGTGCTTTGCTCCACATAGGAAGGGTTTAACCCCTTGAATGCTGGCAGGAGTGCTCTGGATTCATTCTGACACTCCCCAGTGTGCTCGGGAGCTGTAGGTCTGTCAGGCGTCATTTTTTATTCCTGTTTTAATTAACAAGCAGCCAGCTGTGACACAGATCAAGTAAATACACTGCCTGGGTCGACAGAGAATTCTGTGTAGCTTCAGTTACTCACTGCAGTTTGCATTTTAATGTCACAATATTTCTCTGCAACTCCCCTGCACCATCTACACTACAGAGGCAGCGATAGCAGACGGCTCACAGTCCTCCCCTGTGATTTGCAGCCTCCCCCCCATGGACTTTAATTTGTTTTGTTAATTTCATTTTAACTAAGCCCTCTTCCTGCAAGTTTCATTCTCTGTGATCTATCTAATGATAAGAACAAGATCTAATAAAAGATACACACACACACACACACTCCCGTCTTGCAGATCTGGGCCGGCTTCCCAGACACATGGGCTGCAGTTTTTTATTTATTCCCATTGAAAAACTCATTTTGTCCCCATTTAGTACACTGTCTCTGTGCGTGTCAGTTTCATTTGGATGCTCTACTCTTGAGTGTTTTGGGGGATTTTTAAAGAATGTTTATGGCTTTCCATTTCTCATCGTATTTTCCTGTTTTGCTCCAGCATCATCTGTCCGATGTGGGGATATGATATGACCCTCTCTGTCCTTGTGCCATCACACATTTGTTTTCCTGTCTGGGTGAAAGGAGACAAAAGAATATCTTGGCAAATAAAGACTAAGGCCCAAACCTTCAAAGGTATTTAGGGAGCTAACTCCTGTTCAAATCAATGGGAGCTAGGCACCTAAGTACATTTGAGGATCTGGGGCTAATGCTCCTATCCTGCTTTGAGAAGTGGCGGGGCACGGTCTGGAGTCTATGCAGAGCTCCCCTGATATGAATGGGGTACCATGTGGGCAGAGGGGGGTCACAAATGCCAATCTCAAAGCAGGATCAGGGCAGTGTATGGCTTACATTTTCAAAAGGCACTAGTGATTCTGGGTGTCTCCATTCTTGGGGTGCCCATCTTAAAACACCTGAAAAGGAGCTGGACTTCAGTCAGTGCTCAGCACCCATCCTCTGAGAAGGTTTCCATCCAAATACTGATCCAGCCTGATGACGAAAGTAAACCTCAAATGAGAGGACAAAATCTAATGATGCTGCAAGGCTAATGGAAGCCAGGCTGCGTCACTCTGTAGTGTGGAAGGGATTAAAGTCACAAGAGCTGATAAAAAGTCAGAACCTACCAAACGCTGCTCTGGTTTTTGCTACTAGCCTGAACTCCACAATTCGTCAGATGCTTAAAGATAGCAATAACCGTAATAACGATTCAAGATACACAAACAAGACGAAGTCATTGTGTGACCAGTGTCCCCGGATACGTCCAGTGAGGAAACCTGCAACCTCCAGTGTTTTCTCTCTATGACCCTGACCCAGCACACTCTGAAATCAATGGCAAGACTCTCATTTGACTTCAGTAGAGGTGGGTTAGGGTCTAAATTATTAAATATATTGTAGTTCATAAAAAGCCTTATCCAGCTCCCAAAGACAAGTCTTTCCATTGATTTGACTAGTAGTTGGATCAGTCTGTATAATGTGCTCAATTTGGGCTCCAGTCTCGGGGGTCCGATTCTGCACATATGCACGACCTAATATAGTGCTTATTACCGTGACTAATCCATTGAAACCACCCGGGAATACTGTGTTTGCAAGCCTGGGATGTAATCACCAATCAGTCATTGTTAGAAATAAGCTGTGTAGGAACTCATTTCTTCTCTCTCTCTCTCTCAATATTAGGGATGGATCCTGAATGGCTTACTCAGGGAAAACGCCCATTGACTTCACTGTGAGTTTTCCCTGCAGGACTGGGCCCTTAAGTATTGTCAATTTCAAGTATGTCCCAGCCTCTCATTTGCTCCCTGTCCAACAGATCCTAAGCTAAGAGCACCCACCTCAGCCTGATTTACTCAGCTCTCTGCACTGAAAAATATTGAAAATAAGTTTTTTCCCTTTTAATAACTTAAACTGCATCTCCTACTTGATCTGCCGCCTCCCATTGCGTCCCATCTTAGTCCAGTTTCACAAAGCACCTGGGAGTAGGGCATGAGAAATTATCCAATCCATGCAGCAGGGTGACTTTAGAGGAGGGCTTAAATAAGAAGAGAGAATTAGAAGCTCTTATTATTAAATAAAAAGACACCCCTGGGCCAGATAGCTGGTGTAAATAGTATAGTTTTATTGACCTCAGTGGAGAATGCAGCTTAACACCAGCCGAGACTTGGCCCAAGATTTACCTTCAGAAACACTGAGCTTGGGAGTTTACCTCATCACCTATTATCCTCAGAAGCACCTCTACGAAATGCCTAGTATGGTCAGGAACATCTGCTAGCCAGAGGTGAGGGCTGGATGGGGTTAGTGCTGGCAAAATCCAGGCAATCTCAACATGGAAATAAATCACCTTCAAAAGATTAAACTTGCCCGTAATTAAAATATGGCATCAAGTTAAATCCCTGTGGCTTTGTGCCCAAAAAGTCTGCATCTGGTTAGCCTCCAGTTTGCACCAGCATAACTCCATTGAAATGAACAGAGTTACTCCTGATTTACACCAAGGTTAGTGAGAGGGGAGTTACCTGCCCGCTTCTCTCCACTCTGACCATTGAGCTTGTGCCTCTGCTACACACATTTGGCCCTTAGCATACAGAGGGCAAGAGGACACAAGGTGATGTGCTTCTTTCCAGGCTCTGGACATTTGCTTTGCACCTTCCTATTACTTTGCCCACGGCAAAGAGTTGGGAGTGAAGGCATATTTCACCCTGATAGAAGCCTGCTGTGAATGTTAAGAGTCTGTTCTGATGCTATTTACCAGCGTGAGTGTACGTAGAACTGCACAGATGTAGGAAATTGCAGAGCAATCATGAGAGAGAAAGAAAAAGAAGAGATAAAGTAACTAAAAGTCTAGAAAGGCGGTTTGAATTGCACTAAACCTGTACTGACAGAGGGGAGAGTTAACATGGAAATGAGAGGCTAATACACAGGAATAAGAAAAGATAACAAAAAGTTATCAATAAGTTTGTGTAACAAAGGGAGGTCGAAGCTGTACTGTCCGGGGCTGGAGGTGACTGTGATAGGATCAACCTTATGAGCTTCCCACTTGCAAGTAATTGATCACTACGTGCTGAGAATATTGCCTTAATAGAGATCTGTTACTACTGAGTAAGTGAATCTTAATCCAACACAAAATACTCTCAATCCGTTGCTCTGAACACAAACGTTCAGGACCCCGATGCAGACTGACAGGACCTGAAAGCACAGAAGCTAAGGGTCTTGTCTTCCTTCGGCCCTGGGGAAGCCACCACTGTTCTTAACGGGAGGCGTTGATCAGTAACACCCATTTCAGTAAACAAACGGCCACCGGTTGGTTGAGAATCTATCGCTGAAATAATAACCCCTCCTACCCGCACGAATCAATGCTTTTGTTCAGCAAAGAGACACTCACTGCCAGTGGAAACTAATGTGGCGAAAGGATCTAAAGCTTTGGTTGTAAATACAGCTAACACAGGGGCACTCAACCTGTGGTCCGTGGACCCCTGGGTATCCACAGACTATGTCTGAAGATTTCCAATGGCGTCCGCATCTCCATTTGAAATTTTTTAGGGGTTTTCAAATGAAAAAAGGTTGAAAACCACTGATCTAACAGATCTCTGCCACCCCCCCAGGATCAACCCTGGCTAGGGGTCGACACCACCATGTTGAGCGATGGACACTTGACAAAATTACTGTACTTAGTGACGGACGTGTGGGGGTGGTCATGTCATTCAGTCATTCAATTTTGTGAAAAATTACCACAGACCTCAACATTTTTACCACCCTGTGTACGGACACATTGCTGACCCCGACCCTGGCCAGCTACCATAGGGTAAAAGGCGTTAAACTGTGTCTGAGCTAGGTGCAAAGTCTGGTTTAGGAGGAGTTCGTGAACAGGATCATAAATAATGCCTTTCCCCTGAGTCTAGACAAAGCCTCAGGGTTTTGCACATTACAATGCTAAATGTAGGATGTCATGTAGCCAGTCAGCCAGCCCTCCCTTCTTAGTGTATGGGCCTGGGAATCAGAACTCCTGGTTCTCTTCTCAGCTCTGCCACTTGTGATCTTGGGCAAGTCACATAATTCCAGCCTACCTTATTTTTCCTATTTACTCACGTACCTCACTGGCATGCTGTGAAGCTTAGCTAAGGTCTGTATAATGCCCTTGACCTCCCGGAGGGTGTGGGTGGGCCGTTGCTGGTGCTTAGCAAAGCAAGAAAGGTGGACTTTGTGGTTCGGGCACTGGGGTGGGACTCTGCTACAGGCTCCCTGTGTGACCCCAGGCCAGTCACTCAATCCACAGAGCACACCTGTAAAACAAAGATAATAGTACTTCCTGTCTCCCCTCCTTGTCTATTCAGACAAGCTCTTTGGGGCAGGGACTGCCTCTTACTAGGTGTGTGTCCAGCACTGAGGGCCCTGATCTTGGTTGGAGCTTCCAGGTGCTGTTGTAATAACAGTATATGCCCCAAACCACATGCTGTCCTTAATGCCCCAAGAGGATCTCCTGTGGGCATTGAAACAGTGGAAGTCCAGCCCCTGAATACACCAGCCCAGGGTTTCCCCAAGTCCCAGGGATGCTGCGACGGGATGCGTTTGGCCGTGTTCAGTGAATGCCATGCAGACATCCAGCCAGAGCAGACGTACGTTCCGTGAAGCAGCTAGTTCGTCACACAGAGCCTTAGTGCATTCATTCGACGCTCTTCGAGACGCTCAGACACGCAGAGAGCATACTGTTGGCTGCAGGCATTTATCACCGTGCCCGAGGGGCGATAAAGCCTGGTGATGTAGTATGCAGCTAACGCACCAAGGACTGAAAGTGGCCGGCTCCCCCTGCCTCGCGCTTTCCCTGAGATGGTTTTGCTCTTTCAGTAGCTGACATATGCGCGGTTCCGGGCATTTTAGCTCGTCACGTTTACAGCCCTGGAATGTTCTGACAAAGCGGCGAGCTGCAGTTATTACCCAGCGCATCCGTAGATCTTGCTAGCTCATGAACAGAGAGGCCTTTGTCGTGGTAATCACTGCTCAGACGTCGCTGCTGCTAACAGACATAAAACTAATAGCCAGCTCTGGCACAGAGCCAGATGTGCCATTGAATTGTCCAGCAGCACCCCAATCTCTCACCTGTCTCCTTACCCCTCCTGCTAGAACGCTTCCTCCTGCAGGAGACAAGCAGCCCCTAAGGGATCTATGGTATTCCTGAGCGTGTGTGAAGGGGGAGAGGGGGAGGCAATCCAGCTGTAGGTTTCTTGACATCTCTAGTGAGCAGTCTCGGATTCATTAGCCTTCACGGCTGCTCCGTTGTATAAAAGATACACCCCCAAGGGCTGGGCTGCAGTACCCTGCCTCTCACCGAACAGTCCTGGCGCTGTGAGTCTCCATCGGGAAGACCTGTGGAGCAAGACATTACTGGCTATGCATAGAGCAACCACAATCTGGCCCCAAACCGGCTGAATGGCCAAACCCAGCCTTCTGTAGCTTTCCCCAAAGCCTCTGCCACTGGCGACATGAGGTACGAATTGATTTCCTACCACTCCCTGCCTGGGATTGTTGGAGTTATTTTCCTTCTGCCACTCAGTAGCTCCTCAGAGGAGGTAAATTGCTAAACTGGGCATCCAAGGGGAGCGCTACCTAGTAACGAAATGAACAAATCACCCAGGCTTTGTCAGAATGAGTCTCTGCAGAACAGCGATTGCAGCCGGGTGCATCATATTGTCTTTGGTGCAGTGTGCATTTGCCTTGTAAACACGGAGGCGTCTGGCTCTCGACATTGATCTCCCTGCAGAGATATGGAAGTTTATCTTTATTCCCCTTACCTTAATTTCCTATGGTGACTTTTTAAAGGGAGAGAATCTCATTTGCCTAGATGTTGATCCCCATTAGAGATGGGCCAGTTGGTTTGGAGCAGATAAAAACTCTGCCCTATCCCGAACAATGGTCCCTTCCTAGAATCAAACCAGTGCAGTTCTGGAGGATCTGAAAAGGTTTCTCCTCTTTCACTTCTGCATGCCCTGGTGCTGCCCAGATCCAGATAAATCTGGAAGAGACTGACTGCCATGAGAAAACTTATTCCCTGTCATGCTTTCCAAATATCAGTACAGGACTCAAAGCAGAAGAACTGTCAATCTCACCAGCAAGCCTGTTCTCCTGAGGTTTGTAGCCCACTTTAGCAAACTGAAGAGCTCCTGGTAGCTGGGACAGGATGCTTTATGGATAAAGCAGAACGGGAACGTTATTGATCTCCACTGAAAATGCTCCACTGGTACGAGCATTTGCAGCTCCACTGAAGGGAATGGAGTTGCAGCTGCTCACATCAGCATTCAATATGTCTCAGAAACTTCTTCAGTAATAACTGTCACAGTCTGTACGTGCATCGTCCCTCTTTTCCCTAACTCCGCACAATCCTCCCATACTCCCATGGCTCTCTCGCCACTCCGGACCTTCAGTGTCCCCGGCCCTCCCTTGTGCCCCAGGGCCCTCTTGAAATAGATGACTCTCTGCTATTGTCTGACACGTAGCGTGACGGCTGAGAGGTTCATAAACTCAGAGTCCAGAGATGGGCAGGATCTCTTTGGTGACCCAGTCCATCCCGCTGCCAGTGCAGGAATGCCCAAGGAAACTGCTTTTATGACTTCTTGTTAGCCAGTGTGGTGAAACAGGAGTTTACTTTTGTTGCTGGTCTGGTATAGCCTACGGGGGATTAGCCACCAGTCTTGGAGGTGTATCTGCCCTATTTCTCAGCAGTTGGTCCTGAATTTGGCATCCTGAGCTGTGACTCACTGTGGCACGGTTACACCTTGGGCATCCCAGTCCTTGTATTATCACCAAAAACACCGGATTTAAAGGTTAGTGGTTCTTTACAACCAGTCTCAACAAATAAAGAGTTCTTCTGATCCCAAAGGACCAGCCACACACCCAGGTCAATATATAGCTTAGATCTTACCCAAAAATCACACTGTTGCCAATCCTTTAGTATCTAAAATCTAAAGATTTATTCATTAAAAAAAAAAAAGAAAGGTGAGAGTTAAAATTGGTCAAAGGAATCAAATACATACAGTAATTGCAAAGTTCTTGGTTCAGGCTTGTAGCAGTGATGGAATAAACTGCTGGTTTGATAAGTCTCTGGTTGCTTCCAAATCATTGGATGGTCTTCAGTCGACTGGTTAGAATGCTCCCATTAGTATAAGTTCATAGACCAGAGGGTTCGGAAGGATAGAGGCTGGAGCAGGATAGAGGCAAAATGGAGGAGTTTCTAGGGCCTTTTATCTTTTCCCCCGTTGTTCTTACTGTGGAAAATTACAGCAACAAGATGGAGTCTGGAGTCCCGTGGCAGGTCCCATGTCCACGCATTTCGGCTCGTCACAGCAGGAAATTCCACTAAGTGTAGAGGGGTGTTTCCCATAGTCCGTTGTCAGTTAAATGTTCTCTCGATGGGCCATTCCATTTGAATAGTCCCTCCAAGATGTGCTGCCTAGCTACCTTGTGGGCTGTACCCCAGGAGCAAACATTTGAAATCCAAGTCTAGAGCCAATACTTATAATTTCAAATACAAAAGTGATTCATGCGTGCAGATAGCACAGTCATAACCAGCAAACGCTAACCTTTTCATAGACACCTCACTTGACAACCTTTGTACAAGATTTTCTGCAAATACATAACAGCGGTTGCAGCAATGATCCGTATGGTCATATTTTGATCAGAGAACGTCACATGTGCCTCTTCAAAGCCCTGGCACATCAGGCATGCCAGGTACCCATGACTTCTTGCAGGCGGCGTGGGTCCTACACGGAGGAGTCTATTGACATCTCAGACCCAGACAGGAGATTCTCTGTGGAGATAGCTTGGATGGGGATCTCTCCCTGCCCCCTCAGGAGGTTTCATTGGCAGACATTCCTTTGTGCTGACATTTTCCTAATGCAGGTGGCTGCGGATGCTCCCAGGCTCTGTTTACCATGAGCAATCCAAATCAGGTGTGAGCTTCCTAGTCAGTTACAGCCCCTAATTACATGTCATGCTTTCCAAATACCAGTACAGTCTCCCACGCTGCGTCTTGACAGCGTCTTGCATCGACTCTAGCATTTTGCTGGGCTAATGAAGCCCCATGACTGCTAGCTCGGGGATTTGGATCTGGTCAGGAGAGGTGGAGCGAGAGGTGGATGGAGTGATTTGCAGCGTGTTTACTGCATCAGCCAGTTCCCTGATGCCTGAGCTGAGATCCTGCCTCGCAGCGCAGGACCCCTGCACTGACAGCCCATTAAACCTCCCGTTACATGTCCAATCACATTGGTGAGCTTCCAGTTGATGGTTCCCTCTAGGCCTGACCTGCCTCCCACCTGATCCTTTGATGCCTAGTCATTACCCACAGGTTCTTCTCTCCACTCTCAATCGTTATTGTTTAAAAATGGAAACCATTTGGAGAAGGCATTTTTTCACCTTAGCTGCGGGGACGATCCATCTCCCAGCTGGTGCCGTCAGGTCCCCGCCACTTGCCAGCCAATACCGAAAGCTCCTCGCTTTGCCTGCAAAGTGCCTTGGCATGTTTGTCTTAGGGAATTCCTTGTGGGAGAAAACGTTCCCAGATATCACGCTCCAGCCCATTCACCACTGGCTTTTTTCATATTAATTATTACAATAGAACCCAGGGGCCACCGTCTTGGACCAGGACCCCTTTGTGGTAGTGTTGTGAACTCAGAGAACAAAAAGTCCGTGCACCAATTGTTCTTATCTTACCCCATTTGCTAAGGGCAGAGGCTGTTTGTGTTCAAACGAGGGCTTCCCCGCCTCTCAGACGATAGGCTCCCTTGTTCCCAGCCAATTGGCTTCCTTCGCATCATCCCACTGGAAGGCCACATGGCTGGATGTGTCAGGAGAATGACTTCCCCGCAGGCCAGACAGGGGGGACGTGTGACTCAGATTCTGCTCCCACATACCCTGGACCACTCAAGTCAATAGATTGTTTGCAGTATTGTTGTAGCCGTGTTGGTGCCAGGATATTAGAGAGACAAGGCGGGTGAGGTAAGATCTTACCTCCAGACGTGAAGAAGAGCTCTGTGTAAGCCTGAAAGCTTGTCTCTTTCTCCAACAGAAGTGGATCCAATCAAAGATATGACCTCACCCACCGTGTCTCTCTAAGGTCAATGAGTTACCCTGGATTCACATTGGTGTAACAAAGCAAAATTCAGCCCCTTATTCCAAGCCCTAACTTCTTTCATAAGAGCACAGGGAACACTGGCTGCTCACGCTTCTGTCGGCCCAAACATTGTCTAACCTCCGGTTTGCTCCCCTGTGAAAATCCATCTTTAAGGAACATGCTTTAAGTCACAGAGGTGGAATGGCTTTGGAGAGCTATCAAGAATCGAGCTGGGTGACTAAGCTGTGGGGCTGCTCTAGAGATGAAATGATTAACTGCGCTTCGGTGGTGCCTTTCACGCAGTGATCGCGAAGAGCTCACGACAACTGAGCTTGCTCACTTTGCACATTGGGGTGTCACCACGGACGTCAGAGTCACTCCTGATTTGCACTGGATTTCATTCCAAGATCCACCATTGCCAATCAATTCAACAAAGCTGGAAACAGAACTTGCTCCTTAGAGGAGCCATGGAATGACTGTGTGACCTGGGGCAAGTCACTAAACACCTCCGCGCCTCAGTTTCCCCATCAGTACAATGGGGATAATACATCATCAGATTCAGTTATCTTACAGGAATGTGATGGGGCTTAATTCATGCTTGTGAAATGCTTTGAAAGCTGAGGAGCTGTAGGAGTGCAAAGAATTAATAGTTTTAATTGCGGAATCATTAGGAGTGGGACAAAGCCTGCTTTTCTTAGTAAGTCCTTACTCAGGGAAGATTCCTTTGAGAATGAAAGGGTCTGGCCTTTTATTATTGTTGTATATTCATAAATACAGGCTGTTTTGTTCTAAGCCTGAGAAAAGCTAGATAGAAGCCGTGAACCAGCCTCTGTGACACCTCACTTCAAAGGGAGTTTCTCTTGCAGCCATTATGGCAGGAGCTATTTCTGAAAGCTCCAAGGCAGATGAAGTCCCAGCTCTGTATTGGTTCCTCTCCTGCTAATAGACAAAACGTTGGATGAATAACACTCCTCTGACATTTTGACCTCAATTATAAAAAGAAAAGAACAGAATTAGATGTGAAATTCAGCCAGGTAGAAATGCAAAGCGGCTTTCTGTGGCTGCTGCAGGGGCCAGGAAATGGGCTTGATGTTCATACAAAGGGTAATTTCGTTATAGATGGCGAAGTAAGAACTGCCACCCCAGATCAGACTCGTGGTCCATTTGGTCCACTGTCCTGTCCCCAACAGCCACCAGTACCAGCCCAAACCCTTCCCCAGTGGCCTCAGCCCCTTTTCCAGGTTCAGACAGGGATCCTCTCCCCGGGATCCACTCCCCACATCCATGCTATGGATGGGCAAACCCGGGGTGAAGGCTCCCCTCCCACCTGCACAGAACTGAATCCAACTGAACCTAGCAGAGGTTCTGAAATGCTGAGCCAACCCCGCAATCATTCATTCCAGTTGTTGCTCCTGCCTCTTCATTGCGGACTTCTGGCCCCGACAGGGACCCAAACACCCTGAGGTTGCCCAGGGATGGGGAGCTGCTGCCTGGACGCGCTGCCCCCTTCTTTTCTCCTGAATACCGGGTGTGGCTATTGCTGCTTGTGGTGTGTGCCTGTGTCTCCCCCAATCTACCCACCCAGTTGGTGTCTCTACTTCCCAGCAGTTCCCTGTGACGGAGACAGTCCCGATCCCTCCGTGGCCATTCAGCAGGGAGTGGGGGGGGGGGCATAAGGGGTCTGTCCTGCTGTTCCTAAGGGCCCTCAATTCCCACAGCAGGAGCAGGCCATTAGCTATTACAGAGCATCCCATTTGTCAGTCAGGCTCATGTGGAAGTGTGGCCTGCCTGTGATCACAGCCAAGGCCTGAGCTGGGACCTTCACAGTCCACAGGCGGTGGCTGCTCTATCCCGGACCCCGGGAGGCACCCACCCCCTTCTGGCTTTCTCCAGAGAAGCCGTACTAAGCCGATCTCTCAGCTGGAGGCTAAGAACCAAGAGGGGAGTCTTTGGCCTCATTACGTCCTGTTCAGTGCAGCCATGAACCTGTCAGACCTGGGGCTGGCTCCCTACCAGCCAGGGTGCGCCTTCCTTGTCAGCCAGCTCCAAGACTGGGGAACCTCTTTCAGTTCCGCAATGGCTGCTGAAAGGCTGAGATTCACCCAGCGAAAGGCCTATGTCCCCCTCAACACAGGGTGTAGGTGGGACTCAAACATTGCACAGACCCCCTGCTGCATGGGGATGAATTTCACCCCCGTGGGGGGCTGTTGTTACCATGAAAAGGTGAGTTGTACATTCCCGCCAGCTCTTTGTTCCCACCACCCCGTCAGGGAGAGGCAGAGGTGTGGCCGTTAAGGAGAGCAAATAGGTTGCCATGAAGACATTATATTCACATGCGTGTTGATTTGTTTAAATTCCAGTCCCAAGGAGGCTATTTGGAGTTTTTCTTTAACTCAGCGGATGGCTTGTGAACATGCCGCGTCAGCCCCACTCCCCAGGAAAAACAGCTTCCTGCAGGCCTGCTGCAGCGATGAATAACCCTCAGCCCCACAGAGCCCGGGCACTGATTGTCGCAGAGGCTCACGATCAGTAGTCGTTCAGTAAGTCTGCTGTTTTTATTATTATCACCAGGCAACAGCCTCAGGCTGAAACGCTCAAGCGGGGCCATGAATATTGGGTGCCTGGCTGCCTCCTGATTTCTACCCACAATTCCGCTCAAAGTCAGTCGGAGCTGGGGATGCTCAGCCCCTCTGCAAATGGAGCCCGTGGGAACCAATGGGTCATTCCATCCTGCCGTGTATGTGGCTGGATCAGACGCTACATGTTGGCTCCCCGGAGCCAGAGGTCCTGTACCATCCCCGTGGCTTGTTCTCTTTGCAGTGAGCGAGTGAAAGGGGGGCGCTCTCCCCAAAGAGCAAGTCCCCCAAATTGGAAGCCTGTGATGTGCATGCTACTGAACAAGGCCAAACCTTGTTGCTCCTGATGTCTCCTGTTGCTTTCCAAAAGGGAAAACGTTAGCCCACAACGGCCCTGGTATCACGGCCCTAGCTGAAAGGGGGACATGGGCCACTGGGTTAGACAAACATCCCTTGACAGGGAGAAATCAGCCCTTGGTTTCTCACACAGCTGTGCTCTGGTCACAAGCGAGCTGTGGTGGCTGCTCTAGAGATGAAATGATCACTGCGCTTCGGTGGTGCCTTTCATGCAGTGATCATGAAGAGCTTACAACTGAGCTTGCACACTTTGCACACTGGGTGTCTCCATGGATGTCAGAGTCACTCCTGATTTGCCGTGGTGCGAGTTCAGAGCCAGGCCCAATGTACACTGCAACCCTCTGTGGGCGAGATAGGTATCTTTAACCCCTGCTTTGCAGAAGGGGAAACTGCGGGCTTTTCTACATGGGAAAGTTATTGAGAAATAAGCCTGAAGTCAATGGCACAGGCAAGAATACAACCTTGGGGTCCTGAATAGACCAACTTGCCCCTCTGGAATGGCAATGTTGGGACTAGAAATGGAACAGAATTTGAATTCACCTGCTTTAGATCTTTCATGGCATATTTGTCCATCAAGATATGGATTCAATTGCTCTCCAGACATGGCTGTTGTGGGCCTGGTTCTCTGATGCCCTGCACCTTGTGCTCCTGTGTAACGAGTGCAGCAAGGGATGTGAAGTGCTACCGAAGCAGAACCACAGAGTTTTGGTGCAAATGAGTGCACACGGGCAGGGTGACTCAGAATCGGGCCCTGCCTGCATGAGATATAATTGACATATATTTGGAAATGAGGCCTTTTTTACGTAACGCAACATGCCAGCCTTCTTTAAAGTGTTGTTAAATGATCCCAGGTGATTTTAGCTCTTTGAGTTGTCTTGATAAGAGCCAGGATTGATGGCAGTGACTTTAAAGCAGCTCTTCCCAGCAATTTGTGGTGATTAGGGGATTGTCTCTAAAACTTCACTGGAAGTTTAAAGACCTCCCTGTGAATTTGTTCTGAGTTAACAGAGGATGATGGGCAGATTTCCACTGATGGCTCCCTAGGGGCTGGAGAATACAGCCTCTCGGAATAAACCAAAAAGCGACTTTCTATAGCTTATCGCTCTTGCCTTTAACAGCCAAGAAAGGATATTTACCAAGTGCCACAGTCATTTAAAGAATTTGCATCGGAACCAGCTCAATGAAACCAATGAGACAAGAATCACTTTCTTAATGTGGCTTCAAACTGTGTTCAAACGTAAGTACCCAAAGGCCGAGTTTATCTTTAGAGATATCTCAGGAGGAGACCAACATATGTACAGGGTTGCGATATAGCAGGCCAGGACTGGTGTTTGGGAGGATGTAGAATCTCCATCACTGGCAGGTTAGACAAGCACTTGTCAGGAATGGTCTAGATAAAACTTAGTCCTGCCTTGAGTGCAGGGGACTGGACTAGATGACCTCTCAAGGTCCCTTCCAGTCCTGTGATTCTATAAACCGTGCAGGCATCTGCTTCAGCTTTCCCTGCTCTTTGGAGCTCCAAAACAACCACTTTGAGGCCCACTGCACGCATCTGGCAACTTCCATTCTAGTCTGATCTGATCTACCTTCTGATGGTAGGACTGCTATAATCACAGTAGTACCCGCTGTCACACAGATTGGAGAGAGAGAGAGAGAGAAAGGAAGGATGAAGTTCTGAATCTTTGCCTGGTGGTAGGGCCGAAAGAGGACATGCGAGGAGAAGGAAAAGCCATGTGCTGGAGAAGATCGCTCTTGTGCATTACACATTAATAATCACCAATTACTGTTGATCCCACTCTGGAATCAGAAGCAAAGCCCCCAAGGTTTGAAATAATGAGAGAGGAGCGTCTTCCCGGATTGCTGTCTCAGTTGGAGATAATAAAAGTACAACACGCTGAATGCATTAAAAGATTTTTTGCTCCTCTCGTTCCGAATTATATGTATAAAATGATCTCTCTATCTCAGAGGAGTCTTTTGGAAATTTGCTATTACTGATTGTTTGGTTCTAGCTTTGCCTACATATGCAAAGACTTTGTAAGTCACAAAGCCAGCTACAACTAAACATGTTTTCAGTGGCCTTCCTTAAATTCAGGCAGGATCCATAGCTGTGAAGTCTTTACAGGGGAAGAGCCGAGCTCATGAAAGACTTGTCTGATGCCATTTATTCAGTGCTCGTATCTGTGCTCTCGGTTATTTCCTCACAAGCTTCTGGCAGGTCCACCAGAGAAGATAAAACTACACATTGTGTGGACATTGTCTAATTAAATAATAGCAGGAGTCCTCTAGAAACACTTATACTGTCCACAACAATGTAAACCACGAACATTTTTTAACAAGATGAATAGTAATCCAGGGACTGAACAGTGGAGACAGCTGTAATGAAATGCCACTCACCTACTACAAATGGCTGGTTAGGAAAGCGAGAGTAAAATGCAACACATAAAACAGCACTTTGTGCTGGCTGGTCATTTGAATAGTTTAGCAGAGAAAAACATTAGGACAGTCTTTAGATCTGAGTTATAAGGAAGTGTTTAGTAGATAAATGGATCTACAGTTAGCTAGCTATATCTATTTGAAAAGAATTGTCCCAAAGAGTTCAGAGACTGTCCGTCTATTGTGTGTCTTGATTGGCACAAGCTGAAGTGGTAACTGTATCTGTAGAGCTTAACAAAAACCAGACAAGCCTGAAGCAAACCCTGGCTGAGCTTCAACTGGAAGACCACAAAGACCGCACCCAACTGCTGGGAAGGTTCAGATTCAGATTTCAAATCCCTCTGTTCAGGCCCTGGAGTTTGATGCTGCCTATGATAGAGTTATATTGAATCCAGTTCCAAATCTGGAGTTTGGAACCCTGCTTCTGGCTTGGGGCCATCTCTTAAAAGAGCTGTAATAGTGCACATCCAGGAAAATTGCTCGATGGATGGGAGCCTAGAGATCTAGTAACAGCATTTTAGTCCCGCAGCTGTTTCTGCAGGGCTGAAGTCCATTGGGAAGTCTCCTTTTAACAGTGGGTAACCATCTGAGGTTTAGTTGGAACCTCAGGAGATGTTTGCTTGTCCTTGCAATGGCGCAAGTCTCATAACAAGCCGTGCCATGTGCTATGCCTGTCCGGCGTGAGATCCAGGAAGAGAGCTTTTGACGCCGCTGACTATTTTAGGAACAAACTTGCCAACACAGGAGTAAAAAGAAACAGGCGACAAACCCATAGGGAGGAAAACAATAGAAGTGAAAACAGAGAAGGAAGGCGAGTGCAGCATGTCACTGTGACAGGCACTCCTCCCTCCTCCCCAAGCCCAGAAGGGAGAACACACAGCAGGCATGCCCATTACATCAGAACTGAGCCTCAGGAGTGCATGAAGGAGCTGGGATGCTTTCTGCAGCTTTGCAACCCATTTCAGAGCATCCTGTTTAAATAGCCCCTTGCAGAGATAGGCCACAATAGCTCCCTATGGCACCTGTGCAGCCCCATTACCATGGTACCTCACAGCCTTCTCCCTAGCCAAGGAGGGAGGGAAGGACCTCATTTTACAAATCAGGGAGTGAAGCAGAGAGAGACTATGTGACTTGCTCATTGCCCCATGGGTAGTCCGTGGCCAAGCAATGAATTGCCCTAGCCGCTGGGCCATCCTTCCGAGGACCGTGGCAGCCTTTCTGTGAAGCATGTTGTCTATTGTGTGACCCTCACCCCTGTTCAGAGAACCAGCCCAAGGCCTCTGCACCACGCAGGGCTCACTCATTGTCCGTAAAGGGATTTTGAGCATCTCATTGGGCAGGTTGCAAAAAATTGCTCTTTGCAGAAACAGCTGCTGCTTGTCCTTGAAAGTTCTGTGTTAGGGGAAATTTCTGTCATCCTTAACTCGACAACATCCCCTCTGGTGGCTAAGGGCACTAGACCATGGCTCATGAGACCAGGCTCTGCCCCTGAGCTACTGGGTGACTTCAGGCAAGGCAGTTCCTCTCCCATCCTTTGTCTTGTCTGTTTGGCTATAAGCGCTCTGGGCAGGGCCTGTATCTCATTATGGGTATGTACAGACCTAGTGCATTGGGGCTTCACTCTTGGTTGGGTCCTGAACATGATACTGTAATACAGATAATAAGAGGAGCTTTGGTTGATTAACAAGCACAGAATTTGGCCCTTAGGCCAGGATGATGTTGAGAAAGGACAAAAGGCTGGTCTGGAATTTGATGCAAAAGCTACCGACAGTTTTTGGAAGTTTAGGCTTTGTTATTCTTTCCAGCCATTGGAAATATTGAACAGATCAGGTGCTGGAGACCTGCAGGAGAAAGAAGAAAGATGGTTGAAAGGGAAGTGGCCTGGGCTGGCAGGAGACAAGTTAAGTGGGCTATTATTTATTATTGTTTATATTGCCGCGGAGCTTAGAAGCACCAGTTATGAAGCAGGGCACCACTGAGGCACTGTCCAAATCCAGAACAAAGAGAGGTCACTTCTCCCACAGACCTTACACTCGAAGAAGAAGAGACAACAGGTGGACACAAGACAGGCAAGTACCAAGGAACAATGAGACAGTGTTGGTCAGTATGACAGGCTGTGGTCTCAGCACACCAGCAGCCTAACCATTGTTAAGCTTTTCTTAGGGATCCTGGAAAAGGAGAGCCTTAAGACGGGTTTGGAAGGTGGATAATGCATTAATTTTGTGGATGTTTATGGGGCGCTCCATGGGAGAGGTAGCATGGGAGAAAGCAAGAAGGTGCTTGTTTGAAAATTTAAGAAGGGGGCAATGGAGGCTGGGGTCATGGGCCAATCGGAGGCAGGAGTCGACCTCTCAGTAGTGAATGAGAGATGATAGGGTCAATGGGGATAGGCCGTGAAGAGCCTTGAAAGTGAATACAAGCAGCTTGTGTAGAGGGGTGCCATGGTCAAAATATCTGGCTAGGAAAGTTACCTTTGCAACAGCAGCATTCTGACTGGATCTGAATGGGGCAAGACTGTATTTGTCAGGGCCAGAGAAAAGAATATTGCAGTAATTGAGACCACGAGTGCGTGGACAAGAGGGGTAGCTGCGTGGATGGGCAGGAAAGGCTGTATCTTAGAGACGTTCTGCCGAAAGAATCTGCCAGACTTAGATATAGCCTAGATGAGAAGACCTAGAGAGAGGCCTGAGTCAAAGATGATGGGCAGGATATAGGCAGGTTGGTGGTATTGTCCACAGTGAGGAGAAGGGAGGTAGAAGGGAGGACTTGTGGGGGGATTAAAAGCTGTATTAGGAAGAGATGGCTAGGACAGCAGGGGAGGGAACATGAACATCAGAAACAGAGAGACTGAGCTAACAGCTCTGCAGCTGCTATAAACTGACATCACTCTAATGAAATCAACAGGGCAGATGCCCAGCTAATGCAAAGCAGCATCACTCCATTGGCTTCAGTAGAGCTATGCCGATTTACATCAGCTGGGGATCTGGCCCTTTCCTTTTCAAAGGCTGAATACCGTCTGTTAATTGATAGAGGTCACTCTTTGAACTGCCATCAGAGCCACAAAGATTGAAGGTTAAGTGCCCCTGGAAATTACTGCTGTTGCTGGCCTTTCCCATCTTGGCTTTGGCTTTTGATCCAGCCTAATGGTAATTAGTGTAAATAGTTTTGACCCAAAGGCTTTAAAAGAATCATGAAGTGGCTTCAGATGCTCTCAGCCCCTTTCTTTTATAGAGCGCTGCATGAAGCTAATAACAAGGCACTTGCAGCTGGGAAAGGCTCCCCTGCTGTCTGGAGTGAGTAGCATAGAATTGACAGCATCTGGCAGGGGTGACTGAAGAGAGCACATCAGGAAGATAGCGTTGCAGTTAACGGTTCTCCCAATCTCAGAGGTCATGGGCAGAGTGCTGCTGGCTTTGGGGGGAAAAGCCAGAGAAAGTAACCGAAAACCAAGGTTCTAACAAAAAAACCCAACCCTCCCTGTTTTTTCTGTGCTTTAAATGGCAGGATCAAACAGTGGTAAATTAATCTGCTTAAAAAAAAATCATAGTTAACAGCCAGCATGAGAAATAAAGATCAGGGCTTGGAAATTAGGAGCGGAGTGGCTGGTTATTGCAGAAAACTAATGAGGGTCAATGTGATACTCCCACAGAGGGAAATGGCTGTAAACTACATACAAACTACAGAGCAAACTACATACTCTAGTCACTGGATCCTCTGGCAGGGAGCTGAGAGGCTACAGCAAAATGGTCTGGGTCCCACAAGCCTCACCACTGAGGGGACAGATGTGTGTGGCAGGAATGAATGAACCAGACGCAGCAGATAGCTGGAACCCAGCCATCGGGAAAAGGGAGGACGAGGTGGAAAAAACTGATTTTTTAAAAAATGGCCTTTTAAAAAAAAGAACAAAAGTTTTTGCAGAAAACTTTAGTTACTTTCAACAATTTCAGTTTTTTTCAACAAAAAAGCAAATCATTTTTGAGCTTTAGTTGGCTTTGATGTTCAAAAACCAGAAAGTTTGGGGGTTTCATGGAAAAACTAGAGAATTTCACCCCCACCACCTATTGATAAAAATGCTTATCTTTCTCTGACCAGCTGTAGTTCAGAACCATCCCAATCCCTTTGAATTCAGTGGGAGTGGGGTGCTTACCACTTTTAGGCGCCTTCACGAAACTCAGCCATAATAATTATCTTGCTTCCATAGCACCTTCCATCCAATAGACCTGTCTTCTGTTCCTAGCTCTGCTACTGACCTGCATGACCTTGGGACAATCACTTAACCTCTCTGGCCTTGTCTGCACTAGGAAAAGAAGGTGTGTGGTTTTTAACATGTTAGTTAACTCGTGGTAAGTAATGTGTTAAAATTAGTGTAGACAAGGCAAGTTGCAATTGTCACTCATTAGCTGGTGGGTATGAATCCCCCTAGTAGTGTTAAGTACCATATACGTGCTGTTGTCTTTGTTCTTCAGCCCCTGCAGTCTGCAGAAGAGACCACCCTGTCCACAGCCTGGGGTGTGCTTGTGTATTTAAAACGACCCTGGGCCACACAGCAGCTTGGTAGAAAGTGCTGAGAACCTGGTGCTCTGCAAGGCTAGACTAGCTGAAGGTATTATTGGAAGGGTGTCTGTGAATGCACCTTTAAGGGGAATATGGAGAAGTGCCTCTAGATGGACACAGGTGTTCATCAAGGACCAAATCATGGCCACCTTATTCAGGGCTTGGTGCACACTCTGAATACCCAGTCTGTGCACTCCGGAGATCCCTCGGGGTCCATGCCCCAGGGCACAGAGAACCACCCCCCAAAGGGACCAGGGAAGCCATAGGGGGAAGGGTTACTTAGGAAATCTTTGCTACGCTGCAGTCAGAGGGGACTTTGGGGGGAAGACTGGGTATGATGCTCCAAAGGGCAGTTGTGTGTGTGTGTGGTAACATCTTTTCCCTGGCTGGGGCATTGGCAACAGGGATTGAACCGGGGATTTCTGGCTTTAAAGCAGGAGTTGCTACTGCCTGAGCTACCAGGTACAACTCTCTTAGGTGAGACTGTAGCGGACTCCTCAACTGCTGTGGGGCCCAGCCACGACTAGAGGGGGATAGAGTGGCACGTTGAGTGGGTGTGGCTTACATTAGCTTTGGTGAAGTGGATACCAAAACCAAAAGGAACCAATGCAAAGTCCCCACAAGGGAGCACACCACGCTGAGCAGAACACAAAGGGTATGCCTACACTGCAGGGAGGAGATGTGATTCCCAGCCTGGGTAGACGGATGCCTGCTCGCACTTTTTTAGCTAGAGCGCTTAAAACCAGCAGTGTGGACGTAGTGGCATGGGCAGCAGCTTGGTCTAGCCACTCGAGCTCGGACTCAGGAGATTGGGTGGGCTTGGACTTGGGTGGCTAGCTCAAGGTTTCCAGGAGATAAACTGTCGCTGTGGAGCATAGCAAGAGTGGTGGTAAGTGTAAAGAAAGATGGGTCTCTGGGGTAACCGGGACTGTTCAGAGCTTTGGTTCAGTAATGTCTACAGAACGGACTCCAAAGTTCTTGCAAGGGGCTGCAGGCGAGCTAGAGCTCCGTACTTAGCAGCCAAATGTGCACTGAAAGCTTTCTAACCACGCTTGCAGTGGCTGGTGCTTCTGCTGCTAATGCATAAGCCAGACAGGGTTTTGGGTTGCAAAGGGATTTTCCCAACAGAATGCTGGGCCTTTGTTATTCACTGCTTTATTTCTGCCAGGAAATATTCTGAGCCCAGGCCCTTTCATGGGAATGACATTTAATCATGCACGCACAAACACGTACAAAAACAATGAATTGGCAACCTTGATGAAAGGATGAGAAATGATTGCTGGCGAAGCCCAGCGGGGAGCTGCATGAGCTAAGGCGCCCGTGAAGTGGAACCTGCTTTTCCTTGGGGTCCCCGGTCTTTGTTTGGTTGCCCTGCTAATTTCTCTGCTCTTCTGAAGATCGTGCTGGTGTTTTGCTACTAAAGCGAAAGGTGCCAGCAATTTCACTTATTGGGCACCAACGCTCGCAGTCCTCTGGGGACATAATATAGTAGGGGCGGGCACGCACCGCCCAAGTAATCACTTAATGGGCATAACAACAGCAAGCAAACCGTCATTTTCCTTCAACATTCAATCCGATGAACTCTAAGTGGCAATATTACATAAAGTGTGACGGGGGGAAAGCAAGGATCTTATTGGTTACTAAACATTCACCTTGGAAGCCAGGGAAATGAAAGCAAATATTCAAATTGTTCCCTTCAAAAGAGTGCTTGGTTTTAATGGCCTTTGGTTGAAAGCTTTAATGGCGTAAAGCCATTTTATAATAGCAAGATGAGGAGGTAAGAGGCAGAGGGTGCAGCTCAGAGGCAGAGGTCCCTGATGTGTACAAGAGGAACAAGAGTCTGAACGTCAAGAACAAATTGCCATTTAGTTTCACTGCTTATACCAGAATCTAAGAGGTTGACACGAGTCCACCAAAGTGCTTAAGTACACGCTTCTAGCCCCGTTGAACTAGTCTTTCATTAGGGACATGGGATTGAATGGATGCTCTGTCTCATACAGCTGGCTCACTAGACCAGCAGCCCTGCTGAGTGCTTCTCTTTAGACTTCTAAATGGGTTAGGTTGTCAATTATTAAAGCAGAAACACGATTAGCCAAAGGTTGAGTATCCTAGGGGATTGATTATTATACTCGGGCTGCTGGATCCAGCCTAGGCTGGTCCCAATACAGGCACTAGTTGCAGATCCATCTTTGGGGCTGTTTTTTTTTTTTTCTGACCTTCTATTCTGGGGAGAGGCAAATTGTTTCAGGAAAAATGCAGAAACCCTGTTGAGCCTTTGCATGATTTTAGGACAGAAGATGCGCTGAGATACGCCTGTTTCTGAAATGCTCCAGGAACCTTTTCTTTTTAATTTGTTCCATTCTGTTCTATCCTATACAGGCTCTTACACCTCACGTCTCTCATAGGACCCAAGGTCCAGATTAGGCACCTAACTCCTGTGAGGATCAAAGTCCAACTGTCTTTTTTCTCCTCATTTTCAATGTTCCTGGCTGCTCCTGCACTTCCTGATTCCATCTGAAAAAGGAGCTGGAAGCATTCCTGAGCAAAGCATTTCCCATGGCATTTCCTCCTGGGATGGGTACTGCAAGCCTCAGGGGATCCCCCAAACCCCCCGCCCCCTGCCTAAATCTGCAGCCCCAAGAAGTTCATAAAAGCATCCAAACTCGGTGGTGTTTCTCTGAACCCGAACACTGATCCTTTTGAAGTTCATCCATCACTGGATGAACTCATGTAGCCTGTTGGAAATTAGTTTCTTGTACGGGGCTGGACTTCAGCCGCTCCATTCCAGTAATGAAGCATAGTCAGTGCTTCCGCTGCCGTGCTTCTCTTCCAGGGACACAAGGCTTTCGGAAAGAAGAGCAGAGGGTCCTTCATGCCCCAGGCCTTAGCAATCCCACGCCTGCTTAAGTATTGACCTTTGCCCTCCGATACCAATGTTACACGTCCTAATTAGGCCAGTACATTTTCTTTTCAGGCCCAGGCTTTGGAAAATTGCCCTTCTTGTGTCAGTGTGTAATGAAGTGCAGGGTGATCTCTGCTCCGCTGTTTTCATCCTCCTTCACCCAATATTCTTCCTCCGCTCACCTCATTAGCGTTTTCCTTCTGACAGCGTCGGTGGCATCCGCTTGGCGTGAGCACTCCCAAAGCCCTAAGCTGTACGCCGAGCAGCAGAGGCCAGGCAGAGTACGTGGGAAGCGGGAAGCAGTGCAGCAGGCTGTGTGCGGGGCTCGGGGTACGTCTGCGCTGCAATCCTGGACATCAGGTGTCAAACGCGCCAGCTCCCCGGGCCGGCACTGGAAACGGCTCTCCCGCCACTGCTGAGCGCCCGGGGAGTGCTGAGCAGCAGCCAGGAGCATGGAGGGAGAAGCAGCCCACTTGCATGAGTGGCAAAGCAAAAGCGGCTGCTGTCAAGTCCTTTGTGATGCTCCTGGATGAAAGACACAGTAGTGGCTTTTAGCATATTGTTGCCCTTTGGCCTGAGCAGTTAGCCAAATTCTAGGGCTTTTGCAGGGTTCTTCCCATTAGGTGGAGAAATCAGTGAGACGACTCTGGTCTGGTCTTGTATAATTGTGTTGATTTACACAAAGTCCTGCATCCCTGAATGCAGCAGACACAAACCACAGCAGAAACCCCCAAGTCCGCCACTCCAGTGAGCTGTGCCCAAGAAGCTCCGTCTCTGCTTCTTCTCCACGTCACACTCACAAGTGCCCCTCATCGCTTTTTGCCTCTACCACACAACCTGCAACCGATACCCGAGCCCCTGTGTTTGCAAAGCTACCCGGGCTAGCTCTGGCCTTGCCGTGTGGCTCAGTGCCTTGGTGGCTACCATCATTGTCTGCAGGTGTTTTTGCTGCATAAATTGTGCCTTCTGCTGAGTTTTTAAAAGTACTTGTCCCTCCCTTCCTCCCCCATTGGCTTTGTGTTTGTCTTTGGATCTCAGACTGGTGCTGTTAACACCTTTCGGCATAGCAATATGTATGGGACAGATTTTGGCACCCTTACTCATGCAGAGTAGTGCGCATAATGCCTTACTTATTCAAGTAACGCTACAGAAATCCTTCTGGAGTAAGGCATGAGTGAAGGGACCCAGATCTGGCCTTATCTTTGCCCCCTGCACAGCAGCGGGTGGCTTCATTCTGGAGAGCAGGTGCGGCGTGGCGAGGGAGTCCTGAAATCCTGCTCAGCGCCCATCGCCCGGTCGCCAGCCAGTCGCTGCGGGAGTCTAATAGCGTGAGCTGCAAAACTCCAGGTCCTGTGTGAGGCCCAGCTCAGATTAGATGATCACAAAAGTTTCTTCTGACCTTCTCAGCAATGAATCTATGCAGTGGGTAAAAATAAATAACCCCCAACAACCCGGCACATACCGCCCAGCTCCTAGCTTTACTCCTCGTCACACCCTAAGGCCTTGATGCCCCCCAGTGGTGCTGGCACATAGTCTGAGGAGAGTCTGGAGTGCGTTGTCCCAGTGGTGTTGGGGGCATGGCACACGGAAACCCCTGCTTAGGAAAGGGGGGAAATGACCTTTGGGATTTCTCTGACGTGGCCGTCAAAGCACCTGTCCTCACTGCCCCCAGGTTCCGGTGCAGCACAGGGCTCCTGCTCTTTCTAGCCTGCTTTCTGGAGAGCTAGAGGTGGGCCTAAGTAAGGGGTCGCCCCCAAGAGTGAGTCAGAGACTGGCTGTGATCCAAAGTGACAACTCCTGCCCTGCTCCCCACTTGCTCCGGGGGTCAGGAGGAGCCAGGGCTCAGAGAAGTGTTACCAGCTCTCTCCTGGCTCCCACTTGGCTTTTTAAGGATTGAAATTTGCCCTCTGGTAAGGCTTTTAGTCCATTTATGGGTGAACTTAATGAGAGATGAAAGCGCAAGATGTGGACTATTTCAGGGGGCCAGCACTATCCAAACGTCACTGCACCCACAGCCTTCCCAGCGCACTGCAGTAATGACCACTGAGCTGCAGCCCCCCGCTATTCCAGCCCTGGGCTCCCCACGAACAGCCCTGACGACACCCCTCAGTCCTGACCTGCAGCCCCCCGCTATTCCAGCCCTGGGCTCCCCACAAACAGCCCTGACGACACCCCTCAGTCCTGACCTGCAGCCCCCCACGATTCCAGCCCTGGGCTCCCCACGAACAGCCCTGACGACACCCCTCAGTCCTGACCTGCAGCCCCCCGCGATTCCAGCCCTGGGCTCCCCACGAACAGCCCTGACGACACCCCTCAGTCCTGCAGCCCCCCGCGATTCCAGCCCTGCGCTCCCCACGAACAGCCCTGACGACACCCCTCAGTCCTGACCTGCAGCCCCCCACGATTCCAGCCCTGGGCTCCCCACGAACAGCCCTGACGACACCCCTCAGTCCTGACCTGCAGCCCCCCACGATTCCAGCCCTGGGCTCCCCACGAACAGCCCTGATGACACCCCTCAGTCCTGACCTGCAGCCCCCCACGATTCCAGCCCTGCGCTCCCCACAAACAGCCCTGCCGATGCCCCTCTGTCCTGACCTGCAGCCCCCCGCTATTCCACTCTTGCCCCTCATGCCCCACCTTTCTGTCAGTTCATCTCAGTCCTGATGTACCTACTGCTGTTTTACTTCCCCTGCCTCTCCCCCATTGCACCTTTCTCCTGAGCTGGCCCAAAACACCCCTGTTCTCCCACCCCACAGCCAAACCAGCAGGGGATGGTTCACACCTGGGAATTCAAATCCAACACCCAGCTCTCTCCACGCTCTGGGGTTGGGCAGGAGGTTGGGTTTGAGGTTCCAGTTTGGGCCCACCTCTGAGTTTATCTGTGACAAAGTTTCAGACCTACCTCAGAGGATATGTAGTTGAAGCATCTGGGTAGCAGCATTTAGTAACACCCCCCCCCCCCCCCCGCATCGGGGCTAACTTTCCATTTTGGCTCATGCCACTTGCCTTCTGCAAACCCTGCTGAGATTACAGAGGCCACCCCACAACCCCCTCCCCCCAAATCCTTTCCCAAGCTTGGACCTGCAAAACAAATGGACTGAGTCGGTGATAGGGGACGTTGATCTGGTGCTGCAGGGGTTAAAAATCCTGCCTCACCAGGGACCCCACTAGGCTTGCGGTGGAATGGAAATGTGGCCACCAGTGAGCACCGCTGCCTGCAGTCTACTAATTAGGGCTAATGGCTCATCACAATCCACATGGGGGACATTAAGCCCCACTTCCTCCGAGGGCAGCTCTAAAGCAGAGTGAAGCGGGGGCTGGCTGGGCTGTTAGGGTCTGCCCTGTGCTTAAAAATCAGCAGCATTTTGTCAGTGGTGGAGGGTCTCTTGTTAGTTGCAGATGCCCCAAGAGACTGTTCAAGAGATTGTTTCACTTGGTCAGCAATGGGGCGAAACCAAGGGGCTGGGGGTGGCTCAGGGCATTGCTAATAGGATCCAGAACCTATTGAGCCTTGTGTGAACCCAGCCCTGCGTGATAGCGACTGAAGGCTGCTACTGTCTGACAGGGCTGAGTCTGGTCTCGGTTTGCACCGTGACCTGGCCCTGGCCCTGGCGAGAGCCTTGCCTGCTCAGGATGGGGCAGGGCAGGGCCATGCTGGGGGAGAGCAAGGTTGCTTTGCTGGTCTTTGTGCTGCACCTGTTCTGTGGCCTAATGGAGGATTATTTCCGCCCAGAGGCCGGCATGAAGTGCAATGTGCTGACTGCTTCCTGAGCAAACCCCATCTGCCTGGGTCTCTTTTAAAGAAGGCTCCCCCTCTAGTCACTGCCTGCCTAAAGCAACATGAACCCCTTTAAAACAAACTCTCCACCCCTCTTTCCTGGGTGCTTCTGTCCCCGCAGACACACAGGGCTTCTTCCCTGATCTATGACTGTATAGTAATTATATTGATTACTCGATGCCCAGTTCTCACTCTGAGGCTTTGTGGGGTCTAGTCCCAAGGTGAGGCCCAGAGATATTAGAATTATTCACACTCAGGACAAACCATTTGAACCGGCAATCATTTTAGTAGCATGACTGGTAAACACACAAACCCTCCAACCCAAACAAGTTGGTAGCAATAACAGAAAATTGGTTGAAGTCCAGTGTCATAACAAACGTAGAGGCACTCCAGCCTTGAGGTGAGCTAGAAGCGATGAGATGGATGGTGACCCACGAGGGTCCGATCCTAGCTCTGGCATGCCACAGGTCCCGACAGTCTAGGCTGTGGCAAGCTCTGTTATAGGGTTCAATGTCCACCATGAATATTCATAAAAATGTCCAGCCTCCTCCATCCAGATCTAAACTTTCTCACCCTGGTAATGTTGGTATGTCCTTATCCTATAAGTTCGGATATGACTTATTGCAAACTCATTAGCATATATGTCAATTGGTTGCTATAGCCATTTTGTGGTTGAACATTTGCTTATGTTCCTGTCGTAAAACACCCAAACTGACATGAAATGATTTCTTGTGGTGACCTGTCAGCAGTTGGGCTGACTTGTTTATCACAGTGTTATGCCTGATGTCTTGTGATTTAAGGTCACTTCTTGTTAACTTACTTAGGCTAAGGCTTGTAGGCTTCATATCCTTACACTAAGAGCCCAGCTAACATCTTACAGGTTTGGGCCAGCCCGGTAGGTCTCTTGCATTACTGCCTTATATCTTTTATCTATAGGTTACAGGGGACTTGTACAGCCCAGGGCTAATGTAGCCTGTGTCTCTAACACAGCATCATTTCATGCAAATCCCCATGTGACGAACCGTTCCTGGAGACGGTGTGATTGACGTGGCTATGCGGGGGCGTGACTTAGGGGCACAGCATGCTTTTGGAATCCTCCCCTTTGCTGGCATGGGGTGGCAGGCATGGGGCACTGATGACCCGCAGAGCGGTCTGTGCAGAGGCACTTTCCGCTTTCAATGTGTTTATAATGGTTGGTGAATTTGTGCCACATCAGGGCACCAGTTAGACCCTTCCATATTACAGGTCTCTACAGACTCACATATATGATGGGCATGAACTGCAGCGCTCGCTGCTCTTCCAGTCCTAGGCACCGCTCCCCAGCTTTGCCAATGCACCTCAAGCCTGTTCGGCAGCACCCCTGCTGGTCCAGCACTGCGCTTCCCACACAACAATGCACGCCTGACCAGCAATGCTCACTGCTAATCCAGTCCTGTGCCCCCACCTAGCTCTGCCAACGCCCCTCGATCCTGGCCTGCCTCTGCTCCTCGTGCTCTCCTCACAATCCCCAAAAGGCCCATGTAACTCTGCCAAAGCCCCTCCTTTCTGACTTGTGACAACAGCCGGGGCTCTCTGGAGCACAGGTTAGCAGTTGTCACTGCAGCATGTGCCCAGCATCTCTAAGGGTATGTCTACCCTGCAGGCTCTCCATGTGTGACCATGCGCAAAGGTGCCCAGACCTTCATACAGCCCACACTCAGAGCCTTTCGCCGTGCACCTCAGGGCAAGAAGCTCCCGAGCTGGTGAGCTCAGGTGGGTAGAAGTGCAGGTTGAGCTGCGACCTGCCCCCTCCTCACCCACTTTGCAGCCGGCTGGTAGCAAGGGTATGGGTCAAGCCTCGCCGGCACTGCCATTCCCACAGTTCCCTGCACACATCCCTGTGTACCTACATCTAAACTTCTCACTCGCCCGCCGTGCACTGGAAGCTCCCTCAAAGACTAGGCTGGAAACATCAGGACTGTTCCCCACAGTGTGATCCACCAGGCAGGATTTGAATCCAGGTCACCAAGCGGTGAAGGAGTGGGGCACTGACCCACTCTGCTATTCAGACCCCGGATCTCAGCAATAGGGAATCATTTAGCTACAATAAAAAGTGTCCCGGAAGCATTGTCCATAGCTTTCCCTGTTTCTTCTGCAGAGGGTTCTGAACTGCATGGAATTAATACAGAGACATTAAAAGGCAATTCCTATTAGACCTACAGACCCCTAAGATGAATCAGCTGAAAACATTCTGCAGTAGGAGTCAGGGAATGATCATTTGAATATTTATCACTTACATTCAAATAGGATAATCGGACTGTGCTTGGGCTGTGAAGCGAGTACATTACACTAGCTGATAAGGGAGAAGAGTGAAGAGTTCAAAAACCAGAGAGGAAAATAGCAGAGGAGGGCTGTCTAACGGGGATACTATTATATCCTCCAGCTCGGTGGGAGAAGCCAGTGGGGTCAGCTGTTCTCACCAAGTCAGAGTCATTTCCCAGTCATGTCAGTGGCAATATCGCACATTTCCAGCACTCCTTCCGCCCCTCATGATAGCGATGCTCTTTGAAATGCTGCTGCAGTGCTGGGGGGATTATGCTGAAGTTTTGTTGTGGGCCTGGCTTGGTCTCTCGGCCTGTTTTCCGAGTGGAGATCACGTATGTGTGGGAAGGGCTAAGGAGGCCCAGCCTGATGTGACTATTTCCCAGTGCTGCAATTTTGTTCAGCTCCACACGGTTAAGCAGTCTTGAGGTAGATCAATGATTTACATGCAAGATCTCGGTCCACAGCACATGCTATTGGTGACTTATTGGTGGCCCTTTTCCAGTCATGACATGTCATGAAAAACTCCAGGACACGTTTTTTTTGGCAAGGCGAGGGGTGTTATCCCCACATGTCTCAAATACCATAGGGGTGGGGGACCTTTTAGAAACCAAGATAGACAGTCTTGAGCAAATTCCATGCTGGGTGATTCTGTTCTGCTCATCCCCTGACTGTTCCAATTTGATACAATGTCCTTCTTTACTTCCTATCCTAAATGGCTGTGTAACACTCCAGCTCACTTTCTGAACAGCTTCCATGGTCCACTCCAGCTGTGGCTCCTATTTCTGCTTGACAAGCATTTTTTGGCAGGAAAAGCACAATGTGAATGTGCCAAAAACTCCATCATCCCCACCACTGGCATGGCTAATAGTATCTGATTAACACGCTATTGTTTTTTATTGAAGAATATAAAGTATCAACATGCTCCTGATTTGTAGCAGGCCGCCTATCGGGGGATGTATTTAGTCTCCAGACTGCAGGCTGAGCCTGTTTTATTGCCAAAAGGATATAACACCTGTCAGATTACATGTTTAATTAGACCATTATGTCCATGTCCCTCGCTTGTAATTCTGCAGACCTGTCCATTGCTTAGGTAAACACATATTTTTTGCCATCTGACAGGTTGGGTCATTTTACAAGGCCCCTGTGAAAGGAGGTTGGTTTGATGGAGGGGTGGGTAGGAAGGGATCTCAGTCCAACTCCTGGGGGAGAAGCTTCCAGGGTTTCCCACAGCACAGTCAGTTCCCACATAGCAGGAAGTAGGCAATGTCTTTAGGGCCTGATCCAAACTCCTTGGCAGGCAACAGAAAGACGCCTCCTTGGATCAGTAGTACAGCATCATAGAATCACAAGAATGTAGGGCTGGAAGGGACCCCAAGAAGTCATCAAGTCTAGCCCCCTGTGCTGTGGCAGGATCAAGTAAACCTAGACCATCCTTGACAGGGGTTTGTCCAGCCTGTTCTTAAAAACCTCCAGTGATCAGGAATAAACCAAAGATCTCACGGTCTAGGGCTTTCCATTCAGCATCAATCACGAGAACTACCGTCACTTGGCGGGGTGGGGGTGGGAGGAGAGGGCTAAGCAAAGAAATGTTTCATCCTGAAAAGAAAACTGACATGCTTACAGCCTTAACCACTGGTTTGGGTGCCCTCTCTCCCATCACACATGCTTATTCCACCCCCGCTGGTGTACACATTAGGAACTGAGTCAGACTTTAATCAAAATGACATGAAGCCGCACAGTTTGTTCACAGCCCAACACTACAAAACAAACCCTAGTTCTGGTGTCTAATGACATAAGAGACAAAGAGATAAAATAACGTAAGAGAGGCGCAGATTTAGGACTCAGATGCAACAAAGGCAGCCCCCCTGCTGTGTGGCAGGCACCGGATAGCGAGTGGGAAGGTGGGAAGAACTGACATTTTCACATAAAGTTCTACTTGAGCTGCCTGAACCCAAAGAGCTCTTCAGGGTGTCTTTCGCTGCTGAGTTCACTTGGATCATTGGTGCTCAGGTGTGAGCACTGGAGGATGCTTAGCCCAGGGGATAATGGCCAGACCACAAAGTCAGACCTGCGGTTGTCCAATTGACTGCATCCACGTTGGGTTGACAATCAATAGTGTGAGGCGCTCTAGACCTCCTGGCTCCGTGTTCCACGGTTCTGAGTGCTGCACTGGAGGAATTCCACCCCGTCCAGCTTCTGGCAGAGTGGGCACAGTCTCGGGGCATCACCAGACTAGGCATTGTGGTCCATGGTCTACCAGTATAGATTCTTCAGAGGTTAATTTTCTCCCCACACTAACATCCCATCTAGTGGGTCCCTTCCTCTGTCAGCTTCTTGGAGACGGCATCATAGCATTATAGATTTGGGGTCCTGGTCCCAAAATCTGAGATTTTACTGGCCTTGCAGTGAAGATCCACTAGCACCCTAGTTACAGCTTCAAGCCAGCTGGCAGCATGCTGGGGGGATGGTGCCCCAGATGCCATCTGTTCACCACCAGTTGTACAAGTGCTAGAAACATTACATGTATAGCAGGGCACATGTGAATGTGGGGTGCAAAGGCCAAACCAGACTTTGTGAATGGGCAGGTGACTTCTGGTTGAATGGGAGGCAAAGAGTAAGTAGATGGTGAGAAAATAGTTCCCAGGTGGAATTGTGGGAAAGCCTTAGAGTACTGTCAGCCCTCAAGGGGCTTAGGTCCACATCCACATTGCAGATTTGTTGGGTTACCAGCTCAAGTGTTGGTAGTCCTCAGGCGTTAGCCTCTACCACTGGACAAACCAGTGAGGGAGAGGTTTTGGGGATAGATGGGAATCGGGGTAGGGCCAACAGTAAGAACCTGAGTTAACTTTGCAGTGAAGACAAGCTCTTAGAACACGTTATCAGGTCTGAATGCAAACTTTACAGCTGGCTTGTGTTTGTAAAGGGCTGAACCACAGCCTGGGATCGGAATACATTATTGTCATCTTGTTTGCACTGCGATAGCATCTAGAGACCCCAGGCAGATATCACGCCCCCATTGTGCTAGGTGCCCTACCCACGTACAAGGAAAAGATGGTCTTTGCTCCAAAGATCTCACAGTCTAAGTAGGGCTCACATTCCTTGAAAGCTCAGACTCAGGACAGGCCTATGCTAAAACATAAGTTTGCCCCAGCAATGTAGCTCAGGGTGTGAAAAATCCACATCTCTGAGCAACGTAGGTAAGCCGGCCTAACCCCCAGTGTAGACTCTGTCCACCAAGACTCTGCCTCTCCCGTCGCTGTAGTGGAAGCGTCTGCATAGTTGCACTGCTGTAGCGGTTTAAGTGTAGACAAAACCACAGAGTCAAACTATGCAGCCCAGACCCATCCAGTTTTAGCTCCCTGCTGGAAACAGAAGGGTTTGCAGGCACTTATGACAGTGGGGTTATTACCAGAAATATTTGCCTCTTCTCTTCTGAGGTTTGTCTGGCACTGGCTCGCGTAAATATTGTTAAAAGATGGACTGTTAATGTTAAACATCCCACAGTAGGGATTTCAAGTTAGCTGGAACCCAGCCACACTACTACAGAATACAGATGGAGAGGAGAGCTACCTAATTTGCAGGCTACAGTACAAATGCATTTATACCCTTCAAGGTCTCTCCCCTTAAAAGGACGGGTTGGGGGGCTCTGCATCTGATCTATTGCTTGTGTCATGTACTGAGAACCCTTTTTCTTTGTGCTAAAGGGAAAAGGCCCAGTAGGAAGGCAGACAACACAACAAGTTGACATGCCCTCTGCTGAGAACCTGGCATGAACCTTTCTCTGCTTGAAGAGATTTTATTCCAACTTCAAAACAATGAGGTTACAAAATTGGACAAGGTCATTTGCCTTTTAGCAGCTGGATGCATCGGGAGGTATGGGGGGAATCCAAAGATAGTGAAATTTGGGAAGAAGGATGTTGAATGAGATTTTTATAAAAGCTTCTGATTTACTTGTGGTGGTGGGAAGCTGCCTGCTTCTAAATAGCTTTTTTGGCTGCCCTAGGAGGTTTCAGAGGTTTGCTGTTTGCATTTTGCTTCTCCTCATTATGGCTAAAGCTGCCTGAATTGTGCAGTTTAGTTTGATACCAAGGCCATGAACTGCACAAAAAATAAGTAAACTTCTTAGTACTTAACATTAAGGTTTTATTCTTAATAAACCTGAGAGGTTTGTTGGTGAAATCGACAAATTTCTGACAATCAATGTGTCATAAAAGACTCTAAGTTTTAACCCCGTGAAGCAACCAGGCGAATGCTGGTTAATAATGATCAGAGACAGGCAGAACCAGAGATGGCTTTGGCCTACGTTTTGCAAAACCTCACTGGTGGGAATTTGGTGTTAGCAAAATCAAAAGCAAGGTTATTTAGACTTGTTCCTGTTTTTTCCAGACACCCACAGCTCATTGGGTTTGGATGAATGGCTCGTTTTGGCCCCGTTCTCACAACTTTAGGGACATGGGAGTGCACTTGCCATGGTGGGAAACTCTTTTAACTGTGAGCTTAACAAGTTCTGCTCCAGATTCTGCTCCTGGTATTAATGGTTACAATTCCATTGAGAACAGAGCTCTCCACTGACTCTATTTACACCTGTTGTCTACTCCGTAATGCATTCTCTGACTGGCTATTCCAGGCCAGAACTTTGGGAGAGCCTGTATGTTGACTGTGTTAGTCAGTGTGGGAGCTAAGGACCCCAAGAGAACCACAGGGTCTGTCAATATCCCACATCCCCAATCACCTTTCTATTCACCATCACTAAATTCTGTCTTTTCTCTAGCCCAAGAGATACTCTAAATAAGCCTGGTCAGCCCAGGGCTGAATGGGGTCCAGTGTGAAATGAAATGCAAAGGCCCTGAAGGAGGAATGCGAACCCAGAGGGAAGGTGTGGAAACTGCATCAAAGGCAGCTGGCAGAAAACCAGCCAGCCAGTGAAACAGTTCAGAGCGCTTTACCTTTTTGAGAGATGGCTTCATTTGACTGAATCAGCTTGGGTTGAGTTTTAATTTCTTGCTTGGCTGGGTCTAAGATCTTTCTAGTGGCCAGCCGCTTTCAAGCTGGGGTGGGATGGGGAGGGGGAACATATCCTTGAGCTTTCATTTGCTTCCGTCACCAGTAATCAAATGACCTTGACATCAACCCCATTAGCTATTCTCAGAAAACATCCTCGCTCCCCTCCTTACCTCCTATTAATTCTGCATTAATTGTACAAGAGAGTTGCCAGCCGGGGGATGGGGGGCGAGATTAAAAACATAAAATCAGCCATTCAGCTCAGTGCATCGGGGAGGAGGGAGAGAGAACCATTTTGAAATGGCACGCCCTTGAAAATGAGCTCTCAGCTAGGAGAGTGATTGAAAGAGGTCAGCGCTGCAGAGGTTGAAACCAAAGGGTCCACCAAAGAAGGCTTTTCAGACAAAACCCGCAGCTTGTAACTGACCAGTCAAGACTTCCTCCAGATTGAAACCTCGCTCGTTCCGGGAGCTTTGGGGAATGCTTTTGCTGGGCTTGGATTGCATGGGCTGCCGTTTGTTTGTTTGTTTGTTTGTTTGTTTGTTTGTTTGTTGTGTTTGGCTCAGTTTAGGGGCCCGAGTGGCAGCACCGTGTGGACAGGATGCAGCAAAGGCAAGGGACAGAGGGCTTTGCTCGGCTGCAGTTCAGCCTCCAATGCAGGTATGACTTGGCACGGATGAAGCACTTTGCATTTTCAAAGTGCTTTGTGTGAGTAAGTGCCAAGACACCCTTGTGAGCTAGGGAAGTGAGTGAGCATTAATGGTGGTGCAGCAGGGATGACTTGCACCAACCAGGGGTTAGCAACAATGCATACAAAAATCTGATAAAGATAAGCCCGCCTCTCCCCTGTAACTCCCTGCTGAAATAATGCTAGGGAGAGAAGGCAGCAGAAAAACTCTCTGTATCTATCTCTCTAGCTCTCCTTCCTATACCCCTCTGTGGTATCTAACAGCCCCTTCTTCCAGATGTATGAGTTATAAAGAAATGTCCATTGGCTAAATATGTATGGGCCATGCATTAATTATGCCTAGTTGAAACCATCTAGGCTGGAGGGTGTCATGTTTTTTTACATACAAATGGTAATCAGGTAGGTCCAGACCCAAAATGACTTTTGTTTTAGATTAAAGAAAAATGACAACAAACATTAGCCATAATAAAGTCTCCATGAGAGAGAGCACAGTATGTGCGTTCCCTCCATAACCGGGTGCAGCAGCTCTGAGAACAAAATGGCTTCGCTTTCTGCTCATAAGCAGAGCAACATCCCCTTCGGGGCAGTGTGAGTTAGGTTTTATAGAAGAGTCTTTGTGCTGACCTTAAATGTTGGGTCTCCTGTGACTTGACAGCCTCCCTGTGAAATCATAAACCTAGCCCACAAACTGAGCCCAAGTCACGAGAGATGAGACAGCAAGGACTGGAACATTAAGCTCCCCCATTAAACTCTGCGGTGCCTGGACCATTAGCTTAGAAGGCCTTGAGTTCCAGTTCGTAAGCATAGTGAATTGCTTCCAGCTGAGAGAATATCCCTGTATCCCTTTGTGAGTATGTCAGTCGGATCAGAAGAGAAAGCCAGGGACTGCCTTTTCCATAGCTGGAGAACACAATTATTTTCTGCCTTTGAACGGGTGCAGGAAGGAACTGTGCTCTGGCAAGGCAGTAGCAGTTTGGCGAGCACATTCCTTCTGTCTTTGGGTTGATGCTTTTCAGTGCTTTTCCTTTACTTATAGGTTGCCCTTTACGCTGCGTGGAGCAAATAAGGATTGTTTAAAACCGGATGGGTTGTGTTTGCTGTGGGGACACTGAGAAAGAAAGAGAAGCCTTCTAAAAGGGAAAGAGACGGGGGAAACTGCTGTCGTCCACTCATGCAGAGTGTACGGGTAGCTGCACTTGGAACGCCTGTTCTTTTTATTAGTGTTGTAACGGTGCTTAGAGCCCTTAACTGAGATGGAGGTTCCATTGTGCAAGGCACTGTACAAATACGTGGTGAGAGACAGTCCTTGCCCTGAAGATCTCCGAGTCTGAGGAGGTGCTGGGTAGGAGAAAGGGATCTGATATGTGAGCAGAAGATTGAGAGCTAGGGTAGCGCTGATGTGTGCAGGCAGTGTGTGCCAGGGCTGAGAACTGAATGGATGGCTTGGCTGGGGGTCCCAGACCGCTGCCTTAACCACAAGCACATCTATTCCCCCCTTCCGCCTCCTCTTTCTCTGTCATTAGAAGCTAAGATCTAGCTGTATTTTCTTTATTTTTCTATCATTGTCAATGTGCTTTTGCAGCCCGCGTCACTGTAGCATCAGGGATCTTTGTAGCCAAAAACTAGCAAATACAAAAGTATATTATTAGGGATGAGTCAATACAATTAACATTTCCTGCTCCATTATCTGCATGCAATGCCCTGGCCTTGTAATGATGGTTGATTAACTAAACGCCTGATTAAAGAGGTTCTGTGAGGCAGCCTGGAAATTGCCAGGCCTGGCTTGGAAGAGAGAGGAAGGCTGGTCTTGGGGCTAAGGCGCTGGATGGAGACCCAGGAGGAGTCCAGTTACTGGTCTGTGGGACTTTGGGCAAGTCCCTTCATCTGGGCAGTGCGTCTTCACTGCAGAATTGGCCCGGGTGATCAGCACCTGGGTTAGCCTCGCTTGGGGATGAGCAGCCACGCTGGAAAGCCCTGCTGTGCTACCGTGTCCTCCCTCGCGCTGCACTCTCCCGTGTGTGTTGCTAGGACTTCTGGGGACATATATCCCATGGGTCTCTGTGCTGCAGTAAACTGAGGCCCCCCCTAGGATTCTTTCCCCGTGAATTGCTGAAGAACCTGTTTGCCCTTCTGGACACACGGCGGGATTGTGGGAAGGCTCAGGAGGACTATCAGCACTGGAGTGGGTTAGCCTCTGTCCATAAAGTGGCACGTGACCTCTAGGCTAGCTGGGCACCCCAACATTCAGGGGAAAGGGCTGTGTGTGTGGATAGGAGCAGGCTTAGGGGCAACACCCAGGCAGCCCAGGCTAACTGTACAATGTGGACACCACCTGGTGTCTCAGCTCCCTTCTGGGAACAGAGCTAACTGTACTTCCTTTAGCTGTCTAGCCTGGGAGGTCTTTGGGGCAGGGATGTTTATTCTGTGTCTACTTAGCACGGTGGAACCCTGACCTTGGCCGGGCGTCTTGGAGCCATTACAAATAGTAACAGGATTCTGTTGGACCCCACCTGCAGTGGGGATGGGCTTTTTGCAGGGAGCATTTTGCCCCTAATACATGTAGGCCACAGAGCCCGGATCTCCTGATTCCCAGCCCCGTGCTTTTCCACCCCTTCAGTTGTGGTATTATTCAGCTTTGGGGCACGGTGCTGGTTTCTGAAGCGCTTTCATGGATCGTGCTGTCCCGAGGGCCCTCGCTGTTGAGTTTTCCGGCTGTGCATCTGGTACAAAGGGCACTAGCTGTGTTTACAAACAATCCTCTGAAATTCCTATTAAAATCCCATCGATCCAAGTGTCTGGCTGCCGGGAGCAGCTGTCTGGCTGAGAACAGACAGACCTACTTCAGGCCAGGGCCGGTACCTACTGGGAGCCTGCCAGGAGACTGAGAACACAAGAGTGTGATGGCGCTAAGGAAGCCTGGCTTCTGCCCCAGGCCTCTGACCCGCTTTGCCCTTTCTCCCGTCTCTTGCAGGTGCTGCACTCCTCCGCCGACTACTGCAAAACCATCCTGGATGACAACAGCTCCTCTGCCCTGATCATCCTCGGCTTCGTCATCATGTCCCCGCTCATCGTGGTGGCCATGGCCGTCTACTGCAGCCTGGCACGGCGCCTTCGCCTCTTCCTGTGCTTCCAGCCCTACGCCCGGGCCGTCTACAAGGGGGTGAAGTGGCGCTGGTACGGGGAGGGGGGGCTGTGCAACTGTGCCAAGGAGTGGAGCACTCAAGTCAAGGCCTGGGTATGAGCTCGCTGAAGCGGCTCCCCCAGGCCCCTCCCCCCAATACATCCCCCCTTGGCACCTACAAAGTCACCAGCTGGAGTCCCGGTAGGCATAGGCTCTCAGGGTCCCTAGGGCCAGAGGAATGTAGCTGGGTCTGGAATGAACCCCTCTGTACCTAGGCCTGTAACCCTCAGCAGGTTCTCCCCATTGTGATGGACAAAAGCATGTCAAAGGGGCTTGCCCTCCTCCTACTTATGCAGGGCCAGTCATGTCCCTGCTGGCACCGAAGAGACAGGACTCACTGACATAGAAAGGGGGATACTTCATTGAGGCTGCTGGACACAGACAGACCCTGTGCTTCTCCCTGGCTCCCAACTTCGTGCAGCTCGGTCTCAGAACACGGGATCTCCTTATGTCGTGGACTAGACTGAGCAGTAATGGAAGGGGCTGCTGATGGTGCCGTGTGCTTAAAATGCTCCGTCCTTTGTCCCAGAGAAGTGGCCCCCTGTAAACCACACATTCAGCCAGGATGTGCCCCCCCCACTTAGAATCCTATTGTGGCTGCACAGGTCTCTGGCCCCACAAATGCACCTGTGAGTCTGGGCCTATACGACACTCAGGAGCCGTCACCTTGTTGCACTTTGACTATGTCCGTCCCGCTTTGCACAGCTGCTTTCGTAGCAGGTGATAATGGTGACTGTGTTCCTTTGTGATTAGTGGGGACCAGGTGGCTTGGGGGATCTCTACCGGGCTGTGGGTACCTTCCCCCCAGGGTGCTGGCCTGAACCCTGCCTTCTTCGATGCTGGTTATTGAAATCTGATGGCCACGCAATGGCCTGCTAGACATTGGGTATTGTCCAGTGCAGTGTTTCCCAGACGGTGGGTCCCCACCTGCCACTGGGTCGCAGGAAGGTTCTAGATTGGTACGGAGGGAGGGTTTGGGGGGGGGGGTGGAGAGAAACCTCGCCCCACACTCACCCCGCAGAGGCTGGGACTGGCTCCGCATTCTGGGCATTGATGGCGGGGCAGCTGAGTCAAACCTGAGTGGTGCTGCGAACTGGCGGATAGGGTCGCAGGGCCCGGAGCAGGGAGCTGGGCCCAGCTCTGCAGGATAGCAGCCGTTGCCCCCCACCCCCTTGGGGCCTCCCCTCTGCAACCAGCCAGGATTTGGTTTGGGAGACTGGGGGACAGGGGTTACTGCGGGTGGTCTGTGCCCCTTCGGTGGGGGAGGAGGGGAGGAGACAGCGGCAGTGGAGGAGGACCCTGCCTTTGATTTTGGGCCCCTCCCATGAATCTGGACCTTTTGTAGACACAACGGCGGGTCTGAAAAACAGACAAAACGCAGTTGGCGGGTCATCGTAGTAAAAAGTTTGGGAACCACTAGTCTAGTGGACAGGGCTCGGCAGCCAAAAGCCACTCCGGCAGCTGGCACTCGCTGACCCATCTCGTGCCCAGTCTCCACAGACAGGCCAAGGGTTGAATGGGCCACAGAGACGACATTCCCCACCCCAGCGCAGAGCTGAGGCCCGTCGGCAGGGCAGTGCAAGGGACGCGGCCCTCACTGATATCCCAGATGCACCTATAGGCACAATGGGTTTCATTCTCCAGGGCTCTCCGGTTGGCACCTTTCACCCGTACGAGGGGTTTGTTTCTGGGGGAGCGGGCCACACATTCTAAACCTACCCCTGCAAGAGATCCAGCCTGGGTTCCCATCCTCACCCGGTACCGGAAAACTAACACAGGGCCTGGTCCATTGCCCAGCAACGTCAAGGAGAGTCTCTCCCTTGGCTTCAGCTGGCTTTGGACCAGGCCTGAGGAGGGCCTTTCCGAGCTGGATGCCATTGACCACTGGAAGCTGTGTATCCCCAGTCGCCGTTGTTCTTCTGTCCACTGTAACCATTTCAATTGCTGATGTGTAAATAAACCCCACGCTGGGGGCTCTGCCGTGGGGGCCGCTCTTCACTTGCTGTCTGAGCACCGGTGGTACAGGCTGTTCATGTGTGATGCCCATTGTAATGTCACCGGGCCATTGGAGCCCTCGCTGTATATTAAAGACTAATTTATGTATTTTCCCTGGGCTTTGGTTTTCATTCTAAGGGCGTAAGGCCCTGGGGCCATCCCTGGAAATGCCATGGAAGCAAAGTGACCATGGGAAGCTGAGGGGGGTGGCAGCTGAACACCGGACAGCAGGAGAAGGCGAACGCCATTGGGAATTCCATGGCAAACTCAGGTTTAGTTCCCCAAATGTGTGCGGTCAGCAGATGGGCAGCAACCGGGCCCAGTCCCGCCTGAGGAATACACTTCAGGAGAATGGCTAGGGGCCTGGAACCACTGTTGGGGAAGAGCGATCACTGACGATCTTAGGAGACGAATAAGAGGGGACGTGATCAAAGTATTACTGTGAGAGCAACGTGGAGGCTGTGAGGTCTGTTCCATGAAGTGTTCTGAGATTTTTAAGCTTTCAAAATTCTCTGTGAAGGCAAATTCCCCCAACACATCCACTCTGGGTCAGCTGAAATGTTGCGTTTTCAGTTCTGTCTGTTTCATTTTGTAGATCAGACAACATTTTTACAAATTTGAAATGAAAATTGTTGCAAAACAAACAATCAAAATGGTTCATTCAGAAAATGTCAACACATTTCCCCCTGTTTTTTCCCCAAACACAACGCTGGTAAAATTGACCTGATTTTGTGAAATGGTTTGATTTCAATGGAACTGTGTATTCTGATGGAATATGGGTCCGTTGAAGTTCCTTTGGCTATCTTTAATTGTTGCTCCTTTGGCCCCAGAGGTTAGACAAAGCGGGGCCTTGCAGGGTTGCTTCCATGAAAGGATGAGAAATTGATGCTCTGAGGCAGGTCTGTTCTTGGGGCGATCTTATTTATTTACCCAAGATGCACACAAAGTCCTGTTTCCCTGAACACAGTAGGAACAACCAACAGCAGGAAGTTTCCTTGCTCAGAATCCCCAAGTCTGCTACACCAGTGAGCTCTGTGCCCAAGAAACTCTGTCTTTCCACTTCCTCTCAGGGTCACACTCACAACTGCTTCTCCTGGCTTTCTGATGGCTTTCTCTGGCTTTCTGCCTCTAATGCACACTGGCTGCAGAACCAATATCCTAGCCCCTGTATCAGGGTTATCAGGGCAACCCTCTCAGTCCACACAGCTTAGCTGCGACCTGCCATGTGCCTTGAGTGGTCCCTCCATTGCTTGTAGCTGTCTCTAGTACATAAAGGGGCTTAATTTTTCCTTCTATGGAGTCTGAAAGAGTGCTTGGCACAGCCATTGCAATTGTTTTTGGATCAGAGACCCAACGGATGGCAGCCATTAGCAGCTTTCAGTGTAACAGTACAAATAGTGAATGGGATCAAGAAGGTGGATCATGATTTTCCATTCAATCCTGGCTCATAGTATGAAAACAAGGGAACATTCAATTAGATTGAGAAGAGAAAAGGAAATACATTTTCTTACCATTGGCCTGTGCAACATATTGAGGACAAGAGTTTAGCAGGATTCAAAATGGAATTGGACATTGATATGGGAAACAAGAGCCATAGTTAGAATAATAAATATTACAAATAAACAAGAGGTTTAGAAGGGCTCCAGGGCATAAACCAGCCTTTAACTATTGGTGGTCAGGAAGACATTTCCACTGAGCTCAGGTCATCCCATAATTGCCTACTGCAGGGTTTCTTGAACACACTGTGAAACAGCCAGTGCTGGCCACTGTCAGAGACAGGACACTGGATCAAGGCTGTATCAGTCTGGCAATTCTTGTGCAAGTCAGTGCTTCAGTGATGCTTCTCCCCATCACCAAAGTGGCAGGGTCCTCAGTGAACAAAGGTTAATCTCAGCTCAGCTGCCTCCTGCTTTTGCTCAGGGGAAGGGCTGGAGGAGGGGTTGTTTGGATGGCAGAAAGGGGAGGGTCCCTGGGAAGTTTATGCTCCTCACATCAGGACAGAAAACTCTGAGGAACCCCTAGCTAGGAGGGAGAGAGGAGTTTTCTGCTTTCCTTTTTGTAGCGTGAACTTATTTTGCTTCCCCATTCTGAGCTATTATTCCTAGAGAGAAAGACCTTGCTGGCTGCTTCTGTATTTCCTCTGCTGAGTCATTCCACGAGCTTGTATTGTGATTCTTCCCACCCTGGCAGCTGAATTAAACCAATGCCTAGGCAGGTTGCCTCCATAACCCTGAACCCTCTACTCAGCACGGGCTTCAGTAGTATAGCTATTAACCCAGCTTCCAATTTACTTGCCTGAATCCAAAGAGATGCACACAGCAGAGCAAGATCACTGCAGGCAGCTGAGCGTCAATCCTGCAGCCTGGGTGTAATCCTTTAATCCATGCCTCATTGCGTCAACGGAGAAGGGCCGGCTCTGGCATTTCTAGGACACCTGATCCAATCAAAACACCCACTGAGTAATCGGGCAATCTAGCCCAGATGGTGGCAGACACAGGGCAGATCAAAGGTTTAGCCTCTGCTGGCCTGCTGGCCCTTCTGTTGTCTTGGCTGCATCTAGACCTGGTCCACAGCATGGAACAGAATTAAACGGCAAAGAGGAGGATGGGAAGAGAGAGAACTACACTCCATGCTGCTGGTGCCCAGAGCAACAGCATTGCCCTGGGAAAGGAAGGGCTAAAAGCAGCATAGAACTTGGTTGCAGGAGGGGTAGCAGCCGTTGCGGATGGGAAAGGATGTACACCATGAGAGGGTGCCAGGGAGGGACTGGCAAAAAGCCTGTGGACGGTGTGGTGCTGAAGAAAGAGGGTGTGCCTTGGACACAGCCAGACTGGGGCACACTCAGAGCAGGTAGAAGACAATGTGATAAACTGGGTAACACCATGTCGGGTGGGTCAGTCTCATTCATGGCAGCGGAACGCAAGGCAAGACCCCGTCAGCCTCTGCAACATAACAGGCCAGGCTGGCCGGGGGGACCCATGCTGCTGGGCTGACCTCGGAGTGAGCATTGGTATAAAAGAGACATCAATCAGCGTCTATCCAAATCTGTTACCGCGATCGCTGGGTCGCAGCCACCCCACATACCGCATGGGAGGCAGACCCTAGGACCCGCAGTTTGTGCTGAAAGGGACAATTAAAAACTTTCACACTAGGTGGGTGGTGCATGTTTCAGAACCTAGTTGCAGGTGTTAACTGCCCTAGGCCTGCCCTCAGCACACAGCCTCCTAGTGTTGTTTTGCCTCTGGCCCTGAGGGACTCACAAGCCAACATGCCAGTTAGGCAGCCGGGTGCAATTCATGCCCCTCCAGATCCTCTCAGGACATCTCCTGTGGGGCAAGTTCAAATTTGCCTCGTTACGCAATTTCTAAGGCATCACTCTGCCGCTCCCCAGGAATCTTGCAACACTGCTTCGGAATGTGGCCCTTAGAGAATAAACAAACCCCACCTACGTGGCATAAGGCTGCATTTCCTATCCAGCTTTCAGAGTAACAGCCGTGTTAGTCTGTATTCGCAAAAAGAAAAGGAGGACTTGTGGCACCTTAGAGACTAACCAATTTATTTGAGCATAAGCTCCGATGAAGTGAGCTGTAGCTCACGAAAGCTTATGCTCAAATAAATTGGTTAGTCTCTAAGGTGCCACAAGTCCTCCTTTTCTTTTTCCTATCCAGCGTTTCTGATGACAAACCACAAGAGTCTCCTACCTCTCTGAGTGAAATACCCAGCTGAATAGTGGCATGAAACTTTTTCTCCAAAATTCTTGGGGACCAACAACCATGAAAAAATACAATAGATACGCAGCACCAAATCCTGCCTCGACTTGTGCCCGACTTAGGGAGAGTTTGTTTCCTAATGATCAGTGTGGTGTCACCAGTCAATTTTCCAGTCACCTCAGTATTCCAGAGAACAGCATCACGCTGGGGAGGGGCAGGCTGCACAGCTGTGTGGTTTGGTCCTTGACCAACGCTTCCCCAGAGACACACGCAGCAGGAGTTTGGAAGACTCAACAACAGCTCTGTCCGGGGGTGGGTGTCTCTAATGTGCACTGCGGCATAGTCTGTGTGTATCTTCTCCTCCGGGGAGAGGATGTTAATAACAACATACTGGTGATCAATATCAACAAGGCTGATGAAAAATTGGCGAGAAGCTATGAGAATGATTAAAGGATGGGAAAACACGCTTTAGAGCGAAAGACTCCAGACACTCAGTCTGTTTAGTCTATCAGGGAGAAGGTTCAGGGGTGACTTGATCACAGTCTATCAGTATTTACGTGGGGAACGGATCTTCGATATTAGAAGGCTCTTCATACTAGCAGACAAAGGTGTAACAGATGCAGTCGCTGGAAGATTGAAGCGAGATAAACTCAGACTAGAAGTAAGGCACAATTTTTTAGTGAGAATAATTAAAAATTGGGACAACTTACCAAGGGTCATGGTGGCTTTTCCATCACTGGAAATCTTTAATCAAGATTAGATGCATTTCTGAAATGCTCTGCTTCGAACAGGAGTTACTTCAGGGAAGTTCCATGGCTTGGACTATACAGGAGGTCAGACTCCTAATCACACTGGCTTTAGAATCTGGGAATCTATCCATCTGGCAGGGGATGCCCTTGTCTGAATCAAACTGAGACAGCACCTCAGCAGGGTAGTATGGGGCACTGGGTCTATTGCATGAAATGTAAAATCGATATCCTGACCACTTGTGGTCACTAACGTTTCCATGACACGTTTCTCACAAGTAAGGACTTTAATGCCAGCATCCTGTCTGGGTATTTAAATTCTGCCACCCTAAAGACCTCCCTCAGGCTCAGCTGGCTATGGTACTTGTCACTTCCTGGCCTAACTGTTGTTTAATGCTTCTGTGTAATGCTAAAGAGCAGTTATGTTCCACTCCAGAGGTGGGTGCATGTCTGTGATGGGTAAAGTGATTCTTTGACGTGATCATGGACTTGGGTGTATATGAGATGAAGGATCAGGCCTCTAGTTTGTACAGAATTTTCCAGATGCTTTTCAGGGACATTGGGGAGGATCTTCCAGGGTGAAAGGAGCCGATTTAATAATTCTCACGATATTCAGCAGCACCAGAGTTTGCGCAGGACGATTAAGCCTGGGTGAGGGACACCCTGACTAAAAAAGGAAAACAAATCCAGAGTTGCTGAAGGGAGAATTGCCTTAGGCTCGTTTCCTTTGAACTAGAGACATCCTGTCCTTGCATAATAGCACATTTGTTCCAAAACTTCCAGGATTAGCTGTTATTATTATGTCCTTAGGCTCTCAGTAGCAACAAGAGGGGTAGGTTTCTGCCCCTTAACTCCTTGGGTGCTGGCAGATTTATTAAGCATGGCTGCAAACCTCAGCAGAGCACAACAGTTGATTAGGTGCTGCTTTTGCATCAAAGCATTGTTCATAGGGATTGGATTAGCCATTGCTGTGCCTATTTGGTGTTTACGTAGCAAAAATAACATGAAAAATGACAAGGCCGCAGTTGGGGGTCCCAAATAACCATGTTTACTAAAGACACACGAACATGCCAGACCTAGCTACATACCTGGTGTGGTCTGGGCTGCTTTCTAGAGGCTTCTAAAAGCACAGAACATGGGAATGGCCACTAGCGGGCTCACAGACTATCCAAAAGAATCCTACCTTATGCCACACCATTGATGGGTGGGTTTGGAGTGAATTTATGAGAGGCGGGGAAGCCCACCTGGCCAGAATCTCCTCTTTGCCTTTTCTTTTGTTGGATGTTTACAGTGATTTCCAGCGTCACTAGCCTGGGAAGAGTTTAAGTAAAATCTATAGTGAAACATCCTCATTCCTTCCTTCCTCCTTGAAGTATGTGATGTGGTATTTGTCTGTAGGATCACATAGCTTTCCCCTGCTCTGGTTCCTGACTGACTCTGGTTCCTGAGGGGAGGATAGCTCAGTGGTTTGAGCATTGGCCTGCTAAACCCAGGGTTGTGAGTTCAATCCTTGAGGGGGCCATTTAGGGATCTGGGGAAAAAAAAATTGGGGTTGGACTAGATGATCTCCTGAGGTCCCTTCTAATTCTGATATTCTGTGGTGTCCCAGTCTTTGGGGGTGGAATAAAAGGCCAGCAACTCAACCGAATGGCCAAAGGTAAATGTCACGTTGAAGCTGGTTGTTCCCAATAAACCACTCAGGTGACTATCCAGCAAAGGGTTTGCTACCACCATCTGGGCAGACTGGTCCCAGAAGCAGTAGGGAAGGGACCCAACCTGATCTGAAGCTGACCTACAGTCCTGAAATCTGGGGTGTCTGAAATCCAGCTCTAGAATATCTATTTCTGGCCTGTTTCTAATTTAAACACAGGATCCAGCCTGGAAGACGCATAACTGACTGTTCTGTTTGCTACAGCACACCTGGCAGATGTGCCCCCATCTGCGGGGGTTCTCCTTCCTGTTATTACGCATTCCCAGAGCAACAGGAAGTGGTTTTTCGGCAGCAGGGCTTTCCTGCGTTCAGACGCTGATTGCAGCCTTGCTCTTGACTCTATTATGCATGTCTGTAGCAACCTGCATTCCTAACCCAAGCACAGGTCCTGTGTAACTACGAATCAGACCCATCAATGTCGGCAAGAGAGCAGGATCAGTTCCTGGATCCTCAGAGCACCTGTGTGTTTTCAGACGTTGTAGTTAGTTCTCTGATCTAGCCCAGCGTGTTCCGTGGCCCTGTTCCTGAGACACGTATGTGATCAATGACTGCAACTAACACATGCTTATTGAGTCAGTTGCTCGCCTGCCACTTAATCAAATTGGATTTATAAAACAATATTCTTCAATCTAGTTGGGCGATGCAGAATAAATTAGCAGTTACCTGACAAATAGCCCTGTTCATAAAAACAACTCTGATTTAATTTACTGTTTTATAGAGAGTTTTAATATCAGTGGGGAAATGAATCCATCAGAAACCACGAGCCATCTCTCTGCAGCACGGGAGGGATGTTGTTAAGTGAAATAAATTGTATTCTTTCATAGACAGGGGGAATTGGATTCTCCTGGTGCCAGTATAAATCAGGAATGATTTCACTGAAGTCAGAAACAGTTACACTGAGGTAAAATTGGTGTAATGACAGCAGAGCCAGAGCCAGCACTGGATACTCCTCACTGGGGACTTGTGAACAATTAGATTGTAAGCTCCCTGGGGCAGGGATTGTTCCTTTGTTTGGTGTTTGTACAGCGTCTAGCACATTGTGTCCAGTTCTGGGAGTCACATTTCAGGAAAGATGTGGACAAATTGGAGAAAGTCCAGAGAAGAGCAACAAAAATGATTAACGGTCTAGAAAACATGACCTCTGAGGGAAGATTGAAAAAATGGGGTTTGTTCAAGCTGAGAAAGGGGACGTGATAACGGTTTTCAAGTACATCAAAGGTTGTTATAAGGAGGTGGGAGAAAAATCATTCTCCTTAACTTCTGAGGACAGGACAAGAAGAAACGGGCTTAAATTGCAGCAAGGAAGGTTTAGGTTGGACATTAGGAAAAACTTCTTAACAGTCAGGGTGGAATAAATTGCTTAGGGAGGTTGTGGAATCTCCATAATTGGAGATTTTAAAGAGCAAGTTAGACAAAGACCTGTCAGGGGTGGACTAGATAATACTTAGTCCTGCCATGAGTGCAGGGGACTGGATTAAATGACCTCTCAAGGTCCCTTCTGGTTCTATGATTCTGTGATTAGGGTCCTGGACAAAACCTGGGGCTCCTAGGGACTACTGCAATACAAATAAATAAAAATAATCTCTTCTGGTAGTGTTGGTGCCTGGTGGGTAATGCAGTGGACTGGGACTTAGGAGTCCTGGATCCTATTCCCAGCTCTTCCACTAGTCTGCTGGGTGATCTTGGGCAGGTCACGTCACCACTCTGTGCCTCAGTTTCTCCATCTGTACAATGGGGACAATGATACTGACCTCCTTTGGAAAGCACTTTGAGCTCTACTAATGAAACGGTATATGTGAGAGCCAGGTATTATTATCAATTTGCTCATTTAAGGGCTATTGGCACAGCATCCAGTTTGATTATATGGTTTTTCATTAGTCACAAGGCCCACAACTAGGGGAAATCTGGAAGCACCTTCATGCCATTTCTAAGCCATAGAAAGAAGGTCACTTAAATGTAAACAGCCTTGGAGTTTTCAGGAAAAATGTCCCCGGTGCAAACTCTGTGGTAATTAATAATAATGATTTGCCCCACCCCCTGCCAAGGTTCCAAGCAGACAATTAAAGTACAGTCAGTGTTCCTTTAAAATGCCAAAAAGAAGTCATTCCCTGTGTAGGCAATGCAGTGCAATGCTTAGTGCACCTGAACTGGGAGTCTGTACTCCTCCTGGCTCCTATTTCCAGCTGGGTCACTGTCTGGCTATCTGTCGAAGGTTTCATTACTGTAGTATGTGAACACTTCTCCACTCTTTATTTATTCGCACAGCAACCCTGTGAGGCAGGGAAGTGCTACTATCCCCATTTACTGATGTGGAAACTGAGGCATGGGGAAACTGAGGCACGGTCCCTCAGAGATATTTAGGCGCCTAACTCCCTTTGTGGATCTGTGTCCCCTTTGGCAAATTGCTTGGTACCTGAGCTTCCCAGTCTGTAAAATGTGGACAGTGAGCCCTTAGGTGGCGCACAGGTGTTATCTGAGGGTTAACTGTGCTTTTCGGACATTTGGGGGGTGCTCAGATGAAAGGTACTAGATAGTAAGTGACAACCATAGTTATCATTGTGCATTAAGTGCCAACCTTGCAATGGTTCAAAGAGCTGGGTTATAAATCTCTTAGACAGCAGATGCACATAAAGCAAACAGGAACTGCTATCACTCGCAGCCACATCACGTCCCGGAGATGAATGGACGAAGTTAAGATGAATTGCAGACACTGTTGCTTTCTGAATGTGAGCGAGTGTGGAGGCTGATGGGAGCTGTCAAGCTCCTCACAGCCACGCTTCATTTGCACCGCACGACCCACTCAGCCCCCAGGTCTGCGGGCTGCAATCCGCTGCCTAGCAGGTACACCGCAGACAGCAGCGGGGCACTCACACCACCGCTGCCCAGATGCCAGCCCTCTAAGTGAGAGGAGAGCCCCTGGCCTGTTCTGCCCCTGGTCTCTCTGCGGAGGCTGTGAACCAGGGTGTCATTCAGAAGAGGGTGGACGCACACCCAGCTCATTTCACACAGGGTGTTGAAGCCCATCAGACAGCCAAACGGGGATTCACCAGCCTGGTTCCAAAGACGACAGAGGTGGGTGAAATTCACTCCCGAGCACTCAGCTGTCTCAACCAGCATGTTGAGCCCCCTTACCAGCAAGGAGGGTATTTTTACAGCCTGCCCAATCTCTAGCTGCCACCTCCTGGCTGATACTGTGCATCCCTCCCCCGTAGTTCCCACCCCAAGGAAACTGAGTCACTATCTGGTGAGCTCCCACCAGACTGCCCCCACCTCACTGGCCATGGGTGATGGAGTGAGACAGGCTGGCATTGGGCACAAGAGAACCACAAAAACATGCAGAAAACCTCTGAGTATCTATGGGCCTGACTGAGCCAAAGCCTCCTGGAGTCTCACCATTGACAGAATGGGGCTTAGGCTCAGGCCGTGTCTCAAGACACTTTAAACAAGTGGCTGTGACCGAGGGACTGTTCAATGGGCCTTTGAGGAACGCCTTCGGGGAGGGTCACAGCCCAGGTCTTAGTGGGAAAAACATCCACCACAAAGCCACCACCACAGTCCGCACCAGCTGGCCTCTTTGCGGCAGGCTCAGCAGAAAGGCCAATGACTGACTAGGCCCTGGAGACTGAGCTCCCCTCTCATGCCTAGAGGGGGCCCACCCCCGTCAAGGTAGAGCCATCCCGACGACTTGTGCGTGAAGTGGCTGCTCATACAAGGGAAGCGCTGTCACTGCTTTCTTATAAGCCCGTGAACTGCTCCTGCGGAAGTGTGGCCGACACGCCCAGGAGTGGGCCAGGAGCCTCCAGAGCTAAAAGCCAGGTGCTGCTACAGAATGAGCTAAGGGGTCAGGGCTTCTTACCTGGGGGCTGTGATAGACTTTTACCGTTGACTTCAATGGGAGCAGAGTGGGGTCAACCATGAGTGCGGCTGGAAATCTCCCCCTACAGACTTAACCCAAAATTCATGGAAGTCAGTGACTCCAGCTAACTCCAGCGGGCTTTGGAGCAGGCTCTGAAAGCACATGGGTTGGCAGCTCCGTCCCTTGGGTATGGCAAATCAGGGTGACCGCTCCGGGCCCCAAGCTTTGGGGGGCCCCACGCTTCAGTGTGTTGTGCAAGGGGCACTAGGCCAGCCCAGGGGTGGGGTTAGGGGTACCGATTGCCCCGAGAACAGGTGCCACCTGTGACTCTCCATCGTCCCTCGCCCCTCAGCACCTCTGTCCCCTCCCCACACCAGATTTCACCTGTATAAAAAATGTTAAGGGGGACCCATACAGGCTGATTTGTCCCGGGCCCTGCACTCTCCCTACGAACTCTATGGCTGCCGGGTCTCAGCTCAGTACTGCCTGTCTTCTCCGCGAGCACTGGGGCAGGGCTTTCTCATGCCTTACGCTCTCGTTCCCAATGCATCAGAAGAGAGACATCTATTTGGGGGGCTCTTTGGCCACTCTTTTAAAAATCCCACGTAGGCAGCTTGGGCATGGATTGAATTTCCCTGCAACATGAAAGCGTGCACGTCATTCAGAGTCACAGCATTAGAGGGACACTGACGCACCATGGAAGACTTTGAAATGCATTCCCCCGCCCCCGAAATTATTCTGTTCACATCTCTCATGTATTTTCTGTATTTTTCCTCTCCTCTTCTGTTCCTATATGGGCCTGATCCAAAGCCCATTGACATGATTGGAAAGGCTCCCACTGACTTCAATGGGTTCGGGATCAGGCCCTTGTTTCATAGAAACAGGATTCTAGTTCCTTCAACAGACGCTGCTGGTTTAATTTTAGCCCCTAAAAGTTAGATTTTCACCAGGGAAAAAGGGAGTGGCTGAAAGCTAATATGAAGAGCGTACTGTTTGTCCTGGGTTTTGTTTTAAATCAGCTACCCCCTTTTGAAATGTGACCATTCCCCTGAAGTACGGGAAGCCAACAATTGCAGGTTTGGGATAACGCATGAAAAACAGAAAGTGATTAGAAACAAAAGTGAAATTGCCCAGTCTCAGGTCACTGTCCAGGCCAAGCAAATGGCAAAAATGAAATATTCGTGTGTATATACACACAAATTACACGAAGTAAATGAGACTTAATATGATGTTCACTTTCATTTGTCTCAGGTGTTGCTAATAATAACAAAGATAAGGATGCTTTGTTTCTCAGTAGGATTTTTATCCAGCAGTGTTCCTTGATTTTTTTATTCTTGCAAATTCCATGTTCCCTCTTTGGATTAGGTTTTGCTCACAGATAAATGGAAGTTTATAAAAAGGCTATTTCCAGGTGCTGATGGCTACTGTGTGGAAAAACCCAAGGTAGAGTCTTCTTTTCAAGTCTGCTTCATTCACTGTATTATTTATTTATTATTGTAATTTAAGCCATAAAGCTGAGCACTGCAGACCTTTCTAATGAGCCTTAGCCCTTTGCATCTTCAAAGATCTGCACCATCATTAGCTAATATCCCCATAAGGCCCTTGTGAGACAGATCCATCTGATCCCCGTTTTACAGGTGGGCAAACTGAGATGCAGAGGTTAAATGACATGCCCAAGGCTACACACTGAGACAGCGTTGGGGCCAAGATTAAAATTCAGTCACTCCTGATTCACAACCGCTTGCAAATGTCGTTAAACTATGCTGAGTTCCCAGCCAAGGATGACGAAGAGAGACAAGATTGCAAGGCACTACCCATCCCCGCTGGACTGATTGGTCCTTGTAAGGTAGGGTGGGATCTTGTCACAGTGCCATACCTGGTGGAACTCTGATGCCCTGAGCCCAGGGTCTGGGTGCTTTGACCAGCACAGCAGTTGTAGTCTCGCAAAGAACTAGGGGCCTGATTCAAAGCCGCTGAAGTCAAAGGGAATCTTCGCATTGGTGCTACAAAGGTGACGCCAATGAATACCTGGTGGCAGGTGGTCAGCCAATTCATGCTCGCCGGGCTCCACTAGCCTGGATACCCAGCTCTCCAAAGGGCTGATCCTATTTGCAAGTCGGTGACGGTGCTGGGTATATTCGACATGCCTTCAGTGGAAACAGAGCAGACCCAGTTCATGACAGGTGTCGGTCCAAAGTTAGCCCAGCTGATTATTTTTAGACATAAGAAAGTGCTTCCATCAACCTATTGGGTCCCCTTGACTGTCTCAGAGTGGTTAGCCTGGCTAGTGGACGGTAGCTATGGTTACCAGCCATTAGTATTTAGCTCACTGCTCCTCCCTCCCTTATTTACTATCAAGGGCCTGCACTACCCCTAAGTGGCTCTGATGTATTTTGTCAGGGCATAATCAACCACTGTGCTCATCGGGTTTCATGTAATCAGGGCGGGTGCTTGCCTTTCAACTCGAAGGAGCCTTGCACCCCAGGCTGGGTGACACAGGGCTCAGTTGCTATAGCGATGCAGCTTTCCTTATCACCTTGATTGCAAGACTTTATTGGCGTTTGCCACTCTGATTTGTAAGGAAGAGGTCATTGCTATCCAGTCCCTTAGTATTTTTACCAGAGGGCGGTCGTTTCTGTAGGATAGTGCAGCATTTCCCTTAGGCGAGGTTAGTGCTGCTGTATTTTGAGGAAGTATTCTTTTCACGGGGGCAGGCTATTCCTGCCCTCTTGTTATAAGAGGAACTTGACCTTCATGTTCCTCTGCCCTGTTTGCCATCAGCTTGAGACTCAGCTCTCAGGCGCAGGGACATCGGCATATCCTGCCTTGTGGTTTCCCTCCCCTCCTTCTCCCTTCATTCCCCTTTGCTCTAACTTCTTATCCCAGCCGCACATCAGCGCTGTAGCCAAGAAGATAGCAAAATCCATCCCTGGCCGTGGAAACCCGCAGGGGCAGCAGAGTGGCATGAAGCAGAAAAGAGGTCACTTTCACTTTCACCCTCTCTCTGAAACCCTGGTACTCAGAGAGGGATAGAAATTAGAGACGGGAAGAGAGCCGGCGCTAGGCATAAGCAGTCTCAGCAATTACTTATGGCCCCAAGCAACTCAAGGGGGCCCCCTATTCACTTTTGATTATGTGCTGGGGTGGGGGGGATATTCCTGGTTAGGGTCCCCGATGGTCTAGCACTACCACTGGTCAGTGGAAGTGGTCATTTCAACTCTCTTCCTGCAAAAACAGATTCCAGGAGCCCTGCATCCCAGTCTCCTGCTCTAACCCCTGGACAACACCCACTTACAAAGCAGAGGGGAAGAGGAATCCTGGTGCTTTGGTCACCAAGTGTCACACCTCGGATGCTAGGTAGATGGCACTAGAATGTTCTCCTGGGGGCTGCCATACCAATGTGTCTGGATTTCAGTCCTCCTCTTGGCCAGAGACACTTGAGCAGCGGCCAGTGCTGTGTGGTGGTGTAGCAATGTACAGCTCCGAGCTCCCTTCGCACTCCAAGGGGCCACCTGTGTTTTGTTTTTCCTTTAAACTTAAGAGAGAAGGGGATGCCTGCAACAAGAGAAAAAGGAAGGTCAAGTGGTCAGAACGCTAGCCTGGGACTTGGGTTAAATTCCCTGCTCTTCAACAGACCACCCTGGCCAACTCACTTAGTCTCTCTGTGCCTCAGTTTCCCATCTGTAAAATGGGGGTGACAGCACTGCCCTGCCTCACAGGCAGGTTGTGAAGATACATTAAAGATTATGAGGTGCTCAGTAAAGGGGCCAATAAATACCATAGATTATAGGGGACCATCAGGTGTACCATAGGTCATTTGACCCAGAGATTCCCAAATTACAGACCTTGGAAGAAAAAAACACTTTTCTTAAAGTTGACATATTCTACCAATGTATTTTTGCCCTGACCTGGGGATCAAACCATGGCGCTGATCCTGGCACAAGGCAACGCATGACACTCACTGGCCCTCTGGAGGAGCAAAATTCATAGAGAGAGAACAACTTTGCAAGCTAAATTCAATCAGCTTGTGGCTGTTGCCTCTCTAAATGTAAGTAGAGGGAAGGTCTCAAAGCAAGAACATCATTCTCCTGGAACCTTCCCTGAAAGGGCTGGATAACGTTCTCCCTTCCCTGTTATTTTCCTTTTGTGCTCTCGCCTCTGTTCTTCTGCATCAAATATATTGCTGAGTGGGATGGGAAGAAAAGAGCAAATGCTCAAGAGTAATGGAAAGAGGGCCAAATTTCATGCTGAAAACATTGGTTTGTGTTTTGAGAAATTCTCTGGCATTTCACCGAGTTTAGTCTTTGCTGCATGAATTTCAAAGGTTTTTTAAAAGAAAGAAAGAAAGAAAGAAAGAAAGAAAGAAAGAAAGAAAGAAAGAAAGAAAGAAAGAAAGAAAGAAAGAAAGAAAGAAAGAAAGAAACCACCCAAAACACAGCAGAAGTTCTGCCTCTCTGATCCAGGCAGTCTTGCAGCCAATCTGCTGGAGATAGGAGCTACTAGCCTCACTTTTAATCATGTCAGCCATCTCCTCTATGCAAGATTTATAGCCAATGGTTTTGTGCAATGCAGCTTAGCTCCAGATTCTCCTCCACGCAAAGGCAAGGGATAACAGAAGCAATCAGGGAATAGAAAGTGGGGAAAACATAACTAACCCAGTGGGATTTACACATTGTGGCAGGGAATAAATCACCCCCAAGACATTCCTTCTGTGCATGTCCTTGAACTTGATGCATACTGCAACATTCTCCTTGTGCCTTTCAGAAAGGAGCTTTTCCTCCTATGGAGATAGATCTAGATATAAAACAGATCTTCACAGTGGGCAGGGGCGCTGAACAGGTATTTGGTCATGTTTGCAAAAGAGAGGGGTGGGTATCTGGTTGTGTAGGGAGAAATAGCACCAAAATGTTTACAAAGCAAAGCAGAAACAATAACTTGGGGAGAAAAACAACAGCTGGGATGGATACTTAACGGGTTACTCAGCAAATAATAATATACTGCACAATTGCCAGTTTCTCCAGGAGACACACTTCATTGTTTCCCCTGGACCTTTTTCAAGGAAAGCTCTAAGTTAGCTTCGGGAAGATGCTCTGCCATCTTGGGCTGAGATTTATACCAGCTCACCCAAGCTAAGCAGCATCTACGCTGATGGATATGCAGAGGGAAGGGCCAAGTGATTTAAAAGCACGAACCCAATCTGCGGGGTTAGAGGCACCACTTGGACCCTGGTCGCCTGCGATCATTAGAGTTCCCACAAAAGTTTTCATGAAAGTAAGGGGGTTAGTGTGAGAGGGCAGCCCGCCCCTTTAAGGGCCAGCCCTATTCAATCAGGCCCACCTGTGCCATAATGAACTGCCTCCCAGCCGGAGGGGTGGAACCAATGAGGTCAGGTGACAGCATGGGGAACACCTGGGCCCATATAAAGGCTTGAAAGGACTCTGCTGGGAGGAACTTGTGACAGAAGGTGCAGAGAGCAGGTTAGGAGTCTGTGGGAGCCCTGAGGTAGGGGCTGTAAGAACAAGGGAGGATGCTGGGAGATGCTGCTGGAGTAACCAGGGAGGGGAGGCAGTGGGAAACTTGCCAGGAGGAAAAGAGCCTCTGGGGAAAAGCCCTGGCGGATAGTGCTCAGCTTACGGAGCAAAGGAGAACTTGGCAGGGCCTAGAGCAGAGAACTTCAGCATTGCCTGCGAGCAGCGGAAGAACCCTTTGTTAGGATGGTTTTGCAGTTTTCAGTTGGACTTTTGTTGCCTAAACTGGAAAGGTGACCTGGCTGGAGGGCTGGGCCGTGGAAGATGCAAACTGCTAGAGAGCCATGTCGGTGCAGGAGGGGAAGAATTCTGACAACACTGTCCTGGCTGGCAGAGGTGTCCTGGTGGTGAGTTCTTTCTCCCCCCCCCCCCCCGCCGACTGCTGTTAGCCAGGGTGTCCTCTGCAAACTAATATTTGGGTAAATACATGGGGTGGCTCCAAGCCAACAAATTGTCGTGATTGCACACAGGACTGGGTGTCAGGACTCCTGGGCTCTGTGGCCAGGTCTGCTGCTGACCTGGGATAAGCTGCTTAACAATCATAGCCTCTAGTCTGCCCACATGTAAAATAGGGATAGTGAGAACAACCAGCTCCTGGGGGAGGAGGCCAAGGTATCGAAGCTTCAGTAACTGTTGTTTGCAAAGCACTCCAAAATCCTTCTCTAGAAGAGGCTAGAGAAGTGCAAAGTGCTGTAGACGGTGACGCAGAGTTCAGGCCATTGCTTTGCTTCTCAAGTAAGCAGCTTCCCGAGTCAATAAATGGCTCAGATACCCCCCCCAGCACATTACAATGGCTGGGGGGGTAGGTGTTCTCTGTTCAGTCAGGAATAGCCTGCAAAAGGCTCTCTCCCTGGGCTGGCTGCCCATACTGGAAGGGAAGATTAAGGAGCAGCAGGGGAGAGGCCCCTGGCCAGTGTGAGCCCATGATGAGTTTGCTACTTTGCCATCTGCAGATGAACAGGGATCTTGACCAGGCTTAAGGCTCGGTCCACGGCTCTAGGTGCTGATTCATTTCAGTCTCGCTCCAGTGACCCATCGCTCAGAAATCCCCCTCCATCAGGCCCAGCACTGACATCTAGCACATCTGTGTTCTTCCCTCTTTGGACTGGCTGAAAACTCTGCCTAGTGCTGTTCAGAGTCTGAGCCTGACTGAGCCTCCTTCAATGCCAGCCCTTTCAGTGAAGGATCCCTTCCCGTCTCCTCTGCCTGGGCACATTGTTGGTGTTCCTCCTTCACCAAGGGTCTCCCAGCACTCCTGTGAAGCTGGGCAAGCGCTGGGAAACTAGAGATTGCTTGGTCCGCTATGGGGTATGTGGCCAAGATCTCTCAAAACTCTGTCTCTCACACTGTGCTGCGCTGTCCAGGATCTCACCCTCCATGTTCTGCTTGTTCATTTCTCCCACAGCCATCTTTCTGCCCCTTCCTACCCCCCCAGCATGGAGCACCACCCTGTCTGCTCTGCTCCGCTCCACAAGCCACTTCCTTCTCCATAAAGACTCACTCCTCCTGCCAGGCCAAGGAGTGAGCAAATATGTAACAAGCCTCTTCATGGTTCATCAGCAGAACCTTCAGCATGTCAACACAGGCCTCTGCCACTTAATACAGCCCCGTCGTTCCGTCCTGCCAGCTCCCCGACCCCAGTGTTACGATCTCTTCGTGAGCGCGGTAGTGTAGAACTTTGGTAGACCCACCTGTCTGCTCCTTGTCTGTTAGATGAGAGGCTCTGAAGAGTGGTCTGGGTTTTATTTCTTGGACTGCACCAAGTCTACTGACAATGCTTCACGGATCATAATAAACAATGGAATAAACAAGTTGATAAAAATAACCATGATGAAAACCCTTGTGTAATTAGTAGGAAACAATCAGATGTGATTTCTGCTCATGCATTGTAACTTTAATGTATTATAAATGGGCTTATACATTATTGAGAGACGCTGGAAACCCTTAAAGTTTCTGCTATTCCTAGTTGTCGAGGTGTTTTGCCTGCTCTCCTGTTAGTCGACCTAATTTTGTTTTCCCCTCCATGCTGTAGTTGCTGGGATTCATGCTGGTTTCCAGTCAAATGAGAAATTTAATAAAGCAGAATTAAGGGAGATAAAGCATCTTTTAATAAAACTGAGAAGGAGTTGATGGCACGCTCTTCTGTAAGAATGTTTCTGTTTTCTTGCTCCTGTCCCAGTGAAAGCTGGGGCACTCCAGGTTTGATTCTGATTTCACTTATGCCAGTGTAAATCAGGAGCAGCTCTGCTGAGACTGATGGAATTATACTGGTGTAAACCCCAAGGATCTGAGATGAGAAGGAGGCCTGGAGTATTTACACAACAATTTACATCTGCAGTTATTAACTAACAGCCCCACTGCTGGAAAAAAGCAGGTAGGTATCATTGTCACTTTCCGAGGAAGGGAAAATGTGGGCAGGTTCAGGGATTTGTTCAAGGCCACAGCAGTCAGTGGCAGAGCCAGGATTGGAGCCACTTGTGATTATTCCTGCAGACCAGTTTTCCCTTCACAAATGCTTATGCGTAAAGTACAACTCTCTGACTGCACTGAACGGGGCTTGTCTACCCGAACAATTAGACCACAGCAAACTGGGGTGTGAATCTACCTGCCACTAGCCAGCTGCCATCGGACTGTCCAGGTGCACCCTGCTGACACCCGTTACTGGTTTGTTAGTGCTTGGATCCCTCTTTGAAGCTTGGATCCCTCTTTGAAGCTTGGATCCCTCTTTGAAGCTTGGATTCAGAGGAGAAGCCGTGTTAGTCTGTAGCCGCAAAAAGAAAAGGAAGACTTGTGGCATCTTAGTCTCTATTTATCAGTCTCTAAGGTGTCACAAGTACTCCCTTTTTATTTTTTTAAATCTGGACTAGCTCAAAGAGCAGCAAGGCCCACGCAAACAGGCTAGTGTAGGGTAGATTGACATCCCCACTTGCCATGGACTAATTGTCCATCTAGACAAGCCCTTTGTCTCCAATGCAGTCTCTCGTCTCTCCAGGTGTAGGGACCGATTTGGAGGGTGCAGGTGTCCTTCCACTTTGCAGACGCTGAATAGTTTGTTGCTGCGACCTTTTGTGTGCACCCGTCTCGATTCCACCCCCCCACCCCCTTCTCCGCATGATGCCCTCTTGTATGCAAGCAGCGGGCCTGACAAAGAACCCAGGGAAGTCCGTTCTAGGCAGTGGGACAGCAGTAGGGCTGGAAAGATGCTCGTAAACAAAGGCAGAGGAAGCTTTGTTGTAATACCGTACGTGGGTCCCTCAGCCCAGCACTTCAGACATCAATGGCGGAGTAACCAGGGTAGAGCGGAATTCAGAGACACTTGCTCCAATTTTCCATCAACTCTTTGATCCGTGCTGGGGAGGTACGGGTAGCGTTCGGGGGCTTACCCTGCTGCGCCCAGGTGGCTAGTGACTGGAAGCTATGACTACAGGAGTGTGAGTTCAGTGGGTCCTACGGGAGGCACCCTTCAATTTTCACCTATCCAGCTGCAAAGCCTGTTACGACAAAAGGTTCCAGAGTTCAAACCCCAAAGCAGAATGAACCCAGCCTGACCAGCTGGGCTCTCCGCAGGGGGACCATTGCAGTCCAGGAGACCCGAGCTCTAAGGCTGGCCTGTCGGGCAACTTGTGCCGCTCACTGTGGCTTTGCTTTCCGAATTGTGCAATGGGAATTAAGATATTCACCAGGCCCCCTGGGAGATCCGGATGGCAAGAACTGTGGAAGAGCCGAGTCTGATTGATTGTTTTCTCCCATGCTGTAAGGAATGCAGTGGAGGTTGTTCTTTATTTATCATCCTTTACAGACCATCTAATGGCTGTTTAGTAGCAGAGCGGGTGTGAGCAGTGCTGGAAATAGGTATTTAATGCATCACATCCACCCTCACCAGCATCATCAACCCTCTTGGTAAATGTTGAGCAGCTCTGCCAATATACCGCAGTCGTCCTCATCTCCCACCCCCTGCCGATTCAGTTGGGGGTGCTAGGCCGGGGGCTTCCATCTTCACCTGCGCAAGGCTCCTCCTGAGCCGACCCTGGTTGTCACTCCTTGACAAGGGAAACTGGGCTGAGAACACACAAGCTGGGTTTAAAGCCAGGCCTCCTGCTACCTAGACCAAGGGCCTTAACCTGCTGCCTTACAGGTCAGCCTGTCTCAGGGAGGCTTTGGTGGGGTGGCACATTTGATCTGCGCAGAACAATGCCGCTTACTGAGCGTCATTGTCAGAGGCCACCTGTCCTTACAAAGCAAAACAAAAACCTCAGGAGCCGGGGGAGAGGAGAAGGTGACACCATGATGGCTACTGGGCACAGCAGGGGAAGTTATTAGTCATTTCTTAACATACAGTGAAACCTCTCTATAAAAGAAAACAGGATGGAACGCGCTAATTACGTGGATGATAAAGCAACCAGTTCCGCCCATTAATTTTAAACCTCCTTTGTCCGTCTTTGAGTTTATACCAGTGGCTTGAACACCAGTCACCTGGGAGGAATGTGGCCCAACAGCATGTGCCGGATGCTGCCTGTTTCTCCGAGGAAGTGTGGCAGCAGGAAGACGAGGGTTACAAAGATCTGGAGACGAGTCCAGGGGGATATTCAAAAGGGCTCGGCACTAGCCTACCAGTGCTGCCAATGAGCCCCCGGGGCATCGGAGCCATTTGGAACATCCTGCCTGCAGTGTTAGGGATGCTGAATATGACACTGAATCCATCTTCCTCTGTGATGTTGTTGATGTGACAACGTTTCGCTGAAACCCGCGACTCCTTGTTTCTTTACCAATACACAGAACCCTACCAAATTCACAGCCATGAAAAACATGTCACGGATGGTGAAATCTGGTCTCCCCTTGTGAAATCTGGTCTTTTGTGTGCTTTTACCCTACAGTGTACAGATTTCATGGGGGAGACCAGATTTCTCAAACTGGGGGTCCTGACCCAAAAGGGAGATGCAGGGGGGTCGCAAATCTGTTTTAGGCGGGGCTGCAGTATTCTGTACTTCTGCACTGCTTTCAGAGCTGGGTGGCCAGAGAATGGTGGCTGGAGAGTGGTGGCTGGTGGCAGGCACCCAGCTCTGAAGGTGGTGTCCCGCCAGCAGCAGCACAGGAGTAAGGGTGGCAATTCTGCAACTCCCTGACAATAACCTTGTGACCCCCCCCCCCCCAGCCCACCCTAACTCCTTTTTGGGTCTGGACCCCTACACTTACAACACTGTGAAATTTCAGATTTAAACAGCTGAAATCATGAAATTTACTCTTTTTTTTCTTTTTTTTTAAATCCTATCACTGTGAAATTGACCAAAATGGACTGTGAATTTGGTAGGGCCCTACCAATACACCAGGGGAGAAGGTTCAGAATGGAGCCCAGGGCTTGGAGATCTCTTCTGCTCCTGCCATGCCCAATGCCTAGGAGTTTATCCACAGGGCCTGTAAATAGCCCTGATAAAGTCTGGGGTGGGATGGAATCTGGGGCAGGTATCAGCTCTGGGAGTGAGTGAGTGGTCAGTTATAAAGACTATCAAGATGCTTTAACAAATCTGTTCTTGGCAGGCCACCAAGTCACTTCCTTTGATTTTTCTCATCAATTGGCTTTCCGGAAAGTGAGCAAAGTGGAGACACAAGCAACCTGGCATAGGCCACAACTGGGGAGGGGCTCCATTCTGGGATGCCCAGGGCAGCGAAACCTATGATCAGATTTCTAGCTGATGTGGCAAACGACCAACCCTAGTTAAGCATGATTAAACTCAGTGACACTGATTAATCAGATTCATTTGTACAACAACTTCCATAAATAAGACCAGAAGAACAGCAGGATATATTAAAATAAAGATGAATGTCGGCAGCAGGAAAAACATCCACCGGGAAAAATAAATTTGAGAAATGTGTTTTTTATAGGCTTGGCTACTTTTAGTTCAAGGTTTTCCATTATGCTGAGCTAAGCATTCTGCTTCCAATACAAGGCCAGAGAAACCAGCTCTAGGGTTGATGTAAATGACTTGTCCCTGGATAATTCAATGTAAATACATATTCATTAGGCTCCCTCGGCTCTAAGGGAGGATTGTGTCTCCTGATCTGTCAGGTGCTCAGTCCCAAATGGGGAACAGAGGTTTCATTGGAATAATGATGGTTTTTTTTTTTTTAATTTGTACACAACTTTCAGAGAGGCCCGTTTTCCAGATATTTAAATTGGGTGGAGGAAACTGTGAAGCCGCTGGGATAATGCTGGAGGGAGCGAATTATTGTTTGACTTAAGTGCATTGTCACCATGTGGTGGTATTTATTTTGTGTATTACGGTAGCAGCCAACGATCCCAGACAGGATCAGGGCCCCATTGTGCCAGGCGCTGCGCAAACCTAGGAAGAGACTGTCCGGGCTCTAAAGACTTTGCAATCAAAGGCGCTGAAGCTGAAACTGCTTCATGACTGGATTTTTGTGCCCAAGCAAAGCCCCCTTGACCTTAATAGCAGTCCATATGGGTGCAGGGTTCATACATTGTTCATTGCCGGATCAGGGCCCAACGTGATGCCTAGCTGCTGGTATGGACTGAGCGTGGAGCTATACGTTAGCTTGTATTATACGCTTGAGTGTAGTGGCTTTGCCAAGTAGTTTCCAGCCAGTTAAATCTCCCCCATTGTCACTGCCTTTCACACATGCTATTCTCCTTTGGCCATTCCCTGTGGGGCATTAACACCAATGAAGGGTGGGTGAGATACAAGGAGATTTCTGGGGTGCAGGGAAGCAGAGAGCAGGTAGAAGAAACAAACAACAAAGCGAATCCAGTGTCTAATGCAGTCAGAGTTGGGATTGTCCTTCAAAGATCTGACGCTAGAGAGGACCAAACCCCAGGCCAGAGGTCAACAGCTTTGGGAATGAAGGGGGGGGGGGGCACATAATCCATACCTTGATTTAGACATGAATTTACCAAATGGTCTCTCCCCTGGTAAGGGACCATATTTGAACCCTGGATCCAAACCGTCTAGGGAACTTTCCCAATCTAAACTTTCTGCCTTGGGCCCATTCTGTATGTGAAATTCCCTATGATTTATAAGAGAATAAGCCAGGCATCTGTTCTGGCCTTTAAAGGCTTGATCCACAGCCTACTGCAATCAGAGGGTGTCTTTCTATTCACTTCAATGGGCTTTTGATTAGGCCCTTAGTCCTTAAGTGCATTATCCTGCTGTACTAAATGCTCAGCAGGGTTTGCTGGCAGAGGAAACTTGTCACATGCATCCTCCTCTCCCGCAGGGAAAGGCTGGGACGAGCGTATGGAGGATGTCTCCTGAAAGGTGCTTCCTTGGGATCCCAATGAGGCATGTGTTTGCATTTCTTACTGCACGGTCCAGCTCCAGAACTCTGAAAGCGTGACCCCAAAGTAAGGAGGCAGTTGCAGACCCAGTCACATAAACTTCCAGAGACACTGTTCATGTCAATACAAACCGCTGCAGGGCGGCGTCAGCCCAAAACAGAAGGATAAAAATAACCGGGCTGTCCCTCAATGGTAACTCATCCATCACAAGGGCGCATGGGGTTAATACACCAGCTGATTCCTTCATCTCTAAAGCGATTCAAGCTGAGCAGGTCAGTGGTGGGGCAATCACCCTGCTGGGTCAATCACCCTGCTAGTCAATCTTAGTCTATGCTAGAAGAGGTTTGCTGGTGTAGCTAGTCTGATAACAGTGTCTATAGTGGAGATGCCGTGTATTCTGGCAAATAAAAGTGCTTTTGTCAGTGTAGCCTATCCCGGTTCCCTGCATGAAGGGAGTTATTCTGGAGAAAGCACTTTTCTGCCAGTTTAACTGCATCCGCACTAGGCTGTTTGTCGGTGTAGAAATGTCTTTGAATAGTCACCCCCTAGCTGACATTGACAAGCTTCTAACACAGCCATGGCTTCAGTCACTGCCTGTGGAGGGAGACGTGAATCCTGGGGACCATTCAGCCCAGAGCTGCTGCTGAAAATCATAATCACAAAGCTGTTTCTTTCCCTCCAAATATGGAATTTCCCCCTAAGATTGCAGAGGTCCGAGCCCACAATTTACAAAGCCGCTCCAGTGACAGGCTCAGGATCCTGCAAACCAGCAGGACTATCAGTGTGAGCTTCTTCTCCTGATCTTGCCAGCGATAGGAGGCCCTAAGTCCTATCCCAAGACCTTGGCATCTTGGAGTCTTTGTGCCTAGAAAGTAAATGTCTTTTAGAGGTTTCTCAAGTGCGCTGTAATTTTCCCTTCCCATCACAGCGTGTACCAAGCCCAGGTGCTCAAAGCTCGGCTGGTTTTACAGGTTATGTCAAGAAGCACTGATCAAACATTCCCATCCCCTTTCTAAATCGGCTGGTCTGTAAATGACGTGACAGATACGAATGTCCTGCTGGTGTGGCGGGGGCGACGGTTCTAGCAGTATTAGGCCAAGGTGAGCTGCAGAACCCGTTCCTGGGAGGCTTTGTGACCCGGCCATCCCAAACTCCTGCTGGCAAAACCTCTATAGCTCACCTTGCTGCCCCGTGCTGTGCATATGGTGGAAGCTGCCCTGGAGTTCCCAACTCGAATAGGCCACCTAGGACTTAAAGCAGCCAGCACCTCTGGATTTGATCCGGCAGGGTGGCAGCTGGGGAGATCTGCAGGGCGGTGGTCCGGGGGTGAATCTAACCCATTTCTCTGGCATGTGCCGTTTTCTCCTGTTTCTTTGGCTCCTTGCGAGGTTCATACAGACCACTGCAAAACAGGGCTGGCCCGGCCCACCTCACCTGCTCCAGACCAGCTGCCCTGGGGACAGGCACCACACACCTCAAATGCCCTGACCCAGCCCCCTCAAGGGACACGTGGTTCCCCTTTTGGCCCATCTCTGGTTTCTTGTGTGGTTTTGATTGACCTTGATAGTTAAAGACTCACCAATAGTTGCTGGCCCAGTGGGCCGGGCCAGAAGGCGGAGTTGGCTGCTGTCTGTGCAGAGATGCACTGAATCACTAGAGATGATGGCTAAGCCAGGGTGACAAAGGAACAGGATTTCATGTGTCCATGACTTCGGGCTCCCTCTGAGACAGGAACAAAGCTTCGGGTCCGCCCTGTCTACTTTTAGTCACCTTCTGATTAGCAAATGAGTGTTAATTGGGTGATTTGCGGCCATGGGCTAGGAACGCTGGGCCATTGCCTTGCACGCTGTCATTTGCACGTGTGCGAAGTGGGTGCAAAATTCTAGTGAACCAGTACAATACGCCCCTGCCTCTCAGTCCCTCTTCACGGTTGTAATGACTACACTGGCTGGAGGACAGTGCAGCATCAGGCCTCATGCCGCTGGACTCCGTTGCAGTAGCAAACCTCAGCCCAGGATGGTCCTTATTCAACCACTGGATTTGAAATAAGCCTTGTCCTCAGCCCCGTTAAATATTGTATGACTCCCATTGGCAGCTGAAGCAGCTTGTATTATGAAACTTTTGTCAGCTCACGCAGGCTGGGGGTGGGTGCGGGTGGACTAGCCCGTGGCCTAACGGCTTATGCTTTTAAAGCTGAAGATGGAGGCTCTGTAGTGGGTGGGTTTACTTGACCTCAACACAGGAAACTATTCTTACTGCAGAATGAGTGAATACTAATGTGCTTCCATGAGTTGAAAATCGTTATTCTGTTGGTGGAATGGACAAGCTTTCGAGGCACACAGAGCTCCAGATCTGAAGGAGCACCCTGTGTAGCTCGAAAGCTTGTCTTTCACTAACACGAGTTGGTCCAATCAAAGAGATGACCTCCCCAACTTTCTCTCTCTCCTGTGGATTTCCACCAGCTGGGGATCTGGCTCTGGAGAAGTGCAGACAGCATGTTGACCAGTGCGTGCTGGAACTCCTGCCCCCCTGCGGTGCGACTCATCCCCTCGTGCCGCCCAAAATCATCATGCAAAGCATCTGCCTGGGCGTGACAACATCTTTCCCCAAACGACTGTGTTAAAGAGCCGAGTCTAATCGTGATTTATTCCCACTTTGGTCATCGTGAGGCCAGTAATCAAGCAGGGCTAATTCAGCAAAAATTAATTCATGCATAATTCACCAGGCTGTCGCCACTGTGTGGAGCATTAATTGATACTGACATGCCGTAGAATCCCCCCCACGCCTGGCAGTGGGCCGGCGTGCCGTTCGGCTAGCTTGGTGCCGGCCTGCTCTACAGAGCTCCCACGCTCTGCCAGCGCCTTCCCACCCTGATCTGCCAGAGCCTCGTAACCCCCACGGAGCAACTCCCTGAACTGTAACCTCCAAGAAGGGACGCCTTCCTCCACTGCGGCACCAGCACGGCAGGGAAGGGCCAGTGCTGAAAAGGACTTGACCATTGTGAAATTGGGGATTGTTCCTTCAAGGGCTGAGCTTCCCAGACACAGAGTCTGGGCAGGGCTCTGTGAAGCTCTTGTGCGGCACAAGCCACTTGGTTGGCACCAGACCCAGAACAAAGCAGAGCTCTTGCCGTACCTGAAGCACTGCGTGATCGCAGCCTGGCGCCGGCTGAGCACACGGGCCACATTCGCACCCTGCCGGGAAAGGGTTAACTCTCTTGGGTCACCCCTCTTAGAGCCACTCCAGCCTGCCACTCTCGCCCAGGCTAATGTGTTTGCTCCCTTCACCCGCCACACGGCCTGTGCACCTGCCAGATGTTCCACCAGCCGCTGCTGTAAAATGAACTCGGCCCCAAGCGCAGGGCTGAGCTCTGTGTTATTTTTTTGTTTGCTCCCAAGCCAAGCCCAGTTTGTTGGGACGATGCTGACTGGCCAGGGCAAGAGACCTCTAGATGGCAGAGATGAAGGTGCCAGTGTAGGGCTCACAGGGTGGGTGAGGGGATGCAGCCAGATGTGGCCTCCCCAGGGCGGACCCAGGAGGGGAAATAAACACAGAGAGCTGCAGTGGTTGTAGCAGAGAGAGACGTTCTCTGCCTGCTCTGCCTCCTCATACAAATGAAAACCCAGGGAAGGGGAGCTGCCTTGGAGGAGCTGGATGGCTCAGGAGCGATGGCAACGGGATACAGAGGCTTCCATCCTGATGCCGGCTCCCACCTGACTGTTATTCAGGCCCTAAGAGAAATGAATCTGGTCACTTCCCCAGCAACCATGGTTCTCAGCGCAAAAGGCAGCATCAGATTGTCTCCTTTGCTGGGAGTCTCGGAAGAGAAGCCAGGGACTGAAAGGTGCTGCAGGCCAGGGCTGAGGGGCGCTGGCAGAGCTGGCCTGCTTCCTTTGCTCCAGCCCCTGCTTTCTAGGTATTATGCAATCTCCAGCTGCCTGGGCCTGAGCTCGGCTCCCGCCCAGCGGCTCACACGGAGCCATCCAAGCACGGTGAGTTCCACAGCCGGAAGCTCCCTGCGTGTGTCAGGGTCGTGGGCGAGGAGGGAGCAGTGAGCTCACCAGGCAAGCATCCGGTCAGTGATCTCTCCCTTGCAGCGTGGTCAGGTGCAGGCTCTGAAGCATGAACCCCCCCAGCCCTGACCAGGATGGTGTCTCAATGCAAATCCGCATTGCTGGGAGCAATAACAAAGGGACACTGGCATTGTCATCAGTGAGGGGTTTGTTTCAGGGCGGGGGTGGCCAACCGGGGGCTCCGGAGCCCCAGGCGGCTCTTCAGAAGTGAATATGCGGCTCCTTGTACAGGCACCGACTCCGGGGCTGGAGCTACAGGTGCCAACTTTCCAGCGTGCCGGGGGGTGCGCACTGCTCAACCCCCTGCTCTGCCCCAGGCCCTGCCCCCAATCCACCCCTTCCCGCCCCCTCCCTGAGCCTGCCGTGCCCTCGCTCTCCCCCTCAACCCCAGAGCCTCCTGCACGCCATGAAACAGCTGATCGGGAGGGAAGGAGGGGGAGGCGCTGATGGGGGGGCTGCTGGTGGGCGGGAGGCGCTGGGAGCAGGGGGGGGGAGCTGATGGGGGGGCTGCTGGTGGGCGGGAGGCGCTGGGAGCAGGGGGGGGGAGCTGATGGGGGGGCTGCTGACCTATTCCTGTGGCTCTTTGGAAATGTACATTGGTAAATTCTGGCCCCTTCTCAGGCTCAGGTTGGACACCCCTCATTTCCGGGGGTTTCTTGGTAACACTCACTCTTTGGATTTGGAGCCTTCATGTGCTATGTAAGGGGATATTTAATGCAGAAGGACCACATTGGGGGCCGATAAGCCGGGGCACAAATGGGGTAGGAAGGAAGAAAAGCCCCGACTTCTCGCCAGACTTGCAGCCTCCGAATTTGTGGGAGCTCCCCTCCCCTGTGCAGCACCAAGCTCTCCGAAGCAGAATGGCTCTTGGTTCCTCCCCTGGGGCAATGTGTTTGTGCCAACCACATTACAGAGCTGTGGCTAACCACCAGAATCCAGCCCTGCCCTCCGGAAAGAGGAAATTGCATGCAGATTTCCAGCATCCACCGGCACTGCAAACACGTATGCCTCATTTCAAAGGCTAATGCTTTATGAAGCATCTTGTTAGACAGTGGTGTCAGTTTAGCTTTTTGTCTAAACCCCAGGTAATTGGTAGCTGCAAATACAGGCTCAAACGATCTGTTCTCTGAGCTCACTGCAAATATAGATTAAATTCCCAACGGGACCTCTGGCAGCTTTGTGTTTATTAGAGAGAAAATGAGAAAGCAAGGCCTCCCGTCTAGTCTCAATTTCTTTACCCTGCACGATCCTTTCGGGGCAGAGGGGATGGGGCTTCGAAAAGAGGAAGCACCATCACTATCGCCAAAGGGCACCGGGAATCAGACAAGCCAGGCCTCAGAATGTGCCTTATCCCATGCATTGCTCTGTCTCGTATGGCTTTTAGCCTCTCATGTCTGTCTCATGGAGCCCAGGGGCTTGGGGCATGTCTGGAGAACATACGAACATAGAACATAAGAACGGCCCTACTGCGTCAGATCAAGGGTCCATCTAGCCCAGTATCCGGTCTTCCGACCGTGGCCAGTGTCAGGTGCCCCAGAGGGAATGAACAGAATAGGTAACCATCAAGTGATCCATCCCCTTTCGCCCTTTCCCAGCTTCTGGCAAACAGTCAATCTATTGCCAGTCCAGGGAGACCCTACACATGTGTCACGTCATTGTAGGATCAATTTCAGTCAATGGAACAGCCTCCCTGTGGGGGGGTAGATATACAGAGGCTGCCTGCCTGCTCTGAGATATGCTCCCAAAGTGACCCCTATCTGAGGCACATGAGCTCAGTGAGCATCTCCTGGGAAAGGCCCCCAGACCATCGCCCCCTCCAATGCTGAACCATCCAGCTGCGCTACGTTCGCTTTTGTTACAATCTAGAACGCTGCCGCTGGACACAGAGACTGAAGAAGAGAGCCCAGAGGCAGGCAGAGAGGGATGAAACAAGGGATGGAGAGAGAGGCCGAAAGACATGGACTAACAGAGAGAAAGCCAGATGGACAGAGAGAGAGCCACACAGAAAAAGAGAGTGTCTCTAAAAGTTCTGAACTTCACAACAACATCCAAAGGGCCAAGTCCACGAAGGCTGCGCTAAATGGCACAGTAACTATCAGAGGGGTGGCCGTGTTCGTCTGTATCCACAAAAACAATGAGGAGTCCGGTGGCACCTTAAAGACTCATATGCCACAGTAACTATGTAAGTTTCAGCGGCAAAGAGTCCTGTGGCACCTAATAGACTAACAGACGTATTGGAGCATAATACCCACTTCGTCAGATGCATGTCATGTAAGTTCCAGCAGCTGCTGCAGATCAGATTGCCCTCTGCTAAGGCTGGAGGGGCAACCCGCTGTAATCTCTGCTCACGTGACTTGCTGTGCGGGTTTAGGTTATGCTTCCTTCGAAGCACCGATTCAGAAGGACGCGGCTTCTCTGCTCTGCATGAGGCAGACCTTGTCCTTGGGGGGCTATCTGGGGCGCAAACTTCGAAAAACAGCCTTGTTTCCCGACAACTGTGTTTTTCAAGAAGAAATTAGCCAGACGTTCCATTTGTTGTGTAATCTTCAGTGATGCTATTCAACGCGTTATTGAAAACATGGTTGACGTTTTTTTCATTTACTGAGAAGCCAGTTTGGGCCCATGCTTCTCTCGTATGCTAATAAGGTGCTGGAGCAGGAGATGAAATCGCCTGCTTTGAATAATGGGCTGAGAATGAAGTGTCTGGTCTGGGTTTCACATCAGGTCGAGATGTGCTCCGCATTGCTAAGCAGTGGGAGCTTTGTGTGAATCCGGTGCAGTTAGTCTGGGACATGGTCTGGAAATTTCCTGCTCTTGATGGGGCATGGGATTTTCAGGCAAGACCAATGGAGGCTGGATTTTAACCTGCACATGCTTTCAAAACAGCTGAAACACCTTCTGGTCTAGCCGAGGAAAAGAAAGCCAACCCGGCAACCACTCTTGCATTGCTGCTGTGGCTGTTGCCTCCCCATTGTTTTATCTAGGCTTTCTTCCCCCTGCCGCAACAGAGCCCGCTCCGCACAAAAGTAATAAACCTAGTGCTGTAAAGAGGCAAAAGAGGGGAGCAGCAGAACTGGCGGAAACGTGGGCTATTCCTACCACACTCAGTCACACCAGGAACATTTTACCCCATGAGCCGCTGCATTGGATCTGCGTAAGGGAGGCAGAGCTGGGCCCAGAGATAACAGAGTCCCTGAGTTGGTCTGCCACCTCCGCGGCTTCATGCTATGATTATGATTATTTAGTACAGCGGTGCCTAGACCAGTGGTTTTCCAACCTTTTTTCATTTGCGGACCCCTAAAAAATGTCAAATGGAGGTGTGGACCCCTTTGGGGAATCTTAGATGTAGCCTGTGGACCTCCAGGGGTCCGTGGACCACAGGTTGAAAACCACTGGCCTAGAGGATCCAGCTGAGATCAGGGGACCATCGTGCTAGGTGCTGTAGAGAGGCCTGGAGGGAGACAGGGCCTGCACCTAAGCGCTTACAGTTAACCAGATAAAAGGTGGAAGGGGCAACAAAAGTCACAGAATGGTGTCCAAAGTCTCAGGGCGAAGCCATCCTTCTGACTCCTTTTATAAAGGGCTTTGGGAGCCTCCATTCAAACTTATCATCAACATTTTGAATAAAATAAAAAATAAAAGGAGGCTCACGATTAGCCTCCTCATTTGCCAGATAGGGAAACTGAGGCACAGGGCTATGGGCTAGCTAGCCCAAGGTTGAGGGCGGAGATGAGGATAGAAACCAGGATCCGTGGCATCCAGGCTTGTGCCCCGACCCTCCGGCTAACCCCTCACTGCATGAAAAATAATTAGCACGTGAAACAAGACGGCCCTAATAGCAGGGTTGAATGTCTGATTTTGTAAGCAAGTCATTTTTAAGTGAGGTGTAACTTGGGGGTACGCAGGACAAATCAGACTCCGGAAAGGGGTACAGTCGTCTGGGAAGGTTGAGAGTAGCAGACTTATCCATGTATTTCTCCTAGACACCACTAGAGGGGGACAGAGCGCCACACAGAGCGGGTGACCCGAGCACCTGGACGGAGGCCGTTGTAGATTGTCGAGATAAAAGGGACTGGACGTGTAAGGACGGGAGTCTGATCTCATGGACCTCCCCCAACGTGTGAATCTGGAGTGAATTGGTTACCACACTTCAGATTAATGCCGGTGCCACCGAAGGTAGGGTTTAGCCCAAAGAATTACTAGTCCAGTTGACAGCCAGGCCAGCGTTCTGTAGTTTGTGTTTGAATCGGTCCTGTCGGAAATGAAATGGGAGTCGGAAGGAAGCAGACATGATCAGGGACAATGTGGCTTTCAAAGAAGGGCGGGTGCTGTTGATGTGGTGCCTGGAATCACAGGGGAAAATTCTCCCCTCACTCACATGCAAGGCACACGAGTGGGAGCCAAGAGATTTGGGTTCAATTTCCGGCTCTGTCCGAAACTCTGTGCATGACACTGGGCGAGTCACCTAACCTCGGGGCCCCTTTTCCCCCATTGCCAAATGAAGGGGGAAGAAAGAATTCCTTTCTCCCACGCTTTGCCTGTCTTGTCTGGTTAGGGCTTGTTCAGCAGAGCCCTTTAAGCGTGTGTTTTATCCTAACTCAGTGACGTTAATGGGTCACATGTTCAAAGCATGTGCTCCAGTGTTTTGATGACTCAGGCCCCAGGACCATACGCTGGCCAAGACAGGCACTGTCTCTTGTATCCGTACAGCAGCTGGTACAAAGGAGCCTTGATCTTGCACATTAAAAAACAAAGGTAGGTTTCAGGGGAACAGCCGTGTTAGTCTGTATCCGCAAAAAGAACAGGAGGACTTGTGGCACCTTAGAGACTAACCAATTTATTTGAGCATGAGCTTTGTGGGCTACAGCCCATACTAAACGGTCAAATGCTTTCCATCAAATCGAATGAGATGGGTGCTTTTGCTAGCTGTTGCTGTGTCCCCCTTTGTTTTAAATGCCACACACTCTTCCAGCGATATGCTCCCTGACAAGCCCCTGCTTCTCCTTGTCGCCATTCAGATTGTAGCACAGCTTTGATTCTCCTGCTCAGTCCTCTTGCTCCACGTGAAACAAGCTTTCAATTATCCTTTTAAATGATGGCTTTGAAGAACAATTACAGGGAGCTGCATCAAACTGTTTAAATACGTCCCGCTTGGAATCCAGAGTGAATTCTTTGCAAACGTTCCCGAGAGTCAGCTATTACTGAAGGCTGCTTTGTAACGATTGCAGAGTTGCCACACGAAATCACATTTTCTCTCATCCTCTGCTATGCTCTGAACTGGGGTCGCCTGGGATACAGTCCCCTTCAAAGTGAGTATTTAAATGGATGCTGCTAAAAGGTGGCAAGGAAGTTTAATTCCATCGCCAAGGTTTGCAAAGCCTAAATCGAGGCTCCCAGATCCACGCTTAGGCACCTCCAGAGGCAGTGTGGTCTAGTGGATAGTGTGGGGGGGGCTAGGACTCAAGATTTGATTTCTTTTCCCAGCTCTGCCACTGATTTACCATATAACCTTGGGCAAGTTACTTCATCTTTGTGTGCCTTTGTCCCCCACCACACATACCTTGTCTGCTTAATCTGTGAGCTTGTTGGAGCAGGGAGTTGTCTCTTGGGCTATGGCTACACAAGAGATGCAGCTGCGCTGCTGTAAACTCTCAGCCAATTCACACCCCTCAGTGACATATTCACACCCCTGAGTGACATAACTTATGTCAATTTATGCTGTATTGTAGCATTGCCTCACTCTCTGGTGTTTGCATACACAGAACCCAACGCTCAACGGGGCCCTGCTCTTGGGGCCTCCCAGGGCTACAGGAATAACAAATAAGTGGCATGATTTTCAGAAGTCCCCCAGCTCACTGAGAACTTGTCGGGTGATCAGCACTTTTGAAAATCTGAGAACTTGTTAAGGTGCTTAGAGGTGGATTTAGAAGCCTCACTTTAGGCTCCTAAAATCTTGGACATATTTAAAAACACAAAGTTCTCTGAAAGGGAAAGCTGCTCCTGTTGTTTTGATCCAGTCCTTCTTCCCAAGAAACTGCAAAAAATGTCTTTAATCACTGTGTATCTAGTACCTAATTAGAGAAAAGAAAAAAAGACTTTCAACAGAGCACAACACACAGCAGCGCCCAGTGAGAGCATCTGGGACTAGCTCAGCACTTTTAAAAGTACGGATGCTTCCTATGAAGCCCTGGAATGGGTTACCTAGGGAGGGGGTGGAATCTCCATCCTTCGAGGTTTTTAAGGCCCGGCTTGACAAAGCCCTGGCTGGGATGATTTAGTTGGTGTTGGTCCTGCTTTGAGCAGGGGGTTGGACTAGATGACCTCCTGACCTCTTCCAACCCTAATAGTCTGTGATTCTACAGGTCAAGCTCTGTTGAAAATCTTACCAGATCAATGGTGGCTGCTGAACACTTAAAAAAACCAAACTGGTACCCAACGTTTTGTTCTCCTGTGCTCCCTCTGCTGTCTGACTCCTACACTCTCCTTAGCCCTGGGTTGGCGTCGCTGACAAAAGAAACCCTTTGAATACGTATATACGTGCTAGCATGGGGTGATGTATACAGTAGAAAGCTCTGTGTTCATTTTAATCTCTGTTAGCAACAGAGGAGGGGGGAGGGGAGAAATGAATCCAGGGGCTGATGTGTGAAAAAGGGCAAAATTGGGAGGAAACAAAATGTTCTTTCCAAGGACGTGCCCAAAAACGGTTAAAAAGAGAGACAGCCAAGCCCCTTGTGGCTGATAGGATTATTGTTCATCAATGGAATAATGAAATCCTCATCTGTGCGCATTGGCTTCTCACATACATTTCCCAATCCCATTACACACTAATGGAGAAACAGAGACAGACGAGACTGGGGTGGGACCAAGCTTTCAATTCTCATTCATGTAGGATGCCTGCGTTAGCTGCAATGACACTGTACGGTATCTATGATCAGCCAGCAGGACAAGGGCCCCTCCGCCTCTATGGGACGACGGAAGGGGGTCATGTCATGCTAACGCAAAACATGTATGGAGACCATAGGTAGGGATTGATAATTACGCAAATGAGCCTTCGCCCAGCCCCACACGTAGCAGAGAAGGAGCACTGCCCCGTTTAATGGCCCTTTCGGGAGCCTGGCTGACGTGTATGAAACGCAGGAGCTGGCGAGTGATGGATGAGCCCCAGGCAATCCTGAGCGAAGGATCAAATTCTGCTCAGGCACTGGTGTAAATCTGGGGTAAGCCTGTTGGAGCCTGTGCTGCTGTGATTTACAGCCACGTAAATGAGAATAGGTTTTGGCCCCAAGGACAGCAGAGCCTGTACAAAGCGCAAGGAAATCCAGGCCAGTGAAGCCCAGGGAGTTGGATAAACAATACTTCTGTCTCCAGCCTTTGGCTCCTGCAGCCTTTTAGCTTAGAGGAAATTCCAGCTGAAATGTTTAAATTAGTTCCCACTGGATCCAATCAGCCAATTTGGGTTTGGGAACACAGCAGTGTGTGTATTGGTCAGTTGATTCCCCTGGGACTACTGCTCCCCCAATCGAAACCTGTGCAAACAAGAATAAACAAACACAAAGTCAATGGCAAAACTCCCCTCGATTCCAGAAATGCCAGGGTTTCACCTCAAGAGAGGCCAACTGAAGGCTTGTAATGGAGTTCATTGTAATTGTCACTAGGATGAAGTAAAAGACAAACCATCTGGGTTAGCAGTCAGCCCAGATTGCACTGTGGAAGGATCCTCCCAATGCAAGAGTACTCCTTCGCGAGCAGAGATGGGCTGGACTGGGACTAGGTTCAGTTTTGCAAAGCCTGGTCTGCTGGCTTTGCTGACCCAAGAGGGGAGATGGCTCAGACCCAGACCCCGCATATGTGAACACCGATACTCTTCCCCAGAAGTACTGAAGGAGCGTCTGGTTCCAGCCAAGGTCAAGGGAGCTGGTTATATATACATAGTCATTTCTCTTTGTGTCACTTTCACCCCCAAGCTACAGCATGTGGTTACTCAGGTGACCTCCTTGAATCCGCCTCACTTGGTTTGGGAGCACAAGCACTGAAACAGATTCAATGGCCAAATCCTGAGAAGTGCCAACCCATCATTAGCCATTGTTCATGTAGGACCTACCCAAAACCATTCCGTGGGAGCTGCCTCTCAGGATTTGGCCATTTCATTCTAATAAAACAGTGCAAATTATTGGCCCCTTGCAAAGTGCCCTTACGAGATTGGCTATTACATTCAACACCACCGTGGGCAGATTAACACGGCACTTGCTTAGCCTTCCCTGGGCCATTATTTTATGTTAATGTGGCAGTGATTTACACTGTAATATAATTCAAAAGACATGACGTGGGCAATTTCTTTTGCTCTTTATTTATGTTGCCAAGTGTTTAACTGGAACTTGAACTTGAATCCTTTTCAATTCCCTCCTCTTTGCTGTGCTAACTAGTCACTAGTGAGCGTTGCTTGCAGCATTGCTGATATGTTTGTAAACTTGATTAAAACTAATGAAACAAACAAACAAAAATCCTATCAAGACATCCAAGACACAGTTCCCTAATATAGTTTAGCAGCTCGTCAATATGGTAATTTGATTCTATAGCCATCAGTCGCCTTTTTATAGCATCCCCCTTCTCTGTTTAAAGAGACGAGAAGGCTTTCAAAGGTATATTTACATAGCTTGCTTCATCCCAAAGTTTTTACATGCATAAAAAACTGAGCCATAAGCTGGCCACACGAATAATTCCACCAACCATTGCAATGCAGATGCCTCTGCACTGAAACACAGCAGCTGTTCAGTAACAAGGTACAACAGCATAGGCTGGGCATGCTGGGGCTCCTGCAGGTTGGAAAATATTTACCAGAACTTCGCTGAATTTAAGCCCTGAGTACAGGATAGAACGTGACAAAGAAAATAGTTGGGACCAATCCTGTATTGGCAAAGAGAGAGAGAGAGACTGGGTGGTCTAAAGAGGTCTTAGACTGTAAAGTCTTCAAGGCAGGCACCATCTCTTGCTGTGTGTCCTAGCTTCCTAGTTTCACAGAGTTTAAAGCCAGGAGGGACGATTCGATCACCAGTCTAACCTCCTGGGTACCACACCCCATTAGTCTTTGCGCAAAACCTTGAGTTAGACTAAAGCATTCCAGTCCTCAGGAGACTAAATTGTGAGCCACAAACACAGAACCAACGCCCGAGGCCCCCTCCAAGGTCTGTACCGCACTTTGGCCTAGCTCCATGGGGCCCGAATCTCAGATGGGGCCCCTAGGCCCTATTGAAATGTTACGACTACTACTAACACTGTCCTGGGTCCTAGGAACACTATATCCATTCAGCACCGCAGGGGAAGGGAATTTCCAATGTCCCAGGGTAATGGGGCTATTAGTGCCAATACCCAGGAGAAGTCCCGTGATTATTACTTGCTTCTCTTGGGGTTTGCTTTGGTTTTTTGCTTAACGGCAGAGGCCTGATTATGAGTCACTTTTAATCACCTAATTCTATTGCAGTCTTAACAAGAAATAGTGAATAGGCATCGTAATAGAATCCCATTAAACGGCCTACCTCATTTCATAGGGACCCAACGATCTACCCTAGCACAACGATTCGGAGACAGCAAACCTTCCTCGGCTGGTCTACACCTAAAACTTAGGTCAACCTCGCTACTTTGCTCAAGGCTGTGGGAAAATGTTGCACTCTGTGTGATGTACTCAGGGCCCCAGAGCAGATACAGCTGGGTCCATGGAAGAACTCTAGGATTGACCTTGCTACCAACTCTCCCACATCAACGGAAACCCCCCCCCCCCCCGCCGTCTATGTAGGAAGCGTCTACACCACGGTGCTGCAGGAACACCACTGCAGCACCCTCACTGCGCCATTGTAGCAGCTGTAATGTAGACGTGCCCACAGCATCACTCCCTGGTGCTAATAGGCAGGCTGGCTGAAGGGATCTAAGCACATTTCCAGAAAGGTAGATTTGTTCACCCTGGCAGCTACACTCCTGCACCCCCCTACCCCAGTTTCAGCTGGATTCAGTGTTTTTCTGCACGTATTGCTCTGAACCACCATGTAATATTGCTGTGCAGCAGCTGCCATGTGTCACCCCGGAGGTGGCTGCGTTTCATGGTGAGTGAGGTGATCTTTATGCGACCTCTAAGGACTGTGCACTTCTGCGAAAGCCAGGGAGTGGAAATGTTGCTGATCTTCCTCCAGGAGTTTTCTGGGTGGTCCTTTGTTCTTCCTGATGAGAGGACAAACTGAGCCAGGGCCGGCAGAGGGTGGTTCATTTCACGCCCAGCCAACTCGACAGGGTCCCTTGAAGGGCAATATGATAATGAAGCTGCCGTGTCTAAGATTCAATGCTCTGCTTAGCTTAGGGCCTGGTCCAGAGCTCAGTGAAGGTAATGGGAAGACTCTCATTGGCTTCAGCGTGCTCAGCCCTGCTCCTATTATAGTCAATAGTGAGATTCAAAAAGGGTAGGATCAGGCCCATAGCTCATAAGTCTGGTCCATACAGACAGGGAAATCTGGGCCTTGAGGAGGATGAGGCAAGGTCGGCACCTCTCATGGGTGTGTGGTGCATCCCATGATAGCTGGTGATTTTCTTAGAGCCCCAGCTCCTGGAGTCATGTGAACACCTGATAATTGCAGCTTCTAGTTATACAAAAGAGGACATGTCTAGCACTCATGGTTATGGAGCAATGCCTGAAGATGTGACCTGAGTGAACCTGAAAGGCTCAGAAGCCAGAAGGCAAAGAAAAAGAATTCAACATTCATTATTTTAAAAAATTTCCTGATTTTTAGGGCCTGACCCATGATTTTTGAAGGCTTGGGGTTTGCAGCGCTGCATTTCTAACATGGGTCACCTTTTCCACAGGTTGCCTTTTGTTTGTTTTCTTACCAACCAGGCCCACAGGGTGGTGGTGATTTTGAGTGACAGCCCCAGGCTTATAGCCTGAACAAGAAAACTAAATGTAAGATCTGTGGCTGTGGGACACAGGAAAGAAAGCAGAGTCTTGGAGAAGCAGCAGTCAATAGCCCAGGTTTTAGAAACCTGGGTCTGTGCATTCATAGATACAGAGAAGTTGTATGGAATAAGAGATTTCATATTGAAGCAGAGATGTAAGGTGGGTTGCTGTGCTTATCAATATCTATCTCCCAAGAGATCGGCTCCTTCTTTCCCATATTATTAAAACACAGCCTCCAAAACAGGCCTGGAAATCTCAGCTGCAAACTGGGAGATCCACAAGCTCGGTACAAGTGTATCAGTCTTGCCCAACCCCCAGCGACTGAGTTTGTGTTTCCTCAGGTGCCCTTCCCAAACCTGTCCATGGCTTCATCTGGATCTGGGATTCTTCCTCACCTGCTGTCCATGACTGTCACATAGTGTTGCTGTGCGCTGTTAAACAGTAGCTGTGTTCTGCCCAGGAGGTGGCTGCATTTACTAGTGGGTGGCATGGACAGTACAGAAAGCATGTCAGATCTTTCAGGCACTGCATACACCGAAGGTATTGTTTGAAAAATAGATATTATTTATTTGAAAACATATTCCATTTCAAGAGCAAAATGATCTGAACCGTAATTCCCAGTCTTCTGTCCGAGAGCTAACCTCAAATAATATATCAAGATTCTTTGTTGGATTTTTAAAACAACAAACCTTTGCTATTTCTGTACGTGCTTAAACACTGAAAGCCCGAATGTTCAAGTTTTTCTGGGGCACCTTTACTCTGACTCCTACAAATTGACTGTTCTGAAAGCTTCGTTTAGAGGAAATGCCATTAGAAAGCATCGTTCTTGAGAGACAGGATCCCCTGAACACCATTAGCCTGCAGCCATTGCATTTTTATTGGTTTTTCCCATTTGCCATTTAGCTGGGGAAAGGATGGATGGAGTGTTGCTGGAGGTTTTGTCTGTGAAGTGAAAACTGCCCTTATAAATAAGAGAACGCGTCTAGCCTCTCTGTTTCTCCCGCCTCGCTGTTACTTCGCTCCAGGGCCTAGAAGCAATGTGCAGTCAGCAGGAATGCACGTAATGAAATTCTTGCAGGCCACCGAGTTAACCTCTGCTTATTGGAAAGGAAAAAATCTATGAATGAAACAACAGCACTTAAGAAAAGCTCATTTTGAAAAACCCCTTCGGTAGTTTCCCCCTCTGTACCGCCGATTGCCTTTGGTGACAAAGAAATGATCACACTGCCTGCCACAAAATGTCTCCTAGTCCTCCTTGTCAGCTGGTGGCATAAGAGAAGACAACGTCTGTATGAAATATAGAGCAGTCCAGGGACAGTGCATGCAACTAAGGGGGATGGAACAATTTCTATAGTGGCGGGGGATGCTGAGAGCCATTGAATCAAACTGTAAGCCCTGGATATGATGGAAACCACTCCAAGCCAGCACACCCCTAGTCCCAGCACCTATGCATGCAATGTCGCTGGGTTGCCAGGTAGGGTGACCAGAGGTCCCGATTTTATAGGGACAGTCCCGATATTTGGGGCTTTGTCTTGTATAGGCCCCTATTACCCCCCATCCCTTGTCCCGATTTTTCACACTTGCTATCTGGTCACCCTATTGCCAGGTGTCCAGTTTTCAACTGAACACCTGGTCAAAAAGGGACCCTCCCAGCCAGGTGAAAATGAGCGAGTGAGTGAGGGTGGGGGAGAGTGAGCGATAGAGGGAGGAGGAAAGATGGAGTGAGCAGGGTGGGGCCTCAGAGAAGGGGCAGGGCAGGAGTGTTTGGTTTTGCTCTGTCAGAAAGTTGGCAACCCTATTTTTGGACACAGCCTAGAATGTGGGAGACCTTGCTTTGCTAAGCTTCCTGTGTGACTTGCTTGGGCAAGTCACTTGCCCTCTCTGTCTCCATTCCCCATCTGCAAATTGGGGATAAGAGCAGTGCTGTCCCTCACAGGGGCCTTTGGAAGTATAAGCCCACCAAAGATGGCGAGATGGCGAGACACTACAATAGTGGAGCCATGTAAATAGATGCAGGACGTGGGATGTTGTTACCCAGCAAATGTCAGAGCAGAGATGGGCCTGGATCTAAACTCCACTGAGCTCTGCTGGGTTGAAAATCTACCCGCAGGGTCTCGGTGTTTGCGCTGTGGGTCTGTCTCATGGGCAGAGTGTAATAACGATGCTGTGTAGTTCTACAGAGCCTTCCATCCACGGGAAAAGACCCTTTATTATTGATATTATGGTAGCATCTAGATCAGGACCCCATTGTGCTGTACAGATACCAGGATTCAAGACAGCTCCTGCCCCACAGAGCTCACAGTCTAAATACACCAAATGGACGTATCCCTGTTTTACAGGCAAGGCGCAGAGAGATGAAGTGATTTGCCCAGGAACTGAGCGCACAGTTCCTGAGCCCCAATGCACAACCCCAACTACACAACCAGCCCTCTCTGAGACCAGGCCCAATGCAGACGACACCCCCCTGCCACAGCTGGAAAACGGATGCATGGAGCAGCAGCTTGGGGATCACCTCAGAGCATGCAGCATTTCATTCGCACATCCGTCCCGCCTGCTAGGCAATCTATCGACCGTACGTTTCCAAAGGGTCATTGGTGGACGAACAGCAGGAGCCCGTAAAAATCACTAGAATCTTAATGCTAAAAGATCAATAGCCAAGCGAGAGGCATTTTGGAAGGCTGAATCTCACCGCTGTGTTTGGAGACAACAGTTCCTGGCTCTTTGTAACATGCAGAAGCAGTGAAGTCTGTCGCGTAGCGGGTCTCTGCCAGATCTACACAACTGACCCATATCCAGCCATGTGGCTAGGCAGAACCAATCAAAAAGCTGGGGCAAAAGAAACTGAAGGAAGAGGGCGGCCTCACCGGTGGAGAAGGTTTTCTCTATTGCGAAGAGCGACAAACAGGTGGAGAGCAGAGCAGTGGTCCAGGCTCACCGTGAGCAGCTGTAGGCATCTGTAGGCATCATGGCAGACTTTTCAGAGGGTTGGTGTGTGTCATTCAAAGTGAGGAATTATCAAGGGGAAAAATTGCTCTGTCTTCCAAGGGCGGGGAACAAGTTTCCAAAGAGCTAGACCCATCTGTCTCTCCCCACCCCCACGCCGCTCTCATTGGAAGCTTTAACCCCTGGGAGATTTTCCAGTAGGGGTCCGGAGGTTTTGTTGGAGCTTGATCAGTAATGTTTTGTGAGCTCCCTGCCGGAGTGATGAACGAGTCCAGATTAGCTACATTAATTCAGCCCCACGTACCTGCTGTTGAACATATGTTCCAGCACTCCAGAGACATGAACACAGCCCAAACTGCCATCTAGCAAGACGAGGCGCCAGATGCTCTTCGCACTTGGCCAGAGGAGGGTCTGATGAGCTCATGTTCCCTGATGAGGTGGTTTTTTTTCCGTGGGATGATCACTCTCCAGAGCAGGCTAAGAACAGGATCTTTGGGCATCTGAGTATCAGGCCCAGAGAGTTTAGCTTTTCGCTTCCAAAGGGGCTTTTCAACACCGGCAAGCTACATTGTCCTGGAAGGTCCAGAGGGTCCCTCATTTGCCTCCAGTTTAGATTCCCCCTTCCCCCTTCCTCAACTTAAAAATCAAGGCCCTGCGTCATTACAGCATGCCTGGACTTCTGCAGTGTTCTGGGGCCGCGCTGGCCCCTGGAGACCGGGCATGAGCTCAGACTCGTCAGCCAGACAAAAGCAGCAGTTAAAAATGATAATGTGCTCTGCCAACCCAAACACTCCAGCTGTGATTCACTGGTCCCTGCGGGAACGTGGCCTTCTTATTGCTTCAGCCGCCTGGTGCATCGCAGGAGAAAGCCGTTAGGATGCAGCACATCACGCTCGGAAATTAGGCTGGGGGCAGGTCTTTGTTCAAGAGGCTTCTGCTGTTATGTGGAATACAGGGAGACTTGCAAACCCAGCACCCATCCTTCACGCAGCAGTGCCAGCCGCCCAGAGGCAGCCGGGGCTCCAGGATTCCTAACCCACCACCTGCTTTCTCGTCCGATGCACTCCGAGGAAGGGAGGCTGCAGGGTTGGAAGCAGCGTCCTCCCGGGCGTTCGCACGCCATTGCCAGAGCCCCGTAGCCCGTCTCTGTTGCTGCTCAACTAAACATGAGCGATCTCAGGGCGCTTTTCAATTCATACCGCCCTGGGCGCCCATTCTCATTCAAATAATAATACCGTGCATTTAGCGCGGGCCTCATAGCAATGCGCAAGCATGAGTGGCAGTAAAAAGCTAAATAAATCTCGCCGCACCCCTCTGAAATAGTTTGCCTTCAGTTTCCTCATCTCACAGCTGGGGAAATTGAGGCAAGGAGGGGGCCATGACCTGCCCAAATCCATGTAGCAAGCTAGTGGCATAGCCAGCAAGAGAGCCCAGCACCAAGTCCACCGTTCTAACCACTAGGTAGCACTGCAAGCCACAAGCTCTGTGGGAGCTATAGCAGAGGTCCTCTTTGCCAGCACAGTTACTATCCTGCTACAGCACATTGCTTGGGCCAAACCCACAGTTGGGCCAAATCTTTGCTGTTTAACTGAGATCACCAGTAAGAAACATGTGGGCAGGACTCCCTGCCTCTGTTCCCAGGGTCTTCATGCTCCTTTCCTGGAGCCTCGGCCCCCAGTCTGAGGGTTCCTTTGCAATGAGTAACGCCTCCACCCATAGGCCAGTTCGCAAGGTTTATCATTTCAATTTGCTGCAGTCAGAGCCAGGCAGGTGGGAAAGGAGTGCTTGTGAAAGGAGCCACTGAACCAAATCAAGTCCCTCGGGCTGTGGGAAGAAACACGGCTGAGCTGAGCCGTGACAAGCGGAAAGGAGCAAATATTGACAATACTTCGTGTTTCTGCAAAGCGCCAGGCAAACAGGAATTCATCATCAATGAGTCTGTAGTGGGTCACAGATGCTGAGCTGCTTGAAGCACAGTGAGTCTGGAGCATGTGTGTGTGGGTGGGGGGGTGGTCTCTCAGTCTTTGCAACCCATCGTCTCATTGCGGCACATGACAGCCAGGGGAAGGAGGTGGGCTGCAGATGAGTTGAAGATGCATTGGTAGACCAGGATGAGGTCAGAAGGAGGCTTGCACAGTTTCTCCTTATGCTGCACATGATCCTGGTCAGCAACCGTTGATTCTTCCTCTTGTGAATGCCAAATTCACACGCAAAAATCAAATAAAGAATGCAGCCAACAGTATTTGGTTAGCTTCGATGGCTAGGGTAAGATATTAAAAATGCAAGCCTTATGATTGGACACGTGGTATTGTTTCTGCTCCCTGATTGGAGAAGGGTGGCTCGGAGAAGCAGGCTTCTGGTTATAGTTACGAGTTCTGCATTCTATGTGAAATTTTCCCCCTTTATGTTCTGTTTGTGCCTTGCACAATGGGGTCCGGATCCGTGACTGGGGCTAGGCGCTATCACAAAGTAAATAAATCTTAATATATTTAATAAGAATATTCATATATACCACGTCAGCCCTGTACTGAGGTTTTAAGAGGCACCAGGGTGAATTTCACCTTGAAAACAAGCACACTAAGGGAACAGTGGAAAGCAGAGAGATTTCATTTACAACATGCAGTTATTCTTGGAATATGTTTTAGTCATCACCCAACTCTCCCAGTGAAGGGTTGTTGGTGAATCACCGTGGGATCCTGGGATAGAGGGTGCTATAGAAGTGCAAAGTATAATTATTCTTTCTGTCACTCTTTTGATCCCGTCTGAACATGCTTTTCACAGTTTCTTAGTCAATTTTTAACAAGGGATGGGCAAACGTCTTCAAATAAAATAAGAACCAACCTGCAACGTCACCCAAAACTTGATTCCAAACCTGGTTTTAAAGTTCAAAAAAAGTTGAGTTCATTTTTAATTGGGCGTAGGGTGGGGTGATTTTCCTTTCCTTTCCTTTCCTTTTTTTTTTTTTTTAACTTTTCTTCCAAACTTCTGAGTTCCAGCCAGGAGCAGAAGTGCTAAACTACATTCAACTGGCATGTTCTGGTTGCATCTGGGCCTCTGGTGTTCAGATACCATGAGGAGAAATCTTTTATAGAGATTTAACTCAGTCAGGTCAGATGGAAACATGGGCAGGACAGTGTCTCTCAAACCCCCAGCGGAAGCTGACATGTTGCCAGCAATGTGAACCTCCTGAACTACTGCTGAAAATCCCTAGCACCTGGATCACAGTTTCTGTAACTGTTGACAATGCCTTTGTCCTGTCTAAACCATCTTCCGCACCCGTTCAAAGACACCCATTGTCAGCAAGGGGTCAGTTTCCTAGTGTACGGGGACTAGGCTCTGGTTTGGCCAATCCACGAGAAGCAGGAAGTACAGACGTTACTCTGAAAATGTCACGTGGGCTTTTTTTGTATCCCCCCGGAAAGAGGGTTCATACGGCACGTTGCCATGGACCCAAGCTCAGGTGTAGCTGGCAATAGTCTGGGGCAGCTGGAAGTGGATCCTGTCATATCACCATTAAAAGCCATAGACTGGTGAAACCAGGCCAGTAACTGGCACTGACCCTGGAAATGAAACCTCCCAATTACACTTAGTCTCTGGGAGCTTGCTAACCACCCGGCCTTGACCTGTGTATGTGTTGACACACGCCAGCCTCCTGCTTAAACTTCTGGAGCCATGTGATGGCTCCCAGCAGGAACTGCCTCTATTTTAAAATACTCCTAGTCATATAGGCTACCTGGCTCCTTATCTGCCTTGAAGAGCTACGTTCTCCTACGTGCTTCATCCTCGAGGTGGCTTTGTGAGGCAGGTGCCGGGACACCAAGCAGAACCGCGATGTATTTAGACCCGCACTGAAGAGTTTCTCTTTATTTCAGAGGCTCATCCTGGCTGCTGGTGCTGATCCGTCCATATGATGGTACTGCCGGCACCGGGGGTGGACTTACGGCTGCTCAGAATTAGGTTTAAAGTGAGATCCTGCTCGTCAACCCAGATTTATATCCAGTCTCAGAGACCACAAAGCCAAATGACCCCATGGAAGCTGCACGGAGTGAATGACCGGGCTCAGCTTTACATTTGGCGTGTAGGACCAGCCGTTCGCAGGGGCTCAGATTCTCTGTCACTGGTGCTTTCTGCTGCACAGTAGAGTGAAGCGAGGGGTCTTGGTGCGGGGTCTTTTTTGCTGCTGTTTTATAGGCATAAAGCCTGAAAGCTAGACAGTGCCGTGAAAGGCCTGAGCCCTTCGTGCCTCGTTTTACCCATCTGCAAGACATATATTATACCACTCACCAGCTGCTCCTCGCTGGGGGGAGTGTGAGGCTCAGATGATTTAAGGCACTAATGAAGTACACAAAGCGGTCCGCACAGTAGCCCTTGGGGAGAGCTCCCCCTCCCCAGCATGGTCAGTAGCCTAGTGGTTAGCGCCCTCAGCTGGTATGTGGGAAACTCAGGATCAGGTCCCTGGTCTGACTCGGACAGAGCAGTGACTTGAACCCAGCTTTCCCAGCTCCATGCTCTATCTCCTATTGGCTACTCTGGGGTGGGGCCCTGAGACACTTCTGTGAAAAGTTTTGGCTTTTATGAGCCATCATTTTTCATGGAAAACGGCGTCCCCCACCCTGGCTCTGGTTACAAAGAACCACACAATCCCTTTGCTGCCTCTCCCTCCAGATCCCGAGTCCAGGCTGTGCTGAGAGGTAGACGAGAGCCCCTCCATGATAGATGGAAGGTAACATTGCCAATGAGACATGGGCTCCTAAGTCACTTACCCGCTTCCATGCTACCCAGAGTCCCTTCAAGGGAGTCTCTGAAGCCATTGGCAGAGTTTCTGCCAGCAAACAAGTTAAGCCACCCGAAATCCCAGGGCTCGGTTAGCAAATTAACATGCCATCCCCTCTTACGGGCAACCCAGTGCCACCAGGCCCTTGTTCTCGTGGCACAGCTCTGGGAACGTGTATTAACTGGCTCGTTCCCAGATCGCACCATTAGCTTGGAGAGCGGAGGGAGCCTGCAAGGGGCAGGAATATGGAGAACCTGGTGCCTGGCGAAGAGGGAGGTCTCCACGGCTGTAGCCCTGTGTATCCCGAAAGGCCCATTGCAAACAGCAGAAAGCATGCAGAGAGTCCCCTCCAGGGAAATGGGGGAGCCGCCCTGGCAAAGATGATCCCCCAGCAGGAAGGCTGTGGAGTTCGCACTGGGAAAGGCAGGGTTTCACTCTCAATGGAAGGGCTGGGGTGGCTGTCCTGGTACAAGGACAAGAGAGGACTCACAGAGTGTGGGCATGCGTGAAGGTACCGGTATGTGGGGCACCAAGGGATGAGATGTCTTGGGTTTTAATGACTGCACTGGGGTGAGAAATGGACTCTTATTGTGGACTGTTGTGAATGATGTTCTGGTAATAAACCACGTTGATGGACTCGAGGATAAGCCTTGCACAGAGTTACTGGGTTACCGGAAAGGGGAAACTGAGGCAGGCATGCCTGTCTTGCAGCAGCCTGCCGCAGGAGGGTGCTGCAGGTGGGACTGCCCTATGACAGGGCCCTTGACAGCCACCAGGAAATGGCTGGAGACTACCAACCTGGTCCACCAAACGGCCATGCCTACTGGCCACTACTGACCCAGGGTGGAGTCCAGCAAGGACGCTCATGGAGAAATGCTCGTAGCTCTCTGCCAGTCTCAGGAGCTAGACTCGTGGAGAAATGCTGAGCCGACACGCCAGCCATCTCCCCCCTCGGTTGGAGGCGGCGGGGGACACTGCGCTCAGCTCCGCTGCACGGTGCCCTGCAAATTCTTATTTCATTTGTTTAAAATATCCGTGGCCTCACTGAGCTGCTCAGCAAATCTCTGGCTCCTCCAGAGCAGGAAACCGTGTGAGAAGTTTACAAGTGAAGCCTGTCGAGAGTTTCCCACCGGCTCCGGCCGGCCTGGCTCCTCCTTTGATGACGCTGAAGGTGACTTTTGGTGACTGGCGGTTTAGAGAGGTTTTTCCTCCTGTGTGTTGTGTGGTCTCAGCACATACTCAGTTCCCGCTGGGAAAACTGGGGCTTTTGAACCACAGCTAACAATGTGCTCTGGTGGCACCAGATATGTAAAGGGAAGTTCAAAAGCTGTGCAATCTGGAGCTCTCCGATGTGTAGAGGGGCTCCCTCCCTCCCCGCCCTAGCTAGATACTGGAGATTGCTGCTTGTACGTCCCTTGTTTGTTCAACTCACTGTGTTAGCCACTTATTTCTAGCCCAGGAGATCTGTTCTACGCCACCACCTTTGAGGTGTGTCTACGCCGCAAGGCAGGGTATGATCGTAGAATGGGGAAGCATATCCATGAGAGCTTTAATCTAGCTAGCACTGAACAGTAGCAAGGTAGATGCGGTTCTACCGGCTTTAGCATGGGCTATCAAGCAGTGTACAAGTCAGCTGGGGACCCTGGGTTCGTTGAAGGGTTGTTAGCCTGTGCTACCATCAGACCTTCCCTGGCCTTGTAGACATCACTGAGTGACAACCCAGTAAACGCTGCTAGGGCTTGAACTGTAAAGGTCAAGCAAAACTATACTGGAAACAAGAGACGGGCCAAACCAGGAACTGCTTGCTTGAATCTGCCTGGAGATCTAGGCTGGGCAGTGTGTCGGCAGAGGAGCAGCAGACAGGATGGGCAGTGCCGGCCAAGGTTTTCAGGGGTCTGTCATAACCTCGGTGAGAGATAAGAAGCAAAGCAGCAGAAGAGATGGGCTCGAGCCACAGGAAATCAGAACTCAGTCTGGCTTCACCTCCCAGCTTTCAGATGTCGCTGCTTACATTGTTTCCCACACACACACTGTCTAGCTAAGGAAATCAAGTCCTGGCCACTGAACAAATAAGCAGGAGTAAAAATAGAAAGGGGGAAATACACGCAAGCCTGTAGCTATTGGAAGTCAGAAAGCCCCCTTTCCCTGCTGGCTGTCCGGTCTTCTACATCCCCTTCCCTTTCAGACTGGGTGACCCAATCCCATCAACTGCCAGCGAGCGGGAGAGGCGATGTCCTTCCTTTATCCAGTTACTGGAACTTTGGCTTTTGTTAATTACAAAGAAGAGTTTTCGATCACATAGTGAACTGCTCTCACACATTGGTTGGTGTGTTACAGTGCTCTGGCATTGTGTTGCATACTGTACTCTGGGTGGTATTGTATTCCAGTGACGCCTGTACTGAGATCAGGGCCCCATTGTGCTAGGTAGTGTATACACACCTAGCGAGAGACAGTCCCTGACCCAAAGAGCTTACAAGCTAAATAAACAAGACAGACAAAGGGTGGGTGGGGGAAACAGAGGTGGAAAGTGACTTGCCAAGGTCCCATAGCAGAGTCAGGATGAGAACATTGACTTCCCATTTCCCAGACCTGTTTCCTATCTGCTAGGCCATGCTGTCTCTCGCTGATGGGGAGGACTAAGGATCAATGCTAGGGCCAGGGGAGGGGAATGTTCCCTTCAGGGTAGCATATGTTGCAAGACATGCTGAGCCAAATACCTTCCCGGTCCATTTCCATTGGCATCAGTGGAATTACAGCGGGGAAGAATCAGGCCCATTGTACCATCCAGCCGATAACCGCTCTGCCCTCCCCTTGCTCTGTTACTTTATTTTACATGCCATTTTCCACGTCCGAAAGTTGGAAACCAGGTGTCTCGCAGCTGCTGAGCTGTGCTTGTAAAGGCCTCTCACTCCCAGCTCCTGCAGCCGCCTGACGGCAGGCTGGTTATCTCTGAGAACCGGGCAAAGCGTGGGCTCCGAGCTATGGTGGGCTGAATTCACAACCTTACAAAAGAGCCTCTGGGTCCCAAAGGAAGACAAACGACATTGACCTGTGCTCCAGCCGGCTGGCTCGAAACACAGTGCCCTCCAAGTCTGCTGTGTTCAGCCAAACGGTCTCTCGGGAATCCCGTCATCCTTGTCTCCTTATGGCTGCCAATGGCCTGGATCTGGCAGGCGGAGTTTGAAAGAGAAAGCAGCGGAGTCACATCCCTGGTGATTGGGACTAGAGCAAAACCACAGGCAGGGAGACGGAGGGCTGGGAAATGAAAGGCATCTGTCAGCCTCTCCAATGGGCTGCCATGCCTGCATTTGGCACTGGCGACAGCCCTCCTCTGCTTGGGTCAGTGTCCTATTCTCACACCAGTCGCCCCTCGGAGGAGCGGTAGCCGATGGCTGAGACTTTGTAAGTTGGCTTCCCAGTGGAGGAGAAATCAGTGGCATGGCGTCTGGGGATATTCTCTGAGTAACTTCATTTATGTGCATGTATGCACCAGCCCTGGAACAGAGGTGGGCAGGCAGCTTGCAGGGCAACCCCTGCTTCTAGGGATCTCAGCCCAGCACCAGAGCCCCATTCCCAGAGAGCTACTTCGCCTGACACATTGACTCTACTCAGAGCCCAAGGCAAAGAGCAGGGCCACCTGCTGCGGCTGGCACAGCTCCCTCTCTTCCCAAGCTGCTTCCACGCTAAAAGCTTGTATAACTCCAACTAACAGTAACCCAGCATGTCTTCTCCAGAGTCCAAATGTGCTCCCATGCTGAGAACAAGAACTTGAAAGACGACGTGTAACAGCGCCTCCTGGTGATGCCGGACCTCACGCGAGCAAGACTGGGAGCGATGCGGACTAAGGGGCTCTGCCCTTAGGCTGGGACGGGAGCGCTTGGTTTAGTTCTGCAGCACTCTTTCTGGTCAGTGCAGCCGTGGCCACGTCCAGGCCTTAGGAGATGGCAGGATGTTCTGACCAGAGCATTTGGGACAGAGTGGCAATACATCCACATCCCCAATATCCACCCCTAGGGACCAGGCCCAGCTCTGCCATACTGACAGTCCAGGAGTGGCTAGCTAAGGCAAGCACGTCATGTTGAGCAATAAGCCTTTCAAGACAGTGATCATATCTTGCTCTAGGCCTTGGACACCTTGTATGTGTCCAGTGTTCTGCAAATGCTCATTAACAATGAGTAATATAATGTGCAGGTCCGTAGCTTGCCTGAGGGGCTGCAGGGATGGAGGGGAGAGCTTACATGGGGTCCTTGACAGTCCTTTGTGCATCTCGGCCTCCTTTCATCCAAGGAGCTCAAAGCAGATTGCAAACAGTAATTAACCCTCACGGTTATACCCCCATTTTACTGCTGGATAAGCTTGGGGCTCAGAGAGGTTAAGCTGATTTGCCCAAGGTCCACTGAGGGAGGCAGTGGCGGAGCTAGGAATTGTTACGACTGGTTAGAAAATGGTCCATAGTTTCCATGGCAAAATTCAGAAGAAACGAAAATCTTTGGGTTTTTTTTTCCCCCAGAAATGTTCTGGGGTTTTTTGACTGAAATAATTAAAAACTTTAAAAGTTGGGTTTGGGTTAAAATTCTCAGGTTTTTTTGTTGAACAAATGGAAAATTTCAAACAAAAGGAACAGTTTCCCTCCCAACTTTTCATCAAAAAACATTTTTGACTGAAATGTTTTGACCTGCTCTGGTGGAACTAGAACCCAGGAGTTCTGCTCTTAGTCTCCCCATCGAGCCATCAGACAGCGTCCTCTCCAGGCAGCTGGCTGACATTTCTCAGGGAGGCCAGAGTCGGCCATGATCGCCTGCAGCGTGGTGTTTTCCAACCAGTCACCTGGAACGTTTCATGGGCAATTGGTTATAAACAGGAAAATGGGACCAAATCTGAGATTGGAACAGATGTTTGGAAGGAACCATCCTCAGGCGGGTTTGTCTGAGTCCTGCACGAAGGGCCGATGGCAGCAAGCTAGCAGGGGAAAGGGCAGAAGATCAGCAGAGTGAGAGAGGAAATGGAGACAGGTGGCTGGAACAGACTCGACTGTGAAATATCCCACATGCACTGTGTAAAGTCAAGCTTGGCAGCCAATGGGCGTTTTTTCTTTCCAGTAATTCTCGCTCATCGAAAAGCTCTCGCCCACGTCTCTTTGTTCCTGGATCCCGTCCCACCCAGCAGGTGTTTGTTCAGAACTGGTGCATCGGGGCTCAACAGCTGGACTGTCTAGCCTCGCTCTCATGCCCTGGAGACACAGCACGCGGCTCTGTTCTTCCCTGGACACCCCAGGTAAAAACACCCCAGGCCACTGTTTGGCTGGGGCCTCTGCTGGTTCCCAGGAGTGCAGAGGGACGAGTGAGACTGCGGTGAAGGTGGTTACTCCAGGCGATTTTTGAATCCTCCTGCTGTGGTGCCCCTATTTGTGGCCTGGCTGTTTGTCTTTTTCAGATAGGGCGACGTTTCAATGACGAAATCCTGTGTTCTTCCCCTCCCTGTCTTCCGCCTGCCCTTGGGTTGCCTGCCCTCATCTCTTCTTTCCATTCTCTGCTGAACATCACGGAGCCTGATACTGTTCTCACGTACCCCACATACCTCTCCCAGTAAATCCAGTGGACTCGGGGGGATACATAGCACCACTATGACTCCACCATGAGGTCAGGGACAGGCCCAGGAAGTGTCTACACCGTTCTCCAATACACCACTAAGGAGCTGTCCTGGGCTTGCGTTAGCCAGCCAAAGGGGTCATTCCAAGCAATGTCACAGTCAGCGGGTTGCCAAGTTAAGAACCATTAATGATCCGCACATGCCGCTGGCTTCCACACCATGCTGTTGTGACTTGAGAGCCTCCTATTAGACACTTTCTCTTTGGCTTTCCTTAATAGCACCCAGTAAATACACACACACACACTATAGCCAGAGCCGCAAGGGATGGTGCAGATAACTGTGAAATAATGGTTGTCCTTAGGAGTATGCAGAAACCATCTGGACCCTTTGGGGCCAGATGCTCGACTGGTGTGAATCAGTGTGGCTCCCCTGAAGTCAATTGAAGAACAGTTGATTTCAGTGGAGCTATTCCCCACATCAACATTTGGCCCTTTTTAAACGGTACCAATCCCCCTCACCTCGTTCTTAATGTAGAGCTCGATTTACTTTTGTTTGGCAGCTGGCAACGGCGATAAGCATGTAACATCAATCCAAGATGATGGGATACCACTGCAGTGCAGTCTGCAATGTCATTAACGTGCACGTTCGGAGACGCAATTTCACCCCTTCAGCACTGGACACCTTCATGAAACAGGTGACTCCGGCATGACCAGATGGTCCAGTACATCCAGATGTCCTGAAGACAATCGTAGGAGGACTCGCCTGCAGAGAAAGGGTTACGGAGGCGAGGAATGTGTTTTTCCTATAGGCAGCAGGAAGAACTCCAAGAATGACATCATGAAGTGTCTTGTGACAAGGAAATTCATGGCAGCCATTTGGGAGAATAATAAATCTCCAGACCTGTTTGATGTCTTGCATATCCAGCAGCCTTGAGGTTGGGATGATGCATCTGTTGTGAGGAGCAGCTGCTCTGGAATGCAGACTTTCATTGCATGAGAAAAGCGTCTCTTGTCTTTGCACAGTGCTCAGAGCTAATTTATTTTAACATTCTCCTATTTGACCACCAGGGAATGTTGCTAGCACTGCAGGAATGGCTCAATTAAAATCTGTTGAGCTTTCATGCTGCAGATAGGACCAGACAATGGATGGAATGAAGAAGAATCATTTACTTGCTGTGGGCTCAGGAGTTGGGCTCAGCATAAGGCGGGTATAAGGCTGAGCTGGCTTTCAACTGAGCGTCTCCCAGTTCATCTTAATGCCACCCCTCCTCCTGCTATTGCAGCACTGAGCCTTTCCTGAGCAGAGACTGCAAACGGTGGAGAACCGTAGGGGATGTCTCTGCAGTGTGCACAAGCAGCCTCTAAGGAGAAGGTTGAGGGCACTAAGTTCATTTCACTTGTGACCTGACCTTTATTTGGACGCAGACTTCATGAAGTGACAGGACCTCTTCTGCCACCAAATCCCACTGTTTTCATGCTTCCATTTGCAAACACTAGTCCAGGGGTCGGCGATGGCACGAGAGCTGATTTTTAGTGGCACTCTGCTGCCAGCCAGGGTTGCAGGATGAGCAGAGCTGGCAGCTGGGACCCCAGACCGGCAATGCAGGCGGCAAACGGAACCCCAGACCAGCAGCGCGCTGAGCCGCTCAGCCCGCTGCAGGTCTGGGGTTCTGGCCACTGGCCCCACTCAGCCCGCTGCCAGCCCGGGGTTCCGTCCATCCAGGCCGGCAGCAGGAGGAGCCGCTCAGCCCGCTGCCGGTCTGGGGTTCCAGCCGCTGGCCCCTGCCAGCCGGGGTCCCAGCCGCCAGCACCTCTCAGCCCGCTGCCAGTCTGGGGTTCCGTCGGGGGGGGGGCCCTGTAAATGTAAAATTTATTACTGGCACACGAAACCTTAAATTAATGAAGACTTGGCACGCCACTTCTCAAAGGGTGCCGACCCCTGCACTAGTCCATGCTGGTTGACCTCTCACCAACAACCAAGCTGGCTCGAAGCACTCACTTACATAGACTCTTGGGGTTATTTTCCACCTTTGAAACATTGTGTTCTAAGAAATTCTGAGCTTTGTTCTTCTGGCTATTGAGTAATAATTAGTTCTATAAACAACTGTCACCATCTTGGCATAAAATCCAAGATGGTGGCACCGTGAAGACGAGGCGACAACAAACTCCATTCTCTCCTTTGTTATTTCAGGTATTGGGATGAATTCCCACCTGCAGCCCATTCAGGGTCGTAGTGGGGCTCAATTGAGCTGGGCATGAAATGCACGTGGCTACAGGGCTAAGCATCTGTTGTTATTATTATTCCACACTTACCCTGCTGCCATCTGCTGCAATGAAATATAGTGGTGGTGTTTTAAGTGCCTATTTACCACTAGACAGTGGCACTTCAGGGAGGACACCCAAGTTATAGGAGGTACCACCACAGAGGCATTTTCCCCTTCATGCCAGCACTGAAGTAGTTAAGATGCACAGTGTCCCTGAGTTGCTACCCTAGAAGGATTATAAGGAAACAAGCAATCAAAGTACTGGGATCAGCCCCCCCAAAACTCACCAGCAGAGAAACCCAGAAACTAAACGAGAACTTGTCCATGGTATAGTTGAAACCAGCAACCTGCTTGCATGGTTCTATCAGGTAGCTCGCATGGGCTGAGCTGCGGAGACAGGGATGCTACAGGAATACTGTAAAACCACACCTAGCTTGTGGGAATGGTAATAACATGGTTCTCAGAAACAAACAAACCCCATTGATCAGTGAAACTGTGTTAGGCCCCTAGTACTTGCACCAAGGAGAGCCTGACTACCCATCTGTCATGGCTATAGAGTGCACCTTATTGCTAGGATAAAGCAACCTAGGTGAGATATCGTACAACTCGGATGAAATGTTCGCCCATAACTTGAACCAAAACCTTTGGCAGGCCCGAAGAGTCAGGCTGACTGACCTCCCCGCCCCATTCCCATTATTTCTCATTTCTGCGGATGCTTCTGCTCATCTGCCTTCCAGCTGGAACCGTAAATGGAGGTGTCAAAATACCCCAAAGCAGGATGTTTGCCTGCAGCTTCCAGCTTGAAAGGAAACAGCAGGAATCCCAAAGAGCCAGATGTGCTCATGAATGCCTGAGTTCAGGGACTCCAGGAGGTTCAGAAAAAAGAAAAGGAGGACTTGTGGCACCTTAGAGACTAACCAATTTATTAGAGCATAAGCTTTCGTGAGCTACAGCTCACTTCCTCAGATGCATATCGTGGAAACTGCAGCAGACTTTATATATACACAGAGAATATGAACCAATACCTCCTCCCACCCCACTGTCCTGCTGGTAATAGCTTATCTAAAGTGATAGGTTCAGGTGACTTTCAGAAGCAGCCATTGGCTTTTGGAGAGGAACCTGAACCCCAAACGCTTAGACATTCCCCCATCACCGGTTACAGATGCCTAGGGGAAAAAAGACTTGAGGAACGGGAACCCCATTTTCAAGAGAAATCACACACACCCAAGACTTGTTTGTGGAAAGGACTTGAACTCTTTCTCCAGCTCCTACATGCCGCTGAGCTGCAATCTGCCCTTCCAGCGCCTGCAGTCTGCCTTTGGCATGCAGGCTCGGCCTGTGAGAGCTAATTTGGAGAGATAAGGCTGTTTATTTCCCAGCTAGGCTAGACTCGTGATTGCTGCCAGTAAACAGGGAGGAGGCAGGACTGCTCCATGCGATACCACTAGGCTCTGAGTTTACAGCTCCCGGAGTTTGCGGATGACTCATTTGGGTCAGGGCAAGGGATCCAGCGTGCTAGAGGGTTGCAGGTGCGAGGGAAGGTCTGGCGGCCTTGAGGCGACATGGACACCCAAGGGACAAAGGTCAGAAGTCCAAAAAGAGCTGGTGGAGTGAGAGAGTGGGAGAAGGAGGTGGCAGAGTGAAGCCAGAGGAAAGCAGGGAGCAGGAGGCAAGCTGGAGAGGAGGTGGAAATGTTGGGGGGGTGGGGAGGGAGAATGCGATCCCAGGGCAGTCCTGGAATTTCACGATCAAATCCACTTTACTCCCAGGATCCGCAGAAACCCACTGCCAGCAAGGGAGTAAATAATCTGCCAATTGCATGGGTGGGCTAAGAGCAGACAGGGTCTGAAGCCTCCAGCGCTGAAGCTCCATCCTCCGCAGGCAAAAATTCTGAGTTCCCCCAGCCCTCAGTCTAGGTCCCATCTTCCTGTTACCTCTCCCCGGTGCTGCTCCCCTTCCTGACACGCCTTCCTCTCCTAGCATCACCTTCGTGCTGACTTCATGCTCCTTCCCCACCCACGAGCCCACCCCAGAGACAGAGAACAAACCTTGCCTCTTTATATCTGTACAGCTCTGTGCACACCTGTAGTTTTTGGTGTGATGGTCTCGTCTCCGGCAAATGCAGGCGTTTGCAGTGAAGCTCCCCTGACCTTCGCCCACCTCAGTTCTTCAAGCTAGAAATATGTATCACCAATACAGACCCTTATGAAAGCTGGCGGAGGCCAGGCCCTTGGGTGAATGGCCGCTACTGTCTCATAAGAGTAAATAAGTTATTGCCTGGCTGAGCCCCGGGCTGATTTAACTGAATTCCTCGCCACGCCACGTAGCTCAATAACCAACACATGGGAATCAGAATAATCGGATACCCCGTAAGGAGATTCTTTCATTGCAGTGATCGGCTCCAGAATGGATCTGTTCCATCTGGCAGCGAGAGCGGGAAGGCATCTGCCAAATGTCGGGGGTGCCTTGCAAAGCACCTCCCTGCCACTTAGAGATGGCACCTGCCCATGCCCGAGCAAATGTTTACAGCCCTCATGGAGCTCGTTAGGCCAACCCTGCTCCCTAAGCCATAAATAATAGAGCCGGGGGAAGCGGAAAGCTGTTGAAGTGGCCAGCTAGGCAGCCCCTGACCTCAAGCCAACGCATTTGGAGTGGATGTGTTAGCACAAACTCCCTCTTCCAGTCACTAAATACATCGCTGGGGGTTGTAAGTGGTTCCTTACATTTACATTCTTACCCTCTCAGCGGCTGGTCTATGAGACACTGGGCTTGATTATCTTCTAGGATGACCAGATAGCAAGTGTTAAAAAATCAGGACAGGGGGTGGGGGGTAATAGGTGCCTATATAAGAAAAAGCCGCAAAAATCGGGACTGTCCCTATAAAATCGGGACATCTGGTCACCCTAGTCTCGTCTCATGTCACCAGGGCTACACTGGTGGCCGCTCTCCGTCGATCTCCATGGAGTTACACTTGCTGGGGCACACTCGGCTGGGCGCGAGGAGGATCAGGCCCAGGGTTCCACAGGCAGGCAGACTGATCTCTGCGCCGGCTCCCGCCTCCTTCTCGTCCCATCGGGTGAGCAGACCGTACCGTCTCTGCCATGCGGGTTGGCTCTGGTTAACAGGAACACACACGCCAACCCACGCCAGGGGCTAATTGGAAATCGGTGCAGAATGCACGTCAGCCAGGCCAGCTACGGTGGTCCTAGGGGTAGACTGGGGGGTCCTGAATTGACCCCAGTCCTGGAGAAAAGGGCTGTTGGGTAACAGTCCTTAGGGCATCCCCTCTGGGGAAGGGCAGAGGTGATCTCCAAGTGTGAGGCGTCGATTGGCCCCCTCATCTGTAAATCCCTCCAGAGTGCAGGGCGCTGTGTGACAGATCCAGGGTTAACCCCCTACCCAAAGGGAACACGTACAGACATGGCTGCCTCCTTGCCTGTGGTCTGTTGTTCTCCCACACTGTACCTAGCTCCCATTAAATGTAGCTGGAGAATGGGTCCTGCAGGCTTCCCTGGTAGATAAGCACACTGTACCTTATAAGAGACGCACCATTGCGACTGTACTGTACTATACACCATTGTGAGGCGAACACCATTTTTGACTGGACCTTATACTGTTACAAGAAACACACCATTGTGACTGTATTGTACACCGTTACAGAGACACCATTGCGACTGTACCATACACCATCCCAAGGCACAGACCATTGTTACTGTCATCTAGCTAAGCTCCAGGATCTGATCTGGAAGGAATAGCTTTAAAACTATACAGCAAGGACAATGTCGAGTTTACACCTTGGCCAAAACTGGACAAGTGCTTGGGGAATTCTGGGCAAGGAGTGAAATTCCCCTTGGCCTGCACCCCCCAAGCCCCCACCCATAGTTTTGGTGAACTCCTTGGGGCACTATTTGCAAAAAGAGAATCCTTCCCCCCCCCCCACGACGAAAAGTTCAATTTCCTCTCTGATTTTCTAGGTTCTCATTTGTCTTCCAGTGTCACCTCTCCATCACCTTCCTTCTGGCTCCCTTGAGAAGCCCTGCCAATCACACAGGTCAGCTGCTGCAAGGAGAAGAGGCTTTAATTGTTCCCATTCCAAGCATCCTGCCTGGCCTGGCAATAACACAATGCCACACGCACCATCTCCTTGACAGGCGCCCGAATGCAGAGGAGAGAGCGGAGGCAGCAACAGCCCCTACGTGGGAGAGATCTGCTAAACACCTGTCAGACTTCCTACACATGACGGACAAGAGGAGCAGGAGGTGTGATCTCCGCCACGTCACGGGGCAAGCGCTCCCTGCGGCTCAGCCCCTGCCGCAAGCCTGCATTTTTTAAAAGTTTCTCACTGTTTCACTGGACGGAAAAAAATAAGACACAAGTAGAAGGATTCTGGGCTGAGTCTATCTGGGGTGGGGGTTTATTTCTACCTCCCTATACACTTCCTCTGCTCTGCACTCCCTACAGCATCCTAGCAACTCGGCTGGCCCCATCTGCCTGTGTGCCCCACTCTCCAGCTGAACCCTGTCCTGCAGCATTACAGACTCAGGCACATCTGTACCTCAGCATCCCCATCTGTGAAGTGGGGATAATGACACGTGCCCCTCCTTTGTAAATCACACTGCGATCGATGGATGAGGCTTGATGGCCTCTGGACTTTGCTCTTCTCTTCTGGTGGAGAATGACTTCCCAGTTTTTCTTCAGTAATGGCAACTTAAATGGTTTTGAGAGACAGCCGTGGCATACCTCACAGGTTGGGTGGTCTTGTGGCTGATGCTCTGACCTGGGACCCAGGAGATCTGGGTTCAATTTTGAGCCCTCCTTGACCTTTGCTTTGCTCATGCTGTTAGTCCAAATTCGTTAGCCATTGCATTCCAGAACAGCGTCCGCTCGTGTGCAAGATACAGGACTGGACTTTCCAAGCCAGGAGCGAAGGATAACAGCCTCAGTGCAGCCCGCTGCTTGGCACAGTCCTGAAACATGGCAAGAGGAGACACTGGGGGATTAGTCCGGTGGTCGTGGAAGTGAAGTCTGGGAGCGCTGGAACCAGTGGGCTCCACCCACCCCACCCTGCCATCTGGTGCGAGTGAATGCACATTGCTGCCAACTCAGAATTCCCCACTCACGGGCTCTGTCTGCACAGGGCACGAGGCAGTGGGGAAACCGGCCCACCATCACCTGCGTCTCTGAGAGCTCATTATATTTTACTTGGGGGCCTAGAAGCCCCCGGCACGCAGCCAGGCCCCATTGGGCCAGGCCCGGCACAAATACACCCCCAAAAGATGGTTCCTGCCCCGGAGAACTTCCAGTGGCTAAACGTCACTGTAGGAGCAGACAAGCCTGGCAGGGGCAGGGGCGGTATAAGGAGGAGCTTCTCTCACATGTTCCTCTCCTCTCCACCTGGAAGAGCAGCTGATGGAGTGTGGGCAACGCTCATTGTCAGGACAGAGCGGGGAGCAGCTGGGACTGGAGGTTAAAGAGGAAGCAAGCTGGTGGGAAGGGGAGGAGATCAGGGGCTGGGTGGGGCGGGGGTTGGCCACCCAGAAATGTCTCCAGTTTTCTTTGGCAGGTGTTTTTTGTGCTGTAATCGAGTTCTCCTCGTCACAGGGCCACATGCCACTTGTGCACCTTCTCCCTGAAGTTTACATTACGCCTCTTCTCAGCCAACATTCGCTTAATCCTGTGCAATTTCACCATGGCAGGAAGCCAGGCTGTTGGTCGCAGAACCTCTTATTCCATAACTCTGCGAAAAGCAGCTCCCAGGGGCCCCATTTACCAAACCCCACAGCTCATGCCTCCAGCCTTTACCCATAGAAATAGATAGGTGGGACTCCTCGCTTCTCCAGCCTTTGCTGCCGGGGGTAAGCTGTGCTTGTAATTATTGTACGTTTTGCAGCATCAGCTAGAGGTCTGCCTGAGACTGAGGCCCCCTGGGTGCTGCCCATGCGCAGAGTGAGAGATCACCCTTGCCCCCCAGTAAATAGCTGCACTAGACAAGACAAAGTGCTTGCATCCCCAGGTCAGAGAGGGAAACTGAGGCACGAAGCAATGACACCCAGCAAGGGGGGCGGGTCCCAGCGCCCGGGCTCCAGCCTGATCCCAAAAGTCTACATAGCCATTTTATAGCCCCACAGCCAAAGCCCTGCAAGCCCGAAACATCTGACCTGGGCCAGCCGTGGCTGTGTTATCGGCCCCCCAGTAAGATATCGACTGTACCTAAATGCTGGAACCGTCCTGCAGCACTTCCAGGAGGGAATTTTTCTACACACCTAGCCAGGTGCATTGTGGGGGCCCCCTTGCAACACTGAGCGGTTCCGATGACAGCAGGGGGTGCAGGTCGACCGCTGCGGGGTCTTGCTAACACCCCCAAGTGTCAGCGTCACCATCCTCCCCTCTTACTGCATTGTGCTTCGCAGCTCACACAAGCTGGTGGGTTCATGAACTCATTTCTGCCAGGGACTTGAAGCTGAAAAGGGCAACCTGTCACTATTCACGCTGCACCATCGCCGTTGATGGAATATGGTTAATATTCCCCAGAACTACAGAGCAATTAGCCAGGGCAGGCCCCTGTAATTAACAGTCAGTGGGTGTTTCACAGCAGTTAGCTCCCTGTTATTATGAGGAAGATTTTGTCAGGGCTTCTCTGTGCTTTTCAGGGGGTGAGAGAGAAGCCATCAAATCGACACCAACGAAGCAGTCTAGTCTCATCTCATTGAATGTGCTGGAGTCCCCTTCTGATCTGACAGTTGCTCTGAGCTCCAGGAGGGGAAGAACAAACCCCGTGGCCCGGCAGCAAAGATAAGAGTCTGATTCTCCCGCCCCTGTATTAATTACAGACCCCCATGCAGTAACCCAGGGTGATTCAGGCTGTCAGCCTCATCAGTCCAAAGCATGAAGTAAAAGAAAGAAGATTTGGGGGTTACATTAGAGAAGGACCCAAATCACCCCTCCCCAGCCCCTCCAAATCCAGCCACCGCACAACATTGCAGGGTATTTGGAAGCCCAACCCAGAGCTAGCTCCAAATTTCACCATTGGCCCCTCTCTTTGTCAGGTGCTGAACCAAACCCCACCCAGCCCCCCACAGAGGTCAGGCTGTTAGGCTGAGACTCCTTGATGTGCGCCCATGCTGCCAGGCACTGAAACAGTTAATGCTGTAGGTCCCAGGGCGGCAGGGAGGAGGGCTGGATCGTGGCAGAGCCCATGCTAGGATTCCCTGCAGCCCATGAGGCATGGACACCTCCATCACCAGCACTGTTAATTCCCAATAAACCTTCTTCCCCAGGCGCAAAGCAGCCGCCTCGCTACACCCCTGGATACAGGGGCCCTGACACCCTGGAGATGAGACGATAAACTCAACTCAGCTCGTCTTTGCTGCTTGCGTTGAAAATATCTCTGTCCAGCCAGTTTCTCTCTGTTACACACGTGTAACTCCATGAGCATCCACTGGGTCACCTCACTGAACCCGAATCAGTGATGCTGGCAGGAGCTTGGCAGTTGATTTTGCCATTAATGCCGGCTTAGGATCTGAGTGAGAAGAGAATCGCTCTGTATATAAGCCACTTCCAGAGGCCTTCCCCATCAGGGCCAGGCACTAATCCCAGCATCAGGAGCATTCCAGAGGGAAACATCTGTCTGCACAGAGTCCCCAGGGGGCTGCACCTTTGGCTGCTCTGTCCACTCCCTTTGCTGACATGCAGTAACAGGGGAATGGCTCTTTTTATGGCTCTCCCGGGGGGATGCTGAGCAGCCCCTTTTGTTCCCAATCTTTCTTGCAAAGGGCAGCCAGTGGCCTTGAGCTCAGCAGCTGCAGCTAGCCCTGCCATCCATGGGGAGCTGCACCTCGCTGGAGCTCTCCGTTCTCACGCTCTTTCATGTCCTTGTGCTGAGTTCTGCGGGGGAGAGGGGCCGGGATAACATGCCCTTAGGAGAGACAGAGCCCGTTTGCTCCCTTGGGTCCCTGCTTGGTCTTCAGCAGGCTCAGGCCCCTTCTAGTCATTGCACTTAACCAAGGAGTGTTTTGAAATGCTACAAAGATTGTCCCTAAGATGATTTTCGAACAGCTGGACTCTCTCCCAGCACCGAGTAGCTGCTGGGAATCTCAGGGTGGGAGGGGACGGGGCCAGGAGGAGTTCAGCTGTCTTGTTTTACAAGGGTTCGTACAAACCCCTAAACCCCCCCCCCCCCGCCAGCGCCTTCCCCCCACCCCTAGTAGGCAGTGTTTGCAGCTAGAAAAGAAAGCTCAGTGGGCAGCAGTTAGAACAAACTAACGGAAACCAGACAGGGCTTAAAAATAAACTCACATTCGAGTTAGGGTTGGGGTTAAAAAAAGGCAAGAGAGAAATCAGCTATTGCCTCAGAGATTTGACTGGGCTCCTGTCTGACTATCGCCTGTCTGGCTTGGCTCCAAACTCCCTCGTCCTGCAAACGCTTACATACACGCTTGAGCATGGGCAGGGTCAGCAGGTTGGAAGACAAGCCAGACAAGCACGAATAAGCAGGTGAGTTTTCCCGTTGACTTCACTGTGACTCCTCCCGTGCCTGAAGTTAAGCCTGCACGTAACTCTTTCCAGGGTTGATGCCTCCAATGATAAATTCCTTGGGGCAGGGACTGTGTCATTCTCTATGTTTGCACAGTGCCCAGGGCAATGAAGCCCCACTCCTGACCGGGCCTGTTGGGTGGGCCTGCACGCAACAAAACAATTACAGATTCCCTCTCAAGCTGGATGCAGGCCCCCTGCAAAAGTTGATGAATCCTGGTGCCCCCCAGTGGGTCTGCAGAGGGAACAATTAGCTCCTGATTGCTTCCAGCGTGACCCCTCTGCCTTGCAAGGACAGGAACTTGTCAGACTACGTTTCATTGCCCAGCACCCTCGTCCCTTTCTCTCTGCCCGGTGCATGGTGCTGCAGAGCCAGGGAGAGTATCACGCTTTCCCCTCTCTCCACACCACTCCCCACTGATTGGCATAGAGCAGTCACTCTGGTATTTCTACGCAGGTCAGCACACAGGTATTTATAGGCAGTGGTCTGAATTCAGGCCTGGCGTGAGATGAGATAGATATTGTGGGAGCCTCTTCCATCCCATTCCAGAGGGAGGGTGGGCCATACACTGCTGGGGGGGTAAATACTTACCGACTTCACAAGGGGGCATGAGCAGTGGTGGGGTGAAGGGAGGACGGTTCTCGTCCTGTGATTACTTATGAGAGCATGATATTTTTCCCACCTCAAATCGGGATGAAAAGCTGAATCTCTCTGCGACCCGGCAACCCGCTGTGGTATTTATTTATTGTCATTTGCAGTCCGTCGAAACATTCCCTCTGGATTTTGACCTTTTGCCTTTGCTCTTTTCTGCTGCCATTAGCTGAACTGGCTCAACAAAGAGTCACGTGGCACTGGAAAACCAGGGTTTTTTTTTATTATTGAGAAATTTGGAAATGAAACAGCTCGACAATTTCAAATCTTGCTTTTCTCTCTGCGCTCTTTTGAACTGGGCCGTTGGGCAAACCTGGGGCCACTGGGAAGTGAGGTTTAGGTTTTGACAAATCAGCACTCTTCTGACCAAAAAAACCCAACCCCTCTTTGTTGAAAAAGTCCCGACCAGTTCTATAAAGGCGCCAGCAAAGAGCTCTGTCAGCAGGAGCTGGGCTTTCCAAAGCTGGCCGCGCTCTGCTCCCATTGATGCCTCTGGGAGGAGAAGTGGGCCGATGCTGAGCACTTCAGAAAATCCCAGCCCATGGGCTCAGTTCGTCATTGTGCTCTGGCCCCCTTGCAGCAGTTAGGCCAGAGGGCAGCCACAAGGCCCTGCTGTGGAAGCCCCTACAACAGGGTTAGGATCAGTGCCATCTGGAGCAGCCTTCAGCACAGAGGGGAGCACAGGGCAGGCTGGTGGGGAAGGAGAGATCAGTGCTGGTGTTTGAGGGGGCATGGCTAGGGCAGACCTATGCTCTGAGTAATTCTGCACCCCGTCAGGGCCCCATCAGGAGTCACCAAAGCTCAGGGTTGCCTTAGCCTGCGTTGGGGACACATCAGCTCTGGTAGCTCCTGACTAAGGCATAAAGACCCTCTCCTCCATCCTTTCCCTGGTGCCTGCACAGGGGCGAATCTTCCCCTGCGTATTATGATCTGGCTCGTGATCATCCTTCATTCCAACCTGCTGACAAGAGGAATGGCTGCCTCCCAGGTAGCTGAGCCGCAACGTACGTCAGTCCCAACCGGTTCTGGGAAAACACGGCACTTTGGGTTTGATAAATATTTACAGCAAATAAACAGCCCTCAAGTAGATGACCTGATTGCACTCCCCTCTCGGGGCAGGCTGAGCATTCCTCCAAGATGCTTTGCTCCCTGTTGGTTTGACTACGGGATGCAAACCCCTTCTAGCTTGCTGGATCTCCGCGGAAGGAGCCCATGTACCGGGGTGTTCTGCCAGCTGTTTTCTCCCTACTTGAATCACTTGTTTGGGTGTGTGTGGGGGGGTCTTTGTTGCTGGTGCTGTCGTTCTTTTCATTTAAGGCCAAACATTACAACACTGAGCTGCAGAACAAAAGTCCCTTCTTTTCCAAAGAGACTGGAATTGTTCTGCTTTTCTTCTTATGCACCAAGCTTGGTCTTTCTTTCTGTACCGGAGGAATTGCAACTATTTCCCTACCGCAGCGTGGGGGGAGAACAAAGCTGGCGGGAGCTGGGATGAGAGAATGATCAGCGATAACGCTTCCTGGCAGAACCTGCTGGCTCCCTCATGCCTTGCAGGAGTTTGGTTTTGTAACAGGATTTCCTAGACATGATCCTGAACTTCTCAACTTCTCCCCTCCCCTGCAACAACTTCCCAGTCTAATTTCTACCCATCTTGGGAACAATAACTCCCCGCCCCCAACCTTAAGGATTTTGGATCCACATCCAGATCTGAGTTGTGTAGCTGGTTCTCATCAATGGACTGAACCATGCTTTAATAATAACACTTTGCTCTTTCTCTGGCTCTAACTAATTTCACAGACATATTCATACAACCACCATAGGGGGGGTATCAAACCAGCAACCTACAGCACCAAAAGGGCAAGTACCACTTGGGCTAAAGGAATAACTCCATTGGCTGTTAGTAAACAGCAGGTTCTTGTTAACTCTGGGGCCAGCCACTAGAGGGTGACACTACCGCATCGCAATGCATTGTGCAACAGTTAATTTCTCCTCTGGCGGGTGGGAGGCAGTATGGATTACGCCCATTTCACAGGTAGAGACATTTAGCAGCTATGCCATGACTTGCCCAAGGTCACTGAGCCAGCGACAGAGCTGAAAATGGCCTTCACATCTCCGAATGCCCAGTCCTGAGCCGGGACCCACTTCCTCCCGCATAGTCAACAGCACCACGCTGTTAGATGATGAATTCTGTGTGCCTAGGATAACATGACTCACATGGCTTGGCCTTCTTCACGGTTCTAGCTTTTCTCTGAAAGCTTGGCCGTCTCCTTAGCTATAAAATTTCACCCGCTGTGTTCGGCTGAGCTCCCAGCAGTGCCAGGAGCCACGCAATCCAAGCGTGATGAACTTAGTAGCCACAAGCCGGGATGGGTTTGAACCACCGAGACCCAGATCCAAAGGTTTTGGGAGGGAGGGAGGTGGGTTTGGCTCTAGCGTTCTGGTCCACGCCACTCTCTGCTCATGCTCTGCCTGCGCACTGTGCCTGCCGGGATAAAGAAATACAACATCATTGGTTTAGATACCACGGCAGATGCAAGCCAGGTTCCCACTGCAGCGGGGGATTGAGACAGAACATTGAGTGGACAGTCCCGGCCCTGCATTTAGAAAAGGAGACTAGGGTGCTCTAAAGGGGATTCCCCAATTTTTTTTCCAGCACTAACTTCCCCCACAGACTCTATTTTCCTTCTGCACTCCCACCCCACTGGCCTGAGCGTGCAGCTGGGCTCAGGTCCCCAGAGAGTGGTAGGGGAGCCCTGCCTTGTTGATCAGCCTGGAACATATTTCACTTTAGCAGCAGCAGCCTGCCCCTGGCCACCATATTTTGCCCAGGTTCCCCTCAGCCCACACCCAGAAGCTGCATCCTCCTTTCTGTCCTCAATGTGTTGTGATCACGCCCTCCATTCTGCCCCTCTCTGGGGCTTTGACAGGCCTGGAGCTGACCCCGAAAGAGTTGGGGATTGCAAGCCGCAGCTTCTCCCTGCACGAATGTGGCCCAGGGTAAGGAGTGGAGGACTCAGAGTCATGGACCAGGGAGTCCCCAGGCCAGGGGAGGCAGGCAGCGATCCCGACCCCAATCAGCCTGGGAAAAAAGATCATAAACCGCAGCAACACTTTGACCGAGGCCACTGTGACCTTGGCTGGATAACACCAGTGGTGGATTGAGCGTTAGTGGGGCCCTGTGTGCAGCTTCATTTTTGCCCCCACCCCCACCCCTGGGGACCCAGCCAAGAAAAAGAACATTCTCTCTTATCTCCCCCGCCTGCTTTTTCATTCTTTGTTTCTTCATCCTCCTCCTATATTATCAGTAATGGGAAGTAAATGAAAACAAAGTGTGTGCCCTTGATTGGGGCAGGGCGTTGGGGTGCAGGAGGGGATGCAGGGTGCAGGGGCAAGGCTCTGGGCTGGGGCAGGGGGTTGGGGTGCCGGAGGGGATGTGGGGTGCAGGGGCAAGGCTCTGGGCTGGGGCACGGGGTTGAGGTGCAGGAGGGGATGCGGGGTGCGGGCTCTGGGAGGACGTTTGGGTGCTGGGTGCCGACTCTGGGCCTGAGCCCAGCTGCGCTGCCAGCCGGAGGTCGGGGGCAGGTTGTCAGATGAGATTTGTCCTGCATTTTGTGGGGGCCCCTGTCGTTGGGGGCCCCGTGCCACCGCACAGTTTGTTTCATGGTAAATCCGCTTCTGGATAACACAGGGCCCGGTGCCATGGTGAGGAGTCCCCTCCCCGGCTCCCTCCCACTCGCTCCCGGCAGCTGGCGCCTAGCTGGGATTAAAATCAAATGAGGGCTTTGTTCCTGGTCTGTGGGTTTTGTGCCTGATCAAGCACGTCACTCCATGGGCACAGTGTGAGGTGAGGGGACCTCAGGTGGGAGGGACCCCCAACCAGAGCCACATGCACGTGAATGAACCCCCCAAAGCAGAAACCAGAGCTGAAACCAGGGCCAGGTTTGCCATGAGGTTTGGGAGGCTGGACTGAGATTGCAGTGGGATAGGGGCTGAATTTCAAGTGCAGGCCTGAGGCCAACTTTCCAGTGAGCTTGGTGTCGTGTTTGGAACAGATCAGGGGTCAGTTTGAGCTTATGGGGCCGTTCGCACCCATCATTCCAGGGGAAGCTCAAAGGGCTGAGGACCCAGAAAGCTGAAAGCAGAGAAAAGGCCAGGGACGAGGGCTGCCACCTGGCCAGGTTTCCCCAGGATCATCCCTTTTGCGAGGCAGCTGCCCCAGGACATCTGACAGGGTGCTCAGTGCACACGGCCAGCTTCATGAGCTCTCAACCATCCCAGATATCCCGGTGGTTTGTCCCTCAGAGGTGGGAACCCAGATCCTGGAGCCTGCTCCCGCTCTGGTTCTCAGATGCTGACAGACGCTGGCTCTTTGTTGAGCCATTTCCACCGGGGCATGTTCCCATTGCCCGTACTGGGCTGTCTTTCCGGCTCACCACGCCCCCTGTGCCAGACCGGGGAGACGGCTAACAGAGTGCAGGGGCAGAGTCATCCCAACCATCGCTTGCCTCGCTAAGGCTCATCCTGCTCCCCGACTCTTCTAGGCCACGAATGGGGAGCTGGGCTCGGCTGCTGTCCGCTCTCCTCTGCCCGCCCAGTGCAGGACAGGACCGTACAGCTTGTCGTGGTGGGAACGCACGTGCTGAATGGGCCATTTCTCCTTCCTGTTTCCACTGGACGGATGTTTAATGAGGGCTCAGTGGCGCATTCGTCAGTGTTTCCTCCCTTCCGTGGCAGGCCGGGAGCCCAGCTGAGCAGGGCAGGAGTTATCCTAGTGTCTAAAAATACAGCACAACCTGGCAAGGCTGGCGCCATTCCAGCCTGCTCCTTTATGAGCAGGACCTTTCCCCCGCTATGCAGTGCCTCCTGCTTCCTCATCGGAATGAGACACAACTCAAGTTGACACCAGGCCTGAATGTAAAGTGTGGGGGTGGGACGGGAGAACTAGAAGGTATTTTTTAGAGCTGACCTTTTCCAGGAAGCCTAAGGGAGTTAGGTGCCTATTGAATTTCACTGGTATGCAAATCCCAGCCTAGATCTTACTTGCGCCTGAGACTGGCCCAGTTCAGCTCAGGGGCGCTCCTTTCTGGTTCGCCTGGTAGGAAAAGGCCTGGAGGCACGTCAGGGTCCCCTGCCAGGCTGGCGTGGCCTCCCTCTGGTGGACATGGCTGGCTGTTTAGCTGGCCTTGTCACTGCAGAAACCGAGAGCCTCCACGGTGTTAGCTTCACAGCTCCTCTCTGGGGCAGGGAACTGTCGTCCCCAGCTACCCAACGGGGGACTGAAGCCCAGGGCAGATGGAATGACTTGCTCAAGGTCGCACGGGTGAGGATGTGGCTGAGCTGGGACTAGACCCAAGCCTGTGTCCTAGCCACTGGACCTACCCTATGAAGGGGGCCCAGGCATGAAAACGGGGCCCCCCAGTCTCAAGACACTTTACGGCGCAAAGTAATAGCCACGAGTCAAAGGAGCGAGAAGCAGCAACATGCAGGCCAGGGAGAGGAGAGGGGATGCCAGAGGGACATTGGGACAACAGCTGGCACAAGGCCGAGAGGCCCTGCAAGGCACTTCCCGAGTGCGGGAAGTGCGGAGGAGAAGGCCCTTTCACCGGCAGCGGGGGCTGTATAAAGGAGCCGATCCGCACCAGAGACTCCCCAGGCTGGAAGCCGGATGGTGCGGAGTCAGGCATGAGAGGCGGATGCTGGGCCAGTGCTGGTTTCCCCAGACGCTGCAGCCACCTGGCCGGATCAAGCCCTGCATCTCCTTGTGGAAAATGTCCGGTGAACTGCGAGCCATTTCCTGGGCTAGGGGCTGCCTGCGTTTCCATGCCAGGCACCTGCACTGCTTGACCTGCTCTTGGCCCCCTCCCGTCACTTCCCCGCCCCCACCTTGCTACAAAACAAAGAGCGGAACAATAAACACCACAACCCAGCGCGGTCGGAGGAGCAGAGTCACCCTGTGATGTTGCCCAGACTGGAGCCCCTCCGGACGCCGCATCACAGGGGAGAAGAAAGCAGAATAAAAGCCACAAAGGATTGGGGCTGGGATCAAAGAAAAGCTCTTGGCGCAGAGGTCCCCAGCAATGTCCTGCATTTGGCTCCTAGCCCCGATGCGGGTGGGGCAGATCGCTGCCTGGGGTTGTTTGGTGGCTTGTTTGTTGTTTTTGCAAGAAGCAAAAGCTGATGGAACTGCCCTGCTGCTGGGAGGTTCTACCCTGTGCGTTGTCCCCATGGGGCAGCTGGCCCCGTCCCAGCGAGGCGCTTTCCCCTCTCCAGGGTAAATATTGAATTTGGCTGGAGGTTCCAAATCTTTGGGGGGGATTTCAAAGGTGGATTTTGTTTACATGTTTATACTGGAGTAAGGCCGGGCGAGAGCAGATTATCCACACAACACGCAGGCCCCAGTCCTGCCCAGCCCTCTGCTGTCTCTCTGGGCTGCAGGGGCAGAGCAGCAATGCTGTAAGGAGCTTTAACCCAGGTGTGAGCAGAAATCGTCAGATCATACTTAGCAGTACTTATCTGGAACTCCACGTGTGTAAGAAGATCAGAATGTTTAGCTGGACGCGATCCGGTTTATTTTTTAAGGCTTGTGGATCTCCTCTGTGCTAACCCCAGATGCTTTTGTTTGCTTGTAACCTTTAAGCTGAATGTCCAAGAAAGCTACTTTGGGTGCTTAGTTTTTGTAATTGTTTCTGTTAGGATCTAGCAAAAAGCCCGGCGGTGTGCTGCAGCCTTCCCCTGGAGGGCCAGTAGAGTCAGAGAACCAGGGGCTTGGAAGGGACCGCAAGAGTCAGCTGGTCTAACCCCCTGCACCATACAACACATTTGGTTGCTTCTCTAAAACCCAGGAACTCTGGTCCACGTTTGGGAGCGCTGTCTGTCCTTAGCGATTAACTGTTTACATGCACACAGAGCGAGCACCTCCGCCCCGCTACAGGTACGTCTTGCAGGTGTAAGTTGCAGCTTGAGGAGCTACCCATGCTAGCCTGCTACAAAAGACAGGGCCACCGCGTCCTGGCTAGCTAAGTACTCAGGGCAACTAGCCCCTCCCGTCACAGCTACGCTCTATTTTTAGCACCCTAATTCTGATCCCACTAACCAGGGGCAAGTTTGGGAATGTCACAGAGCCACATCTGTCCACACACCCCACCACACACTGTGCCCAGTCTGCAAATGTAACACAGCTGCACAGACAGACACTCACATCTCTCCCTCCCAGGTAAACAATTGCATATCTCACACAAACACACACACTGCCATGCACGCACACGGCTCTCTCACCCGCTAACAACTGCTCATCTCACACTCCCAGATCACTCACAATAACGCTTCCTCTCGGTATGTCATGAGGCGAATGACCTTGAACGGAGCAAGCCCTCATTGCTCAGAGGGAAATGCCCGTTTCTCCAGTGACCGTGACTTGCTCAGGAAATCAAATCCTGATGCGGTTCCTTTTCATTTGGCCTTTCCAAGCGGTTCATCTCTGTGCTCTCCCAACAGAGCAGAGCAAGGTAATAAGGAAAAGCCAAATTCTCCAAAGAAGAGCTCTGAGGAAAAACTAAAGGGCAGATTCAACTCTCACTTGACAGGAAGGAGTGGGCCAGACTCAGATCGCAGTTAACATTGGAAGAGCTACTCCAGATTTACACTGGTGTAACTGAGACCAGAATCTGATCCTAAATCAGGAGAAACTTAATGCTGTAAAACCCTGGGAAATGAGGGCTAGGAGATCATTTCTGGCACTGATGTTACGAAGGCTTGATTTCACGCAAGGGGGCTGGAACAATTTGTATAGTGGGGGATGCTGAGAGCCGTCCCACCAAACTGTAAACCCTGTATATGACGGAAACCACTTCAAGCCAGGGGGTGCGTCAGCACCCCTAGTTCCACCACCTGTGATTTCACGTGGGAGACGTTGCATAGCCACCAGGGGCCAGGTGCTGCTGTCAGTTAAACTGCTGTCAAACCACGAGAAACCAGTGTCAGTCCAGATCTTTGCACGTGTGGAGTTTGAAGTACAATAAAACCAAATTCTGCATGATGAATTGCAATGGCTGAGCTGCGACGCGGGCCTGCACCTCATGCTGCAGTGCAGTCTGGCCGGGCAGAAAGGAGCACATTTCAAGATAAACAGGCAGGGCTCTGTGTCCTTCCAGAGACGGCCCAAAATAATTCTTCGCTGGGACTGTTTCCAAATCCTTAAACTGGAACGACGCCTCTCCAGAGCTGCTTGCTGAAACCATGGTACGCAACGGGCCCGTAAAGGCTGCTGCTGTGGCTGTGTAGAGCGAGAATGGGAGTTAAAACTGGATTAGATCTATTGAGCGGGAGCCAATCTTCTGTAGACCAAAGGAAATGCATATTGCAGGCCAACATCTCAGCTATGTGGGGAAATCTTTTTGTGAGAGGGATGTATGAACTGTCAGAGTCTTAGCATATCCTCTCTGCTGTGCGTGAGAATGAAGCAATTGGGACAGCAAGTAGGATGGTGGATAGAAGAGAGAAGTGTTGCCTGGTAGGTTAGACTAGGGGACAGGGAGTCAGGACTCCTGGGTTCTTTCCTACCTATTGCAACTGTCACTTGATTTGGGGTGAAATCCTGGACCCCGGGGAAGTCAGCGGGAGACGTGACTCCCTGATGAGCTCCACTGTCATTCAAATGAAAAAGTAACTTTCTAGCCCTCGTGGCTGCAGAGAAAAAGCTGGAGAACATGACCCCTAAAGATTCAACACCCAGAATTCAAAGAAGACACCCCCTCCCCCCACCCATTTATTCTTGTCAGCTCTCGTGAGCCTGGAGCCAAGCTCATAATTTCGGGGGGGGGGGGGGGGCTGTCTCATGCTTTCCGAATGCCAGGGGATGGCCACATTGCATGTGTCCTGCCCATTGATTCAGGGAGTTAAAATGACTTCCTCTTGGACCAGCATAAGCAGGGCCAGGAGAGCGGGGCTGACGTGCTCAAGCATAAACTGATCCGTGCAGACAACCGCTAGCGTCTCCTGTGGGGCGTAGGAGGGTGCAGATCTGCTGTGACAACGCAGAGCTATTCACAGCCTGCTGCATGCAGGGAGGCGGGAGTGGAGGTAACGGGAAGCGACGGCTGTCGGGGAGAGGTGGGCCTACTCCTGGCCCACCCGAGAAGAGGCAGAAGCCAAGGCGCCCCTTGAATCCATGATGACTTCCCATAGCACTAGTCTCACTGGTTAACCCCTTCAGTGCTGCCTCACTGTGCAACCTACGGGCTGCTCTCCGGTGCTGCTCCCTGTGCCTGGTGGACCAAATGCTCTGCTGGAGTCAAAAGATGCAGCTGCATTGGCTTGCCCTGTTTCCACCAGCGGAGAATCTGGCCCAGCAGGATTTTGGTTTTGTTGTTTGTATTGCAGCAGCGCCCAGGAGCCGCTGTTGTGGGCCAGGACCCCATTGTGCTAGGGGCTGTACAAACCCAGAGCAAAGCTCATCCCCGCCCCAAGCACTCGCGGGCCAAGGGGAAGTGCAGCGTCGGCGCTCAGGAGCAGGCCGTCCCCTGCCGCTGCCCCACAGCAGCTGTGGTAAAGCCACCGAGGCTGCGAAGCGCAAACGTTCCGATGCCAAAGCCAGTCCCGGCTTGTGCACCAAGAACCAGCACCCACGTGACCCTGGGAGCCCGGTGCCCACTGAAAGGCTGGAGGACTTAGGCCACGGAGAATACGTCTACACGGCTGCCGGGAGCCAGGCTCACAGCCAGAGTCGACAGCTTCTCGCCAGCGGGGCCCAGGCTAGCATGCTCGAAATAGCAGTGTGGACGTTCCGGCCCGGGCTCTGACACCTAGGGAGAGGGGCTGTCTTCAGAGCCAGCGCTCCAGCCCGAGCTGATCGGCAGAGCAACGTCAGCACCGCTGTAAAAATGGTGGGGGCCTCATAGCGTTCCAGAATGTGCCCTCTTGGGCCTGGGCTCACGGGCGGAAGTGAGGAGCGGCGGTGCAGAAGCCAACGAAGTTACTCCCTGAGTAAGACCAGGATAAGCAAGTGGAGAATCCGCCCCTTTCCTGCAGCTGATTCTCCCCGGCTGAACGGCTATTTATGCCTGTGCAACGTGGCCGTAGACCGCCACCCAATCACAACTCCCAGCTCGCTTACAGCAGCGGTAGCATTTGACGCTCATTTTGCACAGGTGTAAATGGAGACACAAGGGGCTTGGCCAGGGAGCCCCGGCCTGCTTTCATAGGGGAGGTCTGCAGTGGTGGACACCTGAGCTAGCTCCATCCAGCTTGGGCTCCACTTCAGGCTGTACAAGGGGCCTGGGAACGTACTCGGGCAGCTAGCCCACGCGGGAGCCCGGCTGGCACTGATCTGCCGTCCACGCGGGACAGAGTAATACTTGCGCAGTCATGTCTACACAGGCTGCGACCATGCCCCGGGACTGCAGTGTCCACGTACCCAGAGAGACGCACCGGCCCCAAGACCCTCGCTCTGAAGTCCCCTGAACTTTGATCTCAATTTTGTGAATGGCCCTGTGTGTATCATGAGCCACGAACCACTCACAGACATTGGGGTGTTCAGGATCTGGGCCATCTCGTGTGGCTTGAATCCATCTCTTCAGTGGCTGGCTGCTATTCAGAGTGCAGCTGTCTTTGCAGAGTGCAGCCCGGCGAATGCCTGTATTGGCCCCAGGAACTTTAATCTGAAACCCACAGGCAAGGTGGAAGGGAAATCCATGCGTCCATGTGTGTTTAAAAAACTTATCGTCCCCGCTGCAGTTCAGGAGTTCAGGGGCCTGATTAGCTGCCCAGACACGTGATAAAGTTGGCTGACCCCGAGCGCCTCTGAATTCAGAGATCTGTCTTTCTTTACACAAGGCCCCGTCGTCCCTTCACGCCTGTAGTGAAATCATATGTCACTAGCCTTTAACAACAGCCAATGGAAGCATTTATGGCTGGAGGGGCTCATAAATAACCCGAGGCCGCTCCAAACCAGCCCATGCCAAAGCACTCGCTAGGGAGTCTAAGGGGATGCAAATGCCTTTTGCAAATGTAAAGGAAAAACAGGAGCTACCAGTGGCAATGAGCCAGGCTGCCTGAGCACAATAGACACATTATAGCTTTAAAACACAGCTCCCCCCCCCACACACACACACAGTGATGCAGTCTACAGTCTCCCATCCTGATGCACGGTCTGCACTGGACAGAGGGGGCTGCGCTTGGCGTCCTGGAGCAGTCTATGCACTTAGGTCAGATTTTCCCAGGACTGAGCCTATTTTACTGGCTGGTGACTGGGGCTGGCTTGTAGATAGGTGACTTGAAACCAGGGGCTTTGCTGAGCAGGCCGGGGCTGTCCATCTCAGGAGGACTTCGCCTCCTGCAGGGGGAGAGTTTGCAGAAGGATGAAACAGGTGGTGTGATGCATTATAGGAGGAGGCAATATCCCAGGCCTCTTTACTCCCTGGTTGACATTGTAGAGATGACAGAGGCCCAGGGCACTGTGGCTGGGGTGAGTGCCAGGTTGTCTTTATGTCCCGGCCGGCCTGTCGATAGGACTTGTGCATTTCCACTTCTGATCCCTCCCTCCCCAACACTGCCCTGAGTTTTTAAAATGGGATTCCACAATGACAGCTGGATGAGGTTGGGTCAGTTTCGACAGAGACCTCTGCCCTCACCTTTTCCCTGGAATGCAGTGCTGGGAACTCTGCGTCCTGCAGACGAAGGACTCCACTCCGCTGCTAAGGAATGCAGGGCTTGCAGACAGCTGAGTACATCTGGCGCAATCTGCCGAGAAGGGCAGCGCTGATGTCAGCCCCAGATAAACACTAAAGCCCCCTGACATGTCGGGATTCAGTGCAAGTGTTGAGGGATTAAGCTCGTCTATCAGTGACAAATCATTTTCTCCTCCTTTGGGCTCAGACCAGCTGATGGCCATTAAAAGAGACTCGGAACTGGCTTTATGGAGCGCCCCTGGCAAAGGGGAGGGGGAGAAACTGGCCATGCAGTGACTATACAGGGAATCACAGGAGCATTGTCACCAATATCTGATGCAAGAACTTGGACTTCAGAACCTGCCCGGGGGCCAGAGTGTGGCAGTAAATTGCTGCCACAGTTGGGGGCAGCACAGAGCTGCATGAGTCCAGGCACAGCACCTCCTACAGTTCCCTGGCATCCATTGCATGAGCCCGCAGGAGGCAAAGGGACCTCAGAGCCCAGGGGCTGCATTTGTGGCATGGAGATGCAGAAGGCAGGGGAACGTCGCCATTTGGGAGGGGACATGCTGGGTCAGGCCAAAGGGATCGACTATTTCTGGGCCTTGGGACCTTGCACGTTCACCTGGCAGTGGCTGCCCAGCAAAGAGGGGTGATGGGAGCTAGGCTCAAGGTTCTAGGGGGGAACATCTAGGGCAGCACGTTCCTCTGTTATGGCACCTCTCCCATCAGCGTTAAAGACCAGCTGAACCCAGAGTGCTTTGTCTGCACATGTGCACCCCAGACTTCTGGGATTTGTAGAGATGGGAGCAGGATCCAAAACGCCCTCACCTTTGAAAGACGGCTCCCCAGCCAGCTAGGTCTAGGAAACCCAAATGCAGCCCTGAGTCTGCCTGGCTCTCTCTGATGGGTCAAATTAGCCAAACCCCAGTGACCACTGAAGCGCGTCTGGCTGAAGGAGGGCCCTACCCTGTATCCTCCATTTCCAGTTAGGAACCTGGCTCTCCCTGGCTCTGACACTGGCATCCCCAGATCTTCTGACGCAGAGATCAGAGGACCCGGCGGAGAGGCGGCTGAGCTGAATGTCCCGGGAGGGGCGAGGGGCTGGCACTGAGGAAGATGAGTCACACGCCAGCATTCCAGTACCTTTTGGAAGTGATTTATTGCACTTGACAATTTGCTAGTCTCACTATCAGTCCCGTGATTTGTTCTAGCCGTAAAGCCCAATTGCAATCAGAGGTTCCTTTCATCCCGTTGTCCTGAACAACGTGAGTTTGCTCACGTGTTCTGGCTCTAGCTGCAAATATCTAACCTCAGATAAAAAAATGAAAGCAAGAAACCACGCTATTATAAAGGCAAATGCACTGAGCTAGATCTTCCATTGCTGAAATGAAATTTTACAGCTTGAACCAATGTACACATTTTCCATCACTCTCTCTGTGGTGCTATTTGGATCCTAATGACTTCGGAAAATATGATCGCTCTTTATCCAGGGGCTGAGGGAGGTTCTTTCTATAGGGACTAGAAGGGGCAGGTTCACAGAAGAAAATCTCTTTCTTCTTCCTAGCAAAGCAAGGCACTTCTGGATGGAGACGGCAATAAGTGATTAGCTCAAGCACGGTACAAGGCATTAAAAAGAGCGAGTTAGCTGGTAGAATTGGCTAGAATATGAACAGAGCTGAAAGAATAGATCAAAATGTGTGTTTAAAATGATGAGGGCTAGTGAAATTTGACTCAGGAACAGGCTGAGAATGGGGAGAGTTGAGGCCAGATCCTCAGCTGGTATCAATAGGCCTTGCCCCATCGGCCTCAGTGAGTGATGCTGATTTACACCAGCTGAGGATCTTTCCATCGAACTCTGGCTCCGCCATGCACGCCCCTTCTCTGTGTGCCCCAGCCTGCCTGGCTGACGCGGCCCCTCCTGCTAGCCCTGGAACAGCTGCCCTTAGAGCTCTCACCTCAAGGTGAGTCAGACAGCAGGAGCTGCCAAGTCATTGTGCAGTGGGGGGCTGCATGGCTGTGGCAGTTACCGGTGGGGACCAGAAGCTGAAAAGATCCGTGGCTGTTTGGTGGCCAATCAGAGATGACTCCAGGGTCTCAGCCTAGGTCCCAGTGGGCAGAAGTCCAGATCCCCCATCCCGCACCAGGAACGGGCACTAATTCTCATCTTTCTAGGCCGGCTCTGCAGAGAGTCAAGGACTTAAACTTTGCACTGCTGGAGGGGCTCCCTCAGGGTCAGGGGTGAAGCTCCCTGGCAAGACACCATGGGAGAAGATTGCTCAGCACCCAAGTGTGCAGTCCCAGTTCTGGAGGGAGAGGTCCTCAGAGCAGCCAGCCTCCTCCCCCTTTAGTAACTCATTGCACTGTAGATGCAGGCCACGCAAAGGGGAAGGGACGTCCCAGCCTGGCTGGGTTACCATCTGCCCCTACACCACGCACAGCCTTTGAGCCCAGCTGGGCAGGGGCATTAGTGAGAAGGTGCTGGGTACCCGGGAGCTTACACAGAAAAGTTGGACCGAGGCCCCCGCCGCTCAGCTTGTCCAGCCTGCCTCTGGCTCCGGGGGGGTTACAGTGGCTTTCAGACACCTTGGCAGCCCTCACACTCCAGCACCTGGCAGGGCCCGCGTTGGCAGGAAGCAGAATCTGCAGACAGCTCTAACCTACACTGCGATGCCCTGGCTCCCTATAGCCCGGGGGAAACAGAGAGTAGATACACCTGCTTCCCCCCTACTCCCTTCACTGACCCACCCGCTTTACTGGAGGCTGCAGCAGCTCGATGTTCACAGAGGAAGGGTCAGTTTCTGCCCATTCGGAGGCCCCTTATGCCACAAGGGTGGTGAATAGGGGCCTGAATTTGCCCTTGAGTGTTTTCCTGCTGCATTCTGTAGAGCCCTGTCTGAGACCACACTGAGATGCCCCTGGCAGGTCCCTTCCCCACAGCTGTCAAGCTCCTTCACCCGGCCCATCCTTCCTCACACCCAGGGTGGGAGTGCAACTATAATGTCATTGTAATGCTTGTCGCGCTCTCAGGCCAGCACATTGTTGCCAGCCCAGAGAACAAAGGGGGCCATTGTTTCCTTTCTTTCCAGGCTCATCAGGCTCCCAAGAGCCACAAGTCACTTTGGTTTGTGCAATTTAACCTGACTGTCTGCGCGATGTGACAGCCGGCTCCCCTGGGGCTACCTTGGGTGGCTGGGACTGGGATCCAGGTTGAGCTGAATGGCAGGCTATGCCCCCGCTGGGCACCACGGGGAGAGAAGGAGCCCATCACCAGTGCATGTCTCTGCTTAGACAGACCCACACCACTCAAAGCAAATGACACATCTGACATCCCCATGTCTAGCTGCGTGATCTTAAATGAAGCTCTCTCCTTTCATCTCCACAGCGGCTCACCATGTGAGCTCCAGTTAGAAGAGGCACTAGAATAGGATGCCATATCCCGACAGGCCGCTGTGCCCCAGGGAGTGGCATTGGTGAGTCAATAGGAGGCACTGGTCCTGCCAAAGCAGTGCCCCAGGATGGCATTAGGTGGCACTTTTTTTCAGACCATCCATTGACATTTATTACTGACATCCAGACTTTTGTCCCATTGTCCTGGCCCTCTTGCAGTTTGTATAATTTCATTCTCCTGCCCTAAATTGTCCCTGCAATTTTTTCCCTTTGTGTCCTAAACTTTTGTGGACTGTCATAGTATGCTGTTAAATTGCTGCCTCACTCTGCCCCAGAAGTGGCTGCATTCCAGTGCCGGGAGAAGGAATTCCTGTATATAATTTGTAGGGAGCCTTCAGGCTGACAGACAGCCTATAAATGTAAGATATTATTTTGCTGTGTGTACATACCAGTCGCCAGACACATTCGGAAAACCGCAGGGAGCCAAGGTCACTATTTTTGTACATTGTCTTTAATGTCAAATAAAAGTATGAACTGACTTGAGCCCTGCGGTGGGATGCATTGGACAGGCAGTTAATTGAGAACTAGAAACAGGACCGACACTCACCTGACATAAATCCAGTGTAGCTCCTTTTATGTCAATGGAGCTTTGCCAGTTTCCACCATGCAGGGACCGAGCTTGCTTTAATTAACTAGGTGTGAGCTTAAGGAGAAGACAGCACTGGCAGATCAGCAAGCAGGGGGCAGGAGCAGGTCTGGCTAATACTTGAACAGGAGCTCTCCAAGGAGAACCCAGATGCTGCAGTATATAGTGTTGCTGGCTCACTGGCTGCCTGCCTTCCCTCTGAGTCAGGGTCGAATTAATGCCCCAGCATGAGCTGTCTGAGTTGTCGCCTTTCAGTCCTAGTCATGAATGACCCCTTGGCACTTGTCATCAGTCAGGTGACTAGCTAGCTCCATGGTCCTGGCTGGCTGCCACCTTGTGCCGAACTAAACACCCCTGCAGTTAATGGGGAAGTCAGGCTTCCCGTCAGAGAAACAGTGTCGTGTAGTGTGGCCAAAGCAGAGGAGCTGCTGCATTTCCTCTCCAAGCGGTGGGTTTCCGGCATATAGCACCCCAGAAGAGCTTTGCCATCCTTCGGCTAGAGAGCGCTTATGGGAATGAATGCCAATAAGTAGGGCCCTACCAAATTCATGGCCATAAAAAATGTGTCAGATCGTGAAATGGGTCAGACCATGAAATCTGGTCTTTTGTGTGCTTTTACCCTGTACTATACAGATTTCACGGGGGAGACCAGCGTTTCTCAAACTGGGGGTCCTGACCCAACCGGGAGTTGCAGGGGAGTCACAAGGTTATTTTAGGGGGGGTCACAGTATAGCCACCCTTACTTCTGTGCTACTTTCAGAGCTGGGCAGCCAGGGAGCGGTGGCTGGTGGCCGCGCACCCAGCTCTGAAGGCAGTGCCCGGCCAGCAGCAGCGCAGAAGGAAGGGTAGCAGCACCACAACCCCCGCCAACAATAACCTTGCGACCCCCCCACAACTCCCTTTTGGGTCAGGACCCAGTAACAGGGTTCTGGCCGGGAGGTTCTGAGCCAGGCCCCTGTTAGCCCAGCCCCAATGAAGGGGCATTAATCGGTGCTGGCTGGGTATGGCTCGCCTAAGGGCTTCAGCAGAAACACCCACTGGCCTTACCGGTCAGGGGGCTACATAAAGCTGTCAGAAAGGCCGCTAAGTGGGGAACTGGAAAGGGAGGAGCCTGTGGCAGTAGTTCCCTGCTGGCTGAAGAAGCTAGCTGTCCCCCAGGGAGCTGCGTGGAATGGACTGTGTATAAACGGTGGTGGGAAGTGACACGGTGAATAAAAGGGCACTGGGACTGGCATGCTAAGCGTCGCCGACTGATTTGTGGCACGAGCCGTGAAGGGCTCTGTTATAGACCCCTACAAACAACACCGCAACATTTCAGATTTAAATGGCTGAAATAAGGAAATGTATTATTTTAAAAATCCAGTGACTGTGAAATTGACCAAAATGGACCATGAATTTGGTAGGGCCCAACTACGACTAATAAAAATGAAGGCAAAGAACTTTCCAGTGTATGGTTTCAATCCTGCCATCGGACTTCTCATGTACCCAAGATTATACACGTGTATGTGTCTGCAGGATCGGGCCTGATGGATACAGGAGTTGCTTCATGCAGCACTGAAATGCAGCTGTCTCTGGGGTGGAGCAGCTTTTAACAGCATGCAGTTCCACTACATTTAAAAAAGTCGTTTTCTAGTTAATTGGGACATGAATAAAACAGGATTATCAATGTTCTCAAAGCTAAGACTAACCCTCCGGGTCTGGTTTGTTCCATATTCAGAGACTTACAATCCAATGCAGATGTAATTAAAAATGGAGTCACTCTGGATTTACACCAGAATAACTCAGAGCAGAATGTGGCCCTAATTCCTTAAATGCTAGTGGAGTTACTCTGAATCTACACTGTTTTAGTGAGATCAGAATCTGGCCCCTGCAGCAGGGATTTAAAATAAAACAAAATTGTGTAAGATCTAATAATTTTCTAATCTGTTTTTTCCTGCTTCCCTAGAGCAGGGCTTATGGGAAGATACAGGTTGAACCCTTTGCAGGCTGGGGTGGTGCAGGGCCAAGTGGCAATGATCATTTTGCCTCAAAAGGAAAAGTCTTGCTTGGGGAGTGAGTGATGGAAGGAAATGATTCCCCTCCCTGAAGTTGGCCAGATCTAGGCAGGTGGGTCTCAGGGCTAGCTCTGATCGTGCATGGGTGAGTGCTGGGAACCACAGCCCTGGAAATGGAGTGGCTGTGGCCATACCGATAAACCCAGGGCCAATCCTAGCACATACTTGCTCAGCAGCCTCCAGCACCTGCTGGCTTGCGTGGACCCCGCCGCGGCCACCTTGAACAATCACCTCAGGTACCAAACCCCATTGATTTCTCTGAGGGCTAAACACCCCCAAATTTCCCGAGCTCCCCTGTAGTGACAAGCTTCCCCTCCCCAAACTGCGCGACAGACTGATGGGCTGATTGTCAGATGCGCTGAGCACCGTCAGCTCCCCTTGGCTTCTGTGGGAGTTATCGGCACCTGCTGTCCTATATCATGGCTCTATATCATGCTGCTGGATCGAAAGCTCACAGGAGTCAGTGTGTATGGTAACACCCATTGTTTCATGTTCTCTGTGTATATAAATCTCCCCACTGTATTTTCCACTGAATGCATCCGATGAAGTGAGCTGTAGCTCACGAAAGCTTCTGCTCAAATAAATTGGTTCGTCTCTAAGGTGCCACAAGTACTCCTTTTCTTTTTGCGAATACAGACTAACACGGCTGCTGCTCTGAAAAATGGAAAGACTGACACTGACTTCACTGGGTATTGGATAAGGCCCCTGAGTCTAACTCGGGACTCAGCCCTTCAGCCTTTATCCAGGCCAGCTATTACATTGGTTTTACCATGTGCTCAGATCAAACATCCCTGCCCACGTCAGCCAGGGAAGCCAGCTAGTAGCAACCACGTTTGGCCAGGATTCCCCCCAGCAGGGTTCAGATGCCACCCCAATGGGCAGGGCCTTACAAATCCCAGATGGTCGGAGCAAGAGCAGCTGTTTTGGAGCCTTCCCATTCACCAGGTTCTGGGATAACGATTATTCCTGCCTGTGTGAATCAATCAGGGCGTGAGACTGACTCATTCATATCGTGTTACCGGACGAGTGACAGAGCATCACACAGCCTGGATGCAAAACTCCCCCACCCTGCAGTTCGGTACCAAGCTTGCCCTTTCATAGCAGTGCAATGGGGTGCCTAGGGTGGTCACATTTGCGCCACTAAGCCCAGAAGTTAAAACCGGCTGCTTGACTCCACACGTCTCCATGCTGACCCTAATTTGCTGGGGCCCTCCCACCATTCCATGTCACTGGGGTATTTGGATCCAAATTTCTTTCCACCCTGCACAGCTTGTAGCTGTTGTTACTTTCCTAAGATTCCCCGGAGGGGAGACACAAAATCAGTTTGGGAGAAACTTTGCTCACAACTTTCAGAAATCCCCCCCAGCTTCAAAAGTTTCCTCTTCCGCTATTTTTTGTTCTCTCTCATTCCAGTTACTCCTCTTATAAAACAGAAGGACAATCGACTGGTCTTCAGCAATCAAGGGTGATTTTCCACTTCTTCTCCATTAGTAACTTTTGGGCTCAGGTCTGCAGTCACTGATGCCATGCATTTTTCACCCTCTGAGCCAGAGGAATTTTATTTTCATGAGCACTCCCATCTCCTTGCATCCCGGGCTTTACATTTGGATTGCATTGAAAAATGTGTCATCCCGTTGCAAAAGGACAAACCACAGGCGAGGCATGGAGCGGTTCTCACTATTATTATTTGTGTGTTTTTCAATAGCACCGAGGGGCTGCCAATGAGATCAGGGCACTATTGTGCCCGGTTCTGCACATAGATGTAATAAGAGAAAGTCCCTCCCCCAAAGAGATTATAGTCTAACCAGACAAGATGCATACAAAGGAAGGGTTGTTAACTCCATTTTACGAGTGGGGAACTGAGGCACGGAGAGATGATGTGACTTGTCCAAGGCCACAAAGGAAATCTGTGGAAGAGCCAGAAATTCAACCCAGATCTCCCGAGTCCCATCCCAGTGTTGTGGACCAAAATTCTCCTTCCTTCCAGTAGGACAAAATGAGGCTGCATATGTTAGGTTCTGCTGTCCCTGCTGTGGCTCAAACGTGAGATCTTTAGTACATGTCCCTTGCCACAGGAGTTAAAGGAGAAACTCTTTTATGCCCACTCCAGCAAAGTATTTAAACTCCTGCTTAACTTTAAACAGCCCCCCCCCCCCCACCTGCGTTGCTGGATGGAGGCTCAGAGGTGGGTATGTGGCAGCTGTCACCAGGACCAGCCACAGTGGGAAGCACAACCTGGCGCAGTGCCCACCTGGCTGCCACCCTGCACCCCAGAGGCGGCTGCTTTCCCACTGCACGTCGGCATGCCAGATCCGGTGACGGTAACTGGCCTACAACTGGGAAGTTTGCCCCGGAGCGCGGGGCCTTGGGATCCCGGCCAGTTTAGGGGCAAGGCGGGCAGCGCAGAGTAGCACTAAGACCTGGTGGAATCCTTGTCCTGCTCGCCGAGATCTCCCCCCTGGGGGCACCCAGTCCCCCTTCTCCCTCGGGTCCCGCTCAGGGGAGAGTTTTCCTGCCGCTGGGCTGGAGCCCCCGTCTGGGGAATCAGCCCAGCGACAGCCGCACCAAGTCCCCGCTCCGGAGGCAAAGCTCAGCGCAGCAGCTGGGGTGTTGCTGGGGAGGCTCCTCCAGCCACTCCCGTCGGGGCGGGGGAGGATTTAATGACTTGGGAAGGGAGGGGACTTGTCTTCGCCGGCCGGAGTCCGCAAAGAGCGCCGCAAAAACTCGCCGGCCGCGGGGCTCTGATCTCCGGGCGCGGCGCCGGGGCCAGGCTCTGGGCGGGGGCCGCGGGACCCGGCCCCGGACTATGCGTGGCCGCCCCGCCGCCTTCGGAGCGCCGCGCTCCGGGGTTTCGGGTACTTTTGGCCATGCCTGCCCGGGCGGCGCTTCAGCTGGCTCTGTGGCTGCACGTTGCGCTGGCGGAGAGCCTGCCGAGGAAAGGTGAGTGCTTGCAAAGCCCGGGGTCGGTCCTTGCCGCTCAGCCTGCAAATGCTGCCCGGGATTTGCGTTGTTAAAGGGGGCGGGGGGGGGGGGGGTAAACTCCCTGAAACTGCCCCAGCAGGGAGAAAACTTGCCTGGTTTGTTCTTTATTCCAGCGAATAACATGCACTTGCCCCGGGCCCTTGCAGACCTTCGCCCGGCCCTAAGCAAAGGGGTGCCTGATTCTTTATTGCAGAAATCTTAATTAATAATAATAATAATTAATAATAACTTCCGGCGCTACAGCTGCGCCTGCTAATTATTGAGGCTTAACAACTATATTTCCGATGAAGTGGGCTGTAGCTCACGCTCAGATAAATTGGTTAGTCTCTAAGGTGCCAGAAGTCCTCCTTTTCATATTTCCTCCTCTCGCCCTTCTCCAGTAGTTTCCCTCTGCCCCTGTGACAGACCCATTGCAAGCACCGCAGCAAACAAAGTGGGAAACCAGGGGGTGAGTGGGGTCTGGAGAGGAAGGTGTCACTTGAGACAGTGGTGGACAAACAAAGTTTGCGGACAAGGGTTTAAGTCAGCAGGGTCTGGTTAATTCTTCGTTTGTTCACAGGTAGAAAAAATCCTAGGGTTTGAATGGTACAGTAACAGCAGCTGCAGGTGGATTTCAGTGGGATAATAGATAGGAAGGCCTGGGGCAGATAAGGCTGTGTGAGAGGAGATGCGAACTTTCCAGCAAGGCCAGATAACAGATTCTCAGCCTCTCCTGCTGGGGAAGCAGCTGAGGGATCGAAGGAGAGCTGGGTGGGCAACCAGGTTCCCGTCCTGGGGAAAAGTTTGATGGTTCCAAAAATGTTCCTGTCCCAAATCAGAACAAAAGATCAAACCTGTGAACATCTTCGCGAACCGACAATCTGGAAAATAAACAGTTTGGCTCCGTCCAAACATTTCGTGTTGATCGTTGTGAAATGTTTTCTCGTGACGACTCTTTGTTTCATTTATATATGTTTATAGCTTATTGCACGAAACAAAAAGGCATTTTGAACCCACACGATTAAGATTTTTTTTTAAATGAAAAATGTGAGAGTTGAAACTTCTTTCAAAATGCTTTCGAAAACGAGAGATTTGTCGGGACTGACCCTTGCCCTCAAACGTGTTCCAATGTTGAGGAATTGGCAGCTTGTGACCAAAAAAAAAAGTGACGTCTAACAATTCTTGACCAGTTCTAGTTAGAAGCTTTACGGGGCAGATCCTGCCACCTTTACTCAAGTTGAGCAATGCCTTGCTGTTGACTTCAGTGGGACTCCTTGCAGAGTAAAGCAGGGCTCAGTGTAAAGGAGCTGGAATCTGGCCCAAGTAACATAATTTACCAAGCTAGATTCCTGTGCCCGGGCAGGCATTATTGCACCTGGTGCTGTGCCAGGATTTTCTGATGCCTACACAAGCAGAAATGATTATTCTTATTTATTTAACCAGCCCTGGCAATGCACATGACACTTCTCTAGCCTGGCCTAAGAGAGAGACCTTGCTTTGAAGAGGAAATTAAAAAAGAGCAAGTCTCGCTTTCTAAAACAGATGTGGCTGACACGAGAAGCAAAGTTTTACAAGCTGCAATCTCCGTTTCTTTGCTTTAGTTTTACAACCCTCCAGTGAAATGCAAATACTGGTCAGCTAGTCTGAGATTATTTTCCAGGATCAGACTGCTTTGCTCGTCCGTGTTTCTATGACTCCTAGCCGGGGCTCAACAGAGCTGCCTCTAAAGTTTTGCATAAAGTGCTCTGGAGAAAACCATCTGGTTGTGTGTTGGATGAGCCATCATGCGCGGCTGAGTTTGATTTAATCATATGGTGTGTGGTGGGCTGGATTGGCAGGTGTGAGGGACTAAGCAGAAGACGGAAAGTCAGTCCACACGTCCCTGGATCTTGCTGGTGCTCACACTTAACACTTGTGTGGCTTCGCTGTTAATTGCAGCAAACAATGCAGGGACATTATTGGGTGGCCAGTGGCATTTGTGAGCTCTCAGGAATGACCGTGTCAGTACATTAATTCAATAGCTTCGTTATCGGAGAGCTGCAGCTAAGACAGTGGGGTGCATGACCTGCAGCAGTAGCCTCAGACTTAGGGCCAGATTCTTATCTCAGTTCCCCTCCCTCCCCCTCAGTGCCAATCTTGAGTTCTACCCCTCGTTACTTTGGGTTTACATGGGTGTGATTGAGATCAGCATTAGCTGGTAATTCTAGATTTACGCCAGCGGAAATCAAAATCCAGCCTATAGAAAGGAGAACATTTAGAACCCAATTCATCACTGCCCTATACCCTGTGCCACCCTTTACTCCCAAGCAAAACCCTTGTGCAGCAGTGGTTGCCTTTTGCAGCTGCATTGTGTGATTCACACCAGCACAATGAATGGGAGACAGCAGCACTGAGCCGGGCCTTTGGGATTTACAGGTTGCTGTCTATCTCCAGGCAGTTATGCTGCTCTGAAAATACAGCTCTGCTGGTGAGTGTGAAGGGAGGAAACAGCGGCTGAAGGCAGTCTGAACCTGGGGTTTGTTTAGCAGCTATCTTAACACAAACTCCTGGAGGAGAGTAGCACTTAGCTGGGGTGAAAGCTATGAAGTTGAGAGCTGATGCTGTCACCAGCCCTGCTCGCTTCGCCCTCTGTGTCGTGGTGGGAGCATGTAAGATTATTGCCTAGACACAGTGAAGTGGGGCTTCTTCATTGGAAAGAGACCTGGCCATCTTACGCAGCTAGCTCTGGAGGCACGCGAGGGCGGTACTGGCGACGTGAGGGGTCTAGTGGATGACATTCAAGCCCCAAAGCCTGAGTGCTGGGCACTACGCAGGGGATGAGAAGGGGAATGGAGGTCACCACCCCAACCTATGCAGCAGCTAGGCCAGGAGGCCACTGTCCTTCCATGCACACTTTGGACAGGGTCCCACTTGCTCATTCAGCCTCAGCAAGGAGCTGCACAGTGCAGAGAAACCCCAGGCCGGCAGGGTGCACCTGGGTCACATTTTCAAGCTCTTCTCCACTACCACGAAGGCTAGAAACTTTTTATTTATTTATTTATTATTGGAAGCTGAGATCCTCCCCTAATTACAGGACTCCAGGAGCTGGGGCTTTATGCAAAGCACCAAGTATCCCAAGACAACCGTGAGATGTGGCAACACTGCTGTAGCCTTAAAAGTAGCTTGGTTGACGAGCTGTTTTTCAATCTGTGGCCAATGTTTGGTGCACGCTGACTGCCCTAACAGCTTTGGTCTTCTGACTGTGAGCATCCCTCATTTGGAGAGATCTGTGCTTTATCCCCTACACCCTCCATCTCCCAAGCAGTGTGGTTTCTTTCACTTGTAGTACAGCCTCTCCTCTCTCTAATCTGCCTGGCACGCCAGAGTAACGCCCCCAGGGCTGGGTCGATGGTAAAGATCCCCTCTTGGGAGATTTGATGCCTTTGCCCAGGGCAAGTCCTTCTCCTCCCATCTGTTTGGACTGGGGCAGCATTGAGAACAGAGCCTGCTTTCTTCAGCAGCCAAACTCCAGCCCTGTTTCTGAAGGTGCTGGGTTTTTTCCCTTATGGCCAAACAGTGGGGGTGGAAAGAGTGGCCGGGCTGGAGGTTTTAAGGCACAATGAAGAGACTGGTGACTGATGTCTCTTGGCTTCTGAGTTCGCGCCGTTCTTCCTACCAGTTCTGAGTCTCATCTAAATCAAGCAGCGCAGCGTGGATGGGGTGACACTGCTGAAAGGGAGGGGAGTCTTGGCCAGCATCATCCTTTGATATCTCAATTCAGACAGGAGGAAAGCTTTGGCCTGCTACTTTCTCCCAGCTAAAGCCAAGCGACTTGATGGTCCCGGGACAGCTTTGTGATCTCCACACTGATCACTTCCAGTCACGTAGCCAGCACCTCGCTTGGCTGGCATACACATTGCAATACAAAAAGGTTATCGAGTGGGAGAGTGGGGCTGCGTGGCACAGCGATCTAGTGGCTCTGCCTTTTGTTTCTAAAGACCTGGGTTCCAGGACGCCCTGGGGTCACCAGTGCCATGAGTTTCCCACAGTTAGTCCCCAGACTAGGAGGAGATTTTGTGTCTAAGAATAAGGAGCACGAGGTGCATCGGCAGAGTGGCAGTGGAATAGGGTCTCCGGGGCCAAGGCTGGACCTAGGTCCATGAAGCACGTTATAAGGAAGTCTCTTTACCAGTTGCCAAGAGAACAGAGATGGGTTTAATAAAACAACCCAAACCCAACCCCCTAGCTAGGTCTGTGTATTTTTGTCACGGGGCTGGCATGGGTCAATGATGCTGGGGCAGGTTCCTTGTCATAAAGATCCCACTGGAGGTGAGAAATCTCAGTTTTCCCACCAAACTTCGAGGATTAATGACACGTCAGTGTTGTTTGGAGTAGGGTCTGATTGCACAGCACCACGGGATTAACTAGCAGTTTGAACCCCAAGGGGTCCCCTTCCATCTCTGATGAAACGTGAAGGATGAAGGGAAGGAAAGAACTGGAACGATTACAAGGAAATTAAAAAAAGAAAATGCAAAGGAAAGGGCCTGATGAAGCATTCTTCAGCCTGATAGTGTGTTGTGCTCCTGTCCCATGTCCTGTCCCCTGTCCCAGCACTAGTCTAGTGACAATTGTGAACAGAGAGGGACCCGGGGGCGGGAGGGGAATTTATTTACATTTTATTGGGGTTAAGTGTCAGGGGAAACTGACCCTGATATAGCATTTGTTGTGGGGGGGTTTTTATAAAGGAGCAAACCTGCATATATCAGCCCTAGGGGGGAGGGAACCAGCCATTCTGTGGTATCCATAAATTGCTGAAAAATATACGCCTGCCTCCTTGCACAGGTTCTCCAAACAATAAAATCTAACCACCTTCCAGGAAGTTCTGTCTTGAAGATGTGGTACTTCCTGGAGTGCCAGCCAATCAACACACCCATTTCCAGTGAGGCATGATAGCTCCATCTAGCCTTTCAGTGGGTGGTGGCATCATCTGAGGTTTGGCAGGATGCTGGTTCACATCCCTCCTTTGATTGTTTCTTCTTGGGAGTGGCTGCACTGTGGTTTTTTGGTCAGTGCCGTTCTTGACTGCTGAGTGACTCAGTAACGCTGGCAGGGCTGGGTTTTTACTGGAGCCTTTTCTGTCCTGGAGCATTCCTTGCTCTGCCCAGGGAGTTCAAGTGCACATGATCTTGTTTACCACTGACAAGTAGACTCCTTGGGCCACCTCCAGTACCAGGCCATCCAGACCCTGCCAGCGCCAGGAGCCCTTGCAGCTGCTTGTTGCAACATTCAGAAAATTAAGGGATACCCCTCTGCCGGATGGGGGTAGGAGAAGAGACAGGGAAACATGATTTCATGCCAGGAGATGGCAATTGTGCTTCCATGCGCTCTCGCCCTGGCCTGCCAGCCAAGCAGCGGGCCCTGCCATCTGACTTGGGCATACAGCAGTGTGTGCGACCCAGAAGGGGGAAGCACAGAGCAGTGCCAGCAAGAGCTGAGTGACTTGCAAACACGGCAGCCGGCCAATGTGGAACCCTCTGACTGAAAGGACTGAAGTTAGTGGCCGGGGTGTAATATATCGCCCTGTACGTCACCGGTTTGAATCTGGCTTGGGCTAATATTGTCTGAAAGTCTCCTCTCGGGTGGGTCGAGGTGTCTCTTTCTCCAGAACCTCCACTGGCTGCAGCCTCGCTGGCAGACTCAGCGGAGAGGCCAAGGACTCAGGGGGCCGTGGAGCGTAGATTTCCCCCCGAGCTGAGGCCAGGATTGACGCTCATGTTGCCGCTACCCAGGCTGTGCCAGTATTGTGAATAAATAGCAGATCCCTCTGTGCAGTTTGTTGGTCCTGTATTACTCTAGGCACTCATGCGGCTGTCCGGCTGTGTGGCCCAGTGAGCTGAAGGCTCGACACTTAGACTTGAGAGACCTGGGTTTTTTCTCTTGACTTGATGAGTGACCTCAGGAAAGTCCCTACCTCAGTTTGCCCATCTGTAAAAGGGAGACAATAATACTTACTCCATCTGTAGAGTGCTTTGAGATCTCTGGCTGGGAAGTGCAGTATCAGAGCTAGATTTTACAATGAATTATTGCCCTGCTGCAGGTCTGCCCCCAACTCTTGACACTAAACATGGGTTCAAATGTCACTGAAACGGACTCTGTGTTGCGGTTTGTTCTGCGAAGGGGTCTGTAATGCTGCAGTGCCAATGGGTGTGTTTCTGCACCGGGCTGGGTCAGGCCGAGGCGGCTATGATGAATATAAGCTCCGTCAGTGCCTCCTCTGTGCATCTCCCATGTAGCCGCCACCCTCTGACTTCCTTGCTCTCCTTTGTCGGGTGGGATTGTAATGAGGGGGATTCGCGTGACTTCTGCTGCCGGGTCATGGTGTGCTGGAATGGCTACGTCATCCTGTCAGCCGGCACATCATACCTGAGACAGGGTCATGGGCTAGTCGGCCTCTGACCTCGGGAACCGGGTGCTGCTTCCAGGGAAGACATGCACACAGTGGGCGGAGGGGGGGGTCATTGTGGGGCTCTGGTGACTCCAGGGCATGTTGCCTTTGGGATTTTCAGCTACAGGTGTCTAGATGGCAGAGCTAACAAACACAATCCCACACACATTTCCCGCCATCCTGCACACGCACCCAGAGCAACGCAGTGCTCCGGCCCCCGAGCTCACGCACACACGGGCTGATGTTCCCGAAACGCTCGCCCCGACATGCACAGGTCCCCTGCCAAATACCAGCCCCAATGCACACACCCGGCACACGGGCCCCCTGCCAAATACCAGCCCCAACGCACACAAATGACACGCCCGGCTGCCCCTGACACCCTTGACACACTCTGCACCCCTGCTACACACACCCTGAAACACACACACTCTGAGACACCTCCTGCCACCCCTGGATGGGCCCAGATCTAACCTACGCTGAGGATCAACAGCAGGAGAACCCTATATCCAGACAGGGGTCCTGGCCCTGAGCCAGCTGGCCTCGGAGCACAGGCGTATGCAGGGGTGAGTTTGGATCCCTGAGAAGCTAAACCAGCATCTGTGGGCTAGACACTAAACTCTCCAAAGAGCTTTAGAAACATCCTAGACGTTCAAGATGGGAAAGGCCAATAAGGGCATGTGATGCACTTACATTTGTGACAACGTACCAGCACTTCTACCTCGCGTGCAGTGTGGCCTCTTGGAGGCTGATGGGGTGGAATATAGACCCTCCTGTTTCCAAAGCACCCTCTGCCTCTGGGCTAAAGGAGAATCCCCATTAGCTGTCAGCAGCCTAGGGGTCTATGACACGCAGCTGAGTCGTTCTGGTTCCAGGCAGGGAGGATGGGGACATGGATACACCCAACTCTTCCTCCCTCACCCCGACCCCACCAGCGCTCGCACACACACACACACACACACACACACACACACACACGACAACTCATCCCAACATTGTCTAGTCCAGCTTTCAATTTCCCAAGCCATGTGGCTTCCAGCCCTGCCCTAGACCAAGAGGTTACACTCTCAGGGAGTTTTAAATTGTCCTTCCTCCCATCCTGTTCCTCCGATCTGCATCCCCTGGTCTCCCGTGAGCCATTTCCCAGCCTGCTGGGTGATCGCATCTCTCAGATATCTGCGTGTGTCCCCCTGGCAGTCCTCTGCCATTGCTTATCCTTTCTTCCCTTTCACCTAGTCCCTTCGTTGCTTGGTTCCCCCGATGCCCGCCCCGGCCCACTCGCTCTCTCCAGTGGGATCAGGGTGAGAGGGGAGGTGTATGTGCCTCCTTTGAGCAGTTCTTTCTTGGGAAAGTTCGCATCCAACTGTCTCCTGCCTTGTGGTTTTGGCTCCCCTGTGCAGGCAGTTTGAGGGCAGGGCGCTCACCCCTTCAGGCTGCACCAGGAGCTTCCACGCTCCTTGGCTCAGTTGGCATTTGAGCTCCACGTTCAGGGAAAACTGCTGCTAGCCCTCTCGCCTGGGGCACCTAGTGGGAATGGATTCCCCTCTGTCCAGCTTTCCTTTCCCTTTCTCCTCTGGCGTGGCCTCTTCTCAGGGCTGTCAAAGGAGGGGAAAAGACCCTGGGGGAAGTTGCTGGCCTGAGCCAGTTCCCTTCCCCCACCCCCACCTCAAAGTTCTGGGCTCCCACTATGACTGGCCATGCCCTGCACCCTTCCTGCTTTTCTGTTCCTGGCCCCCTGCCCCTCACTCCTGTCCCCCAGCACCCACTCCCGTTCCAGTCCCGGACCCACACACACTGCTCTGCCAATGCCTCTCAACCCTGCCCTGCAGCATGCCCTAGGTTCCCCACGCAGATCTGACAATGCCCCCTGCCCTGCCCTGCTCTTCCAGGGCTGTTCTTCCAATGCGGCTCATCCTTGCTGTGCAGAACCCCCCGCAATCCCAGTCATTGGTCTCCTTCAGAGGCAGGCTGCCAGTCTTGTTGAACAATACCCTATTCAGCATTGCCAGCTGTTGTGATTTCATCACAAACCTTGTGGTATTTGGTGGGGTTTTTTCAAAGCTCCAGTTCCTGGAGTCCTGTGATTACAAGAGAATCTCAGCTTTCATTTGTGGAAAAAGGGCAGGTGGGGGCTGGAAAATGTGCCCCCCCCGGCTCAAAACCCAGAAAGACAATAAAAAGAACTGAAACCTTCTTACTTTTAAAACATTTCCTGCTCACTAATGGAGGCCTTGCTATGGCTGTCTGAGCTCTTGGGGCTGACAGTCCTGTTAGGGAATGGACTATGGTTACTAGCCTCATTGCTCTTCTGACCTGCAGTCACCTGAGGGCCCAGGTGTTCAGAGAAGCAAGACTAGCGCCCCCTAATGTGGGGCAGCTCCACACCGCCCCGCTGAAGCATTTTCAGTCCATCTTCCACCGCTGGGCATTTTCAGTCCCCTAAGGATTCGTGCCGCATTTTTTGTAATAAGGGCCTGAAGAATTTATTAAGTTCTGAGCCCAGCCCCGCGGCCGCGAACAGATGAGCCAGACAGAAATGCTGCTCTCACAGCAGATTCTCCATCATGCTCTCTGTCCCCCTCCACTTCCCCCGAGTGCTCCGATTAACTAAGCTGCGAATACCAATAACGCTACCGTTCTTCTTGGAGGATCCCACAGAGCTATGTGGGCTGTTTGTACAGGGCTCACCCACAGGCACTGAAGTGTAGACACCTTTGGGGTGGGGAATGCGGTGGGATCACACAGCGGTCTTTAGGAGACGTGAATAACAACTGGCGTCGCTGAAATCATCGGGGAATTTCGGTCACTTAGAGAGGACTGACTATGCGAGGATCAAGCATGGCTGATGGGAGATTGTCGGTCGTGGGTTCATGTGAGGATGGGGCATAGTTATAAGAGACTCCTGCGTGATCCTTGCTCTTTTGGGAGGACACCCCAACTTTCACAAGTAGTGCCAGGGGTTCATTAACCGCCATGAATGATCTGGATCTTGATTGTATGTCCCCGCTGGAAGATACCTCCCAACACCATGGAAGCCCAATGGGCTCAGAACTGTCCCAGAGGGAAAGAGTCACCTATTGAATCATCAGTACCTCTTACAACCTACCTTTGCAAGGGGTGGGGGTGTCCAGTGCTGGCCAGGCCCCACCCTATTAAATTTGGAAGATCTGGCGAGCTCCTACCTGAGGTTACACGGCTGCAGGGGTGGCTCACTGTCAGAGCTGAGCTTTGACCAAGTGCAGCCAACAGGGTCCCACAGATTCTGCAGCATGTGGCCCTGATTGGCCCTTTGTAACAAGCAAAAAATAAAGACTAGACTAGAACTCAAGCCACAAAGGTTGGCTCCAGATCCGAGCATCCCTAAAGTTCGGGTGGGCTTTGGGGTTTGAGCCCACCCCTAAAGTCTGTAAGCCTGAAAGAGTCTGCATGGTGCCTCTGGGAGTCTCCAGAGCAGAACTCTCCAGCCTGGCTCCCTGGTGGAGTCAGTCGGCGCGTATCCCAGGCTGACAGAGCAGGACTGTTCGAAAGCACCAAGTGAGTTAGGAGCGCACATCCGGCTGGCTTCTGAAAACCCCAAGTCCTGTCTGCAGTGACCTTAAACACCAGATCTCCCCCAGCGCCGCTCCACAGGGGTTCTCGGCAGCGCGCACACTAGGGAGGCCAAAGCACTGGCGTCCCTCCCTACACTCCTGCCTCAGAAGGGCGAGACGCGGAGGTTAAAATGCCAGCATCTGGGCTATGCCAGTGCTCCTGCCTGCAGAGCTGCCCCACCCGGGATGGATTCTGCCTGCAACCTTGGAAGCAAGCCAAGAGCCCCCCAGCCAGCTCGGAGATCCAGCTGCTTCTCCTGGGAATCTACAAGCGGCAGCGTCTCCCGCCACATTACTTTATTGTCTCTCTTTTTTCCAAACTGTGCTTGTTTTTCTTCCAGCCAAACTCAGCCCCAGGAAATCGGAGAAGCCTCCTCCTCTGTGTCCCATTCCCTTAGCCGTGACTCTGCCTGTTTCTTCCCAGCTGTTTGCTTCTGGTTCTGGAGCTTGCTCTGCCCCGGGCTGAGACCGTAGGTCTGGCTGCCATGGATGTTTCAGAGCCTCAAGGGTCCGAACATTGCGCCGGCTGGGACAGCTAGAACACTTCCAGCCCCTGGCAGCGTGGGGGAACAGGCCAGGAGATGGCCTGTGTGCTGCGCAATAGGGACGCGTGTGGGAACAAATCGATTTTTATGGGGGGAGATCGGCAGCTAGGCCCCAAGGGTTTGATTTCTGACTCTGCCACTGGTTCCCGGTGTGACCCTGGGTAAGTCACGGACCCTCTCAGGCCTCCATCTGTAAAATGGGGTGTTGTGGGTGAGCGTGTCTGTAAAGTGCTTTGAGATCGCCGGATGGAAGGTGTTATAGAAGGGCAAGGTGTTCTTATTACCTGCTGAGGAATCAAAGTCACTACCTTTCCCATTGGAATAGCCCCATAGCGCCCCTGTACCACAGCCGCAGAACTGCACCAGGTCCCATCTCCTGACTGGCATGGACGGAACGCTCCCCCACTCTCCATGGGGCCCTCCTTGTTGTCTCACTGCCCCCTTGGGAGAAGATGGCAGGACTTGCCTGGGGCCGGGGTGGACATTCCCGCCTTGCTCTGTCTGGGAGGTCAGCAGCAGCTTCGGCTCCATATGCCTGCGGGCTGTGCTGATCTCCAGGAAGATGAATGTCGTTGAGCATTCTCTCCTTTCTTGTTACGCAAGGGGCAGCGTGGTCCAGTGGGTAGGACACTGCTCTGGGCTTTATTCTGGGAGCTGCCAGTGATCTACTGTGGGACTTTCACAAGGGTCTCTGTGCCTCTTTCCTCTCCCATCCGGTGTCAGTTTAGCTATGATACCGCGAGCTCTTTGCCGTAGAGACAGTCTCTCTTGCGTCTGCACAACGCTTCGCTCAATGGGGCTCTGAGGTACTGGTGTAATACCAGGAATAATCCTTTCTCCTGCCCTCCCTCCTTCCCTGTGTGTGTTTCTTTGCAAAATGTGACTTTAAAAGGAACTTGGCGAGGAGCCTTGGAGAGCAGAGATGCAGCACGAGCCGCTGCCTGGCTCGTCCACCACTGGAGCTGCACTCTGCATCCTGACTCTTGCTGTCACTGGCTGATCTCTGCCCTGGAAGGCGTGCAGAACATGCCCCTAAAAGGACGGTGCTTGCAGAGGCCAGGCCTGACTCAGTGCCTTTGGCAAGAGCAGGAGGGTGAGAGGCGCTCGGCAGCGCTGGGACTTGTTGGCTGTGTTTGGGTGACCCAGGATCCTGTTTACAGTAGCTGCCTGCATGATTTTAACCCTCCTGCGGAAGGCACGGGTCCCAGCCGCGGTGCTGTAGCATGGTTCTTCACACACTGTGGATCCACGCCTCTGCTTGCAGTCATGGTCCAAACGTAATCTTTTCTGCTGCAGCCCGGGGGCTGTGCAGGTAGCATCGGGGCCCTCAGATATGCCAGATTGTATGGGAGCGATTGTCTCCTGAACGCCTCCCCTCCCCTTTGTATGGGAGCGATTGTCTCCTGAACGCCTCTCACCCCAGCCTTCATCACACAGAGAGTCCAAACAGCCAAAGCTGTTGACTTCAAGAGGCTTTGGATTAGACCCTTCCATGCACTCCCATTTCTGGGTTAAGTGCTTCCAAATGTCTCCATTAGAAGGGTGTTTAGAGAACAAATTCTGTTCTTGAGTTGTCACTACATAGAGTCTGTGGTCATATTAAAAGGTACAAGCCTTTGGCTATGTCTGTCTCCCTGCTTTGCACTCCTCATCTGAGGATCTCACATTGCTCTGCAGAAATTAAGCTCCACACCCAGCAGGTGAGGCAGATAAGGACAATGAATGCTGCCGTGCAGGCAGGGAAAGGGAGGTGCAGAGAGGTGATGTGACGTGCCAGCCCGGGCAAGTCATGAGGGTCAGTGGCAGGGCCTGGAGTAGAACCCAGGAGTCTTTATACCAAGTCAGAAAATGTATAAACACGGGGCCAGTCCTGAGGTCCTTACTCTGGCAAATTCCCATTGGAGTGCCTGCATATGGACCTCAGGATCTGGCCAAAAATGAGCAAATTCACTGCTACCAGACTCCTGTGGCAGGGGTTGGATTGGGTCACATCATTGCAATAACCTCCTCTCTGTCTCTCTCTGCCAGGTCTCCAGCCCTTCATTCCAGACTCAGAGGGGGACCTCCTCTTCCTGCTGGACAGCTCTGGCAGCGTCTCCTACTACGAGTTCTCTAGGGTCAAGGAGTTCATCAGGGGCCTCCTGCGACCCTTCACCTTTGGCCCCAGCGACGTCCAGACCAGCATCATCCACATTAGCACTGTGCCCACCATAGAGTTCCCCTTCGACCGGTACTTGTCCACCGGGGCGGTGCAACAGGCCATCCGGGACACGCAGCAGCTGATGGGGGACACCAACACGGGCAAAGCCCTCTCCTTCGCCAAGGAGAAGTTCTTCACGGATGAAGCTGGCGCCCGGGCGGATGTGCCCAAGGTGCTGGTGTGGGTGACGGACGGCTTCTCTACTGATGACATCTCCCAGCCCATGCAGCTGCTGAAGGACATGGAGGTCACGGTCTTCATCATCAGCACCGGGCGGGGGAACTACCTGGAGCTTTCAGCAGCTGCCAGCCAGCCTCCAGAGAAGCACTTGTACTTTGTGGATGTGGATGACCTGCCCATCATCACCAAGGAGCTGAGGGACGCCATCATAGGTACCATGCGCTGGCTCGCCTGGGGAGAGACGTTCCAGTTAGCGATGCCCCTTTGCGGGGGATGGGAGGGGGATGGGTGAATGCCAGCCAGTTCCTCGGTTTGGGGAAGCACCCTAGAGTTCAGGTATTTCTGCGAACCTTCTGTGGAGGTCTCTGGCCTGCAAAGCCAGGGCTGGGAATCTCCCAGCATTTCCTCCGTGCCCTCTGGTGGGGAACGGGGGCACCACAAGAACGGCTCCTCCAGTCCCATAAAGAACGCAGAGGGGCCAAACCAGTGGTCCTCAAACTTTTCACGATCACAGCCCCCCTTGCCCCTGTCCACACCCCACCCTAGGGGCCGGGAGCGGGGCTGCCGGGAAGGGGAGGGGACATGGACAGGGGTAAGGGGACCAAGGCTGGGGCCACACCGGGGGTGCAGGTCTGGGGCCAGGAGCCGGGGCCGCAGCGGGGCTGGGTGCTACTCCTTCCCTGCCGTGCCCCCCCAAACATTCCTCTGCACCCCCGCCATGGGGATGCTCCCCACAGTTTGAGGACCACTGGGCTAAGCCCATTTTACTGAATCGCAGCATGTGGCCAGACCTTGCGGCGCTTCTGAGAATGCTCAGTTCAGGGGAGGGGCGAAAGTCGGGGTCAGCTGGTGTCCTACACAGATGTGTGCTGAGGGAGATGTGCACTGCACCCCGGGTGGGCTCAGGAGCCGCAGAAGGTATTAGATCGGGGGCCTCCGTGTCTTAAAGCAGGAGCCTCTGCTGCCTGAGGTAACAGATCCAGCTCTGCTAGTCGAGGCTGTAACAGGCTCCTCAGCCTCGATGTGAGGTCCAGCCCCCGCTAGCGCCACGCCGTGTGGGTTGCCGTGACAAAGGCCCCATTCTCAAAGGCATTTAGGTGCCTAACTGTTCAGCTAGGGGCTGAGGGGGATTTTCTAAAGCGCCTAAGCTGGCTAGGCACGAAACCAATGGGAGTTAGGGGCTTAACCTGCTTCTGGGCTCGTAGAAATCCTGCCAGGCGCAGGTCTGCGTCGTTAGGTGCCTCAATACCTTTGAAAATCTGGCTCCAGTGCTCCGCGTTTCTTCGGATGTGAAGATAAGAAGAAGGCCCCTGCCCTGAGGAGCTGGCAGGGTATGAATCCCCCTAGACACTCTGCATTGCCACTGTGTCAGGTAGATTGGCTTCCCCAACCGTTGCTAGCAGAGGTTGGGACCGTAGTGTGGGCTGGTGAGGAGACCTCCTATTGACCTAGGACAGCTGCGGCATTGATCTTGCTTGTCCAGGAGTGACCCCAGGCCTTGAGGAGGTTGGGGGTAGAGTGGGGACAAATTCTTGTCTTCCCTTTGGGGAAGATCCCACAAGGTCTTGCAGCGGTAATGTCCCCCTGCACGCTACAATGGAAACAAGCCAGGGTCTGTTCCCTTCTGCGGGCTGGGGGCAGTTAGCTGTGTTCGCGTTACAATGATTTGCTGGGTGGGGGAGAAGAGAAGGGAGCTCAGACACGAGTTGTCTGGATTCCTTTGAAACCCCCCAGATCTGGAAATGAATCATCACAGATGCAGGTCATTGGCTTCCCTGCTCATCAATCCAGGCAGGAAAATGCACCAGACCCAAGAACTTTTCTTCTGTCTCCACAGGTTAATGGTTACCCAGGGAACTCGGAGCAGAGCAGGAGGTTTAGCTGTAGAAAATAAAGAGTTAGGTGCCCAAATCCCTTTGAAACATAAGGGGAGATTGGTGCCTAATTCTCTGTGGCACCCTAGTAAATTCCAGCCAAAAAGATTACCAGGCTGCCCAGTAAGCCTGATGGAACAATTTGTTCTTTAGTATGTAAACACACCAGTCCAGGCTACATAGGTGGTGGTGTGGGCTCTTGAGTGGCATGTGTTAGTGCGAGCTAGGATTTTCCAAGTTGTATCCCAGCTCTGCCACTGATTCCCTCTGGGACACTGGGTAAGTCACTTAACTTCCCTCAGTTAGTTTCTCCCTCTGTAAGACAGGGATAACACCGGCTTGCCTTAGAAGATTACTTCGTTAATGTCCATCAAGTAGCCAGAAGCCATAAATCATGAAGTGACTCTGTAGAACTCAACAATAGGGCAGTAAATTGCCGTGGGTTCATTTGATTTCTAGATGGACGGCGAATGTTTTCCAAAAGTTTTAAACAAACATTTCAAAGACGTCAAGCGGTTCGAAGCTGTCCCATCCAAACAAAGGAGAATAATCGTAAGAACCCGCTGCATGCATAGAATACACCCAGTGCTGATAGAACTGTTGGCAGGGTCGACTCGCTTAGCGCTGACCCTGTGGAACAGAGCTAACCTAACATGGCTGCGTGTATCTGCGGCGGCTGGCATTCACCAAAGGATCAAGGTCTTGCCCTGCGGCCACCTGTCATGCTGCTCTCTTTAATAATCATTAAATATGGTTCCTAGCGGGATTCCAGGAAAATCGTGGCCAGACTAGGCAAGGTTAGCACGTTGGCAGCAAGCCTGTTTGTGGCAAGTGTGGCTGTGGAATTGGAGTGATTGGTAAGAGTGGAAGGCCAAAGGTGGGTTAGATTTTCATGGTCAGACTTGCCGAAGCAAAGCGAACGCCTTGTGCTCGTTTGCACGTCCTTACCTACGACTCTCGTCCTCCACGCGGCTCTTCAGTGCCATTCCTCGGGGTGTTGCCTGCCCTTGCGAAGCTGAGGCCTGGCCCAAGCCTCCTAGTATTCTAGGATTTCTTTGGGAAGCTGAGCAAGTTCCTTTGGCCCTGCGAGGCGTTCCAGTCGCTTTCCGGAGGCGGACTCTATTGGAAAGGGTATTTCCCTTCCCTGCGCGGCCCCTGCTAGGGGAGACTGGTTAGAGCTCGGTGTGGAGGAGCCAGTTAACCCTTTCCATGGTCTCCTATTGACACAGCAATTTTGTCACTAAAGAAAAGCCAATATTTAGAAAACCAAGGATGAAAAAGTCATACGTTATAACTATAAAAAAGAAAAGAAACCCAAACACATCTGCAGAGTAGCTGGGTGACAAGCCGGGGCTTCCCCCTCTCCTCCAGTTGGGGGATCAGGGAGCATGTACTATGTATCTCACAGCCGTGGCTGCAATGTGCGAGGTGCTGGACAAACCCCAGCTGGCAAATGAGCTGCAGCAGCCCAGAAGCCGGGGAGAGTCATCGCCAGCTCCTAGCGCACACCAATCATAAGTCAGGCCCCTCCGGGATCTGGCGTGAAGATCACGAGATTGTCAGCAATAATACATGCTGTGTTCCTTTGCCTTCTGGATTGTGAGCATCTGGCTTGCACTCAGGCCAAGCTTTGCTCTGCATTGGTGAAGCCTAGACTCCTTGGTTTTTTAAATGAATCTAGGATTCCCCCCTATGCCAATGACTCCAGGAGCTGGGGCTTTAAGAAAAATACCAACTGCCTCAATAAAATGGTGGGAGTTGCCAAGAGCAGGCCCCGGTGCAGACCCCTTTGCCTTCCCTTCCCCATAGCTGTGGGTTCACAAAGCACATATGCCATGGGAAGGCAGCTGGCATGCAGTGCAGGGAGGCCGTTCCAAGCGAGCAGGCAGCATGGGAAAAGGCCTGGAGCTGCCATTATTATCCTCATTATCCTGTCCTCATCTCTTGAAACAAGATAGTAAGTTAAAAGGCCTTTTGTAGGTGCACAAATGAGCTTTGTAATGAAATTGGCCAGTTTCCTCCCTCCACCCCTGCCCAGGAGGGGGCTGGGTTTCATCCCCGCTCGTTGCTATACACCCGCAGTATGGACCTGGCTCCCATGCAGCACTTGCCTCAGGTGTGAACATGAGCATGGGAACAACCCACAAAAGGAGTAAATTGGAGGGGCCGCACCTCTTTTATGAGCTGCATTAGCCTTTATCTCCTCCTTGCTCCCTTCAGAAGCATCTCCTTCGCTTCTAAAGATTTGCTCAGAGATCTAAGCAGGCAGCTAATAAACCAAAGCTGTCTGGTCTGGGAGTCATGCTGGAGTTTTAGATCCAAGCCAGTGCTGAGAGTGAGTGAGAGAAGGGGAATAGACTCGTGTTTGGGACATATGGGGGCTCCCCCCTGCTGGTTTCTAATCCTGCCTCTGTGGAAAAGTGACATCATCTCTCTCCCTCAGTTTCCCTCCGCATACAATGGGTATAATAATATCAACTGACCTGCGGTGAGGGGTGCTGGGAAGGTCGGTGAGTGTAAATGGCTTGACAGACTGTGCCAGGTTCTGATTCGGCTTGCTCTGGTGTCAATCGGGAGTAGCCCTGTTGAAGTCAGTGGAGCTGTGATGGTGTAAAACTCTTGTAAGTGAGAGGAGATTCAGGCTGGGCTAGGAGACTGACCAAGGCAACTGTCTCTCCCACAGTTACTTCATTCCACCCCCACCGCCCTGGCCTCCCCCAGTCTAGGGGGGCTGTTGGGCACCCCTTCTAAGCTGTCCGCTATCGCTTTAAATCCGCGGAGACAATCACTGGCATTCGCTTTCCTGCTTGAATTGACGGAACCTAAGTCTGTCACCCCCTCGTCAATGTGCCACTCTCCGCTGGCCAGCAGACAGCAAGTGTACAGGATGATCTCCATTCTGCCCTTCCACAGCGAAGATATAAAGGGCCTAAAGGCTGTTGATCCTGCTCCTTTCACCAGGCCAAACCATCACAGCCTGCAACGGGCACCAGTGAAATACCCGCGACAGACAGCCAGACTCAGAGAAAATAAATCGGATCTTGGGGAAACGGCTGAGCAACGTAGCACAGGCGATGAGGCTGCTTCTTAGAGACAGTGGCATTGAAATACACTGGACCAGATGGACCAGGGTCCAATCTAGTATGGCAGTGCCTGGTTCCACAGTGTAACCTTTCTGACTTCCAGTGGGTTACTCTCTACGTACACCAGCGCAGGTGAGAAGAGTGGCCCACGATTAAGCTGCTAGTGTCCCCTGAAAATGCTAAGAAACACGCACCTATTCTCAAGGTACTGTAGTTGGAGGAGAGAGTCTGGCTTTATTCTCCAAGGGACGGACCTGGATTGCAATCAAAGAATCCCTGGGGGGTGACGTGTGGGTCTCTCCCTGCTCATGTCTGATCGGTGGCTGTGCTCTGTAGAAACTGACATCACCCTTTGGCACCTTCTCCGCTGCAGGACCCTACATGCACAGTAGCAACAGAAACTGCAGCCGGCTCCAACACAGCCCCCGGGAGAGCAGCACGTCTGTGAGCTCCGCAGCCCACGGCGAAGGCTCCGTGTCAGGGACCCGGGCCCATTGTGTAGTCAGGGAACATGTTTTCCCAATCTGATAAAGAATAGCGCCCACCGGGCTCGGCAGATGTGAGGCCCTACCCTCGATGGGCAGAATTCAGTCTGTTCTAACCTGCGTTTGTTTGTGAAAATGGACGACGACTGGCCATTCTGTTTGAAATGAACCTTTGGGAGCCTGATCCTATTAGCACCTAGCGTTTTCCATCCCAGTGCCTCGGAACGGTTGGTAGATATCAATAGCCCAGATAGGAATACTGAGGCACAGAGCTGAAGGGATTTGTCCAAGGTCACAGCTGAGCCGGGGTGGAGGTGGTAATATAAGAACAATAATTAATGCCTAGCTCTTATGCAGCACTTTGGATCTCAAAGGGCTTTACAAAGGAGAGCGGTATCCTTATTCCCCATTTTGCAGATGGTGAAACCAAGACACAGAGTGGAGAAGTGGTTTGCCTGAGGTCATCCCACAAGCCAGCAGCAGAGCTGGGAACTGGATCCAGGTCTCCTGGGTCCCGACCCAGGCGATTGCACAGAGAAGAACGATATTTCCTTTGCAGATGAAGAAAGGAGGTTTCCTGCCACCTTAGTCTTGGGCTCACTGAGAATCAAGAAATTTCCAACAAGCTCATGGCTGTGAAAAGTGCTCGTCTGTGTCCATCCTTCATGAGCCACAAAGACGCAATGAGTGAGAGTCCGATCACTAACGGCGGGTGGTCGGGGGTGCAGTAATCATTGGTGATTGGAAAGCTTCAGCTGGAATCAATGCCTAGGGAATAACATCCTGCAAGCCTAACGTTAGTTTTAAATCAGAAATCCATAGGGTGCTGAATCAAACAAGCCACGTGCCCAGCTCTCTGTGGCTTATTGGCTTTGCTTGGTGGCCACGGCAGTTCCAGCGAGGCAGCAGGGCACAGTGCTGTAAGCAAGCTACAGGCCAGATCCCCAGCTGATGTAAAACAGGTTAATTCCATGGACGGAGCAATGTTAGTTTGCACCCCCCGATTCTCACACAACACCCCTGGGGGGCTCTGTCTCAGAGATGATTCATTTCCAGCCCAAGTGCATTTGGCCTTTGACAGGATAAATGTTCTTTCCAGCACCTCAATCTCAGTCTCTGAGGTTTGAACTGAGCTGGTCCTTTGTGCCCTTAGGAATCGCACTGCATGGAGTGGCAGGATCGGGAGCAGCTCCCAGGGCTTCAGGGAGTTCTTACAATGCACGATGGGAACCAGGGAGGAGGGGGCGTTGAATGCTGCTGGCTGGTGAAGGGGGAAAGCGAGGGCATGGCAGATGTGGAATGTTCCTGCCCAGCTGGGCAAGCCCATAAACAGCTCAAAGGAAAAACTGAAGCTGCTTTCTGGTTACCAGGGAGCTGGCCTGGAACTCCAGCAGTTTAAAGGAGGAAGGCTGGGTTTCTGGTTCCCGGGCAGGCTGAGATCTGGGTGATGTTCCTAGCTCTGTTGTGGATTTGCTGTGTGCTCTTTGGGAAGTCAGGTCTGTGCTCAGTGCCTTAGTTTCCCCACCTGTGCTTGTTGGACAGTGATATGTGTAAAGCATTTTGAGCTCAAGGTGGAAGGGGAGGATGCAGTAGGACAGCCTACTGGTCCAAGCCCCAGGCAAAGGCTTCCCCTCTGCCAGTGGCTGGCATCACGGGCTCATGGCTGAACTGAGTTTTCCCAGCTCCTCCCTTTCCCACTCAGGCAGGAAGCTGTGTGGTTTGGAGCCAGTAAAGCAAAAGGGAGTCTCTTATCAGACAAAAAGAAAAGGAGTACTTGTGGCACTTTAGAGACTAACCAATTTATTTGAGCATGAGCTTTCGTGAGCTACAGCTCACTTCATTTTGCATTAGTAATTACATTTCAGAGTAACACGGCTGTTACTCTGAAATCTTATCAGACGGTGGCCTGCTGCTTCCAGTCATCTGCACTGTCAGCAGCCCATCAGCAGTGCACTGGGCAGGCCCACGGGCCAATACAGTGAGAGGTGGGCTTGTTCCTCTAATAAGGCTCAAGGCCTTGGGAATGCCGGCTGGGAGCCCTGCCAGTCCCAGGCAATGTCCTGCTCCCCCTTGCAGGAGCAACAGAAGAGCCATAGTCGGGTTCCAACCTCTCCAGCTTGTGCACACAGATGGCTCTGCAGGGAAGGAAACGCAGCAGAGGAAGAGGCTCGAGCAAGGAAGAAAAGGCTTTTTGGGGGGCATGTTGAAGGCAAGGGGGTGCTGAGGCCCTGGGAATGGTGAGAGCTGCAGAGGAGAAGGCCCTTGCGCCAGAGGTGTTGAGTTGAGATGCCAAGGGCTGCAGAGAAGGGCTTGGCAATGGTACCAAGGGAGGTGGCAAAGGATGTGGCCAGAGGGAATCAGTGGTGGCAGGGGACAATGGGGGCTCCACTGTTTTGCCAGCCCTGGAGATAGCCGCCTCTGGGACAGAATGGGGGAAAGGAGTGGACAGGGCAAGGGGCGGGGAACTCTGCAGCACGGGGTGCCACAACACAATGGAGCATCTGTGGAGCACTGGGATGGGTGACCTCAGCCGGGATGAATGCAGGGGACTCAGCAAATGCCAAATAACCCCCTAACTCTCCCCCGCCTCCCTTCCACAGCAGCAGGGCTGGGGCATGGAGTCTCCTGGGGAGAATGGCCTCTTCTTCCGTGCTGGCTGACCCTGGGCACTTCAGAGGAGCTGGTGCTTTGACTTGGCTCCTTGGGAGGCAGGGGATTGACCTCTGGAGGGTGGACCCACGTGGGACTAAAAGTCAGAGCTCGTGGGTTCTGTTCCCAGCTCTGTCGCTGTCTCTGTGTGAGTTTGGGCGAGGCTTTCCTGGCCGGAAGTCCGTGGGAGCAGAGGGCAGGATAACCAGACCATTCACCTCGCTAGGCCTCAGTTCCCCACTCTGGTGATATGGGGACAGTAGCACTGCCTGCCTCTCAGGTGGTGCATCCCTCCTGTCCCCGGCGTGAGCTAAGGAGAGTTTCCCCCCAAGGGAAGCGGTTGCCCCGCACTTGCAGCAGGCTGCGCCCATGTGCAGGCCCCCATTCCCGTGTTAGGCGGGGAACGCACACTGTGCAAACGCAGTCGGCTTCCCCGTGAACATCCCAGCAGGGCCGGGGTTGCCACGGCAGGCCGGGGAAGTGCCCCCCCCCCCCGAGGCGTTAGCATACAGAGATGACTGCTGCATGCCAGTTACTGCAGGGCTGGGCTGGGTTGGATCTCCGGCCTCGGGGTCGGAGGTTCCAGCCCAGTTCCGCCTGGCAGCCATACCAGCCCAGGACTGTCGGGGGCCAGGGTGAGAGGAGCGTGGGGTGGGGATGGGGGCGGTTCTCAGCACAGCCCCAGTGAGGCAGGTGTCTCCATCCCAACAGCTTGCCCTCCATGCAGTCCTTGTGGCGGTGGGCGGGGGGTATGACTGATGCGGAGGGGCATGGTGGCAGGGCGGGCGGTGGTGGAGCTGCCCTGTCCTGTCCCAGCTGAAGCTGCTCTCTCCAGCTCTGAGCAGCGTGTGCTGCTGAACGAGGGCTCTTTGGAGCTGAGGGCCTGGTACTATTCAGTGGGCATCTGGTGTAGAGCGGCCACCCGCCACAGACAGACACAGCTGTGCGGTTCTGAGCCCTGTGCCAGCTTTTTGGGGGGTGGTTTCCACCGCCATCTGGTGGGCGTAGGAGAGAGATACACTTGCTCTTTACAAGTGCCGCCCTGGTACTCTATGGATGATAACGGATACAAGGGGGTGTCACTTGGAAGTGACGAAAATGATCCACTCTCCCCTGCTTCTGTTTACACTTGCTTCATGGCTTTGAGGCAAAGGCCAGAGGCATTTTTGTGGCTCCAGAATCTTTAATAAAAACAAACAAACAAAGGGACTGGTTCATGGCAGCCCAGCTCCAACCTGTTGTGCGGTGTTGCTATGAGCTGCTAACCAGCTGCCCTGTTCCACCCCAGAAGTGGCTGCATTGCAACTAAGTGTGATCTGAGCTGTGTGTAGAGTTATTTCTAATGTGTTTAGAGCTCCTAGCATGAGAGGCGAACCCCAGCTACCTGGGCAATGCGAAATGCTCACCTGCATTTTCTGTGCTTAACGAAGCTGCTGCTGCCGATGTGATGGGAGGGAGTTGTTTGCACAGGCACGGAGAATCAGTGGGACTTCTCTGATCCTCCAGTAACTTCTTATGCTGTTTCTCTCCCAGATGTTATCCGAGCCAAGCGGCTCCGCGCCATGGAGATCACCTCCAGCAGCTTCCGTCTGACGTGGCCTAGGCTCCTCTCCAGTGACACTGGCTACTACGTGGTGGAGTACGCCCCTACAGACGACCCGAGGAGAAAGCTAGTGAAGCAAGTATCCGGGGATCACACTGGCCTCTTCCTGAGCGATCTCTCACCAGACACCACCTACGAGGTCGTGCTCATTCCAGAGTCCAACGAGCACTATATCCCTCCACAAACCACCAGGGTCACCACGCTGGAAGGTAAGATGATGAGCCCCATGGTGCCGGTGCCATATGGACACGTAACGCAGACAGTCCCTGGCCCAGACCTTAGAGCCGAGGCATGAGGAGAGTGAGTATGGGTTTGAGAGAGACCCTCTAGCTCGGCCACGAGGTGTGGGCGTGATGCAGGAATCAATCCGTGGAATTCTTTGGCCTGGGTTACGCAGGAGGTCAGATTACATGGCCACACAGTGAGTCCCTCTGGCCTTAAAATCTCTGCAGATTCTAAGGGGAAAACGGGGTGGGTCACCCCAACTGCCTGATTCTGTTCACTCCTCGCTGTGGGAGACAGGAGCCTGGGCTAGATGGACCATTGGTCTTACCCAGTATGGCCGTTCTCATGAATATAGAGAAAAAAACAGCAGAATTTAGTTGGAAACTGGAAGTCTCGGCTTTCCCCTGGCTTACCCAGTGCTGATCGGTGGATGCCATCGGGGTAAAGGGAAGCAAAGCACAAGCAGGTGGAAAGAGCTCCGTAGACCTGCACTCCCTATCTCGCTATCCCCGTGTGATAACCCAGGCGTGTATAACACCACGCACCGAGGGGGCGGTCGTTGTCAGCTGGGAAGGAACCCGGGACCGCTGGGTCTAAAACCATGAGGCACTCCCCCCTGAGCTGAAAGACCCAGGTGTCTGAGCTGAGGCAGGAGCAAGCATCCCATCCTCTACTGGTGACCACTAGCGGGTGACGAGGAGTTGGTGACCACTAGAGGGTGACATTGTGAGCAGAAGCTGGACCCGTTTGAGGGAGAAGTGCAGAAAACTAGTACCCATTGGCAGCCTTTTGATTGAGAGCAGGATTGGGCTGTGTCGACGTGTCTGACTGGGGACGAGTTGCTTCTGCCTCCATGATGGCCAAGAGGCTCCCAGCTTATTTATGCTGCTCCGGCTGGAGTTCGCTCTACTGCCATGAATCACACCAACACTTGTCTTCCTTTCCCTCCTTCCCACAGAGGAAATCAGCCCAACTCGGGTTCTCATCTCGGAGTCCAAGCCGCACAGCTTCCGCGTCAGCTGGGCTCCCACGCCAGAAAGCGTGGGGAGCTACCAGGTCCTGTATGGGCCGCTGCCTGGCAATTCGGCTAAGCTGCTGGAAGTGGACGGGGCGCACAACAGCACGGTAGTGGAGAACCTGGCCCCCAACACCACCTACTTGGTGACAGTGGCGGCCATCTATAAATCGGGGAAAGAGAAAGCCCTGTCGGCCAAAGCTTGCACACAGGAAGGTGAGTGAGCGGGGCCTTCTGCCGACAGGACACAGCAGTCCCAGGTGTGATATAACACTGCGTGGCCTGGGGTTCCTCCAGAATGTGACCACCTCTTTGGCCAGACCAGGCACTGCGGGGGAAGCCCTTTTCCCTCTGTTTTGTGTCTCACAGCCCCCTCACCTTTGCAAGCAAAGCCAACGCCCCACAGCAAGGGAATGCTGCGCCTCAGGGAAAGGACTCCAGCAATTGAGCTGGTCAGCCAAGCCACCTAGCAGGGCCGGGGGTAGAAAGTGGCCAGGGGGACGATGCAGCTTTCAGGGAACAGAGCATGCATATCATAGAAACGTGACAGAGCGTAGGACTGATGAAAATTCGACAGTAGGTGTGCAAGAGGTCTCCAACAGAGTCTGTCCTCCTGAGCCACCTGGAGCATCACAAGCAGAGGTGGCTGGGAGGATGCTGGAGTCCCCAGGGACGGAAAGTCAGTGCTGTCGTCCTCTCCTTCCTCGTGGCCTGTCTCTTGGCGTGTCGGAGGGGTGGAGGTCATAAGCTCCCCTCGGGCACATGGCCAAAACTCCGCCAGTGTGGTTGGTGTAACTGGGGTGGAAGCTCATTAACAAGGGTCATGTGTCAGGGGCTCCCATGAAGTGAAGTCTCTGGAGCTTAGCTTGGCAGAGCAGGCGAGATCCGGCTTGATTTAGTCAGAAGGATTCTGGAGTGAGCAATGGCGGAGATGGGAGGTGAGTTGGGGCATGGGGGTATCACAGCCCGGTTACCACGGGCAGATGTCAGTGTCAGCAGAGACGCTGAGGACTCCACGAGCCCTGGAGATGGAACTATCCCCTCCTGCCTGGAGCAGGCCCCTCCAGGGCACGGGGAGCCATGCAGAGAGAGTCCGGCGACTGCCCAGGCTGTCACTGCTCTGCGGATAAACAGGGGCCTGTGGCCTGCAGAGCTGTCAACCCTGCCCTCTTCCCAGCGCCAGTCACTAATGGGGGAAAATGGGCCCCAGAAGGAGGGATGACCCCAAATGACTGGGCCCCTCTAACCTGCTCTTCTCTCCATCCCCTGGCTAGAGAGCTCCAAGGTGAGACATCTGCGCTTCGAGGACATGGGCCCCAACACCCTGAAGGCCTCCTGGGACTCAGCCGATGGGCCAGTCCTCGGTTACCGGGTGAGGTGCCGGCGGCAGACGGGCCCCTCGTCGCTCCTCAGCGTCTCGCCGCAGATCCACAGTGTGCTCCTGACGGACCTGGCCTCGGGCACTGCCAACAAAGTGTGTGTGAAGCCCATGTACAGGAACCAGCCGGGGAAGGGGCTATGCCGCATGGTGCACATGCAGCATGGTGAGTCGGGGACAGGAGCCTGCCTGGACAGGGCAATGCACTAGTGCCTTCGTGCAAGGGGCGGGGGCTGTGAGCCAGTGCCCACCCATGCCCAGTGGCCCTGGCTGCTCTTACAGGACAGTGTGTATTGGGTACAGCCAGAGGCACGGGGCAGGACCGAAGTGGCCTGATTTACAGAGGTGCCCAGCACCTGCAGTCCTCATTGACTTCCGTGAGCACTGTAGATACTCAGCACCTGTGAAAATCAGACCCAGGGGGCTGGGTTGGCAGGATTCTGGTTTGTAACATGCAGTAGAGGGACCTGGGACCTAGACAGATTTCTTTTAAATCCTCTGTGTTTTTAAACTGACCCTGTCCAAGAAGCGCTGTTGTCTGGGAGGTTGATTTGCTCTGGTTCCTTGACTGAGGAGCCCTGTTTTAACGGCGCATCGGGGTTCTCCGAGTGCTGAGACGGTGGTGGAGAGTTTCAAAAGTAACGAGTGATTTTGGGTGTCATGCTTGAGACACCTGTAGCTTAGCTTGGTTTTCCCAAGGCGAGTGCTCAGTGCAGTCTGGAAGTTTGGGCTTCTTTGAGGGGTCTCGAGTTCGTCACGTAAAAATGGAGGTACCCACACCAGAGGCTGCTGATGCTTTGATACTGAAATCCTCTTTCAGTTCTTAGAGGGCCCGATCCAGAGCCCTTTGAAATCAAGGGGATCTTTCCACCCACTTCAGTGAGCATTGGATCAGGCTCTAATTGCCATGACGCTGCTCTTGTGCTGGGGGCTGGTATACCGATCTATCACCCCACAATCAAGGCATCCCCGGGCTGTGATGCATCCAGCTGTTCACACATTTCTAATAAGAGGGCTTCTCCAAGTGGCTGTGGCTTGTCTACATGACCCTGTTCTTCGGCCTAGGGGTGTGAATTGCAGTTTTGCAGGCAGGAGGAAATGTGCCAACTGCAAAAGGCTCCCTGCAAAAAAGTAGCTGGGGTTAGCAGGAGAGGAGCAGGGCACCTGGGTGCTGGAACTGCAGCGTGCAAATCTCACTGGTGGTGTCCAGTGCTGCTTTGACATCACCCATCTGCCTATCGTCCCCTGTCTTGAAGAAGTTCGGGGAGGGGAGTCCCATGCATTGGGGACAGGGTGGGAGAAAGTGCAGGGACCTCTTTATGGGAGGAGCAGGTGGGTTTGCTGGCATGGCTGCACCAGGGGGAAGGTGAGATAAGGGACCAAAGCAGAGCTGCAGGGAGGGGCTGAGTTGAGAAGGGCTTGGAAGGTGAAAACTACAAGACTGGAACTTGACGTGGTGAAATGGGGGAGCGGGAGGCAGCAGGGGGATTCAGAGAGGGGGCGATATCGTCAGAGTGACGGTAAAAGAAGAGGATCTGAGTATGGATGGACCGGGGAGGGGGCGTGTTGGGGAAGAGGTTGCGGTAGTCGAGAGAGGGGAGGGGACAGGCTGGGAGAAGAGTTTTCCTGTGTGGAGAGAGAGGAAAGGTCAGAGCTTGGACACTGCCTGGCTAGGCAAGGCCAGGGAGAGGGTGACCAGACAGCAAGGGTGAAAAATTGGAACACAGGGTGGGGGGTAATAGGCGCCTATATAAGACAAAGCCCCAACTGTCAGGACTGTCCCTATAAAATCAGAACATCTGGGCACCCTAGGCCAGGGGGAGGGTGGAGTTGAGATATTTCCGCCCCCGCCCGGCCCTGTAAAGACTGGAGCCATGGTGGAGCTATGTCTCGGGTGGGGGGGTGAGCTCTCTGAGATTTCCCCGGAGGGTCAGACGGACAGAGCTGACCATTTGTCCTTTGGCCCTTTTCCAGCGACAGCCACACAAGGATACAAGCACAGACGGAGAGCGCGAGGGACACTGGACTGAGCTGTTCCCCTACAGAGCGAGGGGAAAGGATTGGACAAGGGGGGAACCTCACAGATCAGCTCCCATCCTGCATTACCCCTGGAGGTGTGTGGTTCCCCCTAGCTGTTGTCAAGCCCACAGGCTCCTGAGACTGTAAAGTGCGACCCCCAGCTTATCACATTGCTTGGCTGGCTGGAGCAAGCAGATGGGCTGATGGATCCCAGCCATGCAATGGGTGCAGGTTAAAAATTGTACTAGCCTCTGTGTTACCCTTTCGTATGTTCCTACACCTGAAAAATTAGCGACGGAAAGACAAAGTGGGAAATCTGAACCGTCGTTTGCTTCCTGTTTTTTATTCATTTTCTGTCGTGTTTTGGTTTTTGCGGAGTATAAGTGGCCTTGCACTGATCACAAGTGGCTGGGAGCCAAATTGGTCCCTGGTGTATAACTCCACTGAAGCTGTTGGAGTTAGAGCAGGGGTGAATTGTGCCCAGTGAGATCAGAGGGTTTGGGAGGCAGATCTAGGTCTTGTGACAGGGAATAGGGTAGGACCGCAAAGAATAGATTCACCTAATGAATAGCACCTTCCATCCAAACATGATGTTCAGCGAGCATCCCAATGGTGCTCCGGTCATCCGTCCCTGAAATGCAGCCACCTCTCATGTGGAAGGGACAGAGCCTTTAAAGGAGCTTAGAATATGCAGGGACGATCCAGCTAGAAGGATCATTTGGGGAGAGGAGAGAAGAGGAGATGTGAGACCCCATCTGGAGTTTGGCCAGGACACAGTGGTTAACTCCCTGACTCTTCTAAAGCACCCTGGGTTATTTAATAACCACAACGAGTCCAGACCTTGATTTATGTCTGTCTCTGAAGACTGGCAGTCTTTGCGTGATTAACTCCCAGGAATGGAGCAGCAGGGTTGTTTCAGGTCAAGGTTGACATGCATTGGCAGAACTGTGTGAAGGAAGCACGTATAGGGCTTGCCCCATCAACACGGCTTCAGTCTCTCACTTCCATGGATATTAAATCCCCCCCCCCCCCGCATCTGCTCAGAAATGAAGGGATTTCAGGAAATCCTGCTCTCCCCCCCCCCCCAACCAAAACAGGTACCAGATTATACCCTTTTCTGCCTTCTGCTGGGATCAGAAGCAGCATGTCATGGGCACAGAAAGGCCAGCTGAGGTGGCTGTTTCTCTCACTCACACACACACACACACACCCCCGCCCCCCACCAGCCACATAGTTGATCCTAGTTTGGCCCAGCAGGTGGAAGATCCAGGACGACCTGGGAGATTAATTTACTCTCACACCCCTAGACGTGTCCCGTTTGAATGAGTTTGAGTCCCATCAGCACGGCCATATAGGGGAAGCTCGCACTGCCGCTTCCTGTTCGTGGTCTCCAGGAACCTTTCCCCATCACTATATTCACATCAAAAACTTTTTCAGATAGCTGCTGCCCTGCCTCAAATCCTGCGCTGCATGTAAAAGGAGATTGCTGTGGGAGGAACACCGCTTAGCTGTTTTCTCACCCTCCAGGTTTGGTCCTGCTGCCTTTTCGGGATGGGAAGGTGTGTGAGGCTGCTGATCATTTTAATACCTAGCGAAAATGCCATTTTGGATGTGCAGTTCCACCCACCGGGGCGTAGGGTGTGAAGGAGATGTACATATTTCTCTGTGCCCAAGGGCGCAGCGCCAACGTGCATGCATTCCCCTAGAAACGCTTGCACTGTTTGGTCTTCATTGCTTATTTAACATGCATGTGAAGCATTTTAATAGCTGTCCTGTATGTCTGGGAAGCCATGTGATAGATCCTGCAAGCCCTTCAGGGTCCTGATTCTGCACCTTCGGAGTCAGTGGGAGTTTTGCCATTGACTTGATTGGACCTGATGTGTTGAACTCCAACTGGGTGGCTTACATGGGGCAGAGACCTTGGGCGGGCCCTTTGCACAGAGGTGACTGACTCCAGCAGGGGAGCTTACAGGGCCTGTGTTCTCCTTTGGCAGGTGCGTGTGTCATTGACTAACATTGAGGTTACACTTGCATCAAGGGGAAGATACAGCCTCCCGAATCTTTTATGCAGTAAAATGTAAAAGCATCTTGTTCATTCTTGCTGTAAGACGGAGATCATTTAATTTTGTGCAACTCCCCGGCATAACTTACTATGCGTTAACATTGCCTTCCCTCTATTGTAACGCGTTCTTTTGAAGACAGTAAATTAAATATACAAGATCTATTCAGTTGGACTGATTCTTTCCTGCTGGCTTACAAGGTGGCAAATAATAGATTAAAGGTAACTTTTTCTCCGATAAGGGGGATGTGTGGAAAACCTGGTATTCATTTTAATTATAAGTGACTCAATATAATTGTTCGCATACACCTTCATGGTAGGTAGCTGTGACAAGAACTTATGATGGAAATACTCAAAATCTGCAGTTCTAGGGAGACCCTCTTTCTATACACTGATTAAGGTATGTATTGGACTGAATAAAAAGTAATATTAAAATACGTCTGCCAGATATGCAATGTAACCAAGCTAATGTTGCTGTAAAATCCTCAGCTGCTGTAAATCAAAATAACATCAATGGAGTTACACTGATTTACACCAGCTGAGAATCTGGCTCCTTAATTTTGCCATTTGTCTGATCTGTGTGTGTTTTATATTCCCAAGTTGAATGTTTCAGTAACTGGATTTTTGGCACGGTACACACATACCACAAGGATGGGCGTGTTAGAAATACCTAGATAAGATTTACAATAATGTTGACTGTTTCTGTCAATGCCACAAAGGTGGGAGATAAAACAACTTTCTACCATCGTCCTGTGTAATGTCTTTGGATGTATTTAACTCCTGTGCCGTACCCTGTGTACACTTTGGGGTCCTTCCACCTTTCTCTGAAGCACCTGGTGCTGGCCAGTGTTGCAGACTGCACCAGCTGGGACAACTGGTGGGATCTGCTACAGGAACCCCTATGTTTTTGTGGGGTGCTTCCCCAGCCTCCTCTTGTTGAGGCCTCCTGGTTCTTCAGAACATTGCCTGCCAGTCATGTGCTGTTCCACCTGGAAAGGGAGTGAAACCTTCCAGTTTAGTTCACTTGTTATCAGAACATAAGAATGGCCATACTGGGTCAGACCAAAGGTCCATCTAGCCCAGAATCTCATCTTCCGACAGTGGCCAGTGCCAGGTGCCCCAGAAGGAATGAACAGAACAGGGAATCATCAAGTGATCCATCCCCTGTCACCCATTCCCAGCTTCTGGCAAACAGAGGCTAGGGACACCATCCCTGCCCATCCTGGCTAATAGCCATTACTAGACCTATCCTTCATGGATGTATCTAGTTCTTTTTTTGAACCGTGTTATAGTCTTGGCCTTCACAACATCCTCTGGCAAAGAGTTCCATACGTTGACTGTGCGTTGTGTGAATACTTCCTTTTGTTTGTTTGAAACCTGCTGCCTATTAATTTCATTGGGTGCCCCCTAATTCTTGTGTTATGAGAAGGAGTAAATAACACTTCCTTATTTACTTTCTCCACACCAGTCATGATTTGATAGATCTCTATCATATCCCCCCCCCCCTTAGTCATCTCTTTTCCAAGCTGAAACATCGCAGTCTACCTAGGGATATGTTCTTAGCTGTTCTCTGCAGGAAAAGCCAGTGTATTTGGCCCCAGCTCTAGAGTTTAACTCTGGTGGTTTTGTTTTCTTAACTCACAACAAACCCTGCTGCTCTGGGGTGAATTCTTCTTGCAGCTTTTCCTTGTAACATCCCAGGCTCAAGCATACTTCAAAGCGAAGCTGCGCTCTGGCTTATGTGCTTGAGCAATTGTCTCCAAGCAGCAGGGAGGTCCCGCTTGCTCAGAGGGCTACTGAAGCAGGTACTCAGCTGGCATCCATCAGCATTGTTCTATTGACTTTAATGGAGCTACAGTGCCTTCCCCCATTTATTGAAAGAAGGGGTGGGGTAAGGGACTGCAGGAGGGAGGGTTTGTTGTCATTGGTCAGGAGAAGAAAATAGTTCTGTGGGGTATAAAAGCTGGACCAGTTCCCACAGGCCAGGGGGAAGTGTTCAGCCTGCCAGGAAAGTGCTCTGACAATGTGTGGGATGAAAGGCTCCCAAGAGCAATGGCATTTGTTCAGGGCTCCTCTTTCCCCTTTGTACTTTCTCCTGTAGCACCGTGAGTCCCTACCATACGCAGCTGCTGAAGCCAATGCTTCTGCATGCTCTGATGGGGGAGCGGCCGGCTGTGCTACAGCCAAAGGGGGACAGATGGCTTCTTTCCAGCATTCTGCCATGAAGGATGTTATTAAATCCCAGCCTTTAAAATCTTCAGAGGAACCAGACTGACAGGTAAGAAACATTTGCAGATGACCTGAAAATGAGAGCGCTGCCTAACTTACTGGCCTCTGCCTTTGGGGAGCTTTCTCTCCTTCATCACCCCCAAACTGCATGACTGGGGGGAGCATTGCCTTCAAATGAACCGAGGACCAATCCCATGCAAATGCAGCATCTGCATAGGAAAACTAGAAGAGGAAAATTGATAACAGCTCATCTCCTAAAGCCTGGGAGGAGAGCCTGAGGGTCAGCTGAAGATGTGAGAAGAGAATCTTCTTTATTTCAACGCACATTGCAACAGCATTTTCCCTAGGAGTAAATATGGCACGCTTTGTGACGCTGCATGTAAATTTATAATCCACAACCACTTGCCTGAAAAAGGCCCACCCATCCCTCTTCTGATGCCACAGGTTTTATGTACAAAGCAGAAAGGACACCACTTGATTTCCCCCCCGCACTCCTCCCCCCAGGTCATGTATTCAGTTTCCAGTGTGGGTAGGAAGAAAATTTTGGTTTTGAGTTCTGGCTTGGATTTGGAACAGACAGGGCAAAATTCTCTGAGTGAATGCAGCTGCTGGAGATGTAAAGCCAATGCAGACGATGGGTCACTATTGCTGGTCATTTGTGACCATAACCGCACATTAGGTGGTTTAGTGCAATACATAAATGTTGCATATATTCTCTTTTCCAAAGAATTGTTGGATGGGATTGCAAAGGTGTCAAAAGGACTTAAGCACCCATATTCCATGGAAATTCAATGGGAGTGGAATATCGTAGACCCATACACTCTTTTAAAAATCCCAGTGGTTGTCACTTGGGCTGTTTGCTGCCTCATTTCATTCATCTTTCAAGAATCAGCAAAATCCAGACCCTTGGAATATTGGCTATTCATGAGGTAGAATCTGCAATATTTTATTAATCATCCACGTTTCTCATTTATACAGAATTTCTACAAAACAGTCATCCCACAAGAGAACAATGATCACTTGAAAGGGAAGAACAGGTTTACAAGCTAGTGAGATGAGAGAGAACCACTTTCAAACCAAGATGTAATGAGCCACATTTTCAAAACACAGATAACTAAAGTTAAGCTCCAAAATCCCTAGTTAGGCACCTAGACTGGCCTACTCTTTCTAACCCATGTGTACTATGGAGAATACCCTAACAATGATCATTTTCTCGTGCTACCAAAACGTAGGGTGAAATCCTGGCTTCACTGAAGTCCTGGGTGAGTTTTGCCACTCACTTCACTGGGGCCAAGATTTCACCCATCTCTTAAGTCAGAAAATCTTACATATGTACAGTATGAATCCCTATAGCTTAAATTCTAGGCAACAAATCCATCGCCCAACCAAGTGGCAATAATCCCTAGGCCCTATATAGTCCTCTTTATCCAGATCTCAAAGCACTTTACAAAGGAGGGTAAGTATTGTGGGGGAAGGGCTAGCTCAGTGGTTTGAGCATTGGCCTGCTAAACCCAGGGTTGTGAGTTCAATCCTTGAGGGGGCCCATTTAAGGATCTGGGGCAGAAATTGGGGATTGGCCCTGCTTTGAGCAGGGGGTTGAACTAGATGACCTCCTGAGGTCCCTTCCAACTCTGATATTCTATGATTCTATCATTACCCACATTCGACAAATAAGGAAACTGAGGTTCAGACAGGCAAAATGACATACCCATGCTCACGCAGCCAGTCAGTGGCAGACCTGGGAAAAGAAACAAACTCTCTTGATGCCCAGTCCTGCATTCTAGCCACTGGACTATGCAGCCTCCCATGTAAAGAAGTTTGCTTTCTCATGTGGCTGTTACTGGCTCTGAGAGGCTATGGGAGTCAGGAAGCGTGGCTTAGTGTTTAGGTTTTGGGGGAGGGGTGATTTAGTGGAGGATGGGGAGAGATTATTTGGAGTTTTAGTTCAGTTTAAGTTTTTTTGTTTAGACTTCAACCTCCCAGTGATATTTACCTACCAAGCACAGCAGCATTGTGCTAATACAGGAGAAGCAGAATGTGAAACTGACATGGATCACTTCATGCCCCCACAGAAATGCAAAAACGAAACCAGGATAAACAATGAAAAGTAAATTTAATTTGAAACATTTCAGTTTATCTAGGGGTACTACTGGGAAAAGGGATGTGATCTGTTTCCTAACATGGTATCTTTCTGTACTGTACAGGGCAGATCAATGCAATTGTAAATGAACAGGAATGGATTTGAACAAAGTAACAGTATTCTGAATAGTTCTGTCACTTTCCCAGTGTTCAACTGGCAGGCTAAAATAGTCGCTTCCCCAGGAGAGGTAAACAATAATAGCAATCATTGATATCTCCAGTAGCGGACTAGCCAATTTGTTTATGTCAGACCAAAATGAGCTAGGGAGAGAGTGATGACATTTATCTTCTTTATTTGGGTCCTTCTGTGCTTGTGAAATTAGTCCCTATTCCCAAATCCCCTCTGTAATAGTTCAGAATATTTTGTCTTCAGTGTAGCAAATAGATTATCTGTGCTGGATAGCTGAGGTGCTCCAAACCAAGGCCTACTAATGTCCCCCTGTGATTGCTAGCAATGATCACTGTTAACAGAGTTTTATTAAAACAATCAATATATTCTAAGGCCTCTGTTGGAAAATTAAAAATGTTAACTAGAAAGTTGTTAAAGTAGAATTAATTATATTGTTTAGGGAACAGAGATGGATCATCCCTAGGCTGTTTGCTTGTAAACTGTGGAAATAATGGACACTGCAGGCTAAAATCTCCAAAACAAACCAACCTACCAGCCTGCCATTGTCTTGGCTTCCAGAACGGCCTGCATTGCACCTTGGGATCATGCAGCAGAGAACATCTGTAAGTAGCTGCAGGAACCAGTGCGCCTTTTGTTTGCAGCTGAACCTGGACAGCTTGCTGCTTTTGGAATGCTCCACTAGCCGGCAGCTAATTACAGAAGGGATTAAAGAAAGAATGAAGGAAACTGCAAAAAAGAGCAAGGAGTCGCTCTGAAACTGCGCTTTGATGGAAGCAAGTGTTGAAAAGAGAGGCCACCATCAGTGGAAAGGCTGAACAAATGCCATTATGCTATTTATCAATGTGTCCGAGCCAATCAATGCCGTGTTCGGAGTTTTTTTTTTCCCCATCATCTCAAGCTGCAGGATCTGACAACTAGGGCTTTAGGGCTGTTTCTGTGGTCCTCGTTATAATCTTTCCATAGATTTGTTCTCTTAACTTTTCCCTTGCCTCAATCCTTTCCCCTCCACTTCAGTAAAAGGCTCTTTTATACTGCAAGGAAGTTGATTTGGGATAATTCCTCATAGGGTAAGATTTCCCCCCCGTGCGGAAGGCCAGCACATAGATTTTCTGCTGGCCCTTAGTAAAGAGGTGAATAATAGCATTAGTGATTTAGTCAGTTGTTATTTACGATAATAAGCCAACTTCAGCGCTGAAGGCAGTGAAGTTGCACTGGAGTGGAACTGGCCCATAGGCTACTGGGTCTAAAGAATTCCCCTCTCCACCATCTTGTTTCCTCTTCATTAAGCACAGCACATGGGCCTCCAGAATTCACAGGCTGGAGTCTCGGATTGCATTTCCTACCAGCACAGGTTGGTTAGAGCTCTTCCCATGCATTTTTGTTATTACTAGAGAGAGTGCAGGTGAGCAGGTTTCAAATGCTGTTGGAATTCCTTGGACATTGCTGCCAGTTCCTGCCTATAGTTATATACAGACTGCAAGTCCTGGCTGTTCCTCAGCAACTCGTTACTCTTGTGGGCTTCATAATGAAACTGGGAGTTTTTCATCTCATACCTAGAAAAGAGAAGCAACAGTACTGGACAGGCTCTGAGACGGGAATAATAATAAAAGCCACAGGGGGGCAGGCACCACATAAATGGTTCTTTCCCAAATATGCCTTGTCCTCTGGACTCTTCTTTCTATCCCCAAATCTTCCAAGCTCCGATTTCAGCTGAGCCAGGGTGGAAGTCATGATAAAGTAGCATTACTTTTGTATTGGTGACTCTCCGCCCAACACACAAACCTATCCAATGCCTGGACCCAAAAACAGATCTGACTCCAACCCCAAATATCTGTGTGCAGAGAATCTTGCCTCTCCAGCATCCTGCCTTTCTCTCCTGGATGCCCTAAGACTCCCTGGTGTGATGCATAGGGTACTCTGTGGCATCATCCCAGCTGGGGATCAGACAGAGCCGTACATGAGAGTGGATTAAAAGAAGTTCATTAAGTCTACAGGCGGCCTCAATGTGCTACAACCCTGCCTTGGGCGGGGCCCAATTTAGAAGGATGTTATAGAACCCTCATGGGAGACAGGACACAAGTCACTAACAGACATGCAGGACCAAGTGACCCTCACTCTGGGAAACTCTTTAAGAGGCGCAATAATAAATCTCCCACTATCTATCCAGGTACTTATAAGACCCTCATGGCTGAGATCCTGGAGTACTTCCCCTTATGTTAAAAACAACAATACACTCTCTCCTGCTTTACAGACACCAAGATTGGACTTTACTCTTTAGCAGATACCGATTTCCTCCTCCCATGAGCGCCCCCTGCCATTTCTCACAGAGCAGAGGAGGAGATGGCTACTCCATGACTGTTAGCATCATCAATGCTTCAGATTCACAGGTTTGTTAGTTAGCTTGTGCTCCCTCTGCTGGTTCAATAGCTGCTCCTACATTTTCAGAACCCGGCACCAAACTGCACCCACAAAATGTGCATGCATGCACAGATCCATTTGGCTCACAATACTGGGCCCTGCAGAGGTCAAGGTTTGAAACCTTAGTCCTGAGGCGATTGGCTTGGTTTTAGATGAGAGTGAAGTATTTTGGAAGCATTATAGTGAATTGTGAAGTTATTTCCTCACCAGACTATATGTGAGGTTGCAGCCAAGGAGTTTTAAGCTGACCTGGGTCCAAGCACCCTTTCTCCTTTGGAGAAACCCAGCGTGCAGCCTGGCCACTTGGGCTACCCACAAGGTTGAGGATTTGCACTTACCACTTTGGTTTTGGACCCCGAGTTCGCTCCAATTCTTGCTGCCTCTTTAGTTCTAATAACCATTCCTCCTCCACACGCAGGCGCTCCAGCCTGAGACGAGCCAGCTCCTTCTGATACGGGGACATTTCTATCAAAGACCTCCCAACAGCACCTTCTGCAAGAGTCTGCAAAAACCTGATCGATCAACAAGAACAAGCCCTTGCATTTCTATAACATCTCTTAGCTGGGGAATTCAAAGCATTTCACAAACTGTGACCCAAAGTGACTAGTGACTTTAGTTGCTACAATTGTTGAGTGCCCAAATGGATTTTCAAAGGGCAGGTGCTCAATATTTTCTGAAGATCTGGCCCCTTTAAGGTGGCTCAAGCTGGGCATCCAAAAATCTGTTCCAGCTTCCCCTACCCCCAAACATGTGTGATTTTCCAGATAAAGGATTAGGGGACATCCGGCTGTTTATGGTGATGCGGAGTTTGAGGAAGGGAGTGCTGGAAGACTGACATCCCTACTGGGACAGAGTTAAAGGTGTGTCATGTTTTATGCTGTTTGTTCTAGCAGAGAGGTGTGTCTCTGAGTAAAGAAGTAAAAAATGTCATGTTAGAAGCTTTAACTTCATTTCCAGGGTTTTGTGTAAGTCTGTTATGTATAAAGCAAGCTTGACTCACACACACCATAGGGTTTTTATGTACTAAATACAGCTCTAAAGCACAAGACATCATGAGAACGACTGCTTAGAATATAGGTAATCCTCCACTAACCGCTTCTCTGAAAGCACTAATTAGCACCTCCAATGAAACTGGTGAGAGCATCACATGAGTGGTGTGGCCAATTGGTTCATTTGATCATTCATGACTTGTGTGTTGTGTCATACATAATCATTCTGTGCTAAAAAGATTTACGTTGTAGCATTCTAGAAGTATAAGATTGATCAGTATTTAGAAGAAGTGAGAAGTATGCATTAGGTAGTGAAGTAAGCAGGGCTGACATGCAAGGCCCACAACCTGAGGTCTGGAAGATGTCATACTTACCCATACTAGGTCACAGGCTTAAAAAATGCTTGATATAGGGTCATTTTTTGGTCACTTACTTATGCCACAAGATTATGGGAAAAGATGTACCAGTGGGTGGTACTGTGAACAATTAACCTGAAGAGTAAGTTTTGACTACAAGATACCCGGTAGTCATATTGTTCTAACACAGGCCCTTACCAAAGCTTGCACTATGTGCATCAATGCTAATGGGAATAAAGGAACTACAAACAACCTATGAAAAATGGGACACCCCAATATTCTTGGGGGACACAATACAAATAAGGAAAAAGAGGATGGACACCTTCATCCATATATGCGGAATGTAAGTGAAGTCAGAATCACAAGATGAAAGAGGGCTCCCAGACTGGGTAAAAAGAGTTCCCTACAGGAAAACTCCAGCAGGAACCATCCCTCTGATGATCATTGGCAAGACATCCATCAGACCTTAAGAATAGGAGTATGACTATATTTCTAACTTGTGCATAGGTCTTTATAGAATTTTATATACATGGATAATCATAACTTTAACTGTAACTATAATAAAACTTGTAAAACAGACTAGCCCTTGTACTTGTGAATGTCTGTGTGGTCACTATCCTGGGTCTTTAGGTGTACATAGAGGCTCTAAATCTGAAGCAAGTAGCAGAGGTGACTTTCGCTCTTTTGAGCTTGAAACTGTAGCCACCACAGCTGAACCCAGGATGGTGTAATACAACATTACTAAATTCACTTTAATAAAAAAGGCTACAGAGGTGATGTTACATTAAAAGCTACGGTAAAATTCTGACTTCGGGTTGGTTGTTTGGTTTTAAACTACGTTCTCCCGGGACTGATCCAAAATCCATTTTAAATCAAATGGAAAGACTCCCAGTGGCTTTGGATCAAGCCCTAAGGTAACAAATTAAAAACCAAATTACAATGTAGCCTGGGAATATAATGTACTTTCTTGTGTGTGTTACACTGTTTGGACAAACCAGTGTGGAATGTGGTCCAAAGTTACATCTGATAGTTATCTAGTAACATGGTCTGGACTCACACTGACAGGAAGAACTCCTGGAAAGTTTGAATGTCCGCACAAGCCTTTTCTTACCGTTCATTAATCTCCTGAGCTGTTGGTGAGGATACAGCGGTGGAGGGCAGACTGTAAGGGCTCCAAGAATAGCTCAGTGTTCCCCTTGTATTCATCCTGGCTGGAGTACAGGACCTGGCAGCCAGGGCTCCTGGTTTGTATATTCTGGATCGTGATTGTCTGGTTGAAGCCGTTTTCTTTCTGCTGGACTTGGACCTGCCAAAGTGCGGTGGAGGCTGGGCACAGGCATTTGCCTTAGCAGAATTTGGTCTCCAGATGGGTCTAGGTGACTGTGAGCGAGATCTTAGCCACCGGCTTCTTTTGGGAGCCGGAGAGAATGAACGGGATCGGTTGGTCCCAGAACGATCAAGGGAGAGGGACCTTTCAGGAGAGCGATCCTGCACCGGGATTTTAGGGGGCAACAATGACCTGACTCCAATCACATGAGGAGCACCAAGCTTCACTGGGAAAGACTCTGTATGTGCAAGATCCAGTGATGGCACATAGTTCCTACTTGCAATCTCACTCCCCAGGAGCCCTGGCACACAGTTGATGGGTGACGTGGAGAACGTAGGAAGGCCTAAGCTTGTTAGTGCTGGATACTCTCCCAATGGTTTGACTAGATGTCTTGGGTTCAGAAACCACTCTGACTCTGCAGATTGCTTTGGTGCATCTCCAGTGTCTGCCTCTGCATAGGTCCCATTATGAAATCTTGGCCACGTAGAATTAAAAGTGTTCGAGTTGACTGTAGCGCCAGAATCTATGGCATAATCTTGATGAGGGTCAAAACTCAGACTTGAGGCCAAACTGTCCACCTGAACTTTAAGTTTCCGCAAACTTTCTTCTAAGTCATCAATGCTGGGACTCTCTTCTATATATGGAGATAAGCTAGTTTCTAGGTGGGGAAAAAATGCATTTATTTAGGAAATGCTATTAATTATACTTGTAGACTGCTCTACATTATCAGTAGCTATTGTTAGCACAGAGCAGAAATAACGTAGTGTACGTACTTCTGTCAAAGGATCTCACTGCACTTTATAATCTAAGCTTCACAGCCCCCCAGGGATAGAAGAATTATTCTGTATGTTATACGTATTGTGGCACACAGCTCTACCCTTAAGGGGTGGACGTTATACAATGTGTTATAAATAAGGCAGTCAGGGATAAGTATTGGACGTCTGAGAACTGACCCTAGAAAAATCTGGATGAGATGTAGTCAGTTTGAGGCTAACTAGTGGTAGTTTGGAATTATTCTCATTTTAAAGCACAATCTTTCATAAAAATAGTAGCAGAGAATATGGCCCAATAATTTTACATCTCTTAGGGACTTGCATTCCAAAGGATCTCAAAGCACTTCATATGCTATCGGACAAATCCTGCAAACACTAACCACTGACTATAATGTTTACTACTGTGAATGGTGCCACAGTCTCCCCAGGAGTACTTCTAGTAGCACGCCCGAGGTCCAGTAGTAAGTATTTGCAGGATCGGGTCCTATATACATACAGCACCGATTAAATCTAGCCAAGTTTGAGTCTGCCCTAGAGAATCTAGGTTTGTCAGTTCTGATGTTTAGACCTGACACCCCTCCTTCCTGTTTTAAAAACAAAACAAAAAACCACCACCATTCTCCTAGATGCAAAATACAGGCAACATTAAGTGAGTTAACACTTCATGCAATTTTTAAATCCTTTGGTAAAATATATTTGCTCTCATTTTGGATTTAAAAGATCTATATTCTGTATGTTTAAGATAAATACACACAAATATGACAGAGATCCTTTGAACATCGGTCTTCTATAGCTTAAATAAAGTGGTCCTTATCCTGATGTCATTCACACTGGTTGGCTCCATTGCAATTATTCCTGATTTACACTAGCTTGAAACCTGAATAGGGCCCACAGTCTTTTCCAGATGATAAGATATACTATGTAAAAAGAGAGCATCCACTGTCAAAGCGGTGACTTTATCAGGATTTATATTATATCCTACCAATTTGTTTTTTAAATAATGAAGTTCCTTCCCAGTTGCTGTGCAGTGTCTGGTTCTTTTCCGGTCCTTTGAGGCTCAGACAGTGAGTTGTAGTAGTTTTCTGGGTGCTGCTAAGGAATTTGTTTGGTTTCTCTCTTTAAAGAAAAAAGAAAACATTTTAGTGTTGAGTGTTTGTATTAATTTTAATAACAGGTCGTGTGTATGTTTGTGTTACTCTTGAAACTGGTGGGAAGTGTCCACTGTAGTCTAAATATGCATAATAGTCTATATTCAGATGTGAACTACGTCTAACACAGGCTCTGACAATGGCAGCCTCCAGTGGTATCTCTCCTCTGAAGTAGGTGGTTATTGTGGAAATCGAAAGACAGAAACAGACTTGAATTGCTTCCTCTCCCTTATACCAATGTAAATTACTAGGAACTTAATTTAAGTCAATGGAGTTGAAATGGTGAAAAGCTGGTTATCGGAGAGCAGACTCCAGATCACTCCGAACATAGACTGTTTGTTTTCCTTCATTGTCTTAGTTTCTATACTCTGTAAATACTTTCACTCATTCCAAAGGCTGCTAGTTTTGATCTGTGCCATTCAATTATCATTTCTGCTGTTTTATCCAGGATACCTTTTAAAAAGCGTTGTTAAAGTGCGCATAAACAGAAATAGCACCTCTAGTGATACAAGCTAAAATAAATATTGTAAAGACTTTCAAGCCTCAAGCTTACAGGTATGAGCTGATCAGCAGGTGCTTTGGTAGGGATTTTTTCATTCCTCTGAAACTTTCCCTTTAGTCACTAGATCTTAGCTGTCTTTTCCAGTGCTGCAGGAACTGGGACATGGGAGTTAACGCACCATTGGTCTAGCTGGCTGGATTCCAGACACTGGAAGGAACCCTGATCATTATTAAATTATCTTTCTCTTTACCTTATTTTTGCTGTCATAAATGAACAGAAATTCTGCAGAACTATTTATTTGTTTTTACAAGAGGTTGACTCTATTTCACAGTAAATTAATTTTACATTCTCTGCTGTCTTTTGTTGGGCAGCAATGCTGCTTACCTGTTGCTGGAAACAATCACTGCCAGGTCAATTACCATATTCACACTTTTGAGAATTAATGAAAAAGTTAATCCGCCCATTTCTACAGTATAATGTGTGTAAGACTCAAAGCCAAGGGTGGGAAACCCAGACTCCTAGATTCAATACCTGCCATGCCACTGAGCTGCTGTGGGATCTTGGCCAAATCACCTTTCCTCTCTGCACTAGCTTTGTCAGCTGTAACTAGGCCTTGTACTTTCCCCTACCGCACGGTGATGGGTGTGAGCTCATTAATGTGCGCTGAGCACCTTGGTTAGAAGGAGCTAGAGAAGGGCAAAGTATTATAATAAAGCAGGAGCGCCCTGGGGCTCGCACTTTGCACATTTCAATTGGGGGTTCATATCCCCACCCCTGTGGAGGCCATTCCATGGGGCTGATACCCCCTTGTCTCCTGGAAGCGCTCCCGGGGTTCATGTCCCCTTTCTCTGGGAGGCCCATATCACCCAGGGGGTGGCCCTCCAGCTTCCACCCCAGACACACCACACGATCTATTGTCTACAGCCAAGCACTGAGGTACAACCGCATTTGCTCCAACCTCTCAGACAGAGACCAACACCTACCAGATCTTCACCAAGCATTCTCAAAACTACAGTACCCACACAAGGAAATAAGGAAACAGATCAACAGAGCCAGATGTGTAACCAGAAGCCTCCTGCTGCAAGACAAGCCCAAGAAAGAAACCAACAGAACTCCACTCGCCATCACATACAGTCCTCAGCTAAAACCTCTCCAACGCATCATTAGTGATCTACAACCCATCCTGGGCAACAAACCCTCACTTTCACAGGCCTTGGGAGGCAGACCAGTCCTCCGCCACAGACAACCCGCCAAACTGAAGCATATTCTCACCAGCAACTACACACCACACCATAGTATCTCTAACTCAGGAACCAATCCATGCAACAAACCTCGATGCCAACTCTGCCCACATATCTACACCAGCAACACCATCACAGGACCTAACCAGATCAGCCACACCGTCACCGGTTCATTCACGGGCACGTCCACCAATGTAATCTATGCCATCATGTGCCAGCAATGCCCCTCTGCTATGTACATCGGCCAAACTGGACAGTCCCTATGTAAAAGGATAAATGGACACAAACCAGATATTAGGAATGGCTATATATAAAAACCTGTAGGGGAACACTTCAACCTCCCTGGACACACAGGAGCAGATGTAAAGGCAGCCATCCCGCAGCAAAAAAAACTTCAGGACCAGACTTCAAAGAGAAACTGCGGAGAAACTGGATTTATGCAGGAAATAGCCCAGCTTGATTGTCATGCACATTGTGTAAAGAGTTGTCACTTTGGATGGGCTATCACCAGCAGGAGAGTGAATTTGTGTGGGGGGGTGGAGGGTGAGAAAACCTGGATTTGTGCTGGAAATCACTTTAGATAAGCTATTACCAGCAGGACAGTGGGGTGGGAATAGGTATTGTTTCATATTCTCTGTGTATATATAAAGCCTGCTGCAGTTTCCACGATATGCATCTGAGGAAGTGAGCTGTAGCTCACGAAAGCTTATGCTCTAATAAATTGGTTAGTCTCTAAGGTGCCACAAGTCCTCCTTTTCTTTTTGCGGAGCTTCAGTTCATTTGCAAATCTGACCCCCTCAGCTCAGGAGGAAACAAAGACTGTGACTGGCTCGCCAACCACAAAAGCCGTTTCTCCTCCCTTGGCGTTCACACCTCATCTGCTAGAAGAGGGCCTCATCCTCCCTGGTTGCACTAACCTCCTTATCCCCAGCCTGATTCTGGCTTGCATATTTATGCCTGCCTCTGGAAATTTCCACTGCGTGCCGCCGAGGAAGCGGGGAGTCGCCCCGGAAAGCTCATGCTCCAGCACCTCGGTGAGTCTGGAAGGTGCCCCAGGCCTCTCCGCCGCGTTTACGGATCCAGACTAACACGGCGACCCCTCTGATGCACTTACCCGGGGACCCCCCCCCCGGGGCTCCTCCCCCCAGGATCACCCCTTGGGGGTTCCTACCCGCTCCTGCGGGGTGGGTAACACTCCCCCCCGGGCTCCTTGCTCCCCCTCCCGCCGCAGGGGCTCACACCCCTGGGGGTCCTCCCTCCAAGGGGACCACGCCCCGGTGGCTCCTGCCGCCCGTCCCCCGGGGGGAGTCACGCCACCCTGGCCCCGCCCGCACCGCACCTGATCCGGGCTCCGCGGCCCCGCACCCGCAGCCCTCGCTCCGCCATGTCCAGCACCGGCAGCTTCCCCCTCCTTAGCGACGCCCCCAACACTCTCGTTGCTAGGCGGAAGCGCCGCCCCGCTGCCTTTCCGTTCGCCCCTTCTCCTCTCCCCTCCTGACCTCGAAGTCCCGCCCGCTCAGCGGTCTCGATAACCAATCGGATTACTCTTCCGAGCCGCCTCCTCGAGTCCCACTCCAGCATCGAACCAATCGGAAGTAGGGAAAGGCCTCACGTGACCTAGGACGTGCCTCTCCGCGGGACGTGTGGACGGCATTCCCAGCTTCACCAATCAGAACTCCCGAGAAGTTTCACGCGCTGGTGATGCCCGGCTGGTCGGCTCCAATGGGCGCAGGGGGGGCGGGGCCGCGCCTGCGCGGTGGAAGCGGCGGCCGCTCCGCGTGTGGCTGGTCTCCCGGCGGCGGCGCGGGCACCATGTCGTGGCTGTTCGGCCTCAACCGGGGGTCTCCCCCCGTGGCGGGGGACGCAGGCCCGGGCGGGGCCGGCCTGGCCCTGCCGCCCCCTCCCTCCGCCGGGGGCCCCGCAGCGGGGGACGGAGCCGGGGACCGGAACACGCCCAAGGACAAATGGAGCAACTTTGACCCCACCGGGCTGGAGCGGGCGGCCAAGGCGGCCCGGGAGCTGGAGGCCTCCCGTGAGTGGGGGGCTGCTCGGGACTGAGGGGGCCCGCAGCCGCGGCGGGAGGGGCTGCTCCGTTGCCAGGGCCAGTGCCCCATAGCCCGGCCGGTGGGGGCTGCGCGGCAGGCCCGTGGGGGAGGGCACGTGGCTGGGGGATCCGCGCCGGGCCGGGCCAGGCCAGGCCGGGCCAGGCGCCGCTGCCATGAGCCTGAAATCGCAGCTCCGGGGACTCCGAGTCTGGCGGTGAGGTTGCTCAGTGCGTCTGCCTCTGCCTTGCTTTGGAGAGACTTCGTCTGCGCCGGGAAAGGCGCTTTGCCTCTGCGACTGTCCGTTCTTCGCGCTTCTGCGGAGCCGGGCCGTGGTAATGATCGTTCTGCTGATGGAAGCTGCTTTGTTAAAACCTGGGCCGAGCCCGCCGCCGGCTGAATTCACACAGGCTGGCCAGCCGCCATCGGCTGCTAATAACCTTGTTTCAGAGCAGCAGCCGTGTTGGTCTGTAATCGCAGAAAGAACAGGAGGACTTGTGGCACCTTAGAGACGAACCAATTTATTTGAGCATGAGCTTTCGTGAGCTACAGCTCCCTTCATCGGATGTACTGAATGCATTTGATGAAGTGAGCTGTAGCTCACGAAAGCTCGTGCTCAAATAAATTGGTTCGTCTCTAAGGTGCCACAAGTCCTCCTGTTCTTTTTGCTAATAACCTTGTGCAACCTCTGGCCTGCATCAGGTTCAGATCTATGACCTAGAAGTGGCAGACTCTTTGTCCTGTGAGCAGGCCCCCCTCCCCATTTCCATTCATGCGTTTGGTTCAGCACCTCATTATGATAAAGTGTAAATTAACAAATTATAACACACACAGTTTTGAGCCCTGAAATACTCCTTTTTGAGGAATAAAATAGCCATGGAATGTTTTTGGTCTTCCTTACTGTAAGAGTTGGGAGCATTTGAGGGTGATGATGAAGGTTCCTGGCCAGAAGTGCGGGGGCGCAACAAATTTTTGGAACATAACATACGAAACATCTTTCTCTTATGCCTTCAACACTGTGTTGTTTCTTTAAACACAGAGGAAATAGTTGGAGTTGGCAGCTGCTTTCAGGCAGCTCTTGCACATGGTTACACCAAGCAATCAATTGCTCAGTGCCCTTTTGAGTTGTGGTCCTCATAGGACTACTGTGTTTAAAATGCCTAGACACTGAATGTTTTGTGGACGGAAGACTTCAGTTTCTAGAGCCATAAGCGTGACATCTTTCACCAGCACCAAGTTTGCTTAGAAAAGTAGGATCTAATACTGCAGAAATAAGTTCTTAAACAACCTTATTAATTTCAGGCCATGCAAAAGATGCTCTTAGTCTTGCTCAGCTGCAGGAACAGACATTGCAAATGGAGCAGCAGTCCAAAATTAAGGTATGTTGAGCCTCAGGATCAAATTCATGCCTACTGCAGCTCTGCTGACTTCATTGGATGGATTTTGGCCCTCATTGTCTAACGATCTGCCTTGGCTATTTTGATTTTTTCTTGCACAGAGGAGTTCACTTTTAGTACACTGCCTTTCCCTGCATTTTCATTACTTCATTTGATTTATAAAAAAGAGAGTCTGGAAATGCAGCATTGCAGCCGGACTAATTTCTGCTCTTTTACAGGGTTTATGTCTGTGCTAAGAACTTGTGATATTTTGTGGTTCGTATTGGTATTGTAGCTCCCAGAATATCCTTTGTCCACAACGGCAATACATTTGTTTCTTTTCCCAGTACCTAATTTATGGTGTCTGAGCCTCTAATATAGCACGGTAAGTGTACGTGGCACTTTGCAAAACACAAAATCAGCTATGATTCCTGGTCTTAAGAATTGCATTACCCCGCTGAGGAACCGAAACCTATTAGAAACCTATTTTGAAGAATATGATTATCATTTGTAGCCCTCTGGAGGCTTTTGTGTTAAGCTGACGTATGCTGGCCCATTTCTCATAGGAATACGAGGCAGCCATTGAACAGCTGAAGAACGAACAGATCCGGGTACAAGCAGATGAGAGAAGAAAGACACTAAGTGAAGAAACCAGACAGCATCAAGCGGTAAGGAAACTTGGGGAAACTAGCAGACATGATGGCTGGCTTGTTGTGCTGGCTGGAATGGGAAACACACCATGAGAGGCTTATTCAGTTACACCAGCTATTCTCCACCTGGGGGTTGCGGTCCCTAAGGGGAGGTCATGCCCAGTTGAATCTGCCTCATTCCCCAGCTCTGGTGTTCCGTTGACACTGGTTTGCATAGCTGCTTGTAACAGACCCTAAGACACCCTGAAGAATCCAGTAAATTGGACCAGTTCCTTGGCTCTGCCTTTGAATTGTCTTTAAGTGCTGCAGGGAATTGGTGTAAAACATTTTAGGATGCATCCTTGCTTGCAGGTATTAGTCATGATATGAAAAAAATTGAAAACTACTGGCTTACCCAGCATATCTGTTGGCTAGACAATGAAATGCATCCTAAATTACTTGGAGTGCAATCTCAGATTGCCTCTAATTTTCCCTGTTTCTCTTAAGTCTTCTGGAATCTAACCCTTTGGAAAGAGATCTCAGGAAATTACCATCTTAACCCAGAATTTGACAAACTATTTTTCTTTTTATGAGCTGGCTTTTGAGCAGCTTTTTGATGGGGTGTATCAGTGGGGTCTAACAGCTCTTGGGACAGTAATGCTAAAATTGGGGAAATGCAGTTCAGCTTTCATTCTTATTGCTGACAAACTGGTTTTTAAGGTTCAACATCCTTGCCATTTGTCACGAGCCCTAATTTTATATGTATCAACCCCTTCTGCCCTACATCTTCAGCCAGCAGAGCTTTTTTGGCACTGGTCTAGGACTGATTGTCTAACACATTGACAGTGTTCTATTTCAAATGCTGATCTCTTTTGCTTCTTATACTCAAGTCTTGTTTGCTGATTAGAGCAGGGTTTTTATTGCATTTCCTCTTTTCTTTTTGAAGAGGGCCCAATATCAGGACAAACTGGCAAGACAGCGCTATGAAGAGCAGCTGCGACAACAGGTAAGATGTTCCATCTTCTAAAACTGCTGAGAGCTTAGCCAATCTGTGTTAACTTCACTAGGAGCAATGATGCTAAATTATGCTCCACCCTCATAACCCAGTGACTGATGCTATGCACCACTGTGATGGGAGAGCTTAGATTTTTTTGCACAGCCTCAGGGTTACTACATTCCAAGCCTAGCAGGTCTGATGCAAAAGCAACTGACAGCAAATAGGACAAAGGTGCAAGAAGTAGCTGGGAGAACATGAGATTGTGGGTTTTGGGAGGAAGAACATATTTAATTCTTAAGTATTTTTTTTTTCCAGAGCATTTGTAATGTTTAGGTCTGCATGTGTATTAGGTTGATTGGCGATCTTAAAACAGCTAGTGTGTGTGAAAACTACAGTTTTCCATCTTCCTGTTTTGCCTTTTCTCCCAACCTAATTCATCTTCTGATGTGATCTCTTCTTCTTAGCAACTCCTTAATGAAGAGAACTTGAGGAAGCAGGAGGAATCTGTGCAGAAGCAGGAAGCAATGAGGCGAGGTAATGTCATATTTCAGTTTCGCCTTTTGGTTGGGGATTAAGTGGCTATTCAGAGCAACCTCTGAACTGTATTTGGAGTACTAGTACATACTGACTGGTAGGCTATTAGAGGGCTCATAATGCAGGATCTGCAAGCAGCAGCTAAATCACAGCTGGTTTTAGGGTTTGTCTGCACCGGGGGGCAAACTTTTTGGCTCAAGGGCCACATCTGGATATGGAAGTTGTATGGCAGGCCATGAATGCTCACAACTAGGGGTTGGGGTGTGGGCTCTGGAGTGGGGCCAGAAATGAGGAGTTCAAGGTGTGGGAGGTACTCCAGGCTGGGACCGAGGGGTTCGGAGGGCGGGAGGGGGAATCTGGGCAGGGGGTTGGCGCGCAGGAGGGGGGTCAGGAGTGCAGGCTCTGGGCGGCACTTACCTCAAGCAACTCGGAGAAGCAGCGCAATGTCTCCCCTCCGACTCCTACATGGAGGCATGGCCAGGCGGTTCTGTTTGCTGTTCTGTCTGCAGGCACTGCCCCTTCAGCTCCCATTGGCCATGTGCGGAGCCCCCTGGCTGCCCCTACGCATAGGAGCCAGAGCGGGGACATGCTGCTGCTTCCAGGAGCCATGCAGAGTGGGGCAAGCCCCAGACCCCGCCCCCTGGCTGGAGCTCGAGGGCCAGATGTGGCCCCCGCACTGTAGTTTGCCCACCCCTGGTCTACAAGAACATTTAGTTCACGGCAAGCCAGGATGTGAATCTAACTGTCCTTGTGGACCCTGCTGACACACATTAACAGTTCCCTCGTACACTTTGATCTACTCTGTTCCAAAGCAGAGTAGATCAAAGTGCATTATGGAACTGTTAGGGCATGTGGGCAGCGTCCACACAGACAGACAGTGCAGGGTAGATTTAAACCCCAGTTTACTGTGTATTCTTGTAGATCTCTTGGAGTTGCTGGTGCCTGTAGCTCATTTCTGGGAGAGGCTAAACTTCTATAGAGAGCCTTTGTTTAAATAAAAGTACTCGAGTGTGGCTTCCAGTGGCTGAACACTGCAATACACCAACCTTTCTTGGTCTAGTAATACTGTAGGTAATGCAGCACTCCTGCATTTCCTGCCCTCAGGATTTTATCAGGAACCATTAGAATCAATCGGGTGTTTGGCTAGGACTTCTCTAGAGCATTAACACTTGAAATCCAGTGTCGATTTTAAGTATCTTGTTAGCCTGTCTTGTTTGTGACCTGGCTTTTTCTGTAGGCACGTAGAAATTAGAAGTGGAAAAGATCTGTGAAGTCATCCAGTTCCTTCTGCTGCAGTCCAGCACAGTACTGTCCCCTCTAATGCATCCTCTAGTGTTTGTCTCTAATTTTAAGTATTTCAAATGCTGGGCCTTGTTGGGAGATTGTTCCATAGTTAGGCTTGGCGGGATTTGATTTAAATTGATAACTGTTGGCATATAAATTTCAGCTGGCACGCTGAAATCAACGAAAAAATATCAATTGGTGACAGTTGTTGGGAGTGCAGCCTCCCCCGGGCGCCTGCAGGGATTGGATGTCAGTGGCCCTGCAGCAGGTCAGAGATCCCTCTGCAGCACCACTGGCACTGGCTGTGTCCTCACTCCTATGACAGCAGCTGGGGACAGAGCCATTCAGCACCATGGTGGCCTCCCCCTGCGAGCAGGGCTTGTCGTCCTCAGAGTCCTGGCTGGGGTCTCCGCTCCACCCTTGCAGGACCACAGCCTTCCTGCACCTTGTGCCTGGGTGTCTTGGGCTTCTCTACTGTGCATGGAGCCTCTGCAGCCTCGCTGTCAGCGCTGCCCTAAAAAACCCTCAGCCCTACAACCCTTAATTTCCAGCAACTAGCAATAATTAAAAATTGATTATTAAAAATAAAAATGAATATAGAATTTTGGAATTGGAAAAAAATAAAAATGGAGTTCTACCAATCCTGTTCGTAGTCTAGTAGATTTCACTCCTGGGGGATGTTTTTCCTTTAACTCCGCCTACATTGACCTTTCACTTTCATCCCATTACTCCTAGTTGCACATCCTGGGCGTGTACATTCTTAGGTTTGTTACCATCTCCCCCTTGACCTTGCACAGCCAATCTCTACCAGTCTGTATTCAGTTTTCTTATTCTTTTCTCTGATGTCACACTCACCCTGATTATTTTTGTTGCTCTTCTCTGAACAAATGTATTCAGTGTATTCTCTTGGTAACGTGTTCCCAGAATGCAATAATAATTCTTGGTGCACTCCTGCCTAAATATTACAGAGATGACCATCTCCTTGTTCTTAGAGGGAAGATTCCTAGACTTAGCTTTCATGCTGTTGTATTGACTTGCTTCCTTTTGTGGGCAGGCTGGTGGTCACTGAAATCTGTTGTCAGGTCACACGCATCTGACATGTAGCAAAGCTGATAATATTTACCCCTCTCCCAAAAGCTGGGTTTTGGGATAAAGCCCAGAGTAAAATCCCACCCCCTTGTTTCTTTTAAAGCCACTGTGGAGCGGGAGATGGAGCTGCGGCACAAGAATGAGATGCTGCGTATTGAAGCGGAAGTGCGAGCCCGCGCAAAGGCTGAGCGTGAGAACGCAGATCTCATTCGGGAGCAGATCCGCCTGAAAGCTGCTGAGCATCGCCAGACGGTGTTAGATTCCCTCAAGTACGTGCAAACCAGCTGAGGGGAGTTGGTCACCTTGCTACTGCCTCACACCACCCCCATCAAATGGGCTGTATAAAAAACCTTGGAGTTTGGTTGGGTTTGTTTTTTTGGCACAAGTTTAAAGGGAAAGATTGTTATTGCTGGTGTTCCTTCATTTTCTGCCCCAAGGTAGTGTATTAAAAACTGCTGTTTCCCTATCTCTAGGTGTGATTAGGGTGGATAGTGTAGTGGAAGGGAGAACTATTGTCTAGTGGTTAGTCATGTTTTGGGTGCCAGGATACTTGCATTCTAGTCTGAGTTCTCTAACAGACCATGTGACCTTAACCTGATCATTTTTGGGGGAAATCCTCGCTCTGTGAAAATCTTTGGCAACCATCTCATTGGCTCCAGTGAAAGGAGGTTTCACCCTTAATCTCTGAGACAGTTTCCCCACCTACAAAACAAACGTAAAATTTACCTACCTCACAAGGGTATTGTCAGCTTTAATTCATTGACTGTTATGAAGTCCTTTAGGATTCTTGGCTGGAAGGTATCTAGAATGGCTAAGTAACCATGAAATTTTATTATCATTCAACTCTAATGAAGTGAGTAAAAAATAAACATATTAGCTTTGGTCCAGAAGCTCTTCTGGATTTAATCCCATATACACCAGACGATTATAAGTATATTTGCCCTGTATGTTTGGGTTCCTGGGTGAGCTCTGTTAGCTTTGACTGGTTCTGAAGAAAGTCATCAGGGAAACTGGAGTAATCTTGTAAGCTGCTTGCAATTCTGTCCTTCAAACTTAAAATCCTTCCCCCTTTCCTGCCTCTACTCCAAAGTCTCTGCTTACACTGCTGCTCTCTTTCCACAGGACAGCGGGTACATTGTTTGGAGAAGGATTTCGTGCCTTTGTAACAGACTGGGATAAAGTTACAGCCACGGTAAGCTGTGGACATATATCTTTTGGAAGATAGACAACAGTTATTTGCGAACCTGATTTTGTATTTTTTTTCTCCTTGTCCCTGGTAATGTTAAAAATTCTGGGTTAGAAACTAAGAGCTGACTATCCGAGATAGACACCATCAACTCAAAAGCATACTTAAGTCTGCCTCCAATTAACATGCAAGGTTATAATTATTACAAGAGTAGACAAAAATGAAAACTTCTCCCATTTACTTTGTGCATGTTACAGCATTTTATGTACTCTGTTTCACTGTTTCTCCTGTATTTAGTTTCCCCTGCCCGTTGGTTTTTTGTGGGTCTTTCATCCAGCAACAGCAGAGAGGATAAATTATTTTAAAAATGAGACTGTCTTTAAACCAAGAAGCTGACAAGAGTGTCACAAGGACAAGTAGAACGTCTGATATTACTAACTCACTTTCTGAAATTGACTAGATTACAGTGACTTTTTTGTTAGCTTTTTCATCAGTAGTAAACACTGACAGTTCCATCTTTCAGTAAATACACAACCCTCACTGGAATCACAGATCTCTACTTATTTTGCTCCTTTTATTTTGTTTGGCCGAACATTGCAATTCATTTAATAGTGTTGATTAAGAACTCCAGTGCATTCTTCCTGTTCGGTTCTCATATTTAGGAAAGAGAAGAGCCTGTCTTGGTGTCTTGTCGGTGGCACTGTAACAAAATTGGAAGTGACTCTTCGGGGTGGGATGGAAAGAGTATCATAAATGCATTAAGGTGTACTTGCAAAGAGGGGGAACAAGTTGAGCTTATGCCCTCTTTACTCTAGGCTGGACAACAAAGCTCCAAAAGGGGGTTTTGGAGTGAAGGGAGTTTCTGTTTGTTTTTTAATGTTCAAAATATAGGCCAGGTCTAGCCTGGAAAACTAAGATGACAGAGCGGGAAAACTGCCCTTTTCTGGCTGTCAATGACTTGAACAACAGGGCTTCCTCCTCTTCCCTTGGGACACTGTTCCTCTTTCAACCAGATCTGTGTTCAGATTCATTTTCTTCCCCTTAACTGAGGTTCATATAGCACTTTGGAGGGGTAATCAGCATATATATATAATATGCCAAGCATTGATCACTAGAGGCGCAGTGGGTCTTACCATTTGAGCTGCGGGTGAGCGTCGTGAGAAGCTTTCTGGGTAACTAAGCAGTTTATTAAGAAGGGTTTCCTTCCTGTGCATTGTACAGTATAAATACAAATTATGCCGTCAAACACCTGCTAACGGTTAAACTTTCTCTCTTCTCCTTATCTTGGTTCCACTATTTTTACCAACTTCCTCTTATGAAAAAATACGTAATTTTGCACTGCCCTCTAGGTTTGTTCTGCCTGCTTCTCACCTCTGCCTGTTGGTTTTATAAAGCCAGGTGCAGTGTGAAACTGAATAGTGGTCTAATTCAAAAACCTACTTGAGTCTTTGGATCAGGACCCACAGACCCAGTTGGGTATGTGTCTAACACTCACTGGAGCATACTATGGGAAGCCTTGGCTTTTACAATTGAGGATTTTTTGGCTTTTCCTCACAATGTATTTTTGATTCTGAAAAACAAACTCTTCTATTAAACCACACTGTATATCCAGCAAGACTCAGGTGAATTATAACGCAGTACAGGCACCAAAAGAAATCAGCAGGAACTCTGCTCCCTTAGACACTAGTGAGACCAGGGCTTCCACCTGTTTGCATTCTTGCACCTTATGTGTGCACTTGGTATCTAGCAATCCAGACTCTTGAGCAAGAGCTTGAGGATAGAATTTACACGGTGAAGTGTGCAACCAGGTTTTGGAGGCTTTCTGAACAGATTTGGATAATCAGCATTTCGTTGCTACAGCAACTTGATTGGATCTGAACATGTTGCTGTCATCTGCAACCGTTCGCTGGGGCAGAAGAAAGTTCTAATGTTAGGCTGTAAGCACCCGCTTTGATTTGCCAAAGGCGAATCAGAAAAACTTAATTTAGAGGGGGAAAAGCTTAACAAAAGAGACATTTGATTTTTATTTTCCCAGTCTAGTCTGCTGGCAGCACAGCGGCTATTGCACGTTACTTCAGTCCCTACAATACATAGGCCTAGTTATACATTTGTAACACTAGGTGGCATTACTGACAATGGTAGAGAACCACCTAAATGCAGTAATGTTTACTCATAAGTAGCTTTATGACAGCAGTGCTGTTGGCAGAACAATAGTGAAGTGTCACGGTTTCCATTGTAGTGTAGTCTAATTGCAGTGGCTTTATTAATTTGCTGTTGGGAGGAGAAAAGCTCTAGGTTTAAAATTGGTAATGAACTCTCAGCCAGGGGATGAACTTTTTTCTTTAAATCTTTGCCCTAGGATTGAACAGTTTCAGATGTTCTTTAATTTTAAAAATAAAAGCAACACTTGAGGCTTTTTTTGATCTAGCACTTGAGTCATGCTGGAAACGTAAGGACATGCGTGATACTCTGGTCATCTCAGCAGTTTTCTGTGTATTGGTGTATTTCCGTCTAACACTACATGGCACCGCAGACACCCTCTTTAGACCCTGGGCTGCAAATCTGCAGAGAAATGTTTAAGAAGCTGTATGTTTCTGCAGAGAAATTTTACCAAGCAGGTTGGGTTCATTCCTGCCTGGTTGTATGACACACATTGCTGCTGCTTATCTTGGAAAGTCATCTGCGATTTACACAATAGTTGAACTTTCAAGAGCAGTGCTGCTGTATGCAGTGCACCAGAAAGCAGGATTGAGCCCTTGATGTTGCATGCATGAAACCTACATTGTGCAGCTTATTGTGTAAGGAATCTGCATGCTAAAGTTCCCAAGGACACTGAGACTAAGTCCTCAGTGTATCTGCTCAAATGAATGACTAGGTGGAGGCGTTTTCCTATTAATATTACCCTTATGCCTGCCATGCAGAGGTAATTTACACACAAAATAAATCCCAAGTTAATGTTGCTTACTTTTTCTGGTGTGCCTAAATATTGCAGCATGCCTGATATACATAGTAGCTTCACTAAATGAGCTTGCAGTTTCTGCAGTTTCAAGAAAAACTGCTAGGAGCTGGTCTAAAGACACTTGAAATTGATGGAAAGATTCCTGTTTACTTCAGTGGGCTCAGTCCTGAAGCATTTAGCAGAGTTCCTTTGCCAAGTTTGTTGGCATTAGCATTAAAAGGACCCTTTCAGACTAACAGTCTTGTAAGATGCCGTTTGCTATGGTGACAATTAGTTTGTCAAAGCAGAAATAATTTTAGAAGCTGAATTAATCAGCAGCCATTGGTTCTGTTTACTCTTTGCATTTTACTCGGTTTGCACTGTAAGATGAGAGAGGTCAGTGTCTCTCTCTGACTCCTACACTAGCACCAAGTTGTCACGCTTGGGGTTACATCACCATCCGGGGGGGTGGTTAAATCCAGAAAAATAGTTTTTCACTGAAATCTTTAAAAATTGTGTGAACAGTTAATATTAAAGCACAATCACAAAACCCCTTTACTCTTAGGATTTTGGCTCTAACTTACCCAAACACTGCTTTAAGCCTGGTTTGTGCATTTAAATGCCTTGTGAATGCTGTGAAAAGCTCACATTGGACCCTTTTCCCTTACCCAGCATCTTGTCTAATGCATATTGCTTTGTATTAGCTAAGGTCTGTAAGATACCAGCATTTAGATGCTGTATCTGAGGTCCAGCTACTGAGGCCCTATTAGGTTTGGCTGAAAACTTGCTGTTGTATGTTTACCTGTGTTTTTTTCCTGTTTTCAAAATGTGATGCATATTTATAAGGAATACTGATGTATAAACTATACTAGTGTTCTGCTTTAGGCAGAGGTACAATTTTATGTTAACTCACCCGTTAGATAGGACAGCTGTCCATCAAACATTCTTGCTTACCCAGCCTGTCAGGCCTCCACTCTCCTCTACTTTGTCCTCTTTATCTAGCTAGCACAGGTAACAATAGCCGCATAGATGGGGCGGTATGGACAACCAGCGTACAACATAAGAACGGCCCTACTGGGTCAGACCAAAGATCTATCTAGCCCAGTATCCTGTCTTCCGCCAGTGGCCAGTGCCAGATGCCCCCGAGGGAATGAACAGAACAGGGAATTGTCAAGTGATCCATCCCCAGTCGCTCGTTCCCAGCTTCCCAAGTCAGCGGGGATCCTGGGTACATACTTGGCTTGCTGGCCCATGTTGAAGCCCATGCTGCCACATCTACACTGCTGTTGTTACCAGTGCTTGCTAGATGGGCATGCCTGCCCGTGCTACTGTCAGACCTTCACATGCAGTGTAGACATACCCTTCTTCTTTCCTATGGCAAGAGTGGAACAGTGAAAGCAATGGCATCTTGAGGTCTCTTATCCATCCCAGAGCAGAGGGGGTAGCCATGTGGCTAGCCACGACACCTCCAGGATGAGCATGGATTGGGCAGTCATCCGTGATGTGTCCAAAAGTTGGCACCATTCCACAGTCACAGTTGGGCGATTTCCTCGCTTTCCATCTATGGAGTAAGTATGCGCATCCTCCACGTCAGGTGTGGATACAGTTTAGAGTTGTCCATATGCTCTGCGGGGAGGAGAAGCCCGACACTTGCACAGTTGGGTTGTCAATTCGATTTTTGTTTGGTATCTCGGCCCAGGTTTCAGACCATCTTCTGCAAATATCCTTATCTTCCACAAGAAGGCCTGTGGTGTGAGACCAGAAGGGTGTACTTGATTTTAGTCAGTGTCAATGGGAGTGTTTTAGGTCAGTGGTTCTCAACCAGGGCCCCCTGAGGGTCTGCGAGCAGGCTTCAGGGGGGCCGCCAAGCAGGGCAAGCACTAGACTCACTGGGGCCTAGGGCAGAAGGCTGAAGCCCCGCCACATGGGGCTGAAGTCTAGGACCCTGAGCCCCACCACCCGGGGCTGAAGCCTGAGCAATGTAGCTTTGTGGCCTGGGGCCCCAGGCAGTTGCCCTGCTTGCTACCCCTTAACATTGGCCCTGGCTTTTATATACAGAAAACCAGTTATTGTGGCACAGGAGTTTTTATAGCATGTTGTGGGGAGGGGGGTGCTTAGAAAGAAAGGCTGAGACCCCCCTGTTTTAGGTCATGGTGGAGCGGCAGTGTGGTACTTGCCATGATCTCTATGTGCTCTCTAACTGGTAGACATACACTAATGGTCATTGAACTCTGGCTCTGTAGCACTGAGTTCCAGGGGCAAGGGCTCTACATTCCTTCCCCCTGCTCCAAAGTGCAAGTTTTCTGGGTTAGTGAATTCTTACTGTATCCAGTGGCCACATGGAGCGAGTCGAGTCACTGACCTAGTTCCATAATGAACTGAAAAGACATTGGTAACCCACTTTCCTGCCTAGCTACTCGCTAGCTCAGGAGCAGGTAGGATGCTGGATGAAGATACTGCCTCCCTTCTAGTTTCTAGTAGGCTCTGCCCTCTAGGGACTCTTAGGGACTCTGGGAATAACAGGAGATGCAGCACGAAAGCTGATTGTAATTTGCTATTTTCAGCTACAGCTTTTTAAGGCCGCTGCGAGATGTTCTACGTTCTCCCTCCGAGCTCTGATGTCCTGCTTCCCTTACACTCCTTATTCCCCCTGCTTGCTGTCAAGATCTTGTGTGTCTGCCACCATTCCTCTAGCTGAAGATGACTGGGTGGGGCTCTCATTGCGGCCACTCCTAAACTGTCCAGAGAGGTCGCTGGAGAGGACCCCATGTGCTCAGTCCCAAAGCCTGGAAGCAAGTCAAGGCTTAACCATCTCTGAAGATTTTCTTGTTTCCATTACAATAACAGAGACTGTAAGCTTCCCATCTTACTGCTGTGTACTGGTCTTGCTGTCACTTTAGTAAATGCAGTGTCAGGGCTGGGTCAGGAATCCCTGCTTTTTCTCCGATACAGTTAAGCAGAATGATGCTCAACCATTTTACTTTCTCCCTGGAAGTCCTGGTGGCAGCATACAGTAGTGTTAATAGCGCAGCTTTAGCACAAAGCCATTGGGTGATATGTATAGGGGACACCTTCCATTTATGTGGGAACTGGTGGAGGAGTCTGGAAGGACTCGAGCCCCCAGACTCTTCTGTTCAGAGCCCCTCTCAGCCCTCCGCCCGTCCCACTCCCCCAAACCCCTGTGTGGTCCTGTGTATGTTTATTGATGCTAAGGATTTTGCTCATGCTAAAGTTGACCTTGAAACAAAATCGGTGGAGTCACCTGTTGAAGAAATTCCTACTTAACATTTGTTACGACCTTTTGAATGAATTTTTACAGAAACTTTTTTGAGGCCATATTTTCCTTTCCATCACAGAGCCGCAAGCCTGTCAAGCGCTTGAAGCCCCGTTGCATTTGCTAGAATAAATTGTGGCTTAAAGCTGCACTGTGCCATTTACACAGCATGAATGCAGGGCAGCCTGTTCCTGTTGCCATGAAGTTTCCTCTTTAGAATGTTACAAACTGAGCAACACATCCCGATTTGTAATTTTGAGAAGATATTTTTAGTAGCCCAGCTTGTTAAAATGGACACCTTGCTTGAAAGCCATTTCCACCTCTGTTCCTCCCTCCGGTTTTATACATAGAGGCTCCTGCGTGGGCTGGTACAAAGGGGACATTGCACGGCCACCCCAGTGAAAGGGAGACCTGCTTTGAGTGAATCCCTTTGTAGAAAGTAGGCTGTACCTGGGGCATCTGGAACCTGCAGATCATTTTTAAACTTACTGTCTGGTGCTTTCAGCTCCACAAATTCCTGATCCAGATACCTCTGCTTTGTTACAGCCTTTGTACAAAATAACAAGCTCTTATGTTGTGAACTTGGAGTTTTAAGCTAAACTTTGTATTTCCTCTCAAGCACTCACACCTGTATTTTCTGCCACTTGGAAATTTATGGGAGCAGGATTTGGGGAGTCGGGGTGGGTTAGGTTAATTCTCTCTCCCATCTTCTATCTTGGTTTCCCTGACCTAACCCTATGTTCTCAGGCCTACTGGCTACCTGGCCCCTCCTTATGTGCAATCCCAATGTTTCTACTCAGCTGATTGATGCAGGGTATTGTCAGAGAGGATCTCTGTTCTGGAATTCACTTTCCCTGCAGGTCCAAGAGAGCAAGACGCTTGTTTCTGGGTTGTCACTTACTCAGGCCTTTGTGAAGCATTTGGATACCATGGTTACAGAGACATTACAAGAACCTGAATAGAATTGGAGGGGTTGGGTTAGTGAGTGGGAATGTGGGAGCCTGGACTAATGTTTTGAGTTTTTTGTGGGTTTCGTTTTTTTTATTTTATCTGTCCATCCCAAAGCTGTGGTGGTGCATATCTTATATTGCAGGTGTGTAATAGTGAAATTCAAGTCTGATATCTCTCTGGCAGGTCTTCTTTTAATTTTTGCAGCCTATAATAGTGACTTAACCCAGTTCTGTGATACACTAATATTAATTGCCATGTTTCAAAGCAGATGATCTGTGCCCGAGGTCCCATGTTATGGTCTAGGTATTGGTTGTGGGTGGAGTATCTTTACAGAGGGCTTGCTGAAAAAGGCAACAGGTTTTTTGCCTTCCCTTGTGGATTCCTTCCAACACCTCTATAAATTGAGATAAATTGAATGCTGAGGTCTTCCTGCTATTTTATGAATCTGACGTTATTTTGAGCCCTCCAGGCCTGTTACCGCACACTTAAAGTGAGTAAAATTAAATGGTGTTCATATTCTGTTTGCCCTTGAGCCCTTGGTTTGACCTTGTCGTTCTCTTTGAGAGAAGTAGTGTGTTTGCTGGCTCTAAAAGCAATTGCTGCATCCTGCTTTTTTTTCCTCTAGCTGGAGCTGCTTTGGTTTGAATCACCAGCATCTGGCTGTAAATTAAACGTTAAGCTAATTACTCTGTAAACTAATTGTGCTGTTGGGTTCTGGGGCATAGAGCTTAAGTTTCTTCTTTTCTGGTGTGTTTTGCAGAACTGCCCTTTTCCGCCTGCCTATTCTCCAAACACCTTCCTTTTCAAAGTTAAAGCAGTAACCTTTTAAGAACATTAGAATGGTCTGACCCAGTATGGCCAGTGTTCCATCTAGCCCAATATCTAGTCTTCCAGTAGCGGCCAGTGCCAGATGGTTCAGAGGGAATGAACAGAACAGGGCAATTTATTCAGTGATCCATACCCTGTCATCCAGTCCCAGCTTCTGGCAGTCAGAGGTTTAGGGACAACCAGAGCATAGAGTTGCATCCCTGACCGTTGTGGCTAATAGCCATTGATGAACCTATCCTCCATGAACTTATTTAATTCTTTTTTGAACCCAGTTATACTTCTGGCCTGCACAACATCCCCTGGTAATGAGTTCCATGGTTGACTGTGCGTTGTGTGAAGAAGTACTTCCTTATGTTTTAAACCTGCTGCCTGTTAATTTCAGTGGGTGACCCCTGGTTCGTGTGTTATGTGAAGGGGTAAATACCACTTCCTTATTCACTTTTTCTACACCATTCACAATTTTGTAGACCTCTGTCATATCCTCCCTTAGTCGTCTCTTTTCTAAGGTAAACAATCCCAGGCTTTGTAATCTCTTCTCATATGGAAGTTGCTCCATAGCCCTAAACCATTTTTGTTGCCCCTTTTCTGTAATTTTTCCAATTCTAACATCTTTTCAGAGATGGGGCAACCAGAACTGTGTGCAGTAGTCCAGGTATGGGTGTACCATGGATTTATATAATGGCATTATGATATTTTCTGTCTTATTTTCTATCCCTTTCCTAATAGTTCTTAACATTGTTAGCTTTTTGTCTGCCACTGTGTGTTGAGCAGAAGTTTTCAGAGAACTATCCATGATGAATCCAAAATCTTTGAGTGGTAACAGCTAATTTAGACCCCATTTTGTATGTATAGTTTTGATTGTTTTCCAGCATGCATTACTTAGCACTTATCAGCACTGAATTTCATCTGCCATTTTGTTGCCCTGTCACCCAGTTTTGGGAGGTCCTTTTTTAGCTCTTCGTCATCAGCATTGGACTTAACTGTCTTGAGTAATTTTGCATCATCTGCAAACTTTGCCGCATCACTGTTTACCCCTTTTCCAGATCATTTATGAATATGTTGAATAGCACTGGTCCAGTACATATCCTTTACGGACCCTGCTATTTACCTCTCTCCATTGTGAAAACTGACAGTTTGTTCTTACCCTTTGTTTCCTATCTTTTAACCAGTTGCTGATCCATGAGAGGACATTCCCTCTTATCCCATGACTGCTTACTCTGCATAAGAGCCTTTGGGGAGGGATGTTGTCAGTCTTTATTAAAGTCTAAGTACACTGTATCCACTGGATCACCCTTGTCCACATCTTTTTTGACATCCTCAAGAATTCTGACAGATAGTTAATGCATTATTTCCCTCTACAAAAGTCATGTTGACTCTTCCCCAACATATTGTGTTCAACTATGTGTCTGATAATTCTCTTCTTAACTATAGTTTTAACCAGTTTGCTTGGTACTGAAGTTAGGCTAACTGGCTTGTAATTGCCAGGATTGCCTCTGGAGCCTTTTTTAAAATTCAGTGTTACATTAACTATCTGCCAACCATCTGGTACAGAGTCTGATTTAAGCGATAGGTTATGTATTTCAGTTAATAGTTCTGCAATTTCATTCTCAGTTCCTTCAGAAGTCTTGGGTGGACACCATCTGGTCCTGGTGACTTATTGCTGTTCATTTTAGCCCAAATCCTCCTGTGTTAATACCTCAATCTGGAACAGTTCCTCAGATTTGTCACCTAAAGAGAATGGATCAGTTGTGGGTATCTTCCCTCATCCTCTGCAGTGAAGACTGATGCAAAGAATTCATTTAGCTTTTCTGCAGCAGCCTTAGAATCATAGACTATCAGGGCTGGAAGGGACCTCAGGAGGTCATCTAGTCCCACCCCCTCCTCAAAGCAGGACCAATCCCCAATTTTTGCTCCAGATCCCTAAATGGCCCCCTCAAGGAATGAACTCGCAACCCTGGGTTTAGCAGGCCAATGCTCAAACCACTGAGCTCTCCCTCCCGCCTTGTTTTCCTCGAGTGCTTCTTCAGCACCTCAATCCTCCCGTGGCCCATTTGGCAGGCTTTCTGCTTCTGATGCATTTTTAAAAAAAAATTGCTGTTAGTTTGTGTGCCTTTTGCCTTAAGGTGAGCTGTTCCTAAAATACACAATGTGATGGTGATTAATGTTCTGCTTGCATAGTCTCTTCCACTCCAAAGTACTTCACGGATTGTATGCCTAGCAGGTGGCAACCCCTAGTTCACAGCATACTATCTCACTGTGGAAGGGGAAGGGAATTCTGGCCAGGGACAATGAGCCAAACCCCAGCTCTTACAAAAAGGGCCATGGGACCGTTACTGTCTGTCCAGGCGTGTACACGCTCTCCCGTGGCACTCACTTTACCTACCTCAACAGGATGAAGTGCAGTCAGCCCTCAAGGTCTCTTTTAACCAGCAATGCTCTGTAGTAGTTTAGAAGGAAAAAGGCAGATCCAACATGCAACCCCACAGTGTTGTCTACTGCATAGATCAGGAAACTCTGAGATCTGGTTTCTATTTCTGACTGGGCCACTGACTCCATATTAAGGTTTATCTCCATGAAAGAGGGACAGTAGCCATCTTTGCAGAGGGCTTTGAGGCCTGAAACGTGATCGGAGTGTCTCATCATAATAATCTGGTGGCGAGTTCTTTAACGTTAACTCTTAAATTGGCGACCTTTAGATACTTTGGAACGATTCCTGTTCAAGGCGCAGCATTGGCAGCCCAAAGACTCAGTGTGCAATGTGGCAGAATTTCCATTTGCTGTAATTAACAGTGAATATGATTTTCCGGGGAGAAGATCCTGCACGTGTCTTGGCAGATGGAACTTGGGGGCAGAGCAACTGTTGGGGCTTACGTGGCAAGGGAATGCCAAACAACGTGGCCTAAATAAAGGGTTTTGGAAGCCATCAAGTGCTTTCCATCTCTAGAAACAAGGAGACATGCCCATACACATTGAAGATGTGTTTGAAGTCTTGCTGTTCTAATCCATCCCCCTTTGAAGCATTATTCTTAGCAGTGTACCAGAATGTCCTTCATGTTGTCTGAAAGACAGCGTGCCTCACTCTGTCTGACAGGCAGCTAGTGCAAAGTAGCTGCCTGCAGGGTTGCTTGGTTTAGTACAAGTTAACCTCAGGATTGTTGAACTGGACACCAGCTGTAACCTGAGGGGAAGTCTCTGGGCTTTCTGCTTCACTTATTGATGGGGATATTTTGTGTCCTGTGCTTTCTGAGAGCTGTAGTTTTTAACAGGGTGATTATAATTTACAAAGTGGCTTCAGTTTTGAAGCTAGTCTTGGGTTTTGAGTGGCTGTTTTCTGTCTGCTGTGCATGATCCGGTCTGTTCATCCCCCACCTCCAGCCAGGCTTGGTCTCTGCAAATCCCTGTTTACAGCTGGAGGCTGAGCCTTTGCTGCCATCATATCAGTTCCCTCCTCATCTTCCACTCACTAGCTCCTTTTTAAAATGCAGATCACAGCCCACCTCTGGTGCAGTTCCCCATACTGACACTTATGAGTCCCTGCACCACCTGTATCTTCAGCCCCATCTACTCATGTCTAGTTGTAACACGTCTGTGTTTTGATGCTGTGCTCTCTGAAACGGTTGTATCCCTGATGCATTGTGATGACACGTTCTCCAATTCCATGCACTGCTTCAGCTGATCACGTTTGCAGATTCCATGACCTTTTCAGGGAAGGTGGGAGTGGATGTATTTGAACTGTTACCATGCAAAAATTCCCCCTCCTGTTTTCATGCTTGCTTCTACCAAGCCTGTTCTTTTAAATCAGATGCTTAATATTAAATATGGGAGTAGCCTGCAGAAGCAGAATTTTAACTTTCTCCACATTCATGACCATGGACAGTTATTCCCTATACCACCCCCACCTTCTGGCTGTAGGTGCTGTAATGGCCCCATTCCAGTAAGGGTCTGTGTAGGTTGAATGTAGAACTACATTCTATTCGGTCTCAACCTCACCTCAGCCTTTTTTATTGCAACCAAACTACCACTGAAGTCAACGAGTGGGTCTCCCAGCAAGAATAGGCAGCCAATTTGAATCGGGCCCTAAGCAGACTGGGCTGCTGAGGCTCAAATGAATCTGGTGCAGAGAAAATTGCGATTTCAGTTATATTAGGGCTGTCAGAGGAGCCTGCCTGATGAACCACAGCTGTAAACTTTCTTCCACTGACTTTGAAATGGTCTCTTGACAGATTCCTATGCGTTGAGCTGAGATCCCTGAGCTTTTCAGTGTAGAAGAGAGAGCACACCCCATATTTGCAGACAGTATGTGTCTCCTGCCTAGAACTAAGGGGAGTATTCTTGATCTGACTGTTGCAGAGAGAATGAGGGTAGCCTTCAGATGCTGGTTAAACAGAGCTCAGAGGCACTGTACTGGAGCCTGAATCAGAGATTCTCTGGATGTAATGCTTCTGCTGAAACACTCTCAGACCAGCCATCCCCGTTTCCCTGTACTCCTGAGAAACGCCCTGATAAGACTATAATGGGCAGAAGCCCCTGAGCCACGAGAGAGAAAATGCTGCTGTGAATACCCCTAGCAGGTCTAATGTTCATCTTGGACACATTTCCCCAGAATTCTTAGATGCCAAAAATAAATGGAGTGTAGCAGGGCTCCCTATATTCTTCATTTAAAGTCTTTGATATGGAAAAGTGAACAGACACTTGAAGTCTGCTCGGAATAATGTTTAGAGCTTCCTGTCCTTTTTGAAATAAGAGCAGTGTTTGAGTTGTAGGTAAACAACCCTGTAATACCAAGACCTTCCAATGTCAGTTAATCACAATGGAAATTGTCTGGATTATCTGAAACGGCTGTCCTAGGTAATTTGATTCCCTCCACACACACACTATTGCATTTGGATAATGAAGGTGGTACTGTATTGGGTTTTCAGCCCTCTTCATGTATGCAGTAGCCCTTCCAAAAAATGTTTCAGTATTCTGTACAGAATGCTATGCTAATACTGCTTCAGTTGGCATGGTTTTACTGTAGTGTGTTTATAATGGATTGTGTTTATAAGGGTCATTAGACTGAACAGCTCTAGTGGCAAGCGTAATCGCAGCTCACTGATATGCAGCACTGCATGGTAATGTGGATGTAGGTCCGTGCTTCTGAACGGTAATAGCAGTAGCTGAGTGCGTCTTGCAGTTTAGTATTGGGAGCTGTACTATGTTAAGTGTGATAGGACTGGAGTGAAAATCTAAAGGGTGGTCACTGAATGAATCCATGTAATCAGGTAACTGCAGTGCTTATGTTTTGGGCTTAAAAAATTCTCTGGTCATTGGGCCAAAATGAGAACAGGGCAAGATGAGGTTCCCCCTCTCCCCTGCCTCGGTGGCACTCGCTTTGTCTACTTCAGCAGCCTCCAAACAAAATTGTATGGTTCTCTCCAAAGGGATGCTGCACACAACACACCTGTCCACGTCAGGACATTGTTTTTACCGTCTCTCTGATTAACTCTGTCCCTTTGTTTTTATAACACCTCTGTATTAGCCTTTCTGTTCAGAGGCCATTAATAGTCTGATTAGTAACAGCGATACCAAAAGGGCTCTGAGCCACCATTGATTGTAAACCCTCAAGTTGCTCTTTACTTACATGGCATTTACAATCCAGTTAGTGTAAAAGTTCTAGCTGGTGTGAGCTAGGGACTTTAGCACCTCCCAGATTTATATGTTCTATAGAGATGAGGAGTCTGGTCCTGTTGGCAAGGAAGCTTTAAACAGAGCAGCCCTAAGAAGGGCATGCAGCTAATATGTAACTTTCTAGCTCCTTGCCTTTTTTCTTTGCACCCTTTTTTCCTGAATTGTTGGTATCTCCCATCATATTTTGTGCTATCTCTGACCGCATTTTGACAGGTGAATTGCTTGTGTAGATTCATCTGAAAACAAATGCCCTTAGCCGTCAGTAGCAAGCAGAATTCAGACCTTTGTATTAGCATCTTCATCTCAACAAGTAGTTTCTCGGCTGCATGAGGAGCCGCCAGTACAGCACACGGTTAAATTCTTGTACAGAGGAGACTTAAAAATAACTCACTCCGTGGTATAGTAATGCTATAGAGTGCTGGGACGCAAAGCTTTCCCTAAGGGAAATACTCGTTTGACCAGGTTTGGTTTGAAAAAGTTCATCTCTGAAATTATAGGAGTGCAGAAGAATTATTAGTCTTGTGGTTGTATGATGGTGGATATTTCTGCCTTCCCAAAATTCCTGTGCAGTTTTGGTTGGATACACTATTCACCTCCTACACTTTTGTTTCATGTTACTGTGCTCTGATATATGGTTCCACCCCAAGGTAGCTGCATTTCAGTGGTGGGTGAAGTGATTTGTGTATGTGGGTCAAGATTTTCAAAAGTGGCTTTGATTTTTGGGTGCCTAACTTGAAGCATTTTAAAGGGGCCAGATTTTCAGACTGTATGATCAGCATTTCCTGAAAGTTAGGTCATCTTAACAGGTTTCAGAGTAACAGCCGTGTTAGTCTGTATTCGCAAAAAGAAAAGGAGTACTTGTGGCACCTTAGAGACTAACCAATTTATTAGAGCATAAGCTTTCGTGAGCTACAGCTCACTTCATCAGATGCATATCGTGGAAACTGCAGCAGACTTTATATATACACAGAGAATATGAACCAATACCTCCTCCCACCCCACTGTCCTGCTGGTAATAGCTTATCTAAAGTGATCATCAGGTGGGCCATTTCCAGCACAAATCCAGGTTTTCTCACCCTCCACCCCCCCACACAAATTCACTCTCCTACTGGTGATAGCCCATCCAAAGTGACAACTCTTTACACAATGTGCATGACAATCAAGTTGGGCTATTTCCTGCACAAATCCAGGTTTTCTCACATCCCCCCCACCCCCATACACACACAAACTCACTCTCCTGCTGGTAATAGCTCATCCAAACTGACCACTCTTCAAGTTTAAATCCAAGTTAAACCAGAACATCTTGGGGGGGGGGGTAGGAAAAAACAAGAGGAAACAGGCTACCTTGCATAATGACTTAGCCACTCCAAGTCTCTATTTAAGCCTAAATTAATAGTATCCAATTTGCAAATGAATTCCAATTCAGCAGTTTCTCGCTGGAGTCTGGATTTGAAGTTTTTTTGTTTTAAGATAGCGACCTTCATGTCTGTGATTGCGTGACCAGAGAGATTGAAGTGTTCTCTGACTGGTTTATGAATGTTATAATTCTTGACATCTGATTTGTGTCCATTTATTCTTTTACGTAGAGACTGTCCAGTTTGACCAATGTAAATGGCAGAGGGGCATTGCTGGCACATGATGGCATATATCACATTGGTGGATGTGCAGGTGAACGAGCCTCTGATAGTGTGGCTGATGTTATTAGGCCCTGTGATGGTGTCCCCTGAATAGATATGTGGGCACAATTGGCAACGGGCTTTGTTGCAAGGATAAGTTCCTGGGTTAGTGGTTCTGTTGTGTGGTATGTGGTTGTTGGTGAATATTTGCTTCAGGTTGTGGGGCTGTCTGTAGGCAAGGACTGGCCTGTCTCCCAAGATTTGTGAGAGTGTTGGGTCATCCTTTAGGATAGGTTGTAGATCCTTAATAATGCGTTGGAGGGGTTTTAGTTGGGGGCTGAAGGTGATGGCTAGTGGCGTTCTGTTATTTTCTTTGTTAGGCCTGTCCTGTAGTAGGTAACTTCTGGGAACTCTTCTGGCTCTATCAATCTGTTTCTTTACTTCTGCAGGTGGGTATTGTAGTTGTAACAAAGCTTGACAGAGATCTTGTCGGTGTTTGTCTCTGTCTGAGGGGTTGGAGCAAATGCGGTTGTATCGCAGAGCTTGGCTGTAGACGATGGATCGTGTGGTGTGGTCAGGGTGAAAGCTGGAGGCATGCAGGTAGGAATAGCGGTCAGTAGGTTTCCGGTATAGGGTGGTGTTTATGTGACCATTGTTTATTAGCACTGTAGTGTCCAGGAAGTGGATCTCTTGTGTGGACTGGACCAGGCTGAGGTTGGTGGTGGGATGGAAATTGTTGAAATCATGGTGGAATTCCTCAAGGGCTTCTTTTCCATGGGTCCAGATGATGAAGATGTCATCAATATAGCGCAAGTAGAGTAGGGGCTTTAGGGGACGAGAGCTGAGGAAGTGTTGTTCTAAATCAGCCATAAAAATGTTGGCATACTGTGGGGCCATGCGGGTACCCATAGCAGTGCCGCTGATCTGAAGGTATACATTGTCCCCAAATGTGAAGTAGTTATGGGTAAGGACAAAGTCACAAAGTTCAGCCACCAGGTTAGCCGTGACATTATCGGGGATAGTGTTCTTGACGGCTTGTAGTCCATCTTTGTGTGGAATGTTGGTGTAGAGGGCTTCTACATCCATAGTGGCCAGGATGGTGTTATCAGGAAGATCACCGATGGATTGAAGTTTCCTCAGGAAGTCAGTGGTGTCTCGAAGGTAGCTGGGAGTGCTGGTAGCGTAGGGCCTGAGGAGGGAGTCTACATAGCCAGACAATCCTGCTGTCAGGGTGCCAATGCCTGAGATGATGGGGCGCCCAGGATTTCCAGGTTTATGGATCTTGGGTAGTAGATATAATATCCCAGGTCGGGGTTCCAGGGGTGTGTCTGTGCGGATTTGATCTTGTGCTTTTTCAGGAAGTTTCTTGAGCAAATGCTGTAGTTGCTTTTGGTAACTCTCAGTGGGATCAGAGGGTAATGGCTTGTAGAAACTCGTGTTGGAGAGCTGCTGAGCAGCCTCTTGTTCATATTCCGACCTATTCATGATGACAACAGCACCCGACACTCAGAACCGTAGTTTGTTAAAACAACTAAGGATTCTATTGGCTGGAAGATCGTTGTTCCCTCATGCAGTAATGCTCCAAGAACACCATGGGGCTGTGACTCTTTTCCCAGGTTGGTCCGTAAGTGAGTAATTTAAGGAGACTTTAAAATCTAGAAATAGGACTAGCTTTCTGCAGCACAACCCTGACCGCCTTCCTCTCCCCCTTTGTGCCCCATTGGTACCTGTGGTGTTTGGAATTTGGCGTTTTTCCTGTTCAAAGCATTTTGCTGCACAGTGACTAGTGGGGTTTTCTCTGCCCTCAATTCATGTAGTAATTATTGGTTTTAAGAGTTCAACTGGACACTAAAATGGCTGTTGAAGGAAGTTTTATTTACAGGCTGCTTGTCAAAGCAGCTGCTGATGGTGTTTAAACAGGCTATGGGCAGCTCACCTTATTGAGTGAAGCTTTCTTCGTGGCAGCTTTCCTGGTGGAGGCAGTTCAGTCTAATTAAAGCTTGTTTCATTTAGAGCAAATAAAGCCAAGTAGAGGGATTGGTTTGCAGAGATGGGGAGGGTGAAGCAGGCACCACTTCTCCATCCTGTTTGCCCCCTCATGCCTCCCTGGACTGTTGCCAAAGGGGATTGGAATTAAAGGTAAAATGCAGAGCCTTCGCTGTTCGATCACTAAGGGCTGCCTGGCTTTGGCACAGTAGTTTACAGGTGGTTGTGAAGACTTGAGGTTAGAGATTTGTATAGCAAACTCAGAACAGGCCAATAATCAGCTGTTGACCCTGGCAGCTTGAATGCAGAAGCAGAGGACCTCTGCATCTAAGGATAAAGAAAATGCTCCAACCCCCACCCTTTGAAAGGAAGGGAATGGAAGAAGGGGAAGAATTTTTGTGACCATCCCAAAATTATTTTACAGGGGCCATGAGGGAGAGGTGCACGAGCTAACCCAGCAACCATAGTCTGCAGCTGTACCTTCACTTAGTTCAGCATGCAACGGTTCAGAATTGTGGCTGTGGTAAAGAGACATTAAATTTGGGAGTTCCATGCTTACCTGCTTCTGGTATGATTTCAAGCCATATCCTCTCCCTTCACTGGCAGGTTTTCTCCTGGCAACCGCTCTGGGTAATCCTGCTCACATGAGGAACAGCATGGTGTTGGCTCATGCATAACTGAGGGGCTGCTAAATAGCAGAGGAGGTTAGGGGCACTTGGGCTTTTCGCCTTTGTTTCCTTAAATTGGATTTTTCTTAACTTGAAAACTGGGAGCCTTATCTCTAACATGCCTTTCGGAAAGCTCAATCTGAGCTTCTGGGAACTGTCCTCTTAGACTAGACAGCTCTTCAATTGCCACCAAAGTAGTACTAATCAAAGACCAACAGCAGAGTCTAGTGTGCCGATGGGATACTTCAGATTGTTTGTCCAACAGTATTTTAACTAAAGTACTGAAATATTAAAGCACCTTCCTTTCCTGAGCGTTCTGTTAGGAATAGCACAAGTCAAGGATTTTTTTCTAGCTGACCAAGCTGCCCTCATGCCATTAGCAAACATTCACTCATCTTTAACCTTGTTTTGTTTCCTTTAACCAAATTTTCCACCATCGGTATGAAGCACTCTGTGAAAGAGCCAACCTTTGAAGCTGGGCTCAACTGCCACTTTGGTCAAGGGAAGTTACTGCCAGTTGGAGCCTCATTCATTCTTGGATTTACTCTTGATTTCACAGCTGTCCTCAGAGTTTCTCGTGTAGAAATCCTTCTAAAGTATTTAAAGGGATTTGCTCAGGTTTTTTTTTTTAAATCCTCTTGTATTGCAAGTAACATTCTAAATTATTGAAACTGGGTGCTGTAATATTTCAAAATGTGTTAGATGCTTCATGGAGCAAATGAAGGGCATGTTCACTGGCCTGAAGAGCTTGCAGTCCAGTGCACTCTTACGCTGCGCAATGAAGAGACAGGTCTGTTTTCTTTTCTGTTTATAGTGAGTTTCTAACACTGTTGCGGTATGTGCAAACCCTACAGGTGATCTAAGAGAACATCAGAGCACACTTCTATGGAAACAGTTCTGTTGGTCTTCAGGGTTTGTGAATGCTTGTTTTTCAGTTAAACCTACATGTGGGGCCAGATTTGACCTAGATTATTAATTGGTGGTTTTCTGATGGTCAAGGATGCCCTGTCCATTAACTCAAAGGAGGGACCAGAAAGGTACATTACCACGGAAAAATCTCTTCTTAATACAGAGCAATCACATACTGGTAGTTATTAGCGGTACACTTTACTTTCTGTACAATAGCAAGTAAAATGAATCAGATCACCAGTCTACCATTAAAAGAATACACAAAGATAAACAGAATTAGCAACTAATGCAGCTTGAGGATGCATTTAATTTTCAGTTTCATCAAAATCCTTCAAAATTTTGGTTAACCAAGTCAGAAACAAAACAGATTATTTTGCGTCTTCCTCCATTATAACACTGTTCCGTTTACAGTGTGAGATGCATAGATCTGTGCTTTAACACCCTCCCACCAGGATGCTGGTGGACAAGCCCTCCATACAGCCTTGAGTGTGACCTGCCAATAGGAGAGTGTTGCGGACTCCAGCTTGTCTTGCAAAGGAAGTTGATCAGAATCCTCCCCTCTTCTCCAGGTGGCAGGTCTGACCCTGCTGGCAGTGGGGATTTACACGGCCAAGAACGCTACTGGGGTTGCAGGGCGATACATAGAAGCTCGACTGGGCAAGCCCTCCCTGGTGAGAGAGACCTCACGCATTACAGTGCTGGAGGCACTCAAGCATCCCATCAAGGTAAATACCTTCTTTCCTTTGGCTCGCTGTTAGCTGGGACGCAGCTTGTTCTAGTCCTGCTCTAGGGGTCTGGCAGTGTGATATCGAGAACTCCACACTTAGTGCTCATATTTTCATCATGTGTTTTTTAATGAATTTCTCCTTCTCAGGTTGGCAAGCGTCTTACCAGCAAGGCTCAAGATGCTCTTGAAGGAGTTGTTCTCAGCGTGAGTATAGGCTTTTGCTATCTCAAACCATCCAGGATCTTGGTGTCTAAATATCAAAGGTTCTCTCCTTGCTTTCATTTTAATTTTTGTTGCAGTTCAGTAATACTGGAAATGTAGCACTCTTGGGGCACCTGGAGTGTAAATAAGCTTCCATGTTCAGCATGAAACACATTAAACACCCTGCCAACCTTTGACCCCTCTGTACAGAGCAGTTGGAAGTCTTAGGTCAGCGTGACTTTTCTCCTTAGTCAGCATGTTAATCTGGCAATTCTGGCCAAATTCTACATGTCGTCTCTAATCTGTGAACTCTTACGGCTCTGACCGCCACAGTTAGGTCAGAGAACCAAGCAACATATGCCTTTGAACACCATCTGAAGGGCTATCAATCCACTCATCAGAACTGATTTTGCACATTTGTTTCTGAATTTCATTCCGTAATATCAAGTGAATTAAAGGGCGTTTTTTAGAGTGTTACCAAAAAGAAGTGTCTGTAGGAATATCTGCCTCTGTATTTCCGAGAATGTAAGAATATGTATAAGAAATGCATTCACTCCCACTTACATGGAAGGTTTATTACTATCAAAAGTTTTGCTTCTAACTTGGCTTGTTACATACCTTCCCCCTCTTGTCCCTTTTTGTAGGTAGTTCATGGAAAATAAGCTCCTAGAGCAGGGGTGACCAACCTGAGCCTGAGAAGGACCCAGAATTTACCAATGTACGTTGCCAAAGAGCCACAGTAATATGGCAGCAGCCCCCTATCAGCTCCTCCCCTCCCTCACGCTCCCAGTGCCTCCCACGCACTGGCAGCCCCGCCGATCAGCGCCTCCCGCTCCCTCCCGATCAGCTGATTCATAACGTGCAGGAGGCTCTGGAGTGCGGGGGCAGGGCCTGTGGCAGAGCCGGGGGTTGAGCAGTGAGCACCCCCCCAGCTTGTTGGAAAGTTGGCACCTGTAGCTCCAGCCCCGGAGTCGGTGCCTAGACAAGGAGCCGCATATTCACTTCTGAAGAGCCGCATGTGGATCCGGAGCCACAGGTTGGTTACCCCTTTCCTAGAGCATGAGTGGTAGGGTAGATTCTGAAATGTTCGTATCCATTTTCAGTCCCAAAAGTTGTTGTTAGCTCATTGTGGCTTCAATTTGAAGTAATTATAACTTGAAATACAATAAATCCTGAAGCAGAAGGAGGAACTACTCAAGTCCAAGCCAATAAGCTGGAGGAATTCAGGCTAAGAACTCATCAGACCCGAGACTGCAACCCTGCTGTTTGCAGACAGCACTGATAGCCATCTGCCTATACCAGTGTGTGAAGCATAGGCATCTCTGGGTATCGGATGTGTTGTCCGTTTCCCAAACGTAACTTTTCTCCTCTTGCAGCCCAAGCTGGAGGAGCGTGTGAGAGACATTGCCATAGCAACAAGAAATACAAGAACGAACAAAAGTTTGTACAGGAATATCCTTATGTACGGCCCGCCTGGAACTGGGAAGACTCTCTTTGCCAAGGTAAGACCCTGCCAAGATTTTGACAGCCCAGCTGTTGTGGGTTTTCAAGGAGTACCCTACAATGTTATAACTATATCTCTCTGGGCTGCAAGCAACTGCTGTAGCTTTGCTGAGCATGTGTGTGTGTAGAATGGGGTTCCGGGGTGCTGAGGGAGGAAGAAGGGGCATCCACCTTATAGCGTTTTGCTCTGTGCTCCGGGTTAGACAGTCCAGTGACTTGAATTCTAGATTTCAGCCTAGAGAGAGAAACTGTCCCATCTGGACTGGCTGATGGCATGAAACAGCCTCTGTGCGCCACTTGGCAGACATGACTTGTGAAATGCCAACGCCAGCCCTGGTATCTCATTTCCACCTCTAATCATATTTGACTCCTAAATGGGCTATCCTGTTGCTTATTAACTCATAGGGGGAGGGAGCAGGAGGGCTGGATAAGTAAGCATTGTTCTGTCTGCCCTATCAGTGTGCTGCTCTCTGATTTAGTCTGGATTTGACTCTGACAAACAGCACACTACTTTCAAGCAGCAGTTCTGAGGGGTGGAAAGACCTCGTTTAACTCAGATAATGGATTTCACTTTTGCTCTCGAAGCCCCAGAAAAAACTTTCTCCCAACCCTGATAGCTGTTGGCTTATGACCCAGTGCAGGAAGGTTTAGATACCTTCAAAACTTTTTTTAATGTGTTGTTCTAATTCAGGATATTCTTATCCATATAAACATCCCGTCCTTCCTGAATCCTGCTATGCTCTTGGGCTCAGTGATCTCTTGTGGCAGTGAATTCCACAGGTCAGTCGTGGTGTGGAAAAGTCATTCCTTTTCAGTCTTGAGTTTGCCACCTTTTTTCATTGACTATTCCTGTGTTCTTGCATTAAGAGCATCCGTGTTGTGAAAAGCATTGTATGGGTCATGGAGACTGAATTAGCCTCTTGTCTCTCGAGGCTAGCCCTCAGGTTTGGAGTTGACATATTGATGGAAAAGAGATGTTATGGCTTGAACTGTCTCCACCCTTGCTGAACGGGTGTTTGTAGAAATAAAGACAGGTTTCAGAGTAACAGCCGTGTTAGTCTGTATTCGCAAAAAGAAAAGGAGGACTTGTGGCACCTTAGAGACTAACCAATTTATTAGAGCATAAGCTTTCGTGAGCTACAGCTCACTTCTTCAGATGCATATCGTGGAAACTGCAGCAGGCTTTATATATACACAGAGAATATGAAACAATACCTATTCCCACCCCACTGTCCTGCTGGTAATAGCTTATCTAAAGTGATTTCCAGCACAAATCCAGGTTTTCTCACCCTCCACCCCCCCACACAAATTCACTCTCCTGCTGGTGATAGCCCATCCAAAGTGATAACTCTTTACACAATGTGCATGACAATTAAGCTGGGCTATTTCCTGCATAAATCCAGGTTCTCACATCCCCCCCCACCCCCATACACACACAAACTCACTCTCCTGCTGGTAATAGCTCATCCAAACTGACCACTCTTCAAGTTAAAATCCAAGTTAAACCAGAACATCGGGGGGGGGGGTAGGAAAAAACAAGAGGAAACAGGCTACCTTGCATAATGACTTATCCACTCCAAGTCTCTATTTAAGCCTAAATTGGATACTATTAATTTAGGCTTAAATAGAGACTTGGAGTGGCTAAGTCATTATGCAAGGTAGCCTGTTTCCTCTTGTTTTTTCCTACCCCCCCCCCCCAGATGTTCTGGTTTAACTTGGATTTTAACTTGAAGAGTGGTCAGTTTGGATGAGCTATTACCAGCAGGAGAGTGAGTTTGTGTGTGTATGGGGGTGGGGGGGATGTGAGAACCTGGATTTATGCAGGAAATAGCCCAGCTTAATTGTCATGCACATTGTGTAAAGAGTTATCACTTTGGATGGGCTATCACCAGCAGGAGAGTGAATTTGTGTGGGGGGGTGGAGGGTGAGAAAACCTGGATTTGTGCTGGAAATCACTTTAGATAAGCTATTACCAGCAGGACAGTGGGGTGGGAATAGGTATTGTTTCATATTCTCTGTGTATATATAAAGCCTGCTGCAGTTTCCACGATATGCATCTGAAGAAGTGAGCTGTAGCTCACGAAAGCTTATGCTCTAATAAATTGGTTAGTCTCTAAGGTGCCACAAGTCCTCCTTTTCTTTTTGTAGAAATAAAAGCTTTCAAGGATTCCTGAGAGAACACCTTCCGCAAGCGTTAGTTGCAGGGAGAGACGGCATTATCGCATCTGGAGCTGTGCTTTCGTTAGCCTGTTACGCCACCAGATAGTCCGTTACTCCTGTTTGGATCGTCTGTCTCTCTTGAATAACGGTGGTGGCAGCACACAATATGTTGTATGGCACTGAATCTACACCCGGCTGCCAGCCAGAATTCACCAGCACCTGGGCGCAAAGACCCCGTGCACTTACTCATTCCGTGGTCTTTAGGCAGCGGTGTGGAGCACGGCTGACGTTCAGGTCTTACACAGGCGGGCTACAACTAAAATATGGGTGGGTAACTACCGAGTGGGGGAGCCACAGCACAGGAGTTGTAAACCTTCTTCAATAGCAAAATGAGACGCTGCCGGTACCATAGGAAACTCGCTACTGTTAGAATTATTCTCTTTATCTGAACATCGTTGGTGTAAAGTCTAATTATGGATCAGCTGACTTGACCTCTGAGAAGAACAAGTGTAGACCAGACATGACTCTAGTGTAAAGGGACATTATTTAACAATTTGGTGGGAGAAAAGCATCAGTTTCTTTTGATCTACTCTAAGGAAATATGTCCTGCTCTTGTAGGTCTCTTGTCATCCCAGGCTCCTGTGCTCCCATGAATGGGAGGTGGGGAGAGAAGTCTGCACCCCACCTTGAGGGTCACGTCCCCATTACGTCGTCCTGCATATTTTTTTCGAGCAAGTGTGTATGGCAATGTGTACTCTCAGGAAGCGCTTCTACTCGGGGAGACACCATCCCTGGGAATTCAGTGCCCCCTTGTGCTTTCCTGTACTTAAAAAACTGGTGGACAAATAAGGGAAGTCAGAGGACTCTGCAGGCTACTGAACTCTCAGGGCTGCTGCTTCCGTTGTAGAAACGTGCTCTCCAAACCAGGTCTGGTAGCAGTGTGGAATCATGTCTAGATTTTGTAATTTTTAAAATACTGAAATGTGCGTGTTTTTTCCCTGTTCAGATACAATTCTTAAGGTATTAAATGAGTCTTCTAGTTTCAGTGTCCTGTAATTTTGGTCACTTTATTCTCCCCAGCAAGAGTGGAAGGCACTAGTCAGTTAAGATGGCTGTCCTTGAAAAGTGCAAGGTAATTAGTCCTGGACACTGAAGTCCGCTCTCCACAGAACAGCCCAACCAGCAGCAGTGAACGTGTGCCCACACATGCATCCAACGAACTGGGTATTTACCCACGAAAGCTTATGCTCCAATACGTCTGTTAGTCTGTAAGGTGCCACAGGACTCTGTCGCTTTTACAGATCCAGACTAACACAGCTACCCCTCTGATATTTGACTGCCTCATTGATCTCCTTCAATCCTGGCTTCTAGGGGCCACTGGATTTCTGTTTCCCTAGCCCATTTGATCACTGGCCAGTTGTAGTGGCATGGATGGCTTTTGTGATGTGGCTACCGATCCACCAGGAAAGCGGCTGAAAACCACCAACTTGTCCTGCAGCATCAACATTCAGATAGGCTTTAACAGAAAACAAAGCAGCTACATGGACTCGGTCCTCAGTGAACAATAAAAGATGGCAGCGTGGAGCAACATGACAGGGTTTTCTGCTTCCTGCAGTGTAGGGCTCTATGGGTCAACAGTCTGTTAAGTAGCTGTGCTGGATGGCAGGCTGTGAACACCATGAATGTGGCTCTGAGCTCCCAGCACTGTCAGCCTGATTCTGAACACTTTTAACATTTAGTAGCAGGAGCTGGGTGATTTTAATGGACAAAGCAAAGCTTTTTTTCCCCTGCCTCCTGCCACCCAGCAGTTAATTGGTCCGGTTCAGCTGAGCATGTTTCACTGGAGATGGGAAGACGTTAATGGCATACGTAGCGGTGGCTGTCACGTCCCTGCACAAACTGGCTTGTTCACTTTGACCTTCAGACAAGTTCCCTTCAGCTGAGTCGGCAGAACTGGGCAGCAAGGACTGCGCTGGCAACTTAAGTTCTGTTCCCAATCCAGCCTTCTGGCCGTGGCAGGGCTCCACCAAGCTGCTCCTTGCCACCACCTCCTGATACGGGGCATGGGGAAGGAAGAGGCTCTCTACTGTTCTACTCCTTTCCTACGCTCACCTGAGCCCAGAGATGTGTGTGGAACAGACGGTCGCTCATGCTTACACCTCCTGCAAAATGTTTATTATGACAAAGTTCCTGTGTGTTGGGACAGATTGAACTCTCAACCAAGCCCTCTATGGCTCTCAGACACTGGCAGTTGCAGGCTAATTCCCCACTGGCATCCTTTAGTCAGGTAGAGGGGATGTTTAAAGTGGGAGTTAATGTCATTGTCTTTAAATCCTGAGTTGAGGACTTCAGTAACTCAGCCAGAGCTTAGGGGTCTATGTCAGGAGTGGGTGGGCGAGGTTCTGTGACCTGGAATGTGCAAGAGGTCAGACTTAGATGATCATGATGGTCCCTTCTGGCTTTAAAGTCTATTGATCCAAAGCTGGGGGGACGAAGTTAGGTTCTCCTTGTGCTATAATTCCACCCTGTGACGACACAGCGTCCTCAGCAACTCCAGTTGGCGTGAAGCCATGCTCCATAAGCACCATCTCTATGCCCTGTCCAGCCCGCCTGATGGATCAGCTGGTACTGTGCCCAAGCACAGCAGATTTGCTTACTTTCAGGCTTGCTGGAGACATTTCTGGCCCACTCCAAGGGCTTTTTTATGAAACTCTTCACTTGGCAGTCACCAGACTCATGACTTGAGTCAGGCTTTAAAAACAGCCTCCAAAATGGAAGGAAAAGTTCCATAATTTAGGCTGAATGCCAGAGAAGTTAAATAATCATCAACAAGCCAGGTTCTTAACTCCATCAGCAAATAGAGAAATGCAGAGCTTCGTCCCTTGTTGTTTGTATCACTCTAACTCCTAAAAGACCTAGTTGAGATTAGGGCTCCATTGTGTTGCACAGACAGGCAAGAAACTGTCCCTGCCCTGCAGAGTTTGCAGTCTAAACAAACAATGCAGCGAAAGGGATACAGAGTGTAATCAGAAGGTGGGAAACTGAGGCTCAGAAAGGTTAAATGAGTTGCCCAAGGGAGGGAATCTGGTGTCCTGTTTTTAAAAAACATGGATGTCAAATTGGAAAAGGTTCAGAAGAGCTACGAGAAGGATCTTAATTCTGGAAAATCGGCTTTACAACTAAGAAACAGAAGAAGCTCCATCTATGTAGTTTGTCCAAGAGAGATGACTTGATCAAGGTGTTTAAATACTTAAATGAGAAGAATGTTTTGTGGCTCTAATCTAGCAGACAAAGGCTTTACAGGATCCCCGATTTGGAAGCTGAAGCTAGATACGTTCAGGCTACAATTAAAGTGTAAATTTTTAACGGGCAGGGGTAATAACCATTGAAGCAGCTCACATCACTCAGTCTTTAAATCAAGATGAGATGTCTTTCTAAGATATGTGCTCCAGCCTAAGCAGCAGTTAGGGACTTGATGCAGGAATCACTGGGTTAAATTCTCTGGCTTGTGCTGTGTAGGAGGTCAGACTATAGGATTATAGTGGTCCCTTCTGTGTCTTAACATTTTTGAATCTGGATCTCCCGAGTCTGCCTGCAAGGTTATCCATTCTTTCTTCCTTTTCCCTTAAAATACTCTACTGTGCCCCTCTGTGACATGAGAGCATGGTTTAATACTACTTGTACTTCCATTTTTCATCAGCACCGTAATTTGCAAGCATTAATCCTCTCAACCAGGTGAGGGGGCAGAATGCCCAGGATTTTACAGATGGGCAAATGAGGTGGAGAGGCTCTGACATGTCCCAAGCCATAGCAGATGTCAGTAATTTAATACCCTCTTCCCACTTTCTTATTCTGTGCTCTTGAATAGTGAATGAGAACATTTTAATCACCACTCAAAAACCTCTTTTCTCTTCTCTTTTTGTTTTCCAGAAATTAGCCATGCATTCAGGCATGGATTATGCCATCATGACAGGTGGCGATGTCGCCCCCATGGGGCGGGAAGGAGTTACTGCCATGCACAAGGTCTTTGACTGGGCTAACACAAGTAGGAGAGGGTAAGTAGGAGTTCCTTTGGCATCTGAGCTTTGCATAGATCCTTTACCTTGCATGGGGGACCTAGTGGAATGGGAGCGCGTAATGACCAGGCATTTGTGAATCATAGGGGTATGTCTGTACTGCAATCACAAGGTGTGATTGCAACTTGAATGGACATACCCGAGCAAGCTTTAATCTAGCTAGCTTGGATCCTAGGCCAGTAAAGCTGAGGCAGCATGAGCTTCAGTGAGCACTGTACAAGCCTGCCCAGGACCGCAGGTAATTACTCATGGGGCTAGCCTGAGCTGAGGCTGCGCTGCTCGAGGACCTGAGCTGTTTAGATTAAAGCTAGCTCAGATAAGTCTACTTGAACTGCAGTCGCACCCTGTGATTGCCATATAGATGTACGCACAGATGCTTCTGGGTAGAAACTGTAATGGAACAGGTGTTGCATTACCCATCCCATATCATACCTTTTTAATGGTGACCTGCAATGGGGTGCACTCTTCGTCTGCTTAACGATGTATAAAAGGCTGAAAAAGTTCTCCCCTCCTGGCCCCGCACTTATGAAAAAGAATGTTCTGCTTGCTCTTTACCTGAGACTTCTCAGGGGTGTCGGCGCTTGCCTTCTCTGGTCCTGGCTGGATGCCTTCATAGAGGAATGGAGAATTGGAATGGGAACTCTCTCGGCTCCCAGTTGAAGAGGTGGGAATGGTGAATCCCGGAGAGCTTTTCTCCTAAGCGAGTCAGTGGTTGGAATTAAATAAATGGTAACAAAAATTGAGACATGACCAGGTTTTAAAGAGTCTGTCTAATAATGCCCTCCCCTTCCTGTTGCTCAGGTTTTAGGCTGTTGCGGTGTCATGCTCCTCCTGCTTGTCTGGTTAGTTCTCCAGTGAGCTTCCAGCAAAACCAGGGACTTCTATTCTTGATGTTTGTAACAATCCATTCAAACACATTGCAGTTCATCAAGAAGCAAAGCGCAAACGCTCCCTGCCTTTCCAAGACCCCTTTAAAACAAACGCTCTGGAGTGGTTCTTTCATTCAGACTAAATCCCCACTCTTGAGTCTTGAGAGAGCACCTAGCTAAGCTATTTGTGGTGATTGTGAATTGCTTCATGCGAGCTGCAGGAAGGCATGAAGCTGATATCACTCTTCTATGTGCACCCTTGTCCCCTCCCAGGCATATTAAAAATCTAATAAGAGGGCTGGGAGCCATCTCGTTTTGCTCCTGTGCTATTTTGCAGGATGTAAGCCTTGCATGGAGAGGGCTAATGGGTGATTTATGTGTCCTGTTATTGGTTCAGACAGACATTTTCTTGCAGTGTCCATATGGATAGTCTGCTGCGTTCATCACCAAATTGTTTTAATTTGCCCCTAAAAGTTGATATTTAAAGCTTTCAAAACAAACTTCCTTTGGAAGAGTTTACAGCCTCCATTTTGAGGAGCTGGAAGGCAGAAGGCCTACAGTTTTTAAGAAAACGGACTGGCATAGATAAGTTATTCCACTGCATACAATGTGCTGGAGGAACCCCAGGCTGCTTTCCATAGGTTTGGGTCATTTTCCTACTGTCAGTAGGCAGATACTGTTCTGAAAAGGGGCGGGGGGGGGGCATCAGGTGAAGAAGAGAGATGAGGTTTCCACTTCTAACACAAACCCCCTGTCAGAACACCACATTTCACAGCACTAGTTGGTCTGGAATTTGAACTTGTGACACTTGATCTATCTCAAGGATGCACCCCAGAAATAGGAAACGGAAAGGCTACGGAGATGTATCCGTGCATGTTCTAGGAGCAGCGCTCACAAGCTTTTAAACAGCTTCCATCAGGTGCTATGCGTTGCCTTTCAGACTTGTAGTTTAGCTGTTGCCTCTGCTAAGCTGCCAGCATTTGGAGGCAAGGGCAGAGGCAACTCTGAAGAAACTGTTCTGTTGGGAAAGAGCAGTTGAGACTATTTCCTGGCAAGCTGGAGGTGAGGTGTTTTTCAAAAAGGCACTTGGATCACTTGACAGGAAGCAGTATCTGTTGTGTTAGATAAATGGGAACATAATACCTGGGCCTCCTCTTTACCCTGCCTCTCCTGCAGGGACCAGAAATCTTGGGTCACCAAAGCATTTATTTTTCTGAATTATTCATTGGCTTTACCTGGAGGAATGAATAAATAATAAAAAACATTATTTCCACCTGTGTGTTCAAAAATATTAATAGAGAGGGGTTCGGGAAAATACCATTAGTTAGTGGGGGAAAGTTTTATGCCATGGGTGTGACCCAAAAGTTACATCCGTAAAATAACAGCAGCCGTAGCCATGGAATATTTTGTATGGCATATATTCTCACCGGGGCTGCTTGTGTTCTTGGATTTCTGCCTAGTGCCCTGAGCTGTGTATTTACTTTGTATTACAGATGCTAAAAAGAGCACCTACCCTACTTAATTACTTGAACATAACTCAAGTGCAGCAGTACAATTTAGGATTAGCCAATCCCACTAAATCATGTGGCTCAGACCCCCCACCAGCTGTTCCCCACACCCTCCTGTTTTCAAGCATCTGGAGAAAAAAAGATAAGCTTTGCAACGTGCCATGAAAGTTCTCCAATTCAGGCTATTTCTGAGCAGTGGGGGACAAATTCCAAAGCTAGGGGACCCCGCCAACAGCCCCTTTCCATATATACTGGTGGAGCTTCAGATTAGACACCTCTGATGATCAGGTCTGGGGAGAGAGGAGCCCTAAGCCAGTTAGGGTGCTCTAGATCATTTGCCTTCTTCCCTTGCTGTATCTGTCTCTCTCTGTCTCTACTTGTTTTGTTTTTTTCCCTTCACAGCCTCTTGCTGTTTGTAGATGAAGCAGATGCGTTCCTACGGAAGAGGGCAACAGTAAGTGCTTTTCCATGCAGCCCCCATCTGTGTGTGGTGTGGGTCGGTCACTCAGCCGGCAGCTTTCTCGATTAACTTGACTAGTTAGCCTCGACAGGCAAAAATGATTAAAACTGGCAGGTGCCCTACTGCTTACATAATTAAGAGACGTGAAGAGGAGAAATTACCCTCTTGCAGCTGTGTGGGGCAAATGTCGCTCAATATTGACTTGAGAATTTGTTCCTTCCTCCAACAAGCAGTGGGGGGTGGGTAGCATGAGCCATGTGTTGGACAGTTTGCAGGTGGCTGGGTGATAGGAGAGAAAATGATGAATTAAAATGACAGGAGGCAGCGGAAACATGGTCCCACATTTCACTGCTGTGCCCCTGCGGGTGTGTTTTACCCTGGCAAGTGGCTGGCTTGGACTCTTGTCATATCTGAGTTGTTTTCCACAGCACTAACAAAGCTGCACCAAAAAAAGCCACAAACTCCTTTTTGCCGGTTTAAGAACAAATCCCCATGCTGTGCATTGAAGGGGAATCTCATCTTGCTCCTAGGCCCAGCACTCAGAATCCAAGTGATCTGTTTAAAGAGTTTTCATTTCCCGCCCTGGAGAAATCATATTAATACATGTTCAAGGGAATCCTTTTCTTATTGCAGCTTTTTATTCCCCTTCCTTTCAAGAACCTAAATAGAAAGTGAAAGCTTCCCTTGGACATATTTATTCAGCCAAAGGCAGCATGGTCCAGTGGATAGAGCAGTGTACCGGGAGCCAAGAGACCTGGGTTCTATTCCTGGCTTTGCCACTGGTCTGCTTGGTAACCTTGAGCAAGTCACTTCACCTCTCTGTGTTTTTCCTTTCCCACTCTGTCTTGAATAGGTAGGTTGTAAGCTCTTCAGGGCAGTCACTCTCACTGTATGTGTACAGTGCCTAGCTTAAGGGGCCCTGATCTCTTGCAGGGCCTTAAGCACTACCATAACAATGGAAAAATCACCATTAATATTTGCAAAGGTTGCAGCCCATCCTTGACCACCAGGTGAGTAAAAAGAAAAGGAGTACTTGTGGCACCTTAGAGACTAACCAATTTATTTGAGCATGAGCTTTCGTGAGCTACAGCTCACTTCATCGGATGCATACCGGTGAAACTGCAGCAGACTTTATATACACACAGAGAACATGAAATAATACCTCCTCCCACCCCACTGTCCTGCTGGTAATAGCTTATCTAAAGTGATCATCAAGTTGGGCCATTTCCAGCACAAATCCAGGTTTTCTCACCCTCCACCCCCCCCCCCCACACACACACATACTCACTCTCCTGCTGGTAATAGCCCATCCAAAGTGACAACTCTCTACACAATGTGCATGATGATCAAGTTGGGCCATTTCCTGCACAAATCCAGGTTTTCTCCCCCCCCCCCCCCCCACATACACACACAAACTCACTCTCCTGCTGGTAATAGCTCATCCAAAGTGACCACTCTCCCTACAATGTGCATGGTAATCAAGGTGGGCCATGTCCAGCACAAATCCAGGCTTTCTCACCCCCCTCCCCGGGGATGCGCGCTCTCTCTCTCCCTCCCTCTCCCTCTCCCTCCCGCAATAGCTCATCCAAACTGACCACTCAGGGCCTAATAGCATCAGCCACACTATCAGAGGCTCGTTCACCTGCACATCCACCAATGTGCCAGCAATGCCCCTCTGCCATTTACATTGGTCAAACTGGACAGTCTCTACGTAAAAGAATAAATGGACACAAATCAGATGTCAAGAATTATAACATTCATAAACCAGTCAGAGAACACTTCAATCTCTCTGGTCACGCAATCACAGACATGAAGGTCGCTATCTTAAAACAAAAAAACTTCAAATCCAGACTCCAGCGAGAAACTGCTGAATTGGAATTCATTTGCAAATTGGATACTATTAACTTAGGGTTAAATAGAGACTGGGAGTGGCTAAGTCATTATGCAAGGTAGCCTATTTCCCCTTGTTTTTTCCTACCCCCCCCCCCCCCAAACATTCTGGTTAAACTTGGATTTAAACTTGGAGAGTGGTCAGTTTGGATAAGCTATTGCTAGCAGGAGAGTGAGTTTGTGTGTGTGTGTGTGTGTCCCCGGGGCGGGGGGGAAAGGGGGGGGTGAGAGAGCCTGGATTTGTGCTGGACATGGCCCACCTTGATTACCATGCACATTGTAGGGAGAGTGGTCACTTTGGATGAGCTATTACCAGCAGGATAGTGAGTTTGTGTGTGTGTTTTTTGGAGGGGGGTGAGGGGGTGAGAGAACCTGGATTTGTGCAGGAAATGGCCCAACTTGATTATCATGCACATTGTGTAGAGAGTTGCCACTTTGGATGGGCTATTACCAGCAGGAGAGTGAGTTTGTTTGTGAGAGGGTGGAGGGTGAGAAAACCTGGATTTGTGCTGGAAATGGCCCAACTTGATGATCACTTTAGATAAGCTATTACCAGCAGGACAGTGGGGTGGGAGGAGGTATTATTTCATGTTCTCTGTGTGTATATAAAGTCTGCTGCAGTTTCCACGGTATGCATCCGATGAAGTGAGCTGTAGCTCACGAAAGCTCATGCTCAAATAAATTGGTTAGTCTCTAAGGTGCCACAAGTACTCCTTTTCTTTTTGCGAATACAGACTAACACGGCTGTTACTCTGACACCAGGTGAGTGACCCTCCTCTGAAATTTTCTCTTTGCAGGAGAAAATCAGTGAAGACCTAAGAGCGACACTGAATGCATTTCTGCACAGGACAGGACAGCACAGCAACAAGTAAGAACCCAGTCTCTGTAGTGCAATAACTCATGTTCAGTAAAAGCAGGCAGAAGTCTCTAAAGCATTTTTTTGCCTGGTGACAGGGTATACAAGTTGAGATGGTCACTGGGAGTTAGACCTTTGATCTCCTCCATCAAGAGATACAAAAATCTGTGCTGAGAAAACTGAGTGACTTATTGCATCTTAAAAATAAAACAAAAATTCGGTCACCTGCTTCTCTTTCCTTGGAGCCAGAAAAGAAGCTCATAAGTGTAGTGCATGAGTGGAGACTCCTGTTTGTCAAACTTGGAGGCTTTCTGAGTGCCCCAGAAAGTGTTTGAAGGGAGTCTGTACAGACCTCGTTGTAATATACGGTACAAGAGACTGAGCCGTCCTTATCCATGCAGACACTACATATGGCTCTGTTTTAACACTTGAGGTGCATTGCGTAGCCTTCACCGAAATGGGTAAGGGCAGTATATGGCTCTGTAGATCGCCTTGAAGGAAGCATAAGCACAGACTTGCCCCTTCTTGGGCAGTTAGCATTTCTGCTAAACCAGTGCAATCTGGATTCATGGATGTCCGTGTCACTAAAGAAGGTGCTAGGCTTGCCATGGGGTTTAGTGGCATTCAGGTGTGTGCTTGAAACCCTTTAACAGGACTTCCTGGTGCCTGTTTGACCTGCAGCACTTTAACTGTTCTAGAACCCCCTCTGACCATGTGCCCGAGGGGTGAGCCATCTCTCGTGCCTAAAGCTGGCCGTGTTCTCGCTTCTGAGCAAGCTCTCTAGTGGATTCAGTATATTTGTACTCTCTACTGTAAATACACTTAGGAAACCCAGAGCTGTTCTCTTTGAGCCTGTCACATATGTCCACAAACACAGATTATTGTCTGGTGGTGGTGTCAAATACGTGTGCATGTGAATTAGCTTGGCTGTCCTTCATCTTGTGCCCAGTTTCTGTATAGTCAGCATTTCGTACCCAGAGAGCACTGCTTAGCCTAATGGGAATCATTTCCCTGTGATCATATTGGTCACAATAAAATGATTTTTTTCTCCCCTTAGTCATTCTTTACTTGGTTCTTTGCCAAGTCTGCTTGATGATTAAATTTATCCTTTTCTAAAGGAGCCAAGTCAAAAATAACCATCTCCTTTCTGAGTGCAGGGAGGTCAGATGCCCCAGTGATTTAAAACGTAATGAAGTACATAGATAACGAAGTGAACATTGTTATAACGCTGTGTGATTGGTTCAGGACACTGGCAGGAGTTTTTTCTCCCAGAGGCACTCATGGGACTCTTCTTAGCACTGATGGGAGCTATAGTCTGCCAAGTTTGTTTATGTACGTTGGTCACCATTAAACTTTTCAGTTGCCTTAAGAGGGTAGGAATGTGGCCCACTGCATAGACATGAAATCTGGGTTCTTTTCCTGGCTCTCTGTGGTTTTGGACAATTCCCGTGCTTCAGTTTCCCCAGCTGTAAAATGGGGATAATGGTCTTGTCCTCCTTTTCTGAAGCACTTTGAAAAGCTCTAGCAATGCAAAGAATTTAAACACAACTAGTAATAAGAATTAACCAGGGCTACCTCAGTATTTCCCAGAGGTATGACAGTAGAATGAACACTGTACATACTGAGTGGGCGTAATGTTTTAAAGTAAACCTGCAAAGATTTAAAGGGTGACAGCGGATAAAGTCTAACCGTCAGGTCACTTAACGGAACTGTCTTTTGCCCTATGCTCTGCCAAAGCAATTGAGATCAGCGAGGGAGCTCTTCCAGAAGAAGCCCCAGGATTCAGGATTAATAGAGTGGTGCAGCTCAAGATTTATTGTAGTTATTGCCTCTCTTTCCTCCCAAGGAGTGGAGCGCTTTGCAAACCTTTATGGTTCACAATTCCCAGGGTAAACTGAAGCCCGGCGTCAGAGTCACAATCACACTGCAATCCAGCAGCAGGCTGGGAATGGTTCATTCCAACCCCTTGCTCTAGCTCCCGTTTTGAGGTACATTGGGCAGAGCTCTTCCCATTGTACATTCTTCCAGTGCTTGCTGGTCCCGTGCTCCAATCCCAATGACCAGCTCCGCATTTTGATGAGTACTTAATTCGCTCATGACTCCTGCAGTGAACCATTCTAGGAAAGCGAACGTCTCCTGTTGATTTTGTGCACTGCTTAATTTTCAGAGTTTCTCACTGCAGCTTTTTTAGATAAGTCCTTCCTGCCAGCAATATATGGGGATTTTGTTAGGTAACTCTGATAGCCTGTGTAAATACCCGAGTGTCAGTGGAACCCTGAGGAGTTCTGTTACTTAGCAGGAACTGCCTTCAATGAGTGCTAGGTTTTATGTAGCCGATCTTAGCTTCCCAAAAGGATGTATGGAGAAATCTCAATGTTGGGTACCTGTTACTAACATCTCCAAGCAACTTCCTGCACTCCCTTGTCTCCAGCTGTCTCTCATAATCTTCCCCCTCGCCACAGAAAGACCTTTGTCTAGGAAGGCCCAGCCGTGCTCCACCGTGGCTCAGCAGAATGCCGATGTGACTTTTGGGCCAGAGAAATTCTCTTTGCAAATGAATGCAAAGAACATGGCCCCTGGCGGGCCTGGATTTCAACAAGCGGCAAAAGGGTCAATATTTCAATAGCTGCTGTTAAAAGCCCATTTCAAATTATACTTCACCATTATGCCAGTAGCCTCAATTAATGCACTAAAGCAAAATTGGCAAGGGGGGAGAGCATCATCACAAAGCGAAAAAGCAGCCACTCTGTTTTCAAAATGCAAATTGGGAAGCCACCAGAAAGGGAGGGAGAGGGCCAGAGCGGGTAGGTAGCTGGAGCAGTGTCCAGTGTGTTGGAGCAAGAGGAGGGTCAGGTGAACCTGCCCATTCTTGGATGGCTGCTTCCCTTAGGTGTGCTTGCTGGTGTGCTGGAAAGACTGGGCTCTCACAGGATGCTCACACTGAAGGAAACACCATCTAGCGTTACCCAGCTTTAAATCAAAAGCAATTTCCCTGCCACTTGCAGTCTCCCTGCTGTTAAATGTTTTCATCTTTTAAGAGGAATTATTGTGCCTTCAAAATGCCCTAGAGACCCAAATCCTCCTGTCACAAAACAGGTACGGCCCCAGCAGTGCAAGCCTCCCTGGTGTGCCATTCCCAGTGTCACTCCCCTCATGCAAGGGGCTGCTACCAGTGCCAAGATGGCTCTGTTCAGTCCTTGGGGCTTCCACTGAAAGAGCCAGCAAGGGCTTTTTGTGAGGTGGATATGTGTACACTAGGAACTGGACTGAGGCTGCTCCCCATCTTGTTTCATTTAAGCCACCAGACTGCTGCTAGAGGGTAAGAGCTTTCAGCCAGCTCTCTGGGGTGAGTTTGAACCAGTGATCTAGAGGCGTGATGGAATCTGTCCCCTTGCCAGCACCTGGGCCTGTCTCTTGCTTCGGCTCGTACAGGAGATACTGGTGGTGGCCGGGGGGTGGGGGGTTCTCGCACTCCAGCCGGCTGCTTCTGCACTGATGTAACAAGCCTCTTTCCAGCCCACGTCCGTCACTGTGGTAGCAATGGCAATGCCAATTTCCACATTGCGAGTAGACCTTCGCTGGAGCATTAAATAGTGGGAGAAGATGAGCTTGTGCAACTTGAGGAAGAAAGATGACCGCACATGGGCTCTGGCCCATAGCAGTCATGAGTCATCTTGGATCTGCATCCATGGGTGTCTTTCTCGCTGATCTCGCCTCCTCCCCCTCCCCAGGTTCATGCTTGTTTTAGCAAGTAACCAGCCAGAGCAGTTTGACTGGGCCATCAACGACCGAATCGATGAAATGGTGAACTTTGACCTACCGCAGCTACAAGAGCGGGAGCGGCTGGTGAGGATGTATTTTGATAAGCACGTCTTGAAGCCTGCCACAGAGGGGAAACAGTAAGTATCCCATCCTCAGAGCAGTGGGGTCATTGAAGGTTTGGTCCTTGGGTCATAGAAAAGCTCTTCATTGATTATCATCACTGGAGACCAAAACCCTCATCCCAGCCAATTGTGCCTATTGGTCTGAAGGTGGATTCCTCTGGGCTTCAGCAGTGTTTGTGCTGCGTAATGACCATGAGACTTCCTTTGCCATCGTTCGAGAGCGTTCCCTGCTCTTCAACAGAATTGGGATAAGGGACGGGTAACATACCCTGGTGACTAGACCCTTGACAGTGATTGGGCTGCTAGTATGCAGACACCACTGGGGAAAATGCTGACCAGTATTGTCTCATTTCCTTGTACTCCACCGTCTGTCTGTAGCCATCTGTGGTGTCTTGTCTTAGACTTAGGTGTAAGGTCCTTGGGGCTGGGACCATCTTTTTGTTTTGTTTGTACAGCGCCTAGCTCAATGGGGTCCATGACAGGGACATATAAGTGCTATGGTAATAATGGATGCTCTGTCTTAGGGTTCCCTCTCTCACGGTGGGTTTGTTTTAAGGTAGTATCTCTTGCGTTTAGTGACAAGCTGTGCAATGCATGTTCAAATGAGGCCGAGAATATGCAACTTCAAGTTTTGGTGGTCTTGGGGCATATCCCAGTCTGTCGAGTTCTTCTCCTTATTTTCCTCCCAGAATAAGCATCTCTTGGTAGTGACTGCAATCGGGAGATAATTGGAGAAGGGGGAAATGGGGCAAAAGTGAAGGCAGAAGAAATATTTCCTGAGCCTTGACTTATTTTGAGTGCCCTCTGCTATCTTAAGAAGTTGATTCCAGTCCTCATTTGCTAGCTAAATATTTATACTTCATTAAACTGTGGGGTTTGTGTCTTTATCCACTACGGAGAGTTGCAGGGGGAATAGTGAGCTCCAGACTCCCGAATGTGAAATTACCCATATTGCAGTTTGCACGCCTGGCTCCTAGAATACTGAAGGGCTGAAAAATAATTTGCTTCCAGAACACTCCTCGTTCAGCGTCTGAGTCATAGTTGCACAATGTCTTATTCATAGCAGCTCATCTGAGAATCTCCCCACTTCGCCCTTCTTACCGCTGTCATGGGGGTGGGAATTAACATGCTACAGATTGGGGTAAACTGGGGCTTGGAGAAAGTCACTCCCACAGGGTGCCAGTGACAGAGCTGGGGGTAGAACCCAGGTCTCTTGATTCCCAGTCCTCTGCTCAGGCTTCTTCTAGGCTGTGCACTTTGTATTGAGCTGTCTTGTCCTTCTGGCCCCCAGCCCACAAACGGACTAGAGAGATTCAGCCTCGGCAAATCCCCCTTTTTTCTTATTGCTTATGAAACTCTGGAACATTTGGCTTAGACCTCATGAAGAGAAGTGGAAATTTTGCCAGCAAGAGGGGGACACTAATTAATGAGAGAAGAGCTGATGACCAGCTGTGACAATCACGAGTTCACTGGGGGGCCAGTTTGAGCCTTTGTTTCCTAATTTCCAAAATAGAGCTGCTGCTGGGAGATAAAATTGCTCAAGTATTGATTGTTGACCAGTGCAGCAGCCACCTCTCCATTGTTTTCAGCCAGTTCCTGGCACCTTTGCCGGGACTCCACTCCCTCGGTTCAGGATGCCCGTGGCCTAGTTAACATTCTCGGTAGGAGTCTAAATCAGGCCAGAAGTCTCAGGTTGCCTTTGGGAGCCCACCACAGATGGCTGTGGCTAGCATTAGTCCATGTGCTATTCCTGATCCCGTCTCCATGTGAATGTTTCTCCTTTTGGGACACCCAAGCCCCCCCCCCTTCCCCCCCCCCCCCCCCCCACGTGCATGCATTCAAGTGAATGGCTCCTGCACTGGCCTAACTCTGTTTCCAATGGCTTAAACGAACATGAGAGTACTCTTAAAATCCCACCCTCCATTTTTTTTCTCCTGATGTTACTGCATGGAAACTAATCCTTGTGCTTCTGACCTTTAGGCGACTAAAGCTGGCCCAGTTTGACTATGGGAAAAAGTGTTCTGAGATTGCCAAGTTGACAGAGGGCATGTCTGGCCGAGAGATCTCCCAGCTCGCCGTGGCGTGGCAGGTAAACTAGAAGTTGGTGACTGGCATTCTTGGGTGGTTTTTCTTTTTTAAGGAAGGGCTCAACCCAAGTCCGTGCTCGAGCGATCAGCTGATGGCAGCTTTACATTTGCGCTGGCGAAATCTCAAATCCTGCCTTTCATGTAGAACTTCACAAACTACACTCAGACTGCACGGCTGAAATGCAGCTGGCTCTGGGGTGGATGGCATCAGTCAGCCAGTACCCAGCACACTGCACAGCAGTACCAGAGGGGACACTTACAATAAGCCATTCCCATATCGATAGCCTGTCAGCTTTTGCATTTCCCTGTGACATTTTAATCCCTCTTGCTGTGCTCTGGGTGTCCTGCAATTGGTTTATCGATGCTTGGCTTGCAGAAAACTGGCTCAGTAAGGAGGGCTACCAGAGCATGGTGCTAAATGATCAGTGAGCTGAGAGGAGCACTGCCCAGTCTTGTTCACACTTGCAAAGACAAGGAACAAAAAGGGCATATCTCCAGACAACCCTCCATACACAGCAGAGCCAGGGTCCAAAGATGCAGGTCTGGCCAGACACTGGCCTCAATGGAGATGGGTGAAGAGGTTTGTCAAGGATGACAAATGGCCCAAATATTGAGGGGCCAGATTCAGACCTGGTGGAAGCAGATGCAGAGACTTCACTGGAATTACACCCCTAATGCCAGGTCTGAATTTCACCCTGCGTCTTAAATGGCTATCTGCCAGACACACCGATCAGGAAACGGGTCCCCAAGACAGAGCAGGCAGAGTCTGAAAACTTATCAGCCTAATGTTTGATAGCTGTTCCCAAAGCAAAGCAAATACTGCGGTATCCTGGCAGCTTAGAGCCCAAATATGAGATCGTTGAGATGCTGTACAGAGGGCTGGTGGTTATCCAGGATCTCAGGTGTCATACAAGAAGCATATTGAACAGAGCGGACAAACAGATGCAGGGGGCGACAGCTTTGGTCTCTGCTAGTGGATTTCTAAGTCATTGTTAAAAATTTGAAAATGTCTAGTTCATAAGCAGTTATCAGGCAAGTGATGGTGGCTTGTTCTGGCATTCTTGCCTCGGGCTGTGAGGGTACAGGTGGTAGGGGCTGGGCGTTCTGGGTTTTTGACATGTGAAAAGTAGCTTTGCTGGCAGTTTTCTGTTTCTCACAAAGACAGAGAAGTGCTTTGTGGATCGTGGCACCTCCCTCAGACCCTAGTTGTGCTTCCTGGCATCCAACAGAGCACTCCTTCCTTGGTCCGCTCCGCTTGTGGGGTCTGGGGAGCCATCCAAAGTAACGACAGAAAGATGGCGCACTCTGAAGCGTCTCATATGATGTGGTTATGCTGTCCCATGCTCCAGGCTTACAGCTGAGGGTTATCTAGCATTTCTCTCTCCTTCAGTCAAGCAGAAAAGGTGGGAGCCTGGCATGGCATTCCATAGGAGTGCATAGGAGCGCTTGGTCTTGTGGTGAGGCACTGCGGATGCGTTTTTCATCAGTGATCCCTGTGGATGTGGGCTGGAAGCTCAGGTCTTGATCAGTGTTTCTGGGAGGGGAGGGTGTTTGAGACCCAAATACTAGTTCATGTGTTAGTGCGAGATTGTTTGGTTCTCCGGTGAGACCTCTTTGTATTATGGTGGCCTGTTCATTTAGTCTGGAACAAAACTCCTCATCCTGCCTTCTTCAGAGCACTTTTTAGCCTGGAACCAGAACTGGTCCTGAGAGACACTTAGACTACAGACCCACACAAAGCACATACGTCAGCCATGTTCCCTTCTCCCTCCATCGGAGCTACGACATGGATTGCATCTGTGGCTGATGAAAAGAACAACCCCACAGTGGTTTGGCTTCAGCTTGATTCCCTCTTCTTGCTTTGCATTCGTGAAAGGAGGCCTTGCAGAACTGCTTTTCTCATTAAAACTTAATTCTTCAGCAGCCACGGTGGCATATGCCAGGGTGATGGCATAGAGCCTGTTGCACATAAGCAGCTCCCCTGACCTTCTGTTGGATGTAAATTACAGTAGTCAGAGCAGAAAGTCTGTTGCTTTTTTTACAGCAGGTGCCTCCAAAGCAGAGCGCAAAACACACACCTGCTGACTTCTGCATAAATAAATGTTACTGCGCTGCTGGAATAGAGATTGGAACTGGGTATTTTCCTCTGTAGCACTGGTCTCGTACGGGCGATCTGTATTGCTGTGGCTGTTGCTGATGGTAAGAAGCCTGTGACACCTTGGGGTGGCTTTGATACGCTGAAGTATAGAAGATTGAACAGACTCCTCTTGCTAAATGCTGCACAGTAACTGAAGTCATGGTGGATTTCCACCTCAATGGAGTACTCGGGATTTCCAATGTTATGGCCGAGAGCAGAGGTCCCTTCCAACTCTGATATTCTATGATTTTCAGTTTGGCCCTCTAACAGTCAATATGCCATGTACAGATTTCAAGTTACTAAAGAAGAGTTATACAACTTCTCTGAAAGTTAATTCAAAAAAGAACTAGATCATTTCATGCAGGATAGGTCCATCAATGGCTATTAGTCACGATGGGCAGGGATGGCTTCCCTAGACTCTGTTTGCCAGAAGCTGAGAATGGGCAACAAGGGATGGATCACTTGATGATTATCTGTTCTGTTCATTCCCTCTGGGGCACCTGGCATTTGCTGCTGTCAAAAGACAGGATACTGGGCTAGATGGACCTTTGGTCTGACCCATAATGGCCATTCTTATGTTCTTATCTTGCCTGCTGGTGCCACGTGAATAGTCGTTCACTTAGATTGTAAGGTCCTGGAATTATGGGTACATTTTATGCCTCTTTAAAGCAAATGCATGCTCATGGCCTGGTGGAAATTAATAATATATACCAGAAACAATGCCATTTACATAGCTTTTATGTTCTTTATTTTTTTCTGTTGCTAAAGACATCCTTACATGAAAGTAGAATCTTTGCTCTTAAGAATATCTTCTTGTGTTGAAGTCCTAATCTTCTGGTATTGCATAGTGTGCAAATTGGGAAATCAACGAAAGATTGATTTTTGGATTGAGAATAAGCATCAGGGAAGATAAAACCAGTTACACCTATGTATTCCTGTCCTCCCTGCATATTTAAAGCAGAAGGAAAGGAAATGTAATAAATATTTAAGCAGAATTGTTTCCAAATAGACTATTTGTCTGTTTTGCATGAAACACATGGGATTTAATTTCTAATGGTGTTTCAAGTTAATGGGAAATCTTGGTACAAAATTATTCTTAAAAGATGTTAGAGCAGACTATAAATCATTTTATTAAGCCATGTGTCTCAGGACACAGATGAAAATGAAAGCGCTGAGCCATTATGAAATGGCCTTATTTCTTTTAGTGCTGGAATACAAGTAAAAGTTTTTATTTTCTAGTAGGACATTTGCATTTCTTTCCATGTAAGAAGAATCTAGAGGTGTGTTGATTGAGATGTATACTGGGATAAGCTCACGATCGCCTGATCTATCTTCCTGTCGGTTTGAAGGGCATTTACCTTGAAATGAACCTGGAAGAGCAGATGTTTGCTGACAGCTCTTTATGAATAAAATGTGGTGGACTTGAAAACCATTTTAATTGTATGGCAAGAGGAAATCCTCTAATTTTAGGTTAGAGAAATTAGTCAAAGGGTCACTGTTTCCAATAAAAGGTGTTGTGAGCCTGTGCTTACTCTTGTAATAAGGCCAACGCATTTTTGTAGGGTTTGGGGGTGTTTTTACACTTTCCAGGCCAAATGTATAACCTTAAAGTGTATTGTTGCAGGTCTAATTTGCATACAATTGCTATGTTTGCAGCCATAAATTGAGTAATAGCATGCGCAAATGAGGCAAGTATTGTGCTCATCATACGGGGAGGGGAACTGAGAGACAGTGACCTGCCCAGGTCTTCTAATTCCCAGGTTATTCCTCTCTAACTTCATGCATAGTGCAGTCCTGTTGGCTAAACTGTTCTAAAAAGGGTTTAGGATTTGTGGCTTAGTGGCCAGAGCACAGGACTGGGGCCCAGGAGACTCGGGTTCTATTCCCCGTACTGGCCTGCTGGGTGCCCTGCGGCAAGTCACTTCACTTCTCTGTTTGTTTTGACATCTGTGAAGTGGAGATAATGATCCTGACCTCCACTGTAAAGTCCTTTGAGACCTACTGATGGGAAAATGCTGTATAAGATGTAGGTATTTATTATTACACTTGAGGAACCAGGTGTGAAACCTAATCTTGGGGGTTAGGGAATAAATCTCTTCTCCCATTTAACCCTTCATTCTGTCCTTTACTCAGTCTGTATCCAGCAATCCTCATACTGGGTGTTCCCTGTCCTCTGTAGTTTGGAGGCAGAGATCAAACCTTTGCTCAGCCTGATGGGCTTTTAACCATCTCCTGGGAAATCTTCCCAGAATTCTCTGCCTCCGCTGCCTCTGGTAGTATATCAGGAGCTTATTCTTCCCAATGTATTAACCGTGGCTCCGAATATAGTCTAGCATCAGAATTGCTGAAATTCACAGATAAGGCAGTCTGCCTGCAAAAGCTCATGTTTCAAAATTACTTTTCTAATAGCTTGGCAAAAAAACAAATGAAATTAACACATCCTTCTTTCTTCACAACTTAGTCTTATGGGTTTTATTTTAAAAGGAAATAAACTAGTTGTGGAATGAGCCAGATTCTCATGTGATGTAAATCTACATATCTTCAATGGAGCGACACCAATCTGTCCAGTTGGCTTTTATTTAACCCCCAATGCATCTGTTCAGCCTTTTGAAATAATTTATACAGACAGCTCTCAGGAGCAGAACTGAGTGTAGGGATAATTTAGGGTTGCTAAAACTCAAGCTAGACTCCCCTACACAAGTTATATTGTGGTGTTAATGATGGAAATTCAGAGGAGTGTACTGTATGTGAACAAAAGGGTACCACAGAGCATTGGGTCAAAAATAAAGGTTTCAGTATGGATGATCAGATGCCCAGGAGTTTGGGAGGCCGCGCAAGAAGCCATAGAATAGCTAGTGGACAATATAACTTGGGGCATTCTCCTTTCCAGCGGCCGTGGTTTGTTTTCACATTTTGATCTCTGCTCGGGTGTACTGTTCGCACTGCAGAATCAAACACCTGCCACCTTCCTGCTGCTGGGGAGACGAGCAAAGCTGCAAGATGGGGATGTTGTTGCACTTGAAAGGGATAACACCCATCTCCCTGTAAACATGGGAGTCAATTAGCATTGACTCCCTCCATCGCAAATTACCAAAAATGACTTTGTACAGAAATGACTGCGTGATCGTTTCTGCTGAGTGAATAACAATTTGCAGTAAACTGGCAATTTACTTAATAAGATTGGAGTGTGGAGCCTGCTGATCGACCTGATGCTGCCATTCTAATTGAAGCTGTTTTGTCTCCCAAACCTGCCCCCAGCGCCTGGATTTGGGCACATGGCTGACTGTTACAAGCGATAAGCTCTAGCTTTACCGGTCCTGTCATTTTCCATTCTCTTTGGAAATCCCCCATAAAAGGGAGTTCCCAAAGCTAGCTGATTGGATCACTTTGGGAGCTGCAAGCCAGTGGCGTAACTAGGTTAATTTGTCAATAGTTGGCTGCTGCTACAATTTCATATTGCCGTAAAGAAATAGTATGTACAAAGTTTCCCCTTTTCTCCTTTAAACGTGCTAACGCTTGGCTCCTAATTAATCCATACAAACATAACTAATCTTAATGGTGTCAAGTATCAACTAATCTTAACGGTGTTAGCCTGATGTGGTCTCATCTCATCTCTCTGTCCCCATATCACCTTCCCAATCTCCTGGGTCCTACAGTTGTAGATTTCCGCATGATCCCAAGCCCTATCTTTTGTTCTGCAGCAATCAGAGCAATCCCATACTCTGCTCTCTCTGTCCAGTGTGCTCCTCACACTGTTTGGCTCCTTAATCTTTTAAACTATCAGATGAAGCATCTTCTCCATAGCAGAGCTCTTCCGCAGTTCCACCATGGGAAGCTTCCAGAAGACATGTTACCCATGATATTCTTGTATGTTATGGCTGCTACCAGGAAACATCTGGTAGTTCAACTCCAAAGTCAAACACTGAATTAACTTTCCTGTAAGCAGTGTGCTCCTTAGAAATTAGCTGGAATGTGTAGCTCTCTGTGTTACGACTTCAAGTTAATGAGCTCCGTGGTGGACATGGGAACCCTGATTCTTCAGACATGAACATAATTGCATGTTTAGAGTGGTGCTCACAATTCCACGTATACCTTGTATATTCACATACACAGCTGCTGTCCACCTTTATGCCCGGATACTGCATTTGCCTTCACAAATTGGGTGATTGTAACTGGCAACTGTGCACCCAGCTTTGAAAATCAACCTCAGCACGTATATACATGGGATAGCTGGGCAGGTTAATGGAAGCTTATGGCTGATTCTACGTCCTGAACAACAAGACAAGTCAGCAGGATTTTTGCCTTTACTTTCTGACATGCCTAAGCTATAATTTCACAAGGTGTTAGCAAAAGAATTTCATGCTGTACCTGCAACAGCTTCTCTCCAGATTAATGAATTGGAATAGTGAGAAATTCACAGGTCAAACCAATGCATTTTAAACCGTTAGTGATGTAAACTTAAAAATGTGTCTTAACGCTTTCCATCAAAAGTCTGTGTACTTTGTTAGACTCCAAAATATTTTATACCTAAACTGAACTTATTGCAAGGCAAGAGCTCTTGGCTTTTGTAGCACATATAAAGTAAATCAAAAGGTGGTTTCTTTGATTTGAGTTTAAGTCATGGAATGTGTGTGTTTTCCTCAGAATACTCATACATTGTGAGCAGACCAAATGAAATCAAAGAAACTCCCTTTGGTGGTCAATTATTCTGTCACCAGAAACCATTGGTTAAAAATTGAGCCATACCACACTTGGGTACAGTTAGTTTTCTAACATATACACAACTCTTCTAGACATCCCTGTCTAGCACTGGAAAGTGCAGCTTTGAGTTTAAAAAGGATATCTTCTGACAGTTGGGTCACCTGCTCTCCCTTTCGCATAAAGAGGAGGTGAGATTCTAAATGTTACAACTCAGTGAATGGTTTTGAAAATCAGGAGTATTACAAAACCAGATCAACTCTAGTTTGTCAGTTGCCTTGCTTAGCAGAATAGGTCTACTTGAGAGACAGGGGCAGTGGAATTACATGGTTTATTCTGCCAAAGAGTTTGACTCTTGTCTAGTCTGCTGGCAGTTTTGGATAAGGGCCCAGATCATGTACTTCATGACAAACCAGGCCCAAGTTTTGTAGTAAGGACCCTGGATTTTGCGGCACTCTGCAGCAGGATGAACCTTTGTCAGCTACATTGGAAGGAAGTATTGAAATTTTGAAGGCCTTAAGTATGAAGATAAATGCTATCAGTGCAGTATCCCATGTCCGTTGTGATAGTAAATCAATTTATTTTTTGCTGTCCATGCACTTTCAGTTTTTGATCTTCCTGGAGACGTTTGTACTGACAATGCAGAACTGCACTGGAGAAGTTTGGGGTGGAAGTAGAGAGTAAGCTAGAAGTGGTTTGGCAACTGAGCAGGAGAGGGGTTAGGATTTTTGGCACCCAGAAAGGCATGGGAGTTGATCCAGGTTTGTGGGACCAGCACCTCGGCTGGATAATTCTACAGTAGTAAGTCATCATCGTTAGAGTTCAGAAGGAAAGCACCATTGATATGAAGAGGGCAGTTCACACCTCCCTGAACTGTTTCAAGATGTCTAGTTTTGCACTGGTTTTTAGGGCTGGCTTCTCGAACCACATGGGCTTGAAATGCTTTTTTGTTTGTTTTTTAAATAAAGCTGAGGTGGTGAAGCACAGTTCTGCAGCAAGGTGTTGATTCAGCAGCCAGTTCCGGGGCCCTCACCGTGCAGAGTATATAGAGCCCTGATTATGGACCAGTCAGCGGTGGAGAGACTGAACATGCTTTGCAGAGATAACACTGTTGGCTGGAGAGCGGTACGGCTTGCATTCTTTATTGCATATTGCCTCAGATCATCTTCAGCAAGACATGCAGGGAAAGACATAATTGAGAACACCATCACTTTCCTACACATCACCACAACTGCCCGCTATTGGCGATTGGTTTAAACTCAGATCAGTCACAGCACTAAATAATAAATCATATGTGGAAGCTGGGTGTTGGGATTACTTCATTAGCTGCCAAGCAGCTTTCTTCATACCGAGTAACTTCTAAAGGACTCAAGAATTTTTCCCTCTCCCCCTGAAAAATGAGTGATCAGTACTATAGTTGGTCATTCAGTTAAAAAGGGCTGCAGGGCCTCTTTATGAAGTCTAGTGTAGTGTGCTCTTAGGAAGCCTTATGCAGTGCCTCAGTTAGGTTTTCTTTACAAGATTAAAGGCTGAAATATAGCAGCCCTAATTACATCCTTCTCCTTTCCCGTTGCCCCCTTGGCAGTAAATCAGCTCCTCGTGTTGAATTTCACACTCTTTTCTCCACTGAGCCAAGTGAATTAAAGGTCATTGTTTTAGATGGGCTGCCTGTACTCAACTCAAATGTACTTGCACAACGGTCTTGCAAGCGTCTCATAAACCTAGCAACTCTGGCATGCAGTGTACTTGCCTGCCCTTCGCATAATGAAGTGAATGGTATTTAATTCACCTAGCAAACGCTTGCCCTGGGAGTTCAATTTTTGCAAAGCTGCTGCAGCACTGGGATATTAGGACTTTTATAAACCAACTGAGTGTTCAGTGAAAAGGGAGAGGGCTTGAACTGGAATTGTGGGTGTGGCTTCCATAATAGTTTGTATTAGGGGAAGAGATGACCAGTCCGTTTGCTATTCTACTGATAAACCCAAAAAAATGGGTTCCTTCTATGAAGAGCTGCTGGAAGCATTGTTTGTGCAGGTAGAGGAAGAAGGAGAAGCAAGCTATTCATATGCAGAACGGTACCAGATCCACACTGGGCATGGGAGCCAGGAAGCGGCTAGTCTTATCATAGTGGAGAACTGTCGTGTTTCAGAAATCCTTACACAGAATTGGCATCATTCAGCATGAGTGTCCATTTTTACTTAGGAGGCTCACCAGTGCAATATCTAGAACATTGCATCTGGTTGGAATGGGAGGCAGGGGGGCACTTCCACAGCCTCATGTCATACGAATGTTTCAACAGGTATTTCAGCCTCTTCATGATTTTGGATTTTTTTATAACTTTTTAAAGAAAAAAGCCAGTAGTGTCAAGTTCACAACCATTTGTACAGCACTTAGCACACTGGGGTCCTGCTCCATGACTAGGGCTCCTAGGCACTGTGGTAATACAAAATTAATCAAAATACTCAGACTCCTATAAGCCAGTTGCAACCTTCTAAAATCAACTTTCTCTCCACTGTTGCAACACATTGTTTTTGGAATCCACCTTTTAGCAACCGCAGAGACACTTACAAAGTTCATGTGCAATTCACTCCTGCTGAGATCCACTTGTTCCTGCTGCCTTTCAACCTGTGGATAGCATTTCTACCTTCTGATCCACTTGAATTGCTGTACACGTTATTTGGCCTCAGAGGCAACTGCTCATGAGTGCTGTTGGCAGTCGTCTTTCTTCATTTTCGTCTGTTGGGATTCAGTAAATCAATTTTCTGGGGTAAATTTTTCACTCCTGCTGTGTGCCAACTCTCACATGGTTACAGAATTCAGTGAAAGCTGAGACCTTGGCTATGACGACAATGCTTTTCTAGTAAAGAAGGAATGAGTGCAAGACTAGAAGTGGTTGCCTTATTATTTTGAAGGGGCAGATACCTATCCAGCAATCTTAAATGGTGTGGATTATGGCTGTTACTTTCCGGATCAGGAGGCTTAGTGAGGTCAGTCCCCAAATCTTGTCTGTACTGGGATTTAGCAACTGGTGGACAGCAACCAGTTAGTTTTTATGTATATTACAGTGGTGCATAGCTGAGATCGGAGGCCCCCATGGCGCTAGGTGCTGTACATAAACCGTTCCTGAGGAATTTACAATCTAAACAGACAAGAGATGGGAGGAGAAGGTCACAGCAGTGGCAGAGCTGGGAATAGATCCCATGTTTTCTGGGTCCCAGATCTGTACCCTATCTGCAAGACCACATACTCTGCTTAAAAGCAGGGCACACTTAATCAGTGAATGGTAAGTTTCCTTGCTACTTGGTTTTCTCAGTGAAGCTACATGGGCTGCTGCCCATCTATTGTGAAATCCCAAATATACACTTAGAGCCCTTGTCTTGAGCTGTCTTGGAGGGAGTCATAGTGTTATGGAGAGACACAGTAAACCTTTCATTGTGTCAGGCTTTTTTTATTTACTTGATTTTAAAAAAAAAAAAACAAAAACAAAAAAGCCACCTTATTAACACAAGTGAAGCAGCTTGGCACCAGGCATTTCCTGTAATGAATAGTTGCAGTTAATGGCCCTCAGCTTTTCATCAAACCATCAACTCTCCCAGCCTTCATTAATCCCCAGGCATGACCTCTGCGTCCATCATTTATTCTTTAAGTGATCTTGAACTAGCATACCAAGGGAGGGAAGGTACAGTACCTTGATTTCCTTAGTGCCATTACCCTAATTACTTCTGTAAAATGTACATCCCAGCAATAGCTCTCTTGAAACAAAACAAGCAGTCATGCAAAATGACAGCCGTTAAATTCGTATCTTCAGATTTCACAGTGTACAAGGCATTTGGAAAATCCGAGGGTTGGTGAGATTCAAGGGGAGGAGAAATAAGCAGTGTGTAAACTATTTGGGTACAAACGCTGCATGGCATGTAGAGAAATGTGGTCAAAATAGTCCTACGGATAAATGGTGGCATGAGTTAAAGCCCCAGCCTTCCTGGTGAAGTTGATGATCGCGGCAGGGAGTGGGTCACTAATTCAGTTACATCCCAGTGCACATGGCGAAATCTCCACCCAGTTGACCAGACATAGGTCTGTCTTGAGAAGAGAGGTCTGGGTATGGCGCACTGGCAGAGCTGTGTCGAGGCCCGGGATTCTTGCACTGAACTTTTTCTCCTAGATTCCTAGCTGGTGCTATTGGGGCTTTTTTGTTTTGTGTTTTTTTTTTCCCATGAGCATTGATTTCAGTTGCTTTCAGCTCACTTTGTGAATGTGTGTGGAAAAGGCTTTTATGCCACAATTTATCATAGTAGAGGGTTGTGCCTTACAAAAGTCTGTTTATTTCAGGCTCCACCATTGACGTACATTGGAAAGTTACTTAAGCTTTTTCTGTTTTTGCTTAACCTGTCTTTGGATAAAACACTTGAGATCCATGGATGAAAACCACTATATCGGTGCCTGTTATTATTATTGTACCCAAAGCAGGTTTTTAACTAAAGGTCGTCTAAACCTAGCTGATCTTTTTGGAAGGTATAAGTATAGTAGATCTGTATCAGCCTTGAAGGAGGAGTCCATGGTGGACTGCCAGTTGAGGCTGGGATAATGCCCTTTCCCATGAGTGAAAGATTTAGCTTTGTGTACTGTAGTGACACCGTAATAAATCAAGTTTCCGTCATGCAGATAAAATTACCTAACCAAAACCACTGCATCTAGATAAGATGTCAGCTCCCAAACTCTCTCTTGCCTGCCTTTTGTGGACAGTCTGTCCCTTGACTGCATTTCCATTTCCCTTGTGGTTCAACCTAAGGTAGTAGAAATTATACACCCTTAAGCCAAACCATTTAGGGAGGTCTCTAGTATTGGGTGACATTGCTGCCCTTTCCCCATGTTACAGCCCATAATATCCTTGCATAGTTGCTCATACTGATCCCTTCATCGCTGAATTCTTTGTTACAAAATCTGCTGCATACGCAAGGTTGAGGGGGGAGATGCAGAACCTCCTGTACCTAACGAAAAAACCAAACACCACCACGTGTGGCTATGGTCAGAAAATAATGTCCCAAGAGCAGCATCTTTTTGAACACCAGCAAGTCTTTTATTTTAGTCATCTGTGACTAGCTTTACTCCAGAACCTCACATACACAAACGTAGATTTACCCCGTCTGAGGCACTTCGGTACGGCAACCGTGTAATACCTAGAATGCAACCAGCTGCTTCATGCATCCACAGGATCACTATGATGGGGGGTCCAGAATCTTTCGAGCTGTTGATTGATAGCCCAGTTCCCCATCCGCCCCTCCCGTTCTTCCCCCCCCCACCCCCAATGTTGAGGTCACAGTGCTAACTGCTACCAGGTAGGGAAAACTTGTGAACAAAGCAAATATGATGGTGTCGCGGTTACAGCTCTGGTTTTCTAGTCATAGCTATGCCCTAAAGCTGGAAAACAGCAGATGCAGCTGAGCCAGGTGCTCTTTAGAAGTCCTCGAAGCAGCCTTGAAGCAATTATGGCTTGAGGTATTTAAGCTTCCAAGTCTTCTCAAGATGGGCTTATCACAACAGCTCCCAAAATCTAATCTGCCTAATGACTTCATTAAATTTAAAAAAAAAAGAGTGAAATTGACCTATTCCAATGAAGGTAATAGCACAAAGCCCCAGTAAAAATTGTCAGTTATGAATGCCAGAGCAAAATGCTCAATGGGAGCATTTCATCTGTCTTTTGTTTTGGGCTATTTTGTATTGTGCCCTCAACGTGACTCTAAACTAATCCCCAAAGAGCAGGCTTAATTGCAACATGCCTGTCACTTAATTTGTCTCAGATTCATGTATCTATTTTCTTAATTAGCTTTTTCTCCAACAGTCGTTTGCAGTCTTGCTGTCTGTAATCATTAAACCTCTTTACATGTGTCTTAAACTGAACAAAACCACACGTAGTGTCTGGCAGGAACACTGAATGCTGCAGGAGCGAAACGGCAGGCTTGAGCAACACAAACTGCTGCTGCGTTCCATGAGATCTGTCCTCTGACTGCTCAATGCGGGCCAAGGCCATGTTGCATCTGATTTCCACGCAGTTGAACCTGATCAAATCACCCAGGAAACACCAGACACGGCACTGTCCGACATCCTTTTTTTTTTTTTTTTTCCCCACCCCCAAGTCAGCAACATCCCTGGGAGAAATGCAAGCAGAGAACACATCTATTAAAACGCTGTCAAAAAGGCGTTTGACTTTGGGTGAAACGGATGATCACAAGGGAAGGGTTTGAGCTGCTGGGTTACAGCAGGCAGGTGCTATGCAGGGTTTGGGCTACTGCAGCATAAATTGCACCAACCCACGCTCTTCCTCCATATGTGTGCACTCCTTCCTCCATACGCGCACTCATCCTTTCATGAGCTGCAGAGCTGCCTCCTCTTCCACTGCCACAAATCTGCCAGGGCACCACTGGGTCCACGGACCCTTCAGCTCTGCTGATGCACCTTGATCTCAGCCTGCAAGCACACCATCCCCACCCTATCCCCCCGCTTTGCTGGGGTCCTGATCCATCACTAGGGTTCTTAGGCCCTGCAGTAATTATCATACAGTCTGGGGGTTACCCGTCATACCTAACTCTGGTGGTGGTTCTGTGATGTGGATGAACGTCCAGCCAGGGACTAGGATAAGAAATTATCAAACTTTGCTCCTGTACCAATAGGGAGGTGAATGAGGGTTTGCAGAAGTGAAAGGCTGGTGCACAGACCCACTGTGTCACTTAGCATCCAGTAACTCACATTAATATGTATTCATGTGCTGTGTGAACAGCATTGCCACTGACCCTAACATCCTGCCTAAATAAGGATCAGGATTGGGATAGTTGTTACAGCTAATACAGTTTTAATCCCATTGTAAACTGGATTTAAAATTGATTCTCTAATGTAGACCAACTTATGGGTCATGGTCAGTTATTTTTAGTTTGGCTTAGTTTGCCAAGACTTGTTTTAAGTTGCTGATTAGGCCTCAACTGGAGTATTGCCTCCAGTTCCAGGCACCGCATTTCAGGAAGGATGTGGACAAATTGGAGAAAGTCCAGAGAAGAGCAACAAAAATGACTAATGGTCTAGAAAACGAGACCTATGAGGGAAGATTGAAAAAATTGGGTTTGTTTAGTTTGGAAAAGAGAAGACTGAGAGGGAACACAACAGTTTTCAAGTACATAAAAGGTTGTTACAAAGAGGAGGGAGAAAAATTGTTCTTCTTAACCTCTGAAGATAGGACGAGATGTGATGGCCTTAAATTGCAGCAAGGGAGGTTTAGGTTGAACATTAGGAAAAACTTCCTAACTGTCAGGGTGGTTAAGCAGTGGAATAACTTGCCTAGGGAGGTTGTGGAATCTCCATCATTGGAGATTTTTAAGAGTAGGTTAGACAACACCTGTCAGGAATGCTCTAAATAATACTTAGTCCTGCCATGAGTGCAGGGGACTGGACTAGATGACCTCTCGAGGACCCTTCCAGTTCTGTGATTCTCACATAAACATTAAGGTGCAGAAAGTCAGCATGTCTAGTCTCTAGCACTAGAAAACTACACCTCTGTGCGGCTAACCGTCTGCATACTAGAAATCTATACTAGGGCTTAGGCCCCCTTTTACAGTCGATTGTCTGTCTGACTTCCTCTGTCCCAGTGGCTTTCCCTTCTCCATAGATGACCCTTACTGATATGGCAAAAGATTAAAATTTACTTCCACTGTTGACGGTCTTTTCTTCCACAATGTTTCCAGTACTATCCAAGCTCTCCACTTGTACATCTCAAATTAAAACTCATTGATATGTGGCTGCTCTTGTTGCTCTGGAATATCAGCAAATGAAATGAGTTTTCATTGGTACAGCCCTCAGACCTTCACTGTAAGAGACTCCCAGGAATCCTGGTCCTGTCCCATTGGTAGAGCTGACCAAGAGTTGGAAATGGGTGAGCTATCGTCAGTATTCCTGAATTCTGTTCCCTTCTCTGCCACGGACTTGTGTGACCTTACCCCGTCTAGTCTCAGCTGCAGAATACCTGCCTCGCAGGGCGTCGTGAGAATTAATGTTTATTTGTGAAGTGCTTTGAGCTGAAGGGTGTTGGAGGTGAGATTGATACAGGGCAGGGTGTCCTATGCTGCACCATCTCTGGTAAACACATTCTGGGGCGTACACCTCAGAGCTTGTCATCTGAGTGTGACAGTCTCTCTCCTCGTTGAAGAGGGGCTTTGGGAGAATCACTGAGATAATTCTGAAGGGATTTATGCTGTGCTCCCTCACCAAGCTCCAAAATTATTTAATTTTGCCTCCGAATTGGTCTGGATCCACGTTCTCAAGCTTGCAGAGTTGTGTTAGAGAAAATGGGTTAAAATATGTCTGCACAGAAGAGCGAAGTATGAATATAAATGAAGCGTGGTGCTGCTTTTAGAGTGTAAGCTACTCCCAGAAGGGATAGCCGCTTCCCCATTTGCTTTCTTGATAGCTAGGGCCCCGGGCTTTCTATTTATAGAAAGTCATTGAGAAAATCAACAGAGCGTGAACTGCGCAGCATTGCTGAAGGTTTCACAGTGGAATTGATGAGCTCTGCAGTGGCGGGGAAGAAGCGGACGCCTCCTGTCTAATCACCACAGATGCGCGCGCACACATCATGGACAGCGCTTATCCCATTTTAAAATGCCAGATCTTCCCAACTGCAGGGCTGCCCTGTGGGAAAACAGGCAGATTTGGGGGCGCAGCCCTGGCAGGCTGGATGCACCCTGAGAAGGGCTACGCAGCCATGAAGAAGGGATGTTCAAACCGGCCCTGCAGCCTTTTCACCGCACGGATGCTGGGGGAGAAGGGGCCTCCCAGGCTCCCGTCACCGTATAATGACATTCTTGAGGGCGGGCTGGTCAGTCAGCGATGCCAGGGCTCCCTTGCCAGCCTGCTGCAGAATGGGACCTGCAATGTCGCTGCGCAGCTTGAAGCCTCCCTGCCTGATTTAAGTGCTTCAATGTGGAGGACAAGCGCTTGGCAGCCCCAGCACATTGTCCTTTCCTAACCTCCTGCGGCATTTCTCAGCCAAGTGCCTTGAGGCTGTTCGCTAACCTTAGGGTGGACAAACACCCCCGTGAGCTGGGAATTCACCCCTGCTCCAAGGTGGGAAAATGGGAGGCAGAGAGGTTGAACAGGCTTATCCCAGGTGCATCAGCGACTCAGCGGGAATAGAATGGGGCAGTCCTAATTTCTAGCCCTCTGCTCCAATCAGGAGCCCCCAGCACCTCCCAGCGGGCAGGAATCTTCCTTCTGGACTTCCTAAAACATGACTGAAAAAGTGACCAGCAAGCGAGCTGAACTGCTCTGCCCTGGGCCTGCTCGGGCTCTTACGCTCAGCCCCCGCCCTCCTGTGAGCAGTGAGCCCTCTTGCCTGCCCCGACTGATCTCTCTCTAGGAACCTTTAAGTAGTTACAGCTTGTGCTTGAGAGCTGGGCTGCAAAGCAGCATCTAATGAGAGATCAGGCAGCTACTCAGGAGGAGGAAGGTAGGTAGGGAGGGGTGTCCTGACCTCACTTAAATCAGCTTCCCTTTGCAGCTCAGTGCCTTTGGGGAGGGATGAGAGTGGGATGTCTCCTTGGCTTTGTGAGGGGAAGCCTGTGCTCAGATGCCCATTGCAGTCAAAAAGCAATACACTCCTACTCTGTTACTGCCCTCTGTTTGCGCTGGGAAGGTTTGCCTTCTCCTGTGGGTCTTGGCTTCCCCAGTGCATGACCCGCAGCAGCCAAGCAAAGCTGTCGTGCAAACTTCCCGGCTCCAGCATCAACTCTGTGTGCTCACCTTTGCAAAGGTGATGGTGATAAATTGTTAACTTGCTTGCTACAAAATCATTGCCCAGGGCAAGTGCAGAAATTTGCAAGGTTACACCCCAGTGTCTCCCAGGGGTGGAGGCTTGAGAGGATGATGCACCCTTTGGGATTCGGACACCGCTGTCTGCATGTCCAGTGGAGTGTCATGCTGTTGCCAGATAAGCCTTCCTCCGCCTGCTAGCTGGCCAGCTGTCTGAGGAAGAAGAGGGGCAGAGGGTTGGTGGGAGGGGGCTAAGGACCGAGTTGGGAACCTTGTGCCTCGTGATTAGGAGAGAACCATTTCCTGTCCTGCTGTAATGGGGAGGCATGAATCACATGAACAGGTGAAGCCTCCCCCCGCCTAGGCCAGCCCCTAACTCTGCTGATACAGTGCTACGCAGCATCTCCCTCTTGGCTTAGTTTACGGTCTGCCTGTATAACAACCTGGGGGAGCTAGAAGCCGTTGCATTACACTTAATAGGCTGCTGGATCTTAAATGCTGCAAGCCTTGTTGCCTGGCAGCCTCAGTGTTAGACTCTCATTAATGTTTTACCCAGCCAGGTGCTTATGCGCAATGGTTTATAGATGCAAGACGTGGTCTCTGCCTTGAAGAGCTTCTACTCAAATTCAGCCAGACACCTGGGATCCATGGGGAAGCCCCACCACCAGACTGCCGGGGCCAGTGCTGGCAGGTGGCGAGCAGCGCTGGCTGGGTTTGCACAAAGTGGGTCAGGAGAAGCGGGCTGGTGGCAAGGAGTCGGGGACTGTTCCCAGCGTGGGGGAGGAGATGAGCTAGGGGATCCATCCTGCATGGTGCCAAGCACCAGCATCCTCACGCCCACTGCCACATGGGGAGTGGAGGGTGCTGTCAGGATTTTAAAGGATCAAGGCCCAGGAGAGGTGAGTGTAGGGAGCAAACGAGAGCAGCAGTGGGGGCTGGGGCACAATTGCAATTAGCGCTGGAGTTTGAGTAGCATAGCAGAAACAGTGTGGCCATCCTCCCTGCTCCGTGTCTGTCCTTACAACAAAGGTGATCTCGGCAGCACTCCTGGTGTGATCGTTCGGGGGTGGGTGGAATAAGTGACGCAAGACGTTGTGCCAGAACACAAGGCAAATGGCCAGTCTGTTTGCTCCTTCCCAGTCTGGTGGCTTTTGAAGTTGCTAACTGTTAGGAAGCGAGTTAAGCTGCTGCCAGCCCTTCATGCACAGAACTGTTTAATCCGATTTGTATCTGCATAAAAAGCACGGGGGGGGAACGTACATTTCCATGACATGTCGTGCTTTTACGAATTGGAGGCAGGAATTCGCGCGGGCAGCTTGAGTCCATGGAGGAAGTGGGCTCGTGGGTGAACACGCTCAGGGGAGGAGCTCACTATAGTGGGAAAGGAGTGGGGGTGTAGAAGAAGGGGGTTCTTCCATTTGAGGTGAGCTGTCCAGTGGAATGAGGCCAGGACAGGCTGACCCCTCTGATGGCTCTTCTGAAATGCTTCAGTAATTCTTAGCTCTGCTGGAACCCCTCCAGCTGAGGGGCTTACCGCGCTTCGGAAGCATTGATCTCCCCCTCCCACCAACATTGCCATGAGGCACATGGACTAGCCCCATTTTACAGATGGAGACACTGAGGCACAGAGAGGTGGCGATTTGCCTAGTTCACATGGTAGAGCTGCTAAGAGAACCCAAGAGTCCTGACTTCCAGTTCATTGCACTGACTCTGGGTGAGAGGAGCTAGAATCTTTCCTCTTCTCTTGAGCTCCATTTTCTCCTTCTGCTCTTTCTTCCGCCCCACGTTGTCCACTCCTGTTTCTCTCACTCAGCTTTCTTTTCAAGGAGGAAGATTTTTTAAAACTCTGGAGGTGATCCCAGCTTGATTGCGACGCCAGCAGCTGCTCCAGCAGGTTGCAGCCCTCCCTTTGCTGCTGCTGGCTCTGTCAGTGCCCCCTTCGCCCTCCCGAATTCTCAAGGTCAGGTAGAAAACTGATTTACTTGGAACTTGCCATTTTGAGGGGAGTGTCTCCCTCCTGGCCGTCACAATGGGCAGACCCTGCCTGGGATTCCTAGCAGAGATGCTGGGGGCTTCACCCCCACTAGTGTCCCTTCCGCTCAGCAGTTGGAGTACACTGGCCAGGGTGCGGGGCTTGCATTGCCATGCCGCACCTTATCTGTGGGCAAACACATTTTCAGTCTCTCGGGCGGTCAGTCTAGCACCTTTCATTAGCAATAGACGACACATGGCTCTTGCCATGTGATGATTTGTGTCTCTGTTCTGAAGCACGAGCTGTCTGGAGACCTCTGTTCCCCACTGGAGTGGGGAGATCAATATGGGTTTATAACTAGGCTTTCATTTTGTGCTAGTCTTTTGCATGTCTCGGTTTTTTGGCATCTGTAGCATTTTGTAAGAGGCTGTGTGTGTTTAGTTAGCTTCCCCTCCCCCGAAAGAGGAGCGCTTTCATGTTTTTTCCCGTTGCAGTGGAAACGGTTTTTTAAAATAAAAGGTGGCATTTGCGAGTGAAATAATGTCTCTTTTTTCCCTGCTGCTTTATGTTGTGGAGAGACGCCTTGGAAGACTTTTTTGTTTTACCACCAAAAAGCTACAGTGTGTTGCTCTGACTGTTTGCTACATGAGAAGTTATGGGCTTGTCTACCCTGTGGATAAACTGGAGAACTATTAGGGTTAATATCACCAGTATGAAGCAAGGGAAACCCGAGCAATTAAAAGGATTTTTAGTGAGGCTGCTCCAGTGCAAAGAGGCAAAGAGGGGGAAGGGATGTATGATGTTAACCCCGATTTAATTCAAACGCCTGTCAAACAGGAAGGAAGATCTCTCTCCACGTGATGCCAGCCCTCCGGGAGAGGGCTGAGCACTCCAGGGTCGCTCGCTGACCCTCCTGCAAATCTGGGCGAGACCAGACTTGCTGCCTCTGATCGTTCTAAGGTGAAAAAACTGAAATTAGCCCCAGCCTTGTCCATGACAGGGATTTGCCCTGATTTCTGCCCCCAGGTGCAGCTACCCCAGTGCAAACCTCTACAGCAGACAGACAAAACTGCTTTTAGCCCCGGTGAATCTTACCCCGGCTTCAGGCATCCGTGCCAATAGCAGCTTGGCCCTGGGGCAGTTGCACTGGTGGCTAATAGGCTGGACAAGGCCCAGTGCCAGGGTGCTCAGGAGCCAAGGTGCTGAGCATAGTCTGGATGTCGGGAGGGAGGAGGCCAGAGCCTTCAGTTTCTAACCAGCTGGCCTTCTCTCCTCCTCTGCAGGCTGCAGCGTACGCATCCGAGGACGGCGTCCTGACTGAGGCCATGATCGACGCCCGCATGGCCGACGCGGTACAGCAGCACGAGCAGAAGATGGAGTGGCTGAAAGCGGAGGGCACAGACCCAAACAAGGAGGCTGGCAAGAGCCAACGGCTGCCTCTCCCCGTGGGGACGGCTGTCTGAGAAGCGGCAGACTGGTGTGCGCGGGGAGGGCCGGGGGAATGACGTTGGAGGGTCGGTTGGCCAGCCCCGTGTTGGTGAAATCATGTTCTGGGGGTGAGCACCCAGTGGCGCTGCCATGCAGCGATGGGAGCTGCCCAGGTCCTGCCCTCTCAATTTTATACTTTTAGGGAACACCAGAAATAAATGTCTTTTAAAGCAGGCTGAAGAAGCCGCCAAATTAAAGGAGCCCCCTTGACGCAAAGCCATTGCCTCGCTGCTAGTCTGTGGCCTTTCTCCTGAGAGCACCAAAGTCAACCCCCTCTGTCAGTGGCATAGCCAGGGGGAGCGGAGATTAAAAAAGTCACCACCCGCTGGTACTCTCCCGGCGGCGCTCCGGGTCTTCAGCGGCGGGTCCTTCACTTGCTCCGGTCTTTGGCAGCACTGAAGGACCCCTGGCCTGTGGTTTCCAAGGAGCACAGTAGCCCGGCACAGCAGCTACAGCCTTCAGCCACGGCAAGACTCTCCCAACGGCGTGTCCCTGCTGCGCACCAGACGCTGCTCCGACAGCTCTTGCGTGGCTCATCTGGGCGCCCCAGCGCTGGGCTTGCCCTGAGCAGCAGGACATCGTGCTTTTCCCAGGCAGGTCCCATTCCGTGGCTGAGTTTTAACACATGCAGCGTGTCAGCACCTGGTGTGAGATCAGCCAGGGCAGACCCCACAAAATTCCCCGGTATCCACGAGGGCTGTGTAGAATAAAATTCCTCCTGAGCTTTTATCCCCTTCACACGTGGCACCGTAGAATAAACCTGCCTGGGCCTTGCCTTGGAACTCACCTGGCTGCGAGGATCAAGGAGATCAGCTGACACCTGCATTCCCCATAGCAGAGATCTTAGAGGCAGCCCTTGGACTCCGAGCAAGTGGCCGATGTGGTCTGTGGGGGGACAGTGCGGTGACTCTCTGCTAAAACGATAGTGCCTCTTGCAAGGAGGAAGGACAGCCCGTGCTAAGGGACTGACTGGTTCCCTGCTGCCGGAGCACATGTTCCCGTTGTACAGGCTTTGTTCTGGGAGATGCTGCATTTGCTGTGTCCATCCAGCCTCTTGCTGTGCTGTTCAGTTAGGGAGCAGTGAAGGCTTTGACGTGGATTTTGCTTCCACGTAATTCTGCCCTCCGACGAGTCTCCGAGCTGGTGGGTCCTAGCAGACAGGTGGCTACAGCAGAAAAAGCACCAGCCCCACTGGCAAAGGATTGACCTGGCCTTAGACAGAACTCCTCGTGCCCTACAGCAGGCCTCCACCCCCCCGAGGCAGGCTTGCTCTCTCGGCTGAAAGCTGCATGTGGGGGAGCTGGCCTGGCCTGGGATGGCTGTCTGGCACCTGTCAGCGGGCAGACATCTGGCGTGGCAGCTCAGATGCTGTTTTATGCCATGGCATGAGGGGGGAGGCAATGGGAGATGCCCTGGAGCCACTCCTGGCCTGCTGAGCGCTTGACAAGCATGCCTGTGGCAGGAGCCTGGAGCCCAGCCTCCCTGGATTGGTGACATCAAAGCTGCTTGTGAGTCTGCGGGCAGGCCAGAAACAGCCTCTGGTTTTGAGCTGAACTGGGTTTGAACTCCGGGTTCCCGAGCAGCTTTGCTTTCCAAGTTCCCATCTGTGCCCGCACCCCCCAGATGCGTTTGCCTGAGCTAATCCTGTGCCCTGGAGTACCTGGCAGAGGTGCTCTCCCCCGACAGGAACTGACAGCGTGCTCGTCACTGGGAGCTGGCTTGCAGCTTTGAGAAATGCGTGCTGACAAGGGCTGGGAGCGGGAGGGATCGCAGTGACTGTGCAGAGACTGGCAGGGTTGGCCTCCCGGGGACTTGAAACAAGCAGCTTTGTGGGGCACCACAAAGGTATCAGCACTCGTGGCTGCAAATCCACCTGTCTTGTGCCATCGTCCGCTCTCGCTACAGCTGCTGGAAGCCCCACCAGCATCCCTGGATACTAGGTTGGGCGAGAGAGAATCTGGCTGCTTGGGGAAACTCTAGCTTCAGAAACTTGCTTATGTGAGGCTGGTGCAGCTTTTCCGAGTGGCCGGTGTCCAGCTGCAGGGTACTGCAAAGGAGTGCAAGGCTCCTCTTGCTGAGGGCAGGGCAGCATCTTTCCCAGTATGCATTACTAAGCGCTGACGTGCTTTTCAGCGGCCTCTGCAGGCTGCTTCCCTGGATCTCCCCCAGGCAGCTGTACAGAAAGTCCTCTGGGATGAAAACCACCTGTTGCAAGACTGCTGTCCAACTCCCAGCACAATGGGCTAGTGGGGCAGGGGCTGCTGTGCGCTGAGGGCTGGCCGGAAGGGAGGGACAACGCGTTCATACGGCTCTGACCAGGCGACACTGGGGTGTGTCTACGCTGTCCGACCATCCATTCTCATCTCTGCCTTTGTAAGGTGACACTTCGGTTGGGGTGGGGAGAAGGGAGGTGTCGATGCCTTACTGTATTGTGCTGTGTGCACTTACAGATGCAGACAAGGACATCTCAGGCAGGGTCCCAGCGATTCGATCTTGGTGTCAAAGACCGGTGGGTGCGTGGCTTTGGGTGTCCAGGGAAGCTGAAGATCTCTTCGTGCAGCGCTAGCCCTGAGAACGGTGTAATTACCACAAAGGGGGCAGCCTCTGTCGCTCCTGCATGCGGCCAGTTTTATTGCGTGCCCTGCAGTTGAGGGCTGGCAGTGATGGTCCCCAGGTGAATTGCAGGGTCCAGCTCATGGTGTAGGGAGGGCAGAGAATGTCAGGGTGGATTTCGTCCTGGGTGCTGAGCACGTGCAGGTCCCTCTGGGCTTGCTCAGCTTCTCTGAAAATCAGACAGTTTCTCTAGTCTCCCTGTCTGTGAAATGTGGGGAGGGAGGGGAATGGTCCTCACCCCCATTTCGGAATGGGCTTTGAGATCTACTGGTGGAAAAGCACCAAGTATTTACCTGCCTCCTTTGATGCCACACCCAGTCTTTGCTCCTGTTAGCTCTGCCAGGGCCAAACGGTCTGGGCCCCACTCTGCCTCATGCATCAACAGAACTGTCTTAATGTGTGACACTTCGTTATTGACGATTGATGTAAAAAACACTGCTTGACTCGCTGGTCCCCGCTGGTGTTACAGCACTGGCAGCTTGGCGAGGGTGGGGGATCAGTCTTTTCCCTTGTAAACTGAGCCCACTTTAGTTGGAATCCCTGGAAATGAACATGGGCCATCATTCTTACTGCCCCTCTGTCCGGTCTGTAATTGCTCATTAAATAGAATCTGTTGATTTATTAGGGCAGCCTCAGATAACTAGTCTCTTCCCATCCTAATTAGTTTTTCCTCAGTCACATTTTTCTTCTATAAGCTGTAAGAAAGAAGAGCAAGAACACAGCTGGGTATTCCTCTGGTTTGTTCTGGTATGATGTACATGGAGCCCACAGATACTAGAAAGAGAAATGCTGTATTTCCTACTGTGCTCTCCAGCCGTCTGTTCATCCCTTTCTATCCTTCCTTTCCTGTCTTCTGCTGACACCGGTAAATAGAGAGTGAACACCGCTTAAACCGAGTGAAACAGCACCACAGCTGCTGTGTCCGTGTGTCCTACGCTGCCTCCCACTGGTTGCCCTCAGTTACGTCTTAAAAGCCAAGTGGAGCCATAGCTCTGGTGACGCAGTTCCATTTCCCCCCCTTGCTGGCCATCTTTGTGGGGACGGGGTCGAGTCCAGTTAAAGGCAGTATGGTGTTGTGGTGGGGAATTGGAGGGCTGGTGGCATTCTCAGCCCACCTGATTGATGGTGCTGACAGCCAATTTGGGTGAGGCTTTGCACTAATTTTTTTTTCTTTGCTGCCAAATCAGTGGATTTAGAAACTGCCTTTAAATGATAGCTATTAATTGGAGGTGCCCTTAGTTTTCCCTTGGAGTTCTGCTGCACAGAATTTCCGCATGAATGAGGAAGGTTCCATGCCCCAGAGAGCAGCTATTGCTTCCTGAATCAGGACAGGGTCTCTGCACCACTGCTTATGACCCAATCACTGACAGTATGAACTCACACACGATACGATGGCAGTGATCTGATGGCTTCTCTGCATGTGTTCTGGTGAGTTAAGTGTGACTGTCCAGGCTCTGTGTCTAACTTTTAGGTCTTGTGATCGTTACTTTTGTAATTGCCCAAATAATTTAACTGGAAAGGGGGAAGAGGGAACAAAAACGTCTATCAAGTTATAACCATTGGTTTTTGTTTTAATAAAACAATATGAAATTTGACAATGTTGTTGGTGGCTCTCTGCCTTCTGCATGACACTGCGCCTGGCTTTGTGTGTGTGGAGGGTGAGGGCAGGTGGGGGTCAAGCTTTTCACACTAAGCCGAAGAGAGGATGGTGATGATAGCCCTCTGTTTCTTTTTATGGTGGGGAAGGGGTGGGAATAATTAGTCCTTGCCCTTTGCTGTGATTTTTTTCACCTCTGTCTGAAATCACTTTGCAAACAGTAAAGCTGGGTGACTTCCGGTCAGGCCGTGAACCCTGAATAGAACTCAGGAGTCCCAATGGGCTGTGATTTCACTACACTGAAGGTATGTGTTTCGCATGGAGCCAGCTATCTGGATGTAAAGACCTAATGGAGACAAGGCGCAGGTGGTTTTTACCTCCATGTAGCTAGTCGAGGTCAACTTTTATACCACCCACCTGAGGTTGACCTTGACTAGCTACATGGGGTGAAAACAACAGGGGTTCATCTCCACTAGGATTTTACATTGAGACAGATATCTGGAGTTAGTGATGGTGATGTAAAAACACTGATTTTCTGCAGTGATTACGTAGCTAAGGTCCCTTGCTTAAACCATTAGGAAGAACTGCCACTCCCAGACTGGGACTAGAACCCTCCAGTCCTGACCCACTACTCCCCTGCTCTAACCATATGTTTGTGTTCCAGGTGTTCACATCAATATGGCTTACGCTGAAGAACGGGAAATCTGTACTATGTGGGGGCGGGCTTGTACCCTGCACATCTCTTAACCTCCTGCAAATTCCTAGCTCCAACACCTCACCTGTGAAATCTCAGGATGCAGCAGTTGGCTTTGTTGTAGCTGTGCACATCTGTGCTTTTCACGCCTTGTTAGCCAGCTGCTTGTGACTGTGCCTTTTGCTTCTGAAATCTCTGGAGCATCGCACTTGGGTCTCTCGTCCACTTCCATCCCTCCCAGCCCTAGTTATGTGGTAGATCAAATACAGTATCAAATAGTCTGAATTAGCTGGTGGCTCGGTGACTTTTCAGCCTCACCCAGTGAAAGAGAAATCCTGACTTTAAAGACAGTGGTTTGCAGTGTTTCTGTAGCCATGTTGGTCCCAGGATATGAGAGCCACAAGGTGGGTAATATCTGTTATTGGCCCAACTTCTGTTGGTGAGAGAGGGGAGTTTTCTCAGCTCTTCATCAGGTCTGGGAAAGGTACTCAGTGTCACAACTAAATACAAGGTGAAACAGATTGTTAAGCACAAGGAGTTAATGCATGTTGCAAGAGACCATTCAAGACGAAGTGGGAAATAAACACCCCTGTAGTCATTGGACAAGGAAGGGTTAGTGGATTACAGATTGTAATGAGACTTAAGCCAGTGTCTCCACTGAGTCCAGTACTGTTAGGCTACATCTACATGACAGCTTGTGTCGGCGTACTTTGTCATTCAGGGAGGTGGGTGAGTAAACCACTCCCTGACATAAGCACCGGTGTGCACAGGAGAGCTTCTCCCGTTGCCATAGCTACCTCCGCTCGCAGAGGTGGTTTAGAGCATCTTCACCAGACGCGCTGGATGTGTAGACAGCTAGCCAAGTTATGAATTTAATCTCCGAGGCTCGTCTTTTGAAGGTGCTGTGCAGGTTTCCACTGAGGATGAGGGCTGAGAGATCAGCTATGGAGTGATCATTTTGTGAAAAGTGTTCACCCACCGATGACAGGTCTTTTATCCTTTTTGTGTGTGGGTTCATTCAAGAGTGCAGCGATTTTTCTGGTTTCACCCACATAGTTCTTGTTGGGGCATTTGATGTACCGGATGAGGTATACCATATATTGTGATTGGCATGTGTAGGACCCCTGGATGTTGAAAGATGCGGGAGGGGCGGTATTGATCATTATAGCTGTGGAGATAATGTCTGCAGGTTTTGCATCTGTTGTCATGGCATGGTCTGATGCCACTTTGAGTTGTCCTGGTCTGTGAGGAGTTTGCTTCTGATGATGAGCATGGCGAGGATTGGGGGTTTTGGTCCCCATCAAGTGTGGGTTGTAATTGTTTGCTACCCCATATGGGTTCCAGTGTGGGGTGGCAGGTGACAACCAGCGGTGTGTGGTCAGTGTTTTTTTTCCCTATTGAAGCAGGTTCTTTCTGGGTATCTGGGTGGCCCATTCCATGATGCGATCTACTTCTCGGGCGGAGTGTCCTGGTTTAGTGAAGGCAGTTTTAAGTGTGTGTGTGTGTGTGTGTGTGTATTCTGGACTTTCCCCTCGGAGCATATTCTGTGGTATCTGAGTGCCTGGCTGTAGCTAACAGAATTCTTGGTGTGTTTGGGGTGGTTACTGGATCTGGGGCAGTGATGCGTGGCTGTACGGTTCCATGAAGCTGATCATGATGTCCAGGAAGTTGATGCAGGTGCGGGAGAGCTCTAGAGAGAGTTTCATGGTTGGGTGGGTGGTTAGTGAAGTGGTGGAAATCCTGCATGGGTATTTAGGTTGTTATGCCATCTGAACCCAGCACATCTCAGAAATTGCCCCTCTTCTTGGGGTTAATGCAAAGATGAAGGGTTCTTTTTTCCCCCTTAGTGCCTCGCTAGTGCAGTTGGTCCAGCATGAGACTCTTAGTCTCAGGGTCATGGGTTTGAGCTCCCCGTGTTACTCTCCTCTTCCCCCCCACCCCACCCCCTTCCTCTTTCACAGAGCATCACATCAGATTTCACCAGCCAGCAAAAAGCTGAAGCTGGCCTCTCCAGGAAAGTAGATTAAAAACTGAATGTGTTGCTACCGGCCCTTTAAACCCTGCCTTTAGAAGACGTTCCTCCTCCTTTTAACCATGCACTTGGCTCCCTGCCTCCAGGAGATGTGATTTCACACCCTGCTGCTTGCCGAATAGCCACCACACAGTTCTTAATCAGCCCAGAATGCAAAGGGAAAAAGGGGATGCCGGCTTGCTTTCAGCCGCTGAGCTCATCAAAGATTTAAATGCAGAGTCTTTGACAACTTCCCCAGCCTTAAACTGTCTTGTAATTAAGTTTAGTTAGCTGTCAATTCAGTGAATAAGTGATGCCCCCGGGGGAGATGGCACCTGCCTGGCAATTTGTAATGCTCTGGGCAGGGATGGGATGGCATTTCCCAGCTAAGGTTATCTCCCATCCATGAAATAGCATGAGTTATGAGCTAATGGTGCTTTGTTAAAACGATATTTTCTATCAGAGAGCGAATCTGGGGCCAGATGGATCAGTGAGTGATCAATCACTCCCAGCCATTGCCACTGCTGTCTGAACCTTCTTCCAGGCATAATAGCATCACATCTGCAAGATGGATTGATAATTTGGTCATCTATCTATTCCCTTCCGCCAGCCGTTCTAGCTTTAGTTCTAGTTTTGATAAAAAATCCATCACTCCAGGTGGAGAATCACAAGCTGTGAGCCTTGGTTCTGACTAAAAGAACAGGAGTCCTTGTGGCACCTTAGAGACTAACCAATTTATTTGAGCATGAGCTTTCGTGAGCTACAGCTCCCTTCATCGGATGCATCCTGTGGAAAGTGTAGAAGATCTTTTTATACGCACAAAGCATGGAAAAAATACCGCCCCATACCCCACTCTCCTGCTGGTAATAGCTTATCTAAAGGGATCAGTCTCCTTACAATGTGTATGATAATCAAGGTGGGCCATTTCCAGCACAAATCCAGGGTTTAACAAGAACATCTGGGGGGGGGGGGGGAAACAAGGGGAAATAGGTTACCTTGCATAATGAACCAGCCACTCCGTCTCTATTCAAGCCTAAGTTAATTATATCCAATTTGCAAATGAATTCCAATTCAACAGTTTCTCGCTGGAGTCTGGATTTGAAGTTTTTTTGTTGTAATATCGCAACTTTCATGTCTGTAATCGTGTGACCAGAGAGATTGAAGTGTTCTCCGACTGGTTTATGAATGTTATAATTCTTGACATCTGATTTGTGCAGCCCGCCCCAAATCATAAGCTTTTTTTTACGGAAAGAGATCCTTCCAAGAGGTATGAACTTGAGCTGGTCAGGAAATTTGACATCCCTCCCCTGAGAGAAACAATTTCAAAGAAAACAAAAAATGTTTTTGTACAAATTGTTCAGGTTTTTGACACAATTTAAAAAAAAATTTTTTTTAGTACCTGAACATTTTTAGGTTCATGGGTTTTCATTGAAAACCCAGAAATTGATGATGTTTTTGTGAAAACTTCCAGTTTTTAAAAAAATTCATTTCTCACCAAAAAATGTTTTGTAGGAATTTTTTTGCCCTGTTCTAATATAAACTATGTCACAGCCCCATTGCTATGGGAGCGTTAAGTCCACATAAGGATGAGTTGGGCCAAGAGATTTTTTTTTTCTTGCCTTTCTGGAAGAATGATCTGTCACAACTGTCATTAAAATGAACAAATCAGCAGAGGCACTAGGGATTGCATGGGGCTAAAGAGACTGAACCATCCACTTCTCAATCCAGCATGGGCAATTAGGTTAGACGTTAGGAAACACGTCTAACACGAAAGAGAGTTAAGCACTGGAACAGATTACTTGGGGGGGTTGTGGAATTTCCATCATTTTTTTAAGGTATTTAAGGTTAAGGTTTTTCAGAACAGGCTGGACAAACGCCTGTCAGGGATGGTCTAGATAATACTTAGTTCTGCCTCAGTGCAGGGGACTGGAGTAGCTGACTGATCGAGGTCTCTTCCAGTCCTACATTTCTGTGGTTCTCTTCTAATGCTGAGACCCGGCCATATTATCATGGGCTGCCCCTGTTCTGTGGCTAAGTAGCAGCCTTCTGTCTCCAGGCTGTCAGCAGCAGGGTGCTGGATTTGGATTTCCCCGCAGTTGTGGCTGTTGTGGGTTTGGGGCTTGAGCCCCAGAAGCAACTGGGAAGTGCTACAGGGTTGGGACCCAGCATTGCATGGGAACCCATCTGTGTTTATTTGATGATAATGAATCCTCCCCAACTAACTTGTGCGGAGGGAAAGCTCCAGGGGGGATAACAGCTAGGGGACCACCATGGGGGTGTCCTGTCTTAGGCTGGTTTCAGAGTAGCAGCCGTGTTAGTCTGTATTCGCAAAAAGAAAAGGAGGACTTGTGACACCTTAGAGACTAACCAATTTATTTGAGCATGAGCTTTCATGAGCTACAGCAAACTTCATCAGATGCATTCAGTGGAAAATACAGTGAGGAGATTTATATACACACAGAACATGAAAAAATGGGTGTTACCATACACACTGTAAGGAGAGTGATCACTTAAGATGAGCTATTACCAGCAGGAGACTGGGGGGGCGGGGGGAACCTTTTGTAGTGATAATCAAGGTGGGCCATTTCCAGCAGTTAACAAGAATGTCTGAGCCTAAGTGAGATGAAGTGATGAACGATCCGATGAAGTGAGCTGTAGCTCATGCTCAAATAAATTGGTTCGTCTCTAAGGTGCCACAAGTACTCCTTTTCTTTGAGCCTAAGTTAATTGTATCCAGTTTGCAATTATCCAGGATACAATTAACTTAGGCTTGAACAGAGACTGGGAGTGGATGGGTCATTACACAAAGTAAAACTATTTCCCCATGTTTATTTCCCCCCACCCCCTCGTTCCTCAGATGTTCTTGTTAACTGCTGGAAATGGCCCACCTTGATTATCACTACAAACGGTTTCTTTCCCCCACTCCCCTCCTGCTGGTAATAGCTCATCTTAAGTGATCACTCACCTTACAGTGTGTATGAAAACACCCATTTTTTCATGGGGTGTGTGTGTGTGTGTGTATATATAAATCTCCTCATTGTATTTTCCACTGAATGCATCCGATGAAGGGAGCTGTAGCCCACGAAAGCTTATGCTCAAATAAATTGGTTAGTCTCTAAGGTGCCATAAGTCCTTCTTTTCTTTCTGTCTTAGGCTGCGGTTCAACTGAAAATAGCTTCTTAACTTCCCCGGGAAAGGGGGCAGCAAAGGAGGCGAGGCATGCGGCTGTGACCCCCATCACTGAGCAAGCATGGGCTTGTGAGGCCAAAGACCACGTCTCTTCCAGGCCCTTAGGACAGGGCAAGAGCGGCGCATGCAGTGCCTTCCATTGCAGCATCTCAATGCCGTTCCATCCTTTGCAGCTGGACGGTGAGGAGGGGCTGCTCGTGCCAGAGACATTCCTCATGGGGCTGTCTTGGCCGTCTCATAGCAAAACCATGTCCAAGGGCTTGTTTACTGATTGGGCAGCTCTCTGCAAGCAGCTTGCCTTGATTTCATTAGGCATGTAGGTCTGCTGCTTGTTAGCTGGCGGAAGGGTTTCCTCCTCTCTCGGACGCCCGTCTGCAAAGCATCAACCAGCCTTGGTCTTGACTCCCATGTTACTGTGCTTAGGTATTAGAAACCAGCCCAGTTGTACAGCCCCTAGCACAACAGGGCCTGGGGCTCCTAGGTGCTAGCACCATACGAATAACACTTCACTTCCTGCTCCTTAATGGCAGCAGATCATGGCTGGGGGAAAATGTCCTGTCTGGGACAATACTCAGGCCCAGCTGCCTCTAAAAGAGGTGTAGGAAACACTGCAGAAGGCTGTCATGGCATAACTGGCCCCTAGGAAAAGATTTCTCTCCATCCCCATTGGAGATCAGCTCATGCTGTAGGGTTTATAAACCTTCCAAAGCTCTGTTCTTACTCCTTATTTCTTGTGACTGGATATTCTTGTCGTCCATATAAATGTCCAATCCTGCTAAGCTCTTAACCTCTGTGATAGTTTGTAGCACGGCCCAGATCCATACGGAAATGGGCATCTCTACTACTTGCAGAGTTTCTTGCTCCGGGGCAGCTTGCTCACAAGGGAGTCCAAGAGATCAGAGCCACCAGCAGAGATACAAGGGCTCTGTACGTTGTGCAGAGAGAGCAAACTATCCTCATGTTCCAGAGCAGTGAGACAGCCTGGGTTAACCACTAATTCCTCGCAGGATATGCATTCCGCTTGCTAATATCCTCCACGTGGCAGATTCTTCTTGGCGGTGGAGCCCTGCAATAGTCCCAGGGCTCTGAGCAGCGCTGCTAGAAGGTTCAGCATAACAAAGACATGCCAGGGCTAACTGCTTTATTTGTTTTCAATGCAGCCCAAAAAGCTAGCGTCAACCAGTGCAACCTCCTGGTCTTCCCTTCCTCCTATAGGCGGCACGTGCCCAATGTAACGCTGCAAAGGGCTTTGTGCTTCCAGGCCTGCCAACCCCACGGGCAAAGGGGTGTTGTGGATTTGCGGGAGGAAAGTCCCAACTTCATTGGGCGCTGCTGCTTGCTCAGGGGCAGCTGTGTTGGGTGCGAGGGCCTGAATTGCGATTTTTGCACACTTAGGGTTAACAATGCTGTGCATGGATAAGGGCATCTGCCCACAACCATGGGGCTTTGCAGGGGCAAAGGGACCTGTGCTCATTTTCGCAGACGTGCTGAAAATCTGGCCTGCCACGTCTGAGCAAGGTCCATGCAACAAGGTGCTTTCCAGCTCTCTTCACGGAGGCTGGAGCCAGGCCCACTCTGGAGAGATGCTTCTGTGCTACAGAGTAAAGACAGTACCATTGGGCCTCATCTGATTGGAGCAGCTCTGAGTGAGCCAGGGATACCACAAGATCCCAAAGAGCAAAAAAAAAAACCTTTTCTAAATAGTCACAGCTCGCTGTGGTTTCTTTTGCAGCATCGCAGCCCTTGGAGTCCCTGTGGCTCGTTCCTCATTATGCCTGCATTAAGCATTCCCAACTAACCGGCTTCTCATTCAAGCTGCACATGGCTGGGAAGGTGGCTTAGGTTTATTGCCTGTCCCTGAGTGCCTTCACTGTGACCCATCGCGGATGGAAGAATAGAACAGAGACTAGTACTGGCTCCCGCAGCCAAGAAAAGTCGAAGCAGGGAGGAGTCTGCTCTGACAAGCTAGTTTATAGCAGCAGGCCCACAGCAGCTTAGTGGGAACCTAGTGGATTGGATCGAAGTGGAGCTCTGACTGCTGGGACCTGTATCTTCCCACCAAACGCCACCTCCATATTAGCCTTGGGATGTGTTCTGTTAACCCCGTGTTTGTGGCAATAGCTACCAGCACAGAGTGATCGCTGTGGGTGGGGCGAGGAGGTGTCAATGATCATTATTGCTTTGGTTGGTGCTGGGAAACACCATCCCTTCACTTGATTCCTTTTCTCCCTCCTTCCCCGTAACACCCTGGTCTTTAATACCACACACCTCTTACTAGAAGCATGGTCTCCTAAAGAGCTGGTGATGGGCTCAGACAATGCTGTCTCCATGAAGCGAAATGGTCCCCTTCCGTTGTCATGGTGGGAGCTTACAGGCTGATATTACATGCTGCAATTGGGCACGCCCCTGAGATCTGCAACAGATGGCAACACCCACTTAGCTCAGACTTAGCCCTCCAGCCCTTGTTCCTCTTTCAATGTCTCTCTCCCCTGTGGAGAACCAGCTGGAAAAATCTTCCCATGTTCTTGGCTTCTTCCTAACCTCCAGTGTGTCCTTTAGTGAAGGTACCAGCTCCTATTAATCACTTTCAGTACCAGCAACCGGCCTTCATTCTCCCGCCTGTGTGTGGTTTTTCCCGTGTTTCTGCTATATCTGGAGGCTCTGAATTTCTTCTCTGCAGGGGTTGGTTTTTTCCTCCCCACTCTTTGATTTCACATATGGTCTCATCTGAGCCTGAGTCATCTGTGCCCCCGAGCTGCCTGCCGAAGCAGGTCTAACAAATACATGCTCCAACATCTCACCAGGGGAAAAGACCCAGATGAATTGTTCAATGTGACTTGACTGCTCCAAGTTGTTCCAAACAAAGCCATGTACAGGAGAAAATCTCCAAGGCAGGAGGAGAGTAATACCTAGTCCATCTTATGGTCAAAGCACTTAATGAATCCAACTGAAGGGAACTAAGTGAGGGCCTGGTTCTGCTCACACACCCAGTTAAATCAAGAGTAACGCTCATGAATTGACACTGGGATAAGTAAGAGGAGAATCGGACCTATTTGTCAAATGGGGAAGCAGAGGCAGAGAGGCTGTAATTTTCAATGCCAATTGCACTCCAAACATCCATTGAAAATCTTAGCCCCAGCAGCTCCAAGGAGTGTCCCCCAGCAGCAGACTCAACCTTATAACATTCTATTTCTTAGGCCTGTGCTTAAACCACCAAGAGAGCGGATCTGCAGAGTTTTCTCTGGACACCTATAACAATGGTGAAGCCATCTTGCGTTCATTTGAGAGGCGGGGAGAGACCCTGATCACTGGGATGTGGCTGAGTGAGCATATCTGAGTGTGTGAATGGATTGGTTTTATGGAAACCGTTATAAATCCTCTGCCCACAAGGAGGACGCAGTTGCTTTGTGTGTGTGTTTAACTATATACATATATTACCACTCACTCTAAGGCCAGGGCATGCGTATTAGCAGAGGCTTCTGTTAGAGAACAAACCTCTTCCATTATTCAATATGCTGCCGCTGGACAGATAATGCTGGAGAAAGACATAGCAGAGGTACTGATCACCACCACTGTGATATCTCAGGGCCAACACACTCTGTGAGGCCAGGGGAGTGACACTGACTAGAAGCCGCCTCCCTATGTTTGGAATAACCTGCTTCCTTTTAAAAAGATTCCCTCTCTGCAAAAGTTTGGAAAGAACCAGACAGATGCAAAACATGCAAAAAACTATTTTACTGACAAACAGCAAAGGATGGGCTTGGTTTCAGGCGGCTAAATCGATCACCTATTACACAAACATTATCGAAAGGGAAGGCTCGGCTGAAATACATTCACTCGTTGACTTCCCCCCCATCCCACCCCCCCAAAAAATCACAGTGTGCCCCCTGCCCATAAAGCTTGCTGAAGCTTTCACTAGGAGCTGCTCACCCTCCCCTTCACTCAGCGCAGAAACAGCACAGCTCCGAGCCCAACGTCCAGGAGAATACGAAATACAGATGACATTCATTTATGCAAGCGCATCAAAAAGAAAATTAGCCATTATTGCTTTTCAGATCGCAAGAGAGATTATTGCAGGATTAAATCCATAAAAGCATAATCTCTCTCTGTCTCTCAGGAAATACCAACGTAGGCTGAGCCTACTTCTCTCTTTGATGTGTGCAAAATTGTTTTTGGGTGTAGAAAACAGGTCGAACGGGACTACAAATTGAGGGAAGTATTACTTCAAGTTTTGCTACAGTGTCCCCATAGTGGAGCGTTATTAGAACTGCCTTGATCCTGTAAGAGACTCTGCTGCCTTAGTCATTGTGAAGGAAGGGTGCTTAGCACCTCACAGGATTGAGGCCTTTGGGGTGACACTAATCACTCATGGTGCCTGCATCGTTTCTTAGCATAAATCACAGTGCTCTGCTTGAAGAAGGGAACAAAATGAGCGACCACAGTTAAAAATAAATATGGCCATAGAATGGAGGATCGTATGGAAAACATAGCATGTAATACAAATGGGAACGCCTACACACACCAACCCAGGGAGAAATTAACTCACGCTTTTACCCAGACAGAAACAGCAACACGACTGGAATCTTACCAGAACGCAATGAACTGACAGCTCAGCATCACAGCACCTCTTAAACTTCCTTTCCTGCACTCCCCGCTCCTGCCCTAGGTATTGAAACACAAAAACGCCACCCCGGGCATGCATGCATTGCAGCCCCAGCGTTTTCCAATAGCTCGCCTACAGCTCAGAGCCGTTTCCTGGCTCACTGAATCAGACCAGCGGGGTCTGCAGCATCAAGACCGGTCGTGAATGTGTGTTTTCAAAAGTGCCTAAGTCCCATTGACTTTCAGTGAGACTTAAGCTGTGATGGGAGGCCACTGGCATTTGACACCCCAGGTTAATGAGAGCTGCTGTAAGCAGGGTTCGATGAGAGCCTGCCCATCTGATGTCTACACGGCAAGTTGGCTTTTAACTCTGGTTTGCCAACGCTCGTGTAACTCAAGCTGCTCACCTCAGTTAAAAGCCAAGTGGCTGTGTCTTTGCCCCCCCCCCCTTTTCTTTTGGCCGTGTAGACGTAGCCTCAGCCTGCCCCTGGCACTAGCATGTATTAACAGGAGTGTTGTGTGTAAGACACGGCAGGGATCTGTCCTGCTCTATGGGGTCCTGGCCAGGCCCCAGCTGGTTTCATACTGTCTAGTTTTGAGTGCCATGCTTTAGGAAAGAGGTGGACAAATTGCAGAGGAAAGCAACAAAAATGACAACAGAAAACCTGACCTAGGAGGAGAGGTTAAACAACTGGAGCGCCCTTAGTCCCCCTGAAAAGAGACCTGAGGCTGGACCTGATAGTGGTCTTCAAGCATGTTAACGGCTGTCGTAAAGAGAACTATGAGCATTTGAGCTCATGGCCACTGAAAGTAGGACAAGAAATAATGGGCGTAATCTGCAGCAAGTGCAATTTAGGTCAGCTAGCAGGAAAAGCTTTCGAACTCTTAAGGGCAATTATGCTCTGCAAGGGAGGGTGTGGAAGCCCCATCATTGTAATTAGAGAAACACGTCAGGGAGGCTCTAGGTTTAGTTGAGCCTGCCTGACTGTGGGAGGCTGGACTGGATGTCAGCTCTAGGGCGCTTCCAGCCCTGCATGTCTATGAGTCTATGAAATAGCTGCATAATTTCCTTAGTGTACACAAGGTTTTAAAGCAGCTGCTCCAGAATGCTCTTGACTCCCTCTTCAAGCTCCCATCCTGAAAGCCTCCCCAACATGCCCCCTCACAAAAAACACAGTTAATGCAGAGGCAGCATTGCCTAGTGGATAGAGTACTCAACTGGGCTCAATGTCCCAGCTCTGCCCTTGAGCTGCTGGGGCACTTGGGGCAAGTCACTTCCCTCTGCCTCTCTTTTGCCACCATTTAGGCTCTGAGCTCTTTGAGGGGAGAACTGTCACTTCCTGGCGCAATGGGGCTCTGATTTCTGCTGGGCTGGCCCCCTACTATTTTAGTGTAAGGGAATGAGATCACACCCTTTCCCCCCGAGGGCCAGTGCGACTGAGAAAACGGTGATACCCATGAGATATGGGTCTTGTGCTGGTGCTCAGCCCAGACCTGAATCCCCCATCTGGTTTCTTAACGGATACTTTAGGCATTTCTTTTCCCTCTGTAGTGAAGACTTGTGCATAGAACTAAGGTGTCAAAACCCTCCCTCATATTATATCTAACTCCCCTAGTGCTGTTCTGCAGTAGAGCTCAAAGCACTTTATAAAGGAGGTCAGTATCATCACCCCCATTTCACAGATGGGGAAACTGAGGCACAGGGCAGTGACTGGCTTTGCCCAAGGTCACCCACCAGGACTGGGGTACAGCTGAAAATAAAACCCTGCTTGCCTGAGTGCTCTAACCAATAAGGCACCACATCGCCCTGGTGCAGCACCATTAAACCCATTGCCTGATACTTCTTCCTAACCTATAAGCCGCCAAGCTCAGCAGAAACCAAACCTGATGTCAGGAAGGGTGATGATGATGTCAGAGGGGGAAACTAAACAAAAGGAGTGGATTGGCTTGTCAGGAACAAAGACCTGCCTGTGTCAAGTATGGGTCTTTAAGCCTAAAGAAAGAAGTAAGAGAAAGAAAGCCCAGAACTAGGGATGGGCAGAACTGAGTCTAAATACCATGATCTGCAGGGATTTCATTGAGGAGCTGGGGACTAGTCCATAGATCTGGGCACAGGAGGCTTGACTTTAAAGAGGGGCTGCTGGCAGACTTTGGGGGACGTCAGCAGGCCCGTCTCCTTTGCTAAAGCCCTTACAGGAGCATGCCTCTGTTCTTTATTGAAAGTGGTAGAATCACAGGGCCTCTTGGTCTGAAATTACAGGGGAAAATGTTAGTTCCAATCCCTGCTCTTGAGATCAAATGCAGAGAGACAGTTTTAAGCTCCGTCTGCTCTAAAAATAGCCCCTCCTGAGGCTGCAGAAAATTCCCCTTCTGCCGAAACCTTCTCCAAAGCAGCTGCTTCATGAGCACTAAGCTGCATGCAGCGCTACCCAGGCCCCGTCCCTCTGTAGCTGCCATCACAGGCTACACGCTAATCTTGCTGCCCAGGCTTCCCCATTCCCTAGGACCCACCTGCTCTTTACCCACCCTGAGCCCTGCTTTGCAGACGTTCCTTACTACCTAGGCCCCCCACTTCTCGCTGTCTGTGGTTTTTAGACTGGATCAGAGGCAAGAGCACAACGAACAAGCCACTATTATTACACTTCAGACAATTAAATGAGGAAAAACACCCCACACAAACATCCAGGCAGAAGCAAAACAGACACGTGCACGGGGAAGGGGGACGCCAGGACAGGAGACGTCACAAACAGCTGAGCTGCAAGCAACAGTAACGGGCTCAACTGGACAACAGAACACTAGCCCACACACTCAGACGGCGGCAGTCAAGGCCAGGGAAGACCAGCACTGGGGATGGGATGGGCCTCGATTCTGCGCCATCAAAACGCTTTGGAATTTCCACCCCGTTAATGCTCATTGGGTTGATACTGGGGGGGGGACCACAGGGGCTCTTAAAAAAACAAACCACCAAAGAACCAGCACTCTTTTACCTAATGCTTCTCTGGAGCTGCCTGGGAGCGCTGCCTCGGCAGAAAAAGTCCGGCGCGGCCATGCCATTAGGAGTGCCTGTAAACCCGGAGGCTAGGCTGGCTGCTGCCGCTCTGCAGGCTTGAATGTCACCATTCGGTTCCCTAGGGCCCAACATTCACGAAATGCCCAGCTGTAGCACAGGTTTTCCCCTCCTGGGAGTGGGCCCTGGTCCGACCGCTGTTATGTTACACTGGGGGAAATCTGGAGTCGCTCTAGTGATGGTCATGGAACCCCCCACCCCGGGAAACCACTGGGAGAAGCGAATCAGGCCAACAAAGTCATGTGGGTGCAACATACGTAAGAACGGCCCTGGAGGCGGTGAATTCACACCTGTGCAGAGGCTCCACCCAGCAACCTCCGGGCATAAGGGGTGCACCGACCTTTTTGCATAGAGGTGCCTGTGGCCCAGCTGCTTTTTGCTGAATATGCCTGTTGCAAAGTGCATTAAATTCACTGCGTATTGCCACTGCCTGCAGCGGCCGGGAGGGGGGGTGGGGGTCAAACCCTGTGCTGTGAGGATGTGCTCTTTTCCACGGCGTGAGGCTTAGCCAGGTTTGGGCATCACGCCCACAGCCTGCCGTTGCTCAGGGAGGGCTGTGGGGTGAGCGGGGGGGGGGGGGGGGGGGGAACTAAACTAGTCTGTGTATGGAAAAGAGGCCAGATGGAAAATGGACACAGCCCCGTGCATGGTGAAGGATTTCGCTTCCTCTGGGCGAGAGGCAGGACCTGGCCTGAAACTCGCACACGGCTGGAGCAGCGTGAGCCATCCCTGGGCACTTTTCATTGGTAAGTGGCGTTGCGCGTGAAACAGCAACACAAAGTCAAAGTGCAGAGCAGAACTACAGTTCTAATGCAGCCTGGCCTGGGATCACCTAGTTCCGCTCACTGCTGTGGCAGGCTCCCTGTGGCAGGCTGATGTAAAGCTCATTTTCTTCCACAGGGCTGCTTTACATATTAAAAAAAATGAAAGGCAGATCCTCGGGCTGTGTACACTGGCATCATAGAATCACAGAGTTAGAAAGTCCCGCCCGGGTCATCTAGTCTAACCCTCTGTCCAGACACAGGATTTGTTGTGTCTAAATCATCCAAGACAGCTTGCTAGCCAATCTCTATTGACGGCAAGGGGCCAGCTCCTCAGCTGAAGTCAATGCCAGTTTACACCAGCTGAGGATTTAGCCCATAAGGCCCAATTCACAAGAGTCATTTCACCCACCCCGGCTGTAACACCCTTTGCCTTGGAAAGGAGCTTCTCTCAACCAAACACTTCCAAGTGCCTACAGCCAGGAAGCCTTAAATGACAAACGCACAAGCACCGATGTGGATCAGCTGGCCACGTATTTTCCAACCAGACAGGAGGTGTGACTACAAGGCCAGATGTGCTATGAAATATCGAAGCTCTGGGTCTGCGTTTTGTTTTCTAAATTAAACTGGTCGCAGACAGAGGAAGCCAATTAAAAATAAGACAAAGGGGGTTTTTGTGTGTGTTGGTTTCTTTTTTCCCCCACCCAGACATTGCAATCAAGACCGAGGCGGGTTCACACAGAATCCAAGAATTCACAGAAGGGACATTCATTTTTCCCGGTACGGTTCAACACGTTTTTTTCCTCTGCCCTTTAAACTCAAGCCCACTAAATACTACAACAGGCCCTCATTAGAAATTAGTGTTATACAGGACTCGCCCTTCAGGTCTTGGGGCCGGCCCCTCGCCCCTTACTCACAGTAGGAGCGGGGAGTCTCCAGGGCCTACTCCCACCTCTGCCACTGACTCACTGGCACAGCCCTTCTCTGTGCCTCAGTTTCCCCTTTGGTCACATGGGGGTGATACATCACTTCCTCCCGGGGGTGCGGTGAACGACTGACAACATTTATATAGCAAGTGGTGGGCCTGATTTTTCCCCTTGCTTATGGGGGATGTAACTCCACTTATCTCCGTGAGTTTTATTCTCCTCTCTTGCCCTGGGAGCAACCCCATCCAAGGCCCTGGCTCCAATTCTCCTCTCATGCTGGTGTAAACACGGAGTGACAGCAGTGAAATCAATGGAGTGACACCAACATAAAACTGGTGCAAGGTGGAGCAGGATCAGCCCTCTTAAAATGCTAAAATCCCATTGGTTGGTGGGTGATTTCTTTGCAGCTTCCTAGGGGGCCTTTGCTTAAGGCAGGGTTCGCTGTAGACCAACAGGAAGAACAATTCATTTGTGTTTGTCTAGAACTTCATTGACCGCAAAAAATAAACAACTAAAAGCCAAAAGAAAAAGGGACACTGCACCTTGGAAACGCGCCAGCACGAGCCCCCATCCAAACCTGCGGCGGCATGAATCATCCTAAGAAAGGAAACATCATGGAGCAAAACAATTTGAAAGGCCTTCTAGCTCTCGACTGATCATCGTTAATGTCTTCTGAGAGCAGATCCCAAGGAGAACAGATTCCAAAAGAGGTACACTGAAGGTGCAGGAGAACTTCAAACAGTGGGGACAGGGATTTGGAAGTATAATGCAAATCTTTCCCCCTCCCCCCCCCCCCCCTTTTTTTTTTTTTTTTTTACATATCTACAGAAGTCTGACAATAAAACGATGAACACAGTGCAATGTCTTGGCTGCCTTGCAGCCAGAACTGGCTTAGTTGTGCATTCGCGGCGTGCCTCAGAATCACCCCGCCTAGGTAAATAAAATGGTGTCCTCCACTGTCTTCCATGGAGGAGTGAACTCACAGACGCTCCCCTAGAAGCCCAGTTCTAAAATGGCTTTGCAGCCTCTGGAGGGGAAGGCGTTTCTCAGAGGTGTCGGGGGCTGGGATGTCCGTTGTGGTACAGCTTCTGCTTGATGTGCACCATGTTCCCGGTGGCCTCCTCGTGCTGCCTGTGGTGACGTTTCCTGAACTCCTTCAAGTTACAAAATTTCGGAATCCAAGACCAAGAATTGTCTGGCAGGGGAAAGAAAAGAGAAAGAAGTGGTTAGTGGCTGAACGGGCCGTAAGCCATTGGTCAGGGCGGGTCATCCCCGGAGCCGGTGACAGCCTCAGCTGGAGAGCTTTGGCTCAGGTGACAGCAGATGATGCTTTTAGTTCGGGAGGTCTCGGGGTCAGGCCCCCCAGCATGTTGGCCAAGATGGCAACAGTGTGTGAGACATGCTGCGTAACTAGGGGACAGCACATCAGAAAGCAGGGGAGTGTATTTAGGGATAAGAGAAGCTGGCCCTTGAGTTCTAGTCCCGACTCAGCATCTGACCCATTGTGTGGCCTGGCAGCAAGTCGCGTCCTCTCTCCCCATGCCTCAGTTTCTCCATCTGAAAGCTGAGGCTAGTATTAGCGACTTGTATCACAAGAGGGAGTTTCAGAGTAACAGCCGTGTCAGTCTGTATTGGCAAAAAGAAAAGGAGGACTTGTGGCACCTTAGAGACTAACCAATTTATTTGAGCATAAGCTTTCGATGAAGTGAGCTGTAGCTCACAAAAGCTTATGCTCAAATAAATTGGTTAGTCTCTAAGGTGCCACAAGTCCTCCTTTTCTTTTTACAAGAGGGAGTAAAGGTGTATCACAGGTGAGCACTGGCGATCTCCAGTGGGGCAGTCCCAGCCCACCTCTGCCCTGCTCTCCTGAGCCCCCCCATGTCACATGTGTAACCCCTCAGGAGTCTCCCCAAACCCTGTACCCTCTTTGGGTACGGTGGGGGGAAAGATTTGTCCACAAGTGCTCTCAGATCCGTGGATAGCAGGGACTATATAAACAAAACAAGAAGTATTGTTTTAAAGCAAGGAGACTGCACTGCTCGGAGGACCCCATACCATGCTGGTCCTACGTTCTGGAGCAAGGTCCCTGCAGCCACAATGAAAAATTCTGCAGCAGTGGGTCTTTAAAGGTATTAAAGGATGCAATCAGCACCGTGGCCCCTGTATTCATTTTGATATTGACTTCCCTCTTTGGGTCAGTGTCAAAGGCAGTCATGGAGTGTGGGAGATGGACTATTAGCTGAAGAGTTCTGCTAAAATCACTCATCAGTGAAATAGTTGAACTCTCTTGACATTTAAACTATCAGCTGTAGGGTTCAGAGTCAACAGCCATTGAGAGGAATGGGATAGTTTATACTTTTCAAAGCAGCAGTTTCAGGCAGTTTGCAAACTCAGGAAGACAACCCACAAACAATTTACCCTTAGGACGTGTTTTCTTCACAATTGTAAAGCTAGACCTTTTTTCTTTTAAAAAAAATTTGAAAGCCAGGAGCGGAAGTGTGTGTGTGTGTGTGTGTGTGTGTGTGTGTGTGTGTGTGTACACACACGTACGCCTGGGGATACACAGAGGTCTTCCAGGGGGTACATCAACTCACCTAGGTATTTGCCTAGTTTTACAACAGGCTCCATAAAAAGCAGTAGTGAAGTCAGTACAGACTAAAATTTCCTACAGACAAGGACTTGTTCATAGTGCTCTGTAACCTATACACTGAAATGGAAGTACAATATTCATATTCCAATCGCTGTATTTTATCATTCTATGGTGAAAATGAGAAAGTAAACCATTTTTCAGTAACAGCGAGGCTGTGCCACTTTTGCATTTCTAGCTCTGATTTTGTAAGCAAGTAGTTATGAAGTGAGGTGAAACTTGGGGGTACCCAGGACAAATCAGACTCCTGAAAGGGGTATGGTCGTCTGGAAAGACGGGGAGGCATGATTCTAGGAAATAGGATTGGTCTTTAACCAAAACCAGCTCCAGCCCATCTCAGCGAACTCATCTTTTCCCTAAAAAGGACAGATCGCACCATCTCGGAAACCAGCTCACAGGCTGCCAGACAGGAGGTCTTTTCCTTCTAAAAATGCTCTCCAGCCAACCGCAAAGGGAACCCGGAATGCTATTAAAACGAAAGCCGAACATGATGCTTTACATTTCAAAGGCTTTAACTCGGTTTCCTTCTTATTATGGACCTTTAATACAAGGCTTTTAAGTGGTGGGTATGCCATGGTACTAAGCAGGCTGAGGACTCTGTACAGCAAACACTGACCCTCGTTCAAAGCTGTTGATGCTGGATGGCAACAGGGTCCTGTTAACACCTTTCACACTTAAGGGGCCATACATTGCATCTAAATTAATACAACAGTTCTAATCTCAGCCTCTCCCCCTCTTTGGGCAGGTCATTTAGTTGCTTTGTGCCCCAGTTTCCCCTCTGTAAAATGCGGCTCATGGTAATAATTACTCTTGGCTCACGAGTGGACTAATCAGTTGGCAAAATGCGGTGAAGCCGGAAAGCACCACACAACAGCAGCTGGAGATGTTCAGACCTCAGTGTGTCCTTGCACACTGGCTATTAGGAAAACCTTTTTCACTAGGAGGGTGGTGAAACACTGGAATGCGTTGCCTAGGGAGGTGGTGGAATCTCCTTCCTTAGAAGTTTTGAAGGTCAGGCTTGACAAAGCCCTGGCTGGGATGATTTCATTGGGTATAGGTCCTGCTTTTGAGCAGGGGGGTGGACTAGATGACCTCCTGAGGTTCCTTCCAACCCTGATATTCTATGATTCTATGATTCTACGATTCAAACACGGGGTTCATTTCATTTCCTGCTCTGCTACAGCCACTTTATTTCATTTTTAGTTTGCTTTTATTGGGCCATTTTTCTGTAACCCCCGGCCTGCCAGTGACAGAACCCCAGTCCAGCAATGGCTAAGAATTCTCAGCAATGGAGCTGCTTCATTATTCCAAGTGGAGCCAGTCCCCATGCGGGGTTCCCAGTGAAGGTGCCTGCTATGAAAGGCAGCCTGCCTTTCTCTGAAGAACCAACTTCGTCTGTAACCTCCCAGGAGAGCAAAGTGAACAGAGAGAGAACTGCCCCTCTCCACACTCCATTCGACTGAGCTCCCAACAGAAAAAGGCAGGTAGGACTAAAAACACTGTCCACCCGACGTGTGCAGCCTTAGGCGTTGCTGAGTCTCATGCTATTTGGTAATTTTCTTAAAGCCCCAGCGGCTGGAGTCAGGTGACAATCTCAGCTCTCTTTCCTTTTGTTTGAAAGGGGAAGTTTTTCACTTCCCTGGTTACAGAAAAGAGCTTGAAAACGGGACCCCTAAAGGCTCAGAAATCTCAGGTAGATGTTTTAGAAAATCTCATGACTGCAGGGGCCTGACTTGTGATTTTTCTGTTGAATGCTCAGAGTCAGAGATGCTGTTCCAAGGTAGGATAAACTGAGACAAACGCATGCACTGCCTGGCCGAGACGTGACACACTCTGGACACAGCCCTTCCCGGTTCCCAGTGAGGACTCTGGAACAGCCGAAGGACAAGCTGCCCCCACAGGGCCCAATTCAACGCTGCCCTTTTGCATCCCCTATGCTAGCACAAAGGAGTGCAGGGCAGAGGTCAACTCCTTCCCTTGCTAGTACCCCTGGAACACCTCTGGGCACAGCGGGATTCCAGGATGGGCCGATGAAGGCAGAGCGGATGGGGCCTGGGCAGCCCAGAGGGAAGTGGGGTGACTTTTCAGAATCCTTACACAGCACCCCCTGGGGCCATGGAAGTGGGGCTGCTGCTGTGCGAGGATCCCCACCAGCCCCCTCAGCTGATGAACAGTGATGGATCTGGCTCAGAGAATCCATCCCAGGTTTTATTCTAAGCCCTTCTGGGGCTTTGTGAGTCCCATCTAGCTGCACCCCTGCAAACTCCCAGGGGAGACTCTCTGCCCTGCTGGGAAGCCAGGGATTGGCTGCACTGGGGCAGGTCGCAGCTTTGCCTGACTCCCTGCAAGGCGTCAGGGCCAGATTACAGGAGGCCCCAAGCCAAGTCACTTCCAGTGGGACACCCCAGACTAAAGGGGTGCATTCTTGGAGACGAGCCATGTGCAGTTTGTTCAGGGGGGCAATCCACTGAGCAGGGCTCCTGCCTTCTTCCCCAAGCCTTTGCCAGGGGAGCTGTTATTCTGCTTCCAGAAGTTTGGAGGGCTCCTCTTTGCTGCGGGGGTGTCATTCTTTTGTTGTTGGGTTTTGGCTCTGCTTTGGTCCCCGAGCACTTTCCAGAGTAGCTGACCTCACTCAGCTCAAGCTCAGTGGGACAGCCAGGCCGGTGTGCTCCCCAGCTGCCCCCGCACAAACCACCCCTGAAACAGGCCAGGCAGATTCACATGGAAACACGCCCGCGCACAAACAGCTGTCTGCCTGTGTGCACACGCACGCACGCCCAAACACACACAGCCACCCCAAGCTCACTCACAGCCCCACGGTCACTTGCGTGTGTGCTCACGTGGACATGCCTAGACACACCCGCACGCGTACCGAACCACAGGCACACCCGCCCGGCTGCACAGAGACACACCGACACACAGAGCTAAGCCTGGGAGCATGCACAAATGCTGATTCACCAGACGCCCTGTGGGGGGCACTCACCCTCCCCCACAATGGAGCACAGGCTACCTCTGCATTCAAGAGCTGCCCTCCCTATTGCCAGCATGACAGCTGCACTCTGCACATCCGGCCAAGTGACAAACTGCTGGGGCCCCCTCTGCAGCTTTTACCCAGGAGTGCCCAAAGCGCTGGACGCAGGGTGACCAGACAGCAAGTGTGAAAAATCGGGACAGGGCCGGGGGGGTAATAGGAGCCTATACAAGACAAAGCCCCAAATATCGGGACTGTCCCTATGAAATCGGGACCTCTGGTCACCCTAGCTGGACACCATGGGCTGGCTCCCCTGACGCATCCCAGCTCCACGTCACTGCCTCTAGTGATGGGCGGTTTGAAGGGAAGGTATTTATTTTTCCCAGCGGGGTCCTATTTTCTCCTGAACATCACATCTCTGGCCTGGGAGGCCTAGAGGAGTAGACAGTGCAATTTACTGCCCTAATGAATCACTGGCTATTTAACCCCCTCTAAAGTTTATAGGGCATGTGTACACAGAAAAGCAAAAAGAAGGAATGAAAGAAAAACTGGCTAGATCAAAGAGATAGATGGGCCCTTTGCCCCTTTAAGTTACTAACAGTTGTCTATGAAGACCCTGTTTACAAGGAGTTAAAGATTCCACCCAGTTATTTATACTTCAACCCGACACATAACTAAAGAAATCAGCTCTCAAAGACTGTGATGCTCCAGCTGTCTCTCTCTCTCTCCTCCCATCCACATGCTAACCTGTCTCAGCCCTGCTTAGCTCATGAGATCTGACGATATGATGGCCGCGGGTGGGATGGCTAGAGGGCGGCAGTACGGCCCCATCATTAGCTGTATACCTTAGATCTTGCAGGACCCCTCTGAAAATGAGCCTTCCACTTCAGAACAGACAGCACAGAAGTCTTAAGAGACAGCCCAATTCAGAAATTGCTTGGGCAGGTTGCTGGGGATTTGGAAGCTCTAATGAGAAATTAATATCATTCTGATGGAAGTTTTTAGAAAGAGGCAGACAGTTTCCCTAATTAGAATTTTTTTATAGGTTTGCGCATAAAGCTTTCTTTTAAAAAAAGCAAATTGTAATTTAACAGACCTCAACTGGCATTTAGAGAGTGTAATTTACACAGACACTGATTAGACGATAGGATTTCAAGTCGTTGTATTTATACCTGCTACTGTATTTTCCACTCCATGCATCTGATGAAGTGGGTTCTAGCCCACGAAAGCTTATGCCCAAATAAATTTGTTGGTTTCTAAGGTGCCACAAGGACTCCTCACTGTTTTTGGTGATACAGACTAACACGGCTACCACTCTGAAATAAGTCGCCTTTTGTTATTGTAATGCTGTTTTCTCGGTTTCTTTTCCAGTCACAATACCAGGGAAAGCCTGTGCTGGGAAACCATGGGACTAGAGAAAGAGTGTCTTGAACCTTCCCTCTACACATCTGTGGCTGGCCGCTGCCAGGTTGCTGGATTTGATAGGCCACAGGTTTGATGCAGTGTGGTAACTCCTATGTTCCTATTGCTCCTGCTCTCAGCCCATCCAGTCCCTCCTGACTGCTGCCATTGCCAAGTGGAGATTCCCCAGCATGCACAGCACAAATGACCACATCTGGAACAATGCTGATCAAGACCAGAGGAGGGATGTGTGAGAGAGAATTTCATCGCATCACCACCAGTATACATGGACATTTAATTTCCCCCTGCTGCCAACATCAACTTGCCACTACAAGTTGATGCCTCGCTGTAAATATATACACAGAAATGTTTACACACGTTTCATCTTTCTATCCAATTCCCAGAATGCCACAAATTTACCCAGCCAAGGTGGGGGAGGGGATATCTTTTATTGGACCGACTTCTGTTGGTGAAAGAGACAGGAAAAGCTCAGTGTAAGCTCAAAAGCTCGTCTCTTTCACCAACAGAAGTCGGTCCAATAAAAGATATTACATCCCCCATCTTGAATCTCTGAGATCCTGTGACCCACATGGCTATAACACTGCATACAACAAATTTACACATGCAAACAATAGGACTTTCCATATACATTTCATTCTCCAGCAAACACTTCTTTGCTCAATCTTGTGTTCACGAGTAAATATCAATTTCCAGCAAATCCCCCCTCATGGTACCATGGATTTTCATGTAAATATTTACAGGTAAAGTTCACTTTTTAATGTAGAGAGCTGAAATTCAGCCAAACAAGCCTCTGACAAATTAGTCAAAAACATACAAACCCTCTGAAAAGAATATTAAAACCCCGCAAGCCCCGAACAACAACAATTCAAACTTCCTTTGATGAGCCAAAAGACTCCAGCAGGGGTGGGGAGCTGGCAGGGAGGCACTTACCATACCGTCGGCTTGTTCTCCAGGCTCGCACAGCATAATGGAGAACTCCATCCATCCACACCAGAAACCAGCTTATACAAAAGCCCAGCAAAAGTCCCAGCATCAGATCAATCTCCTGCTTGGTTACATTGTCAGTCACAAAGTAATTCTCCGAGGAATCCACCACCGATTGATCCCCGTCGTATGGAATAACGTAATGTACATGATGCCTGTTGCAGGGGGGAACATAAAAGGGAGAAGCATCAGCAGATGACAGTAGAAAACAAGCTCCATTCATCAGCCCCTGTGGTGCAGGGGGCAAGTCAAGTGCTTTTTGTTTGCCGCTGCAGTGGGAACAGAAGTGTTTTCACAGCGTTTATTTTTAACGTCACCGGAGGCAGGATTTTAGGGAAGGGGGTCCAGTAGCGTGAGCGCAGGGAATCAGGAACTCATGTTCCCATTCTGAGACTGAACGGCTCCTGGGCAAGTCACTCCCCCACCCACATGCCTCAGTTTCCCTAACTCTCTCATTAGGTTGGCGTGAAATTGAGTAGTCAGTTTTGGAAGATGGAAATCCTTATAATAGGCTAAACGGGCAACCAATGCACCTTTATTCCTGGCAGTAGAGATGCACCTTATTATGCCATGTTGACCCTGTCCACACTAACTTCAGCGCAGTTTATTCATGTAGTGCTGGATGCACAAACGCACCATCACGGTACAGACATCATGCTGATGGGTGCGATAGAAAATCCTAGGCGATGCAAATGATTTTATTGCAGAGCTTACAAAATTTGGTGGTTTCCTTAGAGGCCCAGTTCTGAGTCAAACCATTACGGGAGAATCTCAGCTTTCAGGTATTTTTTTAAAAGTACGTTGCTAGCCACTGTGGCTCCAGGGAAAACTTGAAAACGTGATCTGAGTCCATCCTAGAGGCTCAGGACACTTGAAGGCAAAGAAAAAAAGACTCTAGAATTTTTACTGGGTTGTTGTTGGAGGGTTGTTGTTTTTTTTAATCTCATGATTTTTAAGCCAATCTCACGATTTGTGTTTGGAGTCTGATTTGTGATTTTTGAACACTTGGGCCTTATCCACACACACACACACACACACCCCTGTACAGTTAAAGCACTAGACCTCCTCTTGCAGGGACACAGATCTGACAGTTCTTGGACCAGCTGTCACAGCCCTGGGTAGCTTGAAAGCTTGTCTCTCTCACCAGCAGAGAGTCAATAAAAGATATTCCCTCACCCACCGTGTCTCTCTTCCCCTGATGGACACTCAAGAGGGTTTGGGTCCCACCACGCTGTACCAGCATGCTCTTAAGCACCAGTTGGTCTGGGCAGACTCCAGCACGGTTTCTTTCGCTGGCCTCTCTGGCACGCTTCCTGGGCACAACCTTCTCTCTCAAAGGGCCAGTGAGAAACCCTTTCTTTAATAATTTCCAGGTCCCGTTATCAGGTGACACCCCCACCCCCACCCGGATCAGCCTCATCAGGCGATCGAAGCTCCCCCACCAGGTGACCCATTGCTTAGCTACCGGCACACCTGGGCAGACCGGTTCTTCTGGGTGGTAGGGTAGCCAATTCTTTCTCCAAGCAGGCTTCCATGTGAACAGAGGACCATGACAGTTTAACGACTCTCTGCTGTTAGCGCTATGTCACTACCCCTTGGGCTTTTAGTCCAACATGGAGGTAAAACGACACCAGAGAAGGCAGACAAGCCCCACACTGAAAATGGAGTGTGCAGTCTGACAGATACACCCAGCGTCAAACAGAATAGAAAGAGTTCTCAGATTGTCACACCAGCCTAGAACTGGCCAGCCGGGAGCACCCTGCCCCAGCACTGGCCCACGGCGAAGGCTCAGAGTCCAGCTAAGCCACTTCCTGCAGCGCAGCACGGAAAAACTTTTCATAGTCTCCCAACCTGCCCAGGCCATGAAATGTGGGACCTCTCAAGATACCTCGTCCCAACAGCCCATCTGCACAGAGGTTGCCCACAGGCCGGTTGGCTCCAGCTGGAGAGCTGTTTTCTGGGACATGGAGCCCTGGGAGCTGGCCCGAGACCCAGCACACTCATCTCACCCCATGCCAACCCATCAGATGGCAATAGCGCCAAGTCCCCACTCAGCTGAGCAGAAGGCTCCAGCCAGAGCCTCCAGACCCCCACAGCCAAGGGGACTGGCCCAGGCTCCAGCCAACAAGAGCCCAGGCAGCCGAGCCAGCAGGGATGCTTCTGTATCAGAGCCGGTGAGACAGGAAGCACAGTGCCGCTCCCTCGAGCGAGGGCTGGCTCCAGGCCCCCAGATCCACCCCACCCCCAACCCCAGGCAGCAGCACCTTCCAGAATTGTGCTCTCCAAGCCACAGAGCGCTCTACCTGCCTTGAGGCGCCACTCGCCCGCATCCCCTCCTCCTGCCCTACCCCATGAGGGGCTCCCCCATTCCTGGCTCTCTCTGCTGCTCCAGAGCAAGCACAGGCATGCTTGGGTTTGGTTGGTGGGTGCGGTGGGATCCCCATATGCTACAGCCTGGCCCCATGAGAGAAAGACTAGAACATGAACTTGCTGAAAGACTAAGGAGCCCAGAGGCTCAGGAGAGTTACATCCAGGAAACTGGGGCAGGGACTGGAGAGAAGAAGCAGCAGGGCAGCCAGGGATGAGCTATGGGAAGACAAGAGACATGCAGACAGGGGGCCTGGGGAGCTCTAGATTCCCCCAATGTTGCTCAATTTCCTCCCGGGGAGGGGACTGCTCTGGCATGGGCTGTCGCTGCTGCTGGCAGCCAGGGAGCCCCGCAAAGCCAGTCAGTGGCTGGGAAGAGTGCTTGGTAACCACCACCAAGTGCCCATCAGCGTCGCAGCAGCCTGCAGCCGACCACTGCAGAATCCTGGTCACTGCCGCCCAGCCAGGGCTGCCAGCGCAGGGCACAGCAGCGGAGCAGGGATGCAGGGGCACAGACACCTGCTCCTCGACCCACCCCCACCAGCATCAGACCCACTGCCCTCCCTCGGGGCCCGTCACCCCAGCCTCGAGCCAATATCCCTGGGGGAAATCAGTCGCTGGAGGCCTCTGAATATGCATGAGGAGAGCAGGCTGCTGCATAATCACGCCTGAGAAACGTCCAAATATTTACACAAACAAACCGCGTCTCAGAGGAACCTTCTGAAAACAGCCGTCAGCTCAGCAATAGCTGAACGGGGGGCCAACCTGCCAGCAGCCCCCGGGGAATGGCGCCAGGGCCCCACAGAGCAGGGGTACCGCCGGGGGCCCGTCTGTTCCCAGGTCCGACCCCAGGGAGCAGCTCCTGAGCTCTTCTCGGGGTGAGAGGCAATGAGCAGTCCAGTTACCCCCCCCGCCGCTGATCAAAGCTGCCACCTCCTTTCAAGGACTCCCTGGTGCTGAGAGGGGGCCCAGACGCAGCCGGGGAAAGAGGCCGCCCCAGCTAGCAGGAACTCTCAAGGTGACCGTGCCTTCCAAGCAACAGGCCCGGCTTACATGTCCGGCTTGCAAGCATCTTTTTCCTCAGCTTTTCATTCCGGCCCCACCAACGCAGCGCGGGAATCTCCCTCGCTGGGCACAAGGGCAACCCCCAAAGGCTGCCAACGCTGGGGAGTGAGGACGTGTGACGGGTCGGGGGTCTCCCTCGTCAAGGAGGCTCCTTTCTGGGCAAACATAAGACTAATGGCTGTTGGGGGTCACTATACCCGTGGCAGGGGCTGGATTAGCTCATGGAGCACTGAGCTCAGCTTTATATCCCTCCTTCCCCCCCCCCCAGAGAAAAACTCTGGGGGGTTCTGTGCCTACTGCCTTGCCGTTGTACCCCCAGCAGTCGGGAATAAGGTCATAGGCTCTATAGGAACTTGTGTCTTTAGACTTGAACGGAAGCAGGATTCCCCTTGGTACACAGAGCCCCATTGAAAATGCAGCTACCTCTGGGGTGGAGCCTGCCTTCCTCTGCCCCCAAGACATCACAGAGACAGCCTACTCAAGGAAAGAGCCACCAGATCGTCAATAGCCACCAGAGCCTGGACTTCGGATTTTGTTTCTGGTGGAAACCAGCATTCAGGGCTTCAAGGGACACACACGTGTTCACATGCAGCTGGGGCAAGTACACCTGTACTTAGCTTAGAAATAAATTTGCAGGTGAGAACAGCTGACAGCCTCCCACAAGCTGCTCCAAAGCAGGCATTTCCTTTGCCACCTGAGAGCCACCTAGCCTAGGTCAGAGCCTGCATTCTCCCCAGCACGGTTACTCAGAGGGAAGGCAAGCAGCTGCCTCTTTCACATCCCCTCTGGTATGGGAGAGGCGAGATTCCCAGTGCACCCTGCACTCACTGAGACTCACTCCAAACCTCAACACCACTTGACCAGCAAGAATTCTCTTGTGCAGCCATTGGAAGGAACTCTACCTGCAGGAGGCAGTACTGAGCACTTTCCCCTCTATTTGCATTTTCAGTTCTTCTTCTTCTGTTTCAGCCAAAAATGAGATTTCACCAAGTTCTGAGAGTGCAAACTCAGAGGAGCCTCCACTGTACCTGTTGATAGGGAATCCTCAAAGGCATCTAAACCATAGATTACAACAACATTAGCAGTTATGTTTCTCTTGGGAGAGTCATCCGCAGGGATCCTAAATGCCTTACAGATTACACACACGCCCCGCCCACCTGAAATCACTTCATGCACCACTGAAATGCAGCCACCTCTGGGGTGGAACGCAGCAATTGCTTAACAGCACTCAGCAAAACCACACAACAATTATTATTTGTAATATAATAGCACCTAGGGGGTCCTAATCAGAATCAGGAATCCTCTATGCTAAGCGTTGATCCAATGAAAAGTATAAGGGGCGGGGATTGAAGGAGGCAAAATTGCACCCTGGATTTGAAGTTTAGCAGGATTAATACCTAGCTTCTAAAGTGCCAGAAATCCTAGGTGCCCGGGCCGTCAGTTGTACGTCTCATCTGAAAGACAAGCCATCCAGCACCAGCGCACCCAGAAAGTCAAGCTGCAGTGCCGATTCAGGACACCTTGAATCCCCAGCGCTTGGCCTTTGAATTGTGATTGCTAACACTCAGACAGGTTTTTTAAAACACCGGAGGTTTATCAGAGGAACAGTGTGCCGTGGAGATAACATTGATTACTGCCGCGCACTGGGTTGTGGGGCTGCACAGCACGCACCCTTGCCAGGAACAGTTCTAGAGATACCATCATGTTCCCTTTGTCCGGCACAAAGGGCCAAGTCTCGCTGCTAATTCACAGGTTGGGGGTTTTATTGCAAATTGGCTGGAACCCTGGCAGGGGGAGGGGAACCTGATGAAGTTTCCATTCCAGCCTCAGTTGTCGGGGACTCTGGCGGTATCATTCACGAGACATTGATACGTAAGCGCAGAGCGCTATTAATAAAACAAAGGTCCAGGGGCCCTGCTGAACGAAACGGGAGCTTTAGAAAGGAACGGGACGAGACGGCTCAAGGGGGTGGAGGCTGGAGAACGTCCCCTGCAGATCTGAATCTGGCCCAGGGACCACAGGCTGGTACCGTGTGCTAGATGCGAAGTAAGTCTGGAGAGTCACCTCTGCACTCGCAGGGGGTGGAGGGCATAACAGCTTCTCCTGCCCCTGCTGATCAGGCCCCCAGCACAAATAGGAACAGCTTTGGTGGCGCCCAGCATAACACAGCCCATCGGAGCTCTGGGGAGAGGTTCAGTTTGGCAAATCCCTGCTCTTGACGCATGTCTGGCTCCCACCTGCTGGTGCTGCAAACCTGCAGCCAGTGGTCATCCCTCCAACACCCCTGGGGACAGATTAACACTCCCTCTGTGTGATGGGTTCGCTCACAGAGACTGCCTTGGGACTGTCACCTGATGTGCTGAGATTACCTCTGAGCCCATTTTCCCTGCCAGCTTGGGACTCCAGAACCCTGCCTTGTTGAGCCAGACAGGCTAGCCTGCTGCAACCCAGACTCAGGGTCTGAACCACACCCCCAAAGCTACAGGCTTTAACTAAAAACTGCTCAGTAAGTACTCCTGTCTCCAGCACCCAGACACCCAGCTCCCAATGGGATCCAAACCCCAAATAAATCTGTTTCACTCTGAATAAAGTTTATACAGGGTAAACTCATAAATTGTCCGCTGTCTATAATACTGAGAGAGATATGCACAGCTGTTTGCTCTCCCAGGTATTAATCACTTACTCTGGGTTCATTAATAAACAAAAGTGATTTTATTAAGTATAAAAAGTAGGATTTAAGTGGTTCCAAGTAATAACAGACAGAACAAAGTAAGTGACCAAGCAAAATAAAACACGCAAGTCTAAGCCTAACACATTAAGAACCTCTTTACATGTAAAATCTCATCCTCAAATGTTCCAATAAGCTTCTTTCACAGACTAGACTCCTTCCTAGTCTGGGCCCAATCCTTTCCCCTGGTATAGTCCTTGTTAGTTCCAGCTGAGGTGGTAACTCGGGGATTTCTCATGACTGCCCGCCCTTCGTTCTGTTCCACCCCCTTTTATACCTTTGGCACAAGGCGGGAATCCTTTGTCTCTCTCTGGGTTCCCACCCCTCCTTCTAAATGGAAAAGCACCAGGTTTAAGATGGATTCCAGTATCATATGACATGGTCACATGGCCTGTGAGACCCCTAGTCTCCATTCTTCCAAGGCTGGCCCGCATGTACCCAGGAAGGTATGCAAGTAAACAGAGCCATTCACAACCAATTGTCCTAGTCAATGGGAGCCATCAAGATTCCAAGCCACCATCAATGGCCCACACTTTCCATAATTACAATAGGACCTCAGAGTTATGCTACATATTCCTAGTTTTAGATACAAGAATGATACATTCGTACAATAGGATGACCAAACTCAGTAGATTATAAGCATTGTAATGATACCTTACAAGAGACCTTTTGCATAACACGTATTCCAGTTACACTATATTCACACTCATTAGCATATTTCCATGAAAAACATATGGAGTGTAACGTCACACTCTGGGGCCTTTCCGGCACAAGGGGATTGAACTAGTATTTGGAGCCAGTCAGCACGGCCCCCCGAGGAATGGGGCAGCATCCTCTACAGTCTAGAGAAGGGGCTTGGGAGCCAGGACTCCTGTGTTCGGCCACCGACCTGCAGCATGGCCTAGTTTTCCCAAGAGTGGCATCTGAAGTCACCCAGTTCTTAGACGCTGCAAGCACCCAGCCCCCTTGTGGGCTGCCCCAAAGTTTCACAGACCAGACTCACCTGGGACTTGAGAGGGGTTGGATATGGCCAGGCCCACTCCAGGCTCACTGCGGGTGCCCTGTGCCCTGGAGCAGCTCGGCACCGCTCGGCGAGGGGCAGCCAGGAAAGGGGGCTTGCTCAGCAGAGGCTGTGCTTTCGGAGCAGGGCAGCCCAAGGACTCTCTCAGCACTCGCAAAGGCAAAGCTTTTGGGCTGCAAAGCAGGCGCCTCGCCTTCCCCACATCCCGTACAGTGGCAGTGGCTATGTCGGTCTCTCCACATGCCACTTACAGGCATCACTGACATGGCCGCAGCAAAAAAGCCGGGACTGGTGTCAGTTAGCTGCTGGCCCAGTGGCTAGTACAGCCCCGCAGCCATTAAAAAGGAAACTCTCCATGCAGTGGGTGCAGGGCAGGAGCTTTAAGGACCAGGGCAAGGAGCTGGCATTGGACATGGCAAACAAGAGAAAGGTGCTTGGTGAGTGAATCACAGGTGGGGCCAAACTCAGAGCCGGGGGGAAATGGCAGTGCTGGAGGGTGTACGGTACAGGCTGAGGGGCGGGATCGTAGCAGGAGAAGAACCAACAGCAGGGGGTAGGCAGGCTGAAGACATAAGGGAGTCAGGCCCCCCCCTCCCAACCTTCTGCTGCGAGATGCCTCCCTTGGCAAGAGCACCTCCCAACACCAGCATCTGCGCATGTGTGAGAGAGCACAGGCCCCTGGCAAGTGATTCCCACCACTCAGGGAACAACCCCGGGCGCAGAGCGCCCCGTTCACATGGAGCACACACAGCCTGGGAGCCCCACGCCCCTCCCAATTTACACCTGGGGCGAGGAAAGGCGAGCAGAGGCCGTTGAGTGGCTCACTTGCCCAGGGGACGGCCCCATCTACTCATTAGAAAGGCTGGCTCACAGGTGGCTCTCGTGACCTCTCTCCAGGTCAGACAGGCCTCCATGTCTCCTGCTTTCCCCTGGCTACGGGGCCGTGTCTCTTCAATAAGGTGCTGTCTAGGAGACGGGTCATTTGTTCCAGATGAGCCGATATCCAAACTTTCTGGGCCACAAACTAAACATCACTTTTTTTCCCCATGCTTTAAAAGACCCCACCCTGGCAAAGCAAACAGGTCTTTAAAAAGACACCATGAGGTCCTGTCCAGATCTCTTAAAAGGTGAACTGAAAAAGCTTTGGAAAATAAATCAAGGTCCAGTTCCTTGTCATTAAAGATCCATTAGCAGTTTTCACAACAGATCCAGGACAAATTCCAGTTTAGCTAATTACAGCCAGCCTCCATCCATCCTGCACTTTCCACTGGACGCAGGATGCTTCTCCGTTACCTTTCCGAAGCAACTCTTGTAGATTGCTGTGAACTGTTAAAGTGCTGCCACCCCCCCACCCCACCCCCCGAGGTGGCTGCATTCCAGTGGTAGGTGAACAACCCCTCCATGTCGAGCTGTAGACTGCTGCAGGGATGGAGCGTACTATCGAAATGAAAGGTCAGATTATTGCCAGCGGCGGTGATTCTGAAATGGTTTACAAGGTAGGTTTTCCAACACTCTTGGGTCTCATTTAGGCACCCAAATTGGCAAAAGTAAAAAAAAAAAAATTCAACCCTAAAAACCAGCCCCACACCTTTGCGGTTGAACCTGTCTCAATCCTCCCGTGTCGTCACTGATTTTCGAAGCAAGCTGGGATTCCCCCCGAAAGACGGTGTCGGATACACACGGGCACAGTGATGCTTGAGTGACACCCTGAACCAGGAGAGCTTCACCAAAGCAGCTGGTGATTTCTCCTCAAAGCTGCACGAGGAGTCGGTGCGCAGACAAGCTCAAAGGTTCCTTCCAGTGACCTTGTCTACTTGGGCCTCCCTCTCAATCCCGTACCTCCTGGCTTGGTTGGCTGCATGCAGCTAGGGGAGAACTTCGGCAAAACCATATTGATCTGTTCATTTAAAGGCCGTGAAACAGTCCGTGTCTTTTCATTCTCCTCCCCAGCAGGGACGTCAGCGCAATCTGACGCCTCGGCTCGGCTCCGCTCCCCCATCCTTTTGGAGGCCTGCGTGGCAATGACGTCACGCCTCCGGGCTGCAGTGGCTGCGATAGGGCTGTGACGGGCCGTCCCCGTGCCCAAACCTGGCCCGTGCGACTCCAGCGCTGCAGCAGGACAGAAGGAAGCTTCTGGGGCTTTGGTTGGCAGCTTTTAATCCTGTGGCATGAAAACACGCCCGCGACAGCAACAAAACCCCCCTGCAGCATCACGGCACAGGAGGGCTCACCCTGGAGATCTGCACCGTTAGCCTCCAGGGCCAGCCAAACTGCTGAAAAACAACTGCCCCCGGGCCCTGCCGAGGAAGCACGGTCAGCTGGGGGACCGGGACAGGAGTCCCCACTACCAGTCTCCGCTACGCCTTACTGTGCGACTTTGGGCCAGTCACTCAGATTCCCGCCACCCCCACCCCCTGTGTGCAACTAGCAGGCCCGGCACGCCTCTGCCTCGCCCCCCTGGGCAGCGATTCACAGCGGTGCCATGCCCAGCCAGAACAGCGGCATTTCCCATCCACTTGGCCCGGGGTAAACGGCTCCACAAGGCCCCAGGGGACAGAGGCTCAGCAGCGCAGTGAAAGCCAGAGCCTTGTAGCTCAAGGCGCGGCGCTCACGGCCGAGAGGGGCCCGAGGGAGCAAGGCAGTGCTGTCACCCCCATTTGCAGGTGGGCAACGGAGGCAGAGAGAGACAGGACGTGCCTCCCCCAAGGGCACTCGAGGAGGAGGTAGCTGGGCTGGGAGCTGATCTCCTGAGTCCCAGCACAGTGCATTAGTCACAAAGCTGCCCTTCCTCTCAGCCTTCGGAGCTGCCGAGCTTTCGAGGAGGGGCCCACGGGGGCCGAATGCTGCGCAATCGCCCTTGCCAGATGTGGAGGCAGAAACTGGCCCTTTGGTCCATAACGGGCCTTGAGACCTTCCCCGCCTCAGGCGCTATAGACGGGCAATGACCAATACGCTGCCCTGTCTCGCAGGCACCATGAGATGGTCCTGCTCCTGAGACACTGGCTCGTTTGCTGCCTGGCCCGGGCTGGCAACCAGTGCTGCATCGCCCGGCTGAGGGCTAGCGGGGTAGCTGGAGCTGGCGGTGCTGAGGGACAGTGTCGCGGGTGCCATCTGCCTTGTGCCTCTCACCCGGGGTTGCCATCCCAGCACTCTGCCCCGAGTCTGAGCCCTGGGAAGCAGGCCAGGCTCATCCCCAACCCAGAGGGGGAAAACGAACCACAGAGAGTCCGCATCGCAGACTGAACCCAGGAGTCCTGACCCCCCAGTCTCCCCTGCCCGGACTATCAGACCCCAAAGCCTCTAACAAGGCAGGCCGCATATAATACCCCATTCCAGGGCCACTGCACTCAGCCTGCCTTCAGGGGGTGACCCACACAGACCCACCTTGACAGAGGGACCTGGAGCTTGACCCCCCGTGTTCCCACAATGACAAACACTGACCTAAATCTCCCGCCTGCGACGCAAACCCTTCTCCTTTGCAGCCCCGATCGGTCCCAGCGCCCACCCCCAACCGGTACCAAACATACCGGATGTCGCCGAGTCCCCAGACATCTCACCACACCACGCCGCCCCTGGCAGTCCAAAGCCAGCTCTCCACATAGCTAGTCACGTCACCGAGCACAGCAACGGCCCCGCAGCCAGCCTGGCAAGGGACCCCCGGCCCCTCCAACCCACACACTGCGGTGCCCAGCTGAGCCGCACACTCACAGGCCAGGGCTATCCAGCAGCTCCCAGCTCCCCTCCCCACAGCAGGAAGTGCAGCGGGAGGGTGTCCTGGAGCCGGGTTCCCCACTGAAGGGCTCTATTCTCTTTACACCAGCCCCTTCTCCCACTCCTGCTAGCCTCAGATTAACCCTTCGGGCACTAGACATCAGCAGAACGCTGTTGCATCCCATTGCAGCTTTGGCTGGTGCCAAGCCACACACTGGCTGCCAGGGTAAGAAGAGAACAGTCACCTCGCTCCTGCCTGCTGCCCGCGCACTGAACGTAACGCAGACACTGCCTAGTTACCCCCTTCCTGGGAAAGCCGCCCTGTGTCAGTCTAGGATACCAGGAATTTCCGCAGCACGGCTGCCCTCGGTCTGCCCACGCCTCAGGATTCAAGTCCCTTAAGAGAGGCTGTCTGTGTATCCGGGTTGGAGTCCAGCTGCCATGTCTGTGCTGGTGACTTACACTTCTCGCTACTTGATTGCCATCCAAAGCTCCAGGCCCCCCACCTGAAATGGGTCTCCCTGGGCCAGTATCTCCCAACCAGGATGGGGCCATGGGGATTAAAGGCCCCCTGAACATCACAACCCGGCTAGAGACAGGTCCAAGCCACGTTAGATCCCAGATTTCAAACCCCTGGCGTCTGGGCGCGTTCAGCGCTGGGGGGAGGTTTAACCCATTAAAGAACCGTGGCCCCAGCTGGGAAATGCGGACCCAGGTTCCGATTCTGGAAACTCCTCCCCAGCGTCTAGGGAGCTGGAAGCCAGGGCTCTCCCTCAGCTCCACCTCCACACACAAGGGCTATGGAGACACAACCACGTTAACTAGTGCAGGAGGCTGAGCTCTTCCTCCGGCCTGGGCTTCCCTGGGCCAGGGATACAGAGCCCTTCCCTTCTCCCCCTCCCAGGATCCCCTTTCCAGGGCTCTTTCCATCATCCCAGACTTAGAGTCCGACTCGAAGCTTCCATCCAGAGACAGCAGCTGGGGACCTGGCTCCACCCTCCCCTGGGGATCTGGCTTCTTCCACCCGACTGAGTTGTACTAGGCATTATCAGGAGAACGTGCTATTCCAGCTGCCATGTCTCCATTCACCGCAGGGCTAGGTACGAACAGACTGAGCGATGGCTGAGGCTGGGCCCAGCCCTTCCCCACTCAGCTGCGCTTCCCAGGCTTTGTCGCCACCTGCCACCTGCGCACAGCAAACGTGGGCCGGAGCCAGGCTTTGTGCAGGCAGGCCGGGCAAACGGGCACCGTGCAAACAGCCCCCTCCCCCACCGCCCCGCTGCCCCAACTGGTCGGGGCACTGCTGGTCCAGTATGGGAACCTCACACCGCTCTGCCGGTGCACCTCGGTCCTGACCCACCCCCACCCCTAGTCCTGCACCCCCTCACCACTCTGCCAGTGCACCTCGGTCCTGACCCACCCCCACCCCTAGTCCTGCACCCCCTCACCACTCTGCCAGTGCACCTTGGTCCTGACCCACCCCCACCCCCTGCTCCTAGTCCTCCAGCCCCCCACCCCCACCGCTCTGCCAATGCGCCTCTGTCCTGACCCACCCAGTGCACAGCGGGCACATGCCATTAACCCCTGGGTGCCCACCACTTCATCCAGGGCAGCAATTCTCATAGCAATCTGCAGCCTTATCGATTATTATTAATCAGGCCTGACAGTAACACCCTGCTCCATCTCTCTGTCTAGCTGCTCCTGTGGGGTGAGCGATCCGTGTGCACAGTGGCTGCTCTGCTTCGGGGGCCTGGCAGGCTCGTGCTCATTTCCCATTGCTGTCCCGACCCACATCCTACGGGTTCCCCAGCTCCTTGGGGGCCAATAGCAGCACTGAGTCACTCCACCCAAGCACAAGCTCAGAGCTGGGCTCAGGCTAGGCTGGCCTGGAGATTTATATTAAAGAGACAGGGGGATGTCTCAACACTTCCTATTTTTCGCAGCCCAATTAATGACATTTTCATTCTATTTTGAAATAAAGCCACCCCTATATTTTCCAAGGCCTGCCATGTACAAGAGCGGGGCTCGAACCAGCAACCTGTGGTGCTAAAAGCACAAGCCTTTACTGCTTGGGCTACAGGACTCACTCCTTTAGCAGGGCATAGTGGGGAAAAAGCATCTTACCTGGATCAGCTACTAGAGGGGGACAAAGATACACACGGAGTATGACCCTGCCAGGGGTGCAAAACGAAGCAAAGCCAAATCCCCGCCACTTCCGCTCCCCCATCCGCTTGCTGTGCCCCCAGCAGAGACCATGTGCATACCTGACAACCAGCCTAGCTCAGCACTTACAGCCAGTGGGCTCTTTCCCCAGTGTCTGCTGTGGGGATTGCTACAGCCAGTCAAGGCTCTCCCAGGGCAAACCCCAGTGCAGCCAGGCAAAGCCCCTAGGAGCAGAGGTTAAAGGGGGGTGGCCCTCTGTCCCCCTCTAGTAGTGGCAGGGCGACAGAGACTGACCAACCCACAACACCCTTGGTCCATAGAGCCAGCTCTTTTCACTCAGGCCACACAGGGTCTTGCCTTTAGATCCTGAGGTCCCAGGTTCGACCCCACTGCTTCCAACACACAGCCCGTCCCACTCGGAATTCTGTGCCCAGAGTGATGGCCCCGCTTGGCAGCCAGCTGGGTTTGTGCTGGTTACCCGAGGATCCTGCCAGCTCCCCACCATGAAGTGCATTGCTCCGATGCAATGCTGCAGGAACAAGGGAACCATCCGGGAGTGATTTTTTAATTTCCCCACTGTATCTGGCACTGGTGCGACCATGGCCGGAATGTAGCGTCCAGTTCTGGCACCCACAATCCGAGAGGGAGGTTGTTCATTGGAGCGGGTTCAGGGAAGAGCCATGAGAATGATTAAAGGATTAGAAAACCTGCCTGATAGTGACAGGCTCCAGGAGCTCAGTTAGATGATCAAAGAGAAGGTTAAGGAGTAACTTGAGTACGGTCTGTAAGCAGCCACGCAGGGACCGGCTATCGGATAACAGAGAGCTCTTCAACTTAGTAGACACAGGTCTAACAAGATCCAATGGCTGGAAGTTGAAGAAGGACAAATTCAGACAGGAAAGAACGTGCAAGTGCTTAGTTAGTGGGGGATTAACCACTCAGACGAGGTCCCGAGAACTGTAGAAGATTCTCCATCCCAGCACTTTCTAAAATCAAGGGGCGATGAATTCAAAATTCAAAGAGGAATGAATTCAGGGAAGCCCTATGCTACGTGCTCTGGAGGAAGGCAGACCAGATGATCACAATGGTCCCTTCTGGCCATATAAGCTATAAATCTATTCCCCTTCTGCACCCCCACTCCCGACCCCTTCTGAACACCCAAGCCGAATGGCTCCCTCTCTCCGCTGCACAATGGGGTCGAACTGCATTTGCCACCCCTCCACTTGAGCCTGGTCCCCAGCGCTATCCTGCTGGAAGAATGACCCTCACCATCCTTTCCAGCGTGGTCACAGCCCATCAGTGTAGACAGGCCCCGGAGATTGTACCTGAGATTCCACCCCCGTCCCCGCAACAGTTTGCAAGCAAGGTTATTGTAACCATGCAGGATGGCTCAGCCCCCCACTTCAGACACACACACCCCAGACGGGCTGCGAGCCCCAGCGAATACGAGGTGATAACCCCGCTGTCAGGAAGCTGCTATTGCATCCCTGGCAATAGGACCAGCTAACGGGCTTTCCTTCAGCATCCTTCTGCCTGCCACCCCTGCCATCCTGCTGAAACGCAGCTTGGGGGGGGGGGGCTACTAGTCCCAGGGACAACGTGCAGCATGAGCTGCTCTTGGGCATCCTCTAGTGGTGGTTGCATGGCACTGCTTAACGACCCCTTAAAAAAACCAACCATTCGAACCCTGACCTCGGTAGGAAGTTAGAGGCAAATGGAGGGTAACCCCTGAGCCGCGCACTCGAACCTGGCTCCAATTCCCTGACATGCCCGGCCAGGCCTGATATTCCCTGGAACCATCACGGCCACTATTATTCGTACAGCACCATAAACAACATGGTGCCGAATAGAACATGCAAGAAAGGCAGGGTCCATGAGCTCACTCCGACGCGGACGCTACGCAGGCCAGCAGCTGAGGCCCAAGAAGGAGCAGAGACCTTGGCCATGGGGGAAGCAGCATAGCAAGGGTTCACTGATGCAGGATTTTTGGGAAGGGGCGGGAGGAGGAGGCAGCTCTGCACACGGGAAGCGAGTGGCTGCCCTCGCCGTACGGGGCAGCATGCAGAGGCGGTGCGGAGCCGTGGGTGGGCGAAGGAAGGAGAGGGCTGCAAATGCCATGCACCGAGCTCTCGGGGCAATTCTGTGGGCAGAGGATTTAACAGATCCAGCCCAAAGGGGGCAGGGGGAAAAGAGGATGAGGAGGGGTCGAGGGAGGACAGGATGAGCAGAGATGGGGAAGGGTCTTGAAGGGAAGGATGAAAAGGGCCTAGGTACATGCACATTCAGGGAGCAGGGAAGAGGTGACCAAAACACGATGCAAAATGTTAACATAAAAGCTAAACCTTCCTCCTCCCCCAGCCCCCAAGGGATGCTGTTCTGGAGCACAGAGCCCCTGCAGTCCCACCTTTCATGGAGTTGTGGGGTTGAGGATGGAGGTGGAGTTTACAGAGGACTTATCAAAACCCCACGGATTCCAGCCAACAGCCAACGCCCCACAAGAGGCACCCTGCGCAGAGCCGGGCAATCAAGGCAGAACATGCTTCCCAGTTCTGTACCTTTGCATGATTGACATTAACGAGCCTTGCACTGCCAGGGGGTGCCCACTGCAACAGCTCATGGGGCTTCTTGCCACTGCTACACCAGAGACAGACAACAACCAGGAAGCCTGGATTCAGGGTCTGTGCTCATAGCTTACTGTTGTGGGGGGCTTGAGAACAGGGTGGAGAGAGACTAAGGACTGCAAATGCCGCCATACGCAACTTCTTGCCTAGGGAGTTGTGAATGGAGCGTCCAGACTGGCTAACGGCAGAAAGCACAGCTGCATTTCCAACACACACAACTTCCTGCCTAGGGAGGCTTGAAGAAAAGAGAACAGACAGACCAAGGAGCATTTTAACTGCGTGCTCGCCTCGCTTTCACCCCCCTCAGCTCACAACAGGTGAGGTCTGAGCGGAGAATACAGATTGGCAAAAGGCTAACAAGTGTCTTTTTGTGCCTTCTGTCAAGCCCCCTAAGGGGCCGGGTGCTCTCACATATTAATGGTGCAGCCCGTCAGCCCTTGGCTTTGCCCCAGAACAGGGATGGGGCTGACCACGCTGCTTCCCACACACACACACTGCATCACCCAGGGCCCCCAGTCCTGACCTGGCAGGGTCTCCCCTAGGCAGCAGTGGGGAGCTCGGTCTCCATGGCCCATTCAGTCCTTGGCCTCTAAGGACCCCCCACCAGTCACTGTAGTGTTGGGCACGGCTGACAGCACTGACAGAGTTTCTGAGGGGGTGGCGGGTTCAAAGTGAGGCTACTTCCCCTCTAGGCACCGAACTGGCCACAAGGAGGCCATTGTATGGTGACAGTTTCCGGTCACTCCCAACCTGAGCTAAGTAAGCTAGAGGTGGAAGGAACCATCTCCACTCACCAGCCCCCTAGTCATCTGGTCTCCCCAGCTTCCTGCTTCTGCTCGGGAAGGTGGCTCCTAGAGCTGGGATGAGGAACCATCATCAGGTGATGCTGGACAGCACTAGCCATGCGTGGCTAAGACAGGGGCTGCTGGAAACACTTGATTTCACAATATCATCTTTGCACGCAGGCAGGACCCCGCTGTACTGAGACGTGTTTCTCAGGATGATAAACTTCGGGGATAGGCCCATAATTGCGTAATCATCTGCCCTGTTTTCTCCTGGGATTGGAGGCGCCGGGGGAGGGAACATAGGACATAGCACATAGGCTCAACAATTATTCATCGTTGTCAAACCACCTCCTCGTGGAGCAGGGGACGCTCCTGATTCTCTCCTATTTGACACAAGATCAGTGAAGATCCTTGTTACTTGTGGGAAAGATGCCCCCTCCTGTTTCTGGGATGTGCCCAGGGGGCCAGGCAGACTGGGAGCCGAGAGCATGTAAGGCCAGTCCTGTGGAGAAGGCACTCTCACTCACTCCCCATCCCAGTGAAAATAATACAACCGGACTCCCCAAATTGAAGAGGGAAAAACAATCCTGGATTCATTAGCTGGCAAGACTGTAGCTCTATTGACAAAGCTGGAGAGACGGTGAGAAAAAAAACCCTCAAAATTTATCTCAGCACTTTTTCCCCTTAGCATGTGCCTCTAATTTACTCAGATGTCATCCTTCTCCCTTGTCCTTTTCATTGCTTAGCCAGTCACTCACGTTCCTGGGAGTACAGCCCTAGCCACAGGATTTTTAGTTTAGAAGGATTCCATTTGGCTCATACTAGAGCATTTACGCAGAATCCTTTAATTAATCATTTGCATCACTCACATGGCACAGCCCAGGCCAGATCCTCAGCTGGCGCAGATCACCACAGCTCCATTGGCTTCAACGGCTCTTCTCCGATTGACACCAGTTGCAGATCAGACCACATGTATTCAAAGCACTTCATCAACTGATGAATCTGACAAGGCAGGTCCACCCTGCCCCCATTTCACAGAGGGGGAAACCAAAGCACTGAGCAGCCAAGCAATTTGCCAAAGCCACATGGTGAATCAACAGCGGAGCTTGGAGGTGAAGGATTTCAGTCCATTATTCTGTCCCCTAGTTCACATTGGCTCCCACAGCTCAGGGATGCCCTTTCGAATTCTCTCCTACATATAGATAACCAGAGTGCACATACAAAGGCCCCCATCAATTACACACAGCCAGAACCCACTAACAAACAGGACTGGTGTGCGCCTGGTGCCATTTGTGTTGACAATAGCTATTACTTCTTCATAGGACAGGAAATTGGTGACATTTCCCAGAATTTTGCTCCCCTTTCTCCTAGGGCCGGGACTGTGCTAGGAGGCTGGGAAGATGCTTTTCTAAGAAAGGTTCTTTCTAAGAAATTAACCAGTGTCTCTGTTTGGGAAGAGAGGTACTGGAGCATGTGTGTGTTTGATTACATAATGCTGCTGGGGCCATGCAGAATTCCAGGGCAGAGGAACACACCCATCAGATTTGGGCAGCAGGGACACGCCAGAAATAAGAAGATGTTACATTGTTCTTTCATCCCAGAAGATCCCAAAGCACTTCACAAGCTATATTTCATTTCACCCACCAGTTGTGGTGAGCTGGGAAATATTTTAGCCATAGTGACTGGGCACACTCCTCCTCTTAAGACAACTGCCAAGGGAATGTTAAGGTCACCCTGAACGACCATCTGCCCCAGCGCGGAAAGCTACATGGCACTCCACGTATGGGCTGCATCAACCACCCGGGGTCACATCTGAGCTTCCATGGAATCGAGGTGTTATGAACCCAATTAGTAGGCCATTGAGCCATCCGCTTTTCAGATAGCCCTCAAATCCAGCAGCCCCAGGCCCATGCACTGCCTCATGAGAAACCCTCGAGGCCTTGCGCGTTGGGCAAGGGGTGGCCAGGGGCGTCATGCACAAAAGCATTTTCAGACTGGGAGTGGAGTGCATTCAGCCCTGCTCTGGGCTCCTCCAGTGTCTGGCTGCCCTGGAGAGGATGGCTCAGAAAGGGCGAGAACTGAAGAGAGACCACGAGAGGGGAGCAACACTGGTCCCCTTGGTAGAATAACGCCATGAAAGGAGAGGATGGAAGGCCAGAGGAGTTTCCCTGGGTTAAACCCCCTCCCCACCCCATTCAAGAGCTAAAGTCTTCCCCAAGGACAATGAAGGTGTGTGGTCCCCCGAGAATGGCTTGCAGCTGGATTACAGCAGCAGCCCAAAGCGGTGAGTGAAGGACACCTTAAAATCAGTACGTAGGACGGTGGAGGGCTTCCTTGAGGTGGCCTTTGGCAGGCATTAGATCATACTCTTTTGATCCCATGGGCAGAAAATCATTACCCCATCCCAGCCCGTAACACAGTGCAAAAGAGGATCAGACAGAAGTTTGGAAAAATAATTTAAAATGGTCCCACAGCAGATATCCATTTCTAAAGATCTAGACATACCAATCTCCATGTCTACAGAGCAGCCTTTCGCAAGCTACACAACGCCTAGCTATGCAGTGGCTATGTACAATTTAAGAAATGTTACTTTCTTTAGTGGGGTGAGGGGGAATTAACCTCATTGTTACACAATCATAAAGAGTGGATTTATTCGCCAGTTATCATCTTACATTGAAAATGGGCTACTTAAAGAAAAGTCCACCCTACATTCTTGATTTGTTAACAAATACACAACAGCTGCAACCAACAACTTGACTATGCCCCAAAAAGCACCCAGATAACCTTCAGAAACAGAAAAGCCACAAAGAATTCAAAGCAAGTCAAAGATTTAAAACACACCAGCAGCGAAGATCCCAAAGTGACCCTGTCCTCGAGAGCATCATTCCCTCCTCAGCAGAGAGTCTCGCAAGCAGTCAGAGGCAATTTGTTTGAAACGACAGCAGAACAAACAGCACCCCCCAAATTGCACACACACACACAAGTACCCTGGTCTCTGGTGACAATGGAACAATCGTGGCAAGTGCTGAAGCAAAAGTTACTCACTTTTCATGGGCTGACACACACACAAAAGGAAAAGGGGATGCTAGGCTCAGAACAAACTCTTGCTCCAAAAAATTCATTCTGATCATGCAGAAGGTTGCTGTGGATATACACAGAAGGCACATTCAGAATGCAAAATGCTAAACCCTAGGAGTCAGTGATCCATTGCATGCTGCTTGCTGGATGCTTAGTGCGGGTGGGATTGCACCCTCTGAGCTCCTTAAACCTGGCCTGTGCCTTTCCAATGAGATGAGTAGAGGGAGGGAGGAGGATAAGGAATATCATGCGGGTGACTTACCTTCCACAGTTGCAGTGGCAAACTCGATCTTCTCCTCTTAAATGCGGTAAGATGTAATTGTGAAACCGGTCCAACAGCGCATTCATGTCCATCAAGCAAGCTATTGCCTGTAAGAGCCCATAACCAAGGCATCTGGTCAACTCTAGATGATGGAATAAAACATTGACTCTAGTTTGGTTGCTAAAGATTGGAGCAGTCATAAAAATATTAAATGCTGCTTTTTAATTTTTTTTTTTAATGGGAGGGACGGACACACACACACACACACCAAATAAATGATACACACGCTAATGTGATGGGAGGAAGGAAATAAAGTGATAAGCAAAATCTCTTACCATAACGATAGAGGCACCCAGGATCATGAAAATCATGGTGTTTGCATTCATGGACAGCAACTGGAAATTGACAAATGTTTTGTCTATTCCCCCCACCCCCCCTCAAAAAAAAAAAACAGATAAAAAAGCAGGGGCCGGGTTATTCCCAGAGGTCAGGTTTGGTCACATACGCCCCCTTCTCTCTCCAAGCTGCAATCCTGGGGTGCGTGGGGGGGGGCGCCTGACCCCCAACACCCCCCCCTCCTGTCCCCCTTGCGCCGGGAATGCCTCGCTCTCCCTCTCGCTGTCTTTTTCTAGGACAAATGTGACAGGTAAAAAAAAAAAAAAATCCCTTTCTCCCCCCACTCCCGCCCTCCCCCCGTCAGCGGAGGGAGGGAGGCGCGCTACGCTTCCCCACCCCTGCACACCCCACCCGCACACAGCCCCGCATGCAGCAACTGGAAGCGGATCCAACCGCCACAAAATAAACAGGGGAGGGGGAAAAGGGGCTGTGGGTCGCCAGGAAAGTGGCCAGATCAGTCAATATTTGGAAGGCTCGGGTTTAAAAATAAATAAATAAATAAAAATACAAACCCCCCCGCCCTCCTCCTCCTCCATTTCCTCCTTCCCTTCCTCCCCCCCCCCCCCCCAAACAAAAAAATCCCCGACCAATTGGTGCAAAGCTGTGCCCGTGGCGGCAGGGAAGAGGAGAAATCAGACCGAGGGACCAGCTGGTGCAGCCGCGGGGAGCGTCATGCCGGGGCTTTGCTCCCCCTGGTCAATTGCTCCAAGGGCCAGATCCCGCCCGCCGGGGCCAGACGCGCCCCGGTCCCCATCAGCGGCCGCTGCCCGCCCGCGTCCCCTTCTCCGGCAGCAGCGAACGTGACCGGGCCGGGTGCTCGCTGCACCGCGCCCCCCCTCCCCGGCCCCCGCTTCTCTTTTGGGGGGACTGCAGCTGGAATCGGTATGCCGCACCACGCAGCCCAGCAATGGGGGGGGGGCTAAAGACCTGCAACTCCCTACGTGCACAAAGCCCTTCCAGGCAGCAGGAGGATTCCTCGGCAGCAAGTGACCCCCCCCCCGAGCCTTCCCCCACCCCGCGGGGGGAGAAAGAAAGGATCCGGGCACGTATTTCCCTGCAAACCGGGCTCCCCCGGGCCCGCTCCCTCCCCACCCCCGCGCTTCGGAGCGGTGTTGCAGGGAGGGAGGCGTGTGGAAGGAGGCTGGGGGGGGGGGGCTTCTCGCTACTTCCCCCGCGCCCCCCCCCCGGGTTCCCACACACACAGACGCGCCATCCCAGCCCATCAAAGGCATTTACCTACTTGGGGAGGAGGCTGCGATCCAGCGCCAGGCTCATGGCTCGGGGAGGGAGGGCGCGCTGCACGGCTGCCTTCTCTTTATTCCCCCCCTCCCAGTCATCTCCCCCCATACACACACAACCCCCCCCCACAGTCATCTCCCCCCCCACACACACAATCCCCCCATACACACACAGTCATCTTCCCCCCCCCCACAAATCTCCCCTCACACACACACACACAACCCCCCCACAGTCATCATCTCCCCCCCCCCCACACACACACACACCTCCCCGCCCCCCTGCACAATTTTGGATCACCGCGCAAGGAAGGGGGTTTGGCCCCGATTTTTAATCGCGTTCGCTCCCCCCTGCGCGTCTCTCTCGGTCCCCAGCGCCGGCCAGGGAGGGACTCGGGCACTGGAGCGAAGGACACCCCCAGCCCCTGATTTAGGCTGATGTAGTGGGGGGGGGGGGAGGACTCAGATATAAGTGAGCCGAGCCCCCCAACACACACGCAGCGGGCATGAGGGTGTCAAAGGCATTTGCTTTTTCAGGGACTTTCCCACAGCAGCTGCTTGCTTGCGAGCCCGGGGGGCACAGAGCTGGAGGCATGGCAGAGAGGGGAAGGCTCAGTGGAGGCAGAGCTGGGGGGGACGACTCTCTGCTAGGGGATCCCAGGGACACCGGCACCACGCCCACAACTGACCTGAGGAGCCCAGGCCAATGTTACAAAGGGTGTGGGAGGAGCCCGGGAGCGGGACGCGAACACCTGACCCGCTCCACCTGATCTCCCCTTGGCCTCGGCAGCTAGTCCCTCATAGGCCTCGGTGTGGCGTTTCCCTGTCTTACTATCGCCCTCTGCTGGCCGTTTTCCATCGCAGAGAGTGACAGCCTCTTTCTTTTTTTGGAGAGGGTTGTCTCTCAACCCCCCCACCCTCTTTTCAAACCAAGGGATGGTGGCAGTCCTGATCATTGCTCTCCACTAGGCCCCAGCATCCTTTCCTGCCTTGTCTCCCAAATTATTTTACTCATAAGTTATAGGTCTCCACCTGCAGGGTGAAGAAGGAGCCTGTGTTAACATATAGGGAACAGGGATTCTAAGGGGGGGGGTGGGGGAGGGATCATGGCAATGTAGGGCTGGAAGGGACCCTGAAGAGTCAAGTCCAGCTGTCTGTCCTGAGGCAGGGCCACCTGGACCATCCTTGACAGGGCCTTGAAACCCTCCAACTTTGGGGATTCCACAACCTCCTTTGGAAGCCTCTTCCGAGAATTTAACTACTCCCAAAGTTAGAAAGTTTTTCCTAATGGCTAATCTAAATATCCATTGCTGCACATTAAGCCCATTAATTTCTGTGGTGCCTTAGAGTACATTAGTAGCAGGAAGGGATTCTAAAAATATAGAGACAGATTCTGATCTCTCTTACCCTGCAGTAAATCTGGAGACAGTCACGCCCCTCTAGAACAGGTATGAGTGAGAAGATGGTTAGACCCATAGGGTTCCATTCTTCTCCTGGCAGAAAAAAACATTGCCATTGTCTCAGTTCAGCCAGTTTTTTAAAACCTGGTTTCTAAATAAATAATAATAAAATAATAATAAAACCCAAAGCAGAACACGCGGCACCAAACTCATCCCTGGTGCAACTCCATTGACCTCACTGGATCAGCCTGACCTCATCATGGACTCTCAGGGAAAACAAGTGATCACCTGGCATAGATATTTCCTTACAAAAATTTCACTTCTGAATGTATTTAAAAACGTGTGTGGAGAGGGGGAAATCCTGTGAAAACACACAGCTCAGAGGTTGTTAGGTCATGTTCACACATAGGGCTTTCATCATGAAAGTCCTGTCCTTTCTGGAGCTCACTTTCACCTTGGTGGCACCTAGGTGCAATTTGTTTCTGAAGCTTATTAGAGAGATTGAAACAGATTTTATGGGGTGGGGCTAGGGAAAGTAGTTTCTTTGTTTTTGTTCTTCGGCCCATAACGGCATTCAGTCAGCCTTCCATCTATAATGACTTTGTTATATAATCTCCACGCTTTAAGGAGCAGTCATTAACCTACTACTGGGTATGGAAGAGACCAAAATACTGTCACATAATTAACATCACTAAATTGTGTCCTTAAATTAGAACACAAATTGCACTGCAGATTAAAGAAAGAAAACGAAAAGTGCACACACAAAATATTTGATATTTTAGATCCTTTGTGCAAGGGGCACAAAAGATGGGTGGAGAAGGGGGCTGTGTGGACTATTTCAGTTCCACCCTTCCCAAAGGAGCAGTGTGACATCTATAGGTCTCTTGCCTCACCCTACCCAGCCTGGGGCTGGTTTCATGTCTCGTTGAGCTGTGAAACAATTTCTATCTGCAGACCTCTGTGAGGGTAATGCAGCTAAAAATGCTCTTCTATAACTGGCAGAGCACTAAAGTAACAACCAAGCTAAACCACAGAAGAGAACAGTTGGCTCTAAAACAAGTCCCAAGGAATTGTGGGTGCTTGGGATTTCTGGCTGGCCTGCAGCCACTCCGGCATAGCTGAGGTCCTGTCCAACCTTACAAGCTAGATGGAATCAATTTTCAGGTGCCAGCAATTTGGTAGGTGGAGCTCTTCCCTCGAGTCACTCCTGTACCAGTTTCTTACCCTGACATTATGGTGCCTTGTGGTCTCCTAGGTGTCGTCTCTAAGCTCCTCTTTATAGCAGTTTATCTTCACACCTTATGCAATTCTAGTTTTGTCATTCCCATGTAGACAAGCACCTGTAGTCTGCATTATACAATCACTATGCAGTTTGGCACCATTATAATCAAATCAGCAAGGTCATTTCCTCTCCCTTTCAAACCAAAGCACCTCAAGACCCCGTTTGGACCAGTTAGACTCCAGCCATTATCCTTTTTGTTATCCTTTCAGGCTTATAGTACATGCCTCCTTCTCACCCTTAAACAGGCCTTAAAAAACCCAGCCCTATTGGCTGAAATGGTAAACAAGGTCAGGCTTTTGGTAGGTTGGCAGAGATGCCCGTGTGGGAAGCTGCCACAGATCTTGCTGCCCTGTGTGGCTCCAGCAAGAGATGCTAACATGCCATTCACGAGAAACAGGCTCACATCACTTTTGCTTGAATTCCTCCTTTGACGATGAAAGGAGCCAGAGGGAAAAGGTAGGCCTGTGAAAGGGGAGCTACTGGGAAATGCAGAACAGAAAGCTCCTGCTTTGTTGCAGGCCCTAAGTAATGACCTGTGCTTGTCTAAAATACCAAACATCAGAAGAGCTCAGCACCCAGAACAGAGCCCAGATATTTCAAGAGTTCAGGGTGTTGGGTATTGAACTCTTGAAAATCTAGACCTTATTTAGGTGTCTAAATGGGTGCTAGGCACCTGAAAAACTGGCCTGTAATCTGTAATAATAGTCAGAGGTGATTTGTGTGTTTCATTTACTTGGGGGTCTCGCACTTCACTTTTAAGCACTCTCCCTGCAAAGCAGTAAAGGCAAAGATAGCCCATACGGCAGTGAAGTTTAGGCCAGCACCATGTGGCTGCCTAACTCTGCATGGGGATGGATCTAACATCTTGAGACCCACCAACTTTGAAAAGCATACCTTGCTCTGGCTCCAAACTCCGTAGTTCAGGCTGGTCTTCAGTATGAACAGACTGATTTAGGTTCCCCAAGTGTGACTTCGTATGCAGGATCCCTGCTAAGGAAGCATCCCTCTGCTGAAGTGCTAGGGGAAGATTTCAGATGGGGCTGGAACGTCTGCAATAGGCAAGTTTCAAAGGCAGGATGGTTCACACCACAGTTTAGGAGTAAGTATGGTTGCCACCTCCCAGGTGCAGAAAAAACAGCCATTAGCCACCCCCCACTAACAAAAAGGGTCCTAGTGTTGCCTAGAGGTATTCCCCCCCACACCCCATGAACCCCTACAACCAGCCCCTCCCAGGAGCTTCAGCTTTTGAGGGCACCTCCTTCCCGGAAGCCCCTGCTTTCCCCCCACTGCTCACAAGCTGTAGGTCCATCCTGCTTCCCCATGGGGTGAGGAGCTGCTTACTGCAGTTTCAGCAGGTTGAGAGCCTGGCGCACAGAGTAAGCCACGCTCCCAGCCACGTGACATGGGTGGTAGTTGCAATTATGCAGCGAGCTTGTGTGTGCTTGCAGCTTACAGGAAACGTTGGTCCCAAGTGGTGGGGGGAAGACACGACAAAACAAAAACAAAACACCACTACACTAAATCTTCATCAGCAAAGCACTACAAAAACCAGCCAGGTCAGTTTGACCTGTCGAGCTTTGTCTTTATCAGTGCTGCTGTCGAGAGGCTTTCCTCATTATCCCTTCACTGACTGAGGGCCTACAGCAGGCACCCCTCGTTGCAGCTAAATGGTTCTCCGTCAATGCTGCTCCCAGAATTGGTGGCTTGCTGAGCACTCTGAACCCTGCCTAGCACCTGTAGGCATGGGAAAAAAAGAGGCCAAGAATAGGAGGTAGGTGGCTTGCTTGGCAGCGAGCTGGTTAAGGAGCCCAGCTAGTCTGTGGGGATTCTAGACACAAAGAATTTACTCCAGGATTGTCTCCAGTCATATTACAATCCTAGGGAAAGTTCTCTCTACTCCACTGTACACAGGTCTATTGCACCATTTGCACTTGCTTGGTGCCTTGAACGTCTTCTGGCAGCAATGGAAGCCCACGTGTGGAGAATGTAAGGGATGAGATCAGCAAGATAGACCCAAGACAATACCTTTGTCTCTCGTTGCGGAGTTAGTTCCAGAAGCCCATTTGCGAGACATTATCCTAATGCTTCTGACAAAAAGAAGGGCCTTCACCAAGCCTTATGAAGTTCATGTACAAGTCAAGATAAATAACCACAAAAGAAAAAGCCAAAACCCTGAATCAGAAGCAACTTATGTAAAAAGAGGGACTTGTTAAACTGTATCCTGGAAACCCACACGACTTCACATCTCTGACAGGCACTGGGAGCAAATCCCCAAAGGAGTTAGAGGTGCGATCTGCTAAGGACTCAGCTTGGGGAGATAAGAACTACTCTGGGTTCCTAGGTAGATGACTTAAAAGTACAAGAAATAATTACAATCTTCTAGAAGCAAGGGGAAGCCAGGCCTTGTAAACACACATCGATATGAAAGATTCTTAAATCGATGAGGCCTTTCATGGGAAGGCAATGTGGTGAAAACAATATTGACGAAAGGTAGTCACTAAATTTAGAAAGAAGAAATCACTGCCAGGAATCTCTTACTCCAGGCCACCACTTCTGGGTTGATACAGATTGGAGAGATTAACCAGGACCACCACCCATTCTGACCAACAGAGGGCTAAGCAACTGTATCCAAGACCCCACGAGGAGCATTACCCCTTAATTATTTTTCCTAGCTGGATGTAAAGAGCATCAACTCCAGAATGAGGAAAAATGATTGAATGCTTCCCAATTATTGACGAGACAGGTGAGGATGGTTTTATATATAGATAGATAGCTCTGCTCTTCCATCTATACTCTTGTTAAACCTTCAAGTAATGTCAGAATATCCATACAATTAAAATGCTGCACCACTACAAATCACTTTCACCCAGACATCCCAATGATGTGCAAGTTTTAAACTTGTGATTTTAAATTTTTTTCTCGTGCCAGTATCATCCATTAGGTTTACGGAGTGTCTCCATATTCTTAAACAGAAATTCATCCCTTTTTTCCTTTCATCCCCATTGGTCTAATCTGTATCTTGAAAGCCATTTTTTGGCCTAGGAGGTTGCTTGGATTTAGACCGCTCAAGTAGGATCTTTTTTTTTTTTAAAAAAAGGAACCTTTTGGGTTTTTCTAGGCCCTACCCTGTTATTGTGGGCTTTGATGAAGATGAAAGGCATTAGAGGCAAACAGAGGAACACTTTGAGTACAAATACATCTTTCCTTTGCCATCATATAACTTAATTCAGAATCAACATGCGTCAGCACACGAACAGCTCAAGAAGGCAGCAGAGCAAGGTACGAGTGGAAAGCACTCTCTGCACAGGGCAGCTAGAATCACTTTTCATTGGGTTGTGGGCCCCTCTTATTCCTCGTCTATACATTCAGGTGGCTGTTAATGAAGCATGTTTCAGCATACAGCTTAGCTCATAAAATTTGGAGGACTGCTAACATTACAATTTATTTCCTGCCTCAGAGATAAAAATTTGCTCCCAGTTTAAATTCCACCTCTGAGTGACCAAGCACAATTTACAAAGGAGAGGGTGATGCTGTAGAATCCCACACCCCAGAGCATTCTTTTAGATCAAAGCCTTTTGTGTACATCTGGAGGCAAAGCTGGGGTGAAGGGTGGATTCAAGTGGTTCATGCATAATCTGCAGGAACAGCAGGTTAGCTGTTTGGCAAATGGAATAATTTTGGCTGAACTGTTCAAGTTCTCTACATGAATCCACACTTAATGGCTAGAGCAATGGGGATGCTTCCCTTCTAGACACACATATACATAGCATATTCCTATGTAATCAGAAAGAATACCTCTGAAGATCTCCTGGATATGTATATACATTTTATATGGATACACACTCACTTAAAATAAAAGCTAACAAAACTCATGTTCACTGGCCATGTACAATAATATCCTCAGATGCTTACTCAGTTTTTATGAAGGGACAATAAAGAAAGAGTGAAGATGGAAGTGGGATACAGCTCCCAACACTGTGCCCGCTTCTGCTCGCCACGGGTTCAACTCTACAGAGCTGCTGATGCCATCTGAGGTGAGGGGGCGGAAGCAATAATTCTGCTTTACATTTTTGTTCAATCATTCTGGATGATTGATGCATGGAACGCCTTTCTTAAAGAGGCCATCTCTAAGCACTTTAGCTCTCCTAGAGTCATCTTAACCATCTTTCTTTGCCTGCAAATATTCCCATAGCAATCAGCTATGATGTCACAAACATATGAATGAGCAGAAGCAGATGAAGTTGAATGAAATCCTGCCTTTAAGTAAATAGTCTCAAGGAACAAAAGGAAACAGGATGAGAAGAGAAACAATGAAAATGTATTTACTATGCAAGCAATACTGCTTATAAGTGCCACAGTTTTAACTCCCCTCTAGACATAGGAATGTATTCACAAGGAGATGGTTTCTGTTTGTAACTTTTACATTTTGGCGGGGGGGGGGGGAATGATGTGTGGATATTTTAGTGAGGTAGGGCTTTCTATGATCAGAGTATAATTTAGTGGTTACTTAGGACATTCCTGGAAAGCACGTCAGCCTACAGGGTCATGGCTTTTCACTTTAATGCAAATCATGACTTGGCCTTCGCATGGGCAAAGAGGGGCAGAATTTCCATGGTGCCTTTGATGGGGCAGAAAGCTGCACTTGAGAGCTACAAGAGCTGCTGGGTGCAAAGCAACATGGTCAGATACTGGACTTGCATCCATTCTACCTTTTAAGAAATACATCTTTGAACTGGGTTTGTTAAAGAGATTAGGAAAGTGGTAGATACTTGCCACTTCCATGGGGCTTTTCATGCATAGATCTCAAAGTGTTTCACAGAGGTAGATAAATATCGGCATTTTACAGATTGGAAAGCACACACAAAGGCCCCAATTCAGGAAAGCACTTAAGCCCTTGCTTAACTTTAAGCATGTGCTGAAATCCCATTGAAGTCAAGGGAGCTTTAAGCACATGCTTAAGTGTCTTTGTGAAATGGGTGGGTGGGTAAGAGTTTTATCCAAGACTCCATAGCAAGTCAATGGGAGAACCAGAAATAGAACATAGGAATCTGGATTCTGACTCCAGTGTCATTTTAAAATAAGCAAACACCTTTTATAATACATCATAAAGAAGTAAAAAGGACACAAACCTAGTCCTCTCTCAATCCTTGATAGGCTCCCTTTAAAGAGACACCATCAACATATGATTCTCATCTTCTACCAGTAGCTCTTCACTTTTTTCCATTCTTACCTTCTAATAAATTACTTAATTTTCACTGTTTATGCTGTTCACCTTTGGCATTTCCCTCAGTTTGAGCCATACAATTATGTTTTGCTTTTCCTTTATGAACAGTGACTGGTCAGTTTTTGGCCTGCCAGTAGAAACACTAACCTTGTTTGAGACCATAACACGGGAGGGAATGTTTAGATCCAAAAAACACTCAATTTCCTTTTATAATTAAATCATTCCTATTTCTAGGTTTTACACTTTCCCATTCTTTATATGGAACACATCTGTTTACTTGTGGCATGTCATTATAGTATCTTAAGGCCTTAAAGTAATTATTTCATCCTCACATAGCACACCTTGGTTATAAGTGACATATCAGGGAAATGAGGCAGAAATAGATTAAGGCCCTGATTCCTGCAATGAGATGTGCATAAGCAAATCCCTGCACATGTATGGAGTCTCACTGACCTCAATGCATTTCACGTCAGGAGCAGACACTCTGCAGCTTGCCCAAGGTCAGATATGAAATCTTTGGCAGAACCAGGACTAGAAACTGGAACTTCTAAGTCCCAGTTCAGTGCCATACCCTCAAAACACACATTCATTTGTTTAACCCCACTTTCTCTAATGCTTTTTTAGAGACCTTTAGTTTCATCACAAGGAACCAACATGCAGGTATCCAGCTTCTGTTCTGAAAACAAAGATAGGGAGGAAATAGAGATTTTCATTTTTATTGGATGCTTCCAATGTCATATCTAATATTATACAGATACTCATTTCCCATTCACATCTTTGCATATTCCAGCCATTCAGACAATTACATTAAAAGAAGAAAAAAAATGCACAACTGAAATAAAATAAATTGGTAAGCTGGAAAAATACAATATAAACTGTATCATATTCAAGAAACACTCTTTATAATTAAAATCCCACTTGCAACAATTAAAGTAGGATTTTAAAAAAATCTTGATTTTTATTTTTAAATAGGTGGCCTTTATGTATATTTTTATTTCTCATTTTCATATGTACAATTCAGCAGGTCTCTCTGCCTGCCTGTGGCAGAACACCTGAAACGTAAAAACAAACACTGAAAAGGAAAATTATTAACAAAAAAAGTTCGAAGTTCATCTTCCAGGAAAGTACAGTATGGTCAGAACGTTACACACATGCTTCTTTCATCTGCATTAAGGCCTAAGCGACGGATGTGCTTTAATAAAAGCAGACAGTGTGAAGAAAAGTCCTTCCACTTTTCTCTTCAAATTCCTGTAACAGCTCATCTATTTCGTTTTCCATGTCTTCTGTGTGCTGTATCTAAGAAGAGGAAGAACACATCAGTAATTGACATCAGATGATGCTGATCGAGTTTGTAACAAGGCAGCTCTCCTTTGTTTAGGTTTATTTCTAAATCGGACCAAATTATAAAACATTAAGGACTTCATTGGCAATTTGCTAGTAATTCTAAGAATGCACCCAATATGTAGATACACATATGTATTCTTTAACATACAAAATAACATGCAACTATAATATCGACATGTAATTTGTACCACATTTGATTACTAAAGATGCAGCTTGGTTGTTGAGTTCACTACTAGCAACAAAAACAAATCCCCAAAGGAATTCAGGCAGACAGACTGGCACATTGGGCCATATTCACACTGGAATCAGAACCATTTTTCAAACACACACAGTGGCCCCATATACATTAGAAAGACCACTGTGCGAGGCAGCAGGTTAAATACCGTTGTCCCTGACCTAGTTACAACTTTGTCCCATTTTGCGATGCGGATGGCACCTTAATCCTATTTCAACACACAGCCAAGACTTGAGCCAGATTACAAAACACAGTCAAGGTCCCATCTACATTGTGATCCTCGTCCCCTACTACCTATATTAGCAGTGGAGGCTTCTAACTAGTGTGGCCAGGAATTATGTCTTGTCCTCAGACAAAAGAGAAGACCAAGAGAGACTATATAGGACCTAAGAAAGTTACATCTACAGCCCCTCTAGTTCCCACTCAACATATTGGTGATATTTTTCTTCCGATCAGACTGGGTAACAATAGCATAACAAACAAACCAATTTACTTAGAGCATATTCTTGGCAGCACTACATATGAACATGTTCCTGGATCATGCGATGCGAGGAGACCTCTCCTCCACCCCACCCAGTATTCCCTGCGAAAGAATCCAAGTAGCGGCAAGTTCCACATTAGGTGCAAGTTCCACAAGCACACACAGGAGACTTGAGAGCTTTGCCATCTCATCAAGCCTACAGAAGGTTCTGGAGACTGAAAGTGTGTGTGTGGCATCAAGAGATTAGACCAGACTCCCTGTGGAATACCAGTCTGCCATAAGAGTGGAATATCAAGGCTTATTAGCTTGTGGAAGAATTTTCCCTTTGCCTTCATGGACACGATGCTAGATTTCTTTAGAATTTAATGCATCAGCCAGCAAAGATACAAGTGTTGATTAAATAAGGTGGTAGGGCTAAGACTATTGAAGGTGGAAAGTAGAAGGTACCAGCTGCTTAAGCATTTTACGTCTCCCCCACCACACATACAAATGAGGGATTCATTCTGGGCAACCCTCCGAAAAGATGCACTCCTCATTCTTGTAACACCTCAGAACCGAACATCTAAAAATAATCACTGTATAGTAAAAGCTTGGGTCGACATAAGCGCCTGTAAGTATATACGGTTTCCATGCACACAGTGAAGTGTTAGCACATCTGGGGTTCAATGTGTAATAAGTGCTGATGCGTGCAGGCTATGCAATATTGGATTTAAACAATAGTTGCTAAAAGAATTGCGTATTCATTCAAGTACAATGCCCATGGCTAATTATGTATTTGTTTTAAACTTTTTTGCCTAGAAAAACATTCATTCAATGATGATTCATCCATCTAGGCACATCCGTTCTGAAGAGAATCCTAAGGAAGGATTCTAGAAACATCAGTTTGTCAATATGGATTTTGTTTTAGGTAAAGATTCACCTACCACAGGTGAAACAAACAAACAAAAACAAACTAAGTATTTTTTAAAAAAAAACCTTGTAATCAGCTAAGTCCAAGGTGCCCATATGGCATGAGAACTTTATACTTACACACTGACATAGCTCACAAATAAGGAAAGCTCCCAGAGTCGCCTCCTCATGATTATCCTGAATGTCCACGTTAATCACATGTACGGGTTGGCATGTCTCCTGTTCTCTGGAATTCAAATCTAGTTGGGAACACCACACAAAACAGCAACACTTCAGAAAACCATCAGGCTTTAAATGGACATCCAAGAAAATATTTGTAAGGCCTTTATGGGGAGAGAGGGCTATAGTAACGAAACAGGTCTTGTCCTGTCTCAGTCCTCCCTGAATCTTGTTTTAAGAGGTCAGGCTATTTTATGTTTTTCTATTTTGCTGTGCAGCACCCCCAAGTATTCAGTGAAGCAAAAGGAGATTGGCTATAAATAAAATAATTGAACCTTCCAGAAGGATACAAGAGCTCACCTGCCCAAGCACAAAAGTTACTTGCCCAGCCTTTACTTGGATGATCATAAAGACCTAGGCAAAGATTTTCCAAAGCAACTAGTGATTTTGGGTACTCAACTTGAGACACCTTAAAGAGGCCTGTTTCTCAGAGAATGCTCTGCACATATCCTCTGCAAGTAAGGTCCCTTTAAGGTGTCTCAAAAGCCAGGGCTCAAATTCACTAGTCATTTTTGAAATAACTGGCCTTAATGTGTTTCACTCACAGATCAAAAAAGTTAACACTTCCCAGGGAAGCATATTCTGCAAGGCTGTGGAATATCTATTAGTGTGGTTCCTCACTACTCTATAAAGCTTCCAGTCATGTGCTCTGCATTAACAAGAGGCTCTCCTTCCCACCCACCTCCTGCAACCTCAGCTTGGCAAAGTTAGCCAAAGGCTCCGGTTTAACATTTCATCATCCATTCATAGCAGGAGCTATGCAGCAGCACTCAAACCCTCGTTCATTTGCCAATTATGAAGAGTCTCGTCACACTGTGAAAGAGGTGCACAATGTGGAAACTGAATGAGCAGTTGCCTGCCACCACCGACCCTCATATAGACAAAACGCTCTTCTAAAATACTAGAGCAAGAGCTGTTCTCTGCGAGCAGCGCATGCTGAGTTTAGTGGCAATTCATTCAGATCTCAGGGCGCTTACTATTGTAAAAGCCAAACTGGGTCCAAGCCAGCTCCCTTAAAGCCCCCAGAGCTCTGCAATAGTACAACTGACAGAAACCCAAAGGAAATAGACAGTGATTTGGAGAGCTGGCAACATGCTGATACGGGACTAAGCAGGCAGGCAAAACTTTTATTTAAACATATAAGATACTGGATTTTATTGGCTGCTTTATGAATTTAAAGACAACTCCTCACGATTCATGGAATATTGCATGTTGAATGGTTACCGAGGAGGCTGGGTTCTGTTCCTGGTACAGACACTGACTGTATACCCTCAAGCAAATGATTTAGCCTCATAGTGCTCAGTTTCCCCAATTTGTAACATGAGGACAATCCCCCTTGAAAAGCACCATGTATGTGCAAAGCACTGTTACATCTATACTATCGATTTATACTCCCCAGGCTAATTTTACCATTAGTTGGAGCCAAGCACTCTGAATTTTAAGGGACAGCATTTGTAGGGATGTTTAAGACAGGAACTTTGTCTCCAGTGGAGTAGTAAAGAGACTCTTCTAACGAACCAGAGTGCGTCCTTCGTATTTGGTGATGGCAATGCCGGCCAAAGATAAATGCAGGGCAACAGTTCAGCAGAAGCTCCTCTAGTGACTTTGCTACACTGCTCCGTTCCTGCCTCCGCTCTCACTTCTAAGCACCATCACATTTGCATTAGCCTTCAGCGTGTGGCGGCACACGCCCATGAGGCTCCTCAAGATTCTCCAACAGCCCCTCTGGCACACTCAGCTGGGCTCTGTCAACAGTGGCAGCTGTTCTGTGACAGCATTAAGAGAAACAGGTAAAGAGGGCTTCAACTGAGAAAGAACCACCAAGAAAGCTATTGAACCTCCATTTCCTTGGGCATGTCACCTCTTGGCTTGATTTACCCCATTCACAGGATGGGGATAGCACGTCTCTACCTCTCTGGCACATTATAAGGATTGTTTAAAGGCCTTTAGCACAAGAGAGTGCCATGTAAGCATTAAGCATTCACTATTCGGCAACTGAACGGTTGCTTACTTAGTAAAAAGAAAAGGAGTACTTGTGGCACCTTAGAGACTAACCAATTTATTTGAGCATAAGCTTTGCATCTGATGAAGTGAGCTGTAGCTCACGAAAGCTTATGCTCAAATAAATTGGTTAGTCTCTAAGGTGCCACAAGTACTCCTTTTCTTTTTGCGAATACAGACTAACACAGCTGTTACTCTGAAACCTGCTTACTTAGTGTAACATGAACCAGTTTCCACTTCTCTCAATAAAAAACAAACTTAACATTTCTTGATACCATTAAGCACTGGAGATAGCTCTCAGACTATGGGATCATCCAAGCTACAGTTTTTAATAAGTTTATAGTCAGGTTGTAATGGAGCTGACTCTATATATCCACACCAAGGCTGTTAGCCCACGGCTTCTGACTGTTTTGGCATACCTGGCTTCAACCCTGCTTATGGACAGGGTTGTAACATGATTGTCAGGCAGTAACTAGGCTCTAATGCAGGTCTGCTGAAATGCAGATGGGACCCTCTAACCTTGCCTAGCTAGCTAAGAAGATCTGGAGGACCTTAAAAACTGGAGTAATAGCAATGGGACGAAATTTAATGGTGCAAAGAGCCAGTTCATGCACTTAGGGACTAACAAAAAGAATTTTTGCTATAAGCTGGGGATTTATCAGTTGGAAGCAACAAAGGAGGAGAAAGACCTGTTGTATTGGTTGATCACAGGCTGACTATCAGCCATGAACGTGATGCGGCCGTGAAAAAGGCGAATTCAATTTTAGGATGCATCAGGCGAGATATTCCCAATAGAAACTGGGAAGCGTTAGTACCATTATACAAGGCACTAATGAGATCTCATCTGGAATACTGTGTGCAATTCTGGTCTCTCATATGTTTAAGAAAGATTATTTCAAACTGGAATAGGTGCAGAGAAGGGCTACTAGGGTGATCAGAGAAATGGAAAAATCTACCTTATGATGAGACTCAAACAACATGGCTTGTTTAGCCTAGCCAAAAGAAGGCTGAGGGGAAATAGGATTGCTCTCTATAAATATATCTGAGGGATAAATACCCGGGAGGGAGATCGGTTATTTAAGTTAAGCACCAATGCTAACAAGAACAAATGGATATAAATTGGCCATCAACAAGTTAGGTGAAGATTTCTAATAGCCTTGGAATAGCTTTCCAAGGGAAGCAGTGTGGGCAAGAACTTAGCTGGCTTCAAGACTGAGCTCAATAAGTTGATGGAGGGGTGGTATGATGGGACTCCCTACAGTGGCATGTAGCCCACCTGCGACTTCTAGTAGCAAATATCCCCAACAGCCAGTGATCGGGTACTAGATGTGGAGGGCTCTGAGTTACTACAGAAAATTCTTTTCCAGGTGTTTGGTGCTTTCCAGGGTCTTGCACACATGCTCAGGGTTTAACTGATCACCAGTTAAGGTTGTGAAGGAATTTTCCCCCAGGTCAGACTGGCAGTAACTCTTTGGCGGGGAGAGGGGGAGTGCCTTCTTCTGCACCAGGGGACATGGATCACTTTTGCAAGTTTAAACTAATGTAAATGGGGCATTCTCTGTAATGTGAAGTCTTCTAATAATGATTTGAGGACTTCAGTAACTCAGCCAGAGGTTAGTAGTCTATTCCAGAAGTGGCTGGGTGGAGTTCTGTGGCCTGCAATGTGCAGGAGGGCAGACGAGATGATCAGCCTTAAAGTCTAGGAGTCTTCCCACTGCCAGGATTTGCATGGGGGGGGGGGAAGGCAGGGGGGAAAATATCACATGGTGCACGGCTCTGATAGAAGAGCACCCGCAACCCTCTGCCTCTGGCAGTCTTCAGGTGAATCAGTAATCTGTGGAAAATCTAGGCAGCTCTCCTAGAACATACAGACCCAGTTATGTATTATGGAGATGTGGACAGGCCAACATAGCTGGTGAGACACTGCTGTGTGGACACACTGAACCAATGTTCGCCATATTTATGCCAGAGCCTGGTTACTGTTAACATGGTCTGAACTGTAGTAAAGATTGGGCAACTGACACACCTAGACTTTTGTATGGACTCATTTCCAAATGGCAACTTCTGCTTTCAGGGAAGTAGGTAGGAGGGTTGTCTTGCATCTCTCTCCTGCAAGGTGACACCCTCTCCATAAAGACAGGATGCACCATATTCAGCCTGCTGGGATTCCGACCTCAGAAGCTTTTGGAATCTTAGTCTGTAAATGTACTTGACTTTCAGGATAGCTCCTCCAATCCCACCAACCTGCTTTGAAGGCACCTGCACACCCCACTAACTTCTTTTACAGATATAGTTGGCATTTTCCCAGCCAGCCATCACCTTTATGACACATCTGACCCCAGATCAGGGACCACTAGTCTTTTCCCAGATGCATCTGCCACCTGACGCCAGATGGGTTGGATACAGATGTTTGCAATTTGAGAGGGACTAAAAGGGTAATTGAAGTAAACTTAGTTTAACCATCCAAGGTCCTTACCTTCTACTACTTGATCATAGACTCTTTCTTCACAAGTTAGAATCAGATCAAACACATCTTTGCAGTTCTGGAATCTTTCTGGTCGTGGCTTGATTCGCTTATTTCTGTCCAACATGTGTAAAATCCCATTCTGTGTATATCTGAAGTTTCTAGAGTTAAGTAACTTGGAAAGTAAATTTTTGTATTTTCAGTAAAGTAAATGCTTCCATTACTCTTTATTTGCCTTTGTTTGCTTAGAAGCTAATAATTAGGACCAAAACAAAAAACAAAAACCCCATAAACCCACCCAAGGAAGAGATAAAAGATGTCTCCTATTTGAAAATATAAAGGTCAATGAACTTAACTGAACTCTACAGCAATCTCCTAAAAGCTGGTAAAACAACCCAATCAGGAAAATTCACAGCGTCTCTGGAATACACAGCCACCTTCACAGAAATTTACTATTACTGTCAGTACAGAAGCAAAAATCACCCTCGAAGGCTCTGAAAATGAAGAAGCTTTAAGAAACGTCTGTCTTTTATAGAGCGAGTTCCGTAGCCACAATACTTGAACAATTAATGACATGTACCCGTTTTATATACATAAAAATGTATGTCTTCTGTTTGCATACAATATTTCCCACAGTAAGGGCCTATATGTTACAAGCCAGTCATATTGTGCTCTTAATGCTAGTTGCAAAAATGTGTGGAACCTACTCAGAACTGGGTTTGTATAACTGATCTTCTTAAAGGAATTAAAAAATCCAAAGGAGAAAAGTGCCTTGAAAATATGTCACCAGGCCTGGGTGTGCTGGAGAAAGACATTGATTTATGCTTATTGGAACTTTATACCGTCTCCATATGAAAGGGATGAATTTCATCTGCTGCTTAGTATCTATTACAGTGATATGACTAATCTCAGGGTCAGGATTCACACACTGCATTCCAGTTCCATACAGGAATGGGACATACTGCTGTCAACACCATCATTATCTTCCCAGGCTTCTGCAACATTCGGTTTCAGTAAAATATGCCAGCATACAGGGCCATTTTAACCTGTGGCTCATTTATGCTTTTTGTCAAACCACTGCAGAATCAGGCCTCTAGGATTTTTTTCAATTGTTTTTTAAACTGTTCAACATACAAAGTCTTGCTATAATTTGAAACCTAGGTGAAAGACCACTTATTTATTTCCAGACACTCCATTTCTAAAAATAGATATTTTCAGAAGGTAATACACCAAACTTAAAGCCAGGTTTCAGAGTAACAGCCATGTTAGTCTGTATTTGCAAAAAGAAAAGGAGTACTTGTGGCACCTTAGAGACTAACCAATTTATTTGAGCATAAGCTTTCGTGAGCTACAGCTCACTTCATCGGATGCATACTGTGGAAAGTGTAGAAGATCTTGCGTGTATAAAAAGATCTTCTACACTTTCCACAGTATGCATCCGATGAAGTGAGCTGTAGCTCACGAAAGCTTATGCTCAAATAAATTGGTTAAACTTAAAGCCCTTAGGCAAAACCCTCTCTGGAAGCAGTTTCAGACGTGGATTAGGAAGGAACACCAAAAATGTGTGGATAGAAGAAAACCTATTAGCCAATGCACATCTTTCCTCTCACCTTAGAAGAAGCAGTGATACTTACAAACAAGTCTTTGGAGAATGCAAGTTTGCACTGGTTATTACCAGTATAAAGATGCACCATTTACAAATGTGTGATTTTTGTGTCAAGAAATTCCCCTCTTTAGTAGCCAGACCCTTTCTGATCTTGAATCTTGCAAACATTGAAGTGAGCTATCCATTTTTACATTCTTTACAGATTCATACTCCTCCCAGATCCCCTCTAACTTCTTTTCTAAAGATCTAGTTTCTAACTCTTTGAAATAATTTAGGACTCAAATCCCTGAATCTTTCATTCTCGTTATCCTGTGAGTTCTAAAATTCCCCTCTGCTGCCTGGGTAACCAGATCTATTCAGACTATCCCAAATCCATTCTCGAGTGGTGTTGAAGGAACTGCGTTAAGTCACTTCCTCTAACCTACAGATGCTCACCTATGCCCTCCTCAACACTGAATTCTGATGTTTAATAAAACAAAAGTTTTGAATTGCATCAAAAATTAACCCCAGCTCCTCTGCCTACTCAGTGTTCTGCTGTAGATAGAGTGGATAGTCTATTTCTATTATTTTGGTCTTTCACTATCAGCCTACATTCTCTGCAGTGAATTGTCCAGACCACTTGCTTAACAGACAACATTCTTCTGAATGTCTTTTGCTCTGCAAAAGAAAGATTGGCACTGCCCTTTTTATATCCTCAGCCAATTGTCATCTCACTGCAATGTTTCCTTCTTCCAGATCACTAATGAAAATCACTCCCCCAAGCCTTGCGCTATCCCTTTCTCCAAAAACGCTTTCACTTGGAATTATGATTGGTCTACAATGGCCAATTAGTTATCCACTCAAATAGTTCTATAGCACTTACTAGGTCCATAGTTTCACCAGGTCACTCTTGGTTACATCCTTGAAAAGCTCCACTGGATTTACTAGCCACGTTCTTCCTTTTGGGAGTCCATGTTGTTCATGCTTCTGCTTTAATGGATGTTAGTTCCCCGGATGTGCCTAAAACATATGCTTTCCTTCTACTCTCCAATCTATCAGGTATGCCCCCAATTTCTGCTTCCTTCAGAATCCTGATTTGGAACCCATCTGGTCCTGGATTTTTCGGTCTATATACTCTCTTAATCACATGCTCTGGCACAATATCAGTTTCTCCCGGGTATGTTTCCTTTCTAAGATAAAATATGTCTCTAGCATCTGTCCTTTAGCTTTCTTTGCTGAACACTAAGGCAGAGAATTACATTTACTAAAAAGCCCACAGTCAAGTTTTACCTCTTCTGCCAACTTAGAGCTACTTTCTCCCAGGGGCCATCTGCCTACATACAGAATAAGAGGCCAGAAACAAGTATTTTAAGATTTATGCCATTTTCATATATGCTCTTATTATACACATTGCACCTGAAAAAACCAACATACCACACGTTGAAAAACTGGAGGTGGTAATGATGAGTGTTTGCATTATGTACTCATGATTGTTTTCTTTCCCTCATCACAAGCTGGGGTGAATTTCAATATGCCTTCATGGTGTGACACTTGTGTCACTGTCTCCACTATGCTTGCTCAGATATCTTGAGAGTCATTTGAGTCAGACCTTCCTCTTCTGCCCACACAGTGTCCCACCCCCACTGTCTCCTCCCCTATGCATTCCAGACACATTTTTTGGCATAGCCACCTCTCCAGATGGTGTACACAAACTTTTCCTTTGACTTTTGAACAGCAATGCTGGCTCTCAGCTCCAGCAGGAACCTCACCACTGTGATGTTCAGCAAGTCAACACTAGCAGCATATGCATTTCTCCAGGATGTTTTCAACCTAGACAAACCACTACTTGTCAATTGTATTATGCCCATTTTACATCCTTGATCCCACCGCCTTTTATAATGGGCCTGATTCTGATCTCATGCCACAGTAACTCCACTGAAGCCAATGGAATCCCACAAGGGTGAAACTGAAAAGCATAATTAGCATTAGGCTCAAATGCGTTTGACTCTAGGCAGAAAATGTTGCCTGCATGCACACCTAATTTCTCCTGTACCCTTAGCACTATGTACTAATTTTTAGTCAATAAGCCACAAGCTATTTACATGAGCAGTCTCTCAATTTTACGAAAGATGTATGGTGTTCATTTCTTGGTATGGAAAAACTCTTTAGGTCTTTGCAAAATTTAAAGAACTCAACTCATCAGCTGTCCACCACTCATTCCACACAAAGCGAAAAAGATCACAATGAACAGTAAAACAAACTCAACTTAGTTTAAAGTTTTGTTTTTCAAGAGATCATCTCATAGAAGATTATACTCTGTCCTCCCACCTTATCCCAAACAAGAATAAGCCCACCCACTGTTTGCCCCTCTAATCAGTTTATTCATAACCTCCCAACTCATAGAATTCAAACACACAGAGATGCACACTAGCTCTGTGTTATTAGTATATTAGTTGGCAGATACATACAGGCAAGTCCTCAGCAAAGTGAGTGTCTTCCTTCATTCCTTATAGTTAGCAATACGTATCTTAAACCTTCACAAGCAATTCAGCACAGCTGGCCGCGCACGTGCTGAACAGACGACTCTGAGCTCAGACTATTCCCACCTCAAAGTCTAGCTCAATGCCAAAGCCAGGGGAAGTACCGGCCTGAACGTGTTTAGGTTACATATCACGCTGGCACCTCCTTTTCTTACTCCTCTCAAACACACAGTCACGCTTTCATCCACACTAAAGAAGCTATTCTTACAAGCAGCGCAGTAGACGGCTTAAAGTCTGATGTCACGATGTGGATAGAAAGGTGACTAGATCGCCAGGCTCAATGGGTAGTGATCAATGGCTCCATGTCTAGTTGGCAGCCGGTATCAAGCGGAGTGCCCCAAGGGTCAGTCCTGTGGCCAGTTTTGTTCAATATTCTTAATTAATGATCTGGAGGATGGCGTGGACTGCACCCTCAGCAAGTCTGCAGATGACACTAAACCGGGAGGAGTGGTAGATACACTGGAGGGTAGGGATAGGATACAGAGGGACCGAGACAAATTAGAGGATTGGGCCAAAAGAAATCTGATGAGGTTCAACAAGGACAAGTGCAGACTCCTGCACTTAGGACAGAAGAATCCCATGTACCTCTACAGACTAGGGACCTAATGGCTCGGCAGCAGTTCTGCAGAAAAGGACCTAGGGGTTACAGTGGACGAGAAGCTGGTTGAGAGTCAATAGTGTGCCCTTGTTGCCAAGAAGGCTAACGGCATTTTGGGATGTATACGTAGAGGCATTGCCAGCAGATCGAGGGACGTGATCATTCCCCTCTATTCAACATTGGTGAGGCCTCATCTGGAGTACTGTGTCCAGTTTTGGGCCCCACACTACAAGGATGTGGAAAAATTGGAAAGCGTCCAGCGGAGAGCAACAAAAAATGATTAGGGGACTGAAACACATGACTTATGAGGAGAGGCTGAGGGAACTGGGATTGTTTAGTCTGCAGAAGAGAAGAATGAGGGGGGAATTCGATAGCTGCTTTCAACTACCTGAAAAGGGGTTCCAAAGAAGATGGATCTAGACTGTTCTCAGTGGTAGCAGATTACAAAACAAGGAGTAATGGTCTCAAGTTGCAGTGGGGGAGGTTTAGGTTGGATATTAGGAAAAACTTTTTCATTAGGAGGTGGTGAAGCACTGGAATGCGTTACCTAGGGAGGTGGTGGAATAGCCTTCCTTTGAGGTTTTAAAGGTCAGGTTTGACAAAGCCCTGGCTGGGATGATTTAGTTGGGGACTGGTCCTGCTTTGAGCAGGGGGCTGGACTAGATGACCTCCTGAGGTCCCTTCCAACCCTGATATTCTATGTGTTGTATAGTAAGAGGACACTTTGGTTTATTGCTATATAGTACTGGTACAGGAATTAAAACTTAGTATTTAAGACATCAACAGGGATTCTTTGTCGCCAACTCTGAAGAGTGCAGCAATGTCCTATCATTATAAGGTTTAGTCAGCTACTAAAATATTAAAACAGTCTTAGGCTTCCAAACCATGGTGATTTGGTTAAGAAAACTGGATCAAGCAATCACTTTCTCTAAACACCCACCCAAAATAACTTCTACAGGACTGGATCTATATTGCATTTGTTTAGCATGAATCACTGCCAATTGCCAACCTGTGCTGCTGGGTTCTTCTATCCTATTGTTGCTGCATTGTCTTTCTTCTTACTTAATGAGCCCAGCTCGCCTCTCATTTAAATGAATGTAAATCTGGAGTAACTCCATTGCAGTTAGTGGAATTGTGCCGATCTTAAACCAGTGTAAGGAGAATGAGGCCCATTGAGTAGATACTTAAGACAATGCAGCAGAACCCGAGCTTTTTTTACACATTCTCAGTTGGAATTCTCTTCATGCAAACATTTATCTAAAACATTTATCTAAATTCTAAGTTTAATATTTTTGCTTCCTATTTCAATAAATCGTCTAAAAGATGTATTTCTGCTACTTAGCCTGAAAATTTCTAATTAAAAATTTAAAGAAGTTCACTTTATCCAAGTTTCAGTCATCTCTCTTGTACGACTTTGTGCTTCTAACCAGTTAGACGTGTGTCCTTTTTCTTATTCCCAATTCCGCCATTTACAGTTTTCCAGAGGCCTAAAGATTTATAGTTCTATAATTTGCAACTATTTCAAAAGTTGTACTAAACATGCCAAAATGTTTAAACAGAGTGAATCATGTAATAAAATACAGATACAGTGGTTGGGGGATTTGGTTTTTAAAACAAAAACAAAAACCGTATGGCTTGAATGTGTTAGGTCCAGGCTCTCTGTTTATGTTTATACCACAATGAAGTTATTCACCACCTTTGAGTACTGTAGTTATTCTAAATTCTATTTCAGAAGTTAAAATTTAAGAAAAAGTTAGAGCATAGTCGATCGTACTAAAGGCTAGGTTCTCTCCCCAAAGTTTACAAAAGCGTCTAGTAAGAGTAATATTCTGTTCATCGTGTAAACAGCATGATCTGAGATGTAAAATAATGTGTTCGTGCAAACTTCTCTGAGGGTGGGATAACACTCTTCTGTATGATTCACGTATAGTTGACCATTGACAATTCTGGAACAAGGAAATACAGAGATTTTAAGGGAATAAATGTACATTACCATCACAGACGATAGAAGTCACTGTGAGCCTCACACTCAGACCCTTGAAGCGATGCTAAGTCAAGCTGCATTAAATGGAAGAGATCCCTCAGAAGCTGACTTAGTGTCAGCATCCAGATGTTTTCTATCCTCTCCCCCCACATTAAAGATGCATCTTCACAGCTGTAGGCCAGACCTAACCCAACTCTAAACCTGTGGATACCATTTTCAGAGATTAGGATTTTAATTGGCGTACACTTCGTATATGGAACCACAAGGGGACAATAAGAGAAAAAGACAAGGTGGCATTAAAGGGAAACGGCTCGTGGGGGCGTGGAAAATTACCACCATACAAGCTCACAATGATGTAAAAAACTCTAGTTTTACTTTTGTAGCAAGGCGACAGTGAAGCTGTGATCTTGGCCAGGGCACCAGATATTCTAGTGAGATTTGGAGCACAGAAACCAGCTAGCCTGAACAGAGTCCATTCTTTTGGAGTTAGGATTAGGGAAAAGTCTTGCACTTGATGGTGGCAGATTTCTTTTAAGCACTTTAAATGGCAAAAAAAGAGTGCAAAGTCTGCTGAGACAAGAGAATTAGATTGTTAGAGAACTTTCAGATACCACATAACAGATGTGTTCTGGACATCGCAAAGTGAGGCGAGATTCCACACTTCACACCAGGGAGAATCAGAAGTAATTAACTCCATTAACTTCAAGGGGAGTTACTCCAAATTTACATCAGGGTAACCGAGATCAAAATCTGCCCCTCTGTTGAAGTGTGAAAGGGTTTGATCACAGAAATCAGAAAAAATGGCTTTTGAAAGATCTAACCCAAAGCTAGTGACCAATGCTATTATATTTCCTCATGCATTAACCTACTACTGCACTGTGAAAGGGCAAGCACCCCAAAAAGGGAGGTTTATTAAAAGAACTCCTGCAATATCACACAAAATTTGCAGCAAGGGCGGTTTAGGTTGGACATTAGGAAAAACTTCCTGTCAGGGTGGTTAAGCACTGGAATAAATTTTCTAGGGAGATGGTATAATCTCCATCACTGGGGATTTTTAAGAGCAGGTTGGACAAACACCTGTCAGGGATGGTCTAGATAATACTTAGTCCTGCCTTGAGTGCAGGGGACTGGACTAGATGACCTCTCAAGGTCCCTTCCAGTTCTATGAAAATATACAGACATATTGTGTATTAAATAGTACAGCCAGCTATTAAACTGCTCTTTAACATTGAAACATTAGTCCAACTCCCAAAATTGTCCTGCAATGTGACATCACGGGGAATCTCTGATCAGGGAAGGCAAGGAAGTAGAAGAGCAGGAGTACTGCAAGTCAGGACTTAAATACAATAGCAGACGTGTTCACAAAATGAGCCTACCACATGCTTTTATCAGTCCTGTCAGTTACATTAATTAATGCTAAACTTTGCTATGCATTTATTAAATCCAGCATGAAGACCATCCTAATTAATTAAACCAACTCTGTATAATCTTACCTTGAAATGAAAAGGGATGAAGTTATTACACTAACATCCTGTCATTTTAAAAAAAAGAGTTACAGGGGAACTAGATGACTCAGTAATGAGATAGGGAGCTCTACATCATTAGGTTGCCAGAAGTTACCACCTTCTGATGGCCAACAGGGGAAGAATGGGAGCTTCCAGTCAAGTTTCCAACATGTAGGTGGCCACACCGCAAAAAACACACCCACACAAAAACAAAACCACATCTATCAGCGCTCACCATTGTACCCATTGTGAACAGTCTTCAAAAGACCAAGAATGGCAAATGAACTCCTTTTTCACCTATGGATGTGGACCATTCAGAGAAGGACTGAAGCACATTGTTGGGGTGAACCAAGGGGGAGGAAACTAATGGCCATAATGTACATTTTGTGGATAAAGGCTTCTGTCTCCAGGACTTTCATCCCAGCACCTTTCACAAGCATTAAAATAGGGAAGTTACTATTAAAAAAAAAAAAAGAGAGGCAATTCTTGCCAGTATCATAGAATATGGTTTCCGGTGCTACCTCAGCCAGACCATGGCAAGAACTACTTGTACATAAGCAGGCAATTTTTGTAACAATGCTTGTAACAGTAAAGAAGAAAGTCCGTTTCAAACTCAATATAAAATAGGCCAGGAAAAGTTGCCCTAAATCAATTGTTCCATTTTATTTTGGGATTGTTTTCCCCCTGATTATAAATAAAGTGGGGAGAATGAGTCACCAGTTATATCAAAACACAGAGGGGCTCCTGCATGAAACGTAGCTGGAAGGACACTGTAGTTGTACCACAATTATTGCTGTGTAGGGTGGTCAAGTTCCATATTGATGGATGTGGGACAAAAACCTCCTATACAGAGAGGACAGTAAAATACTGGCTGTTTGTATGGTTTAGATGTAAAAACCTTCACAGTTCCCCTTCTTAAAATATGACCATTCCTAAACATAGGACATTCTTCATATCCATTTCCAGATGCAACAGACTTTGCATTTAGACCCCACCCACCTATTTTGTCTGCTCATGGTCTCAGACATTCTATGGTTAACTGAGCATTTTACATACACAATTTAAAGTACAGAACAGATGTAGCAGTAGGATATAGCCAAAAAAAGTTCTTTTCCCTCAAATGCCCTTGGATGTTTACTTTATAATTCTATGTATTCTAGGGCCTACATTTTCAAGTGACTAGTGATTTTGTATGACTAACTTCAGACATCTTAGAGGTCTGATTTTCAGACAGTGCCTAGCATTCACCCTTGGAGTATCAAGTCCCTTTAAGGTGTCAAGTTGGGCACCTAAAATAACTAATAGTTTTTGAAAATTTAGGCCCTTAATGCACAAAGAAAATGGTTTCACCTTCAACAGGAACAGCCCTTGGCCTGAACAATGGCATAGCTCAGACATGGGTAACTTTATTGGGTCACTACTTCGATTGTAAGCTCTTTAGGGGGAGGGACTGTCTTTTTGTGCTCTGTGTTGGTACTCCTCACACGTGGGGTCCTGGTCCATGACTAGAGCTTCAAGGCACTGCCAAAATATAAATAAGGGGAAAAAATAATTCAGAGTAAATAACTAAGGAAGCGATGAGGACAATGAAATGGGAGGAACAGGAAATAAAACGGGGCTTGTACAGTCATGCCAGGGGAAGGGAGTTAAGTGAGGGAAGGAGGAATAGATCACTAACTGTGCACCCTGATACCCTGAGTTTTCCATTAATTATGTACTATTCACTCTTTGTCCAACTGGGTTTAGCATAATCTGTTTCTTCACAGAGATTTCAGCAGCATCTGAGCCATAGAGCTCTAATTAATTAGAGTTGGCACACAGACAACAATGCACAGATCATCTTCCTAGGCCAACTATACTTTAAAATAAACAGCAGTAGTATCTGATGCATTTAAATTTCAAACACAGCTAGACAATCATGTGTTTATGGCACACAGCATGAAGAGGCAAGGGCAATACACGCCATGGGTACTTCACTCTGCCAGCCCTTTCCAGCATAGGAAGCCATTGTCATAGTTGGACAGATATTCTATTTTAATTAGGGCTGTTGATTAATTAACTCATAAGATTAACTCAAAAAATTAATCATAATTAAAAAAATTAAATCAGTTTTAATCACACTGTTAAATAGAATACCAATTGAAATATATTACATATTTTTTTCTACATTTTCAAAGATTGAAATACAGACTAAAGTGTACACTGCTCACTTTATATTACTACAAATATTTGCACTGTAAAAGTGATATAAAAGAAAGTATTTTTCAATTCACCTCATACAAGCGCAATCTCTATCATGAAAGTGCAACTTACAAATGTAGATTTTTTGGGACATAACTGCACTCAGAAACAAAAACGCAAAACTTCAGAGCCTACCAGTCCCCTCAGTCCTACTTCTTGTTCAGCCAATCGCTAAGACAAACAAGTTTGTTTACACTTACAGGAGATAATGCTGCCCGCTTCTTATTTACAATGTCACCTGAAAGCGAGAACAGGCATTTGCACGGGACTTTTGTAGCCGGTGTTGCAAGGCATTTATGTGCCAGATATGCTAAACATTTGCATACCCCTTCATGTGTCGACCACCATTCTAGAGGACATGCTTCCATGCTCATTAAAAAAAGAATCCATTAATTACATTTGTGACTGAACTCCTTGGGGGAGAATTGTATGTCTCCAGCTCTATTTTACCCACATTCTGCCATATATTTCATGTTCTAGCAGTCTTGGATGATGACCCAGCACATGTTCATTTTAAGAACACTTTCGCTGCAGATTTGACAAAACTCAAAGAAGGTACCAAATGTGAGATTTCTAAAGATAGCTACAGCACTCCACCCAAGATTTAAGCATCTGAAGTGCCTTCCAAAATCCGAGAGGGACGAAGTGTGGAGCATGCTTTCAGAAGTCTTAAAAGAGCAACACTCTGATGCAGAAACTACAGAACCCAAACCACCAAAAGAGAAAATCAACCTTCTGCTGGTGGCATCTGACTCAGATGATGAACATGAACATGTGCTGATCCACACTGCTTTGAACTGTTATAGAGCAGAACCCATCATCGGCATAGATGCATGTCCTCTGGAATGGTGGTTGAAGCATGAAGAGACATATGAATCTTTAACGCATCTGGCATGTAAATATCTTGCGACGCAGGCTACAACAGTGCCATAAGAACACCTTCTCACTTTCAGGTGACATTGTGAACAAGAAGCAGACAGCATTATCTCCTGCAAATGTAAACAAACTTGTTTGTCTGAGCCATTGGCTGAACAAGAAATAGGACTGAGTAGACTTGTAGGCTCTAAAGTTTTGCATTATTTTTGAATGCAGTTTATTTTTTTTTAACATAATTCTACATTTGTAAGTTCAACTTTCATGATAAAGAGATTGCACTACAGTACTTGTATTAGGTGAATTGAAAAATACAATTTGTTTTTTACAGTGCAAATATCTGTAATAAAAAATAAAGTGAGCGCTATACACTTTGTATTGTGTTATAATTGAAATCAATATATTTGAAAATGTAGAAAACATCCAAAATATTTAAGTAAATGGTATTCTATTATTGTTTAATCACCCGATGAATTTTTTTAATCACTTGACAGCCCTAATTTTAATTTCTTGCCCCTACTGTGTAGCACTGTTGGTACCATGATAATGCTCAAAAGGGGCTGCATTTAAGCAGAGTCTGAATATATGGTTTAATATGGTGCACGGTTTAATACCGGAAAGCCTTCTCAGGCCCACAAAAGGCACTATGCAAATAGTGCATGAGTACAACTACTGGCATATATTAGGTAACATTCTGTACATATTATCAAGTTAAGCTTCAATCCACCCAAGTATTTCAAATGTTCCATTTTATACACCTACCAAATGAGCCTTTTAAACATGAAATTCACAACTGATTTAAGATGAAAGTTTGTCGCTATCTAAAACACAGTGGGGATTATATTAAAAACCATTTGGTAAATTGTATCCAGCTTTTAACTTTGCGTTTACCAAAGAAGTGGACACTTTTGGTGAAAACATTTTTATAGCTATCCCCGGCACCTAGGGCTTTTAAATCTTCAAATAAAAATCTGACATGCAAATGACTCATGCTCTGGGTACAGTAGTCAACATACCGGTACAGATACCATAATTTTTCTTTGTAGAAACCAAATGTTCTGTTTTGCTATGCAGACAAGCCAACTATAGCTGTTTGGACTGGCATTTACAGGTCTCATTTTTCCATGGTATCATCTTAGCTTTCTAACTGGCTACTATTTACAACGTCAATTCTGTATTGTGTATGTGTCGTATTAGCAGAAATGAAAACCAAACATTTCCTCCAGGTGGCCTAGAAAAAAAAAACACTGATCTAGCTTTCCAGTAGTTTAAGAGCCTTCCTTATTTCTCCAGGGAATAAGACTGAAAAAGAATCAGGATTAAAAGTCCCACACTGCAGCCTGTTACAATTTACTATTACAAGAATATGGCTAGATCCATTTCAGTTTGCATGGAAACTGCATGTTTTTAAACATAAAATTTATGTAGTTCAGACTGTGTCTATATAGCTCATTGTATTGTGTAACGTAACTCAGGTTCCGAGTATTAGATCAAGTGTCTTAAAACACAAAAAGGGGATACTTTGGGGTTAAACACACTTGAAAAGTTTTTTGGTGTCAATGCCTTACACAACACTGGAAATAAAGTTAAAATATCAAGGTTACTTATTAATACCAGTTCTTGATTTTTATATTCCTCTCCACTTGGACAATGAAAATCAGATTAGTCACTTTACTTTTGTGGATCATGTGCTAGTAATGCTATGAAGTTTGGATTGCAATCAATGCAGGGGAATGTTTACAACTAAACAAAATATAGTTGTATCACAAAGTAGGGGAATCCTTTAACTGATCTTAGTTTTCGTAGTATTTTTAAAATAAAAATCTAAATTTTAGGCCCAAACTAACTTGTGACCCTTGAAGTATGTTTAATTGTTCATAACCTTGAAATGATTTAAGTAGGACCAATGCAGGCGACTGGACTAGATTGACCTCTCAAGATCCCTCCCAGTCCTACGATTCTAGGATTCTACATTTCAACTCAAATAACCTTTGGTTCTCTTACTCCCAAAGATCACACAATACATAACACTTATCTAACATTTTTCTGGTGCCTCACAGAAGTGTTTACTGAACTACACAAAGGAATTGTGTCACCCTGCACTGAACTACAGCCAGGAACAGTTCAGTAGTGCACAGTAGCACCACACAACAGTTTGTGACAGTAAGTGAAGGTTTAGGTTAGATATTAGGAAAAACTTTCTAACTACAAGGGTAGTGTAAGTTCTGGAATAGGATTTAAGGGAGGTTGCGGAATCCCCATCACTGGTGGGTTTAAAGAACAGGTTGAATAAACACCTGTCAGGGATGTTCTAGGTTTACTTGGTCCTTCCTCAGCATAGGGGAGCTGTACCAAGAGGACTTCTGGATGTCCCTTCCAGCCCTACATTTCTATGATAATCATCATATTTAGTTTGAAACTGTAGGTGGAAAACTTAGGTAGGCAGAATGCAATTTCTGACATTTGAATTTAGCACGGACATCAGAGGTGATGCCATTTATCTTTGTGATAAAGGCCATAACACCACAAAGTTTTAAATCACATCTGAAATACAGCACAGTGCCTGATGTTATCCTGGAGAGCTGATCCCACATGGGGTCAGAAGAAAGAGCTCCTACCCATTGAATCACCAGAACCAGCAGCATGTGGGATTTCCTCTGAGATCTCATCTAAGCACTAGCCAGGCTCAACTTCACTTAAGGAAGCCACAACAACAGGTGAAATGGCAACTAAACAGGTTTTCAAAGGACATTTTCATGTGGGGAAAACAAGAGCACTCAAGATCAAACTAAACCAACATACTCCCTATACTAGCCTGACTGAGGTCATTTTTATTCTATTGCATTGGATGAATAAATTCAGCATGAAAATGCAAAGCTTTTCATTTCGCAAATCCACCTCGATCTGGTTTGCCCAGTCATCCTTAGGATGACCTGTTCAGTTTAATCCAGGAAATAGGTGTCAGATTAAGATGCTCCTTGTGATGCCAGTAGCTTTTAATCTTTAATATTTTGTTGCTTAGTGCTCATAAGAAGAATGAAATCTAGTATTTATCCCCTGAATGGGCAGCAGCAAGGCTGGATTCCCAACACAGCTCAACCTTGCCCTGGAGGAACAGCCTCTGGCTTAGTTTAGTCTTCACGGCCCATTCAGTCCATGTCCTGTCTGCTCAGACTGCTAAGAAGGGGGCCAATTATGATGGTAGTGGTTTGCGTTGAAATGCCTTGGCCACCCATTGCATTTCACAGAGTCTCCACACCACCCACAACAGTAACAGCTTCTGTTCATTGGTGAAACAGGGCAAGGTTCAAATTGGCAACCTAGAAGTGAAAGGCTCTAATTATTAGTCCTCTCTAAAACGGTCAGTAACCCACCTCCAGGGACCATGTCTCACCATTCTCTTCCTCGCCCTGTGGGTCTTGCCTTTAACTTCGCTACCCTTTCTCACTTTTGACAGGGTGGTCTTTCTGCTGCCTTCGTCAACGAAGCCTATGTTTACACTACAGGCTTCTGGCACCATAGCACGGTTGATCGGGCGTGGGCAAAGGTGTGATTCCTAACTGACATAGCTGTGCCAGCTGAAGTCTCTAGTGTAGACACAGCTATACTGTACTGGTAAAACTACACTTTTCTTGGTATAGTTTATTTCGCTCCTCAGGACTGAAATGGGGAAGATAGGGCCTTACAAATGTGGTCACTTTGAGATCTACTGATGAAAAGAGCTACATAAAAGCTAGGAGTTACTGACATACTGGTACAAAGTGCAGCTTTGCCAGCATAGCTGCCCCCAAACTAGGAGCACTTTGCAGATATAGCATACTGGAATTCCGGTAATGGTACAGTGCTCCTACTGTAGATAGGTCCTAAGTACCAAGCCCCACCTAGTACTACACACCCATGCTGGGACAGCCTTTGGCCCTCTTTCCTATTAACAGGAAGCAGCTGTGCACAATTTTGATTGCTCCTACTTGAGAAAGCTTCTCAATTGCTTTTGCATTTGGCATTTTAACCTATGTTGATTCTTTTAAAAATTAGTGCCTTGGAGAGAGAGTGTGGATTTGAGAGAATGATCACAATCAAGAAAAATGCAACCCTCAGATCTCCTAATCATGGCTGTGGAGGTGCACCTAGGAGTAAGGGGATGAAACTGAGCAAGGTAAAATTTAGGCCGAGTAGCAGAGAAACACTTCCTAATAGCGAGCTCTATTAGACCGTGAAATAGTCTCCTGAGGGAAGCAGTAGAAGCTGGAGTCATTTATAAACACAGACAGGGACAAAAATCGCCTCTTCCAGGGAACAGCCCAGCACTGGGTTAGATGAGCTGGATATGCTAACAAAAAGGCATTTCCCACTGGACAGCATTATTTGTTTCCTTACTATGCACAGACTGGCCCGCGAACTTAGTGCATGGGTCATTTACAAAGAGGACAATTGCTTCATGACTCGATTTTCCCTTTTCACTGCAAGGTTGAAAGGAGCAGAAAAACAGCGTGTGGGGCTCGGCTGCATTGCTTGCCGGCCTACAGCACTGCTGGTGCTCCTAGAGCAAGCTGGTTTCTACCCACACCTGGCCAGTGGCAACAGTGCTAATGTGTCTGAGTGGGTTTTTACTCCTGGGAATGACAGCAAGAGCAGCATCACAGCACATCACCTTAATGGTGGGCGGGCAAAACAAGGGTGTTTTGGAAAGCCAAACTGTATTGGGAAAAATTCCCTCCCAATCCCATGGCTGCTTCTTTTCTCGGCATGCCTAGCAGCATTTTGCTGGGCCCCAAGGCTTCCGTCACGGCTCGCTTGTTAGCGCTCAGTGCCCTACAGCCCATCTGTGGGAAAAGAGATTTACAGTAATGGGGAGGGGGGTCCCCAGTCAGATAGTCGTGGAGCACTTAGCAAGGGAACTGCAGGATGCTGACAAGCTAATAGTGAGCAGCACGCAGAGGCACACTAACTTGGCAGCAGTGGGAAGGGAGTTGAGAATGAACACAGAGGATCAAGCAACAGAGAAGAGAGGGAGCCCATCATAAGGTTTCAGATAAGTAGCCGACTTTGCTCCTCAGAACATAATCTTGGGGGCAATGTGAGGGAAGGCCTGGAGGGATCAGGAAGGACACGTCTGGGTAGATTACTGGCAATGTTAAAGCCTGAGTACAGGGAAGGAGGCATTGCAGAATTTTAGGGTAGACTAATTATCCCAGATGCTGACCCCCTCCCTCTCTGAGACAGCAGTGGCATTTTCTTTTTCCAACTCTGTTTAGTGTCACCAGAGCGCGTGGTTCTGTGCACAGCCACAATCCCTCAAACTGGTTTCAGCTGTCCAAGATGGCTCTCCACCGTGGAAAGGTCTCTGGAAGTAAATTCTATGAGTTAGGACAGTCACCCCACTGATGGGAATAAATGCACGGGAGTAATGTGGCATGGATTAGAAAATGCCATACGGGAAGCAAGGGCTAATTTCCTCGCCCTTCCCTATCCAATTTTTCAAACAGCGCCCTGTCATGAATGTGGCAGCTTTAAGAGTCTGCACAGGCCTGCATCATTCCAGGAGCAGACTTATGCTGGCTTCAGCTGACACTTTCCTCCACAGGAGCATCCATGGAAACTGCTCAACACCTACTCATCACTACTCAGATGAACTGAGATATCCCTTTCCCTATTCCATATTCCTTCCTCCCCCTGCCCCCAAAAGCTCTGGATGCAAAGGATGATTTGGGCTCATATCAAGGGAATTGCAAGAAGAGATTTTCAGAACAATATAAGGGTTGTCTTAGGACCTAGTGCTAGAACAACCATATCTGAATATACTTATTGTTGGCTGGGTTCTAGCACCTTCCTGACCAGCATGGAGAGGGATTCAGTTTTGAGACGCTTGTTATACACCACTACCTTACATTGTCTACAGTACTTTTATAACATGCTTCTCAGAGCAAGCCCGTTTCACATCAGTTCTCAATGCGAGCACGGGTTCACAGCGGGAGTAGACATGCTTGTAATGTGGCTGGAGACTTCCAAATCTTCTACTGGGCAGCAACAATGCATGATAGTCTAACCTCTTTCTCCGCCGCGGGACCCAGGGGTAACAGCTGAGAAACTGCATCTTGAAAATATGGATCCCTCCTTACCACAGCTACGTTTTTGGGCCAAAAAAAAAAAAAAAAAAAAAAAAAAAAAAGGCAAACTTATTTCTAAACTGCCTTGCGTCAGCCCACATCTAACCGTAAACAGCCCTAAGTGGCTTTGTTCCACATGTTACAAGGGCAAGACGGCTTCAGCGACGAGATACACCCGGTTCAGAAAGAAGAGGGTTTAGCAATAGGTTCATCTTCAACCGCCTTGTGTTGGACCAGTCTAAAGCATCCGCTCTGCAGTGCGGCTGCATTCCCTCCCCGCCCCCCAGGAAAGGTTAGCGTCCAAAGCATTCGCAAGCACATACTTTGAGTACCGCTCTTCCATATGGTATTCAACATACCTTATTCCTAAATCAGAGGGGTAACGGCATTTTCCCCCACTTGTTCATCATTTGCCGTGGCCTTGGCTGTTTAGAGGATCATTTGCAGGCATTTGCATAATGCTATTTATAGCGCACCCAGCCATTTGCTGCCTGCCCTTTATCTCAGAAATTCACTGTAGAAAATCATTTCTGAAAAAGTGCTGCTTTTTAAAGACATTTCTCAGAGCTGATTAAGCACTTTTATCTGGGACATGAAGCTCGTCCAGACACTTCTTACACACATGCTGGTAGCATACATTAACAGAGAGATCACCCAAGCAGAATGCTTCAAAGCCAGGAGTAATGTCATTCACAGAATGTTTTCTTTGGGGCTTTCTTTTGGCGGGGGTCGGGGGGAGAAAGCGGGAATACTGCTGAGCCAACTTGTTTTCTGTTGGGAGCGCACTGCATGTGCATTTGCAGCTGGCGATGCATTACGTATCCTCCCACTCCCATAACGGCCCTTCCTACTCACACTGCCAGATATAGTATGCCGCATGACGATCCAGTGCTATAAAAGTCTATGATGCTCTGCACTCCTAGGCCTCTCTCCCTGAGTAAAGGAAACTGTGCCAGAATATTCATGTTGGAAGCAGAGCAAGCACTCCACTTCCCCTACACTTGTGGTATAAATCGCCCTTCCGTTCTTAAAAAACATACTCAATCTGCTCCCCACACATGACTAGCCACACACTTGGGGGCCTCACACCAGAAAGCAGGACAGACATGATGTGGCTGACTCAGGGCTTTTTCCTGCTCCTACCTCTCTTCTGGATTCCTCCCTTCCCAAGATGTAGGTTATGGGTAAAAATTTCAAAAGCACCCCGTGACTTAGAAGCCTAAATTTCATTCAAGTCAATATAACTTAGGCTCTTAACTATCTAAGCCATTTCTGAAAATGAGACAGGCATCATAGGCCCTTCTGAAAATTTTACCCTATTTTGAATCTAACATCTAATCATATCTGCCTGCACAGAGCCTCACAAAACAAGCCACACAAGTTTATTCTCAACATGTTTTAGGGGAACATATAATTTATACCTAGACCTCCCTCAGATGCAAGTTTATTGCCAGAGGAATTTTGTTCAGTTCACTCTGAATTTCAGTATCCTGCATCTTTAAGAGTATTGATATTTTACTCCACATGCATTTGTGATTTGAACCACTGATCAAAAAGAACAAACATCAAGCTTCACTTGCTCTTCTGTACCTACATATGCCAACAGGGTTGGTTTTCTTGAGCTCAACATTTCATGTCTCTGGTGGCAAGAATAGCAGGATTAAATCAAGAACTATAAAGGCTCAGATTATCAGAGATGTAAATCAAATTCACTACACAGGGACTCTCCCAAAAGAACCTTCTATGATTTAAATTGTTAGGTACTAGCGTCAAGTTACTAGATGCTTTAGGAAAACGAAAAGCTGTGATCCCACAAGGCACAGTTAGAGAATATATTGGTATCTGCTTAGTTTGGGAAGTCTGGTGAGGAATCCTGTTGGTAGCAGGGAGACTAGCTCTGCCCCAAGGGAAATTAATCTGCTCTACAGCTAAGCCCCTTCATGTTACCAAGTGGCAGACATCATATAAGCATTACATATACAGAAAAATAACCCACACTCACTGCAAATGGATTGCAGATAAGCCTTCAAGACAAGAATGCTCAGATGTGTTTAAGATCCTAGACAGTCTCAAATAGCTGAGAAGGTAGACTAGGAAGTGGCTTTGCTTACAATTATGGAGAAACATCAAACAGAAAGGCAATGTTCTGGGCTACCTTTTTAACAGGTCTGTTACAAACGGACCCAACCTAATTGTAAAGGCTTGGTAGACACATCAAAGGAAAAGTCAGGCCTAGCAATTGTACTGCCTTGACTGTGACTAGTGACACTACTGTGGCAGTTCTGATGATTGCTAACCTACTACTAGAGAAAGGATATCAAAGGAAAGAGCAGTGTAAGCTTCCCTCACGTTGCCCCCAAGTTTCCCCAATGCTGACTTGAAAGAGCCACCTTTAGCAGAAAAAGGGTGCGGCAGAGCATCCCATTTGAGCAGAGCGGTGCACTTAACATATAAGCAGGTGTGTAGGGGACGGTTTGCTCTGGAAATGAAAGTTTATAAAGTGGAAGTTACATGCTATTTAGGAATGCATTTAAGACTCGCATCTGAAGAAGTGGGGGTTTTTTCCCCACTAAAGCTTATGCCCAAATAAATCTGTTAGTCTTTAAGGTGCCACTGGACTCGTCGTTTTTAAGACATGTACACATCCATTAAATGGCATGGTGATTTTAAAATATTGAAGTATTTCACATATTTAGATTTGATTTCTGGAACAGTTAAAATCCCAAGAGCCCAACACAACCCCAAGACAGTCATACAGCTCTGAAGAACTCAATTCCTAGGTGATTTGCAAAAATCTCTACTTCAGGCCACTACTATTTTGCCTAGGTAGGGTTCCAATTCATCCAGCTGCTACGCTGAAAAGTTCTCTTCCTTCTTTTGATGTCCTCTACTGTCCCCTAGGCATTTTCAAGGCTCTTAGAGCCCAACCCAAGCTTTGCCAGAGAACCATTTCTTTTGAAGGAATGAATTTGCTCCCCCAGCTGCAACATTCTGTGATAAGAATTTTCAAATGGATTGGTTTCAGTAGCTATTAGTCAAAATAACACATTTACAAATATGCTGTATGTAAAGCTCAAATATTGTGGTTATGAATGCAGTAATACCACCTAGATATTATAATAAGTTTGTTTTAAAAATCTGTATGCAATAGAGCCCTGGCTGAGATGGGCTTCTGCTACCAGCACAGAAACCAAAACACCCACAGAACTGGCCCTTTGAAGAATTAACTTCAATGGGACAATGCTCAGATTAGTTCAACAAGCATGATGGAAAAGCAGAAGGGAACTAAAATAAGCAGCGGCCAGGAAAAGAGCAATCTGATGAAGTGGCAATGACTGAAGTTCTCAGCTCACAGTGGCGATGAATTTAAACATGCCCTAGAGGTCTTTTCTGCACAAAAACTGTATCACTAACTATACCGCTATAGCTAATGTGGTACAAGCGCCCTAGTGTAGACTCAAAATTATAATCAGTTTAGAGATGCCTTATACAAGTATAGCTATTCCCATTTCAGAAGGGGAAGCAGCTAGACTAGTGTAAGGCATCTTTACACCAGTTCAACTACATCTATACTAGAGGCTGTACTGATTTAATTATTTTGGGTAGGAGTGGAATAGTTAAAATCGGTACAAGAAGTGTGTGTAGACCAGGCCTAAAGTTCTACAGAACAGTGGATATCAGGACAAGGAAGAGGATCTCTCATAGGTCTTGCACGCAAACTAAACACGGAAACAAAGTGGTGTGACATAGCAATGTTATTGGCTAGAAGATTGTCTCTATTAGTCTATTGCCCCATTTAGAAGTCATTGTCAGCCAGTTTTAATCAGAAGCTTTCATTCAAGCAATTTTTTAAGTAAAGATAATGGTAGGGAAAAGCGATAATCTTAACCTTCTGGAGATACATAAATATTGAGGCAAAGCATCTATGGGAGATAAATGTCAAAATGTTGCCAAAATATCACAGAACCAATGCCCATTGTAATTCCTTTCCATTATACTAGGACTGATGGCAGGGTCAGCCTCTCATTCCTTAACTCTTTTTGGAAAGCCTATGAGTGGAGAAACTAGGAGGCTCATGCCCTGCCTGGATTAGAAAAGGTTTGCCTATATAGCTATGCCAGCCAGCCTTCCTAGTGGAGACACCTCTTACGCCAGCAAACAGTTCTTTTGCTGGAACAGGTCATACTAAGCTGTATCAGCAAAAAACTGTTTTGCTGGTATAACTGCATCTACACTGAGGCTTTTGCTGACAAAGCTATATCTGTTAGGGGTGTGATTTTTTTCCCCCCACATTCCTAACCGACATAGCTACACCTGCAAAACAATTAAGTGTAGACCAGGCCTCAGTGGAAGCTGATGCAAAAAGCATAAAGGTGGAAAGGAGAGGTGGAAACAGGGAAGAGGCAGTGGGAACTCGTATCTGAGAAGCGAGAACCAAGCTGACCAGGAGGAGCTGCAGTCACTGTACAAGTTACCTGGGGGAGAGGCTAACAAGCTGTCCAGTTTTATAAGAGTCAAGCATTGCACTGCTCCAGGGACCCTTTGGTTATATGGGGCTCAGCATTAACGGGTTGTTAGTTATTTTGCCTGATGGATATTGGTGCAGTAATGTAAAAGATGTTCATTACTGATCTGCTTCACTGATTGGCTTGGAAAAGAGCTATTTGCTTCAGCCAGAGCAATGCATCTAACACACTTTTCTAGAGTACATTAATGTAATAAATATTGTACTCTAGAATCCTTCAGAATGAAATTTAAGAGTGTTTTACAAACTACAGAGCACCACTGAAATGCAGCCAGACTTGGGAGGGAGGGAGGGAGTTTACCAACAGCATTAGCAAGAGAAGAGGTAGTCATTTTGGCAAAGTTAATCAGGCCAAACTCCTCAACTTGCCTTAAGATCTTAACGGTCTGTCCAGAGTAGATATGACCTCAGGTTAAGGTCTCACCTTTACTTTGGGTATGCTATTTTTATGGACTACCTTCTGGTCTGTGGGGGGGTTGGGGGAAAGGTGTACATTCATCCAAAGCTGCCTGGCTGACATGCATTTCATTTGATATCACTGAAATTCAACAAATCAAGGAACTTAGACTTGCTTTGCACAATTTTTAAAGATTTCTTAAAGATCAGTTTTACATATGAAAGAGTCTCAAGCTCTGGATCTTTTCGGGTATACGCCTGAGCAGCTGAGACTCACTATGGCAAGAGAGGAAATGTAGTTGAGTAAAAATTTAGAAAGAAAAGACGAGATCTACTCTTTGATCCTTGAATGGAGCCTGCAGTTAATATTGCCTCCTTGAAATGGAAATACCAATTTAATAGTCTTTCCATTTTAACATGAATGCAACAAAGGTGAGGTGCAGTCCTTATAGAAAAGCGTCTAATTTTAAAAGGATCTAGTAGTGAACATTGCCTTTGAGAACTTTTTTTTAAGGTTTTGAATCAATGAATCTTTAGTCCCTTCTCCAGAAAGCTCTCGTTCCTGCAAGACTGGAAACTTTGATATGCAGAAAGTTGGACCTTTTAGAGGCTGTTCAAATTCCAATTTTTAATATTACTTTTCCCTCTCAACTCAGTTTCTCAGACATCCGAGTCTTCTAGCGAAGAACAAAACAGCAGAGTGTGACATCTTGGCCTCACTTAATTAAAATCAGTTTTGTCGTTGACTTCCATGGAGCCAGAATTTCAACTCAAGGGTTTAAAGCCTTTCAGTGTCAGGTATCAAAAAAAAAAAAAAAAAAATTGTGTAGCACAGCACAAGCTCCACGGAGCACAGTCTCCCAGCCAAGGGCCAGGACAAAAGGAATGTAATAAAGTAGGCCGGCACCTTCCAGCCAGGTGGACCCCAGAGTGCTTTACAAATCAGCTGCAGGAAACCACTTCGCCCACCACTGAATGGCAGCCACTTTAGGTGGAAGATGACAGCTGCTTATTAGCATTACACAACAGTTTAAGAGTATCTATAGCCAATTGAAACTATAGAGGGAGTTGTGAGGGGTAGAATATCATTACCCAAGGTAGAATTTGGCCAGGATAGTCTTATGGAAAGTGCAGAAAGGGAGTCCTTTGAACCATTAGGCATTCAAACACTTTCTAGGGGTTCCGACAAGGAAGTGAATAGCCTGAGGCACAAAAGGAGGTTTTCTGAATAAAAGGGAGGCCAGCAAGTGAGCCTCACTGCTCCTGGCTACTTCCCTCAGTCTGTCCGCCTCTCGGTCTCTCTCAGGCCATGAAACATCTCTGATAAGGTTGGTTTCTCTCCATTACATCTCAGCAGGGAGAACAGAGCTAAAAGCTAAAGCTCAACTGGGGACATTAAAAAGGTCAGGAGTGAAGAGGAGGAAAGAAACTGGAGCACAATTTACTCAAGTAAACAAGTCCCAAGAGTTGGGTTTCATTCAGGAAATGGCACCTCAGGCAGAACAGCACCTTTTAGGGACAGTGTTTCAGCACTGACTCAGAAGATACTGGTGCTGATTTACACTTAGGAGACATAAGCCGTACACATATCTGGCATAAACTGTCATAGAATCATAGACTATCAGGGCTGGAAGGGACCTCAGGAGGTCATCTAGTCCAACCCGTTGCTCAAAGCAGGACCAATCCCCAGTTTTTGCCCCAGATCCCTAAATGGCCCCCTCAAGGATTGAACTCACAACGCTGGGTTTAGCAGGCCAATGCTCAAACCACTGAGCTATCCCTTCGTGAATCACCATCTTGACTCACTTCAGCACCTTGCATTTTCCTTGGAAGTTTCTCATCCCAGCACTAGCCTGGTTCTACCTTGCTTTGCTAGTAAGATCTATCTAATGGACAACCAAAGCTGGTATGACAGTAAGTAATGTTATGTCCATTTAATTCTGCTCTTAACTAAAGGTATCTCCCCCCACTATGTCCATTCACCCTCAGATCATGCTGCTTTCTCCAAGATACCCTGGAAAAGCAGCTGTATATTCATCTTTAAGATCATTAAATGTAAGGAAAAAAATCCAAAGTTTAAAAACACAGTAGAAAATTCGAAAGACTTCACTTGAATAGATATAGCCAAAGCACCCCAGGTTACCTGCAACTTTTTTACTGTAAAATATTTAGCTGCAGCGGTATTTACATGTTAATTTTAAAGGCTTCAGCTATTTTTCTTCCAAGGAAAATGTGCATTTTCTTCAGGGCATTTGAAATCAGATATAAGAATAACTGCAAATAACCAAGAAAATAAAATTCTCAGTGAACTAGACTCTACGGTTTTGTGAAGAATTACTCTGTTCTCAAGCTAAGCTCAGGCTCAATTATTGTAAATTACAGGCAATCTTTATGCTAGCAGTATACAAGTAGTATTAAATAGATTCAGACAGACAGACTATTTTTAAGTAACATTAAGTGTGTTACTGACAAGTGGAAGAAAATGTAAAAGGCTAACATTCTTAACACATACTGTCAGGCTTTTCTCATCCCTCATCACAGCAGGAGTGCAAGATGGTGTAGTAGGCTTAACGTTGAATCACTCGGCTCTCTACTCATTGTGCTATTCCTTATTTCAATAATTGTTATTGTCTGAAGTTCTACGTTAGCCCAATTCTGCATTCATAACACCCAGCAGGAGCCTCTGGGTGCACAAGAAATGCAGGAGATGCCCTTTTAGCAACGCTTTCCTTCCCACAAGGGCATTACAAGATTTTTAAAAGCTTTCAAGTCCAATCGCCATGCACTAGAGATCAGGTCTGAGACTCAGATATTTATAGCTTATGCCTCCCTGGAGTTGTTACTATTTATTGGTTTAATATAGATTGCCTTTATGTGCCATTCAAAGCACGTTATGTATCCAATAGACATCCTGTTAATGGAGATTTTTTGATTTATTACAAAACTCCCTTTACATTTGTGACATAAGCTTGACAAATCAGTTGAGTGGCTACAGTTTATCAAGCCAATCCAACTGCTACATCTGCATATAGAAGATCCACCAGAACTACCCATGCTGTCCTTCAGGGCAGGTATCTCTTTTCTATGCTTGTACAGCACCCAACACAACAGGACTCCAGCGTAGTACCAGAATCAATATTTATTAACAAGGCTCTGAAAGACCAGTGATCTTAACTCAATGCAAGGGCTAGCAAGTCCAACAGAAGTGTTTACATTATGAGTCTAAGCTCTGTTCAACTACATAAAATGAAGGGTTCCCCACCCTGGATATCTTTAATCTGGTAAAGATATTTCATATTAAAGCCCGTAGAATCTCCTGACTGTAGATCATGTACCAGATTCAGTGGCCAATATTATTTTGATTTTGAAGGCTTCTTGTTCAGCAGAGCTCATTCCCGCCCCCCAAATCCCCCAAAGACTGTTCCCTTTTTAATTTTATCTTATTGGCTACATTATTCTGTGTATTTTCTTCGCTAAGATTTAATTTCAATGACAGCAAACCCAAGTATGTGTCAGATAAGGCAAGTCCCTCCCCTCATCAACACTAAATAAAAATCTCTCTAAAGCAACCCATAGATCCCGTTACCTGACTTACATATCTCTATAGCACTTCTCATCCAAACAGATTGCAAAGCATCATACAGGCTTTTAGTAAGTGATTGCAAAGGCGACAGATCAGGTCACCTACCACTGAATGGGAGCCGACCATGCGGTTTAGCGAGGCTGTTAAAGAACAGCACACTGCAACGCTACTCAGTTGTTCCAGGCGAGTGAAAAACTATGTCCTTCCTCATATTTTTCTTTGAGAATTGTTTCTTAGAAGTCATCTCTTCGACCACTCAGAACCTTTTCATTTCTTTATCCTTCCCACCCGCACTGCATTTTTGGTGGCCTTGTAGACCACCAAAAAAGGATCTACCAATCCATTTGAGAATCTCTCCAATATCTAACTGATGCTCAAGAGAATTTGCATAGGCAAAGTTCGCCAAACTGGAATTGGGGCAGAACATGTGGCTAAAACACCACTATCTTTGGAGAAAAACCTATGGGACCTTTACTGAATACAAGGTTTCAGGACTGTGGCACCTTTAAAGGCCATATACGTTCTTCAGTGCATGACAATCAGGTCCATTAAGGTGGGATGTGCAGCATAATAGAAGACCTAATGGTATCTTGCAGAGCTACTTATTGCAGGATTCTGATCGTACACTCAACTAGGTGGTAACTCAGCCTCACTAAATCAAATCTTGTGTTCACACATTAAAAATTCATGCTTGTTAGCAGGGCCAGTGCTCCCTATGATGCAGATTTCTGTGGCACAGCAATACTGAATTCCGCAGAACACTAGAATTTCTGTGGCAATTAAATTCATTAAAACCGTTTTGAATTTAAGGGAAAAAAAAGTGACCATTAGTACACCATTCCTTGTGTCGTTTTAAAATTAAAATCTGTTGAATTTAATAAAAAGGTTTTGGGTTTTGTTTGATTTTACTCTGGCACAGCTTCCAAATTCCCAGTTTTCAATGAGCTGCAGAATTCTGCAATGACAATGCATAACTACACTGCAGAAGTTGTCCAGAGGAAACAAGGTAATTTGAATAGCTACAGCTGGGACTTATGAAACTCAGAACTGCGACAGAGGCAGCTAGGGGGGAAATTTTCAAAGGAACAAAAGGCAATCAGGCACCCTACTCCAGGGTTGCAAACTCTTGCCATTATCATGAGTCTCGCAATATCTGGCACTTTTCTTGAAGCTCCAGGAGCCATGTTATTACATGAGAATCTCAGCTTTCACTTACAAAAAGTGTTCTAGCCATCATGGTTTCAGAGAAAAGCTTGAAGACATGAACCCTAGTGACTCAGAAAGCAAATAAAAAGAACCCTAAGATTTATTATTGAAAATCTCATGTTTTGAGGGGTCGAACTCTGATTTTTCTATGCTTCGGATTGGTAATACTGCAACTCCCACTGACTTTCAGTTGTAGCTGGGTGACTAACTTCTGCTTGTGCCTTTGAAAATCTCCCCCTTCAGGTTTTTGGCACCAGAGTATTCTATGTCTCCTCTTATCCTTCCCCACCCCTTTAGTGAGAGGCCATAAAGATCCAAAAATCAAGGTCGATGAGGGGGAGAAGGATGGACTTCAACTACTAGTTCCCAGCCTCAAGTAGCCACCTCAGTGTACTTCTCCCCCAGTATCTACCAGTGAATCCAACAACAGGGGACAAGCACATTAAACTGGAAGTTTCAAGCTAAAATCATCAGCAGCAAAATTTATGTTGACATTTCAGCTGGTTTCACAGTTAATACCTTACTGAAGTGAATGGAGCAGACGTAACCAACACAAGGGTAAAATCATCAGAAGCTGCTGAAGCCATGCCTATATTAGGGCTCTCACCAGTGCAACTGAAAGGACAGAAGCACTAGTAGGAAGTTTCCTAAAACTTCATAGTGTGGACGCTGCCTTCGATTGCAGAAAAAGAGGTGAATGCTGTAGTCCTGTAAAACATGGAACCCTGGTTACCACAAATAGATAACAGTGGATTTAGAAGTCTCAAAATCCTGGTCTAACACACAGAACTGGCCTCAGTTGTCTGACCCCAATCTGAACAGCTGAAGATGGTGTTGACTGGCACTAGAAGTGGCAACGTCAAGCCTAGTGTGAGCGTGGCTGCCAATTTTGGGTACCAGAAGAAAGTACATGGGAGGGAGGTTAGGAAAGGGAGAAGATAAATGATCCAAGACTCCAAAACCTTTTCCCTTTAGAAAAGGTATTTTCATAAAAGGTATTTCCACGTAGATAAGTATTCAAATATACAGAGGGATTAGAATATCAGCTTCCTGATCAGGAAAAGGACACTGACTGCACACGACTGACAGACGTGAAAGGAACAACTAAATTTAACAAAACGGTAGTACGCAACTTTGGTCAATTGTCACAAATCAATTGCCATGATGGGAATTTCTCTAAACTTTATTCCAGCTCCTTAAAGGACTGCTTCTTGGAAGAACTAGTTTCTAGAGCACGCAAGATGGGAGGCTATACTTGAATAGGAATTGATTCAACAAGCAGCTCTAGAGAGGCTATTAAGTAACAGTGACCACAATACAATTAAGGTCAACATCCTCAGAGGAGGAACTGTCCCAAAAACTAGTACTGTAACACTTAACTCTAGAAAGAGGTACAAAAAAAGAAGAGGATGAAGCTCTGATCCTAGTCAAAACTCGGCATGGAGCTGCTGAAAGCATATCAAACTCCCAGAAGGCATTTATACCTCTAAGCAAAAAAGGAAGCTGGGACAAGGTTGCACAATATGGTTAAAAGGGCCAGATTCAAGAGGTTATTTGAGCTGCACAAGTCTCCCTCAGAAAATGGCATTAACTGTAGTGAAGCCAACAAAAAGGAACAAAAATCTAAGAACTACGGAGGACTCTGAAGAGCAAATAGCTGAAAGACATGAAAACAAAATAAATTCCTTAAAAAAGACAAAAGTTGGAAGCCTGCAAGAGAATAGGTTTGTCTGCTGGGCTACCAGGGAGAAAGAGGACCAATTAAGGAGAACTGGAATATTGTAGAGAAACTATCCATAAAAGTTCTGAAGAATGAAATAGCTGGGCTGGAACAAAAATAGGAACTCCGTTAAAGCAGCTACTAACTAAACAGAAGGGTAGCAAACATGCATATTTTTAGAAAGGTGGCAGGTGTGGGTCCTGGGAAATAGACCAGTAAGCCTTACTTCAGTACCAACCTCATCCAGTATAGCAATTCCTTTGTTTTTATGTCTTCTGAGCTAAAGATGTGATCCTGGTTGTTGTTAACATCATCTGAGTTTTCCAAGCAGATTAAGACTAATCAGAGAATGGCTTGAAAATTGAATGGGGAGGGATGTTGGACTACATTGTTTCAAGATGGACCTCCAGCTCTCATTTTTGTCTAGACCACATTCCCTATGATATGCTGATAAAGAGTTGCTCTGCAACATCTCAAGCTTAGGGCAACTCCTTCTAAGATTGGACAGTCCTTCTTACCACAATAGAGAAAGGCCGCCTGGCATACAGATTACACTCTTCCAATCCCTAAACCAGTGGCTCTGGTGGGGGGGGGGGGGGGAGATGCGGCGCGGCAGGAGAAACCAAAGAACTATGCCATAAAAGGATCAGAGCAAGTACCCAAGGAACTAGATTTATCAAAGGACATTTCCCCCAGAAGTTGAACTGTTGAAACTTCCAGATAGGAAATCCGGACATTCTGCAAGAAAAAAAAGCCTGCTCGGAGCAATTGCTGGCTCCAGGACTTTAAAGCCAAAGCAATCTGCTCATCTCCTTTCTCAGAGCAGGAGAATGTCTCCTTACTTCACCACAGTGATCATTCCTACAGATGAGGGTTAGCAAGAAAAATGTTCTCTGGGAGTTATACAGACTTCTTTCTGCACATGCTCTCTGAAAGGGCTGAGTAAGAGAAGAGCTTTCAGTGATGCCTTTTCTCTTGAGGAAGAGCTAGTCAACCACACCCCACAGAGTCTATTTCCGGGTGGCTGGGTTGGGAAGCTTTAGGAAGCTGCCTCCTCAGTATTTGCCTCTGGACCAATCATGGGAGAGAGGAGCAGTGGGAGAACCCCTGAGAGCAATGACTCAGACACCTTCCCAAGCCAAACTGAAGAATTTAGGGAGACAAATAGTGACGGCTCCCAGGACAGACAGTTCTCAATGTAGGTCAGATCTGCTGCAACAACACATAGCTGTACACCTCCTAAACCTACCACCGTGCTCAAGAAAAGAGATTAAGTCCACCTCTGCTCATCTGGATCCTGTGGAGACTATGTGCATTAGAGCTGGGTAAATGTTTAGAAAAAATTTCCCCCTCCTACCACCAATAAATAAATATTGTAGATTTGGGTCAATTGGAACATTGAGTTCACCTAAATATTTCAGTCAAAACAATTGAAAAAAATCAAAACATTTCATTTGGACATTTTTTAAATAAAGGGTTTTGATTCTATACAACTTTTTGTTTTGAAGTTTGTTTCAATTTCATTTGAAAAAAATATTTTAAAAGATCTCAAAATTCAAACAAGTATTTTGTTCAACCTTAAGCAAAATATTCAACTTTTGGTTCACTGAACAATTTTCACTAAGACAACTCGAAATTATTTCCCCCCATAATTTTTTGGTTATTCACGCAGCTCTAATGTTCCATGCTGACACATGCTTCACATTTCTCGCCCCAAACTCTGGGATGATCAGAATGGTCCCTCAACTGAGGCACATAGACCTGCTCCAACACTTAGTACTTCACCCTATTCTCACTGAGCTTTATCATGTTGCATCTCACCAGTGAAGAGGAATACATCTTCTTGGGAAGGTGGAAGAAAGGGGAGTAAACCAGGGGTAAGGGTCTGCTATGGGGGAAACCACGAGGCCATATTTGCCAGCAAGTTGGTCTGTCCACATGACATAAGCAACAGCTGCCATTTGTTCAGGTTTGTTTGGTTTTTGCAGGGAGGGAGTAACTATAAACAGAAACAAAGATTAGTAAGAACCAGGGAGACTAACTGAACCAGAATTTTTACTTGGAGCAGAACCAAACCTGAACCAGAATACTGTCCTACCTACTGAACCTGAAAAAAAAAATTTCAGTTACAGGTAAAAATAAAGGTTCCGCATTTTTTAAGATCAATATTTTAAAAGACTATTGTAATTGTGTTTTCTTTATAAGATAGGCATGTGAATGCTACCAGAAAGGCCTGTTCCGGTATAATGAGAATAGAAAGCTGCCAGGCCACAAGAGTAAGATAGGAGAAAGGAAGCTTAGGAGCTACCTACATACCATGCGAGTTCCCAGAGACAGACAAACCATCCCCGAGACTCTCCACTGGAGAAAGATGAGGTAGAATACTCCCTGGTCCCAGAAGTTAACAATAACTCATCAAGCCCAAGGAAAACAGTAATGGCCCCTCAACCCTTCTCCCCCTTAGACAGGCCCTCCCACCTATACCCAACCCCTAAGGCAGCTCCTGCCTCCAGTTGCCCCAAACTCAAATGTATCCTTTAACTGTATAGGTCCAATATGAGATCGAATAACAGATGTTATTTTAGTTTGCTCAAATTGTTCATAAGAAATAATCATGTTTATTTGACAACAGAAAATACTAGGAAAACTCACGAAGTTGAAAAATAAACAGTAAAAAAACCCAAGAGTTTCAATTTTAAGTTAACTTCTATTAAGGCCTAAACTTGATTTGAACTGGTTACTGGCCCATTTATTTTTTTTGATGGCTTGAACCCAAACTGAACCCTAACATGCTTAAAGCAACTGAACCAAACCAAAATAAATACTAGTTCAACTTCCTAGTAAGAGCAAAACAAAGTTTTACAATGGTGATCCCGTTAAATGGGTCTAGATTTTAGGGAGCAGAGCTCAATTCCCCTCTCCTGGATTTTCACCATTTTCTCTTCTCCAGAGAAGAATCTGTATGTTTCAAACTTGTACATACTTGGCTTCAAGCATCCTTCTTGATTACTAAGACTAGGGAAGTTACTCTCTGCATTAAACAGAACTTCTGGCCTTCTCTATATACCTTCTCTTTCCTGTCAGTCCCAAGGTTGAAGACCCAGAGCTGGAGTGCAGCTTACAGCCAAGGAGCAGGGACGCCAAATGCACAGGCTGGTCAGCAGGGCAACAGTGCAACAGCCCAAGCTCAAGGAGTGGAGCTAGGCTGCTTAGAGACCATAACAGAAACCCCATCTTTGGAACTAAATCAACAAATGTTTTCACCTACGACCCATAGATGTGTGGGTGGGTGGAATGGGAATGAAGGCATTTCATGACATAGTAAATTTAACACTGCCACAGAATTTAGGAGTTACTGCTACAGAATTTGGTCCTATGGTGCTTTGGAACCCAGAGAGCTGTGCACAGAGACTAACCTGATGAGCCAGTTGGTGTCTGGCTTTTGGAAACTTAGTCCTTCATTTCTCGCATGTGTGGGTCTGTTTTCTGCAGTGTCACTGTCTCTTTTTAAAAGGCATTATTCAGCTAATCATTATGTACTTCGAAATAAACCTACTACCTTGTTTACACAGCTATAAAAAGTGGCAAAAGTAATCACTCCAACCACTCCAGAAGATGGCCACGACTTATGAGCAACAGAGATGAAGGAGACTTGTATATAAGCACATTTCCGGGAGTTGTGGATTGCGAATTACCCCAGCTATAGGGATGCAATAATCCCTAGGATATTACTGGAGGGGAGAGAAAGGAATGAGCCTCTAGCAAAAATGTCAACCCATTATCCCCACTGAGATGTGCCTCTCTCTCCTCTAGTAAGATCAATGGGTCTTAAACCACACTACACCTTGGAGATGGCAGTTAGTCTCCTCAATGACCTCCAGAGTGACCCCTATTCAGGATTTCCTGCTGTCAACCAACCAGGGATGAGTCAGCTACTCACCACTTCACTGGAACATCAGAGGCACTTTGCATGCAGCTCCTCATGCTGCCATATCAACTTTGGGGATGTGTCATGGTTATAATCAGCAGTGACCAGCCACAGGCATCGCTGCCCAGTGAAAGCCCCTACAGTAGACAAAGTAGCTACTTGCCCTGGCAGAACTTGTCCCTGCTGGAAACCATGGTTAGCACCACAGGTGCCAACAGCAGCTGTGCTGATCTAGGGGTTGCACCAATACAGCGACAGTGATGGCTAAAAACAGGGCAAATGCAAGGCCTTAGTCAGCTCCATATTTCTGATGGCAAAAAGGGCACTATTCTGCAACATGGAGCATTTTGCCGGTGTTTTGCCAAGACATCAACTTTAATCAAAAGCTATTTTCAAAAACATTTGGTTTCAGCCAGCTTCCCTGCAAATGTAATACCCTTTTAAAGATTTGGGAGAAGAGCTTCACAATACGGATGTTAATCTTTTCTAATTGGCAACCTTTTATTTTTTGTATTTAACGTAGCTGAAATTAGTTTGATAATAAATTTACATTCCATCTTTTATCTAGATGGATCCCAAAGCAATTTACAAATTAATACGTAACAATTTCACCCACCAGCTCTGAGGTAGAAGGCAACTGTTTAACTCCACCTAGCAACAGTAGTTTAGGAAAGGAAGAGGTTCTACATCAGCAGTTCTCAAACTGGGGGTCGCAACTCCTCAGGGGGTCGCAAGTACATGCACAAAACAGAGACCGACTGCTAGAATATATGGAATTTAAATCTAGTGTTTTAGAAAATTACACAAACCTTTCTGTCGCAATGTAGTGTATTTACTTCAAAAAGTATTGTAAACGTATAATGCATCTATCATTGTTCCTAAATAAAATATATATTTGTATTATCACCACCTTAAGAAAACTGGACTCTGGGGATTGTAGCATCGTACATGCATGTTCGTTGTCTTGAGACTAAAAAAGGTGAGACCGAGACAACATTAGAGGTCTTGATTGTTCAGCAGCTGAAGAGCTATAGCCATCTCAAAGTTTGCCTTAGCACTGCCCTGCCCCCCGAAGCCACCCCTCTGAGCGGAAAGGTCAAATGTTATGCAGAAGTGAGGTGGCATGATATGGCATTGTCACCCTTACTTTTCCAGTTCTGCATTGCTGCTAGTGCCTTCAGAGCTGGATGTCTGGTCAGCAGCCACCGCTCTCCAGCCGCCCAGCTCTGGGACAGCACGTGCCAACAGCAGCAGCGCCGAAGTAAAAGTAATGGGGTGCTAAGTCTGCTGTGGAAAGTTTTTTGTTTTGCTTCCTCCCAGTATTAAACAGTAAATATTAAAAAAAAAAAATCTGCTTATAATTAGAAAAAAATATGTTTTAGTCAATTTAAAAGTGGTGAGAAAAGGTAAATTCATTTTAAACAAGGTTACAAATGTAGCATTTAAAAGTGTTAAATATAAAAAATTGTTTTTAATTTATAAGGGGGGGAGGGTGTTGCTGTCTGAAAGGGGTTGCCAATATAAAGTTTGAGAACCTATATCCATGAGAAACTTCAAGGAGAATTTAAGTAGGCAGAATATAATTTAAAAAGTTGGATTTTGGCCAGGCTACAGACATTAACATTTCTCATGGGGGAGGGAACGGGGGGGGGGGGGGATGAGGAAAAGAAAGAGCCATAAGTGACTATAAGTTGTCAGGAGGACCTTGATTCTACTTTTCATCTAAAAGATAAATTTGAAAAATGTCCTACTGGGGATGCTAACACCATATGAGGCATTGGTTTTAATTAAAATGATTTTTTGTGGTTTAGATCCCAAAGCTTAATGAAATAGTAGATTTAAATTACAAATAAAACAGGTAATTTTAACATGTATTTGCAGTTTTTATATTTGCACATGAATTTCTGCTAAGAATTTGGGACCTTTTTAAATTAAACATTTCCATTCCCTTTTTAATATGGACTCAGAGGAAAGAATGCCACCTATCGATCACCAATATTTGCCGCATCACTTGGGTTTTCTTTGGAAGGCTCCCAATTACGAGCTTGGTCCTATTAAAGCAAATGAGAAAACTCCCACTAAATTCCATCAGGAGCAGATCTCAAGGCCTGCAGAAGCATGACCCTACCTGAGGGATTTGACAAAAGGCAGTATGGCTGAAATTGACATGCTCAATAACTAAAGATCTATTTCTAGTTAACTGCTGGTATCTGCAGGAGCAGATTCAAAATTGAGTCCACAAGTGGGTTTCCCTTCCCCACACAGATGGTTTCTTAGTAGTAAAAGGGTGAATATAAAAATTTGGAGCTATATTTTAGTAACAGACTGGGCTACAGAACAAGTGTATTTGGCACACAGGTATTGGTACCAATATTTCTGTCTCCTGTCATGGACTCTTTGATGGGTAAAGTATTTTTCAGATTAAACATATGGACATAAAATTACTATTTTCTGTATGTCATCTTGTTTCATATTTATTCTACTTATCTGACTCCGTATGCTAACCTTTAACAGAGTCTAGGGCATAATTTTCAAAAGCATCTAAAATCCTATTTTCAAAGGTGACGGGCACTTCTGAAGCTAAGATGATGTCTATACGTACAGCGCTGCTGCGGTCTGGTGAAGACGCTCTATGCCAACACAAGAGCTCTCCTGTTGGCATAATAAAATGACCTCGACAAGTGGCAGAAGTTATGTCGGTGAGAGAAGCTCTCCCGTGGACATAGCGCTATGCACAGGAGCTCTTATGTCGGTGCAACTTGTATCACGCGGGGGAGAGTTTTTTCACACCCCCGAGTGACAAAGTATGTTCACGTATGATAGGTCTACAGGCTTATGAAAACAGGACTTTGGCAACTAAGGGACTTCAATACTATTGAAAATGTTGCTACTCGTCTCCCAGTAATTCTGAGGGAATTTAAACAGCTGAATCTCTCCTACATAGCAACAGCCGCCCTGATTACTTAGTCTTGACAACTATGTTTATTTCATTTTAAGTGTTTGACTTCATTTTAATTTTAAAACACTAATCTCTTAGTACTACATGTATATCCCTGCAGAACCTAACTTCGTTACTTCTGCATCCCCAACTCCTTCTGAACTAAAAGCATTCCTTTTTAACAAGCTACTCTTTTGAAAGTATTTCTCATTCTTCTACCTATAACACAGAGAAGTACCTACATTTGTAAATATGTCCTCATTTAGTGTGGAAGATTACTTATGGAAAGGTTTATAACCTACAGCTATAACACTTGAGAATTTGCACTAATATATATTTAAGTGCAATCCAGATGCTTTTTATTTTTGTATAAGTGTGGATTCTCTTGTTGTTCTTCCCTCCTCCCCACCACTGATAGAGAAAAGAGTTTTCACACACCTTGCCATTCTAAGCCGCTTTTTACCTCAGCTGACTGATGTCCACACCATCGTAGAACTTCAGGCCTGGTTGGGACGGCTGCTTTCCGAAGCAGTTATCAATTCGTTGACTGGCTAGCAGATGATGGGCTGGAGTAGTTTAGCCAAAACTACTTACTGAATATCAAGTGTCCACAGTGCACGTATCTCCCCACTGGCCTACAGAACTCAAGCACGAAGTCACTCCTAAACACAGGAGCACACTGTGCTGCATTGGACCTATATTCCCATACTGAGGTAATGAGATACACAAACTGGCCCTTGTCACTAAGAACGGCTGTTTCAGACAATGTGGAAAGGCTGAAGGTGGCAGTCCTCCCCACTTAACTGAAGATAGCAGGATTTGGGGAGCATAAGGACAAGCCAAGGAATTTGGACCCCCTCCTTCTCCCACATCCCCTTTGAGACACCAAAGGAAAAGTAGTTCCCTCCCACCCTACGACAAAGCACCTCTTTCCCCCCCACAAAGAGTAATCAGCTGCCCTGAGTCCAACAATGCCATGGTCCCAAAGATAGCTGCTCCTTGGCTCACAGGCAGGAACAAGAGGGGTCTCTGGTTTTCACGAATTTAGGAAAGAACTTACCCACTCACCCAGAGTCTGGAAGTTGAGCTGCCTTTTGTACTGAAAAAGTATATCTGTTTCAAAGAACTTGAATTTGCAACATTTGAGGGCATAAAATATACAGACATAACTCCTTCCCCACCCCAAACTGGGCTTTTGCTTAAACGGGAAAATCAAAATAGAAAGGAGTGCTCAATGTCACTCTGCATAAGTATCTGTGGCTCAGAGCATAGCCACTCCGCCTCTAATGTGGAGCAGAGCTCAAAAGGCAACTCCAGAGAAGATACTGGATAGAGGACCAGATGTGTTTTAATTTTGTTGTATCTTAAAACAGTGCTACGTTCCCAATACAACAGAATAGGCAAAGTGGTAGTCACTGCAAATTCTTAAGTGCTTGAGAATGAAGACTGCACAATTCAAACAGTCCTCTATTTGAAGGGGGAAAAAAGTGTTTGCATTGAGATGTGCACCATCTCAATTAGAGGATGGATTGGCTGGGAAATATCCCTTTTCTTCACCAAAGATGTGATCATACAAAATTAAGTTATGTACCGATTCAATGGATGCCCTACATTTCAAATTTAAAAGATACTGCTACTCAGCCTTTTCATCAGAAATTGGGTTCCCTAATGTCCTTGCATAATATGGATATCCGTTTTGGGGAAAACCATGTGGAAGGAAATTTCCAACATAGTATCAAATTTAATTGTACTGTACAGCTTTATGGAGCTGCTCGTCTTAGCTGAGTACATTCAGAAAACTCAACACGAAAGAAACCACCACTACTGGGGTCTTATGGAGCTCAAATTTAATGTTTTCTAGTCAGCAAATACACAACTAAAAACCTGCTGACTCAAATCAAGCCACAGTGAAACCTGCACTAAGGACCTCCTCCATGTCTTAACACAATTTTAAAAGCCTACTCAAGTCTTGCAGTACACAATTTTGTTGAACCAATAGTTGAAAGCCCATCTCTTCTACTGGGCTACTGAACTTGTTGATTCCTTGGGTGGCCACTTAAAATAGGTTTCACTGTATTCCCCATTTTCTAATCTTCATCTAGTGCCTGTTTGCCTGTTCTCAGCCTTTTAAAAAAAAAAAAAACTGAAAAATTTCAGCCATACAAAAATAAACTGTTTAGTTATATAATAGTGAAGCTTCAAAAGATATTAAAAATAAATATTTAAAAGATAACATTTTAGCTGCCATTTCCAGATAGCTATAGAAGATAGATATCAAATCTAACATTAGCAAGATTTTACTAATTTGATCCAAAATTACTTTTATGCAGCTCCCTAGAAGTTAAAAATCTAGGTCACGCAACAGTAAAGGATTGGACAGACTGCCATATTATACCTTGTTATCCAGACTCGCTTCAGAGGCATCACATTTTGTAACAAGGGCCTTGTAATTTACCACTAGAAATTAATAAGCAAAACCTACATAAATTTAGTTTTCCCTTTCACACCAAATTATATTTTTAATATTAAAAATCAGATCCTGCGTAAAGAGAACAAGACCCCAAACAAGTGCCCTGATCTTGCAAACTAAAGATGTGTTTGGGGTTTTTTTGTTTTAAATATAAAGTATAGATGTCCTAAAATACTGTGTGCTCATGGCTGATGTGAAGAAAGGTAGTGTGCCTGACCCTTGTCACCTCTGGTCTTTGGGAGTAAACCTCACATTTAATTGGGCTTTCTGTGCCCATTCTTGGAAATATACTTAAGGAATATGTTTTTGATGTACAGCCAAAACCAGAAATTAACAATTAGCTTCTTGATGAGAAGAGAAAATATTTGATGGATTATGTTCTCTCCCCTTAGGCCACTAGTCTACTCTAAACTTTACCTGTTTGCTTGACTGAGCTACATATGATTTTCATTCTTTTGGTGGCAGCTCTTGGCATGCCCATTGCCAGGAATGGGCTCTGCACTGGGAAAACATAGCCCACAGTGCAGTGCAGTTCATGGATGAAGGTGTAAAATATTCATAGTTCTGTTCAAGAACTAAGTATGTTAATTTACTATACAAGAGGATTTTGAATGCATGCATTATAACTCAATAGCAAGTTACAAGGGGAGTGTTAGAGATCCTAACAGAATGTGAAACACCTGCCTAGAACCTTAAAACAAAGCTCTTGCCAGTCAAGCAGCTGTGTATTCCTTATGCAAAATAATGAATTACACCTTTCAAAGATGAACCATATAGGGTTTTTTAAAAAGGTCATTCCACGGGGATACAGTTCTTTGTCTTTCCTAAGCAGATCATTGTACATCTGATCATATGTTGTTTTGAAATCATAAACATTCGGCTTGTCTGGTGCTGGTCCTGGCAGTTTCACATGAGTCCCTGTTCCAAAGGATCGAACACTGAATCCTCGTTTGCTGAAAGACACAAAAAGGGATTTATAATTAGATTGGAAAGATTTAAAACCTACATGTCTAGGTGCTGAACAGCAATGCACTGGACTTGGAAAAAAAATAAGATTCTTAGAGACCTGTCAACTCTGAATCCAACCTTCTAAACACATTTAAGATAAAAAATTATACATTTGCAATTTAATGTAAGTCTTGGTGCACAATATGTATCCTACACTTCATTTAAATAACTTTAGTAATGTTGCAAAAAAGTGGCAGCCAGAAAGTGTGAAGTTGCGGGCAGTCTTTGTCTGATATCACAACAAAACAAATTGGATTGTATTCTTTTTCAAACTCACAAACTTTTTTACATTGTGTTCTAAAGAAGCTGAAATTATGTGGGTTTTGTTTAACTCTGTTTCTCTAATATCCTCATGCCAAGAGTTGTCTGTTCAACCACAGAGTGGAAAGTGTGCAGGAAGAACTCAAAACTGTTACATAATCAAAGGTTGTACTTCCTGCTGTCTCCCAAATTTTGCATCTGTACGGGTGCAACCCTAATATGCAGCATAAGCACAATGAGAGACTGAAAACAGAAGGGGGAAGCTTTATTGATGAGCACAGAAACTATGAAAAAAAGAGACATGGTTAATAAGACAAACCTTTATTTTCAAAACATTCCACACTCATCCATAAACCAAAAAAAGCAGCCCCCGAAGTTAGAACAAGCTCCCCACCTGTATCTCCCAAGGAAGATAAAATTAAAGCTTTGAGATTGAAAAAGTTCATCTTGATCTTCCTGATATTAGTGGTTGAAAAAGAGTTAGCAAAGGGACTCAAAACTGCTGTACTGGTACAAATCATGACTACACTAGGCACCTGCACTTAGACATCTGTGTCGACGCAAAAACCAAGCAAGTGCAGATAAGGCCTTAGCCACAAGACTATCACCAATACAGCTGATAATGTGTAGTTCTAATACACCAAAATGTCAAAACACTTCATTTTTTGCCAATCCAAAATCAGTTTCTATGGAAGAGGCAATATTCAATAGTAACAGTTCTCCTATTGACTCCAGCTGTGCACCTGAAACACTGATGCAATCTAAGCCACTACAAAGGATTTTTTGATAGTACATCTATTATGGGAAGGCTGGAACGTAAGAAAGTGAAATTTGTCCTCATGTCCCACCCTTTAATAATGAGTAGGAGAGAAATGGAGAGAAATAACTCTGCTACAGAGTCCCAGTATCTTATAACAGAGGCCTTCAAGTAGAATCTGTAAAGCTGTTAGGGCCTTTCACAGAACCTATTTTATGACTATAAAAATATATCTGCACCTATATAGCATCTATTCTCAGACTACCCATGACTAATGCATGAGATTCAGTGTGCTACTTCTGACAGTTAAGCATGCGTCTCCCCTTCAGTTTCAATTATTAATTTTGGCACTGAAGCCAGATCTCCATTTCAAACTCCAGCAGGAAGATAAAGCAGATAGCAGCTCCTGAGTCTGGCACCAGTCCTTGGTTTGATGCTCTCATATTCCACCATGGCGAGTCACTTGCAGCACACTGTATGACCGATACATACTTGATAACCTATCAGGACCACTACTAAACACAGATGAGAGATACTGCTTTGGAATCGGTCCCAAAAGGAACAGATTCCTCTCATTTAAAATTCTGAAAAGAAATGTATACCAGCCTAAAATTTTACTAAAAATTATTAGTGCACCTGTAGGTCTAATTTTCACAATATTGCATCTTTGAAAACGTATTATACCAGAATAGAATTGTATACATATGCACAAATACAGCTCTCCTCTGGCACACAACTGGGTGGGAGGAGGAAGAGGTTTGAGCTGGACTGTCTGGACATCATGGGAGCTAAGTTCTATGAAAATGGGCAACCTGGAGAGCATAACGAAAAAAAAAACCATCAAATTAAAATCACTGAATTTACATTCTGTGAGCCTTCACCGAGTTTTATAGAAGTGGAAAGGAAGGGAGTGACGAGATTTTAAGGAGATGAGTAAATAATACTGCTGCTGAATTTAAGGGCCCTTGCCACAGAATTTGGTTCTAATGTGACACAGGACCTTGATTACTGAATTATATACACTAATAAATCAAAACTACCAGGTTCTACCCTCACCCCAACCTTGCTAAACACGGATGTAATCAGGAAGTAAAATGTGCAAAAAACCGTAATACCAAGATCCCATGAATTTCAACTTCTCCACGTATTTTCCCCTACCAAAAGCTGTAACTGCATCATCACTGTATCTACACCCTTTTAAGGATATTCGGGCTGATTATCAGGAAAAAATCTTCCTGAGAACAAAACTATTAAGCTATGGAATACGCTGCCAGAGAAAGTGATGGAAGCACCCCTGCTTGGGCATTTAAAACTATGCAATGGAATACCAGAACATATACTGTAGGTAACGATGCTGAATTGGCAGGGTGATAGACAAGATGAGCTACAAGGTCTTTTTCATTTCTAACCTTTGGCTGCTGTCCTGACTCCCCTTTTGGCCCACAGACCACCCAAGAGACTTTACCACACTACTGTTACCAGGAAGGAGAAATTTATTTTGGAAAAAATCAACACACAGTATAAGTTAACATCTTATTAAATGACGAGCAATAAATAACTGAATTATAGTTTTAGTAGTAGCTAATTGACGCTAACCACCTTACATACTAAGCAAAAAAGCAAACGTGTACAGTGTATTGACAATCATTATGGGGTAAAGAAGAGGTCGGGGGATAGCAAAAAAAACTCCAAGCCCATCCATTATTTTCACTGCAAAGAAAGGCAGTTTTGTTTATCAATTTTATTCCACTCCATTCACCCCACCCGCCACACCAACAAAACAGTTGGTTGTCTAACCAGGAAAAAATGGGCTGAGACACACAAAGGTTTGCAGAATTTGGGTTCCAACGTGTAAGTGACAGATCCTCTTATGCTTGGTTCTCACTTGTTTTGACTGAAGTCCCTCTATAGCAGCTTTCAGGGTACCTACTTAAGAAATGCACTTGGCAATTTCAATATCTAATAAAGCAAGTGATTAAACAAGAGATCTTACTTATTCTTATAGATTCACTACTTCTTGACCCAAATTACAGGTCTTCTGAAAGACTTTTACCATTTTAAAAAGTTCTCCAATTAAATTGATAAGCATACAATGCTTAACAACCCAAAGGTTAAGTCTCCCTGAAATGTCAATTTACTGTTTAAAAATGCACATATGCAGCTTCCAAGAGATGGCTATAAAATTTCAGCAAATTAAGTCAGCTGTACAGCGATTAGGACTACTTTTAGTTACTTTCCTCCTTTCATTTAAATCAGTCCATGCTGAATTGCACAAGTACGAATGCAGAACATTCACTGTTACAGATCAGAAAGACATCTGAAAGGAGGAAGGAGCAGTATCAGAAATGATAGTACTCAGTATTTCAAACAGAACACTAATTTTTTTTTAAATTAAATTATATAAACCTGTCTACCAATTTTTTTAAAAGCACCAAATGTGCATTGTTTAAATTTAATACAAGTACAAACATCGGAATCAGCTAAGTTTTTCCAACCAGATTGAAAATTAGTTTGTCCACAAATTTTGCCAGAGTCTGATGGATACTTTATTGACTTGTAGCCAAAAGTCATAATAAACCGGGCATGTCTTCCATTCCATTCCTGTCAGCAGCTATTCTTTTAATAATTAAAACAGAAAAGAAATTTCGAGGGCAGACAAACAATCAACTGCATGGTGCTGACTTTTAGATATCTTTTCACTAGGTCATTATGGAAAGGGGGGGGTGTATGCACACGTGCGCACAACCCCACCCCGTTGAATATTTGTGGAGTTAAGATTATGAGAAGCAGGATCAGTCTGTTGCTTCACATATACTGCAATACCACTGCAAATATCTTCTACTCCCAGTATGGCTTCCCAACCATAATCCTATATCACCAAGCTCAAGCCTACCACATTTCTCATATTTAGGGTTATTTGGTTGGCTATTTTATTAATGTATTAAGTGCCACCAACACCCTTGACCTCAGCAAGCTGCCCGGCAAGCTGCCACTTGAAAACAAAGGATTGTAAGAACTCCTCCATTAGTCTGTCAGTATTGTTTAGGAGGTAAAAACATCTGGCTTTCTAATTCTGATGTGATTTCTGGAAAGGCATTTCAAGAGTCTGGCTTGCTTTTTAAAGACCCAGACTTGCATCGTCACTGAATTGTCAAAACACAAAAGAGACCGAAGTTATCAAGCCCTGAGATCCAGAGCAGATGTGAGCATGTACTGTGAGCAACTGACCTTCAGCATCTCAATTCCTTGCTCTCCAAGTATCAAATTGCAAGAAACAAAAATAAAATACAAGTGTTTAATTTTAAGTGTTTATGCACATCCTATTCCCAGGGACTGAGTGCTCTGTCTCTGTAGTGCTCCAAAACCTTCTTGGCATAGATTGTGAAGGACCAAGCTTTATCCTAAACTCTCATGTGTTCCCACACCACAAAGAAGAGGAAGGCTGCCTTAGTAATGTATTTGTCTTACCGTGCTTTTTATTCCATCTTCCCCTCTTCTCACCTTCCTATACTTTCTCCCTCTCCAATAATTCTGAATGCTCTACTGTTTCTGCACACAGTGGAGACAGGAACTGTGATATGAAACTGAGGTGATCCTGGTAAGTTTCATTCTGCTAGACCAGGGGAGGATAGGTGGGATGGATGGAAGTGGAAAGCGTATATGATTTCCCACAGTTGAAGAGAGGAAGACTCATTTTTTAAAAGATTAATTTCTCTTCCCTTCCCCAACCTTTGGCACAGAGGCTAATCTCTCTGTTACTCATGCCTAGGCCATTTTCCATACTTACATTAGTTTCATTCTACTGCCCCTACTGGGCAAAAAAGTACAATAGGAGAACCACGACAGATGGAAATTTTAATGATGAAATTCAAACTGTTCAGTTTTTGTAAATTTTGCTGCATCCAAACTAACACCAGATCTGTTTTGTAGTTGAAATACATCAGTACATTTCTACCTGTGGAATCCCAGAAAGGCAGTGTTTGTTACAGAAATAACTTCATAGGGGAGCTAACACCAATCTCCCATTATTCTTACATGAAAATTCAATTTTTATACTGCTGTCTAGTATTCAAATATTTTCTTAACTTCAAAACAATTGAGATGCAGTTACACAAGAAATGTGAACACAAACTGGTCTGAAGTAAACATCAGATTTATATCAACTTTCATTCCTGTAGCTACAATAACCAATAAGATGTTTTAAAGTCCATGAAAACAGGTTGTCAATTATGAGAAGCGCTTCAGTAAAAGAACAAATCCCCCCATTTAAAAATTTGATATGGAAATAAGGCTCACTAATAAATTCTGTACACTACATGATGTAAAATGGTATCTGGAAGGACTACAAATAGTGTGAATTAGCCAGTCTGTACCTGTGAAAAACAGGTTTGTAAAATGGAGCTCCCTTATCCCTCTCCTGCCCTTTCTCCACCCATCTGTTTCTGCCCTACAGTCATCACTTCATCAAGTAGTGGGATTTCGCAATACGACTCTGCCATAAGATAATGGCGTAAGAGAAGATTTTGGCACCATACCCTTTTCTTCTTCCTCTTTCTCTACCCGCCCTCCCTCCCAGGTCAGGATGGTGGAACTGCAACAGTCAAGTCATTTTCTTCCACTTTTTTCTCCTTGATTTTTTCTGTTCGCATACCACAATACCACTGGCTGAAATGAGTCACGGGAGATGCAGACATACTGGCCACAGCTTTCACCACAACACTTACCACAGCCACCCTCTCTCAAAAGGTAAAAGCTGCATTTGATGAAGTCTGCATCTCATCTGAAATAATAAATAGAAACTTTTCATTGGCAAGGCTTCCTACCCCAAGATTTGAAATTCTGATGCATTCTGACTTATTTTTGAGACGTCTCTCTTCCCTAAACAGTCAGAGCACAGCTCTCAAAACCAAAGTCTTTACACTGCATTAGTAGTGGCCAGAGTACATCTGTGTGTGTCACTTACACAACATGTTGTGCTTTGACATAATCTGAAAGTGTTTCAGCACATTTCTGGTAACTGTACAAAAAATTATTGCTAGTGCCAATTGAATTACTCAGCACAGCCTTCTTCTGCTAAGCAATTAAACAAGTTGGATTAGTGAGTGAATCCAGATAGCTAGCACCAAGCTTCAGTAATACCAAAAAAAAGAAATCTAACATTTACAGTACAGGATAATTTATACAGAGTTTTGCATTATCAAGGTCAGAGTAAAGTTATTTATAACTATATGGGAAATATTAAGGTAACTCCAAGTACACCATCCACAGCAACAGCAAGACAATACTAGCGCACCTCAGATCACTGCTGATCACTGCAAATGCCTCATTCTAACCCAATGCATTAAGAGGTCCATTGATGGATGTAAGATTTGTGTAAATAATTTCCACGAATGCTAGTTAAAGTTATGAGCCTAGATAGGAGACTGTACCCATAGGAGACTGTACCCACACTCAGGGCATGTCTACACTTGCAATTTAAAGCTGAAAAAGTCCCTTTTTTGCACAAAAACCATGGGAGCGTCTACACTTACTAATGACTTTTTGCAGTGAACCTCAGAAGTCTCACCGCAAAAAGAAAACCACCTCCACGAGAGGCATACAGCTCTTACTGGTGATGCTTCTGCAGTGATGTGGAAGTGAAGACACGTTCTTCCTGTTTACAGAGCTTTTAGCCCCCGCAGGATATCCCACAGTGCAGAGGTGACCACTCTGGGGGGCCAGCAGCTCTGCTGCTCTGACACCAGGTAAACAGACAACCCCACCCTCCCCCTGTAAAGCCCTGGGGAACTTTGAAACTCCCCTTTGTGTTTTCTTGGCAAGTGCTCACTTATCATTTGGCCAGGTGACAACGCTTGCTCCATGGAGCAAATGATCCCCTGCTTGGACCAATGCGAGCTACTGGAGCTGATCACCGTTTGGGGAGAGGAGGCCGTGCAGGGACCCAGGATGCCCCACGATCACCTCACCCTACCTTTCCACAAGGCCTATCATCAAAATAGAGAGAGCTGAACTGTGGGATAGCTGCCTTCTGTGCGATGCCTCATCGGGGATGGAAGTACTGCAAATGTAAACACTCTCTGTGGAAGTAAATGGGTTCACAAACCAGCTCTTTTCTTTCAACGGTTCACTATCACCACTGAAACTGACAGTGCAAAACTCTGCAAGTTTAGACATAGCCTTAGTTTAGCAATAACTTTACACAGATAGGCCCTGATTCGGTATGCATGTGCCCAGCTTTAAGCACAAAGACAGTTTCAGTGAAATCAGGCGGACTATTCATATGCTTAAAGTTAGGCACTAAGTTAAGTACATTGCTGAACTGGGGCCATGGCATTTTCCACCAGACGGATCTCTACACACTTGACATACAACTCTACTTCTAGGAACACAACAGTTGTTTAACAGCTGACAGCAGTGCTCAATAGCACTGATGAATCGTTAACACTTGAAAAAGGACACAGCAGTCCTTATTCAGTTTTAGACGCTGGTGACATCTAAAGCAGAAGAAACAGAACTTTAGTCCAAGCAGATAAGTTAATATTCTGGAACCTTATATGGCTTGTGTTCTAAAAAGGAAATCTCACCTAACCTTAAACTCAAAATACTGCTGAGATTCTTCTCTCAAGTGGCCAATATTGAACATAATAATATAAAGGGATGTAAAATAACTGCTTTATTGCAATTGAATGGCAACAACATTGTTTAGGAAAAAAGTAAAAGTTCAGTTCCTAGGCAAGTTTAGCACACACTATTATAATAAATAAAAGTAGAATAATGAACAGCATTTCTTTAAATAATGTTTTCAGTTTAATCTAAAGTTGGATCCCACTCAGCCAGTACGCATTTTACTCTTAAAAACTGCATTTGCAATCTAAAAGCGTATTGCTGACTGGTTTCGGTCTCTGAAATCTTCAGAAAGTTGACAACTGGCTCAATTTCTACGTTAGCCTTTTTGAATATGTTCGTCAAATAAGTCAAATTCTATCAATATAAAAATGTAATAAATCAATGTTGGCATTTGCTCATTCTTGCTGGTTTCAAGCTAAATAATTTAAAAACATTTTTTGTAAACTAAATGGGGAATCTGACAAAAAGTTAAGCATACTCTTCATTTAGTTCAGTTGCTGATTGATACTACACAATTGGTATAGAAACTCTGACTGAAGCTTGTTTATTGTAAACTGTACTTGGTTGAACTTCTGTTTCTCCTATGTGGTTAAACCCCCAATATTACATGATTTGTGGTTTAAGGCTCTAATGAAGTTTCTTATAAGCTTTCAACTCTCATTCTGTTTACACCATTAATAATATACCTCACACCCCACCTCAATTCTAAACATACAATTTACTAAAAATGAACTTGTATGAATGTATATGTAATGCATAAATCCTCACTCAAAAGCTACAAATTCTGAATAAACCAGAAGTCAGCTACAAATACAGAAATCCTAATTTCAAGAGACTGAGGAGTTGTTACTATATTAGTCTGAAATTGCAACAGATTAACAGTGTAAACATAGTAGGCATAGAACTCTACCCTGAAACAGTTCAAAAGTACATTTCTTTTTAGGAAGGCACTTTCAGTATGGTACTTTATATATAACAAAGTATATAAATTCATTAAGAAGAATTTGGAAATTCTTATTTGAAAGGATTTGCAGATAAAAGAAAATCCTTGTATCTGCTATAAGTGACAGAAAAGGAGAATTTGAATCAGATAAATTGTGCATACTCAAGGTATAGAGCAACTGGTCAACTGTTGGAAATGGGCCATCCTGTTTTCTCCTGCTGATAACAGTTCACCTTAATTGATCACTCTCATTATAGTGTGTATGGCAACACCCATTTTATCACATTCTGTGTGTGTATGTATATCTACATCTATATCTATTTCCACGGTAAACATCTGATGAAGTGAGCTGTAGCTCACGAAAGCTCATGCTCAAATAAATTGGTTAGTCTCTAAGGTGCCACAAGTACTCCTTTTCTTTTTGCGAATACAGACTAACACGGCTGTTCCTCTGAAACCTATCTTCCTACTGTATTTTCCACGGCATACATCCAATGAAGTGGGTTTTAGCCCACAAAAGCTTATGCTCAAATAAATTTGTTAGTCTCCAACGGGCCACAAGTACTCCTCGTTCTTTTGGGGATAATACTGCAAGCTTCCAAATACTGTCTTGTAAATTAATCCCAATTCTTTTCATCCTGTTTCCATTTGTAATTCCCTACATGCTTAATTTATAATTTTGGACAATGCACTATACAAGTTGTACCCAGTCTATTCGGTATTCAGATCTGTTCATTGTCCTGTCTTGCATTACTTCAAGGTGGATTTTATTTCCCAAGTTCTCAATGGAAGATGGACTTTCCCAGCCTTTAGAACCTGCCAGTGATTTTCCTAATTTGATTACAAGGGGTATTCCCTTCCTCCTGGACTGAGCACACTGTACTGTGGGCCTAGACACAGACACTAGGTTCAGTAAATGAGTTAGATCACTTTCAGTTAAGGCTTACAAACTAATAAAGAACACTGGACTGTGATGCAAACTGATAAAAGCAAGGAAATAATTGCAGTTGCTATAGCCCCTATATTATGCCTGCATATTGGAGGCTTCACGCTGCCTTTTACCCCAGTAATTTAGTCTTTCCTTCACTGGCTTATCACACCATCATTCATTCCTGTAGTTAGCATATAAATATAAACATATGTTCAAATTGCCATGTTGAGATGATCCAATGTACATAGTGCTGTCCATTTACAATGAGGTTACAATAATGAATTGACAAACAGTTCTCTGTCCTGAAGAACATAGCTGTAGAACAAATAAAACTTTGTTCATTTACATTAATTTATAGTCTTTTCTGGCAACAATACACCTCTACCCCAATATAACGCAGCCCTCGGGAGCCAAAAAATCTTACCGCGTTATAGGTGAAACCATGTTATATCCAACTTGCTTTGGCCTCGAACATTTCCGTTATTAATAGTCACTTCCCATCCCGACTGACCTCTCAGAACTCCCGACCCATCCAACCCTCTCCCCCTTTGTCCTGACTACCCCTTCCAGAGACCCCCCCGACCCCTAACCACCCCTCCGAAGACCCCACCCCCATCTAAGACCCCCTGCTCCTTTTCCCTGACTGCCCCCTCCAGAGACCACCCCCAGGACCCCACCCCCTACCCAACCCCCTGACTGCCCCGACCCCTATCCACACCCCTGCCCCCTGACAGGCCCCCTGGGACTCCCACACCCTATCCAACACCCCCGTTCCCCATCCCCTGACCACCCCGCCCTCAAAACCATCCAAACCCCCCTGCTCCCTGACCGCCTCCCGAGACCCTCTGCCCCTTATCCAACCCCTCAGCCCTGGACTGGCACCCTTAACACGCCACTCAGAGCCCCGTGTCAGAGCCAGACACACTGACGCGCTGCTCCGCTGGAGCACGCAGCCCTGCCCCGCAGAGCACTGCTTTACTGTGTTACAGCCAAATTCGTGTTATATCAGGACATGTTATATCGGGGTAGAGATGTACTACTATAATGTGTCTTCATAAAAGGAAATATAAATCTGAATTATTTCAGTGTAGGATTCTATGTTTGCTTTATATACATTCTCTATTAATATACTGCAGTTTCACAGACTGATACACATTATACTGTAACAATACTATCACCAAACCCAAGGACTTTGATATTTAATTATATTTTTATAAAAAAAAAAAGTAAATGGTTCAGAACCATGATGCTGTGCCTGCCACTAACCTATGTAACCATGGAACTTTATTACTGTTACCTTCCTCCTCCTCCCCCCCCATTCCCTTTTGCTGTTTGCTCAACTCAATTGTTGCATCTTGTCTTAGACTGACCCAAAATACTTGCAGGAAATGTCATTTTACAAGTTTATACAATACTCAATATGAGCATTGATCCCAACTGGGGACTTTGAGAACTGCCACTATACAAATAAAAGTTACATTATGAATAGATCGTGATTCTTAAACTAAAAGAAATCCATTTTCATTAGAATTCTTCACTGACAAAGTTATTCTTCCCCCTTCCCTAAATGGCTACTGCTCTTGCACAACAACTTTAAACCAGTTAAGGGGTGGCAAACGGTCTCAGAGACCTTGACAGTATCAGTGTATTATAGACCCGTTTGTATTTAAATTTTCATGATCCAAGAGAGAAACGGTAACATTCTACTGTATTAAGCTTACATATACACATGCAAAGGTACTATCATTCACTGTGCAAATTCCCATAGATAACTATGATTTTATGTAGTATTACTGCATACATTTAAAATACTATGCAAGAGAACGTCACCATGTTGTAGTGGAGTGGTTCTCAAACTTTTGCACTGGTGACCCCTTTCACATAGCAAGCCTCTGAGCATAACCCCCCTTATAAATTAAAAACTTTACATATTTAACACCATTATAAATGTTGGATGCAAAGTGGGGTTTGACGTGGAGGCTGACAGCTCACGACCCCCCATATAACCACCTCATGACCCCCTGAGGGGTCCCGACCCCCAGTTTGAGAACCTCTGTTGTAGTGTATCCCAAGTGAAAACTATAAAAGTCATTACAACATAGGATAAGCTAGGTGTGGCTGAGTATGGTTACAGAATGACATCCAGTTTGGCAACTTTTAAGATATGAAAGTCATTTATTTGGTCAATATTGTTTGGGGTATTTTGTGTTTGGTTTTATATTTCAACAAGCTACATATATGCAGTAGTTTCACAGATCTTGTTCGACTTTTGTATCATAGCGTTATAGTTGTAAAAAGTTTAAATATAGTTGTAAGTAATAGATGAGGGACTATATTGGGACATTGGGAAATCCATTTTAAAAAAAACAGAAAGCAGCTATTGTTTGATCTTGTAGGACATTTGCAGCCATAGAGAACAAAGAATATAGAAAACATACAGATATCTGACTCTCTGTAAGGCATAAGTGATAGTATAAAGCTATACAGAATGTCAGTCTGACAAACAGCCTTAGCTAAGTTTCCAAACTAAACCATACATCTCACCCTAAATGGAATCCACTGTGCTTCAATTTAAAAGGGTCAAGAGTTTATAGATTTCTCAAAAAAATCTTCCTTTTTTTTTTTTAAAAGAGGGTTAAAATTTGAGGGGGGGTTATAGCAGAAGCAGACCTTTAAAAGATAATTTGATCAATTTTGAACCATCCCAAATCCTGAAGTTTCTATACGCAAGAGCACTGTTTTTCTTTTTTTCCCTTTTTTTTTTTTTGGGGGGGGGGGCGAAGAGAAAAGAGTTGAAATGTGTCAGAAAAACGTTTTTATTTGGAACTAGCATTTCTGAGTCCAAAACAGAGACAAATATTGAGATTTTTGTCAAGGACAAGTTTTCAATTTTATATCAAACCTACCTGAAACACCTGATAATTTCATGCATTTAAAAAAAAAAAAAAGCATAAGACCCTATTACAATAAAAATATTGAAAACACCCCACATAAACCATGTATTAAGACTAACAAAATAAATGGTTTTAAAATTCTATAGTGCTTCAGACAGGTCAAAAATATCATAAACTGAGTAAATTTTTAAGATGATGGGCAGTATTGACAAATGTTTCCTCCACAAATTAAGAACTAGAAAAAAAATAACACTGCCAAAGTGAAAAGACTTGACTTAAAAAAAAATTAGTGTTGTTTTTTTTTTAAACAAAATCTGTAAAGCCTATACCCATAAATACTGAAACTTGAGAGTAGGGTAAACAATATTTAAGATATGAACTATTTAATAGAACTTCCTCAACACTAAGAAAAGCCCTGTAACAGGGTTTTAATTTTATTGTTTCAGTTTCTCAGTGCAAATATTTTAAAATAAACTACAAACAGAATAGTTTTACAACCCCTCAGAGCATCACGTTTCAGAAAGCTCTTTCAAGCATTTTTAGATATCATGTAAAACTCTGCCCATCGTTTCAAAGGGACAGTATCCTGTATTATAAAACCTAATTTTTTGTCTGAGAAACTTTATAAAATGCAATATAAATGCCTCTATGCTATTTTAAAATTTCAGTAACAGTTTTGTTCAATTGAAACATTCCCCCACATTGTTTGATGCAATATCTAGTTGTAGTGTGCTTTGGAAAAACATGTAAAGCACTGTAGGGCACAATCCCACAATAGCAAGATGGATGACTGGATGATCAAGTAGGTATTTTCCATCTCTGACTTAAGAGTCTATAAACCACAAATTGAAGTTCACTAGAAAATGAATATTTTCCATTGTCCACATTAGGAATATGTAAAAAGCAAAACAGCATAAATGAACATTATGACCATACTGGGTCAGACCAATGGTCCATCTAGCCCAGTATCCTGTCTTCTAACAACGGTTGGCACCAGACGCTTCAGAGGGAATGAACCGAAGAGGGCAATTATCGAGTGGTCCATCCACTGTCGTCCAGTCCCAGCTTCTGGCGGTTGGAAGTTTAGGGACTCCCAGAGCATGGGGTTGCGTCCCTGACCATCTTGGCTAATAGTCATTGAAGGACCTATCCACTGGGAATTTTTCTAATTCTTTTTTGAACCCAGTTATACTTTTGGCCTTCATGACATCCCACTGCAACAAGTTCCACAGGTTGACTGTGTGAATAAATACTTCCTTATCTTTGTTTTAAACTATCTGCCTATTATTTCAATTAGTGACCCCAGGTATGTATGTGTTTTGTGTATGTGTGTGTGTAACACTTCCCTATTCACCCTCACCACACCATTCATGATTTTACAGACTTCTATCATACCCACCTTAGTCATAGCTTTTCTAAACTGAGCAGTCCCAGTCTTTTTAATCAATCTCACACAGAAGCTGTCCATACCCCTAATCATTTTTGTTGCCTTTCTCTGTAGTTTTTCCAATTCTGATATATCTTTTTAAGATGGGGTGACCAGAAGTACATGCAGCATTAAAGGAATAGGCTTACAATGGATTTATTTAATCGCATTATGATATTTTCTGTCTTATCTATTCCCTTCCTAATGGTTCCTAACATTCTATTTGCCTTTTTGACTGCTGCTGCACATTGAGCCAGAATATTCAGAGAATGATCCACGATGACTCCAACATCTCTTTCTTGAGTGGTACAGCTAATTTAGACACCATCATTTGAATGTATGTTTTCCAATGTGCATTTGCACTTATCAACACTGAATTTCACCTGTCATTTTGGAAATGGAAGCAGTAAATTTCTATAACTTATTACTTTTTTAATTGTCTGAAGCATTATCAGCACACAAGAAAGAAAATATTTTTTATCCAGACAGCCATTTAATGATGATTTTAAGGGGTTGTTAACTATTAACTCATATTGTTTAAAACCTAAGTTTTGTGCTAACAGGCTAAGAGCTCATTGCAAGATCTAAGACCAATAGAAATGTTTTCATGATTTTTTTTTTTTAAATCCCAACAGAACTTGCAGCATTGGGAACCTGAAAGTGACTTCATCCGTTTCCCTTGTAGGAGCTGAGAGAAATACAAAGAGTAAAACAGCAAAATGTGAAAAGTATACTGCATTTTTAAAATCCCTTAATTTTTAATATTTTTTAATGTTTAGTAACAGGAAAGGCAGTTTTGTTTACAACAGGATGTTTATGATATTGTCTCAATGAGTCTTACAATGAGTTTGACTATTACTAACATGGTAAATTGCCTTCGACCAAGATGGCTGCCACCACCAGAGAGATATTTTATTGATCACGTGCCATGTGTGCTTTAAAACATTTTAAATACATTCCTCAGTTTATTCCTAAACTTTCCTTTCAAGTGATTTTAAGCCAAGACCTAGATTACTTCCTTGTGCTAGATAAGGGAGCTTCAACAAACACACTTTCTGGCTCATCACTTTTTTCCTCCCTCCTTTCGGTCTCTCTCGTGTATTTTCCGCTCTAAACTAAGTGAAGAGTTGAAAACATTGGCAGCACTAACTATGCGAGCGGCCATATTCCTGAAGGGGAAATTGAACGTTCAGAGCTGAGCGGCCTGTCCAGTGTCCCTCTAACAAGCCAGCGAGAGGGGGCTCGAGTCTCTGAATCCCGCCGGTGTATTCAGAGAGGGCGGATGACGCCGGGGCAGGTTGGTTTTAGGCTGCCGAGCCCCCCAGAAGCCAGCCCATGGGATTGCTCCGGGCCGGCAAGCATGGGGTTGTTGTGGGGGGGGGAGATGCGGATGTTAATGCTCCGCCAGAGCCCTGGGACCGGGCCAGCCTTATCAGAGGGGCGGAGCAGCCCGGGGAAGCCGGGATAGGGCCCAGACCCCTGGCCAAGGAGATTAACCCAGCCCGGGACTTGAGCGAGGCCAGCGGAGGTGGGGCCCCGTCGATCTCTTCCGGCGAGAGTGTGAACCGAACCGCCCCCCCCGCCCCATGTCAATACGGGGGCGAGACCCGATGGAGACCAGGAACCGGGGTCAGTCTCACAAGGAGCGGTTCAAACCCGCCCCCGGGCCGGGCTCCAGCGGGGCCGAGCCCAGGTGGCTCGGGCAAAGGGAAGCGGGCGGGAGGGGGACGCCGGCTGGGGAGTGCCCAGGGCCGGGAGGCTCAGTCGCCGGAGAAGATTACGAGCCTCCCCCAGGATAGCGGGCTGGGCCCGGTGCAGGGGCGCGGGGATCCGGTCCGGGGCAGGCCCCAGGGCAGACGCGGCGGCGAGCAGCCCCCGTGCGTGGGGAAGACGAGGGGCGGCCTCGGCGAGGGAAGGGGCCACGACGGGCAGGGCCGGGCAGGCCCGGTCCCGGGGAAGGGGGAGTGACGGGCAGGCCCCGGTTACCTAAGGATGTTGTGCGCCTCCATGCTGCGGTTCTGGTTGCTGGAGCACACCACGGCCACCCGGAGCGGCGAGGAGGGCATGGCGGGACGCGGAAGAGGCCCAGCTCCCCTCCGCCGGTATCGTGACTCCTCTGGTCCCGGCCGTCCGGCTCCGGCTGCGGCTCACATAAAATGGCGGCCAGAGCCAACGACGGGCGGCGCCGGGACGTGTCACCAGGGGCAGCGTCGACCTGCTTCCCCTAACCATAGAGACCGCGCGAGAGCGGAGCCCTTCGCATACCATCGAGAGGCGGGCCGAAAGAGAGAGCGCCACCGCAGGGAAGGTCCGCCAGCCATAGAGAAGACGGATCCGTGAGCGTTACACCAGAGCGAGGGGCCGCCAGTCATAGAAAGGAGAAGCACAAGTGTGACAGCGCCGCCCTAGTGGAGCAAGAGGGCCTGCCAGCGCTCTGTGCCATGCCCAGGGGAGGAGGCAGAGAATGTGCTTCAGAATGAATTGCCTTTTGGACAGCGGTTCGAATCCCACCCAGGCTCTCAGACATAAAAGCCAGGCACACTTTGGAGCTGGTGAGAAATGAGTTTGCCTAGTCCCTAAAGGGTAGGTGATACCATCAGAAAAGCCTCTGGCACTAAGTGACAGTCTCAGTAGGGAAACTCTCTAGAACTCACTTTCTTATAGAAAAAGGCCCTGATTCGCCATTGCCCTGACCCTCATGCAGCCATTTAAATTTACAATCCTAATACTGAGGCATCTGGCACACATTTGGCAGGGACACAAATGATTACACAGAGTGCAAAGCCAGGGGCAGGGAGGGGGAACAAGAGGGTGGGGGGATAATTCCTATCTGACAATTGTAGTGATCAGTTTATCCCCCAGAGCATCCTTTTTTTAGGCTATAATAACTACTAATACCACAGATTCCAAGATGATGAGCACCTTATAAATACCACAGAGAGACAAGGTGAGTGAGGTAATATCTTTGGTTGGTGAAAGAGACAAGCTTCTGAGCTACACAGAGCTCTTCTTCAGGTCCTGTAGCTCTGTGTAACTTGAAAGCTTGTCTCTCTCACTGTCAGAAGTTGGTCCAATAAAAGATAGTACCTCAACCGCCTTGTCTCTCTAATATTCTGGGACCAACACAGCTATAACAACACTGCAAAGATCATTTAATGCACTTTTTCACTTTTATTCAATCACCATCACGGGACAACTTTTTTTTCCAGTTAAGTCTTCAGTGCAATTCTCAATGGTAGCTGACACAATTCAACTCTGACCTGAGACCTCTTAAAAGCATTTTCTGTGCATAACAGAAGGTCCTTATTCTTTGTAGTCCCAAACAGTGATCCACATTGGCATGAAGGATGCCAGGTAAGTAATGATGGAAGCTCCCATCTGCACAGAGCACTTCCTGTCTGGCAGGGCTACAATCCTTACATGAACTCCTTTATGGACTTGCTGCTCTATCTCTTTAAACAGCCTCTCATTTAGTCCCTGAAAAAGGGATGAGCCACCAGCCAATACCACATTGCCATACAGATGCAGGCAAATATCCCCATCACGCTTTGTAACTCTGTTGGAAATCAGAGTATGAAGCTCTGGGTGTATCAATGCCAATGCTACGTGAAAAGATTTTCTGGTGCTCTGCAGAGGTGAAGACCAATTTTGATGGCATTTCCATCAGGAAGTTTATAATCTCTCAGGACCTCCTCTGACTTCTTCTTAATCTCTTGGCTGGGGTCTAAAGCCACATAGCAGGACTTTTCCTTGATATCTGACAGTTCACCATATTTCTCTTAGCCCTGCTCATGAGAGAACAGCCACTTGTCGAGAGGAGCCTCATGAGGTATTCAGTGATATCCCTGCCTGCAACATCCAGCCTGGAAACAGCATGAGGTAAGCAGTGTCCTTCATAGATGGGCACTGCATGGGTAACTCCATCTCCACTGTCCATTACCATTCCAGTGGTATGACATACAATGCCAATGTCACCTGCACAGATAGATACAGACCTGGTACCTTAAAATGCTCAAACATCAGCTCAGTTATTTTTTCTCAATTGTGAAGGGGATTCAGAGGGGGCTTGCTCTTTAGCACTGGCCTCTCGCTGGCATCTGTTCTAAGCTCACACGCCTAGATGTGTCTCCAGAGCTTCTCCACGTCATCTCAAGATGCAGCCCTGCCATGGTCAATAGGATATTTCAAAGATAAGGTCCTCCAACTTGGACAGGGCTTCTTCTCCAACATAGTATTCCTCCTGACCATCTCCAGGCACAGCTGCTTTCACTTTAGGGTGACCAACCACTGAAATAATGACAGATCTTGATGTCATCTCTCCTGCAATGCCAGCTTTACATGACCGGATCCATTGTCAAAAATCACAGCTCAGGTTTGTAAGATTTTTTAATCAAACATTACAGCAGGAAGAGAGAATGAAGCTGCTGAGGTTGGCGCTGGGGCTTGGTTTTGGTTTTTTGGAAATTTAGTGAAGTTAGAATGTTCAGGGATAAATATTCTAGATTCCTGAGGTCACAAAACAATAATAACCACACTAAATTTTGATAGTGCATTCCATCCAAGGATCCCGAAGCTCTTTACAAAAGTAGGAAAATATTATCCCCATTTTACAGATGGAAAATCAAGGAACACAGAGGTTAAGTAACTTACCTGAGGTCACAAAGGATACTAGAGACAGATCTAGGGGTAGAGCCCATGGTTCCAGTCCTCTACTCTGATCACTAGACCATCTGCCCTTCCCAAATCAGGAACAGAACCTTGTTCAGAAATATGCTGTAGCTCAGCCACAAATTATGGGCTTCATGTGGGAATTATTGTGCCAAGTTCTCTGGCCGGTGTTATACAGGAGTTGACTAGATGATCATTAATGGTCTCTTTTGACCATCTATGAAGCTAGAGTCCTGATACCCAGGTTGCCTGCACTGACTATGTTGCCTCCCAGACAATCCAAAAAGATAAGCATGAATTTGAAAACTTTTCCAGTCTGCTCATGGCAGAGTCTATATCTGACACAGTTGCAGCTATCTGCTTTTGCCTCTTGAGGGTCCTTATCCAAGCAAAGGTGCCGGGGGCAACAGAGGTACATTGACAATAAATTAAAGCCAGGTCAGCAAAATTGGCATGGATGGGCATTTAAAGATGGAGGCCCAAATGAACTGGGTTGCTCTGTAATAGAGTTCAGCTTGGACTGTGGGAGGACTGAGCTGCGGGAGCATGGCCCCTCAGACCAGACTGAACGTACTCCTGCTGTGTTTATCCCACTCCTATATCAGGCCTTTGTTCTGCAAAGAGATCTGCATGGACTTAAGGCTCCTTCTGCACGGAGCTCTGTGGAAGACCCAGTGGTTTGTCTAATTTAAGTAAATCCAAAAAAACACCTGCTCTTACAATCATTCAACTTTGTAAGTAGAGTAATTCTTTGTACAAACATAAGAATAGCCCCACTGGGTCAGACAATTGTCCATCTAGCCCAGTATCCTGTCTCTGACAGTGGCCAGAGGGAATGAACAGAACAGGGCAATTTTGAGTGATCCATCCCCTGTCCTCCAAACCCAGCTTCTGGTAGTTGGAGGTTTAGGGACACCCAGAGCATGTGGTTGTGTCTCTGACCATCTTGGCTAATGGCCATTGATGGACCTATGCTCCATGAATTTATCTCATTCTTTTTTGAGCCCAGTTATACTTTTGGCATTCACAACATCCCCTGGCAATGAGTTCCAAAGGTTGGCTCTGTGAAGACATACTTTCTTTTGTTTATTTTAAACCTGCTGCCTATTACAGAGCAGTTCAGCTGTATTCACCTCTTGGATCAGATCCTGTACTCCACTTAGGACTTCTCTCCAGTTGTGGGTTCCAGGACTAGGTGCCTCAAAGAGGAGTCATTTAATGTGTCTAGAAATTTCATCTCTGCATCCCTTCCTGAGGTGACATGTTCCCAGTCAAAATGAGGATAGTTGAAATCCCCCATTATTGTTGCGTTTTCTGCCTTTGTAGCCTCTCTAATCTCCCTGAGCATTTCACAATCACAGTCACCACCCTGGTCTGGTGGTTGCTAGTATGTTCTTACTACTATCCTCTTAGCCAAGCATGGAATTTCTATCCCTACAGAGTCTATGGTATTGTTTGATTTATTTAAGATTTTTACTGTATTGGACTTTATGCTTTCTTACTCATATAGAGCCACTCCCCGACCAGCACTACCTACTCTGTCATTCCTATATATTTTGTACCCTGGTATTTCCACATACCGCTGATTATCCTCATTCCACCAAGTTTCTGTGATGCCGATTATATCAATATGCTCATTTAATGCCAGGCATTCTAATCCACCCATCTTAGTAGAAAGAAAAGGAGTACTTGTGGCACCTTAGAGACTAACCAATTTATTTGAGCATAAGCTTTCGTGAGCTACAGCTCACTTCATCGGATGCATACTGTGGAAACTGCAGAAGACATTATATACACAGAGACCATGAAACAATACCTCCTCCCACCCCACTCTCCTGCTGGTAATAGCTTATCTAAAGTGATCACTCTCCTTACAATGTGTATGATAATCAAGTTGGGCCATTTCCAGCACAAATCCAGGTTTTCTCACCACCCACCCCCCCCCAAACTCACTCTCCTGCTGGTAATAGCCCATCCAAAGTGACAACTCTCTTTACAATGTGTATGATAAACAAGGTGGGCCATTTCCAGCACAAATCCAGGTTCTCTCACACCCCCCCTTTTTTTCCAAAAACCACACACACAAACTCACTCTCCTGCTGGTAATAGCTTATCCAAAGTGACCACTCTCCTTACAATGTGTATGAAAATCAAGGTGGGCCATTTCCAGCACAAATCCAGGTTTTCTCACCCTCCCCCCCCCCCCCCCAAACTCACTCTCCTGCTGGTAATAGCCCATCCAAAGTGATCACTCTCTTTACAATGTGCATGATAATCAAGGTGTGATTATCATGCACATTGTAAAGAGAGTGGTCACTTTGGATGGGCTATTACCAGCAGGACAGTGAGTTTGTTGGGGGGGAGGCGGAGGGTGAGAAAACCTGTATTTGTGCTGGAAATGGCCCACCATGATTTTCATACACATTGTAAGGAGAGTGGTCACTTTTGGATAAGCTATTACCAGCAGGAGAGTGAGTTTGTGTGTGTGGTTTTTGGAAAAAAAAAAAGGGCGGGGTGAGAAAACCTGGATTTGTGCTGGAAATGGTCCACCTTGATTATCATACACATTGTAAAGAGAGTGGTCACTTTGGATGGGCTATTACCAGCAGGAGAGTGGGGTCTGGGGGGCGGGGTATTTTTTCCATGCTTTGTGTGTATAAAAAGATCTTCTACACTTTCCACAGGATGCATCCGATGAAGTGAGCTGTAGCTCACAAAAGCTTATGCTCAAATAAATTGGTTAGTCTCTAAGGTGCCACAAGTCCTCCTTTTCTTTTTGCGAATACAGACTAACACGGCTGTTACTCTGAAACCCATCTTAGTAGTTAGACTTCTAGCATTTGTATATCAGCACTTGTCCATTTGTCTATATTCAGTTGCTTGCCTTCATGAGTTGTGTTTAAATGACTGTTCCTCGCTAACTCCCACCTGTAATTTACCAACTTCTTTTCAATCCTCTTTACTAGGCGATAGACTTCCCCCTTTTAAAAAAAAAAAGGAGGACTTGTGGCAGCTTAGAGACTAACAAATTTATTAGAGAGTAAACTTTCGTGAGCTACAGCTCACTTCATCGGATGCATACAGTGGAAAATACAGTGGGGAGATTTTATATACACAGAGAACATGAAACAATGGGTGTTACCATACAGACTGTAACAAGAGTGATCAGGAAAGGTGAGCTATTACCCGCAGGAGGGTGTGGGGGAACCTTTTGTAGTGATAATCAAGTTGGGCCATTTCCAGCAGTTGACAAGAACAGTAGGGCGGGAATAAACATGGGGAAATAGTTTTACTTTGTGTAATGACACATCCACTCCCAGTCTTTATTCAAGCCTAAGTTAATTGTATCCAGTTTGCAAATTAATTCCAATTCAATTCCAGTGCTACTCTTCCCCCTTTAATAAATTCATCCCTAAGGGATGCCTCCGCTCAGGTCGTGTGACCATCCACATCTGCCAGCTTTCCCCAATCCCTTAGTTTAAAACAATCCTTTCCAACTTTTTCAATTTTACACTCCAGCCATCTGGTTCCATTTTGGGTTAGGTGCAGCCCATCCTTCCTGCATAGGCTCTTCCTTTCCCCAAAGGTTCCCCAGTTCCCAGTAAACCTAAAACCCTCCTCCCTACAACATCTTTATGCCCTCCAAGTCTGCAATTCTAAGTCCAGATAGGTACTGAAATCCCTAAGATCAGTCTTATTGTCTTGTCATAGATCTGTCTTATTTGTGCAAACATTTGTTGATTTGGCTTTTAATTAGCATATGCACAACAAGAATAATAAGAACAAAGCCATTTCAAGCTCCATTAGAAACACAAGTGGGAGATAATCTGTATATAAGTCTTTGCCAAAAGGAAAAAGGACAACATCAGTGAAGGAGACTTTGGGGTAGATTTTCATAAATGGGAATTGAGTGCCTAAGTGCCATTTGAGCCTTGAAAAAAATCTACTCTTTTGATTTCAATTGTCTATACAAGTATTAAAAAACAAAAGAACACAAACTTTTTTGAAGTGCTGGATTGCATGCTTTCCAATTTAAAGGGACTCTCTTTCAGGCAACTGGTGATCTTTATAAGACCTGAACAAACCTAGTATGAAAATAAATATTTAATTATTCAAAGTTTTTATTTAAAACTTCCTCTGCAGCCCCCATGCATCTGAAGAAGTGGGTTTTTTCCCCACGAAAGCTTATGCCCAAATAAATCTGTTAATCTTTAAGATGCCACCAGTCTCCTCATTGTTTTTGGGGATACAGACGAACATGGCCACCCCTCTGATACTCTGTAGCCTAGGACATTATGGTGAGTGCTTGAAAATCAGAAAGTTAAACTGACGAGAACTGCTCCTGCTTGTTTACATAAGAAAACGTCTTCTTTTGGCTTTATGACTCTTGCTTCTGCTTGATTTTTTAAATCCAAAAAGGTCAGCAATTTATTGAAAGGGCTAAAAGCAAGCAGAAGACTCCTTGATGTAGAAGTGCTACCTCAGTAGTGCCAGGGAGGGGTGTTTTTCATCTTTATGGGTGTGGCCTTTTTTTATTTCTTCTCCATCAGCATCCTTAAGACTCTGGAGTCAGACAACTCTTTTTCAGCATTCGGTCACGTCAGCAGCTTGGGTAATGCTGATGAGGCTTCGGAGGGAAAGAGAAGCTGATTCCTTCTCATTGGAAAGTGCTCTTCTGAAGAAATCCACATGCATTTCCTTCTCTGCATTTGTCCTCCCTTGCTAGGAAGAACTCATGCCCTAGGCCAGCAGGCAGGGTGGTACAATCAGATCCCCTCCTACCCAGATATGTGTGAGTTTAGCTCACAGAGCCTGGGGATTTGAGCATTCTCATAGTTCTTCATCTGTACAGCATGTTCCATGCACCTCAGCAAGCAGGGAGGTTTGGCAGCTGGGGAGGGGAAGGCAACATCAGCACATCTGTGACTATGGGCGGGAGGGCCCTGGGCATTCTTGCCCCAGATGGCAATGCACTGTTGGCCACTGGTGCCACTGCAGTGCCAAGGCTGCACCAGCTGTTGGGGAACTGGTCTGCTGCCATTCAAAAATTGGGGGTGGGGGCAGGGGTGTTCCATTCCTTCCCCTCCCCACAGCAATCCTCCCCGTGCAGCCTCACTGCTCTCGGTGTGATTTGTAAAAGGACAGCTCAGTGCAACAAACACAAAATATCCCGTCACAAGACTGCAGGCTGCGAGTCAGCTGCTTTAATCAGCTGCATCACAAAACAGTGGGGGTGTCAGAGCAGGGGGGACGGGACTTCCACAGCAGGAAGAGTAAGGGAGCGGCTCCAGCCCATAAAACTCTGGGTAACCCCTGTTAACCTTGTTATGACTGTTTTCATTGTGCACGTGGAAGCATTGGCTTGTGGTCAGAGCAGGGCTCGAGGATTCCTGGGTTTGTTTCTGGCTCTGCCACCGATTCACAGTGGGACCTTGTGCAAGTCCCTTTCTCTCTCGGGGGTGGGAGAGGTGCGGGGGTGGCCATACGTGTATGATTTGAGCCTGAGCCACAAAGTTCAGGGTGTTTAGAGTTGGAGTTTTTGCTCAGCCTATTATCTATTGACAGGTCTATGACAGCAGAGATCGATGGTACCTTTAAAGCCACAGTCGATCTAAAAATCCCTCTAGAGCCTGTGTCTGAAGCTCAGTGCATTTGTCTGGATCTGAGATGCTGCCATCTGACCTACAAGGGTTTCGCAAAGGAGAACCTGTGATGAGAGCTGCTTGGGAATGCATGTGCCATCACCAGCCAAGTTACATCAAAGCCCTGGTCTACACTAGGACTTTAGGTCGAATTTAGCAGCGTTAAATCGATGTCAACCTGCACCCGTCCACACAATGAAGCCCTCTATTTCGACTTAAAGGGCTCTTAAAATCGATTTCCTTACTCCACCCCTGACAAGTGGATTAGCGCTTAAATCGACGTTGCCAGCTCGAATTTGGGGTACTGTGGACACAATTCGATGGTATTGGCCTCCAGGAGCTATCCCAGAGTGCTCCATTATGACCGCTCTGGACAGCACTCTCAACTCAGATGCACTGGCCAGGTAGACAGGAAAAGAACCGCAAACTTTGGAATCTCATTTCCTGTTTGGCCAGTGTGGAAAGCTGCAGGTGACCATGCAGAGCTCATCAGCACAGGTGACGATGATGGAGTCCCAGAATCGCAAAAGAGCTCCAGCATGGACCGAACGGGAGGTACGGGATCTGATCGCTGTTTGGGGAGAGGAATCCATGCTATCAGAACTCCGTTCCAGTTTTCGAAATGCCAAAACCTTTGTCAAAATCTCCCAGGGCATGAAGGACAGAGGCCATAACAGGGACCCGAAGCAGTGCCGCGTGAAACTGAAGGAGCTGAGGCAAGCCTACCAGAAAACCAGAGAGGCGAACAGCCGCTCTGGGTCAGAGCCCCAAACATGCCGCTTCTATGATGAGCTGCATGCCATTTTAGGGGGTTCAGCCACCACTACCCCAGCCGTGTTGTTTGACTCCTTCAATGGAGATGGAGGCAATACGGAAGCAGGTTTTGGGGACGAAGAAGACAGCTCACAGCAAGCAAGCGGAGAAACCGGTTTTCCCGACAGCCAGGAACTGTTTCTCACCCTAGACCTGGAGCCAGTACCCCCCCGAACCCACCCAAGGCTGCCTCCTGGACCCAGCAGGCGGAGAAGGGACCTCTGGTGAGTGTACCTTTTAAAATACCATACATGGTTTAAAAGCAAGCATGTGAAAGGATTACTTTGCCCTGGCATTTGCGGTTCTCCTAGATGTAGTCCTAAAGCCTTTGCAAAAGGTTTCTGGGGAGGGCAGCCTTATTGCGTCCTTCATGGTAGGACACTTTACCACTCCAGACCAGTAACACGTACTCGGGAATCATTGTAGAACAAAGCATTGCAGTGTATGTTTGCTGGCATTCAAACAACATCCATTCTTTATCTCTCTGTGTTATCCTCAGGAGAGTGAGATATAATTCATGGTCACCTGGTTGAAATAGAGTGCTTTTCTTCAGCAGGAGCCCATTCCTGCTGGGCTGTTTGCCTGTGGCTAAACAGAAATGTTCCCCGCTGTTAGCCACAGGGAGGGGAGAAGGTTGAGGGGGTAGTCACGCGGTGGGAGGAGGCAAAATGCGACCTTGTAACGAAAGCACATGTGCTATGTATGTAATGTTAACAGCAAGGTTTACCCTGAAAGAGTGTAGCCACTGTTTTATAAAATGTGTCTTTTTAAATACCGCTGTCCCTTTTTTTTTCTCCACCAGCTGCATGTGTTTCAATGATCACAGGATCTTCTCCTTCCCAGAGGCTAGTGAAGCTTAGAAAGAAAAAAAAACGCACTCGCGATGAAATGTTCTCCGAGCTCATGCTGTCCTCCCACACTGACAGAGCACAGACGAATGCGTGGAGGCAAATAATGTCAGAGTGCAGGAAAGCACAAAATGACCGGGAGGAGAGGTGGCAGGCTGAAGAGAGTAAGTGGCGGGCTGAAGAGAGGGCTGAAGCTCAAATGTGGCGGCAGCGTGATGAGAGGAGGCAGGATTCAATGCTGAGGCTGCTGCAGGACCAAACCAGTGTGCTCCAGTGTATGGTTGAGCTGCAGCAAAGGCAGCTGGAGCACAGACTGCCACTGCAGCCCCTCTGTAACCAACCGCCCTCCTCCCCAAGTTCCATAGCCTCCACACCCAGACGCCCAAGAACGCGGTGGGGGGGCCTCCGGCCAACCAGCCACTCCACCACAGAGGATTGCCCCAAAAAAAGAAGGCTGTCATTCAATAAATTTTAAAGTTGTAAACTTTTAAAGTGCTGTGCTTAAAGTGCTGTGTGGCATTTTCCTTCCCTCCTCCACCACCCCTCCTGGGCTACCTTGGTAGTCATCCCCCTATTTGTGTGATGAATGAATAAAGAATGCATGAATGTGAAGCAACAATGACTTTATTGCCTCTGCAAGCGGTGATTGAAGGGAGGAGGGGAGGGTGGTTAGCTTACAGGGAAGTAGAGTGAACCAAGGGGCGGGGGGTTTCATCAAGGAGAAACAAACAGAACTTTCACACCGTAGCCTGGCCAGTCATGAAACTGATTTTCAAAGCTTCTCTGATGCGTACCGCGCCCTCCTGTGCTCTTCTAACCGCCCTGGTGTCTGGCTGCACGTAACCAGCAGCCAGGCGATTTGCCTCAACCTCACACCCCGCCATAAACGTCTCCCCCTTACTCTCACAGATATTGTGGAGCACACAGCAAGCAGTAATAATAGTGGGAATATTGGTTTCGCTGAGGTCTAAGCGAGTCAGTAAACTGCGCCAGCGCGCCTTTAAACGTCCAAATGCACATTCTACCACCATTCTGCACTTGCTCAGCCTGTAGTTGAACAGCTCCTGACTACTGTCCAGGCTGCCTGTGTACGGCTTCATGAGCCATGGCATTAAGGGGTAGGCTGGGTCCCCAAGGATACATATAGGCATTTCAACATCCCCAACAGTTATTTTCTGGTCTGGGAATAAAGTCCCTTCCTGCAGCTTTTGAAACAGACCAGACTTCCTGAAGATGCGAGCATCATGCACCTTTCCCGGCCATCCCACGTTGATGTTGGTGAAACGTCCCTTGTGATCCACCAGAGCTTGCAGCACTATCGAAAAGTACCCCTTGCGGTTTATGTACTCGGCGGCTTGGTGCTCCGGTGCCAAGATAGGGATATGGGTTCCGTCTATGGCCCCACCACAGTTAGGGAATCCCATTGTAGCAAAGCCATCCACTATGACCTGCACATTTCCCAGGGTCACTACCCTTGATATCAGCAGATCTTTGATTGCGTGGGCTACTTGCATCACAGCAGCCCCCACAGTAGATTTGCCCACTCCAAATTGATTCCCAACTGACCGGTAGCTGTCTGGCATTGCAAGCTTCCACAGGGCTATCGCCACTCGCTTCTCAACTGTGAGGGCTGCTCTCATCTTGGTATTCATGCGCCTCAGGGCAGGGGAAAGCAAGTCACAAAGTTCCATGAAAGTGCCCTTACGCATGCGAAAGTTTTGCAGCCACTGGGAATCGTCCCAGACCTGCAACACTATGCGGTCCCACCAGTCTGTGCTTGTTTCCCGAGCCCAGAATCGGCGTTCCACAGCATGAACCTGCCCCATTAGCACCATGATGCATGCCTTGGCAGGGCCCATGCTTTCAGAGAAATCTGTGTCCATGTCCTGATCACTCACGTGACCGCGCTGACGTCGCCTCCTCGCCCGGTATCGCTTTGCCAGGTTCTGGTGCTGCATATACTGCTGGATAATGCGTGTGGTGTTTAATGTGCTCCTAATTGCCAAAGTGAGCTGAGCGGCCTCCATGCTTGCCTTGGTATGGCGTCCGCACAGAAAAAAGGCACGGAACGATTGTCTGCCGTTGCTCTGACGCCGGGAGGGGTGACTGACGACACGGCTTACAGGGTTGGCTTCAGGGAGCTAAAATCAACAACGGGGGTGTCTTTACATCAAGGAGTATTTCAGGCAGGACTTCACGGAGGGTTCCAATAAGAAATGGTGCACCTAAGTTATTGTTCTTATGGGAACAAGGAGGTTAGCCTGGCCTCTGATTGATACATGGCTAGATTTACCTCGCTGCACCTTCTCTGTGAGTGACTGCAGTGTGACCTAGAGGAATGAGTCCCCTAGACAGGGGAGGAGGCAAATGAGTACAAAACAAATCTGGTCTATTTCTTGTTTTGACCCACTCCATCTATCTTTTACATCTTTGGCTGGCAGCAGACGGTGCAGAAGGACTGCATGCCATCCACATCTCATGGCTGCTTGGCAGAAGATGGTACAGTACGACTGCTAGCCATCCTCATCTCTTGCCTGCCTGGCAGAAGATGGTACAATACGACTACTAGCAATCCTCATCTCTTGCCTGCCTGGCAGAAGATGGTACAGTACGACTGCTAGCAGTCTGTATCGCCTGCCCGCTCACCATAAGACGGTTCAATAGGACTGACTGCAGGACTAAAGAGAATGACCTGGTCAAGTCACTCCAAATTTAGTCCCTGCGCCCATGTCTGCCCAGGCGCTCCCAGCCGATGTGGCCAGGAGCACCTCAGACACGACGAGGACGACTACCAGTCGTATTGCACCGTCTGCTGCCAGAAGGCAATGGGTTGCTGCTACTGTGCAGCAAAGCCGTACCGCGTCTGCCAGCACCCAGGAGACATAGGGTGACGGTTACCTGAGCGGGCTCCATGCTTGCTGTGGTATGGCGTCTGCAAAGGTAACTCAGGAAAAAAGGCGCAAAATGATTGTCTGCCCTTGCTTTCACGGAGGGAGGGAGGGAACGGGGGCCTGACGATACGTACCCAGAACCACCCGCGACAATGTTTTAGCCCCATCAGAGTGCTCCATTGTGACTGCTCTGGACAGCACTCTCAGATGCCCGATTGTTTGCCATTGCTCTGACACCGGGAGGGGCGACTGAGGACACGGCTTACAGGGTTGGCTTCAGGGAGCTAAAATCAACAAAGGGGGTGGCTTTACATCTAGGAGTATTTCAGGCAGGACTTCACGGAGGGTTCCAATAAGAAATGGTGCACCTAAGTTATTGTTCTTATGGGAACAAGGAGGTTAGCCTGGCCTCTGATTGATACATGGCTAGATTTACCTCGCTGCACCTTCTCTGTGAGTGACTGCAGTGTGACCTAGAAGAATGAGTCCCCTAGACAGGGTAGGGGGGAAGCAAATGAGTACAAAACAAATCTGGTCTATTTCTTGTTTTGATCCACTCCATCTATCTTTTACATCTTTGGCTGGCAGCAGACGGTGCAGAAGGACTGCATGCCATCCACATCTCATGGCTGCTCGGCAGAAGATGGTACAGTACGACTGCTAGCAGTCCGTATCGCCTGCCCGCTCACCATAAGACGGTTCAATAGGACTGACTGCAGGACTAAAGAGAATGACCTGGTCAAGTCACTCCAAATTTAGTCCCTGCGCCCATGTCTGCCCAGGCGCTCCCAGCCGATGTGGCCAGGAGCACCTCGGACATGACGATGACGGCTACCAGTCATACTGTACCGTCTGCTGCCACAAGGCAAGGGGTTGCTGCTACTGTGTAGCAATGCCGTACCGCATCTGCCAGCACCCAGGAGACATAGGGTGATGGTTACCTGAGCGGGCTCCATGCTTGCCGTGGTATGGCGTCTGCACAGGTAACTCAGGAAAAAAGGCGCGAAACGATTGTCTGCCCTTGCTTTCATGGAGGGAGGGAGGGAGGGAAGGGGGGCCTGACGATATGTACCCAGAACCACCCGCGACAATGTTTTAGCCCCATCAGGCATTGGGATCTCAACCCAGAATTCCAATGGGCAGCGGAGACTGCGGGAACTGTGGGATAGCTACCCACAGTGCAACGCTCCGGAAGTCGACTCTAGCCTCGGTACTGTGGAAGCACTCCGCCGAGTTAATGCACTTAATGCACTTAGAGCATTTTCTGTGGGGACACACACACTCGAATATATAAAACAGATTTCTAAAAAACCGACTTCTATAAATTCGACCTTATTCCGTAGTGTAGACATACCCAAAGGGAAGACTTCGATGGATAGCAGCATAAGATGTCCTCAAGGCAGGCTGGGTATAAACAGGCTTCCCTTTATCCCTCACTTTTCTGACTTATCTGATCAGCACTGTCGATATGCTGGAGCTGGAATCGCTAGGAAGTGTGGCCATCAGTTTAATACTGGCCATTACATTGTTCCCAGCTCCCATCCGACTCTGACAAATGCAGCCACATTTAAATCATTGAGGAAGCACACTTTAGCACTGTCTAATCACACTGGGGGGTGGGCACAACCGCCGCCCCCCAGTCCAGAGCTCCAGAATGGTGCTAGTCAAAGACTGCTGTTGTTGTCTCACTGAGTACAAACAGATGCCGTGGCAGGCGCTGGTGTCATTATTACGCCGAATCATCGGTTTGAAGGGTTAGTGTGGCTCTCTCTCATCACCCCTTCACTGAGCAGATGTTCTTCCACCGCTCACTTCAGGGCCTGCCTTTTTATATTCCAGGCACACAATCCCAGAGGCCGTATGAGAGCTTCTTGGAGAGCAAACGGACAGCCCACCCAAACCCTGCCTGGAACAAGCCTGGAAGGAGGCGTCAAGGTCAGCATTATGAGGGCATGTGATAGGACAGAGGCCTGAGCCTGTAATCCTTCATTATGGGAGTAACCCTTTCTCATGCAGGGCTCCCATAGTCCTGCATCAGGGTGAATGGAGGAGGAAGCATTACTCAAGTTAAATGATACAGAGAAAGTAAAAGTCCTAGCAGGTCCATAGCAATCTACCCACTCTCAGGGCAGGACTCGGCCCTTTCAGGGGAGATGTGCTTTAATCCCCGTGGCAGCTGAAAGTCTCAGCTTACAGCTAGCTACTCTTTGGGAGCAATAGAAAGTAGGGTCTAAGTCAGGGCAGCCCTGAGGATGCTCTAATATGTGATGGGAACTTGGCAGGCCCCTGTATTGCCCCAGGTATATGCTGCCCAAAGGTGCCTTCAAGCCATCTGAACCCCTCTTCCCCCCCCGCACCCGCACTTTACTCTGTGCACTGAAGTGAAGTAACTGAGAATCAGGCTCATCGTGTCTCTCACGCCTCATCTCTGTCCCAGTCAAGCTAGACGTATTCAGGAACTCTTAACCTCTCTCCCAACTCAGTCCCCAAGCTCCTCACTCATTATTAAAAAGAAAAGGAGTACTTGTGGCACCTTAGAGACTAACCAATTTATTTGAGCATGAGCTTTCGTGAGCTACAGCTCACTTCATTGGATGCATACCGTGGAGGAGGTATTGTTTCATGATCTCTGTGTGTATATAAAGTCTGCTGCAGTTTCCACGGTATGCGTCCCATGAAGTGAGCTGTAGCTCACGAAAGCTCATGCTCAAATAAATTGGTTAGTCTCTAAGGTGCCACAAGTCCTCCTTTTCTTTTTGCGAATACAGACTAACACGGCTGTTACTCTGAAACCTGTCACTCATTATTGTCCGAAACCCCGCCTCCAACCTGTCACCAGCATCTTGGCTGCCAGAACAGAATACAGGTAAATCCTACCAGCCAACAGGAGACTCCTGTGTCTGCCTCTCTCCGCAGCAAGCTGCAGGTCGGCCAAGGTGGGATTTAAATCCATGCGTTCTCTTGGCCTGGGGTAGGAGAGCGGGCTGCGTGAAATTCACAGCTAGACGGGAGAAAGGCAGAGGAACCAAAACTGCTCTTCCAACGTATTGCAGTTCCTCAGCAAACTGCCTGTTCCAGGGCCAGGGGAAGGCAGCTCCCACGGTGATTTCTGCATTCCTGAGATAGGAAGCAGACAAGGGCTGGGCTGCAGTCAGCAATTCCCTCCTCTGCACGGGATGGAGGCAGGCACTTCATGGCCGACAGCTTTGTTTCCAGTTTAGAAAGAGGGCAAAGCTGTGCATGATCAAGTCCTGCAGCTCACATCTAAACCCAGGGACAAGATGCCAGAAAGGCCACATTTAGCCCTGAGAAGGGGGATTAAATAGGGGTACCGTGGCCCTGCTGCATGCCAGGATTTGATGGGGCCGTTGGTCCCAACTCCTTCCTCCCTTTGAAACCTCTCACTGACTTCGGTAGCAGCAGGAGGGGGATGGATGTATACAAATGCATAGCCAAGAAGTGTTGTTAGTGTGTCAGATGCTTTGATTCAGAAAGCACGTCATGCTTCAATCCACTAACCCCGAGCACCTTTATCAAGGGAGTCTTTAGCATGTCAAGAGCACCTTCATACAGGCAGATCTCAAAGCATTTTGCAAATAATAGACAATAAAATGGCTGACCCTCATGTGACAGACAAGGAAAACGATGCACAGAAAGGTTGGAACTCACCCAAGGAATAGGAACCATGCTTTCCTGATGCCGGCTCCCCAGCTCTGACCACTAGACCACACATTCTCCTTCAGGTGCTTGGCAAAAAGGGGGCCATCGAGCCCGATGGTGATGGGAAGCAGAAGAGCCTTGTCTTAAAATGCAGAAATTCTGCTCCCATTTTCTCTCCCAGTTCATATTTGCCAACTGAAAACCTGCAAGGAACAGCTTTGAAACAAAGGGAAATAAATCACCATCAGGAGTGCTTGATGGATTAACTTTGTGAGCAAGCAATAAACCCTGTCTCTGAGCTATCAAGGCAGCCTTCAGCTTCATGCGCAGAGAAGGCCAGCGTTTTGCGGACCACTGCCAGGCAGATGAATGCGCAGGGTATGTCTTGCGACCGTGGGAAGCAGTTCCTCGCCTGCACTCCAACGGGCATTGCAGCCCCTGTATTTCAAGTTCCAGCAAACTCCAAAAGAGATAGAGGCTGAATTTCACTTGGCTTTGCCTGGAAATCTTGAAATTCCAGAGCCTGTGGTCACCCTGAGACTTGGGATCCAGGCTCCCCCCGGAAACTCAGACCACCCCAAATGATTCACAAGCCTGTGCCAAACTCACCAGGAAGCTTGTTTAATTTGTCAGTTTGTTGCACAATTCAAATCCGCTGAGTTTCACCTGGTGTCACGGACCCAATCGAGAGTTGGAAAAGATACACAGTTCGGCTGGGTCATGCCATCAATGTTTTGCTGCAGTACGCAGAGCAGTTCTAGAGTCTCCCAAAGGTTACTCAAAAGCCAGCCTGAGCTCAGCGATGCTTCAGTCCTGCTTGTGCTGAATTTCAGCCCTCAAGGCAACGATCCTCCAGCACCGCAGTTCTCAACCTTTTCCAGACTAGGATTCCCCAGAACTTTCACCCCCATCTAGCCAGGCCCCCGGTTAGCAATATGGGAAGGGCAGGGTAGTCGTGGCCCCCAGGTTGAGTACGGCTGCTACTCTAGCTGATTTCTCAGCAGAGGAGGCAGGAGGAGAAATGTGCATCACCTGTTGGACTTCTTAAATGGGAAATCATGAGATGGATCCAAACAGACCTCAGCACTCATTAGCCACTGTTTGATCCCCTCCGCTTTTCACATAATCCCAATTGTTCCCCCGTCTATAACACACCCCCTTTCTTTCTCATAAGCTGTTCTTCACCTCCATTGCTCATAACATCCTGGGCAGGGCCATGCAGCCCGAGTCTCCCAAACCAGCAGGTGCCAAGTTCCTCATTAATTACAGCACTTTTCAGCCTTAAAAAAAACAACCCCAAACCTTAGCTTGACGGCTCCCCAGCAGTGCCGCCAGCAGAGATCCGGTTTCAGTGGAGGGCACCAGGGCCTTGCATTGGACAATGCCAGTGGGAATGCGGTGAGCAAAGAGATTTAATAGGCACAAGTAGCTGAAGTTAAGGGCAGAAATGAAATCAGCTGGCTGTAATCTTGATCAATGTCTGCAATTAGATGGCAGTGGCACACACAGACGCTGCCATCTGGCGAGAACACAAATTCTAACCTAATGAGGGGTTTTCATCCACAATTAAAAAGGAACTGACTCCAGAGTTGTTTGGAAGAATTTCTGCTTTCCCAAATGTGTGTATATATATCATCCAGAGAAAACAAATGGCAAGCTCTTGAGAAGCTCTTAAGGAGTTGCTAATTCCTTTCATAACCTCCTCAAGGCATTCAAAAGCTACTGGAGCTTAATCAAGCACCTCTCTTGACCGCAGCTGTTTGTTTAGCAGTTCACATAGAAGGCAGGAGGATGGGTGTTAACTGAGGGTGGATTGTCTCTGGACAGCTGAGTGGGGCCAAGCTGCAACACCAAGGAAGCTCTAAGTATGACACAAAAAGAAAAGGAGGACTTGTGGTATCTTAGAGACTAACCAATTTATTTGAGCATAAGCTTTCATGAGCTACAGTTCACTTCATCGGATGCATTCAGTGGAAAATACAGTGGGGAGATTTATATATACATAGAGAACATGAAACAATGGGTGTTACTATACACACTGTAAGGAAAGTGATCAGGTAAGGCGAGCTATTACCAGCAGGAGAGCGGGGGCGGGGGGGGCACGGGGGACCTTTTGTAGTGATAATCAAGGTGGGCCATTTCCAGCAGTTGACAAGAACATCTAAGGAACAGTGGCGGGGGGGGGGGGGGGAGGGAGAGGAATAACATGGGGAAATAGTTTTACTTTGTGCAATGACCCATCCGCTCCTAGTCTTTATTCAAGCCTAAGTTAATTGTATCCAGTCTGCAAATTAATTCCAATTCAGCAGTCTCTCGTTGGAGTCTGTTTCTGAAGTTTTTTTGTTGAAGAATTGAAACTTTTAGGTCTGTAATTGAGTGACCAAAGAGATTGAAGTGTTCTCCGACTGGTTTTTGAATGTTATAATTCTTGACGTCTGATTTGTGTTCATTTATTCTTTTACGTAGAGACTGTCCAGTTTGACCAATGTACAGGGCAGAGGGGCATTGCTGGCACATGATGGCATATATCACATTGGTAGATGTGCAGGTGAACGAGCCTCTGATAGTGTGGCTGATGTGAATAGGCCCTGTGATGGTGTCCCCTGAATAGATATGTGGACACAGTTGGCAGCGGGCTTTGTTGCAAGGATAGGTTCCTGGGTTAGTGGTTCTGTTGTGTGGTGTGTGGTTGCTGGTGAGTATAGCTCACTAAAGCTTATGCTCAAATAAATTTGTTAGTCTCTAAGTTGCCACAAGTCCTCCTTTTCTTTTTGCGGATACAGACTAACATGGCTGCTACTCTGAAATCTCAGTATATCAGCAACCCAACTGGAATTTAGCCAGCAGCTCTGCCAGAGGATTCTCTGATGCAATCAGATCTCAATGGGTTGGGTTGGGCAGGTCAGTCCTAGGAGGGATGGGAGAGACCCCATGCAACCAGAGTTCTATGTGAAACCGGAATTCCATGCAACCAGAGTTCTATACCGGAAACCTACTGACCGCTATTCCTACCTACATGCCTCCAGCTTTCACCATGACCACACCACACGATCCATCGTCTACAGCCAAGCTCTGCGATACAACCGTATTTGCTCCAACCCCTCAGACAGAGACAGACACCTACAAGATCTCTATCAAGCATTCTTACAACTACAATACCCACCTGCGGAAGTGAAGAAACAGATTGATAGAGCCAGAAGAGTTCCCAAAAGTCACCTACTACAGGACAGGCGTAACAAAGAAAATAACGGAACGCCACTAGCCGTCACCTTCAGCCCCCAACTAAAACCCCTCCAATGCATTATTAAGGATCTACAACCTATCCTGAAGGATGACCTAACATTCTCACAAATCTTGGGAGACAGGCCAGTTCTTGCCTACAGACAGCCCCCCAACCTGAAGCAAATACTCACCAGCAACCACACACCACACAACAGAACCACTAACCCAGGAACCTATCCTTGCAACAAAGCCCGTTGCCAACTGTGCCCACATATCTATTCAGGGGACACCGTCACAGGGCCTAATCACATCAGCCACACTATCAGAGGCTCGTTCACCTGCACATCCACCAATGTGATATATGCCATCATGTGCCAGCAATGCCCCTCTGCCCTGTACATTGGTCAAACTGGACAGTCTCTACGTAAAAGAATAAATGAACACAAATCAGATGTCAAGAATTATAACATTCATAAACCAGTCGGAGAACACTTCAATCTCTCTGGTCACGCGATTACAGACATGAAAGTCGCTATTTTACAACAAAAAAACTTCAAATCCAGACTCCAGCGAGAAACTGCTGAATTGGAATTCATTTGCAAATTGGATACAATTAACTTAGGCTTGAATAGAGACTGGGAGTTGCTTAGTCATTATGCAAGGTAGCCTATTTCCCCTTATTTTTTCCTCCCCCTCCCCCCATCAGACGTTCTTGTTAAACCCTGGATTTGTGCTGGAAATGGCTCACCTTGATTATCATACACATTGTAAGGAGAGTGGTCACTTTAGATAAGCTATTACCAGCAGGAGAGTGGGTTTGTGTGTGGGGGGGGGGGGGTGAGAAAACCTGGATTTGTGTTGGAAATGGCCCACCTTGATTATCATGCACATTGTAAGATTATGCTCAAATAAATTGGTTAGTCTCTAAGGTGCCACAAGTACTCCTTTTCTTTTTGCGAATACAGACTAACACGGCTGTTACTCTGAAAATTGTAAGGAGAGTGGTCACTTTAGATAAGCTATTACCAGCAGGAGAGTGAGTTTGGGGGGGGGGTGAGAAAACCTGGATTTGTGCTGGAAATGGCCCAACTTGATTATCATACACATTGTAAGGAGAGTGATCACTTTAGATAAGCTATTACCAGCAGGAGAGTGGGGTGGGAGGAGGTATTTTTTCATGCTTTATGTGTATATAATAAGATCTTCTACACTTTCCACAGTATGCATCCAATGAAGTGAGCTGTAGCTCACGAAAGTTATGCTCAAATAAATTGGTTAGTCTCTAAGGTGCCACAAGTACTCCTTTTCTTTATGTGAAGTGTAGTTGCTGATGATTCAAAGGTGATGTCTTTATTCCAGCTCCTGCCATCCAGCCTTCAACCTAACATTTGATGCAGCAAAGCACACCCCTGCCTTGGGCCGCTCCTTCTGCTCTGGAGTTCTATTCACGGAGTTTGTTGACACATATTTATGCACCAAGCGGCCCTCTCCTCCCCTCTCCTCGCTTATCCATCCAGAGATGAGCCCAAGTCACAAGCTGAGATCCAGATCCAAACTTTGCTCCAGCCAGAGGCTGTCCAGATTTAGGGGTTAGTTTGGCCCACTGTGGAGAGAAGAGGCAGATGTGAAATTTTGAATCTGAACTTCACCAAAGTCTGGGGTGGGGAATCAGGTCACTTCCCAGAGTTCGGTTTAGCCCATCATCTAGACATAGGGACCGTGGCTTGGACTCGTCTAAAGGTTGGTTGGGTCTGGATCCCAGTTTTTGATTGAAATCCATCTCTGGACACTCCAGGAAGGATTTGGAATAGATGCAATTTCTGCTTGCTTGTGCACTCAAATAAAGGCTGTTGCTGAATCAATTAAATGCATTCTTCCAGCTGCCAAGACCGACACGCCACCTATGGTCAAGCCTCCCCACGATCCCCCAGCTATGGCCATGCCTTTTGAGCCAGGTGGAGGCAACTCCAGGGCAGAATGTCACTCATAATCCCTTCTCCAGGAAAGATCATTAGTAGATACTGCTCAGCTGGGGAGAACATCCAGGCAAAGTCCAATCCACCCTCCACAGCCTGGGCCTTACTGGCCTCTTTCTTAGGCAGACTCCTTCCATGTAGGGGAATGGTCTCACTCCTGATCCACAAAATCATCATGCCTAGAGTGAAAGGAGCCAGCCCATCATCAGAAGCCATTCGCAGCTTGCCCTCTTGTGACCAGATGCTGCCACTGCAACAGGGTTTGCTGCAGACGTAGCAGAGACTACCAAGTTGGTCTCTTCGGGCCCTGCAGGGACCGTGTGGAGGAGCCAGGGGAAAGGTTCAGCCTCCATCGTCAGACTGTCCCTGCTGACTCTACTGTGCCTGCCCAGAGTGATGTCAGTTAGCTCCAGTTATCATGGTGGGGATGGTGTAATGTGGACATCTGGGATGCTAGGATTAGGAAAATGGGGGAACCCCTCCCTGGACAAGAACAGTGAGCTTCCTTAGGAAAGGACAAGGAACCACAGGTACCATGTTTGTAATTCGGCAAGGGACAGAGAAGCGGATAGAAGTGGCACCAGCAGGACAGCATCTGGGCTTTTATAGACCTAGAAAAGTCATACGATAAAAGGGAGAGCATGATGCTCACGCCGGTGCTGAGGACAGGGGGAGTGTCTGAGGATTTAATAACTACGGGGAATGCATGACACACCTCTTAGAACGGTGATCCAAAGACCAACAAGTCCCTTCCCTTTTCGAATGACAAGCCCTGTGGAAGTGAAAGTTGGACTGTACCACGGGCTGGCTCTCTGTCTGTGGGAAAACCCCAATGGGAAAAGGTGAGAAGCTGCTATATGCAGAAGTGATAACAATAAGGGTGTCCTCAAAAGAAGACCTACTGGAAACAGTAAACCAGTGGTGTGACACTGGGTAACTGTATGCAAACAAGCCTTGGACTATGTGCAATAAATGGGCAAGTCTTTCTGAGGGCCGAAACTTGTCTACATGGGGACACTCAGGAATATTCAGCCAGATTAACTAAAGGTGTGATTTTAAAGCAGATTAGGGTTTGTCAACACATGAAAATTAATACATAATAAAGTAGAGTGTGAATTTAAGGTGGATTAACTAGTCCTGATTAACTCCATGTGTGGATGCTCTTATTCTGGAATAAGAGTGTCCATTCATGCATTTAATCAGGACTAACTCTTGTTTAGTTTTACTCCATTAATCTCTATGGCCAGAATCCCTGTGGCACCTCTACTGACCCAGAAAAACTATGTCCAAGAGAATTTGCACTGTAAGATCTCTGGAGCAGGGAACATGTTTTGGTCTGTGTTTGTAATGCACCATGTAAATGTCTGATGTTACTGAAGTATGCTTAATAAAGTAATCATAAACAATAATCGTGAATAGCTTTCCTAGCAGTCCCTATATTTGTTCCTAAATATGCCTCATTAAAACACTCTGTTCATATGTCTCTCTCCACGTGCCTGTCAGTGCAGACTAGGTCATCCACTAGCGTGTCTTGTAAAATAATCATCCAGACGTTTCTATCAACGCTCACCAACAGGCAGTTCCCCGAAGTTTTAGCAGCTGCTGCTTCAGGTTCTTTTTTAACACTAGATGGCAGCCAAGTGTCACTGTGAATACAGACAGGTGGGGACAGAGAGATGAGGGTGACCTGCAACATTATTAGATCCTGAGGTGAATCCTGAGCTGAATTCCTCCCAAATTACAAGCAGGTTGGGGGGTGGGATCCTGGATCAGCCCCCATCTCTGCGTTGGAGGCCAGATGATTCTCTTCCTGGGATCCCTTTTGTTTAAAACAATACCAGATGCCTCCCTCTGTCTCTGTAGTGCCTGGCATGGTGTTTCAGGTTCGAGTTGCAGGCATTTAACAAGGGAAAAGTCCCTCGTCCCTGTTTACAGAACGCTGGGCAAAACTACGGGGCCCTTCTGGGTGCCCACTGAAATGCACTGGGCTTGGTGAGCAGCTAGAGAAAAAATGATCACAGCCCTCCTAACTAGGGAGAACCGGCCAGAGCCTGTCCTCAGCCTCAGTCCTCTTCCCCCCGGCCTGTCATCCCCTCTCTCCCATCTCTCTGCTTTGCTGTCTCGCCTTGGGCCACATACACAACTCGGCAGTGTCCCCTTTCCTGGGGCAGCAGAGTGGCCAAGGACTGAATGGCCCGTGGGGACTTGAACACCCCTCTCAGTCCTAGAGGCAGCCCCTCCAGGGCTGGGTCTCAACACGCTGTCAGATCAGCATGCTGGAAGACTGCCCTGCCACATTCCATGTGGTCCTTGGGGGTAGTGGACAGAGGCCTTTGGTCTCCAGGGTGGGCAATCCAGCATCAGATCCACACACAGGAATCACAAAGCGGACCAGCTCTGATTTGAATTCAGACAGACCCTGAGTAAAAATACTGATTCTGTATTAAACATGACACGGAGGCAGGCAATCACCCCACACTCCAGGCCCGGTCTGGCCCATCTCACCCCGGGCCACACATGCCGGGCACCGAGCTGATGAGTTGTTCAAGGTTTTCTGCTGGAGCGGTGTATTGATGCAAGGCGATGACTATCCTCGGTGATTAATGTAATTGAAGGGAAGTGGATGGCGATGCCGGAAGAGACAGTGCTAAGCAGGCTCCGGCTCCCCAGCTCCCTCCATAATTATAAAATACAGAGGGCACGAGAATCAAGAGCTCCCAGGGACGCTGTTTGGGACTGGAGCTCACCACGAAGCTACTGAGCTTCAGCCCAGTCAGGAGAACGGTCTGGAAACCGTTTCCGCCCACCCCACCCCGTTTTCCCTGGCCTCCAAGCGACCGGAATGAATTTTGCATGCAAGAGGCCACGATGAATCAACTGCTAAGAGCCCTGGGAACAGCTGTGTAGCCCAATCAATTTGCCATGAAGATCGGTACAAATTAAAGAGCGGATCCTGTGGGGTACTGAGCACCCTTCACTCCCACTGAACTCAAAGGGGCTTTAAGGCCCTCATGCCTTGCAGGACTGGGCCCTGAGTCAGCATTCGAGGGGTTTATGAATATATTAAACTGGGGACTCAGCGCCCTTGCACCAAGCTGGAGAAGAGGTAATTAACAACTCTGATTGGCTGCCTGAGGAAGGCACCAACTGTCCAGCTACCCAGATTGTGCTTGGTCTGGTTGGTCCCTTGCTGCTCCATGCAGAGCCCAGATGGCTCACAGGGGCTCCAGCCTGAAGTTCCATCAGAGTGTCTATGTAATACCCTGGCCACAGCCCCTCCTGGGTTCCGTCCAGGACTTCGGATCAAATAAAGGCACATCCCAGAGAATCCATCCAAGGCTCTGCATTCAGCCCAGTGCATGGTGGGACAGGACTTGTGGCGCTGGAATCAGCGCAGTGTGAATGCTCATACAGAGTAGACACAATCCAGACCACTCTTAGTTCTGTACCCCAGAATCCCGTCCCAGTGCTTTGATTTAAATAATCTAGGAGATGGCCCACAATTAAGGGTTTATTCTGTTAACTTTTACATTTGTTCTGCATCCTTAGCCTGCAAATTAACAATCTATTTGTTGTGAAATATAAATCAATGGAACATACAATTAATGGGACGGTGCCTAGTCGTCAATATAGTTTCTTTGGGGCAAAGTCTGAGATCCTTATACAGGTAAGTCTCCCACTGAGGTCAGTGATTTTTAAATAGACCCCCTAGTTGAAATCAATGGGGAATTCTGCTTAAAAATTGATGGTACAATATGGGCCGAACAAGAACTTCAGAATTAAGCTGCAGGCATTTGGGGCCCACTTGAACCTCAGAAATGGCATCGGGTTTAATGTTTTAGTAATTAATTATTATTATATTGGTTTAACATTTTCCTGTGCCCTTAATACACATTTAGCTAATCCCGAGGCTCCATAAAATAAGAGTTACCAGCTTCTCAGTAAGATTAAATAGCAGGGGCGGTGTGGTGAGGTCTCAGGTTATTAGCGTTTCATTCTTTTTTACAAAATATACTACACCAGACAACAATGTAAATTTTCTTTTCAGCCATTTTTATTTTCTTCCAGAATTCAAGCTGATGGGATGAGCTCTTTTGCATGTAGCCTCTTCATGGGTGTAAGGGGGAAATTAACAAAGTCTTTGCATTGCGATGTCCCATTTAGCTTTGACAGCCGTTCCTGATGAGCAGGAGACAATGCCTCCTGCCTGGGTTCACCATTTCAGAGCAAACATTTTTTACAGTTGCAAAGCAAAAACTTAAATATTACCTTATAGCATGGGATAAAGATATTATAAGAGAGATCAGCCACTTACAAGCATTTCATAAAGTCTAAGCACTAAACACATTGTCCTAAGTCCAATACCCATCTTAACTATACTAACCCCCAGGGGGACAGCAATGGATTTGTCCCTACTCAGCTGAGGCCTAAAGCCTTGCCAAGAGCTGGCACCTGGTTGGCCAGCATCACAATCAGCCGGAGGAAAAATGCAGAACCCTCCCACCCTGTGGGAAAGTGCCAAGCATCAGCCTTTGCCCATAAAGAGGCCACGACACTTGGGCCCGGCCTGTGGTAGTTTGACAGCTGCCATCTTGGCCAACACCAAGGACTGACCCGGGAAACTCCAGAGCTAAAAGCGGGAGCTGCTCCAGCCTGAGCTCTCCCGCTTGGGCCCATACCAGACTCTCATCCTCTGTGGAGGGGGTGCATCACACACATTGACCAGTGAGTTATAGCCGATCAAGAGGCTAACTTCCCAGCCCTCAAACCAACCTCAGGGTCACCGTCCAAAGCAACTGCCCAGCGGGGGCCATATTGGGAGAGATGCCCACCTCAGGTGCTTTGCAGAGCTTTGGTCTCCCACCTTCTCCAGCCACCTGTGGTGTTTCCAGAAGACGCTTTGGCTGCTGGGGACTCAGCCAGCCATGATGAAATGGCATCCTCGTGCCATTCAGAGCCCTCAGTTGCCCCCTTATAAAGTAATCCTGTTCTCCCAGCTGCATTCTCTCTGCTCCAGGGCTGCAGGAAGCTCTGGACGCTGCCAGCAGCAGTCTGGCTGTGTTAACATCTGTACATTCATTTCTCCTGCCTGAGGGAGTCGGCTCCTTGCCTGAAGCTTGTTGACAGCTTTTATCTCCTACGTGACAGCCAGGACAACAGCTCCAGTTTCCCAGGTTGGTGTCTGCAGCATTGCACGTAAGGACCTGCTTAAATGAACAGGCAGCAGAGGACAGGGATCCCTTATCTTGAGATGGGAAACCTACCGGCTGCAGTCATGTCATATGATTTAATCACCGAGCCACCTGTGTCTTCGGTCCAAACAGCTCGTGGTGGACATAGCATCCCTGGGGAGGGAGCTGGGAAAGGCAATGCTGTTCTGCCACAGAGCTGGACCCAAGGCTCTGCGTTCTGCTTCCAGAGTTCTGGGTGTCTGGGTACAGGGTTGGGTATGGAATAATCTGGGTGGGTCAAGGAAGGGAGGAGGACCATGGTGGGGCGGGGAGGACACAGCTGGGGGAATACAGGGTTTTGTTTCCTTGAAGCTTGTTTCTCCACCGTGTGCGTCATCATTTACACCAGTGCCTAGAGACTAAAAAATGCTCCAAAGCAGGTCTGAGCAACACCACAGGGGGCCAAGCCATGCAGAATGAGGTTCTTTGGATGGCTCTCAGCCAGCCTGGGAATTGGCAGGTCTCATGCCCATCAAACCCCTGATCTGACAAAGGCAACAAGTAAAGCTGGTCGGAAAATGGGTTTCCCCTCTCGCCCCCCGTGGACAGTTTTGACATTTTCATTGATTAAATCGAAAACAGACCTTCCAAAAAACTGTTCAGGCTTCCAGTGAAAAACCCAAAGTTCCAAGGAAGTCACAGACCTTCTACAAAAACAGTCAGTTTGTCAACCCCCCAACTTCCACTGAGAAAAAAAAAGTGGATGGAAAAGTGCCACCCAACCCCAGCAATGGGAGAGGAGGGCTCCCTGGGAGATGGGGTACTCACCAACTGGAAGGACTGGCCATTGCCAAGGTATAGTGAAGTTAAGGGTCCTCTACTGCTGAAGGTAATCGGAGTCTGGCTACTGACTTAGGTACAGGGCACACGGGCCAGATTCTCAAAGATATTTAGGAACCTAACTCCCATTGATTTCAGTAGAGTCTGGCTAAATAAGTCTGAGAAACCGGGTCTTCATGACTTGCCCAAGCTAACACAGTGAGTCAGCTGGAAGAGCTACGCCGAGCACCCAGGTGCCCAGCCTCCAGGCTGTGTGCTAATCAATAGGCGATGCTTCCTTTAGGGCCAGTACAGTGTGCAATCCAGCTTACACGGGCACAGCAGTGGGTCCTATGTGAGAGCACCAAGCAGACTGCCAAACAGCATGGAGTTTATGTGGGCCTGAGGCTCCAGGGAGAATGAGTCAGTGTCACAGACACTCATCAGAATGCCATTCCACTGACCTGACACCTGCCAAAACCAGATGACCCCAGCAGGAGCAACAGAGAAAACCTTTGAAGAGGATATTTGTCGCCTGCCCTTTAAAGACAAATCAGTATCGCCTGGAGCAAGCCTCCCCCGGGGAGAGGGACACTATGGCAAACCTACTTCAAATGAAAAGGAGGACTTGTGGCACCTTAGAGACTAACCAATTTATTTGAGCATAAGCTTTCGTGAGCTACAGCTCACTTCATCGGAGCTCACGAAAGCTTATGCTCAAATAAATTGGTTAGTCTCTAAGGTGCCACAAGTACTCCTTTTCTTTTTGCAAATACAGACTAACATGGCCGTTACTCTGAAACTACTTCAAATGAACTCTTTGCAGGGCCTTGCTGCAGACTGACTTTGCAATCTACCCTTTGCGCATCCACCTCCCCAACTCTTCCCAGCCTAGCTGGTTGCTTGTTTCAGTTTGAGTCCAAATGGAAATGTAGGTCTCCATCTCCTGCAAGTCAGGGAGGACACAACAAGCTGCTACATTGCCTTACTGGCTCTCATTCTGATACCAAGTCACTTCCAACCAGGGAAGGAAGCCAGCCTGGGCAGCTCCAAAACAGGCTGCCACTTTGATTCAAGTGGAACTGATTCGTGTTATTGCTGCTCTTATGAAATTGCAGCCATTTAAGGATTGCAATAAGCAGAGGCTGGGTTATGTACCCCGGTCTGGGCTGCCCCAGTACAACAGCACAATAAATTAGCAGGCAAGTTGTTATTAAACTGAGAACTGCTCTAGATATCTCTCCAGCTACATATATTTTGTTTACGGGCTCTCTCCAATGTGTACTTAATGTGCACTCAGAAAACCAGTTATTGTTAATTAAACACTATTTGATTATTAAAAAAGAAGGAATGATGATGAATTAAAACCGCGTGTCAGTGATAAATCTAACTGGCTGGCAATTAACTCAAAGCGACAGAACCCATAAACGTCTCATTACATCCTTGTTTGTATATCACACTTTTATGAGCCTTTAATCAACTGGAAAAAGGCAGCCAAAGCTGCTTCATGGCATGCCTAGAAAATCAGAGGTATGTTGGGAAAAAGGTAACCAGAGACTTTACTAAATGCAGGAGAGGGGGAATTCAATCACTAGAGACCAAGCCCCATTTACTGAGAACTCCTTAAATCAAGACACTGAGACTTGGTAACTGTAGCTCAGATCCCCAGCCGGGGTAAATCAGTGACGCTCCACCGAAGTTGATTTACTGGAGTTGATTTACACGAGCTGAGGATCTGGCTCTATGAGCTGTGAGTGCTCTTGCCTACATGGGAGGTGTAGCTGGTATAATCTCGTGTGAAATTTAAACTGATATGGGGGGGCCATTGTTTAGTTTAAATCCGTTCCCAAGTTACATAAACTAAACTGGAAAGAGGCCCTCTTATAGCAGAATGACAGTGTCCACCTAGGGTGGTGTCGGTATAACTATCTCGGTCTAACTGGTCATACTTCCCCATGTAAACAAGCCCCCGGTCATGCTGGTCTAAATCTGCAGTAACTCCAGGGAGTTATCCAGCGTTAATGAGAACAGAGCTGGCCTTCCCCAAGTCTGCACTACGGACTCACACAGCATTGGCCAGACCCCCAAAGCTGTGGCCCAGCAAGCACTGGGCTCAGTACAAAACCTGCAATGGATGGTCTAGGGGCAGCTTCTTCTTGAGCACTTCCGTAGTCCTGGTTGGGAGGGTGGCGGGGATGTCCCAGGACATTGCAGAGTCGCTCTCGGAGAGAAATTCCCAGAGAACGTCACCCTGGTATAACGTGACCCCATGGGTCAGCCCCGAGGATGGAACCCAGGCCCTCAAATGGTACGAGCATGAGAAGTGAAACCCTCTATTTACCCTCAGAGCAGGCACAGCATGGCCAGCGGCAGCCCCAGCTTCCTCCACTCTCACTCCTGACCTGGAGGAGCCAGAGGTCCAGGCCTGAGGCTGCCGGCTGGTGGATGGGTTAGTGCTGATTGTGGAGAGGGTAGCTTTGTGCTGCCTCCCCTGCGGTAGGATCAGGTGCCCAGGAGTTGCTGTCAGTTGCTCTAAATCCGAGGACGAGTCTTTCCGAAAGTCCAGTTTGGGGGAGGTGCCTGGTGAACATGCCTCCTGTGGTGTGGCTGGTGCTGGGCCCACCCATGGAGAACCAGCGGTCAGGTTTTCCGAAGAACGAGAGTTTAGATGACAGAAAACAACAAAACCGCCATGGAAAGCCGGACCCCCATCTGCGAAAGACACGGCAGACGGCAGGGTCCAGATCTGCCAGCCGTAGCCTCCCCACAGAACGGAGCTCAGAGATCTTGTAAACCTTTAGGGGTAAGGGCCATCTTTCTGTCCTGTGTCTGCCCAGCTGTGCCTACCGCAATGGAGGTCCTGGTCCAAGCTCCGAGGTGTTATGATAATACAAATAGTAATGACAAAAGGAAACCAGAGACAGGGTGCAAACAGGCAGCCTCCACCCTACCCTACAGACAACACAGTGCACAAACTTACCCCCCTTTCAGGCCTGTGCTTTTACTGGTAGTAATTAACAAACAGACCTCAGCCGAAGCCTCTTCCTGAGCTTTGGTTTCTTTCAAGGTTTTCCCCGCAAGACTAATCTGGTTTTTGCCCACAGCTCTCTACAGACTCTCATTATATCATTATATCCCTTGGCTGGAGCTAATCAGACTCACCTGCTCTAGTGAGTCAGCTGCAATAACCATCTCGGCTCCTGTCACTCCGGGTGTCAACCACAGTTTGTATCTCCTTCCAGGAAAAGCAAGAAAAATGATGCCGGCAGTGAGCACGTGTCCCTGTTGCTGTGTCCCTTTCTTGGGCTGTATTGGCAGCAAGCTAGTTCCTTATTTATGATGCCGCGAAGAAGCCGCACTGTGATAACAACATTTCTGTTCTTGCACACCACATGCCCAAAGCATCTAAAAATACCCCTTGTTAGCACATCTTGTGAGCAATGCAGAAAGGTGGTTCCTTCCTCACTGCCTGAGTTCACAAAATAACGCCACGTGTGCTTTGAAATCTTGGAGTGAAATGCACAGAGATTACCCGAATCAACTCTCCATCTCGACACCACATTGTCATTCTTGCTAATGATCCCAAAGCAGAGAGATGTCAAAAGAGATCAAAGCAAAGCTCCAGTTTGCCACCCATGGAAATATCCCTGCTGGATGTCAGACAGTGTGGGGTACTGGGGATGCACTCGCCAGATTTCTGTTGAGGAAGAATACATGCAAGAGGGGAGGGGAAGTTTTGCTTGAGTAACAACTCAGTATTGCCAGTTCCAATAGCTCAAAAACTATGAGTCAGGTCCCCAAAAAGCATGAGATTTTTTTTTTTTAAATAATAAGTTTTAGGTTCTTTTTATTTTATCTTCTGGTTTCTGAATCTACCATGATATATGCCATCATGTTCCAGCAATGCCCCTCTGCCATGTACATTGGTCAAACTGGACAGTCTCTACGTAAAAGAATAAATGGACACAAATCAGACATCAAGAATTATAACATTGAAAAACCAATCCGAGAACACTTCAATCTCCCTGGTCACTCGATTACAGACCTAAAAGTCGCAATATTACAACAAAAAAAACTTCAAAGACAGATTCCAACGAGAGACTGCTGAATTGGAATTAATTTGCAAACTGGACACCATTAAATTAGGCTTGAATAAAGACTGGGAGCGGATGGGTCATTACACAAAGTAAAACTATTTCCCCATGCTTTTTTCCCTCCCCCCACTGTTACTCGCACCTTCTTGTCAACTGTTGGAAATGGGCCATCCTGATTATCACTACAAAAGGTTTTTTTCCTCCTGCTGATAATAGCTCACCTTAATTGATCACTCTCGTTACATATAGTGTGTACGGCAACACCCATTTTATCATGTTCTCTGTGTATATCTATATATCTTCCTACTGTATTTTCCACTGCATGCCTCCGATGAAGTGGGTTTCAGCCCATGAAAGCTTATGCCCTAATAAATTTGTTAGTCTCTAAGGTGCCACAAGTACTCCTGTTCTTTTTGCGGATACAGACTAACACGGCTGCTACTCTGAAACCTGAGCCTGTAGGATGCACTTGGGTCATGTTTTCAAGCTTCACCAGGCTACTTCTACCCTGCAGCCAGGGGTGTGATTTGCAGCTTGTGAGACCTAGCCATGTTAGCTGGACTCTCACCAGCTCAGTAAAAAGAGAAGTGAGGCTGCACAAGCAAGTACATACCCAGGGGCGCCAGGTGGACTTGTGCAGCCTCCGCTGAAGCCCGCACCGCCATATCCTCACTGCTATTTTAGTGAGCAAGCTAATTTAAAACTAGCACAAGTACATCTACACAAGCTGCAAATCACACCGCTGGCTGCTGTAGAGACATAGCTGCTGCAACCACGAAGACTAGAAACCTTTTTTTATTATTAAAGCTGAGATTCTGACATGCTCACATGACTCCAGGAGCTGGGGCTTTGGGAAAAACACCAAATATCAAGAGACTCATAGTAAAATAGTGAGAACTGGCAGCACTGAGAACTATGCACTCTGGTTCGTAATGATCTCCCAGCAGAGCTGAGTACAGTGACTAGTTGTGTATTCAGTGAGAATACATTCACCTCTTTTCTCTGCTCATGATCGTTCCATGATCAGACTGCAATTCCCTCCAGTGTGGTGAAATTCAACCCTGTGCAGAGGAACAGCACAAGTTCTCAGCAACCCTTAAAGCCCTCATAGTGGTACACAAGTCTTGTGCTGGCCCCCTGCCCATGGGTGAATTTCACTCTACTGGGTTCTGTTCACTAACTCTATTTCTAGGGACACATCACAAATAGGTTGCTCACGGTGGGCAAATGCCTGTGCATGAGAATTGAGAATCCATCTGGCACAAGTGTTCTGGGCCTGAGAGTTTTCTGGCTGCCCTCTAGACAGTCACGGGAGCAAATTCAGCCACACAAATGAACCCCGAAGGGGCACGTATGCAGCCCAAGCAAATCCACTTTCAAATTCAAGCTAATGCCAGTGGGAAATGATTTGTGGTACCCACCCATCTCTGCTTCCCAAAGCCAGTCTCTCTTCTCTAAAAAGAAAAAGGAGTACTTGTGGCACCTTAGAGACTAACCAATTTATTTGAGCATGAGCTTAATGCTCAAATAAATTGGTTAGTCTCTAAGGTGCCACAAGTACTCCTTTTCTTTTTGCGAATACAGACTAACACGACTGTTACTCTGAAACCTGTCACTCTGAAACCTCTCTCTCCTCTGCATCTTCCTCTCTAAACTATAACCTCGTGCCAAGGGAGAGCTGTCACGGCTTTTGCAGCACATCCCTTCCCGTAATTTTCAGTGTGATCTGGCCTGCAATCAAACTGCTTATTAAATCAGAAAGCGCCTCCCTCAATTACCCGATCATAAAAGGATCAAAGCCGGTTCTTAGCTCAAGGTCAGTTTTATTGATTTTGGGGTTTCCCCCCTCCCTGGAGAAACGAAAATGAAAGTTCTTTTCAGCCTCTCCGACATGCCAGAGCAATTCTCGGGCTGCTAGAAAGGGACCCAGCAGCAGCATTATGAGAGCCATAATTATCCAGGGCTGCTTTTTGGGAGATTAAAGACCTTATTAAAGGGAGCCCTGAAACAGCTGAGATTGTTACACCTGAGCAGAATTGAATTGCAGCGCACAGACTGCTTGTGACTTTGGAGATGTCCGACATGTGTCATTTCTGAAGTGAGGCTGTGCTGAGCTGTCCGTCGAAAGGTCTCTGTATCATCTGGAAGAAAAATCCCGAGTGCTCCACCGTGCAGCAGAGGGCAGCTCAGCATTAGAGTCCTGATCTGCCTCTGTCAAAGCCTTCAGGAATGCTCCCAAAGCCCAGCCGCACTTGGGTAAATGTCCAAAAAGTCACCAGGGGGAAATAAATGGCGGGTTGAGGGCAGGTTTGGTAAAAGCAGTTAAGTGTAATTTTTCAAGGGATCTTATTAAAAAAAAAAAGTTTTTTTTCATTTACAAAGAAAAACACTCCAGACTTGGCTACTTCTTCACACAGTACATAGGCAACCTGTGGAACTCACTGCTGTGGGGAGTCAAGATCAAGATAAAAGGGCTGCAAGACAGGAGGGAACTGGGACAGCCGCCAGGGGCAGAGGAATTGCAGAGCACGGATCCCTCCAGCAAATTGGTGAGAAGGTGAGACAAACAACACCCCAAAGAGGGAGAAGCTGGACAAGAGGCTGGGGAAGCCCACAGAGGAGAAGAGGCAGGAGTAGCTCAAGGAGCAGCAAGGGACTGGCTCAGGCTGTTCCTACAAGGGTCTTGAGCTGGAACCCAGTGGAGTGGGTGTGGCTTTTGGAGAAGGTCTTCAACCCAGGAGACCTCGGGCTGATTAGCCCCGCTAGAGCCACAGAACATGACTCCCCACCGCCCTGAAGGGGACAGAGACTACTGAGGACCTGGCTGGAATGGGGCACAGCAATATAAGGGGGATGGAGCCAGGGAGGGGTAGCTCCCCATCTTGTCACAAAAGGGTGTTAACAAAGACCCTCATATTGCAGGGCCTCTAGGAGCTACTGTAATACAAATTAATAACAACAACATCCGCAGGCCCGGGGAACCGTACCTGTGCTCTGTGGGCCGATGACTCTAACCTCCATGGCTCAGTCCAGCACCTGGCACCTGCACGAAATTCCCCTCGGAAAAGAAGAACAAAGAATATTAAAAGATCAACTTTCTCTGGCCCCCTCCCTGATCTGATTTAGTTTCCTCCCTTCCTAATTTCATCTCATCAGTAAAACCTGTTTACCCAGCCAGTTCATGCCCCTCTTCCTGGAATGGCTGTTTTACCTTCATCTCCTCTCCCTGCTAGGCTCCTTTCCCTTCCATTTTATCTCTAAGCTCTTTCCTCTGAGTTTCTGTCTCCTGACTGGTTTGTTGAAGTGCTGTTGGCCCTGAGAAAGAAAGCACAGAGCTCTTTCCCTTTCATATTTCGTCCTTAAAGAGAGACAAGTCACCAGCAGTTTTGTGGCACTAAACTCATATGTTGGCTTCTTTAGGCAAAGACGGTTTTAAAGAGAACAATCTGAGAACTCATTTCGCAGCAGCACTTGACCTCAGCCTGCTTTCTTCCTCTTAAAGAGATAGACCCATAGCCACTTTCCAGCCTTAATTGCTCCTCTAGAGCCTTAGAGGGAATGTGAGCATTTGCTAGTGGGGCAAGAACCAGGGTGGTCCAGTGGCCAGAGAACAGGACATTGGGAGACCCTCCCAGCTGTCAGAGTGGTAGCCATGCTAGTCTGTATCAGCAAAAACAAGGAGTTAGTCTCTGTGGTGCCACAAGGACTCCTCGTTGTTTTTCCTCCCAGCTGTGTCGCTGATTGACTGTGATCTTGGGCAAGTCAACATTTTTATGCCTAAATTTGCCCCCATCACAAAACCAGGATAATGACAGTTACCCAGCTTTGTAAACCATCCCAGGAACTAGGGGTAGAAACTCTCTTGATAAGCCCCAAACCTCTCACGCTGCTTGCAGCTGTCATGGGTACTTTGCCTATTTGTTTATGACGTTCAAGCACCAGGATAAACCCCTGCGATAGTCTCAGGGAGAGGGGGACACTGCAGGACAATCTTGCACCTATTTTCTATTAGGTGCACAGCTGTTTACAAAGAGGAGCCTATTCAGAAGTAGGTAACTTTGTAATTTCCAACCATATGATCAAGGATTGCACACAAAGCATATCTAGCAAATGGTGCTACACTAAGTGTTTTCCAGTCAGGTTGCTACATCATGGTGAGTTTGCAGTTAGGAATCCTCAATGTCTTTGCACCTGAAGCACCACCTGGAAGCCAGTTCCTGTTTGCATGGTTCCATCTGCCAGCTCCTCCTCGAAGCTTTGGGGCTGTCACTGAACAGTGCTCAAAGGGTCTAGTGAGCGGTAAAATTATCCCTTTAAATAAAGGTGTCAGGAATCTGGGAATGTCACCTGGCTTTGTGTGGGGGTGAACTTGATGTTCATGGAATTGAGGAGCGGATAGCATTAGCTAGGCCTAGGCATTGTGCAGGAAAATGCTGTCCAAGCTGCCTTTCCCTGTCAACACACCTTACTCCTGGCTTGTGACACCACCTGATCTGTGATCATTAATTATCCAGAACTGGAGGGTGGTTCAGGGGTGAGGGAAAACATCCACTGTGAGCTAGAGACTAAAACTCAGATGCTCACATATTTTCACTTGTAACCAAGTCAGGAACTGAGCCTGTGTTGCTAGATGTGAAAGGCTGGAGGCACTAATGCCAAGATCCTCAAAGGTTTTTAGGTACCTAACTCCCGCTGAAATCAATGGGAGAGAGACACTGTACTACCTTTCAGGGTATGAGCCGAACCCCCTGAAATAGGTCTCCTTAAGTATTTCAATAACTGACACTCCTGCCCCGCTCCACCCCCACCTCCAGGCCCCAACCAAGCCCAGCTGCAGCTACATTCCCTGCTGCCACCACACCGACTGGAACCAGTTGACAGGCGAGGAAGTCGAGCTAATCCTTGCAATAGCATTTTAGCAGCATTTTGCTGCACCACATCGGCTGGATTCCAGGGCTGGTGACAGTAAGTGTATTAGCAGATTTAATCTTGTTGTCTGTGGAAACCAGCTTCTGTTCAGACACATTCGCTTCCTTTCAGGCTCTCTGTGTACTTAACACATTTTAAAGCACAAGTAATCCGCAAGCCTCTTTGTTGAGAAACTCAGAGGTCTCTGCCTCTCTAGCAGGGGAGACCCACCTTTGCCCAACAGGTAACCATGGGTGAAAATAAATCCTGGCTCCAATGAAATAAGTGGCAAAATTCCCATGGATTTCAATGGTGCCAGGATTTCACCCCACATCTTTATATTCAAGAGACCACAGACCTTGGCATGCAGTGCTCCGGCTTGATAGGACCAGAACCAGACAGAGCAACCTAGGACAGGAATGAGCAAATCTGTGTTTAAAGATGAAGGCAGTTGGTGGGGACTGCACTGAAGGATTCCACAGGCTATATTTGGGCTGTACTTTGGCTGACTCTGCTCCATGCAAGAGTGATGCAGATAATCCTTTAATCTGGATTTTGGTCTCAGCAAACGTATTTGTTTTTCCTATTCTTCAAAAAGCAATGAAAAGTCCCATTGTGCAGAAACAGAGAAAAGATGATGAATTTCAGTTAGTAATCAACATCTAGTAGCTGATTCCCCCCCCCCATCTGTTACACCATTGAAAACCCATTAAAATATTTTACACATTGCATAACTAAATTCGTGGAACTCACTGTCACAAGATATTATTGAGGGCAAGAGTTTAGCAGCATTCGAAAAAGAATCAGGCTTTTTATAGGTAATGAGAACATCCTCAGTTACATTAAATGGTACAAAAATGTTATAAGGGCTCTAAACTCCCATGCTTCAGGTATACACTGACACCTAAATCACAACGGTCAGGAAGGAAATTTCCTCTGTTGATAGATTACTCTATAATAGTCCATCTTTTGAAGCATCTGGCACTGGACCCAGTCAGAGAAACAGGATATCAGACTAGATGGATCACTGATCCAATAAGCCAGGGCAATTCTATATCCAAAAATCTGTTATGAACTATTACTAATGGGACAGCGGCAGTTTTATCCTGGCACCCAGTGATTTTTTACAGTATTTTAGTTTTTTGTCCAGCTGCTCAGACACAGTAAGGTGTTAGCTCACCATGGCATGAATGATCCTCAAGCGGAGAAATCCCTTCTGTCTTATCCATTACCGAACAGGCTTTGCATGCATTACCCAAAGTGCACTTGTACCTTCTCACGTGATGGTCCTCACTGGACTGCACTGCTCCTCATGGGGGCGGAGAGGGGGCGAGTTTGCCATTGCTCAGTAACAGAGAAGATGCAGAGAAGCTTGCAGCCTGATTTGCTAGCAGGGGAGCCTGATCTGTCCAGCTTTTTGTTCTTTGGTCTGTGGCACTGCAGTCAAAGAGGAATTAGCCCAGAGTAGCTGGAGGAGATAAGGCGACATGAAGCTAGGAACAAATGAACATTCCAGCAACAGGGGCGGGTGTGTGTGTGTGTTGCTGATTTACCATGCCAGAGCCTTTCAGGTGATGCATTTAATTAAATAACATTGAGACCTCATATTTCAATGGACAACAGAGACTAGTGCAATTAAAGCCTGCAAGAAACAAAGACAAATAGGCTTTCAGTGAAGGTTGCCAGTCTTTGCTAAATCATATATTTAAACTTTTCCTTTTGTAGATAGCAAGCTCTCCAAGACATTGGGTGTTGGAGCTCTCACTCACATACCCCTCACCATTGAAAACACCAGTACCCACCTGTATCCACATTGGATAATCGCTTATTACATAAAGTAGCTCCATTTCCATCATTTTCGTACTGTGATCTGTATTACTGTAGGCCGCACTCGAGAACAGGGCCTGTGCAGACACATCTACACAGCAGCTGGAAGTGGCCTCCCAGCACCTGTAGGCAGAAACGCTAGTAGCATGGCCATGCCGGCGCAGACAGAGGCTCAGGCTACCCACCTGGGTACAAACCCGCCTAGGTGCACGCTCAGGAAGTCAGCCTGAGCCACCCCACCTGTGCGGCCGGCGCCACGCTGCTATTTTTAGCATGCTAGCTCAAGCAGAGCTAGCACCTGTCTACCCGCCCTGGGAAACACAGTCCCAGCTGCAGTGTAGACAAACTCATAGTAAGAGGCAGTCCCTGCCCTGATGAGCTTACGAGCTGGAAGCAGAGTCACAAAGAGGAGACATAACCTGCCCTGTTCACAAGCAGGTCCAGGACTAGAACCCTGAGTCCTTGGTCGGTGCCCTACCCACTACACCACACTGCCTCTCAGTAGGATGGCTCAAGAACAAAGGGACTACTCAGCATGAGTAAAGGTGGCCAAATAAAGCCCTTTATATAAGATGCTGCTGGATTCTATCCTTGTCTTTGTTAACGAGTTCTGTGTCTCTTTGGACAAGATGTTGTATCTCACTTCCCTCCTCTGGGAATAATTATCCAGACCAAGTCACCCCAAGGTGCCAGGCTTACTCTGCTCATCCATATGAAGTGCTTTGAGATCCTCAGTTGGAGGGTGCTATGAAAAGTGATTTGGTTTGAGAGAAGCATTATTGGAAAGTGGTAAAATCATATGAAGTTCCAGTTATTACAAATGGTAAGTTATGTACGAACACTCCGGTAGTGCCATAAGAATTGGTGGAAAATTAAGCAATTGGTTCAAGCCAAAGTTTTAGATATGGCAAGGTGGCATGAAATCACCATCGCATTTCATCGAGTTCTTAAATGGGATGTTAGGAACAGTAAACGAGTTGGAGAGCATGACATTGGGTGATCTAGAGTTAAGCTTATGCAGATGGTAACCAGCAGACATGTTTGAAGGATGATGACACTCTTTGCTACCTTGGAAAATTGGTGTGGTTGACTTGGCCCTACAATAAATGCAAAGAAGTGGTTGCATCTTAGAAAAGGGACAATCGATGAAGTGTTTAAATGCAGCAGCAGTGAAATCCTAGAACAAGTAAAATCTAACGTGTACCTAGGAAGCTTGATCAGTGCTGACAGTTCCAACAAGGATATGATTAAAAGGAAATGGGCTTTAGGTACAAGTGATGCACAGAAGCTGATGTAATTATGGACGGGTAAAAATATTAAATTTGGTACCAAAGTGAAAGTGTATCCACCCAGTGCACTGAGGGTATTACTCTGTGGTCTGGAAGCAGCTGCATTAAATGAAACAGCTGTCAGAAAGCTGAAGGCAGTAGGGAAGCGAGTTCTTCGGAAGACACCAGGTGTAAAGCGGAACAATCTTCAGCCAGATGAAGACGTGGGAAGGAGAGTAGAACGTGAAGTCAGGGAACGGGATTGGCTGCGGCTGACAAGATAACGATGGTGGGGACGCTGCAGAAGATAAACAGATCACAGGAGACCAAATAAAATAATGCAACTGCAACCAAGGTTAGTCAAACCTAGAGGCTGACCACCGAGCAGATGGCAGGACATGGTACACAGGGACATAACCAGATGGGGGTTCAATAGAGGAAAAAGCCCTGGTCAGGAATGGATGGTGATGCTGTTCTGCTCATCGTGTCCATAAAGATGCTTTGGGATGAGAAGGAGGAGGAAGGGGGAAAAGCCCAACTCTGCTAGGCTGCTGTAAGCAGATTCTTGCCTCGTTCCTAGTAGACATTTCCACTTCAATCACTGAGCTAGGGAAACCTGCCTACATCTGCATGCAGGAAAATGAGCACGTCCATCTTCATACTAGCGGTAGGGAACACCAGCCCCATCATGTGCAAACACATGAGCCTGCCAAGCAAATAAAGGATACCGGCACCTCTTCTGGGGCGAGACAGAAGAAAAGCAATAGTGGGTTTGTTACCATTTAGGTAGAGCAACACAACTCAGCGCGAGCACTATTAGTGACTAGATAAACTGCACACCCAGGGTTTGGATTGCCAGGTGAAATGGCATTGTGCCCTGCCACTATGGCAGCTCCACCTACATCAGCAGAGAGAAAGTAGGGTCCAGTGGTTACAGGGTCAGCTGAGGACTTGGGAGACCTGGGATCAATTCCCTGCACTGCCACAGCCTTCCCAGATGACCTCAGGCAAGTCACTTAGGCTGAGATTATTGAAAGTATTTAGGCACCTAACTTCTATTGTTTTCAATGAGAGTAAGGCACCTAAATCCCCTTAAAAAGCCGCTCTGGGCCTCAGTTCCAAGTCTGTTAAATGGGCATGATAGCACCGCCCTACCACACAGGGGTGTCATGTAGATAAATACAGTAACGATTGTGAGGCACTCAGGGACTGCGGTGCTGGGGGCCAGAGAAGTACCTATAATAGAAGGATCAAACCTCTCCATGTGGATCAAGTCCTAACTGGCTGTTGTTACTTATCTGCTAAAGCATCTCAGGCCAGACTCCACCCTGACATACACTCCACGCCGTGCTATTGGTTTCAGGATGCCTAGCTGTGGAGAACCTGAGCCCTGTGCGTGTGAACAGGAGGAAGATTATTGTCTCTGCAGTAAACATACCCATTGTCACAGGGCAGGACAGAAAAAGTTCTCAGGAGACTCAGATTTGAATGCAAAAATCACTGTCACTGTGTAGTCAAGGTTTAATCCAGACTGACACCAATTGATTATAATCATCATGGTGGTAATGCCTAGTGGCTCTGACCAAGATTCGGGCCCCATTGTGCTCGGCACTGCACACACACACACATTGTAAGGACTGGTCCCTGTAATTAGATGCAGCAGACAAAGGGAGTATCATCATCTCCTTTTCACAAATGGGGAACTGGGTCACCGAGGGATTAAGAGACATGCCCAAGGTAGGAGTCTGTAGCAAAACCAAAAACTGCATCCAGGTGTAACGAGGGCGCCAGCATGGGGCCAGGAAGAATCTGGTACATCCCGTCACACCGAGTCTGAGTTCACTGCCTTAATCACAAGATCATCCTTCCTTGACCTCACAGCCTCTAGCTGCCTTTCCTTCCACTCTATTTTACAGTCAGGAACCAAACAAACAAATCAATAAGTAAAAGCCCTACTGGAATCTGAGCCCTACTGGAGTGTCTCTCTGTTTCCCCGGAGCTCCCTGGCCTGGGGCCTGGTCAACCAAACCTCCTTCTCTCTACTCAAGGGCTGAATGAATGAAAGAGGCCCTCTTTCATCCCTGGTGATAATCTCTTCAGGTCTGAGTGGAGACAGGCTCAGCCATTGCAAGGGAAGCTTAAAAACCCCACCACTCTGAAAACAGTGCAAAGACTGGATCCGGTTTTCAGCTTGGGTGGCCCTCAAATAACACTCGGGGAAGGAGAGAAGATGCATCTGCTCACAATTAGCCTGCAACAGACCTTACCAAGCATCATTACTATAACTGCAGGACTTTTACGCAGGGACACAATAAGGTAGCTGTTATTTACCATTCCCCTCTCCTCAACCTACCCCCTCTTCTTTCTACAATGCTTTGGTGAAAACCAGCCTAGTGGCCTGCAACTCTGCAAGATTACTTCTCCAGGTCTCCATGGAAGCAAAGCACCAGCCTTCCCTTCACCCCACAGAGAAGCAAAGCACATTGAATTTTCCCTTTGATGTAACACAAAAGCGAATGGAATTAGAAAACAAAACAAAAAAACCCACCTTAGCCTGAAGCTGAGGCCATCTCTGCCTGGGAGTTGAGATGATTCAAAGGCAACGCCAGTCAGAAGAGTTCCGTTTGCTCACCTTTCTGCAAATACCGATTTTTCTCCCATTTAGCACAAGGGCACAGAGAAAACTTGCTTGCAGGCAAAATTCAGCCGGATCCTATTTTAACAGCTGCACACGTGGCCTGCAGACTGCAGGGTATTTGTGTTGAAATTAGCAGGTAAGCCCTGAGTCCAAACACCCCTTAGACTGCAGCATTTGGATTTTTAACACCCCAGTTGCTAAGGTAGAGACAACACAGCAGAAGCTATTTCCATTTTCCCTCCGTAATATTAATATACAATGGTCAGCTCCCGGGCTGGTGTAAATCAGCCCAGTGCCATTGAAGTCCATGGAACTGTGCAGAGATACACCAGCTGAGGATCTAGCCCCAACTTTTTATAGCTGTCTGAAATGGAACAGGATTAATCACAGCCCTTCAGCACAAGCTGTGTATTTTGCAGAGACTGGCTAACAATGCTTAATTTAATTGCCCCATTTTATACAACCACTGAGTTTAACACAGTTTGTCTGGATCAAATTAATATCAGGGCACATACACGTAACACACCCATTATTGCTACATAGGAAATTCCTTATTCATGCTGTAGAAAAAATCAAAAGATCAATTGCAAATGGGTTGTTATTGAACATGTTGTTTTCTTGTTTTGCTTAACATCATATACAAAGGGAGAGAATTATCTAATTTTTCCTGCCCCAGCACTGTGATGTATTGTCAAGATTTAATTCACTGAAAGCCAATGAGAAGCCATACAATATTGTTTTACACCTCCCATCCATAATGCATAGAAATGAATGTAATGCTGATAAGATAATCCTTCTGAGAGTTGCAGCAATTCCCCCAGCAGGATTAAACCTTTGTAGTACATCTTGTTGCTCTGGTTTCTTACCCCTCCCGCCCAACATGCTGCAGAAATACAATCCAGAAAAGCAGATGACATTGCTAGAGGGTGTCTCTTTATATGGGGTAGAGCGGGGAAGATGTTGTAGCAAGTGGATTTTCCCTACCACTATCTACCAATGCAGTTTATTTGAAAGATCCCCACATAAATCTAGGAATTAACTGATGCTGTTTCTGCTAGTGTAACTGAGATCAGGAGCTGGTTCTGTGAGTACACAGATTAAAGTAATTTGGGGTTGTAGACGAGGCTTGGGTCTGGAGGTAAGTACAGCTCATTTAACGGTTAGATTGGGATAGTTTCTATTTAAAAACAAAAGACGTGTTTATCCTCACACTGATCATTTTGGCTCAGTGGAACTTCTCACAGGGGAAAGATCAGCACTATCAGATCTGATTGAAGGGCTAGGGCCTTACCTGTATGCTGCATCTCTGTCCCCGCTTCTTTTATCTATCTAGACAGCAAGCTCTTCGGGGCAGGGACTTTGTTTCTCCCCCTCAGTATTTGGGAAGTGTTTAGGGGATTAGGGGTACTACCACACTCTAAATAAATAACAGCTCACGTCACCCACTCCAGAAATTCAGCCACTTTGGGGTGGAAACTGCACTAGGTGAACTATGAGCCAGGGCTGTTTTGACCATGTTGTTATTAGTGGGGAAAGTGATTCAGTAGGGAATGTAGTGTGTTCAGAGTCTTCAGCGCATGTATTTAACTCTGCTATTAAAATGCGGTAGATACTGTGATCTCCTCTTTACAAAGAGGCTCAAGGAGAAGATATGTGAAAAGAAATTGTGTAATGTTTGGCCCAAATTATGGTTCATCGATGATGAGAAATGAAAAGTTAATTTTTAATACTCTTATTTTAAATGGCACATAAATCTGAATGAACCATTGAATATCAAACTGAGTAAGACCTAAATGGATTGGGCCACAGCTTCAGCTGATGTCAATGAGCATAGCTCCCTTGATCTCAATGGAATGATGCCAATTTACATCAGCGGAGGATCTGGCCCATTATTTGGAAAATAAAAGTTGTTAAAGTGGATTCTATTTACTAAAAGCAGGTTAGAAGTCAGATGGTCTGGATTCTAATGTAGGGTCTGCCAGAATAGTTCTGTGTGACCTTGGACAAGTCATTCAATAACCTTTCCGTGCCTCAGTTTCCTCATCTTTAAAATCGAAATAAAAATACTTACGCTTGCTTGCAAATCACTTGAGAACCTCAAATGAAGCAATGCTGCAATTCTATTATACTGGCCAGAAATCAAACCAAAAATATGGGTGTGAAAGTTTAACCACAGCTGAAAAGTCCACCAGAGCTGAGAACATTCTTGCTGTGCAGCTGAACCACCAGTGTTGTTGCTGTGGTTTTTTTTTTTTAAGGAAATATTTTTACAACGAATTTGCTGAGAAACGCAGACAACAAATGCAGCACTATAGGGCCCAATCCAAAGCCCAGTGAGGTCCATGAGTGACTTTCTATTGACCTCACTGTTTTTTTGTTTCAGCTTCGTAGATATGTGGGACACTGAACAAGAACAAATAAAAAATAAAGGTGTGTACAGAAAACTTGTTTGTTGGGGAGGGGGGGAGTGGAAAAAATCTTTGTGCAGGAGTATTATGCTGACAATGTTTTCCATAAACCAGGTGCTCCAAAATTCCATGTGTTTCTACCTGTATAACCAATGATGTTGCAATAATTTTACAGCAAGTAATATAAGTAGGACAAGCCTTTGGTGGGTTTGTCCACTACTTGAATCAGAAAGACTTCTAACTCACCTGATCAAAAAAGGTATCAGTCAGAATCTATTACGGTTTTATTATTTTCTTTTAATTCATTAAGGTCAACTTCAAGGTGATACAAGGCTCATTAGTTATACATTTAACTTTCAAGTCTGGCAATTCATGGCAAGATGAAGGACAAGACACCAACAGCGAGTGACAGAAATTGGTCGAAATGTACAATATTAGTTCCATTCTAGTAATCCTGCCCAGAATTGGTCATAGGGTAGATGCATGCAAAGCCTTCAAAGGAAACAGGGCCAAATTTCACTGTGGGTTTAAATCCACTGAATTCAATGGATTTACACAAAGGATGACATGACTCCACTAGGTACAACTTGTCTTAATATTCTTGGACTAATTTCAGATTTCACACATTCTCTCTGTTTGGGGGGAAAAGTGAATGAAATTCTCTGTCAGGGCTCATCCCCCGACTGCAATTATATTTTAAACAGTCAGGTGGTTTTAAACCAAGGTTCATAGGCAAGAAACTCATGAAGGGAAGAAGTGTACTTTAGAGCAAGCTGCTTATGAGAAGAAAAATATGAAGAAATAACGAAAAAGAAAGGTATTTTTGTCTGACAGAATACAGACCTTCAGCTTCCTGACCACCCTCAAATTATTTCAGTCCTAAAGGGAAATAAGTTTGCTTGCTGGATTTAAAACACACAATGTGGAAAAAAAGAGAAATGTAGGCTGTAGTATGGCTGCGCTCATCTGATTAGTACAAATATTGTATTTTAACAACGGATCCTAGAGGGTTTCTACATATGCCATCTACTTACAAGTTTTAGTTCTTCCATACTGCCTAAGAAATGGCCAATGGGCATTTACTGATTATAAACATATGTGTTTATTCAGAAAAACACTTGAGTTTCATATGTGATCTATTAATAATACACCGTTACACAAACCCTATTTCCCCCCACCGTTATTTTTAATGTGATATAATGTTAGATTTTTGTTACACCAGTCAACTATGTGGAGACAATACTAAACAGAAACTAACACAGAAGCTCCAGGAAGGTAATTTACTCTATTTTAAATATACATTAAAATTCAAGTAATATTCAGCGAGTCTAAGTTTATTTTCCTATCAAACAGACAAAACACTGTGGGAGGTACACATGTTCCTATAACATTTACAACAATAACAGAAAGGTCAATATAAGTGGGTCAAACTTTCAACACTAAGGCACAATATAATGAATACTAGAGTTTAGCTAAAATCCTAGTTTACTATCACTTCGAGTGAGTGGATTACAGCTTGTGTTCCTGTATTAAAAATACTCAGCTACTACATGACAGAATTCAGCGTTTAGGAGGTGTTACCTTAGTGGAACTAAAGTGTATTGCATCTGTCAAAGATGGGGTAGCAAAGACTAGCCATAGTAGTTATTATTGTGTATTTTTCACACCATTAGAATTAAAGCTCAGGTCATGTTTCCATTATGAAGCCCAGTTTTCAGACTCTGTTCAATTGGCCCTTTTAAACTGCAGCAGGCAGAAACCGGAGAGTCATTGGCTAGATCCATTTTTTTTGTCTAAAAACATTGTGACTTTTGAAAGGGCCTAGCGCTGTTGAAGCCAATGACAAAACTCCTGTTGATTTCAATAGGGGCAAGCCTGGGCCCCTGAGTTGTTGAGCTGCGCAGCATAGGGCTTGATCCAAAACCCACTGCCGTCAATGGGAGTTTTTCCACTCAGTTCAGTGGACTCTGCATCAGTCCCCGAGTTTCTTAAGCTGTATTAATCTACGCTCTTTGGCCAAATTTCAGGATAGCATTCCAATTCAGGAAAGCAATTAGGCACATCTAAATCAATGGGATTTAAGCACATGCTTAAAGTTAAACATGTGTTTAAGTGCTTTTTTGATTTGAGGCCTCTAAAAATAAGTTTGTTTACTTTTCAAAACTGCAGGTTTGCTGGCACTTCATGCAGATTCCTGATTTTTATTTTTAACTTATGGAGATATTTTAAGTTTGAAAACTGGGTATGGCTCAGGCAGAATAGCTGCTTTGTAATTTATTTTTTTTAAACCAAAAATAGAAAACAAAATTCCAAACCTTTAAATGATACACTTGGCAAATTTGCTATTAAAACAAAAAGACCTTGGTATTTTAACAACTGTTCTGCAAATAAAATGAAGGAAAACACCTTCATAAAGAAGATGGTACCTAAAGAAATATATGCTAAAGAACAGGCTTATATTTCTGAATGCTTTAAATTAGCACTAATTAATATGCCTAATTTTGATCCTATTACTAAACTTACTCTATTTTCCTGTGTAACAGGATTGCTAAACAATGTAACAATCTAGGTTATGGCACATAGTGTGAGGAGTTGGGGCTTTCTTTGTCCCATCTCTTTTATCGTCTTGAGGAATGTTTAGTTCTAAAAATCACAATAAAATGCACACATCAACATTATCTCAAAGGCAGCTTATAACCCAATCTTTCAGCATTCCGTGACAACACTTACTTTTCTCTTAGTAATGTCTGCATGCCCATGCCCAAACCACAATTACATACCTCACAAATATTTCACAGTATAAGTTCTTTATCACAGAACACTGACGTTCAGACACCTGAATGTGTAACTATTTCTCCCCTGCTTCTTTCTAAACACAGTTTTCTTTAGCTATTTAAAACTTCCCTTGGTCTAGTCAAGACTGATCTATAGAAAGTCCTCTATGGAAAATAATACCGGATACAACTCAAAAAATCTTTGAGTCATACAATGGTACTGAGGTGCCTCAGGTTGTTGCAGATCTGCTCTGAGTGATAGCACTGGTTTCCTCCGGATTTAAACTTTCATTGTCACCGCTAGCAGGATTAGAAAGGTTATAGGCTTTGGTAACCCCCAGATAACGCTTTAGTCAAAGTCTACCCCCTACAGCACTGTGATCAATATGCATTTTGGAGTCAGCTAGGAAGAGAAGTGTCCATCAGTACTCTGGATAGAGAGGGATCCACCATGCCCCAGCTGGGTATAGGATTCCAGGCCCCTGGCTGAAGAGGGAGCTCCAGGCCTCGGTTCCAGGGGCCAGTTCCATCCCCCTGGCTGCAGAGAGAGCTCCAGCCCTGGCTTTAGAGGCTGGGTCCAGCCCCCTGGCTCCAGAGCTCCAGGGCCGATTCCCGTCCCCTGGCTGCAAAGGGTGCTCCAAGCCCTGGCTCTAGGGCCGGTCCCAGGCCCCCCGGCTGCAGAGGGCGCTCCAGGCCCCGGCTCCAGGGGCCGGTCCCAGGGCCCCCGGCTGCAGAGGGCGCTCCAGGCCCCGGCTGCAGGGGCCGGTCCCAGGCTCCCCGCGGCTGCAGAGGGCGCTCCAGGCCCCGGCTCCAGGGGCCGGTCCCAGGCTCCCCCCGGCTGCAGAGGGCGCTCCAGGCCCCGGCTCCAGGGGCCGGTCCCAGGCTCCCCCCGGCTGCAGAGGGCGCTCCAGGCCCCGGCTCCAGGGGCCAGTCCCAGGCTCCCCCCGGCTGCAGAGGGCGCTCCAGGCCCCGGCTGCAGGGGCCGGTCCCAGGCTCCCCGCGGCTGCAGAGGGCGCTCCAGGCCCCGGCTCCAGGGGCCGGTCCCAGGCTCCCCCCGGCTGCAGAGGGCGCTCCAGGCCCCGGCTCCAGGGGCCGGTCCCAGGCTCCCCGCGGCTGCAGAGGGCGCTCCAGGCCCCGGCTCCAGGGGCCGGTCCCAGGGCCCCCGGCTGCAGAGGGCGCTCCAGGCCCCGGCTCCAGGGGCCAGTCCCAGGCTCCCCGCGGCTGCAGAGGGCGCTCCAGGCCCGGGCTCCGGAGCGGCCCCCACCCCGCCGGGGCCCGCGCCCTACGTGCCCCTCTTGGCGGCGGGGGCGGGGGCCGGCGGCATGAGGTTCTCGGTGATGTAGGCCACCAGCAGGCAGATGAGGACGAGCATGACGCAGATGGAGCCCCCCACGGCCGTCATGGCGATGACGATGTCCCGCAGGCCGGCCGGCTCCCGGCTGAACTCCACGCACTCGGCGCCGGGCGCGCCCGGCCCGCCGGCCCGGGCCAGGGGCTGCAGGCACAGGCGGTAGCGGACGCTGCCGTGCGCCTCGCGCAGCAGGTAGTCGCGGCAGGCGGCCCCCAGCTGGACGCGGTCGCAGTGGAAGCGGGTGTAGGTGCCGGCCCAGGAGCAGTTGAGGGCGAAGCCCCGCAGGTCGCCGCCCGGCGCCCCCCACTGCAGCAGCACGCTGCCGTTGGCCAGCACGTTGGCCACCAGGGCGCGGCCCGGCGAGCGGTGCGCCCGGCAGCTGGGCGGCGGGCACTGGAAGTCCCGGGCCGGGCTCCTGAAGCAGAGGCGGCCGCTGGCCTGGCCCTCGCTGAACACCTTGTAGGGGCACCAGGGCGCCGCGCCGGGGCCGCGGGCCGGCGGCGGGTCCCAGGCAGCGGCGCCGCCCGCGGCCCGCCCGCCCCAGGCGGGCCCGGGGCGGCGCGGGCAGAGGCAGAGCAGGGCGAGCGACTGCAGCAGCGGGCCCGGGCGGAGCATGCTGGGCGGGCGGGCGCCCGGGGCGCGGAGCGGGGCCGGGCGCCGCAGCCCTAGCGGGCGGGCAGGGGCAGCGCTTCGCCGGCCCGCTGGCTCCCTGCGGGTCCGCGGGCCCCAGGCATCGCCGGCGGCCGCGAGCGACGTGCGCCGGGCCCCGGCTAAGTTCGCCCCGCCAGCGCGTCCCCGGGGCAGGGAGCCGGCGCTGCCTCCTGCCTCCTCCCGCAGCCGAGCGGCGGCAGGCGCCTGTCGGACCCGCCAACTTCCAGCCCAAGGGCCCCTCCCGCCCGGGCGGCCGCCAATGGAGAGGCGGCTCCGGCGTTAACTCTCGCTGGGCTGCGGCGCGCAAACCCGCCTGCCCCGCGCTTCGGCAGCGCGCGAGCGGGGAGAGGATGGAGCCGGAGCCGGAGCCCGAAGGGAGAGCGGGTGGTGAAACCACAGCCCCGGCAGCGAATAACTCAGACCCCCCCCCGCGTCCTGCAGGCAGGCGCTGAACACGGTCCGGCTTGCAAGACAGTGGGGGGAATAAGGCTTGCTCCTGACCCTCCAGCCCCAAAGCACCCAGTCCCACGCCCCTTGAGGCCAGGGGGAGGATTCCCCTTAGCTTCAGCTGGGTTTTAGAGCAGACCCAGGTGCGTTTGGATTCGGGTTGCCAGTTCTGGTCGGACCTATTGCTGGAGGTCCGAAGCTTTATTTAGAGATTCCTCTTTAACTCTTGGAGACCCCAGGACCATCCTAAAGGGTTGGCACCCCGAATTTGGATCACATCAACACCCAGGGTGCTTTATGGAGAGGGATGAAGTCAAGGGCCTCTACCCAAAAGTTCCATCAGTGCTTGACTTTTAAATGATCCCTGCACCTGTGCAGTTCTGCCAACAGTAGCAATGAGAGGAGACTTGGACCAGTTTCCTTCCTGTAGATTCAAATCAAGGGTGGATGCCTTTCTAGATAATGTGCTTTAGTCAAACAAGTAACTGGGCCTGATAGAGGGTAACTGGGTGAAAGTCTCTAGCCTTGCTTAGGAATGAGGTTAGAACAGGTGACCTAATGGTCCCACCTGGCCCTTAAAATCTACAGAGCTGTGACTGAAATGGGGAGTAACAGAATTCCTTTCCCTTTGGAACAAAGAATCACTACAGATCTGTTTTTCAGGGTTACCCCTTCGCTGCATGTTGTACAGGGTAGGCCCAGGCCAGCTGGCACTTCCTGCCATGTAGCCCAGAGTAATCCCATTGATTGACAGCACCGTACTGGTTAGGAAATGTTTGTTAGAGGGCCCTTTGCTAGGGAAAATTGTAGAACGTTTCCTGGCCCTGCAGATTCATGCAGCTCCACCAGCGTTAGCAACGTTGAGAGCTTTGGAGGAGACAGGTTGCAGGGCTGCCACGGGTGTTTCTAACACCCCATCACCTAACCCTGCTTGGACCAGACTGATATTGACCCGAGGTTAAAACAGAAATGCTGTTGGAGGGTCACACAGTAAGTGGACAGCAGGAATAGAACCCAGGTGTCCCGCCTGCCCGGACCAGGCTACGTCAAGGTGAGTGAGTGGTATCTTGGTCCTGGACATGGTTTTGTCTGGGTTTTCTTATAAACTAAAGGTTATGCTTTCAGGTTTAGAATTTCAATCTTACTAAGCATGGCCCTGGGGAGCAGGTAGGGTTTATTGGCCTTTCTGCAGAGGAATGGGGGAGGAGGAGAACTAGAGCATGACATACTGGGTCAGAGACAGACTGGGAGAAAGGCAGTCAGTGGCATAGCTTGGCTACGGTCATCATAGCAATTAGAGAAGAAAAAGGACTCGTTAAGGCATTTAGTCCAGTCCATTGCTAGCTCAGGATACATCAGCGCTCTAATAAATGGCCGTGGTTGGCTCCAGTAGCTGCCTCCGGACTGGGGGACTTGGGCTGGAGGTGGGTCCTGTCTCCACTGCAATAAAATATACAAGGCACCAAGCCTCAGAGCTCAGGTCAGTTGACCCGGGCTGGCAGGGGTAAAGGCTGCAGGGCTAAAAATTGCATCGTAGACACTTGAGTCTGGGTTCTCAGATCCTCCCCTCTCCTGGGGTCTCAGACCCCAGGCTCCAGCCAGAGCCCAAATGTCTACACTGACATTTTATAGCCCTGCAGCCTGAGCCCCAGGAGTCAGCTGTCAGGGGCTCTGAGACTCGGTGCTGTGGGTTTTTTACCAGTGTACACACACCCCCAGGGACTTGTAATCCCAAGTCACTTCCAGTCGCCAGAAGGACTCATCATCCATTCACTCAATCTCCTGGGGTCAGCCATTTCCTGCAGTACAGAGGGAAGGCGAAGACAACCACTGGTGGGGACATAACACCGGGCACGTTTGCTGGACCGCATAATGCTTTCAGAAAGCTCTTGAAAGATTTATGCTGGGAGCGTGTTCCTGCCGGTCTTGCCGTTGTCAAAATGCGGAAGTGATTCCTGAATAACTAAAGGATGATAAAAATACACATGTAACCTCAACTGTTTGAGGATCCTTTGCACAGTTAAAGTGGTGGAAGCTGCTCTAAATCTTGCCTAATCGCAGGCTCCACCCAATGCTATAATTTGCTCTAATTGTTTTATAAACAACTTTATGAAGAGTCTTTAGTGGTTTTAAGCAGCAGAGAAGCCGGAAGTTACTACTGTACTTTCCCCTCCTCCACCAGTCAAGGGAGATTATAAATATTGCTGGAGGACAAGATGCTTCACTTTGTTATTGATTTTTTTACCTTGAAATACTTCCTGGTCCAACACTGGCCCGATCATTGCAAAATCTTGCAAGGAAGAATTTTCAAATGACAGTTTGTAGAAAAACGTTGTAATCAAGAATACGGTTAATGTTCCCTAATCAAGAGTTGAATGTTTTCTTTAGTGACAATATTAACTTATTTAGCCCATATCACCTATAACAGTGACCGTTCTCTGAACGTATGGTATAAGTGGCATAGTATTAAATATCTAGTGCTGAGAATGTATGGTTTCTTCCTCTTCCCCCATCCTACACCATTAGTGAATAATGATATAGTCCATGTATAGAGATTTATATTACCTCTTTGTCTATTATATCTGCTGCTTTTGATGCCAAGAATTAGGTTTTAAAAATAGCTACCATTTGGTGTCACAGATAATGTGTGTGCTGCCCCTGCTGGTATGCATATATTATGGTCAGCATCAATTACATGATCAGTAATGCTGCACACGCACATACGCACGAGAGGAAACATAAAGGTGAAGTATTGGCTTCTGATTGAGAACACAGAAGGCTGGGAAAAATCAAGGTTTGTCAAATGCCGGGGGCAGGGAATCAAGGTTTGCAAATGCGGGAAGGGGGATTAATGTTTGATTCCCCCCCCCCCCCCCGCATTTGCAAACATTGATTCCCCCCCCACATTTGCAATGTTTGGCAAATGCAGGGAAACATCAGCATGGGCTTAAGCTGATGAGACCAGAATGCAAACAGGAGAGCACAAAATGAGAACGAAAAGCCGTGATAAGGAATGATGCATCTGAAGAAGTGGGTTTTTTTTCCCCACAAAAGCTTATGCCCAGATAAATCTGTTAGTCTTTAAGGTGCCACCGGCCTCCTTGTTGTCATTATAAGGAAGTAGTCACAAGTGTCCCTTTGAATGAGAAGAAAAGGGAATCTTAGCTGTGTTGTGCAGAATGACTGGTATATGTGATTGGGACGTTTGTTCTAACAGCAGAATGTGCAACAAATACTTAAGTGGAAATAATGTAAGATAGAAAATGCAAGCAATGTGTCCTAATATAAACAATATAGGAGTGAGAAATCTGGATAGATGAGAATTTATGCTTTTCGATGAGGAACATTTATTAGCATGTGAAAGTTTGATGTATAACAGAAGTTGTAGCACTGAAGTTTGATTGAATGTATTTTACTGCCTGAGAAAATGACTTGGCCTGAATTCAAGCAGTCACTTGAATGCGTTCAAAGCATAATTAACTCCTGTCTGAGATTTATTAAAATGTAGCCTCATTTTAAATGTGGTGAGCATTTATATGACCAAATTGTCTACCGTTGAGCCAGCTTCTCTGAGTGACTTACCTTTTCAATTGTCGTTCGCAGTGTTGGAGCCCTGTTGGTCCCAGGCTATCAGTGAGACAGGGTGAGTGAGGTAATATTTTATTGGACCAACTTCTGTTGGTGAAATGTACAAGTTTTCAAGCTACACAGAGCTATTCTTCAGGACTGGGGAAGGAAATCCGAGCGTCAGCGAAATGCAAGGTGGGGCAGATTGTTAAGCAGGCAGGGCTCACGCATGCTGTCAGAGACCACGTCATTTTAAGTGAGCACTGAACTGTTACACCAGGGTGGGAATAGGGAGTGCTATGCTGCTAGACATGCCTCCTCAGCTCTTCCAGGTCAGAAGCCTGTTGAGAAAATGTATTGTCATTAAGGACCCAATAACGCTTTTAGTAAAAGATGGGGGTGTCTGGCAGGTGCTCAGAGTCCATTCCACCTTCCGTTCTTCCTCCCTGAAGTCTGTGCAGCGCTGCCATCCGCTGTTAAAACAGATTCCACTCTGAAGCTGGCTTCATTTTGGTGGTCAAGGATGTGATCCTGTACCTGCCTCACGGGCAGTTTGTCAAGCCTAACTAAGGAATCTTTGCAAAGTTTGCCATAGTCATGCCACTAGAGTCCCTGCGGTGTAGATGTAGCGCTAGCCTGGGCCTTATTTTATGTCCCTGTTAAATCCTATGGGGAGGGAAAACCAGAGAAGTCCTGTTAGTCTCCTGCAATAGAAGGGACTGCCCGAAAATGCCTCAGGACAGGTGTCTGGATTTGTTAAGGATTTTTATTAATCACTCTTTGGCCAATATTGTAATGTTGCTTCCTTTGGGCCTAATTCAGCTACTCTAGCTCATGCTGAATAGTACTTTAACTGCACAAAGAATCCCTTTGAAAGCACTGAGGCTGCTCACTGAGTAAAATGCTACTCTGCGTGAGTAAGGGTTTCCAAAGGAGACCCTTGGCTTTAGTACGGTTGTTAGAAGTGTTAGTCATTGAGGGAAGAGCCTTTGGAGACCCCTGAATACAGAATCGGCTCATAGTGAATTTGGCAAGAGTAGTGGGGAATGGTCTCCAGTTATTTACAATTTCTTTATACCTATGCATGGTAGTTTCCCCTCTTACATCCCAGAGCACTGGTGCTCTGCCAGACAGCTCCAGAATGCAGAGCATCGTAGGTATATGGGGGTCTTCCAGCTGGGACAAATTTCCTTCCAGAACAATTATACGAACCTTGAATTATGCAACATCTCTGGCTGAGCATTCAATTGAACAAGTTGCTGTGAGTTCAAGACCTCTTCAAGGGGACAGTGCACTGCGCTGTTGTGATCATCGGGCCTACAAATTGACCCTGTTTGTGAGCTCAAGTGGGAAAAGTGAGTGAAAGTTAATAAAGTGTCGCAATAACCTGTAAGAACAAATGTTGAAGGGAAAAGGTGCAAAAGGTAGACAGAGTAAAGGAGTCATTAACAACAACAAAAGTTTTCCTGCTGTAGCTCAAGGACTGTGTTAAGATCATGCGTGGTGAACAAGAAAAGCATAGAACTGGAACTCAGTGACCCAAAATTGGTGTGTAAGAAAGTAGGTGGACAAAACAATGAGAGGATGGGCTATTCCACCCACTGCTCCCTTTTGGCATCCTTCTGCTAGGAGAGAAGTGGACACACATGCTGGTGGACTGAAAGACGGGAGAACAGGAAGGAGCGAACTTCACTATCGGGGCTGCTGCCCTAACCACCTCCTGGGACCCAGGCTTCCATTGGGCCTGCACTGGGCTGACCCTGAGACACGTCCTGGCCAGAGAGAGGAACCCAGATGACTTCACCACTTCTGCTGGCTTTGGCTAAGTCCCAGATGCCCCCTGAGATGTGAACCTTTGTGGCCCTTTTCCCTTGTGTCTCTTGTTCCTTTCCTACCTTATTTATTTTCTATGTTTCTCTTTTTGCCTTCTGTCTAGTAAGAGGCTGACTATATTTTGCAACCCTGCTGTGAGCCTGTAACCACAAAGAGACTGCTAAAAGCCATGCCCTAAACAGCCAGCCCCATAGCAGGAGAAATTTGCAGAGAGGCTAATAAGACCTTGTGCTGTGCCTGTGTTTTTCCAGCAGTGAGGTTGTAAGTGAAAGTCAATACCAGAGACAGAAGCTGCACTTAACACTCTGACCTCATACCAACCCTGAAATGTGCTTGTTTACAAAAATCCAAGCTCTCTTTTGATCAAGTTTTGGAAGGGCCAGAAGGGAAAAAACGAAAGCAACAAAAAAACAACGTTTTGCTTCAATTCCTGAGACATATGTTTTAGCAGCCAATCGGAGACTTTACATCAGGAAACACCTTATCCTACATCCAGCAAGTGTGCATCCATTTGCATCTGTTGTCCTGAAACTGTTGTATTTGCTTGATGTGATTAAAATGTCACCTGCACATATGCTGCAGAGCCCCTCACCTGGCATTCTGGTCAGGATGCATAATAATCCTTAGTGTCTTGATAAACACCTGCCTGAAAGAACTGGACCAGTGCCCTCTCCCGAGTTCTCTCCACGCCCAAGTGACCTGCCCACAGGACATCATGGGCTAACTTCAGTATTGGTTGGGGACCAGGAGCTGGGTTTGGTGGGCTCTGGTTTGAGTGTCCCAGATCATCCTCCCCAACAGGCACCCTCAAGTTCAAAACAGGAGTACGGAGAATTCTGGGCTGGGTCATACAGTTTCCCATTCACATTAGCCAATCAGATATATACAGGACTAAACCCTGGGTCCTCCCTGACTTTGGGTCAAATGGCTAAGCCCGGCATGGCTTCCCCAGGAAGTTGTCATGAAAGGTTTTGAGCCAAAGCTTTGGCTCAACATTTGTTCCCTTGCCATCTCAGTCATTTAACTGTACTTTCAGGCTTGTCCCTAATCTGCCGTAAACTTTCTGGCCATGCTGCCTGGTCCAACCCTTTGCTCCATCTGCTTTTAAGCAGCCTTCGAACAAGCTTTAGTGCTCTTGCACACAGATGTATCCCCACCATTTTGTGGCTTTTCCATTTTTCCAGTCCAGGGCAGAGTAAGGGGAGTAGAATACACCTCCTATTCCAGCCCACAGTTTGGAGGGGACACTAGAGGAGGTATTATAATGGGGGGCAGTTGGCTCTAATCCAGACAGTTAGGATCCAGGTCACCCAGGGCTGACAAAATTAGCACAGTGCTGTGTAGATTTTAGATCCACACCTGGGTTTGGTAGACAGTCCACAGAGAGGAGCTACTTAGGTCTCAGCAAAGGCCAGCATACGCTGGCTGGATGTTAAATGCATTCTCTTAGGAGGGAGCCTTGCATTTAGGGCTGAGTTGCTATATTCCTTCCAAGTCCTAATTTCAAAGATTACTCATTGCTGCTATGCAGGCAGGGAATTAGCCTCCTAATTTAGATAACCTCTGCTGAGTCTCTCTGAATCAGCACACCGGTCTCATCACTACTAGGAGTTTATTTTCAGCACTTAGCCTAGCCTGTCCCTGCTCCCACCATCTGGGAGCCACAGGTGAAGGAGAACATGGAAAGGAATGGAGGAGGAGAAAAAGTTCAGGAGGAAGCTACCTGCATTATTCATCTCACAATGCTGACTTGGGGGACGCAGAGATGAAACCGTCACCCTACGAGTCACTGCTGATCTTATCTTGGTTTGTAGAACACTGACGTTTCTGGGGCCCAGCTGAGAATTAGGGATGCATCTGGGCAGATATATTCTCCTCTGATTAATCTATTTATAGCAGGTGGTGGGGACAGAATCGTGTTGCTTCCTGCCGCAAGGTTGGGAGGAGGCGAATGCAGAGCGTAGGCCCACTATTAACCGTTTCATCCAAATCACGCTAGCTGGCGCCTGTTCCTTTGTAACTTACCCTGAACTCCCTAACGGATCACGGTGTGGCTTCCTGTGGGAGAATGCATTACCGGCAGCAGTGGAGACTGGCTAACGCGCCTCAAGCCTGACCTCCAGGGACAACCTGGCGTAAGAGGCTGTCTTACGGGAGGCAAGGAATTTGCCATTCTGTCCCTGGCCTCTTTGCTGAGGAGGGCAACTAAGGTACCACTTAGTGCCTATGGCACTGTGGACAAGTGTCCCCTAGGCCCCAGGTGAAAGCCTTCGTACGACATTTTGTGTCTCTAAAATATTTATACGAGTTGCCCAAGTTCTGAACACTCAACTACCTGCTATATTTAAAACAGCAGGATATATCAGTGAGTCGCTTGAGTTGTACAAAGCAGAGAGATTTGGGAACAATGCTCAGTAGCTGGAGTTTTGTGGAATTACTCCAAAACTCCAGGGCCCACTTAAAGCTTCACTCACGTGGGCAAGTGAACGGCTCCTGGCTGTAGGTCTCTGGCCCAAGGCTGGAAAAGGGGAAGTACTCCAGTTATGAGTGGTGTGTGGCGAGGGGAGCGGCTCCATGATGTGCAGAGATATTAACACAGCCTCAGCACACACGCTAACTAGCCACCCTTTCCACTCCCACGGAGCGCTCCCCTGGCCGGCAGGGGGGTTTCTGCTGAGGAGGGCGTGGGGACGTCTGGAGGTGGCACATTGTCTTCCCATGAATTTCAGGCTGCTTTTCATTCGACTAAGGAATAGCAGCTATTTTGGACAAGACAAATAAAATCGGGGAATAGGATTTCTTAAAGCCCTTGTTAAGCTCAAATTCTGCTCTCACCCCTAGGCAGCTGCATTGCAATTAGTGGGGGTACGCAGGCTTAACAGAACACAATTGAGCCCCCCCAGGGTACAGAATTGGGCGGGAGCGGGTACAATGGCCACCATCTTGGCTGACGCACTGGGGACTGAACTGAGCATCTCCAGAGCTAAAAGCATGAACCAAAGAGTCAGGGTGTCTTAGCTGGTGGCTGCAACCGCTCACATCCTCTGTGGGTTGGCACAGAGGGGGTTCTGTAGCAGACAGGCAGCAGTGGGATGTGTGCATGCTTGTGAGTTTGGAACTGGAGCAGCTAAGCTGCATCCCCGCCGTCTCCGGGAAGTTCTGAATAGCACTGACAGAACTGTGCTGGTCCCAAGTGGCCAGGGATTAGTACAGTTTGCTCTAATAATAAATCCAAGATCAACGGCAGGGGCTCACAGCGAGCGAGTGCCTGGTAACAAATTCAAAGGCAGGCACCTGGGGAGTGATTGGTCCTTATCTCCCTGAGAACACACTCCTGCGTGGACTTCGCGTGACAGCCAAGACTATAACAGGGTTCAGAAAGGATCTATCCTCCATGAACTTACTGAATTCTATCAATTACTTTCAGCCAGGATGGGCAGGGATGCAAACCCATGCTCTGAAGTGTCCCTAGCCTCTGGTTGCCAGAAGCTGGGAATGGGCAACAGGGGGATGGATCACTTGATGATTCCCTGTTCTGTTCATTCCCTCCAAAGCACCTGGCCCCGGCCACAGTAAGAAGACAGGACACTGTGGGCTAGATCGACTATTGGTCTGACCCAGTGTGGCCGTTCTTATGTACATCTGCTCCCTAGCATGTTTTGAAACGCACCTTCCTGTAATATTGCTGAGGGCCAGTAGCACTGTTAATGGAATAGTTCAGAGGGGATGGTACAGGAGAGGGGGACAGATGATTGTACAATCGCCAGGGAGGTGAGCATTGTTTGCCACATCTGGCTCTTTTTCCCCCTCCCCTCCATGGTCCCTTCCAAACCATGCATAAGAGCGTTCAAACTAGCCAAGAATGACAGAGAGGGATTTGCTGCAAAAGTACGTCCCAGTCAGAGCCCACCCCGACCCCAGACGACTCTCTCTGCTCAGTAAGACTCACCACTGCTCCTTCCCTTCACCACAGCTGCCCCCTCTCACCAGCGTTTAATCAGGACCAGCGGCAGAGCCGGTTGTACGGGGTTAGCCACGGACCTGTAGGAAGAACCCAGCTCCTGGTAACATTGGCAGCTGCGAAGTGGAAAAATGGTTGCTGCCTCTATGTACCCTCTGCCAGAGATTTATCAAGGATACATTCAACACAGCTGATCATTCTGGTCAGGAGACACAGGAATGAATCCACCCTGGGAGTCTATTTTGGTATAACCCTCCCCCACTCCTAACCACCCGACCACAGTCCCCATGAGAGTCAGGCTCCCATCGAGCCACCAGAAGCAACCCAAAAATTTACCAAGTTGAGATATTTGCCCCTTGCACCCAAAGGTCTGTTTTAGTTTCCACTCCCACTGCCCCTGCTCTGGGCTCCGGCTGGTCAGTTGCTGATGGACCCCAAGTGTTTAAACGACCAAGATGTTCATTTTTTCCTAGCAACACCATTTCCAGGTGGGGTTTGCAGCAGGAGGCATGATCCAAGTTAGCAAACAGACACCATTTTAAAGAAGCACCATTAACCAAAGGATTTAGAAAGAGATTCCTTTGTATTAGAGATCAGTCAAATGAGTCCAGGGCAGCAGCCTGGGCCAGTGCAACCACTGGTGTCTCGTAGTTCTGCAAACATCTGCCTCTCCCGTGCCCCAAGCAGTAAAAAATTTAAAAAAAAACCCTTCATCTGAAACAGGGGAGTGAGGAATAATAAAAGGAGGGGGGAAAAATCAATAAGCGCCCCCGAGAGAAGCAGCAAGATGTGGCCGTGCCGGGGGTCAGAGAGCCCTTCTGCTTTCTCCGCCAGCGGGCAGCGCGGCTGGGATTGCACCGGGCACACACACACACACGATGTGCATTTGGAAGTGGCCTGCTTGTGGGCTGGCCACACATTCCTCCAGCCCCGCCTTCGGAAGTTCACACTGGATCCATGTCGCTCGAGGAGATTCCTGCAACTCCTCCCTCCTGCTCCCATAACACGCCATTCTCCTCCCAGGCGCTCTGAGCCGCTGGCACCCTCAGTAGTAATCGTCCTTCTTGCTCTCAGCTCCTGGGATGCCCCCACGGTCCTTCTGCTCCTGCACCAGCTCCAGGTCACCGTTATCATCCACCTCCCCTCCGTGATCCTCCTGTTTGCAGGGAAAAAGGAGAGATGGAGAAATCAACACTGAACAGAAAGCAAGAGCCCAACCCAGTCAGCCAAGGGCCGGCCAACATTCGTGGTTTCGCCACCAGTTAACATGGGCTGGGATCCAGTTCTGGGTTTGATTCTTAATCCTGCCACAGCCTTCCCTGGTGACCTTGGGCAAGTCACTGAAAGTCTCTACCCCACCTGTTAAGCTTCCTCCCTCTCACCCTGTGTCTTGTCTCATCGGTTTAGATGTCAGCTCTCTGGGGCAAGGACCATCTCTTAGGCCTAGGTTACACTAGAAAACTAGGTTGGTTTAACTACATTGGTCAGGGTTGTGAAAATTCCACCCCCCCCCCCCCGAGTGGCATTGTTAAGCCAACCTAAGTCCCCGTGCAAGTCGCGGGGAGGTGGATTTCCTACTCCCATGGGAGAACCCCTCCCACCGGCATAGGTAGGGTCCACGTGGAAGCTGCATTGCTGCAGTGTTTTAAGTGGAGGCAAGCCCTTACTGTGGGTCTGCACAGTGCCTCGCTCACTGGGGCCCTGGCCCCAGGGCATGTCCACATGATCCAATACTTCGGACTCTGGGGAATGCCAGGGCTGCTAACAGGCCATTTGGCTGTCATTCACAGCTAGTGAACATCCCCCAGTATTGAACTGTGTGAACCCCACAGGTGCAAACTGACCAAAGTCCGATTTTTCAAGGACTATTTGAAAAATACTCAGTTCCTACAGGCAGTGCATATAAGAACATACCCTTGGGATTCAGGGAAAGGGTGGGTGGGGCTAGACTCCCAGGGTGTTAAATGGCTGTGATTTACAGTTAATTGGCCAGTTAACACCCTGTCCTTCCCTGGGTTCTGATGCACTGAGTTGGCATCTTCAGGCGTGGATACCCAGCCACCTACAGCTGGCAAGCAAATGGAGGTAGCTCTAAGTGGCACCTGACTTGTGCTGTCCTACTCAGAGATCGGCGCTCAAGATTTAGCACAAACAAAACATTCCAGGGCCTCCTACTGCTCTGGAGCTCAGCAACCTTTGAGCTGGCCCCAGCTCCACAGGGGGAGCCTCTCCAGGCAGCCTAGGGCCCTGAGCGCCAGCTGTATGAGAGCTGTTGGCCTGTGAGAGCATCGCTCTCCCTTGCAGGGTGCTTACATGCAGCCGTGCGACTGCTCATTACACGTGTGGGCCCGGACTGGTACTGACCAGGAAGCAGGCTAGGGAGAGCCAGGCACAGCTTGGGTCTGTCTGAATAAGATGCCAAATCTGGCGCTGATGTAGCAGTTAACATTCTTTTGCTGAAGCCTGAGGCGCCTTGCTTCCTGCCCCATGGACAGCCCACCACCCACAGGGAACAAGCAAGGTGGGCTTTCTCCCCCTGAGAGGCTTCTGACCAGCAAGGACACTTTGGGGCACAGGAGGGGGAGGGGGCTCCAAAGTAGATTTTTATTACCAACCACGCTCGCCAGCAGCCTGGTCTCTCTCTCTCCTTGTCGGTTTCTAGGAGACAGGCTGCTGCTGGCTTTGCTGTCGCCAGCTTCACTGAATCAGCCAGGCCTAGAGCTTTGCTCTCTGAACCACTTTCCAACAAGCACATCTAGCCGTTAAAATAGCAGAAGAGTCAAAAAGTGCTTCAAGGCCCCTCTCAAATCTCAGATCCCTGTCTGTGCAGGCCGGACGGCACGGGGCCATTCGAATCGGGTACAAAGCGCAGCTCAGGCTCGGAACCCTACCCCCAGGCTTTGGAACCCCCAGGTTCCACTCCAGATCCGCTGCCTAGAGGCTATTGGGACTGACTACCTAGAAACACATTAGCTTAGGGGTTTGCAAACCTCTGTTTGGGGCCAACATCTAAACAGAGATGGTCTTGGGGACTTTTCCCCTCCCATTTCCTGCCCCCACCCCACCGTCTCCCATCTACCATCGAATAACATCCCTGTGACAACTACAGCACTTACATGGAAAAACAACACTCGGCCGAACTTTAGCACACTGTAATGCAATTCAGTGGCTGGAATCAAAGAAAAGGAGAGATTGTGCAGAGATTGTGACAGCTAGAACTCGCTACAAAGGGAGTAAGTCCCTGACAATGGTGAATGAATAGCCAGGTTTTTAGAGGAGGGAGGGGAGTCCCTGGAGGAACCCAAATGACCCCAAGAGAGAGGCACGCTATGTCACACCATCCAGGCCTCCAGGAAAAGCTTTCTAAAGCAGTGCAGTCAATTACGAAGGGCGGGGAGAGGAGCAAAAGAGGTCAGGAACACTCCGCGTCCCATCATGTCACTTTCTTTGCCAGCAACCACCCTTCCCACAGGGAGGAACAGCAAAGCTCATGTCCTACATTGTACAGGACTGCTGCGTTCCTCCCTTGCAACTTCAGGCTGAGCCCACAGATTTACCACCCATCAATCAACAAACAAACGCCCCACACAGTGATCTCAGATATAGAGGGAAATGACTTAATGCCCCCAGATGAGACAGCCTTCTCTCACATAACACTGTCATTTGATATTAGGAAATAATGCCCCTTCTGGGCCAACGAAGCCCACCCCCCTGCATATGGCAAGAGGGGCCTAGTGTTCAGAGCACTGGACTGGGAATCAGCAGATCTGAATTCTATTCCTGGCTCGGCCACTGGCCTGTTGGATGACACGGCGCCTCTTCGTGCCTCAGTTTCCCCATCTGTAAAACAGGAATAATGCTACCTCATTTGTAAAGTGCTTTGAGATTTATGGATGAAAAGAGCTCGACATTATTAACTATTTACTCTTCTTACATGCCGTGAGAGAACATTCAGTGGGCTCAGTGGAGATGGTGGGCTGAGGGCTCCCCTCTGACCCAGTCGCAGGGCCAGATCTATGGCTAAGGGCTGACCTCGCACTATGCATGGTGTTACGCACAAGCAGTCCCAAGCTTTTACAGGGTTTGTGGTGGGGATCTGGCTGTCGACTGCAAACCCCAAGGAGCTGTTTATTCAGCTTGCGCTTCAGGCCAGCCTGGGGCGAGCTCTTAAGTAAAAACAGTGGGAGCAAGTCGATCCCATCAGCCAAAGGGCAGTGGTAAGAGAGAGGCAGGAGATGGGGGGGGGCGGGGGGGGGGAGAGATCTAACTGAAGCCTCCCCTAGCCAGAGGCAGGAAGGGAAGGGGACACTGCATTGGTTTAGCTGGCACTAAGGGGAACAGCACTGCCAACCCTAAATGATCAAAAACCATCAGGTAGGGCCCCAAAATCATGAGACTGGCTTCAAAATCATGAGATTAAAAATACGTAAGTGTGAGGCCTTTGCCTTTGGAGCGTTTAGGGTTCACGTTTTCCAGCTGCTCTCCTCTTCTCATGATTATTTACTCCGCGACAGAGGCTGCACTGCAGAGCTGGGGTCAGCGCTCCTCCACGTTCCACCCTCAAACCCAGCCCAGACTGGCAGATTGTGGAGGCCTGCTCCACTATCCACCGAGGTCAAGGGAGTTATTTCAGCGATTTCCATGTGACTGGGATCAGCCGCCCCTGATCTGCAGAAGGGCTCAGCACCCACAGCTCCCACTGAGGCTCAGGGGGGCCTCTGAAAATCTGGTCCCTTTCTGCCATTGCAGGTCATTCATTTCCCAAACTGTGAGCCAAAAAACCTCAGAATCCCCCCCTGCGAGGACACATCCAGCTTCCACAGATGGCGGCTCCTCAGGCACAGAATGGAGCAGGTGAGGAGAGCTGGGCATTGTCTAGAAATTGCTCATTAACCCCCATGCAAGTCATCCTCCCCCCCAGCCTTGCATTTGCACTTCCGAATTAGAGATCCCTCTTGTCCTGGTTTTGAAGTGGAAATTACATTTAAATGTTACAATCAGATGGCAGTAAAAATTCAAAAGGACTCCACAGGCAGCAATAAAGGGCATCTCCCTGTCTCTTCGCAATCAAACACCTCAGGGAGGCTCTGTCCAAGGCAAAATTAGCTTGCCGGGGTGCTGCGATTTAGATACTGAATTCATTTTGGGGAAGGAAACTTAGATCTTGATAAAACAGCTCCCCATACACATAGACACAAAACTCCCTGTTTAAATGGAAAGTGGTTCCCGCAACCTTTTCTCTTTTGAAGTTAAATGGAAATGGTTCAGTTGAAAGCTCTGCCAGCATGGCTGCGACAATCAGGTTATTCTAGTGCATAATGCCAGGCAGCAAAAGTGACTCAACATGGCTACAAGCAGAAATGAAACAGACATGGTTGCGGTCACTGCCTAAGCTAAGGGCAGGGCAAATAAACCACCAAAAATAAAACTCGCCTGTAGCGTTGACAATTTCTGACAATGCCCCAGCTCCTGGAGTCCTGTGATTAGGTGTGAACCTCAGCTTTAATTACTTTAAAAAAAGTTTCTAGCCCTCCTGGCTGTGGAGAAAATTTTGAAAATGTGACCCCATAAAAGGTCCATAACCAGAAGACAAATATTATATATTATTATTTATTATGTGTATTACCACAGGAAGAACCACCAAAAATTGTTATTTTAAAAAGTCTCTGGCATAACAATAATCTCTCATTGTTCTATTCCTGGCTCGGAGATGATGTAGCCCAGTGACAGTACCAGCCAGCGTTTAAATGGGGGAGGGGGAGAAAAGGGGCAGCAAAGGGTCACAGACCTGGCAAAAAAAAAACAATTTAAATTGAGCTGGGTTCCTGTAAGGTGAATTTTAAGCATTGTCTGACCAAACCTGCTTCTCCCAGATGACAACAGCCATCACCACTACCACGACATTTTTCAGACCACATTAAGCCCTGAAAACCGTTGGCCTAAATTGTCCAGAAATGAGTTGAGACTGAGACTGCCTAGCTTCAGACACCTTAAAGGGTCCTGATTGTCACAAGGCGGGTGCTCAGCACAGGCTGAAAATCAGGCCCCCCTTTTACACTGTCTCAAGTTGGACACCCGAGACCACAGGTCACTTTTGAAAATGCAGGCAAGTAAGGAAGCAGGATGGTTATCTCAGAAATCTGCAGCTTTGTTTTGTTCAGACAAGTTAACTGTGTGTTTATGCCCCATTGACTTGTGTACATGCTTGCATGTTTTGCTGAATCAGGGCCTTCATGGCCCGAGGCGTGAAATCCAATCACCCACCTATCTCAGCTTGCATAGCAACAAGCCATTTTTAACCACTGATCATGCGTTTATATCAGCAGTGTAGCAGCTTTCCCCTCCATGTCAGCATCCCCAGAAGGAGCCTTGGGATTCCTGGTCTGGCTGCCGCAGAGTTAACAAGAAGTAGCTGAAGATAGGTAATTGCTCTGCTTTGAAAGCAGGCAGAAGCCCAGAGGGGACAGTTTCTGTTGGAGGCACTTATCTCTCGTCCATTATTAATAAACTGGAATAAACAGACGCCACAGCAAAACACAGAGACGTACCGAGACGGAGGGGGGTTTTCAACTCTGCTCCCAAAATTAGACAATTTAAACCAAAAGCTGAGCCGGAGTGCAGAGCTCTTAGCAGGATCGGGCCTTGGTTTGATCAGGGTGGGAAAGCCACACTAACTCAGGGTGGGGGGAAGAGAAGAAGGGAAAAGCCTGAACAGCATGGGGGCACCTGTACAGCCTCCGTGCTTTGGAACGGCTCACGTATGTCATGACTAATGTGGGGGGAGGGGAGGAGGATTAACCAGATTAAAAGCCTGGTTCATCCTGTTTATCATCCAGGGCCTGATTTGCACAGGCACTGAGCACCAGCAAGTCTAACTGAAGAGAAGGACAACTTGGGGGGTGCTGAGCTACGTTGGAAAGAAGGCCCTGTGTGTGCGCATCACGCTACTACCCAAGGGCCCCCATTGGGATCGGGGCCCATTCTGTTAGGTGCTGCACAAACGCATCGGATAATAATGTCACCTAACTCCTCCACAGTGCTTTCCTTCAGCAGATCTCAAAGGTCAGTATCATTATGCTCCTTTTATACCTGGGGAAACTGAGGCACAGAGCAGGGAGGTGACTTTCCCAAGGTCACCCAGCAGGGCCAGGAATAGAACCCAGCTTTCCTGAATCTCAGTCCAGTGCTCTGACCATTACACTGCAGAATGGCACAGTCCCTGTCCCAAAGAGCTTACAGGGACAGGCAGCCTGACTCCTATTCCTAGGGCGTTGTGAGATTTCCCCTAACAGCTGTCCCAACGCACAGGTCTGCCCAACCGCTGCACCAGGCCCAGCTGCTGGTCTCAAACACACCCACAGCCGCACGACAGAACAGGAAATGAAGAGGAACCTCAGTGTCATACAATTTCTTGCTCCTGATCCTCTTGGTAGTCGTCCATTGGCTCTTCCCTGGCTTTGTCCAGCCCAGCGGCATCCTGGAAACACAGGAGGGCAGACACTGGTAGGTCAGCCTTGTTTAAAGCTCCCAGAAGCACACACCCCACAACCCCAATCCTGATGGAGTGGCAACGCAGCTTTGGAGACCCAGATTTTCATGTATTAGAGCCCCAGGTCTGGAGGATGCTGAATCAAGACCCTGGAACATCAGAGGTGACCCCATCTCTGTTGGGTGCTTGTCCCCAATCAACGCTTCTGCCCCTTTTATCCCATAGGCAGCCAGGGGGGCAGATGGAAGCAGCCAAGTCATTGCCCAGCAGCCACACGCCTTCGCGTCTGCCTGAGCATGGGAGCGCTCTCACGGTAGGGATCAGTGCTGTGCCAGAGCCCTGGGTGTGCAAGCGGTCACCCTGGGTTGAACAGTCCCTACAGACAGTGGGGAAGCATCTGTTAGAGAGAGAGAGAGAGAGAGAGAGAGAGAGAACAAGCTAGCTGGCAGAGCTGGGCAGCGATCGTACGGCTGAGCTAGCATCCAAGCACCAGGGGAGTGATGTTCTGGGCTCGAGGAGGCACCAGTCCCCCACTCCTCCACCCCACTGCAGTTGCCCAAGTCACATTAGCAAAGCACAGCCGAGCTCAGACCTTCCAGCCAGAAGCCGGCAGCCAAGACCATGAGTTCTACTTGCTGCCCATTAAAATGAGAGATGGCAGCTGCTTGGGAGGCAGCCTGAGAAAACGAATAGCAATTCAGCCTTCCTAGTGCACGGAGGGCTGCAGAGTGCCCCTGCGGCCGGGGGAGGCCACTGGGCTGTGCAGCTCGCCCCGAGAAGGTCTTGAACAGAAGACAGGAGCGCAAGGGGGGGTAATGATCGAGCACTCTCTCCACCCACATGCAGGGCCACAGCCTCAGCTGGGGTCAATCAATGCAGCTTCTCTGACTGTAAGTAAGCTCCGGTGATTCGCACCAGCTGAGGATCTGGCCCATGGCTACTGCCTGTTTGCAGGCTTGCAGGGAAGGAGCCCGGGCTGCTGCAGGGCACCATGGCCGAGCCTGTTAAAACAGGGCATGGGCATTGAGAGAAAGGGTCCGTGGAGGGGGAAAGTCACTGGATCATTCTCCTCTCAATAGCAATGGCTGAGGGCTCTCTGCTCACTTGGGAATATTCATATTTCCTGGAGTCACGGGTTCGAATCCTGGCTGACTCTGTTCAGCTGTTCATCGTTCTTGGAGGCAGCATGGTCCAACAGGAGCCAAGACACCCAGGTTCTATGCCCAGCTCCTCCACTGAGTCAGAGGTTGGCATGAGTGGCACTGGCTCAGGAGAGCACCAGGAGTGGTATCGGGCAAGGCATTATGCTCTGCCTGAGCCTGACTCCACCCACAGCAGCCTGCCCAGCCGCAGAGTTAGAGACAAACAGAGCCGGATCTGAGGGGGATTTTCTTGGAGCCTCTTGCTGGCGAGCGTGAAATATTAAAGCTTTCGATAATTTACACTTCCCGGAGAGAAGGACTCAGATATGCTGATGCAGCTTCTGATTTACAGGCCTTCACTCAGGGCAACGATTCAGCACCTCCTCATTCACCTGATGGGCTGAGCTGCGAACAGGCCATCCGCTCCTGCCCAGAGCTGCACCGACTCATGCCACCCTCCAGACCCCACAAATAAGACCCAAACCAGCTACCCTTACCTGAATACCCTCCCCATTGGGCTCACCAGGGAGCTAATCAGAGCCTAAGGGAGCAGTGCTCCAACACGAAAACCAGCTGACCGCCCCGCTCAGAAAAGGAGAACGGAAGCCAGGCATTGTGCTAAGGTTTGTAGCATTCACATGGTGGAAAGGAGCAGGCTGAGCAGGGAGATCCAGTGAGAGAGAGAAAGGGAAGGAAACAAGAAAGGAAAGGGGGGGAAAAACAACAGACAGGGGGAGTGTTCTGTCCTCTGGTTAGTTCTGTCTTCTCTAGGGCTGTTAACTTTTTCCTTTCTTGTCAGCCATCTGATTGCCAATGCCTTATTTATACCTTGTGCTTATGCAGCTCTGGTGCTGCAGTATCTTGATGCTGCAATATAGACCGTAACAAACTCGTGAGGACAGCCATTCAGAACATAACAGTGACAGCAGGGATAGAACGTCCTCAAAAGCATAGGCCTCTCCCACTTGGACTACGGGAGAATCACTGCTTCCTATGAGCAGTATAGGACTTATGACACACAGTGCAGTTCTGATTCCATCCAGTAGTTCATTAATAAGAAAACTGACCAAGCTGACTAAGGAGTTTAAATTTTCCTCCCAAAGGAGTGCTAAGTTTGCACAAGTTCTCTCTGCCAGAGCCCTCAGGTCTTTCCTCCTAAGGTACCGGCGCTCTGTCCAAACAGCGTGAACAGCTCAGCCTAGCCCTATCCAAAGACAAATAGTTAAGGTACAAATTCTTTTCCTACTAAGGGGCTGGAGGGTTTTATTCAGCAGGTGCAATCCTGCAGTGGTGGGCTCTTTGCTTCAATGTCTATTCCATTGGTTTGGAGTGTTTTTAGACTTGCTACCAATCATCGGTTTACAGCCTGACAGAAAAATGCTCCTTTTAAAAACAAGTGACACAGAGAACTCTTGGCAGCCTGTCAAAACAAGCTAATATTTCCCTTCTCCAGAGTCTCGCTCCAGACACAAGAAGCGCTTCACAAGATGCGAGCGATCATCTTCTTGGAGGAGACAAGATTCTCCCTCGCACAGCGTAATTGCCACCAATCCACCATGGTTGCGGCCACATCACAGAAACATGGGAATTGCCAGACTAGACCAAGCAAGGTACATCTAGTCTAGTGTCCTGTCTCTGACAATGGCTACAACCAGGTGCTTCCAAGGAAGTCACGAGAATCCTGAAGTAGGCAGAGAGGGGATAATTGGCCCCCCTACATTCGATGTCATCCTGGATTCTAATAGTTTAAAGTTGGCTTAAGCCCCAAAGTGAAAGATTGTCCAAAATGTTGATTGTCCTTAAGTGTGACAAAGCAGGATATTCTGGCTATCAGTTTCCCTTTGTGAGTCTAGTTAATTTCGTGGCCTTAAATCCCTGGGATTAAACTGTGAAGCTCATTGCCACAGGGTCTGTGAAAAAAGATTTCCTTTGATCGGTTTTCAACGTTTCACCTTTTAATTTAAATTGAACATCTCCTGGCTCCTGTGTTGCGAGACCGAGAGGAGAGAAGTTTCTGAGTTACCTTCTCTAGACCTGGCATCAGCTCAGAAGTGGGGGCGTATTGAGGGCCACGGGGCCCTTAAGGCTCTAACACTACAGAGATGGCATGGGATATGCCAGGATTCCCAGTTTTCAGCCCTCCTGTGGTTACACCTATTGCCAATGGTGGCAAGTGGCCATAGTTGGAATAATAAAGTCCACCTTACAACCACATTTCTGCCCCCTTCCCTTCACCCCCTGAAGAATTAAGGTCTTGGGTAGCCCCGCTCCCAAAGTGGCACCAGAACAGGCCTAAGAGCAAGTGGGACATGTTACGCAATAGCTGGGCAGAGAACAGGTGCTGCCATGCCAGCCTCAGAGCAGGTGGAAGAGGGAGAAGGGAGGGCAGCTTGCCAGTGACTCCTGAAAGCCAAAAGAAAAATTGGTCATGACCCAGCTGGGACTCCATAGCTACAAGCTGCCCTGGAGCAGGAGATGATGGGGGAAGGGTTCTCTCACTGCCAGTCCATCACAATACAGCACAGGAGCTTGGGAGTGAAAATTCTCTTGGGGGACATGCATCCTCTCCCTCCCTCCTCCCACTTGTAGGGCCAAGGACCCTCTTCATCCCCCCCCCCAACACCCCTCCCTGCAGAAATGGCTTCCCCATCACATTACATTACCTTCAGTGGCTTCTTTGTCTCCTCTTTCCCTAGCATGCTGGGTTCCTTGTATTTGTCTGATTGCACCACCTTCTCAAAGTCCGGCCTCTCCAGCTCGGCCTCCTCAAACTCATCTTCCCCTTGGTTATTGGGGTCCTGAGCAGGGTCTGCGGCATCATCAGGCATCTGGGTGAGAGAAGCCTCTTTTGAGCACCCAGCACCCTCACACCCAGGACACACGGTGGCCAATATGAGCTGGCTTTTTCCATCGCTTAAGCCCAGGCCAATGGGTGGGAGAAGCTACAGCTGGGAATGCCAGCTTCCAGGAAGGGCTTCCCAACTCAGTGCAGCAGTCCTCCTCAGGCTGGATCTCAGGGGTTTCCCCAGATCAGAGTCTCCTCAGATGAGACTATGAGAAATTACGGCTAAAGGAGGTGATGGGGCCTAGCAAGAACAGGCAATCTTTTTTGGTTACCAGTAATCTGCCCCCTTCACCTCACTTTCCACCCCTGCTGAAATCCCATGGCATTGTGTGTGTCTATTCTTTAGGTCTCTCCATCGGTCCAGCTACGTCGGTAAATGAAGAAACACTCAGCAGAAGTTGAGTCTTAATGAAGTTCTTAGGAAGTCATTGCCTGGAATCTTTAGCAACTGAAGGAAGGAAACCACTTCACATCAGAAACTTGGTTTCCCTCATAGGCAATGAAATAACTCATTGGCAATAGGTGTGATGACCCTAAATCAGTCCCCCCGGAAAGGAAGAAGCTGTACTCTCTGTTTATCAAACTGACCTCAGAAGAAAAAGCTGCCTTTAGCCAAAACAAATCTGCATTTTGACAACGCTCTACACCTTGTTATGTGCGCGATGCTTTCAGATCTAAAGCTCCGGGAATCATAAACCAAGATGGTGTCCTTGGCAAAGATGTTCTCAGGAGGTACATTGAACCCTGAGCTCCAGCAGAGAGGGGCAGACACACAGCTCCAAGCTGTGGGAGATTCAAGACTTCTGCCTTGTAGCAGATCAGATAGAAACATACCCTGTCACTTAAATAAAAGAATGGATCAGGAGGGAGAGGTGGCACCATCATCTCCTGTGCTTAATATCTACCATCATTTTGTTTTGGTATTCTCCTCTGTAGGTCACCTGTGAAGAGTCTGTTTCCTCTAGTGGAGCTGGATCAGTGTTGACTCCTATCTGTGGGGAATTACCAGTTGGCATTCTCAATGAAAACATCAATGTCCTCCCCTCTAGGGAGGGCAGAGAAAGGTGAAAGCCTGTGCATGCGTCAAGGTCATGGATAAAGGTGTGATGTCCCCACAGACCTGCAGGCACCAAGGTGGGCAAAAGAAAGTCAGACAAGCTGAAGGTTCAAGGCCCTGCTGACGTCATGGAGGCCAGAGAGGAACGCTATAGAATCATAGAATATCAGGGTTGGAAGGTACCTCAGGAGGTCATCTAGTCCAACCCCCTGCTCAAAGCAGGACCAATCCCCAACTAAATCATCCCAGCCAGGGCTTTAGAAATGTGTAGGGAAAGATCACTTAGCCCTGAAGTTACTACTCCTCTTTCTCCACTTTGGGGAGCATGGTCTCTCTCCTTTAGCCTCTCGAAGCCAAGAGAAGGCAGATAAACGGAGCTGAAGCTCTCCCGATGGACATCGATTACCGAACTAATATCGCTTGGCACTTCCATAGCACGTCTCACCTTCAGAGCACTTTACAAACCACCAGCAAATTAGCCTAGCTAGCCCTACCGTCGTCATAAACACCAGTCAGTGCATCGCGTCCCCGGAGCTTGTCAGATAAAATGATGTGCCAGTATATTTTTTCCCCTGCAATCTGACCATCTTTACAAATGTTTGAAACAACCTCCTTCCACGAGGGCAGTGGTCCTAGGTCCTTTTCTACAACCAGCACCTGCTCCTCGGGATCCCTCCCCCCATCCACAGAGCAGAGATCTAACTGGGGCCTATTTAGCCATATGGAAAGGCTGCGTGCTGAGGGCCCCCTGAAGTAACAGGTTTGTGGCCCCCAAGGTGAGAGATTCTGCAACTGATTATATACAAGATGTCATCAAACAGCAAATAAATTATCCCCCCTCCCCTCATGTGCACACATGCTCTGTTTGACCAGCTCTGCTTCGCCTAACACCCATCAGAGAGAGGTAATTTTGCCTGTTTTTAAGCTAGGAGAAACGGAGGCATAGAAGTGACTTGTCTGATGAGAACGCATGGCAGGGATTGGGATTAGAACTCCCAGCTCTCACTCTGTGCTGACCATACCTTCCCATTAGCACTCGAATGGATGCTAGGAAAACCCCTACTATTCTTCACTAAAACAACACCTCTTGGGGGCAGGGGCGAGAATGGAAAGGTTCTGCTTGAATGGAAGAGTTTGGTGTCCAATCAGCTTCAAGTGATGACAGCATGGTGACGTCTCTTACCATTGGCTCCTGGACCAATGCCTCTTTTCGGGTGTGGATATCCTCTTCTCTTTCAATCATCCCAGCATCTGCAAGAAAAATGAAATGAGTAAATCCGTCCCAGCAAAACCCACAGGGCACTGGCAATGTGACCATTTGGTCCCATGCACTGTGGAAAGTTCTCTCTCACTTAGAGAAAGAAAGTGAACTGATCGCTCGTGCCTATCTGGGAAAGACACCGCATTGGGTTGTGATGAAGCATCACTGGAACCAGAGAGCAGGCTAGTTACCACACTATGGAACAGGTATAGAGTGGAAACTGATGCAGTGTTGTCTGCCTGTCTCTGCAGACAGTCTGACACAATAGCATGGAGGGGTGTGAATTGCTCCCCATTCATTGTAACGGGTTAATCCTGGTGCCTAACGATAGTATGTTAAAATGTCAACACTGACTGTTTCATCAACGATCACGTTAGTAGGCATCAAGCTAACGTGCTTATTTGCCACGGCTGGATGTAAGGACAGCGCTCAGGGAGCTAGTTGCTGTCAAGGGCAACAGGGAAAGGAGCAATTCAGTCCCCTGCCTCCAAGAGCTGAAGTCACTTGCAGAGGCACTTTCACAGCCTCCTTGGTGCCAAAATTCAAAACCACCTCCCGCATATTCGTGGGTGCCAGAAACCCCCTCTATCCAGTTGCCAAAACCTCTCCTGGCATCTATGGTGCAGGTACATGCTGGCGACAAAAAAACCTCTGCGACTATTGACAACTGATGACACGAGGAGGAACGGAAAACACATTTAACACCAAAACAAACGTACGCTCCCAGGAACATGGCACAGACTGGCAGTGCAGGGGGGATGGGTGCAACGTTTCAGGGTCCAAATCTTGGCATCCGTCTTGTGTGCTGCGTAGGACAGTGGCCTCGACTCATTGTTCTCCCCATGTCAAGTTTGCAAGACAGACAACTCCACATAACAGTAACAGCTTTTGGGGGCAAGGGATTTGTAAGGCCGCCTTTTTGGAGGCTTAACGATCCTTGATGTGCCAATTACACCCATCTGCTTCCTGTTAGGTGGCAAGGTAGCTGGAGTCACACCACAGGGCGATTGGCTTACTGAGCCACCGGATGCTCCGTCACTCCATCTGTACGTTCAGGAATTAGTCTCGCTCTCGGTCCCTTGGGCTACTGCAGAGGCTGGGTGGTATCCATGGAAACAACCCAGTTGTGCAGCCGGTCAGAGCATTGCTCCCAGCCCAGCTGTGCCACGGCGTGTTACAGGTCGGCGCCACTTTGCCCTTCGTCGGCGCTTGGCGGTTGAAAATGAAAGGCCGGCGCCCCACGTGGCAAGGGGGAGAGGAAAGGGGAACCGCACAGAGCGTCAGTTTGCGGGAAGCAAGGTGGCTCATTATGTTTATTTCTCCCGTCATACATTTGAGGCCCTGGACAGCCCTTTGTTTTGACCAGCGGGAGGCCCAAACCCCACCGGATCTGAATCCAGATCCGAGTGGGTCCAGCTACCGCATCTGGTTGCGCTGGCTCCAATGGTCATGCTGACCACTGCAGAGGCAAGCAGAGCAGGTTGATAGGGGTGATGCAAAGCAGCCTCCAGGATCAGGCTGCCCCGTTCGGCCTGGTGTGTAATCTACAGGCAAGTGCGTCCCAAGGGACGGATGCAGCACCAATCTGTAGCTCTCTGAGGGAACACGAGGTGCCGCGCCCACTCCTTCATCCCCAGTCTGGCAGGAGCTGGGAGAGCTGAGGAGGCAACGCACGGGTCCCCTGAGGGTGCACAAAGCAAAGGAGGGGCATCCCATTGGGCTCTGGCCAGCTAGAAGCCGGGTTTACGAGCTGTGAAGAACATCCCAATGAGAATCATGGCGACCACAAGATGGCAGACGGGGGTGTAAAGCAGGGCGCGCTGGAGGGAACCACGGGGTGCTAACAGAATCATGAGATGAGTTTCTAAGATGATCCCCCCATTCAGAAATGATCCCCCCTCCCATTAAACAGCTTCATTTGCTGTAATCTCTAATCCTGGGGTGCAGAGATGGTTCTCCCTCCAGGCTTGTGGTCCAAATCTGGCTGCATTAGACCCGGTGTCTTTGAGGCCCGGATGCGTTTTTAGTAGCAAAAACAAACAACAGAAAAGTAGTATTTCTGCCTGAGACGCTTCTCAGGACCCCGGGGGTGGGAAGACAGCTGAGCACTAATCGCCCATTTTGACAGCCCATCATTTATTATCCTTCTCCTAACAATCCTTGACAAGAATGGCCTTAACGAAGGCCGGAGGCAGGGAGTTGGGTCAGTGTTTCTGTGCTGTCTGTCATCAGCATTAGCCAAGTTTTCCCTCTTGAAACATTAAGTAAGAGACCAAGAGGCAACAGGACTCCCAATTAGATAGTTTCATGGCCTGGGCTGTAAAGTTGTTCCCTAAGGCGTTAATCCCAATTAAGACGTGGAGGCCAAGTCCTGCTGGTCCCAACACTCCCCCCATCCCCACCCCCCCAGTGCGAGCCTGTTTCCTTCAAAGAAGAGTTTGCTTTGATGTGAGGCAATTAGTTTGATTGTTCTGAGGGAACTTGTCGAAAGCAGGTCATTTAAAGATGAAATACCAGCTGGGTTCTTCTATGGGAAGGGACAAAGCATCCGGGCTTTGAAACAAGAACATGGCTTCTCCTCTCTTTCTCACACAACCCCCACACTTCTCTGTGTCCAGTTGTCTGGACCCGATCAGCACAGGATCAGTTTAATATCTAACATGTCCAATATTTGAGAGGTTCTCCTGCACTGGAAGGGCACTGACCCAATGATCTAGACCTTTCCTCCCTATCTTTATTATGGCCTTATTATCTAAGCCTCTGTTAGTCATACTGACCTGCATCTCTGCCCCTCACCACCACCGCTATTCCTAATCCGAGCCCTCTCCTGAGCAGAGAATGAAAACTGTGCCAAAATCCACTGGCAAGGGTTCAGGCTGAGACCACCAAACTCATTTTCGCTTGTGATTTGAACCCAGATCCCCAGAGGCTGAGGATAGAACCCAGGAGCCCTGACTCCTAAACTTCCTGCTCCACCCACTAGGCAACCTAAGGAATATTGCATTCAGAATCCCAGTGACAGTTAGATATAGGTCACTGACCAAAGGCAACAGAGACTTTGTTAGCTCAGCTTGGTCTAGTAACCCCATTCAGTTGCATTGATCAAATCTGCATTAACACGGTTAGCCTTTTAGATCCGAGCAGTTAATCAATATTTGGGATCTTGTGGATTGTTTCAGTTAGGGACAGAAATTGATGATGGACTCAGGTATTTCTTTGATGCAATCCTGTTTATTTACAAAGAACGTACATCAAGTCCTGTTTCCCTGAACACACTAGGAATCAAAAAGCAGCGAGACAGTTTCTCTGTTCAAAGATTCCAGCCAGCATTCTGCTCAAAAGCTCTCACTTTCGTTTTTTCCCCCTCAAGGTCACACATTTCTCTCGCTGTCTCTGTGGTTTCCTTGTTGCCTTCACTGTTTGAGGTGTTTCTGCCGCTTCTCTCCTGCACACAGATGCACGGCTACAATCAAATATATCCCTCATCCTTGCATTTGTTATCAGATCCCCAGGAAACTCCTGGAACCACATGGCCCACCCACTGCCCAGGCTTGAAAGCAGTCTAGTCCTTGGGCAATCATGTTCTATTGTTTCAGCTATCACTAAACAGAGGTGCAATTCATTGTTCCCTCAGTTCCCCTGTTTGGAAGACTGAAGCTGTCCTGCATGATAACAATGACGTGGTACCATCGCCCAACCTTCAGCGTAACAATATTTATACATTGTGCCTGTGAACTGAAGCAGAGATAAAGGCTCCTCCCTCGCAAACCTCAGCTGGTGAATTATTCATGAACCAGATTCCTGGCCTGATGATGGGTCAGACCGGGTCAAATGCCTCCCCCTTCTCCCCTTTTTAATGGCTTCCCTTGCAAATACATTGTTAGTTGGCCGAGCCAGTATGGGGAGTCTGAATGCAGTTGGAGCGGCAGAGGATACAACTCTAACATGTGCCAAATGGTTTGAGGGCTGGTCTCCCCCAGCTGCTCAGACGCACAGACTTTGAGTCTTCCAAGATAGTTGCAGCGGCTGCAGTTGTCTGACTGACTAAAGGAATTAGCTGGCCTTTGAAATGGCTTGCGCTTCGCCCCCAAAGGATACTGGGAAATTCATCGCCAGGATTAAGATTGGAATCCCTCTTCCAAAAATAAATAAATAAATAAAATCACATGGGAGATTGAACTCAAGTTTTGCAAGACACAGTGCAAGGGGATTCTCCATCCCTCTCTTATAGACGGGAAACAAACTGCCGCAGCCTGTGTGAATTCCTGGCACATTGCTTTAGTGCGTATGACGTGCATGGCCTGGAGAAAGGGGACAGGTCAAGGTTGGATGAAAGGGCCACCCTATCCCCAATAACAAGATGATGTGCTGCACTCCTCCGATGACAGAGGAGAATAAGGGCAACAGCCTCTCCTGTAAATTACTACAGGAGGCGGGTCCTTTCTCCATCTATCCCTAGGAAAACAAACTCCTTAGTCATCCATAAGGGGACTGCAGATGTTACGCATGCTTCCTCCCGGACACAGGAGCAGGGAGGATGTCAGGTGATTCCCAGACCCAGGCTCCTTTTCTGCACTTTGCAAGGCAGGGAGGAGAAGAGTTTTTAAAATTCCTAGCAATTGTACCTCACTCACAACGAAACATGCCTTGGTTTATCTGTGCTCTGAGCCTATCGGCGCTAACCCTAAGCAAGGCTGGGCCATGTCAGTATTTGAATGGGAGTCCTCCCAGGAACAACGGGGGAGTGTATGAATTAATGCTAGAGACACTGGGGGCAGCAAGCATTCTCCTGCAATGCTGAGAAACTAAACAGGACCGAGCTAGGGCATGAGGCAGAGGGAACAAAAGGGACTAGAAACTAGAGCAAAAATGACCAAGTTTGGATTATTTAAAATACATGATATCTCCTGACCAAAATTTCAAATTAAAATTTCTCTTCAAGTTTTTGAGAGACTGCCTTTATTCAAAAACCTCCCCCTTGGTAAGCACAGGTCATTATTGTACTTCACTGCATTTTGGAAACCATACCCATCTCAAGTTCCTCATCATCCGTCCCTTCCTTGTCTCCTTCCCGATTGGCTATCGCACGCTCTGCCCCTCTTTGTTGATTGGCCAGCAATAGATTGCCATTCTGCTCAGATCTGGTGTCAAAGTGAAGGTGCTTTGGGTAACCGTGCACTTGTTCCTCATCCATTCGGGCGTTCACTTTGTTAACAATGTCTTGCCAGCTGCAGCAAAGAAAGAAATAAAAACAGAACAAGCCACACAGCTTGTTGGCATTTCATAATCTAAACGCAAGCAGGGGAAAAAAAAACCAAACCAACACAAAGAGAAACCCACCTCCCACACATGCAAAACTCCTGCCTAATTGTACATCTCCGGCAAAGGGGCCAATAGCATTAGTTATCCCTTCAAGCTACATGAAAAAGCTACAGAACAATTAATATGCTACACAAATGCCAAATAAAATATGCTTTATAAATGCAATGTATTGTTAGAACTGCTTTAATCTCTTATTCATGCCCTGTGATAAATTATCCGTATAGCAGGGGCAATATTTTCTAACTCCAAATTGATACATTTTCATGCTTCCCACATATTAGAAGGCATAAATTTGCCTTTTTGGAAAAATACCAAACCAAAAGTCCTCTAAATAAAGGCTGAGACATAAAAAGTAATAATGCTACGTGTACCACAGTCTTCTAGTAATTGGTCCAAACTCTGAAGAATCATCATTGAGAACTGTAGAGTTTTGAACTACGAGTGTAGAAAGCTTTTTTAAGAAAAATAACGATCCAGTAAAAGCTTTGTCATCCGGCATGTTGGGGGAATGGGGGGGTGCCAGTTAGTCAAATATTCCGGTTCACTAAGAGTTATACTTACTGATGGAATACCAATTTTCCGGGATGAGGCAGGGAGAAAGGGTGTGTGTGGGGGGGTACGGGCTCTGGGCTGGGACCAGAAATGAGGGGTTCAGGGTGCAGGTGGGGGATCCGGGCTGGGGCAGAGGGCTGAGTGCGGGAGGCGTGAGGGTGCCAGCTGGGGGTGCTGACTCTACGGTAGGGCGGGGGATGAGGGGTTCAGGATGTAGGAGGGGGTTGGGGTGTGGGAGGGAGTTTGGGTGTGGGAAGGGGCTCAGGGCTGGGGCACAGGAGGGGTTTCGGGATGCCACATCTGGGCAGCGCTCACCTTGGGCAGCTCCCCACAAGCTGCGACATGTCTTCACTGCTCCTAGGAGGAGGCGCAGCAGATGGCTCTGTGAGCTGTCTCTGCCCATAGGTACCCCCCCTGCAGCTCCCATTGGCCACAGTTCCCGGCCAATGGGAGCTGCGGAGCCCACACTCAGGGCAGGGGCGGTGCACGGAGCCCCCCATGGCTGTTCCTCTGCTGAGGAGCAGCAGGAACATGTCGCCGCTTCCGGGGAGCCACACGGAGCCAGGTAGAGAGCCTGCCAGCCCCGCACCAACCCGACTATAAACCAGACTTTCAATGAAGATCAGAAATTCCGGTTTATAGAGCTTTCTGGCTGGTAAAGTGCCAGATAGCTCCACTTTTACTGTATAAGGAACTTCTTGTAGTGTAGCACGGCAGATAGCCTTTTCCTTGTCTATTTTAATAAAATCTCTCTCATAAGCTCTTTGTAATAATTGTGTCAGATGTTGTGGTGAAAAAGTCTACTTGGGTGTCCTCTTTCGGGGAGGTGGTGGGGGGGTGTCTGTCTCTGTTAGCGCCCGACCTCTGCGACCAGCCTGCGAGCCTGACTCTGAGCTCTGGGGAAGAATGGGCAGCTCCTTCTGGCCAGCCATGAGCTAGGCTGGGAGTTTGATCCTTCCCTGTGAATGCTATGCCTCAAACATGCGCCTGTTGCTACCTGGATCCACTGTCTGTCTGTCTGCTTCCCTCTTGGCACAACAAGGCTTTAATGATGGTTGGCAACGGGACAAATGCTAAATGCCATGCCCTTCTTCTCCTCAATGCTGCCATCTCTGCATGGTACCTGTACCAGCCACTGAGCTCAGAAGCCCATCTCTACATGGCTAGTCAGAGGCTCCACTCCCTGTCTATAAATGTGCATTACAGATGCAGAGATGGATTGTGGAGGGGGCTGTAGAGGGGTGTTTAAGGTAGAATACCTATGCAGACGTTCTCATCCAGTGCCAGAGGGAAGTGTCTTTTATGCAGGGTACAAAGATGGCCCAGACTTCTCCAACAAGGGAGTCTGTTCTCCACCCAGCTCATTGCAGAAACGCCACATGATGGACAAGATTCAAATCACCCAAGCACCTAGCCTCGCGCTTCTGAAGATCTATAACACACTAAGAGCCAAACCCAGACCTTGAGATTCACTCGAGTGGCACCTACCTACACCAGACCTGAACGTGGCCCTGATTTCTGAGGAACGACTTCAAATTTTTAGGGGGTGAACCTAAAGGTTCAGAATCCAGGGAAAGCCCCCAGAAGACCAGTTTGCTTCTCTGAACACTTTGTTCCCGGGAAAGCAGCAGAGGAAACTCTCCAGAACAGCTACAAACCCTTGCAACATTTCACCACTTCCATCACCAATCCCAGAGGCACGGAGACTTTCAGGAGTGAAAAATGATGGGCACTACCAGAACTTTTAAACCTCAAAAAACGGCTTCAGTTCACGATCAGATTCCTCCTTTATACAGCCTGAGATCCCCAATTCAGATGCACACACCAGCTGAGATTTTCAAATCTGCCTGAGAGATTTGGACACCCAGTTGCCATTAAAATTAGTGGGACTGGTGCATTCAACTCATATGTCTACTTTGCAGGTTTGCCCTGGGTCCTGGCTCATGCACATGTGAGCACGTTAGCTAAACCCGCCTCCGAGAATCCACATTGCTATGCCATACATGCCCTATACTCTGTAGACCTGTGTCCACACTGGGGCTGCAGCTACCTGTGCCTGGCGCAAGGATTTCTGGGCGTATCCCAGAATTCTTGGTGCCTAGCCAACTGGAGCCACTCTAGGATTTGGTTCCTGGCTTGTTGTAGAACTTGTCTGTCCTCCCTGAACCCTTGTGTGGAAGTGGTTTCAGCTCGCCAAAACCAGCTCCCTTCTGCCTGTTCCCACCAGGCTCAGCTGCTGCATTTAAAGCCAGCACACCGCCACTGCGCAAGCTTTTAGAAAGGAAATTGCAGCCAGAATATCATCCTGGATCACCCACCACAGAAACAATCAAAATGTAAATCAACTATCAAGGGCCCCTCTGGAATCTGCTGATCTAATCCACCCCTGCAATAATTCCTCGCGTTGGACAAATGGCTTCTTTGCCTCTGGCAGGCTGCGTGTTATTTTTGGCACGGACATCTCCAAGAGAATGTCACTTTGATGTTCCCCCACCCCCTCACGCACTATCCAGGTAATAGGACAGTCCCTAGCTGCTCTGACGACTTCTTGACCTTAGATCCATTCAGGGAGAATGCTGGGTCCGTGCCATGCTGTGGCCTCCTTCTCCATGTGCCGAACAGCTCAACGCTTGCGTGCTCGGACTTACAGAGGGAAGTGTTATATGCAACCACATACAGCGCTGGTGCCTTTAGTGACACCCACCTCCACTGACTTTCATGGCTCTGGAGCCCCGTCACAACAGAACCCCTTCCGTCTAGTATATTTTCTTAAAGCCAGTTTGCTTCTTAAATCCAGGTTATTAGTACGCTTGCTGTCTCAGTGGAACGTAGAGGACCAGACTGAGACCCGGGCCCTACTGGGCTACATGCTTTACAGATACATAAGAAGAGGCAGTGCCTCCCCTGAGGAGCTGGCAACCTAAGTGAACAAGAACAAGAGGGAGGAAACGAACTGTTACTATCCCCATCAGAACTCAGTTGACAATTCAGAAGCGGTCTCTCCCGCAGCTTGACTGCAGCTGCAGATCTAACAGGAACCACATCTTGTTTGTTTCAGTAAAGTAAGTAGATGTAACCTGGAGATATGTAGGGAGCTGATGAGCTGAGAAAGATGCTCTTTTTGGATCAGAGCCAAACTTGGAAGAACTGCAGTATCAGAAAGTGTTTTCACACGCAGAATGCTCATTCTGCTAACTGGTCAGCAGAGACCTTCACTTAGATGGTCAGCTCTTTGGGGGCAGGGACAGTATTTTTGTTCTGTATTTGTACAGCGCCTGGCACAACAGGTCCCGGTCTATGACTGGGACTCGTAAGCGTGAGCGCAATACAAACAATAAGTATCCATTTCATGATCTGAGTGTAACGGTATCCACCTACTTCTGAATCCACCTTTATTTGTAAATTACCCAGAGAGCATTCGTCTCCTCTCCCCTATACCTGGGAATGAAGGCTGAGTGATGGAGGTTGCTATGTACAAAGAGGCCTTCTGCATTTGTCTAATAAAAACTACAGCCCCTCAAGAGGCTCGGAAATTTCCATACAAAGGCCTCACCTAAATTCAAGTGCATCTACTCAGGAGAATGCGCCAGAATTTAACTCAAGAGATTTAACAAACATTTTAAATCAGTGCAACGTTTATATGTAGACAAGGTCTAGATGTCCACTTTACAGTCATGTAAGGCTCTTCAAAGAAGCTTCCCCTGCTGGTATGATGGAGACATGGACCCAAGCAACAGCTCCATCCACAAGATGGAAGAAAATCCACAAATGAGAAGAGGATAGAACCTTCACCTCAAACCCAGATGCAAAGCCAGGAGAAGTCAGCATCTCAATTGGGGCCAGTTGCCTGCTACTTCTTGATTACCATATAACCTTGAAGATGACAAGCCTTCAGATCTTGCTTTGATTGTTCCCACAGAGCTTGATGGATTACTAATTAATTAGTGGAAAACATGAGTGAACCTCAGCTTTAATACACAGCTTAACGCCTCTTAATTAGAGAAGCTGATGGGATCCCTTAACAGCCCTGCTGCCGAAGATGTCTGGCTTCCACTTTGCTGTATTTCTTCAGCTTGCTAAACAACACCATTTTTATTTTTAAGTTCCCCACCGCAGAGAGGCTGGCAGAAGTCAACTCAAAATTCTGCTCTGCCATTTCTTCCAGCTAAGACTCAATCCATGCCCTGCACCCTGCTCAACAGAAGCTCCTCAGTCTCTCCTTACTGCACAACACCTACAGGACTGGTAGACAAAGCCCACCCTGCTGGCTAAATGCAGCCCGTGGAGAGCTCCGCAACATGGCACCCTGTTGCCCTCCCCTTTCATATGGAAATGGAACCCACCAGGCCATGCGTCCTAGCATGCAGCGCTGCATCTTGACACGAGTGGCCTGCAGCTTGAAGCAAGACGGATGTTTCATGGGCAAATCAAGAAAGAGCAGAGCATGCTAGGACCTGGAGTCTTCATTTGCAGCTCTTTATATGGAAGATAACACTGAACACCCCAGCAAGGGGAAGAGTTCAATGGGCCAGTCTTGATGACTTTCTTTAGCATTCTTCCCCCTAAACTCTGAGAGTAAGAGGAGAGACCTGCAGTACAAACCTTTGCATCTGCGCCTGTTTGTTCCCTGCCAAGGGATGGTTGGCTGGAGCCGCCTCCTTCTCCAACGTAGATGGGTGTTTCAGATGGGGCACCACCCGTCTGGGAGCATGGTTTTCCTCACTGGTTTTCCCCTGAATGCTCACCACCACCTTGTGATCCTGCAGAGAGGACAAAGATCTGTACAATCTACCTGGCCTCTTGGACCCGCACTGCCGCCTTGTGTTTGGAAGGTTCCTGGTTTTGGATCACATCCTTCATCAGGGAACATTGGGACAGGAATTGCTCTGCAGGGGAGATGCATTCCCTGCCAGCCATGCTACCATTTTCTGAGAAAAGGAAAGTAATTCATGTCCCAGAGAGTTAAGAAAATTACCTTTCTGTTGGGCGGGCTATGTGAAATGTACTTGCCCTGTCCTCAGCAGGCCAATGCCCATGGGACAAAAGGGCAATCCTATGGTCACACCTTAAAACAAGGGTACAGTAATTACTATGTAACTACACTGCGATTAGTGTTATTATACTGTGGTTTGGTTTGTCAGGATATAATTAACACTTACTCATCTTCACAACATCTCTGTGAGACAGGCCGGTGCTATTAACAACTCCATTTTACAGATGAGGAACTGGGGCGTCAAGTGACTTGTTCAAGGTCACACAGGAAGTCTATGGCAGAGTAGGGAGTTGAACCCATTCTTCTGAGTCCCAGGCCAGAGCCCTAGTCACTGGACCATCCTCCTGAGTACATACAGGATGTCCTTACTCAAGGCTGAGACCAAGAGTGTTTCTGGACCAGGCCAGCCGTGAAAATCCACATCCACATGTGGTTTGAAACATAAATATAGTTTGGGGGTCCCCAACCAGAGGCTGCATAAAAGATGCCTGCAGTGATGCACAGAGAGAGAAATAGGCACTGACTGATCAGGGATCAACACGGCCAACAGCCAAGATTTCTGGTGCCTCTTTCCCCCACCTGCACTCTAGAATGTGTCCCCCGCCCCCGTCTCCAGTCTTCCCGCATACACCAATGCCCAGCTTCACTTTGCGGGTCCCTACACCTGGCTAAGGCAGCATTTTTAGCTCTACCTGCCCATCACCGTGGGACCCTGAGATGTGGGTTCCTGGCTCTGCCGCAGACTTGCTGTGCGGTACCAGGAGAGTCGCTAACTGGTGGGAGTCAATGGGAGCTGTGGGTGCTCAGCACCTCGGGAAAGAAGGTTCTTAATCTCTCTAAAACAGCTGCAATATGGGGATGATCATATTCCCCCACCTCATTGGGCGGGGGGGGGGACGGGGGTGTACGGGACAGTGAAGGGGGGTGTTGGGCAGATAAATTCATGATGGCCACAAAGTGCTTCGATGCCATGGTGAAGAGGGCAATAGAAAAGGCCATGAATAACTAGGATAAATATGGATGAGCAGTGCCCTCCAGAGCTAGATGAATGAAAAGGAGAAGGAGAGGACTTGGCTGGTCACCCACTAATTCCCTGTCCATTGGCTGATGGTGGAGTCCGTTCCACTGACTGCACAGCAGAAGAACCAGCCTGTAGCTGATCCCCATGGATTTTATGGGCCCCATCCAAAGCCCATTGGAGCAAGTGGACAGGATCCTCCTAGTATGTGGCTGAAGCCCTAGGTCCACCTCTGGGCTGTAGCTAGACAGCGAAGAAGGGTAGACAGGATGAGGTTAGATGAAGACACCCACGGCGACCTATTTGCAGAGCGAGCATCCTCCCAGGAGCAGGAATCCCCGCTGCCATAGGACTGCAAGCTCCAGCCCTTCTCTGAACTACTGACCAGCAGTTTGCAAAGGGAGTGACTCAGAGTCTAGCGAGAACAGGGAAAATGAGAAGCAGAAACAGTCCGACCACTTCATTAAGTCCTGCTTGGCTGCCCCGCAGGCTGCAGTCAGCACTCTCCCCCTGGAGGAGAGCACCCAGGGAAGAGGAAACGCAAACACCGCGCAAAGGATGGTTTCCTGAAGACTGAGCGAGAGAGGGAAGAAATCTGCAAATGGAAACCAAAGCTGGAAACCAAAAGCGGTCAGACTCCAGGGGAGGAAAAAAGTCATCTCTCACGATCAACAGAAATAAAAACACCCTGCTTGTTCACAATGAATCTAGGGGCAGCAGTTGCTGCAGAGTAGCCCATTAAACCGTACCACAGCACTCTGGGGACTGGAAAATGGGGGGTGCACATTAATATTTAGGGAAACGGTCAGATTCCAGTGCAAAGCTGCTCAGAATTCAAAGTTTGCCACACTTCACGGCACACGCACCCCCTGAAATTTTTCACCTGGGGCGCACTCACCCGGCAGTGGTGGCAGGGCCTGACTCCCCATTCTGGTCGTCATGACCCAGCACGCGAGATCGCAGAGCCACTCACTAAAATTTGACCTGGCAACTCCGTCTTGATGGAGGAGCTTCAGAGCCAAACCCGAGTGGCGCTGAGGCACTGCACAATGGGTCACAATGCCACTCGGTTTGGGGGCCCCCTCAAATGGGAGCCTGGGGCAAACTGCCCTTTTGGACCCACCCTCTGGGCAGCCATGTCCCCTGCCAAGGGTATGCACCGTGCATAACGTGTGTGTGGCTGCGGGCCCCACTGCTTCATTACAGACTGCAGGAATTGACTCATTTTTGTGCTGAACGATGTCTATTTCCCAGGACAGGGGGCTGGTTTCACTTCCAAATTTAAAATGAGGCTGCTGGACCCAAACAGACCCTGTGGTTCTCGCTCACTCCCTAGCTCCCAGCCTGTGCTGTCTAGTGTCACAGGCTCTCCCTAGGTCCCGGCCTGGATTACACAGCTGACTGCGCTCCACTTACCGAGTTCCCATTCTGCACACTGTTCACTGTCCGTGTGAATCGGATCACAGGGCTGTCCCCGTGCCCCTGTGGCCAGGCAGGTGGTGGGTTGGCTTCCTGCAGTGGGGCGGGATGGGCGAACAGCACATTGCCCTGGGGCCTGGGGCCATCATTATTACGCGAGGTCTGGCCTTGGGGCAAAGTTCCCTCTCCCTGGCTCCTGACCCCAGAGATCTGTGGTCTCATCAGGCTCCCTCCAGGGGGCTTCTCCTGATCCACGGGGCTCAGCGGCATTTTGGCCCCGTTGGCTGCAAACACCTGGAAGGAGGAGAGAAGGAAGAATTTTGCAAGGCTGTGTTAATTACGGAGAGCAGGAAGGGAGAAGAATTAGCCCCAGGTACTCAGCCACCCCATCAAGCAGCATTCCTCTCCCCAGGAGACTTCACATGCCCAGGTTGGAACCCAGCAAGGCCCAATGCCAGGGTACAGTACCTTCTGCCTAGAGAACTGTAAATGGTTGCTGCCCAGCACCGGGGGCTGTTCCTTCAATGCCTGGAGCTGCTGTTGCCCCTTCACAGGTCCCACTTCCTTGAAACTTGGCATCTTCTGCAGAGCTTCCTTGAGCTGCCTGAACTCCTCCATCTGGGTCTGGGGCAATGAGAAGGGTAAATAAACACTCAGGTGACAAAGGGTTAATATTTCCCCGCCGGGAAAAGTCATCACTACAGAGTCCTGCTCTCCTCTAGACTGCGGTGGGGCGTTCGTGTGCAAGAAGGAGCTGAAGAGAATTCACATCTATTGTCCAGCACCACCCCATCACTGACTGCAGCAAGCCCCCAAGAAGAGCTAGTCTCCGCCACGGTCATTCTCCCATCTGTCCCGACTGCACGGATGTCCCGCATTTCAGACTCAGTTTTTCCCTACCCCAGCAAGCCTGATGGCGTCCAGCTTTTACCATCCGTTTTTTACAGCGGAAATGCTGACCCATGAAACCGACTTTTCAAACAGTGCTATTCACAGCCTATGTTGCAGAATGGATTCCTTCTGCACTTACACCTCTGGTTTTCTGGTCCCTTTCATTCTGGGTCACATGTACGTTCGGGTCAAGGCTCTTTTCCATGGAGCCATTTCTCAGTGGATGAGTTCATCTCAGAGGGATTGACAATAATTGGCTTAATTCTACTTGACAATTCAATTTACTTCAATGAAAATGGATTCCCCTGGACTCCAAGGCAAATGTAACACTTTTCTCTTTGCTGCGGCTTATCAGCTCATTTCCTCCCTCCCCACCCTAGAAAGTGAAAGGGCTTGGCACGCCTCTCCGTTTTATTCATAGGGAAGTCTGCGTGGGAGGAGGGGAGGGGAATTCTTTTCATCTGATTGCCAAACCGGAGTTGGGCGATAAGTCTTCCAAGCAGAGAGGAAAGTTTGGGAGGAAACTTCCTTGAGCAGAGGTTGTTGATTTCAAGTCTCTCCTTTGTGATCATATTTTGCTTTGACCTCAGGGGTGGCAGTGGTGGTTTTTTAAGAACAGACAAGGCAGCACGGGAAAGGAGGTAGGGAGTGGGTTGTGGGACACAGAGGATCAGCCCAGCTGGTAGGAGATTAGCTAGATTAGAACAAACCAGAGAGATTTCATTCTAGCAAACCCGGCACAGACTGATTCACTCTGCAAGGCCTTGGGCGAGAGTCATTTCGCCCCTCTGTGCGTCACTTCGCCCATCTGTACTATCAGAACACCAGCTAGTCAATGCTCCTGTCAATTTACTAAGGCGTGCCAAGTGCTTTGCAGTCCTTGGATAATGAGCATGCTCTGTAAATTCCCTTTGCATGAACACTCACCTGTCATCTGCAGCAGGAAGGCAAGATTGGTGCAAATCAGCACCGCACTGATTACAAGAATTGCTGGCTGATGCAGGAATCTGCTTGCTTAGCTACCAAGAGCGAAATCCTGGCCCCAGTGAAGTCGATGGCAACCTAAATTCAACCCTCTTGTGCATGATTATGATAGTCTTTTACTGTGTAATCACAAACTCTTCTTTCCACAGGACACAGCACAAGGGAGTGAAATAAGGTAACACAAGCAGCCTTAGTTCTGGCATTTCCTAATTTCCGAGTACTTCAGTTTGTACCCATAATAATCTTTTAACATGTTTTTTTAAATGTCAGAGAGAAAGGGTTTGTGTGTGAGAGATACACACACACACAAAATACGCTTCATTTTCCCAACTGCTTTGCTATAATATCCCCAGCACAGAATCCACAAAAGAGCATTTGAGAGGTGCTTAGCTAAAGAATTATTCACCCTTGATCCTGCATTCGCTGCCAAGGTGCAAATGCTCTCAGCACTTAGTGAGCCAGACAAGAATATTTTAGCTACAAGGGTGTCTGGTAACGGACATGGAGCCTCTCACCGGTAGCGCTTCGGGTTTTGACCCCGAAAACCTGCCACCCTTCACCAGCTGTTCAATGGCCTATACAAGCTGGCTCGGTCTCAATCTGCTTTGTAGAGGACAGGTGCCCACATCACTAAATCCACATTTGAGGCTATTTCTGAGAGTTTTGGTAAAGAGGCCAAAACGATGCAAAGCTGAGCTGCATTTCAGTTTGCAGGAAGGGTGCTGTCAGGTAGGGCAGGGGCGCATGTCTGGAGCCGCTTGCATCACCTGCTGGCTTTGGTGCTGGTTAAGGATGCTGGCCTATTTAAATCTTGGGCGGGAGGGCCTAGGCCCACCCAAAACTAAAGCCCCGCCCCCAAACTGAGGGAGGGGCACCAGCACCAGGATCCAGCTGATTTCTCAGAACAACAACAGGCATAGGAGTGAGGGTCAATACAAGGGCACCAGCTGGAGACACCAGGCAGAAGACGCTGGACAACGCCCACCACTCCCTGAAGGAATGAGCGGATGCTGTCCAGAATTTGTGAAACAGTGAGGGACAGAAGTAGGCCCCAGTGGAGGGAGCTGGATTGACTGAGGTCCTTTATTTATTGGGCACATCAGGGACCGGGCCTGTGCGAGCCGTCCCACCAACCTGCCTCAGCCATGAGGAGGAGGGGAAAGGCAGTTCAACCACCAGGCTAGTCTCCGAGTACGTTGGTGGTCGTTTGGGCACCTGCCCATGGGGAAATTTACTCAGCTACCCCCTCATCCATCCAATTAAATGTCACATGGGCCAGCAAACAGCTGTCACAAAGCGACTGCGTTCAGATCCAGAGACCTGGACTTGAGCCAACAACCGGCGCTGGATTCAGGGAACTAACCTGAAGTGATGAACCCTTCGTGATGTTGGCACTCCCTGGAGCCATCCAGAGCAGAGCAGGCCAGGAAACAAAAATAATGTTGCAGATAAGGGGAAGAAAAACTCCCCTCCAGCCCTTAGCACCCCCGGCGCCTGGCTCAGGGGAAGGATTGGCTGTCAGCCACATCCGGCCACAGCCAGCTCCCCGCTTCTGAGCTTAGCACACAGCCCAGGAGAGTGTGACAGCAGGCTGTTAATTAGCAACAGAACACGTTAATCCAGCCGGTGACATGACTTCAGAAAATATATTGACAAAGCAGCTGGAGGGTCTGGCTCATTTCGAGGGCCTCAGAAAGACACTGATCTCCCCCTCGGTCTCTCCTGTCCCTCGGTAATCTGCAAAGTCCCAGCTTTGTCCGGTTTGCACAGTGCCCCACTGGAAACGCAGTGCCTGCCCGTAATGGGGGCCCCGTGGCTCCCAGCCCTGCCTTGGAGCAGTGGGACTCCTGCAATGTGCTGGGATTCAGGGGCCGTGTTGATCGCAAGCGCCTCTCCAGGAAACCTGCATGCGTTACATGCTCCTTGCGCTTCAGGCCTCCCTCTCTGCCCCTGCCTCAAAAACTCAACCCCCGTTCGGCAGCTTTTACAGCTGAACAAGGACATGTTGTTGGTGTCGCTCTTAGGAACCCTTCCAAGGCCTCCCCCTCTGCAAAAGCATCAGCGCACGAAGCAGCCGGAGAACCATTTTCTACCGTTTGCGAGTGCCTATTTGTATTCCCAAGCGAGTCTCCGTCTCAACCAGGCAGGACTGCCCTGCACTATTTCTCTCTGCAGTTAATTGGATAGCCGTCGGCAGAAGGTGACCGAACACCACTCGGGATGGAAACGTTCCTGAGATCTGGGTTTAATGACACACGCTGGTTATTGCGGGAGGAATTAACCCACAGAGAGGTTGGTTAATGCTTACTACTGTCTCAGTCATGCAGCAGGGATCATTGTGACTTCAAGGGCTGGGCCCAGCCCAGTGCTCGGAGAGGTTTACGGGTCCTGAAAGCATCTGTCCTGCTCCACCAACCAAAGCACCTTTGCAGCCAACGTCTTTGCAGCCAGAGACGTTCAGCAGTCGCCTATATTTGTCATTTGTTGTTTGCACGATGGTTGTGTCTATGGACCTCAGTTAGGGATCCAGGCTCCCCATCGTGATATGCCTCACGCAAACACCTAATGAAAACACAAATCCCCGAAGAGCTGCTTGCATCAAGAGCTAGGATTAGCAGTGGATTCTTCAGACCATTTGAGAACAGGGGCTCAGAGGATTTTAGCAAAGATATGTTGGAACTCCAGTGGCTGGGGAGGAAGCAAGCTGCTAATCAGAATGGCGTGATCTCACGGTCAGTGGTCTCACACCCTGCAACCACCTTTTAAGAGTGCAGAACAGTTGTCCCTAATACTAGGGGACCCAAAACCTTGCCAGGACCATACTGGTCTCTTAGTCTAGCATAGCAGTGGGCCTCAGCCCCAAAGCTCAGATCCAGATTTCTCCCCAGCTCAGGGTTTTTGTTCATCCCCTTACAAGCAGATGTTCCTGAATCTCTTCCTCCCCAAAGCCAAGGGTTTTGATTCCCGTTCTAGTAGCATGATAGTCTTGGGACTCATTCTGGGCCTAACAGAACAAGTCCCAGATCAGTGTAACCTTTGATCTCTGAGATGATATTGGGGTTGGGTCAGTTTGGGATAAGCAGAATTAAAACATGTCAGGGGAAAATGTCCATACAACCAACCCCACAAAGCCCCTGCAGGAACACAGGCTGTGAAGCTCTTTCCAAAGGATTCAGACTGAAAAAAGCAGATCATGGAGGACTCCAGGCTCCATAATACAGAGAGCTGAGTGCTAGAGGTAAGTAGATCCTTGGGGGACTTGCCAGACACTTTTGGATGGTCTGAATTAAAACCACACCAGCTGCTTCCCTTGCCTAATCTGTGAATTGTGTAACAGACTTTTGTGCTAGAGCAGAGAGAGAAAAAACAAACAGCCGTTCCAAGTGATTTCAGTGCTGGTGAAGAGCACTGAGGGGCAGCCCTGGAGGCTGAAGGCTTCCCTTAGCGAACAAAGTGGACACAACATGAACAGGATCAGAGCAATGTTCCCCAACACCTCCCTCCAGACCTGCCTCAACCCTCATCTTTGTGCTGAGACTGCTGAGCAGGGCACCGAGGAGAGTCAGTTGCAGCATGGGTCTTGTAACGCAGACCCCTCAGCTGAGACCATCAAGTCACTGCACACAGAGCATCAAAGGGTAACAGCTTCCAGTTGCACTGAACAGCCCACTTACAGCCAGAAGGCTGCATGTCTCATTGCCATAGAACCGAGCTGGGGTGGGAGGAGGGAGGGCAGAGCTGATCTGGACACTGGGGCTGGATATTGTCTTCCCCTCCTCAGAAGAAGAGACAAAAAGAAAATTCAGCTGGCAAGAGGCTTCCCCAATGAATGATCCATCAAGGTAGTAATGGAGCAGCAGGTCCCTTTGAAAGGCCGGGGGCTCTATTAAAAGCCTCGGAGCTGGAGGATGTGCTGCAGCCCCTCCTAGGCTGAACCCAAAAGGTAGGGCATCGGAAATGGAATGGAAGATACCTTCAAGAATCGTCTCCCGAACAAAGCTTAAACAAATACTGAACATACGAAGGGCCTGGGTTGTGGCAGATTTCCGTCCAGCTCTTAGGCACTGGGAGCAAAGAAGGTGGGTTTCTTTCTGCTGTTTAAAAACAAACGACCTCCGGAAGATGCTAGGGAGTCCTCACCCCTCGTTTTCAGATGGCCTCCCAGTCTATACATGAAATCCAGTCGGTCCTCTCCATTCAGGTATCCCACTGGGATGGGAGAGCCAGAGTCAGGAAAGTCTATGGTGCAACTCAGTGTACACCACTGACTCCACAGACAAGCCCCACCTGGGAGAGCCGGCCATGCCCCAGCCAGTGGAGAGCTGTTCCCTTCAGTATTCCCTAGGGCTCTGGCTAATTAAAGCACTCCAAGGATGATGCTCCCGTCACTTCAGTTCAGAGTTTATTCCCCGGGGGGATATTTTTCATTCTTGGGATGCTCTGCTCACATTTCCCTGTGTTCAGCTTCATCCAGACCTCCTGTGACCGCCCCTAAATAAATCCCCTCCCTTCCTAGTATCACACACTTCAAATGAGACCACTGCTCAGCCCCCCCCAGCACCTTCTCAAAGCACTCTGCAAGCACAACACTTTAGAAAGTCACTAGTGCTGGTCAAGAGGCCAGGGCACAAACCAACAACAGTGGAAAGCCCTGGGAAACCTTAAGGTCAGGAGATTCCTCATCTCCTCTCAGCCGGCAGCAAAGCCCAGTCTCCGATTTAAGGTCTAGGTGCACTGAGTCACTAGACCAAACCGGCTTTACAAGCACAAGGCCTCTTGCCATTAGTCCCTCTGCAACTGGGAAGCCTTATCCAGTTGGCGTGTTTGCTCTAAGCCGGTTATAAACACCATTCACCTGACTTCAGGATCAGGCCATTGCGTTCTGGCTACCTTGTTAACAGCATCTATTACCTGAGCATCAAGCAGCTGAGAGTGGACATCCTGGTGGGCCTGCCGGAGAAGCTTGCTCTCCTCTCGGAGTTTGAAGACGGTATCTGTAAGAGGAGGGAGAGAACACAGGTGAACACAACGGTTCGGCTACGCACGGCTCCTCGCTCGCATCCCGTTCACTCACGAGGAAACGCCGGGGCTCTCAAAGCATGAGGAAGAGCAGGTGGCATGGCTAGAGCATCCTCTCAGATACAAGCCACCAGCCCCCCCGTCAACCCAAGTAACTCCCTGCTCTAGAGAGGGACCTAGACACCAGATGGCAGCCGGGGGTGGTCAGGGGCTGTCATCATTTTTATGCCCTTTGCTGGTCAGAATAAGAGGTTTTCCTTCACTTGCAGCTCAGCTGTTCTCCTGCCGCTTACTGGCAGGCAGGTAGTCATGCCAGAGCCCCTACTCTGGAAGGGGGGCGCTTCAGGCAGGGCATCTGTGACAGAGTATGGTCAACCCCCAACCACATACAGCAACTGCAGAGCGCATCAGACCAGGGGGCCAAGCCAGCACAGCCTCCCGTCTCCTCTCTCTCAGACAACCAGTGGCTTCAAAGGATGGTGCAAGAAAGCCTGGAGAAGGCAGTTTTAGGTTAACCCGGCCATTGGGAAAGTTACTTCCTAACCTGTTCAGCGGCTGGCTTATGCCCTGAAGCATCAGGGTTGTACTGCTTGCAAACTCTTCGTATCCTCACGAGAGCATGAAAGGCTACGCACCAATTCCCACATACCGCATTGCACTGAATACAAGAAAGGACTCTGTATCCCCAAGGGAAGAGACAGACTGTGCCGGCCTTATTTTGGGCTCTGCCTGAGGCTGTATTAAAACACCACTAGAATCTCAAACCTGCACTGGTGTGTATTTTAGCCTGCAAATAGATCGGAGGGACCTCATGGCAAGCGAGTGTGTGGTATTTTCACTCCTCATACAGCCACTGGGAGTGGCTGGGTCATTACACATATTGACTCTATTTCCCTATGTTAGGTATCCTCACACCTTCTGGTCAACTGTCTAAATGGGCCACCTTGATTATCACTACAAATGTTTTTTTCTCCTGCTGATAATAGCTCATCTTAACTAATTAGCCTCTTACAGTTTGTATGGCAACTTCCACCTTCTCTGTATGTATGTATATCTTCTTACTATATGTTCCATTCTATGCATCCGATGAAGTGGGCTGTAGCCCTCGAAAGCTTATGCTCTAATAAATTGGTTAGTCTCCAAGGTGCCACAAGTCCTCCTTTTCTTTTGGAGGATACAGACTAACACGGCTGCTACTCTGAAACCTAATTACAATGGTGTCTCTATTCACTGTGCATGTCACTCCCGAGGGGGGGAGGGTCTCATAGCCTGGGTCCAGCGGTTTTTCTAGCCCTGCAGCCTGTGCCCAAGTCAGCTGACACGGGCCAGCCCTGAGTGGTTTATTGCAGCGTGGACATACCCAGCGGGGCCAAGATGTCACCTTTTGTCTTTAGAGCTTTTCTCTAGTGCAAGTTCAAACCTGGTCAAATCTGCAGAAAGCAGAGGGGTAGCTCCCCATGACGGGAGAAATCCGAACCGCATGGATTAGAGCAAGGGCCTGTAAGGGGGAGACCTGGTGTTACTACACATAAAGTCCTATAACAAGGGAGTGGAAAAAAACAGCAGGGAACATAAAATGGGGGTGCGCGTGGGGGCATGGGAGAGAAGCAGACCCCAGCTCGTTCAGCACTATTTACAAGCCTCAGAGGTCTTTGAAGAATCAGTATACAGTGATCCAAGGATCACAAAGTACTCTACAAAAGTGGGTAGTATCTCCATGCTACCAGCTGGGAGGCAGAGACACAAAGCAGTAAAGTGACCAGTGACACAAATGAGCAAGAGCCGAGAACACAACCCAGCTGCCTTGCTGGCAAACACCCGTTCTAACCACCTCCCTGGCCCAAGAGTGGGTAATTCTCGACACAACACCTGGTAAGAACCTGGTAAGAACCACCTGGTTTCCAGCTGCTCTGATGCCTCCTTTATTTTCAATGACAGAGGGATCACTTATGCTCTTTCATTGACCGGGGTTTCAGCCACCACCTTCCCACAAAAGAAAGATTTACCAGCCAGCTTAGAGTTAATAATGCAGGAATGGTATCGTACCAAGTGAACGAGCAGCCGGGAAGATGGGCACTGAATGTCCATTATCTCAGGCTGAAGTCAGACTCCTTGAATAGATTTTTTCCTGCCCCTAAGTGGTTTTTCTGAGCTTTATTCCCCCTTTGCTTTGATAAAAATCATTTTCCTCGCTGTTTTTCGCTGTGTGTTTCCAAGAGAGAGATGGAATCAAATATTCGGGTAATCTGTTTAGCTTGCACGTAGGGTTTATTTTTCCGCCCTAGCAGCATTACTCAAATATTAGTAAAAAAAAAAACCCATCAGCAGCTTTCACTCTCTCAGACCCAATCCAGGGGCTAGAAATGAACCTCGAAAATTTCACGATCTCAATAAAAATTGAACTAAATAGACATGCTCTGCAGGAATTAGAGGTATCAGCATTCCCTGCAGCAATTTCTGCCATTAGAAGAGTTTTATGTATGCTTACCGCGAATTAAAAAAGGGAGGGTTAAATTTACTCCAAAATGTACCATATATACTCGTTCATAAGCCAAATATTTTTGGTAAAAAAGGGACACATCAAAGAGCAGGGGTCGGCTTATAAACAGGCCTACACCAAAATGTGATGATTTTAAATTCTATGAAATCATTGAATTGAATATCTAATACATTGTCATTTTGTTTTCCTGGAGCGTCTGCAGGTATGGAGCCCCTCAGTTCGCTGTTCCCAGCCAATGGGAGCTGTGGGAAGTGGCATGCTGAGGGGCTCCGTGCCTGCGAACACTCCAGGTAAACAAAACCTCCCGACCTGCCAGCGGCTTACCCTGATGGGCTGGGAGCCAAAGTTTTCCAACCCCTGAAATATAGGGTCGGCTTATGAAAGGGTCATACAGTTTTTACTATTTTTACCTATCCACCTTGGGGGGTCGGCTTATAAATGAACGGGCTAATGAATGAGTATATAGGTAGGTTCTAGAATTTACGAGACCGAGTATCCGAGCACCTCTGTGTACCAAGAGAATTAGTTTGGTGGAGTTTGTGATGGAGAGGTGTGCCAGAAGGATACGTCCTTTTTGTCCGTGATATAGACAATGGAGTAACTGCCACAGTCAAAATCAAAGGGGGCTGCAGCAGAGAGTTTCCAGTAAATGTTGGCCTGCACTGCGGATCCACTTTTTTGCACTTGTCTTGGACATGATAAATGAGAATATCCGAAGGGAGCCACCTTGGAATAAACGGTTCGCTGGTGACTTTGTGATATGTATGGAGACCCGGCAAACCAACTCTGAACAGTGGCAACAGGGTGAAAGTTGAGTGAACGCTGGTAAGACTGAGGTGATGAAAGCTGAAGGAGGACGACACACCATAAAAAGAAATCACAGGCAGACGGCTTAGAGAGTGAAAGAATACCTAGGATCAGTGGTTGCGGACAATGGTGCCCCCCAGCATCGCGCAGAAGCTGCTTCGTGCAAATGGTGGGAGCTGACCCACATGTGACAAAAAGATGCCAGTAAAGTTAAAAGGAAGAGAACATAAAACTATAATTCAACCTATCCTAATGTACGGAACAAAAAGACTTGGCCAGCCACACGAAAATAAATCTGAATGCTCTCCATCACAGAGAAGAAGGTGTTGAGATGGTCAAATGTGACAGAAAATGAAATGAAATTATAAGGGGCCTAAGATTGGATTGCCCCAACTGAAGACAAGTTGAGGGAGATAAGGCTACATTGGAATGGACATGTCCAGCAGAGATCTGAGACTCATAGCGATAGGCCAGCCCCTGCAATAAACATGGATGGAAGATGACCAAGGCAGAGGCCAAAAGCTTGGTACAGGGACCAGATATCAGCAGACCTTACAGAGACCAATTTGCAAGACAGCCAGGTGTACAATCATGAGTTTTGGAAAAACTCTATAAAAGTCGGCAACCCCAAACAGGGAAGTGGCAAGAAAGATGATGACAATGACTTAGCAAGATTAAAATAGCCTGATCCCTTGGCCCTGTGCCATAAGCCACAGGGCAAAGGCTCCATCTAGCTGGCTTTTTGAAGTGTTCTTTACACACGTGCTGAGCAGCACCCCTTCTGAAGGACATGAGCGTTATACTGTGTACAACATCCCAGAACCAAACTCAGCACATGCAGTTCATCAAACCGCCAATTGCGAAGCAAGAGATGGGAAACTGGAGTCGGGAGAGAAAGAACGTAGGGGCTCAGCCTTCAGCTCCTCAGAGGAGAACAGTGAGGCGAGAATTCAGATGTTGATACGCAGACGGTACTCAGAGAAAGTAGGTACACACAGGTGTACTGTGGGACACAGGCATGGAGAATCCCAGCTAGACCCGCCCCAGCGTGTTTCTATCCTTCTGCTCCAGCAGAAGCTCATGCCACGTGGGCAACCCACTGGCTAGCACAATAGCACTTCAGAGCCTTCGATTTTGGATTTGGACAACCCTTAGGATCCTCCAGAGCAAGCCGTTCCCTTCCGCTGTGTCAGTGACTCATCATGCAGCACCATGAGGACTCTGGGTACCAGAACAAGGGCCCAGATACCATGGTGAGGGGTGTGGTAGCAATACCTAGACCCAAAGAGGGAGGTGTGGAATTTCAGTACTGTCCTGCCCGTTCCAGGCAGTTTGAAAACTTCACTGCCACAGAGGCCATGTGCCTTCCATGCAACTTGTGCTGAACTTAAAACACTCACCACTTAGACTAGTGGGGCCACCCTTGGGCAGAATTCTACTCAGAAGACCCTTAACTGGGCTTCCCTACGATTCGCCTGAAGCTTAGTCAGTGCTCATGATTGATGCTGGGCGACATGGTTCAGCCAAAACTTCCCTCCCGCCCCTGTGAAAAATGCAGATGTGGCGACGCCGAAACATTTTGTGATTCTGTATCCGTTTCACCAAATGGTTCGTGTAAAACAAACAAAAAACCAAAACCCACCCCAAATTAAGAAAGTCAAAACTCCTTTTCGGGTTTGAGACTTCAACTTTCATTTGTTTTAAAAAGGCGTAAAACCCACTCAAAAAATCGAGATCAAGCCTTTTGCTTCGGGTCGCATGACACGTCGTGTTCGACCCAAAACACATTTTGGAAACTGCCAGCGAGCCAGAAACTCCGTTCTTCGCCCAGCTCTGCGGGTGAGAACCCTGGGGCCAACGGCTTCTGTTTACCCACAGGACAGTTTCTGCATGGCTGGCAGCAAGGCAAGCTTCCCCACGGACCCATGCCAACAGGATGCATCCCGAACCTCCTGCGGTGAGAGGCAGTTCATGGAGCCTGAACTCTTCAGGCCTTGGCCTCTTGGCTCAGACTGCCAATGGGGATGGTGCACGCTATGGACCCTGGGAACCAGACTGAGACCCAAACTCACTCAATACAGACCATTAAACAGCTTTCTGTCTCTACTGACCCAGCCTCCCTCCCCTGCCTCTCTCATACACGCATGCCCAACTAGCCTGTACTCTGTTCAGGATCCTTCTGGCGTTTGCGGAAGGGAACGAGCAGGAGCTCACAGGCAGAAGGGCACCCTCTCCCACACCCACGCCATCCGTCGCGCCTTCTGCTCCCAGTGGCCCAGCTCCCCGCCGCGCTCACCCTGCAAGCCCGTGACTTCACTCTCCTTCTCCCGCTGCAGCTGGGCGTATTTCTGGCTGTGGGTCTCCACCGTCTTGCGATGCTCTAGTTTCAAGCTGTTCTGCTGTAGCTGCAGGTCAAGCAGCTGTTTCTTGACATCTTCGTGCTGGTTCTGAACGGGGAGGGGGAAAAAAAAAAAAAGCAACACTCAGGGTTGGTGCAAATTCCCCCCCCCCCCCCAGCGGCTGTTTGATCCCCTCTGCTGGGACGTTTCCAAAGCACTGCCAGCCCACGTAGTTGCAGTCCCACCTCTATCACACCTCTCCAGTATAGGGCCCTCTCTGCAGCCCACCTCAGCCTCACACCCCCGTCTCCAAAGTCCCCCTGGCAGCCAGGAATAGAGTCGAAGCCAAAAGTCCATTCCATACTTGTATTTCCCCTGGCCCTCTCCCCACCTAGACACATGCTAGAATAGTTTACAGAGTAACAGCCCCATGCCCTGAATAGCCACACCGGATGCTGAAATGCCCTCAGCTCCACTACGCAATGCTATTTCCTGGCCTATTTCTAGTGCTGACCACCCAGACAGCATTATTTTAGTGCAATCTCACCAGGCTGGACTGATTCATAGACATTAAGGTCAGAAGGGACCATTATGATTGCCTAGTCTGATCTCCTGCACAATGCGGGCCACAGAATCTCACCCACCCACTCCTGGCAGGCATCTGTTCTGTCCCTGGACACAAGCGTCACCCACACCCTCTACTTTACACACATGCCCTGGAGCTGGAGGGACACCTGTCCAGGCGAGAGAGTTGAGCCTCCAAGCGCCAAACAATCCCGGCCTCTTGGCTGAGGCTGTGAAGGCCAGTCAGTCAGTCAGAGCTACTCACGGCGGTGGGTGTCAGGCTGTCAAAGCATTTCCGATGGGATCTGGGACTGTGACCCACCTGCCTGTTTCATTCAGCCCTCTGATGTGTTTCAACCGCCAAGTAACGCTGCCCCGGGTGATGCTTGGGGCCGTGAAGTTCCCATATGGGAGTAGGAACTCCTGAGAGCTCGGGATGGGGGATCTGGATCCAGGCTTTTGGCTCATACCCAGTATGAAAACGGCAGCAAGCCACAAAACTGCCTGGCCCTTTAAGCCCAGAAAACTTCATCTTACTGCCAACGAAAGCAGGCCACCTCCTGCACTTCCCACTGTCATCTCACTGGAGGCTGATAGAAGGGAGGAGAGGGGACGCAGAGATTTATTTTCAGGGATTCTTTGCCCTCTTTTTCCCCCGGGGTAGAGAGTGAAGGCTTCCTCTTGAAGTTGGTTCCTGTAGTGAGGTGCCAAACAATTCCAGACACATCAAGGAGAGAGTTTCTAACCCTCGCTGAGGGAGGGATTTGGGGGAGGAGGGACCTGAGAAGGCAAGGAAAAAAACGTCTCGGTTCCGAGTAACAGAACAGGGAAGAAAGAACTGGAGACTCTCCATGGAAGCCACCCATCCTAGCACAGCGCATGGTGCACGTTAAGCGGGAGGGAGTGCTGTTACTTGTCCCAAAGTCTCCAACCGGCCGATGGATTTAGCATGTGTTTTCTTGGAGATGCTCCTCACCCAAACGTTTTCATTGGTCTGGCACATGGTTCTGGATTTCACCCAACGACCATGACCTTCCCTCACCATATGCATGTGGCACACTGCGCCAATCCAGACGTCCTTTCCAGAGCTCCTGCCACACTGCGGGACGTTACACGGAAAGACAGAAGAGGTGTCCACGGTGCGTGTAGTTTGATCTGCTAAGCCAAGTTTCCTGAGTCCTGCACCTTTAAACAGGACCAAATTCCCCTTCCTACCGCCATTTTGTGTCCCGATGTTGCCTGCCAAGCACACACACACACTGAACTCTTGCATGGGGAATCTACCTTTGTTCTCTCTTTTGGGTTTGCCTTCTGAAAACCTGCTAGCTGCTTTCCCCCACTGCACCAAACTGCTAGAGAACCCCTTGCGGGGACCCCCTCTCCACTAGTACAGACAGCTCGGAGCTGGAGGGAGTCCCACATCTGCTGCCTCAATCTGACCCATGGGGGACATGTACGGCCAACAGGCCACATATCAGCTCTGCTCCAGACAAAGGCGAGGGCACTGGGACCAGGGGTCTTAATAAGACTCATGGGCTGAGCTCAGAGGGAGTGGAGTTTCAAAAATGCAGGGTGAATAATTTGAAAACAGACTCCGTCTCCCTGCCCTCCCCACACTAGAGAACAAAACATGTCGAGACATCCTTTTGCTCAAACCCAATGAACCAGAATTCACCTCCTTTTGGTTTCCCATAGTAACCCATGGAGTCCTTCCACACTTAGTTTGCCAGCACCAATTACATATATAAATCGACCGGCTCGCAGGTGAACTCCTGGCCTTTCAATACAATAACTCTGCAGGGCTGCAGCAATCATTCCAATTTGTTTCCCTTAAATTATTTTTTTAAAATGCCATCAGTGCTTGGAGTCATCCTCGCGGCTTCATGTAACAATGGGATGTACTTTTATGGGGCCTTCAGAAGTCCATAGCACAAACCGTCTCCTGCTGAACAATCTTACCCAGAGCAATAAGGTAAAGAGAGAGATGCCAGGGAGGTCCTCACGTACATATAGTACGGATGAAAATAGTATACCAGGATCCACAGAGTTGTCCCAGTGCTGATTTAGGATTTGTACTGCAGTAGCACCTGGAGGCTCCAGCTGAGATCTGAACCCCATTATGTAAGTGCTGTATAGAGAAGAGACTGTTCCTGCCCCAAACAGTTACAGTCTAGATAGACAAAGGAAGGATTACGATCTCCATTTTACAGAAATAGGGAACTGAGCAAAGAAAGACTAATTGACTTGCCCATGTCACCCAGGGAGTCTGTGGCAGGGTCAGGAACTGAACCCAGATCTCCAGAGTGGCAGGGCCTGTCTACACTGCAAAAGAGGTGTGTCCTTAACTTGGGTTAGCGAACTTGAGTTAAAATAGCAGTGAAGAGATGGCAACTTGGCGTTTAACCAGGATTAGCTGCTCATGTTGAGCCCCAGGCTGCTCTACGGGCTTTAACCCGAGCTGCTGTGTCCTTACTGCTATTTTAACCTGAGTTAAGCTGAGTGAAAAACACATTTTTTTTTGCAGTGTAGACATACCCGTTGTCCAGCTCCTTCATCACAGGAGCATCTTTCCCAGCCTGCCATTTTAAAAATAAGCTACAAAGAACTGTAATGGTTTGTGAACACAAGGCTTACTAGGGGTCCAAAGCAATTTAAACTTATATGCTCCAGGGGATTGGTCAGCCACAAATCAGCCTCAGGAAAAATATTCTGCTTAGAGCAAACTTAATGGTTTAAAAAGGTTTGTAACTCAAAAGTGGGAAACATCAAGAAACAGAGAAAGTGAGGCAGCGAGGTTAAATAACTTGCCTGAGACCTCAGTCAATGTCAGGGAGAGAAGCCAGGAGTCTTGGCTGCCATTCTACCCTTTACAAGTACACCGAGTATTCACACACTGCAGTGTACCAAGCCAGAAGTCTGGCATACACGGCACATGGTTCATTTTATGAGCGCAGGAGCACTTCTCAAGTCACAGGAGAGCCTGGAAGTGGGTCCCTCAATAGCTCCAACAGGGTTGAAGCGTCCATAGCTTCTGGAGGATTCTCTGCACCTCAAAGTCTTTAAACCACGATTTGAGGACTTCAACAGCTCAGACATAAGTTAGGGGTTTGTTACAGGAGCTGGTGGGTGAGATTCCATGGCCTGCGTTGTGCAGGAGGTCAGACTAGACGATCATAATGGTCTCTTCTGACCTTAAAGTCTATGAATCTAAAAGCAACTGCATGAGTGAGGAGGACATGCTCCAATGTGTGGAAAAAGGCATCGAGCATAAACTCAGCAAGAGAGATAGAAGCCAGTGGCAAGTTTGGAGCCAGAGACAGAAGGTCTGACCACTGCTTTCGGCTTCAGGTTCGCCAAATTCCTATAGACAAAATTACAGGAACAAATTTAAATCTGGAGAATGACCCAATGCCACTTGTTGAAGAAGCATGACCACCACCGTCCTGGTTGTGAGCAGGAATTGAGTCATGACACTCTACAATTTGAGAGAAAGTCTAGTAACTGAGAACTATAACAGACTCCTCTATGCTGTGGAATGGCCACGCACCGGGTTGAGAACACACTGAATAGTGCATTGCACCAAGAACAGAGAAAGTGATGTACTGCAAGCAAGCTCACATTTCACATTAATGAGAATTAATTAGCACTTTTAGCTGCAATCCTTCTCTAATACATTTCACAGTGGACTCACATAGGTCCCTTTTTAATGTGATTTCAGCCAAATATAGTTTTAGATTACTTTCTTACATTAAAATAATTGATTGACTTAATATAAAACTAAATTTTTACTATTAATTTTTATTAAATTTAATTTAAAAAGGAATTCGTGAAGAGATGCATCTTGAATTAAATTACACTGATACTTCATTAGCCTTGGATCAATTTTTCTTATTTATTTATTTTAAACATATTGGGTTGCAGAGCAAGTTTTGTGCTCAGTTTTTGGGTTGCTGACCAAAGACTGATTTTAAAGATCTGACCTATGGGAAGGATGGTCCAATGGTTAGAGCACTAGCTGGCAGCCAGGGTTCAATTCCCAGTCCTGCCACAGACTTCCTGTGTGACCTGGGGAAACTCACTTAGTTTTTCTGTGCCTCAGTTTCCCACATGTAAAAAAAGGGGAGGGGGGAGGGGGCTAATCCATTCCTACTTCAGAGAGGTGTTGTGAAGTGCTCAGATATGATGGTAATGGAAGCCATAAAGTATTTAAGATGTATTACGGATCTATCATAAAACTTCATTCAGTGTTCCCTACATCAAGCCCTTCAAATTGCAGCTGAGCAAGAGTATATCTTTTAGAAAGACATCTAGTCTTGGAGAGGTTGAGAATCACTGATCTGCGCCATGTAGAATACAGCATAAGACCTCCATATTCACTTTCCTGCTCAGAGGGTGTGCAGTGCCTGAGACCTCTCTGCCAGCTGCAATTTTAATTCTGGTCAGCATCTGGAAACATGCATTACAAAATAAACAGGTTTCAGAGTAACAGCTGTGTTAGTCTGTATTCGCAAAAAGAAAAGGAGTACTTGTGGCACCTTAGAGACTAACCAATTTATTTGAGCATAAGCATCCGATGAAGTGAGCTGTAGCTCACGAAAGCTTTAACCAATTTATTAGAGCATAAGCTTTCGTGAGCTACAGCTCACTTCATCGGATGCTTATGCTCAAATAAATTGGTTAGTCTCTAAGGTGCCACAAGTCCTCCTTTTCTTTTTACCAAATAAACAGTTCTCTTGTGGCTTACAAAGCAGCTCTGCAAATATCAGTTGATAAAAATGAAGAGGTAAATCATACATGCCCTGTACCACGAGTGCTAGGAAAATGCCATTCATTGCAAGTTCCCAGTGTATGGCAATGTCAGGAGGTCTTGGTCTAAAAATCCCTTTCATTCGAATCCAGCTCTTTGCCTTTGCAGACAGTAAATGGTGACGATGTGCATTCTTCTGATGAACGTTTAAAAAAAAAAATTCAGTCTCCACTCGAGATGCAAAGAGATGAGAAATCACATCGCTGATGAGACAACAGGAATCCAGACACAGGCTTCTGCTACTTGTGGAGAAAGCCCTGCACCTTCCCCCATGAGACTCATTTCCTGTTACAAATGTTTATCACACGCAGATACAGAGGGGGCAGCAGCCCCTGAGTCAAGCTGGTGGCATCTCTCATATACGTGCCCTTTCCTCTAGGAAGCCAGAAGAGGGCCTCAGTTTCCCCTCAGTGGAAGGGGGGATATTGTCTACTTTGCAGGGATTCTGTATCCCATTTGTGAAGCAGGTTGAAATCTGAGGATGGGAGGTGCAGTAACAGCACCAAGGATCAGTTGTACATGCTCCCCTCTCAAACAGGAAGGCAGAGAGTGTTCCAGGGTCCAGGTGGAATGGGAGGGGGGGAGTGATGGAGAGGGTCAAGCCAAGCGTAGAAAAAGACAATGGGACATTTGTCCTGGGCAAGATCTGCTCCCACACAGGTCTGTGCAAGACGCAACTTGTTTCACAGGAGGCCCTGCTGTGTTGTGTGCAATTCCCCCTCCTCCAATTTTGGTTCTTTTGGGCAAAATTTTGACAAAAGGCCCATTTAATATTTTTGTCTAAAAACTTGTGGAAATTTGTGTTTCCCCCCCTCACATCTGACGCTGCAAAGCCAGATTTGTCTGACAAAGAGCTTCCGCTCCACCCCTCACTCGGCACGCAGCCCCCGGTAGAGTCCTGAACATGCTCTGGTGATACCTGTAGTATTCCCATTGTGCAGAGGTACAGATATTAAGGACTTCCCAAGATCATACAGTAAGTCACTGGTAGAAATGGGACTGCAAGCCAAGAGTCCCCAGTTCTGCCGCTCTAACCACTTGACAGCACAGTCTCCCAGCACCTGTGTGCTAGTCAAACCTTTTGTGAAAGGCGGAGAGGTTCAAAGCGAGGGGGAAATGACTGTTGCATTGTTTCCAACATGACCCCTATTGGATCACAATAGGAGGGCAAGATCCATGGTATAACCCCAGCACAGACAGTTTTCACCAGTCAAAGAGGAGGAATCATGCACTGACTTACCTTCAGTATCTTATGCTGTGAACTGAGGGCCCCATATCTGTTCATAGAATCTTGCTGTAACAAAATATCATAAACACATTAGAATGCAGAAGATACAGAGGCAGATCAAAACCACACATCAACATCAGTGTGGCTACTTAATCATACCATTAAAAGTACCTGCAAGTCAGCGTCCATGATGTTTGGTCTCCTGTATAAGACTAAGTGTTGTATCCATTTAGCCTAAGAAGGGTCACTTCTCAGTGAGTGCTGCTAGAATGGATTAGTTTAAAATAACTAAACTACTCGTTTAGTCTGGGCAGGAAAGAGTTTTCCTGTCCAATAAGACTTCTTGACATTTAAAAAAAAAAGAAAAAAAGAAATCCGATCACAAATTGGACAAAAACTTGAAAGCTTGAAAATTTTGTTAACCAAAAATCCAAAAACATCCCTTTGGCCGAGTTAAGCAAAATGTTTCTTTTTGATAATTTTGAAACATTTCATTTTGATATTGACTCATTTTTTTAGTGCAAAATTTACTTACATTTCTACGTGAAAAGTTGTTTTGAGACCAAAAAACCCTCAGAACTTTCTGGTTTGACAATACTGAAATGAGAGATTTTAGCAACCTGGAAGCTTTTTTTTTTTTTAAACCAAAAATTTTTCAGCACAGGTGTTTCATCGAACCCACCCGTTTCACAAAAAAATATTGGTTTCAAGGAATTTTTTCCAGTTTAAAGAAAATGAAGGGTCATATTCTGCGCTCACAGTGGTGTAAAACCGGAGTAACTCCACTGACTTCAATGGAGTTACACCAGTGTAAGTAAGATCAGAATCTGGCTCCCGAGCACACGCACTGAGATGCAGACAGGGAAATTAATTTTAATTAAGGGGCAGGATTCTGCTCTCATTCCTCTGGTGTAAATGCAGACTAATTCTTGCTGACTAGTGATTCTCACCCGAGCAAAATGGGCTGGAGGAGCTTTGTAAAGGAGAGAATTCCCTGGGAACTGGGATGAGGGCTCTTGTTAATGAGCTGCAGGGGAGAGACAGACAACACAAACCCTAAGGCCTCGCCTACATGTGAAAGTTACACCAATTTAACTAAAAACCAATCTTTGTGCTGGTTTTACTGCATCAGTTTAAACTCCTGGATATGGGTACAGCTACCAGTTATAAACCACGTATCCAGAGAATGGTTTGCACTGCTTGAAACCAACTCGATTTTAATCAAACCAGTGCAGTTAGTGTGCAGACAAGGCCCAAGACCCAGAAGGCAGGGCCCAGATTCTGTTTTTCCCTGTGAAAACTCAGAGCTTGCAGGGTGCAGGATGTGAACAAGATGCAGAATTGTGGCCTTTTCACAAGCATCTCTGCTCAGATCTGTATTTGGCAGCTTTAAGTAGCCCGGCACAGATCACAGGCAGCACCATGGAATTGCGAACTAAGCACAGTGTATAGTTGTTGCAATCTTCTAACCCACAACTCAAATTACATATTCAATAGGACCCAAAATATTACCACCAAATGAGTTTCAGGGACACAATTGCTATGGAGCTGCATAGCCATCAGTCTCTTCAGCAAGTATATCCACTATGCTAATTCCATTACTGCGTGGTATTTAGCAGTCACAGTGGAACCGATTAAATGTTCCACCTAGTCTGGCGCCCAGTTTCCAGCAGTGACCAATTTCAGATGCTTCGGGGAAGGAGTAACAAGTCCTATAATCTAAAGTGAGTGAGTTACCCTAGGGATGTATTTCTTCCTGACCCCAGCCCTGAAGCATGAGGATCAAGATTCCTTGTCGTTTTCTCCCCAGTAACTGTAGATGCTCTTCACATTCACAGGAGTATCTCACCAGTACACCCCATTAACTTCTTCATTACAAGTGAATATACTATTTAACCATAAAGGTTCCCCTTTGTTTTCTGTGCTGCTGTATTCATGGCACTTGGCAAACTGCAGTGAGGATATAAATGAAGAGGGGCTCTAGCATTTGCACGTCCAGCTGTCAGGGGATTTAACACCACAAAGAGTAGTTATGGGGCTGAAAACCCTGGAATGGGACCAATCTTGCATTATTTCAGCCCCATAAATAGAGACAATAGGAAGCCTGTGAAAATCAGATGCAAACGCTGAGCTATCTGGGCCCCTAGGGACTCGAGTAATAAAGTTCTGCCTGAATTCAGCAACACTGACACTTTCATTGCTGCTGGTCACACACCATCACATGCAGTGAACAACGGCCAACACTTATGCAAAGCTCTCTGTTTTGCAAAGGGTCAGGGGCTATGAATATGATGACAAAGGACTCCCATCTCCATTGAAAGATGCCCTCACCCCACCCCCGAGGGGAAAAAGACACCCCCCTTTTTAGCAGATGGGGGTTGGCAGTAAACCCCCCCCCCCTCCCCCGAGACGCACTGTTTTGCTCTGGCTCTCTGCACCAGGTAGCTGGTAATTTAATATGCACATTGTTAGTGACAAACACCCACCACCCATTGGGACGGGGCTGCAGGGGGAGAGGTTGTTGCTACTCATGATCTCCCCTGACTCAGTTCTGCTGCCGCGCTCCCACCCACAGACCAGGAGAAACCATTTACCTCCATCGCAGGGACAGTGTCCACAACTTCCCTGCAGTATAGTTCCTCTCTTCTGGGCTGTCCCTATGCTTAGTTTCTCAGGTGAATAGAATTCTGTCCAATACAAAGACAACTGGCCTTTCCTTTGCCAATAGGCAGCTGAGCAGGACTCCATGATGCCAGGGAGGCTAGAAGTCCAGTCACTCAGTTTGCCATTTACAGATCTGGACCAAGAATAGGGACTTGGGCTAGCAACATCCCCAGAGAGAGACAGTTCTTTTCTCCTTCCCAACTGAGTTGAAATAGACCCTTATTCACATAAGACTAATTGTTTGTATAGACAAGTTCACAGCAAGCTGGGGTGTGAATCTACTACACACTAATCTGTCGCGGACTAACTGGCCATATGGACCCTGCTGATGCGTGTTAACAGTTTGGGCTTGTCTACATGGGAACATCCAGGAAGATTAATCTGAATTAACTAAAGATGTGAATTTGAAGTGAATTAGTTAAACCACATTAAATCCCAATATGAATGCTGTTATTGAGAATTAAGGTGGCCTTAATAATTCAGTTTAGTTTAATTCACTTTGGAAATGAATTCAAATAAACTGAATTAAGGCCACTTTAATTCTGAATGAAGTGGTTCACACAGGTGTTAATGAGGTTTAACTAATCCAGTTCAAATGCACACCTTTAATTCATTTGGATTAATTTTTCTGTATGCCCTCATGTAGACAAGCCCAAACTGTTAACGCAAGTCAGCAGGGTCCACATGAACACTTAGTCCACAGCAGGCTAGCGTGGGATGGATTCACACCACAGCTTGCCAGGAACTAAACATTCACATGGACAAGCCCTTAGACCATTAATGATGAAGTGACCCAGGATTCATCCTGATGGGATACCTACTGGCCCAAAACTCTAATGCCAGCATCATCCCCAATGTATGTTGGTGTGCAGCTGTGGAAATATTGAAAGGATCTCCCTCTCTCAAACACACACAGGAACATACTGTACCTACCTTCTCTTTGTTGAGTGCCTCTTGAGCTTCTAATTTATACACCAAAAAATCTAGAAAGGAAAAAAGAAGAGAGTGTTTAATTGGATGGAATTTACAAGGATCTGTTTTATAATTTTCAGAAGGAGAAAAACGCCTAACCAGGCAAAAGGCTGATCCAGCCAGATGGAATGCAGAACCTTTTAAGAGACTTAAAGAACACCGAGGTCCTGTCCGCTCTGTGCGATCAAAGACAGTGTAGTACTTTCCATTAAACCTGTCCGCCCTGCTGTCCTGGCCAAAATTTCCCTTCTTCCCAATACAGTATAGTGTTCTAGATCGCTGCCACTCTGCACCCCAGGAATGGCTGCATTTCAGCAGGTGCAAAGATTGCGCAATTCTTTGGGGTCCTTCGAGACGAAAGATGCTAGCAAGAAATACATTTTAAAGCTACACGGTGGCATTTCTCCCAGCACGGTGGTGGGCTTGAAGGAAAACATCAGTGGCAAGCTGCAGCATACACAGGTGGAGGAGGCAGTGTATTTTACAGCAAACCGATTTATCTGCACACAAATTTCCACAAGGGCTGGCTGGTGAGCACTAGCCACAGTGAGCCAAAGCCGGCTCCAGGAGTCCAAAGAGAACCTTGGGCCATCTCATCCTCTCTCAGACATGATTTACATAGGAAGGCTGGACTGTCAATTCCTTAGGGCAGGAAAAGTCATTGCACTGATCGGGGTCCCTAGGCTCTACCATAAAACAAATCATAACAAAATGATTCAAACAGACTCAACTTAACCCACCGCAAGAGGCAAAACGTGAAGATAACAGTGTCTATGATTAAGGAAAACACAAGTATAGCTGCATTAGATCCAGAAAGCCCTTTGAAAAGATGGCCTGTCCTTTCCTGAGGCTTCATTGCTTATGCCAAGCAAGGGACCCAGTTGCTATCTCTGGCCTCCTCAAACTCCCATGACTGCTCACCTCCCTTCAGGGCCCGCTCCGCTCCGTCACTGCACCTCAATGGGGCCCTACAGCACCAAGCTGCTATTCCGGGCTTGTGTCCCCTTGCCTGCTTCGAGCAATGTCCATCAATCCTGATCTGCAGCATCCCCCACTAGTCCAGTCTGGGGACAACACATAACCACCTCATTGTTGTCCTGCTCTGCAGCATCCCCCGATATCCCAGTGCTTGGGCCTCTAATTAAGCTGCCTGGTTGATGCTTCGATGTAAAGAAGTGTCCAGCAAAGCCAGATGCACACATTTCCACGTGCAACCCAGCTCCAGTAGACAGGCATAAATAGCACTGCATTCAGTTCTGTCTGCACCAGCCAATGGCTCCTGCAAGCCTCATGAAGGTGTATCATTTATTTGCTACACTGCGTCCTCTTCTTAGGATGGGAGGTTAGGTGAATTCCCCACCCCACCTCGGTACTAACTAGATCTGATCACAGTATTGTAGATCTGTCACTGGAATTGGGAAAGGGATTCAATTATTCGGTGTCTTCCTGCGTGCTCCTCCCTCTGAATCAAACACACAAATAAGAAGGGCCTTTTCATGAAGAACGTGGCATTGGTGCTCTCATGCATCTCCCAAATTCCCACCACCAGGGTTCCCCTGCATTCTCCAAAGGACTGTCAGTGCGGGAAGAGACGCAGCTCCCATAGACAGCCAGGATCTGACAGTGCCAGCCCTCGTTGCTGACGGTACCACGTCACGGGAGCAGGAGTTAACACAGAATAGTTAAACCCCATAACACATTGGTCGGCTTGCAGAGACCAGCACAGGGCCAGGAGCACCCATGCTTTGTTCAATCAGTTCTAAAGCCAGAGATTCCCTCCCTTGCCCAGCTTAGTCATCAGGGCCACAGTGAGATCAGAAGTGAGCTCCTAGGAAGCAACAAACAAAGGGGTGATACCTTTGGGAGCACCAGTGTGCCTCAGATTTCTCCTTGCCACTGCGAGAGCAGCCCCTCCAAGAATCCTTCTCTGTGCTCTTACTCCCAAGAAGGCTGTGTAAATCACTACTGCCAGGAGGCAGAGTGGCCTAGGGGATAAGGCACTGAACTGGGAATCAGGAGACCTGGGTTCTATTTCCTGTGAATGACCTGCTGCGACTAGTCATTTCCTGACGTGGTGCCTCAGTTTCCCTTCACCCACCTTTATTTATTTAGATTGTAAGTTTGTCACGTAGAGTGCAAAGGGGTCCAAATCTTGGTCAGGCAAGAGGCTATGGTATTTGGTTAGGCTAGGTAATGGCTCTATGAAACTTACGCCCCCAACTTCCTTAGAAGCTTCAGAGAAACAGAACTGACGCTAACTGCTGTGTCACTGGGAGACAAGCACATACCACTCTGCACGGATGCGCTGGGGGTGAAGCTTTACATTTTACCCCCCAAAATGCCGAGCAAACTGTAGCCCAATATCGTACAGACTTGCCACCCTCCATTTAAATGGCACAGCAGCACATCAGCTCAGTGCACAAGCTCTTTGGGGCAGGGACCATCTGTTGGATCTATGTCTGTACAGCACCTGGCACGATGGGGTCCTGGTGCAAGGACGGGACTCCCAGGTGCTACCACAACACAAAGAATGGTAATCAAACCCCCCTGGGAAGGGATGGGTACAGGGAATTAATGCATTGGCCTCGCAGATCCTGGTAGAGTAACCGTGCCAACGTCCTTGTGCCCAGTCACCAAACCACTACATGGTTTGCTATATAAGGCTTCCCAAGAGGGGGCTACCCTCCTGCAGAGTAATTGCAGAGCATACAGCTGGTCAGGACATTGGGCCGTGTGTGGTGAAAGCTAACTGAAGACAGTGCTACTCGTCCTTCACTTCACGAGCATCCAATGCTATGTTTGCTTGAAATAAATGGTCTACTGGATCCAGTCATGGAGAAAAGCTCCTCAGCGTTCTTAGAGCCAAAATGCACACAGCCCGGAGCCATTCAGAGTCCATGCACGCTCTGCAGCAATCCCTTTGGCAGTCGCCTCATTTCCTAGAGCAACGCTGACAAACTATGAAAGAAATCTAAATATTAGAAGACAGACATTCAACATTTGAGTCAACTATTTATCCACAGACTCATGACAAACTTGGCTGATACATGTCAACGTTTCCAGAAATGCAGGGAGCTTAGGAATGAGACCAAAAGGGATAGACGTATTTCTCCACATAGCAGCTTTGAAGATACAAACCAAGCTGTTAAATTGCCAGCAACATTCAGGGCTAACGTGATCTGCCATCCAGCATTCAGAGCTATGAGATACAGGCTTTAGCCCGTTCACGTCTTATTTCCTATTCAATTTCGCGGTCTTAAAAATAGACATGTTCATCTCTGGATTTCAAGCTAATGGGAGGTTTTACAATCTGTAGCCAATGTCAAGAACGAAGAGCTGGCAATAATGCTATTATTAATTATTATTATTAAGAAGCACTAGGCAGCTGCACATCTTCAGAGCACCTTGCAAACACTGAACCTGTAATGGCTGTATTGATTTTTGTGAAACTGACCAAGCTAGTTCACCTTGATGTAAAGTTTACGCATTTAAAAAGAAGAGGCACGGTCCAGTGCTGGGTTTAGTTAACAGGTTTGTGGAACTCAGACGTTACGTCACAGGTGTCAATGCAAGAGCCTAGACAGACGGATTGTTTAGACAGGGACTAAATACAGGAGTAGGAGCCATTAACTCCAGAGTTCCAATCCCTGATCTCACACCACCTCCTCCCTTTGTGGCCTCAGGTGAGTCACTAACCATTCTGCCTCAGTTTCCCCATGTGTCAAGCAGGGATAATTCCCACCTACCGCCTCATGAGGATGTTGGGAGGATTCATTAACCTTTGAACAGTGCTATGAAGGTGGAAATTACTCTAGGTGCTGTGCGTTATTCCCTAGCGAGACTATTTGAGTTGCTGCCGACCTCTGCTATGCCTGTGCAAGAGACTCACCTTCTTTAGTCTTCTTGTGTTCCCCTCGCTCTTTCTGCAGGGATCGTTCAAGCCGGGATCTGTGCTCATACACAACTAGGGACGCGAAGAGAAAGGGAAAGCATGACATAAACCAGCCAAACAATTATGCATTCCCCTGCATTTGCTCCCCATAGCCACGGAGTACAAGTGTGTATCCTGAGCGTCCCCTGCAGTGGGACAGAGCATCATGCAGAGAGGGGGAGTGGACTTGAGCCAACAGGTCTTTCCTCCTTCTAACTCCCCCTTCCTATTTCATGACTAGGAGACAACAGGCCCTGACTTTCTGGACAATTAGCCCACGGTGGCTCAGGTGTACCAACAAGGCCCCCGCCCTGCGCTGCACAGCCAACCTTGGCTCCCGTGTAAATTACACTTCAGAACAAAGAAGAAGGGCCAAATGGAGCAAAAACCGGGCTCAATGCTCCATTTAGTGCTGGGACTGCATCACGGTGGAGTTACTAACCCACTGGGGGGCCAAAGCTGGTTATGCATCAGCAGCTCTGTAGGGTTAAACAGCCCATGGCGAACCAGCTCGGTACAGATTGCTGAGTCACATCTCTGGCTAAGGGCAGTTCTTATTGATGGGGCTGCTCAGCACGGCTGCACTCCCGCAGGCAGGGAAGGAGAAAGGATTTATGGAGCCTCTGCTCACAGAGACAGGTGCAAGCACTTTTTCAAGAAGGCACAGAACTGGAAAGATGTTCCTGGGGCACGAGAACAGCCTCTAATTGAGTCTTTGTCCCCTGGTTGTTTCTATTGTTCTTCATGGGAAGGGAGGGATGGAGCAGGAATTCATCCTGAAGCCTGAAAGAGACAATCCCTACAATACAAGATTCTCTCACACACTCCCAAAAGGCCCCAAGATCAGCACTATCCAAGGGCCTGGGAGACTTCTGTGCAGAGGCAGAGGGAGTTGATGTTGCACTAACAACAACGTCCTAGGGGGCTACGGAAGGTTATTACACTTTGCCCTTGAGTAGCCCTGCGAGCCCAGGATTTCAGATCACCTTATGGAGGTGGCTAAGTTTTGCCATCCCCGTTTTACAGAGGGGAAGGCGGAAGCACAAAGAGCGGAAGCAACTGGCGCGAGGCCACAGGGCAAGTCAGTGGGCGAATCAGGGAAGAGAAAGACGCTGGTTTCCTTCTCTAACCACCTGGGAGGGCTACGCTTCCATATTTGGGACAGCGAGAGACTCAAACCTGCCCAACCCTCCACTCAAATGCTCACGGCCATTGCCTTAAAAATAAGGGCTTAGCGAGGACAAGTTCACGAGACTTACCCGAACCGCTGAGAAAGCCTTTAAAACACTGAACCCCTGGATGTCAGTGCAGGACATGGGCCATTGTGGAGGATAAAGCTTAAGGGGAAGGCTACAGACAGACAAGTGTAACAACCGCCCTGCGATGCACAGCCAAGCTTGGCTCCCGTGTAAATTACACGCAGGAGCCATTCTGACATGCTGTAGAAACAAAGGAGGCTGGCTGCAGAGTACTGTACATCTCCGGAGATAATTCTGCCAGGAGGGCCTGCATGCTGGGGAAATGCCAGGAAGACAGAAAATCCTTCCCAAGAGGACTGAGCTTAGAAGCAGTTCGCAGAGGGGGGTCCACAGTCTCCCTCGAGAAAAGCCCAGAGCGAGTGGCAAACCAGACAGACAGCCAGACTAGTCCCTATTTCACCAGGGCTGAGGTTTTGGCATTGGTCGCATTTCACTTCACAATGCAAGTGAGACCTTTGAAATTTGCCGTTAAAACAGAAGAGAGAGAGAGAGAACCCGACCCAGTACACAGTGGCCAATACCCTGGTGGTTATAGCACTCACCCGGGATGTGGGAGATCCAGGTTCTGCTCCGAATCAGGGAGAGCAGAGACTTGAGCTGAACCACTGGGCTCCTGGCTATTCCGTGTGTCTCTCCCTTCCCCCAAAATTCCACCCTGGACTTGAGAAAATTTCATCAAAATTGATACATTTCCACGGAATGTTTCTATTGTGACGAATTGGCATTTTCCAACACAAATGTTTCATCAAAAGGTTCCTGACCAGCTCTACCGAAAATGACCTCTTCTCCTGGGAGCATCATATCCCCCACTGTGGGCCCCTACAGGAGGTATGGGCTACTGCAGGGGTGGGCAAACTTTTTGGCCTGAGGGCCACATTGGGGAATAGAAATTGCATGGTGGGCCTGAATGCTCACAAAATTGGGGTTGGGGAGGGGGTGCGGGCTCTGGGGTGAGGCTGGGGATGAGAGGTTTGGAGTGTAGGAGGGTGCTCCATGCTGGGATTGAGGGGTTTGGGGAGCAGGAGGGGGATCAGGGCTGGGGCAGGGGGTTGGGGCATGGGGAGAGGCTCAGGGGTGCAGGCTCCAAGTGGCACTTACCTCAAGCGGCTCCCGGAAGCAGTGGCATGTCCCTTCTCCGGCTCCTATGCGTGGAGCGGCCCCTGATCCTTAGAGCGGGGCCATGCGGCTGCTTCCAGGAGCCACATGGTGCAGCCCCCGACCCAGCACCTCGTCTGGAGCACCGGAGTGGGGCAAGCCCCAGACCTCGCTCCCCAGCGGGAGCTCACAGACTGGCTTAAAACAGCTCAGGCCATAGTTTGCCCACCCCTGGGCTACTGGCTAGGCAACACTTTCCCTTTCTCAAAGCTCTTCTCCTATAGGCTGAGAGCACCGAGCCTCCCCCACGGCTGATCCCGTGCTGCTGCTTCTTTGCTGCATGGAGAATTGGGGACTTGGAAATGGCTGTCGCACTGGGGAGGCCAGAGTGGAACAAACCTAATGCTACTTTGAGAAGCACATCTAGATTCTGAGGAGCCAGATCCCTAGCCAGTGTAGATCAATGTTGCTCCATTGAAGTCAAAAGAGCTACACTGATTTACGCCAGCTGAGGATTTGGCCCTAAAAAAAAAAATCAAGCTGGTATGGCTTTGATTCAAATGCACCACAAACAACCGTTATACACACCCCATTGCTCACCCCTTCCAGTGAGGAGAATCAGGAGTCTCCCTCTAATATTGAGAAGCTCGCAGCGGTTTTTTATTGGGGTTAGAAAGGGATTCCTTCTCCTTTAAAGCAGGATTATATTTAAAGGAGCTATACAATCCTTCTATTCTTCTGATGGGACCCGTAACCAAGTCCCACTCTGTAATAAGTTACCAAGGCCACTCTTCAGTTCACAGAATGCTTCAGTTCACACCTTACACACACACACACCCCTTCTGCCCCTGTCAACCCGAACCATCCCAAGGAGCTTTTCAAGCTAGACAGGGATCATGCCACCCAGCACTGAAACGCAGCCAGCAATTCAGCAAACCATGTAACCCTCCCCAGACACACAGAGCGTGGCAATCCGAACGGGCGTCAAGTGGAACAATATGTGCGTCAAGCATGGTTAGGGTCAGAAAAGGGGGACTATACAAAGTAATAGCATTCACTGATTTGATTTACTCAAGTCAATTTCACTCACTCACTGCTACTCCAAACCAATTTCAGTTGTTTTTCTGGAAGAGTCAAAGGGAAGGAGTACGGAGGACACAACAGTAAGAGCCGGGACTCCGGGGTACTAGTCCCAGCTCTGTCACAGTCCTGCTGTCTGAGCCAAGCCAGTCTCTTAACCCAACTCCGCCTTACTTTGCCGTAAAGCGCTTCCCTGCCTCCCAGACCCAGTGCCTGCAGAAGTCTCTCTTTATACCTGGCTGATGCTGTGCAGACACATTTATAGGGTCTCTTGTTCAGCTGATATGAGGCAAAACACGGTGGACGAATTTTAACATACCAGAGAACAAGCACTAGGGTGCCGTGTCACAACATGGAGGACCCATTCTCCCAGAGTTCACTACTTCATTGGTGCAACTCATCCTCACTTAGACCTGGCTCTAAGACACTGTAGAAGCAACAGCAGCAGATTTGGGTGGCGCATATGTATGTATTTTAAATCCACACAGAATGCAAATGTTGTTCTTAGTGCTAGAGACACTTTGGGTCGGACAGGATTGTCCACGTATTTGAGGAAGAAAGAAAAAAAATTTAAAAAAAAATATCAGACAGTGATTTTTAAAAGGAGGTTCCACGGATCACCAGCTAGCATGTGAGCCCAGGGCTCACCATAGGGCTGGTGCATGCAGTTACCTGAGAAGCTCAACTGTATTTCTCTGCAAGAAGCTTCCAGCAAAAAACCACAAGGCTGCTGTTTATGAATCCCATCCCCTGTACCGCTGAATGGGAAGGGACCACATTCCAGCCCATTGTTTACCAGCCCACAAGGGGATATAAAAGGCGATGGAACTTTTTAAAAAACCACCACAGCTTGACAGGTTCTTTTAAGCTGCTCCAATCCTGGGAGTAAACATCCCCAGAATTTAGGCTCTGTTCCAGCATGTTGTGCTGGCTCCAAGACCCAGCCATTCTGAGCTGCTCCACCCTAACCTAGCAACTTGAATTGTCTTTATCTTCCAAGAACTTGCAGGTTGTGTGCGCCAGATAAAGGGACGGCTGAATTACCCCCTTGCTTGGGGCCATTAGCCTTTTTTATTTTTATTTTTTAGAAGACCAGTGAACAAAATATCCAGTAGGTTTTTGCACTTAGGCTAGTGAACTTTCCATGGCAGTCTTACCAGACGATCAGGCATTTTGGGGCTATTCCATTTATAAAATATACTGGACCAGGTAAGGTTGCATTAACAGTGCTCTTTTGTGATCACAAACCCAGACCTAAAGTTTATTGGTGTTGAAGGCATTCGTATACCTCCAGCCAGTGTGGCCTGGCAGGCCATCAGATACGAGGCCTTTGTAAAATCATGTCATTGTCACAACCATCTTGCTGCTGCTTCACTCTTTGCACATTTCTGGTCTGAACGAATATTTCATCTCCATTGGATGAAGTGAGCTGTAGCTCACAAAAGTTTATGCTCAGATAAATTGGTTAGTCTGTAAGGTGCCACAAGGACTCCTTTTCTTGTTGCGAATACAGACTAACACGGCTGCTCCTCTGAAACCTGAATCTTAACACTTGTTCTACGGTAGCATGTAGAGGTTCCACCTACTATCAGGGCCACTTGCAGTTTCTACTGGATACAGGCATCTTCACTTCCTGTCCTAGACTGTTGCGTAGTGCTGCCGTGCACCATTTGAACAATTGCTTTGTTCTACCCCAGAGACGAATGTGTGTCTAAGAATCACTTAGCTCACTAAGGGGCACATCCTTGGCTGGTATAACTTTTAATAACCCTTCTGATTTAGCTATGACATTTACACCAACTCAGTGTCTATCTCCATTTGTTTAAACTTGTGAAGGATCCTTCAGAATGACAGCCAATCAATGAATTATGGAAAACGCTTCGAGAATTCAAGAAAGAAAGATAATCTTCCTATAGAATTTGCAGACGGATTTATCAAATTCTGAAGCAGAAGGAGAATTTTCCATTTAATTCTGTTAGATGGTTTAAGAAGTTCTCTACAATGGATATTAACTCCATAGAAGAGGCATTTGAGGATGTGGAGAAGATTTCTCCGCACTGAGCCCTTTCAGTTCTAGGTCACGCTTGAGGGTGACCCATTGGCCAAGCGAGGTTTCAAAGTCAGAGATTTGCCTCCGGGGAACCAATGAGCTGGTGCCAGTAATAAAACAAGAGCCAGAGTGTACCAGAGGGAGCAGCCCGCTGTACAAGCAAGGCCCCACCCTGCCAGTGAGTTTGCAGAAAGGCTGCTGGCAGCTCTGTCCCTGGGTACCCTGGAGAGCATTCCCGCTTTCAGGGATGGTGAAATGTGCACTATGGTATTAGAGGATTAGTTGCTCTGTTTGACAGACACTCCAGGACAGCCATGGCTTTCTGAAGGATGCTATGTATGGAGTATATACGTCACATGCTATTTGTCAGCCAGTCAATGGTACAGAGTCCCCGAGACCCTGAAGCACCCTTTGTGCACATGGACTGTGGTGACAAAGAGCCCTTCACAATCATAATCACAGTCACTGTTGCATCCCTTCTAAGCAAAATATCTCTGCACTCTAGGGTTGCCACCTGTCCAGTTTTTAGCTTCTGTGTCTGGGTGCCATTTTGGGTTGCCAGGTGCTCGGTTTTCGAAAAGGGGACCTGGCAACCCTAAATAGCACCCAAACCAAAAGTCCAGTTACCGTGGGGCAGTGCTAGGTCATTAACCCATGGCAGCCCCTGCTCAGCCGGGGCCACCTCCTACGTGAAGGCAGGCTCCTTGAGACGACCCAGCGAGTGATGGGGGTAGAGCCTTCTGGGAAGAGGCGGGGCAGGGTGGGGCCTCAGGGGTTCGGTTACCAGCAATTAGAAAGGTGTCCCTAGCCTCTGTTTGCCAGAAGCTGGGAATGGGCGACAGGGGATGGATCACTTGATAATTGCCCTGTTCTGTTCATTCCCTCTGGGGCACCTGGCATTAGCCACTGTCGGAAGACAGGATACTGGGCTAGATGGACCTTTGGTCTGACCCAGTGTAGCCGTTCTTATGTGCCAACCCTACTGCACTCTGACCTCACATAATCGCGTCAGAACATGGCAGGTGCTGGAGGTTATCCACAGAGGGTCATGTAATTCTGCCACTAGTGAAAAAGAAAAACAATCCCCTTCCCTCCAATAAATTGGCCATAGAGGTATCTACTATGATTCCTCATAAAATATAGCTCTGAGGACATCACTGGACAGCATTTCAACAGAGGAATCCGTTCCTCAAAGGGAGTGAAGGTCTCACTTCAAAGCAGGTGAAGCAAAGAGGTTGAATTAACATGCAGCTCCAGTTATCTTAAATCCAACAGGTATCATCCCCAAAAGGAGAAGCAGTGGGATAAGAAGAGAGCTGGGCCTTTTGCAAGGGCTTTTTGGTTGAGGAGCTGGCTCAAAAGCCGAAAGGGAGGTTTTGTAATATGGACGTGAAATCCCATATAGTGGGTTTTGCAAGTGTTCTGGGGTCCTTCAAACAGGTGTTTGGAGACCCCAAATGTTCATAAACAAAAACAAATGACTGCAGTTGTGTCTGTGACGAGTGGGCAAATGGTTTCTATTTCTTCCCATCCTCATCTCCATCGTATTGTCTCCCCATCATGGAATGAAACATGGGACTAGATGACTCACTAGTGGGACAGAGCCCTCCCCCTGCTCTCCCCTAAGTCACAGCATCCAGTCTGGGCCAGGTGAATAGCGATCAAATTAAAGGGAGCAGGTTTTGCGCACAAATAGCCTGGAGTTGCCAGTTCTGGAGGGGGTCAACCACACGTTATGTCCTCGGGCAAACACTGAGGAAGTTTGTTAACGTACAGTCACTCCGTACAGCTGGGCTGCAGTAACATGCCGAAGTGCTAAGAGATTTCTTTGTAAAGTGACGGCGGAAAAGGGAGCTGGATGAGACTTGGGAGCAGGAGCAGCCCAACTGAGGCGCAGAAAGGATCAATCGGCTCCCTCCCACTGCCACTCACCCCTCACTGCCCCGGGAAACAGACAGCACAGCACCCGGTAGCTTGTGACCATCCAAGCCCAAGCCACGGCTCCTCGAAGGAAAAGCCGCCCAAACAGAGCAGCAGTCGCAGTGTTCAGGTGGTCCAAGTCATCAGTTTAACCTAGTAAAAGAGACTTCGATCTCTACCTGCATTTAGCTGGAAAGAGTTTCAGCTCCTAAGAACATCTGTCTAGTGAGTGATTTCATGTCGGCAACGAAGTCTTTAAAGGCTCTGTCGATCCTCCCCCAACCCGCCTTATATCGATGAATAAGATCAAACGCTCGTGGCAATTAGGTTTGATGGAACATTAAAGGGCAGGATGGGAAACCAAAAGCGCAGTCTTAAAAACTCTGTTAGCAATAACGGCAAGTTCATAACAGCAAAGGGCAAATCCTGGGTGGGCGTCTCAGCAGCACTCAGCACCGGCCCAATTCTGCTCCCGCTGGAGCGAACAGGACTTTTGCACGGCAACGGGAGCAAAGGTAGGCCAATGCTGAACATTTCTGAGAACCCTCGAGGAATGGCCAAGGGAGAGAGACTGGAGGGGAAATCGAGGGTGTGACAGTAGACCCCTGGCCAGAGACATGCTCGGAACTAGAGCTAGTGGGAAAAGGATCGCCAAAACCTGATTTCGACAGAAAAGGCTGTTTTCATCACAGTCTGCTCTAAACCATTTTAAAATAGGGTTGATTTGGACAACAATTCTTGTGGGGGAAAAACACTCCTAGAAAGGAAGGTACAGCATGACAAAAGAGGGTGAGAGAGCCATGCAAGTGTGCCCAGAGGCAGAAGGAACCGGGTGGCGGGAAGTATTTCCTGTCCAGAAGACAAGCCATGCTGCTCAATCAATCTTCTATGGGCCCACTGTATCCCAAGTGGGATTGTCTTAAAAATGAGGCTCAAGAGTGCGGACTTGAGCCTTGCATTGCACAAGCTTCTACTGACCGACAGCAGCACCGACTGCTGCTCCAATCCTCAGTCCCCTCCCACTGAAGAGGACAGGCCGCACCATCGGGGTTTTGGGCATGACCAGGGAAACCAAGTTTATTTGAACTTTTGGCCCAAGATAGGATTTGAACTGAGGATTCCAGTGGAAACAGGCCAGCGCACAGACACCGCATTTGATTGGATATCCAGGGCTTACTTCAGGGCTATGAGAATTTGCAACCCTACCAGATCTCTAAGGCTAAGCAAGGCCAGGCCAATAATTGGATTGGGAGGACGCTACGGAAATCCTGGGTGCAGCACAAAGTGGGTGTCGGTGAATTGACAGGACGAACTCTGCGTGGGCACCAAACCGGCATGGCGTTGGGGGAGCACTGCACATCTAGAGGTAAAATGTTCCAGCCAGGTGTGATCAGTAAAGACTTTTCACAACAGGTGGGGGCTAGCTTTTGCGGTCTGAGTGATTCCAATTTGACCTTCTACCTTAAAAAAAAAGCAAGCAGCCACCCTCTGTACTTTTAATTGAGACTATTCCCAACTGATCATGCAGCTATTGCATTCAACACCACAGGCGGCTGCATTTAAGTAGCAGGGGAAAAGATCCCTAGATGCATTATTATTTCTACAGAGACCCCAATTTGTAAAATGCTTTGGAACATTCAAGGTGCGACGAGTTGCTATGTATGCACAATAAGCAAATCACTGTTGCATTAAAAGTGCCCAGATTTTGGATACAAACTAGTTCTCTTTCCAGGTTCTTATACGTTGCCCTGTGCTGTAGCATCAGCAAACAAGCTGCTTGGGCTGGAGGTTTGCAAAGGGGATGCTCCTCAGTGGTTTGAGCATTGGCCTGCTAAACCCAAGGTTGTGAGTTCAATCCTTGAGGGGGCCATTTACGGATCTGGGGCAAAAACTGGGGACTGGTCCTGCTTTGAGCAGGGGGTTGGACTAGATGACCTCCTGAGGTCCCTTCCAACTCTGATATTCTATGATTCTATCATGACGGAGGCCTGCTTTGGTGCCTCAGCTAGGAAGCCTGGGAGTTTGTTTTTCTTTGGCCAGCCAAATCACATGCTTCCTCTCTGTAGCAAGTCTGAAACAGCTCCCACCTGAGTCCACTGCAAGACTCAAGCTGCCCAGTGCCTCCCAGGTCAGCTGCTCTGAAACTGTGTCAGCCACACGCAGGAGACAGCCAGACGAATGCTTCCTCCCACCCACCCCCTCCCCGACCCACTAATTGGTCCTAAAGCAGACACAACCCACTGAGGATAAATGGGCCAGCCAGCTTGCTCTCCCATTACATGCACAAAAGAACATCTATGCTGTGCACTGCGGTAACCCGGAGGGAAAGCGAAGGATTGTTTTGTGTATCAGCCACATGACAGATAAAGTGCCAGAGAAACCTCCTGATGGATGATGATTTTAATCCAGTTTGAAATCTGAAAGCTCCCCAAGAGCTCTCCCTGGTTTGCTGATACCTCCTGCTTCCAGAAAGGAGACTTGTCCAGGCTGGGGCATGGTGCTGGGCTGTGACTGGGTGGCAGAGGGGATAAAACAGCTGCTTCCAAAGAAAATCCTTTCACAGCTGGGTCCTTTTGCACACACACGACCATCCCTCACTGAAACCTTGCAACACATTACACGGGCCGCAGCCAAAATCCCCAGATGTCTATAATCAATCTTGAAAGGCTGTCACATCATCATCTGCTTGATCACTCGGCAGCAGGCAAAAACAATTACTGCCCTCCCCCGCCTCCTCCAAAAGCCTCCCATACACACGGCATGCTCAGTGCCAGGATCCCATGGATGCAGGACGCGTGGCAGCAGGGACTCCGAATCAGAGGAAATGCTAGGAATGCTTTGACGGTGTCTAAAATATTATTGTGCAGCCACCCAATTGCGCTAAGCTTCAAACTAGGGTTACGTACACGTCTGTGTATGCTATTTTATACACCCACAGGGGAGTGTACATACGCACACACACGGCTCTATTATACGGACATGAGCTTAACCTACAATTCGGAAGTCCTGAAATCAAGACTGGAGGCCTTTCTAAAAGATGTGCTCGAGCACAACCAGGAGTTAGGGACTCGAAGCAGAAATCACTGAGTGAAATTCGCTGATCTTCATTAGACCAGACATCAGACCAGATGATCACATGGTCCCTTCTATTAACCTGGCCCTTTTGTAGCACCTACAGTGTAATGCATACAGATTCGCAACATCCTCAAGGGGGAGGTAAGTCACGTCTCAGTTCTGTCTACACAACAGCAGCACGGCTACAGTGCTGCAGCTGGGCCCCCGTAACCCCTGTAGCGACAGAAGGAGTTTTTTTTAAATCGAGGTAGGTAATCCTGCTCTCCGAGAGGCAGCACCTAGGTCAACTGAAGAATCCCTCCATTCCCCTAGCCAGATCTCCATGGGGGGTGGGGGTGGGGGGTCAACCTAACTACAGTGCTCAGGACAACATTTAACACTTAATCTCTCTGTACCTCAATTCCCCTGCTATGTAATAGGAATAATAATTCTCTCTTTGGCCATCTGGTCTATTTAGACTGTAAGCTCTTTAGGGCAGGGACTGTCTCTTATTCCGTGCATTACAATGCCCAGCACAATAGGGACCTGGTCTCGGCTGGTGCATCGAGATTCTACTAAAAATAAAGGCATTGTCCATTCTGCCAGGATGCTGTCAGGTCTATTGTGGCCTAGAATCTAAGCCAACTCTGAGAACAAGGGAAATGCTTGGTTCTTTTTTAAATCGTTCCCCTGCAGGTTTTATAACCCGTGAACTAGGCTTCCAAGGGAGGCTGTGGAATCCCCGTCATTGGAGATTTTCAAGAACAGGTTGGACAAACCCCTGTCAGGGATGGTCTAGGTTTATTTGGTCCTGCCTCAGTGCAGGGGAGCTGGAGTTGATGACTTCTCAAGGTCCCTTCCAGCCTGACATTTCTATGATTCTTTATCTGGTGGTTTTTTTTTTAAAGCCCCAGCTCCTGGATTCAGATGATTAGGTGAGAATCTCAGCTCATTTTTAAAGTTCCTAGCTCTCATGGTTACAGGGAAAAACTTGAAAGCATGACCAGAGTGCAACCTCAAGGTTCAGAAACCCAAAGACAAAGAAAAACAGCATAAAACTTGTCATGATTGTCAAGCCAATCCTGTAGTTTTTTGGGCCCGGCTCCTGATGTTTGAACACTTGGGATTGTCAGTACTGGGATCAGGAGGGGTTAAAGTTCTCAGTCACAGCTGCTTGATTGTCAGTTTGGTTCCTGAAAAAACTGTACATTTGAAGGGGAAGGGGGAGGAGAGAGAGTGATCCTTTCAGGTTTCAGAGTAACAGCCGTGTTAGTCTGTATTCGCAAAAAGAAAAGGAGTACTTGTGGCACCTTAGAGACTAACCAATTTATTTGAGCATGAGCTTTCGTGAGCTACAGCTCACTTCATCGGATGCATGCCGTGGAAACTGCAGCAGACTTTATTTATACACAGAGAATATGAAAAAATACCTCCTCCCACCCCACTGTCCTGCTGGTAATAGCTTATCTAAAGTGATCATCAGGTGGGCCATTTCCAGCACAAATCCAGGTTTTCTCACCCTCCACCCCCCCACACAAATTCACTCTCCTGCTGGTGATAGCCCATCCAAAGTGACAACTCTTTACACAATGTGCATGATAATAAAGTTGGGCCATTTCCTGCACAAATCCAGGTTCTCTCACCCCCTCACCCCCCTCCCAAAAACCACACACACAAACTCACTATCCTGCCGGTAATAGCTCATCCAAAGTGACCATTCTCCCTACAATGTGCATAATTAAGGTGGGCCATTTCCAGCACAAATCCAGGTTTTCTCACATCCCCTTTCAGTTTTCAACAGGCTCTTCATAAAACTCAGGCCAGGAACTGCTGTTTAACTTTCCATCCTGAGGACCTGAAATCATCCTTCAACGCAGGCCCCCCTCTGTTGGAGTGGCTCAGCCAGCCGGAACACGAGCACAGCACTCGCAAGTCTTCAATGACAACTATATTTTTAGAAGCACTTATCCAGCCATTTGCTCAGCGAGAGGTCACCCTGGGGGTTTTCCCTGCCCTGCTCGCTCCAAGCCAAAGTCAGCACACAGACACATATGAAGGAGCTTCAGTCAATGACACTCTGTCATCTGAAGGTCAGCCACCTTCCAGAGGCCCTCTCTGCACTAGCCTTCTTTGTAAGTTTCTCATTTGCCACAAGGAGCTCCCAGTCTAAATTAAGCCGGGACACAGCCAGGGATGGTGGTAACTCTCTGGTGGCGTGGGAGATTGGACATGGTGTTCCAGCAGTAAGAAGGTGTGGCTGCTTTGGCTAGCAACGAAGATGCCTGGAAGACTGGCAAGAAATGGCACTGTTGGTTTTTAGGATCCCTTTGATTCACACTTTCACACTGAAGTTCATTACATTTGCATGAGCAGCCATGCGGGAGGAGGAAATTTCCCCTCTGGGTACTTTGCATGAGAGCATTTCAGTCAACGGCACTAGTTTCCAAGAACACTGATAGTTTCAAGACATAAGCAAGGGATCATCAAGATGCATTAACCCGAGAGGTCAATATTGGACACAGTCATTACAAACTCCTGCCACATGGGCTTGTTTATATGTAGGGCTTCTGTTTTTGGGGGTTATTCATTTCATCTTTGGGAGATTATTTTTTAGCAATTCTTGAGTTTTATGTAGATGTCCAGAATCGGGGGTTTTCGAGGCTCTCTCTTTGTATAGTCATGTAATATTATATACATTGCCCATTACAGTAGTATATACTGTAATGAGTAATCTCTCGTAATGATCCCTAGTACGCTTTAACATACTACTCTTTCAAACAGCACTACATTAAAGCGCACTAGAGTACCTCTAGTGCACACCAGCAAGGTCTACATGGACCAATTAATGCACATGTTTGTGCGCTTTAAAAATCACACCCCCGAAATCCATATTACTGCTCCATGTAAACAACCCCTTAGATACAAGTAAGTATTTCTACTGTTTATTGGATAAACACATTTTTAAATCAAGGGTATTTTATTAGTGTTTAACTGGTTAAAACCTAGAATCAGAAGCCCTCTTTATGTGTCACTTCAAAACCACCTCCTAACAGTGGGAACAGCTGCCAAGCCCAGACAAGACCAAACGCCCCCGACTCTGGTTAAATAACACGGTGCTGTTAAGAACTGCAGCAGAAAGAAGTGCATGGTGCACCATGCAAGGGAAGTTTCATGTCAAAAGAGATACTTGCATGTGTTCTGCAATACACAAGTGTTCACTCAGCCACATCCTTTGTGCAGCATAGGTCTGCTCTGACAGCCCCATAAAGGTATGAGGTGCTACTATCTCCATGATGCAAATGGGGAAACTGAGGCATGGAGCAGCTATATGTAATGACAAACTTGAACCGAAACCCAGATCCGAAAATCCTAATCCGCACTTCACAAATTAGGGCCATCTCTAGGCAATGACAAGCTCCAGATCACACAGGAACTCTGTGGCAGAGCCAAACACAACCCCCTATCTCCTGACTCCCGGGGCCAGGTACATTAAAAGCGAGGTAAGCCTTCCCTGCAGCCAATGAGAAGGACAAAACGTTGCCTTCCATACCACCTTTCACACAAAGCTATCAGAACCTTGTAAACTTGGATTAAGTTTTGCACAAACCGGGAAGTAAGTCCTGTACTGAAGGATCACTTCACCCATCTCTGAGGTGGAATACAGCAGCTGTTTAACAGAGCAGAGCAGTTTTACATAGCAGCCTAGGGCAGGAAGTGAAGAACTCTGTAGCCAGTTGAAATTACAGCAGGGTATTTAAGGAGGTCGGAGTGTAATTAACAGAGCTGGAGTTTAGCCAGAATTGCAGGGCTAAAGCAGTGTCACATGCTGCCAAGCAAACTAAAATACAAAGCCCTGAGCTTCTGAAAAGAATGGACTTGAACAAAAATTAAATGAGAGCTAATTTTCCTAATCATTTCCTGCCATTACACACATTCCCCTGAGCAGGAGGATTTGCTTAGAAATACTAACATACGTGAACTGTGTTGATGGGGACAGGTCTGAGCTCCCTCACACCTTCCTGACTCTGCTGTTAACCTTGGTGTATCTTTTCCTATGACAAGTTGTTTCATGTCCTCAGCTACCTGGTGACACAAATCGCTTTGTCCTTAATAAAAATCTACAATTTCAGACTTCAAATGTTATGGGATGGCCTGGTTAAGGCCATATCCTACTGACCTCTACTGGAAGGAATCAGGAATTCAGCTGTGTGTCCTATGCCCTACAGCATGAACAGCTAATGGAGATTCTATGTTAAAGTTTGGGATAAGAAGCCAGTGGCTTTGGAGCAGAAGCACCAGGGCTCTCGCACAGCTTTGGCAGAAAAGTTCCAAGGGCAGCATAGCGAATTTCCAAGGTAGCCCTGGATTTGTTACAATAATCAGGCGTGGCTCTTGCTTTGCTAGGATGAGCAAGTGAGTGCAGCAATTGCGACGGCAGGATTCTGAACAGATCTCTCAGAACTGCAAACTACAGGCAGTTTCACAGCACGCAAAGTCCCACACCAACTTCAGTGTAGTACTTTGCCCTGTGCTCCTTTCCCTCCCTCCCCCCATGCTAAGCACCCAGGTAGCTTCTCTCTCTGCCGCGCTCTCCTCTACAGAGATCAATTGAGTCCCCCTGCCAGATTGCTTCAGTCACGTCACAACCTACTGCCGCCATCTCTGGCGTAGCAAACCCCCACCTCTCAAAACACCAAACTGCAGCTGCTTTCAAGAAATCACACATAGAAGGGGGGTGTGGGGGGGCGGGGGCAGCAGATTACAACCCAGAATGAGAGCCAGCATTACCATGCAGCTCCTTCTAATCACAAGTGGTGGCAAAGGCAACAAAGCACATGACGGATGCCCAGTGGCGGGGGTAGGAGTATTAAAGTCTTCTTGTCACCCATGTTTGATGGTGGCTCTTTAAGAGATGGAGAATTCTTCCGGCCCAGAAGTCTGTTTAATGCGTGAGTGTATGTGCCAGGCCGCGGGGCAGAGGTCAGGGAGAACCGGATGGGGCTGTAAGTACATCCTTTCCATCCCCCAGTTCCAATGCACTAATAGCACCATTTGCTAATAAAATACCTGAAATAAGGTCACACCTGTCTCAGTCTCTACAGTCAATACGGCCATTGGCCAAGAGCATCTAAAACCTTCTAACACCCACACACAACCCTCTTCCCTGACCCTGTGAGGAAAGAGTAGAGGCAAAAGGGAGGCATTTTTAAAGCCACTTGCCACAAAATTTCAGGGCTCTGCATTAGTCTGGGGTGGGGGAAATGTGGAGCCTCAGCGGGAATGAGATCTTAGGCAGGGCACACCAGGCTGCAACCTGACAGAACTTAGGAAGCCCACACACTTAGGAAGCCCACCTCGCTTCCTTTCACATGTCTGATACAAGCAGCAAGAGTTCAGAGCCCGCCCATTTTATTCCAAAGCGATTTCAGCAGCTGCTTGGCTCCTGTTTGACAGCAGAGCAAGGGAAGATACATTTGCTGTGCCAACAAGAGGACATAACCTGGGCCACGTGTCATTGGCTCCAGGGCAGCCCCGCAAGGAGAACAGGCTCACTTCCTCCCCTCCCTTTCCTTTCCCCTGGCAATAATTTGTGGCCTGTCGCTCCACTTGAAAACTTTATTTACAGGAGAGCCAGAAGCGTTGGCCACTTGCTATGCTAGCTGTGAAGGGAACAGGAAGTACCTGAGAGATGGGAAGAACTATGTAGAGTGCTGGGTGAACATTACCTGCTTCAGCCTCCTGTGAAACACTGTCTCCATTTTACCCAGAGAGACGAGGGAAACTGAGGCATAGAGTGGGTAAAGCGACATGCTCGAAGTCTTAGAGCAAGACAGCTGCAGAGCTGGGTACAGCCCCCAGGAGCCCTGCACCCACTCCCCGGCTTTAAGCACCAGACCAGAGATGCTGGTGGAGGTATGGGAAGACAGCATGAGATATACAGAAAGATGTGCAAACTACCAATGTACCTGAAGGTACCTATGAACAGTGCTGACAGCTTTGCAGCTGCCAGCCTGTTCTGCCTCTCTTGCCAACAAAATTTGAATCAAACTTTCATCTTTCTTAAAATAACTGGACAAAATGTTCCCAAAATATGAAGGGTTTCTATGGCAATGCCTGTATTTGCTAGCCGTAAGGTGGAAAGCGACCAGGCGACTTGCTACCCGTTCACGCATCCAAACAAAAACTTTCTCTGAGTGGAATAACATTATGAACCTGACTTCCGTATCTTCCTCTGTACTGCTCCCAGAACCAGGTCCCAGAGATCAGTGGTCTCAACTTATTCTTTTAACATCCACCCCACCCCGATGGTGAGCATCAGCAGAAATAGCGTGGACTGAATATCTAAACCGCTGATCCTTCTATCTGGACCCAGCAGTCTCTGATCAGAGGTCCGTGTGGGAGGCCTCTGGTGGGGCGGTGCCAGAGGCATCACCTGTTGCTGCCTTAATGCCACAAGTGATTAGCAGGAAAAACGGAAGCGAACTGTAAGTAGTGAACACATACACAGCACGCCACAGATTTACATTTTGCTACACCCCTGTGAGGCAGGTGAAAAGTCACTCTACCCATTTTACAGATGGGAACACAGAGTCCCCATTGCAAGAAGAGCACGTGCTGAGTTGAATGCCAAGTTCTGCACAGCACATGCACACTGGCACCTGCGGGCATGCAATGCAGCACGCACACACTTTGGAGGATTTGACCCAGAAAAGAAAATGCCTTGAGCAGGATTATGCTGAAGCAATGGCAGGGATAGAACCAGTAGACCTTCTTAGCAATGCAGGCTACCATCCATAAGATATAATTTTATATCTGATGGAGGTCATAATTGTTCTGAGCCTGAGGAACAATCTTGTCTTTACATGCCGGAAACTAGTTATTATTTATTACTAGAAATATGTTTAAGTGATTCTCTTGTCCTTGAGATACCAGAATCAGAGTGGCGTGTAGCCATATGAAATGTGTTCTGTGGGCCTTCATTCCATAGCTGAGTCCACCCTACAGATGCAGAGCTCTTGGCTCCAGAGAATTGGACTCCAAGGAATAAATCCCTTTACTTAAATCTAACAAAGATACAAACAGGCTCAGGACCTTGGGATAATGCTGGTGTTAATACTGGGAGCTCTAGTTTTAGCAAAGAGACAAGAAGTCTAGAATGCACAGTCCAGAAAAAGAAGAGAGTTCAGAACAAGAACATGTATCTTCCATCCTGCCCTTCTGGGAAATCTCTCCAAGAGCTAAAATTAAATATTCCCAAGTTTGGAGATTTTGTCTGAAGGGAAGGGGGGGCGATTTTTTAAAAAAAGTTTACTGCTATACTGCCAGTATAAGTGGGTGGTCCTTCTGGAAAAATTAGAGAGAGAGATACAGCCCCACAAAAGCGGTTTCCCATTGGATTCCAGGAATGAGCCCTGCATAGTCAATTCCCCCTCAGCATGCCTCATTGCTGTGGCATTATATTGGCATCCATCCACAACAAAACAGAGAGGCAGGAGCACTACAAGACCTGCAGATCAATTTTCTCACTGAATTGAGCGGGTTTCTCTGCTCAAAACAGCTGTACCGGATGTTATGATCACTTAAAAAAACCTTCCCTCCCACAATTTGGTATCCTGGCACCTAACTTCCCTCACCCAGAGGAGCTGGGTCTGATTCTGCCGAGCGAAATAAGCGTTAATTGATATAATTAAAAACTAAAGTCACATAAATGCTTGTGCTAATGAGCCAAAGGAAACGACCAGGGCATAAACCCGGGAAGATCAGAAGTAACGGAACTCAACAATGAAACCCAGGCACAGGGGACCCCTGGCGCTCTCCGCAGCGAGAGACGGAGACGCGTAGCAAGCCTATTGCCAGGCAGGGAGGTTAAAGAAGGAGCCGCACGGGAAGCGGGGGAGAGGGGGCTCAAGAGGGGCGCGGGTCACTCACCTTGGAGCTGGGCGGACAGGGCTTCCTGCTGCTGCCTGTATTTCAGAGCCAGGGCTTCGGCGCCCTTCGCCTTCTGCTGCAAGTGGCCGTACATGAAAACCCCGGAGCCCAAACACGCCACCGCCACCAGGCAGAAGCCCGTTTGCAGGAGCCCCTTTTGCCTCCGCGAGCACATGCCGGTGCCCATGACCAGCCCGGAGCCGAGCGGCCCCGCCGCTGCGCCGCCTCCCTGCTCCCCCTAGAGCAGCCGCCGGGCGCCGCGGCGCCAGGCTCCCCGCCAGCGGCACATCCCCGAAGTTCTCCCCTTCCCCAGCCCCTTGCTGGGCGAGGCTGCTTCTCTCCCGCCCGCCCCGAGAGCGGGGCGCAAGGGCCCGACGCCTCAGCGCCCGCAGGCGAGGGGGGCCGACACGCCGCCAAAGTGCCCGGGGAGGCGCCCGCGCGAGCCTGGTCCCGGGGAAGGGGCCGGCGGCGGCGGCTGGGGGCGGCTGGAGCGAGGGGCGGGAAGCAGCCGCGGGGAAGGGGGCCGTGGGAAAGTTTTGCTTCCCATGTGCTGCAAAAAAAAAAAAGAAAAAAAAAATAGGAAGAATCCGAACTCGGCGCGATGGAGGCGTCTTGGCCCTGCGGCCCCCCCCCCCTCCTCCTCCTCCTCCCCCCCCCTTTCCTGCGGGAGTCTCCCGACTTTCCGGCCCTTGCCTCCTCGCCCCCCCCCGGCCTCAAACTTGCAACAATTTCAAAGAGGAAGCCACAGCCCCCGGCCGGGGGCTCCGGGGGGGGGACTGACAGGAAAATTGACCAATGCACCCGAGCGGCTGCCGCAGAGAGTCCGCCCTCTTAGGAGGCGCTGGAGGACCCGCGGGGGGGGTGGGGGGCGTGATTTGGGGAGGAGCTGAGCTGGGCCGGGGGAGCAAAGCGTGGGGCGGCGGGACCCAGGAAGGATCGAAGAGGAGGGGCCGGGGGGGGGGGAGGCTGCAGCAGCAGCATAGGGGGGCTTGGGGCTGTTTTGAGGAGGAAGAGGTTGGATGGATGTAAGCGTGCAGGGGGTATTGCCGGGAAGGGGGAGCAGGCAGGGCTGTAGCGTGGGGATGGGGTGTTGCTGGGAAGGGGGCAGGCAGGGCCGTAGCGTGGGGATGGGGTGTTGCCGGGAAGGGGGAGCAGGCAGGGCCGTAGCGTGGGGATGGGGTGTTGCCGGGAAGGGGGAGCAGGCAGGGCCGTAGCGTGGGGATGGGGTGTTGCTGGGAAGGGGGAGCAGGCAGGGCCGTAGCGTGGGGATGGGGTGTTGCCGGGAAGGGGGAGCAGGCAGGGCTGTAGCGTGGGGATGGGGTGTTGCCGGGAAGGGGGAGCAGGCAGGGCTGTAGCGTGGGGATGGGGTGTTGCCGGGAAGGGGGAGCAGGCAGGGCTGTAGCGTGGGGATGGGGTGTTGCCGGGAAGGGGGAGCAGGCAGGGCTGTAGCGTGGGGATGGGGTGTTGCCGGGAAGGGGGAGCAGGCAGGGCTGTAGCGTGGGGATGGGGTGTTGCCGGGAAGGGGGAGCAGGCAGGGCTGTAGCGTGGGGATGGGGTGTTGCTGGGAAGGGGGCAGGCAGGGCTGTAGCGTGGGGATGGGGTGTTGCTGGGAAGGGGGCAGGCAGGGCTGTAGCGTGGGGATGGGGTGTTGCTGGGAAGGGGGCAGGCAGGGCTGTAGCGTGGGGATGGGGTGTTGCCGGGAAGGGGGAGCAGGCAGGGCTGTAGCGTGGGGATGGGGTGTTGCTGGGAAGGGGGCAGGCAGGGCTGTAGCGTGGGGAAAATGTGGGGTGGGCGTGGGAGAAGTGTGCACATGGATGCACTTGGCTAATGGTCCAAACTAGCCCAGCTTAGAATAGGGATCCTGCAGGGCCCAGGCCTATGGGCTGGAGGCAGCTCTGGGGATAATGTATCTGGGCTGCAGGAGAAGCTGAGACTGCGACCATGCGGCTGCAGAGACGGTGAGGGGCTGGGGATGGAGCATCTGGTCTGAGGGAGTAACAAGGACGGGGTGGAAGTGGTGCTGGGGAGAAGCCAGAGGCACTGTCCGCAGCAGGGGGTTGGCTCTGCCTCTTGCTCCTCTCCCCGCACCCCAGAGACAACCAAGCTGCCCAGCTGCAGGTCGATAGGCCGAAGGGGCGGTGCCAGGGGCATTAACGGCAGGACGCGAGGGCCGGCGGACAGGATCGATAAGTCACTGTTGTTATGAGGAAGCATATTTATATCTGGGCTGTTTTTTTCCAAGCTCCAGCAGCCCCCGAAGATGGAGGGCTTGGCGTTGGCCCAGTGTCTGGGGACGATGCGTGCCTGTGGCTCCCCAGTTAATGGACCAGGGGATGCTCAGTGTCCCATTAGTATTGTAAAGGAAGCAGGGGAGAATTTTGTCATGCTCTGCAGCTTCTGCCTGTTGTGGAGATAGCTGAGAGTTAAACATTCATCAGGTCACATTTACTCTCAAACTGACATTTTTGTGGTGTTGTTTTTTTCAATACAAGTTTCTCTGTCACTTCAGGCCCCTAGAAATCCAATGGAAACAGGCTGATGGACTGCTGCTCCCCCCGCCCCCCTCCCAATGGAGCCGTGGTGGGCTAGTGCAGGAGAGCCTGACGCTGCAGCAGACAAGAAACAACCAATTTATGGAATTGTTTCTGTTTTCTGAGCTAAGATGGGTAAAGGGAAATGGGGGTTTTTTCTAATGAGTTTTGCTGGAGTAAGAACTCCAACATTTGGGTTTCTCGCTCACAAAGTATCACTAACTAGTAGAAGTTTTATTGGGCCTTCTGCTTGCTTCCTGTGACCTGCAGTCAGGCCATCGATTGTCATAGAGGGCAATTCTGATCTGGTAGCATTTGACCCCCACTTGTGTGGATGCACATAACTGCATAAGGTACGGGGCGATTGAGGATGCAATATGGGACTGCATCACTGTACAAGCATACTTGGGTGCTCCTCTTTCTTCATGTGCCTCCTTTCCCCTCCCCCCTTTAAAACCCTCCCACAATGCTGAATGACCCTTCTCCCTTCAATCAAACATCTGTTCAAAAACGTGTGGATACTTTTTTTTCTTATCTTATTCTTGCTTTTCCATTCACCCCCTCTTGGACTTCTGGTTCTGACCTTGGTCCAGAAGGTACCAAAATACCACTAGAGAGTCCTTTAGGGTAGTTGTAGCCTAAACAGCAAATAATCCACCTACAGGAACATCCCGATGACTTTAAGGAAGCGAGGGTTAGTGAGGTTTCCATCTCAAATCTGTAGACCTAAGAGGTTTGGAAAGATTACGTTGCTGTAGCAGTCCAGCTCTTTCATTCAGAAAGCCACTTCACAAGAGAGAGATTTTTCCATCAACCCATCTCTCCCAGTCCCCTGCCATGTGATGTTGCCCTTAGGGTGACCAGATTTCCCGATTTTATAGGGACAGTCCTGATTTTTGGAGCTTTTTCTTATATAGGCACCTATTACCCCCCACCCCCAGTCCCGATTTTTCACACTTGCTGTCTGGTCACCCTAGCTGCAGTGGTTCATTCTGCAGACCACCAGGAAAGCGCCCGTGAGCCACCTTTTGAGCAGTGTCCCACAACAGCAGTGAGCACTGCTGAAATCCATAAACACAGCGTGTAGCCCTGGATGAGCCATACCCACCCCTGACAGATACCACAGGCAGCTTGGCTCTTTCTTACACTTTGTCAACGCTTGTCTTGGTGGGCCGAGAGTGTGAGGCAGAGGGGGAAGTAGGCACAGCAGATTAGTGGCCGTGCTGACAACATCTACATTTTACAGTATTCTGCCCTAGTGACTGAAACAGAACTGGGCTGGACAAAGTTTTCTTCCCCCCTGAAAATTTTCAAGATATCAACAAAATTATCCTACTACGAATTGGGAGGAAAAGTCAAAATCCTGACAATTTTCACAAACCAAAAATGCAGAAAAAAAATTAATTCAGGCCAGTTGAAAGGTTTCATTTTGAACAGTTTTGTTTCAGTTTTGACCATTTAATTTTTTTATTACTAAAATCATCTTAAATTTCAAAACAAAAAGTCATTTCAAACTGAAAAAATCGGATGTTTTCATTTTGGAAATGTTGAAACAAAACAATGACAATTTCAAAACTCTGTTACTAATCAAACCTTCTTATTGAGTTGAAAATGCATCAGAACCAACCCATTCATTCCCTCAAAAAGTTTAATTTTTGATGAATTGGAATCTTCTGATGAAAAAAACATTGAGTCAAAAAATTCCCTCGTTCTCATTTAGAATGCTGCAGTAATGATTGTAGGTATTGTTGCATTTTTCTCACTGACTCTTTCTATTTCTAGCATCTCTTGGGCACTTTTGATAAGTTAATGGCTCACTGGGCATGGATCCCAAAACCTTTCTCCTCGATGGGTCAATTAATGGGCTCTGCTCAAGAGTGGTTTAGTTAAAGAATTTCACAACAGTTGCTTTTAGCTGCATTTAATGTTCTTCTGATGTCAGCTGATAATCTTTGGAAGGGATCCCCACACAATACACACACCTGTGCACACAAACACACACACAAAGGTTTTATGTTGCATGTGCACTCCAAAATTTGCCGGCCCCAGTGCATGCTGGCTTCTTCCTCCACCTGCTTTCTCACACAGGTCAAAATGCTTTCGACTCCTAGACTCCAAGGCCGGAAGGGACCATCATGATCATCCAGTCTGACCTCCTGCACATCGCGGGCCCCAGAACCTCACCCACCTACTCCTGTAATAGACCCCTCACCTCTGGCTGAGTTACTGAAGTCCTCAACTGTTCTTTTAAAGACTTCAAGTTACACAGAATTCCACCATTTACTCTAGTTCAAACTAGCAAGTAACTCATGCCCCATGCTGCAGAGGAAAGTGAACCACCCCCCATGTCTCTGCCAATCTGAGCTGGAGGGAAATTCCTTCCCAGCCCTCAAATATGCCGATTGGTTAGACCCTGAGCTTGTGGGCAAGACCCACCAGCCAAACACCTGGGAAATAATTCTCTGTAGTAACTCAGCGCCTCCCCATCTAGTGTCCCATCCCCAGTTATACGATACCCAGGGAGCATTTATACCTAAAGTAAAAAGAGGCTCTGGAGCGTACCAAATTTAGGGGGCTACGAAGCTGAACTGTTCCCTCATTCCCATAATGAGAAGAGACGGCTTATAATTAGGTTTCATTAGAAGGAGCCTCAGGGGAAGCTATAAGGTTAAGCCATTTTTCAAAATATATTGTTTAAATTATTATTGTTGTTGTTTTGGTGGGGGAGGGGTCAGGGGGTGCTCTGGTGACTGATCTCAAATTCGGTCTGTTGCCTTGATTTTACTTCCTGGGCCCACATGAGCACCTTGAGTCATCCCACAGCTACCCTGCTTGTGGTACTCCCCAGGAACTCTGGGATCCCAATCCCCCCAGGACTCTGCCATGTCTTAGGGACAATCCTACAGACCAGAGTGGGGTGGGCAGAGAGATGGCGCTGTGTGGCCATGATACTAAACATAATTGCCTCCATTCAGGCTGCAATTCTAGATCTCGATCTTTGCTCTAAGAGCAAGAGCATGAGCTTTGACTACCTGGGCTAATGGACTCTCTAGCTAAGTCGCAGTAGAGGTAGACTCATCTTATGTGTATCAGGCATTCAAGGGAGACAAAGACACTGTAGGGGACTCCCCCATTATGGGTTTATAGAAACAGAGTCTGATTTTTAGCCTGCACCAGTCTCAACAATACTAAGAGAACTCAGAGAACTTTACAAACACAGATTAACCCTCACAACCCCCCACCCCAATGAACAGGATTAGGATTAGCCCCATTTTACTTATGGGGAAACTGAGGCACAGAGGAGTTATGTGATTTCCAAGGCCACACAGGGAGTCAGTATGAGAACAAGGTTAGAATTTAGCCATTCCTGGTTCCCAGTTCTTCACTCAGACCACATCTCTCTGAAGCACAGGGAGGAAAAGTGGCATGTGCAAAAAAAAAAAAAAAATGAGAGAGAGAGAGATGGGCCTATGCTGGAACCTAACATGTGAGTGCCCTGATTCAAATCCACCTCTATGGTTTTGGTTCTGGGTTGGCTCCAAAATGGGAAGGGATCTGTTCTCGGAGTCCAAGTAGAGTGTGGCTGAGATCTCAAAGATAGCTAACCTCACCAGATTTCCATGATCATTCAAGATGGCAGAAACTCCCAGACAAATTCCTGCAAAACCCCCTCCCCCCCCCCCACTCAAAAGACAAACTCAACAGCCAGAGCCAAAGTCTCTGCCCTCTGAATCACAGTTTCCAGTCAGGCTCAGCTGTTCTTATTCTGAGGCACTGCAGTGTGTTGCCAACTCTCATGACTTTATCCCATGATATTTGGTGTTTGGATAGTTTATTGTGATAGCTCGTGTTTTTTCTTAAAGCCCCAGCTCCTGGAGTCAACTGATTAGATAAGAATCTCAGCTTTCATTTTAAAAAATTAGTAAGGTTCTATCATGGTTGCCAAGAAAAGCTTGAAAACATGAATGGAGTTCACCTTAAAGCTCAGAAACCAGAATTCAAATACAGGGAACCCCCAATTATTATTTTTTTTAATAACCTGGGTTGGGTTTTTTAATCCCAACTCAAGATCTTTCGGTGGGTTGGCAATACTGCTGCAATGACTGCACCTGGCCATGCATGACAAGAAGCTATTACAGGCAAGTCCAATGGTTCTGTGGAAGTCAGGTACCTTTTTAATTAAAGGAAACGAGGATTGGTTTTGAAGTGACAAGCTGCAAACAGAAAGGGGCAAAGAGTGTATTCTCCTTAGAAAACTGATCATGGTGCAATTAGTGCTCTATAACTCCCTTGCCTTCTTCTGTACAATGCCTGCAAAGCAGGAGAAGTAATTTAAAAGGAAGTTGCTTCCCTGTAAAATATGCACAGTCTTAACTGCTCTACGGAGGTGCAGACAGCATGGCTTTTTATTAGAGCCAGGGAACATTCCAACTCCCAGCTGTAATTAAAAAATTTAGCAGGAAAACAATGGAAATCTCAGGCTAAGGGTTTGTTTTTTTTCCCAAGGTGCTGCAAAACTGGAGGCCACTAACTCTTTCCACCAACTCTGATATATATATTACCCCTTTGCCATAAAGCTAATGCCCCTTTTACTCCTGGGTAGAGCTGTGCAACTAATGTCTTTTTCGGTTCTTTATCGGTTCACTGACAACTCAGGGGAAAAAAATTATTTAGTGTCAAACTGAAAATGAATTTTTTTAAATTTTTCAGCAGATCAAAAAAAAAGCCATTTAGTTTTGGGTGGAACTATACACTCTGATTAGATTTCAAGTGTTTTGTAATGTTTTTGAATAAAATAGAAGCACATTTTGAATCAGAAACATTTTGACTATTTTGGAATTTTGTTTTGGGTTCTTAATTTTGTTTGTTTTTATTTACAAAATTGATAAAACATAAATGGCATTGCCAAAGTTCTATTTTTAACTGAAAGAAGTTTTGGCCGAAGTATGTCCCTGCTGGTAAATTATTCCAATGGTTGACTACTCTCACTGTTAAAAATGTGCACCTTATTTCCAGTGTTAGAGATTTGTCTGGCTTCAACTTCCAACCACTGGATCTTGTTAGACCTCTTTCTTCTACACTGAAGAGCCCTCTATTATTAAACATGTGTTTCTCATGCTATCCCCATCAATTCACCCCTTAATCTCTTTGATAATCTCAACAGATTGCGCTCCTGAGCCTGTCTCTATAACGCATGTTTTCCAATCCTTTAATCATTCTCATGGCTCTTCTCTGAACCCTCTCATTTTATTGACATCCTTCTTGAATTGTGGACACCAGAATTGGACACAGCTTCCCCAGTGTTCCAAGATATATTGAAAAATCAACATGAATGGTCCAGAAAGCTTCTTAGGTAGCTTCTTTGAGTCTGGGGTTTCCTTTTGGGTCCTCTAAATCCTATCAATACACAAGAAGAGGTTCTTTCTTCCCTTCCTCTTTCTTGTATGAAACAGAATAACCATTTTCTAAGAGCAAAAGGATAAAAGCACCCCTGACATTGCAACAGCAAGGACTCGCATGCATGAGCTACAGGACTGCTGGACTCTTGTACGAGCAGAACCATGCTCCTCTGTGGAATTTGTTCGTTTGTTTCCAACTTACATGAAGCACCAGTTAAAACCAAGCAGGCAGGTGTCCCTGCAGAAGCAGACTGAAAATAGATCTCTGCATCTCCGTGTGGGGTAATTAAGTTGCTATTGGGCAATGTTGGAGGCACAGGTATACATCTCTGTAGCTAATAGCCACCTTCTGGCACAGAACCTGGTGGATGGAAATTAATCTACCTGTAACTGTATTTTATTGCATCAGAGACACAAGGTGTAACCCATTTCTCAAATCTGGATATTAAAAAACCCTGCTCGGAGACGAGCAGTTATCCACTTCCTGGCATACTTTAGCAGTGGAGACAAGCTTCCCCTTGACAATAAGGGTCACATGTAGAACCCAGACAGGATAAAGGCTTCAAATACAAGGACAAAAACTCCCCTTGCAGAACGCACTGCAGGATTCTACCACAGTCATTGTCTAAATCACTACAGTTTAAAATAGTTGCTCCCAACAAGTAAGTCAGGTGGTATGGGGGGATCTCAGACCCAGACAAGAAAAACACCACCCTCTGGAAGTTGATCAGGGATAAAAGGGACAAAAGGAGCAATGGGCCTGGGACACAAAGGCTGGATCTGTGTTCAGATCCAAACTTTCCCAATATTCAAGCTTTGTTCAGATCTGGGATTTTGCTTCAGCCCATTATAGAGATGGGGCCAGTTGGAAAGCACAAATCTGGATTTAGAAATTCCAAAAGATTAATCCAATTTTAGGTCCATCTGTAGAAAGTGACCTTTTCTGGAGCAAGCAAGTCCCTCCCTTGAATGACGGCAGAAAGAGGTCTGAAGCACAGTTCAGCAGCTCTGGTACCTCCTGTGAAGAGCAGGACAAGTAGCATTTGCTTGTTTGGTTGTATTAAATTATTTTAAAAGTAGGGAAAATTACCCTGAGATAATGGAAAGTTTCAAGAGGAGAAGCTCACTTGTGTAGCAGCCTGACCAATCAAGACCCTGGACTTTCAGACAGCTTGAGAACACAGAGGAAGCCTTGATGCTGATTGGCTCATATAGAGATTTATGTCCAGTTTGTAAAGATTGATACATCCTATTGACCAACCTGCACCCAGGCTGCTGGTCCAATGGGCAGCAGAGAACAGGGAACACAGGTGAGATCACATACATATTCCAACTGTGCGGTGGGTTGTGGAACATCATGCAGCCTACAAGAGAGGATGCAGGGTGTGTACATATCACAGAGTGCCACAAGTACTCCTTTTCTTTTTGCGAATACAGACTAACACGGCTGCTACTCTGAAACAGAGGACAAAGTTTTCCCCTGTGTACCCTGGGCACAAGGTACATGGCACGGCACACCACTTACGCTCTATTTAAGCTCTATGTTGACAGCTCAAGTGAGACAATAATGGTGCAAAGACATTGTGCTGGCGCTCCACACAGAAGACATAAGAACAACAAAAGAACAGCCATACTGGGTCAGATCAAAGTTCCATCAAGCCCAGTGTCCTGTCTTACAACAGTGGCCAATGCCAGGTGCCCCAGAGGGAATGAACAGAACAGGGAATCATCAAGTGATCCATCCCCTGTCGCTCATTCCCAGCTTCTGGCAATCAGAAGGCGAGGGACACCATCCCTGCCTATCCTGGCTAATAGCCATTGATGGCCCTTTCCTCCATGAAATTATCTAGTTCTTTTTTGAACCCTGTTATAGTCTTGGTCTTCACAACATCCTCTGGCAAGGAGTTCCACAGGTTGACTGTGCGTTGTGTGAAAAAATGCTTCCTTTTGTTTGTTTTAAACCAGCTGCCTATTAATTTCATTTCCACCAGCGTGAGCAATAAACATGGGCTGCCCATGGCAGATGGAGAGGGAGCGTCCCAAATAGTTTCCAAAGAGGAGTAAGCAGCACGGTCCCCCGTTTATACAGACAGAGAGATCAGGGAACAGAGAGCTTGTAATTTGTTCAAGGTTTCTGTGGGGAGTCAGTGACAAATATAAGAATACAATCCAGCTCTTCTGACTCCTCATCCTCTGCTTTAGGTCAATCACAGCCCTTAGAGTGTTCTACATGGAGGCAGACAATTCTGAGCCCTTGCCTTGAGAGGCAAACAGCCCTTTGGCAACCACACTCACGTCAGAGCAGGGAAAATCTGAGGAAGCCAAGGGTGTGCAGGGAGTCAGGGATTCACAGTAAGTAGAAACCGATGCTAGCAAATGATGGATTTATTTGTTCCACGCTGAACACTTTGTGCTGGAGTTTTGTTTTGTTTTTTTATTTCTGGCTCCTGAGGCTTTTTTGGTTTCCAAATCCATCCTGTTTACATCCCTGATAGCCACAGAGCACAGCCTGGTTTAATTCACATTCACAGACCATTGCGAATGCTGGGAGGCTCAGAAGCCCAATGGCTATTGGAGCGTCAAGTGCCCGGCTCTCTGCAGGTTGGATGCTTTCTCTGGCCCAGCTGTATGTGACAGAAGGGAGAAAACGCACAGCCCTGCTAGCCCACCAAACGGGGCCGGATTCACACGCTCCCTCCTCCCTCTGCTGTGGCATTGAGTCGTAATTGGTTTGGGTTTCCTCCACCCAGTGTTCTATACCGGCCTGTCTCATACCCAGTCAGGCAGAGCCAAAGAAGCACAATCGCAGAGGTGAATTTGATTTTCAATTGTGCCATTAATCGCCCCTTCTCTCCCTGCAGCAGCAGCTCTGGGCAAAGATTTGGAGGCTGGCACCAGTCATGAAACCCACAGGAACTTGAAATGGAGTTAAGACAATGACCGAGGCCATAAGCCAAGCCCTGCTTAACCACAGGGAAATATTGCAACGGGGGGAGGGGGGTTGAGGGGGGGGCAGGAGTTCTACAGCTGATTTGTTTGAGCAGCAGGAGAACTCTGCTTTTCAAACCTCGGTTTTCAGGTGTTTGCAGGAGCAGCCTGCAGGAGTGTTTGCAGTGCAACCCGCAGAGTTCAGTAACAGATCTGAACCTTCTGCAAGCTCAGGGTGGGGAGGGTTTGAATCCAGAGGTTTAGTTTGGTTCCCTTTCCAGTGGGCTTCATTATAGATGGAAGGTGGGTAGCCCCCACAAAGCGACTGAGTGGCTTTAGCTAGTGTCTGACCTTTTCATCCCAGGTGTCCATTTGGTTTTATTAAATCGTGGTTCAGGCCACTTGTGAGCAGGCGTTTGCTGACCTCAGCACAGGTCCTCGCTGCATCCACAAAGCCCAGTACAGTTTAGTCCTCGACTGGTAACCTGCTCTGTGCTGTGGCCCATGACTGCAGTACTGAGGGCATGGTGCACTGTCACGGATATTTGTTGGACCAGGCCTGGACCAGTAGAGGATGCTGCAGCTCACCGCTAAGCACGCTGGTGGAGCTGTGTAGGCTGCATACTCACTGTCACTCCAAAGGCACACAAACAGGATACTAAGTAAGAAGAAACACCAAGCTGTTGACTTGCAGCAAGAGCAGATCTGGGGAACAAACATGCATCCCCCTCCTCTGAACCCAATCTAAATCTACTGGCTGCACTGAGTGACTCCAGGGTTACAAATGTTTTCCTAGCTGAATACAACCTACCCTTTCCCTCTGCACTCTCAGAGTCCATCCAGAGTTGCTAGACAAAATAGGAGTGGGTTATTAGTTATTGGGATCCCAGCATGCTAGTTGCTACACACACATAAAGAGAGACAGTCTGTGACCTGGGTATAAGACAGACAAATGGAGGGAGGGGAAACGGAGAAAGGAAGTGACTCACCCAAGGTCACTCAGAAAATCAGTGGCAAAGCCAGGAACAGCCCCCTAGGCTCCTAGTCTAGTGTTCTCCACTATACCAGGATGGCTCCCACTGTTAGTAGACGTCTGTGAGATCTTCAACTTTGGTACTGAAATCTAGTGGTTCTGAGTCCAAGCTTCTCTGTGAACATTCATTCCTTTGTATTGGCCAAGCTTTCACTAAAGTTGGACACAAATATTTTGCACTGCCTAGATGGCCATGAAAACCTGAGGCAGCTTTTCAGAATGCACTGAGTGGTGAGCTAGACAGATCCCTGATTAGCTCCCTTGGCTAGTCACTAATGAGGGTGTCAGCCAAGGAAGTCCAGTTAGAACTTTGTAAACCAACATGCCCAGGAGTGATCAAAGAGCTCCCCTACCGCCTCCTACTCTGCTGGGGTTTGATATAACTGTGGCCAGCTGGACGGGTAAGTCATTTATAGTGGGGTTTTCAAAATGGCCCATTTGTTTTCCAAAGGACTAATGCTCCGCAATCATTTAGGTGCTTTTGAAAATTTTACCCCATGCCTTGTTTCTACTGTACAGTACATTTTTAATGGGAACCTTTCAAAATGTATCTGTCACGGCAGTGCAGTCTATGCTCTTTGAGCTCTATAATGTTTTGCTAATCAAGGGCAGAAAGATAGCATTAACCACTCAAATATTCCTTTAAAGAGCCAGTGGCTAGTTGATAGCCCTCAGCCACCTCTGTCCAGGTATACATCCCCAGTAGTTGGAAAAAGCCAACTGGATACATTAAATGGCTGTTGTTCCTCTATGTTGCAAGAGATGAAGCTACAGAAATGTAAATCAGCCTCCATTCTATATTACACTGTCAGAAATTCTCTCTCTCGCCAACGATCAAGTTGACACTAAGCTAATTATGCAGAGATCTTTTAAACATGAAAAATGATTACTGGCCTAAAGTTCCAAGCTCAATTCTTCTGACCCACAAAAGAGCCTCAAGAGGAAGAGTCAAAGAGTGGCTTTAAATGGCGATTGTTTGTTTCTCACTTCCACAAAAATGCAAAAGGCGAAACTGTCAGACAAAATACACAACGGCACCTGTGTTAGAGAGCTGCAAACCCTGCCTTCGCACATGCCAGTGGGCAACTAGGCACCAGGCACTCCTCTCTCGCATACTATTGTATGTTAGCCAGCACTGCCTGAAAAATCTGATCTCAAGGAGCAATTACAGTCACATAAAGTCTGAGTCGTACACAAACGTAAACCACAAACCTCAAGGAAAGTGACTCTCCTGGCCATTTTATGTCATTTAGACACTGGAAAAAACCTATTTGAAGTAATTTTGCCCGAGGGCCTGTTTCCTTCGCCTCTTGGATAGTGTAGGATTGTTCACTGTGGGACTTTTGCTAGTGAGTTGTGCAGGCTGCTTTTAGGTTCTGAAGTAATGTGACTTTGTCAGGTGCCTGGCTTGGAGAAACATCTCGCAATCAGATAGAACCATTTTCCTGATCCTCAGACCAAGTTTTCCTTCTCGGACGGTCATCCAGTTTCTCCTACTTATCACCCCTTACTGCACCCCAGACAGTTCATCTGCCTCCTGGGTGTTTATATCCTTCAGATCCCCGCAGACATGCTGCATGCCCCTGCTCCCAGCTACTCTATGCCAGGCACAGTTACCTCCTGACATCTACTTTCCTAAATCAATCCCTCAAGCTCTCTTGACATTTCCCCCCACAGCAGGCTTGTCTGGCATGTGGAGGACAGTGCCCAAGCGGGGATGAATATGGTGGGCAGAACCAGCTTATACATGAGCAGCTTCTGCCTGTTCACATGCTACCCCCATGGGGCTCAGCAGGGGCACTCGAATGGGAGCACCCCCGCTCCCCGGCATCACAGAGAGAAGGTAGCTGTCAGGGGTATCTCCACAAGGGCCTGTCTGCTTTGGCCTTCCCTCCCTGCACTGGTCCAACAGAGCCAGGGCATGTTGCATCCCCGAGCTGTGTGCGTTTGGAAGGGCCACAGTGGGAGTGTGAAATCCTGGCCCCACAGATGTCAGCAACAAAACTTCCCTTGGCTTCAGTGGGGGCTCCTGGACTAGCCTGGTGTCATATATGTATTAATCAAAGGTGTCCAGGTGCAGTGAGAGCAAAGGGCAGGGGCTGCTTCCCCTGCCGTGTGTCCATACATCAAACCAGTTTGAGAAAGGAGTCAAAGAGGTTGGGGGAGGGGGCAAATTCAGAAATTCAGTGCACTGCACCTGTGTACACCAGAGCTGAATCGGACCCCAGGAGTGCCTATTAAAATTACCTGTTTGGGTGCTGCTAGATCACGTTGGCCTTTCCCACATGTGACAAAGGTGGGATCCCCAGTCTATCACGAGACAGAGAGGCCAGAGTCACGCCTGGTATAACCACAATTGATTTCATGGCAGCCATGGCAGGGATGAATTTGGTCCAGAACATTTCAAAGGTTAGATCAGTGCAGCCGGATCATGCATTTCACAGGCTCTCCCAGGCATTAGCATTCTGATGCAGTGCAGATTCATGCCAGAACACAGCCTCTAGAATCCTAAGGTAAGAAACAGCAGGGCATACGCCCTGCTAGCTCCTTACACCAGCGCAGACAGAGCTCCCTGGCAGATTTTCATGTGCAATACTCATTTAGGTTGACAAAATATGTCAAAGAAAAAGCTGGGAAGCCATTTCTTGCAAGTCCTCATAAACATAACGCCCGCTACTAGAATGGTTTCCTATATTTAAATACTAATTTGTTCCTTATCTTTTCTGTTTTCCAGATTCCAGGGATGTATCTACCGAATGCTAGAGAACAGATCTAATCATTCAGATACTCTTCATCAGGAATATTTTCTTGCTGGACAACCGTAAGTCCCTTCCAAGTGGATTAAAGAGACACCTGGCCAGAAATTCCAGCTGCCTATTGCTCTGTGGGTGTGTCTCTAAGCCCTAAGAAGGTGAATCTGCACCTACCTCAGTGCAGACGAGAGGGTCTCAGGAGCTTCTCTAACATCTACCATCTGAGACCAGTCTCTAAGGGATTGTACACCAGCTGGGAATAGCTGCAGTTCAGCATGAGTTGGCCACACCCTCTACCTGACCTCTATGCCAGGGCTGAGTTCGGGCAAGGGCTGATGATAGCAAGAGAGGCTGAGTACACTGGCTCTGAACCAAATCAGGCCACTTATTTCGGTGCTGAAATATGGAGACAGGTGCTTTTACTTTGGGGACCCAGTTAGAAAGCATTCACCTGAACCACCCCGTGCCTCAGTTTCCTTATCTGTAAAATAGGAGTGATAACATTCCCGCACCTTTCTAAAATGGTTTGCAATCCTGGTATTCCATGCATAACGTGTTCCTTGTTATTTATTATTAGGATTATGCTAACTCTGCGGAGCACCACTTTGAAAACGGTAGGGGGTTCTAAATGGTGACTCATTTGTTATTATTCCTTTGGTTTTCATTGTCATGGCATAAATACTTGGTGAACTCACTGAAGCATGCAAACATCCAGTATAAATCAATAAATAACCATAAAGTGGGTGGTATTAACTAGTATTCTGGTACTAATGTGTCTGTGTACGTACACCTCTGGTATATATTCCCTCTGTTCTAATTCTGCAGCCAGTATGTCATTCGGTACCTTGGCACAGTGGTGTCTAGCCTGGTGTTTTATGCTGTACGAAATGTCCAGCAATTAGTCTTTCTTGCTTCCATCTTATACCTTCTCGATCATACAATGCCTTATCTCCACTTGTATTACATGTTTGCATGTCTCGCTTCTAGTTCACACTAATTTGTTTGCAATTGGGGCAGAAATGCTTGACGTTTATTTACTTTTTAAAAAAATCCTAGCGTCAATTTTCCCTCTTTAATGGTCTCGAGCAGTATCTGCCAAGTACACTTGATGTTTTACACATGGCAGTAGACAGAACAAATATGTTTCAGAGTAACAGCCGTGTTAGTCTGTATTCGCAAAAAGAAAAGGAGTACTTGTGGCACCTAAGAGACTAACCAATTTATTTGAGCATGAGCTTTCGTGAGCTACAGCTCACTTCATCGGATGCATACTGTGGAAAATGTAGAAGATCTTTTTATATACACACAAAGCATGAAAAAATACCTCCTCTCACCCCACTCTCCTGCTGGTAATAGCTTATCTAAAGTGATCACTCTCCTTACAATGTGTATGATAATCAAGTTGGGCCATTTCCAGCACAAATCCAGGTTTTCTCACCCTCCACCCCCCCCCCCCCCCGCCAAACAAATATGTTGATGAGTTCCAATGAGGAAGTGTGGATTCAAATCATCCAATTCTTCCAGGCTATTTCATCTGGAAGGAAGCACTCAGGCCAATTTAGACACATTTTAGAGCTGCACAGGACAGGAACATGACAGGAGGAGTGGGGCATAATAATTATTGAGCACGCAAAACAAATGGCAAACGTCATGGATTTGGTGACTTTCTCCCAAAGCTATGCAAATATTTCTGTACATAGCTAATTAATTATGAGCATGGGGTTATTTGCCTGCCTGCTTTTGAAAAAAATGGAACCCTTTCTATTCCTAAACACCTATAGCTCCATCTATATTATATTATGGGTGGGGCTGGTATGAGATTGCCAGTTATTAAGGCTGCCCAACAGGTCTCCTTAAAAGACCCGGATTTCAGTTGCTGATAGCTTTGCCAAATGTTAAACTATGTGGGGTGCATGTTCCAGGCCAAGCGTTATTTGGAAAATTTCAGCCCAAATAGTTTGGCCATTTCCCAAAATGAGGCTGGGGAAAATAATTTGCTTTGCTCCATGTTTAAAAATTCTGGTGCCCATTTCTTTGAAAAGTCCACAACCCTCTTTGCCTTGGAGCAGGGACTTGACACTGGGCAGGCACATGCTTTTTGCCATCCCTGTGAAAATCTGCCCCCCCCCCGGCCAAGTTATAAGCCTCTGAAAAATTATCCCCAGAACAGTTCCATCCTGTGCATTGAATGAAGCAGGTGGAAAACCAGTATTTGATCACATAATTAGTGGCTGTATCAAAATGCTTCTACACACGAGGGCTGCATTAAGGGTGCATTAAATCTGGCATTTCGTAGCTTTTGAGTGCTTGATATTGGAACCGCGATAAGGCTCTTTCAATGCAGTATTTCCGTGGGTGATATTTGTTTAGACTGATAAAAATGTGCTAATCAAACCAGCCAACCCCAAATCTCTGTGTGCGTCTCCAATGACTAGCCGTGACAATGACACTTCTCAGAGGAGTGTCATAGGTGAGGGGAACTCAAAGGGAGCACAAGAAATCTCAGCCAATGGATAACAGGTTGCAACAAGGTTGATTCACCTCCAGTGTGAAGTCAATGGAATTCCAGTTTTACGTCAGTGCAACTCCACTGTTTTCAGTGGCATAAAACTGGAGTAACACGGGGGTAGAGCAGGGCCCTCAAGTTCCATCCCACGTCCATTTAGGAAAGGACACCCCAAAACCAAGCCGATGGGTAAAACCCACCCCTGTGTAGGGCTATCACAAACCCGTCTGACTCCTCAAGCCCTATTCTGGCATTGATCCTGGCTAGCACACAGATGGCCTCTGTGACCATAATTCCAATGACAGCTGTGTTCCACTGGAACAATGCTACTGTCAGCCAACGGGCACGAGACAGAACCTTTGTCGGAGCTGGCCCAGGCATGTGGAACTCACGGCTGGAAGAAGTGAGAACGATCACAAGCCTCAGAGCAATCTGCGAAACCTGCCTGCCATCCTCCTTCCCACACAGAACACCCAGCACCTGGCAGGTGAAGAAAGCATAATCCTCTTTGAATCTAGAGGAGACAGATACCGTGGTGATGGATGGGTGGAGCCGACCCTCTGCACAGGAGAATATTATTATTAATTCTTTTTATTGCAGATGCCTCTGGGAGCACCAGTCCTGGACCAGGCCCGCAGGGTGCCAGGTGCTGTGCAAACAAAATAAAGAGAGAGTCCCTGCCCCCCAGAAGCTTGCAATCATTTCACCCTACATGAACAGATAGCCCTGCTCAATTTAATCAGGATAGAAAGCTGATGGCCACAGTGGACTAATCCTCTAAGTAAGGGAAACAGGACTTGGTCCTTTTTGAGCAGCAGATGAATAAGGGCTGCTATTCGGACGAGTGCATTAAACATTGGCCTGCAAGGAAGGGCCGAGTGGGTTGCTGGGTAGTCCATGCTTCTCTCCCATAGTCACAGTGGAATAGAAACAAACCTACTGACCCAGCGTCGTTTCGTCTTTTGCGATGCTAGAGACGCATTGCCACTCCCTTTGAGTTCCCCTGCACCACTTACACTCTGCTGTGAAATAGCACGGTTGTTGCAGATCCTTCTGCAGAAGTCCCTTGTAAAACACTCTGGGAAGGAAGATTAACAGGTTCCTCCACTCAGTGGGGTTAAATATGCAGCAACATTGGTAAAATATTAAAGCAATAAGTCACAGCTTTTACAGCCAGATAAATCCTCCTGCTGGTACCTGGCAGCCAGAGAAATGTAACAGATCGTTTCTTCTGCCACTGGGCTTCTCTTCATATCATCTGATATACTTACCCAGCCGGCATGTTGCCGCAGCCTTTCCTTTTTAAAAAGCAGATCTAGTGGGTGAAATGAGTTTGGCAGGTCTCAGTCAGTTCCTGATTGGCAACTGCCCACATCACATACTCTACCTACATGGCCCAGCCCATCGTAAATCTGAACACCTCGCTAATATGAAGGAATCTAGCCTTGCAGCCGTCCTCGGAAATATTAATACTATCCCCATTTTACTGAGGGGGTGTGGAGCGATGAAGGGGCAAAGGTTCAGAGTTCAGTGCACTGGCCCTAGGCACGCTGCCGGGAACGTGTGGCTGAGCTGGGATTGAATGCCGCTCTGCTGAGCCCAGTCCTGTGCATTAACTGCACCCTTCTCGGTCACGATGACAACTGGCACTTTCAGCAGTGAGGGGGTAAGGACTGAATGAGCCACTGAGATTAAACGGGTCTCGCCCTCTTTGAAGTGGCCCCTCCAGATCAGAATCATAGAAGTGAGGTCCTGTCCAGTCCTACAATAGGTTGTCTAGTCTAGGCCCCTGCATGCAAGGCAGGACTCAAGGAGGACACTCAGGGGTAGGGAGAACCTTGCCTTGATACTGTTGATGCAGCTCTAAATACCCCGAGAACCAGAACAGCTGTTAGTGCAGGCAGCAGGCACATGGCACCTGCTTGGAGAAGCGGAGTAGTCCCTAAAGCAGGAAGAGTTGGTCTGGGACAGGAAATGAGCACAGGGCTGAAAGATCAACCAATCATCAGGACCTTCAGTGGCAGCTGGTAGGCAGGTGTTGCGGTTCATTTGCTAGCCAGATGCTACAGCACCGATGGGATTATCCACAGAAAGAAGGTCACCTGGTATTGTGTCCTCCCCCTGGGGGCCTCTGACCTTCCCAGAAGTCATTAGATGGGCAAATCAAATACTTGCAATAGTGCCTTGGCTGAAGTCAGCAATGAAAACTCCTCCGAGTGCAAACTGGCTCCCGACGCAGGGAATGACGACTTTGCATCTGTACTGTGCGGAGAGCGACCTACACAGCAAACCACTTCTCTCTTGTTACTAATCCATGCATATGGCACCTTTCATCACACACTTCTCCGACCCAAAGAGTGCCCCGGCTGTGCCTGGTCGCAGGAAAGCATTGACATCATAGGCCTGGGCCTCGGGCTCCAGCTCCTGGAGATATTAATGTGTCAGAATCTCAGCTTTTGTTCGAAAGAAAAATTAAGATTCTAGCTCTCATGGTTGTGAAAAAAAATCTGAACATAGGAACTGACTGTGATTTATGCAGTGCTGCCTGCCTGAGTCTGCAGAGAGCCTGAAACGATAGCTCTGAGAGAGAACGGCCCTGTTCACGTCAGCGGTATGTTGATGCCAAAAGCCAGAGCTCTGGGGAGCTTCTTACCACCACCCCAGAAGAGGACTCTGTAGGTATGTCCTGATTAGGAAAAAGAGGTTGAAGCGAACCCCGACCTGACATGGATATTCCCCTGGGGGACATGCACAGGAAAACCTTTCTGCTCGATTTACTTGGTCAAAGTCAAGCCTAGGCTCCATCGACAGTTTATTTTAACTTTTAATTAACAGCCCACAAAGTAGGGCTCTAGCAATCTCAGTGCCCCGGGGACCTCCTACCCTTCCCCCCTCCCCGCCCACCCCCACGTCCTGTCCTTTTAATCACCTCACCTCCCAAATCACCCCTCACCTCCCAGCAGGGAAGTTTGGCAAGTTTCAAAGTGGAAGTGGAGCGTGCAGCTGGTGGCTGGTAGGAAAGGGAAGAAAGAAGCGATTTGGGCCACAGCCTGCCTGGCCACGGCATCGCGAGCTGGTGAAGAGCGAACTCCCCTGCTAATCAAGGTGCTAAACATCTGGAGCCTCCACTGGAGCTGCTGGGAGTGGAGGGCCCCCAGCGCCTCCCAGGGCATGTTCTAGGGCGGATTCTGCATTGCCCAGCTCCTGGTGTTATTTATCCCAGTGCAAGGTGGGTGTAAAATGCCCCCATTCTGATTGGGCAACTCCTTGCCGTGTGAGCTGGGGAAGCGGCTTCTCTTCCCTGTGCCTTCATCTCGCCACCTTCCCGCTGTCTGTTTAGGATGCAGTCACCTGGGGAAGGTGCTGCACACACAGCTCCTGCCAGATCAGGACGGTGAGCTCTGCTGAGGTCTCCGAGTGCTATAATAATTTGACACCCGCTTTGCATTAGTGTAAGTGTGAGGACACACATGCTGCAGGGGAACAGAATCAGGCCCTCCATGGCTTGCAGGATGGGCCCCCCAGAACCTCAGCCCCTAGCAATACAGAACAAAAAATAACCTGGCATTTATTCCAGTATCCCAAAGCACTCCATTATCCCGCGGTTCTAAGATCCAGTCGTTGCAAACAACTGCACACTTTACTTGTGCATGGTTTCACTGACCAGCATTCCTTGGGCTTAGTTCTGAGCTGGCACCTACATTCCTGATCTCAGCTTCCAGGTGCATAACTGCAGCCCATTTCCATTCAGAAAGAGACCCACCTACTCTGCGCATGCCACTCTCACTCATAGACATGATTTCTCATGGTATCAATTATTTAGGGCGCAGTCAACTCTTGTGTTTTGCAGCACAACATCACAGCGCTGGCTGCTCAAAGAAAGAAAAAGAGTGGCTGTTAATATTTTCCTGATTAATTAGCTGTTTGCAACACACATGGCAGTGAAGCACTTGTTTACATGTTACCTGTGCAAACATAATCATTGCTATTAACAAATGTATCTCTGTGTAACAGCAGCTCTGCTTTCTAGCCAGAGCACAAATGAAACAAGGCAACTCTGAACTGGAGGAGAAAAATAAATATCGGATAGTTTGTGTGAGAAACAGCTAGCTAACAAAGGCCATCAATTATTAAAAGCCTGTCACATGTTTTCTCCATACACAGGGAAGTGAACGAAGGTGACAGGTGGCTGGATTTATGCTGTGGGGATTTAAATGACACCAAGACAGCTTGGATGAAAGAGTTAGGTAATCCAGCTCTTACAAAGATGGTGGCTGGTGTATTAAATCTATACCAATGGAACTGTTACCCTGAATCAGTCCCTTAGTGGTGAAAGGGCACCAATCATGTACGGTTTCAGAGTAGCAGCCGTGTTAGTTTTTATCAGCAAAAAGAAAAGGAGTACTTGTGGCACCTTAGAGACTAACAAATTTATTTGAGCATAAGCTTTCAGTGTATCATGTATGGGTGACACAAGGAGGCAGTGTGACCTACTGGAAAAAGCTTTTTGACCCAGCTTCAGGAGACCTAGGTTTTATTCCCTGGCCTGCTGGGTGACCTTGGGCAAGACACTTCACCTCTCTGTACCTCAGTTTCCCCATCTGTAAAATGGGGATAATGAGACCACAGTCCTTTGTAAAGTGCTTTGAGATCCGCTGATGAAAAGCGCTAGATAAAACTAGGTATTATTATTATTCAAAGCTAAAGGAAAGACGTGTGCCAAGCTGATTCCATGTGTGATCCTTGCTCCTTTGCCCGTAGAGGATGACAGAATTCCCACCAAAGTGAGGGCCAGCGCAGGAGCGTGTGTGTGAAGGGAGAGAGGGAGAAAGAGTTCTGAACATCCAACCCCATTAGTTCAACATAAAACACTGTGACCGTCACCTTCCAACCTAACCTCAGGGAAACTGTTTCACTTTTGTCAACTCGCCAACGTGCAAAAGAGAGAACCACAAACCTTAACCAGTCAGTGCCAGATCTTCCAGTTCTGCTCGAAACCAGGAAATGCCCTGTCAGGAGCGGAGGGCGAGCCCAAGAGGAACAGAAACGTGTCCTGACATCTTTATTAAAAGCACTGATTTGGACACTTCAGCTCTGTGCTCAGTGCAAACGTTCCTGCACGGTCTCAGCTCGCCTCAGTGTTCCCAGGACGAGTCAGACCCCACACTGCCCCTCTCAGGAGGCAGGTGCAGAAGTCACAGCTCAGAAGGAGGGATTGAGAGAGGGGCTTTAAGCCCCCTTTCTGCTTCCCAGATGCTGCTGTCCCCAATATGCTGCAGCCCCCCACAGTTGCCCTACCATATGGCAGCCTGCCCAGCGCTGTCCGTGAGTTGCACTGCAGCCCAGAGTATCCAGAGAGCAAGCCACTAGGTCTAGTGGGAGCGGGGGCAGCACAGGGCCATGTGTGTCGGCCCTATGCCGTGGGAATTCTCCCCAGGGCTGTTGAAACTACTTTGCTGCCCCAATACGCCAGGGGAGCAGCGTTTAGGGGCCAGTGAAAGGGCTAAAGGGATCACTGCAGGTGGGATGGAGCAGAGGCCGCGAGGAGGGGAGAGCCCCGGGCCGCACCAGCGCCAGGGTTTTCTGGTGTCTGACACAGCAAGTCACTCCCCAGCAGCCCCGGAGGGATGCTCTGTTTTGTCTGAGCAGCAGAGCTGGTCCTGGAGCTGGGACCAGCTTTGGGGACGGTGCCATCTAAAGGCACAAAGTGATTTCAGACGTGACTCATAGGAGCAGGCGCTGTTTGCCTGTCAACAAGCAGACACGTAAGCCCTGTTGTTGTCTCCCTAGGAAGAGAGAGGCACGTCCCCGCGCTGATGTGCGCAGCGAGGCCGAGGGGCGGGGGTGGGACCCCGAACCTGCCCACAACGCCAACCAGATCTCATCAGGACTGAGACAAACAAGGGTCAAAGCAGCCCAGACGCAGCCTCTACGCGACATTAAACATTCACCTGCTGAGAAGCAGGCTGTGCTGTGGCTCCTCGTGTGCCCATCTGAAGGGAGCAGACTTCTCGCGAGGGGTCCTGGCTTCCACCACAGCCACCCTCAGTTCTGCTCCTCACATCCATGGAGGCCTGGAGCCTCTTCTGAGCACTTCGGACACCCAGTGACAGACAGGAATTGATGCACTGAACATAGACTATCAGGGTTGGAAGGGACCTCAGGAGGTCATCTAGTCCAACCCCCTGCTCAAAGCAGGACCAATCCCAAATTTTTGCCCCAGATCCCTAAATGGCCCCCTCAAGGATTGAACTCACAACCCTGGGTTTAGCAGGCCAATGCTCAAACCACTGAGCTATCCCTCCTCACGGGCCCACGCGTGGAGGGAACAGGATCTGTGTGCCACAATCATATTGTAGCCAGCCTCTCTGCCACTGTAGGATCGGGCCCACACCAGTGATATTGTCCCGGATTTAATCACAAAACCCCCAGGATTAGAGCTGTGCTGATGACATCGTCCATGATTTAAGGACCAGGCTTTGTTTCAGTTAGATGCCAAAGCTTGAGAGAAGGTTGGCAGCAGGGTGACAGCAGCGTAGGGTAACACAACCCAGTTTGCATCAGGCCCAGTGGGATGAGCCCATCATCCTTTGCAGGCCAGAGGATCATGGGGGAGAGCAAGTCCTGGCATAATTAGTGGCTGATGCTTCCATAAGCTGTGTGATTATCAAGAGCTGCTGTCCATGAAGCCAGCTAACACATCCTTGCAGCTTTGCTAACACATAGACAAATGAAGCAATTAGAGGAGCATTAGCAGGGAGCTGTAGTAAGGCCATGCTAAGCAGCAGGGCTTTGGTAAGGTCTCACAGAGCGGGCAGCCCCACATCCCCATCAGTATTTCCACTAGCCAAGCTGCCATTCAAACTCTCTGTCTTTCCAAAGAAGGGGAGCTGGCAGCGTTGTTTTACTCCAGGAGGAGCTGAATCGCATAGAGTGGATGTGGTGATTGGCTGTCTGAGCTCGGGTCATGAGCAGAATGTGCTGGGATGCTTGGAAATTCCCACTGACCAGCAAAACGATTCGAGAGGAAAAGGTGCAGCAGATGCTGAATGGCTAGGAGAGTCAGCAAAAATGTCAGCGAAGCGAAGAGGAGATCTTCACTGCACACAGGTGTGTTCTTAGCTCAGGTTACCTAACTCGGGTTAAACTAGAAGTGAAGACATGGCAACTTGGCTTTTAACTCCAGTTAGCAGTTCAAGGGGAGCCTAGGGTTGCACTTGAGCTGCTAGTCAAGGTAACAACACACCTGTTTTTTGCAGTGAAGACATCCCCTAAAAGACAGTGCTAGACCCCAATATCCTAGATCACGTCACAAAGAGATAGTTGCTGCCCTGAAGGGTTTCTACAATAAGAACTGATCAGGTTTCAGTCTCTCACTTCTTGCCATGTCCTAGTTCGCCAGTCCTCCATGGAGTCCTCGAGCAAGAATAGCAGAGAGGAGAGCTCATATTCCTAACGTAAGAACAACCAGGAAAAATCCTTTCAGCCGTTCTTTATCCATCAAAGAGAAGCAAAAAAGGGACATAATCCCAGTTTCTTTTTCTTTTGCAGATCACCTTTAAGGCTGGATTGATTGCAATGGTGTGATCCAGTCAGCGGAGTCTGCCGAAGAGGCGTTCCATACCAACACACACCACGTCCTCTCCTTTGCTGTAGGGCAGAAGCATTATGGCAGCCCACCAATGTTGCAGAATAAACATGTGTGACGGGTTGGACCCCCCTTCTGGGATGCCACCTGATATATTGGGATTTCACTGAGCCCCTCCTGCTCAACCAGCCTGGGTTGAGCCTCTCCCTGCTTTAAAGAAGTAGGCTCTCTGGCCTCTTGCAGCACACATACAGGTAGGACCACAGCCGCTGCAGACACAGACTCAAGTCAGCTGTGTGTGAGAGGACTCCCACAGCACTCATGTGCCCACCCCTTTTGGGAGACAAACCCAAAATACTACTGTCTTGCACTGTATAGAAAAATCTGCACAGCGCAAGCTCATAAAAATCCGCCCACTTCCTCAATGTGAAGAGAGATGAGCATGACTTCTTGCCCCCCAACCAGTTAGAAATCACATAAAGTGGGTTTCATAATAAACAAAATAAGTTTATTAACTACAAAAGGTAGATTTTAAGTAGTTAAAGGGATAGCAGACAGAACAAAGCTGATTACCTTAGTAAATAAACAAAAGCCGCAAACTGAGCTTTAATACACTAGATAGATAGGATACAAATTAGCAAATGCTTACCCTGAGTGATAAACAGGCTGGCAGATTCTTAAGGCACTAACTGCCTTGGCTTTCCCAGGTTTTCTTACACAGGCTAAAAATCCTTCCAGCCTGGGACCATCACTTCCCACAGTTCAGTCTTTGTTCCTCAGGTGATTTCAGGTGGTGTTGTTGTAGGGAGAGTGAGGACACCTCGAATTGTCATTGTCCCTCTTTTATATGTTCCCCCCTCTTCCTGGAAAGCTTTTTTGCTGTGCCTTGAGTCAAACCATGCCCATTGTACAGAGCTCTCTCTGAGAGGTTTCTATTGTACACCGTTCCTAGGGTAATCCTTATGCTCATGTGCATGTCCTCAATAAACCAATAACATTGTTTGTATTTCAAATGGGCTATGTTGGATGAGGCCAGAGACATGGTCAATACTCCCAGCTTCAGATACAAAAATGATACATGCATGCAAATTGGATAAACACATTTGGTAAATTATAACCTTTCCAATGACATCTTACAAGACCCATCTTGCATAAAGTATCTCTTAGTTATGCCATATTCATATCCTAACCATATTTCTGTGAAGAATATGGGGTGTAACATCACAGCATGATCTTCCCTAAACCTTCCTCAGCTGCCATGTTGAGGTGAAGGGGAGAACAAAGGGCCTGGAATCAGGCTCCTCTGAAACACAGGGAGGAGATCAGACTGCTGTAAAGGAAGGCTGCCCTCAGGATAAATGTGCATAAAACCTGTTGCTGAAATGCATCAGAAGCAAATCCCTCTTGAAAGACAAAGCTTCCCGTGCCAAAATTTATGAGTCATCAGCATGAGCTAGCCTTTAAAGCAGGGCAACAGGAGTCAGAATGCTTGGGTTCCAGGCCTGGCTTTGCTGTGGGCTGTTCTATTTCTGCACCCTCTGTGCCTCCCCATCTATCCAGGTGTAAAGTAGATGCAAAGGTACATACCTACCTGCTTCAGAGGGGGCATTGGGAGAATCAGTGGTTTGAACTTCTCCAAGATCACCAGCTCAGAGGTGCAACGTATATTTGATTGGCAAACTCCTTCCCACCAATTGGCTTTTAGTACTCTCCTCCCAGTGTTACAGAAAGACAATGCAATTCTTTGTAGGCCTATTCTGTCTCATTCTAGCAAGGGCGGAGGATCAATCTGGATTCACAGGTCTTTAAAGTCCCAGCTGTAGCCATCTGGTGAATCAGTGGGTTGTATAAATGCTTGTTTAGTTGCTAAGCATCTGATGAGCAGATGAAATGAGTGGAAAACTAGCTGAGTCGGCAAAAGTACCACTTCACACAAACAAGTGAGTGGACCAGAGAAGAGAGGAATTGGAAGGATGGTAAGTACTGAAGGAGAGGGGCCTTTGCTTTTCTGTGCAGGTTCCAGGACCCCAACACACAGGTGAGTGGATCTGAGACAGTGAATAATGAGCCATCACTTAGGCCCTTTATCTAAGTGGAATCTACATTCTTGGGATTTGAGAATTGGTGGTAGGGTACTAGGGTATCTAGATCACTGTTCTGGATCTACTCTAGGACAGTAGTGAACAAAAGCTGTTGCCTTGCTCTGGTTATTCAGTGGCCCAGGTATAATGAGTTTGGCCGTGTGTGTCTTGGGCTAGTTCCCAGAAATAACATCCACATCAAAAAAACCAACCCAACTGGTCCCTTGTTGGGAGTGTCCATTAATGTGGGTTGAAGGTGAAGCCCCTGTCTTGATCCCAGAGAAGCAGAACAGGCTGGAGGCATGATGATGGGATCATCCATCATGAGGGGATCGTCTCTGGATGCCTGCACAGCCAAGGTGCCCCGGTTCTGGGAGGAGGTGGGTTTCTCAGGCTGGCACAGGGACTGCTGACATGGGCACTTGGATATAATAGGCCTGCCTTGTGTTGCTTTCGCCAGGCTTTTGGGGCACGCCAGAGCAATGACATCGGATGAGCTGTCTCAGGGCAACACGATGCAGGCGACTCTGTATGGTGCTCTGGTCCTTCTCTGCCTGCTGAGCAACAGCCTGGTTCTCCTAACGGTCCTTGCCATGACTGTGAAGCATGGTACCATGGCTGCCTCTGACCTTCTCCTGGCCACTCTCTCCACCATCAACCTGCTTCTCACAGCGCTGTGGAACACGCTGATCTTGTAGCTGACCTGGGGCTACAGCTCTCCTTGTCTGCCACTTGGTGTAGGGTCTTCATGTTCACCTGGGTGCTCTTGAGAGCTATGAGCACCTGGGCATCTTCCATTGCCGTATCATAAGGAAGCAGCATCCCCCAGGGGCTAGGGAAGCCAGAGGGGCCGAGGACGCAGCTATCGCTGTATCTGCCCTCCGGATAGTGAATGTGTTGTACTCTCTTCCTGCCTTGGTGTATTCCAGCCATGCAGCGGTTGGGAATAGCACTCTCTCCTTGATGCTAGTGAGCAGTACCACCAGGCCTTTGCTGGGCTGCACCTGGGCTTTCCCCTCCCAGCAGAGTGGGTTGGCCTATGCCACGGCTTCCTTAGTCATCCACAAAACCGTGCCCATAGCCCTGATGCTGGGCACCAGCGTGTACACCTTACACAGACTGAAGGGGCACGTGAGAGCCATGGAGGCCAAGAACGGGGTGGCCAGGTTTGTCTCTGAGCAGAGAGCTGCCAAGGTCATCCTGGCCTTGGTCGTTCTGTTTGTGGCCTGCTGGGGGACCAACACGCTGGCAGTTGGCTACCACAGCTTCACCAGCTGGCCCCCTGCACCCTTCCTGCTTCAGGCTGCAGATTTCTGTGCCTCGCTCTTCTTGGGGATGAGCACCCTGGTAATCCCGGCAGGGCATAGCCAGCTGCGCAGGATGCTCCGGAGAATGATCTGTGTGTGCTAAGAGGGTTCTGGGCATGGATGCAACAGGGACACAGGGAGTTGTTCTATAAAGGAACATATGTCCAGCCTCTGGAGGATCTGGAAATGTCAGCTTTCCCCCTGACTGAAGGCTGAATGACCTTTCTATTCACACCCACCTGTCTTAAACTAAGCTTGTCTTTCTATTAGCTGAACCATATCAGTCTGCCTGACAGGAGACAGAAAAAGCCTGCAGAACAGAGTTTTGGCACTTACCGTGCTGTATCCTGGACCTCTCCATCCATACTCACACTTGCTCTTAATAAAATGGGTTGGATGCACTTCACAATAATAAAGAAATAATAATAATAATGATCTTTGCCTTTCTGGGGCACCTTTCAGCTCAGAATCTCAAAGCACTCTGCAAACGTCGACAAGTTAATCCTTCAAAACACCCCTGACTTACACCAGGAAGGAACTTGGCCCAGCATCCTGTGGCGGAAATCCCTCTGGATGTAACTCAGTTGAAGACAAGGAAGTTCCCGCAGGGTGGACATTGGCTCAGCATGTCTGAGGACTACGTCGGCCGTCACAGTTTGCTGCGAGGTTGCTGGTAGTACTGCCCCCAGCTGACTCAGTAAGCCCATGCTTGCAACCAGCTCCTATCATGGGGCCAAATACATCACGGTGTTGGCAAAGAAATGGCAGCTCCTTTGTACTGACACTTGAAAATATACACATAAAAGAACAGAGACTTCTAGTGCTAATTAGAACTGTCGATTTTATGAGCTAGATCCTCAGCTGGGGTAGATCAGCTTAGCTCTGTTGAGTTCAATTGCACTTTGCAGATTTATAGCGGCTGGGGATATAACCTGCAGTTTTTTAGAGTAGCACCAGACTCACCAGGTTTGCTTCGCAGGGGCTTGCACGGTTTTTTTTTGTTTGGGGTTTTTTTTTTTTTTTGCTTTTGAGCTCCAGGGGCTCTCTCCCACCTCATCTGCCAACACCACACCCCCAATGAACCAGAAATCTCAGTGAAATCCACTCTCACCTGCTTTTGTGCCAAAAATTATGCAAAACTAATCACCTTCCCCGTCACCAAAGGAAAAACCGGAAGTCAGAGACGCAATGTGGACTAATGGATACAGAACTGGACTGGTAGAGCTCAGGGTTCTATGCCTGGCTCTGCCACTGGCCTGCTGGGTGGCCTTGGACCGGTCCCATTGCCGTGCAGGAGGCTCTGGCGGGGAGGGAAGGAGGAGGACCGAGGGCATGGCAGGCACAGAGGAGGGGGCGGGAAGGGGTGGAGTGGGGGCAGGGCCAGGGGTTGTGCAGTGAGTTCGCACCTGTAGCTCCAGCCCCAGAGTCGGTGCCTAGACAAGGAGCCGCATATTAACTTCTGAAGAGCCAAATGTGGCTCTGGAGCCACAGGTTGGCCACCCCTGGGATAGACTATATGTTGCAACTTGGTATAGTATATAGGACACTGGCCTGGGAGCCAAGACTCCTGGGCTCTAACCCTGGCTCTGCCACTGATGGGCTTTGTGCCCTTGGGCAAATCATTTTGCTTCTCTCTCTTTCCCACCTCTTGGCTGTTTAGTCTGTAAGTTCTCTGGGGCAGGGACTCTCTCTTACTAGGGTGACCAGATGTCCTTATTTTATAGGGACAGTCCCGATATTTGGGGCTTTTTCTTATATAGGCACCTGTTACCCCCCACCCCGTCCCGATTTTTCACACTTGCTATCTGGCCACCATATCTCTTACTGTGTGTACATACAGCAGTCAGCACAATGGGACCCTGGTCTAATTGCTATTGTAATACAGCTAACGCCCAAGAATTACTTCCACATTTATACATCTACCAGATGGCTTTGATTTGGCTTCCTCTACCCTGGCTTTCACATCTGTCCCTTTTTGTTTATTTCAGCTTTCTGGTCACTGTCCTGGTTTTCTATTTGCAGCCTGGTTGTTCTTGGCACAGGGACTCTTTGCTTTCGGCACTATGGAGATTTTGTACCGTTCCCTCAGGGAATCTTTGTCAGGACAGCGCCACGCAAAAGTAATCCATGATTAATAACCGAGAAAAGGGAAGAGAGTCCCTGGCCCTGTGTGCTGAAAGGTGAGATTGTTTTGGTAAACACAGATTCAGTCAAGCAGTTCCCAGTTTCAGCATCCTAAGGATGCTCCATCACTTTAAGGCTCAAAAGCTTTTAGGCAGTGAGTATTGTCTGAGCTGATCACTGCTGGACGGTTTGGATGCTACCCTTTAAAAGAAACCCAATTTAGTGATTTCCATCCTTATTGCCCAGAGCCCTCTAATTGTCCACAGAACAGACAGCAGTCACGGGGGGCAGGCTCACACACACACACATCTGTACGCATCAATCCAGACCTTGAGGGAGTACTTCTAAGAGCCTCCTCCTGCCCAGTTGAGTTTGAATTGGCCGGATAGGGCTCATGCTCAGGACCATGCCTTCTCAGACATGTCACTCCCCACTCACGCCCTGCCCCTTCCTTCACCTTGTAAACATGTGAGCAAGGAAACAGGGAGGAAAGTGGCTTGGGCTTGCTCAGTGCAGAGGGCTCTGATTAGCCCTTACCCTTGTGTCCACGAGGAGACTCTGCTCACACCTTCCGTTCCAGCACAACAGCCTGGTTCATCCTTCCGAGTCCTGAGGGTCCAACAGACGCCCCACACTCCTTCGAGCCACGTTCTCTCTGCTAAGACTGTCAACAAGGGATCCTACTAAAACTGGGACCCACCTCCCCAGCCCGTCTCTTGTAGGCTACCAACTGGCACAGCTCTTCATTCCCTGGGAGGAAATGAGTGATGTAGACACACAGTACGATTGTGTTTACTTCAACGCTCTCAGGTATTGCCTGGACTAGATCCACCCTAGGAATGATGCTGAAAAGGGGATCAATGCTGCTGCTCTCAAGCAGGGGTCAAAACACTGCGAGAGGCCTCTGAATAACAGCTGCCTGGTGCTGTCACAGCACAGCAAAGGCACCTGGTACAGCCAAGAAGTGCAACAGGCGCGGCCGCTGGCTCTGCTCACCCGCCCCGTTGCTGCAGCTCAGCAGAGCACGTTTCATTCCAACACACGCGCCGCAACTGAAAGCGCTTCTTCAGCGGGAACTTCCTTCCACGCCTTGTGTTTTCCCTCAACGCTTTTATTGCACGGAGCTGGGATGCAAAAAAATCAACGCCAGCGAGGTACAATCGGGAATGTCAAAAGGGACGCTAGGCCGATGAGCAAATAAATACCTTCAGATAGCTCTGGGAATAAGAAGCGAAGTTTAGAGGGGAAGCAAAAGTGAACTAGGTTTGCCCACAGGCCTTGGCAGCTGTACCCACCTTTTGCCTGGCACTTGGCTTTCGGCATGGGTCTAGTGTACTTGGTATATTTCTGCTGTGAAGGCAGGTGTTTGCAGCACACCCAGTTTGGAAGAGCAGCGATGTTTTTAATCCGGTATCATTTTCCAGCGAATAATTTGGTGGTTTACTGGGAAACTGCATAAAAAACCACGTGGGATCAACCTTTCTCCTGCCCAAACTGGTACGGAGGTTGTTAATCCAATCGGAGGCCACTCTCAGTGCTGTTATCACATCAGAGCCAGGCACCTGGGCAGAGACACAACACAATTGGATCAAGTTGGCCAAAAATTAAAGAGGACCTCGACTGCCAGGACAGGAATGGAAACAGCCCTGACAAAAGAGGAGAAACAGTGAATTATAGTAAGAGCTTAAAACAAAACCAAGGAGAACGTCTCTGCAATGCTGCAGTTTGCAGCCACACATATGAGGCCCAGAGGGGGTGGAAACTTGGCAGGGGAAAGGCTGGCTATTTTCAGTGATCCAGAAAAAACTCCCATCTGACAAACAAAATATCTCCTGATTGTCCTGCCTCTCAGGGAGGTACAGAGATGGGAATTACAGGGGGTGACAGGGAGGGGAAAGGAACTTGGAAGTCAGCAAGTAGGAAAGGGTGAGAGATGGAGCAGGCTAGAGAAAAGATGGTGACGAAAGCAGGCCAGGCCAAGAGAAACCCCCCCCACCCACCTTTTTCCTCCTTTCAAAATCCAGTTCCTGCCTCTTTCCAAACCCTTTCCCCAAAGCTCCAGTGAGGGATCCCCACTCTCCTTACAAAGAGTATATCAGGGATACGCAGCCTGGAAGGCCTGGAGAACCACCTTCCCTGCTTTGGGATGACCGGTTGTGCTGTCTGCTCAGTGCCCATCACAGATATTACACTGCAATTTGCGGTAGCAGCTGGGACTGGATCCCTCTTCGATCGTCCTTCAATCAAAGTGTCCAATGCTGAATCAGCTTGGCGGGTGTCATTCAGGCTCCTAGTGGAACGGGTGCCCAGACACAAAACAGTAACCACAACCGGTTCCTTTGGGCAATCTCTGGGGCAAGGCCAATGGCTAAGCGGCCCAAAGGGCTGAATACCGCTTGCACTCCTAGACATGGTCTTTCCAAGACACGGCTGAGGCCCATTGGCAGATACTTGCCCTGGCAATGCCTGTCCCAGGCTTGATCTGTGAAGAAACAAAGGACGGTCTCTGGAGCTGCCAGGCTGGCCCTACTTCCAGCCCAATACTAAATTCACACTTTAGCATTTACTAAAACGTTTATATATGAACATACATATAATTGCTGATACTCGATCCATCCCTGCTGTTCCTCCACAAACTGTAACAAACTCCGAACAGCACATTTGACGGTGTTTGCCAAACCTGCATTAAAGCCAAATGGGGCCGGGATCACAATCCTGAGGAATTACCAATTAAATTTTTTTTTTTTTTAAAGTTCATCATTTGAACTATCCAGCAACACCGGGCGAGGACCTCTTGGCTATTTCTGAAGCCATCCAGCCTCTATGCAGCAGAAACAGGATAAAGCAAACAATCTGCTGATATCTTTTGCAAACTGACCATTGACCCCAAGTCTGGCTTCTGGCTTGTATGTTCAGCCACTACATCTGCCGTGCCTGCGTCTCCCAGAATATTGGTAGTTACATGAGGCTGCAGAGTGAGCGTGCAAGAAGGTTACAGTGAGATTACGGTGTGCAGTGCTGGGGGAGGGAGGCGCTGTTGATGGGAGTTGCTGCGCAAACAGAGCAAAGCTTTGATGGTTTCGAGACATCTCCCATGGCAGACCAGGGAAGGGGCAGTAGCGCAGTGGAAGGTGGCTTTAATTAAGGGCCAGTTCCTTTGAGCCTTGCTCACAAGAGCAGCCCCAGTGACACCCCAGCCATACACGTCCGATGCCGATGCTCATCAGACCCCAGAAAACACATTGGTTGATATAGACAGCAGGGCGGTGGCCAAGGAAGTTGGAATCCGCTAAGGATGTGTAACAACTCACCTGCCGAATCAACTAGCCCTGAAAATGGATGGCGCTGGAGCGCTGGGCCCATACCCGGCCGTCGCCGGCAATGAGACCCACGGGGGCTACGCTGCGACGTGCCATGAAGCCTAGGGCCTGGGCGGAGCCGCCGCAGGTGCAGCTCTTGGTCATAGTAGCAAATATTTACACGAGAACTTTGAAGGCCGAAGTGGAGAAGGTTCCATGTGAACAGCAGTTGAACATGGGTCAGTCGGTCCTAAGAGATAGGCGAGCGCTGTTCCGAAGGGACGGGCGATGGCCTCCGTTGCCCTCAGCTGATCAAAAGGGAGTCGGGTTCAGATCCCCGAATCCGGAGCGGCGGAGATCCCGGAGAAGCTGGTGGAAGCCCCAGGGAGAGTGCTCTTTTCTTTGTGAAGGGCAGGGCGCCCTGGAATGGGTTCACCCTGAGAGAGCGGCCTGAGCCTTGGAAAGCGTCGCGGTTCTGCCAGTGACCGGTGAGCTCTCGCTGGCCCTTGAAAATCCGGGGGAGATGGTGTAAATCTCATGCCGGGCCGTACCCATATCCTCAGCAGGTCTCCAAGGTGACCAGTCTCTGGCATGTTAGAACAATGTAGGTAAGGGAAGTTGGCAAGCCGGATCTGTAACTTTGAGAAAAGGATTGGCTCTAAGAGCTGGGTTGGTCAGGCTGGGGCATGAAGCGGGATTGGGCACGAGGAGTGGCAGTGACTCTGGACGCAAGCTGGGCCCTTCCTGTGGATCGCCCCAGCTTCAGCAGGCGTTGCTCACCTCTCCCGCTCAGCGGGAATGAGGCAGGGAGTGGTGTTCTCGAGAGCCAGATCCTCAACAAGGTAAATCAGCATCACTCTATGGATCTGGCCCTTTATTTCAGGAGGTACCTCATGCCTGTTTTGGAGGGCTGGCCTCTGCAGGAAGAGGGAGATGCACCTAGATCTCAGTCCCACAGTCCACTGAACTTGGATTTGCTAAACACCTGTAAAGCTCCAAACATCTTCATAACACTGCACAAAGAACAGTGATAAAGTTGGGGTTCCTGACTGAGCCTCTGACAACACTTCAGCTCTCCTGCTCTGCCTGCAGAGCATTACAAAAGAAAATCAAATATCTTACACTACCCCCGTCCTCTTCCCTCCTGTCTCTGGATGAAGTTTTCCCCTGTGCCGAGACCCAGCGCGAGGTCTAGGCACCCCTTAAGTCCACATAATGGGATCTGAGTGGCACCTAGTCCTTGCAATAGCCCTGGGCACAGGGGTGGATTTCCCCCTTTACATCACCACAATGCTGCCCACGTTACCGGCACGCTCGGAGAGACAGGCAGCGCTCGTCAGGAGCGGTGTCAAAGGCTAGGAAGACTTTTCAGAGGCAAAATCAAAACATAAAAGCTTCCCGGAACAGCATGCGAGGGTGGCTTGCTCCCGAGTAGCAGCAGAGCACGGATGGCTCTTTGAGGCACCAGGGGTCAGATGTTGGGAAGAACATACCCCTCTTCCCGAGTGAAGCAGTGTTGCCACAATAACCCTTTTGTGGTCACAATGAAAAGGAGACTGAATCATTCCACCACACACAAGCAGTGCTAGGAAGGTGACACCAGGGACAGAGACGGGCCGTGTGCTGCCATGGCTTGGAGAAATCCCCTCCAAAGAAGAGAACGCTGCTAGGCAAACTACCCCACCAGCATTCATCTCTAAGGACCATTGTTATATAGTTCACCTAATGGCTTTGCCAGGATTCCTGGCTTGTTTGAAACCTAATCTGTTACTTGTCTGCTATGACTCACCTAGCAGTTCCCTAATAATGGACAGGGAGGAAATTTGCATTAAAAACCCCAAGTGCTCAGGGATTCAGACATACCCCTTACTCATTGAAAGCTGAAAGTCACCAGAGTGTTAACCTGGGATCATACTTTTTCCATAAGGAGATGGGATAAAATCAGTTTCACAGTATTTCAGTGATGGGGGATGGTGTGGGAGTGGAAAGAGACCTGCTTTGGGGCCTGTTTCTATTAGATAAGCCCTGGCTTCAAAGTTGAAATCCAAATGTGGATCCAAACTTCAGGGATCCTGGTTGTGATTCAGGAACAGTTCTAGTTTGTCATGTTCTCCTGTAACTTAAAAGTGGGCTCGGTTTGAAATATTGTTCTGTTTTCAGTACAGAGAGACTGGGAAACCAGCACACACAAGGACACTCTACCAAACTAACCAAGATGAGTGGTATGTGCTGGTCACTGCCTAGGGCGGCAGCAATCTACATTCTGATCACAGCATTTATACACATTTGAAATGTATTAAACATGCAAAGCTACCATTTGCAAGCTTAGCTCTTTTGAAGGAAAAGGGTTCCTAGAACCAGGTTTTCAAATATAACCTGCCATGTTAAACACGGAAAATGTGCATTTGTGGGCACGACTGGGTCGCTGCACATGCAAATATGCACCTGGGTATAAAATACACCTTTTCAGGCATAAACAGATGGCTATTTGTTTGAAATCACAAGCCCATACACTGCGACAATCTCTCAGTGGCTTCCCCAAGCCCAGATCTTTGAAGATCTCTGAAAATGTGTTGGGCCACATCTTCAAACAAAGCCTCCAAATTTGTGCTCCCAGTTTTCTGTCCACAAATATTTGCACCTGCTGACTGAAGAGTTGGACATCTAGCTACTTGGCTTAGTGCAACAATTACTGGTCACAGGGGCAAAGAGGCAGCTATGAATGCTGAGGCTGAGTTGCATCCCCTTTTAAAATGCTGTCTTCTTACAGGGCTACATTCTCTTTCCCGCTACTCCAATACAGCTTCATTGACTCAGAAGTAAGTGCCCTTCCATGCACAAATAGCAGGTGTGCCTATGGAACAGACTGCAGAATTCGGCCTGTCTTGTCTGGGAGCATGATTTCTGGGTAATGGTGACATCCAGTGGTAAAGGCGGGTGATTGCCACCAAAGGTAACAGAGAACCAGAACCTGACCCAATAAGCACAAATAATTATCTCCCATTTATCCAAAATGGCATTCCCCCATTTTCTCCTCCCCACGGCAAAGGTTTTGAGTAACCGCCCTGATCTTCCACAAATAGGGCTGTAACCGTCGTTTGCGCGTCAACGTACACAACAGAAATCAGATCAGAGGAGCAAATGTGAGCTGATCCCTTTTCTCTTAGGTCCTGATATGGCCCCTGTTACCTTTTAAAGTATTTACCCTCGCCACTCTCCTGTGAGGGAGGGAAGTTCTATCATCCCATTGTACAGGAGGAGAACTGAGGCACAGAGACAACGTGACCTGCCCAAGGTCCCACAGGAACCTCTGTGGCAGAGCAAAGGATTGAATGTGGGTCTTTTGAGCCCCAGACCAGCCCCGCTAGTAACTAGATCACGGGACTCTCAGTTATAGCTATGTGTGTATCTGAATCCTTCCTGCACCATCAGTGTTCTGCCATCTCTGTTTATCCTGGGCCATTCTTTGCCTGTCCTCTGTGTTGTTAAGTCCCATGAATTTTCCCTCTCTGAAAACTGTGTGGAGGGATTCTTTGGTCGGCCTCACTTGCGGGTTCCTCCAGCTGCCCAGCAGCAGACATGTCCCCGATATTTCCATCATCTTCTTTTCTGGATAACTTTGAAGAGAAAGCACTGCTGAACTCACAGATAAATCCCAGCTTTTATTATAAATTCAGTCACCATAATACCTAGTATTGTCCTGAGGCATTTTCTTTGGAAGGCTTGGAGATATCTGTCTGGACCTTTGGGGGATTTCCAGCATTCACATCCATATGTTAAGGTGGAAATAACATTTGAGTTGAAGATTAATAGTTTGGTCTTTAAGCTGTAGATTTTCAATGGCCAAATCTTGTGTAAGCTGGTGAATGCAGTTGTGCCTTGCCAGTTCATGACATTATTTCCTTCTGGATGTCCCTATCGGTATGTTACAGCCCAGGTATGTGAATTGACTCACCTCTTGTATTCCTTTGCCTTCTAACATAATGCTTGAGTTGGGGGTTGCTGGGATTCTCATTAGATTTGTTTTTTCATAGCTGGTTATTAACTCCGTCTTTTCTTGCGATGCTGGACAGTCTTTCAGTCTTTGCATGCGTATTAATTGAGCTGTCATTGAGAAGAGCTTTGTCAGCTGCAAAATCTAACCTTCCAGTGGACTACTGTTTAACTATGCAACAATGCCTTTGCTGCACCTGGCTGCACTTTTTCCTCATAATGAAAGCAATGGCAGCAAACAGGAGAGGTGAGCGAATGCACTCTTAACATAGGAAGCTAGTATTTTAAGTAATAGCTAGATGCAAATCTCTAGCCTGATTTTCTCTTGCCCTCTTCATTGTGCAGTCATTTACCTCAGTGCATTGTGGGAGTCAAGTACTAGTACATTCACTTGTCACTGGGGTAACTGACTACACAAGGTGCTGGGCAAGGGGTAATTAGGCTGCAGGGGTTTTTTTTCTGCTCAAGACAATCCCATGGCTGTATTTGTTAGAAGATCTACTGCACACCTAAGATGCTCAAAGAGGCATGCAAAACAATCACCGGTAAGCAGAATTAAGGATATGATTGTAACCTCTCTTGGCATCAGTGCAAAGAGGAGTTAGGTCTTGGAGGTGGGAAGGGGAAGCATCATAACACTTAAGACACTGGACCATTTTCAGGAATGAAGGTACACAAAAGGCTCATCGTAATTCAATTCTGCTGATCTTTGTCCCCTTTGTTAAAAAGATGATGATTGGATAGAATGAACTGTCAGAAACGCAAGAAAGAAGAAGCCCATGACTTGGCTATAAACAATGGGGATGAAATCCTGGCCCCACTGAAGAATATGGGAATTTTGCCAGCGATGTCAATGCGGCCAGGATTTCACCACTGTGATTCTAGTCACCATATGGAGCATCTGTGGGTGCTAACCATAGAGGTTTCACAGCCTAATGTGGCTTGGCACCTGCTTGATTCTGGAGACCAAAGAGTATTTTCGTCCTCAGCTGGGCGTTCTCCATCCTAGTGTTCTCTTACAGCGAGCCAGCCTTACATTTTCAAAGTGCTTTACTAATTTTTACTAGTGAATTCTTCTGCCATCCTATTCATATCCTCAAAATTGTATTTTAGAGAAGGGGAAATTGCACCACAGAAAGATTAGGGCCAATATTTTCCAGTAGCAGTTGCTGATTTTGACTGGCCCAAATTTTGGGTGCCCCGATGTGAAACACCACAAAGCCCTGATTTTCAGACATTTGCAAGTCTGGTGGAAGTCAAAGGGAGCCGAGTGTGCTTGGTGCTTTTAGTGTACGTACAGTGCCTAGCACAATATACCCTGCTCCCCTAGTGGAGTACTAGTGCTACTGCAGTAGCTGATAATAATCTTATGTCTAAAATTTGAGCTGGGCACACAAAATTGAGGCACCAACAATCAGTGGCTACATTTGCATATTTTGGCTCTCCTCAAGGGCATGCTGCAAACCAGAGCTGACCTGAGCATTGAGTTCGCCTTTGGCTGAAGGGGCACACCCACAACAGCCTCTCTTGGAGTCCTTGCCAACACTAAGCTCGCACATAGCAGCACCCAAGAGTAACATTTTCTACTGTCTCCGCTTGCCTAGGGGACTCCGTCCCATCCTGGTGGGCGATGACCGGCCTCAGTTGTACACACCTTCTCCACCTCCCATCTGGACCCCAACAATGCAATATACCTGGCTAGGAAGACTTCACCGCTTGGGGACACTTCAGCACATCTTCTCAACAACACAGGCTACCGTGAGCACATCAGGCCTGCCCTTCACTATCTGCACCGGCCTGCCACAGAATAGAGAGTCAAGTTCAAGGTCTCAGTCCTTATCTTCAAGGAGCTCACTGCCCTGGGCCTAGGGTACTTAAAATGCCGGGATGAAGATTGCGGTCGACAGCTCCACTCCTTAGGCCCAGGGGAACTTTCTGCCATAAGGGTAAAGCTTGTCTGTATAGAAGACACAGCTTGCTCAGGGGCTGGTCTGAGACCGTGGAATGAATTCCCCCAGGAACTAAGGGTCATTGCAAACCACATCACCTTCTACTCCATGTGCCAGGCACAACTGTTCAACTTGCCTTTCCTAACCTAAACATAGAGCAGCGTGGACATTTAAAAAACACAAACCCCACCACCATCACCACCAAAACCACGCTCCACTGCATACACAATTCTCGCCCTAGGGAGAAACGAGAGAATGAATGGACACGTTGCAGATGTCAGTCACATCCCTAAATGCATGACTGGACAGAGCTCAGGTACTATGGTGACGAAGGCAGAATAAAAACCTAGCGTGAATAGAATAGACAGTTGATCTAACAAACTGTGCACACACACAAAAAGCCATTTGCAGTGCACAAAGTTCTTCTTCTTGATTGCTCCTACATAACTCAGGAACCCTGCTTCATATTTTTGAGACACATCTGCTGCCACCTTATTTGTGAACTATTTGCATACACACAGACATCTCTTGTCATACTTAGAACTCAGGATGTCCTGGCTCCCAGTCCCATGCTTCTCACACCAGATCAGAACCACGTGCGTCTTCTGGGAGAATATATCTAATGGAGGAAAGTCACCCCATGCAGGGGAGCCAGCACATGATCCTAAGCGCCATGGAAGTCCCAATATAGCCCCATTTTAAGGAGTTAAGTAGTGTACAGACCTTGTACTGGCTCCTTATCCATGGATGAGCTTCAACCACTGTGCAGTGAGTGGGGAGGGGAAATCGGTGACTCATTCAAATTTCACATGCCTAGTTACAGCCCTGTCCTCCAGTAGCAGAGGAAGCCTGCTGTTATCTAGGGCCCTACACATGGGAGATATGTATCACGAGTCTGTCCAGGCCAAACAGACCTACCACAAGACTGTATCATCACTTAGCCCTGCCTCTGTGTAATTCCTCCTCTGCAACTTGAATATGAGGGCATTTCATGTAGAGGCAACAAGGCCGTGTCAACCATCATTCATTTCTCCTTTTATCCTGAGCAGTAAAATATGACCCAATAAACACAATCATGGTTCGGCAAATATTCACACTTCAGCTTGAAAAACAATGCTGTTAATTTTACCACATGACCCAGCAAAAATTTGGCTTTTCCCATTCATTTCCCTCTCACTACAAACTCCCGAAACATTATAATGGTTTAACTCATTATCTCAGGCCCTCCAGCGTTGCTTTAGGCTCACTACCATCTACCACGGAGAGGGAGCTGGCGAATGGCCTTGCACACACAGAGCGAATTGACTTGAAATGATGGTTTGACTTTCTCCAGAATGTAATTCAGCTGTAAATTATTATAACAGTTCATGTTTCTTGACTAGCATTTTGTCTTCCAGGACAAACAAGCAGTCATTTCTACAATGCTCATTCTTCTTTGGATGAGGGGAAATTAGGAAGGGTACAATATCGCCACCACTGAAAGCAACGGGAGATTTGCCATCAGTTTCAATAGGAGCAGCATCTCGCCAATATATTTAAATAAGAATAAGAATACCTTCCTCCCTCCGCTTTCATCAGTAGATCTCTCAAAGCACATCAGTATATATCCTCACAACACCCCTGTGAGGCAGAGCTGTGCTGTTATCCCCATTTTTACAGATGGGGAACTGAGGCACAGAGAGGTTGGTGTCCAGATCCACAAAGATGCTGAGAAACCTAAGTTCACTGCACTCTACAAAACTCCTGCCAAACTCAGTTGGCATCTAAGCTCTCTCGGCACCTAAGTTTTAAGGTAAAAGTTCCCTCAGCACTTATGTTTCTGCCTCTGGGTGCTCACGCTGCTCCCTCCTTCTAGGTGTCTGGATGCCCATCTCCCGCCTAAGCCCCTGATGAGTCACAAACCAGGGAAAGATAGGTGTGCTCAGAGGCCACCTACTGGACTGGGTCCCATTCCAAGGCTGGCCAAAGGAGGGGAAAGTGCAAGTGACTGTATAATTTTTAGCCCAGTGTTAGAGGGCTCACCTGCGAGGTGGGACACCCTGGTTCAATGCCCCCCCGACCCCTTCTGCCAGGGTAGGAAAAAGGATTTGAATGGGGGAGGGTGTCTGCTCCTCCTCTAGGAGAGTGCTCTAACCACAGGGGTACAGGAAATTCTGAAAGGAGGAAAGTGCGCCCTCCATCTGTCCTATATAAGCTGTTCTACTGTGGATAAATAACGAAAGCGTGACTGGAGCAGTGGGACTGGACCTGGGTCTTCCATCTCCCGCCTGGGTGTCCTCATCACTAGGCTACAGACTCTGTATGTTGCTTGTTTCTCTCCTTCTCCCACAATGACTATTGCACTTGCAGTTCAATAGGCACTGAGCCAGATGTAACCCAGTGGTTAGGGTGCCCACTGAGGATGTGTGCTTTGATGATTGGTTGCAACCTCCCTCCTGGCTTTTTTGTTATCTGACCTGTGACGGATGGACAGTTTGGGCCAATCAGTTTCTTCACACATGTAATATTCTTTGCTCTACATTGTTCCAATAGCCTGATCAAGCTGTTAGCAGAAAACAGAGTAAAGGTGCACTGCACACTTCATAAAAGGTAAAGAAAATAGATCAAAGAAACAGTAACATTTCTTCCTACCTTTGAGGCTTGGCATCATGGCTAGTAATTTCACTGTTAAATAAGGCAAAAAGATCACCTTCTCAAAGCTGCTCTATGCAGGTAAAGCTGAATCCAGCATAAGAATCATATCACAACTTCCGAGGGGACAGGAGAATATGGTTTCCTCCTGTGGCTGATTTCCTCGTTGGCAGAGATGAGTTGATGGAGCCGCAGGATACTTGATCTTAGTCTAATTTATTTAAAAAGCAATGCCAGAAGGCAAAAGCAAGATTTACTCTAGGTGGCTGAGTATGAACATAGGTGTGTAGAATGAGGTATTTTTTGATAAACACTTGTGATTGTAAAACCCAGTCCTAGGGATATTCAGGGAACGGGAACATAAGAGAAACTAATTCATATCAAGATCTGAGTATTTATTGACAAATTGATTTTTGCTGCAGTCACCACCTCCGTGTCTATGTTACAACAACAACTGTTCCAACCTTTATAGCACCTTTCAGTCAAAGATCCCCATGAGCTTTACAAATTAATCAGAGCTGGTTGAAAAATACCAGTTGGTGTTGTAGCAGATTTAGCGGTTTGTTTGTTTTTTTAATTTCCTCTGAAAATTTTTTGGGTTTTCAATGAAATAGCGAAACAAACAATTCAAAGGTTTCAGAGTAGCAGCCCTGTTAGCTACAAGCTCACAAAAGCTCATGCTCAAACAAATTGGTTAGTCTCTAAGGTGCCACAAGTAAACAATTAAAAAAACCTCCAAAACAACTGCCTCAAACAAGGGCTTTCGGTTGACAAAACAAAATTTCAAATGAAATGAAAAATTTCTGTGAAAATTTCAGTGGCATTTGGGTGGGCTCAGCGACTCTTTAATCTTTTATTTAGATGCCCAAATATGGCGTGAGAGGACCTAACTTTATGTAGCCAGATCTGGACACTCGGGCCATCTTATCCTCTGTTTAAGAGAAAGAAACAGGCACAGTGCGGTCAAATTACGGGTAGAAGAAGGTCGGTAGCAGAACTGGAAGCAGAAAGCAGGATGACTAATCAGCCGCCCCCGTCACACTAGCGAAAGGAACAGAGCGAGCAGCCCAGCCGGGGAGCTGTGAAATGTTCCCAGAAAGCGAGGGACTGACCTATCCCCCAACGTGCAAAATCGCTGTGCTGGGGGGGTGGCAAAAACCCTCCACAAGGGAGAGGAAACATAATGGAAAACAAAGCCAAGCTCTGCCCCAAGGTTGGCGCAGCTCACGCGTGCACCGCCTCGCCCCCCGGATCCGCATGCTGGAGCTGAGACAAGGGGGCTTTGCAGCAGCGAGACCCCCAGAGCTCAGGAAACTCCCGCTCGGGGGGCCCGCTCCGCACCCGGCGGCGCGCCCCGGGGCGGCGCGCGGGGCCCTTTGCGCCCCAGCCGGCGGTGCGGGGCCGGCGGTGCGGGGCCGGGAGCGCGCGGCCGCCCCGCCCCAGCCTCGGGGGGCAGCGGGGCGCTTGGGCCTTGTAGTCCCGGCCCGGCGGCAGGCCCCGTGCGCAGGGGCGGCCGGGAACTACGACTCCCACAATGCTCCGCGCGCCAGGCGGCCCGTCGGCAGAAACCGAAAGCCCGGCGAAGGGAGCCGGCGCCTGGATGGGGAGGAGACGCGGCGGCGGCGGCCGTGGGGCGCAGGCTGCGGGTCGGGGCTGCTCCGGCGTCTCCCGGCGCCAGGCGCTCCCGGGCCGCGGAAACTTTGTAGCAAGTTTGGCCAGGTCAGCGGGCGGGGGCTGGGAGAGCTCCCGCGGGGGGGGGGGGCAGGAGGAAAAGGGGGGGTGGGAAGGTGGGGGGGGACAGGAGGAGGAGGAGGAGGAGGAGGAGGAGGAGGGGGGGGGTGGGAAGGCCGGAGGGGGACAGGAGGAGGAGGAGGAGGAGGGGGGGGGTGGGAAGGCCGGAGGGGGACAGGAGGAGGAGGAGGAGGAGGAGGGGGGGGTGGGAAGGCCGGAGGGGGACAGGAGGAGGAGGAGGAGGAGGGGGGGGTGGGAAGGCCGGAGGGGGACAGGAGGAGGAGGAGGAGGAGGAGGGGGGGGTGGGAAGGCCGGAGGGGGACAGGAGGAGGAGGAGGAGGAGGAGGAGGGGGGGGGTGGAAGGCCGGAGGGGGACAGGAGGAGGAGGAGGAGGGGGGGGGTGGGAAGGCCGGAGGGGGACAGGAGGAGGAGGAGGAGGGGGGGGTGGGAAGGCCGGAGGGGGACAGGAGGAGGAGGAGGAGGGGGGGGTGGGAAGGCCGGAGGGGGACAGGAGGAGGAGGAGGAGGGGGGGGTGGGAAGGCCGGAGGGGGACAGGAGGAGGAGGAGAAGGGGGGGTGGGAAGGCCGGGGGGGCAGGAGGAGGAGGAGAAGGGGGGGTGGGAAGGCCGGGGGGGGACAGGAGGAGGAGGAGGAGGGGGGGGGGAAGGCCGGGGGGGGGACAGGAGGAGGAGGAGGAGGGGGGGTGGGAAGGCCGGGGGGGGACAGGAGGAGGAGGAGGAGGGGGGGGTGGGAAGGCCGGGGGGGGACAGGAGGAGGAGGAGGAGGGGGGGGTGGGAAGGCCGGGGGGGGACAGGAGGAGGAGGAGGAGGGGGGGGTGGGAAGGCCGGGGGGGGGACAGGAGGAGGAGGAGGAGGGGGGGGTGGGAAGGCCGGGGGGGGGACAGGAGGAGGAGGAGGAGGGGGGGGTGGGAAGGCCGGGGGGGGGACAGGAGGAGGAGGAGGAGGGGGGGGTGGGAAGGCCGGGGGGGGGACAGGAGGAGGAGGAGGAGGGGGGGTGGGAAGGCCGGGGGGGGACAGGAGGAGGAGGAGGAGGGGGGGTGGGAAGGCCGGGGGGGGACAGGAGGAGGAGGAGGAGGGGGGGTGGGAAGGCCGGGGGGGGGACAGGAGGAGGAGGAGGAGGGGGGGTGGGAAGGCCGGGGGGGGACAGGAGGAGGAGGAGGAGGGGGGGTGGGAAGGCCGGGGGGGGACAGGAGGAGGAGGAGGAGGGGGGGTGGGAAGGCCGGAGGGGGGACAGGAGGAGGAGGAGAAGGGGGAGTGGGAAGGCCAGGGGGTACAATAGGAGGAGGAAGAAAAGCGGGGGGAGGGAAGGCGGGGGGGCAGGAGGAGGAGGAGAAGGGGGGTGGGAAGGCCAGGGGGGGACAGGAGGAGGAGGAGAAGGGGGGGTGGGAAGGCCAGGGGGGGACAGGAGGAGGAGGAGAAGGGGGGGTGGGGAAGGCCGGGGGGGAACAGGAGGAGGAGGAGGAGGGGGGGTGGGGAAGGCCGGGGGGGGGAAACAGGAAGAGGAGGAGGGGGGGAATGCCGGGGGGGACGGACAGGAAGAGGGGGAAGGCCGGGGGGGGGACAGGAGGAGAGGGGGTGGCAAAGCAGGGTAGCCTGGCAGCTCATTCATGGCAGCATCTCCCTGGCTGGCTCTGTATTTGGTCCTGGTCCCTTCCTCCATCAGGGCAGAGCTGTGTTCTGCTCCTGCCTCTCTGTTGCGCGTGAGGCTGGGGGTCTGTGCCTGTGTTTCACACATGGTGCCATTGCATCACGCTGGCTGAGGGGCCCCAGGGAAACGGATGGCTTGTGGGGGTGTGTGGATTGGGTTAAGGACAATCAGGTGCAATCTGGGAGGAGAAGGAATAATTGTGCGGCTGGCTCTTCAGACTCCCCCATTGTGGAGGGAGCTGGGGGAGTCTCTGGCTGTTAAAAGAAGAGTGTGTGGGGTGGGAGTACAGGTAAGAGTCAATCTTCGGCTTTCCTTGAAATCCCAGTTTGCTTGTTCTGCCCCAAAGAACCTGACTCCTGTGTGCGTTCTCTGCATCGGCTGGGCTGGTTCCTGTAGAACCCCTCCTGGCAATGTATCTTCTGGATACGGTATTAATTCAGAGCCATGCGCTTGTGGGAGATAGCCTGGGGTGGGCCATCGAGCGTGCTCTGAGCTTATCAAAGCTTGCTGGGCCTGGGCCTGGCCAGACCCAACGAAGAAACTTTAGAAGTGAGGGAAGAGGAGAGGCTGCTAAAGCAGTCACGCAATGATACCAACTGGGGAGACCTGAAAGCTGATCCCCAGGAACTAGGAAGGCTTGATGCTGGTTATTGTTGATTGATGGGCAGGGATAGATGGTGGGATGAAGTGTAGCAGGATGTGTACTGTAGTCAGGATGTGCACAGTCTCACTTCAGCGGTGGTGGGACGGGTTCTGATCTTGCACTGATGTAGATCCAGAGCAACTCTGTTGGAATGAAACCGCTGCCTGACTCAGTGCAAGAGCAGAATTAGGACCAGCAGAACGCTTGGTGTCTTGTTGTTGCTCAGTGTTGTGGGAAGGAGCTGAGTCCCGTTGGTCCCCTAGTGGCACTCATGATGTTCCCAGGGCTGATCAGGTTGCTCCTTGGATTTGTTTCCAACAGACCCTGATGTTTCAGTGACTTCAGAGGGAATGAATGGGCTTGTACAGCATATTAATCTGCTGATCGTAATCCTCCTGGTTGTACTACACACAATCTGTGTAAGAAATGAATGACTGGCTAGATGCTAGGTGGGAATGTGTATCTGAGCTTCTTCTGAGGCCCTCTGCTCGGTCTGTAGACCAGCCTGTGATATTCCCACTCAGAGACACCTCAGCAGGAAGAGGAAGAAACAAATCAAGCTTTGTGGTTAATGTTGTGATCCCCAAATGATATACTCGGGGTTGCACTCAGTCTGATCTCACTTCCTCTCAGTCCCAGTTCCAAAGGGTGAAGGAGAAAGGGTATGAATACAGCCAGGGCAAGGTGTGTAAATTTCATTCCCTTTCCATGGGGTGGAATGGCTCACGGATGAGCTCCTATCTGTGGCATTGGCTCCCTGTGGCCGTTTCTCCAGGGCTGCTGGAGTCAGGTGCAGTTTGGTTTTTGTTTCTCTTCTCTCTGGCTTTATTTTTGGTGGGTGGTTTCAGTTGTCCCCTTAGGGGGTGAATTCATGTACTTCGCTGTTAATTAAATGTATATTGCAGATGGGTGAGTGCTCTGAAAAGCTTTAAGAGCTTCCCAATAGATTTCTCAATCAGTAAAGCACCTGCTGCTCTGTACTGGAAATTGCTCACAAGTGAAACACATGCTGCTTTCTCTGTCTGGCGCACCAGGGGTCTTATGTTTGTACAGTACTTAAAAGCTGTCCAGACCTGGGACAGGGGCAGGGGAATATAGCCTGTCAGTGGTGGTAGGGAGAGGGCCAAATTCAGACCTGGAAAGTCAGCAGCTGCGACTCCATCAAAGGCCCAGCACCAGGTCTGCATTTGGCCTAATAAGAGTAGCCCACATGCACTTACCCTGCTGTGAATGTCACTGGGTGCCTGACACAGCGGAGTGCTGGTGGCGTTCTCCCTGGAGATGCTTTAGGCCAGACAAAGCCAAAATACACTGTGGGCATGTAGGACTTGCACAGCAAGGGACAGAGTAGCCGAAGCAACGGATACTTCCCATCTTTAATGTATATGATTCTAAGAGCCAGGCTTAGTCTTGACACAAGCAGATTCAATTCCAGTGACTTTAGTGGTGCTGAGCCTGAGCTGGATTTGACACCCCCCCCCCCCCCTGCAACTCAACACTCACCCTTCTGGCTAAGAGCTATCACCAGATCCTTTGTGCCTCTCCATCCCTGGAGAAGGGATTTACTTGGCTCAGACTGGGCACCTTTGTTACTTAGAAGACCGAAGAGCTGGTAATTAGATAACACCTACTCTCATGAAGGGCAATGAAGAGACCATGAGGGAAGAAGCTTTAATCAGTCTAATCCTCACCTGCCCGCCCCCATCCCATGCCAAGCAACCAATTACTGTGGTAGCTAAATCACTTGTCTGTGGCTTCAGCTTGTTGGTGAGTGAATAAGGAATTGGGAGGAGAATCCCTGATTTCTGAGGCTTTGTTTTCTGTAAATATTCTGCATTGTTATGGTTGGAGTGCTTCCACACATCACATGTTGATTGGTGTCAGAAAGAGCATGTTTGAGTAACCCTGACAATGAGCTAGCAGAATCGGTGTCCCCTTGTTCCAGTCCATTGCCTTTTGCTCACCATCACTAATGACCTTGTGCTTCTGTGGCAGTTACTTTGAATCAGGAGGTTGAGGATTCATGTCCCTTCACCACCAAAGCTCTCTTTCTTGAGGCAGCATGGTCTTGTGGATAGGACATGGACCTGGGGGTCAGGTGACCTGATTCTATTCCAAGCTCTGCCACTGACCTACTGCGTTACCGTGGGTGAGTCATGTCACTGTTCTTTGTCATTCTACTCTTTCTGCTTGTCTATTTCTGTTGTAGCAGGGACTGTCTCATGTATTTGGAGCCCTGATCTCAGTTAAGGGGCTGCTGCAGTACAAATAGGTAATAACTTTCCGAGTTGTCATTTGGTACCACCATCTTTGTTTCTTGGGGTAATAATTTTGTTTCTGTTTTTATGCAGAACCCCAATACATTTCCCTTTCTAGACCCCCTCCCCAGTGCATCCACCTCAGACTCGTGGTCTGGGGAATACTTTGTAGAGCTGTTTACATTTGATTTGGGGCAGTCAGTGTTGCCTATGTGTTTTCACGTGCTTTTTGAGGAGCGGAGTGGGGAGAATCAAGCTTTGGAGAATTTTCCATAACCTGGTGGGTTTCTATTGCTTCTTTGAATAGGCTATACAGGAGCGTTGGGGACTTTGTACCTCCAAGGTATGGTACCCACTTCTTGCTGCTGCTCCCACATAGAGAGCCCACAGCATATAATCCTAGAACTATAAGGTTAGAAGGGACCTACTCTAACCCCCTGCTATGTCCTACTGTCCTTGTTCAGTCTGCAGTGGCTTTTTATGCTCAGTGAAGTTTGTGACCTTTTGTGGCGCTTGGTAGCATGGTGGCTTTTTTCAGATCAGCATTCACGACTAATTCCCCGGGAGCTGTGATGTCACTGACTGTTCCTTGCTGACGCTCGGCATATGGCAGCGGGAGCAGCAGAGGTAGTATTGGAAATGTCACGTCTCTATCAGAGCTTCAGCTGATGCCCCAGAAGTCTCAGAGCCTGCGGGAGCGGCACATATGCAGTCGCAGTGGCTGCAACCATCTCTGTTCTCTTTGTTTGGAGAGGGATATATTCATGGGAACCTGAACCATCTTGACTGATGATTCTGGGAGTAACTGACCATCATAGGCTGTTCTGAGATGGCAGCACTCTTCTGATGGCTCCTGAAATGTGCCAGTTTCCTTTCTCCTCTGATCTCTGCTCGTTGCATGCAGCAGCCAGCCACACTTGCGGTTGAAGTGGCTTGCTGTGGTGGTAACTTGAAAGGCATTCTCCAACTTGATACGTCCGCAACTACTGGGTCACGTTGCCCTTGCCTGCCTGTTCCTATTTCATCTGTTTTGTTTTTCTCCTCTTCTCAGATATGACTCTTCCCCAGGCCTTGTAGACTTCAGGGTCGTGCTGAATGGAGCCATGCAACTTGTGACAGCTCTGATCTTGCCTTTCTGTTTGAGGTTTTGTTTTCGGGGGTGCAGGGGTTGATGGCATGGAATGCAAGGTTCAGTGAGCGGACAGCTTGCAATTCCCCCCCGCAATGCATTCTGATTTGTAGCTCACCAGGGGTGCTTATCGGGGCGCTAGACTGGTGTCATAACACAGGGCTGGGGGACGGGGAAGGAGCCTGCTGTGTGACTTGCCTCAGTCCTTTTGTAAACTCAGATTGAAAGACCTTGAGGACTTGGTTGATTCCAGTTTTATTTCTTCTCCTTGCTCCCTGTCTCAGTTAAGATGTGATCAGACAGAATCTTGTCATCTGCTCTTGTTGATTCAGGAAAGCACCAATTGCCATACTCCTCTAAAGAGGTCAGATTAATGGAGGTTGCTATTAGCAACGAAAAACATCCTCTGTTTTCCTAGCTTCTTGGCGGGTTGTGCTGTCTCTTCAGGATTCAGGGAAGGAACCTTTCTTGGCCAACAGTATCCTCCTCAAGATGGAAAACCTCATTACCCTGTTGGCTTATCCAGCCCCAGCGGGGCTTAAACAAGTAGACTTGTTTGCCAGGTGGGCAGGCCTTGCAAGCAAACATGCCAGTTAGATAGCATGGCCTCATTTCCAGAGGTGCTGAGCACCCACAGTTCCCATTGACATCACTATGGCTATTGGGTGCTCAACACTCTTGGGGGAGGGACAGAACCAGGTCTCTAACCTTTCGATATTGCCTGGGTGCTCCAGAGGCCAGCCTGCCTGCCCAGACTCTGCTAGCCTCTGTCTTTTATTTTGGACTTCTGATGCCTCTCCTGTTGTGGCTGCTGCTAAATACTGTAAAAACCCTCTATTTTTCTCTGTCTTGTTGCTTTAGGTTCTGCGTGGAACTATAGTACCCAGGGGGGAAGAGGGGGAATCTCATCAAGCAGAGAGTCTGGTGCATCTGATAAGTGAGGAGAGTTGAGTCTTTATTAAGCGTGGGGCAGATAGGATCTGGGCAAGTGAGAGACATTTTTGCATCTCCAAAGCAGATTACTGCTATTGGGCAAACAAGGGACTTAGATTCATAGATACTAAGGTCAGAAGGGACCATTATGATCATCTGCTCTGACCTGCACAACGCAGGCCACAGAATCTCACCCACCCACTCCTGCGAAAAACCTCACCTATATCTGAGCTATTGAAGTCCTCAAATCATGGTTTAAAGACTTCAAGGAGCAGAGTATCCTCCAGCAAGTGCCCCATGCTACAGAGGAAGGCGAAAAACCTCCAGGGCCTCTTCCAATCTGTCCTGGAGGAAAATTCCTTCCCGACCCCAAATATGGCAGTCAGCTAAACTCTGAGCATATGGGCAAGATTCACCAGCAAGATACTACAGAAAATTCTTTCCTGGGTAACTCAGATCCCACCCCATCTAACATCCCATCACGGGCCATTAGGAACAGTCTTAAAATCCCAATTGCTTGGTTAGCAATAAGCACTTTGGATATAGTCCTGACACCTTAGAATTCTTGCCCTGCAGGGTAAATGCCATTGAATAACACGGAGTTCGGTTTTTGTTTTTGCTTTTAAAAAAAGGGGGGGGGGGGAGAGAAAATGCCCTCACTTCTCTGTGGGGCAGAGGGGTTTTGAGGATCCAGCCCCCAGTCTGAGAGCTATAGGTGCTCAGCACCTCTCAGGATCAGGCCCAGCTACCTACAGGATTTGGGGCATACAGAATCTTGTAAGTAAATGGTAGCAAAGAGAGGGTTTGGAAGGGTTACATACACTGGAATGCCAGGCTGATGGCAGAATCAAACTTTTGGGTTAACCTGCTGTTTGGACCCATTTTAGGTGTCTGTTTTACTCTACCCTGGCATCGGTGGGGCTTTCCATGTGCCTATTGAATGCTGAAATGTGGTTTGGACAACAAGTTACATCTTCCCCTCAGTCCACCCATGGAACTGTCTTTGTCCTCAGGAGTTGTGCATGAAGTTGGAGAGATGGGTTACAGGTTATGGCAGGCATGGTCTGGCAACCAGGGTGCAGGATCAGGAACCATTCCTAGTTTTGCCACCAGTTCACTGTGGAATCTTGGGCAAAGTTGTTCACTTCTGTCTCCCTATATGCAAAGTGCTATCACACTCTTCTTAAAGCACATAGATCACTGGAGGAAGGATGGTAAGTATGAGTTTGAAGTACGCTGTGTAGCCAGTAAACCAGCTGATGCTAACAAATCTGATCCCTAAAACCTATTTTGAATGTCAAAAGAGAAAGCAACAGCTAGCTACACAATTCATTCTGTCCTTGAGCAGCTGGTGCCTCTCTGGCCGCAGGCACGTCCGGACATATTAGACTTAAACATCTTGATTTGCTCTCTCAGCAGAGAAAGGGCAAGGCCCAGTCCCGTGTTGAAAAAGTGACAGAAATTCCACTCTGATCCTTCTGCTCGCTTGAAGGGGAATCTGGAACTTGGCGGGGCAGGCAATGAAGGCTCATCTGAAATCTTACTCCTGCCTTGTTCTGTGCCCCGCACCCTGTGGGATCAGCTTCTCGTTTTGACGTCCAAGTGCCCAAGGTGCTGATATTACTACTGTCCATTACTCCTATTGTAGCTCTGTTAGGGCACGTCTCCTGTGCAGAGTTAACCTCGGGGATCTGCACCCGGGTCTGAGCAGCCATGCGGAAAAGCCATGCTCGAGTTACTGTGTCCTCACTGGTACTGCTCGCTTCTCTGTGTTGCTAGGACTTGTGGGGGCACGTGCCAGAGTCCTTTGTGCCGCAGGAAGCGGAGGCACTGTGATTCTTTTCCAATCAATTGTGGGAGAACTTGGCTGCCCTTGGCACGCCGCAGGAATGGCGGGAAGGCATTGGAGGACTATCAGCATTTGAGATTTTTTTTTTTTTTAAAGGTCGCATCCTCACTGCAAAGTGGTCTGGTTGCTAGCCCAAGTGAAAGCAGCTCTTGGGCTTTAGACTATAACTTCCACTGCACCAGCGAGCCTGGAGCGAAAGCTCCACTGATCAGGATTGTGTGTGTGTGTGTGTGTGTGTGTGTGTGGGGAAGCTGGGTTAGGGACAACACCCAGGTCAGAGCTTGAGTTAACTGTGCAGCGAAGACACGCCCTTAGATGTTGGAATCCTCTGCTCATCTCTGTATGGTTCAGTGTCTTCCAGGTCATATTCATGGCTTCTTTCCTAAGCTGGAATATTTTGTGTATTTACTTTGTTTTTAGCATGCCATATAGATATGAAAAGATCCACTATCCAATGCTGTGGGTACACTACTGGATAATTAAAAGAACCCTGAAACTAAGGCATCAACAGCCTGCTGTCTGCACAATCCAGTCCCTACAGAGTACCTGTGTGTCAAATGTCTGCAGAAAACTAGGGGTCTGATTCTCTATTCCCTTATACCTTACCCAGCCATTCACACTGATAAAAAGCAGGTACCTGATAATTGTTCAGATTTGGTAGCATTCTGCACCCACTTTGTACCAGGGTAAATTGCTATGCAAAGGGCAGAGTAATGAATCAGGTCATGGGTCTCTTAATGCTTACATCTATTCCCTTCCACTCTCCTGGTAAACTGTCAAGTGTTGTCTTTATGCCATGTGGGAGAAGCTAAACGTCATCCTCCCAGCATGTATACCAAATGAGAAATCATCCTAATCATTTCAGTCCTGCCAGATAATGAGTTGCCTCTAAAGCAACCAGTTTTGGAGATTTGTTTTTTGTGGCACTGAAATCTCGTACTGACAGAGCTGGGTTTGATCAGCTTCAGTGACAGAGCCTTTTAAGGTTCTAGGCTGCAACCTGCGAATTATTAGATGTCATTAGATCTAGATAATTAGTCCTGTCACCTGTGCATAGGACTGGACTAGATGACCTTCCAGTTCTGTGATTCTGTGATTAAAACACATTGCTGGAACAGACAATATAGGTTCCTTGTGCTTGCAGAGAAGACTGTCCACTAAAGGCCAGAAGGACATTCAACATGCTTATGAGTAATTGTTTTGGAGGAGAGGGGAGGTGTAATAAAGGAGAGGTCCATCAAAGGACCCACCTGGACTTTGGCTTGTAATAGCTCTTAATTCTTCAGAGAGCAGCTGAATACTGACCCCCACCAGTTTGCAGCCAGAAAGTTCCTGTATCCAGCAGAAGCCAGTTGGGAGGATTAATTGTTCTACAGGATTAGACTGTCCGGTGTCTTGTAAACCTCAATTTCAAGCAGACATTGACTGGGGCTGTGTTAGCCTCTAGTCGGGGCAGGGAAGGGTGTTTCTATAATGGGAAACCAGAGCTGCTTATTTTTGGTTGACCTGGGTAAAAAAGAGGAGTTTCTTGATATGGGGGGGGAGAGGGGGGAGGAGAGAGAGAGTGTGTGTGTGTAACTGACTGGAGGGCAGCAGAGCATTTACCGGAGTGACTGACGATTATGCAAATTTTTTTTAAAAAAAGAGTTCAGTATTGAGCTGACTTATGCAAGTACTATGCTCCCTCCTTGCTCCAGATAGACAATGTAACCTCATGGCGCCTGCTGCTCCGCTTAATGCTTTGGCAACATTTCCATGATAAAGGTTCATTTTCGCAGGCTGTAGGCCTTGTCCATCAAACTGGTCTGGAATGAGCCTGGGCACTTGAGATCTCACTCTGGTAACACTCCCCTCCCCTGCCAATCATCAGGAGCCTGCAGCTGGGATCAGATTAGGTGACAGTTCAGGCTTGACGCTGAATCACAGCTGTGAAATCAGAACCCTGAAATGTCCCAAGCTGTCTTCATCTGACTTCACCTCCAAAATGTGGGGAAAACATCTCCTGGGAGCAACTAATCGCCCTTGAGATTTCAGCCACATCCACTCTGGGAAATGGAACTTCTGGCGTTTGGATCTGATCTCTGAGCACAGCCATGAAGTGGAGGTGGTTCAGACCTAGAGATTCAAATGTGACAACCCTGAAATTTGCAGGGGTTCGTACCTGAGGTTCCAGTTCTGGCGCATCTTCTTCATAGCAGTAAAAGGATAAAACATGGAACCAACACTCTGCTGAAAGGGGTGCTTGCTGAACACCCAGCTGTTCTAGGGATGCAGGAAGAACAGAAGATGGGTCTGGATGGCTCTCATGTGTATTATGAGGAGAGCCCTGAATCCCTTGTCACTGAAATGGGAGATTCCATTCAGCACAGAGTGGCTAGTTTCGGTGGACCACTGAGCAAGTTGTACACCAGCTGTTTCTGATGATGTATCATCATTCACCACTGTACTCCTCTGTCTATTCACTTGAGTTCATTCTCTCCCTCTTCGTGAACTTGGCTCAAAAATCAAATGTGTGACTTGAGAGACCTGGTTCAATTTCTGGCATAGCCATCAACTTCTTAGGGCCAGTTGCTTGATCTTCCTTGTGTCTTAGTTTCCCACCTGTAAAATGGAGATTTTAAAAAAAGCTCCCTTTTGCTCACTCTTTGGGTATTTCTATGCTGCAGTCTGTGCACGTGTGTAATTGCAGTATGTGTAGGCACACCTGAGTTATTTTTAATCTAGCTAGCTTGTGGGCCGATAGTAGTCAAGCTGTGGTTTGCTCGCACAGCTCTGCTACATGTGTTGCAATCACACACCCTGATTGCAGTGTAGATATACCCCTTTGTCTGATCAGATTGAAATCCCTTTGAGACAGGGACTGTCTCTTACTATGTGTTTGTACAGCACCTGGCACAATAGGCTCTGAACTCGGCTGGAAGTTCTAGGCGCTACCATAACACACACAGACCCCAACTTTTTAAAAAAATTTAGTTGGTGTCTTAACTTTGCCAACTTCTCCCACATTTGGGACCTGCTCAGAGACTATTTGCTGGTTTGGGGGGAACTTCAAAGCAGGGGTCAAATTTCTGAGAGAGGCTTGCATGGTAAGGTTATTGAATAATAGTAAACCTGATAGCACTTAGATAACCCCAGAGCAATGTCTTTATCAAGGTGAAGGGAGGGATGTTAAGTCATTATCTCGTCTTTGCAGCTCCCCTTCCATACATTTGAAGGGTCAGACAAGGTCTTCTTCCCTGCATAATGACAGGTTTCAGAGTAACAGCCGTGTTAGTCTGTATTCGCAAAAAGAAAAGGTTACGAAAGCTTATGCTCAAATAGATTGTTTAGTTTCTAAGGTGCCACAAGTACTCCTTTTCTTCCCTGCATAGCTGCTTTAGACTAGAATAAAGCCAGCGAAAGATGGATGTGAAATTCAATTTAGACAAAGGATCAATGGGATGGCATTTGTCAAGGACAGGTGTTGATCACAACAGTGAGATGCATTCAGCCTGTGCTGCTTTTACACATCGCGCCGGCTGAGTTAATTTTAGCATCTTCTCTCTGAACATTCCAGTATTTCAGGATGTTGCTGCTCTATACAAAACAATTATGCATAATGAAATGGGGAGAGGCTGATCCTTGAGCAAAGGCATGTGAGTAATTCCCTCTTTGTTACTTATAGTTAAATGTGGTCTAAGAGCAGACAAGGTGTAGGGCATGTGAACAAGCCAAAGTGCTTACAAGTGACGTGGAAAAGCTCTGTCCTTGTTCTTTTTTAAGGGAGGCAGCTGTAGCATGTTTAAAAGCTTGCTACTGGGTAGGGTCTGTCATCTGAGACTTGGCTTTGTTCCAAGCTGACTGATATTTAACCTACAGAAACATCATCCTCTCTCTGTCTCGTTTGTTCTGTGCCAGGCTTGAGTCTCTGCAGTTTTCTTGTGGATGCCAATTTGCAAAATTTAAGCCAAACAGAAATTCTAATGGTGTAGGAAAAACATCCCGGTCATTGATGAGGTATAAAGCATAAAGTAATGGTTGGCTTCAGGCTGGAGGTAGGTGGTGTGGGGATTGATGGCTTGGCAATGAGACATGGAACCTTTCACTTCTCGGTTAGTGGTGTTTGTAATGAGCCGACCTCCTCTGCAGGCCCACTGTGTGAGCACTTTGTGTGGTAACAGCTTTGATTTTTATTTAGCTATTAAAGCACCTACCTTGTGCATGAGACACTTTGATGATTTAAAAATACAATTCATTCAAAAACCAGCGGATCAGCAGCAGATCTCACCCTATGTTGAACCAAAAAGAATACAGCAGGGTGGATTTGATTTAAATCACTAGTCAGGAAGACTCGATTTAATCATGGATTTCTACATAAAAGTGGATTCTTGTTGGTTGTTAAAACATATTCTTCACAACCCAGAGATGTAGGTTTCATTTTTAGAAGGTACACACTATACATTTCTAAACAGTGATTTATTTTGAAAACTTTTCAGATTAGTTTTACAGCTATGTCAGCAAATGAATGATTGTTTGGTTATTTCACTTACCAAAGGTAATTGGGGCAGATATTTATGAAGTTACTGGGAGGTGACCTATCTCCAATTCAACAGGTTAATCATTAGTATTTGGAGGATTTTCTTGCCATGCTGTATTAGGAGGAGAACATCACCAGACAGACACTTAAATTGTTTTATTTAACTGCAACAACAATGTTACGTATTCTGGATTTTTTTCTTCAACAGCAAACATGTAACATTTTAACAAAACAAGCGTCTGAATTTTTGAATTTAAACATTCAAGTTTTTTAAAATCGGGTTTGTTTTTGTTAATTTTTAAAATAGTTAAATGAAATATTTTTTTAAAAAAAACCCAGCAAACTTAAAAAAAACAAAAACCCACCATTTTTGCTGTTAACAAGCATTTTATCTCTGGAGACCTAAATCCACGGTTTGAGAACTGGAAAACTAAACATCTCCGATGGTATCTTCCAGACTGAGCACTGAGTCCCATTGGGTAGATAGAAAGATTAACCTAAATAATCTATACAGAAGCCCCCGGAACCCCATAAAATTGAATCCCTAATCCTAATCCATGAACTATTGGAACTCCTTTACAAAACTTTTCTTAAACGTTACATGAATATATTGTCTCATAATCCCTATTCCATGATGAGATATCTTTGAGCTATAATGTATCTTAATTAAAACTATTTTTAGCTAGGTTTTTTCTCCTCAAAAATCCTATTTAAATAAAATCCATTTATTTATTTAAATCATTATCATTATCCACCCTGGAATATAGTGTCCCCACCTTTCACACACCCCAAGTCTCCTCCTGCCCTGCCCTTCCCCCTGAACAAATAAATGGGGCTTGAGGTATTTTCTGAAGCTCAGTAGATTTGGTCTACTCCAAACCATGGCTGTGGAGAAATTGTATTCAGTCGAGTGTCATATCTCCACCTGGGTTTAGCTTAGTGAAGTGCAATGCTTGTGGATTTGATTCATGGATGAGGTTTGGACTCTTGCAGATTCTCGCTGCTGAATCCCAAAGATAGTCATGACTATAACACCAGCCTTCGCCCATAAATGGTTCTCATTCAGATGCCAGTTCATATTTTTCATGGGTGCCTCTTGTGTCCCCTGTGTAAAATAGACAGTCAGGAGGCTGTGCCAGGGCTGCATTTGGATATGAGAGATTGCGAGAGAAGTCCTTGCAAAATCAGTTGTGGTTTGCTTGAGGATTTTTAGATAATTCTGAGTGTAATTTGCTAATTATTGTGTGGCAAACGATTGGCATGTTAATCACAGGCTCCCCCCTCCCACCCACAGTAAACATATTTAAATCACAATGAATGGTTCTGTTATGTGTGGGTATAATGATTATTTTGGGCACCAGAGATGTGCAAAGTGGTTTTACAACAGGCGACACTAAGCCCCAAAGACTGGTATGGAGCAGCGTGAAAACGTTTGTTCCCTGACGATGTGGCAGAAGAGCTGTGCTGGAGGAGGAACGGGATGGAGGTTGGTTTTGACTTGAAAGCAAGTGGGGGAGATGATAAATGGATCCAGGATTGGAGCCTTTAAGTCAATGGGAGTTCTGGCTACCTTTCAATGGGAGTAGGTGTGAAATCCTAAAAGAGCAGAAGTTTGGATGAAAAGCAGGAACTCTGGGGCGGGAGAGGGGCAGAGATGAAAGTCAAGAGGGGTGGTGTAAAGCTTTGGAGGTGATGAGAAGACCAGACAGCAAGCCCAAAATGGGGAGCCAGCTTGAGGATAAAGGAAGTGGATAAAAGCCAGAGGAGATGGCCCTTCAAGGGGAGCTCATGCCCCATTCATCATGCTAATAGCCTAGAATGTAAAGTCCACCATGCACTAACTGTTAGAGCGACACGTGTTCGTATTGGGTAGAGAGGTAGCGTTGGGTGCCATGGGAAAGGAAGAGTAAATCTTTAATGTTCAGACCTATTAACCATTGGAAGAACTTTCCAAGGGTAGTGGTGGGTTTTCCATCAAAGACTATTTTTCAATCAAGGCTGGATGGTTTTTTGAACAGATCTGCTTTGGGAATTATTTTGGCGAAGTCCTGTGGCCTTGTGACACAGGACGTCTGATGAGCTGATCACAATGGGCCCTTCTGGCCTTGGAGTCGATGAATTTTCAATGGGATGTAAGCACGTTCTTAGCACTTTGCTGCTTCAGGGCCTAAATCCTTACTGAAGGCAAGAAAACCAGTGTGTAAACGTGTTACCTGAGTTTAATCTAGAAGTTAATGCTGAGACTTGCTAACGGCTCAACAGCCTGCTTGGGTCAAATAACTTATCTACCTCTGGTAAAGGCCTAACTTTTAGCACTTTTCACCAGAGGATCCCCAGGCAGCTCAGCTATGGGAGTGTTGTCCCCATTTTACAGATGGAGAAGCTGAGGTCTAGAGAGGCCTGCTTGTGTGAACAGGATTAGCCTGAGAGAGGTTAAGTGCCATGATTTCATGATGAGTCCGTGGCTGTATCGGGGAGTGTCATATGACAGTGCTAAAGAATTGCAGAAGAGACATTTTCTTCTAACAAAGAACTTCATGAGAATAGGGAAAACAATGTCTCTGGCTCACCCCCTGGACTGCGTGCACACATGCTCGCTCCCTCATTCACCAGAAATAGAACCCATGACTCCTGCTTCCCACTCTGTCAGCTAGACCCCACTGCTTCCCTCCTTCCTGCCCTGCAGAGATGTTTCTTCAGGAGGTGAAGTTGCATCATTTCCTTCCCTCTGTCTCTGTTTTTTTGTGTCTCACCTCAACCCAAATGTAACTGGGCTGTGGAGCAGCATTTCTGAAAGAGGGCGCCACAGTAGCATAGGAATCCAATTCCTCTCCATGCTCATTGATGTGTGCTTCAGTCCTTTATTGGAGCTTGAGGATCTATTTTAGAGGCCTCCGAAGGCTGGTGTCCCTCCTCATTTTAAAGTGCCATGTAGGGACTTAGCACACAGAGTGCAGCTCTCACGGCCTCTGTGAGGTTTAGCATTGGGGGAAAGGTGCCATTTTGCTAGCCTTGGTGACATCCTTGGGACAAATATAAGATGGTATGAAATTCCCCATTCCTTGGAAGAAAGGATTTCAGACTCCACACCCTGTCCAGTCTGTAGATCTCTGCTGAAACTGTCAACAAGAGCGCTAATTAGTTCCAGTTGCAGTGCGAATGCTTACAGTGTTGTCAGTTGCATGATTTCAGCATCAATCTCGTGATGACTGGTTTTTCATCAAGCACCAGCTCCTGCTGTCAAGCAATTATGTGAGAATTTTAGCTTTCATCTTCTATAAGTTTTGTTGGGTTTTTTGTTTTTTCCCCCCTAGTGATCTGCAGGAATGGCTAGCTTTTGTTTCTACAGCTTGTCTTATTGAGGCTAGATGGTTGCCCTATAGTTCGACCCCCAACCTGGAAGAAGGGTGCCCTGCTTTTTCATCCCATCAATAATGTCACAAATCGGCAAGGCAGCAGCTGCATTTACCAATTTACACAAGATTTGGTCATCAAAAATCTACAACTTAAAGACCAAACTACAAATCTTCAACTCAAGTGTTATTTCCACCTTTAACGTATGGATATGAAAGCTGGAAATCCCCCAAAGGTACCAATTTACATCTCATCACCTTCTGAAGCAAGTGCTTCAGGAAGGTACAAGGTATCAAATGGAAGCGATTTATAACAAATGCTGAGATTCATCAGAGTTCAACTCCCTATCTGTAAAGTTGTCCAGAAAATAAAATGGAAATATCTGGGTTTAAAAATGAAACCAGATCATCTTCCATGGCACGTTTGCCATCGGGTAGCAGGAGGAACGCCAAAAGGAGCCAACCAAAAGAATCTCTCCATCGAGTACTACTCAGAAAGGGAAAAGCTGATGGGACTTAATGACATACAGGTTGTGCAAAGAGCGGCTGATGATAGACAGGAAGGGCGGAGCCTTGTTCATGCCCATAGCAACGTTTGACAGCATGGGAAAGATTCAGATGCAGAAGGTTTTAGCCTCATGTTTGTGGAGAAAGGTTTGAAAATGTGACCTGAATGTCCCCTAAAGGGTCAGAAAAGAGCCCAAAGTGTATTATTTTTCAAAAGTGTCAATTCTGAGGGGACCCAACTAGTTATGGTTTTTTTAATGCATTTTTTTTTAAATACTGCAGGGTTGACGATTCTGTGTTTGTTCACTGGGTCATGAGCTGGAATCGAGCTGGTGACCTAAAGGTTTTAGACCCACTCTAGTTTAAAGAAAACTCTGGCCCCAGTTTGGACATGCTTGAAGAGATGGGCAGCTCTGAAGCTCTCATGACCCACTGGTATGAAAATGTAGAGCCATTCTTTTAAAGTCCCATGACAAGGCTAGTGCTACATTGCAGGGCTGGGTAGACTCTGCTTGTCAAAAGAGGGATAAACCCTGTCAACTGTCCAAAGTGGATAACTAGAAAGTAGCGAGTAGCACACTGAAGGGTCAGCATAGGCTCTTAGCAGCATGACTTCTGGAGGCCACCCACACAGCTGCAGAGAAAGCCCTTAAAGAAATCAGATGTAACGAGTGGAAGATAGCTGTCAGACGGAAGGAACTCAGGCTTCTGCTTGCACCCACAGCAGGAGAACTAGGTAGTAGGCCAATGGGTGTCACTTCACCATAACGATTCTATTATCCGTTTAATGAGCTGTGTGTGTGGTTTTTATAAATTTTTTTTTAGAGATGCTGAGCCCCCAAAACAAACAGAAGGTAGCATTTAAAATTTTGGGTTTTTTGGCAAAGATTAAATATATTTAAAGGTGAGTGGGATCCATGTGAGCCTTATCGATGAGGAAGTGGCAGGGAAACTCAAGGAACTGATCCTAAATGCCTGAGATGCCTGTATTTGCAGCTGTGCCAGTGATTGGGAACCACTATTGTGTCCTTGTTCCTGGACAGAATCCAGCTGAAGTCAATGGGACACCACCAGGCTCAGCACTAGCCCTTTGTCCTCCCCTTCGCAAGTAAACATGCTGTAATAGTTAGTGGTTTGGCACCTTGCTGCTCTACTGCAGTTCCTAGAGGAGTGGACCTTGATTCAGACATCGCTGGCACTGGTGTGAATCAAGAGTAACCCCACGGAAGGCATTGGAGTTAAGTTGCTCTGAATTTACGCTGACTGATGGGAGAGCAGAATTGTGCCCCAGGCCTGTAAGTCTGAGCAGCCCTGTGCTGTATTCCTAGTTCGCAGTGCTGCATGTTTGTGTACTGAAAATTACTAACCCACTTGTGAATTTGCCTGACCTACAGCAGGAACAGGAAAGGACAAAGCGAGTGGCATTTGTTTTGAGGGAGCTAAATGGCCTGCAGTCATTTTATGTCAGCGTCTCTGACCACAAGGCTTGGGTAGTGTTTATGTGATGGTGCTGCATGAACAGAGAGATGCTGAGGACCAATGTGAAGCACAAATCCTCTTTTCTTATCTGCTACTAAAATCACAGCTTGAGTAACCACCTCTCTGTTCTGCCTGTTAAGCATTTATCTCTGATCCCAAGGGATCCTTGTCCATTTCACTGATCCCTTTGGATATCTGCATTCAGTGAATGAGATTACAGCTACTTCCAAATATTGATTTTTTTTATTTTTTTTATTTTTAAAAAATAGGGCCCTTATTCACACTTCATTCTCAAAATCCTTGCAAAGCTTTCTGCTCCTCATCAATGAAAGCATCACAGCCGCATTGGCTTGAATTCTGTGACTGCCACCCTTCTACCTTCCTAATGTGTAACTGGGAGGGAGCACAGTCTGGTACAGGACTGACAGTGGTAAGATCGGGATTTACATCCCAGTTCTGCCACTGATTTGCTTTGTGAGCTCAGGCAATTGTGTAAACGCTACGGGCCTCAGTTTCCATGTTTATATAGTGGAGGTGACTCTCTTGCTATATTTGTATGGGACCTAGTGAAATGGGGGTGCAGTTCCAGTGGGGGGCCTCAAGGCACTTCTGTAATAAAATTGAATAATAATTTTTACCCGCTTTGCAATGATATGTGAACAAAATGGTTAGAAAATTCCTAAAAAAATAAATAAAACCCAAGCAAACCTCTGAGCAAAAACCAGTGCTAGGAAGATGTGTGCTAAAGTTCCCTGCTCTGTCACTCTGCTGCTTGCTGCATCCTGTTCCCCCAACCTTTTGTTTCTACATCATCTCTTTAGGTTGTAAGCTCTTTGTGGCAGGGATCTTATTTTGTGTTCCTAGAATAATATTGGACACTTAGTGCTCTTCACCCATAGATTTAGAAGCACTTCACAAAGGTGGGGGAGGATCATTAACCTCATTATGCAGAGAAACTGAGGCACAGAAGAGTTAAGTGACTTGTTCTGGATGTCTAGCAAGTCAGTGGCAGACATAGGAGTAGAACCCAAGGCTCCTGAGCCCTGTCTGCCATTATGCCCCAGTGGAGTTTCTAGCATGCCGTTGGGTGATGTCAATAATACTGTGTGAGCATACCCAAGAGGATTTGGTCCCTAATCTGATGCCTTGCACTTGGCTGGCTGAGTGCCGTACCTAGCGAAGACAATGGCAAATGGGTGGCATGTGCCTGCAGTCTGGGCTAGTAAGAACTGTCCCTTTAAGTGCAAGTCACAGCTCTCGGGGGGTTGTGCCAGATGACAGCCAGAGAAGAGGGAGGCTTTGTGCTGTATTTTAAGCCCCGTTGAGGGTAAATGAAGAGCAGGGATTTCTCTGCAATCACAGCTTGGATTTTTCTTCCCACCACACCCGATCTCCAGGCTAAGCAGCTCAGGCAGCAAATTTGTGTAAGGAGAAACCCCAAAGGAGTTTGCTGCTCCAGCCGTGGGGAGGCTGGACCGATCTCAAGTCTCCTGCATTCCTGGACCGTTTGGGGAAGCTTGCCACCTGGTTTCATTTAACAAAGTGGGCCAGTTTCTCTGTTCTGGGAGACAGGGAAGGGGCTGTTTTGTACTGACGTGTGGGGCTGGGGGTGCTGCTGGTTTCCAATTCAGCACCAGCGTGTGCCCAGAACAGTGCCATTCTGAGAACTGAAACAAAACTGCAGCAGCTGTTTCTCTCTGTGGGAACCTTTCTCCCACTTCCTCCCCACCTCCACACCATTCAGCTTCTTGACTCTGCTGGTACAAAGAGGAGGCAGACTGCAGGCTTCCAGGGTGCTAAAATAGCAGCAAACAGAAGAACCTGGGATCTTCCGTGCTTAGTTTACCCTCTCCCTGTTGAGTCAAACATGGAGACTTAATGTTGAATCTTTCTGGGAATACAAACCCCTTTTCATGCCTTCCCACCCCTACCCCCCAGCCTGGACTCTCCAGATACCGTCAGTTTCTCCTGTGGCAGCTCTTGAGAGGGCAGATCTATTTTAATAGCTGCCTGTTTAGATATGCCAGCTGTAGCCTTTGAGGGGGTGGGAATACATCTTGGAGGGGGAGTGGAAGGATGTAGCATGAATCTTAACCTCCCAGCTGCCTGTTCGGACTCGCATTACTGGGTGGCAAGGAAGCTTTTGGATCTTCCTGGCAGACCTTTGGTCTGCTCTGCTGTGCTCCAGAGAAACTGTCTGTACTCGGGCATGTCTGCGGAGATGCACCTGCTTTGCTGCTAACAGGTAACGGCTTTTCCCAAGCTGAGTTGCGTTCGGTGCTGTCTGTGCCGAGGCAGACTGTCTGTTTGAATAGCTTGGGAGGGTCTGATGATGACGCCCCTGTCCTCCAGCCGCAGGGTTGTTCGTAAGAAATGCGCCTCGGTGCATCAGGTGCACGTGTTTGGCAGTTGCCGTGGCACCCATTTTAAACAGAGGCTGGGACCGAGCGTCTTCGCAGGGTTATTTGTCGAATGCTTGCCTCAGTTCTGCATTGACTTCTAGGGACCCTCCTGCCGATTCTCCCTCTAGGATTCAGGTCGGTTCTAACTCCGTAACTTTAGAGTGGGGAAGTGTTGGCACTTGAAACTTGTGGCTCAGATAACTCTGGCCTCAGTCTGATGGGCACCAGCGTAGCTCCACTGACCGCTGTCAGTCCCCGCGAGCCTTGCCCCCACCCCATTACACGCTCTACGTTTGAAAGACCAGGCAGTTGTAACCAGTTTTTGGAAAGGGTTTCTCAGCCTCTATTTCTTTCCATCTTCTTCACACCCACCCCACTACCTCTAAGTAGAGTGAAAATGAAGAGTGGGCACTCTGACCTGCTGGGTAAATGTTAGACACTGCAGGTCTCCATAGAGATGGATCCTGCATAGTTACAGGCTGGTTCATTGACCAATTACAGAAATAAAAGTCTTTCTGGGGGCTGGAGAGAAGGACAGGGACAGCAAATCAGGCTGACTTTTGAGAGAGTGGATTTTTTATTTTCAAAAGTCTTTTGTGTATTAAAGATAGAAGGTTTGGGACTTTTTAAAAACATTAACGGGAAATGCAGATTTTTTTCCCCCCTTTCTACAGTTTAGCAACAAACAGAAACCCCCCAAGTGCTTGGCCTAGTATGTCCTAGTAATCGTAAAGTTTCATTTCAGCTAACCCGTGTGAGCTGGGGGAAGGAGAGTGAGGACTGGGGGGAGAAGTGCAAGTTTGTAGCATTGCTTGGCTTATTGGGGTTGGGGGAAGTGGACTCTGCATTTATTACACAACTGATCCCTTCAAGTGGGCATCTTTAAGGCAGGTAATGTACCCCAAGGACAAGCAAACTTAGTCTGAGGAGACAACCACATCTGGAAAATACAGCATTGCTTTTAAAAACGCTGTTGGTTGCTATGCTAAAACTGCCCCAGCTGGTCCTTCCTGGCTCCTCCCCTTGCCCCTCTCCACAGCGCAGAAGTAACTTGAGCGCCAGCAAGTTAGCCCAGAAAGCCTGCCTGCTTAGTACAGCTTGTTTTGTTTCCAGTGCCGTAGGATGTTGGAAGGTGCCTGCAGAGGTGAGCAAACAGCCGTGTAGTTGCAACATCGCAGGCTGGCTTTCTAAGGCTAGCTTGACCGAGGAGTTGTGTGCGCCGAGCGAGCGGGCAGTGTTTCCCTATTCCGTTAGCTGAAGTATTTTCTTACCTCTTTAAAACGGGATTGGTAGCTCTCGCTTCTGCACCACAGTAGTGTGAAGCTCTGGAGCATAATCTGGATGCTCTTGATTTACATGAAGCTCTTTTAGGGTCAGGATTCATGGATCCTGTTCTGTCTCTCAGTAAGTTATTTTTAAGCCCCAGGCTTGTGGCAATGGAAGGTGGCACTTTTCCCTTGGTCTTCCTGGCATCCCTGCCCCTTGTTCCCCAGAACTATATGACTCAAACATCTTGGGGGGGGGAGGGAAGGGGGGGGGGGCTCTTTGTTTTAATGAGCCGTGCGTTAGGAGAGGAGTACTCCCACTTCGTCTCCAGTAAAACTCAGGATCCCGTCTGCTGCTGACTTGTCAGACGGTGTATGTTGTAACTGCTCTAGTCATCTGGGTGGAAACAAAGAATGTTTTGATTCTCGTCCTTGTCTTACTGTGCTGAGCACGTACAGCTCTCCCACAGATTAGGTGAGAAGGCAACATGCTCGGTACCCGCTTGCGTGCGCGTGAAAGGCACACGGCAGAAAGGCAGCCTTCTGAGTCAGCAGTCAAGGGACTGCATGAAGGTCGCTGCCACACAGATAACTTCATTAGCATCACAAGCGTACAATGGAATACGAAACAGCCTGGAAAATGACTTTTGCTACGGACTGGTCTATTGGAACCTCAGATTGTCAGAGCAGAGCTGTGGAGAAGGTTGGGCTGGACCCTTTTGTCTCTTCTTATGAGCCTTATTCACAGGGGCTGGAGACTGTGAGGCCAGACTGAGGCTTGGTACGGGCGTGGCGGGGCAGTAAAATGGTCTGGTGGTAGTTGACTTTCAGATCTGTATTCATTACAGTGGCTGTTTGGATTCCTTATAGCTTAAGAGGACTAACTAGCTCAGCGTCCCTTCAGGTCCCTCTGGTATCAACACAGACCTCTGGCAGCTCTGCCGTGCGATGGCCAGTACCGACTCATAAAGCGAGGTCTGCTCTAACACCAGCGATGACCAGCCGAGCGGTGGGGTGGCGGAGTCTCTTTCACAAAGTGCCCCTATGCAGGTGTGGGCGTCCCAATGGCCACAGTGCAAGTAAGGCCTGTCGTGAAACCATAATGCAGGGCGGAATGCTGCGAAGGGGGAAGGGGTCTCTGGATGCACAGAGAAAACGATGTATCAGCTGCGCTCAGGGTGCAGAGTGACGTAACCCAGGCCCTGCTGAAGTGAGGCCGGTGCTCGGCTATGAGCCCACCCTTCCATGCACCTTTCACAGTACATAGGGGGTGTCAATCCACCTGTGGCTTGAGTAGCCACTGGCTAGCTTGCTCCGCTGTTTAGGTAGCAAGGGAGTGTCCTCAAATCACAGTAACTTTTTCCTTTTGGGGGTTTCAGAGGCAACCTGGTGTGATTACTTTAAAAGCAATAATTAGTTCCCTTTAAAGACCAAACCCTCTGGAGCCCTGGCTGCATAGCTCACTCTAGGCCTTGGGGGCGGACGAGTAGCATTCAGCTCCTTGCAATGAGGGGGACACAATTCTCCACACTTCCTTGGGCCACATACTGCTCTAATTCCAGGCCTCTCTCACACTTTGTCAGTCACAGATTCCTCTCCCTCTTGTATGCCATGCCTTAACCTACTCAGGTGTGACAGCAAGACTTTGCCCAGGGGAAGCTGTGAGGGAAACTCCATATTAGCCACACTTAGGTCCCCTAGCTTGCTCTCCTCCTCTAGCTTTCTCCATCAGAATAGCTGATTGTGGGCCCCTAGGGAAGTAGTTTGGCTCAAAACAATGCAAGAGGAGCCCATTTACGGAACTGTGATCTGGAACAAGGGGAGAGCAGGCGAATCCACAAACTGATCATGTTTAGGAAATGCTACAAAACCTTCTACTTCAAAAAAGCCTTTCCACCATAAGAATGGCATAGAATGGTACGCTCAACACTGAGATGCCCCTCTCTGTTTCTAAATCCCCTACCACCACAAATTGATTGATTTTTTCCTTTCTAGAATTTTTTTTAAAAAAAATTAACCCCACAGCCATAGAGTTTTGACTATGCGAGGTTCCAGAGATCCTGTCAAGCCCAACAGGGACATCGCTGTTAATGATTTTTAGGTGGAAAGTGCTCGGATACTAAGGGGATAGAGTTTTCTCCTGCTGCCCAAGAAATAGAGACCAACAGGTGGTCTATTAATAGTGCCACTCTAAAGCAGTGTTATAAAAGGGGATCCTTTCTCTGCCCTTTGTAAGGAGGGAAGTACTCGGTACCCCCATTTTACAGAGTGGCAAGTTGAGGCAGAGGGCTTGAGTGAGTTGGCCAAATTCATGCAGTGAATCAGTGGGAGTTCCTTGCCAATAATTGTGTTTTCAGGCCATGCTTCTCTGTTCTGGTCATTTGACGTATCATTTTTTTCCACTGAAGAAGACTTAAAAATAAATCTGATCTTCCCTGGAATGTCCACCTACATTTATATATGTGATGGTCCAGTTATGCCTCAAGTCCATAGGGTGCCACAATAGAAATATGAGTGCTGCATTATAAATTGTTGGATGGAAATATGATTGCATATGCTCATTTCGCTTTGACCCCGTCCCCAAAAGAGCGAGAACTGGAAAACAGCATAAGAGGAGACAAGGTTATTAGAAGTTCTGTTGTTACCCTGCGAAGACTGAACAGAAATCTAACCATTTTTATTTGCCCAAAATGTTGTATTCTGTTCCTCAGTGGACATTGAAGGTGGTACATGGCCAGGGGAGGAGTTTATTCTTAGGCCTCGCTAATTCTACTGTCATTGTTGGATGTTATTTTTAAACACCACCGTGCCACACAGGGTACCAAGTAGCTCCTGCTCCACTCCATGAACACTAGACATCACACTTGCCTTTCAGTTTTTCCCGTGGTAGAGAGGTGCCCGGCCTGGCTAGAACTGGCCCTGCATCCAGCATTTGCAAAGGGATGTTGTGTTCGTAGTTTCTTGTCAACATCGGCACCTTGGTATCCTGTACTGCTTACTTGTAGAATGTCTTAGGGGCCAAGTGCAGTGGTGTTGTAGCTGTGTTTGGTCCCGGGATATTAGAGAGACAAGGTGGCTGAGGTAATCTCTTTTATTGGACCAACTTCCGTTGGTGAGTGAGACAAGCTCTTGAGCTACGCAGAGCTCTTCTTCAGGGACTAAAGACCGCTGCCGTGGGATCGGGGGAGCCAGGAGATGCACTAGCATGAAAGGATGCTGCTGGGGCAGATTTTCAAAAACACAAATAGCAGTTAGGTCTTAGGTTCTCCCATGGGCTTTCAATGGGAGTTAACTGCCACTTGTGCCTTTGGCAACCTACCCTAGTGCCTATGTAAGGAATCCATATCCGGGTTTGGACCGGTTTGTGACTTTCTGATTCAAAGGCCATGAATGGGCTGCATCTACACCAGTATTATCTGCTATCCGGAGTAGACACTTAGACCATTCACTGGGCCCACCCTAGACAGCAGGGTGGCTGGAACATGCGTAGCTGGTCCACACTGGCACTCCTGCTAACATCAGCTGAGCTGCAGCATAGGGAGATAGTAACAACACAGACCAGTGTAAGGGGTGGCTATTGTCTGCCAATAATCAGCTTTTTCTTTCCAAGCACATTCAAAATTGTCTCTCCCAGAATCAATCCCAAGCTGGCTCCCCTAGATAAGTGAAATAGGCAACTCCAAGTGACATGGCTCTGGAATGCAGGGGTCCTCTTAATGGACACACTCCAATAAAAGCAATACCTGGCTTGCTTTGTTGCTAATATCAGTGATCCCCCAGCCATAAATGATTCCTCCCCTCTGCCCCCCGCCTTACTAGTGTGAAGAGCCTTTAAAAATGTACACAGGGGCTTTGTGAAGCTGTTGGTTGAAGCACAAAAGCCAAGGTGCTGCATTGTTTTTCCAGTCTTCCAACTTAATCAAGCTCAAAAAACATTGCCATCACCTCTCTTTGGCTGCAGTTCCAAATATCCCCTGGTTTGACATCAAGAGGAGATCATGGGAGTTATGCACTTAATTTCCTGTCTGCCCTTCTGAAATCTTACCCCAGAGCGGTGCATTCAACAGAAGATGTCAGGGTTTTTATGCAACTGTAACTGTGCATTGGAAATGTTCTGGCTAGCTTGCATGTCCTGCCCATCTGTTTTAAAGCCTGGGGTGCGAGGGTCACTGCACTGAATAAAAACCAGCTTAACCTATTCAATCTGCCAGGCTGATTTCATAGCCAGGGTCTGTCAGAATGGAAGCAACAACACAACAAAATCCAGCCCTGCTTTATTTATTTATTGATGGGGTGGATTTGGAATTGCCTGTTTCTGTGCAGAAAAGAGGCTTTCAATTTGCTTGGTAAAGGCAGCTGTCACTTTAAATGCAACAGCTGGGCTGTAATTAAGATTTAATCTAAATGAGAGAGGAGCCTTGTAAAATAAATATATATAATTTTTCCAGCTGTGCACACTGATGACATTGCACATGCAGGAACCAATGACAACACTGATGATGATGTTGTGTTTAAAGGCCTGATGATTCAATTTTTTTCCCCTGCTGCTCGGGCTCTGTAGCTGGTTTGCCAGCCATTGTTTTTCTGAATGAGAAGGATTTGAAAGCATTCGAGTGGATCTGTAAATGGAGACATTTTTGTTCCTTTAATTTTGCCTGCATAAAAATGTTTTTTCATGGTTTCTTTCACAGCTCACCATCCATTTGACCAATCATGCAAAGGGCATTCTGGAGCGCCGGGGGCTGCCATACTGCCAGCATTTCCTTTCCTCTTGGGTTTGCATTCCTGCTGGGTTAATAAGACGAGCACATGTCATACTTTTCTGGGGGGAGCCGGGAGAGGAATAATAAACCACCCCTAAATCGCCTCTCTGGGGATCAGCGTGGGAGCAAGTCATGGCTGATAGGTCGTGAAAGTTGCACTGCCTGCAGTCTGTAATTAGAATGCATCCTCTCCTGCATGTGGCTTGCTGTGATGGATGGTGTGGGCCTCTGGCTGCAAGGGTTGTCCTCGCAAAGGCCACTGTTCCTTAGTGTGGAGATACTCATCCGTCAAGGCCTTACTCTCTCGTGTGAATCTAGTTTGGGCCTTGCAGAAGTGTGTAGAAGGGTCTTGAATGCAGGAAAGGTGAGGGCATGGCAAACAGATGGGAAGGTGTTCGATGGGTAGGTGATAGCATCTGGAGTGGGGGGAGAGACGGATGGAAATGGGGAAAGGAGACTTAACAGGGTGACGGAGGAGGGTGTGTGTGTGTGAGAGAGAGAGAGACCTAAGAGATGAGAGGGAGGCTGGAATGGTATTTTGTGGGGCTTTGTAAAGGTTGGGGTATATGTACAGTGGAAACACAAACCCCACAACAGCAAGTCTCAGACCCCGGGTCCGCTGGCTCAGGCACATAGGCTAAAAATAGCAGTGTAGATGTTCAGGAGCGGGCTGAAGCTTCGGCTCTGAGCACCTCCCCCTCTTCTTGGGTTTCAGCCTGAGCCTGGACGTCTACCCAGGTATTTTTAGCCCCTTGGCATAAGCCCCAGGAGCCCGAGTCAGTCGACCTGGGCTCTGAGGCTCGCTGCCTCGGATCTTTTTTTTTTCCCCCAGTGTGGACAAACCCATTGAAACACGATGGACAGTCGGTTCCATGTGAACCGATATGTCTCCTTCCCTGCTGCTGTGTATCCCCACCCTGCAGTGAGTTCTTTGTGAGCACCCGTATGGTGCTCATCACAGGATCGAGGCCTTTGCTTCCAGGAATTATTTCGGGGCAGTTCTACAGCCTGTGTTTTGCAGGAGATCCGATTCGATGGCCGTAGTGGTCCCTGCTGGCCTTAGAGCCTATTGGCCAGAAGAGGGGAGATCATTCCACAGGACTTGCCAAGCGGCTGTGATGCGTGTTTGTGTCTAAAGAGCGTGTGTGATATCGGGGAAAAATTGGTTATACAAACAAATCAAGTGGAATGGGACAGGTAAAATGAGAACATGATGGAAAGGCTGTAGTGTGTCTGAAACCATGAAGTGATGCTGCAGCCACTTGAGCTGCTTGTTTGTATGTTTCCTGTTTAATTTATTTTTTTTCAAACCTCACTTCTGTTTTTACGATTGTGCCAGATGTTCGCTGAATTAGTGCTGCATGTTTAAACAGAGCAGCGACTGGATCATTAAACATGTTTTTGAAATAGTCTGGTGTTGGGGCAGTTATAATTAGGACAGTGTGCAGACAATTTATGTAACTTGATGGAAAAAGCAGAAGGCTCTGTTTTTGGTTTGCAAAGGATTTGATCTAAAGGATGGGAGTCAGGGGGTGGAGGGAGAGGAGGACTCATACTCTGGCATATAGATGCCTACAGCAGCTGTCAGTAGTCCAGAGAGCCCCAAGGTGTTTGTTCTGCTGGTACTGTGTGTTTGGTAACATGGGGAATTGCAGTGGTGATTAGCAAGCAGGACAGCAATATGGATTTTTTTGGCAGGCCTGGGAACCCTGCCACCCCCATGTCAAAGACAACTGAAAAGCCATGGAGCCATCACCTGAATTCTCTTGGGTGGTCTCCATCTCCTCCCTTGCAGCACTGGAGTTGAGAGGCTGCTGCTAATGCGGATGGTGGATTGTGCATCTCATTTGTCCATGCTCTGAAGGGGAAGCGGCTATTCCCGCCCCCACCCAAAAGTCTGTCTCCCACCAGAGCCAGGCAGCTGAGAATAAGTTATTTTTAGGGCTGTTGATTAAAAAAAAATGTAATTGCAATTAATCGCACTGTTCTACAATAAAATAGCAATTGAAATTGGTTAAATATTTTTGGATGTTTTCTACATTTTCAAATATATCGATTTCAGCACAGGATACAAAGTATACAGTGCTCATTTTATATTATTTTTTATTACGAATATTTGCACTGTAAAAATGATCAACAAAAGAAATAGTATTTGTTAGCTTACCTCATACAAGTACTGTAGTGCAATCTCTTTATCATGAAAGTTGAACTTACAAATTTAGAATTATGTACAAAAAACCCTGCATTCAAAAATAAAACGATGTCAAACTTTAGAGCCTACAAGTCGAATCAGTCCTACTTCTTGTTCAGCCAATTGTTAAGCGAAACAAGTTTGTTTACACTTACAGGAGACAATGCTGCCCACTTCTTAATTACAGGGTCACCTGAAAGTGAGGACAGGGGTTCGCATGGCACTGTTGTAGCTGGCATTGCAAGATATTTATTTCTTTTGTTGCTCATTTTTACAGTGCAAATATTTGTAATAAAAAATAATATAAAGTGAGCACTGTACACATCGTATTCTGTGTTGTAATTCAATATATTTGAAAATGTAGAAAACATCCAAAAAATGTAAATAAATGTATTCTATTATTGTTTAGCAGTGTGATTAATTGTGATTAATCGCTTGACAGCCGTAGATTTTTTTTTTTTCCCCCCCTAAGCCTCCTCCAGTTCAGATTTCATTGTAAAGGCTAGTAATAGAGGTCTGGATTAAGCTGTGTGTTAGATTAGGTAGCCAGACGTTTAAACTCTGTCAAGTGGAACTGTAAGAGTCCATGATTTAGCAGTCTCTTCCATCTGCAAACTTCTAAGCCACAAGATGGATGGATGCTATAAATATATCTAGCTACTAGGCTCTGATCCTGTCTGACATGTCCCAGGCTTCTAGCCGGACCATGCTTTTGGGATCTTAGTAAACTATATCAGAGGGAACAAATCCAGAAATGTCTCTTAGGAGGAGCGAATGGCCTAGATGACCTATAAGGGCCCTCCATGAAGTGGTGCTCTCCCTCCCTTCTTGTTGTCAGGCATGGCTCTAATGCTGTGTCACCCTCCATTCAGGGGCTGAAACCCTGCATTATGATTTGGTGTCATTACTGCTGAGCTATGCAGGTCTGTGGGTTTAACTGTCTCCAACCAGTGTCTAAAGGGTGTGGGATGTCTCTGGCTGGAGAAGGTCTTGGAGTGAAACTCTAGAAATGGCCAATCTGAGGGAAGAAGCTTAGACGGTTCCTATTTTTCAGTTACTGGTAAGTCTCAAACCTCAATGAGGGGCGAGTTTGGACATTAATGCTGGGATAGTTGATGGGTTATGGACTTGGTCAGTGTATAGAGATGGAATGAGATTTGTATCCTATCTATTTTAATTCTTAAACCAAATCCTCTCACTTCAGAATTTCCAAAGCTGGTTTGATTTCACAGTTCATGCAGCGATGATTATTACAAATCTTCCTGCTAATAGCATTGCACGCTGGAGAGTCCAGGTGTTTCTTTAGCAGAGTTCCTTCACAGTTCAATGGCTGGGCGGCAAAATCAAAACTTGTGCAGGATACATCTGTGTGTGTGTGTGTGTGTGTGTTAAATCACTGAATCATCAAAACTTGTCTCTGAGAAGGGAGTTTTGCAAAAATTAAAACTTAATCTCAAATTATCTTTATATACAGCTTCCCTGTCCTGGCCATGCACGCATGTTCTTATGTTGTCTTAAACACAAGGAAGCAAGAAGAACTAAGGCCTCCTCTACCTTCCCTTTTCTCCCCGATCATAGCAAATATGAGAGAGAGGCTCAGTGATGTACATGAGGAAACATGTTTGCATTGCCCTCCTGGCCCGCTAGGTTACAAAACAAAAGAGTGGCTGAGATCCAGAGGTGGCTGCTTAGCTGTGGTAGGGGAAGTGAGTGCTGAGTATGTTCACCGATTGTGACCTGCTTTGGGATGCAAAATGGCTGCAAAGAACATGCTCTTTGAACTGTTTGTGCACCATGTTTAGGGAAGGGGAGAAAACACTTCCTCCTCCCAAAGGTTGAACTCTAAACTGAAATTAAGATGTGCCCTGGCCAGTGGGGCCCCTCTTGTAAATAACAAATAGCTTGTAATTTAATGCTGGTATGGTGTGTTCATACTAAATGAGTTAGCAGTTCGTTTCCTACCTAATTATGAAATAATCTTGAGTGGCTGACCAGAACCAACAGACAGACAGTACAGAGCGAAGAAATGTTTTAAAAATCCAGCAGTAAATCACTGCATGGGATGGAGTGTGATCTAGTAGTTACCTCGTCCACACTCAGTTCTGCACCTGATTCAGTATGTAATTATGGACAAGTCATTTCTCTCCTTTGGTTTTCCATCTGTAGTATGGGAAGGGGATGATGATAATAGTGAGCTAGCTCCCCAGGGGCTTAATTCATGAATGTTTGTAAAGCCCATCGAGATCCAGGCTTTGAAAGCGCTGTAGAGCAGCAAAGCACTAATAAACCATCTCCGTGCAAGTGTATGAAACCAGCGGGCAGCTAGAGTGTATGTGAATGAACACTGATGTTGCCTCATCTCATAGCCCTGTGAGTGGGAGGATCTGGATATTTCCTTACCAGACTTTTATTGACAAAATACTGGAGATGATGTTGACATTGGAGAGAGGCCAGGACAGAGCTATATCAACAGGTAGGTTGGTAATCTCTGTGGGGGAGGGCCAGACAGGGAATGCAGATGCTCGGGGATGAGTCTGTATTGCTGGGTCATGGCAGTTCCCTCTTCTCTGAGCATAATCGACAGTGGCCCTTTAGGTTCAGCCTAGAAGTTTCAGAAGTGGTTTGTTTTCGTATTTGACACATGAACCTTCCTCAGACATTTGTGAAAGAAATGAGCAAGAAACATTTTGATCTAGTGCTAAGAACAGTATGCAGAGAATCCTGAAATGCAGTTAAGATCCTCGGTTTGTTTGTCTGGCTTAGTATATGACTCTTTATTCCCACCACATCTTTAAACTTCCACCATGTAGGACAAAAAAAGAAAAAGAAACTTGAACGCTGAGGGGTGGCTATAGCAGCGGCAGAGTGTGTTGCCTTTGAAGTCTGGTGCTGCACTTTTGCTGTCAGGTTTGGGGCACGATTCCACAAGATGGAAAGCGCCCTCACTTCCCACTGGAATCACCGGAAGATGCTCAGCACCTTGCAGGATTGGACATCTAGATGGAGGGCTGTCATGGGGAGATGGGTCCAGCCTCAGCTGTGACATACTTAGCTCGCCTCCCAAGGTGGAGAAAATGAATAAAGGCAGGTCATGGGGCTATATCAGGCTTCTGGGGTGGAGATAGGACAGAAGCCAGCTGGATAGGAGGTGGACTGCAGGTAGGAAGCCCTGTAGAGTCTCTGCTTGCTGGAGAGAGACTCAAAGGAGCCCAGGCTGGGCTACGGCGTGAGAGCAGAAGGTGGATAGACTATCTTGAGAAGATAGACCAGAAGAAGTGGGTGTGTTCATCTTGAGGCTGGTGCCAAAGACTTTATCTTGCGTTTAGTCTGGACTAAGTATCACCTGCAATAAATACTAACTAGCAGAAATTACAAGGAACACGATGGTCAAATGGATGAATGTTTGTGTGATATGCAGTATTGTAACATGTTGCTCATCGCGGGAATTCCTCTTTAATATCAGAAATAATACAGAATCCATTTTAATCTCTATTTTTAGTTCACATAAATTGCAATGCAAAAACATTTCCTATCCTTGCAGCCGTTTTTATTCTGGCCCCATCATTCTGCAGCGTATCTCTAACCACCTGCCTCTAAAAGGGCTTAGTTTCAAGTGACAATTCATGGCAAATGTCATTTATGAACATTTAGGGCCGAATGGGAGCTGTTTCAACGGCATCTTAAAGCAGAATTTAGCTCTCTTTAGTACTTCATTCAGAAATACAAAGATCTTTAGGAAGAGACTGAATGACCTATTAGGATTAAAAAAAACCCATTAAGCTAAAAGCCAAAGAATACAATTTTCACCTCAATGACAACTCTTACGTCACTTTTGAAAAGGAGACTTAAGCACTTGGAAGTCTGTTTCATTGACTTTCTATGGGACTTAGCTCTTAAGTCATTGAGGTCCTTTTTGAAAACTTTACCCTATATTTTAAATAAAAGTATTTCTTCAAATCACAGAAATGGGGTGGGGGGGAGGGCTTCCCTGACTTTTCTGATGAAAGACTATTCACTAATCATTTAACCAAGACTGACAAATGTAATCCCCTTTTAAGAGCAGGATTTTTACTCTTGTTTCAGAAGAAAGGTTATTGCTTAAGCAATCTACTGAACTGACTAAAGTTTGAAGTTAGTGAATGGGACAGGGATGTAATTGCAAACTATAATCCCTCATTGTCCTCTAGTTGGAAACCAAAATAGCCATAAAGAAAAGGAGGACTTGTGGCACCTTAGAGACTAACCAATTTATTAGAGCATAAGCTTTCGTGAGCTACAGCTCACTTCCTCAGATGCATATCGATATGCATCTGAGGAAGTGAGCTGTAGCTCACGAAAGCTTATGCTCTAATAAATTGGTTAGTCTCTAAGGTGCCACAAGTCCTCCTTTTCTTTTTGCGAATACAGACTAACACGGCTGTTACTCTGAAACCTGTCAAAATAGCCATGTTAGTGTTAATAAGTTGCTGTTAAAATTTAAAATCCCAGCAACATCTTTCTCTCTCTCTCTCTGGGTGAATATTATTTATTTCTAATTTTCATCCATCTCCAGCCCAGGACAAATCTGTCTTACTGGAGAAACACAGTGAATGTCTTAAAGAAAATCAGAGGCTTCGTGGATCCTCAAAAAGGAAAGGAGGACTTGTAGCACCTTAGAGACTAACAAATTTATTTGAGCATAAGCTTTCGTGAGCTACAGCTCACTTCATCGGATGCAAGATTGGATACAGACTAACACAGCTGCTACTCTGAAACCTGTCTTCATGGTTCCTGTATGTGCAAAAGATCAGTGAATAATATTAACGCAGTATTTGGGAGGGAATGAGTGCTGCGGTACTGAATGGCTGGGGGAGACCAGGAATAGGCAGGAACTAGATTGATTTAGGGATTTGGGGGTAGGCTGGAGATTCCTTCACCTCTGGATCACCAGTTCAAATCTAGCCAGCATCAGTAGCGGCAGGAGGTTGTTACCATCTGATAGTTATTCGACCTGCATGAAATGGGTTTCTTTAATCTCAGTTCTGCTCCCAATGGACTGGTATCCTTGCAAAAACAACCATGGCAGTTGAAACTAATTGATGACCTTTGTGGCAGCCTGAAAATAACTTGGCTCCAGACCGCATGACCTCCCTCCCTTAACTTGCTGCATTTTTTTTTTTTTTAAATAAATTGTGACCTCAGCATTCTTTTCTGCCATGACAAGCAGCCAGCCCTAGCTGTGACATACTTTCCCTCCAGGCTGCCCTGACTTGCTGATGGCTCATCCATCAAAGACGAAGCTTACTTTTTAAATGTTGCTGAGTGTGGCTTTTCAAAGGCTAAGGCTTTGGGTTGTCTTCAAACCCCCCCCCCCACCATATTTTAAAATGAAAACTATTTATAGGGGTGCGGGTCTAATCTTAGACCTGTTAACCAAGGCAGGGACTCCGATTTAATGTGTGAAAGCAGTACAGTTCATGTGCACATTCCCTCTTTAAAATGTTACCAGTGGGGATGATGCTTCTGTGCCTGGTTTCTCGTTTGATCATGACTTGCTGATTGTGTTGAGAGTTGAGCCCTGTGAATTGAACTGTTTAACGCTTGCTGTGGCTATTGACACACCTCCCTGTAACAGGCTATAACTCTTCCCTGTGCTCTTTTTGTTTGGGATTGATCTTATAGATAAGTAGGAATGAAAGCCACATGAATCCTTGCAGTGCGTTCTAGGCTTCCTTCTCAATATATTTTTGCAGTGTTCTGACACACTGTTATTTCCCAGAAACTTTTGCTACAGTCTCCTTTAGTGTTTCCATAGTCTAGAGAACTACAGTTTGCTTTCCGGTCTTCTGAAGATGACCTAAATGTAAATGCTTGAATGACTGAATTCTCGACCAATGGAGGAGTGGAGGAAAGATTTTGAAAGGCCTTTATTAGTTTGTAACCATAGTGAAGATAAATAGTTTGAACACCTTTTGGTGAAACCTCTATAATACGGAAATGAACTGGGTAGTGTATGGGCACTGCGGCCCTCTAGTGTTGGAATCAGGACTGCTGAACTATGTGTCATGAGACCTATACTGATAGCAACTAAAGGAAGCTTGGTGGTCCAACTTGGTGGTCCCACTGGACCAACTCCTTCCAACCCCCAAATACATCCCTTCCCCTCCTCTCTCCAGCAGACCTGTTCTACAAAAAGGAATCCTCCATGCAGTGTGACCTTGCATATACGGTGTGTGTGTGCGGTCACGCTGTGCAGGGGACACCATTTTGTAGAGCGCCTATTTCAGTAGGTAGATTACGGCGGTGCCCTATGATGAGCTTCCGACCCACAGCACTAAAAATGTTGGACCTTGGCGGGGGCCTGTACGTTTGTAGGAAGATGATCTGTGCTCCGTTCATGATGAAAAGCAGGAAGTTCTAAGTTTGCCCTGGCATGCAGCATACCTATAACCATAAAATCTTAGCTGGCTGCAAGTTGGTTATGATGCCAACCAGATCTGGGACACCAGTGCGATAACGAAAGATTAAAATGATCCTGCAGCTCCTCTAACGAAACACAAGCTGCTGCACAGACGCTATACCAGATCATGGTGTGTGGAACGGAGGAGCGAAGCACAAATTGGAGTTGGCTTTGTTCATAACCCTGTAGTGATCAGAGCTGTGCAACATGCTCCCAAAGAAGGAACTCCTTTGAATTTCTGGGTTTTATTATACACTCTAAACTGGGCTTGTGGACACTGTTGTGGGCCCAGTTTTCAGGAGAGGTGGGGAAGGAGGCAGTGTTCTGTGAAAGCAGGTGAAATTTGGCTGTTTCAAATGTCTTTTTGGTTTAACCTCAGGCTGAGGCCATAGTGGTAGGGAGCAGAGTTCCTCAAACAGAAGTGTCTGCACACATCCATGTGATGAAACCTCTGTGGCTGGTCTAACAGTGTGGTGGGAACCAGCATTGGTAACAGGACCCTAGTTGGTGGGGAAGAGAAGCCTTTTTCCTTCCTTTCATTTCCTCCAGCTTCTCACGCCGGGGGAACATTATGGATGGGACAGATGTTCATAACAGAGCACTACGTGAGTAGATGTAGTTTTGTTTGAGGGCCTGAGGAAAGAGCTAAGATTCATACCAATTTAAATGCTGAAATTGTTGTCAGCTTGGGTGAAATCCTGGACCCATTGATGTCTGGGAGATTTTTCCATTTGCTTCGATGGAACCATGATTTCACACCCTGTCTGCAAGGGAGAGAATTTTATTTGAAGTTCCAGGATGTTCTTCTGTAGTATAACACCTTGCTACCCAAAGCAGCGCTCAACCATTTTGGTGCAGGCGGGGGAGAGGCAGGGGGAATCTGAGTTGACCAAAGATGACCTGTTGGGTTTGACTGACTTGAGCAGAAAATGCAGAATCTAGAAAAACATTAATTCAGTGAGCCCTTGTAGGCCTAGTTTGTTTAGCCAAAATGATTTACACGCGCACCTTGCTGTGAAAGTCTTGTGCCTTGCTGTACAATGTATCTTAACTGTGTGCTTTCTTACTAGGTGTGCTGGGCACACGGCTCCCTCCGTCTTGCCTTTGAGATTCCCTGCCAGTGAGGGCCGCTGTACAGCGTGATGGACTTGGACCCATATGCAAGCATGCAGGTCGGGATGCGGGTGGTCCGCGGAATTGACTGGAAATGGGGCAATCAGGACAATGGCGAAGGGAACGTTGGGACTGTGGTTGAGATTGGCCGGCAAGGCAGCCCAACAACACCGGATAGGACTGTGGTGGTCCAGTGGGATCAAGGGACCAGAACCAATTATCGGACTGGATTCCAAGGAGCCTATGACCTTCTCCTGTACGATAATGCACAAATAGGTAAGGCCAGTGAAATATTAGTTGGACATTGACAAGAGGTGCAGCCATGTATTTCAGTAAAGCTTTCTGTTTTAGCATACACAATGTCTGGCTCAAATGACAGCCATCCTCTCCATCTCCAGGTCTTGGAGCTGCTAGGGAGACTCGGTATGGGTGTAGATTGGTAGCCAGGAATTCTGGCATACGAATTCTGTGACACGGGAGGGGGGGAATCACTAAATATGTGTCTGATTCATTTGTAAAAGGAAGATAATACTTCTCTGCGTGTATTCGTTAGTGTTAGCACTTTCCATTTTCAGAGTGCTGGGCAAGGTACCAGTATCACGGGAGGTTAAATATCATCAGAGACAGCATGTGAACTAGGCTGCCACGGTAGTAGCCATACATGCCCAACAAGTCACCTGGGTCTTCGTCAAACATTCTGTCCACTGCTCTTGGCTCATTGTCTTTTCACGCCTTTAAATATTCTCACATTTAGAATGACAGAGCACAACTGCCCAGCGCTTTCACCTAAACAACAATATCTTTTTTTAAGGGGTGGTGGGGAAAAGATAAACCTCAGCTACTTAAAAAGCAGAGGCTGGTCTGAAGCCAAACCCCAGGTCCAAGCAGCCCTAGAACTTTGGGAAAGGTCTGACCCCAGGCCAGATGTAGCTTCTGGATTCAGCGGGTGCACTGTACTAAACTCTGTTGTAAATTCATGGGGGGCAGCCTAAAATCCATAGGTCAGCGTCATCCCCCTTCACCTCCTCGCCGCACTAATCCTGGCCTGGTGTGGAGGGGAGCTGGAGAGTGATCCTGCCCCACACTCACCCGGCAGCAGTGGCTCCTGTCCCATTGGGCTGGGCCCAGCTCCGGTTATTGTGACCTTACACAAGGAGCTGCAGTACCAGTGGTCTTTGCCCTCATAAATATCATTAATATGAACCTGTGGGTACCTATCCATGAAGTATAAAAAAAAAAAATCCATTGTCTTTGCACCCTCGTTTTTGCTTTCTGTGGGTACTGTTGAAATCATGCTAAAGCTATCCTTGCTGACAGACTCAAACTTTGCAGCTCAGAACCAACTCTTAAGAAAAGCAGTTTAATTTCCATCACCTTCGTGTTTGACTCCAACAGCTTGAAAATTGCACTAGCCAAAAGTCTAGGACTGGCAAAATGCCTACAAAACTTACTGTTAGATCTGAGATACCATTACATGGTTTGATAGATACCTTGTAAGTTTCTGGGGCCAGATGTGGATGCTTTATATCATTTGAATGCCAGGTATCAGCCTAAAATTTCTCTGATTTATTCTACTTTGCAGTTGAATTTTGATGCGACTTTTAGCAGCTATTGTCCTGAGAACCCTGAAGCCAGAAACCAATGCTTTATACTATTGGGAAGCAGAGACTCAAGGCTGCTTTCAGATGTAATATAAACTATTTGGGTCAAATTCTGCCTGCAATGTAAATCCAGAATGTTTTACTCAAAGTTAGAGTTGCTCCGGACTTGCACCAGGAGAGCTGAGCAGAGAAGTTGAACCCCTGATCTCTAATGCAAGCAGTTAGAGAGATGCTGAACATATGTAGGAAACTATTGCAAAGGATTGTGGGAACAACTTTTCAGATATGGATGCCTGAGGTATGTAGGCACCAAAATAAAAATGCCCCTGATTTTCATAGTTGCTGTGTAATGCCAGATCCCTCGGGAGCTATGAAAATCAAGCCTCTCCTGTTTAGAAGACTCACTCTAAGCAGCCAGAAGTGAACATTTTGGCATAGTTTTACCAATGTTGCTGGGTCATGTAAACGATTTCCAGTATTCTTGGGCCAGTGATCAGAAGGATGTAAGGGAGGGATCCACTTGTGACTGCTTTGGGTCCCTGATTTTAAATTGTTCTTAAAGAAATCTGAGAGGAGACTGGTGTCTGGAGATGGAGAATTCCTGTTTTAATGAATTACTCCTGGGTTTTGTGTGCATCTGTGATCGGAGAATAAAGGAAAATACATTTTGATAAAGCAATTGATGTATTTAATAAAGATTTTCATTGGTGAGCAGAAAAAACTGCTCTGAAGAAAATCAAAAGTTGCTCCCATGTAACATCATTTTAATGAAGCATTTGAGTTCATTTGCTTTATTCTCCTGTCGCAAGAGCATGAAAAAGGCACTGAAAGCAGCCATTAACCGCTAATCCAGAGTAAATGGGAGGTGCTCCCATACAGATGCTCACTGAGCTTCCGAGGCCCCTTTTCTTGTTGAGACTTTGCATCTTAAACCGTTATTAAAACTTCATTTTCAAAGTAACCCTCCCCATGAATGCAGAACAAGCTCCCCAGTACTGTGTGCACTGCTGCTGCTTAGTTATGTTTCAAATTCTCTGAGACACATGTTCAACATCAGAAGGGCTGAAAAGCGAGAACTGTTCCATAGGAAAGCTTCCCAAGCAATCTCACTGGAGTGGTGCTTGAGCTGGGGCATGAGTGCTGGGTTGCCAGTGGCTGAGGGAAAGATCATGTATTTTCGTGGGGAGCGCTCTGATCTGAAACCCTTTCTGCTTTGTGCGCCAGGCTGAGCCGTTAGCCTAATCCTCCTCCTGCAGAGGCTGGCGAGGCGTGGCTAGGTTCGGTCAGGCAAGCCGACGTGGAGGAAGCAGGAAGAATGGGCCGCTTTATTTTGTTGCTGCTCTTCTTAGGAGCAGCTCTAAGCATGAGCTGGGTAGGCAGCCACCTAGGGCATTGATGGCTAAGGTTTGCCAAAAGGTGAGATTCCCCAAACCCATTGAGTGTCAGTGGGATCAGAGTGCTTAACTCTCCTGGGCGTGTCTGGAAATCCCAGCCCAGTTTTCAAGGCTGGGGGGCACCATGCTGCTTAAGCACTGCCGCAGAAAAGCTTTCTACTTCTTCCTCCAGCCTTGAGGGGTGGCTTGTGAAGCCAGCTGGCCAGGAGTCAGTCATGACTGCTAGTGGGGAGAGGAGGGAAGACCGAGGAGAAAGATGGAGGCGACCTGGGAAAAGGAAGAGATGGAGACCTGCTGTCGTGCCTCAGATGAAAGGCAGAGGGAGGGAACCAAAGGATTCTTTTCCTGGGGTACCAGGATCCTAAAGCCTGCCTGCCCTTGTCTCGCGACTGATAGCAAATTGTCTGAGGCTAACAAGACATCCCCTTGGGCTTCCTATAGATGGAGCCAGAAGAGGACTTCTGCGCTAGAATAGTATAGTAAAGTTTTCAGGAGTGCGGATGAATGCATGGAAAACTGAAGTGCTCAGATACTTTTGGAGTGGGGCATAGAAGTACCATAGATATATAAAAGCAGTGTTTAAAGGCTTTGGCAGGAGTAAAAACAAATAGAGCTGCAGGACTAGTGTGTCAAGCCGATCACCTTTTGTGAGTGGACTCTGCCGGTGTAACATTTCCTAACAATAAAACAATAAACAGTCCAACTTATTCTCTGTGCAGGGTGTGGGTAGGAAGGTGAAATGGGAACTTCAGATCCTCTTGTACAGGAACCTGCTGAAAGTGGTTCACAACAGTACAGCACTCGGAGTACCCTCTAAGTCAGGGGTTCTCAAACTTCATTGTACTCTGACCCCCTTCTGACAACAACAATTACTACACGACCCCGGGAAGGAGGGCTGAAGACCGAGCCCTTCCACCCTGGGCAGGGGGGCCGAAGCCCGAACCCCGCCCCCTTGGGGAGGACGAAGCCAAAGTTTGAGGGCTTCAGCCCTGGGCGGGTGGAGGCTGTAACCTGAGCCCCATTGCCCAGGTCTGAAGCCTTCAGGCTTCGGCTTCAGCCCTGGGCGGTGCAGCTTGGACTTCTGGCTTCAGCCTCAGGCCCCAGCAAGTCTAATGCCAGCCCTGACAACCCCACTCAAACAGGGTCACGACGCGCTTTTGGGTCGCAACCCACAGTTTGAGAACTGCGGCTCTAAGTAATGCCATCTGAGCTCTGTCCAGTGCATTCAGCCTCTGATGGGTTGTGTGTGTATTTGGGTTTTTTAGGTGTGCGCCATCCCAACATCATCTGCGATTGTTGCAAGAAGCACGGGATCAGAGGCATGCGGTGGAAGTGCAAGGTGTGCTTTGATTATGACTTGTGTACGCAGTGTTACATGAACAACAAGCACGACACCTCACACGCCTTTGAGCGCTATGAGACTGCCCACTCACGACCGTAAGTCCTTGGCTGCTCGCCAGATGATGAAAGTTAACCATGTTGAGTTGTGAAAGTCCCAGGGAGCTGTTTGGGGAGCTTTGTGGAAGAGTGTGAGGCTTGCGCCTGTATTCTTGTCAGTAGGATTGGTTGGGGAAAAGAAAAGTTTTTGTTAGTTTTAAAATGCATGTAATTTATTGAAACATTTCTGGATTTTGGAAAAAAAACAAACCAGAATTTTCATGAAAAAGTCATGTTAAATGTTCAGTGTTTCTGCCAAAAATTTGCTTGACTTTTTAGACCAAAACAAACTTGAAATATGTAAACTTTCAACCAGCTCTGCTATTCGGGATCTTGCACTGTACTCTTGTCTAACCGCTGAATGTCTATGGGTAGTTCCGTTGCCTGCAAGAGTTCCAGAATCAGGCCCACACTCTGTACTGCCTCTTTAACAGCAAAGGGCCCCTGGATTAACTCTGTACTGTGTGCTGGAGCCATCTTTTTAGCATTTACAGAGACGTCTAGTGTTTCTGGAGAAATGTTCACAATTATGTTATTTATCAAGCATCCAAAGGTATACCAGGCTGTTCTCATTGATGTCCACGACTGTTGCTGTAACTTGTAACAGGCAGACAATGCAAGGCCCAACTGCTGGGTGTATGCTGTCATGGGGAACAGACTCCCAGCTCTGTCACAGTTTCTGTGTGCCACCTTGGAAGTGTCACTTAGCCTCTCTGAATCTCTACTATCCAGCTGTGAAAAGGGGATTTTAATACTGACCTATTGCTGTACAGAGGATGTTTTGAGTCTTAATGTTTGCAGAGCCTTGGATGACTTGCCCATGGATGTATGGGTACAGACTGCCAGATTAGGGAGAAGAATGCCGGAGTCCTGGCTCTCTTGTCTCCTTCTCCCCTCTCTCCACAACACCCCTTCTTTCTAACCACTAGATCTCATTGTCTATGCAAATCCTCTTCACTTATATAGTGGAATGCAGTTCCTGATTGTCTATAATGCGGCACACAGTGTTTATAAAAACTGTTGCTTTTGGGATTCGGGGTGGGAGGAAAAGCAGTCATTCACAACAGTCCTTCACCACCTCTCAGTTTTCTCTCCAAACTTCAACCTCTCCTCTTCCCTGTCTTGTGGTCCATGAGCCACCCAGCACTTGGGATGAGTCCACTGAGCTTGCAGTAGCTAAGCCTGGAGTTTGAGGTATAATTCTGAGTGTACTTGGATCCTGCCAGTTTGTCCCAGACTCTACCTGGTAGGTCTGTCTACACCAGTGCTAAATTGGAGTAAACCATTACTATTCTGAGTTGATAGGCTTTCACCCAGACTTCACAGTGATGTAAATGGTTACACAGGTGGCAGGGCAATGGAGAGAGAATCTGGCCTCTGGTGTGTGAATCGTGTTTGTTTAGTGAGGGAAGTAATGTCAAAGGAATGCAGAGGGCCTGATCATGGGTGAGCTGTAGAGAGGAAGAGTGCAGGGGATGTCCTTCTGTAGGCGTTACGATAATAGAAATAGTAAATCCCTAGTGCATCAGTGCCACCGAAGGCCTTTCCATGGCCTTCATTTACACTAGTATCAGAGTTCCTCACAAACTTCAACATAGTTATTCTCGCAACAGTCCTACAGGGCAGGGCTGGTGTCCCCATTATACAGATGGGGAGCTGAGTGATGATGCGACTTACCTGTGGTGTCAAGGAAAGCCTGAGGTGGAGCAAGGACGTGAACCCAGATTATCAACTAGTGCCCTAACGATTAGGCCATCCTTCCTCTCTGACTGCAAAGCTTTGAGGGGCACAAGACCCCGAGGCTGGCAGTAGGATAGCAGGTGGGGTGCTAGCAGTCTGACCTGTAGCTGAATCCCATAATCCTTTTTGGATGAGTATTTGCCCTGGTGAGCCAGGTACCCTCTCCTCCCTCCCTTGAAAGACACATTTGCAAAATCTTTTCTCCTTCATGTCAGTGCAAACATTTTATTATATTGGGTGTTTTTTTAAAGATTAAGGCCTCCTGGTATGTTACGCAATCGACACATAGATGACTTACTGTACCCCCTTCCCTTGCGTGGGAGTGACTCCCATTGGAGTTAATGGAAGTTCTGTTTATGGAATTGAATCAGCATGGACACTGTTCAGAGTTCTAGCAAAATGATGCAAATCATTTGATATTCTGTCAAAGAAGACGGTCTCTCTGAGCCTTGCGGCTTGTGCTATCCATTAAGATTAGAACATTTCTCACGGTTGCATTAATATGACAATCCAACCAGATAACATTGTGAAATGAGCTTTGGGATTCCTGCAATGCGTTCTCTCTCCACATATAATAATTAGTCTGTTGCAATGCTACAGAGAAGTAACCATTCATCCCATTCAGCAGAGTGGTTTAGAGCTTAGCCGTTAAGTTGCATGATCCCAAGTCCAAAAACAATTACTGTAAATGGCTGTGCTGACCCAAGTCAGCTTCAGCGCTCCAGTTCCCATGGACTTGCAATGATTGCATAGGACACTGCTGTATATACCGTGCATACCTTTCAATGCCAGCTCTGCCATCCTTTCTGACCCTGATCGGGAACACCCAAGAATAACGCCCTTTTTTTTAAATCAAGGCGGCTGCTGGGCAGCTTTCTCCCCGACTCTCCTGTATACAGAATGTGTGGTCTTTTCTGAGGATGCTATATGGGAAAGGAGGTAGATGGATCAACTTGTCCTCTTAAGGCCACAGCACAATGTGAACTCCTGAGCTGCTGGAATTGGGCAGTGGTGCACAGGGTGCCAATGTGAAGCAAACTGCTGGAAGCTATGCCAGTAAAGCTGTTGGACCTGTTCCTGCCTGGTCTGCTTGGATTTACCAAGACAGCTCAGGGAGGGGGGCAGTTTTACAGTCTAGTGCACAGAGAGTTGCCTGAGCCAACTCTAACAATCACTTTGGACTGGGCACACGGGTCCTTTTTGGCACCATACTGAGGCAGTCTTCTCCCCAAGAAGTCTCAGAACTTTCTCAGGCTTGAGATGAGAGGGTTTTTTTTGTTTTTTACCCTTTTCCTGCCATTGTCTGTCTTACGTACAATATATTTTTTTTCCTTCGGAATAGCTTTGCAACAGAGAATGGAGCTAGTGTAATTTCCTGTTTTTTCACAGGAGTCCTGCCATTGAATGAGAGAGGCCCATTGCATTTTAATTCTGCCAGCAGCTTCCGCTAACTCGTGCAGGTGTAAGATTACCATGAGGTGACTGTGTTTGCTGGTGAACATCCCCAGAATTCAGTTTTTAATCCCAACTTGCCTGTCCATCCCCTGACGCTTGGTTGGAAACGCTCACAGCCAGCCAACAAATGGGGCATTTCAGGCAGCTAGCCGGGGAGTTCCCAGATTTCATATAAATGCATGTTGCTTGTAGTCCTGCTAAATTCATAACTCTTGCAGCCCTCACACAACATGTTGACGAAACTCCTGGTGTGTTCCTCTGGCTAGCTAGCAGCATGGTGGGTGGTGGCCATTTTCTCAGTTCTTCATCAAGCTGGCTTGAAAATCTGGCAATTCGTGTGAAAATGGAGGGTTAAACACTCAGTGAGTGAATGTAAAGCAGGGAATTGCTTCTGGTACATAGGAGGCAAGTGGGAAGCTGGGAGATAGAAGGGCCAGAACAGACAGACTCAGGGGATTGTGGGATAGTATTGATGGACTATTTAAATGTGAACTGGCAACATGAGCTTCAGCTGTGACCTCAATGCAGAGGGAACGAGGCTTGATCAAACGCTATACCAGAATGCTGGCTTGTACATATTCCCCTGAGTCAGCCACTGAGGCCAGATTTGGCCAGGGGGTGGTGCATGTTAAGGAGCTTTGTGTGTGGACATTAGGGGTATTTGGGCATAAACATATGACAGACCCCAGGTATACTGTGCAGTGTAGACACACCTAGACTGATTCCTTCCTGTTTATCTTAACTCAGTTTGAAAGTGCATTAAACTGAACAGGAACAAGTCACTCTTATTCCAGAACAGGAGTAACTGCACTGCGTTAATCAGGAACAACTCTATGTGTAGACAAGTCCTAACTACAGCATTAAGGACTTGCCTTGTCCTCTGAACTCGGTCTGGTTGGGACTCGTACGTTAAGCAGCAGAATTGCAGGTCACTACCTGTTTTGATTGCTACCTCCATAAAACCTGTTCATTCTGCAGTCCAGCCTTCCATAATACACTCAATTAATCCTATCCTCCTCCTCCCAGTAGTGTGTCAGGCGCTTGGATTGCTTTCACAGGATGCGACTGTGTTCAGGGGAATATTTGTTATGGTATCAGAGTTATGATGTGTGTTCGGTGGGATATCGGGATTATGAGGGACTTTTAACACCGATATCTCAGGGGACGAGGGTGTTAATCCTGCTTCTATTGAAACCAAAGACAAAACTCCCATTGATTTCAGTGGGATAGCACCATTTGCAAGCATCTAAGGAACACAGCCAAGGTTGGCTAGCCCAGAATTCAGACACAGTTCTTTTTGCACGTGGCAGTTTGCAAAGACCACCAGAGTCCTATGGTTGCGCTGTTGGTTTTTCAGTTTTTTCAACAAAAATGCTTCAATTTTTTTTGCTTTTTAAAATTGGCACCATCCTCTCATGCCCGCCCTGTATCTGTGCTGTTGCAAGGGCAGAAATTCCTGTCTCTAGCTTCCAAAGAGGACTTTGTTAACCAAAGTGAGAGAGGGGAGGAAAGCCCCTGAAACCTTATTGACTAGTTTATTTGACACTGGACTTCAGAAAAGATTCTGGCTTGGATCCTAGGCTTCAGCTCTGGGCCTCTTATTTTTATTTTATTTTATTTTATTTCTATTCTGGTCACTCCCAAAAACCCAGCCTGAATGGAGATCTCCATCAAACTAGGTACTGTACAAACACACATGACAGCCCAGTCCCTGCCTTAAAGAGCCTACAGTTGAATGCACCAATCCTGCAGTGAACTCCATGTGGGCAGGCCTCGCTGCAGGGTCTAGACCTAATTTGACATGACTCAACAGATGAGTGTGGCCTGTAGTAGGAAGGATGGAGGCTGGGCATAATCAGACTAATGGCCAGTTCATGCAGCCCTTATTGGCTCAATGTGAGTGACCTTCACCATGGGCATTGGGCCCGCACAAGGCCTGCGCACCGCTTGCGTCCCACGTACAGCTTGGCATAGTGGGTTTTTGCTGGAGGAAAAGTCCCCATTGGCCCCCTCACCATGGTCCTGTCGTCTCTGAAGATGCAGGGAAGAGAATCCAGTAGCCACTGCCAGGCAGAGTGTAAGGGTGCATGGCACCTGCTGTTCATCTTGCTTGTTTTGAGTTCGAGTTTTGCTCAGTCCAGTAGGAAAGGGCTCGTATTTCCATCCATTTCCTTTCCGCGGTGGATTGTTCTGCTGTGGGGTGGGGGAGTATGGCATAGATCGAACGATGGATTTTTAACAGTAGTGGGAGGTGTGTGGGAATGGCTCATGAGCTGTACCTCTCATTGTGTTTAAACCCACAGTAATCCCAAATAAATGGAGCATACGTTAGCTTGAGCTATGTCCCTCCAGGTATGGAATGGATGACAAAACGGGACCCAGCACAAACCTAACAGCGATGTGAGAGAGCTTTCATGAGCCTAAATAGGGAGAGAAGGAAGCACAATGGTTGTATCTAGGTTGCACACTTGGTTTTTCATGCTGTTTGCTACATTCAGTGTCTCTGTAATTTACTCTGTGAGGTCTGCGTGGGTCAGAGAAATTGTAGCTCCAGAAACACAGGGTGGGAGCTTCCTATTTTGGAAGGCTGCAATTTTAAAAATGAATCAGAAATACACATAGTGACTCTTCAAACCACTGGGCTCAGAAGGGAGGCAGGATATCAGAGTGCTTTTTTGTTTGTTACCCTGCAGGATATTGTAATATAACTGTGAGGTACATGTTTTTATGCAACAACCTTCACGCTGGGAATTGCCAAACTACATGAAGCAATTTTATTAAGAGATGCTTTGCAATTTGGGAGTAGGAGAGACTAGGTATAGCTTTGTTTTGGTGCAAGGGGAATTCCATAACTTTTTATGTCTTAGCTGCTGTAGTCTTGTTTCGGGTTAAGAATGGAGTAAAAGCCCTGATGTAAAAAAATGGAATGAAGTAATCAAAAAAAGAGATCCCACATAGATGCTTCCTGGTGTTGTGGGTTTTTTTTAAGTGCCTCTCTTGAACATCTGATATTTCGGCTGCAAAAGCAAATTCCCTAGACGAGGGGGCAGCCTTGCCGAAGAACAAAACTTGCCTACTTATGAATCAGTGAACCCTGAGCAGTGCCAATGGGAAAGCTGCAAAGAGAATGTGGCTTGTATCATTCATTTTAATTTTTTTCTGTAAAGTAGAAGAGGGAACCTGTGGCAGCTCTCCAGAGACCCGCAAAGCCTGTATGTTAAAAGGAGATTGTAACTGTGGTTTTTTTTTGTTTGTTTGTTTTAAATAGGCTACGATAGACTTAATATTTAGAACCTCTTATCTCCTTTCTCCTTCTGGATGTGTGGATCTTTTGATTATTTAGGATTAGGAAATGAACAGCCCCTAGCGTAGCAACACTTTTTCAAGCCTCGGGCAACATACTGTGCTGAGCCCACTTGGGTGTTAATGAGCACAAACACTTAGAGCAAGGAAGCTGCTCGGGGGAGAGCCCACCAGAGTTTGCAGTGTCCCATGATCTTGGTTCAGTGGAACCATTTCCAGAAACTGCTGGCTCTGTTACAACATTTTCACCACTTCCACCTCTCTTATTTGTGGCCCCATGGGGTGGATTTGAATGTTGGCGTTTTGGGTGACAAGAGAACACAGTCCCCTCAATGGAACTGCATTGGCCTTCAGGGGGAGGAGGGAGTTAATTTGACATGGGACATCCCCTCTTCCCATGGACCAGTAGCCAGCTGTCCGTGTCTCTTCCCATCCTGGCTCCGTTGTCTCTGTGTGCTTGGCCCAGAGACATGGCTGTGTCCTATGAACTGTTTTGCCCCAGTATATCACCATCGTTAGGGCTCCCCTGTGACTTTGCAGATGAAAAGTGCTCCATAAATAGCCTGTGGGACATGTTTGTGTGACGAATGGCCATCCGCTTTCTCTCCCTTGCTGGACCCCAAGTGGATGAACTCTGCGGCTAAGCCGAGACGAGACAGGCACTGGAGTGTGTGCGAAGGCTCGGTAAATCCGAGGATTTAAGAGGCCCTAAGCACTGGCAAGCACACTGGGGGGTCCCAAATCAGCTTTGGAAATACCCCCAAAAATACCTATTCACCTGAAGGTCCTTTAAAGCCCCCGGGGGACCTTAGTTCAACCCACTGGCAGCAGACAATTCTGATTGTTACTCTTGTAACCTGGCTCTGGTATTGCCTGAATATTGTATGTGCTGGGACTGGTCAGCAAGTTACTAGCTGCTCCAGGAAGGCACAACAGGTCCATTTAAAAATGAAGCTAGAGTTTGCTGGCTCCTGTGCTTCCAGCCAGGCTCTTTGGGGTTCAGCATTTCAGCGCAGGGCATGTCAGAGAGCTGGTGGCCTAAAATCTACAGCAAGGGGCATTTCAGGCTGACTGCGGAGTCTGTGTAACGTGTTTCGATGAACGGCATGAATTTCCCCAGTTTCACACCCTGACTTCCCCCTCTTTGCATCAACCTTTTCAACGTGGTCATCAGGAACACGTAGCTCTCACTCGCTCTCTATTGACTTGCTGCAAATAGCTTTCACAAATAACATTTCCAATTTATAAAAGGGAAAGGCTTTTATCATCTCATGCACTTTTCACCATGAATTTTTTGTTCACATGGGTCTGGCTCTGCTCCCATTGATTTAGGGTGGTGCAGGATTGGGCCCTTTTTGATTTCCTCTCCGCTTGGTCTTGGCTGCAATAGGATATCTGATTTGTAATTGCCAACAGGTGAAGTTCTCTGTGATGGAAAGCTACAGTGTCAACAGAGTTTGAATATTCTTTTACCTCCATGTTGTCTAGTCTTGCGCTAGGTAGCATGGAGGTGAAAATAGCTGGGCCCTCTCAAGGCCCCTCTTCGCTACAGCTCCCAGCAGAGTTACCAGTAATACAGCAGGACCTGTTGGGAATTACTAGTCCAAAAAGATCCAAATGTAGCTAAGGCTTTTCTGATTCTCCTGCATTAGCACAACACAACAATATTTGCATTGCAAAAAATACACTAGAATTACTGCCAGAATGTTTTTTGCCTTTGTAAAAAATAATAAAATGAAGCCATTTTCGACTTGGGGCCTAATTGTCAAACAGTGTTGTCCATTTAAGAACAATGTAAATTGCAAAGCAATAGGGTATGTCTGAACAAAAGATCTCTGTTTTCAGTTTTGCCATATTTTTTTTTTTGGTTTTACATTTGGCTGACAAGTTTGTGTTGGCTAGGAGGAGAGGATTCTATGTGATGCAGGAGTGGAAAGATGAGTGAATGAGACCAGTAAGAAGGTGTATAGGCTATTGTTTGCAGTATGCTTTTTTTAAAACTCTTTCCAAATAATTCTGATCAGATCTTTCAGTTGTTAAGATACTTGGTTCTTTCAAACCTACACCATCAGATTAATTGGGATTTGGATTTTGTTGTGTTTCCTATTGTCTGTCCAAAAGTTTCTTAATTGTTAAGGAAAATGGAGTTTCTCTTTCATTTGTATAATTGATCTTTCTTGGGCTATGTGAGCAAACTGCCAGTAGGAACTGCTCAAAGAACTTCTTAGCCCTTGTTTTGAGCTAATTGTAATGTTAAAGGATGAGTAACAAAATATGTCACTTGGCATTCTCCCCAGGGCCTTTGCATCATTCCCAGCACAGTAATCTGCCATTTAAAAAAGGGCGTCTTATGAACATCATTGGGGGGGGGGGGGGGCTGTAGAACATTCAAAAACACTTCCAGTCTAGCATTTTTAATTATACATTTATGTGTTTATTTATTTATTTGTAATATTTATATATATTTGGAGACACAATGGCAGGTGTGTTTTCTGAACCAGAAAACCAGTTCAGATAAAATAATCTTCCAAGTAGTTGCCTGTTTTCAGAACTAAACTATCTGAGTCAACCGTTTTTAAAGTTTTGAAATATTCCGATATGTCTCCCCTTCCCCTTCCCCTTCCCCTTCCTGAGTTATTGCATCTAAGGCTGTAAATACCCTGGTAGAGACATCACATAGAGATCTGATATTGGCACTCGGTAATGTCCCTGGGCCTTCTAGAAATTGAACTTAATTTTCATTCAGTGGACAGTGTGGTTTTTGAGGGTTTTTTTTCCAAGTCACTGGTTGAATGTAAAATGATTTTTCCACTAACAATCAATAACTGTTCCCTGTCTGCGAGAGACATTTTATTTGATGGAAGCTAAAAGACATAAATTACACTCGTAAAGCTGTTAGCCAAGTGCTGCAACATTTTGCAGGAGCTGATGTTTGTTTAGCCAGGGCAGTCCACAGACACGTTTCCTTTCGTTTGCATATATGAACGTATTTATTATGAGATGATAAAATCCCTGAACTCTGGGTAAATTCAGATCCGTGCAGGGCTCTATGAATGAGTCAGGAATGGGGATCCCATCCCCAACCCTGCATGCTGCTAGGGACCTGCTGGAGCAAGGGAAAGGGAATCTCTTCAGATGTTAAGCTTCTTGATGAAGCTAAAGTCCAACAGATAAAGTCCAACAGATAAGTCACTTTTCAGGCAGTGCAGCCACGTTGAAGGGAAGGCACATTAGGGATTGTTGGCAAACCAGTGGTGTATGGCTATTGTATTGCTGTTTCATGCTATAAAATTGATCGTGTTGATAATCTTTAAAGTCTCCCTCTGGCTGAAACTTGGCAGCTCTGAATGAAGTGTGTTTGTCAAAGTCCTGGCGATTGCGATGAATCAGCCAAGCTGAAGCTATCTAGTCTCTTGCTGCATGATTTCATGATTAAATTATTGAGGTTAATGGATGTTATGCAGCCCTCATTTAGAAAAAAAGAAATGGAAGCCATCTAGGTCTCTGTAGCCTTAAACAAGGTTGTGTGGTTGTGAGTAATATTATGTACATAGAGATGTACTAAAAATCCAGAAGTCTGATGCCATTCGTGCTTGATTTCCATGTTATTTCTTTATCGTATGGAGAGTGCTATCAACGTATGCCTGGGAGTTACCTTGAGAGTATCATTACTTTTTTCAAGGGGGTGTTGTCTGGTATATTTTTAGCATGAACTGGGTATTCCAGGAGACAAAAGGTCAATAGCTGTACCTGGAGCCAGATCTTTTGCAACCTTCTTTCATTTAGCCCTATTGCACCTTAATTTTGACTACAGTAACCCTACCTCCTTCCTGTTCCATTCCATTTGTCTTGGTTTATACCATTGGAATTGGGTTGAACCTGTGAGGTTTTTATATAGCTATATCTCGGTTGCTGGCATGGGGCAAAATCTTCATCCTCATTTTCTCTTGTGACCTAATTTTACCTTTTGACATTATGATCTGCCGAGAGAGAGAGAGGAAAAAATAAAATGTATTTTGGGTTTTAATACATGTGTGACTGCATTTGGTATCTGTTTCTCATCTCCTGAATTTTTCTTTTTTTCTAAAATAAGCCAAGAGTTTTCTTCCTGCTTCCTGATTTAATGTGACAGTCACTTTCAAAATTCCTCAATTATAGAAAGGAGGAGCCTACACAAAGGGTAATGGAAATTAAAAACCAAAATTTCCCTTTCTGAAAGTCTGACTCTTGCTTTTCTGACGCAAGCCTTAGCAAAGAGGAGTTCAGAGCTTTCAGCCCCAATAACTGCTGTCAGAGCGAATCCTCCGATATAACTTAGTATTGTTGTATGTTGTGACATTTTCTGAGACATCTGTTCCATAGATTCTGCACTAAGACAACATCCGAGGCACTGGAGAAGCCATTAGCAGGTGTTTGAATTTCTCTTTCCTAGGAATAACAGCATGAAAATAAGCTATGGAAAATTAAGGCATGAATAAGCTCTTGACAGTGAGATCTGTTAGGCAGAGGAATATCTTTGCCAAGGGAGATGGCAGCCAAAGCCCTAGGAAGCCTTAATGTAGGGAGCAGTCTTTCATTGGCATGCACCGGGCTAGACTAAATGACCTAAGGCACTATAATGTGATTGTTTCCTATGTGAGCAATTAAGTGTAAAAGCTGCATCTGCTCAGAGCTGCTGTGGGGCCCTCTGTGAAAGGGGGGACTGCCAGGCTCCTTCTACAACCTAATTGTAGGGCTTTGCATATAATCTCCATATATTTTCTTGTATCTTTTGTTTCACGTTGTCTCTTTTGTCCCCTCCCTTGTGCTGCAGTGCCCAGGGTCATGGTACTGTGGCAGCCTCTTTCTCAGCATTCCCTTGTCTTTCATATTCCGTATCTAAAATCTTTGTCTTCCTTTAGTGGATTTGTGTGTCAGCCAGGCTGTTGTTTTGATGCTCAAGTAGTTTCTGAGCTCAAGCTAATTCCATTTTGGCCCCAAACAGTCCAGCGCTTCAGGAATAGTTTTATTTTCATTTACGATGCTCGAAATATTATAGAGCACCCTTGACAAGGCAGGGCAGCATCTTTGACATTTCAGGTTTGCATATGTACACTCAGGCCCCCCCACTCAGCTTATGTTTTCTTCTACCTGTGACTGCAGCTCCCAGAAACAATCTGTTGGAACAGATTTCAAATCATGTGACCTTTTCTGAGTGACATTGTCTCGGCAATCCTGCTCAGAGTCTGATGCACAGCAATTCCCATCACTAATTACGTCTCCAGCCACTAATGATTCAGAACTATTGAGTACTAGCAAGAGTCAGGCAAAAGGGCTGCATTTAATAACTGACGTGTGGGATTTGGATGGATCAGGAGATCGGTAATTGGATATAGATCCTGTTGCATCTAGGTCGCTGGTTTGCATCCTAGTCAGTTTGGTAGTGAAGGGTGTCTGGGTGGCCTGAGTGAAATGAGTTACTCCCAGTTCAGTTCCCAGTGAACTAACGTCCACGTCGCAGAGCCCACCGCCTTGTATATAACCATATAATTACTCTCCTGTTGGTAGTCTGATCAGAGAAAACAAGCCTTGACTGCAATGGGATCAGGATTTCACCCTCTGTGTTGAGTGTTTGTATTGGGATATGACTATTGAAAAGGCAACAGAACACCCCCCCCCCCTCCGACCCAGTGTTGGAAGAAATCTAACAAAGGCTTCTTGGGTAAACAGGCCATGATTTTTACTTTCTCCAGCCCCCAAGCAGAGGCTACATACTCCTAACCAAATATTTCTCACCTTATTCATTGAGCTTCCTCCATTGCTGTTAAAAATACAGTCCCTTGTAAATCTAAATACAGCCAAAGAAATGACATTTGTGTGGACAAGTTTTTAGCCATTTGCTGTCTTTGGTGATGTCAGTTGCATTTACGTGTGCATGTATTAAACTCACTCCTTCCAGGAAATTCCCCTTTGGTTCATTAAAATACCTGTGTCATCTGCAGGTAGAGGAAGAGTGGAATTTATAAATTCTTTGGTTGAGGCCAATGCAGACACTGAAAGAAGATACTAGGTGAGATTGGCAGGTCCAAAGTTTAATGCACGTTTTTAGAAATTCTCTGCAGGTTTTTACTTAGCACACATTTAGTACAGCATTGGCACATGGGCACATATATTTTGTGGTTGCCATTTAGGGGCCTCAGTTAGAAAACTTGCCCTAGGGTGGCTTCATGAACTTTTTGTAACCTCTAAAACCAAAGCATCTGCCCTTGTCTGGGTATGGGGAGGAGGCATGTATGCTGCATCTCCGTAAGGAAGTGGCGGATTAACTCACTGAAATTCTTGGTAGGATCATCCCCAAAATAGGTTTGCGTGAGTCCTGATCCCTTAGTCACCAGTGTCATCCATCTAAGCCTTGTATTTGGCCGGAGAGCAGCTGTCTGTGCTGCTTACACCTGTTAGAATTTCTTTTATCCCCAGCTGGGAGTGGCCCAATTTAATGCTTTCCTGTGAGAGTAAAGTGAATCCAGAACTGGTTGTGTAGTTGTCTGCTGATATCCAGATCACTCAGAGCTTTACCTAAAGGATTCTTGTTCTTCAGGGTCTTTTTTCCACACTGACTTTGTTTGTCAGAAGCAAATTTTATCACCTTTTAGATCATTAAGTAGCCTCAGAGGAAGTATGGTCTTGCATTTGAGGTGTTGTAGTGACTCACGATCTGGGTACGGTTCCCAACTGCAACAGAGACCGCATGGTCTAGCGGATGGGATGTTACTGGGAGCCCAGGTGTTGGTTCTGTCCCGATCTGCTGTGGCCACACCTCGGCTGTGGCACTTACCTCCTCTGGGCCTCTGGTGGTTGTTTTGTAGTTTACAGGCTCTTTGCGGCAGGTCCATCTGTCACTAGGCGTATGTACAGAGCCGGAGCAATGGACCCTCAGTTGAGGTCTCCGGTTGCCACTGTAATGCAACAGCACCTGTCTGAGCCTGGGTGAATCATAATAGTCTTGTGCCTCAGTTCCCCATCTGTAAAGTGCACAGTGTTACTTCCCTAGCTTTCAGGGGTGTTCAGGGTAAATCTGTTAATGTCAGTGTGGCACACGGATGGGGAGAGCCATAATAATTCCTAGACAGAAGATGAGCTTAGTCTGAGTACCCTCAGCACTTCGGTTCTCAGCATATTGGTTGCAGAAGAATAGCTTCGTTTATGTACAGTGATATGCTCCTAATGCTGTCAGGGGGACCTTATAGAAATCTAATACTGCTGGAATTTCCAGGGCAGAAATGGGCCCAGCTGCAAATGGCTGTCTTAATTAAAATGGTTATTAAAGGCAATATTGAAATGATTAAATTTATCCCCAGGGTATTTTTGCAATATGCTCGTAACCTTGCTTGCTGTCCGGTATTTGGAGCAAAGCACCTCAAATTAGATTACAAATCAAGATGTATTGGTTCAGGACATCTGGCCCCTGCATCGTTGTTCTATATGGCTGGTCAGCAGCCTGCTCTAAAGGCAGCGTAGTTGCAGGCAAAGTCACCCCTTATGTGAGGCCAGGAGAACGGGGCGGTTAGAGTGGGTGACCTCCAAAAGTTTGAACAGAACTAAATCTTCATCCTCTTCTCCAAAAGGGAAGTGTCAGTATTATTAGTATTACGGTAGCAGATCCTAGCTGAGATTGCGGCCCTGTTGTGCTAGGCCCTGTGCAAGTATACAGTAAGAAATAGGCCCTGCCCCAAAGAGCTCCCAGCCTACCTAGGGGGTGGAGAAAAAGGAAGGTGTATTACTCCTGAGATGAGGCGCTGAGGCACACAGGGATGGAGTGACTTGCCCAAGGTCACCCAGGAAGTCTGTGGCAGAGCTGGGAATTGAGTCCCAGTCCAGTGCCTTCTCACCAAAATCATCCATCCCTCTCACTCTCTGCCTTATGTGGGTGTTGGTAAGCGGATAAGTGATCGTGCAAAATATTGATCCCAGAATGGAAGGGGGAAATCGAACCTCTAGATCTTCGGGGCCAAGATTCGGGGTCTGACTGTTTTCCATGTGCTGAGTACTTGGACTTCAGTGGGAGTTGAAGATGCTCAGCACCTTACCAGACTGACCCCTCTGTGGGGGATGAGTACTGGAGGAGACCGTGATAAATCGAACTTTTAATGTCCATATTTCAAATATTGATTTGTAAGAGTGACCCATTCCTGCAAAGGGATACAATGATTGGGGTGTCTGTCAGCTTCATACGTCACTTCTTGATGCCTGTGCCTCCCTCCCAGTGCTTTGTCTTCAGTGCTAAAAATGTACATTTTTTACCTCAGGGTAGCTAACGTGCATAAGCTTATCCTGAGGTTAAAAAGCCACTGAAGGCAAGACATGCTAGTTTTAGCATGAGATAAACAGCTTTATACCCCCTCCAGGGAGTAACTTTGGCGAGTTCACATCATAGTAAAACTAAAATGCCAGGTTTTCAGAGTTATTTTTACCTCCGGATAGGTTAGTTATTCTGAGGTAAAAAATGCACCTTTTTTGTCAGTAAAGACAAGGTCAGCGTCTCCTGTATGGGAATTAGCTGTGCAACCGGTTTCCTCATGCTGCCTATCGGCCCCACTCTCATCTCGCCTCCTTTGGGCTTCAAACAAGCCCATTTGAGTCCTAAATGTAAGTGAAAAAGCAAAAAGCTGTTCTCCTCCATCCCTCCTGAGAGACAGGGTCACTTTCCTTTCACTGTTCTCTGCTGTTTGCTGGGAGGGTGAGGTCTTTTTTGTTCTGCCCATTAATCATCACTAAAATTCATGAGCGACATGCTGGGCATAGTGTTGTCAATCGCAGGGAGAGGACCTGACTCGATCCTACAGAGCTTTGTAAAGAAAGGGCAGCAGAGGGTGAAACTGAACCATACTGGATCTTTGGCTGGGGCATAATGTCTCCAGCAGCGATGTTGGCAAGCTCTGGGCTGCCCTGACCTGTTAATGTTCTGATAGACTTTGCAGTCCCCTTTTCCTTAGAGCATCTTGGTAACTGACCTGAAGATAAAAGTTCAAGCAGGAAATTCACACACTGTCAAAGCTAGTTCATTTATACAGAGAAGGAGTAGCTGTGTAATTTATGTGCAATGCCACATCAGTCAATCTTATCTTTTCTCGAATAGGTCACTTGAAATCTAACATTTGGTGACTTTCCGTTTGCTCATGTTGGGAGTGTTTGTTATAAAATAAACATTCTGCTGTCTGTGTTCTCCATGAATAAATGTTAATGTCCTTTCCTTTTACATTGTTTTCAATCACTTTGAATGGGAACATATGAACGTGCACATTGCCAGATGGCTTCAGATCCAGGCCAGCTAGTCCAGTGTCCTATCTCTGACAGTGGCCAACTGCAGAGGCTTCAGAGGAAGGTGCAAGAAACCCTGCAGTGGACAGATATGAAATAATCTGCCCCCCAGGTAGTCCTCCTTTTAATCTTTAGTAGTTAGATTGTGTTAAACCCTGAAGCATGGGATTTTGTATCCTTTCCAAAATTCTGAGTATCTTGTTATTCATATAAATGTCAAAACCTTTTCCTGAATGTTGCTAAGTTATTGGTCTTAATGATATCCTGTGGCAAGGAGTTCCACAGTCTCGTGTTTGATGTGAAAAAGTATTTCCGTTTACATCAGTTTTCAATTTATCACCTTTTTAAATTTTGTTGAATGTCCTATTGTTTTTGTTTTAGAGACAGAAGTTCCTGGTCTACCCTGTCTAAACCATACATTACTCTTATCATGTCCTCTCATTTATCTCCTTTCTAAGATAAACAGTCTCAATCTCTTTTCATGGAAGGTGTTCCAGGTCCTTAATAATTCTCATTTTCCTTCTCAGAACCCCTTCTAATTCTGCAATACCCTTTTTGAGATGGGGTGACCAGAACTGCGCACAGTAGATGAGGCTGCTTTATAGAATAGCATTATGCTATATGTATAGATTATGGACACACGTTTTTAAAGATTAGGTTTCCCAACGTTTAACTCCTAAATCTGTATTTAGGCACCTAAATAAAGGTGGCCTCATTTTCAAAGGTGTTGAATACCTGTAGCTCCTTGAAGTCAGCGAAAGATCAAAGTTGCTGAGCAAATGTGTCTTTCACTGTATTCAAGGAGCTACAGGTGTTCAGCACCTTTGAAAATCTGGCCACTTTTATTTAGGTGTCTAAATCTGGATTTAGGAGCTTAATTTTGGGAAACCCAGCTTTGAAAATATTGCCCCATAATCTTTTGTAACCTGAACTTTGACCTTCAGTTTAAAAAAAAAAAAAAGTAGGAAGGAAGGAAAGGATCTGACTAATAGTTCATAAGATGGAGTTCACCATACTACAATTGCAGAAAAGTTATGAGTGCCATGAAAGCTTAATTTAGGATTTTTGATTTCACTGCTCGTTTTGATTGTCAAGCCTCAAAAGTTATAAATCTAGATCCTCAGCTGGCCTAAATGGTCGTCATAGCTCTATGAGTGGAGCTATGACCATGTGAACCAGCTGAGGATCCAGCCCATCTACTGGAGAACCACTTTATATGTCTCCTTATTTTCTCAGTCCTATCTTAGTTCTTGCTCAAATGACAAAAAATTAAAATGGTTTTAAAGTTATTTAATTAAATAGGTGGATTTAGCAGTTGAGCTGAGGGGTTTTTTTATGTGCCTGTGATACAGCAAGACTTGTAATCCTGCTCTGAAAGAGACTTCCTTCAAAACTCATTCAGTTTACAAGCTCCAGAACTATTGTTCTTGTCTAGATCTGAGCCATATGGTTTGTAGGATGCAAGAGTTAAGAGACCACATTTTTCTGAACAAAAAGACAATCAATTTTTCACCACTCCCCCCCACACACACACACACCCCAGCTTTTGATCCTGCATCACAAAGTTGAAGAAAAAAAAATCTGCTCGGTTGAGGTCTGAATTCAGTCAAGTAAATAGTGGCCTTGTGACTGATTAGTTAACTGGAGAAATTGAGAGCAATTCATCAAGGGGAGAGGAGGGTTAAACGTTTGTTTCAAGACTGAAGCAGCTGAGGATCCTACCTCCCATAGTCCAACTGTTTGACTTAAATGATAATTTTAAAGTTTCTCCATGGTTCCCAATACAATTCTGTGTTTCCTTTTTTTGAAGACCCACCTCCTACCGGGAAAGGAGGTTTTGTTTTCGTTTTTGCTTGACCCTCAAATGGTTGCTTAAGAGAAGTAACTCTAACTTCGGGAAACCCTAAGTTGCATAAATAGAGCAGAGGGAGAAATTAAAGAAACCCGTAAAGAGAGACAGCATAATACATCTTTCTTTCCTTATGGTTGTTCTCCACTTGCTCGTTGTGTCTCCAAATGGTTTGAGCAGTGTGTCTCTGCTGTCTCCTTGCAAATTGCACTTTGGAGTCAAATGAATCTTTAATTGCTAGCACTGAGATCAGCACAGTGATAGTTTAGGATGTGTGAGAGACCATATTTAATTTAAAAATAGACTTGAGCAGGCAAAATGTGACGGTGGGATTTGTATTTATACATAAGACTAACTGAAGACAGTCTCGGGTCTTAAAAACCAAACCTGCTGAGTTTGTCAGCTCTTCTTTTCCTCTTTGTTGGTTAACAGCCTACAAATCCCATTGGAAATGACAGTAGCACATTCAATAGTTACAGATGCAAAATCCCTGTTATAATGTGATCAAACTTCAAGGGAAATCATAGTGAGAAACTCCATGCATGGAGTGAGCTATCTTGCTGTTGGAACAAAACCGTCATCTTGCCTGGATCTAGCTTTCAAGAAGAAAGGACAATTTACTGTTCATTTCTGTATTACAGTAATAGCCAGAATCTGAATTCAGAACCCCATTGTGCGAAGTGATGTACAGACAGACAATCCCTGCACTGAAGAGTTTACAGTCTAAATAAACAAGACAGACAAAGGGTGGGAGAAGGAAATCTCCTCCTCCTCCTCCCAATTTCACAAATGGGGAGAGTGACACAGGGGTGAAGTGACTTGCCCAAGTCACACATGGAGTCTGTAGCAGAGCCCAGGTCTCCCACGTTGCAGCCGAGTGTCAGAACCATAACCCACTCTGTCCTCCCTCATTCTCGTTTTAAAGCTACAGATGTTGTGTAATAAACACAACTTTTATCAAATACTCTGTGTGCATGACTGATTATAAGGTGCTTCAATGAGAGTAGAAAAGCATTCCACATAATACAGTAGAACAACAGTGCAATGCTACGTTGCATTTTAGCCATGTAGTGCACAGATAAACACTAGCTTTGAGGGCAAATATTAGGTGTATCTTTCAAGGCATGGATATAATATGATGCGATAAAATGATCATTGCTTGGTGTTTCTAATTAGCTGAGCTGTGGGACGCTGCTTCCTGATTATGCTCTGTGATATGAAGCTGATAGCTGTCAGGTTTGCCGTGGCCTTGATGGTATAAAAAAATGTTTGTATCTTCCCTCCATCAAGTTACACTCTAGATAATGAAAAGCCCGCAATTAGCAGGATGTGTGTGCAAATATGTCCTTTTTATAAACACATTAGGATGCTCAGCACATGATGGAAGATCCATCAGCAAGCTAAAGAAGACACAAGATTTAGGATTTCGGTGAGTTGATAAACACCATTTCCAAGAATCAGCGTAAGGAGTTTATCTTCCTGAGTCCCAGTCTCCTGACTCTAGGGGTATTAGAGGAGGAATAAATAAAGCATTCAGAGTTCAGTGCAGTTTCACTATTGTTTTCCTAACCTCCGAGCTGCACCCAGTCACTGTGCAGATATGGATTGCACTACTTTTGTACAAACCAAGAAAAAAGGACCGTTGTCCATAGACTGAGTAGAACAAACCGATTCTTAAGAACTTGAGCTGCTGAGGATTTTTGTGGAATAGAAGTCTTCTGTAGGGGGAGCAGAGACCGAAGCAGCAAACTCTGGAAGGGCGGAGAAACGGCCTAAACGTTATGGGAATTGGAAGCTGTTTTAACAGGACATCAGAACCCATATTTACCATCATGTAGGTATCGCTTTTAAACCTGGGCTTTCTGTGTTTGACTTGCTGGATTTCTTGGAAAGCTGTGTTTAGCCATTTAATTTCTCAGTGGAGGGAGCAACTGAGTTGCTTTCTTGTTACTAGGTACTTTCTAGAGTTGTGCCCTGTATAGAAGACTTTGGGAGCAGTGGGTGCCTGAGGGGCTACTCAAAGTTCTGTGCCCTTGTGTGATGGAGTGGTGGTGTCAGGTTTGTGGGAGGAGCAATTACATCACCCTCAACCCCCACCCCCCTCCCCCTCTTCTTTCATTGATCTGTTTTGAAGGATTCTGCTCAGTGTTTGAGCACGGTAGTTTGGATTGCTGAGTTCTGGTGTTCCGCTTTTGAAACATGAGTAACCTTGCATGCATTGTACTGAGACTAATATACCCTCATAATATGGTGCAAGACCATTTAATAATGCTCTGAGCATTAGATCTTCCATAGCATTCTGTGAACAGTTAATCAATGAGATTACTTCGGGCCAGATTCTTCGTCTGTTTTACCATGAATAGCACTGTATTCTATAGGTAGTTTGTAGAGTCCTCCTAGAGTAAGGTATTACTAGACATGAGTTAAAAGTATCCAAGTCTGACCCATTAATAAGCTTGTTTCCCTGCTGTGATCTCAGGTTTGCAAATCTCATGAAATAATTTTTACCCAAACTTTCTAAAAACTCTGGTTTCCCCACACAGCAACCTCAAGAATACTGAGCATATTGAAAAAGGGGGACACTACCTTTTTAGTCCTTGGTCCTGGATGTGCTGAGTGGTGTGTGAAACTGCATTAAAACTTTAGATCAACATGAATTCCCCTTTCTCAGTCATCAGAGGGTGTTCTAAAGTCCAGAGCTATGTGAAATAGACCATCTTGAGTGTCTGCTGTTGCCAGCCTCCCTGTCCTTTCCCTCAATGTCAATCCTCCACAACCCTTTCCTTCCTTGTCTTACTCCTCTTCTGTTAACTCATCCCCACCTTGTTCTATGTGCTCTTGGCTCTTATGCTGCAGTCTGATCAGTGTGGGCAGACCTGTGCACTAATATAGTCTGTCTGTCTGCCTATCATTCGTACTTCTGTTGTCCACTTTACCACAGTGTGCACCCAGGAATCTGAATGTATTTATCTTCACAATACTCCTGTTATCCCCATTTAACAGATGGGAAACTGAGGCATGGAGAGGCTAAGTGACGTGCCCAAGATCACAGTCTATGGCAGAGTGTGGAATCAAACCCATCCTTCTGCAGTAATTTGAGCATTGCACAAGTCTAAGGGTCTTCCATAGAGATCAGCCTGCAGGATCAGGGCGTTTGCTTGTATGTTGTATCCTTTCTCCCAGCCCTTTGTCCATTTTGCCTATTTAGATTGTAAGCTCTCCAGAGCAGGGTTTGTGCCTCACTTTGTGGTTGTACAGAACCCAGAGCATTGGGGCCCGAGTCTTAACTGAGTCCTACCCCAATGCCAATAATAATAAATGGGTCTATCTTCTCTGGCTTTTGTCTTTCAGAGTCACAGTGGGTCCACGACAGAACTTGCCTCGTATCACGTTAAAAGGCACTTTCCAGGGGGCCAAAGTTGTCCGTGGCCCAGACTGGGAGTGGGGTAATCAGGATGGTAAGGATTGTAGTTCCACTCCCCCTCCCCTCCCCTACACACAACCCTCCTCCTTACAAAATCTTCTATAAAAACAGTAGATAGCAAGCTGCGAACCGCAAATGCACACTACAGCAGGGACCGTGCTGGAGCTATTCAGATGCTACTGGTTTTCTTTATTAATCGCTCTAATTTAGTATGTGTTTGCTTGTATTCATTCATTTCTGTGGCATCTCTCTCCTATCTGAGGCCTGGTCTACACTACAAACTTAGGTCAACCTTAAGTCGATCTAATAATGTATGTGTCTACTCTACCAAGTCCCTTTCACCCACCTATGTGAGCCTGTAAAGTTGACTTCTGTACTCCACCTCTGTGAGAGGCGTAGCGCTTGATTCGACACCCACAGGTCGACCTGGGGATAGTGTAGATGCGGCGTTGTGTAATTCAAATGAACTGGCCTCCAGGAGGTGTCCCACAGTGCTCCGCTGTGACCGCTCTGGAGAGCACTTTCAACTGTGTTGCATGTCAGCCAGGTACACAGGAAACAGCTGCTCGCCTGTTAAAGCCCCGGGAACTTTTGAATTTTTATTTCCTGTTTGATCAGTGTGGAGATGGGAGAGCTCATCAGCACAGCTGATCTTGGAGACTCAAGGCCGCAAACGCTCTCCAGCATGGAGTATACAGGAGGTGCTGGATCTTACTGCTGTCGGTGCAGGCAGAGGCCCGATCCAGCAGAAGAAATGCTGACGTCTATGCCAAGATTGCACGGGGCATGTGGGAGAAGGGCTACACCAGGCACGTGCAGCAGTGCTGTGTGAAAATAAATGAGCTTCACCAAGTGTACCGGAAGACGAGGGAGGCGAACAGTCTTTCTGGTTCTGCCCCACAGACATGCTACTTTTATGAGGAGCTGCTTGCGATTCTCTGCTGCGACCCCACTGCTACCCCAAAACGCTCCGTGGATACCTCCCAGGAGCCCCGGTAAACCTCTAACAACACCGAGGAGGACATGGTTGAGGAGGAAGAGGCGAATGTGAGGCAGGCAAGCGGAGGATACGTTCCCCCCCAACAGCCAAGAATGGCCTTTTTTAAACCCTGGAGCCCATCCCTTCACGGGACCAGTTGGTGGCGGAGCACAATGCTGGGGAAGGCACCTCTGGTGAGTGTACATTTCCAATCAAACTGTAGGGGTTACATGCTGCTATTTATTTTTAATCTGAACGAAAAAGTAGGTGTAGTGGGCATTGGTGGCCACTCCAGCTATGCAGAGGGTGCTCTCCGAAAAAGACTGTTTATGTGCACAGGGGTGGCCTGGGAATCCTCCATGGAGATCTCTAGGAAGCTTTCCTGGAGGTACTCTGCAATCCTTTGCAGAAGGTTTCTGGGAAGGGCTGCCTTATTTTGTTCTCCATGGTAGGACACTTCCCTGTGCCACTCCAGAATTAACTCTGCTGGCATCATTGCAACACACAGCATTGCAGCATAAGGACCAGGTCTGTACCCAGTCGCTTGCAGCATCAGCCCCCTTGCTACCTCTGTTACCCGCAGGAGAGTGATATCACACAGGGTCACCTAGGGGAACCGGAAGTTTTCAATGCTAGCCCTTAAACTGCAAACAATTCAACAAGTAATCACCCTCCCATTAGGTGAACTCTGGGTGTCACAACCAGTTTTTCCCAAACGTGGGATAGTTGTGGTTGGAAGGGATAACCATGTATTGCAAGCAGCATTTGAAAAAAAGGGGCAGCGACTTCCTATTTGTCTCCCTTTCCCCCAACCTGGTGCCGCTTTTGTGTTTAAAAAAAAAAAAAAAAAAAACTATTTGTGGGGTCTTTACACTGGTGCCTGTCCTCAAGCACCATCCAGGTTGCTAGGGGAAAGGGGGCTTTTCTCAAGTTCCAACCTGTGTTCCCAAGGGTGTCTTCACAAAAGCACAAGGCCTCTTGCCCATGCCTCGTGGCTGGAGCAGCAAACAGACTCTTGCAATAGCCAGCAGTTGTGATTACGTGGTGGCTTGCAGTGAAGTGTATTATTAAGTTATTCAGATGCTACTGGTTTTCTTTAATAGCTCTAATTTAGTACGTGTTTGCTTGTATTTTGTTTTGTTATTTAAAAAAAAAAATTGACCTTGCACCAGAAACCATGTATGCACGGTCAGTGCTACCCTTGTTCTTCGCGTTCCTTGCAGCTGAAACCTTGTCCATTGGCACATCCTCCACATGGGGACAGAGACTTTCCCAGATTAGAAGGCAGAAAAAGAAGACTTGGGAGGACATGTTCAATGAGTTAATGCACGTCTCCGAGAGTGACAAGACGGAGCTTAGAGCATGGAGGATTACATGGTCTGAGAACCTGGACGTGGACAGGGAGGTCAAAAGAGCATTCAGGGAACAAGAGCGTGCCACACAGGAAGAGATGCTGCAGATTATGAAGAAGCAGTCAGACATTTTGAGGCGTCTGAGGTTCAAGAAAGGCAGCTGGATGCTATAGTCCCTCTGCAGTCAGTGCTGAACCTGCTGCCATCATCGCCAAGTTCTACATCCTCCTTCCCCAAATGTCCTATGAGGTGGGGGAGGGGAGAATTTCAGTATCCCTTGCACTCAACACCAGGGGAGGGTATAAGGACCAGAAGGCGCCCATTCTTGCACCTTTGATTGTTGTTGCAGTTCATCTGTAAGCAAGCTTTCCTTGTTTCTCCCATTGCTTATTTTATCTTACTTTTCTTTGCTGTGTCTGTGTTTCTGAGCATAATAAATCTTTTAACATATTGAGAAGAAAAAGCTCTTTATTCATTCAACACATGGTGGTTGGTGGGGTTGGAGTTTACAGGGGAGAAAATGCAATGGAGGGGACAGCTTGGTAAGGAACAACACAGATAAGTGTCACATTGCTCTGCTCTGGCTCATTGCTGAAACTAGTTTTCAAAGCCTCACGGAGACGCACAGCCCCTCAATTTGCTCTTCTTACTGCCCTGGTGTCTGGCTGACCAAAATTGGCTGCCAGGCAATCTGCCTCAACCCTCTACCCTGGCAGAAACTTTTCTCCCTTTTTTATTTCACAGATATTATGAAGCACACAGAAGGTAGCAGTAACAATGGGGATATTGCTTTCACTGAGGTCTAATCTAGTAAGCCAACAATGCCAGTAACCTTTTAAACAACCAAAGGCACATTCCACCACCATTCTGCACTTGCTCAGCCTATGGTTGAACTGGTCCTTAGTGCTGTCCAGGCTGTTGGTGTACAGCTTCATGAGCCATGGGAGCAAGGGGTAGGCTGGGTCTCCCAGGATCACGATTGATCTTTCAACATCACCGATGGTTATTTTGAAGTCTGGAAAGAAAGTCCCTGCTTGCAGCTTTCTGAATAGACCTGTGTTCCTAAAGATGTACACATCATGCCCCTTTCCTGACCATCCCACGTTGATGTCGGGGAAACAGCCCCTGTGATCCACCAGCACTTGCAACACCATTGAGAAGTACCCCTTTCAATTTATGTACTCTTTGGCAAGGTGGTCTGGTGCCAAGATAGGGCTATGCGTTCTGTCTATCGCCCCACCACAGTTAGGGAACTCCATTGCGGCAAAACCATCCACTATGTCCTACATGTTGCCCAGAGTCACTACCCTTCTTAGCAGAAGTCTGTTAATCACCCTGTAAACTTGGATCACAACAGATCCCACGGTAGGCTTACCCACTCCCAATTGATGCCCCACTGACCGGTAGCAGTCTGGTGTTGCAAGCTTCCACAGAGCTATCACCACTCGCTTCTCTATTGTCAGAGCAGCTCTCATTTTAGTATTGCTGGGCTTCAGGGCTGGAGAAAGTTCTTGGCACAGTTCTTGGAAAGGGGCCTTAAACATTAGCAAGTTCTGCAGCCACTGCTCATGGTCTCATAGCCGCATAACAATGCGGTCTCACCAGTAAGTGCTTGTTTCCCGGGCCCGGAAAAGGTGCTCAACCGTCTCAAGATACGTGACTGTCACCAGCGACTGCGAATTGTTCCACTCTGTCTTCCAGCAAGGGTGTTTACGTGGCATCACTTTGTTCCATGCAGCGGCTCCTGTATCGGCTGTGAGATAATACTGTGCCCATTTTACAGAAGAGGAACGCTGTGGTACCCTAGCACAGTTGTATCAAGCTGCAAATTTACGCTTCACAGAATGTAAAGAGACACTCTGCCCCAAGGAGCTTACCGTCTCAGTGGAAGTTACCATTTCTCCCTGACAATAGTCAGGTTCTCTGTTAACAATGGTCAGTGGTGAATAGCTTCTGCCGCCTTATTGAATTGTAACTGCAGAGTTGAAAACAGGAGAGTGAGGCAAGAGAACACGTCTGTGCTGTCTCTGGTCCTGCCCTAAGTATAATCATGATCTCTTATGGGCCTGCTCTGAAGTCCGATGTCAATCCTTCCATTGATGTCCGTGGGGTTTCATCGGCGCACGATGTGCAGTAGTTAAAGAATCTTTCCTGCACATCCATGTTCCAAAGCCCGAGTATTTACAGCTTGTTTCCCCAGCATGAGTTAGCTATAAAACTTCCTGGTTGAGAATAACTTTTTTTGGGTGGGGACCAGATCTGGGCCAGATTCTCAGTTGGTGTAACTCAGCATCACCTCATATGACTTGAATGGAGTTGCATACATTTCTATCAGCTGAGCTTCTGGCCCTCAGGTTTTAGTTTCCTAGAACCACACCAATTATATATTTTGCTGTTCAGGGCAGGTTAAAAGTGCAAATAAAGGTAATAAATCCTGTAAACACTGTCAGAGGACACTAGTGAGCTGGGCTAACTAATCTCACAGCCCCATGTGTCTTATTAGGGCATTAGCAGCCAAGTGTGAAATTTTCTACTGTTTAACAATCTCACTTTTAATTTTGCTTTGTGGCTTCCATCCCGCCCCCTGCTGCCTGAAACCCTCTAAAGGAAATTAGCATGGACTGCCACAGAATTTGCTGATTAACCAAATGCCCCTCTCATGCTGGACTGAGCTCCTCCAACCTGGTCTGGGCTCTGGCAGCTGTGTTGGCTCTTTAGCCCTTTTATTGATGATATTTCTTTCTACCTCGATCTGAGCCCAAATGTCCCTGAAATGAAATGTGGATAACTGCCACCTCCCTGCTTTATAGTGAAGGATCTGAAAACAGATGGAATAGGGGAAGGAAGGATGGTGACTTTTATCTAGATCCCTACTGACATGAAGAAATGCTGAATGCTGTTTGTCACTTGTAGCTGCATTCACACTGCTCAGGGTCCAGGGCACCTGCTGGGTTTTGTGTGTCTGTAAGTGCCAAGCACACCTGTGGTGCTGTATTCGTGAACAACAAACAGTACGATTGGGGAGCCCTCACCCCACCCCAGCTTGTTGACCCCACGGCGGAGGGGAGGCTTTTACCTTTACCAGCCTTTCGCTCTCCTGTTGATGGTTGTCTTGGTCCAACTGTGGAACTTGCATATTTTTGCTCCCAGTCTCCCTGCCTTCACCTCTCCCACAACTATTTTAACAAGGCTTCATGCCCCACCATCCTCTTGGGCCCATGTCTCTTCCCCTCTAAGCACAATAGAAGTTATGTGGGGAGGTTGAGTCTCTCTCTTGCTCTTCTTGTTTGCTCAATAACGAGCTCTAAGCTACCCCAATGGTGAAGCAAACGTTCCTGTTTCACTTGCCCAGCGAACAGCTGGCTTTTTATGTAAATCTTTAAAGCAGGAAGGATCCCACTGCCTGGGCAGAATTCTCCTTCACTGCCCCTTGGAGAGATTTAGTCTTCCCCTCCTCCTTTTCCTCTGTCCTTGCTCCTCAGAGAGCCGAATCCAGCATGCCCAGAAGGAGAGAGCATTCATGCAGATCTCCTGGAAGGTGAACGCACTTAGCATGGACTCCTCACCTCCATGCTCGTCAATAGTGGTCTGCCACTGCCACGCTGTGAAGTCCTGTGTATTTCCTATGGGGCTGCTGCTGATCTAGAGTGGTCACCTTATTGACATTTGTTGTATTGCTGTGGGGCTAAGAGACTCCGAGTGAGCTCAAGGACTGTCCTTGTACCAAGGAGCCTAGTCTAACTAGGCCAGACAGACTGGGAGGGGAAGGAAAGTATTGCCTTCCCTATTGTACTGAGGCACGGAGACATGAGGGGACTTGCCCAAGTTCACACAGGGAGTCTGTGGCAGAGCTGGGCATTAACCCCCGAGTTTTAATCAAGTGCTGCGTCCACTTGTTCAATGAGGCCTTTATCCTTAGCCTGCCACTAGTGTGTTTAATTGCCTCTCGTGTGCGTCACTGGCAGCCCAGAATGCTATCCTCCTCCGCTGGGTTAGTGCAAACAGCTTGCTCTGCAAGGCGCTGGCCCTGCTCAACAGAGGGGAATGTGGATTGGATGCCTTGTCCCTTCTGGGCTGACCTTTTGTACTGACTGGAAGAGTCTTTCGGCAGATGAAGATTGTGACTAGCTGCCTTCTAGCTAGGGGCCTTCTCGTAATCTTAAAGGCTCTTCCAGGCTTAACTGTGAAGGTTGCATCCTGCAGACACAGTCGGCAACCGATTATGAATTGCAACTACTGAATACGGACTGCCTGGCTGGTTATCCAGCTCACTACCTAGGAACGGGTGTAGGTGTGAATCACATGCTGAGCTGTTTGTGTCTGCTATTCCTGGGGGAAGATTTTTCAGAGGCAATGTGGGGGAGTTGGGTAGTCCATTCCCACTGTAAGTTGGCAGGAACTGGGAGTCAAATTCTTATTTCTGTCTCGAAAATCTCCCTCTTAATCCGTGATGGAGTGGACTGGGAACGTCTCCTGGGCCAACTGGTCCTCTTTTACATTGCACAGTTGGCTCTTGTTATGGGTGTGTCATAAATGCAGAAGGCAGCACTGCTCATCTGAGGATTTCCGAGAGCCTTGCAAACAATCAGAGCCTCAGAATCGACACTGTGAGTTAGGAAAGTGTTACTGTGCCCATTTTAGAACGTGGTAAACTAGGGCAGGAGATTTGCTCCAGGTCATACAGTGAGGCAGTGGCAGATCTGAGAACAGAACCCATGAGTCGACTCCTTATCCCTTGATAGCCCACACTGCCTTTGAGAGAGAATGTTTCCTGTAAGCAGAGCCACAATGCTCGCCTGATCTGGGGAAGCTTGTTCATACCCTTCAGTCTCCATACCTACAGGGAAGAGGACGGTGAAACAAAGCTTGTCATTTTTGGCTTATCTCACGAATGATAGAGAGCAAGAGAACTAGGTAGGAGTTGAGAGAACAGCCATGTTTCTGCCTGGCCACACTGTGTCGCCTTCGCACCATGCACTGTCTGTCTGGACAGTATTTCTACGGGCCAAGGGAAGTGGCTTTTTAAAGGATCCTCTTGCAGAGTGTGGCTTTTGCCCATCCATGCTTGCGAGCGGAAGGGTTGTCCAGCATTCATAGAGCCTTATGTAATGATTCTCTCTGAGCCAGCAGAGACTGGGGTCTGTAATAGCTCAGTTTCCCCAGTTAAAAATAACTGTGCACTCATACAGTGCCCTTTGCAGCATGAAATGAGGTTGCAAGGCTCAAGATGGAAAAACATAAAGGGGCCAGAATAATTGCAAAGTCTCCTGATTTTTCCCTCTTCCTCTCCCCCGAGAAGGGATAGGTGGTTGGGGGGGCTCTGTGCTGTATGGAGTCGGCATGCTGCCTGCCAGCAAAGCGCGCATTTGCATTGGTTTTGTGGAGTCAGCCTGTGGTCTCCCAGAAAGGGCCCTGCAGAAATCCGACCCAAACGCTCACCTGCAGAAATTTCACTGCCACAGTCTCTCCCTCCTTCCCCATGCCCATCTGGTGGCTTTGTGCCCACTGTTCTGTGGTATTACTTTATTGGAGAGCTGACAAGTGTATTCATTTGCTTTGGCCTCTCTCTCTCACATACATATTTTATTTATTTAAACTTAAAATTCTACAGAGAACATACTTTTTATTTTTTTAAAGATGAGGATAAAAACCAAAACCCCAGTCATCTGGAATCATTTAAGAACATCCCCTGGTGCACTTTTTGCATAATTTAGAGGTCTTGGCCCCCATGTCCAGGCTAAATTCTAGTCTAGCTAATTACATTCTGCTAACATAAATCCCTCTACAGATTTGGAACTAAATACAAAACTCACTCTTTAGATGAGCTTTCATGCAATAGCCATCTTAGTCTCATCACTTTATATAAATTTAAAAAACAACCCAATACTAACTTCCAGTCCATTCTTGCTAGGCTAGAACATGGTGATGGACATCTAAATGGTATTTCATTGTCCCTTCCTGACCTAAACTACTGAATAGGGAGAGATGTGGTCTGAATATGGGACTGGGAGTTAGAAATGTCTAATTATTGCTGTGAAATTGACTCCCTTTGTAGCCTTGAGCAGCTCATAGAAGCTCTTTTTTGCCTGTTTCCTTATCCATAAAATAGAGATAATATTAGCTATTGCCCTTCACAGGGAATCAGTTAATTAACATCTCTGGAGGACCATAGACATGCTAAGCATTATTAATCAGTGTTGCTCTGGTGTTACAAAGCTGTCTGTCATCCCATTTTCAGGCAATGAACACCTCAGTGGCAGGCCGATGTCTGTGTAGTAAGGCTCTGTGGGAGTGTAAGTTAGTTGGTTCTTATTTCTCTTTTTAAATCAGGTGGTGAAGGTAAAACCGGGAGAGTGGTGGATATTCGTGGCTGGGATGTGGAGACTGGCCGCAGCGTGGCCAGCGTCACGTGGTCTGACGGCACCACAAACGTTTACAGAGTCGGGCACAAGGGAAAGGTGGACCTGAAATGCATTGTGGAAGCATCTGGCGGCTTTTACTACAAAGAGCATCTCCCGAGACTAGGTACGTGGCATGTTGACTTTACAATACGGGACTGTCATAACACTTGGTCGTTGTCAAACATGCCTGAGCATCTATTACTAAAGCCCATCCTGATTTGGCAGAGAAGATTGAATAGCTAGATATATAAAGTTTCCATGTAATACATGCCATTTAAACAATAACAGGAGTCAAAAAACAGGTGTGTCAGGTAGCCTGGTCCTCCAGTGATATGAGAGTAGTTGGCTTTGGACATTTGGTTTGGATATCAAGTCCCATTGGTAGGAAAGGTACGTAGAGGCCAATTAGTTGGTTTTGTAAATGTAGGAAACTCTTTGGGGAGTGTCCATTAACTGAGCAGAGAGTTCAGCACAATGGGCGTCTTGCTAATCCAAGGCTTCTCATCCTTTCAAGCTGTAACGACGCAGCCAGTGCTCCTGTGTTCGGAGGGTCTGAGCTGCATACTCGTGCTGGACTGGCATGCTGCGGGGACTGTGGCTTGAGGGAGGTTTTGAGAATCCAGCACCGAATATCTGCCCTACCTGGGAAGATAGGAATGTAGCTGTGGTAATTGGTGATGTCTAGTTCAGCACCATGCCTCAGCCGATCTCAGCTTCTAAGGCTCTAGGGAAGTGAATGAGGGAATCAGCACAGAATCCTTTCTGAAGCCTCAAGGTTTTCCGTTAAGGCCCACTGAGGTATATTTAATCCAGGCATTCAGGGCCCAATCCTGCTCCTCTTGAAGTCAATGGAAGGATTGCCACTGGCTTTGTTGGGGGTAGGATCAGGCCCACGCAGGCTGTTGTCCAAGCGTCAGGGAATGGAAGGGTTGGGCAGGAAGTACATCTGGGCAGAGAACACGAGTGAGACCCTCCATAAAGCAAGATCTGCACTTGCTTGTGGAGGAGCTAGTCTTCAGCAGCGAGCAGGTATTTGCTAAAGAGTAGGTGGGGGAGATGTTAATTGGTGGAAGCAGATGTAGGAGTTTGGTGTCACCAGGGGTCAGCTTTCAAATAGATTCCTTTGCATAAGGGACCAAAATGCCTTTGCAAGAGATGCCCCCTTCTTGACTTGTAGTATTATCCAGTTAGGGCCAAATCCGGCTCACAGAAGTAATCCCATAGACTGCTCTCCCACAGTGTGTGTGTCCACGACTGCCTGAGGAAAGTGAGCAGGATTTTTGGCCTTAATGCTGTCCCATCTCCCATTTGGGGGATCGTTCATTGGTATGTTAGAAAGGAGCAACAAATACAGATGCTTTACTCTCTATGTGTGTGTGTGTGGGGGGGTGTCTTTCTTCCGTTCAGGAAAGCCTGCTGAACTGCAGAGGAAAGAGAGCACAGAGAGGCATCCCTTCCAGCATGGGGACAAAGTGAAATGCCTGCTGGACATTGACATCTTACGAGAGATGCAAGAGGGGCATGGTGGCTGGAACCCTAAAATGGCTGAGGTACAGTTATTTCCGCTCACTGCTACCCTTAGAAAAATTACTGGTTACTTTGGCTAAGAAATTTCCAGAAACTCTGTGTGTATAACCTATTACCTTCTGTTCTAAATACATAGCATAGTGCACTCGTATTCTTTAGTGCCAGAACACTGGAGTCAGATTATTATTTCTAGGTACATATAAATCTGTAGTGCGAGATATTTGCCATACCTAGTCTTGCAGATTCTAAGAGCTTGATCCAAAGCCTGGAAGTCCATGCAAAAACTCCTGTTGATTTTCAGTGAGTATTGGGTCAGGTCCTTGAGGGTTGGACTCCATTCCCTTCTTGGCTCTGCTGTAATGTGCATTAGTGCTAATGGCAGTTACATGCAGTCCCCTACATGAAGAAGTATCCCTATATGTGACTAAGATTTCCCTGTCCATATGTTCCTGCTGGCACTTAGCTGGTTCTTTAAATTTTGTTTTGAAGCAGCAACCCATCTGCTGTCATCTGTTGTGTTCTAAAGAAGTTCAGACAGTAGATCCAGTGCTATAGATGAAAAGTAAATGTAAACAAGGCCTGTTAGGGTATGTCTACACTACGGAATAAGGTCGAATTTATAGAAGTTGGTTTTTTAGAAATCGGTTTTATATATTCGAGTGTGTGTCTCCCCAAATAAAATGCTCTAAGTGCATTAACTCGGCGGAGCGCTTCCACAGTACCGAGGCTAGAGTCGACTTCCGGAGCGTTGCACTGTGGGTAGCTATCCCACAGTTCCCGCAGTCTCCGCTGCCCATTGGAATTCTGGGTTGAGATCCCAATGCCTGATGGGGCTAAAACATTGTCGCGGGTGGTTCTGGGTACATATCATCAGGCCCCCGTTCCCTCCCTCCCTCCGTGAAAGCAAGGGCAGACAATCGTTTCGCGCCTTTTTTCCTGAGTTACCTGTGCAGACGCCATACCACGGCAAGCATGGAGCCCGCTCAGGTAACCGTCACCCTATGTCTCCTGGGTGCTGGCAGACGCGGTACGGCATTGCTACACAGTAGCAGCAACCCCTTGCCTTGTGGCAGCAGACGGTACAGTACGACTGGTAGCTGTCATTGTCATGTCCGAGGTGCTCCTGGCCACGTCGGCTGGGAGCGCCTGGGCAGACATGGGCGCAGGGACTAAATTTGGAGTGACTTGACCAGGTCATTCTCTTTAGTCCTGCAGTCAGTCCTATTGAACCGTCTTATGGTGAGCGGGCAGGCGATACGGACTGCTAGCAGTCGTACTGTACCATCTTCTGCCGAGCAGCCATGAGATGTGGATGGCATGCAGTCCTTCTGCACCGTCTGCTGCCAGCCAAAGATGTAAAAGATAGATGGAGTGGGTCAAAACAAGAAATAGACCAGATTTGTTTTGTACTCATTTGCTTCCCCCCTTCCCCTGTCTAGGGGACTCATTCTTCTAGGTCACACTGCAGTCACTCACAGAGAGGGTGCAGCGAGGTAAATCTAGCCATGTATCAATCAGAGGCCAGGCTAACCTTCTTGTTCCAATAAGAACGATAACTTAGGTGCACCATTTCTTATTGGAACCCTCCGTGAAGTCCTGCCTGAAATACTCCTAGATGTAAAGCCACCCCCTTTGTTGATTTTAGCTCCCTGAAGCCAACCCTGTAAGCCGTGTCCTCAGTCGCCCCTCCCGGCGTCAGAGCAAAAGCAAACAATCGGGCATCTGAGAGTGCTGTCCAGAGCAGTCACAATGGAGCACTCTGATGGGGCTAAAACATTGTCGCGAGTGGTTCTGGGTACGTATCGTCAGGCCCCCGTTCCCTCCCTCCCTCCGTGAAAGCAAGGGCAGACAATCATTTCGTGCCTTTTTTCCTGAGTTACCTGTGCAGACGCCATACCACGGCAAGCATGGAGCCTGCTCAGGTAACCGTCGCTCTATGTCTCCTGGGTGCTGGCAGACGCGGTACGGCTTTGCTGCACAGTAGCAGCAACCCATTGCCTTCTGGCAGCAGACGGTGCAATACGACTGGTAGTCGTCCTCGTCGTGTCCGAGGTGCTCCTGGCCACGTCGGCTGGGAGCGCCTGGGCAGACATGGGCGCAGGGACTAAATTTGGAGTGACTTGACCAGGTCATTCTCTTTAGTCCTGCAGTCAGTCCTATTGAACCATCTTATGGTGAGCGGGCAGGCGATACGGACTGCTAGCAGTCGTACTGTACCATCTTCTGCCAGGCAGGCAAGAGATGAGGATTGCTAGTAGTCGTATTGTACCATCTTCTGCCGAGCAGCCATGAGATGTGGATGGCATGCAGTCCTTCTGCACCGTCTGCTGCCAGCCAAAGATGTAAAAGATAGATGGAGTGGGTCAAAACAAGAAATAGACCAGATTTGTTTTGTACTCATTTGCCTCCTCCCCTGTCTAGGGGACTCATTCCTCTAGGTCACACTGCAGTCACTCACAGAGAAGGTGCAGCGAGGTAAATCTAGCCATGTATCAATCAGAGGCCAGGCTAACCTCCTTGTTCCAATAAGAACAATAACTTAGGTGCACCATTTCTTATTGGAACCCTCCGTGAAGTCCTGCCTGAAATACTCCTTGATGTACAGGCACCCCCTTTGTTGATTTTAGCTCCCTGAAGCCAACCCTGTAAGCCGTGTCGTCCATCGCCCCTCCCTCCGTCAGAGCAACGGCAGACAATCGTTCCGCGCCTTTTTTCTGTGCGGACGCCATACCAAGGCAAGCATGGAGGCCGCTCAGCTCACTTTGGCAATTAGGAGCACATTAAACACCACACGCATTATCCAGCAGTATATGCAGCACCAGAACCTGGCAAAGCGATACCGGGCGAGGAGGCGACGTCAGCGCGGTCACGTGAGTGATCAGGACATGGACACAGATTTCTCTGAAAGCATGGGCCCTGCCAATACATGTATCATGGTGCTAATGGGGCAGGTTCATGCTGTGGAACGCCGATTCTGGGCTTGGGAAACAAGCACAGACTGGTGGGACCGCATAGTGTTGCAGGTCTGGGACGATTCCCAGTGGCTGCGAAACTTTCGCATGCGTAAGGGCACTTTCATGGAACTTTGTGACTTGCTTTCCCCTACCCTGAGGCGCATGAATACCAAGATGAGAGCATCCCTCACAGTTGAGAAGCGAATGGCGATAGCCCTGTGGAAACTTGCAACGCCAGACAGCTACCGGTCAGTTGGGAATCAATTTGGAGTGGGCAAATCTACTGTGGGGGCTGCTGTGATGCAAGTAGCCCACGCAATCAAAGATCTGCTGATATCAAGGGTAGTGACCCTGGGAAATGTGCAGGTCATAGTGGATGGCTTTGCTGCAATGGGATTCCCTAACTGTGGTGGGGCTATAGACGGAACCCATATCCCTATCTTGGCACCGGAGCACCAAGCCGCCGAGTACCTAAACCGCAAGGGGTACTTTTCGATAGTGCTGCAAGCTCTGGTGGATCACAAGGGACGTTTCACCAACATCAACGTGGGATGGCCGGGAAAGGTGCATGATGCTCGCATCTTCAGGAACTCTGGTCTGTTTCAAAAGCTGCAGGAAGGGACTTTATTCCCAGACCAGAAAATAACTGTTGGGGATGTTGAAATGCCTATATGTATCCTTGGGGACCCAGCCTACCCCTTAATGCCATGGCTCATGAAGCCGTACACAGGCAGCCTGGACAGTAGTCAGGAGCTGTTCAACTACAGGCTGAGCAAGTGCAGAATGGTGGTAGAATGTGCATTTGGACGTTTAAAGGCACGCTGGCGCAGTTTACTGACTCGCTTAGACCTCAGCGAAACCAATATTCCCACTGTTATTACTGCTTGCTGTGTGCTCCACAATATCTGTGAGAGTAAGGGGGAGACGTTTATGGCGGGGTGAGAGGTTGAGGCAAATCGCCTGGCTGCTGGTTACGCGCAGCCAGACACCAGGGCGGTTAGAAGAGCACAGGAGGGCGCGGTACGCATCAGAGAAGCTTTGAAAAACAGTTTCATGACTGGGCAGGCTACGGTGTGAAAGTTCTGTTTGTTTCTCCTTGATAAAACCCCCCGCCCCTTGGTTCACTCTACTTCCCTGTAAGCTAACCACCCGCCCCTCCTCCCTTCAATCACCGCTTGCAGAGGCAATAAAGTCATTGTTGCTTCACATTCATGCATTCTTTATTCATTCATCACACAAATAGGGGGATGACTACCAAGGTAGCCCAGGAGGGGTGGTGGAGGAGGGAAGGAAAATGCCACACAGCACTTTAAGCACAGCACTTTAAAAGTTTACAACTTTAAAATTTATTGAATGACAGCCTTCTTTTTTTGGGCAATCCTCTGTGGTGGAGTGGCTGGTTGGCCGGAGGCCCCCCGACCGCATTCTTGGGCGTCTGGGTGTGGAGGCTATGGAACTTGGGGAGGAGGGCGGTTGGTTACAGAGGGGCTGCAGTGGCAGTCTGTGCTCCAGCTGCCTTTGCTGCAGCTCAACCATACACTGGAGCACACTGGTTTGGTCCTGCAGCAGCCTCAGCATTGAATCCTGCCTCCTCTCATCACGCTGCCGCCACATTTGAGCTTCAGCCCTGTCTTCAGCCCGCCACTTACTCTCTTCAGCCCGCCACTTCTCCTCCCAGTCATTTTGTGTTTTCCTGCACTCTGACATTATTTGCCTCCACGCATTCGTCTGTGCTCTGTCAGTGTGGGAGGACAGCATGAGCTCGGAGAACATTTCATCGCGAGTGCGTTTTTTTTTCTTTCTAAGCTTCACTAGCCTCTGGGAAGGAGAAGATCCTGTGATCATTGAAACACATGCAGCTGGTGGAGAAAAAAAAAGGGACAGCGGTATTTAAAAAGACACATTTTATAAAACAGTGGCTACACTCTTTCAGGGTAAACCTTGCTGTTAACATTACATACATAGCACATGTGCTTTCGTTACAAGGTCGCATTTTGCCTCCTCCCATCGCGTGACTACCCCCTCAACCTTCCTCTCTCCCTGTGGCTAACAGCGGGGAACATTTCTGTTTAGCCACAGGCAAACAGCCCAGCAGGAATGGGCTCCTCTGAGTGTCCCCTGAAGAAAAGCACTCTATTTTAACCAGGTGACCATGAATTATATCTCACTCTCCTGAGGATAACACAGAGAGATAAAGAACAGATGTTGTTTGAATGCCAGCAAACATACACTGCAATGCTTTGTTCTACAATGATTCCCGAGTACGTGTTACTGGCCTGGAGTGGTAAAGTGTCCTACCATGAAGGACGCAATAAGGCTGCCCTCCCCAGAAACCTTTTGCAAAGGCTTTAGGACTACATCTAGGAGAACCGCAAATGCCAGGGCAAAGTAATCCTTTCACATGCTTGCTTTTAAACCATGTATAGTATTTTAAAAGGTACACTCACCAGAGGTCCCTTCTCCGCCTGCTGAGTCCAGGAGGCAGCCTTGGGTGGGTTCGGGGGGGTACTGGCTCCAGGTCTAGGGTGAGAAACAGTTCCTGGCTGTCGGGAAAACCGGTTTCTCCGCTTGCTTGCTGTGAGCTATCTACAACCTCCTCCTCCTCATCTTCTTCGTCCCCAAAACCTGCTTCCATATTGCCTCCATCTCCATTGAAGGAGTCAAACAACACGGCTGGGGTAGTGGTGGCTGAACCCCCTAAAATGGCATGCAGCTCATCATAGAAGCAGCATGTTTGGGGCTCTGACCCGGAGCGGCTGTTCGCCTCTCTGGTTTTCTGGTAGGCTTGCCTCAGCTCCTTCAGTTTCACGCGGCACTGTTTCGGGTCCCTGTTATGGCCTCTGTCCTTCATGCCCTGGGAGATTTTGACAAAGGTTTTGGCATTTCGAAAACTGGAACGGAGTTCTGATAGCACGGATTCCTCTCCCCAAACAGCGATCAGATCCCGTACCTCCCGTTCGGTCCATGCTGGAGCTCTTTTGCGATTCTGGGACTCCATCACGGTCACCTGTGTTGATGAGCTCTGCATGGTCACCTGCAGCTTTCCACGCTGGCCAAACAGGAAATGAGATTCAAAAGTTCGCGGTTCTTTTCCTGTCTACCTGGCCAGTGCATCTGAGTTGAGAGTGTTGTCCAGAGCGGTCATAATGGAGCACTCTGGGATAGCTCCCGGAGGCCAATACCGTCAAATTGTGTCCACAGTACCCCAAATTCGAGCCGGCAACGTCGATTTAAGCGCTAATCCACTTGTCAGGGGTGGAGTAAGGAAATCGATTTTAAGAGCCCTTTAAGTCGAAATAAAGGGCTTCATTGTGTGGACGGGTGCAGGTTGACATCGATTTAACGCTGCTAAATTCGACCTAAAGTCCTAGTGTAGACCAGGGCTTAGTGGAACAATTAGAGTAATTCAAGGGACCATTTCGCCATAGTGGAAGGAACGAAAAAGCTGCAGAAAAGAGCAAATGCTGTGGGAAGTTTTGTTGTCATTGCAGGAGAATGGGGCAGTCATTTAAAAAAAAGCCTGATCTTGCAAACCCTTGACTCTTATTAGCAATTCCTTTCTCACCTGAGCAGACTGAAAATGACTGGGATTAACTGTGTAAAAACTATTCACATGAATCATGGGTTTACCGGACTGGATCACTGGCCAAAATTTTAAAACCTGCATGCTCAAAGCTACCCACCTGCATTGAACTGTCATGTTCTTCAAAGGTGCGGAGTACCTGTATTTCCCTTTGACTTTCATGGGCTCTGGAGCTGGTGAGCACTGCTGAAAAAGTTCTGGGGGACTCATCATCTGGGACCCAAATGGCTACAACACTGCAGACGTTAAAGTCAATGATATTGGTTTTTTGCTGAGTTCGGTGAAAGTTGGATAGAGCCGTTCAGAGTCTAAATGTGGGTTTGGGAGCCCAATATAAGGTGCCCTGATTGGCAAGTCACACAGCTGAAAGATCATTCAGCTATAAGCTTTAATATTCAACTCTAAGGCCCTGACACAAATCATAGAATCGTCGGACTGGGAGGGTCCTCGAGAGGTCATCTAGTCCAATCCCCTGCATTCATGGCAGGACTAAGTGTTATCTAGACCATCCCAGACGTCTGTTCAAACTGCTCTTAAAAAACTCCAATGATGGACGTTTTAATGATGAATGCCAAATTAATTGATTTTAATGGAGAGATCCATCTTTTCCCTGCCCCCACAAATCTATTCACTTGGGATTTAATACGTTGCTGAGGTTGCCAGAAATAGGTAGTCATCCTTCAGTAAATGTACCATCAGACCACACAGAAGATAATGCAGGTCTCTGAGTAGCGTCACTGTCCCATTGGACTTTTCCAGTGAGGCCATGACACCTTTTGGTGACCTCTGGTGCATACATGAAAAGCACCTGGAGTCCTGACTGCAAGGACACTGCTTCCAGGCACCTATTACAAAACAGACTAAAGATGACTCTGTCGGGGAGGGGCAAGAATCCGCATGAAATAGGCTGCATGCGTACGCGCTCACAATTCTAATATCTGCTCAGCCCGAGTCCGTGAGACTCATTCAATGGAAGCCTGGTGAGAACAGGTGCAATTCCTTTCCAGTTTGAGTCTGAAACAATATTTTGTGTATTTTACGTACTTTTTTTTAAAAAAAAAAAAAGCAAATAAAAGTCACACCCTTGAAATCAGAAGTCCGCGTGAACAATTTTTTTTCGAATGAACACCATCAGATGGCAACTCAAATATGCCTCTGCATCAGCCAGTGCTATGCAGCTCAACAAGATCTGTTGTTTAGCAAACAGTATCTTAGTTTGTACAGCGCCTGCACATTAGGGTCCCAGTCCATGGCTAGAGCTCCTAGGTGCTATGGTAATACAAATAATGATTAAAAATAGGCTAACCAGCAAGCGGCAGATCCTTGGCTGATGAAAATTATCCTAACTCATCAATATTTCTCTCTCTTCTCTTTCCATATTTAAAGTTCATTGGCCAGACAGGCACTGTGCACAGAATCACTGACAGAGGGGATGTCAGAGTTCAATTCAACAGTGAAACCCGCTGGACTTTCCACCCAGGAGCTCTGACTAAGGTAAGTGCTGATGTGGGAAACTGAGCAGAACAACAGCTGTGCGTAGAATGACAATGACTGTGGTCCCCTAGGATGTGCCATAATTAGTCTTGGACAAGTGCCAAAGAAAACGCTGCTAGACTAGAGAGAGTGGGGACAGGCTTAATTTCTTTCCAGCCATCAAGGCTAAGAAAATCCTTGATTTCTAGCTCTATAAGCTCTTGAGAGAGTCTGCTAAGAAGAGGTTGGGGTTCAAAAGGAGGGTGGTAATCGGAAGGATGTGATTTTTAATGCCTATCTCCTACAGAAGGATGCTAACATGGATGAGGGAGGCATAGGTACTGTAGGGTTGGTTTTCTCTCCTTTGCAGTGCGACTCTTCAAACCACTTGCACAGATTTCTCCAACGAAAAGGTTGTGGGTAAAAGGCAAAAATAATGTGGGGTTTGTATTTACCTAAATAATTTGGACTCTGTCAATAACTAAGCTGAAAAGTTGTTGACAGACAAAATCTCGTAACAGCTAGGGCCTGCTCCTGCTCCTCTAAGAGCTAATGGGAGCTAAACTTCTTTTGACATCAGTCGTCCATGATCAGGCCTTTAATGGATTAAAAGTTGGAGTGCTATATGGAAGTGAAATGCTTTCCCTGTCACATCTGGCAAGCACCTTCTCTTTGCTCCTTCAGGTTTGTCCTTGAAGCTGATCTGCAAAAAATGGGTGGGGAATTGGGTCTGAGCATGGTGGGGTGTATTGTTTCTTTTGTTTGTTTAAAAAGGCCTAGAAGGGTTTTGGTCTGGTTTTGTTCTTGCTTGTGTCAGCATTAGGATTTCAAGCCTTGTTTGCCCTTGGATGACTCTGGCAACTGGACAATTAGTGAAATAATGTGGAAGAGTGAAAGCTGAGCAAATGGGGGGGAAAGGGAATTTTTAGTTAGAATATTTCAAGCCCTGGGTGGGGGATGCAGTTGTTGGTTTGTAGTTAGTTAATATTTAACTCCAATGCCAGTTAAGTTTTAGAGAGAGGATGTCTCTGCTCCTGGCCCTTTCAGTTTATGGTTTATTGTGAATACACTTTCTCTGAGACAACCAACAGCATCATGGAAGACCAGATGTGACATGCCTGATACTTGTTAGGTTAAAAAAAATCAAGCAGCAAAGAAATAAGCCCAATTTTTAAGAAATCCTTTGTAGCTCACCTTTAAATCCTACCTCTTCCTATGATCCATCCATCCATCCATTTTCTCATCAGTAATTTCCCCCTCCCCTGTTAATCTCTGCCTTGTGTGTGTGTTGTTTGGGGCCAGTGGCTGATGGATTTAATCCTGTTGGATAACTTCCTACTCTTCGAGTGGCCCTATTGACGCCAACGGGGCTGTTGGTCGAGGAAGGGCTGACCCAGTGTTTGTCAGGGGTCTGCTCATTAGGCTGTCGGTTTTGGGACCAGCAGATATTCTTTGTCAACATATGTAAAGGGTAGACATATGGGGCTATCTGTGTTTATTAGTGATTTCTAATAATGAGATCGGAGGCCCCGATTCAGGAAGGTAATTATTTACATGCTGAAATGCTTTCCTGAATCAAGGTCTGAGTGAGCAGTGCAAAAATATTCCCTGCCGACGTTCGTTCTTGATTTAAAACTGACTTGCTTCCACTGCACTGAGGCCCCTTTCTGCGTCGCTTTCTCTGAGCCTCTTTGTGTTTCACTGGAATAGACGTCTGCCAGAAGCGAGCTTGAGTCACATGCCGGAGAATTTGCACTAATCACATTTTATATTTGCATGCATGCTTGCGCTCGCGCTGCTCCTCCAATCAGGGAACAAGAGCAACACCATGTAGTTTATCTGACCACTTGCACCTAGTTAGTGACTCTGTCTGGTATGAAAAGCTTGCGTGTCCCCTGGTTTCTAGGGAAAGTACCCCCTTGTCCCCTTCCTGGGCCATACCATTGCCGACGCTGCTGTTATGGCATGCCTGGCCTCTCCTTGTCCACAATTGTATCCCTGGTGTGAATGAGTTGTAACACAGCAGCTTTACTCATGGGAAAGGGGAGGTGGCCCCTCTAAATTGCATCTCCGTTCCCAGGGGTGCTGCCTGGGGACAGTTATTTAACTCTGTGTTCGTCCCACACAGCACTCTGCTTGTCAGGACTCCGTGGGCCCTTTGTGGGCCTGAGAAGTGAGGAGGTGGCTGTAAGCAGACAAGTCCCAGTGATTATGGTTAGGGAAGCTACTGGGGTTTTTCTTTTTAATTAAAATGAACCCCCTGCCAGACACACAGAGCCCAGGAGAAGCTGATGAGCCTCACCCTCCAAGGCAGGACCTGTATGAACAGTGCAGCCACACTGGTGGCTCCTGCTTCCTTGCACCTGTCTGAATGCCAGTGTAGACATGTTAACCTCTCGCTTGTCTTCGGCAATTCCTTCTGGTTATCTCCTTCAGCTGCTTCTCTCTTCCCCACACTTCCGCCGTGCCCGTGTGTCTTGTCTCGGCTGCTGATCTTTAGCTCTTCCAGGCTTCCAGCAATAACACCTAGCCTTTAGCAAGCACCTGTCATCCTCAGAGCACCTGACAAACTGGAACTAACCTTTTCTTTCCTCTTGCTCTCTTGGCTTTGCACGCTTTCTTGCCACATTCTTTGGTCACTTCTGGCTTCCCTTCCCATCTCTGCCTGAGCTCTCTGACAGATACAAGTCTTTTTTTGTCCAACTCCTCCTGTCTTGGGGCCCTGCTTTATAAAGTTGAGGTTACCAGCCTTCCCTAAAGTGATCTGTCTTTTGGAACGTGGATGCATTTAAACATACTTGGTTATGTGGGTGACGGGCATAGACGGGCAAACTGGTCCCTCTCCATAGAGCAGGAACATCTGGCAAAGGAAGGAAATGGATGATCTCTGACTTCCCATATCTGGTGGAAATAGCGAACAAAGTTAACACCAGTACAGAGTTAACTATATTATTGAACCCTGAGTGCTGCATCTGGCATGGAAACGGGGCAGACCTGGGGAAATCCCTGTGCAATCCCAGCTGATATTCATACGTGTAAAATCACGTGTGAGTGGCTGCAAAAGAAAAACATTTGCCCTGCGTAATCCTGCACGTGGCTTTTTTTAAATAACATGACTGATGTTTTTGCAAAGGTTAGTGCTTTATGGAATTGTTTTGTTATGGGTTATCTTTTTTTTTTGCCTTGGTTTTTTGTTTTTCATCCCATAAAAGCATATGCCTTTCTTTTTCTTTTAGCTCAACACCTTTTGGGTTGATGATGTTGTCCGTGTGATAGATGATATGGAAACAGTGAAGCGATTCCAAGCTGGTCATGGGGAGTGGACAGATGAAATGGCACCTGTGAGTGTGCTCCAGTTCCAAGACAGTCCAGTAACTTGCAATTTCTAATCCATAAAAAAAAAACGTTAGCGGCTGGATATGCTAGCCTCCTTGCTCTTCAGCACCCCCTATTGGTCAGTGCATGGAGACATGTGGGCATGCTAATGGCTTTGAGAAAGAATGTTGCTTAATGTATCTGGTCCTCAGCAATGCGGCCTCCCAGCAGCGTTCAGAAAATAAGGGCAAAGGGTGAGTTGGGGACGGGGAAACACCTGTCAAAGGAGATAGCTACCCATGAGTTTAAAAGGAAATTCTGCTGAAATTTTAAGCAAACAAATTTAATGTCTCCCTCTTTTCTTCTCTAATTCTCAAGGGTGAGGGACAAACCATTGCAAATGGAAAACTCTCCTCTGATCAGATTCATGGGGCAAAAGAGCAGAATACAGAGTGCTCCATAAGCAGCAAAATGCACAGCAGAGACCGCCAGCTTTGTCTGCCTCTTAGGGTTCTGTAAACCATGCTTTGTTGATTCACTGGCTTCCTCTCCAGATGTTTGTATTGTACCTTGGCCTCCCTCTTCCCCTAGTATGTGAAAAGACATCCGTTTTGTATACACCCAAATAAGAAACTGTTGAGAACACTTTTGTGTGTTCTTGAAGTGGGAGTTGTCGTCTGCAGCGTCTCAGTGAATGCTTCTCTTCACACGCTGGGAATGCTGCCTGGGAATCCACCCTTAGAAGCGTTACCTTGGTTCTGAAAAGCAGGAAATACGTTGCTTTCCTTTTAAAAAAAAAAAACACAAAACAAAAAAAACCCATCTCTTCCCATTGCAGACGCTAGGGCACATTGGCAAGGTGATCAAGGTGTTTGGGGATGGAGACTTGAGAGTGTCTGTCGGAGGGCAGTCCTGGACCTTTAACCCAGCTTGTCTCACGGCCTACCAGAGAGACGAGGATGCAAACCTCATGACAACGGAGAACACCAAGGAATCTAAAAGTGAGAGAGCAGGGAGGGAGATGTGGTCCAGTTCTGGCCAGGGCTGAAAAATAACCACTTCATCTTTCTAGGGTAACAAAAGTATTTCTCTTTAGAACGTGTCAGATGTTAATTGACTAATCGCTTCATTACCCTTCTCCAAGCAGAGTCCCAAAAATCCATTTTAACCAAATCAGGGGAGCACCGATAGCCTCAAGGTTAAGCCTCAGGACTAGGATTTAGGACTCCTGGGTTCTTTTCCTGGCTGTTTTGTAGGATTGCTATTTTGGCAGTGGGTAAATGGCATAACCTCATGTGCCTCAGTTTCCCAGTCCATAGCATGAGTATAATGATGCTTCCCTACTTTGCAGTGGGTGGGAAGGTTAGCCCACGCTAGCAGTGAAGCTGGGGTTTGGTTTTGTTGTTTCCTGTTTTGTGAATCTGGTCATGAAAGTTATGGCCATATGTTTGAGAAAGGGGAAGGCTTGTTGATTTGTCTTGCAGAATAAATTGATCCTACATCACGTACCCCAAGAAAAGTTAGCATAAAAAAAGAGAGAAACTGCTGGGGAACAAAGTTTGTGGCTCCATTCAGGAATTAGTTTAAATCCTGTTGAACTTTGGAGGAAACTAGAGCCAAACTCGGTGACTTAGCACTTTCTCTGATGGAAAATAACAAGTGGAACTCCCATCAGACACTAGGGAAGTGTCGTGAGTGCAAACCAAATCTGAAATCCTGTGGTCAGGATTTTCCTTTCTCCTGCAGGAGAAAGCCTTTTATTGTCTTCCAACTCCCTCCTTCCCTACAGCTAGGAATTCATGTTATTGCTTGCCCACATATAATGACCCTTAGGGAGGGGTCTTCTGCAGGCATTGAACCTGGGATCTCTGGATTTAGAAGTATCAGCCTCTGTTGCTTGAGCTAAAGGACTATGTCTGTTAGCTGGAGGCAGTAAAGTAACAAGTTCATAAAGCTCTTTATATGGACTAGTCAGTATAGAGGGACAAAGGCCCATACTGGGTCCATGTGGTCACCCATACAGCTGCTCATTGCCACTATGTAACCTGGGGCTGTTTCTCATCCCCACACAGGCACTTTGATCTCCATCCTAGAGAAACTGCTGTGCCAGAAGATGGAATTGGATCATCCAGGGCGCTTGGTCGTTGAGGCGGCGCATGGCAATGCTGTTAAAGTTGAGGACCTGGTTCAAAAATACCCAGACAAGGCAAGTCTCAGAGAAACCCTCCAAGGTCGATGTCTTTTGTCGTCGATGTGTAAAGCAAATGGGGGGCTGCTAAAACCTACTGTAAGGAATTAACAGCAGGTGACTGGTTTTTTGCTTTAACTGACAGTCCTAGAGCTTGCCTCTGCTTCAAGGGGTCCTTTGCTCCCCCTGGCAGGGCTGTGGGACTCTGGCATGCAGAATTGCCCTGTGCCATTGTAGCTCAAGAGGAAGCGTTGTCCAGTGGTTAGAGCAGGGGGGACTAGAAGTCGAGAGCTGAGTTGCTGTGGTATCTTAGACACCTTTTGTGTGCCTAAATTTCCTTTCCTCCCCTCCCAAACGGTGGATCCCAAAACTCACTGCTTTGTAGCACGGGGCGGGAGGCTGAATTCCCTGGTGTGCGTAAGTTGCTTTGAGATCCAGTGGAGGGCGTTGAGGCATTATCCCAGGAATTTAGCCGGGATAACTGCCATGTCATAGCAGGGCACTTTTTGCCTGGGTTAGGGCTGGGCAGGAAACCCCACTGATCTAGCCTGGGCAGTCTCCCTTACGCACCAAAGTACATGCAGGCTCTATGCTAACAGACCCACCAGCTTGAACTCTGCCCTCTCCTTTCCTATATCCACTCTTTAGAATTCACATAAGCAACCTGACATGCGCAGTTTCTAGTGGCAACCAACGCAAGAAATGTGTATTTCAGTGACAGGCCTGCTTTGCTTGAATCCTCCAGGAGCCAGGCAGCATGGCTAGAGGTGCAGCCCCAGGCTACCTGCTATGTTCTGCTGCATCGGGACTGAGTAGAGATGTCTGGTAGGATCAGACCAGTGGAGCCAATCCCAGAATAAATTACATGAACACAGAAACCATTCTACTGAGGCAGCATGGTCTGGTGGTCAGGGCACTCGACTGGGACTCGGAATTCTTGGGTTCTATTCCAACCTCCACCATCGCCTTCCTCTGTGACCTTGGGCAAGTCATTTAGCTTCTCAGTGCCCCATCTCTGTAGAATAGGGATAGTGAGATCTGTTGATGAAGGGTGCTATACAAGAGCTAACCCGTATTACTATGTACCTGTTGTTTGCATTCTCCGTGCACACATACTAGGCACTTGTGATGATGTGGCCCTCATCCTAATGCATTGCCGATAAAGAGAAGAGTTTGTATACAGATACCTTCGCAGTACAGTTTGGGGGCTGGGTGGTCTCTGTAGCCACCTATTCAAACACTGGAAGATTGCCCAAGATCCTAGCTACCCCCTTAAAAGCTGCAGGTTTGTGCGTGAGTAAATGCATCTGTCACAAGCCAGAGAACTAGAGAGCAGAATGCCTTCGCATGGTGTCCTTGGAAGCAGCTGGGAAAGGAACATAAATCCTCTGGAGGCCCTGGCCATGTGGCAAGCGAGAGCAGATTGATGGGACATTAACAAACACCAGGATCCATTCTGAGAGGACTATAATGAAGCTGAGATCTAAGGTCTGACTTAATGGTTTGCTGCCAGATAATTGTTCCAGTTCATTACATGCAAAGTTAGGAGATACGGGGAGGGAAAGAATATAGCCAGGCACCAGTGATGGGGTCTAATCTGAAATGGGAAAGTGCCACGTGTCAGGATTAGGTCAGGAATAGTCTCGCTGCATCCTGGCCTCGGAGAGGAATTTGTTCTTTCTACTAGACAGTTATAAATAGCGAGAGGCAGGCGGATCCAAGGGCTTGCTCAGCAAGGTGAGATGAATTGCCTGCCAAGGGGCTCCCAATGGGGCAGATACCAATGTTAAGCCCTTTACGTAAGGGGGATGCATTGGCATCCAGTGTGTCATTACCAGAATCACCATCCTGTCTAAGCCCAAGAAGGAAACCCTGCACAAACTACTGCTTTGCACAGGATCAGCTGTAGAAAAACTCCCTGTGTTACTTGCCAAGCCATGAAGCCTTTGCCAGATCCCTCACTCTTTCCCTTTAGCCATTCATTGATTTCATTAGTGTCCCTGCCCTCCTGTCTTGGCCTTCTACTTTGATCTTCAACTCCTTGATCCTTAAATCTCACAGCAGCAGGTCAGCACTGTGATTAGCCCTCCAGGCTGCCCGGTATGTAAGTCTGAGTGACTGAGAATACTTGGTGCTTATATCATATTCGCCTCCTTCAAAGCCCAGTGCGAACATCAACTGACCTCTCGTCCCCCTGCCAGGCAGGGAGATATTGTTGGCTACTGTAGCTTTTGGCAGAGAAGTTAAGAATCAGCCCTGGTCCCTGTGGGATTTGACACAAGATCTGGGATTAGACACCCAGGAGTTCCTGACATAGCATCCAGGTCTGTGCTTGCACCACTCCCTTTTTGGCAGGAAGTGCCCTTTCACCGTTGGGGTCTGGAATGAGTCAATATGTTGGTTGGGGCAGGAAGTGCCTTTTATTTTAGCTTTGTACAGCAGCCAGGGCTGTGCAGTGCCATTTAAAGTGGTGTTGGGGGCATAGATTTCCTGCATACAGTAAACTTCAGTGCGCCGCCCCGCTCCTAAACCCTAGAACAGAGGTTCTCAATGGGGGGGGGCATCAGACTTTTGGGGGCACAGCAAGCCTCTGATTCATAGATTCCAAGGCTGGAGGGGACCAATGTGATTATCTAGTCTGATCTCCTGTATCACACAAGCCATGGAACTTCCTAAAATAGTTCCTGGGGCAGAACTTTTAGTAAAACAGCCATCTCGATTTAAAAGCGGTCAGTGATGGAGATGGGAAATTGTTCCAATGGTTAATTATCCTCACTGTCAAAAATTTGTCTTAAATTTTCAGTCTGAATTTGTCTAGATTCAACTTCCAGCTCTTGGAGTGTGTTAGACTTTTCTCTGCTAGATTGAAGAGCCTAAATATTTGTTATCCATGTAGATACTTACAGACTATAATCCAATCACACCTTAATCTTCTCTTTGTTAAACTAAATAGATTGAGCTCTTTGACTCTGTCACTGTAAGACCTGTTTTTTAATCCTTTAATCATTCCTGTGGCTCTTCTCTGAACTCTCTCCAATTTTTCAATATCCGTCTTGAATTGTGGGCACCAGAACTGGTCACAGGATTCCAGTCGCAGTTGCACCCGTGCCAACTACAGAGGTGAAATAACCTCTCTGTTCCTACTTGGAATTCCCTCATTTATGCATCCCAGGATCACATTTGCTCTCTTGGCTTTATCATCACACTGAGAGCTCATGTTCTACTGATTATCCACCATGACCCCCAAATCTTTTTCAGAGTCCCTGCTTCCCAGGGTAGAGTCCCACATTCTTTGTTCGTAGATGTATTCGTTTACATTTAGCCATATTAAAATGTGTATTGTTTGCTTGCTCCCAGTGTAACCATTCCAAATCACGCTGTAGCAACAACCTACCTTATTAGTTATTTACTACACCCCCAATTTATGTAATCTGAAAACTTTTAGTGATGATGGTATGTTTTCTTCCTGGTCATTGATAAAAATGTTAAATAGTGTAGGGCCAAGAACTGGTCCCTGTTGGACCCAACTGGAAACATACCCGCTTGATGACAATTTCCTGTTTACAATTACATTTTGAGACCTATCACTTAGCCAGGTTTTAATCCATTTAATGTGTGCCATTTTAATTTTATATTGTTCTAATTTTTTAATCAAAATGTCATGCAAGTACCAAGTCAAATGCCTTATAGAAGTCCAAGTATATTACATCAACACCATTACCTTTATCAACCAAACTCAGACTCTCATTAAAAAAACAAACAAAACTAAGTTTGTTTGACAGTAGTTTTCCATAAATCCATGTTGATTTGCTTTAATTACATTATCCTTATTTAATTCATATTGAGTCCTGTGTCAGCCCAGAATCAATGTCAAACTGACAGGCCTATAATTACCCAGGTCATCTCATTTACCCATTTTAAAGATTGGTACATTAGCTTTCTTCCAATCTTCAGCTCCGTGGCCTGTGCCCAGCACAATGGGCCCCAGATCCTGCTTGGACCTTCTGGGTGCTGTAGAATACAAGTAATCATCTCTCTTTCCCATCAAGTTATACAGAGTCTTGGAGCAGGAACAGTGCCTGAGTGCACATTGAGACCTTTCCTAAACAATTATGTGCCTGGATCCTTCCATTATTGCAGGTTGATATAAAGAATCAGGGCAGAACCGCACTGCAAGTCGCTGCCCACCTGGGCCGGGTAGAGGTTGTGAAGATCTTACTGCAGGCGAATGCCAACATCGATCTGAGGGATGAAGAGGGGGACGCAGCTCTCCATTATGCAGCTTTTGGGTAGGAGCTTTTTCTCCCTTCGTACAAGTGTAACCTCAGTGATGCTCTGTGCCAAGGGCCTGATGCTCAGCTGGTGCAAATCAACATAGCTAGATTTGAACCAGCACCACAGAGAGGGAAAAGGCCTCCAACCATGGAGCTGCACTAATATATGCTAGCTGAGGATGTGGCCCTCAAACTCCAGGGGCTGGTTTGCATGAAGCCCCAATCTCCATGCGAAGGTGAATTCTCCATAGTATGAACACCTTGGTAGAAAACGGGGGTTACTGGGGTTTGGGGTATGTGAAAGGAAGAGAAGGTGACTGAATTTTGAGTTCCTTTTTTGAATGTCTGTGTACAGTCTAGACAGACAGGAGGCTGAATTCTGTTCTCTATTACCCTGGTGTAAATCCAGAGGAAGTCCATCAAAGTCAACAGGGGTTACTCCAGATTTACATTACGCCAACAGAGAGCAAAGCCTGGTGCTCCAGTTAGGATTTTTTTTTTTATGAGACAAGAGAAGGATGCAAGAACCAAGATACTCATGATGTTGCATGTCTAATAGTTGTAGACAGAGAATCTCCATCTTTTGATCGTAGTGTCCAATTTTTTTTTTTTACACCAGGAATCAAGCTGAGGTTGTCCATGTGCTCGTCAGCCAAGGAGCCAATGCAAACCTGCTGAACAATGCCAAGTGCACAGCCTTCTATGTCGCCGTCAACAAAGGATTCACGGAGATCGTGCGGATCCTTTGTGAGCACAACTGTGACGTCAACCTCCCAGTAGGTTATTTTCATGCCTCGTATAATTGAAGATATTTTTGCTGCTTAACGGTTGTGGGTGAAAGTCGATCCTGAGAGCTTGGCAGTGTCCTGTGGTGCTGGGCTGGCTTCTGCCTAGAACTCGCAGCCACCCTGCTAGTCTAGTTCTGGGTCCCTCCCTGCACACCGACACCTCTCTGTCCGCGCCAGAGGACCAGCTGGTGTGGGGTTCTGCTCCGTTTGCTGCTGCCATTCCTGGGAGAACCGTGGGGCTCTCCCGGGAACCGCAGCAGCGAAAGGAGCAGAATGCGGGGCTGCTGTGCAGCTCCATGCCAGCAGCTGCTCCGGCACGGCTGTAACAGTACTGCCCCCAGGCGGGGCTGCCTCCAAACCCCAGACAGGAGACGCTAGACGCAGCTGCATGGAAGGGCTGGGGGCGGTACAGCCGGGCTGGAGGGGGATGGCCCCACGTTCTGCTCCTCCTGTGTCTTTCCAGTGTGGCGGACTGGCTATAAATATCTTACTGGTACGGCGGACCGGACCAACCGCCCTACTTGCACCACTGCCTTAATCCGGTCCAGTAGCACCTTCTGCTATTCCAGCAAAGGGTGACCCGTTAATTGCATTATATTTGAAGGCTCCAACGATGCCTCTTCCTGTTCCCGATATCGGGCTGGTGAGATTTTATTTTTCAATTTGGTATAAAGGAACTTGGGAGAGCAGCAATGAAGTCACTGGGCCTGTCCCGTTTCTAGGGCTACCGGACTGGTCTGTAACTAGTCTTTAGAGACCAGTGAAGTAGTTTTTCTTGTGGGGTGTATGAAATTAGGGGATTGGCAGCCCAGGAAACTGAAGGCCTCTGTCTGTCCCCCACGATCTAGGTTCTGGCTACACAAGCATGCCCATCTCCCCTGTCCGTGTGCCTCAGCCTCAACTCATAAGGACTCCTCCTAGGAGTGAAAGGAGAGACCCCCCACTCTCCAGCAGTCCCGTTCAGACCTTGGCTTCCCTGCTGAGGCTATCATCAAGATTGCCAGCTTCAAGGCTGGCCAGTGGCAGAGGTGGCTCTTTCGGTGATGTGGATGCTTGTCTACTAGGAGCTGAGGCCCAAAAAATTCATTTCATGTAGGCCATCGAACTGCCATCGGGTGGTGGTGACTCATGGTTGTTTGGCCTGCACTTGCCCTGTATCCTTGTCTCAGCCAGCCCCTCAGGGATGGTTTGTTGGAGGGGAGTCTCTCTGATGTCACCTGTGCTTTGCTATGGCTCCCTGTAGGATTCATTTGATGACACCCCCCTGCACTATGCCATCACTGCCGATTTGAAAAACATCATCGAGATCCTCACCGAGGTACCGAACATCGATTTCACAATCCAGAATCGCCAAGGCTTCAACCTGCTGCACCATGCTGCTCTGAAGGGCAACAAGCTGTAAGTGAAAGGGGGGAGCTTTTAGCGTGTGACCCTGTTGATCAGGGTGTGGTGTGCGTCGCTGGGAAACCCACAGGGCATGGGAGGCCCCCTGGGACGGGCTGAGGACATGCTGTGTAATCCTGACAGGGAGCGGAGCCTGGGTCTGAGCTAGAAATTCCCTGCTCTGCTGGTGATGAATCGGGGACAGCAACCGCGGTTGGTGAAAGGGACATTGGGAGACCAGCGGACTCTCTATGAGGCTGGGGAAAGGGGATGAAAAGCCTTTTGAGGAAAGGGCTGAGGCTGAGGACATGGAAATGTACAGAGCAGAAATGACCCTCCCAGCAGAACTTGGCTCCCTGGCTGCCGTTGCTTGTGCCACCCCTCATCCAGACCCCTTCTGCCAATTCCCAGAGGAAATCCCCTTCTCCTTGGGGGTGAACTAGGTGCTTCTCCATAACCAGTTTGTAGTATCTGATATTGTCCTGTTAGGGGACAGGTGCTTCCCTTGCAAAAGGAGGTGGACTCAGGACCTCTCAGATCCTTTCCCTATCTCTAACCCCATGGTCCTGTATCAGTTTTGTTAATTCTCTGCAGAAATGGCTCCTCAGTCAGGGAAGACGAGGCTGAGATCACCACAATCATTACACCAAGGATCGGTGATTGTCGGCAGTGCAAACACAGAGCAGTGTCTTAAGCAGTCACCTTTCTGCCCCTCTCCCACCTTCTCTCCTACAATACGCCCGTGCATTTAGCCTTGCGAAGCACAGCAGAGTCATCTTCTGAGATGGAACCAGAAATAGGTGCTTAATATTCCAAAAGGCGATTTCCTAAGCCTTAGCTGAAAAGAGTCCCGTCCCTCTGCTCCCAGGGAGCAATGAACACATTCCTAAAATCTCATCTCATCTTTCAGGAGAAATGGCAGCAAAGTGCTTCGTTCGTTTGTTCATTTCTTCTCTGCTGCCTTGTGAGCAGCCTCTGTTTCTGAGCCCTGGAAAGCGACCCACACACAGATGCGATTTCTGGCAGAGGTCTGAAGCCTTTTCAAGGATTATGAGATCTGTGAAAGTACAAATAGCTCAGTTTCCTGACAACTACCTGCAGACAGGCTGCACCCCTCGCAAACTTCCCAGCTACACGTCTGAGACCTGTATTTTAAAGCAGTTGGAGAAGTCTTGTGTGTCTAGTTGTGATTGCCTAGGTAAAGCTGCCACTGTAGATCCATTAAAAATCATGCTTCTGTGTGTCTTTTATAAAAACTGAGGCCATGTCTACACTAGAAACTTTTGCCAGTGTAATAGTGTCAGTGTGAGGGGTGGGATTCTTTACAACATTTTTATACCAGGAAAAAGCTCTGGTATAGATGGAAAAAAAAACCTTTTGCTGGTGTAGCTTATTTCATTGGAGGAACTGATATAACCCTCCTCTCCACTCTGGGAGTTATCCGAGCAAACCTTCTCTAGTGGAGACAAGGCTACAGATTTCCTGACTTCTCAAAAGACTGAGAGGGTCCAGTGAACCCTGCTGTGTTGGTTAGAGAAGAGGAGAATAATTTTTTTTTGACGCCTCAAGTCAAATGGCTAGCACTCAAAGATAGCCAGATATCCATTTCTGTGAGGAGGCAAAAGAACCAGGGGAAAATGCGTACAATTGCTGACACCAAAAATAAATATAGAACACACAATCAGTTTTCCCTTTTTTGTTGGTTTTTGGGGGGGGGGGGGGGTCTTGATGGAAAATTGTCAGGCAGCCCCCTGATTCTTCCTTTGCCCCTCTCCTCTCACTGTGCCTTCACTTGTAGCAGCCTCCTTCTTTCCATGTCTCAGACCTCCCCCACTTCTCCCATGGCTTCCGATCACTGATCTCCTTTGACTGTCTGCCCCAGTCCTGTGCCTGGAGCATTCAGCTGTTAGGGGTGGGACATTGCTGATGATGACTGAAAACACTGGGTCAGATCCGCCCTGTGTGCGTCCTCCATCAGACTGGTCTGGGGATACATCCAGCTCATTACTAACATTGACATTGTGAATTTATCCCGCTTTATTAAAAGAAAACAGAGGGCTTTTGTTTGACTTTCCTAATCCAATCTGTAAGATGGATGGAGCTTTCTGGATCACTGTCCTTGCTCGTGACACTGCCTGTTATAACATTAGGAACATTAATCACTGCTCAACAGAGGAGGTAGGCCTGTCTCTTGTGCATCAGTCTCCTGTTGACAAGTAACTCTCTGGGCTCTCCTTTAATCTCGTTAACCTCCCAGAGCCATAAAGAAGATTCTGGCAAGAGCCCGGCAGTTGGTTGATGCTAAAAAGGAAGATGGCTTCACCGCCCTGCATCTTGCTGCCCTCAATAACCACATGGAAGCAGCAGAAATTTTAATCAGAGAGGTAAATAACTTGCATGAGAAGTGGCAAGTTCATGTTTCGGGTCATCGCCAGTTCTGAAAGGAGTGTGAGTCTAAAAGGTGTGAGCCTAAAAGGAAGGGGGCGGTGTCCAGAGCGTAGAGCAGAGGGACTAGGAATCACTAGGGCAACTGCTGCAGGTTCTGGCTAGGAGTGAAGTATCATAGCTTGGATCAAAGGGGACTAGGAGCCCTGATTTCAAGGTGCTACTCCTGCCCCTCAGGACAATATTCTCTAGTGGTGAAAGTAGGGGACCAGAAGTTGGGAAGTAAATTGGAGTTTTGCCGTTGACTTTGGTGGGGCCAGGGTTTCAACCCTGGGATCTAGTTCCAGCTTTGGAGAAAGTGGTGGCTGGAGTTCAGGACTCCTGGGTTTTGTTTCAGACTCTGATTTGTTGTGCTTGGCCTCTGTTTCCCCACCTCTGCAATGGTGGGTACCTCTGCCTCACAGGGATGCAGTAGCTTTATTAATCAATATTTGTTGCCACAGAGATCCCTAGGGGGCACTGTGTAATGCAAAGTATTAAGGTGATTTTATTATGTCTGGTGTAGTCCCCACTGCTAACCCAGCTTCAATTTAAAGTGCATTCTGACTCCTCGCCAGCACTGTCCTCTGCAGACCCAGTGCTGGCAAAATGACTGTTGAGCCTTCTAATAGGGTATCCTTTCAGGAGAGGCTAGCTGTGTGTTTGCTGCATCCTGTCTCCTGGCATTAGAGAGATTTTCCTATTACTCCTTCAGCGGTCTGAGTCCTTGAGGGAAACCGAAGCAAAAGACACAACAAGGAATCAGTCTTGCTTTGTTGAGTTTAGGAGCTGGTCCGTGACTGTCTGGACTTGTTCCAGGCCTTCAGTTTGCAGGTGTCAAGTAATTTACTAGCTGTCACCTCCAGATCATTACCAGCCAGGAGGAAATTCCCATGCACTTGTTCCCTTGCAATAACCTCTGCATCACCTGACTGTCGAGGCTTTCTGGACCTTGGGGCAAGGATGAAAAGTAGGATCCCTTTGCTGCCCCCTTTTGGATCCCCCCTACACTGCACTTGCATGGGGATGGAATTGATAGTCCAGGTCTTCTCCCTGTGCCATGAAACTAGTGTTCAATGGGGGTGTTCCTGGAACTCTGCCACTATTTCTCCATTTAGTGTTTTTCTCCCTTTAAGGGTCGCTGTGATGTCAACCTCAGGAACAGCCGGAACCAGACTCCCCTGCACCTGGCAGTCACCCAGGGGCACATGGACTTGGTGCAGCTGCTGGTACGCGAAGGCAGCGATGTCAACGCCGAGGACGAGGACGGAGACACAGCCATGCACATTGTCTTAGAACGGCAGCAACTGATGTCAATCATGGCAGAGGAACAGGAAGGTGGGGAGGGACCGTCCCTCTTTTCCAAGGTGAGAGAGAGAGGGAACAGCGCCGCTCCAGGGAAGTGCCTTGTGGCGTTGGAAGGGCCATGGACAGTCGGTTAGGGTGGGCGGCAGTCTCCAGTGGGAAATGGTGGAGTCCTTTTAAACCAGACTGTACTAAGCACTTGGGAATGTGTTTGTAGGGAATGACCCAGCCTTGATCAAGGGGAGAAGGGCTGGATGTGACCGAAGGGGCCTTTTTCTATCTCTGAGTCCTATGATACTTGGCTCTCGGACGTGAACTCCCCCATCGTGCCCCCAAGAGCTGCATCAGTATCCCTTTCTCCATTTTACAGATGGGGCAGAGAGAGGGGAAGTGGCTGGGCCCCAGTAGCAGAGCCAGGAGTCCTGGCCTTAGTTCATAGACGGTGCTGCACTGGCTTACTTTTCCTGTTGGATGGTACTAAGAACATAAGGACAATTGACCTGCATGGTGTGAAAGTAGCTGGGTAGGGAACAAGACACCGTGTGCATGTGGCAGGGGGATTACGTCGTATCCAAGCAAGGGGTAGTTTTCATCTGTCACCGTAGCTCCATCCAGGGGCATGAGAGAGAGTATCACGTACTGCCTGTTGAACTCTATAAAGGGTAAAATCCTGGCCCACTGAAGTCAATGGCAACACACTCATTACTGTCAATGGTGCCAGAATCATGCCTACTCCCCTCCCCCTTCCCCCCCCCCATCATTGATTTCACTCTGTTTGGGGCAAAAGGTGTGAGAGGCAGTGGAATTTGAGCAGAGGAGTGTGGCTGTTTCACGTCTTTCCCCCATCTCCCGTTCCCCTCTGTGAGGAGGAGCTGGAGACTGAAGTAATTGCTTCCCAGCATTCCACCTCTTGCTATAGTCCTTGTCTGCGCATGCTCTGAAGGCCTGGAGGCTTCCCTTTTACAGTTCCCGCTTGCAAAACAAACACACGCTAGGAGGGGGGAACGTTGCGGGGCACCCCCAACCAGACCTCGGGAGCCGTTATCCTGCAAGGCCACGAGTGTAGTGGAAAAGCTGCTTTTCAGCATGCCTGCTATCTCTCTGGGCCAAACTTGTCCCTGGTGTCACATGGCTGACTTCAGTTGTAATCGCTCCAGGGCTGAATTTCACGTTCAATCTGAACTCAGGAAAACTCGATCCTTAGGCCTCAAATAGAGGGGCCAGGGCACGTCAGCTATTGGAAGCTTAGCTGGGCATGTCAGCTATTGGAAGCTTAGCCCTCCTGCAAAGGCTTTCGGCATAAAATTAGCCCTTCAAACTACTCCATCACCTGTTTACGTACATCTACACTTGTGTGCCAATTTACAGCGGAAGCTGCGTGGGCAAATACCAAGTGCACACAGTCTGGGTGAGTTGAGAATTATTCCAGTGCAAAGATAATTTGACAAATTAAAAATCTGACATCAAATTCAAACGCAATTTACAATGATTAGAAAACCAACAAATCAGTATAATTCAGTTCTGCACACAGTCCGCCAAACTGCCTGTTTCTCCCCACCCCCATCCTACCCATATCTGCTCTGAAAATTCCACCTCTTCCGTTCATTAGCTTGCTGTAAGCCATGGCACCAGCTTTGATTGCAAGAACTGATGATGCCAGTGGGTGGTACGGGAGGCACAAATAGGTCCCCGCCAGCAGGGCAGAGGCTGATTGCTGATTCGGTAATCAGAGCCCAGCCCCAGCATCCCCACTGTTTGCTAGTCGCGGGCAGTCTGTCAATCATTCCTCACTCTTTATTCTACCAGTCTGGGAACATGAGCAAAGGTGGCTGCAGAACGGGCAGGTTTCTAGTAACTCACTGAGCTCTTTTTACAGAGGCTGACTAGCTTTTGGGACTGCCATGCTGCAGGCCCTAGGAGCTAATACTGCAGGCAGAGATTTTTCAAAGCTATCTTAATGGTTTTGGATACCCAGTTCCCATTACTATTAATTGGATTGTGTCCTCCGGGGGCTTTGACAGTCTCAGCCTAAATGTACAACTCCTTCCACTCTAAGTTTATAGGGCCTGATGTAAAGCCCTTGTCAAATAACATCCTCTGTTTGCAGAATAGTTACGCACCCAGCAGCCCAGGCTAGCCTCCCATATGCACTTCCCCCTAGCTATTAACGTGCCTAGCTCTAGCATGGAGGGGGCACCATCGCCCAGGCATGGGGGGCAATTTAGTCTCAGTGACCCATTCAGTCCTGGCCTCTGTGCTGTGACTGGCAAGTAGGGTGCAAATAGCAGTGGTGGTTTCTGTGCTGTGGACGCCTTTCTGCTGGGGCCTGGGCTGAGATCCCTGCATTCATTTCAGGTGGGCCAGCAGATGGCATTACCCGCTGCTAACTGGAGGCTGGAGTGTGCTGAGATTCAGATAGTCCTTTCTGTTCTGCAGCATGCACATGACCTACTGGGCCAACCAGTGGATATTCCCCTGGGATGCAATGGTGCATTCAATAATCTAAGAAGGCAGGGACCTTCCCTGTTCCCCTCCCGCTAAATAGCCGCCACTTGGGACTCCATCCACTAACTATTCATCCCTGAAGCTTTAATGTAGTGTCTTTAATGTACCTTGTAATGGAAATATGTTTGTGCTGCCTCTGTGCAATGCAGCTTTGTCACCTGTCTCTGCTCCCAGGAGGCCCAGGAGTCTAATCTCAGGAGGCCTGCAGCTGAGAGCTTGGCTATCAGAGCAGCGGGTGGGAGGGGGAAATCCTGCTTGCCTGCGCTGGGACTAGCTCTGCCAAGAGCCTTAAGATCAAAATACAAAAGGAATTGGTGGCAGAACAAGGGTCAAGTGGAAGAGGCTGGGGTGGAGGATGGGATACAGCACAGACTTCCTCTGTTATCAGGCTGTTCTGATAAGTCTCCAGGCCAAACCCCCAGGGAATCCCCAGAGCTGAATTACATTTCCATATTTTAAGCTTCTCGGTGTAGCAGATCAGACTTGTATCATTGGACTTATCTGCAGCAAACCTTCAAGCTCAACAAACTGACTGATAGCCTGCCAGCCTAATCTGGTGCCACTCAGACATGCTCTGAATTTAGCTCTCTGACTTCAGTGCAGCATAGAAAGGCAAAGCAAAGTTGGGTCTTGCTGGCAGAGTTGTAAAATAGAATGGCTGTTGGGGTGTGTGAAATTGGCACTTGGTGTTTCATTTTTTACAAAACCAGCTAGCATCTTCACAAATCTAACAAATGGAGCCTTCTCTGCATCAGCTATTATCCCCATTTCACAGGTGGGGAAACTGAGGCCCAGTGGGCAGGGGGGAAGCGGTTTTCCCAAGATGAAAAGTGACCTGGTGGCAGAGCCAGGAATACAACCCTGGTGGCCTGAGTCTCAGTCCCATGCCTTAACAACAACACTGTCCTCCCTATACTTTAGCCTCATCTTGACATGGATGGATTTGACCAGGCTGCTTCCTTCCCTTACCCTCATGTCTCATTAGAGTAGTGCAGAGCTTAGGTGCCTTGCTGTGTGTCAGTTTTTATAAGCTATTGCCAAATTAATGAGCCATCTGTTGTGGTTTTCTCCCTGTAACACGCACACTCCTCCTCCTTCTCCTTTATTGTGTTGGAAATTGCAAATACCAACAGTTAGACCCTGCTCTTCAGCCTGGCACTAAATGAGTCACTAGTTTTATGTCTGAAAAATTGTATGTGTAAGTTATGGGCAGGGTAACTGAGAGAGATTGGAAGGCCTTGTGGTTAACACACTGGACTGGGGACTAAGGAGATCAGTGTTCAATTTCCGGACTTCTTGTGTGACCTTGGTTGAGTCACTTTAATTTCTCTGTGCCTCAGGTCCCCACCTCTAACGTGAGGATGATAATCCTTCCTTTCTCGCACCTTTTGTCTGTCTCATCTGTTTAGATCACTCTCTGTGGAGCAGGGAATATCTCTTACTACAAGAATGTACAGCACCTGGCACAATGAGGCCCGGTCGTGGCTGATGCCTCTAGGCACTACTGTAGTAAAAATAAGTATGTGACTTAGATGTCCAAGTATCTGATTGTGTTCACAGATAAGGGGTGCAAAATTACACCCGCAGCTCTTTGCACCTGCAAATTGCAAGCCCGAGAACTGAGGCTGGTTTTCTAGGGTCTGACCCATAGCCAGGTTTCTGAGTGCCTTAACAGAGACTTTCTCCCCCTCTCTTAGCTCCAGGCTTCCGGCTTCCTTGGAAATGTAGAGCTGAACGTTGGTGCTGCGATTGCGTGTTACCTAGCACAGGAAGGAGCAGATATTAATTACGCCAACCACAGGGGAAAGTCTCCCCTGGATCTCATTGCAGATGGAAGGATAGTCCAGATCGTCAAGAACTTTTCCCAGAAATTCAGGTAGGCTACACAGTGTGACCACTTCCTAACCCCAAATGTATAGGTGCTAGCCATGCCAGACCCTCTTAGTCTGCTCTGCAGGGTGTGGGGTACCTTCAGCTGCTATTGACTTCTGTAGAAACTGATCTTATGTGAATGCCTTGCAGAATCGGTGTCTTCTAGGAGAACTGGCTGGTGGTCGGTCCCAGCCTTTGACATCTCTCTGATGCCAGTCTGGGGGCCTGGCCTATGCTTAAAAGTTTTGCTGGCATAGCTACATCACTTCCCATGTAGTTATGCTGCCAAAAGCCCTAGTGTAGACACATTTATGCTGGCGAAAAAGCCCTTGTTTGTTTCATTTGGGGAACTGGTATAAGCTAGACCAGCAAAACAGCTCTACGAGGTCTGAGCCTCTCCTGTTTGGGGGCTGCTGGCAATGTGTTTCCAGCTTCTTGCTGGGTTCCAGGATGTCCTCTGCAGCTCATAGAGAAGGATGTAGCCGACTAGCTACACTTGGATAAACTCAGCAGCCTGACTTGGAATAAAGAGACAACTGCATGTTAGCCTCCCAGCCTCTTACTGCAGGATGGGATGTCATTTGGCCCTGTAACAGGGCCTGGGCACCGCTTACCTGGGCTCTTCGCACAGAGGTGAATTTCACCCTATTGGTCTCTGAACATCGAATCACTGGAGCTGACCTCTATCTTGCAGTGCAGTTCTGGGATTTGTTTCACTCTTAATCTGCTAATTACAGGATCCAAGCAAAGTACAGAAGGCAGTGAACCCCAAATGCCATGTAAAGGGTGGGTTCTGGAAGCCCCTGTAGCTGGACAATGTCGATCTTTAAATTGATAAGTGAAACAGATGAGCAAATCTGTCTGATACACCCACAGGAAGAACAACATCAAAAATGGCTTGGCCTTTGGTTCCAGTTCTGCAAAACCTCATTGTTTGGGTTTTGGCACGTCAGACCTGAAACTACAGGTGGTTGTCATCAGAATTCTATCTTATTTGTAGGGCCCTACCAAATTCACGGTCTATTTTGGTCAATTTCATGGTCATAGGATTTTTAAAGTACTAAATTTCATGATTTCAGCTATTTAAATCTGAAACTTCACAGTGTTGTAACTGTAGGGGTCCTGACCCAAAAAGGAGTTTGGGGCAAGGGTGGGAGGTTGCAAGGTTATTGGGGGGGGGGGGGGGGGGTTGCGGTACTCTTACTTCTCCACGGCTGCTGGCGGCGGCGTTGCCTTCGGAGCTGAGTAGCAGCAGATGCTGGCTGGGAGCCCAGCTCTGAAGGCAGAGCCGCCCCCAGCAGCAGCACAGAAGGAAGGGTGGCATGGTCTGGTATTGCCACCCTTACTTCTGCACCGCTGCTGGTGGGGTGCTGGGCACCCCGCCAACAGCCGCCGCTCTCCGTGTGCCCAGCTCTAAAGGCAGCACAGAAGTAAAGGTGGCAATATTGCAACCCCCCTAAAATATCCTTGTGACTCTCCTGCAACTCCCTTTTGGGTCAGGACCCCCAATTTGAGAAAAGCTGGTCTCCCCCATGAAATCCATATAGTACAGGGTAAAAGCACACAAAAGACCAGATTTCATGGCAGGAGACCAGATTTCAGGGTCTGACACACATTTTTCGTGGTCGTGAATTTAGTAGGGTCCTACTTATTTGCATCCCCAACCTCTGGAGAGGAGCAAGGGTTCGGTAAATGTTTAGGGTTTGGGATCATTTTCGTATAATCTGTGAAGTTCCTTGGTTTTGTGATTTAGCATGTATCCACTTTCTTCCCTCTGCTCGATTAGCTTGGCTCAATGGAGAACAGGGGAAGCATGTTTGTGTGTAATAAAACCCAATAAGCGGTTAGGGAACATTTCCCCCCATGAAAATGCTTTGAATTTGGTGCATTCAAAAAGGGGGAGAGGGGAATCCTCTTCAGAGGGGATGACTTAGCAGTATCCCAAGATGGGTAGACTCCATCAGCAACATGATTGTTCCTTCCCTGGCCCCTTCCATTCGCACACTGCTAGATACATACAGGATAACTAGGAAAGAGCATCCATGCCGTTAGTGTCTGCTAGAATGGTAGCTGGCTATTGGAGAAGCACAGAAAGAATCAGACGCCAAGGGGTTAACCGAACAATTCTGCGTCTTCTGCATGGGAACTTGAATACGATTTAGTGGCTCATCATGTGACAGATGCCATCTTAGACCTGTCAAGTTTAAATAATGCTGTGTGAAAAAGACAGATGGTGTTTACCAGTTCAGTAACTCCTTTGATTTACGTTACGTCCTTTGTACTCGGCAACTGCTCCAGAATGATGGAGGGGCAGATTTAATTAAGGGCAGGTTTCATCTATACCAAAACCAGCCTGTCTTTGTTTTCTGTGCCAACACAGAGCTGAGGTGGGCGGTATTGGTGGTACTTGCCTCAGGATCTTCCCCAAAGCTCAAGGGTGTCATGACCTAGGCTCCACAAAGTTGCACTGAGATTCCAGACAAGAATCCAAATCTATAGGGGGGTCTATGCAGTTTGACTGTGGAGTTGAATCCAGACTTTCCCAAAGTTACGGTGAATGTTGTGGATTCAGGAGTCACACCATTGAGGTCAGGGTCCGGCTCAGAATCCAGACTCTCTGGGATTCAGATGTAGGCACTGAGGTCAGGCCTGTCCCATGTGCTTACGAGAGCAGTGTAATCAAAGGCCTTTTCTAAATATCCCAGCTCGCTGACTTTGCACTTCTGATGGCTGTACTGGCAGGGGCCCGCTGTCCTCATCCATAGGAAGTGTTACATCCTGCACAAATATCTTCCCCTCCCCCTCATGCATTTGGGCTAGATCCTCCGCTGACGTAAACAAAGGGAGCTCTGTCAAAGTCAATGGAGCTTCATAGACTTGCGCCGGCTGTGGATCTGGCCCGTTGTCTGGCTCTGAAGCATTTCCCCATACCCGTCCCTGCCGTGATAAGGCCATTGGGGAGAGCTGCTGAGCCGCCTTCTGTGTGCGGGGTGTTGCTCCAGCCAGCGAGGATGGTAATTCTATGTGGTGGTTGCAGGGATGAGCAGATTTCTTCAGACGGCTCTGTGGTGACCTATAGCCTGCACAGAGTGCACACCACCCCCAACACAATGACCAACCTCAGCGTGGCCAGCATGATGGCCCCTTCCGAATGCCTGGTTTGTTCTGAGCTGGCTTTGCTCATTCACTTCATCCCATGTCAGCACAGCATCGTGTGTGAAGGTAGGTCGCTCCCGTTGGTTCCTTTGCCAGTGCTCACTCCACCTCCCCATACTGCTTGTCTGGGGAGCATCTTGGGATGGGACTATTGGGTGCTCACCAGAGCAACCCCAGGGCAATTCCTGCAATGGCCTTTTAGATGTGACACCCTAGGGTCTGGTCATGGAAGCTCCCACTGTGCTGCTGGATTGGGACCCATTGCAGCTGCCCTGGATGGTTTAGAAGGAAGTGGCGGACGGTCCAGTTCCAGCCAGCAATGTTTTCTCCAACAAAACCACTTCCAAGGGATTCCCCCACCTCCACCCCTACCCCCTCTGGCTGTCGTCTTCTGTTTCCCTTTAAATCGTATTAACAGATCAGCAAGTCTGTTACCTCAGCCGGGTCCCTCCGTCTGGCCGCAGACTTTGGTTAGGAACAAGTGAGAGAGCCCCATCTGTTCCTGTCAGAATACGGGACCATTTTGCAGCTGCTCTGCGGGGATTTGAGTCTGGGGGGTAGGGGCAGGGTTTATAATGGCCATTGTGGTACCGCAGCTGCTCAAGTGTTGGACTGTTGCATGTGTAACTCTAGGGAAGGGGCAGCTGAAGCGACAGGACCAGCATGTAACTCAGGGAGAAGTCAGCGTTCTCAGCTCCATGCAGGCAAAGACAGTCTCTTACAGTCCAGGTGATTCTTGGATGGTTTAAAAATGTGATGTCCTTGTGTATCCTCTTTGCTTTTGGGCTCATTCAAGCACCACTGGGGTTAGCTGAAATCTCTCTTCTTCTCCCGCTCCCGGTAGAATGCTCCAGGAGGATGAAGAAGTGCATCAAATGTCAAGTGACAATAACCAAAAAACTCAAGCAAGGTAGGTTTGCTCTTGTTGTCCACGGCTTTGAATAGAAAAGGCCCCGCTGAATGTTTGTTTAGGCTACAGCCCGACAGATGACTGCTTGATCTCGGTGAAATTAGCTTGGGGAAGACATTCTCAGTCTGTCTTGCAGCGCTCTCACAGCAATCACCCCACAGCTAGTCTCAGCAGAGAAGCCACGGGTGAACTGTCTTTCCTCTTTAGAGGCAGTTGTTACAGGCCAGCACAGGGGCCCCGTTGGCAGGGCAGTGTGTTTGCCTTGCCACAGCCTGTGCTGTGAATCGATAGCAGACATCTGTCTCCAGGTCCGTCCGTCCAGCTCCTTGCACCAGCAGTGACTTCATGGTGGAAATTTGTGATCCAGGAAAGCTTGTAACATGCAAGAGCCTAGCTTTGCCCTTGTGCTTTAAAGGCATTTTAACCTAAGTCCACTTATGGGAGCCAAGTAAGCGGGGTTGCGGTTAGTCCCAGGGCAGTTAGGTTTGACTGCTTTGATGGAATTCCTCTCCTACCTTAGCCTGGATCGCCGCAGTTTTATACAGAGAGTGCCTTTCATTCCCAGAATTCAATCTCCTGCACAGGGAATAATACTGTAATGAAGGCTGCATGCTGGTTCCATGCCATGGGGCAGCAGACTCCTGCTAGCCATGGTGTTCACCCATGTCGCCTGCTGCAGCACTGGCAAACAGGACATGTGGGAGTGGATGTTTCTGCACCCCTCTGGCAGAGGTCACTGAAGACAAACATGCTGCTGCTCACTTGGGTGGCACCAGGCTGTGATCTTGCAAATGGGCCTGATGCCAGCTGGTTGCCTCAACAGAAGTATAGAGGAGCCAAGAATCTGTCACATGATATAGATGTACAGAGCTGGCCAGGGCAGAAATCCTCCCTAGGAGCATCCATAGGCAGGAGTGCCCTGTTGTTGCTGCATTCTTCAGCCATATAGAATACAGGAAAATATAATGGCTCTGCCCTCCCGAGTTGGAATCTCTGTGAAGATTCCAGTCCATTGCAGCAAAGAGATTTATGGAAGCAGTCAGGCTTTTGAGCATATCAGCAGGATGTCAGCTGGCTTGGGCCACACCATCGTCACCATTTATCCCTAACTTCATCCTAAAAATTCCTTACAAACTTAACTGATGTGGTCACTTCACCCACCACTGGAATGCAACTGCCTCTGGGGTGAATCAGGGCATCTGTTTAAAAGCACACAGCAACATGACCTAGTTGTTTAGGAACAGAATGTGAATAGTATTATCTCTAGCTGAAAGCAGATGGAATTTATTTACCCCAGCTGGAATTTGCCTAGTACACGGAGCTCTTTCATCTCATCTGAATTAGAACCAAGTATCTCTACAAGTTCTGCTCTGTTGAACTTTGCACATAAGGAGAATTAAATCACCCTCTTGAATTCTGTGGCTTGTGTTGTGCAGGAGATCACAATGCTCTCTACCAACTTTCACAGCTCTGAATCTATAGCCTGAAAAGCTAGAGCAGAGAGCTGACACAGTACTGCAGACAGGAATTTAAACTCAGCGTAGCGAGGGCATGCAGTGCCATAACATGTCGCAGACCAGTTACTGAGGAGCAGCGTGCCCAGCTCTTTGCTAGCATTGCACTTTTCTCTACTTCCAGGTAGTGGCAGCTGCTTCTGGAATGATGTGGGAGGATGTGCATCTCAGACTACAATTTATATGCCCCTTAACAATTCAGCACAAACCAAAGGAGAGAGAAGCACTGGCCACCCTTTCACAAAATACTTACCTCTTACTTCTCAAACTGTCTAGACAGGGACAGGGAGTGCATTGGAAGGTGCTTGCGGAGGAAATAGGCAGAGTCCCCAGCCACTAACTTGCTTCCTGTTCCCCACAGACAGCACAGAGGTGGAGTGCAGCCCCAGTGCCGAGTCCACCGACCAGCGGAAGCTGATGGAGGAGCTGCAGAGCCGCTACCGCCAGATGGAGGAGCGCATCACCTGCCCGATCTGCATCGACAACCAGATCAAACTGGTCTTCCAGTGCGGACATGGCTCCTGCCTTGAGTGCAGCGAGGCCCTGACTGTCTGCCCCATCTGCAGGCAGGCTATCCGGGACAGGATTCAGATCTTCGTCTGAGGATCTGCGCCCTCCCCTCCCGCTCCTACCTTCCTTCTCCCTTTGTGCGTCCATTTAGTTGAGAATCATGACCCATCCACTGTGTTTGTCTGACTGTGAAGCCATCCTGAAAGGGGGAACATAAATCACAAGAGTCAGTCGTGGGGGAAACGCTCTCCCCGTAATGAGAGCGAGCCACCAAGCTTGTGGGGAACCAGCCCTCCCGCCCTGTGCTCCTCTCCCAGCATGGACGGCGCCAGGCGGAATGCTGACCGGATGCCACCGTGCTTTGTGCTGACGACTGGAGGGGCTACGAAATCAGCGCCTGGAAAGAGTGCTTTCATGTGCAGACATTTCAAAGGCTGTCCCGCTCTTGTCTAGTTCTCTGCAGCGTCTGATTTGCAGCCTTACGCAGCTCTGGCAGGACAGGCTGCGGCCCAGTCCTTCTCATTCCCCGGCAGGCTGTGGCAAAGCAATACTCTCGCACTTCACACAAGGCGCTATCCAGTGGGATCAGGCACTGCCCCGGCTCTCCCGCAGGGTTGTCAGTTGTGGGGGACGCTAGTTAGACAATGTGTTCTCAGAACCAAGCCTTTGGGGCATGACAAGGTACTTGGATTTGGGCAGGCGGGAGGAGTCTGGAACTGACATGTTCCCAGAGAGAGAGAGAGCGTGTGCCTTAGAGATAAAGTAGTGAACATTTACTGAAGAAAACATTGTTGCAGCACGTATTTTTGACCTCTAAGTGACATTCTTCTGCCAGCAATCTACCTTTTTTTTGCAGCCATAATTCCAGAGACTCTTGAGCTTTTTACCCATAATGCCAAAGGCAGGTGTCAAATATTCCAACCAAAATGTAAAAATATAAAATAAAATACGACTAAGGCAGAGGAGAGGAAATTTGTTTTTCTCTTTCTGTTTGGCAGAAAAATTTATTAAAATAGGACCCTTATATTCCATAGAACATTAATAGGATTGTGTGAACAATAGTGTAAATCCTGGGGTCAGCTCGATTCCAACTGCATCATGTTTTCCAACCAGTTGATTTGGGAAGAAGCACCATCCTGTGAACTCTCACCTGTACCTGTGACAAGGTTCTCAGGGTGTCTCCCTGAGGAGCTCCCCTGTGTGTGTTGTATGTAGCTTTGTTCTATGCAGTTATGCTGCAGACCAGTATAATCTTTTCTTATACCTAGAAAGCAGTGCATAAAATCAACTGGAACACAGCGTTTCTTTCTTAAATTCGTTCATTACCAAAGGGGTGGCAAAGGATTCAAATTAGTTTTGAATCCTTGTGCGTGTGTAGTGGTTACAGGAATACATATTGCCTAGTAGTAACGCCATAGTGTTCCAGGAAATCCTTATGTCACAGTCCCCACTTGGTACGGATAATATCTCAGAATGCTTTCTCAGTCGAGTTTATTACAATGTCTGTGCTCTTTCCCAGGCAAAGGTACAATCTTGGGTCACATTTAACCCCCAAATGTAGATTATTTGTAAAAATAAGCTTTGACAAAACTAAGACGTAGGTTTCAAGAACTATATTTTATTCCCAAGAAAACAGATTTTCTAATAAACAAACACTCCCCTCTTTGTGTTTGCTGCATCGTTCTAAGTGAAAACGACTATGAATGTCCATCTTCTATTACCCTTTCTCATAGGAAGTGGTACCAGAGACTACCAGTGCCTGCTGATGATGAGAGGTACAGCCGGTTTCAGCAGTGTAACTGAGCATGCTCAGTGCAAGCCAAGCAGAAAATCTGGGCGGGGCCCGTGGTCCCCATGTCCCCCACCCCCATGCGATGCCTCAAGTAATCCCATTCAGTGCAATGGGGCTGTTTATGAAGTAGGTTGCTACTCACCGTAAGAGTGATAGAATATGGCCAAATGGGACTCCTCTGTAAAGAAAAGTGACATTGACGAGCCTTGTTTTTATTGTCCAAGCTTGGACAAATGCCGAAAGCAAATAATCCACATGTAACAGCATGAAGTACATTTACAGTTGGATTTTCATAAGGACTTCCTGTTGGCCTGACTCTGCTCCCACTGAATGCAGTGGGAGTTCTGCTGTGGAGTTCAGTGGGAATGGTTAGCCCAGTGCTAAGATCATCTGAAAACTCCACCATGGACTTTCCAAAATTCTTTAATAATCTAAGGTGTGATTAAGATGGGTCAGAACATTTTTCATTTAAAAATAATAATAATAATAATAATAATCTGATTTCTTTGAACCTGACGCTGTCCCTATCAGGGCCTGATCCAAAGCCAATTAAAGCCAAGAGGAATTTTTCCATTAATTTTAGTGGATTTTGAATCAGGCCCTAAATCAGAATGCTGGTCCCAAATCAGTCTGAAGAGTTAGGGGAAAAATAACATCAAGAGTGCTAGGCATCTCCTTTGTAATTAAAATAAGCTTTACAGTCCTCAAAGTACAATACTGTCAGAGTCTATCCAATCAGTGACTGCTGCTCTTACTGCTCTCTGCTGTAAATTAATAATTTTACAGGCTGTACTTAAATCCAATATGGTACTAAGCATTAAAAGGACATTTTCAAAAGTATGCCTCTGCTGCAGCAACCACCAATGCATTTGACAAAAGGAAAAACAAACCAATGCACTCTCCTGTATGTCAGACGTCTGTTTGTGCTGCTTGGGGGACTGCATATCGTGCAGCTTCTGTCACACTCATCTTGAAGACTCTGATGCTGGACTTTGTCAGCGTACACAGAAAAGGATGCATCGGATCTCTGACTTTTTGGCTTTTTAAAAAAAAAGTTCTTTGTGCCCGAGGTGAAGGTATCTTGGATCACTGCTGGGCCTGTGAAAATGGGGAGCTGTCTGTAGTGAGAATACAGAGTCTTCAACCTTCAAGGTGCATAGCTGCTGCAGAAAATGTCTTTCCATTTTGCTGCAAATAAAATTTTTTTTCCTGTTTTCCCTCTTTTAATTTTTTATTTGTTTCTTCAACTTTAATGGTTTCTCAATGAAAATTTCCTTCCAGGCTCTTCAGATCTTGTGCATAGATCAAGACCCTTTGTGTTGCCAGAGTGGAGGTGGAATTTGGTATGGTCTGCGCTTTAGAGCTATGGGTATCTTTTTATAGGTGGATTCCAGGGAGCAATAAAATTAATTTCCTGCCATTGGTTTAGTCTTCAATAAGAAATCTGAGCGGAGATTTTTACCATTTTCCAGTCTCTTATATTTGGTAGGCTTATACTGAAAGTTTGAACCAGACTGCAGTCAGTACAATTTTCACTCATTCCCCTCTTTCGGTGGTGCTTTAAGATAGGAAGATCTTCTAAGTGGCTTTTCAGAGGGGTTTGAGGAAATCAGTTTATCCAGCCTTTCCTGCCATTTAGGAAAAATAATCAAGTTATGCACAGTTTGCCAGAAATCAAGATTGTTTTTCCATTAGGAAGACCTAAGACTGATTATCAAAGGCCAGGGTTTGACTTGGAAAAGGCAGATTCCCTAAGCGACGTTTGATGGCAGAGGAAGGATTCAGATAGACAAGAGGGTTTGGACCTAGCAATCTAAGCACAGGACTGAAACCAAAGAATCCTTGGGTCTTCTATTCCTAACTCTGATGATGATTCTTTCCAGGACCTTTGGCAAGTCCCGTAACCTCTCTGCCTCCATTTCTCCATCTCTAAAATGCATGATTGGGTTGTGAGAATTGATTAAGGTTTATAAAGCACTCCAGAAGATTGGAAGCGCTACATAAAAGGTAAGTGTTCTCAATTCCTGACTACCTGATAGAACCTCTGTCCTCCCCCTGCAGCATGAACATCATTGCATTGGCCCATTAATACCAGACCCCCATCGGTTCACCTGGATGGGGTTGGTAGACAATACTTTTCATATTCAGCTCCGCTGGCAAGCAGGGGGTTAATTCCCCAGCGCAAACTTCACCTCACAAATACTGTTCCAGGCTGCGTGTCAAATGCAGGTTTGCTTTCTGGAATTACTGTCCTGGCTTTTTTATCAGCTCTGAGTCTGAGCTGTCCACTCCCAGAATCCATTTCCTGAGCACACGACCCATTTTAAAGGCCATCGTGCATGTCTGTGGAGTTCCTTGCCATAGCTTGGCGGTTGCAGTGATGAGATGGTTGACGAGCGTGTGCAGAAGTGTATGGAAGAGCCAGGACTCTAGTGCACTGAGGCAGATACCGCCCTGCCTAAAAGAGCATCAAATGGTTTCTGCTGAAGTGGGGATGGCTCCTTCGACCTCTGCACCTTGGCATTGGCCAGCGACATCCGTGGTGGGCTCTGTGTCTGTGGAACAGTGCAGCTGTTGAATCCCTGCCCTGCGGCAATGCAAGTTGTCATTCTGATGAGAAGTAGGGACAGGGGACGTTCTGCATGTGAGGCTCCTTCAGAACATGGAGAAGAAGTAACAATTGGAGCTGGAGGATTGAGGCATTTCTGGGAGGAAAGAGACCGAGATGGACTAGGTAAGGGCTATGGTCTCTCTGCCCCCTTGCCAGGGCTGAACTGAGGGCTTCTGAGGCCCCAGGTAGCTAGGGGGGAGAGGAAATCCAGCACTGATTTGCCTCCATTGGTGACCCTGCTGACTCGGGGAGACTTGTTGCTGGGTAGGCTAGGTTACCTGGCTGGCCTGGTCATCCGGCTGCCTGCAAGGCTATTTTCTTGCTAGGGGTCCAAGACAGCCCCAGGACAGAGACAGTGGGGGCCGAATCTCTAATGTATGACAAGAGGACTCCTCCCGCTAGGCAGAGATGGGCCAAGAAGTGATGGTGAGATTGGGCTCGGCATTCAGTTTAGCTAGAGATTACCAGGGGGCAGGTCCAAGGCTGAACCCAAGGGTGGGGTCAGGGGCTCAAGAGCACCCAAATCAATCACCCGAGACTACAACTTGAGCCATGTCTGAAGAAGTTGTTAAGACAGCCAGACCTTTCCAATTTGGGTGGGACTAGGGTAGGGAATTGGAATTCCACTCCACTCCACACACACACTCACTCACTCTAAATTCAGTTGGGTTTGATGGGAGGAGCCAGTTTAGGCCCAGAGTGGTATATTCCACTTTGCTGCTGATCATGTAAGTGGTAACAAACCGAGAAGGGTCAATTAAATCGCTTTAGCCAGTGGGCCAGCACCCATTTAAACACAAAAAAACACACAATGGCCTTTTATTCAGTCAAAGGCTACAGATCCTGATGAACTCTGTGTTAGATACAGTTTATTACCATCTATCTGCCTCAAGACAAGACCTGCAGGCACTCCGATGAACGGGTTAAGGGGTTGCCTGCTTGTTCTCTGAGGCCTCTGCATTTGCCTGTCTTCCCTTGAAATGCTGTTTCGTACCTTCCAGCAATGGCAGCAAAGATTAGATCCCAGACTGGGATCTTTAAGGTATAAGACTTAAAATAAGAGACAGCAGCTGAGACAGATTAATGCTATAGCCTAATGAGATTTATATATAATCCCCTTTAACCAACATTTCAGGTCAGGTTTCCAGTCTCTTCCAGAAAACTAATGTCTTTTGTTGCATTACAGCGGCCCTACTGATTCAAATTTATTCCCACATTTAGAGCTTGGAAAAGCAAGCTCTTACCAAAGCTTAAACCCAGTACCAAAGCTCCCATGGATGTTCTGTCTATATTGGAATTTAAATTATGTTGTAGAAGCCTTTGATCCTGTAGCAATGTTGCAGTGAAATCAACAGTTCTCCTCACATGCGTAGTTACGAATATGCTTGACTTAAGTACTTACATGGCCCCCATCATGGTAGTATCTGAGCATCTCATGATCTTTTCGTCCTCAGTGGGGAAATGCTAGTATCCCCTTTTTAAAGACGAGGAACTAAGGCACAGAGAGACTAAACAACAAGCCCAAGGTCACACAGAGGGTTTGTGGCAGAACACGGAACTGAACCAAGAGCTCCTGAGTTGCCATCCTTCCTCTTAACCATTGGCAGGATCACCTCCTAAAGGAATCCACGTTTCCCTGCAGTAATTGCCACCCAAATAGGATGGCTCTGAAATCGTGAGCATGAAAATGATTATGAACAAGAATGAAACAGACTTCTTTGATATTTTTTAGTTTCATTTGCCCAAGTTGAGATAAATACACGCTGTAGACTAACCGCATGAAGAGGGGAAATAACGGAATTTTTAAAATGGACCATTGTAATGCTCTTAAGGTGTTTTTCTCTACCACAGCTAAAGGAGCATGTTGGCTTACAAAATCCAGGCAAAGATTGTCAGACATGACTAGTGGTTTTGCAGTGACTCGGTTGCCGGATGCTCAGTCTCAGACATCTTTTTCAGACAGTGCAGAATACTCTGCCTCTGAGAGCTGGGCCCTCTTAAGGTATCCCAAGTTGGACACCCAAAAACGGCTAGTCACTTGAAAATCTTGGCTGCAATTTATAAGTTGACACTGGTTTCACATGTTGATTTCTTCCAACTAATCGCTGAATGAGGCGCGGGCCTCCCTTCATTGTCAGTTTGGCTTAGCGGGAGGAAGAGCTGGTCCGTCTTCTCTCCTTGGTTTTTAGGAATCTTTGTTAAGGTTTATGATGGGTAAGGTTGCCAACTGTCTAATCACACAACCCAGACACCCTTGCCCTTCCCCGCTTCTCTGAGGCCCCACCCTCCTCCCTCCGTTGCTCACTCTCCCCCAGCCTCACTCACTTTCACCAGGCTGGGGCTTGGGGTGCAGGAGGGCGTGTGGGGCCCAGGGGCTCAGTGTGTGGGAGGGGGCTCCAGGCTGAGCCTGGGGCAGGGGGTGGGGTTCGGGAGGGGATGTGGGGCCCAGGAGTTCGGAGTGTGGGAGGGGGCTCTGGGTTGAGCCTGCGGCAGGGGGTTGTGGTGCAGGAGGGGGTGCAGGGTACAATCTCTGGGAGGGAGTTTGGGTGGGGGGGGCTCAGGACTGGGGCAAGGGATTGGGGTGTGGTAGGGCGTGTGGGCTCTGGGAGGGAGTTTGGGTGCAGGAGGGGGCTCTGGGCTGGTGTAGAGGGCTAGAGTGCAGGAGAGGGTGCGGGGTGCAGGCTCCCAGCCTGCCCTGGCCCCACGCTGCTCCAAGCAGCTGGCATGTCCCCGAAGCCCCTGGGTGGGGGGCAGGAGGCTCCATGTGCCGCCCCCACCCGCAAGCACCACCCCTGCAGCTCCCATTGGCCACAGTTCCCGGCCAATGGGAGCCATGGAGTCGGGGCATGGGCAGCGCACGGAGACTCCTGGGACCGTCCCAGGGGCCGCAGGGACATGCCAGACACTTCCGGGAGTGGTGTGGGGCCAGGCCGGGTAGGGAGCCTGCCTTAGCTGTTCTGCGCCGCTGGACTTTCAGCGCCTAAAATCTCCCAGTTTGGCTTCAGTAGCCTCCAGGAGATAGGGCCTGATTCTGGGAGACTCCTGGGGAAACCTGGGGGGTTGGCAACCCTAGTGATGGAGTGTATCAAAAAAAAAGAGTTGAATTAGGCCAGGAGGGCCCAATCAGTCAATTAAGCTGCAAAGGGGGGAGATTTAGGCTGTGTGGAAGGCACTAATTAGAAGAAGGCTCACCTGTGAGGGGACAGGAAGTGTTTCTATAAAGCCAGGAGGCTGGAGACCGTGCGAGGGGCATGGCAGGGAGGAAACCTGCAGTCTCTGTCCCTGAGGAAAGGGAGAAGGAAGGGGAGGTAGGAACCCCTGAGAAAAGGGGATAGGAAGGAACCCATGAGGAAGGGTTTATCTCGTAGGCCTGAGGGAGAAGGGGCTGACTAGGAAGGCTGGGAAAAGAAGCATGGTAGGAAGCAGTCCCCAGGGAAGAGAGCAGTAAGGGTGGTGCAGTCCCAGGCCTTAACTGCTCACAATGGGGCCCTGGACTGGAACCCAGAGTAGACAGTGGGCCTCGGTTCCCCTGCCATCCCCTGCAGAGTGGCATTGCTTGGGGCAGTGAATGGGGCAGCTGCCTGACTCCCTGCTGGAGTGATGTAGTCAGGGCAGTGGGCTGAGGATTGCCCCACTCTGCTGGTGCTGAGAGACTTCTAGAGTCCTGCCCGCCTCCACTCCCGCCCAGCCCAAAGGGGAAATCACTGAGCGGTGAGTAGAGTACCCAGTGACAAAACCACAGAAGAGTCCTCAGAACAACCCCTGTCGGTGCTCTAGCCCCCGCAACTCTCACTTTGAGGGTAAGTGCCTCAAGAAATTCTGCAAGAGGAAAGTGGCTGAGTTAGTATTTTTTGTGCGTGCTCTTCTATTTTTCCTGGCAAATCCTATTCTCATCCAGCTGGGAGCCTGGTATTTGAATTGGCAACTGATTTTGTTTGCAGTTTTTGTGCAGCTGGTCTTGCACGGAAAGTCATTTCTGCAAACCTGCCTCCATTCTGGGCAGCAAGAGGACACAATCTCATTCCGATTCCTCCTGCCTCTTCTAAGGCCTTGTAGACTCAGAGGATTTGCCCCCATTTCAGTGTTGCTGCCCCAGGGCCAACACCTAATGCAGACAAGCAATAATGTTAATTTAAAGGCAGTGGAGGTGCTTCGCAGTGGTCATGGTGTTGTCAAAGAGCCTGTAAGAAATTCCAGTTTTATAGAATGGAAAAACTCTGCATGGTCAAGAGATTCCTGCCCTGGAAACGCCATTAAAACCTGCAGGAGCATGTGTTAAATAGGGTTGGCTTTATTATATTGATACTTGGAATACTTGATCCTTGGGGCTTGTCTAGAGTAGACTAGGAGAACTCACACCAGCGTGACTACAATTACATCGGTGCGATTCCCTGACATAGACCCCAAGCACCAGTATAAAGCAGGACTGGATGGAATCTCTCTAAACGAGAACAGCCACCTGTGCCTTTGCATTGACCTAGCTCCTGGGCTAACAGCTGGTTCACAAATGTCTGTAAGAGCTCTGTAAATGGCTTTCATTATTTCCGGTGGAGTTCAAAGCCTGCTTTATTTCTCAGCCTTTCCCCCTGCCCCGCTCATCAGAAGATGCTGATATCGTGACAGGCAGACATTCTTTAAGCTTTCCTCTGAGAGTGCCCTTCTGGGAATCTCCCCACCACACACAGCCCTCCCTTTGCTCTTAATATGTGAATTTAGTGCTGGTGTGGGGGGGGGAAAAGCAGCCCTGGAAACTGGAAGCCTCTCAAGGGCCAGATCCAAAGCTCATTGAAGTTGGTTAATGGGAGGCTTTCCATTGGCCTCATTGTGCTTTGCTCCGACCCTTCGTCCATCAGAGGTACGGTATCCCTGATTGCCGAGCACTTTGTACCTGCAAAATCAGACCCAGAACACCAGTGTGAATGAAGCAGATATATTTCACTTTTCAGTTGGGGAAAGGGTTGCAAGGTAGTCTCATGCTGTAACCACTGGATCCCATTTCCCCTGATACAACGAGGACACCTGTCCAGTAAAAACTGAAATTAAGAAACACCAAACTCATTCCAGGCTCTGAGCTAGGCATAAGAGGGCAAATGATTCTTGGTGACTAGCATGATGTGTGGAATCAGTCATCCTTAAACAGGGAGCATTTGTTAAAGAAAATGGCCTCATCACACAAACAGGTCCACCACAGAGCTTGAGTTCCAATTTTGTGTCTCTTGTTTACCAGAGACAACACCCTATCTAGAAGTCTGTATGTGGCACACAGACACTTAGTGGCTGACTAATATACAAGAAGTAAATATGATACACAGTTATTACGATGACCCTATCCAGTGACCAGAAGTTGAAAGTCACTACCTAGCCTATTATTGTATCCCCTTAGCCAGATGGCTTAACTGTCCATTGCTTTTATGCTCTGAACAAATGGATGAAATTGTTGAGTAGCTCTTTTGAGGGCAGCTGTTTCATTTTGTTTTTTCTTCTCCATCTGCATTTCCGACTTCTCAGCGGTTATGAGCAATGTTTGTTCTTCTGCCTGTTCAGAATCTTCCACTATCTGGGGAAGAATGTTGTTTCTTTTTATTCTGGTGCAAATTGTCCTACAGTACTCCTCCCTCCCTTCCCCCCGAAAAGAAACAACCCAAGAAAATCCTAGCAATTTGTTGCTGACTGGGATTTTAATGCCTGTTGTCTCTTTGTTTGTATTTTACTTTCCCATTGAGATCTTTGGGCTTTCAACAGCATTTCCTCCCAGCATTGAAGATTCCTTGACTGTTTAGAGGTGTCGGGCATTTTCCTTTGTCCCGTCCCTCCCCTTCCCTCCCCTCCTGCCCCATTCCTATCCCAAATGTGACAGCGTGTCATTGGGCCAGCATTTCCAAAGTGCTCAATAGCCAGCCATCCCCCTGGGAAATCTGGCCCATTCTCCCTATTTTACAGATGAGCAAAGCTGAGGCCCAGTGAGGTGAAATGACTTGCCCCAAATCACGCAGAGGCAGAACTCAGAACAAAACCCAGGTCTCCTTTATTACCAGGTCTGTTCTCACTGGACCATACTGCTTCCCTCAGTGTGAATGTAACACTGGATTGATACACGGGTAGAATTACAGGTCAAGTACTAATGTAGCTGGCCAAAGTACAGCAGCAATAATATCTGCTACAGGGTGAGTCTGGTGAGCAGTTTTCTGCCCCCTTTTCAACACTGTCCCCTCATGCATTGGTGAATGTTGCTGCGTCCTCTCAGTCGCTGACCGACCACTGAGCTTCTGGTGTGGCTGAAGCCCTCGTAGGGCCAGGCTATGGTGGATGCTTCTGAGCTGCTGCTCCAAATCCACCCTTTAGCAAAATATTCCATCTCCTTTGCCTGCTAGAGGAAGACCTTGTTTTCAGCTCATGTTCTAAACGGCAGATCTCTCTCTCTTTTGTTTTCCCCTCTAGAGATAACTGTAAGGCTTCAGCAAAAGCTGATGACAAGGAGTAATGTGCTATTGAGAGAGATGAAGCTCTGGGGTGGCAGATATTCTTTGTCTCAGGTTGGACTGTGATGTTTCCCAATGCTGCAGCAGATTAATAATCCTTTATACTGCATAGTCCATTTACAAGGCAGAAGTTTTTCCTGCCTTTGCCACAGGCAGCAGTGAAGTAGCCAGGCAGGAATGCCTCCAGGGCTACCCAAATGTAAGGGTAGCTTTTGCTCTGCGAACCAAGAGCTCCACTGAGAGTCAACAACCGTTTTCAGATGGGCCATCAAGCAGCCAACGCATGGAAAATACCGTTCAGCTGCCACCACCCTGGGCTGGATTTGAACTGGTGTCCTGGAGGTGAAAGGTCGCTGCCGATGCCCTGAGACATCGAAGGTGACATGAATGGAGGATGAAGACGGACCTATCCTCTGACTTCTAAGGTGGGCCTTCCAGAACAGAGCTGAGGACCGGCGGAGGGGTGACATGAAGGAAGTGTGCCCTGCCACTGCACATGGTCTACTTGTTCTGTAGAGACATAAAAGGAGTTCCAGGCTCCTGATCTGTCACATGGCACTGTTTAGTTTAGGGTGAAATTCACACCTGTGCAGAGGGCCAGTAGTGCTTATAGGTCCCCACCATTATCAGGTTCCCACTGTGTGAGGTGCTGTGCGTACATGAGACCATTCTTAAGCCCTCTGTTGTTGGAACAGGAGTGGTGCATAACCCTTGTGCTAGCCTGTTGCACAGGGGTGAATTCTACCCTTAAAAGTTTGACCCGTGTAGCAAAGCCAGATCTGTGTGGAAACTGTCCAGAGGGAGGCCATGCTATGGTGATGTAACAATTCTAAATGAAGGGAAGAGGGAAATGCAAACAATAATCCATGTGAATGCAAATGTTTGTTTTATGAGCTAAAAGCTGGACTTGGGAATGCAGCCACTTACTGTGCATTATACACGGAACAACCAGGCAATGCTCCAAGCCAAATACACCAGCAGCTGGGGATGAAAAAAATAGAGCAAATATAGAAACCTTGCTCCTTTAACAAAGGTAATGCAAAAGTAACCCAATTCTTGACATTTTGGGGTCTCTAAGTGATAATTTTAGTTCTTTGGAACAGGTCAGTCTCTTAGGGTATGTCAAAGCCACTTGGAGGCAGCTTTCCCCCATGTGATATTTACCACACAAAGTGTCTTAGGAAATGCATCCCTGATTGTTGGGGAGAACCAGCCTCCTCAAATCAGATCCAGGTCTCAGTCAGCACTGCTAACTGCTGGGAAGAGAACACTGTGTAGTTAGCAGATACATTTAAGTTGGTTATATCCCCGCATCATCCCATATGGCTTCCCTCAACTGTAACATGTTCCACTTCAGTTACAACTGTGTGCGAAGACGCAAGCCAGTGTTGCTAGGAATATTTTCTGTCCAAATGTAGCTGGACTGTCGATTCTGGCATATAATCCAAGCCAAATATCCAGACAGGAGAATTTAAAATCTATATTGGATAGAGCGTTGGATTCATAGCAGCACTCTGCACTTGTCTAATCCCTTTCATCTCAGGATTTCAAAGCACCTGACGAAGCTAGGAAAGTATTTTCATCTCTGCTCTGCAAGTGGGGGTGCAAAATCAGAGGGGCTAAGTGTCTTATCCGAGGTGTTGCAGGGAGCCTTTGGAAGAACTGGGAATGAAACTCTGGAGTCTTGAAGTCTGCACTGCCCCCCAGAAGGGAATCTTGAGAGCTGGGCAGCAGGATGTGAGAGCAAAGCGCGAGTGGCAGGCTGTGGGGAAGGTACGAGTCCATTGAGGGCTGCATGTGAGAAGCCATTGAGACAGATACACCTTTACTAAGAACTACCACTTTCCGAAGTCCACTAAAGGACCCAGATGTGACGGTGACTTTCTCCGGGATACTAGGTGCTCACTCAGTTAAGATTATGTATCCCTTACAGCTCTGTGAGCATCCAAATAAAACCCGTGAATAGCCCAGCATCAGAACTTTCCTCAGCTGACCCTTCAGGCCCTGCTCTCACTGCCAAAGTAGCTGAGGTTTGTCTTGGCCAGGTTGTTGAGCTGATTTTTCTAAGCAAGTATATGGTTTAAATAGAAAAAGTTCTAAAGGATCCTGCAGCCAGCAGCTGGTTGGAATTGCACACAGGGAGGCGAGTTCCTGTGCTGATGGTCGCAGCGCCTACCCACACAGTGAGAAAGGAGAGACGCCTGCTTTCCAAGAACCACTCTGGTTTGAAGATCTTGGTCGCCCACTTCCCATCCCGGAGAACCATTTCCTTCCCTTTCCTTTCCCCTTCAGACAGGAGTGTGTGACACTAAACACCCCTGAGCTCCTGTAACTTCTCAGCAGCCAGTTTCCCAGTGACCCGCTTGGGGTCAGACTGGGCGGGGCTAAAAAGTAACAAGATTTCTGCTCATATCCAGAATGTGTCAGATGGTCTCTGTCAACTCAGGTCAAAGGCCTTCGCTGTATTAAACTTCAGTAGCCTCTTGAATAACCGATATAGCGCAGCAATTAGAGCCTCCAGCAGGCTCCTTTATCAGCTGATTCATAGTCCATTCAGAAGAGAAGTGGGTCCAGAATCAGAACCCTCCATCCAAACTTTGCTATTGTTTGGAATCTGAACCCAATCCATATTTTGCAGATAACCCTATAATTTTCTAGAGCAGGCCAAAGCAAGCCTCCAACTCTTCCAGACGTGGCGGGTGTTTGGGTTCTGAATTCAGCTTTTGCAAACTTATACCTATGTGGTCTTGGAACTCAGCCTGGGACTCAGAAGAATGGGGTTCAAAGACTGTGACCTTTGGCATGTCAGAGAGGTTAGTCTCTTTGTGCCTCAGTGTCCCATCAGTAAAATGGGGATGCTGATACTGCCCGCGCTCACCAGGGTGTTGAGAATAAATACAATAGAGTGTGAGGTACTCAGTATTCCGGTGGTGGGAGCCACAGATGTACCTGTATAGATGAATATCAAGTTGAGACACTTCTTGCATTGTTGGTGCTTACTGGCCTGACAAAGGGCTGACGCACTGGGCCGTGGTGGTGTTACGCATACGCTAGTGAAGTTAACGTTCTTCCGGCAGTGTTTGCTAGCGGGGTTTTTCATTTGTGTCAGTACTTCTCAGCTGTAGCACAGACACGACCAGAGGGGTGTAGTTCCCAGCGCGGGTAGACGTACCTGGACTAGCTCTGCTCAAGCTGTAGTGCGAGTGGCTGTTGCCGCACGGGTGGTGGCTTGGGCTAGCCCACCGCCCGAGGTATGTATTCAGGCAGCCACGCTGCTGCTGTTAGCATTGCTCGCTTGAGCAAAGCTAGTGCAGGGACCACAACCCATGCTGGGAACTGCCCCTCCCCGCTGCTTTGTAGAAATACCCTCACTGGACAAGAACCACTAGTCCGAGCCCAGAGACCAAGTGCCCGTTGCAGTTCTAGCTCTTCCTTGCCTTCAGGGCTTTGCCCCGGCTATGTCTCTGCTCTCACTGCCTGCTAGTCTTCCTCCTCCTTCAATTCTAACCGCCCTTTCCTACCCTACCTTCTCCCGTGCTGCCCCCTGCACTGGCTACTTCCTCCCTATGCGCCATGCAATCTGACCCCCCACCCACCCTTATTCCAGTTCTAGTCCCTCTGTGAAACGTACTGCTGCCTCAAAGAGGCCATGGCGTAACAGTGAGGGGAAAATGTTTGTAAAATTTCATACAACCGTTTTTTTAACTTGTTCCAGGACATTTCAAAATCCCAGAAACTTAATTTTTCACTAAATTCCCAGGAAGTGACCAATTCCGCACTGGAAGCATGTGAACTTCCAACCGGTAATAGTTTTGGTTATGAACTAAGGGATTTTTTTTGTCTCAAATGAGATCGTTTGTAAAGACACATCAAAGTGCAGAAATCATCCACTTTCTGAGGATTTCAAATGTCACTTTGGATTTTTTTTTTATTTTTTTTTTTTTAAAAACACTAGCTGGCAGTGAGCATTTACCCTCTTGGGAAAGCAGGAGAATTGCAAAGTCCTGCGTCTCACATGCCTGGCTGTAACCAGATAGCACAGTGATGTCAGTTCATAGCCTCTTGTTATCAAACATCTAATCCTGAAAGGCTGTGCTGGCCGGAAAGGCCAAAAAATCACAAGCACAAGATGAGAGAATTTCTGGCTAAGACTTTCAGTAGCAACTAGTGATTTTGATTTGGTGCATTAAAGGGGCCTGATTGTTCAGGGCATGCCAAGCCCCCTCCCTCTTAAAACCAGGCCCTTTGGAGTCCCCAGTCGAGACTCTTAAAATAAGTTAAGGCACCCAAAACTGCCACTCGCTTCTGGAAAGCTTGATCTCTGTGTCTCAGTCCCAGATCACTGAGCACTTTACTCCCCAAACCAAAACACAACGGGGTCCTTTAGGACTCTCTTGCCCATTTCCAGTAAGGAGTGAGTTGATGTTTAACTTCATCTAAGCTTTTGTAAACTGACCAAAATCTTCAAAGCAAAAAGGCTTTTGCTGCTTTCAGCCCACAGTTGCATTTTTCATTCTGCTCCTGTCAATGGCCTCTGGCAAATGACCGCTCTTCTACCGTGAAGTATCCCTCATGAACCGTTCCCAAGGCATGATGCTGGCTTCTGGATTCCTTTTTCTTCCCCTCCCCTTTTTTATTACATAAAGCTGACAACTACAGATTTGTCCCATGCTGACACTCAGCCAGTCAAATGAAGGAGTTCATGTTCATCCCAGCTTGCTTCACTTTGCTGGTTCCTCCTCCAGCCCTAACTTTCAGCTCAAGTAACATGATACTTCTTGGCAGGGGCTAATATAATCCCTAGCACATTGGAAAGCGGCTTAATGTAAAGTCTGCATTTTTTTAAATTGCTTTTTGAAAGGCTGGTGGTGGTTCCACACAAATTTTGACTGTAGGGCTCCTCGCAAATGCTCCAGATGCAACTGCGAGCAGGGGGGTCACAAATACAGTCCAGAAATTGATTATTTTCTCCCTCCCCCCTTTTTTTAATTAAAGGCAGACATGGATCAAATGGAAGGACTTTCTGCAGACAGAATCAAGGGCTCTCTTTCATCTGACGAAGAGAAGTGTGGTAGATATAAATACATTGTGGGATTTTTATACCTTTTCCCTCTGGTGGCTTTGTTGGCTACTCTGAAAGATCCAGTTGGAGCTGCAGCTCAGAAATCTCAGGTAGGGATGGGATCAAATTCTCAAATGCTTGGAATGGGATACAAAATATGGAGAGAGAGAGAGTGTGAGTGTGTGTAATGCAAGGGTGACCTAAGTTAGCTAGAAACTCCTTTATCGCTGGCTTGTCAACTCCAGTATCTGTTTGTATCTAGTGAGTCCCTTTCTGCAAAAGGATCTGAAAGGGAAGTGAAGAACCTGAAGATTAGGGTTAGAGGCTGATTCCAGACTTCTAACGATATGACAGACATTTTCTTTGCTATATCCAACCAGTAAATTATCTAAATCTCTTGGTGTTTCTGTCCCACAACTTGGCATGTGGAAAAACTCTTCAATTTGGGAGAGAGAGCAAGTAGCCTGAGAACTCAGCTCTCCCAGCCCAGTGTGATGTGGCTCATGCATATCCCAGCCTTGTAGCAGCTGAGCCAGCAGAACTCCGCGGAGAGGGCTATTGCGAGATCAGATGGTCCCCAAAGTAGTGCTGGACCCACCGAACCCAGTAGCTGCTGCTGTGATAAATTATTCTTATTCTAGGGGCATCCATTAGCAAGGTCTTCCGAAGCAAACTGGGATTCCTGGGGAACTAAGGCAAAGATGAGGGGGCTCCCAGTAGCCAATTTGATTTTGCTGCTTATGTCCCATCATGAAAAGTCTCTCTTGCTTCCTCTCCTGTTTGTATGGATCATTGGCTGGCAGTGGTGGTTCTAAGCTATCTAGCTGCACTAGAGCTTCACTAATGGAAATGGGACTCTATGAATCGGACAGAGATAAACGGGAAAGAACTAAAGTCTCTGCAACTCTATGCGGTAAACTAGTTTAGACAAATATGGACAAACAGACTCTGCAATAATTGTAAGAGGGTGGGTGGGTAGTGTGAAATAGGTGTACACATTCATGCTATCTTTGTGTGTCTTGGACTCCATTATAATGAGTAAAGATAGTCCTGAATCAAATGCCTGGATCTGAACACCCTCAAAACCTCTGGGTATTTGAAGGCTTAACTCAGGTGGGCCCCATCTGTACAATGGGCTGAATGGCAGCCCAGGTCAGAACATTCCCAACAGGCTTAAGTTACCTCCGCTGGGTCTGATTCTCCCTTACTCTGTTACGAGGCCAGAGCTGGGGAGGACAACGTGGCTTTAAACCACATTTTTAAACTCCTTTTATCCTGGGTCAGTGCCCAGCCCCTGATGTCAGTCAGAGCAGCTTCAGGGTTGCTTTAATGTACGTTGTGCTTCCCATGAGCCCTGAGAAATAGACAATAGCATCATGTCCCCTTGCTGCACATCCGGTTTGCTCTGACACCCAGGGACTGGGAGCAGGGCAGGGATGGAGTCAAGACACCAGCTCTGCACCAACTGAAGTGGCCCCCTGTTCAGGGTATTCCCAGGGAGCTGTTTCTACCCATTTTTATGGCTGCCTTACATTGCCAGAGCGGCATAAAAGGGCCCTACCGTAACTGAGAATGGGCACCACTAAGGCCAGTGGGATTGCTCCTGCCTTAAGAAAAGCAGCTAAGGCAAAACCCAAGCATGTAGGACTTGCTTAATTCATTGTCATATGTGACCTGCTTTGAAATTCTTGGATCAAAGGTGCTGCAGAAGAGCAAAAAGTACCTGATTAGTTGTTATCCCCCGGTCCACCTGCTCTGGTGTCCCATGCCCAGCACTGACCAATCCCTGGGCACCAAGGCAACCTTGAAGTCCTTACATTTAAAGAATTCAGTTGTTTTCAGTTACTCCCCAGAGAACAGGAATCCATGTCACTAAACTGGGTCAGACCCACAGCTGAGCTGGCGTGAGGCCTGTCTCCCCAGTGAAGACAAGTGGTGCTTCCAGGTTAGGATTCAACCTAAGGTTGGGACAAGGGGGAGAAGCCAGGTAACCTATAGTTGGTGGACCTGGCTGGTGGACACAGAAGAGACTCAGGTTCCCAGCTACAATGGAGTCTCTTGGCCTTTTGACAGGCAATGTTAGCTAAGGGGCAGGCCGCGCTGTCTGGTAACTAGAGCGTGGGCTGGTAGACAGCATGTTTGGGTTCTATCTTGCCGCTGCCCCTAACTTGTTGTGTGACCTTGGGTCTGTTGTTTCACTTCTCTGGGCCTCGGCTCTTTCATGTGAAAAGTGAAGATAATTCTTGCCTTCTACACGGGGGTGTTGTGAGGCTTAATTAAGCCACGTTTGAGAATTATTAGTCGTATTGCTAATGTATTGTATTATTATTGTTTTGACATCCTTGGAGCAAAGACATACAGTAAATACACAGTACGTTAATCCTGAGCATAGGAGGCAGAGTTAGTAGAAGGTAGCCTTCAGGGATCAGTGTTGCACCTCGTCCTTTCCCTGTCTGCCAGGAGAACTCAAAAGAGCCAGGCAGGCCTCTTGCCTAATCCAATAAAGTTGGGGACAGCAGCAAACTAAAGGGATTGCTTTTATTGTTTTTAAAGTGTCTCCAATGCTTCCAGTTTACTTTCAGGGTGTTTCAGGTCCACAATCCAACTTCATAAAGAGCTACCCCGGCACAAATGTGAGCCTGTTTGACTCATTCACCCAGTGTTTCATCTCGCATATGGATGATGCTAGAGAAAGTTGGCAAAATAAAATGAAGTGAGAACTTTCCAGGAACTGCTGCGATCCCTGTGGCCACAGACTCTCAGGCTTTGACTCATTCTGCGCCACCCAGCACAAGTTAGGGCTGTACAGAGGCAGGTCTAGTAACTTACACCACTGACCTAAGGTCCCTTAGACTCCGGAGCAGTGAAACTCTGCTCCCTTTCCTTCCTGCCTGTCCCCTGTCACTAAGAACTCCCCCCAACACACCCCCTTACTCCAGGGTCTGGGGGTATAGTTGTGGGAGCCACCTTTCCCAGTGGGGTTTCCTGGTTAAGAGGAAATTCTCCACTGACTTTCTACTCTATACTGGCATTAGCAGACCAGAGAATCCAGCCAATAGATGTCAGAGACAGAAATGGCTGATGAGCTCCCATCTAGTTCATCTCCTGCCAGGAGAGGACTCCTCTCTTTTGGCCATTCCTGGTGCTTTGCACCCTCTGGTTTCTTGCATAATAACCTTTAGAGCAGGGGTGGGGGGGAGGGGCCGGGGGCTAGCCTCCCCGGCTGGGAGCTCAGGGGCTGAGCAGGACGGCCAGCCCGTGAGCCATAGTTTGCCCACCTCTGCTTTAGAGCATTCTGAATAGTCTGTCAAGATAAATCTTGCTGTGTATTTTCTGTGCTAACACAGTGCAGACTCCCACACATGAATGGACTCCCTAAAACACATTCCCAGCCCCAGGCACTAGGAGGGAGTTGGTCGGGGGAAGATGAGGAGGTTGGTTTTCACCAGATCTCCTCGCTGGGGGTACAGTTTAGGAAGATTGCAGCATCAGACAGTCAATGCTTTGCAGTCCTACCAGAAGCATTACTGTTTTGGGAGGGACACCCAGGGGCCCACAAGTAGGTACCAACATATGCAAGTGCCCTTAAATGGGCAGGTTTAGACACGCTGCTTGAGCGGCTCCAACTCCTTTAACCTCCTGTTTGTCTTTTAAGGAAGATGCCATATCGCCTGGCTTTCGGGGGGTGAGTGCCCCAGCTCTCCCACACCTACCCCGTACACGGAGAAAACGATACACACTTACACCAGGGCAGCTGAAATGGGACCACTTCAACCTGACGTACAGGTATGAACATGTGTTAACTCTGCCTGTGCCGGGTCTGCAATGTTTGCTTTGTGCCTTCCTGCATTTGACACGTACGTTTTCCAGCTGTGGATCCTTGTGCTAATTGAACTGCTTGTGAGCAGTGGACAGCTGGGAACAATTAGTTATCCAGACACACATTAGAGTAGGCTCTCTTCATACAAATACTGCTAGGTCTCTCCCATGGGTTGCACAGATCATGCTCCGAGCAAGACTCATTATATAAGGAACCAATGCATGGTATGCCATTCATGGTATGATGCTTGCTAACATCTGCAGAAACCTACAGGTTTCTACTGGATTTGGTGCTGATCTGGGATGAATTCCGGGTTGACACCCCTACAATTCCCTTTGACTCCATCGTGTGGTCCATTCACCCCTCCAAGATAAATATGTTTGGTCCTAGTTCACTCTGGGTGGGCTCAGCACTGGCTGAACTGCTCTCCGTGAAGTTGTTTGTAAAATTCTCCGTGTCTTCAATGGGAGCAGAGTTAGTCCAGCACAAAAACTCTGAGCTTGTGGCAGAAGTTGAACGTTATCTTTCAGATTAGATCCTAAAAACCAAGGTTTCATAGGGTGGTAGAATTACCTGGCACTTCTCATAAGAATGGAGGGTTCAACTCAATATCAATGGCCAAATTTCCTACCCACAAACATGACTGTCCAGAATATTGTGTGCCAGCTGGCTGCTTCAGAAGTGGCTGTACATTGGTGACACGTTGTAGCTGTAAAGGGAGTGATGATCTGTTCTGGAGGGGGTGGAGCGATATGCATGTACAATGATGATGGCATTTTCCTTTGTGAAATAAGCAGGCTGCTTCTGCCAATAGCTCAAAGACCAAGTATCTATGGAACCAAAAGATAATAAGGAACCTAATTCACCACTAGTATAAGCTGGTGCAAGTCCTTGAACTTGGTGGTGATGCACCAGGTTGCAGCAGAGAAAATGGCCTTGTGTGCGCTGCACAATATGTGTCATATAGACTCCAACAGGAGAGCACACCCCAAACTTGAGTCAAAACAATGCTCTCTGGAATGACACAATCCTAAATCTATAGGCCAGCTCCTCTGCTGGTGTGAGCTGACATAGCTCCAAAGTTGTGCTGAATGACACCACCTGAGGATCTAGCCCTTTTTTGTTACTTTCTGACCTCACTGCAATAACTGAAATTGCGAAGTGTTCAGCCCTTAGGCAAAACACCCCCTGAAATCACCAATGGATGAATAGCTTCTGGCCTGCCAATGTGTGCCCATCAGTGAGGCAGGCCAACCATGATGGACAATGGCATTGATGTCCTGACGGATGCTTTGCCTCTTTGGGATGCTGAGGAGCAGTAAGCAGACGTGCTGGATGGTGGGGGTCTGTTGAATGTTTCTCACGTACGTTAGCAGGAGTGCAGACACAGCAAGCACAGTGCAGCGAGTGTGCCTGGGGAATCCCTCCAGAGCCAGCTGAGGCCTGGTAGGTGTGACCATGCCATTCTGGTGAACCTCAGGCAGCAGGCCAGGGGTCTGGATGTGGTTTGTACCTCAGCCTTGGCAGGAGTCCTCAGGTGTTGCTGAAGAAAGGTCCCTTGTTAACATCCTGGCTGAGAGGGGAGGGCGCCCTTCTGGGAACTCCTGAGTCAGTTAAAAGTTTATTTAGTGTAATATGTGGTGACAACCACCCCTTTATGATACACCCCCCCCCCAATCTGGCCAGTCCTTTAAAGTACAGCAAGCCCTCTCTGAAGTGATTTGCCAAGGCAGCAGCTGCTTAGCAGATGCAGGTCTAACCAGATTAGTCTCAGAGACCTGAAAGTGGCCTCTGGCAGCAGGGAATGCCTGTCATAGCCTCCACTCTGCATTAGGAGGAGGGTTGTTTTGGGGCAGGAAGAGTCTTGCTCCAGCTGGGAGGCTTCCCAGACCAGGACTGAAATGGATGGGAAAGTCTCTAAACCAATAAACAAGAAAGGAAGGAGGATCCAGTTATATTTGCATTAATTTGATGTAGGCAGCGGAGAGGAATGGGGCTCTAGCTGCCTGTGGCTCTCAACCAGCCCCTTTCACCTACACAGGAGCTACGGAATGGGAGTTCCTGAGGCACTGAGAAAGGGGTCGAGTGGACATTTCAGTGTGAGCAGCAGGCACAGACTGGCACTCCCTGCTCAGTCTAGTAGTGCCACTCCCTGGTTTCCCTGGGTAGCAGTTCCATCTCGCTCCTTCAGCCACATAGCTGTCTCACTGCAACTTGTCCCATGTTCCCCTTCTCCCCAGCACCCACTGAACCATCCCAGTCAGCACTAGGTCAAATCCCCCAGCAGCCATTGTGGGGTCCTTTTCCCCACAGCCTGGCTCTTGGGGTCGTAGACTGTCCTACGTGCACAATTGTCATTGTCACCTTGTCCAGTCAGTGGTGGTGAGCTGCTGGCCAGTCCTTCCAAATGGACAGCAGAGGTCAGTGCCGGCCACCAGCCCAGACAAATAACCAGGGATGCTGCAGAACAGCACAAATGCCCCGGCTCCCTTCAGCCCCTGAGCAGAGCAGTGAAAAGCCAGAGCCTGCTGTAGCATGGGCAAAAATTAAGAGCCATTAACTTGTTGGCTTCATGTTGCCCACCGAGCATTGTGGTATCTCCTCATTACACAGATTAAAGAGTTAATCACCCTAATTAAACTATCTGCTATTCTGCAAATAGGGCCTGCTCTGAACCCATAAAGTCAATGGAAAGGTTTTCACTGATTGCAATGGGCTTTGGACTAGATCAATAGTCTAGTTCAGTGAAACTCTTTAAGAAGGGAACCTTTCCAGGTGAGCAGTACAGGAACCTTCAGTTGATGCAGGAGGATAGTCTGGGATCTGTCTAAAGCCAGTCTGTGCCCTGGTCTACACTAGGACTTTAGGTCGAATTTAGCAGCGTTAAATCGATGTAAACCTGCACCCGTCCACACAATGAAGCCCTTTATTTCGACTTAAAGGGCTCTTAAAATCGATTTCCTTACTCCACCCCTGACAAGTGGATTAGCGCTTAAATCGACGTTGCTGGCTTGAATTTGGGGTACTGTGGACACAATTCGATGGTATTGGCCTCCGGGAGCTATCCCAGAGTGCTCCATTATGACCGCTCTGGACAGCACTCTCAACTCAGATGCACTGGCCAGGTAGACAGGAAAAGAACCGCAAACTTTTGAATCTCATTTCCTGTTTGGCCAGCGTGGAAAGCTGCAGGTGACCATGCAGAGCTCATCAGCACAGGTGACCATGATGGAGTCCCAGAATCGCAAAAGAGCTCCAGCATGGACCGAATGGGAGGTACGGGATCTGATCGCTGTTTGGGGAGAGGAATCCGTGCTATCAGAACTCCGTTCCAGTTTTCGAAATGCCAAAACCTTTGTCAAAATCTCCCAGGGCATGAAGGACAGAGGCCGTAACAGGGACCCGAAGCAGTGCCGCGTGAAACTGAAGGAGCTGAGGCAAGCCTACCAGAAAACCAGAGAGGCAAACAGCCGCTCTGGGTCAGAGCCCCAAACATGCCGCTTCTATGATGAGCTGCATGCCATTTTAGGGGGTTCAGCCACCACTACCCCAGCCGTGTTGTTTGACTCCTTCAATGGAGATGGAGGCAATACGGAAGCAGGTTTTGGGGACGAAGAAGATGAGGAGGAGGAGGAGGAGGTTGTAGATAGCTCACAGCAAGCAAGCGGAGAAACCGGTTTTCCCGACAGCCAGGAACTGTTTCTCACCCTAGACCTGGAGCCAGTACCCCCCGAACCCACCCAAGGCTGCCTCCTGGACCCAGCAGGCGGAGAAGGGACCTCTGGTGAGTGTACCTTTTAAAATACTATACATGGTTTAAAAGCAAGCATGTGAAAGGATTACTTTGCCCTGGCATTTGCGGTTCTCCTAGATGTAGTCCTAAAGCCTTTGCAAAAGGTTTCTGGGGAGGGCAGCCTTATTGCGTCCTTCATGGTAGGACACTTTACCACTCCAGGCCAGTAACACGTACTCGGGAATCATTGTAGAACAAAGCATTGCAGTGTATGTTTGCTGGCATTCAAACAACATCCGTTCTTTATCTCTCTGTGTTATCCTCAGGAGAGTGAGATATAATTCATGGTCACCTGGTTGAAATAGAGTGCTTTTCTTCAGGGGACGCTCAGAGGAGCCCATTCCTGCTGGGCTGTTTGCCTGTGGCTAAACAGAAATGTTCCCCGCTGTTAGCCACAGGGAGGGGGGAAGGTTGAGGGGGTAGTCACGCGGTGGGAGGAGGCAAAATGCGACCTTGTAACGAAAGCACATGTGCTATGTATGTAATGTTAACAGCAAGGTTTACCCTGAAAGAGTGTAGCCACTGTTTTATAAAATGTGTCTTTTTAAATACCGCTGTCCCTTTTTTTTTCTCCACCAGCTGCATGTTTCAATGATCACAGGATCTTCTCCTTCCAAGAGGCTACTGAAGCTTAGAAAGAAAAAAAAAACGCACTCGCGATGAAATGTTCTCCGAGCTCATGCTGTCCTCCCACACTGACAGAGCACAGACGAATGCGTGGAGGCAAATAATGTCAGAGTGCAGGAAAGCACAAAATGACTGGGAGGAGTAAGTGGCGGGCTGAAGAGAGTAAGTGGCGGGCTGAAGACAGGGCTGAAGCTCAAATGTGGCGGCAGCGTGATGAGAGGAGGCAGGATTCAATGCTGAGGCTGCTGCAGGACCAAACCAGTGTGCTCCAGTGTATGGTTGAGCTGCAGCAAAGGCAGCTGGAGCACAGACTGCCACTGCAGCCCCTCTGTAACCAACCGCCCTCCTCCCCAAGTTCCATAGCCTCCACACCCAGACGCCCAAGAATGCGGTGGGGGGGCCTCCGGCCAACCAGCCACTCCACCACAGAGGATTGCCCTAAAAAAAGAAGGCTGTCATTCAATAAATTTTAAAGTTGTAAACTTTTAAAGTGCTGTGCTTAAAGTGCTGTGTGGCATTTTCCTTCCCTCCTCCACCACCCCTCCTGGGCTACCTTGGTAGTCATCCCCCTATTTGTGTGATGAATGAATAAAGAATGCATGAATGTGAAGCAACAATGACTTTATTGCTTCTGCAAGCGGTGATTGAAGGGAGGAGGGGCGGGTGGTTAGCTTACAGGGAAGTAGAGTGAACCAAGGGGCGGGGGGTTTCCATCAAGGAGAAACCAACAGAACTTTCACACCGTAGCCTGCCCAGTCATGAAACTGGTTTTCAAAGCTTCTCTGATGCGCACCGCGCCCTCCTGTGCTCTTCTAACCGCCCTGGTGTCTGGCTGCGCATAACCAGCAGCCAGGCGATTTGCCTCAACCTCCCACCCGGCCATAAATGTCTCCCCCTTACTCTCACAGATATTGTGGAGCACACAGCAAGCAGTAATAACAGTGGGAATATTGGTTTCGCTGAGGTCTAAGCGAGTCAGTAAACTGCGCCAGCGCGCCTTTAAATGTCCAAATGCACATTCTACCACCATTCTGCACTTGCTCAGGCTGTAGTTGAACAGCTCCTGACTACTGTCCAGGCTGCCTGTGTACGGCTTCATGAGCTATGGCATTAAGGGGTAGGCTGGGTCCCCAAGGATACATATAGGCATTTCAACATCCCCAACAGTTATTTTCTGGTCTGGGAATAAAGTCCCTTCCTGCAGCTTTTGAAACAGACCAGAGTTCCTGAAGATGCGAGCATCATGCACCTTTCCCGGCCATCCCACGTTGATGTTGGTGAAACGTCCCTTGTGATCCACCAGAGCTTGCAGCACTATCGAAAAGTACCCCTTGCGGTTTATGTACTCGGCGGCTTGGTGCTCCGGTGCCAAAGATAGGGATATGGGTTCCGTCTATAGCCCCACCACAGTTAGGGAATCCCATTGCAGCAAAGCCATCCACTATGACCTGCACATTTCCCAGGGTCACTACCCTTGATATCAGCAGATCTTTGATTGCGTGGGCTACTTGCATCACAGCAGCCCCCACAGTAGATTTGCCCACTCCAAATTGATTCCCAACTGACCGGTAGCTGTCTGGCGTTGCAAGCTTCCACAGGGCTATCGCCACTCGCTTCTCAACTGTGAGGGCTGCTCTCATCTTGGTATTCATGCGCCTCAGGGCAGGGGAAAGCAAGTCACAAAGTTCCATGAAAGTGCCCTTACGCATGCGAAAGTTTTGCAGCCACTGGGAATCGTCCCAGACCTGCAACACTATGCGGTCCCACCAGTCTGTGCTTGTTTCCCGAGCCCAGAATCGGCGTTCCACAGCATGAACCTGCCCCATTAGCACCATGATGCATGCATTGGCAGGGCCCATGCTTTCAGAGAAATCTGTGTCCATGTCCTGATCACTCACGTGACCGCGCTGACGTCGCCTCCTAGCCCGGTATCGCTTTGCCAGGTTCTGGTGCTGCATATACTGCTGGATAATGCGTGTGGTGTTTAATGTGCTCCTAATTGCCAAAGTGAGCTGAGCGGCCTCCATGCTTGCCTTGGTATGGCGTCCGCACAGAAAAAAGGCGCGGAACGATTGTCTGCCGTTGCTCTGACGGAGGGAGGGGCGACTGATGACACGGCTTACAGGGTTGGCTTCAGGGAGCTAAAATCAACAAAGGGGGTGCCTGTACATCAAGGAGTATTTCAGGCAGGACTTCACGGAGGGTTCCAATAAGAAATGGTGCACCTAAGTTATCGTTCTTATTGGAACAAGGAGGTTAGCCTGGCCTCTGATTGATACATGGCTAGATTTACCTCGCTGCACCTTCTCTGTGAGTGACTGCAGTGTGAACTAGAGGAATGAGTCCCCTAGACAGGGGAGGAGGCAAATGAGTACAAAACAAATCTGGTCTATTTCTTGTTTTGACCCACTCCATCTATCTTTTACATCTTTGGCTGGCAGCAGACGGTGCAGAAGGACTGCATGCCATCCACATCTCATGGCTGCTCGGCAGAAGATGATACAGTACGACTGCTAGCCATCGTCTTGCCTGCCTGGCAGAAGATGGTACAATACGACTACTAGCAATCCTCATCTCTTGCCTGCCTGGCAGAAGATGGTACAGTACGACTGCTAGCAGTCCGTATCGCCTGCCCGCTCACCATAAGACGGTTCAATAGGACTGACTGCAGGACTAAAGAGAATGACCTGGTCAAGTCACTCCAAATTTAGTCCCTGCGCCCATGTCTGCCCAGGCGCTCCCAGCTGACGTGGCCAGGAGCACCTGGGACATGACGATGACGGCTACCAGTCGTACTGTACCGTCTGCTGCCACAAGGCAAGGGGTTGCTGCTACTGTGTAGCAATGCCGTACCGCGTCTGCCAGCACCCAGGAGACATAGGGTGACGGTTACCTGAGCGGGCTCCATGCTTGCCGTGGTATGGCATCTGCACAGGTAACTCAGGAAAAAAGGCGCGAAATGATTGTCTGCCCTTGCTTTCACGGAGGGAGGGAGGGAGGGAACGGGGGCCTGACGATATGTACCCAGAACCACCCGCGACAATGTTTTAGCCCCATCAGGCTTTGGGATCTCAACCCAGAATTCCAATGGGCAGCGGAGACTGCGGGAACTGTGGGGTAGCTACCCACAGTGCAACGCTCCGGAAGTCGACTCTAGCCTCGGTCCTGTGGAAGCGCTCCGCTGAGTTAATGCACTTAATGCACTTAGAGCATTTTCTGTGGGGACACACACACTCGAATATATAAAACCGATTTCTAAAAAACCGACTTCTATAAATTCGACCTTATTCCGTAGTGTAGACATACCCTTTGTCTCCCTGCAGAATCGTGTCCTTCCCGAGAAACCTCATTAATGAAAGTGACACACGGAAGGGGTTGGCAGCTGCTTTCCGAATGTGGAGCAACGTTTCACCATTCAACTTCAAGGAGGTGCCACCCAACTTGTCTAGTGACCTGGAAATAGGTAGGTCTGCAAGCACCCTGGGGTCCTGCGCTAAAGAGAGTGGGCTCTGGCACTAGGGGATGTTCTGTCTCCAAAAGGGGGTCTGTGTTCCTTGGAGCATTTGGTTGCAGAACTTTTGGGGTGAGACCCAGGAGTCCTGCAACTGGAATGCTCCTCCCCACAGCACAGGCTGGACCACACCCTCTGGCTGGTATTGGAGATGCAGCCCCAGACCTTCGGTGCACCTGCCTTCCCTCTGGGAGGAATCTAACTCAGTGTATTTGGCAAGAGAAGGGGCTATAGTATTTATCACTTCCCTAGCGCCTGCTATCCAGGGAGCTCAGAGAGTGAAAACTCCCAACACCCCTGTGAAGCAGGATTATCCCCATTTCAGAGATGCGAAAACTGAAGTGCAGAGAAGTGAAGTGACTCACTCAGAGTCACAGTGAGTCTGTGGCAGACCCCAGAATAGAGCACAGTTCTCCTGGATCCTAGACCGGTATGCTGACTGGTAGCCATGATGCCTCCTGGTATTTTATTTATAGAGAAATCCTAATAGCACTCCACATGCCCCAGGAGGAAGAACACCTCAGCAGTATTCTCCCTGCTGTTCAGCCTGCTTCCTCTTCCTCATGCAGAGCAAGGTCTACCTGTATATTTATATCACACTTGTCCCCAAGGTATCTGAGCTGCTCTTACAGGTACAAACACACTAACTGAAGAGGAAGTTCAATACAGCTTCTCCTTCTCTGGGCTAGCAGTGGTGCCTAGTGGACAGAACACTGGACTGGGACTCAGGTGACCTGGGCTCTATTCCAAGCTCTCCCATTGGCCTGCTGGTGTCCTGGGGCAAGTCACTTCACTTCTCTGTGCCTCAGGTTTGCCATCTGTGAAATGGGGATAATGATACCTCCTTTGTAAAGTGCCTTGAGATTGCCAGATGAAAAGTACTGTACAAAAGCTAGCTATTATTATTCTCTCTCCCCACCCTGCTAGCTCTCCAGGTACTCCAGACCATTCTTTAAATCCGATTAGTTATTCCTTAACTCTGGTTCCTTTCTCACCATCCACTGTGCAATCCCTTGCAAAACCAGGCCTCAGCTTCAACCTCAAGGATTCGGCTGCACGTTGGTAGGTTGCTTCAGCTCCCGTTTCCTTGTTTATCTCCACAGATCTTACTGAGCCATTTCCCTTCTCAGCTGCTATGCAGGTTCACTGGGTGCCTTTCTGAAGCTCTCAGCCCTGGGCAATCACAATGCAGTTTTTAATCCTGGATCATCTGGTTAGTTTCACATTCAAATTCCTTTAAGGATTTATGGCCTATGGGAGACATGATAATTCCTTCCTGTGCAGACTGCGGTGTCTTCAGGATTTCCAGCAAAGTTTCCATTGTTTTGCAACATGTTTCTCGCTCTGCTATTGTGTGACACCACCTGAAAGCAGATGATCCACCTCCCCAGGGGCCTTGCCTAACAGAGCGAAATGCTGCCACGTAGGAGCTCCACAGAGCCCTATTCCAGCAGGCACCTATTAAGAACTGCATGAAATGTAACTAGAGCGCAGGCCTGAGAGCCAGGTTCTGCGCAGTGGCCTGGAGCAAGTCACTTAACCTCTCCATGTCTGTGTTAAATCCAGATTTAAAATGGGGACAACACTTATCTGCCTCCCAGAGGCATTTGTAAAGAGCTTTGGATGGACATTCGTTGCAGGCAAGTGGTTATAACTAAATAACCCTTTATAAGTAGCAGCAGCTCAGCAAAGGAGTTCAAATTATGGCCTGGGCACTATTGTAAAGACTTGGTCCCAGCCCAAGGATCTTTGTATGGCTTTAGATGATCATACCTCGCCCTTCTAGGAATAGGCGCTGACTCCATGGGTGCTGCGGGGCTGGAGCACCCAAGGGGAAAACTTGGTGGGTGCTCTGCACCCACCGGCAGCTCCCCCCCCCGCCTCCTCCCGAGAGCTCCCCCGTTTCATGTGGCAAGTGCTGGGAGGGAGGGGGAGTAAGGGGAATGCAGCGTGCTCAGGGGGGAGGCGGGGCTGGGGAGGGGGCCCAATGGGGCAGAGACGGGGGCGGGGGGGACACGAGCACCCACTAGCACCAGAAGAAGTTGGCTTCTAATGCGTATTTCATCTCTAGATCTCAAAGCTCTTCACAAAGTTTCCCCAGTTTACAGATGGGGAAACTGAGGTGCAGCGATGCGAGTTGTTGATCCACCCAGCAGGCCAGTGACAAAGCCGGGAGTAGAACCCAGATTTCCTGAGTATCAGTCCAGTGCCCTAAACGCTAGGCCACCCTTATAGCAGAGTCTCCACCAGCTGTCAGTAGTAGCAGAATTGATAGTCTCCTCCCAGACCTCTAGGCAGTAGCTAGAGAGCCCACTGCAGACATGGGAGGGCTCACTCCTGGGAAAACATGGAGAGATTCTGACACTGCCTCAATCACTAAACTAATTCCCCTGTGGGAAACCTGGATTAAGCAGAGGCTACAGGCTTGTATGCCAGACTGGTACACGTAGTAGCCCTGTACAAGACACACACAGTGAAAGGCATTTACAGTTGCAAAGAAAGACCAAAATGATCCAAGCTGCATTAGATGACTTAGAGTAAAAGTTCACATAGCTTCTTGTAGGAGTGCAGAAAGCAGTTGTTGACCAGAATGGGTAGAGATCGGGGAAGTGGTTTCACGTGACGGGAGGTGGGCATGCTGGGCTGTGGTTGCTGGTGTCCATACAGTGCTTAGGCTTAGCATTTGATGGATTGGGTCACTGCCTCCTCTTCAGTGCCCTGATTAAAGAAGAAGGAGTTTCCATTGGTGTTGAAACAGGAGCTCCTCTCTGAAGGGAAGCTTGACTTGTGTCCTTTGGAGACCACCCTGAATCCAATGTCAGCCCAAACAGTTCAGAGTTGGACCTGGTTTGTATTATTCAACCCTCATTTCTAACTATCTCTTTAAGTTCGGTTTTCCTTCTGTGCATCTGTAGGATGGAAAACTTGCATGTTAGAATATGTCCCTGAGACACTTGTTCATTCAGTCATGCATGTATGAAGTATACTGACTAGTCTCACTCTATGTATTCTCTTTCACAGGCTTCTATTCCATAAACCACACTGATTGCCTGGAGTCACTCATCCATCATTGTTTCGATGGGACAACAGGGGAGCTTGCCCATGCTTTCTTCCCCAAAAATGGAGAAATCCATTTTGATGACCATGAATATTGGATATTGGGAAACACCCGGTTCAGCTGGAAAAAGGGTATGTAACTTGTCTCCACGGGGATCTACATCTCCAACAGACTGATTGCATCTTTCCACAATGATGTTGCTCACTCTTCTCAAAATCCTGAAAGGTTCACAAGACACACATGCCGATGGAGGAGGTTGTTGTTAGGGACGGACCCGCCATGTTGCAAAGTCTGGTTCCAGACTGAAACTTCCCCAGCACTCAGAGGGATTTTGAACCTATTTTTAGTTGTTATGGAGGCACAGTATCAGTGTCATAATTAAGTCTGCAGGAGCCATTATTTTCTAGATAGATATTACTTTTGATGGACCAACCTGGCGCATGCTACTGACCTATAAAAGGTGTTTCACCCCATCAGTTCAAGCCTTTTGGAAGATGTTTCCAACCATGATCCATTTTTCTCAGTGTGTGTGGAAGGGGGTGATGAACCTGCAGCTAGCTAGATTGCGTTGATATCCATTGTCCCTGCAGAAGGAGAGGCATTACTGACTTCATGAGACTGTGATGGAATGGAATGTATAACTATCAGGGGTTTACTGCTGTAGGGGCCAACTTCCTCACACAGTCTCAGCAGCTTGAATAGAACTGCTTGTGTAAGGTGAGCAAGATTTGGCCGTAGGTCTTTATTTAGGTGCAGATTTTCTCACTGTTTAATCAATACTGGGAGAGACAAAAGGAAAGTTTGGTGTGATTTTTGTGGCTGTTGGTATTGCTGTCGTGTGACTGAACTCCAGCCATGGAATATTCTCGTTTTGGTGGCTGTTCCAGCTCTTTCTGAGTAATTCAGTGGGCTCCAACCACATTACAAATAATCAGGACTGGCTTCAGTCCAAGCAGCTGTGCTATCTCTGGGGAGGGCCACATTATGTTACTTAGATTTCTTGGCATGGTTGTTCACATTTTTGTTGTCCTCTGTAACCAGCTTTCCTGCATACATGGTCATTTTCAAGCTTGTGGGCACCTAAAGTTATCTTGGTTATTTTTTTTTTAAACAATGTCTAAAGTAACATTAAATTACAAGCAGATGGTCCCTGACCAGTCAGCAAGCTCATTTCATAAGGCAAATGTTATTTCTTTGAAGTTAAGTTTTTTGTTTGTTACCAAAAAAGCAGGGTAGGAGAAGCTTTAGAAATGTATCCCGTGTGTTCCAGTTTTTTTATCATTTTAGCAGAAGGTCTTTTATCTCTTTTTTGTGTTTGTGTGAGAACACATGTTCTGTAAATGTAAGTAATATTACATATATGACATATCTGTGCATGTGTATGTTTACTAAGATGTTTTTAAGTGACTGGTGATTCTGGGTTTCCAACTTGAGACCTCTTAGAGGGACTTGACTTTTCAGAGAGCCATGCTCTATTCTTCCTGACAATCAGGGTCATTATAGTACTTCCGATTAGGCAACCAAAATCTCTAGTTGCTTTCAAAAATATTGACATTTTATTTATACACACTATTTTCAATTCACAAAAAAGATCATAACATGACCGAACAGTTGACATGTAAGTGAAAGATTGGGAACACCAAGGATGGAGAGGAATTACTTATGGCTTGTCTCTATGGGGACACTTGGGAAAGTCAGGATATGTCTGCACTACAGAGACTACACTGGCATAGCCCCGTAGTGTAGACGCAGCCTACGCTGACAGAAGGGGTTTTTCTGTTGGTGTAGGTACACAATCTCCCTGAACAAAACACTTGAACTTTTAGGTCACCATAGCTACAGCTATAAGGCATATGAAAAATTCAGATTCCTGACCAAGGTAGCTATGCCAATTTAGCTGCATCTACACTGGGGGTTCTTTGATGGAAGAATGCTTTTGTCGATGTAAAAAGAAAAGGAGTACTTGTGGCACCTTAGAGACTAACCAATTTATTTGAGCATGAGCTTTCGTGAGCTATAGCTCACTTCATCGGATGCATACCGTGGAAACTGCAGCAGACTTTATATACACACACATATATATATATATATATATGCTTTTGTCGATGTAGCTACTGTCAGTCAGGGAGGCGGTGTTCCTATACCATCCATCAGTATGGGCTGTCTTTGCACTTTGGGGTTATGCCAGCATAGCTATAGTTGATAGTCTCCATGGTGTAGATGTACTCAATGTCAGCTGTGTCAATGAAAGCCTTATTTCATTGTCATAGCTGTGTCTACACCTGGTGGTTACATCGCCAAGGGGTGTGTGGTTTTTTCACACCTCTGACCATGTAGCTATGCCAATATAACTCTTGAGGGTAGACCAGGCCTTAATTTGAATTAGCTTCTCAAGTAGATTAGTTAAATCATATTAAAACCCTGTATGTATGCTCTCATTCAGAATTAAAGCAACCTTAGTTTGGTTTAGTTTAATTCACTTTGAAATTAAAGCCGCTTTAATTCTGAATGTGTGTGTTTCCACACGGATTTAATTGGTTTAACTAATCCACTTTAAATGTACAGCGTTTTAGTTAATTCAGATTAATTTTTCCCAGTGTAGATGAGCCCTTAGATAGAAGTAATGGGATACAATTAAGAGAGGGAAAATTTAGGTTTGCTATCAAGGAAAATATCCTGCTGGTGAGAGTTCCTGGGCTAGAATAATCTCCAATGGGAAGTAGTGGAAGCACTTGTAACATGTTATAGTTAAACTGGATAAAGCACTAGAAATAGTTCTGCAGTGATGGGGGAAAAGACAAGGGCTGACTTGCACTGCTATGCACGGGGCCAGCACAGACCTATACACCGTATAATTCCCACTTAGGCCTATAGCAGGCACACAACATCAGAGTGCTTAACCAGTGTGAAATGGGAGGGTCAGATTGGCAGAAAATTGGACAGTTGTTGGGCCACTTCTGAAGGTGGAAGTCAGACTGAGTAAAGCAGCAGCAGCATGAGAGTCTCCTAACTCCCTGCCAATATCACCTCTGTTCTGGAGAGGGTAGTTCAGGCTCTGCGGTGAGCCCGGGTCTCTCTTCTGAGGCTGCCTGTCAGGGGTCAGATATGGGTAATAATTTTTTTTATGTGGACACTGGTCCAGTGGCTTACAGCTCATTACAGTCACTGTGCATCTGAATTGCTGCCTTCAACTAAAAGATCCTGCATTCTACTGCTAAAGTAAGGTAGGAATTAAATGATGTATACAGTCTGGTGCTGGCCCTCTGCACAGGGGTGGATTTCACCCCTAATCCTTTCCCAGCCACTGCAGAATTATTTCAAGTGCTTTTTTACATCTTCAGGACAAGGATTTTTGGATTTTGTTTGACTTTTTAATTTTAACCTGTTGCGAAGTATGTCACATGCTTACAGAGCTATAGAAAAAACAACAAACAGCTCAGACAACAGGGTTATGAAACCAGTTGGGAGAGAGAATTTCAGTGATAATCCAAAATGACTTGTAACAACATTTTTTCCCTCAAAGCACAAGGAAATAGAAACTAGACCAAAACAAAACCCCAAACAAACCTTCCAGGGACTAAGGCTGTTTGTAAGGCATTTAAAGCAGGAATGTCAACGTATATTCAAAGAGAGATGGAGCGAGGTCATGTTACAAGATTCTCTAACATTTGTATTGGGGGAGGGGAGAAAAAACCGCACAAACCCTGAGCTGAAGATTAAATGCATTCCATGGCAGTGTGATGGTGATACTAAAAATCCGATGTTCGTATTTTATGGGTGTTGTCTGCTAGCCAGCAAACCATATACTTATCAACTGGTAACTTGTTTTTCTGCAAACAGCTGCTGGTACAACGTTAACCACATTTGGGTTTGCAGTAGTTACAGTGGGTGAGTGTTTGTCGTCCCCACTCCACCAAGAAGGTGGCAGAATCCAGAAAGATATCCGCATAAACCATGAAGCTCCCTAAAAGCTATTTCGAGGAAACGAGGTATCGCAGTAAATTTCTTAGCCACATCAGGAATGATGGGTACCAAGTGAGGAACAGGGTACATCTGTCAAGGGTTCAGAGCACGAGGGGAACTGAAGAGTTCAAGTTCCTAGCTGAGGGCAAGAAGAGCTGTGTGTGTCACAATTCAATTAAAATCGTATTTCCAAAGTCTCAGGGTACAAAGGGTGGTTCTGGGGCTCAGGCCTCGGCCTGGAACAGGAAGTCGGGAGACCGGAATTTTATTCCTGGCTCTGCCACAAACTCCTAGACCTGATTTCCCACTCTCACTGGTTTGGCAGCAGTGTAACCCCATTGACTTCAGTAGAGATGCTTCTGAGTTGCAGTGACTTGAATGAGAGGAGATCCAGTCCCTGTAATTGCTTGCCTTCAAAACAGCAATGATGATACTGATGTTGCTGCAAGGGTGACTTCACTAATGTTTGTAAAGCACACGGTGCTCCTCAGATGGACGATTCTTCAGAAGGGCTGCAATATGTGGGTGCACAGATGCAAATTAACATCACAATAGACAGGGACAGAAGATTCTCTCATCCACCATCGAAAAGTGCCTTGAGACACAGCCAAAAAACAAAGGTAAACCAGCATTTCCAGAGACTCCCATTTAATGCATTAAGCAAATTTGTAAGATGCGATCTTTCTCTGAGCGCTGCTCTAGTTCAATCACAAATTGACTTGATGCAGAAATTGTTGGGTGAGATTCTCTGGCCTGTCTTATGAGTAGATGATTATCATCATCATCATCATCCTTCTGTTAAAATCTATCCATCTCTGCTGCTAAGTCTCCAAGAAGTTGCAGTTCAGTTCTACATCTTAAGGGGATGCTAAGTCAGTACAACAAAAATGTAACCTGCCTTGTAGGAGTTTTATCCCCAAGTGTACGCAGAACAATCAAAACAGCGTGCTTTATACATGTAAATGGCTAATGGTTTCATCCTTAAATGATCATGTCCTAGTTAAGCATGATGCTGTAGGAATAACAAGGGAGAATGTTGCCAGAAACACATTGGCCTGGTCATGCTGGGGTTTTGTCCTGATTTCAGGCACAAATGTAGCAGCTCTAATGTAAATTCTTACAGGCAAAGCTGCTGTTTGCACAGTGCATGAAACCAGGGTACGAGCTGCTGGTGCAAATATCCACTGCTGATGCACCGGAGATGGAATTGGGGCAAATCCCCAGACAAAACAATTCCTGAACAAAGTCTGAAATTGCGTCCTGACTGAGCTGAATCCATTGTTATACTTTGAGGTGAGTGAACAGAACCATGCTGTGTAACTTCTGCTGCTGTTCTTTTCCCCTCCCAGGTGTTTGGCTTACAGACCTCGTACATGTAGCAGCTCATGAAATTGGACATGCCCTGGGACTCATGCACTCCCTGAACTCTAATGCCCTGATGCACATCAATGCCACTTTAACTGGGAAAAAGACCATCTCCCAGGATGACATGTGGGGGATTCACAGACTCTATGGTGAGATGAGAGGAAAGGGTTTGTTTCTTGTAGCTGTTAGTGTAAAGAGCACCAGACTAAAGGCCTGATCCTGAGCAGCACTGATTTCCTGATGCCTATCATGGCTTCAAAATGACATTGCACTGCACAGCTGTCTACTGGCATTAAGGAATAGTGGGTCAGACTCACCTAGTGTCGTAGCTCCATTGAAGTCAATGGGATCAGACCTTCACCTGGGGCAAATTCACAGTTCCACTGAGGGTCCAGCCTAGTGCATTCACTGCCTGCCCATTGTTAACTAATGTAAATACAGGAAAGTGCACACTACTTATGTTCTTATTTAAGGCTGATTCCTACCCATGGCAGATCAAGCTCACACAATGTGATCCAATGTTGTTTTATTGCACATCACGTTCTTTCACATACAGAAATGGCACTTGTCCCTTTAATGCTTTGTCTCCTTTCATTTCAGGCTGCACAGACAGACTATTCGTATGTCCATCATGGACTCGGAAAGGTTTCTGTGAGACTCGTAGGAAGTTGATGAAAAAGCACTGTCCGTCCAGCTGTGATTTCTGCTATGGTATCAGCTCCTCTTCCAGGGTTAAGGGTCATAAGAGTTGACAGAGGGACAATGTTAAATTGTGTGAGCTATCTGAATGTTAGTGACAAATTACTGAATCCTTTGGTCTGGAAGAGTCTTGTTATCAGTGATGCCCTTAACACCCTTGCTTTGCCTATTGCATTTCAGCCCCAGGGCATGTTGTCTAGAGTATGGAAAAGTCTGCTGTCCTGGTCAGTGTTCCTCCTCTCTGATTTAACTTTATCCCAAGACCCTGAGAGTTTGTGAACACAAGAATTGTTCCATGTGCCTTGTGCTGCTTCCCTATCAGATCCTCTTGAGGGCAAAATTCAGAGGTGAGGTATTTGGTAGCATAATTTACATGGCGAGGTGGGAAAGTTGTGAGCTAAAGTTGGTTAGTCTAACTTGAACTTGACCCTCTAGATCTAACCCATCCCTTTGGAAATCTGAAACCAGGTAATTGCTTTGTTAAACAAATTTTAGGCTATTCCCCCATCTTATCAGAGAGGAAAAAGTATGTCATTAACTGCAGTTACTACACTTTGGCTTTGAAGAATGCAAGCCGATAGTTAGTGCTGAATTGCAGATTAGGTGTCGTTTGTTAATCATGCAGTAGGAACATATTTGTGAGCTCTAAGGTGCCACAAGTACTCCTTTTCGTTTTATATTTGTGAGCCTGGACTAAAGGAAAGAGGGCACTGGGGTTGTGTACCTCCATTCAGACTAATAACAAGTATGTCTTAGAACAGTATTTCAATGACAGTGATTACATTTTATGTAAACTGTTTCCCTGCACAGATTCTCCTGTAAATCCAGGACCTAGGATAAACCTTCCTCTACCCGCCCCCCTTCCGAAAAATCAGCAAATATCATGAGACTTGCGCTAAAATCACAAGTGTTGGCAAGGCTGTGGTGATAGAAAAAAGTCAACCAATGTCATCTTGTGCCATGTAAATGCACTGAGAGGATGTTATTTGTCTATGGAAATTATGATAAAGTAATGCCTTTCCAATACTTGCTTATTTAGGAGGAAGCTTTGAAGAACTACTATACAGAAAAGGAAATCTAAAAGGCAGTGTGGTTCCTCAAATACTGTTATCTTCAGCAATGCTTTCCAATGGCATAAACTGACTTAGCTATTTTTTTTCCCTCCTTCTGGTGGACAGAATTCCCTTTTCCAACAGTAGCACCAACTCTTCCTCCACTCAGGACGAAAACCAAGATTGTTCCTGAAGGCAGGAATGTCACCTTTCGCTGTGGACAGAAGATTATTCATAAAAAAGGCAAAGTTTAGTAAGTACTCTTCCCCCATTCCAATCATTTGGGACACGCTGCATTTTACAGACAAAAACAATATCAGACATCCAGAAATAATGCTCTGAGATGGGTTTTTCTTTGAATTAGTAGTGATTTCACTGGAGTAAAGTGTGTTCAGAACACTTTTCCTCATGGAAGTGACACTACAAAGTAGCAGTTTAGTCTGAGACCCATGGATTTAAGGCTTCTCTTTATAGCCATTAAAATTAGAATGTATCATTGATTATTTGTATTGCAGTAGTATTTAAGAGCCCCTGTCAGAGTGAGATGATGCTGCACAAAACAAAAACACGTTTTACACTTAAATTGTGCGGGACTAAGAACAGGTGGAGGAGCACAACAAACAATGTAGAATTTAACCCACCAGGGAATGCTAGAGCCCCTCCTCTCAATGTGGATGGGATGCTTTACTGAATGCAACAGTTAGCGTCAGGTGGTATTAGTTTGAATTTTTTTAAAGAACCCAGGATCTATGTGCAACACTATCAGAATGTCTCTCTTTCACAGTAGCTTATTTACTTCACTTAAATAGTAGGAACAATAACTCTAACCCCTAGGGAAATTTTCTGGTCTATGTTATACTAGAGTAGATCATCACAATGGTCTGTTCTGGCCTTAAATTGATGAATCTATAAAATTAATACTACTTTCAACCTATTGTGGCAAGTAACAAAGATTAGAAAGGGAAGAAAATCCTTATTTTTCACTTGGCTACAATGTGCATGACAGGGCTGTCTCTAGTCATTTTCACTGTCTCCCTGGGTCTTTCACAGGACAGAGCATGAGAATTGTGTTTTAAACATGATAAAATCACAAATACTGCCAGTAGGACTCAAATGGGGTCCTACTAATAACTCATTTTTAAAATTTTCAGATGTATTTAAAAATGCAGATAAACTGTGAAGTGCCTAACTCCCACTGATTTCAATGGGAATAGAGTACCTAACCTGCTTGGATGTTTTGAGAAGGTCGGTGGCACCTAACTACCTTTGTGGGTCTGGGTCTGGCCCTAACGAACTTAGGAAAATAGAATTTAGGGGCTTAAGTGATTTAGATCCAGATCTTCAAAAGGTATTTAGCTGCCTGATTCCTAGGGATTTAGGTTTCTTCTAGTGGCAATTTCAGACATGTCTAAGTCCCTAGGGAGGTAGAGGCTTTTGAAGTTTAATCTACATTTCAAATTGGTCTTGTCTGTGCTATGATACAACCCTAATACAAATTCTTATTACTGACAAGCCTCTTCAATGCACTTTGATCTATGCTGTATGTTTAACTCTCACTATTTTCCTTATGACAGCTGGTATAAAGACAAGGAGCTTCTGGAATACTCATATCCAGGTTACTTAGCCTTAAATGATGACCACATGAGCATTATTGCCAATGCAATTAACGAAGGAACCTATACCTGCATTGTGAAGAAAAAGCAAAGAATCCTGACTACCTATTCCTGGAGGATTAGGGTTAGACACTAACAAGGGTCTTGAATGAGGACATCAGTTACGGCTAGTTGTTTCAGACAAAAATCCCATCTTCTTCCGCATTTTATGTTTAACCTCCAGCAGAGCAACCCAGCTGCTACCAGGGGAGGGGCAAGAAAGTTGGACATTGGAGAAATTTTTCCAATGATCAAGAGTTTACTATCAAGCAAAAGAGGGGAAAAAAATCTTAAAGCCAAGATTACCCAGGTAATTGTAGATCATTTAAAAACTAACCAATCCACTGTATTAATGGAACCTGGCTTTAGAATAAAAATGGGTCACCAGCTTGATGTTGCAATAGCTTTGGATATATATTGGAAACAAAAGGACTGGTTAATGTTCCAGGGTTTGTCATGCTGTCAAGCATTTCTTTGTACTTTAACTTTCTAAAATGCCAATATATGGCAGCGGGGCTTGAAACAAAAGACTAATCCCTGGCTATATTCTACATGGATGCTGTTATTTGAGCACTGAAGGAGGTCTGAATGAGTTTTTCCAGGGAAAATTTCTCTAATTATTCCAAATGTTACATAACTAAAATAGCCAGGGAATGCGTCTTCCCCCTGTAAATGTTTCTGTGATTTGTATTTATCACAATGTGTTGTTTACCTCTGTCTGTAGCTTCCAAGCCTGCATCAGATGTCATTCTTAGATAAGTTACCAATAAATCACTATGGAAGTGCTTTTGTTTCTTGGATCAAGTAAACATCTGATGGATAATGGGACAGCCCCGCAACAGGGCATTGCTGTTTCTAGACAAAAACTATTACTTGGTTTTAATGCATACATCATTACTGATTATATATTATTCATCTCCTGCAAGTTCTATAGGTCAACTAGAGGACAGAGCCTTAGCTCCACTACAGTCAAGTTTACAGTGGCTAAGTTGCTTTACATCAGTCTAGGGTATGGCTCAAAGTAGGCCCTGTTCATCTTTCTACCACATTCCTTCCCCCCACCAAGACATAGGAACTATTTCTAATACTACTGCACTACCATTTACAGCTGGCTTAGAATAGAGTGTTCTCTGCCTGCAAACTACCTTCTTTCAGAGGGCTTTTCCCTCTCTCCGCTCAGGGAGTCCAATGACTGGTTGGTCCCTCCAACAAGTTTATCCTGTCCTGTTTTAAATGACTCAAGAACTAGGCTTTCCACCGCTGTTCTACAGTCAAATAGACCTTACCCTTCAGGTGTCTTTTTTTTTTCCTGTGCTCAAATTCTAAAGTGTGAATCTCCTTCCATCATTGTTGATGGTCAGGTAAAGGCCGCCAATAATATTATGGAAGTGCTGAAAACTCCTGTGTCTTTAAGAGGAGTTCCCCTTTTCTCACCCACCACCTGTTTTTTATCTAGGGCTACATAGATGGCTTCTGATGTACCATTTCTGACTATTCAGCCCAGAAGCTCACATTTGCTTTCTCTGCTGCCATACTTCATTGCCAGCTACTATCCTGGCTGTTGTCTATCACCATGTGGACATTGCTGCTTTCCTAGAAGTTTCCCATTGACCATACTTTTCATTTTAAAATAGTTCTAACACCCATCATATTTATTGCCCTGCCCTCATTGATGTTTGTAGTTGCCAAATGTAAAATATTCACATTTAACTAATGTGGAGTTTTACCCCTTTCTTGTAGGTAACCAAGATGGTAAATAAACCTACATCTAACACTAATCCCTGGCTCTGATGCATTTTCTTGCCATAAACTCTAAGAACGACTGTCCTGGCAGTTATATATCGGACCATGCTTGCATGCATTTCAGGAAAGACAACACTATTAATTCAAAGGCTGGATGATAATCTAGTGAAGTTCAGCAGTTAAACCTGGGGCAAGCAATAGGACAGGTGTGCGTGTTGAAAGATGTTTGCACTAGACAGATAGGTACAATTGTAAACTGCCCTATGGACAACTTATTTTGGAGTTGAGTTTAAAGCCTTTCCAAAGTGACATGTACTAAACTATGAAAAGCTGATCTTATTCCAGAAAAAGTGTGTCCACAGAGGGATGTATAATCTCACTTTAAATCCACACCTTTAACAGTATAGCTAACTCTAGGAATACCTTTCTAATTCCACATCTCCTGTCACCACCTCATTGTGCCCAAGTATATCACAGGGACAATTTTCCCACAGCTGCTGAGAGACTCAGTAACTGGCTCAGGCAATTTTTTTTTTAACATCTCCTATTCAGTTTAAGCATGGTGGAGCACAGGGAAATCATCATGCTTTATGATAAAGTTTTTTGTTTTACTCCCATTAACTGCTGCTGTAACTATGGTTCTTTCTAAAATTTCACGATTCATTTAACAACCACATGTGATGTTATGTCAATAAAATAGGCATCTTAAAGCTGCAGCAAACTCAAATTACAGAACCAGCTTTCTTCCATCAGTGTTACAACCAAAATGTTCTCAGGTTACTTACAGTGCTGTGGGGTTAAAGTGAACTTCCATCTACCCAGACAGAGACAAGAAGAGATCTGAGGAGGGAAAAGGAAAAAAAATAGGTGTTTCTTTTTAGGGTCTGGGGGTCAGTTTACAGCTAAATCTCACTTTCTGAGACTGCAGAGGCCCTACTGCATCAAATGTTTTGCTAAAAGTCCCTGCCTTGTCTCATGTTTGGGATTAACTGTAGCTCTTAGTTTCTCTTCCACCCATCACAGCGTGGATTTCAATCTCTCTATGCCCCAGCTCCCCATCTGTAATAGGTGGATAACATTTCCCCTGCCTAAGAGGGTTGTAAATTTATTAGTGTATGTGAGCTGCTCTGATAGCGTGTTACAGAAAGCCTATCAACAGAAACTCATGACACCCCTCCAGCCTTGCTTGTGGGCTGAGATCTGCTAACAGAGACCCCTGCTCCCAATGACATTTCACAGGGGTTCTGAGAGAGTGGATCCTGAAGGAGTAACAGCTGTGTGGTTTTGTTGTGGAGGGATGAGTATTTTGTTTATAGGCTTCCTGTAGAGCTAAAGTCTTCTGTTCAGCTGTTTTCCCACAGAGCCAGGCTGGCTGTTGCTCAGATGGATGGTGGAGGAGGGAATGCAGGAAGTGGCTTACTTAGCAAAGGAGAGGATCTGCAAACCATCCAGCCCTGCCCTACTATCTAGATGCCATTCATACACCAACTTTAACTAACCATGATGATTTCTCGAAGGGTAGAACAGGACTATGACAACAAACCTACTATATTTCTAGTCTTAGAATCATAGACTATCAGGGTTGGAAGGGACCTCAGGAGGTCATCTAGTCCAATCCCCTGCTGAAAGCAGGACCATTTTTTGCCCCAGATCCCTATATGGCCCCCTCAAGGATTGAACTCATAACCCTGGGTTTAGCAGGCCAATGCTCAAACCACTGAGCTATAGTCATTGATGGAATCTTTCTGGAAAAGCAAGATAAACACAAGCAAAACAAATTTAGAAATATTTCAGGCCTTCGAAGAGCAAACAAGTGCCAATCCCATTTTCCCCACAGTACAGGAAAAATCAGATATTTAAAAGCCTTGTATTCCCATTCCTATCACCCAACTTTGATACTAAAAACACATCACCATGGTGGAATTATAGTTAAATTTCACGTCTGCTGTTATAACAGTTGATTACTCTATCCTCAAAGCAAACTTTGTTAACAACATTGCAAAATGTGCAAGCATTACAAAAGTCCTTCCATTTCTGCTCATGCTCAGAGTAGAATCTGCACATTGGCCTGTGTTGAAAGCTTATGGAAACAACACCAGACTGAATTCAAATGCTTGAAAAGAGTGGTTCTGAACAAACTGTTTTCGAAGTATTTTCTTACCATAGTTCAGTTTTACAGAGCTTAAGATTTAAAAACAAAATTTACCCACCTTAAAGGCTCAGCTTTAATATGGAAAACACTTGGCCAGTCACATCCAAAATGTATATGTAGGGCCTATAAAAAAAAATATCAGATTTACGGCTGGGAAAACATGATTAGTATTTCACTATTATTTCTGTTTATTTGTACAAAATGGATTAACATGGGACTTGATTTTATCAAATTAATTTAGCTACTTTCTGAGGGTAGGGGAATAGAAAATAATCTTTTTTGTATGGACATGTCAAGCTAGGATCATACACAGTAAGCACTCCATATGGAAAAACAGACATTTTTGAATTAAAAGATTACGTGTTTTCTTTGCTTGTTTCATTAATCTGAGGCAGACCAACTGGAATGCTGCTCCACAGAGGCAAGTAGTAATATTCCCTTCCCCTGGAACATCTGGAATCACACACTTTTCAAAACCAGACAAAATTCCCATCTTAATCCAGCTAAATTTGTTTTACTAAAAAATCCTCTCTTGCTGGGAATCAGACTTTTCTATGTGCAACGTCCATTGGTGGCTATAGCCGCTGTTGCCAAGGGAACGATACAAAAGTTATGATGCGCAAAGTTTACAGTGGCATTTGACACACAATATAAAGTCACATTTTTAATCCTTTATCAGCTATTGTGCCGGTCACAGCCAGATGTTGTTCTGCTCTGCAGTCTGAGAGATGTAGTATGGAGTCTGCTTTTCCATACATTAACAACTGCCACATACTCACAATACAGTATGATCTTGCCAAAATTTTTAGTCTTGTTACCTGTCTGCTTCTGAAATTTCAGAAGCAGACAGGTAACAAGACTAAAAATTTCCTTCCCCTTCCCACCCCCATTCACCACAAATTAGAAAATTAGGCCTAAGAGAAAATATTTGATACACTTCTATTTTCCTCCAAGAATATTTTACTTTTAAAATTTACGACAATCTGTATATATAAAAATCCTGTTTCTAAGGCTCTGATCCAGCAAAGCACTTATTATGCTTAACTTTAAGCACATGAATAGTTGCACTGAAATAAATGGGACTACTCATATCATTCAAATTAAGCACTTTACTGGATTGGAGCCTAATTCTAATTGCATGAATGTCCAGCTTTTTATAGTATTCCTTTCTGACATCTCCGCTGAAAAGGATAGTTCAGTTATAAATTAGAAACGCAAAAGAGTACAACATTTCAGGACAATTCCTATGGAAGGCTAGTCTATGTAGGTGTTGGAAGGTAGCACTGTAAATTCAGTACACCTACCTTTTCTTTTGGGGAAAAAAGGGGAGACATTAACAAGACTACCTTCAGAAAATAATGATTTAAATCTTTTTGATTTATAAAAAGAATATTGCAGTTCTTGGTCTGCACCACAGCCATTATGAATATATACATACAGTAGGTCAATCCATCAGAAACCACTTGGGGCTCTCAGAAAAGGTCAGTAAGTATTAAGCGTGGCACAGAATAGGAGAGACATCAGAAATGCCTTTAGGGTTTCTTGCTGAAATAAGCAACTGAATTCAAAGAGATAATAATCTTTACAAAAGAGCTTTTCTACCTGTGCTGACAATATGCTTCAATTGTGTAAGCACAAATGGGGATGATGGAGAGAGAAAAATCTCTCTAAGTTTCCTCTCTAGAAGATTTAGTGCCACCACCATCCAAGTCTGGTGCAGGTGAAGAAAATGAAATCCTTCACACTGTTAAACAATTAAAAATGGATTTTAATTCTACAAATTTACAAGCAAAAAAATTTAAAAAAAAACAAAAAACAGTTCTGAGATTGTACTTCAAGTTTTCCTTTTTGAATTTTTGTAATGATCCTTGGCTTTTCGGATTAATTCATTCCAGTCCCCTGAATGAAATGCAGCAGTTATATTCCACACCCAGCAAGATGACATCTGGCTATTTCTGTGTAAAATACAGAGTCTTCCTGATGCGAAGAACAAAACTGGAGCACTTTGAAATCCATTCATCAACAGCACGGTTGAAGTCAAAGCTCTGTCTTTTTCCCCTCCTCATATTAAGTTTAAAACTTGAGGCTGAAGCCAGGTCCTGCTGCAGATGCTCCTTGATTTGTGGTAGTCAGGTGAAAACCTGTATCTTTCAGATCATCATCACCCTGTGAAAATGAATATATAATTCATGTGTTTATAAGTAAGAAATGTATGTCTCACTGTTCTAACACTACAATAAAAGCAAAGTGAACAATATTTATAAGATACAGGAAATACCATGTTAAATTTAATGGCCTCACCATTGAGCTCTAAGTGGAGTTTTATTCATGTTATTTAATCAACACCCCAGGGCTATATTTCCAAAAGGACTTCATTATAATTTCCTATTTTGGATGCTTGTTTTTGAGTGCCTTTATCTCTGAGCATGCAAAAACTATTGTGACTACACGATCTGCATTGGTAAATCAGCATATTAACCAACTGATCAAATACAGTTTGGGCACACCTGCCATTTGAGATTTTACACCCTCAAAATTATGGACATAGAAACTTTCGTCAGTCTGTTCACAGGTGATCAAAAGTAGCTTGAGCACAACCAATAAAATGTATTGTCTAACATATGCTGGACTTGGGAAGGGAGAGAAGAAAGCTCTGAATGAGGAGTCTGAAGAGTACAATGAGATTTTGCAGCGGATTCAAATGGCTATGGCTTCTCAAGTCAAGCTTAGCACATAGAAAGCCCAGAAAACGGAAAAGGTACGAGCCTCACTTTTCTGGACTATTCCCCTAGCCCCAATATTGGAGGAAGCAGGGCAGCTTCCCCCTCTGCACAGTGGTGCCTGCAATGTACCAGGCATGGGACTTCAGTCTTCATCCATGATCAAAATGCCACCACACTTGCCACATTCACTTTTTAAGAACAATGAACTTGCTAGTAAGTCTAATGATTTCAAACCCAATACGGTGATACAGTCCAGTCTATCAGTTTTCACAACAATAGCACCAGGAGACACAAGAAGGGACAGTAGGAGATTCTATGCTGGATTACCTCAAAATTTGGCTCTTTACCAATTTGGGAAACTTACCAATTGACTATACCCAAGTCCTCCCTCTGGAGGTCGTGGGCTTGTGCCGCGCTTAACTCTTTGTTGTTCACTTTTTGCTGGCCATGTTGGAAACATGGATGGGTCAATAGGAAGGGGAGTCTCTCGGAAATACTCATGCTTCAAACCATCTTCAGCAGTGATTCTTCTGCCTGGATAGTATGTCAAGAACCTGAAAATTATTCAAAGGGATGGAGTGGGACGGGGTTTAAAAAAAAAAGCAGAGAAAAGGGGAAAAATTAGCTCAAAGGGGAAAAAAATATGCAGACATCCAGTTTAAGATATTCCCATTTTCTGAAAAAGGATTATTTTTAAAAGTAAATAAAAACTGGAACTTTACATTAAATTATTTTTCAGGGGTACCAACACCATACACACTCAGCACCACTAAAGTAAAAAATAACCCTTTTTGAAGATACATTTGTTGAGTTGCAGAGATCAGGAAAAGCATCTGGATGAATGAGTAGTCAGATATAGCTTAGAAAGGATCTAAAGTGGTTCAATTAACACAATTTTATATGTTGCTTCACTCTGTAGTAAGGATGACTCTTACACAATTCTGTAATATAACCTGACCAGTCAATCTGTGGTCAACTATTTCAAGCACTTAACAGTACAAAAGGTTTGTCTCTATTGTGCCATATACCAAGCTTAGCATAATATGACCATCATACTGCAAACATTTGGAGCGAGAGAGAAAGAGAGATTGGTCCCTCTGACTTCAATAATATGTGTAAAGTTTAGCTTGTGCAGGACCAGGGCCTACATACATGCATCCTGCACTAATGATCTCTTCTAAGAGACAAACCCATCTTAACCTAAGTAATTGTGAGTTATACAGCACTGTACTGACAACCATCTTTACTAGGACAGACTTTGGCAGGTTACTTAAGGGATTCGAAGTAATATTGTTATACTCATTCCAAAGAAAAATAAGCAACAGCTGATTGGCATGTTTAGTGGCTAAACTGAGAGGACTGAAAATCCTCTTTTACAAAGGATGGACACAGACTTTCCATAGAACCTGGTACCATCTGTCCTTTCCAGGTACATACACATGGCATGAAATCTAGGAGAACTTTTTAGGGGAAAAAACCCCTCAAGCCATTGCCAGCATCCTTTAAAAAAAAAAAAAAAGGAGGAGGAGGAGGAGAAGAAGAAGGGCAGGGAGAGACAGGGATCAGGGGATCAGGGATCTATGGATAGAACTAATTATGAAGACAACAAGAACAGCTGATTTAACAGAATTGACAAAATACAGATGACTATTTTCTCCCCTAGCTTTCCACTTTCCTCTTATGAATTCTAAGATCTGTTTCCTTTTCCTTCCCACCCCCTCCAGTTTAACTGTAACATTATGACTTCACTGTTGATATCAATGGCCATCAGTAAGCTGCAAGAGGGAAGACTCACAGGACAGGATAATTAAATGCAATATGAATGATCTAAACTACTACTTGGAAAACAAACATTATATTTTAGGACTCCAGTCCTTGGCTCTGCCAGCACAGTGGAGTAATAAGAGGTGTTACATGTCAGGATTCAGGTTCACTAGAGGTAGCTATGTGCAGGCCAAGAATAGAATTTAGGGAGTTGATAATTCAAGAGACTTGAGATGCATCAGTCTCACCTTCCTGAGAAATTAAATTAACCAAAAAGAAAGCCATGCCTTGATGCAGGACTGTAGAAATTCTCCATAATTATAGATCTGTAATAAATGGGTTCTTCCACTATTCCTATAGAAATTTACACTTACTTGTTCATGAGATCAAAACCTGGATCAGAAAGGAGTGCCCCAAACCTCTTGCGTAAGTTGTTATAGGGATACTCTGTGAATGTCATCTTCTTTACAGCTGGCAGTTCATTGTACCCAGGCCAGATTTTCTCACTGGGGGTACCCAGGTCCTGCAAATCAAAATATTATCTTAGAAGAACATACACACCGCAGTGCATCTTTCTTGTTCCTTCCACATATATGATTTGATAAATATCAAAACACATAAAATAAAAGCACAATCTTTAACAACATATTGACCACATGTATATGCTGAACAACAGAAGGCTCTGTTATATCTATATCAGAGCTGGGAGGCGGTGTTAATTTGCTTACTATATCCTTCTAGAGCAGTGCTGGGCTACAACAATTATCAGCGACTCCAAGAGCATCAGTTACCTTAAAAACTTTGTTAATCTGGTCAATTTCTGATTTTCCTGGAAACAGCGGTTTCTGAGTTAATAATTCTCCAAATATACAACCTACTGACCACATATCTATTGCAGTGGAGTATTCCTGAAAATAGATAAAATGTACAAATTACAGGTGGAATTACTTTACTAGACACGGTTTGCCAACCAACTTAATGATGATATGATTACTTTGGTCACTGTACATCATAATTATTTCACTGCATGTGAACCATGCATATTCTCAAGTAGAAGTTACTATGGATGATAAAATAGTTACTTATTATACACAGGAACATCACATACTGAAATGTGACACTCACAAAAATGTTTTTCTCTCACCCCATGTTGAGAATCATTCCCATCACAACTAGCAGAGGGAGTCCTAGCCACTGCCCTATCATACATTAGCACTGTGTTCTGCATTTGACCCCTCTGCCCCAAGAATAGTCTCCGTTTAAGGGGCAAAAATCTGATCACAACAGTAGAACTCTCTTCCTAAACAAAAGTAGTCTTTTCACCTGTAACAGCCTGACATATTGCACAGCCCCTGATTAATAAGATATGGTGAAAATCTTGGACCCAGAGCATAGGTTCTCTCTAACTCTTACACCATCTACTTTTGTGATTCTTGCAATGGTTTTTCTCCCAACCCACATTCTACTAATCAGACCACCAGCTAGAGTTTCATAAAGGCCTCTTCCAAGCCTGCAGTATGGATCAGCTAAACAGCGGGTGGACATCGTGATCGAAGTGGTGCCAAATGCTTTGCTTTGCTGTTTAAAGCTGTGCATCAAGCTTCCACACGTTGTAGAGAATGGGAGTAAGATGCCCCGCCCCCACTGTCCCCTCCCCATCTCCAAAAATCAAGCAATCCAGTTCCCTATATGGCACTGATGAACATCACCAGTCTCTAACAGTAAAACCCTGGTAGTTCGCTCCTATTAATATTCCAAAGAAGAACAGTTACACCCATCCACCTCTCTTCGGAAGCATGTAACCTTTTCCGCTTATGGGAAACCAAGTAAACTTTCCTCCACTAAATTAGCAATTACAGTATGGTTTCGGCTCCATATTTTTCCATCTCTAAATCATGAAAAATCATCCATGCATACTTTGTAGGTCAACTGCAAAATAAATAAGGGGAAAAAAATCAAGGTGCTATTAAGACTAACTGCCATCTTAGTTCACAGATAGACAGAACAAAGCATACCTTGGCGCCAAGTAACAGCTCTGGTGCCCTGTACCATAGTGTCACAACTACTGGTGTGTAAGGCTTCAGAGGTGACCCATACTCTCGGGCCAGTCCAAAATCTCCAACCTGAATGAGAATGGATCATCATTAGCACTAGCCACTAAAAAACGCACAGTAGAAGCTGGTGTCATCTACAATGCCAGTGTGCATTGTGCAGTCATTTTCCTCCACCCTCACTCCCTTAAAAAAAGTTATTCTGCTAATTCCTTGCAAACTTAAACCACTGATTTAAGTTAGTCTTGTAAAATTCTGTTTGCTCCCTCATCCAAGGCGAGTACTTTATTTTGACTGGTAAGGCAAATATAATTTGTTTTTTTTCCATTACTGACCATCATGACAAAGGTCTAGTAGATTTTCTCCCTAGGCTGGTAAATTTTCATGGCAGAAAAAAAATATTAGATGGTGCTAATTGCAATCCCATAACAAACAGCAAAATTTCATATAGTGTGAAAAAGAGCTGTCTTCTTTAGGAAAGGACACAGTATAGGCTGCACACTACATTAATACCCTAAGGTTTCTGAATAATAGTTACTTTGTAATTTTGCCTCTGGATATTAGAGCTGTGAAACTGCGGAAGACTGTTATATCCTGATCCTACTTGTTACATACCCTTCCAGTATTTTTTTTAAATAAATTAAATATGTATAATCTGTCCCCAAGAATGAATACCCACCTTTTAATGTTATTTCCTTCAACAGGAAGAAAAATATTACAATTTAGAACTTATACAAGTACTTTTCAATTAATGTATTAAGTCTTACAATATCCTTGGGAGTTAAAAAAAGTGTTATCCCTATTTTACAGATGGAGAAATTGAGGCACAGAGACTACACAACTTATTTAAGGTCACACATGTAGTAAGAAGAGGGCCTGAAACATAAGGTCTTGTATTAGAGGCCTGATATGAGGCCTGAGTTAAGGTAGTTAAAACCTTGCTGATATGAAGCAAAGTCAAGTAATGAGCAAGAGGCAGGCCCTACTCACAGAATTTGGCAAGCATAGGGCTGATATTGCAAAAACACATACTCCTAAGAGGTGCTAGGCACAAAACACTCACGTAAACACATTCCAGAAGGGTGGTACCAGAACACCCCAATAACCACACTCCCCAAAGATAACAGGAACATGCGGACCGATCTTAAGGATAGGGTCAGGATGACAGCATGATGAATAGAGATGTTTTGATCGAACCAACAGGTACAAGGCAATGTGTGGCGCCCTAATACATCAGAGGGTGATGCGTAACTTGTTTGTATTGGTGTCTAAAGATGTATCTCAGAGGAAATGTCTTTGTCTGGCCTAGGAGATAGTGGAAAGTCCCACCACTAACTGAGCCAGTCCATTGTCACGAGCATATACGAGTATACCTGTAACCATTGAGCTAGGGCATTAGCACCGTGCTTTGTCAGCAATAAACCTGACCAAGCACCTTTGATACGAACCAAGTCTGTGGATTTATTGGGTGGTTCACTCAAAGTCTGATGTGCCAGCTGTCTGCGCAAAGCTGGGAGAACACGCACATGGCCAAACATCTGACAACAAACACATATGGTCTATAGCACAGCTGGGAAAAGAACCCTGATCTGGCTCCTAGTTATGTTGTTATAAAAACAAGACAGTATTTCCCTTGACCACTAAACCATGTTTATTTATTAGTCATATCCTAGCATAAATCGTACAACCATGACAGGGCAGTCTTTGTATCTAATGGAAAATTTTATTCTATTTTGCAACAGTAGGTTTTCTTGCATGCTACAGCTGCAAGAATGGAAATGCAACACACTATCCAGATATTAACTGCTATGATGCAATGAAGTTCAAGGCCTTTAAAAAAACAAAACAAACACACACTGGATCCTTACTTTTAAAATGCCTTTATGACTCAGCAGCAAGTTGGAGGTCTTCAAGTCCCGATGAAGTATCCAGTTGTCATGAAGGTGCTTGACTCCACGCAATAACTGAATCATCAAAGTTTTCACTTCACCTGGAAGGATGAAAGAAAGAACCTTGTGTGTTCAGTTGAAAGATGAAGTCTACTAGTACTATGCTTTTTGAAACAGTTAAATCAAGAGCATAGAACAAAACATACATAACCAAAAAAAGTACTAGTTATGCATTTAATTATTAAAAAAGAACCAACTAGTTTACAGGATTAAGGGGAAGAAAGCAGGGGCTTTTATCAATATGGACCAAATCCTGATCCCACTGAAGTCAATTCAAAACTCTCAATGACATAAATGGTATCAAGATTTGGCTACAGAATTTTAGCACAAGATAGTGAATGAAATGTGTTCAATTTAGTGTTTTCAGCACAGCCCATGCAGAACAGGCATTTCTCACAATGCCTAGGTGACTGTCAAACAAATCAGATAACGCTAACATGTGCCTAAGTTAGCAGAGACAATGGAATTGCTTTTCAAGGGTACAGAGTAATTCTTCCAGGAGCATCTGAGGAAGCTCACACTGCAGCACATTCAGATGGGAGGAATATGGTGCAGTTCTGGGTACAATTAGTTAAATCCCCAAATATTTCATTTTTCAGGGACTAATCTTGTTGCATAAAGTTAAGAGAAGGAAGTCTTGAATACCTGTGTTTCCAGCTTTCCCATGACACCTAATATTTGAAGTGAACTAACTAACTAACTAAAGTAAACCTGCAACCCTAATTAATCAATCAAGGAAACTTCCCCATCAGTTTATATATTTGCTTCATCATCATCCATCATCATATATCTTGCAGTAGCATCCAAAGGCCCTGAGCATCATCAAGGCCACATCATGCTAAGGGCTGCATATATAAACAAACATAGGCTGGAATTTTCAAAAGAGCCTAAGATAGTTGACTACCCTATTGAAACTGAATGTGAATTGGGTACCACACTCCCCATAGGCTCTTTGCGAATCCAAACCATAGATTCTTGGGAGACGCTCGTATATTATAGTGATGGTCACTGATCTAAGCTTCTAAATAGAGAGGCTAGACAGACAGGTAGAAAGATGAAACAGTCCCTGTTCCAAAGAGCTTTCAGAAACAGTTCCATCTTAATGATATATTCTGTCACACACTAAGCCAAAAATGTGTCAGTATAATTCAGGGACATATTATATTGATGTTCTTGTAATTCACATGATTTTAGCTTGGAAAGTTAAAGGATGCTAGGAAATACAGTACCTGGTAAAAATGGCTGTTTCATGGTTTCCATCAGACTTTTGAGGTCATGTTCTACATAATTCATTACGATATAGATTTTATCCATATTACTGCCCACAACAATTTCCTAAGAACAAATACAGCACATTATCAAGGAAACCAAGCAATATTTATAAGTGGTTAAGGATGACTGGCAGGAATGTATTAGCAGGTAAAAAAAGGGACATCAAATTTATAAAATTCACAAGAAATGTATGACACTGAAGTGTTTAGACAAGTTCATTTTTTATAGCTTTTAAACAGATTTTATAGACAAAAATGAGCTATTTGATTATACGAGGCACACAACTGCAAACTGAAAGAAACAAGCTCTAATGAGCAAATACTGTACTTAAATCAGACCATTATAGGGCATTTTAACAGTCAAAGAGTAACACTTCAAGAACAAAATTAATGTTAATATAAAAGTATTGGTGGTCTTACTCTAACAGTGACTATATTTGGGTGCTGTGCTTTCAGAATGGTGTTTATTTCTCTAAGAGAGGTAATGGGAAAGCCTTCTTTTTCCTTTTCCATTTTCAGTCGCTTCAGAGCCACAATTTCATCTACAAAGAAAATAATATCTTAAATACAGAACCCAAATTAAATATCTAATCAAAGACAGGTTAAGAGGCCACTTACAGCACAGTAAATATTTTACTATCTTTTTCAAAGGAAGTCCTTATCCAGGCATTATATTAGCTTGTGCGTTAAAGACTGGACTAGACTGAGGTCATGGATAAGAATAAAATCCAAAGCAATTTTTTCCCTCACATCATTTCCTAGGATTGCTGATTATAGGTTTTATTACAGTTCAATAAAATACAAATGGAAAGAGAAAAAACAAAACTACTACTGTACTATATGATTTGCCTCTCATACAAACATTGAGTTAACTTGCTGGAAGGAAAGAAATGCATCTTGGGTTAAATTCACTTCTATGAAGAAGGCCAGCACCACTTAAAGCCTCAGAATATTAGTGTGAATTATCTGCATTGTGCTAGCACTTACGGGTTCAAATCTGGAGTCAGGACCCCATTGTGCTAAGCACTGTAAAACACATACCAAAAAAGGCAGTCTCTGTCCCAAAGAGCTCACAGTGTAAAAGTAATACAGGATTTAAACGAGGAATAGGCTTTATGCTAGTCCCTGCAGAGGTGAATTTTTCCTCTTATGAATTAATTCTATGAGGTAAGAATATAAAATTAACAGTTAAAATGTGAATCATTAGATATTAAAGTACCCCTATTTATTATATATGTCAATTACAGCGATCAAAGATATCTTTGGCGTGTTGCGGTGGTGACTTGCATAGATCCGGAAGTGAGTGAGCACTTACAGTCAAGCAGACAATGGTAGCTCTCCTTTTGTAAACCATTTCAGAGAGTAATGTTAATGTCAGCCTCAGAGGAAGGCTACATGCCAGGTAGGCTAGAGAAGGAAGTGGCCACTGTAGCTATATAATACAAGCAATGAATTGAAAGAAAATAATACTTTCCATTTGTATAATTCCTTTTCATAGAGGATTTTAAAACACTTAAAAAAAACAATGAATTCTCACTCTGTAAGGATGGTATTACCCCAAACTTGTAGATGGAGGAATTGAACGTTTAAGTTACAGCAAGTGAGTGTTAGAACTGGGAACAACCATAAGTCCTGTCTCCAAGTCTTCTGATCTAAATATCAGAGCAAACCTCCTCTTAACAAATCGCTCGTTTTGCTCAACACGATAAAAGTTTACAAATGACAGGGTTTGTTTTTTGTTTTTTACCGCCTGTCAGATATATTTTAACACATATAAATTTTAAATTTATATATCTATATATGTGCCTTCTGGTGAAAACAGTCAGCTTGCAGGAAAGCAATGTATTATTTGTGACAGCAGCAATAGGGGGAATCGTATCAGAGATGATAAAACAGTTTGCATCTTGCTGTGTCGGCTGCTGTGCACAATGAAAAGAAGAAGTGACACAGTACTAACACTACATATGTTATTACAGGGTTAAATTAGATCCTTCTTCCAGTTGATAAGTCACTAAAAAAAAGGGGGTGTGTGCGCAAATTAGCTTACATTTGGCTTTTGCACTACTGGTATCAAATGGGATAACTTTTCAGCAGGACAGCTACCACCAGAAGCAAGTTCAAAAACCTGGATTTATTTATTAAGTTTTCAAATACACACCACAGTTTATACCTGGTGAGAAGTGTTTCTCAGCATGTGAGCTTTTTAACTACTAATTAAAACAACTTTAGTTTCCTTCAAACAAGAATTAAAGATGGACTTCAAAGCAAACAATAAAAGTGAGCTAACCACAAATTTCTGTAAAGAATGCCCACCACACACAAACCACTTCTTTTATAAAACCATTTAAATCATTTTCCACACCTATAATGACACCTATTGGTGTGTCTACATCTAATCAATTGGCAGATCACCCTGCTATGCTCAACTAAATCTAGTAGCTCGGAAGCAGGAAATCTCTACCTATAGGGCTAAAAATCCAACTTTTGTTAACAATTTCTACATGACTATGTCTAATAAAAAGACACAATATCTTCAAAAGAATCTTATTTCAAATGCACACCACACTGAGGGGAAGGAGTCACTCATAATAAAGAGCAATAATAGCTAAAAATAATATTTTAAACAGTCTTTTCTTTTCAGTGGAGGATTTAGAAAATGATTTTGCCTTAGACCATAACTCTACAATGGTTAACATAATCAAATCCAAGAATAGAGTAGGTTAAAGCACACACTTATCCAGCTATTCTCCCACTTCATTATATTAGAACATTTGATACAAGAAGAGATAGATTGGTCTTGTGGTTAAAGATCAGGACTGAGAGCTAAGAAATCTGGGTTATATTTCCAGCTCTACTGCAGACTTCCTGTTATGTTCCTTACAGAGTTATTGTACGGCTTAATTCTTTCACATTTTTTCAACACTTTTAGGTCCTGGGATAAAAGACTCTACAGAAATGCAAAGTATTATTACATTAAGTTTGCACAATGTTTATACTTAACTTCAAATTTACCTTCTACAAAAGACTAACTTTTTTCCTATATTGAATGACACCCTCCTCAGAGTTCAGAGCTTAGTGCAGATCCCATGCCAAGCACTCAGAATATCTAACAGGCCAGCACAAGTTCTTAACATGACAACATGACATCCAACTTTGGACTCCTTCTGTTTAACACTGTATACGGCATTACCCACTGTACAAGTACTGTTGTTACATTTCATTCATATTGTTACCATCGTCTTAATGTTTAAATTGTCCACTGCACTAACACTGGCATGTAACATCATGTTGATAGTAATGGGGAAGGTTAATATTGTTTTGAAGAAAAAAGACTTCCAGAAGAATTTCAGCACTCACAGTACAAAACAGGGAGAGCACAAAGTGCTTAGGTTGCATGCAAGAGAATATTCAAAATAATTAGTAACTTCAAGCACAGGTGTTTGTTTTCCAAACTGCAGATCCCTAAAACATACAGCTTCCCTGTAGATCACCAAGAGGTGTAGCCCTAAGATGGGTCACTTAGGTTTTTTTAATATTACATAACACTTTGCCCTTAATGCTTAATAAGTGTTGTGAAAAAATTATGAGTCCACTTAATGAAACCAACATTTTTAGCACTGTTTTAAACAGGCACACTTGTACCAACCAGTTTTTTTGTCTTTTGCCCTGTATACCACACCATATGTTCCTTCTTCAATCCTGTTCAAACACTGAAATTCCTCCACACTACGACATCCCTGAGAAAACAAACAGAAAATTAGTCTGTAGGATTTACCTTTTTAAAGACATATAAGACACAGTATGGCTCACTTTATATGAACAGTTTGTTATCCCAGAAGAATATAAAATAGATCTATGCCCAGGAAAACTATATTTTGTTCCAAAGCATTTTTACCTAGTACTCTAAGAAAGTGTCCTCTCAGGAACAAAAACTATGTTTAAAGAAGTATTTAAAATACTCCACCTCAATAGCTCCTAAGCCTCATTCATTTCTACAGATCCTGAAGAAATGAGGATTTCAGTCTCAGCAGCAGAGGAACTAGCTCCACACCTTAGACTGATGTGTCTCAGGCAGGCCAATGAGCTGCATTTGCATTCCCTAAGCATGTGCTGATCCTAGCCATTGACAGCAAAAAGAGATAGGATCACATCAATCTTGACTGTCTAGATCAGTGTTTCTCAACAACCAGCCCGGCACTGATCCCTGAGATCCACCTGACACAGTTTAGGAAGGCAGCAAGCCGGTCCCCGGTATCAAAAAGGCTGAGAAAAACGGATATAGATACTTCCTCTTGTTAAAATAAAGGTGGCATAACATACATATTAAATACACAAATTACTTCCCATTTTACTTTAGTGTAAATGTAAAAGTAAAACATGCAAAGATTTATCTAGAGCAAATGCTCAGTTATACATAATACACGTGTGTATCTCAGTATTCTGCATCTATATTAGTTCCTATGTTGCTGCCCTAGCACACGACATTGCAATACTGATCTGAGGAGGAGCTCTATCTAGTCCACTATTCTGTGTCTGGAAGTGGCTAGTACAAGTTGCTTCAGAGAAAGGTGCTTTTACACACACACACACACACACACACACACACAAAAAAACACAAAGAACTGTCCACGGGGAAGTTTTTTCCTGAATCTCAATCAGTTGGAGCTTTTGTTTATGCCCTGAAACATGAGTTTATATTTCTTACACTTTTTTATTCTGTCTAATGTACCTGTGGATGTTCTCATTATCCATATAAATGCTCAGTCCTTTTTTTTAATCCTATTAAACTGTTGCCTTTATGGATATCTTCTGGGAATGAGTTCCACTGGCTAAGTAGGTGTTGTGTACAAATATTTCCTTTCATCTGTTTTAAATTTATTGTCTTTCAGTTTCATTGAACATTCTTTTTCTATTATGTGAAAAAAGCAGGAATGACAACTATTTGTTTTATAAGCTTTTGAGGGCAAGGGCTGTCTTTTTTCTGCACTTGTACGGTGCTGAGCACCTTGGGATTCAGGTCCGTGACTAGGGTTCCTACGTGCTATGATAACAAACAACAACTTATTTTGCTCACTTTCTCAGTTCCCTGCTTATTCATCTCCTCTATAAACTAAAAACTTTTCACTCTCCTCACAGGGACATCTTTCCATTCCAATAAACATTTATATTACTTGTGAACCTGCCTATACCTGCAGTAACTATTTTCAGATGGGGTCACCAGAATATCACAATATCCCAATGTATTATATCCTTTTTAAAACTAAAAGTTTGAACTTGTTTTCACACACAACTTTTAAAAATATTGTATGTGAATATTTGATTGATGGAATATATGCCTGGGCTCACTTGACACCACAAGATGCTTTTGGTTGACCCCACCACGGTTTATGCACATAATAAATCTGACATTGGGCAAATGCACTGGACAATATGACATAATACCGTTTTATATCCAAGATGCTCTTGAGAGTACATATAAAGAAAAGGAGTACTTGTGGCACCTTAGAGACTAACCAATTTATTAGAGCATAAGCTTTCGTGAGCTACAGCTCACTTCATCAGATGCAAGTACATATATCATTTTATCATTTTATGTCACTATTCATGGAAATCCCATCTAAGACATTCTGGAGCACTTGTGAAATGATCCTCACCTGCAGCGCAGGAAGGTACTTGGGTAGCTCTTGTTTCAACTCAGTGGGCGATGAAGCTGGAGAATCAGGAACATAATCTCCTTCTGTCATTGTATTGGAATGTGGGGTCCCCTCCCCCACTTCCTCCTCTTCTCCTTCACTTCCTGCTGAATCTCGATCAAACCTTGACTCTGTAACTTTAAAATTTAGAATCAGTCGTGGAAACAGGCAGCCATTTGGGATGTTTGAATTAGTTTTAGACAAACTTGTGAGGGAATAAAATTGTGATCATAAAATTGAGATACTAAAGAGCGTGGCATGCAATTTGAGTGTCCTGTTAAGAGATGACAAGGAAGGTATTTAAAGAAGCATGATTCTTTTTTCTATGTTTGGGGAGTATTTCATGAGGTTCAGGTATAGTTCCTTGAATACATTTTCAGGGTTAAATATTGCACGTTATAAAAACTAAACCAGTATATGAACAGTATGCAAAGACTGATTCAACTTTAATCTGACACATCATATAGTGCAATTCTGACTACCAAGAGGATGGGCCCGATTCAAAATCACAGCTAGAACATTAGGTAAGTTCAGATCCAAGCTTCTCTGACTCTTACAATAGGCCAACAAAAAGCCCTTGGATCAGAACTCTCACCCAGACTTTGGGGAAGTTCTGATCCAGGATGTGTCTACTCTTGAGTACAGATGACCCACAGTACCAAATGGTGTGGTGGATTATAATACTGATGAAAATCCACTAGCAAGTTGATTTCAAAAAGCCATGCTCATTTTATGCAAGATTTCAACTTAGACCTGCAGAAGTAATATCCGCCCCCATCCACCAACAGGATTTCTTATACAAGCCTACTTTTCATAATCAAGTCCTGGTAGGCTTGAATATCTTGAAACCCTTTCACATTCTAGACAGTGCATTAAAATCCATAGTTCATGAAACAGAAAAGGAAAAAACTGCTACAGCTAAAGCCAATGTTTGTATCTTACCAACTGGAATGTGATTTCCATTCTCTCGCTCTTCTTCTTCACTCATTTCTTCTTCACTCACCTCTTCTAAAAAACAGAATGCAGTCCAACAGAAAAAGCTTAATATCATTCTGATTTCATGTACATAGATGCTTAATACAGTGAAATAGCAATACAAGTGTTACAGAGTAATGTAGAGGTCCCCAAACTGTGGGATGCGCCCCCCCTAGGGGGACATGGAGTAAAGTTCGAGGGGGGTGCAGCAGACTCAGGCCAGCCCCCATGGAGGATGGGGAGGGAGAGCCACCCAGTCCCACCCCAGCTGTGCTCTGGCCCTGCCCCCAGCCACAGCTCCTGGCCTCACGCCTGGCCATGTTCCCAGCCTGAGCGTGGCTCCGCACCCAGCTGCAGTACTGCTCCTGGCCCCGCCCCCAGCCTTGGCCCTGGGCCCTAGCTCCATTCTTGGCTCGAGGCCAAGACTGGGGGTCAGGGCTGGGAATGGAGCCACACGCAGCCATGAGTGCAGCTGCCAGCCCCCACCGCAGCCCAGCTGCGGCTCTGCTCCTGGTCCCGGACCCACCTGCAGCTGTGGCTCCAGCCTTGGCCCCCTTAATCCTGTCCACATTCCTGCCCTCCCAAGCCATGGCCCTGCCCCCAGTTCAGGGGGCAGGGTGAGGACAGGGGTAAGGGGGGGACACAACCCTCAAAAGTTTGGCGACCACTGGAGTAATGCCATTTCAGCAGTTTTACAGGTCCTGCTCACTATCTACTGTTAGTAACCCAGTACCTCTGTTTCACTTGATAGGCAGAGTTTCTCTGACACAGAGCTGAACTACATTAAGTGAGCCAGGAAACACTAACATTGGTGGCTGCTGTTTCTGCTTATTTTCTTCAATTTTACATTATAAGCTTATAATGTAGCTTTGAAAATAGGTTTTAAAAACCCTTGACTTTTGGTGAAAATGTGGTGCATGAAGAAATTTCATATCTATATCTATATATTTGCTATTTGTGCCCTAAAATGGAAGTTTTGGAAACAAATATGCAAGCAAGTTAAAGTGTTACTGACTGTGATTTAGGGCTCTATTGTGAGGACTCCCACAAGAAAATCAATGACACCTGAAACAAATGATTTATAGACCCATGATTAGTGACAGTCAGAAGTTATGTTGCAGTCACAGGAAGGAAGAAAGTTAGTCCAGTGACATCAGCTTAGCTTAAAAATTTAGAAATTATTGGTGACAGAGAAATTCAAATAACTCTTATAAAACTTCTTAAAATTTGGTGGTTACTTTTCACTGATTTAATAGAAAAACATCCAGCAGTCAGGCCCACATTGTTGTGCTCATTTTTTGTTTACTGATTAATGACACACAGATAGCAATTACTAGATTTGCTTAGTTAATTTCTTTTGTATTATTTCCATTTGTTCTTTCAAAAATGAAAAAAATCTAATAAAATTTCAAGCGGAAAATAATTAGAGATGGTACAGACTTCTCTAGTCCATCCCACAGGCTAGTATAAGACTGTTCCCTATAGAACATTTGCTAGTGTCCAACATGGTTTTAAAAGTAGTCAAATGATGAGGCTTTCAACACCTCTCTTATAAAGACAAAAATATCACCGGAACTGTCCATCTTGGCTTCTTAGATTGATAACTTGAATATGCCCTCATACAGAAAGGCTAATATATTACTTGTCCTCACAAGTTTTAGGTTTCTATCTTATCTGTGACCAAGGAAAAAAAGAAAGTGGGCAACGTAAAACTGTAAGCACAAAAGTGCTTTGGGTGAGCATTTTTGTGGTCATGTTTTACCACTTACCAGCTGACTGTTCAGACACTTCCTCAGAATTGCTTCCTGTCTCCTCTTCCTCCTCCTCCTCCTCTTCTTCTTCCTCCTCTTCTTCCTCCTCCTCCTCCTCTTCCGATTCTCCACTGCTAGATTCCTCCTCCTCTTCCTCTGAACCAGATCCAGATTCTGTCAGGGGATAAGCAGAGAACACAAAAGTAACTAGGTGCACCCTCATGTGAAGGATCTTCTCATAAATATGATTATTTCCTAGGGTAAATTCTATGTATTTGATTGTGTGTAATTACCTCCTGACGAAGACTCTGCTGAGCTAGTTTTTCTCTCACTGTCACTGATGTCTTGCAAATCCGAAAGCAGGTCTCTTTCTTCTGTTTTCTCCTCTTTTACTGAGAAGCAAAAAAACAGACCAGTTTCTAAGCATTACCTCTACTTTATCAAGTGCTGAACACACGAGAACCCTAGCCAAATATTTCAGTCATGTCCAGCAGAATGTACCTGCTGGGCTATTGAATGTACTTGGTATAGCGTCACATACTGTTGCTTTCAATGATACGTAACTTTAAGAACTGCAGTGCAGCAGGATCAACAGTGGAAGAGTTGGACTTTTTTTTTTTTTTTTTTTTTAAAGTGCACCGAGTTATTAATAAACCCCACTACATGAATTGTGAGGAACGCACAATTTGGTAGTTAATTCGGTAAATAAAGTACCCTTAGAGCACAATTTCACAAATACAAACACAAAGATCAGCAGCACTTCTGACTATTCACAGTAACATGTTCAGTGACTACAATCATTTTTCAGGTTTACAACAAAATAAAAACACAACTGAACTTTAACCAGAGGATGTGGTTATTTCAATTCCTGAATATTTTCTGTTAATAATCAGAGTCTCTAAGAATGTGGAAACCCAAAGAGCTATTTTTATGGCTTGGGAGCCAAATTGAACTTTCCAAGCCAGAATATTACCTGAAGTGCTTTCTTTCTTGTACAGGATGAGAATCGTAGTAATATTTAAACTATACTGCAGTTTCTGAAGAGTCGAATTAAGCTTAATAAGCTTAAATTATTCAATGGTTAGCTCCTTTCTCCTCTAAGAGTATTCAAGGGGATAATACAAATGGTGGTTTTTTAGTTTGGGAGGAAATTAAGATACAAATGTAAGAAAAAGAGTCAGCGGTCACTCACCAATGTCAAGAGACTAAGGCATTCAAGCATAGGCAACATTGTTATATAGCAGCGGTTCTCAAACTTTTGTACTGGTGACCCCTTTCATATGGAAAGCCTCTGAGTGCGACCCCCCTTAAATATATAAGAAAGTGGTTTTAATTTATAACACTATTATAAATGCTGGAGGCGAAGCGGGGTTTGGGGTGGAGGCTGACAGCTGCCCCAGGTAATAAACCCCAGTTTGAGAACCCCTGTTCTATAGCATAAGTCAAGTTGAAGTATAATTCATAGCACAGACAACATTTTTAACCCTCAAGGTCAAGAACGATCACTGCAGAACTGTATTTATTTTACAGCAGATGTGATGCATGTTTGCTGGGGAGATAAAATCGGCAAAAAAGTGCTCTAATTTGGCACAACATTGCAATATTTTGGTAGTTGCTACCAGCATAGGTTACAATGCCCTTCAATTCCTGCAGCAACTCTGGAGAGGGAACCATTCTGATGAATACCACGTATGCATATCTGTCTGGTCTGCCCTTATCTTTTTCGAAAAAGGGCCTTCTCTGCTTCTTGGTCATCTCTATCAGCGTAACGTCCTCCAACGTAAGGAATGCCTAAAGAGGTGCAGATGCAGTTACTAACCTGCATCCCCCACCTCTGTCCCCAAAACCCTCTACACCATTTAAGTAATAGCACATACCACCAAACCATGCTGTCCAAACAAGAATAGTCTCCCACTCCTCAAAACATCCTAGAAGCAAAACACAGTTCATTGCAACAAGGTCCGTAGGCACAGGGGAAGTAAGGTGGAAAACAAGTTACCATCACAAGCCTCTCCCGCGACTAGGAAAAAACTAGGAGGATGGCCTTTCAAAATAGAGCGGAAAATATTTTATCATTGCCACCAGAGAGACCGAACTAGGAACCACAACTCTAATTTTATCAGCCCCTCCTCCCCCATCCAGTTCCTTCAAGTGCCAGGCTTCTCAAGGATAGAACTATTATCAGCATCTGAGTGTCTGGCTAACCTGAGGGGGAAGAAATGCAGGGCAAAAGAGTCAGTGTCCAGAAACTTCTTGAGAGCTTCCTGGAAGAGATACCAGAAGAGGAGATCAAGGAGCTGCTTAGGGATGAACTTTTCTTGGAGCAGCTTCATTCAGTGCAGCACCATTTCTGGCCTCAGGTAAGAAGCATTGTCTAGTGGGAAACATTCTGTAAACCTGGAATGACCAGCAGTAGCTGCTTAATTTTAGGATGACAAAGGCCACTTTCACTAGAGATTTGCACAAAGCTCATCCCAAAGCTGCAGCGCACCAACATGAGAGCTCCCTTAAGTGTTCAGTATTATGTGGTCATTGCCACTTGGACGCTTGCCATCCTTGCTTGCTACCAGCCAATAGCTGAGGTGCAACAGCTGACTTCCAAAGCAAAAGCCACCTGGCAGCAAGATCTCAAATACATCTCCATCTCCTTCTGCATATCTGCTGTTGTCAGCATTGCGATATGGAGCACAGTTCTGTTCATGCTGGCTGACAGCAATCTGAAAATAGGGCTGGCTCACAAAAAAAATAAAAAAATAAAAAGATGAATCATGGGATGGCAGGACTGATCATGGGAATTTGTGAGTTTGACTTCATGTCCCAGAATTCCAGTTGCTTCTGCTATGTAACATACAATGAGCTGCAAGGGAAGTCCCAGAATGTAGAAAGCCCAGCAAGGCAAAGCACCATGGGATACCCTCCCACAATGCACACGCTTACTATGAAGAAAAATCCCTGCCATGTGGACAAATGATTTAAATTGACGTAGTAAACAGCTGGATGTATGAATACAATTACGGTGAAATACCTATTACGCAACAGTCAATGCACCAAAGCTCAGTGGAAAGTACACCCTCTAGTTAGACAAGGGCATAATAAATGTTTAGTGAAATTAGTGAGCATTTCTCAAGACTTGTTATTACTAAAAAGGAAAGAATGATTGAGTTTAACAGCATATTATATGGGGTCCCTGCAAACATCAGCAAATCATCCAGATAATAGTTTATTTGCCATTCCTCATCCATACTTTGGTACCATGCCACCATTTGTCCCTCAAACTGAATGATACTTTCAAGAAAGTATCATGGAATTCCTTCTAGCAGTCAAAATAAAGCTTCCCCCATCTTTTTCCCCCAGCAAGTCCTTTTGACGGTCATGCAATGGCATATTACCAAGTGCAAACACTACCTGGCTTCCTGCCATCTCCTTGCTCAAGCTTCTCTCTTTGCTGTCGTAATGGGCTGCGACTCCAGGTTCTTATTTTTACTTTGTCTCCATAATCTTCCCTCACTGTTCTATGATGTGCAGAAACTAGTGAAGAAACAAAAACAGAAACCCAAAAGGCGTTACATTTTCCTGCTCCTAATTACAAAGGTTCTCCTCTTCCATGGCAAGCTGTCTCAGGCTCAATTTTTGTTTCTTTTTCAAAAGGAAAAGAACCCTAACTGCACCTCCCAAAAAAAAAAAAAAAAAAAAGAAAAGAAAAGAAAAAGAAAAAAGAGAGAGACTTTGGTGATAGCTAATGATCTGGATAAGGACTCACTGTGCCCTTCTAAAATGGAATGTAGCACTAAAAAAAAAAAAAAATTAATACATATGTGGGCTACATCTACTGAGGCATCATAACTTAGGGGCAGGAGGTGAGAATCCCTCTCTTTACCACTCTCCGAGACCACATCTGCAATACTGCATTCATTTCAGAGCGCTCATTACCACAACAAAGCAGACAAACTGAGGGAGGTGCAGAAAAGAATTAAAAAGTTAAGAGGCAGGAGGGATTGATTCAGGAGGAAACATCAAACACTAAATAAGGTGAAAATGGCTAAGCAATGACTAAGTTGGAAGACTCGATAATTGTCAATGAATACTCAAAAGGTGTAAATATCAAGAAGAGAAAGGAATTGTTTAGCATGATGAAAGAGAGTACAAGTAAAGAGTAAAAGGGATGAAATTAAGAAATATTTTAGGCCAAATATTTGGAAAAAATTTCAGAAAGACAGACCTACAGGACTATGGAATAGTCTTCCAAAGAGAGTAATGAAAGATACAGAGTATTTTCCCTTCCATTTCCTTTCTACAACATTCATACACCAATATTTGCACAACTATACTATTTTTTTCACCTTTTGGTAAAAAGGTTTATAAGTCGATTCCCACATTCTTATAACTCGTTTTTCCATTGATTTGGCCAAACTCCTTTCTGTAACTACATTCTTCCTGTACACATTCCCCCTGAAGTTTCAAGTGACTATGAATATCCTCTTCACTTCATGTCCTGAATTGCTCTGAGCTGTTCAAAAGCTGCCACATTTCACCCTAGTGGTGGCTATGTTTCAGAGGTGGATGACGTGACCCTTGTGCATTGTTTAAGTTTTATAAACAGTGTGTGTACTGGGGACAGATGAAGTGAGCTGTAGCTCACGAAAGCTCATGCTCAAATAAATTGGTTAGTCTCTAAGGTGCCACAAGTACTCCTTTTCTTTTTGCGAATACAGACTAACACGGCTGTTACTCTGAAATAAGAAACATAAAAAGTACAGTGCATCAATTGCAACCTCTCGAGAGATGGCTTTAGGTAGATCAATCTTTGACCACCATAGTGGAATCTATATAGGCATTTTAATGCCACAGTCGTCATACTGTCTAGGCAATTCCTAACTTCTAGTTACTAGAGCATCTTATATTATTGAAATTGAAATATTTTGCAAAATTGAATTAACTATTTATTATTTAGTGTTTGCTTTCTGTATTTTAGTCAATGTAAACATTTAAGCTAGACTAATTTGTATATAGTAAATTTCATTTACTAGTTCTCATGAAGTTTAAGGGAATGCTTAAATAAATTTTTTTGTTTTTTTTTTCAAAATCTCAAAAACATTTCTATTAATTCGAAGACTCTCCGGTGTCCCAGTGATGGGCACAGTATATAAACCTAAAGAGAGAAAGTACCTGACAATACCCTTTTAAGTATATCTGAAGCATGCAGAAGTCAAAGCAGGTAAATGTCATTATCCCCATTTTCCAGGTGCGGAAACTGAGGTATAGAGATGAAGTGACCTTTTCCAAGATCAGCTAGTAGCAGACCTAGGAACAGAATCCAGGTTCCCTCAAATTCCGGTCTAGTGCTCTATCCACTATACCACAATGCCTCTCATCATACAGCTACCACACAATTTGGCATACATGGCAGTCAGCCTAAGGTCCAGGACTGAAATAGCAAGGGTGCTGCAGCTGAGGACTGAGATGCAGTGGCAAAGATGCAAGTAAGGGACACTTGCATAATGTTTCCCTGCAATTTTCCTGGTTCTAGTCTCACTTTCAGAAGCACCAAATAAAGGGACATTGGAAAACCTATTAAAATGCAAACCTCTATTAAAATGCTTACTCTATACAGTTAACAATGCTGCAATGTTGTGTGCATGCTAAGCTAGCCATTCTCTCTCACATTGGCAACAGAAAGTTCTATACCATGTTTAATTTCCTCAAGTTCTTAAACGGCTACAGTCCCCCTCAGCTTAGTACAAAGTGCAAATGAGAGACTAACAGCATGAGAACTGATTACAAAACAAGAGTCATAATTAAAGGTAATACTGGCATCCTAGATAAAACACAAATGGGGAGTGTCCTTATTTTCTCTGGTGCCTCGATCTAGGCACAAATCAAAAACACACAAACATCAAAAATCCCTCATTTTAATCAATTGTCACCTAAATGTATGATGCAAGGGACGTAAAATATTCTGCAAACTGGAAACATTTCAGGTCCAGTTTGAACACTGTAAGTGGAAATCAGTGACCAGTAAAACGTTTATCTTGTACGTAAATAAAGAAAAGGTAAGCAAAGGATACCATGTCTACTGAAAACTGACTAATGACCTGCTTCAATACCAATAGGTCTGAGTTCCACAGTACAGAACAAGCTATACAAGCTCAAAGACTTTGCATTCTTTATCCCCCTGTGCGATTTTGTCCTCTTGTCCATGACTAATAAAGAAGCCAGACTCTCTCTCTCTCTTTTTAAATAAAACCCTGGCAATGGCCTATATAAAAGATGTTTGTTTTATCTAAATTCCACTGTTGTTCCATTTAACACACCCCCTTATACTGTTTACACTGAGCTAGTTACCTTCTCGTCTGGCCTCCCGTTCCTTGCGCCTTTCTTCAGCTCGCCTTTCCCGTTCTTTTAGTTCCCTTTGCTCTTTTTGTTGCTCTCGCATTTTTCTCTCCCGTTCTCGTTTTCGCTCAAGCTGCTCTAGACGATCCCTGGAAACATTCATTTGCCTATTTTATATAAGTGAAGTCTGGGCTTTTGTTTTTGTAATCTAAAGCTGTTACTATTGCAATAATAGACTACTAAATTATTCAATTTCAGTGCCAACTAGCAACAAAATTGTGATATCATTGTGCATTTGCCCAAGCAGCCCTTTACAGAGGCAGACATTAATCTTTTATAACAGATTTGCTCTAGTCTGCCTTTCTTTATCAGTTGGCACAGAGTGTTGGGACCAACTTAAAATAAGGTTCTGCAGTCTGTCAGAATTTAAATAAAAAATAAGCAGGCTTAAAAAGCTGATTTTTTTAAATGAGCCTTGGAAGCCCACTGTATTCTACAGAACTGACTTGTTCACCAATTATTACGGCACAATAGCAGCAAACAGAGTCTTTAGTGTTAGAAAGATATCCGGTAATGAAATCACTTCAAAAAGTGCTTATATGCAGGTGAGATCCCAGCCTCTTATTCCACCGCATGTTCATGGGGGTAATGGCACTGTCATCAGATTGCACTAAATTTTAATCTAATTGAATTTCTTTGGGTGTTGCAGAGTAAGGTTTGTTTTTTTACCTCTCCCTCCTGGAATGCTCCCTAGCCATTTCCCTCCTCTTCTGCCTTTCCCATTCACGTCGAGCCTTATCCTGCTCTTCTCGATGTCTTTTCCTACGTTCATGCTCACGTTCCTTCTCTTTTACCCTGGCATGCTTCCCTAATAATAAAGATAAAAATAAATGCTGGATTGTTATAGTCAAGATGTTCCTATTCTTCAAAATCAAAAGAACAAACCAGGGTAGAGTAAAGCACTAATTTCATGGGCTTTGTTGTTCTGATCTTAGTATGTACTAGCAAAATCCTGACCTAGGACTGTGTTGTAAATAAAATTAAATGATAATAAAAACTTGCATGTACCATACTCAACGTTAAAAATATAAAGTTGACCAATAACAGGAAAGCAAAATTTATTATTATGTATGACTTTACAGCAACATCATTTTAGGAGCTTGACGGATAGGTATAAAGACAAAGGGCTCAATCCTGCACCGCTGGAGTCCTTGGAAGTTTTAACATAGACTTCAAAGGCAGCAGGATCAGACTAAAGGTCCCTGTCGAAAAGTGGTGAGTGGGGAACCAAACATACGCACACGAACCGCTTAACAGAAGAAATGAAGGAGTCAGACAAAACTATTAAGCAAGAATTCCTATGAATGTCACATTTCTTTTTCAGAATTTTTTACTCCATTTCCTCCACCCCGGCTCCCTAATCTATCCACCTGTTATGTCTTCTCTAACTCTTTGGGGCAAGCAACTGACATTTACTATGGCTGTACGGTGCCTTACACAATGTGCCCCAGTCAACTTGACCTCAAAGAGCTAGCGCAATATAAATGTTAAATAATAACAGCTACAATACCTCCTTCTGCTGAATGACTACGATGTCTACGTTTCTCTTTCCTCTTCTCATCTTTCCTGTGATGTGCTTTTTCCTTCCGTGACATCTGCTGTGGTGGTTTGATAGCCAAGGAATCATCCTCCTCTCCTCTAAAATGCAATTTATATGAATAAGCACAGGAAAGTAATAGGTAATTTATAATAAGTATGAATTGTTGCTCCTTTTCCACCCTTTGTGAGAAGGAATAAGTATTTAATCTAACAATATTTAGCACTTCAATAGCACCTTTCATCTGAGGAGTTTGGAGCATGCTACCAACATTACTAATCCCTCACAACCTCTTGTGAGGGAGGTAGGTATTATTAAATTGTTTTTAATAGATGGGTAAACTAAGATATAAGAATCTCAGTGACTCAGGGTAAGTATCAAAAAAACCCCAGCAAACCTGCTTTAACCACAACACACAGAGAACATTTAGATTTTATTGCTTTTAAGGCAATGTCCACATCCAGAAGCATTTTCTTCCTCTATTCTTACCTATCTTCCATAGAATCTTCTCTCCTGTAAGGTGAATTCCTGATTGTTATCTCCATACGGTGATCTCTCAGCTCCCCCTCTTCAAGGGAATCCCGCTTTGAATCCCGATCATCAGACTATGGTGGAAGGAAGGATAAAAACAAATTGCAGTTAATTTCTCTTGCAGTGAGCTGTATTTTTTTAAACTGATGTTTAACTCCGCTGCTGGCAGTAAAGCGAAATGATCTATAGGATACTCAACACAAATCAGTGGTTTATGTACAGATTTTAATTATAGCTGTCACGCAGTCAAATGTAGTTAATACGTTGTAATATCTGAAACAATATAAATTCAGTCTACTTAAGTAAAACTAACCTGCAAAAACTCAAAGACTTTGCTAATTTATGGTAGTTTTTTAAAGACAAAATCTTTCAACAAATACTACAAACAAGTGGTAATGACACCTGTAACAACCCTTTTGGATTAGAATAAGCAAAAGTTATTTAGGGCCAAAAAAAATTTAATCATTTGACAAAATGGGCCCAACATTTTTTCTGCTGCAGTCAGGAACAGGTTTAAAAACAGGAGCACTATAAAATTTCAAAAAGGCCAAAATAGTCTAATTATACTGCAACTAACACTTCCAATTAACCAGGCTGATTTCTCAGACAGACTTTTCAACAACTGTGAAGCAAAGTAAAAGATCTAGTGTGTTACCAATCAGGTTTTAACAAAGCACAACATTTTGGTAAGCTTTGACACTGAGAGATAGTGCTCACCTGTTAAATATGGAAGTACAAAAGAACTTCATTGATAGTGATAGAGGAAGCCTTGTTCTAATGGAAAAATGAGGGGAAAAAATTAAACCTCCTCACTTTAATTAGAACTATTTCTTTACAAAGAGACAGCTTACATTTTTAATGCGTTTTATCTCTGCCTTCTCTTCTTGCTCCTTCCTTCGTTTTTTTTCCTGAAGAATTTCATCTAAAGTTTTCACTTTCCAAGAGTCCTTTTCATCACCCATTTGAGTCAGAACAAACTGAAACAGAACACCACATTAATGGAGGTAGATATATTTGAAATATAATGTAACCAATAGCATTGCATATATCAATGTTTTAGTTAAGTTTTAAAGGAACTTTTGATATACAAATAAACATTTAAAAATGATATGATGTGCCAAGTTTCACGGAACCTTATGTAAAGGGAAGTCAGTTAGCATTTGACTTAAGCTATACCAAAATAAGCTTGGTTTCAAATCAGAGTATTCACACTGTTTGTGCAACAGTTTAATTAAATTGGTTTAAAGACCAACTTAAGTTAAATCAGTGCAACTTCTGCAATAGTGCCTCATATTTTGCCAGTCATGATGATCCAAAGACACCTAAATGTACTAGTCTTATGACTTATTACTTTAGCACTGTGAGGATGTGGGAAAAGGTAATTTTCTGTGGTTGCACAATTATTTATGAAGGATTTGAGCCCCATCTGTCCTCAAGCTGCTACTGCTCTGTCACCAGCACACAGTCCTTCCACTGCAGTTCATATACCACATTTTCGTTTGGCAAAAAACTCCGCTCTTTCTGCTTTTTTCAAAATTAATTTGATGGTAGTCAAGAAGGCTAGACTGATAATCCTAGTTTTCTATTAATCCAACATTACAGACATAGCAAGGCTATCCCTCAATTACATACCTTGGGTTTGACCAGAAACCATATCCTTAAATTAAAAGGATAATTCTGTCTCTTCAGTCCCATTAAATGCTCAGCCTCTTTGCTAAGACTATCAACAAATATGTCAGTACTAGCAGTGGGCACATACCAAGAGCTGGACTAAGACCCACTAATCAATTTCATTTAGGTAACATAATGGCCATCTAATAGTAGCAACAAATCTTGGCCCTTTTCAACCTGTTTTTATTCCTACTTCATACTATTCTCATTTGCTGCATATCATAGAATCATAGAATATCAGGGTTGGAAGGGACCCCAGAAGGTCATCTAGTCCAACCCCCTGCTCGAAGCAGGACCAATTCCCAGTTAAATCATCCCAGCCAGGGCTTTGTCAAGCCTGACCTTAAAAACCTCTAAGGAAGGAGATTCTACCACCTCCCTAGGTAACGCATTCCAGTGTTTCACCACCCTCTTAGTGAAAAAGTTTTTCCTAATATCCAATCTAAACCTCCCCCACTGCAACTTGAGACCATTACTCCTCGTTCTGTCATCTGCTACCATTGAGAACAGTCTAGAGCCATCCTCTTTGGAACCCCCTTTCAGGTAGTTGAAAGCAGCTATCAAATCCCCCCTCATTCTTCTCTTCTGCAGGCTAAACAATCCCAGCTCCCTCAGCCTCTCCTCATAAGTCATGTGTTCCAGACCCCTAATCATTTTTGTTGCCCTTCGCTGGACTCTCTCCAATTTATCCACATCCTTCTTGTAGTGTGGGGCCCAAAACTGGACACAGTACTCCAGATGAGGCCTCACCAATGTCGAATAGAGGGGAACGATCACGTCCCTCGATCTGCTCGCTATGCCCCTACTTATACATCCCAAAATGCCATTGGCCTTCTTGGCAACAAGGGCACACTGCTGACTCATATCCAGCTTCTCGTCCACTGTCACCCCTAGGTCCTTTTCCGCAGAACTGCTGCCTAGCCATTTGGTCCCTAGTCTGTAGCTGTGCATTGGGTTCTTCCGTCTTAAGTGCAGGACCCTGCACTTATCCTTATTGAACCTCATCAGATTTCTTTTGGCCCAATCCTCCAATTTGTCTAGGTCCTTCTGTATCCTATCCCTCCCCTCCAGCGTATCTACCACTCCTCCCAGTTTAGTATCATCCGCAAATTTGCTGAGAGTGCAATCCACACCATCCTCCAGATCATTTATGAAGATATTGAATAAAACCGGCCCCAGGACCGACCCTTGGGGCACTCCACTTGATACCGGCTGCCAACTAGACATGGAGCCATTGATCACTACCCGTTGAGCCCGACAATCTAGCCAGCTTTCTACCCACCTTATAGTGCATTCATCCAGCCCATACTTCCTAAGCCTCAGTTACAAAGTGAACAAGATCCTGTCTGTATCGCAACTTCTGAAATGTACTAAAGTAGTTAGTAAGGACAGCAATCACAGTACAAATTTAAAAAAACCCAAACATTTTATAAGCATGGTCAAATCCTCTTGGCAGGTCGTCTTCAGCTAAACATGACTTACTTTAAAAATGATTCAATCACAGTACAAACACATCTTTACATAGTTTTCAAATCTGTATTTCAATTTTCAGAGGCACACACGGGTAGAAGCTAGTTTCATATGTAAAGTCCCACTAGTAGAAGTGGCTGAAATAGTCACAAAAATTCAGAAGTGAGCCTTTTGGGAATTTCTTTCAAAGCTGTGCACATTTTCGCATCCATGTCTGTCACCATAGTATATGCACAAAATATTTTTTCCCCCAAGTGGGGTGAGTGAAAATGGGCCAGATGAAGCTAGAAAATGTCAAAATATTTTCTGCCTCTTCAAACAGCCCTTGTTAGAAATCCTGGTATATATCCGACCCACAACTAATCCGAATGGGTCACAGATAAAAAAAAAAAAAAGAGACTCTCTCTGACGAATGAATGAAGACATCCTGGTTTAGCATGTTGTTTATTAAACTGTATTATATTCAAATACTTTTCAAATGTGGGTCATTTTTGAAGTAAGGCAGCAAGGGCTTCCAAGAAAAAGAAAGAGGATGGGTCTCTGCAGGTTGCCTGGACAGAAATGACTTATACTGTATATAATGACTGCGGAGGTGGTAAGGAACAAGGACAATCTTTTCCTCCTTTGTAAAAGTGTAGTGGAAACAACATTACAACCACTTCATGCTATGATTCTCTTGTGGGCTGAGCTGCTTGAGGCCTTGCCTACACAGGAAAATGTTACTGGTTGTAACACACCTGTTCCTCCACATGAACCCTCCTATTTCGATATAAGAGTGTCTGTTTTGGTTTAGTTTGTCACCGGGGAAGAAGTTTAAGCTATACCAAAGAAGCTGGAATAAGCATGTCCACAAGGGAGGTCATAGCCATACAATTATATTGATTTATATTCACACCTTAGGTTATACCAAAAGACTTTCCCCTATAAATAAAGCCTCAGTGCTTGGCCTTCCACGCATGCTGCCCTCCTGCCATTTGTTGCCTCCCTCTTGAAAACAATGATTTTATACTATGTGTAGCATACTAAATTCACATACAAAAAGCAACAATGTGTAGGCAATGCAAGCCCTATTGCCTTCTAAATCCTCTTGGCCTAACTTCTTCAGTGGCAGGATACTTCCAGGTGTGTCTTATTACGTTCTGCTGGACCCTAGATTCCCTATCAGTGAGGACTAAGACCCACAAGTCAACCAACAGCGACGTTTCAGATACCCCTTCCTGGGGACTTCCCAAGCAATTTCCTAATGCAGAGGGACATGGTTTGACGAATTCTGAGTGCAACACCAGGGTCCCCCGTCTCTCCCCACGCTCCTGTGCGGATTTACCCCAACACACAGCACTCTCAGTCTGTCACCTCATGCTCCCAACAGTCTCACTCGCCGGCTCACCCCCGCCCCCCACACCAGTTCCCTAAGCTCCTCTACCTCACCGCTCCCATCCAGCCTCACCCCGTCAACCGGTCCCCAATCGCTACCTCGCCCCTCTACTGATCCTCGCCTCTCACTGGTCCCCTCGCCCCTCAGACACCCCAACATTAAGACCCCCGGCGTGAGCCCCCAAGACTCCCTTGTCCCCACAGGCTCCCCCTCCGCACACCAGTCCCTGGGCGCCCGCCACCCAGCCGCCTCCTCCCCTCCGGGCCCCCCGCCCCAGGGCGAGCCCCGCTTCTAACACAGGGGCCCACACGGGGGAAGCGACTCGCACCGCACTCACCGCCAGCACCGCCCGCCGCCGGAGACTAAGGAGAGAGGCTGCAGCGCCAGCCAGCGCGGAACAAACGCGTCACTTCCGCTCCCAGCGCATCCTGATGACGTACTGACGTGCCCGCGGTGCAGTTGGCCCGGCCCTTGGCCGCGCGCATGCGGCCAACGGGGGGGGCCGGCGGTGCGCGGCGGCCCGGCAGCCCCTAGGCCCGGCGGGGTGAGCGATGCCTACGCGTGAGACGGCTGCCGCGGAGCCTACCGGGCCCGGAGACCAAAGGGGCTACGTGCGGACTCCCGGGGCCCGGCCCCTCAAGGAGGCACGGTCCTGTTGGTTACCAGCACTTGGCAGCTGCGCGCAGTGCCGCCGTTCAGTCTCACCCCCCTGGGGAAAGAGGCGCGTTGTCCCGCTCTTCCAAGTGGGGAAACTGAGGCACGGAGTCTCGGCTGGGGCCCTGCAGGGCGAGGAAAAGACAACACCAGTGCGGCATCCCCGTCCTCTATTTTATAAGCACGAGCCATTCAGCCTCCCTTCTTGCAGTGCCATTAATGAGTTCTTTGCAGATCCTGCTATTGTCGTGAAAATGATTAAACGGTCCATGGGGCTTTCTAGTTCCCGGGGCCACTTCTCAGCCACCTCCCTGGGCCTGCAAATCTCGTTCTGAATTCTGTCTCCTTACGTTTTAGTTCATTAAATTCTTTGATTGCATTTGCAAAATAAGAATAAAAAACTGACACTACAGTTTATATTTCACAGTTACTTGTTTTGAATATTAGAAGTAGAAATTAGGGCTGTCAAGCAATTAAAAAAATTAATCACAATCGGACTGTTAAGAATAGACTATCTTTTATTTAAATTTTTTTGATGTTTTCTACATTTTCAAATATATTGATTTCAATTACAACACAGACTACAAAATGTACAGTCCTCACTTTATTTTTGATTACAAGAATTTGCACTGTTTAAAAGCAAAAGAAATAGTATTTTTTCAATTACCCAGTACTGTAGTGCAATCTCTTTATCAGGAAGGTTGAAGTACAAAAAAAACAGCATTCAAAAATAAACTAAAATTTTAGAGCCTACAAGTCCACTCAGTCCTACTTCTTGTTCAGCCAATTACTCAAACAAGTTTGTTTACATTTGCAGAAGATAATGCTGCCTGATTCTTGTTCACATCACATGAAAGTGAGAATGGGGGTTCTCAAAGCACTGTTTTAGCCAGTGTTGCAAGATATTTACATGCCAGATGCGCTAGAGAGTCATATGTCCCTTCATGCTTTAACCATCATTCCAGGGGACATACATCCATGCTGATGACGGGTTCTGCTTGATAACAATCCAAAGCACTGCAGACTGATGCATGTTCATTTTCATTATCACCAGCAGAAGGCTGATTTTCTTTTTTGGTGGTTCAAGTTCTGTACTTTCCACTTTGGAGTGTTGCTCTTTTAAGACTTCTGAAAGCATGCTCCATACCTCATCCCTCTCAGATTTTGGAAGGCACTTCAGATTCTTAAACCTTAGGTTGAGTGCTGTAGCTATCTTTAGAAATCTCACATTGGTACCTTCTTTGTGCTTTGTCAAATCTGTAGTGAAAGTGTTCTTAAAGTGAACATGTGCTGGGTCATCCCCCCAAACTGCTATAACATGATATATATGGCAGAATGTGGGTAAAACAGAACAGGGGACATATAATTCTCCCTCAAGGAGTTCAGTCACAAATTTAATTAACACATTTTTTTTTAAAATGAGCGTCATCAGCATGGAAGCATATCCTCTGGAATGGTGGCCAAAGAATGAAGGAGCCAACGAATGTTTAGCGTATCTGGCACAAATATCTGGCACTGCCTGCTACAAAAGTGCCATGCCTGTTCTCACTTTCAGGTGATATTGTAATTAAGAAGTGGACAGCATTATCTCCCGTAAATGTAAACAAACTTGTCTGTCTTAGTGATTGGCTGAACAAGAAGTAGGCCTGTGTGGATGTGTAGGCTCTGAAGTTTTACACTGTTTTGTTTTAGAGTGCAGCTATGTAACACACACACACACACAAAAAAAATCTACATTTGTAAATTGAACTGTCACAATAAAGATTGCGCTACAGCACTTGTAGGAGGTGAACTGAAAAATGCTATTTCTTTTGTTTATCATTTTTACAGAGCAAATATTTGTAATCAAAAACAACATACACTTTGATTTCAATTACAACACAGAATACTATATGAAATATAGAAGAACATCCAAAATATATAATAAATTTCAATTGGTATTCTACTGTTTAACAGTGCAATTAAAACTGCGATTAATCGCTATTAATTTTTTTTAAGTTAATCGTGAGAGTTAACTGATTAAATCGGCAGCCGTAGTAGAAATTAAGGGTAAAGTCCCCATAAAACTAAATTTTGCTTATTTTCAATAACCTCTATTAAAATAAATTTCTCATATAAAATATTTAATTTTTATTTAACAACTTAAGCCAAAATTTTTCCTTGTGGTTCTGTAATGAACTAGGAGGTACTAATTACCTCCAGTGTACCAGCTAAATCCACACCAGATGCCTTACCTGTTTATTCTGGATTGGAAATTTACAGGAAACTGTGTGTCCCCACAGTGAAAAAAACACCACAACTGGGAGTCTCACTGCAAGTGTCAAGAGAAGCCAGGACAGGTATACTGATACGTTCGTTATAATATGGGTCATCATTCTGACATTAGAGTGCCTCTGTCTGGTTCAGCTTTTATTGCACATATTCTGTCCATAAATAGGACAACTTCAGGTTTCAGAGCTATCATGCTCTGGTAATCTTTTATCAACATTAAAGATTTTTAGATTTTAAGACCAGAAGGTACCATTATGATTATCTAGTCTGACTTCTGGCATGAAAAAAAGGCACAGAAATTTAACCAAGAATTGCTTGCATTAAGCCCTAATTTCTGTTGAGCTAGAGCAACTTTTGATGAGCTAAAGCATCACTGTTAGAAAGACATTAAAATTAACAAAATCAAGACACCCAAGTTACCCAAAAGCTCTGAAGTAAAGCAATAAATGTCATAGATCAAGGACAGGTTTCAGAGCAGCAGCCGTGTTAGTCTGTATTCGCAAAAAGAAAAGGAGAACTAGTGGCACCTTAGAGACTAACCAATTTATTTGAGCATAAGCTTTCGTGAGCTACAGCTCACTTCATCGGATGCATTCAGTGGAAAATACAGCGAGGAGATTTATATACACACAGACCATGAAAAGATCAAGGAATGAATGCACACTAGGAGGCAGCACATTGAAAGAACAAGCATTACAAATTCTGACATAATGGTGCCTAGACCTTGAAAACAGGCACTGTGAAGAACAAACAGCAGATGAAGAAAGCCATATATGGTTATAGCAGATTAAGAAATTAGATGACAAAAAGCAATCAAAGTGGAATTCAGTTTAATTATATAATTATAACAAAAATTAGCACTGTCAAACAGAAGGGTTGTTGAAACATTAAACCTCACAAACTCTCACCCCAATGAGATACAAATGTATGAATCTTATTTTGCAGATGGGCAAAATTGCTAGGGTGATTAAGCAACTTGCCAAAGGTCTCAAGGCAGTTCACTAGCAGAAATGAGACTGCAATTCAGATGGCATAATCCCCAGTCCCAGACTCTAATGTTTAGACCACACTCCACTCCTAGAGACAGCATTTAGAATCTAAGGATATGACTACACAGGGATAAAAGACCTGCAGCATGGCTGCAGTTGGCCCAGGTCAGCTGACTTGGGCTGACAGGGCTCGGGCAGTGAGGTTAAAAATTGCTGTGTAGACATTTTGGCTCGGACTCCAGCCTAAGCTCTGGGACCATCAACCCTTGCAGATCCTAGAGTTCGGGATCCAGCCCAAACAAACCTGAATGTTTACAAAGCAATTTTTCAGCCCCAAAGCCCAAGCAAGCCCTGTGAGTCAGAAATAGCTGACCGGGCCACCATGGGGTTTTTTTTTTAATCCCTTTGTAGACATACTCTAAAAAAGTCCTGACTTGTTAGCTGCTCTACTCACCACAATACGCTGCTCCCCACTTTCCCCAGAAAGAGATTTACATTGTCTAATAGAAAAAGGCTGGTTTGTTTCCTCATCATCCCCAGTATGCCTGGGGTTTGGGAGTTTCGGCTTCATTACTAAGGTACAGTCACTGATCACTGAAGAAAGTTTTCATATATATTTAAATAACCACATTCACAGATAGAAACTTACATGATGGAATTTTTTATTTTTTTCTTAGAAGAAATAATGAATAAAAACATTATACATTAACTTTCTTCTTTTCAAGAATAAGTAAAAAACGAGGATGTTTAATCATGTCTGTTTGCATCATACACAGGAACAATCACGACTGGTATTCACAGGATCAGATATTTATTACAAACAGAATTAACAGTTATATTTAATTGATTATGCATGAGGGATTTTATTTTTTTTTATAAAGTACTCAAATGTCCTACCTTACATAAACACTGGAATTGTGACTATACAAAATACCTACAAAATAATATGTATCATGTATTTCAGTCCAACATTCGTAGTTTGGTATCAAATACATAAAGGTTTGGCCCTGACATAGAAGCAGCAATTAGAGTTACTGTGTTTTCAAGTTTCTCAGACGCTAAAGTATCTTCCATTTAAAGGACTGCTGAATGGTGAGCCAATACCCTTATCTAGGGTGACCAGAGATCCTCATATTATTGGGACCATCCTGATATTAGGGGCTCTGTCTTACATACAACTATCTCGTTCCCCCGGGGAAAAAAAGGGTCCCGATTTTTCTCACTTGCTATCTGGTCACCCTACTATTACCCACTTGATAAATTCCTCTCTTCTGTAACATACTTATTTAAATCTTCATTTAGAACCGTTTGCCTGCACTGAAACAGCAATTCACTGATTCTTTCTTCTGATCAATGACTAGTTAGCAAAAACTTGGCTCTGAGGGTGCTGAACCATGGCAGCTTTCTGAGGCTTCCAGGAAGCCTTGCTTTATTGCAGTTCAGGAGCTGAAATTCTCTCCAAGTGGATACTGATGACCATTTCTGGTGTCCTGCTCCTCCTCCTCTTCTCCATCCCTTACCGACAGGATAGAGAAGATGTGATTAGATTCTCTCCTAAAAACAGTTAGAAGAGGAGCTGCCCAACTGGGGTAGTTCGAGTCATATTTTCTTAGATAGGGTTACTAATGTGACTAGCAAAATGTGGTTCGGGAAGCTCCATTAAATTAATAAAATGCTGCTTAAATAGGCATGAAGTGTTCAGCTTTCAAGAAGTGGCTTAAAAGCTAAACATTCACCCCAGTTCTGAGGCATCATGTTGGACTGTGCAAAAACTGGGCTTGGGAGCACTTTCATTCCTTAAGACAAACACAAGAGTGATTATAGAGATCTGCAGTGGCTGGAAAGAGAACAAGAGAAAAGAAAATGTCCGAGTTATTTTCCAGACACCTATCCCTTGCTATTGGTATGAGGGGAAACTTAAAAGCAGCTACACTGGGGATATAAAATATTAAACGGTGAACCAGTAAGCATTAGTCTTACTGGTTAACCCACCCTAACCGTTAACTCCCAACCCTAGGCCAGCTGGCTGAAGCAGCCCCAGTCCCGAGCCAGCTGACCTCAGCCCCAGCCCGACCAACCAACCCCAGCCCCTCTCCCTTTAATCGGTTAACCGATTAAACCATGTAATTTTAATTGTTTAAACAGTTAACTTTTTAAACAATATTTACATCTCTAACCTACACCCACTAAAAGACAAAAACACAGGGGAAATAACCTGCAGAAAAGGGGAGAAACTATGAATAAAAGTCAGGAATAGGCCATGAGCTATAATTTTTAAAACAAACAAAAAAAATATTAGCTTTGATTCATATTTGAAAAAGAAATTATTCCTTATGACTGCTTAAGTAAGTCACTTGTGCTAAAATCCAGGCAGCAGAGTCAATGCACGATAATGGAGTCTTCACAGTAACTCATTTGTACCACAAATGCTACTCAGATTTTTATAAGAAAGTTAGAGAAAGATCAAATTGCAGGGTGACTAGAACACTGGGATCGCTTAGTCATAAGGGGAGAGAGGGATTCAACATGAAATGGTCACAACCTAATTACAATTAACCCAGCATTTTATATCCATGGGGAGATTAATATATATAATAATCATTGTCCAACAGCAGCTTTATTAACCACATCTTCAGATGGCAGATATGTAGTTTTGGGGATAGTATCATCATCGTTAATGTACATAATGAACTGTTTCCTTATATCTGCAAGTCAGTTGGTCCCGTCAGTCAAGCATCAGTATGCCATACTAGGGGTGAGGGGGATTTTAAAATAAATACCCACCCTATCCTACTGTGATTTATGTTTACCCTGTGGTTTTCAGTATCACTCTCCTTGCCAAATTAGCTAGGTATTTACACAATGGTTTATTTGAAGGCCCTTTGACATCCCAGAAATCCAAGGCGATATATTTATTCTGATGTAGTAAAATCATGCATGCAAAATAAGGATATGCCCTTTGATTTTCAAATAAACATATTATACACTTTGGCAACAGGAAATCTGTCATGTTTTCCAAAGAGAAAACATTAGAGAACTCTGTTCTTGGACTTCAATGGACCTCAAAGGCCTGACTGTTGAGCCACGTAATAATCCAAATCCAAACAATCTTTGCATGCAGTTCGCATATTTTCTCTTTAACAAAAAGGCATATGCAATCAAAAAGAAACTGGCAGTGAAAATAATGCATTGGGTAACTTACATCAGGACAAGCTTAAAAAAAAATCAAATGTTTTCATTAAGCCACTTATATTACATCTTAGAATGGCAGTTCATGGAAGATGTGTACTTTTTATAAAAAATATGCTAGACAGTTAAAATATTGGTTCCGTGCACAACTATTGACAATTATCTACCTTTATGTAAGCCAAGAAGAGATACTGGACTTTGAAAATCTCAGTGAAATTGCGACTGTAAATTCTTGGCAGAACGCTAAGTCAACTATTGGAAGGCAGAACTTAAAAATGAGCTTGATCTCACATAGTCCACAGCTTTACCTATGACTTTGCATCTAGATGACATTCATCAGAAATTTGGCTGATTCACGTAGTTGATTTGGCTAGATGTTGAGCTGTCACAAGGCAAATGGAGCTACAGATCTGTTTATCCCTTGTGTAGATGAGAAAAATAGTGCCAGGCTGGAAACATATGCCAATTGGCTATGTGCAGAATGTGTCCAATAAATTCTACTGACTATGCTCAATTTATTTATGGGATAGATGGTGGACTCTTTCATATAGACAGACTCTTCTGAAGCTAGCATCTTGTCAAACAGAACTCCAAGCTTAACTTTTTATTTCCCTAAAGGGATCTAGACATGCAGCAGATTTGCCCAAATAAGTAAACAGGTCTAAAGAGACCACTACAATTGCAAGTTATATCTAACAGCTAAAAGGAAACAGTTTTATATTGCAGCACGTCCACTCTACATTAACTACTGGATTTTTAAACAATGCATAGCTTTGTTTCGGTGTGTTCCCAATATCCCTGACCTTACAGCACAGACCACTCTCCAGATCATGTCAGATGGTCAGACACAAAGCTAGTGCAATTAGTGCAATTTTACTGCCTACATTAGTGTGTAGGCAGTAAAAAAGGATGAACACTTTGAGAATAATACCTTAGCTTTGTTTTTTATTCCCAATTTTTCACAGCCCAAACTCTTCATGATCCCCAGATTGCATCTTGTATGGATTTGTTACTTGTAGTTTAATGCTTTGGTTTACTGGAGAAAAGCACTTATTGTTTGCAGTTGGAGGGGCAATTTCTTTTATATTAAAAGCCCTATATGAGTGAGCAAATCCATCACTTTGTTTGAGAGTGAAATCTGGCTGTACCACAGATCAAGTTGCTATATTTTTGTCTGGTAAAAGTTAGACATGCCTATGGCATGATACACTGTGCTTCACGGCACTGATTTGGGTTTCACTAACATTAGGTAAAACCAGGACTACACCGGTTATTGTAGGGTATTTCTAAATCTTGATTGATGACCATGGCTGCCCTATGGAGAGAGAGGCCTATGCTGTAATTCTGACAACAATGAAGAAAGATTTAGCGTTTTTTAAAAGTGAAATAATCAAAATGAAGCTGAAGCTTTCTACCTTCTTTCTCTCAAAGCACTGATTTTTTTTTTAACATTATATCATGCAAAATTTTTAAAAAAAACTTAAAAGAAACAGACGTCAGAATATTCTCAATTTAAGGTTAAAACTCTATCCATTCTGACTTATCACTGTAACAGGACATACTAAAATATTTGAGCACAAAAGCTAAAGACAGTTGTAACCCCGAATTTCAAGAAGTCTATTGTTTTTTTACTGCTCTCCTATAGATTAAAACAAACAAACTCATTCCCCTCTTGCCTCAAAAATATTTTATGATAAATTACAATGCAAAGGAAACTTTTGTATTTCTAAAATTAAGACAGTACTTACTATAGAAATGCTGATGCCTCATTTATTTCTGAAAATTTCCAGTGGTTTTTGCCTGATAGCAACTATACTTATTTGTGTTGACTCCTAGTTTATAGGCATGTGTGCGTGTTTCATTTTTGCAGAAACATGCATGTGGTCGGTACCCAGGCAAACTGCAATGCTCCAGTTGTTAGAGAATTTCAAAGGAAAGCAAAATTCTCTTTGCTGGCTTTATACTCAAGAGTAGCTGCCTATTTTCATCATTTACACCAACAGCTGTGTAAGCAAAAATTACTGATTTTGTCTTTCAAAGTGCTTTCTCCCAGATCCTCTCCATACACACAGGCAGTCTAGGATGTTTAAGAAGAGTGGCAACTAGACATTTTTTTCCTCCGCACTAGTTTCATCCTACTGCAAGCATGCAGAAAACAGGGATGGGTCATGTTATCACATTACTTTGGTGGGGCTGGGGCACAAGTTATTTTTCCATCCGACACTGAATTTTTATCTCCAGTATAGTCTTGTTATTTATTTGCAGAGTCAAGAAAGGAGTATGACGCCAATGTTTACCATATTGGATTACTCTTGGTCTTCTGTTCTACATGTCAGTTTCTAGTAAGCCAGGGCTTATAGGATCTTCTCCTTTTTTCCTTCTCTGCAGTGAAGTCCATTCTTTCACCTGTTGTGAATTCAAAGAAACCAAGCATTGCCAACAGCTAGGGTAGCGTCCATTTAAGAGAGAGTTCCTCTGAGTTATGTCAGGTTGTGGTAGAAGAATTAAGAGCCGTATCACTCATATGGCTTTAAATCTTTGGATATTAGTGGCTTGGTATCTTCAGTTGTGTTCTGTGAGGCTGCCACTGCCAGGCTTTGTATTGTTTCTTGCTGATGTTGCTTTGCCTTGTTATATAGCAAAACGCCAATTGTTACTAGAACTGTCCCAATGGCTGAGAGGCTTGTAATTTTGTTACCAAACACAATAATACTTAGCCAGATTGACAACGCATGCTTCACAGTACTAGCAACACTGAAACAACAAAACACAAATATTAAGGACTGAAAGGCTTTGACACACACAATATATTCAAAAAGAAGAGTACTTGTGGCACCTTAGAGACTAACCAATTTATTTGAGCATGAGCTTTCGTGACCTACAGCTCACTTAGGTGCTCACGGAAGCTCATGCTCAAATAAATTGGTTAGTCTCTAAGGTGCCACAAGTACTCCTTTTCTTTTTGCAAAGACAGACTAACACGGCTGTTACTCTGAAACCTGACAATATATTCAGTATGCTCTAATCACACTTGGATCTTTCGGTGCTTTATCTTGCAGAAAGTCAGATTCCACTTTTCCTACTTAGGCAAATAAAAAAGTGACTGTGGAATTCTTTAAGTATCAGCAATTACATTTGTGTAATATCCCTAAACTGAGAGCTAGTGGGAATAATTAAAGTCACCAAGTAAGAGACATGCTATTTTTTGAAAAGCGTACAATAGAATGTCACTAATTCTCCCTTGGCTAATCCACTTACCTACTCATTCCCACCAGAAAACTGGCAGTATTAGCAAATATTTTAAAATTAGAATCACATACCTAAAACTTCATTCCGCAATTTGTAAGTGTATCCCTATGTAGTTGCTTATTTATGTGAAATGAGGCCAAGAACTGTGCGTATCTGTCCCACAAGCATAATGCCAAGGGTCAAATCCTGTTTTCCTTACACACAAAAGCAGTAGTCCCTTTGCAACCAATGGTACTACTCATACAAGGAAAGTACAAGGATTTGGCCCTATGTTTGCTTTTAGGATTTGGAAAACATCCTTATTAATTTGGACTACATATAGAATTTATTTTATTTATTCCACCATATAGCATTTTCAATCAGTTACCTGTATGAGATGGTCTAAGGAAGGAAAGAACAATAATTTTGACACAATCTATAATTTTACCTGAAAGTTACAGGAGAAATCTTTCCCATCAAGGCATATGCTGTAACACTCTGCAAATGGAACAAGACTCCATCTATTAGGAGCAGTACAATGACATCTTGGTTGTAACTGAAACGCCTTCCACTTTTCCCAATCACTGGCACATCCTAAAGCCAAAGAATGGAACAGGATTTTAAGAGTCTAGCTGTGTCCTGTTTTCTTTTACAAGCAAACATAGGCTAGGCAACTTAAATTTTACTCCTAGGCCTAAGGGAGACACTTCTTTATACTGGAAATAAAGACAGGAATATTTAATCTAATTTTCAGAAGTAGGAGATGGAATGTTTATACCCTTCATGTTTTATCTTCTCTGCAGGAGAGAGCAAGGAGAGCCTAAGCCCTATCTATCTGAACTTTTCATTATTTGTCACTTATCCTGTGTGATATTTCCTCCTTTGAATATTAACATGTTACAACAAAAAGCTTCTCTATTAACCCTCCACCAACCCTGACACCTAGCCTCAACGTGAAGTTATTATGACAGATTTAATTTTGTAACTGTTGATGTAATTTGATTGTCATGATGACTTGGTCCATTCACAATGAGATGAGTTCGTAACCCACCCTAAACAGAGCACACTGACCCTGAGTTAGTGTCCAAACTCATCCCCTCTCAGTATCTACCCTGAATTCATGTTGAGGTCTTAACCAGCTATTATAACACTACTAATGAAAGGTTTTAGCACCAAAATCTCAGGTGATTCAGCAGAAGAACTCTCTATTCCTGTAAAGAGCCTAAAGTCTGCCAATCTGTTGTAGTCATCTAGCACAGGAATTTATGGTAATCACAATTAGAGGCATACGTTCTCTCACTATTGCTGCTCTCTTCCTCCCTTTGTATATGAAATGGTGATCACACAAGAGGATTTTAAAGAGAACCAAGAACCATGCATCTTCTGAATTAAACACTGATGTGTGCAAGCACCGCATGGGGATATTTTTGAAGACATCTTTAATCTAGCTAGCATGGTTACAATAATTGCTTTTGTGACAGATATTGTAACTGCCTACAGGATCTTTGGTGGAACATATCATATTAAGTTTATATATCACTGTGGTCCAGGGATTGTATGCAGGATTGTGATCTACTGCATGATGGAGGATTATCACAGCTCTTCCAGGAACCAAAACCAGTAGGGGGTTATTAAGATGACTCACATAGGATTTAAACACATCCAGAGGGGTACCACCCTTTGGTATCCACGCATATGCTGGTTCAAACTGGATTTTCCAGAGACCAAGTAACAAACAAAGAAAGGGTTCTGGCAAAGAAGGACTGCAGTTAAAATGACTCAAGGCCTTCTTTCTGATCCAGCAAACAGGATCTTCTCTCCAAGGGGGTAGGGGGGACAACCCTTGTTGAAGCGTTGGAAGGACTTTGTCCTCTTAGGGCCCCAATACACTGACGTGTGACCTTTAATAAGCTTTCAGCATGCATATAGGAACTTCCATTGTTTTGTATAGGTTTTCTCAGTAAAGCTTTTGCTTTAAGAATGAATGTGCTTGATTAGAAGGAACCGTGAAGTAATTTGTAGCTGCTGGCAATACACTGTTCATAGCCGTTTGGGAGAAAACAAAGCACAGGTGCTCACATGTAGGCAGACTGGCTTGCTGGGGACCTTACAGTGCAAGGCAGGGAGCTGTGCAGCCTTCAAACCCCAGTCACGGGGTAGAGAAACGCAAGTCTCCACCCCAAGAGAGGTGATGGCTAGGGAGCCAGACACCTTAAGTAAGTGCCTTCAAGGGACCATGGAGGGGAATATGGGTGCAGTTACTCTGAAACTATGATTGCATTTATCTCCTCTGTTGTCATACATAAGGTAATAGGACAGGTTTATCTATCATTATTTTTGCTATTCTATCACTATCTTACCACAGCATATCATACTTTCATGTACTGTTAATTAAGTCAACTTTTTTCTGCTGCATTTGGTTAATGCAGTTTAATGGTTGGAACACAGAAATGGAAGCTAGGAACCACACAGTTCTACCCAGCCTCTAACAAATTGTATCTACTATGCCTCAATTTCTTCTTTTATAATTAAGGTTACAAGTACCATGTGAATACAAAGTGCTATTATCCAAGAAGCCTACAAACATTAGGATTTATTTTTTAAGTCTTCAAGTGTCTGCCTCTTTGGGTATTACCTCATCCACCTTGCCCCTTTGGAGGCATTTATTCAGACTAAATTACTTGCTCCCTAAACTCCTGAAACAAACTTTCTCTTTCTGGTTTACTTGTCATGTCATGTCTATATGAAACTGCTTCTTAAAACATATTTTCTGAATCTCTTGCTTAAACACCACAAGTAAACAGGGATGCATGCCAGCATGATTGTACGGAAGGGGAAAAGAAAACTGAAAGTTAGCCATTTGGACAAATCAAACAGCAACATTAATCTTTGTTAACAAATAAAAATTCTTACCATGAAAAATATCCAAGCTGGAATGAGCATAATAACTGCAGCAGCACTTGTGTAAAACTGAAGTTCTGGAGCACTATAAATGGAAATCAAATAATACAAAAATAAATATTTTTAAAAGCTTTTCCTTAACTGTAACAGAAAGAAAGCTGTATTACATTTAAATAGAAATCTCTACACTGACACTTTACAGTGGTCAAAAAACCTTTTAAAAGCTTCATGGAAGATAAATTCAAAGTTTCTGAAAGAACTAACAAAGTTTGCTTTCCATGCTGGCTGAGATGGTCTTGAATTTAATAGGCAAGCTGTTTTTAAAAAACAAATTCAGTTTAAAAAAAATTGTGTTTATGGAATTGCTTCTGAACAACACACTGTAGTGTTCATTTAACATTCTGTATCGTTTGTTTTTAAAGGTGTTGTAATTGTGGATAGGCAGAATTTGCTGCAATAATTGATTACTGATTCATGCGTTCTGTATTGTTCATGCCTTCGTGTACTGTTCATGAGTTTTAAACTGTGGAATGGAAATTAAGGGCCTGTTTCTGCAAGCCTACTGATTTCAGTGGGAGTTCTATGCAGATGGAGGGCTTCCAGGTTTGGGCCCCAAGGAGTTATTTTTGTGTTTGGGAGTAAGTGACTGTCATTTTAGGTATCCTGAGGGAATTTCTGGTTGATCATGATTTAATCTCCCCAGCAAATGCTTATGGGTATTTTGGATACAAAAGTTTTTCCTCCCACTCCTGACACACAATCATTTAAAGTATATAGGATACCTGTCATCAGCAAACTACATAGAGAAGACAGAAAGTCTTGTCCCAGTCCCACATGACTATAAACAAGTAGTTCCCAGATGTTTCCTGGGACCGTTCTGTACGCTGTATATTTGAAATATTGTAGATACTTACGAAAACCTATATTTGTCTCCACTGAGCAGCTTTTTGGAAAAAACATTTTGCAAACTGGGGAAATAAAAATAAAAAAAATTATCTGTAGGCGCCATTTATAATGAACAGATGAAGCAATGAACTTAACGGTAATTTCCATAAGACACAAAATGAGGTTTTCGATAAAATACTTGCTGACAGTCGCATACAACTTCAGATTTACACTGGGTTTTCTTCTATTTCATGCATTTAAACAGAATACTTAACAGATCACAACAAAGATGTATTCAGAAAGAAGTCCTTTAGTAAGCAATTTAACTTCTTTTGCTCTGTGTGTGTGTGTGTATATACATATAAAAATAAATACATATCCTATAACATACTGTAAAATTTTTCAGAGTAACAGCCGTGTTAGTCTGTATTCGCAAAAAGAAAAGGAGGACTTGTGGCACCTTAGAGACTAACCAATTTATTAGAGCATAAGCTTTCGTGAGCTACAGCTCACTTCTTCAGATGCATATCGTGGGAACTGCAGTTCCCACGATATGCATCTGAAGAAGTGAGCTGTAGCTCACGAAAGCTTATGCTCTAATAAATTGGTTAGTCTCTAAGGTGCCACAAGTCCTCCTTTTCTTTTTGTAAAATTTTTATATCCTGTTTTAAATTTAATTAATTTGCTTTAAAATTCACATTTTATAAACAGCACACTATTCACTATTAAGTAATACACTTTTTAAAAAGAAATGAAAGCAAGATCAGAGAATTACAGAAGGCACTATAACACAATTACTGTATTGAACAAAATCTTCCCAGACTTATAAAGTTACCACAATACAACAATATTAAAATGATATATGGTATAACAACTGCACTACTTTTTTCTTTTAACCAGTTAAGTCTCAGATTCATATATTACTGTCTTTGGAATATATACAAAACACCAATCTACTCCACACATTCTATATAAATATTGACATACTGCAAGTGAAGATGCGAATTTACATTTTTGCATTGCCTTATTAACTTTTAACATTCAGAAGCAGCATAAGGTTCCTTTGCAGTTAACATTGTAAATATAAATGATTTAGACTTTAAATTTTCAAGTGCTTCACAGAGAACTGAACTAAAATACTCTTTATTTTTCTTTTACTGTTCAGCTGTGCTCTAGGAAACAGTGATAAAAATTAAAACAAGACAAGAATATCCAGCCTGTGATGGTGTAGTGCACTGACATGGGCATTTAGAACAAATGAGTGCGTAGGTTATTCAGTATTCAGACTAATCTACAACACTGCAATTAACCAAAAGCAGAAGCACACACCTGATTTGCAGGTACATAATTTTAAAAATAAAAAATGCACACACCCTCTCATGCCTGTACTTGCATCTGCCTTGAAATATAGACACAAATTATTTGAAATATAGGCTGGAGGCATCACTGTCTTGCACCTTGTATATTTATTTATACTTGTGCTAAGTGAATACAAATGAACATGTGTGGAGAATCAGGCCTACTATCATCTTATCTGCCTATTTTGTTTTAACACAGGGATGGATATCTGGACTCCAATTAGATCTAAAAGGCAAAACTTTTAAAGGAAATGACAGACGCTGGACATGAATACTAATCCAAATACAACCATGGCAAGAACCAGTGTCCCCTGTAAACAATTCTGGACCACAGAATTTGACATTTCGTAAACAAAAATTCCCAGCAGTCTATTACACTGATTATTTTTGAATTGCCCACCATTTAATGGAGACATGCAACTGAAGAGTTTTGTAGACAATCTCGACTGCCTTAAACATATTTAAGAATCAGAAAGTTCTCCGCATTTTAGTTTATTTATTTTACCTTGCAATCAGATATGAAAAGGCTTTCTTTACAGAGAGAAAAGTGTTCTTATAAATAGAAATTTATTAGAAAACTGTCATGGCTTTCTGATTACTTTGAGTTTAACTACAGTCAATGATTTACCATGCCTGAAGTTTTCCATTTTCTTGTGTTATCTGAACTCATTGTTAACCTAGCATATTAAAATATTACCCCAATAACCTAACTTAGGAGTATTTCAATTATCTTATTAGCAACATTAAAAATATATATCTGCTCAACCTGAAGTTTAGAGGTGCTAGTGCTCTTCCATACTATATTAGTTGCAACATATTTGTGCATTACTGGTTTTACGCATTTGGCAATTCTTCCATAACATGGTCACATATTTTATTAAAAAAAAACATAAGCAACTTATATTCACCCTTTGTGTTCACCAGCAATAAGAACCTGCAGTTGACTGGCTCTGTCCCACCCTCCGCCTCGTAGTTAAAAGACAAAGCTACCACCGGCTACAAACCAGGACACTGCTAGTCACAAATGACAAAATGGTTGCATGCTGGTAATCCCTTGTAAATAGACTTTGTCAAGAATCATGAACGGAGATAATTCAATTGTACATGACTTTGTAGCATAGGAGTTGTTCTATTCTTTATCCACTGTGTTCTGACAGGTATGGCATTCTCACCTCTAAGAGCACTATGTTTTCTATTAAGAAATAGATATCTGAATACCAAGAATTAAAATACTGTATGGGAAACACCAGCTGAACTGTACAGCCTGGGACAAGATATGGCTTAGTTTACAAATAAACTAACAATTCCTTCTCTGCTCCACATGCAACCTTCATCAGGCCTCACCAGTCCATGATGTTAGTAGACAAAGCTGCCGAAAAACCCAGAATGTTGAAACTGATTTCAGTGGCTGTACATAGAGCTAATCCTCCCATGACAGGAATGAGAGACAGATTCACCAGCAATCCTGTAAGTAAAATAAATAAATAAATAAAAATTGGCTTTAAACCAGAGCTGAGTGAGTAATGGATTTTTCTGTTTGCTAGCAGTTCCAATTTAAAAAAAAAAAAAAATCAATCATTTTGGGTCACACAAAAACTAATTTTTGGGGAATTTCAGCAAAAGGAAAAAATTGAAAAATATCTGTTTCAAGTTGAACAAAATGTTCTGTTCTACATAAAACTTTTGTTTCTATTTTGACTGCTTAATGTTTTTGCATCTTTTAAAATAAAATTGAAGGTAATTTCAAAATGAAAACATCAAAATGTTTCATTTCAAAAATGTCAAAATGAATCATTGTATGCAGTACTGAGCCCTGTCAGTCCCAGGAAATTAGTGAAACAACGTGGGTGAGAACTTTTATTGGACCAGCGTCTGTTGGTGAAAGAGACAAGCTTCAAAGCTTACACAGAGCTCTTTTTCGGGTCTGGTTTTTCCAGAATATATCCTAGTTATGATATACTTTGTACCACGTATGCCTTGTGAGGTATCACTGGAAAAGTCATAATCTGTTGAACATTACTGTCCTGTTGAAATGTGTGTGTCACTACATATGAAGTTATGAGATTTTGCTATATGTTTGTTACTGAAACGTGTTGAGAGTCTGGGAAATGCCCACAGACCAACTCCTTAGAAATAACAAAGGAACTGTGAACACAAATCTTACATGTCAAGCCTCATGTACACAAAAGCAAGAAATTGCAATTCATATGAAGGACTGAATGCTGGGCAAGTAGGCAATGGGGCTGATGAGGACTGGATTTACCATGAAACAAACCATCCGGTGGCACGGAGCCCCCAGTGACGGGAGGGCGGGGGGAAGGGGGGGCAAAAATGCAGGACAAATCTCATCTCACAACCTGTACCTGAGTCCCGGCCAGCAGCATAGCAGGGCTCAGGCAGGCTGCATGCATGCTACGGCCAGTGGCCCCATGCTGCTCCTGTAAGCGTCCAGCTACTGGCATGTCTCTGCGCGCCCCCGGTGTGGGGGGAGGTGCCCGCCCTGGGTAGCTCACGGAGACCCACTGCCCCCTTCACCCCAAGGGGTGCGCATAGACGTGCCAGCAGCAGGGCTAAGGCGGCTCCCTGCCTGTTCTGCCTCTCTCCCTCCATGCTGTGCCGCTCCCGGAAGCGGCTGGCATGTCCCTGCAGCTGCTGGGGGGGTCTCTGTGGGCTGCCCCCGCCCCGAGCGCCGACACTGCAGCTCCCATTGGCCAGGAACTGCAGCCAATGAGAGCTGCAGGGGCAGCACTTGTGGGCAGCGGCGCGCAGAGACTCCTTGGCCCCCCGCCTAGGAGCTGCTGCCAAAGGGGTGTGTGCGCCGGTGGCTTTGGGAGCTGCATCTCCTGAGGTAAGCGCTGCTCCCCTGCCCTCCTCCCACACTCCAACCCCCTGCCCCAGCCCGCACCCCAACTTCCTCCCAGAGCCCAACCCCCACACTCTCTCTTTCACCCCAACCCCCTGCCTCAATCAAGGTACCTCACTTTATTTTAAAATACTTCCCATTACTTATAATATAGGGGGAGGATGAAGAAAAAAAGAATGAAAAATGGGGGCAGGGGGGAGGAAGATGTAAGAGAATGATCTTTTTCTTGGCTGGGTCCCAAGGGAGGGGCCCTGAAAATGAAGCTGTGCACAGGGCCCCACTAACTCTATATCCGCCATTGGGGCTGCCTAACCCCAGGACATAGTAAAGATTTTTCCAGCACCTGGAGGAGAGTATAAAATAAGGGACAGTGACATCATCAGGCCCCCTCTCTTCCCCAACCTTTACTGAAGGCAAGAAGATCACTTGGAAGACAAAGAAACATTTGAACTGGGAGAAGTGGTCCTAACTGGAAGAGGTTTCCAGTTAGCACAGACTGTTGTAGGCTTTTGGGTCAGAGAAACCTTCAAATCTGACTTAACTTGATAAACTTTAGGAATTAGACTGAGATTTTATCTTTACTTTCTTTTTGTAACCAATTCTGATCTTCAAGATTATGTCATTTATAATTACTTGAAATCTATTTTTCTGTAGCTAATAACTTATTTTTATGTTTTATCTAAGCCAGTGTGTTTTTGACTGAAGTTTGGGGAATCTACTCAGGTTACAAAGGCTGGAGCATATTCATACCCTTTGATGGAACAACAAACTAATTAATGAGTTTACCCTGATCAAAGCGGTTTTAAGCAGTGTAAAATGGACATTTCTGGGGTGCAAGTCTGGACTAGGAATATGCGGGTGTTGCCCTGTATGTAATTCAAGAGTGGTTGTGCACAGCACTCTGGTATATGTCTGTGGGTGACTTGCATACTAGAGGGCTGGGGTGGGCGGGCAGAGCAGCCGCTCACATAACAAAGCAGGGCATAGTGCATTCCAGACTGTAGAGTTAAGAGGGCACAACGATCCAACAATCCAGATTGTACTCTGGGGCATGTCACAATTACTTCACGCACCCTGTCTTTCTAAAATGAATAATTACGACTGAGAGTTTTTTTTCTGTGAACAATTCACCTAACCAGAAAGGAAATCATGAATTGTTTCAGTGTCGCTGAATCTGCCTTTTTTCAGTGAAAAAATTCTGGCCAAAAAAATTCATCCAGCTCTACTTTACATTACTGTACTTACAAAACTACATGCGTCAGATAATACAAATTTAGAAAAACTTAATGAGCTCCATCTTAACTTGTTTAGTAATGACTCCTCTCATTTCAAAACTAATGGATATTTTAGTTTCAATCAAAGGAGATTTCAGACAAGCTGTTGACCTGCACTTAAAGATATTATAGGTGTACTGAGTTACCAGCACATCTGCCCTGCAGAGGTAAATTAAAATTGACCTTCTCCAGCCTTGGTTTTCTTGTCAGTGTCCTCAAATGGCAGAAGAAATTAATATTTGCCCTCCATCCCTGCAATGGTGCTAATCCTCCTTCCTCTGGCTTCATTCAGTCCTCAACCCCTCAGACTTCATGTCAGGAAGAATGCACATTGCTGATTAGGGCAAGGTCCCTCAAAGACTAGAAGATTGGAATGCAATTGCAATTCAGTGGTGATTATGAAAAAGCATTTAAGAGGCCAGTTTTATTTTTTAGCCTCAGGCTGGACACAGTGAAGACACTCAAGATTTTTAAAATGCTTGTCAGATCAGCGGCTTTCCACACGGGAAGAACATACACATAAACGTCATTTTTAGAAAAATGTATCTAAAAAATTGTAACAGTATTTTTTTTTTTGGGTCAGAAAAGCAAATTTCCAACCAATACTGTCCTTTGACAAATTACTTTTTATACGGTCCTTGCCTGCTCAATTTATAGTTGAGACTCTGTTCAATAAGGACAACTTTTCCAGCTGCATTAATCACTAAACAACTCAGATGGAATCTCTTTATCAATCACCAAATAGCCCACATTACATTGCAAAATGATAACATTCCAACAAACTACTTACCAGTGTATTCCCCTAAAATCATCCGGGACATAATGACAGTAAAAATAGGTGCAGAGCTTTTAACTGTTTCAGCAAATGAAACAGCCACATTTTTCAAGCTTACTAGACCTAAAACCACTGTTGCAAACCTGAAAGAGAGACATACAAAGTCAAGCAGAGACAGTAAAACAACGCTTAAAAGGCACATTTTAGCTTTAGATGCTTAACATAATTTAGTTACTGTGCCACAATTTTTAAATATACACATTTGGGGTATAGTAACTAAATTATGTATGCTACATTTAAGCTTCCTATTTCATCAGAATGAAAGGTCACTTCTATTCAGTTTCCTTTTAAATCATAAAACACAACAGTGCTGAAAGACTCTGTTCAATAGCTGCTACCAGTTTAGTAAAAAACAGTTTAGACTTGAAGTGAAGGTGAGCCCAAACAATGTTTTAATAGCCTCTCATCAGGCATGATATATAGTCTTGCTCTGTCCAAGGCTATAGCAAATACTTTCTTTTAAAGGTGTAGGTTTAAAAACAAAATGTAATTTTATAAATATTTTAAATAACTTCTGATATAAATTGCTGGGAAAGGATAATAGGAGGACACAGCAACACCACAATAAGTAGTAATAATCAGAACGAGAACAAAGTACTAGTCTTACAGAGAAGAGAAACATCACATCACCAAAAGAAAACACTGAGAGAGAGAGAGAGAGAGAGAGAGAGATTTTTTTTAGATGGCGGATTAAAACCGATGGAGTGCAAAGAGTTTCAAAGACTTGTTTTTCAGAAGAAAAGAGGTGTTTAGAAAGAGCAACTAAAGGATGGATGGATCATTGTGAGATTTCTGAGAAAAAGTTTTGTTTGAACAATGCCCTCTGCCCTTCTCATGAAGGAAGAAGAGATGTGAAAGTGGGTCTCCTGCAAGGCAATACACAGTGCTACCACGTATACTGCCCGCCCTGGAAATATTCAGCCATTTACCTCATCAGTCCAACAAACAACATTGTCATGATGAAATTGGGAGGGTAAGAGATACGTGTTTTGTGCTGGTACAAACAGCACGGAACAAACATTTTTATACAGCCAATGAAAGTGGTTGAAAGCATCTGAACAGCACCTAAGAAAAAATGAGAAACCAAGAGGGGTCAGAAGATGAATACAGCATTAAGTACCAAGCTATTAATTAGATTAATTTAGTTTCAGAGATCCTTGGTAGGTGTCAACAAATATGGATGCTTATCTCTAAGCTTCATAAAATTCTAGTAAAAGCCCTTTCCCTCTGAAACGACCAGCAGGATAAGAGACAAAGATGGAGGATTAACTGTGTGCCTATGCAAATTAGTTCACAGTTACCATGTCCCTCTACTCCTTAAAAACCAGATATGTTAACATGGTCATATGAAGACCAAACCTTTGCAATTCAGTGAGACCTTAGATACATGTAGGTCTCTGGAGATAAGAATACAAATAATTTATTTAAAATTAGACTAAGTTATTAAAAAAAACCCTAAAACACAATTTTACCACTCAATAGACTACAAGGTTTCATTGTATACAAAAATTATATAGCACTCCTCTTTAAAGCGCTTTACAAACATTACCTTACAAATCATCACAGAATCTCTATGAAATAGTTTTATCCCACCTTACAGAGGGGGAAACTGAGGCACAGAAATTTAGCAGATTCACTAAAAGCCAGAGGGAGTCCATGTCAAGTCCAAAATTACAACTTAGGCATTCCTAGATCCCAGTCCTGTGCTTAGACCACTTGACCATGCTGCTCTCACTCTGAACAAACCGCTCGTCAATTTAAGTCTATCGCACAGAATCTGACACTCAAATATTTTAATGGAACCGAAGCTTATAATGAAAATCATAATTACCTAGCATGCTGGGTTCTCCTTCCAGTAGTGAAAGAATGTATTTGTTAAGAAAAAGGGTACAAAAGCTAAAGAAAAACCACAATGTGAGGTAGATCAGAGCATGATAATTCCAGATGCCCAAGTCCGACTCAATGACTGTAGTCTCAGTGATGGTTATTTTCAGTACATTTTCTTCTGGTACACTGTCACTCCTGGCAATTACAATTTTCTCACTCCTGTTAGCAAAGAAGGGGCCCAACTGAAATAATGATTTCCCCTTTGACTTTTCCTCAGGGACAGGAGGATCAAAGTCCGCTAGAGTCTGAGTGTTTGTTACAGACGACATGTTGATGTCAGGAGACTACTGTTTGGTCTTAACATAAAGCAACATTGACTTGGTACAGAACTGCACAGTGAAGAGACAAAAATAATGTCATGTAACTAATCTTTCGGCTCCAATGGTCCATAAAAGTTTATTTGGTCCTCCAGACAACATCTTGTTTAGAAATAAACTTCACATACTGGTGAACTTCACATTCCTTCTGGTGGTCAACTGCTTTTTCTGAAGATTTAAAAAAAGAAGAAAAGTTCACAGTTATCTGAGTACACTTCCATTTTCTGAATATTTCACATCACAGAAATGCCATGTTTCATCTACAGCTTATGAAGAGGATAAAGATTTGTATTTGTTTTAAAAACTGATTTCTCCCTGCTAGCATGATCAAGATATCAAGTCCTAGAAGAAAATCTTGCCTAAACATAGCTTTTGAAGTGCTCAAGATAGCACTGGCAAAATGAAACCCCAACGGTCTGTTTTTTCCTCTCCATCAAAATATATTAAGTGAATACCTTCACTTTCAATTAGAGAATCTATTCTTATTCAATGTGCTGTTCTCTGTTCTGCTTATTCATAGATTCAAAGGCCAGAAAGGACCATTGTGATCATCTGTCTGTCTCACCTCCTGTATAACACAGGCCATAAAACATCTCCAAAATAATTCCTAGAGCAGAGCTTTTAGAAAAGCATCCAATCTTGACAACCAATTGGTGGAAAAATCTCCATGTAAGAGTCAATCACTGCTTTACAACTCAGTTATCGGCAACAGAGCATGTCTCTTCATTTCTATTCTCTTATGAGTTACACAAAGTCTGGTGAACCACAGAAGAATTTAGTGAGTAACAGAACAAGGAACAACACTCTATGCTGTCTGTTCTTCCACATAAACTAGGTGACATAATCACAGTAAGGCAACTGATCTGTTTTCACAAATAGGGTCCAAAGTTTGCAACAAGGACTAAATTGTTCTACAGTAACTTTTTACCATCAGCATAAAAAGCCACCAACAGATTTACTTTTTTAGTTTTTAGTCCATATTTTGGGAGTGGGGGAGAGTGAAGACAAGAGAACAGCTCAGGTAGAAAGGAAATGAATTATAGGTGGGGCTTTTCATGGTTCCAAACAAGTAGTTCCTACACGAATGAGCAAGTTGGAAAGGTATATTTAGAGCAATGACACAGACTGAGGCTCAAGAGCCACAAAAGTGGCTCTTTACTTTGTCTCCTGCGGCTCTCTGCAGCACATGATGTTAAAACACTGTATGATTTAATTATTAATAAACTAAATTATAAACGGAACAGGATGCATTTACTATGTTATTAACCAATTGTAGTAGATAAAATAATAATACTTGGTCAGTCATTTTGCTATGAGAATACATACACACACAAAATGGTAAATGAAACAATAAATTCACATTACTGCGGCTCTTTTGAGTAACGTTGATCGCTAAGTTGACTCCTGAACCACCGAGGTCTTAGTATCACTGATTTAGAGTATCAGTGGCTCTGAGGACACTCAACTGATTGAAGAGTTTAAAAAATGCCACTATTTGGTGGCAGGTTACCATGGACATTTTGGAAACAATGTCTGCAATGAGGTCTTGTGGCACAAGTACTCCTTTTCTTTTTGCGAATACAGACTAACACGGCTGTTCCTCTGAAACCTGCAATGAGGTCGTTATACAACAGTGCATCTGAACAATGGCAGCACAGCAAACACTACACAGCAAGTATAAAACCCACAGGAGTTAGCAAGAGCTAATGCACTGGTTTTATGGGAAAATGTTTATTCAGTAAATTGGCCAGGATACATATTTGCTTTCTTCACTTTTTTTTTTTTTAAGCCAGACTTGACAGGGGCATTACAAAACCTTTGATAAATGAGACTGAAAAGTTAATAAGTTTTCACCATATCACACCTCTTGTATTCCCCCTGAACTTCAACTATTTTGTATTGAAAGTTTCTACTTTGCAGATATGACTTTTATTCTGTAGCAAAATGGACCTCCGCCTACCCACCCCTGGCCCTTTTTCTTCTACCAGCAGCAGAACACCCATTGTTATGAAGTGATGCTAGGGCACTGGCTCTTCCTATACTGATTCCAGTACATAATATATTCATGTTGATCCAAAAATGCTTTTATGGTGGTTAATTTCACCCATGAGCTAAATACATTCAGTATTATTTCTTTTAAACAGACAAATTGCTTAAGAGTGCTGCAGCACAAATTCTGGGCAAAGTCCTTTCTTCTCTAAGTCTGACACTTTGAAGCACTGAGTTTTACATAATTGTAAATTCTATAGTAATACAGAAAGCCCCCTTGCCCTCTGATCCAACTAGTTCAGCCTGGATTCGCCCACATGCACCCTCAAACATTCATGCAGAACAAGGCCATGAAATTGTAGGATCTCATGATCTGAGGATGACCAATTTCTGAACCTGTCAGTGAACCAGAACTGCTAACATTTAACATTTCCCTGGGAAAAAATGAACATTTTCTTCTGTTGCACAGGGATAGATTTAGGCTCGGTACTGCTCTCTCTCAGGTACTTATAAGTTACCCCACTACCACAGTATCTGAGAACTTAATCTGATGACTTGGCCTGACCAAAGGAAATGAATGGTAGCAATCTCATTAAAAAATATGTCCAATTCTAAAGCTCGCTAGCAGGAACACCGTTCATATCAGCTCTAGTCATTATCTGCTGATTATAAATTTATTAAGAATAGTGTTAATTTTCCAAAGGTTTCAGGGAGACAGCTATAATATTTGGGAAAAATAAGAGATTCATAAAAGTCAGGTTTGAACCCAGCCAGTCAACCAGCTTCCCAAAACATCCGTCAGCATAGTGAAAGACACGTCCCTGTTCCACAGTGATCCAGGATTGGGGGAACCTACAACAGTGTCTCTGAGGAGAGGCACATGAAATCCTAGAGGTGGGGATGGGAGGTAAGCTGCTTCAACTGCTGACTGGTTCTCAGTAAATCTGTGTTTTATTATACCTGTCCATAAGTTTTGAGAAGTATTTCAACCACTGTATCCTTTCTCACAGAATTCCCTTGATTAAATTTACATTGTACACTGCTGAATCAGTAAAGAATAGGCGTTCAATGAACCATAATGTAGTGAAAAATTTAGTTCCAGTACTAATCGCATTGACTTCAAAAGCATTATCTTCCTTGAGCATAGTTACGAATGTGGAAGTGTTCACAGGATGGGACCCTAAATATATTTACAACATGACAACCAATGAAACATGTACGGGAAACTACATTAATGCCATGATGAACAAACTAAAATAGACTACAGCAGCTGCTAGCCAAGAGAGATATTAAATGTCATAAAATATTTATCTTTATCATTCATAGCCATTTAATGTACAGCAGAATTGGACTGAGTCTTCTGTCTTAAGATCAGTGCTCTGTTTATTGAGCTGTTAATGAAGATAGGGAATCCAAGATTGAGTTCTTTGCCACATATACAGTAACTGTGTCCTCCCTTCAAGAACTTGGTTTTAAAGGGGGAAAAAAGGTACAAGGACACAAACCATGGAGATTACACAGCAAAACATCTTCCTAGGGCAATATGCTGGTCTCTGATCAGGAAAGAATTCACTTGTTGAATTCCTACTACAGCAAAATAGACCTATTTTCATATAAATGCGATTTTTTAAAAAAAATATAAATCAATGGAATAAAAGGGAATGATGCAGAGTGGGGAAAAGCAATGTGTCAGTTACTCACTATAAAGCAATTATACTGTAGTAATACTCAGCTATTTCTGCACAAGCATTACATTTGCAGGGGATTAACATAAACTGAAAAAAATCACTCTCTGGCCTGGAGGTGGGCTTCAACTGTCTTCAGAGCAATCCACTACCTGGAGATATAAGACAATAGTGGCAAACTTCAGGGAGGACTCCATCTCTGGAGAACTTGATGGGATAGTACAATGTTTTTCTGATTCCTTCCAGCATAAGAATTAAGACTTCACAATTCCCACACTCAAGAAACAAAACTCCCAACTGTAAAAATTGTTTATAGTGCAAAGTAACTCCACGCAATAATGAAAGACAGGAAGTGAAGAATATATCCACTTGAAACTGCAGTGGGAGCTTTGGTTGGTGGAATGTAATTACACAAGTTGGAATTTAGCCAAGTCACTTGGGCTTTTTAGTGACAAATGGTCAAAAAATATCAAGATGGCAGCAGTTTTAGCAACACTGTGTCCCCTACTTCCATTCTATTATTTTTGTTCAGTAATGAAACAAAGGAAAGACTGCTACCTACTGAATCAGCATTACTATTTCTTATAGCCCCTGGTACACCTTGGGAGTATTGCATCAAACCAATGACTTGCCATCCCCTTCTGAGATATGAAAGGATCACAACATATGGTGGCTTGGCTTTGCCCCTTGGGTACAGATGTAGTGAATCCAAAACAGTGGCTAATAATTTGTGGCTCCCTTGCGCCCGGTACAATCCTGCTGAAATATTCATAATTTGTAGAGAGAATAGCTACACTTTTTTTCCTTTTTTTATTTGGGTAGAACCATTGTTCCTGGTTTCCTACTTTTTAGCTCAGAGAAAATACCCTGAATATTTAAGATGAAAGTGCCATCGCAGCCTTGAGATGGTGCCACTGGTGCTATAGTAACAAGGGCAACAAAATATAATAATGAGGTTCCCAACCCCCGCACCATTGTTATATCATATTTGGTATCATTTTGTTAAACAGCATGACATTCAGTAAAAGTTAACACTCTAGCAATGAAAGGATTTTAAGAGAAAACAAACACACACACCCAAATTACTGACCTGCTACCTTAAATTAACTGGAAAGTCTGACACTGGCTGAAATAGGTCCCCATCTGGGATTAATTTGGTCGTCTTCCCCTGATACCAACAGTCATGCTGTTTACAGATAGATGAAAACGTGGCAGTAGTTGGGAGACTGGGTTGGATTACACACAGAAATTGAATCTTCTGGCATGTTAGAACAAGCAGCAGGCAGTGTACTTTATAGAGCTTCCCTAGTTCACTCCCAACACCAAAAGTGCATTAAAAATAAAGCATGCTACATTAAAAATTAGAAAATTAATATACAATAAAACCTTTGAGTGACTCAAATCAATGCTGGAGTATAAAAGAAGAAACTAGATAAGAATCCAGAGACTGCTACCTCTTAGTTAGGCATGAAAACATCACATTTGAGAAGCTATTTGAAGGATATCCTGCACTTGTAGACTCATAGGATACATCTATACTGCAAAAAAACCACCCACAGCAGTGAATCTCAGAGCCCAGGTCCACTGACTTGGACTCATGGAGACTGCACTATGGGGCTAAAAATACCAGTGTAGATGTTCCCACTCGTGCTGGAGCCTGGGCTTGGAGAGGCTCCCCGGATTCCAGAGCCTGGGCACATGCCCAAGCCCAAATGTCTACACTTCTATTTTTAGCCCCATAGCACAAGCCCAAGTCTGCTGACCTGGCCTCTGAAACTTGCTGCCACAGGATTGATTTTTTTTTTTTTTTTTTTTTGACGTGTAGATGTACCCAAAGATTCCAAGGCCAGTGAGGACCATCATATAACACAGGCCAAAAAACTACCCCCAAAATAATGATTTTTGAACTACAGCGTATCTTTTAAAAAAAATCCCATTCCCCCTTCCTCTCCATTTCTAAAAGTTCACAGTTTGACCATAAATACTCTAAACTGAAACTGACAGCTCACTGAAGCAGCAATATTTTCTTAAGGAATTTGATAAGAAAAATGTTAGACAACAAATAAGTGGCCTTTGTCATAAATATACTCTTACTGATGGCAGCAGCCAGTTTGCACAACTATAGGAACAACATCCAGGTGGCAATCTGTAGGATACTGTGTAATGGATAAGCCTGTCTTATCTAGAAATTTTCTTCAAGACAACCAGTCATCATAACAGTTCTGCAGAGTATAAGGCAATTGTTCTTCTCCAAGTACTCACAAAGAAAACATACTTCTGAAGAAAGATTTTTTTTCTTTCTAGAAAATATGAAAGAAAGGACCAGTGTCCTTTTAAATCAACATATACCTGCCTCTGGAAATTTCCACTACATGCATCCGACAAAGTGGGTATTCACCCACGAAAGTTTATGCTCCAATACGTCTGTTAGTCTATAAGGTGCCACAGGACTCTTTGCTGCTAAATCAACATTGATCAGTAAGATTACTGATAATTACATTCTGCTATCTATCTACAGTTCTTTAGTCAACACAGATTTGTTCATACTAAAGCATAACATTCCAAATTAATGTAACTGAGTATGGTGGACAAGTTAATACATAGGTCTCAATTAAAGCTTATGTAGCAAGATAATCAATTCCAACTAGAACTGGGAGAATAACTGATTTTTCAGTTTGGTGGCAGTTTGAAATTTAAAAATAAAAAAACTGGTTTGGGTCTGTTCTAGAGTAGGGATTCAAACTTGGATCTCCAACACAGGGCCAAATATTATAAGGCAGGGAGAGGTTGGCACTACCTCTTCCTTCTCCTCCTTTTTTGTGAATGGCCAAAACTTTGTGGGTCAATTTTGCAAATATTTTCAGGTCAAACAATACAATTCATCCAAAAATTTTCCTCCAGCTTTACTTACAACAATTTTAAAAATAGGCAAAAGCTTTTACCTCTAGGAATGCATCAGAGATGCCAAGGAAACAAGAGGCAGCTGGTGAAAATCCAGTTGGAGACACTGAGCAGAAATTGAGTACTTGTGGCACCTTCGAGACTAACCAATTTATTTGAGCATGAGCTTTCGTGAGCTACAGCTCACTTCATCGGATGCATACCGTGGAAACTGCAGAAGACATTATATACACAGAGACCATGAAACAATACCTCCTCCCACCCCACTCTTCTATTACCAGCAGGAGAGTGGGGTGGGAGGAGGTATTGTTTCATGGTCTCTGTGTATATAATGTCTTCTGCAGTTTCCACGGTATGCATCCGATGAAGTGAGCTGTAGCTCACGAAAGCTCATGCTCAAATAAATTGGTTAGTCTCGAAGGTGCCAAAAGTACTCCTTTTCTTTTTGCGAATACAGACTAACATGGCTGTTACTCTGAAACCTGAGCAGAAATTATAACACTGACCTGAATTTTCCTTGCACAATCCTTTTGAGAACTTCTGTGGCAGAGCTACAGATGATTGGACTGTTTCCATCCAACTCTGCCTAAGAACACCCAGTAATCTTGTTTACAAAGTGAAAAAGCCAAGAGCCTTTCAGAGCCAGGTTCTCATTAACAACAAAAGACCAGGAAAGATAAAAGTAACTGCAGATTCAAAACCAACTTGGGTATCAAACCTTGTTCTATATAAGACTGCCTCACTATCTAACACAGGATCAAAATCCTCACAACAGTTATTTAAACTAACTTTTTGGAGGCAAATGTAATTATGACCCTCATTTAGAAGTGTGTGTTATTATATATATTATGCAGAAGTTGCATAAGACTAAAATCCAGATACACAGGATTTATGTCATAGATAAAATATGCATGCACACACATTTACTGTTTTAAATTGACCAAAAGAAATACATTAAATACATGAAAGATAGCACGTCAAGAAAAACAATACAAAGAACATAAAAGAATCACATTATAAAAGAAAGCATGTATGCTAACAAGAAATACGATATACAATAGAGTAGAAATAAAAAATATTATTCCCAATACACTTGGTATCTTACTTGTTAAATGCATATTGCAGCTCAATATTTTGAGTACACAGTACACTGCATAACCTTATAACAATCTATCATGGCAGTTCCAATAAGCATCCTGAGTATTTCTATATTTGAAGAATTTTAATTGGAGGGTGCAGAGAATTTCTTGTGTCTGCGATGTGTGGTCTAATAGTTTCTTCTGGACACTTCAATTTCTCAGCTCATGTCATTTTCAGGTATTTCACTGAATCTTTAGCGCAAAATTCTGCCCTTGTACCCAACTGATTGGCTTCAAATCAGATACCCTGCGCACCTGACCTAGGTGTGTCTGCCATTAAGGAAGCAGACTCTAAAGATCAAGATCTGCCCTGTGCACCTGAGAGGAGAATTTTCCTCTTAGTCCACTTATTTTTCAGAGACTGGAAATTCAATAAGCAATCTGAAGAGACTTCTTGTGATGACTGGGACAACAAATTTACCCTAATTGTGAGTTCAAGTGTAAAAAGTATATTAATGTTCATAAGATATTACAATAACCTATAACAACAAATGATAATGAAAGTAGGTCAAGTTGTTTTTAATAGTGAATGTTATAAACAGGTGCAAGAGAACCAGACAGAGAGACTAAATTAGTCCAAACAAAAAGCCAAGTTGATATGATTCCAGGACTATGTTGGAATCATGTTTGGTAAAAATAGATTGTACTGGAAATTAAGGAACCAAAACTGATGTGTTGGATATTAGGCCTACCTGGTGGACAAAATAACAAGAGGATGGGCTATTCCACCCATCACTCCCTTTTTGGGTCCTTCAAAAAAAGAGACTTTGGAGTGAAAGAACAGATGGAGGCTACTGAAGCAAGCTTCACTATCATGGCTGCCAGCCACACAACCTGCTGGGACTCTTGGCCTTTGTCATCCTAATTTTGAGAGGTGTCCTGACGAGACCAGGCCAAAGAGAGGGACACAGATAACACTGCCACCTCTACCAGCTCCAGTTGAAACCCATACACCACCCTGGATGAAACGGGATCAGACTTCAACAAGAGCAGCAGCAGCAACAGCTCCAGCAAATCTCAACTAACTTTTTCTCTTTTGCCCAAAAGAACAGTTACCACCATCTTTGATACCATCTAAGAGACTGTCAGACAAGGGTGATTTTCCTTCTTAAACTCTCTCCAGATAAAGGGAAAGGGAACAAGAAATGTTGCTAAAATTAAAGCCTTACTTAAATGCTTTAACTGTTTTTCCTCCTTTTCTGTATCTCTCCTAAAAGGTTAAAAAGGATTCGTCATGGTACTAAGCAGAAAGGGCGATGGAACAATTTGTATAGTGGAGGTGCTGAGAGCCACTGAACCAAACTGTAAACCCTGTATATGATGGAAACCACTTCAAGCCAGGGGTGCGTCAGCACCACTAGTTCCACCACCTGTGCTAAGCAGACTGAGGTCTCTGCATACCAAACCCTGAACACTGTTCAAAACTGTTTAATGTTGCACAGTGAGAGTTTATAACACTGTTAACACTTTTGATTAATACAATGCCCTCAAGAGGAACACAACCTAGCAAAGAGAACAAAGAAAATCTGTGCTATGTTCTCTCTACCTACAACACCTATATCTCTTATACGAAACAGGATATTCTCCGTGGGCAATTTCTGCAAAGTATACTGTAAACAAACTCTTTTTCATCTCAAAACACCAGAGGAAGATGGTTGCAAACTATTTAAAGTAGTGAATAAAGCTAATCTACTGGGAAAGACAAATCCCAGCCCCCTTCCTCTGCCAAGCATAGTACCCTGCAGACAAAAGCTCTGTGTGCACATCTCTCATTTTAATCTAGTATGCGATATGGGTCACTTAAACATTGCCTACAGAGCGACAAACATGCATAAAATATAATTCTAAACATTTACAAACATGCATTTCATTATACAGAGATCAGAACACTCAAGACACTGATGAGCAAGTATTTAAGATGTGGCTGCTAAGCAAAGACCACGCAACACTCGCTTTTGAGAAATGTCAGCATTTGAACACTAAGAGCAAGACTGAAGTTGTTTGATACTTCATTGTGCCCAATAGGTGAAGCATCTAAAACGGAAGTAACTCAGTGAGAGAATATTCAGCCCTAAGCACCACCCCTCCCTGACCTGATGTCACCAAACAGGGTTTTATTTTAAAACAGCACTTGGAACTAGTGTGTAGATTGGTGCCACAAAAGTGTCTCTGCGCCCACAACAGCTTTGCCAGTGCATCTCAAACCCAGTGCTACCATTCCATGCCTCCATTCTACTGACACTCTGGGCTTGTCTATACTTGAAATGCAATAGCGGCACAACTGCACCACTATAGAGCTTCAGTGTAGACACTGCCTATGCCAACAGGAAGGATTCTCCCATCAGCGTAGTTAATCCACCTCCCTCCCCGAGAAGTGGTACCTAGGTCGACAGAAAAATTATTCTAGTGACCTAGCACCGTCTACAGCAGGGGTTAGGTTAGTTTAACTATGCAGGGATGTGGATTTTTCACACCTCTGAGCGACGCAGTTGGGTCAACCTAACTTTTTAGTTTAGACCAGGCTTAAGATCTGCTAGTGCACCACAGTCTTGGAGCATCTTTACTATTCCAGTTCAGGGAATCCCACACAGCACAGCAAATGCATCTAAATCAATCCTGACCGAAAATCCAGTGCAAGGCCTCTCTAGAACTCAACTGTAAATCATACAGCAGCTTTGCAATGCAGACATCTCTCTCCTGAAGACTAGACTGAGCTGATAAAAAAAAATGAATACACATGTTTTTTTAAAAAGTAATATTTTCACTCATGACTTACTCCAGGCTTTGAACCTTCATCTCCAGAGGTGAGAAGCTGGTGTATTAAGCCAATTATTAATTAGCCTCCAAAATGGAAACATTAAGAATTCTAAGGCATAAAAATAAGAGCTGTAGTTCAGAAGTGATACTCTTATCTGGAAGGGTCCACCTTGAACAGAAGTGTAACTCAGCACACGCATTTCATGCCACATTCCTGACATCTGCACTTTCTGGACTGCAACAAGCTGCTCCACACAGGCAGAGCCCTGCACTCACATTGAGCCCTGGGTTTAAATACTTATAATAGAATGATACCACCGCCTAGTAGCTGAATTCCTGATAGTCTTATGCAAGGAACTTTGCAGGAGGGAGAAGGGGAGGCCTACAAACTTGCATTTATTTCAAAACCTTTTTTTGTTGTTAGATCACCACTGGTTATGCTATGAAACAAGCCTTAGTTGTTTCAAATTCTGCAAACTGTCAGCCATAAAAGTGTTTTTAGTTATTTTACTTCAGAGGTCAGAAAAGTAAATACTCAAAACTACTGTCTCAGGGAGAAGCAAAACTCATAGTCAAAGATGATCAAATCAACACCTACATAGCACCTCGATCACAGATCCCCAATCATTCTACAAAGCAATGCAGGTGTTATTATGCCCATTTTACTGAGAGAGAAACAGACACACAGACTTGCCTAAAGTCAGTTTGTAGCAGTCAGGATTAGACCCCCACAAGCTCCCAACTCCCAGTCCAGGGACCCCCACCCCAGATTATACCTGCCATTGTGATACTGCACCTACCCACTACCCCCAACAAAGACCACCTCCCCCAACAGAGACCCACCAAATAAACTGCCTACCCCCTCCTCCAGCAAACACCGCCCCCAAATAACCACCTGCCCCTCCCCAGCAAAGACCCCCCCAATAAACCGCCTGCCCCTCCCCCAGCACAGACCACCCCAATAAACCGCCTCCCCCCAGCACAGACCACCCCAATAAACCGCCTGCCCCTCCCCCAGCAGACCCCCCAATAAATCGCCTCACGCCAGCAAAGACGCCCCCAAATAACCACCTGCCCCTCCCCAGCACAGACCCCCCCCCAATAAACCGCCTCCCCTCAGCAACGCCCTACCCAAATAACCGCCTGCCCCTCCCCCAGCACAGACCACCCCCCAAAATAACCGCCTGCCCCTCCCCCAGCACAGACCCCCCCCAAAATAACCGCCTGCCCCTGCAGGGGGCCGGCCCGCCCCACCTGCCTCTCGCCGGACCTCAGCCCGGGCCCTCCCCGCCACCTGCCGCAGTCCCGGCGCGAGCCATTCCGCCACTCGGCTCCCCCCGCCCGGGCCGACCAAAACTCTGTCCCCGCCCGCTGCCGGCAGGGCCAACCGGCCTCCACCGCGGCGTTGGGAGCGGGGCCGGCGCTGTGGGCTGGCCAGGAACGCCCCACGCGGCTCCACCGGCAGCCTCCGGGGCGGGGGCCCGAGCCCCGCACCCCCGCGGGTGGGGTAACACCCCCCGTCCCCCAGGGGCCCGAGCCCCGCACCCCCCCAAGAGGGGTACCTCCCCCCTCCCCCAGGGGCCTGAGTCCTGCACCCCCAGGAGGGGTAACACCCCCATGTGCCAAAGGCCTGACCCCGCACCCTCCAGGAGGGGTAACACCCCCATCCCTGGGGATCCTGAGCCCTGCATAATCCCAGGAGGGGTAATGCCCCAACCCTGGGTGGCCTGAGCCCTGCACACCCCCAGGAGGGATAACCCCCCAACCACCTGTGGGGACTGAGCCCCCCCATTGCCCCCACAGAAAGGTCAACCCCTCAATCCTGGGGGGCGAGAAGCTGAGCCCTGCATACCCTCCCAGAAAGGGTACCCCTCCAAATCCTTGGAGGGCCTGAGTGCCTTTTGCCCCCCTCCAGCACCTAGGGAGAGGCCCTCCCACAGGGTGTAGTTACACCCGCTCTTCAGACATGGTCCCTTTCACAGCCTCTCCAAAGAAAAACAAGAAGCAATTTTCTGGCAGGGAGCAGAATGCTTCTGAAGAGACAGCCCACCACCACCATTCCAGGGATGGGGAACCTGGGTGGGGTGGCAGGGTGACGGGGGACAGCCCCCTAATGGGGGAAACAAACAAAGGCTGTGAATCCATCCTGTTTAGGAGTGCTAGTTGGGCAGTGCTGAGGTTGCCATCTTTGAGACATGTTGCCACCTCAAGATGTGGCGCTGTCCACAAAGACACTTTGGGGCTGCTTGGACTCTGGAGGTTCAGGATGTGGCCATGAAAACCAGGCTTGTCTCTTGCATAGGCAGCAACCTGTGCAATTGTGTGAAATGAGGACAAGACCTCACAAAACCCACCCACACGACTAGCCCCCCTTAGTGGCAGGCTCAGCAGTGCAGCCAAGCAGTAATGAGCTTTGGGGCCAAAATTCCCTCACATTGCTGGAGAGATTTCAGAAACAATACCTACAATTCTGGAGTAAACAGCATTTAATGAATAAACACACATAAAAATGTAATGGACTAAATGAAGGAAGCCCTGGAGTTATTTGTCTCAGTCCAAAACTCTGCTGACTGTAGACTAAATCTACCCAGTTACACTGCAGAAAATCCAGAATAACTCTACTGAAGTCAATGAATCTGGTCCAGTCTCATTATGATAGATGCAGGCTTGTAATACTGATAGATACATGGGTAATACTGCCCTCTACTGGTACATATGTGTTTCAAACCTCCCCATGTTTAAACATACAAAGTTTAAACTCCCCCCACCACTGCCAGAAAGGAGGCTCAACTTTCATAAACCCACTGAGTCCAAAAGTAAAAGAGAAAACTATGCGTCAAAAGTAAGGTCTGAAGACTCTACACTTCAACCTTTATTATCCAAACTTTCAATATCAGCAATTCCTAATTATCCGCTACAGGATCATATTTTCCAACATCTATTAATCACATTGAAATTTTTCTAAAACCTGGTTTATCTGAAATTATTCATTGTCCTCCTTTACCTTTCAATAACTGAGCTTCATGTGATACTCCACAATATAAACCCACTAGGGCAGGGACCATGCATGATATTCTGGCCCCATTGAAGAAGACAAGGACAAAACACTCCCATTCACTTCAATGAGCCCAGAGTTTCACCCCATATTCTCTAGAGGTCAGAGGCTACTCTGGAGCCTTAATCATAATAAATGTGCACTGACTTGGTTTTTACTGGTAGTCCTGTAAAATGTCAAGAGTATCTTCTATCACAACTGCAGTCAGGAAAGAATGTTATACTTTACAGGTCTGAGTGGGCAAATAATCTACTCAAGTCTTCTCAGTGATGATCAACATCTACAGAAGTGAAAACTAGAGGGTATTATTATTTCAATTTTGCACATTTAAAATGTCAATATAGACAATTTAGTAGTGTGGTTCAGAAAATAATTGGGTATGGCACAGCAACTGAAAAACACAATCATGCACCCTTTAATCTAAGTATATGTACATTGGTGATTCCAGGAGAAACAGACAAATGCTCAACATACAATTTTATGACAAACATTCAACAAAATGGGAAAAACAAATAGGAATTTCTAAAATTGCTAGTTCATTCTGAGAGCCAAAATTGGGGAGGCTACTAGAATCTGGCTAGTTTGTGACTGTGGAGAGGGGATAGTTGGTGTATTGTCTATTACTGGGTAGACAACATGTTCAAAGGAAGAAGATTTAGATTAGAGATAAACAAGAACTACATGTACAGGAAACAGAAATATCAAGTCAGAATTGGATACTTGGGTGCAAAACTCACTCAATTTGTTCTTCAAAGATTGAGAGTTCACTGCTCAGATTTTGGTCTAAACTATTTGACAAGACAAGTTTATTAATGAGAACAAAAAAGATAAGACCAACGTGAACTGATTTAAATAACTGATTTTAATCATTATTTAAACCAGAAAGCAGGAAATCTTGATTAAAATGACCTAGATCAGTTCATGGAGAATAGGTCCATCAATGGCTATTAGTCACAATGGCAGGGTTGGTGTCCCTAGCTTCTGTTAGGTCACTTGATGATTACCTGTTCTGTTCATTCTCTCTGGGGCACCTGGCACTAGCCACTGTTGGAAGACAGGATACTGGGCTACTTTGGTCTGATCCAGTATGGCCATTCTTATGTTCTTATCAGTCTTAACCTTGTTTTGCATTTGTACTTTTAATTATTTTCCTAAAGGAAGGTCGATTCTCATTGATTGGTTACCATTAAAACATCTGTGACTAAATATAGCCTTTACACTACATTTGCTGCTTTTTTTTGGCTAATCAGGAGGATAAACTATATATACACATTTATTTAAGCAATTACAGCATATACATCATAAGCAGCATTTCAAGACTCCAGTAATAAATATAATACTTCTGATAAAAATAGCAAAAATTGGCAACCTGCGCCATAAGGAAGGCTGAGGCTGAAGGACCAAGCTCTGGATTCCAGCCTTGCTGCGGAAAAGATCAAAAAATGCCTGAGAACGGGATATTATTGGTACCTGGGTAAAAAACACTGGCTTCCCTGCTCTGCAGAAAGATGGAGCACTTGATCTAACAGCTCTTTTCTCTCTATCTTCTGTTAATTTATCTCAGTATTATTCTGCAGCAAAGACATGCTCAGAGAAGACATGGTTTGAAAGCTTCTTGATCTTGGTACATCACCAGCCAGAACTGTAACCAGCTCCTTTCAGGTCAGTGGAAATACATAATTTAATAAGCAGAAGCAAGTACTAATACAGCTGCCTGCACGGACAGAGGAGGTTACAGCAACATACTCAGTATACTCATGTCACTGAGCCTAGGCCAAAGGGTGTTTCTGCCCCCAGCATAGTCAAGCACTCCAGTTTTAATGCTCCAGTGTGCACTAGATCAGATCCTCATGGGGAAGATACCTGCATGTGACCACTTAATTATATTTATGTCACAATATATGGGGGGCAGGTTCACCCTCCAGGGACCCCTCTCCAGCACCAGCTTGGGTTGGGCTGTTCAGCCTCCAGGAGCCTCTCTCCAGCTGTTGCAGGGTCATCCTCCAGGGGCCCCTCTCCAGCACTACCTTGGGGGTGGGGGGTTCAGCCTCCGGGGGCCCCTCTCCAGCACTAGCTTCGGGGTGGGGGGTTCAGCCTCCGGGGGCCCCTCTCCAGCACTAGCTTCGGGGTGGGGGGGTTCAGCCTCCGGGGGCCCCTCTCCAGCACTACCTTGGGGGTGGGGGGTTCAGCCTCCGGGGGTCCCTCTCCAGCTGTGGGGGGGGGTCAGCCTCCAGGGGTCACTCTCGAGCTGCGGGGGGGGAGAGGAAAATTCAGCGGCAGCCCAGCTACGGGTCGCGGGCGGGGGAAGTGACGTCTAGCCGGTTGCCAGGCCCCTCCCGGAAGCGCGCCGAGGACCCGGATGCCGAGCCCAGCCGCTGCAGCCATGTAGCCACCGTTACCGGCGCGAGGGGGGCGGAGTGTCGGCGCTGCCATGGAGCCGCTGGACAACAGGTAGGGGAGGGGCGGGGCCTGGTCCCAGCGGGGTCCCACCCCCGGGCTGCACCTTCGGGGGAGGGGAGTCGGGGACACCTTGTTGCCTGAGGGGGGGGAAAGGAGGAGTTCAGCCTCCCCCTCTACCTGTCACTGGTTGGTACAGTCCAGCCAGGAGGGCAGGAAGGGCTCCCTCCGGCCCACACCGTAAGTCCTCACTTCGGTCCGCTTGTGAACGGGGGCGGGGGGATGACATCATTGTGTCAGTGTGCAGCGCCCCCCCCTTCCCCACCGTCGACTCACGGCACTGCCCGGTGAGCTCATCCCACAGCGCTGGCTTCACCACCCGGCCCAGTGACGTCATGCATCTCTGCGCTGCCCTGCGATGAGGTTGCCTCGCTGCACGGCAACGTCACAGGCTCTCTGCCCTGTGACATCATTGGAGCCCGGCCCTGACCCGCGACGTCGTTGCATCATCCCACTTGTCCCATGACATCACAGAGGCAACACGGACGATGACGCACATTGTCGATGACCGCCTGCTGCCCAGGTTCAGCGGTAGCCTAGACGCACTGCATCACGCCACTGAAGATGCCATCGCTTGGCCAGACGGCTGTGCACACACTCAATAAAGAACAGAGGCATTGTGGCACTACACTGCACTGTCACATCAGCGCACTACCAGCATCACATCCAGCCTTTCCCGTAACACATCGCTACTGCCCCAACCTCATGCTAGGCCAGAACGTGCCTGAGGATGTTGCATGAGGAAGGTGCTATGATGCAGCAGCACAAATGCACCCTGACCTCACGTTTTGCACGAAGATGTCACGGTGTGATGCATACCTCCAGTGGCATCCCCCTGCTAAAACTGGGCCATCCTGGAAAAATTGGGAGAGATGGCAACTGAACATCTGCAGCCACATCTCTTAAATAGGTACAGCTTGGCAACCTCATGAGGAGGTTGTAAGACCATGTTTACTAAATGCTTTGAGATGGTTGTACTCCTGTCTTTCCTTCCTGCAGAATATTGCTAATAAAACATATCTTAGTTCCACTCTTTTTTATTATCATTTAAGGGATCCTCTTTTTCCTCCACCTAATGAGACTGCAGATCTTCCACTGCCAAATTTAACACCAAGGCATCAAGAACTTATTCCTACTCCCTGTGGCCCTGTAAGTACCTGTACTATGTAATCTTGATTTAGAATATGTCATTTTAGTAATTTTACAGCAGAAAAGGGTCCATAACCCCTCAAGGAAAATCTCTTACAAACCATCTATAATATGTAATACTTTGGCTCTCTAAGAGGCCAGATGGGCTAGGTGTGTTAGCAGCATATTTAGCTCTTTTAAAGATTGACATGCAGCTGTAAATCATTGTTAGAGGTGAGGGCAGCATGAAAATGCAGATCTAAAATGCGCACAATGGTATCATCTTTAGTGCCATTAATTACAGACACTATCAGGTTAAAATCACATTTTTAAAAACCCACACATTGCCTTTCATAGGTTACAAAAACAACTTAGATTATTAAAAAGGAAGGCATTTTTTAATGCTCTGTAATAAAAATAACTAGTCATTCCCTCTTTAATTTCTAGTCAGTTTCAGAGTTTTGTACTTGTATAACATTGGGTTGCAAGCACAGCAAGAGAATGTGTGTTTAAGACTTCTTCCTACTGGAATTTTAAAAGAAGCAAATGGGAAAAAAAAGTAGAAAATGAACCAGATTTGATCTAGAATTGCTCCCTTAAAAAAAGAAAAAAACAAAAACGAAACAGTAAAAGGTAGGGAGCATTGAAAACATGTCCACATTGTCAGTTGATTCTTTACTAGCCCAAAAGCAAAGTACCAGAAATGCCACAGTCCAATAGTTTAAACAGCTTGAACTGTATTACGTATGCCTGCATAGCTTTTGTTGTAAAAATCCAGAAGACAATAGACACAAATGGTTACTTTATATGTGGTCTCATTAGAAATTTTTAACTAATTACTTGTGTTCATAACTGGCAGAATATTTATGCTGTGAGGTTTTTGTATTTGCTGTTGCTGTGATCTATAAAGTGAAATCCATTATTACATATCACCCACTGTGAAGCAAATTCCATTATTTAACTCCAATGGGTATGTCCAGATGGAGATAAAAGCCCTGCAGCATGGTCGCGGCTGGCCCAGGTCACCCGACTCAGGCCACAGGGCTAAAAATTGTTATGTAGACATTTGAGCTTGGGCTAGGGCCCAAGCTCTAGGACCCTCCACCTTTGCGGGGTCTCAGACCCTGATCCCAAACATCTACACAGGAATTTTTCAGCCCCGGAATCCAAACCCTGCAAACCCAAATTAGCTGACCCAGGTCAGCTGCAGGTTTTTTATCCCCATATAGACATACCCACTGTGGCCAGTGTATTGCCAATGTACTTATGTACGTGCTTAATTTTAAGTATGTGCTGAAGTCCCATTGATGTCAGTGAGACTTGCACATGCTTACATGCTTTCCTGAATAGTGGTGATCTTAAGCATGTGCTTATGTGCTTTCCTGCACCGGGGGGTCTGTGTGAATAAATCCTAATATTTTAATGGAGAAATGTTACTGGTCTATGCAATAGATATTGTACAAAGGGAAAATGTAATAAATACAACCCTATCATATGCAGTAAACTAATATGTAGTAACCTCTTACTGTCATCAGTAAGGGAAAGTTACAAAATGAAACTGTGTGGCAACAATCATGTTCTGCTAAACCCTGTCTCCAGATGACTCATCCGCTCTATGTGCCTGTTAATATTTAAGTCTTTTTCGTGTTGCTAATGGCACAGAAAAATGAAGAACATTGTATCTGTATGGCATAGTTTCTCAGTAACTCAGCTGGATCTGAGGTTTTGGCTGCCCTGGGGAAGAGAGAAAATATGGCTCATTTACATTCTCTGGACACGGCTGAGGAATCTGAAGGATTCAGTTAATTTTCTAACAAAAGTTCTATAGCTAAAAACACTTTTTTGTGTCGATGGGGAAAATATCACTTGATATGTTTTAGTATGTGTATTTGTATGGGTCAAAACCTTGGATTTCAGAGGGTGGAGGGTAACAGCATTCTGGCCTTCTATTCAGGGCTACTAAGAGCAGAATTTGGCCCCTCTGGATAAACTTGAAAATTAATGATCAGGTCTAGGGATAGGAACTACTACACAACAAACTGGCCATCTCTGGTCCTGCATAGTTTTGGAGTAATTTCTTCCGTTCCATAGAGTTTCCCTTCACCTTTGTAAGTAATGCCCTGTAGTTAGACAAGTATCATTTAAATAATTTAGTGTCATGCATTTTTTTTAGAAGTGTTAATGTTCTGATTTTAAAGAGACCTGTCTGAGTTTAAATATTTTCTATTCCAGATAAAACCTTGGTCAGAATTATCCTCTCCTGTCAAGATCTACTTCTGTGTAACTATCCTTTCTCTGTTGAGCGTAATAGGACTAACCACAGAGACCCTCTTTCGACAGACTCATGAAGATTTCACCATTTCTCTTATACAGTTAATTGGAGTTGGTAAGAAATGACCAGTTTCTGCACTTCAAAAATAGATGCACTAATTCATTATTTACTAATTTGGTAAAGAACACTCAGATTTTGGATTTTGTTCTAGTTGATATAATATACACATTGAACCTCAATACCTGCAGAGGCAGCATTACACAAGTTGAGGAGTGTACATGCTAGATACTTCTGTGGCAGTTGTTTTTTGGTGTTATTGTAGAAGGAAGATCGAGTGTCATGTAGAAAGCAGTTCTCTGAATAGCATAAAATAAACACTCTGGTTTTAGGATGTTTTGGCTTAGGACTGTTTTGCTGCTTCTGTTATTATTTGGTTAGTATAGTAGTTTCCCACTGAGCAACTGTACCAATGATTTCGGTTTTGGACAACTATCATTTTACTAGACCAAGTCCTCATCTGTGCCAGAGTGTACCTGTCAGCTCCGGTTTAAATTTCTTATGCTCTAACCCATCACGGAATTTGGGCAGGTCAACGTGCATAGTACTTCTGGTCATCCCTGGTCTCCTTTGAGTGATATCTGGTTCCAAAAGTGCCTTCTTCCACTGCAGGAAAACAAGCAGAGGCAGTTTGGTTCTTAAACATCAGAAAGTGCAGACCATCTCTCTGTGCCAACCCTTGAATAGTTCTTGTCCTTTTAGTTTAAATTGCTGCTCTATAGGAAATCCACAGATAAAATATTTCCAATGATCATAACTTCAATAGAAACCATACCTCACCTTTTGGGATACTCCCTAATTAAATCAAAATGAAGCTTCATTTGAAAATAAATAAAACAAAGGTGTGTGAGGAGGCCCTGGCATGTGGTACTAGCAGGTTTTGGCTGTTAGCTGGCCAACATAAGCCTAGGAAGAACTGCTCGTCTGTGTGGGAATCACACCTGGAGACTGAGAAGGGCAGCAGGTCTTCACGCTGGGTGTAAGCAATTGCTGCCAGCCGGCTTTGGTGTTGTCACCAAAACACAACGAAGGCCGTTGATGATGTTCCATATTCTCTAATTAACACACGCACAAACACATTAATTCATTCGGGAAAACTCTGCTCTGATTAGCAGCTTTTCACACAGGAATCATCAGTACAAGATAGAATTTTGGACACTAGTGCAGAGCACTAGTCCAGCCAATCCAGCATCCTGCCTCTGTTAGTGATAGAGTCTGAGTCTTCAGAGAAAGATGAAGAATCCCATAACATCCCAACCCAACTATGCAGTGTTACAGATGGGGATAGCGAGAGCATTCCTGACTCCAACCTGTTTTTTTCCTACCTCTTATGGTTGAGCGCAGAATACTAAGTTTTCTACTCTCCAGCCAGTAGGTGGAGACAGGAAATCTATCTATCTATGCATCTCTACCACCATGTTCACAACAAGAAAAAGAGGTGTATGTTAACACAGGTGACCGAATAGGATTTTAACACATTGCTTAAGACTCAACGTAGATAAGCCAAATTGCAGTTTTAACACATGAGCTGGTTGAGGTAATGGGAGAATGGGACTGGGACCAGGAACCAAAGGTGGGGAAGAGACGGGGCTGGAACAGGGACAGGTTGGAGGGGATGGGGCAGAAGAGGCCAAGCTTGGGTGGGGAATGGACAGAAGAGGCTATCCCCACTAGAGCACACTCTCTTTCAGAGGCTGGAAGGTAACCCAGGATTCCTTGAGTCTCACCACCTCTCAGCTGTCAGCAAATATCTGTAAAATCCACTGGCTAGATTTTTTTTCTTTTCAAGATCAGTCTCCTGCCCCCCTCCCCTTTTTTTAAAAAAAAAAATAAGATGAGAATCATCACATTTGTTCTTCCTGGTTTTGCTGGAGGACCTCTTGGAGGGCTCAGACATATGATCAGTGAGCTCTCACACTTCACCTTAATTGAAGGGGCAGATGTCTTGAATCTCTAACAAAGATGTCCTTTCTCTCAAATGTGCATGAAGCTTTGGAATTTAACATGTGCTAACAAGACTTGAGTTTTAAAAAGAGTCGGATTAAAATCCCTTTCCCTTTTAATTGGTCAGCTTTCATCTCTCACGGTAGCGTAGTTTCATTAGTTCTGTTATCACTATACAGTCTTCCACGGTGGACAAGAACTGAAGTTCTAATATAAACAAAAATATCAAGCAGAAACCACTTTTCTTTTTGACAAAAACATTTCACATAAACATACAAACAAAAAATTCACAAGGCTAATTTTTCAGTTTTGCCACTTATTGTTAGTGGCCTTATTTACCATCAGCAAGAGTGAAAGAGGAACAGTCCATTGTTCATTTCCTGGGGTGGTTTGTCTGGGGAAGAACACGTATCTATAAAATTATGGTTACATTAGCTGGGAAACTCTGATGATGCTCCATCCACATGTCCCAAAGAGTCAGACCCACTCACATCCCACTGGTACTTGCTCACTCGATGTGGAGGGAAGGAGAGTTGGGCAGAAAGTCAGATGAATGAAATAGAGTGGGATCAGAGAAGCAAGTAGAACAGAGAACTGATTCTGATTCTCACAAAGGGAAGGTTTGTTCCTTTGTTCCAGTCTGGGCAGAAGGTGATGCAGAGATGAACAGAGACTATTGACTAAAAATCTTGGTGTTCTTTGGGGTGCCTCAACACAATTTCACCCTCAAGTATCTATCCTAGGGTGGTTCTTACCTGTTTTAGGGATTACTATAACATCGTTTTTCAAACTGGGGTGAGGTGCGATGAAGTTATCATGGGGGTGCCAGGACCCAAGGTGAAGGAGAACATCCCTGCATCCTTGCTACTTTCTGAGGAACAGGAACCAGCACCTCTCTGCTGGCAGGTGTGGCAGGAGCAGCCAGCACACAACGGGAGACCTGGAGGGAAGGGTTGGAGAGTAACCTACCCTCACAGTGTTTATTGCTGCCCCCCACACCCCCACCCCACTCAGCACATGCCTCAGATGCTAGGTTGGTGGCAGCAGGCAGTGGCGTGAGGAGCCAGGGTTCAGGATCCGCAGGAGATCAGGATTGTACTTGAAGAGGGAAGAAAGGATTTAATTTCCCAGAAACAATATTGTTTTGTATGGTGTGTCTGGGCCAACTGTTATTTTGGGGGACTCTGCACACCTACTCCTAATGTGGTTTATGAAACCGTTCCCCAGCAGTCATATTGCAATGCTTTTGTCTTCACTAGTCACATTTGCTTACAAATCTCATCTGGGAGCACTCCATCTCTCTCAAGGACTTTATCAACATTTGCCTGGGAGGTGGGGGATGAAGCCATTCTTTTTTTAACTGTTCATTGTCAGCCGTGCTAACTGTACTTCGCAGCTGTAATAGAGCACTAAGCCCTACTACGGTTGAAACCGGTCAAGGTTTGGGAGAGTGGACAGCAGGTGCTGTCATTGCCTGCATTGTTAGTTAACTGCATTGTGCTCCAGTTAGTTTTCTGCTTGTGAACGAACCATAAAGAAATACGTACCCCTTTTCTGTGTGGTGGAATTCTGCTGCATTGAAAACTATAGAGCTTTGTGTAAGCACATATCACTAACTGCATTTTCCCCATTCCTCGCCTGTGTCCTTGGGACTGGGGATATTTCTGAACGTGGGGATGGGGGAGAGATAGAAAAATGTGTGGTGTATGACGGCACCAGGCAGTCACCATATTCCATTTCCATGGGGTGTGAATCATGGATATGAGTCAGGAAGAAAAGGGCTCAGTGTATTTTGGGAATGGGGGTAGAGGACTATTGAAACTTGGGACCTGATACACACCCCTTACCCTAGCCATGCTACAGACTGGCACGGGTACAGGGCCATACCACAGCTTGAGGCATGTACTTACCCATACCCCTCAGCTATAAGTAGAGTTGCCAATTTGTTTGGATGTATACCTGGAGGTTTCATCACTTCACATCATCTTTCATTAAAGATTAATCTTTAATTCCTAGAGACACCAGGACAATCCTGTAGGGTTGGCAACCCTAGGTATAAACTAGCTTATTTGTCCTCTACTTGCCTTCAGACACTTGCTTCTGTGACCAATAGGGGGGTTATTTATGACACAATCATGCACATAGACGTGTGTACAGTTGCTAGTATAGATGTACCCTAATGTTTCAACCCAGCACAGAAGTTGACATTAGACTGCTGTCAAATCTGTTTGTCTACCTTTCGCAATAGTCTATCCATTAAGGCTTGAGAGCTATCCCATAATGTACTTAGCCAGTTGAACAGTGCTGTAAACATGTGTGTGTGTGAGCGTGTGTGGTTAATTCCTTGCCATCCATAGAATTATTGCTCTCTCATTAATTACTTCCACTAGGAAGGTTAAATGATTTCCCTTGCTTTTCTTTAACACACACACACACACAAATCAAATACTATTTCATAGAAGCTGCTAATTGGTTGAGGGAGTTGATAAGGTAATATTTGTCAGATGGAGTATGAAAGGCAAGCCAAAAAATGGATCTCATAAGTTGTGTGTTAAACACATTGTGTCATCTGCATCAGGGGTCAAGAACATATGCCCCTTGTGTGTTCTCAGTCCGAGGTGGTTACTGACCTGTCTTTCTCCTTCTCAGTGTTCTGCGTCTACTATGTAACCAGAGGGATCCTGCAGGAGAATCGCCAAGAGCTCATTGTCTTCGTTCTCTCCATCTTGCTGGTGATGTTTCGATCCATTGTCAACTTCACACTTGTCTCTGCTCAACAAAAGCCAAATGTCCTGGTCAGCATCTCAGTTTCATTCTCTTTGCTTTTCTCTAAATACTGACTTTGAAGATCTTAGGAAAGTAAAGAATCCTGCGAATGTGGTAAGACAGCTGACATGGGGAAAGTCAGGCATCTTATTCCATAGAGTTTTCGGTGTTCTTATAGAAGTTGTGGAAGTTTGATTATCAGAGATGGCAAATTTCTTTCTCTCTGTTCAAGTAGTTTTGTGGTTCTCATCATGGGAGTATCTGAGTGCAGCACAAACATCAATGGATTTTACCTCACAACACTCCCTCTGAAGTAGGGAACTACTATCTTCACGTTACAGATGGGTACTGGCACAGAGCAGGTTAAGTGAGTTGCCTAAGATAGGAAGTCTGAGCTAGGAATTGAATGCAGGTCTCCTGAGCCCCTAGCCAACAACCCAAACATTCCTACCATTATGTTCAGTGGGAAAAGCAATAATTTTGCCATGCTGGAAAGTTGCAGTGTCTGTTGGAAAACAAATGGCTGGTGGGGCTTGTAGTTTTGTTCTAATGGCTTGTTTACACAGCAATTTACTGCACTGCAAGCCAGGGTTACAGCAAATCCACCCTCACTGCACTGTAGCAGTGTCCACACAGGATATTAGTGTGTGGCAAACTGGTGCGCTGTAGATTCACAGCTTGGCTTGCAGCGCAGTACCTTGACATGTAGACAAAGCCCTATGTTATTATAAGCAAATAGGGTGCAGGATTTGGAGCTAAGCTGCATCCTTCACACACCTGTCACACCCAGACTGTCCTTCTAGGTACTCCTTCCCCCTTATTTGCATGCTATCCTCCGGGATGGGAAAGAGGTTCCTTCCTCCAGAGTGACACTGAAATATGAACTCTAGCAGGGAGGAACACTGCAGAAAATAAGCTAACAAGATTAAAGCAGCATAGGATTGGCCTGCTCAGTTTACATAGCAATGGCTCATTCAATTCCTGGTACTTATTGGCAGTGAACAGAATCTTGGGGCTTACCAGGGGAAAGGCATCAAGGAAATGCTGATTAATTTAATGTACAAACCCCAGCTATCTGCCTGTATGGTAAACAAGAACCAGGAAGGAGATGAAAACAAAGCTATGTTTATTGATTCCAGCCAAAAAAGAAGTTTCAGACTCAGGTGAAAAAAACATGGTATTAAAATTAAACTGCTTTTCCCATAGAAACCAGTAGGAAAGATTCTCTCCATCTCAGCCAAATTAGACATTTTACTTGGTAACTCCCATGAAGTAAACTCAAAGCCAGCCACTGCCAAAGAAAGGTTGGCCCTTTACAGCTATTTCTTTGATATGTAAAATAAAAATCAAGCATACCATTGCAGTGATGTTATGTTTGAATATCCAAGTTAGGGAATGCAAAGGTTAAGGTATAAATCTCCCACACTGAAGGTAGCGTATGATAAGTTGCACCTTAAACATCATAATTACATTAATGTACAGTAATCCATTACATCAAATGGCCAGAATTTTAGCTTTATGAAGGCATAATCAATGCCAGCTTCTATTCTAGCAGTACATCTTATGTGAAGTTAACTGCTATGTTAGAACTTTTGCATTTGCATGGAACCTGATTTCCTTGTTCCTGGTCCCTGCGATTTTCAGCAACAACAAATGAATATTAAATGTTGTCCCCATTTTTTGAAGATTAACCCGACTGTAGTGTGGTCAGTCCAGGTGTGCCATTGTAACTCTCTTGCTTTCCTTTCTCATCAGGCCCGCTTTATTCTGATCCTCTTGGTTGGATCCTTTGACGTAATCTGCGCCATCATCCTCATTCAGAGTCAAAGCATGATGGCCTTCCGAGTGGGCGGGGCTCTGGAAAGCCTCCAATCTCAGTATTTTATGCTGAATCTCTGTTTTTCCATGTTGACCTTTGATCTTCAGGCGCAGGTATTAATACATTCTACATTGCTTCTCTCTCCCACTAATATTGACCACAACTTGGAATTGGACTAGTGTATGTAAGAGGCAACTGCAAGCCAGGTCTTCCAGGATCTCACCAATTGACTTACTGTGTGATCATCTCTAAAATTTTCCTAGTAATGCTTACCTCCCTAAGTATCCTTCATAGGGAAAAATGGCTAAACCCCATAAAAATAGACCTAAAAAATATTTTCTCATTGTCCTGCCAGACAAAACAGAAGCAGAATCTTATTAGGAAGTCAGTTTGCCTGGAAGACCAGTGATTTCCAGAAGTACTGAAACTCGACTGTTTCAGTTTCCTAACATAGGAAAGGGAGGATAACACAATAACTTTACAGAGTCAAGCTTCCTGCTTCTGTAGCATCCCAACTGCTACCTACACTTGGGAACAGGACACTGAGGTATGAGAGAATCACATTTTGATAAAGAACTTGATGTAGCAGAGCAGTCAGGTCAAGATGCCAACCTGAAACTACAGATATGTAAAGTGAACCACAGAGGCCTATTTGGAGAGAGATTGTACTTCAATACCTGAGCTACTTTGTTACCTATACTTTCACCTGGGAACACATATTGCTGCCCTCCCTGTTCTTTTGCTGGGCTGATACATTGGTAGGGTATAGTATATGCCCTTGTCTCCTCTGTTTGGTGCTGGCTCAGTTTTCTTAAGAGAGAAATCTTGCCTTTTAAACTCTGCCCTTTTGTCGTTGCTGAGAGTTTGTGCCATCTCTTTGGACGCTGCTTGTTTGTGGGCATACACAGTTTAAAACCTGAAATTTCACTCAACTTCTGCCTCTCACTTCTCAGCTCTGCCTTTGTGCCCTGCTGCTAAGGAGTCTGCATGTAATCACCCTCTTGCATAGCATCATCCTAGCAATTGGCGTCTTCTGGGCTTGCCTGAAAGTAACAGTTGGCATCATCGCAGTGAGTGTGAACCTCAGAGTGACTCCATGAACTTTGTAATGGGATGTGAACTCCTTGGAGAATGGGTTATCAATCTGGGTTGCAAATACATGAGAGGAGGTCACTACCACTCCACCCTTCCCATACTGCTGAATCGGAGGTGGGGTCCTGGCTGGACAGGAGGGAGACCCGGGGGAAGGGGACTGGGGCGAGTCCCAGTATGGAGACAGAAAAGAAGCATTAGAGGGCCCTGTTTAAACGTAAATGACTATATTAAGATTGAAAATAAGGGCTTGTGAATTTAAAATTTTGTATTTGATCTTACTCAGGCAAAACTTCCATTGAAATCTTTGGGTGCTCAAGTAGGGAGTGCAGGATTAGAAGCAAAGTAGGTTAACCTCCTTTTGTCTGATACCCCAGGGAAGCATTAGGTGCGATTCAGATGCATTGAGTGTTTTCAGTTTGCTTCAACACTCATGGAAATTCTTAACAGCTGAAGGATAGTTTTATTCTGATATTAAATATATGCTCCTGGATGCCTGCAGTTGGTTTGTTTCCTTGCCCAGCTACACAGAACTAGCCAGAAGCAGGGGACTTTTACAATACTACTTCCTTCTAGGTAATATGTCACATGAAATCAACCCTCACTGGTAACCTAGTTGTAACAGTCGTAGCCTCCTCTTCCTCCTATTGCTGGGAAATAATAGTACAAGCCACCGTAAGTGTTGAGGCCGGGAAGTCAGGTAGTGCAACTCCTGTCTGCACTCCCACTAGCAGCTCCCCACATACCTTTGTAAAGTGTTAGATCTCTGACCCCCATTAGATCCCTGTAGACAGACAGCTGGGGAAGTGGGAGAGGCAGCAAGATAGCATCACTTTTCCTCAGTGACCGGAAGTGCACAGCCACCGATTTGTTTTTCCACCACCACCTGCCAGCCAGTCCTCAGAAACCACCTGGCCTCAGCAAGTAGCCTGCAGAAATCTCTTGGGCCTCCGAGTCACCCGGAGAGGGTGAGCATTAGGACAGTCACTCCCTAATTAGATGGAAAGCTCTGTCCTCACACACACACAGGCCCTACACTGAGGCCGTGCAAGGCTGGGTATCTGTACATTAGTAACAGCAAATGCTCTAGTGGACCATCTGTCTTCTTAGCCTGCTCGGAGCCCTGTCTACACTACAGCTACCTCTGGTGGCACGGCACTGCAGGGGTAACAGTGCTGAATGCCAGCCCCATTGTCCCCCAGTGCAGACACAGCCTTGCACTGCTCAGGAATAAGAGAGCCAGTACTCATGGTGTAACTAAACACCTGGTATATTTAAAGGAATAAAAGGGCAATATCTCAGTGCTACATCTTGCCAGCCTGTGGCACACACTGCTGCAGAGGTCAAAGACAGGGCAGCTAGATTTTAGAAGGGCTAGAGTGTTTCCCAATCAGATCCTTGTAGTTCTGCATTCAAAGGTAGGGGCACAATTCCATCTTGGGCTTTGGGGCATAGGTTCATTGCTACAGGGTCAGGAAGGGGACTCCCTCCCCAGCCCCACAAGCTTCTACACGAATCTACAAGAGGTGTAAAAGCTTTAACAACAATAACCTGGAAGTGCCCCACACAACATGGTCCTGTCTAGAACCTGAGGGACCTCAATTCCACTCCAGCCCTTCCAAAACACCCCCCTGCCTCCATTCCTTTACTGACAGTTACCCCCATCTCACCAGGTTTGGACCTTTATCCTGCTCTTATTTATTCATCTCATCTCCCTTTTCCTCTCCTGATATTTCTTTCTAGTTCCATGGTTTAGTCTGTTGTCCACCCCCATCTCTTTTTCTCCCCCCTTGTCATTTTCTAGTCTCTCTGTTTCCAGTTCTGTTCTTCCTGTTATGCTTCCCAATCTCCCCCATCCTCTTTCTACAGCCCTCGTTCATTGCTACTGCCATAGACAGTGCAGGGAGCATAGCACCACCCAGCGGAGGGGAGAGAACACAGGGCCAGAAGTAGGTGCCACAGCGAATCAGGCATATCCCCCATGAAGGGTTTGGCACCCCCAACTTTTGAATCCTTGCTATAGAGTTTCAGGTACTGACCACTGCTGGAGGCAAGATCCTGGGCTTGATGGACCTGTGGTCTGGTCTGTCCAAACGTGGTAAATCCTGTGGGGACAGTTGTTCCAGACAGGTGCATGGGTCCTCTGTGACTCAGCACTTTCTCCTCTCTTTGGTCAGAGCTACTGTTCTGGTTGAGGAGGGCCAGAGGCCAGTCCTGGGTAGGGTGCTCACTCAGGTGTGATGTGCATTGCACCCTTCCTCTTTCCCTAACCCTGCGCCTGAGCAGAGACAGAAATCACTTTGTCCAAGTTAGACTTTTTTGCCACTCTCTCAGCTCCCTGAATTTAGTCTTCAGTGACTTTCTTTCCCTCCAGGGAGAAAAAGATTGTCCACACCCTGCACTTTTCAGTCTGCAAGCTAGGTAAACATTAATGTTGTTGGAGCAACTCAGGGTGTTGAGAGGAGAGAATGATTTTGAGGCACGTTAAGCAAACACCAGCTTCAAGGGAATTGTCCTCTAGTGAAAAGCTGGTGGCTTCTCCATTTAAACTAGCTGTCAGCCCCATGGGGAGCTTTACAAGGCTGAATGAATTGAAATTCAGGGCAGTGGAGGGTGAGTAGACTGGCTCAAACCAGACAATAGTCAGAACTACACTTTCCTCATACAGCCGGGCAAACATGCTTCAGTTCTGACCTGCACTATCACCGGTCACACCAGTCCCTGTTCCCTCTCAAACAGAGAGCCTCCATCTGTGTGTGGTGAGGAAGGCGAGCAGAGACTAGAGGGCAACAACTGAGACTTGCCCCTATGGGTACAGCAATGAAAGACCAATACATTAAACATTCTGACTCACTGAGCCCCTCTAACTCTGGGCAAGGGCAGGGGGCTAGTTTTGTGCAGAAGTCTTAATTAATCTAGACAGTTTGATGTTGGGTGGAGGCGAGGGGACAATTAAGGCATATGTCCATTCCTGCTAAGGTGCAGCCCTGAGTGAGGGGCAGGAGGGGACTCCCAGAGCTGAGTTAGACCACAGATTGGAACCAGCCATATGCCTCTTCGAAGTCGTCAGCATCCAGTTTTAAAGCTGCTTGTATCCGATTTTATCTTACAGATTTTAAAAGAGTTAAAACCTCTGGTCTGGATTTTTCTGAGTCAGAACATACCAGAAGTGGCTAATCTCATCTACCTGCTCTACATGGTAACTCGTCAAGTGTTTGTTGATCTAAAATAAGTCTGGGGACAAATTTTTACATATTGCTGGGTCCTTGTGACAAAGCTCTACCCCCACACATGCACAATCCGACTCCTGTTAAGGCAGCAGGAGTTGTGCATGTAGCCACAGCTCCCACTGAAATGATTGAGAGCTGCAGGCATGCCGTACCCTTCAGAATCAGGACCATAATATTTATCTGCTAGCCAGAGAAAACACCCAGTGTGATGTTGCTCTTGAGTTGATTGCATACAGGGAGTGGCACTGGCAGTCTCTCCCACCGTCACAGGATCAGGAACAATTAGGGAAAGGAGGCAGAAATCCCCTAGCACAAGATATGCAGCTGTTGATAACACCACCCATCCTCCCTCAAGAGGTCTCTCAGCATACAAGCAGCTTCTAGCCCAGCTGCAGGCCCTCAGGGTCAGAGTGTGCTGAAGATATCCCTAGGCAGCGCAACCGCCACCCTTTCTTCCAGACACAGCTAAGACAGCATAGACACAGCAAACTGAAATGCTCTGCATCTCACGTACGTTTCCAAGGTGCTTCTCACTAAGCTGTCTCCGCCCGTCCGCACCATTTGTGCGAGGAGAGAGGAGGTAGAAGATGAGCAAAAGTCATTTCCAGAGAATCAAAAATGAAGGATTTTATTCGATGTCCGTTCCCGCATCTGGCAGCTTCCCTCCTGATACACAAGTGACAACAGCTCAGGGAAAGTCAAATCCACTTGCACTTCTGCGTTGCCATGGTCAACCTGCAACAATCTTATCTTAGCAAGAGAGCCCGCCAGTGGAAAGCATTAACAAACAAGTCTCCAGATAGGAAAGTTAGAGGGAACAGAAGTTACCTCAAAATAATTCATCTGAAGACCTCAGAGTGCTTCACAAACATCAGTGACCCTAGGAAATCCCTACTAGCAATCAGAAAAGGAGTACTTGTGGCACCTTAGAGACTAACAAATTTATTTGAGCATGAAATGCAGCCACCTTCCTTCCCCCCCCCCCCCCGCCCCACCCCATAACAGTTTGACAGAAAGTGAAGAATGCAGCATAATCAACTGAAACCACCAGGGAATTTTTATACACAGAATTGAATCACTTGAGTTGGAATTTGGTCAGAATCTTGCTTGTACATCTCAGCTGGGCAACCCCTAGCACCGTGCTGGGACACTAATTCACTTCGGACTCAAAGGGAAGAGTGCACCAGCATCCCTAAGACCACTTCCTGCACCCCTCAATTTTGGTAGAGGGTATTAACCCTCCTGGTTATTAATCTCCTGGTATTAACATGCCCAGTCCTATGCAGCATGAGAGCTGAGTAGCTTACAGCCCCCAACTGGGACAGCTACACGACATGATAAAAAAATGTTTTTAATTGAAAATAACCATTCTGCCTTCACTCTGTGCTCCAGTCCCATTCAAACAAGGCAGTGACAGAATTTCACTCAAAATCATAAATCCTCATAGCAAGCAAAGTGTGGGGAGGAGAGGGAGGGGAGAGAAAGCTTGTTATAACTTGTTAAATCACTAACAAAAATCCAACTACACCAACATACTGCTTTGTAAGTGCCTAACCTTGGATGCTACGTACAAAGCTTGTCCAAGGAAAGCGTGGCAGAGGGTGCAGTTGGGCTGTGTGATTCTTGCACTATTTGGACTTTTCTGCTAAGTCATTATTGAGTTTGCAATATCAGAGCCAGATTAGCTAATGAGATAAGGAATGTTTGCTTGAAAAATTCACAGCAGTGCCCTGCCCAAGAAAGGGTTTGAGATGATGTGTTGGGACGCTATAGTAAGAACATAAGAATGGTCATACTGGGTCAGACTAAAGATCCATCTAGCCCAGTATCCTGTCTTCCGACAATGGCCAGTGCCAGGTGCCCAGAGGGAATGAACAGAACAGGTAATCATCAAGTGATCCATCCCCTGTCGCCCATTCCCAGCTTCTAGCAAACAAAGTAAAGGTGAATAACTAAGAAAATTGGTTGTGTAGGAGCCCAGAGATTTTAGGGTTTTGAGGGATTCGGTGTGTGACCAAAGCTGTTTCTTAATAGTTCTAAGTAGGTTAATGCTGGAAAGGCAGCAGGGACTACTGCGCATGGAACCATTTCATAGGCAATGGTTGGAAGACCCCATTGCTGATTTAAGTAGAAGCACTGGGGAAACAGAAGCTAGAAAGGGAAAGTGATTCCTGAAATAAGCTGTTTATGTAGGCAGATGCTAATAAAAACCTGCAAGGCTAAAGAAAGATCTGTCAGCCTACTAGGAGAGTCATAAAGAGAGCGTCCTTACCATTCATGGCAACATCAGTGCAGTGAAAGCCATGTAAAATCAGCTTTATCCCCAAACCCACAATGGAGAGAGGTAACTGGACGAGAGGGTCCTGGGTGTCTTGTGCCTGATCTGGCTAATCTTTCAGTTTAGGGAGATCTTGTTTTCACATAGCTTTAATAATGCTATTAGTACCAGGCATAAGGCAGTTTGGTTGCCATTCTGTATCAGATCAGTGTGTGGTTTTGTGTGATGGGATCAGGCTGGAACAAGGCAAGGATAAAGAGATGAGTGGGGGAACGTGTTGGCGTTAAAGGACACCTCAAGGGGAGGGAACAGACTCCAAGCTGGAATGTTCAGGGGCCTGAATAAGACGGGTGCAGCAGAACTTGAGAAAAGGGAAATGTTTGTTTCTCCTTCATTTTTTAATATAGTACCAGTGAAAGGGGCAATAGTGTTATGCAAGGTAGCCTGTTTCCTCTTGTTTTTTCCTACCCCCCCCCCCCCAGATGCTCTGGTTTAACTTGGATTTAAACCTGGAGAATGGTCAGTTTAGATGAGCTATTACCAGCAGGAGAGTGAGTTTGTGTGTGTATGGGGGCGGGGGGGATGTGAGAAAACCTTGATCTATGCAGGAAATAGCCCGACTTGATTATGTTAAGAGTTGTCACTTTGGATGGGCTAGCACCAGCAGGAGAGTGAATTTGTGTGGGGGGGTGGAGGGTGAGAAAACCTGGATTTGTGCTGGAAATGGCCCACCTGTTGATCACTTTAGATAAGCTATTACCAGCAGGACAGTGGGGTGGGAGGAGGTATTGTTTCATGATTTCTGTGTGTATATAAAGTCTGCTGCAGTTTCCACGGTAAACATCTGATGAAGTGAGCTGTAGCTCACGAAAGCTCATGCTCAAATAAATTGGTTAGTCTCTAAGGTGCCACAAGTACTCCTTTTCTTTTTGCGAATACAGACTAACACGGCTGTTCCTCTGAAACCATGGAGACTGAAGCACTGCCTATTTACAAAACAGGTACAGCACAGGAAGCAATATGGAAAATTTCCTACCACTATTCCTCCGCCCTGCCCTACAGGGATCACTGCTGTAGCAAAAAGTCTCCCTAGCCCGTTAACTCTAGTCATTCTTCACAGACTACTAACAAGCTGCTGGTTGGGATAGTTTTTGTGATCTCTTGGGGTTGGATTAGGGAATCATTGTGTAACCAACACAAAACCAGAAGAAGAAACCCAACCACATGTCATAAATTCAGCTCCCTCCTTGGCATCCACATGGCTGCCTCTCCACATCCCTGTTTTGGCGGATTGACGGCTCATTACATTCTATGGCAGCAGGTTTCTGTCAATGCTTTAAGTGCTGATTGTTTGGTCTCTCCATTTTTCCTCAGGTTTTAAGTGACTGGGGCCAGGGAACGTCCTACGCCCTGGAAGCTGCCGTCTTCATTGGCTCCTGCATCTCCGTGGCAATAAAATCTGTTCTGTTCTGGGCACTGCTCCATGTCTATCGCAGCTTTGGGCAGGGGCTGAGAGAGAGAAGTGAGTTTCTAAGAGTATAAACTGGCCCATGCAAGATGACTGCCGTCTGTAGCATTTCAGCCACAATCAAGCAGGGAGTTTGGCAGGCAGGAAAGGAGATTTGGAACAACTGAGTTTTATGACAATAGACAGACCCTTAACTACAGCAGATGCTTCTGTAGCCTCTAAATTTTCTGACCTGGCCATAGGCTCCTCAGCTCCTGCAGGGCAGTGCGTGACACGTCCTCTTCATAAAAGTAACGTCAGTCAAAGTTGTCTCTTAGCCTAGGCTGCAGTGGGCACCCGTGTGGAGAGCAGCCTTATGTAAGATTTAATTCATGCATCTAGACTAAACAATCAGGCACTTTTTATTTTCATAGTGCTTTCCAAACCTGCTGAACCTCACAGCACCTCAAGAGGGGCAGCTTAACAGCAGGAAAAACGGAGGCACAGAATGAAGGGACTTACTGGAGTAATTGGCGCTGCTGGGATTTGAACTCGCACACTTCCATGGCCCACTCTTGTGCTTAACCACCCAGCCCCTCTCATACATCTTTTCTATGACAGTACTAGAAGGTGTCTCTGACAATGACCTTCCTTTTCCTTTCTCCTCCACAGTGTTTTCTTCCTATGGAAGGATTGACTCCTGAGGGGCAGCAACCCTGTTCGGTCCCATTTGGTGCTCTTATAAGTGAAACCACAGTGGGAAGGATCCCATCCTTCAACCTACAAAGCATGAGACGGGGTCCATTTCACTGGGGGTTTATTCAGAAAACTCAGCCCAACATGGGGAATTCAAGCACCTTGCTGCTTTGGTCCTACCATTTCACAGTTTCGTCTCTACACGTTCCGTAGTTTGCGTTGTGCTTTCTCAGGTCCATATGTCCAAGCAGTTGTGGCTGTGCAGCGAACTCTTTCCAGAGCCCCCTCTGCTTTCCAGACCAACGCCACCCCTTCCATTCCACCCTTGCTCCTGCTGACAGGATAGCACATCTGGCATTTTATTTCAAATGGCTGCAAGGACCACCACTTTGTGACCAAAGGCCAATAAGACGTGCATGTGAGCGGAGGTTTTACTTATTTACCACCATAGTGGAGATTAATTGCAGAGAGTTTAAAAGCAGAGCAGCAGACTGCTGTCTTCTGGCTCTCACATAGACCACCGAGACTCGGGTTTTCTGACTGAGCAGTGAGGCATAAGCGTGGATTGGCCTGCCATAGTTTCCCAGTGTGGTGTGCAGCATTGTCACCAGTAGGACCACTGTGCATGAACCATCCTCCATGCACTACTGCAGATAGTAAATTGTTTTGTTTGTTTTTTTAAAAAACAAGATGTTTATATAATTGTTACACATCCCCTGGCTTCTGATATAGCTGTGGAATTGCTTGTACCATAACAGCATGGGTAGGCCTCTTGCTCCTCAACTGTTTTCTTAAATTGGAATATTTATTTTTTTAAATCCAACTAAAAAGTAGTTTGCAAAACAAACTCAGATTAACTAAATCTGACTGTGTGAGTGTCTAATAAATGTGCCCTGTCATAACTGAGATTGATGGTTACATTAAGCCTTTAATACTGTAAAAAAGTTTGATATATTAATTGGAAGCTTTTGTTACTGGCTTTGTATTTTTCAATAAAGCGTAAACACAGTTTGGGGGTGGAGAGTGGTTTTACTAAGGTTGTCAGCATGGTAACTTGCAGGGGAATCCATCATATGGACTATGGATTGGAGCTACAACTGCAGTTTTTGTGTTGTGGGCAGAGATTCAGTTGGGGGGCTGATATTAGAAATCATGGATTAAGTGCTGAGAGTAAGTAGCTAGTGTAATATTTTGCATTTTTATGTATCATTTCTTACATCAGATGCTTTCAAAACATTTGAAAAATTAATCCTCTCTGTACTCCTGTGAGGTGGAAGTACATCCACTTCAGAGCTGAAGAAATGGAAGCAGATAAGTCAAATGATTTGTCTGAGGTCACACAGCACATAAGTGGCAGCATCAGGAGCGAACAAGGGAGTTCTGTCTCTGCCCCAAGCCATTGGACAAATACATTGGCTTCACTTCACTAAGACAAAATATTTTTACTTTTATGAATTGTTGCAGAAATGCAGAAGGTCAATGAGATTTGCTCAATATATTTTTTGAAATAAGCAAACTTGCCCTGGCTCTGTCCTCAGCAGACACCGTATGGTATTTGCAATATTTCTGCTGTGCAGCTGAGCTCTGCCAGAATGTTGTTTCAGTTAAAAAAAATGGACACCTTGTGAATATGTCCTTATTATTTACTATTCCTCTCTCACATCATCCTCCTAACAATGTGATAGCAGAAATGGTTTTATAACTAGAAGTAACAGCTGTGACCACACACAAGCATTAATCTAGAAAGCAAAAGTATGTTATACCTCAGGGAATTAACCTTCACCATTTAAGAAAAAAAGGTTCTTATCCCTGACTGAGGTCTTGTTGAACTCCTCTGGCAGTCTCTGTTGCATTTCACATTGAACTCATTTAAAAACAAACTTACTTAAGAGCAACAAGCTACCTATTGAGTTCATTTTAAAAGCACATTAACAGCCCCATGGATGTTTAATTCTTTAGTTACCAGCTCAGCATAACTGTCAACAGTAATATCTGAGCAATAAGAGGTTCTGTTAAAGCTAAGTTTGCTAGTGAATTCAGTGCATGTGCAAGTGAGGGACAAGTAGGGTTGGCTGAATCATGCAAGTTTCCCCACATACAGTTACGCCAGTGCATTGGAGTCATGATCTGCAGCACACCCAGTTATACCAATCCTGCGCACCTGTCACCAGCTCAGCCAACACCCTCCAAGCCTGACCTGCAACACTTTCCATCACGTCCCAAATATTCCAGATTGAATCATTATAGACTAGGGTGAGACAAACAAAATCACTTTCACCAATATCTAAGGCAAGAGCTGAATCTAGCTCTCAAGCTGAAAATCCAGCCTTACTCCACCAGCAACCAGAATATAAAATCATTGATACGGCAAGAATGGGATCATTTGTTCCCAAGAAATGAATCCCAGCTATTTTATACAGAATCTAATGGGGCTACAGCTATCAACAAGCTTCACCTTGGGCAGCATGGATTTAGGGTTGTAGCACCTTTCACCTTCAGATCACACCAGTTCAAATCTGCACCGTGTCAGCTGTTACTGAGTGAAGCTGGCTGAAGACTTCACTCAAACTGTCAACCCAGCCCCTGTCATCAGCACTCAAAGTTTCCCTTAATAGGATTTGAAAAGGCTAATGATTCACAACCATGAAAATTGTAAGTGCACATAATAGAAGGAAGATACAGTTGCTTTTTTTTTTTTTTTTTTTGGTATGATCATCTGACCCATGGCTCTTTTCTCAGAACTGTTTCTAACCACAGATATCTAGAACAATTGCTCAACATGCTGACTTCGCCAGCCCATCTGTCAAAGTTCTTGGCAGTGTTTACTTCCATTTCCCTAGTTTCAGACTCTAATTTTAATTCAGAAAAAGAACCCACAGGGACTTGGCCCAACAGTCCTTGCTCAGGCAGATCTCCTATTGAGGTCAGTGTGAGCTCTGCTTGAGCAAGGACCACTGCTTGAGGGCCAAGATTATCCATTTTATTTTTACTACTGTCTTCTCTCCTTACTGACTACAAGCCCCCCTTTGAGATGTTTGAATTTGCAATGGATTATTATACCTGCTGGCAGCAGACACTGATTTGGCTTTAGGGGAAAAAAAAATATCAAAACATTTGATTTAGAATACACCCCGCAGAGAAGCACATGAATTGGAAAACAAATACGGAAGAAAAGACAACATTTTAGGCCTTCCAACTTTGCAAGTGCTCTAATATACCAATAAGGCATTAATTGTTATTGTGGATATAAATGCCAGTAAAAGCATTTTAACAGTGGTGTTTATTGTGAGACAATCCAGTTCAAGAATGCACTTGCAATTGCACTATATATTCCCTCCTCCCCCTTTTTTAGTATATGTTGATCTTTGAAAAAGTGTTACACAACAGCAGGACAACATCAGAAAGATAGTTCTTACTGTTGTCTTCTTCGGGCCAAATTCTCCTAATTTGCACCCTTTAAATCTCATTAACATTGGAGCTGCACAAAAGCAGAATTTGGCCCTATTTCTTTTAAATGAACTGGATGACATGGTGGGGAGGGGAGAGAGGTCAGGCCCCGATCATAGAATCATAGAATATCAGGGTTGGAAGGGACCCCAGAAGGTCATCTAGTCCAATCCCCTGCTCGAAGCAGGACCCCCTGCTCGAAGCAGGACCCCCTCAGTGAACCAAATTCTCCCCTCAGATATATACATGCAGTTCCCACTGGTTTAAATGGGAGTGATCCAGGTAGCCAAATGGCCCCGATTTTATTGCTACTTTAAATACAAACTGGAAAGAGAAAAGGAGTACTAGTGGCTGTAGCTCACGAAAGCTTATGCTCAAATAAATTGGTTAGTCTTTAAGGTGCCACTTTTAAGTCCTCCTTTTCTTTTTGCGAATACAGACTAACACGGCTGCTACTCTGAAACTGGAAAGGTTTCTGAAGATTACAGGCATTCCTGAAAAGCAGCTTTTTATGAATATAAGTGGTCCCCTTTTGTGCTTCTTCCTCCTCAACCTATAAGAAAAATTACAGGACCTATTTGTTTTTGACTGGGGTAAATCTAAGGGTTTTTTTTTTAAAAGCACTTAAAACCCCGTAATTTAAAACTGGAAACATTACTTGGAACACTCACTTTGACAGGAGACAGAAAGAGAGAGCTTGTGACCCATATGTAAACAACTGTGGGAGTCATCCTGTCAGGTGATGTCAGGAGTCATCCAGCAAGGTGAGTTCAGCCAAATGAGTCCCCTGATGGGGCAATGATATTCCTCCACAGTAGAGGCAAGAAAAGGAATCACCATCATGTGAAAGTCTGGGTGTGGTTTTGGGCCGTGCTTTGGTTACAAATAGCAATGTTTCTCAACTAGTGAGACATCTCTCTGCAGTGAGGAAGTGAAAACCCTCCTGGCACATACTCTCAGGCATGTCAGCTCTAATGTGGATACACCATTCAAAAACGGCCATATTAACCAGGTTCAGCAAACACTAAATTTCCTTCACTGCTTGTCAATTCCCTTCATGTGGCCTGAAAATATGCACCAGCTGTTGCTTTGTTGGACAGATTACAGGCTAGGCTAGTCAAGAAATCCTGTAAAGATGCCTTAGACTCCCAAGCTAATCAAAGATTCCTTAAGTATTTATCTCTGGGTACAGGTCAGGATGAGCTGTATGGCATCAGAGCGGAATGTTCATTCATAAACTTCTTTGGGGTCAAATTTTGCATAGAAGGATTGTGTTTAGTATTCTTCCCAGTGTCTCAGAGGTTGTCCTTAATTTCACTAGTTCTTTATCCCCTTCTCTTGGATCCTTAAGAAATTCAGTGTAGCTATGTGAACACGATGCTTTTGTTTTAGCCTACACAGCGAATGCCAGAAGCTTATTTTGTACCTTTCCCTAAAGATTGGAAGTCTTTTCTCACGAGTGCACACATACTGAGTTTCCACCTCCATATACCAGTAACACTATAGAAGCTAGTGTTCAATATGTACCCTAAAACACACTGTACTTTTGAGAAATTACTGCATATCTATTTCTATGATCTAGAGACAGGTCAAATGCTGATGCATAAAGCCAACTTTTAAAAAAGTTTATTGAACGGTTTGAAAAATATTTGATGTTTCAGGAATATGTAACAAGTTTCCAAAGCATTAACTTGAAACATTAGGATTTTTAAAACGTAAGTATACACTGGATTATACTGTGTTACATCAGTTTTAGTACTTCAGTAACTTGCATTTTCCTTTATTAAAAAAAAAGGTATCCTTTTGGAGATCACCAACTCATTTTTCCTTTCAAAGGAGTAAATTACAAATCTTTAGGCCTTGCCTACATAGGAAAGGGTTTGAAGGTATAGTTATACCAGCAACCCACACGCTAGTAGAGATGCAGCTTGTCTCAGTAAAAGAGGTCTTTTGCTGGTACAGCTTAAACCATTTCCACAGAGTAAGCTACACTGGCAAAAGGACGGTTTTTTTGCCAATATAACTGCATCTACACTAGGGCTTTTGCTAGAATAGCTGTATCAGTAAGGGGTGGCGGAAGAATCATGCCTCTAACTGACACAGCTATGTTACCAAAAACATTTCAGTATAGACCAGGTGTTAGTAACCTGCTTGTGTACGGCCAATTAGGAGAGACAGGTCTTGTAGTGGGGGGGGGGGGGCATTCTTAGAATTAGATAAATTCTTAAAGTATTAAAACACAAACTCACTGTTTGGGGTTTTTTGTTTAAGCAAAGCTGGTAAGAAAACAGGATTAAGTAGTTTGTCCGAAGTGAAAACTGAAGCATAAATCCACCAGGTTACTGTCTTCCCTGGAGTCATGGTTGTAGCTCTCTCTATTCAGCTGTGTAGCAATCCACAGATTTTTGTCATCAAGGTGGCTTTCATAGGCAAAACTATGAAGAAACGTCACACAGAGCCAAATAATGCAACTGCCTGTGTATGTTAGAGTAATTTTAATAAGAAACATAAGTCAAATTTAGAGGGAGTAGTTACATAGGGTTTTAGAGATTACATTTTATGAAATGTACACTGAAAATTGAAGTTCCATAATTTGCTACATGTAATGAATGATATTTACTATTATAAAAAAGCACAAATAAAAAAGGTGCTAAAATGCTAGATTTTAGCTTTTTTTTTAAAAAAAAAAAACAAGTTCTATATAAGCCTCATTTTTACTTATTTTGCCTTACCATCTTCTCAAATGGTTTATTTTTTTCACTTCCTATCCAGCAAAGCCTTCTGTCCATTCTCATTCATTTTAGTATATTTATACACTAAATGTTAAAATTAAAGGCTCTACTCTGTTCCTTTTCCCAATTATTGCATTTTTAAATAGGGAAATGTATCTTTTTCCAAAACAAAAGGTTTCTGTAGCTCAGAAAGTAAACAGCTATTCGAAAATTGAATACTCTGTCGGCTAAAAAACCCGTAAGCAACTTTAAGCAGTGATATAACCATTATACTGTAAATTCAAGTGAAAAACAAAGATCTAAAGGTTTCAGAGTGGTAGTCCTGTTAGTCTATATCACCAAAAAACCAAGGAGTACTTGTGGCACCTTAGAGATTAACATTTATTTGGGCATAAGCTTTCGTGGGCTAAAACCCACTTCATTGGATGCATGCAGTGGAAAATATATCTTCCTACTGCATTTTCCACTGCATGCATCCGATGAAGTGGGTTTTAGCTCACGAAAGCTTATGCCCAAAAAGGTCTAAAGCTGTCTGAACATACTCAAGGATGTCACAGATTTTGCTGGTCCAGACGGAATTCAACCAATATTCTAGATAACAAAACATTTATATACTTAACATGAATTTATATTAACACAATTTTAGCATGATTTACACTGTTACCAGAGTTTAAATCTGCTGCTTTATGCAGAGTGCTCTCACCTTGATTTGACAAAATTAAACAGACCGGGGCAACATGCAAAAAAAGAGACATTAGCCCATGAATCAGAGGACTGCAGGGTAGGTAGAACATGGGAATTAATACATCCCCCATTGTTACCCCTGACTGCACAAACATTAATAAGAGCAAGACAACCATGAAAGTTCAATAGAGCTTCTTTGCAATCCCCCACTTAATCAGTAAGAAACAGATTCCTCTGCAATAATATGCTGAAGACTTCAAGATTAGCAGAGAACATCCATCCCTTTTAATGGTCTATGCAGAGATACATGAAGATGCTAGGATTTGAACAATATGGTTATGAGAGACTGCACCACAGAGAACATAAATGTAAACATTATAACTGAGTTTGATTTTTAGTAAAAGTGATTTCAGTACAAACCCTTTTTTCAAACTACTTATTTTCATAAAAGCATGTACAATAAAATATGTACATAAACAGGTTAGAAACATTTGAAAGACTTATAAAAGTACATACAAGACTTAAAATATCTTGAAGTGTGCTGAAGGCACCATCGCTACTATGCTGGGAATGTGTCCTGTTTCTGATCAGCCTATCAAGGCAATATCCCTTTTCTCCTTACTCAAGAGCTCCATCCTGCAAGCAGCACACTTATCTTCAATGGGCGTGAAGACCATTCAGATCCTAATTTAGAATGTGAGACTAGTTAACGTAATTAGTGGTTCAAAAGAAAAACAATACAGCCATCCTAGAAGAGACTCTGCTGGTTGGGTCAACAACACTTGATGAAAATCTGTAGTTTACAACCTCAAATGCTGCTGCTTACTCCAGAGGTTAAAAAGAGAAAAGAAAAAATCCAAACCATTTCTAAGGGTCACAAACATGCTGAAAAAGCAAGGAACTGCTCAGGCATAATTAGCTCATCAACAAAAAAGTATGCCACTTCACCAGTTTGTCCACGCAAGCAGTTGTCAATGCTGCCTATGGGGACCCTAAATGATGTCCATTCAAATGGGCAGAAAGAAAAAGGGTTCTCGATACTTACAAAACTATCTGTATTTCTGATAGTAAGTTGTATCTGTAGAGTAACTGTATAGTGGTTCTTTCCCCTAATTCTTGCTATATTTTTATGGAAAGGCAAAATATTTAATTAGTTCACCTGATGGGAAGACATTTTGACTACTATGCATTCATTTACGTTAACAAAGAGCATTTTAAAAAGAAAAATTCCTTTGAGTTTTAGATGAGAAGTCTTAACCACAGAATTACAAATCTACCAAATTAACTGGAATATTTTAATGCAATTTTTCTATTATGTATCTAGGTACAACCTAGAATGCTACTCTGCAAATTACTCGTTACAATCGTGTTTGAGGTGGTTTGTAGATGTGTGTTGATATTGATTAAAAATACCAACCCATTATAAATAAATAAAAAAAAAAAGGCTAACAAATCAGATTCTAAATTCTTCCACTCCTATTCTCAGCAGAGAGGAAGCAACATGATAATTTCTGGTCATCAGCAGAGCAGACTGATATGAGGTACGTCACTATTTAAAAAATATATGTATTGGTCTATTCCCCCTAGGCTGAACAAACATTTTTATACAAGGGATACTGCCATTTTAAGTTCCCACGAGTCTCATTAGGTGGCGACATTCAAAATTCTTCTTCAACAGCAAAGTGATTTTGCTTCTTCCGAACATTCCAGTGTAAACACTCAGCCAGGCTTTCAAACCAGTCGCTCACAGGATCTCGGAAACAGATCGAAGGGAGGGGATAGCAAGAGGTAGTGATGCTAATACTGCAATACAGGAATACCCTCAGTTAGTAATAAGGGAGGATAAATAGTAGTAAGACTGTACATTTGTGGTTACAGAATCAAACTGTCCTGGATTCCCAGATTTATCTTTTTCTTTCTTTAAATACACCCTTGGGACACTGGCTACATCACTAAAAATTCAACTCTTTGGAGAATGGTCAGTTTCCAAAAAGTCTGGGGGTGGCAAAGATGGGGCACAGTGCCTAAACAATACAATGAGCAGAAACAACAAGGAGTCTGACGACACCTTAAAGACAAACAGATTTATTTGAGCATAAGCTTTTGTGGGTAAAACCCCACTTCTTCAGATGCATGGAGTGAAAATTACAGATGCAGACATAAATATACTGACACATGAAGAGAAGGGAGTTACTTCACAAGTGGACAGCCAGTGTTGACCGGGCCAATTCGATCAGGGTGGGTCGGCAGCTTTGCCTCTCCTGGAATTGACACCTCCTCATCTATTATTGGGAGTGGACTACATCCACCCTGATTGAATTGGCCCTGTCAACACTGGTTCTCCACTTGCGAGGTAATTCCCTTCTCTTCATGTGTCAGTATATTTATGTCTGCATCTGTAATTTACACTCCATGCATCTGAAGAAGTGGGGTTTTTACCCACAAAAGCTTATGCTCAAATAAATCTTAGTCTTTAAGGTGCCATCGGACTCCTTGTTGTTTTTCTGGATACAAACTAACACGGCTATTCCCTGATACTTGTCACAGTGAGCAGAGTGCTTTACAAATGTTGAGATCAAAGCTCTTGGGAGCAGAGGGTTCTAGGCCAATCTGCCTTGCCCATGACCCTCTCTCATCTTACTCCTTGCTGGGGTTTAACAACCTCACCTTTGGACCAACTCAAAATTTAAAGTCTTAAAATATTAAACTGTCACCATGATCCTCAAATTTCAAAAATAAGGGCAGCAAATACTAAAGAGTCTAACTTTTCTACTAAAGGACCAATCACCAAATCTAAGATTGGGATCTCTGACTCTTGCTGTCCACCTAATCTGTCCATCCCCTCCATTCTTCAAGTGGTCAGGGCAATACAGAAGACTCCAAGTGCAAGATCCTGGCAATTTTCCAATTCCCTGCCTGCCCACAAATATGAAACAAAGGCAGCGTGTCACACAGCATGACTGGTCTATGAAGGAAAACACCACACTAAGCAGAAGACAATTTTGGGTTTCTTCTTAGCGTATCCTCTCTGGGCTCTCACACTTCATTGTATCTATAAAGAGGTTAAGTTCTTTCAGCTACAGCACTGTGTCTCATGAGTTGCAGAATCCTGTCACTGAACGTAGCAAGGGCCCATCAATGCATCTGCTGTTGTATAAGTTTATTTGAGCACAACAAAGGGATACATCTTCTCTTTATGATGTTTTATCAGCCTTGCCAATGGCACAGGACACAAACATGGTCTTATCCTGAGAGGTACAGAGTACATGAAATTCACATTCCCTTCACTGTACTCAACAGGTCTCACGATCAGGACCGGTTTCAGAGTAACAGCCGTGTTAGTCTGTATTTGCAAAAAGAAAAGGAGTACTAGTGGCACCTTAGAGACTAACCAATTTATTTGAGCATAAGCTTTCGTGAGCTACAGCTCACTTCATCGGATGCATCCAATGAAGTGAGCTGTAGCTCACAAAAGCTTATGCTCAAATAAATTGGTTAGTCTCTAAGGTGCCACTAGTACTCCTTTTCTTTTTATGATCAGGACCATAACTTGAAGTCCACAGAATTCTTTAAGGACATGCATTAAGTAATGTTTGTATGATTTTTCCTGACACTTCATTGCTTTTAAAATGTAATTGAAAAAAAATTATTTTCAAGTGAGAAAATGCCTGAAACAATATAGCATTTCTAATTCAGCTTGAAATTTAAGGGTCACGATGGTCTATCATAAAGGCTCCAATCATTTCCCTACTAACCCTAACCCAAGTTTGAAAGTGTGGCCGTAGGAAGATTACAAAGGAAGATGATAACAGTCAAAGAAAAATCTTTACCTGTCTCCATGGCAGACTTCCTGTCTCTTCCTCCCATCAAATGAAACCCATGCTGTGTTCCTGGCATCTGGGGACAGCATGATCTGAGGAAGAGTAAAGCAGAAGACTTAAGACTGAAATAATTACAAGAGCTTTTGTAGCTAAAGGGCAAAGAGGAAGCACTCCCCTGAATATTACACTTTGTTATTACTCTTCAGTGATCTAACTGTTGTACTGAAATTTAGCTTCCTCTCCTGCCATTTTTTACTGAAAGGTTTGGCATATTATGGATAAAAGTTTAATATTTTATATACAATTTACTTCATATGCAGCATATATGTCCCCTTGTTATATATGTACATTGGAGCCTTTTCCTAACGATGGCAATAAGCTGATTTACCAAAGGCATCCCAGTTACAAAAGACCTGAGCTGATAAAGAAGTCAATACATGACCCAATTCAATGAGATGAGATTATGAAATTCTCTGCAGACAGAATCTAATCTGCATTCTAGAATGATACATTTGAACTTTGATGCAGGGTGAATCTAAGGCTTGCAAATTTAAAAACAGTTTTTCTTTTAAATAAGACATGCCATAAAGTGATCAACTACCACCATAATAGCATCATCATCTACTGTGTAAATAATTGTGGGTTTATAGAGATGCCATTAATAAGTAACGAATCCATGAAGCAAAAATTTATCATTTCTTTAAACTCTACCCTGCACTCTCCTGGCCACATTTTCTGCCCCGCACCCCTCTAAGAAATAACCCAAGACTTCCATATTATAGATTACTATATAACTGAAACAGTTATATAAATTAATAAACACAAAACACCTGACATTCATTTTTTGAACTCAAAAATGTATTTGTGAAAACAAAATCCACTCTGTACTAAGACCTTGCCTGTCAAACTTTTCAGCAGAACTATATTATTTAAATCACAGCAGTAAAAGACAAAGAGAGTTTATAACAGATGTGATGATACCACTTTCACTGCACACCCGTGAAAGCTGTGATACTACTTTTGACACCAGGTTCTGATCCTTCACTGCCTTTCACCTTGTGTAGTCATCTACATCTATGCAAAATGGATATAGAACACTTACTAATTAGAATGGTAGTGTATTTACAACCACTCTGCACAGGTACAGATGACTATATAATGTGCAAGTCAGTGGAGACTCATGGTCTAGAAGTTTATTCTTCTAAGCAAGTATATGTTGCTTCAAGAGTACTTTACAAAGTTCTACAGTATTCAGTAAGGTTTTGCCATGGTGGATAATAATGAACACATTCTACCCCCTTGTTTTTTTTCCAGTTTCAATAGTTATCGCCACAAGTTTCTATCTTTAAAAAACAAAAGAACACAATTTAACCTTGAGCTCAACTCCTGCAGGAACAACAATGGGTCTGAAGGACAGTGAGTGAGGGCAGATTGGGGTGATCATTATTGCAGGAACATTTGGATGAATCATAGATGCTCCTGCTGCAGCCGCATAAGCCGTGCTACCAGTTGGTGTGGAGACAATCACTCCTGTGAAGGGAACAAAAGTTTTATAAATGTGGCTGCTTGGCTTGATGCTGTTATTTAAAAGGAGGCCAAGAAACAGGACTGTTGCACTTCCTCCATTTGAAAATACTTTAAAAAAAAAAAAAAAAAAGAGCTCTTTCCAACTTTAGTCATTAGCTGGATTTCTCCTCCACTCAACACAGGTATAGTAGAGACTGAAATTTTTAGCTAAATGCTTTAAAAGATTGCTTATAAAAAGTTAAATTGGTGAAATGGAAACGTCTAAATCACAAACTCACATTTCATATGACAGGTGTGGTAATAAACACATAACCAGGAGTCAGAAACATCTTTCCAAACCGAGCACTGACACAGACTACACCTCTAAAGCCTTGGGCGAGTCAAACAGAACTACTGTGCCTCAGCTTGCACTTTTGTATAACACAGATCTATTTACTTTCCTTAGAGGGATAGGAGGATTCAATTTTTTGAAGAGCTTTGCAGGTGAAGTGCTAATATTAAATAAGTAGTGACTTCATTAAAAAATCTTAAGATTGCAGCAAACTCAGACATCCAACTCCAGGATCTTCCCAAACCGTTTTTTCCCCCCTTGCCTTTTGTCCCTAATTCCCCTACACAAACAAGTGGAGACTTGACACCAGGCCTCCACAAAATAAGATACAATCTGTAAGCCTCTTTTCTGCTTTCAGTGCTGCTCTATGGACTGCAACAATTGTTTAAATGAAACTTACCACTCCTCTGCAGACCTAGTTTTCAACAACCCAGGAGCAGAAGCCAAGGTCTTGATTTCTACCTCATAAAACAATGCACCCTTTTTTAAAAAAGTAGGCGCAACCTAAGTAAGAGCTGATTAGCCTGTCCCCGTCTTAACAGTATGAGGTATAGGCTTTTTGATTATGAAACGGACTTACCGTCACCTTGCACTGTGGTTATGAGGTGTCCATTTAGAAAAACATCCACATTGGAAAGGTAGGAGGAAGGACCTCGATCCACTACAACTTCATTTAGGACCTGACATAATGTACAATACCACTAATTATTTCCCTGGAAGCATAATATTTGACAAGTGACTAGTTAAGTACGTCTCCCAGATCTTTGAAAGGTTAACCCCCCACCCACCCATCCCATTACAATGTCAGTTTAGCTTAGTCCTGGAGTCACATACTTTTGTTTTAGATTATTTGGTGCAATGGATCAAAAATTAGCTAAAGGGCAAAGAGGAAGCACTCCTCTGAATATTACACTTTGTTATTACTCTTCAGTGATCTAACTGTTGTACTGAAATTTAGCTTCCTCTCCTGCCATTTTTTACTGAAAGGTTTGGCATATTATGGATAAAAGTTTAATATTTTATATACAATTTACTTCATATGCAGCATATACGTCCCCTTGTTATATATGTACATTGGAGCCTTTTCCTAACGATGGCAATAAGCTGATTTACCAAAGGCATCCCAGTTACAAAAGACCTGAGCTTGATAAAGAAGTCAATATATGACCCAATTCAATGAGATGAGATTATGAAATTCTCTGCAGACAGAATCTAATCTGCATTCTAGAATGAAACATTTGAACTTTGATGCAGGGTGAATCTAAGGCTTGCAAATTTAAAACAGTTTTTCTCTTAAATAAGAGATGCCATAAAGTGCTCAACTACCACTATAACAGCAGCATCATCTACTGTGTAGATAATTGTGGGTTTATAGAGATGCCATTAATAAGTAACAAATCCATGAAGCAAAAATTTATCACTTCTTTAAACTCCACACTGTACTCTCCTGGCCACATTTTCTGCCCCACACTCCTCTAAGAAATAGCCCAAGACTTCTATATTATAGATTACTATATAACTGAAACAGTTATAAGAAAAGGAGTACTTGTGGCACCTTAGAGATTAACCAATTTATTTGAGCATAAGCTTTCGTGAGCTACAGCTCACTTCATCGGATGCATACTGTGGAAAGTGTAAAAGATCTTTTTATACACACAAAGCATGAAAAAATACCTCCCCCCGCCCCCCTCTCCTGCTGGTAATACCTTATCTAAAGTGATCACTCTCCTTACAATGGGTATGATAATCAAGTTGGGCCATTTCCAGCACAAATCCAGGTTTCCCCCCCCCCCACAAACCCACTCTCCTGTTGATAATAGCTTATCTAAAGTGATCACTCTGCTTACAATGGGTATGATAATCAAGGTGGGTCATTTCCAGCACAAATCCAGGGTTTAACAAGAACGTCTGGGGGGAGGAGAGGGGTGTAGGAAAAAACAAGGGGAAATAGGTTACCTTGCATAATGACTAAGCCACTCCCAGTCTCTATTCAAGCCTAAGTTAATTGTATCCAATTTGCAAATGAATTCCAATTCAACAGTCTCTCGCTGGAGTCTGGTTTTGAAGTTTTTTTTGTTGTAATATCACAACTTTCATGTCTGTAATCGCGTGACCAGAGAGAGTGAAGTGTTCTCTGACTGGTTTATGAATGTTATAATTCTTGACATCTGATTTGTGTCCCACAGTATGCATCCGATGAAGTGAGCTGTAGCTCACGAAAGCTTATGCTCAAATAAATTGGTTAGTCTCTAAGGTGCCACAAGTACTCCTTTTCTTTTTGCGAATACAGACTAACACGGCTGTTACTCTGAAACCTGAAACAGTTATATAAATTAATAAACACAAAACACCTGACATTCATATTCTGAACTCAAAAATGTATTTGTGAAAACAAAATTCACTCTGTACTAAGCCAAAAGCCAGTTCTCATTGGCATTGATGGATTTTCCTTTTGCTTATATGAATCAGTGGGAGATTCAGTGGTAAAGATTACTATGAGAAATTTTTTTGTTTTGAAAAGGTAAGGAAACCTCTGGTGCAGATACAGAATATTACAGAAATTAAACACAATGAGGTTGCTTCTGCACACTCCACCCACCCTTCCTTCATTATCCTTAGTAACCATTCTGGAAATTATGTGGAAGCAGATAGCATATATGTTATAATACTGGGTTAATATAATTTGGTGTAGATACAGTATGCAAAAGAGAACTGGTGATTATCTCAAGTGAAGAGTGAATTATTTCTTAGTTCTTTTGCTTATTTCCTATTTTATGCTATTCAGACTCTGACCTGATATTGCATGATTTGCTTGCCCATTTCCATCTCTAGACTTGTAGAGATCACTCCATTTTCTTCAATACCATTTTGTATCAATGTCTTCTTCTCTCTGTGTTCCTTTACTACTTTCACTTTCAGTCTGCTCCGGAGAACAAGCGCTGCATTGCCTATAAGAAAAAAATAAAACCACACACACTAGAGAGTGGCACCTACTACATTATCAGGAACTGCACCATTTGCACAGCAAGCTGGTAGCATTCACTGTGAAACGTTTTTCCCCATTTTTCAGTTGCTCATTTCTCAAGTTTCTTTTGCAGGAGAATTTTCCATCCTTTGTCTTAATTCAAAACAGAATTTTTTTTTTTAAAGGAATGAGCAAAACTTGAGTCAAATTTGAGTAACACAAGCATAAAAACCCACTTTCCCACATACGTTGTAATGAGAAATCTGAGAATTTACATGTACATAACCTAAAGCTGCTGAACCTAGCAACTTTGCATTTGGCTCAGGGAGACATAAGTAAGACAAAAATGAAGACAATTAGTTCATTTTTAAAAAGGTATGAACTCTGAAAGACAACAATTTAGCAACATGAGAATCCTGTTAATATTTTTGGATGTCTTAATTTTGGGATGCAAGCTGAGCAGCTTTATTTCTCAGCGACCAGTGCCAGCAGCTTTTTTTCCTTTTCTTTTATTTCAAACACAACTTAAATACCAAGAACTACTGTAAATGCAACTTTCAGGTTGAGAAATCAAGCACTCAAGAGTCAAACTTCGAAAGTTAAGATTTCTCCTTCAGTGCTAAGGCACACAGCTCATGATTTTCTATTCCCATTTTCCATATTCGGTGTAAACTTGACTAGTTTACTATTTAACAACATATCAATAGGCCAGATTAGATTCACAACATAACGTTCAAGAAGGAACTTTAATTTTTGGGAAAAAGTAAAGGAGTACTTGTGGTACCTTAGAGAGTAACCAATTTATTTGAGCATAAGCTTTCGTGAGCTACAGCTCATTTCATCAGATGCATACTGTGGAAACTGCAGAAGACATTATATACACAGGTTTCAGAGTAACAGCCGTGTTAGTCTGTATTCGCAAAAAGAAAAGGAGTACTTGTGGCACCTTAGAGACTAACCAATTTATTTGAGCATAAGCTTTCATGAGCTACAGCTCACTTCATTGGATGCATACTGTGGAAACTGCAGAAGGAGTTTTTTTTTTTGCGAATACAGACTAACACGGCTGTTACTCTGAAACCTGTCATTGTAAGGAGAGTGATCACTTTAGATAAGCTATTAGCAGCAGGAGAGTGGGATGGGAGGAGGTATTGTTTCATGGTTCTGTGTATATAATGTGTATATAATGTCTTCTGCAGTTTCCACAGTATGCATCCGATGAAGTGAGCTGTAGCTCACGAAAGCTTATGCTCAAATAAATTGGTTAGTCTCTAAGGTGCCACAAGTACTCCTTTTCTTTTTGCGAATACAGACTAACACGGCTGTTACTCTGAAACCTTTAATTTTTGGAGTTTTCTGACTTTTGGATGCTTGATTTCTTACCATTTTAACTTGGCATTGTTTACAAAAACTAAGAAGTTACATGTGGTGGGGTCATCTACCGTATGTCCATGCGATTAGATATAGGTTTTTGCATTTTATACTCAGATTGTGCAAAACATTAGTTCTATATTCTTTCCTTACACACCACAACCAAGCAAGGAGTGATTTCTGGACCATTCCAATTTTTCAAATCAGCGAGGAAAACAATATTGAAAGTTAAATATCTATTTATTTATGTATTATAGGACTCAGCTGAGTCCTACTTTAAAGAAAAACTAACAGGACAAATAAAGGATAACTCTCTAAAAAGCAGCAAAGACATCAGAAGGCTTACCTTCTATAACTTGAGTAACTTGGGACTGAAAGTTCTCGAAGTTAAAGGGGGTGAGAAATCCAAGAGATCCCAGATGAAAAGCCATAACTGGAGGTACGCTGCCCTGTCCATAAAAAGAAGAATTGGGAAGCTGTTAAATGTTGCACAAATCAAACATTTATGTTATTTCCATGATTTTTAATCTATAAAAGGTACCATATTACAGCCCAGTCTGTCTGCAAATATCTTAATTATGGGTTTTACTTCAGTTGTGCATAATAGTAAAAAACAAAGGTATAATTCACTTAAGTAGCTCTCATGCTTTTTGAATGAGAAGGAGAGACTTGGCAGGAGCAGAATAAAATAAACACAACTTGGCAGAAAACTTCAAGATTGTCTCTAACATAGAGGACTTGATTAGGGAAAGGACCTCTAATTACTATTCCCTATAGGACTCACCTGAAAAAGTGAAGAAGCATAAAGCAAGGTACCATCTCCTCCCAGGCATATGATAAAGTCTATCTGATTGGAGATATCATCATAATCTAGAGGATAACATTGAAAATAAAGGTTTAATTTACATAACGTGTCACAGGTTTCAATTTATGGAATAAATTTGGTGCAGCACACTGATGCTAATTTACATGTGTAAATGATTGACACTATCAAAATAGCTACATGGGTTTATCAAGGATAGGTTTCCATCAGACAATTCTGATTCATTTGAATGGATCACTAAGGAAACAGAATAAAAAGGCAGTAAACCTAGATTTTAAGAAATCATTTCTGTACCTTCTCTGAAAGTGCAAAATTTCTTCTTCACTGGTCCAAAATTATCATCATTAACTATGGCTGGGTCTTCTAGCACTTTTTTTTCTACATAAACTATCATGTTGTTCTCCTAAAAGAAGCATAATTATTTACTAAAAAAAATCTGTTAATGAAATGACAAGCGCCTGAGCAATATTCTATTAGTTTACAATGATTTAAATTACATATGATTATGTAAAATATTAAAAGACTGATTGCCTACTTCTGTATGTATGGTTACAATTCTGCAGCATTTAAGCATAACACTTATTGTCATATGAAGGCCACATAACGATTGAATTAATGAAACTAAACTTCGGAATTTTCATTACATGCCTGTGATATGGTAACACTGCTATGTTTTCTAATATTTTTTCTCAAGGCATAATCAAATGAATATTTTACCCTATTCATCTACATTAAAGAAGCAGATTCCTTTAAGCTAAATTAAGCTGAGCTCTTATAGCAAGAGTAACTTGTTTTAAAAAGTTTAATAATTTATTATTTCTGTTGTTCTCTGTATGTATTGACTTATTCATACAATTCTACGTACACCTTCTGCAAGAAAGCTAATACATACAAGTTAAATATGAGATGGTTATACTGTAACTATGCAAAAAAGTCTAAACGCTCACAATTTGAATTACCTCAGTAAGATAGACACAGAGTTCTTTAAAAGGCTGTAGCAGACTGGCATCGCGAATCTTTTTGATAACAAGGACACTCTTTGGAGGTTTGTTCCATGTCAACCGCTGACTTGCTGGGTCCTGAATATGCCTGTGGAGGGAAATCAACAGTATAACTATTATATGTGGGAAAATGGATTGTAATTTCTTGACTATCAAGTTAACAGTCCCCTTTTAGTCAAAGTATACTGGACTGAAAGAGAGGTGAATAAATCATGAAAAACCTTAATATTATAGCTAAATTTAATCTAGTAAAGAGACCAGACTGGCTACAATGCAATGCCACACCAGCTTTCAGCAAATATGTGATTGAACTTTTCATTGAGAACATTCTGTTCAGTCTTTATTAAGAAAACGTTCTAAGTTTTAATCATGAGAGGTCCGGAAAGATACAACTAAACAATTATACAGTGATTTATAACGAAAGCAGTTTTCTTGGAGCCAAACAGCACTGCTTTATACTGTATAGGGTTCTGACTAGATGGACCATTTTTCTGCCCCAATATAGCAATTCTTATTTCCCCACTAAGTTGACAGACTAAAGTAATATTAAGGTGCCTACTCCTGCAGGTACAAACATGCTAGAGAAGTTTGAGAACATGGGTCCTTTGTTTCTGGTGGGAGCATAATGATAGCTACTAAAGCCCTTTCTTGAACTACCAGACCACTCCACTCAGGGTGTGTCTACACAGCAACTAGGTTCCCAGTGCTGGCCCATGCCAGCTGACTTAGGCTAGGGTTGCAGGGCTGTTTCATAGCTGTGTAGACTTCTGGGCTTGACCTGCAGCCCAAGCTCTGGGAACCTCCTGCCTTGCAGATCCCAGAGCCAGGACTGCAGCCCGAGCCCAGAAGTCTACACAGCCCTGTGACAGCCCTGCAGCCTGAGCCCTGTGAGTCCAAGTTGGTTGGCATGGGCCACCCACAGGTGTGTAGATGCTGTGTAGACATACCCTAACAGACTTCCAGCAACTGTGCTCCCCGTCTCTTGCATTAGGGGCCACTCCACTTGGACTATCAGAGTGGTGAAGCATTAAATTGAAAATTTGAGGAAGCAGTAACATGAAAGACTACCTATGCTTTTCATCCAACACTAATATTCAGCACGGGTCTATATCAATCTAAAGAACAGTAAACACAGTTTTAATCAATGAGACTCTCAATCTGAAATCATTAAAACCAAAACAAGTCAAGAATTGTAAAAGGGAAGTTTTAAATATTTCAGCTCTAGTCTGGGAAGTTACCTACGTAAACATTTTATATTTCCTCTTGGGAGATATTACAATAGTGCTATTCAGAAGGCCTAACTAATTAGCTTAGCTAAACAGCTGTTCACTTGATTCTATTCCTACACAAAAACTTCACTAAGGTTCTTGCTGGATGAGAGTGCATATTTTCCTTAAAAAAAAAAAAAAAATTTTACTGTCCAAGTCACTTTGTCAAACTCACTTCTAATTTTACAAAAAGAACCTTAGCCTCAGATCTAATCTAACAATTAGACTAATATAACTTTTTGTGGATTTTTTGGGAAGGAAAAAATCTGTAATGGAACCTCAGTTGCAACCCTAAATATGAAGCAACAACTGTGGATCAATAATTCATTTAGCTGATTTAGGGAACACATCTACATTCTGCTCTATTTCTTTAGCTAAAGCTAAGTAAATCATTTTACACTTGTCCTTAGCAGTTTATAAGCATCTCATCTTTTTCCATATGCTGTAGATGTAATCTAGGCAGAAAAGTGGATTAATGCAAATGCTGAACAAGCCAAATTTGCAAACATATTTGGAATAGCCATCTTTTGATAGAGGGTTAAAACAAACACAACTGTTTTATATCCCCTAGCATCTCCAAAATACATAGGGTCAAAGTTTCATGAAGCTATCCTGAATTGCAAGATAAAAGCTGAAAAGATCAGCTCCTATATCCAGAATTGCTTATACGTATATTGTATGTACATATGTAGCATTAACTACAGACTGTAGTGAAATACCCAAACACCAAGTACACAGTCACTGACAAACAGTACTGTAGTTTTTATATAGATGTAACAGAACGTAAAAGTGAGAACAGGGATCAGAACTCATTTACCCCATACCATCTACAAGGTCTTCAGTTTCCTCCATCCTTTTCTCCACTATATTTAATCCTATTAGATGTTTTAGTTTTGAAGACAAAGAATTGTGTTTCAAAGGTCATCACAAACTAAGGTAACTACACACTTCAAAATCTCCTCCAATTTCACCATCAAACTACTAACTGAACTGTTATTAAAAATAAATCCTGAAGGAGTAAGGAACTGAACAATGAAGAAAAGTCACAAGCAACACATTTGAGATTAATTTTGAATTGCTGCAAAAATAATTGCAAAGGGAAAAGGGATTCAAATTTTACAAGTCATTTTCAACATTAATGACCATGAAGGAAGCAGTGTTGTTTCTCCTCTACAAGTTTTCAGAAAGTAAATTAGAATATCCTCATCTCTGTAACAAAGAAACAGGATAAAGACATTTCAACATAATCAGGCTGGTTCTCTGTCAGCTGTAAAAACTGCAGATTGTATCAGTACGATGTCACTTAGTAATCTGAGAATACATCGGAACTCATATGGACTTTATTCAAACAAACAAGACAAACAGCTTATTATTTCACTGTACTCACCATTTCCGTGCAGTTCTATTAAACGAGGGATCATGCATAACATGCTTAAAGATTTTCATGGCTTTCTTCAAAAGTTGTGCAAGTGCAATAAACAGAACTCCAGAAAAGGCCTTGACCTAATCATTTTTAACTGAACTGCTACCTTAAACAAATCATTTTTGTCTGAAGTTGATATCCAGGTGAACGTTTCAAATAGTCCTGATAAAATGTTTTTGCTGCTTCACAGAAAAATTCCTTATACAAGTGCTACAAAAAAAGTATTTAGACACATCCTAATGTCTTTCATTTGCAAAACCCCCTTTCAAAGAAGTTTATCTGAGCCTAAAAGCTACCAAAAATATAGTATTTGACTTCATTAAAATTCATTCCATTCAGTCATTTCAATAGCTTTTTCACAAACAAACTCTTCAATTCTGTCAAACACTAGAACTGAAAAAGACTCAGATTTTGTGCTTTTATATAAAGTGCTGCCTTCGCACTCTAGTGTAGGATTTTCTGTTACATTCCTCTTGCAGAAAGTATTTTAAATGACAATCAGAAAAATAGCTGACTTTAAAAATACAATTCTTAAAAGCTGAAACTATCATTTACAGTTTAGATTTCTAAACAGCCTTTCACTCTGATGACCTGAGAATGTCCTTATCTCCCCAGCAATTCTGAACACTGCATGAGCTGTCTTTTTCTTGGCAATCAGAGCGCTCTTAGTACTGCCTACAGTCTCTGTACTGGACTAATCTTGACGTACTATCATTATATTGTACAGCTCTGGGTCAGCCCATGGGGAGGAGTATATTTGCCACAATCAGGTGGTGAAATACATGATGTAAGCGAAACTTTAAACAAATTACAGTCTGAGCCACAGACTCCTGCTGACAGAGGGCATAAGGAAGTTAAAGACCTGCCTGCAGATCACAATTTCCTCCACACCCTCACTGGAAAAATCACCAACACACTTTGAGGAAAAATTACTACTTTAAATGCACATTTAAAAATCCAGATCACTTTACTTTGGAGCCGCGATCGGCCGAACCTGCAGACGCGGCAGGTAAACAAACCATCCTAGCCTGCCCGGGGCTTTCCCTGCACAAGCAGTGGAACAAGTCTGGGAACCACTGAATTACAGTAACAGTGCACCCACCAACTTATTTTAAAGAGGTGTTTACCAAGATAGTTAGTCCAAATTGGTATTTACCTTCTCTCTCATCCTACTCCTGTTTACCAAATTAGGAATGAATTCAGCGTCTTCTCAAGAGAAATAGGCATAATTTTTATGCTATGCAACCGATGTCCACTGGCCAAGACCACCTGAAGAATTGAAGTAATGCCTTATTTCTGCACTCACTTTACCAGCAGTGCATGAGGTAAGCAAAACTGCCAGGCTGAGCTGAGTTTCACCTACAGCAGGTGTCACACGCAAAGCTCAATTCGTGAACTGCAACTACAGTATTGTAACTCTAGCACTATCAGCTTGAAACTAAGCAGCACAGGGGAAGAAGCATTTACCACACCATGATACCAATTAGCAGTTTCTGCACTTCACAATGCCTATGCAAATCTTTGTCTCTCCCCCCTCTTTAAATGGAGAAAAATGCCAGTTTATAGGTAGAGTAACACAAGAATCCCAACAGTAAGGAATAAAAGAAAGGATGCCGCTCACAAAGAGGGAAGAAATGGTAAGAGAAGTAGAAGTGGGTGGCAACCTGGGCAGCAGTAACCATGAGATGGTCGAGTTCAGGATCCTGACAAAAGGAAGAAAAGAGAGCAGCAGAATACAGACCCTGGACTTCAGAAAAGCAGACTTTGATTCCCTCAGGGAACTGATGGGCAGGATCCTCTGGGAGGCTAATATGAGGGGGAAAGGTGTACAGGAGAACTGTCTGTATTTTAAAGAAGCTGTATTGAGGGCACAGGAACAAACCATCCCGATGTGCGGAAAGTATAGCAAATATGGCAGGCAACCAACTTGGCTTAACAGAGAAATCTTCGGTGAGCTTAAACACAAAAAGGAAGCTTACAGAAAGTGGAAACTTGGACAGATGACTAGGGAGGAGTATAAAAATATTGCTCGAGCATGCAGGTGTGTAATAAGGAAGGCCAAAGCACAATCAGAGTTTGCAGCTAGGAAGGGATGTGAAGGGTAACAAGAAGAATTTCTACAGGTATGTTAGCAACAAAAAGGTGGTTAGGGGAAATGTGGGACCCTTACTGAATGGGGGAGGCAACCTAGTGACAAATGATGTGGATAAAGCTGAAGTACTCAATACTTTTTTGGCTTTGGTCTTCAGAGACAAGGTCAGCTCCCAGACTGCTGCACTGGGCAGCACAGTATGGGGAGGAGGTAAGCAGCCCTCAGTGGTGAAAGAACAGGTTACAGGCTATTTAGAAAAGCTGGACATACACAAGTCCATGGGTCCGCATCTAATGCATCCAAGGGTGCTGAGGGAGTTGGCTGATGTGATTACAGAGCTGGGAAGAAAGTGGTGTATTCCTGAAACACTTTGTTAAAGCAACCCCTAAAGAAATGTAACCCAGATAACTGGCTGCTGTCACTAACAGCACAAGAAAAGCTAGTTAAACATAGGGGGTAGCAGAAATATGACTCTGAGATAATGCATAAATGTGATTTTTTAAGTTGACAAAAAAATATGAATCATAAACACAGATATAGGATGAGTAAACCAATGACTTTACAAGACTGTATTTATATGTTTTTCTAAATCACAAAGATTAAGCTAATAAGCACACTGATTTTAGTCCAGTTCAATGTACACTATCTGTCCTCCTCACAAGATGTTTTTTCAGGGCTTGTGTGGTGCAAATGGTACATAGATTTTTGGCTGCATCAGACTCTACACAGGCACATCTTAAGCTAACTGAAAAAATCTTTGTTTAAGCACTGGGTAAAATACAATAGATATTGATTAAAAACACAGATCAAGATATTCTCCTGAATGTAGGATGAAAATACTGTGCATTTTAAAAAGAGGCACTTACATTATAGTTTTAGGGTTTTGCAGCATACATGCCTTTGGTCCAAATGTGGTCACTGGGCATGGTCCATGCAAGGAGCGTGTCCTCCTGAAAAATGAAACACATGTAAGGGAAAGCTGAAGTAGGAATGAATTATATTCATTATCCAAATTACCTGTTTCTTTGAAGTAGTTAATGCTAAAAAAGGAAAGGTGGGGGAAATTTCATTTCTAAAGTCTCAGTATGCAGCTGATCAGCAAGTCAACGTAATTCTGTACAAAAAACTGCACACACAAAGTTAAAAATGCAGTTGATGTTATCTACGGGGCTGCATTTGAGCACCATATGTTGTCTTCAGTGATTATTGCAGTTGAAGCATTAGTAGAAGCTCATCTAGACTGTGTATTGAATATTTCTACATAGCATATGACTACACTTCTAGTATCCTAGTACCAAATAGACTTAGAGGTATGTCTACACTACGGAATAAGGTCGAATTTATAGAAGGCGGTTTTTTAGAAATCGGTTTTATATATTCGAGTGTGTGTGTCCCCACAGAAAATGCTCTAAGTGCATTAACTTGGCGGAGTGCTTCCACAGTACCGAGGTTAGAGTCGACTTCCGGAGCATTGCACTGTGGATAGCTATCCCACAGTTCCCGCAGTCTCCGCTGCCCATTGGAATTCTGGGTTGAGATCCCAATGCTTGAAGGGGCTAAAACATTGTCGCGGGTGGTTGTGGGTACATATCGTCAGGCCCCCGTTCCCTCCCTCCCTCCATGAAAGCAAGGGCAGACAATCGTTTCACGCCTTTTTTCCTGAGTTACCTGTGCAGACGCCATACCACAGCAAGCATGGAGCCCGCTCAGGTAACCGTCACCCTATGTCTCCTGGGTGCTGGCAGACGCGGTACGGCATTGCTACACAGTAGCAGCAACCCATTGCCTTGTGGCAGCAGACGGTACAGTACGACTGGTAGCCGTCATCGTCATGTCTGAGGTGCTCCTGGCCATGTCGGCTGGGAGCGCCTGGGCAGACATGGGCGCAGGGACTAAATTTGGAGTGACTTGACCAGGTCATTCTCTTTAGTCCTGCAGTCAGTCCTATTGAACCGTCTTATGGTGAACAGGCAGGCGATACGGATTGCTAGCAGTCGTACTGTACCATCTTCTGCCGAGCAGCCATGAGATATGGATGGCATGCAGTCCTTCTGCACCGTCTGCTGCCAGCCAAAGACGTAAAAGATAGATGGAGTGGATCAAAACAAGAAATAGACCAGATTTGTTTTGTATTCATTTGCTTCCCTCCCTCCCCTGTCTAGGGGACTCATTCCTCTAGGTCACACTGCAGTCACTGACAGAGAAGGTGCAGCGAGGTAAATCTAGCCATGTATCAATCAGAGGCCAGGCTAACCTCCTTGTTCCAATAAGAACAATAACTTAGGTGCACCAATTCTTATTGGAACCCTCCGTGAAGTCCTGCCTGAAATACTCCTTGATGTAAAGCCACCCCCTTTGTTGATTTTAGCTCCCTGAAGCCAACCCTGTAAGCCGTGTCGTCAGTCGCCCCTCCCTCCGTCAGGGCAACGGCAGACAATCGTTCCGCACCTTTTTTCTGTGCGGACGCCATACCAAGGCAAGCATGGAGGCCGCTCAGCTCACTTTGGCAATTAGGAGCACATTAAACACCACACGCATTATCCAGCAATATATGCAGCACCAGAACCTGGCAAAGCGATACCGGGCGAGGAGGCGACGTCAGCGCGGTCATGTGAGTGATCAGGACATGGTCACAGATTTCTCTGAAAGCATGGGCCCTGCCAATGCATGCATCATGGTGCTAATGGGGCAGGTTCATGCTGTGGAACGCCGATTCTGGGCTCGGGAAACAAGCACAGACTGGTGGGACCGCATAGTGTTGCAGGTCTGGGACGATTCCCAGTGGCTGTGAAACTTTCGCATGCGTAAGGGCACTTTCACGGAACTTTGTGATTTGCTTTCCCCTGCCCTGAGGCGCATGAATACCAAGATGAGAGCAGCCCTCACAGTTGAGAAGCGAGTGGCGATAGCCCTGTGGAAGCTTGCAACGCCAGACAGCTACCGGTCAGTTGGGAATCAATTTGGAGTGGGCAAATCTACTGTTGGGGCTGCTGTGATGCAAGTAGCCCACGCAATCAAAGATCTGCTGATATCAAGGGTAGTGACCCTGGGAAATGTGCAGGTCATAGTGGATGGCTTTGCTGCAATGGGATTCCCTAACTGTGGTGGGGCCATAGACGGAACCTATATCCCTATCTTGGCACCGGAGCACCAAGCCGCCGAGTACATAAACCACAAGGGGTACTTTTCGATAGTGCTGCAAGCTCTGGTGGATCACAAGGGACGTTTCACCAACATCAAGGTGGGATGGCCGGGAAAGGTACATGACGCTCGCATCTTCAGGAACTCTGGTCTGTTTCAAAAGCTGCAGGAAGGGACTTTATTCCCAGACCAGAAAATAACTGTTGGGGATGTTGAAATGCCTATATGTATCCTTGGGGACCCAGCCTACCCCTTAATGCCATGGCTCATGAAGCCGTACACAGGCAGCCTGGACAGTAGCCAGGAGCTGTTCAACTACAGGCTGAGCAAGTGCAGAATGGTGGTAGAATGTGCATTTGGACGTTTAAAGGCGCGCTGGCGCAGTTTACTGACTCGCTTAGACCTCAGCGAAACCAATATTCCCACTGTTATTACTGCTTGCTGTGTGCTCCACAATATCTGTGAGAGTAAGGGGGAGACGTTTATGGTGGGGTGGGAGGTTGAGGCAAATCGCCTGGCTGCTGGTTACGCGCAGCCAGACACCAGGGCGGTTAGAAGAGCACAGGAGGGCGCGGTACGCATCAGAGAAGCTTTGAAAACCAGTTTCATGACTGGCCAGGCTACGGTGTGAAAGTTCTGTTGGTTTCTCCTTGATGAAACCCCCCGCCCCTTGGTTCACTCTACTTCCCTGTAAGCTAACCACCCTCCCCTCCTCCCTTTGATCACCGCTTGCAGAGGCAATAAAGTCATTGTTGCTTCACATTCATGCATTCTTTATTCATTCATCACACAAATAGGGGGATGACTACCAAGGTAGCCCAGGAGGGGTGGTGGAGGAGGGAAGGAAAATGCCACACAGCACTTTAAAAGGTTTACAATTTTAAAATTTATTGAATGACAGCCTTCTTTTTTTGGGCAATCCTCTGTGGTGGAGTGGCTGGTTGGCCGGAGGCCCTCCCACCACGTTCTTGGGCGTCTGGGTGTGGAGGCTATGGAACTTGGGGAGGAGGGCGGTTGGTTACAGAGGGGCTGCAGTGGCAGTCTGTGCTCCAGCTGCCTTTGCTGCAGCTCAACCATACACTGGAACATACTGGTTTGGTCCTCCAGCAGCCTCAGCATTGAATCCTGCCTCCTCTCATCACGATGCCGCTACATTTGAGCTTCAGCCCTGCCTTCAGCCTGCCACTTACTCTCTTCAGCCTGCCACTTCTCCTCCCGGTCATTTTGTGCTTTCCTGCACTCTGACATTATTTGCCTCCACGCATTCGTCTGTGCTCTGTCAGTGTGGGAGGACAGCATGAGCTCGGAGAACGTTTCATCGCGAGTGCGTTTTTTTTTCTTTCTAAGCTTCACTAGCCTCAGGGAAGGAGAAGATTCTGTGATCATTGAAACACATGCAGCTGGTGGAGAAAATAAAAGGGACAGCGGTTTAAAAAGCGGTTTAAAATTTTATAAAACAGTGGCTACACTCTTTCAGGGTAAACCTTGCTGTTAACATTACATACATAGCACATGTGCTTTCGTTACAAGGTCGCATTTTGCCTCCCCCCACCGCGTGGCTACCCCCTCAACCTTCCCCCCTCCCTGTGGCTAACAGTGGGGAACATTTCTGTTTAGCCACAGGCAAACAGCCCAGCAGGAATGGGCTCCTCTGAGTGTCCCCTGAAGAAAAGCACTCTATTTCAACCAGGTGACCATGAATTATATCTCACTCTCCTGAGGATAACACAGAGAGATAAAGAACGGATGTTGTTTGAACGCCAGCAAACATACACTGCAATGCTTTGTTCTACAATAAGAAAAGGAGTACTTGTGGCACCTTACAGACTAACCAATTTATTTGAGCATTTGAGCTTTCGTGAGCTACAGCTCACTACAATGATTCCCGAGTATGTGTTAATGGCCTGGAGTGGTAAAGTGTCCTACCATGAAGGACGCAATAAGGCTGCCCTCCCCAGAAACCTTTTGCAAAGGCTTTGGGAATACATCCAGGAGAACCGCGAATGCCAGGGCAAAGTAATCCTTTCACATGCTGGCTTTTAAACCATGTATAGTATTTTAAAAGATACACTCACCGGAGGTCCCTTCTCCGCCTGCTGGGTCCAGGAAGGAGCCTTGGGTGGGTTCGGGGGGTACTGGCTCCAGGTCCAGGGTGAGAAACAGTTCCTGGCTGTCAGGAAAACCGGTTTCTCCGCTTGCTTGCTGTGAGCTATCTACAACCTCATCATCATCATCATCATCTTCTTCGTCCCCAAAACCTGCTTCCGTATTGCCTCCATCTCCATTGAAGGAGTCAAACAACACGGCTGGGGTAGTGGTGGCTGAACCCCCTAAAATGGCATGCAGCTCATCATAGAAGCGGCATGTTTGGGGCTCTGACCCGGAGCGGCCGTTCGCCTCTCTGGTTTTCTGGTAGGCTTGCCTCAGCTCCTTCAGTTTCACGCGGCGCACTGCTTCGGGTCCCTGTTATGGCCTCTGTCCTTCATGCCCTGGGAGATTTTCACAAAGGTTTTGGCATTTCGAAAACCGGAACGGAGTTCTGATAGCACGGATTCCTCTCCCAAACAGCGATCAGATCCCGTACCTCCTGTTCGGTCCATGCTGGAGCTCTTTTGCGATTCTGGGACTCCATCATGGTCACCTCTGCTGATGAGCTCTGCATGGTCACCTGCAGCTTGCCACGCTGGCCAAACAAGAAATGAGATTCAAAAGTTCGCGGTTCTTTTCCTGTCTACCTGGCCAGTGCATCTGAGTTGAGAGTGCTGTCCAGAGCGGTCATAATGGAGCACTCTGGGATAGCTCCCGGAGGCCAATACCGTCGAATTGTGTCCACAGTACCCCAAATTCGAGCCGGCAAGGCCGATTTAAGCGCTAATCCACTTGTCAGGGGTGGAGTAAGGAAATCGATTTTAAGAGCCCTTTAAGTCGAAATAAAGGGCTTCATCATGTGGACGGGTGCAGGTTTACATCGATTTAATGCTGCTAAATTCGACCTAAAGTCCTAGTGTAGACCAGGGCTTACTTGACTTGTTCCAGGTTCACCTCCATTCCTTACACAAGAAACACCACAAACTCAATAATGCCACTGTGACAGTGAAGTTTCCCCTACACAGTTCTGCCAGTGCACGTCAATCCTGACCCGCAACATTCCTGTTATTTCAGTCCTCGTTTCCTCCTGAGCAAAGGCTAGTAGATGTGCTGTTTTGTAATGGGACAAAAGTCCACTAGAGATAGTAGGTGAAGATCAGCTCACTTGACTGTGAAATAATGAAGTCTTGAGCATAAAAATGAAAAACTAAAATCAACAATATAAACTTCAAATTCTTCCCGACAGAGTGAAAAGTGAAAGCATATATTGTTAAAAATCTAAACTCCCATATCAGAATTAAAAATACATAATTCTTAAGAGTCAACTTTTAGTGTTTTTTTCCTAAACTACTGTAAAGATTATGCAAAAAAAGAAAAGGAGTACTTGTGGCACCTTAGAGACTAACCAATTTATTTGAACATAAGCTTTCGTGAGCTACAGCTCACTTCATCGGATGCATAAAGATTATGAATGACTAGTAGACAAGGTTTTTCCAACCACACAACATGTAATCCTAAACCAATACTTAAGCAACAACCACCAACAATAAGAATCTGGAGAACTTAGGAGTGTTCAGCTGTTGGATCAACCAGGTGATTACAGCTTTTTAGGCAGTGCAGCAAATTTCCTGAAGTTAAAGCACAACATTAAGACACTACACCAAACATGAGACTCTCAGCAAATTTTTGAAGAAGGCTTCACTAACAAGACAAGCAAAACAGCACATATATTCCAGTTGTAATATTGCCCAGCAAAACAATGTCTGTGTTCTGTCTTTGTTATATAGTTCAATAGTTTCATGGCCTTCACTAAACATTTTGCAACAGAACACGTGTGCCTAGTTAAATATTTAAAACACTAAGAAGGAAAGCTACCAGGGCTTCTTTCATACTGTATTTTAGGACATCTGCATTTTAAATGATAAAGTATTTTAGCACAAATTAAGTGTTCTCCAAACAATCAACATACAAAAACAGCTGCAGATACACATTCAGAACTTCAAAGCCAAAGACCAAAACCTATTCTTTCATATCTTTTTAATTTTCTCAGGCCATGCTCCAGGGAGACACGGCAGTAACAGTAGTGGTATTTTTTGTGATTAGACAGCTGTAAAGACTGCCTTGAATCAGTTTCGAAGGGACTTCAGTCCATATAACCACAAACACATTCATCCTAATTCAGCACACTTGTTTCCGAATTTTCTTAAAACACTATACCTTCATTAAAGATCCTACAGAAAAGGTAAAGCATCCAATTTTAGAACTAATAAGCTTTGCAAAATGATTGATATATATGGTACATGATACACAACACCCACTCCTAAAATATATTCTTAACAGGTATGCACATTTAAAAGGTACCCTATGTCTTAAACTGAGACATGTAGTGTGGTCCTTGATAACCATTTTCAATAAAATTCACCATGCCTGAATACATTTTCAGGTCCTGGGCAATGTACAAGCCAAAATGATTTAACCCCTGTTGTATTAATTTAGATAGAATAAATGGACCAAAGGTGTTAACTTAATCAATGTCTCTTTCTCTGGCCCAATCTGGTCAGGACATCCCTCTGGATGAGAATAAAAAAGATCCAGGGACTGAGGAGATAGTAGGAGTGCCAGACATGACAGTGAAGCTTGCTCAGTAGCTTTGGTTTGTTCTCCTTGAATGTTCTTCCTTTACCCATCCAGCCCCTCCAAAAAAAAAAAAAAAAAAAAAAAAAAAAACCCTCTCTCTTTTAAGGATCCAAAAAGTGACTGATGGGTAGAATAGCCCATCCCCTCATTATTTTGTCCACCAATTAGGCCTAATATACGACACACCAATTTTGGTTCATTAATTTTTGGCTCCACATATCGGTTTTTAACAAGCATAACTTCAACAGTCCTTGGATTATATCACTGTGGCATCTTTAGTTTCAACTAATCAAGTTTCTCTGGTTCTCATCCACATCTGTTATTATAGATTGTGACATTTTATGAATTTAGACTCACTTTTTACAAACTGAACTCATGATTAGGGTAAATTTGTAGGCCTTATTATCACTACAGCGCCAACCCTACAAACACTTAGGCACTTTAAACATGAAATCAGTAGGACTGCTCATAGTAGTAAAGTTAAGCATGTGTATATTTGCAGTATCAGGGCCTTGTGCATGTCCTGAATTACTAGTATTTTTCCTACAAGAGTTTTGTTTGGAACATAAAAAGAAATGCTTCCTTTTCTCTCCATCACCAGCCACTGAAAGAATTCTTGCATAGTCAAAGGCTAAAGAAGCCAAATTAAGTGTAACTTCTGATAATTAACTGAATTATTATGTGGGAAAACACTATAAAGTGATGCAGACAGGTGGCTTATGTACCATCACCACTGAGAAATAGTGGATTGAAATTATGCAATAACATTTAAGGAGGGTACACGGAGATACATAGAATATCAAACGCAAAAAATTCCTATTTTACCATCAATCTGTCTTCTTTGTTTGTTAACATTAATCTTTCCAACAACTACAATATGACAAAGGCAGTCACTAGTCAATTTACAGAATTTGTAAAGGAATCCCAAATGAGGGGAAAAAACCAAAATTCATAATTTCTAGATTCAGCAATATTAGCATTTTCTCTCTAGTATAAGGGGAGGCAGGCAAGTGATGGAGAGTTGAGACACACACTTTTCTTCTGCGGACATTCTAGTCCCAAACCAAATTTTTTTAAATTATTATTTGTTGATAGTCTGTGGTCAAATCACATGAACAGATTATATAGAATTTAAGAAGGACTATGCCGGCACGTCACAGAGCCAGTGGACTTTTGATTGATAAAATATAAAACTGCATTTCCATAGCATTTTTCAGAGCATCAAAGTGCTTTACAAACATAAGCAAAGCCTCACATTGGATAGATACCCATTTAAAGATTAACTTGAGGCACAGAGAGGTTATATAACTTATCAAGGTGTCTCAGAAAGTTAATGGCACAACTGGGAATATAACTTTGTAATCTTGGTTGCCAGTAGAGACAAAATGAGCTCCCAACCCATTTAGAAATAGGGGAGGGACTTGGCAAAAAATAAATGTGGTAGTGAAGATGAGATGCCATGAAAATTTCATCCAAAGACTGACCTAGGTAGCATCAAATGTGATGATGTTTCAGAGATAGTAACAGACCAAGTTGGAGGCCTGGGGAAATGTGTCTACACCTGCAGCAGTGAGTTTCAGAACCTGGGTCAACAGACTCAAACTTGTGCTATGGTGTGAAAAAACAGCACACAGATGTTCTTACTCTGGCTCTGAAACCCACCCCGCTCCTCAGGTTTCAGAACCTGGGTGGGAGCATCTACATGGCTGTTTTCAGCATCGCAGCGTGAGCTCAAGTCTGTAGAACCCGGGACTGCAAGAACTGGTGTCACGGGGGATTATTTTGGCAGTGAACACATGCCCTAAACAGCATAAAGGACGGCATGTGAAGGATTAAGCCAAACACAGAGGCTCCTAACTGTACAGATAAGTACAATTTTTGAATCCTTGGTGAAAAGTGAAGAGAGGAGTTTTTGCTTATAGTATATTATGGTTTCCAGTGTTTAACTGGAAGTAGCTAAAGTCAGTTACACCAACCAATTAAACTGAATAACAACAAACAACAACAAAGTGAGTTATACCAATGAACAGATTAATCATTCCACTGTGTAAAGAAACAGAGGCCATAAGACAACCTGCCAAAGCATTTAGTTTACAGTCTGGATCCTTTCCTTGAGGATAGTTAAGGACTGGTAAAAGGTAAAGTTAAACTCAAAAATCTCACTTCTATAAGACCTGGGAAATAATTAACAAAGCCATTTTAGGCTTGTTTAGTGATGTTTTACCTCTGGTACAGACCAGAAGTCCCACTTTTCATATGGACCACAGAATTCATGAGGTAGCTACTGTTAAATCACGTAGTAAAGACTTACTCCTGGGGGAACTCTGCACCACTGTGCATGCACAGAAATTATGTCCCCTGCAGATTTATTTGCTTCCCTGTAGAAAAATGACTTTCTGATGGGGAAGCAAAGGAAAGGCACAAGAGCAGCCCTGTGACCCTCCCCAGCAGTATGTTTCGGGGGCCCAGGGCAGCCGGCAGAGAGGTAAATCACAGTGGCGCAGGGGACGAGAATGGGGAAGACCCGGCTGGTGGCTCCTACCCTGCACCGGGCTCAGCTGCTAGTCACAGCTGGGCTGAGGAGGATGGGAGCTCTTCTTCCCTTGCACAGTATCCGTGGCCGGGTCAGACCCATCCCCAGATTTCTCCCCTGGCTGAAGAAAGCTATGCAAACTCCCCCCACCACCCACCCGCTTCCTGCACCCATCACTCCTCAGCTGCAAAGAAAGGGATCCCTGTAGAGGGAGTGCTCCCCCATCCGCCCAACGCCCGTGCATCCAGACCCCCTCATACCCAGACCCTTCCACCAAACCTCACCCCCGCCCTGCACTCAGAACACCCCCCTCCATGAGCCCCAATCCCCCTGCACCTGGACCACCCTGATGAACCACCCGCATCCAGATTCCCACCCCACCAAGCCCTGAACACCAGCATCTGGGCCCCCGCACTGAGGCCCCCACACCCATACCCCGCTGCTGAGCCCCAACCACCTTCACCTGGACCTCCCTGCAGAGTCCCATCACTGTTGCATCCAGAACCCCTCAACAAGCCCCTGTGCATCCAGATTCCCCCCCGCATCCAGATCCCCCACTGAGCTGTCCACACCCATATTGCCCCACACAGAACCCTCTCGACCCACACCTCGACCCCCACACACTAAGCCTCTCCACACTTGGATCCTGCCTGCCCACACCTGATGCACCTGGCACAGAGGGGCAGGCCCAGTCCTTACACTGTGTCACGGTTGGGTGCAGCCTCACCACTGAGTCAGTGTCTTGGGGAAGGGGGTGGGGGGGCGCACAGTTATCTCCCACCTCTGTGTAGCCAGTGGCCTATGCTCCCCAGTACCATGCTGGAGCCTCCGCATTTATTTGACAATAAAATTTCCAGAATGCCCACAGGAGTAAAAGACTGTTGCAGAGGGGCTTGGTTGTCAGATCATCAGAAATGCCTCCAGGACCAGAAGAAAACTTCTATAAGCACTCCTTCTGGCTCAGAAATTGGAAAAAACAGATTCTTAATTTTGCAGCAAATGTAATGCTGAAGAATCCAGCTTTCTAGGCATTTTTAATGCAGGTGACCATGAGTCCCTTCGTCCTTATTGTGAAGTAAAAGCAGCATGAAGCTAAGACAGGCAGGTAATGGAGATCAAGAGTTGTGGAAAAATACTTTTTCCTCGCAACTTTTTATTTTGAGTAAATATTTGCCAATCACTAAACATTACTTTATCCCAGAATTCATTCATATAATCTAAGAGGTATTTATTTCCTCAGCCTCAAAGAGTTGAGGCAGTAACTTGCAAAATCTTGCAGAGTAAGATACCAAACATACCCAAATGAGTGAAGAACTGGAGCAAGCACTTCCAGTGTAATTGCAGAAGGTTATGATTTTTGTTTTATACATTTAATAGAAGAGTTAGATTACATGACACCGCCAATGGAAATGTGAGTTCCGAATTTCAATTTAGCCGCAAACAAAGAGGGGCATGGTCTAGTGGCCTGAACATGGGACTAATACCAGTTCTAAAACAAGTTTACCTTGGAGAAGTCACAACCTTTCTGCTTCAGCTTCCACCCGCTTCCCCTAACCAGTAAAATGTGGATAAAGTTTACCTACCTCCCATATCTATTGGAACAATTAGCTAATGATTGTAAGGCACTATGTAAATGTTACCATAAACATTATAGTCATTTACACTGAAAAGTGACAACAGGGAAATATGCCTCTCCTGTTCCTGATTAATTCATGTAATGTGCTGACTCATTCCCAGCCCCAGAGAGTTTACAATCTGCCAAAATACAAAATTATATGAACAGTGGAAGAAAGAGATACAACATACAAGCAAGTGATTGCGGTGACATTCTGTGAGTTCCACATTTTTTTTTTTTTAAGAAGTTTGAATAAAATTTGTATTTACTAATAAAAACAAATATAACAATTTCTCCCTTTCCAGCAGGCCAATAAAATTGACATTTATCGATATCAGAGACACATGGTGGGTGAAGTAATATCTCTTATTGGACCAATTTCTGTTGGTGAGAGAGACAAGCTTTTGAGTTTACACAGAACTCTTCTTCAAGGTGATTTAACTGATGTGTCAGTACAATGTATTAGTATAAATTTCAAGCATTACTGAGCCTGTCTGAGGAGGAGACAGTAATAGATATTTTCATACTTATCCTTATTTATTCTATTATTATCAAGAAGAAAAACAAACATACAAGGACTTTAATGACACTATTTCTTAATAGTATATTAAGGATGAACAAGAATTCCAAGTATGTGTAGAGGAATGAAGGCAGCACTGATAAAGTCTTCATACATTTTGAAATTATAATGTTTTAAATTAGGATAGTAAACTATTCCCTTGCTTATGTACCTTCTGACGTCCACTCCACTCAATTTCTCCCCCCTGCCCCCCAAAATTGTTCTGTCCCTTTCACCTGCATATTTTTTCAAACCTTAAGGAGTGGCATGAAAGAAACTCCTTCCTGCTCCTCCTACAAAAGGCAACCTCTAAATACCTCTGTTCCCACATGTATTTAAGCAATGAAAGTTATACACAACGTCACGTGTTTGCAGTATTACAACATTGTGCATTGTATGGATTTGTACCTTTCAGGACCTGATCCTGCATGCTGCAGCATAACCTCAACTCCTGTGGCATTCATTGAGAATAGAAACAGCTCAGAAGCTTAAGGGATCAGATCCTCAACTCTGATGAAGAAATCCATATTTGATACAATTTACCCACTGTACAGCACCATGTACATCTTTCTAAGGCATTATATAATTAAAATAGGTTTTCGGTAAGGGTTTTATCAGGATTGAATACGTGTGCCATTTAATCAAAGAATAAGATTCTTTTATTAAGTGAATAGAGATAAGAAGGTATTACTACCATTTTCTATTCTACTTATAATGTACTAATGTGCTTTAGAAATGTATTGAACTATGGAGAGAGAGCCTGCTAAGTTGATATATAGAGAGAAGGACTCAATTACAAATACTGCATAGCAAACCTAAGATAATTTTTATTTGACATTTTACAAGTTCCTTTGAACTGGTGGTGAAAGAATCACAAAACCAGACAAAGAGTGACTTAAAGAAGTTTTAATAAAATATCTTTTAAGTAGTAAACCTCATTCAAAACATGAATGGCTACCCCGACTGCAAAGATAGATTGTAGTTTCAGAGCAATTTCTATCCATCAGAGAGCAAGCTAACCAAAAGAAAATGGAAATAAATTAAGAAATGTGTGCCCAATAGAAAAAAAAAAAGCAGGTTTCCTAACTACCAAAAAAAAAATTACTTGGAAATATTCACACCTAGAAAGGAGAGAGCAGAATTTAGGCCAACAGGCCTTTTACTCATGTAGACTAATATTAGGTGTTTAAAATCCTATGAACACAATCAAATTTCTGCACTTAAATGCTGCTAATTATAGCATATATTTCTACATAAATACTTTGTTTTCTTATATTGTACTATGTAGAACATAGGCAATAACAGGAAACTTCAAGCATTAAAAGGTTTCCACTGATCCTGCAAGAACAGCCTCCAAAAATTTTTAAGTATATTATCCTAAAGAAACTCCACAGAAACAGACTAACACGACTGTTACTCTGAAACCCCACTTATTAGAAAACATTTAATCAGCTTACAGTCTGTTTTGAGATCCTCTTCTCTTCGATTTGGGAGTCCCTCTCCCCCAGCCCCTTTCCCCCCATCCTTATAGTCTCACCTACAAATGCTCCACATTGCAGCAACAATACTGCTAGCAACACAGTTTGGATGGGAGAGACAAACCTCTCTGGTAAGCAGCTCCTTTAGAATTTTGCCATGCCCTTCAGGCATCTGGAGGATCAGAGTTCAGTAGTGCAAGGTACTCCCTCCCTCCCTCAAAGCATACTGCCTCCACAGTACAGTCTTTACCTGCCATTGTTGGTCTGAGAAATGCCACACCAGAAGTTAAATCAAGGATCCCCGTGTGACATAAGGGCATTACTAGTAGGTTAACAATCTGGCTCGAGGAAGGCAATAGAGATTTCTTGGTGCACTAATTATGATCTATGAATAAAAGGTACTTTTTTGCCACCCCTCATTACTATACAGATGAAACGCACCCAACCAGGTTCTTACTACCATGTATACTAACTCTAGGTGGAGCTGTTCAAAAGATCTGGTATCAAGTCCAGCTCTGATCCTACAATTTAAGGAAGACTGAACATTCCTTTTGGATTATATTACTATCAAGCTATTAAATCAATGTACCTCAACGTCACCATTTGTTCCATACTTCATTTTTGTAAGATGTGTAGAACTGGAAGTTGGATCCTTTGTATGATGGTTGACTTAAAACTGACAATAGTGTAACAAATTGTATCAATCTACTCTGTAAAACATTATGGAGTTCTATTAAATAAAGCCACATGTATCCTTGTAAAATTGTGTACATAAAGAACTAGAAATATTACTTGAACACCCGTATACTTATTTTCTGAGTTATGGGCAAGCTCTTTCAGTATATGATAAATGCTACAGCTATGCATTGCATCCACAATTCCTATGCTTTGTAAGAAAAAAAATGTGAAAAGTTATTACTATGTTCAAAATTCTCTCTTGAAGCCAGCAGATGATAGACCAATGACTGTTTTTTTCCTTGGTAATATACTTCTAATCTCAGAAGCTATTTAAGGGTTACCTCACTATGTAAATACAGACTAGAAGAGCAAACACAAAACTTGGGTAAATTTCACTTTTGCCCTACTTCTACAAAAGCAGGAAACTTCCTGCTCATTCAGAAATATTGGGGGGGGGGGGGGGGGGAGAGAACCAGCCTTTAATCTCCATGTTCATGGTTCAAATCCATCCAAGGTCAGTAATAACCATTACCATGGATGGATATTCAGTGCTCTAAATGAAATAAGCTGAGCCCTGATTAGGGGGCAGGGCTTCTCTGACTAGGGGTCCTATAAAGGTAGCCAGCCAGTCATGCAGCGGCACAGGGGAGTTTGTATTGTTTTTGCTGTGGGTGTGGTTTGTGTTTCCCAAATTAACAGGATTTGGGTGGAAAGGCTATGACAGATACAGAGGTAGCAGTTGGAGTGACTCATGTCGTGGAAGACACAATGAAGATGACTCGATGTGGAAGCTGCAGTATGTATATGAGCCTGGAGGTGGTACCTGGTAAGAGTTTTGTCTGCATGAAATGCTGTCTCATAGAGCTGACGGAGGAAGAAATCTGAGGTTTGGAGATGCAGGTGGAAAGTCTGGCTGAGTTTAGGAAGGGGTTTGAGCAGATTATGGAGCAAAGCCATGAGGTATCTGAAGGGAAAAGCTCAGACTTGCAGATGGAAGCAGGACTGAGGAATTCTGAGGGGAGACTGGGTGAGGAAAGTGGTCAGTGGAAGCATGTGACTAAAAGAACCAGGCAGAGGAAAAGATGGGCTAGTGAAGGAGAAACAGACCTCAAGAACAGGTTTGCAGAGTTAGAAAATGAAGAAGGGGCTCAGCAGGCAGTCACTGAAGGTGGAAGGACAAGGAAGAAGAGAAGAGCGGCTAGTCCTACAGGAAAAGGGGAAGAGTCAATGGAGACTACACCAAATATGAGCCCCAGGAGGATACAGGATGGGTTGAAGAGGATTACAAGGGAGAAAAGGAATGGAGAATAGCACCGTCACCAGGAAAAGGCAGGTCTATGTGATCGGGGACTCTTTACTGAGAAGAATAGACAGGCCTGTATCCAGAGCTGATCCAGAGAATAGAAGGGTATGCTGTCTTCCAGGTGCTAAGATACGGGATATAGACCTGAGGTTGAAAACGATCCTAAAGGGAGCGGGAAAGAATCCCCTAATTATCCTTCATGTGGGAACAAATGACACGGCTAAATTCTCGCTGGAAAGTATTACAGGAGACTATGCTAGGCTGGGGAAGACGCTTAAGGAAATCGAGGTTTAGGTAATCTTTAGTGGGATTCTACCTGTTCCAAGAGAAGGGCAACAAAGGTGTGACAAGATTATGATGATCAACAGATGGCTTAGGCAGTGGTGCTATAAGGAGGGCTTTGGGATGTATGGCCACTGGGAGGCATTCATGGACAGAGGACATTTCTCTCAGGATGGACTTCATCTGAGTAGGGAAGGAAATAGACTTCTAGGATGGAGGCTGGCACAACTGATTAAGAGAGCTTTAAACTAGGAATTTGGGGGAGATGGTTGGGAGATGTCCAGGTAATCTCCATGCCGGATTTTAGCATTGAGAGGGAAGAAAACGAAGTAAGAAAGGATACAGCCGTGGGTAGGAGAATGTATATAAGGAGGAAGGGCAGTGTGGATACCAGTCTAATAGGTTATACTGGCTGGAGAATGACCGTGCTTAATAGGATACAGAATGTGAGCAAGGGCAAACAGCAAAAATTAAAATGTTTGTACACCAGTGCGAGGAGCCGGGTAACAAAATGGAGGAACTAGAGCTACTGGTGCAGGAAGGGAAACCAGATATTCTAGGGAGAACGGAAACATGGTGGAATAGTCGTCATGACTGGAGTACGGGTACTGGAAGGGTCTGTGCTGTTTAGGAAAGACCAAAATAAAGGCAAAGGTGGTGGAGTAGCATTGTATATCAACAATGAGGTAGAATGTAAAGAAATAAGAAGCGATGGAATGGATAAGACAGAGCTCGTCTTGGCAAAAATTACATTGGGGAAGAAAACTATTAGAGCCTCCCCTGGGATAGTGCTTCAAGTGGGCTATAGACCGCCGGGATCTAATTTGGATATGGATAGAGCCCTTTTTAAATGTTTTTAATAAAGTAAATACTAGTGGAAACTGTGTGATCATGGGAGACTTTAACTTCCCAGATATAGACTGGAGGACGAGTGCTAGCAATAATAATAGGGCTCAGATTTTCTTAGATGCGATAGCTGATGGATTCCTTCATCAAGTAGTTACTGAACCGACTAGAGGGGATGCCATTTTAGATTTGGTTTTGGTGAGTAGTGAGGACCTCATAGAAGAAATGGTTGTAGGGGATAATCTTGGTTCAAGTGATCATGAGCTAATTCAGTTCAAACTGAACGGAAGGATTAACAAAAATAAATCTGCAACTAGGGTTTTTGATTCCAAAAGGGCTGACTTTCAAAGATTAAGGAAATTAGTTAGGGAAGTGGATTGGACTGAAGAACTTATGGATCTAAAGGTAGAGGAGGCCTGGGATTACTTTAAATCAAAGCTGCAGAAGCTATCAGAAGCCTGCATCCCAAGAAAGGGGAAAAAATTCATAGGCAGGAGTTGTAGACCAAGCATCTCAGAGAGGTGATTAAGAAAAAGCAGAAAGCATACAGGGAGTAGAAGATGGGAGGGATCAACAAGGAAAGCTACCTTATTGATGTCAGAACATGTAGGGATAAAGAGAGACAGGCTAAAAGTCAAGTAGAGTTGGACCTTGCAAAGGAAATTAAAACCAATAGTAAAAGGTTCTATAGCCATATAAATAAATAAATAAAGAAGAAGTGGGACCACGAAACACTAAGAATGGAGTGGAGGTCAAGGATAATCTAGGCATGGCCCAATAACAAACACTTTGCCTCAGTCTTTAATAAGGCTAAAGAGGATCTTAGGGATAATGGTAGCATGACAAATGGGAATGAAGATATGGAGGTAGATATTACCATTTCTGAGGTAGAAGCGAAACTCAAACAGCTTAATGGGACTAAATCGGGGGGCTCAGATAATCTTCATCCAAGAATATTAAAAGAATTGGCACCCGAAATTGCAAGCCTATTACCGAGAATTTTTAATGAATCTGTAAACTCAGGGGTTGTATTGTATGATTGGAGAATTGCTAACCTAGTTCCTATTTTTAAGAAAGGGAAAAAAAGTGATCCGGTTAACTACAAGCCTGTTAGTTTGACATCTGTAGTACGCAAGGTCTTGGAAAAAATTTTGAAGGAGAAAGTAGTTAAGGACAATGAGGTCAATGGTAAATGGGACAAAATACAACATGGTTTTACAAAAGGTAGATCGTGCCAAACCAACCTGACCTCCTCCTTTGAGGAAGTAACAGATTTTTTTAGACAAAGGAAATGCAGTGGATCTAATTTACCTAGATTTCAGTAAGGCGTTTGATACCGTGCCACATGAAGAATTATTAGTTAAATTGGAAAAGATGGGGATCAATATGAAAACTGAAAGGTGGATAAGGAACTGGTTAAAGGGGAGACTACAACGGGTCCTACTGAAAGGTGAACTGCCAGGCTGGAGGGAGGTTACCAGTGGAGTTCCTCAAGGATCAGTTCTGGGACGAATCTTATTTACTCTTTTTATTACTGACCTCGGCACAAAAAGTGGGAGTGTGCTAATAAAGTTTGCGAATGATACAAAGCTGGGAAGTATTGCCAATTTAGAGAAGGACAGGGATACCATACAGGAGGATCTGGATGACCTTGTAAACTGGAGTAATAATAATAGGATAAAATTTAATAGTGAAAACTGTAAGGTTATGCATTTAGGGATTAATAACAAGAATTTTAGTTATAAGCTGGGGATGCATCAATTAGAAGTAACGGAAGAGGAGAAGGAACTTGGAGTATTGGTTGATCATAGGATGACTATGAGTCGCCAATGTGATATGGCGGTGAAAAAAAGCTAATGCAGTCTTGGGATGCATCAGGAGTGGTATTTCCAGTAGGGATAAGGGTTTAGTACCGTTATGTAAGGCACTGGTGAGACCTCACCTGGAACACTGTGTGCAGTTCTGGTCTCCCATGTTTAAGAAGAATGGATTCAAACTGGAACAGGTACAGAGAAGAGCTACTAGGATGATCCGAGGAATGGAAAACTTGTCTTATGAAAGGAGACTCAAGGAGCTTGGCTTATTTAGCCTAACTAAAAGAAGGTTGAGGGGAGATATATGATTGCTCTCTATAAATATATCAGAGGGATAAATACCGGAGAGGGAGAGGAATTATTTAAGCTCAGTACCAATGTGGACACAAGAACAAATGGATATAAAATGGTCATTGGGAAGTTTAGACTTGAAATTAGACGAAGGTTTCTAACCATCAGAGGAGTGAAGTTTTGGAATAGCCTTCCAAGGGAAGCAGTGGGGGCAAAAGATCTATCTGACTTTAAGATTAAACTAGATAAGTTTATGGAGGAGATGGTATGATGGGATAACATGATTTTGGTAATTAATTGATCTTTAAATATTCATGGCAAATAGGCCTAATGGCCTGTGATGGGATGTTAGATGGGGTGGGATCTGAGTTACCCAGGAAAGAATTTTCTGTAGTATCTGGCTAGTGAATCTTGCCCATATGCTCAGGGTTTAGCTGATCACCATATTTGGGGTCAGGGAGGAATTTTCCTCCAGGGCAGATTGGAAGAGGCCCTGGCCGTTTTTTGCCTTCCTCTGTAGCATGGGACACGGGTCACTTGCTGGAGGATTCTCTGCTCCTTGAAGTCTTTAAACCATGATTTGAGGACTTCAATAGCTCAGACATAGGTGAGAGGTTTTTCGCAGGAGTGGGTGGGTGAGATTCTGTGGCCTGCGTTGTGCAGGAGGTCGAACTAGATGATCATAATGGTCCCTTCTGACCTTAGTGTCTATGAATCTAAGAGATTCTCGAAGTTTTTCCCAAGTGAAGCCCTATTAGTCGAGATTGTCTCATTGACCACCTCTCTCCAATTCACGATCACACAGACCACTTCCACTACAATTCACTATCACGTGACATCCACATATCAACTATAACAATTGTTTACACGGAAGAGTAACATTTGAAAAGTACAACTTTTTAGCTGTCTTAAATGCAAGGTAGCAGGTAAAAACAAGGAATAGGCAGCACCACGTCACCAGCCAGCTGTCTATGTGCTTCACAGACTACAGTTTGGGAACCTTACGGAGCATTCGTAGGAGAGATGCCAAGGACTGAACGGGCTATGGCGCCACAAGCAAGGCAAATATATTGTCACTGTTATACTTATTCAGTGGTTATTTAGACTGGAGCGTTGCCTTTTATCAGTGCTAAACAACATTCTATCCAAATTGCATTTTCTGTATTTCTTGCCCTCATGTTCTATATGTGTCACTAAGGATTTGTGACCAGAGGTTCTCTGATACTAAGTTTGTCCACTCCTGAATACCTAACTTTGTTTATGACAATCTAAAGCAACTGAAGATCATGAAGTCAAATGAACGAGAAACAAAAGAACACATGGACTCTTAAGGAGATCCTGTCAAACAAGATATCACTAGAAATCAAATATATATATATATATAAAAGAACAAGACAGAGCATAAGCAGAACTGTTCTAAAATGAACATTTCTTCAATTCTTGCCATAAGATGTCATTAGCTGTGATTCTTAATGCCAATGAAAGCTGCCCGCATAGGAAGAGCCTATATTATCATATTTGCATTACATAAATGTGGCACTAATGTTATATTAGTTTTACCAAAGAATCATCAGCGTAGAAGATTCGAGTCTAGTTTACTTCATACCTGAATTCTTTGGTGCTTCCGAGGGCTGGTGAAGCAGACAAACTACGAGTCTTAGCCCGACCCCGGATAGGGTTAGCACAGCTCCACTCCTCATCATCATGACATGCTGAGCAATGAAAAGCAGATTCAGTGCTCTCATCATCTTTACTGATGCAAAAGTTTTCTTGTTCCGCCTCCATGGTGGAAGTAAAGGAACTTCAGCTGAGGGAAATACAGCTTCCTTTGGGGAAAGAAAAAGTAAGATTTTACTTTATTTCAAATTTTGGAGAGTACAAACCACAAATTAAATGGACACTATCTAAGTTCATAGACCTAGAACATGACACACACTTCTCAAGCTATTCTTGAAGAGATTCCCACCCTCCGGGCAATTTCAGTGCTCTGCCAAGTCACAAGAAAAACTGGCAGAAGGATGGAGGAACCGATTGAAGTGCGTGTGTGTTAATGATGCCAGTTACCTGGGTTGTTTAGGGCCACTTTGGGCTGCAATTTTAAGACCATTACAATCCTATTTTAAAGAATTGGTAGTCACTTTCTGTTATAAAAGGAGTACTGGACAAAAGCCAAAAGTCATTTTTAAAATTAAAATACCAAAATCTGAAATTACTGTCGTATACCTGGATTCATCCTCATCAGGTAAGTGAGACAGAGGGGCATTCCTAAGTTGCACTGTACAATACACTTGGTCTTAAGAGCATTTTTAGTAACTGTGACTCCAGACAAGGGGGAACAAGACATCAAATTATGCAGTCCAATACTTTGTTTCTACCAAAGCAACTTTATTAGCCTGATATCTCTGTGACCAACAACAAAGCTGTGGACCAAACGAACAAGAACTAAAAAATTCGGTTAAGCAGTTTCAGAATAGTGAACTACAGTGGAAGGAATGGACCTCCTAAGCAAAAAAATAAAACCATTTTGAGAGGATTTGGATAGTTTACTGAAACTATAACAAAACTATTTGAGCAAATAAATTGGTTAGTCTCTAAGGTGCCACAAGTACTCCTGTTCTTTTTGCAGATACAGACTAACAAGGCTGCTACTCTGAAACCTATAACAAAACTGATCAGTTTGGGATCTATTCATCTTGTTGTTCCCATCACTTCCAGCAATGTAACTTCAGGCACAGCTCCCATCTGAGACTAGGCAACTGTCAGAATGCCAGGAACAGCACTGCAATGGACCTGAAAAAGGCACTCTTTAAGTGGACTTTCTTTCTTAAAACCCTATTTGGAGAAGATGTGGCCCTGCCAGGCACACAAGTCTCAAGCCTGAGCATATAGTTTTACACTGGGTAGATTTCTAGCCTTTAAAAAAAAAAAAAACAACAACATGAATTTCATGAAGACAAAACTAGCATGATGCCAACTCTACTCATCACAAGAAGTATGAAAGAATCCTGCACTGCCAGGGAAACAAATGGATAAAATGATTTACTAGGTCTTTCCCACCTTAAAAATCCGAGAGTTTACATGAGTGTACCAATCTGTTAACAGAACTTCCTACTGAAAGTCTACTACATCATCAATATATATATTTTAGTCAGATATGGTTGATAGTTACATACGAGTAGCTTCTCTACATAAAACATTCTATACTCCCTCCTTAGAGAATGTAAGATAACAATGGAACAAGCCATTTTAAGTCTCATTTTAAGTCCCTGAAATGTTTACTTTCCCCACTAATATTAAGAATCAACATTTGTGCAGGTTCTTATCCATATCTGAATATAGCTGCTGAAGAATCCTTGTCTATATATAAACAGCAAACAAATTTCAGTTTAAAAAGGAAACCTAATCTAAGAATAAACAGTGATTACAATAATTAAGCTTGGATTAATATTTTATACTTACTCTTTAATAAGCTCAACAGAAAATACAAAGTTATCTTGCTATAATATTTGCAGGATTGCACTTTTACAACTGCAAATCCTTTTGAACAGATTTCCTAATACATACTAAGAAAAGGAGTATTTGTGGCACCTTAGAGACTAACCAATTTATTTGAGCATGAGCTTTCGTGAGCTACAGCTCACTTCATCGGATGCATCCGATGATTAATTGGTTAGTCTCTAAGGTGCCACAAGTACTCCTTTTCTTTTTGCGAATACAGACTAACACGGCTGTTACTTTGAAACCTAATACATACTGTGAAGAATGTGATAGTATGGCATATCAATTAGGAAAGACTGATAAACAAGGGAAGCTTACCAGTTAACCTTCCCTAAACATTAACCCCCAGCCCCGCACCAGCCGGGGCAGCAGGAGCCCCCCTCCCTTTAACCAGTTAACCAGTTAAACGATATAGTTTTAATAATTTAAACAGTTAACTTTTAAAATTATATTTACATCCCTATGGTAAACAAATATGCTAATAGTAATTTGCTGTGCTGATCCCAGGATATTAGAGAAACAAGGTGGGTGACCTAATATCTTTCACCAACACAAGTTGGTCCAATAAGACAGCTTTCGCGCTTACACAGAGCTCTTCTTTGGGTCTAGGAAAGCTACTCAGAGTGTACTTTCACCCAATTTGTCTTTCTAACAATAGTAATGATACTTTGCCACCCTATAGCACAGTGGTCTCCAACCTTTTTAAGCACAAGATCACTTTTTGAATTTAAGTGAAACCCAGGATCTACCTCAAAGAAAATGTAGAAATAACAGTAAACCCAAACACTCTTGCCCCTCCCCGTCCCCAAGGCCCTGCCCCGCCCCTTCTCTGAGGCCCTGCCCACTCCATCCCCCCTGCCTCTGTCCCTTGCTCTCCCCCACCCTCACTCACTTTCACTGGGCTGGGACAGGGGATTGGGCTGTGGGAGGGGGTGCAGGCTCTGGGCTGAGGGGTTTGGAGTGTGGGAGGGGCTCCGGGCTGAGGCTAGGGCAGGGGATTGGGGTGCAGGCTTTGGGAGGGGACTGGGGTGCAGGAGAGGGCTCAGGGCTGGGGCAGGCGGTTAGGGTGCAGGCTCTGGGAGGGAGTTTGGGTGCAGGGGGGGCTCCAGCCGGGCACCACTTACCTCAGGCACCTTCCGGGTGCAGCACAGCGGGGCTAAGGCAGGCTCCCTGCCTGCCCTGGCCCCACACTGCTCCCAGAAATGGCCACCATGTCCATGCAGCCCCGGGGGGAAGAGGGGCAGGGGTCTCTGTGTGCTGCCCAAGCACCGACTCCACGGCTCCCATTGGTTGGGAGCTGCGGGGGGTGGTGCCTGCAGACAGGGGCAGCACTTGGAGTCCCCTGCCCCCGGCGCCACAGGGACATGCTGGCTGCTTCTGGGAGCTGTGTATGGAGCCCACTGGCCCTGCTTACCTCAGGCGGCAGCGCAGCGGGGCTAAGGCAGACTCCCTACCTGGCCCTGTGCTGCTCCCAGAAGTGGCCGGCATGTCCGGCAGCGGCTCCTGGAGGGGGGCACTTAGGCTCCCCGCACTGCCCCCATCCACAGGCACCGCCCCCACAGCTCCCATTGGCAGCTGTTCCCCATTCCCAGCCAATGGGAGCTGCAGGGGCAGTGCCTGCAGGCGAGGGCAGGGCGCAGAGACCCCATCTCCCTCTGCTCCCGGAGCAGCTGCCGGACATGCCAGCCGCTTCTGGGAGCGGCGTGGGGCCAGGGCAGGCAGGGAGCATGCCTTAGCCCTACTATGCTGCTAGACTGTTAGTGGCTGATCTTCCGGTTTGGCTGCAGGAGGGTTGGCATGACAACCCTAGATCGAGACTGAGATAGACTTTCAGAGGTTCCATGATCGACCAGTCGATCGTGATCTACCAGCTGGTGACTACTGCTATAGTACTTTGTAACAACTGGAAAGTTGCCTTACAAAATACTAAGCCTCTCAGCACCCTATTTTAAGATACAGCCATTGCCTCTAGCATGGGATACTGTTTCAAAACTATTGCTGGTTCATTACTGACTCAGATGGAAATGCCACCTACTGAATCACCAACCACCACTTCCTTCATTCCTGACATGAATTACATCCCCATTCCAAAAGGACACGATGACAAAAATAGATATAATTTAGTGGCATGCATTAGTTATCAATTTATAATGTCTTTCACTTTTCAAGGTACACATGTTTAGTGGCTCAGTCACCTGTGAACTTGAGCTTGGAAATATTCATTTCAACATACTTTTGACTTTCCTAATACCTAGGAATTTCAGAAGAGGGGCCTGGCTTTCAGACAGACAAATGTGTGTGCCAATTATTTGATTTGTACATAATTACTGTGATCATGCATCAATAATACAGAAATTACTTTTTGACCTGGAAAATTATGCATCTAAGCTCATTTGTATTAACTTTGTACCACGGTTTTATACAATTTCTCAAAAGGAATACTAGCTTCTTCTGAACTAATCATAAAATATAATTCACTTAAAAATTATCTAAGTTTAAGAAAATAAGCCAATTTAAATATCAGATATTAAATGCCTAAAATAAAATATGACAGGTTTCAGAGTAACAGCCGTGTTAGTCTGTATTCGCAAAAAGAAAAGGAGTACTTGTGGCACCTTATGCTCAAATAAATTGGTTAGTCTCTAAGGTGCCACAAGTACTCTTTTTTTTAAATAAAATATGAAAGGCGTTTTTCAACATATTAGTATTTTAAATGTGATAGCTGAAAATCCCCTTATTCATTTTATTTGGGTTCATTCATCACCTTTTAAAGTAGTTATTATTCTTCAAAGATTCATTTGTTTGTCACAGGTTTAGTGACACCAAACATCAGTTTTGATACAATCCTGGACTGTATTCTGAATTATGTAAAAGAACCTTCCCAGAACAAATGCCAGGAAGTTTCCATTTTACATTTTACCTTTATGGCTTGCATATAAAGTGTAACCAAGATTATATTTCATATTAGATGCTCACCAAGAAAGCACTACAGAAAGTCAGAAAAACAGAATTCTATTTCTGTCTATGCCTAGTGCTGCTTTAGAAGTGTACGTGATCCCAGTACACTGCATCTATGAATCTACTTAACATTTTAAGACAATCCAATGCCTCAACTCCCCCTCTACTTCTACCTCTTTGGTCTTTAAGGAATTATTGGTCTAGTATCAGTAAGTCTTTGAAGTGGATTCCTGTGTTCTTCTAAGCTAATATCAGCCAAACCCGGAGTAACTATAGCAAGTTACGTGCCTATAGTGCCAAGTGACCAGTATGTTTCATTTCTTATGCGTAGCAAAAGCCAAATATTGGTGACAGCTCATTAGCAACTAAAATGACAATCATCCAAGAAGTCTATTTTTTTAATTAATGTGAAATTGTTTTTATGATTGTTATTCAGCACTCCTAGTGATTTTGCCAGGGTGCTTTATAAATAAATTATTAATTACTGAGTATTTATTTTGGCAGCTTGAATACTGTATCATTAGTAAGATCCATTCATTCTAACATAAGTGTTCAATTCTTATATTAAATTCAGCTAAAAAAGCATCAGGCAATGATATGTCAAGTTTTCACAGCTATTTCATTGTAACATTATCAAAGGGGAAAAAAGTCTGAACTTTTAAATTCAGAATTATTTATTTTTTGTATCATCACAATGCCTAGGAGACCCAGTTAAGGGTCAGAACATCTTATGCTAAGTGCTGTACAAATACAGAACATAAAAACAAAAAACCCCCAGAGACTGTAAACTCTTTGGATTAGGGACTAAGTAAAAAGACAAGAAATTGATACAGATGGGGGAGAACAAGGAAACAATGAGACAGCATTGGTCAACATATAAGCAGTTTCTCAGCACAACAGCAGCTTAATCGCTCTCAAGTTTTTTAAAGGCATCTTGGCAAAGTTCTCCTTTGAGGAGATTTTGAAGGAGGATAATTAATTAGTTTTGCAGATGTTTACGGGTCACTCCTCCCGAATGTAAGGAGCAGCCTGGGAAAAAGCATGAAGGTGCCCGTTAGAAAATTCAACAAGTGGGCAGTGAAGGCTAGCATCTTCGGCCGATCATACGAGATGGCTGACATCTCAATACCGAACCAGGGATGACAGGTAAGGTGGGGATAGACCAGGGGTGGGCAAATTTTTGGCCCAAGGGCCACGTCTGGGTAGGGAAATTGTATGCAGGGCCATGAATGTAGGGCTGGGGCAGGGGACGGAGTGTGGGGTATGGGAGGGGGTGCAGTGAGCAGGAAGGGGGCTCAGGACGGGGGTTGGGGCGCAGGAAGGGATGTAGCAGGGGGCTCAAGGCAGGGTGTTAGGAGGCTCAGGTGCAGGAGGGCTTCAGGGTGCTGGCTCCAGCCCAGCTCTGCTTACCTCAAGCGGCTCAGGGGTGGGAGTGGCGCGCAGCGGGACTAAGGCAGGCTCTCTGCCCGTCCTGGCCCCGTGCCACTCTTGGAAGTGGCCAGCATGTCCGGCAGTGGCTCCTGGGGGTGGGGTGTGGCAGGCAGTTCCACCATACGCTGTCCTCACCTGTGGGTACCACCCCCAAAGCTCACATTGGCCGCGATTCCCCATTCCCGGCCAATGGGAGCTGCGGGGGGCGGTGCCTGCAGGCAAGGGCAGAGCACAGAGCCCTCTGCCCTTCCCCACCCAGGGGCCACAGGGACGTGGTGTCATCCGCTTCCAGGAGCGACGCAGGGCCAAGGCAGCCTGGAGCCTGCCTTGGCCCTGCTGCGCCACTGGGCTGGCAAGCCTGCAGGCCGGACTGAAAGCCCTGATGGGCTGGATCCGGCCCGTGAGCCACAGTTTGCCCTACCCAGGACAATTGTGCTGCTATATCAATCCCTTCATATTGTGTTTACAATACCTAATGCGGTATATATGGGTGTTTGCCTCATTAATACTTTGCAAGGAAATCAAAGTGAAGTTAGATCAAGAATTGGTATGATATATGTATGAAGGCTGTTGTACAAACACACATTTTTATTAGATAACCAGAAATCGTATTGGACATTCAGATCACACCATTTGACCTGTTACACATCTACTATTGTTATTACTGATTTACTGTAATTCTCATAAGGGTAAGACTACCATTACATTCAGAAATCATTATCTTAGCTTCCTTTTCTATTAATTTGCATTATGCCTCTTCTGTGTCAATTATTCAGTAACTCAAGGAGTCCTCTTTACCAAGAAGCCAGTCAAATGGAGGATTTCTTTACATAGCTGTTTGCACCCAAAGGTTCCCCTTCAGTCCCACCAACAATGGAGAAGCATGTGTCAGCTGGACAAGTGTTTGGTTTGTTTTTTTTATGTTTTAGTTACAGATTTCCCTCCCACCCCCTCATGTAGATGGAGTCAAGAAATACACTACAATCACTGATAGCACTTGTGACTCAGAAGCATCTTTCCAGTGTATGGTTATACAACTTCTAACTCGTCTATTTCCAGTGAAAAACAGAAAGCATCACTGTCAAGAGTCAAAAATACCAGAGTAGAAACTTTTCTGCAGCAGCCCTCCTCCCCAAGATCATCTGTGCAACATTTCAAGCCACATTCTAGCTGTACTGTTTCTCTTCCTCTTTAATGTAGAGCAAAGATAAACAGAGCAGATATAACTAGATTGCAAGGCCCAGAACAAAACCGAAATTCCGAGCAACTTCCCCAACAGTTCAACCATCAAGACTGTGTGGTTTGATTAAAAAAAAGAAGCCACATTATTAACCAGCTGAGGACTCCTTCATATGACAAGGTGCAGTCACAGGCCTTGACTAGAGAGGGGGTTATTCTATCTGTTGAGTAGTCTCTTTTTCTGCACCTAGGCTCTGAGACCACATCTGTGTGTTTCCATCCCCTCAGTGCAGATTTAAGAATGATTATTCTTGGTTCACAGGAACTGAGAGAATGTTATTGTCAGTTTTCAGAGCAGCAGCCGTGTTAGTCTGTATTCGCAAAAAGAAAAGGAGTCCTTGTGGCACCTTAGAGACTAACCAATTTATTTGTTATTGTCAGTGTGTTTCTTAGACACCACTTGAGACCATCTATGGCTTTGCGAAGGAAACCTGCACTGAAACTAGTTACGCCAGAAGGTACCCTCTATGCAAGATATATATGCACAAACCATATGCCAGCTGGGCAACTGTTTAAGGGCCTGTACCAATGAAGCCACATTTGATACACACAGTTAATGAACATTGGAGTAGCACATGGTACATCCACAGTGCGTCAAGAACCACCAAAAAGACCCAAATATCATCTTTAAGCTTGGATTGATTATTTTATTGGTAAACATCAGTTTCACCCCATGCTAACAAAAATATTGACATTTTAAATTGTAAATATTGTAATTGAAATTTACAGACAGGCAAAGTAAGACAATATGCTGCTGGAGAAGTCAAGAGATTGATTTAAGGCTATTTAACATATATATTTTGATATGCTGACAATTTATGTTTTAATTATAAAGCTTTATTTTTGTGGATCTCAGTGTCTACGGTCATTAAATTAGTACCCTCGTGACCTGCTGCCCATCGTCTGGCCACCCCATAACTTCGCATCACTGTGAAAATTTAAACCAATAAAAATGAAAAAAGTCTTCAAATAAACACTGACATCCATCAAAATGATTAAAAAAAAAAAAGGGAAAACTGAATTCTGCCAGGCTTCATCCCAGAGACCAGTTGTGTGCCAAGCATCCTCCCGCGGGCCTGCCCCGCAGCACCCCACGCAGGGGCAGCAGCCGCTGCCCAGAAGGAGGCACCACATCGACCCGGGCAGCCTGGCTTTGCTACCTCCTCAGAGCAGGTCCTACCCCGCCCCCGCGCCCCCACTCCGCTCCATTCCATTCCCCCTCCCGCGCTCGCCTCGCGCCGCCGTCCCCCGCTCACCGCGCTGCGAGCTCTTCCCCTCAGAGGCCCGCCTGCCGGAACCGGTGGTATTGGCGGCGGCTACTCCCGTCCAGTGAGTGCGGCCGAGAACGCCGGCGCGCCTCCATAGTCCTCCCTGGTTCCTCCGCCTCCTCACGAGACCTAGCCGCAGCCGGGCCCGGAGCCGGCGACGGGGCAGGGAAGGCGGGGGGAGGGGGGGGAGAGAGAGAGAAGAGACGACAGCCCTGCGCATGCGCGAGACCGCCGCGGTTTCCCAGCCAGAAGGAGGCGGTAAGAGCAGCTGGGTTGCGTACGCGAGAGTGGGCTCGGAGCCCGGAGGCTGAGAGGGGAGAATCACGCTCATGCGCATGCGCCAAACCTCCCACGACACCGAGGGGGGAGCGGGGCAAAGGCGACGAACATCGACGCGCATGCGTGGGGTGCGGCTGGCTGAGCGCGGCCGCTATCACCCGTCTGGGTTGCCTCGTGTTCTGGCGCGTGGCGCTGCTTCGGCTCGGGGGCGGGGGGGCGCAAAGCGGCGCTGCGCTGCGCGCAGGGGGAGGGGCCGCCAATGCCGAGTCCAGTGGGTTTGCTCCATTTGAAGCGCCAGGCGGCCAGGCTGTGCTGGGACAGCGAGGAGCGAGGCTCGTGCTCTTTGGGGTCAGTGCGCTGCACCGTTTTGCACCCTTGGACCCCCTGCCACCCAGCTGGTCACCGTGTTACACATGCTGAGAGTTGCCAATTCCAGGCACTCATGAACCATGAGTTAGTAATTAAACCCCCACCACCACCACCACCACCACCAGAGTGGGTTAAAAAGCCTGAGATTTAAAATTAAAAAAAATTAATTTTAGGCTTATTTTATTTCCCCTAACTTTTGAGCTTCGGTCATGTTTTCAAACATGAGAACTAGAAACGTCTCCCTTTTTTTAAAAAACCAAAGCTGAGATTTCCATCTCATCGCTAGACGGTAGACCGTGAGAAGTGGGGCTGTGGGGAAAACAGCAGACTTATGGTAAAAGTGCAAGCGTTGATAACACTGGTTTCAGAGTAACAGCGGTGTTAGTCTGTATTCGCAAAAAGAAAAGGAGGACTTGTGGCACCTTAGAGACTAACCAATTTATTTGAGCATGAGCTTTTGTGAGCTACAGCTCACTTCATCAGATGCATGCCGTGGAAACTGCAGCAGACTTTATATATACACAGAGAATGAGCATGAGCTTTCGTGAGCTACAGCTCACTTCATCAGATGCATGCCGTGGAAACTGCAGCAGACTTTATATATACATATATAAAGTCTGCTGCAGTTTCCACGGCATGCATCTGATGAAGTGAGCTGTAGCTCACGAAAGCTCATGCTCAAATAAATTGGTTAGTCTCTAAGGTGCCACAAGTCCTCCTTTTCTTGTTGATAACACTGTTAATGCTGAAAAAATATTTCATTTGTATTACTAAAGCTGTACTGTGCTAATCACTGTACAAACATATAAGAAAAAGACACCCTAGCCCAAAAGAGTTTACAACTAAAGTTTAAGATGAGACACATATTGTATTTATCAGAACATCCCCCAAAAGAACCTAGCAATTCTGCAAATCTCCAGTTCAGTAGTTTCCTCCCCTCCGGCCCGAAACTTCACATATGTAACTACAAAGATACTTGGTCACCTTTTTAGAAATCATGCTAATTGTGCTCCTTCCTACTGCCTTTTATCTGATGCTTGCAAAGTACTTTATAAATCTTCGCTATGCCTCACAAAACCACTGAGGTGGATGTGACGTTGCACTCCATATGTTTTATGGAAATATGCTTATGAATCTGACATAACTGGAATATGCTTTATGTTAAATACCCCTTGTACAGCGTTATTAGAAAACTTGTAATCTACTAAGTGTGTTCATCCTATTGGTTTGCATGTATTATTTCTATATCTGGAGTTAGGAGAATAAGATATAAACTTGTATCACTGATGTAAACATAGTAAGTGGAGGCCATTAAGGGTGCTCCAGAAACACTCAGTTGTAAATGGCCTTAGTTACTTGAAAGTCTTCCTGTGTATGTGTGGGCCAGCCCATGGGGAACGGAGACTAGGGATCTTACAGTGATATGTGACTATGTCACCTGATAATGAAATCCATCTTAAATCTGGTACTTTTTCATTTAGAAGGAGGGGGGACCCAGAGAGACAAAAGATTCCCGCCTTGTGCCAAAGCTATAAAGGGGGGAGGAGCGGAACAAAAGGGGCGGCCAGTCATGAGAAAAACCCTGCTTACCACGTGAGATGTCTGCTGGAACTAACAAGGACCATACCAGGGGAAAGGATATCAACCTACTCCATCCCCAACCAGTTGGAGCCTCCTTTATATCCCCACATTTATGTCTTCAGATAGTAGAAAGAAGTTTGCTCTTTTATTTCTGCTGCCCCATATGATGACAGGGATTGTCTCTTTTCTATGTTTGTATAGAGCCCAGCACAATGAGGCCTCAATCCTGACTGCACCCTTTGGGTGCTACTATCATATACATGTATAAATATTTAAAAATAATCTGGAACTTGCTCTCTCCGTTTTCCCCTTGTGTACCCTACCAATGGTAGCAAGTGCACTAATGGAAGCTGTGGTGTAGACAAGGAGTGATTACATCTTCAAACAAGTCTGTAAGAACTTCAGGGCAAGAATTAAGAGTTTCTAATAGTTATGCAGGGCACCTAGCTGTAAAAAAAACAAAACAGAAAACTAATAATCCTTCTGCACTCATCTCCAAGGAAGGGGAGTGGGCTATACTCGTGCCTGCGAAGAACTGGTGGATTGTAGATACCACACTGAATGTTATGATTTCCTGTCCATGAAGGAAATTACAGGCCAGATACCTTCATGTTTCATTTAGGAACCATAGCACGTGAAACTGCACATGCCTCTATATGTGTGCCACATGTAATCCACGGATTTGTTGGATATGCTCTGCGTGGAGCTTCAGGTGGATTAAAACTCATCTTAAACCACTTATTTTGTTTAAATGACTAACCAGTACCCAACGGCAGCCTGTGATGAACACACAATTGGTATCATACCCCTTCAGAACCCTCTTCCACCTTCCCAGCTGATGGGCATCTGTGGCTTGTTGACAATGTTTGGTTATAATACAGAAGGAAGACCAAACTCAGACAAGGCCCTTTGTAATTTGTCCCAGTCTGTACAGGGTGTGTTGTAATTTTATCAGCAACATATTTAAATAGGCTAAATACAAACCAGATTCTAATCTGTGTGAGAAGTGCAAGTATAACATATGGGCTGTGTGAGGGGGAAATGAAGTCAATGATGAGATCATGAATAAATAGGGGACAAATTTCAGAGTAACAGCCGTGTTAGTCTGTATTCGCAAAAAGAAAAGGAGTACTTGTGGCACCTTAGAGACTAACCAATTTATTTGAGCATGAGCTTTCGTGAGCTACAGCTCACTTCATCGGATGCATACCGTGGAAACTGCAGCAGACTTTATATACACACAGAGAATATGAAACAATACCTCCTCCCACCCCACTGTCCTGCTGGTAATAGCTTATCTAAAGTGATCATCAAGTTGGGCCATTTCCAGCACAAATCCAGGTTTTCTCACCCTCCACCCCCCCACACAAATTCACTCTCCTGCTGGTGATGTTGTCACTTTGGATGGGCTATCACCAGCAGGAGAGTGAATTTGTGTGGGGGGGTGGAGGGTGAGAAAACCTGGATTTGTGCTGGAAATGGCCCAACTTGATGATCACTTTAGATAAGCTATTACCAGCAGGACAGTGGGGTGGGAGGAGGTATTGTTTCATATTCTCTGTGTGTATATAAAGTCTGCTGCAGTTTCCACGGTATGCATCCGATGAAGTGAGCTGTAGCTCACGAAAGCTCATGCTCAAATAAATTGGTTAGTCTCTAAGGTGCCACAAGTACTCCTTTTCTTTTAGGGGACAAATGTCTATCACACAACCACTGCCACTCTTTGTGGTAGTCAAAAGCAGAGGATTCAAGAACTGGATGAACTGTGGTGACTGAATTCCTCTACATTTCAGGTATGAAGCACACTAGTAGGGCAGCATGAGGAGAGAGTCTTGTCTTGCTGCTGGTCATACTCGACCTGTTTTGCAAATTTGTCAAGGGACTTATAGGGCGCTCATCATTAGAGTGTCTGAGCCCTTCCCAATCACTCGTGGATTTGACCTTCAGAACGCTCCTGTGAGGCAGGGAATCATTATCCTAATTTTACAAATGGGGACCTGAAACACCGGGCAGGGTAAGTGACTTACCCAAGGCCCCACAAAAAGTATGTGGCATAGCCAGGAATAGAATCCATATTTCCCAAGTCTCAAGCTGGTGACTTAACACATAGGCCACTGTTCCTCCAAAGGAGAAACAGAGGCACAGAGAGGTGAAGTGTCTCGTCAAAGGTCACACACCAGATCAGCAGTAGAGCTGGGAATTTAATTTAGGTATCCAGAGTCACAGCCCAGTGGCCTACTGCCCAGATGACATTCCCTCAGTCTCCAGTGCTGTCAATCACCAGCCCAAAATTCAGATTTAAAAAAAATATATTACAAAGTTTGATATTCTAGAAAGTTTAAATGAGCTGGGTGCTTTAACTGCAGTTAGGGTGATTTTGTTATCCTCATCTGGTTCTTATTAGTACTCCTGAGGGCATTCTTCACCAAAAAATGAAAAAGTCTGTGCACAATATTTTAAAATTCTGCCAAATTCTGCAAATTTTAGTTGTCAAATAAATGTGGAGGCTCCAGCATGGCATTGGAGAGCATAGGCGACTGGCTACACAGAAGTGGAAGATCACTTTGCAGCGCCTCCTGGGGGACAGACTCAGCCATGAGGCTGCACGCAACCCTGACATAGCACAAGGACCAGGCCTGCCCCAGAAACAGCCCAGTGCCCTGCCCCTCCATGCCAAGTGCACCCAGGTATGGGCAGGCAGGCTCAGCTTGGCAGGAGCTTAGTGGGGTGGGGTGGGAGGAGGGAGGAATACAGGTGTGGATTGAAAGGCTTCTGTGTGGGGCAATCTAGGTGTGGGTGGCTCAGTGGGGGATCTGGATGCACAGGGGCTTGTTGGGGGGTTCTGGATGCAATGGTAATGGGATGCTGCAGGGGGGTCCAGGTGAAGGTGTTTGGGGCTCAGCAGTGGGGTCTGGGTGTGGGGGAGATCTGAATGTGGAGGGATAGAGCTCGGCAGGAGGGTCTAAGTGTGGGGGTCCAGATGCTGGGGGGTGGGGCTCAGTGGGGTGGCAATCCACGTGCAGCTGGTTGGGGCTCAGTGGGGTGGTGATCCAGGTGACTCATTGGGGTTGTGCAGGGGGAGTGGAGCTCCTCAAGGTTGTGTGTGCGAGGGCTGTGAGGCTCAGCGAGAGGGTCGGGGTATAAGGGGGTCTGGATGTACGACAGTTGGGTGGATGGGGGAGCAGCTCCCTGTACAGTGATCCCTCCCCCTGCAGCTGAGGAGCGATGGGTGCAGGAAGTGGGGGAGTTTTCAGAGCTTCCTTCAGCCAGGGGAGAAATATGGAGGTGGGTGTGATCCAGCCCCGGATGCCATGCAGGGGAAGAGGAAGTCCTGTCCTACCCAGCCCAGCCAGGATTAGCAGCTGAAGCCGGTGCAAGGTGGGAGCCACCAGCCAGGTCTTCCCCAGTCCCGCCCCCTGCCCTACAGTGATTTACCTCTCTGCCGGCTGCCGTGGGCACCCAAAACATACTGCTGGGGAAGGTCGCATGACTGCTCTTGTGGCTTCCCTTTGGCTTCCCCTCAGAAAGTTATTTTTCTGCAGGGAAGCAAAGAAATCTGTGAGGAACTTAAATTCTGTGCATGCACAGTGGCGCATAATTCCCCCAAGAGTATTATTAGTTACCACATTAGTGAATATTCTTTAACACAGAGGATAAAATAGCAGTCCTCAACAGTCATCCTGACTCATTATTTGGTAATTGGCTAAAAATTCTCCCTGCTTTAAAATCCCTCTCAGCCCCTCAGAACATACATCTAATCTTATGTAAGAAGCTCTCCAACTCAGCCACAAATAAAGTCCCCACCCCCAAAAAGCACTTTCCTACCTATTGGTGGCTTATGGCCAAATCCTAAGAGAAGCTGAGAAATTACAGCTCCCCTTGAAGTCATCACAAACTGCCTCTCCCTTCAGTGAAAGCAGGATCAGGTCCCTAATTCTGTACTCACCTAACACATGGGGAGTGTCTTCGGTCAAATCCAAAGGGGTAAGTTACAGGAGGGCTTAGAACCTCTCAAAATTAATGCCTTAGGCATTAATGCCACTCCTGTTCCCATTGATATCAGCAGGAGTTTGTCACAGCTTTAGAAAGGAGTAGGATCAGGCCCTCATGTAGCTGCCATTGTAGACATAAACATAACAGTGGCCATACCAGGTCAGACCAAAGGTCCATATAGCCCAGAATCCTGTCTTCCGACAGTGACCAAAGCCAAGTGCCTCAGAGGGAATGAACAGGTAATCATCAAGTGATCCATTCCTTGTCGCACATTCCCAGCTTCTGGCAAACATAGTGTTTAGTTAACTCTTGCACAGTTGTCTCAGGAGATATCCTGTTTTCTAGGGATCAGATATTATTTTAATTGCATGATGTAATTATTATTTGTTAGTCCAGTCTCAAGCATATAACTCATTCAGAGCAGCTCTGGATAAAGATATCAGATCAGGTCAATTTTGCTAGGGTAATTTACACCATCTGAGGATTGGGCCAATTATTTGCTACATCCAGAATTGTTTTTCTCGGTAATGTAGGGAGATAAGAAAAGGTGGCTGCAGTTGATGGGTTGGTGCAGGTTGTTTTGAGATATCACATGTTCTCTAGTGAAAAATTCTGTGCATTTTGCAAGGAATTGGGGGTCAGGAAACGAAGTGAGTACAACATGGAACTGAGTGCCAGGAAATGAAATGACAGTGCACATTGAAAATGAGGAAGTTGAAAGCTAAGTGGTGGGGAAATGCCAGAGATTCAGTAGAAAGACGGGTTTCAGAGTAACAGCCGTGTTAGTCTGTATTCGCAAAAAGAAAAGGAGTACTTGTGGCACCTTAGAGACTAACCAATTTATTTGAGCATAAGCTTTCGTGAGCTACAGCTCACTTCATCGGATGCATAGAAAGGCGGTAGAAAGTAGAAAGACGGTTTGCTGTCACCATGACATCAGAGGATGAGCAATACTTTGAATTTTATTCACCCCACCATCATGGCCAACAATTGTATCAACCTTTGTGTATAGGAGAACACAATGTATGGTTCTGGGAATCCAGTGGTATTTTAGAGAACAAATTGGTATTAAAATGCTTAAATGATGCACAAATTTGAAGCAATGGTGGAACTTGAGGTTAGGAAGGAATTGCTCCCCAGCCAAGGAGTTGCAGGGTTTTTTTACATTGCCCCCAACCCTTTCTGGAGCACTAATAAAGACTGGCTTTTAGAACAAGATGGAAATATCCCAAATGATTTCCTGCAGCTTCAGAGGCACGGGAGGAGGCTGGCATTGATAGATGGGGAACCTAAGGCACAAAGAGGAGACGGGACCAGCTCAAGATCATACAGAAAGAATCAAAAATAGAATCCATCTCTGCCTGCTCCTTTTCCCTACTCTTAGTACTAAATGATGTTCTCTCTCTAGTGAGATGCAATCCCTCTTACAAGAAAGAAGCAAAACAATTATAGCTCAGCACAGAGGGGTTATGCTCAGAGATCCAGTGTTTATGTAACAGTCATTTACCCCCAGATCTCCGGTATGCAAACCAGGCAGAAGACATTTCAGTTGCGCTGAGATTCTTGCAAAGGTTAAGGGAACAATGCTCCTTTAGGATTTTGCCCTCCACTATTTCCAATTTGAATAAATACTGATTATTAAAAATAAAGATGCCAAAGAAAACAGATTTTTTGAGCCCATTGACAGTATCCCTTGCCTGCGTGGCGCTGCCTGCCGTCTTGTCAAGGCCATGAACTCTGGACTTGATGAACACTTATCCTTATTAATTGATGGAGATTAGATGAGATTGCTAACCAGCTGTGTGTCTCCTATTTATAACAAACCTATATGTACCGCAGCCATGCTGCAAGCTGCCCAGGTTCCACAGTGACCTTGGAAGTCCTGCTTCCTGGGCTAATGGAAGAAATGCAGCATGCCATGCCCTGTGACATCCTCTTGTTCCTACACAGAGCATAAAATAGTCCAAGTGCAGGACAGTTATATCCCTTTTGAGCACCTGCTTGCTGACAAGGAGCACAGAACAGGTAAGCGTGTACAGAACCTTATATTAGGCTGCACATAGTAAGGTGCAGTGAAGGTAGGCCCTTTGTGAGAGGGATGAGAAATGAAATGTTTGAGGGTCTCAGAATTCACAGTCCCTTGTGCCTCTTTCAGGAAAAGCCAATAGAAGGAAAACCTTTGGTACTAATACCCACAGTTCTTTCTGCTTAGGTCCTTGGTTTTGCAAAATATAAAGTGCATGGCTTTAGGTTTAATGGAACACTATTGTCAGATTCAGCCTCAGCCAGTCAGATCAAACAATAGCAGGATGTTTCTGCTAAAATGCTCAGCAGTGAAATCATTAACTTCTGAATTGTCATTAGGCCTCAGTTAACCTGTTGAGATGAAGGAGTTCATGTCTCCCTTATAGCTGTTTAAGGTTTATCTACCTGCCATTTCTGTGTAACCATGAGGAATAGGAACTTAATGTTTTTCAAAATGGAAGCTTAAATCCTGTAGAACCTGATATCTCCACTTGCTATGACATAGCAGTTAATAATGATGCTGTTTAACCACAAAACCACTGATGGATGGACAGGGGAATTATACAGTACTATTGCTTTAACTTTTCAGAGTGGTGTGCAAATAGTAACTGTGTTCTCATAAGACACCCCCATGAGGTAGGTAAATAAATATCATTATCCCCATTTTAAAGATGGGGAAACAGAGGTTAATGGACTTGCAATGCACTCACAATTCAGTGGCAGAGCTGGGATTAGAAACTGGGAGGTCCTAGTTTCTAGCTCCATGCTCAATCCACTTCACAATGTTTGCTGTCTCTGATAACATGATAAGCTTGAGAGCAGTTGGCAACTGGTGTACAGAAAGCTCAGTTAGCGTGAGTGGAGAGACTTAGCAATAGAAAAGTGAAATGTCACAAAGGAGGGAGGGAGAACCAATGGCAAAATCTTTACCAGAAAACCCAGCAATAGGTGGATGAAAGGACCAAAATCTCAGTATTGTGGAGAGCGAACAACTGGCTAGAGAAGGTGCACTGAGTGTGTGTGTTCAGGTACCTCACTTCCTTTAGTATTGCAAGTAAATTTCATATGAGTTTCAGAGCAATTTTTAGCAATGTTAAGAAGGGATTTATTCAGAGGGAAATGTTCTTAAGGGAGTTTAAGCAGAGATTTGATGACTGGCCAAAAGGAATGTAAAGCTGAGATTTAAAAGGTCAGCTTAACATTGGTAGTCACACCTAACCATAGAGAATGCCATTTAGAGGTAAGAACTGCAGGAAACTCAGCTGTGGGAAGCACAATCACCTTATCTGAGCTGCTATGTCTGGGCTCTGCAAGGAGGGGAAGGGTCACCAAGTTCTCTTGGTCTAAAATAAGATGGAGCTTGCCAAAGCCAACTACAAGCTAATATCCTAGGCCCAACACACTCTGGATACAGGCCACATTATGGAACAGAAACAGCTTTAGTGCCACTGATGCCTGTCCTCTGTCCATTGACAGGAGATCATCCATCCATTCTCATTCTCCTGAACCTCTCTGCAGTGTTCAACACTGTTGACCATGAGATACAGCTATACTGCCCAAGAAAAGTAGCAGGAGTCCAGGGTAATGCATTAAAATGGTTTAAGTCCTTCCAGGACGGACAGACGGACACACACACACACAATAGAGATGGGAAATTGCTCCTCCATCACTAGATCCCTCATTTGTGGAGTCCCACAAGGATTAATTCTCTTTCCTGTCCTATTCAACATCTACATGCAACCACTAGGTGAACTGGTCAGACATCAACTCAAGTGCCAAGAATATTCAGGTAACTAACAGCTCTACATATCCTTCACCACATATGGCCACATAATCACCACCAAATAGCTCGGTGGCTGAATGAGATCAGCTTATGGATGAAGAACAGGCGGCTGAAGCTGAACCCAAGCGAGATAGAGGTGATGGAGGACAGATGAAAGCACTTTAAAGAGTTTGCAGCCATGGTGACAGTCTCCTTTAATTAAAAGCCCATGCCCACAATTGGCCAGTTCAGTCTGTAGTTCAGGAGTGCGCCTGGATTCCTTATTGACACTAAGTTTTCACATATTAACAAGCACAGTAACACTTTCTACTGTTGGATTTTTGTTCAGTTTTGTTGTTAATAAGAAGCCAAATGATCAGACTCAATTGGTATTTCTTAATCAAAGATTCAGTCAAAGATTAACACAGCACAATACAGAAAGGAAGGTCATAGTTACCAAAATGATCTGGAGACCAGAGAAGCGTCTGTAGGTCAGTTCACTCCTAATTCCCCAAAGCACCCATCCTCCTATATTTATTCAAGACAAAAACAAATTCCTTTCTCATACTGGACTACATAAGAAGTTCCTTTTTATGGTATCTTATCTTGTCTAATTAATAGGCTAAAGATATCTGAAAGTAAGTCCTTATTATAGAAAACATCTGTACCAACAAGTAATTCGTAATAAACTAAAAACATCTCTCAATAGGTAATTATTTCATTGATCACCAAAGACACTTGTAATAAAAAAGTCTCTCTGTACCTGGATACATTCTCCACAGGTCAATGGGGCAAGGTAAAAAGTATTATACACATTCCATTATTTGGTCACACACCAAAATTCAAACTAAGTACAAAGTCCCTAGAATCATAGATACAAAACATTTCCATTCATACATTAAGGAGCATGGGATTTTATATACAAAGAATTGTGGGAATGCAAAAAATCATGAGGAGTGGTTTATTTGCTAACAATACTATTGCTAATTGGCTTGTGGTGAAGAGACTGGACGAGAACTCAGGAGTTCTGGATTCAGTTCCTGGCTCTGCAACAGACCCCTTATATGACCATGGGCAAGTCACTTAATCTCTCTATGCCTGTTTCCCACCTATAAAATGTAGATAATACTTTGTTTCATCCATCTTTGCCTGTCTTTAGGGCAGGACTATCTCTGTCTTTGTCTCTCTAGAGTGCCTAGCACAATGGGACTCTGATCTTGGCAGGGGCCTTTAATTGCTACTGTAATACAAATAAATAGATCTAAAACATGCTTTCCTATTACAGTATATTCCCAGACCCACAAAGGAGTTGGTTTACCCTAGATGGGGCGGGGGCAAGGAGGGAGATGTTTCTTATCGAGTCAGCTATCCTAATTCTTTCTATGAATGTAGCTTCTCTCGGATTTGGGGAATCAGACAGCTTTTCCTCCAGGCAAACTTTCCCTGAAGCAACTAAAGGACTATTACCAATAGCTACAGAATGTAAAACTTGCAAATAGATCTATGAAATGCAACATTCAGACTGGACAGGTTAAAAACCCAAACCTTGGGTCTATATGAAAAAAGTTAGTGGGTGGCTCAAGATCGTGAGCGCCAACCTCAGGGCAGACTGTCAAAAAGCAGGGCAGAAGCCCACACTGATTGTAATTAGATTTCACCAACCCAGTAACAAGTGTGAACGCTTGAAGCACTATAACAATCTTACCATGGAGTCACAGACAATCCCCTTGGACATTCCAGTGTATCTTGCCCTGCAGGCAAGCTGGACTATGTGACAGATGGTCACTTTACACCAAAAATCACTATCATATTCAGGTTACTCCTGGACTAGTCACTTACTCCAGGTCAGTTGTATTCAGATCTCAAACCGAAGATAATGTCTGTAGCCAATCCTGTAATAAACTAATTAGAGATTTATTAACGAAGAAAAGAAATGTGTTATTTACAAGGGTAAAGCAGGACACATACCTACACAAATGAGTTACAGTCTTAGATTTAAAAAGGTAATTTAAGATTCTATAAAGAGATCTATATGTCCTTTATGGCTGACCCACTGTGACACTACCCAGGGTACAATCTGGACTGTTGGGACAGCTGTGTCCCTCAATTCTCCAGCCTAAGGTGCCTTTTACACTACTTTCCTGTGAGAGCAACCACTCCTGGCCTTGATCACACACAGCCTTTAGCATGCAAATTACTCCCAGCTGAGTTATAAGAGTGCTTCTAGCCAGCCACTCCTGAATTAAATTGCAGAGTGACACCAGCAAATACCCAGTCCCAGATTGTCCCCAGAAACGTGCATCTTGTACCGCCCAGCTCTTTCCTTTGTGACAGGGTCGGGCCAGATGGCTACAGGAGAGTGATAGAAGGCTGATATATTAGCCCCAGGTTAAGTAGGTCCCTTTTCCCTAGGTAAGGTAAGGGGCAGTTCCAGAACAATCAGGAACTTTCTGGAAACAACTAAGGCGGACAGGCTGATTAGAACACCTGTAGCCAATCAAGAAGCTGCCAGAATCAATTAAGATAGGCAGGCTAATCAGGGCACCTGGGTTTAAAAAGGAGCACACTTCAGTTTGTGGTGTGTGTGTGTGAGGAGCTGGGAGTGAGAAGGTGTACTACTGGAAGACTGAGAAGTACAAGCATTATCAGACATAAGGAGGAATGTCTTGTGGTGAGAATAAAGAAGGTGTTTGGGAGGAGGCCATGGGGAAGTAGCTTAGGGAGTTGTAGCGGTCATGCAGCTGTTACAGGAGCCACTGTAGACAGTTGCAATTCACAAGGCCCTGGGCTGGAACCTGGAGTAGAGGGCGGGTCTGGGTTCCCTCCATCCCTCCACCCCCCAACTCCCTACTTGATACCGGAGGAGTTGACCTGGACTGTGGGTTCCAACAGAGGGGAAGGTCTCTGGCCTGATCCACTTGGTGGCTCAGCAGAGACTGTGGGGATTATTCTTCCTTTTCCCCATGCTGGCCAGTGATGAAGCTAACTGAGTGAACGGCAGATTTGAGCCAAGAAAGTGGCCAAACTGAGGGCTGCCGTGAACCTCTGAGGTGAGCAAATCTGCCAATAAGCATAGGACCCACTGAGGCAGAGGAGGAACTTTGTCTCACCTTCTGGACCAGACAAGCTCATAGCAAGTCTGTCATTTTATTAATAGAAGATGATATGCACCAACACTTATCTCAAATGGAGTTTCTCAAACACTTCAGTCCAAACACACTGGCTTAGATAAAACAACAAAACAAGTTTCTTAACTACAGAAAGAGATTTAAAGTGATAAGTAATGAGGCATAAAAGTCAGAATTGGTTACAAAGAAAGAAAGGGTAAAACGCAAACTAATACCTAACTTAACAAGCTAAGTGAATTTAAAGCAAAAGGTTTTCTCACCATATGCTTACAGCAGTCTGGCTGGATTCTTCAGGCAGCACCCTTCCCCCGAGTTCAATGATCCTTCTTTTGTCTTTCAGATGTTTTTGGTACCATGAGTAGAGATGAGGGGAAAGAGGTGATTTTTATATATTTTCTTCCTCTTTGAGAATAGTCTCCAGCTGGAGTTCAGGTGGCAGCCAGTCTGTTTATACGGGAACCACCAGCTGTTCTATTGCCAAGATGTAAATTTCTCACACACCCTTCTTCCTGACAAAAAATGGCTGTGTAACCAGGTGATAGTCCATTTGATTTTGTTGGCACCTTGCTGAGGCATCAGTTTGTCCTTTTGTCTCTGAGGAACTAGTCTGAGCCTGCTTTTCTAAACTTGGAACATGTCTCAGCAATGTCATACAATAGACTCTTATAATTTTACATACAATGGTTGCCACACACCATTGTATGCATTGCCAGGACAATAATGCTCAGCAGATTTTGAGTTTTCAAACTATACATCACAAGGCATACTTTTTACAAGACTGTGATAAATTGTGTAAAAAGGATGAACAGGAGTACAGACTGTCACACCCATGCAAGCAGCATGGGGACCTCTGACTTATGTTTAGGAATCTTTGCCCCTTGGAGCCCAGATAGCATAAAGATCCTAGTTCCTCCTTGTCAGGAATTTTTATTCTCTTTACTCTAGAAGCCAAGCTGATGGGATGAGTTCATGCACAGGCCTACCTTTCCTGGAGAGAGTGAGGAATGCAGTCAACCAGGTCTCTGTCCTTTGATGCTACACAATGCCTCATTTTCCTTCAATGGGCCATCTTGTGTGCAGGACAAGCACTTTACCTTAATTCATGTTTCTCTTCCTGTTTGATGAGCTACACAATTACAGATTTACAGTGCAAACACTCAACTTAACTTGATACCATGGGATACAGATATAAATAGGATTAATACACACAGCATCCCACAAACATTTCATAAAGTCTAAACACTAGACATTCTTATAATGCTAATATCTATTTTAACTATACTAATCCACATGTAAGCCAGATTGATTCAGTGAGGCCCTGGCATGACCTAGCGCCTAGTCTGCTAGCATCACAGTAGGTGTTCAGTCCATTTTCACCTCTCAGCTGGCAGCGGTTATTGGGAGTTTCTGGAGAGAAGTCAAGGATTCCAAGCCTCTATCTCTTGTGATCTCTCCAGGTTATCTTTGGGGAACATGGTCATGTGGGGGAAGCTGGCACTTCAGTGCTCTTGCTACACCTGCTCTGTGGGGAAGGAGAAGTCTCCAGGGCTGTCATTCCAGCACTCAATTAATTAAATTTTACACAAAATTGTAAGATAAACCTTTACGTTGCTCTTTCTCAATATAGTTAGACTCAGTCCGGAGCCCTTTGAAAGCTAGCAGTATGGCAATTCCTAAATCAGTGAGAGTTTTGTAACTTCAGTGGCAGTAAGATCTGCCTATTGCTTAGTGAGAAAGCATGGTCTAGCTGATAGGGTGTTGGGAGACCTAGGATTCATTATTCCTGGCTTTGCCACTGACCTGCTGGGTGACCTTGAACATGTCACTGCCTGTCTCTGTTATCCAATCTGTAGGCAGATGATAATATACCCACCTAGTTAAAATGTTATTGCTACATATTTATTTATATCTGACAATTTTGAGCTTGGCTATGGAAATCCTGCGTACACTGGTATGACAATTTAATTTCACTCAACGAGCTGATAGTGATCCACCACACACACCCTTTAAAGGAGTTTCAATTCTATGCAGCCCTAGCTCTTCTTGGGCAAATTGTTTTTTTGGGTTTGTTTGGGTTTTTTTATCTCATCGCTGACCATGAAGCTTGCCCCACGGTTTACTGTTTGCAGAATATGAAACCATCTGACTTAACAGGAAATGCACAGACAGAGGGTAAGGAAATGGGCAATACAGAGTAGGCTGCTTTCAGGCCCAGATTGGGGCAGAGTGAACAAACATTCAATTTTCATCTGGTTGCCTGCTGAGGCTAGTTTTACACTTCTTTGATAATGATTCATGTAGCAGATCGCAGACTCACTGGTATGGCACCTCCAGCTGGTTGCCTCAGGAATTAGCTCCTTTTCAGCCTCAGAGCACCCTCTGCTGGCCAGTGTCTTGCCTGCCTCAGGCCCCCCATGTCCCTCCCAGACGCCAGTGCCCCTTTACCTCGGGGTTCTGCCCTAGCAGTACCCACGCTCTGCATCTCCCCTCCTAGGGGAACCCCCGACCCTCTACGCCTACCTTGCCTCAGTGGCTACTGCCAGTCATCATCTAGCCCCCTTTACCTGTGGCAGACTGCAGTCTATAATGGCCACTCATCATTGGCAAGGGAGAAGGACCTGCTGCCTTCGCCTGTCCCCAGGATGCCCCTCTGCAGCCCCAGTACCTTTCGTAGGCTTTCTACAAGGCCTGCAGCCTGGGGGTTTAGCAGGCTAGAGCGCCCCTGCTCCCTTTACCCTTCCCCAGCACTGCTCCGCTTCAAGTACCTTGCTCCCAGAGAGCTAGCCCTTCCCACTGCAGGGCTAGAGTGATATTCCTGCAGATCCTGGACCCCCAGCCCTCTTATCAGGGCCCAGCTGGGCCCTGATTGGGGAAGCAGCCACAGCTGGAGACACCCCAAATCAGCCTAGCTTGGCTGCTTTTAACCCCTGTTCTCCAGGAGTGGGGTGGCTGCCCCACTACAATCGACTAACCCTGATATTCATAAAATAGTCCAATGGGTGGGACCATTACATGGTTTTGACATGAAAGGTAACTGATAATACTTCTGTTGTGTAAAGGTGACTAATACTTTGGTTTCTCTTCAGAGCAGACCCAGCTCTATGCCACTGGTCTATTGGGTGAACTTTAGCAAGTCACTTCTCCCTCTGCCTCAGTTTTCCATCTGTAAAAATGGGGGATAATGATAATGACCATCTTTGGAAAATGCTTTGAGATCTACAGATGAAAGGTGCTACAGAAGAGCTAGATATTAAGGTTATTAAAATCTTGGAAATCCATCAGTGCTCCTGATCAGGATTTATGAACGTCTGAAGTGAAATCCACACCGCACTTTTCATTACTCCATCCCAGGTTTTAAACAGCACACTGGGAGGTCTTAATCAGTTGTGTGTGGGCTTATGGGACCAAAGTAAATCCTGGATCTTGAGCTTTGGGAAATTTAGATCCCAATCCACACTTCATGCTTGCTCTAATATCTGCCATGGGATGAATCAAAAATCTAGTCAATCTCCAGTACTCAGAACCTTGCTCTGGCTAGTCTCTCATTCTATGATTAGCAAAGTTGCTGGCTTATTCTCAGGGAGCAGCTATACTTTGAGATGCAGATGTAAATTGAAGTTTAGTTTTGTTTTGTACCATGTATTCTAGAGGGGAAAAAAGTCAGGTAATTTTGAAAACGTGAGCATACAGGAAATGTAATGAAATAATCAGTGTGTGCCTCAAAGGCAGAACTAACTAAGTGGCAGCTACGGGATGACAATGGAGTTAATTTTGAACAATAAACATTACACGCCATCCTTCTATATTCAGCACTACTGAGTCAGTTAGGTAACCATCAAAAAGAAAGACAAAAAGAGGTCCAATCCTCTATTAACTATTGATTCATTTACATTAGAATTCCCCACATCTCAACCTTATTAACTTTCTTCTCATGTATTTTTTTTTTAAGCTGTAAGCCACAGCTGCTCAGATCACAGATGTATGTGAAAACCTTGTCCTTCAATACCTTTCTTCAGAACTCACTCAGAAAGTGATAGAGAAGGAAAAGGAAAAAAGCCCTTTAGCCTTCCACAAAAGGAAATGTCCCCTCCTGAATGAGCTCCCAGAATGACAAGAGCAGCTGCACCCAGCCATTTAATGATCCTTCTATTTGAGGCAGGTAGCTTAGTAAGTTTCAGATAAAAGGATTAGACATTCAGAGGGATAAGACTGCACCTGCACTTACAATAGATTGGATAAAATTACCAGGGTGATCAGTCCTGCTGCTTGATGGTAGAAGCTCATCTCCAGCTGGGGTCAGGAAGGAACATGCTCCCCCTTGGTAGGCTATGGGACAATTTTTTTATATTAAAGGGGTTTTATATTTTCCTCTGAAATATCCAGTGCTGGCTACTAGGGGACAGGGTTCCAGAGTAAATGGAGCACTGATCAGTTCTTGAGTGGTAGATATTGACACAGTCACAGGGCTAGCTGAACCTGTGTCCCCTTTCTGGTTTCTCTCAGAGCACCCCGTCCGGTATCAGGCCTCCTACCTTTACCTCGGCTATGGTGGAATTCCACACTTTTTCCTGTCTTAGGCTTGGTCTACACTTGAAAGGTTATATCAACATAACTACATTGGTCAGGGTTCTGAAAAAAGCCACACCTCTGGGTGACATAGTTATGCCAACATAACCCTCATGCAAAGGCAGCTTTGTGAACAGAAGAGCACTTTCATCAACATACATAACATTGTTCGAAGAAGTATCCTTCCTGCACTGACTGAAAAACCCCTTCTTTCGGTGTAGGCTGTGTCTATGTTACGGGACTGTGCTGGCATAACTACACCAACACATCTATAAAGGTATAGTCTTCGCAACGTAGATATACACTTAGACCAGCCTGGGGCTACAGTACTGAATAATGCCCATCCATGACTAGTGAGTCAGCATTCCACCTACTGTCTGTCAGCTACAATACTGGCATGTAGACACATTCAGCTCTTGCCAAAGCAAGCATAACTCTAGCTGGAGTCAGTGGAGTTGGGCCTGCTTCCAACTGAGGCTGCGTGCATGTGCAAGGGAGAGAAATGGAGTAACCAAAATGTGCAGCTCTGCCCACTATCCCTCAGGCAATTCTCATTCTTTACTTGTTTTGGAGTTTTCCTGGGACCCTCAGTGTTGGAAATATGGGAGCCTGCAGCCAAATACCAGGTCATGTCAAACATTCCACAGGCTCTAATAATTGGCAGAGAGTCTTTTCTGAAAAGGAAATCTGATTCTGCCCTTTTATTATGGAAAGATGCCATATAGATCTCTGTCTAAACCCTCAAGTGCTCAATTGCCCCAGTCACAAAACCTGGGTGTGACAGTTTGTGCCCTTATGTTCACCCCTTCTATGATTAATTTCATACAAAGTATGCCTTGTGAGGTATCATTTGAAAACTCATAATTTGCTGACCATTATTGTCCTGGTAAAATGTGTGTGACAACACTGTCTAAAAGTATAAGATTCTACTGTACAAGACAGGTTCCAAGTCTGGGGACACAGCTTCAAACCAGTTTCCCAGAGACAAAAGGCTAGTAATGCATAAGCCAGGTGTCAACATAATCAAATGGACTATCACCTGGTTAAAGGTGAAGAATCATAGGACTGGCAGGGACCTTGAGAGTCCAGGCCCCTGCACTCATGGAAGGATTAAGTATTATCTAGACCATTCCTGACAGGTGTTTGTCTAACTTGCTCTTTAAAATCTCCAATGATGGAGATTCCACAACCTCCCTAGGAAGAAGGGAGGGAGAGCTCAGTGGTTTGAGCATAGGCCTGTTAAACCCAGGGTTGTGAGTTCAATCCTTGAAGGGGCCAATTAGGAATCTGGGCCAAAAATTGGGGATTGGTCCTGCTTTGATCAGGGGTTTGGACTAGATGACCTTCTGAGGTCCCTTCCAACCCTGATATTCTATGATTCTAAGGGCGAGCATGAGAAATTTAAATCTTGGCAATGGAACAGCTGGAGGTTCCAATTCAAAAGACTGTGTCTCCTGAATCTCAGATGGGGATGATTCTCAGAGAGAAAAACACCTATAAGAAGACAGAACACAGGACATCATCTCTCCTCCCTTTCTCTCTGCCCACAACATCCTCAATGCCTAAAGGACAAGGAAAGGAGCATTGGACGGGGGAAGAGGTCCTGCTTGAATAGCATCCAGCCAGTAAGACTGGAAAAGCATATCAAAGCAAGATGTCTCTCATATGAATTCACTGAGCCTGTTAAGTTAGCTATTAGTTGTGTTTTACCTTTTATTTTCTTGTCAAATTCTGACTTGTGACTCATTACTTGTAATCACTTAATCTTTATTTCTGTAGTGTGACAAAGCTCTGTCCTTGCCTCCGTGGGTCCTGCGTTTCCTGGCAGATTTCACTAGCCTCAGAGGCTCACTGTGACCCTCCACGTAACCCTTCTTTCTCTAGAGACAAGGGTCACAGTCTACTGAGCCATTTTCATCATAAGCCAGCAAGGGAGGTGAGGAGAAGTTATCCTTCCTTGCACAGTCTCTGTCTCCCAGTCTCAGTGATTAATCAGGGGGCAAAGGTGGTGGTGGTGGTGGGGAACCTGGGCCCTCCCTCTACTCTGGGCTCCAGCCCAGGGACCCTAATAGTATCAGCTATGGTAGCTGACCTTTTAGAAACATGACATGTACAATTCCCTGGGCTACTTCCCCCACAGCAGCCCTCACTTCCTCAAGTTCCACTTTACCCTTACCTCAGGGCCTCCTTCCTTGTGCCTGATATGGTGTGTACTACTCAGCCTCTCCAACAGCGCAACTTCCTCCCACAGCTCCTGACATCCACACCCACCTGACTGACTGGGAGGCTTTTAACTAGTTTCAGCCAGCCCCTGATTGGCTTCAGGTGTCCCAATCAACCTAGCCTTCTCCCTGCCTTCTGGAAAGTTCTTAATTGGCCCCAGGTGTCTTAATTGACCTGGAGCAGCTTCCATTTCACTTACCCTGGTACCAGGGATTTGTTCAGCCTGGAGCTAATATATCTATCTCCCACTACTTTTCTATAGCCATCTGGCCTTGCCCCATCACAGTAGTTAGTAAACGTGTTTTATTGTTTTATCTAAACCAGTGTGTTTGGATTCAAGTGTTTGGGAACCTCCATTTGAGATAACAGGGTTTGTACATATAATTTTCTATTAATAAAATGACAGACTCTCTCTGAGCTTGTATTGTCCAAGAGAGTACTGGGCAGTACAAAATGCACATTTCTGAGGACAAGTCTGGGACTGGGAATTTGTCAGTGTCACTCTAATATAATTCAGGAGTGGCTGGCTAGAGCACTCATCATATAGCTGGTTGTAATTTACATGCTACAGGTTATGTGTGAGCAGACCAGGATTGATTGCTTTCATAGCAAAGTAGTGTAAAAGGCACCTCAGGTTGGAAAATTGAAGGAACACAGCTGTTCAACAGTCCAGATTGTACCCTAGGATGTCACACTGGAAACTGAGGCTTTTAGGGATTGTGTGTTGATGAACTTCAGTCACCTTGAGCCAAGCAGACATCTGAGAGCATAGAGTAATTATAGGGGATAAAAATCAGACCTTGGGATATGAGATAGACGAGTGCTTTGTGCAAACCTCTCAATCAATGCAACAACGGTAAAATGCTACTGAGGCAGTGCCCCCTGGTGCCCATTAGAAGGACAGTTGCTTTCTTTGATTTACTGCTAGAAGACATTTGATAAGAAACAAATTTAAAACTAATATTAAAAGAGATTCATTTGCAGGTAGTAACTGTATTTTTTTCAAAAGGGTAAAAGTTATTAGAAAACAGGAGCATTTCTGGGATTCATCATAACCACTTTGAGATCTTCCTGTGGAAGGCACTCCAGGAAGGCAAAGTACTTTCCGAATACTCAGTATTAAGCCTCACAGTTCCCTATGACGTATCTCAGTATTTTTATCACTATGTTACAGATGAAGCTGTTTAGTCCAGCAGAGCAAGCCATACCCATCAGACCATCTTTCCTCCCCTTTAATAAACATAATTAAGAATATATAGGTTACCATTAAAGATCAACGATAAGGGCCTGAGCTTCTATGGATGTGTCTACACTGCAGTGTGAGCCCAGGGTTCGAACTCCTCTTCTGTATACACACACATTGTATCCAGGGTCCCAGGACCCCACAGCGGTGGAGGGTCTGAGTCCAGCCGGGACCCAGGATTAAATCTCTATTGCTTTGCGGTGCAGACGGAGCCCCACCGAACTTGTGCTCTGGGAATCCGCCAAACAGGCACCGACTCCAGGGGTGCTCCGGGCTTGGGGTGGGGGCTTGGGGGAAGGGGTGGAGTGGGGCCAGGGACTGGGGTTGAGTGGGGATTGAGCACCCCTGGTGAAAATTGGAAGCGGACGCCTGTGCCGCCAAAGTATCCCACAGACCAACAGTGCAGATGCTGGAGCCCCAGGTTGGGCTCAGGGTTCAACTATTGCTAAAATGGAGTTACAAATGAGCGTAGATGCTCAAGCTGTAGGTTAATAAATTTAGGCTAACGCAAGCTCTACTAACCTTGGGCTTGCATTGCAGTGTAGACATACCCGCTATGAGTGCCCAGCACAAGTGGGTCCTGGTCTATGATGGGGGCTCCTAAGCATTATGGTAATAGAAATCTTAAATATCTGCAACCACGTCATGGCAATATTCACCTGCATAGCAATTTAAAGGACCTGTTTATTCATGTGTATGATCAGAAATAGTTTTAAAAAATAGTTTTTTCTATGAACAAGCTCCAGTCAACCCAATCTACAACAGTGTCTGGGCCTAATTCTCAGCAGCCCCACATCTTGCACAGCCATTTACACCACCAGAAAACGAGTGTGTAGTGAGCGTACAATATGCCATTCTGCTTGGGCAGCATTGAGTACTCATAGTGCACTGTTGTGACTGAATGAGCAAACCTCCGGGATACAGCAGTTTAGACACTCTGTAACCCAGAGAAAGGTTTAAATAATAGAACTTTATATCACAATTTCTGTAACCTGTAAATGAATGTCATCCATAACATGGTGTTTCCTAATTAAAGAAAGCAGTAGAGATCTATTGCTGTAATCCCAAAACACTATTAATTCCAGGCAGTTCCTCAGAGCATGCAACAGGCCCCTTTTCTTGATGTAAAGCATGAACTCCTATGTACTGAGAAGTTACCTGATGTTTTCGCAAGCATTCTGACTGAAGGAGTCAGAGTTTTTACTGTATCATACATAAGCACAGGGTACAAGAATATCTCTTGGTAACATGCTAAATTAAGCCAGCCATTCACGATTAATAACCTCACGCTCTATTTATTTGCCAAATGTGCCATTTGTTTAGCAATACTTAACGTTTGCAGAGGTATCCCCACATACCATCTACTTTAGGGTTTTATACTGCTGCCTGTCACCATGGTATCTGAGCACCTTCCATGTAAAATCATAGCAATAGTGAAATCCCTAGTGGGCTTCATGGAATTGCTGGCAAGTTCAGGGTCAAAACTCTGCCTGGAGTAAGGGTTTTAATTTCTACTGTAAAACAACATATCCAACTTAATCACAAAAACCTGTGACCTGTTGCAATTAAAGATGACATGCAGCCCTTCTGAGGAAGGTGACAGGAAGGTTTCATCCTAGGAAAAGCTTTAAAAAATATATAAAGTTGAAATATAATTCCACTGACTTTGTTTAAAAACAAACAAACACGATCCAACAGATTTACATTTAGAGAGTTCTGTCTCAGCCAAGCTCCTCCTCCTCTTAAAGCATTAATGTTTTTAATTTGATTTTGGTGCAAGATGCCAGCCTACATTATGACTGGGATCAGTGTGCAGAGTCTATCAAAGCAATAAACCTACCCCCCAGGTGAGAGAGTGGTCACAACTCAGACAGCAACTGAATGCCGGGAACAAAAAAGGAACAAACAAGGACAGGGGGTGTAGGTTAGGGGGTTAGCAGAAAGGAACCCAGAGGGGTCACTGAGCAGAGAAATGCCCATTGTTCTGCAAAGGAGATCGAGGAGTTAGTGGCTTTCACCAGAGAAGCTCTGCCCAGATGCGGGAACAGAAGAAAAAAAAATCCACAGAGATTCCCCCTCTTGTCCAGCTCTCTCTTCCTGGACTGACAGCCCTGGAGCCCTGAGGTCTTGCACTGAATGTGACACCACTGGCAGGCGTGTGTGTCTTTACTGCAGGACCAAGCAGGAGAAGAATTGTTCCAAGGGCCAGTCTCAATACTAGCAAGTGCAGAGAAACACTGCCATCATAAACTACTTGATCTGTATTGATTTCTTGGATGCACTGCCAAGGTGCACATAGCAGTAGTATTTGGGCAGATAAAATGTAGCCCTTTCCTGAGCTTGCCCCAGTATCAAGATCTCCCATCATGGTAAGATGTGAAGTGATAGAAAAATTCTCCCACACCATGTAATGTGAAAATTAGGGTAATTTGGTTTTTAAACTTACCCATATCTGGAACACCTGTAGATAAGGCAGTATGTCCAGTGGTTAGAGCAGGGGCTAGGAGCCAGAATGCTGTGGTTCTATTCCCAAATTTGTCCTGGATTCACTGTATGACTTTGAGCAAGACACTTAACCTTGCGAAGAGTTACAGATGAGTTTCTCACAAGCTTTCATTTTATATCACATTAACAGCAGGTGGCAGTAGAAGCTGCTGTTTGTTGCTTTTGATCGAAACTAGCCAAACAGATTTAAATCAGTTCTGGATTGTTGTTATTTAGAGTTATTTTTTCCTCAGGATATCATCTGTGCCTCTCTGCAATATGATTAAGAGGTCATGTTAGTGGAGTGGAGCAACATTACAGGATAATAGTCTTCTGCTTTCGCCTCAGCACTTAGGGGGAAAAAAATGTCGATGCGAAGCCCAGAGTGAGATCTTAAAAACAAGAGGCCATTAGGTCTGATGTACAAAGACTTCATTTAATCAACAGTATGTAATTCACAGATTAAAAGAGGAGGGGATCTGCCAAGGTAGTCAAATCCTACCTAGCCTCTCACAGATGCAACTGAGCTAGTGAGGTGTGGTTTGCCTGCTCATCATGGGCAAAATATTTTGTAGTGGGCTTTGGTAAGGCAGATCATAGAATCATAGAATATCAGGGTTAGAAGGGACCCCAGAAGGTCATCTAGTCCAACCCCCTGCTCGAAGCAGGACCAATTCCCAGTTAAATCATCCATGCATATATATGAAATGAAAAGGAGTACTTGTGGCACTTTAGAGACTAACCAATTTATTTGAGCATAAGCTTTCGTGAGCTCACAAAAGCTTATGCTCAAATATATTGGTTAGTCTCTAAGGTGCCACAAGTACTCCTTTTCTTTTTGCGAATACAGACTAACACGGCTGTTACTCTGAAACCTGTCATATATGAAATGAACTCTGGTCCTGATCCCACAAGTTCCTCTATCCAGGCAGACCACTGTGCCCTTGCAGGGGGCTCTGTCTTTGTGGAGCAGTTTCCAGGATCAGAGCCTGTGGTTATTCAAATCCCAGCTAGCTAAAATGCTATTTTCCCCAAATTTCAGACACATCCCTTGAGTCCTTCAGATGATTTGTATGAACACATAAGAAAGGGTGTCTGTGCACATATTTTGTACATATTTATAGAATTAGAGCTGCCCCATACTTTAGCAAACCGAACAAAAAACTGCAAGGCAATATATATTCACATTGCCTTATTATTAATTATATATATTAGGATAGCACCTAGAGGCCCAATTGGGGATCAAGGCCCCTAGATTCTGGGCGCTGCACACACACATAACAAGAGTCAGTCCCTGCCCCCAAAGAGATGAGAGTCAATAACTTGTACCCTAAACGTTCCTAATTCTCCCAATCACCTTAGTGTCTTATTTCCCAATGCTACTAAGATTTCCCTCCGTTCATATAAGTTTCAAATTAAAACTAAACTACAATTCACAGAGCTAATGAACAAAGTTCAAAGCCCTTATGAAGTATATTAAACTCTCCCAAATTATAATGGTATCAAGGTAAGAGGTTGAAACCAAGACCTTGTTACAGGTCTGGGGAAAATGATGTTTTCCATGACACACAGCAAAACCTTCAACTCCAGACAGCAAGGAGAAGTGTGTGTCTGGCCATTCATGCATATAAATACCCTAAATAATACATAGTGTTACTGTGAGCTAGTTCTTGACACACATGCTTTCTGACAGATATGAAACCTTTCTGGGGCAGTCAGCAGCAGTGCAGGGAAGTTCTCTGATGGGTGGGGTCAGAATTAAAACCAGTCCCTGGCTATTTCCTCCAATCAGTTCTAGTTTAAAATCAGCCTCCTGAAAGCTCTTGGCTTTGTGACATGGAAAAGAGAGGAAAAGGAAAGATCCGCCTAACTTTCAACTGGGATGCAGCTGCCAAGTTACATAACTTTTCAGAGCGCCCAGACAGGATTATTTTATGGTCTAGTCTTCCCCCATAGAACTGAATTTCCATACTGCAAAGCATTAAAGTGACTCAGACAATACCAAGAAAAACAGGACTATGATTTGACTAGGATGAATAGACTTATAAATCCCCACTGATCTAATTGTGGAAGACATCCTATAGAAAACCAGGCAAAGCATAACTCAGAAGGATTCTCTTTTCCCACTAGGATAAACTATAAAAATAGGAATATTTGTGTTTTCCCTCGTTTATATTCAAACAAGCTACAGTTGACATTTACAGTTGACATTCCATGTTACACTAATCTCACCCTAATTCTATTGCCATTGCCCTTTGCCACATACTGCACTGTGGCAAAAAGTGACTGGGACTGCCAAGTTTCACCAGACTGAGCAAGCAGATGTGTAATGGGAAGAGCAGATTTTGAAGAGGAAGGACAGTTTGACAGCTAAATGCAGAACCATAGATCAGAAGAGCTGGCTTGTGTTCCTGACTTAGCCATCATGGGACCTGTGGCAAAGTTACAAATCTTTCTGGTGCCTCAGTCTCACCATCTCTAAAATGGGGATAACATCAACCTCACAGAAATAAAAAAAGGCCCTATTCATTGCTTGTTGTGCTTTGAGAAGTTTGGATGGAAAAGAATACGAAAGGGTAAAGTATTAATCTTTATGTGGCAGCAGCAGGTAGATTAAAGCAAAAATATACCTTTGGGGATGGCAGGAGTTTTTCCCCTTCATAATTTCTTTTAAAAAAGGAAAAAGGGAAAACCCAGAAAGGTTTGGATTTGAAAGCTTCTGTGCAGTGTTTGCAACTGGAACAGTTCTGTGCTAGTGCAACAGAGCCAGGAAGCGAAACTACCTGCTTAACTGGCCATTCTGAAAGCAGTTAAAATGAAAATAAAGCAGTGAAGAGTTATATTTTTAATTAAGTAATAATCTAAAGTATTCAGAGAAGAGATAGGGACAGTTTAGATAAATATATATATGCATTTAATCTTCAAAGCACATTTCATCTCCGTGCAATCTGTAAATATTAACTAATGATAGGGTCTGAGTTGCAGGGGTACTGAGCGCTCAACTCCATTTGACGTGAAAGGGAGATGCAGCTCCTTAACACCTCTGAAAGATCAGGCCCAGAATTGTTAACTTGTTTTTTTAACTAATAATGAGATGCTGAGAAACCACTAGGAGCCAATTATACGTAGCCATCACTGCAAATTCCAGCTAAATCAGAATGGGTGGAGGGCTTTCATTTTGGCCTCAGTCAGAAAACGGACTCTAGTTGAGTATTTCTGGCTAATTTAATCTTGGTGTTTAGAATTGTGTGGCTGGCTTCAAAGTACAAGAATGATCCATTCACTTATGAAGTACACTTAGCCTTTAGTTCCAATAGAGCCATTTCTTAGGCTCTATTTTTAATTGTTGGCATCTTGCATTTCTGCTCCTTTTTTTCCCTGGTGCCAACATCTAACACCATCACTTGACTGTAGCCAGTCACGGAATGAGGAAGATGAGTCATACTCAAAGAAACCTCCAGCTGTTGATCAAAGAAGTCACAGGAGACCAGATTCATCAATATAAGCGGATCAGCTTCCACAGTTCCTCCTCTCCTAACTCACAGCCTGATACTTACTGGAATGGTCCAAGGGCCATCCCTTCTGTCATGCTGTCTGGGGTGACTCATGACTTTTTAGTGTCTACCTCAGGGCAGACACCCCAAACTGTTGGTGTGTTTTATAATTAGATTTCACCAAGCCAGTAACAAATGTGAACTCCTGGGTCACTCACTGTAAGTCTTACCATGGAGTCACAGACAGGCCACTTAGACTCTGCAGTCTATCTTGCCCCTCAGACAAATTGGACTTAGTGATAAATGGTCACTTACACCAAAAATCACACCACGTTCAGGTTCCTTCCAGTCCCCAGAGAGCAGTCACTTACCCCCAGGTCAGTTGGTACCTAGATCTTACACCAAAGACAACACCTGTAGCCAATCCTGTAATAAACTATCTAAAAGTTTATTAATTAAGAAAAAGAAATGGAGTTACTGACAGGTTAAAGCAAGCAAATATATACACACAAATGAGTTACCATCTAAATCCTAAGAGTGGTGGAGTTGCAGTGATTTGTCAATTCAAAGTGTCTTTCAGGGCAACTCCAGGAGGCAGCCCCTGGGGATCTCTGGCCCTTCAGAGTTCAAACAGCCAAAAATATGGAAAATTTTCCTGTGACTTGGTTTTATTTCCTTCATTCAGCTTCCTAGCCCACAGGATGAGCTTCCTTGCACGTAGCATTTCCCAGGTGCGATAGGGCCATTAACCAATCCTTTGTATTGTGATGGCCCATCTGAGTTTGATAGATGGATGAATGGGGAGGAGGGGATGATTCCCGTGCCTGAGTTCATAAGTTCAGAGCAAACGTTTTCAAAAAGTTATAAAGCAAATGTACATATTTTCTTATAGCATGGAATACAGACATTACAACTGAGATTAATGCATTCAGCAACTAATAAGCATTTCATACTAAATACATTCTTATAAAATTAATACCTATTTTGAACAAAACTAACATACAGGCGACCTGGTCTGGTCTCCAGCTAGGAGGTTGTCAGTTCTTAGCTAATGCTTACAACCTGGTCAAGAGCTGGCATCTGGCCTGCCAATATCACACCTTCATTTTTCTTTCTCACACTAAACAGGAGTGAGATCTGCAAAGGCTTTGGGGAGCTAGAGGGTTAGCACACATCTGAAACGTGCAATGGACCAAATGCAGAGAAGTTCAGCTAAGTGATGTGGTCATCTTTGGAAGTATTCCCAGCTCCCTCTTTAGTGCAAATTAGTGTCCATCACTTCAGACAAGGAGCTGTCTTTCCTTGGATGTTTATTGTTCATTCAAGAGCACTGAACTCTACTGGGGTGATGGAGATGGTAGCTGTTTAAATAGCAGTGAAAGGTGCTCCAAGATGCAGGGGAAATGGGAGAATCAGGGCTTTTGCCTGGACCCAAACCTGCAACCCAATCACTTCTCACTTTGTCACCAGAAGCACAGAATTGTGAAATGGTGGTGGTGGAAAGTTGTGCACTAAAAATAACTACCACCACCAGGCTAGATTCTTCTCCCTCTCAACGCTATGAGAAAACACCCTTTAGCTTCAAAGAATGCTTGATCACTCCTTAGTTTGGCTTGGTGCTGTTGACACAATGCAAGATGCACATGTCTTCCCAGGCTTTTCTGTGGGAGGGGAAAATGACTGAAGTGCTACGGTAGGGATGTCATTGTGGGAGGTTTGGTTTTAGTTGTAATAAAAGTTCCAGGTTTGTCCTGTTCTGTGATTTGACTGGAAGTGTACACAGTTTACAAACCTGCACTGTACCTCACACCCAGGATGGTGTGGACCTAATGTAGATCAAAGTAATGTATAACAAAGAGACCGCGATACATATCTAGTTCAGTCCCCTGCACTGAGGCAGGACTAAGTATTATCTAAACCAGTGGTTCCCAAACATGTTCTGCTGCTTGTGCAGGAAAAGCCCCTGGCGGGCCAGGCTGTTTACCTGCCGCGTCCGCAGGTTCAGCCAATCATGGCTCCCAGTGGCCGTGGTTCGCTGCTCCAGGCCAATGGGAGTTGCTAGAAGCAGCGTGGGCAGAGGGACCTACTGGGCGCCACTTCCAGCAGCTCCCATTGGCCTGGAGCAGCGAACTGTGGCCACTGGGAGCTGCGATCGGCCGAACCTGCAGACGTGGCATGTAAACAAACCGGCCCTGCTCGCCAGGGGCTTTCCCTGCACAAGCAGCGGAACAAGTTTGGGAATCACTGATCTAGACCATCCCTGACAGGTGTTTGTCTATCCTGTTCCTACAAACCCCCAACGATGGAGACTCTACAACAAGGGTAGCCAACCTGAATCTGAGAAGGAGCCAGAATTTACCAATGTACATTGCCAAAGAGCCACAGTAATAGGTCAGCAGCCCCCCCATCAGCTCCCCCACCCTGCTCCCAGCGCCTCCCGCCCACCAGCAGCCCCACCGATCAGCGCCTCCCCCTCCTTCCCCACAGGTCCTGGTCAGCTGTTTTGTGGCATACAAGAGGCTCTGGGGGGAGGGGGGAGGAGCGAGGGCAGTGCAGGGTCAGGGGAGGGGGCATGGCCTGTGGCAGAGCCAGGGGTTGAGCAGTGAGCACCCCCTGGCACACTGGAAATTTGGCACCTGTAGCTCCAGCCCCGGAGTTGGTGACTATACAAGGAACCACATAACTTCTGAAGAGCCACATGTGGCTCTGGAGCCACAGGTTGGCCACCCCTGCTCTACAACCTCCCTTGAAAGCCTATTCCAGAGATTAACTACCCTTACAGTTATGTTTTTCCTAATATTTAACCTAAATCTCCCTTGCTGCAATTTAAGCCCATTACTTCTTGTCCTGGCCTCAGTGGCTAAGGACAACAATTTATCATCTTTCTCTTTATAACAACCTTTTGCATACTTGAAGACTTATATTAACCCTCAGTCTTCTTTTCTGCAGCTTCTCACACACCTGGATATTTTCATGTCCCTTATTTTAGGTCTTTTTGCACCATTGTACATGGAGAGGGACAGGTGGGCCTAAAAGAATTGTCTTATGGAGGTAAAATGCCCAATCCAGACATGAGAGATTCCTCAATTGTTTTGAATAGGCCATCACAATCAAGAGAGCTTATCTTTTAAAAATAAAATAAAATAGAAAACCCAAAGAAAACATGTTGACTTGCCCTAAGCTGGAAGTGAGGAGTGCTGTGAGTGTGCATTAATTGTCTTGTATTAGCTAAAATGATTCTTGTATTGATCTAGGTAACAGGAACTTGTAGGTATTTATACTGTAAGCTGGGTAGTTTTACACTGTGTGTGCACCTGGAGTCTGAGATAGGGATAAGTCATCAATAAAAAATGAACATGCTCACTTATTTTATTTAGAAAGTATAGTTCACAACAGATGTGTGGCAGGTTTCTGGATATACAGATTCTGTACATTGTGTGGTTTACTGTAATATAATTGTGCTAGGAAACACATGCAACTTCTGATATTATCCGATTTAAATGTAATCAGTGCTGGTAATATAAAAGATGCTGTACTGTAGTTCAGTGCAAGGCAGATGGTTTCAAAAGCGCTCAAGATATCAGAGTTCGAAGAGGACCCTCACCAATAGCGTCAACTCTTCTAGATTTCCGATGTTTTAAGCACTCTGGAGATAGCAATATTTAAGAAGGCAAAAAGCATCAGCAGCTCCTATAGGTTTGTGATGGGTGAACACTAACAGTTTGATTTTAAATCCATAAGTTCAGGCAATTCTTCTAATCATATTCACAGATGGGTCTACAAAACTGGGCTGGGTTAGTATTGTGGATAGCAGACCCTTTCAGAAGGAGAGAAGTATGTGAAAACGAAGATGGTTAACCACAATATTTCAGACCTCAAAAAGAACCCTGGGCACAGGTTGAGGGAGGAGGCATATATCTCATATCATATATGTAAACAGTGGATGTACTCATTTCATTTTGAGGTCTATTGAAACTCTTGTACCACACCCATTACCATGGTTTTCTGAGTATCTGACAGGTGCTAATGTACACGTAGCACAGATTTGGAGCGGTAGTAACCTAAAAGGGCAGGCACAGTCTAAAAGCATTTTAAACCTAGAAAGGGAACAAGAAAATATTTCTAAGAGAAGTGGAAAACTGGCACCAGATCAAGAGATCATAGTGTAAACTTGGTTAATATTACACTTAGAACCTGGTTTTCAGTTTGCTTTATGTCGTCTCCCAGACTAAACCAATCAATCAGTCATTCTGGAAAGAGATTAAGGATCTGTGGTGAAAATAGATGCAAGTTTAAATACAAAAATACATAATTCCATATTACGTATGGTGGTATGACTCACACTTCCAAACACCAGCTACTATAGGCAACCGTTCTTCGCTGTGTCCTTGTTTTGTTAGCAATGAATTTGAGTCCTCATTTTGCATGAGGAACAGCAAAGCCAAAAATTGAAAAGTTTAATAGATGACATTAATATGCTCTTTTTAAAGGACTCAAAATTTAAGTTCAAACTTGTGAAAAAAATCTACATTTCTGCATCCTTTACATACAGTACAACATAGTATTATATACTAAACATGAATATTTACTGTGAGAAAATCCCTCTAAGCTGTTAGAAAAAAACCTGAATCTTATCTGAGAAGGAGCTCAGCCCTAAAAGTCAGAAATCATTTCTCAAAGATATTTAAAATAAATTTCTGCCTAAACAAGGTTTCTACACCACTTTGTGAGGATGATTACCTACATACAAGACTTAGGAGAGGCTCCCAATATGATCTGAAAGGTAACCCATTGATGGCAGATTTAGCACAGAGGTAGGGGGTAAAGGAAGGGGTGGGAGCCTGGGGTTAGAAGACTGTCAAAGCTACAATAAAGAAGTGGGAGGGAGAAGGGAAATGCATGCAGAACAGAGTGGAATGTGACCATCTCAAGTACCATTTACTCACTTTTTGATGGGAAAAAATGTTTTTGACTGAAAATTCTCTTGGAAATTGGCCACGGTTGACATTTTCTAGTTTTGATGAAAATTGGATGAAAATGTGATTTTTTCAATTTTCAAAAATTCTATTTTTGTCACACCATAAAGTCCATGAAAAATTTCAAACGAAAATTTCTCTCTTTTTATTGAAGAGTTTCCCCCCATAAAAATCTATAGCATTTTCAACTTGCTATGGTAAAAGATGAGGGGGAAAATGTTTTGTTCCTCTCGAAAAATACACCCAAGGCCTGCATGTGGGTTGCCATCCATCATGGGTTTCCAATGAACCAATCACACTAGCCTTGTTCTTACAGTTTATGCCACAAGATGGAGTTGCACCCCTCTGTATAGAGGGTCAGAAGAACTTTGTAAGTGTTACCATTTTACACCATTGAGGGAGTCATCTAATGAGCTGGATAGTTCATACTCTTCAACAGACATTTTATTTTCTCCCTTGCGCACTGTGCCATTTAAAAATTGTTACATCAAACAAACTTTTCATTCTCTACTTCCAGCACACCAGGTGATCACCTGTCAGGGTCAATTATGTCAAGCAGCACTAATCTAAAGCAAATGGCTTATGAATAATTAAGGAAAAGAGCCTCCCTTTGTTCTAAATTATGGCAAAATTCACTTGGTGTAAGCCTGCAACTAGTTGAATGCACACACCACTCAGGGTTTGCATTTCAGAGGGAGATATTTACCAGGCTCTTATAAGGTGAACAGTGGTTTTATATGAAAGACTTAGAAAATGTGAATGGGAGGGAGAGCTATTCTCCACACACCCCTGTGCAAATGGAATATTGTGTAATGTTACACATCTGTGTACATATATACAAACTACAGCTAAATATTTTTCAAGGAATTTCAGTGAGTGAGGCTGACATCTGAAGACAGCAGCCCGGATTGAGGCTGTTAAGCATAACTAGTGATTTTGGGTACTCAAGCTCTGATACATTACAAGGGACCTGATTTTTCAGAGGGCAGGTGCCCAGCACTTTCAGAAAAATCAGTTGTTAATTTGAGTCCCCAGACCACTTTTGAAAATCTTGGCCTTGGTTTGACTGGAGAGAACAAGTACAATAGTGGTTAGCAGCAGCTCAAGCTTCTCCACACCTGCTAAAGTGAGACTCGGTTCTGACCCACAGAACAACCTCCAGATAAGAAGAGAGTTTAGTCTCCATATCCGTTTTCTCCTTGGCACCTTTGCCAAGACTGCCAACAAGTTGGTGAATTACTATCAATAGCAGCAGTGTATTTTCTGATGGGGACAACTGACTTCTGGGAATTGGCTTGTGATCAAACTCATTTACCTGTAGCAGACTGTAACAGTGCATGGTCACAACTGACCCAAATGCTAGAGATCTGGAAATTAAAGGCTCCATATCCTGTTACCACTCCAGTCTTCCACCATTGAGTCCTATCAGATTATGAGCACTCTCACCTGGGCAACAATCCTTATTGGTTTAACCAGCTTTTAAACCAGCCAGAACTTTAAACAAAAACAAATTAAAAAAACCCACATGCATCTGAGCTTTGCAACTGTCCATTTTACTGCGGTGTTCAGTGGAGCTGAGCTCTCACTTGTTCTGGGGCACATGAAGATGGTACTTTTCCTGTTTAATTACTAAAATGGTATTTGACTTTTTTTGGTGAATTAATATCAGCAAGGTGTAATGGTTAAAAAAGTAAGCAAGCTCCTAAAATAAAATCCATATCCCCCAACTGAGAAGTGGGTAAATTCACTTTACCCAAGTTTATCCTTGACTACACTAGTGGCTATCAGGATAACTTATTATGCTACAGGAAGGTTTCCTTTAAGAAAGGGTCCAATGCCTGGCACAGCCTTTGCTAAGCAGAGAAACCAAGTGGCCCTCTTTAGGGGGTGCAGTGCTAGCAGTCAAAGATAGGGCAGAATTTGATGGTCTGATATCAGAATGCCAGGGATCTGCCAATCACATGCAGCCTGCTAAAGCAACATGCTACCCCACCTCCTACCAGGCACCAGGGGAATTGTGGATTGTCTGAGCATCTGTTCCCGAGGAGCTGGCCTACCTTCATCAGTAAAGCCTAACAATGCCTCGTCACATCAGAATAAATTACACAACAGAATTATTAAGGCTTTGGGTTTGTTTTAATTCAAGTGAATGATTCTGAGCAAGAGTATGTTTTGATTTACTGCAAAACAGTTTTAACTGGAGAGATCAAAATTTTGGGATGCTGTGTACTTTTACAGAGACACTTAGGAGAGGAATGCATGAGGGGAGTGGAGTGTGGTACCTTTGGAACCTTCTAAAAATCTCCAGGCTCACTGGAGCAGAATAAATTTAATTAACAGATACATGAAATGTTTTTACTGTTAGCGTTATCCTCAGGTGAATAGGTAGTGCTCCAACATTTCAGCTACAAACTGCCTTTATCAGCTACCCTCTGGGTGACTAAGAACAGAGGCAGACACTAAGCTGGAGACCTTCAACCCCCTAACACACTATATTCTATACGGGCTCTATACAAGCAGTATTGTTTGGTTAGAGAACTGTTCACCCTTCTCTGTGCAGAGCAATAAAGAACAGTCGTTGTGGGGCATTTGGACCTTATTTCAGTGATGTGAAGCTTATTACAAACTAATCAATTTCACCCAGCCCATTAGGCTGGACAAATGTTTAGTACTTGATTAATCACCTGAAACAGAGGGGAGGAAAACACTAAGTGCTGTACAACGGAAGTTATCAGTCACTTGGAGGGACTGTTTTTTTTTCATCATAGCCTCCTCCCAGCCCCAAACCAGAAAAATGCAGGAACTACTGACGTTACCTACCTTAAGAACAGCACTGAATCCTTCTGTAAACCTCACAGATCATAATGCAATACATAGATTTGCATTTCAAACAGTTACTCAAAATTCAGTCAGGGTTTTGCAATTTAGTGGTTCTGTATTATTCACTGTGCAAGCTCCTGGAGGCAAGGACCATACTGTTTCTATGTTGTACAGCACAGAGCGTACTGTCAGCGCTTTATGTCAGTTTGATAGTTGATATTTAGTGAATCTAGACTGTGGTTTAACTATGCACAGAACTTAGGATGCCACATTCTGCTCCACTGCTTAGATTTCAGAGTGACATTAGGACAGCTAGACTACTGGGCAAAGGGATATTTTCTCAATTATTTCTCTCAATTTCAGGAGATGTTGCTTTCTTGTAGAGTTAAATCCTTTAAAGAGGCACTTGCTTGGGGTGTGAAGAAGAGAATGTGAGAAGCAGCATCTAGGCAAACAAAACCATTGACTTTCCCTCTAGTATTGTGTTCCCTATCCCATTATTGCAGGTAACTGGTTTGAACAGCCCTACTTCTGCAGACCAGTTTGAACTTGTTATGAAGTAAAAGCCCTATTTTTAGGACAGGGTTTGATTAGAGCCCAGAGAAAACAGCTGCAGCGTCACGCCTTCTTTGTGATATCAGTAGAGGATAAAGAAAGAGAAAGGGATGTTACAGATGCAATCTCTGTTTGAATCCAGATCCAAACTTAGTCAAACTTTGAGGATGTTCAAATGTGAGGGGCTTGGCCCACTACAGAGACAAGGACAAGCTATACAGGAGCTAAGTATTAGTTTCAAGTTGTACATTATTCTCCTCTCTCCCCCAAGTTATAGTATTCAGAACAAATATATTTGCTAAATAGGAGGAAAATGGCCATGCTATGAAACATGAATCTCATTTAAACATACATCTATATTTTCAAGTACAAGTTTGGAAATGAAGATTGTCTGTTATATTTGTTATATCTTAGAGGGATCTAAAAATACGTTGACATTTCCGATAAAGGTACTGTGTGTTCACTAACCTCTTGACACTGGGAGTCAGTAAGTCTTGGCAGATATCCCCTTGCTTGCAAAGGGGTTCCCAGCAGCTGCTAGAAGCAAAAAGTGAACATATGGGAAGGAGCATGGTAAGGTACATTTGGGCACATGGCGAGGAAGAATGATTGAACTGGTTCCATTATAGACTAGACAAATTCACAACTGAAACATCTGCTGCAAAAATATATCAAGGAAATGGAAAGTAGCAGCAGAATCACTTGGAACTACGGGTTTCAGAGTAGCAGCCGTGTTAGTCTGTATTTGCAAAAAGAAAAGGCGTACCTGTGGCACCTTAGAGACTAACCAATTTATTTGAGCATAAGCTTTCGTGAGCTACAGCTCACTTCATTGGGGTATTGACTTACCTATGGAGGGAGCTACCCTGATCTCCAAGCAGTTGTCTGTGACGAGCCTTGTGTGCTGGGACAAGGGGAAAGAGATCCCACCACTGCACCAGTTGTCACGGAGTCCCTGGGCGATGCTCTGGAACTGCTCCCCATGAAGCCAGTCAGGACTCTGGGGAAGCCTCCTTTCTGTGAGCAGCCTGTCTGCAGGACACACAGCTCACACAACTTCCACCTTCCTGGGTCTGACCTCAGAGCATTCAGCATCCTCTGTCCCTCCTTAGGCAACCTGGTGACTCCAAGCTCCCCAGGGATCACCATATCGATGCCGAGCTTAGTGCGGACACCCAATCGGCACTGCCCACTGCAGCCTAGAACCCCTGACTCCAGCGATCCGCCGGCCTGAGCCTCCCCAGGAGCTGGGATCACAAGCTTATGCTCAAATAAATTGGTTAGTCTCTAAGGCGCCACAAGTACTCCTTTTCTTTTTGGAACTACAGAGACATTTGGAATGAAATTTAAAGCATTTCTGCTCATTTTAAAGTGCTCTAGACGTTCCGTTCGTTTTAAACATAAGGAAGGAAGTACTTCTTCACACAACTCACAGTCAACCTATGGAGTTGCTGCTAGGGGATGTTGTGAAGGCCAAAAGTATAACTGGGTTCAAAAAAAAATGAGAGAAGTTCATGGAGGAAAGATCCATCAGTAACTACTACACGTTGGTCAGGGCTGCAACCCCATGCTCTCGGGTGTGACTAAACCTCTGACTGCCAGAAGCTGGGACTGAATGACTAGGGCGGATCACACGGTAATTGCCCTAGTAATTCCCACTGAAGCATCTGGTACTTGACACTGTCAGAGACAGGCTACTGGGCTAGATGGACCATTGGTTTGATCCATTATGGCCTTTCGTACTTATGTAATGTTCACAGGCATAGAAGCTCACACTAAGGCTACAATTTAACAATAATTACAGAACCATCATCTTTTCCACACTTGCAGCTTTTGGGGAAAAAAGCAAAAAAAAAAAAAAATTATTTTGGGCTGAAACATTTTTTGTTTGGTCTCAGCCCAAGCAATGTTTTGGCTGAGTGGGAGGGGATGAAAGATTTGAGGAAAATCCAGTCAGCTGTTTCTGAGTCAGACAAAGAGCAGAAACACCCTTTTTCCGTTTTAAAAAATAACTATGACTTACGTTTTGTGCACTGATAATTCAAAACCAACTGTTTAAAAAAATCCTTTTTAAAAAAGGAACCCCAATATCTATCAGGATGTAAAGTAAGTAAGTAAATAAGTAAGTAAATAAATAAATAAATGTGAAGGGAAAAGCTTCCCACAGTTTTGTTCAGTACAAAATGTATTTTATATATAGAAATTCAACCAGGATTTTTTAATTTTTTTCCTGCTGAGCCTTATGTTGATACCTACCTACCTACCCACCCATCTCAATGCCAAATACAGAAATTCAACAGTGTAACCAATAAACAAATCTAGTAGGCCAGATCCTCAGCTGGGGTAAGTTCATAGAGCACTCTACTGAAGTTGAGGAAAGGTACGCACTAAGCAATTTTTAAAAAGTTATTGAACTCTTGACTGTTTCCAACCTCAGCAGTTGTATATTTAGATAAATGTAGCATCTTCCACACAAGAATGCTTTGGCCATGAATACCAAATGATCCATGCGCTATAGTGACCTTCACTTGGGAGTCTGTGCATAGACAGCTCCCAGCAATTCTTGATTAAGCTCTTGACTGGTTCTCACAATCAAATAGATAAATGTGTGTCTTAAATATTTAACAATGCTGAAAAATATGTCTGCAGCTGCTGAGCTCCAGATGCTTACTAAGGACATAGTAAGTCCTATATTAGCACATATTTTGCATTCCACATGGTGGCTAGACACTAACGGTAACTGTACAAACACTAGTACACTCAGTGCACCCACACGGCTGAAAAATTGTGAAACAGTTCAAGTCAGCTCTGCACATTTGTCACTCCAACACTCAAGAAGACTCCATTCGTGTGTATGCTACTTAATCAGACATGCAATTTTTCCAAGCCTCTTGTGTAACGGCTTATACCTGGTTTGCCAATTAGTATCGTATGCAATAGGGTAGAAAAAAATCCAACCACTTGAAAATGCTGAACTTAATCCAAAAGATGCATCAGAAGCTGTCACAGCACAGACTGCCATTTTTCTGATGGGCTTGTTTGAATTCACCACTCAAGATCTGTTAGGTTAAGAAGTTTTGTTCTTTAGGCAGAGCAATCAGCTGGAGAACAAATCAGTCAGACCAAATTCATGTCAAACTGCTTTATTACATCTTAAATAACAGTACATTTTAATATAGTATCTATCTTGCATCCAGCTTCCTTGAAGTACACTGACTTTAAAATTAAATACAAAAAGGTGAAGAAGAGGGATACAGGGTGCGGAGAAAGCTCTACAGAGTAGTTTCGTGAAAGAGAGGGAATTCATCTTTTTTATGCCAAATCCAGGCCTAACGCACAATTACAGCACATTTTTGTACAGAATGTTGCAGAAAAACAGAATGGTGAAAGCCACTACTGCTGCTAGGGAGGCGCATTTCTGGATACAGTGAAGATAGGAGAATTTAAGAGAACAATCTGCTGTCCAAACGCTGCTGCTTTTAACATTTTATTTGAAAAGAAAGCCAGGAAAACCTGTTCATTACAAAAATGATTCTAATCGGATGCAAAGAACTCACTTTACAAGAGGAACTGGCTGTGAAGAATTAATTTATAAAGAAGATGGTCTGGGTTCCCCCACCCCCACCCTCACCCCAGAATCTTTGACAGCGATCGTTTGAACAGGCTGTTTCTTTAAAAAAAAAAAAAAAAAAGTGACTTCTCACGCTACTCCAAAACGTGCATAGCTTTGTACTTGAAGTCTTCATAGATTTATGCACAGAGTAGCAACAATAAATGAATACAGCGGCAATGGTTACAGTTTTTAAACAGGTTATTTCTTTAAAGAAAAAAAACATCTAAGGACTTAGTCCAATATGCACTTTTTAGCATTTCTACAGCATGCGATTCTAAGAGTAAACCCACCCAATATGGCAAACGATCAAAAAAAAATTTTTGTTTAACTTAGAAAGTTTAAGATCATTATTTTCAAAACATTGATTTGTACATCATTTCATACACAAAGAATTGACTTAATACCCAAGCGCAGGACAGGTCTCTTTTGAAAAACAGAGATTCCTGGTTGTTGAGACTACGGGGTAGTGTTAGGGTATATAAACTGCCCTTGCAAGTGGGGACAAAGTTTTTTGTTGTTGTTGTTTTTTAAATCAGTGGGTTTGGGAGTGGGTGGGTAGGAATTGAGGATTTGCATTTGTTACCCATAAAAGGTGAAAGGTTCTTTAAACAAGCATTCAATACCATGTACAGCATGTGCTTGGTTACCTTACTTCTTAACATTATTCTATAGATGCCATGTTTTGTGCAACAATTATTTGTGATACTAGACAGAAATAAAAAAAAGTAGGGACTAAATTTACAGCATTAACAACCCCAGACACTCTGGGCTAGGACTCCCTTGTTTTACTCATTTATTGACCATAAAGAAATGTATTTAAAAAGGAAATGTGGAAAAAAAAATGAAATCCTTCTACAAACGTGACTTGAAAATTTGAAACCGTGTGAGATAAAACAAAGTTCTCAACTTTAACTTGAAAACTACAGTGAAGTTAAGTTTGTTTCACAATTATGCTCAAGTTTACTTTCTGGTCATGCTTTTATGATAGTGTTTCTTTTTTAAATTCTCAAGACAAAAAATGGTCCCAAACGGAATGCACAATTTCATTTGCTTACAACTGCAGAAATTCTTCTTTGAAAAGTAATTGTGCTCTTCATTTCAGCAATAGGAGACGGTAAAAGATCTTGCCCTTTGAAGTTTTGAGGAGAATGGGGGGTCCAAGTTAGTATGGTTGGATTGGATATGCTATCATTTTAGTTTTCAACCGTTGGAAATGTCTTCCAGTCACGGTGGAGTCCGTTGCTTGTCTGACACACAAAAAGTTTTGTTAAAACTTACGTTCGGACACTAACATTAAGTTCTAAGCTGGATGAACTAACTTCTGTGTCTGGTAAAACCGTTTATTCTCCCACACCCTCTACTCTATCTTCCCACATCAACATTTACATCCATTATTTTTATTTCACCGTTTTCAAAAGATTTAATAATATTTACCAGCCCAGATGTGAAAGCCATTAACCCACCCTGTACCATGATGATAATGAAAAAAGTCAATGATACCTATAAAAAAAATTACTTCCCCTTGGCAAGTAGAATTTTACAAGGCAGAGTTAAACTGCAAGAAGTTAATCTTATTTCTAGTGTTTTAAATTAGTTACTTTTCTAAACCAAACTGTGAGCTTGTAGCATAAAAGCAGTTGCAATGTACATTTGAAATGAGAAAAAATGAGATTATAAACAAGATAATTAAGGATGTTCTTCCCTACCCTCCCAAATACCTACAGACTTCAGTTCCAGATCTTGAGGAAGCTATCCCATGACCCTGTTGCTACTGCCATACCATCGTCAGTCACACCTAAGCAACTGACACGGTTATCGTGGCCAGCAAGGACACCTAGAAATTAAACAAAATACACACGCATATTACAGAATCTTGATGAATACATACTTCATTTCAAGCAACTCAATGATAAGGGCTTGTGTGTTTGTATTGGATACTCTAGTGATCAGAAGAATGGAACATTAACTTGGTTTAATATTTACACAAATCTGATTTTGATAGTTTTCTTTACCCCAAACTTTTGGCAGTATTCACTTGGAAATGATTGTAGTACCCAGTGAGGGATTCTCAAATGAAGAATATGACAACATGAAGTGTTTTGGAGTAGCAGCCGTGTTAGTCTGTATTTGCAAAAAGAAAAGGAGTACTTGTGGCACCTTAGAGACTAACCAATTTATTTGAGCATAAGCTTTCGTGAGCTACAGCTCACTTCATCAGATGCATACTTTCCACAGTATGCATCTGATGAAGTGAGCTGTAGCTCACGAAAGCTTATGCTCAAATAAATTGGTTAGTCTCTAAGGTGCCACAAGTACTCCTTTTCTTTTAACATGAAGTGTGTTAGCCACAAGATTTTCACTTGATAGGAATAACCTTCAATAATCACGTCAATTACAAAGTCATCACCAGTTTCTCAAAATACTTCTGACAGCACACCCCAAGCAGTTTTGAATTCTATATTTATTAGTCCATTGCTGCTAAATTCAATTACTTCCCCTCCTACAGTTTTATAAGTGTTATTTGTCTTGTAAAAAACCCTAGACTATAAAAAATGCAGAGTTAGGCTGGAGCATCTTAAACACACTTAATCTTGCATGAGCCCTAGCCCTCCTTTTGGGATTACAAGCACATGTATTACGAAAAGGCAAACAAAGACTGGCCACCTACCTTCATTAGATTTGCTACTATGGAAGATGCTTCCATTCAACCAATATGTTATTTTGAAAAATTGCATTGAGAGGGACTGAAAGAGACACTTAAACTTTAAAAAAAAAAAAAGTAAGGGAGCTGTAGAACTACAGCTCTAGTTCTAATACTGTAGAAGTATTAGAGAGTCTCCCATCTGAATCAGTGGGCTTCTTAATACAATGAATTCTGCATTTCTGGAGCAGCAGACACATGAAAAATGTACAAGTGGTTAATAGCATCTTTAAAAATTCATAGTGCCATATAGGAAGCCTGCTGTCACTGCTGATGAAATGGCTCGGAACTCTTCTAGGGCACATTGTAGAAGTAGTGTGATACACTAGAAGTGTGTAAAACTGAGATTATAGTTTTGAGATTTAATGTAGCAAGACCCCAAGCAAAGTACCCGAGGAAGCTTGAGCAGTTAATTTTGTGACCGATGAGTCAATGCATGTTAGGATTCTAACAACTGATTGCACACATCTGCAGACTGTCCTCCCTTCCTCCTTATTAAGTACTGCTCTCCTTCGGACTCTAACCACACTGGTGATTCCTTTTCCCATTCAACATCCCTCTACGGTGAGATTTATGCAGGGAACCAATAGGATTTCTGGGAGAGTGGGAGACAGATCAGTTGTGGTGGTGCATCTATTTTCACCCTTCCACTTTCCCTGCAGGAAGGACATGCAAAAGTCACTGCCTCTTATCACCCAAAAAAACAACCCCAACAAACCAGGAAACTGCAGAATCCAGGACTCCCAAGATAAACACTACCCTAATGAAACAGATTTGTACTGAGGCATGGTAATTTATTCTATAGGGACTGAAAAGTAGTTTTTCCTACTTAAAAGTCAACCAAAAGTACAACCTAGTACATTAGTAAACAGGCACTGAAGACAAATCACACTGCATTAGTATAGTATAAAATCAAAGCAGGAAATGGAACTAGCATTAGTCATTTCAACAGGCCAGCGAACTCATCGCTTCCTCTTAATCAGCTTCAAAGAAAAGAACGGTCATCAGGGACCAAATATAGTTTTCCCCAACAGAAAAACTATGAAGTGTAGTAACATGTCACTAAGAGTTCCCTAATCTGCTTGGATCACCCACCTAATAGTTTATCACAAGAAATTACTGTAGTGTTGGGAGCAACACTACCATGGAGATACAATAATTTACAAACTGAAATCCTGCAGATAATCCAAAAGCAACAAGTAACACCTTGTATTCATCTGTTCAACGCATTCTCTGGTGGAACAGCAAGTTACTTTATTTCTACAGCACTTGATTTAAAGCCAGTAGTAAGGAAGATAACACATTTATTAAAGGAAAATTCTCTGCCTATCAATATATGCTATTTCAGACTACCAATTTGTTTTCATTTCCATGTCTCTTTTTGGCCTCAAGTATCAACTGTAAATCAAGATTTCAACTGTAAATAACCACTGTGGGGAAACCTTGAATAAGGTGCATTTGGACAGCATAACCATGTTACACTTATTTGAAAGATACGTTCCTGGTACAATTAAAATCATAAACAGCACTGAAAAGTGAAGTAACCCGCTCTACTCATCAGATGAACTTTGAGCTACTACTGTGCCAATTTCTGCACTGCACTGATAGAAGGTACATTTGTTGGGAGAGGCAGGGGAAGAAGCAAGCCATGGGAGCACTGCTGTTAGACTACAATGAAGGTACTAACACCACACAGAACGTCTCTGTTGCTGGTGTCTTCTCTATTCTGAGCACAGTCTCCCCCTCAGCCGTGATCAGGTTTGTACCAATTTTTGTTTATTACCTTTCTCCAGATGCTAAACAGAACCTAGCTTTTTGTTCTTGTGCTCGTTCCAAGAATTAGAAATACTTTCTCCATTAATCTATCTAGTTCCTCCTCTGTACATTCTATAATCATAAGCAGAAACTTTGTGGTCATTTATGATAATTTGTACTTTCCCTGTTCTAATATCTAATTAGTTTATATTTTAGGAACTGATGGCATCTATACTAGCTGGGTTGGTAAATTCAATACCCATCTCCTCCCATTCATTATACCCCTAAATAAAGTTACATAACCTCTTTTTCCTTTTCTCTTATTATGCATTTTATAAATACTGCCACAAACGCACATTATCCAGCTATACCTTAGAGATAAGGTGTCATGTTAGCGAGATACGTACTGATACCCTTACTGAGATAAGGTAACAATAGCATAAGATCCTCCCCGACCTTTGACAGTTTCTTCTTCCAAAACATGCAAAGTCACATTTCATATTAAATACACAAATAAGGCAGCTTTAGAAAATGTGGAAGATGAGGTAATAAAGGGCGAGTTTTTAAGAAGTACTATCCAGAACTGTTTGCTATGTGAAGAATTTTGAGGTAATAAATCAGTGGCTACAAATCTCTGCTTGACATTTACACTACCTAAAAATCAGTGCAAATTCTCAGAGGAATACTAAACAGCTTCAAGCACTGCAGTACAGCATAGCAGCCAACTCTTAACCTGAATTGTTTCAGTGAATTACTAATGACAATTATCTTCATATAACTATTACACAGTTATAGACCCTCCATACATGAAGTGATTAATAGTAGGTGTTTCATAAAGTGTCAAATACGTTTAAACAGTCCAAGTGTAAAATAAGCTCTTTGAAGGTAAAAATATATTTAATTTTCCCAGATGTCATTCTTTTACTGAGTTCTGTTTGCAGAGGGTAACTTTCTGTTCTCAGAAACCCCATATTCTTCACTAACATTTACAAATCTACCAGCATGTTGACAACACAAGTAAAATACCTTCACCTGGGGTGATCTCACAGCAGACCACATTATTGAGTTAATTACAGTAGGCTAACAGCACTGTGCTAATGTTTGATAAAGCACTGTCAATAGGTCACCCCTTTAGGTGCAGCTGATAGTATTTAAAACCCAACACACAAACTATTTACCTGCTCTATCAGCTTTCAGTGTGTCCCAGACGTTGCAATTAAAGTCATCATAACCAGCTAAGAGGAGACGTCCGCTTTTGGAGAATGCTACAGAAGTGATGCCACAGATGATGTTGTCATGTGAATAAACCATAAGCTCCTGGTCAGCACGAAGATCAAAGAGCCTGCATGTGGCATCATCGGAGCCTGTGGCAAATGCATTGCCATTTGGGAAGAACTTTAAAACAAAACAAAGATATTATAGAATAAGATACTTTGTGTTTTGCAGCTTTTGGGAACAGGGCTTTTTCCATTTGGCCAGCTACTATGAAATCTTAGATAATGATCTAGCATGTTTTGCACTTTCATTTGGTACCGTGGAACACTCATGCAGGCCAATCGTCTTCTGCCCAGAATTGGGAGCTAGGAACTCAAGATCTACTCCTGGCTTGGTTTGACTTTCTTTGTGTTCTTTGCCACATCCCTTTGCCTGCATGTTTCCCTATCTGTAAAATGGAGCTAAAAGTACATTAGCTCCATCACAGAGGCACTAATGTTTTTAAAGCCTTCTGAAGATGAAATAATAAGTATTACTATCAACAAAACTTTAGTAACATACTATTTAAGCACCTAACAAATTGCCATGTACTGCAATAAACTTTATGCAATACAACAAATTGAATGTAGTTTTGTCAAATGTGGAAAACACTGTGTTTTGGAAAAACTATGCTGTAATACTACAGGATCCACTATGTGTTAAATTCTAACAGCTGACTGCAGAGTATACATCATGAATTTAAATCCCATTCCCCCAATTCAGAGTTCATACGCACACAGATGGCATTGATGTCTGACTCGTGGCCAGTGAATGTTTGCCGACACATTCCTTCTCTAACATCCCACAGTTTGGCAGAGGCATCACAGGCACCAGAAACAAAACACCTGGCATCAGGAGCCAGGGACAAACTCATGACATCCCCAGTGTGTCCAGTAAAGGTGGTCGTCTGCTGGCCAGTTTCAATATCCCAAAGGGCGCTTGACAAAAGGGGGGAGGGCAGAGGGAGAGATAAAATGACAAAAATTAGAACCATCAAATAAAACTGATTTTTTAAAGTAAGTCTCGCAGTACATTACCAGAAGTTCAGACAGTGTCAGACAGGGCTGGTTAGTCTGGACTTGGCTGGTTTGTCACTTGTTTTCTCTGGTTTAATTTTTGTATTTAAAATTAAAAGGGGGAAATTAATCCCAAAGTATGTGGGAAGAAGATGCTCTCCTTTGAGACATTTCAGTATATCATACACAAACTCTCAGTCTTTGCCTTAAAAAGGCACCAGTACTTTCAAATGGAGCCACATATTATTTCTGGTTACAGAGGATCTGCTTCTTGGCTGGGTTACCAGCAATATAGACAGCATAGTGACTAATGTTCACCATTGTTGATACATGGAGTTCTGTAACATGGCAGTGCTCTAACACTAGCATAGAGCTGCTTTAGAGTAGCACCCACTACTGCTGCTATAGTTAAGGTTGAGTCAGTGTTTCCATTTTTGAGGCTTTTTGAGGGTGTATAATTCAGCCAGAATAATTCACTGTTGCCTCATGGCTGTCAGTGCCCCCACTTTTCCATTGACAGTAAGATCACCACAGTGACAATCACATAGTATAAAAAGGGGATGAAATACTGACTGCATCACCCACAAAAGCAGCAGACTTTCCAGAGATGTTTAGAAGAAAGCATTTAACTTGTCTGTTCTCTTTCCCAGTAAGTGAGCATAATGTAGAATTCTGCTTTGGCTTAGAACCAGTGCAGAAGCCAGTTTTCTTGTTTTCAGGTTCCCTGGTTATGTAAACCATATGTTCAGTAATTAATTCTGTATCAGCCTTCAGTAGTCAGTTCCAACTAGGATATGAAATTTTGCTTAGTGTTCCAGCCCAAATCCATTTGCAGCTAGAAAACATCATGCCCTTCATGTCAGTCTCCTCTTTAGTTCCCCATTCTAGGGGAGTGCAGGTTTAGAGGAAGGAGACTACTGGCTTCCTCCTTCCATAAATGAAGGGAACCATCAGCACAAAAGCAGAAGTTTTTTCTTAATAGAACCAGCTTTCATTATGAACCATGTGTGTTTCAGAAATGCATATGCAGAAAGAAGAACAAGACAAAAAGGAATCCCTTGCCAGTAGCGAGGCCATAAGAAAAGGCCAGAATTTGTGTACTCAACACCCTACCTGGACTTAGAAAAATTATTAAATGCAACAGTCAAAACCTGCTAAAGCTATATAATCAAGTACAAAGAGCATCACTTTAGCAATTTTTGGTGTATTTAAAAAGGTTTCCATTCCATTTTGAAAAATCATGTTAATATTAAAGAAATTCATGTACAATCAACATCCATCTTAAGCAGCCACTCAAGAAGGCCGTTTAATAGGAGGGTCCTTACGGGACCAACATAACCGTAGTGAATGTCTTAGGAAGACTTCAAAATAATTGCCGTAAGGACTGCTGCCTAGTGGATGTTCTACTATTTTCTCTTTAAGATTTATTTATTCAGTGAGTGAATTTTTTTGTTTACATTGAATTTTTTGATAAAATGAGTATTTATTGGTTAAGCAGTTATTTAAACAGGCCAAACTACAAGCAGCACAGAAATGCTGTGCAAGTCCAGAAATAGAGCTAACTTTGGTGTTACCTTTCCAGTTCTGATGGATTAAAATTAAATCCATTTTAAGTAACAATTCAGTGAAAACACAACACAGACTGAATCTGTTGAACATCTTGAGTCTTGTTAAGCCTTATTCTATAGATCTGTTACCTAAAGGGGCTTTTTCTTTTGTTGGTTATGGCAGAAGAGCTAAAACTACATAAAAAGTACAGCCCACAAAAACAAGATTTCTTTGCTAGTGAGACTAGAGCATAACAACCTCTAGAAGCAAATGCACTACAGACAACTCCTATAGGAGAAAGCACCTATAAGTGTTTTAGCTGATCTCTGAAAATGGACTATGGAGTATACAAATTACAACAGAACATTATGTTTATATTAAGCCAGTGGACCACAGAATAGAACATTTTTCAAAGACTGATTATTTTTTAGTTTTGTAATTAATGTTTTGTTAAACGTTCAGTGATATTCCTTTAAAATTCACTTCTGCTAACTTTTTGAGAAGATTTTCTGAAAGCTATTCATAATCTTACAGATTTAAATAAAAATAATTTTACCAATGTGATTCAATATTTAATATTTATTTTCTATAATAGTACTACAGAGCTTAATGGAAAAAAGTCATTAATTCACTCAGCCTATTCTTCCCATGACAACCAATTGTCTATGGATCCATAGTCCACCTTATCACCAATAAGAACATATATCATGGACTTCAAAATTTGAAACAACGAATCAGTAACAGAGTGCAAAAGAGAAGTGCAAAATGTTGGGGGGGTTTAAAATGGCACTGGCATAAAACAACTGTAAAACATGCACTAATTGTGACTCTTTACTGCCTGTATACATCAAGTTCACTCCCCAATAATTTGATAATGGATATTTAAAAAGTACACAAGACTCAACTAAACAGACATTACCATTCTGTGGGAGCTATTTCTTCTGATCAGACACTGGTCCATAACTAACCATTGGTACAGGAGACTTGTTTGAAGCTATAACTCCAAAATGTATCAAAATCCATATTGTCAAAACTTTAATTCTTTCCTCAGTGAGCCATAATTGCTCTGAATGAGCTCTTATAGACCATATGTAAAGAGTTTTACATTTTAAAAATATTGCATTCTTTTTATCAGAGATGTTAATAAAAAACATCAACGATGAAAATTACTTAGCACATAGGTCTGTCAGTACCTAAATGGTAAGAAAAACCTATGGTCTGACAAATGCAAAGGAAAAAATTCGAAGTCTGGGTCTTCACACACCCAATGCATTTTATTTAAAAAGGGGGTATTCAAAAGCATAGTTTGTAGAGCTTAACAGCAGTATTTCCATTTGCAATTTCCTCTAAATTGCAAGCCATTAGAGGTTTTTATCCAGGCTGTCTTATGAGATTTCTACACCAAAGACTGCTTACATAGGATTCATACAGCACTAACACTATTGCTATTACTAAGTGTTATGACAAGTTCCCCCATAATATATTATCTATATTTTTGAATATGCAGCCATTAGTACAAATGTTACAGTTGGTAACACTGCTTACCAAGTGGTGTCTCCAGAGCTGGTAACAATTTGATTATCATCCAGGAAACGGCAGCATGACAAGTAACCTGCAAAAAGTAACACATGGCTGAACAAAGCCGCAAATTCCTGTCTACTTTTCAGATTGAGTTGGTCACGTAGCGAAGCATCTCCTGCACATACTGGGCAATGTCTACGCTGCAGTCAGAGATGTGACTGCAGCACATGTAGACATAACTCAGATAGCTTTGATCTAGCAAGATAAAATAGCACTGAAACTGCAGCAGCCTAGGATAGCTGTCCAAGACCATAACCTGGGCCCCAGGTGGGCTTGTATATAGCCTTTACTACTGTGGCTTCATTGACACTGGTACACAGCTAACTAGAATATGTCTACATGTGCTGCAGTCACACCTCTGACTGCAGTGTAGATACACTCAGACAGGAAACCATCAAGAATAGTCAGAAATTCCACAAGTAGTACTGATCACAGTAATTGGTTAAGGACCACTTTAATTTATAGACTGAATCTTACAGCAATCTGATGTTTGCTGATCTGCTTATCCAAGCAAAGAGTAAAACACTAGAAAACACAAAAAGTCCATTTGGTTGTTAAAGAAAAAAGAAGAGACCTAAACGAACAGATGATAGTCTTTCACATAAGACTAGGATTGAAAATTCTCATAGGTCTTACTTGAGACAACCTGGGCTGTGAGCATCATAAGGATTCACATTCCAAGCAGAAGAGAGTGTGAGAAGAGATGTATCTTGCTTCATAAGTACGAAGACAACAAGAAGAGAGGAAACTGGTGGCCTTATACACAAGGGCAACAAACCCTCATGACATTACTTGGATCAATCTAACTCTCCTCTAGGGGGGAAGCTGCTCTCTTGGGGACCAGCTGTGACTAGAAGAGCCCCAGCAGAAAGAGGGAGAGCACTCCCTGAGGAATGCAGGGGGGCCCCTCCTCCCAAGGCTTTACCCATTCATTAGCCAGCCAGAGAAGGAAGGGAGCTGACTCATCCCTTGCTCTCCCTTTTCATTAATTTAAATCCTAGCTCAAACTACGGGGAGCCTCTTTTTGCTTTATTTCAGGAAACTCCCCACTCCTTCCCCATGACTGTAGTTTTAAAAAAAAAACGGTTACTCATCTTCTCGTAACTGTTGTTCTTCAAGATGTGTTGCTCATGTCCATTCCAATTAGGTGGATGCACAGTCGTCGGGAGCTTTTTCCCCTAGCACCACCCGTCTGATCAGGTGTGGACCCCCTGGAGTGGCGCCTTCATGGCAGTGAAAATAGGTTCCTGCCGACCCGCCACCTCTTCAGTTCCTTCTTGCTGGCTACTCTGACAGAGTGGAAGGCGGGCAAGTCTTGGAATAGACATGAGCAACAAATCTTGAAAAACAAGAGTTACCAGAAGGTAAGTAACTGTTTTTTCCTCAAGTGCTTGCTCATATCCATTCCAATTAGATGACTCTCAAGCCCTAACTAGGAGGTGGAGTTGGAATTCATTGAATTGCTGATTGAAGCACCACTCTGCCAAATGCTGCATCGTCCCTGGCGTGCTGGGTAATAGCATGAAGTGTGAACTGAGGACCACATCGCCGCGCTGCAGATCTCCTGGATGGGGACCTGGGCCAGGAATGCTGCTAAGGAGGCCTGTGCTATTGTGGAACGTGCCATTAGTGCTGGGACTGGAACCTTTGCCAGCTCGTAGCATGCCCCAATACAGGACATGATTCATGATGAAATTCTCTGTGACAAGACTGGGAGGCCTTCCATTCTATCCGCAACCGCCACGAACAACTGGATCGACTTACGGAATGGTCTTGTACATTCAGTGTAAATGGTCTTGAACGTCCAAGGAGGGCAGCCTTTTCTGTACTTTCTGCGTGAGGCTTAGGGATGCAAGTTTGGGAGAAAGGCTGGATGACGCCTAAGCTGTACCTTGTCTTTATAAAAATAATGGTATAAGGGGGATGGGAAGTTAGGGCTTTAAGCTCCAAGAGTCTCCTTGCTGATATAATAGTGACTAGGAAGGCCACCTTCCATGAAAGGTAGAGCAATGAACAAGTCACCAGGGGTTCAAACGGTGCCTCTAAGCTCCTGAGGAACCTCCTCCACAGCTCCCGCATCGAGGAGTGTTTGGACCTCCTACGTGAGAAAATGCTCATGAGAAGGGTCCTTGAAGAGGGACAGGGAAGGGGGTAGCAGGGAGGGGAGGAGCAGAATTAGAGAGAATATCCCATTTCTACCGTGCGAAGGACTTAGTGGTCTGAGGTTATCTGGGACCAAGAACAGTAAAAGTGGGACAGACGGTTCAGAAAACAGGGGGAAGGATCCAGTGAGTAGACTAGTGCATCGCCCTCGGGCACACCTTCAAAAGGCTTGCTAAGAGCCTGATAACTGCCTTGATGAGCTCTGGCCTTGGCTGGGCTGGGTTTATGCCTACCATTCCTACCCCGCTTCCTTGAGAAGTCCTGCCTGGGCTGGGGAGGACAGAAGCGCTGCAGGGGCTGAGGTTTGAAATGATTTTGCTGGGTAGCTGGGGTATGTAGCCCCAGTGATTTCTATGCAGCCAACGAATCCTTTAGGCTGTGAAGCCTGGAGTCTGTCTGCTCTGCAAAAAGGCCCATGCCTGCAAAAGGCAGGTCCTGAATTGTTTGTTGTACTGTCTGACCTGGCCGCACTCAGTCTGGGTGAGTGCCCCCGTCCATCTTTTTGTGCTGCTTATGTGGCACCAGAGAGTGCGAGCGGTGCTGTACTGCCTCCTCAGGCTTCAGTGCTAGGGAGCACTGGTGCCAAGGGTCTCTATAGCCAGGAATCCTTCCTTGGCCCCGTTTCACTTACAGAGGCCGGAGCGCTCTGCATGGAGGTGCTCAGTGCCGGATCCTGACAGCTGGAGCTGGCTGGTGATGGAGGGCCGATTCCAACAGGATCTGTTTCAGCCTGAAGTTCCGTTCCTTTTTAGTCCTTGGGCGGAACTCTTTACAAATCTTGCACCACTCTGTTTGGTGCGCCTCCCCCAGATACTTGAGACAAGATTCGTGGAAGTCGCCCATTGGCGTGGGCTCGTGGCAGGTTCTACAGGGTTTAAACCCTTGGGACCAAGGCATGCCCCACATCCCAAAAGGGGAGACCAACAGGGGAGGGGGAGAAACCCCCGGCTCCTAGTTAAGAAACTATCTTAAACTAGGTTTCAGAGTAACAGCCGTGTTAGTCTGTATTCGCAAAAAGAAAAGGAGTACTTGTGGCACCTTAGAGACTAACCAATTTATTTGAGCATGAAAAGCTCATGCTCAAATTAATTGGTTAGTCTCTAAAGTGCCACAAGTACTCCTTTTCTTTTTATCTTAAACTAGAAACTATTTACAGAAAACTGAACTACAAGGACTAGGGGAAGCACTTGCAAAGGCAAGCGATGGCAGTTCTAACAACTATCACTGGTGGTAAAAAGGAACTGAAGAGGCAGCGGGTTGGCAGGAACCTGTATTACCACCATGAAGGCGCCACTCCAGGGGGCTCCACAGCCGACCTGATGGGTGCTGCTGGAAGGATTTTCCCCTGACGACTGTGCACGCGGCACGCACACACCTAATTGGAATGGACATGAGCAAGCATTCAAAGAACTGTTTTTGCAGATGCTGCAGGTCTTACTGATCACTTGCTTTGGGGTGAGGAAGAAATTTTTTTCTTTGTGTTGTTGTCAAATTAGCATAGGCCTAGTGGGTTTTTTCACCTTCCTCTGAGCATACTCCATGCATGGTCAGGTTAAACAAGGAAGAGGATTTAGTAATTCATGGTAGTACTTGGTAGTAGCAGGGATGTTAGTTTGTTACAACTTTCAGCCAGTTTCCAGTGCAGTTAGAAGGCTAAAAGGAATGGCTCCCAGAAGTGAAAGACCTGGGATTTTGCTGAGTGGCCTTGTGCTCATGGGATAGGGGGAGACCTAAGTAAGGTCCCCACCTTTTAGTCCGATCTGTACCCTTCGCTGGGGGTGGTGGTCAGATTCAGAAGAGCAAGCTGAGTCCTAGGGGTAGGTCAAGGAAAGTCTACCCTGAGTTCTGGGTTATATGGGAGGAGCCCTGTAACCTCTGCACTGGAACCATTTAAAATACAGGTGACTAGGAGGGTAGTGCCCCTCCTCTCCATTAAGTACAACAGAGTTGCACCCTGTTGCTTAAAATCCATCCGTGTCCGTCCTCATTCACTGCCAAGTCCAGATCCAGATGTCACCCCCAATTACAGCTTTATTGCAGCAGTCCTGCTTAACCCTGCACTAGAAGAGCAGTTAATTAAAACTGACTCTCTAAGATTTCACACTAACAAATGAAACCAATCACCTCTTTTGATGCATCCTTTCTAGGCGTCTACAATATAGTATAGTCTTTCACCCTCTGTAGAGGCCATATTCACCCTGCCATGAACCCACATACTGCATTTTAGTGATCTTACTAACTTACAGGGCCCATCTCTAAAAGAGGCCACTGAACAGCTAAGATATACTGTAAAGATATTCTTGGCTTTTTATTGCTCAAATCTTTTTTTTTAGGATTTTGACATGCACATTAGCTGCATCATGGATACCCAACAAAAATGCATGTGACAGCTAGTTCCATTTTTCTTTACAACAGATATTAAAGAAAAGTACATTTTATGGATCATGGTGTGCTTGGTTATCGCAACTACTCAATATCTGTTTTAGTGGTCAGTCAACATCTCTCTATTTCAGACAGAGTACACAATTCCAGTGAACCAGGTAGCTAATCCATGCTTTGAAAGAAACACAAGAGATAAAAAGAAGTTAAGTGCCATCTACAATATAGTTTAACACATTTTAGTTATTCTTTTCAACAAACAGAAGCTTTGGAAGGTTTGCCTGATTATAACGATACATGTATGAATAACCTTGGTTTCCTTCAATGAACAGTTTTCAGAGGGTTCCCTTTACATATATAGGCAGAGGCTTGATCAGGCAGAAAACCAGCAAGAGACACAGCTCGCCTGATGTTTCCTCTTAGAGCTGTTAAAGGTTTTTCCGGAGCCATGCTGGCAGCCTCTGGACTAAGAAGACTGTGTTTTGCTGCATCTTGGGATTTTGTTCTTTACAGAAACAAAGGCAGCATAAAGATGACACACAGTTTCAGGGTTCCAACCTTGACAGATATGACTTATTACAAGCTGATTCCCTCCCTCAGGTTGCTGGGTGTATTATTACTGAATCTGCAAGTGAACAAAGGCTTGCTGATGTAACACTGAGTATGTCACATACTATGATTATAAGCACATAGCTACTGAAGTGACTGGCACTATGTAATATCTAAGATAAACAGAGTCCTGTTACGTGCAGTCCAGAATCAGCACAGGCACTCTTTGAACCAAAGTTCCAGCCCAGACCTCAACAAGGAAGATATCAAGCCAATTTACATCCTATTTCTGAGTGGCTACTTCTTCCCATTAATCTTTCAGCTTCCTTTCCTTTTCCTCAACCGCACATTCCTTCAGCAGGTAGAAGTCACTCTAATGAATTACCATTTCAACTTCTGCTGTGATATGGGATGTTACAATGGTCTTGGACTGTAGAGGGGGAAGAGAAAAATCCTGAGCTCATCCCCTCCGCTTTTAGCTGCCTTGGTGGATCTTCTTATTTCAAGGAAAATGGAGCCCTTATATGGGTCCCTTTGTTCTCACAATCATAGCTCATTATCCAGTTTAACTTCTTTTTATTTCTAGTTATCACAGTCATTAGTTACTTTGATGAAAAAGAGTGGGCCAGATTCTGTGCTGCACCTCTGAAGAGAGAGAACCCCAGGAGGGCCAAATGTAGCCCTGTAGTCTCCAGGATTCTGGCATGGCCCTGATGTAGGTTAGAGAAACCCCAGAAGAAGCTGTAGTGCAGAGTACTCCGACCACTTTCCCTCCCTTCTGTCCACTTCTACCTCCAGCACAGGGCAGCAGTGTAGGACAACCTACACCAACGTAATGCTGAGGGGCAATTCCCAAGCATCCAGTTAAACTAGCTCTGTGCCCTCCTTCTGGAGGCGGAGCCACTTTAAAGGAGCCACTGTGGATCCTAGAACACTGGGCACTACAGTCCTACTTTTTAGAGATTAAAAGGATTTTTTAAGGCTTTCAGATATTTCTATGGCCAGCCAAACATCTCTACAGACTTCCAAGAGTAGTAAGATACAAGTCATTCTGAGGTTTAAATCTGAAGTTCAGGTCAGAGGTTCTTAGATGTCAGTACCCTGAGCAGCCAAGTAATTAATTTTGGGGACTCCAAAGGAATTATCCAGTATCAATGACTGAACATGTGGAATGTGGGTAAGTACCTGCAAAAAAAAAGGAAGACCTTGAAAAACAGACCATGGTTTACATTGAAACTCAAAGAACATTACTTCTGCCTTCCAGAACAACAAAGGTAATTTAGAGACCAAGACTGGAAACAATGGGCTTGATTTTCAGGAGGTGCTCGGCCCCCACAGCTCCAGGTGAAGGCAACAAGTTAAAAGGGCAGCATCTCTGAAAAATCAGACCTCAAATCTTTGGGACCTAATGAAAACCCAGCAAGCTTGTCTAGTTCACAGAAATAAAAATTGGCACCAGCAGCCAGTTTGAGATATCTGATTGCACTCCACAATAAAACAAATGCATGACCAATTAGGTTTCTCTCTCCAATTTGAGTTTGTAAATGTAGTGTCCTTTCAATATCAGGAAAGAGCTTGGATACAAAAAACAAAACAAAACAAAAAAACCCCAAGCTTTAAGCAGATATGCTATACTGTAGCAGTTTTACTTTCCATAAAGAAAAAAAGAGTTGCAAAATGAAATAATTCCCTTTTGTAATCACTAAATCTTCCCCTTCATGCCTTCCAAAGACTAAATATTTTGACCAAACTACATTAAGCTTCCTAGGATATGGTTTTACAATAAGAGCCCTCTCTAATAAATCAGCACCAACAATGAGGTAAATAAAGAATAATTTAAGACTGTGGACAAAGTGTAAGAAGTTGGGACTCATGTATTTAAGAAAAAAATTTTGTCCCATTTTCTGCCACAATATTTATTACATATAACAAGAATTTGATTATTTTCAATTTGGGCAATGCTGCACTTGGCAACATGTTTTCTGTAAAGGATCATTGTCTCTATTTGGGGACGTGAGCAATAAAGATTTATGAAGCTGTTAGAAAGATTGGTGAAGCCATTATATTCATTATTTAAATGTTTAAAGTGTTGCAAAGGTTGTGAGCAACAAAGAACAATTTTTGAAGAAAGATTAAAAACTAAAGATGTATAAATTGGCAAAGTGATGACTGATTTTGGCATGGGGCGCGGGAGGAGGGAATGTCACCTATTTGAAAAGTGAACACACAAGGGGGAAAAACGTATTTAACAAGGTGCAAAAAGGTAGACACAAAAGCTACGGGATCACACGATGATACTTAACTTTCTGGTTTAATATTAAAGAAAAATGTCTTGATCGAGACTAGTCTATGGAGTAGTCTTTCAAGGAAAATGATTGAAGCCTCATTGCTTGAGACATTTCAAATAAGACTGGACTGTATGTTGTAGGAAACCAGTCCTCTGGCATTGCAGGATTGAGTAGATGACCTAATGGATCTTTTCCATATCTAGTGTTCACGATTCATCATGCATTCAGCTCACAACTAGTTTACCCTTCAGAACTGATGCTCACCTGTGTGACCAGCCAGCTCACGGCTGACACGTACATTTCCTTCACGAGTTTTCAGGTTGTAAATAGAACAGATGTTATCAAGACCACCACAGGCCACATAGTTTCCAGAGGGGGCATATGCACAGGTCATCACCCACGATGAACGCAGCGGAATGGCATGGACCTGGAGCAGAGGCAGAATACATAATTTATCTTTAAGTCAATTGACCATCAGGAAGTTCTTATTTATATCTTCTCTGTAACTACACTACTCTCTCTTTAAAGGTAGCAGGAGGAAGAATAATGAAAAAGATGAAAAGTCCTTGTACTCCAAGGGCCAACCTTATTTCAGAAATAATTTGCGCATTTAACTTGTCAAAACAAATAGTATCTTAATTAAAACTTCAGAGTTGCACTCTAGCAGAGAATCCAGTTTAATAGGTAGCGCTATGAAAAGCCACAAGAGCTAGTCAATGGTTTTATGATTATAGATCGAGCACTATGTTTTAGCTTGAGAAAACACACTGGTGCTCAATTTATGGTAGGTAAAAAAACGTTGATTCCAGGATTATATATGACGAAGGAACAACAAACAGCAAAAAAAGACTTACTTTGACCCTCTTTTAATCGTGCCTTAAAACCCACTTCAACACTTACCAAACAAGTTAGCAAACCAAGGCCTTTCACTATTTAAACAAACTCCCCTTTTGCTCCCACATGCCATATACTAGCCTTCGCTGAGTAACCACAGTCTTATTAATGCTAACCCTGTCCTTCCTTCTCTAATCCAGACCTACTGTCTTATTATTCCTCTTGTTGCACTGTGTTTGAAGTTAGTTTGTAAACTCCTTGAGGGATGGATCATGTTGTTATATCTATTATGAGGCTCTGTGAAATATCCCTGATTTCCTCATATTTCTTGACTAGGGATTAGAAAGGTGTTTGTCCCTCTGTGCATACAATCTCCATCTATACCCATTACAAATCCTGCGGTAATGGGTGTGATATAAAAGTACAAATAGCAGAGTAATGCTCTGTGCTAAAAATACAGCCAACTAATTGCAAAACATGTATCTTCTACCATGAAGCTAATAAAATGCCTCAAGATGGTTGTTCAAATCTCATCCCTAGGATAGAACACATTTACGATCGCATTCTTTATTACTACTAACATCGTGCACAGCATAATTGCAATGAGCACTGCTTAGCCATAATGTGGTGCTAGAATATTTTTAGACAACCTGTTTTCAGCTATAGACAAACTGTTTTCAGGTGTAAGCTATTCAACTATTAATCAAAAACTTTCTAGTAATAAGAAGATGCCCTCAAATTTCCTGGATTGGAAAGTCTTTCTTTCACTGAGTGGATCTTGTTTCAGGGGGATGATGTACTTGTAACTAGAGCACTTGATAAAGAATTCTATTTCTGACTCTACCAAAGACTTCCTGTGTGACCTTAATCAAGTAGCAACATCTCTGTGATTCAGTTTTCCCAATTCTAAAATAGGGATGCAAGTCGCTGTTTTCAAGGGATGTTGAGTGTTAATTAATGTTTTCAAGAATATTGAAATCCTAATATGGAAATCACTGTAGAAGTATTTTATTTCCTATTTCTGCACTGTCTTTTTCAATTAAAAACAACACTTCTGCTTATTTAACTGCCATTTACCTGCTGAAAATTTTTATTTTAAGTTCTCCACAACCAGTTTTGTAATAATTTACAAGTATTGTTTTTTCATCCTTCATGGAATTTATTGGAGAGCTCATAACAGTAGCCACTGGACACCAACCACAGCCATGTGACCATAAACCTTCTGTAACCCTTTTTCATGTCATGTTACTACAGCCAGAAAGAGACCAGTCTCTTACCTGCATTCTTGTAATTCTCTGCTTTATTACAGAGCCCCAACTAGTATGGCTGTGCTTTGTCTCACATCGCACATTTCTGGGAAACGTTTGCTAATTAACTTCTACTCCCTCTGATGACAGCTGCTCCTGCAGCAGCGAAGCAAAAATACACTCACTGAACAATGAAATATTTTTAGTTTCTCGGAAGCTGGGTAAACATATTTTATATATAATTAATGTGTGTATATATATATATATGTATATGTATGTATGTATGTTATACAGACAGACAGTAGCTAGGTCTCTAACCACATTGTTTAAAATCATAATTTTAGAGGTCAGGTGTTAGGCCTAAACTAAGTTTTGGTTGTATCCCTTTAAGAGCCAAGGTAGGTAAACAATATTCCTCTCCCTTGTATTTTCAGTCAAATTTTAATTAAGCAGCAGTATGTCAATTACTCTCACCTTGTTTGTGGTGTAGCTATCCCAGATGATAAGTTTGCCATCCTGGGAGGCACTAACTAGAAGCCTGGAGAGAAAATAAGAACGAACAAAAACAATCATTGCAGGCAAATATGGAGAAAACAAAGCCAATTAGTTTCAAATGAAATGTTATCATAACTACTAAGATGTTTACATGAATGCTTTAAAAAAGTACAATGCAACATCAGTATTCTTTTAAATAACGTGCCTCATAGAAACAAGAGCAGATGCACTTCATGTTAAGTGTTAAATATTACAGCAGTTAACAACAAAGCAACTCAATAGTTGTTGCAATGTTATGTGGTTAAATCACAAGATAGGAAGTCAGGAGATCTGGGTTCCATGCCTGACTACCACTGACTTTTGGAAAAGTCACCTACCGCTTTATGCCTTCCTTTCCCCAAGCATGGTATTTTTATTTTATTTTTTTTAAAACAATTTTTCCTCTCCCAAAGACAGCAAGAAGTTCACTTTTTTCTGATTGTCAAAAGATTCTGAGGGTGGGGGTTGAGAAAACGCACACAGAGTTATTAGTAAAAGCCTATTTTAACTGCTTCCCAGTTATTCTCAGAAGTTCATCTTGTTTCCACATACTTTGCATTGTCTTCTGCAGACCTTCCTTATTAAAGGAGTCTGGGAAAAGGACCTGAGAATTCTTCTTCCCACCCTCCCCAGCGGATGATCTACAGATGCACAAATCAGGAGAAGGAGAAGTAGCGAAAATAATCCCTAAACAGCAGTGATGTCTCTTGATCCCTTCGAAACCTTGGAAATCACAGTGATAGGCACACTTAAAATAGGCAGACCCAGCTAATTATTTGGACCCATCTTCCCAATTTCTGCTTATTCTAACACATGGTAAAAAAGGTTGTTTCAGGATGAAAGCCAATAAATACATAAAAATAAATAAAATCCAGTGTCTGAGTAGAGTTAAAACCCAGGCCAACAGAAAATTTAGTTTACAGAGAAGTACTCTGCATAGAAGGGTAGAGTGCAGGGAAGGAAGGGGTGGTTTTCTTTTGTTTCCTTTTGGGGCAGGGGAATCTCTCCCCTCTCAATGGAGACAGACTGAAATACACCATTTTGTCAGAGTGGTATTCTTGGTCTAGTTTAAAATATGAGCTTTTGTTTCCAGGCTTCTTTTATTTTTTAAAGAACAGCTTTTCTAACGCCAAGAACAAAAAAGGTTCAGATTGCAGGAACAATCAGACAAAAACAGCTGAGAGTGCCTTTTTCTGTATTAGGGAAGCAGATATAAAATAGAGTTCAGATATGTAATATTTCATGCTCTGAGTCCTGACCTTACACATTTTCTTTCTGACTTATTACTGGGGCTAAGAGTTTGGCTATTCATCTTAAAAGGTTCAAAGTATTGTGCCAAAGCACCACATCATTTCAATTTCCATCTTAATATCTGTATGTGCAAACCTAATTCAAGTGAAAAGTCCAAGTTTCAACACACAAGTACTGTGTGATAATACCTATCACTAGTGTAACAGAATACCGGTAGTTTTCTAACTTTCAAAGCTGCTACTATCCTAAGAGGCCCTTGTGAAAAGTGTCATATTTAATTGTTTATTTTAAACACACACAGTCGTGAGAAGGGTCCACATCTCAAGCCAAGTCTCTCCTTTTAAAGATACATTCATTTAAAATCCAGTGCCTGGCTATGACAAATCACCTAACCAAACACACTACTCTGAGCTTGCTATTAGATCGTCTATTCACAAATCTGACTGCTCTATTTTTCAGATTATGGTGTCAATACAAGGGCTAATTTAAACAGTACAATTACAAATTTGGGGTTAAGGACTTTCATACTGTGTGTACACAGTGCCTTATCCTTAATTGGGGCTTTTACGCGTTTCTACAATACATGCTCAGGGTCTAACTGACTGCCATATTTTGAGTCAGGAAGGAATTTTCCCTGAGGTCAGATTGGCACAGACCCTGGGAGTTTTTCGACTTACCCTGCACGGGAGTGGCTAAGTCATTATGCAAGGTAACCTATTTCCCCTTGTTTTTTCCTACCCGCCCCAGATGTTCTTGTTAAACCCTGGATTTGTGCTGGAAATGGCCCACCTTGATTATCATACACATTGTAAGGAGAGTGGTCACTTTAGATAAGCTATTACCAACAGGAGAGTGGGTTTGTGGAAGGGGGGGGGGAAAGAAAATCAAGTTGGGCCATTTCCAGCAGAAATCCAGGTTTTCTTTCCCCCCCCCTTCCACAAACCCACTCTCCTGCTGGTAATAGCTTATCTAAAGTGATCACTCTCCTTACAATGTGTATGATAATCAAGTTGGGCCATTTCCAGCACAAATCCAGGTTATCATACACATTGTAAGGAGAGTGATCACTTTAGATAAGCTATTACCAGCAGGACAGTGGGGTGGGGGGGAGGTATTTTTTCAGGCTGTGTGTGTATAAAAACATCTTCTACACTTTCCACAGTATGCATCCGATGAAGTGAGCTGTAGCTCACAAAAGCGTATGCTCAAATAAATTGGTTAGTCTCTAAGGTGCCACAAGTACTCCTTTTCTTTTTGCGAATACAGACTAACACGGCTGTTACTCTGAAACCATAAAACATGGGTCACTTGCAGGTTTAAATGGCAAATTCTCTAACTTGAAATCTTTAAATCATGATTTGAGGACTTCAGTAATTTGGACAGTGGTCATAGGTCTATTACAGGAGTGGGTGGGCAAGGTTCTGTGGCCTGCAATGTGCAGGAGATCAGACTAGATGATCATGACGCTCCTGTCTGACCTTAAAGTCAATGAGTCTCTGAGAAAGAGTTGTGGCTGCGTTAGGCTACTCTACTGTGCACAGGTAAAACATAGTTGCGTCACTTGAGTCTGAGTTTTGAACTTTTAATCCAATTTAATGAAAATAAGCTCTAGTCAGCTCCCCTTAAAATTGAGTTTGCTGATAAATACTACACTTACCTTCTGCGGATAACAGTATTACCTGATTTATCTATATATTAAAACTTCATGTCATACACTTTTGAGCCTTCTACTTCCGCAGGGCAGGAACCATGTATCTGTACAGTACTGAACGCTTCTAGCACTTAATTAAAATTTCATTTAAATGTCACTAATTTCAAAAGCTTTGTTTCCAACAGATTCCATTTCAAGTAGCATGCCCTGAAATTTGTTACAAATCTTCACACTAAAACTAACAGAAAAAGGAGATAGTTTTCTCTGACCTTTCCATTTTAGTAATCTCAGGTGTTACTTACATCTATTTATGGTAACACAAACAACAATTTTCAGATTTTCAACTTAATTATGTCCCTTCAAATGACAGCATAATCAGTAAAACATTCCTACTGCATAGTAATCTTTTGAATCTCTCCTTTATTGTTAGGGGTATCGGCGCCTCCTAAAAAAGGATAAAGCTGTTTCAGAACTTGGAGGGGATGCATCATGTGTCAATTGTCTCTAGTGAAAACAGCTTTGCCTGGAACTTAAAATGTAAGTATCGTGAGTAGTGGTGTCTGTTTCCTACATGACTTTCTAAATATGCTAACAGTCAGAGTTATTTCCTGAAAACTGTATAAACAGACTGATTGGAAAGGGAGAAAATGCAGTGGGATGGAGATTGTTTGAAGTCAGATTTCTTTTTAGAAATCTGAATGAATTTAGTGTTCATAAAATGCAAAACTAAAATGCACTGGGTTTAAGCTGACAGTGAGGTAAGTGCTGAACTGCCTTCAACAATATAGCTCTGCGAAACCACCATCATGGATGTACTCTATAAAGATGAGACTATTGTAGACACGTAGCTTTAAGGCTATATACCTGTTAAGGAGTGCTGATATTATGTTTGTGTGAGATCACTTCAACCAGAAGATGTATGTAAAGTCTTGTTCACAGATCTCTTAGGTTGTTGTATAATATATTTGAAAGGAAAATTTAAAAAAAAACACAACTTTGTTTTTATAAAAGTTACAAAAATATCTGACCACCTTCACTTTTTGAAAGAAAGAATGTTAGATAAAAATAGGACAAAACAGAGATCTATGATCTTTATTGTGACATCAGAACTAATTTGGTGTTTCCTCTAGCTGGCTTTGCTCTAGTTGTACAACACAATCCTATTGCTAAAAATGCTTAAGTTACTGCAGGTGGGGGGAGACACTGGGTCATCACCCACACCAGCCCCTACTCTGTGGCTGCCTTCTACCTGTGTCAGATGGCTGTAGCTCCCAGCCCTAGCTCCACAGGTGAGACCCTCCTGACCCAAGTGGGGGAGGTCCCAGCACTCCAACTGGAGTGTCCGGTTTTTAAATTTTATGAAGTTGGCAACCCTAATATGCCATATCATTTGCAACATTGGAAACTATATACTTATGACAAGCTAATATAGTACTCCTATGAAATAAAATGAGATTCTACAAAACGTATGAAACTTCAAATGAAACTGTTACACTGTGTTTATCTGTTGCTCTGCCAACCCTGAGCAATTCAGAAACTGAAAATAAAAACAAGTACCACTCCTTTAAAAATATTTTCCTCTATATCTCCCCCCTCCACCCCACAACTAAGCACTTTGCTACTTTTGCACTAGGTATACAGTAGAACTTCAGAGTTATGAATACCAGAGTTAGGAACTGACCAGTCACACACACACACACACACACACTTCATTTGGAACTACGCAGTCAGGTAGCAGCAGAGACAAAATAAGTAAACAAACAAACAAAAAGCAAATACAGTATAGAACAGTATTAAACAAACTACTTAAAAAAAATAAAGGGAACATTTAAAAAAGATTTTGACAAGGTAAGAAAACGGTTTCTGCGTTTGCTTCATTTAAATTAAGATGGTTAAAAGCAACATTTTTCTTCTGTATAGTAAAGTTTCAAAGTCAATGTTCAGTTGTAAACTTTTGAAAGAACCATAACATTTTGTTGAGAGTTATGAACAACCTCCATTCCCAAAGTGTTTGTAACTCTGAGGTTCTACTGTATAAACAGACCTAGGATTTTAAGTTACTTAAGAATAGAACTGCTTATCAATCTTGTGTAAACAAGCTCTGTACTTAAGACTGAATTAACAAGATCACCCTCATTAGATTAACAAGGCTCCCTTCAGTAATTTCTGTTGATTAGAAATGTACTTGCTTTGACCAGATTAATTCACATATTTACAAGATTAAAAAGAAGCTAATTCACCTATTCCTACAATGAAGGAATACCATGTCCACTCATTTTAAGATGGACAATTCACCGGGGTGCGTGCTTTAAGATTCTTATAAAACTACACATTATAGTTGTCATCGACAGGGATACCGTTAGCATCCATTTTTTAATTGTCTGGAAATCACAGAAGGACTAATATCCTCAGAAAAAAATAAGTGCCTATTTTAAAATGCTTCCTCTAAATCATTGACAACAGTATTTTTCAGGCAAGAAGGGGTTGATATTTTGTATCTGAATTTAGCTTATGATGACAAAAATACGGAGATTAAAAGGGAAAAAAAGTGACATTTACTATTGCTAAATTCTCTTAGTACCAGAATAGAAGCAAAGGTTATGCAACTTCAAATGAAGTAACCACCCCCACCTGCATCCAAGATCCCCTGCTCCTCAAAAAGAGCTCTGGTATTTTAAAATTCCACTTCTAGCGGAAAGGACTTCAGATGGATTATAGGCATGACCTGAAATGATGGGACTGAATTTCTAACCATACTGTATGAAAAACCAAATTGAACTTTTCCACAAGATCTTAATGAAACCCAAAAGATTATCCTTCTGTGCCAGTGACACTCACCTGGAATCAGTCCCCCAGTGCATTGCATAAATTTTAGCCAAGTGCCCCCTCAATGTTCTTCTAGTACGCATCTGAATTCGACCCACTGGATCAATGTTGGCTGTGATCTAAATAAACAAGTTATTATAGACCTTAGATTCTGCATTTATCTTACTCACAGAATATTCAGATACTTATTAATGCAGAAACACTTATAGTAGTCTATTGCAGAAAACCAAAGGATTCAACGCACACATTTTGGACATGTTCAGATTTAGACAAACAAATTGACTAAGAAATATGTTAGTGCTATGCAGTATTTGCTTGGTCATTCTCTCATTTACTATTCTTCCCCAGGCCCAGCTCTTTATCTGAGCATTGTAGGCAAAGCCCTAGCTAAATACAATTGCACAATATTACTCTGGAAGAACATGCATGTTATCCAGGCCCAGTGGGAAACAACTGCATGCATTAGAAACTCTCAGAACCCGGGGCAGGATTATGTTCAGTTTCTATCTTCTGAAGCCTCTAGTTTTAAGGTTACTACAATTTGTGGCAGAGGGTTCCCGCTGCGTCCCCCCCTGCCCCCCCAACAATAGAGATGCATTCAACAGAATAACGCAGCTTTCTGTTTTTAAAGAGGCTGGGAAGATGGGGTGTTTGTATCTGAGGCTTTAACTGCACCTAACATTTTGAAGATAAACTCCCAATTTAGATCTAGCATAAACTGCCTTTTGAACAGAAGATTTTCAAAAGAGAATATTAACATTTTATCTAACTTTTAAAGCATAAAAGTGTATTCTGGAATGAGTAAGTGAGTAGCAAAGTGAGGAAGAAATCAATACATTGTTGTTATACCATTACATTTAATATAAATAGTGTCTCTGGCCTGGAGCAAAGCGCTCACTCAAAAAATAGCACATAGCACATTTCCAGTAATATACGGAACAAACGAACACACATTAGTGAATCCAAACCAGTTTATAACTCCATTTTACAGGTAACGTCTGCATACTTGTCCTGTCTCCACCTAAAAAAATTATTTAGCAGAAACATTTGAGTAAAGAACTCTGCTTCATTTTGAAAACTGCCCAGACAAATTAACGTTCAAACTAACAGATCGGGCCAGATTTAAAATTCCTACACAATGCCCATCCCTTGTACAAATACAGTAGCTTTTTAGAGACTTTTGCACATGGGAAATATTTTAGATATTAAACTTAGCACATTTATTTTACATTTATGGGCAACTCTCTTTGTCACATATAAAAATGTCCCCAGTAATTTAAATGCTGAAAGAAGGCCTCTTGCTCACTACCTCTCTCTTGCTTGATGCTGCAGTGCTGAAGTTGTAGCACTGTATTTGTAGCATTACTCACTTCCACAGCAACAAACTGATATCAGACACAGGATTATTACTCCCAGTTCAAGCAAAAGGGATTAAACTGGGTGGTGAAAGGTAAAATCTGATTGAAAACACATCTGGAACAATAGCTCCTGGCAAAGGTTTCTTTATAAATGGCCTTCCAGGTTGCTCCAATGTGAGGGTCCTTCAAATTATAAATCCATCTGTATAATACTTGTATTTAAAAAAAAAAAAAAAAAAAAAAATCAGGGAAAGGAACTCAGTGACCTACCAAGGAAAGTACTACTTGATCCTACTACTGGCAGTAGTTCGCCATGCATAAGCAGCAGGATCTGTGTGTAATCAAAAAAATCACACCATGCAAAGAGTCAAAGGAAGCTAATGTTGCCAAGACTAGACTATAGGAAGAATTAAGATATTGTTCATAATTTTACACACACACAAAACTTTCTGTATTTACATTTTCCTTATGTAGATTTTTTGCAAATAAAATGTGAGCATCTGAAATGAGTACTTACCTGGGCCAGAGTGGCATCTGCACATGCTTTTCTGGCATCCTATAACAAGGGAAAATTAGAGACAACACATCAGAGACAGCTTAATATGTGCTGAACCATTTATGCTGACCATTCTGCAAAAGTTACTCGGAAGCAAAACCACTAGATTTGGGAAAATCTTGCAGTTATGATCACCCCAAGGAGAGAAATTGGCAGAGGAACCTATCAAGCCAGACTCTGTTGCCAATGTGTGTCTAGTATTCTTGCTGGAACCTTTATTTATTGAGAAGATAATTCTAGCATTTAGTGGGCAAGGGTAGGAAGCAATGTTTAGCAGCAAGTTTCAAAGTGTGATTTCTGGGGTAGTGGGTTATCCCTGAGTACTTACTGCTGACATTCTGTGCATCTTATAATGGATGGCCAAAATCCAAAATGCAAAGTATAAGGGGAAACTTGGACTCAACAGATGCCTTAAATAGGGGCTATACACAATATATTTTTCCAACTCTGTTTAAGGAACCTAAAATAATTTGTTACATAGAGCTAGAAAACACTTCAGAATAAAAAAAAAATCAAACTAAAGGAGTCTGAAAGTACACTGCTCTTCACCTGGCCAACAAATACTTTAGTCAATGCTTTAGTGTTTAATGCTCCATACCTTGGGTTTTTTTTTTTTTTTTTTAAAACAAGCAGAGATGAAAAAATGCAGGAAGTCTCTTTATTGGCGCCAAGCTTTTGTTCTGTTTAAAGAAGTTTAAAATTAATGAAGACAGGAAGACATGACATTAATTTCTTAAGCTAGTTATGTACACAAAAAGTCTGGATAACTTGTGAGTTGTCCTAGAATGGTCATTTATATGGATGGAGTCAGCTCAAAGAAAGACTCAGCTATTTTATTCATGTTGTGAAAATGTATGATTGCTTAGGCTTCTCATTGAAAATACTTCCAAGCGCATACTAGTAAGAAATGGTGGTGTTTATCATTTTAATTAACAATCTGGAAGAGGAAGTAAACCGCACATAAATAAAATATGCAGGTTATAAAAAACTGGAATAAGTTTCATTCACCAGCCAGAGGACTTAGATTAGAAGCAAAGGCTGCCCAGGCAAATTTGGGCTGTCTATTCATAAGTATTAGTCACATATAGGAAGAGAACTATGGCTCTACCGCAATCATACTGGACAACATTATTCAGTTCTGGGCACCGAATTACTAGTAATATTGAGAAATTGGTAGGAGTTCAAACAAAATTGACCAGGGTTTGATTTATAAAGAAAGACTACTGGCTAAGTGTAGCTTGGCTAAAAAGGGAAGGGGATATAATATTTTACAGTTATGTGAAAGGTGTAAATACCTTGGATGGAGAAAAGTGTAGGAAGGTACAGGGAGTTACAATTAAGTAATGGGAGTAAGAAAAAGAAGTGTTGGCTAAATACGAACTGCTTGTCAGCAAGAGTTATTGGCCTGTGGAACAGCCAAGGGAAGAGTTGGAAGCCCCACTGCTGGAGACTTAAAACTAGAACAGACATAGCACGAGAAAATGTAACCGAGGGAACAATCCTGAATCAGCCCCAAGGAAATTAAACATGTACATCTTTTCCATCTTTAAATTTCTATAATTGCATCCATGCAATTTGGCAATAATTTGAGAAGGTTCTTTACTCTATTTGAGCTTTCTTCAAAAGCACGTGCACACACACAAGGACGTGTTTAAATTATATCATAACAGGATTTAATCTTAAATACGTATCCACGGTTCTGCTCTTAGTCACTTGCTGACAATATTAAACAAAAACTGTAGGGAAATAAGTGAACTCTGTCACACTAATAAATTTCTGTCTGTTTATATTTGTGCTGCCATGAAGTCTATACTATAATCACAAGATACTTGCACATTTTCATGGTGCAATACAATATATTCCACTTTTCTAAATAAAAGGGAAACTTTTACCCACTACAGCACAAGGTTTTTTCATTCATTTTCTACTCTCAAATTCTGTTTATGAAAAGTTCTATTGATCACACCCTGCAAAGAACAGTTACTTATTCCACAGCAATACTGAAGATCTTCTAGATGTTGTCTGTGTGGAACCTACTGTAGATGTGCATATGCCTCATGTGCAAGATCAGAATTTTTTGAACAGGTAAGTTCCAAAGATGAAGGATAGAACAGCCATGACATTCCCTCAGTTCCCTCTCAATTTGAAGCCCATAGTAGATGAGGACTCTGCAAAAAGGGGATGAAGGGGAGTCATGAAATCCCTACTGATAACATCTCAAAGAACCTCAAAGAACCATTTGAGTAGTGTGGATTCAACTGCAACCGGCATCCACCCATGACGGTGGGATTTGAGGAGTCTTAGCTGCACCAACTGAGCAGTGATTGACGTATTCCTCTCCTGAACATAGCATCCGATATAGCAGCTGAACCCAAGGCATTGGGTTTGGCAAATGTCATTGGGTTACTCCACGTTGCCACCTTACAGATTTCCAATATTGGCATGTACATGAAACAGTTAGGGCATGTTACTTGTGTTCTGGAGGAGTGAACCTTGATGTTTGGTGGGAGAAATACACTGTCCTCCATTTTAATATTCTCGGTGATTAAATCACCTGATCTTTAGAATGTCCTGCTATGCCTAGAAAGACAGGCTAGTTCAGACTATTGCCCCATCCATGTAACAAACCAAAGTCCTGGATACATTTAGCGTGTGCAAATTCTCTTTTCCCAGTGCTAAACATGGCTTCAGGAAGACAACAGGAAGGTTGACTGGTTTAGATGAAATTCTGAGACCACTTTAGGAATGAATTTCAGGTGAGGTCTTTGCACCACCGTGTCCCTCTGGAATATCATATGAGGGTTTGGCTATAAGTGCCTGAAGTGCACTCATTCTTCTGGCTGAAGTGGCAGTCACTAGGAAAACAGTCTTCAGTGTGCTGGTGTAAAGAAAATTCTGCAAGAGGTTCCAATGGAGACCCAGTGAGCCTCTGGAGGATTATACTGAGGTCTCGGGCAGGAGAAGGTTTTCTGATTGCTGCATAAATTATTTTCCTCAACGAGCTATTTCAGGTGGGTTCAGAAGTGCTCAAAACCCTCAGGGTGGGGTGCGGGTGCTGATACCTCTTCTCCACTTGCTTGGGGGAGAGAGGAAGAGTGGCTGGAGTTTACCATAGTCCTCCGGCCAATTCCAGGATTTCTTCATTAATTGGGAGGGTGATCCTGGCTGGTGTTGTCACACTCACATATTAAATGTGTCATGAGACTGTTCCTGTATGAACGCAGTCCCAATGTGCAGGGTCTCTGCAATTTGAGACAGGAGGTCCTCAAAGGCTTTCTGCCTGGGGACTGGTGTCACTACCCTGAGGAGGATTCCTTGGGTAGAGGCAGGAGTCATTGTTGCCTCCCTGTCGCTTCCTGCTCCTATGCACTCACATCCAGTTCCAGTGTGGCCTAGCCATTGATGCCATTAGGCAAAAAGGAATAAGTCAGCAATGGCAAGAAGGAGAATACCTCCTCTTCAAAAGGCAGCACCAAGAGGTGCTACGGAGCAGGTTCCAGTGCTGGTCATATCTGTGACACCAGGAATGTCTCCAGAGACATTATGGATTCCTCCAAGGCGGCAGATCTCAGGTCTTTGCTCACCTCCATCACAGGTACCAGTGCCAGGTCTCTCACTCTGCCCTACTGCTTGGGGGATTTGTCCTTAGATTAATCTGTTTCATGTCCCTCTCTGGAACTCCCCTTTGGTTTTGGGACTACGTGTAAGCTTGGTTCAGCTACACGAGTTGGTGTCCCATTTGTGAGCAGGCACAGGTACCTACTTTAACACCTGAGGTGCCACGATAGAGGCAGTCAGTACAGATGCCGAGTCCATCAGCCCTGGGGTAGTCAGTGCCACGGTCTTGTGTGCAGCAGACTTCAGCAGTTGCTGTCAGCAGCATCACTGCTGACCACCTCAACATCAGTGGAGTCCTCTTCACCCACCTTCCTTCCACTGTTCAATCTTAGAGTGTGATGTGTGCTTGAGGGAGTGCTGGCCAACACTGGTTTGTGTGGTCTTGCTGTGGTCATGATTGTCACCTCTGGGTCTGCAGTAACCTGCATGAACCACTCTAGCTCATGTAGCTTGAACTGAGCTTGCAGGTGCTGGAGGAAAAGGACTTCCACACAGAGCACCTGACCGGGATGTGCCTTTCCCCTTGGCAGAAGACATTTGCTGTGACAGGTTTCAAACCTCGAGGATTTGATTCCACCATGGAATGTGGCAAGCTGGTGTGAAGCGTCTTGCCCTGCTGTACGGCAGGGTGTAGTGGGGTTGTTGATGGACTTCCTTTTAAAAAAAAAAATCCTTCAGTTAACTGGCTTAGGATCTCTGAAAAGAATAGTGTGTCACACACTCACTGGCTTCCGTCTCATTGCCACAGGCAGTAAAAGGAAAGTGAGAGAGTCGTAGCCACTCCATCCTTTATGCCCTTGTGCAAGAGCATGAGGATGCCAAAGGCATATGCACGGCTGCCAATACTGCTATTCAAAAAATCCGATCTTGAATGCATGAGTACCTACTCTGGGATTCACACTGACAAAATAATTGAAGAACTGTTGACTATGTTATGTATTATGCGTAGAGACTTCTATTCTCTTGAACAGCGATGCTCTGATTTGATGATCTAAAGTTGTTTGGCCAAAACTATTGTACGTAAATCCCAAATCCTTTCCAAAAATTGTGTTCTTTAACAGCATAGTTTAACAATATACAGGTTGTATAGTTTACGGTGATGCACCATTGCCCTTTTAACAAGGTGGCTCCACAAAACTGTCCCTCTTTATGTTGCTGTAAGTCTTGAGCACAGTTCGAAAAACAGCTGTGTGTGACTTAGGATGGAGTCAGGGATTGGAATTTCTTCTCATTTACAAAAATGATTTGTTAAAAGTAACTATGAAGGGAGGCAACACCACCTGGCAAACACACTTTCATTAAGTGTATTCTCTGGAAACGAAATTGTTCCTGAAAAATATACTGCACTATGCCATCAGTGTTCAGGGGTGCAGAGAATCTGGACATGAGGGAGACGTGTATTCTAACCCAAGGACTTTTAAAAACAAAAAGCAAACAAAAAAAAAACCCCAGACTTGTTGAAATCAGGTGTATTAAAAGGCAGCACATTTGCTCTTCAGAAATACTTTTATGAGCCCTGGGAATATACTGACTCTGATGGGATAATTAGCAGCATTTAAAGAGGGTGAATTCTATTCTAGTCAAGAAATATACCCTAACCTCCTCTTCAGATACCCTAACCTCCTCTTCAGTTTTCTAGCATCCTTTTAATAAAGTAACCCTGAAATCCCCCTGCAGTAGCTGACATACCATTTAAACTCTTAGTAAAACGTGCTACATCTAAGAACAATGTAATCCTACTCTTATTTTGGGCTTTAAAAAAATCTAACTGCAGAATTACATTGGTGAGGTCCAACATGCTGTTTACTGTACAGTACTGATGGCATCTAATTTCAGTGTACATTGATATTTATTGGTGTGAACTCTTGAAATTAAGGTCAGGAATTACAATTACTCATCCTCTCCCTCTCAACTCTGGGATGCTTGCCTTTTGCTGCTCCCTCATTTTAAGTTAAAAAAAGGTGTGGGGTTGAAAGGAAGGCGTTTACAATATGAAAGAAAAAGTGACCGTATCAGCTCACTTAAAACCAGTGTTTGGCAGTGAAGTCAAGTTGTTCTTGTGTCTGTATACTTTCACATGAATGCCAGTTTTCTGATTTGGCAGCCCTGCTATCCCAAATAGCACAGACATGAAGACTGGTGTACAAATCACCAACCCAATAACATTTCAAATTAGATTAAAATTACTTGAAGTTTGGGGTTTCTTTTTACTGTATAAGTGATGAAAAAGTCATCTTTGCACACTTTTTAAAGAACTTACTCGGTTTACAAACGAATCACAGCGCCATACAATAGCAGCAAGTTACACATAGCAATAGCAGTATTATGAACTCAGTTACATAGGTGTTTAAGCAGGCACGGAATATGGTTCCTGTCACAGAAAGTTTACATAGACAGAAGGGGGAGGGGTTGGGATAGAATACAATAAAAAGCAAGTGAGAGGAAAACTTCAGCATGTGTCCTGTTAGTACTACTTTTCTATGCACACTGTGAACAATGAGACGACTAGGATATAAATCTCCACAAAGTGCTTCCATAAGAGGTCTCAGAGAGGGTGAAGACCCTAGCACACTGGGTCAGGAAAAAGCGATCCAGGTGCAGGAGATTCAAGTAGAAGGAGGATGCAGTGCAAATTAGTGTGGCTTGGGTGGAACAAATGGGGTGGTGAGGGTCAAAAGGAAACACAACCAGAGAGCTTGTCTGGAGAAAAACTGTACATCACCAGTGTCAAGTAACCTACATTTTACTTGAATGAGGTAGAATGGGGGTCCAGACATTTTCATTACTTTTGTTGGTTTGGGTCTGAATCCTGTGTGGTATTAGAGCCATTATTTTGGAGCCTAAAAAAAATTAGGGGCTGTCAAAGTTTTTAAGACACACATTGCCATGATGACAACAGTTGCTGACAAGCACAACCTGCAGGAAGCAGAAGTGATGTTCTCTCCCCGCACTAAACCTATTAAGTCTTGCCAGTGTAAGTACTATAACTTGGCTATTGTGCCTCACTTTACTTCTGAGCTGGAAAGACAGAATGTATTTTGAGCAATAATCCAGTGCCCACTGGATCACAACAACTATTTTGGAATATTTTAAAAAAACCTCAAAGAATACAAAATCTAGTTAATGTAAGCTATTTATTTTTTGGACTTGTCACTTTACACAAACTGAAATTAAACTGATCAATTTCACTCAATTTATATAGTCAGTTTCTCTTTCTGCTTCATATGTGCTAGTGTTTCCAAAGAATTAAAAGACTTTGGGAATAATTTTGTTCATGTTAAGTTTCATAAAATCCTTTTGAAAGAAACCTACAAAATGTCCATTTGACAATAATCCTCTTTTGGAAATATTAAAACACTTCTCTTTTATTTCACTCAGCATATACATGGTGAGTAGATGTGCCAGCAAGTGAGAAAGAACCAGAGTATATTTGCTGTGATCTATAACTTAACAACAAGATGACCTAGTTTTACTGCTTGTGTATACCTTTGAGCATAAAGCAGGAAATAAAATCTAGACAGTAAATAAAATATAATATTGTACTTCAGCCAGTCTTTTTAAACTACTTTCTGAGAGGGCTGTGAGGAAGTTTATTCATGCTAAACTTCATGGCAAGTGATGAATTATAATTTGTTTAGTACTAGACGCTACTGGTCCAAAATACTAAACCAAGATATTATCTATCTAAAAGTGTTTTACAAATCAATCTGAAGACTTCATAAAAATATCAGATACTCAAACCTGATGCATTACAGATCTGGACAGCTTAAAGTTTCAAGAGAAATGTATACTGGCCTTAAGGTCAGGTTAAGATACAGAAATGCTTTTAAATATAATCTATACACTCTTATATTATTCTGTGTGACTCAATCATAGAGCTCACTAGAAACTGGAATGGCTAAAAGCAACTTCCTATGGAGTTATCTGTGCTTACGTTTATAAGATATCCCATATATTAACTTTTGAAATATATTTTGCTTGTTAGGCTGAAACTTTCACGTCATTTTTGTCCATCTCCCATCCTGTTCCTAAAAGGACACAACTGGCATAAGTATCACTTGCATTAACCTAAATACACACATTGATTTGATTTAATACATACTCTGATTTGGTTTTTCAGTTGCTCAGCCTCCTGGCGTAACTGGTCAAGTTCACTCATCTTCCTGTGCTAATGGTGGGCTTCACTGCCACCTCTGAGAAAATCAGAAATCTGAAATACAGACACACGAGGATTTATTACAAAAATAAAACAAAAATCAAAGTTTGATAAATTAGTGGAGCAGAATGTCCTTTCAATATAGCTAGAACTCAACCCAGATTTTTTTAACGATGGGTAAAGTCAGCTACAGTGGGTCCAAGGCCATTTTTCTCACATCTATTCAGAACAAGGTATAGTCACAACTCTTCATATCTACTGTTTCATTCTTTATGCCCAGGACTAATAAAATATGTCTAGGAATGTTTCCTCTCCTTTCCCTCAGGTCCCACTGCATTTTTCCTACCATAAAAGATCTTCTTGATTGCATTTTGCATAAGCTGTAATACTGCATGAGCAAAATGCTGATTTTTTACAAACACTAATTGTGATAAACCCTTTTTCCCTTGGGGTAAAATTCTGTGTAAAAAATCAGTGGAAGATTTGTTTTTAATCAAAGAAAAGACAAAGATGTCTCTTTAATATTTATAGACTGGAGTAACAAACTGAGAAGCCAGGAATACGATAATACAATGAAGTTTCCTGAAATTTGGTGATTGTGAGGAATACGGTCTGGATAGCTGAGTAAACAGGGATTGTTCAGGTCCCTATGAGGCAAAAGAAACCAAAGGGACAGTATATTTGGGTGAGAAGCCCTGAAGTACCTGTTGGGGAACCTCATTTAGTTTTCTCTTGCTAGGTAGTAAAGTCGTACTGGAATAGATATTTGTAATGTTATGTGCAATTTCTACTGTAAATATACTTTCTGTTTATCCTGTGATGTAACTGAGAAGCAAATATGAACTTACAGAAATTAGATGAAATATTAAAATGTTTCGTTTTATACAATTACGTTTGTTCTCACGCTTGCCACAGAGCCCCACTGTAAGGCTTTTCATGTAGTACATAATTGGGGTGGGGCTAGCCACTACAGAGGACTAAACAAAACAAGTTCAACTTAATACAAATAGCTAGGTAACACCATTTCTCGGTTTTTGAAATGTATTCTAGACACTGTTTCATACAAAAATTCACCCAAAAAACTGTGGATATGACGACTTATACCTGCTTTAGGAGTTCAACTAAGTTACTTCAGGCATAATTAAAACTGTCAAAAGAAAATAAAGCAAATGTGTGGAAAGCAAATGAGGTATTTTAGAAGCTACCTTGATCTTCCATATTTAGTATTATCCACGCTGCTGCTGTTCATTGTTTGCGAGTCATATACATTTGAGTCGTATACATTCCTCTATTCCTCCACTGTATGGCCATAATAGATTATGCATATTTTATGTATGTATTATCAATGGACACTGTCTTGCTTTTAATTGCTACTCTTGTGGCCATCATTACCTCTTTTTCAGCAAATCAAACCTTCACGTTCCTGAACTTTGAAAACGACAACAGATATAACTTCTTATACTATTAAAATCAGTGTATAGAAATTGTAGTAATGTTCAGAGAACACAAAGCCATCTTCTCCAAAAGAAATTCTGGCAATTGTTTTAGAACAGCAATGAATGGTCGTCTACTAGGATAATGACCTAAGATCTCATTTACACTTTCTATAACAGTGTTAAAACGGTTTCATTCTGTCTACAGTATCAATTACACAGTTTAATGAGTTGGAGAACCTGCTGCTGACAGCCATTTTATGCAATAGCTGGTTTTCCTAGTGTAGATCCTGAGTTATAGGCTAGCATACATGCCTCTGGCTGCTGCATCCTAGTAGGAGATTGTCTGTAAACAATCTAGAACAGACAGAGCTAAAACACCATCCCTGAACCACCATGAACTTCCCACAAAGGCAATTTCACTCCAAGATGTTACTCAAACTATTTAAATATCTTCTGCTAAGTTTACAATACTTAGCCTTTAATAGAAATATTTTCCTAAACAAAACTATCATTTTCCTTTAGTGTTCTGGCCTAAAAATTCATAGTTACCCCCAAACTGAGTTTCTTTTAACGTGGTAGTACTAGGCACTAATGTAAAATTGCAGAGGTACAGTAGCAATTCTAATGAAATTTACATTTAGCTGGGAGGAACAAGGCATATGGCTGTGTCAGAATTTTAGAGCTAATATAAGAGTGGAACATTAACTCAATTTTACAGGCAGATTAAGTCACTAAATTAACCTTTTAAAAATACTTCAATAGCATAAACATCCAAACCAATTTATAAACGTGACATTATCGCTGGCTAAATTCTTAAAAGACTTATTTTAAGAACAGTGTTTAGTTTTTTAGATAGATAGATAGATATAGGTTATAGCAAATTTTTCATTTAGCAAGGCTGTTAAATTTGAGCTAATAAACTGCTGTCGTATTTGTTTCTCCCTTTAAGGGCTATCTATAGCATGTATGAAAATCTAAAGAACAGAACTGGTATTTATTTTTGAAAAAGTAATTAGGTAACTAGAACGGATCCATCACCACTAAAGAACACAAATGCTGTGCTAGCAGCTTCAGATATTATTCTACTGGGATTTAATCCGCCTTTTAAAAAACACCCACCTCACAGGTAGCCCTACCCAGGAGGAAAGATAAAGATAATTGCAAAAGTCCCCTGCTAATCAGCGATGAGATGGTATAGTAAAGGCAACTCAACAAGCAAAGAGATTCTAATCCACCAGTAAAGAAGTGGAAAATAGATGACGTGAAAGTAAAGTGCTAATGCTCTCTAAATAGGGTCATTCTGTTGCTTTCTTACAGCTTTCTATCGTAGTAAAAAGTACTTTAAAGTACCTCAGAACTTTAAACAGCTCCCAGAATCTATCAAGACAAATATCAAATGCCCAAAACTTCTGACACCATTACTTACAAATATACTGGTTTCAGAGTAGCAGCCGTGTTAGTCTGTATTTGCAAAAAGAAAAGGAGTACTTGTGGCACCTTAGAGACTAACCAATTTATTTGAGCATAAGCTTTCGTGAGCTACAGCATTCCAATGAAGTGAGCTGTAAGCTTATGAAAGCTTATGCTCAAATAAATTGGTTAGTCTCTAAGGTGCCATAAGTACTCCTTTGCTTTTTACAAATATACTGTTCTCTTCAGCACTCCAAAATATACTTACAATAGAAACTTGAGTCAGCTCCTACCAAAAAAATCTCCAGTCATACTGTTCCAGAGCCCAGACGCTGTGTTAATGTGGAACTAGGTCTCTTTCTCCCTTCAGATTCCAGGGTCATAGTTAAGCCCTTGTAAAACTGTTGGTTTAGCTTAGTACCCCATTCAAATCCAGTTAAGACTAAACCTGCTGAGAGCCTTATGCTGTCCACTATCCTTCTGACCCATATTCACCATTCTGTCTTCTTTGGAATATTCTTTCACTTCAGAATATTCTCCACTCTGAGTTCAGTACTAGGGACTCATCTGCTGAACCACACACCAGTCTTGAGAATGGAGCAGTCAATGCTCATCTTGTCTCTGCAGCTCAGCTCTCTTGCTTGGAGTTGTTTGTACTGCAATTTTGACAATGAAAATCACTTCAGAGCAATACAGGCACTTGACTAAACAGTGTTCTTTAGCATACAGGGTGTCAAATTTGTCACATTTCAGCTTCACCACAGATCAGTTAGACTGTAATTACAACAATTTTAAGTTATTGTTTAGCTCTATTTTAGCTGGTCAAGAATATAGAAATATCTACCATCAAGCAGAAATAATAGTCTCTGGTATTATACCTTTCGGACAACTAACTCCTCACCTCTGTGAAGTGGTGGTGTCCTCATTTTACAGGTGGGGGAACTAAGGTCCACAGGTTAAACAATCTGCTCAAGGTCACAGTAGTGTAATGACAGAATCAAGAATAAAACCTACGTCTTCTGGCTTGCAGTCTCCTACTCCAGTCACTGGAGATGCCATCTGCAGCTTTATCTTTAAAAAGTCTGGTATGGACTAATATAGCAGCAGACAAAGGACTAGCTACATATCTGTCCTGCTACAGCACATGGTGTAACATGGTTCCAATCTTCTACTCATGCCAGAAATTATAAGATTATAAACAATGGAATTATATTCTTCACCTACTTATTGAAATATAGTGGTGTTGTTTTTTTAAAAAATCCTTAAAAAGTCTTGAAAGGAGACAAAAACGGATCCTAAAATCAGAATATTGTTGAGGAAGTTCACCTTACAGTGACTGAGCCTGGTAGTATCATTCTGGATCATCTGAATACATTTAGCAGTTTTTAAAGATATACCAGATGTTGCTTAATGAGGTGTGCAATGAAGGATACTACTGCAGATGCGTAAACCAGCTGAAGTGGGACATTACTATGAAGTGCCACATAGCCATTAAATATATAAATGTAATAGTATCAAGTGAGTATAGCCCAATATGTTAGTTAGTTTAGTGGACAAGTCTACAGATGTTAGGACACTCCAAAATATGTACACACATTTCTTTCCACAAAGAAAAGCCTTCATTAAAACAGTTAAGATAAGAAGGGTCCAGTGATGGAATCTCCTCTAACATACCTTAATTCCCACATTCACCACTTTCACTGACTGACGCTGCCCACCCTTCTATAGGTCCCACAAACCTCCAACACCACACTCCTAATGGATTCTCTGTGCTGTGAAACCTTGATTGTAACTTGATATTTTCTAACAAGAAACCATAACATCATACATTAACTTACCAGCATATGGGTGTTTAAAGATGTGTTAATGTTGCTGAATATGAGTTAACGTTTTTTGTGATCATGAGGAATGCGGTGTGTACATTGTTTTCCTGTTAATGATTAGAGATGTGACTTCTTTACAGGAGGGGGAATCTGACAGTAAAAGTGGTGAATGATAGGAGATGAGGAGTTAAGAGTTGTAAGGAAACCTAAACTTGACATTTCCTGACCTTTAAGGGTTGGAGTAAGTGGTTGGTCACCATCCGTAATCTTAGCTATTTTAAAAAATATTCTATTTGTGGCAATCTTCGTTGAAGCGGTTATGTAGGTCATGTGGAAAAGAGGAAACAGACCCTTTCACCATTCAATATAATATATACATGTAAACAGTAACGACAAAAATACAAAGTGTACAGAAGGTCAAATCTTTGATACACAACGTGCCTAATAGGTAAGACTTGGTTCTACTATAATTAAGAGCTGGGTTCCATTTCTAGCTTTTTTCTAGGTCAATCTTCTCTTCATATTGAAGACACTCCGAACTTCACTCCTCCTTACTTCTTTCTCTGCCTGCCTCTCCGCCTGCATTCCAAAAAGTGCATTTAAACAGGGGTACCTCCTATGTATCCTGTGAAAGAGTACAGCAGCTTTCCAAATCTCTTCATACTTTTTCGAGGTTCACAGGCATTGAGTCAAGGTCTCTACAGGAGCCTCTGCCTCAGAGTCACATCTTCCTTCAGTACACTTTTCACTGTGCAGTTCAGACAGGTACTCCCGTAGAATTCAACCTTCCTTATCTACAGTACCTCTAAGCTCAAAAGTGCCTTACTTAAGCACTTTGTGAGCTTAGTGAAAACCTCAGCATGTTGTTTCCTCAATATAGGATCTAGAGTAGTAATGAACACTTCACCTTTCATTCAAAGGTCCCAAAGTGCTTTACAAACAATAAGCTACCTTCTAGGAGTGTAGAGAGGTTATTGCCCCCATTTTACAGACAGATAAACGGAGACAAGGCATTTAAGCAACTTGCCAATGATATTTAGCAAGTGAGTTGCATAGTCGAGACAGTACCAAAGAGTCCGGATTTTTACTCACATGCCTCTAGACATATTGCTTCAATTAAGCAAATACTATACTTGATTTCATGGCACTCAACAGCTAAAAGTATAAAAAATGTAAAACAGGCAAGCATCCACATCACAATATATTGTATTAACAAGATTACATCACAACAATAAGTTCAACACATTCCTTCATTCAGAGTTAAAAATCAGCCAGTATACATTACAAACAACCCCAAATCCCAAACTTGATTTCTAGCACAATGCCACCAGAAACCGTTTAACCCAGATTTCCCATTTCCTCTGCAGGCCCTTTTTTGGTTTAAATATTAACAGGAAGTTTAACTCCTGCCAAAGTGACTGAGAATTCCCTGGCTAACACTCAGGAAATGAAAAGCCTAACCCAGCCATGGGCATAAGAATACAGACGTTCTTCAAAACAGATGGTTTAAGATTTATGGGCGATTCAGCCAGCCAACCATCTTTGTGACTTTTCCATTCCCTTCTTACCAAGTCTCACAAAGTAAATTTTATGCTAATATCAAACCTCACGGGAAGAAGGTGGGAGGGAATATATACCTTTTGTGCTAATTTGAATCAAACATCACAAAATATTTTTGTGGCTCTATACACAAACAAGTCAGCAGAGCTTTTTGAGGCTCCAAAAATAAATTCACCTTCTCTTTAAAGCTAATTAACCCCAAAATTTGAGGTTATTAAACTGGAAGGGGCATTGTGTGGAAATTAGTTATTCTTGCTCCCCATATATGGACCAATACAATACAAACTGCCATGCAAAAAAGCTTTAAAAAGCACTGAACCGGCTATGCTGCTATGTCAAAGCTGTCAGCTTGAATGGGAAGACATTACTGTACTTCAATTTCTGTGGTTCTGAAACATTTTGCGCCTGAATCAATAATACTGTTGTCATACAAAAAGCCATATACATGCATTTTGTTTTCAAAATTATCACCTTGGGGGGTAAACAAACAGATATTATCCATCAATCTCACACTTACCTCCCTTTCCCTTCAATGTGCTACTGTGTCCTCGAGAACAACACACATCACTTCATCACCACCTTCACTGAACTCATTCAAAATCTCCTTCCATAAGCTGAACTGCTTAATTGAGTCTTTCTGCTGCGAGACTAAATCCCCCTAATCTTGTTGACAAAAATATATCTTGTAGTTAATTCTTTTTTTGTAAGAGACATTAAAATACACACTTGACAAGGTAGTTTATTATTCCTTGCAACTTCAAATGACCCACGTCCCTCAATTAATTTGTTCAGTTACTTGCACCACATACATAGTTACTTCATCGCCCCTTTTCCCACATTCAGAAGCTAGATAACACACCATATTGGTAACTTATTAATGTAACATATGGAGGCTTTTACCTCTTATCATAAGAAACTATTTCAATACTCTTGCTGCACCTCAAAGTTGCATTTTTTAAACACTAAAAGGAAAAAAATGTGCAAGCAATATATTTAGGTATTGGAGACTTCTGAAGAATCACCACCTATGGCGTAATGGATTCTTGCCATTTCTCTTACAGGGGAAAGGGAAGTTACTTTCGTGTGTTTTTTGCAAAATAAGCAACAGGCAAGTTATCTATACAGCTGCAGTAGTAGTGTTTGAGCATTAAAATCTCCAGCTACATACTGTAATTTGTAGCCATTTAAAACTTTATAACCACCACCACGAACACAAAATAGTTATTGTGAATAGGGAAATAAGCTCAATAAAGAGTGCCCCAGTACAATGTTTCTGCCCTGAAGATAAAGCTCACGCATCATAATGAACAGTAACACACTAATGAAAGGAGTGATGTATTGTTTAAGTCCAATCATACTAGCACTATAATTTTAATTTACAAAGTCTAAATAATTTAAAGTGCTCTATACTTAGCTCAATCTAATACACAGACTGACATTTACCTTAAGTTTTGAGTTGTGAAAAAGTCTAGCAGCTCTATTTTAAAATACATCATTCTTTAATCTACTTGGCATAGGCTGCAATAGCCTCTTCAGAGGCTTAAAGAAAAGGAGTACTTGTGGCACCTTAGAGACTAACCAATTTATTTGAGCATGAGCTTTCGTGAGCTACAGCTCACTTCATCTCACAAAAGCTCATGCTCAAATAAATTGGTTAGTCTAAGGTGCCACAAGTACTCCTTTTCTTTTTGCGAATACAGACTAACACGGCTGTTATTCAGAGGCTTAGTGTGTGGTTATACTCTACAAACGGGGGGAAGTGACAGTGGGGCAAAGTTTACTGCACTTCACTTATTCAATTTTTCCTCATTTTACAAAAAAATTAAGTTACTCTTTTTTTAAACAATCAGACTTGTGAACTCAACCCAGACTTTGAGAGTCAAACTGGGTTCTTTCCCTTCTACACATCACAACCAGTAAAGAAAAAAAAATTGTGCAAGGTGAATGATTCCCAATTTCAAAACTTCAGTAGAAATACAGAAAGCACTGACAGCATCATTTTGCTTGCAGTTCTCTCTATTACTGGTGATGATGCATGAGAAGTAAAATAATCCAGCTACACTGTATTATTGATGGTGCTAATCATATCAATGTATAAAGGTTAATAATTAATGCCTGCCATATGACTGTTCACCTCTTAAAATTGTTATAAGACATGGTGCTGACAAAACTAATCTCAAATCCCAAGAAGAGCTATTTTTAGGGGCTATTGAACATTGGTGAAGTCCTAGGTGACTGTTATACTTTTTGAAACATACAAGAAGTCACACTGAGGGACCTACATTATGCCCACCGGACAGATTAGCAGATGCCTTTCTAATCTATCATATGCTATAAATCCTATTAGTAACACCAATGATAGCTTGTACACTTTCACAATGGTAGAGTCTGCATGCAATGAAGTCACACAAGTGCCACAGTTTAAAGAGAATTCTGAGTTTTCTTCAGCAGTTGCCTTAACATTGATATTTCTTGCAACAACCTTCTCAGTTCATCAAAAATTTAGCCTGTTCCTAAAGGGACATCAACATTCTACGTCACATCTCCTTCGGAAAATTGTACCCCTACTGTTCTAAGTTACCCCTAAGATTACTATAAGAGAAAATGAAAAAAATATTTTTCTTTAATTTTATGCATGTGATAGCACTTTTTAGGTGATCAGTTGAGTTCCACTTTTGTTGATAGCACATGCCTTTTCACACTCCCCACAAGAGGGCATTTACCAATATCAACAATAATAGAGCTGATATGGAACAGGAAGCAAGTTGTAGCTATGTACAAAGAGAAAGGGTAGAAGAGCAGGAGTCAGACTGAGTAAATTTGCTGTTGAAGCTATAAGATCCACACAAGAGATGTTCTAAACAAAAGGAGAAGAGCCATAATATTTTAGTCTTTCCATAGTTTCAGAATATATTACGGTGTATTCTTCTAAATATTCAATTTTCTGACAATCAGTCATTACAAAAATCAACTTGAGAGCATTCCTTTAAGGAGTTCTGATCCAAATTGAAAGAAGTCTCACTTATTTCTCAGGGCCTCCTAAGATTGGACTACAACAAATTACTCCTGGAAGAATTCTGCGTCACTGCGCATGCACAGAATTCATGTCCCCCACAGATTTCTTTACTTCCTTGCAGAAGAATGACTATCAGGGAAGCAAAGGGACGCTGCAAGAGCAGTCACGCACCACTCGCTAGCTGCACGGGTCCATTGCTTCAGGCACCCAGAGGAGAGGTAAATCACTGCAGGGCTGGGGACACCCCAGCCAGTGGCTCCTACCCTGAGCCAGGATCAGCTGCTAGTCCGGGCTGGGCTGGAGGCAGGAGAGGACAGGACCTCCTCTTCCCCTGCAAGGAGTGGCTGGGGCTGTGTGTCAGACCCTCCCTCAGAAACCTCCCCCAGCTGCAGAAAGCTCAGCATCCTCCTTTGCTTTCTGCCTGCATCGCTCCTCAGCTGCAGGGGGAGGGGAGGTCACTGTATGGGGAGCTGCTCCCCCATCCACCTGGACCTCCCAAACAACCCCACCAAGCCTCACCCCGTACAACCCCTGGCCCTCCATACCCAAACCCCACTCCACTGAACCTGAACTCCTGCATCTGGAGCCCCCACCCCTGCACCCAGACGACCCCGCACCAAGTTCCCTGCACTCAAACTCCCACCCTGATGAGCCCCAGCCTCCTGCACTACCCTGAGCCCCCATGCCACTGACCCCCAACTAGTTGCACCCAGACCCCCCACCCCACCGAGTCCCACTCCCCCAGCACCCAGACCCCCCTGCTGAGCCCCATTGTCCCTGCACTTGGAACCTCCCCCTCCCGCCCCCGCTTCAGTGCATCCAGTTCCCCCCCACAACTCTCTTCACACACACACACAAACACACACACACACCCCTGCACTGAGCTGCCTGCACCCAAACTGTCCCACACAGAATCCTCTCACCCCACACCTGGAGCCCCTCCACAATTGGATCCTGCCTGGTTGAGCCTGCCTGCCCCACACTGGTGTACCTGGTGCAGAGGGGCAGGGCCCCAGGGTGTTTCTGAGGCAGGCCCAGGCCTTGTGCTGTGTCAGGGTCAGGTGCAGCCTCACCACTGAGTCTGTGTCCCGGGATGGGGAGGCTGCAGGGTAATCTCCCACCTTCTTACAGCCAGTGGCCTGTGCTCCCCACTGCCATGCTAGAGCCTCTGCATTTATTTACTGACCAATAAAACTTGCAGAATTTTGCAGAGATTTAAAATATTGTGTGCAGAACTTTTAATTTTTTTGGTGCAGAATGCCCTCAGGAGTAACAAGTACTCTGATAATGCTTTAGAGAAGATTCATCCACACCTGAGATGAACACAATCTCAAAAACCATATAAGTCACTATTTGTCTCTTCATCTATTGTAGGATGTATGTGTGAAAGACTAGTGTCATGGAGGCACAGGCAGTTCTCTCAACTGTTCTCCAGTCTCACTTCTTCAAAAGAAAGAAAGTGAAGTCAAGCTATTAGGGTTGCAGAGAAAACCTTCAAAACATGGAGCGAAACCAATGCAGAAGTCTCATCCTGAGTTGGCAGAAAGCCTCAAGTAACAGTTTGAGGTGTCAATGAGCCCATTATTTCAGTGGGTGCTAACTCAGATGCCCACAACAGTTAAAGTATTTCACTGCTTATAAAAATGTGTAAGAAAAGAGAGGAAGAATCATATTATGGAAAGCTACACCAGTGTTTCACAAAATTGGAAAGGAAATACTAGGTACTAGCCATGGTGGGGAAGGAGGAGGAGGGCAGGAAGATGTATGCATTAAGATGGGTAACGGGCCTTTAATACCACATAATGGCATTATGCAGAGGATTTGGTAAAAATCTGACAGTTTTCAAAGTCTGGGAAACAGTGATCTAGACGGATGTGTCCTCCACGTGTCTATGAAAAGGACGCAGGAGTTTCTGCTTGAAGAGAGCTTCACTGTCAAAGCTCTGATATGACACCATCCTATAGTCAAAGATTAGGCAGAACTTGCCTTCACAAGCAGTCTGTGGAACATGTTAAAGTGAAGGATAAGACAATGCTAAAAACCTAAGTTCTTCTCCACCACACAGAAGAACTAAGAGCCTATCCCCTCTGAAGCCATCTCCCTGTCAGCAAGGGACGAGACTGGGATCAAATCTTGTGGCCGTGCAGAGTACTACAGTAGAACCTCAGAGTTACGAACACCTCGGGAATGGAGGTTGTTCGTAACTCCAAACAAAATATTATGGTTGTTCTTTCAAAAGTTTACAACTGAACATTGACTTAATACAGTTTTGCAACTTTACTGTGCAGAATGAAAATGCTACTTTCCCTTTATTTTTGTTAGTAGTTTAGCAGTACTGAACTATAAATTTTTTATCATCATCTCTGGTGCTGCCTGATTGCATACTTCCAGTTCCAAATGAAGTGTGTGGTTGACTGGTCAGTTTGTAACTTGGAGGTTCTACTATATCTGCAGATCAATAAGGCTCGCTATAACTTTAATTTCTGTCATTTACAGCACTTCTGAAGCAATTTTTAAGAATATTAAAAATTACATTTTATCAATCAAATGTAATCTTAACTTCACATAAAGGAGACACTATCTGATGTGTTCCCTTCTGTGCTCCAATGGCATTAGCCTTTGCCGGCTCATTTGTCAGTTTCTCACACAAACATCCCTATGGCTTTCATATGTACAGAATGCCCTCCCTGAACTGATCTGTAAGTCCATTACCCTCTTTGGCAAATCTTTCAAGATTCACCTCTGTCACGATGCTTAAAAATCCCTAATTAATGAATGATGGTTTGAGGGACAGATGGGGTAGTTGACAATTACAAGTGTATGTACAAGCACTGTGTTTGATTGTATCCCTCTACCTCCAGCCTTCCAATATCACTTGTTCTTGATTGGGTGCTTCTATTTTATCAATTTACTACATGAAAAAGCAGCTTCTCGTGTTAAATAGAAGTCATTACAAGAATTAAGCACTATCTATAAAAAGATACTGAATATTAATTACATCTTCAAGACACTGCATAAAATTAACACCTCTGTGAGGTAAGTGGTGGTTAACCCTATTTTACAGATAGAATAGCTGGAGCAAACAGCTTGAGCCACTTGCCCAGGCCACAAGAAGAGACACTGTCAGAGGCAGGATAACAAGGCAGGAGGGGATTCTGGCTTTCAGTCAAAATTCCCAACCCATACTGCATTGCCTCAAGTTACTCGAAAGGCAAAAGAAAAACCAGGGATTGATTTTCAGAGGGGCTGATTCCCTCACAATTCCCAATGAAGTCTAAGAATCAAGGCCTTAATTTTTAAAATCCTGATATAATAAATTTAAAGACTAACACAATGGGTCAAAAGAACTTGAGAGAAATTCATCTTTAACAAAAAATTTCAGGCGACCCTCAAAACACATGAACTTTTTCATTGGCACATAGCCAATTCTAATGATATAATTTAGATTTAAAAGAAAGCCTTGTCACACTTACACAAGAATAAAAATAATGTTCACAAATATGTGAACACCCACTAAAATCTGCATTGTGAAAAGTTAAAACATTGTTTTCAACATTAGCATTATGTGCCTCATGCCTTCAGTTCCAAAGCACTGCTAATAGTAACAACTGAAGTAGTAAGAAAAGCTTGTTATCAGCACTTAAACAAGGCTGTTACTATTGGTCTTAAGTGAAAACAAAATATTGGGAATTACAAGAAGAGGAAGAGGTAAGACCTCAAAATCACCAGAAGTAGCACTGAGGAAAATAAAAGGATTTACAGTTGCGAAGTATTTCAATTTTCCCCCCAGAACTCCCAGTTTAGAGGATATTAACTGTTTGTACAAAGAAGTTTTGAGGTGTTTTTTAAGACTATGTACCACCAGCACCATATGAGACTAACTAGTGGCCCACCTCCACATCGATGATATTGAAATCCACCTTCCCTTAGAGCTGTTTGCATGTTTAAAACATCACTGTCTTCACTACAAGGGTGTCAAATGCAGATAAAGTAGATCTTTAAGCCTGCTGTGTCAGGATAATAGGGGATTTTACTAAGTATAAAGCAGGAAGGCAAACTGAAGTGCAGTAACCTGAGATTAAAAAGCTAGTTTTCTAACAATCTTGACTTATTTTAAAATGTTGACACACAATTTTAAATGCGTTTTTCTGCTTGTATAGTACACTATTAATGAGAGAATTCACTTCTGGGGACCAACACTAAGGTTAAGCTACTTTGCATTTGGGGTCAACCTCATCAAAACTCCAATTTAAAGATGAATAATTTAGGAGGGACCATGAATTTGCCATCAAAAGTAGAGTATAAATATATTTCCATGAAGATTTCTCTATGTCTCACATTCAATCATTTCACATTTTAAAAAGAAATCAGCTGGTTTATTATCTAATCTTCCTAAAAGCTGAACAGATGAAATCTCACTGATTTAATATGCAGTTAGTTTTTGGCATAAAATTAGGTGAGAACATTGAAAAGTAAACAACCCTAACTGAAGTGGAACTATAACAATGATGCACATCAGAATATGTAATATTAATTTTCAAATTAAAAACATTTACTCCAGCAGTTCGCTGAGCCACACCCTTCCTAGTACAGGACAGAAGCCACAGATCGTTCATACATTCTGGGTAAAAACTAAGTTATTTGCCAGGTCCACATTAACTATAAGTAACTCAAAAAAGTTATACAAATCTATTTTGCAGAAAGTTTAGTTTCATTTTTGGAGCAGATACTCCATGAGTATCCTGTGATGGCTGCAGGAAGCAACCCTGGTATCGGAAAAATTATTTTCAATGTAACACTGCAGTTAGTACTTAACTAAGAACAAACCAGACAAACCATAAAGAAAAAGAAAGATTTGCAGTGCCATAAGATTCCATTTTTAGATAGAATATAGTCTTGTAAAAGCAACATTAATAATTACAGGCCAACTCATTTTCATCATGCCACAGCACTGATTCAGTGAGGGCGTTTTTGTAATTCAACTGCTGGAGGCCCTGTCTGAAACAGCATTTCTACTCCTGGTAAGCAGAGAGCTTACAGCTCTCATCATCACAGTCAAAGGAATGGGTTTTTAAAAAACAGAAGAGAAAGGAAATAAAACCATAGAAGGAGAATGTGTTAAACAAGGTTTAGTCAGTTAGATTATTGCACCAAGATGGCTGGATGACAGCCAACAGTACAGAGCACGGTGGAAGTAATGTCCCAAAATACCCAAATCTTCCACCTTCAAGAAAGGAGATGGAAAAGCTGGGGCTAAGAACAAATACACTGCTTCTGAGAGGGTGCAAAAATACAAAAATAGCCGTTTCAGACATAAAACCTCTCTACTGAAGACTAAGAAAATTGCCTTCTCTCATACCAAACCAGTATTCTGATTCCCAGTTTTTCAAAGATTTAGAGAATTGTTACACTGGTAACAGCTTGACCAGATTGTCTACTAGAAAGTCATCAATATTGAGGTATCCATTAAATAGAAGTCTTGGTCTTTTCCTTAGAGATTCCTGCCCCGCCCCACCCCCACCACTTTTCCTTGGGAAAAAATATTTTGAAGAAAGCTCTTAGATTTCCATCATTTTCCACATTACCCCAAATCTTAACATACTCAAAAGAAAAATAATTAATAGAAAGAACTTGTTTTAAAATTATTAGAAAGAGTTTTAAAAAACTGACTCCAATGATATACTAAACACTCTTCTAAGCCATCAGATGTATGAACAGGTGCTTCTCTAATTCTGCTTACACCCTCCTCACACAGCAGTATAAACACATTCAAACACAGGATTTAGGAGCCAAACATGCTGCATGTTTGTCTGAATACAAACCTCCACCCCTTCCTAAGGTGGTTTTATATGTACACTGGCTACCTCCCAAAGACTGATATTTGAGTTTTATCAGGATTAAATTACCCTGATGGAGGCCTTTAAAAGCAGTCTACACCTGAACACTGTGAACATCTAGCATAACCATATGAAGTATTTTCAACTCAGCGGAGTACTACATTGATAGGAACTGCACCAATTAACCTCACAGGCCCGTAAAAGGTTGAGTTGGCTCCTAAGGTGGAGTATTTGGAAAGCAAGAGCAGAGAACCTCCTCCACCTGTGCCCAAATCTAACCTACCTGGGCTGCAAAGGAACCTAATGCTTTCGGCAACTCTTTAGTTTAATATTTCATTTTTAGGTGAATATTAAAGCATAAAGGCAAATCAAAATATAATGGCTGATCAAGAATTTAAGCACAGAATTTTTTATTTCTAGAAATACCTGACAAACTTTAAGGATTTTTATTCATTCGAGCTAAGAAAATATTTATCTGAAGTTTATAGTATCACAACTGAGCCTGGAATAATTTCAAAAATTGTTGTATTCCATTTAAATTGAAATTATTTCACTGCTGCCTTGACCAGTTAATGCTTGTTCTTTAGTGATTTAAAATAGAAAGCACGTTTTCTAAGCATCTACTGAATAGTCATCAGTGCCTGAAGATTGTCAACAAGACACAAACAACTCCACTCCTCTTCATTTTCTCTAAGTAATAAATATTACATCCAGACAAAATACTTCAGAGTAAAACCAAAAGTGGCTGTATTACAGGATTCTCCAGTAGCAGTGAGAAATTCACAACAACTTGCCCATCAAATTAAGGTGATGTTTCTGTAAACAAGTGTTCTATGATGAGGAAGTGAAGATACTGCTACAGGAAAATAAAGTTAATTTTTCAGCAACATGAATTTATACAACTGATCCACTCAGAGCCTTCAACAAATTTATATCTACCCGAGTTCTGACTTGTTTTTGTCAGAGTCCTCTCATCTCGGGAGCATACTGCTGCAATACTAACTTGTAACAGGTCACTTAACTGCAAATGGTAGAGTTTGATATTATGCATGTATTTATGGCTGTACTACAAACTCACAGATGTATATTGTTCATTTCCCCTTTTACCCAGCCTCCAGATAAATGCACAAAGCTGTAGTTTAATTGGAAAGGTTGCTGTGTAAACTATTTTATCTTTGGCTTGCCACCCACCCACCTTTCTGTATTATTTATGACCTTATATAGACACTGTCTTCAGGAAATGTATTAAAGCCAATAATTATTTAAATAAAATGATTCTAGTGTGAACATATTTTACTAATTTAAAAGTGTGTCTAAAAAGTAAATTTATCTCATTGTGCAATACACTACTGCAGTTGATGCATTCAGCCACAATACCACATGGCTCTATAAACAGGAACTACAGTAGTAAATAAGTCATGGGTGTGGTCTCACTCAAGACACCAAATAGAATATAAAAAAAGTTTGCTTGTCCAATATACATAGAGCTAATCTATTATAATTCAATATTAATTCTATATAGAACTGTCTACTTCTCAGATTCTCTTCAAAACACAAACATTTAGAGAAAAAAATGTTTATGCTGCTCCATGTGTTTGAACAGCTTCTTACTTACTATTCAGCAAGCTCTTCCAAAGTCTTGACACCACCTCTTCTGTGAAACTGTGTGCTTTTACCTGCATTTGGATTGCATTCTAACATATCATAGCTGTGTAGGTGCATGACCATATATGTGTCTGGCAAACTCACTGTTTGTAGAACATATATACAGATGCTGCACACAATCTGTTGAAATGAAACCTCTGTAATGAGAATGCCTACTTCAAATCAAAACTCAAATGGATAGTTCTGAAGGAGTAACATCTTCAACAGCTTTATCTGTTCCACAAAAAGATTTTGCAGCAGCTGTATGAACAAGAATTCTCCAAATGAAAGCGTACATACATTCCAGTTCTGTGTTTATTAATTTTCACTAAAGGAATAATCATACCTTGAGTAAAGTTTTTACTTTCATCTCATACATATCCAGTAAATCTTGCTTTAATGTACCAGCTAACCATGACTCAGCTAATTTAACCAACCCTGTGAAACTTAAACAAAAGTGAAGTTTTACATAGCAATTATGTAGGGTACCACATAAAAAAAGTATTCCTAAGCTATATTCTAGGAGTCCACATAAAATAACCTGATCAAAAATCAATTCCAATGTGGCAGAACAAGTATGCAAAACACACACACAAACATACCTTTTTCAGTTAACTGTTTTTCCACTATTAAGGCAACTTTAATACTAATAATACAGAAATTCAGCCACAAAGATTTTCATTAGTGTTGATGTGGGGATACTAAAACCAAACTCGCTTGTGACAGCTCTGGTGGGCAGGGTTCAAGTACATTAGATTAGTGCTGCTTTATTTGTTTTTCTTCTTTAGCAGGGTACAGAGCAGAACGTCTGACAAAAGCAAAACTTAGAAAAGATAAATTAAGAAATGTAGAGTGTAGAGTTAAAGGACATGTGTCATAAATATAAAGGGAAGGGTAAACCCCTTTGAAATCCCTCCTGGCCAGGGGAAAGCTCCTCTCACCTGTAAAGGGTTAAGAAGCTAAAGGTAACCTCGCTGGCACCTGACCAAAATGACCAATGAGGAGACAAGATACTTTCAAAAGCTGGGAGGAGGGAGAGAAACAAAGGGTCTGTGTCTGTCTGTAGTCGTTTTGGCCGGGGACAGAACAGGAATGGAGTCTTAGAACTTTTAGTAAGTGATCTAGCTAGGTATGTGTTAGATTATGATTTCTTTAAATGGCTGAGAAAAGAATTGTGCTGAATAGAATAACTATTTCTGTCTGTGTATCTTTTTTGTAACTTAAGGTTTTGCCTAGAGGGGTTCTCTATATTTTTGAATCTAATTACCCTGTAAGATATCTACCATCCTGATTTTACAGGGGGGATTTCTTTATTTCTATTTACTTCTATTTTTTATTAAAAGTCTTCTTGTAAAACACTGAATGCTTTTTCATTGTTCTCAGATCCAAGGGTTTGGGTCTGTGGTCACCTATGCAAATTGGTGAGGCTTTTTATCCAACATTTCCCAGGAAAGGGGGGGTGCAAGTGTTGGGAGGATTGTTCATTGTTCTTAAGATCCAGGGGTCTGGGTCTGTAGTCACCTAGGCAAATTGGTGAGGCTTTTTACCAAACCTTGTCCAGGAAGTGGGGTGCAAGGTTTTGGGAAGTATTTTGGGGGGAAGGACGCGTCCAAACAGCTCTTCCCCAGTAACCAGTATTAGTTTGGTGGTGGTAGCGGCCAGTCCAAGGATAACGGGGGTAATATTTTGTACCTTGGGGAAGTTTTGACCTAAGCTGGTAAAGATAAGCTTAGGAGGTTTTTCATGCAGGTCCCCACATCTGTACCCTAGAGTTCAGAGTGGGGGAGGAACCTTGACAACATGCCAGTTGGTCACTTCCGCAATCTTATTACGAACTTATCACTAAACACATTTTAGGTTTTCACAATACTAAATGGAAGAGTGCTAACTTCTGTTAGTAAGAGAGACGTTTAAATCTCACTTTTGCCTGAAATAATGCACTGCCAGTTGAAGCATCTTGCCGGCTAGCAAAGGCTGAACAAATTGAGCTAACATTTGATACCTTCAGTTGGTCCTCTTCCCTTCACAGAGAAAATAATTTAAGTCAACGAAGTTCATGCCAGAGCTTCCCCCTTTTTTCAGGGGAGAAAACAGCTTTTGTGTCAGATCACCACACTATGCAGAAGATGGTTAAAAGGAGTGTTTTTCTTCTGAATAGTAAAGTTTCAAAACTGTATTAAGTCAATGTTAAGTTGTAAACTTTTGAAAAAAAAATCACCACAACGTTTTGTTCAGAGTTAGGAACATTTCAGTTATGAACAACATCAATTCCAAACGTGTTCATAACTGAGGTTCTGCTGTACATACAAGGCTTGAAAGGTTTTAACTGTGCAAAACACCTCTTTTTGCTTGCTTGTTATCTTATAAGTATTAGGAATGTCACGTCTGGTCTTCCCTAGTTTTGATGCAGGATTGGAAGTCTCATATGTGATTTGAGCTCTTTCACCCCTTAACTGATAATACAAGGTGTGTGGAATGGTCTTCACATTACAAGGTGAATCTAACAAGAATTTCTTTCCCTCCCCCCTGCCCCCACATGTTTACTATGTGTTTGAACACTTGATTCTAAAACCCCAAACTGGTGTTATTTCCCCCCTTTGATGGTTACCTGTTTTCATAAAGCACCATTTAATTAAAGGAAGGGTGGTCTTGTGGTTAAAGTACAGGAATAGGAATCAGGATGTCTGGGTTCTTTTCCCAGCTTTGCCACAAACTGTTTGACACCTTTCCTGTCTTCTACGTGTGTTGATGTAATGGGTTACAGATGTCATTCAATCAATATCTGTCACCTACTATGAACTCCACAGAAATTACTATAAATACCTTTCACGGTGCTGCATAAATAAAAACAATTAAAGGCGTAATCCTTGCTGTTAAAAGGCTTGGAGCAACTTTTAGGAGCTGTATTACTGCAAAGCTGTCATACCAATTGCTGTAGAACAATTATAATATATTTACTAAGTAACTAATATTAATAAACCAATATGAAACCTCCAACCTCAGTTACTAATAGCTCTCAGCCCCTGAATTTACATTCTTGAAGTAACATTTTGGCTTCTGGAGTATTTTAAGTTTCCCAACACAGTTACTTGTGGTGATAAAACTGGCCCGCCAGTTCTGAACCCAAAAATAAGATTAAAAACCAAAACATGATCATTTAAATATTACATATTAGAAATCTGTAGATGGGTAAAAAAAATACCACTGTTAAGAAGAATTAATTGACTGAAAGCCAGAAAGTCATGGACAGCTTGAACTGGCAGCTCTTGCTCAGTAAATCTGGGTAATTTTTATTATTTTATTTAAAGAAAAATATAAAGTGTACTACTTTTGAAAAACTAGTGAAGAAAACTGATATTTTCTACTAGGAAACGCTAAGGATCACAAATAAAACAATGCCAGGAGTTGAATCATCACAGACCAGAGTCCAGCCATGCAATTTACACAATATGACAGTAAGGCCTTGTCTAAACAGGAAAGGTTCACCAGTTTGACTTAAGTCTGTTTCTAAAGAGATTTAAACCAGTGCTAACCTCAATGGGTATGTCTACACAACATTTTGGGGTGAAGCTCCCAGCTCAGGTTGACAGGCTCATGCTAGTACCCTAAGAATAGCTGTATATACAGTGCTTTGAAGTTGCTCGGGCTGGAGTTCAGATTCTGAGGCCTAGTCATACAGATGGATTTCAGAGCCCAAGCTCCAGCCGGAGCCCCAAATGCAAAGCGCTGCCTACACAGCTATTTTTAGCGCAAGCCTTAGTCTGTCTACCAGGGCTGGGAGGCTCGCTCCAAAATGCTGTGTAGACAATTTATTTTAGTTTAAAAATGGCTTATTTCGGTTTTCCTTAAACATCCTCTGAATCAACATACACTAAACCAAACTAAGCCTTGTTTAAACCAAGTGTCCAAACAGTCTTTCGCACCAGTGTCCCTACACTGATTTTTTAAGTGATAGCTTCAGTTACCTGGTTAACTTACTTATATGCAAAAGGCACCAACAGTTGGGGATGATTCTGCTGGGAAAAGACCCCTCTACCACCACACATTTCAACTTACAGATAGATAGAAAAATATCATTGTTGCTGGAACAATTGTGCTGAAGGAAGAAACCATGTATTTGTGTTATTATTATTACTTCAAACCAGAAGGTGCGACAGCGATTGCAATACGCCCCTCCCAGTTACAACACCTATGATTGTTGCTGTTAAGGTAAAATGTCCATTTTTAACTGAAATCTGCTAATATGCCTATTCTACTTCGTTTCATGGCACAAACTAAAAATTTGAAAGGGCTGTGTCTTACATCTTCCATGGAAACTGCACAGAGACTGAAGGCTTTATTGTCGATGCTCATGTTTAATTACCTAAGTAGTCACATTCATTTGTAACATAACATATATAATCACGTACTAGAGATACAACATCTTCAAGTTGACAAATCCAAATTAACAGATTCTTTGCTACAATAATTTCTTACCATCTACCCTGCTGGTCACTAGTATGTGGCATCATTTCCAAAGAGAACGAAAGTCAAAAGAACTTTCAAATTCTATTGTCACTCATCAGAAAGCAATAATCTGAAGAGTTACTGATTGCCTAGTAACAGTGCTACGTTAGAATTAACAGCTGCATTAAATTGTAAATGTAATGAAGTTTTCTGGTAAGAATATTCAGCTAAGCTAGAACGTAGTATGTCAACCTCCTAGAGTGTGGTTCGAGCCTTGGATTATTATTTATTGAAAATGTTGTGAACTACACAGTTCTTGAGGGACACAGTTTATATACAGGTTTCAGAGTAACAGCCGTGTTAGTCTGTATTTGCAAAAAGAAAAGGAGTACTTGTGGCACCTTAGAGACTAACCTATTTATTTGAGCATGAGCTTTCGTGAGCTACAGCTCACTTCCACTGTAGCTCACGAAAGCTCATGCTCAAATACATAGGTTAGTCTCTAAGGTGCCACAAGTACTTCTTTTCTTTTTAGTTTATATACAGACTATCTTGGCTACATCCACTGAATCAGTCTGGATGAAGGTGCACGTGACTTCTCTCCACCATTGGACTGAATGAGTACACTGGCCACATTAATAGGATACAGCTGACAACTTGACTGGGGTTCACTGGCATTACCATTAATGATGAAATCCAGAGTGTTACTGTTCACACTACTTGAGAGCTATGGAAGAAAAAGCAATGTAAGAACCAAGTATTTTCCTAGCTAACTGCTCAGAGTGAATTCTATAGCAGCAGTTCTCAAGCTGTGGGTTGGGACCCCATTTTAATGGGATCAGCAGGGCTGGCTTAGACTTGCTGAGGTCTAGGGCCAAAGCCCGAGCCCTACCACCTGGGGCTGAAGCTGAAGCACCACCTGCCAGGGCCAAAGCCCAAGCCTCAAAGCTTTAGCAACCCTTTGGATGGCAGAGCTCAAGTGGGCTCAGGCTTCAGTCCCCCCTCCTGGGGTCATGTAGTAATGAAGGGGTTGCGGTGCAATGAAGTTTGAGAACCCCTGCTCTATAGCATACAGGTGCAGACCATTCCCCTTAAGAACATTCTTCCTAAGATATCTGGGTTATCTTTTTACGTTTATAGGTTTTGTTCTCTTTAACTGCACTAGGTGTTAAATTTTCTTTCCTCTGTCCCGTCCCCCCCCATAGTTGTAGATTCCTTTTAGGACTTCTTCGGCTGCACAATCCTTCAACTTCTCCTTGATTTAAGCACCCTTCAGTTTCAAAATCAATGGAGGAAGAGTTTCTGGAGTTTATATATAGGCCTTCTTGCTTGAAGAAAAAAGTTGTTTTTTTCGAACTGTAGGACTGCACTGTGTATACAAGAATTCCCAAATTGTTGGTTTGTTCGCAGCTTTCAACATTAACAGTTTTATGAAATAGCTGTAAGTTGGAAGGACACTTTGGGCATTAGTATGTAACAAGCTCATCCAATTTTGTTTCAGAATTCTCTTCTTCAGTACAGATCTCCATTATAAGAGTCTTAACTGTCCATTAAATAGGCTAGCCATCTATGGTTTATTTGTTTTCAAATACTTAATGTCTAAAGATATTAAACTGAATTTATACAAACACTTCCCCCATCTTCATCATCCACTTGCCATTTCCTTCTTGGAAACATTTTATTCAATTCACAGCATATTACTGAAGATATTCTTGTAGAATGATGTCTGAAAGTTCAATACTTGGGAACCCAAGGTTGCAAAGCAGCATTGCTCCTATTAGAAAAGCAAAACTGCACATCTATTTCTGGTTACTGTAAATGCTGCTGTATTCAGAGAGATGTTTTACAAAGGTTAGTGTGGCTGGGCACCTTCTATGAGATATATTCATCTCCACATGCTTCTTGTTTTTCCTTTAATAACAGTATTGCCAGACTTGAACTTGAAGCAGATATTTTGCTTAGCAGACAATTTTTCAAAAGCCAGATGGAAATACACATCAAATAGAGTATTAGTAAACTTTCATTATGTGCAAGACATGTGATTTATTAAGTGCTTAACTAGCTATATTTCTATTCTTTTTTTTTTTATAAAGCAGGTAGAGTACAAAAAGAAATAGTAAACTATTACATAAGTTAAAGCGTAATATATCTAATTGAATGAACAATGATTTGCATAGTGCATAGTTTTATTCACATAACCCTCACTTTTTACAATACAAGTTTCACTGTGATTAGATTTTTTACAGGGGTCACCAGTAGTAATTTGATGTATAACAACTACAAAGTGGATTCTAATATAACTTCTAGTTTTACAAGTCTTCAGGCTGAAGATTCCTATGGAGGTTGTTGTCTGAAGGTGAATTTTTTGAAGTCTGTATCTTCAAAATCCCTGTATCTATTTTTGAGATACCAGTAATGGGGAGCGGGAGGAGCGGAGAATCAGGCATCTACTAATTGCTGTGTTTTATCATTAAGTCAATCAGGCCTTGGTGAAGACTTTTCTATCATTGTACATTCTCTGCCATGCCTGACAGGTCTAAGGGCTGATAATGGAACAGTTTTCATGAGAAGACATTGTAAACTCACTCTGAAACAAACATACTGTGAAATCTTCCTATAAAAGTGTCTTACAACAAAACAAGAAAATATTACTGGCCCCAAAAGAAAGACTTACTTTTAGTCTCTCCCCACAATTTTGGCTGTATTCTGTAAACCCTACATCTTCATTTACCTGAAATAAACATCTATATTTTACTGTTATAAAGTCAGTCATCACAACATAAAACTATTCACGTGCTGCTGCCTTGTTAACATAGCCTTGCATGAAACTGCTGCCAGTCAAAAAAAAACAGCAAAGATGGCATTCATCCATTTTGCTTTTTCAGTGACTTAACTGTTTCAATCCCCAACAAAAACTACACTACGATGCAGTTAATGTTGTGAATGCAACTCAGTAAATACGGGGTAACATATCACACGTGACACCATTCAATAGAGATTTGATTATGATTACGGCACTTTAGTGTTTGTGGTCCCCAAGGCTGTTGCTACAGAGCAGAGTTAAGGTGCCAAACAAATCATTTTTAAAATTTTAACTTGTATATCTAGATTCACCAGTGCCTTCTCACAGCTTTAGTACACACTGTAGCAGCACAAAACAACTAAAGTACACTAGCTAATTAAAGTGGGTTTACAGAGCAGTACAAAGTGGTTGGGAGTGTGAACCGCAATTTTGCTCTCCTTCATCCCAACATTCCCTAGCACACAGAAAACTTAGTTAACCCTCTTTATCTTGTCCTCTGTTGATTAGACTGGTGCAACAAGGCAGTTTTGGAAAATTAGGATTAGCGAGCATTTTTGGCCTTTTCCCCCCATAATGGAATATCTGTCATGGGATGGTGCATAACATCTCCTCCTGCAGAGGCACTCATGAAGAGCTGCCTTTCCCAAAACACCCACCACATTCCATCGTTACTAGCAACAGTGACACCAAGCTGTCCCCAAAGACTGGGTGGCCCCCATACTGCCAGAATATTTGGGATTAACACCTTTTGCATTTCCTGACTGATTTTCATTATCATATAACTGTTGCATCAATACTGTTTTTAAAGTATATAAATATACTGTATACTTTGTGACGGGGCAAGACCAGATGGCTATGGAAAAGTAGTGGGAGATAGCTATATTAGCTCCAGGCTAAACAAATCCCTGGTACCAGGGTAAGTGAAATGGAAGCTGCTCCAGGTCAATTAAGACACCTGGGGCCAATTAAGAACTTTCCAGAAGGCAGGGAGAAGGCTAGGTTGATTGGGACACCTGAAGCCAATCAGGGGCTGACAAACTAGCTAAAAGCCTCCCAGTCAGTCAGGTAGGGGTGCATGTCAGGAGTTGTGGGAGGAAGTTGTGCCGTTGGAGAGGCTGAGTAGTACACACTATATCAGGCACAAGGAAGGAGGCCCTGAGGTAAGGGTGAAGTGGAGCTAGAGGAGGTGAGGGCTGCTGTGGGGGAAGCAGCCCAGGGAATTATACATGTTATGTTTCTAAAAGGTCAGCTACCATAGCTGATACTATTAGGGTCCCTGGGCTGGAGCCCGGAGTAGAGGGTGGGCCCAGGCTCCTCCCCCCCCACCTTTGCCCCCGATTAATCACTGACATTGAGAGACAACAGAGACTGTGCAAGGAAGGATAACTTCTCCTTATCTCCCTCGCTGGCTTATGATGAAAATAGTTCAACAGACTGTGACCCTTGTCTCTAGCGAGAGAGAAGGGTTACGTGGAGGGATACAGTGAACCTCTGAGGCTAGCGAAATCCGCCAGGAAACGCGGGACCCAGGGAGGCAAGGACAGAGCTTTGTCACAACTTATAGAAGTAATATAAATATGGACTGTGTAAGGTTACTTCCTTAACTGCTTCCCAACATTTATAATTGTATCTCATAACTGTGCACATTGTCAACACAAAGCTGGATGTAAATATTAAAAAGCCAATGACTAAATTTAGTCTACTTATAAAATTTAAATTCATAAGACTACTGTAGTGTTAAAATTCTTACTCAAAAAGCATTACTACTGCTATCTCAAGAGACTTGACCACCACCATCATACATCTCTCCACTGGGCAAAATTACCATAATAGAAACATTAGTAAAAGACTAGAAAATTCTTTTTATTAAATATATATTTTTTAAAATCTTTAAAGTTAAAGTTCCTTGCTCACATAATACAATTATCTCCCTACCTTTTCATAAGCTTGGGGAAGCCTGCATGAAACAGAGAAAGAAAAATGTTCATGATTACTAATGGAAACTGGAAAGGAAACAGAATGAAGAAAAGCCACACCCTAAAGCTGCACACAATTACATACTGCCTCTAAGTTAGCTTTTTGTCTTTGTTGCTTTATATATATATATATATATATATATATATATATATATATATATATATATATATATATATATATATATATATATATATATATATTCATCTTAACAAAACCAGAGAATAATATGTCTTAGTGTGGCTTGGTTTTTCTTTAGATTTCTAAGATTACTTGAGATCAATATAAAGATTTACTTTTCAAAGAGAAGAAATATTTGAGTAGTGTTAAGAGTGGATGGAACACAGCTGTAAAATAGCATATTTTGGATCTATTCTACTTAAACTCTAACATATAGCAACACTAGCTGTACATATGGAAGCAAAGGCTGTTATTTTGTTAAGCAAGTTATATTACACTATCATTTTAGACAAATAAAAGGGTTTAAAGTATTTCAGAGCTGGAATTTCTTTATGCAGTTACCAAAACAAGAAATGCACAACTGTTAAAAGCAAAACCACACTAGAAATTAAAGGTTTTATATGGAAGTTATATGTAAAATACTCAGCATTCTACATGAATGTATCTAGCTGACACACTGCAATTTCAGACACACATGAAGAACGAATTAGGTTTCCAAAGGTATCAATTCCTCTTTAGGAGAAATCTAACTTCATAGCACATACATGGAGAAATAGATCCTGGAAAAGAAGTAGATTACCACTGTTGAGAAGAGACCTCTGTGAGGATGGTTTTTAGGTGACTAGATACAATACATATTTAGCAATTGGCTCATTCCTTCATCTTCTGCATGAAATTTCCTTTAGGAACACTTCCCTCAACCCAGTCACCCACCCACCTCCAAAAGGAGACAGTAAGTTAATGCCTCACACAAGACTAAGGGAAGTCTAGTACCCTTACGTGAATTAATATAATTTATTCAGAGGTGTAGACACTAGAAGTAACTGGGCACCAGGACTAAGGGTATGAGTTAAACCATCATCATAATGGATAAAGGAGCTCAAAGGCCACATGTGTCTTCTAAAATATACCCAAAAGCGTTGCGACAAGTGGTATTTTGGCACAGAAAACCTGTTCAGCGTTTCAAACACGAAGCTGGAATCAGAGATTTGACTACCTTCACCGTGATGTTGATATTCTGTTGTCATTGTAGGTTGCAGTGACACTTGAGAAGACTGGATGGTTCAGTGTACAGAAAATAGGGTCTTTTTCCTCAAGATTGTTTGTTTAAAACACTACCCGTGAGTTGCGATTCAGACCAGCTCAGGAGACAATTGTCTACACTACAAAAATATCACAATTGGCACTAACTGCAACTCTTTTTGCAGTCTTAGAGGAGAGGCCAACGGCACAAATGTGAACCTCCCTCTCATTCCCAGAGCTGGCATCTCCAGGTCAGGCTAGAAGCGCATCAGTGTGAAGGGGAAGATGGATGAAGAGGTAGTTTGTACTGCTGCTCATGATTAACCTGTTTGTTAAACTACAATTGTGGTCTCCCAGCTCCAAAAAAAGGTAGTCCTATGCTACTCACAATTAACAATCACTCCAAAAATAGTTGGGGGGGGGAGAGGCTGGCTGGAATCCTCTTCCTTAGGATCACATGGGAAAGTTATACTAAAAATCCAACACAATAGAACATAGCTGCAGTCACAAGTAAGGAGAGCAAAGAAAATCTAACCATACTTGAGGAAATCTAACCTCCTTACCTGAAAAGTAGAATCCACGTTTCCAGGTAAAAAACATGTTAGTTGCACCCTCAGATTCAACTAGTCTGAACCAACTGAACTTGTAGCAGTCTGTCAAGACAACACCAGACAACAGTTCACTTAGTAATTCCTTGTCAAGACTGGAAGAACCAATTTTGGCCATAACAACTCTGGCACAATTTTCAATGGATGCAAAGAAAATTGCTCCACTCCACAGTTTTTTTTTCTATAATTGTAATAAAAGACCTTTAGCTTCAAGAATGCTTAAAGCACATTTAAAAAGAGAACAAAAAATTATAAGAGCCACTAGGAAACCTGGGATAATGAGAAAAAAATATATGCTGTGCATTGAAAACTACAAGACTGCAAAAGGGGAGGGGGGTAAACTTGTAAAGGACACATGATTATAATACACCCCAGTTAAACCTTGTTTCATGATATAGTAAAGTATCTGCATCCGATGAAGTGACCTGTAGCTCATGAAAGCTTATGCTCAAATAAACTGGTTAGTCTCTAAGGTGCCACAAGTCCTCCTGTTCTTTTTGCGGATACAGACGAACATGGCTGCTACTCTGAAACCTGCATGAACATGCAATTTCCGATGCACAGTTGTTTGACAACTATGCAAAGGGAAGATTAGAAGCAATTTAATTTTTAGAAAATTTAAAGTATGGAGACAACATATGTTTAGAATTTGTGTCATCTCTTATTACTAGATCAGCTGAATCAATGAGTTAATGGTTTTGGAGAGCTTAAAGAAAGGAAATTCCAACACCAGCGTATTTTCTTCTAAAAACAAAAAATATGCATTAAAATCAAAGGAGTGGAAGCAGTCTGTGTTGTTGATCCAAGCAATTTACAACTAATTCCAGCTGTGACAGAGCAACTAATGACATCATCATAACCTAGCAAATACTTACAATAACACCCCCTCCTAACCAGTTTTCAAAGATAAACGTAGTTCTAGCAAAAAGTTGTTTCAACACATTTAGACACCTACTTCATCAACCATTTTGAAATGTTCCATGCATTGAGCGCTCACACACATCTTTGCTAGGCTACTGAAAGACTGAGTCCTTCTTAAGTTATGTATCCTCCATCAGACAATGCACTGAATTAGATTTTACACCAGGTTATGCTGCTACCATAGCTTTCATCTCCTTACCTGATTGCCCCTAATACTGAACATATTAAACCAGTGAAATGAAGAATACAGGCTACGAGTGTTTCGTGAAAGCGCGGTTGGTTTTTACTGAAGAGGTTGTAAAAGCGATTTTCAAGAGATAATGTATATTTGATGTATCCGATGAAGTGAGCTGTAGCTCACGAAAGCTTATGCTCAAATAAATTGGTTAGTCTCTAAGGTGCCACAAGTCCTCCTTTTCTTTGTTCCTTTAGTGATGTAAACTGGTTTGACTAATACTAGAACCCTATGCACCAAGCCAAATTATACTACAAAAAAGAGTGTTCTACATTACCTAAAAGCAACAAAATAAGATCTCACCCAAACTATATTCTACACTGAAAAGCGTACAACTTCCAATGGCAGCAGAACCTAGATGTGTTGCAATCAACTTACACAGTTCTTGAGAGAAAGCACAGATTCAGAGACTCCCTCTCCCCTTGCCTAATATTGACCCCATGATAAAATTAACAAGTTGGACTAACAACAAAGGGACTATATCATCCAGTCTTTGGGGACTCCAACAGTGATTTGAACAAACATTCATCCAGACAGAATGGTCCTATTGATGCATTTTCTGAAGCCACAATGAGGAGTACCCTCCTAAAAGCTCCATCAGCTGATAGCTGCAAGTGTAGCTAACTGCGTAAACACATTCAAAAATACACAAGATGAAGTTCCAGCCCAGGAGATCACTTCTGTTGGACAGCATGCTCTTTTTGCCCATAAAGCTACTGCTTGCATAGAGCACAACTTTAATGCCTTCAGATAGTTACATATTGAGGATGCTTCTGGTGGAAAATAAAGCATTTCTTCTCAATAGCTCAGGGCCCTTATGCCAATACTCTCTACAGATGTTCCTGTAATCATAATGCTGCTTACTGAGAAGCACAGGGAGACTAAACTCATGGAGTGTCAGAAAAGAAAATTAAAAGAAGTCAGCTACTTGGGATGGAAAGTTGGTGGTGCCTTTCTCAAATTTAAAAACAGCAGATATATGTTAATGTGGATAATGTGTGAGCTGATTTAACAAGTTTACATAGACAATCGTTCTAAAATTGGATTCTGATTAAACTAAACTCATATCCCAGAATATTCACTTCTTTAGAAATCTCATTTCAAAGAAGACTTTTCAATTCCATGTTCAGACAGAGTCTGGTCAAGGTCTGAGATCCTGACTCTTGTAGGGCCCTCCTATATCAATATAGCCCAGTTATAACATCTATTTCAATTCCTTTTTGACTGACTGCTGCTATTTTAATCCTGTCTCTTTAATAATGGAGCTGTGGCTGAAGGAGAGAAAAATCCATTCCTTGAAGAGCTGAAACCTCCAAAAACTGCCCACTGAAGGAGGTAAAGGCCAATTAATAGGGGAGCAAAAAAATTGCAAAAGTATATAGAGTTTTCCCCTTTATATGCTCTATATAACAGACAGAAATCGAGAAACTATCCAGAAACAGAAGTCATACCGTTCTGTTCAAAGAGGTTGAACCCTGTCACACAAGAATGACTGACAAAACTAATCTGTTCTTTGTTTCTGGAGAGTAAAAGGGAAGCCCAGAACCATGAATGATCTGAGAACTGGTGTGATGCGTTACATTCATGGGAGCACTTGCAGAGATATTTTCCTCCTATCAGATTCTCATGAATAAGAAAGCAAAAGTTAAGATTAGCTGCTCACATAGTACAGCTTCCCAAGATGAAGAGTGAGCACTTTTTGGTGGTTATGTGCATCGTGAGCACTAGAGACTGATCACTTTTTACCTGCCTCTGAAACTTCACACACAAGAGCACAAATTCCATAAAAGACCTAGTTTCAGGGAAACTACTCCACCCTTTCATGTGCTGAGAATTTATGGAATGGGTATGATTTTTTTTTTAAACACCTCTTAAATTTGAGTTGATTTTGCTGTAGTAAAAGTGAGAAAGTAAGTGGAGCCAAGCTTACTGTGGACAAAGCATTGTTTGTTTCCTCACACACAGTTCAGCCAGCACAGTATATTCCTGACCTGCAATATTCATGTTGTTCTAGTGAAGGGCTTTTACTAAGCCTCAGTTGACTATCATGCTGACTTGCATGAATAAGGATTACTCAAATTAAAGTATGGACATTTTGTTTTTGCAAAGATTCCTAGACATCTTTAAATGACAAGACTCAGAGGCAACAATCCCACTTGATTTTTAAATATTAAAACACCTTCAAGGTTCTCTGTTCATACATTAGTTTCCCCAACTAGGCTAGTAGTGTTCAGTGAATCGTGAAAGAATGAGACCTCCAACCTGATGAACCTCATTCACAATTACAAATACAATTTTTATAAAAGTAATGATTGTTTACACAATGCCAATTTAACTATAAGAAAAACTGGAGTGATCAAGTTTATTTTTCTCTTTGCTACAGGTTTTTAAGTGGCATTTTAGAATAAGTTTCAGAGTAGCAGCCGTGTTAGTCTGTATGCGCAAAAAGAAAAGGAGTACTTGTGGCACCTAAGAGACTAACCCATTTATTTGAGCATGAGCTTTTGTGAGCTACAGCTCACTTCATTGGAATGCATCCGATGAAGTGAGCTGTAGCTCACGAAAGCTCATGCTCAAATAAATGGGTCAGTCTCTAAGGTGCCACCACAAGCATTCCTTTTATTTTAGGATAAGCGTTCATCACCGGACCTGTGAATATCAGGTAACGATGTAGGGTATACTCAAGTCATCTACTACATCAATCTTGAAAGACATGTAATTTGCAATTTTCCTGAGGTTTCATTAAGAAAGAAGGATTTTCATGCCCTTGGTTACCAAAATCTGGAAACTGTATCACCTCTCATGCTTCATAATCTTCTCTGAACTGATAAACAATTCTGTCTAAGTGTGGTCAAGTAGCAAAGAAATTACTTATTTTAACCCTTCACTGTAATATACTCCAAATAAAGCAAACCTATATAGATATGTGACAACAGTATCATAGGACAAACTAGCAAGCAGCAGAAAATTAAAGATGTGCCATACTATATACTTTTATCCAGCAGTTCATAGTAAACATAGTATGTATAGCAACCACTCTGATCTAATAAGAGATGCCTTCAATACTGAGGTACGACAACTGAATACAGCAGCTATATCAGAATATTTGAATTGACTGATACTTCAGCAAAGTTCAAATTTGTATGGTAAGTTTGTTGCATCCTCCCCTTGCACAAATCAGTGTAAATGGAATTTGTTAAAGATACAACTTTGGTATTCTTATTTTTTGAGATAGTACACTCATTAATTACAACTCAGCATCCCCTTATTGTCACACTCATTGCGTCATTGCAAAGACGACCTTACATCTCAGTAGCAAGAGACAATGGCACTTTAAAGAATCAAGCTACTACCTCTTTTTCTGCTCTGATGACCCATTAAGTCAATTTTCACTTCTGATCCATTAGTACTAATAGCAAACTGAAGCCATCATTTCCTATAGTACTTATAATTGATGTTACAGGAACATAAAGCTGAATATCAGGTGGGGTGAAAGGAACTGCAGAAGAGAAGGAATACAATAATTTAGGAAGATTTAGAATAAAAATGTATTATTGTTAAGCATTATCCGTGTTTGCTGTTGTACAGCACAGAAGATAAGAGTTCCTGCCTCAATGAGTTTATAATCAAAGAGATCACACAAAACACAGAAAGAGTTTCTACAGCATGTGTTTGTGAGGGTGACTGAATTTTTGATATGGGTGGATCAAAGCGACTATTCATCCACAAAGAGATTAGCAAAGGACCATACAGAATGGGCTACTGCCATTACAAACTTCCAGCAATGAACAGGACACCTAAGACGACAGAATTTTTACTTAGAACAACAAAATATGAGATATTGCACATAAAGCCATAGCGTTATCCCTGGTTGTGCCTGAACTGAACTTTTAGGAAATCTATCATTTCACTACAGCTGTTAACGTTCGTGCAACTCTGCAGGTGGCAGCAGGAGAGGGAAATACTAGACCGGGTCCTATTTATTTTTGTTTTAAAATCACCATGTTGTCTAAGTGCACTCTGAGGCCTGGTCCACTCTTAAAAATTAGTTCAACCTAGTTACGTAGCTCAGGGCTGTGAAAAATTTAGTGCCGTAGGTAGGATGACCTAACCCCCAGGGTAGACCCATCTAGGTCCACAGAACAATTTTTCCATGGCCCTAGCTACCACCTCTTGGAGAGATGGATTAACTAACATTGGCAGAAAACCAGCAAGATGGGAAGTGTGTGTTACAATGGCACAGCTGCAGTGCCGTAGCTGTGCTGCTGTAGTGTAGATAGGACCTGAGTAGGTATGGATCACATGGCAGTAAGTCATTCATCACCTGAGACATGCATTCCTTAGTGCCCCTGCCATGGAGCTGCTCTAACATTTATCTCCTAAAAATGCCTGGTGTAGCTGAGGCCTCAGGCTGAACACAGAATTAGCAATGCTGTTTCAGCCTAGAGGCTTACAAGAACAACCTGTGCAAGTAAAAAGTAATATTAACCACAACAGAAAGAACTTGACTATTTTTAACGTGACTATTTATTCCTAAAAAAAGCCTCCTGACCAAAACTTTACTTTCCAAAGTAAGCATTTAAGATAGCACTATCCGAAAGTATAAAAACTAACATCCCTCAAGCGTTGAAAAAAACTGCGGCTGCAATATAGCAATTTCCTATCTGACATTTTAAACTCAAGTCATGGTTCATATCATCGCCTGCTGTGGAAAAATCTTTGGAGGGGTAAAAGAGTTCTGTGCATTTCACGACATGGAATGCCCAGTGTTGCTGCCTCATGGGGTGGAGGAACGCTAGCTGACACAGAAGTGATGCAAGGCATGAGCTTGCAATTGTATCAAAGCATCATGAAGAGGCTGCCTTTCAGCATAAGCTCCGAATGTGGCCACTCTACCATTGGTTCCTGTCTGCTACTAGCCCCACTGAGGTGGGAGGAAGCTTTGATACTTCAGGGTTTTGTGCCATATAATCCACAGGATTTCAAGAGAACATGTGCTATCCAGAGAAGCCACTCCATAGTTCTGGCTCCCTCCAGAACCCCAAACTTGTAATGCTCATGGAGGGGGGCTCCTACCAACTTGGTCATATCAGTTGTGCTCCCGTCCTGCAATAGTCAGCCCCAAATCTCACTTTTGGTCTGTTATAGTCCCTTCTAATGTGCAATGTATGGGGCCTTAAGTATCTGAATACACAAATCCATCTTCTTAGTACTTAAAGTTCAGAATTATTCTGTGGACACAAGTAAAATGTTTTTACATCTCTTACTATTATGAATCCCAATTTTTTAGAACTGAATAGGAAAGTCAAACAATAAGAACTGAATGCCCCATTTCCTTCTTTGGGCACATGCTATTTTTAGTTGTATCTGCTTTTTCCATGTACATATATCCAATACTACTATAACTCCATGTGGGCTGAGACACGCTCCCTGAAGCTCAACTAATTTAAAGCGCTATTCCTTAAAAAAACAGATGAATTATTGGGCTACATGCTTCAAAAAACAAAGAACTCTCACTCTGAAGATTCCTTGCAGGAAAAAAAACACCCCAATGAGCTATTTGGTTAGTTTTTCACTTTCTGTGTCCCCTTCCCAAATTGTGGTTCACATCCTTCTGGCTATGTTACTCCAATTCTCCAGCCCAAATACAGGCTAAACAAGTCTTGAAAAAAAGTGGTACAGTTCCACCACAAAAGGATGGCAGGATTCTGAGGGATCATGCCACTGAAGTTCTACGTATGGGCACATGGAGGGCATAGAATAGGCCGAAGGAGGTGCAGGGAGGGAGATGGCCAATACATTCACAACTATGTAGATCCATTGACTACATCCTCAACGAAGGGGTGACAGTGGGTTAAACACACTTAAGTCTGGTCTACACTAAAGTTAGGTTGATGCAAGACAGCTTACATCGACATAACTATGGAATTGTCTACACTTACATTTCACTCCTCCCAAAATAACTGCCCTGCTACGCCAACTTAATAACTGCACCTCCACGAGCAGCACAGAGTCAATGTTTATGTAGTCATGTTGACAGTGTAGACACTGCATCGCTTACGTTGACCGTTACTGGCTTTCAGGAGCCATCCCACAATGCCTCACATGGACTCTACAATAAATACAAATGCTCCTGGTGAGGACAGGCGCTGCTGACACAAGGAGGAAAGTGCAGACATGCACAAGCGGTGCAATTACTGTGGCAGCTGTATGCCAACATAAATTAGGTGGGCTTAATTTTGCAGTGTAGACATGGCCTTAGAAATATTACCAAAACCTCAGGTCTGCAGCAGAAAATATGGATTGACTGCTGCTACTTTACGATAGGGAGGAACTGTGCTCCCAATGGCCTATGAAAAATCAATTTGAGCTTTGAACACAATAATGCACTTGTGTCTTAACAAAAATGCTTTCCCCTGCTGCTTGACCTTGATAAAATCATAAATCGTGCTGTTGATGACATTACCACTGCACTGGAAGTGACATCAATATAAGTATTAGGACCTTCATGGTGGGATTAAATTGGAAAAGAGTGGTTGTGTTGGAACAATACCTTGTTTAAACACAGATATTGGTAGTCAAAAATAGGAACATTAAAGACATGAAAAATTAATTTATATTTAAATCTAGACCATAAAGACTCACCCAGCATGCAATCCATCAATGCTCAAAAGAAAGTGATAGCAAAATTTAGTTTATTTCTTTTAAATGATCACCGTTTATTCTGTACACTATGCTAATTAAATACTTAGCACAGTCTCAAAATATAAAATTAAAGATTAAGATTTTACTTTAGATATTTTAATTTGCTGCGTACACTATATTTAAACTAGCATAATAAACCTTTTCCCTTTACAAATACATGCCTGCTAATCAGGAAATGGAGTCAAGTTGACAAGAATCAGCTATTGCTCCTGTTCTCATCACATCACTTAGGCTATGTCTACACAAGCATTTTTGTCAGTCAGGGGTGTGGAAAAAAAACAAACCACACCCCTGACCAAACATAAATTTCACTGACAGCAGCGCAGGGGTGGACAGTGCTATGTCAGCAGGAGACTCACTCCCATTGACCTACCACTTCCAACAAGCAGCGGTAGCTTTAATTATGCCAATGGGAGAGCTCCCTCCTGTTGGCATAGAGCAGCTACATGGGAGACCTTAGAGTGTTGCAGCTGCATCAGTATAGCTGTGCCATTGTAAGGTCTGTCATCTAGACACAGCCTTAAGGTAGAAGAGCTCTATGTAAGCTCGAAATTTGTCTCTCTCACCAACAGAAACTAGTCCAATAAAAGATACTACCTCACCCACCTTGACTTTCTAAGGTATACCAAGGCAGCCAATAAAATTTTAACAACTTCTACAATGGTACTTTTAGCAGTGTGAATTAATCCACACATTAAGATTCCAACAATCCAAAAATATGAGAGATGGTCAACCTAAGCAAAGAGTTCTTAAACTCTTTTCTCAAGTAGTGCGAAGCTCAACAACAGTGCCTAAAAAACATCTAGGCATATTTTCCCATGTGCAGAATTAGTGAAAAAGTGTTCTGGCCACAAGCCCTTATCCAGCAAGGCATTTAAGCCCATGTTTAAAGTTAAGCATGTGAGTAGTGTCACTGACTTCAGCAGAACTATTCACATTTAAATGTCTTGCTGGACTGGGATCTTAGTGCTGTAAAGGAATACAAACTGTATTGAAAATTAGTTTGGCTACTTATATTCCACCATAGATAAACATTATGCTTTACTACACAGATAAAGACACATTCCCTGCTTCAAAAACCTTGTAATATTAGGGCCTCATCCTGCAAAGCACTTTGGCTATGTCGATTCTTACCACTGACTTTAACGGAACTACGCAAGATGATCCCCTTGCAGTATTACGGCCTTAAGACAAACCGAAAAGGACTAACTGAGGGAAGGACTGAACAATGGTACTTGAACTGCCTTCCATCCATCATACTTATCACTCAGTCCTGGCTATACACTAATATGGAAGCTGTAGCTTGTTCAACTGATCTGAACATCTCTACCCTTGCTCTCCCACCCATCCTTACCGAATATAGGACTAGGAAGAGAGATTTCAACCCCTACAAGTATCTTTTCTGCAAAGACTTGAATACACAAACTTAAAAATTACTAGCTTATTTGACAAATTTCAATGACTGAAATGTAAAAATTCAGAAGCCCAAACAATTAAGCTAGTATGCCAGTCTTAACAGAAAGAGAAGGACGCCAAGATTTAAACCATTCCAATTGATCTGTACTGATTTACTACTTATAAGTTCTCTGAAGACATACATTTTCACGCTGGACACCAAAGCTAACAAATATTTTTAGACGCACCCACTAAATAACGATCCTCAGAGATTTAAATCTGACACGGTTTTTCCTATTTTATAACAAACCTTGCACATTGTAAGCAGCACAACTGTTCTGTAACTCTTCCAATGCCATTGTCCACAGTAAGCATACAAGCAGAGAAAGTTCTCATTCCATCAGCCTTTATGTTACCAGTTCATACACCCTGATTGCTTGTAGTCTCCTAGTTATCATTACATTTTGTCCTGCAAAGCCAATAAAAAGCTACATCAGAGCTCAGGAAAGTGGCAATGGAAACAGAGCTTTTTTACCTCTAGGCCACTGGTTCACATCCAGTTCAAGTTGGTAGTCACCAAAAGTTATAGCCATCTTAAAAGCAGTTCAGTGACCCCCTATGCGAAATGTACTGGTCTCAATACAAATCTTGGTGGACAGGTGTCCACATCCCAAAATCATAACTGCCATCCTTGTCACCAGTGGTACCAAGGACTGAACAGAAGGCTAAGGAAGGGTAGAGCAGTAGAGACTTCCAAGGTACTTAATTATGGAGGAGGGGGGTGTCTGGGAACACAGAATGCTTCTTGTCTCAGCAGCCAGTGGGTTTGGGGGAGTGGGGCTGAAGAGTGGTGTTCAAAATTTATCTGATGCCTTCCAGTCATAGGCTGCTACAAAAGATAGAATCTCTGAGTAGAATCTAGGGACAACACCACAGCAGAAGTTGCAACGTCTGGAAGGTGGGGAGCCTCAGCTTCTCACCTGGGTATTATCCCTCTTGGCCAGCGCCCCCTATCGCAGGCGGATTTTTTTTTAATAAATATTTTGTTAACGGGTTTATTCCTCTAGATAGTACACATCTAGGGAAGAGTGGGAGAAGAGGACAGAGAAGACACAGAAGCATTGAATGCAATGTAGAAGGGAAAAAATAAGGGGAGGAGGAAAAGAGAAATAAGAGCAGAAACCAACAATGAGAACATCACAGAAAAAAAAAGTCAGATTTATTTTAGGGAAAAAAAGCATACATGGAAGCGAGGAAAGGAAAGATGGTCTAACAACAGAGCAATATGATAAATTGTTAAAGGACCAGGAAACAAGAGATCGATGTTATCTCCCAACTCTTGCTCTGCATTTGTACAATGGGATTCCAAATTCTGTTGCTGCTTCTAAGTGCTATTGTAATACAAATAGGCTTTTTTTTTAAAAAAAAAATACAGTAAAGAGAAAGTTATTTGAAAATATATTCCAATTACTTATAGTACAAGACAGCCAGTACATACAGCGGACCCTTGCTAGAGCGGACGTTGCTAGAGCGCGGATTCGCATATAGCACCGTCGTGGCAATGGATCCCAAATTTAAATATTTAAATTTTAATCCATGGTAACGCAGCCCCGCGCATGGATCCCGAACCCCGCATTCTAGCGAGGGTCCGGTGTATTCTTTTAAACTGTAAGGGGACATGGTTTCAAGGCCCAGCCTGGAGACATGCTATTTTTCACTCTGGATAGTAGACTGAGTCCTCAGGCTAATAGGCATCAAGGAAATTCAAGACCTGGCTTAGTATATGAGTTCATATTTAGCTTTGTGGAAAAAAAAGAGGTTGCAAGTGAATAGAAACATTAAAAGATCACATTATATGCAGGCCATCCTCTTATATCTGGAGATTTGCCAGGATACTTTACCACAAAACTTTGAATGTGGTTTGAAACATCTCCATTGTCAAGGAATTTACACAGCTTAACACACACACACACACTTCATTTTCTCAGGATATTCTATTCAATGACAGAAAATGGAGGATTTGAGGAAAATGCTACAAAATTGCATCTAAAAAACTTATGATTAAATCTTATGTATACAACACTAAGATGCAATAGCAGGTTAGAGAACACTCAAGTAGCCACACCTACAAACTACTACACCTGGGTCTAAAAGCCCTATATATTTAGGTTTCTTTCTGCTACCAACAAATATGTTTGTATTAACAAATGTGTTTATATTAAGGAATAAAAGCATTTCCCTACAGTGCTGAAAATCCAAGTACAAGGCTTTTCCCAGAATGAGAAAGTAAACAGATTATGAAAGGAAAGTGAAATTGACTAGTCTAGCTTCATTGTCTAAACTGAGTGAAGGATAAATTAAATTTTTAAATATCTGATTACACTTTATTTTTCTCCATTTATACTATGACGATGACACAGGTAATAAACTTTTAATTTTTAACCCAACACTGTCTCTTTCAACAAAAAGACTTCACTTTCTAACAATTTTATGCAGCTTCTAACTAATTCAAACTTTTTCTACAAAGAGCTAATAACTTGTCTAACAAAACCTGCAGTAGTTGCAGTGATTGTAGTTTGATTGTCCATGAAGTCCCAATACTCCCATAATAGTTGTCAGAAGCATTCAAAATATGAAAGAGCTACTGCATAACACAATTGGAAGCTTATTTATGGACATAACTGGATATTTTTAATCAAAAAAGCTGATCAACGTTTGAAGTAATTTAATTTTTCTGCTCAGTTGCTGATCTCTGAAAATGTCCTAACTGTGCTATTAACATTTTATATTTGTTAAACAGCAATAGTGGGCTTGGTACTGTACAAGACATGGAATTTACAAGCTAAGCACACTTATGTTCTGCACACTGGACTGGACAGGACCTTTCTGCATTAAAACCCTGATTAGTGCCTATTCTGCAAAACCGGCAAGCTTCAAGGTCCAAAACTTGTGAACCCAAGGCAGCTAAGGATATATACAATTTGTTTCTAGCCCTGACAAGTAATACAATCTCAAACTTCAAAACACAGCGATTCTTAAATAATCTTATTTTCCCATATCATTGCCATACACAATTACAGCTACTTCAAATTAGTATAAAGCAGTATTCTAATTAGAGGATCATGATATATTGGCTGCTAAAATCATATATGCAATGAAGAGATGGCAGAAAGATAATGCCGTATTTTGAAGTATGGGATTCACTTACTGGGCCACTGGAGCTCCTCTTGAAAGTGAAAAGAGGAACTGCTTATGATGTCAGCAGCAGCACTAGACTAAAAGGGCTTCTCAGAGTGTGCTAGGCAAGGGAACTCCCACAGAAAAAAATAAATATAAACCGCTAAGGGTTTTCTTAAACCATTGAGAAAGTTTAAAGTGCGAGCTTGGACCAACCTACAAGAATTCTCTAGTCATCCAAGTTACACTTTTGAGCCAGATGAATTCAGCGTAAGATCCAGGGAACTACAAGACATCCAGTCTTTCAATGTCTGCATCCAAATGGTATGAAGTATTCAAGTGAGGATAAAAGCTGAAATGACTGCAGTTTCTGCCTTCTGTCACACTGACTTTCAACACATGTTCATGGGTCAGCAATACTTTGATTCTAGTGTATGGCTCCAGCTTATGAAATTTATGAAAATAACTACATCAATTTAAAAATTAGAACACTGAATTTATGGGTCATTCAGCTATAAGTCCAAGAAATATTTCTTATCTGGTTTTAAATAGCAAACGGAACGGTCATAACAATAAACAAGTTATCAGGCACAGAAGAGGTGCATACTGATTGCCAGGCAGTGTGTCTGCCAACGCTTAAGAAAATTCAGGACTTCGTAACCTGCAGCATAATTAAATTGCTATAAACATCAAGCAAGTTGTTGGTGATCTTTGTACAGACAACACTTCTGCGTAACAGACAGTGGTCTCTATCCACTAAGTTCTTCAGCACCCCTAATATTCATTACCTTATGAAGGGTGTGTGACAGGATTATCACCACTGCAACACATGCTTATTCTAATAGTTTAATAAAGTACAGGAACTTTTACTTCCTTGGTTGGCATATTATAATCTGATTTGGAGTCTCGGAGATATCAGCAGGATACAACAACAGGAACCCTTGCCCCTATTTGTCTGCCTTATTTTGTCAGCCCTATGGAAAGTAACAAGTCCCATTTTTTGTTAGCCCACTTTGACAAGAGCATCTTCTAGGACATGCATCTAATGGGAATTTCTACAATTTAAAATTAGCTATGAGAATTAGATTTCTTTTTAGTTTCTTACAGCACAAAAATGTCTACTTTGTTAAATTTTACTATGTTATTTATTATGACCAGAGCCAGAAGATTAATTTATATTATACCATCATAAACCTCAGTGTGACAAACTTGATGCTTATGTTGACGCATTTTAAATACAGCAAAAGTCTACTGTATATACAGCACAATACTTTGCACCAAACATGCCATATATCGAACCTGATGGTCTGACCTAATGAATTGTCAGCCCAACAATTTAAAAAAAAGGTATACAGAGAACAAGGAAGAGGAAGAGAATTCATCTTGAGCCTGTCAATATAGCTTATTCTCCTGAGATCAAAACAGAACTTATGACGTAAGTCTACAAAAGAAAGCTTGCAACAAAATATCACAGAGTTTCACAATGCATACATAAATACTAAAACAAGAGGAATGATATAGCCATAGTCTCTATAAGTTCAAATCTTCAAACTGATCAATGTTCTTGTCTGCCCTTAGATTTTCTACTTTTAAAGCCCTAACGACAACATTAATTCTTGCAGAATACCATGTAGTTCAAAACCATACAATAACCTACATATTTTCCCCTAGTAAAAAAAATGTCTGGGATAATCAGTGTTGCCACAGGCATTCAAATGACAAATTCAAGTTGTCCCAAGAATGTGCCGACCATTACTATTGGTCATTTAAATTCAGTCTCTAAAGCAGCTACCTTGTAATTTGAAAGTGAACAACTGTATATTCTTCTGTCAGAAAAATCTGTTAGTAATCTGTCTGAGCTTCCCACAAAGCACAAAAAACCGACCCACAGTAGCTCACGAAAGCTTATGCTCAAATAAATTGGTTAGTCTCTAAGGTGCCACAAGTCCTCCTTTTCTTTTTGCGAATACAGACTAACACGGCTGTTACTCTGAAACCAGTAAATACCTGTGTAAAGCTCCATAAACTTTCAGATAAAATTCTAGAGCACTTCTATTTATAGACAATGTGATTTCAGTAACATCCTCAGTTGTTGTAATTTATTTCCTCAAAACAACATGCAGGCTAGCTAGTACCCCAGAAGTGAAATTTACATGAGTTTGCTTATAAACAAATAAGCAAACAGAACACAAACGATAGAGATATTTGGAATATAAAATGCAGAAAGCAAAAGGTCTTACATAGTTTACATAACCGACAAGAAGTATAGAAGTATTTGACTTTAGGGAAAAATGAATTATTCTTTATGCAGGGGGAAGATCATTACAAAAGCAGGTAGCAGTTAAGATTATTTAGAATATGAATAGAGTGGTTTACAACAGCAACAATGAAAGGGTACATCACAATCTTGACTGTTAAGAAGAAATAGGTGAAACTTTCATGTCAGCAATGCCTACCCATCCTTGGTGGTTGTGATTCTTTACCTCTGTCATAAAGTCTTATGGCAGCCTTGCAAAATTCAACTCACTCAACTTTCCTGGACCAAGTAAATTTTTTATTACTGAATAAGGGTGAACAAGCAGCTTTGGTGCCTTACCTAGTAGAATGCTCACAACAAGTTTGTAAGGCCGCATTAAGGAGTTTGTGGAACCGCATATTTTGCTATTATAAATTTTTTCCTTTCTTGAAAGAGTTGTAGATAATGACAATATATTTTAATTATGATCCTTCATACTTGTATTCAGCCATATGGAATCTGCCATTGTAATAAAAGCAAACTAAACATTCTAATTATGGACAATCCATATTTTATAATTAGGAATGCTGGTGAATTTTGCTCAGAGGAGTGTGGTAGCATTAAATATTCAACCATAAATACAACTGACAACAGCTGGAGCACAAATCAGAATTACTCGCAGCAACAACAGGACATATGTAAAATGCTGTTCAGCTATCCAGCATTCAAGTAATCCTTAGCATGTGTCAAAGATGCTTCCTTTTCCACACAGTTACCAGAAATTAGAGAGATTTTGCAGGCTAAAAATTTAAATACATTAGGTACTTTTTACAAAGCAAAGTTTTAATACTAAAAAAAATATATATATATATACCTTGAGCAGTACACGGTGTTTCTACAAGACTAAAATTTACACAGTCAGACATGGTTTCTTCTTTTATCATTCTTTTCTTCTGCTGCTTATCCTCAGCACCTGGCTTTCCCTTTAAGTATTCTCTATGAAAATGTCAAACTGAAGATAATCTGGTCCTTAAAAAGAGTACTTGTGGCACCTTAGAGACTAACCAATTTATTTGAGCATGAGCTTTTCATGCTCAAATAAATTGGTTAGTCTCTAAGGTGCCACAAGTACTCCTTTTCTTTTTGCGAATACAGACTAACACGGCTGTTACTCTGAAATCTGGTCCTTGTCACTTTTGCTCCGTTATAGGGCTAGCTGCACTTCTGGTACGCCCCCTCAGGTCTTAGGCCTCGCATCTTTAGATATCCTGGGGTGGAATTCTACAATTCTGCCACTCTTGGGCTTCTCTACACAAACATTTAAACCCCTGGCAAGGTGGGGTGTGCACTGGTACACCAAGCACTGTCAGTATGTGTCATGAACAGTTCGGGAATGCGCTTTGATCTAGTCCTGTGTCAAAGAGAACTAAATTAAAGTGCATTAACAAACTATTAACATGCGTCAGCAGGGTCCACATGGACAGTTAGTCCACAGCAAGCTAGCATGGAGTAGATTCATGCTCCTACTTGCCATGGGCTAATTGTTCACATAAATATGACCTTAGTTAGATCAGGCCCCAAGCTGCAATAACCTGTGTAACAGTGCTTACTCAGAAGGTCTGAGTCCAGGAACTTGCGGCTCTTCTCTTCAGGAATATACAACCATTGGCTAACAACAAAACACCTTCTTACAACAAACTTACTTATTTTGCAGTAGGAACAGAGCCTGTAGACAAAAAAAGATTAGAAAACAAGGTACATCCATCTCTACCTTATCATGCTCTGATGGTAACCTAAGCAGGGCTAGCTTCTTTAGACTCCCATGATAGATGTTTCTCTCTCACCCTGGCTGCCCTGCACAACTATCTATCCCCTTCTCTTTAGGGGGTGTTAGCTTTTAAACTGTCCCTAGTTCTTTTGATCTCCTGGGTTTGCAGGCCTCTTCCTCTCCTAGCATTGTCTGAAGTGTTTGCTGAGAAGTGACTTATTGGCCATTCTTTTACCTTCCTGCTTGTTTTTTTTCCCTGACACCCCCATATTAAACTAACTCAATGTATTAATATAGTAAATGCCAGAACATACAATATTCATAAATTACAGAGCAGCTCCAAATCAGTCACAGATCTAGAGAATCAACAGAAGTCAGTGTTCAAACTAGCATTTGAAATTACTGTGACTGACCAGTGGATGATTATTTTGGAGTCTCACCACCAATCATGTTTATGCTTCTGTGAAGTTTCAGAAATTTTACTATGATTTACATACAAGAATGAAAAAAAGCCAATCCCTAATTACAGTATGGCTGGGAAACAATGAGTATATATGCAATGTGTAGCAAATAGGCACTGTGTCTTAAGATGTTCCCAGGTTATAAAATGTAGGCTATGTGGTTATCCTTTAGCTAAACATCTAAGACTTTATTGCACAGGAACTTAAGGCACAGAAAAGAAAAAAAAGAAAAAAAATCAACCAGTGCCCTTATCACACTAGACTTCCAACTGGAGTCTTCAACCTAAATACAAGTAATTCTTTCTTAAAATTGAAATACTTTCACATCAGCGTAATCTAATTTCAATACTGCAGTTCAACAATTATCATATAAGCACCAGGGTCAAATTACATATACAAATATTAAAAAACTTGGATACACTATTGTTACCTGAGGTTCACAATACCATTTTTTTAAATGGGTAATAGAAATCTGTCCTTATATAATACTCTACCTTTAAACATGTATGCATATTTTTGAATATCTACATTTTTTGCTTGCATTGGGAAGCCTTCTAAGGAAATGCAAATTACCATTAGATGCACAAGTAATCAAAGACACAGTTAACAGTCAGCTCAAATCTTTTAAAAAGCTTTTAATGTTCTGCTAAACTACCAATTGGCTCAAGTATGTACAGATAGTGTATATATTTTTGGTCAATGCAAAAAAAAAGTTTTCAGCTGAGAAAGCTGAAAAACTAATATAGATATGCTACACACCCTTTGGAGATATATTAAATTGTGATCCAACATTAAACTGATCCATATATAATTTTTTAAAAGTTAATTTGTGACTTTGGTTGCAAGAAAAACAATCCAGATTTTCAATTGGGTAAACTATTTTTTAGCCTGCACTTAAGGCTATAGTTAGAAAACACCCTTGCTCTCCACCCTATCCTGACCATCAAAGTAACAGAATCTAACCAGCACAGGGTTATCAACGTTCTCCCTACCACAACCACTAATATGTTACGGCAAGAAATTGTTGGCATTAGTCAGTGTAGGCATTTGGGGGGGAGCGGGGGGGAGGTGAAGAGTCCTAAGAAGATTTGTCTAATAGTAATTCAACCATATGACTACATGATTTCTCATTTCCATTTGTTAGTATCAAACTAGTTGCTAAATGGGAGTCTCAAAACAATACGGTATGCCATATGGCTAAAACTGGATATTAAAATTGAGAATATCAATTACCAATCCACTAATGCTGAGAGCCAAAAATCCATGGACAGTAAGAATTTAATCCAATTCAAAGACCGCAACATGAGCCAAGCCTTATCTACAGGAGGCAAAACCTACAGTCATTTTAGCAGAAAGCTACAAAATACAAATTTCAATCACAAGAATAAACTCAATTAGTAAATGCATCACCTCCTTAATACTTCTGTACCTTTAACCTGGAAGTTGCAAGGAATCAACCTAAGAAAGAATTTATCTTGCTTTGTTAAGAATATATTTCTGGATCTCAGCTTTCTGAAGGGATCTAACTTAAAACCCTTCTTACAGGAACTACGTAAAAAGCACACATTTTAGCAAAATTACATATACAGTTTATATCCCTACATTCTGATTTTATATAGTTACCGGTATCTAATTTCACACTGTGGTTGAGAAATCATAACTCAAAACAGAACTGCTAAGGAAGATCAGTTAGTTGCTTCCTACATGACCTAATTTAAACCTTTAGAACACCAGGAAGTTGTTACACACAACAGCTAACAACATCTTGTTTGGTTTGGGGGAAGGGTGTTATACACAAAAAAGATTATATATATTTGTTGTTAATGAATATATTCCAAAGCAATCACATTTACATGCTGGGTATACAACAACCAAAAGTCAAACTATTCTTCATATTCCACAATAATTGCTAATTTCCAAGAATATTAATACACGAATAAGGACAATAGTTTTAATTGTTTCAGTTTTTAAATTTAAGATCGATTTACTAAATGTTCACAATTGGATAAAGTTATGCATTCAAATGGTGGGAAACACTGCTAGCTTTTTTTACCTTAAGAAATTGTGAATTCTTATTAGGTTTAACATTCCATCTTCAAATATGTTTCTCCAAGTGAGGGTAAAGCCTCAAAGCTGTTCCAGCTGGATTTACAGTAGATTCTGAACATGAGGCACCAACAAAGATTTCATGAAAGGATGCTTGCTACACAATGACCTGACAACTATAAGGACTAAGCAGGGATAAATGTATATGATCTTAGTCGCCCAATACAGGAACCTACTTTATTTTTCAAGTTCTTACCATGAAAAAGAAGAAGAATCTGAAATATTAAATACTAGTGAAGCTAGTTTTAAATTCAATGGCATAAAAAAAAATATTCAAACTGAAACAACACTGACAGGTTCTTAAAGAAATGTCCTTCAAATGATTTATTGAACTAATTATATAGATGTAGTTAATTTCTTCAATATTTATCTTCATTTTGAAAAATGCTAACATTATGCATTTCCAATACAAAACACAAAAACGGAAACAAAAACCTTAGTCACAAATAAGGTTTTTGTAGCCCAATACAAAAGTAAGCTATAAAACAGATTGGTTATACTCTAAATAACCAATGGCAAATGATGGATTATAAAAAAAATAAATCCACAGAGCAGTACTAAAACTCCTGATCCATTATCAAGAGTTTAGAGGTCATCTGAATACAGAAGACATATTACAAAGCAGCAAAATATTTTTAGAATAGTGCAACATGTATTTTAAACTTATTAACAGTCATTTGAAAATGCTTGGGAGTAAATCTATTTTATTAAATACTAACTGGAGAGTTTATTTTATTGAGGATGTGAAGTTAGAAATAAGGTTAACACTAGTATAAATGATAAACAACATCATAAACTACCAATAGGAAATTTATACCTTTCTGGAATATATACTTTTTTTAAAAAGTCATCTTGTAATGTAATTTTAAAATATGACATGTACCATATAAAACACAGAAAAAGGTTTTAATATCCGAATAACCTTTTTCTTCCACCTCTCTATAATGGAAAGAATAATGCCCTAAGTATGACAACTATTTCAGGTCAAATGCAGTTTTAAAAGCCTCCACATATCATCTGAACATTCTCAAGCAGAAGGGAGCTTCTCCTTTGTATCACAAAAAATGACTACTTGGGGTCTGATTATTACTAGACTGGTAAAACAAAATTTTACAAAGCTACTCATACAGGATTTTGTATACACATTATGGAAAAATGTTTTTTTAAAAAAGTCTATTTGTGGCTAAAATAGAAAACAAAAGAAAAATGTTCCTAAATGCCATTATAACGGGCATTAGATGATAGAACAAAATCACGTTTCTGTTTTATTCAGTCACAGCCTATGTGAAAATTTCAACAAAACTATTTACTCCTCCCACCTAGTCTATCCTCCCATGTATTTGGGGGAAAACCTACAAAAATTAAAACAGGAAGAAAAACGTTTGTTTTACCATTCCCCCAATCCCCTTCCTACCACAAAAAAATAGGAGAAAGCAAACAAACAACAAAAGACATCCAAAATACAAGTAAGGAATAAGATCTACTTTGGCAGAGCTATGAGGAGGAGTTGAAAATGAGAGAGCTGCCTTGCTGCAAACGCCATCTTGTTGCAGTTATTGGGCCCAGGCACAGAAGGATCCATTCATTCACAGCAAAAAGAAAATCAAACACACACCCTCGGTAAGCTGCAGCCACCAAAACAACTGCACTATTATCCCCTCGCTCCCCAAAAATACACTCTTATCTAAAAAGACTGATGCTTAGCACTTAAAAAGAGTTTAGATCTCAGTGCAATCTCTTATTTTTTCACATGCATTTTACATATAAATCGACAGCACTTTGTCTTGATTCACATCCTTCTGCTCAGCAAACAAGCTTCAAAATGTGGAATAAGCCTCCAACGACTAGGTGCAGAAATGATCAAACTGCAAAATGTTTTGTCTCTCATTTCAGTCAGTTGTCTACAAGAACAATTTTGCTGGATTTTTTTTTTAAAGCTTCCTTTTATTGTCAGATGTTCTTTCCTCTTTGTTTCTAGTGTGTAGACAATACCTAATAATGTGGCAGTTAACATGGAAAGGATGCCTTATTTGAAATGAGTCCCAAGTAGTGACTTGGTAAGAGAATATTGAAAAATCACATTTGTTAAAATTTCAGCTAATCTTCACAAGTGATTAATTGACATCTTGGAATAAGCTCTATGTCATCCTGACTCTCTTCTAGACAAGATTATTTTTAAAGTCTTGCCTATGCCCTAATTTCATATTCATTACTTAAAATATACATGACTGTACATCCTTTTTCATTTTTATATGCAGTTTTAGAATTGAAATTTAAAAACCTACACTTTGAAAACACCTTTAATGGATAAAAAATGTACTGAAAACCTTTTCATAACTAAGCTTTGAATTTGGGGGCAGGAGTTGTTTTTAATATTTTTAACACTTCTTGCATGGAGAAACTCCCTTATTCTGCTGTAGCAAACATCCTCCATGATCTTCGATATTACACTTACAGGCACACAAAAATATGCAGCACCATAACAGATGGAGGAACAACAAATATGCAAGCTAGATTTAAAAAAAAAAACATAGCTAAGGGATTAACACAACTATAGACCATACCCACCCTTCCTCCCACAGCAAAAAACAGTGTGAACCCATCCTCCAAGCCTCAGATGTTCCCTTTTCTGGGCTAGGGTCTGCTTGGAGCAGCCTTACCCTGTTTGTCACACCCTTGTCTCCTCTTAATCAATTTTCCACCATTACAGCAGGAACACACCACAGCATTTCTTGAGACTCTCCCTCCCCCAACACTCCCTCTGTAGGGCTCGGTTTCTTTGCCAACTCACCTTTATACCTTAACGCACACACACATACACACACACAAAGAACAGCACAGTGCCTAGTGCAAATCACTCCAGCCTAATTGCAATTAAAAATGGAACCCAGCAAAACCCCGGGTTCTCTTCCCTTCTGGTCTTAAAAAACCCTTCAAAAGAAAGACTCTCCCACTCCTACCCCCACCTCTTCCTCCTCCAGCAGCTAGAGAGAGACTTGCTAGGGGAAGCTGAAGGGAGGTATTTTCAATCTCTCTGTGCTAGTAGGCGCTGGACAGGCTGGGGGCAGGGGAGATCAGGGGGCATGGGGGGCTGTTAGCGAACAGGAGGGGCGGAAGAGGGATTGATGAGGCGGGCAGGAGAGGGAGAAGAAGGCGCGGAGACACAGGGAGAAGGGTCCTGGGGAATCTGGGGAGTGGGGCAGCCGGGGAGGAGGGAGTGTCCGCGGGAAGGGGTCCCCAGGCCCTTACCTGCCCCTCCGGCCGCTGCTCATTAACGGGGCCGCTGTGTCCGCCGCCCGCGGCCCCTGCCCACTCCAGCTGCGTCCCTACCGGGCTGGGGGAGCCACCCGCGCTGCGTCTGGCCGGTCCCGGGGAGGCGGCGGCGGCTCGTGGGGCGCCCTGGCTCTCGGCTCCTCCTCGCGCGCTTGGTCCCCGCTCAGCTCCCCGCAGCCATCGGGAAGCGGAGCCAGGCTGGGCGCGGTAACCGCCCCGCCCGTGCGGCCCGGCCGGGAAACCCCGGCTGCCGGCCCCGCCCCGCCCCGCCTCCTGGGCCGGCCCCCGAGCCCGCCCAGCGCGGCTGAGGAGGGTGAGGCGGGCGAGGGCGGTGGGAAGGGCACTGAGGAGAGGGGGCATGGGAGGACGGGAGGAGGGGAGGGAAGTAAGAAGGGCAAAGGGGGAGGCGGGGAGGGAAGTGGGGTGAGATAGCAGCAGCGGTGAGGGAGAGAAGGCGAGGGGCACTGGGGCTAGGGAAGCCAGGGCCACCAAGGGACTGAGCAAGAGTTGGGGACGAAGCCTTGTTTGTGGGGTAAAGCTCCGGGTAGTTTCAGGCGCTGGGGCTTTAGCACGACACTGGCCACCCCCAGCACCATCCCAGGATTCATGCCCCCCAGGCAGAGCCAGCCCATCTCACCCAAAAGCTCTTTAATTAGCCTCTCATACAACAATGGGGGCCGAAGGGAGAGGGCGACGAGGAGAACGGAGATCAGGCCAAGTGACGTTTTTCTGGTGGAGCAGTTTATTTCTCTCTTCGGGACCATGAAACGCGGAGTGGTCAGTTTCACTTTCTGGTTCCCTGGCTCCGTGCAGCGGCTGGACTTCTCCTCCGGAGGACTCTCGGGCCCTGCAGTGCTATGATTCTCTCGGGGAAATGTTTAAATCCGGAGGTAACGGTCTCCGTGTCAGCAGTTGAGGTTTTGTAAAGGATCACCAACTTTTTTTTAAAAATTAAATTTTGAGCTTCGCCTCAGCAAAGGTGCCCTTGCAAAGAAAACCATTCCTTTTATTACAAAGTTAACATGAGAATAAATTGAATCATAGACTATCAGGGCTGGAAGGGACCTCAGGAGGTCAATCTAGTCCAACCCCCTGCTCAAAGCAGGACCAATCCCCAATTTTTGCCCCAAATGGCCCCCTCAAGTTCACAACCCTGGGTTTAGCAGGCCAATGCTCAAACCACTGAGCTATCCCTCCCCCCCAAAATTATCCCCCCAAAAGAAAGTTGGGTTTGAAGAAAGAAAAGGACGCGACAATAGTCAGAGACCTCAGTGAGCGGGTTTTTTTTATTATTTTTAAAGATATAAGGAACCTATTCGCTTTCAGGATCTTGGAGAAAAAGCTACAAAGCAAGAAGGTTGGAAGTAGTTCCCTTTTACTTTACCCCTGGGACTCAGAAACCAAGCAGTGACATAATCTAAAATAATCAAACACAGATGTCCCTGTAGGGTTTTATTTGTATTGCAGCAGTGCCCATAGCCCCAACAGATTGGAACTCAATTGTACAGATATATAGTAAGAGATAGTCCCTCCCCCAGTGAGTTTAATCTAAATAAGCAAAAGCAAGGATGGGAAACAAAAATATTATTCTTATTTTACAGCTGGGGATTAAGGTACAGAGAGATCAAGTGATCTCCTGCATCCCAGTTTAGTGACCTAGCAACAAGACCTGCTTTCCTTATGGCAGAAAAGTAAGTATACAGATACACCAGTCTTTTTTCATTAACAGTCCCACGTGCATTTTCCTGTACTTTTACATTAAGTCACATGTGAGGACTTCTCATCTAACTAATTACAATGAAGCCCATAAGAACCAAACAAACTCTTTAAACTCTTTACCCAGTAAAACCCACAGAAAAAAGGTGGCTTAAAATCCTGTCTGTATGTGTATTGATAAAGCTAGAAAAGAAAAATAACACTAATTTCTTAATAAACCAAAGAAAAGAAGTTGCTCCTTGTAGCTTCAAAACTTTCCTCTGTAGGTCTGTAATTGTCTCCTTCTCCAGGATTTAAATTGCCAGGTATGTGAGGAAGTGCATGCTGGGAAATGTTTGTTTAAAAAAAAACAACACAACCCTCCACCCCCTCAGAATTGGATGGTTATGAGTAGTTACTAAGAAAGAGTAAGGATAGTTTTGGTGATTATGATTCAAGAGAATGAGTTACTTGATGTGTGTTAGTATAATATGAAATAATTTAGGTAACTATATTTTTATTTTTGTTTGTATAATAAATATTCAAATGTGTTTTGAAAAATCTTACATCTTGTGTTTGATGTTACTGGTAAATTTGAGGGTGGAGTCCTGAACAAAACAGGAAACTTTACTTAGGTGTCTAGATCAGAGGACTGAGCATCACAATTCTTGGGTTACATTCCCAGTTCTACTATTGTTCTGTTGTGTAACCTCAGGCTATTTGCTTATACCCCATTCCTACAAACATTTATGGGTGTTTACCTCGATGGACAGGTACAGTCCCACTGAAGTCAATGGAACTACTCATGTGTAAAGTAGGGCATGTGCCTAGAGGTCCCAGATTGTGGCCTTGATCTCTTTTATGCTTAATTTCTCCCATCTGTAAACTAGTGATGAGACTTAACTATTTCAGAGGCTTATTGTCTGCTTTACTGGGTGTTGGTAAAGTGTTTGAAGTGTAATTATAAACACAACTACTGCAATGTTCCAGTCAAAACAGCCTCTCCTCTGAGTGGTAGGGTTTCTTATAGGGTATGATTCATAATTGTTTATAGATACTGTATATAGGTGGGCATTTTTTTAAACACTGAGATTAAAATGTCATTTTTGAGACCCTAAACTTTGTGTTGAATGTAGGGGAGACCACCCAGTATTCAATATACAAAAAAGAGATGGCATATAGAAGCTAAAAACATGTACTGTTAAGCAGAGTTCAGGCCTGAGTGCTCTTGTGGAATTTCATCAGCTTTAATTGCCAAAACAGATTGGCCCCTTTCCAGTCTGTGTCCAGAAGTGTCTTGGCAGATTTAAAGTCCAAAAAGGTACATTGTCTTTAAACAAGGCTCTGAGCTTGTTCAGAATTAGAAAACCACCTTTTAGTCTTCTGAGTGGTATCTTTCCCTGGGGTTAGGTCCCATCTCCTTCCCTGTATTACTAGACTTAAATATATATGGCATGAATCGTTTGTTATAACCATACAATAACAAACCAGTGAACATTTCTTCCCCTTAATTTCAAGCACCTGTGACACTAGATGACACACATTACTACTGCTTTGCCCTGCTTTATATGTCTGCTCCATTCTTACATGCTGCTCATAAAGAGAAATTTACATGAATCCTGAGCTTTTAGAAAATATGCCATCAGAATTATAGACTGCTCCTCAACCAGGAGTCCATTTCATTTTTACCTTTTTCAGTATTGTATGAGAACTATGGACTAAATTCTGTGCTATATTAGATGTGGGCTGTGCAACCTACTTCAGTATATGAGGGGTTTGGTAAGAGAGTTGAACAGACAAAACCTCGTCCTAGTGTCTAATTTCAAGTTCTTCCTCCCTAAGTGCATACTCACAATGCAGCCTGTAAGAAATGTTCCCATTCCAGTTGCTTAATTATAATTCTCCTCCCAACAAAAATTATGAATAATACGAAGTTATACTATTAGCCTGAAAATAAAAAAGGGAGGACGTTGTCTTATTTATTTATTTATTTATTTATAGACTAACTAACTGGACAAGTTAGTTCTGTTGAATTTTAAAAACTGTCAGAATGGTTTCTCTTTGCTGTCTGCACATAGTGACAATTTGAAAGTTAAGGTGTACACATAATATCCATTTTGCAACACAGCAAATGCCTAATTTTTACATAATATGTTACATAAAATGAAATGTGCTTAATACTATAACCCAGGACAAAAGAGTGCTGTAGTCCCCAAAGAAAAGTGAACGTATTATAGGAATCTAGTAAAGTTTAGCTGTCAGATGCCAGCTGAAACAATGGTTGGAATCTTGAAACATATTTGCTAGTGTAGCTATGGCCTGGCTACCTAGGCTTCAGAAGAAACTTCCTCTCTGAGCAGGTTATTCCATAATTCTCCGTTATGGAATTTCTTGCACTTTCCTCTGAACCATCTGGTATTTACTGCTGTTAGAGACAGGATACTGAACTAGCTGGACTTTTGGGCTGATCTGATATGGCAATTTCTATGTTCCTTTGAAAACTGCTTCAAACGTGGCTACAAGGCTTCACATGGTTATAGACTGAGGCTGTTTTTTACTATTACGTTCCCAGAAACCCTATGATCTTGGGAAGCAAGAGTCTTGCAGGTTGCACTCTAACATAAGATCAGTGTGTTACGGTGCATTGCACATTGCTAGTAAAGCTGTGAAAAATCGTTGTTCAATTGCACAGGAACTATAAGCCTTTTGTGTGGAACACAAAGAAGCTGGTTGATAAAAATGAGAATATTCTACTTAGGGTAGTATCATTATGAAACATTTGCAAGTAGGGAACAATTGTGCCACAACAATTTTAGTTAGCTGCCAGTTCCAGACTTAGAGGACTTCCCCTTTAGACCAAGATAGTATTTAATTTCATACACAGTGAAGAGCTATATTCTAGCTTTCAACCTCCAGATTTCACTCACACTCTTGCGGTCGTGTGATTGCTGCTAACACACAAAAAATTGAGGTCCAAGGGTTAAAAATGTCCATGCAGACATTAATGTGTAAACATTAACTTTGGAACCATTGTGTACCAGAAATGCTGTCTCCGCCCTGCCCCCCAAAGGTCTTGAACTGAAAGGTAGAGTTGTCAAGTGGTTAGAGCAGGGAAGTGGGGTAACAATTACTGGGTTGTTTCTTGCTCTGCCACACTTACATGTGATCTTGGGCAAACCTTTTCACCTGTCTATGGCTCAATCACCCCACCTGTAAAAGTGTTACAATAATACTTGCCCACAGGGGTGTTGTGAGACTTACTGTTCATAAAATGCCTTGAGATCCTCGCTTGAAAGGTGCTAGAGAAATGCAAATATTTTCATTCTAGTGCTTAGTTAGGATTGGTTTAAAAATAAATGGACTCAGATATGACAGTTTCTTCTTTTGTTTGTAGATCTTGTTTGGCTTAGCAATACCTGGGGTTTAGCAGGTCTCTCTTCTTCACCAAAATTACATAATATTTTAAAAGTTGCAGGGAACTGGAAGTGTTATTTACCTGAAGGTTATTTTATATTTCAGATTTCCAGATGCCTAGAATTAATACACTGGGACTCAATATTAAGCAAATAATTTGCAACTTTTCAGAACACATAACGTTAGTCTACCTAAAACTAAATTCCATATCTTCTGTTCCCAGCATGCACTGGGGCTTCTTGTGCAAAATTTGAGAAAACCTCTCTACTTTGATTGTCCTAAAATATGGTCAGGAACATACGGAATCATTCTTATTCAGTAGGCTATTACAACTAAGCTTAACCTGCTTCATTTTTACAGAACTAATATACACTGATTATCTACATCCACAGCAAGTGAGTTTTGGGTCAAAAGCTGTATATCGAATGAAGTAGCCGAAAGAGAGAAGTGTGTGTGTGTGTGTGTGCGTGCACATGTGTCTGGGCACAAAATCTACTTTCTTGCCCTTTATCATGTTGCAAATGAAAGAAGATAAGTAACATTTTTGATAGATAGGTGAAATATTATCTTAAATCAGTAAGTAGAATTTATAGTACTTGCATGAATGATAAAAGCCCTGATCCTGCAATAAGCTCTGTGCTAGGCCCATTGCAGAACTCGGGCCTAATTTATTATATCAAATATCTTGCATGTTATAATGAACTTAATTCCATTATCATTGCAAACAATGAATAAAGTAACATTTAATAACCCATTACAAAATTTAATCTGGATAGCCATTGTTTAATGTTGCAGATGTTATGGATAACAATTGCTATAAAACTTAGTGGTAAAATGGAATTATTCTATTTATTACACATGCTTAGAATTTCAAAATTTTATTCCTAGGGCTTGACTGTGATAAGTGCTGAGCACCTGCAGCTCTCACTGACCTTAAAAGGAGCCATCAAGAGCATGCAGTTAGTGACAATTTCAGTAGGGGACTCCAAAACTGGGTATGTGATTCAGTGACAACTTAAGTCAGTTGACTTCCATTGGATCTATTGATTTCAGTGGGCATTGACTAAGGTCTTTTGAGAGAAATAGTCTTATCTCAGATGACAGGTGTCTTAAAAATATAATTATATGGACAGTAAGATTAGGTGTAAAAAGCAATTTGAAAATCATCAAAAAGGGCTGTGAAAAAAGAGTATTGTTTAGATAGCAAATTACCAGCTAAAATTCAACCAACTTAGTTTGGGGAATGCAGTTATTTCCTTATACCAATTATCTTCTCTTTTCTATTGCCATATATTTAATTAAAAAGAGAAATTGTATAAATTAAATATTTCTAACTTCAGATACTCTTCCAGGGAATAATCTGAAAGTGTGATGTAAGAGTGTTGGTGTGATTCTGGAATATGAGGTGGTCTCTTAGTTTATTATTTTGGTTGTTTTTAGACATTTTAGTCCCCTAACATTTCTCAGTTGGAAGTCAACAAATAGAAGCCTTAGCAATATGTACTTTTCTGCTACACGTTCATTATTGTTGTACATTAAATGGAGCCATAGAACTTTTTCTTTTTTCTGCCTTGTCTTAGGGAATGGTATTTATATCTGTCTGGTGATAATCACCTGCTTATCCCAAAGTCTAGGAGCAACTGAACTCATCATAAGATTCATATAGCATTTTACTTGGATATAATTTGTAAAGTTGAAATCATTCAGATAAAAGAATAATACTATTTGTATGCAAAAATTAATCACTTTCTAAGAAACGGGAAAACTGCTGACAAAATACTCTACAATAAAACATATTATATTTCTAAACAATATGTAATAATGTCACTTGCAAACAATCTCTTTTGTGAACTGAGTTATACTTTGGGGACTAAATTAGGTCTTTACTCTTCTTGTTTAACAAAGATCATTCTCTCTTGGGTATATGATATATCCCTCCTTCTTTCTCTCTTACTTTAAATGCGTTTCTCTGACTCCTGCATACTTGGAAAAGGATAATGTTCTCACTTTAATTGTTATACAGAAAAGACCTAATACAGATGTCTCTGAAAAGTAGGTACTGCTACAGATTGTTCGCTGAACATTGTTGGTGTACTTGAACCTGCACAGAATTTAGAGAAAAACAGAGTCCCTGCCTGCTATGTGTTCAACAGGGCTATTATGTTTTGGTTTAGTGAAAAAGTAACCTTTATTAATCTTTTAAATTAATAAAATTTGTTTTACAACACTTAGGGTAATCTAAAATGATTTGATTGAGTTCTTTATCTTTCTTTCTGTCTAAAAATTTATATAAGTTAAACATGAGTTGGAGAGTATTTTATATGTATTTAAGGATGGCAGAAAAAGTAGAAATTTGGCAAAGGAACTAGAAAGAGAACTTGAATGGACTATTAATAGCCAATCAGATATCACTGGCTGATTAGTAGTAGAAGTAGTCAATATTTCTATTATGGCAGTGCTCAAAAGCCCCAGTTAGGGGCCTCGTGGTGCTGGGGATGTACAAATACAGATAAGAGGCAATCCTTGCTTTCATTTGCAATCAGGGACTGTAAAGAACCCAGATTTTGGTGATGAGAGAGGATTCTGGAACTGGAAGATTTTAGAAATAGACTGAGATTGATCTTCAAAAGGGAAATATCAGAAAAATGGCTAGGTGAAAATTACACATTATTCAACAGTCCTGCTTCTTGTGGTATTCAGAATCTTATCTGCTTATCTAACTGTTAAAAATAAGATTTTATTACTTTTTAACCAATTTACATTACAAAGCCACCACAGCAGTGGGAGAGCAAGCTGGATTCTATTCTAGCTCATGCAACACCTTGAGAATTGTTAACCAATTTCCTGTTGCAAATCTTTATTAATAGTGATAGTGCATAAGCCAGAAAGAACCCAGCTTTACTTTCAGATCGCAGGTTGAGTTTGCAGGGCTGTAGCATTAACTTGCTATGGCAAATTGTGCTGGGACTTCCACTGGTTTGGAGGGGGTCCCTGCCCAAACCCAGCTCCCTTGGAACTGCTAATGACCCAGTCAGGTGGATGGTAGCATATGAACTTCTATCTCCCCTTTATATACACCTATTACTTCAACTTTTCTCCATCAGAAATTTAGGAATGGATGAGCCATCCTTAGCTTATAGCCTTTAAGGCAGAAGCTGCAAATGAACTCTCTAATAGAGGTCCCAGCTGAAAGTGCACTCCAATTTGTGCAGTCCTTTTATTGGATGTGTGTATTATTTAATATGCGTGACCTCCCTTTCTACTGCTGTTTCAATAATTTAATTTAATCCATGTACTTACATATTCACGTATATTTACATTTGTACCTAATACGTTGTCTAAACCATGTTTAAAAACCCATAAAGCAAAAACGTTAATCTTACACTCAGTCAAAACACAGTCAGGCTTGGATTTAGTCTTAAGCTGATCTCTTCCAACCAGCAGTTTCGTAGACGGTGTCTTTTGTCTGAGAAACTGTACACAAACAATTCTGGGAAAAGTTCAGTGCCAAGGAAATTATTGGCAAAGGTTTACAGACCTATTCAGATTTTGTTAGTAGCCTTAGTAGGGGTGGAATGGTTATTTCTAATGATTTTTAATGTCTAAAACACTACGGCCAAATTTTAATATAATACATTATCTAACAAAATGTTAGTTCCATATCCTGGCATGCAATTTTCTGCAATTCTTGTACATAGCATCTGAATTGGCACAACATAATGTGGCATTGTTTTTATTACCAGGGAGTATACTTGGTATATATATGTACTGATTAAATGTTTATACATATCTGTGTTTATATATAACAGGGTTCAAAAAAGAACTAGATACGTTTATGGAGAATAGGTCCATCAATGGCTATTAGCCAGGATGGGAGGGATGGTGTCCCTAGCTTGTGTTTGCCAGAAGCTGAGAATGGGCAACAAGGGACGGATCACTTGATGATTACCTGTTCTGTTCATTCCCTCTGAAGTATCTGGCACTGTTGGAAGACAGGATACTGGGCTAAATGGACCTTTGGTCTGACCCAGTAGGGCCTTTCTTATGTTCTTATATAACTTGGGTGGAAGTGCAGATAATTTATAATAAACTAAGGGCAGAATTTGCCTGTAAAGATATTTCAGCAAAATCTTTGTAAAAGGTTAATTCAAAATCAGATGTTTTGAGTAAACTCCAATATGACTAGATTTGCTATACATATCTATTCTCTTACGGAAATATTTATTTTCATCTCATATAGTGATAACATTTATTAATATACTGTGCGGGGAAGGTTTTCACTCGAGGTAGCATATATTGTCGTAGAGTCCATGAGCTCCTTTCATGATCATATGTTAATATATATATGAGAAATTCAGAACCATATTCCCTACCATCAATACAGCTGGTGAACCTCCCAAGTCAGATCCTAAGCTGGTGTAAATTGATGTAGTTCCATTTAAGTCACACAACTATGCCAGTTTACAGCAGCTAAAGAACTAGGATCCTCCCCAGAGTGATTTCTATGAGAGTTCCCAATTCCAGCAGCCTCCTCCCTAATCTTGCTATCTGCAGGCATTGCAGTGGGCCACCATCAGACTCTTCTGATGGTGTGTGTTGAAACAGAGCAAGGACTGTAACATTTCCTGTCTGTTCCGTTGTGTATATGTCTGTGTGAAGGCAGGTGTGCAATTCAGTGGTCTTGTAAGGGGATTGATGGAAAAGTTAGCCTTGATTTTGATCTGCTTTGAAGTCTTATCCCATTTGGTCCAACAACAAAAAAAAAGAAAAAAACAAGTGTAAAAGAGACACACCCAAAACCCTCACTCTGCCAGAATCATTAACTTGCCTTTCCTCAGAACTACATGAAACTTTGAGTTTTGCATCATTTTAACTCAGAACCATACATTAGACCCAGCACCATTCAAAGGGATCACAAACCTTTTGCCTATGCTGGAGCTTTTTAGGCTTGCTGCTCTTTGCCATCTCTTATTAACAATGCAATGAAAATCATGGCTGTTTGTTTCTGAGGAGGAGCCCAGGTAGCAAATTGTCTAGATCACATTCATTTTTTAGATTTTTTTTTTAATTCAAAGTCAATACTCAGTGAACAGAGGAGGAGGAAAAGGTGGGAGTAACTAGCTCCATCTCCTTAATTACATTCTTAAGTTCCAAGGTTTTTTCAACTTGCCTATTGCTATGGAACCCCAATCCCGGACACCTGCCTCTTTTGCGGCGTGAAGGAAACCCTGGCGCACGTCTACCTGGAGTGCGCCAGGCTGCAGTCCCTATTCCGGCTCCTCACGAATATTTTGTTAAGGTTTTGGTTGCACTTTTCCCCTCACCTCCTTATCTATGCACTCCCTGTCCGTGGCCCCACTAAGTCGCGGGACCTCCTGGTCAACGTCCTCCTGGCCCTGGCTAAAGTGGCCATCTATAAAACCAGGGTGAGGAGGTTGGCCGATGGAGTCTCCTGCGACTGTGCGGCCTATTTCCGATCCTCTGTCCGTTCACGCCTCCGGGCAGAATTCCTCTGGGTGGCGTCCACTGACTCCCTTGACACCTTTGAGGAGCAGTGGGCACTGTCCGGGGTCCTCTGCTCGGTGTCCCCGTCTGGTTCCCTTCGTTTGACCCTTTGACCGCACTCCTGTCCCTGTTGTTTATTAGTTGTCCCCCGTAATTATTTGGTTTCCCAGGTCCTGTGGACCCCCCGCCCCTTAGACTGGGGGGGATCCTTTAGCAGTGGGCCGGCTTTGCCCGCCCACTTCCTGGATCCCAATAAGGCTATGGAACAAAAAAGTTATTTTAAATACTTTCTGAGACTGGAAAACAGAAAATTAGCAACAGTATTCTGGCCAGGAGGGAGTCTTCAGGGAGGATCTTTAAGGAGGAAAGTGGGGTGCAGGGAGAGGAGAATCTAGTTAGGAGGGTTCTAGCATGATCTAGTAGTAAGAGCAGGAAGGACAGGGAATCAGGATTCCTGTGTTCTATTAATAGCTTTTCCCTGACATGTAACAGGGCTTTGAATGAGTCACTTATCCGCTCTGTACTTGAAATTACTCATCTGTTAAATGGGTACATCTGGGAAATGAATCCTAGCACCAAACGTGTAACTGCAGCATCAGTATGGACGTGGGTGTATGGAGTCTGGGTCATGCACAGCTCAGCAATGTGGACTCTCAGAGGCCGGTTTGGGTAGCACATGCCTGTATGCATGCTAACCAGGACCTGGATACATATTGCAGCGTAGATGTATTCTAAGAATATTTACTTAATTCACAGCGGTGTTGAGATGCTTTCCATAAGCCACCCTGAGATCCTTTGAAGAAAGGCACTATATAAATATGCACAGAGGTATAAACAAATGGGAAAAGGTGCCTTCTTCCCAAATAGGTGTGAAAGCAGTGTAAAGAGATGCACAGTTTTGGTTGAAGGTAGCCTAAAGTCTGCTGCATGAAGAAGGCAGTGGGTATGGCTTGGAGATCCATTCCCCAACCACAAGATAATAAGGAGAATAAAGGCAATTGAAGGACAGTAGTATTCCTGTAGGCCTCCTCCTATTACCTTAATGGGCAAATGAATTACCAGTAAGTACATGTAAAATACTCCTGTAGATATGTATCTCCCCTTATGCATCTTCCTGGTTTGAGATTAAATAAGTTATATGGGGACAGTGCATATTGCTCTACCTTCACATGCTCTACTGGTCCTCATACATACAGTTGCACTTCCTGGCAGACCTACACCAAGCAGCTTTTATTTCAAGGGGCAACCCTCATTCATCATCTAATACCCTGCACCCACATTAAATCAATGTAGTCAGCATGCCATACTTCAGCTATATAATGCCACCCAAAAGTTCATGTATAGTGCTTTTCATGAGTAAATCTCAAAGCACTTTACAAAGAAGGTTAGTGTTATGTCCATTTTAGAGATGGGGGCACAGAGACATGAAGGTACTTGGGCAAGGTCACCCAGTTGGCTAGTGACAGAGCTGGGAACAGGACTCAAGTCTTATGAGTCTCAATCTAGTGCCTTGTCCGCTAGGTCACTAGTTTTGCAAGGAACCCCATACTGTGATACAAATGTATGATTCTGCAGTGTATATTATTTTGTACCACAAAATAACAGAGGGTGCCTGTTAAACCAAGCTTTGTTCTGTATTTTTCACACATTTGTCCATTTTTCCCTTTGAAACATAGGGGATTGCCCAAGCTGGTCCTGCTCACTTGTGCTTTGCCCTTCCTCTTTTACACCCCTTTTCATTTTCCATTTGTTCAAACTGTGCTGGAAAGTCCCTGTGGAACAGTCTTTTTGTATGTTTCTCTGCAATCAGAATTGTGGCCAGGTACTTCTTCCATGTACTGATGATTATGCATTGGGGTCTTGCTCTGTTTTTCCTTATTCATGTGTGTATCCTTAGCCAGCATTTTGCCCTATACTTTTAAACTTAGTTGGCCAGATCTTTGCCTCTAGAAGAGCTCCTTTGTCCCACCCCAGCTGTGCAAAGGGTCTGTAAAGCTGCCTAGCTGGATAAATGGATATTTTTTCATCACAGGTGAACCTCCATGTGGCATAAAGCCAATATAGCTGGCTCTGTGCTCCCTCTTCTGCCCCTCCCTCTGCCCACTATAGGGAGCATGACCAGACTGCTGCTATGCTCTAGTGATCATCAGCCAGAGTATTGATTCCTTGAGGTCTGTTTGTTAGCTGGTACAAATTAAAGCAGCCCAGCGGTTGATCAAACTTGTGCTGAGAGCTGAACCAGCCCCTGGCAGCCCCAGGTACTGGGAGAATGCAAAATTGATGTATAGACACCTTTTTCCATCACCTCAGGTTATGCATTGAGCTTAGGTCAGCTAAATCTGGGGATTTGACCCTGTAACTATGCCCTGTCCTCAGCATATATAGGGAAATTAAAGGAGAGAGGGTGAGGGTAGCCACAGTTAGGCGTATAGAAGCCTGTCTCACCTTCCTTCCCACCCACAATTACTGTAAATGTAATAATGATGCTAGATACAGCAAAGTGAATCCCAAGTGATAAATGGCATTATCATCATGATCAGACCCTGTGCTATATATTTCTGTGTTTTCTGCTAACTAAATAACCTTTTTATTACCATTTCAGTGGCATGAATTCAAACTCATGAAGCAGCTGATGAGTAAAAGTTAATACTAAATATTTTTTCCCTTTTAAGGGACTTTTCCTCCGGGGGATCATTGCCTCATTGAACAACTAACAGATAAACAACGGGTACCTTGGAGATGCAGAGAGTTTAGGATCCACTTTGAGGATTCAGCCTAACTACTGAAATTTCCATGATGTTAAATGCATCCGTCCTGCAGTAAAGTGTGCCCATGGGAAATACCTCCAAATACAGAGGCGAATCCGCTTATCAAGTTGCATGTCAGTTTCCTACAGAGCACTCTTTACTTCTTGACAGAATGCAGTTTCAGGAAATGGCCACAGCCATCACAGGGAAGCTGTTACAAAACATGCTGGAATTATTGACGAGAGCGCTGTTCCTCCAAATAGACCATGTCTTATTTTACTGCTGCAGTTGCAACGTAGCTTCAGTGCTGCTGCAGATTCCAGGATCTAGACATCAACACAACCAGGTTTATAAAGCAAAAATATTTCACTCGGGGTTAAGATAAGAAGGATCCAGTGCACAAACTGAGGAGTTTATTCCAGTGTCCATTCATTAATAATCAAACAAGGGAGCCAACATTTGTGATACAAGAAAGGGCTAACTAAGGGAGACTCAGAAAATAAATGCCCCTTCATTTTATTGTAACAGATAGTAAAATTAATAGATTCACTAAGGGCGATTCCTGTTCCCCAAGAGCCAGTTTTGGTGCAGGGAAACTTCACTAGGGCTGCAGCTAGGATGGTGGTGAGAGGGATTTTGCAGAACATCTGGCTTCTTGCATCCCATTCCATGGGTGGTCATTGGCCATGAGTAATGGATCTGGTTCTGGCAATGGAAAACAACTCAAAGCTAAGAAGGAAAAACTCCTGCCTAGCTTGCCATGTGGACATTTAAAAGGCAATTCCAAAAGAAGTTGCTGTGAATGCTACATAATGTGCAAAGATGTTTATCAAAGCCTTTGCTAGTGCTCCACCTGGTAGACTGTTGTTTAAACTGCCCTGTGAGCCCTAGGGGCTGAGGGTACAACATGGGAATGAATAAAGAACTGGTTAAATGAAGAGTGCAAAGAGCTGTTGCAAGAGGAGCTGTGGGAATCATTAGACACCAGGTCCCATGGTATATGAGCTTAGTTACTTTTGTTCCCTCTTGTGAACATTTTGGACAGAAGAGCAGTGCATACTGGGAAAGGTAGAGAAAATTAGTTCAAAGAGTGCATTAAATCAGGATCAGTTAATCCTTGTGATTTGAGCCCAGCAGATTGGGGGAGTCCAAATGCAGCAGTGATTATGAAAGTGATCTGCATACTGTATTTCCTAACTCGACTGGGGCAGGAGGAGCTAGGATGGGAAATTCATGGAGCTCTTGGGAGGAACAAGAATGAAGAAGTCTGTTTCGGGGGCAAGGCAGAGAAAAGAAGATAAATGAGCTGAGGAGCCCCAGTGTTTGGTTCCAGGTTCCATTCCATCTTGGTCTGTGTTCTTGTAGTGAAATGACTGCTCTATGTATCTCAGTCCCTCTGTGAACAGAGGGCTGAGTCCTCCAAATGAGTGAATGAGAACTTTCCCTATGGCCTCCAGGATCTGATTACAAAGCATGGCCCAACTTTCAAACCACTTGTTAGCAAGGATCCCAGTTCAGCGATGCCCTCTCTGGCAAGCACCTGTTAGAAAAAAATGGCCGTTAAAAGCCAGGTTTCCATGCAACAAAACAAAACATACACAAAGTAAAACTTGTCCTAAGCCACAACCCAGGGGAACAGCTAGAAACAGTTGCCTAGCAGAGCTGGCTCTTTAACTAAAGGTCGAATGAGAGAGTACTGGGAGCCTGGGGAAGACTTTAAAGTGATTGTTTACTCGAAAAGGGGCCTTCAAGGCAGGTTCCACAGTATTCAAATAAAGTGAAGCCCTTTTAAAAAAGCAAATGGTAAACTTGGCCCATGCTCTCCTCCCCCTTCCTGCACTCCTCTCCCCCCTCTATCTCCCTTTTCATTTAACCTTTCTCCCTCTTCAGACAATGACAGACCATTGAGCACTATAGTACAGAGATTTGAACACCCAGCTCCCATTGACATTCATGGGAATTGGGGATGAAATATTCATTCCATTGAAGTCAGTAGGAGTGTTGCCGCTGGCTTCAACAGAGACAGGGTTTCACCCTAGGTGTTTAAATCCTCTAGGTGGCTATGAAAATCCCATCCTGTATGACCTGTGGTGCAAATGGCAAACACCATTAAGGAAAGGAGGCTGGAGCACGTGCTCAGCTTTATGGATAAGACCTACCACAAACTGAGTGATTTCAATTATTCAGGGTTGGAATGATTTAAATCAAAGGAACCTCACGGTAGTAATCAGGAGCGCATTTGAGGGGATTTTTAGCTGTATTCTTATACATATTTTTGTGATACTTATTACAGCTTGTAAAAAATAATAAAGAAAATAAGCTAAAATTTATGAACTGTTGGGAGTGTGAAATCCCGGGATAAAAGCTAGAAAGAGATTCCTTAAAATGCCACTGAATGGGCATTGGCTTACCTTTTCTAGCCCACTCTTGCACCTATTTAGTCTATAGCAAAACTCTCATTGATTACAGTGGGAGTAGGGTTAGGTTCATATTCTTCTGAGCTGAAATACATGCTCCTTCACAGAACATATCCCTAATATCTCACCATTGTCACACTTTAGTGGCTGTTATATGTGAATAGTATCACCCTCTTAACTGAAGATCTCTGCTGTCTTTCTATTATCTCTTTGGTTTCCTCCCAGGAGTCACAGCACAAAGTTTGCTATTTTAGTGGGTAATCTTGTTTGGAGATAATCCCATTTATAGGTTATCCCTCCTGCAAAACAATCTTGTTAATAGAAAAGGAGTACTTGTGGCACCTTAGAGACTAACCAATTTATTTGAGCATAAACTTTCATGAGCTCACTTCATCGGATGCTGTAGCTCACGAAAGCTTATGCTCAAATAAATTGGTTAGTCCCTAAGGTGCCACAAGTACTCTTTTTCTTTTTGCGAATACAGACTAACACGGCTGCTACCCTGAATCTTGTTAATAGTTCCCCCACAGAGCAAACAAGGAATGGATAGCGGCAGCTGCAGGAAGGTTGTTGGGGAATTAAGGCACAGGAAAGGGTATGTCTACACTGCAAATAAAAACCCACATCTGCCCGTGCCAGCTGACTGTGGCTCCAGGGTCTCGGGTTGTTTCATTGCAGTGTAGACTTCTGGGCTTGGGCTGCAGCCTGAGCTCTGGGACCTTCCCACCTCACAGGGTCCTAGAGTCAAGTTCCAGCTTGAGTCCAAAATGTCTACACTACAAGGAAATAGCCCCTTAGCCCAAGCCCCATGAGCCCAAGTCAGCTGGCACAGGCCAGCTACAAGTGTCTAATTGCAGAATAGACATACCCGGAATCATAGGAGTCCTCAGTTCTAGTTCCAGACTTTGCGTGGCCTTGAGGAAATTACATCGGTGACAGAGAGATTAAGTGAACAGGCATAGTAATACTCCTCTGTAGGGTTGCCAACTTTCTACTTGCAAAAACCAAACACCCTTGCCCCGCCCCTCCGAGGCCCCGCCCACTCCATCCCCCATCCCTCTGTCGCTCGCTCTCACCACCCTCACTCACTCGCTTATTTTCACAGGGCTGGCTCACGGGGCTGAGGTGCGGGAGGGGATGAGGGCTCCAGCTGGGGGTGCAGGCTCCAGGGTGGGGCCAGAAATGAGGAGTTCAGAGTGTGGGAGGGCGCTTCTGGCTGAGGCAGTGGGTTGGGATGTGAGAGGGGATGAGAACTCTGGAGTGGGGCCAGGGATGAGAGGTTTGGATTGCGGGAGGGGGCTCTGGGCTGGGGCAGAGGGTTGCGGTGCAGCGTGTGTGAGAGCTCTGGCTGGGGGTGTGGGCTCTGGGATGGGGCTGGGATGAGGGGTTTGAGATGCAGGAGGGTGCTCAGGGCTGGGATCGAGGGGTGTGGAGGGTGGGAGGGGAATAAGAGCTGGGCTGGGGCAGGGGGTTGGGGCCCAGGAGGGGGTCAGGGATGCAGGCTACGGGTGGTGCTTACCTCAAGCAGCTCCTGGAAGCAGTCGGCATGTCCCTACTCTGGCTTCTACACAGAGGCGCGGCCAGGTGGCTCTGCACTTCCCCATCCACAGGCGCCACCCCCACAGCTCCCATTGGTCGCGGTTCCTGGCCAATGGGAGCTGCAGGGGTGGCACTTGGGGCAGGGGCAGTGTGCGAAGCCCTCTGGCTGCCCCTCTGTGTAGGAACTGGAGGGGGACATGCCAGTTGCTTCCTGGGAGCTGCAGAGCGTGGAGGCTAGCAGGGAGCCTGCCAGCCCCACTACATGGCACCGCCAACCGGACAGTCAACAGCCCGGTTAACAGCGCTGACTGGAGCTGCCAGGATTCCTTTTCGACCAGGTGTTCCCGTCGAAAACCGGACACCTGGTCACCCTACTCCTCTGCCATACAGAGGTGTTGAAAAGCTCAATTCAGTCATGCTTGTGAAGTGCTTTGAGATCCTTGGTTTGAAGGAGCTGTAGATACAGAAACCATTATTGTTGTTACTACTGAATTACTCCTCACAGCCCTAGACATGAGAGCTGAGATCCAATGCCAGGAGAGTGGCATAAGAGCAACTTGCACTGCCTCAGATCCTGCTCTACCTGTTTTATGACGAAATAAAGGACATCACTCTCCAGTCTAATAAATCTGGTCTCAAAATTCACTGAGGAATGTAAAAGAAAATAATGTTTAATAGCAACCAGGCATAAATATCAAGGCAGATGTCTAAGAGCTTCATTTAGCAGAAAAGTCTGGTTAATTACTTGGGAGAACTTTTTCTTGAAGGCAAATCAAACAATCATACAGCAAAGAAGGAAGCATGTATCATTCTTCATATAGTGCCATAAGTATGCATTAGACAGACAAGGTGGGTGGGAGCTCTCGCCTATTGGGCCAGCTTCTGTTGGTGAAAGAGACAAGGTTTCGAGCTTGCACAGAGCTCTGAAGAAAGCTTGTCTCTCTCACCTGCAGAAGTTTGTCCAGTCCAATAAAAGAAATTACTTCATCCACCTTGTCTCCCTAATATCCTGGGACCAAGACAGCTAACATGTACAGTGCTAACAATACTGCAAACATAAATGTGCACGGCATTTAACAAACAAATGTGCATGACATTTAGCAGATAAATATAGACAACATGGCCCCTACTCCAAAGGCTATACAGTACTGGATAGTGGCCTAATCCTTGTAATGGGACTATTCTCAGTAGTAAGAGTATGCAGAATCAGTCCCTAGGGCGCTATTTTTACAATGAGCTCTGCACAGCCACAAGGCTCCTTCCGCATGGAGCTCATTGTTGGATTGGGGCCTATGTATGAAAGTTCTTGTCACAATTATGTGCAGCTTGTGAACAGTACCATATTCTGGTACAAAGGCCATTGATGAGATGTTGACAGTTAACATTACAGTGTGATTTTTTTTTAAAAGCCAGTTTTTATGCTATCTGGAAAACGGGAAAATGTGGGGGAAAAAACGTATAAGGATATATAAAGACTTAGAAGGGCTGTAAAATCCACGTTTAACATTAAGTACAAATTCAGTTTTAGAGTATCCAGATGTGTCTGAAATTTTTTTATTTTCACAGTTCTAAAGTCTGAAGATTTCTGACAAACTCTGTGTGTGCGCGTGTGCATGTGTGTGCTGGTTTGAAAACCTGGGTCCCTCCATCCATGGAAAATTTCAAGCTTTATTAAAAAAACAGAAGATGCCAAAACTGAAAAGCTTTTGGCCAAAACCCACACATTTTTGGGTTTGGAGTTTTCCGTTTTTCAGTGAAAAGTCAAAATTTTCAACAGAAATAAGCCACTTTACACAAACATTTTTGTTTCGCCAAAAATGCAATTTTCCATTAAAAACTGTTCTGATGGAAAATTTTTGACCATCCTAAAATCTTAAATCCACCCAACTGTCAAACCAAGAATTTCTAAACAGGACAAATGATCCATTAATAAAACAGATACTCAAACTGGCATTAATCACTCCCCATCTCAACAACAATAAATAATTGATCTCCACAGACAAACAAACTAAAAAGGAAAACCACTGTCAAGCTGTATGATTAGTTATTTGTCCAAAAGCCTTTAACTATAAACTAGCCAAACAAATTTGTTTCAAATTTTGTAATAAATTTCCTTTTTAAACTTGACTATTGTAATGTGGGTTTCACAGTAGGATTGAGGACATTTTTACCTCAGAATTCTAACTGCTGAAAACCAGGGAGTTTATACTATACTGCAAGGGACATACCAACACATCCCTTAGCTACTAAAGCCCAACAACAGGGCTATAATATTGCCTCTGTGTGTTTAGGCTGAATTATGCTGATATATTACTGATGCGTATCATGCTAATCCAGCAGAACATAAAGACCATTGTATTTTCTGTAACTTCTACCACACTGGTACCAGTAGAGATTTGCATTGGTAATATAACAGCAGCAAAGCAACCCAGAGAATTGTTAGATATGTCCTTTTTTTTTTTTCCCTGAAACTAAGGACCCAATCCTGCAAATAATTAAAATTCCCACTGACTTCAAGGAGAATCTAAGGCTCAGAACCTCCCAGAAAGGACACAGTACCATGGAGGTTTGAGATCTAAGGATGTTGTTCCTTTCCCCATTTTAAAAAATGCTAACATATAATACAGTGACTGTCTCAAACACTCGAGTTTATAATAGTGTTACTGCAGTATTTTGTTATTTGTTTGTTTTGAGGGTTGATTGTGTATGTATTTTATTGACTTTGGAGTCAACAATTTCAACTTTTTTATTTAATACAATTAAATAGTTACATTTTCCCACCTCTTCCTTTTGATTTCCTTAATCCTGTGGATTTTGGGTTAACATCATAAGGTAACTAAAACAAAACCGCTTTCATAAGTTAAAAAGACAGTTAGGAGTAAAATCATATTTAAAAATAATTCTTATCGGATTTACTAATAACATTGTAGACTATTAGAATTTTAAAGAGTGAATGTACTTTTCACCATTTAAAATATTGGCTTACTTTGTGCACTTCACTCAGTGTGCACGATTAAAATAGACTGGTCAGTGTCATTTTCTTGGTCTCACGTGCTAGTACAGTGGTTCTCAACCAGGGGTATGCAGAGGTCTTCCAGGGGGTACATCAACTCATCTAGATACTTGCCTAGTTTTACAACAGGCTACATAAAAACTACTAGTGAGTTCAGTACAAACTTAAATTTCATACAGACTATGACTTGTTTATACTGCTGCTCTATATACTGAAATGTAAGTAAAATATTTTTATTCCGATTTATTTATTTATTTTCTAATTATATGGTAAAAATGAAAAAGTAAACAAATTTTCAGTAATAGTGTGCTGTGACACTTTTTTATTTTTATATCTGATTTTGTAAGCAAGTAGTTTTTAAGTGAGGGGTAATGTGGGGGTACACCAGACCAATCAGACTCCTGAAAGGGTACAGTAGTGTGGAAAGGTTGGGAGGCACTGCACTAGTACAGTGGGCTTTAATTCTCTGCAATAAACAGTTTTCATAGTAATAAATAAATGAAACAAATTAAATCTTTCCAGTCATTTTTGTAAACCCCCCCCACCTCACCCCTCCAAAAATTAACCCGGGGGCCTCAACTAAGAGCACTATGTTGCTTTTACCCATATGCATCAGTCAGCAGATATGCATCTGAGTACAGCATAGCTCTGTGACATTTGGTATTGACTGTGTTGCTATTTATTATTTATTAAGTTCTGTCAGCATGAGCATTTACAGTGCTGTTGTGGCTCATTTATTTTGTTTCTCATAGGCATGCATGCATGAGTGGGTGGTGTGGTATGAGTTTTAAACACATCCTGCCTCTGAAAGGCACTTGAACCCAGATGCAAGCAGTGGCATGTCAGGCTGCGGGGGGACAACTCCCCTTTTTCTAAATGTAAAAATTCATAATAAAGCTTTCAGGTTTTGAAGTCCTGCCCATCTTATGTTTGTATCATGTTAGCGAAAATTGTCTTCAGAAATGGTAGTCAAGAATTATTCTGACACAGTGGCTCTGTGCATTTGTGTGGACTGGATTCTCTTTCTGAGAACCACACTTGCTCAATCTCTGCTAGAGACTTAAGGCTGGTTTACACTATTTCTTAAGTTGATGTAACTTACGTCACTCAAGGGTGAGAAAAGGACATCCCCCTGAGCGACATAAATTACATCGACCTAAGCGCTGTCCACACCAGCACTATGTCGACGGGAGACACCAATGTAGTGCTCTAGTGTAGACTTGCCCTCAGTCCATGTCAACACTACAGACTTCTGCCAACACAGCTCTGTCGGTCAGGGGTGTGAAGAGGTGTGATCTCTGACCAACAGAGCTGTGCTGCCAGAAGTCCCTAGGGTAGATGCAGCTATACCAGCAAAACTAGTGGTGGTTTCTACTATGCTGGCACAGGCCGCAGCTTTGCCAGTATAATTGTGTCCCCATTAGGGACATTTTGCTGATATAATATATGAAAATTTTTATACTGGTTAAGTGCTCATAGTGAAGACATGGCCTGAATGTTAGAGCTGAGTGCAGCATAAAAGCCTAGAGAGGTAGATTTTAAATGACTACAAAACCTGGTTAAAAATCAGTGGGTGAAATTCTGTCCCTATTTAAGTCAATGGGAATTTCACCACTGACTTTGGTGGACCCAGAATTTCACCCAGTTACCCCAGTTCTACAGTTGCAGTCCTTACTCAAGCAAAACTCCCACTGCATTCAGTTAGAGTTTTGCCCAAGTTCATAGTATGGACAGGATCTAAACTACACTTCTGGATTGTCTATACCATCTGTTCTGATCATGGTTGGTGTAGAGATTTTACAAATATTCGGACCCAAATTGTGTCTGTGGCTACTACAAAGCAGCACTGCAACCTGGGGTATTTCCAGAGGGGAAGAAATATCTTGTCTTCAGCACTCCTGAGCTTCCCTCTCGGGCTGTTTAGTTGAAGCATTTGGGTGAGGCTACAAATCATGTTAAAGCCACATTAGGATGTAACCTGAACAGACAGGGCCTAAATGTATTCTGTGCTGTTCTGCATTCAGAGAGGTGGTGAGGGAAATCTACTGGAGAGGAAGTTGAACTTCCTGTACTGAAGTTTGTACTGGAGCCTCCCCTGAATTCAAGACAATGCAGCAAAGGCCTCAAATATGAATCACTGAAGTACAAGGCACACAGGACTTGATTGCCTGCCAGAAATGCCTTTCTGAGTCCCTAACTGTGGTTGGGGAGTTATGTGTTTGTAAATTCATGTCCAACCTGTCTCATTTTTGGACTCTTATCAGCTGCCTCTTTCTCCACCCCTGCGAATGAGAAGAAACTCCCCCTGCCTAGTTTCATTTCTGTGAATATTGCTTCTGATTTGTGAAGAGGCTAATTTGGGCATCTGGGTTATAATGGGCACATGTATAAATGACTGCACAGGCTGAGCTATGAGAAACAGGAACTAAATGGCCTACTTGCAGGATCAGGGCCTACGTAGGCAAGTGACATACAGTACAAGGATGTGTCAAATGTACATGCTTGTTATATACCTGGATTCATTTGCAAATTTATTTTTCATAATTATACATGGATGAAGAAAGTGCCAAACTATCCTCATCTGTCTCTCATGCCCTCATGAAGTGGCTGATTTCTTGTCATGGTGCCGTAAAAATGCAGTGCTTCATAGTACAGTGATTCCTTACAGATCCGTACAAGGAGGGTCATCCATGTGTGAGAAATCACAGAGATATTTATGTGAGATGCTCAAAGGAGGGAATGAGTATGGTTTTTATCCTTATGGTATGGTAACACACACTGGCTGCTTGGTTATACTATCATCGAGTCACACCGACAATTCACACTAAAAAGTAAGGGCTAAGATCTGGTTTATGATTGACTCTTGTGGGAGCAAAATCAAGCCCTGAAGAAATATAGTTTTCTCCATTGTGTAGAGTCACAGAAATTCAAGATGGGAAAACCTATCCCGTTTCCAGGCCGGAACAGCATTGATCCCTATTCGCTTTTGTTACTCCAAGCAATTTCTTGGACCCATCAAAAATCCAATCGCTTTCACAAGGGATATTTATATAGCACCTTCCACCCAGAAGCATTGCAAAGTGCTTTGTAGCTCATATGCATTTGCTTTTCCTATTTTCAAATGTTTCATTCATTTCTGAATGATGAAACAGCAGAAGTGGAAGTCTCTCTCTCTCTCATCTCCCCACCCTTTGTCTGTTTCCTCTTGCAAGGCCTCTCACCAGAGGGACACAAATTAGCAACACTCTGAACCAGCTCCTGAAATCACAAGGCTGTGTTGAACTCTCACTGTATGAGCTGACGCAATGTCAACCTTAATGGTGCAATAAAAAAATATTGCATAGATAGCACCGGCAAAGCACAGAATTGAGCAGCTCTGTTTGTGAAGGTAAACAGTGTGATTAATTATCTGTCTCATGTCACATTTCCCATAGACCACTTTCCACAGCTGTTTATTACACCACCATGTTCAATAGAAATACCACAGAATACCACAGTTAAACCAGACCTGTGAGTTATAGGATATACTCTTTAAGAGCATTATATCACTCTAGTTGATAAATAGGTGGCAATGAAACTTTAATTGAAAAGTTCCTCAACAAAGCATTTTAGCTGGGGGAATGGAAAGGGAATAAAGCACGAAAGACTCATTCAATCAAACCAAAGATATTCTAACTTATTAATTTTTGCATTACAGTAACATCTAGAGGCCCCAGCAGAGATCAGGACCCGATATTCTAGGCTCTGTACAGACACACAGTGAGAAACTGCCTTTGCTCCAAATCACCTACTGTCTAAATAGACAAGACAGTCAAAGGGCAAGAGAAATGAGATACTATTATCCCCATTTTACAGCTGGAGAACAGAGGCATGGAGAAGGGAAGTGATTTGTCATAAGGTTACACAAATAGCTTGTGGAAGAGCTCAGAATTGAATGCAGGTATGCTGAGTGCCAAGATAGGGTCTTAACTGCAACATCCTTCCTGTTAATAGTAATGTCTTCTCCTGGGATGTTTTGTCTTCTGGTTCTATTTTTTAGAGTGTAAGCTCATCAGGGCAGTCTTAATTTCTACCTAACAGTGCCACGGACAACACATAATAAATAACAGTGTGTGACACTGTCCACAGTTATGTAATGAAAAAGTCTCTTGTAGGGAAGGAAGTGTAGTCCGGTCATTAGAGCATGGGACTGGGAGTCATGAGTTTGGAGCCATTTTCCCAGCTTTGTCATGGATATACTTGTGACAGTGAGTAAATTACTTAAGTCCTTTGTCATTCTATCTCCCATTTGTACAGTTAGGATAAACAACTGATTCATGAGGTATAGGAGGTTTGTTATGAATTAGTGTTCATAAAGTGTTTAGAAATACTCAGATGGATGACATTGTGGAAATGCAAAGTTTTAAAATATTGAACAGGCAGGTGGCAGTAGAGAAGAAGCTGGGCTTGGAATCTGATATGAAAATTTCCCTGATTTCTTAGGGACCAAAATCCATTTGTGTGGAGAAAGCCAGCAAAAAGACTGTGTATCACTGAAGCACAAAATTTTGAGGGCTTAAGTGAGGCTTAAGTGGTGCACAGGCTTTGGCTCCTTGCACAGAGTGAATTTCACCCTAATGGTGTATTTGTGCTGAGAGTAGGGTTTTTTGCATCAAGAAAAATGAAAATAAAGAGTCTTTGGCCCTTGGAGTTTCATGTTATATCCTGCTACAAAGAACTTCACCTGATATCGCAAGAAGCAAATATGGGGTTAAAACAGAGTGAAAGGTCACAATTGTAAAAATGATCAAACTGAATGAATTTAGCCACTTTCTCCCCCTCCATCTGCAGTACAGTCCACCATGTACTTTACAATGAAAAATAATAGAACAGATATTTCCTTCTTTCCTTCCCATATTTCACATGACCCAACTCCACTGAATTTCACGATCTCAGAGCACTACAGCCATGTACAGACACAGTTGTGGAGATTAGATCGTTCTTAAGGCTGCTTACACCCATTGTTTCATGTTCTCTGTGTATATAAAATCTCCCCACTGTATTTTCCACAGTATGCATCCGATGAAGTGAGCTGTAGCTCACGAAAGCTTATGCTCAAATAAATGTGTTAGTCTCTAAGGTGCCACAAGTACTCCTTTTCTTGTTGTTTGATGTGTGTATGTGAGTCAGCAGAAAGTTCCTAGTCTGACTGGAAAAGCTTTCCTGGGATTGGAGTCTCTTCCTCCTGCCCGCTCATGAGAGAATGAGCACCAGTGTCTGTTGGCATTTTGTGGCTGAGATCTATATCCATGAGCAGGAATGCATGTTTAGTAATGGGTTCTGCTACTAACATCAGCAGTAAACAAAGAATATATGCAAGATGAAAGCATTCTTAACCTCCGAGGATAGGAGAAGAAACAATGGGCTTAAACTGCAGCAAGGGCGGTTTAGGTTGGACATTAGGAAAAACTTCCTAACTGTCATGGCGGTTAAGCACTGGAATAAATTATCTAGGGAGGTTGTGGAATCTCCATCATTGGAGATTTTTAAGAGTAGGTTAGACAAACACCTGTCAGGGATGGTCTAGATAATACTTAGTCCTGCCATGAGTGCAGGGGACTGGACTAGGTGACCTCTCGAGGTCCCTTCAGTCCTATGACTCTATGATTATTGTGCTCCAAGGCTGCTGAAGTGGGCAGCTTCACTGAAGTGAGTGCAAGCATGGTCTGGCTGTGAAACTAGATTCAGCTATTGTATGTTTCACAGACTTGCCAGGTGTCCCTTTTCTGGAACGTCTGGTTGAAAAGGGACCCTGGCAGCTCTGGTTGGCAATGCCGACTGGGCCATTAAAAGTCTGGTCGGTGGTGCAACAGTGGCCCGGGGCAAAAGCAGGCTCCCTACCTGCCTTGGTTCAACGCAGCTCCCAGAAGCGGCCACCAGGTCTCTGCGGCCTCTAGGTGCATGGGTGGCCAGGGAGGCGCCGCCCGCTGCCCCATCCTGAGTGTTGCTCCACTGCTCCCATTGACTGGGAACCATGATCAATAGGCACTGCAGGGGCAGCGCCTGCAGGTGCAAGAGCAGTGCGTGGAGCCTCCCTGGCCACTCATGCGCCTAGGGGCTGCAGGGACCTGGCAGCTGCTTTCTGGGTGCTGCAGTAAGAGCTGCAGGGACCCCACACCCCAAAACCCTGCCCCAGCCCGGAGAATCCCTTCCTGCACCCAAACTCCCTCCCGGAGCCCGCACCCTGCCCACACCCCAACCCCCTCCCTCAGCCCTGAACCCCCTCCTGCACCCCAAACCCCTCATCCCAGGCCCCACCCTAGAGCCCACACCCCCAGCCAGAACCCTCACCCCCCCGCACCCCAACCCCCTGCCCCAGCCCAGAGCCCCCACCTACACCCCAAACCCTTCAACCCCGGCCCCACCCCAGAGCCTGCACCCCCAGCCGGAGCCCTCACCCTCCTCCTGCACTCCAACCCCTGCCCCAGCCTGGAGTCCCCTCCTGCACCTAAACTCCCTTCCGGAGCCTGCACCCCCCCATACACACACACCCAACCCCCTGCCCCAGCCCTGAGCCCTCTGCTGCACCCCAAACTCCTCATCCCCGGCCCCACCAGAGTTCTCACCCCCAGCCAGAGCCCTCACCCTCCTTCCACACTCCAACCCTCTGCCCCAGCCTGGTGAAAGTGAGTGAGGGTGGGAGAGAGCGAGCGACAGAGGGAGAGGGGATGGAGCGAGTGGGGGCGGGGCCTCAGGCAGGGGGTGGGAGAGGGGTGTTCGGTTTTGTGCAATTAGAAAGTTGGCAACCCTAATGTTTCTGGGTGCTTTGGGAACTCTAAAAACAAGCCACTTTTGTGTTATCATAGATGGTTAGTACTTATAATAGAAGAAAACCACGATACCTATAAGGCCAGTCAAGGAGGGCTGAAGAAAGAGAGCTGTGAGCAACACTAAGAGGGAATAGATGAAGCTATGTGAAGCAAAGAGAAGACTCTAATGGTGCCCTTCCAGAATCTGGGGAAACACATTGTTGCAGCTGTCTGAGGAGCAGAAAAGAAGTTGCGACTGGGTTCTCAGACCACCACACCAATGCAGCTGTGCTCCGGTAGCATTTCTAGTACAGACGCACTCAGCCTACGCGAGCGGCCGTAGCTGTGTTGGCGGGAGAAGCTCTCCTGCCGATATAGTGCTGTCTGCACCAGCACCTAGGTTGTGATAACGTACGTTGCTCATGGGGGGGCTTATTCACACCTGTGAGCGACTTAAATTATGCTGAAGTAATTTCTAGTGTAGACAAGCTCTAAGGTGTGGAGCTGTGGACAGATCAAGGATACTAATATTCAACAGCCACTGGCAGCTGCGGACAGATCAAGGATACTAATATTCAACAGCCACTGGCAGCTGCTTCTTCAACATGGGAACATTTGATGATACCCCAAAGTCTCTATTGAGAAATGCAACTTGCCATCTCTCCATTACAGATGTTAAATTTGCACTTGCTCTCAGATGGTGCCAATACATGTGAAAAGAGGAAGTGGGGTAGAGACCCAGGCAAGCAGCTGGGTGCAACATTATCAGACAGAGATTTCCTAGGCTGGGCCATGTTTATAATAAACACAGAGATGCTCACTGAGTTCTAAGCAACAAATTGGCCTCTTGGAAAAGGAAGATGACTAAGGGGAGAGGCAGATGTTCTATCTGGGATTTGGCTAGCATCTATGGGCCAAGAAAGAGACTAAACTGAATGGTGAGGAACTTGGATTGGTGGCTTCATCAGAGCAGGGAAAGTACTTCTTTAGTCTGCCCCCATTACAGTCAGGGGAGTTTACTTAAGATTTATTTACACTACACTAGTGTAAAGGAGATCAGAATGTGGCTTATTATCTACACCACTCCTACAGCTTCTTTCTTTCTTTCTTTCTTTCTTTCTTTCTTTCTTTCTTTCTTTCTTTCTTTCTTTCTTTCTTTCTTTCTTTCTTTCTTTCTTTCTTTCTTTCTTTCTTTCTTTCTTTCTTTCTTTCTTTCTTTCTTTCAGAACACTTTACAGTGTGTTGGCCAACTGTGCTTGTCTGAGGCCTGGTCTACGCCTCAAACTTAGGTCAACCTAGCTACATCACTCACAGATGTGAAAAATTCATACCCCTGAGAGATGTAGTTAAGCCGACCTAATCCCCAGCATAGACATCATTAAGTTGACAGAAGAATTCTTCTATCTACCTAGCTGCTACCTCTCAAGGGGTTCATTTACTACACCAATGGAAAAAACCCATTCATCACTGTAGCGAGCATCTATACCACAGCGGCACTGCAGTAGCTGTGCCACTGTAACACTTGTAGTGTGGACATGCCCTTCCTCACATCACCCACTGGCTTCAGATGGGGCAAATCACATGAGTGGATCAAACCGGATTTGGCCATGTACGTGTTATGTAATAACACCATTACACTGCAGCCAGCTCTGAGGTGGAGCACTTTTGCTAGTGGAACAACACAGCTTGTCTTTGTATTTATTCTGGTAAGTGAAAAAATGACTTCTTTATATGAATCTTGTCAAAGTCTGGCTGGCCCTTAAAAGGGAGTCGGGCTCAGCTTCCCTCATGATGCAGCAACTGTCCTCCAGCTGATCCCAAATGGGTGGCTTAATAGCAGTTGTCGGACATAGCTGGATAAGGGTCATAAGGCCTACAGAGAGAGAGAGAGAATTCAGCTGGGAAGGAGGGGATGTGAGAAAGAAGGCTGGATGTTCTTGCTCTTGGAAGGGGCTGATAGGAATCAGGTGGAAGGAGAACTGGTGAAAGCCACAGGGAGAGAGTTAGCTCCTGTCATGGCAAGACTGCAGGGGAGGCAGCCCTGAGTGTTCAGTTGAGGAATGGAACAGCAGGGAAACTTAAGAGGGACAAATGCTCAAGCCAGGATGAGTGGAGGTTGCTTTAGTTGGACTTTTTTTGTTTGTGGTTTTCTGTCTTCTGTTGGGGGATGCCTAGGAACCTGAGAGTAGAGTGGGACTGCAGAGGAGCCCAGGATGGGTGAAGATACTGTGTTGATAATTAGATTTGTATGGGACACTGGTTATATGGGACCTCGATACCCCATCAGGATTGAGACTTTAAAGAAGTCTGGCTGAAGGGCAAGGCACGAGATGAAGCAGACCATTGTAAGGATGGAGTGGTTGGTGGCAGGGCATCAGATGAAGAGAGCTTGCTAATGCCCAGTCTTGGGGGGCATGTTGTCCAGTGAGTCACTCTTCTACAATCTACATATGAAATTTAAAGGTAAGCAAGAGGTATGCGTTCAACCTTCTCTCTCATACAAAACACTCTGACTTCATTTAATGCCCTGTTTAGACCCCTAGTGTTTGAAGAAAGCTACATGCTTGCCAGACTGCTTCAGTCCATTACAGGACCAAGTGGATAGGACTACAGTGAAGAGCTGGGAGTTGAGGGCCCTGGATTCAAGCCCTGCCCTTGACTGGCTACTCATGTCCCCCACAGATTTCTTTGCTTCCCTGCAGAAAAATGACTTCTGATGGGGAAACAAAGGGAAGCCCGCAAGAGCGATCATGTGCCCCTCCCTAGCAGCACAGGCAAGTTGGTTCAGGTGCTTGGAGCAGCCGGTAGAGACATAAATCACCACTAGGATGGGGTGGCAGGGCCTGGGCAGTTGTGTTTGAGTGAGTGAGTGAGAGAGAAAGAGAGAGAGAGAGACTATCCCTCTTGTTTGCTATTGCAGCACGCTTGGCATGGAGAGGCAGGACTTTGGGATGTTTCTGAGGAGGTAGACATGGGGCAGAGAAGAATGTAGCAGCCTGCCTGTTTAATGAATTGTTCCCATTGTCTTTGTGAATTCCTCCAGGAGTATAAAACAGGTGTAAAAGTGTTAAGGCTCCTTTACATTGCCAAAGTGGTGTAAAGGACAGTATGGCCTTATAAATGCTTATGGTGCTTTCGTGATTAGAACTGGTCTAAATTTTTTGACTGAAAAAAATTTCTATCAAAATGTGCTCCATGAACTGTTTGATACTGACCTTTCTGGAGATGGTCAGTAGCCAGTATACATTGTGAGTTTGATTCCCCAGTCCTCACTTGCTCTTCAGTTGCCTATGATGTAACACTGAGCATATGGCTGCATATATTTGTTGGCTAATCATAGAATCAAAGGACTGGAAGGGACCTCGAGAGGTCATCTAGTCCAGTCCTGTGTACTCATGGCAGGACTAAGTGTTATCTAGACCATAACTAGAAATAAAGGTTCAAACCTAGCCACATTCCTGTTAGACAAAAGGGGGTTGGATTTTCTCCCCCACCCCATTCCCCATCCATTGTATTGTAGTTTAAATAAATTACCAAAATAATTGAGACTGGCATGATTATGTTGCATTATTTTGACAAATAAAATATGCAGAATTTTAAAATATTGTGTGCAGAATTTTTAATTTTTTGTTGCAGAATTTTTAATATTTTGGTGCAGAATTCCCACAGGAGTAACTGGCTCTGGGCCTTTAGGTGGGTCATTGTACATCTCTGACTTGGTTTAGCCCTTTCTAAAGGGAGGTGGTAATATTTACCTCCTCACAGTCAGTCTGGGAGTGAGGGAGTAGTCACAAATTCATGCAGATATTTTTTCATTGGTGTTTTTCTCTCTCTCTCACCCTTCGTTTATCTCTAGCTGTTTCTCTCTCTACTCCCCTTTTCACACTCTTCCTTATACAGAACGTGAATCCAATGATGTTTTTGCACCAAAATCTTTTTGAGACTGTTCAAAATGGGGCAAACCAAGTCTTCCCCCTAATTACCACATGGAGCAACCCTGACTAGCCAAACCTCGTTTATGCTCAACTCTCTTCCCCCCCCCAACCCCCACCATCATGTCCCCTGCTACCATCACTTACTCTGAAAATCCCCTAGATTACCCACACAAAGCATTCTGTGTCTTCGCCCCCCATGCCATTTGGATAACTGAGCATGAGCTGTGTTGTAAAGAGACATCCGTTCCTCTCTAGTTTGCCCTAGTGTGGCTGTCTCTCTCGAAGGCAGGGTGTTTATCTCATAGTACAGACTGGAGGCTCTTGCTCAGCTGCTTTTCACCTTCAGGGATGCAGATTCCCTTGTAATGAAAGCATTACTAAGGTGGGGTGGAGGCAAGAGGAAGAATGCAGCTTTCTGGAGGTCCTCTGTCGGGCAGAAATTTCACAATACCCTTCAAAATACTTCATTAAATAAATCACTCCTCAGGATAGCAACTGAACGGGTGTAGCTCTGCTTTCACACTTAGGCACACTGATGCCATCTTGTGGAAGAACAATAGGATAACAGTGGTTGTGTATATACAAGGAAGGTTTCAGAGTAACAGCCGTGTTAGTCTGTATTCGCAAAAAGAAAAGGAGTACTTGTGGCACCTTAGAGACTAACCAATTTATTTGAGCATGAGCTTTCGTGAGCTACAGCTCACTTCATCGGATGCATACCGTGGAAACTGCAGCAGACTTTATATACATACAGAGATCATAAAACAATACCTCCTCCCACCCCACTGTCCTGCTGGTAATAGTCACTTTGGATGAGCTATTACCAGCAGGAGAGTGAGTTTTTGTGTGTGTGTTTTTTGGAGGGGGGTGAGAGAACCTGGATTTGTGCAGGAAATGGTCCACCTTGATTATCATGCACATTGTGTAGAGAGTTGTCACTTTGGATGGGCTATTACCAGCAGGAGAGTGAATTTGTGTGGGGGGGTGGAGGGTGAGAAAACCTGGATTTGTGCTGGAAATGGCCCAACTTGATGATCACTTTAGATAAGCTATTACCAGCAGGACAGTGGGGTGGGAGAGGTATTGTTTTATGATCTCTGTATGTATATAAAGTCTGCTGCAGTTTCCACAGTATGCATCCGATGAAGTGAGCTGTAGCTCACGAAAGCTCATGCTCAAATAAATTGGTTAGTCTCTAAGGTGCCACAAGTACTCCTTTTCTTTATACAAAGAAGGGTTGTTCTCAAGTCTGTGCATGGCTTATTTATTTTTAGGGCCTTCTGGCTGGCTAGTAGCACTAATGCTGCTAGTCTAGTGTCAATAAAAGGAGCTGTTGTGGCCTTCATAGCTACACAACTATCTTCTACCTGTTTCTCAGAGTTCTGAAAATTCCCCTGGGCTTTGCCCCTTCCCTCTCCGCTTGTGCTGTGGCAACTGTCTTTCCAACTTGGGACACATGTTCTGGAGGAGCTGCTGCAGTGCAAACAGCAGCACTTCCTATCCCAAGGGCCTGAACAGAGCTGTAGAGCCCCCAGCACTAGCTAGATAGACTGAACTCCCATGCGGCAGGGTGGAGCACTAGTCGCAGAGGCTACTGAGCAGTCCAGTAGATTATATATCACAGAGCAAGGACTGAGAGCCCTCAGAAAAAGACAGATAAACAGGATACACAGGTTGAGTGAGGAGTGGTGTTTGGATCCAGATCTGCATTAGTCTAGAGTCTAGATCAGATTTTAGGCTGAATCTCGGGAGATTCAAGCCCCAAAATGTCAGCAGTTTCACTTGATCAGCTGCTATCACAAAATACGAGCCATCTGGTTAGGCAAGTTGCCACTGCTCCTGGGCCTGCCTTTGAACTTCTCTCCCCTCAGCTTCTTTCTTCTTCCTGTAGTTACTATGTTGTGTGATAAGGGGGTTAGACCTGGATTCTGGGGGCTGTTACTCATCCTCACAAGTTGTTTACATTTGTTTGGGTCTCTCCATTCTCTGTACAACTAGTGGTATTAACCGAATGTTCTGATAAGCTTTACTGCTGCTTTGGATGTCCTTACCCTCCCCCGCTGTTCTCCCTCCACCCCACTTCTTTCAATTCTGCTCCCTGATTCCGAATAATATCACAACTTAGATCTTATGACTGCCTCTCCTTGTCTTCCCTAATTCAATCCTGTCCTCTACAAGCCTTCTAAAAATGGTTTTCAGTTACCAATTTGCTTAGAAGTTAACTTGCAAAAGCCCTGCAGGGATTTTTGCAAGCACAAAAAGTGGGGATGGCTTGGTGCATCCCAGAGCTGCGTTTTATTCAGAGTATTCCCCTATCCCTGAGACTCTTCAGCCTTTTGATGGCCTAAAGATCAGGAACTTACACCGGATCTACTGTAGTACAGGGAGCCTCCAATTCCTCACAAAGCAACTACCGAACACTGCTCATGCCGAATCCTCCACTCACTTACCTGAATGATAGCTTTTCATATCCACTTTGCAAAGCTGTAAGTGACAACACAAAGTGCAAGGTGCTGGTCAGTCAGGCCTGATGTGTTCTCATCAGCCTCTCTGTATATTAAAGGGCTCACATCACCCCCCATTACTGTAATATCTGAGCACCTCACAATCTTTACTGTATTTATCCTCACAACCTTTCTGTGAGGCACAACCTCCTGCCCCTCCCTCATGGCACAGATGAGGAATTGAGGTACAGAGAGACTAAGTGACTTGCTCAAAGTCATGCAGGAAGTCCGGGAATTGAGGCTGAGTCTCCCAGGTTAACGTCCTAAGCACTGGACAATCCTTCTTCTCTTGTGGAGAGGAAGTGGCCTGTGCCCATTGGCAGACTGCCTGCCATCTGAGTATATATTGGGCTGTGTGTCCGCCTATCATCAGCCTATTATTTCTTTTTTCATCTATAGGCTAATGGAAAGCTCAATGTATTTGAAAAACAAAACAAGACAAAACAAAAACACACACACACCCTGAAGGAAAAAAAGGAAGTGCTGCAATGCTGAACCACTGTACTGCTGGCTTTGAAACAGGAAGCTTTTCCACCCTTCCTCTAAGTACCTGAAACACGTTAACTAATAAGCATTTGTATTCTCCAAAAGATGCAAAATATCTCACAAAAGACCTCTCATTTCCCCTGTCCTTAATGACCAGTCTTTCCTCAGAAAGTCAAACTCTACTTGTCATGAGCTCTTGCATTTTATATCTTAGTATTCATATAACGATTGTCTGGTAAAATTTAATTGAAAATTTTTTATGCCACACAGTAAGAGCTCAGTAAGGAATAAGGGAGAATCTGAAACTTTTCCCAGTGGTGTTTTGATGCACCACAGACCAGCCTTTTGTGCACTGGATTTGATTTTAAGATTTAGTATTCCATAAAGCATTATTGCCTTCTCCATTTTTATAGAGCATAATTCCCCTAAAATACTTTCTGTTTCATAATCCACTCTCAATCTGATTCAACAGCTTTACTCACAGTTTGAAGCTTAGTTGCAAGCAAACTAAGGAGCCTGAGACATTTACAAAAAAAAATTAGCAAAAGGCTCAGTGAGCAAGGATGTTTCCAGCAGATAAGGATGATTAGAAGCAGAATCAAGGGAGAGCTGAGTGCAAGAATCTGAAAAATGAATGTATGCCAAATATTTTTATTTATATTTAATTTAAGGGAGCAGGTTTTATGTGTGTTCCACTCACCAGTGTTGTCAACTCTGATTTTCTCACCAATTTTCGTATTTATTTCTGTCTTAAAGCTCCAGCTCCTGGAGTTCTGTGGTCATTTGAGAATCTCCAAGTTGTGTTTTTTTAAATTAAAGTGAAGACACTTAGGTTTTTAGCCTTCAAGGTTGCTGAGAAAAGCTTGAAAGCATGACTTCACAAAAACCTTGGACTTATTTATTTTTAAAATTTTCATGACATAAGCCAATCACATGAAACACTTGGGGTTGGCAATACTGTATTTGCACAGAGCTGTTGGATTAAAACAAGTCTATTGCCATGAATTACTGCAGAGGAAGACTTGGGTTTTTGTAACTTTGGGTATGTCTACATAGCAACTAGACACCCGCGGCTGGCCTTTGCCAGCTGACTCGGGCTGTAGGGCTGTTTCATTGCTGTGTAGACTTGTGGGCTTGGGCAGAAGCCCAAGCTCTGGGACCCTCCCATCTCACGGGTCCTAGAGCAGGGGTTCTTAAACTTCATTGAACCGCAACCCCCTTCTGACAACAAAAAGTACTATACAACCCTAAGGTGACCAGATGTCCTGATAAAATCGGGACTGTCTCGATTTTTAGTTCTTTGTCCTGCGTCCCGACTGATGCACGGCGGGACGCCATTTGTCCCGATATTACTGTTTTGGCCGCTCCAGCTGGTTTTGTTGTTGTTGTTGTTACTTTGGCAACTCCGCTCCAGCTGCTTTTTTTTTTCTCCGCTTCCCCCATGTGTCCCGATATTTTGTCCGTTTCATCTGGTTACCCTATACAATCCTAGGAACGGGGGACTGAAACCTGAGCCTGCCGTGGGGAGACAGGGGAAGGAAAAGCCTGGGATGGGGCAGGAGAGGCGAAACCCAAAGGCTTCAGCCCCAGGCAGGGAACCTGTAACCTGAGCCCTGTTGCCCAGGGCTGACACCCTCAGGCTTCGGCTCCAGGGAGTGGGGCTCAGGCTTCAGCCCCAGGCCCCAGTAAGTCTAAGCCAGCCCTGGTGACCCCTTTAAAACAGGGTCGCAATCCACTTTGGGATCCCGACCCACAGTTTGAGAACCGCTGTCCTAGAGCCTGGGCCCCAACCTGAGCCTGGAAGTCTACACAGCCATGGAACAGCCCTGCAGCTTGAGCCCCATGAGCCCAAGTCAGCTGGTACGGGCCAGCCACGGGTGTCTAGTTGCTGTGTAGACATACCCATTGAAGGCTTCATTGGCAACTTCCCTGGAGCCAGAGAGCTGTACCTGAACTGTGCCTGTGAAGGAGCGGGGAGGTAAGGGGAGGGAAGCATACCAGTAAGGACTAAATCCTGGTCCCATTGAAGTCCATGGGAAGATGCCATAAGGGATCCTGATTTTCAAGGGCATGTGCTCAGCAGAGACTTAAATGGGACCAGAGCTTGGCCGAAACTTGCAAGCTGCTGAGCAGCCCCTACTGCTATTAGAGTCACTGGTAGCTGAGAGCACTTCTCGGGAGGTGCTCCTCACCTGCAGGCTTAGGTCCATTTTACTCTGATTAAACAGGAGTAAGTTGCCTGCACCAACTGCTGTAACTATGCTCAGTGGAGTCTAGCTGGCAGCATCGTGACAGCTCATATTATACCCTACGCAGATCCATGGTATCATCCACTGTGCTTTTTTTGTGGGGTGGATGGGAGAGATGCAGCTGGAGTTCACACTAACTCCACTGGGTGGTGCTGAGCAACTTTGGGACATAGGTGCTGGAACTAGGGGTGCTGACGCACCCCGTGGCTTGAAGTGGTTTCCATCATATACAGGGTTTACAGTTTGGTTCAATGGCTCTCAGCATCCCCACTATACAAATTGTTCCAGCTCCCCTGCTTTGGGATGTCACAGGAGGCTTAGAGGCAAGTCTTGGAGTTTCATTCTTTCTGAACATGGATTCAAACCGCTCCTCTTTTCTGTTCTGAGGCAATGGGGGATGGAACTGAAGATCACATTGCCACTTTCTCATAATTATAGCCTTTTGGAGCAGTAAAAAGCTTCTGCTTTCCCATTTTGTTAAAAAGCACATGCCTGATTCTCCCCTCAGTATAGTATTATGCAAGTGTTTGGAGTTACTCCTGATTTAAGGTCTGATCCAAAGCCCACTAAAATCAATGGGAGTCTTTCCATCGACTTTGGATCAGGAGCTTACACTGGTGTAAAAGGCCCCTTGGACCAAGACACCTGAGTAATTTCACAGTCTTCCAAACAGTCCTGGATTCAAACCAGTGGCAGAAGTGAAAGACTCCATATCCCATTACCAAAATTCCCTGAACCAGCCAGTCCCAGAAGCACAGTGACATTTAATATAATTTCAACATTAAATTGAATGTTTAATCATCCACCCCCCACTCCAAGCCTTCATGTAAAGCAGATACTGCACATCTTCCCAGGAGGCTGGCTCATGTTTGGATCATTCCTTCAGCTGCACATTTACTTTTCTCTCTTACATTCTAAATAAAACCTCCCTCAGACATTGATCACTTCTTTGCTTGATTCAGTGGAATCTCTTCTTCCAAAGCACTTGCCATTTGCTCTGTATGGATCCCCAGTTTCTCTGCATTGTGGCCACCTACCCAATCAGTTGGGGCTAGCTTTGTGTGTAACATTTCAGGCAACTGCATTATCACTGAATAACTATTCCATTAAAGGGAAAAAATGAATAAACCCCACACAGATTAACACATGCTCCTGCTCTGAAGCCCATCTGTGTGCAAGGCTGAACCTCATTAGCTGTAACACTCCTCCAAGGAACAGCATCAGCAGATTTCAGTCTGAACAGCAGGAGTAAACTTATTAGTGGCTTTTCATATCAAATAGTGCCAATCCCCCTGACAATATACTTAAATAAACTTGCTCTTGAACCACTCCCTTTATTTGGCATTAGCCTCCGAGGCTTCTTCTCTGGGGACTGGCATCCAGCTGTCATTTCAATGGCCATTTGAGGAGCGCTGGCAGATTCTGGAAGGAACAGGTGCTGAATGTGGGGCCTGTCACTTGTTCCTCTTGGCAGAGGCTGATGACCAAGAGAATATTTTCATAAGAAGATTTACAGCAGCTAAAGCTATCTTGGGTTTAGCAGACTAGCAGTGTCATAATCCTGAATACTGAGCAGACAGCTTTGCTTACACTATAAAATAAGATTCCTTGTCCTTTGGTTGGATTTGCAGATGGGTATTTCCTGAGAGTGGAGAGCGCATGTTAAAAGGGGTGGATTTTGTATGAGACCTGGCCCTTGACTTGTTATACCAGCCATCTATTCCTTTTCAAAAGCCCCTTCATATTTGTAAAGTGACCAAACAAGAAGCTCTTTTCTGTGGCCTATCTCTGATCATACACAATACCTTGCACCTGAGAATTTCAAAGCACTTTACAAATACCAATGTATTAAGTCCCATAGCCCTGCCTTGGGGGAGAAGGCCAGTATCATCCCCAACTGGGGAAAAGGAGGCATGGAGCTGAAGCTCATGCATTGAGCTAAGCATCAAAGGTGAGACTAGATCCTAGAAGTCTTGCCTCCAGTCCTGTGCTTTATTCAGGATTGAACCTGCATTGAGAGTGTAGGTAGAAAGAACATAATTATCTGAGCTAGAATTTGGCTAAAACCCAAAGGACTGTATCCATAGGCAATATGGAGCTGATCCTACTCCCAGTGACTCTAGGCCCTACAAACACAAGTGGCATCAGTGAGAGATTTAGGATTCTGAATTGCTATGATTTTTATTTTTGTTCTTTTTTCTTTAAAGGAAAAGTTTGTCTCATACCCTTTATCCTCTGTATCCTTCTCTGCATGTGTTTTTCCATACCTATCTATTGTTCATGAATGGTGGCTACCTGAATAAACCTGAAATAAGCAGGTACAGAGTGGGTAAGAATGAGTCATTTGAGTCATTATCGCTCTGCTGTAGGTAGGGTTGAGTGTCTCTTTCTGTTTAAAGGTGGACAATTCTCTGTGCTCTAAAGTCTACTTGCTGACTCAGATTGACTTGAAATTTGCTGTGCCTTTTGGGAGTGATCGGTAGTTTCAGTGATCCAAATTTGGGATCACTTGAACAAGGGGTACATGAAATACAGCCCCCTTAAAACAGAACTTTAAATCAACTAGTTCTAAACTTTTTTTATGCACACCTGGTACTCAAGTCATAACTCTAATCACCCTTGAAGTAATCTCAGTCACTTAGCAGCTAGCTCAGCTAGTGCACAGTGCCAATTGCCCTTTGGGGAAGAACTCCTGGAAGTTACTAACCTCAGCATTTGGAGCTATAGGTCGGGGTGGGTAAACTGCCGAGCCAAAGAGACTGCAGTGCACATCTGCAACAAAACTAAATGCTCTGTTGAAGCAAGAGGGTTTTCAGGTAGGCTGTTGTCACAGTTCCTAAGCAGCTAAAGGTGATATGATGTGTTCATTGAACCCGAGCTGTGACCGTGCACTGAGTGTGAGCCCCACCCTGGCACTGTTCAGAGAATGGCGTGCTGTGAGTGCTTACACTCAGGATATGTCCTCTCTGCAAAGTTAACTCAGGTAATTGGCATCTGGGTTAGCCTAGCCTGGGTGTGAGCAGCTTCAGTGAAAAGTCCTGCCCGACTTCCTGTGTTCTCACTGGTGCTGAACTCCCATGTGGCACTAGGACATCTCGGCGCACATCCTAGGAGTCCTTGTGCTGCAGTAAATTGAGCTTCTCTATGAATTTTTCCCAATGAATGGTGAGAGCAACTGTTTGTCCTTCTGCATGAAGAGAACTGTGGGAAGGCATTGGATGACTATCAGCATTCTGGTGAGTTAGTCCCCATCCTCACTGCAAAGCAGATGGGTTACTAGCCTAAGCAAAAGTAACATTTGGGCTTTAGCTTATAGCTTGGGTGGAAAGCAGTACCAGACTTTGATGGGAGGGTTTAGTGTGTGAACAGAAGGGGGAGGCCTAGTGGCAATGCCTGATTCAACTCTGCAGACCCTCAAACACTGAGCCCGCTCCCCGTAAGACACCCCAGACTTGCTAAATGTTGCCTCCCATTCACCTAGGCCCTGAGGATTCCTCCTGAGACACTGCCTTAGTAAGCCTTGGCGATCACCAGCCTGCTGTCAGTCCCCTGGCAAGAAGATACCCTTGTGCACCTCTGAGGACACAACCTACGGAACTGAGGCATACATGATCCTTCAGTGCACACATTCACCTCTCGTCAGTCACAGCTCTGCCAAGCAGCTCCAGTTATCCCCTCCACCATTCAGTACATCTACCTCTAACAGTGAAGGCAGTTGAGTGTGTGCAGATAAGTGATGCAGTTCCAATCTGTGGAGCACAACAGAAGTAACGGTATATTCCTGTAGACCTTCCCCATGTCTCTTTATTGTGACACCCCCTTTACTGATCTATTCGCAGGAGCTATTGCCAGCTCCTAGGGTCAGAGTTAAGGTGGCATTGCTGGCGTGGCATATACCTTAAGTTTGTATTTGCTGGTTGGCTAAATTTAAGCCCATGCAAATCTCCCCATGCTAGAAGAACAGGAGCTCCCACTGGGTAATCTTAACACTGTATAACAAAGTTTGGGAGGCATCTGAGAAACAAAATGGATCAGCTTTTCCATGTCTCTGTCTCCTGTGCTTCATGAAACAGCTTTCCAAGTACTGTGCCACTTGTAAGGGCAGATTTAAGCAGTAGAGGAGACTGGAAGTTTGGACACGTTATCAACCCTTTTCTTTCATCCAATTTATAGTCTACACTACAGCAGTAGGGCCAATGAGGAAGTGTTATGTAGTGGCTAGAGCAGAAAAATGAGAGTTAGGACTCCTGGATTCAACTCTTGCTTTTACTACCAACTTGCTGTATAAACCTTGGGCCAAACTTTCAAAAGCACTCTCTAATTTGGGGATATCACAGTGTATAGAAGCCTGATTTTCAGAGGTGCTGAGCACCTGCCAATTCCAACAGAAATCAATTGGCACCCAGTATTAGAGGCTACTTTTGAAGACATGGGCTTTAGCATTTTTGTGCCTCAGTTTCCCCATGAAGGGAAGAGAAAACCAACAGCTATTATTATTATTTATTTGTATTACACAACTGCCTAGGAGCCCCAGTCAAGGGCCAGGACCCTATTGTGATAGGGGCTGTACAGACACAAAACAAAAAGAGAGCCTTTGCCCTAAAAAGCTCACAATCTATACACACATTTCTAAGAGGCATATGCAGTAAGTGGGCTTTGTTCTGAGGGTCTGATGAGTTCGTTATGCTTCCTAGAAGCTCTTCACAGCACTGTGTCAGGTAGGTAGGTAAATATTATTGTCCCATTTTATACGTGGGGAAGCAGAGGCAGAAAGGACAAGTAACTTGCGCAGCAGTGTCATAGCTGTCAGGAGTTCCTTGCTCCCAGTCCTGTGCTCTTTCTCAAACTTCAGGTTAGCCCTGCATTCTGCCATTGCTGAACACATAGGTCTTACAAACCTCTAAGTAGGTTTTGTTCATGTCAGTGCCCTGCAATTTCTCTGATGTCAGTGCGTAACAGGTTCCTTAATCTCTGTGCTCGTAAAGCAGAGCAGTTATGGCACATTTGTCCAATTACTATATAATCAGTTCTGGCAATTACAATACACTCATTTCTGGCTCATCGGAGTTGCTATTCACGCCCCCATGATGAAGCGATCTGCCCCAGTCTCTCTCATTTATGATGACAGCCTGATTTGTGCAGCTTTAGCAGAATGGGAGGGGAGGTTACCCCAGGCTGTGGTTATACAGCTGCAGGAAAAGCAGATTGGTGAGGCCTCATCTGGAGTACTGTGTCCAGTTTTGGGCCCCACACTTCAAGAAGGATGTGGATAAATTGGAGAGAGTCCAGCGAAGGGCAACAAAAATGATTAGGGGACTGGAACACATGAGTTATGAGGAGAGGCTGAGGGAGCTGGGATTGTTTAGCCTGCAGAAGAGAAGAATGAGGGGGGATTTGATAGCTGCTTTCAACTACCTGAAAGGGGGTTCCAAAGAGGATGGCTCTAGACTGTTCTCAATGGTAGCAGATGACAGAACGAGGAGTAATGGTCTCAAGTTGCAGTGGGGGAGGTTTAGATTGGATATTAGGAAAAACTTTTTCACTAAGAGGGTGGTGAAACACTGGAATGCGTTACCTAGGGAGGTGGTAGAATCTCCTTCCTTAGAGGTTTTTAAGGTCAGGCTTGACAAAGCCCTGGCTGGGATGATTTAACTGGGAATTGGTCCTGCTTTGAGCAGGGGGTTGGACTAGATGACCTTCTGGGGTCCCTTCCAACCCTGATATTCTATGATTCTATGAAAGCCGACAACGATAATCAGAAAAAAACAACATTTTTCCTTCTAAAAAAGATGCATTTTTCCCTCCCATCTCACACAAAGGAGAAATCCAAAATTTTGTTATCGAGCCAAGTGCACCCCAACTGTCACAAATACCCATTCAAATAAATCATTGAATTTGCTTGACCTGCGTCAGGGCCCCTTGCCCATTGACTTCTTAGGAGTCTTTTAAAGAACAGGATTATAGGCATGACTGTTTGCAGAAACAGCCAGTTGTACACACCTATTAGAGAATTTTGATAGAAAGTGAACTGTGAATTTGCAGATGCAAAGGATTCACACTGGAAGTGTGATCCTAAGAGGCATATTCAGCCAACAAAGGCTCAGAAACACCACCACATGACCAGTCCGTTCACTAAAAACTAGCCAACTCACCTTGAATTTCAGATGCTTGTGCACAAGCTAGAGGCCATGTAACATTCCAAAATTATTCTCATAATAAATTTTCAGTCACCAAGAAAATAGAGAAAATTGTCATCTGATTGCAGATAACTTGGGAAAAACTAAATATTTGCTATAATTATACATTTGCTTGAAATATGAGCTTAGGCCAGATCCCCAGCTGGTGTAACTATGATGATTTATGTTAACTTCAGTGGTACTATGCTGACTGAGGATCTGGCCCAGTATTAGGGGAACCTTTCTTCCCAAAGCTCTTTCTGAACTATGTAAATATACTCTGATTTCATCCACTGTTAAATGCAGCCACCTCTGGACTGGAAGCTAGGCAGACAACCAGTGCAAACCAATCGCACATCAGGTTGTGGAAGATGTGTGGGAGAGGAAATATTGCTCCAATCAACACAATCAGGACAAAACCTGCTTTTATGAAAAATACCAGGGGATTTTTAATCAAAGCAAACAGGACTTTGACTTTAAACATCTGTTCTGAAAATGACCCACAGGATAAACCATATGAAACTAAATCCCCTACCTTGGGAAGATAAAGGGCTGAGCCCTATTATTATTATGTATTGTGGAAGCATCTCAGACATGGGTCCCACTGTTCTAGGCACTGAATGAACACACAAAGAGACGGTCCCTGCTTCAGAAGACCAGACCTGCTGATGTTAGAATGTGAGTTCCAGGCAGTCTCAGTATTTCAGACCTGCTGCTTAATCCACAAAGCCAGCCCCTCCTAGATAGTAATGCATATATTATTGATAAGGAGAATGTATTTTGCATAGTGAATAAATGGTATTTGAAGGCAGTGCAGGAGGCAAAGGCAGGACCGGGGATGTCTTCTCACTGCCTCCGACTGCGTTCAGTGTCTACTGATGCTTTACTTTGGATGTTGCAGGTTTATCACTTAATGTTTTCCAAAGATTATATTGCAGTGATCATAAATACCATTATGAATAAACAACTTGAATTTTATGACAGACCCTGGGTATAATTTGCACCGGGCTATAAAGCTCATGAATTATTGAGACAATTTACTTCCCTGCCTGCATTTCCTTCCTGAGTGAGCACATGTGTTATTGTGCTGCAAGCTGCTGACAGTGACGCAGGTGCAGACTTGCTCCAGCAGCATCTCTTCTCATCTCTGGCTCCAGCACAAGGCTGGCAGATCACAGCTGTAAACAACTGGCAAAGCCAATCAGATTGGACAGGTAAGAGGAAAATTGTATGCTGAAGAGGAAAAAAGTGAAGGTTCTGAGAGCTCTGAAGAGCACCCTTCATTGGAGCTGGGTGGGGTTTTACCCCCATCTGAGACACCACATGTGGGGAGAGGGGTGTGCATGCACACTAATGATTTGTAGAAAATTTTAGTGATTAGGAAAATGGCTGGACTGCAAGCTCAGAAGTTTAACACCCTTTAGCCAAGCTGTGGATAAAGCTAATCTGTGGGACCATGTCTGTCACTTTTTAAAAATTAATTGTTTGCATTACATTAGCACCTAGAAGCCTCAACTGAGACCAGAGCCCCATTATGGTAGGTGCTATACAAACACAGAGTAAGGGATTCCACTGCCTCAGACTCGTGAAACAGATGAGACAGGATGGGAGGAGAAATCAAGGCACAGAGAGAGAGAGGAAGCGACTTGTCCAAGGTCAGCCAGCAGGTCAGTGGCAGAGCCAGGAATACAAGCCAGAGGGTGTGAGTCCCAGTGGAGTGCCCTACCCACTGGCCCACACTACATCTCCTCTTCCTCCCTCCCGCCTCCTTCCACACACAGACATTGTGTTCTGTCAGAGTGTAAACTCTGCAGGGCTCAGACTGCGTCTTCATGGGTGTTTGCACAGCATTAACTCCACATGCCCTGATCCTGACTGAGACATCCTAAACACATAGCAGCACAAGATAGGCAGCAGCAGACACCTCGCTTGACTTGGAGGGCACCCTTTTAGGGTGGGCTGCATTAGGAAGTAAAACCAGTTCCCACACCAGTGCTGCAGGGAGTTAACCAGTTCCAGCACCCTTCCAGAAAGCATGATAGAGACCAGGTGGAATGTGGTCTCCATGGTCTTGCCAAAAATGCCCCACCATTGCTAACACCAATACAGCTCCCGCATAGGCCTAGTGCAGAGGGGCTGCTGGCACTTAAAACACTATATCTGTAAGACCTAGCTCAAGCAGTGAAAACAACATGGCGGTTAAGAGTCTAGCAACCGCCAGCAACCTGTCTGCACGAGGGGTTCCAATACTGCCGGCGCCAACAGCGCAGAACTAATGGCTGATTTTCGTAGCATAGATGGACCCTTAGAGGTGAAAGGTGAGTTTTGTATAGCACATTTTATCCTTGGCTTTTCTGCTGAAACTCCCAACATGTGGGCTGGTAATGTTCATTTTGTAAAATAGTTGGTCTAGAGACACATCTCTTGTGCATGCACAGGAGCTACAAATGATAAAAGTGTCTGAACAGAAGTCCAGTCAGAACATCTGGATCAATCAGAGCCTAATCAGAAATGAGTGCCTTGGGCCCATCTCTAACACAATCCATCCTAGGCATAGAGCCAGCCAGCTAGCTTTCTCCTCCTCATTTCTCAGGGTTCAAATTGCTCTGGCCAAATACAATTAAACCAGATTCATGGCCATTTAAAAAAGAAAAATCAGCTAAGTCTGAAAGCATCCCTGGCTTTCTTTCATTGAAACAATAAAGTCCTTTCCTTGTATTGGAGAAGAACAAGGTCCAAGAGCCATAAAGCAATGTCCTGTTGGTTGAACTATTTTTATTTCTGGTCATAAGATTATGAAAACATTATGTTTAATAGTCCCATTAATGCTACTGCTTTCCCAACCTCATGTCCTCAGGCCCTGCCATTTATTTCGCTTCCTTTTCTCCCGTTTGAATTCATAGCACAAAGAGACCATCATCCCAAGAGGTTTATTATTTCAGTTGATGCACTTGCTATGCATCTTTCTGTCTTAAATCCATTTGGGTATTCATTGGCTATAGAGCCCATAATGTGCAAGTAGACACTGACAATGCGGCATTGTATTTAATCGCCCAGACTCCTTGCATTGTGTCTTTAGATCTTCCCATTGGCTCATTCCTCCTGTTCCCAAAGAGAAAAGGGAAAGTCAATCTTTTCTCTTGTCTATTTTTTTCTTCAGTGGTGTGACTTTTCCTTCCCTCCACACCCAAAGGCACTAGCTTTTTAATCCATCTAATCTTCACTCATCAAATGGAACTGGAGTTTCTAATCCCCTCCTCATGAAGGAAGAGCCTCTGGGCAGTGCACAATTTTTGCTGGGAATTATTTAACATATGAGTAGGAATCTATAGCATGTGGGCAAAGGTTCAAAAGGAAAACGTGCTACACACACACAGTGCAATGCATGTACTCAGGTTAAAGGGATGCTGCCAAAGGGCTTAGGGTTCAGATTGAAGCTACCAAAAATCTATAAATATTGTAATCTGTAAATATCTGTAAACCAACTAGCTAGCCCCCGCCCCAAATAATAATAATAATTAAAAAAATCCAAAGCGTTGTCTCCAATCAATTCTAAGAAAGCTGTGAATATTGATACTCTGTTGCATTTCTCTACAGTTTTACATTGGAGGGTTTCTAAGGCTGCGTTTACACTAGAGAATTTTAGGAAAAAATATTGGCTTAGTGAGACCCCTAGTGTGGACAAGACTGCAGTGGCTTCTAAGTACTTACATTTGCTGACCGCCATTTCTCTTGCTGACCGCCATTCTCAGTAATGGGTCTCTTTGAAGCCTAGATAACTCTTCAGGTCCTGTAATTTCTGGTCTTCACCAGGACTAGCCGCAGTTCCTTAACATGGTGGTAACATATTTTGGTCTTGTCCACATAATCAAGATCAGTACATGTTATATCATGGAATGGCCACTGCCACGCTTAAGCACTGTGCTGTACAGTTGTATGATCCCCACATTCAGTGAGAATTGGATTTCTCTTCCTCATCAGGACAATAAATAAAACTTTGCACTCACTAAAATAAACTCAGCACCTTTCAGCTGATGATCTCTAAGCACTTTACAAACATTAGGTAAGCTTCATATGAATTTTGCTTTCATCACTATAAAGTAGGTAAATAAATTCTTCCTATTTTTTTTAGATGGGAACACTGAGACCAAAGTTGTTCAGGCCAAACTTTTCAAAAGTGGCCACTGATTTTGGGTGCCCAGGTGGGGACACCAGGGTCTGATTTTCAGAAGTACTGAGCACCCATCACCTGCACCTGCAGTTCAATTCCAAAGGGCCTCGTTCAGGGATCGGCAGCCTTTGGCACGCAGCCCGTCAGGGAAAACCGCTGGCGGGCCGGGATGGTTTGTTTACCTGCAGCATCTGCACGTTTGACCAATCGCAGCTCCCACTGGCTGCAGTTCACCGTTCCAGGCCAATGGGGGCTGTGGGAAGCAGTGTGGGCCGAGGGATGTGCTGGCTGCCACTTCCCACAGCTCCCACTGGCCTGGAGCAGTGAACTGCGGCCAGTGGGAGCTGCGATCAGCTGAACCTGCGGATGCTGCAGGTAAACAAACCGTCCCGGCCCACCAACGGATTTCCCTGACGGGCCGCGTGCCAAAGGTTGCCGATCCCTGGCCTGGCTGATCAGGTTCTCCATGTCTTGATTTGGGCACCCTGAAATGGAGACACTTCAAATCAGTAGCCACTTTGGAAAGGGTTCAGCCCATGTGACTTGTCTGCAGTTACAGAGGCTGGATTATCAGCCTGGTATAGATTATTGATGTGTTACACTGCCATCTTCACTTATTAGAATACCACCACCCCCAGGAAGGTGGAGAATGTAAATAGAAAACCATCCTTAAAAATGGATCTTGGCTGTGAGCTGACTGTCTCACTCATGTTCTAAGCAGATGTAGTTAGAAATAAAATTCTTCCAAAAATAGGGTTCCCTGTCTTAAGCTCTTGAAGCCATAAAAGGTTTCCAAGACTCTATTTTTCCCTGGGGACTGATGGCCTAACCTTCTTCTACGATCTAAAAGGGAGAGATCACTTTCCATCTGGGGCAGACACTGTTACTGGTAGGTTACTGACATCCTGAGCAGCCTTCCTAGACACTGCAAACATGGTGAGTGAACTGTCTTTCCTTGCTATCCTAGACTGTAATGATTGGAGTATTTCTTCTGTGGACCTGTGATATTGATTAAACACCTTTCAAACAACCTGTTCAGGACTTCATGTGAAAACCTATTACAATATGGACCTTTCTAAGACAAACGATATAAAAACAATGTTGAACAGCTCTAACAGACACTAGACTCATATTTTGTTAGTTGCCTCATCTTGAATGACTACCTCATTAGAGAATTCTTGAATTTTTTAATATGTCCATTTAAATTCATTTCTCTTGCAAACTTTAAAAAAAGTGTTTAATAATTAAAGCATTTTCTAGGAAAAACGTGCAGGATTAATTCTTTATGAGTGGAGATGTGGTGATCCTGGAGCTTTCTGAAAGGTTATTTAACACCAACTCAGCATGTACTCTATGTTTCACAAAAGGAAAGGATGCTGTTTTAGACATTCAGAGTTTAGATGACTATAGCTCTAATAAATAATTACTGGCATTTATGCTGTGTCTTGTCTAAAGATCTCAAAATACTTTAAAAACTGGCTATAAAAACAGTACAAATACAGAGAACACTTCACTCATTGCTGAATGCAGCCACCTCTGGGATGGAATATTGTGGCTGTTTAATAGTACACAGCAATATTACATAATACTTTGATAGAAAGCAGGGAGCGTCCTGTGTTGAACTGAAAATACAGGAGGAAAGTACTAAGGATCATCCATACGCAGCTGGGAGAAGTGAAACCATAAATGTCAAATGGATTGTTCCTTTGTATTAAGGATCTGCTCTTGGTTTCATTGACCGCAATGCACAGAATCAGATCCTAAATGAAAATCAGCCATAAGTTCCAAACACCCCCTGCAACAAATAACCAGGGAACCAGCCGTTGTGGGGAAAATAGTAACTGAAATCATGAACAATCATAACCGCATTAAATTAAGCTCACGAAAATAAACTCAAAAAACCCCATGGCTGGGTGGGTGGCTTCACTAACTTATCAGTTTCTTTGTTGGGTCTCATTGCTCTGCCTTTTCCTCTGTTAAAGATTTCAGGAACTGTAGAGTCAAATATCCAGACTGATGGCTAGATGCAGTTAGCATCAGGACACAAGGCAAGAACTAGGAGATCAATGCAACTTTAGGGTTTCTGCCTCATCAGAGGAAAGTGGAGCAGGAGCTGGAGACAGAACATTAGTCTCCATTGCACATTCCCAGCTTTGGTCAATTAATGCCACAATTAATATTATTTTCAAATAGGAGGTATCTTTTTTATTTTGGTTTATCTTCAGTAGTTGAATTACAAATGCCTGAAAATAGCGATTTATAATGGAAAATCTGACATCCCCTTTCTGGCAAGGAGAACGGAAGGTGGCAGCTAAAAAGACTCTATTTGGGGCCCAAATTCATAAACATTAATAACCTACATGAGTTCAGAAATCCCATATTTTTCCAGACTTGCCCTGTACCATACAAGGTGAATCAGGTGGCTGATTATGAGGTATCACGCTGCTTGCTGCCATTAAGGATATGCTGGGCATTTAGGGAATTAAGAGATGCAGCATCAGCTAATGGCTAGAGCACAGGACTAGGCTTCAAGAGATTTGAGTGTTAATTCCATCTCTGCCACTGGCTTGCTTTTTGACCTTGGTCACTTTACTTTGCTATATTTTAACATCTACAGTGGGGGTTGTGAAAATCAACTGACAGGTATAAAGTGCATTGATCTCGTCAGAGCGGAGATGCTAGACAAATACAAAGTATTATTTTCACAGTGGAACGAGAGCTCCTTGTTTGCTGCAGGAATTTAGGTGGAATTCCCGAATCCCTCATTCACAATCTTATTCCCTGGTGGGACGAAGTGTTTCCAAAACTACTGAGTTGAGGAAAATCTTTTAAATGAGGATTTAAACAGTGAACAACTGCCTGTATCCTAGCATCTGAAGATGAGAAATTGATGAGCAGCACCCAAGCTCTCAGGAGCTATATGGTGAAATTTGAAAGCTGCTTAAAGCAACTTTCCATATGAACTGAAGTTCAGGGGATGTTGAGAACCTAATCCTGCCTTTGCTAGCCACGCCCAAAGCTCTTACTGACGTCTGTTGCAGTATGTTCGCCTGAGAATCTCTGCTAGGTCAGGATAGGGTTGAAGATCTGGAGGGGCATAAAGATAAGTAAAAATGCACAGAAAAATAATCAGATACTTTGCACATTATTTATAATAATCATTAGAACTTTAGCCCCACTCTAGTCCCTCTGATCTTGAAGAATTACAAAACTTTCTACAGACTATTAACCTGCATATTACAAAGAACCACTCACTCTTTACCAAAATGCCAGAACACAGCAGCAACATTAGGGAGAGACTGACTTTGGCAATGCCAGCAGTGGTAGATAAATTGGAATTCACACTTAAGAAGCAGGGAGAAGGGGAAGAGTAGAGAGCATAAATAGGAAAAGATGCCATAGCCTCAGTAGCTAAAACAAGCAATTAGAGAGAGGGGGAGGGGAGGCCCTTTAGAGAATAAAATACTTTAACTTCCCTCCTGCTAGGAATGCAGGAGCCACGCTTTGAATCTGTGCCTTTTCTCCACTCTATCTGAAACCACATTTCCTTCTTTCACTTCCTGCACTGTCATCAGCTCTTTCCCCAAGATGTGCTTTGGTAATGAGGATACAGGGAGATCTTCCTTGCCCTGGACTCTGGACCACGGGAGCAATGCTATAAACTGAAGCTCTGTGGTGAAATGCAGGGCAGATTGCTACCCGTGGCAGTTGCTTTTAGGCTGGCTTTGCAGAGCTGCCCAGGAGTGAGGCTGACACAGCTCCCGAACACAGATGAGCGCAGGCAATAATATTTGGATCTGGATCCAGATATGGATTTTGAACAGCCCTTTGGGATTTGAGATTTGGATCTGAGGCCTTATGTGGTATGGTAGCTTTTCAGGGTCACTCTGCTTCAAATGTTGTCTCTGCTAGGGACTATCAGTCCCCAGGCAAGTTCTGGTGATGACTTACAAGCAGGAAGAGTTGTAAAAGTGAAAACATTCTGGGGAACAGAAGTCAGACTGGAATTGTTATTACTCCCTCAACCCCCTTAAACAGGCACCAGCCTCGCTCTAGTCAGAGGACTTTTGGTGGTTGCAAAACTGGGCCTTAGCACGGCCATTTCCCCTTGGCAAAACTCCAGCTCTCATTGTTCACAAACCCATTCTCATCATTGCTGTAACAATAAGAAAAGGAGTACTTGTGGAACCTTAGAGACTAACCAATTTATTTGAGCATGAGCTTTCATAAATTGGTTAGTCTCTAAGGTGCCACAAGTACTCCTTTTCTTTTTGCAAATACAGACTAACACGGCTGTTACTCTGAAACCTGCTGTAACAATGCAAGTCACTAAAAAGTGCAGCACCGCCCTCTAGTGTCACCCACTGGATTTGTTGTTTGTCGGTTATGTCCTGTCATGTACTGTGCAGCACTATAAAAGTGGTTAGAAGTTTCACCCCAGCAGTTTTGACAAGTTAAATCTCTTACCAGGTTGATGTTTGCAGTGGGAGACCAGAGACAGAAACATTCAATGATCAGTATAAGCATTTACCACTCTGGACAGACACTAACATGTTTAAAACCTATTCAGGCTTTGTCTAGATTAGGATGTAAAGGTGTGTTAGAACAGGTCAGCTATCGTGGGCAAAATTTTCAAGTGATTTCAGCTCTTACATCTCATTTTCAAAAGTGAGTTCACCAGTTAGGAGCCTAAGTCCCATTGGAAAATCAATGGCATTTAGGCTGAGTGCCTCAGTTGCTTTTAAAAAGAAAAGGAGTACTTGTGGCACCTTAGAGACTAACAAATTTATTTGAGCATAAGCTTTCGTGAGCTACAGCTCACTTCATTGGATGCATTCAGTGGAAAATACAGCGGGGAGATTTTTATACATAGAGAACATGAAACAATGGGTGTTACCATACACACTGTAACCAGAGTGATCACTTAAGGTGAGCTATTAAGCAGGAGAGCGGGGGGGGGGGGGGAGGGGGAAAGGGGGCGGAAGAGGGAGGAGAAACCTTTTGTAGTGATAATCAAGGTGGGCTTTTGAAATTGCTTTTGAAATTGAGACTTTGGCTATTGGCAAATTTTCCTCATAGCCTCTCTCTGTAACCTTGTCTTCCAAAATCTTCCTTATAACCTCTCAGGTTCCCCCTTAAACTTCAACTCTTACTTGTATGCTGTTGTGTCTTCTAGAACATATGAGCATGTGGGTAAAATGTTCAAAATGCCTACCTGCCCATGTTCTATGACCTCATCAGGATCATCAGAACTCAAAACTAGGTAAATGCGCAGCATGATGGCACAGAGAATTTAATAGGTTTCAGAGGGGCAGCTATGTTAGTCTGTATCAGCAAAAAGAACGAGGAGTCCTTGTGGCACCTTAAAGACTAACAAATTTATTTGAGCATAAGCCGATGAAGTGGGTTCTAGCCCACGAAAGCTTATGCTCAAATAAATTTATTAGTCTCTAAGGTGCCACAATTACTCATTTTTTGTGGGTTTTTTTGGGGGGGTTAGATAATTTAATGTTGATTAGAGCTGCTTGAAAATATTCCAATTTTAATGAAAATTTTTGACAGAAAAATTCCTCTTTTCAATGACTTTATATTATAGGCTCTTTATCTTTTAATTCAAAAGTTCTCACACAAAAAATTAAAAATAATTCACAATTTTTTCTGTTTTTCTACAAGCTCTAATGTTGACAAATGAAGTAATAAGGAATAATTTGAACCACCCATATACACTGCTGTTTTTTAAATTAACTAACTACTCAGGGAGAAAGATCTGGGTTTACTGTTGGTTTCAGAGTAACAGCCGTGTTAGTCTGTATTCGCAAAAAGAAAAGGAGTACTTGTGGCACCTTAGAGACTAACCAATTTATTTGAGCATAAGCTTTCGTGAGCTACAGCTTATGCTCAAATAAATTGGTTGGTTTACTGTTGGCAGCTCAGCTGAGAACAGCTGCTCAGTGGCAGTTAAAAAAGCAAACATAATGTGACAATGTTTAAAGAATGGGATGGAAGATGCTTAAAATATCACCATGCCATTTTCTAATTCAGTTCTGTTCACACTATCTCTAGAAACAGAACACTTTTGCTTCTTCTTTCAGAGATGGGTGATAGAAATGGGAGGCCTGGAAGGATGTCCGTGTGAACAGAGACTATGCAGACTAAGACTGTTTAGAGAGGAGATGAATAATAATTAATAATACTTAGCTCTTATACAGTGCTTAACAAAGAAGTAGGCATGATAGAGGTACAAAAAGAAATGAATAGCAAAGGTGAATTGGTGAGACGGTTTCTATCCACCCTCTCTCAGTACAAGAACAAGGGAATTTCAATAAAATTGAGAGGCAAAAAACTTAAACCTGATAGAGGAAATCCCTTTTTTTGGGGTACACATCACAATCACCCTGTGGAATTCACTGCCACAAGACATCCCTGAGGCAGGAAGCTTAGGAGGAGTCAAAAGAAGATTAGCCATTTATCTGGATAACAAGAACACAACAGTTACATCACATATCAAACCAGGATGGTCATATCTAAATGATATTTAATTCTTATGCTTCAGGGCACAAGTTAACCTCCAACTGAGGGGAATGAGGATGAAATTTCACCTGTGGACCACCTGTTCTTTATTGTTCACTAAGAGGACTCTAGCACCTTCCTCTCAAGCATCTGATTGAGGCCACTGTTAGAGATACAAACGAGACAGATCACTAGTTGATCTGATATGGCTGATATGTAGTAGGAAGGGTATCTGCTGGGTCATGCAATAGACCATGGCTACATAACATGGTCATCAGCAGGGTTTGAACCTGTGACCTACCACACCAATTGCTACCCTTTGAGCTATAGTAATACTGTCTTTAACTATGAGTAGGTGGCAGGATGTTGTCGTCTCTGAGGCCAGCTACTTTAGAGAAACAAGACAACATTCACTCAACCTCTCTGTTACACAGAACTCAGAAAAATAACTTCCCAGGCTGGGCTGCTATAGCAAGTGGAAAGCTTATTACCTTGTAATTGACAATCTCTGTCAGTGAGGAGGATATGGTGTTGCTTTTAGGTCCACAAACTATTTAAATGGCTTGCTGGTTGCAGTGACTGAAGGTGGGCTACCATGAATCAGAAAAATTCAATACAGTCGGGAAATATGTGGGACTGGGCACTAATCCCAGGGACTTCAGGGTAATAGAGAATGCAGTGCTGGCTTTGGGAAGTGGCCTTGGGTACTTCACTATGATAGGGAATAAAGCACTGGCTGTTTGGATCAAATGGAGCTTGCATCTGAACCACCCTGGATATGGTGCAAGACCAATTTCCAGCCTTCCTTTAGAGAGGATCTATATATCCCCCTAGGTACTATTCTGATAGCAAGGCTCTGTGGATAACAACATGTCTGCCGTACCACTGGCCTGGGGGTGGAACAAACAACTCTCTGTACTGTGGGGGGGGGGAGGATGGTAAAGAGAGAGAAGGAGCAGACTCAGTAAGTGTTCCCTGCTTACCTCCCCTTTCCCCCCCAGTCAACTATGAGCAAGTTAAATATAGACCCAACACTTCTCCGGGGAGCCGGATGCATGAACTGATCAAATGCCACAAATCTGTAGCAGAGACTCCAGTCTCCACTCTGTTAGTTGGCAGGGAGATCTTCATTTTCAAATTTTTAGCGCAGGTCTCTGGGCAGCTCTTACTGTAACGTATGTCAGAGAATAGTCTTTTAAAAGCTATGTCAGATCTTTCTCCCATCATGGTTCCTTTGAAGACTCTGGGGCTACCATTTAAAAAACAAATACTTGAACACCTTGTAGACAGCTACCAGACACCTCCTACAGCTACCAGGCTGGCCTCAGCAGAAAAGACCATCAATCATGTTCTTATTCTCAAAAGACCAGCTAACTTTAACCCCATCCTAACACTCCCCATTCCCTGTTCTAATCATTAACAGCACTTGGCACTCAGACTCCCACTCCTCACTTAGGTCATGATTCAGGAGTGGAGTAGCATGAAATTCTTTAAAAAAGGAGGACTTGTGGCACCTGAGAGACTAACAAATTTATTTGAGCATAAGCTTTCGTGAGCTACAGCTCACTTCATTGGATGCATCTGATGAAGTGAGCTGTAGCTCACGAAAGCTTATGCTCAAATAAATTTGTTAGTCTCTCAGGTGCCACAAGTCCTCCTTTTCTTTTTGCGGATACAGACTACTACTCTGCGGCTGCTACTCTGAAACATGAAAATTCTTTGTATACTGGAAAGCAAGCTGTCCTGTTTGGTAAATGGTCTCTGATGGCCCACATTTTTGGCTGGTCTGAGGGACTAGTAACCATTTCAAGAGTCCCAGCTTTCAAATGATGTATAGAATAATGTATTTTTCCTGTCACTGGTGCTTCATGAGATAGCAGACCATAAGAATCACATTAGTTAGATTACTCTCTTGCACATACTCTGTGTTCTGTGCTTTTAGCTTAGCCCCTTGCCTGATGACCCTGCTGGTTGTGTTTCCTCCTGCACATTACTGAGCACATCTAACTAGAAAATTATTGGAAGCTGGCACAGACCTTTTGATTTATTCCTTTCCACATAGGCTGAGACACTGACACCAGAGCAGATAACAGAGTACAAAGGCGTCTTCGAGATGTTTGATGAAGAGGGCAACGGGCTAGTGAAAACAGATGAACTGGAGAAGCTTATGAGCTTGATGGGAATCAACCCAACCAAGAGAGAGCTGGTGACAATGGCAAAGGAGGTGGACAAAGACAGTAAGAACCTCCTCCGGTCCTATCTTTTACTATATTTCCTACCCTGAAACCAGTGTGTTGAGCTGCCCAGGTTCTGTGGTTCACAAGAGGAATCTACAAGGCAGGATAGACCCTAACTAGACTGCTTCTCAATGACTAGCATGTTAATGTACCCTAGTGCTTTGTTGTTCTTTTAGATAAGGGCACCTTCAACTGCGACAGTTTTCTGGTTTTGATGGGCATTTATCATGAAAAGGCTAAAAACCAGGATGAAGAGCTGAGGGCAGCATTCAAGGTCTTTGATAAGGAACACAAAGGCTACATTGATTGGAATACACTCAAGTAAGTAGCAGACTTCCTGAAGGTATGAAAATATGGGCCTGATTCTGCATGATGCTGAACATACCCAACTCCCATTGAATTACAAGTCAGGAACAGACCATGCCTTTAAAGTAGGAAGAGGAATGCTGAAGCTTTGGAAAGGCAGAACAGGTACTGGGATCTCAACACCCAGTCAATATCTGAGTTTGCCACTGGACTCCAGATTGACAAACTGACGGATTTAGACCCCGAAAATTGGATTTATCTTGATGCTATTTTACTGTCCAGTTGAGATGTTCCAGACAGGATTTTTTCCTTGAATGTTCAGTGTTTCCAAAAGATCAAGGTCCATATGTCTGAATTACACTGACATACAGATCTATGAAAGTTACATTCCAAAGAACACATGATCAACTGAAACAGCAATCAGAGCTGGTGAATAATGAAAAGAAAAAATTCTCATGAATCTTCATTCAGATTTTTAGATTAACATGTTTATTCTATGTTTGCATGACTTTTTGTTATCTTTCAGAGACTATGTTAGCAAACAAGTTTACTGGTAAGAATATTGGCAGAAATAGTGAATTTAAGTCAGATGTGGAGAGACTATTTTCTGAAATTGTAAAATCATATTGGAAACCTTAGCTACCATACATAAAACAAAGATACCATGTGACCGATCAAACCATTCAACACATCTCAAAGATTGAATAGTAAATGAGCAAACTAGGAACCAAGAATCATTCACAGAAATTATTCTGTTAATCATTTAAAATAACTAGCATATCGAAGAAAAATCTTTAAGCCATTAGCAGACAATTTGTGAAAAGAAATTAGCCAAATAAGTCATGTGCTCAGCTCTAATACGAATGAACAGTCTCTAGACTATGTCTTCAGAAGACATAAAATGACATCTCTCCATTGAAGCTATGCTGATTTCACCAGCTGAGTTTCTTGCTCTTTGTATTATCAACAACAAACAAAACTAAGAATTTACCAACACAGTAAGAACAAAAGAAAAAGGCAACAATAAAAGAAAAAAAGGATAAAAAGAAATGAAAAAAATTAAAAGATCACTTTATAAAAGTAGCAAATGTTTCTACTCTTCACTTTGAAATTAACCTAGATTTCCATATGGATATGAAAAAGATGTCTATTAGGCTGGAAAAGATTAATGCATTTAGCTAACTCAAGGTCATGTCATAGGCAAATATTCCTCTGGTTAATGAGCATTAATCAAGCTCCTGTTCATAAATGTGTAAAAAAGGAGGCATGCAGCTTGGAAATGTTTGTGTTTATCATTCAGACACAAGGTTCCAGATTGTTTAACATCCTCAGAACTTGTCCTTGATAAGGAAAGAAAACAAACATTCTTTAATTTAAAAAGCCTGGGATTTGCCTCAAAGCTTCAAGCTACCAAAGCTGGCAGAATCAGAGGAGCTATGCAGTTTGTGCGACAGTAAGTTCCAAGAGAGCTAGTGCAGGCTTCAGGCTCCTGTAGAATCCTAAAAGAAACCTTCATTGCTAGCCATTCAAAAGGAAATGAATACATTAGCCATAATTCCGCTGGAAAAGCAAGATTGTTCTGACTGTTCTACCCTTTCATGGGCATAGAGCTAGGACAATCAATGACTTGGCCAACAAGGCCAGAAAGTGCTCAGCACCCAGTTGTTTCTCATTTTCACACTAAAGGTCAGATTTTCAAAAGTTCTCACCAGGTTGGATGCATTTTTTGTGCTGGGTTCTTTTGAAAATCTGGCCCCAAGAGGGTGCTGACCACTTGGAAATCTGGCCTTGAACTCCTTGGGAAATGGCTTCAGGCCCCAGCCTGTGCTGTTCTAATGATTTCTATTTTCCCAACTCACATGATGTTTCAACAAAAGAAAAAAAACTTTAAATATTACCTTGACATTATTTCAACTCAAGAGTGAACAGTACTGGTGCCCTTATTCCCCTCACCTTTCCCCCAAGGACAGGAACACTGCTTTGAAGATCTTTCATGGTTTGTATATATAAGAACATCTTCTGTATTTTCCACAGTATGCATCCGATGAAGTGAGCTGTAGCTCACGAAAGCTTATGCTCAAATAAATTGGTTAGTCTCTAAGGTGCCACAAGTACTCCTTTTCTTTTCATGACAGTGAGCTTCTCTGACTGCTTTGGTCTGTGGATCATCAATGTGCTCTGATGATGGAAATTGACTCCCTGACTTTGAATTACGCACCAAGCACATGGCAGGCATGATTGCCTGTATGCATTACAACTCAGCAAGCAGAACATAGCAAGATGGGTCGGGGCAATAATATCCAGCACGCTTTTGTGTCCTGACACGTACAAGATACTACAATCCTTACAAAGCTGCAACAGCCCCTGGGACACTTGGATAAATGTGTGTTTTCTTACATCGACTAAAGATCTGTATGGAAGTATCATGCCTTGGTGAATTAGGTTTCCTTTCATGCTGAAAGCTGGTGTTAGCTGTTCTATGCCCATGTCTACAGATACACACAGGATTAATTCTGTATCTGAGAGTTTGTGATTGGCCAGTCCAGGCTTTATTTAGGATCAGAATTCTGAGACTCATGGGCGAGATTTCAAGAACTATTTTTCTTCACTAAGTGGGATCACAACATCTCAAGTTTCTGTTTGTGTTGGGGTTGGAAATAGACAATGCACTAGAATAGACACTGTGAGGAACAATCTTAATCCAGATCACTTAATAGGGCTTTACCATCTCTCACTTGTGTGATACTGTGTGTGGTCACTTGAATGTTTATTGCCATAATTCTATGCAGGTTTTCCATTAGAATATGAACAGAGTACACCATAAGTGTGGGCTAATGATTAAAGTAGGGGACTGGGAATCAGGACTTCTGGGTTTAATTACTTGTTTTACCATTGATATGCTGTGACTGAGATTTTCAGAGGTGCTGATCACTTGCCGCTCCCATTCACTTTAATTGGAGTTGTAGGTGCTTACAACTTCTGAAAATTAGGTTATGTTTGACCTTGGCCAAGTGACATATCCACTCCATGCCTCAATTTCCCCACTTGTAAAATGCACCTAAATACCTACCTTTGAGAGTTGACAGGAAGAAGTTCATGTTTGCAAAGTGGTTTGAAATTTACCTATGAAGGGCAAAGTATTGCCAGATTTGGTCTGTATTTTTAGGTATGTACTGATGAATGCTGGAGAACCACTAAATGAACAGGAGGCTGAACTGATGATGAAAGAAGCTGATAAGGATGGAGATGGAACAATTGATTATGAAGGTATAGTATCCATACACAAGACTCTTTAGCAAATGAAAGGTGCACTGGGAAGATTATTCTGAATAGCCTGTAGTCAGCAGTCTTGGATCCGTCTTGCCTTACTCAGAAGCTTTGCCCACGGGAGTCACCCATTTTGACTAGGTGGGTGTATTCCACACAGACAGTGTCATGCAACTGTGAGAGGGATGTGTTGTCTAGGACATAGGGCTGAGTTCTAATGCTGGCTTTGACACCGACTCCCTCTGTGACCTTGGGAAATTCACTTAACCTCTTTGTGCCTGAATCCCCATGACTTTGTGTGGCCCTCCCTCCCCCTCTTCCTCTTCCCTCCTTCGCCCACCCAAGTGAGGAAAATATTTTCTTATCTCTTAGGAGGGTTTGTGAAGGTTAATTAGAGAATGTTTGTGAAGTGGATTTAACAAGACTTTTAAAAAGTGACCAGTGATTATGATTGCCTCAGTTTTGGGTACCCAACTTGAGACACGTTAAAGGGGCTTGATTTTCAGAGGCCGGGTGTTCAGCACTGTCTGAAAATCAGGCTCCTTTAAGGCGTTTCAAGCTAGGATTCCAAAATTACTAGTCATGCTTGAAAAGTATGGCCTCTGTGTGTGTTGCGAGTTCTAAATAGATGTGACTTCAGGACTGATAATCTAGCACCTTTCACCAGCACTAAATTAACTTTAAAATATTGATTAAGGAAACCAAACTCTCCAGTTAAGTAGTTCTTCCTGTAACAAGAAAAATGGGGACTAAAGTACATGAACATTCATTTGTCAGCGATGTGATTTATATAGCAGAATTCAAGAGGATTTATCTGCTCCTCCAAAATAATTTATCTATATGACATTTATGGTCTGTGTGAAACCATTTTTTATTTAGAATCATAGAGTATCAGGGTTAGAAGGGACCACAGGAGGTAATCTAGTCCAACCCCCTGCTCAAAAAAATTTCTGTGCCTTCAATCTTCAAAGAAATCTGCTGCCATTCCCAATGCAATCGGAAAGCATTGGAATAATATCTGTTCATGGTTTGGATTGACATTAAAAGACTGGTCAATAAGTGGTAGAGTTTAATGCAACCACAATGCATTTTATCTGACCTTTCAGCAGAAGGCAGTAGAAGCATACAGCAGAAAGAGATCACAATACCAACCCATTATTGGTACATTAGTCAGACTTCCTGGAAAGACTTTGGATTTGTTACAGAGATTTTGGATGTCTCACTACACTGTCTTTTTATTAATACAGTATTGCTTTCAGAAATTTAATATTTCTCTGTTCTTCATTAGAAGATGAACAGAAATTTGGTTTCATGAATGAATATGCCCTAATAATACTGAGTCCTTATACTGGGTAGCTCTTTAGAAACACAGGTACAGCTGCACCAGCTCAGACATGTGGTTCATCTTGTCCATTATCCTTTCTGTGAATGGCTGGCCCCAGCTGCTTTAGAGAAATCCCATAGTTCAATAATCTGCCCATCGAGGGAGTGCCTTCTCAAACCTCTCATTAGTTAGAGGTTGGCTTGGGCTGTTAAGCATGAGGGTTTATATTCCTTTTCATCCTTGGGAAGTTCTACAAATATAAATTAATCCCAACATCAAATTACCTCCATTTTATAGATACCTTCATAGTGATGTGCCCAAGGCCAGAAAGTGAGCCAAGATTAGAGCTTAGGAGTTCCTGGCTTTCAGCCCTGTGTTTAGATCATTGGACCACATTCCTCTCTTTAATATAACCACCTGCTCCCTGCCCTAACAACCGCCATCCTGCTCCTCCTACTCCGACGTCTTCTTGCCGGATCTCTGGTATGTTCACTACCATCTCAAGCAGGCCATTGTGGAGCAGAAGGAGGTAGGGAAGGAGGCCCTTCAACTACACAAACGGATGTACAAAAGAAAAAGGGGGGTAGCAGAAGGGCTCAATATGCAAAGTTTGGATTCAGGTCTGAACTTCCCTAAGGTTTGGGGAAGTCCGGATGCAGGAGCGCAATTCAGGCCCAACTCAAACTGCTTTTTATGTCGACATGTTCGGTTTCCACCTCCGTTTGCCACAATGTGAAATTCCCTGTTTATCACAGATGTATGTTGCCAGTGCTGGGGGAGCACTTTGTCTGGAAGAAGCAGAGGCAAAGCAGGGGTGAGAGGCTTATCTCTAACAATGGCTGACAGCTTAATTAGGTCCTCAAAGTTTGTTACAGCATAGCAGAACTTGCCTTGACAGCCTGACAGCACCAGCTTGGCACAAGCCATTTTCTCACTAAAGAGCCAGAGGGGTGAAAATGAAGCCATCGGGGCTGCATTGCTGCTGGTTTATTTTTGAATGCTCCGGCATTTCATTTGAGGTGCCATGTAACTAAGGTTCTGTCAGTTTCACACTAACAATTCTCTTCAGGTGAGAGCTGAGCAGGCAAATTCCCACTGAAAGAGGGAGGCGAGATTCTTGTGAGATGTGCAAAAGAAATTGCTCATGCCATTCTTTAACTGGAAGGGAAAATATTACAGTATCAGAGGCAGCCCTCCCACTGCACTTAGCCAATAAAGCCAATTAAAAAAAATTTACCCAAGGCAATTTAAAGACTCCCATAGACTCCAATGGCCTTTGGATGAGACCTTCATCTTTGCTCTGAACTAATGATTGTGTCATGACACTAAAAAACCTACTACATTTGCAAAGATTCCGGTAGGGCTTGTTCTCTGCTGTCATCACCCTAGTGACTTCAGTGGAGCTGCATCAGAGAATTTGCCCCGTGGTCTGAGCATAGAACTGGGCAACAAGGATGCATGTGATGTGACAAAAGAGGGGATCCCCTTCAACTTCTGGAGCAAATCCCAACCTCTGGAAATTCAGATTTCAATGAACAAAGCACTATTTAGCCAAAAAGAATCCAACTCCTGTCCCTGTGGTGCGTCAGGCCCATCTTGCTGAGTGAGCGTTATATAAGTATCCTGCAGTGCTCCTTGCCCTGTCAACCTGTGATGAACCCACTCTATGGCTTGTGCCAACAGCACAAGTTGAGGCTAATAAATCCTGCCTTGTCTATGGTTCTCTCCCTCTCAGAGTTTGTGGCCATGATGACTGGAGAATCCTTTAAGCTTGTTCAGTAGAGTCCTGCAGAAGAACCATATCCTTTGTTACAAAGATCCTTCCTAGACACCTTCACCTGCAAGGGCTGCAATTCCTCTCAAGATGCCGTGATCTGGAGATGTCTCTGAACACCACTCACACACTACCCAAGTCTGAGGAACTTCACCTGGCATTCACAGCAGGAGGAAGCTACAGACCAGAGCACAGCTGAGAGACTCCTCTCACAGCAGGCATGGAAGCTCTTGCAGGACAGATTCAGTTATTCAAGGAAGCTGTTTTGGGCCATGGAAATTGTACAAGAGCCATAATTTATGTTTATTAATAAACTTTATAAAGAAGGTTTTTCCAATATGGCTTTAAAGAGTCCTGTGAAAGGAACATAGTGTACTTAGGAAAGGAATGCATGTGCTTTGCCAGGACTCTCACTTCTCCTGCATAAATCATTCCTGGGACTGAGAATTGCTCCCAGGTCCACACCTACTTTTATCCATCTCAAAAAGAGTTCACACCTTGGTTAGAAATGCCTAAACTTCACTTCTGCATGGCGGACTAAATAAAGCTACCTGAGGGAGTGCATGAGAACATGAGTCACATTGCACTGAATTTCAAGCTCACAATAATTCAGTGTTTCAAGTGGGCTTGGAAAAACATTGAGGAAACCTGTGAAGAGATGCAGTCAGGGCTGGGTAGCAGATGGAAAAGTTTGTAATGCTGCAAGCTGGTTCTGAACCAAGAGCATAGCACATAAGGGGAAGGGCATTGGACTTGGGGAAAGCAGAAGGAATCCTTGTAACACTGCATGTCTGTGCTCCAGAGTACAAGTGGGTTAAAGCAAGCTATTAAGTCAGGAGAAAGCACTAGGGAATTGGTCCGTCCTGGCACATGCACTGTTCATTGTGGGCCAAATTTTCAAAAATATTTAGGCACCTAAAGGTGCAGATGGCACTTTTGAAAATCCATTTGGTGCCTATCTGCCACTTTAGATACCAAATACCTTTGAAAATCCAGCTGTTTGCCCCTATATTTTAGAATGAACTAGAAGTTATTTCTTCTAACCTATCTGTACCCTCTTGCTCCATAAAGCTTTTTAAATTCAGAAGACCCAACGCTCAACTCTTGCTGGTGGGGAGGAAGGGGGAAGCTCATAGGATCTCTGGCCAAAAGCATGTGCTACCCTGTGAACTGAACATAGTGCTTATTTCTGCATAAGAACTAGGACTCTTCCTCCTGCATCAAGAGGTTATTGAAATGAAGTACTGTAGTCAAGTGAAGATATTCACCTGAAGACAAACACTCAAAAGGCAGCAGTTGTGGTTTTGGACTATATTTGAGGAACATATATGTTGCAATGGTTTAACTAAAGATGTGATTTTAAACTGATTTAGTTAATCTAGTGCAAACCCCTGTGCGGACACTCTTAGTTCAATTTAAACCAGATTTATTGCAGTGTAGCTTAAATAAATTGGGAATCAAATTAAGCTAAAACAGCAATGAGCCACTCTTAACCAAAATAAGAGAGTCCAATTTTTAAACTGATTTAAGTTAAACAATCTCAACTCTCTTATGTAGACCACGCCTAAACAAATGCTATCTCACAGGCAGGAGTAAAACTGAGCTCAGTTTGCAAGTGACACAATCCAGTGGCTTTTCAGAAACCATTCTTTCCATGCTGATTCAGAGACCTGAACAGCGAGGGGTTTTTTTTGGCATCTACAAAGCTCAGACATCATTGAAAATATGATTGACAGTCTTCTTTAGCCTATTATATATTTGCATTGCACTAATGCCTAGAGGCCTCAGTGAGGGATCGGGGCCTTCTTGTCCTAGGGTAATTATGAATGGGTCCATAGTATTTTCCATAGCACACAACCCTCCAGTACAGGATAGTTCAAGCAGGCAGAGTACACATATTCATAGATTTCAAAGAGGCTTTGCTTTTATCCACAAAACACTGTCCAGACCAGTTCTTGTCTTACTCCAGCAGCCACAAATCACATCCTCAAATGACTCCTCAAGCTCACCACACTTGCTTTGGTCAGTGAGCAAATGTTACTTGTTTCTACCAGCTCTGAGACAACATGAAGAGCTCACACAGCACCCATCTGATGCTCAGCTAAGGGTACCACTAGATTTCTTGCACCTATATGCTCTTCTTATGCAACAAAAGGCCTTCACTCTGTTCCAGCAATGCAATCACAGAAACATTCCTCTAGAGTCCATGGTCATCTCCCCTCCTTAGGAAATTTTCCCTGTCCCAATCACTACTAGTCTGAACAGACCCTGTGTCCAAACATGAAGGACTCTCTCTCTCTCTCTTTGATTCCTAATATCTCATCTTTATTTACTAGCTTGGTCTTTCCTTTTAACTCTCTAGGGCTCTCCCTTTACTCACCTCTTAAGTAAAATAAGCAAATATTTTTTCAAATCTATCTTTATGTTGATTTTGAACAAGCACAGTTCACCAGGGGGTAATTCTTTCCCTAAGCTGCCTTGGGGAAATCCCCCAGCTTCCTGGAAACCACCAGCCTCCCCACCAGACCAATTATAAGATAATTGAGAGCAGGTTTAATATTTCTTCCCATCATGGCCACAAACCTTCAGTGGTGGTAACTTCCCAGCACTTGTTTGCTAATAAAGCCTCCTATGCAATGCAGGCTACTGGCTCTTTTGGGAATAATTTTACTTGCCTACTTCACAGGGTTGTTGGGAGGGTTCCTGACATGGTTTCATTATTCAGATGGTGCCAGTCCGTACCATAAACAAGCACAAGTTGTCCTGGGGGGTGGTAGGGAGTGCCTGGCTAGCCCTTTGTACCTTGGCAATGGGCAGCAGATTGAAGAAGCAGGGAGAGCTCTCACCTCGCCAGCCAAGGAGGCTGGGGGATCTGTGGCGGGGAGGGGGAGCTGCACTCCCCACTTGATCACCTGGGAATAGGAGCTAGAATGTGAAATGAGTTGAGCAGTGAGCTGTAGGCATCAGTCCTACAATGTGAGCAGGCCCCCAGCATCTGCACAGAGTCCCACAGCCTTCAGCAGGTCTCTGGTCAGGTGCAGGGGTTCATTTGCATACAGTGCTTTGCAGAATCAGGGCCTTAGTCCAGGTGGTAGCCTCCATATCAACAAACCTCCAGCCTGTTTTGGCAAGTCTCAGCGGTGATATCTGGGACTCAAATGGCTGTAGAGACTTAATACACCTGAAAGCACCACCCTCCAAATCAGTCTTGAGGAGCAGTGGGGCAGGGTGCCCTATTTGTATTGAGGTACCCTACCTCAGGCAGTTCTATGGCCTATGCCCATAGAACCTGAGCACCCTCAGTCACTACTGTATTTATCCTTGCAACATCTCTATGAGGCAGATCCACAGAAGCCAAAGTGAGTAACAAGTGGTGGAAGAGGGAGATATACCCCCTCTCTCCTTACACTAAAATCTGGTTTTAATTAGGACAATTTCACAATGACCAGAATTACAATTAGCACATTGCAATTCATCATGTAATGTCCTGGGCCCATCTCATCATATCCATGTACCTCATCAGGACTCTGGGATAGGCAAAAGAGACACACCACAGAGACTCCATCAGGTGTTACACTAATCCCAGTACGGAACTTTGAGAATTTTAGCTTGGGCTGTCTGAATACAAGTAGAGTACAAACACAACCAGTAACTGTACTGAGAGTAAAAAAATTTCATTTGAAAAATTGGATGGAAAATGGCCATTTTCCTCAACAAACCAATGTGCTGAAAATTTCCATCTCTTCTGAAATTTTCCAATTTGTTTGTAAAAAAACAAAACCTGAAAATCCCCAAATTTGGAGGGCAGGGGAGGGATATTGTCAAACCAGCTCTACTCAGTACTTAACTTAGCCCTGGTCTACACTAGGACTTTAGGTCGAATTTAGCAGCGTTAAATCGATTTAAACCTGCACCCGTCCACACAGTGAAGCCCTTTATTTCGACTTAAAGGGCTCTTAAAATCGATTTCCTTACTCCACCCCTGACAAGTGGATTAGCGCTTAAATCGACGTTCCCAGCTCGAATTTGGGGTACTGTGGACACAATTCGATGGTATTGGCCTCCGGGAGCTATCCCTGAGTGCTCCATTCTGACCGCTCTGGACAGCACTCTCAACTCAGATGCACTGGCCAGGTAGACAGGAAAAGAACCGCGAACTTTTGAATCTCATTTCCTGTTTGGCCAGCGTGGCAAGCTGCAGGTGACCATGCAGAGCTCATCAGCACAGGTGACCATGATGGAGTCCCAGAATCGCAAAAGAGCTCCAGCATGGACCGAACGGGAGGTACGGGATCTGATCGCTGTTTGGGGAGAGGAATCCGTGCTATCAGAACTCCGTTCCAGTTTTCGAAATGCCAAAACCTTTGTGAAAATCTCCCAGGGCATGAAGGACAGAGGCCATAACAGGGACCCGAAGCAGTGCCGCATGAAACTGAAGGAGCTGAGGCAAGCCTACCAGAAAACCAGAGAGGCGAACAGCCGCTCTGGGTCAGAGCCCCAAACATGCCGCTTCTATGATGAGCTGCATGCCATTTTAGGGGGTTCAGCCACCACTACCCCAGCTGTGTTGTTTGACTCCTTCAGTGGAGATGGAGGCAATACGGAAGCAGGTTTTGGGGACGAAGAAGATGAGGAGGAGGAGGAGGTTGTAGATAGCTCACAGCAAGCAAGCGGAGAAACCGATTTTCCCGACAGCCAGGAACTGTTTCTCACCCTAGACCTGGAGCCAGTACCCCCCGAACCCACCCAAGGCTGCCTCCTGGACCCAGCAGGCGGAGAAGGGACCTCTGGTGAGTGTACCTTTTAAAATGCTATACGTGGTTTAAAAGCAAGCATGTGAAAGGATTACTTTGCCCTGGCATTTGCGGTTCTCCTAGATGTAGTCCTAAAGCCTTTGCAAAAGGTTTCTGGGGAGGGCAGCCTTATTTCGTCCTTCATGGTAGGACACTTTTATCACTCCAGGCCAGTAACACATACTCGGGAATCACTGTAGAACAAAGCATTGCAGTGTATGTTTGCTGGCATTCAACCAAAATCCGTTCTTTCTCTCTCTGTGTTATCCTCAGGAGAGTGAGATATAATTCATGGTCACCTGGTTGAAATAGGGTGCTTTTCTTCAGGGACACATTCCTGCTGTGCTGTTTGCCTGTGGCTGAACAGAAATGTTCCCCGCTGTTAGCCACGGGGAGGGGGGAGGGTTGAGGGGGTAGTCACGCGGTGGGAGGAGGCAAAATGCGACCTTGTAACGAAAGCACATGTGCTATGTATGTAATGTTAACAGCAAGGTTTACCCTGAAAGAGTGTAGCGACTGTTTTATAAAATGTGTCTTTTTAAATACCGCTGTCCCTTTTTTTTTCTCCACCAGCTGGATGTGTTTCAATGATCACAGGATCTTCTCCTTCCCAGAGGCTAGTGAAGCTTAGAAAGAAAAAAAAACGCACTCGAGATGAAATGTTCTCCGAGCTAATGCTGTCCTCCCACACTGACAGAGCACAGACGAATGCGTGGAGGCAAATAATGTCAGAGTGCAGGAAAGCACAAAATGACCGGGAGGAGAGGTGGAGGGCTGAAGAGAGTAAGTGGCGGGCAGAAGACAGGGCTGAAGCTCAAATGTGGCGGCAGCGTGATGAGAGAAGGCAGGATTCAATGCTGAGGCTGCTGCAGGACCAAACCAGAATGCTCCAGTGTATGGTTGAGCTGCAGCAAAGGCAGCTGGAGCACAGACTGCCACTGCTGCCCCTCTGTAACCAACCGCCCTCCTCCCCAAGTTCCATAGCCTCCACACCCAGACGCCCAAGAACGCGGTGGGGGGGCCTCCGGCCAACCAGCGACTCCACAACAGAGGATTGCCCAAAAAAAAAGAAGGCTGTCATTCAATAAATTTTAAAGTTGTAAACTTTTAAAGTGCTGTGCTTAAAGTGCTGTGTGGCATTTTCCTTCCCTCCTCCACCACCCCTCCTGGGATACCTTGGTAGTCATCCCCCTATTTGTGTGATGAATGAATAACGAATGCATGACTGTGAAGCAGCAATGACTTTATTGCCTCTGCAAGCGGTGATTAAAGGGAGGAGGGGAGGGTGGTTAGCTTACAGGGAAGTAGAGTGAACCAAGGGGCGGGGGGTTTCATCAAGGAGAAACAAACAGAACTTTCACACTGTAGCCTGGCCAGTCATGAAACTGGTTTTCAAAGCTTCTCTGATGCATACCGCGCCCTCCTGAGCTCTTCTAACCGCCCTGGTGTCTGGCTGCGCGTAACCAGCAGCCAGGCGATTTGCCTCAATCTCCCACCCCGCCATAAACGTCTCCCCCTTACTCTCACAGATATTGTGGAGCACACAGCAAGCAGTAATAACAGTGGGAATATTGGTTTCGCTGAGGTCTAAGCGAGTCAGTAAACTGCGCCAGCGCGCCTTTAAACGTCCAAATGCACATTCTACCACCATTCTGCACTTGCTCAGCCTGTAGTTGAACAGCTCCTGACTACTGTCCAGGCTGCCTGTGTACGGCTTCATGAGCCATGGCATTAAGGGGTAGGCTGGGTCCCCAAGGATACATATAGGCATTTCAACATCCCCAACAGTTATTTTCTGGTCTGGGAAGAAAGTCCCTTCCTGCAGCTTTTGAAACAGACCAGAGTTCCTGAAGATGCGAGCGTCATGCACCTTTCCCGGCCATCCCATGTTGATGTTGGTGAAACGTCCCTTGTGATCCACCAGAGCTTGCAGCACTATCGAAAAGTACCCCTTGCGGTTTATGTACTCGCCGGCTTGGTGCTCTGGTGCCAAGATAGGGATATGGGTTCCGTCTATAGCCCCACCACAGTTAGGGAATCCCATTGCAGCAAAGCCATCCACTATGACCTGCACATTTCCCAGGGTCACTACCCTTGATATCAGCAGATCTTTGATTGCATGAGCTACTTGCATCACAGCAGCCCCCACAGTAGATTTGCCCACTCCAAATTGATTCCCAACTGACCGGTAGCTGTCTGGCGTTGCAAGCTTCCACAGGGCTATCGCCACTCGCTTCTCAACTGTGAGGGCTGCTCTCATCCTGGTATTCATGCGCTTCAGGGCAGGGGAAAGCAATTCACAAAGTTCCATGAAAGTGCCCTTACGCATGCGAAAGTTTCGCAGCCACTGGGAATCGTCCCAGACCTGCAACACTATGCGGTCCCACCAGTCTGTGCTTGTTTCCCGAGCCCAGAATCGGCGTTCCACAGCATGAACCTGCCCCATTAGCACCATGATGCATGCATTGGCAGGGCCCATGCTTTCAGAGAAATCTGTGTCCATGTCCTGATCACTCACGTGACCGCGCTGACGTCGCCTCCTCGCCCGGTATCGCGTTGCCATGTTCTGGTGCTGCATATACTGCTGGATAATGCGTGTGGTGGTTGATGTGCTCCTAATTGCCAAAATGAGCTCAGCGGCCTCCATGCTTGCCTTGGTATGGTGTCCGCACAGAAAGAAGGCGCGGAACGATTGTCTGCCGTTGCTCTGACGGAGGGAGGGGCGACTGACGACACGGCTTACAGGGTTGGCTTCAGGGAGCTAAAATCAACAAAGGGTGTGCCTGTACATCAAGGAGTATTTCAGGCAGGACTGCACGGAGGGTTCCAATAAGAAATGGTGCACCAAAGTTATCGTTGTTATTGGAACAAGGAGGTTAGCCTGGCCTCTGATTGATACATGGCTAGATTAACCTCGCTGCGCCTTCTCTGTGACTGACTGCAGTGTGATCTAGACAGGGGAGGAGGAAAATGAGTCCAAAACAAATCTGGTCTATGTCTTGTTCTGACCCACTCCATCGATCCTTTACATCTTTGGCTGGCAGCAGACAAAAAAGGCGCGAAATGATTGTCTGCCCTTGCTTTCACGGGGGGAGGGAGGGTGGGAACGGGGTCCTGACGATATGTACCCAGAACCACCCGCGACAATGTTTTAGCCCCATCAGGCATTGGGATATCAACCCAGAATTCCAATGGGCAGCGGAGACTGCGGGAACTGTGGGATAGCTACCCACAGTGCAACGCTCCAGAAGTCGACGCTTGCCTCGGTACTGTGGAAGCGCTCCGCCGAGTTAATGCACTTAGAGCATTTTCTGTGGGGACACACACACTCGAATATATAAAACCGATTTCAAAAAAACCGACTTCTATAAATTCGACCTAATTTCGTAGTGTAGACATACCCTTAGTTTCAAATCTCAGTGCTTTGACGTAAGGAGTTTCCCGGTAACTGCATCCTATTAGATTGAATCACTCTGTACAACAGCAAAACTCTGAAAGTCAACTACAGTATCATTGCAAAGTGCAGTGTTTGGGATCATTACGTTAGCTCTGTTTGAGAGGGGAATGTATGTAAGCGAAACAGCAGGAGTCTTTGTAGATAGAGGAGGCTGTGTTGCAGATAGGTTGTGAAAGAGGCAGGATTAACTTGTGCAGCATTTCAGAACTCATGTAGCTTTCTGCAAAAATAGCACTACGTGTCAGAAACCATACTGGCAAGTTAGAGTGAGCATGAACACTGAATTCTGTATCAAGTTCCAGTACAAAATATGCTAGCACTGGCAGGGAAGATATGATACTCATTGTACTGGCAAAAATGTGGGCAATCCCTAGAGAGCACCAGTTTCCTAATCAGAGCACAGTTATGATATTTAAGTTGCTAATTTAGCACCCCCAGCAGGAGCTTCCTGCACATCATTTGCAGAAAGGGCCTGCTGCCCGGCTTGAGGGTGTAGACCTTGGAGATTGCTTGTGCAAGATCTCTCACCAAAGAGGATGGCAAGCTTGGGGAAGATAAGACTGGGCTGTGAGCCCTACCTGCTGTTATTTTAATAATACCTAGCTCTTATCTAACACTTTTCATCAGTAGAGCTCAAAGCACTTTACAAAGAGGTCAGTATCATTCCCATTTTACAGATGAGGAAACTGAGGCACAGGGAGATGGCAGCTCAGATCCTCAAAGGTATTTTAGGCACCTCACTCCCATCAAAATGAAAGGAGGATCTAAGATGAAGTGACTTGCCCAATGTCACCCAGCAGGCCAGTAATACACTCCAGGTTCCCTGACTTCCTAGTCCAATGCTCTGTTTGCTAGACCACACTTCCCAGACAGGCCAGCCTGCTAAACTAATCCACTGAGCAAAAGACAAGTTGCACAGGCCAATTACCAGGCTGGCTAGGAAATCACTAGTCAACACAAGTGAGAAGGGTTTAGCATTGCGGGAACCTGTTGAGGAGTCTCAAAATCAACTGGCTGGCAAGGAGGATGTTTAAGAATCTTGTTCTATCAACGTAGTCACGCACAATAGCCTTGGACTCAGGAGACCTGTGTTGATTTTCAACTCTGTCCCTGGCCTGCTGGGTGACCTTGGACAAGTCCTTGTAGATCAGTTTACAAGGGAGGTACGTGGTGGTATCCTTATCTTCCAGATGAGTAAAAGTTTTTGAGACCTACTGATAAAAAGTGTGATGAAAGAGCTAGGTGTAATTCACAGTACTATTTTTCCCCTCTCCTTTTGGAATCAGCTGTACTGGACTTTCCCCATTTAATTATTTTAAAAATGTGAGGTAGGGCAAAACTGACTAAGTAAACAACCAAAACATTTTAACAGCTCTACAGCATTTAGGGTTTCACAGATGTCACTTTACTTAACAGCAGGAAGTTACACTGGGGGTGAAATACCAGTGCAGGCACAGCCAAGATGGCAAACAGTAACTGGTCACTCGATTACAGACCTAAAAGTTGCAATATTATTTTTGAAGTTTTTTTTGTTGTAAACTCTAAAGAGAGATTGCTGAATTGGAATTAATTTGCAAACGGGACACTATTAAATTAGGCTTGAATAAAGACTGGGAGTGGATGGGTCATTACACAAAGTAAAACTATTTCCCCATGTTTAGTCCCCCCTACCCCCCACTGTTCCTGACACGTTCTTGTCAACTGCTGGAAATGGCCCATCTTGATTATCACTACAAAAGGTTTTTTTTTCTCTCCAGCTGGTACCTATTGTTTCATGTTCTCTGTGTATATAAAATTGTTCTACTGTATTTTCCACTGCATGCAACTGATGAAGTGGGCTGTAGCCCATGAAAGCTTATGCTCAAATAAATTGGTTAGGCTCTAAGGTGCCACAAGGACTCCTGTTCTTTTTGCAGATACAGACTAACACGGTTGCTACTCTGAAAAAAGTAAACTGCCAAGATGGACCCCAGGCTGGAAAGCATATGGGGCCTACTCCTATTTCTTTTGAGGTCTACAGCCAAACTTGACTTCCAACGTACGACAATAAGATCAGGCCCTTGCTCTGTTATGTCTGCAGCTAAGTGGAGTCAGTGATGAGGTGTGTCCCTATACTATTTAATCTCCAGCAGGGAGGAATGTAAGTTGAGCAAGGCGGCTACTTGTCAGCAAGTCAGCTGCATGTGATCTGAGAAAGGCAATCCCAACCACACTGAGGTACCAGGTGCAGTTCAGGGTCTGTATCATCAGCATTTCCCCTCATTAAATGTCTTTTACAGCAGCCTTAACTCAGTCATTAAGTTTCCATTTGGGCTGGAATCAAACAAGTAACTTCTTGTGTTAGGGGTGTTTTGTACAGCAAACTTCACAAATTGCTTCAACCAGCAGAAGAGTGTTCCATATACTCATGAACTCCTGTTACCAAACACCAGGACTTCTGTGCCAGTTTGCAGATGTGCTGAACCAGGGACAACTCCAACTGAAGCCAATGGGAGCTGCAAATCTGAAGTACAACTCCTCTTTTGGCAGCCCTAGTTCATCCAGTACCATCAAGACTGGCAAAACAGGAGTGGTTTTTGCAAAGCCAGGTGCAGCTGTTAGGAGCCAGATTCCAGCTATTCGGTTGGATCTTGATTTTCTCTTTCTACTCTTTCAAGCTGGTCTCTGAAGGCTCCTCACCCCACTACCAGGGCAGGGGAAGGCTTAATTGAGCCTTCTACAACTCAGGCAAAAAAAAATCCCATAGAAAACAGTTTAAAAAAACCTGATACTAAATGCCAAAAGTTGGTGCAGAATTCCCTGGCTTGGTAGGTTTGTGTTAAAACTACCACTCACTTCCAACCGCAGCTGAGCCTCTTTGCTTCTTCTAGTACAAGTCAGACTAGTCACTAGTTCCAGTCAGTAGGGAGCTTAAGAACAAAACTTCACCAGTGAGAATAGGGCTAGGAGGGACAAAAGTAAAAAAAAAACCAGCCCCAGGGCCCAGCCAAACACCTTTGTCAGAACAGAGGACAGCATCGGAAATACAAGTTTACACATCACTCTTCCCTCCCGCCCCCCTTTGTACCTGCATTCCTTCACCTGAGAGTGAGTCCCAGGAGTGAAATACCAGCGGAACTGGTCTCTGCAGTAATTCCAGAAACTAGATCAAAATAACCCCCCCTAGAGAACAAGAATAGAAGTGGGAAAGGCATCACATCCACCCTACCTGCCAAGGGGCCTCGTCACCTCTCAGCTTAAATGGTACTAGAAAATGCTAACATGATTTTGCGACACTTTAATCTGGCAATTATAGTGCAGCCTGAACCCCATCTACAAAGACCATTCCCCTCTAATAAAAGGCTGAGCTCATAAGTCTGAAAGCTGGTGATGGCTAAAGGAAAAACATGAAATGGGAAAGATGACCTGCATTCCAAAATGAAGAATTTTTAACTGATTAAGCCAGGGCTGCTTCCCTTTGTGCTAGGCATTTAAGTAGCGGTAAACAGCTTTCTAGAGCAGTGCAATCATACATTAGTCCCCACAGAGCAGTGGTTCATTCACATAGAAACAGAGGATGTTTTCCCCTATAGGTTTATTTCTTGGCATTGCAGCTCCCCCCACAAAGAAGATATTTTTCTGCAATAAACACGCATTTGCTAATTATGTCACAATGAACTACTTACTTTTGAGACTGGTGTGGCTTCCCCTCCCTTTTAGCCTTGGTCCTGTGCATTGTTCTGATAGTTCAATCATTACCAGTGTGTAGGGCTTCAGTTCTCAAACAAGCAGCTACTAGACAGGTACTGGAAATGCTTACTGCTGGGTAAGCAGCAGCAGTGCCCTATTCAATGGGGATTTTTGCCCAATACAGTTGTTGCAGCTGCGGCTTTTCCTACCTTCATCTTTTTCTTTGTCCCGAGTTCACTTTACCCTTTTTTCTAAAAGATTTTGTGCATTCCGTTTCCTCCCAACAGTTGCAGTAAAGAGGAGACAGAAAATCACACTGCCACTGGAAAAAGTATCCCAACAATCAGAACTTATTCAAGCTCAAAGGACTAGGATTTCTTGGACCTGCAGTTTTAAGGGACAGAAGGTTTATATGGTTCCCATGCACACACAAAAACGGTTAGCATGCAAGCCCCACAGTCCCAAGGAAATATAGTGTGGAGTTGAGCTACATGGTATGAAAGATCCCTTCAGTGCTCATTTCTATTGTTCTATGCTTCACATCTCTTTCCTTGAAGAGATTTCTATTGGACACTTTTCTGTGTAACCCTTTCTTAGGTTACTTAGATCTCACAATGGCAGATGGTTTCCATTAAAAAGTTAAAATTTTATTTATAGTTTAAAAAAATCAGTGAAATAATAAAAATCCCATAAGAAGGTCAAGCACTGCAGCTTTATAACTTAACTTTTTCTGAAATTCATACTACTGACAAGGCATTCAGTGTTACCAGATCATTTAGTTTTTCAAACCCATTGGATTCAGTCAGCAAAAAGCATGAATACTTGAAATATTTTAATACCAAACCATGTATAAAAGTTTCTTCCAGGAGGCTAATTTGCACTGTAACTGACAAAACCAACAAGCATCAAACACCCCCCCCCCCCATCTTGAAAATGATGGGTTTTTTAAACGATTCGGGTCTCCCATAATTGGCACAAATGCCTTTTCCCTCGTCTCTCCCCACCACTGGAAATAACAGTGTGGATTTCAATTCATGAACTATAGTAGGGTCCTTGGGTGCCATTTTCCTTCCGTTTAAAGAAACATTCGCCGTTACGTAGCAACGAGTTCAGTGCTTCAGCAATTTGCTGGACAGTTATCCTTCTCAAAAGAAGAGACAAGCTATAGAAGCTCTTGAATTTGCACTTGCTCAAGACTCCATTTCTGCCTCAAGTTTGGGAAACTCCATCTTCTGTTCAAGAACAATGCACTGTTTGCATCATTCTGGCATCTAATGAAGGTGTCACTATCGCAGTACCATGCCCCTGCCCTTTTCATTGCTATATCAGTACAAGGGATTATTTTTCATTGGCAGGACACAAACTAGCATCCATGTATTACCCACACAGGGTATTTTTAAACTGCTGTCCTCCTATTTCATTTAATACCCTAGAAGTGTCAACAGAAGATTACTGCAATTGCAGGAAACATTCCTTCCACATGACAGATCATTGATAGGGACATCAGATTAGGCCTCTTCCCATGGTTACTTGCATATAACATCAAACTTTTAATGTCTTTAGTACTTCTCAAGGTCTTTGTATTGCTCTCTCTCCCCCTCACCCCTAAATGGGCTAGAGCTGAGGTTGGCCTTGTGTTGCAACTTGTGGTTCTTCTGAACTTGGCTGTGTCTCCGGTTCACCGGTCACAGGAGCAGAAAAACCTTGGTGCTGATTTGACTCTTCTGGTGCCACTGACTCAAGGATGTCATTGAGTTTCTGGCCCACCAACACTGTTTCGATGTAGGGCTTAGCCATTTTGATGGCCTCATCATAGGAGGGAGGCAACTCCATGGCATAGAGGCTGTAGGCTGGGGGAGACATGGTGCTCCTATCCATATCCCCAAATGGAAGTGGGGCACTCTGAGGGTACTGGAAAGAGCTGTATGCTGTAAAGAGAAGGCACAATAAGGCTTGAACAAGTGAATAAAGAATGAATCTTTGTATAAAGATCGACACTATTTTCCAGTAAATTGTTCATCTATAACTGTGACATAGATGGAACCCACCCAGCCCCACCCGGAAAGCAATCAGGAGAAAATGCTTTTGTTTAGACCCATCTAATTATTATAATGAGGTGTCTGACATAATGGGTGCATGCTGTAACCCAGACAACAGGATACTTATTAGTTGTGGTTCTACCATTCTGGTTTTGTGCTATAGCACCTATAAGAAGCAGTTTGGCTGGGACGGACAGAACAAAATGGCGGGGCAAGAATGGATGTGAGAGAACATGCAGAAGGCCAGCCCATCAGGGACTTATTTGAACCGTTAGAGCACTAAACCCCGGTTGCCTTCTGCCACTTGCTCACTGTGTAGACTTGGGCAAGTCACTGAGCCTCTCTCTGCCTCTGTTTCCCCATTTACAACATGTGGGATGATAGTACCACACAGGGCCTGAGGTGTTGTGAGGATTAGTTAGTATCTGCTTTGAAGATGTGAAGTGCCAGGAGTATTGCACCCCCAAGTGCTAACATCTCCAGGATTAAAGCCTGAATTACCCCCGAATAGCAGCCCCTGAAGAACACTCACAGGTCACGGTGCTGTGGGCAGTGCTATCGCCATCAACGGCGACGACCGTCATATCGTAGGGGCGTCTAGGGAAGGTCTGAACTGGGGGTCTCTTCTTCCGGCAGCAGAACTTCACGCAGCTTGCTGTGATGCCACACAGCAGGAGCATGACCACGGTCAGTAGAATCAGCCTAGGAGATGCAAGGAGAGAGAAGCCCATTGCTTTATTATTAATGCTTCTCCCCTTCCATGAATAGGAGAGCTTTAACTCCTAAGGACACTCTTTGCAAGGCCTGGCTTACCTACTACATAGGAGTCTTTTTTTATTGGTGCTGGCTCTGTGTGTGTAAATGCCAGCGTGAGAAAAGCCAGTTACAAAACTGTCAGCTTAATGTCCCCAAGCTTTGGTGCTACTGATCACTTGTTAAACCCTTCCTGACTCAGGGATGGTGTTAAGTTAAAAGATTCACAGGCCAGACTTTTTTGTATCTGTTGTATAACCTTATAATACACAACACCTAAATCAGTATTCTACTGAGTAATGAGGGCAGTGCAAGAGTTTGGACTTCAAAAGGTGCTGTTTTCCCAGCATTCCCATCTGGACTTTGACACAATACCAGATCTAGACCTCTGAACCACTTAAGTCCTCAAAATAGTGCATAAGTGAGATTTAATGGGGCATAGGCACTTAATGGTGTATTGGCCCTCTACTCAGGGGTCAATTCCACCCAATACACCTAAAAATCTAGATTTTGGTGCTTCTGGCTCCCCTCTCAAATTTAAATTCTGGAGTTTTTTCCATTCTTGAAAGTGTTCTTGAATGAATTAAGTGTTCTCATGAGCTAGTTAAGCAATAAGGCATGCCAGGCGGGATTGGGTTGCAAGAAGTGCCTAGGAGTGTTGTAAAGAAAGAGACCCAAAGTCAAACATTTAAGTATTCTCATGGTACATTGGAGGGAACTTCTCCAGAACAGCTGACACACCAAACTTCCATGTTCGGATTCCTTCCCTCCCCCTCCCCCCCAACTACTCACACAGGTCAGAAGAAGAGACCCCAACAGTATCGTTTCCCTCCTCTCCAACCAATTTAAAGGTAATACTGACAGATCAAAAGCATGCCTCCAAAATAATTCCTTCTTAGCACTCCTAGATTACTAAATATGACAATTCAAAAGTAACCAAGATTATACTGCAGGGGATGTTTAAATCCAAACAAACTATTTTCCTTTAATTTTAAAAAGAGCATTTCTATTAGTATGAGGATCACGCAAACATATCCCTTGTCCACAAGATCTGGAATTTGGAACCTACACTGAACAACAGCTCAAATTCCATACCACAGGCTTTAGTACTCCATGGGAATCCAATACCTTCCTTGACCCCGGGGATCTGAACCACAGTTTCCTGCACTCTCAGGACAACCCTTATGAAACTGCTGTTTTAGCAAACCCAGGTTTCTTTCCTGCTCAGAAGTGAAGTTAGATTCTTCAAAACTAACCTCTGATCGGCAGCTATAAATTCCTAGCGTTTCAGGCCATTTAAGATTACTTTTAAAAATAAAACGTAGAAAATTCAGAACACAGCAATGGCAGAACAGGAAGTAACGGATATTCAGGGCTCGCTTTTACATTTCATAGTATAAAACTTTGCTGGAACTTTGTAATAAACATTGCACCAGAGAGTCAGCAGAATATGACCTCATCACCAACCAATTAGATCATCCTAGCATTTCAAGAGTTTTATGATTCCACATTCTGAGAGTGACCTCTGAGGGAAGTGATGATTACTGTACACTGCTATAATAGTGTAACAGTTCTGAACAGCAAACTATGATACATTAGTTTTACTGTTTATGAACACTGACAGCTGCCTTCAAGCCGGTCTTAAAATGTCAGTTAGTTTTTGAAACAGTTCTGCATATCAACTGCCACTGAGAGGGTTTAGAGTATTTGTAGAAGCCTAAATTAGTCCAAATGCTAAACTGTAGTTAACACTGGCCAATTTGCACTGTATTCCCTCATTAAGTTTTACAGCATACATCCTGACATGTACACTCTGAAGCTGCAAGCCAAGATGCATATAGCCTGCAATATAATGGAATCACTGATCTGTCTATTACAATAGTGTTTGCCTATTTGTTTTCTCCTTTTTAAGTCATAAAATCAGCCAATAAAAAAAGGTTACCCATCAGTCAATGACAAGGAGTTCAGCAAGCCGTGAAAGAAAGAACAACATCATAACCCACCATAAAAGGGAGAGGGGGATAAGCAAAACCTGATGCAATGCCAAGAACTGACAAGTCCACTACACTGCACTGCTGATCCCTCTCCAAGCAAAGATTCAGCAAGTTGTCTGTTTAGAAGGGGTGCACAATGGCTTTGGACTCAAACTGTAACATATCAGAGTTATGGGGATGGAATACTCATCTAGGAACATGTCCCACATAGAATGGAATTGATTACTTTTTCATCTAGCTAGTCTAGGTTGTATTCCACTGGCACCTTTCATTTAGCCACAGGCAGACTTTTTGACATCCTCTTCGATTCAGGATCAGAGACCTGTGTCTTTATTCATCCATTCCTACTATTTATTTGTTTACATCACCTCCCAAACATCTTGTATGTTAAGTAAAATAAATCTGAACTTACCAGACATACCACAGGCTAGTCCAGTTAGAATTATTCCGAGCACACCTGGAAATGAAGGTGAATAACTAAGCTCAGTCTCTACATTCAAATATTAATTTCAGTAACTAAGCAACTAAATTTCTCACTAATTGCAGAGTAGAAAGGGCAATTAACAATTTAAGAAAATGAAGCTAAAAACAAACTCTGTACTTTGTTTCATAAGATCATCATAAACAGTTTTAACAGTAAACAATTGTAAATGTTTAACAGTAAACATTGTAAACAATTTTAACAGTTTAAAGACAACTCAGATGCTGCAATGAAAATTGTAAAACAAACTATTCCTAGGTTTCAGAGTAGCAGCAGTGTTAGTCTGTATTCGCAAAAAGAAAAGGAGTACTTGTGGCACCTTAGAGACTAACCTATTCCTAGTTTCTTGGGTAGACAGCTATTTAGGCTAAGGAAATTAGCCATTGAAATTCACAACTCCCTTAGATGCATCTGAAAATTTCCAGCCTAAGGCAGCTTTTTCATCCTAAATTATTCTTATAGTACTCTTGCCATGGCTGTAATGCAAACAAAAGTGCTGTAATGGGACCTGCCCATAAATACAAAAAAGATGACATCACTTCTGCAACAGCCAAATTGCCAGAGTGGGAGAAAAATAGTATTATGTTTAGCAAGTTGTATCCATTTAGCATATAGAAAACCAATTTATGCATCCAGTCACTGGGCTGTATTCATTCTTTTGTGCCATTTTAGCATAGTGGATATAATCAGAATATGAAGATTGAAGGGAGTTACTTTAAAGTTAGCTGACTTTCTGGAGTGAAGATGTGGGGAGGCTGCACTTATTTTCACTACAAAAATAAGCTCAATCCACACCCGGTGAGAGGAAAAACGGCAAAAGGGTATTTCGAAGAAGGGAGTCAAGTCTGAATGAAAGGATCGGTCACCCCAACCTCCTCAGTAGGTAGGATTGAAAGGAAAAGAAAAGAAAAGATGAGCTGAATTGGCTTGATCAAATTCGTGGGTTGTTCTCCTAAGCAAAGGCTTTCCAGAGAGAAAAGATCAGCAGCAGAAGTCCAGACAACCACCCAAGTATAACTCAAGTAAAGAATTCCACTGGGCCACATCATGATTAAAACAGCTTCAGACCTATGCCTTTGCCATAGCGAGAGAGCTTTTACTTACTGGTCGGGGCTCTCGCAGTTACTCTGGGAAGAGCAGAGCGCTGCCTGGGGAAGGAAGGAAGGAAACAGCATCAGATACAAACCCCGAGCGTGCATGGAAGCAGACAGCCAAAGGCAGAGAGCCCCGATCCTCAGAGGCCCTTGCTTGCCTAGCGGGGTGTAGGTTTGTCGTTCGATTTAGACCCTCAGCCTCCCGGCGCGTTTGCAAGAAGCTAAACCCACCACACGGGAAACAACCGTGTAAGCACAATCAAATATCCCCGCCGCGCCCAACGCCCTCAGAGGGCTCCCGCCACGAACCCTGCCTGTGGCTTGAGCCCGTCTCCAGAGAAGGGAATTTACTCAAACAATAAAAGAAACGGCCGCTGGTGAGAACAAGCCACCACTGCCGATCAGCTGAGGGAGAAGGTAGGGGAAGGGGCATCATATGCAGTGTAGGTGCCTAGCTAAGCTGGCTGCACAGAGCTGCCCCAGAGGCCCAACAGCTTTTAAAGCCACAGGAAAGTTTCTTTAGGCTGGGGCTTGTCTGCGAGAACCTTTCCTCGCCAGGCGAGCCCGCAGAAAGCAGCTGGAGCGAACGCACGTGCTCCCGCCCGCGAACAAAGAGCTCCACGGTCCCACCTGCAGCAGCAGCAGGCTCCAGCCCGTGCACAGTCGATGCACCTTGCCAGCCATGCTCCAAAGCAGCCGGGGGAAGAGAATCGGGTCCCCTACGTCCAGAAATGCCTCCAACAACCCTGCGGAGATCAGGTCTTGCAAAGCCCGAGGAGCACGCCTACGATTGCGCCCAGCTCTGTAAGCCTCCCTACGGAACAGGCAGCTCCCGGCTGGCGAGCTTGTCGCTTCTGGGCAATATTTATCACCCTCCCTCCCCCGACGGCGGCTCACATGCCTCTGAAGCCCCGCCCACCAGAGAGGGAGGCCCGCCCTTCCTTTTGCTGGCCTGGTTCGTTGCAGCAGGAGGGGGCTGGCACTGGGATGGAGCGGGGGGGTCAAGCACAGCAGCCGCTCTGTCTGCACTCACACGCAGCCGGAGGAGCGATTCCACCCTCCTCTGACTACGGGAGGATCCCGTGCTCTCTGCAAAAACCACCCCCCGGACCAGTTCACAAAGGGACAGCATCCTCGTCCAGCGCGTTTGGCAGAGCCCTCCTAGGGAGGGTGCTCGGAGCTGGCACCATCTGCCTTACAAAACTGGGGCAATCCCTGGAAGAATGGAGAAGCAGAGGGGGCTAAGTAACCACTGCCAGCTGCAGTCAGACCCCATCAGTGCGTGGCCTGTATGATTCGGCTGCTGACAGCATGCATATACCTGTCTCAGTTCTAGTGGCTTGTTTTACTAGAGCACTCTAGGAACGGACCCCCTTCTTTACAGCAGCCTCCTGTCACAATGACTTAAAGCCTTTCCACAGTTCCCAGTTTTACTGATTTCAGAGTAGCAGCCGCGTTAGTCTGTATCAGCAAAAAGAACGAGGAGGACTTGTGGCGCCCTAGAGACTAACATGTTTATTTGAGCATAAGATTTCGTGGGCTAAAACCCACTTCATCGGATGCATGCAGTGGAAAATACAGTAGGAAGATATATATATAGATATAGATATATATATACACACAGAGAACATGAAAAAATGGGTGTTGCCATAGACACTATAATGTGATGCATGTGACCGATGAAGTGGGTTTTAGCCCAGGAAAGCTCATGCTCAAATAAATTTGTTAGTCTCTAAGGTGCCACAAGTCCTCCTGTTCTTTTTACGGACACAGACTAACACAGCTGCTACTCTGAAAACTATCATGAGAGTGATCAGTTAAGGTGAGCTGTTATCAGCAGGAGAAAAAACCTTTTGTAGTGATTATCAGGATGCCCCATTTCCAATAGTTGACAAGAAGGTGAGAGTAACAGTGTGTGTGTGGGGGGAAATAAGCATGGGGAAATAGTTTTACTTTGTGTAATGACCCATCCACTCCCAGTCTTTATTCAAGCCTAATTTAATGGTGTCCAGTTTGCAAATTAATTCCAGTTCATCAGTCTCTCGTTGGAGCCTGTAAAGTTATCTTCCAACCTGATTTAACAGAGGGGATTTTTACCTTTTTTTTTAAATAAAATTCTTCTTTTAAGAATTGATTAATTTTTTTTTCAGTGTCCAAAAATCCAGGGATTTGGATCTGTGTTCACTTCGTAATCAATTGATTAGGATATTATTCTCAAGCCTCCCCAGGAAAGGGTTTGGGGGGGATATTTTGGGGGAACAGGAACTCCAAGTGGTCCTTTCCCTGATTCTTTGTCTAAATCACTTTGTGGTGGCAGCATACTGTTCAAGGTGGAATTTGTGCCTTGGGAAAGTTTTTAACCTAAGCTGGTAAAAATAAGCTTAGGGGGTCTTGCATCTATACCCCAGAGTTCAGAGCAGTTAAAGACCCAACTACAATACACAACTGATTTTTGCTGATCCCCTGGTTAGTCACTGTGGGCAGGCTACCCTGTGTGTTATGAAGCACCATCTACAGTGCTGCACACCTTGGATAACTTTATATGGCTTTCCCCTATGGGAATTTCACAGATGAATCACTAGAGTTGGGAGATGGGGTCTCAACAGTGCACAGTGATGTATGGGATAAGAACATAAGAACAGCTACACCAAAGGTCCATCTAGCCCAGTATCCTGTCTTCTGGCAGTGGCCAATGCCAGGTGCCCCAGAGGCACAGAACAGACCAGGTAATCATCAAGTGATCCATCCCCTGTCGCCCATTCCCAGCTTCTAGAAATCAGAGGCTAAACAGAGGATCACCCAGGGAATGGCACTTTCAGGGAATTCACTGTAGTTCTGGAACAGGATTGTGTTGCTAATTGTGTCAAATACTACACAGTGCTTTCTTTGCACAGAGTGCATTAAAATGCACACTCGTACATTTGAATAGTCTGTGCTTTTATGTTTTGTCACTAGGAAATTGAGGCAGGATATAGGGGAGAGTAATGAAAGAAATATGAAAAGGAGTACTTGTGGCACCTAAGAGACTAACCAATTTATTTGAGCATAAGCTTTCGTGAGCTACAGCTCACTTCATCGGATGCTCATGCTCAAATAAATTGGTTAGTCTCTAAGGTGCCTCAAGTACTCCTTTTCTTTTTGCGAATACAGACTAACACGGCTGTTACTCTGAAAGAAATATGAAAATTTCAAAGTGAAAAAAGCCTGGAGAATAGAGGTTTTTGCTTTTTGTTTCAGATATTCAAAACTGGTCCACCTTTTGGGAAAAAATGATGGGAAATATCCATTCTTCATTTCAAAATCAGAGTGAAAAGGAGCCTGTTATTCACTCAGAATTGCTCTGTTTTGAGGAATAAAAAATAATGCAATGTTGTTGCAGGAATGTCATGAAAATTAAATTTCTGTATCACAAATGGCCCAAAAAATGAGGTGCAGATAACTTTTTGCTTGAAAATGTCACAGAAAAAAATGTCACCACTTTCACACAGTTCCAGTCATGGCATCTGTATGTAAATAAAGGAGACCTTTTCCTCTCCAATCCCTCCTGTGGTTCTCTTCTCTGCAGCCTGGACATCGGCTGATTTCAGTGGGACTGCTCTCAGTCAGTAATGTTAAAAACGTGCACAAGTCTTTGCAGGATAGGGTCCTTACCATGAGCATAGAACTTCCACTGATGTCAAGAGAACAGAACAAGAACAGAATGTGCAGAAGAGATCTATAATGCAGATAAGAGATCCACACAATGAATCAGGGAGGATTATTTTGCCCTTAAAGTATAAGGGAATATGGAGTTCAGTCACCTTTAAAGACTGACATCCTTGCTGCAACAAGACAATACTAGGTAGTAGGAGAGATAATTGGAAACATGTGATAATGATGGTATATGGCTGGGAAAACAAGGAAAAGGAAAAGATGATTAGGGCTGAAGAGCAGAGGAGTTTATTAGTTAATTCAGGTGAATGGGGCAGTGGAAAAACAAACATTGGTGACGAGTCCTTTTCCTGGGAAAAGTGTGCTGAAGATATGGTAGAAGGAGAGACGGAACTGATAAAGGTTATGACTGTGTGGAATAAAATTAAGATCTGCCTGGAGGAGACAGCATTTTAAGACATGCAAAAATTTCCTGAAGAGGCTGCTCAGGTGCCTGCCTGCTTCTCAGAAGCATATATCTGAGGGCTTGTCTACATTAGAAATGCTACAGCAGTTGCGACGCTGCAGCGCATCTGGTGAAGACGTTGTATGCCAGTGGACGAGAACTCCAACAAAACCACCTCCACGAGAGGCAGCCAGTAACACTGTAGGTGAGAGAAGCTTTCCTGCCAACATAGAACTGTCCACACCAGCGCTTAGGTCAGTGTAACTTACGTTGCTCAGGGGGGTGGCTTATTCACACCTGAGTGACATAACTTATACCAATCATAAGTGGTAGTGTATACAAGCCCTGAGTAATTGCAATGGATGCATTACAACAAATTTCAGAGTAACAGCCGTGTTAGTCTGTATTCGCAAAAAGAAAAGGAGTACTTGTGGCACCTTAGAGACTAACCAATTTATTTGAGCATAAGCTTTCGTGAGCTACAGCTCACTTCATCAGATGCATATGAGCTGTAGCTCACGAAAGCTTATGCTCTAATAAATTGGTTAGTCTCTAAGGTGCCACAAGTACTCCTTTTCTTATTACAACAAATGAGATTCTTCCTGACACTTTAATGTAACATGAGACTGATATGTTTGGACGCTGGCTTGATGGAAGTTTCTTTGTTTGGAAGTATGAGTGGATTTCAGAAACATTATGGCATCCATAGGGAGAATAGTTTGGAGGTGCCAAGATTTTAGGATGCACCCTCAGAATGGAAACAGTTGGTAGAATTATCCTGTAAGCCTCATGAACCGAAAGTGCTTTGTGGATCATGGCTGGGATGTGTCATTGACTGAGACATTTACCTACAGGGACACCAGGGTCATGGGACTGTTGCTCATGGAGGAAGTGCTGCATTCACTAAGTGTTGAGTAACCTCTCAGAAGTCAGTGGCTATGCAGAATATATCTAAGTGATGTAGATATGAAATTAGGGATTACTCCATGTGTCCTCACCAATGTTCCCTCTAATTTTTGACAGGCTGTTTGCGCAAAAAATGTCTTCTGTGCAAATTGTTGTGCTTCTGTGCAAATTTTTGTGCGCGTGGTGTTTCGCCGTATGCACAGGGTTTAGGATCTGTGTGCGCGTGAACATGCGCACAGCTTAGAGGGAACAGTGGTCCTCACACTTCCCCTCCATCACTAAAAATAACAAGATAGATGTTGCTCTCCAAGAAGTAAAGAGTCAAACAGGATCTACATTTCTATTAAAATGAGAGTGGGGCCTGAGGCAGGAAGTTCAGGTCCAAACTTCTCCAAAAGTACAAGGAGGCTTGGATCTGGTGACCGTGTTTGGATCCATCTTACAAAGATGCGTCTGAACTTCTGAAGTTCAGATCCAGATCTGGATCCAGATCCAAACTTCTCCAACGTTGTGGAGGGAAGAAGTTTAGGGTCCAAAGAGATTTGGAAACAATGATCCAAGCCAGGGCCATATTTAACAAATAGGGGAGAAGTCTTTTGCATATTCCACCTCTTCACCCATCCACATCTCAGCCCTACCCTTACTCACATGAGTAGTTCCACTGACTTTATAAATGTTGGACCTGATGCTGGTCTGACTTGCACTGGAGTAAATCAGGAGTAACTCTGTTGAAGTCAGTGGAGTTATACTTCTATAAAACCAGATGAAAGTCAAACCCAGTTACTTAATTCAGTCTGATCACATGAGTAAGGGCTACAAGATCGGACTCATGATAGTGATTTTAATAGAGGTACTTGATCCAGTAAAATGTAAAAGCTGTGGCAAAAGAGAACACATCCAAGTTTGTTACAGGTAGATTCCAATCTCCGATTTCATCATGTACAGGGAGACCTGTTCCGCTTAAGGTACTTTGCATTGTTGGACTGATGTGAAGTACCCAGAATTTAAAAGATTCCCAGGAACATTGTTGTATATGCAACAATGTGTTTCCTGTTCAAGAAACAGTTCCACAGATGTGAAGTTTAACCTATGAGCTTTAAGCTTCTGCTGAAGTGTTACGTGAATGAATGCCTGAGGGCAACGGGCTATACCTGGAGCTATTTAGGGGATTTAGCAGAAAGAGTTGGGTTGGGAGCAGAGCTCTGATAATATGAATTTAAAGATCATATATTTTCTTCACATCCACTCCCAAGCTCTCTCTCTCTCTCTCTAGGTTAGATAAACAGCCCCACCTACATTAGTGGCATAGGGCTTGATCTTGTGAGGTGCAGAGTGCCTTCAGTCTCCATGGAAGCCAATGGGAGTAGAAGGTGCTTGGTAACTTTGGGAGTGGAAGATGCTCAGCACCAGACAGGATCAGATGCATAGCAAACCAAGCCCATAAATAAACCTGCCTTTTGTGATTACTTAGGTCCTAACTCATCAGGATATGTTTCCTTCACATTCATTATTGTACATCTGAGTCAGATCTCTTTGAAACATCTGATGTGACAGATACATGTGGCAAGCCCATGAGTCAACAATGCGTTCAACTGATAAACAATGGTGCCTTTTATAGTCCTTGATAAACATGAAGCTTCACAGTGCCTCCAGAGAGGAAAGTAAGGGTTATTTTACAAAATGGGTAAAACTGAGGCACAAAAGTAAAGTGACTTGTCCAAGGCCACAGAGTCAAGAATAGAACTTAGGAGCCCTTATTCTTAGTTCTCTGCTCCAGTCACAAGACTATCCAGGGGTTGAGAAGGGATTAGTTTCTAATTTTCTCTTTATGTCTCCTAGTCATAGTCTTTCCCCCTAACCCTTGGGTCTTCTGTCTTTTGCATATTGTTATTATTATTATTTGTACTAGTTGTGCCAGAGGCTCCTGTAAGAACTGGATTCTTGTGACACTAGTTACTGTACAAACACACAGTGTGACCCAGTCCCTGCCTGGAAGGACTGACATTCACAAATACGTTACATGTTTTGTACCCTTCCTAAAAAAAAAAAAATCTAAACAAAGAAACTCAAATTGATTTCAAAACCCTCCTGCTGCTGATTGAACACTGGGAACTTTGGAAAAACATTCCATATGGAAGAATATTGTGTTTGTTATAATTTGGATTTACTGCCCCTTTTTCATTTATTGATGTGAATCAGGAGTAATTCCATTGAAATCAAGGGAGATATTGTAGGGAAGGTAAGATCAGAGTCAGGTGCAAGTTCTGTATGCCCATGAAGTCACTTGCTCAGGTTGATTAAGTGAAAGTTTTTGGTGCATGCTGTCATCATCAGGATTGTCACATTCCCAGAAACCATTGCAATGCCACAGATCAGGGTAGAGAATGAGACTGTGGCAGATGAAGGGGTGAGAAGCAAATTCCCTGTTTGCATGCCAATGTCCTGAGCTATAAAGATTAAGGACAGGGAAATATGTGAGAATAATTGGAAAATTACACAGTGCAGGGCCCAGTTCAGGCCTGGTGTCAGCAAGTGCCTCCTTATTAACTTGCACCTGCTCATACTTAGTCTGAACTAGACTTGCAAAGCTTACCATGGGCTGGCATTTGGTCATTAAGGGTTCCTTTCGCATCTGTACAGGGACATAGGAGAGAGAAAGGACTCACTCTCCCCACCTTGCAGAGGCCACTGTATGGCTACCTGTGTTGCGGCTCCAGGTCTGCAACTGGAAGGGAAGAGTCAGGGAATAGACAGAGCTATGGTGCTGCCAAGTTATGTGCTGGCCTACTTTAATGTCTGGCTCTGCAGAGGGAGTGGGCTACACCTGAGCAAAAAGTACCACAGATTATTCTCTCCCCCATCCCCCCCAGGGAATCTCACCTGGAAGAATACCATGCTGAGTCTTACCGCTGCTCCACTGTCCTCTCTCTCAGAGCTTCTCATGGAGCACTTGTCTACATGCCATCCCCTAATATGGCTGCTTGCAAATAGCATGTTTAATGGAAGGAGCACGGGGTGGGGGCCAGGAATCCTGAATTCTAGTCCTAACTCTGATGGGCTAGGTCACCAAGGGTGAATCACTTCCTGTCTTTGTGCTTCTGTAAAATGGGGGGAATGAGCCAAATCCTGGCAGGTGCTGAGCCTCTGAAATTCCAAAGTGAAAAGTATTAATAAATAAAATAATTAATAATGTTGGTGCAAGCTAACAAAAGCATAATATATAGGGTCAGCTCCCCAGCTAGTGTGGATCCATTGCAGTTAAAAGAGCAGAGCTGATTTACAGAAGCTAATCTGACTCTAAAAGTTTAAAATGTCCCTTTAATAGCAGAGGAATCAACCTTTACACTGATTTTCTTTGCTATTGTATGTCTGTGTCAGAAACCCTGATGGTTTCACGCATCCGATGAAGTGACCTGTAGCTCATGAAAGCTTATGCTCTAATAAATTTGTTCATCTCTAAGGTGCCATAAGTACTCCTTTTCTTTTTCCTGATGGTAAAGTAAATTTTGCATGTACTAATTTGAGGTCTTCACACCATAGTCCTGCAGTGAAGAATCAAGGCACTCCCTTTTGCATTTGGTTTTCAGTTTCCAGCAATGGCCGCTTGTGTTGGGCTCTGCACCATGAATGAAAGTCTGGTGATATAGTGCAAAAGGCAGAGATGGGTATGGTGTGAACACAACCTGGGCAGCCCATCATCCTTGAGTCCAGCTTTGTCAAGCAGGGCTTATCTACGTGGGGACACTCAGAAAATTAATCTGAATTAACGAGTGTGTTAATTTAAAGTGGATTAGTTGAACCCTTGTAAATTGTGTGGCTGTAACTCAGGTTATCTGTGAATTAAACTAAACCGAATTAAGATTACTTTAATTCTGAATGAAAGTGTCTAAACAGAGGTTTAATGCAGTTTAATTTATCCACTTCTTCGCACTTCAGTTAATTCAGATAAATTTTGCTGAGTGTCCCCATATAGATAAATCCTCAGTTCCTCTGGCTCTGTCTACACTTAAAATGCTACAATGGCACAGCTATATTCACTATCGGGACGGGAGAACCTCTCCTGTTGCTATAGTTAATCTACCTCCCTGAGAGATATTTGCTAGATTGACAGAAGAATTCTTCTGTTGTCCTAGCGCTGCCTACTCTGGGGGTTAGGTTGGCACAGCTGCATCTTTCACACTCCTGAGAGATGTCGCTATCCCAATGGAAGTTTTCAGCGTAGACCAGCCAAATGGTTTATCCTCTCTATGCTCTACTTCCTCCATCTGTAAAATGGAGTGACTACTATTTACTGTGGGGCTGTGAGAATTAATTATAGTATTTATAAGGCAGTGTGTCAGTGCTAAATAGTGGCAATATTATTGCTCCCTGGACCCGTGTTGCGTGACAGTAAGGAGAAAATGTTTTTAAGACGTCTCAGATCACGTACGTTCACACAGAGTGCAGTAGTAACAGGACTTTACTGAGCTCTGCATTATTTTGAGACCATATTAATGTTTGCAGAGGTTAGAAATAGGCCTACCTCATACCCCTTGGTTTGGACACACTGGCTTGTGGACCTGGATTTGGATCTGATTCAGAATTTTGCAACCCCAGATCATTTCTAGGTTTTGCATCTGTTAAGCCTGTTTCTGCTCCTGCTGAAGTCAATGGCAAAATGGATTTCAATGTGTGTCTGAGAATTGGGCTCTGTTGAAACTAACTGGAACACAGAGTGCTTCTCATGGGGCCCAATTTCCTTGGTAAATTCTGACAATTCAGTCTTTTGAGTGGTTATTCTATGGACAGCTGCTGCCACAATTGTGGAACATTCCTATAGGATTTAACAGATTGCTAATCTTTCTATAGATTTTTTTTTAACCAGTCTACAGGCTTTGATAACTGGGATGTCTGGGGGAGATGGTGTAAATCTTATGCGAGGCCTGCCATATCCACAGCAGGTCTCCAATGTGAACAAAATGTTGGTAAAGAAAGTCAGTAAGCCAGATCCATAACTTCGGGATAAGGGTTAGTTCTAAGGGCAGTGTTGGTTGGGCTAGGGCACTATGGTTTAAAAGTAACATAGAAAAACTCCACAAGTTTTCAGAATAATTTTTATAGACCTTTGAGTAATTGAGTAATAGAATCATACAGGTTTTATTGCTGTTACATTCTACAGGAATTTTCCATGAGGACCAGGACACACACCCCAGGGCATTGGAGGAGGAGTTAGAAACTTATCTTATCTTTTGTAATGCCCCATTATCTAACCTCTCATGCCAAAAGTTCACAATGACTTTGGTCCATCTCTTGTGGAGCATTTCCCATTTCAGTCAGCAGACAGGTTTCAGAGTAGCAGCCCTGTTAGTCTGTATCCGTAAAAAGAAAAGGAGGACTTGTGGCACCTTAGAGACTAACAAATTTATTAGAGCTTAAGCTTTCGTAAGCTACAGCTCATTTCATCGGATGCATCCCATGAAGTGAGCTGTAGCTCATGAAAGCTTATGCTCTAATAGATTTGCAAAAAAGAAAAGGAGGACTTGTGGCACCCTAGAGACTAACCAATTTATTTGAGCATAAGCTTTCGTGAATGCATCCAATGAAGTGAGCTGTAACTCTCGAAAGCTTATGCTCAAATAAATTGGTTAGTCTCTAAGGTGCCACAAGTACTCCTTTTCTTTTTGCGAATTCAGACTAACACAGCTGTTACTCTGAAATCTAATAAATTTGTTAGTCTCTGAGGTGCCACAAGTACTCCATTTAGTCAGCAGACAGTCAGATATCCAAAAGTCCATGAATGTGACCATCAAGTACCTGTGCACCTTCAGGCACTCAAGTAGTTAACTTTATGTCACCACATGGAGTTAGAATAACAATGGACAGTGTTCAGAAGGGACTTTTCAAAAGGCTGATCTCTCTGGGAGCACACTGTTGTGCAATTTCAGGGTGTAAAGCAAGCCACTTGGCTGATAAGGCAGCAGTCATTGTTTTAAAAGCCTTCAGGTCTGAACATTTACATATTTACCCTTTACTGTTAAGAGACATTACCTTACCCTTGTTCACATCTTGTATTCTTTCCTCAGGGACATGCTAGAAGAATACAAGCCCCTACAGAGGAAATGGAGTATCATCACCGTAGATTAAATACAAATATCCTGTCTTATGCTGAGTGTACTGAGGAGGCTTAGGGGTCAGGAATAGAGGAGTGAAGAGATCTTCTGTCTCTCATACAAGCAGCAGGGCAGGATTCTTAGCAAGCACTCAGAAGAACATAAGACCCAGGGCCTCGCTTCCATACCAAGCATCCAAAGAAAGTGATGTACACTACAGCCTGCATCAAGGGCTAGTCAAAGGAGCATGTGCTACTTTTCTAAAGGAAGGTAAACTATGCCAAGTTGTTTGTCATCCCATCTCACTCGGTGATGTTCTGATTTGTGCTGATCTAGTGGCTCAGGTCCCAGTTAGGATCCCTCAGAGTCTACTCCACACCTCTTCCATGCACCTCCATCTTGTTAAGATGTGGTTCTTCTTAGCCCAGGTCTGCACTACACACTAAGAGCTTGTCTACACTTACATTTTATAGCGCTCTAACTTGCTGGCTCAGGGGGGTGAAAAATCACCCCCCTGAGCGCAGCAAATCTGAGCACTTTAAAGTGCTAGTGTGGACAGGCTCCGAGCGCTGGGAGGTGGATTACCAGGAGCGACCACACTCGCACTTCAAAGTGCTGTCGCGGGAGCGCTCCCGCAGCAGCACTTTGAAGTTTCCAGTGTAGCCATGCCCTTACTTTGGTATAGCTACGTTGCTCAGGGGTGTTAAAAATCCACACCCCTGAGTGACATAGTTACACCAACCCTAACCCCTGTGTAGAATGGCAGGAGGAAAAAGCAGTACAAAATTATTTTTGTCACTAAACTCAGCAGATCTGTCTCTGAATCCAGACAGGGAGCAGATCTGTTAAATAGGAAGATGCCTTTTTTACAAAATCACTCTAGGACTGCTCTTTAAGACTAGCCTGTTCAATTAAAGAAGTAAAGCTATTAATAGCCCAATAAAGACAACTGCTAGGGTAAATACCTCAGGAGATCAGCATATTACTAACTGCAGACATGCATTATGAAAAATCTTAACAGGGATGCTATCAACATAAAGCTAATAAAAAGATTCCTCATCTATGTTACTAAAAACACTAAACATTTGTATTAAAACTGCAACAGTTTTAAGAATCTGATTTATTGTTCACTCTTTATGTTCCTTGTGTAAGACCCAGCACTGCCAGTAGGATGTTGCTTTAGGCACATGAGTAGTCCCAATAACTAAGCATGTGTGTCAATGTTGGCAGGATTTGGGTCTTGATTTTTGCTCTTCAATAAGCCTAGACAAAGAAACCAAACTAGTCAAGCCCACTGTTGTTTCTACTCACTTTCTGATTGTCATGTGCTAGCAAGAGAGACAAGGTGGGTGAGATGTTTTTTTATTGGATTAACTTCTGTTGGTGAAAGATAAAAGTTTTGAGCTACACAGAGCACTCTCAGGTGTGGGAAAGGTTTCAGAGTAGCAGCCCTGTAAGTCTGAATTCGCAAAAAGAAAAGGAGGACTTGTGGCACCTTAGAGACTAACAAATTTATTTGAGCATGAGCTTTCGTGAGCTACAGCTACAGCTCAGGAAAGCTCATGCTCAAATAAATTTGTTAGTCTCTAAGGTGCCACAAGTCCTCCTTTTTTAGGTGTGGGAAAGGTACTCCAAGTGTCACTGCTAAATGCAAGATGGAACAGATTGTTTAGTATAAGTAGTTAGCACATATTCTAAGGGACCATTCAAGGTGAAGTGGCCCGTTAACACCTCAGCAGTCATAGAACAAAAAAGAGGGGTTAGTGGGTTACAGATTGTTGTAATAAGCCATAAATCTAGTGTTTAGCAAAGTTGTGAATTTAAGCGCTCAGGCTCGTCTTCTGAAGGTATAAACGGTTCCTTTGAGGATGAGGACTGAGAGGTCAGCTATGCAGTGATTGTTCTGTGAACAGTGTTAGCCCACAAGTGATTTGGTGTTTTTGTCTTTTTTCATTTTTCTGTGCGAGTTCATTCAAGAGTGCAAGGATTATCTGGTTGCGTTTCACCCACATAGTTCTTGTTGGGGCGTTTGATGCATGGATGAGGTACACCACATATTGTGATAGGCATGTGTAGGACCGCTGCATCCTGAAGGGTGTGTTGTGAGGGGTATTGATCATTGCAGCAATGGAGATATGTCTGCAGGTTTTGCATCTGTTGTTATGGCAGGGTCTGATACTGTTTTGAGCTGGTGGATCCTTGTCCGGGGGGGGGGGGGGGAGCTTCCTGCTGCTGCTGAGCTTGGCGAGGTTGGGGGGCTGTTTGAAGGCCAGAAGAGGGGTTTGGTAAAGGTTTCTTTCAGGATGTGGTCCCCATGATAGGCCTCTATACAGTTGGATTGCATCCTGAAAGCAGTGTTTTTTTAATCACGAAAGCTTATGCCCAAATAAATCTGTTATTTAAGGTTATTTAAGTCTTTAAGGTGTCACCAGACTCCTTGTTGTTATCCTGAAAGAGTTAATTACTAAATAATGCTTAAATAGTGCTGCAAATGTACCAGAGGGAATTGATTCTTTCCCCTCTTGAAACTTTCAAAAATCATATCACATGCTTTCTGCACCTGTTGGACAGGCAGCATTGCATGTAAACAATTTCCTGTCAAATGGCAATAATAGGAGATCTCAGGGTGGTATTTTTCAGGAAAGAGTAACTATGTATGCATCTCTCAGATTTCATTTGATTAGGTGGAACTCCAGATTAGATCCAGACCAAGAAACAACTTTGCAACCCAGCATATGGTTTATGGTAAATGTATTATTTTTGTATGCCAGCCAGTTACTGTGGGATTTTATTCTACACAGGAGCCACTCCTGTTCTATTTTTGGCTGAGTGCTGCTTCACGTGAGGTCTGGGAATGTTGCACAAAACACTTCCTGCCACTCACTGAGGCAGGAAATATTTCAGACTGTCTTCAGGGCCCAATCCTCCTCCTGCAGGAAGCCAAACTGCATTTAATTATCGACTTCCAGAGACATATGATCCAGCCCTTGTTGTATTAAGTTGATATCTGAATGATTGTTGTTCTTTAAGTGCTATACAGAAATTCAGTGGTATCTCTTTTGCCACACATATCATAAGTTCACTGACTCTTATTGGGAGTGCACCTGCACAAAGCAGCTGTACTCTGTGATTCTGACATACTAAATGCCTCATCCTGCAGGCTTTGATGCACATTTAACCTTTAATCATGTGAGTTGTCTTATTGAAGTCAGTGGCTTACGTTAATTGGAGCCAGTGTGATTGCTCACACTTGCTTGTAGGATTGGGGCCTAAGAATGCAGCCTGATACTGCACACTTGGAACCTGGTTTTATGTCCTTAATCTGTTTTGTTCACATTTTGCAAATCACGATTTGGTGCAGACAATGAGACGACACTGGTCAATTACCCCTGCTCTTTCAAATCAGCTTCATCTTCCGGTTCTCATATGTTAGCATAAAGCTGCCCTGTTTGGGATTCTAATACCCTCGGGCTGATTGACCTGATCCAAAGCCCACTGATGTCAGCAAGAGTCTTTCTCATGGGTTCCAAAGAGCCTCACAAACTCCTTTGTTTCTCTGTAAAAATATATATATAAAATATTTCCATGCCTGTGTTTTTAATCCCCCTCTTCTTTTCACCTTTTTAAAATATAAGCTAAATCTTGGACCTTAATTGCTATCCCCTCTGCATTCATTTATTCAGGTATTAAATCTAATCTAAACCCTGATTGGAACCACATAACGATTTGCATCTGGCCATTAGTATTTCAGTCCTGCAATTTACAGGCTACTGGATGATGCTGCAGACATAGCTCAAAACTCTTTAATTTAGACTGAGCAGGGGTGGATTGGGCGTCCAAGTGCCTGGGTTCTATTCTTGGTTTGTCTCTGGTTTACTGTAGCTTGGAGAAGTCACTTAAAAGGAGCTGATTAGGTGAGGTGCTAAGCACCATAGGGTATTATTGACTTCTGTTAGAATTGGGGGTGCTCAGAAGCTGTTAAAATCAGCTCCCCAGTTTCCCTGCCTCAAAGGTGTGTTGTGGAGATTAATTAATTCATGTTTGTCAAGCACTTTCCTTGGAGGACAGGTTCTGGGGACCTACGCAGTGTTACTATTCCTTCTGAAACGAAAGATATTGTTGCATAAGCCGTTTGGATTGGTGCTGGCACTAATTATAATAGCAAAACAAATGTTTTGCATTATTGAAGTGTTAAACCTCAGGCTCTGGGGAAAGCAAGAATGATCTCTTTTTAAAACCCAGGGACTAAATTCATCCCTAGTGGAATGCCACCAAAATCAAATTGCCAAACTCCTATTGACTTCACTGGGGCCAGAATTTCACCCCAGGATTTTCTGTTGCACAGCACTGTCTCCCAGTGGCATATGGTCAATGCCTGGTGGCTTTTGAAACTCTAGATTATTAATCTAAGTACTGTAAACTCCATTTGTCTGTCAGGAAAAGCCTTAATGGACTGCATTAGAAACCCCTTGTGAAAATTCTGACGCCATCTATTCAGTGGGATGCTTTCCATGTCCCTAAAATTCACCTCCTCTCTGTATCCTGAGAAATCATCCCTGCCTGGGATTAAAAGCATACTTGTCAAGAGCAAACATTTAGCCTTCAGAATGTACCAGATTGCACAAAGAAGCAAATTGTTTAAAAAAATCCCAGGAGCGTAAAACCCCCGTACAAGGTCTTTGCTTCCCCCTCAGTTATAACAGCTGAACACTGTGCTGTTCTATTAATATTGACAGTGGGCAGATCCTCAACTGCTGTAGATTGGCATAACTGCGCTGAAATCCAGGAGCTCTGCTGGTTTACACCAGCTCTGAATCTGGCTCAATATATCTGTCAGGAACAAAGTTCCATCAAAGTCCATCTCAGCATCAGTTTACCCAATATTGCTGCCTCCCTCCTCAGTAATAGAGAAAACCTGTTTTAGGCTTTCCAGCCCCTCCCTCTCCTCCGTGCAACCCCTGGTACTGAGGGAGTTATGTGCTATGTGCTATACAAATATATACCAAAAGATAGTCCTTGCCCCAGAAAGCTCTACATGACAAGCAGGACACGACAGGAGGACAAAATCGATTAATAGGGTAGGAGGATGAGGTCACAGAACTCACAGGACTGAACACAAAAGCAGAAGTCAGAGCTCATCAATTGCTAGAAGATCCTCCAAAATTTCTTCACAGTCCAAAGTCATGTTGAGTCTTTTCCATCAGTCCCTTCCTGCTCCTCCCCCAAAATTCCTATGCTGCCTCTTTAAGCTGATGTTCTACTGAAATCAGGTATGTCTGGTAATACAAGAGGTACATGCCTGCGGTATATGCATGTCCCTCATACATTTGGCAGTAATCAACTTATTAAAGTAGGTCAACTCATGGAAATCTCATTATGAACACATAAATGCTCAGCCCTCTGCAGTAACTGGAAAGGCTAAGGATGAACAATTACTTTGCTTGTGGCTTTAAGTTGTCCAAAGTGTGATAGATCCTGGAGGTCTCCTGGCAGCTGTCTACAGCTGTGTTGTCAAGTGGGACGAAGGTTGGGAGGGCAATCAAGAGAGTGAGGAAGGTTTGGGGTGGCTTATTTCTTCTATCTCATTTCATAACAAAGAGGCTTTTATATTGCAAGGGGAAGAAGTTGGGTGACTATCTGACTTTATAAATATGCCTTAAATGTTTTGTTTGCAGAGGTATTTTAACTGTGTTGGTCACAGGATATGAGAGAGACAAAGTGGGCGAGGTAATATCTTTTATTGGATCAACTTCTGTTGGTGAAAGAAACAAGCTTTCAAGCTACACAGAGCTTAGACCTGAAAAAGAGCTCTGTGTAGCTCAAAAGTGTGTCTCTTTCACCAACAGAAGTTCAGGAAAAGATATTATTTCACCCACCTTGTCTCTCTTGAATGGTTAGTGTAAGGAGAAAAGGGTGAAACTGGACTAATGTGCTCACATGGCCGTTGGAAGGGAAAACACAAAGTTCTTTGTGCTACCAGTGTTCTCACAAGCCCTGGTATGTGTTATGCTGTGAATGGCAGTGACAGGTTATTCCAGAATAATGTACTGTGAATGGCAGTGACAGAGGTTATTCCAGAATAATATGCAGACCAGGAGTATAAATGTCTCTAAAAAGGACTTGGAGGGAATTTAATGCTTGTGAAAAGTGCTGGCTGCTGATGTGTTCTGTTTAACCACAGAATAGAAATAGTGACAGGACAAGATTCCTTTACACTACCCAGCCAACACACCACGCCCATCTCCCAAAGCAATCACCTTGCTGGGCAAGAGAGGAGTCCAATGTATGGAGCCTATTCAATTCCAGGGTTCTCTGCTGAGGCTGACAGTGTGATGTGATCAATGGGAAATGCCCTGAGATTCACAAAACGTATTGGCACACTGACCAGCGATCGGATGGTAGACACTTTGGGTCATTATTGCCTTACGTTGAATACCAACTAGTATTTAGAGGTGAAAGGTTCTGTACGTCTGGCTAACTCCTCACCCCCAAGCCATCTCCCTCTCCCAAGAAGATGCACCTCTTTTTATAGCTAATATAAATGTTTTTCTTTTTCACTGGCTTTTTAAAATCAGAAAGCATTGCCCCATATACATAAAATGAGGTAATCTGTTCTTCATATCTTTCAGAAATCTTCTCCAGTACACTGCCTAATGCTAAAGCATTTCTCTTCCAGGGGGATAATGTATCACTGTAAAAGATTAGCAGTAAATAACAAGAAGATGTATGATACTAAACACAATTCAGTGAATCTCAGCAAAGCTATGAAGCTATCACAAGGATGAATTTACTGAGAGGATGTATCCCTCTCTCTATACTTTCAACGAGTTCAGGGTGTATTGTAGCTGGACATTTAGTAAAATTCTCTGTTTCTGTGACTCTGGCATCCCAAGTTGTACTCCCCAGTGGGTCAAAAGTGGAAGGGGCATGAAGCAAGGAGTAAATTCTCCATTGCTTGGCATTTTTAAATTGCCACTGGATATCTTTTGAAAAGACAACCACAGATGCCAGGGCTGGATGCAGGAAATTGCTGGGTGACATTCTCTGGCCTGTGCTATGCATATAGGAGGTCAGCCTGGATGATCAGAATAGTTCCCTCTGACCTTTTTTGTGGGCCAGCTTCTCATTAACAATCTGGCCTCTTTAAGACACTCAGGTGGTACAAAGGAGCCAGAATCTGGCCATAAACAACAAGTGAAAAGTTACCCTTGTAGAGGGGAAAGTGTCTCTGGAAAAATTGTTGGACTGGTTACTTTGCCAGCCACTTCCATGCCTCCTGGCTTAGGCAGCATGTTAAGGAATGGAGGAGGTGTGGCAGGGGCAAGCGCATGGTGCAGTATAGTATAGCTAAAAGCTGCTCTAACTTACGCCAGAGCCAGGCTGACTCAGAATCAGAGTTTCATAATGGACACAGAGCTCAGACTCTGGGGAAAACTGAGCCCTATTAATCTCAGAAAACATGCCGCACAGACCAGAGTCTGGTTTCAGGTACCAGTGTAGATATGGAGTAACTCTAATGACTTCAACAGAGTTAATATGACACAATTTAGATCAGACTCAGGCCCCACATCTCTTTTATTTATAAGTCCAGTGCATGTACTGGTTCATAATGGGCATGAATTGACAAGAGACCATGGAATACAACCCCTTCATGAAGTACATTCCAAGGTGCTGGGCAGAGAAAACCCCCACAATCCAGCTGAAATGAACATGTGAACTAGAAATAACAGAGAGGAGGGAACTAAGTTTTCAAACTTGCAGATTGAAGATCACTAGTACAAATATCACAGCAAATCCCAAAGTCCTTGGTTACACAGCTGAAATGAACATGTGAACTAGAAATAACAGAGAGGAGGGAACTAAGTTTTCAAACTTGCAGATTGAAGATCACTAGTACAAATATCACAGCAAATCCCAAAGTCCTTGGTTACACAGCTGAATTACTTTACTCCTGTAAGTAAGCCCATTACTGACATTAGTGTTTGCAGGATCAGGCCTTATTCATTTTTTCTTGTTCATCATTGGGCAACACTCACTGTATACTAGAAAGTATAAGGCTGAGGGGACTGAACCAAAGGCTGCTTGAAGTCACTGGGAAAGTTTCCACAGATTTCCAGTGGGCTTCAGAGAAGACCCTAGATGTGTCTGTGAATTAGAATAGCACCTGCAGTCTCACCAGTTACAGTGGATTGAAAATACATAATGCTGTTTAAGAACCTAGAAGGGCTTTATCATGGGTCCAGTGGCTAGAGCAAGGGTGTGGGAGCCAGGACTCCTGCTTTCTAACCCTGGCTTCATCACTGAGTTGCTGTGTGACGTTAAGCAAGTTGCTTTATCTTTCTGTACTCCGGGTATCCCATCTCTAAGAAAAAAAAAAAAAAACAGGGATAATGATCTAAGCGCTTGTCTATACATTAAAGTTGTTCGGCATGAAGGCAGGGTGTGAATTCAAAGTGGAGTAGCCATGCCTTGAGTTTTATAAAGCACATTGCTATCTGTGGATGGCAATTGGTATAATACATGCAAATTATTGCTAGGGTGACCAGATAGCAAGTGTGAAAAATCAGGACGGGGGTGGAGAGTAGTAAGCACTTATATAAGAAAAAGCCCCGAATATCAGGAATGTCCCTATAGAATCAGGACATCTGGTCACCCTAATTATTGCTGTGATTATCATCCAGCATCTGGCAAGGATGGGGTTAAAAGCCCATCTCCAGCAAAAGAACTGCAGCAGGTGTTGGCCCCCTTTGCTGATGGATGGTCACATGGCTGGGTTCAGCTAAAACGGCTAACCTCATAGGGTAGAACTTATGGGTCTTTAGGAGGATCTAAACAACTGCTAATTGACCTAGGAACTGCCTGAACTATTAGACTTGTTCAGTAGTTGGATCTGGGGTGGAACTGCTTTCCCACTGCAAAGGACAATACTGAGGTGTATCTACCAGTAAGAGTGTAAACAACAGAAGTTTGACTGTTTTTTTACCACTAGGACACCTGACTGTGAAATGTATATTCTGGGCTAAAATAAGACCCTGATCCTGCAGTCTCCTACATGTGAGTGGATCCCCACCTCCATGATGACCCTGTGGAAATCAATGGGGCTCTGCACAAGTGTTGAATTATGGGAGAGCGGAGGGGTGCCAGGGGCAGGAGCATGGAGGAGCTGAGCTGAGCTGAGCTCTGGTAAACCTTCACTGCTCTCTAGAACTACCTTGGCTCTGGACTTTGTAGGATCGAGGCCCAAATATTTTTCTTGTCTGGCATGTGCACTGTGGGGTTTCACTTTTGCCATTGGCTGGTCATGGCTATGAGATTTAGGTCCCAGTCCTGAATAGATTTCATTGGGTTCTACCTGGATGGTTCATTCTGTAAGATCAGGCCTTTTTTTATTGCAGGGTAGTGTGGGGCTGTAGCATTGACTCTGATAGGATATAATTTGCTTTCATTTCTTTATTTTTAGAAAAAACAATGATGCCTTTCTTTATTGGGAAAAGAAAATGCCCATGAAGGATGACTTGCACTTTCTCAGGAGGGTGATGACACTTTTGTGAACAGGTAAGTGGTGGGGTTGATGGGGGAAACCCTGGTCAGCTAACTCCAGCACTTGTGCTGGATGGAGTTCTATGTGCACTTCCCTGTTGTTTTTCCTCTGTTAATTATTTATTAAATCTATGCACTGAGCATCATTCGATAAGGAACTGGGGCCAGTTCCAAGACTACGATGTATGGTATTTGTGCAGTTTTCATGTGCCCATCTCTTGTGTGCATGAAAGGCATTTGCACAGCTGTCTAATGTTCATTAGGGTCATTTTGTCTTGTTTCCCTTCAGTCATCAATCATCCTCTCCCCTCTACTTCCAACATGTAGCAGAGGGGTACACCAGGAATGAAAATAGAATGGGCAGGACCAAGAAAAACATTTGCTTTAGAGAAATGTGTCACTTAAATGCACAAGACAAAAGGAATTTGCATGGAGCCAGAGTGAAAAGCTGGGCTTGTCAATAACATACTGTTGATTGCTTCTCTGAGCAGCTACGGATGTCTGAGAGATGGTGTCACTTAAACAGTAAAGCAGTGGCATTGTGGCTTAGGGGGGATGTAGAAGGTAGCAAAACAAGGGTGTGATGGAAAATAACTAACAATAAAATTCCTATCTGCTTGGGATCCCCCAAACCTGTTCTGCTACTTAAGATTCTTGACATTGTGCCTAATCCTCAACATGCCATTTCAAAAGGTAAACCTTGAAACAGGCCAAGCAAAGAAGCTCTTTCATCTCTGCAGTGTTTGCTGCCAGGCAAATTTGGCTCCCTTAGCTGCTGTGTTGCCAGCGTTCCCATGCTCTTGAGGTTTTCTCAGATGGAAGCACTGAAAAGATACACCAGTTTCAGAGTAGCAGCCATGTTAGTCTGTATCCACAAAAAGAAAAGGAGGACTTGTGGCACCTTAGAGACTAACAAATTTATTTGAGCATAAGCTTTCGTGAGCTACAGCTCACTTCAAGTCAGGAGTAACTCCACTGTATGAATGGAGTTACACCAGTGTGAAACTGCTGCAAAAGAAGAATTAAGCTGAATCACTTCCTGGAGGGGACTGAATCGGTGGGTCTGATTCTCCATTGCCCTGCCCTTCGTGTACTCACCTACAGCAGTGCAAAATGGTACCATTCTGACGTAGTAGTGTTTTACACCTACTGTGCACTGGTGTAAATCTCTATATAAGGTGTGGGTCAATAGAAAATCAAGCCATGGAACTTCCCAATTCCACTAAATGGTGGTTTCTCAGGCAACTTTTAGACTAACCCTAAAAATGTGTATTTACAAAAAGTTCAGCAGGAGGATTAACTGTTTGCTGCTAGGAGGTGTTCTGTATATAACAATATATATATTGTTCTGTATATGTTCTGTATATGTCCTCTATAAACAAAGCCTGTTATCTGACTAATTTTGCCGTGCAACAGAAGTGGGAAATTGGATGAGATTATTAAAACCAGTTTCATGCTCCAGAGTGCAGAGATGTTGGTTGGTTGGCCTTTGAGCTGTTACTGTTTAGGATGAATGCAAAGCCTATTATTTATTATTAACCCCTTTATTGCACTAGGGCTAGAGTCCATCCAGGACAGGGCTTCATAGTGCCAGGCACTGTGCAAACATATTTGTTACAGTATAGCAAATGGTCCTTAAAACTTACCAGTCCATACACAAAATTATTCATTTATATTACTATAGCACGTAGGAGCCCTAAACATGGATCAGGACCCCATTGTCACTAGATGAATACAGGCGAGGAAACGACAAGACAGTATTGGTCAGCGTGGTAGGCAGCGCTCCAAGCATACCAGCAGTCTAATCACTGCTAAGTTTTTATAAAAAGAACAGGAGGACTTGTGGCACCTTAGAGACTAACAAATTTATTTGACCATAAGCTATCGTGACCTACAGCTCACTTCATCAGATGCATGCAGTGGGGAGATTTTATATACACAGAGAACATGAAACAATGGGTGTTACCATACACACTGTAACAAGAGTGATCAGGTAAGGTAAGCTATTACCAGCAGGAGAGAAAAAAAACCTTTTGTAGTGATGATCAAGGTGGGCCATTTCCAGCAGTTGACAAGAATGTGTGAGGAACAGTGTGTGTGTGTGTGGGGGGAGGAAATAAACATGGGGAAATAGTTTTACTTTGTGTAATGACACATCCACTCCCAGTCTTTATTCAAGCCTAATTTAATGGTGTCCAGTTTGCAAATTAATTCCAATTCAATGGTCTCTCGTTGGAGTCTGTTTCTGAAGTTTTTTTGTTGAATAATTGCGACTTTTAGGTCTGTAATCGAGTGACCAGATAGATTGAAGTGTTCTCTGACTGGTTTTTGAATGTTATAATTCTTGACGTCTGATTTGTGTCCATTTATTCTCCCCCCTGTATTTTCCACTGCATGCATCCAATGAAGTGAGCTGTAGCTCACGAAAGCTTATGCTCAAATAAATTGGTTAGTCTCTAAGGTGCCACAAGTCCTCCTTTTCTTTTTGCGGATACAGACGAACACAGCTGCTACTCTGAAACCTAAGTTTTTGTAGGCATCACAGCAAAGGAGAGTTTTAAGGAGGAGGATGAGTTAGCTTTGCAGAATGTACTTGACAGCGCTTTAGCATGATTATTGATAATGAAAACACTGCCTTCTTTACTCATTTAAAAAAAAAAATACCGAGCGCGTGCGGTATACTTATGGCATGTTTTTTGGCAGCTGGCTATGCGATTGCTTTGTGGCTAAGAAGAAGGAGAACCGTGTACCTGTGGTACACCTGTAACCCCCTCCACCCCACCAACTGATTTCTGTTCTTAATTTTCATGCATAAATCCCACTTCGTTATAACTCGTCCCCATAGGCTGAGTGGTGCGGAGACTGATACGGCGTTTTGGAGAGTGAAGATGGTGACTGGCCTCTGGTTTTGTGATCTTAGAACATCCATGTCTTGTGGCTTAATTACTGTATTGCTCTCTGTGTGGTGGATAGAATTTTGTACATGTAAAACACTTTTTCTTCTGTTGGAGATGAGGGGGAGTTTGGCATAGGATTCACACATCCTTTCCCCACAACCAAGGCCCCGCTTTGCTGGTGACTTTCTTCCGAGACGGGCAGGATGGGATTCCCTTAAAAACCCTTCCATGTGGTTCCTATGACTTCAAGGGCCGAGAGTCAGATTTTTTTTCAAAGGTGCTAAGCACCTGAAACTTCATTTGAGCTAAAAAGAAAAGGAGTACTAGTGGCACCTTAGAGAGTAACCAATGTATTTGAGCATAAGCTTTCGTGAGCTACAGCCCACTTCATTGGATGTATACTGTAGACGCTCAGCACTCTTGAAAGTCAAGCCAGTTTACCCATGACTGTGGGGCTGCACTGAAACCCCAGACCCAAACATCCCCTGAGCTTTGGGGAAGCTTGAACCTGGCCGAGAACTCTATGCCATTGGCCTATCTCCACTTTTACTTGTTTTCATTTAATTTTTCCTTCCTTCAGGTTCCCCAATCAACCATTGCTTCTGCATGCGATTGCTGCTCAGAAGCAATGTCTTAAAATAATCCCCTTGACAACCCCTAATTACATTCAAGAAAAATTGCATCCAAAATGCACCCACTGTCTCCAAGTTTAAATTGGTGCTCTGAGCTATCCCTTCAAGTCCTGCCAGTGATTGGTGCCTGGGTCATTGCACAAAAACAGAACTGCTGTTATCCTGGGACATACTTGAAGCACTTTCCTTTACACCTAACAATGTTGAAAGGGATTGTTTAAAGTGAGTGAATTTAAACTGTATCCAGCCAACTAGACAAGCATGTGACAAAATTCTAATAAATAGAAGTTTACTGGTGTGTGCAGTATAATTTATTTTCCACAGTTCAGCCTCCTCTTGTGATTTTTTGAGTCATCTTATAGCCTTAACTGTCCAGCTTATCATTCATTCTGAGTCTATAATAAACCTTCTATAGTGGCTGTATGTGACAAAGGTCCAGATCCGCCTCCCAGTGTAAATTGACAATAGCACCATTGACTTTGGGTGAGCTCTGACAGTTTAAACCAATTGAGGGTTTGGTCCAATATGTTTCTTCCCTGCAGATAAGTGGTGGTTGTTGTGGATCTGTGGTTCAGTTCTTAATGGCACTTCATTGTGGCTACCTAATATCCAAAATAGACTTTTTTTTTTTTTTTCCCCCAGAATGGCTGAGCAGGGTCTGGATGTTTCAGAGGATTGGTAATAGGTTAAAAACGTCTGCTGTATGTATCACTATCTTGAATCCAGTGATGGTCAGGTGTGTTTTTGTTAGAGAATCAAAGCGATACTGTAGATAGTCCTTGCCCTACAGTTCACGAGCCACTCATGACTGGGTAGTGGGAATAGAACAGCCAAGGTAACTTAGCTAATCATATAGTTGGTGTGAGTTGCGTTGTGCAGCCTGTAGCTATAGAGGCTGGGATTGAAGCTGCAGGTGTACTGGAACTGCAAAGCCAGTGCATCTCCTGAATGTAGAATATCCACGAAGCTGACCCTATGCTTACCCTCCATGCAGCCCTTGAGTGAGGGCATGGCCTAGGGAGGGTGGAGGCATGGCAAAAGCATTCTGCCTTTTAGTTGCACTGGACTTCTGGATGGTTCCATAGGGGTGTCATAACAACATAGGTTAGAGACCCCTGGGGCTGCTCTATCTTATGCTGGGAAATTCCCTGCTAGCTGGCTGGCTTCCAGAATCTGGTGTTAACAGAAAGGCGGCTGATCCTGGATGGCCTGGTGGTTAGGGCACTCGCCTCAGACTTGAGAGACATAGATTCAAGTCCCTGCTCCTCCATAGACTTCCTGTGTGGTCCTGGAACAGCTGCTTAGAACTCTCTGCCTCAGTTTCACACCTGAAAATTGGGATTAAAGAGCACTTCCCTGACTCTAAGGGGTGTTGTGAGGATAGATACACTGAAGATTGTGAGGTAATGGGGACCATGTGAGTACGATAGAAGAATGTGGGAGAGATGATGCCACACATTCTGAATTCCTTCTGAGCTCAGAATCTGGCCCTTAATGGGTAGAGAAATAATGGTGTGAGCACAGGGAGCTGGGATCTCCTGTGTGCTAAGCCTGGCTCTGACACTGTCCCTCTGCATAACCTATATAAGTGCTAAGTAGCAGTAACGCACTCCAGGATTTGTTCTGGTCTTATGTACATATTGGAGTCGGCGACATGCAGTCAATGTGGAGTGTTCATAGCTCATCCATCCAATGCACTATATGCTACGAGTGGGATTTCTAAAGGAGCCTAAGGGCTTGTGTATATGGAGGATTTGCACGTGGCATGCTGATGTGTAGATCGAAAGCACTCCAGGTGCACTAACTGGCTGTGTGGACCCTGCTATCACACTACAAGTTCTGAACAGCAGAAGATCAAAGTGCACTACAGAACTTCTAGTGCACGGTAGCAGGGTCCACAGGGCCAGTTAGCTCATGGCAGGCTGACGCGCAATAGACTTCCATCCCAGAATGCTGTGAACTCTCTCCATATGGACAAGCACTAAGTGATTTAGTCATGAAGTGAGTCACAATGGTGCTTATGAACCTTACCCACCCTACGGTAACAAGCTAGACTGCATGCACAATGTGGGAATGGGGAAAATGTCAGCTGCAGAGTTTCATATTTACAAAATCTGGAACCCCCAGAAAGTGCCTGCATTGCTGCATTTTGGTTATTTATTTTAAACATGCTCATTCTAGTTTCTGGCTTGTTTGGATACACCTCATTAATACTGTTTTCTCTGCGTGACTCTTCCTGTAAGTCATTAAACTTTACTTCCCACATTGACTAGTTAGCATAGGGCAAAGTCTTGCGACTTGACTTGTGATCTGGTGTTCAGTTTGGTATTAATTCTTTAGGAGAATCTACCAATGTATCATTTGGTATAGAAGCTAGGTGATGCTTGCACTTTCTTACATCTTAGCAACAAACTCCCGTTCAAGGTCTTACATATCATTAATTGAAATTATTTATTGGAAGTCAAGCTATCATAACCTTTCATGTAGCCACTATGACTACTGGTGACCAAAATGGTTGCATCTCGGTAGCCCCATTGGAATATATAGTAGCCCAGATGAATCAGGGAGAGCAGTATCTTGTCATGTTGTACGCTTCTGGAACCTGCATTGGCAGCTTTGTGGACTTTCTCATTATAAAGTTCTACAGCCAAATAGCTTAATAATATTTTGCCTTGCTGTATAGAACCTTACATGTGAGGATCCTGAAGTGTTTGGCAAACACTAAGTCTCACAATACCCAGGTAGGTGGGTATTTTCCATGTGTTACAGATGGGGGAAGAGAGGATGAAGTAATTTACCCAAGGTCACATTGCAAGCCAATGGTAGAGCCAGAAATAGAACCTAGGAGTTCTGTCACCCTACCTCATTCTAACCTCTAGCCTTGGACTGGATTTCCCCAGTGTGGAATAATTAATAGTTTCTGATTCTCTTCTCCCCACCGCTCCCAGACTTTCTTTCAAACTGTGTATTCCAGGAATAGGAATGGTATGAATGTTCTGAAAGCTCTTTTCATAACAACAGGTGACTGGCAGGAGGGGACTTACATAAATTACATAGGCCTGTGTCCAGTGAAGGTGCCAAATATACCTTAAAAGATTTTACTCCCCACAGCTCATTGAATACTGGGCTGTCTGCTACCAATGAGTTTGACCTAAGAGGTCTCCGTACGCATGGGAGGTCATCATGACAAATAAGGCAGCAATCTGGCACTACAGTTCTCGTCTCCTGAACTAAGAATGTAAATCTTCAGTACCCATCATCTCTTGTGAAGCTCAGCTCACCAGCCAGAACAGATGAAGGTCAAGTGGAAACTTGGTACCTTCTATTTTCCTCTGTGAAAGAGGCCACATCAGATCTTCATGCTTTTGATGTCAAATTGTCTCTGACTGACTGCAAATATTTCTATGTACAGTTATTTTTTTTTATAAACCCAACTGGGAAATCAAGTTTGTGACATCTAGATAGGTTAAAATTGCAGAGACATTAATGTGCTTTCCCTTTAAATGAATAGATGTAATCTTTCTCACACCCAAAGAATAAGGAGCTACCCAATGACAATTTCTCTTATCAGTTTAAAAATATACTGCTTGTTCCTCAACCCCTAACCACATGGGATCAGACTGGAGTTTCATGTATGGCACATATCAATGCATGACTGTCTCATATTGGGAAATGATACCATTCTCTGCAGCATCTGGTATTGTCAGAGACAGGATCTGAGGCTAGATGGATGGTTGGTCTGACGCACAATGGCTGTTCGAAAGTTCCTAGTATAAAGCCCTATTTAACGTGGCTGAATGAACTTGACCCAATAATACACATGGCATTTCCAAGTCATATGGCTAAGTGCTGACACATGGATGGCTTTAGTTATTGATGAAGTGTCAAGAACACAGAGGAAACCTCAGGCCTTATATTTTTTTATTTATATCGTGGCTGTAACCTGAGCTAACACTGGAAAAGTTCATCTCTTATTTTTAATGCCGTCTGTGGCTTTGGAGACCTAATAACTTTACAATATACCAAGCCCTCAAATGAACGCTCACTTTCCTAACAATTAGTTCTGTGCCTTAAAGTTTAACCAGGGTCCAGGGTGCATTTGGATGCAGTAAACAGTCTTCTGTAGTAGATTAAATATACACAGGACTAGGAGGTAGGGGACTTGAGTTCTAATCCCAACTCTGACACAGGCTTTCTGAATGGCCCTGCCCAAATCACACAGCCTCTTCCCAGGAGGTGCTGATCCCTCACCAAGTCGCACTGAAGCCAGGGGGAATTGAGGGTGCACAGCAGCTGGGTAGAATGAAGTCTTCAACCTCTGTCTGTTCCCCCATGTGTAAAACCGAGAGGGCTGCTTATTTCCCCTGTAGCATGGAGCGTGGTGAGGATTTATTTTTGTTTGTCCATGTCAAGCACTGTGACCGTGAGACACACTGCATGGCTGTGTCTTCACTGGACTGTATGTTCTTAAAATTCCCACCTTTGTCTACCTGAGCGCAGTTCCCCGTTGCTAGCAGCAGTGGGAATCCTAGCATAGACAAGTGTTCTCGATCCCATGTTCTCTAACTCTTCTTGGAGCAGGTCTAATGTCAACAATGCAATGGGTAAAACGCAGAGAAGCTAGAGTGCTGGTGGCACCAGTTCTCTAGCAGCTTTTGGTTACTAGCAACCGAAAGCTCTGTGTGTGGTGGCGGGGGGTGGGGGGCTGAATGGAGCATGTATTTATGCATCTATCTCAGGGGTGGGCAAACTTTTTGGCCCTAGGGCCACATCGGGTACAGAAATTGTATGGAGGGCCAAGTAGGGAAGGCTGGGGGAGGCTATGCCTCCCAAAACAGCGGGGTGTGGCTTGGCCACCGCCCCTATTCCAGCCCCCCGGAACTCCATCCAACTCCCCCCACCCCCCCGCTCCCCACCCCTGACTGCCCTCTGCGGATTCCTGTATCTTATCCAAACACCCTTGCTCTCTACCCCCTGACCATCCCCCCGGGACGCCCATCCCCTATCCAATCCCCTCCCCCTATCCAACCCTCCCCGCTCCACATTACCTGTGGGGTGGGGGAAAGGGGGGCTCAGTCCTTTCCCTGTGCGTTTCCCCTGCTCATTTGGCTGCTCTTCCTGGCAGTCGGGCAGGGCTTGCTCCCTGTTTGGGCTTGGCTGCTGGGGATAGGGGCCAAGTATGCTGGAGGTGGAAGGGGGCCTTGGCTTGCTCTGCCCCTGTCCCCAGCAGCAGGGCCCAGGCCCCTTGACCGCGCACACCCCAGAACTCCCCTTGCTCCTCGCTCCCCCCCCCCAAACTCCCCCTGACCGCGCCGCCCTGGAGCACCAGGTCTGGCGGTGCTATAGCTGTGCTGCCCGGCTGGAGCTGCAGCCTCGCTGTCCAGGCACTGGGGAGCTGTGACAGCGAGGGAGAGAGGGGAGCAGAAGGGGATGGGCCAGGGCCTAGCCTCCAGCCCGCTCACCACGCGGTGTGGCGGGGCAGCTGGGCTGGCTCCTCTGCAAGCCTGTCCTGACTCAGCTCCCTGGCAGGAGCTCATGGGCCAGAGGGAAGGGTCCTGCCAGCTGGATGTGGCCCATAGTTTGCCCCCCTCTGATCTATGTAATCATTGTATTTGTGCATGCTGTAACTCTCCTTTCAAAGTGAGTGGCACCAGTTAGTATGGTCACTAACCCATACTGACGATTACTACTGGAGTTTTATTGTCCTGAGAGAGAAATGCCAGAGGATCAGCCCCCTGGTTCTTCTCTTACTAAACGTAGTTTAAATCCCCATGGGGATTTCAGGCCTCCTGAACCTCTCAGTCTTTCTCCCCACTTTTGGAGATGTTCTGAAAGCTACCTCCTCCGACATCTCTAAAGGCCGGGCCTTGATGGACTGGTGCCACTGAAACAATGACAGGTTTCAGAGCAGCAGCCGTGTTAGTCGGTATTCGCAAAAAGAGAAGGAGGACTTGGGGCACCTTAGAGACTAACCAATTTATTCATCGGATCCGATGAAGTGAGCTGTAGCTCACGAAAGCTTATGCTCAAATAAATTGGTTAGTCTCTAAGGTGCCACAAGTACTCCTTTTCTTTTTACTGAAACAATGCTTCATTCAGTGCTCATGAGCATCCAGTCACACACACATGCAGCCAGACCATGAAATAGAGGCACGATCCCCACAGCAGTCCTTCGCTACCTGGATTTGAACAGTGTCCGTCTCAGACAAGGACTCTCTGTGTGAATCTCAACCAGATTGTAACAGAATCATTCTGCTCAGCCTACAAATCTTTCACATGACAGACCTTGCTTCCCCTTCTCCTCTGTTACTGTTCAAATATTTCTTGCCACATGCATGATTTATCAGTGGTGCTGCTACATTTAGTGCAGGCAGGCCTGCTTCCCCACACCAGCTCCTAGTGAGATCACCACCAAGTTGAGACAAGTAGGTCAAGCAACATGGCATATTTCCAATGTAGAGCACTACGCTTTTCTTGCTATAAATCAAGACTTTGTTTTCCCTTCAGATCCTGCTTCCCCATCTCGCCATTTGGAAGCTGCTCTGTGAATCGTTAATGGAGTATGCAGTCCAGTTCTGGTTATCAGATATCCCTGTTCACTGCAATAGGATCATGGTTTCCTGACATCTCTTAATTGCATTTGAAATCCCCCTGGTTAATGAATTTATCTTCATGCCTGTCAAACATTCACTTAACTGATCTTGTGCTATATAATTTATTTTCGTTTCTTCTCTTTGCTATTCAGAAACGTACTTCCTGAAACCTTCCCTCTTCTGGAGAAAATGTGGTCTATTTGCTTCCGTTCTTACTGTTTTTTAGTTGCAGATGATGCTTTTTGACAGCATCTGTTTAACAAACTTCCTGTCGCTATGGGACTGTAATTCTGACTTTTCCCTTTGGAATATTTTGCTAGATGATCAGTTGCTTCTTACGTCTGGCATTCCCCATATAAGAATTCTTCTTCTCCATGGTGCATGTATCTCAGATCCTGAACTTGGAGTTGAGACTCCAGGGTGTCTCACAGACCTGTTGTGCAACCTTGGGCATGTCATTTAATCTCTCCATGCCTCTGTTTCCCCTGTGAATGTCTGTTTTGTCTACTTAAACTGTAAATTCCCCAGATCATTGACTGTTTCTTACAATGAGTCTGTATAGCACCTAGCACAATGGGGCTCCCATCTCAGTTGGGGCCTCTAGGATCTACCACAATGCTACTTCAACTACAAAAACAAACGACAAACACCCTCTGCCTTTCTGGCCACTCACAGCATATGGAGGTATCCTGGTTTTCCTGATGTGCTTCAACTAGAACTTGGCCCTTCACTAGCTGAAACGCACCCTGGATGTTGTCACACTAGTCATGAGGATTTTGCCAAGTGAATACTTCGAAGTGTGTAGATAAGGTAAAGGTGAGGGTGAGATAAAAGAACTGGCTTTGCAGGGTCAGGGTGTTTCTATTATTATTAATAATACCCAACACTGATGTAGCAATTGAAAAGATAAGTCCTGTCCTAAAGAGTTTGCAATCTAAATGATCCCTACTGGAAAAATCCCTTTCTAGATGATAAAGGGAGTATTTTATTGTAGGCCTGTAACTAACAAACAATATGAGAAGAGGTTTCAGCTGAATTTCAGAATAATCTATATTTAACTGAAGTTCTTGGAACTCTTGACTCCTCTTAACCCCAATGACTTGTATTTGTTTTTTCTAGTTATTACTTGTTCATCCCTAAGTAAGGCTATGTCCAATCCTATGGTCAGATCTGCTTTCCTGGGACAGAGATGAAGCTGAACCTTAAAAATTATCCTTTCTCTATCAGGGGTAGTCAATTGTTTTTTGTCAAGATGCAAATTTCTTGGTCAAGGTATAATCAAGGTCCTGACTCCAGAGAAACATTTTTCACACCACAATAATAATAATGATAATAAGTAAATACAAATATTTTGTGGTATATTCAAAAGCATCTGGCTGTTCAGATTTGGCTCATGGTCCACCTATTGACTACCTCTGCTCTAGATGCTTCTGCCAGAATGACCTGAGGCTGGCAGTCATCAGAATGGGCTGGGAGGTGGATGCAGAAGGAATCTGCATGAGAAGAGCTGGAATGATGTTGACTGCATTAATGGTAGGCAATAAAGAGGCTGCCCCTCACTCAGCTATTACTGCCGTTGGAAACAGTCAATGACCACTACAGCCTCAGTATCCAATCCATCAAAAATCTATGGCAATGCCCTATGCTGGGAAGAATTAAGGTGAAAAAATAGGAACTATAGAAAGGCTCAAACTGACTGTAGGGTATTGCATGTGAGGTCCATATTTGATTGATTTCTCTGCCAGGAAACAAATCCATTCTAGAAACAGGTTTTTATGGGCACAATGTTCTTTTAGTTCTGTAGTTTAAAATAGGCTATTGTCTTCTTTGCTTTAGGCTTGTGCTTCACAGGCAGGTGCACACCAGTTGGATGAGTGCTGCTTATTCCTTTCATTTCTTTAGAGCCTGGTCTTGCCTCTGCTAAAGTTAATGGCAAAATGCTTGTTGAACTAAAAGGGATCGGGATCAGGCCTTTAAATAAGTCTATACCAAGTGCAAGGATTAATTTGCGTTATAATGTAGCTCTTTGTTGCGATCCCATTTGAGTTGGCTTTGTCCAACTCAACATATATGTTGCAGCCATCTTGAGGACTATTTCTGTTTCAATAAGGAGAACTCCGTGAAGCTTCTTAGTATCAGTCAGCTAATAGAGTCGATTGTTTCTCTGACCTTTTAATCTCCTGACTCCTCTGATAAAGCTCACATCACTTTTGAACTTGCGATGTCCTAATGAGGTTGAGATGCCTATGTCCAGCATTCAAAAGCTTGATGCCTCCATAGCTGATTGGCCCTAGCACCCTAGGAAGGCTGCCTCCTTAGCAATGGAGTTGATAAATATGCCCATCTCTGGGTGTCATAGCAGATCTCGCTTGCCTTTCCATAGGGCAACAATTGTTTAAGTCAGTCCTGAGTTCTAGCTGGTTGGGCCAGTATGGGAAATCTTACTGGAGCTGAGCTGGAAAACTTTATTGAAAACAAACAAACTGTGACTTGTTAAGATCCCTGATCCCAAAGGTCTGATTTTTATGCATACCTTACTCACCTCAGTAATTATTAAAGTGCTATGTGATGTGAGTAAGACTTGTGGGACCTGTCCTGTTGGGTTGTAATCCGCTTTATAATTTATAAAATTTCAATTTCAGTCCAATTTAAACTTCCAAAATACATACATGTGCATGCGTGTGTACCCGTGTACACACACTACAATATATAAGCTGCAGAGAAAAAGAGCAAGACCATACTGTGGAAGCTAGCAAATCCACACGACTTCTAGTGAATAGGTTGTTTCAGTTTTTGGTGCTCCTGGATAACTGCTCTTTTTATGAGCATTTACTTAAGTTTTCTTTTCTTGGTCACACAAACTAGTTGAGTTTCATTATGTAGGCATGAGAGCCTCAATGACTCCATGGATAACCAAAAGATCCATTGCAGATGACTAAATGTCATCAAATCTTGCAAATTAGCAATTGTTGTTGTTAACAGGGTTTGCTCACTTCAAGACTGCAGTGTCACAAAACAAATGTACGGTTTCAGAGTAGCAGCCGTGTTAGTCTGTATCCGCAAAAAGAAAAGGAGGACTTGTGGCACCTTAGAGACTAACAAATTTATTTGAGCATAAGCTTTCGTGACCTACAGCTCACTTCATTGGATGCATGCAGTGGAAAATACAGTGGGGAGATTTTATATACACAGAGGACATGAAACAATGGGTGTTACCATACACACTGTAATGAGAGTGATCAGGTAAGGTGAGCTATTACCAGCAGGAGAGAAAAAAAACCTTTTGTAGTGATGATCAAGGTGGGCCATTTCCAGCAGTTGACAAGAACATGTGAGAAACATTGGGGGGGGGGGAGAAATAAACATGGGGAAATAGTTTTACTTTGTGTAATGACCCATCCACTGCCAGTCTTTATTGAAGCCTAATTTAACGGTGGTCAGTTTGCAAATTAATTCCAATTCAGCAGTCTCTCATTGGAGTCTGTTTTTTAAGTTTTTTTTTGTTGAAGAATTGCAACTTTTAGTGCAAGTGCGAGTGACCAGAGAGACTGAAGTGTTCTCCAACTGATTTTTGAATGTTATAATTCTTGACGTCTGATCTGTGTCGATTTATTCTTTTACGTAGAGACTGTCTGATTTGGCCAATGTACAGGGCAGAGGGGCATTGCTGGCACATGATGGCATATATCACATTGGTAGATGTGCAGGTGAACGAGCCTCTGATAATGTGGCTGATGTGATTAGGCCCTATGATGATGTCCCCTGAATAGATATGTGGACACAGTTGGCAATGGGCTTTGTTGCAAGAATAGGTTCCTGGGTTAGTGTTTTTGTTGTGGTGTGTGTGGTTGCTGGTGAGTATTTGCTTCAGGTTGGGGGGCTGTCTGTAAGCAAGGACTGGCCTGTCTCCCAAGATCTGTGAGAGTGATGGGTCGTCCTTCAGGATAGGTTGTAGATCTTTGAGGCGTTTGAGAGGTTTTAGTTGGGGGCTGAAGGTGATGGCTAGTGGCGTTCTGTTGTTTTCTTTGTTGGGCCTGTCCTGTAGTAGGTAACTTCTGGGTACTCTTCTGGCTCTGTCAATCTGTTTCTTCACTTCAGCAGGTGGGTATTGTAGTTGTAAGAATGCTTGATAGAGATCTTGTGGGTGTTTGTCTCTATCTGAGGGCTTGGAGCAAATGCGGTTGTATCATAGAGCTTGGCTGTAGACAATCTACCATCAAGAATTATAACATTCAAAAATCAGTCCAAGAACACTTCAATCTCTCTGGTCACTCGATTACAGTCCTAAAGGTTGCAATTCTTCAACAAAAAAACTTCAAAAACAGAGTCCAATGAGAGACTGCTGAATTGGAATTAATTTGTAAACTGGACACCATTAAATTAGGTTTGAATAAAGACTGGGAATGGATGTGTCATTACACAAAGTAAAACTATTTCTCCATGTTTATCCCCCCATCCCCCCACTGTTCTTTACACGTTCTTGTCAACTGCTGGAAATGGCCCACCTTGATTATCACTACAAAAGTTTTTTTTTCCTCTCCTGCTGGTAATAGCTCACCTTACCTGATCACTCTCGTTACAGTGTGTATGGTAACACCCATTGTTTCATTTTCTCTGTGTATATAAAATCTCCCCACTGTATTTTCCACGGCATGCATCCGATGAAGTGAGCTGTAGCTCACAAAAGCTTGTGCTCAAATAAATTTGCAAAAAGAAAAGGAGTACTTGTGGCACCTTAGAGACTAACCAATTTATAATTTAATTTAATAAATTAATAATAATTTAATAAATTGGTTAGTCTCTAAGGTGCCACAAGTCCTCCTTTTCTTTTTGTGAATACAGACTAACACGGCTGTTACTCTGAAACCTGTCAAATAAATTTGTTAGTCTCTAAGGTGCCACAAGTCCTCCTTTTCTTAAAACAAATGTAGCTTGTTTGTAATGACTTATGACACTTCATAGTGCTACTGCGATGAGGGTGATGAGCTTGCATGGTCTGGAGTGTTGATATGAGTAAGTACAAGTAGGTGGGACAGAGCTACTCAAAAAAATGAAGTCAAAATGTTGTCACAAGGCTTATCTCAGCCTCTCTCTATCCCTGCTTGCAGCACATGGATTCTCCAGTGTCCAGTCCGGTTCTTTCTTGCAAGTGATATGAGGTCCCTAGAAACAAGTTGTTCCTCTCTTTGTCATCTGAGCATTTATAGTAAACACACCATTGTGAGTGCCCAGGCCAAGCTGGCATTGGAACGGTTCTCCAAGCTGCATTGTCTCAATGAGGGTAGCTGTTACCACAAAGATGCAAAGGGATTCAGAAATGCTAAATGAAAGACTTAGCAGCTATTAATTTGACTTTCCCAAACAGGACTGAATGAGACTGTTTCACAGCCCTGGATAGGAAATCCTGGAGCTGCTGAATTACAGGCAGCTTCCCTCCACTCTGGTCTGCTGCAGAGTTTTATTGCTCCTGGGGGAATTCTGCACCACTGTGCAAGTGCAGAATTCATGTCCCCCGTAGATTTGTTTGTTTTCCCTGCAGAAAAATGACATTTTGACAAGAAGCAAAGGGAAGCTTGTCGCTATGTCTGAAGCTTTTCGACTTGGCTGTTTTTGATCTTTTGTCCCCGCTCTGAGGCAGAACTAGGATGAAATGCTGCATGTATTAGTCAGTGTCGTTCTGATGGCTCCATACATTCAGTCCTACATAACACAGAGCTCTTGTTTCATTGTTCAAAGTCATGTTCAAGTTGACTGGGAAAACAATACATCTGCAAAAGGGCAATGCTTGCTCCGCTATGGGCCAAATTGCAGTTGTGCTCACAGTTTTTTGTTTTGTTTTTCATATGCTGGTAGGGGGATTTGCTTGCCTGGTCTGGGCAAGCAAACTGGAATAGTTTTGTATTGCTAATTGGCAGTGTGACTGGTATAGCTCAAAAAGAAAAGGAGGACTTGTGGCACCTTAGAGACTAACCAATTTATATAGTGCAGGAAATTGCTATCTTGGGGAATCTTACTGTATTAAGTTTATATATCATTGTGGGCCAAGGGTTGTATAATTCTGAGGGGGAGGGTGACCACAGCCCTCAAGTTGTAACAGCTCTGGAGAGATACTTCCTCTTAGAGAGGCTCACATATTCTGGTTCAAACTGGATTCTCCAGAGACCAACAAACAAACCAAGGACTTTTTAATAGCCCAAGTTTAAACTGACTCGGGGCCGCCTTTGTGATCCAGCAAAAGGACAGAACTTTCTGTCTGAAGGAGGGGGGCCCAATCCTTAGCGAAGGATTGGAAGGACTGACACCTGCCAGAGCCTGAGGTCAGAGTTGGGGTGACCTCAACTAAGCTTTTTAGCATGTGCCTGGGTTCTTTTATTGTTTTGAATGTTTTCTCTGTATTGCTCTTAGCATAAGAATAAATGTGCTTGCTTAGAAAGAGCTGTGTGGTAACTGATGACTGTGAGCAATCATGCTGCTTATAGCCTCTGGAGAGACAGCAAAGCAGAGACACTGGCCTGGTTAGGCAGTCTGACTTGCTGGGAATAACAGTGTGGGCAGGGAACAGTGCAGCCTGGAAAAACCCTGGTCAGGAGGAAGAGATGTGGGTTCCCCCCTAGAGAGGTGACTGCTGAGGAGCCAGGAGCCTCAAAGTGGATGCCCTGGCTGGACTACAGAGGGTGAATACAGGTGCAGTTGCCCTGAGCTGTGACAGACAGTATAAAGGTGCCTAGGAACTCCAAAGGCGATTGTGTGAAGCACTGTACAAACACATAGTAAGAGAGTCCCTGCACCGAATACCTTCCAGTATAAATAGACAAGACAGATTAAAGGTGAGGGAGAGGAAGAACTGTGACCTCATTTTACAGGTTGGGGAGCGAATCACAGAGAGATTACAGAGATCGCCTCAGGTCACATCTGGCATCTGTCAGAGGCAGGAATTGAATCCCCACGTCCTCAGTCCTAGTCCAGTGCCTTCACCACCAGACCGTCCTTCTTTTCTACAAGATCATCCTCCTCTAATCTAGAGGCTGGGTTGAAGCCTAATTGGAAATTTAGGAGGGAGCTTTCCAAAGCACCTACGTGATTTAGGAGCACAGGTCCCATTAAAAGTCCTTGGGCTTGTGCTCTAAAGTGTTGCTTTTGAAAATCTGCCCCGTAGCTGAAAAGTTGAATTCATTTCCCCACACGTCTTGTCTATTTTAGGTTTGGTATTGATGATGTCTATGTATTGTTTTAACCATTGATCTTTGCTAAGGAAATTGTTTCCCAGCACACTCGAAAGGAAATTCCAAAGGTGAGATCAAGTATGTATTGAAGGAGTCACTCTTCTTTTTTCAGCTTTTGTTGCTCTGAGGATTTTTTCTATCGGGAAGAAAATGGGGGATGTCTTTTATGAGAAGAGCAAGCAGGAAACATTCAAAGGTCACTCCGGCCACACTCGTAGCAGCTCGCTATCAGAACTTGGCAAGGCTGAGCTGAAGTCTAATCGTCTGAACATCCCAGTATCTCTCTTTCTTCACAAACATAAGGTGTAATGACCTGCCTGTGGGAGGAGATGAATGGGTGCTGTGAATTACCTTGCGTAAATGTTGTTGCTTGTGACTCATACTTGCGCCGATTCCAAGCCCTTAATGTGAGCAGAAATCCTCTTTAAGTGAAATGGAAGGAAATGCTGACGCTAAAAGCAGCTGTGTCTCAGACTCAGACTCTTACTTAGGGGACTAGGTTAGTACAGTTCTGGAGGAGTGTGTTCTGTCAAGCAGGTCTGATCCAGGGGTGAAAGTAACACAGAAGACTTACTGGTACAGGGAACCGGCTCCTGGGCCTCGAGCAGAAGGGAGCAGGGTGTCAGGCTCCCCCAGCCAGCCCCTCTGCACTGCCTGGCCCATGCCGCCCAGGGCTCCGGCAGCGATTTAAAAGGGCCCAAGGCTCTGGCTGCTCCTGCAGTAGCATCATTGTCATCCAGGAGCCCTGGGCCCTTTTAAATCGCCAGGCCCTGGGGCAGCTGGCACTTTTACCCACCCACCCCCTTGTCAGTGGCCCTCCCGGGGGGGTCCCTACTGGCAGGGCTGCCGAAGGGGGAGAGGCAAAAGGGGCAGTGATGTTAAAGCGTTGCCGCGGCAGCACTTTAACATCAGCTGTGTACGGGCCGGTGCCAACGGCCACTTCTTACTGGTACATTGCACTGGCTTCCTTTCACCCCCGATCTGATCTCTCGGGTCCATTCTCCTGTCTGGTATATTGTCTTTGTGCCATTGGAGGGAAAGTCTGGCTCGTTTGAAATGCCCATCCCTGGCTCTCACTGCTCCCAAACATTTCTCTCTGCACCAAACTTCTATTGCCTTTGAAGTGGATTTTTTTTTTTTTCCCTGCATGGGGAATTGCATTGTCATAAAACGTCTATGCTCCCTGTTTCCTGCAGTTTCACCTGCTATGATCATGAGGCCAAACTGTGGTGAGGCCACCCGGGAGCAACTGATCATAATCTCCAGGGGCCTTTCACCCGGTTAAACACACACACACTTCATTTAAAAGCAAACCAAAAATTTCCTTCCCTGGGCTCCCACAGAGGGGAGATGCACTGGCAGAAAGCTGCCATTCTGACCTTCAGTTTGCTCCTCAGTTGTCTGAGAAACCTGTGTAGGAGATGGCAGGCAAAATATCAGGGCAAAGGAAAGAGACCAGTGTAATAGCAATGATGGAGTGACATCCTGCTTTGAGGATCTTAGAGGGAAATCATAGCCATCTGACCTGCAGACTCAGGGCTCGCCCAGCCTCTGCCAAAGTCAGAGGGGCACTTTCCATTGACTTCCAAAGGAACTGGGTAAGCAGGTAGGTGAAGCTGTCCCTTTGGACATCAAGGAGATGTCCAGCCAAAGATGTGTTGTGTGTGTTTTCAGTATGATGGATTTGGGAAAATTCCAAGTCATCCGGAGTAGTTAATCAGCAGCCCATCCAAAAGATAGTGTGTTTGGCATAGATCTTTCATTCAATAATTTCAAATACTGAACACACTTGTTAAAAATGAAGGTTTGTTTGTGGATGGAAAGAAAGATCACCTTTCTTGGATGGATGGATAGCTGTGAATGGTAGAACTGCTAGGAAATGCTTGTTCCTGTGGGGAAAAAAACTCAATTAAAATGGAAAAAAAATTCAAAAATTGAACAAAAATCCACATTTTTTGTTTTGACCACAATTTTTCAGCATTTGGTTGAAAATGTTTTTCAATAACCCTCCTCTCCTCCCCAAAAAAGTGTTTTAAAATGGACATTTTCCACAGAAATTTTTATTTAAATGAAAAGGCTGTTTTCATAAAAAATGTTGAATGAAAAGTTGTGACCAGCTCTAGCGAGCAGCCAGCCTGGTGTACTCTTTTGCCATTCAGGGTTATGTCAGATGCCCACTGAAGAGTATGTTATGACCTCTCCTTATCTTTGCCTTTCCTGTAGACACATGTAGAAAGAAGCCAGAAGTAGACTGTAATCTCTCAATGCCTTTTAAATATTTGAAAACTGGGGGCATATTGGACTGAAATCGCTGGGCCAAAACCCAACCCTACAGTTACAGTTCTGGTGCTCGGTTGCATCCAAAACTGGATGGGGCCTTTTTTCAGGTTCCAGTTTACTTGTCATTGAAATCATATGAGATTTTGCTGTAGAGACGGCAGAGATCTCACAAGAACAACTGATCTCAAGCCTTCTTCCACTCTGGATGATGGAAAATCTGTCAGAATTGTCGGTGAGACCCCCGTGAACCTCAGGCTCAGCCTAACCTGGATCAATATCCAAGCTAAGCCTTCTGGACACAAGACAGAGTTATACCCAATGTTTATCTCCTCTTTTTACCACTGCACAGATGAAGTCAGTGGCAACCAGGTATTTGAAAAAAAAAAATCTTTTGCAGGGTTGCTAGTGTCTGTGGGCAGACACGTTGTAGGGGGAGGAGGGTCACAAGTGGCAAGGGCTTGATCAGTGACTTGGGTTTAGGAAAGACTTAACTGGTTATATTTCAGGTTTGGAAAACCAGGAGGTGGTTCAGATCCAGAGCCCACTGTCCCGCAAACCCTTTTAGTCTGGGCTCATCTCCTGTCAAAATCCTCTTCTGGTGCCTTCAGCAAGTATGCAGCTGGAGAGCAGAGAGAATAGTGGTCCTAATATAAAGTCAGTATTGACTACTTCCACCAGCTTCCTACTCTTAACGGGGTGGGCGGGGGGAACAACGATATTTTTAGACCATTTTAATGATAAGCCCCATCTGTCAATCTAGTTTGTGGCATGTTGGTATCAATCCAAACAAGACTTATAATGTGACTGAGACTGACCAAGGACATGCAGTGTATGCCCTTGAGCTCAGAAGAGTTTGCTCTGTAGCCTGGTTTGTTCAACTGTTAACAGATCTTGAGGGAGTAACTCTGAAAGCAAGGACAGATCTGATATGAATGCTTTTCTGTATGAAGAAATCCTGGCTTTTTGATCCGCCTCAGAGGTAGCTCCGTCCACCTCCTTGTTCTTGCTCATATCCTAGATGCAGATGTTTTAGCCTTTTTAAGAAACGGTTTCAGAATGTTCTGATTTGCAGTAATTTGAATCACGTGAAGGTAGTCTAAATGCTGTTCTCTGCCAAGTGAAGGACATTCATCCTGGTGATGACTTGAGGGACAGTTTCACAATCTTGCCATACGAATCACTAGGGGCTTGTCTATTGCGTCAGTGAGACACTCCCTATGCTGCCGAGATGGGGGAAACTCCCTGAGGGGTAATCCACCTCCCTGAGAGGCACTAACTAGATTGACTGACAGAAATTCTTCTGTCTACCTAGCACTGTCTACACTGGGGGTTAGGTTGGCTTAACTATGCCACTTATGGATATAGATTTTTTCACAGTCTTGAGCAAAATCACTGGGTTGACCTAACTTTTTAGTGTAGACCAGAGGTCTTTTTTTGTTTCATGAAGTGCAGAAGGTGGCAGAAGCCTGGCAGTGGGAATGATCCAGGGTCAAGAGGGCCACAGAGAGGGGAAAGTATCCAGTTTACCTGAGATCATGTGAGGAGAGTACAGAACGCTGCAGCGTGTCACCTCGGCAAAGCAGGCTACTGCGAGCACATCAGATGTCCTTCACCCTCTGCACTGGCTTTCAATAGGATATCAAGGCAAGAACAGAGAAATGAAAATAATTTCTGCTTCTAGAACTCCTTTCAACTGGGGAGCTGAAATCATTTTGCAAACGCTAATTAAACTTCTCAACACGCGTGTGAGATGAGAGGAGGTGGTGATGATGGCACTTAGCTTGTGTTATAGTGCTGTTTTCAGAAACATTCAATACTGGCCTAGCTTTGCTCCCATTGAAGTTAATGGTAAAACTCCCGTTGATGCCAATGGTTGCGGAGTTAGGTCTATGCTGAGAGCTTTTGAAAATCCAACCCCAGGTTTGTAGCTTTTCGAGTTGGAAGGGACCCTTATGACCATATAGTCTGACCTTCTGCATAATACAAGCTGTAAAACTTTACTGAGTCCAATAGTAGATCAGTATCACTTCAGTTTTACAGATGGGGGAAAACTGAGGAAGAGATAGTGACTTGCCCAAGTTCATAGTGACTGAGCTGAGAATGGAGCCCACATGTCCTGACTCCCATTCCCTTAATCTAACTGCTATGTACATACCCTAAATATGCTGAATGTAAACCTCAGACTTAAATATTTGAATAAAATGGGAATCCTTTTATTCCTTCAAGGGAGAAGTAGATACTGTCTGTTTACTTTATTAATTGCCATGAGATGCAGATCTCTGAATGCAATCAAAATGTACACATCTCTTGTGATCTGAATTTATGCCCACTAGAGAATGGGAGTTAGGACTTCTTATGAGTTATCACATAAAATTAATGCAACAGATTGGAAAACATATTCACATCAACTTAGACTAAAAATGATTAAGGAAGTTAGGTAAAAGAGCTATCTGCAAATCAATGGGACTGTTTATGTCTAGATGACCTGATAACTGTTAGTGCTGTTACACAGCTCTTTAGTGGGAATCAGAGTAACAGTCTGTATTCGCAAAAAGAAAAGGAGTACTTGTGGCACCTTAGAGACTAACCAATTTATCTGAGCATGAGCTTTCGTGAGCTACAGCTCACTTCATCCGATGAAGTGAGCTGTAGCTCACGAAAGCTCATGCTCAGATAAATTGGTTAGTCTCTAAGGTGCCACAAGTACTCCTTTTCTTTTAGTGGGAATGTCTTCCTTCTCTCCCACCTCTCGTATTTGCAAAGGGTGATTTCAATAACGTGTATTTAATATTTTTTGTCAATGAAATAATACCTTTTAAATGCATTAGTCATCTCAATATCCTCCAGCAACAGGAACATTCAATAGAGTACATAGCAGACTTAGCTATGTAGTGCAATGTTCAAAGAAACTTGCTGTTAAACAAAAAAGAAAAACTAAGGCCCTCCAGAAGGTGTAAATTAGCCTAGCTCTATTGACTTCAGTGGAGCTGTGCTAATTTACACCAGATGGGAGTCTGACCCTCTGTGTCTTGTAATCCTAAATATTATGAGTTTAATATGGTACCTTTTTAACGCTCGTATCTGCTTCTCTGCATCTTTGAATAAGATTGTCAGCTTAGACACAAGTTTCTGTCTCCATCATGGGTCTGAAATAGTTTGACTTTGATGACCATCTGTCACACTGCAAAAGGCATCTGCTTTGATAGGGTTTTTTGGGGAAGGTTGAGGGTATTTTTCCTATGGCGACAAAAGGGCAGGAAGGAGTTTTTGTAGGTGGGTGACTGGCTGAGTCCCTGTTGCATTCATCATTTTAATGCTGTTGAGATTTAGTTATATCATTAATGGTGGTTTTAAGGCACCTGGAGCACTGGCTTTTTAGTTGTTGTTATTTTAGGTATTTAAATAAAAATAAATGAACTTGAGTGAACTGGATTCTGTGTCATCAACTGCATTAACTTTTTCTGCAGTCAGAAAAACTGCTGCTGGTGAAGTTAAAAGGAGCATTAGCATGATTTGTAATTTAAAATCTCAGCTAGAATTTGCTGTATTGTTAGGTGAAGCAAATCATCCTTTTGATTTGTAACACTGAGCAAATTTGATTGGGAAGTTGCTGATGTAAGGGAAGAAAATACTGGAAATTCATCAGCAATGTTTCTTATAAAGTAACTTTTCTGACTTTGAGTTGCTCTCATCACTTCCATTATTGTAGGAGAAGCTTGAGATATAACAAGGCCAGAGGCAAAACCCCCCAAATCCCTGAAAAGGGAAAGTTCCTTGGCAAATTGCAGCTGGAGGCTCACACAGGCTGGCTTTTCTCGCTCACAGTATATGAATGGCTTGCAGACCAGTCATTCCTTAATTATGCTTGGATGGTTCTTGACCAATATGCTAATGCCACAGAATACCCGCAGATTATGAACCAACCTGAGCAATGTGAGAAGTATCAGGAAATAAAGATGTCTTCTGTCAGACCCATATTACACTAGGCCTGTCTCTTGGCTGGTGCCTCTAGCAAGGGTGGGAGGACACCAATAAGTGCTGTCTGTGATGCTGATACCTATCGTGGGCAGAGACCAGCAAAGCTCATTTTCACATGTATTTCCCCCATCTCCCTGCTGGAAAACTTTTTTAATTGGAGCAGAGAATTTGGGATGGAAAAATGCAGGGATTGGGCAGAGAGGATGTGCTAATGTTCGGATAGGTACTTATCCCTGGTTCTGTTAGACAATGCCCTTGTTTTCCAGGCTTGGCTTTTACTGTGAGAAAACCTCATACATTGAAAGTGAGTAATTGCTCAGTGTAGCAAAGTCTATGGCTAAATCTACACTGAGTCATTCTTAAACTATTCTGTTGTTTTAACTTGTGCTCAATAAAATGAACACAGGATGTCACCCAGTAAAAATCAGGTTTGAAATCACCACATGCCTCTCTGCTAACTTCCAGATGAAATAGCACAGAAATCTGAGAGTGGTTTTTTTTTTTTTTTTTTTGCTTAATACTCTCATCCTGTTTCAAAATCCTGCAGGGGCCAGATTCTTAGCTGGCATAAATCAGCATTAACGTCAGTGGAACTTAATATCAGCTGAGAATCTGGCCTCTGTTATATATTTGCCTCCTACCCATAAACTAAAAAATTAGCCTGCCCGAACTGCTGGTATGTACTACTGGACACCGCACTTAGAGTCGTACAAGGGGACGGGGAAGAACTAGGCCTGGGAAGGGGGTGTTTGTACAGTTGGCAGACGCTGCCATTTAAGCATAAAACTATTGTTTTATAGGCGAAGTTCTGGCCAGGGCGCCGCTCTGCAAATATTTAATTCTAGGTTTCCATGTGTGCAGAATATTCATGAGAGCGAATGGCAAGAAGCCAAACAGAACCAGCCTTCGCCTCCGGGCAAACCATGTTTCTCTTGCTCTTTACCTGCCCAGCTGAAGCTATGTGTGTACATTTGCTACTTAACTCCCTGAATGATGCAGCTATAAATAAAACCAAACCCAACCTAATTAGTGGCACATGGAGATATGCAAGTTAATTCTCTTGTTCTGTCATTCATGTCCTGCATGCTTGGAGCACTGCTTGCAAAGGGAGGGTTAGAGTTGGAAGGAGTTACCATTTCTGAAGCTCCCCGCATCTGAGAAGTACACTAACAGCTGTCTAGGAATACAGGGGGTGGCTGCTAGAATGTGTGTCCTGAAGGCTTCCTTGGGGTGAAGGACAAGTGGGTCAAATACTGCTTTCAGGTGGTACTTGCTCTGGATATAGGCCAGTACAACAGAAGAATCTGGCTTATTCTCTTTTGTTGTAAAAACGCACATCTGAGTTCGTTACAGTGAATCTCCTATTAAGATTGAGTGATTTTCAACCCCCAGAATGAGTTCTGTGACCAGAACTATGGTCTGCACATTGCAGTGCATTGAACAGTCCACATCTTCTGTTCCATCTCACTGTACATCTCTAGGCACATGGATAGCAGGGGGATGAGTGCTGTATAAAAGATGTTTCATTGTACCAGGATTCACTAGGCGTGTCCCATTGCATAGCCTGCTTCTGACTCTGTAGAAAACAAGTGATCTGTTTATATAATATAGAATTGCATTAACCCTTTGACATGAACATTATGCTTTCCACAGCAATGATCATTAGCATGGTCTAATGAATAATAATCTAATATAAATAAAAGAGATCGATCTATCTATCTATCGTATTAGATAGATACCTAAAGCAAGTGAGAGGCCAGGGAGAGGAAAAGGTCTTAATTTTAAGCTTTGAGGAGAGCTGACATGTTTGAAAACCTTTGGTGAAATCCTGGCATCAACAAAGTCAAAGTCAAAACTCCCATTGGCTTCAGTAGGGCCAGGATGTCACCCTGGGTTCTGATGTTACCTACACCAATGTAACTAACTCCACTGATCTCAGTGGAGCTGCTTCTGCTTTGCTCTAGTGTGAATCAGTCCCTGAGTGTCTCCTCTCCGGGTGTATTTGTTACTTGACTTCTCGTGCATCTCCATAAACATACAGCCCAAAGACTTGATTCCTAAGCTTTTCACATTTTGATTTTAGCTGCACTATTTGACTGCTCAATGCGACCTCGCAAGATGGGTGGACAGATCTGCAGACAGAGGTATGGATCCTACAGCTGACTTACAAATCACAGGAACAATCCTTAAAACACAGTTCCAGTTCCTGTTGAAGCCAGTGGGAGCTTCCCCACTGAGTTCAGCAGGGGCAGGATCAGCTCCCAAGAGACGGGTAGGACTTTGGCCTCCAGGTGACGTGACTCATTTACAACCTAGGGTGCCATGAAGCTTGGCTGTCAGGATGTGCATTCTCCTCCTTCCCATCCCACTCCAAAGGTCTCAGTTACAGTAGCAGTGGAGGGAGGAGCTGGCAAACAAAAGATGTTGCTGGCCAAATTCATCCCTGGTGACAAACCCCATGGACCTCACTGGAGTTACAGCAGGGATGAATTTGGACCCATGGTTTTAAACAGAGCAGGGCATGCTGTTCTATAGGGATTCCCAGTAGGGTTCCTGAATCTCTGTGCTGTGAATGAGGCAGGTTCCCCTCTGGGCACATGGCTTGTATGTTCTCTTTCCCCTTTGTCTTGTCTATTAGGATCCTAAGCTCTGTTGGGCCAGGATTGTCTGCTGCTGTGTCTGTACAATGCCTAGCACATTGGGGCCTCGGCACTGCTGTAATAAACAGGCATTATTAATAATGAAACCTTTTCCCTAATGTAAATATTCTAGTGCCTGTGGAAAGCTCTGGGGCCATAGGTGCTGGAACTAGGGTTGCTGTTGCACCCCCTGCCTTGAAGTAGTAATAACAACCCAAATACCTGGTTTCTGCCTTCAGGACATCCCGATCTAGTACCGCTGCTGGGGCCTGATTCTGTCCCTCCCTTCTCAGTGTATCCTGGCCCACACCTGACACCATCTTCCCCTCGACTCCTTGGCGTGTTCTACAGGTGCCACATTTCCTTTTGTTTCTTGCCACACCTTGATTCCAGTTCCCAGCTTGCCCTGGGCGGGATTGGATGGATGGAGAGTGTGGGAAGGAAGTCTGGTGGCGACGAGGAAGGAATTAACTATTTTGAAGGCAGAGAGGATTCCAGGACAGTAAAAAGAAAAGGAGTACTTGTGGCACCTTCGAGACTAACCAATTTATTTGAGCATGAGCTTTCGTGAGCTACAGCTCACTTCATCGGATGCATACCGTGGAAACTGCAGAAGACGTCTTCTGCAGTTTCCACGGTATGCATCCGATGAAGTGAGCTGTAGCTCACAAAAGCTCATGCAGTTTCCACGGTATGCATCCGATGAAGTGAGCTGTAGCTCACGAAAGCTCATGCTCAAATAAATTGGTTAGTCTCTAAGGTGCCACAAGTCCTCCTTTTCTTTTTGCGAATACAGACTAACACGGCTGTTACTCTGAAACAGGACAGTAAAGTCTCTCCTAGTTCCAAAAGGTTAATACATGACTCTCGGGTGGCTGGGCGTGAGTTGCCCTGAGAGAAAATAGCCCTGAAGGAAAGAAAGGAGGAAGCTTTTTACTATTGCCCACATGCTGTGAATACTCTGCAGCACTTTCTTTCCCCTCATAAATTCCCATCAGACAAGCCCTCCTTCTACCCCTACATGGAAAAAGAGTCCTGTCAGGAGTGGCCCAAGGAGGGAGGAGGTGCCTTTCCTGCCCTGTGCTGAGGTTTGAGCAACTTTGCCCTGCTATAGATAAAGGAATGAAACGTCCCCTGCCTCCATGCACTCAGGCATGGTGCCGTCTCCTTGAACTTTTCCCTGTGAGCTATAGAGATTAATGCCCTCATTCAGCAGAGCATGTCCGGAAGTCTATCCCTTTTCTGTCTAGTACGTAAGTGTTTTTGCTGAATAAGGATGATCTTAAAGTTAAATGTGAACTTAAATGCTGTGTAGAAATGAGGCCCAATGTGGTTGCTTACAGGAGGAAGGCAAGAATAATGTACTGTTGTTTTGTAATGACGATGAAGCTAGACAGCGTCGTAGTGAGGGCTCGGGTGCTATTGAATCTATACGCTGCTATGGTGAGAGACCATTGCCAACCAAGATTTTTACTGTAGCTGAAGAGGAACTCCCATGACCACTGTTTCCTCTAAGCTGTGCGTGTGCACACAGATCCTAAATCCCACGCACACGGTGAAACACTGTGCGCATAAAAATTTGCACAGAAGCACAATTTGCACAGAAATTTTTTGCGCACATGACCTGTCAAAAATTTGCACAGAAGACATTTTTTGCTCACATGGACTGTCAAAAATTAGAGGGAACATTGCCCATGACCCTCCACACCAAACTTTGAGGTCAGTGGTGTAAACATGATCAGATGCAGCCCAGAAAATCAGATCAAAGTGATACCAAACAGATCAAAGAATCATAGAAGGTTAGGGTTGGAAGGGACCTCAGGAGGTCATCTAGTCCAACCCCCTGCTTGAAGCAGGACCAATCCCCAATTTTTGCCCCAGATCCTTCTTTGAAAGTCTGATGAAGATTGGACATGTCCAACATTAGGGTGAGTTTTAAGCTTTATTAAAGAAAAATCATGCATCCGAAGTGAGCTGTAGCTCACGAAAGCTTATGCTCAAATAAATTGGTTAGTCTCTAAGGTGCCACAAGTCCTCCTTTTCTTTTTGCGAATACAGACTAACATGGCTGTTACTCTGAAACATGATAAGAAAGTTGAATTTCAGCTCCTTTTGCCAGAGGTCTGATACTGAGCTGCATTTCCCTCTCCTGATCCAGGTCATCAGACCAGACTTCCTTCTTGTTGGTTTAATATTCCTGCTAGAAACTAGCAATAAACAGTAAAGTGACAACTCTTAGTGCAGTGAGGAGCCATGCTTTTCTCTCAGTTACAGTGGTGTGTGCTCCTAGTAAACCCACTGAAAGCAATGGGCTGGGGTCACTGAAAGCAAGTGATGCTGGGGTCACGGATCTCATTGTTTCCAAGGGATTACTCCAGATTTACTCCCATTTAATGAATCATTGCTGGAAACAGCTAATCGGCAACTCTCTCTTTTTGAAATCAAGTGGCATTATTCACAATCTCAGAGTTAGGGGGCAATGGAGCATTCATGTGTTTCTTTTTAAATTAAACTTAGTTATGTCAAGGATTACCTTCCTTTGCAAAATGAGTGAAACCAATTCACTGGCTTACTGTGCATGGCAGTGACTTGCTGACTCATTTACTTGCAGCAACAGTCATGATTTGAAAGTGCCTTCAGCCCGCGGTGGGGAGAAAGGGCCCATTCTCAGAATCTGACACTCCTTTCTGACACCCCCGTCAATGGCTGCATTTTATCTTGGTCAGCCTTTCACCACCCTAATAACATTAAAATACAATTTAAACTGCTGCTGTTCTTTATTTGCTATTCAGGCCTCTGGGAGCAATAAATCAATCAAGGGCAAGGAGAAGGCTTAAAACACACAAGCATACCCTCAAACTTCCAGTGACTGAGGCTTAGTCCTACAGAATGTGTGTGCCCGCACGTGTGTAGGAAAAAGGGCGGGTGGTCAGCAGTGCTCTCTCTCTTTCTGACAAACAGCATTCCAAGGAAGAAAGGGCACACTCAGGCTTTTTCCATCGCTTTACTCAACTGAAGACTGTCAAACATGCACGTTCCCCAGACCTCTGGTGTTTGTGGGCATGAGCAGTGGTACGCAGATAGAGATGGCTGTGAAGAAATAACAGCTGATTTGACGTGTCCCCATTCCTATTTGCGTGTTGATAGACCAAAGTATAAATCATCTTATGACGCAGGTGGGTCCAGGCCCCAAGTCCTAACTTCTGTCAGGGTTAATAATTTGTGTATGGATGTGAAAAGGCAATGCTTAAAACATCCGGATTATGTGTGCCCTGCACCTTTGACTCCTGGGATTTTCTCTGCCTTCAAGAATTACAAGCAGGGGTTTTAGACAAACAGAGCTGTTCTTTCTGGCAGGCAGAAGGACACTACATGTGCCTAGAATGGCAAGTGTAGTACATCTGTCTCCAAACGGGGCACTCTCCCACACCCACCCCGGCCAACGAGTAAACAGGTGTTTTGTCTCCTGGCTAACTAAATACGTGGACCCCCCCTAGTTAAACTCTATCTCTACTGATGCCAGGAGCAGAACTTCTCTTTCCATGGCATCATTCAGCTTCCAGTGATGTATCTACAAGCGATGATAACACTTTACTGTGCTCCCCAAATAATCACCAACTTTTGCAACATGCCTGGCTGGCAGGTTAGTCAGTATCCTCCCTATTTTATAGGGGGGTGGGGCGGGAACTGAGAGGTAGTGCTGTTAAATAACTTGCTCAAGGCCACACAATGAGTTGAGACTTTTCTATGATGGAGGAGGGGTTTGCACCAGCGTAGCTATACTGATGTGCAAACTGGGAAAATGTGGGCTGGTACAAGTCACTTTTTTCACTGGTGCAGCACATCTATAATAGGTGTTTGAACCAACAGGGCTACATCAGTGCAAAAATGCACACGAGTCTGTAGCGGCAGGAGTTAATGGCCTTCAGACCAGAGTGTGTGTGAATCTCTTTCTAATATGCCTTTCCTTCTGGTGAATCTACACATTGCCCTGGCTACCTTCCTTTTTCGACACTCCAAGAACTCTGCTTGCAAGACACATTCAGTATTTCACCATCAGCAAATGGTGACCTTTATTTAGACTCGAATGAATTAAAGTAAGCAAAATAGGGTGGTATCAGCTGTAAACACATTTTATTCTTTCTTCTGTTCTTTTCATTCAAGATTTTATTCAGCGCTTTAAAATGACAAACAGAAGTTCTGAAGGTAATGAGTCTGGTCTATATCACAAAATGGTAGGAGTCTTACAACATGATGCAAATGGCGTGCTCATAAAGGCCTGGCCAGATCAGACTATTTTCTATCTAGAAATCGGTAAACAGAAGTTGATGCATCCCATAATGGAAATCGGGCAACTAGACTGGAGTATTGCATTTTTTGTTTTCCCTTCCCCTGCATTCAGAGATGTGGTGTGCACAGTTTTAACAAGCCAGCCTGGCTTATCTGTGCTCTGGTCCTTTAAGTAAGAATTCTTGAATGATGCACAAGAAAAACACGATGTGTAGCAGCTGGCTGGCAGTCATCTTGGAACTGAACAAATCTAATATCCTGCTGTGTCTATAACATACTTTTTGTATATAATGAACCTCATGCAAGCAGATTACACTGAGCATGTAGGTAACTCCATGTTAGTGGTTATTTGGGAAACATACTGCTGAGAAGCCATTTTCTGAATATAGCAAAAAATGCTGTCAGGATCTCAACACAACAAACAGCCTGTTATAATGATAACCCCTCATTCCACAGGCCTGTCCTCTTGGGCTTTTTCCGTTGTGATCTTGAGATAACAGAGTTAATGACTCTATATAAACACCCCCTCTAGCCTTCATGTCAGATAGGTCCTGGGTTGTTTAAAATACCACTAAACTGTGCATATGTCAGAAATTCCTTTTTCACAGGTAAATTGACTTTAAAAATGTCCAGTTGATTGACTTGGTTTTGTAACTTATTTGTACAGATGAAAATTGTCTTTCCCCATAGTCTTGCTCCTTTGTCCTATGCTGTAAATATCAGGGGGTTTATTCTGACGTAGCAAGAAATGGTCGCTATAACTTTAACTATGGTCTCAGTCCATTATGTTAATTTCACACTTGTGGCTGCACTGTTTATCTCTAGATTTTTAGTGTTCTGGATCTCTGAGGCTAGAATGAAGGATTCCCCCTCCCCCATCATTAAAAACTTTATCACAGTGAATGGAAAAGAACAGAGGGATTGAAATTAATAATTTCTGTTCTGTGGGAAATTCCAGCATTTCCATTCATACATACTTAACTGGGGGAAAAAGTCACTATTTCCTGCAAAATGAAACTTTTTAGAAATTTCATTTTGGGAATATCAAAATGATCTTCTTAAAGCACTGTATTTTTAGAAGGTTGAAGCACTTCATTTAGACTTTTATATAATATAAATTAGTCAAAATGACCTTATTGAATGAAACACGACTCAGGTCAATTTTCAGTGAAATCAATGTTTGTTTGAAACATTTCAATTTTATCAAAACAGCATTTTCTGAAGGAAAACTGTTCTGTCGGATGACTTTTGACCAGCTCTTGAAAAGACCACACACAGCATTGTTTATTGGTTCAAACACTGATTTACCCTTTGTGCACTTTGCACTTAACAGTAAAATAGGTTAGATCAGTTGAGGGAAATTCTTTCTTTTTTTATATTAATAATGAAGTTGGTTGAAAATTTTCATTCTGAACCTTTTTTAAATACAGAAAATTGGCTTTTAAATTAAATGAAAACTTGAATGCAAAGTGTCTGCTTGTCTCAGAAATTTTGTTGTTGGAAAACTAAAAATTTTCAACTGAAATTTTCTCATGTTTTGGTCAAATATGTTTGTTTACCAAAGATGGAAAATTTTGCTTTCAGGTTTTCATTTTTTTGTCAACTAAGTAAAATGTTTTGATGAAAATTTTCACAAGGGGGAAAGACCCATTTTCCAAGCAGCAATAGTTATTAATGAAAGATCTCTCGGAAATATCCATTATTCTTCCTTTCTTTCTGTTCTCCCATGCTAGAAAAATTAGACTTTTTTTTTTTCTTCTATTCTCCAATCTCTTTCGTGAGTCTAATATTTTGCCCTCTATCCCTTTGCTGATTTCTTATCCTCTTGTCTCTGGCTCATCTGTAGAGGGCATTTTATCTTTTACTTTGTCACACCTGTGAGTCTACAGTGTTTTGATTCCTGCAATTCAATATTCAATATTTCCCTTTTGCTCCTGTAATTACCCTAAAGTGCTGCTGTTTTTCTAGCTCCCAGTCCTTAAACATGCCATGTTCTTTCTGTTTCTTGCTCTTATTCTATGTCTTATCCCGTTCCAAGCATGTGGCCTCCACCACCTTTTCACATATTTGCAGCCTTCCTAAATATTCTTGCAATAATTTCCTTTAGTCCAATGGACACTTGCCCACCGGAGTCAAAATTGAAGGTATTTGGGCTTCTTCCCGAAGGAAGATTCCTAAACTGGGTGTGTTGCCTTCTGGTATGTAGCCTTGTATGTATTTTTAATAATATTTTATATGGTTACAAGAGGTCAGAGTAGACAGAGTATTCCTTTTTTCTTATCAGCCATCACTTCTCACGTCCAAGGATTAAATCCAAAAGAACCTGAGTTTATTGCCTAGGAAATCAATTTGCCGCCTTTCTAACAGCTTGTGCCCATCCTTGCTTTTTGCAAACACCTCAGTCAGTAAGTAGCCATCACTCGTGCAATCACATTTCTGACTGCTTTTCCTTTGATGCATCGTTTTTAATCTGCTTTCTTTAACTGCTTCAAGGACTACAGGAGAATTGTATAAACATGCACCTTCGTTGTCCTTAACTGCAATCCAAACTGTCTCTGTTGCATCAGCGAAAACATTGAGTATCTCTCTCTGCACAGGTTGTGCCCTCTCCTTAGAACAGCCAGCCCTCCCCTTGCAGTGGCTCCTTGTCATGTTGGTCTGCTAAGTCCTCAGTCATTTGATCTGTTATTAAAGAGAATAGACATAGATGAATGCAACACCCTTTAAATCCTTGTAACTCTGGTTCATTAATGTTATGTAGGCTCTTAGTGCAAGGGTGAGAGTTTAATGTTTTTCTGTGTTGTTCCTTTGCCGCCTTCTCCTACACTCGGAGTGGTTGATATTTGCAAACCCCCTCGTTTCCACCTCTGCAGGGCCAGATTAACCTTTTGTGCGCTCGGCGCCAAACGTATTTGTGGGCCCCCATGGGGCAATGGAGCATAGTGCGGGGGGGCCAGGGGTATGGCATGGCAGGGGTGGCCCCTCTCTGTCCAGCCCAGTGCAAGGGCACTATATACAAAATGGTAGTTGCCAGATTCACACTGGCCCGCCCGGCCCTGTGCTGTCAGCATGCCCCTTCCTTTCGTGGGGCTAGCCATGCCATGCCACACCACACATCCCACCCCCCCGCCCAACACCGGAACACCCCCACCCCCGATTCCCTATGGCCAGAGTCCTCCTGGACCCACTATGCCCAACGCCGCCCCCCCACCGACCCTGCCACAAATACACAGCACCCTGCACACCACGACCCCTGTCCAGTGCCCCCCTCCCTACAGCCCCACCACAACTGCCCAGCACCCCCCACACAACCCCTACTCCCTACTGCTCCAACACACACATCTTCCCCACCCCCTCACAGCTCAGCACCACTGCAGGTCCCCCAGAGACCCACTCCGTCAAGCCCTGCCTCCTGGCCCCACTCATCGGCCCTGCTGGGAGGCGACTGTGTCTGCCGGGCTGAGCTGCCAGTGCAGCCAGGGCTGGTCCCGGGGTGGAGAATCAATCCAGCCCCCTGGGAGTGGCATGATCAGCCACGCCAGGGCCTGCCCCAGCCAGCCTCCCTCAGGACCCACTTGCCTGGAGGGGCCCAGCCAAGCCCCCCCACACTGCCCCCCATCAACTGGCTGAGACTGGCCAGGCTTCTGTACTAGTCCCAGGTGGCTCAGCTCCAGGGAGACAGGTGGGGCCACACAGGTGGTGGGAAGCAGAGACTGTCGGGAGCCGGAGGTGCCCTGCGGTCCGGCCAGGGGGCAGAGAGAATCCTAGGATCATAGATTAGAGTTGGAAGAGACCTCAGGAGATCATCTAGTCCAACCCCCTGCTCAAAGTGGGACCAACCCCAACCAAATCATCCCAGCCAGGGCTTTGTCAAGACGGGCCTTAAAAACCTCTAAGGATGGAGATTCCACCACCTCCCTAGGTAACCCATTCCAGTGTTTCACCACCCTCCTAGTGAAATAGTTTTTCCTAATATTCAACCTAGACCACCCCCACTGCAACTTGAGACCATTGCTCCTTGTTCTGCCATCTGCCACCACTGAGAACAGCATAGATCCATCCTCTTTGAAACCCCCCTTCAAGTAGTTGAAGGCTGCTATCAAATCCCCCCCTCACTCTTGTCTTATGGAGACTCAACAAGCCCAGTTCCCTCAGCCTCTCCTTGTAAGTCATGTGCTCCAGCCCCCTGGTCATTTTCATTGCCCTCCACTGGACTCCCTCCAATTTGTCCACATCCTTTTGGGGCGGCGCAGACCCAGGAGTGGCCCGGCCCAGCCCAGCCCCAAGCACAGACACAGCAGCCCACTGGGCCTGGCCCAGCTCAGACCCAGGAGTGGCTTGCAGGGGCACGGACCCAGGGGCAACCGAAGCAGTGTGGCCCTGCCCAGCCCTAGCTGCGGCCAGGGCAGTGTGGACCTCGGCGCGGCTGGAGTGGCCCAGCCCGGCCCCAGACACAGCCAGGGCGGCGCGGCCCGGAACCAAGCGCAGCTAGAGTGCCCCTCCCCTGGCCTGAACCCAGCCCTAGCCCGGACCTGCTGGGGCCAGGAAGAGGGGCCTATCCTGCAGCCCCAACTCCTGAGCGGCCGCGGCGGGGAGAATCGCCTCTCTCTCACAGACCAGGTGTTGCTGCGGGGGGAGAGAGAGCTGGGGGAGTCCTCTATCCTCACCGTAGCCCCCCAGAACCACCTCTCGCACTCCAAATCCCTCATCCCCAGCCTCACCCCAGAGCCTGCACCCCCAGCCGGAGCTCTCTCACCCCTGCACCCCAACCCTCTCATATCACCTCCATATTGGTGCACGTAACAAAATTAATTCTGCACATGGGTGGGAAAAATTAGCGGGAACACTGCCCAGGATCGACCCCCGGGGGACTCCGCTTGATACTGGCTGCCAACTAGACATTGAGCTGTTGATCACTACCCGTTGAGCCTGACGATCTAGCCAGCTTTCTATCCACCTTATAGTCTATCCATCCAATCCATACTACTTTAACTTGCTGGCAAGAGGCCGGCTGATGGGGGCAGGGGGTGGAGAGGAGCCCTTGGCCGGCTGGTGGGCAGGCCAAGAGGAGCAAGTGGTGGGTGGGGTTGGGGGGCTGGCGGGGTATCGGGGCACAGTGCAAGCAGAGCAGGCCAGGGCCCCTTCTGAGCATGGGCCCGGCTCCATGGAGCCACTGATGCCATTGTAAACCCGGCACTGCACCTCTGTATTCTAAATCAGCAGCCAAGTAGTTTGCCATGTAAACAGCCAGACTCTTTGCTTCATTGAAGGTGAGATGCAGCCATTCCCCTTTACCATTTTCTCTCTCCCTGTTTTGATATTCGAAGGGAGAATGCTAGTGTCTGGAAGCAAACTAGAAAAATAAACAAATTGTAAAATAAATGCTTTGGGCTGTGGGGTTGGGTCTTGTGCAGCACTGTGTAACCTCACAAATCTCAGCCGAAACTGCAGGTGCACGACGGGAGGGGGAGGATTTCCATCTTGTCTGATTTCAGAGAAACTACCTATGTACAGGGATAATTTCGTGCTACAAACATTTATGGGCTAGACTCTCCGTTGGCGTAAATCAACTGACCATTCACAGATTAAAGACCAGAAGGGACCACTGTGATCATCTTAGCGTGACCTTCTGCATCGCACCGGCCAGAGACCTTCCCCAAAATAATTCCAAGTGCAGATCTTTTAGAAAAACATCCAATCTTGATTTAAAAATTATCAGTGATGGCGAATGCACATGACCCTTGGTAAATTGTTCCAGTGATTAATTACCCTTGCTGTCAAAAATGTACGCTTTATTTCCTTCATGGAGCTCTGCTTGCAACAGCTGAAGATCTGGCCCTATATCATCAGAACAAACTTTCATTAGCTCATCGCTCCTTTGTAATGTGACACTGCTGCTAGCTGTGTTGATACCATTGCCTCATAAAAGTTAACCCTATCATGGGTGCTTGAATACATTACCGCCAAACATCGGCGCTGACTCTGTGGGTGCTCCAGGGATGGAGCACACAGAGGGGAAAATAGTGGGTGCTCAGCCCCCCTGGCTGGCAGCCCTGTAAATCAAATCCTACCCCTCCCTCCCAGTGCCTCCCACCTGCCGCAGATCAGCTGTTCAGCAGCATGAAGGAGGAGCGGGGGCAGGAAGAGGCAGGGGAGGGGGCGGAACAGGGTGGGAAGAGGCAGAGCGGGGTTTGGGGACTTGGGGGAAGAGTGGGAATGGGAGCCGGGTCTGGGGTTGAGGACCCCCTGGAAACTGAGGAAGTTAGCGCCTATGTTAACAAAATCTTAAACACCCTGGATAGCTGTCCATCTTTTAATAATATTCTCCCCCCCCCCATCCATGTCTGCTCATCATTTCTGTTAGCAACTGGTAAGCTATCAGGAAATGCAGTTTTACATCCCATTTCGCTGAAAGTCCAGATAAGGCCCCAGCATCAGCTCTGCAGCATCCTTGATCACTTGTCTGTTCAAACAAGTGTCTCTCCCCCAATTTTAATATCTTTGACCTTTGCCCATCATCATCATCTCTTTATCTCAGCCCATTTCAGATGGAAACAGCTAGCCACTCAGAGGGCCAAATTCTGTTGCAGTGTCAATGGGTGCTGGTCCATTGGCTTCAGTGGAGTTTCACTGATTTACCCCAGCAGAGAATTTGGCAATATATGTCTAACCAAAACTTCTCTCCACTCATGTTAATCATGCTTGTTTTGTGGACAGCTGAATTAATGTACTTGTGAGATGAGCCTTTTCCCAAGCACATAAAGTCCAAATCGCTGGGTCACAGCTCACCTCTTATTGCTTGTCTGATTCTCTGTGTTTGCTATAGTTTGTTGAGCTAATGTTTAGTTACAGCTGAGATTTAGTTTTAGGAAATATTGTACCGGTGATATGCTGAATAGAGGACGCTGGTTAAAATTCTACCGCCAAACTGAAAGGAAGGTTGGGGCAGGTTCCTTGCCTTTGATGGAGTCATCTCTACCTCACCCTCCACGCCTGGATCCTAATAAATCCCTTCTGCTCGAAAAAGCTTATCCCGAAGGCTCATAAAAATTCTTCTGAAGAGGAAATATTTGCCTTTGGAATAGGGACATAGCAAGTACCCTATTGAATCACACCCATGGCACGTCTCCTTCAGTGTGCTGTTTTTAAAGTGGTCAGCCTATATATTTGAGGCCTGTGGACATATAGAGTCCATGCTGAAGCGCTGTCTGAGTATAGCCAGAGAAGGAAGCAGGATCCAATTGGTGAACAGACTTCAAAATCCTAAATGACAATGTACCATTTTGCATTAAGGAGCTAATCCAGTGTCCACTGATGTAAAAGGTCTTTTTAATTGATGTCAGCTAGTGTTAGATCGGACCTTAAATGTCATGTAATTTCAAAACAATGGAAGATATCATGAGTTCATCTGCCCCTGCTACTGGCCAAATCCCCATTTCAACCATGCAAGTCAGGTACTCTGAGTTCTAGTGATAATGTAGTATTTTTCAAGAACCACCCATTTCCAGATAGATGTACTTGAACAGAAGTATGTTCATCAGCTGGGTGCGCTCAGAGCGCCTTTTAATGCTGGCTACTATATTTCCCCAGATCTTTGCTTCTCTGCCGTCATGTGCAGCTCTCTGGTACATGGAGACGTCACAGACTAACGGAGAGCATTTTTATGAGAGTCCCACGTTAGCAGCATGCTGCTGACTATGCAGAGGAAGAAAATCCTTGAATCTTGGATTTGTTTCCTTGCAGAGGGAGCATACAAGCTCATTAGAAATGGGTGTGTGACGGGTTCCCCCTGGGCTGCCACTGAACCAGCCTGACTCACCAGCCTGGGCTCCTTTTACACTGTAGTGCTGTGACAGACCCTCAAGCCCCCTCCAGACACACACAGGTAGGGACACACCCAGCTGCAGCTACGCACAGATGCTGAGATCAGCTCTGCATGGGAAGGCTCAGCTAAGGCACCTCCCAGTTCCTAAGGCACGCACCCCACTCTGGAGTGTAAACCCAAAATTATACCGTCTTGCGCTGCACAGAGAACTGTACAGCATAAGCTCATGAAATTCACCCCCTACCTCAATGTGGAGGAAAATATGCAACAGCTTTTTGCCCCCCAGTTATGATGTCCACACACCTGGTTTTAAACAAAACAAAAACAAGTTTATTAACTAAAAAAGTTGGATTTTAAGGGATTATAAATGATTACCTAGTAAATAAATAAAAACTGCAAACTGATCTTAACACACTAGACAGGTAGGAGATGAATTGGCAAATTCTCACCCTGACTGATAAACAGGCTGGCAGATTCTTAAGGCACAAGCTGCCTTGGCTTTGCAGCTTGGCTTTCCCAGGTTTTCATACATGGCCTAGAAATCCGTTAGCATGGGACCATCACTTATCCCTGTTCTTTGTTCCTCAGGTGTTTCCAGGTGTGTTGTTGTAGGGAGAAAAGGAGTACTTGTGGCACCTTAGAGACTAACCAATTTATTTGAGCATGAGCTTTCGTGAGCTACAGCTCACTTCATCGGATGCATACTGTGGAAACTGCAGCAGACTTTATATACACACAGAGAATATGAAACAATACCTCCTCCCACCCCACTGTCCTGCTGGTAATAGCTTATCTAAAGTGATCATCAAGTTGGGCCATTTCCAGCACAAATTCAGGTTTTCTCACCCTCCACCCCCCCACACAAATTCACTCTCCTGCTGGTGATAGCCCATCCAAAGTGACCACTCTCCCTACAATGTGCATGATAATCAAGTTGGGCTATTTCGTGCACAAATCCAGGTTTTCTCACATCCCCCCCACCCCCATACACACACAAACTCACTCTCCTGCTGGTAATAGCTCATCCAAACTGACCACTCTCCAAGTTTAAATCCAAGTTAAACCAGAACATCTGGGGGGGGGGGTAGGAAAAAACAAGAGGAAACAGGCTACCTTGCATAATGACTTAGCCATTATACTTATATAAAGTCTGCTGCAGTTTCCACGGTATGCATCCGATGAAGTGAGCTGTAGCTCACGAAAGCTCATGCTCAAATAAATTGGTTAGTCTCTAAGGTGCCACAAGTACTCCTTTTCTTTTTGCGAATACAGACTAACACGGCTGTTACTCTGAAACATGTTGTAGGGAGAGTGAGGTCCCCCATGCTGTCCTTTTCCACCTTTTATATCTTCTCCCCACATGCCTGAAAGGTCTTTTGCTGCGACCTGGGTCAAACAGTTCCCATTGTGCAGTGCGATCTCTGAGAGGTTTCTATTGTACACAGTTCCTGGGTAATCCTGGTGCTTGTGTGCATTTCCTCCATGAGCCATTCGTATTGTTTGACCTTTTTACTGTTGTACCTGAAAGGATCCTTGGGGGTGTTCTTCAACCTCACCACGTTTCAGTAAGACGTACATAGCTAAACTTCAAAGACGACAGTAGCACCTACAATCCAGTGAGATATTAATGTCTAGCAGATCAAGACTTTTACAATGATACCTCACAAGGCATCCTTTGTACAAAACATGTCCTAATGACATGAGTGGTGAATATTGGAATGCCAGGGTGTCACAAGGTGGATCTTAAGTTTGTTTCCCCAACTACTGCCAAGTTTGAGGCTAAAGGTTGATAACTTGTGCTGTATCCAAAGAAGTTGAAACAGGCTCATTGTTACCTGTCTGTCCTGATGTGCTTGTTTGCATGTCAGCAACCAGAATTCATTCACAAGACTATTTCACAGCTGTACTAGAGTCTGAGCTCTGGAGAGGTTGGAGGTTTGACTTGCATCTGCATGGAGTTCTTGTTCTGTAGGATTGATAAGTCAGAAACGTAAAAGGCGTTTACCATTTCTGCTCTTACTACCTTCATTGTTTGTTCTTTGGCAAATGCAATAATCTATAAACGGTGTGGCCGTAAGCCGTTCTCAGTATTGACCAGGGCCAACTCTACATTATAGCCAGGACAGATGGTTGACAGGGCGAGAAGTATTTTAGTGACTGCTTGATTGTTCAAGTGAGTAATTTTGAGGAGTGGACACTTTTTTTCCCTTTTACTTAGGAAGAAAAAGCCCAGGGGCAGGGCCCTGTCCATAATTGGTCATAGTAAAACTCCAGACACTGAAACACCTTTGGGGTAGACAGACTATAAAACCTAGTAATTATAGCAAATCCAGGATTTATGGCTCTTCTCACACACCTGTTCTAGTAAAGCTATAGGCAGCATTTCCATTGTCCCTTGAGGCAAATAAAGACCAGCTGAGCTTGTTTTTGTGCTGCCTTCATAGTCCACAGAGCTACAGAAGATGCAGCTCTCATATATCCACCCACCCAGATGTTGTATCGGACATTAAATTGACCTTCCCAGCTTTAAAGTTTGTGGCCTGGGCAGAAAGCAAGATTGTCTCCTACGGGAGAAACATTGATCTGAACAGAAGGTTAGTCTCGCTGCTGGCTGAAAATTTTCCAGTGGAACAGTTCTGTTGGGAAAATGTTGATTCACTGAAATCAAAATGTTTCACAGGAGCGTGTGGATTTCAATGAAATTTTGCTTTGGAAAAACAATTGAAATTAAGATTTCATTTTTACATTTGAAAATAACACTTCATTTCAAATTGTTATTTATTATATAATTATAACAGGAAAAAGGTCAAGATCTGAATGAAGTGTTTCAATTTCTTCACAATGGAACATATGGATTGACCCAAAATGAATGTTCTTTAAAAAAAAAAAAAAAAAGTGTGTGGGAAATTTTGGAATTTTTTGGTTTTGTTGTGATTTGGAACAAAACCAGATTCTGAAATCATGGAAATTTCCTGTGAAATGGAGATTCCAGTTCCTGCACAGCTAGAGTTAAGTAGGCTATTGCTCTTTGAGCCATTTCACTCTGCATCGCCGCAACAGCCTGCAATATAAACACTGCAGAATACTTTATTAGTACCCAGTTGTGCCAAGTGCTACAGAACCTCAGTTGCCAGTGAAGTCTCCAGCAGGATCAGACCCTCATGTCTCAAGCACTAACCATTTCTGTACACTCTATCAGTCATTCTGATGCTCACAGTATCCTCCTTCACCCTGGCCTGTCAAATCTGTACTACAGGGCCTGATTCTGATTTCACTTATGGTGATGTAACTTGAAGTCAAGGGGTGCTGCTAAGTTACACCAGCCTAAGTGAGGTCAGAATCAGGCCCCCACTGATATAATCTAGATGCATGGTAATAATGCATATGGATTGCACTACAATATGTCCTGTGTAACCTACATAGATTGTAACATATAGTTATCTGCCATTTGCATAAACAGACAGTAAATCAGCTGTGCAGAATGCTGCGGTGTAATTTAGTTTTTTACAGTATTGTACTATTGCACCTCCCTTGGTGGGCCATTATCACCCTGAAGGACTCTGCCTATTAAAGCCTCCTGGCCTCGGCAGAGAGATTGGAATGTTTTGCCAGCTGAGTGAGCTCACTGACTGGCCAACACCGATAAATAATAATTATCTGACTTTCCCTATGATTGACGGCTTTGTACAAAATTCATGGATAACCTCAGCTGGTGTTTGTGAAATGTCGGGATCCTCTGCTGAAGGCACGAGAGAAGCACTGAGTACCGCAGGGTCACTACTGAAGTATCAATGCTCAGGCTATGGCTACGGCTACACTACAGAGCCTGTGTCGGCACAGCCCCCTAAGTAAGCGCAGTGTGTGCTGACAGAAGGAGTTTTCCTGCTGGTATAGGAATAGCACCTCCCCAACAACACTAGCTAGGTCAGCAGAAGCACTGTTCTGTTGGCATATTTATGTCTACACCGGGGGCTTTGTCAGCAGCGACATCAGCCAGGGGTGTGGTGTTTTCACATCCCTGACCAACAGAGCTACATTGGTATAAGTTTGAAGTGAAGACCAGACTGCACTATGCTGTGCTGTTGCCTAGACTAAGACCTGGTATAGACTTAAAAATTGGATCAACCTAGCTACATCACTCAGGGCTGTGATAAATTGCATGCTCTGGGCCTGGTCTGTGCTAAAAAAGTTACGTTGACTCAGCTACATTGCTTGGGTGTGAAAAATCCACATCCCTGAACAATGTAGTTAAGCCAATTCTTCCATCAACCTAACCTACCACCTCTGGGGGAGGTGGGTTAACTGCATAGATGGAAACCCCCCTTCCGTCGCTGTAGGAAGTGTCTGCACTACGGCACTCCAGCAGCACGGTTACAATGTACACATACCTAAGTACAGAATATGTCTTAGTAGATGAAAATCCTGTGGCATAGCTTGTAAACTCTGAGGAAGCAACTGTCTTTTTATTTCCTGTGTGTGTACAGCACCGAGCAAAGGGGGGCTCTGGTCCCCAGTCAGAGCCGATAGACCCTGGGTCGTCAGTGGGCGGGGTCAAACCGGGGACCTCTGGAGCATAGTGCATGAGCCTCTATAGCATGAGCTAAAAGCCAACTGGCTGTTAAGCAGACTCATTCTCTCTCTAAGTAGTCTCGGTGCCTGTCAGGGTTCCCTCCCCACTCTGAATTCTAGGGTAGAGATGTGGGGACCTGCATGAAAGACCCCCTAAGCTTGTTTATAGCAGCTTAGGTTAAAACTTCCCCAAGGCAAAAATTCTTTGCCCTTGGAGGGTATGCTGCCACCACCAAGTGATTTAACAAAGAATCAGGGAAAGGACCACTTGGAGTTCCTATTCCCCCAAAATATCCCCCCAAGCCCTTACACCCACTTTCCTGGGGAGGCTTGAGAATAATATCCTAACCAATTCATTACAAAGTGATCACAGATCCAAACCCTTAGGTCTTAGGACAATAGAGAAATCAGTCAGTCAGGTTCTTTAAAAGAAGGATTTTATTTAAAAAAAAAAAGAGATAAAAATCACCTCTGTAAAATCAGGATGGAAAATAACTTTACAAGGTAACAAAAGATTCAAAAACACAACAGAATTTCCTCTAGGCTTAGTTTCAAAGTTACAAAAAACAGGAATAAACCTCCCTCCAGCAAAGGAAAAATTCACAAGCAAAACAAAAGATAATCTAACATGACTTGCCTGGCTTTTACTTACAATTTTTTTAATATGAGAGACTTTTAGGATGGTTTATAGCAGAAGGAGTTTTCTGACCTGATTCTTCTCTGCTTCCCAAGAGAAATCACCAAAACAAAACCTCCCACCCAGATTTGAAAGTATCTTCTTTCCCCATTGGTCCTCTTGGTCAGGTGCCAACCAGGTTATTTGAGCTTCTTAACCCCTTACAGGTAAGGAGGAATTCTAGGCTATCCTTAGCTGTATGGTTATGACCGTGCCACTAGATGGGACACAACACCACACCCAGGAGGTGTGTGGGTTACATCCCACTGATCGGCGCTGAGGACATGCAGCCACTGACGTGACTGGACCACTAGCCTGGAAAGGGAGAGGTTCCTTCTCTCACATTAACAGTCTGCACTCTAGTCAGTCAATATGTTCCTGTGTCTGTGTATGTCTGGAGTGTGACTGCAGGGAACATTTGTGTTTTGGGTCTTTAAGATCTGCTCTGTTCCCTCTAGTTGTGTTTCCACAACACAATCAGTGTCTTTACTGTGCAATAGGTCTTGGAATCCTGAAATGGTAGGTTAATCTCTGTGAAAACTCTGCAGATCCAGTTTAAGCTACAGAGACAGTCTCTTGATAGAGTTAGTATACAAGCTATGTGTTTTTTTTTTTTTGTTTTGTTTTTTTTTTGTTAAATGCCACTTCTTGGATTGTTCACTTCCTGATCCTCTGTCATGTTGGCAAAATAATTTTGAGGATTAAATCCAGGATTAGCCAAGTAATCATCTACCGAGATATCAGCATAAGAACTGTGGGAATTTGGATTGGGGAGCTCGTGTCTGTGTGAATCAGAGGTGAGACTGAAGTAGGGTAGAGATTTTTATCTCCCTCTATACACAAAATAGTTGAAAGAGATGTGTAGATAAGTCTGCTAATTATTTTGATGGTCTTTCCTGCTAAAAATGCCCTTATCATAACCTAGATGCAGAGGGAGTGGGGGGTCTCCAAGCATGAACTGTTCCCTAATAGACTTACTACTATTTTAAATATTAGAAATTACTCTCCCTGTAAGACTTCAGAACCCTACCCCCCTCACAAGTTACTTGACGTCTTCATTAACCTCTTTAGAAAATATTCCTATTATTAGGTCTCTCTGTACCAGCTGTGGTTCTGCACCCCACTTGGAGTGAAATCCAAAATCAGGAAACAAGCAAGTCACGATGGGAAGCAATAAAAAGGAAGCTGTTCTTTCTAACTGTGACAACATGAATAAGTAATGGGAAACAACAGGACTAAGTGACAGCTAAATGGCAGAAACCAAGTCATGGAGTCAATATGGCCCCGTTGTCCTCCAAACAACATAGATGTATGGTGTCTGGATGCAACACATGCATGTTTCATGTGTATTATGTAAATAGGAGGTCCCAGTTAATTTCTAACTTCTGAACATAATAAACAACATCCTTGTATCTGGGCTTGTTCCTTCCTTTCTGAGCTAGAAGGGATCACGTTGCCAGCTCATCTAAATGAGGCCTAAAGATACTGTCAGGTGCCTACCTCCACCTGGTGAAGTTCTATAACTAGCAAATCACAGACTAAGTGTTTATGCCATGTTTTGTGTGTTGCATAATCAGGGCTATTGACACGATCCATCTGATGCTCACTAATGGCAGCAGAAGAGGACAGGCTGTGCCATGTGGGAGGAGGAAGTGATCCATCTAAATACACTGATGGTGTTTATTATAGATGATCCCAGCCCTTTAAAATACCTCCTGGGCTGCAGCATGAGTTCCACTGCATAACACTGAGTTCTTGACTTAAAGAGGAAAATAAGACTCCCTTACTGCAGGATGGGAAGAGTCTTAAAGGGGCAGGACTGTAGTTAGACTTCTAGTCATGTCTCTTCTTCCTCTTTCTGTTCTGGGTATATTTCCTTTATGCTCATTTGTGCTGCTGAACATACCAGGTATAGCACTTCCTACCCCACTGTGTCCAATGAAAAGTTAATGGATGGTCTCTAATACAGAAGGTACAGCAGAAAACCAGCAGCAAAACGGCTAATGTGAAATAAACTTGGGCCAAATGACAAAAAGCCCTGAGAGAAAGGGGCAGTAGATACTGCCCCACCCTGGTGTCTTGGGGAGTATGTGTGGGAGATATAGGGTCACCTGTGAAGAGAGGTTCTGTGTCTCCTGGCTTCCTGATGCTCCCCTTGGTTCCCCTGTCAACCTGGCTTTCTCTGCAGTGGTTGCTGGCGCCAAGCCCCATTGAAGCAGAGCTTCCTTCTACATGCAGATCAGCTTAGCTCCTTGGTAATGAAGAGAAATCAACACTTTCACTTATAAAACTCCTAGGGAACATGAATGTATAATATGAAATTACTTGAGTGAATATAAGACAGGGATCCAAGTAACCAGATCCTGTGATGCAGTCAACAGCACGGGGCAGAGATCCCTCTCTTTCTGATTAAATTCTGTGCTGTTCTCTACAAACTGTACCGTGGGAACTGATTTCCACTGGGTTGGGAGCAGAGGGAGAGATTTATATGGAAGTTTTAATTCCAGTCTTAGACAAGAAAAAGTCTTGTGTGTTTATTGCTTGTTTTGTATATTTATTAAAACTATTACCAAAAAAATAGGATCAGCTGGAAAAATGTTGACAAACTTACACACACTGACAGGAAAACCCCCCGACCCTGAGGCCCAGCTTTATAAAGGAATTTAGGGGTTGCTACACTCAGTGTTGTAATGCCTAAGTCTCATTTCCCAAAGGGATTTAAGTACTTAGGAGCCACAACTGCATTAACAATGGATGGGATTTAGACTTTTAAGTGCCTAAATTACTTTTGAAAATGAGTGCAGGCTCCTAAATCAGTCAGGCACTGCAACACTGAGCCCAGTGCTTTTAAAAATCTGGGTCTGAGCTGACATGAGTTCAGGGCAGTTGTAGGTGCATGGTATCTCTCAGGATTTGGCCCATAACGAGGATAATACACTATCAGCCATCTTTTCTGTGTTCACAGGGTCTTATTTTATACTCTACAAAGAAGTTCTTTGAAGAAAGCCATCACTCTTAGAGTTCTACAAAAGCAGAAATGTTTCTGCAGTGATCACATCTTTGCATGTACAAACTAAAGTGATCTCTGAAGTCTCTTGCACGAGCTCCTTACATTCTGAGATCTAATAATGAGTTACCAGCCTGAGCAATCCTCAGTGATTCTTCGCAAGGTTTAGCTTGGATTCTTCATTTGATGGGAGTTCATGTGCACACAACTCTGGCTATGAAGAGGACTCTGTAAGATTCTTTAATGTCTCCTTTTAAGGTCAGTACAGCTGCCACCATCAAAGGGTGATCTGGCTACAAACAAAGAATATGTAAGTATAAGCAGTCCTCTTCATCTGGCAGCTAGAGCCAAAAGTCTGATCAGATTTTGTAAATTATGCATTTTAATATCTTGAAGTTATCAGATGTGCCAGTTATGGTTATAGAGAATCTCTCTTAATAACTGCGCTAATCTAATGAAAGCTGGGAACAACAGGGTACTCCTTCCCTAGTGGGGAGCATGGCATCATCAGGTTACAGCCATGACAACGAGCAGGGTGTGGGTGTGGCATACTGTGCTGTACTGTGGGTTTGGGAAAGAAATGGAGATCCTTTATCCATGAGTTGTGTAAGAGCCAGCTCTGGTCACCAGGAAACCCTGAGTCAATATCAGGGCCTCATACCATGAACTCTAGTTCCTTTTGTACAGAATGACAGCAGCCTTCTAATTTTGGAAGATGCTAGTCATCCTGCCACCCCGACAGGGATCCCTGCAGAGAGAGGAAACTGAGAGAACGAATAAGAAACACGTGAGGATGAGGCATGGAGGAAAATCTCAGCTTGTAGGGACAGTGTCTTGAACATATACCAAGGCCCTGTAGAAGGAACCAAAGCAAACCCTGGTACCTATGGTGGGTCACAAAACAAACTCAAATAAGTAGTGAACTCCACAAGAATTAACGGGTTTTGTTTGCAGTAAGGGAGATTTAGATTGAATATTACCAAAAAAATTGCTAACTCTAAGGATAATTAAGCACTAGTACAAGTTTCTAGGGAGGCTGTGGAGTCCCCGTCATTGAAGGATTTTAAGAATAGGTTGGACAAACACCTGTCAGTGATGGCCTAGGTATACTTGGTCCTGCCTCAGCATGGGGGGAATGGGTGAGATGGCCTCTTGAGATCCCTTCCAGCCCTGCATTTCTATGATTCCATGAAAGAGACAGGAATCCAGGGCTACCACAGCCTGGGTACTGCAGCAACATGCGTTTAAATTTGTCTGTGATTTCATATGATTGGGGCAGCAGAAAATCTTTTCTTTGTTGAAATCTAGCATGAGTGACTTTAATTTAATTTAATACTAATAAACTTTTGCTGAAAGGTGTTATGTAAGTGCAAAGATCTTAATGCCTCATATAAGGTATGCGTGATTATGCCCCTCATTCTCATCTCATAGATGGATCAATTGAGGCACAGAATTTATGTAGCAAGCTCCCAAGGTGACACAGCCAGTCCCTGGCTTCTATTCTCTAACACTAGACCCTGTATCCTGTTTTCATGCAAATCAGACACTAAGTGAAGCAGGTCTATTGTTATAACTTCTATCTAAAGTGAGCTGCACTGATGATGACTCGAAGACTTGCTTCTGAGCTGATCCTGAAAGCTAGTGAGACTGTGCTCTGTTCCCTCTAGTATACAATAATTTCCATAAACAATATGCTTTGGAAATGTTAACGTACATCAAAGTCAGCAGGTGGCATCCAAGAAACACTGATGCATTTGATTTGACCACGATCAACTGTTCCTTTAACAGGCTCGATGGTAAATCCCTTCTGTTGCAGGAGTGGTAGGTTATCCAAACTGAACTCTACGTTCTGCAGCAACGACAAGCAGTTAGTGAAGTAGAACACACGCTGTTAGTTACAGCCAGCTCAGCTTCTGGGTACAAAAGACCTTAGCTTACAGGCTACCTCACCCTAACCTGTAGAACTCTGCCTCCCACCTGCCAAACCTCTTGTACCTTTGCTCCTGAGACATGAAAACAAGCAGTGAATTTAATGTGCTTGGTTGTAATGAAGCACACTCTGGCTAAAAGGAGAGTGTGTAGAGATTTTTCATGAAATTAAACTAACTTGTTGTCTTGAAGTCTCATTTGCGGGGACCACAGTCTGTTTCATTGTCAACAAACCAACCCTGAAAGCTGCAGCTAAGTGTAAGTTCAGAAGGTTGTTTTTATAAACAGTTGCCCATAACACTTTGTTGTTAATGTGAAAGCTGCTAATTTGGTCCATAGTCACACTTTTATTATGGATTTAAGAATTAGGGGAGAAATGTATTCAACTAATTGTATTATCTTCTTCTAATACCCTCCTGCTGATTCCTCGTCTCCCCTTGAAAAATAAACGTCCGTCCTTTCAAACAATACTAGTGCTTTTATAATATGGTGTCAGGCTTAATGGAGATCCAGAAAGTCATTTAACGTGGGATCTCTGCTGGCTCCGGATTCTCGAGAGCAGTTGGTAGCCATTTGCAAGTGCTGACTCAATTTCTGAGCTGAGTGCATTTTTCATTTTGTTTACCTTCTTCGATGCAAACTGAGCTGTCCGTATAGCCCCGATTTTCAGCTCCCTCACTGCCGGAGTCCCAGAGCTCTCTGCTTGGATGTACTCCAGGCTCAGGAGGAGAGGCTTTGCTGGTTCTTCCAGCTCTAAACAGACATGGATCAAGTTAACTTTGGAACAGCCAATGAATGTTGGTCCCAAGTCAGGCATAAATGACTTATTGATCAGTTGGTCGAAGATGGTGTAAATTATGCCAGAAAGCACCAGCAGAGAGAGTGGTAGTAGGAAAGTCCACCAACAAGAGTGTCTGAACAGTTCCTACCACACTTTGACTTACATACCAACGGGTTGGAAGGAAGAGTGAATTTAAAGAAGGGTAAGGTCTTGTTAAATTGTGTCGTCTTACACATTCCTTGCTTTTTCTGTTTCATCCTTCTATTCAGGCCCCTTAGCTTGTAAGTTACACTCACTTATATTCCTTTGCATCTTTAAATGGGTGTAGTTTACATATCTCCTTTGAATTTAAACCCATATCTTACATTCAACCTCCCATTTAGTTTCTGTATTAGCAACTCCTTAGGTCTTAGTCTCTGATCAGAGCAATGCTGAGTGTGCATATATGTGAGAATTTTATAAGCATTTTAAATTAAACCTTCACTTGCCATTTACAGAAATGCAGCTAAAATACATTTCTGTGCTGTACTGTTAGTTTATCCTTTTTCACATACTAAACTGAAAAACTGTCTAATCCACATGAGGTAAAGCCCGCCATTCATGTGGATGAGAAATTCTACTGTATTAGATTTAGAGAAAATTCTTCTCCCGATAACAAGTTTTTCTGCCATTTTTATATTGAGTCAAACCCCATCCATAATATTCTGCCCTTTGGCATTTGACTCTGGTACCCACATGCTGGAGGTGCGATCTCCTGTGAACTTTTTTTTAACACAAATGGAGACAGATAAATCTATGTTGATAGCACTCTCCCACATTAGAATAAAAATAGAAAAGGCAGGTTGTTACCTCCTTTTGCTGCTTCTTCAGACATGGGTGATGTTATAGCCAAAGACTCCACGGGCACATCCAAGGGATCCCCTCCTTCCACAAACATCATATGGTTTCTTGCAGCACCCTTCAGCCAGATCACACGAGCTATTTCCTATGTAGGACAAGAATTCTGCAGATGCAGGTTACAGCCCAGGTCTTGATGTAATAGTAATATCAACACAACTGTAATAGCTGTCTAGAAACGATTGTATAATCTGTCTCAGTTGTTTGCAGGCACACTGGCAACTGAGCTTAGTCTCTCCTTTATGTATGCAATTATATTCCATGATGCAAGAGATCTTTGTCATCTTCATTCTGCAATCAGCTGCTGACTTGGTAGGGGACATGTATTTTACTCAGCCTTTTATTCTGTGGCAGAGTGTCTCCGTGATAACAGGGCAAAGCATTCATCGTAGACCTCCCAGACAGGCAAAACTTATCTGGTATAAAATATGACCTGTCCGAGATTTGTGAACCTGGGCCAGGTTTCAGGCACTCATCACTGATTTCATGGTTTTGGGTGTGGAAACCATGCATAATTCAACTCAACCACAATTAGATTTCTGGCTTTATCCCTACCCGAAACTCTGGGAATGCAAACTCACCTGAAATGTTTGCAGTAACCTTTTTACTTGCAGTATTGGTAGCAGCCACTAGGTGGCACTCCTTGCTAACTGTTGGCTAGTCTCCTAGGAGGTTGGAATATCACCCTTGATGTTGCCCATCTGGCTTTTGTCTAAGCCCAGTACCTGCTCCACAGAGGGACCACTCCCTCCCCATGCAGAGGAACAGCAGAGCAGCTTCACAGTAGAAAGAGCAGCCTCTGTTTAGGAAGGGCTTTTGGGGCATGGGCTCTGCAGGAAAAGATCCACTATCCCAGTCCCTTCAACAGTTTCTCTGCACTGGGAACCTATGTGAAGTTGTGCTCAGCAATTGACAAGGGTATATGCTGGCTCCCCACAATTTGCCCAGCTGCGAAGTGGGGTTATGTATGGAGAAGAGGGATCTTATTCCAAGTCATTGTGAATTAATAACAAAATACAATTATTTCCACTCCTGGTAGAATCCCAATGCCCATGCTGATAAATTCAGTTTGAGCCATATGGCAGCCTTCGATTTAACAGTCCAGATGCCCTGAGGTTGCCTTACCTTGCCAAAGAGCACAACCTTGAGACAGTCAGAATAATACAAACTTTCATGGTCTGGACTGAAGGTAACAGTGAAATCCTGACTCTTCCTAGGCTCAATTCTGCCCTCTACTGGAAATATGTTGAACACACTTAACCCACTGTAGTTCTGTGTACCTGGAAGAGCAAAAAACAGAAATATAAGGATGACAGAAAGAGAGCTCTGTTCTACCTCTCTTTTTATATTTCTGTCTCACTTCCTTTTTTGTCCCAATGGTAAATGAGTAAAATTTCTGGTGCATGTTTATGCAGCAAAGTTGGAAATCTGGGTGTTAAAAAGCCTAGTTGGAACCACCCATGAAGTTTTTCAAAATACCCATTTCCCTGGAGGAACTGGAGAAGTGCCATTAAACCATTCTTACTTTCTTGTATTAATTACACATAAATTGATCTTGCTATTTGATGGGTAATATGCTGAGTGGGTTTAACCAGATCTCAACAATAGAGTCTTCTTACTTGGGAACGTTCTCTTAGGCTATGTAAACTTGTACCAACCAGGAATTAATAATTAACGCATTTGCTATTAGTGAAGCAAATACTGTCCTTAGTTACAGTGTTGTGACCCCCACCACTGCAAGGCTTCAGTGGACCTGAATGGACCAAACACGAGGCAGAATTTGGCTCCTATATCGTACTTGATTAATGAGATGAAAAACTATTTACCAACAAAATCTGTCCGTCCTGGGGGAGACGTGATGAAGAAGGGAAGTCTCTGCTGCTCTTTGTCCCTTGTTTGTGAGAGTGATTCTAGTTTAATGGAGTATCTCAGGGGCAGAGTAGAAGTGTTCTGTATCTGGAGGGAGTCATTGACACAACAGCATTTTAACTGGGGAAATGATTTAAAACCCTGTAGGATGTGTATTGTGCAAATGGGCTGAAATTGTTCATTGCATGCCGAGGTGCCATACATGGTGCATATGGGTTACTATTATCCACAGTGCATTCTTCTTGCCAGACAACACAGAGCTTTTTCTACTCTTGGAACCCACCTGCAGGAAATACATGCTAGTTGCTTCCCATCAAAGCTTTGTGATGCCTGCACAGTGAAAGATTTAATAGACTAACAGTTTGCTTCTAGCACTTGGCCTGTTCACTAGATTTGGGATTAGCAGTGTGGAAATCTACAGCAGATGAACGAATCAATTAAACTGTTCTCTAGCCTATCCTGGTAATCCCTAGCTGGGCACATCCCCATCCCACGGAGACAGGAGGCAGGCACAATCAGGGTGGCTACAAAGGGGAACATCTGGGAGGGAAGGGCAAGTAACTCTGCTGCTGATGCTTGAGGGGCCATTTCTGGCCTCCCTCACCCTTGTGTGTACTGGACAGAACCAGGGAGAAGAGCATTCAAGAGGTGGTTTTAAATGTGCAGTAAGACGCTCACCCCTCCCCAGTGCCTCTGTAGGCAGAATTCCCCCAAGCAGTGCAAAGTCAGCTCAGCACCCCTGCCAGGTAGAAGTACTGTTAGCCTTTAAGACTCTCAGCTTCTAATGAACTCCCTGAACTAACAGTTTGTCCCAGGTGTTCATCACAGGCTTAAAAGCTAAATGTTTAATGAAGCAACTTACTGCTCAGCATAACATCCTGTCAGGAAACTCTCTTACATGCTTCTGACCAACTAGGAATGGTACTGACCCACCACTAATCAGGTCTTTCAACTCGACACAAGGGAGTTTCCATAAGGTCAGGATTTACCTTGAATGTGGAAGTGACCTTCTCTTTTGCTATGACATATCCCATATCGAGCACTTCTCCTTCCACAGAACAAGCAATTGATGGAGCCACCCCATGGCCAGTAATACTGAGGGTCAGGGTGGCTTTTATGCTCCGGATATCCAGAGTTTCAAAGAACTGCAAAGAAGGATGTTCATACTGGTCAACTGTAACAGACACTTGCTTTAGAATTTCAGGGTACAATACAGAGCCAGGGCTAAATGCCAGCTGGGTGCTGTGCATAGGCACCTGGAAATGGGGATGGAACGTCCTAGCTCTTCATAATCACATCCCAGGTCCTTTATAGAAACATCTACGAAGAGGATAGTTCCAGGGCTTAGGGACCATCGGGTCATTTATCTGTGGGCATGCCCATTGACAGTAGCATTCTGCCTGTGCTGGGGTTAGAGGTGGGGCTAGGGCTGGTTCACACTGGATCTGGATTTGCAGTACTGTATGTGTGTATCTGGGCTTGAGGGCACTTAGACAGCAAGCCAGAATTTGGCCCTACTTTCTTATTCTGATTCTGAGGGGGCTTATATTTCCTTGTCTAAGAAATCTTGAGGGACTGAGGGACTGGATGCTCAAAAGGAGTTAAGAGTGAAATCAGTGGAAGTTAGGAGGCTAAATAGAAGTTTGGAGCCTACCTCTTTCTGAGCATCCAGCCCTGGGTCTGTAATGAACTCTCCCAGGGAGAATGACCTCAGTGTGATACCAATGTACTAAAGAACACAGCTTATCTGACTGCCCATTACTAGAACAATGTTAAGCTGCTGTCAATGTTCTGTTAAGGGTCAGACTCCTATAGAGCCATGCACATTCCCAATAGACAATAGAGAGCCCACTGTGTATGTCTTTAGACTCCACTGTTGTGCACCGTGCTGTGCATCAGCTGCCTACTTTCTCCACCCAGAAGTGGCTGCATTTCAGACGAGCTGTCTGTAGTTTGCAAAGCACTGTGGGATGGCCTGTCTGTGTAGTTTGCAAAGCATTCTAAGATCCTTTGTTAGGAAAGACATTCCAGGCATAAATTAATATAATTCTCCATGGAAAAAATGCTAAAATCAGGTCTTAACCAGTCAAATGTCTCTCAGAACTCCTTCAGCATGAACATTCTTTATTTTATTATTTGTGCACCAGTACTGACATTATTTTAAAAATATATTTTTGGGCAAGTCTTGTATTTTTAAATGCTTCTGATTGCTTATTATTATCTATGTGTCTCCCCGTGTGTAAAATATTGTCATATATATATAAAATATTTACTCACCAATTTACTCTCATTTGGACAAAAAGAAATGAAGAGAAACTGGTTTTCCCCTGGCTCAAGAGTGCCAACTGGACTGATCAATAGGAAGGGCCCATTGGGGTTCAGGATGGAGAATCCTAGCTGAAATGTTGCAACTCAAGGAAATGCAAGTTTATAGGTGACAAACTAAGGGAACAAGAGCAGGATTTAAAGATAATTCAAACCAACCTGTGGTCTATCAGCTTTTTTAGCGTTAGTGAGCTAGACCAAAGAAAACAAAAAACAACCCAATTCTTTGCCCAAAACTCAAATGTCTGAAACAGGGTTTTTTCAGTTAAAAAAAACTTGTAATAACTTCCCTGCAGCTCTGTCCCTAGGTTTTGCCTGGGGTGGGAAGCACACAAATTAAACCAGCATATGAGAGGAGATGTTCTCTCAGATTTTTCTGGCCCTGTTTAGACTCGGCAATACTGGTAGCCTAGAGAACAGCCTTTTCTAACTGAAGATTTCCAGAAGTTGGGAGAAGTGTTGAGCAAAAACTTGGCTTTTGGTCTCTGAGCTTGTGTGTGTCATGTTGGTGCTGGAGTTGGCTGCATTGCTAGTAGCTTTTGCCCTTTTAGAAAGGGCTGAAGCATGAGCATGAAGAGCCTCTCAAGTCTGGTTTTTAAATAGAGATTTGCCAGCAGAAAAGTGAATAGTGGGAATTTTACAAAAGCATTTAGATTGGAAGTGGTCTTCCAAAGTTCATTTCTTCCAACCCTGTAAAATAGATTTTACAGTCTATCTAGCTGTGAAAGATGGGTACCATAGCTGAACTACACTGTCTCCATTAAAGGTGCTTTTACAATCCTAATGATGAACAATTCTTGCAGAAATAGGGCCAAAGTCAACAGTGCCTGAATAAGTGGGTTGTGGAGAGTGAACACTCGAGTCAAGGATACTGCTAGCTGCTCCTGGGAGATGTTCTGTATTGTAACCCGTTCGATTATTCTGTGGCCTAAAATGTATAAAAACAACACTTTCAGAAATGTTACTGTAATCAACCAGTAAGAAAGACCACTAAATTGGACACTCCAGTTTCTAACTCCAGTGCTGCCCAGTGCCATCTTTACTTATGGTGTCACAATATTCATTGCACTCCAGTGTTAGACAGAATGGCCAGGAAATAAAACCATTAATGTTAATTCCAAGAATGAGCTAGCAAAAAGTTCTGAAATTAGTGACAGACTGATCCTTTCTTTCAAGATAGAAAGCAACAAATGTGACACTTCTAGTGTCTCCCAGTCTTTCAAGGAAGAAGGTCAGATACCTCTCAGGTGGCTGTTTAAAAGTATTTACAATGCATGAGACTTTTTACTCTTCATCTTACTGGGATTTCCTAAATGTGGTATTTATAAATCAACATTTTATAGCCAGCCTGGTTGTGATGAAGGTTCCATGTATTAGAAGGCTGTCATGAAGAGGCTAGACCTGTCAATGACCACATTGTATTCTCCAAACATTATTTGGCTAGAAAATTCTATCCAGGAGGGAAAAATGCATCTTCACAACCCATTTTAGTAGTGGATTTGTTTTTAACAGAGGTTGTTACAAAAGACCATAAAACCTCAAAGAAGAATTGTTAGGAGTAGTTTGAGTAATCTTCCACTGCATCAGATCTCCATGCATGACTGTACGTATGAGAGCTACATTTCACTCCCACTTTTCGCTCTGCTAAAATGTTCACTCCATTTCTGGGGCTGGTGTGCAGTGAAAGTGCACAAACACAGGTGGTCTCCATTAGGGCTACTAATTACATCTCTGGGCATCAAATGGGCTCTTAAGAACCTTAAATGGTTATCTGGGCTCCTGCTTACCCATTTGTGTGACGACATCTGGCCTAATTTAGACACCTATGTTTGAAAATTGATCCTACAGCGAGTAAGAAAATCATAACAAAGCTACATTTAAAAGTAATTAAAGCCAGGCAGAAAAACCTCAAAAGTTGAATTCTAACTTCATACCTACTGCGACCTCTCCAAAGTTGATGATGTTTTTTCCATTATTTGAAGTGACCACAACAGATGGTGCTACAGCAGGACAGTGCAACTCTAGGTACAAGGTGTTATAAGGACTGGGGAGATGGGGAAAAAAAATGTTTGCTGTTAGATCATAAAATCTGGTATTTGAAATCTGCTCTTACTCTATGCAGGAGGGGAAAAAGCATTATGCATATGTGTTAAAGAGACTGTATAATTCTTGGCTTCTTTTCTTGCATCTGCATAGGCAGAAGAGGTGGACTGAATCTGGCACATAAACTTTACATAGTAAATATTCTCTAAGGTGCTTTGATATTTGCAGGCTCTATTCTGATCTCAATTATGGTGGTGTATATTCTAAGTTATTCCACTGATTTATGGGGCAATTAAGATCAGAATCTGGCCTTTTCCCCAAAAAACAAATGAATACTTTTTTCAACATGTGCCCCTACTTTCTTCTGACCTTTCTGATCCACTATAAATTGCATTCATATAGTGTCATGCTGCTCATTTATACAGTACCTGTACTTTAGATTTTCCGATCCTCTCTTTTCATCAGTATCTCCACTTGCAACAAAGCAAGGTATGATGTATCTCTCAAACTTTCCTGTGAAATTCCTAATCAGGGAATACTGAGCTGCAATATATTCTTCAGAGCTAGAGAGCACAAGAATATGGTCTTAATAAGAAGAAAGCAAAAATCATGTAGTAACACAGCACTCTAGTATTAATGCCAGCAAGCAGAATATTACATTGCAGACCTGACCTAGTAAGCATTTGCATTTACTATTTATTGATCATTAATTGTTTAAAAGTAGACTTTAGCAGTAAAGCTGTGTGCTCATTTGTTACAAGGCAATGGATCTGCTCAACAGAGGGAGGTGTTTAATAAGTAGTTTGCTTTTCTGTTCATGTCACAGAGAACAAAAATTATGAACTCAGATACTTAATGTCACACTAGAGAAGACTGAAAATCCATTTTGCAAACATTTTCATTGCATCTTTTTATATTCCAGTACTATTCCTAAATTACATATTTCTGTGATAGAGTACATCTGGCAATGCCTCAGAATTCTCAAATACGCATTTCCTTTGGAATCAATTGTGTAGTTACAGTATACTTAAACAATTCATGATTAAAAATACAAGCTGCTTATATGCTGATAGTTAATGGATAACACTGAACGTCTAATTCTTGTCCAAAGCATGTAAGGGGCCAATTCAGCAAAGCACTTAAGCATGTGCCTAACTTTAACATATGAGTGGTTCCATTTACTTCAGTGGGACTACCCAGATACTTGGGACTACTTAGTTACTTAAAGTTAAGCACATGCTTAAATGCTTTGTTGGATCAGGGCCCTCAAGCACTGGACTTTCTTATTAGATGGTATAAATTTAAATGAATAAACTGCTAGGTACCACATGAAATAAATGTTAATTTTCTGTCAGCTGACCTGCATGCTGCAAAATGACTACCTGGAAGCTTTAAATTAAATCACTGTTATATTTCCCAATGGGTGAATTTCGCCCCATCCTAGTGGTGGTCCTTAACTATACACCATTTAACTGCCAAATTCAGGTGTCAGTGGGTCTTGGGCAGTGGGCATGAGCCTTGTACTGCCCTGGGTGAATTTTACTCGATACAAATGCAACTAATTTATTTGGAAGGGGTGAATCATTCGCTGTCAGTTTCTGTCATTAAAGTGTTTAATCAGTCTCCTATCTGAAAAACAGGCCAATTGCCCTTTAAACTGCTATTGTGGTTGATTCAGCTGAGTTATAGGACAGCCACGTTTAATGCTACACGGTACATTCTTTCAAGCCCACAGCTCTGCTATTTGATCTATAATGAGGGATTCTCTGCTTTGCAGGAGAAGTTCTGACAGTGTAGATTAGAAGCATTGCTAATTTTGAAAATAACCTTTGTAATAAAAAAGGCTAGTTCTCCCCTAAAGTTAGATTGCTCGCTCACAAACAGGGATTAATAGATTAATGAAACCAATGTGGCAAATGGCATTCGTTCGCTACCCAGTAGAAGCTGCTGCTACTGACTTACTTGGTTTTTATTTCTTCTGGTTTTGGTGGCTCAAAGCCACTGCTAGCAGCTGCATATTTACTGTTTCTGACCCTCAAAGGCTGTCTGAAAGCGGCAAAACTTGGTTTCTTTCCATCTTTCTTTCCTGCCACAGTTTCGTCTTTCCTCTTCTATAAATACAGCATTTTATATGTATATATAAATATAACATGCATTGATACTTCAAAGCTGTCTCAGTAATTTGGACACCCAATTCCTATTAAAATCCCATAGGTGGCTACAAATTATTATAGATCAGGGGTTCACACACTTCATTGCACTGCGACCCCCTTCTGCCAATAAAAACGACTACACGATCCCAGGAGTGGGGACCAAGCCTGAGCCTGCCCAAGCCCCGCCGCCCTAGGGTGGGGTGGGGGACAAAGCCCAAGCTCCAGGGCTTCAGCCCTAGGTGGGGGGCCTGTAAACTGAGCCTTGCCACCAGGGCTAAAGCCCTCAGGCTTCGGTCCTGAGCAGTGGGGCTCGGTCTTTGTCTTCAGCACCAGGCCCCAGACCCACCTTAGGGTCCTGGCCCACAGTTTGAGAACCACTGTTATAGATTATTCTGTGGAGATGCTCTAGTCAGGGATCATGGCTCCACTGTGTGAATGCTGGTGCAAACATACAGAAAAAAGATAGTCTCTGCCCCAGAGAACTCCCAATCAAAGTATATAAAAAGAGGTGACAGATGGATGTAACCAAAACCACAAGATAACAGCGATACAATTATGATTAGGGCAATAAGCAATGGATACAGCACGTCAGCAGCCAGCTGGTGGTGGTCAAATAAAATAATAAAAAATAAAGTGAAATTGGACATTCAAGCTTAGAGCTGCTTCACTCAACCTCAGAGGGCAAATCCTCTGCTGGAGTAAATAAATGCAGCTCTATTGACTTCAGTGGAATTTTATTAATTTACACTAGCTGGGAATCTGACACATTTTCAAAAGTGCCTAAGTCACTTAGGTGCACATCCCATTTTCAGAAGTCCCTTTTAGGCACTTAGGAGCTCCTAAGGTACTTATGAGCCAAAGTCCACTTTCAAAAGTCAGTCAGGTGCTTTTGAAAATGTTACCCTATATTTATTTATTTATTTATCCAGTCTGCTGATTGCGTTAACTGCCACTTTGTACCGCTAATCACTGGTATATGATTCTTGGCTTCATTTATTGTATTTCTAATTGCAAATAATTTTATGCAAAATAAGTAGTGCTGTAAAAATTAGCTTGATTTTCCTTTGAAAGTTGGCAGAATAACTAAGCGCATTGATTTTTTAAACTGTTCTTACTTGCATTTCCAATTCACGAATCTTCTTCAACATCATCCTTTGTGCATCTGCCCTGCACAGCATTTGAACTGCCTCTTCTCTGATTAGCTGCTCTGACAACACTGGTCTGAAGTACACTTGTATCAAGCATTTCTGAGGTAGAGAGATTGCACACAATGAATGACATTGGGCTGCAAATTAACATCAGTGGCTAAGGGCAGAACTTGGCCCTTGCTTATTTGTAACTCCCACCAAAATCAATAGAAGCTGAGAGCACGAGTTTGAGAACACATTTTGACCTTGGATACCTTGGCCCCTTTTTGTAAGGGAGCCAGGTGAATTAAAGAAAAAGGCTAATAGTAGCTGTGTTTTTAAAAGTTCACAAGGCTGCAATAGTGTTAGATTACCACCAAATTTTCTATATTTAAGTTCCTTTCAGCTAAATAAATCATGCTATAACACTGATGCAAATTTGTCCATGAGTAAAGTTACATGCATACTTGTTTGCATCATTGAGCTCTAGATTTCCATTAAAAGTATTCTTTTAAGATCAGGATACAAAAATGAATTAATTATAGGACTGATAGGTACTAAATTTGTAAGACTAGAGATGATCATAGAAGTTTATCATTTGTATTCAAATACTTGACATACTCAGAATGAATTTACCTTCCCTGGCAAAACTGTCCCAACAGAAGGCATAATTGTCACAGGAGAATCTTCTGGCACAAGGAATTCAAAGGAAGTGGGTCCAACAGGGGCAATTTCCCCTTTGCCGATCCTTGGGACAGCGTGCGTAAAGCGGTTGAGGCTCACATGTCCATTTATCACATACAATGTTGCTGTAGATACATCATTTAAAGCGGTTGCTGCAAACTTGACTAAGGAATGAGACAACTCAAGAGGTGGGTGGACTCCAACTGCTTTGCATGACAGCTTGAATTGTCTAAAAATAAACACACCATAAATTGTCTCAGCACAAACAGAGCATCTTAAACAGCCCAGAAGCCTGGGGACCTGATTCTGTAGCTCTTATTCAAGCAGGATTCCTATCGATTGCAATGGAAGTTTTGCCTAAGGATGGCACAATGAGGCAAATATGGTATTTGTTTTAAAATGAGCAACTCCCTAGAGAAGCTGTACCTGAATTATCTCTCTGAACTTCTGAATAGAAATGCAGTGAGATGCAATCTGAAAGTTTGTGCCTTACGCCTTCACTATTATAGAGCATCACCTGGCACAGATGATGAGCATCTTCAGAAGAAACATGCACAGGACCCATGTAAAGCTTCAATAATTCCACCAAGAAAAGGGGTTGGGAGGAAGTTGCAGGTAAAGAAAATAAGAGGCAAATTTATAGCTGGAGGCATACAGTATTGATGGACTTGGGTGAGGTAGGAGGAGAGCTGGCAAAAAGGCAATAAATTAACTCAGTAAAGACTTGAACCTGGCAGGCAGGCACTGAGCACCTCTTGTACGACACAAAGCTCCTGCCTCTGCCAATGTACAGACAGCCTAGACTCCGGGACTTAATTATCAGACTCTGATCTTGAGTCTAGAACTCCACCATTGATTCAAAGTAACACTTCTACCTTTACTCATTTGTGTTTCCAGATTCTTAACATACCTATTAATCTCCGACTTGCAGGTCAGCTCAAAACTGTATTCTTTTGCCTTGTTGGCTTTGAAGATTATGTCCAGGTTCAGGCTTTCCAGGGGGAGGAGAGTTCCAAACCCATCACTCGGTTGAATTTCTACAAACTTCAAAATGACAAAAAGAAATCTTGTGTATTACAATGTAACAAAGGGTAAGGGCACGAGAAACACATGCCTGAGGAACTTCGGCCCGAGACACTCATCTGAGGAATAGTGTCTGTGGGTGACTAGAATTCTGTGCAGGCTTCTAGTTCTAGAATAACTTGGAAGGTTGCAATTTCAATTTACCTTTCCTGCTGCAACTGATTTCTCATCTTGGACAACATGTGACCAAGCAGTAAAATTCTATCACCTCAGATTTCAATGGAGTTGACATTTGAGAAAGCAGAAAGCCTGAAAGGAAATCCTGACTTATTGTCCATGGTAACCATCCTATTCTTATGTAGCTATTAGGGCTGTTGATTTTTAATCACAGTTAACTCATGCAATTAACTCAAAAAAATTAATCATGATTAATTGCAATTTTAATTGCACTGTTACATTTCAATTGGTATTCTATAGTTTATTACATATTTTGGATTTTTTCCTACATTTTCAAATATATTGATTTAAATTACAACACAGAATACAAAGTGTACAGTGCTCATTTTATTTTATTTTTTACAAATATTTGCACTGTAAAAATGATAAAAGAAATAGTATTTTTCAATTCACCTTATACAAGTACTGTAGTGCAATCTCTTTATTGTGAAAGTGCAGCTTACAAATGCACATTTTTGTTGTTACATACCTGCACTCAAAAACAAAACAATGTAAAACTTTAGAGCCTACAAGTCCACTCAATCCTACTTCTCGTTCAGCCAATCGCTAAGACAAACAAGTGTGTTTACATTTACAGGAGATAATGCTGCCCACTTCTTATTTACAAGGTCACCTGAAAGTGAGAACAGGCGTTCGCATGGGACTTTTGTAGTCCACATTGCAAGGTATTTACATGCCAGATGTGCTAAACATTCATACGCCCCTTCATGCTTTGACCACCATTCTGGAGGACATGCTTCCATGCTGATGACACTCGTTAAAAAAATAATGCGTTAATTAAATTTGTGACTGACCTCCTTGGGGGAGAATTGTATGTCTCCTGCTCTGTTGTACCTGCACTCTGCCATATATTTCATAAAAAGAAAAGGAGGACTTGTGGCACCTTAGAGACGAACCAATTTATTTGAGCATAGGCTTTCGTGAGCTACAGCTCACTTCATCGGATGCATACTGTGGAAAGTGTAGAAGATCTTTTATACACACAAAGCATGAAAAAATACCTCCCCCCACCCCACTCTCCTGCTGGCAATAGCTTATCTAAAGTGATCACTCTCCTTACAATGTGTATGATAATCAAGCTGGGCCATCTCCAGCACAAATCCAGTGGTGGGGGTGGGGAGGTGAGAAAACCTGGATTTGTGCTGGAGATGGCCCAGCTTGATTATCATTCACATTGTAAGGAGAGTGATCACTTTAGATAAGCTATTGCCAGCAGGAGAGTGGGGTGGGGGGAGGTATTTTTTCATGCTTTGTGTGTATAAAAGATCTTCTACACTTTCCACAGTATGCATCCGATGAAGTGAGCTGTAGCTCACGAAAGCTTATGTTCAAATAAATTGGTTAGTCTCTAAGGTGCCACAAGGACTCCTTTTCTTTTTGCGAATACAGACTAACACGGCTGTTACTCTGAAACCATATATTTCATGTTATAGCAGTCTCGGATGATGTCCCAGCATGTTGTTCTTTTTAAGAACACTTTCACTGCAGACTTGACAAAATGCAAAGAAGGTACTAATGTGAGATTTCTAAAGGTACTACGGCACTTGATCCAAGGTTTAGGAATCTAAAATGCCTTCCAAAATCTGAGAGCGATGAGGTGTGGAGCATGCCTTCAGAAGTCTTAAAAGAGCAACGCTCCTATGCAGAAACTACAGAACCCGAACCACCAAAAAAGAAAATCAACCTTTGGCTGGTGGTATCTGACTCAGATGATGAAAACAAACATGCGTCGGTCTGCACTGCTTTGGATCATTATTGAGCCGGAACCCATCATCAGCATGAAAGCATGTCTTCTGGAACGGTGGCTGAAGTATAAAGGGACATATGAATCTTTAGCGCATCTGGCATGTAAATATCTTGAAACACCGGCTACAATAGTGCCATGCGAATGCCTGTTCTTACTTGCAGGTGACACTGTAAACAAGAAGAGGGCAGCATTGTCTCGTGCAAATGTAAACAAACTTTTGTCTGAGCGATTGGCTGAACAAGAAGTAGGACTCAGTGGACTTGTAGGCTCTAAAGTTTGACATTGTTTTATTTTTGAATGCAGTTATTTTTTTGTGCATAATTCTACATTTGTAAGTTCAACTTTCATGATAAAGAGATTGCACTACAGTATTTGTATTACGTGAATTGAAAAATACTATTTTATTTTACAGTGCAAATATTTATAATAAAAATAAATATAAAGTGAGCACTGTACACTTTGTATTCTGTGTTGAAATTGAAATCAATATATTTGAAAATGGTATTTATTATTGTTGAACAGCACGATTAATTGTGATTAATTTTTTTAATCACTTGTCAGCCCTAATAACTATCCCCTTGCAAGATTGAATGAGATGCGAGAAAGATATCAACTACCTTTCCTACCTCACTAGGGAGTTGTGAGGATAAATCCATTAATGCTTATGAGGTGCTCAGATAGATGAGGCCCAATATGCTGCATATAGCTCTCACAACACTTCTTCCGGAGTCTTCTGGTTTGATCAAGGAAGGAAGATTTCATTAGACTGCTATGACAATTGATACTTGTTTAAAAGCCATATGAGTGGCCTGTACTATTTGTATGCAGCCATTAAAATAGATTGCATGCCAATTTTTCCTGCATGAATGCTTTTTAAAATGAATAAGCAGTGCTGTATGAGTCAGGATCCCAAGAAGTCTCAGATCTTCAGTGCTGCTGCTATAAATGACAGCTTAAGCTTGAGCCCCACCTGCATATCTGAGAAATGAAGCTCTGATGTAACTGCAACTGATCCTGACATCTTATGTCAGCAGCCTCTTTGGTTTTCATTCTCTGAGAAGGCTGGAGAGCGAGTCATTTCCCCAAGTTGCCAGGTTCTCCCTAGCACTTAATGAAGCTTCAGCCCAACCTGCTGTGCCCTGGAGGCTTCATTCAGCAGGCATCTTCCTTTGACCTGATGCTTGAGTAGTTGATTTCCAAAAAGGCCCCAAAAGTCTTAGCTCTCAGGACCCTGTGGTCTCCAATGTTTGCTTTAGCTTAAATGGCCATTTAGAATTAAAATTCTCCTCACTCTTGTTAAGTTAGACACCTTTCTTGCTAATAAGGGATTGATTTGTTGCATGCCTGCAGCATACATGTCAGCAGCACCAGCAGCTGTCTCTGTCAAGTCAGGCTTAACAGTCTTACAGAGTTCAGTATTTGAAGTAGATTTTCTGCTCTGAAGAGAGACCTGATGGAAGTGGCACTGTTGGGGTCCTGTGTCTTTTGGGGACCCCATCTTGGATTTGTGTGGTTAGAAAGCTTTTAAAAGATGTAGGGCTTGCTTTAATTGCCACATCATAAACTCACCAGGGTTCTGTGTCTCAAGCTGGGTGAGCTCGTGCTCCAACATCCCCATTACTTTGGTATTAAAAATTCTGCAGGGCAAATTATACCCTCACTGAGACCTGCACAGTCTTCTTAGCATTCAGCCAGGTTGCAGAGGATAACTGGGATTTGCAGGGTAATTTGAGTTGAGCAGGTATAATTGAGGCCGGAGTTTGTCCTGCATAATTTTTAATGCTGGTGATAATGCACGAACCAGAAAGAACAGTCGAGCCCAGGTTGTTTGCAGAGCTGGAAGTCAGAAAAACATGGTAACTTGAAAACTTAGCAAATTTGATCTGGAATCACTGAGACATGATAACCAGGAGCCCCACCTGTCTTGGAAGTCTTTACTAAAATCAGGATATCATGTCTACTGCTTCCCCTCTGTCCTCTAGGCCAGTACCCTGTCCAAGATCCATGACAGTAAGTCACAAGCTTCATTTGCACTCAAAGTTTCAACATTTCACAAGAATAAAATATATTTAAAACAAAGGAAGGGGGAAAAACCCAGCCAGGTACCTCAGGGAGTCCAACAAATCCAAACTCTTGTGGCAGGATGGATTTGTTTGTTAGAGTTATGGTTGTCTGAACAGCTTCATAGATAGTGCAGTAACCAAAATTCACTTCAGCTGGGCTGATTTCCAAATCAGAGGTAGTAACAATTGCATGGACAATAAATTCAACGGGCTTAGTCTGAAACGAGATTGAAAGTACTGAGTAAGAACTGCAGCAGTGGGCACGAACTAGGGTATATGAATTAAGTGAAAAGATTTCCAAAAAGACACTGTGAATTAAGATATTCTATTCTATTCCTCGACAGCAATTTGATTTAAGTAGCATTCTTATTTTGAACTTCAGTTTATCATGGTTCTTAACAACAAGCAATTGAAACATGCCTATTTTATAACTAAAATTGCCAAAAGAATCACTAGGTATTTCAGATTCCATATGTTGGAATGTAGTCACACCTGCATTTGTATGAAATATGAATTCTAAGATACATGTACATTTGCTGTAAAATGTTTTATATTTTCAGAATAAAACTGTGTGCTATGGTACCTAAAAGCTCTCTGGAACATAAGAATTCCTCAGTGAATAAGTGAGCACCTTCCTTAACTATTCAAAGTCTAGGGTTTGCATTTTGAAGAGGCTTGATAGAAAATGACTTTACACAACTAACCATCTATTATACCATTTTGAGCATCTTTTAATTAATTTAATCACAGACTTCCACTAATACACAAAGGTTCAAACTGAGATTTGGTATCACCAAGTGCAACTCCACTGAAGTCAATGGAATTGCACCTGCTGACATCAGGTGTGAATTTGGCCCAAAGAGTATCTAATATCAGTACTAGAGCTATGCTCTGGATCAGTGAGGACTAGATTCTGCCACCCTACTCATTTGGAGGAATACTGCAGTTGACTCCATGAGTAGCCCTGTTGAGTTGGTTTTCCATTAGATTCATCAGCGAGAGGAAGGATTAGTACTTCATCAGTTGTCCTACTGATTTGATTTCAAAGGGATGGCTAACTGCGTAACTCCTGTCTGTAAGGTGTCAGAATCTGGCCCTGAAGCAGCACAGAATTATTGAGATTTCCACACTCTTTGCAATTCTAGGCTGCTTGGACTGTGGAGAGCCTGTTAAAATTTAAATCTTCTACTACTTGCAACACACAATAACACTAACCTTATCAGCAATCTTTATTGTCATTGGAACTTCCAGAACCCTGGTTTCTGTGTCAAAATATTTTCCTGCATCTTCTGGGAGAGAGTGCCTGAAATAGAAAAATGTATTTATTTTTCTTAAGGACAACCTAACTGCTCTCTAGCTAAGGAGGAATAATTGAGTCTTCAGTGCCTATATTTTGAATCAAGTACAAGTTTAAGACAACTGAGTTTAGTTAAGATCCAAAAGGTATATTCATCAGCATTCTAATCCAGCAAAGCACTTGGATTCAAATAGACCACTCAGATTCTTACATGCTTCACTGGACTGGGGCCTAAATTAAAGTCTTTGTATGAATTTGAATATGCCCATGCTGGGGAAGAGCATGGAGGGAGTTTCCAACCAAAAAATACGATAACCTAGGAGAATATGCCTCTGTCCAAGAGACAGATAATGCAGCTGTGTCAGAGGTAAAGCAGACTTGTTGTATATTTCATACAGAAAGATCATCCCTCACTATGCAGGTAGCTATAAATCAGCTTTCATGAGGATAATTAGCAATGTGATGTTCGTATTAATAGATCTGACTAAGGCCCAATTTTCCAAAGACAAGCTCCTTTTAAAAAACCCAGTTTAGGAGCCTATGGGCGTTATTACTCAATGGGACTTGTTCTCGTAAGGAACATTAATTGCTTTTGAAAATGCCATCCCCATCTCCAGTGGGAATTGAGTGCCTAATTCTCTGAGGCCCCTTTGAAACTCCCAGATTTAAGTTCATATTTAGGCATTTGGGAGGCCTGATTTTCAAAAGTAAGGAACACCCATAAGCTCCCAATTAATTCAATATTGCTCTAATAAAAATTGGTTATTGCTAAATATTTCAAACTGTTGAAAAGGCCATAATAACACAGTTAATGTCTGTTTGAAACATGAGACAAACCACAACAGAAAAGGTTTAGTGCTTCAGTGATCTCTCTTCATGGCTACTACCTTCTTTGCATTTATCTAGGAAATGTGGGGAAAATTAGAACAAGCATAAAAGCTAATCTTTCAATCAGACATGGGCCATAGCCACCAAGGTTGGTTCCAGAACCCCAAATTCTCCAAACTTCTAGCGCGCCTGGATATAGGAGTAAATGCTCTGCTGGAATGGGAGCAATTTATTCCAACAAATGAATAGTGTAAATGTTACTAGTCCAGGCTATTTCCTACTGTTTTATTTCTATTTAAATGTTATGCTGGAACGAAAAAGCTGGACATGAAAAGGGTCCAGTTTGATAGGTGCATGAAATTCCCATTAATGCTAATGAGACTAAGACCCAGATGTGTGTTTTGCCTGTATTACTAAAGGAGCCGATTATACAGCAGGGTTTTATTTACAGGCATTTTAGTAAAGTATTTCCAAAACTGCTCCTCTATTTTTTTACTAGCAAAACCTTTATGGCCATAAATGGGAATTAAAACTTGCTTTGTAATCAGTATCTAAGCCTCCTGCATTCTGGCCGCAGTCATGAGTACGTGAGCAAACCAACCTAGGCAATCTGTTCCTGTTGACATTGATGTTAATTAATTACCAGTCCCTCTGAGTCAGTATCAATGGGATCACAACACAACGGAAAGACATAAATAAAGACAGGCTGCAGAAATGAAACAAACATGAAGACCAACAGCCCTTTGTCTGATTACATACCAGATTTGTCATTAGCAGGGAATGTGTGAGCTTCAGTTGCTGAAACTTCTCACTCTCGTACAGCCCAATTTCAGAGTTTTCAAGCAAAGTCAGTACAAAAGCTCTATTATTTTTAGATCTATGTGCCTATTTATAAAGCTGGACCCTTAGAGCATTGGAGTGAATAGTTTCCCATACTTAAGTCTCCACAGTGATACTATTTCTGCTACCAGCTCTCTAGATAGGTTTCCTCCACAAACACCACTGATTGCAGAACAGTGAGGCAAAAAGACATTTTTCACAAAGAAATGTTTAGGCCCCTGTTAATCGTCACTGCAATTGCATATCTACTCTTTAAAGATAGTGTTGTTCATACGTCTTCCTTCTTTAGTTTGTGCCCCTTTCCCTCATTGATTCTACCCTTGCAAATTCAGGATTGCTCCCAACAATATATTCTCTAGTTTTCTTAGAAGGCCCAAAAAATGGGCTTTCACCACTATCCTGGAGAGACTAGTGCACTGTCTAACAGAACTTGTGGTCAGGAAGGATTTCCTGATATTCAGCCTAAATTTTCTTTCACCTCGTTATTTCTAGTTAAACATCCATGTAGCACATTAAAAAATTCCTTTGCTTGTCCTCTGCGAGACCATGCTGTTTCAGGTGCAGCAGGTACTCCAGGATGAGTGGGATGGGCACCTGGAGTGGAAGTGTGCAATGCTGAGCACACCAGAATGTGAACCTTTTCCACTTTGCTAGGTAGTGGCCCTAGTGGAGGGTTTTCTGCTGCCGAGTAGTACCTCTCTTACTGGGTCCGAGCAGAGGAGCTCCATGGGGTTTAGCCATGAAGCTTCCAGGCCGTGAGATGGAGGGACTGGAGGTTGGGGTGATGAAGACAACCATGGTCCTGAGTGATCAGGTCGGGGAGGAGTGGCAATGTGATCAGGGCGTCCACTGACGCCTCCAGGAGCGTGGTGTAACAATGTTGGCGAGGCCATGCTGGTGCGACCAGAATTAACTCTGCTCTATCTCTGTGGACCTTGAGTAGGACCTTGTGCTCGAGGGAGATCGGGGGAAAGGCATACAACAGGTTGCTTCCACAGGGTAGCAGGAACATCTCTGTGATCGAGCACGGGCTGTGTTTCTGGAAGGAGCAGAACATTTGGCACTTTCTGTTGCTCCAGGTGACAAACAGGTCGACCTGGGGACACCCCCACCTTTGGAAGATAGAGTGTACAACATCTGGGCGGATGGACCACTCGTGATTGTGGAAGGATCTGCTGAGGTGGTCTGCCAACTTGTTCTGGGAAACCTGGGAGATAGAATGCTTCCAGGTGTTTAAGATGGAAATCTCACTCCTTCTTCATCCTGGGGTAGAAAGCTCTGCAGATTTTGCACCTTTCTGTCTCATGCGCCTCCCCCACACACTTCAGGCATGGGTCATGGAGGTCGCCTGTTGGCATAGGCTTGCTGCAGGTTCCGCAGGGCTTAAACCCTTGGGACCGAGGCATGCCACGGAATCCAAGGAAGGGGTCGGGGCCTGGGGGGAAAACTCCACTACCAAACCTTATCTATCAACTATATACAACTGTCACTAACTGTGAACTAGAAACTACAACTACAAACTAGAAGATATGCTAGGGGAAGCACTTGCTACGCAAGCGACCGCAGTTCCAGTGATGGTCACTGGTGGTAAGAAGGAACTGAGGAGGGACCAGGTCGGCAGGGGCACATATTCAAAGCCATGAAGGTGCCACTCCAGGGGCTCCACAGCCGACCTGACGGGAGCTGCTAAGGGAAAACTTTCCGATGACTGCACACAGCGCGAGTGCACACCTAATTGGAATCAATATGAACAATGACTCGAAGAACAGAAAGTTAATCCAACCAATGTCAATGAGATTATTCCAGAATCTTTGTGAAACCTTGGGTCATTTATAAATATGTTTATGGAGGCTGTCAAAAAATGACACTTACTGTTTGTATCCTTAAAGACTAGTTAACGAGCAAATGAGATTGCTTGTCATAAACAGAAGCGTGATGTAGTGTTGGTATTTTTCTTTAGTTTATATTGGCATTTACTTTTCAATCTGTAAAGGTTAGGTATATATTCTGGCATTGAGAGTTGAAGATTTTAAACGTTTTTGCAAAAACAAATTTTCCATAGATACACATTCCTGGAATATTCTTCTTTTGCATTCCTAAATCTTCTAATGGAGAAATTAGCGTCTGTGTCCCACAGTGTTCAGTAAAAGAGGTCACTTCAAACTGTTGAAGAGGCAACCTCCTGAGATCTGTTCCTAGTGGAGTTCAGTATGCTTGATATTATTTACCTTTTTATTAATATGGAGTGACTTTAAAAATACATATATTGTTTCTAACATTTCTGCAATACATAGTTCTATTTTACTTTTTATGCAAGGTGGTCTGCAAGCTATCACCAGGTAAAGTCACACAGGTATGTCTACACTGCAAAAAAAACAAAACAAACATGGCAGAAAGTCTCAGAACTCAGGTCTACCCACTTAAGCTTGTGCTATGGTGCTAAAAATAGCAGTGTAGACATTCCTGCTTGGGCTCTGAGGATACCTCTACATGGCAAAAAAAACCAACCAACCAACCAACCCCCATGGTGGCAAATCTCAGAGTCTTGGTCTACAGACTGGGCCTCACAGGGCTCATGCTATGGTGCTAAAACCAGCAGTGTATATGTTCCTGTTTGGGCTGGAGCAGGCTCTGAGACCCACTCACCTCACCAGACTTCAGAGCTCAAGCACCAGCCCCGGCAAGAATGTCTATGCTGCTATTTTTAGCACCATAGCGCAAACCTGAGTCTATAGACCCACTGCCATGTTTTTATTTTGTTTTTTACAGTGTGGACATTAGGCTGCCAGTGTCTACGGAATCTGTTCCAACCTCCAAGAAACCAAGAAGCAGAATACTTGGGGAATTCTGGTAGTTGGTAAATGAGAAATCTTGCTTTTAAATAGGCTGAAATCATGACTGTCGCAAGAAGGAGTACAATTACAGTACATGTCCTATGACTAAGTATTGGGATGTTCACTGAAGACTGAGAGCTCCCCAAGCCCTCCCAGCCTTCTTATCACACACTTATCATTCCTGCTCAACACATTTAAAGCTTAATTTAAAAATAAATGGACTATTCCTTCTTTTGAGGAGCCTGAATTTGTCGTGCTGAACCAATTAGGTATTTGCATCAATGTGTCACTAGCTCAGCATTATACATCAAGCATGTACCATAAAAATACCCCACCTCCCATGCTGTACCATACAGATCAGTTTCAAAGGAGTGTGTGTGTGTAGCTTTCCCATTTTTCAAATGCAGATTAACATTTTTAATCCACGTTGTGCTTCTATCCATTCAGCAAATGTTGGTAATAGTGTTTCACAGAATCTGAAGTTTAGGAACTGGAAATTGTCATAATGGTGATAACTGTTGTTGTAATGGGATAGAATTGGCTATGTAGGAAGAATTGTAACATTTATATTTTCTTTGAAAATTATGCTGTTAAAAGCTTTGGCGTCTGACTTTAGATTTTCATTTTAGAGCTGAGGGTCTAATTTTTGGAGAGGCTGAGTGCAAATGGGTGAAAATCTGACCCTACTGAAATCAGTGAGACTAGAATTTTTACCTCACAACTCCAGATAAAGTCAATGCGAAAGGCAGATGCTCAGCACCAATGGAAATCAGATTAAAAGTCTGATTCTACTCTCACTATCACTGCTGTAAATCCGGAATAATTTCACTGATGCAACTGGTTTTACAACAGATTCAAAGGGATGTGACAGGAGAATCAGAACCTAACCATTCAATTTATACTTGAACAGGAAATTACTCACTAAATTCTGTTTAAAAAGTGATTATAGCCTTAGTCAGAGAATGGTCAGTAAAAGACCATGTCATTTAAATAGCCGAATGGATCTCTTGGTTTATATAGCTGTTCTCTTCTGTTTATATACATAGCCTTCTTGCGAAAGGGTGGCAGAGAATCTTGCTGGACTAAGGCTTTTGACATGTTTAAGAATAGAAGGTGGTATTATTTTAAATATAGAAAACAATCCCAAAATGAGAGGTGAAAACCTTTATAACCTCTCCGAGGAAAGGTATACAATAATGTGAGTATGCAGCAGCAAGTTTGGCTATTCTGCATGTGCTCTGTAGCCACTTGTTCAGGGGTTAACTAATTAGTGATCTTTGACTAGAAGGCACACCCATGAGAGAGTGAAATACCTTTTCAACCATGTGACACTGATGTGTGTCTCACTGTTCTGAAAGAGTAGCTTCCCCCACAATGACAGAAGTAACCAACTAGGATTGCAACTGCTAAGATTTTCACACTGTTGCTGTCACCACAGGGAAAGTATTACTGCATAGGAATGTAATCCAAGTCAATTTCCTCCTTGGACTCTGACATCTCAGAAGAATAGAGGAGAAGGAGGAGAGAAGGGGAGAGTGCTTGAAAGGGCCAAATTCAGTACAGCTATGCAATCGCACTGAAATCAATAGTATGAAGTCCAGCCATTGCAGTCTGTGGGTGTAAGAGGAAAAAATTGACTTGCTCTGACTTTTTACAGACAGGTTTCAGAGTAACAGCCGTGTTAGTCTGTATTCGCAAAAAGAAAAGGAGTACTTGTGGCACCTTAGAGACTAACCAATTTATTTGAGCATGAGCTTTCGTGAGCTACAGCTCACTTCATCGGATGCATACCGTGGAAACTGCAGCAGACTTTATATACACACAGAGAATATGAAACAATACCTCCTCCCACCCCACTGTCCTGCTGGTAATAGCTTATCTAAAGTGATCATCAAGTTGGGCCATTTCCAGCACAAATTCAGGTTTTCTCACCCTCCACCCCCCCACACAAATTCACTCTCCTGCTGGTGATAGCCCATCCAAAGTGACCACTCTCCCTACAATGTGCATGATAATCAAGGTGGGCCATTTCCAGCACAAATCCAGGTTTTCTCACCCCCCCCCACCCCCATACACACACAAACTCACTCTCCTGCTGGTAATAGCTCATCCAAACTGACCACTCTCCAAGTTTAAATCCAAGTTAAACCAGAACATCTGGGGGGCGGGGGGTAGGAAAAAACAAGGGGAAATAGGCTACCTTGCATAATGACTTAGCCACTCCCAGTCTCTATTTAAGCCTAAATTAATAGTATCCAATTTGCAAATGAATTCCAATTCAGCAGTTTCTCGCTGGAGTCTGGATTTGAAGTTTTTTTGTTTTAAGATAGCGACCTTCATGTCTGTGATTGCGTGACCAGAGAGATTGAAGTGTTCTCCGACTGGTTTATGAATGTTATAATTCTTGACATCTGATTTGTGTCCATTTATTCTTTTACGTAGAGACTGTCCAGTTTGACCAATGTACATGGCAGAGGGGCATTTACATTGGTCAAACTGGACAGTCTCTACGTAAAAGAATAAATGGACACAAATCAGATGTCAAGAATTATAACATTCATAAACCAGTCGGAGAACACTTCAATCTCTCTGGTCACGCAATCACAGACATGAAGGTCGCTATCTTAAAACAAAAAAACTTCAAATCCAGACTCCAGCGAGAAACTGCTGAATTGGAATTCATTTGCAAATTGGATACTATTAATTTAGGCTTAAATAGAGACTGGGAGTGGCTAAGTCATTATGCAAGGTAGCCTATTTCCCCTTGTTTTTTCCTACCCCCCGCCCCCCAGATGTTCTGGTTTAACTTGGATTTAAACTTGGAGAGTGGTCAGTTTGGATGAGCTATTACCAGCAGGAGAGTGAGTTTGTGTGTGTATGGGGGTGGGGTGGGGGTGAGAAAACCTGAATTTGTGCTGGAAATGGCCCAACTTGATGATCACTTTAGATAAGCTATTACCAGCAGGACAGTGGGGTGGGAGGAGGTATTGTTTCATATTCTCTGTGTGTATATAAAGTCTGCTGCAGTTTCCACGGTATGCATCCGATGAAGTGAGCTGTAGCTCACGAAAGCTCATGCTCAAATAAATTGGTTAGTCTCTAAGGTGCCACAAGTACTCCTTTTCTTTTTGCAGACAGGCTCTCTAAATTAATATCTTAAATACTAAACAGAGAGGTGATTAATACCATTCATTCACCTGGGCAGGAACTTCAGCTGCACACTGAAGGATGACTGGGCTTGAATGTAACCTGTTTTCGGAAGAAGCTCCATGTGGTTACTCAGTTCTTTGCATACTTCAAACTTCAAGCGTAGAGCGGCTTTTGCTCTGCAAACAGATCAGACAGACCTGAGTGGGTTTGTGCTGCCAGCTCAACAGCTACATTTTATTCAGTGCTTTAGCTCTCTTTTCCCATTGCAGCTCAGTTTTGTATGTTGCACTTGGAATTATTCCAAGCTTTCTTTGCAAGTGAAGGACAGTTACGCTGGGCACATAGAATTGTTAAAGCAAAATCACACAGTTATGTTCTCTGTCAGGCTACAATGCTTCCAAATCTGGGTTTCTGTATTTGAGTTCATCCTGCTTCAAAACAAAAATGTTGCAGAATAAAAGCAGTTTGTGTACCTATCACACATTTTTCCTTCCTGAATCAACAGCGCCAGAGACCCATGGACTCTGTTCCATGTGGAACCAATTCAGAGGTGAAGGGACAGCCTTGCTACAATGTTAGGCCTGTGCACTGCTAGGCAAAAGTAATCTGGCATGGGTAGGACCAACAAATGTAAACAAGTATTAACCCCAATATTAACTCATGAGTCAAAGCCCAGCAATCCCCTGAGCCTGGATGCCTGTGTAACCCACACACCTTCTGAGTGTGGTGTTCTGTCCCATCTAGTGGCACTGAGACCACTTAGGGAGAGAAAGTTAAATGAGTCTGCTCTACAGCCTTAGCTAAGAGCCAGTTGGCTTTTAGCTCATGCAGTAGAGGCTCATGTACTAAGCTCCAGAGGTCCCCGGTTTGATCCTGTCCGCCGATGACCGGGGTCTGTCAGCATTACACCTGCAGCACTGCAAGATGGAGATTGTCTCCTGTGTGAACACGGAAATAAGAGAGGAACGAATCTAGAAGTGGTTGGTGCATACAGATGAAAGCATCAAAATTAGTCATTTGCTTTCTTCCCAGGGCTTTTCTAATGCTGTAATTGATCAAATCAGTTAGACTGATTATGAGCAAGTGTAGTCCTTTCTGCTTGTTTCTCATGCATTCTGCTGGATCAGTGGTGTGAGGTGCACTGTATAGCAATGGACACCGGTAGCAAATCCTTCCTCCAACACCACGTGCACAGACTCTTTAAAGACCATGGAGGGTGGCAAGGGTCTGGGCTTCATCTGAAAGATCTCCACACAGTGAACCAAAGGGACTGAAAGTGTCTGCTTCAGCATACTGAAAGGCTGAGCCAATGCTGCCAATGTCTGAGTATATGATACTAGAGTTTCAGATCTGATGCTTAAACAACGCAGGTATTCTCTCTAGCACTGGGAGGCTAAGTAAAGCACCTGATCCTCCAAGATCCTGAGGACACCCTGCACTGTTCTGAGCGCCCTAAACTCCATGCAAGTTGGAAAGCTCAGCATCTTGTAGGACTGCTCCCCTTGGTTGGCCAAATTTTGGCCTAAGCTAATTGACAGTTTCCTAAAACAGGAACCTGGGATTTGCATTGGGAGAGTTAATCACTTTTAACTGACAAAAGTTATTCCGCCTCTGCATTTGTAATCCTGTTCCTGGGAATGGGTTATTTTAGAGCAAGTAAATCTCTTACATAGCTTGTGTTTGTCACATCTGGGAGCTGAATTTCTGAGATAACAGCTCTACTATTTCTTTCCAACTGTGAAGAATCTCTGCAGTGTCTAATTCTGGTAAAAAGTTTAGAATATGTGTCTTCTAACAGAAATAGTGTAAAAAAACCCCACACCAATCCTATTAGCATGCATTTAAATAGAATCTAAAATATGGGGATTGTTAAAATAGGAATACTCAGCATCTAGCAGCCAATAACTGCATTAGACAGAAAAAAAACAGCACATGGAAGTCAAGTAACAGAGTAGCTCACATAACCATTCTTTAAAGGTAAGAGCCACTGCACAGACCTCTAGGAAACTAACAATCTACAGCACTATCTTTACACTGCAATATGTTCTGACACCATGGGACAGTGCACAGATATTACAGTGGTGAGGGCCATATAAGTACCTGGACAAAAATCCAGGATCCTCTGAAATAAGGATTTGGTCCATCTATGTATTTATATGGGACTTAGCACCACAGCATTGGAGCACCTTCCAATCATTAATGAATGTACATTTGTGTGAGTTGGGGAAAGTTTTATTATCCCCATTTTACAGCTGGGGAACTAAAGCATAAAAAAACTTGCCCAACATCACACAGAAAGTCTGTTGGAGAGCTGTGAATAGAGCTCAGGTCTCCCAAGTTCCAGGCCACTGCCTTAGCCACAAGATGTCATGCTAGGTATATAAAGTATCTAGGAAACAAAGGGTATCTCTACACCACCAGAAAAACCCAAAACCTATGGCAGTGAGTCTCAGAGCTTAGATCAACTGACTCAGGGTCAGGCTATCGGGCTAAAAGTAGCAGTGCAGACATTTTGGCCTGGCCTCTGAAACCCACTGAGGGGTTCTTGCTCCAGCCCAAGCAAGAATGTCTATACTGCTATTTTTTGTCCTGTAGCCCAAGCCCCGTGAGTCTGAGTCAGTTGACCTCGGCTCTGAGACTTGCTGCTATGGATTTTATTTTCTTTGCAGTGTAGATATTCCCAAAATATGTCTAGAATGCTACACAACAGTCTGAACATTAATGACCCATGGATCATGCCAAGTGTATTGGAAGCTTTGAACTCCTGTAGTCTGAATGAGAATATTTTTTTCTCCTTTTAACTTTCTGCTACGTACCCTGAAGTCAGGAAAAAATAGTCACCCAAGTAAAGTTAGTGACAAACTAAACCTAACAAACTAGTAAGGAGGAGTCATTTACAACCATGTTCTGCTGCAGCAGGATCTGAAGGGGAGGCTACTGCTGGTTCTACTCCCACCCTTCAGCACCATGATCCTCATGGGATGCCTTCTCAGAGGAGGTGTTGCACAGAAGAGCCAGAAGTGGGAGAGAAAAACAATAACAAAGGCAGCTGTGAACCTTTTAACCAAAAGAATGGAGGCCTTTTCTTCCAAAGCCAACAATATCCAAATTGAAATAAGACCGACACATAACACTGTATTATAAACACCTCTACTAATTAAATATCTAGCTAATAATATAGAGTGAGAACTTCACAGGCTAGGAGTGGGGGTTAAGGGAAATACAACTGGCCCTTTTAGAAACAGACAGGCCATATCAGGTTTGCTTATACTATACAGAAGTACTATAGTATCTGTTTAAAGGTATGCTTGACCTCCATGGTGGTTGCCCTATAGATCTTATGAGGCAGATTGGCCTGAGGCTGGCTTCTAGTTCTGACATTGATTGTAACTACAGGGGAAAGCCAGGGGAAGAATAACAATGAAAAATACAAGGCACTTCGTACGCTATCCCAGGCGGACTAAATGTACTTATGTATAATGAAATAATAAGCTTAACATCCTTCCCTCCCTAAAATATATTGTGTGAATTTAATGCTGGCAAAAGATGCTGGGTGTCTGCCTTAGAGACTGAAGTCTTCCATCCAGGTACAACACATGCAGCAGCAGTGCGAGTTTCCCCCACTGACCAACCAATGTTCTTCAATCCTCAAATGACGGGGTAATTCAGTCTTCATGCCTGCTGAGTGCTTGGCTTCTCTGCCGACATAGCCAATAGGGGAACCATTTTGTGGTATTTATGGTTGTGGTTATTTGCCTTCCTGAATGGAGACGATTGAAAAGCCAATGGATGGTAATGGAAAAAAAGACTTTCAGTCTACTCAAGGTAGGATGAAAATTTTGAAGGCCTGATTAGGTGTTCTGAGGTTTTATTAAAACAAAAATTATTCAAATACTACTGGTCACTATATTAGTGTAGTTCACTACCTATTAGTTTGATGCTTTTGATTTTTTTCCCCTTCTCAGACAAGTCACTCGTTATGATCTCACTATTTAGTTATTTTAATTAACCAGTCATGAATATATTATGGGATAGCTTACCTGCTTTGAATAATGATACAGTCCTGATAGAGCCGGTCGTACATACAGATCTTTAGATCGACATTTGGATTGGGCACCCAAACAGGCACATCAACAGAGACTCCAATGACACAAAAGTGTAGCTATATATTTGAATATACAAATTAATAATGGTTACTACTTTCCAGAAGCCATTGAAAATTTCTAACAATTCAGGATAAAGGAAAATTAGGTTTGTGCTGATAAACAGCAGAATCATATATCCTATTATTAATATTAAAGACATTTTAAGTAAACACAATGAAGAAAATATCCTTTATAAATTAAAATGTTGCAGCTTTCACTTACCAGTATAAAACACAAACTATAGTAGTTTTTGTCCACACATGATAGAAGGCATACATGAGTGTCATACTGGCTAATATTTTAGATTTTTACGTAAAATACAGGATTTTTTTTTAATTTAGCACTACAAGTTTAATAACCCTGGAGACTGCAGTCTGTTTGTGGGATAAACAGTTATATCATTGTCAGCACAGTGCAAGCTGCTCCCACAGTGACCCCCCACCAAAGGACTCAGCCCAGTCCTAGAGGGAATACTCCTTCCTTCCTAAGAAGTGTATCCACAAAGTCATGAGGGTCTGGACTACTCCTCTGCAGCTCTTTTTGTGGAGCTGCTTCTTTGTGGATTTGGGGGAGTGCCAGGTTTGGGGCAGTGCCAGGTTTGGGGCAGACAGCCTGCTACTAAGTGTAGATTTTCTGCCAAACTGCTAAGATGAACACCCAGGCAGTGTGTGGCCTGAAATAAAAGTGTAGCATTAAAATACGTTGTAGTGGTAATTAGAGTTGTCACCTGTCCCAGTTATCATGCATTCTATGTGTGGTTTCACTCTCCTTTCTCAGGATGACTATAAACTTATTTTTCTCTAACCTCTCCCGCAGCTTCAACCCCACCTCCCAACCCCTTGTAGTTCTTGTTACACATAGAAGGATGTCAAAATTGCTTTTCTTCAGTGTGTTGGACCAGACCCTGGCACTTAGAAACACTCACTGGTTTGCAGTTTGGGTTGTCAAATGTAATCTCAAACTCTGCACGTACATCCCCAGGGACACAGGGAGTAAAAATAATCTGAAGTTCGATTGAGCTGAAGGGTCCAATTTCACCTTCTGTAACCTAAACATGATGCAAAAAAAGTGTTACTAACTTTCATTTAAAATCTGGCTGTATTATTCTGTTCTATATAGGACCGTACACTGTGCTTATCCTGGTAGCATCTGAGCCTGTACTGTATTACTTTGTACATACTGATATATCAATATAAATATGTTATATTGATCTATATAGTTACATAGCTCATCCCATTGTCAGACTGAATGCACTATGCTGGACATAGTAGAAAATGTATCAACAGTACCTTAAAGAGCTTGATCCTTCAAAAAACTGAGCACCTAATCTGAGTCACAGAGTTCCTTCAATTTCCAAAGGGTGTTCAGCCATGGACTCTAAGTGTGACATCTGAGTTATGTGTTCTCTCCTCTGATGGAAGGAGGATAGAATACACACTATCTGGGCTGGCATGTAAGTGATACATGAAGCAATGCTTTTTTGTGCTACCACTCACGGGCCTGTTCTTCCTCCCACTGAATTCAACAACAGCAGGTTCAACAGCCTCTCCTACTCCCCTTCACAAGGGGAGCAGCAGAAGCCAACTGAAGCTTGCAACCTACGGTGGGTTTTGTAAAGCCCAGGACATGTGGAAATCCTGCTCCAAAGCAGCCAACACCACTTACTGCTGAGAGTGAGAGTGAGGGATAAGTCAGGGATTTCCAGCCTCTCTCTGAGTGGATTCAGAGGCAACTGTCTTTCCCCCAATCTCACATAGGCTGCATCCACAGTTGAGAGGAGCCTAGGTAGCCTCCTGCCATCATATTCATTCTCATCTGAAACCTTGTCTCTGGCCATATTATTTTTATATATATATATATATATAATCTCCTTTCTCTCTCTCTGGGTAAATTTCCGCACCCCCGCCAAATCTTTCTAGATTGCAAGCTCTTTAAGCCAAGCACTGTGTCTTGCTAAGTCTGTGCAAGGCCGAGAGCATTTTGAGTGCTGCTACAATATAATTAATAATAATAAAAATAAAAGCAGCAAACTGTGGCCTGATTTCAGTGAAAGCATGAGACTTCACATCCCATACAGTTGTGGGAATGTTTGCAAATTCCATGAAATAATGATGAATCTATGAAAGGGGATGAAATTCAATGAAAATTCCCCAGTCTGACTACAATATGTTTGGTTTAATTTTACATAAAACATTGTACATTTTTTAAAGGCATAGAAGACACAGAGTAGCTGATCCCAAAATTGAAATGGTGCAAAGTATAAAATAGGTGTAGACTCTTTCCTGACAGCTGGATATGGTACATTTTAGGCAGAAAAAGGCAGTGTAAAGTAGGTCAAACTACGGAGTCCAAATACAGTAAAACCTCAGGTACGAACACCTCGGGAATGGTGTTGCTCATGACTCTGAAGTGTTCGTAACTCTGAACAAAATCTTATGGTTGTTCTTTCAAAGGTTTACAACTGAACATTGACTTAATACAGCTCTGAAACGACTATGCAGAAGAAAAATGCTGCTTTTAATCATCTTAATTTAAATGATTCAAGCACAGAAAAAGTTTCCTTCCTTTGTCAAATCTTTTTTATAACTTTCCCTTTATTTTTTAGTAGTTTAACACAGGACTGCACTTTACAGTATTTGCTTTCCCCCCCATCTCTGGTTCCAAATGAGGGGTCTGGTTGACTGGTCAGTTCATAACTCTGAGGTTCTGCTGTACATATAAAATGCCTAAAATAAAACCACACTAAGTGTGATGTGATACAGTGAAACCTTATGGGTTTATCAGTGCTCACACTGAAACCAACGCAAGTTTTGCTTGAGTAAAGAATGCAGGATTTGGTTCATGGTCAGTTCCTTGCTCAAGAATTGGACTAGCTGAATGTCCGTACATATCTCAGTAAAAACATTACCTTGCCCAATGTAATTTCAATGAGTTCTTCTTCATGTGGCGGTTCTGCTGGGCTTTGTGCATTTTCTGCCTCGAGATCTGCCTCGGTGATTAATGCATCTTGACTAAATTGTTCTAAAAGACAAACCGGATGTTTGGCCTGAGTAACTAACTCTGTGTTAAAAGCATCAGAACTCATGTCCCTTGAGTTCTGGGGAATAATACAAGGCCCATATCTTCTGTCAGGTTTTTGAGGAGGGGATTTATGGGGGAATCTAGAAAATGATTTCTCTTTGTTCATATGAATGATCAGGAGAGAAGAGGGTACAATTTAATGGTTAAAGACGTACTGTAAATGTTCAGAATGCAGCAAGACCTGTTGTTGTTCTTAACTTATCTTGTTTGAGAGTGAGTTCATAGTCGACAGTTTGCTCTAGTCAGGTGATAGCTCTATCTTCCCCGCTTATGAGCCTCCCGCTACTGGGTGAGTTTCATTGGTCTAGTGGAATGTAGCTGTGATAGGTGGCCAGGTTCATCCCAGAGGGAGCTGGGTCCAATCCCATGAAGGGCCCCAAATCACAGAGCTTGAATTGGACTCTGTATCCAGCGGGGATCCAATAGGGAGTGCAGAGAGCAGAATATCAGCGTGATGTTTTCAGTAAAACCTGTGTTGCAAGCATGATGTGCTGCTGCATTTTGGACCATTAGCTGATTCATACTCAGCACAGATATAAACATAGAATCATAGAAGATTAGAGTTGGAAGAGACCTCAGGAGGTCATTCAGTCCCCCCTGCTCAAAACAGGACCAACCCCAACTAACTCATCACAGCCAGGGCTTTGTTAAGCCGGGCCTTAAAAACCTCTAAGGATGGAAATTCCACCACCTCCCTAGGCAACCATTCCAGTGCTTCACCACCCTCCTAGTGAAATAGATTTTCCTAATATTCAACCTAGACCACCCCCACTGCAACTTGAGACCACTGCTTCTTGTTCTGTCATCTGCCACCACTGAGAACAGCCTAGCTCCGTCCTCTTTGGAACCCTCCTTTAGGCAGTTGAAGGCTGCTATCAAATCCCCCCTCACTCTTCTCTTCTGCAGACTAAATAAGCCCAATTCCCTCAGCCTCTCCTTGTAAGTCATGTTCTCCAGCCCCCTAATCATTTCCGTTGCCCTCCGCTGAACTCTCTCCAATTTGTCCACATCCTTTCTGTAGTGGGGGGGCCCAAAACTGGACACAATATTCCAGATGTGGCCTCACCAGTGCCAAATAGAGGGGAATAATCACTTCCCTTGATCTGCTGGCAATGTTTCTACTAATGCAGCCCAATATGCAGTTAGCCTTCTTGGCAACAAGGGCACACTGTTGACTCATATCCAGCTTCTCATCCACTGTAATCCCCAGGGCCTCTTCTGAACTGCCTCTTAGCCAGTCGGTCCCCAGCCTGTAGCAGTGCATGGGATTCTTCTGTCCTAAGTGCAGGACTCTGCACTTGTCCTCCTTGAACCTCATCAGATTTCTTTTGGCCCAATCCTCCAATTTGTCTAGGTCACTCTGGACCCTATCCCTACCCTCCATCGTACCCAAGCTTAGTGTCATCCGTGAATGTGAACATCATAGAATCATAGAATATCAGGGTTGGAAGGGACCTCAGGAGGTCATCTAGTCCAACCTCCTGCTCAAAGCAGGACCAATCCCCAATTAAATCATCCCAGCCAGGGCTTTGTCAAGCCTGACCTTAAAAACTTCTAAGGAAGGAGATTCTACCACGTCCCTAGGTAACGCATTCCAGTGTTTCACCACCCTCCTAGTGAAAAAGTTTTTCCTAATATCCAACCTAAACCTCCCCCACTGCAACTTGAGACCATTACTCCTAGTCCTGTCCTCTTCTATCACTGAGAATAGTCTAGAACCATCCTCTCTGGAACCACCTCAGGTAGTTGAAAGCAGCTATCAAATCCCCCCTCATTCTTCTCTTCTGCAGGCTAAACAATCCCAGTTCCCTCAGCTTCTCCTTATAAGTCATGTGTTCCAGACCCCTAATCATTTTTGTTGCCCTTCGCTGGACTCTCTCCAATTTATCCACATCCTTCTTGTAGTGTGGGGCCCAAAACTGGACACAGTACTCCAGATGAGGCCTCACCAATGTCGAATAGAGGGGGACGATCACGTCCCTCGATCTGCTCGCTATGCCCCTACTTATACATCCCAAAATGCCATTGGCCTTCTTGGCAACAAGGGCACACTGCTGACTCATATCCAGCTTCTCATCCACTGTCACCCCTAGGTCCTTTTCCGCAGAACTGTTGCCTAGCCATTCGGTCCCTAGTCTGTAGCTGTGCATTGGGTTCTTCCGTCCTAAGTGCAGGACCCTGCACTTATTATTGAACCTCATCAGATTTCTTTTGACCCAAACCTCCAATTTGTCTAGGTCCCTCTGTATCCTATCCCTGCCCTCCAGCGTATCTACCACTCCTCCCAGTTTAGTATCATCCGCAAATGTGCTGAGAGTGCAATCCACACCATCCTCCAGATCATTTATGAAGATATTGAACAAAACCGGCCCCAGGACCGACCCCTGGGGCACTCCACTTGACACCGGCTGCCAACTAGACATGGAGCCATTGATCACTACCCATTGAGCCCGACAATCTAGCCAACTTTCTACCCACCTTATGGTGCATTCATCCAGCCCATACTTCCTTAACTTGCTGACAAGAATACTGTGGGAGACCGTCTCAAAAGCTTTGCTGAAGTCAAGAAACAATACATCCACTGCTTTCCCTTCATCCACAGAACCAGTAATCTCATCATAGAAGGCGATTAGATTAGTCAGGCATGACCTTCCCTTGGTGAATCCATGCTGAGTGTTCCTGATCACTTTCCTCTCATGTAAGTGCTTCAGGATTGATTCCTTGAGGACCTGCTCCATGATTTTTCCGGGGACTGAGGTGAGGCTGACTGGCCTGTAGTTCCCAGGATCCTCCTTCTTCCCTTTTTTAAAAATTGGCACTACATTAGCCTTTTTCCAGTCATCCGGGACTTCCCCCGTTCGCCACGAGTTTTCAAAGATAATGGCCAATGGCTCTGCAATCACAGCCGCCAATTCCTTTAGCACTCTCGGATGCAACTTGTCCGGCCCCATGGACTTGTGCACGTCCAGCTTTTCTAAATAGTCCCTAACCACCTCTTTCTCCACAGAGGGCTGGCCATCTATTCCCCATGTTGTGATGCCCAGCGCAGCAGTCTGGGAGCTGACCTTGTTAGTGAAGATAGAGGCAAAAAAAGCATTGAGTACATTAGCTTTTTCCACATCCTCTGTCACTAGGTTGCCTCCCTCATTCATTAAGGGGCCCACACTTTCCTTGGCTTTCTTCTTGTTGCCCACATACCTGAAGAAACCCTTCTTGTTACTCTTGACATCTCTCGCTAGCTGCAGCTCCAGGTGCGATTTGGCCCTCCTGATTTCATTCCTACATACCCGAGCAATATTTTTATACTCTTCCCTGGTCATATGTCCAACCTTCCACTTCTTGTAAGCTTCTTTTTTATGTTTAAGATCCTCTAGGATTTCACCGTTAAGCCAAGCTGGTCGCCTGCCATATTTACTATTCTTTCGACACATTGGGATGGTTTGTCCCTGTAACCTCAATAAGGATTCTTTAAAATACAGCCATCTCTCCTGGACGCCTTTCTCCCTCATGTTATTCTCCCAGGGGATCCTGCCCATCAGTTCCCTAGGTTGTCAAAGTCTGCTTTTCTGAAGTCCAATATTCTTCATCGGGATAACATCGGACGTTTGACACCAGTTTATACCAGCCGAACATCTGACTCTTACTATTTTGCAATTCTCCCAATCCAATATTCAGTTACTGGCACTAATATTCTCTGCACAAAGGATCAGCCCAAATTCACCCCCCACAACAGGTTCCACATTCACTCTGGCTCCACTTGGCGGTTGGTCACGCATGACTTGCCCTGGGTGAATCCATGTTGACTGTTCCTGATCACCTTCTTCTCCCTCCAAGTTTGTGGGAATTCTCCCTCCAAGTGCTTCAAAATGGATTCCTTGAGGACCTGCTCCATGATTTTTCCAGGGAATGGGGTGAGGCTGACTGGTCTGTAGTTCCCCAGATTCTCCTTCTTCCCTTAATAATGATTATTTTAGATTGATTATAGCATCTACCCTCCTAAAAGATTCCAAAGTGCCTCAAACTATATTCATATTGCACAAAGAAAAGTACCCACGTCTGGAGTGGGGGCAGTAACCAGCCGGTGACTGCACATGTAATGCCAACAGACCCTGGTCATCGTTGGCGGGATTGAACCTGGGACCTCTGGAGTTAAATGCATGAACTAAAAGCCATATGGCTGTTAGTTAAGGCTGTAGAGCAGACTCATTCATCTGTGTCTCTAAGTGGTCTCAGTGCCACTACATGAGACAGAACACCACACCCGGGAGGTGTGTGGCTTACACATACTTCATAATTGGGGTAAGAGGGGTAATTTTGGCCAACTTAGCAAATCATGCTCAATATGTCATGGGATCTTTAATATGCATGGAGAACAGAGAAGATCTTAACGTTTAAGATCTCACCCAAAAGACAGCATACAGATATTGTATGTTGTAGAGAGAGCATGATAATTGGAACAAAACAATCTAAAGAACTGTTACTGAATCTTTTAGGTTCAAAACACAAAATCCATTTTTTAATTAAAAAAAGAAATCTTTATATGATTTTCAGTGTCTTTTGATCAGAATGGTAAAATGATCAGAATGACTGGGAGCACTTCGCTTCTTAAATATCTGTATTAATGGCTGTAAGTCTCTCCCCCCCCCCAATCTTATAAAGCACAAAATAAAGATTAAAAGATGAAAGGAAAAATGTCTGAGGAGCTTCATCTGTATGTCATTTTGTTCCTAAAATTATAGGTTGTAAAAATAAACTTGTCATGTGGTTCTCTTGTGAAAGGTGGGTGTTCAGTTGATGAGACAAGAACAATGATAACAATTTTGTAGTCTCTGCAGGAAAACTCAGTTGGATTTTGTTTTTACCTGAGGTTAGTAGTTGATAAGGAGTGAGGTTGTTGGGGACATTCTCCACTGCTTTTGGTATATGCAAGAGTGCCAGTGCATTATTTTTAGTCACTTTTGTGTGGTGCCCAGATGCCTTTAGGTTGGGACAGCATACAAACAAAAACATCTATTACTACTGGAATGGTTATTTGTTTCACTTATTGAGCAGGTTTACTAAGCATCTTAGCTCCAGTCTCCTATGTGAACCAATGAAACTGCTAGGAGAATGCTTAGCCTCAGAAATTGCAGAAGGTCAATTTTCTAAAACCATAGTCTCACCTATATGGCTGCTGCCCAGGCTGCTTTCAGTCTTCTGGCTCTCAGGCAGGCTTATGTGTAGGGTAACTTCTTCAGTATGGACAGGAGAAACTTGTTCCTTGTTTTCATATATAGATGATTCCACAGGACTGCTGCTGGCTCTCTCTTCAGAGGTGATGCCATCTAAAGCAGGACTAACCTAATTAGATGATTTATAGAAAAGATTTTAAAACATAAAACATATCAAGATGTAACTTAATTGCACCTAGTTCCAATTCCATCTGCCACTTTTCGAAAGGAAGTAGCCTTATTATCTATCTACATTATATATTGTGTGTGGAGAAAATGCACTGTGCGTTCCATACAAAGTGCACACTTCTTTATACTACAGGTTTATTGGCGGTAGGATGCAATTATTGCTGCTCAGAAACAGAACTGATATAGTGAGCACAGTTCACTAGAACATTGAGCGACTGTGTTCAGAAAAATGACTCAGGAAAATTGACATTGTGTATTGGTTCTCAAGGACTTCATAACAAATTTCCGAAAACATACAAGTAAACAGGTGCTTTTCTTTAACTGCCAAAGCGGAAAATTCAGCCTTGGATCTGAGTCAAGCATAGCTTGTTACCAGTGATAAAGACTCTGCATTTGAAACTGGGCAAGTCTGCTGCTAATGTATAGAATCCATATTACTTGTTAAGGTGTTCTGGATTTGCACTGGAATAAAGAGTGATAAAACTTTGTTTTAGTTAGCAAAGAAAGGGGATATGAAAGAGAATATAGACAAGGAGTTGTGAATTCAGAAGGTGTCATTTCTAAATAGTCAATTTTCTTATATGAATAACACTTTTATATTATAGAATTAGAGTGGAAAACCATGGTGAAGAGTCAGCTCAGCAGTTTTATTGTACATTATGTTTGACAGTCTCTCTTATAACAGGTCTATCACTTTCTTCAAATTTAAAAAAGAGATTAGTTTTGAAATACCTTGGAGCCAATTAAACTCTAATATATAAGAAGAAGAAGCTAAAGATAGGGCTGATTAAAAAAAATCAGATGAAATATCCTCAAATTGTCCCATTGATTTACTGTGGGACTTTAACAACATTGTTAAAATGTAAACTTTTTTTTTTTTTTTTTTAATCAAGACAGCAGTTACAGGGCATGATAAGATTGATGGTATGATTTTTTTTAAAACCGCACTGGAGGAAAAAAAAAAAAGATTCACTGGAAATGCCACCCTGGAATCAACTAATTATCCCAGCTTTCTTTTTTTTTAAAAAAAATAAGCGTCTAACTTTGTGGTTGCAGAGGAAAGAATGAAAATGTGACTTGTGTATACCTGAAATGCTCAGAAAACCCCAAATGTATTATTTTAATTTTTTTTTATAATTTTTAAACTGATTCCATGATATTTTGGGATGCTCAGACTCTATTTTTGAATGCTTGCGTTTGTCAATGTTGCATAACTGTTTTTCAAATCTAACAAGCTCTACTGGCTAGAGTGTCTAAATCAGTCTGATGAAATGCCCTTGGACCCACCATTCTTTCAAGGGAAGATTTCGCTGTTGTTGTGCATGTGCCATTGTCAGCCGCTGATGTCTGAAGTTTAAATCTCGTTCCCAAAGCGCCACGGTTTGTTAGGATGATCATCCGTGAAATTGTCTCCCCCACCACGTGAGTGCCAAAGTCAATGAGCTCTTTATCTAGTGCCAGCTGTAAGGAGAAAAACCATAATTACTGCTGTCCTAGATAGTCAGTAATGTCAATTAAATGAACATCTACCATTTTCAGCATAAGACTTGAAAGTCCTTATTACCTCTTCAAAGACAATGTCAAATAATGACACAAATTATGGGCACTCTTCTGTCTTTTGTGTAGAAGCCAACCCATCTGAACAACAAAGTCATATTAAAGTGAACAACTTTCCTTTCACTCCATTAAATGATGCTGGAAACAGTTGGCCAGATTCTGCGATTAGTTACATCATTGCATAAATCTGTGGTAACTCCCATGAAATCCAGGGAGTTATTCTGTATTTATACATTGGTTTTCAGGGCAGAATTTGGCCCTGTTGTGCTTTTTATATCACAATTAGTTGGACTTATCTTGCTGGAAAAGAAGAGTGTCCAATGTATTGTATTGACTCGCAATCAATTTGTGACACATTCTAGCTTGTTAGGTCTATAACAGCTTTAACCTTATAATGACTCATTAGTAGAGGTGGAATTTTCATTGATCTTGTAATTAAGTTTATGGAAGAGGCATATGAAATAGTTTCAAGCATCACGTGGCTGAAGAGAATGAGTCTTTCTTTTGTAAAACTTGTTAACCTTCAATCTGCTAGCAGACCACAGTGGGCTGAATTCCCACAAACTTTTAAAGCATACAGAGTGTTTCTTTATACAATTTACACTTCAATTCGTAAAATTTTAAAGTTGCTATAGTTCAGATCTTTCCCCTTTCCGCATCTTTCTTTAAAGCTTCCACGGACCCTTTCCCATAGAAAGTGTTATTTCTTTTGAAAGGGATGGAAAACAAATCCGTTTTATAAGAGGCAACTTTAAATGAAGCAAAGACATAGGAAAATTACTTTGGTTGACAAGGACTCTAGTTATGTGAAATAGAGAATGTACACAACTGTAATGGCCTGGAAAATCATTGAATCCATGATAGCAGACAACTGGCCATCTGCTCTTTCAAATCCATATACACAACTCAAAGGCTTTATGATCACTGAGATATTTTCTTATGGGTTTGCTGTGCTGCTAAATTTCACATTTAGTAGCAAATAGATATTAGAGCAGCTGATTTATTAGGCAATTTATTTACTGGCAATTTGCTGCCAAGTCAGGGGTGAAGTTCTGAATCAGGCACTACGGTGATATTTAATACCAGTATTCATGGCCATAGGCACCAACTCATGGGTGCTCCAGCGCTGGAGCACCCATGGAAAAAAATAGTGGGTGTTCAGCACTCACTGGCAGCCCCCCCAATCAGCTCCTCCTTCCCCCCAGCACCTCCCACCCTCCGGTGGCCCTGACTATCAGCTCCTCCCCTCTCTCCCAGTGCCTCCCACCCACCCAGGAGGTGCTGGCAAGAGGGGCAGGAGCAAGGGTGGGGTGCGCTTGTGGGAGCGGTGGAATGGGGCAGGGGTGGGGGGTTGGGAGAAGGGATGGAATGGGGGCGGGGCCTGGGATGGAGCAGGGGTCGAGCACCCCCAGCAACTCATAAAGACAGTGTCTGTGTTCATGGCTATGGGAAATCAACAAAAAGTTGCTCATTTCAAGGGTTGACTTTTTTACCTTGACTTGTAGGGAACAGAGGGATGATTAGAAGAAGCACCTTTTGTTGAAGAAAAATGATGGACTTAGGGCTTGGCTACACTTGCGAGTTAAAGCGCTTTAAAGCAGCCCTGGGTGTCCTAGCTCCACTACCCTTCCACACTGGCAAGGCATGTAGAGCGCTCTGACTCTGCGGTTAGAGTGCTCCAGGTACTCCACCTCGGCGAGAAGATTAACACTTGGTGCGCCTTGGCTGAAACACCCGGGCATCAGTGTGAACGAGGTGTTACATTACTGCGGTCTGATCAGCCTCCAGAAACATCGCATAATCCCCTTAAGTCAAGTGGCCACTCTTGTCATTGTTTTGGAATCACTGCAGGAATGAGGATATGCCCTTTGAAAGCTCTGTTTCTGACAGCCGGCTGCTTATCTGCTCCAAGACAAAGCAAACCATTACTGTGGAATGCTGTGTATGAGAGAGAGAGAGAGAGAGAGAGAGAGAGAGGCTGGGGAGGGGGAAGGGGGAGTCTGCTGCTGTCTGAACTTACAAGACAGCATGCTGACCTGGTCTCAGCCCCCCAAAAACCCACTCTCCCCCCCTACATACACACAACACACTCCCTGTCACACTCCCCCCCATTTGAAAAGCACGTTGCAGCCGCTTGCATGCTGAGATAGCTACCACAATGCACTGCTCTCTGTAGCCGTTGCAAGAGCTGCTAACGTGGTCATGCCAGTGCGCTTGCGGCTGTCAGTGTGGACAGACTACAGCACTTCCCTACTGCGCTCTACAAAGGCTGGTTTAACTCAAAGCGCTCTACATCTGCAAGTGTAGCCCTGCCCTTCAGGCTTGTCTACACTTACATTTTATAGCGCTCTAACATGTTGGTTCAGGAGGGCGAAAAATCACCCCCCTGAGCGCAGCACGTCGGAGTGCTTTAAAGCGCTAGTGTGGACAGGCTTCGAGCGCTGGGAGCCATGCTCCCAGCACTCTGAGCTAATCCCCTCACGGAGGTGGATTACCAGGAGCGCTGGGAGAGCTCTCTCGCAGCACTCGCGCACAACCACACTTGCGCTTCAAAGCGCTGCCGCAGGAGCGCTCCCGCGGCAGCGCTTTGAAGTTTCCAGTGTAGCCATGCCCTTAGTACATGCTCCACTTTCAGTATCAAGTAATCCTACTGAAGTCAAAATGACTTCTCATGTGCTTAAATTTAAGCACATGGTTAAGTGGTTTACTAGATTGAGGACTTCCTGAATAATACACTGCATTTCTTTTCACAGTTTCTATTTTCTTATTTTTCCTCTTCTATGTATTTGATTATTTTTGCTTTGTTCCACTATCTCGGAGTAAAACTTGCTGTCTGCTGAGCTCTCAATGTGAAATACAATAAAGGAACTTAAACAATCCAAACTCAAACTTTTCTGAATTTTAACAACAATACTAAAAATTCCAAGCTAGAGCAAAACAAATGTTTTCGACTGAAACTTTTTTCAGCAAAAGATGCAGATTTGAAAACGTGGAAACATTTTGCAGATTCACATTGTTTTTGCCTAACATTTTAAGTCAAGAAAAAAACCCCAAAACCCTTCAAATCAAACCATTACATTTTGATATTTTCAAAATGAAATGTTTACATTTTTTTTGGTTCAAAATAATTTTTCATTTTGAAATTTCCTTTAATTTTATTTTTAAAATTAAACTTTAAAAAAATGTTCAACCAAAATGAAACCTTTTGTTCAAGCTGAAATGAATTTTTTTCAACTCTTTGATTCATGGAAAATTTTTGAAAAATTTCCTTTTTGGTTTGATCTGACACAACTTTAAAATAATTAATTTTATTTATTTATTTATTTTAGAATTGCCAATGAACTGAAAAATCTATAATTTGCCCAGTTCTACTCCAGGATATTTCTCTTGTGTCTAAATCCTTTTTATACCTGTTTGGGCTGCTAAAAGGACTACTAGGAATACTCCAAATTTTGTATTTGCAACCGATTCCTCAGTGACTGCTATATTGGAAAAATCATCCTGCATACCCATTTCCATCCAGTGTCTAGATTTGTTTAGTGTCAGTCTGTAGGCACACATTGTTTATCCCCATCTTTTTTGGTCTGTGATGCAATCTTGTGACTGATATATCTTCACTTATCTGATAAGGAAGTTTCAAAAGAGCTGCTGCTCTGCCAAAGTACATTCTTCAAAGTAGCCCATGAGAAATCAAATGCCCCCACTTAAGAAAAACTAGTGCCTCCTGTGAAAATACGGTGTGTCATAGCTTAAATATAATAGGTATATGTTCCTCATTTAAAACCAGGTTTAAAATTTTTCTAAAGGCTGACACTTTGCGTAAGGAGAGATAGTTTATAAGTTTTATTATGAATAGATGGAGGGATCTAAAGATGTTATATGATTTTTTTTGTCTAAATGGAAAGCTAAGCTTATGAACAATTTCCTAGACATAGGCTGGATTTTCAAAGAAACGTAAGGAAGTAAGGTACGCAACTTCTGTTTGTGACTTTGAACATCTTTTCCCCTCTCCTGTCATATTGTGCCACAATTTTTAAAACAACTCCCAACTGGTTTCCACTGGAAGTTAAGGTCACAGCTCATAGTGAGCTGTATACGTTAAAGTGATTTTTTAAAGGTCTCAGTGAAACCCTCAGCGTTTGATTGTAATGTGTAAGATAGCACGTCTTCTCATACAATAAGTTATTTTCACATCCAGTAAAATATGAAATACATGTTGTATTGTTATGTTCAAAATAAAACAAGAAGGAAAAGTAATGGGTGTTGGCTACATGTACCACGCATTTACCTACCCTTTTTGCATGTTAATTAGAGGACCCAAATGATAAAGGCTTAACTATAATTTTAACAGATTTTAACTATAAGCACATGAGTACCTTGTAAGCTCTTTGGAGGCAGAACATCTGTTTGTTCTGTGTTTGTACAGCCCCTAGCCCCATGGGATCCTTGTGCATGACTAGGGGACCTAGGCACTTCTGTATTGCACATAATTAATAAATAGTAGTAGTAAGAGTCCCACTGACTCCAGTTAGAGTAGAGTACTCACATGCTTAAAGATAAGCACATGCATAAATCTCTGTAGAGTTTGGGGCCGGAGACTTTAAAAAAACAGCATTTCTTGTTTAACTCAAAATATAACAATGCATCTACTAGGCACAAATGTTGGACATTGTAAGGTTCTTTGTAAGCATGTTAGTAAACAAACTATAAACAAATCTTTATGAAATATGCTAATAGTAATGCTGCACTTTCATAGAAGAATCTATTCAGGAATGAATCATTATGGCAAAAGAGTACTTTAGACAGAGAGGAATAAGTGAAGTGTATACATTTCTAAGTATTCTCACTAATATTTATATTCATTTTGCTCTTACACTGGACTCTCTCATCCAAAGTATTTAAAGTTAAAAAAGTTGACTTACCACACATCTCTTGGTTGTACATTTCAGTGGAATGGAAAAGGAACCATTCTGAGCCAAAAATGTGACTTTTCCTTCAAGAACTTCATTTATCTAAACAAAATAATTTAAAAAAATTAATGATGCATCTAAACAGATTAAACATTAAATCTTTAGTCATCTGAACAAGTTAATAAATAAACTAATTACAGTAAAGAAGAAATAAATACATTCTTAAGGTTCGATACTGTAACATAATTTTAGTGTGTCTAGGTTTCTATGTAACTGCAATCTTTTTTTCGTAATTATCTAACTTATTTCAGGAGGTAACATCTAATATGTTCCAGTTTGGAGCAATTTTCAGCCTGAGAATACATGCTACAGATATACTTAATACTTGGAGTTATAAACAAATATTGCACTAGAAAATGCCAGTGTGTGGTGTGCAAGATAGTTAAATTAGAATATTATTTTTAAGGTTGTAATTATCTTTGTTTCCTTTCTAACAATAAACAAAATCGGACTAAAATGATACTATTATCAAATTAGGTGGGTGGATAACACTATTATTCACACCATCCTGTAACTAACGTATCTGTATTATAATTGCTGCATAAAGTGCACTTACCATTGGTTTAAATGTGACCACCACTTCACATGACATTCCAGCAGACATCTGGCCAGGTGGATCAAAGCTGTGCAGATCATAAATGTATGACACTGAGTTAGATTTATATATCAAAATCCAGTTCCCAAAATTCACAGGAAAATTACATATTTTTACTTGGGTGAATTTATTACACACAAGTCAGAAAGAGTGACAGGCCAGTGAAAGGCTGTGCAAACATTGAGAAATAATAAATAATCACACTTTGTACTTGTATAGAGCTTTTCACTGGAAAATCTCAAAGTGCTTTAAAAAGACGAGTGTTATTGTACCCATTTTACAGATGGGGAAACTGAGGCATTGGGGGTGAAGTGATTAGCCCAAGATCATACAAAGTACCAGTAGCAGTGTCAAGAATAGAACCTAAGTCTTTTGACTGCAGTCCCCTGTTCTAGCTACAAGGACACAGCTTCTCCTAATATCTACATGTGTCTGTTGAGCATCCTGACCTGTAATACCTCTGCTAATCAAGTTCCAGAGCAAGGAAAAAAAGAGATAAATTAAAAAGAACCATGCAGTTGCAAGCTGACTACACAACATTACAGTATGTGTTGTCTGTTGCAAATTGTACAGACAGCAACATTTATATCTTATCCTCTGAGTAGAAGTTGCCAGTCATTTCAAATTGTGCCATATTTTACGGTCTTTGTGATGTGAACAAAAAGTCCACCAGGGACTTCAGTGAGACCATTAAACTTCTTTTCAATTGTGACTGAAACAGGATTTATGAGACAAGAAATCTAGCTGCTGCATTCTAAGTACTGCTAGTGAGTCACAGCTGAGGGTCTGTTCTGGCAACATGCCAGAGAAGATGGAAACTAAGCAAATGAAATAACTGGATATTATTAGTAAGGGGAATTCCCAGGCAAGCTGGACTATCTTGGCACTGTTAGAAACACACCTTAAATCATAAGAAAAACTAATCTTATTAAAGGCACATTTTAAAAAAATCCTCCTCCAATCACACTTGAAAAAAGGGAACACCATTCAAGGTTCTGGGGTTGAAACATGCTTACAGTCTAGAGAAAGTTTGCTGGACTAATCTTCGCTCTTAGCAAGGACCCTCAACCGCAAAGGTAGCCTAAATTCAGCCAGTGCAGCCTGTAAATGGCAAAGATGATGACCTTTCATTGGAGAGTAATCAACATCAAGGTCCAAACATCTGCAATGTTTACTACTTCACCATATTACGTACATTCATTCACACTGTATCTCCTTGCACCCCTAAACACGTCTGCATTATTGCAGTTCGTGTGTGTGTGTGTGTGATGAGGGAGAGTAGTGTGGACAGCTATGGAGTCCCTTATGGAAAATTCCTACAGGATATTATAGAAACTGAGATCCTTTCAAACTGGGGTTTTGAATGGTCCTATAAAACTTAATGGAGAATTCTGTCCCTGCTATAGAATTCTACAGAATGTCTCTCTTTAAGACTCTTACATTCTAGAGGCTTTTGGAGTAATATCTAAGGAACCATGTTGGTTACATCCATATTGAGTTCTACAGCCCTTTTCCATATGGGTAGCTACATGGGGTTTTGAGTCTGCTCCTATTCAAGTCAATGAAAAAACTCCCATTAACCTGGATGATGCAGGATCATGTCCAGGATGACTCCAGAGCTACCCTTTGTGTGCTGAGCTCCTGGGCAGACTACTCTGTGGGAACATATAGAGGGATGAGGACTCCCAGTGGTGGGTCAGGGGTCTGTGAACTCCTTGGATCCACTGGCCCTCAGATCTGCCCATGAGGGAGTAGCAACTGCCTGAGGCAGTTTGACCTGGCAATAGCTAGAAGTAGCAGCGAGGGAGACACTCCATGCTGCCATGGGCCATGTGTGCATGCATACAACCCATATAATTGGAACACATATTCTAGTTATAAACGGGTTTGTTTTGAACTTGCTCATTGATTGATGACTCCCATGTGCAGTGTAGTATGTCCATTAGCATGAGAACATAGCTGTCCTTTGGTGGAAATACTCTCTATCACTAGTATTATTTTTAAAACACAAAGTATATAACTGCCTGCCTTATGAAAAAATTCTAACAGTGGAAGAAAATCCACATGTGCGACTCTCTTAAGGGAAGGTAGGTAAGTCAGCTATTAAGACAGCTTTGATTTACTCAGTAGTTTCCGAATGCTTGGCAAAAATTGGTTGGAGTAATAAATTATTAATCTATGGCTTTCTACTTGAGATAAGGTAAAGCATTACACAGCCTCTTTTACAAACGTGATCTGTGCTGTACAAGCAATTAGTATATTATCTTACACAGTCTTATTGGAAAAAAGATATATAGGTAAAATTTCTAGCTAGCTACTTGGTAAATGTAAGGGGAAAGAGTATAATTTAGTTTTTGAAACCTAAATTAATTCAGACATTTTTCCATGCAGTTTCCCAAAAACTGCATTAACGTACTTTGCTCACAGTACCTGAAGCTTAATTTGAAATTGGAAGGTACTTTGACAAACCTATTATACCAAGGTAAGATTTAGGATTTTTAGCAAGTTGTAATTTATATTTCAATCACATATCAGAAATGTTGAATTAAATATGCAATTCAATGAACATGCTAAATAAAGAAAAAAAATAACCAATCCTCAAGAGCATCCAAAGATGTGTAAGAAAATGGCTTTCCTAATCCATAAAAAAGTGTATTCATTTAATTTTAATTAAGAAGTCTTAATAGTTAAAATAATTGGTTCAAATTTTAGATCAATGTACAGTAGACTCCAAAGCTGGCATAAAGTTAGACTCCTATTCAGGAAAGCACTTAAGCATGTTTAAAATTAAGCATGTGCTTAGGTGCTTTCTTGAACTGGGGTCAAATTTGCATCTGTTTCTCCATGAGTCTGTGACTAAATTGTTCAGCATCCAACCTCTTCCCCTTTAACAATGAATGTGACAATGTTCAAGACACTGCAATAGCTTAAACTAGTCAATAGAGTCAAATGTCCTATTTCTAATTCAAAATGTGTTAAATTAAATTAAAATTGCAAAGGGCCATGAAAGGCTGTACTGAGAAGGATATTTGAAAGCAAGAGGTAAAATTTAACAAGAGCTTCTACAGCAGATTGAATTCAGAACTTTTAGCTCTCAAGGAGGTTGTGCTCACTCAGTAACTGTATCTTGTTGATATTCCAATACACTGTTGTAGGGACTGAAAGGATGGGGGTTGGTTTGTTAAGCACCATGGCTTATCTTATTGAGGCGGCTAGAAATTCAAAGCACAGCCTATCACTACAAAGTGGCAGAGGGCAGTGAGCTGTAAAATAGAATCTCTCGAGTATGAAATCAGTTATTGTATTAACATGACTTGTTCATTTCAGTGGGCAATATTTTGTGTCACTTCACTGGGGTACAACAGAAACATCAATGACAGAAACTATTTCCTCAGGTTAGCCTGAAGAGTTGGCAACTTTTAAATTCAATTATATGCAAAGCAAGCAAGTTTGGTTCAAGCTGTTTCATCTGTTAATAAATAGCATTTACACACACAATGCTGGCTTTTTTCACTTTTAAGCCTGATTATATTTGGTCTTCTTTTGTTTGGTTTAATAGAGTTCCAAATAAATGTGATATTTCCTTGGTATTTTTTTAAATTAAAGTTACTGAATTCTTGGGTTCAGAACATCTTAATCTAAGATTAGCCCATGCTTAAAAAGAAACAGACCTAGGATGCTCTCATTTGCTGATTCATAGGTATACAAAGGAATTTATCAATATAGTCGTTTATTGGAATCTGTCCCAACTGGACAAAATATTTTGCTACATAATCTATTATCAAAATTATGTTAAAGAATTGATGTAGACATCCCTAGAAATTTCTATTTAAATGATCTTTGTTGTAAAGATTTCTATTCCTTTATTTCATCAGCTCTTTTCATCTTAGCCTTTCATATGAACTACCAATAATCAGGAAGTTAACCTGAGCCATACCACAGAGGATGGCAGCTGACAGAAATTTTTTTGCCTATGTTAATGTAAAATCCCTTTCGGTAGCCCAGACAGAAACTCAGGTCCCTTTTCGCTAATTACCAGAGCGGTTCTTTGCCTTTTTCAAAGTGCCTGATATATTAAGTAAGAAACAATAGAAGTATTAATTAAGGCTTGAACCAAAGCCCACTGAAGCGAATAGGAGTCTTTCCATTGACTTCAATGAGCTTTGGATTAGCCCCTTGTTCACGATCACTATCAGATACTACAGAGATGGGCATGTTAGATTTACTAATATTCTCTTAATCCTCATTTTGCAAGACCATGTAATTTTTTCCCCTCACACTGGCATGGAATATTAATGATTTTAGATAAAACAAAAAGTCAGATAATTCTCATGCCCCATCCCTCCTCACTCTTTTGTCTGTTTATTTAGCTTGCAAGATATTTGGAGCAGGAATCTGTTACCCTACATCAGCCAGATTTTCAAATGCTCAGCACCCACAACTGGAACCAGATTTTCAGAGAAAAAAGAAAAATCAACTCCCCTGTAGGAACCTAAGTAAATAGTCAGATTTTCAAAAGTGCTCAGTTTGCTGGATGCCAGGCTCCTTTGAAAATCTGACCAATTATTGAGGTGCCTAATTGGGATCTTAAAATCTGGTCTCAGTTGTGGCTGCTGAGCCCTTCTGAAAATTCTGGTCCATGTCTATAAACTCCAGTGCTTTTCTGTGCAGTTAATTATAACAAATCATCTTATCACCAATGTGTGAGTGGAAAGTGGGCATCTAACTCCCTTAGGTGTCTTTAAAAAGAAATCAGTTAAGGCAGGCATTTTCAAATACCTAGAATATGGAAGGAACTATGTGAAATTAAATTCTATCTTGTCTAAAGACCTTCATGTAATTACCAGAAACAAAGGGTAGGAATTAGGAAATGAAGGATAGGAATAAACGGTCAGTTTTCAGAATGGAAAGAGGTAAATAGTGGTGTCCCCCAGGGGTCTGTACTGGGCCCAGTCCTATTTAACTTATTTAGAAAAAGGGGTAAACAGTGAGGTGGCAACATTTGTAGATGATACAAAACTACTCAAGATAGTTAAGTCCCAGGCGGACTCCAAAGAGCTATAAAAGGGATAGATAAGACAGAAAATATCATATTGCCTCTATATAAATCCATGGTACACCCACAATTTGAATACTGTGTGCAGATGTGGTCGCCCCATCTCAAAAAAGATATACTGAAATTGGAAAAGGTTCAAAAAAGGTCAACAAAAATGATTAGGGGTATGGAACGGCTGCCATATGAGGAGAGATGAATAAGGCTGGGACTTTTCAGCTTGAAAAAGAGATGACTAAAGGGGGGATATGACAGAGGTCTATAAAATCATGACTGGTGTGGGGAAGGTAAATATGAGAAGGAATAAATAACACTTCCTTAACACAAGAACTAGGGGTCACCAAAATAAATTAATAGGCAGCAGGTTTAAAACAAACAAAGGAAGTATTTTTTCACACAACACACAGTCAACCTGTGGAACTCCTTTCCAGAGGATGTTGTGAAGGCCTAGACTATAACAAGGTTCAAAAAAGAACACGATAAATTCATGGAGGATAGGTCCATCAATGGCTATTAGCCAGGATGGGCAGGGATGGTGTCCCTAGCCTCTGTTTGCCAGAAGCTGGGAATGGACAACAGGGGATGGATCACTTGATGATTACCTGTTCTGTTCATTCCCTCTGGGGCAGCTGGCATTGGCCGCTGTTGGAAGACAGGATACTGGACTAGATGGACCTTTGGTCTGACCCAGTATGGCCATTCTTATGTACCTGATAATTTTTCTAGTCACATTTTATTTTACTCCAAAGCAAGTTATTTCCAAGAAGGCAAAATACACAAACGTCAATCAATAGGATGGATCTCTTCAAAGTTGCACTGTATTTAAAGGCAACAAGAATTGCATTTTTAAGTGTTTTGCTTAGGGAAAGCTTGAAACATACTATATATTATGTTCAGATTGAATTATTTTATATGCTTTCACAATATATTAACAGGAGAATCACTATAGGCAGCTTGTGCCCAGCAAAAGCTTGACTGAAATATTAATTAGGACTATGGGAATTTTCAAGCCTTCCCATTTCTATCCCAGATACACTTCTGTTACAGTTAAAAGCTATTTCTATGATATGCACCCTAGCTAAAAAGTCTGGGAATAGAAAGAAGAGGCAGAATCAGGAAATGTTCTCGCTTCTTATGTATGCGTGCACATAAATGCACATGGCATCTCCTTCTATGCAAAAGAGTACTTTACAATTTCTGCACCTTAATGGCTGTTTAAAATCCATACCAACAAGGAGTCCGGTGGCAACTTAAGACTAATGGATTTATTTGGGCATAAGCTTTCGTGGGTAAAAATTTGATGCATCTGAAGAAGTGGGTTTTTACCCACAAAAGCTTATGCCCAAATAAATCCATTAGTCTTTGAGGTGCCACCGGACTTCCTGTTGTTTTTGTGGATACAGACTAACGTGGCTCCCCCCGATACTTAAAATCCATACCATTTCCCTTTGGTAGGGGAGGGTCTGTGTGCTCCCAAGCACATGTGGTGTTATGATCATGGGGAATGCCTAAACCTCAGTACTCTCAGGGGACCAAGGCAGGGTTGAAATCCCTCTGCAATGTCTTTGTGGCTCAGTGGCTATCAGTCGCTTTGCGGAGCCAGTACTTTGTAACACTTCTAGTGGGGTTCCCAGTGTGCCAAATGGAAATTAATACATGCAGGTGCAAGATACAGTAACTCCTCACTTAAAGTCATCCTGGTTAATGTTGTTTCGTTATTACATTGCTGATCAATTAGGGAACATGCTCGTTTAAAGTTGTGCAATGCTCCCTTATAATGTCGGCAGCCGCCTGCTTTGTCCACTGCTTACGGGAAGAGCAGCCCGGTGCAGCTAGCTGGTGGGGGCTTGGAACCAGGGTGGACTGGCAGCTCCCCACTCCCCTAAGTTCCCCGTGCAGAAGCCACTGCTCCTACCCTCTGCCTTGGAGCTGCTCCCCGAGCCTCCTGCTTGCTGGGGGAGGAGATAAGGGGGGCTAATGTCAGGGTGTCCCCCCCTGCTCCCGGACCCCACTTACCCCATCTCCATAGAGCAGGGGGACACACAAGAGGGCTTAGGATGGAGAGGGCTTCCTGGCAGCAGCTGTGGTCTCAGTTTGCTGATTAACTTAACAAGGCAGTGAACTTAAGAGTGGGTCAGCCTACTTAAAGGGGAAATGCGCATCTCCCTCTCACACACTGGGTGCCTGTCGCTGTCTCCCCTCCCTCCATTCCTGCTGCCTTGTAGAGTGTGAGGCTATATTAACAACGAGTTAACCCCTTGAGGGCTCAGCCAATTGCTAGTTTATCATTTAGCACTAAGGCAATCCCTGGGAAATATCCCAGGGTAGAAAGCTGGCTAGATTGTCGGGCTCAACGGGTAGTGATCAATGGCTCCATATCTAGTTGGCAGCCGGTATCAAGTGGAGTACCCCAAGGGTCGGTCCTGGGGCCAGTTTTGTTCAATATCTTCATAAATGATCTGGAGGATGGTGTGGATTGCACTCTCAGCACATTTGCGGATGATACTAAACTGGGAGGAGTGGTAGATACGCTGGAGGGGAGGGATAGGATACAGAAAGACCTAGACAAATTGGAGGATTGGGCCAAAAGAAATCTGATGAGGTTCAATAAGGATAAGTGCAGGGTCCTGCACTTAGGACGGAAGAACCCAATGCACAGCTACAGACTAGGGACCGAATGGCTAGGCAGCAGTTCTGCGGAAAAGGACCTAGGGGTGACAGTGGACGAGAAGCTGGATATGAGTCAGCAGTGTGCCCTTGTTGCCAAGAAGGCCAATGGCATTTTGGGATGTATAAGTAGGGGCATAGCGAGCAGATCGAGGGACGTGATCATTCCCCTCTATTCGACATTGGTGAGGCCTCATCTGGAGTACTGTGTCCAGTTTTGGGCCCCACACTTCAAGAAGGATGTGGATAAATTGGAGAGAGTCCAGCGAAGGGCAACAAAAATGATTAGGGGACTGGAACACATGAGTTATGAGGAGAGGCTGAGGGAGCTGGGATTGTTTAGCCTGCAGAAGAGAAGAATGAGGGGGGATTTGATAGCTGCTTTCAACTACCTGAAAGGGGGTTCCAAAGAGGATGGCTCTAGACTGTTCTCAATGGTAGCAGATGACAGAACGAGGAGTAATGGTCTCAAGTTGCAGTGGGGGAGGTTTAGATTGGATATTAGGAAAAACTTTTTCACTAAGAGGGTGGTGAAACACTGGAATGCGTTACCTAGGGAGGTGGTAGAATCTCCTTCCTTAGAGGTTTTTAAGGTCAGGCTTGACAAAGCCTTGGCTGGGATGATTTAACTGGGAATTGGTCCTGCTTGGAGCAGGGGGTTGGACTAGATGACCTTCTGGGGTCCCTTCCAACCCTGATATTCTATGATTCTATCCCACTCTCTGACTTCACCACCTCAACCAAGGTTCACAATCATCATTGCTGTGTACAGTATTAAATTATTTGTTTAAAACTTATACTGTGTGTGTATGTATGTATGTGTATATATATATATATATATATATAGTCTTTTGTCTGGCAAAAAAAAATTTCCCTGGAACCTAACCCCCACCGCCCCCTGCATTTTACATTCATTCTTACGGGGAAATTGGATTCACTTAACATTGTTTTGCTTAAAGTCAATTTTTCAGGAACAAAACTACAATGTTAAGTGAGGAGTTACTGTACGGAGTATCCTGGCCCTGTACCAGCAAAACACTTAGGCACATGCCAGCAGCCAGTTAACTTCAAAGTTAAGCTCACAGGTTAATACTTTGCAGGATGGAGCCCTAAGTTCTGTGGTACACCTCTACCCCAAAATAATGTGACCTGATATAACACAAATTCGGATATAATGCAGTAAAACAGCGCTCCAGTGGGGCGGGGCTCCACGCTCTGGTGGATCAAAGCAAGTTCGATATAACACGGTTTCACCTATAACGAAGTAAGATTTTTTGGCTCCCGAGGACAGCGTTATATCGGGGTAGAGGTGTATTTACTGGCCAGAGAGTCACTGGGTTTGGAGAGGGAGTGTGGTGAATAGAGCAGCAACTCATTCATTCATACTCCCTCTTATGTGATCGCTCCCTCTGAAATCCCACAGTGCTATACTTACATGTTAGTTGCACCGTGAGGTTTCTGCAGGCTTTGGAAAGGTGGGGAGAGTATGCAGTATAGAATTCCATGATTTAAGGGTATTACTTATGGCCAACCTTTGAGCCTCATTTCATAAACTAGGATGCATGAGGCCTCTGCAGGATTGGAACAAATGACCAAAGGTACCACTGTGAGTGGGGTCCTGATATTTTGAACATGTTGGGTACAGTGATTTTATTCAACACATTTCTGTAAAAACAGTCAACAACTGACAGGTCATCTTGCCAAAGAGCACAGGCCAAGATTTAAAAAAATAGATGCCTGAAGTGAGGCTCCTAATTCTGTGTCCAGGCACCGAAATGAATGGTACTGAGAACTATTGCAAACCAGGCCTCATGTTTAAGTGCTTACATTTGGATTTAGATTCCTAATTTTAGCCACCCATTTTCCCCCCCAAGTCTCAGCAGAGACGTTATATCTGCTGCAATTTCCGTTTTGGAGTGGATGGTAGTAAATAAAATCCCATTAGCACATTTTTAAAGCAGGGTGGAGGGTTCACATAAGGGATCTAATGATCTTGATGCTATGGTTTCATACTGTACATGACATAAATGAGAGATGGGAAAAGGAAGAAGAAATAGCAAAGGGAGATGAGATTTGTTTTGGAAGGTAATTTTTTACAGCTCTATTTAACAGAACTGACTCTACTGAGAATAAAATATAAATGCAATAAATACAATAGCTTCCTGATTGTAACTTTAGCCGATTGTTTTGATGTTAAGGCTGCAATAAGTCATCCTCTCAGATTTTGAGCCTGTTTACTTACTGAATATTGATGAAATCCTTGAGATGCTCACTGACTCCCACCAGCTTGCAGAAGTTAACACTGTAGGATGCATTTATCAAAATTATCTTCTTTTTGTAGGTTTTACCTACATCAAAATCCTAGAAATAGCACACAGATTCAATCACACCTCCATGGAGCTGGTAGCATTTTCACATGTGATAATGATTTTTTTTTTTACAACATGTACTGCAGTAGCATCTGAAGGTCCCCATCAGGATCATGGCCCTTTATGCTAAGTGCTGTACAAACACATTTAGGAAGCTTTCCTGCCCCAAACAATCCAATTTAAGATAAGAGACACAACTGAACAACAAACAGCAAGGAGGAGGTGGGAACTAGTAATAGGATCATGTGGTAGTGTTAGCCAGCTGTGTGCACAACTTGATGTTTCCAAGCCATTTTTTTGTTGCCTGCAGTGAATGCATATAAGAATATTATTACATTAAAGTTTGATTCAGGGTCTAGTGCTCTGAGCACAAGACTGAGAACCAGAAACTCTGAAGCAGTTTTGAAATCAGTCATTAAACTATGGTCTACACTATGGCTCCAGCTAGTTTTTAAAAACTGGTTAGGATTTAGAGGAAATTTCCCCAGTGCATATCCTTCCCCAGGCCTAAGGGTCCCGCTTCTAAAGGTGGGATTGTGTAGCTGCAGTTCCCACTAACTTCAAATGGAATTGTGAAAATTATAAATGCTATGCAAGTGTTAGGTATTATTCACTGCCTTTTAGAATTGTATTTTATAGGCACACTATCATCAATTAATTACATATTATTAACAAGGAAAACTAAATAATTACCCAACAGTAGATTAACACTAATTTGCAAATTGTTTACAAATATGAATACCATCTATTATACATCATCCTACTAAAAGGTGCAGGTAGCATAGTAGTAATTCACTGATTCATCTGGGACTCTTAAGAAGGGGGCTCCCAGTCAGTTAGTGTGCCTGCAGTCACAGTAAAGGAAATAAAAATTATTCTGCAAGTAAAAAGAGAAGTAACAATGGAATAGGGGAAACTACAAAAGAGTTAACAGCTGATCTGCTGGTCTTTTTAAACATGGGGATACTTTTAAATCTCACATGTAATCTAATGGTCAGATTTTTAAAAGTGCTCAGCACCCACAATTAGAATAAGATTTTCAAAAAAGCTCAGCAGCCTTTAGGCATGTGGAGTGACCGGATTTTCAAATGTGCTCCATACTCACCAGTAGAAGCTACTGAGTGAAAATTGGGCCATGTGAACCTTACTGAAGTAATAGGAACTTCACGCCAACCATATTTTTGGAATGAGCTAATAATTTATTACTAAAATTGTGTATGAAACTCCAGCCACAACAGGAAAAGGTAAAAAGATTTCTTCCTCTGGCCCTCATCTGTTTATGAGGCTGTCATCCTTTGTTTACTTCCATATGAAAAGAAATATGAAATGATCACTGGAGTGTTTGCCAAAGGACAGGGCACATAAAGGCAGTGCTTTCAGTCTTGTTGATAATGCACTTTAAGATTTACAAAGACTTCTCGCATTGTGCCAGAACCATGACTTCAGTTTGACACTTTAAGAGAGTTGTGTGTCCGCTTGGATACAGCCACTTTACTTTTCTACCATGTTCACTGTTTTCTTTGGGCATGTTTTTAAATGAGGAAATGGTACTGTCCAATATAGCCAAATGATTTCTGAAATTCACTGCTGAGAAGCCACCAGTTCAAAGCTTCATAAGGGATATCAAAATCTTTAAGTAAAACATATTTAGTTCTCAAAAAACTGAGAAGGGAAGCATTGTAATGAACTGGTAAAATTAAAGAGCTATAATAGCAGGGGCTAATAGGGGGCTTGGCACATGTTCCACCTGCCCTCAAGCATAAAAATACCGAAGAGCTAGAGAAGTTTGCTAAGGAGTTAACACCCTGAAGCAAGAATCCTGCATATATGGTATCTGTGGAGAAGTATTATCTTCCTTTTGCAGATAAAGAAACTGTAGCATTAAGGAACTGAAGTAATTTGCCAAAGATCACACAGAAAGTATGAAGAAGAGCTAGGACTAGAACCAGCCCTGTCCTACTATGTATTTCCTCCCATGTATATGAAAAGCCACAGCAGAAAGGCTGCATGAGGTAGGATATTTCCACCCCAATTCTGCCATCACTCTACACCCACGGAGAGCCCAGTCCTCCATACTAGGAGGTATTCCAGAGCAGGGCATACAGGTTGGGAAGTATGGGCTATATATCTGTTCATCAGTTATGTACCCACCACATAGCTTACCCATGTGCCTTGAAGGAATAAACTTTGGCGCACTGACCATGAATACGGATGTGGCTGGCCGAAAAGTTGAGTTCATATTTGATGCTACAAAATAGTCATTAAAGTGTGCCTATTTGGGGAACATTTCACAATGGCCTGGAAATTGGCTCTGTAAGAGGTGACAGCGCATGGTGGGAGAGGGGGGAAAGGGGAGGAGAATGTGACATTGTGTTGAATACTAGAAAGCTTTTGTTCCTGTTAATAATTAAATTATATTTGACAGTGGGATACAAGACTTTCTTTAAGCAGCTTTTTATTACATTAATATTGTATTTATACCACATACTCTTGAAACAGTTATTACGTTAAGTAATTTACTTTTAATTGATTAGCATGGAACATAGCCTAACAAGAACCACATATAATTTTATCTCCTCAGGCAGGTTCAGATTATGTGCTGAGCTTTCTGACTTAATTCCTAAAAGTCTGAAAGCCCATTTAAGTCGATGGGAGTCTTGCCTTTGATTGCAATGTGCTTTTGACTGAGACACTGGTTTGTACATACAGTAAATACACAAAGCCACAATGCAAAATATGCACCAACCTTGAAGTGAATAAGACTTGGTTTGCTATAAAAAGGACACCCCTTAAATTCACGACCGGACACAACTTGTTTGCGAATAATTCCACTTTGAAGTTTCTCCAAGTTTTCAGTGAAAATCTTTCTTTCCAGTTTACTTGCACCTAGTGGCTTTGGATCTGTTTCATCTTTTGGCATCTAATAATTGAAGCCAATAAAAATGGTAATTTATTGATAAGAAACCATAGTTCAGAGATTTTTTTGTACACTCTTGTATTCCATCAAATTTTCAGAACAGAACCCAAATTTTGACCTTACAAATTTGTGCCTTAAATCCGTTCCAGAAAACATAGTTTTCATATTTTAATTAGCAGCACTGATTGGATAGCTGGGTATATAATCGGTTGATTTGTATGTGCAAATGCAGCATGTAGACAGACAAATGGTTATGCATTCAAAATTAAAGGCTAATCTGAGGCCTCTTGAAAATCAGGCTCAACGTATTCTCTAGACTAGAAAGTAAGAAGAGAAAATGATACTGTAGGTTAACAAAGCATATTTGCCAAATCTGCTCTCAGATGCTTGCATGGTGTTTCCACAGCGATGGATAAACTTATCAGAAAGTAGAATTTGGCCCTTTTAGGAAAAGCTAAAGAAGCTATCATTTAAAAGAAAAAGACTATAGGTCCAATTTTTCAAAAGCATGAAGAAAATGTGCCTGCACAGTTTTGAACATGTGTGTAATTCCAATATAGTTACAACAAGGAAGTGTGTGGTTTGGGCCATTTCTCAACTACTCTAGATAATTTAGGTTTTTCTCTTTTTACATTTAAAGAGTCAAGGAGAGGAATAGCTGAATACAAGTACTGAAAACTGTCGTCTGTATAAGAGGTAAAGTGGCAGTGAACTGAACAGATAGGAAGTGTTGAACTAGATATTTAGGCATTCATCCCTCTCATTTTAAGCTCTCTTTCTGATTACTAGCATTCTTCCAGAAGTTCCATCCACATAATGATAATCATTATGGGACAATCAACTGAGGAGGAATTTTATGTACCGTTTCTGATCCTCTCCACCCTTGTTTCAATTCCAAACTGAGCTAACAGCCCAAATGGCAGTTTGTTGCTGGTTACCAAACTATAGCCTGCAGTTTAAGCAAGTGGAAAATAGTCAAAAATGATGCAATTAGAGACAAAAGGTTCGCCAACGCCTCAGCCAAGAGTCAACAAAATCAAATGGACTACCACCTGGTTAAGTGGCCATTCTTTGGCAGGAAAGAGGAAGTGGTCAAAAATCTACATCTTGACAAAAGAAACAGCTGGAGGTTCCTGTCAACACAGACTTTTGTCTCCTGAACCTCAACTGCAGATGATTCTCGAAGAAGAGAAAGGACTGTAAGAAGAGATAGAAGGCGCCCCAAAGTATTCCTCCCTTCTCTCTACCCAGGGTTTCCAGAACACTTGAAGAACAAAGGAAACAGCTTTGGAGTGCGGGAGGGATCCTGACTGAAAGAATTCAGACAGTAAGACTGTTAGAACATATGGTGAGAGAAGCCTTTGCTTTGAAATCACTTAGCTTGTTAAGTTAGTTATAGTTGCATTTTACTCTTTATTTACTTGTAACCATTATGACTTTTATGCTTCATTACTTGTAATCACTTAAAATCTGTCTTTTTGTAATTAATAAACTTGGTTTTACTGTTTTATCTAGAGCAGTATGTTTGGATTGAAGTGTTTGGGAACCTCCATTTGGGATAACAGGATTTGTGCATATCAATTTCTATTAATAAAATGATAGACTTTATATGAACTTTTATTGTCCAGGAGAAAGCTGTGCAGTACAAGACACACAATTCGGGGGGAAAGTCCGGGTCTGGGAATTTGCTGGTGATGCTCTGCAGTGTAATTCAAGGGTGGCTGGCCATAGAAGTCTTGCAGTATATCTGGGAGTAATTTACATGCTGGAAGGTGTGTGAGAGCAGACCACAAGTGGTAGCTCTCACAGCCAAGCAGTGTAAAAGGCACCCCAGGTTGGAGATCTGGGAGGACACATGTTCATCGATCCAGATTGTACCCTGGGTAATGTCACAACACTATAAACACATTTTATATAGTGAAAAATAAATAAATAAATCCAGTCTCTGAGTAGGAGGGAGTCAGAAACCCAGCTGCCTACCAGCCAAAATGCAACAAAATGTTGACAGCTGCACACCCGCCTCTCACTCTCTGGATTTAACATAATGTAAAGAGTGAATGTGAGATTCTGGGTTATCAGCATCTGGACGTGAAAATCTCTTTACCACTGCAAAGAGGTTAGACATTCAGAAAATACAAGGGCAAATCAAGAAGACCTTACACAGCCCTCAACCAGGCAAAACACCCTTACTTGTGTCAATGAGACAGAGGGACAGACACTGCCATCTGCTACATCAGAATGTATCTGGAGTGGCTCCATTAACTTCAAGAATGGTTCCTGTTGTTAAGCATGTCCATTTCATGGTGTGGGTCTGTACTGCTTTCCAGGGTGACTACATATAGTGTTTAATTGGTCACATGATAGACAGTGCAGTGTATACATAGAAATTAGAATCAAAAATGGAATATTTTGCACTTCATGATGCCTGTTAGCCAAGGCTCTCAAAGCACCTTGGGAAAAATGATCTCAACAGAGGGAAGCTTGGAACAGGATTTATGTTAACAGTAAATTGTAGTCAGTGGATTTACTTCAGCTTTACACTGATATACCTAAGAGCAAAACCTGACCCTTAGTATGAACCGTAGGACTGGCTTAATGGAAATATGAGAGAAATTCATACTGTTGCCATTGAATGAGAAACTGCTTCAGCACTTTTACACTGGCCTATGTTGTCTCCATGTTGTTTACTTGCAAACTGGCAAGCATTACAGAGAGGCCAACATCCATCAATCAATTAAACAAAATAATGATTTAATTGGAATTGTAAATGCAAAGATTTAGTCATCTACAGAAATTTACAAACACTGCAAAATATTGGGATTTCTTTCCAGTGAACCTATTGTGCTAAGATTCAGCTTTGGAGCTGAATTAAGCTTACCAGGTTAAGGCTGTGCTAAGATCTTATTACACATACCAGTTCATCTGAAACACTGTGAGCCAAATTTATCCCTGACGTGCAACTCTCTTGACTTCAACAAGCAAGGACTTCGGGGGCTATAAATAACTGATTGGAGGTGTTCATAAAGGATATTTTGTAAGAGAAGAAAGCCATAGTTGGTAGAGGAGCCTGTGACTGGAATCTTGTCAACCCTGTTTGGCTTCTTTCTTTGCTACTTCCCTTCAGCTGGAACTCAGCCTCCCAACTTCCACTTGTTTTGTACTTTGCACCTGGGCAACACTATGTTCTGACTATTGTATACAGTAATACTGCCTCTCCCCCACTTAAAGTGAGTCTTTTTCTGACTTCCAGAGTGACTGACTGCTCCACAAAGTCAACTAACTTTATAGCCATCTCAGCTTTGATTCCAATTTATTTTTTCCATAGACAGAGAATACATTTTTACTGACGGTGCCCTTTGATGCTAAAGTCTACTCTCAAGGTCACATGTGACTTAAAAAAGAGATCTATGGAAGGTATGTGCCTTGGTAAAATGTACAAGTGCTTGGCAGCATTATGAAAACATCAATTTCCACTTTGCATATGTACATTATTTATTTCTGATCAGAGCCCTAAATGTTGTTACTTTGCTATACTGAAAGATGTGCTTTCTATGCCAAGCACTAAGTAAAAAAAAATGTTTTCTACATGAAATGATCTTCATTACCAGCTCAACAGAATGTCATGTTCAGTTTTAAAAGTCAAACAAGCCAGCAAACATGAAGTGATATATGTCTCCACAAATCTTGGAACTAAAACTAAGCCAGTTAATTTTCTCTATATAAGGGAACAAACAGTATGAGAATATAGTGGCAAACTTCAACTGCTTTGACTGATAAGTATTTTAACACATTAGTGGTTCTATGAAGATTTACATGTGCAGGTACCTTCTTTAAAACAAAACTTTCAAATGAATTCTTCATGCAAGGCTTTGAGTGCACATTCACATGGTGATAGCAAGAGTCAGAAAACTTCTAAAGACAGTGAGAAGGCCAATTACTGGGAAAAATGCAGGGGATAAGATGAGAAATTAAAAGTTTTACCTTGTATAAGTTACATTCTTGACTCCAAAGTCCTGTAAACTCTGGCTCAGCTAGAGTCTGACTCGCCTCTTTATCATCATTTTCATGGATCGTATCTTGCAATGCTTTTTCAGAAAAATCCACCACAGAACTAGATTTGTCATCAACTAAGGAACAAGCTGATGGAGTACGCCAAGACTTCTACAATGAGACAGGAGCAAAATTCCAAGGAACTATTGTTTTACTCCAGCAGCAATACCGTAAGAACAGACACTTAATAATGTTTTAATAGACTATGAAGTATGGAGGTCTGGGACTGTTTTATGCTAATTAATCTGGAAGACATTGTGCACAGTGAAAACCGTATGTTACAAGAAATCACATCATCATGTGAATTGCAGGAGTTAGTAGGTTGGAAACTAATGTTCAGGCATAAGGGTATTCATTAATGTGTACTGCCAGGAAGCTGCTTCAACCTCTAATAAATGATGCAGCCCAATTTCATGTGTTGTTTTTAACAACGGTTGTACTGTGCCTATTTTCACTGGCAGATACATTTTTCCTTTCTTTTCTTTCTTTTAAATAACAGAGCTACACCAGACAAGAAGTCATATGGGAGGATCTAAGTTGGGGACAAAAGTCCACACTCCTCCTCTCTGAGCCAGCGAAAGCCTGGAATATTATGGAGGTAAAATACTTGTAGGCATTGGTTAGGAGGATCACAAGTCTTGAAAGAACTACCCCACTTGCCTGATGTAAAAGCTGCGTGGAGAGGCTCCAAACAGAGCTGTATTTGTCACTTGGGACAAGCTAATCTGAAACTAAGTCTACAACTACATTTTACTTCTGAGTTAAATAAGGAAGTGTTCCATCTCAAGAGAGTGTCAGAACTGGACTAGCAGACTGAGACTGATGGCTATTGAGAGATCTAATGGGGAAACTATCCCATTGCCTGCTCATATTGTACTGTACAGCACCAGGCTCTAGCAAATGCAAATGCTTTTTTACAACCACCAACTCAAACTATACCTTTTCAGCGGTGAACAAACATTATTTTCCCTGCCACTCTGATAACAGCAGCCCTAAAACATTTGACCAGTTCTCTAAAGGTACTTAGGTATAATAGCATTGCTTACCTGCAGTACTGTTGCAGCTGGATCTTCACAGGCATTCTCAATATACTGCCATGTTTTGATTCTCCACCGTAAGGAATCCTGAAGTTTACCCTGACTCCTAAGTGCTTCTGCCCAAACTTGATGTTTTTTCTGCTTCTCTACATATGCTTCCTCTTGCAAAATCCGAGCTACAATCTCAGTTTTTCTAGATTTCTGCTGTTCTGTAAATTCTCTGTATTAAAGAATTAAAAAAACAAACAGAAACCAGAAAGAAAGTAAGAAAGAAGCCATTGCTGTGCACTAACAATACTACCAAAGGGTTCATTTTTTGAGCCCTTAATTTATAGTGCAGTGATGATCCGTGTATATCAAGATAATATGGGATTTTTTATGATTTCTACATATTTCTACAGACTAAATATTTTCAATTATGACTTTTAAAAAGACTTGTTTGGGAAGGATATCAGGGCCCATTCCCCAAGGCTGAAAGTGATGTAAGATTTTCAAACTGTAATGTTCTCGATTCACTTAGACTTTATCCTTTAATGGGATATTGTAAACTTGAGATCTAGTCAGTTTATAACAAAAGAACTCAAAGGAGGACTGTCTAGTGACTAGGCCACTAGCCTGGGACTTGGTAGATGCAGGTTCAAATCTCTGCTCTGCCATAGACTTTGTGTGACCTTGAGTGATTCACTTATGGCATGTCTACACAGTATATCATTGCGCACTACAGAGGTGTGATTTTTTTTAAAGCACACTAATTGGTCCTTGTAGATCGTGCTGGTGCATACTAAAAGTACCCAACAATACTATGTTAAAGCACAGTAGGTAATTTTTAGTGTACACCAGCAGGATCTACATGGAACAATTAGTACAGAACATGTTAGCGTGCTTTAGAAATCACACCCCTGTAATGCGCATTGCCATGCTATGTAAACAAGCCCTCAGTCTCTCTATGCCTCAGTTTCAATACTAGCAGTTCTAGTGCTTTTAGTAGTTCTAGTACAACTCTGTCTCACAGCAATGTTGTGAGGCTAAATACAGTACAAAGTTTGAGGTGCTCGGATACCATGGTGGTGGAGATCATATAAGTACCTTAAAAATAGAGAAGTAATTTGAGATCCTATGCCTGCCCCTAAATCCCTCTGACAATTTCTGTGATTTTTGCAATAACATTTTCTTATATTTTAAAATGTTCTTTGTCTTCCCTGTGCTGTATCAAAGACCAACACAAATATTGTTGAAACTGAGCATAACCAAAGTGTAGTCAATGCACAAAGTAAACAAACTGAAAAAGCTGGAAGACATTTTTTCTCTATACTCTTTCAGTTATAGTAATCTTAAATATTACTTGTAGCAATAGAAAACACACTTCTGTCTGAAATTATCTGATTTTGAAGCCATGTCTCTTTAAAGTACAGACTTTAGCTAGCAGTCTACGGTGATTAACCTAAGCTAACAAAATGAGTGTGTGGGTGGGGCCATTCTGTTGAGAAGGGAATTAACAGAATCTACAGGAAAAATTGCTATTTCTATTCCTTTCATCTATATTCCTTTAGGTTCTATATAATTTTCAGAAACAGAAATTATTTATAGTAAAGATTCAATTAGCTTCTGAGGTTTACATTTTCAACTGATTTGTGTGTAAATGATTGCTTATTCTAAATATAGGCAGGACATTATAATCTTTTGCACATATATATTGACTCATATATTGCAAATTGCTTTATCAGCAGTTAATTTATCCTTGCAGTTATGTGACATAACCTCCAGTTTACATTTGGGGAAACTGAGGCATGGAAAGTAGCAGTCCCAGAAATGGCAGAGGATTCTTGACTCCCAGTGCTGTGCCTTACCTAAAGACCATCTTTCTTCTGTACAATTAGTTCATGAGTTTACTGTGCAGTCTACAGAAACTTTAATAGCAAAACATCATATTAGCCCTAAATCACATTTGATATGGAATTTTGCTATCTTTTTGAAATTGAACAGTACAAATTAAATTACAGATTCTAATGGTTAAAGAATTAATTATTCTGCAAATAATTCAGGGACATATGCTCAGGTTGAGATTCAGATAGGAGATAGAGCACAGATCATCTCTGTTATGGGAAGAAAGGACTAAGATCAAAACAAAGGCACTCAGAGAAATAGCAGGTTAGCAGAGTGATAGCTGAAATTAGAAAGGAACTGTTGTGAGGAACATACTGTCATGTATAGCCAATAGCAAGTCTAGCAGAACATGTGATCCACACTGGGACTGCTATGTAAATTACATGGGGAAATAGTGAAAAAGATGAAGGTTTAAACCTAAAAAAATAAGGTAGTCTTTTTAAGGACAGAGTATCCATAACTCCTGCAGAATGTTTATTCATTAATTTTTATAATATGCATTTAGCGCTAGTGAAAGTGGCGGGTTCACATCTCCAAAGACTGAAGTCTCCTATTTCTATGGATATCTAGTGCATTAGTGATTAGTCCCCACACTGCCTCCTCAATCTGCTTCAATCCTAACCTAGAGGCTCACTTCTAAAGGTTTCAGAGTAAAAAGAAAAGGAGTATTTGTGGCACCTTAGAGACTAACCAATTTATTTGAGCATAAGCTTTCGTGAGCTATAGCTCAATTCAGTCTCCCTGGCCAGTCATCCACAGCCTCACTGGTACATCTACCAATAAGAGTTCCACTTCCATCTGCTTGGGGTGGTTTTCAGGACATGGACACCTGGCCAGAGAATGGACAAAACTTCATACCTATTTATGTGGGCCACTAGTCACCCTTAGATGGCAACAATTTTGGTCTTAACAAACAAAGGCCCCGATCCTTCAATTCAATCCATGTGGGCTGACTCCCATGCAGAGCTCCACTGACTTCAATGGGTCTCTTTATGCATGGTAAGTTATACCTGCACAGATGCAGTGGCAGGTTAGGGTCATGGTTTGGATTTGAACCAGTGACTCCTTCACACTTTTTTAAACTATAAGGAAAAACAGTTGAGCCAAATCCTCAACTGATATAAATCAACCTAGCTTCTTTGAGTCAATAAAGCTTTGCCAGTTCATATGATTTGAGGATTTGGATTGACAGTCTCTAGCTACACAAGACTCCAAGAATCAGTTCAGTTCCCTGGGGTAGCAAGGCTAACAGCAATATAGATTTCATGTTTTCAGTTTCTAAGTGGAGTGAGGTGACGATTCACTCCTGTATGAGTATCGACCTGGAGTAAAACGTATACAAAGAAATGACTGCTTACTGCTTGTGCCTTTCTAACTCAACACGTTGTTTATGGAGAAAAATCTCCTTGGTGACATCGCCTCCTTCTGCCAGAATATTCCCTCTCATCTTCATCTCTTGCTTTTTTGCCTCAAGAGCCTTTGCTTTGTCCCTCAGCTGGAGGGTTCGAAGGGTTTCCTACAAAGTCATGCAAATAACAGTTACATATTTTACTCACACAATATGGACTCTGATTTTAGTCCGTTTCTCTATTTACAAATTGATGGTGGATTTTTCTACCAAGAGGTTGCTTTCTTCTTTTTAATAGTTGAACTTGCCTTTGGGTTTGTTTGGTTTTTGAAAATCCTTTAATTGTACCTGATTTTATTTGCAATATTTGAGTCAATTGCATCCCTAGCTCACACAGATTACTTCTGCTCCTGGCAAAGAGCTGTGGCTGGGTCAGGACTAAATGCATGAACCATGTCTGTTGATCTCCAACCTCCTTCTCCAGGGCCCTCCCCTGAAACAAGTTACTCTATGCAACAATGTGTGGCAGGCATTGGTGGTTATAATACAATCAGTGGCTAGTTAAGACCATCTTTTCAGACTCTGGAATATATAGATTCAAACAAGTAAGATTATGATAGCCTTAAATCTGAATTTCTTCATTTTCCTGTTGGTTTAAATTAGTTTAACTGTTATGTTATGTTAAATGTTTTATTTTAATATACTGTAAAGTATTTCTGTATTAAGAGCAATACAGTCAACCACCCTCTAGGCCAGATTCTGACACCCTTACTCATGGAATACTGTAGTCTAGGTGTGGTGCCACTGAAGGCAGTGAACTGCTCTTGGAATAAGGTACTTACTCAATGAGAGTGAGGGTATTTGAATTTGGACGTGCGAGTCTCAGGGCCGGCTCCAGGCACCAGCGAACCAAGCAGGTGCCTGGGGCAGCAAATGTAAAGGGGCGACGACGTCGGGCTCTGGGGTGGCAATCTGCCCTCGGCGGTGGCTGGAATTCAGCGGCTGCTCCGTCACAGCGCATTTTGCGCTTGGCAGCAATTTGGCGGCGGGGACCATCTTTTTCAGTCGCTGGCAGCAATTCGGCGGCTGCACCATCACTCTGCCTCCCCGTTCAGCGGCAAGTTGTGTTTTTTTTGCTGCTTGGGGCAGCAAAAATGCTGGAGCCGGCCCTGGTGAGTCTGACTCTGTAACCTTTAGTGGCTAGACTCCTAGGTCATGTTATACCAGGGGCAAGCTGAATATTGGGGGGAGGGATAGCTCAATGGTTTGAGCATTGGCCTACTAAACCTAGGGGTCTGAGTTCAACCCTTGAGGGGGCCATTTAGGGATCTGGGGCAAAAACTGGGGATTGGTCCTGCTTTGAGCAGGGGGTTGGACTAGATAACCTCCTGAGGTCCCTTCCAACCCTGATATTCTATGATTGAAATGGTTTGCATTAAAATCTGTCACTCCAGAGAATCAATTGCATCACTACTAATCTTAGCAGTCGTAGAGGTACCCTATTGGAAGTTATGTTGTTTTTCAGAGACAGCACAGCTTGCATCCTTTTTTCCATATGCTCCTGAGTTTTCAGTTCTTCCTTTGCTTCTTTCTGATGAATTCTGTTGGTAGAATAAAGCCTTTCAGGTTCATGTCCTGCTGTGAAGCATTCACCATTAAAATGGCTAACCTGGCAAACAGTAATTGTTAACATTGCCAAACATTCCTCCTGTAGGTTACACTGTGTTTATATGATAACGGGTCCAGTAAAATAGAACAGTTGGAGGACTCTTCTACTTAGAACCACTTAAGTTTCAAAGGGCCACAAAGATTGTTTGTTCAACAATATATTTTCTTAAACTTTGAGTATCTACCAGTAGGTGTATTCCATATCGAGATCAACATCTAGCCACAAAAATATAGTAAAGATTTAGGTGTTGGTTATATAACCAAAGATATACAATGACATTTACTGAAACAAAGGCTGATTCTTGCATAAGTTGCTCTATTGTTTACAGACTACAAATATACCCCTAAATATGGGCCTTTTTATACATGGTATCTCCTAAATCAAGCCTGAGAAAATCCCATAACTATTAACATGAATTTAAATATATTTGGTTCATTTTTTAACCAGTTGGTCTTTTCCATCTCTAACTACCATGATCCTAGATTCCATTCTAATAGATACAATATATTTTGCTTGAGATGTAAGACTCAGAACAGTCAAGTAATGAATTCACTGGACTTAATTTCTGGCATCTTGTCCATATTGCCAAAGAAAAAACTAAAGAATAATAGGGAAAATATACAATTACCTTTCCAGTGTATAAGGTTCTAATATACATGTAAAGTTGATTTACAAATATTTTGTAAAGAGTTTTTATTTTTATGCCAGAAACTAACAATAGTTATTTACGAAAACATAAAGCAACACAGAGTGAGCTCATCTCATTTACCACTGAAGTACAATGCAGAGATGTAACAGAAACAGTGCAAAGAAACACTGTGCAGCAGTTTTAGTAGACACAGTGAAAACTACCATATCCATTTGAAACTTCAGAGGTAATTTAGATAGGTAATCATCTGATTTGGAATTCAGCTTTTCCCCAGTTAAAAAGTATAAAGGGAATGACAAGCCTACAAGTGTCCAAGATAGTGCATCTAACTCAAAACTCAACTCCTCCAGCAATACAGTGCCCCCTAAGACCATAGTGGGACATTGTCACAACAAGAAAAGGAGGACTTGTGGCACCTTAGAGACTAACGAATTTATTTGAGCATAAGCTACATTGAGCTTATGCTCAAATAAATTTGTTAGTCTCTAAGGTGCCACAAGTCCTCCTTTTCTTTTTGCGAATACCGACTAACACGGCTGCTACTCTGAAAATTGTCAAAACAGACTCAAAAGGAAGGATCCCAACTACTGATTCACCCACACTACTTCACAAGTCACCTGGATTTTCCTCAGAGGCCTCTTATTCAAGTCCCTGTTTAGCTTGTGAGACCTGGCAGGATCACAGCACTAGGTGGTATGGCTGGAGATTTCTAAGGGCTTGTCTACACTTGTTATGCCACTGTAGCACTTAGTGAAGATGCTACCTTCACCAGTGGGAGAGCTTCTCCCATCGGCATAGATAGTCCACCTCCTTGAGAGGTGATAGCTGTGTCCCTCTTGTCAACCTAGCGCTGTCTACACCAGAGGTTAGGTCAGTATAACTATGTCATTTGGGGTGTGGAAAATCCACATCCCTAAGCGATGTAGTTATATTGACATAAATTTCTAGTGTAGACAAGGGTTAAATGTCACAATGTAATCTAGCTGTAAAATGTTTCCTCTTAAAGGCTGAGGATCAGGTATCACATTTCAGATATTGTGTTATGATACTAGCAAGGGGAAAAGCTAATGGAACCTTGACATAGATTTTTTTAGAAACTGAGCTGCTTTCTCATGATTCCTGTGTGCATCTTCGACTACTTTTTGATGTCTTCTCTCATACGCCTCCCAGGCTTCCGTTTCTTTTCTGCAAAACACAAATAAAAATCAAGTGGGCATAGTCCTACTGTCTTGATGTACGAACAGCTCCCACTAAAGTCAAGGGGTCCTCTGCTTACCCAAGGGCTGTAGGATTGTGGACTGTTGCCATTGGTTTATGTTGCCCCTTTAATTGCATTTCCCTGTGTAAATATTCTGTGGTGAGTACCTACATGAAGAGCCTTCATAACTAGCATCCTTTGAGTTAGGAAACCTTTCCAATACCCAAATGAAATGGGCTAAGATAGTTGGGGAAAGGAAAGCGGATTATCAGTTATTGTGCTTACTTTTTTCCAACCTGTTGTTTTCGTTCTGCCAGCTGGGCTACAGTCTTTTCTTTCTGAATCCTCTGTTCTGCCCGCTCTTTGCACTGTCTCTCTAGTTCCTCCTCATCCTGCTCAAGTTGCTCCCGGAGGCTTCCAAATTTCCCCTGCTCAATTTCTATCTGCCACATCTCATACCTTTTAAGCACAGAGTGAGATGTTTTCATTAAAGGGACGCAAATGAAATGGGCAAAGATAGTTGGGAAAAGGAAAGCAGACCAATTAATTACATATATTCAGTGCTACCAGCTCCATAGTGAAAAAGGAAGTTCAGCCATGTTTTACGCTATGCCCTGCTAGTTTCAAAGGACATAGCTAATAATCCTGTTAGTACTAGTATTAATACTTCTGATTTTTAGAGATGTCACTTATATTTCTCCTCAAACTCCTCTTTTTCCTCAAGCTGGTATTTACCCAATGTAAGAAAAGGCAGAATGTTTACTCGACAGTAAAGAATGCTTTTAATACTTTCTTTATTCAAAAACATCTAGTTTGTTTGTAAGCTTTTTCAGTGATGGTCCTTAGAGTTGACTATTCTGAGTTTTGACCAAGGTGCCTAGATACCATGGTGAGGGGTGCATTAAGGATGCTTAAGATTGATACAGGACATTAAATCTGAATTAAAGTGTAAATATCCATGCCCTCACATCCAGAGACAAGGTGTTAGGATAAAATCCTATTGAAGTCTCTGGGAAACCTGTGTGCAGATCACAGACAATATGGAGTCCTAGAACTGCATGAGATTTAAAAATGTGTGGGGTCCTGTTATATGTGAACCTGCCAGACCAGGCAATTGCAATATTCACATCAGGTAAAATGAGCCCTAAAGTCCCATTTTCAAAAGTAACGTAGGCATTTAGGAGCCAAAGTGTTATTAAAGCTCAATAGAACGTATTCTCCAAAGGCCCAGATCTATGAAATCAATGGGAGTTAAATCCCTAAATACTTTTGATCAGTGGTTTTCAACCTTTCTCCATTTGCAGACCCCTAAAAAATTTCAGATGGAGGTGTGGACCCCTTTGGAAATCTTAGACATAGTCTTGGACCCCCAGGGGTCCACAGACCACCGGTTGAAAACCACTGCCTTTGTGGATCAGGGCCTAAGTGCCTCAATGGGATGTAGGCTCCTAAGTCACTTTGGTGCTCTTGAAAATTTTACAGAAGGATATGACTGAGGCAGACACAGAATGGGGAGAGAACTATTCTCAGCAAAAGTGAAAGTCTTAGGACATTCTGATGCTTTCAGATGAAATCAGGAATTAGAAAGTACAACTTAACTAGCACTTTTTTGTCTTGTTTCAGGAAGTGTTTTTATCTGTTTGGCTTGTTTGGCTGTCACAATCTTTAACAACTTTTTTTTAGGTTTAATGCGTTTAACGCAAATCACACACCAAATGAAAGCATCAAAGAAGCTTTTTAAAGCTACTATGTAATTCTGAAGTAGGATATACTACTTTCTGCCTAATCATTTAGCTAAGCATGGCTATAAGTTCCTGCTTGAGCTTTTGCTTTGATATGGCTGTTTAGTATTTGAACTGCTGGTGCAAAACTATAAAGGGGTTTGCCAGCTACCTTCTGCAAAGATATCATTTTATTTTTTATCATCTGAATAATTTTGTAAGTGTGATGCATCAACTAACAGCATGAGCAGAAAAATACAGAGTGCTACTAAACTGTCTCTATTATTTTGGTATTATAGTTCTTTAAAGGGTGTCTGGGAGACTGCAGCGAATAACACAACACTATTATATTCAAACTAAAAATGGTTCCAAATGGGATACAGGGAGAGTTAATTATCCTAAGTGACCTGCACACTTGTGGTGATCACTAATTGATATGTGCTACCTATGTTGCTACAAACACTCATCAGCACCAGTTTTCTGTGGTTGCTGATGTTGCTTTCCCTTCACCTCCTTTTAAGAACTAGAAACTAAGTAAATATGCATAGATACAATTCTTTATATATTATTCAGTACATAATTGTGACAGTCTGCATCACTACGTCCACCCTTTTTTCAAGGCTATGATACATTTTGTATAAACTATGCCTTGTAAACTATCATCTGAAAATTCATGATTTGCTGATCATTATTATCCTGGTAAAATATGTGTGGCAACATTGTATGTAAAGTTATAATATTCTACTATATGATGTTACTAAAACATATTCCAGATCTGGGGAAGCAGTCACAAACCAGTTCCTCAGAGACAAAAGGCAAACTGGCACCTCAGCCAGGTGTCAATGAAATCAAATGGATTATCACCTGGTTAAGTGGCCATTCTTTGGCAGGAAAAAGGGTGTGAGCGAGAAATTAATATTTTGTCAAAGAAATAAGCGGGAGGTTCCCGTCCCCACAGATTTTCTGTCTCCTGAACTCCAGCTGGAGATGATTCTCAAAGAATAGGAAAAAGTACACAAATGGAGAGCAGACACCCCAAGTTATCTCTTCCTTCCTCTGTACTCACGGCATCGACAACATTTGAAGGACAAAGGAAGCATCATTGGACTGAGGAAGATATCCTGTCTGAAAAGAAGTCAACCAGTAATATTGCTAGAACATGTGGTGAGAGAGACTTTTGCTTTGAATTCACTTTAGCTTGTAAAGTTAGGTGTTGTGTTTTACCTTTTATTTCTTTGTAACCAGTTCTGGCTTTTATGCTTAGAATCATAGACTATCAGGGTTGGAAGGGACCTCAGCAGGTCATCGAGTCCAACCCCCTGCTCAAAGCAGGACCAATCCCCAGGTAAATCAGCCCAGCCAGGGCTTTGTCAAGCCTGACCTTAAAAACCTCAAAGGAAGGAGATTCCACCGCCTCCCTAGATAACCCATTCCCAGTGCTTCACCACCCTCCTAGTGAAAAAGTTTTTCCTAATATCCAATCTAAACCTCCCGCACTGCAACTTGAGACCATTACTCCTTGTTCTGTCATCTGCTACCACTGAGAACAGTGTAGATGGAACCCCCTTTCAGGTAGTTGAAAGCAGCTATCAAATCCCCCCTCATTCTTCTCTTCTGCAGACTAAATAATCCCAGTCCCCTCAGCCTCTCCTCATAAGTCATGTGCTCCAGCCCCCTAATAATTTTTGTTGCCCTCTGCTGGACTCTTTCCAATTTTTCCACATCCTCCTTGTAGTGTGGGGCCCAAAACTGGATACAGTACTCCAGATGAGGCCTCACCAATGCCAAATAGAGGGGAATGATCATGTGCCTCAATCTACTGGCAATGCTCCTAATTATACAATCCAAAATGCCGTCAGCCTTCTTGGCAACAAGGGCACACTGTTGACTCATATCCAGCTTCTTGTCCACTGTAACCCCTAGGTCCTTTTCTGCAGAACTGCTGCCTAGCCGCTCGGTCCCTAGTCTGTAGCGGTGCATGGGATTCTTCCATCCTAAGTGCAGGACTCTGCAAGTGTCCTTGTTGAACCTCATCAGATTTCTTTTGGCCCAATCCTCCAATTTGTCTAGGGCCCTCTGTATCCTACCCCTACCCTCCATGATATCTACCACTCCTCCCAGTTTAGTGTCATCACCAGACTTGCTGAGGGTGCAATTCACACCATCCTCCAGATCATTAATGAAGATATTGAACAAAACCGGCCCCAGGACCGACCCTTGGGGCACTCCGCTTGATACTGGCTGCCAACTAGACATGGACCTATTGATCACTACCCGTTGAACCCGACGATCTAGCCAGCTTTCTATCTGCCTTATAGTCCATTCATCCAGCCCATACTACTTTAACTTGCTGACAAGAATACTGTGGGAGACCATAACAAAAGCCTTGCTAAAGTCAAGGAATAACACGTCCACTGCTTTCCCCTCATCCACAGAGCCAGTTATCTCGTCATAGAAGGCAATTAGGTTAGTCAGGCATGACTTGCCCTTGGTGAATTCATGCTGACTGTTCCTGATCACTTTCGGCTTCTCTAAGTGCTTCAAAATTGATTCCTTGAGGACCTGCTCCATGACTTTTCCAGGGACTGAGGTGAGGCTGACTGGCCTGTAGTTCCCCAGATCCTCCTCCTTCCCTTTTTTAAAGATGGGCAGTGCATTAGCTTTTTTCCAGTTGTCCAGGACCTCCCCCGATCGCCATGAGTTTTCAAAGATAATGGCCAATGGCTTTACAATCACATCCGCCAACTCCTTTAGCACCCTCAAATGCAGTGCATCCAGCCCCATGGACTTCGCTCGTGCAGCTTTTCTAAATACTTGTAATCAGCATTTTTACTTGTAATCACTTAAAATCTATCTTTTTGTAGTTAATAAACTTGTTTTATTGTTTTATCTAAACCAGTGAGCTTGTGTTGTCCAGGAGAGGGTTGGGCAGTATAAGAGGCATATTTCTGGGGGAAGTCTGGGACTGGGAATTTGCTGGTGTTGCTCTGCAGTGTAATTCAAGGGTGGCTGATCATAGCACTCAGACAGTATAGCTGGAATTTACATGCTAGAGGCTGTGTGAGAGCAGACCAGGAGTGCTTGCTCTAACAGCGAAGCAGTGTAGAAAGCACCCCAGGTTGGAAAATTGAGGGGACACAGCTGTTCAATAGTCCAGATTGTACCCTGGGGAATGTCATTATAATATATTCAGGAAGAATACATTAAAGGATAGAAGTTAGAATCTTCCTAATAAGGATCACAGGGAGAAACGTCTACTTTACTCCACCTTTCTTCCTACTTCAGAATAAGACAAGGACCTATATGTCCCTAGCTGGTGTAAATCCCTAGCTGGTGTAAATCACCATAGTTCTACTGTAACCAACAGAGCTACATTGATTTACAGCAGCTAAGGATATGGCCCACAAATCATTTCCAAAGCAGGGTACTGCATGGGTATGTGTGAGGTCAAGCGCTACTCTCAAAAGCCTTTGCTTTATGTGGAAACTCATGTAAGTTACTCCAAAATATTATATATCAATTTATATAAAATCAACATTTGGAGACATTAATGTTTTGGCAAGCGGCATTATACTCATTCAGTGGATAGTACATGGTGGATGCTAAGGAAATAGGGGAGAAATAGAAACCCAAGTTAACCTATGAATGACGATGTTAGGAGATTTTTGGAAAAGTCCCTTGTGTTTTTCTCACATCTGAAAAAGAAAGAAGGATTGCTGAAGAGCAAGTCAAAAGAGTGAGCATGCAGGTGCTTGAAATGGTGGAGCAGTCGCACAGGCAGCACTTTCTTTTGTAAACAAGAATCAATTCTGACCTCTGAAAGAGATTCTTTCGACATCTTGTGAGTCAGAGCAAGTTAGAGAAGTTGCAGTCATGAAATACCTAACTTACAGAGACACACTCTGTGATCCTTCTATATTAAGCATTTGGTTTTTCCAAAAGACAGCAAAGACTATAACTCATATAAATTAACCTTCAGTGTCCAGGTGTCTTTCAAAATGTTTGCTCACTATCCTGAATCTGACAGATATTCACTCAGTTTCCCATGTGGCCCCAACATCAGCACAAAGTTGAAGGAAAACTTTTATGTAACAACCAAGGAATGACTCTACTCAAGTTTAAACTGTGACATCTGCAGGATGGAGAGCTTGACAAAAATAGAATACACTTCCTTCACATAAATATGCAGAGTGCTTGTTCTGCAAAAGTAACACTGCTAATGTGGTAGCAAAAATATCCAGGGTCTGGTTTTGAAGTCTTTGCTTTTCAGATGTGTTTCTTTCTGCTCAGACTCTAAGGTATGGCTTCACTGCAGTGGAAGCTTGCCCTTGGTAGACAGACAGCATGCTAAAAATAGAAGTGTGGATGCTGCAGCACACGCTAGCCATGTGTGTACAAGCCTATCTGATCCCCTTGGTCCATACTCAGGTAGCTAGCGCGTGATGCCACCCATGCCACAACATCCACACTGCTATTTTTAGTGTGTTAGCTCAAGCAAAGCTATCATGTGGCTGTCCACCTGGACTGAGAGAAATAATCCCAACTGTAGTGCAAACATGCCCCAGAGGGTCAAGCTGCTTCTTCTCAAGGTCACCAAGAGAGGCGTAGTCTCTTGTCAAATCTCCAGCCATATGCGCCAGTGTTTTATAAGGCATCTTTCATTTTGAAAGACACAAAGAACTGACTGTCTTTCAACTGATCAATAATGGTGACAACTGTCACATTGTCCCTTCAAGATTAACCTCACAATGCCTTTTGAAAATTCACAATACCTTAGATAAGGCCCACTGGTACACTAGAAAACAGCAGCTCTTTGCAAACTGATGATCAGATGCAGTTACCTGCCCTATCCTGGTGCAGATACTTCGTGTACCTTTATAATGGAAGTAGAGTGATGACATTTCCCTGAACTTAATTGTATACTTGACTAGAGATGCTATGAAAGTGAAGCACTTTTTAAACATTTGTTTTCTCAGTAAAAATTCCTTTAACAATAAGTTGCTATTGGAAACACACACACAAGTTGGTAAGAGACACTAAGTAAAAGATACAAGTTCACTGTATTTCAGAGCTTAGGATGCAATAGTCTCACTGAACAGCCCTAATATCAGTAGTCAAATCCCGATCCCACAGAAGTGAATGGAAGCATTGCTGTTGATTTTATTGACTCTTTGATGTTGTGCTCTCTAGTAGGTTAGCCCAAAATTAAAATCTACTTCAAAACTGTTTTTAACATGACAAATAAAGGTTTCAGAATGTCTACCTGAGATTTTATTAAATCCACTACAGCTTTACCACAAAATTAAAATATGAACTCCAAAACATTAAAATTTGAAAAAGCAATAAATGCTATTTTGTGGGATCTACAAAGAGACAATATTTTTCTTTCCACTATCACTGCAATGAACCAAATCCTAGGTCAAATTCTCTGTTTATCTACATGAGCACAACTCCGGTGACTTGTTATGTAAAAGGAATATTGCTGGTGTAGTAGAACAGTATCAAAGGTCAGTTTCTGAAGTCTTTGATTTTCAGATGTGTGTCTTTCTGCTCACGCTGCAAGGGTCAAACTGCTTCAGCTCAAGGTCACTAACAGAGGAGTTACACCTATTTACACCAGCAGAGAATTTGGCCTGCAATTCCTACAGCTGTGCTCACATTTCTGATGATGCTGTTTAAGCCTGATAAAGGCACCTGTTCTATACACTGAAGGAGTAGTAGTTTCTAAAATAACTGTCTGCATTTCAGCTCCTTTCAGAACACACACACACAAAAATGTTCGCCACAAAAACTACATAATGAATACAGAGAGATGTTATTTTCAGGCTTCTAAGACAGTATTGCAAATGGTGTAGGACGGAAAGAAAATGACGACTATGTCCTTTAAACTTTTTCACAAGCTTTGCTGCCTCTAAGTTTTCAATCGCTTTAAATATCAGCTGTTACAAATTTGCATGCTTTATGTTCACTCCCTTTCAAACTGTGAATTAATCAATAAGTTGGTTTAGGACTTTGGGCTGAAGATCAGTCCCTTCAATTCTTTCTCACTTCTTTCTCACTTTTTAACTTACACATTTTCTTTCAGCATCAAAGCAATTTTTGACTCAAGGTCCTTTTCATTCCCCAGTTCAGCACACAGTCGTCTGTGCATTGCCTGTAGGCGGAATACAGCAGCACTGTTACATTTAAAAAGAAAAAAATGAAATAATGTATGTTAAAACCTTGCAAAGTAAAAAATTCCAGAAATAATTAAGGTGCCATAAGGCTGAGACATTTGTTTTAGAATTCCACTAATTTATATTAACATAATGTCTTTCAATAATGGCTCCTAAAGTGTCCATTCTCTTCTGAAAGGCACAATCTCATTAAACTACTATCTACTGGTTAATTGAAAATTAAGATGAGAGCATTTTACCATCACTCGGCCATATTTTAAAGTGATTTGTAATTTCTAATGCTGATAAATACCACTTATGTAGTTAATTTTAGGAAAACAAATAGGACAAAGATTGTTGTCTGCTTTTAAAATGATAATACAACCTTACTTGTACCCCCCAAGATTTTGGCATACAGAGTAGATAAATTCTGCTCCTAGTTGCATTGGTGCAAATGCAGTTATTTCAGCTGAGTTTCACTGATGTAACAGAGGAGAACTGAGACTGGTAACTTTCCAGGATGGAAAAAAGGCCACATAGGGCCAAACTTTCTGCTGGAGTAATTCCCTTGACTTCAATGGAGTTATGCCAGCAGAGAATCTGTCCCAGAGTCTCCAATCTATCAAGCTTTCCACAGAAAAAAGAAGTGTTTAATTCACTGACCCAAATAACAACCCTTAATATAAATCTCCCTCATTTCCATCTTTCTCCCTTCAGTGCTTGCAATCAGGCCTTTTGCCACTCCAACAGTTGCAGTTAGTTGAATGCATTGTCTTACTGCTGGTAATAAGCAGAATAAATGAGTACTTTCTGCTGACAATCTGTCTCTTGCTAATCCTGGAAAAGTCAATTGTGGGACAGGTTCATGGTATATCATCTGTTGAAGAAATGTCATGATATATAAATGGATTTTGAAATCTCTGTCCCATTCCACATATTGAACATTCCTCTATGAGTAATGATCCTGCTTCTTACTCCGTACACCCCAAAATGGGCTTTACTGAGCTAAGTATCAAAACTAGCTTGACTACCTTTGTCAAAGTCAAAAATCAACTGATTCTTAATTTTATTAGAAAGCATAAAAAATGACTGATACTATTTAAAGATAGCTTCGCCCTGTGTTTAACATGCTTGTTTTAACAGCAATTACTTACACTGATTAAAATTGTGTCAACGAAATATAATGTAAACCTCATACTTTCAAACCTGAACCATACACAAATGTGTATTTTCAGCTGGTCTGAAACCTGGTCCATCTGAATGTAATTTATAATGAATGATTCATATATGCTACTGCTCCTCCTTACTTCTCCAAGGATGAAATACACTCCTGCGCAGAAGGCCAGTGCATCACTTAAGTCCCGTGTAAGCCCTCAAGATAGGGTTTGCATGGGATTTAATTTGTACATATAGCTGTGCTGGATAAGTATCTATCCCAGGTTTGAAAAATAAGCAAACTGAATGCAAGAATCATATGGCACTAGAATCTGGGACTACAGTAGAACCTCAGAGTTATGAACACCTCAGGAATGGAGGTTATTCGTCTAACTCTGAAATGTTCATAACTCTAAACAAAACGTTATGGTTGTTCCTTCAAAAGTTTACAACAGAACATTGACTTAATACAGCTTTGAAACTTTACTATGCAGAAGAAAAATGCTACTTTCCCTTTATTTTTTTAGTAGTTTACATTTAACACAGTACTGTACTGTATTTGCTCTGTGTGTGTGTGTGTGGGTTGCTGCCTGATTGTGTACTTCTGGTTCCAAATGAGGTGTGTGGTTGACTGATCAGTTTGTAACTCTGTTGTTTGTAACTCTGAGGTTCTACTGTTTCAGACTCCTGACATTTCCATATCATCACTGGAAGCTGAGGCCATGTTTCTGCTGGGGGACCATGTGAAGTAAGACACTGCAACATGTACTGCCCAGCTGGACCTGGGTGGTGGCCTCCCATAGCCCACTGATTGGCCCATGCTGATATATAAGCCAGGAAGCCATCACAGAGAGCTGCCTGAGCAATGATGTAGACTGCTTGCATGTGTCTGTTCCAGACCTTGACTTGTTGTGAACCCTAGACTCCAGCTTCTGATCCCAGTTTGCCCCTGCCACCTGCCTGTAACTCAGTGCCAGAATTCCTGGTATTGTGACCCAGCTTGACGCTGACTCTGGTGCTCGTCTCCTGACCACAACATGGTAACTGACCCATACACACAGGCCACCCACTACCTGGCCCTGACACAGAGGCCCAAAGTGGTGAAGTGACTAATTCTGCCATTGGTCACAGAAGCCCTACAACCTAAAAACAAAACCAGTGCATTGTAAGATGCAGTACATGGCACAAACTCACTTGTAGCCATAACCTAAAGTACTGTATTATTTCAGGCTTATTGAATAGTAACTTGAACCTGACTAAATAGAAAACATATTTTTCGTTTGCATCTCCAGCATAATTTAACATTGTCATTAACTTAAGTCCAAATATCACTGCATAGGTACCAATAATGCTAAATTAATGATAATTCATATTTTAACAACTGTTAAAATATCATGTTATTTAAGTCTTTAAGCCAGGAATTTGGTATATCTTCCTACTCCATTATTAAGCAGCAAATATCTATAATGGACCATTGTGATAGTTGCTATCCGAACTACTACATAGCAGCATATCTACAGATTAGACCTTGGCCTGGCATAAGTATAAAAGTTATGTTGCTCTTCTTAGCGTTTATTTAATGATTGTTTACATTATAGGGCATCTGATACTGAGCATATTTCTTCTACAATAAATTACATGAGGATACAGTGTCTCAAAACTACTCCATAAAGACTTCCTGAGAGGAAGAACTATGGAAATTAACTCTAGAAGCCATATGGGATCAAACAGGACATTGTTATTGGAGAGCGTACATTTCTGTGCAAAAGATTGAAAAAGTCTTAATTCAGCTATTTCACCCGATTACGCTGCAAACTCCACTCCCTGGAGTCTTCAGACAATCAAACTACATTTTTTAAAATAATTTTCTTTTAAAAAATTCTTATGTTTACTTGCCCAAAGAATCTGAAATTCAATCACACTCAAACTATATATTACAGAATAGTGTCTACTACACAAGAATTCATTTTCCTTAAACATTTAGTCACTTGTCACTTGTTTTTGATCATTAGCCATTCTGTTTTAGCAATTAAGTTACCTTTATTAGTTTGTTATTCATTGAGACATTTTATTAACCTGAAGAATACAGGGCACAGTGGCAGCTGCAAAGCTGGTTCACAATACACTGGATACCAGCACACAAACCACCCACTGCTTTCAATTTAAACAAATTAGAAAGGTCCAGTAAATTCACTCCCACTTCACAGCAGAGAAGCTCAGTAGCTGCTGTTGTATTATATTGCATTTGTGCATTTCACAAACACACAACACTGAGAAACAGAATATATAAGTACCAGTTCCTTGTCATAACAGGCATGAGCATAGCAAAACTAAAAATGACATAGCATACTTCTGATGTCAGTTGATCTATATTAACCAGATGATTAAATGAATGGTGGGTGGAAGGAATGATAAATGTAAACCAGACTAACTGTACATGTTAAGATGACTTTATTTGTACTATAGCACATACATTTCTTAAATCTACATTTTATTTATCCCAGGCTGAAAATCCCTTTCATACATTCCAGCCTCTGTGTAAGGCTAAAAATGAGAAAGTCCTTTCTCATGTAAAATGACGAACGTGATCAACGGGCTTTCTTGGGAGTTGGAAGAGTCAACCAAAGTTAAAGGTATACAAATGTCATTAAATTATCTGTCAGATTATCATATTTTCGTTGTGGACCTTGTGTCAATGGCACTCGGTTTTTGCCCAGCTGAGTGCTACAATGACAAACTTGCATAAAATGAACAAACTGCATATACCTTCTTTTTAGAACTCATCTTTCAATATTAAGGTGCCTCCATATGGACTACAGGTCTCAGCATGCAATGCTCTGTCTTGATGTGAGAAGGTTACTCTGATTAAGACAGTGCATTGTATCCTGGGATTAGTAATTTACAAGGGCTACACATCCAAACAAAAATTTAGTGCATATGTGGACTATATTGTAAAACTCCACAGGCTGTATCTGTATAAGACAAATATATAAAAACTCATTGGTAAAGTATATATGATATTCTTCAGTGAGACTGTCAGGTACATTGGATATATCACTGATAAAATGATGACAATAGGTTGTAATGGGTTGATTCTCCAAGTGAGGCATGTTTGTATTCTCAGTAATGCCTGTGATTCTTATAAGAATCACAAGATAAGTCCCCATAAATCCTTGGGAGACTATTATCTCTCATAAAATGACTAATCTGATGGCCACTGTGAACTTTAATTAATCCCATGAGCAAAGGTATGCATTTTAGTTGATGGGGTTATTATTTTTTAAAGATGAGCAGAAGATATGTTTGTCTACTAAAATAAAAAATGTTTGGGATAAAGGGCATGAGAATTACACAGAACTCAGAAGCAAATGTTTTGACCATATTTACCACTGGAACAATAAATCCTATATATAATATTAGGATATTACCATAATGCAATATGATCCTGACCCACAACACCACACACTTAAATTTTTGGAAAATTTTGGATTAGAGTCTGGATCTGAATGTGTACTTGCAGGACACAGTGCTAGATTCAAAATTTAACTTATCTCACACTTCACCTTTTTACAGTTTCCTAGAGTGTTTAATGTTTGTAAATTACTTTAAGCTCCTCAGATAGGAAGTGCTACAGAGAAAGAAACTTTCCATGAGATCGACAGGGAATGGATCACTTGATTACCTGTTCTGTTCATTCCCTCTGGGGCACCTGGCATTGGCCACTGGATACTGGACTAGATGGACCTTTGGTCTGACCCAGTATGGCCGTTCTTATGAGATCTCACAAGACCAGATTTCAGATAACTAAAGAGTTATCACTCCCATTTTATAGATGCATAAATGGAGGCGGAGTGACCTGCTTGAGGTCACACAAGTCAGTGACAAAACAAAGTAAAGAATTCATGAGTTCTGACACCTAGTTCCCTGCTCTAGCTACTACAAAATACTGCATTTGGTCATTCCACTTTGTCAGTGTTGTCCAAATGCAAAGGACTAGCTCATAAATATCTGCTGTCATGAGACATTCCTTTAACCTCCAATCCTCACTTCTTGCTCCACAGCAATTGCCTACTAGCATCTTACCTCTGGACAGGAAGCTGCACAGATGCGCCTTTCCCAAGCTACTGCACTGCTGCTCTGTATATCAAGTGGAAGGTACTGTTGGTGTGAATAATAAGCTGCCTGGAGAGTAACTGTATCACTTAGTCTTCACCAACTTGAGACCTAACCTATCTGATCGGTTCTCCAAGCACAGTATGACAGTGCACTGCTCCTTACCAGATGGCATGGCCCATGGAGATAACCAGCTTGTTTTTTTATCCTGATAATGGCAATGACTTTTAAACATTGACCTATTAGGTGTCATTTGATAGATTCAAGAATATGTTTAATAATGTTATCAAACATTTTCAGCAATAACAAGAAGAGGGAAAAGGTCACAACGTTTATCTCATTACCTTCCCCTTCCCACGTGTAAACACCGAGCATGTCAATAATCTGTGACAACCAGAAATACCCTCTACCTACGTATTTCCAGCCTCTTTCTCTTCTTCTATTTTGGTCTCTGTGCACTCTCGTTCTTTTGTTAGCATTTCGATCCGCAGCTGGCAGGCACTGAGCTCCTCTCTGAAACAAACAAAACATCCTTATTTATATTTGGTATGTTTCCCATTCCTTCTCTTGAAGCATTTCTGCTCCTCAGGATCATAGCTGGATCCTATCAAGAGTTTCTTTAGAGGCACTTGTTAACTTTAAAGTATTTGTACCAGGAATTTAGAAAAAAATATAACCTCTTAATTAATTCTGGTTTCATTCAGAGCTCTAGTAGCATCTAGCAATGATGATAAATAAAGAGTATTTTTAAAATGTAGCCTCCTCCAGCATACTTGTAATTTGTTTTTTATACTTTTTGGCCATCATGCAATGAAACATTTAAGGTGAATACTTAACTTTTAGTACACAAGTAGTCCCACTGACTTCAGTGAAACTACCTATGTAATTAAAGGTAAGTGATGTTATGCTCCAGATATGGGGCCTGATCCAGGGTCCATGGAGATCAATGAAATTCTTTCCTTTGATTTCTATGGGCTTTGGAACAGACTCATAAATTGTTATATTGACAGCACAAGTCTTTTATTTATTCAAGTATAGCACAAAAAGAAACAGTGCAGGTTCCATATGACACCATGGCAATCCGCCTTAAATTCTGGAGGGACCTTCTTGAGCAGTAAGTAGGAAATTCAGTGTGTCTGGCCAGTTTAGTCTTTGGCCCCATTGTGCTAAGACTGCCAATAAAGGGCGTCTAATCCACTGCAGTTATGATAGTGATTTTAGTTGATGAGTAGACAGAAAGAAGCCCACTAGGAACTAGACACACCCGTTTAGGCTACCAAATAGTCATCAGAAGGTTGTCTTTTGGTCACTTTTGAACCAGTGACCCAAAGTTAAGACTCCATATGGCTTTATAAATCTAAGCTACCCAGTCACCCAAATATTTGTAACTATTAATAGAATTATGTTTGATAATGAAGTACAAGGATTGTTATCCTAGCTCTGCAAAATAATAGCAATTGACAAGGGAAATCTTTCACAGCATGTCACTGTAAAGTAGGTCATATGCAGTTGAGCTTCAAGTACAGTTATAAATGGCACTTCCCGTTTAAAAATTGCATGGATATTTACCAATAAAAGCCACTTTTCAAGGAAGATGCAGTGATAATTATTAGTTTTTATTTATGATGAAAAAATGTTGCAAACAGCTGTTGGCCTCTTTACTCCCAGCCATCAACTTCCTGCCACTCCAAGATGATTGCACAATTGGGAAGGACACGAGTTGACATCTTGAGTGCACACATTGGGAGGATAATGACTAAACGGCAGGAAATGTCTAGAAATATTGAGCTTTGCAGATTTATATTTATTTTCCAAAAAAGTTCCCTGAAATATAACAGAAAATAAAAGCAGAAAACCCTAATACTAAGTTACAACATCTCACTATTCAAGAGCACCGTTTATAAATTCACAGAAACAATTCTTTTAAAACTTTCTCCTCTCAGTTACATAGCAATAGTTCATCAATGATACTTAGAACCGAAATTTCCTCATTACCTTATTATAATTTATGTACATTTCATCATAACGTTACAGAATCTGAAAATAATAACTTCTTTTTTCCTAATAATTTGGAATAGTCACTTGAAATACGATAATTATTGAGTCAAATCCCCAGGTGGGATTGTTCCTCACTCCTGATCCATGGGTGAATTGGATCCTCCATGCATGGCTCTCCCTGTCCCATGTGAAAGGAAATATCAACCGCTGCCAAAGTTTCATCTCCCTCTCTTCTGAAACCCCTTGGAGTGCACTCCATGGGTACAAGGTCTGCTATGAGAAAGGAGGAGACTGGGCAGTTGTGGATGAGCACACCTTTCCCGCTGTGTGCTGCTGAGATTTCCAGAAAAGGATAACACAATCTTTTCCACTGGCTTGTATTTTATTCCTGCCACTCACAACAGTTCCATTTTTTGAATTCTGCAGATCTTCTGCACAGTATCTTTTTTAGTTGTAATTAGTTCTGGCATCGTACCATGTCAGAGGCTTTGGGTTTCTGCTCGTCACTCAGGCCTGTAACTTGGACGTCATTTTTGAATCAGACCTCTGTCTAGGTCCTCACATCCAGATTACGTCTAAATGCTGCAGATTCTTTGTACATAAAATCACTAAGATACAGTCTTTCCTATCCATCCACACACCTAAAAATCTTGGCCAAGCTCTCATCATTGTGCATCTTGATTACTGCAAAATCCTTCTCTCTGGACTTGACAAATGCAAAGTTGCCCCAGTCAGATCTATTCAGAATGCTGCGGCAAAAATCATCTTCTAGACCAAGGGTTCTCAACCTTTTTCTTTCTAAACCCCCCCTCCCGCAACGTGCTATAAAAATTCCATGGCCCACCTGTGCCACAACAGCTGTTTTTCAGTAGCTTAATAGCCAGGGCCAGCATTAGGGGGTAGCAAGTAGAGCAATTGCCCAGGGCCCCACACCACAGGGGGCCCTGTGAAGTTAAGTTGCTCAGGCTTTGGTTTCAGCCCCGGGCAGCAGGGCTTGGGGTTCGGCTTTCTGCCCTGGGCCCCAGTGAGCCTAATGCTGGCCCTGCTCTCTGATTTATTTTGGCAGACCCCCTGAAATCTGTTCACAGCCCCCCAGGGGACCCAGAACCCTGGTTGAGAACCGCTGTTCTAGACTGTTGCTTTGACCATGTCACCCTGCTCTTTGCCTCCTTCTACCATCTTCCCCTTCTGTGTTGCATCAAACATAAGCTGCCTGTATTCACTTCAAGGCTCTTCATGGCCTATCTCCACCGCACCTATTATCTCTGATTCACTATTGAGATGTTGATCCTCGGCTACGATCGGCTAACAATGCCAGCCTCCAACACCCCTTGTTAAATTTTCAAACAAGCACATCTGTATTGTTTCTCATGCTGCCCCTCATGTTTCGGGTGTGCTCCCCATACATATCCACAAAAATAATGCATTATCTTCCTTCAAATCCCTCCTTAAAATTCTCTTTTGCCATGATTCCTACAAAAGTTTGGCAATGATTAGGCTTCTGATGTGCTAAGACCACTGCTTATAATGCTGTTCAATACTATCTCATTCCTTGTACTCCCTCATCTACCTGCATTCATCTGTTGTCTCTTGTTTTATACGTAAATTGTAAGTTCTTTGGGGCAGGGACTGTCTGTTTTGTTCTGTGTTTGTACAGCACCTGGCACAATAGAGTCCTTATCCATGACTAGGGCTCCTAATTGCTACAGTAATACTCATAATAATTAATAATAACTATTACTTGAGCATTTGAAAGTTCTGCTAAAATTGCCAGCATGCTGCAGCGTTCAACTCCAGGGAAACATATGGCCAGTAGTCCAGAAACAAAGGGCGAGATCCACAAAGTGACTTAGATGTCCAAAACCCAGTTTTAGGTGCCAAGTCCCAACTGTATGCAATCTGCAAAACCCTTGCTTGACTGCCACCTAAACCCTCTCAGCACCTAAATTTTTGCAGTAAAAGTCCCCTAGGTGCCTAAATTTCTGCCTCTGAGCATGAGTACTGCTGCCTCATTCTGGGTGTCCACTCACCTATCTCATGCCTGAGCCTCAGTGTGATCAACAAACCAAGGGAAGAGAGGAGCTCCTCCACCTATCTTGCTTGCAGGACCCAGTCCATTAGTGTGCTCAGAGGCTGCCTAACTCCACACAAAACACCAGGAAGTAGAGGCAGCCCACCTTATAACACAGCCCAGTGCTTAGGGTACTGATGTGGGAGACTCCTGTTCAATTTCCCCTGTCTGCCTGAGGAGGAGGAGTTGAACAGGGGTTCACCACCTCTCAGTAAGTCCCTAACCACAGGACTATGGGATATTCTGATATGGGTTGCTCTCAGTCTCTCTTGTTGAAGCCATTCCACTTTAATAAAATGTTAACTGGGCCAGAGAAAGAGACTGAGAATCACTTATAGTGACTGAGCACTGCAACACCTATGTACCTTTGCAGATCCAGGCCAAAGAGTCAAGTTTTCTTTTGCAAGGTCTTTCAACTCTAAGGTTGCATTGTACTGGCATTACACTCAGGGCCAGTCTTAGGGAAAATGGTGCTCTCGTAAGGATAAGGCCTTTTCCTGTAGCCAAATTGTAAGGCCTAAGGCCTTTGTCTGCAGCCATATTAGAAGACCAGCAGCCATTAACCAAAAAGCAGAAAGTCACATCCTCACATTTCATCTAAATTAGATTAAAAAAATGTAATATCAGGCTGTTAAGAAGGCGATCCTGTCCTAACAGTACCCATCACCACCAGATAAGGAAACAAATCTTAAGACGGTTAAAGAAAACTTTGTTTGCTGGCATTCTGTTTGGCAAGAAAGCACTTATCAACAAGTTGTAGTTGTAAAATCCCTAATTCTTTATTGTTTTGCCTTTATGGTCTCCACTTCTCTATTGTTTATCTGTATGGTCTCTGTCTGGTTCTTTGATTGTTTCTGTTATTAATTAAAATAATTAATTTTTCTAGGGGTAAATCAATTAAGATGGTGGGGTGTGATTAGTTGAAGAATTATTTTACAATATGTTAGGATTAGTTAGAAAATTGTTTAGTAATAATTTAGTAAAATGATTGGTTAAGGTACAGCTAAGCAAGACTCAAGTTTCACTATATAAACTGGGGTTCAAAAGGAAGTTCTTTGGAACCCACTCCAGGACAGCCCCAAGACCAGAGCTGCCAGACCTCAACACCCTGCCAACCACACCATACAGAGCAGAAGCTGGAGTGACCCCAGATGACCTGATATTGACTGGCCATCAAAAAAAGTTCATCTGCCTTATTGGGAGGGGTGAGCATTGTATGCTTAACATGTGCGTTCTTTTTTGGTAATCATTGTTAAATAGGAGGTTAAGGATATTACTGTGTAAGGCTCTTTCACTGGTAAAAGACCCCACAAACCTGCACAGTGTAACCCTGAGCCCATGGAAGGGTAAGGGTGGGCGCTTAAATTAAGAGGGTTACGCCTTGAGCCCATGAAAGGGTAAAGGTGGGTGCACTAGAGCATAAGGTTACACCCTGAGCCCTAGGAATGGGGTAAGGGTGGGTGCCTAAATTAAGAGGGAGCCCCACCTTGAGCCCTAGGAACTGGGTAAAGGTGGGTGCCCGTAGAGTATGCGAGTAATAGAGAATTTTGTGCAGGTAACACCCTGGGCGAACTTGTATTTTGGCACCGCTGGCCCCCGCTGCCTCCCCTGACCCTTCATCCATCCCCCAATCACCACAGGCCTCCAATTCTTCCCTTAGCTCCCCACCCATACGCCCTGGCTCTCGCTGCTTGCCCACGCTCCCCATCCCCCATTATCCCTGGGCCTCGCTGCCTCCCCCCACCCCATTGCTCCAAGCTCCCTTCTATGGCCTCACACCTCAGGCCTGTCACACTTCTTGACCATGGCATCTCCCTGACCACGGCGCCCTGGGTGCTTGCCCACATCACCCATCTGTAAGGTCGGCCCTGTTTGCACTGCCAAAAAGCATGCCACCTGCTTTATTTTGCAATTTCTTAGTTTTTAAGAGTAACTCAGTTTTCATTCACTTAAAAAAAAATTAACGTGATATTTAAACTATGTAGTCCTGAGGGGCAGAATGGAGGAATTAACAATCAGAATAGACAACAGAACAGCTGAAATAATGGTTCCTTCTTTGAGTTTTCATCATCTCTGTTGATCATTTATTGGTCCCTAGGCATGAATTCCCAGTGCCAAACACTCCTAACTCACTATATAACTTGCAGATGACATTTTTCTTGGCAGCTCTAATATAGCTTTTGTGATTAACTTGGCTTTTTTTCTCATTCCTTTTGTTGCTTTACACATTGTGCATACACAGTATGAGCTGGCCACATTTGACTGTACATGATTGCTAATGAAACATAAAGCAATAGGAAAATATTTTCAATATGAAAAAGCAATTTCTCAAACAATTAAGTCTTGTTCCATTTCAGAAAAAGGGATTTTTAGTGCTTATTATCAATTAGGATTAATTCTGTTTAAAAATCCCTAAGTGATCGTAAACTCAGGGAGCTTGTTTAAAAGAATCATGGCAGCTTAGTCCCAAAGACAATAGCAACACATTAGTGGTTTTGAATATTAAATGAAATCCTGAAAATATGTAGTTCATGAAATATGAGGGCAAAATGCAGTCCTGATTTTAGAGGTTTAGCTAGACCACCAAACTCTGAATTATCTACTTGATGTTCCCAACAGCCAGTTGGGTCAGTGGGGTTGCTTAGAAGTAACTTAGAGAAGCATCTGTTCCTAGTCGCTAGTATTGAAATCCTCATTTTATTAATACTCATCACTGTTTGTTTGTATCCTGTTTAACTCATATGAGTCCAGCACTCTTTTTTAGCCTTATCCGTTTAAAGGGAGGAATTAATGTTATTTAATATATAGGCCTCAAAGAGCATTGCCAATGTACATCTGTTTTTGACATTAAACTTAAGGGACAATCTTCAGATGATGTAAATTGTCACAATTCCACTCACATCAGTGGTGCTATGACAGCTTAAACAAGCTGAGGATCTTACAGGAGGCTATTTTTTTCTGCCATTTCCTCAGCAATTCCAGTTTATTTTAATAGAGATTTAAATCAAGGCAGGATTTGGCACAGATAGCAGCAATGGCTAGTATATTCAACTAATGTCCTGAGTATCACACAATGGATTTATAGTATGGATTTATAGCATGGGAGTTACTGAGTTTAAACTCATATTGCTGCCATTTCTTATTCCTGATATGTAAAATCAACAAGTGTCTCTTTTGAACTATTTATATGATTTAGTATGGAGGAATAAAAATTGAGAATGACAACTGAGTCTGTAACATGCATTTATCTTCACAAAAAAGGGACACTGTTAGATTAACAGTCCTTTAAAAAGAAAAGAAAAAAAAGCTTCCTCACCTGTGTTACAAGTTATGAACTGAAAATGAATTTTTAATGTTCAATTTACTTGTCTCTCAGTTTGGACAATGGAAAGAGACTAGTAATATTCATCCTGGATTATATTCAAATTCACTTTCTGGTTCTCTCACACAAGCACAATGGTGCAATGTTTTGATTGCAGATTCTACCGGAGAATGTATAAATCCAAATATAATTAGATTTTTTTCCATGACAACCCTGGGGTAAGTGGGTACAACTGCATTTACATCAATAGAGTTACTGCTTTCAAGGTTTTACAGAACCTAAGGAAAACAGAACCTATATTTGCATCCTACAGTGCCCTTGCAGCCTCCATTCTTGTTTGCAATATATCTTTTGCTGGGATAAATATAGCTTTCACCAAACAATAATACAAACTATGATAAACAATAGCTACATCAGGAATGATATCCTGGAATTTGATTTTGGAGGACAAAACAAAAACTGTGGTTTATCTATGCTTGTGTGACAGCTGAACCCCATGGCTACACACTAACCTTGCTTTTGCAATGGTAAGAGCCTTTTCTTTGGCTATGTTGTCAAGCTGGTTGAGATTTCTGCGCAGGTTTAATATCCGAACTCTGTCTGCATACTTTATGGTCTTATTATTATTGTTATTACCATTGTTCATGTGGCACTCCTGGCTTTCCCTTTAGATTGGAAAAAAAAAAAAAGACTTCCACTGTGACAAATGATTAACCACTGTGACAACGTTGAGGCGTTTAAATAGTTATTTGGGGTATACGAACACACACTTACACTCTTTTTCCTTCAGTTTTTAAAATTAAGTTTCCATCAGGAATATGAATGTACAGTGAGCATAAAAAACAAAACAAACAAAAAATGAACAAAATCAGCACTAAAATCCTTGTTATGCAGATGTAAACCAGAGCTGAACTTCAAACGTGGGAAGCTGATGTCAGGCGCACAAATCCATATTTAGGGAACTAAATAAGTGACCTGATATTCAAAGATACTGAGCATACGTAGCTCCAGTTGACTTCAGTGGGAGCTGTGTGTGTTCAGCAATTCTGAAAAATCAAGCCATTTATTTAGGCACTTTTAGGCCCCCAAATTTAAAATTTTGTCCTGAGCCTGTAAAATTCTAGATCCTTGGACAGTAATTCAAAGCCATCAAGGGGACATTTCAGACTTCCTTAAAATGTATTAAAAGCAGTACATTAAGTGATTCATGTCCCACTGATTTAATAAACTATCATTCAGGTCCCATGAAGTGTATAGAGAGCAATACATTTGGTGGTTCTTTTTCTTAATTATTTCAATGAACTTTGAGTTTCAGTGCCTATGGAACTGAGAACGTAGAAGTCTGCCTATAGCTAAGCATATGTGAGATGCAAGTTTCCACATGCAAACAGGCTAATGGACCTTATTCCCTGATCTTCATCACTCCTGCTATCCTCTTGCCAGCTCACTCCTGGGAAGAGATTAACAATCTTGTCAAACCGGGCCTAAGAGTGCTTTGATCAAAATGAAGCAGCACCTCCATTGGACCATGTTTAAACCACCAGACTCATTTTCACATGTGACCTGTGTTAGATTTTTTAACTGTGGTCTACTGAGATTTTAGTAGTATAATAATCTGCTGTACCGCCTATTTGCAGACCCAAAGTAGCATTAGTACAATTATATTGATGCCTATCTGTTCAACAACATGTGACCCGAGCCTGGTGTTCTTACACAAACAAAAGTCTCACTTATTTGCAGATCCCAATAAATTCCATGTGATAAATATGGCCCAAAATTTGTCTGCATCTTACCATTATTGTCTATGCCTTGCTGCTTTCCATTACTAGAACAGCTTTGTCAGAAAGGCCTACAATTCTTACTTCCTATAAAGAAATCCAGTGTATTCTTGAAGTCCCGATAAATAAATCTTCTCCCACAAAAAGCAAATTAAAACCATATAAGAAATTACCAGCATAGTTGATGACTGAGTATACAAATTACTCACCCACTAGAATCAAAGTCCTCTCCAACTCCTTCAGAAGCATCCTTGCTTTTGATTTTATCATCTTCCTCTGACTCTTCTCCAGTCTTGTGTCCTAACAAAAATTAAAGAAAAACAACAGTTTAATAAAGATACTTTGGACATTAAAATGTACATTTCCTGCCAAGTCAAAACATGACAAGCAGCACGGAGATGACATCTTAAAAGCTTTATTGCTGTGTATAATCAAAAACTTCTCGTCACAAAATACACATAAAAGCAATTTTACACCTGGGAAATAAAACAGACAAATGCTCTCCACCTTCATTACAGAACTGTCATTGACGATCAAATGTAAGTGCTATAAGAAGAAAGTTTGTATTAGCCAAATGGAATTCAGGATTTATGGATCATTGATAGGTTTTGGCAGGCAGTATAATAAAATGCTGTCAACAAACACTAACCTATTCTACACTGCATGCATTTATATATTTTTCATTCTTCTAGCTTGCTGCAACAATAATAGAATGATTTCTCACTAAATATTTATGTAGTCTCCATGTACCAGGATGATGATGAAAAAATAAAATGCTTGCCTAAGAAATTTTTCATTTTAAGGTCAGTACCAGCACTGCACTCTGAGTAATAATTGGTAATAGGGCACGAAAATAGAAAAGAAGGTTGCATCCAGTAAAATATTTGTATGCTGTCCTTGTGTAATACTAAGGAACTACACAGTCAAACCCTGATTAGTGCGGTCAGTATCTCTGTGAGCAACTGTTTGATTTGAGAAGTAGAGGTACTGGGGATAAACAGTGAAAGAGTAGATTATAATTAGGTACACTGATATAAATCTGCAGTAACCTCATTGGAGTCAATGGAATTACTCTGGATTTATACCAATATAACTAAGCTCTCAGTTTGACTCCAAATCTATTGTGTGGACTGTACTGTATTGTACTGTCTCAAAGAGCCAAATGAGTAGGTACATTAATATGTCAGCATTTGTAAATTAGCAAAATATTTCACCTTTACCTTTCGGTTGGTTCGCCACATTCCAGAACTGATCTGTTACACTGTTGTTGTCATCTTTTTCTTGTTCCAAAAATGGTGTAGCAGCTGTCTGTTCCTTTTCACAAATATCAAAGAACTCAGTATCTTCCATACTGGCAATTCTTTTAATAGAATTCAGCTACCAGAGGAAATAATTGGTGTATGAATATTCCCACTCCACACACAAATGCTGACTATATTTTGAGATGAACTAATCACATTTGATCAAGCAGATATTTCATATATGTGAAATAATTGGCTACAATTTAACATTTAATTACTAGCTGCACATTTTGAGTCTGGATTTTAATGGATCTCTTAAAGAGAAAACTAGGCCATTTCCAGCGTATTTTCCTACCATAATAAGGTCAACAATGACATAGTGCTTCCAGTCACATTTTAACCCAGTGATTGCTAGTTTTGTGAGAAATGTCAGGTGTTCTATATTAATTCATTTTTATTAATATTCAAAAATATAATTTCACTCAGCAAGCTATTTATGACAATTGACAAGAAAACAGATTTTTAGCATAGGTTTGCTTCATTTAACAAAATTATGTACAAAAAATGTATGAAGATAAATCAGTTTAAAAAACATGGAAATGTACCTAACAAAAACATCATTTAGGTATTATAGGGGCCAAATCCAGTTCCCAAAGAAGTATATGGGTGTGAATAGAAATAAAAGCAGGGATATTCATAGTGCATGCATCTATCATGTGTCCAGTACCTAATGTCTATAGCAGAGGTGGCCAACCTGTGGCTCTGGAGCCGTGTGCGGCTCTTCAGAGGTTAACATGCGGCTCCTTGTATAGGCGCTGACTCCAAGGCTGGAGCTACAGATGCTAACTTTCCAGTGTGCTGTGGGGTGCTCACTGCTCAACCCCCTGCTCTGCCCCAGGTCCTGCCACCACTCCACCCTTTCCCTCAAAGCTCCTGCCCCTTCCCCGGAGCCTGCCATGCCCTCGCTCCTCCCCACTCCCCACCAGAGCCTCCTGCACACTGCAAAACAGCTGATTACGGCGGGTGGGAGGCATGGGAAGGGAGGGAGAGGCACTGATTGGTGGGGCTGTCGGTGAGCAGGAGGCGCTAGGGGATGGAGAGGGGTAGCAGATGGGGAGCTGCTTACATATTACTGTGGCTCTTTGGAAATGTACATTGGTAAATTCTGGCTCCTTCTCAGGCTCAGGTTGGACACCCCTGGTCTATAGGATGCACAATTAAGGTTCAGTGTTACAGTCTTTGTGAACCCAAAACATCCTATAAGTCAGTGAGAGGTTTCAGTCCACAAGTATTGCAAGAATCAGATTCTTAATGTTATGATAAAAACTAGGAGCCATTAACTCAGGTGGTGTACATTGGGGTAGCTCCATTGTCTTCAATGGAGCTATGCCAATTTACATCACTTGAGAATCAGGGCCTAGAGTTGAAAAAGAACAATTAGGTCATTTTACCCAACTCCTTTTATATACAGGAATTGTATCCTAAAATGTACAAACTAGTTTGAATCTAGTGCGCCATCTAGATACCACACACTGGTTACTTAATCTTTAATTGTAAATTTCCCTGCTTTTGTGGATCTGAGACTTAGCCAGCCTCATTCTGAATGCGCTCTCACCAATGTAAGCCAGGGAGCAATTCCATCAGAATTAAAACCTGTGTCAATGGGAGAAGAATCGGGTCCATCAGATTTAGTACAATTTGTGTTTGAATTACTACATAACCAGTAGAGAAAACAGTCTAATTAGTGGCATCAGTAAAAAGTATGTCTATTATTATTTTATCATTTCTATTATAGCACTCTGTGTAAATTTTTTTTCAAAAATATCAGATATTTCATTACTGTTTGGATACAGCATATTAGCAACTGAAAATAACAAACAATTAACATTCAACAGCACAATTGTTGTGGATTTTTAAACAGAACAAATCTGGCCCATTGTTTCACAGAGAGGGCAAAGTCTGTTTGCACAGTATAAGAAATGTTATTTGCTGACTGAATTTCTCTATGAATTAAATATTAAAGAAAGCGGGAAAGAGGGTCAGACTCCCAGTTATGATCATGCATGTGACTGAACCTTAGGAAGCAAAATGGAGGTGAAGAGGGAACCAAGAGTAAAAGTTCCCATTTTCAAAAGTGACTCAAGCACGTAGGGTCAGAATTATAAAGATACTTAAACATCTAAAGATGCATAGAAGTGCCTAGTGGGAATTTTGAAAGCACAGAAAGTGATTAGGTGCCTAACTCCCATTGAAAATCTTACTTGAGGCCTAACTGCATTGTTAGGTGCCTAAATACCTTTAAAAATCTGACCCTAAATGCTTGTCATATTTGAAAATAGGACTTAGGAGCTCTTGAAAATTTTACCCCAACACAACAGCCCTCAAATTCAATAAAAATGTCAGGGTGAACAACTCACAGTGAAATATATATAATGTAAACAAATACCAAACTAAACAATGGCTTAAATCTATCAAGGTGCTGAACACTCTGGCCCCAATCCAGCAAAAAGCACTTAGGCATACATATACATTGAGAAGGATTTGACCCCTTAGTGCTAGTAAGTAACTTGAAAAAGCCTCAATGCTACCTCTATAGTACTAGAGCCAAAAGGTCTGCAGCCTTGTTCAATCTAGTCCTCTTAGGGTATGTCTACATAGCCTGCAGCAGCGAGCCTCACAACCTGGGTCGACAGACTTGGGCTTGCTCTACAGTCCTAAAAGTAGCTGTGTAGATGTTGCGTCTCAGGCAGGAGCTTGTGCTCTGAAGCCCACCTCCCTCCCCAGGCTTCAGAGACTGAGCTCCAGCCAGAGGTGCAGCTTCAAAGCTCTGTCTACACAGCTTTTTAGTGCGGTAGCATGAGCGCAGTGAGCCTGAGGGAGACTCGCTGCCATGGGCTATGTAGACCTACCCTTATTCAGCTAAAATACTATTACATATGCAATGACAAACAAACAAACAAACCAACCCTGCCAAGTGTGACTTGTTTAGTCAAGGAGCTACAATAGCTGAGACACTGTAAGTGCTGAATATGATCTGTTTAGTCACACAGATACCACATGTGTGACATTTTAATAATGTACATACAGAATTTGCTGTGTGTGACATATTTATTCACAGATATAAAGCAGCTGCAACAGGTTTTGGCATGTGGTTAGCATGTTGTCAGAACAATTTATAATTTCCCTGGATCCATATAAATATTACAGTCCTATCCCACTGGTTCTGATACAAAGACAAAAATAACCCTTCCACCTTCATGACACTTTACCAGTATAGAGTAGGCTCAGCTTGAGTCACTTCCTCATAACCTTTGTTTCTGATGCAGTTCTCTCACTGTTACCAGAAAATACTTCCCCAATGTTGATAAAATTTACCCACATTCAGTAAATACCTTGTGGCATTCACTTGGAGTTATTACCAGATGGTACATCATTAAGACTATTCACACAAAGACTTATGTGCTTAATTTTATGCACATAAGTAGCCCCATTGAATTCAACTGTATGTGCCTAAGTCTTTGCAGGATTGGGACTCAAATCAATTTGAGCTAAATCAATATAAGACAGTGTTAAACCCAAATAAGGGTTTTGTACTGGTTTAAACAAACTGGTTTTAAGCATGCCTTTTGTTAAGGTGGTAGAAGTTAGTGTGTAGGCAAGGACTTATTAAACAGGCTTTGTGCTGGGAAACTATGCTGGGGTAGTGAGTGGGGGAATGGAACTTTCCCTGGTTGCTCCTTCAGCTGGGCATGCAGCCTCTGGGTCCATATAATCATCAGCCAGAGACTATGGGTGGAATCCACCAAGCTACTTAGGTGCCTAAATGCAGATTTAGGTTCATGCATCCCTCACTGCAATCCCCAAAACTTCCACCAAACTCACTCACCTGGCACCTGGACATACACACTGCTCTCTCACTCTACATTCAAGGAGGAAGAAGAGGTGGTCATGGTGCCCACCTTATAACTTTTAGCCCAGTAGTTAGATCATTCACCTGAGATGTTGGATACCCAGATTCAATTCTCCCCTCCCTGGCAGAGAAGGTGAAATAATTTGAACAGGGATCTCCCACTTCTCAGGAGACTGCTCTAACCATGGAGCTATGGGTTAATCTAATATCATTCTCTCTTGTTTAAACTCTTCCGCTTAGATAAATAAATAAAGAATAACTAGGCTGGACACAGAGCGAGAGAGAGAGATTGGGAAAGACTTTATAGTCCAGCAGTTGGGGCACCCAAATGGTGGGCAGCAAACCCTGGGTCAAGTCCCTCCTCTAATCACTCTTTATCCACAGTGGAAGAGCTTCAACAGGAGAGACACAGGGATCCTCACATCAGAATAGCCCATAGTTGAGTGGTTAGAGCACTCTTCTGAGAGGTGCGAAACCCTTCCTCCCTCGCTGCTGGGGGAAGAAGGGGTAATTGAACCTGTATCTCCCACATCCCAGAGCAATGCTCTAACAACTGAGCTAAAAGTTATAAGGTGGGCAGTAGCAACACCAGCTCCTCCTCCTCTGGATGTTTTGTGTGGAGCGAGGCAGGCACCTCTCTCTTTTCCTCAAGAAACTACATAGGTGCCAGAGCCAAGAGAGGGGTTCCCATTCATGCATCACTAGCAGAGTAATGCCTAGGGGCATTACTAAGGCAGGGGCAGGGCTTAGCAAATCAGCATCTCCCATTAGCTAGGTTAGGCAGAGAGCTGCCTAGTCTGCTGGCTTTTGTGGACTTCGTTTCCCAGCACCTATCTCACCTCATTCATCATATAAGGAACCTAGGAGCCTAACTCAGCCTTGTGGATCACAGTATGGTTCCTGTGATTTTCTAGGTGCCTAACAATTAGGCACCATGACACACAGCACTGCAGTGCCTCAGTCCTTTTGTGGATTCTACATCATGTCCCTATCCCTCTACAATGGACTGTGAAGAGCCCACCTCTATCATGTGGAGGCAGCAGTGGCTGGTGTGACTACCTGATCACAGAATATCAGGGTTGGAAGGGACCTCAAGAGATCATCTAGTCCAACCCCTGCTCAAAGCAGGACCAATCCCCAATTTTTGCCCCAGATCCCTAAATGGCCCCCTCAAGGATTGAACTTACAACCCTGGGTTTAGCAGGCCAATGTTAAAACCACTGAGCTACGGATGGTGTAGGAGTTCCTCCCTGAGCTGTGACTCACAACACCCCACCTTCTCACATAATGAAAGTACTGGAGTTTCCATGGCCCAAACCAAATGATGCTGGGAAAATTTCACCCTCTGTGAAAAGAGAAACTTGTGCTTTCCAGATGGGAGACTATGCTACATGTGGCAATGAAGGATAATTGGAGGGTCTGATCCAAAACCTATTAAAACCAATGGAAAGTCTCCCATTAACTTTAATGGGCATTGGATCAGGTCCTAACTGAGCAGCAACAAGAAATGATTTCAAAGAGATACCTAACATACACCATAAGTACAATAATAACATGGATAAGGATTAAAAACAGCATCAGCACTTTACTATAAAAAATTAGCATGACCTATTTTTATACCATTGCATGGAGGGGAATAATGCACAAAAAATGATCGTATTTGTACAGAAGGTTTAAAGAGTCACTGTCACTTCATAGAAAACTTTGAAAAAACATTCTACGTAGAAACCATTCTGTTGCCATGGGCTGTATTTTCTTCTTTCTTGCATTCTCTCTGTTATTAAGATCACTTGCAAGAAAAGGTCTTTTGGTTATTCAACAGCTCAAAAATTTCTGCAGCTTTAACTCCACCTTGAACTCACAGGGCTGTATTCCTCACACCATTGGAGAATTTGTCCCATAAACCTCACTATTTGTGGCATCAGTCACCGCTGCATGAACTATGATACCATAAATACATTTTGATTTTAACCTTCAGATGAGCAACAGGAGCAAATAAAATAATAATAATAATTAATAATAAAAATAATAAAATAATTAATAATAATGCGGTGTGCTTCATCTGAGTACCCCAGAGCACTTGACAGAGGGGGATGAAGTGTTACAAAGCTTAACAAAGAACGTGTTTTCCTGCAACATTAAACTGGGATCCTATTGTCCTCATGAGTAAAAATATATATATATATATATATATATACAGAACTTGTGTGATACAGAAATAAAATTGGTTCTAAATAGACCATTTTCCAGTTTTCCATGAAGTATCAGCTGAGGCAAAAGAGACTGAAGCTACAACCTAGTTTTGAGCATCACAGTACATGAGAAGGTCATCAGATAATAACATGATGTCAAAACAGTACAGCAAAGCATTACAATACCATACTATACAACATAACACAACAATGTATCAAAAGGTCATTGTATTGGGAGGCAATATGAATACATTCTGACAAAACTTCACATTGTCAAGAATTAAGTCTAATTTCTCTTGAAATGTGGCAACATAACTGATTGAATTGGGTCAAAATTTATTGTGATATGTTTTTGTACTAACGTTTTTGGTCTGTTTTATGCATAATCTATATTGGCGGATAATTCTTTAAATAAAATAATAAATACATGGGCAGTGAAAGGCACGTAACATCAAACGTTTCATCATATGGCAGAATAGCTATTTTGCATCACAACATCACACTGCGTCAAAATGCCCACTTGACACGTGACATTGGATCAAATATATTACAGCATATCACAACAGTGTCGTGCATAACATGACACAATACAGTTGTATCCATCATGCTGTGTCAAAATGCCACCATGGTGTTGCAAATATCTAATGAGATTGAGCCAAACTGTCACCATACAACATGTCACATTAAAATACCACTGTGAAATGGTGGGACACAACATGCAGTGCAACTATTGCGAGTGCAATAATCCTGCATCCAAGCATGACATTACCATACCGCAACCTGACATACCATCCTCACGTCATAACACTATCATGCTGTAGTGCGGTGCCTCATTATGTTTCACAGCTGCAGCCTGTGAGCATGATTTTGGTGAAGGACCTTATCCCTTTTGGCAGGGTAGGGGGAGCTAATTGCCCCATTAAAATCATGACAGCCCTGGACCATAGGAGCGTAGCGCACCCTGTGACATAACGCAATGGTGGCAGGACACAACACGTCACGACTTTGCAAATCTCGTGACAGTGATTTGGGGGAGGGCACGCGTTCCCTTTGCCAAAGCAGGGAGAACTGCTCGCCCCATTAAAATCACGACAGCCCCAGAACACAGGGGCATAGCGCACCCCATAACAGGAGGGCATCAGGACACGACATGTCGCAACCGGGCACGGCTGTCCAGTCACAACACACCGTGACATTGCAGGGCTTGTGACCGTGATTTGGGGGCAGGGACTCGTCCCTTTTGGCAAAGCAGGGAGAACTCCCCCCCCCCAAATCACAGCCACCCCAGAACACAGGGGCATAGCGCACCCCTGGAGGTAATGCAAGCGCACCAGGACATGACAGGTCACGACATCGGTTTTGGGGACAGGGCTCGCCCCCCACTGCAGGACCGGAGGAGGCAGAGGGGCTCAGCCCCTCAAAATCGTGTCTGCCCCAGACAGTGTGGGCCCCAAAGACCCCTTCAGCTAGCGGGTGAGGCATGAGGGTCAGGGGCTGCACTAAGTTCGGGCACCCCGCCAGAAAGGGGCAGGCCGGCACCTCAGCAATCCCCCAGCCATTGCGCTAATGGCGCCACCCCACCGAGACAGGGGTTCAACTGCCACCAACGGGCGGCAGCAACCGACTCCCCCACCTACCTCCCCGAGCCGCGTCCCGCGCCCCGCGCCCGTTGTTGTAGGAGCCGCTAAGGCAACGGAACGAACCACTTTGGGAGAGCGGGGGGGGGAGAGCAGGAAGAAACGTTAAAGCCTTAACCCTGCAAAGATGAAGTCCATCAGCCTCGTAACCCGCTTCGCTGTGACTCCCCGCGAGCTAACCAGCTGCTTGACTTAGGGAGGAGCCCTGCCGTCTTTGGGCTTCTGTGTTCTCCCCTCCCCCCCCAAGAAATGGTACGTTCCAACAGTGCCCGAGGCTGGCAGGCCGCTCAGGGGATCGCCGTCTTCCTCCCAGAACCTGAGCTGGGCCCGCCCCGCTCCTTTCAGCCCCGCCCCCCAGAGAGACCCACCAGGCAGGCTCCTTTCGGTGCCCCCCCCCTTCAGTAACGCCCAACCCCCAGGCCAGGTCCCTTTCAGTGCCCCCCCACAGGTCAGCCCCTCCTTCAGTGCTCCCCACAGCGACCCCCCCCCCCAGGTCAGGCCCCTTTCAGTGCCCCTCTCACAGGTTAGCCCCCCCCACACACACAGTGACCCCCCAAGGCAGGCGCCCTCCTTTGCCCACTTCCCATTAGCAGCCACCCTGTCTCTGCTATGGCATTCACTATGTCCCACTGCCACATCCACACCATGTGGTGTGATGGCCCCACAACACAGCTAAGTGGCAGCGTCGCTCACACACACTAGCCGTGGCAGCCCTCTGATCCCTACATGGGCGTAGGCACCATAAAATTGGGATTACCCCAGAACTACCAGGATGGGGGTGGGCAGCGTAAGGGTGGCAGATAGAGGAGGATAGGCAGTCAGGTGGTCTTGGCTCTGGGAGGAGAGTGGAGTCCAGTGTCTACAACAGAGGGGGACTGGGAGGCCTGGCTCTGGGAGGGGAGTAGGGCCTGGCAGTTTACAGCCTGGGTCTAAAGGTCAGGAATAGTGGACTCTCTTCCTGGCTCGGAGGGGATTAAGATCTGGTTAGAGCAGTGGAGAGTGAGTGCGGTAGTTGCAGCGGGGGCCTGGGAGTCAAGAGTAGCTTCAAATTTTCCTCAAACTTTTTTCAGTGAAAAATGGTTAAGTAAACATCAGTTTTCATCAAAAAATTCCAGAGTCTCATTTTTTTTGGATGAAAAAAAAAAACTGTCTTTTTTTCAGGGGAAAAAAACCTATCATTTCCTTCACATCACTAGTCAGGTGTTTGTTTCTGGGCTGAGAAGGAAGCACAGTGTCAATAATGGTTAGAGCACAGTAGATGGCATTCCTGGGATTTGTCAACTGTAATTTGACCCTAACAATGTATATTTTGAAAAAACAAGCACAAGCTTTCACAAAACATCCTACAGAAATGTTTCCAGTCATTTGTTTTTTAAATTTCCACTGGAAACAGTTGTTTACATTGCAAACAAATCCCCTGCAGTGTTTACATTTTAACTTCCTAGTACTAAGCAGCAACATGTGAAACTGAGTGTAAAGCAAATGTGAAACTGACTTGATTGCTTTTCATAGGACAGGTATAGAGAAATTGATGTTTTAATAGTTTAAGTTCTTTGCAGTATATGATATTTAAGTTGGTCAGGTCCATTAAAGTTTTACAAAATTCCTTATATTAATATTGTGAATAGTCCTTTGAACTACACACATGCTTGCAGTTAAATATGTGAATATGTGTTTGCAAGATTACCTTGGTTTCCTAGGGAGGTTGTGGAAGCCCCATCACTGGAGGTTTTTAAGACCAGTTAGACAAACACCTGTGAGGAATGGTCTGTGTATACTTAATTCTGCCTTAGCACAAGGAGCTGGACTAGATGACCTATTGCAGTCCCTTCCAGCCCTACATTTCTGTGATTTCTATGAAGATCAGAGCCTTCTTGTAAGTTCTTCAGGGCAGGGACTATTTTTTACTATGTCATATGGCCAGAAGGGACCACCAGATCATCTACTCTGACCTCCTGTACATCACAAGCCACCTCCACCCAGCACCCACACACTAAAGTACAGATAGCAGGGCTCCAGTAAGTGCTACTGAAGTATAAACAATAAATTTAAAAATAATAATGGTAACAAAAGGTGTGCTTTAAATATGATTTTTATTCTGACAGTGTCCCTGGAACCTCTCTCTCCTAAAATTGTTCATCTGTGAAATGGGAATTATGATAATAATTGCACACATCCTAGAGTCTTATTAGGCTTAAATCATTGCTTGTAAAAGTACTTTGAAAATTAAGACCCTAAGAGTTTTAAGACAAGCAAAGTATTATTTAATATTGTTATAATTATTATTCTTTTTATTCAGGTGACTCCATAGAAATGCCCATCACATCTGTATCTTCACCTGTAAACATGTGGCTTGATCTTATATTCACTGGACAACCAAGAGTCCCACTGAATTGAATGGGAATCTTGGATACCAAAGGAATGTAATATGATTAGGGGCATGGAGCCCACATCTTCTTCCTTGTAACTCAGTGCTGAAAAAGGCACAGTGGATTAAAGATTCTAAATCAGTAACAAAATATTCTGCCCACAGAAATTTAAATTATACAAATACATTTAGTTTTTCAAAAGAATATTTTGAAAAATCAATTCCTAACGTAGCAGGTAACACAAAATTATTAACAGTATCAATAATATTCATATTAACAAGTATCCTTATGGCTAATTTGGTGCTGGTGAAAGTTGCTGGTTGGGCGTGCTGGAGATGGGGCAATGTGATTTAGCTATTAGGACACTGCACTGGAAGTCAGAAGTCCTGAGTTCTGTTTCAGGTTGTACCGCTAAATTGCTGTGCACAAAAAAAAAAAAAAAAAAAAGAGTAGGACTGCTGTTTTGCAAATACCTGTATGTGAGAGTAAGTTCATTCACATGAATAGTCCCACTGATTTCATGCATAAGTATTTGCAGAATCAGGGTCTCATCTTAACATCTGCTGCTTATTTCATCTGCCCTTAACAAGAGAACATTCACTCTTTTTGCTTGAGTAGAATTAAAAAAGCTGTGGGCCACACACAGCTCTCAGTTACACTTCAGTAATATTGTACCAGTGTAACTAAGAGGAGAATTTAGTTCAGGGCTTCAGAAGAATGGAGACTTTGTGTACTATCACAATTGTATTTAATTTAAGGCATAACAAACAATTTACAGGATATTATTGATTGCAAAAATATGGAGGGACAGTTTTATTCATGGCTGAGTGCTTGTCCTAAAGTGCCATTTTAATCATTGCACCATACATTATCTGCCTTGTTTCAATTTAAAAGCCCAGTTTAATAAATACTTGGATGCAATCATTACAGCAAATTGAAAGCAATTATAGGTAATGTGTTGGTCTTCCACCCCCCACAAAATAGGTAGGAATAGCTTTGTGAGAATAGGTTTTAAGTCTGCATACAGTTAACCACCATATTCAAACTATTCTTTATAGTTTAAACTGAAATGGTCTTCTGAGGTATGCAGTACTTGCAAATACATGCCGGACTTGTGTGGTTAAAGGTCTCACTTGTTTTAGGTGCTTTAGAACCCAGAGTTTAATGGGGCTTCTAATGCAGTTTAAAACTAAAATTAAAATATTAGGAATTTTCCCAACCAATTATTTTAAGCCTTCTGTTAACTCAACTTAGACTGATGGAGCTAAAGTGTTCTCAATAGACACATCTGAGGATACTCAACAGATAATCAAATTGCATAATTTCTTCAGTATATTTTATCTTATGCTATAACACATACACAATGTGTATCCTACACTGAAAAGCACAAAATAAATCCATTATCAGCAAATCCTTGGTTCTAAATTGCACCCAGATAAATAACCCAGAATTACAAAATGTGGATCTGACACTCAGCTAATATAAATCAGAATAGCTCTGATGTCAGTGGACAACATAAATTTGCATCATCTCAGGATCTGGTCCCATAAATACATAGCTCATGTTTTTGGGGTTTTGTTTTTTTTTGCTTTTCTAAAATGTTATTTTATTGTTAGTATTGTCAGTTAAAATATAAGCTCCCATGTCAAAATGTTCATTTGTATTGAACATTTTTCTAGCACAAAAAAACAGCCACTTAAAAATACATAGACAATTACACTGAATGTACTATTTAGTTCATATATGGTGTGAAATAAAGTGATTTTATAAAAGTTAAGTTAAATTGCTAATCTATAAATACTGACCCAACGCTTTATACATTCACATCTGAGTTACTTTCTTTATGTAGGCTGTTTATTAATATGCTACTAGATGTAATTTCCCTGCCTTCCCTTAGTAAACAGTATTTATAGGGTCTGTATATCGCACAGTTTCTGTGGCAATAGGTAATTACCTTAAAGTCACACTGCTTTAATACTTAAACTAACTTTTGGATACATGGTAAAGGGCACTGTAGAAGCTATAAATATATAATCACATTTTGATAGTTAATGATATAGAAGAACATGAAAAGTAGCAAAAGACTAATAAAACAGTCAGAGTTCTATAGTCAGACCCATTCTGGAGATGCATAAGAATGGCTCCTCTCTCAATTTCAGATTGGCATCAGCCAGTGATATATGCCCACTTGGAGATTGTGGCCATCAGCACAGTGTGAGTAGCAGACAAACTCTATGCCTTTATCTTTACAAGCTGGCTGCCCTGGCAAACTGCTTCTTTTCTCTTTGTATGGCTTTGCCATCTAACGTCCCCTTCCTATAGGTTTAAGCTGGTATCAACTCTCTCAGTGTGATGTTTGGGCACCGGCTCTGACATTTAAAGTGGATTATCCCACCTATGGTGCTTGTGTATTTATATGCCAAAGTCAGGTAAGTCTCTGTCTAGGCTACAGAAATCTAAAGCAGGTGTACTTTACACCTCTGACAGCTCCCCAAACATGCATATTTCACCATTTAAAACTCCCTCTGTGCTCAGATTACTCTAGACTGACTCATGTAGGCCTGGCTTTAGGAAAGCACTTAAATATGTGCTTAATTTTAAGCATTTGCTTAAGTCACAGTGTGTGCTTAAAGTTAAGAATATGGTACATGCTTTCTTGAAAATCAAGGCCTTAAGCCTCAAACCTGCAATCTGATCTGTGCCGCCAGGACTCCCTTGTGCCTATGTGGAGTCCTAATGAAGTTAATGGGGTGCCACATGGGTACAATGGTCTGCCTGCTTGAATCTGATTGCAGGATTGGGACCTTGGTACCAAATTCAGTGGTGAGTCTGAACTGGTGTAATGTATACTTTCTTCTGACCTCCTCAGCGTGTGAGTTACACTAAGTTAGAGTCAGACCGCATTTACCAATATGTAACTTACACCAACATCTACACCCCTTTCACACCTAAGCTCTGAATTTTGTCCAGTGTATTTGTAACGTCATTTAGGCATATGAGGTTTTGTTGTTCTTGTATGACACTAGGTTATGCTGTGATTTGTCTGTTGTGCCTGGTATATATATATATATGTTACTGAAAACTTATGGGAAGAATGAATGATAGAACCCAGAGTATTTAAGCCACTTAATGATGGCTTTATGATGAAAAATCCTCATTCTGAGGAATCCACATCCCTTTCTGCAATGCAGAAGTCATGCAGATTCATGCTTAGAATATACACATTTTGAAGTACTAAAAAATCCGGAACTCCAGCCCAGAACAGACCTCTCTTAATTGTATTTTATGTAGTTATCTTTATTATGTTTTCAGAGATAAGCATGTGCAAATCTGACAATAGGATTTTCCCCTTAATGTCTAATGAAAGGCTATTACAGCACATCATGAGTGCTGATCATGCTACCGAGTATAATGTCACTTATACTGCAAATCCTGCCTCTTCTTTCAGTATAAACTGTAGATTTTGAGGTGCTTTCTAACACTTTAACAATAGCTACAAGAACATAGCAAAATTATGTTAGTAAAAAAGTAATTAGATTACATGTTAGTTATTTGAATAACAAAGGAAGTAATAACAATAAGTCATTACATTTAATAAAATGCCACTTGGTGTCTAAATACTTTCTCTCTTACAGGGTATTGCTGAATCTGTGAACACCTGTCAGTCACTGTACATTCAGTGGAGAGAATTTAGCTATGCCCTCTGAAGAGGTATGTATCCTTTCCAGCTCCAAATGGTGAGAGCCTGTGATCAAATTAGGTTAACTAAGTAAAAGACCATTAAGATCTAAACTCACCCTAAATATCCATTATTTTTGGCTCGAAGTACAAATGGTATATAATCCCACAGAAATTGCAGATTCACTTGTGTCAGAAACAAATATTTACAGGTGTGTAAGGAATGGAGCCTTTCAGATATTTCATGCGTGTACTCAGACCTGTTTGGTAACTGGAACAAGAAACCATGCTGAAACTTTTGTATTTAGTTATGTCTTTAATAGGTATTCAAAGGCATTCCATTATAATTGACTTAGACATAAAAATATTGGATCATTTTTTAAGCACAACTCTACATTTAAATAAAACAGGGAGTTGTGTTAGAAACTGATGGGCTCATACGGCCCATTGTTTCATACAGTGATTGCTGCTGAATTTCTCATATTTACCTAAAATAAATGGATAAGGTTACCTCACTGGATGCAATATTTCCTTGTAGTTCCCTATTCATATTACAGAAAATAACCTCAGTGCTTGCAATATGGAAGCAGTATCCAACTACAAGTATTTATTTAAGCCAATTTGCAAGTGTTTTTACAGCTGGTGGTCGTGTTATATTGTGATGGGGTGCATAAAACCCATTCTGTCAGAACTGCTAAGGATTAAGGGATAGAGTAGCTACCTCCCCACCTGTGGCTAATTGGCTGACCAGCACCACTGTTGACGAGAGGCTGCAACCGAGCCTAAAGTGGTTGGTTGCTAAAGAGGCTGAGGATTACCTTGTCTCAGCAGTTTAGGGGCAGGAAGTTACTCAAGGAGTAAGACTACAAATTTCTAGAGGAGTGGAGTGAGGCTGTCTGGAGGGGTGGGGTGGGATGGGATGGGATCTTGCCCTCTAAAGTAGGTATTTCTTCTCTGGCAATCCACCAGCTAGAGGAAGACTGGACTCTCTAGTCTTCTGCTATCAGGCTCAGGAGGAAGATGATATAGGGACTTGAGGATAGTGGGAGCTGAACTGAAGGGCTGGGAGAGCAAGGTCTTATAGGTCAAGTATGAGTCTGAGGAGTCTGAGGACAGGCAAGAGGGACTGAGTCCCTTTACATGTACACCTTAATGATAGCATTTGTTTCTAGTAGCACCTAGAGTATGTTAGGTACTATATAAACACAAAACCAGGCACGGTCCCTGCCTCAAAGATCATATAGTTTAGGATATAGGCCCCAGTTCTTTGAAGATTTGTGCATATGGTTAATTTTGCGTACTATGAAATCTTGGCAGTGCTTGAAGCTGAATAAATACATAAATCTGCAGAGTATAAGATCAGGATATTCTGTGATGAGATCTATTAACTACAGAGGAATCTATACATTTTGTTAATTATGAACTGCTATGATTCTGTGCATGTTGCTTCCTGTATGTATTTTAAGCAACTCAAGACTGGAATATAAAAGCTTAGTAATAAGCAACCATGGTAGTAGGGTAAAGGAGTCTTGCTACACAGACTCAGAACTAGTCAGAGGGTGTACAGATGAAAGACAGAACAAGCTGCTTTTGATACAGCAAAGACCTTCAAGCAGGTTTCTTCTCAATTAAACATTAGGAAGAATAAGTCTATATGGTAATACACACTGTAATATAGTTCTTTGCTTGGATATAATTGTCAAGGTATTTTTTATAAGCATTTGGTCAGGGCTGGTTTCAAATGTTGTCTGACTAATTTTTAATAAAAAAGAAAATAACAGGGTCACTTGTATTTTTAACAGTAAAGAAACATGAGTTCAAAGCCTTAAATTTAACCATGTCCTTGCTCAAAAATAATGGCAGAATCATAACTTTGCCAAAAGCTCTAAAATAGGAGCAGAGCTTTATTGCACAATCCCTTGAGCAGCCCTAGAAGAGTAACGATTAGAGCTGGTCAGAAAATGGAATTTCCATTCAACAGGACATACAGATATTTAGACACTTGTTTTCATTCTGAATTGGAACAAAAAGTCATGTAACATTTGTAAAGATTCCTTTGGCCGAGTCTGAAGCGATGTTAATGGATACTGAGAACTGTGTTCAGCCTAGCCCACATTCCTGGTAGTGGTGGGGGGCCTATGGGTCAGATGTAAAGCAGGGACAAAGTGGTTTGTTTTTAATCCTAGTGAGAAAGCAGAGCTCTCCAGAATGAATAGACTAGTATTAGGGTACTTTAAAAAACCCAGATGATCAGAGCTGGTGGAAAACTGGTCTGTTAACAACTTTTCAGTCAAAAAATGCAGTTTCGTTAAAATTGAAATGTTTCATGGGAATGTGTCAATTTGAATAACTTTTTTTTTTAAGGAAACATTTGAAATTACTTATAATCAAAATGGAGTATTTCAATTTGATTTTCTTGTTTTGTTTAGACTTTTGTATTATAAACAATTGATTTTATTATTCTACATTTATATAATAGATCTTATGTTTTTCTATTGTGCTATATTATTTCAACAGTATTGAGATGGAGCAGTTCAATAAGGTCACTTCATTGTTTCCAAATAAAAAATTTTCAGAATTTCTGTTCCACAAAATATTTCAAAATTTTGAGTTTTGATCATGTATTAGGACACATACTGTGCTAAAGCCACTTTATGGATGAGTGCTTTGAGCTATCTTCAATCATGATAAAGAACCTGTGTTTTGTAACTTTATATGTGGAGCATTTTCAAACAGCTAATTCCCGTTTCCAAGACAGTATTTTCAGGCAGCCTCCACCCATGCACCTTTGAGACACAGGTGCTGCCCCAACATCATCCCATAGCAACAAGTATTTCCTACAGGCTTAAAACAATTATCTATAAAATGTGTTTAGTAAACCTCTGCTTGACCTCATGCCTTCCTACTTAGTGAGTAGCCCTACTGAAATAAATGGATCTACTCCCAAAACATGATGCTACTCAATGTGAGTAAAGATCTATAAATCTAACCATTAATTACTAATATTGGATATTAAAAATCATATTTGCCCTCAAACATGATGGTTTGGGAAATATATAAAGTGTTTGCTTTAAGGAAACTGCAGCGGGATTGATTACAGCACCAGTTAAATTGATATGGGATATAGCAGTTCTCAACCTTTTCCATATCATGACCCCATATTACAACAACAAAAAGTTTCAGTAGCACCTTCTCCCGTGAGGGCATAAAGAAAGAGAAGGTGGTTATGGCCCTTCTGGTCCTGTTGTGTTGGGATCCCACAAGTTGAGAATTCATTGCATTGTAATGGATATAGAGTCTTTTCATGGATCCCATTCTAGTCTCTGGTTGCAGGAAACAAATGAATGTTGGGTATTAGATATGTAATATGGTTCTAGATCTTGCAAACAGTTAATATATGGATAGCTGCAGAATTGAGGCCATAGAGACTTGCACTTTGGCAACTTTGGAGGAGGACGTTGTGCATACAAAGAGATCCTGCCATTCTCTTTGCTGTAATGTAAACCTAGAGAAGCTTCATTAGCGTCACTATGCTTGTTTCTTTAATAGAAGGGAGCTAAACTAGATGCTATTTACATTTGGTATTGGAACTGAAACTAGAGTTTAGGCACAGGGAAAAGTGACAGATCCACCAGAAAAGGTCAGAGAAGAAAAGACAACAAAGAAAATTACTATTCTCCAGGATCAAACTGAAACACTAATTAGAGACGATAGACAATTTAGAAGAAAGATGCAGAAGTTGGAGAATGCATATACATATTGTAATTTAAAGTTAGTAAATTTCCCAAGAGTTTTAGAGAGTGTCTCTATTATAGAGGAGCTCTTGGATTTTTAAATAATTGAACCTGGGAAAATGGCTTTCCATCTGTTGGGAAGGGATTTTATTAGGTCTGTTAAGAGATCTCTTTCAGTTCTCCAGACACATGCAGTCATGGAGCAGCAAGATCTCTACTTAATTACTCAAACCTCCTCTGAGTTGGCTTCTTGTGTTCTCACATTGCACCCACAGGGCTCTCTACCATTAAAGTCACTGTCCTCACCCCTCCATCTCAGATATTTATAGAGCCCATTCTGAATGACTCTCAGTCTTTACCACCAGAACAACCCTGTCAGGTAGGGAAGTGCTATTATCCCCATTTTACAGAGAGGGACCTGATGCACAGAAAGGCCAAGAGTCTTGTCCAAGGTCATGCAGGGAGTCTGTGGGAGAATGGGGAATTGAACCTGGGTCTCCTGAGTCCCAGACCATTGCCCTAATCACTAAACCACTCTATCACTTCAGCCCACCTTCTACCCTCTGCTTGAGGCCCTTTGTTGGCTTCCAATAGCCTTTCTTATCATTCAGGCTCATCCTTTCCAGTGTCACACACAGCTCTGCACCTGCACCTCATCTCTACTTGCTGCTCCCCGGGTATTCTATGCTTTGCAGATTCAGCTCACCTTGATGCTCCCTATGTCTCTTCTTCTGAAGGGTGCTTTATGTCCTCTTTTCATGCCATCCTCTATGCCAGTAACAGCCTCCCTGACCCTGCACGCTGAGGAGACTGAGGCTGCATGGCACACAGCGTCAGGAGGAGGCTGTCATGAATTCTTGTCCTCCCATCCCCTCACTCTTTATTTATTGTTGTTAATTGCATTGTGTCTAATTTAGATTAATTTCCTCAGAAAAGAGACCTATCCATTTTGTCTACCCTTGTCTTATACACATCATCATCATTATTTATACTGTACTCAGTGGGGTGCCAGGCACCTACAGTATGAAGATGTATCTACTACAAGATACATTCTCAAAACAAAAGGAGTTAAGATGTAGGGGGACCTGTCTCATGACATTTGAATTTCTGACTCATTAGAATTGACAAAACAGTTTGCTACATGGCTAAATAATGTGCTTCTTTATAGGGATAGCATTTTTTTCTGGATGTTTCCAAGGTGACAGCAGCTCATGAGAAGATTTCTACCTCTTAAGCAGGAAGATTTGGCAATAATGAAGGAGTCTAGATTCTTGCACTGTGGTGGGTGTCAGATTAGATAGAACAGCATCCCAGACCACACGTTCTGTAATATGGATCAACTTTGGAAATTTCTTAAAGCGAGACAGTGGCAGAATGTAAAGACTCATCACTATTATCAGAAAATGTATCTGGAATGAGGGAGGAACTGGATGATTCTGGAGAGAAAGGCAGAGAATTTATAAACAGTCAGATAACTAGTATTTGATGGAGGATCATAGATCAGGTAAAGTATTAATGCTTGTGATCACATGAAGAATAAAGCAGCTGTGGACTGAACTATATATAAAGTTAAAGAAATATTCAGTAGATTATGCCTGCCTCAACCCCACTTATTTATTGTCACTTATGAAACAGTATTGCATGGTTTAGGCATTAAGTTCCCAATCCACATAGATACTTAGGTGCCTAAATTGTGTGTGTAGGCATCTAAGTCCTAGTTTTAGGCTCTGCTGTGATCCACAAAGTTCCTGCTGAACACTGTAGACACCTAAACTCACTCAGTGCCTACGTTTTCAGTGTAAAAGTTCCCTCAGTGCCTAAGTTTCTGCCTCTGAGCATGCACACTGCTGCCTCCCTTGAGGGCATGCCTATCTCATGCATAAGCCCCTGAGGGTATGTCTACACCGCAAAGAAAAACCCGTTGCTGGCTTGTGCCAGACACCTCTGGGTCGCAGGGCTTCAGCTCATAGGGCTGTTTTATTGCTGTGTAGACTTCTGGGCTCAGGCTGAAGTCCAGGCTCTGGACCCTCCCACTCCACAGGGTCCTAGAGCCCTGGCTCTAGCACAGAAGTCTACACAGCAATGAAACAGCCCCACAGCTGAAGCCCTGCGAGCCCGAGTTCGGGTGGCACAAGCCAGGTGCAGGCTTTTCTTTGCTGTGTACATACCCTGAGTGATTCTTAAACTGAGGGAAGATAGGCATTCAGCTACCCAAGTCATGTGTGGGGCCCAATCCAATAGGCATGTTCAGAGGCCACCTACCAGATTTGATCCCATTCAAAATCTGGCTGGAGGAGAAGATGTTAGTGACTTAATAACTTTTATCTTAGTGGTTTGGAGAATTCAGCTTGGATGTGGGATACCCCCATTCAAATCCCCCCCTCTCTGCCAGAGGATTTGAACAATGGTCTCCCACACCTCTCAGGAGAGTGCCCTAAACATTGAGAGATGGAATATTCTGATGTGGGGCTCCCTCAGTCTCTTCTGTTGAAGCTGTTCCATTGTGGATAAATAGTGAGAGAGTGGTGGGAGTGTGGGGATGGACCCATGATCTCCCACCTCCCAGGTAAGTGCACTAACCAGTGGACTTCACCATTATTCCCATTCTGTCTCTGTACCAGTGACTGTTCCACAGTGGATAAAAACGTTTATATAGTGATTGTTTTCCTATCAAAGAAGGAGGGGGTTCGACTGCCATAAGTGATGGGTCCCTCTGACAGGGTGGTCTAGGTGCAGAGGCCACCTGCTGGAAGCCTCAGCGACCTGCCACACCTTGTCCCAAAGGGGATCAGAAGAGAAGTCCTCCAAGCAGCCTAGAGTGGCTACAGGGGAAGAAGCCAATCAAAGGGGCTGCAGGAGCAGCCAATCAGGGGCCAGTTATTGAGTAATAATAACGTGATTTGAGTTATGTGAATAGCATAACTCAAATCAACATAGCTTAGACCTACTTACCGTGGGGTCCACACTACGTGATGTCGGCGGGAGACACTCTCCCATCGACTCCCCTTACTTTTCTTGATCCAGTGGAGTATAGGAGTTGATGGGAGAGTGACCGCAACCGCTGATGCATCGAACACCGCTCATGGATCCTCCAGTAAGTGTAGACAAGCCCAAAGTCAGGCAGTTCTGCTGCCTTTAGCTAGAAGAGAAAGGACTGAGTTCCTGGCTGGCTGAAAAAACAGCAGGACCATGGACAGCTCAGTGCAGGCAGGGGCTGGGGAAGTTAAGAAGGAGCTCCTGGTTGCTGGGACTGAGCAAGCCCAAGAAGGGCTGCAGGAAGACAGTGTCTCCAGGGAGGAAGCCCTGAGGGTATGGCCCCATACCAGGGCCGGAACAAGGTAAAGACTGTATAGCCCAGAAGTGGTTTGTTCTGTTCTACCTACGGACAGTGGGTATGACTTGACTGGAGGGCTGAGTCACTGAAGACCTGCTGAAGAAACCATTGATGAAGGGGGGAGGGGGCACTCGCAAGAGGCAGGTGCTACCCTGTGACCACAAAGTGAGGAACTGCAGGCACATGCAGTCACCAGGGGGATGCTCACAAGAGGTGGGTGCTGACCCCTTTACAGTCCCCCAAGTTCCTCTGGAGGTGGTGCTATTTGTGCAGAGATCCTCCCTGGGTTTCCACACTGGCTCCTGTGCTCTCTGATCCCTTCTATTTCCCTGGTAGCACAGTCCCTTTGGAATCTCAGAGGTGAGGGGGTTAGAGAACAGCCACAGCACAGAGGGGCTCTGCAGGAAAGCTAAGATAGCTCCAGCTGTATTAACATTTAGGCAATTCCCCCTGGACTTGGTGGAATAGTAACGGGCAGTACCCCCCCTTCCTCCTTGACAGCCTTGTCCAATGTACTGTTCAGTCCCCAGTGAAAAAAATTTAATTAATTTAGACTGGAAGAAAGTGCAGGATTCGAAGCCCTGAAGACTGAAGTCTACTATCCACACAACAGGTTCGGCGCGGGCAGTGGCAGTACTAGCTTCCCACATGCTGCCACCTGCTAGTGTGCCCCCCATAGTCATTCACTCCTTGGCATTGGCCTCTTTGCTGAGGCTGCTAGAAAGGGGGCATACAGTGGGGTTCAACACATGGGTCACGAAACAGTCTTCAGTTGATAATGACTTCACCAGCTTGAGTTCAGTTCCAGCTGGTGACCTAGAAATTCTGTACCCTATGGCCACTCTTCTGGGACAGACAGTTGCTTTCTGCATTCTTCTTCCTAGGAGTCATCCTCATCACTAGTTTATTTTGTTACTGCAGGCCATAAGGACATAGAGAATTACTCCATGGCAGGAAAATGTCACTCAACCTCATAAGCCAGTCTCCTATATATTGAACTTTCTCTTGCTATTTCCTGTATGACCATGAGTTTGGGCTTTGGAACTAGTTTAGAGCTTAAATACAGAGGTCTCTTTTCAGAGATAACTACAGTGTTTTAGGGTGACGTTTGTTTGATTCTTTACAAAATGAAATTGTGTTGTATTCTCTTCTGATCCCCTCTGGGACAAGGTGTGGCAGGACCCTGAGGCCTCCAGCAGGTGGCCTCTGCACCTAGTCCACCCTGTCAGAAATTGTGTTTCTTCAGGGAAACAAGCCCAATGTATAATGTCAGTGGGAAAAGATATCTTTATTATTAATTATTGTATTACTGTAATTTCTAAGAACCCCAGTCAAGGATCAGGACCCCATTGTGTTAAGGCATTGTACAGACAAACAACAAAGATGACAGACCCTGCCCAAGAGCTTACAGTCTAGGTGTGAGACATGATGCCACAGGTGGACAAATGGTGGGAGAGGGAGGAGGTAACAAAATGAACAGGATTTGACAATGGAAGTTTTAGTGCCCCACTTGCCTAACCAAGCCAGGCAGGCATGGTGATTTGTAGGCCTCGCAGCAGAGGTAAGTTTTAAGGAGGATAACATGACAACTACTAATTTTGTCATGGAGTTTTCCCAGGCTATGAGAACGGCATGGGAGAAGTGGACAGGCAGGAAATCAAGGCTGACAGAATGAAGGCAGGGGGCAACAGTTCAGCAATTTAGAGTTGATAGATATCTTTATATCTAATTCTTGATTATTTTGGTATAAGCTTCATAGCTCCATCACGCAGAATGAACCAAAATGATTTCATTAGGTGAGGAATCATTCAATATCCTGACCACTTGTTTTCAAAGAGAAAAATCATCTATTGTTCAGGCTTTTGCCACATTGCATATTTCTTAAGATTTCTCACCCGTCTTCTGGGTGGAGGAAGCATCCATAGCAGCTGAAGTACTGGTAGATACAATACAGAATTATTGTTGGTGGGACCTGACTACAGAACTAGGGATTAGCCCTGTGTAGCATCCAAAATGATCTAAATATTCCACTGAATGCATCCAATGAAGTGAGCTGTAGCTCACAAAAGCTTATGCTCAAATAAATTTGTTAGTCTCTAAGGTGCCACAAGTCCTCCTTTTCTTTTTGCGAATACAGACTAACACGGCTGCTACTCTGAAACCTATCTTGTAAGATTGTTATTGATATCTCCTCATATATAAAAATAAGAGTGTGTGTGATTTTTATATATCTAGAGACATTTGGAGACTTGCCACAACAGAGTCTTTCACTAGCTGTTCATGAGGAGTCGTGGCAGAATGAAACTAATTATCTATGTGGTGCATTTTTGCCTCTAGAAATTTTATCAGGGAATTAGACGTGCCTGCCTGAGTGATAGCACTACCTGTCATTCTTTGAAAATGATCCATTAAGAGTATATGATAATACAAAAAGAAAAGGAGGACATGTGGCACCTTAGAGACTAACAAATTTATTTGAGCATAAGCTTTCGTGAGCTACAGCTCACTTCATCGGATGCATTCAGTGGAAAATACAGTCCGATGCAGTGAGCTGTAGCTCACAAAAGCTTATGCTCAAATAAATTTGTGATATGATAATACAGATGCAACTTTAAAAAATTTAAACAGCATGACCTCTCATACTCTCAAAATCTTCAGATCATAGAGGTCTACAATGATTTTCTTATACAATTCCTGAATGCATTTCTCCTATATCATCTCCTTTATTTTGAGCACAGACTCCGACCAGTTCCTGAATGCCATAATTCTTGATGTTTGATTTGTGTCCATCCACTCTCCTACGTAGAGACTGTCCAGCCTGACCAATGCACACGCAGAGGGGCATCACCGGCACACGACGGCATACACCACATTGGCAGATGTGCATGTGAATGAGCCCCCGACAGTGCGGCCCACACGATCAGGCCCTACAATGGTGTCCCCCGAATAGACGCGTGGACACAGCTGGCAATGGGCCCTGCCACAAGGATAGGCCCCCGGGCTAGTGGTTCCGCCATGTGGTGTGCGGTCGCCGGCAAGCACCCGCCTCAGGCCGGGGGGCCGTCCACAAGCAAGGACCGGCCCATCCCCCAAGATCTGCCAGAGTGATGGGCTGCCCCCCAGGACAGGCTGCAGACCCCCGATGACGCGCCGGAGAGGCCCCACCTGGGGGCTGAAGGCAATGGCCAGCAGTGCTCCGCCATTTCCCCTGCCGGGCCTGTCCTGTAGTAGGTGACCTCTGGGCACTCCCTTGGCCCCGCCAACCTGCCTCTCCACCTCAGCAGGCGGGCACTGTAGCTGCAAGAATGCTTGACAGAGATCCTGCAGGCGCCCGCCCCCATCCGAGGGGCCAGAGCAAATGCGGCTGCATGTCAGAGCCCGGCTGCAGACAATGGATCGTGCGGCGCAGTCTGGGTGAAAGCCGGAGGCACGCAGGCAGGAACAGTGGTCAGCAGGCCTTTGGCACAGGGTGGTGTCCCCGTGACCATCACCCATCAGCACCACAGCGTCCAGGCAGTGTACCTCCCGCGCAGATAGGTCCAGGCTGAGGCCGACGGTGGGATGGAAATTGCCGAAACCATGGTGGAATTCCCCAAGGGCGGCCCCCTTGGGCCCAGACAACGAAGATGTCACCAATGTAGCGCAAGCAGAGCAGGGGCATCAGGGAACGAGAGCTGAGGAAGCGTTGTTCTAAGTCATCCATAAAAATGTTGGCATTCAGGAACCGGTCGGAGAACACTTCAATCTCTTTGGTCACTTGATTACAGATCTAAAAGTTGCAATTCTTCAATAAAAAAACTTCAGAAACAGAGTCCAACCAGAGACTGCTGAATTGGAATTGATTTGCAAACTGGATACAATTAACTTAGGCTTGAATAGAGACTGGGAGTGGATGGGTCATTACACAAAGTAAAACTATTTCCCCATGTTTATTTTCCCTCCCCACCCCCCACTGTTCCTCAGACATTCTTGTCAACTGCTGGAAATGGCGCACCTTGATTATCACTACAAAAGGTTTCTCCCCCCCCCCCAGCTCTCCTGCTGGTAATAGCTCATCTTAAGTGATCACTCTGGTTACAGTGTGTATGGTAACACCCATTGTTTCATGTTCTCTACGTATATAAATCTCCCCACTGTATTTTCCACTGAATGCATCCGATGAAGTGAGCTGTAGCTCACGAAAGCTTATGCTCCAATACATTTGTTAGTCTCTAAGGTGCCACAAGTACTCCTCATCTTAATCTGATACAGTCTCTGAGCCATCTGAATTCTGCATGCAAGGTCAGATCCATACAATGGATATTTTCATAACAGTTGGTGCCTGCTGCCACAGAGTTTGAGAAGAGGTAGCAATTTAGTAGGGTGACAAAACTGCTTAAAAAAGATTGTCATGGGCCATCTATGTAAGAATATGTGACAACTCCAACCTGGTGGCTATGAGAAAACTTTAATTATTTTCAAGAGGATTAGATGAGAAAGATTTGGTGGCTTACTTGTGGTTTTAATGCTGATTTTATGTGTTTTAATCTTCTATCTTTTGTCATTTAATCTGTCATTAACAGTAAAGGGCCTAGGATATTGTGATAGGTATTGTAGAAATAAAATGCATTATAAATCATTATTATTCTAGTTCCCATGTTTCCCCTACTTCTAATAGGCATTATTAATTCTGAGTGGGGGAAAAATATACTCAAAAATCTCATCTGCCTAAGTAAGAATTTGTGTGGAACTTTGATTTAACAGCAGGCTGTATGAGCTGGTATCTGCCCTTCTTCAAAATCATAGTTATGCAAAGTGCAAGCCCCCATTAACTCAATGAAAATTACTCACATGAATAAAGTTTTGCACATGCGTAGAGTTTTCCAGGAATGGGACTTAGATCAGGACTTTTCTTCTTCAAGGCATAGATGTACACTGGCTGCTCAATCAGCCTTGCAAAATTTGTCATAAGAATTTTTCACCCCAGGCACAAAATCTATTTGCCCTATCCTGATGATGAAAGCACCTACTCGCCTGTCAAATATTTTATTTTATTATATTATTTCTGGGCGATATTAGTGAGCTGCTTGCAAACACACAGGATACATTCTACAGTTTAAAGCCCTCATCTTGTAGGCTGATCTCTGCCAGTGGATCTTTACCCTCATCTAGACTCCAATGCAATTAATGGGCTCTGAACATAAGCAAGGGTCCGCTCCTAGAGATCAGTTTGAGGCATTAGGGCTTGTGTTTAAAAGACCAGAATGCTGAAATGATGTAGCCAATTAACAGACATATTGGAGCATAAGCTTTCGTGGGTGAATACCCACTTCGTTGGATGCATGTAGTGGAAATTTCCAGAGGCAGGTATAAGAGACACAAGAAAACAATTTCCTGTGTGTAAGTACTGTACTTCCATCAGTGGCCCAACCACAGCCAACAAAGCTTATTTTAACTGGGTCCAGGGTGCCTAAAAGGGGTTAACTGTTCTGGGTGTAGTTGATGCACAAAGAAACACAACTTATTCTTTCAGCAATGATTCCTTTAGAGGGCTCCACTCTATTGTGTAATTTAAGGTTTTATACAGGAAATTGTCTGTTAAAAGAACAATTCATAGTAGCCTTTATCCTTTTAGAGAACATGATGCCAATAATCTTCTTCCACATGTCTGCATTTTTACTAGATAACTTATTTACCTTAGCTGTTCTTTGATATTGTAACAGGTGTGTTCTTAGGAGATATAATTGTAACTGTGTGCCTGTTTTACTAGTCAAATAATTAGATGGTAGCTGTCTAGCCTTGGAGAGAAGCAGAATCTAAGAGTTCTAACCGCAGGTAGGTAGGCAAGCATGTGTAAGACAAGGAAAAATATAGAAAAATTGAATGTCTGAAAGATGTAAATCCGTGTATAATCCATACCCAGATGTATTAACTAATACGAAATTTTACCCTGTAGATTACATAAAAGAATGTTTTGATCCCCCCTCACCTCCATCATAAACAGCTTTCAAGATCTGTTAAAAAGCAGCCAAAGCAACGCAGTTAAGCATTAGAGTGTAAATTTAGGTGTTTTCTTTCCCAGTGTGCATTAGCTGCAGAGAATGACAAAACAAATGTAGGAGGGGAGGAAGGAATAGTAAGAAAATCGAAAGCTACATTAGTTCTACATATGTCTTCCCCTGCTCATTTTAATATATAATACCTATCTATACACACACTTTATACATATATGTGGGTGCATGGGTGGATGGATGGATATTTTCCTCAGTCCCTTCAGAGCCCTTGTTTTGCTTCCCTATCTTGCTTTCTATATAAAATATTAGTGTTGAATGGTACAAGCAGGAATATAGAAACTATAACCCAAGCCTTCTCCCCAGTACATCCTCAGGCTTGGAAAAATCTCGGAATAAAGTATCTGGATATTCTGTTCCTTCCTGCCTTCTAGTGCTCAAAGATACATGTTTGTTCTTTAAAACGTTTCCTCCATAGTGTTTCTTCTCTTCTTCCGACAGAGCGGACCCAAACAGCCCGGCGGACAAAACGTGGGACGTTCACACTTGGCACCCGAGTTTGCCCTGCGAAGAGAGACCGTGAGGACCAAACTGCCTAACTGCATCTTGGACAATGTCCCCCCAGCCGACACCTCTACTGGGCCAACCCCCTTTAATAGCAAAGAGGGGCCCCCGAGAGGTGGCAGGAGCTGGTCTGAACTGTGTGCATTCAGTGAGCCTAAGGAGCTCTTGCTATCTGAGGACTCAGCCCTGGGGCAGTCACGGTCCCGATTCTTCTCAACGCCGCTGCATGCCTACGGATGTAGTAATCCAGCATGTTTCATCTCAGGGAAGCAGCCCCTAGCCCTGCCAGAGATGAGGAAGAAGTTTGACTAACGCTGGCTCTGCTTCCCATGCTCTTGCTAGTGCTTTGTGGGTGTGACTTGTTTAAAGCCCCTGCCACTGCAAAATCCCCTTGTTCCCGGGGCTAGATCCCCCCGCTCGTCTCCCCCCTCCAATCTCCGTGCCGCAGAGGGCTGCTGTTGCCCCTGGAGTTGTGCGGGGGAAGGAAGGGGAGGGAACGTGCTGCGCACACACACGCATACACAAACTCCTGCAGTTTACCTACGCTTCTCCCAGATAAACCGTGCATGAATCTCCCTCCGAACAGCCCCTGGACTGGTGGCTGCTCCAGGGACGTGTCCCCCTGTGGCCCGAGTCTGGACGGGATCGTTGTATTTAGTTTTGGTTTTTGCACAGGGGCACTTCGACAAATGCTCACCCGATCCTAGCTCGCTCCCTCCTGCGCTTGCTATGATCAAATCTGTAATTTCAGGGGTTATTTTCGGCAACCAGCTTTGCACGGAGGAAGCTCTGCTGGGAAGAAGCCTCTGAAAAGCAGCCGCGAGTGGGGACGGCCCAGAGGGGCAGCTGTCAAGCTGGCATGCCGCTTCGCCTGTCCGTGGTATGAGGCAGCGACCGGGGGGCAGCCCAGGAGTCTGGGAGGGCTGACCCTGCTCCCCATCTCGCCCTGCCTGCTTGTCTCTGAGGCGCGGGAGCGATTGTGGGGGTTGCTGCTGGGGAGCAACAACACGGCTTCAAACTGAGCCTCAACTTAACGCAGCAGGGATGGTAACACTACAGCAGCCTCCTCGGCGCTTCCAGGACAGCAGGAGAGCCAGGGCTTTGCTTGCCACTGTCTAAGGCCTGGGACTAAAATGGAATTTCTCACCTGGATTTTGCCGTCCTTGGTTCTGCTGTGCACCCAGCAGCACAGGTGTATCAGGTAAGGGTGGGGGGCGGCTCCAGGGTCTTTACTTGGGTGTCATTATCCCCCTTTGCCAGGGACGCCCTGAGTTCGTGGGCTGCGGATTTTTGCCTGGCAGGGAAAGTGGGTCTCGACTGGAGAGTTCGTCACAAGGTGCCCTACTTTTATCACTGTTCCACCCGCTGAGCAGCAGCGTCCCGGGTTAATCAAGTGGGAAGCCCGTTAACAGGATATCTGGGGAAGCCTTATCTCTAGGGCACTTTGATCTAAATTGGAGGCAATCTCTAAAGTTAATGGCATTTCACAGGCCCGGGATAGTCCCGTCCCCGTTTAAAAAGCAGCAATCCCTGCAGCTTGGCCATAAAACTCGGCAGCTCACTGGAGATCGTTGGCTGGTGACAAAGAGCCTCCCCAGACGTAACAAAAAAAAACCAGAGAGAAGTTTGAAAAACAAATCAGACCCATTTTTAAAAACAAGTGTAGGGCTAAATCTGTGCAATTGATAGTTATGTTCACTCCAAAGGTGTTAGCTAGGCAACCAGCTTGGATCCAATTTGCAATGTTCTTTATATACTCTCCACGAATCTGGAGGCTGAAAGTGGAGAAAGCTTGCCATGGTTATGCAATGAACGCAGAAGGGGAGGAAATCTTTAAAAGAGAGAGATCTAGTTCAGGGCATCTAAAAGCAATGCCCAAGCTTTTCCAGGCAGGGAGCCCTGGGAGGGATGGAGGGGATTCCCCTGCTCCTCAAAAACGGTGGCTATGCCTATTTGTATTTGGGGGCTTCAAGACGGTGGGAATAAAGGCCAAGTGGTGATTGTGCACAGAGGAACATGGTTACTGTGGTGTTTGGGATTATTTGCTGAGGTTTTATTATTTTATTGAGAAGCAGGATGGTTCAGTGGTTAGAACAGGAGTCAGGCAACTGAGTCTCATGTAGGACTTCGCCACTGATTGACAGCATGACCTTGAGCAAGCTACCAAAGGCCAGATGCTGATACATTTACATGAATACCTCCCTTCTCAGGTGCTCCTGTGACTTAAGAGGGTCACTCAAGGAGTAAGATGCTACTTGCTAGGTGAATAAGGGTGTCAGAATCTGGCCCATAATTTCAGTACCACAGTTTCCCCACCTATATACTTAAGATAACGTTGAGATTTTTGGCTGAAAGGTGCTGTATAAGTGCAAAGTATTATTCTTTTAAATAAGAAATTACTCTTCTCTAGCCTGTGACTTCAGGATCTGTTTCAAGGCATAGCAAGAGCTTGGATGTGTACAATGTATAATTTGTTACATAAATTATTTTATTACTGGATTAATTGCCTAGTTACTTGGCTTTCTTCCTACAATGACATAATAGTGATGAATTGTTGTTAGAAATACATATACTTCATGGCAGAGGAAGGGGACAGCTAGAAAAATACAACTGCTAGCTTTTGAGATTTAATGTTCTGTGTTCAAATGATGTTAGCGGTTTATCTTATCTATAATTGCCAATAGCAAAAGACTCTGAGTTCAAAGGAAGCTACCCTGTTTAGTTAAGTGTAGTCATCTGAAAGCTCACCTAGAACAGTGTTCTCATTGCAGATGCAGTGGTGAGCTGTATTTGAAAAGAAAAAAGGGTTAATGGACACCTGGTGTATCGCACCCTAGCCATACAATAATACAAATAATAAATAATAATCCTGTAAACCAGCCTACAAATAATTTTACTCATGTTAAATTAAATGGAGCTACACAAATGAGTAAAATTACTGATGTGTAAATGTTGGCAGGATTGGGACTAAAGTTTTTTCTAATGAAAAACTGCATTCCTGAGTTTTTGGGTGAGAACCATGAAATCAATGAAAGTTAACATGGTTGGTGAAACTTTGGAGCCCAGCGTCAGAAATTGCAAACTGTTTTCCACTTGGTTTTTAACACTGGACAAGGAGAAGAATTTCACTGTTGACTGTTAACCAAAATAAAGTTTAATGTGTGTAGTCTAAAGTCTCCCTTGCGTTATTGAATCATTATTTACAACCAAGCAGAAACTGGTTTCCATTGAGTTCACGTAGGACCTGATCCAAAGTCCACTAAAATCAATGGATAGATAACCTTCCATAAACCTCAAGGGGCTCTGGGTCAGGTTCTAAGTGCTGAAGACAATTCTTAGTGCTATAGCATCTGCAAGCAGCAAACTTAGACATATCAGACTCTTTACAGGTGGTGCAATTCCTTTTTCTTATTTTAATAACGCAATGACATTCTAACTTCTTTTCTGGTTTAAAAATCAATGCAAAGCATTTTAAAAAATGCATATTTAGCATTAAGCCCATCCAAACCCCACTATCTAACTGAGCTTTATTGAGAAATGTGTGACTAAGGCTGCACAATCCTCAGGCTGAAGTCCTGTGCAAATGCGCATAACGTCTGTGTGCGCTAACCAGTGTTGCTGAATTGTCACCTCAGGGTCCTGTTCTAATCTCTTGGACTGATGCACGTCCCTTGGCCACTGCAATAGCTCATCTTGTAAGGGCCTCAAGAAGAGTATACTTTTCTCCTTCTACCCTCTGTGCCAGAGATGCACAGGTTTGTATGGTAGATGGTGCTTTAGCCAGGATATATTTTACTAGTAGTTTTGTACACTGAGATTAAAATGTAAAATTTTGTCAGTGGCTACATTTCCTCTTTATTGATCTAATTTTGATTTTAAATGTGATGCCTTGATTATAATGACTGCAGGGTTGTCAAAGAATACATTTCTCTGGCCACAGATTCCATAGATTGCAGAGCAAGAGGTTATTAAAAGAAAGTGCTATTTGGAAGATTCTAAACACCACAGTATTAGTTAAGACTTCCCAAGGACCAGCTTTAAAGTTAAATACCAGAACTATCTTATTTTTTTTTTTTAGGAAACACCCACAATCTGCTCATGCTTGGCACTTTCTGAACATTGCCCATCTCAAATTAGATGCTCAAGACTGGTATAATTTGAGGTCTCCATTACGTGTGCTGTTTGACAGAAATCAGTGAACCAAATTCAGCCTCAAAGTCAGTGGAGTTGCATCAACTTATACCAGAGTTGAGGTTAGCCCACTGTGCTTATTAGTAGTATTAGTATTCATTTGCAGCTTTCTATGTGCAGAGCTTGGCGCATTGCAGACGCTCTCTTAATACAAATAAATAATAGTTGAGATGCATTAAAAGAAAATGTAGTGAGATGTCTTCTCTTGCAGTGGAAGAGTTTCATGTGCAGTATTTACTCCTATTACTATTAATAGGAGTCACGCGGCTGTCGTGCTCAAAGGTTTAAAAGGCCCCTGACTCTATAACTCTCCAACGAAATAGCTTTTAACTCTCTAATTAAAAATAGACACATAATCTTGTTTTAAAAATAATTCTATTTGTATATAATTAACTATCCTACTGGCTTGTACATCTCTCAACCTTTTCCTCCCAGAGATGAGAAGAGAGGCTTGCAAATGTGAAATATGTGCAAAGAGTAGACTACTTCATGCAGCTTAAAACTCAGGGAGAAATGGAAATAAAGACTTTGATGTTCATAAGGTTGCCATGAATTAAGCCTAATGCTTTTTCAGTTTCGTTTCAAAATATGGAACATTTTAGCTTCACGTAGAGTCACGGATGGCAGATGGAAAGGATACACATACTGCTCTGGATAATCCTGGAGCTTGCTACAGGCTAGATCATTCCCTGACCTTGCCTGATATTTAAAGGCCTTTTTCCAGGAAAAAATGGCAGAGAAAATTATACTGAAATGAAACAACTTTACCTCCATACCAGTGCTCTGGACCACACACAGTCAGCTATTTAACAGACTGATGCTTCCATCTTTCAGATGAAAATATCCATTTGCAGGTGCTCAGTTGCCCACAGACCGTGTAGAATGTAGGCTGGTTGGGCAACTTAAAGGAGAAATAGGAGAGATACAGGAAGCAAGACATTTTCCCCGCTGCACTTTTAAAATGAGAGTATCTGGCCACTAGCGCAGGTTACCATGACCTATCTACAAGTTTGATCTAAAGTCAGCTCTGCTGATGGCCATTAACTTGCAGAAGGTCCTTGGGCTTTTTTGTGCTGGAGACAGTAGCTGAGATTCCTATCTCTCTATATTCTTGTTCAGCAACCACTGAACAGTGCATTCATTCCCACATGGCTTAAGTGAAATATTTACCAAGTCTTTTGCTCACTGATATGAGGGAATTTTGACTCAATATGTTCAAGAAGTGTTCCAGGAGATAGTAAGAAGTGGGCAAAATCCCAGCTGATAAACCATGCTGCATTAGTGAAAATGCATTTATTCTGTAGCTGGTTGGAGAGACCCATCATCTGAATTAGGTGTATATGTTACCCACATCCCCACTGTTGGCTGTGTTTATATCCTTAGGAGAGCTGCATTTCTTGGTAATATTTATTTGAGGGGCTTTATAATTTTCCTAAGTTGTATAATAACCATAAACATCAGCTTCCTCTCTGCTTTAAGGGGGCTAAATTGTCTTTCCCTACCAGACAGGAAAACTAGACTTTTCTTTTTTTCAAGAAAGAAAGAAAAATGAGGCTCTTTTCCATGGTGAGCCAATTGCATTGATCAAAGCATCACAGAAATGTAGGGCTAGAAGGGACCGCAAGAGGTCATCTAGTCCAGCCCATTGCACTAATGCAGGATCAGGTAAACCTAGATTCCCTGACAAGTGTTTAGCTAACCTGTTCTTAAAACTCTCCGAAGATAGGGATTCCACAACTTCCTTTGGAAACCCTTACCTGCCCTTACAGTTAGAAAATTTTCCCTAATGTCTAACCTAAATCTCCCCTGCTGCACATTAAGCCCATTATTTCTTGTCCTACCTTCAGTGGACATGGAAAACAATTGATCACCATCCTCTTTATGATAGCCCTTAACATATTTGAAGACTATCAGGTTCCCCCTCCTCCTCCTTTTCTCAGAACTAAAATATGCCCAGTTTTTTTTAAATTCTTCCTCATAGGTCAGGTTTTCTAAACCTTTTATCATTTTTGTTGCTCTCCTCTGGACTTTTTCCAGTTTGTCCTCAACTTTCTTAGAATCATAGACCTTTAGGGTTGGAAGAGACAACAGAAGGTCATCTAGTCCAACTCCCTGCTCAAAGCAGGACCAACCCCAAATAAATCATCCCAGCCAGGACTTTGTCAAGCCGGGCCTCAGAAACCTCTAAGGATGGAGAGTACTTTGCACTTATTTTTATTGAATTTCATCTTATTGATTTCAGACCAGTTCTCAATTTGTGAAAGTCATGTTGAATTCTAGTCCTGTCCCGCAAAGTGCTAGCAACCCTTTCCAGCTTGGCGTCATCCACAAATTTTATAAGCATGCTGTCTCCACATTACTATCCAAGTCATTCATGAAAGTGTTGAATAGTACTGGACCCAGGACAAACCCCCACAAAACCCTCCTAGAGACCTTTTCCTGTTTTGAAAGATAATATTATGAGTACATTTTTTCAACCACTTGTGCACACATTTGATAGTAATTTCATTTAGATCACATTTCTTTCATTTAGTGTCCAAGCAAGGGCAAAACTCCATATTTGTATTAATGCAAGTCACTGCCCTGAAAGAGTGCAGACGAGGGTTAAAAAACCCTCTCCTGAACTGCAGCTTGCAGAAAACTTTCCAGAGAAATGATCCAGGAGCATGTTGCCCTCCTGTTAGCATGGCACCCACTCTGACTTGGTGCAGGGTAAAGATAAGCTATTCTTTTTCATTGCATGCTGGTGTGAGCCGCTAGAGTTTTAGGAATTAATAGCTTACTTTTATATGGTGCTTTTCATCCCAAAGCACACTGTACAAAAGCTTAGGTCAAGAAGTGAAGTTGCTGAATCAGCTGAAGGTGATTTCCTTTCTTCCCATCTTTATTACTTGGATTATAAAATGCAAATCCTCTCCAGCTTGCATTTCCATGCCAGTCCTCATGTTTCCGGGTAAAATTCATGAATAACATCTCAGGCCTCAGATAATCCCCATGGGTCATCATGGGTGAATGGACTTTTCTGCTCTTGCACACAGCCTCAGGAAACTGGGCCTGGTGTAGGGAAGGCCACAGGGGTGGGGCTATTTAGGTATCCCACACACCACACTGCTGGCAGGCCATCTCTATCACACCCTTTCCCTCCCCACTCTCGTGGCAGGCTGTAATGTGGTGTGGAGGGTTTATGTGGGTTCTCTGAACTTGCATGAATGTCACTCCAGATGTGAATTTCACTATGTTTTCCATCCAGTCAAATAGTAAAGAGTCCCTAGTATTTTTCATTAGATTAGGTTAAAACAAACAAAAGTTATAAGTCCAGTACAGCGGTCTGGACTGGATGATTTATCCTCCTAGTCCTACATTTCTATGAGTCTATGTACAATACCCTACTTGGATGTTGGTGGGGAATAGCTATTATGGGGACTTCTGAGGACTAGAAGATTTGGGGCCAAATTTAGCCCTGGAGTGAATGAGTATAATCCCTGTTGACAGGAGTGGAAATTGTGCCTACTTACACCATGGCTGAATTTAGCTCTTGGCCTACAGCCCTATTCACTCAAGCACAAAGACTCTGCTGCATTATTCCTAACTCCTATATTCTTTTCCTCGATTCTTTATCTTCCACACCCTCCGAATGAAAAATCTAGTGTCGTTTGGACAGTATGATTATAGAAATTACCACCATGTAGATTAGGACCAAAATTAAGGTTTTTCATAGAAAAATCTAATATGAATAGACAGTTTTCGTAACCTCAGGCTTTATTAATAATAGGACCAAGATTCCTTTTTAATTTTGTAGTATATTGTGCTGAGGATTTTTAAGTAAAATTCCCCATGGATTGCAATCTGCCTAAAATGCATGGCATATGTGGCCCATCATTTTTAACCTGAGATTGTCCTTTTAGCTCTCTTATTCTTGTTAACGCCACTACCATAGAACATTGACACAGGATAATGCCCTCCCACTCTGTGGCATGCTGTAAATGCTGAGGCTTTTATGGAAAATAAATGTCAAGGGAAAATGAGGTGATTTTATTTGTCAAAAGAGATGATGCTCCTGACAGTTCTTTTACAATGACTTTATTTCTGTAATAGCAAATGACTGATGATGAGTCAGTCATCTGGGGCTAAGTTCTCTAGGCAGCCACGTAACACATTTTGGTGTGAAAATGGAGCTGCAAAATTTGTTTTCTTAAATGTTTCAGATTCATTACGCAAGAGTAGACACAGGACTTCGGATTTTTATAACATCTTGCAGCTAACGATCGCAAAGCATTGTACACCCAAAAACCTGAAGGGCAGATTCTGACTTCCTTATAGATCAGGCCCCAAAGACAAGCACATGAGATAAGCAAGGGATGCATGCAGGAATCTCTTCACCCTGCACCAGAGTGCAGCCACCTCTAAAGCTAACACTGTCATTTGTTTAAAAACACAAGACAGGATGACAAATCTATCCCTAAAAAAGTGCATGGGATCTTTAATGACCTGGATCTCATGTCTATGTCTCAGGCTAAGACTTACAAATTACCAAAAACCCCCACCAAAAATGAAACGTTTAGAAACAAAATATCTGAAAACTATTCCTTTCTTGGCTAATCTGCCAAGAACGTACTTCTGGCTGTCATATGTCCCGTGTACTAACTGATAGCATCAGTGATACTCAAAGCAGGTCAGGGAATGCAAAAGAAAATAAATAAAAATATCACTGAGCTGCAATGTTCGTTCTCAGCTGCAGCAGGAGAAATGCAGAACCTTGAATTTGGGTCTTGGCAGGTAAGTAACAGAGTGAAAGGGTAACTTCACTTAAGTAAATATTGGCACTTCAACACCAAGGCGATAGGCACCTAAGAAATATCAAAGATACTAGATAGAGATAAGTGAGTTGGCTGCGCAGATGACAAGACCCAGCGAATAGAAAAAATATAGTTAGAATAAATCATCATAGCCTCCGTTGAAGTCAGGCTATGGCAATTTACCCCAGCTGAGGATCTGGGCCAGCGAGTCCTCTGAGATACTTGGATAGGTGCTGTAGCTAGCTATCTAGGTGAGTCTGTGTGTCAAGAGAATATTATAAATGCATTTAAACAAGCATCCCTAACCTTATGAGGTAATGAAATGATGAGCTAATGAAATGTCACTGTTGGGCAATAACTGTCCCCATGCATCTTCAAGGTCACTTTACGCCTTGACAGCGCTATTAACTCAGGATGGCAATGTCTCCGTTACTCAGAGCTTACAGTCACACGCTGTTATCCCAAAGCTTCCTTACGTTATTAACTCCATTCACATGCGGCAAGAACGTCATCATTCATCCCATGGTGAGAGGAAACATTGTTCTGGTGGCTGTTTCTTGCAGTAAGTGTAAATACTGATCTGAATACACCCATAAGTGACACATCTTGGAGAAAAAAACCCTTGTGCCTATGTGGGTCCGTGTCACACAAACGTTCTAAGAAAGTTATATAAGTCCCAAGGCAAGAGCTGTTTATGGTATATTAATCTGCAGCCTTTCATCAATATTTTAAAAGGTTTCTCTTCTGCTATCAGCGATATTTTTTTTAAGCTCCATGTTTATTGCAGAGCTGAGTGGAAGCAGCTGCACCAATGCTCCGACAGCTCTGATGTGGTGCTTGCATCCGGTTACCTGTGTTTTTGGGAGACTTGAGAGTTACCCACACACCCTGGTAGATAGGATCTTTTTGCCAGTTGATAGTCCAACAAACACTTCCCATTTCAACAGGCAGGTTTTCATACTAATTTTCTGATAGCAGTAGGAGAAGCTCGAAGGATTATGCTGTCAGCTGAGTGCGTGTGTAGTTTTACAGGCAACTCCTATTAACTTTAAGATGACCTGGGAACTCCCAGCGACTGGCACAGAAAATGGAGTTCTAGAGATCAAATGCTGATTCTGTTTATCTGGAGAAATCTGAAACTTCCATTCAAAGAGTGTTTTTGGAATAGTCCTTTCAGGACTTTGCTTTTTGCTGCCTCTTTGCTTTTCTCAATTTGTTTACCCTTTTGATCAGAGCTTTGCAAACGATGGCCATTTCAGGTCACATGAGTTTGCATTTCTTTTTGTGTTTGCATGGGCCTATTGTGCTTTTCACAAGAGCAGGGATGATAAAACTAGTCTCCTGGCTCTATTCCAGCTGAATTACATTCTTCTTCCCTAAACTCCCCTGATGTTACAACTGGATAAGTTCTTCACCACCTGACTTAAACTTTTGTGTAGTGTTGCTTTGAGGTGTTAGTTGCTATGCTCAACTATCGAGGTAGTTTCATTTCAGTGGCAGATGAAGCAATTCCTATGTGCACTAGATGAAGTACTTTGTAGTTTTCTGGGCCTCCTCCACCTCTTCCCTTCCATGAGGCTTAGCAAGTGAGCCCTTACCATATGCTCGCTTATTTTCTTTCCTTGACACAGAATGACTCTCCTATTATCACCACCTCTCTGGGCAGAGTTAAGGGGAAGAGGGCCTTTGGAATGTTCCACGTCCTTTGCTCTTTTTGGGACTCCTAATCTTTTATCCTGCCTGTTACATCTTGCACTGAGCCACTCAGAAACTCCATTCTCTTTCACATCCAGGTGGACCTGGATCTGTGAGGGAGAGGCCTGAAATTAAGTCACCAGTGTCTGCAGGTGAAGTTTAACTCTTGTCATCTCACCAGTAGGGAATAGATTCCTTGCCCCCCCCCCACGATGAGTAAAAATTCATGAAGGCAAAATTGGCCCCCTGATGGTGTCACATGTTATGACTGATATGTCTCAGGTTCATTCAACTCACAGGGCTTCTCTATGATCTCTGCAAGTTGTTCTTTGGTGTATAGTACCTTGGACACAAGAAGCGGGGCAGAAGTAGTTCCTGAGCTCACTTAAGCAGCGGTTTGGTGTATGAAGCAGAAAGCCCTACAGAATCTGTGAGAGGGGGACTGCAGAGACCAAAGTGATGGGCATTATATGAGAGATGGATAGATCAGTGGTTGTGGCCAGCTGCTTTTTTAATGATTGTAAAATTTTTGAATTTTGATTGATACTTTCTAGCCTGAGGTTTGTTAGTACTGGGGTCAGGTTGGCTTTGGGAAACAAAGACCTTTTAAAAATTGGATTAGGTAACTGGAGTTAGCAAACGTGACTTGAAGCACCTAGGATAGACACAGTTTAACACTTTTAAAATTGTGCAACACATTGTGTTGTTAACCCAAAGGTCCCGATTTCCTGACCCAGGAAGAAGAGCTAGATGGTGCTCAGCAGTGGTGGATAGATGGTGCCTAGGCCATCAATAAGCTAAGGCCTTTGAGTATGTTGGTACTCCAGTGCTCTTACATAATCTCTGTTATTTATTTGATAATTATAGTATATTTGGTTTCATTTGAGCACTTAAAGATTCCTGCTAAACGAGCATGTTGCTTTATTATGCTGTCAGTTGAATACACGGTGAAGCCAGCTTATGGCAAAGTCATGTTTGTCACACAACATCTTCACTACAACTGGAATTACACCTTGTATATCAAGATGCAGTGAAGCAATTCAGGATTTATGGTCTTTCTTCATAAACCAAATCTCTCTATCGCCACATCTCTCCATAAGCAGGTTCCACATAATTTGTTAATAACAGAATTGTATCCCATTTCTTTTTCATATTGGAGGAAAAAAGAAAGATGAATTAAAAACAAGATCCTAGTTTGGTTCCAGTGACTAACTTTCTCAATTATTTTTTTCACAACAAGGAAAATAAATCAAGTCATCTTAAACTTTGGTTTTATGTATTTAGGAGAAAAAATAAACTAAAAGATGTTTGTTCTTGACCTCATGTCCCTAGGTAGGCTGTAGCCTTGTCTATACTATTTTCTAGTCTAAACATCATTTGTCCCTCCCCCACAAATAAATGAAACAGTCCTATCAACTCTCAGAACTGCTCCAATCAGTTACCAATCATGCTGAGTAGCTGACATTTTATCAGAGCTCTAGTAATGGACACGTAAGTCTTCTATCTTTTTCTGCCACATTTTATTTTCTCTACACATGGTGAGGTTTTAAAAGCTTGCTTGGACACTTGTGGTTTTGTTTGTTTTTTATCCAGCGCCATGAATGACATTGGAGATTACACAGGCTCCAACATAGAAATATCCTGGTTACCTAATCTGGATGATTTAATGAAAGGATATGCACGGAATTTCAGGCCTGGAATTGGAGGTAAGAGTCTGATTTATGTCTCTTCTGATTTCTAATGTATTCCTTGTATAATCTAATGGCTGAAATGGATGTGAATGTCTCCCTTTTGGTGGATATAATCAAGTGTTTGTGAATGTCTTGCTCTTAGACATAGTGATAATAACAGTAAGAATTTATTTTTTTTATGTCAGCCTTTGCAAAAAGTCCCACAATCTAGCCCAATTAAAAGCTGCATCAAACCAGTTATCTTTTGAATTTTGAGTTCATATTTGAGTTTGCTGTGCCAGAGTTTCTCAGTGATCACGCTCCTCCCCCACACTATGAACAACCCTCTTGTTTTGAGGCTTTGGTATAAAAACAAAACTCAGAGCAGGTTCATCAAGAGATTTCCAAACCTTTCAGGTACACCTGGGCCAGTCTACAGGATTGTGTCAAAACCATGAACACTGTGCCGTTCCACTTGGGTCCAAAGCAAAAGCAAGGGAAACTTGATGGTTTCCCCTGAGTTTTGCTTTGAGATTTTGCATTTGTCTGAACTGGAAGCTTAAAGCAAAACTCAATGGATGTGAATGCATTGAAGGCTAAACGCAAAAATGTTCTCCTGAGTCCTTGCACAGTGATTCTGTCCAGTTTCACGCATGTTATTAAAAATGAGAGAGGCCTAACCCACAAAGTTTGGAGCCACACCTAGTCCCAGATCATTGCAAATTTCAGTGGATATTATTCAGGTCCTTTCAAGTTGAAGTCAAAGGACCTAATTCCTCTCCATTCGTCAATGGGAGTCTTTTCATTGTCTTCAATGAGTGCTGGATCAGGCCCTAAACACGCTCCTTTTTTCTCATGTGAAAGAGCAAATGGGTCCATGAGTTGGGGCAAAAAAGATATCAAGATGTCAGGCTCCCTGGTTACAATATAAAACATAGCAGTGCTCTGAATTTAGGACAATCCAGTGAGTCTGCAGACATCGACCTTCAACAATCCACTACATAAAAGGAAAATAACTCTGTGCTTTCGGGCCCAGTGTTACTGAAATGCTTTATAAGGAAGTAAAATCAGTTGCCCAGATTTTCAAAAGCAACTAGTGATTTTGGATGCACAACTTGGGATGTCTTAAAGGGGCCTGATTTTCAGGAGGTGGGGGCTCAGCAGTGTGTGAAAATCAGGCCCCTTTAAGGTGTTTCAGGTTGGGCCCCTCAAAATGGAGACCTCCAAGATCACGAGTCAATCCTGAAAATCTTGGCCAATTTGACAAGGTTGTGGCTGGCCTGCAAAGAAACTATAAGACTTTAAACTACTGGCAACTATTATAGACTGTCCTGTAGCTCAAGGGGCATTTTGTTTTCCCTTTTTAGCATGTGTGCAGTTCAGCTGATGCCCATGTGGCCTGCGTATGTATGTGGACCTGGATCTTCATAGAGTTGAAGCAACAATACAACATACACAAAGTGTTTAGATAGCATTTGGCAATCCCCTTTTCTAGTGTTCTTTGAAAATGATCACTCTATCCCAATCCACAGAACAATGAACGTAGCAAAGCATGCACATGAATAGAAGCAAAACTTCCATCTTGCCAGGACAGAGGAAATTCTACTAGGAATCTGGATACCCTGGCAAGTCAGTCAGCTTGTAATCAGTTTTAATTGGCACTCTCGTAAGCCATAATGTTATTTTTCACCTGAAGCAGCTACTTTCTAAAGGGGTGAAGTTTTCTTATCTTTGAAAATGTCAAAGCAATTACTTCCCCTGATCCTTAAAGCTGAAGGCTTTAAGCAATACAAGCAGTTCCTATTTTTTCCTGAGTTCTTACACCACTCCTGTCACCATGGTATCGGAACTGACTTTTGGAAAGTAATTTTGTGGTCCATATCAAGTGGTGATCACTTCTGTACTTGGATCCTCAAAGTAAGTGTCATGATTTCAAGGGGTTGCCACCAACTGTCAGAGATCATGACCAGCCTCCCTTTCTTTATGGCTAGATGGGAGGGTTTCTATGGAAACTTGGCATCACAATAAGAGGTTGGAAACCCATTGTTCTAAGACAGATTTTATTTCTGGAAACTGTGAGTAGGGGAAAAGATATTTAGGGACTCACTTCTGTGAACTGACTCCATATGAAAAGATTGACAAAGCTAGTGCATATATATTCACACCATATCCTCCCCAATTTAACGTGTCTCTTTCTCAGGCCCTCCTGTTAATGTTGCCCTAGCGATTGAAGTTACTAGCATTGATCACATCTCAGAAGTTAACATGGTAAGTTGCCATTGAAACTTGTTAAGACTGGAAAGCTGGGAATGCTTATACTGTAGTGGTGGGAAGTATAGAAAACTGATTAGGCATATATGATTATTCTACATAGAACTATCACTAGCTGAAATGAATTGGCAAAGACAGAAAAAAAAGTCCTACATTTTTCAAGTGAAAAATTGATTCAGGAAAATCCTGTAAAGAGCAGACTTACAGCTGCATGCTAGCCCATAGGCCAGATCCTCAGTGGCTGTACATTGGCATTGCATATCTTCACTGGAGCTACACAGATTTGTACCAGCTAGGGATCTGGCTATGTATGTCCCATTTAAACTGGCTTAGTAGGGAGGGCAGGGTTGGGGTCTGAAGTATGTTGCCCTTATTGTTAGGGAAACTATTTTTAAGAATTAAATCCAATTTCTACTCCAATTCCACTTGCTCCTGTACACTTCTGGAAAGAGGCCTGCGGAGTTCAGCCTCTTTTTTGCCCCTCTGCAAAGCCACTGAGCTGTGGGATGTTCCCTTAACCATCTCAGCCATGCCCATACCCTGAACAAACCAACAGGCTAGATTCTAGAACATGTCACTTTACTACATATCTAAGAACTGCAAAGATCAACTGCATTTTTGTAGCCTATTAATCCTGAAAGATTTATTCTTAAAGCTATAGCTGTGACTTATCATTGACCCCCTCTCTCTATTGCATTCACCTGGGGCTTTTATTTTTTTAACTGGACTGAAAAAAAACATACAAAAACCCTACAAAAAAACCACTGGTCCTACTTAGGAAAGATGCTTAGGAGGGATATTAACCTGATTCTTCCCATCAGTCTCAGACGGACATGCAGCTCTTACTACACAGTATACCTGACAAGGCCATAGAATCAGAGCAGTTAAACACATGCTTGGGTATCTTGTGGTTATCCATTGGTAGAAACAGACAAGAGACATTAAAATGTCCAGGCAGTTTTATTCTGAGTACAAAAATATTCCAGCGCACAGGAAGCAGCTATTAGATGTTCCAGACTAATACAATGAAATTTGACCAGGCCCCAAGATATCATCATTGTGTTTGTTTCACATGGTTTGTTAACTGTTGGTTCTTCTTGTGCTAGGAATACACCATGACAGTATTTTTGCATCAGAGCTGGAGAGACGACCGGCTGTCTTACAACCACACCAACGAAACTCTGGGCTTGGACAGTCGGTTTGTGGACAAGCTCTGGTTACCAGATACATTCATAGTAAATGCCAAGTCTGCCTGGTTCCATGATGTGACTGTGGAAAACAAACTTATCAGGCTACAGCCTGATGGAGTCATTTTATATAGCATCAGGTAAAGAGAGAGAGAGAGAGAGATTTCTCTCATGTGTTAGCTTTTTGAATAGACTCTAAAAAATAATCACCCCCTTTCCCTGGATTATTTTGGAAAACAACCGTTCATTTAAAACATTTTTTTAAAACGTGAGCATGATGGATTTCTGTTGAAGACCCCTCATCTCTCTGCTGGGTCTACACGGGAAAGGCACCTGTGGAAACAGTAACACGTTTCCCATCATGTAATTGTTAATCACAAGTACATCATTAACAGAGCATGATCTTGCTATAATTGGGGTTGCTCTACAGCCACCAGTCCGAGAGGCAGCGTGAACAGAACAAGGAGTCCCTGGGTTCTGTTGTTGACTCTGCCACTGATTCCCTGTGTGACCTTGGTGGAGTGATCTAGAATCTCTCCGCTTTAAACTTCCCCATCTGTGCAATGGCAATAGTAACCTTTCCCCTCCTCAGAGGGGTATTCTGAGAAAAAGTTAATGTGTGCACAATGCTTTGGAGCTGTAGGGTCAAATTCATCCCTGGAGTAACTTCATTGACATTACACCGGAATGGATTTAGCTCACAAAACTCTATATTAGTGCTTATTTATTTATTTAGCAGTATCTGGTCTTGAGCAAGTCATTTAACCATTCAATACCTGTTTCTTCTACCTCAGGGGGGTGCTGTGAGGACTGGTTAGGATAATAGCTTAAAGGGCTTTGAAAGTATTACTGGTTTTTAATGTGGGTATGGCAGCAAAATAAGGACAGAAACATGCATGGAAGTAAGCAGCAGGCCACAACTTTTAATAAACTTTAACACAGGGAAGAGGCACTATCTGCCCATCACCCACACTCTCCTGTACCAGGCATTTAATTTGTTCCAGTGTTGGGAAACAGGGTTCCTTACCATGTAACTCATAACGTGGGGTAGGCTCTCCTCAGCCTGCCCTCTAGGACTCGGCTTTCTCTGAGTCTTAGCACCCTACATCCTGCTGTAAGCAGGACAGAGGGTGCAGCAGTGTGGGGACCTTGGCCTGTGAAGGTCACATGGTCTAACCCTATCACATGAGCCCAAGGCCCATCACCAAAATTCCAGGTCATTTGCCTCTGGGAACCGTTCATTTTATTCTCTTAACCACACTGGAAACCAGCTGTAAGTTGCGACAAACAACTTCACCCCACTACCTCGGGTGCCATGCGTATTCCAACTCAAACCACTGTGGCTTGCAGTGAAACTCCCTCTCTGGTTCTCCACCAACTGGCACATGGGAGAAAAAATTCCTAAGGAGCCAATTGGCTAGATCTGCAGTGTCTGTCAAGCCAGGTTCCCATTCCTAACTCAGGTGGGGAGGGTGGGCTGCTGGAATGGAGCCCAAAGAGGCTCCACACGGCCCCTGCAGCAGGTTAAATCCTGGGATCTGGCAAATGCTGGCCAATCAGCTGGCCAATGGGTGCCAGAGACCCCTGGGAGAAGGAGCTACCTATTGTCCCTTGGTGAGTGTCTCCCTCCCTTGCTGCTGGGACTCTCCCCCTTTCACTGCCAACCCCATCAACTTCCCCACCTGTTGATGTGGGTGAGTGGCATTTTAATAACAGAGGTAGGTTAAGGGTTTCCTACCCAGTCTTTGGATTATGGGAATAATTACATGCCAAGCTATGAAAGCCTACAGCCTGCTCTGAATATAACTAACTGGTACTTTGATTTTCCTTGCATGGGGCAGGATTACCTCAACCGTGGCCTGTGACATGGACCTTACTAAGTATCCCATGGATGAACAAGAGTGCATGCTAGATTTGGAGAGCTGTGAGTACGAAAGTCTGAGCACAGCAGTGCCTATAACTTATGTTCTGTTGAAAGCCTACATAGATAATCCTTAGCTTTGTTTCTGTGGGTCAACTTAAATCAATCAAATACAAGGGCTGTTTTCGATTTAGTAAATATAAGACCCAACCCCAATTCCCTTGATTCCAAGTTTGGACATCAGGTTACAGAGCCTTACAGCACTAGTTCAAAACTGCCATAGTTAGGGTCTGGCTTTTGACTGGAACACCTGGTTGAAAAGGGACCCTGGTGGCTCTGGTCAGCTAAAAGTCCGGTTGGTGGTGCAGCTGCCTGCCGTGGCTCCGCACAGCTCCTGGAAGCAGCGGAGCCATCTTCTATGCATCTCCTCCATCTCCTATGCATAGGGGCAGTGAGGGGGCTTGGCATGCTGCCCCCGCCGCAAGCCAATAGGAGCTGTGGGGGCGGCGCCTGAGGATGGGGCAGCATGCAGAACCACCTGGCCACACCTCCGCATAGGAGCTGGAGTGGGGACGTGCTGCTGCTTCCAGGAGCTGCTTGAGGTAAGCACTGCCTGGACGCTGCACCCCTGACACCCTCCCATGCCCCAACCCTCTGCCCCAGCCCTGATCCCCCTCCCGCCCTCTGAACCCCTCAATCACAGCCTGGAGCACCCACCTGCACCCTCAGCCAGAGACCTCACCCCCCCATGCCCCAATCCCTTGCCCCAGCCCTGATTTCCTTCCCACCCTCCAAACTCCTCGGTCCCAGCCTGGAGCATCCTCCTGCACTCCAAACCCCACATCCCCAGCCCAAGCCCTCACCCCTTCCCACATCCCAACCCACTGCTTCAGCCTGGAGCCCCCTCCTGCACCCTGAACTCCTCATTTCTGGCCACACCCCAGACCCCACACCCCCAGCTGGAGTCCATACTCTGTCCCGCACCCCAACCCTCTGAGCCAGCCTGGTGAAAATGAGTGAGTGAGGGTGGGAAAAGCAAGCGACAGAGGGAGGGGAGATGGAGTGAAAGGTGGGTGGGGCCTTGGAGGAGAGGAGGGGGAGGGGCGGGGCAAGGGTATTCATTTTATGCAAGTAGAAAGTTGGCAACCCTAGCTGCAGATCAGAACTATAGAACCAAATCCAGCAAGGTGCTGAGCACCCTCCATTCTCATTGGAGATGGAGAATTGGGAGCTTAGGGCTGATCCAAAGCCCACTGAAAACTGTGGGAGTCTTTCCATTAACTTCAGTGGGCTTTGGATCAGGCCCTGAGAGACAAAGCAGAGAGTACAGAGGGACTGAGCCCCAGGGCAAACTTCGGAGTGGGTTTTATTTTCTCTAAGAGAAATCAAGAGGGGCAGAATTCCGTGTGTGTGGGGACTGCTATTGTGACTAGCCCCCATAAAGGTCTCTGTCTTTCCTTGGCAACACCTCACCCCTACACAGGAGTCAGTCACAATCTGGGCCATAGACTAGTGACATTCTATTTAGTGCTTACGTGGGAAACCTGTATAAATTGTGTCTATATTCTACCCAGGTGCCATTCTCCTCCTAATCAGTGTGTAATTCCCATGAGCATTAATGCTTTGGGGATAAATTCACTATTGACTTAAGCAGGCACCACTCAATGACAGCAGCGAATTTGGCCATTTGTGGCTACATCAGTGGGAGAGTAGAATCCTGATGTTTCCAGAGATTTAGGACTAGCGGAGTACCTAAGCCAGGGCAACCACACTGGGGAGAGCATCGGTCACTCTCTTTCTTTTATAGCATTGACTCTGTTTTCTAGGCAATTAACCACAATACATTTCATCCTGTCAAAAATAGCAATCTGCAGTTTTACTTATGTAATCAGCAAATGCAGAGGCAGCAGACAATGAACTAGCAATCAATTCACTCTCCTGGCAAGTTTGGCAGGGTTTTTTTTTTTTAATTTAATTTAAGGATTTTTATTTCAGTGCAATAAACATAAGTAGAAATAAAGCCTCTTTAAACAAACATATTAAAGCAAAACCAGAGGAAACTTTCCCCCTGTTGTTTCCACATGCAGGGTTTCCTCTAGGCAACTGCTAACCCAAACCAAGGTGACTGTGTATTCCCATCTTCCTGCAGCATTGGTGTGGTCAATTTTTAGTGCAGTTACAAGATACTTTGCTCTATTTCTATCTAGACAGCCATTTCTCACTAGTAAGAGGATGCTGACAGCAGATTACACATTAGGGAACAGATTCTCTGCTGTGCCTAACTTCTGCTGGGCACAGCAGGGGGGTGATGGGATGCCAGGTGGCTGAGTGTAACTCTCTGATTCCCTGCCTCACCTTGGCCCCAAAGATACAAGTTAGAGTAGCCTCCATGGATCACCTGACAGCTGGGGATAGCTGCAGTGCGTCACTCTCCCTGCTTGCTTGTCTTTACCTCTAATATGTCCCCTGCACCAGAGTCTTCAGAAAGGGTGACCCAGGGGCCAGATTCACTGACTGTATGCCTGCCCATGACATTGGGATAATCCCCAGTGTTGGGGTTGTGACAAGTCTTTGCTCCATCCACTTTGCTTGACTGGCACAAAAATATTGGAAGCGGCACCGAATCTACCCATATAGATGTAAAAAAACACACTGTTTTTACCTGTGCTATGAGTGAACACCTTAGATGATTCAAATAATTAACAGTCTAATTTACTTTTCACTAATCCTGCTGCTTGATTGCTGTTTTGCAGTTCTGTCAGTTTGGATAATGAAAACATACTACAGTACTCCATTCAGCTTTAATATGTGGTCAGGTTCTCATGCTTTAGCATAATGCTACTGATTGGATTGCAAACAGTGCAAAGGAAATATTCTTTTATTAGTTTATTTTCCAACTGTTTCCATTGGAATGTAAATAAAAACCACTATGACCATTTTCTGTTGCTCTTAGGTTTATTTAAAAGCTTATTTTTAAGTTGTGTTCTCCACTTCAAAGTTCTTCTAAAGCTCTGAACAGTGTAAGCTAGCCTGGAGGGAACACTGTTCCGGCTAGGTCACTGGCAACCTCACTGTTGACAGGACATTGAGTTATCCAGATTGAAACGCAACATGTTTGTTGTGGGATTGAAGACGAGCAGCATGGCAGAGTCGTCTGAGTTTCACTTTGAGCCCATCAATCATTATTTCCCCCAAAACCTTTGCATTTATTCAGCTTCTTTTGGCAGATGGCTACTCTTCAGAGGATATTGTGTACCAATGGTCAGAAAACCAGGAGGAGATCCATGGGCTGGATAAGCTGCAGCTTGCTCAGTTCACAATCACTAATTACCGCTTCACGAGAGAAATGATGAACTTCAAATCTGGTAACAGACTCTGTGTCTTCATTGCAGGCATGCTGTCAGCCTCCACTATCTGTAACAGACAATCCCCTCTCTTAAGTAACCAGTTTAATGTGTCCATCTGGTTTCCAGTACAATTTATTTAGCCCGTATCTAAAGAGAGAGAATATTTTTGCTGGTTCCTTGGGTAGCCATTTCAGTCTATTGTGACAAATCCATACGTGTCCTGGGCTTTGTGTTTGCCATAATGCTACACATGGCTGCCAGTCAGCACTTCACAGCAACAGCAGAGTTAGAACTCAGATCCTCCTGCTCTAATTTGCAATTTTGGCTATAGGAGAATCTCCATTATTCCTAATAATATTGTGCTTATGATATCCAGTTGAGCAGTTCTGATTCCATCCACTAGACTAGAGGGTAGTGGTACACATACCTACTAGCATGCCTATTGCAATGTTTGTAAAAGCTTGAAGTCATTTCTTCCCTACTGATTTTTGTCCTCTTACATGTACTGTAGTTAAATGCTCATTTATACTGCCCCCTTATCCATCAAGCTCTTTCCCTGTTTGTTTTAAATTAACATGATCTTTTAAAAAAATCTAAATTTAGTATCTGGAGGACTTTCCACAACAGATTATAAAAATCTTAAGGCAGATCACATTTTGAAACAGTGTCATCATTAGAGCAAGGGATTTGGAATCAGGACTCCTGAAATCTATGTTTTGATCTGCTACTGACTCACTATACAACTCGGGCAAGTCACTTGACCTATTCTTAGGACTAACAATGCTGACCCTAACTATGGTGCCTTATAGGGGTTTTATGAGGCTTAATTAATGCAAAGCCCTTTGTGACCTTTGAATGAAAGATGATGTAAAAGTGCAAATCCATATCATTACTCTTGTATATTATTTTATTAACTGCGTGATTGTAAAGCCAACCTTCTAACACACAACTTTATATTTGTCCTTTGCCCACTCTTTCCATCAGCGGGTCAGTTTCCCAGGCTCAGTCTCCACTTCCACCTGAGGCGGAATCGAGGTGTTTACATCATTCAGTCTTACATGCCTTCCATCTTACTGGTGGCCATGTCATGGGTTTCCTTCTGGATCAGCCAGTCAGCTGTGCCTGCTAGGGTGTCACTAGGTAAAAAGATTGTGGCATTGGGATCTTGAAATGGAGGACATGTGAAGGCCATATGTTCATCTCCAGTGTGCCATTGTTGGAACAGAAGTACATTTATGAATGCTGTGTCTGCACTGGCAAAGCAATAAGTCCTTCAGCGAGTTTTATTCATGCTTTGGTGTCTGTCACTGGCGGATGCTTCTGTCAGGGCAGAATGCGCTAATAAAGGATGGAAAATAAAGGTCTGATGCTGTTATATTGTATCCCTAAGAACAACAGACACTACTAATAAAGAGTCAGTGCTGCAGCCCTTACTCCCACTGAAGTCATGAGTAAGAGGAGCAGATGCAGGTGCTAAGAATAGAAAGTACTCTCCAGGGGTTGTTCTAATGGATCTGTCTATCTGTGTCTGGTAAAAGAAGCCACATTGAGATTTTCAGAGTTGCCTTGGGCATTGGGTGCCCAGTTCAGAAGTGGGTGCCCACATCCCCTAGATAGCTTTGAAAATCTCAGCCAGCTCCTCTCTGGGTAGAAGTTATTGTTTGTTACCATTGGAATGTGTTACAGAACTCTAAGCCAAGCTTCTCATGCTATTCCCTAGGTATAACGACAGTTCTTACTATGACCACTTTGATGGTCAGTGCCCGCTCTTCACTCCCACGAGCCTCTGCCATCAAGGCGCTAGATGTTTACTTCTGGATTTGCTATGTGTTTGTCTTTGCCGCTCTGGTGGAATATGCATTTGCACATTTCAATGCAGACTACATGAAAAAGCAAAAAGACAAGATGAAGGCGAGCAGACAGAGTGGAGAGGTAAGCTGTGTGCTGGTGGTGCCGTGGAAGGCTTTGAAAAACAACCACCCTGCATTATAACCTTGTCTTCAGCCAGAGCAAATACTCCCCTCCGCTGCCCTTTGGTATAGTCATTCCCTGAGTTAATAGCCCCACCACGTGAGTGTTTAGCCCCTGAATGCCACCATGCTGATTGCTGCCTGTTGGCAGTACAAGTCAAAACCAGCTCAGAACAATTACCAGGATACAGAGCCGGTAACCAATCATCTCCATGCCACAAGCGGTTGGGACTGATTCTCATTCTGTTCCTGTGTTTGGGACAGGATGGGGGAATGGGAGGGAAGGGATACAAAGGGGCTTTTAAGCCACATTTGTGTTCCTCGTATTCTGGAGATGTACAGGACCTTTGGAGACATGTTCACCCCTTGGTGTAGATTCGAGCAACCTCAGTGTGCTCTGTTCAAATAGTCCCCAATATGCCCCCCATCACAGGCCAGGAGCAGGGCCAGTGTAGAGCCCTTATGCCAGTTCTACACCAGCCAGGGAGGCCCCACACCCCGAGGGTATTCTCAGGTAGCTGTTTACTTATGGGTCCTTTGCCTGGCAAGAGAACCATAAAAGGGCTTCAGCAACCCTGAGAACCAGGCCCATTGTCTTCAGTGTTGTCCCATGGAGATTAAATTCTCCATTGTGTGCAATGGATTCCAGATAGATCCTATTTTGCTCAGCATGAATACAATTTATGTTCCAAAGCAGACCTATACAACAGCTTGCAAGAACAAAGCAATTGCTTATGTGAAATTCCTTCCTGGACCTCTTAATTCTAGATAGCTCAGTTGTTCCCTTCATGTCCTTTATGTGGCTGATGAAACAGAATGAATTGATTAGGGAAAAATGCTTTTGACAATCCACAGTTTGCAAATTTCCCCCCACAAATCTGCAGGCATGTGAATCCCTGGACTTGATTTTTATTATGATTATTAGTATTTATTATTTTTATTGTTATTAATTAATCTTGCTAAGCTGCTAGCGGATATGATTGATCTGCGCTCTTTACTAAAACCTACCCAAGAACATCCACAGCCTTACAGGACCCACCCTATGTTTCAGGCCAATCAGTTATTCTTTCAGCTGGGTGACAGTCTCTTTGGAGTGGATCAATACTACTTGTGAACCAGCCCAGGGCTGAGCATGCTGCCTCTGCAGTGCCTCAAGCCCCTGCAATAGCCTAGGGCATGTAAAATTATCAACAGAATTTACTCCTGAGACTCCTGCATGGCAGAACAGAGCCATTCACAGCTTCCTCAGCCACTGCAAGCATTGGAACAAAGTACTGTCCATCACATTTGGATCTCGGGCAAGGCAGACCATTAGGCCACCTGGCTAGCTCTGATTAAGTATTCTGACTCTCTTCCCATGCAGATTGTCATAAGAGGTTCTTCTCTTTCATTTGCAGATCAATGTGAAGAACGCCATTGTTTTGTTTTCCCTTTCCATTGCTGGCGTGAACCAGGAACTGGCCATTTCCAACCGGCAGCACCGAGCTCCCAAAACCCTACCCGGATCATATGGCTCTGTAGAAGTCGAAACTGGAGAGACGAAGAAGCAGCAAGAAACTAAACTGGAGAAAAAGAGTGGCTTAAAGTCCCTCTTCAAGCCTATTGATGCGGACACCATTGATATTTATGCCAGGGCAGTGTTCCCAGCAGCCTTTGCAGCAGTCAATGTTATCTACTGGGTTGCTTATACAATGTAAGAACAAAAATGTGCTCCCAAGAGGTAAACTGTGGGCCGGAATTATGCTCAGACAGTACAGAGTAACTGAACAACCTGTATCGGTCCATTTCTTGTTGAAGTGCTTTCCAACGCGCTGAAGATATTTCTCGAATGCAGCAGAGTGTATCATTTCTGTTTGATTCTACAATCAACTCCAGCTAAAACTGGGAGAGGGGAGAATTGGCCATTACCAATTTGGTTTGATATATTTGTTATTACTAAACTCTGCCAAACAATCCAAGGATCCTTTGTTCCCCATCTCATCTTGAAACAATTTGTCACGTGTACATATCTTCAGTGAAGGTGCCACCACCAAATCCTAAAGCACAGTAGGATATTTTCCCTTTTCAAAGGTCTGCAGATGACGAGGCTCTGATTTTCCCCACACTCTTGGCATTTCTTTTCTCACAGCACAGCTAACCTCATGTTTTTACATGGGAGTACCTTTTCTGTGTCATGCCAGTTGTGTGACAGTTCAAGTTTAATGGGGATAGGAAAATGGCAGTGATCTCTACATGTGAAGACGGCAGGATTGAAGTATGGGGAGCAGAGCAAGGCGGAGGGTTTTTCTTTATTTGTCTTGGATAAAGTATTTAAAACACTTTTGATTCTCTTCTTCAGTCACAGCATGAAATAAAATATATTGTATAGAACCTAACTGAATTGTTAATATCCACTGTGTTGCATTTCAGACATAAGCTAAGGAAAGTCTTTCTTTACTGCTTAGGCTTCCTGTATATTGCTACTTGTCCATTTATGGTGCAATTACATTGGCAAAGTGATTTAAAAACACAGGCTGAGCCTAGGGTCCTTGTCCCAAAGGATTTAGGGTAAAATTTTCAAAAGCACTGAAGGGATTAGGAGCCTCAATCCCATTTTCCAAAAAGACTTAGGCACTTGGTAACCTAAGTTTCATTGGCTTTCAGTGAGAGTTAGGTACCTAGCAACCATTTGTGCTTTTGAAAATTTCCCTGAGAGGCTTCTAAGTGCCAAAGGTACTTATGAAAAGTCATAATTTTCTCCTAAGTCGCTTAGATGCTTTTGACTATTCTGTCCTGATAGTTGAAGGGGCCTGATCCTGAGAGATGCTGAGTACCCAGAGCTCCTGGTCACTTCACTGGGATTTACAGTAATGGAATCTATGGGTACTCATCCGCTCTCCCTTACTCAGAGCCAGATTCTGTTACCCTTACTTACACTGAGGAGTACTGTTGCCCTTAAGTAATTCCATTGATTTCAGTGGGGTAAGGTGGCATTCACCATAAATACTGATATCAGAATCTGGCCTTCAGATTAGTAGAATGAACAGGATGAGAGTACAGGCAGAGGAGATATTGTTAGCATAGGAGACCAGTGTAGGAGGCTTTGCAAGTGGAATGGGTTTAGCGGTGGGAGGGACCACTCTTGGTGCCTGGAAAGTGGGAGGGAGTTCCAAGCACAAAGAGAGACACAAAAGAAAATGTGAAGACAGAGTAGGCGGGGGAGACAAAAGAAGAGGCAAGGGAGCGAGGATGGGAGGGGGTGAGGTTTAGATTAAACAAGAGCACAAATGTACTTGGCAAGGGCAGAGCTGTGCTGGGCCTCGAAGATGAGGAGTTTGAACTTGGCAGTGATTAATACTTGTACTTGCAGTAAGAATGGTGGACACGTTTGATCAAAGTGCAAAACTCTTGTTCCTCTTGACTGACTTCCCTCTGACATGTGGTTTGATTCCACATGACCACGGCTGAAAGATGGAGTGTCCACTTTTTATTTTGAGCCAAGTCAGATTTATAACTTAGAATAAAAATCGTCCAATATCACCAAGGAAGAGAACGTTCTGAAGAAAAATAAATGATCCTGAACTGAGCTATAATTGAAAATATATTCCCTTCATAAATCAAGCTTATGTTCACTTAAATCTCCAGTTTGTCTCAGAATGGGAAAACTTTCTGCCAGCTCTGTGATGGAAGATGCAAACTGACATCAAACCACGGGTGTTCCACAAATCTATCCATCTATCTGGAAAGTTTGGCCTAGTGGATAGAGGACTGGACTGGGACACCTGAGTTCTATTCAGAATTCTTTCACTGGCCTACTAGGTGACCTTGAATAAGCCACTTTACTTCCCTGTGCCTCAGTTTCCCCATCTGTAAGAAATGGGAATAACGATACTAACCTTCGTTGTAAAGTGCTTTGAGATTTATGGGTGAAAAGCACTACAGAAGAGGCAGGAATTATCTATCTATCTTCCTACCTGGTGCTTATCACTGTAGTGTCTGAGGACCTCGGACATTGAATTAAAGCAAGAAAGAGCTCAACAAAGAGACTAGAGTTCTTCAACCTCACCCAGGAGGTTGCTGAAATTTTGTGGGCTTTTTAATGTGTGTGGTTGGGAGAGGGCTTCTCTCTTCGTTTTCTTGGCGGTGGTTGCTGCTGTTGTGGGAAGACCAGGCTTAAAGCATTGCACTGAATTCTGTCTGAAGGCACTGAAGTCTGTGGTCACTATCAGTTCCTCCATAGTGGGAGTTCCAGTTGCTGAGGGGGCTCGACTCCACTCCACTCTGCTCTCACATGCGTGACCTTTGCCACTGACGGGCTCAGCATTACTGTGATAAGTAACTGTGAAGAGCAGAGCGGAATGAAACCAGAGCTCAAGCGTGGTATTAAAATGCTTTTCCTTTAGTAAAGAGCTGCTTCTCTCCTGATCTTGGGCCAACTCCTTGGCCTCCTCTTACATCCCTTTTTGCGCTGCTCCATCAGCCACAAAGCTATGATTGTACTAACCTGGGGGTGCTTGGGGATGATTCAACCTTTGGAAATCCCTGGGATCAAGGCTGTTGTGAAGGTGGTTTAGGGTCACCCTTGCTTCCCCCCAGTCTCAGCATGAGCGTGCAAGTTGAGTATCCAGTCCCTTGTTCTACATCCTGACATGCTGGTAAAGCAATGTCGTGACACAGAAGGCAGAAACCAGTCTCCTGGGGAAAGGTAAGCTGTGAAGCTCGTAGGTCTAAAACATTCTGCCTAGTGCTTTTGATGGTAACACAATAACAGCCCACTTTAGGAAAGTCATTGTGCCTGATTCTCTTCTCCTCTTTTACATGGTGTAACTCATTAAAGTTGGCAGAGTTACACCAGTGTAAAATTGCTGTGAGATCAGAATCAGGCCCAGTGTATTCTGTTGGAATCTCTAACTCTATTAGCTTAATATGTGGCTTGTCCGGTACTGTCTCATTCACACAGAGGAGTGAGATTACAGACTAAATCCAGCGGAGGAAATACTTGAAGCCAACTCTAGTTGAGAGTGAAGCCTGTGAAGAGTCATCCTTGATTTCTGAATTAAGGTTATTAAGGGATAGAGAGCAAAGTACTGGCCCAGCCCCTCTCGTGTGCTGTTGCTGATCATTCAGAGTAATTAGAGAGAAGCAGCTTCTAAAAAGGAGATGACTGATCTAACTTGTACAGAAACTTTCTTATTGTGCTCCTGGCACAAGCTGCTTAGACTAGAGCCAAGTGAATAATTCACAATTAATAAGTTATTGGGTAAATGTAGTTCCTCTTCTGCCTAAAGGATACTCACAATCAAACTGTGAGTCCAGCTGATTTCTTCAAAATATGGATATAGTCAGTGAATTTCTCTATGATTTGATTGTAAATTGTTGAGTTGTGTAGCTCATTCACAGCCAAGCAATGTAACAAGCTGGCATCAGTCTTACAACCTGTAAGGTGCTGGATCTTCCGGCAAAGTGCAAAGATCAGGCCACCCCCTTGTCTCAGGTATGGGGGAACACGCTAGGGGGGAGATGCACCTGGGGCAGTCAGGGTGTGCCATAGGGTGGGAGGGTCTCAGAAGGGAGAACAGGGGTTTCGACTACTGCTATGGAAGCACACAGGTCAGCAGCTCAAGGACCAGACATTTCTATGTTGGAGAGTGGTTCTATGGTGAAGATTTCCTCACCATGTTCTCAGAGAAAGGAATAGGGAAGCCAGCTGCCAGGCAGCCACTTCTGGAACAGAGCTTGGAAGCATGGATCCCCTATGTAGATCTTAGTTTTGTGCAAATGAGAATCTTCTGGGGGAGCATATTTTTAAGTGGCTTTTAAAATTGCATTTTATGGTGTATGTAGCTCTGTGAATGCGTACTGCACTTCACAAACAGCTCAGAGCCAAAGCTCCTGGTCATAGGAGCTTATATTCCAATCAGCATTCATTTTACTGAACCCTGAATAAAGCACAACATCAACTGAAGACTGTCTGAGCTTTGCTCATTGCCAGTACACACACCCAGCACAAACAAAACCATGTCACAGACCAGGGAGCCATCACTTCCCTGCCATGGGTCAAACTGTCCAAAGCCTGGGTGTTCGTATCTTTAGAGAACTATTGTATAGATTGGAAGTAGAGCTGGATGACATTTTTCAGCCAAAAAATGTTTTGGTGGCAAATGCAGATTCAGTAACACCAAAACATTTTGTGAATTTGTCTCAGCTTTGCTGAATTGTCCATTTGGAAAAAATTAAATTTGAAAAATCAAATGTTTTGTTTCATCATTTTTTTAAATGAAAAGTTTCAATTCTTTGGTTTGAAATTAATTTTCCATTCAATGTTTCCTTTATTATTTTTTTTAAATCAACATTTTAAAATGGTCAAAACTGAAACAAAACATTTTGTTTGACCCAAAACAATTGTTTTGACTTTCTGCAAGAACATTTTCATTTGCAGTCTGACCCAAAAGAGATTTTATTTTCTGAAAGTGCCAGTGAACTGAAAAAGCCATTGTGTGCCAACTCTAACTGGAATGCCTTTGTGAAGTAGAGGGTGTGTAGGTGTGATTATTCTATAAATTGAAGTATTAATAAGTTTTATAAATTATACAGGAAGATGTAGCTTCTATCTCCTGACAAAATAAACATTCCAGTGAAAGAGAATTATTTTTAAAAGGAGGAAACTGGAACGTAAAAGGGATAATAAAGAAAATCAGAATAAACTCAGGGATTTCATCCCATCCTGAATACTTGCCTCTGCATTGCCTCGGGCCCCATAAAACCCTAATTTGGCCTTGACCACAAGAGGGAAAGTACCATTCTGTATTCATGCATGCTGTCAGAGGGGGACTTGTGTCGATATTTCTATTCATGTTGGAGAACATCTACTGCTTTTTATAAGAGGCTGAAAAGAATTAGGAAGTCATGGGATGAAGAGGGGAGGAGGGGGGAGAACTGCACAATGTATTTGACAAGCAATGTTTGCAGCACCAGAAACTGTACAATTTGTTAAAAGGTGAGGCTGGATTTGCCTTGATTGTGTGCAGAAAAGGAAGCATTCATCCAAGTTTAAATAAAGGCTCCCACGACAGTCTTTCCTGCTCCAATAGATAATAGAGTGAAAACCAATTTTAGCTCAATGAGCCTTCCACACACAGCACAACTAAGACTTTTCAGGCTTCCAGTGTTCAGTGTCATTAGACTAAACTAAAACTCTTACCATCAGGAGGAAAACATCATCCCTCTGATTATTTGTTTGGGCAATACTTGGTGCTAGAATAAATAACACAGAAAAACACTGAAAACTACCAAGAATATTTCCATTTAAAAATCCAAAGCCCAAGATCATTTTCTCCCCTATGTTACAGACATTTGATGCATTAGCAGTGATTGAAGGCCTGTTTGATGTTAGTCAAAGAAGGGTAGTGCAATGCCAACACAGAAATTACAAAAACAACAAGGAGTCCGGTGGCACCTTAAAGACTAACAGATTTACTTGAGCATAAGCTTTCGTGGGTTAAAACCCCACTTCTTCAGATGCATGGAGTGAAAGTTACAGATGCAGACATAAATATACTGACACATGAAGAGAAGGGAGGTAACTCCCTTATATAGTATATTTATGTCTGCATCTGTAACTTTCACTCCATGCATCTGAAGAAGTGGGGTTTTAACCCACGAAAGCTTATGCTCAAGTAAATCTGTTAGTCTTTAAGGTGCCACCAGACTCCTTGTTGTTTTTGTGGATACAGACTAACATGGCTACCCCCTGATACTTGACACCATAGAAATTACAGAGCTTTCTAATGAAGACTTAATGAATATGCTCAGCTAGAGGGGTTCAGTGGCTTAGTTGCAAAGCACTGTCCTTTGCTCTCTTTACAATTGAAGTTTTAAGTGATAGTCTAAGCCTGAGTGCTACATGGCATATTATAGGCATGATTCTCTCCCTTACACTAGTTTTAGACCACCGTCACTCCATTAACTGCAGAGGAGTTATTCTGAAATCGGAACTTGAACCTGTATCTTAATTCCACATCTGGTTCCTATTTTTATAATGGGACCAAACCAAATACCCCAGAAATCTGAGATGTTTGAAATCAGGGTCTAAACTATGTGTCTCAGGCCCATCTCTGCTTGAGAAGCAAAATCACACTGATTTATCACAAAGATTCCATCACATCCTGGTCTAGTAAATGAACAACGCATCCGTGTCAACCTGGCACACTGAGCAGCAGAACAGTAGAGGACGGAGGGTGGTCTAGTGGGCTGGCACTGGGAACTCTTGGACCTGATCCCAATTCTGATGCCGCCTTGTTGTGTGATCTGACAGGAAGGATGTCCCAATGGTTGGCAGGCTAGCCTGGGCTGTGGAACACCCAGGTCCAGTTTCTGCTGTGCCACAAATACCTTGTGTGACCATGGGCAAGTCATTTTGTCTCTCCGTGCCTCAGTTTCCCATCTATAAAATGGGGATATGGCACTGCCCTGCCTCACAGAGGTGCTGTGAGGATAAATACATTAAAGAGTGTGAGGCTCAGATACTACAGTGATGGGGGCCATATTCGTTCCTTATCTAGACTGGTCTGGGCAAAGCATTTAAGCCCACTGTCCATCCACTATTTTGGTACGCCTCAGGTTGTGGGTGCCCAATTTGAGACATCTAGGTCTTGATTTGCAGAGAGGCCAAGAAACCACTGTTCCCACTGAAGGCAAAGAGAGTTATGGATACTTAGCATCTCAGAAACATCACGCCCTATGTTGTCCTCAAACCGGACACGTAAAAAGCGAGTCTCTCAAAACTAGTGAAAACTTTTTAACATCTGTAAGGACTCATCTAAACAAGACAGTCGGGCTGATTTAACAAAATCAGGTTCACTATCTGCTTTCGTGGGCACTCTTATTTTAGTGTAAGAATGCCATATATCAATTTTGTTGAAGTCAATTCCTCACAGTCTTATGCTAATTCAGTATAAGTCATACTGAAACTGAAATAAGAGTGTCCAAACAATTGGTACAACTTTCTTGTGTAGACAAAGGCTAAGTTTTAGAGCCCCTATCTGTCAAAGAGACAGGTTTACATACCTCATTAAAAATATTTTGATGTTAAATTAGTTAAATGTTAGTAAAGCACTTTGAGATACGTAGGAGGAAGATGCTAGGATGTGCAAAGAGCATTTCAGATTTATAATGAGCAGTCTGTATGTTTCAAAACTGCATCACTAGCAATTGTATAATAACCCTGCCAGTGCTCAGTATGGTATTTGCCTGCTCCCAGAATCAGCCTGTTAAGGACAAAAAGTTTTGTATTGTCAATTCCTCTTTAAGAGACATGAGACATAAAAAAACCAAAGGGCTATAATGTGAAAAACGACTGTACATTTTTTAAAATTCTGATTGCTTTCAGACAGTTTTTATAATCTTGCAGTGACCATTAAGCACTAACCAATGCAAAACAAATCACCTGTTAGTTATGATGAGAAGCCTTTATTCCTTTACCCCTCATGAAATCTAGGTGCCATGGGAGCTTTTATAAACAGAAAATAAAATATCACCATATGCTCCTTCCCTATGTTAAGATGCAAGATTTCAAAGCCAGCACATGGAAAGTTAGTTAACTCTACAATTATATTTCCATGCTTGAAAACCTTATGTATCTTAATGTAAATGGGATGCATGTAACTTTTTTAAATGACTTGATTTAAAAAAAAAAATCAAGCTGCTCAAAAGTAATTTTTCAATGTCTGAAATTTACAAACTCAGGCCTGCAAGTCCACAGGTTCCACCTTGACTTCAGGGAGATCTCAGCACATGAAGGGCTTGCAGGATCAGGCCCTAAACCACAGATTCATTTATTAGTAGTATTTGTTTTACAGGAGCTCCTAGAAACCCTAACTGAGATTGCAACCTCACTAGGCTAGGCTGCATTTCACTTCCAGAAGAAGGATGCTCAACCAAGCTGGACACTGGTGTGAGAGGTCTGGAGTTAAAACCCACAGGAGTTTCCAGTCCCAGCTGAGAGGGCGTCCCTGAGCAGAGCACAGTTGAACATAGTTAGAATCAGAGCTTTTCTAAGGGGACTGGGCTAATCTATCTGTTCAGAAGCAGGATTGTTGGTTTCTTGGAGTCAGGTCAGGGACTGCTAAAGAAAGGTACTCCCTTGCTTACGTTATTTGGTGTCCACAATGAAAGCTGTATGGAAGGAATGGGCTCAGAGATTATGATGGATATGGGGTAGGGGTTGTGTTGTTCTTGGTGTACACAGATGCTGTAAAAATGAACCTGAAAGCACAGAAATGCTTTCTTTGCTTATCCTGGGTCTCCTGTGATGTTTCCTTTCAGCCACTGGACCTGTCAGATTGACTTTAGCCAAGTGAGTTAACTTTTTGTGTGCCTGTGTTTCCTCATCTATAAAATGGAGATAATGGGAGGTTGTGAGATTTAATCAGTGCTTATAAGGTGCTTTGAGATCCCCATGTAAAAGGTGGCCCATTTTGAATATAATGAAAACAACATGTATGTGGTGGTGTGAAAAACAAGAGTGGTAGGACTTTCTACACAGAGATGCAGGTGGAAGGGCAAATTTCTTGTGTAATCTCTTTCTAAATGTTGACTCTCCCAACCAATTTAAAAATATTGCTGGCTCTACTTAGTTTTCTTCCTCTCTCTGTTCCTAAGCTGAGGTCTTCAAAAATGGTTTTACAGAGGTATTTCTTGCCAATATTGGCAAGACTTCTGCTGTTGAGCTACTGCCATAGTTATTTATGTTATAGTTAGAATGCTTTTTCATAATATGTAACCAATTTCCCTTGCTGCAGATTAAGCCATTTATTTTTTATCCTACCTTGAGTGGACAATATGGAGAACAAGTGACCACTATCCTCTTTATAACCGTTCTTAATGTATATTTTAAGACTGTTATCCGGTCCCCCCCCTTAGTCTTCTTTTCTCAAGACTAAACATCTAGTGAAGCCACCTGTGCTGAGGCAAGACCAAGTATACCTAGACATCCCGGATAGGGGTTTGTCTAACCTATTCTTAAAAGTCTCCAATGACAGGGATTCTACAACCTCCCTTGGAAGCTTATTGCAGTGCTTAATTTCTGATTCTATGCCTTCTAAGAAAGTGAATTGTTTATACTCTGCATATGTACAATGCAGATGCACTCTAAAACCAGGTGAACTATGCTGAATAAATAACACTTCACAACTTATGGAGTGAAGTAAAAGGTGTGTATATATAGAAACAGGTAAATTCTTTTCACTCTGCAACTAATAAAGATTCCCCCCTACATACTGTTTTGGTGAAACTCCTAGGAAAGAATGTTGATTGAAATGAGTTACTTTGCTCTGTCCTGCACTGCAACAAGACATCTGTGGTGTTCATGCAGGGTATGTACATGATGTACTCAATCCTGCAATCAGACCCTTGTGCCATGTGGAGCCCAATTGATTTCAGTGGGGATCATGTTGGGCACAAGAGCCCACCTGCATGACTTTGAATGTGGCTAATGTGTCCATTTGTGCCTTTGAAAATCTCCCCCTAAATCATTATTAACCAGAATAGGTTTCTCTAGTATGTAAACAGGTTAACTTTCCTCAACAGTAATCTGTGAAATGAAGCTTGGTCCCCAAAGATATCATTGGTATTCATAGCTCTTGGAACTTACTGATACATTAACCTGTTTTTTGACAGGAACAAATAAGTGTCATCTTAATGTAACTGTTAAACATTATTTGGTCTGTTTTAATGTGGGTTAATAACATTAGTATTCAATCCAGCAAACTGATTTGCAAAGAATTACCATGGTGATTTGTGGTTTTATATATCATCTTGCTAACTCATAGATGATATATGCCTGGCTCTATTTTATGCTACAATAGTCAAATACCAACTCTTTGCAGTATCTATCTTAGCTTATTGGCATTGGGCCCAATTCTGTTCCCAGTTAAGTCAATGGAAAATTTGCTATTGACTTCAGTGGGAGCAGGATATGTCCCCTTGCTATCATATCATGGGTGGAAGGCTCAGACAATGAGTCCAGGCATGTATAGATCACTCCCTATTCATGCAACGCTTCCTGGGAGAACCCTTTCTTGTGACAAAACTTTATGCAAATATTCGCAATGCAGTGGGGATACTCACATGAGTAAATGTTTGCAGGGTCGAGCTGCAAATTCCATTCATCTTACTCAGCCAGGTAGTCCCTGAATGCTTTTCGGTAATGGAATTACTTGCTTTAGTACGGTGAGTGGGATGGATTTGACCGTTAGTAAGGAGCACAGATCAAAATGCGGCTCCTGCTGCTTGTTCTAGTGATGGGGCCTTGTTGCTAAAGGAGGAAGATATGGTCAATCAATTTTCATTCTTAGCTGACACTTCATTTCAGACATTTGAAGACCAGGAGGTAGAACTTTGTAGTAGAACAAATGGCCAACTTGCTCCATTTGTCCCTTATTTAGATCTCACTCTGAACCCACTTTGTTCTAATCCCAACTAAATCTTCAAATCCTTGGAGAAATGACTAGTCCTAATCCATCTGAAGATTCTAAATCACGTGACATGAGTATAGCAGGACGTGTACTCCTGCTCCATAGATGGAGACTGTTATGTAATCACTATGATTACTACAAGGACCTTTTCCTAAGCAACTGTATTTACCTTATGAGTTAAGATTCAGAAGGATGCCTTAAATCAAGTAGTAGTCTTTTTTCACCCACAAGGAAATCTTATCAGTCCCATTAAACACCCATTAGTGGCACAGTGAAAGTTAAAGAGAAACACAAGGGGAACCAAAGGAGAAGTGCACAAGAGCTGGGAGGATTAGAAGAGATGAGTTTCCTGGTGGTATACATTTATTTAGAAACCTTCCTGATTCTCATGTCTTCACCACTACCATGATCACAAAGGAATGATGCTCTACATTTCTATGGTGCCTGTCTTCTGACTTTCTCAAAGCACTTCACAAACAGGTAAATTAGCCGACCCCTGGTACAGGTTAGTGAACCAAGGCACAGAGGGCCTGCTCCATCACCACTCAAGCCAATGGAAATCTCTCATTGAGTTGAATGGAGCTGAGTCAGGCCCAGATAAATCCTCAAACGTATCTCAGATCAATGGGAATTAGGCATCTAAATACCTTTGAGCATCTGGGGCTAAATGCCTAACTCTGTTCTCATAGCAGTGCAACTCTGACTGCAGTGGGTTACTTACCACTCTGCCAGGTGATGCAGAGGAGAATGAGGCTCTGAGGGCCAGCTTTTTAAAGGCATTTAGGCACCTAACTCCCATTGATATTGAGAGGAAGTAGGCACCTAAATACCTTTAGAAACCTGGCCCTATGTGACTTGCCAAGGTCATATGGCAAGTCTTCACTCAGCTGGGACTAGAACACAGAAGTCCTGCCACCCAGTCCCCAGAGCTAACCATTTGAACACATTCTTTCGTTTTCCTTTTTTTCTGAACTTTCCACTTGATATGTAACAGTCTCTTATATGGAGAAAGCCAGACCTAAATGAATGTTAAACTGACTCTTAAGCTACCAAAATTAGTAGAGTACTTTAGCTGATTTAAGTGAATAAGCAAATGCATCTGAATATCCTAGCTGAGTTGCTTGCTAATGAATACATCAAACTGCATAGCTTAATAATTAAAAATTGTATAAAATGCCAGTTCATGATTTTCATGTTTATTTTTCTTCTTCTCATACCCATTGCAAAGGGGAGATGAAAACCTTGAATATAGCAACAAAATTTGTACTTCAAAATTACAAGAGTGGACACATACCTTATATCCGCTGATTCATCCCCTTCTCTTTAAAGCTGGGCAATGGGGGTCTGTGTTCATAAAGTGATGTTTTTCTTTCAAAGGAAAAGCCTCTTTATAAACAAGGAGCAAGTCCTTGGGGGGAAATAAAAATGATCACAGTCAAAGCTGGGGATGAGGGAGGGGAAAACGTCAGTGGTGGGGAGAGAGGAAAAGGGGGTGAAACTCCTTAGGTGTAGAGAAAAAAGGGTTGGGTCATGGTTACTGTGCTAGCTAAGTGCACCTCTGTCCGCTTTCTGGTCTCTGAGTGTTCCCCTCAGGGGTCAGGTCTCATGCTTTTTACCGATCCTGGGGTGAAACTCCACAATTCTTCCACTCTTAGATCAGGCCCAGGTCCCGGTATCCTGTGTATCAACAGTACTTATAACACAGGCACCGACTTTCCACTGTGCCGGGGGTGCTTGACTCTGGCTCTGCCTAAGGCCCCACCCCCACTCCACCCCTTCCCTCAAGGCTCCACCCCCACCCTGCCTCTTCCCACCCCCACTCCAACCCCACCCTGCCTCTTCCTGCTCCGTTCCACGCCCTCCCCCAAGCGTGCCATGTCCTCACTCCTCCCCCGCCCACCCTCCTGCATGCTGCCAAACAGCAGATGGCGGTGGGCTGGAGGTGTGGGAAGGGAGGGGGAAGCACTGATCGGTGGAGCCCACCAGGGGGTAGGAGGCACTGGGGGAAGAGGGAGGTGCTGATGAGAGGGCTGTCAGTGGGTGCTTGGCAACCACCATTTTTTCCCCATGGGTGCTCCAGCCCCGGAGCACCCATGGAGTCGGTGCCTCTGACTTACCCAGCAGGTCTAAGTCCCAGTACCTGCACTTCTTAAGGACAACAACAGCCATAGTGGGTCAGACCAACGGTCCATCTAGCCCAGTGTGCTGTCTTTCCACAGTGGCCAGTGCCAGATACTTCAGAGGGAATGAAGAGAAGAGGGCAATTATCAAGTGATCCATCCCCTGTCGTCCAGTCCCAGCTTCTGGCAGTCAGGAGCAAGGGGTTGTGTCCCTGACAATCTTGACTAATAGCCATTGATGGACCTATCCTCCATGAACTTCTCATTTTTTGAACCCAGTTAGACTTTTGGCCTTCACAACATCCCCTGGCAGCAGGTCCACAGGTTGACTGTGAGTTGTGTGAAGAAGTACTTCCTTATGTTTGTTTAAAATCTGCTGCCTTTTAATTTCCTTGGGAGATCCCTGGTTCTTGTGTTATGTGAAGGGGTAAATAACACTTCCCTATTCACACCATTCATGATTTTATAGACCTCTATCATATCCCCTGTTGTTCCTCTTTTTTCTAATCTGAACAGTCCCTGTCTTTTTAACCTCTCCTCATATGGAAGCTGTTTCATACCCCTAATCATTTTTATTGCTATTCTCTGTACTGTGTCCGATTCTAATATATCTTTTTTGAGATGGGCCAACCAGAACTGTATGCAGTATTCAATGTGCGAGCGTACCATGGGTTTATATAGTGACATTATGATATTTCCTGTCTTATTACCTCTCCTTTTCCAAATGGTTCCTGCATTCTGTTAGCTTTTTTGACTGCTGCTGTTGCACATTGAGCAGATGTTTTCAGAGAACTATCCATGACTCTGAGATCTTTCTTCAGTTGTAACAGCTAATTTAGATCCCATCATTTTGTATGTATACCTGGGATTATGTTTCCTATGTGCATTACTTTGCACTGGTTAACATGGAATTTAATCTGCCATTTTCTTACCCATCACCTAGTTTTGTGAGATCCCTTTGTAACTCTTTGCAGTCAGCTTTGGGCTTACCTATCTGGAGTAATTTTGTATTGTCTACCAACTTTGCCACTTCACTGTTTACCCCTTTTTCCACATCACTTACGAATATGTTAAACAGTACTAGTCCCAGTACAGATCCTTGGGGACCCCACTATTTACCTTTTTCCACTGTGAAAACTGACCATTTCCTCGTAAACTTTGTATTCTGTCTTTTAACCACTTACTGATCCCTCTTCCCTTCAGGCATCTGTGAGCATTGTTGAATACAGTGAGCAGACAACCATCTTTACTGTTAAATATTAATAGTAGAAACAAAGCATTTAGAGAGAAACTATTTTAAAACAACAAGGAGTCCGGTGGCACCTTAAAGACTAACAGATTTATTTGAGCATAAGCTTTCATGGGTAAAAACCGAAGTGGGGTTTTTATCCACAAAATCTTATACTCAATAAATCTGTTAGTCTTTAAGGTGACACCGGACTCCTTGTTGTTTTTGTGGATACAGACTAACACGGCTACCCCCTGATATTTTAAAAAGTCTTTATGCATGTCCGTCTTACCCAAAGGCTTAGCAACCCCTGAGGGTAGCTGAGGCAGGCCTCACTTCTTCAAATGCCGCAATGGGTGCCTGTGTGTGTGTGTGTGTCATAGAATAAAGGAAACGTTGGGCTGGAAGGGATGCTGAAAAGTCATCAGGTCCAGCCCCCTGCGCTGTGGCAGGGCCAAGTAAACCTAGACCATCCCTGACAGATGTTTGTCCAACCTATTTTAAAAGCCTCCAGTATTTTAATTGTATGGAGTATCTGGTCGCCATAGGGAGTGTCTACACTAGCACTTTACACCGCTGCAGCTTTCTTGCTCAGGGGTGTGAAAAAACACCCCCCTCAGCACTGCAAGTTTCAGCACTGTAAAGCGCCAGTGTAGACAGTGCTGGGAACTGTGTTCCTCGTGGAGGTGGGTTTTGTAGAGCGCTGGGAGAGCTCTCTCCCAGCACTGTACCGTGACTACACAAGCCACGTTAAAACGCTGCCGCGGCTGTGCTTTAACATTGCCAGCGTAGACAAGCCCTCAGTTCAGTCTGTTCTCCTGAGCTAGGGAAAGAATCACTTTTTAATCCAGTTAGTTCCTTTATCTTCTCAGATCCTGTAGCTTCTGGCTCTGCTAGCCAAAAACCCGTCCAATGGGCTCAGCAGAATAGAGAGCTAGTGACCTCAGAGCCAATGGCTCGTCCATTGTCCTGTAACAATCCTCAAGTATTTTCTGTTCTCTTGAGCCATTGTTTCACCTCTTGCTTGTTTTTATACCCCATTTCTGATTCAACTAAACCAATATAGTCAGACAGTAAATATCCCAGTAAACAAGTCACATACAGTATTTATAAATTATCACAGAGCAGCCCCACTTCCTTCACAGCTTGTTTTCACTGATGGTATGATTCACTACCATAAGTCACCATATGTTTTCATATATTCAAAGAGAAACCTTGGTTTGTTGTTTTCTGCCATGTGAAAAGTACTTCTTAATAATGATTTTAAATTGGTCAAATCAGTCCTTACATAGGCAAAATTCCTGTTGGCTTCAAATCTCTTTCAGTCCCGCTGTACTGTGTATCATGGATACACCCAAACCTCTTTTTTGGGACTGTTCTTATCTTTAAAACGTCAGCCAGTCTACTGAAGCTGTAGCACATGCTGTGAAGGAATAAGTATTAGGATCATCTTCTCTCTCCCTTTTTTTTTTTACAGCAAGTCTAGCTGGCACAACAGCAATGGGTAAATGCATGAGCTGCTTGCACTTTATAGATATTTTGTGCACAAAAATATGAAGAAGAAATTGATGTGGGTGATCTGCAGAGGTGGGCTGGACTCATTTGGAAAAGTTGAAGTTCTATCAGCTCTGTATTTACCTGGCTTTCGTTGTGATAGTTAGCAAATGTGGCTATTGCTAGGTCACAACGAGACAACAGTGTACGTATAAAGAAGAAATAATGTGCTATAATGCAATAAAAGAGGAAATAATTATATACACACTCAGTAATTTCAGAAGCAATTGTTCTGTCCCAAGAATAAACATTATGTACAGATTCCTAAGCACCCACCAGAATAACTTCCTGGGATAAGTTAAGGAGGCACCTGGGTCTATCTATTCCTGTCCCATCTGTTATGCAGGACGTCAGACCAGATATCATAATGATTCCTTTTGGCCTTAAAATATATTAATCTTTTCATTGTTCACTCCCTAATTTCTTAGCTAAGTGTGCAAAGATACTTGCAGCAAATATTACAGGTAAGATGCCAAGTGACATTTTTCTTTATTCACTAATGTAGATTATTTTTTAAACACAGGATCCTTCCCATTTTGTCCCGGTATTAGTGTAAAATTCACATTTTAGCCAGTCGTCAACTGGATTCTCTGAATGGCTCATCCTAGAGGGTGGCGGGGGCGTTCTCAGAGGTTTCAGAGTATTATTCCTGCCACGGAGGACAGCAGATTCCATCTGTTCCGTACAGAGTCTAAAATAAACTATTTTTAGTTTCTTCTTCTGGATTTCCCTTAAGTACTTCTCAAAAGCAAATGAGTTTTACAATTTTTTAATAAAGAGATTTTTATGAAAGAGAGCTGTGCCTCCTATGGTGACAGATATGTACCATTTCAGAGTGGTTTGGGGAGTTGGAATATTAATGAACATTCAGGGATAAATTTATGACCCTGATTGAGTCACATGCTTAAACATGCGATTAAGTTCTTGCATATAAACAGTCCTATTAAAGTCAAGGGGGTTGCTCACATGCTTGCAGTTAGATGTGCTAAAGTACCTTTCTGACTCAGGCAGGGGAGCTGGAACAATTTTTATAATGGGGGTGCTGAGAGCCATTGAACCAAACTGAAAACCTTGTGTATAATGAAAACCACTTCAAGCCAGGGGGTGTGGCAGTACACCCAGCACCTCTACTTCCAGCACCTATGGACTCAGGGCAGGAAGAAAACAACATCCCTGTGGGAATCTTCAGTTCACTTTAGACCAGATGGGACTGATACCATCCCAGGTGCTCATGGAAAAGAGAAAATACATGCAGCTTCTCCCTTTCCCAGTATAATTGCAGTCTCTTCTTTCACTGCTAAAGAGAGGGGGGTAAGGAAGGGCAAGGAGGACCTGGGACCAGGGGGCAGAGGGAAGCACCTTGCATCCTCTTAAAGAGGTAGCACAGCAGTCGCACTTAACTCCCTGCCCAGGCGTTCGGAGGTGCTGTGCATCTGACACCCAGTGCCTTCTGCGGAAATGTGGGTGGAACAGCCCTGCACCAGAGTAAGATATGATCATATATGCTTGGACCGCTCCCTACTTCCCAGTACAAGACTATGGGTTAAAGCCACTATTTACCCCAAAGAAGCTCATTTTCTTCCCCCAATAAACTACTTTTTAGAAAGAACAGTGCTCAGTACCCTGTGAACAACATTAAAATGAAGGAAGCTATGATCTATGAACATCAGGTATTCAGCTGAACTTTTCCCCAAAGCAGTTCCCTGAGACCATCTTGCCACCTACTGGAACTATGTAAAGATACATTCCTATAGAAAGTCATGCTTTTTAACTTCTACAGGCACCATGAAATAACTCAGAAGCCACTACATCCTGAAACCAGTACTCTGGATGTTGGTAGCATACAGCTAAAAAATGATTCTTTAACATGATATTTTATTAGGTACCACAGGGCAAATAAATGCCCATTGCTGCATTCTCTACCTACTCAAAGCTCTCCTGTCAGTATGTGTAGGGGGCAGGATACCCCCTGAATTTGAATGCACATCTGGATATAAAATATGTGTAATTGAGGGCTAGATTCTGATGAAACCTGTGTAAAGCCAAAGTAAATCCACTGAGTCAATGGGATTGGTTGGGGTGTATGTAATTTGGCACATAACTTGACCCCCCATTTGCAGAGATTTCTCAGTCAAAATGCATGTCATCCTTTTAGGTAACAGGGTCCCAATCCAGCTCAGTGAGACTTTACAATGAACTTCAATGGAAGCTGGATCAGATTCCTGATTAGAATAATCTGAAAAATGTCTGAACTTCTTGGGTGTTTGTTATTCTAAGTTTTCTAGGACAGTTCCTTTCATTGGGTGGGTGTGGATAGTCCTCACCCTACTTATATAAGGAGTTCACACTCACAGCCACAAAGGTGTTTAGTCTCCAAACTTTGCTTTAGTGGCTAGCCCCAGTCCCCAAAAAAGCCTGCTACCATCTCATACGAAAGGAGAGCTCCTTTAGTTCAAGGGGTTTTGGTTGCTGATGTTACTGCATTTGTATTCAATCACAGTTCACCCCCCAAGGAAGGGAATGCAGAATTGAAAGTCCCCAGTTTTGCTGTTGATGCTTGAGGCAGAATAGAACCAAACTTGCTCTCCTCTATTTGTACTGGATCTGATAGTAGCCACACTTCAACCAACTCAAATATTTTCAAGGAGTAATTTTTTCCCTTACGACAAACTGAACAGTCCACTTTAGAGTCTGCTCTCAAGTATGAAAAAAAGATAACACAAAGGTATTTTTCTCCCCAATGTTTTTTTAAATAATGCCTCAGCTTGAATACTTCCTTTCAATCTGGCACAAATTAAAATGGCTGAGTTAGAACCCTCTCAAAAATGGGGTTTATAATAGGGAGGGACATTCTCGGGTCCTTTACTTTAGCTCTAGTGAGTAATGGTTTGATAACTGTCAGTTTATTAGGTTGAGGGTAAGTTAATGTCAGATAAAAATGCAATATTCTGCTAGCTGAAAAAAAAATTGAGCTCAGGAACATATTCAGGATTTACGGCTCTATGCCAACAGAAGTTGGTTGTGTTTCAAAAAAATACGCCAGAGACAATGATCTTACAATATGTTATGCTTGTAATGCAGTTACAACCTTGTGAGCTAATCCATAAAGGGAAAACTGACATCATCTCTAAAAAGTGCCATCTACTGACCTTTCTCCCCTGAAATGGAGAGCATCAAATTTAGAAATGAATACATTTTAAAAAAAAATACTGTGATATTAAGAGACATTAAAACTTAGGACATTTTTGTTAAAATGATTAAAGGGTATTGAATGACCAGTGGAAAAAAACATAATGGAATATGTTCATTTTATGAACGTGTTGTTATAAGTGCTGTAAATGTACATAGAATTTTTTTTGTCTAAACTGTGTTTGAAAAAAAGAACAAAAGCTCATCCCTAATTAATTCACAGCACCTGTTGTTTAAGGAGCTTCTGTTGCTTTTCAGGTTTAATTATTTATTTCCATGCCATGTGAAGTAAGTATCATTATCTCAATTTTACAGATAGGGAAACTGAGACAGAGAGATTTAAGGGCCAGTTTTGAAACCATGACTCTTACTTAAGTGGGACTACTTGTGCAAGTAAGTACTACTCAACAGGAATAATGGTTGCTAACTCAAGCTCTTTGAGGATTGCAAAGTGAATAAGTGGCAACATCAGAAACAAAACTTTGGAGTCTTGACTCATAGTTTCCTACTCTAATGACTAGACTACAAAAACAGTAGAAAAAACCCCAGATCTCCCTTCCAGTGATATCATTAGTATTTTATTTGTACTGCTGTAGCACCTAGAAACTCCAGTAAGAGATCAGGGCCCATTGTGCTAGGTGCTATACAAACATATCAAAAAAACTATCTATTCTCCAGAAGGGTGCATAATTTACATATAGGATGAGAATCAACGGGTGGATGAAACTGACTGAAGGGAGAGCACAAAGTAACAATAAGATTAAAACCAGCATGACAAGCAGCAGTCACACAGGTCACATATACTAGTGCTTAACATGTATGCAATACTTTTCATCTTCAAAGTGCAAATTATGACGCCTCCAGTGGAAGAGTAAGGAACAGAACCCAGTAGTTCTAATACCTAATCTCATGCTCTGGGTATTAACCACATTGCCTCACTGCCTAGAAACAGAAGGATGGAGAGATCAAAAGAATCTATGCATAACCTATAATGAAAAATCACTGAGTTGAGCCAATGGGCAGGTCGGCCATCGATGTCTCTTTTGATACACTTTGGAGGCTCTGTAGGACAGGGACTCCCTGCAGCTTGTTTTTGAAGCTGTTCAGGCAAAAGTATTTTATTTACTTGTTTCAGGTTTTTATCAGGGTTAGCTCTTTGGAGTTATTCTTAATATTGTTTGTTTAGTTATTTCCTTTGTATCTTCATTTTGTTTGTTTTGATTGCTTTTTTCCTCTTGTATGGGTTTATTTAGATAATCTTTGGATTGTGTCTGTTTTGTTAGTGAAATACCTAGCTGAAACAAAAACAATTGTTGTAACATATTATCAGTATCTAATCTATTGGTTTGTCAGTTATGCTCAGATACATTTGATCCTGTCATCATGTATCTTACCCTTTAAAAGGTTGCAAACCTCCTGAGATAGTAGAGATGTTCTTTTAGCTGAAACTGGAAAATCTCTCACTTGGGAACCTAGATTCTGATCCCACTTTGAGATTTCTCTTTGTAAATGAGTTTATTAATTGGCTTGCAACAGATGCCTTTTACCGAGGGATGTGGAGACCTCTACTGTTCTAAGAGAGCCTTGAAAATGATTACATAACAATATTAAGTAATATTTTTGCTTTTAAAAATATATATTTAAAGTATTTGTTAAAGGCCTAAAATTAAGAATGAAAACACTTATACTGAAGAGTGGAATACACTGGGCATGATCTACCATTGACATCACTGACTTACCATCTTTTACTGAGGATGCTACAGAAACAGGATTGTTTTTATGCTACCCTGATTCGGTGGAGTTGGATCCTATGCCCCACGCGATTATGACCACACTACTCCCACAGTGTGTTCCAGCTGAGAATGTCAAAGCCCTTTGGAAACACAAATGGGTTAAGCTTCCACTTCCAACTGTAGCGTACTTTAGAGAGGGGTAAATCGAGGCACAGAGGTTAAGGGATATGCCTAAGGTCAATTGGTGGTAGCAAGGGGAATAGAACCCAGGAGCCCTTGCAGCCAGGACTCACTTCCCATTGACCCACCTATAACCAGGACTCAGGAATCCAGACACCAAGCCCCGTACCCCCATCTCCTCAGCCCCCCGGTGGGAACCCTGCCACCCCACCTCGGCAGCTTAGTGTCCCTCCCTCTCCCCGCTGGCTGCAGGTGCTCTCCTTGCCCCCTCCTATGTTATGACTGGCTGCCTCGCCTCAGCTCGCCAGGTAACGGGTGCCGATCTCTGATTGGCCAGGCCCGGGCGGTATCCCTCTGGGGATTGGTTTCAGGTGGGCGGCGCTTGCGATTGGTCGGCAGGTAGGGTGGGAGGCGCTCCATTGGCTGCTGCGGCCGCTAACCTGCTGGCTTGGGCCGCCATGTTCGGAGGAGTCGCGGCGGCGCTGGGGCCGCTGCAGCCGCCGGGCGGGGGTCGCCGCTGAGCCGGGCGCGGGGTGGGAAGGGAAGTCGGGGGGGAGCCGGGCCCTGGGTCGCCGCCTCAGGAGGGGGGCCGAAGGCGCGGGGAGGGGGGAACCGCGTCCGACCCCAACTTCCTGCCGGGACTTCGGGCAACTTCTAGCCCGGGGGCGGGAGAAGCCGGGGCGGGGCTAGGCTGAGGGGCTGGCGGCGGCGGCGGCGGCGGGCGGGGGGGCGCGGGCCGCACGCCTGGGGGGGACCCACTTCAGCTGGCGCCGCAGCAGGTAGGAGATAGCGCCCCCCTCACCGCCCCTGTGCTGGGGGGCGTAGCTCGTTCCGCTCGGCTGGGACCCCAGACCTAGAGCCGAGCTGGGGCACCCCCGCGTGGGCAAGGAGCCTGCGGGCACTAAGCCAGCCCCCCCCCCCCCACACACACACACGCCGGCCGTGACCCAGCGCGGAACGCTCTCCGGGGGGCAGGCCCCCCAGCGGGGGAGCGCCTCCGCTCCGCCGTGGGGCAGGGAGACTGCCCGGCTCCTCAGTGCAGAGACCACAACGCCCCGAGTTGGGACTCGGAGCCTAGGACCAGCAACACCTGCCAAGCGGCTAGTGGGACCCAGCCTGTAGAGGGGTGGCCGTGCTTTCTCTGAACCAGAGCCACCTGGGGAGGAATGACCCCAATACTCAAAAGACTGACAAACCCTGTCGGTTGTGTGGTTTCTCCCCCCCCCCCCCCCCAGCTGTTACAACCCTGCTTCAGTATATACTGGGGGGGCTTCAGATTATTAAACAGGTTCATAACTAGGCCTTCCCACCCTGTAAAGGGAGGCCAGCCTGCAGCTGGAACCTTCTCCTTAGAGACCTAGTTAACGTTGGTCTGGGATACAGCAGTGTTTCTTCCCTATGGGAAAGTGGAAAAACTTCTGTGTGGCATGAAAACTGTGGGACTAGAAGAAGGAGGAGTAAACAACTTTTCTGTAAATAAAGTGTTCCTTCCTTTCCCCAGTCTCTTAAAAAGAGCTTTTCTTGCAATACTTTTGGCCAGAAGTGGAAATATGCGAAGTTTTATTTGGAAACTTTGAAAAAGAAATTGTTCTTGAGGCATTCAGATCCTAGTTTTGTCATCTGAGGGGACAGATTAATATTCTGACAGTTGGAAATTTATCTTGTCTTAAACTTAATTTTACAAAATTATTCAGGTTAACAGGCCTTATTATTTTTTGACATTACTGTTTTCTTTAATGCTTATCCCTCTGCTTGTTAAGTGCTTTTAAAAGCTTTTATAAAATTAAAATGAGAGCATGACAAAAGTAATTAAAAGCTGACATATTTTTGCAGGACCAGGGCCTTATGGCAGTGAGTAGTCTCATTGATTTCGATGGTATATTGTGGGTAAAGTTAGTAATGTGTTTTAGTCATTGTAAGATCTAGCACCACATCTGTACTTTAATGTGTTCCAGTTTTTCTGGGTGTTTGTTAAACTCTCTATTTTTTCTTGTGTGTGCAGGTGGACCGGATATCATTGGAAAAAAGAACATGTAAATTTCACTTACTACTTCACTGGAATTTGGCATAACATTAGTGATTGCTTGTATCCTCCAAACTGGTCAAATCTTTATGCCCAGAACGTATTTGTCATTTACACTTCTGTATTAGTACCATGCCTAGCAGAATGGGATCGAAAATGAATCTGAACAGAGACTTCATCAGAGTAAAAGCTCATTACAATGGGTAAGTCATACAGTCCTTTCAGTGCTGCTTTATGTGTGGTTTGTCACTTCAGTTCACAGCGAACAATAGTCCATGAACTCATTTAGTAATGCAGTAACCAAAGAGTTGATGGTTCCAATGGATACTAACAAATCATTCTGTGTACAATGTTTGTAAATTTACTTGGATGTTAAAATGTTCATTTTTTAAAATCCCTGAATCTTTATAAGCTAGTGAGAGATGCGTCTGCCTTATTTTTGGTTGGCTTGTTTTTGGTTTCTAATCAAATCTGTTTTTGAAACAGAAGTATTGATGTATTTGCTGATCCAGTCTGAAGATTAATAAAACAATGTAGTCTGTTAAACCCAGGCACAGCTAATATATTTTAATTGGTTTTCCTTAGGCCCCAGTCCTTCAATGAGTTCTGCATTGGCAGATTTCCATTTAAGTTAGTGGGGCTGTGCTTGAGTGCTTGTGTCCACCTGCATAGTTCTCATTGAAAGTTTGGGGATGTACACTGTAAGCTCTTTGGGGCAGAAATTGTCTGGGCTTCTACAAAACCTATCACAAAAGGGTCCTGTTACTAGTTAACACCTTTTGGGTGCTACTGTAATGCAGATAATTTATAGCTGGTGTTATACTTTCATAATTAGTGGAATCAGTTCTGTGGTTAAAATTGTAGACTGTGTTGGCAACTGCCATTGTTTGGCTTATTGATTTCCACCACCACCATCTTAATGAAAGCTCAAAAGGATTGTCTGTCAGAGAAATATTTAGGAAGGTGTGGGAAATAAGTGTTTGTGTTTTATTATTTATTTTATTTATTACACAAATTATTAGTAAATCCAGTAAGAATATTTACCTGTTTAAAATTTGGTTATTTAAAATGAACTTAAAAATCCAATTTACCTTTCACTATTGATGATGTTGGCCCATGTTGAGTGAAATGCAAACATCAGAGTTGCAGTTATACCTATTAGGTTCACTTTGGTTTATACTCACTTTCATTTTCTAGCAACTTCACCAGCAGGTTGCTTTTGTTGTTTGGCCTCTAACATTGTAGGGAATTTTTTTTTTTTTAATTTAAAACAATCATGAGAGCATTTCTATCTAGTTTTGAATCCTGCTCCCTCCCTTTTTACTAAATATAACTTAGCTTAAAAGCAATTGACAGTGACTTTTTAAACTTAGACTTGAGTTTTGGCCTTTTTCCTTGTAAGCTAAAAATATATTGATCCCCAGTGTATTCATTGTCAGTAATTTGGTGTGTAGTGTGGATATATATATTTTTTTCAATAAGAAACTTTGTTTAGTAACAGTTGGAAAGAAGAGGACAAAACCGGGATGAAGAACTTAGTCTTTACAGACTGTGAAAGGGAGTAATGAGGAACAGTCCGCATGGATTCACCAAGGGCAAGTCATGCCTGACTAATCTAATTGCCTTCTATGACAAGATAACTGGCTCTGTGGATGAAGGGAATGCAGTGGACGTGTTGTTCCTTGACTTTAGCAAAGCTTTTGACACGGTCTCCCACAGTATTCTTGCCAGCAAGTTAAAGAAGTATGGGCTGGATGAATGGACTATAAGGTGGATAGAAAGTTGGCTAGATTGTCGGGCTCAAAGGGTAGTGATCAATGGCTCCATGTCTAGTTGGCAGCCGGTATCAAGTGGAGTGCCCCACGGGTCGGTCCTGGGCCGGTTTTGTTCAATATCTTCATAAATGATCTGGAGGATGGTATGGATTGCACCCTCAGCAAGTTTGGAGATGACACTAAACTGGGAGGAGTGGTAAACGTGCTGGAGGGTAGGGATAGGATACAGAGGGACCTAGACAAATTGGAGGATTGGGCCAAAAGAAATCTGATGAGGTTCAACAAGGACACTTGCAGAGTCCTGCACTTAGGACGGAAGAATCTCATGCACCGCTACAGACTAGGGACCGAGCAGATAGGCAGCAGTTCTGCAGAAAAGGACCTAGGGGTTACGGTGGACGAGAAGCTGGATTTGAGTCAGCAGTGTGTCCTTGTTGCCAAGAAGGCCAATGGCATTTTGGGATGTATAAGTAAGGGCATAGCGAGCAGATCGAGGGACGTGATTGTCCCCCTCTATTCGACATTGGTGAGGCCTCATCTGGAGTACTGTGTCCAGTTTTGAGCCCCACACTACAAGAAGGATGTGGAAAAATTGGAGAGAGTCCAGCCGAGGGCAACAAAAATGATTAGGGGACTGGAACATGTGAGTTATGAGGAGAGGCTGAGGGAACTGGGGATGTTTAGTCTACAGAAGAGAAGAGTGAGAGGGGATTTGATAGCTGCTTTCAACTACCTGAAAGGTGGTTTCAAAGAGGATGGCTCTAGACTGTTCTCAGTGGTAGCAGGTGACAGAACAAGGAGTAATGGTCTCAAGTTGCAGTGGGGGAGATTTAGGTTGGATATTAGGAAAATCTTTCCCCCTAGGAGGGTGGTGAAACACTGGAATGCGTTACCTAGGGAGGTGGTGGAATCTCCTTCCTTAGAAGTTTTGAAGGTCAGGCTTGACAAAGCCCTGGCTGGGATGATTTAATTGGGGATCGGTCCTGCTTTGAGCAGGGGTTTGGACTAGATGACCTCCTGAGGTCCCTTCCAACCTTGGTATTCTATGATTCTAATCGTATATTACTTTGCTAAGGCTATGGGTACCCTGCACGGCTGTAAGCCCTCTAATGTAGCTGCTCTAAGCTGGGGGGGGAGAGGTCTCCTGTCAGCTTCATTACTCCAGCCCCTGAGAGCAGCAGTAGCTGTGTAGGCAGGAGAAGGTCTCCCACTGACACAGTGCTGTCCACACTGGCACTTAAATCAGTGTCTAATTGGCTAATTCACACCCCTGAGCAACATAATTTGTGTCAAATTAAGCTATAGTGTATCAATAGCCTCATGCTCTGTTCTGATGTGTGAGTAGGATTGGCAAATAATGCCTTAAACAAAATGACTGGGTCCATGGATATATAGGGAAAATTTTTGCTCCTGCAGTGAAATGTGGCATAATCTTGTGGTTAGGGCGGGGGGACTGGAAGATAGCTCCTTGATTGTAAAACTAGCCATACCATTAACTTTCATTCTAACCAGGAGCCAGTCACTTAATCTCTGTGTGTCAATTTACCCATCTGTAAAATGGAAATCCACCAGAACCTTTCTAATTCACACTTCATTATAGATGTGATAATTTGCGCACAAAAATATGTCCTCAAATATTTATTGAGGCCTTATTTATAGTGAGGATTCTTGTTAAGACTACCTTTCAAAATATATTGCAGGACATTTATATAGCTATTATATGTTTAATAGATTTGTTTTTACTATATTAGATGTGTAAGTGAATACATGTGAAAATAAATGAGCACAGCATATTTTGTGGTGCATTATTACTGCTGTTATCGTGTTACTCTTGCTCAGTAATTTGTGAAATTTTGATCATCAGCAGTGATTAGTGCTAATTAGCAAGGTTTTACTACCTGACAGGGCTGTTTGGGAGATTTAATGAGTACTTGTAAACAGCTTTGAGATCTTTGGATGAAAGGCTTGCACAATACAAGTGCTGTTAAGTGTGCCTAGTTTCAGTTCAATAGAGATCTTTATCCTAAATTTATAAGACAATGTCAGTCTGGGTTTATGATGAAAGGATGTTCTCAACTTAATTATAGTAGCACTAGAGTGGTACTACATGTTTGAGATGTGCAAGCTGCTCTGAAACTGTAGTCCACAAATGTTATATCCAGTGTATATATGCACAACATTCAAACCTAATAAGTGTTTCCAGAATATAAAAATGTGTAATTCTCCAAATGTTTGCAAGGGGATATAGGAATAAAGAAAGGTAGGAGAGCTACTTGGCTCTATGAGGGGAAAAGAACAGTGGATGGAAAGAGGAATTAGCATAACCAATTTGAGACTGCTTGCTGGCACAGGAAGGAAGGTCTAGGGGTGTGCAGGTATATGTATAGGCTTTGTTCAGGAATGAAGCAGACCTTTGAATATTGGAAATTTGTGATAACATTTGATTCATTACTAGAATTCACTGGAAGGAATGTGAATATCATAAAAGGAATTAGTAAAAGTATTGAACATTCTTTGTACTTCCTGCAACAAGTATTCTGTAATTTTCATGAGTCATGCAGATTGTATTTGTAGATAAAAATGTTTTTTTCTCCAATAATTCATTCAGAACCTCTGCAGCATTCTAGCCATCGTTTGTTTAATGCTCTTCTCAGTTGGAGAAGAGCAAAGCATCTGTCCCACTTAAAGTAGGGGTCCCAGAATTACTGAATTTTGTCTTTGCTTTGTTGACACAAAGTTCTATGTTAAATAACAGGTTTATATAAAACAGTTTATGGGCTAAAGCATAACTTGAAGTGTTTCAGTATCTGTTCTGGATTCCTGCTTCCATATATGCAGATGTAGTAAAACATACTCTTTCAGAATTAGTATCTAGAGTTATTCAGTTAACTGCTAAATAATTTACAGTTCCAGCTGATAGAACAATATACCTTTCTGAAATTGTGATTAAACAAATAACCTGTTTAAGTAAGGACAAGGAAGCTGCAAAAATCATGAATGTTGTGATTGTGTCTCCATGGAGTCTCAGGAGCTATGGCATTTGTATTTCTTTGGTATACCAGAGTTCCTTATGTAACAGAAATGACCAGCATATGGAAACGGAAGTATAGAGCAAATTTGTGTAATTTCTCATTTCATTTTTAAAAACATTTTGTTGTCTAGATTATGTATAATCCTCTGAAATCGTCTGCATTAAATCCTGTTGACTACAAAGGAACTATCTGACTCTGGTTAGCTGTGCCCTAGCCAGCATGATTCTAACCTTTGCAATGCCTCATCCCAGGAATGCGAGAAATGCTCTTAATACAAGTATGTGCCCAACATTGGCCCCTTATGCTGTTTGATGGAGTCTGACTTCTTAACTCTGACTGGGGAAATGTGCATATCTAGTGGGATTCTTAAGTAAAGTTTAGCAACAAATAGTCTTCGTTCAGCTGTGCTCTGACCAGCTGATGTAGTTGTTGGCATTCAGATTTAATGTAGTAGCTCTCAAAAGTATATGTATAATTGACAGTAATTATTTGGATAAATCCTATATGCAATTGCATCAGAAATAGATGCTGCTTGAGCAAAATACAGTAGAAGTTTTCTGATCTGTACTTCTCTAATTAGTACAAAGAATGGCAGTTCACCTCCCACTTAAAAGCTTTAATAATTTAAGGAAAAAGGAGTACTTGTGGTACCTTAGAGGCTAACATTTATTAGAACGTAAGCTTTTGTGAGCTACAGCTCACTTCATCAGATATACAGAATGGAACACACACACATATTAGAAAAAAGAAAAGGAGTACTTGTGGCACCTTAGAGACTATCCAATTTATTTGAGCATAAGCTTTCGTGAGCTACAGCTCACTTCATCAGATGCATAAAAGTGGAAAATGCAGTGAGGTTGTTTTTATATACACAGATCATGGAAAAAATGGGTGTTTATCACTTCAAAGGTTTTCTCTCCCCCCCCACCCCACTCTCCTGCTGGAAATAGCTTATCTAAAGTGATCACTCTCCTTACAATGTGTATGATAATCAAGGTGGGTCATTTCCAGCACAAATCCAGGATTTAACAAGAACGTCTGAAGAACGGGGGGAGTGTTAGGAAAAAACAAGGGGAAATAGGTTACCTTGCATAATGACTTAGCCACTTAGCCAGTCTCTCGCTGGAGTCTGTTTTTGTAGTTTACTGTTGTAATATTGCAACTTTCATGTCTGTAATCGCGTGACCAGAGAGATTGAAGTGTTTTCTGACTGGGTTATGAATGTTATAATTCTTGATATATGATTTGTGTCCGTTTATTCTTTTACGTAGAGACTGTCCAGTTTGACCAATGTATATGGCAGAGGAGCATTGCTTGCAGTTAGAAGTTACCATACAAACTGTGAGAGGCTAATTAGTTAAGGTGAGCTATTATCAGCAGGAGGAAAAAAAACTGGATAATATCTACAAAAGATGGCCCATTTAAACAGTTGACAAGAAGGTGTGAGGATACTTAAGGAAATAGATTCAATGTGTAATGACCTAGCCACTCAGTCTCTATTCAAAGCCAAGTTAATGGTATCTAGTTTGCATATTAATTCAAGCTTAGCAGTTCCTTGTTGGAGTCTGTTTTTGAAGCTTTTCTGTTGCAAAATTGCCACCCTTCAACCTCTGTGGCCACTCAGTAAAAGATTTAAGTGGTCTCCTACCGGTTTTTGAATATTATGATTTCTGATGTCAGATTTGTCCATTTACTCTTTTGCATAGAGACGGTCCAATTTGCCCAATGTACATGGCAGAGGGGCATTGCTGGCACATGATGGCATATATCACATTGGTAGATGTGCAGGTGAACAAGCCCCTGATGGCGTGGCCAAGTGACACCGTCATAGGTCCTAATCACATTAAATAAACATGTGGACGGAGTTGGCATCGGGCTTTGTTGCAAGGAGAGGTTCCTGGGTTAGTGTTTTTTGTTGTGTGGTTGCTGGTGAGCATTTGCTTCAGGTTCGGGCTGTCTAAGTGAGGACTGGTCTGTCACAGATCTTGATTATCACTACAAAAGTTTTTTTTTTCTCCTGTTGATAATAGCTCATCTTAACTAATTAGCCTCTACCAATTTGTATGGTAACTTCCAATGTGTGTGTGTATACACATACTTACTATATTTTCCATTCTATGCATCCAATGAAGTGAGCTGTAGCTCATGAAAGCTTATGCTCTAATAAATTTGTTAGTCTCTAAGGTGCCACAAGTACTCTTGTTCTTTTTGCAGATACAGACTAACACGGCTGCTACACTGAAACCAATAATTTAAGGCTTGATCCTGCCATAGGATTTGCATCTAATACTCACATTGACTTCAGAAGAAGTTCAGGGTATGTATCCTATTGTAGTAACATGCATTCTGGGCCAGATCCTGAAATGGATGTTTGGCACGGAGTAAATTCCATATTCAGTGGAATTGCAACATCAGAAGTTGATCTGCTAACCTAACTGAAAACACATAGATGGAATACCCAAAGGTGGATGATGTCACAGTGCAGGTACACACACATGGTAAGAACTGAATCAGTTTTCACCTACAAAACAGCATGACTTGATAGTTATGTGAGTCTATCAATCTCTCCTGTGTTGTCTTCACTGAGCTAGTTACATGCTGAGTAGAAACAACCTGTAACTTGAGCTGTATTTTTCATAGTCTTATTGATTTCATAAAAAGAAAAGGAGTACTTGTGGCACCTTAGAGACTAACAAATTTATTTGAGCATAAGCTTTTGTGAGCTACAGCTCACCTAATTCGTAGTAAGGTACCTCGAGATACAGGTATGAAGGGCCCTCCATACAAGACATACTAAAAATTAGTTGTAACTTTTGGACAGGAGGTGTTTGTTACATGTAAATAACTGCTCTTGTTATATACATGAGATCCTGGCTAAAAAGTTATGTGGATATTCTGCAAGGTTTGTTTCCTTAATACTGAAGTATGGGACAGGGTTAAATTAGATTGACTTTTTTTCTGGATCTGTAACTTCTTATCTCCTTTAAAATGTGAGTTTCAAAAGGAAATAATTACATTCTTAATCTCCTCCTATAATCTCATCCCAAAGCACCTTTAGAGACATGGGAAACATAGTGTTGCCATTCATTCCTGTCCATAGGTAGTTCCTCCAGTAAGCTCAGCCTGGTCATGTCCCTGTGTACAATGTCCTGCCATCTATTCAGCGGTCAGCCTCTAGGTCTGACTGACCTTGTTGCGTCTTTATTATTTTCTTTGGCATACTGTCATTCGTTTGTTCTACAGCGTCCGCATGTGTGTCATCTTTCAGTTGCAGCGAATCCCCTACCTTGGCATCACGTTTTATTTTCCTTTTAACTTCTTCATTTATCTGAATATATCATTCTGCTTTTCAATTGCCATCTTGCGAAGAGCTCTCCTCTTTACTGCCTCCAGATTTCTGATGTCTGTTTCATTTAATGCAACTGCTTCCAGACCATAGAGTAATGCTGTTAGTACAGCGGTATGATAAATTTTCACAGTGGTACTGAAGATAATGGTTTTTATCCATAATTTCATCAGGCTCTGTGCAGCACTTGTAGCTGAAGCACATTTCCTTTAAACCTCAACCTTGATGGAACCATAGTCACTAATCAAGCTTCCTAGGTGTACTGAAGATTGTACTTGTTCTGTGATTTCACTGCTGCATTTCAACACTTCATCTGTTATCCCTTTTCTAGTATCAATCCCAGGGAAGATAATGGAGTGGCTGATAGGGGACTCAGTTAATAAATTAAAGGAGGGTGATGTAGTTAATGCAAATCAACGTGGGATTATGGAAAATAGATCTTGTTAGACAAACTGGATATCTTTTTTTATCAAATAACAAGTTTGCTTACGTACTTAGACTTCTGTAAGGTATTTGAGACACAGCATTTTGATTAAAAAGATAGAATGATATAAAATTACCATGGCATACATTAAATGGATTAAAAACTGGCCAACTGATGGATCTCAAAATGTAACTGTAAATGAGGAATCGTAGAATGGGTGTGTTTCCATTGAGGTCCCACAGGGATCAGTTCTTGGCTCTATGCCATTTAATATTTTTATCAGTGACCTGGAAGAAAACATAAAATCATAGTGATAAAATTTGCACTTGACACAAATTGTGGGAGTGGTAAATAATGAAGAGGACGGGTCACTGATTCAGAACGAACCGGATTGCTTGGTAAATTGAGGCAAACTATGCATTTTTAATATGGCTAAATGTTTACCTCTAGGAACAAGGAATGTCATCCATACTTATAGGATGAAGACTCTTTGCATTTCCCCAAGACAGGCTACTCCCATCCATCATCTGGGGGACATGCCTCTACGCTGTTGTCTCCTGGTGCAAGGCCTGCTATAGTAGTGATTTCAAAGTTATCTAAAGAAAATACTTCATCTTTTTTTTGTTTTTGTTTTTTTTTGGAACACATCAAGATTTATGTTCTTTCTAAGATATTGCCCTAGGGACAATAAATAATATTTATGTTAAAAGAAATCGGTCAGTCTGTCTCATCATAGTATGTGGTGTTCAGTCATATTCTTCCAAGAGCATACCTTGGTGCTCGAAATAACAGTTGGAAATTTTGTTTTTAGTTACAATATTTGTTTGCCTTGGTATTTTTCCATTGGTTCCTCTTCATCACTGTGCTCATATTTCTTTAAAAACAAACTCTACCAGTAAGAAACATTAATATCTGAGGAGAGGACATGAAACGTGTCCGCAGTGTCTCCATTACTACTTCTGTAAATCAAATCTCAAAACGGTTCAGAATTACTTATTTTATCCAGAGGATGGTCCCCTTCATTGATTTATTGCTCTCCATTTTTTCTAATTTCAGTAGTAACTTTCCACAGTCTGCAGAGGGCTAATTTTCCCTGAGAACTGTTTCTGAATGACACACCATGTGCTCAGGTGTACAGTTTGACGATTTGGTTACAGCTCAGCAAATCCACCTGTCTGTAGCTTCATACCAGATATAGATGCACTACTGTTATCTGTACACAGTTTTATCTATTATATTTGTTCGTAATTAGATTATGGAACAGATTGCCACATGAAGTTGTTGAGGTTAAGAATTTAGCAAAATTGAAAAAGGGATTGGGCATTTAAATGGATAACTAGAGTTGTTACAATTATGGTAAATATTTTTGGGGGATATTAAAAATCATTCTTCGGGTCTTAAGCCAATCTCTGACTCTCAGAGATCAGACTGAGACAAAATTTGGGGGATGCACACTATTCTATATCTGCCTGCTTTTAGGATTCTTAGGCCTCCTGTGAATTATCTGGTACTGGCCACTACCATAGACAGCATACAGGACTAGATGGACCTTGGATCTGATCCAACTAGACAATTCATATGTTGCTAGAATTTAAAAAAAAAAAAAAAAAAAAAATTCAAATCTCTAAATGTTAATGTTGAATCCTGTCCCCATTTGTATGTCCCAAGTTCTAGGGCCCAATCCTGTAAACAGACATGCATATGGTTCCATTAAGGACATACCTGGGTTAAGCACTATATAAAGATATATGAAGATATGGTGAATGGCCTAAAAAGTTTATACTCCCTATCCTACAAACACTTGAGCTTATACTTGAAGCACTGGGTCCTTAGATGATAACCTTTCTGGGTCAGTAACTGTGACTTTGTGTGCAGTGTTGTAGCCGCATTGGTCCCAGGACATTAAAGACGCAAGGTGGGTGAGGTAGTAATCTTTTATTGGACCAGCTTCTTTTGGTGGGAGAGACAAGCTTTCCAGCTAAGCAGAGCTCTTCTTCAGCTGTGTGGCTCAAAAGCTTGTCTCTCTCTCTCTAACAGAAGTTGGTCCAATAAAAGGTATTACCTCACCCACTTTGTTTCCCTGTCTTTGTGTCTTTATAGGGTGTTTTGTCTCCATGAAGCTTCTAGATTCTGCTTTGGTGTTGAGAACTAGTGCAGTTAAAATGCTTTTAATTATTGAGAGCTCTAAGAAGTACTTGTGGACTCCAGACCACTTGTTTATTTTGCAAGCAACATTAACATCTCAGTCTCACTCAGTAAATTGTGGTAGCTTATCACATTAAGTATGCTTTTCCAGATTGATATTTAAAAACCTGCTTGTGTTTTCATTTCCATAAGGAATAATTAGTTAAGATATAAACTGTCATTTAAGATCTCTTCAAATGCTAAAGAAAAAAAATTCCATGTTGAAAGATTATATAGCCCATTTTTAATCTACATTTGAAACTGAAACTATTTAAAAAAAAATATTGTGCTCACAGCTTTACTTCCAGTCATTTTAAAAAATTGGTTTTGCAAAAATATTCCTTTTGCCTTCATAAAACAAACAACTTACAGCAATATGACCTAATAATGCATGCATATTTTTCTTGAGGTAGTCTCCACATTTTTGACACTTTGACTAAACAGTTTCCGTGAAAATCAAGCTGGAATACTGTAAAGTTTCAGAGTAGCAGCTGTGTTGGTCTGTATCCGTAAAAAGAAAAGGAGTACTTGTGGCACCTTAGAGACTAACCAATTTATTAGAGCATAAGCTTTTGTGAGCTACAGCTCACTTCATCGGATGCTGTGGCTCACGAAAGCTTATGCTCTAATAAATCTGTTAGTCTCTAAGGTGCCACAAGTACTCCTTTTCCTTTTGTAAAGTTTCAATTTTCAGCTGACATACACAAATGTATGAAGTAGGTAAGACAGCTTGTTTTCTAAAACAATTTATCATACAGGGTGACAGTAACAAAACTAAATCATGTTTAGTTTATTCTCCTTATTTCTGGTCTCCTTGTTGACTTCAGTACATTATGTGAATAATTTACATGTGGTTCTAAGTACATATTCTTAACTGAGAAGTGCAGTTGCATAGTTATCCACTAGAGGGTCTTTATACCAAAAAAAAGTATCTCTGAACATCCTTCAAACACCTGCTTTTCTCCCCATGTTTATTTTGTGTAGCTTTTCCTTGAGGTACTTTAACTTTAATGTAAAACATGAAAAATCTACCTCACATGTTCAGTTGCTTACCTGATCTAGTTTGTATGTTTTTTTTAGTTTTTACATGCAACAGCTTAGTGTGACAAGATGTAGTTTCACACACATTCTCTAGGGTACTAAGTGGTTTACACTGTGTGAGTTTCATCATTCTAGAAACACTGAACGTCATAGAAAGGAATTAAAAACTTCAGCTTCAAGGAAAATAATACGCCCGAAAAAAGCATACTCAGCTTGCTAAAAGCTAAAACTTAGCATCCCATTCTAGTTGTCCGTCTTTATCATCTTTCAACAGTTCCATGTTGACGTCAGACTTGAGACTTTGTAATTATCAACTGTTCTTCTAAAAGAAGTACAGTTCTTAGCTGAAGTGTGATACAAATGTTTGATTTCAAAGTTACAGCATTGAATATAAGTTTTCACACACACCTAACACCAGAAATAACTTTGCCATTCTTCTGGTTAAAACCATATAAATGTGATAAGTCAGATTTAAAATTTAATAATCTGTTGTAGCCTTTTCACCATCCTATTGGTCAACTGTTATATACAGTGGTTTGTCAATTTATTCCGGTCTCGCTCACCTTCCACCATTTGTTTCTTTAATCTTAAGTAAAGTTTCAGGAGGTCAGAGACATCTTTTGTGTGGTGAATTTTTTTTAAAAAGTTCACATTTTCAGGATAATTAATTTATGAAATACAGTACAGGAAAATGTGGAATTAAAACCTATTTTTCAGAATATAATCATAATCAAAATGATCTCTTTAATAATGCAGGGACTTCTGAGCTGCTGCGAAGTCCTATATAAACTCCAACATGTTTCAGTCTTTGATTCCATATAGCTAAAGAAAAAATCACTTTGGTTAGTTTAGGAGTGGCAAAAGCTAGGCATTTTAAAATGCCCATTTAAACACTAAGATTTATGTCAAAGGAACTGACATCCAATAAAGCAGATATTGAAAAGCCAGGGTTGTTAATGTAAAATATTATTATAATAAACTAATGTTGAGATGTAAAGGCAATCTATCCCCCCCTCGGATAACAGTCTAGCCCTTTTTCACAAGAATAATACTTGCTTGTCCAAGTAGTCCCATTGATTTCAATGGGATTACTTTAGTGAGTAAGTGCCGCTTGTGTAAGCGCTGCTTGTGTGAGCACAGCTCAGCAGGATAAATTCCACAGATGCAGTTACTGGAGCAAGCAGTTTATGTCAGATACCATATTTCTGAATGAGGGACTATATTTTGTGGTTTAAATCTGTGAATTCATCTCTTGCAGGGACATCCTAATAACAAATTTAGAAGCATCAATGAACTATGGTGAACTTTGTGATGAAGTGAGGGAGATGTGCAGTTTACAACAGGAACAGCCAATTACCCTCAAGTGGATTGATGATGAAGGTATTACAAACACATGAGATTCTTTTCTAAATCTTTACTTGTTTTCTATATTGCAAAGTATGACTCAAAATATTAGACAAGGGGCTTGATGAAATTTGCTTAATTTAGGTTTCAGATAATCAAGGCATTTTTTTTATTGTAATTTATAGATATCATGGGACATAACCCTGTTTCACATAACAGGAAGGTTTGGATAAATGAGGCTCAGATAACCAAGGTTGTGCTGTACTTGAATTCACTTTTTAATCCTTTTAAATGAACTTTTTCAAAGTGTAATTATCTGAAGCACAGTTTAACTAGAGTGATCAGGGAAATGTATGGTGGGAAGGAATGTGGCAGGGTGGTTGCTTTCCTTACCTAGATGCTCTTATTTTCTTTTTTCTTTTTTTTTTTTATTGTAAGTGGAGAAAATGCAAACATAAGAACTAGAATTGTGGATCTGTTCTGATTGTTGAGGTCCATGAACTGCCTTGACAGGGTGAGAGCCCCCATTTTCCATGAGGAAGTCATGAAGTTACTAATGGCTATGGCTTAATTAGGTAATAATTTGTAGAGTGCATGAAGAGAAGGGGTAGAGTTCCTTGCCGACAGAGCTCCAGGACTACAAGTCTCAAGAGTCTGTTTTTCTGATTTTTCTTTTTTTTTTTTAAATCTAAAAATATTAGTCAAAATGCTCAACTTTTCTTTTTTTATTGCTTTGGGCCATCCTGATCGGAGTGTTTTCTTCTGAGGACCATATTGCAGGGGTAAAAAGTAGTGGCCCTTGCCCACACCTTTTGGAAAGGTTAATATAGTAGATATTGTCAGCTGAGCCTGTAGTATTCTAGGGCCCACCTGTATCTTGCAGTGGGCTGCGATAAATTGTAAGCTTGTGGATAGTAGCAGCTCGCTGGTCAGTCATCCTGAGTGCTGCTTGCTCAAGAATTATGGCAGGGGATCAGAAGCATGGCTCTGCTGGAGCAAACTTATATGTTCATTCCCTGACTAAAGCCTTGCAGCAGAAAACTTTAATTTGGTTATTGTGTGTAAGAAGCAAATAAAATCAGTTCTCCAGGGATTAGGCCCATGCAACAAGGTTCCTTAAGTCTCTATCCTGCATTGAGAGCCTTGCAAGCAGGTTCCTGAACCTGTACAAAGTCCCTTTGAAATCAGTAGTGAAATGGAATCAGATTGGGCCCTTAGTTTAAGGGTGAGAGGAAAAAACTGACCTTTAGGGAAGTCGCCTGAAATACTACAGAGCTCATGCCTGCATGTGTATACCACAATTAAACAGCCTCTTAGTCTGAGTGTGAGTCAGCTGATGCGGGCCAGCCACTGGTGTCTAACTGCAGTGTAGACATCCCCAAGAGTATAATTTATGTGAACAATCACTTGAAGAAAGAATGGTTACTTATCCCAAAGTAACTGGCTCTTTGAGATGTGGTGTTCACACAGATTCCATGTTCTGCCCTCCATCCTCATTTAACAGCATCCCAACACCTGGGATTCTTATTGGCAAAGGAACTGAGTGGTGGTCAAGGCTGCCTCATCTCTTATGCCCTTGCCTGTGGCATGGCTGCTGGAACTAGGGGTGCTTTAGGTGCTGCCGCACTCCCTGTCTTCAAGTGGTTTCCATCATATACAGGGCTCACAGTTTTGGTTCAATGGCTCTCAGTACCCCCACTGTACAAATTTGTTCCAGCAGCCCTGGTCAGTGGTGGTCATGAGGGTTGCAGGCATGGCCACAACACATACTGCTATTCAAAAATAACCCAATCTTGTGCATAAACTGCATGTGTGCCAAGATTGGACTCTTGTCTCGCTTTACCTTCGTATAAAATGGGTCTAAATGTATTTCCAAACATGTTTGTTTGAGAGAGAAGCGAAAGGCACTTCAGAACTGTAAAGCTTTTATTATTCAATAGCAAGTTAAAAAAAAAAACAACTTTAAGGTGAACGTTTTAATGGCAAAATGACACAGGTTGATGAAAGGCTGTTCAGACTTCTTTCCCATATTCTTTGGCATGCATGCAAAGTAACTTTTTTGAAAAAGTGCGTAAGTCCTATTTGACTTTCAATACAATTTAAGCACATGAGTCACATAGATGCTGCTGAAAATTTTACTTCTAGTCCTGATTCATCTTTGGAATGAGTGTCTGCTTGCTTTCAAGGTGGGGATACAGCTGTGTTATGGAAAAACTAAATGTTTTTGTCACTTACAATTTTTGATGTTTTGCACAGAACATATGACAAGAATTGTAGCAGTGATGCATATTTTCCTTTTTCTGTTGATTATTCTACCTGGCGGCCACCTTACTACTTCAGTAGGTCATTGGATGCAACCTTGACTGTAGTATTGGCCTAATGTATCCCATTCAGGGGCTAGTGGATGCATTGATGTTGGCTTCCTTTAAAAGAACCCTTTACTAAAAGACAGTACAATGTGCATGATAATCAAGGTGGGCCATTTCCTGCACAAATCCAGGTTTTCGAGTTTGTGTGTGTATGGGGGTGGGGGGCATGTGAGAACCTGGATTTGTGCAGGAAATGGCCCACCTTGATTATCATGCACATTGTGTAGAGAGTTGTCACTTTGGATGGGCTATCACCAGCAGGAGAGTGAATTTGTGGGGGGGGGTGGAGGGTGAGAACCTGGATTTGTGCTGGAAATGGCCCAACCTGATGATCACTTTAGATAAGCTATTACCAGCAGGACAGTGGGGTGGGAGGAGGTATTGTTTCATATTCTCTGTGTATATATAAAGTCTGCTACAGTTTCCACGGTATGCATCCGATGAAGTGAGCTGTAGCTCACGAAAGCTCATGCTCAAATAAATTGGTTAGTCTCTAAGGTGCCACAAGTACTCCTTTTCGGAACATGTGGGTGGTTTACCTGATCTTGGAACTACATTTTTCATATCTGTCATGGGCTAATAGTTGTCTGACAAATGTAAAGCTCTTCTGACGCTCTTCTTCCTCCTCAAGTTGCTGGAAGTGAAGGAAGAAGTTTCTTCTTCTTCTTCATCTCAGCAACTGTGGAGAGGGAGGTTTGTGTAGTGTGGTCTGTTCCCTCTCCTCCCTCCTCTGAAAGTGCTCTACAACTCTAACTCACCTACAATCTCCTGGTTGCTGTGAGTAGGGGCAGGGTGGATAAAAATAATTTTTTTAAATAAAAATCAGTTTTTTTCCTCAAGTATTTTATCTAAAGATTAGTTTTAATTAAATTACATTATAGCTCAAAGATATCTCCCTATGTAATTGGGATTATAAATTCTAATTCTACAGTATGGGACAATATATTCATGTAATGGTTAAACATTTTTTGTAAATGAGTTCCAATAGTTCATGGATTAGGGACCCATTTTATGGGGTTCCAGGGGCTTCTGTATAGATTATTTAGGTTAATCTTTCTATCTACCCAATGGGACTCAGTGCTCAGTCCAGAAGATACTATCAGAGATGGTTAGTTTTGCAGTTCTCAAACTGTGGATTTGTGTCTCCAGAGAGAACATGCTTGTTAACACATGTTTTTAAATAAATATATAGAGGTGAGAAATAAGGCTTCAACCATATTGTCCCTCTGCAAATGTACGTACACAGAGTCAATCCCTTATACCTCTCTAAAAGTGCAAAGTTTCGAAAAGTTAAATGAACAGAAGATTGTTGGGGGCGGAATAGATCTGAACAAGGAGGAGAAGTCTGGAGATAAATGTGAAAAGGGAGGGACAGGCAGTAGAAACAAAAGTGAAACTGAGCAGCATATTCCAGAAATCTTGGGGTCTTTCTGAGTGTAGCCTTGATTGATTTGAGATCTACCATACCATTCTCTCACTAGAAGAGAACCTATAATGGCAGCAGGCCGTGAAAGAGACCCAGTCTGGGAATAAGAACCATTCAAGAAATAGGTTTGCTAATGATGTGTTAAAGAAAATCACACCAGTGAACTGGTAGAAGTCACTTAAGCACTTGGATTCAGAGATAGTTGAAGTGATGATCATAGAATATCAGGGTTGGAAGGGACCCCAGAAGGTCATCTAGTCCAACCCCCTGCTCGAAGCAGGACCAATTCCCAGTTAAATCATCCCACCCGGGGCTTTGTCAAGCCTGACCTTAAAAACCTCTAAGGAAGGAGATTCTACCACCTCCCTAGGTAACGCATTCCAGTGTTTCACCACCCTCTTAGTGAGAGAGTTTTTCCTAATATCCAATCTAAACCTCCCCCACTGCAACTTGATCTCACTTTTAACAGCAGTAGTATCTCCTGCTGGTATATAAAGAATATTTTCTTCCTTTTGACTAATTCATTCCAAATTGAGAAATTGTTTGGGACCTGAAAAAGCAGGAAAGCTTGTTTTTCTTTTCCAGAATATGAACAACCAGCAAAACGAAGGTGAAGATGACAGTTAGCTGCAGAAGCCAATATTTTAAGTTTCTCTTGTTGACCTGGCTGACAGTCTATTTTAATTTTTTTAATATTTCATTTAACTATTTTAGTGAAAAACAATTCTAACAGAAACCAACCTGATTCTAAAAAACTTGAATGTTTAACTAAATTCAAAAATTCATATGCTTGTTTTGTTAAAATATTATGCATTTGCTGTTGAAGAAAAAAATCCAGAATACACAATGTTGTTTTTTAGTTAAATAAAACCATTTAAATGTCTGTCTGGGGATCTTCTCCTAATACAGCAAGGCAAGAAAATCCTCCAAATATTAATGATTAACCTGTTGAATTGGAGATAGTTCACCTCCCAATGACTTCATAAATATCTGCTTCAATTACCTTTGGTAAATGAAATAACCAAACAATCATTAATTTTCTGATATAGCTGTAAAACTAATCTGAAAAGTTTTCAAAATAAATCACTTTAAAAATGTATAGTGTGTAGCTTCTAAAAATGAAACCTACATCTATCTTTGAGTTGTGAAGAATATGTATTAAGGTTATAACAACCAACAAGAATGCACTTAGGTAGAAAGCCATGATTAAATTGAGTCTTCCTGACTAGTGATTTTAAATCAAATCCACCCTGAGTAGGGGGTGACTATATAGATTCCCGCTCCCCTGTGCTTCCCCCCGCTCTCCATTTTTGTTCTGTTCCCTTGTGAGTAACTTCAGTGTCTCCCTTCACTGCAGCTCACAGCCTTTCACAGCACCAGCAACATAACATTGCTATAATTCTTGACAGCTTCTTTGCTGCCCGCTGGTTTCTGAATAGCTGCCATGTAACTGTGTGGTCTCGTTGACCTTTGCTGCTCACCAAACTTTTAATTGTGGCGGGGACATTAGAACTGCATGCAAACTTCATTATATTTGTTCATGTTTTAAAGGTTATCCTTGTAATCCTAAGAGCTAGAAACCTTTTTTTTAAAAAGACCTCAATTTCTGCAGTTATGAGTGGTTCTGTCTTTCCATTTGCCAGGAAAAGTTCACTGTGGCCCAGTAGCGGAGTGGAATTTTCAAATTCTGCTACTACGGAGAAGGGCATCCTAAAGTCAAAGTTGCATGTGTGTTGGTCTTGTTTTTGTCTTCTTTTTTTAAGATTGAGCAGATGTAGTGAAAATATTTTGAATTAATCTCAGTTTTTCTTTTCATTCCTAATCCTGAGGAAGCTGGAGCAAGCTACACTGATATTTGTTTCCCCTGCTCCCAATTGCACTTCAGTAAATAATCTCTAATATGAAACAGTTCAATCAGGAGAGGTGTATGGAGAATAATGTACTCTACAAGTTGGACATTTTAATTACTAATAAAAAGCAGGATCCTTTTAATTAGAGGAAGTAACTCGTGCATGTTTTGGTGGACCCTAAGAAGGGGGGGAGGGGAGAGAGAGATAGTGACGTGTTGGTTTTCTGTCTCGTATGTTTGGTGGTTTTTTTGTTTTTTGAGGTTTACTTTAATTTAAAAGAGCATGGATTTCTACTATTTCAGGTGCTGTACTAATGAGCATATTCCTCTTGTAATCTTGAATTGAATTTGTATCTCAATTGGATTACAAATCTCATTTCAAATGTCTGCTTCAAGTTGTAAACTTTCTTCTTAGATTCAGCCAGCCTGCTGTTTTGGCTGCCTCAGTCTTCACAGATTATATTAGCTATTGAACTTTTGCACACTGTGTGCATTTACATTTTTGTTAATGTAATTTAAATGCCTCTGACTGATGCTCTTCTAAAGTAAGGTAAACAGATAGTTGCTTGGTGATTTAGTGGATAATGAGCTTTGCCTCTAGCAAAACTATTCAAAGGGCTCACTGTCAAACTGAGGAATATATCTAGTGGTGCACCACAGGGGTCATTTCTGTAACTGGTATTAGTCAATATTTTCATTAATGACATGGATAATAGAGTGGGTGTGTACACTAAAAAATTTCCAGATGACATTAATCTGGGAGGGATTGCAAGAATTTTGGAGGACAGGATTAGAATTCAAATTGAACTTGGAGAATTGGTCTGAAATAAATTGGATGAAATTCAGTAAAGACAAGTGCAAAATACTTCACTTAGGAAGGAAAAACAAATGCCCACTAGAAAATGGGGAATAATTGGCTAGTTGGTAGTACTGCTGAAAAGGGTCTGGGGTAGTAGTGAATCACAAATTGAATGAGAGTCAGCAATGTGATGCTGTTGCAAAAAAAAAAAAAAAAAAAAAAAAGGGGGGGGGGGAGGGGGGTAATTTTCATCCAATTGTCCACTAACTTATCCTGATTGAGGTACATTTCCTCCCTGACCTTTTTCTTACTTCTCCATTTGTTAATCTCAATGCAAGGACAGTCATGCCTCAAAATATTTTTGGGGTACTGATATATAGTGTAACGAATCCTTGACCACTTGCAGGTTGTCTCAGTTTAGAACTAAGTATCTACTTCATGAGTACTGACGATGCAAGTAGGGGCTGGGTCTAGTATTTGGACCCATTCTTCCATACACTGTAATCCCTGTAATTTTGTCCCATTCTTTCCCACCCCTCTGACATTAATATTTCATTCTTTTCTAATCAGTTTGGTAGAGCAGGTCAGAGAACTTCAAATGGCTTCTTGACTTTCCCTTTTAAAGCTCTTCATAACTTATTCCTGTCCTGCCTGACTGATCTAGTAACGTTTCTTAAAGTGGACTCTTGCTTTTGCTTTGTCAGCATTCCCAGCCTTCACTATCCATCACACAGCTTCTCCCTTAAACTTTATGCACAGGAAAAAACTCCCTCATAGAAGCTGAACAGTCACTACCTTAACCTCCCTTAAATTGCTCCCTAAGACACTCTTCTGTTGTGTTGCCTGCAACATCCAGTCTGCTGACCATGGCCAAGTGGGTGTGACTCTTCCCTTCCCCCCCACTTTTCTATTCCTAATCTCTAATCCTAATTACAAAAAATTCACCCCCCCCCGCAATACAGTAATTAATTGTGCCAATTCTTAACTGTATTCACATATGTATTCCCCTCCTCTACCCTTTGTCTGTCTTCCTTTAGATTGTAAGCACTTTGGGTAGGGATTACCTCTCTATACTCGTTCAGTGTCTAGCACAAGTGATACCCTGTCCTGATTTTGGCTTTTGGATACTACCATAATGTTTACTACAGTACACCCTCGCTATAACGAGCCTTCGTAATAACAAACCTTCAGATATAATGAACCTGGTCCTTGGATCCCATCTCCAGCCCCGTGGAAGTTAGTCAGCTTGCTTAAATTAATTTTCTGTCACGTGTACCAACCTAAGAGAACCATCTCCTAACTCTTATATGTTTTTGTCTTTAATCTTTTCAGTTTGGTTAAAAATGTAAAGTAAAAAAGACAAGTTTCATGTTACTGTATTATGTTTGGCCTTAATAAAATTATTAGGATAATATGATAACTTTGCTTGAATTTTCTCAGCTAACCAGTTTAAATCCTAAACTTAATATACCATAGTCATAAATTTGGTTGCATATTTTTGTTCCCCTTGCTAGGTGATCCATGTACCATCTCATCTCAGATGGAACTGGAAGAAGCCTTCCGTTTGTATTGTCATCATGGAGATGAAGGACTCATTATTCATGGCAAGTACTCTGCAATTTTAGAACCTTATCTAAATTTCTTGTGAGGAGGAATAAAGCAGTTCAGGAGCCCTGTGCAATATAAATACTCGCTGAGCTTCAACGCTGCAAGGACGTGTTAAATTAAATATTTGGGCTGACTTCTGGTCACTCTTGCAGTCGTTTTATGTACTGAGTCATGTTGGCTGGTATCCTTTGTAAGTTTGTAATCTACTGTATATACTCGTTCGTTTATAAGCAGACTCCCCCAAGATGGCTAGGTAAAAATAGTAGAAACTGTATGACCCTTTCATAAACCGACCCTATGTTTCTGGGGTTGGCAAACTTTGGCTCCTGACTCGTCAGGGTAAGCTGCTGGTGGGGTCAGGACGTTTTGTTTACCTGGAGAGTCTGCAGGCATGGAGCCCATCAGCTCCCTGTGGCCGCGGTTCACTGTTCCCAGCCAGTGGAAGCTGCGGGAATTTAGAGGGATTTAACTGGTGGTTTTATTTCTGAATTTGCTTCGTATCCCTGCAGACCTGCAATCAGATCTGCACAGATGTTTTCCTATCCTCTGTGGAACCCCATGGAAGCAGGAGGGACTCTGTACAGGTGCAGGAGTCTGCCTGTGTGGACCTTATTGCAGGTTTAGGGAGTCTGCTTGGGTAGTATGCTTCATGATACACTTTAAAAAAGTATTTGGGCAAGTTAGTTTGTTTCTGGATTAGTGAGTTTGCATTGCTGATTTTTGTGTCTTCATAACCCCACCTGAAATATTTGTTTACAAGCTTGCTGGAGAGGAAGATACCAGTACAAAGGGCTCAGTTCAGTCACATTAAAGATAACAAAGCTATAATATATATAGTCATATATAATATAAATGCTAAAATAGACTATCTAGGCAAATGATAATTTTGACATTAGGTCTCTATTTCAACTTTTATTTTTAATAAAATACTTGTGCTTCCATTTTTAAGAACCAATTATGGAAGCTTTTGACAACTTCAGTTTTTCAATTAGATCTACACCTTATGTGAATGGGTAATGCACATGTTATGGAAATGAATAATGCAACAAATTATTAGAAAAATACATGGTTTACATTAGGAACGTACCAATAAAAAATCAGTTTATATGTTCCGTTTTTTCAGGAGTCTCATGTCAGCTACATTATCTTCCTCCTCTCTTTTGGGCTTTAAGTATGTGCTTCATGGTCTTCATTGTAGTGAAGAGGACCTTGGAGCAATGGTGAAAGCACAGTGCTGGAAGCTGGGAAATCTGGGTTCTGTTTCTAGCTCTCCTACAGGCTTCCTGTTCAACCTGGGGCATATCATTAGTTTGCTGTGTTTATGTTCAAACTATAAAACAGGGATAATACGTCTTCATCTCATAAAGGTGTTGAATGGGTTAATTCATGTTTATATACTTCTTTGCTATCCGTAAATGAAAGATGCTGTGTAGGGATTTGATCCAGAGTCCATTGAAGTCCATGGGAGACTTTCCAGTGATTCAGTGGGCTTTAAGTCAGGCCCTATGTACAGCATACTGTGGTGTTGCTAGAATAATTGATTCTATGATCGTGGCATAAGAAGCTGGTTTAACCAGTTGTTTCTCAGAGCAGAACTGAAAAAAATCTAATCTTCCAAAAATTGTTTTAGATAAAGTAATTTATTACTTCAATAATAAGTGTCTGTTTTTGTTTTAGTTTTCCCCAGCATTCCAGAGAAACCAGGCATGCCATGTCCAGGAGAAGACAGTGAGTACTATGTCTTTTGGCTTTGCTCTTTATCTTATTGTCTTAATTTTTGATTCATATGTGTAAGAGATGTTTGCTTACTTGAAGTAGCTTATGATATATAATTAGGAAAAGGGTAAATGTATAACTGTGCAAGGATTGTTTAGAATATAAAAAATAAGGAGCAAGCATCTGGTGGCATTTTTAATGCTAATAAGAGTTAATACTGGTTTCCAGTAACTGACATAGTTTAAAACTACAATAAATACAACCAAGTGGTTTAACAATCAAATAGACTGACATACTGGTACAGTTTAGGGTGACCAGATGTCCCGATTTTATAGGGACAGTCCTGATATTTGGGGCTTTTTCTTATATAGGCTCTTATTCCCTGCCCCCCACCCCCCCATCCCAATTTTTCACGCTTGCTGTCTGGTCACCCTATACAGTTGGCACTCCTGTTTGCAATCAAACTGTGCATCTTCATAAGATCTAAAGGCAATTACAAATGACTGGTAATTATAGGTCAAAGTTTTAGTCTTATCTACAAGTGCAAGGTTTGTAGCTTTGATAGCAGGGATTGATTCTGAATAGATTATTTTTCAGAAATATTTTGTGTGTGTGTGCTGCTAATAAATACCAAATGTGCAAGACTGAGTGGAGGGTAGCAAGCAGAGCTATCTTCAATTAAATATTCACAGGATATTTGTCATCTTTCAAATCTTTAAGTATACAGGCATAATGCTGTTTCTCAGGTACCACTGTGAATCAACTATTGTTGAATGACCACCACTAATGACTACCATTATAGATAACTAATACATTAGAGAAGAATATTCCTAAACATTTGTTTTGTAAAGGCAAATTGACAGAATAAGTCAAGTAACAAAAACTTTTGGGAACGTAAAATTATGCTATTTTGATTCACTTGCTTCACAGTCTCGGAATATAAAGCAATATTCTGATTCATGCAAAAAAGCATGGCAGTGCACATAAATGTGATACTTTTTGCCAGTTGCATATAATTAAGATAATGTGGACAATTCTGTTCTCCCATATATAAATACAGGATTTAAAATATGGGTCTGTTTTTTGAGAACCATCTTGATCTAGTCTTACTTTCTATTGGGCTGTAGAAAATGGAGCAAGGTAGAGTAGATTTCTTAATTGTTGAGCTGCAGTGCATCAAAGATGGCCTTGTAAAAGTCAGATATTTGGCTGGGAGTTGTCTTTATTGGCTCTATCTGAATTACAACAAGGTTCTAACAATCAGAATAAGAAACTTTGGGTAAGGTACAAAACATGTCCTATATATAAAACTTGAAGATTCTTCCGTATTGTAAATTTCTGGTAGTACCAAAAAAATAGTTTTCTTTTAGACACTTTCTTTAGGTTTCAGAAAACCTAAATCACTTTAAATGTGTAAAACATCCGGATTGCTAGATGGTCTTGTGTCCCTTTTTGGGATGCAGTGGAATGGTCTACGTGAGGAGAATTCTATCTCAATAGTTATAAGGCACTCATTCCCAGATAGTGAAGACATCATACCTGATCTATTTTTCTTAGTTGTGCAAGATTTTTTTCTCCTGTGTATCTATGGAGGTTTAATTCTTGTTTGGTTTCTCTCCAGTTTCACTGATGAAATAGTCAATAGTCGTCTTTCACTGTATCATGTAATGCACTCTGCTGGCGGTGCAAGAAAATGAGGCCTGCATTTTCCCTTGAAGGTTAATCTTGAAGTGCTAGATTTGTGTTCATGTTGAACAGTATGTTGAAATTCTATGGGCATTTTAACTTAATGTCATGTCTCTTTTAGATTTGCCAGTTGTAAAAAGTTCTGGTCATGTTACCCATTTTCATTAGGTGAAAACATCATCTGACCACTCCAGATAATGTGCTTGTAGCCCAAGATATATTCTTGCTGCAAGTTGTATAATTTAAATACTATTTATTCTGACATCTGAGTTTAGCAGTTCTTTCCTAAATTGAACCTGGTGCTCATGAAAGGTGTCATTTACATACACCGCTGGAAACTGAATCTGTTATCTATAGTGCAGCATATGTAATGGTAGTTAAAGCTTGTGTGCATTTCCTTGCTGCTTTGCCTCCAACTTATTTTAGTAGTGACCATTTAAGGTCTGCAGATTAGTATCCATGTCCATGCAATCCTTGACCTCGGAGACTGCGTTCCGATGGGCCAGGATGGATTGTTTTGCTGATTAGACAGCTGTTGAATGGCTCTGGCACTCTACCATTACCAACCAGGGCAGAATTTGGCACCAGAGATTTAGGTAAGTATTGCTGTTTTCCATTATCAATCCCCAGTTGAAGCAGTCATCTCTGAACAAGCAGCCAATAGTTGATTTTTATTATTTGGTTTGTTACTATACAATTATTGGTAAAACAAGCAAAGTCAGACCTGTCTGGACCATTCAGTCAGGGCTCTTTCATCACCACCTAAGAATGTTTTTTAGTCTTGGGTAGGATTAAAAATTGGAAGACATTAACAATGTGATAGTGAACTAATGGACATCCCTTGTATTTACACATTGCGATAGAAGAATTCCAATAAAGAGCCGGCTGAAATTACAGAACCATGCAGAGATTTGTACTGCACGTTACCCGAAAAACAATCCAGTTCACTGCAAACAGAGGACACTGAAATTAAAGACTACTAATTCCAGTAGTTTGATAGATCTTATTGTAAAGAAACCAAGGAACAGGAATATAATTGACTTATGAAGCCAATTATGGCCAGAGCTGAAATCCGTGGAAAGACTTCCATTGGCTTCTCTAGGTTTTGGAACAGACCCCAAAATAAGTAAATCCCTCAGCTGACATACATGAAGGGCTCTTCAAGTGATATAAGAATTTTTTCATGCAATCGTTGTTTAATAATCTTTTGCAAAATATGCATTCGGAGCCTCAGTACAGAAAAGCCAAGGGCAGCATGGACTAAGAGCTGGGATTTAGGAATGTTGGGGCTGATTCCCAGCTCTGCTACTGGACTGCTCTGTGACCTTGAGCAAGTCACTTCCCTTTTTCTGCTTCAGTTCCCCCTCATCAGCCCTCGAAAACCAATACTCAGTCTGGATTAATTCAAAGTTAGATATTTCTAAAGTGCTTTCCTTTTTCATAGACCACTGATTTGTGTACCATCAGGTGTCCTGAAAATTAAAGTACTGACAAGTCATGGTTCTATTAGTACAGCCCATCAACTGGAACATACTGAGCTGCTTTGACTTTTTGATAGTTCCAGAAGATCACTACGTTTTTTCAAATTCAGCATGAAGGTTATTTGTGAAATAATTGTTGAGCACAGGTAAGAAGAAATTCCAAATTGTACCAATCCAGATTAGTACTAATCCCAAATAAGATTGTTTGCCCCTAAAGTATGATAACACAAAGTAAGCTGTTACCTTAACTAACCTGAAGAAGAGACAGTTACCTAAAGAGAGAAACATCAGGGGAGAATTTTAAACAAATGTAAAGTCTGATTCTGATCTGAAAAGTCACTATCTAAAAATTAGAGAAGATGGGTGAGGTAATACCTTTGATTGGACCAATTTCTGTTGGTGAGACAAGCTATTGAGCCATACAGAGCTCTTCTTCAGAGTTCTTCTAATATCCTGGGACTGACATGGTTACAACTACACTACATACAACTAAGTTAAAAATCGCACTTTCTTTCTCAATAGATATGTTCCTTGTGTCTATTCAGTCACTTTACTTTCTATCTGCTGTTAGCACTGCAGATCCAGTTAAAATATGAGTGTGTGTGAGCTGGATTCTGTTCTTGCTGGCATATCATCAATTTAACTAAATTTTTGATTACATAATCTTTGTCAACCTGAAAGAACCTAGCTTGATTTTCAGATCCTAGACTAATGGTATCATAGAATATCAGGGTTGGAAGGGACCTCAGGAGGTCGTCTAGTCCAACCCCCTGCTCAAAGCAGGACCAGTCCCCAATTTTGGCCCCAGGTCCGTAAATGGCCCCTTCAAGGATTGAGCTCACAACCCTGGGTTTAGCAGGCCAATGCTCAAACCACTGAGCTATCCCTCCCACCCCAGGCAGAATGTTTGCACAGAAGCTGTGAGATGGGATTCCTAGCTCTAATAGACAGACGTGCTAGATTCATGCAAGCTAGCACTCTGAAAGTCAGTGTGGCTACAGCAGCATGGGTCTCTGGCTAGCTGCCCAGATATGTATGCAGGAGGTCAGGTGGGATTGTACTCGGGTGTCTTGCCTGAAGTGCTGTTGTGGCCACACTGTTTTTAGCACGCCATCTAGAGTGTATGTCTACTTGAGCTGAGAATTGCTCTTCCCAGCTGCTGTATAGACATAAGTTTGCAATGCTGGAAAAAAAATACACTTGTAAGCTGAGCAAATTTAACCTAGTCACTGAAACACAATAAATATGAGCAATCACAATTCCATTTCTACAGTTAACTTTTCAGAGAGGAATTGCCTACTACCATTTTTTCCTTTGTTTTTTTAAAATTATTTTCAACATGACATAAGCTTAATTCCTTCATTGTTGTGACTCAGAAGAATAGGCTGAAGAGATTACTGTTGTAAATGAATTTAGGTTCAAATCCAGTGCTGCTCAATCCCTGGCCTGAGTAAGCCAGGTGGGGCACTGAGCTAATGCTAGAGAGAAGAATTCTTCCAATCTCCAAAGGCGGCTGGACCTTCAGAGGCTGCTTGAGTCCATGGGCTGCAGCAGTCTCGACTGTCTTCTACCTAATACCTTTTGGCTGCTCATGCCTTGTTTCTTCTGCCGTATGTAACGGCACATCACTTATGCTGGCAAAGAGTTCATTGGATCATGGAAGAGGAGGGCTGCACTTTGCCCTTGAGTGTGACTGAAAGGTGACTAAAATCTTCTGTCCACAGAACAGGTGAGAGTGTGGGCGTGGTTGTTGAAGCTTCCCTCCTGCAAGCTAACTCTGTCTTGGAGGCGTGACCTCTAGAGGTGAGAAGACTGTTCACTTTTCATGTCTATTCAGTCCTTGGCCTCCACTGTAGACTTTTGAGAGTGTCAGTTGGGTTCATGTTTTTTGTGATGTGGACACCTTTTTCTACTAAATTTGACTTGACACCATCAACTCATTGTGTTGGGCCATTGAACAGCCAATAGATGGTAACTTTTGGTCACCTCTTGTCTCAGACCAGTGACATCCCTTGATTCACCTAATCCCTCCCAAATGTAATTTGAGGCTTTGAGTTTCTAGGGGTTCTTCTAAATCACAGTAGTACTGGGTTGTTAATTTAATATAAACTGTAAAAAGAGCATTGGTTTAATCTGATAATGTTGGAACACCTTTAGGGAGAAAGTGGAAGTGAACAAAGTATGTGCAAATATTAAATGGCATGTTAGAGATGTGTTCCAATTTAACATGATCTCAGTTAAAGTAACTTGGATATTTTAGGACATTAACTCATAGCTGTCCTGATTGTACTGCTCCATATTATAAACTATATTAATCTGTAGAGATACATAATTCAGTTGACCCGTTTCCCTGTTGGTATGTAGAATGCTCATTCTTGTGCTGTTTTAGTAATCTTGTTGAATCATACTTTGTTTGAAAAGCCTGTTTAGTAGGATGTGCTTGGTAAGGGATTTGCAATCAGGTTTCTAAAGATGTAATGAATGAATTTTGTACACATTGTCTCTTGCAGTTATGGGACCTGAGTGGACACCTGGTACTGTGAACTAGTTTTGACTGTTTCCATATTGTTATGGTGTTGAGATATTAGATTGTATCAACACTAATTAATTTAGCATAAATTGATGTGTTCAGTATTGCTTGTTAGCTGCATGAATACAGCTAGAATCGTCATTATATAATTATACTCAAAGTGCTATTGATATTGGTGATTTTGATTATTTAAAGGATATGAGGTGAAAGTGGGTTACTCTGAAGAGTATTTTAAGTTAAACTTAAAATATACTTCTCAAAATCCATAGTAAAATGAGTTTACATTTGCCTACTAGTTTTACTGCATGCAAAATGTGCTATGAGCAATGTTGGAGTAGAAAGTTACAAGTTTTTTAAGTATTTGATTTGTTTCAATTTTTTATCTTTTATTCTTATCTTACAATATATCTTTATGGTATTCTCTTATATTAAATCATTTTAAAAAACATTTTTGGTATTTACAGCATATCCTATTTAAATTGAACTATATAAATAAAGATTTTTTTAGGTTTGTCTCAAATTATTTGCATGGACAAGTGAAAAAATTCTCCACTAAATTAAAATAGGCTACCCACTTATATTATCAATCTGTCAGTACAAACTGTGTGTTTTACAATTTGTACAAAACTATGGACACTTTGGAATGGAGCATATGAAGAACAATCAGTTGAATCTCCAAATCAATCTAACTTTTAGTGCTTTGCTCTGTGTCATTGATATTAGGTTATGAAGTACCTATTTATAGTGTTCTGTAATATTCTGAAGTGGCTTTTTATATGATGTGACTTTTGTTTTGTTTAAATTTTTTTTGCCCTCTACAACTACCTCTAACGATGGCAGAAAATATTTGTTATTTAGAGTGTTCTGTATTCATGTTGCGGTGGTGTACGGTATGTTGAAATAGAATAGTATGATTGCAGTCTACCTGGAACTCCTGAAAAGATGGGATGTACTAAAGGTTGTCTCAGTGAGCAAAACTTTAAAGAATGTGACTTAAACTCAGTGCTGTTTGCATCCCCTTCTTCAAACTGCAATTCAAGTAGTGTTCAGGAAAAGTTATTGAATTCTATTTTACCCTGCATTTGAAGAACAGACAGTTTTTTGTTTGGGGGGGGGGAGTAGTATTAATCAAAGGTTTCTCTTCTGGGTGTGTTTGAAGAAGCCATCTTTTTCCAGGCAGCAGCATCCTAATGTAAAATAGGATACACAGTTCTCTAGCTCCTGAACTTGTAATGACCCATCTACACTGTCTTTTGGGATTTTTCCTGCAGACCTGACTTCTTTACTCCCTATGTACTGCTGCTGTTACCATGATACCTTTTACCCTCAGCAGGACAGTTACTCAATTTCACATGAATCAGAATGGCAGTGCTGCTACATGGGTGAGGTGGCAGAATGTCTAAAACAGCTTGTATCTCTTTCCAGATACTGAATGTAACCTGTCCTTCCCTAGGTATTACTAGCACCTATTGGCCTGGAGCCTCGGATACTGATTTCCTTAGTTCAAAAAAACCTCCCATATTTAATAACATTCCAGAGCTGTATATATTAGACCAGTCTTCAAAATTTTACATGTATTTTAATTTTTTTGGTAAGTCACCTCTTCTTTCAGATTTGATGTTAAACATTGTTATAAAATTTGTGGGTGTTTTTGCCCACAAGCTACGGACGTGCTGCTGTCTTGATGCAAAATGAGATTTGAGTGGCATTCTTATCACTCTGTGGTCCCATTTTTTTGTCTGCACTGAGTCAGGCTTTTTTTGGTACTGTTTTCATTTTTGGTATTCCTTTGTGTTGCAAAACACAGTTGTGTTATACTGCCACTGTTTTCTTATTCATTTGTATCTTCCAGAGAGCTCTTTGTCAGAGTTGAGTTGTACTGCAGAAATATATGGGGCTGTTTTTTTTTGTGTGGTGGTTTGTTTTGGGGTTTTTTTTTTTTTTGGTGACATCAGCTCCTTAATGTCCATGCCATGTTTTAGTTTGTGCCTCAGCTGCTAGCTACAGCCTCCCAAGGGAGCCAGTACCACCCGTGCCTGGATACATGAGGCAGAGATGTGAAAGGGAGAGAACAGGATAACCAGTCTTCCATTAAATATTTGCTCTTAATGTTCAGGCTGATCCTGCCTATTGTCCTGGTGTCTAGTGGTATTCTAACAGCAGCATCAGTGGAAAAAAGGGAAAGGGAAATTTGTTTCATTTCAAACCTACTGCATTGTAAAGCATAAAGAATTACATGCTGAGGAAGCAAAAGAATAAAACCCAGTGAGTAATGCACGTCTTCTATAGATTTTATGTACCTTCATTGCTATTGCTGTTATGAATTGAAGCCATTGGTGCAGTATGTGTGTGCATGTGGTGCAGTAGATAATAGAAGTCAGCATTTTGGTTATCATGTAGTTGCTTTTCCTACAGTCCTCCTTTGCAACCATAGATTGTTACAAATACAGATATTACTGGTGCCTCTGCGTGTGTAGGGATGTGGCTGAAAGAGCTCTGAGAAATGTTGACAAAATTGGAGTGAAAAGACTTGGATTTTTTTGGTGATCAATTTTAGGAGAACAGACGATAGGAGTATGTAGAATGAGTGATGCCGCTGAAAATAAGGGAGATTAATGAAGGAAATGTATCCAAAAAAACCTGACGGTATGTGTTTAGGGCCTATTTATTATAAGACTGAAAACAATGCTCTGAAGATGTAAATCTTTAAATTAGCAAAGGCCTTTTTTCATTTTGCAGTGAAGTGAATTGCTTTAAATTGTTGAATAATGAAATATTTGTTTTGAATTAGTGTTTTGCTTAATGTTACGGGAAGAAATGTGCTGGTACACTTTTTTTTTGTTCTGCATTGCTACATCTGAATAAATCAATATTCTGTTTAATGATAAAAAATGTATCTTGATGTTGGATAGTTAATACTAATGGATTTTAATGATTTCACTTGCCATTGTTTTTTCTCTCAATAGAGCAATGAAAGGGACAATTCACTTTGATTAAAGCTTTTCATATGATATAGCATTTTTATACAGTAGTATGTTGGTGCCTATGGCATTACCATGATAGCACATTGATAATGTTTGTTATTGAATATCGATGGTGATCTTTGCTGAACTTCCCCCCCCTCCCTTTTTTTAAAAACGACTAGATTGTCATGGATGTTTTTGGTTTTTGGTGGGTTTTTTTGGGGGGGAGGGGGGTTCAATTTTTTTTGGTGTTGGCTTTTGATTTAGTTACTCCTCCCCCCCATTGTGTCTTAAGGTTAAATGAGGTATTTTATTAATCTAATTAGTATCTTGGCTTGTAAATTTATTTTAGATCTGAACATATAATTTTGCTGTATGTTCTGCCTAGCACAACAAAATAGCAGTAAAAGGTTGGTTGCGACAGTTGTGTGGCCTGTAAATATTGTGCTAGCTCACAAGGACAGGTTTTTCCCTTCATTTGTTACTGTATTAGCAGCAATGATTAGGTTATTCAGAGCACGTGAACCAATCCCATCCCCCAATGAAGAAAGGAACTATTGCGACCATAGAGACAACTCTGAAGACATAGCTTGGATTGCACTGGGTAATTCATCTGTTTTGAAACTAATTTAATAAAAAAAGCTCTTTATTGGTTGAAATGGCAGAAGGGGAAAACTAAACTGTTTTTCTTGTTCGAAAGGAAAATTTGCTCAAGATTTTAAAAGAGCTGTGTGATAGTTTCTCAAGAATGTCTGAAATCTCTGCCTCCATCCTGCTAATGTGTACCACGTGCTTTTTATTGCATACAGTTCATGTAGATTATGAGAAATTAAAATATAGATTGCCGAAGGGGTGGTAAACTTTAAGAACAAGAATTGTGGTTTAAGTCAATTATTTATTTGGTTAGAATTATTTAATTCCAAAATTTGCTTTGATTTTTATTAAAACTGAAAGACCCCCAATGGCTTCAGGGTTTTTAATGACTATGTAGGTGTGAGATTTCAAAGCTCATATTTTATTTTGATTTTTGCTCTTTTCTTTAGTTTATAATGCTAGATACTTACCAGATGTGTTCATTTCAGTCCATAAGTTATAAACAGAAAAGTATTTTGAATAAGGGAAGCTTCAGTGAAACTAGTTTAAGGGCTCAACTGGGTGACTTGGCTTCTTTCTCATTTTCTCTGTTTCTTTCTAATAACTTAAGATATAAACAATAGCTACATAGCGAAGTGTCACTTGGCTTTAAAAACCTTTTCCCTCCTAAGTTTCTCTCAATTCAATTTCCCCATCTTCCAAAACCACTCTATCCATAAAGGTAGATAGCAGCAGTCTCTTAAATCTAGACGTTCATTTTGGCTGGAAGGAGTTATTGACAAAGTTGATCACAGTAGTGAGTATTGGTTGGGTGACTCACTGGCCCCAACAGATGATTACTAATCTGTTAGACCTGTTAAAGCATTTTTTTTGTTTTGTTAGTGTCTATAACGAGATTTGTATAATCAGCCCTCCAAATGACAATTTCAAGGTTAGTTGTTAAAGGATATCTTGTTGGTCTGAAGGTCTTCTTTTAAAACCAGCTGCTCCATTACATGTTTTAGATCTTGATAACTTTTTATATTAAGCCACAGGAACATCCAAAGGCCTCTGGATAAGATGAATAGGGTCTTCCAAGCACGAAGGCCAATGTTACATTGCTCTCTGTGCATATATGCATCTGTGTATAAAAAAAACTGGGATTCTAGGCCTGGCTAATTGGAAATAGAGACGATTGCAGAAGTGAAGCTGAAATGAGTTTCTGCAAATGACTGACCATTAAAGAATTTGCTGCTGACTGAGACTTGTATAGCATTTAATCCTTCAGAAGGAAACTAATTGTAGGCTTGTTAAATCAGTGAGCAATTCTGAAGTATGGAGGTGTTGCTCTAAAGTAGTTAAACATGTATATTTGCCAGACTTAACAGATTAGAAATGTTTATTTTAGTCTAGGACTTAACTCCTTTTTCTTGGTTAGTTATTGGGAGGGAAGGGAGTTGAGAAGCCTGGGTTTGACCAGAGAAGTACCTGATTCAGGTCTCTTAGATTCCAGCACTAATACTTCACATCCATAAATGTTTTTTTGAATTGTTAGCTGGGGATAAAGAGAAGTGTAATGATAATACTAAAGAGTTTAGTACAGCCCTCTTTATCTGTGTTTGTAAAATGCTGAGCTCATAGTCACCACTAAGCAAATCATAAACAAGAATGTAATAAATGGTGCAGTGTTCTTGACCCACACTTTGAGACAATTGATTTATGCCCTTTCACTAATGGGGATTGGGGCAGGTACAGACAAATCTTTGTTCTCCAGATTTTCAGCTTCCATTTTAAAAAGTCACTAGCTGTTTGTGGTTGTGAAGAAAATCTTCAAAATGTGAAGCAAGTGCTGCAGAGATGTCCAGTTGATTTTTTCAGGGAGCCTGAAACAATATCTCTGAGAGGTGTGAACTTCCCCATTTATTTCAAGCTCCCGGACAAGTGATGAGACTTTAAATGAAATACTGTTAACTACTTCACTGTTCTTTCTTAAATGCTTTAATGGAGAGGAAGGGTCACATTATGAATCTCTATGGAGTGTTTCCAAAGTGTATGTGGGAGGTGGATAGGGAGCACAGAATATATGCAGATTAAGAGATCTAGGTCTCTAGTAGCATATGGTGAGGTTGCCAGGATGGTGCAACTGGTTTCATTTTTTGTGAACTTGGGTGGAAGGGGGATCATCTTTCAAAAGTATGGGAAACACTGTCTTAAACATAATTTACAACTATTTTAGATCTTCAGATTGTGATTCAAAATTTTAATATGAGGGGGAAAAACATGCTAATTTCTACACCTTCTGTTCCACAAAGTGGATAAAAAAGTTACACAAGATTCCATAAGCTAGACTGTAAGCAAGTCTGAGAAACCATCAGAAAGACAACTTGACAGATCACTCTCTTAGGTTAGGGTTTGATACTCCTCCAATATCATAAAAACTTAAGCGGGTGGTGGTATTAAATTTGCTATTAGAACCTATGTATCATCACATCAGCCACTTCGTCCAAAACACTCTATGGATATGTGAATAAGCTTGTAAAATATCTTAGCTGTTACAGAAGAGATTTAACTGCCATTTGGATATGTAGGGCTTTAATAGAGTTTTTCCTCTTCACATCACTTTACAAATATTAGCTAATTCTCATGATATACTTTTGAAGTAGATAAATATTGTCCCCTTTTCAGAGGTGAGGAAACTGAGACAGTTTGAGGACACAGAGGGAGACTGTTAGAGCTAAATTTTAGTGCTCTCAAGTTCTTGACTCCACACAAATATTACTTCAGAAAGTCATGTACAGTTTCTAGAACTCTGCCCAATACAAATTCATAATTTCAGTTTAATATTTTTTAAAAGTTTTCCTTGTTTTTAAAAAATCAGAATCCAGTTACATGCTGAGGTATCTTGTGAGCAGTTTAGTTTAAGTTAGAGTGCAGGTCAAAGATTGAATGTTTCTAGTCCAGTGTCTGAAATGAGAACAGAAATCCTGATAAAAATATAATAGCTGAATGAATGCCTGTACAAAGTTGGTTTTAATTTCAACTAAGTCCTTTTAAAAGTAGCTTTTCCTGCCTATTGGTGTACTAACAGTAAGGTGAGTTGTTATAGAATCTCTTCCATTGTGCAAGGCATCCTGTATTCAGATTACATGAGTTACCTGACAAGAACTTGCAGTGTGATATAGCTGCAAAGAAGATCAATGCAAGTTTTATGTACCTGGGCAAAATAACACCCATTTGAGCAGCAAAATAATCATAGAAACGTAGGGCTGGAAGGGACCTCGAGGTCATCTAGTCCAGTTGTAGTCTTTTCTCCCCACCCCCCAGTGCTGAGGCAGGACCAAGTATACCTCAAACCATCCCTGATGTGTATTTGCATAACCTAGGGGTGGCCAAGCCATGGCTTTTGAGCTGCATGAGTCTCTCTTACAGTTGGTGTAGCTCCTGGACCCCCCCATAAGTCCCTATTTTCTGCCCTGTGGTGGGGCTAGGGGCTTCAGAGACAACTGGTGCCTACTGAGAGTGGGGGAGGGGCACAATTTAAAGGTCCCCCTCCCCCCCCCCAACAGCTTGAATCACACACTTCACAGGCATTTCCACCCCTTACCCTCAGCTGCCCCTCCCTTCAGCTCCCAGCTATTAGTTCTGCAGGGAGAGGTAGCAGCAAACAGCTTGGAGTTGCAGGGAGTACTCCGGAGGGCATTCTGCACCAAAAAATTAAAAATTCTGCACAATATTTTAAAATTCTGCTACTTTTATTTCCCAAATAAATGAGAAGGCTCCAGCATGGCACTGGGGCTCCAACATGGCCCAGGCCACTGACAGCACAGAGGTGGGAGATCACTGTGCAGGTCCCCCCAGGACACAAGCTCAGTGGTGAGGCTGCATCCAACCCTGACACAGTGCAAGGACTGGGCCTGCCCCTCTGTGCCAGGTACACCAGGTGTGGGCAGGCAAGCTCAGCAACATAGAATCCAAGTGTGGAGGGGATCCAGGTGTGGGTTGAGAGGTGTTCTGTGTGGGGCAATCTGGGTGTGGGGCGGATCTATATGCACAGCGGTTTGGGGGGCAGGGTGTTCTGGGTGCAGTGGTAATGGGATTCTGCAGGGGAGTCCAGGTGAAGGTGGTTGGGGTTCAGCAGAGGGAACTGAGTGTGGGGGGTATAGAGCTCAGCAGGGGAGTATGGGTGTGGGGGGTCCATATGCAGCTGGTTGGGGCTTGGTGGAGTGAGTGTCTGGGTGCAGGTGGCTTGTTGGGGTGGGCCAGGTACAGTGAAGTGGGGCTAATCGGGGGGTGGAAGAGTTCGGTGTATGGGGAGGTAAGGCTCGGCAGGAGCATCTGGGAATGAGGGCATCTGACTTCAAGGGGGGGAGGATGGGAGAGCAGCTCCCTGCCCCGGGATCCCTGCCCCTGCTGCTGAGGAGCAATGGGTGCAGTAAGTGGGGGGCCAGGGGAGAAAGCTGGGGGTGGGTCTGACTTAGCCCTGGATGCTGTGCAGGGGAAGAGGAAGTCCTGTCCTGCCCAGCTGGGACTAGCAGCTGAGCCCAGTCCTGCCTTCTGCCTGACTGAAAGGGGCCAGCAAATCTTGTCAAAAATGGGGGGGGGGGGGGGGAGGGCAGCACAGGACTGCACATGGCCATGCTTGCCCCCCCCCCCCTCAATGCAGCATGTCTGGCTTTTGCCCAGCAGGGATGGGGGTCTCTGTGCCTGCTGGGGCCTCTCAGGGCTGAAGGTGCGTCCCGCAGGGCTGAAGTCCCAAGCCCCGGAAGGCGCATCCCGGCTCTCAAGCTTCTGAAGATTATTGTATGCAGCTTGGAGGGTCAGTAAGTTTGGCCACCCCTGCCATAACCTGTTCTTAAAAACCTCCAATGATGGGAATTCCACAGCCTCTTTTGGAAGCCTATTCCAATGCATAACTATCTTTATAATTAGAAAGATTTTCCTAATATGCAACCTAGATCTTCCTTGCTAATAACTTTTTTTGTCCTGCCTTCTGTGGATATGAAGAACAGGTGATCACTCTCTTCTTTATAGCAGCCCTTAGTCTTCAAATATGCTGTCAGTCTTTTTTTCCAAGACTAAACCTGTCAATTTTTTAACCTTTCCGTATAGACCAGGTTTTCTAAACCTTTTATCATTTGAGTTGCTCTTCTCTGGACTCTTTCCAATTTGTCCACTTTTTTCTTAATATATGGTGCCCAGAACTAGACCCAGTACTCGAGCTGAAGCCTCACCAATGCAGGCTATAGCATACAAGATTCCTGGTAATAAGGAGTCTGGTGGCACCTTAAAGACTAACATTTATTTGGGCATAAGCTTTTGTGAGATACTTGACTCCTGCTAATAGACTCCAGAATTTTAGCCTTTTTTTGGCTAGAGCAGGGTTTCCCAAACTTCATTGCACCATGTCCCCCTTCTGACAATAAAAATTACTAAAAGACCTCAGGAAGAGGGACTGAAGCCTGAGTTCCCCTGCCCTGGGAAGGGTGCCAAAGCTTGAGGGCTTCAGCCCTGGGCAGTGGGGCTTGAACTTTGGCTTCAGCCTTGGGCCCCGGCAAGTTTGACAGCCCTGGCAACCCTGCTAAAATGCGGTCGGGGCCCACTTCCCGACCCACAGTTTGAGAACCGCTGGGCTAGTGTGAGGAGAATCATTAAAACAATTGGCTGGATGATAAGGATATGCTTCTCCTTTTGCTGATGCATTACCAATTGTGTCTCTGCTTATTGCAGTGGGAAAGAGAGGACTTCTATATTTAAATCCTTCACAATGTAATAATTTTTGCTTACTAGCATAATGCACAGAAAACAAGTTACATTTTCTCTGGCTATTGCTTACGTAGTTTTTAGCATGAGTAAGGTATGATAAGTAATTCGTATACTTAAGTGGTCTATTTAAAATCTCTGAATCCTAGCGCATTTAGACACAACAGTAGACCCATAAGCAACTTACTTTTGGTAAGTCAACATCCAAGTAATCTAAAGCCATTTCTTGGCACAGTTGTCTGTCTGGTTCTTTATTTTATCATATTAGATGCCTCTCCAGAAGAATATTTGAGCTCCATAGCAAACTCTTTAACCCTGCAGGAAATAGCAATGCACAATATAAGTCAGTCTTTTAAATTATATATCAGTGTTTTTTACAAAATTGTAATGAGAACATACAATTCTGTATGCAACTTGAGAAACCTCCATTGCTGGTTGCTGAAGTTTAGTAACCAAAACACAATTTTAAATAAAAGTCTACCAAACAATCATTAAAATATCAAAGTAAACACAAAATTACACTTTTCTTCCTACCCTGGAAAATGAAGCATAAACAGTCCACAATAAGTCATTATTCAGTGTTTCTTTACATTGCTCTAGGTGCTATAAAAATTAAAAATACAAACTTGATTGTCTAGACAAAGTATTGGCTCATATTAGAAACCGTATATAGACTAATGGTCTACAGTATGGATCCTTGATCAGTTTTTAGGTTTTGCAACTGGATATGTTTCCAGCCCCAGAGAGCAGGAAAATTATTTTTTTTATTCTGTAGAAACTTCTGAGGTGATCAGGGTCATAGAACTGTATTTCAGAATGTCGTTATGCCATCAGTTTTTCAGCAGTATTCTCACTGATTTCACTTGGAGTTCTGCTTAAAAATGGATAGCATGATATGGCCCATAACTTTTTAAAATTCACACTTATAAGGGTATAAAAGTTATTCTGTGTATTCTAATTTAAACATGTAAGACCACTGAAGAAAGTGATTTCTTTTGAGACCTAATCATATAATGAACCTCAGGGGAATGGGCTAGATGACCTACTGAGATGTCTTCCAGTCCTACATTTCCAATTCTTTGAGAACACGAAGCATGTTCACTAATTTCCTTTGCATATTACTGTGGGGCTGATTGTTTTCTATTTGAACGTAGGAAAGGAAATATTTTTAAGAGGGGACAAAACCCAGTGATATCTGAGGGTATGTCTACACTACGAAATTAGGTCCAATTTATAGAAGTCGGTTTTGTAGAAAGTGTTTTTATACAGTCGATTGTGTGTGTCCCCACACAAATGCTCTAAGTGCGTGTAGTCGGCGGAGTGTGTCCACAGTACCAAGGCAACCGTCGTCTTCCAGAGCATTGCACTGTGGGTAGCTATCCCACAGTTCCCGCAGTCTCCGCCACCCATTTGAATTCTGGGTAGAAATCCCAGCTCCTGATGGGGCTGAAACATTGTCGTGGGTGGTTCTGGGTACAGATTCAGGCCCCCCTTCCCTCCCTCCTTCCATGAAGGCAAGGGCAGACAATCGTTTTGCGCTTTTTTTTCTTGAGTTACCTGTGCAGACGCCATACCATGGCAAGCATGGAGCCCACTCAGCTAACCGTCACCGTATGTCTCCTGGGTGCTGGCAGACACGGTACTGCATTGCTACACGGCAGCAGTTTATTGCCTTTTGGCGGCAGACAGTGCAGTATGACTGGTAGCCGTCGTCAACGTAGTCCTGGGTACTCTTTTAACCGACCTCGATCAGGTCAGGGGCGCCTGTGCAAACATGGGAGTGACTCAGCCAGGTCATTTCCCTTTTAAGTTTCATCTCATAGTACACTGCCGGTAGGACTCAATCGCAGTCTTTTAATCAGCAGCCAACAGAAGACGATGGCCAGTAGTCCATACTGCACAGTCTTCTGCTGAGCACCCAGGAGACGACGATGGCTAGCGATCGTACTGCACAGTCTGCTGCCAGCAAGATGTATGAAGATAGATGAAGTGGCTCAAAACAAGAAATGGACCAGATTTGTTTTGTATTCATTTTCTCCTCCCTCCCTCTGTGAAATCGACGGCCTGCTAAACCCAGTTTTGAGTTCTATCCTTGAGGGGGCCATTCAGTTTCTCACAAAGCCACCCCCTTTGTTGATTTTAATTCCCTGTAAGCCATGTCGTCAGTCATTCCTCCCTCCATCAGGGCAATGGCAGACCATCGTTCCGCTCCTTTTTTCTGTGCAGGCACCATACCATGGCAAGCATGGAGCCTGCTCAGATCACTTTGGCAATTAGGAGCACATTAAACACCACATGCATTATCCAGCAGTATATGCAGCACCAGAACCTGGCAAAGTGAAACCGGGTGAGTAGGCAACGTCAGCGCGGTGACAAGAGTGATGAGGACATGGACACAGACTTCTCTCAAAGCACGGGCCCTGGCAATGTGGGCATCATGGTGCTAATGGGGCAGGTTCATGCGCTGGAACATCGATTCTGGGCTCGGGAAACAAGCACAGACTGGTGAGACCGCATAGTGTTGCAGGTCTGGGACGATTCCCAGTGGCTGCAAAACTTTCGCATGCGTAAGGGCACTTTCATGGAACTTTGACTTGCTTTCCCCTACCCTGAGGCGCAATAATACCAAGATGAGAGCAGCCCTCACAGTTGAGAAGCGAGTGGCAACAGGCCTGTGGAAGCTTGCAACACCAGACAGCTATCGGTCAGTCGGGAATCAATTTGGAGTGGGCAAATCTACTGTGGGAGCTGCTGTGATGCACGTAGCCAACACAATCAAAGATCTGCTGATATCAAGGGTAGTGACCCTGGGAAATGTGCAGGTCGTAGTGGATGGATTTGCTGCAATGGGATTCCCTAACTGTGGGCCATAGATGAAACCCATATCCCTATCTTGGCACCGGAGCACCAAGCCGGCGAGTACATACACCGCAAGGGGTACTTTTCAATAGTGTTGCAAGCACTGGTGGATCACAAGGGACGTTTCACCAACATCAACGTGGGATGGCCGGGAAAGGTACATGACGCTCGCATCTTCAGGAACTCTGGTCTGTTTCAAAAGCTTCAGGAAGGGACTTTATTCCCAGACCAGAAAATAACCGTTGGGGATGCTGCAATGCCTATAGTTATCCTTGGGGACCTAGCCTACCCCTTAATGCCATGGCTCATGAAGCCATACACAGGCAGCCTGGACAGTAGTCAGGAGCTGTTCAACTACAGGCTGAGCAAGCGCAGAATGGTGGTAGAATGTGCATTTGGATGTTTGAAAGCGTGCTGGTGCAGTTTACTGACTCGCTTAGACCTCAGCAAAACCAATATTCCCACTGTTATCACTGCTTGCTGTGTGCTCCACAATATCTGTGAGTAAGGGGGAGACGTTTATGGTGGGGTGGGAGGTTGAGGCAAATCGCCTGGCCGCTGGTTACACACAGCCAGACACCAGGCTGGTTAGAAGAGCACAGGAGGGCGTGGTGCACATCAGAGAAGCTTTGAAAACCAGTTTCATGACTGGCCAGGCTACAGTGTGAAAGTTCTGTTTGTTTCTCCTTGATGAAACCCCCCGCCCCTTGATTCACTCTACTTCCCTGTAAGCTAACCACCCTCCCTCCTCCCTTCGATCACCGCTTGCAGAGGCAATAAAGTCATTGTTGCTTCACATTGATGCATTCTTTATTCATTCATCACACAAATAGGGGGATAACTACCAAGGTAGCCCAGGAAGGGTGGTGGAGGAGAGAAGCACCAGGAAGGGTGGTGGAGGAGGGAAGGACAAGGCCACACAGCACTTTAAAAGTTTAAAACTTTTAAAAACTTTTTGAATGCCAGCCTTCTGTTGCTTGGGCAATCCTCTGGGGTGGAGTGGCCGGAGGGGGGCCCCCCCCACTGCATTCTTGGGCATCTGGGTGAGGAGGCTATGCAACTTGGGGAGGAGGGTGGTTGGTTACACAAGGGCTGTAGCAGCAGTCTGCTCCTGCTGCCTTTCCTGCAGCTCAACCATATCCTGGAGCGTATTAGTTTGATCCTCCAGCAGCCTCAGCATTGAGTCCTGCCTCCTCTCGTCACGCTGCTGCCATTTTTCAGCTTCAGCCTTCTCTTCAGCCCGTCACTTACTCTCTTCAGCCCACCACCTCTCCTCCCGGTCATTTTGTGCTTTCCTGCACTCCAACATTGTCTGCCTTCACGCATTCGTCTGTGCTCTCTCAGTGTGGGAGGACAGCATGAGCTCAGAACATTTCATCGTGAGTGCATGTTTTCTCCTTCTGATCTTCGCTAGCCTCTGGGAAGGAGAAGATCCTGTGATCCTTGAAACACATGCAGCTGGTGGAAGAAAAAAAAGGGACAGTGGTATTTAAAAAGACACATTTTATAGAACAATGGGTACACTCTCTCTTTTACGGTAAACCTTGCTGTTAACATTACATAGCACATGTGTTTTCGTTCCAAGGTCGCATTTTGCCTCCCCCCCAGCGTGTGGCTAGTCCCACCCCCCCCTCCCCGTGGCTAACAGCAGGGAACATTTCTGTTCAGCCACAGGCAAACAGCCCAGGGCAGAAAAGGTGGGGGAGTTGCACTGTATATAAGAGAGCAGTATGACTGCTTAGAACTCCGGTATGAAACTGCAGAAAAACCTGAGAATCTCTGGATTAAGTTTAGAAGTGTGAGCACCAAGGGTGATGTCGTGGTGGGAGTTTGCTATAGACCACCGGACCAGGGGGATGAGGCTGACGAGGCTTTCTTCTGGCAACTCGCAGAAGCTACTAGATCGCACGCCCTGGTTCTTGTGGGAGACTTCAATCACCCTGATATCTGCTGGGAGAGCAATACAGCGGTGCATAGACAATCCAGGAAGTTTTTGGAAAATGTAGGGGACAATTTCCTGGTGCAAGTGCTGGAGGAAACAACTCGGGTCAGAGCTCTTCTTGACCTGCTGCTCGCAAACCGGGAAGAATTAGTAGGGGAAGCAAAAGTGGATGGGAACCTGGGAGGCAGTGACCATGAGATGGTCGAGGTTAGGATCTTGACACAAGGAGGAAAGGAAAGCAGCAGAATACAGACCCTGGACCCTGTGGATAAATTGGAGAGAGTTGTGGATAAATTGGAGAGAGTCCAGCGAAGGGCAACAAAAATGATTAGGGGACTGGAACACATGAGTTATGAGGAGAGGCTGAGGGAGCTGGGATTGTTTAGCCTGCAGAAGAGAAGAATGAGGGGGGATTTGATAGCTGCTTTCAACTACCTGAAAGGGGGTTCCAAAGAGGATGGCTCTAGACTGTTCTCAATGGTAGCAGATGACAGAACGAGGAGTAATGGTCTCAAGTTGCAGTGGGGGAGGTTTAGATTGGATATGAGGAAAAACTTTTTCACTAAGAGGGTGGTGAAACACTGGAATGCGTTACATAGGGAGGTGGTAGAATCTCCTTCCTTAGAGGTTTTTAAGGTCAGGCTTGACAAAGCCCTGGCTGGGATGATTTAACTGGGAATTGGTCCTGCTTTGAGCAGGGGGTTGGACTAGATGACCTTCTGGGGTCCCTTCCAACCCTGATATTCGATGATTCTATGACTTCAGAAAAGCAGACTTTGACTCCCTCAAGGAACTGATGGGCAAGATCCCCTGGGAGAATAACATGAAGGGAAAAGGAGTCAAGGAGAGCTGGCTTTATTTTAAATAATTCTTATTGAAGTTACAGGAACAAACCATCCCGATGTGTAGAAAGAATACTAATATGGCAGGCGACCAGCTTGGCTTAACAGTGAAATCCTTGCTGATCTTAAACACAAAGAAGCTTACAAGAAGTGGAAGATTGGACAAATGACCAGGGATTAGTATAAAAATATTGCTTGGGCATGCAGGAGTGAAATCCGGAAGGCCAAATCACATCTGGAGTTGCAGCTAGCCAGAGATGTTAAGAGTAACAAGAAGGGTTTCTTCAGGTATGTTGGCAACAAGAAGAAAGTCAAGGGAAGTGTGGGCCCCTTACTGAATGAGGGAAGCAACCTAGTGACAGAGGATGTGGAAAAAGCTAATGTACTCTTGCCTCTGTCTTCACGAACGAGGTCAGCTCCCAGACTATTGCACTGGGCAGCACAGCATGGGGAGGAGATGACCAGCCCTCTGTGGAGAAAGAAGTGGTTTGGGACTATTTAGAAAAGCTGGACATGCACAAGTCCATGGGGCCGGATGCGTTGCATCCGAGAGTGCTAAAGGAGTTGGCGGATGTGATTGCGGAGCCATAGTCCATGATCTTTGAAAACTCGTGGCGATCCAGGGAAGTCACAGACGCCTGGAAAAAGGCTAATGTAGTGCCCATCTTTAAAAAAGGGAAGAAGGAGGATCCTGGGAACTACAGACCAGTCAGCCTCACTTCAGTCCCCGGAAAAATCATGGAGCAGGTCCTCAAGGATTCAATTCTGAAGCACTTAGATGAGAGGAAAGTGATCAGGAATAGTCAGCATGGATTCACCAAGGGCAAGTCATGCCTGACTAATCTAATTGCCTTCTATGACGAGAACTGATTCTGTGGATGAAGGGAAAGCAGTGGACGTGGTGTTCCTTAACTTTAGCAAAGCTTTTGACACTGTCTCCTACAAAAAGAAAAAGAGTACTTGTGGCACCTTAGAGACTAACCAATTTATTTGAGCATAAGCTTTCGTGAGCTACAGCTCACTTCATCAGATGCATACTGTGGAAACTGCAGACTAACACGGCTGTTACTCTGAAACCTGTCTCCCACAGTATTCTTGTCAGCAAGTTTAAAGTAGTATGGGCTGGATGAATGCACTGTAAGGTGGGTAGAAAGTTGGCTAGATTGTCGGGCTCAAAGGGTAGTGATCAATGGGTCCATGTCTAGTTGGCAGCCAGTATCAAACCGAGTGCCCCAAGGGTCGGTCTTGGGGCCGGTTTTGTTCAATATCTTCATAAATGATCTGGAGGATGGTGTGGATTGCATCCTCAGCAAGTTTGCAGACGACACTAAACTGGGAGGAGTGGTAGATATGCTGGAGCGTAGGTATAGGATACAGAGGGACCTAGACAAATTGGAGGATTGGGCCAAAAGAAATCTGATGAAGTTCAACAAGGACACTTGCAGAGTCCTGCACTTAAGATGGAAGAATCCCATGCACCGCTACAGACTAGGGACCAAGTAGCTAGGCAGCAGTTCTGCAGAAAAGGACCTAGGGGTGAGAGTGGACAAGAAGCTGGATATGAGTCAGCAGTGTGCCCTTGTTGCCAAGAAGGCATTTTGGGATGTATAAGTAGGGGCATTGCCAGCAGATCGAGGGACGTGATCGTTCCCCTTTATTCGACACTGAGGCCTCATCTGGAGTACTGTGTCCAGTTTTGGGCCCCATACGACAAAAAGGAAGTGGAAAAATTGGAGAGAGTCCAGCGGAGGGCAACAAAAATGATTAGGGGACTGGAACACATGAGTTATGAGGAGAGGCTGAGGGAACTGGGATTGTATAGTCTACAGAAGAGAAGAATGAGGGGGGATTTGATAGCTGCTTTCAAATACCTGAAAGGTGGTTCCAAAGAGGATGGATCTCGAGTATTCTCAGTGGTAGTGGATGACAGGACAAGAAGTAATGGTCTCAAGTTGCAGTGGGGGAGATTTAGGTTGGATATTAGGAAAATCTTTCCCCCTAGGAGGGTGGTGAAACACTGGAATGCGTTACCTAGGGAGGTGGTGGAATCTCCTTCCGTAGAAGTTTTGAAGGTCAAGCTTGACAAAGCCCTGGCTGGGATGATTTAATTGGGGATCGGTCCTGCTTTGAGCAGGGGGTTGGACTAGTTGACCTCTTGAGGTCCCTTCCAACCCTGATATTCTATGATACTACGAATGGGCACCTCTGAATGTCCCCTTAAGAAAAGCACCCTATTTCAACCAGGTGACCATGAATGATAACACAGAGAGATAAAGAATGGATGTTTGAACGCCAGCAAACATACACTGCAATGTTTTGTTCTACAATGATTCCCGAGTATGTGCTACTGTCCTGGAGTGGTAAAGTGTCCTACCATGGTGGACGGAATAAGGCTGCCCTCCCCAGAAACCTGTTGCAAAGGCTTTGGGAGTTCATCCAGGAGAGCTGCGAATGCCAGTGCAAATTAATCATTAAACATGCTTGCTTTTAAACCACGTATAGTATTTTAAAAGGTACACTCACCAGAGGTCCCTTCTTCACCTGGCGGGTCTGGGAGGCAGCCTTGGGTGGGTTCGGGGGGTACTGGCTCCAGGTCCAGGGTGAGAAACAGTTTCTGGCTGTCGGGGAAAACTGGTTTCTCAGCTTGCTTGCTGTGAGCTATCTACAACCTCAGCATCCTCATCTTCCTCGTCTCCAAAACCTGCATCCATGTTGCCTCCATCTCCATTGAAGGAGTCAAACAACATGGCTGGGTTAGTGGTGGCTGAACCTCCTAAAATGGCATGCAGCTGCTCATAGAAGCAGCATGTTTTGGGCTCTGACCGGAGCGGCCATTCGCCTCTCTGGTTTTCTGGTAGGCTTGCCTCAGCTCCTTAAGTTTCACGCAGCACTGTTTCGGGTCCCTGTTATGGCCTCTGTCCTTCATGCCCTGGGAGATTTTGACAAATGTTTTGGCATTTCGAAAACTGGAACGGAGTTCTGATAGCACGGATTCCTCTCCCCATACAGCGATCAGATCCCGTACCTCCCGTTCGGTCCATGCTGGAGCTCTTTTGCGATTCTGGGACTCCATCATGGTCACCTCTGCTGATGAGCTCTGTATGGTCACCTGCAGCTTTTCACGCTGGCCAAAGAGGAAATTGAAATTCAAAAGTTCACGGGCCTTTTCCTGTCTACCTGGCCAGTGCATCTGAGTTGAGTGCTGTCCAGAGCAGTCACAATGGAGCACTCTGGGATAGCTCCCGGAGGCTAATACCGTCTAATTGTGTCCACAATACCCCAAATTTGACCTAGCAAGGCCAATTTCAACGCTAATCCCCATCGGGGGTGGAGTAAGGAAATCGATTTTAAGAGCCCTTTAAGTCGAAAAAAGGGCTTCGTCGTGTGGACGGGTGCAGGGTTAAATCGATTTAACACTGCTAAATTCAACCTCAACTCCTAGTGTAGATCAGGGCTTAGTGATCACACCATAGAGAAGGGGTAGCAATGTGCAACATCCAAGAATAGGGAGTTATGGAGCACAGGAGGCAGGGATTCTTATGATGATCTACTCCACAATCTTTTGGAGTTTTTTGCTTTTGAAAGGCAGACTTTTCTCCAGGATAAGACCACTTGCCACTGAGCCAGCATCTGAGAATGCTGATAGCTTCCACAAATCAAGATTATACGTATGAACAATTCTGCTTTTTCAAGCCTCTTGTGTAGACCTAATTTTCAAGTGTGTGTAGGGAGGTGAGAGGGTGTTTGGAGCATCATCCCAAAAGCATTTTAGGTCTGACAGTCACTATTATTAGGATTTGACAGTAAACACTCCAGAAAAGTGATTTTTTTCCAGTTAAGAGACTTTGCCAACTGTTAAATGAATTTCACCACCAAGCAAGTATAATGTGAAAAAAGTACGTAGCTGATATAAATGATCCTCAAAATGCTTCATATTGATCAAGGAAAGGGTTGTTTTGTCTATCAGACTGATAATACTGACAGAAGCAGAGTTTTACTAATACTCATCTTTCCTGCCCCACATGTCTGAGTCCAGAAAACCCCCAAACCTATACAACTTTGGCAGAGGTTTAAAAATAATGCTATAGCTTTTAAGAATGCCTGTTTGGATAGTACACACGTTGTGGGATACTACTAATCTTTCAAACAATGTGTTTACAGTCAATCGTTAATCTGTTTTCCCAATGGGTAATTAAATGTGTGGATCCAACATTATTGTAATTTACATTACAGCAGCACCTGCTAGTTCCATCATAGTTCAGTTTTTGTCAGTTCCCATTATATTTTTAGGAGGATTTATAGCGGAGTTAAAAAGCAGCAATAGAAAGTCTAAGTGGGGGAGTGAATTGATTTTTCTTAATTTTATTTCAGTTGGTCCAAATCTAGATTTTTTCTTAGGTATCTTTATTGAATTTTCAAGTCTATGGATACAAAATGCTAATCAAAATTACAAACAAAATGGGGGAAGTGGGAAGTAAGCTTGTCCTCGTAAGTACCCCAGAGAAATGCCTAGATAAGAGTCAATGTTAAGGGACGTAGTTCAAAAACAGGTTGTGCTATAAGACACCAAAGAATTAGCCTGTGAACTGCTTCTACATCTGGAATTCTGTAGTTACTGTTGGTCATGACTGTAGGAAGGGTATACCATGGTCTTGGAGAAGTAGCTAAATGACTATTGGAAGATTACATTAAGAGGAAAAGATTCATGAAGTTGGATTTTTTGTAGGAAAAGAGATGACTTAATTTGTTTTGGAAAAAGTCTAAGGAACATTTCAAAAATAAAAAAGCCTAAGAATTTAGGAGTAAATATAGAACTTTGTCAGAATTGCTTCAGGGCAATGGTGACGAACCTATGAGTTGAGTTAATGATGTGACCCAAACCACAGAGTATAAATAAATGCGGAAGACATCTAGACTTGTTTCAACAAGGTATTCGGAGGACTGATGGAAAAGTGGAGTTCAGATATATCAGAAAGAGCAGATATCTTGAGCTGCAAGGGTCTTTCTCCTGTTAGTTAGGATTAAAACAGCAGATGCTATTGTGTATAGAGTTGGCTGCTATAAGTAGTCTAGTGGCTGGAGCAGGTACTTTATCCTCTTATTGCCTAGAATGCATACCCTTGGGATACAGGAATGGATGGGCTCCATGTGATGGAAAAGGACTCACGTTTTTCTTGCATACAATCAGGGATTTACTGCATTGTGCAGTGTATATAATGTTTCACTTTGCGATTCTGTAATATTTAAAGCATACATTGTAATTAGATTAGTTTAGTCATATAAAATTGTTTCATCTAATTCCTTTCGCTTTTCTTTAACAATTTGCAGATGCCTTTTTCTCCACTGGATTTGGTCTATGAATTTCATTGAAAAAAATATCCTGGATCTTTGGAAATATATTTTAAAATATAGCATATAAAATGTCCACATTATTCCAACTCACTCTACTTTCATTTTACGTGAGATTAATCTCTGATGTGAATATAAATTAAGCTCTCTCTGGGTATAGGAATCTGCCCTGTATATGAGTATAACAAGAACAGCTTTGGGCTTGCTTTGTAAAGAAAATTCAATACAACATGGGGAGGGAAGGGAAAGTCAAGGTCACATCTTATAATATTGCTTCATTTTTGTTCAGCAAGTGGAAATAAGTTGCAAATTTCATCTGAAAACCTTTTTGTTCTACATCAATTTATAAGTATACAGTAGATTGTGAAATGTCTTGTTTCTTTGCTTTATTCTATCTCTTTTTTTGGTGTTGCTGAAAGTAGTAACTTAACAAATATAGGCTACAGGTAATTTTGTCATCTGACTTTGCACTCTGCATCCTTGGAGTTTGCAGAGTTCTCACTTTAAGAGCTCTTCGAAGCTTAGTTCACATGGCAAGTTGACTCAGTTCAATAACTAAATGTTTTATATCTTCAAATACTGTTTTTCATTCCTTTATAAAGTGATTTTTTCTTAATTCCTAATATTAAGTAAATGCAGTCTAATTTTGTTTCCTATCTGTGCCCTTAATGTTCCTGACCACATCCTACTCTGTTAATGCTTTTCTTTTTATATCTATATAAATGTAATGACTTCACATACAAAAGGTATGTTTCCAGTGCTGTTTTTTTTGTTTTTTTTAATTTTGAACAATTTATAAACAGGAGGGGGATGACCGTTCTGAAACATGATCCCATAAAACACTGGAAACCATTCTCATTGTTCTGTCATGAGAGGCTTATTCCTTGCATTGAAGTATATTGTTTCTGCTAGATTGGATTTGTAAAATGCATTTCAACTGCGTTTTGATTCACTACAGACTTGTCTTGTTTTCTGTGATAAATGAATCCTGGATTAATTGGGTGAGGCAAGGTGCAAGGAATAGTTTAGACAGTCACAGAAAATGTGTCTTCCTGACGTGATTGTGATATATTGGCTGGACAGTGATTTGACAAGTCGTTGTCTTTATTTTGAATACTGGCATATTTTAAAATTTGATTTGTACATTTTAATGAAACATTCCTTTTTATCAGTGAAAAAAGAGAGGTCCCTCAAGTTCTCTGAATAGTAGCAATAAAACACAAAACAAGCTTAGTAAATCTGCAGTTGCAACAAAGAATGGATTCTGGAGGTCTCTTGATTAAGTTCACGATGCACTGCTTTAGTTTTTATTGACCATTAAATTTCAGCATTGCAGGAATAACAAAGAAGGTGAAGAAAGCTGAGTGGTGGACATTTATGGGAAGCAAAAATAATGAAGAGGCCAACCTTGAGCTACTGAGATTAGCAAGAAAGGCAAAAATAAACAGCCTTTAAGTAGCATTTGTAGAGTATCTTCTTTGTGAAAGAAGCTGTTGCTGGATGTTAATTACAAGGATAAAATAGCTGGAAATAACCGTAGCAAACACAGTACTCAGAGAAAGAGTGAGCACAAATGAAAATGGAACAGTTAAAATTGTGGAGACTTGTTGAGAAGCACTGCCAAATTTGAGAATGACATCATAAAAAGAAAGCAGTAAGGTATGTAATAGAGGAAAAAAAATAATAAAATTAATAAGACTTTTAATTATCACTTCCAAATTTTTGTTCGTATTATAGCAAGTACTTAAATATTTGTTTACGCTGAATGATAGAAGGCGAGCAAGCTTTTCTTTTGATTATGGTGATTAAAAACCACTTTCTGCCAGAAGCAAAGTGTTTGCAGGGCTAGAGGAAATATGTACTTCATATTCAAATCCTTACTTTGTGGGATCTGTAATATGTGGACAAATATCTGGTAGAACTTTTTTCCACTTGGAAAACCTAAAAGCTATGTAGGTTTAAAACAACAACAAAATCCTAGATAAGTATAACCTCTGTCACTTGACAGTACTGATTTTAGGAATATTCTAACTTGAGAACCATGTACACATTCTGCTATGCATAGCTATTCTATGTGGACCATATCTTGGCCCTATTGAAGTAAGAGGGAATCAGGATTTTGCCCTCTATGGTACTTTGTGAAGTGGTGTCCGCAGCATCTGTAAATGAACATGTAAGGACCAGACTCTCTGGCTTTTTCCAATGTGTATGCTCAAAAGGCATTAGTAAATTGAATCGAAGGATGCTATCACAAAGTTGAAGGTGTTCACACTGCCTGGACTCCATGTGCTAGCGTCAGGTGACAAAGTGTGTCTTAGAATGTGCATTCTTCTCCCTTCAGTTAACTTGTTCTGGTGGCATGACTGATTGGTGTCTGCCTTGCAAGACTGTCTAGAATGGGGACATAAAATGTCTTTGCACTATTAATTTGAGCCAGCTGTTTATGGAGGGGTAAAAAGAGACAGTTTGATCCTTATAGTTTTGAATAAAACGTAACATCCTGGCTTTGTAAGAGAGGAGAAATGGGGATAAAAAGAAACAACCTTATAAATCCAACTTTCATGTTTGGACTAAAATGAAGCAATGCAATAAATAGTAATGCACTTTTACCATCTGAAGTTGTTGTTCTGTCTGTTTACAGAATTATGTCACTTGAATGGCACTACATTAAATATTGTGTTTATGTATATATTATAAATCTAGATAAACACTGAAGGGTTGTCTTGCTGATATTTAGTTGTATCCTATTCCCCAAAAAAGAGTTGCATTTAATTCATAATTTCACTACTCTTTTTTTTTTTGGTAACATCACATTACCAACAAAAAAGGTTCCCATTAACATGGCATTATCTTTAAAGTATAAACAGGCATAAAGAGTCCAATCCAGTACCCACTTAAATCGTTAGTCTGCCATTGAGTACATTTGGTGTTGAATCAGGGCTATAATGAATTTCTAAATGTTAATGCAAGTAACAACATTTCAGTGAGCAAAATAATCTCTCAAACCAAAGACGCATCATTTCTGTATTCTACTCCAGTTGTGTGATGGATATATCTCGAGGCAGTTTTCCACTTGTCTGGACAGATAAGTCTACACCTTAAGTATATTTTTGCCTGGCACACAGTGTTTTTCCGTGATTCATTTGAAATGTGTGCTTGTGAATTTTACTGTTACAGTTAAGCTACTATAACTTTTTATTTAGTAAACCTCTGCCAAGGCAGTTTGCTGAACAGTAATACAACAAATGTTACTCTGTCTTAATTTGTTTACTCAACTCTTTTGGAATAATAGTTGGCATCTTTCTATAGCCAAGTGTGTGAAGTAATAGAGAATATATTAGTGATTTCGTATCCCAAAGAATCCACTGGAAGGGCAATGTAAAGTTCTGCAGTCCCTGATGCATGAATCTGGAACTGCTGAGTCAGCCAGACACACAGTGAAAATGGCTGACTGAAGTACCACTGAAATTGTAATAGTTTGATTAGAGTTACTCCAGGTCCTCACTTCCTGTTCCCATCTTGTAATTCTCAGAGTAAAAGAGCAACTTTGGCTGTGCTTACGTGATCAGTTTATGTACCGTTTTAACTAAATCTGTTTAAAAGCTGATTTAGTTAAATCAGTGCAGTCCCTTTGAGTGGGCACACTAACTTCAATTGAGGAGTGCTTCACATTGATTTGCATTAAGTCATTAAGGAATCGACTTGGGCAAAATTGAAGTAAATCTGGATATAGAGTAACTGTCACCAAATTATGTGGTGCAGTTTGATTGGTGCTTCTGTCTTCTGCTTGCATTGTGAGTTACTGACCAAGTCATTCCAGACAGCTTGGAGATTTAGTTACTTTACGTTGGTACAACTTTCTTTTGTAGAAAGTCCATAGAGATTCAAATAGTACAACTTGTAGGATGCACATCATTCCACTTATTTTGGGCTCCAGTAGGTTACTTTGTCTTCTCTATAAAATAACAGATACAGAGGATGACTTATGGTGTAAGGAACATCATAAAATCATAATTTATTGTGGATACATTGCATCATTCTCATTTTTTAAAAAGTTAAACTAAGAACACTTTAAAATTAAACAAGACACTTACATTTACCAAATTACTAAAATATATTAAGTCTTTAATTGTGTAGTAGCCAATTCAGAGGGTCTAAACATGTGCGCCATGACAAGACCCATAATTAAGGCACTCACAAAATTTTCTAGTTTATGCAGATTTCCATAGATCAGAGCCCAGGAAATTTTAACTGATTGATAGATATGCAAATATGCAGAATATTAATGTATAACTTGGTAGCTTTCTTAGGTGCTCTGCATAATGATTTTATGCTTTTTAACTGTAAAAGTTGAATGGGCAGGATTGCTGTGTATTCAGCAGTGTAAATGAATTAAGACTTGCTGATAATTTGTGGTGTTGCAGCATACTGGAATTACACCCGTTAACATTAAATTTTTAGTACAGGGACATTTAAACCCTTTCTATGCTAGGTTTGTCAAAATTTTCCCACTGGCTAATCTCTATCCGTGAGGTCCACGTTTAAATTATCAGGCATTTTCGTGTCAGTTACCTTCATAATATTCAAGTCAGTTTTCTTGTGCTGTATTGTTCAGCTTGTTTTAGTATAAACAACCACCTTTACAACTCACTGTCTGACTTGAAGAGGCATGTCTTAACTAAAGTAATTTAACACACCATCGTTTTCCGCATAGATTGAGTTCAGTAGCAATACTTCACATTTTTTAAAATAAAACCTCTTGGATTTAGTTGCTGCAGTGGGTATAAAAGTCTACTGTTCCTCTATTATATATTCTTTACTAAATATGTAATTACAGTGGAGTTGCATCTTACGCCGGGGTTAGGTTCTAAAGTCAGCACATAGGACGAAAATCGCATCTAGTCAAAAAGAGAGACGGAAGAATGAAAGAATAAAAAAGGGAGAAAGACAACTTCAGCATCGTTATGCGCAAACCGGAGTGCCTCAGGATGGCCAGGAGCATTGTCTACTATCAGCAACACTTTATAGTCAAGTCCTTTCTCTTCGAGGTACCACTTGACCTCTGGAATGAAACACTGGAACAAATCCAGAAATAATGCTGCCGTCACCCAAGCCTTTTTATTTGATTGCCAGAATGCAGGTAGGAAATTTTTTATTCTTGCCTTTTAGGGCACAGGGATTTGCAGCCCTGTAGAGCAAGCCCGGCTTTATTAAATGCCCAGCCGCATTGCCACAAAACAACACAGTCACCCGGTTTTTAGCTGCTTTGAAGCCAGGGGCTTGTCTTTCTGATTTCGAAGTATAAGTGTGGTTGGGCATTGTTTTCCAGAAGAGTCCAATCTTGTCAGCATTAAAAACTTGTTGCAGATTTTCTTCTGTGATTTTCTTTAATTGTTTGGGGTAGGCTTTTGCTGCCTCTTCATTGGCAGATACAAATTCACCAGTAGTCTGCACGTTTTTGAGGTTGAAGTGGTTCCTAAAACTGTTAAGCCAACCTTGGCTGGCTTTGAATTCCTTCTCATCAGAAGGCTGTCTGCCTTCAGTGGGAGGTTTGAACAGTGCGTAGAGGCTAAGAGTCTTTTCTCGCAACGTGTTGCCATCTATAGGCACATGTTTACGGTTCATGTCTTTCAGCTATAAGTTTAATGCCTTTTCAGTCTTGTCTTCTCACACACCTGGTTCATCACCTTAGTAGTTATTGGAGCACTTAATGCCATGGCTTGATGAATTTCTCTCTCTCGAATCTTGATGGCACAGATACTAGTTTTGTTGTGGCCATATTTACGCGCCACATTGGAGACCAACATACCGTCTCTCAATAAGTCCAACACAATCAGTTTTTTTCTCCAGCGTTGGAACAGATTGCTGTTTCTTCGGTTGAGCACCAGATGAAGTAGTTGGCTTGCATTTAGGGGCCATGTTGTATGAAAAATACGTATCTTTAAACACTAGAATCACACTCAGTGCGGCGAGATGCTCACCGGATCAGTGGGCAGCAATCGATCCAGCGGGGGTTAATTTATTGCGTCTAGTCTAGACATGATAAATTGACATGACACCCCCCTCCCCCGAGCACTCTCCCGTCAACTCCTATACAGTACTCCACCACTGTGAGTTAGTTGTGGTTTTTTTTGGCTGAGCGGGTATAGTGGAATTCGCTATGTTAGTTAAATGCGCATATGATGCAACTCCACTGTACACATCTATTCTGTTTTGTAAACCATTTGTATTCATTTTTATAATGACCATGGTCAGTATTTTCATATATCCGTTCCTAAAGATGTGTTGCTATATTCCTATTAAGGGGGCTAACTAACTGGCCTGTTTTGTTGTTTTGGTTTTTTTTTGTTTTTTAAAGTTGTCGAGGTAGTCTTGTTTTCACAGGCACTCAAGTTGGAAAATGTTGGCGTTTGCTCTTAAGGAGATTATTAAGACAGTAAATTGAGAAGATTAATGTTTGTACTCAATTCCTATTGACTCTTGTAATCTGTGGGAATTGTTTCACAAGGATGGCTTTATCTTTTTCTTATTCATTGTTGTATTTAATAATGACATTGCTTTCTGCATATTAGGTAACCATGAATTTACGAAGAATTTAAATGGTCTCTCAAATTATCAGTATAATTAATCCCTTTTGTAGTTTGTCACTTTTTGATACTTCAATTTGAAAATTGAGGGAGAAGTAGTATGACAGAATATAGTCGAGTAAAATTTCTATTGTCTTGATTTTATTTATTGACTTTAGTGCTGGTGAAAAGTTCCTGATTGACTACTGTTCTCTAATTATTCACTGAACAGGTTAAGTGCAGCAGGGTCAGTGTAAGCATCCCTAAATTACCCCATATGGAACTTCAGTTTTGTTCTAGAGGAATCACCTGTACAGAATAGAACAGAGGTGTCAGTAGTGGTCATAATTTTGTGGTGTAGTTGTCTGTTCCGTCAGCAGTGGACAGATATCACCCATTTAGTTCACTTAAACCACTGAATAGCAATCAGAATCTAACGCGGATTGCATATAGCTCATTGAACTGAGAGGTCTTAAAGTGCACATACTGTTTTTCTATAGATCTGGATTGTCTTGCTCCAGTTCTCCAGAGTTTGGTTTTCATACCATACTTGTTGTCTTCCAGACAAGCTATTCTTTAGAACTGTTTGCAATAACATGGTGGTACGCTAGTGGAGTACTTCAGTAACTGCACAGATACATTAATTAGCAACTCATTCTTTCCCTCTTCGTCCGTCTTCCTCTTTGGGTTGTTTTCTTCAATTTAATTATATATGCACAATACTCTGTTGGTGGCTTCTTCCCTCTTTCTCCCAGTTCCTTCAACCACAGGGATCTGTGTTCCTTTTAGAAGTAGGAGGTGGGTGATGCCTTTTGGTAACTCCTTGCTATGTTTACTCGTGAAGACGAGGTCTGGAAGCCTCCCTAAGTGTGCTACATTTGGGGCTACCACAGGACTATGAAGAGAAGGCGGCCAGTATAACAGGATCTGCTCACCAAGTTTTCTGTCACAAGGCATTAGCCCCAACTAGGGAGTGTTTCTTCTATCAAGAAGTATTGCAGCCTCCATGTCCCCCTCTACTCCTCTCTGTTAATGACTTGTAGTTCCCCTCCCCATCTCATGAGAACTCCCAGGTTGGGAACTGCTGCCTTATAGCTTTAGGCATTATAACTTACTGAGAGAAAACGTTGGCCAGAAGAATGTGCTTATTGTGAATCGTGGTTTGCTGCCTGAACTTCCATATTGTTATAACTGCTTAGAAAGCACAGTTTGATTGAAACATGGTGCCCTACGAAAGAGCTCAAATGTGAAATGGGGATAGAAGTATTTTCCAAATTGTTTGGAAAGTGCTACATATAAAAAAGCTAACCTTTAATTTTCCTGCTAAAATGGCTGTGGAGACCCAACTTCATTTGCACATGATTAACCATTTATGAAATACTAAATTTTGTGTCAGAATGCATTTAATTAAATGGTCAGTGCTACTAGTCCTCACTTTCATGAGCATTAAATTCATTCATAGATTAACAAAAGGTTTGAGATCTGTGTGAGAGCAGTCTGTTGGACCTTTACTTAGGCATTACTCTGGAATGACTGACAGTAGGGATCAGTCTGCCCAAAAACAGGTTGGTTAGTTATAATACCAGCTTAGTGCTCCTAGACCTAACCCTTGTAACTCAAAGCCACTAAAGGAGCTAAAGACTGAGACTTTTTGAGGTTTTTTGCTCTTATTCACAGCAAAATTGAATATTTTACGATAAGCATTAAATTTGACACACTGTTTTGTAGACAAAATACAATTAAAAACAAACCCCATAGGATGCTGCATGAGAATTTAGACTGAGAGAATATGGACATTTTTGCTACAATGGTGGGTGGGGTGAGGTGGGTGGTCAAATTAACAGTTTCAGTGAGTTTTAATGCACATGTAGGCTCGTGTGAAAAGCACTGTCTTGATTCAAATAAAATGTGAGCAGGTGTTGCACAGGTGCACCCAGCTCTGCCAGTCCACCTCCATCCTGGCTTCCCCCTGCTATTCATATCTCAAGCCTCCCCTAAACTGGGATTGCCAGTCATGCAAACTTCTGTGGTTTTGTCCAGAAATCTGCACTGGAGACCAAAGAACTGATATTTGTGACCTAAGTTGGACTTGAACTCTGGTTTCCAGAAATTAGACACTGTAATTGTGCATTGTCACTGCAGTTATCAGCATAGATATGGATCCCTGCACAAGTGCACACAGTGTTTAATTTCAAAATTTCCATAATTCAAAGGGGAAGATCAAACCTTTATAGAGGAGATGTCGTCCTGTATGTATGATATATTCAGCAGTTCTGTAGAACCTCAGAGTTAAACGCACCTGGGGAATGGAGGTTGTTCTTAACTCTGAAATGTTTGTAACTCTAAACAAAATGTTGTTCTTTCGAAAGTTAATTGAATATTGATTTTATACAGCTTTGAAACTTTACTATGCAGAAGACAAATACGGCTTTTCTTTTTTTTAGTAGTTGGTTTAAACCAGCACTATACTGTGTTTCCTTTTTTTATTTTGTCTCTGCTGCCGCCTGATTGTGTACTTCCAGTTCCAAATGAGGTGTGTGGTTAACTGGTCAGTTCATAACTCTGATGTTCGTAACTCAGAGGTTCTACTGTAGTAGGTAAAAACATTTTCAGATAATGTGGTTTTGAAGTTAGTGGTATTCCTAACACTACATTTTCCAAATGCTTTTCAGAGCTGACATCTATAGAGATGCGATTATTCTCTTTCTATAGCTAGTATTACAAGTTGTATAATATTTAATTACTAATTCAGTTCAGAGTGTCTGAAACATATAAACATGATCTTTCAAAAAGAACATTACCCTTTATCATGCAAAAACTTTTACCATATATTTAGTATCTAGCTATTATAATTTGGTTAAACAAATACATCTTACATGGAAAATAGTTACATGAACGTACCATAAAAAGCATGGCATTTTTATAGGCAGACAGAGAACATTAGTTATAAATTCAGAAGCTACGGATCAAGAAATAGTGACAGGTTTTAGTGGAAGTTAGTCAAAATACTCTCTTTCTGTGTAGCACTACTTATTTCATGACTGGTTGTCTGCCCGTCACCACAGAGGGGGCTCCATAACCTCTGTAACAGTGAGTTTAACAATGTGAGCAGGAGTTAAATAAGTCTACTTGGAGTCCTTTTAAAAAAAAATTCAAAAAGAAAGTGCACATACCAGGGGATCAGCTCTGCAAACACACTGACTACAGTACTTGCGTGCACAAGGATTAGGATTCACAGGATCTGCCATATATGTACACTAGCTACAGTAGAACCTCAGTTACAAATACCAGAGTTACCAACTGACCCGTCAACCATACACCTCATTTGGAACTGGAAGTATGCAATCAGACAGCAGCAGAGACGGGGGAAAAAAAGCAAATACAGTACTGTTAAACATAAACTACTAAAAAAAAAATGTGGGGGGAAAGCAGCATTTTTCTTCTGCATAGTAAAGTTACAAAGCTGTATTAAGTAAATGTTCAGTTGTAAACTTTTGAAAGAACAACCATAACATTTTGCTCAGAGTTATGAAGAACCTCCATTCTTGAGGTATTCATAAGTTTGAGATTCTACTTTATTTTTAAATGATTGCTATAACTGATGGAGGGAAAACTTTATTTTGTCAGTATGCTTACCTTTTGCGTTTGACTGCACTGCACTTTGTATGTAGTCCTATTTGCTGTTCCCACTGTATAGTCACTTAGTTTCTACTGAATGCATCCGTTGAAGTGAGCTGTAGCTCACGAAAGCTTATGCTCAAATAAATTTGTTAGTCTCGAAGGTGCCACAAGTACTCTTTTCTTTTTGCGGGTACAGACTAACACGGCTGCTACTCTGAAATTAGTCTCTCCTGTTTGTGTAATAGTATGGCTCTCTAATATAGCAACAAGAGAAGAATTAACTTTTAAAAATAAGCAAATGTAATTGTAAAACTACTAAAATTAAATGGGAGACTTGTGCCAGATGTAATGTCTGAAATTACTTTAAACTTAAATTTGAAGTGACTAGATTTAATAGTAATTGATGTTTACATAACATTCTCATCCATCCTCCCCGTGGAAGGAAAAGGCCTGGGTAGGGACCGCCGAATAGTGGAAGTCAACGAATGGCTACGTGGGTGGTGTCGGAGAGAAGGCTTTGGATTCTTTGACCATGGGATGGTGTTCCATGAAGGAGGAGTGCTGGGCAGAGACGGGCTCCACCTTACGAAGAGAGGGAAGAGCATCTTTGCGAGCAGGCTAGCTAACCTAGTGAGGAGGGCTTTAAACTAGGTTCACCGGGGGAAGGAGACCAAAGCCTTGAGGTAAGTGGGAAAGCAGGATACCGGGAGGAAGCACAGGCAGGAATGTCTGTGAGGGGAGGGCTCCTGCCTCATACTGAGAATGAGGGGCGATCAGCAGGTTATCTCAAGTGCTTATGTACAAATGCACAAAGCCTTGGAAACAAGCAGGGAGAACTGGAGGTCCTGGTGATGTCTAGGAATTGACGTGATTGGAATAACAGAGACTTGGTGGGATAACTCACATGACTGGAGTACTGTCATGGATGGTTATAAACTGTTCAGGAAGGACAGGCAGGGCAGAAAAGGTGGGGGAGTAGCACTGTATGTAAGGGAGCAGTATGACTGCTCAGAGCTCCGGTACGGTACTGCAGAAAAACCTGAGTGTCTCTGGATTAAGTTTAGAAGCCTGAGCAACAGGAGTGATGTAGTGGTGGGAGTCTGCTATAGACCACCGGACCAGGGGGATGAGGTGGATGAGGCTTTCTTCTGGCAGCTCGCGGAAGCTACTAGATCGCATGCCCTGGTTCTCATGGGTGACTTTAATTTTCCTGATATCTGCTGGGAGAGCAATACAGCGGTGCATAGACAATCCAGGAAGTTTTTGGAAAGCGTAGGGGACAATTTCCTGGTGCAAGTGCTAGAGGAGCCAACTAGGGGGGGAGCTTTTCTTGACCTGCTGCTCACAAACCAGGAAGAATTAGTAGGGGAAGCAAAAGTGGATGGGAATCTGGGAGGCAGTGACCATGAGTTGGTTGAGGTCAGGATCCTGACACAGGGAAGAAAGGTAAGCAGCAGGATACGGACCCTGGACTTCAGGAAAGCAGACTTCGACTCCCTCAGGGAACGGATGGGTAGGATCCCCTGGGGGGACTAACATGAAGGGGAAAGGAGTCCAGGAGAGCTGGCTGTATTTCAAGGAATCCCTGTTGAGGTTACAGGGACAAACCATCCCGATGTGTCGAAAGAACAGTAAATATGGCAGGCGACCAGCTTGGCTTAACAGTGAAATCCTTGCTGATCTTAAACACAAAGAAGCTTACAAGAAGTGGAAGATTGGACAAATGACCAGGGATTAGTATAAAAATATTGCTCGGGCATGCAGGAGTGAAATCCGGAAGGCCAAATCACATCTGGAGTTGCAGCTAGCCAGAGATGTTAAGAGTAACAAGAAGGGTTTCTTCAGGTATGTTGGCAACAAGAAGAAAGTCAAGGGAAGTGTGGGCCCCTTACTGAATGAGGGAAGCAACCTAGTGACAGAGGATGTGGAAAAAGCTAATGTACTCTTGCCTCTGTCTTCACGAACGAGGTCAGCTCCCAGACTATTGCACTGGGCAGCACAGCATGGGGAGGAGATGACCAGCCCTCTGTGGAGAAAGAAGTGGTTTGGGACTATTTAGAAAAGCTGGACGTGCACAAGTCCATGGGGCCGGATGCGTTGCATCCGAGAGTGCTAAAGGAGCTGGCGGTTGTGATTGCAGAGCCATTGGCCATTATCTTTGAAAACTCGTGGCGAACGGGGGAAGTCCCGGATGACTGGAAAAAGGCTAATGTAGTGCCAATCTTTAAAAAAGGGAAGGAGGAGGATCCTGGGAACTACAGACCAGTCAGCCTCACTTCAGTCCCCGGAAAAATCATGGAGCAGGTCCTCAAGGAATCAATCCTGAAGCACTTAGATGAGAGGAAAGTGATCAGGAATAGTCAGCATGGATTCACCAAGGGAAGGTCATGCCTGACTAATCTAATCGCCTTCTATGATGAGATTACTGGTTCTGTGGATGAAGGGAAAGCAGTGGATGTATTGTTTCTTGACTTCAGCAAAGCTTTTGACACAGTCTCCCACAGTATTCTTGTCAGCAAGTTAAGGAAGTGTGGGCTGGATGAATGCACCATAAGGTGGGTAGAAAGTTGGCTAGATTGTCGGGCTCAATGGGTAGTGATCAATGGCTCCATGTCTAGTTGGCAGCCGGTGTCAAGTGGAGTGCCCCTGGGGTCGGTCCTAGGGCCGGTTTTGTTCAATATCTTCATAAATGATCTGGAGGATGGTGTGGATTGCACTCTCAGCACATTTGCGGGTGATACTAAACTGGGAGGAGTGGTAGATACGCTGGAGGGGAGGGATAGGATACAGAGGGACCTAGACAAATTGGAGGATTGGGCCAAAAGAAATCTGATGAGGTTCAATAAGGATAAGTGCAGGGTCCTGCACTTAGGACGGAAGAACCCAATGCATAGCTACAGACTAGGGACCGAACGGCTAGGCAGCAGTTCTGCGGAAAAGGACCTAGGGGTGACAGTGGACGAGAAGCTGGATATGAGCCACCAGTGTGCCCTTGTTGCCAAGAAGGCCAATGGCATTTTGGGATGTATAAGTAGGGGCATAGCGAGCAGATCGAGGGACGTGATCGTCCCCCTCTATTCGACATTGGTGAGGCCTCATCTGGAGTACTGTGTCCAGTTTTGGGCCCCACACTACAAGAAGGATGTGGATAAATTGGAGAGAGTCCAGCGAAGGGCAACAAAAATGATTAGGGGTCTGGAACACATGAGTTATGAGGAGAGGCTGAGGGAACTGGGATTGTTTAGTCTGCAGAAGAGAAGAATGAGGGGGGATTTGATAGCTGCTTTCAACTACCTGAGAGGTAGTTCCAGAGAGGATGGTTCTAGACTATTCTCAGTGGTGGAAGAGGACAAGACAAGGAGTAATGGTCTCAAGTTGCAGTGGGGGAGGTTTAGATTGGATATTAGGAAAAACTTTTTCACTAGGAGGGTGGTGAAACACTGGAATGCGTTGCCTAAGGAGGTGGTGGAATCTCCTTCCGTAGAAGTTTTGAAGGTCAGGCTTGACAAAGCCCTGGCTGGGATGATTTAATTGGGTATGGGTCCTGCTTTTGAGCAGGGGGTTGGACTAGATGACCTCCTGAGGTCCCTTCCAACCCTGATATTCTATGATTCTAAAATTAGAGTTCTCAAGGCACTGATATTAACTGTAATCCATTCCTTTATGAACAGAGATTAAAAACAATTGGAGCACTTTTCTATTTAAAAATCTTCATAGTTGACCACTTGTCAGGATTGGTTAATGTAACATACTTCTGAGTGACTTATCTTAAATGTAGACACATACACCTGACTGTTTAAATTCCACAAGTGTTCATAACTATGTAGTGTTCACTTATTACAGTAGGCTATGCTTTCTGCATAACGTGCTGTCTGTGACCGTTGCAACAACTGTACATTTACTAATAACTGTCTTATAACTCTCTTCCTAATTTTTAGTAGCACCAGTGAAACAAAACCTGACTGTTTACTTCAGTATTTCTTGTCAAAACCTTTATTTAGGGCTCTAGTCAATTGGAACCTGGAGTTCCGTGCTTTTGGCTAGATTTTCCTTAGCAGCTGTGGATCCTAAATATGTTTAGGAATCAAACCTTGTGTAGGCTGAATATTCACAGCTCATGAACATTTTGCCTCCTTTCATCTTGGTGCGTGAAAGATGGTTCACATTTATTATGGCTAAGTTGAGGTTTTGCTTAGAGATCAGTCGTACTGAATGAAGTGAAATACATTGGGAGTGCTCTTGAGCCATACTGACAATTCAGCTGCAACTGACTTTCCTTTTTTTAAGGATAGATACCTGTGTGTGTCTTGGCTGCACATAACTCTAATACGGAATGAAGACTAGAAAGACTCCAGACTTTGATTGTAACCTAGGATATTTGTTTCATTCCTTCCGTGACCCGACTGTGGTTGTCAGATACCTGATTTATTTTCTGTACTCTTAATTACAGCCTGAAAGCTAGGAACATATACTACTTAACATGTTTTCTGAAATCCTTTGTCTTACTAGGTTTCCCATGCACCAACTGCAGTGTGACTAATATATTTAGCAGCAATACATTCCTGAAAATCCCATTGTCGTCCATTTCTGATACTATTCAAGTGAGCATGTTTATTTGGAGACTGGGGGTTGCAACCGAACATGGCAACAGGAGTAAAGGGACATATGGCACCAGTGTAGGAGGGGTTTCTGTAGATGAGATGGTATTCCTGTTTTTGCTTGGTGCAGTGCTGTAATAACTTTGGCATATCACCTTGTAGTGGCATGGAGCCATTTAAACAGAAGGGCATGAGGAAGAGTAGCCAAGAGACCATGCATGAGAATGTGTGTGAAGGACAGGATTCACTCCCAGCAGGTCTGAAGTGGTAGTCCGTTCATAGCAGTTAGGCCAGTGGGGAACAGGATATCCAAACACTACTATACCGGAGTTGGATTAGATATATTTTAAAAAAAAATCTGTATCTATTAATTTTTGGCACTGAGTCAGAATTAGCTTTTTCTGGTGAGGTACAGTTTTATTGCTCTTTCATTGTTAACTTCTGCCAGTCTGCGTAGCCTTGCATTTTTTACATTTCTTGTCATCACTGTTTTTGATTGTTTACTGTATTTCTGACAAAGATAAATATAATTGTTTTTATCATGGTGTGTATTCACTGTGATTTTTAGGGTCTGCTGGAAATGAAAAAACAAATTGAGGACAACATACTGAAAGACTAAGCCTTTCTAAGTGTCAGTATTTATAGAATTACATAGATGTGCTGAAACACTTTATCCGCAAGAAACCATCCTGTCATAAAGACTGTAGTCTAAATTAGAATTAAATGTAAATGTGTATATCTTTTAAAAAATATTATGTCAAATGCCTTGCAACATTTCAGTAATACAAGACAACAAATCTAATACATGATCAAAAACACATTGTATAGTTACGTTTAAAGTATGTTCATGAGACCACTTACAGAGGGAGATGGCATATAATAAGAAAAGAGAAGGTAAGAGATGTTTTTCAGTGAAGAACTGAGAGTTGGAAGTGTTTCAGTTGGCAGGAGCCGTAGTTCAGAAGGCCTTTTTATCTGTAGAAGCTAGGTTTGTTTACTTTAAAAAACAAAAAACAAAACAGAGTACTTGTGTCAGACAAGGAGAGGGAGCAGAGAGGAGGTCTGTGAGGTTGGCAGGAAGACCATTTTGAACCGTCATGAGATAAATAGGAGGGTCACTGGGATTGTTCATAAGTATTTTAGGAGGGAGATGATATACCTGTGCTGGTCGGTACATTTTGAGAAAGCAGGCAGCAGCATTGCTTATGGACTGGAATCTAGAGAGCTACATCCTGGAAAGGGCTACCCACTGAAGAGAGATTTGTGGTAATCAAATTGAGAGATGGCTTTGGAAATTGGAACTGGTTTCATTGAGTAAAAGAGAGCTACTGTTGTACTGATACTGCAATTCTTTCTAGCTGTTTTTGACCAATGCTTTGGGATTCTTAGCTCCACATTCTATTATTCCGCAAAGCAGCACTGTAATTTCCATATTTAGGACATAAACTCATTGTCTTCTGATATGGAGATGAGAGAGTGCTGATTACTTGTATGGAATGCTTGCAGTGACCAAACAATTTAGTGATACAAAGATGAGTTCAAATACTCTGCTGTCTCTTGATACTGTCTTTACAATGGAATAGAAATTAACTGAAGCGTTTAACCTCTCACAAATGAATGTGCCACCTTTATGACCTTGTTTGTTATTGTGACTGATGAAAACTTATGAATAGTCATACATGTATTTCCATCTCTGCTGAGGCATTCTGGCTGGCTCCAGTGCATAAACATGATGGTTCAGTTGTATATCCTTGCTTACACATAATAAAAGACAAGGGTTGAGGTCACATCATAGCATTATGATTCCAGTAGCAAACTGCAGTGAGCAGAATAGGTTTTATGTCATTTGAATGTAGTTATTCAGGAAATTGACAAATGTTTAGAGATACAGCATAATTTAGAGAACTCCTCCAGACTGCAGGGCATGTGTACATAACAATCACTCAGCCTATCTTTATTTGTAGTATTAGAGAGACAGGGTCTTTTTTTGGACTAACTTCTGTTGATGAAAGACAAGCGTTCAAGTTAGAGAACTCTTTTTCAGGTCTGGGAAAGATATATACTCAGGTCTGGTCTACATAAGCGGCCTTACATCAACCTAATTATGTCAGTGTACGTACTACATTGTCCTGCCAATGTAAGTGCCCTGCTGCACCAACATCATAACTCCACTTCCATGGGAAGCACAGGGCTTACGTCGGTGTAGTTAGAGCAACACAGTGTCTGTGTAGATGCTGCATTACTTACTTCAGCTGTTTGCTGTCTTGTCAATTTCACGGCTCTATTAGACAAGAAAGTCTGCTGCCTGGAGGCTCCCTGTTCAGGGAGGTGAGACTTCGGTGTGGCTGCTCCCGGCTGGGAGCTGCATGGAGGGCTCTCAGCCTCCCCACACTGCTCCCCCCTTCAGTCAGTGGAAGCGCTTCTGGTGAGGACGCTCACTACTGACAGAAGGAGAGTAATATGGACATCAGCCTCCACAGTAATTCCTGCACTGATTGTAAGTTGACCTAACAGAAGTTGATTTTGGGCTGTAGTGTAGACATGCCCTTAGAGTCACAGCTAAGTACAAAGCGGAACAGATTGTTTAGCATAAGTAGCTAACACATATTCCAAGAGACCATTCAAGGTGAAGTTGCCCATTAACACCTCTACAGTCATAAAACAAAAATGGGGGGTTAATAGATTGTTGTAATGTAATCATGATTTTTAGTGTCTAGCAAAGTTATGAATTTAGGCTTCGAGGTTCATCTTTTGAAGGTGATACTCAAGTTTCCTTTGAGGATGAGGACTGGGAGGTTAGCTGTGGAATGATTGTTTTGTGAAAAGTGTTCTCCCATGGGTGATAAAAGACAAAAACACTCACTTTTCAGTTTGAGTTGTTCACTTTTCAGTTGTTTCATTTGACAGTACAGTGATTGGTTTTACCCACATAGTTGTTGGGGCATTTAGTGTGTTGGATGAGGTACACCATATGTGATAAGCATGTGTAGGACAATTAATCTTGAAAGGTGTTGAGGGGTTGATTATTTATAGCAGCGGAGATATGTCTGTGGGTTTTTCATCTGCTCTGTCTGGGTCTGGTGCTGCTTTGACTTGGTATGCCCTGGTTTGTGGGGAGCTTGCTGCTTATTTTGAGTTTGGGAGATTGTTTGAAGTCCAGAAGAGGGAGTTTGAGAGAGATTCCTTTCAGGATGTGGTCCCAATCAAGTGTAGGTTGTAATCCCATTTGGATTCCAGTTTGGGGTGTTGGGTGACAACTAAGGGTGTGTGGATGGAGGGTTATTTTTTCCTCAAAGCATCTGAGTGACCCGTTCCGTGATGCAATGTACTTCTCTGATGGAGTGTCCTTGTTTGAAGGTGGTTTTAAGTGTTTTAACATGTATCTATCCTGAACTTTCTCCTTGGAACACAGAATATGGCTGCAGATAACAGATTTCTTGGAGTGTTTGGGGTGGTTCCTGGATCCAAGAAGGTAAACAGGTTTTCTGCATGTTCCCCCTGTAGTGTATGGGAGCATGTGATGATTTCTTATTTGAGGTGGTCTGTTTGGAATATGTTAAGTGCTGGAGATGGTTTCCTCCGTTTTTCTGAAGTCCTTCTGCAGGGCTGTTCAACACATTTAGAATTATAATATTAGAGTTGACTGGAAATGTAAAGATTCATTTTCTTTTCATGTACAGTTTGTGAGTGTTGGTTTTTAAATAAAGCTCACTTGTTTGTTCTTCAGCAAAACGCTTTTTTAAAAAAAAAAACTGAGCAGTTGGCAGGCAATATAATGTGCTCTTACGTCATTGCGTTAATCTCTGAGAAGTGATCAATTGTAACAGCGTTTCTCTGCTTAGTATTATGAGTTTGCATAAATTTTTTCATTTAAAAATACTTTTGAATTGCTAAAAGCATTTATAGCATTAAAATGGAGGAAAAACCTTTTATTGACAAATTGTTACAACTTATGTGCTACTTGGTGTAAACCAGATTTTTTTAGACTGCTTCTGAATTCTTGTACTGTCTTCCGCAAAGCTTTTGCTTTACTAAACTTTGTCAAAAGTAAACTTAATCTGTTTCTTCATATTCCTCACACTTACATTGCCAACGAGTTATGTTAGTATTTATTTAAATAGCAAGTCTGTTTTCTTCTGGGATTTTAATCTCCCTGTTTACTTAAAATAAGACTTCAACTCCATATCAGTAAGGTACTGTGGACAAGTAGCTGGATAGGGGAGTCTCTCCAACAAACTTTTGGATTCCCTCCATTCTTTTGTTGCTGAAATGCTATAGAAATAGCTGCTCCAGAAATATAGTGAAATTCTCCCCTTTCCTCACTTCATTTGAAAGAGTATATGGAAGAGATTTCCTGTAACTCTCAGACAAAAATTAAAACCCTGGATTACTTTTGACTCTACTTAAAGTGAAGGTATCTATCTAATGTCCTTTATACTCTTTACTAGTATCTTAATAGAGAAGTAAGGCATAATATTGTACAACATATGACCCCTCAAAATGACACATGACCCCATTCTGTAAATGTGATAGTTTGGGGTGAACAGTGAGCTGTCAGTTTCTCAAAACACTATGAAAATAGTGTATGCCTTAGTCACACTTTTTGTTCTACATGTATTTTTTCCCCTTACCACTTTGTTTTTTCTGTAAGTAATTTTAAAAGGCGAAAGTAAAATATGAATCAATTAGAATGCCTTTGAAACATAATTATTAGTTAAACTTCAAGGTGCATTGTATATTGCCATTAATGATGCAGTTGCAGAACTTAGCAACAGAGGGGGGAATTGTACAACAGAGACAGAGAACTGTTCCACTCCATGGATTGTGTAGAGGCAGCTATCTGCTTTAGATTTAGCATCTCTGCTTTACATGCAGTTTCAGTATTTTTATTTCTGTGGAAATCAAACTGGAAGGACATAACCTCTTAAGAAAATAATGGAAGTAGTTACATTACAGTAAATGTATTCTAACTAGGGTTTTTTTCCCCCCTGTATTCTCAAAAGCAAGTTGAACTTCTAGCGCAAAATGGGAAAAAATTCCCTGCACATCTAATTCAGAGTTGGGAAGCTTTCTCTGGCAAGTGTATTGGGCTTAAGACATCAATTTCTGCAGAATTTAAGTTTTGATTAAAGGAAGAAATAATTCTTCTCATATAGTTGCAAAGATAAACCTTCTAAAAGTGGCCTGAATGTAAAGCAATGCAGTGTTGTCTCTCAGCTTCTACAGACTACTTCAGTCACTTTCTTGTTGCTCATAGCTTTATTAAAATACAGAATGGTGAAATGAATATCAGAATCTTGTTGGTAGCAGTGAAACTGTTAGAAATACTTCCCATTTAATGCTGCTGTTGCTGCTTAGGAAAGCTCTAGGTAGCACCAAATAGTGGCAGGAGCAGAGGTAATCCTAGAGGGTGACCCATAAAAAAGGATGCCGGGGAAGGGTAAAATAGCAGACCACTTGTATTTTTTTCTCCCGTGCCCTGGCAGTGACCAAAAGGCTCTAGATAGAGGGAAGAGACAAAAATCTAATTTTCCTTTCTACCATGCCGGGGTTGGAGATTCACGTTTATCGGACCTGTACTAGCCAGGCCTCCAAACAGTGTCCAGGTCAGCATTCTGTAAAACTGGTTCCCCTTCCCAGCAGCAGGAGAATGCAACACAGTGCTCTTTCTGCGTCTACTAGCTAATACGTTTAGTTCCCCCATGAGGGTAGTCCTCTGAATTTTTGCAAGCCACATTTTAAAAACCCAAAACTGCAGTGGAATTTCAAGCACTCTGAAACAAAAGATATATAATGAAGTAATTTAACTGGAAGTGTTAATGGATTTTTGTTTTAACATGTTATATAGATTTGGAGTTTTGGCCATCTTATTTTGTGTCATGCCAGAATGACTTGTGACAGTATATTTACTGTGATATTTAACTATAATACAGTAGGACATGAAGTTTATTTTTAAACACATTTTACTGATTACAAAAATAAATTAATAAATTACCTATTAAATTAGAGGATCTCTGGCTTTGGAATAACCACTTTTACTAGTCCAACAGAGCCTGCCTGTTTAAACTTCAGGCTATAGAGTAAGGCCCATTTGTTCTCTGTTTTTGCCTGAAACAGGTGACTGAAGTATGCATAGACTATATTTCGTGGGTGAGAAAGCTATATTTCCCCTAGACTGTCATCCTAATATCATATTGGGTAATATTTCATGTAGTAACATCATATGTGATACTGCTTCTTGGAAATTATGTATTGTTACTTTATTTTGTACCTTTACTACATTTAGCTCTAACATTCACCTGTCTCCTGTGGGTTGAGATTAGGTAGTCAAATACCCATTGAGCCTCCTTTCGCTTAGCTTTACAGAACTCACAAGTGCCATTGTATGATCAGTGATGCTATTTTGTTGCCCTCCTCTGAGGGATACCAGCATTTGGCATGAAATATAGAAGGCTCAAAGAAGCTACAGGCTCTTAAAGCAGGAGGATAATCTATTGAGTCTCTAAAAGAATGATATGCAAAATTTTCAATCTCAGCAGAATTTTCTAGGAGGTTGAACTCGTATGAGTTTGTGGAAGAAAATTTCCCATTCTCTCTGTTAGCTGCTTTTCAACTCTACTCCAAACCTGTAGACACCTATGAATGGGAATGTTTTGAAATTCTCTTATGCTTCTGCTGTAGAAGAGCCTGGAAGTGAAGACTTCACTTAACTGTCCCCCTAATTAAGCAAAGTAGGATTTTGACCTGGAATTAGTGTGCCTGAGCCTAGAAGCAACAAAATCCAGAATTCCTCAAAAAATTGAATTGTGCCTATGTTGTGGGACAGATGAAGGAAGGAATTACTTAGTCCTCTTCGTGCAACTAATGATTTCAACTAATGCAGTAATGGAACCATTAAAAAAACATTAGAACAATTCAGTTCCTAGTGGGCTGGTATCCACGTCATAAAGATGTCATTACAGCTTGTTTTAATTGTCTGTCTCAGAGGAACCAAGGATAATGCTTTCATTATTTTTAACTCTGTAAAGCATTTTGGGAACACGCTTTGAATGAAAGAAGCTAAACCAAATGGATTTGTATTGTAGGAGTTGAACTGGCATAGAGTTTGAATCTACCTCTTCACCACTGAGATGTGGGGGTGAGTATATGCTAGGATAGAGGCCTGTGCTTGCAGTGCACTGCTGCTGATAGAGTATCTATTTTTCTGTTTTGTGGATAAATAGAGCTTTTTAAAGTTTACTTTTTAAAAAAAATCCCCATTTTATCATTCCTCAAAGGTCCCTTTCTTCTAGAAACAGTAATGAAATGCTAAACTGTATACTGTTCAGTAGGTGTGTGTAACACACCTTAATGGGCCACTCTACCTTGACTAACCAATTTATTTGAGCATAAGCTTTCGTGAGCTGCAGCTCACTTCATCCGATGCATACTGTGGAAACTGCAGAAGACCATTATATACACAGAGACCATGGTCTCTGGTCTCTGTGTATATAATGTCTTCTGCAGTTTCCACAGTATGCATCGGATGAAGTGAGCTGCAGCTCACGAAAGCTTATGCTCAAATAAATTGGTTAGTCTCTAAGGTGCCACAGGTACTCCTTTTCTTTTTGCGAATACAGACTAACACGGCTGTTACTCTGAAATCTACCTTGACTGACCCTTTAGAATATGTGCTAACTACTTATGCTAAACAATCTGTTCCATCTTGCATTTAGCTGTGATGCTCGGAATACCTTTCCCAGACCTGAAGAAGAGCGCTGGGTGGTTTGAAAGCTTCTCTCTTGCCAACAGAAGTTGGTCCAATAAAACATTACCTTATTTACTTTGTCTCTCTAATACCTTATCTTAAGCTTAAAACAGCCATTTCTGGCAGTGCATCAGAGAGTCTTAAATTGAACAGATCTCTTGGAAGGGAGCTCTGAAACCTTTCCATATCTGGTACAAGAGCCTGATCAGCTAGGAGCAGCCCTACAAGCTACCTTGTACAATGTGTACGTGACAGAAGCAAACTGGGAGTAGGGGAAAAAATGGGTATTTGTCTCACTTTTTGTTTTGTTTGATAAGTTTTGAGATTGTCTTCCTTCCCCAGCAGAGCACAAATTTGTTAGTAATTTTTGATGTAAGATTTAAAGCAGCTAGATAATGATGTAGAAAACTGTGCTAGAGAAGGTGTGTTCTCTGCATGATTGATAACTCTACGATCTTCTTTAGAATTTCTGAAATACACTTCTATATTAATACAAGATGTATTTTAGTTTTGCTGCAGTAGTGTTAGGGAGAAATGAGACCTTCTACTATCAATCCAGAAATATAAAGAAAGATTGAAGGCCTCGTGTATAACAAAGAATAGGTGAAATGCAATTCCATTCTTGATTGAGATCTTGGAATTACACTTTACAATTTTCCCCCCTTTAATTGGAGGTGGGAAATCAACCTGAATATAATCAGGTTTCCTGTGGTTAGTGATATAGCAAGGTGAGGTCAATGGTATGCCTCACCCTACCCCACCTGCAGCCGACCTCACCAATTACAGCAATGAAACCTAAAGTCTTATCTCCACTAGGGTTTTACATCTAGATAACTAATGTATTAGTTAGCTTACTATAAAAACATGCCCTTTTTGGTAGTGAACACAAGGCCAAATGTGTTAAACAATTTAAGGTCAAAAACAAAACACCTCTAGTAAAGACAGTATTGATTCATGTCCTTGGAAGCTACATGTGTTCAGGACCTTTGAAAATCAATTCACTTATTTGAAGTGTCAAATTTAGGCACCATGTTGGAAAACTTTGTCCTCAGTGCTACTAGTTTGGGGGAAAAAAATTACGTTTTGGGGACAACTGAGTTCTGATTTGACATTCTGTGGTAACACACCTGAAAATTGCTAGCTAATCAGTGTGGTGGTGATTAGAAATCCTTTAGAAAGCAATCACCTAGGTTGTTGAATGAATGACCAGTCTGGATGGTCTTAAAGGTACAGTAGGAAGTACAAATGTGAGATCTCTGAGTAGCAAGAAATAGCTCTTCATGGTGAATATTCCGAAAGCGTTCAGAGGGATAAATATCAGAGAGGGAGAGGAGTTATTTAAGTTGACCACCCATGTGGTCACAAGAACATGATACAAATTGGCCATCAACAAGTTTAGGTTTTAAATTAGATGAAAGTTTCTAACCATCAGAGGAGTGAAGTTCTGGAACAGCCTTCAAAGGGAAGCAGAGGGGGGCGAAAAACCCTAACTGGCAAGACTGAACTTGGTACGTTTATGGAGGGGATTGTATGATATTGTCTACAATGACGTGTTGCCGATCTGCAGCGGCTAGTAGCAAATAACTCCCAATGGCTGGTGATGGGACACTAGATGGGGAGGCTCTGAGTTAATATGGAGAATGTCTGTCTGGTGGGCCTTGCCCACGTGCTCAGGGTCTAACTGATCACTGTATTTGGGTCTGGGAAGGAATTTTCCCTGGGTCAGATTGACAGAGAACTTGGCTGTTTTCGCCTTCCTCTGCAACATGGGGCACAGATCACTTGCAGGTTTAAATAGTGTAAATGGTGGATTCTCTGTAACATGAAGTCTTTGAGGACTTCCCTAACCTCTGGCTAAGTGGCTGGTCTATTACAGTAGTGGGTGGGTGACGTTCTGTGGCCTGAAATGTTCAGAAGTCAGACTAGAGCGGGGTGGGGAAACTTTTTGGCCCGAGGGCCACATTTGGGTATGGAAATTGTATGGTGGGCTATGAATGCTCACGAAATTGGGGGTTGGGATGCAGGAGGGGGTGAGGGCTCTAGGGTGTGGCCAGAAATGAGGTGTTCAGGGTGTGGGAGCGGATTTCAGGCTGGGGTTGGGGTGCAGGTGTGTGCTCTGGGCTGGGACCGAGGGATTCGGAGGGCGGGAGGGGTATCGGGGGGTGGGCCAGGGGGTTGGGGCACGGGAGGGGGTCAGGTGCAGGCTCTGGAGTGTGCTTACCTCAAGCAGCTCCCAGAAGCAGTGGCATGTCCCCTCACCGGCTCCTACACAGAGGCGCAGCCACATGGCTCTGTGTGTTGCCCTGTCCGCAGGTGCCCCCCTTGCAGCTCCCTTTGGCCATGGTTCCCAGCCAATGGGAGCTGTGGGGGCAAGCACTTGGGGTGGGGGCAGCGTGCGGAGCCCCCTGGCTGCCCCTATGCATAGGAGCCAGAAGCGGGATTTGGTGCTGCTTTTGGGAGCTGCATGGAGCGAGGCAAGCCCTCAACCCTGCTCCCTGGCTGGAGCAAGTAAAGCCCTGGAACCTGCTCCCCAGCGGGAGCTCAAGGGCTGGATTAAAACATGTGGCCCCTGGGCCATAGTTTGCCCATTCCTGGACTAGATAATCGTCGTGGTTCCTTCTGACCTTAGAGTCTGATTCTAATTGTTACATGTCATCTGATTGATCTTCATCTACATTGATCTTGATGTAATGACATTTCCTAGAAAGAACGTGCATAACTTTTCTTTGGATAGTGATTTGTGTGCAGCAATCAAAAGTATCGGTGTTCAATTTTTAGCAGCAAGGAAATATTTGTGAATTCTTAACAAGCTATATAGTAGTTCAGCTCTTTAGGATGATTCTTATATTTGGCCAAATAAATAATTGATTTGGAGCTATAGAAACAGAAGTTCAATAAAACGTAGGGACTGGCAAATGGACAATATTGAACAAAAGGTGGCAAATCGTGACCTAATGCACTGATGATTACTACTTTTCTTATGAGGAAGTGTTACCTCTTTATAATTTGAGGACTAAATTTAGTCTTGATGTGACAGTCCATTGACATACATGACATTGTACTTACGCCACAGTTTAATTTGGCCCCTGATTTTTTTATACCATTTGGTGCCTACATCTGAATAGGGTAGTTGTGGTTTAGTGGTGGTCTGGAGGAAAGGAAATTGCAGTGTTCCATGCAATTTTAATAAACCTCTTAATTTTATGAATAATTGAGTTGGTGGGTATGGGTTAATGCCTTGATTTTTTTTTTTAAACAAATTGTAAAGCTTGTTTGATTTCCAGAAGCCCCACATCAGTTTCTACAGAGTCCATCTGTTGGTTCCCTAATAAAGGCCTTTATAGTAGTTGCTTCAAAACTAATTTGTGATTTCTGACTGTTATTCAGTTCCTTTCAAAATGGATTCGTTCATCTGAAGTCATGGATGTCAAGGCTTTAGTGCAGGGGTGGGTAAACTATGGGCCGGATCCAGCCCCTCAGGGCTTTGGATCCGGCCCCCAGTACTGCCCACTATGGTGCCGCAGGCCCCGCACCGCTCTCGGAAGCGGCCATCACCACATCCCTGCGGCCCCAGGGGGGAAGAGGGCTCTGTGTATTGCTGTGGTCTCCAGGCACCACCCCGCAGCTCCCATTGGCCGGGAACGGGGAACCATGGCCAATGGGAGCTTTGGGGGAGGTACCTGGAGGCATGGCAAAGGCAGTGAGTGGAGCCCTGTGCCTCCACCCCCCCAGGGGGCTGTGCAGGGACATGGGGCCAGGGCAGGAAGGCAGGGGAGCCCGCCCTGGCCCCGGTGTATGCCGCTGCCACCCCAGAGCTGCTTTAGGTAAGTGGTGCCGGGTCGGAGCCCGAACCCCTCCTGCACCCCGCCCCTCTAACTCCCTGCCCTGAGCCCCCTGCTGCACCCTGCACCCCAGTTCCCTGCCCTGAGCTCCATCCCGCAATCCACACCCCTCCTACACTCTGCATCCCTCCTGCACCCCAACCCCCTTCCCTGAGCCCCCCATACATCCCACACTGCTCCTCTGCCCCAATCCGTTGCCCTGAGCCTGTTCCTGCACACTGCACCTCCTGCCCCGCATACAATTTCCCCACCCAGATGTGGCCCTCGGCCCAAAAAGTTTGCCCACCCCTGCTTTAGTGTCATCATTTTGTGGCACTGATTCTTTCCCCTGCTGATTCCACTCCCCCACCATACCCGCCTCCAATGGTGGCAAGGTGGATGTCTAAAAGTTTGGTGGAGAGTTTTCATTTTTGATTTTTAACTGATCCCAACAATAAATAGAACACGGATGAGGTATTGTTAATAAATGGTTGATATCCACAGAAAAGCTTTTTGAAAGATAACTAAAATCTGTTTCATTATCAGCATTGTCCTTCTCCTTTGTTCATTCAAACTGTCTTGTTCCAGGGCTGTTTAAAGTATAAGTATTAGACTGCTAGCATAGTGTGTTTGCTGCTCTAATAAGAGCATTAGAGTACTTACTTCGAAGACAATGATGTTTCAAGGAGTATATGAATATTGCAGATGTTATGTAAATAGATATGAGGGGAAAAATATAAAAAATGTTGGAAAATCTTTGTGATAACTCCTCTCTTCTTCCTCATGTAACCCTATGCTATTTAATATTGCTTCTCTAATAAAATTATTAGGGGTATGGAATGGCCTCCATATGAGGGGAGATTAATATGACTGGGACTTTTCTCCTTTGAAAAGAGATGACTAGGGGGGTTATGATAGAGGTCTATAAAATGACTGGTGTGGAGAAAGTAAATAAGGAAGTGTTGTTTACTCCTTGTGACACAAGAACTAGGGGTCACCAAATGAAATTAATAGGTAGCAGGTTTAAAACAAAAGGAAGTATTTCTTCACCCAACACACAGTCAACCTATGAAACACCTTGCCAGAGGATGTTGTGAAGGCCAAGACTATAACATGGTTCAAAAAAGATGTAGGTAAATTCATGGATTATTGGTCCATCAATGGCTTTTAGCCAGGATGGGCAGGGATGGTGTTCCTAGCCTCTGTCTGCCAGAGTCTGGGGATGGGCGACAGGAGATGGATCACTTGATGACTGATTACCTGTTCATTCCCTCTGAGTCACCTGGCATTGGAAGACAGGATACTGGGCCAGATGGACCTTTGGTCTGACCCAGTATGACAATTCTTACGTTATGGCACCCCTGGAAAGCATATTTGTTCATGAACGCAGGGAGAAATGCTTAGAATTATACTCAAGGATTTTTCCTTAGGACGAGTGGACTGTAACATGGATGAGGATGTGAAATCCCAGTGATTTTACTCACATTTATAATCCCCGAGGAGGTCATTTGGGTCAGCAATATACATTTGACTGTATTTTGCCATTAGTGCATGACTTCCAGCTCTTGTGCATTACAGGCATTCTGTCTATATATTGATGCTTCATTTCACTTGATACACAAAGGGCCACTCATTTTTTTTTTGAAGCAATTAATGTCATCTCAGACTTGCTTGGGAAAATTGATCATAGAGTGGGCAGCATAGATAGTATATCAGAGAATAGACATACATTATCTCTGGAGTCCAAATTTTGAGTAAGGATTATAAGACACGAGGGCTCCATGGCCATATTAGATGGAAGATTTGTTCTCCGTCATTAGGTTTGTCTTGGGTGTATGCCCTAGGGTTGCCTTAGAGTAGGCAGTGCCTTTTCTTAATGTGTCTGTATAGCAGTGAACACAGCATGGCCCTAATCCTGATTAGGGGTTTCTGGAAACTACTGTAATTTAAATAATAACCATAATGCAGGTGGATTGGAAGATAGCAATGAAAATTGTCGACAAAACATTTGTCAGTGAAGCTGGACCTGCAGCAAGAGGGCTAGCAATTGTGATGTTCAGTAAATGGGCGTTCTTTCATCTATGTGGTCATCTTCAGCTAATCTCTCATGCTGCCCATCAGAAAGTAGACCCCAAGATATTCCTTTACATTGTTTAATCTTTTTTCCCCAAAGGGAAGTAAGAATCTGTCGCCTAGATCCTACTTCACTTTAGGTAGCAGCTTGGCCAGAGGGTCTTTGTTTGTGCAGGTTATCGAATTACGAACTAATGGAAACTCTCAGTTGACTGCCAGAGTTCCAGTGCAACTTAATTTATGCCTTTAGTCAAGTATTTTTCCATATTTTCATTCCATGAAATCTAAAAGGCTGCTGCGAGAGACTAGACTACTTGCTCTCTGTTCCAGAAAACTTGCTGTCTGCCATGTTTTTTAAAACTAGCTAGCCTTCAAGATGTTCTCTAATGACAATGATTAACTTCCTGTATGAAGGTCAGTGAATTGTAACCTCTGTTAATTAATTTTCCCTTTCTCATAAGATGAAAAGATGTTCTCAACCCTTATTTTGACTTAATGCCAAAAACATTTTTGGCATTTAAAATGTTCAGCTGTCTTGAACCTCCTCCTTTCCTTCTTGTCACTTTGCCTCTACTTGGGATGTTTTCAATGTTGCCTACTCTAAGAAATCATGAGATTGCCTCTTTGAAAATCAGAGACATTGGGTCAGACTTCTGATTTTTGAAATTGGTGGAAAAGCCTCCTGAGGCTTTACTACATAGTGTAGCATCATTCATTAACATGTAGAATGTACTCTTTGTTAACATGGTTGAGTGCTGTATTTTTCTTTCTTGGATCTGATTTTCTATATTTAATAGTCCAAGTAAATGCAAAGGAATTATCCTGTTTTGGAAGCCCAAAAGTCCAATTTGATCCATGCCTCATTTAACATAGACTGCAAACATTTAGTAATCCAGATGGGGTGACTCAGAGTGCATAGTTCCATATTTCTTTTGTAATAAGAAAATTACACTTAAATTTTAAAGCGTCATTAGAACAAAATAATAGTACTTAGCACATACAGGACAGGACTTTGCATAATGACAGGTTTCAGAGTAACAGCCGTGTTAGTCTGTATTCGCAAAAAGAAAAGGAGTACTTGTGGCACCTTAGAGACTAAATAATTTATTTGAGCATGAGCTTTCGTGAGCTACAGCTGTCTGTAGGCAAGGACTGGCCTGTCTCTCCTCCAACACATTATTAAGGATCTACAACCTATCCTAAAGGATGACCCAACACTCTCACAAATCTTGGGAGACAGGCCAGTCCTTGCCTACAGACAGCCCTGCAACCTGAAGCAAATACTCACCAACAACCACATACCACACAACAGAACCACTAACCCAGGAACTTATCCTTGCAACAAAGCCCGTTGCCAACTGTGCCCACATATCTATTCAGGGGACACCATCACAGGGCCTAATAACATCAGCCACGCTATCAGAGGCTCGTTCACCTGCACATCCACCAATGTGATATATGCCATCATGTGCCAGCAATGCCCCTCTGCCATGTACATTGGTCAAACTGGACAGTCTCTACGTAAAAGAATAAATGGACACAAATCAGATGTCAGGAATTATAACATTCATAAACCAGTTGGAGAAGACTTCAATCTCTCTGGTCACGCAATCACAGACATGAAGGTCGCTATCTTAAAACAAAAAAACTTCAAATCCAGACTCCAGCGAGAAACTGCTGAATTGGAATTCATTTGCAAATTGGACACTATTAATTTAGGCTTAAATAGAGACTGGAAGTGGCTAAGTCATTATGCAAGGTAGCCTATTTCCCCTTGTTTTTTCCTTACCCCCCCCCCCCCCCAGACGTTCTGGTTTAACTTGGATTTAAACTTGGAGAGTGGTCAGTTTGGATGAGCTATTGCCAGCAGGAGAGTGAGTTTGTGTGTGTGTCCCCGGGAAGAAGAAGAAAAAAAAGGGAGGGGGTGGGATGAGAGCCTGGATTTGTGCAGGAAATGGCCCACCTTGATTATCATGCACATTGTAGGGAGAGTTGTCACTTTGAATGGACTATTACCAGCAGGAGAGTGAGTTTGGGGGGGGGGGGGTGGAGGGTGAGAAAACCTGGATTTGTGCTGGAAATGGCCCAACTTGATGATCACTTTAGATAAGCTATTACCAGCAGGACAGTGGGGTGGGAGGAGGTATTGTTTTATGATCTCTGTGTGTATATAAAGTCTGCTGCAGTTTCCACGGTATGCATCCGATGAAATGAGCTGTAGCTCACGAAAGCTCATGCTCAAATTGGTTAGTCTCTAAGGTGCCACAAGTACTCCTTGACTTTGCATAAGAACGTAATATAAAAATGGCCATCTGGGTCAGACTAATGGTCAATCTAGTCCAGAATCCAATCTTTTAATAGTTGCCTGTGCTAAATGCTTCAGAGGGAATGAACAAAGCAGGGAAATTATTGAATGATTCATCCTGTGTTGTTCAGTCCCAGCTTTTGGCATCTTGCATACATCCTCACACCTCTGTGAGAAACATACTGGTGTCCCCATTTTTCAGGTAGGGAAATAGAATCAGAGGTTGACTTGCCTAAGGCCACGCAACGAGTCAGTGGCAGAGCCATTGAAAATCTGGGCTTTCCAGGCCTGTTCTCTGTTCACTAGACCACACTACTTCAGTATAATATCATATGAAGCTCTGACTTGGTTTAATATTTTTAATCTGGGAAGTGGTTGCTCCTCTGTTTATGAATTTCTTCAACATAAGAGGCATGGCAACACAAGCTGCTTATAAATTTATCAACTATTTAATATTCCTCCTGTCTGTGATAAGCTTATGTTCAGAACACAAATGATGTAAGTTGCCTCCATATGGTACTGCCTAATGAGTCAATTAGCTGACATGGGAAAAATCCTTGTGATTAATTCTTTCTCTTGGTGGTGAGCCATGCTACAAGTGGGGGAGCAGTCTTTCACTGATACTTAGTTATGGTATATATTCCAATTAGATCAGAAAAGCAGTAGTTAAGGATATATGTATTGTGAAAGTATTTCATAATTAGTGTAAGTATAGCTACATATATTTTTTTATAGAATAGGTTTGAATAAATTCAGTGAACATTGTTTTGGGTTCAGTAATACTAACTACAGTGACATTTTGTGTTTTTTTTTTTGCTGCTGAGTCAAACTATTTCTCATCAAGGAACTGAGTGAAAAGGGATGATTTAAGACAGTCATTTATCTTTAGAATCTGCTAAACTTTTCCATGTACTAGTACATTGTCTTCACTGATCTAGTGGCTTGCACTATTGCATCGTTTGATATTGACATCCAAGTACTTATAGTACAGTACTATTCACTCAGAAAACTAATTTATTTTCCTGTTTCTGAAGAATTTGATACTATACCATAGTTATCTGTGCCAATATGACTTTGAAAGAGCAAAGTCCTACTGTTTCCCTTTAAAAATGCTGATCATACATTGATCAGTGGATTTCTAACAGATTATGCTAACAGGACAATATTTAATTGCTACTTTTCTCTGGGGCTCTGTATTCAACTGATGGTATGATGTTTTGCCCAGGAAGAAAAAGATGTATTTCAGTGAGTGTGTTTTTCCTTGTTAAAATCCGTAGTGGTGTTTTTTTGAATGCCTCCTTCATTTGTATTTTACAGTATTTTTTGCCATTTTTGTAAATAGTCTTCCCCTTTTAATACTATTTTTAAAATCTGTTAATTTTTTTTGTCACAAGAAAAGGCTATAAATACCTAAAGGTGTATTAAAATACAAAAAGGCTTGGTCAATAAAAACTTACCATTCACTCCTGGGGGAATTCTGGGCTATTGCACACGCACACACAGAATTCATGTGCAGGGAGGAGCTGGCTGAGTGGGGGTGCAGGGACACATGGGGAAGGAGGGGTGACTGAGGGGGGTGCAGGGATATATGGGGACAGGCAGATGTGCCCAAATGAATGAGAGGCTAGGGCTCAGCCATGATCTGCGTGGACGAGGCTCTCTAACAATCCCCCTCCACCCGAAAGAGAAAACTGTTCCATACTTCTTCCACCCACACCCAACAACCCTCCAAGTTCACATCCGGGTTCCTTCCAGCAATTGCTTCCCTTTCCCTCAGCTCCTCCATTGCCCCTGACTCCCCAAAGCCTTTGCACCGCTTCTGAGAGGTGCGGGAAATACGTTTCCATATTGTAGTTTAAATGAATTATTGCTAGGGTTCTGTGTCTGTCGTGAAGGTCATGGAAGTAACGGATGTGCAATTTTCCCCAACCTCCGTGATTCCTGCAGTGCCCAGTGTTGCTGACCCCAGGGCCACCCAAGCAGCTGGCTCTGGGGTCAGCTGCTCAGGTGGTCCCAGGGATAGCCACACCGGCTGCTGCCGTAGCGGCTCTGCAGCCAGTTGCTGGGACGGCCCTGGCCCTAGTGTGATGATATTATGTTTTATGACAAAATGTACTGAATTTTGCAGAATTTTTAATTTTTTGATGCAGGGTTCCCCCAGGAGTATACCATTATACTATGAAATCTGAGGTAAATGGTAAAGAGATTAATGCTATGGGTAGCATATTTATAAAAGAAAAGGATATGCATCCTTCTAAGAGTTACAGTAAATACATACATATTGTGAACACAGGATCCCTAGAGAATAGTGGGCATCAGCAGTTTCTGAAAGAGGTTAGAATAGTAGGACATGAGCTCTTCTCGTCTAAAACTTTTAGACATCTTTACACCATTGTTTGTAAAAGTGAGGGTTTTCGACAACATTTTTAAAGTGAGAGAGATTGGCAAACTGGCTAAACCTGTTACAGCAAATTGCTTATTGCATAGTTCACTACTATGGCTTCCCACAGGACCAGCTAATAGTTTCTTCACTGTAATCTGTACATTTTCTTATACCCAATAGAACAGAAGGTGACTTCTCATAGGACTTTCGAACTGGCTATCAGAAACCTTAAAGTTACAGATGATTAGATTAGTGTTCCTCTTTTTTTATTAGCTCAGGCTCTCAGAAGCAGTGCTCTTTTTGGATTTGTTCTTACAGAACGATCATTTTAAATTACTTGGGTGACAAATCCTGGCCAAACCAACCCTCTGCTAGTATGTAAAACTACTTAGGCATTGGCAACAATGCAGTCTTGCTGTAAAGAGCAGAATGCTGGGAACAAGAGTTTCTATATTCTTGTCAGGGCTGGCTCCAGGCACCAGCTTTCCAAGCAGGTGCTTGGGGCAGCAGTCTGTGTCCTGCGATGGCTTTGGGGCAGCAGCTCCGCCACTCTTCCAGGCACAGCGGCAATTCAGCAGCGACTGCTTGGGGTGGCAAAATTGGTAGAGCCGCCCCTGATTCTTGTGGTCAAGAGAGCTATATTCTATGTGGGGCTCAATCCATCTTTACATGGAGGGCATGAGTTAAAATATGAGGATCTGAAGGCTTAACACCCCTGCATCTATATCCCTCATTATATAAGGCAGTGCATCTGCAGTTGAGCCTGCTGCAGCCCTGAGGCTCTAGTAGTAGTAGATAAGCTGCTTAGCTGGCATTCTACAAACCTGGAGGAGTGTTCCTTACCATTATCCCTGTGGAACATCCCATTATACTGACAGTTTACTCTAATCCTAACTCTCCTAGAAATTAGAAGCTAATTTTCTTTAACTTTTTTGTCCAAGTTGGTAGGTAAACTATTTCATTTTGATATTTGTAGAAGATATTGTGTCATTGCACAGAAGCATAGGTTATAGGTAAAGCACATCCTATCTAGTCCCTGTTGAAATCTTTTTTGTATTCTGATGTTTTCTGTCACTGTTTTCTCAGGTTAGCACAGTTGTAGCATTTGCTAATTCTCACATGTCATTATTTCTTGTATGCCATCACACGAGTGATTTTGGATCACATGTGATCTGTCATGGTGCACCACGGTGAAGAACTGGAATATTAATTAGTGCTATAACAAGATAAAAAAAATCTCATAACAATTACTGCAATAAGGCTTCTTATACTTCTTTCTCTTAATTCAAACAGTGGTTTTAATTTTCTTTCCTAAATTGCTAGAAAAATATAATTAATCTTTTGGTATGTTAGTCAAACTAAGACTCAATCAAACACGACTCCTCAGATTTCTTTCACATTTAATGTACGTGCTATTGGTGTTTAAAAAAATCAGGAGCTCACAAAGGAGTTATTCAGTAGTCCTCATTCATGTTGCGGTCTTTCAGTTTATACCTTCAGATAACTCAGCTGTGACAATATCATTTAGAACAAAATTGCTTGTATATTTCTTTTGTTTTCAAAGGTTAATGCCAGAGGTTTTAAATTTAGTTTTGTCAAAACATTTTTTTATTCATTGTAGACTTCCTAAACTAAGCACTAAAAAGTTAATAGGCTTTGCAAACTCTATAAACGTATTCTTTTAGATTCTGATTACTATAGATTCTAGGAACATGTAGGGTTTATTTTTTGCCAACACAGATATAGTAAAATCTGAGCTGTTCTAAACTTACTGTGTCATTCAGGGTTTTTAGCTTCAGACAGTATGAAGAAAACCTGTTCATATTTCCTGCATGTTAGAAAAATGAACAGCGCTGAGTTTTTTACTGTTTGTATTTACAGTAGCACACAGAGGCCTTCGTGAATATGGGGAGTCCATTGTGCCAGTTGCTATACAGATACAGAATAAAAAACTGTTAAATGCATAAACGTAGAACCCCAGAAAGAGGCTTGGGGTTTCGTTCCCTGCTTAATGCAACCCACTTTTATTAGTTGCCTGAAGGTTGTATTAAAGATGGAGTGTCAGTGTTAACTTGAATATTGCAGATATTGATAGTTTGTGTCACAACTTTGTTTATTTAAACATAGTTTTTAAATGCGTTTTCTCAGACACTGTATGCTTTTAGGACTCTAGGTTACCATAGAAACTGTTAGTTAAAATTCCTTGAGAGTATCCTAATAGACATTCATATGAAAGCTCGCTTCTTATTTCAAGGCCCTCAACGTTAAATATAGTATGTCAATTTTTGAATGGTCAAAAAACCCTGGGCTACAGAATTGCATTATTTCTTTGTTTGAAGAGAGAAAGGAGGCCCTGTCTGTACGTTGCTCAGACAGGATTTCTTCTTTCCAAAAAGGAGTTGAAGAGAGTAAAATCCTCCATTCTGGTACAAGCATAAGACCTAATAGCACTGGAGATGGGTAATATGTTCCAGGACAAGCATAAAGAGGAACAAGAACTGTTAGATAAAATAATTTAAAACTTCAAAGATCTATGTCTGGCATAGACATTGGATACTATGTTCTTAGTCTAATTTATAGACAGACATGGAGAATCTTAAGGCTAATTTGACAGAGACAAAGTGCAGCTTATCTGAATTTATTAATATAATTCACAGAGCAGCATCATTTTCAGAAACCCAGAAAACAGCTGTTACATTGGCTACTCTTCTACAAGACACTGGTTTACTTTCTGCGTGTCTGTCCCCCACACCCAAATATGCTAAATTTCTTGTTAAGGTTATATGCCTGGGATCTCACTCAGAATCTTCACCATCGTATGGATTTGGTTATTAAGAAAACAAAAGGAAACCTACCTGATTTTTTTTCTGTCAACAACCCTTTCCCTTAAAATCAAGAAAACTTGTCTAAATCAATTAAAAGTAATGGAACCATACCAAGTTACTGAAGCTAAGCATCTGGCCACAAGTTTTAAATACTTAATGATCCCCATCTAGTTCAAAGGCATCTATTATCTCCACTATTGAGCCCAACTTGATCCTAAATATGTTTGCTTGAGCTGCTAACCCTCTCTCTGGTTTTCTGTTTGATACTTACTTACCAGTACTGCTGCAAGTGATTTATCTTTTCTAGACTGAAAAATTGTATAGAAGTGTAAACATTTATAATGAAAGAATATTACTTGCAATAATAAAATCTGACACCCAGGACATGTTCTTTTCATTCATTAATATCACCTATTCAAGATATGTACAACATACAACAATACTGTACTGATGCTAATCTATGGCTCAAACACACAGATGAACACTCCAGTCAGCTGGTTAAAATATATTGCAGTGTTTAAAATTCAACTTGCCCCGTGGTTTTTCATCATTTTTGTTGAGGTTCTGAATCATTGGAACTGATACCAAGCTCTGAACTGAGTGGGAACTCTAATGAGCGTTTAAATGTGTAGCTTTTATTTATTACATGTTTATTCAATAGATTTTCTCTTTGAAAATAAAGATGAATGCTATCAGAATTAATACATTCACAGATGCTGTAGTTTCAACCTGAAACTGAGAATGAGAATACTTGTCTAAAAAAAATTTAATTGCCTGCAATCAAACTGTACATCTTTCAAAAACAAAAGCAGCATCAGATACACGCCCCCCCACCAAAAAAAGATCGGTGCCCAAGGACAGTCTTTTTAAGAGCTACAGATTAAGCTATTGTATTAGCAGACTCTAATCATATTAATGGCTTTAAGGGTTGGTTTCTATTAGGGTGGTACAACAAGGATGCAAGGTTTCCACCAAAGATTATCTGGATAATCAGTAGGGTGGTTATATACAGTTCGGCTTTTTCAGAACATGTCATTAGTCACATTCCACTTAAATTTCCTGCTCTTTTAATATACTAGTATATTCATAGGCCCAAGCATTTTTCCTTGCTTTCCATGTTTTGAGAAGACATACTTCACATGTTTTTCAACATTCAGAATGACTTGATTTGTTTAATGTAAATTATTTACTAACTCTTTTCTTGTAGGGAATTGGACAGGTGTCCTGGCCACTTCTAATACTGACTACATAGGTCAGTCTACATTCAATACTCAAAAATAAACAATTGACTGTCAGAAATGGTTTAGGTGGTATTACCTTGGCATTTTACCTAAAAGCTCATGGTTAGTATTTTATTTTTTTTTGCTGTTGGTGCCTAGAAAACGTGGTGCCATAAAATACAGACCCAAAATGTCACATAGCACACATCAGCTTGGTTATTTTGCCATGATGTTCGATTCCCTCCTCACCCCATCCTTGATCCAGATTTTGTCTGAGATTGTAAAGTCTTTCTGGCAGGGACCTGTTGTCTTACACACTTTTGGGTACTATATAAATAAGTCTGGTTTACTGTTGCAAGAGTCTGTGCCCAAGCATATACCTAGTGGCTGCCCTCTCTATACATAGCTCACACAAGATTGTTTCTTTCCAAAGAGGAATTGGAGATGGTAAAATCCTCCATACTGGTACATGCAGAAGACCCAACAGCACTGGAGTTGTGTAATATCTTCCAAGAGGAGCATAAAGAAGGAGAACTGGTAGATAATTAAAACGTTAAAGATTTATTTTTATCCCATTGATAATGTCACTGGGGGAAAAGTACATTTTATGTAAAAGATATCAGCTGCCATGGAGAGCTTCTGACTATTAGATTATAGACATATGTAACAAAGCATGTGAATTTGAAAAGTTAACCTATACACTGACGCACACTTATTTGTGATGTACCTGGTATTCAGGTTAAAACAACCATGTACTTGACTTTGCAAAGAACCGTGGATCTTTGCAGGACTAGTGCAAAATTGTTTCCAAAATGTAAGTGTGAGGAAACAGTGAAAGAACTGAAGTGCATCCAATAAAAAAATCATATCAGAGTATAAAGAACAGAATGCAAAGATAAACCAAGAGACCATTTTTGATTTGTTTATCGTAAATGTGGAATTAATTATAACATGATACAAAGGTACCCAATACAAGGGTTCTGGTGTCATGCGTTCAGTAAAAGCAACCATTTTGCGAACGTGTTGCTCTAAGCCCAGAGTGATTTTTATATATAAAATTTAAATAATAAATAAAATAGGAAAGACTTTGATGGACGTGCAGCCAGAGGGCAAAGCTCTTACGTTGCAGAAGCCGATTTCTTTGTTGGATCTCCTTTAATAAATTTGTGAAGCAAGGTTTAACAAACAGATATGGCGCTGAATGTAGTGTGATCACGGGGAAGCATAAACAAAATGATTAACTGTCCAATGTTAAAAAAGCTTTTGTTTCATGTAGTGGGCACAAAATGAGCCCTGTAGGAAAGCCACAGTGGCATGTTTGACTGAGAGAGCGCTCAGTTTAAAATAGTACAACAGAAAGTCCTATGTAGCCTTGGGTTGATAAACAGTTTGCAAACATAAATGGTCAACTCGCCTACTAAACAGAATACAAAAGACCACCTTAAAGAATTTGATCAGGCTTTTTATGGTCTCGGGTTCATTAGGCTATAATATGTTACATTGATACGTTCCGGTGTGTTGCCACAATGCATGCACGAAGTAAAGTCCCACTGTCAATGAAATTCAAGTTGAATTTGACCTGATGGTTTATTTAGAAGTTACAGAAGAAATTCAGACACCAACTGCCTGAGTTTACAGGATGGCCATTGTAATACAAACAAACAAGTAAAGGATTTGTGTACATCCAAAAGATTTGGATAAAGCTATTAAATGCTACTCTGAGAACAACAGTTGAGGAGATAAAGTATAGATTTCAAAATGCAAAATAATTTTCAGTTTTGGATGAAAACCAATGATTTTGGCAAGTCTTACATGGGACGAAAATTCAAAAGTCTACTCCTGGTAGATATGTGTTTGATTTTCATTCAGGATTCTACCTGAGTCAAGCATCCAACAACATATCCTGAATCTTTGAGGATCTGAATGTGGGGAAAGTAATTGCTGATCTGGGGCAAAAATGGAACGGCAACATGAGAATGCATACTGTATTATAATGTGCTAAAGAGCCTGACAATGAACAGGAACAAGTATCAGGGCTAAATTACATTGAGACTGACTCAGATCTCAGACTCCTTTTGTTAATTAGGTCTTTTGGGGGAGAGTGAGGCTTATTTATCTTAGCAGCTAAATGGGAGGAGCCAGAGAAGAAATTGTTTTCAGGAGAGACCTTTGAAGTTCAAGAATAGTCATTTTTGAAAGATATCCTTTAAGAGGCAGAATAATCCTCTCGTCCCTCTAAGGGATTCAGGTCTACTGACTTCCATGCGATACATCATGTGTGTGTGAGTGAGAGATTAATTAGCTGGATTAGTTTTGTGAGGGTTATTTTGATATGTACTATGGAGTTTTTTTATTACGTCCAACAGCCATCAGAGTCAGTAGTTGCTAACCTCTACCTTATGATGGGAATATAAGCTTTTGTGACCCTGACCAATGTCATTTGAATGGAACCAGAAAATAAAGACCAGTCACTTACTGGCATTCCTTATTCTTACATCATTATCCTAGAATGCAGCAAGTACATTTCCTAATTCTCCTTTGTTGGAGGCTTTCAGACCTTGTGGCTGCTTATTGGCAACTTTATGTGCCAGGACTAGTTGGTAACTCTATCTTGAGTCCTAAGCACAAGTGTCTCTATCCAGTTGGTACTGAGGCATGCAGTGGTATTGGTACACAAAAAGTGACAAGAAATACCAACAGCAATAAGTTTCTTTTTCAAGTGAAAATTAGTTTGTATTGGGAAGGAGACGGGAAGGTAGGGAGTATTTAGTCAGGTAAACTTCATTTTGTATTGAGTAGCAAAATAGGTACTGGTTTCTTTAAACATAGGATTTTTTGTGAAATATGATAAAATGAAAAAAGTTTATTAAAGGATTTGCCAACCATTGAACTCATTGATGGACTAAGGAAAAAAACCTGTTAAGGCTAGTGTAGCTGAGGGCTCATTGCATTATTTTCAAAGTCAGCAGTTTCCTCCTACTCTTCATACTACTTAGCTCACTCCTATCTCTTCATTCCATGGTTTTGTTACATTTTTTGATCCATCTGGAGCAGTAGTCAAACAATAAAGAGAATGTAATGTGGCTGTGCTAGGATGCTACGCTGTCTCTCCCTTTTTTAAAATCGTAAACCAAAAGGAGGATTTAGATAATTGGAACTTTGCATTACAGTTGTTTCTCTAGAGGTAAAAATTACAGAACATTCTTTACCACTGTAAAGTCTGTGAGTGCTGCTCCTCTACAAATTTCTGCCACCCCATTGTGCTGTCGGAGGCTTTGGCTTCCCATCTCTGTCTTCAGCTACATGGTGTCAGGAAGGAAATGAAGCAAGAGCACCCATTCCAGTTCTTATCTTCCCACTCTACAGTCCTTGAAAGCTATGACAGGTAGTTCTGAAATGTGACCATTGAAAAAAGTGGATAAAAGAATACTAAAAATGTGAGCCAGCCATTTTCATTTTGAGTTAATGTTTACTAAGTATTCTCGAAGATGTTGCAGCCATTGTTTTTGATAGGCAGAATCTGCAGTGTGTGTCAATTCTGTGTTATACTATTCCCCATTTTCTGACTCCATACAGACCATATTCTTAGTGACGGATTACAAAAGAAACATTAAGAAAAGGAGTACTTGTGGCACCTTAGAGACTAACCAATTTATTTGAGCATGAGCTTTCGTGAGCTACAGCTCACTTCATCAGATGTTTACCGTGGAAACTGCAGCAGACTTTATATACACACAGAAATCATGAAACAATACCTCCTCCCACCCCACTGTCCTGCTGGTAATAGCTTATCTAAAGTGATCAACAGGTGGGCCATTTCCAGCACAAATCCAGGTTTTCTCACCCTCCACCCCCCCACACAAATTCACTCTCCTGCTGGTGCTAGCCCATCCAAAGTGACAACTCTTTACATAATCAAGTCGGGCTATTTCCTGCATAGATCAAGGTTTTCTCACATCCCCCCCACCCCCATACACACACAAACTCACTCTCCTGCTGGTAATAGCTCATCTAAACTGACCATTCTCCAGGTTTAAATCCAAGTTAAACCAGAACATCTGGGGGGGGGGGTAGGAAAAAACAAGAGGAAACAGGCTACCTTGCATAATGACTTAGCCACTCCCAGTCTCTATTTAAGCCTAAATTAATAGTATCCAATTTGCAAATGAATTCCAATTCAGCAGTTTCTCGCTGGAGTCTGGATTTGAAGTTTTTTTGTTTTAAGATAGCGACCTTCATGTCTGTGATTGCGTGACCAGAGAGATTGAAGTGTTCTCCGACTGGTTTATGAATGTTATAATTCTTGACATCTGATTTGTGTCCATTTATTCTTTTACGTAGAGACTGTCCAGTTTGACCAATGTACATGGCAGAGGGGCATTGCTGGCACATGATGGCATAGATCACATTGGTGGATGTGCAGGTGAACGAGCCTCTGATAGTGTGGCTGATGTTATTAGGCCCTGTGATGGTCTAAGAAGAAACATTCTAGCTGATGGTCAGTGCATCCCATGGTGCAATCCATGCATAAGGAAGAATTACTTAGGCACTTGCTCTAAGAAATGTTTTTGACATTGATAGTTTAGCTAGTTATTTTTAGAGTGTAATCTCCCCCTTTTGGCAAAGATTGGAAATAAATAGGTGAAGCCACTCTCGCAATGCTAAATTCTTCGGATTTTGTTGCCCGGGTCAATCCAGTTTTTGTCCTGCATGTGGTATGGAGACTGCACTGTTTTCATTGCTTAACTATCTCCAGCTTCTGGTGATGACCAAGAATCCTATGTCCGTACTAGTTTTATTAGCTCTGCCAGCTGCCGTTGATAGCAATATTTTGTGGTCAATGGTGACATGGCTGCTGTCTGTGTTGAGGATGGAGTCATTTTTTAAGTCACTGTTCTTTGCTTGCTGAGAGGTCTCACAGGGATAGCGTAGTGAAATTGACCTGCTATCCTGAGGACAGTCTCACTGCAGGTTACTGCAGGATTCTGTGCTGATGAATTTGTATGTGAGGCCAATGTCAGAGATCATAAGGTTGCTTGGGTTGTAGAGTTTTCCATATACACATGGTGCTCCGTTTTTCATCTTTGTCACATGTACCCAGTGCAGTCAACTGTCTTGTCCAGTGTCTGCTTGGATTAGAATGATCTGGCTCAGACTCAACCAAGATAAAACTATGGTTATTATGATGAGATAGAGGAATCAAGCTGAGGAACTGGTGAAAGTGAATATTGCTATTTATTACCCAAATTCACAGCCTGTTAATCCACAGTTGCTTCTGGATGTCTGGGATAGGGCAGTTTCCGAGAGCGCGTTCTGTTAGCTAAAAGATTGAAACTCTTTAGGAAGCAGACCATCCCACCCAGCAATCCACAATTGATCTCCCACTGTCACAGGAAAGTTTGCCCAAAGATCAAGAGTAGAATATAACCTTTAAATTTCCAGTGACGTATTTTTTTTTGTTCAGTATTTTATTTGTTGCTTTCAGCATCGCACAACAGGAAAACATGCTCATCTTAAGGACCAATGCTATTTTTGCCTTTATTTCTTTTTTTCCTTCTTCATCTCCTCTTCCTCGGTATTTTTTTTTCTTCCCTCTTCTCTGAACCAACTCCCATTTCCACTAGTGCACTTCATGTCCAATCCTTTCCCCTATTTGAAAGTTAAGTGCGCAGTGAAATAGTTAAAGATTATCTTTTAAAGTGCAATTAGGCCTTTAAAGCTACCATTGGAATTAATAGTAGGCCGTGAAGTTCATACCTCTGAGCCATAGTTTCAGGCACATAGCCTTGCACTGGTTACATTAAATTCGTATATGGAATATTTCCCTTGCAATAATGAAAATAGAAACTACTTTTTAATCAAAGCTTTAGATTTTTGTAGATCATGAATAGCCATATGGGTACATAATCCCATCATCTAGGCTCTATCTAGACTAGCAGCTCTGGATTTGATGCCTCTCTTATATACAGAGACTTGTAGCTTCTTTGAGAGTTTTTTTTCTTTCGAGCAATTAATTTTTTTTTTAAATAAATTTTAAAGGTACTGTGCTCTTTTAAGGTCCTGATCCTTAAATTTATAATGGGACTACTTGCATGGTAAATTTATACGTGTGTGCACGTATTTTCAGATTTGGAGCTGAAATTTCCAGCGTGGTCAGAAACCTTCTCAATAATCCATTGTCCCCTTTTTAGAAAAACTTGCCTTAGTTTTGTAGGACAAACTATGAGAAATCTAAAAACTGGACGTAGTACCAATGTGCACTCATTACACACAGGAGAAAAGATCAGAAGTAGTTTTCGCTAATGCAGACTTAAATACATTTTTCTTTTGTTGGAAGATCATTTTATTTCATCTATTTTTAGTCATAACAATGGCAAATATACAACTGACTATTGTTAAAGTGAGTCAAGCTTCTAATAATATAAGCTTCATAAATGTGTTTACATTTAGGATTTATTTCTGACTTCTCGAAAGCCAAAAAGTTTAAAGATGATGACCTGAACATCATTTTGAATTAATTTGCCAAGAATTAAACATTGACTGTCTTCCCACTTCAGAGTTCAGTACTATATCATAAGAAAACAAATTTTATAAATCCATTTCTTTAAATATAATCTGGATTTTTGTTCTGACTTTACTTTTAGAAGCAATAAAATGTTTTCCTTTGTTAATTAAAATAATTTGCTTGAGTTTCACGGTCTTATTTTTAAAAATCTTCTAAACTACCTTTATTCATTACTTTTTTAAAAATAATATCCCTGGATAATGTGCCAAAGAACATTATAGTAGATCAGTTGGTAAGTAACTCAAGTTTACAGGGTTTAAAGATACTTGAGTTAGGGATCTAGCCACACAGAAATCTTCTGAGGATAGCTGGATAGCAGGTTAGGGAATCAGAATCTGGTGCTATTCACCGCTAGGGCTAAGCAAAATTGTTTCACTTAACAGAATACAGTTTGGCGGTGACCAAAACTGTTCATGAATTCAGGAGGAACTCAGCAAATAGTTTCAGCCAAATAAAAAATTAGTTGATTTTTCTTGAAAAAGTCAAAATGGTTTGTTTCAGATTTTTCTAAACAAACCATTTCAACATTTCTTTCAAATTGACTTTTCGTTTCAAATAAACTCAAACATTTTTTTTTAATTTTTTGTTTCCGTGAGGGTTAGTTTTGGTTTGAAATGAATCTAAACTGTTTCTGGATGTATTTATTTTTTGTTTCATCATCACCAAATTGGGAAAAAAATCAATTATTTGCTGAACCCTAGTTGTTACCAATTGTCAGGCTGGTTTGGTTAGGAGATTGCTCTTACAACCAGCATATTAGACTCCTAGTGGAAAGTGTTAGCCCTTTTGCATGAGGATGCTGTGAAGCAGGAGAGAGGAAATCAGATTGAAAAACAGGACACACAAGCTTTATTAATGTTTTAATACTGTGTAATATATGCCATTATCATCAGCTAACACATTCTTTACATGTTTACCCATTAAGGTGACTGTTAAATAAGTAGCATGAGGTTTATAGAGAAACACTGTTTCTTTAACTGTATCTATCCATCTCACCTGAGCTTGAAACAGCAAGCAGCCAAGGAACTGTAACAAGATTATAATCATGTGAGAAAAAGAGAGAGGGATAGATAAAAGGGAGAGGCAGTGGCGAAAGCACGTCCTCCAGAAGCTGTCATTTAAGGCTTCTTAAATAAATAAATAAAAATCCTGATTTTTGTCAGTAGGGATTTTAGCTGTGCGTTAGTGTTTAGAAAAGCAAGAATGTTTTAAGTCACAACTTGCGTGACGTGGTGTATCTGGTATTGCTATGTTACTATGCTGCTGCTTTACACCTTTTTAATTTCCTTCTTAGAATCAATCTACCGACGTGGAGCAAGAAGATGGAGGAAGCTCTACCGAGTGAATGGGCATCTGTTTCAAGCCAAACGCTTTAACAGAGTGAGTACTGTTGCTAAAAATGCCATTTTTTGGGTAATGCTCTGCAGTCATTGTTTTTTCAGTGTTTGCTTTTCCTGTATTTGGAACGTGGGGGAAAGAAAAGGAAAAGTGAGATGCTTGTTTATGTGAATTCAGTATGCAATATTATTCCCTGCACAACGACCAGAAAAAGTCAGAAGTTTTTGAATTATTTAGAGTCTGGGATGAGGTCAGTAGTACATAATTAATGGAAATGTTTTCTTTTAAATGCTCTTACAAGCTTTTTTTTAAAAGATATTTTAGATCAGATTCTTTCCCTCTCTCTTATGGTTCTGATTTTCTATAAGCACAGTTATTGTCCTCAATATTCCTTGCCTTTCATTGTCTATATAAATGATTTTTATTTAATCTCTTAATATCCTGACTAAACATGCTTGGAACCTGAACTAGTATATAATATAATTGGTGGGGGAGGAGAGGGGAATTCTGGTATATGTATTTAAGCTGCAAGTCAGTATATATGCCAAGATACAACAACGTAAAGGATCTGACTTAGTCCATAAAAGCAAGAGAACGTAGCTTTAAGGCTGAGACTCCTCCTTCCTTAACCTAGCCCATTGTGCCAGAATTTTGCAGCACATATAAGGTACACATCTTGGAATTTCATAAAAGCCTAAGTGCAAAGAGGTGGGTTAATTTTTAGATCCAACAATGATATTGTATGGCAGTAAAAGGAATCAAATCTTTGCTATTGTTTGGATAGAGTTTTTTGTTTCTAATGCTCTAGAAAAAAAATGCCATTTGACATGTGTTACAGAGATCTAAGACTCGTTAAGGTTAAGTATTCCATCTGTGGACCATTAAAATTTAAATGAGATATACATAATGCACCTTTTCACCGCATACTAAACAAGTATAGTGACTAAAGTATTGTTTTTGATGCACATTATGGAATGTGTTTTGCCTTTTTTTTGTGTATTATACTTACATGGTCAAAAAATATGCCATTGGACAACATACATTTTAATTAGAAATCTATAGTAATTAGTAAAATGTTTATGAAAATTAGGCCTGTAGTTAGTGAGGTTTCAAAAGCACAGATATACATTAACACGGTCATTTTATTTTTGTTGACAATCCCTAATGGGCCTGGTTTACACTGAACTTCAGTGTAGAGAATCAATGCATTTCAGAGCTACAGCACCATAAGAATACAACTGAAGCTAGTAATAAAGGCAGCAAACAGTATACCATAGATGACAAAAATTTGTGTGTGTGTATATGTGTGTGTGTGTATATATATATATATATGCAAATTAAATATCTACCTTCAGCCCTGAATGAGTTTTTATAGTCAATTCTGTAAACTTCTGAATTCATTAAAAAAATCACTTTATAATACACCTATAATAAGGCGAACACTGTAGTCCACTTAATTTCTTGTCTTTGTATTTTAATTCTTTTCTTTTAAAAATACTGCACGAATGAAGGGTATATCATGTGAAAGGAGGTGGAAGGGCTTGCGTGTACAACTCTGTTAATGTTATATTCAACAGCACTGTAGATTGTACTTGTTAATTTACTTATGAACACTCATAACTCTGACACATACTTCTCAAAAATAGCAATTTGAAATGGGCACTTGTAAATCCTGAATTTTAACCTCCTTGATTATTAGCATAATGTTAAAAAAATATATATTCTGTACTATATATATATATATATATTTAAGTGGGCTTATAACACTGTATACAGCTCAGTTGCAGTCTTAAAGTGCCCTCAATTATATAACCTTTTCTCTTTCACTGTGAACCTCAAGTGCACTTGAACAGGAACGGAGTAAAAGAGTTATTAGATTAATTTAGATGTTCACAAGCCTTTGTGCCCACACACAACAGTGACCGCTCCTAAGATTATAAGTATATGTAATTAACAACTAACCCTCAGTTCCTGTTTCTTGATCTGCAGTGCCTCGCTCAAGGATGTCAGTCACTAAGTTGTCATTTTTGCAGTCTGACATTTTCTTTAAATGTCTTATTATTGGAGGCCTTTTGTAAGCTATTTAGCCTGACCCCAGTATGACTCTCCATTATTTTTAGTTTGTGACAAAATAAATAGAAATTCATGTCAAATTATTTGTGTTGTGTCAGAAGAAGCCCAGAAGGTCTGAATTCAAATTGTTCTTCAACATTTACATAAAATGTCCAGTAGATCTGCTCTCTTTTTGCCATTGGTACTTGGAGTCTAAGCAAGTGGACTCCTCTGGCCCCTTATGAAACCCAGGGCTTTGGATGAGAGAACTATGAGGCTTTCCTTCCTAGATTTATGGCTGGGAAACCTTGGATCTCTTCTCCATTATGTCTGCAAGAAACTAGCCAGTTAAAGATAGAAAGGTGCAGCGGGTATAGTCAATATTTTTAAAAAGGGAAAAAGTTAACTATTCCTTTCCCATACTCTATATTTGTTGCTTGTGATCTTAGGCCCCATTCTTCACTGGTGCAGAACTACAAATCCTTCTAGATAGTGCAGACGGGCTTAAGAAAGATCATTCACTCTGCGACTACTACTAGTAAGGATTCAAAGTGACTTAACCATTTTGTGATGGGCACTGTGTTCCTGTAAGCGATTGATTCCACAGAAGAGGATCTGAAAGCCAAACTGCAGCTTACAGGTTTGCTAGACAAGATAGACTTTCACTGTCTTCGGGCTCGGAACAGTTACATCACAGCCTTCAGAGTTTGGTATAAGCCTGAAGTGGGGGAGGAGTGCAAGACTGCATGTGCAGCTTTCAAGAATACAGTGAATCATGGGAAGACCAAGAGTAATGGGAAGGGTCTGGGACTGTTACAGTGGCTGCCGGCGCCAGCCTGTAGGTTGGGAGTAGAGAACATTCTTGAGCTGTCAAAAGGTGCTGTGGATAAGGGAGAAAATTGAGACTGGAATGATTAAATGATCGGCATTTGAGAATCTAAGTTAGGTTGGTTTCAGAGTCAGCTTGTTGGGCAAAATGGCTAAAATGCATGCTGTTTGCATACATGGCGCTGATTAAAGAAAACTTACAATTAATCACAAGTGGGAAGTATTCAGCTTCTTAATGTGACAGTTACTTTTGTGTATAAGAAATAACAAGGAACCTAGCTAAAGTGGTAATGGATGTACACTTGGGGGTTAAAAAAGGTAATTTCATACCTTTCATCATATTTCGGTGCATGTGTTAAGTGACACCTTTTTAATTCATCGTTTAATGGGTTTCCCCCCAACCAGTGGATGACATTTTTAATATGAGCTTTTTGATTATGTATTTTGATTACCCAAACTATCCTGCTGACATGCACTGCTACCAATGTTAGTGTGTAGGTATGGTAAGGTGGACTGTAAGGACGTTATAATTCCCCTTTATTAGAAATACTTGTGATCAATTACTGTGATGTTCTCGGAGTTTTTTCTTTTTCAAATAACAATGTGGTTCAAATTCCTGTCAGTTTTTTGTCTGTGTGCCACCTAGCAACACTTGAAGTTCAAAATAAATATAGCAGATAGGGAAAATGTGCAAATGTTAGTGAATCTATTACAATCTAGCCAGCTCTAATCCTTTGCCCATGCTACATTTGGTTAATATGGGCAGTCAACTTTATCTACATTTTGAACAAGATCTTAACACACTCAGACCTGAGAGAGGAAACTGAAAGAAGTAGTCTCTTGAATTCTATTCTTTATTATTGATTGTTTTTTAATAAAAGCTCTGTCTCACAAACCAGTTTCTCCTTCTGTTTGAATCTGAAGTTGTCATAGTCCTGTATTTGTTGTATGGGTTTTTGGGGTTTTTTGCAAGAGGAATAGTTAGTTGTCACAAATTCAGTATTGTGAGTTTAGATCACTGAGAGAATGAGCTATGAAGATGTTTGTTTAAACGTGTGTGTGTGTGTGAGAGCGCAAAATTGGCGAGGGAAATTTAAGAAAGGAAAACAAGCTACAAATATTACAATAAAATGAATTACTACATATAAAATAAATGTGTTCTCAGTGTGAAAGTGTTAGGCCTTTGTTTTTCCTAAAAATTCTTATCATGGCTACCAGTATAGTCCGAATATGAGCTGCTACTGTCCTTTACGTATTCTGACCTGGATTAGACTCAGATCCTGTAACACTTAGGCATCTGCTGAACTTTACATGCATGTGTATTGCAATTGCAGCTGATGGGACTGATCACGTGCATAATAAGCTGCGTGTAAGTATTTACAGGATCTAGGCCACATATGGCCCAGGACTTAAAACACACCCAGTGGTAACCTTGAAACCTGTGCACACTAGCGCTTCCATAGAGGCTAAGAATGGTACAAAATTTTGGCCCAGAAAACCTTGTATGTATTTCTATCTCTGTCTCTATCTGCTGTCTATCTCCTAATGTATGCACAGACTAAATGTACACCTCCAGTTTTATAATAGCACATTTATGCACAACTTAATTTGATATATAATTAAATGATCAATTAGAAATTATGAAAATGAAATGCATGCGTCAATTACAACTTCTTAATCGGGTATTTTCAAATGTGGCAAAGCTATCTGGCCTCAAATAGAGCTAATTGTAATGTTGAAAAAAATTGTAAAGATGGGGGAAAAAACCTGTTTAAATCATGTTTTTTTTAAAAAAGTAGTTTAATTACTTGTCATGCTTGCATAGCTCAGACAGTTTAAATGATTTTATTCAAAATCCTTTGGACAGAGACTAACCATAAAAAATTTTAGGCCAAAAGGAAATGTGGAAACTGGATTTTTTTTAAATGGAATGGCTATTTCAAGTTATTGTACATTTATTGTGGCTGTGGGCAGTTTTTGGGACATGTCTGAAAAATATTACAGGACCTTTTTTCAGAACTGAAAATCTTCTACTATTTCACATCTCTCCAACATCTTGGCCTCTAAATCTGAAACATTTCAAGAAAAAATCAGTGGTGGGAGACTCTAATACATGAAAATTTTAAAAAAAAATGAATTTTAAAGGAGGAAAGTAAAGGTGGTGAGAGATCAAAATTGGAAAGAATGATCTGTACCCGAGTTAATTTGTATGGAGACCAAGGTTGTAATTCTGGCAATAAAACATATCACACCACTATATCTCATAATAATATGAATATAGGTTGCCATTGAAAGAGACTGTTTCTAAGTATCTGGAGAGCCAGGTATTGGAACACAATACAGGTATCTTATCTTATGTTAATGAGTCATATTAAACAGTGGAACAATATGGATATAAAATAACTTGATTTGACACATACATCAAGTTGTGACAGGAAATAGTGACTCTTGTTAAAAACTGCAGAAGCAAATGGCAATTGGTATTGGGCCAAGAGGCAAAATAAAAAGCAACAGAACAAAATGAAAATTGAAACCTTCTTGGTTTAGCTTCTATCTGTGAATATACGGGTGGTACATTTAGAGTATCCTTTTCTGAGAGGCATTCTAATCATTGCAGGAAAACAGGCATAAACTCCTATTTTTCAATAAATAGACAATTCAGAGATGTTTCTCTTGTAGGGTAGTGACCCAGTCCTGCTAACCCTTGGTGCAGATAGTCCCCTTGGCATAAAATCTGTAGACTTGAAACCAGGTTAGGATGATCTCTAAATGAAACCTACATTGCCATTAATGAACTCCTTCTCATTAATGGTACATATATTATGTCCCAGAGATGTGATACATTGCTGCAAATTGGGAATGCTCAACATTCAAGCGTTTTGAGGAGAATTTTTGTTTTGTTTCAGGGTTTGGTTTTTTTGCATTTAATTAAACTATATCCTAAGTCCCTTCTCAGTGGCTTACAGGAAAAACACCACAGAATCATAGGACTGGAAGGGGAACCTGAAGAAGTCTTCTAGTCCAGCCCCCTGCAGTCAAGGCAGGACAGAGTATTCTCTAGACCATGCCTGACAAATAGTAGTTCTTCTGCTCTACTCCACACTGATTAGGCCTCAACTAGAGTATTGTGTCCAGTTCTGAGTGCCACATTTCAGAAAGGATGTGGACATACTGGAGAAAGTCCAGAGAAGAGCAACAAAAATGATAAAAGGTCTAGAAAACATGTTAGTTATACTACAAGGTGTCTATTGTTTAAACTGCTTGCGTTAGAAAATATTTCATCGCAAGATACTTGTTGGAAGCCTATATTTCAACACATGCTCCGCTATCAAAGGTCCTTCTTTTCCATGGGTCCAGATGATGATGTCATCAATATAGCATAAGTAAAGTAGGGGCGTTAAGGGACGAGAGCTGAGGAAGCGTTCTAAATCAGCCATAAAAATGTTGGCATACTGTGGGGCCATGCAGGTACCCATAGCAGTGCCGCTGATCTGAAAGTATACATTGTCCCCAAATGTAAAATAGTTATGGGTAAGGACAAAGTCACAAAGTTCAGCCACCAGGTTAGCCGTGACATTATCGGGGATAGTGTTCTTGACGGCTTGTAGTCCATTTTTGTGTGGAATGTTGGTGTAGAGGGCTTCTACATCCATAGTGGCCAGGATGGTGTTTTCAGGAAGATCACCGATGGATTGTAGTTTCCTCAGGAAGTCAGTGGTGTCTCAAAGGTAGCTGGGAGTGCTGGTAGTGTAGGGCCTGAGGAGGGAGTCTACATAGCCAGACAATCCTGCTGTCAGGGTGCCAATGCCTGAGATGATGGGGCGCCCAGGATTTCCAGGTTTATGGATCTTGGGTAGTAGACAGAATATCCCAGGTCGGGGTTCCAGGGGTGTGTCTGTGCGGATTTGATCTTGTGCTTTTTCAGGAATGCTGAAGTTGCTTTTGGTAACTCTCAGTGGGATCAGAGGGTAATAGCTTGTAGAAAGTGGTGTTGGAGAGCTGCCAAGCAGCCTCTTGTTCATGTTCCGACTTATTCATGATGACAACAGCACCTCCTTTGTCAGCCTTTTTGATTACCAATGTGATATATGCCATCATGTGCCAGCAATGCCCCTCTGCCATGTACATTGGTCAAACTGGAGAGTCTCTACGTAAAAACACAAATCAGATGTCAAGAATTATAACATTCATAAACCAGTCGGAGAACACTTCAATCTCTCTGGTCACGCAATCACAGACATGAAGGTCGCTATCTTACAACAAAAAAACTTCAAATCCAGACTCCAGCGAGAAACTGCTGAATTGGAATTCATTTGCAAATTGGATACTATTAATTTAGGCTTAAATAGAGACTGGGAGTGGCTAAGTCATTATGCAAGGTAGCCTATTTCCGCTTGTTTTTTCCAACCCCCCCCCCACCCCCCCCATTGTTCTGGTTAAACTTGGATTTATGCTGGAAATGGCCCACCTTAATTATCATACACATTGTAAAGAGAGTGGTCACTTTGGATGGGCTATTACCAGCAGGAGAGAGTTTGGGGGGGGGGGGGGGCAGAGGGTGAGAGAACCTGGATTTGTGCTGGAAATGGCCCACCTTGATTATCATACACATTGTAAGGAGAGTGATCACTTTAGATAAGCTATTACCAGCAGGAGAGTGGGGTGGGAGGAGATATTGTTTCATGGTCTCTGTGTATATAATGTCTTCTGCAGTTTCCACAGTATGCATCCAATGAAGTGAGCTGTAGCTCACAAAAGCTTATGCTCAAATAAATTGGTTAGTCTCTAAGGTGCCACAAGTACTCCTTTTCTTTTTGCGAATACAGATTAACACGGCTGTAACTCTGAAACCTGTCATTATTTCTCACTATATCTCTCTCACCATTGCTCCACTGACACACAGGTTCTAAGGCAGTGGTTCTCAAACTTCTGTACTGGTGCCCCCTTTCACGTAGCAAGCCTCTGAGTGTGACCCCCCCACACACACATTCCCCCCCCCCCCAAAAAAAATTAAAAATAGTTTAAAAAATATTTAACGCTATTCTACATGCTGGAGATGAAGTGGGGTTTGGGGTGGAGGCTGACAGCTCGCGACCACCCATGTAATAACTTCAGGGGTCACGACCCCCAGTTTGAGAACCCCTGTTCTAAGGTCATGCAATGGCAAAAGCTGCAATCAGACCCTAGGAGTCCTGACTCCCGTTCTGTGCGTATGGTCATAGCCCATATACCCTCCCCAGTTCTTGTATCGGAAGCGTTTCCATTGAATGGCCTGGCTTGGAGCATAAGAAGTCTGAGAAAGTGTAATCCCAGTGCTCGTAAACCATACATTTTAAAGCCTGCCTCCATTAGGCACTTTGCCCCTTTGAAAATATATATAACAGCTTATTTTGTAATGGAATGCTATTTAAAGTAAATATATCGATTGCAAACATGCCTTTTTCTCTACTGGGTAAAATGGCAAAATTTAGCCATGCTGATGTGTTCCAGTATCAGCTAAACTACTGTGTTTGTTTCCAAGCATTAGGAAAAATACTGACAAATCTCTAGTGTTGGTTTATGTGGACGGTGGAGACGTATTAAACTTATAAGAGGAACAGCCTGTGTCCAGTACTCCAGTTAGAATCTTGTTCACTTCTTTATAATTTCTCTATATACATGCTGTAGAAATTTATCAAATGTCAGCTCAGCAGTGCAAAAAAGCCCCCCTGCCTTGGTCTTAAGAAACTCCTTTGAGGACTCTTGCCTAACAAGTTGATGTATAGAAGTTCTCTGATCATCCCCTTTGATTTTTGATGAAGCAGCTCTGGGAATTTTTCTTTCTTATCTGAAGTGCAATAAGAATCAAAATGCTAATTGTAACTTGTTGAGCCTCAGTGCTGCTTGTTGAACAGTTGTACTCCAGCATCTGGATAAAACAAAAACTCTGAATTAAATATGGGAGAATATTAATACAGTGCTATCCCAGGAATTCATTAACCTCTGTTTTCACAGGCTTATTTCTTAACCATGAAATTGTCTATAGGCTGAAATTTTTCACACATCAGTCCAAGGAGTGAATTTTTAACAATTTGTGGGGAAGTGAAAATTTATTTGGCTATTGGAAAGGTAATGCTGTCTCAGCCTTGTGCACCTGCTGTCCACAAACCGTCTTATTCATACAGGGCCGTAGCTAAGCATAATGTCTTATGGACAAATATGAAATACAATCCATGCCCCAAGAGACTTGGTCAATGTCAATTAAACCTTACTTATTTTGTTCTACAGACTTGCAGTATTCTCTCCTCAAACTAAATGTGCCTATGGACTATTGTGCCTTCTGTTATGATGCTCCATACACTTAAGATACTCTTTTCCTGAAGTGTGACAAGCAATCTTGCTCTACAACCTCAAACTCTCCTAGAAATACATTTTTCAGTATCTTCCACCAAATGCCATCTGCCTTTGCTCTTATGCCTCACCTCGTAATCACTTAATTTAGCTCATGTTTTGTTATTTCACAATGTAATTGACAAACAGAAAATACATTAAGTTTTCTAATTTAGGTATTAAGCTCTTCTTCCCAGAAACCTAGTCTTAATACATGCCTTTAAAATGTCGTGCACACTAACGGCGATAAAAGAATAATACTAACAGCCCAAGTTTTGCATGCAAATTGCTGGTGTAGCAATGCACAATAGGTGTACTACTTTTATGGACACAGTCAACTTTGTTTTTGAAGTATTGGGTACAGTGCCTAAAATCAGAAGCAGTGTTTGAAAAGTTTTGAAGATGTACCCTCAGGTGAGTCATGTCAATAAAAGACATGTTTCTGATGAACGTAAATTCTTGAAGCATTGTGAAATAGTTTTTTTTGGCCGGTAGCTATGAATATATAAAGAAGAATTGTTAGAGGTCTAAAACTTGAAGATAATTATACTACTTGCTTTTTAGAGAGCATATTGTGGCCAGTGCAGTGAAAGGATATGGGGTCTCGGAAGGCAAGGCTACAAGTGTATCAACTGCAAATTGCTGGTCCATAAACGCTGTCACATACTTGTTCCACTGACCTGCAAAAGGCATATGGTAAGTTTGTATTCTGTATAAAGCTAATGTGTTTTACACCACCTCCATGTGCGTTATTTCCAAAGAGTATTTCCTAACTGACAAAATGTTGTTCATGTAGGCAGGTCACCAGGTTTGTAACGCATGCTGGTATCGTGAACACGGTTCGTGAGCTATCAGTTTAGTAAATGGAGAAGGGGAGGGAGTGTTTTGTGATCAATGAAAACAAAGTGAGGAACGGAGACCTTTGTGCTGTGAAAAAATACAGACTTGGATTTGAAGTTCTTCTTAGTTCACAAAAAAGTATTTATTTCAGATATATGAAGAACATAGTTTGAAAAAACGTTTTCATTTGCATCCTCTGTCTCATGGGAAGTTCTGCAGTACTAAGAAGCTCTCTTTTTTGTTTTTACGTCTCCATTTGTCACTCAACATCTCCCCTGGGTCCTGCTGCCATTTTAAACTCAATCTATTAAATACTCACCTTCTCCTGATCTGTCTACCCATCTCCCTTATCTATTTGTATTGACAACTCCAGTATTCTTTCAATCGTAGACTCAAAACTTTGGTGTCCCCTTCGTCCAATTCCCAGCCTCCTCCAAATCTGTCCTGTATTCAGTATTACTAGTTACTTTGGTTTCTTCCTCTTTAATATCAACCAGATCCATCTTTTCCTCACCAGTCCAGCTGCTGAAACGCTTTTTGCATATCTTGCCTTGATTACTTGATTCTTTGCCATCCTATTAATTGCTGCGTATGTGGAGACGGTATTTGAGTCTAACATACTTGTTGCTATATCTGCTCTAACAGTTCTGCATGTCTTATGTTAATGGTTGAGAACTCATTACAAAAAGAAAACTAAAACTTTTATGTCCTTTTATTAATGAATGCAAGACCTTTTGGAACAGTGACAGTATTTCTTATTTTTAGCCAGGGCAGGGAATATGCTGATGCTTTAGACTGCCTATATAAATTCACACTAAACATGGATACTTTTTATAAGGAATGGCTGCAGTTTCAAATGATAGTCTCAAATCTTTAATTCTGTTTGTGTGTATTTTACAGTAAAATATGCTGGATTTCGTTTTAAAAGAATTATTTAAATATGAGATTTGTTTACACTGCACTGTGCAGGGAGAAGATGGACTTTCTGTAGAGGCTTTTTAGAATTCATTACAAACCATTCATGTTCTGATAAGTATCTGTAATAACCCACTACCTGTCCTGGAAGCTTCAAGTGTAAATTTCTAGCTATAAATTATTTATATAACAAGGCAAACTTGTTTAAAACCTTTAGGAAGCCATATTCAGATGGCATAAACAGATTACATTAATTGATGGATATTTTTTCTCTAAATTGTGTATTTTGCCAGGATTCGGTCATGCCTTCCCAGGAACCTCAATTAGATGATAAAAATGATGAAGTTGACCTCCCCTCTGAAGAAACTGATGGAAGTAGGTATTTTCCCCACTAATGTGCAGTTGATATACTTGCACTTTCGGCTGTAACTATAGTCATAATAGGAACCATGATGCCAACTCTCAGTGCTACCATTATTAGTAATAGTAATTTTTAGTACGTTTGCCATGTTGGTTCCAGAATATGAGAGACACAAGGTACATGACGTAATATCTTTTATTGGATCAAATTCTGTTTGTGGAAGGTACAAGCTTTCAGAGTACACAAAGCTCTTCTTCAGGACTGGGGAAGGAAACTGGAGTGTCTGAACTAAATACAAGTTTGGGATACATTAAGACTCATGTTGTAGGAGGACACTGGAAATGGAGTGGGCGATAAAGGTTAGACAATGTTATACAAAAGGGATTTGAAGTGGCCCATTAGAGGTTAGCAAGCAGATGTGTATTATAAATTGTTGTAATGAGCCATGAAACCAGTATCTAGCAGTGTTCTGAATTTAAGTTTCTAGCAGGAGAATGGAAGCTCCCTAAAAGTGAGTGGGCGGGTCACCAGTGCCCCAACCATGGCCACGCTGCCTCTTGCCTCAAGGCCCCATCCTCTGCTTGCTCCTCCCTCCCTCCCTCCCCCTTGCCCTTATGACTGGTAAAAATTGATGGGACCATGGCCCCTGGTTCCCCTCTATTCTGGAGACCCTGGTTTCTAGCCTTGCTTTTTGAAGTTTCTGTGCAAGCTTCCTTTGAGGAAGTGTATTGGAAGATCAATTATGGAGTGATAGCTTTGTGAAAAGTGCTTGCCAACAGGTGAGTGTTTTCATCATTTTTCTGAGAGTTCATTTGAGAGCATTCTGATTGTTTGGTTTCACCCACTTAGTTGCTGAGGCATTTGATATACTGATGAAATACACCATGTTGTGATAGGCAAGTATAGGATATATGATTCTTGCAAGGTGTGTTGTGAGGGGCATTGATGATTGTAGCAGTGAAGTATGTCTGCAGGTTTTGCATCTGTTTTTTATGGCAGGGTCTGATGCCACTTTGAGTTGGTGTGTCCTGGTCTGTGGGGAGCTTGCGTCTGATGGTGAGATTGGCGTGATTAGGGAGTTGTTTGAAGGCCAGAAGAGGGGGTTTAGGAAAGTTTTCTTTCAGGAAGTGATCCCCATCAAATATGAGTTGTAGTTATTTGATACCCTGTATGGGTTCCAGTGTGGTTTGATAGGTGACAACTAGATGTGTGTAGTTAGTGGGTTTTTTCTGTACTGAAGCAGATTCTCCTCGGGTATTTGGGGGCCCTTTCCATGATGCAATCTACTTCTCTGATGGAGTGTAAATTGGTCCAATAAAAGATATAACCTCACCTACCTTGTGTCTCTAATAATTTGTAATACAGTAGTGCCTCATGGATCAGGACTCCATCATGCTAGGTATATTATATACACATGTAATAGAGTCCTTGTCCCAAAAATCTTGCCATGCACTCTGCCTCAGTTGACCTATATGTAAAATGTGGGTTGTAAGGCTGAATCAGTTACTGTTTGTAGAGCATTTTAAGGATCACAGTTGAGGGTGCTGTAGAAATGTATAAAGGTGTTTAAGGTTTGGGGGTGGGTTGGGGTAGGTTTTTTTTCACAAATTTTAGAGCCTACAACTTGTAAATTTGTTATAAATATACATTGCTAGTGAACTTGGTAACATTTGCAAGGAGTACAGAGGCAGCTGAGTATGTTACAGAAAGTGAGATCTTTAGCCTTCAGGTTAGGGTGTCTGACTATTTATTTATATATTAAGATGTCTGTAACCACGCCTACCTCAAGGCTCCTCTACTGAAGAGGACTGGATAGGACAGTCTGGGCCTGTCACACATGGTTCAGCAAGTTAAAGGGTTCACTGTTAAGTGCCAAAAGGCTCCTCTTCCCCTATTCCAATGTTGACCCCTCTTCAGCACCTTTAGTATGTGCTATCAAGATTATGACAACTAAGGGAAAAAATCCTACCTACATGTCCCATGGGGCAAAGTAAACTGATTTTATGATTTGTCCACTATGTGCAGGATAGTTTTGGCAATCTACTTGTTCTGTTTATCCACTTTGTCTTGCAGTACCTTATATTCCTTCAACCCGGAAACATGACAACATTAAAGATGACTCTGAGGTATTTTAAAAATTATTTTTAAATTAATATTTACGTTTTCTGCATAATGTAGCTATAGTTTATAGGCAGTGTTTTCTTCTTACTGTGTATATCCTTTTTTTCCAGTACAGGAAATCTGGGTCTCCCAAAATCAAGTATTTAGTGATTTAATGGATTTCTCAGACTTTCTTTTTGTTTTCTGTTTATATTGTCTCGATCACAAAGTGTGAAAGACTTTATTTCCCCATTCATATTGGGGAACAACTATGATTTATCTGAGGGTTGCAATTTATTGGTCCTTGCCTCTGAATTAGCAGCTTACAGTGGTTTAACATTATTTCAGTTCTTTGCTGTTATCCTCTCTAATGCATGTACACTGCTTATCACCCTCAGGCCACCCCTCCACAGACTAAAATTATGAATCTTGGTCCAGTGTCACTGACAATGTAAGTCATTAACTATCTGGTTTGCTCTGAAATTTTGCAGATAAATAATACACACCCAATTATAAAGGGCCCTGAAGAAATAAAAGTAGAAAAATGTATGCGTACGTTTTATATTTTAGCTCTTTTGTAGAGGGTCTAGCAGCATCTCTGCAGACTACAAATGTTATTCCCTTGGAGCACTTTGACAAATCCCAGTGCACTTTAAATAAGCCTAACGGGCTTCAAAACAATAGCTTCAAAAATGCTTCGGCATATTTAAAATAAATAAGAAGCACTTTACAAAGCATTACCAGGTTGGTTTCTCCCTTTCAACAAAACTGCACCATCTATTCTCCACTACACTCACTGCCACTGCCAGTAATTCACACATGAGTGGTTCTGGTTATTGCATAGATTGCCATGCTTTCAATCATATATGTTTTTAAGAATCATCTTAAGTAAACACAAAGAGACTAAAATGTGTACATTAGGATGACTACAGAAAATTTAGTCTCATTTTCTGAAATGAGAAAAGGAGTACTTGTGGCACCTGAAATGGATAGTTATTTGTATTGCAGTAGTACCAAAAGGTCCAATCAAAATTTAGGTCCTCTTGTGCTAGGTGCTGTACTAATGTATAGGAAGACACCTGGCCCCTACCCTAATCAGCTGTTCCCATTTTTTCCACCTTGTAGATGAGTGCTATTAAACTGAAATCGCATATCCTGCACAGAGAGGATGTGGCATGCTGGAACCTTGCTGGCTAGAATCTTTAAGCTCAGTGCAATCTCTTTTAATAACAGTCAATCCTAGATCAAGACTCCTTATATAAACACTTCCCATAGATCGGCAGAACCTTGATCTGGCTACAAGTACAGTAGTATGAGGTCAAATAAAAATAGAAATAAAAATGTGTTGAAGCATTGTAAACATTGGTAATGGGGTATAAGTGAGACAGATGCTGTACTTTGCTTAACTCTTTCCGACTGCTTGATTTTGAATGTCTCTAAATCTGTCATTTACAGTCACCAAAATAGTTTGGTTTTATTTAATATCAAGACACCTCCCCAAGGGACAAAATAGTTATTTCTATCTTCTTTAATAAAGCTTCAATCAAAATAATATATTTTCCATTTTGAAATCTCTTCCACAAATATTCACTCTTGGGAAATCAGCATGGTCCTGACCAGCAACTTGAATTTCACTACAGCTGTAGTGCGTTTGACATACCCTGAAACTGCTTAACCTCATGCCAAGGCAGATGTACTCAATTAGCAGAGTATGGTTTCTGTATCTTTTTTTCTCCGTAGATCTTCTTTATTAATATGTAGCTCCATATCTTTCAGAATGTGCAAGACACTGTTCACTCTCACACAGAGCTCTAGCTCGGAAGGGCTAACAATCCAAGAATTGAATTCAGACCCTCTTTGCTTGGTCAGAGTCTTTCATTTTCCAGAGTAGGGAATCCAAGAGTTTCCATGATGGATGAATACTACATAGCTGTAACCAAAATCCTGTGAATGAGTATTTAAAAATATATATACTTGGGATTTCTAGGGCTTAGTTAGACAGAAAACCTGAAGTGGAAATGCTTGATGCTTAGAAATGAGTGATAAGTGACCCACAACTTTTTTCCACTGTGAATAATAGAGTTGCATACTATTTCCCTTGTCCTGATTTACTACCAGAAAAGGAACCTGGCTGTAGGACTTTTATTTTAAATATGTTTGTCTGACTTTGGACTCTTATCACCTTGGGATTTAAGTCTCTGAGGGTCTGTCTTGACTAGGAAAAGTGGTTGCGTTTAGTTTAACATATAAAGTAAGCATGACCTGAACTTGACCACTTTTTCAAGACAAAAACTCCCAGGTGGGGAACCTGACTGGATCAATATTTGGTAATGTAATACAGACCCTGTCACCTCTAGGCCATTAATGTAAATTTCTGCTCTGATCTGTATAAAATAAAAGCTGATTCCAAGGCAGTGGGTTCTACAGGCACACTGTACAAAAGTAGAAACTGGTTTGCATGTTAAAAAGCAAGTTACACCAGTAAAAAATAGAGCATCTAATAACCTTAGGTGATAGGTCTGCCACGAACTGTTGACTCAGTCACATGCTAGACTTCCTGGCTGGTTGTTCTGAACAACCAGCATGTCAGACACTGGCAAACCAGCCACCATTGGCCAAAATAGAACTTCAGTATAATGGTGCTTTACATGGTGTGGTGAGCTGCTGAGGATAATTGCATAGATATGTATGGTCCTACAGCAGTTCACCTGCAGAATATGGGAACATTCAGTATTTATTCTTATTAAAAACATGTTACTTAAGATGAAATGTTCAGCAAGCTATTCCCTTAGAGGAAAAATAATTGGCACCCATAATAGCAAGTAGAAAAATTATACCAAGGAAGGTTTTTTTAAAAAAAAACTACTTGTTTTAGGGCTGTCATTCTTGTATTATTTGACAAATCGGTGTTTGACTAGTGTGCACATTGAGCAAATCCTGACTCTGTTAAGAGGTTAAACTTGTTTGCTCTAACAGTTCTTAGTTAAGAAGACTTCAGCTGTTTCTGAATATGTATCTGTTTGTCTTTATACAGGATATCAAGCCAGTTATTGATGGAATGGATGGAATTAAGATTTCTCAGGGGCTTGGACTACAGGACTTTGACTTAATCAGAGTTATTGGACGTGGAAGTTATGCCAAAGTTCTTTTAGTACGGTTAAAAAAGAATGATCAAATTTATGCCATGAAAGTAGTGAAAAAAGAATTGGTCCATGATGATGAGGTAAGTCTGTTTAAAATTTTAAAATGCTGAATTGAATCATAGTTCAGTATTGCCATTGGTTCTAACTGGTGAATGAAGGAAAAAGTGTTAAAAATGTGACTGAAATTTTGAACAAATATTTTGTCATGTAGTGGAAGCTTCACTGACTGGTAAGTTGGTTGGTGGCATCAACTGCCTACATGAAGTATGGCACAGATTGGTTCTGGGAGAAATGTCCACTACCTCCGAAGTAACTAATACAGACTAATTGGTTAGCAGTTTTAGAAAAACACAAATGAATTATTTATAATAAACCTGGATGTTATTCGAAGTCTAGCCTTTTGTTTACTGGTTAAATAGAGCATTGGGTATTAAATAGTCTGTTCATCTGCGACTAAAAGGATAGCAAAATGTTACCTCCCTCCCAATTTCAGCTTGTAGGGTGTCAGAAGAAACTAATGAACAAATTCTGAACTTCGTAACGGGAGCTGAACTTACATTTTTATAATGTTTTTTTATTTTTATAGAAATATATCATCTGAGTGCATTTTGGGTGTGTATATAAAATACATGTGCGCATACACAGTACATGTAATGTAAAACTACAGATTGTTTTTCACATTTAGTAAATCACTGGCTTTTAAAAGGGGCTACATCAACATGATTTTTTTTTTTCATGAGTCAATTTAAAAAAAATTCAGTCTGGATGAACGGCATGTCCTGGTTTTTGTTTTTTTTTTTAATTGCTTTAAAAATGTGCTATAATAGTTTCTTCGGTAAGGTAGGGAGTGACAGATTGAGAGGGAACCATGAATTTGAATGATAAATGCATTGAGTAAATGAACTGGAAAAATAAAGAAAATATTTTTCAGTAGCTTCTTTCCATATTAGCAGTCGAACTTTTGGCTATAACAGATGCACATTTTTCAGACACAATTGTGATTTTGTTTTTTAAGTTGGCAGTCTCTGTTAATTCCATGGCCACTGGAAAACTAGTTTACAAAAAGAAAAGGAGGACTTGTGGCACCTTAGAGACTAACACATTTATTTGAGCATAAGCTTTCGTGAGCTACAGCTCACTTCATCAGATGCATGCAGTGGAAGGCAATATTTTGTTGCAAAGAACTAAAAAAAAAAAAAAAAAAAAATCTGTGGTGGTAGTAACCAATTTCACTAGTTGCTGTACTTGTTACGTTCCAGAGGCTGATATTCAAAGAATATGTCTGCTTAGATTCTTTATCTTTAGACTTGCTTGCCTAAGTGTTGCAATCTTTTTTTCATGACCAAGAAAAGGGGATAAGAAAAAGTTGCTCCGTAATTACATTTCTTGTTTCTTCAATTGTTTCTTTCGGTGACAGTGAAAGGTGAGGAGAAATATTTAGTCAGCTTTGTGGTTGTCTTTGAGAACTAGAAACAGTTGAGAAAATTCTCAGTTATTTTGGATTGTGTCCTCACACATCATAACATAGAAACTTGATCTAATTGCTGCTGTTTGCTACAAGCTAGCATCTATGAGAAATGGAATTTTATGAATACACAGCTAAAGTGATGGAAATTCCATTTGATTGTGTTTCAATGGTAGAGAAAATGCATTACTTAGTAATGTTTTCGTCTTTCAAATATCAGTGAATTTAGAATGCATCGAACCTGCTGGTGCTTTGTTAGTGTTGTAGTAACAGTAATATTCAAAGGCTATCTTCACCAAAACGGAGTTGAGGCAGATTTCTCTCCCCCCTCCCCCCCCGGCCCTGATTTAATGAGAACTGAAGTTAAAGGAACCGAAAGGAAATATCCTGTTGAATGCTTATTCAGAGTATGTTGTCAGACTAAAAGTAATAAGTTTCAAAAAACAAAATTCATTAACTGTCTTTTTACCAAGTTACCTTATTATACCCATGTGAAAGACAACTTAGAAATACCTATCACAAAGCACCAGTTGTTAAAGCTGAAAGAATTTTTAAAATCTAATTTGCTTTACGCTGTTCATGCTGTTCCTTTTGATTTTTTTCTTAGCCTAGGAAGTGAGAATAATGCCCCCCTTTTTTGATCGTTACTAGGCAGTGTCACTCTCCTGTTCCAATGGAAATAGCACAATGCACAAAGCTTGGTTTACAGTCATTGTAAGAAAAGTTTACTTGGTGCTTAAAAAAAAAGACATGGAAACACTTCTATTGCTTGTTTATACTAATTTTTGTATATACATAATTTTTTGCCTGTAATTGACCTGTCTCTGCCTCTTCAAAGGCTACATCTTTATGTACAGAACCAAATACATGTTAACACTTGATGGGGATTTCCAGCTCCCATGGAGATCTCAGTTGTTGGGCTTGGCCTGACAGGATAGCACTAAAGATTGCTCTCTAGAGGTTGCAGTCTAGCTTTTACCTGCTGGACCTCACGTCAGGGCACCTGAGTATATATCCCCTAGTTGTCTTCAGATTGACTGGAGAGTTGACATAGTGTTGGTCAGCTAGAAACTGGGGAATTCAAGCCTACCAATGCCCAAGGTTTCCTGCCAGTCACTCCTTGATAGGTATTCATGGAGGGGGTGAAGTATTGTGGAATATATGCTATAACAGGCATGGGGAATGCTTACCTATGCTGAGAACAATTATAGTACACAAACTTTAGTTTTTGCATTTATGAACAGATTTGGGATATTTTTTTACCATAGGTCTTGGTTTTGCAGTGCTGTCCTAGCATCTATTAAATTTGGGAAATACCAGTAGCTTGTGGTCTCCTTTCTCAGTATTTCACGTGCATAGTTTAGCTGATCACAGAAACCATGTGAAACTCCGTGACTTGTACCCAAACCAAAGGAAATTGTGGCAGCTCCAGCTGACACAAATGGTTACAATGTGATATCCACTTGCTTCAGTACACTTTGAACCAATACATCATTAATACTTCACATAGGTGGTGGTCTTTTTTAAATTTCATGATGAGTAAATTTTGTTCAGAAAACCTCTGACAAGCAGTTGAAGCAAAAAAATATTACTTTCTCTGGGCTATCTTTTTTTTAAGGAATGTTTGTAACAGTGACACACTATATATATATATATATATATATATATATATATATATATATATATATATATAAAAATAATATGGGACTATAAATGTTGACGGTTTATTTTCTGGCTTTACCCACAGCAGGGTATCCAGCAGTAGTTCTGATTCTCCAAATACTCTATTTCAGGATATTGATTGGGTACAGACAGAGAAACATGTGTTTGAACAGGCATCCAGTAATCCATTCCTAGTTGGTTTACATTCGTGCTTTCAAACAACAAGTCGGTAAGAAAGTTTTGAAGTTACTTTATTTTGAAAATCTTGATCTTTGTACTAACTGCTTTTTCATAAAGCAACCATGGCGGTTAGAGAGTATAATCTTAGTGTTTTGAGACCTTTGGATCGAAGTATTACTATAACAGCCCTTTGTAGAAATAACACAAGATAACGGCGTGGCCTATTTAATAGTACAGTAACATTCAGATATAGACATGTAAATGGACAAACTTTTAGGGTAGTAAGTTAGCTGTTTCTCTCTTATACCTTTCTGGACACACAAAATCAAGCAGTCTTAAAAAGCACACACTAAGAACTGTCTCTTCTCACAGTATTTATTGGGGCAATTAATTTGGACAACTTAAATGCCGTTCCTACATATATATCGAGAAGTAATATTTTTATATATAGCTGTTCATTATTTTATGCTTTCATCACTGTGGCATTTAAATACATAGCACAGATTGAGAAAGTACTTTGATTCATTTGAGAAAACACTTAATAAATTCTTATCTACTTGCAAGTATCAGTGAATTGTTTTTTCTCATCTGCAAAAACTGAAGTGATTTATAAAAAGAAAAGGAGTACTTGTGGCACCTTAGAGACTAACCAATTTATTTGAGCATAAGCTTTCGTGAGCTACAGCTCACTTCATCGGATGCATACCGTGGAAACTGCAGCAGACTTCATATATACACAGAGAATATGAAACAATACCTCCTCCCACCCCACTGTCCTGCTGTAATTACCAGATTATATGTAATCACATACATATAGTTAAACATGTGTAAGTCTTTGCACAATCACAGTCTAAATTAGATAACATTGTGATCACAATAACCAAGATATTGGGAAGGGGCGGGGGGCATAAGAGGTCAGCAGTTGCAACAGTGAAAGATCACAAGCTCTGCTTCTTGATATGTATTCATATAGTTTGTTAGGGGCATGTGGGTCTTGGTTTCATTTAGTTTTTTGTAGTTTTTCAATAGCAGTTGCAAGAAAAAGAATCCTGAAATTGGGCCATGACAAGCTGGTTTGCCTCTTAAGTAAATTAACTGAGTGTATTTTTTTAAGTGTCTCCAAAAAGAAGGGGGTCAGTCCTTTGCTTTGGATTTTAACTTAGTTTAGATTTTGACTTAATTTGGAGTTGTTTTCAGAGGGCTTTCTCTGGATAGAATTCATAGGTTCTTCTATAGTGGTTAATCTTTACAAAGTATGTATTTTAGAATTAGATGAGCAGTGAGGAGAATTTGCCAAGTGTGTGTGGGGAAAAGAAGGTGTAGAGAGAAGAATTTTTAATTCTGGAATAATTGGGTGCATAAAGAAAAGCTGCTTCTGAGGCAGCTTCAGTTTTCACAAGAAGCACTCACTCAGCATATTTCTATTCTGTAGGACTCTTTAACCTTGTCAGCTTGCATGGATCATATTTTCCCACAAGTGGTATCTTCTCTCCAGTGTGTAATAAGTCTCTTCATATGGCTGATCATTCCACTTGTAAAAAGAAAAGGAGTACTTGTGGCACCTTAGAGACTAACCAATTTATTTGAGCATGAGCTTTCGTGAGCTATAGCTCACTTCATCGGATGCATACCGTGGAAACTGCAGCAGATTTTATATATACACAGAGAATATGAAACAATACCTCCTCCCACCCCACTGTCCTGCTGGTAATAGCTTATCTAAAGTGATCATCAGGTTGGGCCATTTCCAGCACAAATCCAGGTTTTCTCACCCTCCACCCCCCCACACAAATTCACTCTCCTGCTGGTGATAGCCCATCCAAAGTGACAACTCTTTACACAATGTGCATGATAATCAAGTTGGGCCATTTCCTGCACAAATCCAGGTTCTCTCACCCCCTCACCCTCCTCCCAAAAACCACACACACAAACTCACTATCCTGCTGGTAATAGCTCATCCAAAGTGACCATTCTCCCTACAATGTGCATGATAATCAAGGTGGGCCATTTCCAGCACAAATCCAGGTTTTCTCTCACACACCCCACCCCCATACACACACAAACTCACTCTCCTGCTGGTAATAGCTCATCCAAACTGACCACTCTCCAAGTTTAAATCCAAGTTAAACCAGAACATCGGGGGGGGGGGTAGTAGGAAAAAACAAGGGGAAAAGGCTACCTTGCATAATGACTTAGCCACTCCCAGTCTCTATTTAAGCCTAAATTAATAGTATCCAATTTGCAAATGAATTCCAATTCAGCAGTTTCTCGCTGGAGTCTGGATTTGAAGTTTTTTTGTTTTAAGATAGCGACCTTCATGTCTGTGATTGCGTGACCAGAGAGATTGAAGTGTTCTCCAACTGGTTTATGAATGTTATAATTCTTGACATCTGATTTGTGTCCATTTATTCTTTTACGTAGAGACTGTCCAGTTTGACCAATGTACATGGCAGAGGGGCATTGCTGGCACATGATGGCATATATCACATTGGTGGATGTGCAGGTGAACGAGCCTCTGATAGTGTGGCTGATGTTTAGGCCCTGTGATGGTGTCCCCTGAATAGATATGTGGGCACAATTGGCAACGGGCTTTGTTGCAAAGATAAGTTCCTGGGTTAGTGGTTCTGTTGTGTGGTATGTGGTTGTTGGTGAGTATTTGCTTCAGGTTGCGGGGCTGTCTGTAGGCAAGGACTGGCCTGTCTCCCAAGATTTGTGAGAGTGTTGGGTCATCCTTTAGGATGGGCTGTAGATCCTTAATAATGCGTTGGAGGGGTTTTAGTTTGGGGCTGAAGGTGACGGCTAGTGGCGTTCTGTTATTTTCTTTGTTAGGCCTGTCCTGTAGTAGGTAACTTCTGGGAACTCTTCTGGCTCTATCAATCTGTTTCTTTACTTCTGCAGGTGGGTATTGTAGTTGTAAGAAAGCTTGACAGAGATCTTGTAGGTGTTTGTCTCTGTCTGAGGGGTTGGAGCAAATGCGGTTGTATCGCAGAGCTTGGCTGTAGACGATGGATCGTGTGGTGTGATCAGGGTGAAAGCTGGAGGTATGCAGGTAGCAATAACGGTCAGTAGGTTTCCGGTATAGGGTGGCGTTTATGTGACCATTGTTTATTAGCACTGTAGTGTCCAGGAAGTGGATCTCTTGTGTGGACTGGACCAGGCTGAGGTTGGTGGTGGGATGGAAATTGTTGAAATCATGGTGGAATTCCTCAAGGGCTTCTTTTCCATGGGTCCAGATGATGATGATGTCATCAATATAGCGCAAGCAGAGTAGGGGCTTTAGGGACGAGAGCTGAGGAAGCGTTGTTCTAAATCAGCCATAAAAATGGTGGCATACCGTGGGGCCATGCGGGTACCCATAGCAGTGAAGTGAGCTGTAGCTCACGAAAGCTCATGCTCAAATAAATTGGTTAGTCTCTAAGGTGCCACAAGTACTCCTTTTCTTTTTGCGAATACAGACTAACACGGCTGTTACTCTGAAACCTGTCATTCCACTTGTGTTTTCCCTACCCCTACTGCATTTTCTCTTGTGTTTTGAGGAGTGCATTGCAAAACTAGTTTTGAAAAGCTACTAATAGGCCCTGATAATGCAGCCATTAACTTCAGGGGGTATACTATGTAGAATATTACAGAATTGGACCCATAATGGTTATTGCAATGTCTTTGAAGATATGTATCAGACTAAAAAACCCCAGGCTGCTTATTCATCCATCTCCAAAATGTCCATACATTTCTGGAGTTTCCTGCAAAATCTTTGTAACACTGTCCTTGCTTGACATACTGCCTTTCTGTAATGCGAAGTAATAAGCAATGCAGATTTATCAACAAAAATCAAAGAAGGCTGCAGCCAGTTGTCTTGCTTTGGAGAGAAATTTACATATTAAATGAGTCAATGTCCTCTCTCATTACACTGTGTTGTGTTATGAAGTAGAGAATCATTGCATGCAGGTTAAGATGCCAATGGATGAAACTTGGATGAGTTGTTGAATTATGAGGTGGTAAATTGGGTTTTCCCAAGGTTACGAGATCATACTCTTTTCATATTAAGGTGGACCTTTATCCTATACTAGACAAGGGGTTGAAAAAATAAGTGTATTTGTTAGCTTCCGCTACTGGGTTTGGGGGGCTTGGGGGATTATTCAGATTCAGATTCTTTTAGTGGCAAAGGTCCTAGTCAAAGAACAGAGCTGTAATAATTCCAGATGGTCCTGTTGGCTGCACCAAATTTAATTTCCATTTCTAGTGAAAAATGGCCACATCTGAACTCATCAGACTCCTATTTTTATTATGGGTGGCCTTATGGAGCCAGGCATTTCTGTGTCCTTCGAATTTAGAAGGTTTCTCCCAGCATGGCATTAGGAGCTCAGATTGTTGTATTCAGCATATAAACAGAATTATTTTAATTTTTATGGGTGCGTATAAGGATCCTGATACAATTTAAAACTTTATTTGGAAGAGGATTGTTGTGAATCATGTGATTGAAATCATTAGAACCCTTTTACTTTGCTCAAACATAAATTTGTTTTTCTACACTTCAGAGAAATGTAGATCTCCAGACATCTTTCTTCAGTGTGTCAGTTTTGGCTTTTCAGAAGCTAGTGCAAATAACAGCATAATAGTTGTATGTTCATTGATGATCAAAACTCTACAGTGCTTACTGACCTTTTTAATACTGGTAAATTAATAGTAAAACTAGTCATCTTAGTCTTCTTAAAATATGTTTACTTTTGACTTGTATTTTGGTTGGTTTAAAAAATGTCTTACATGTATCAAAAATGTAACGAGTCTGGGTGTGTGAACTTTGTTTTTCAAATATGAAACTATTCAGATTTCATGTCTTTGCCTGATTTTAAAAAAAAAACCCACCTTCAGCCTAAAACAGTATTCAGTATTTTGTCTAATATTTGTCAAAGTAGATCTGTGCCAAACTCCTAGATGACTGATCCTTATTTAGTGGCAAATAATAAAATTTCATCTAATGAGAAACTTTGTGTTTTTTAAACTTACACTATTTTGTTTAAAATGTACTTATCTAACAGTCTGTTTTCTAAGCCATTCAGAATACAGCTATTCAGTAGCAGTACACGGAGAAAATTTGATACTATTCCCTATCACAAGACAGCCATTGCAATATGCATCAGTCATTTGATATGATAGACGTAGCCATTAAAATGAGATGCTTTTATAGTATAAATGTCCTGTTATTTGAAAATTGTCTATTTTGCTCCTGCATTTGTTTTTGATAAAGCCTTTGGCTTTGCAATTTATCATCTACTTGCCATACTCCTGTGACAATATCTTATTCCTTTGTTGCAATCTCAAAGTTAAACTTTTAAAATATACATTTGATACTGTATTCAAGAAATGATGTTTTACACTGACAACCCACAATGGTACTTGGTTACTTTCAGCAACCTCTGTTATCCTTTTCATGTGTTTGGATAGTTATGTTGGCTTCATGCCAAACTCAGACCTAGCATTAAGCAGGTATACCTTCATTAAGCTCAAATCAATTTCTTCATTTGTGTTTTTCTATTAAGTATTCTTATACATGCTTTTAAATTATGGATATGTCATCTACATACCACAGACATGGGTGTATTATAAATTGAATAGATGCTCTTGTTTTGTTTCTAAATGGTTAATTTTTATTGTAATTACAATTTTAATTGCCTTACTTGAGAGGGCAACTCAGAGGAACATTTTTAACTTTAGATTTTGTTGTTGTTGGAGTGAAATATTAGCCGTGACCTTAGTAAAAATGTCAGTCTTATGGAATTAAAAAGAGTTTTCCTTGCGTTGGAATCCATTTATTGTATTGTATATTTTCAGATTGTTCCTTGTCATAGAGTATGTAAATGGGGGAGATCTCATGTTTCATATGCAACGGCAAAGAAAACTTCCTGAAGAACATGCAAGGTATTTTACTAATGCGTTGATAAATGTAATAAACTTTTTAATGTTGTGCTATGTAATGAGCCTACAAAAGAATTATCTTAAATGACAACAAGAGAATATAAAAATTTCAAGGGAAATTGCTGTAGGTGGTTTGGAAAGCTTAAAAAAATTAGAAAGCTCAACCTTAAATTTGGAAAGCAGTTCAGTTGAAAGATAAATAATCTTGGTATTCTACAAGGAAACGAGTTTTTAAAAAAAAAGCCTTTGATAATAGGAACAACTAACTGTCATTGCTTTTATATTTGATTAACAGTTCTCTGAAGTGCATTGCTGATATAGGGTTTAAGTGTTTTGGTGAACCTAGTTAAGGGAGTTTTATACAGAAACGAATAAAAAGTACTGTCTTGCAAGTGTTGGCATTACAGACACATGTCTTGGCACTGCATTAGAATAGCTGATGTAGATTTTACTGGCTCAGAAATCCAGTTCTGATGCCCAGTATTTGAGTTTTACAGCTTCAGAGAAATATTCAATAGTATGATGAAAAAAATTTCTTCAATATCAAATTGAAAAAAAATTACTTGCTATAAGTCTTTAGCCTTGTAGACAGTGGCTCTATTTTTTTAATTATTTGTATTTTGATTGTAACAACTACTTTTGAGTGAATTTAGGGGTTTTTGTTGTTTTTATCCTATCCATGGTGAGAAGCCAGATTCTGTTAGCTTTTCCTTCTTACTTTGTTCCTTTGGTTTCAAAAACTGTCATTGGATTTTTTCAATTTATGCCAGTTTTTGTGTAATTCTTCTACTAATGAATGACTCTTTTTTCTGATTTAAGATTTTATGCTGCTGAAATTTGTATTGCTCTGAACTTCCTACACGAGAGAGGAATAATCTATAGAGATTTAAAACTAGACAATGTTCTGCTAGATGCAGAGGGTCATATCAAGTTAACAGATTATGGCATGTGCAAGGTAAGTTTCTCCTCTGATTTTCTGTCTTTCCTTATAATTCTACTGTGAATCTGTATATTTTAATCTAGTTGTGTCAAATAGTCTTGTTGAATGAAATTCTACAGCCAGCAATACCAGGGTAAATCTGAGATACGAAGTTTGCCTAGATTAATGTAAGTGTAACTGAGCCTAGAATTTAGTCTTAAACTGCAGTTCTGCTCTGAAAAATTACTTCTGAAAAATGGCACCACCTTGCTCAACAAATCTATTTCTTGGGTGTATTCCAAGTCATACTGGTGAATTTGTGGACAAAAATAAAGTTCTTACTATGTTTGTGCTGTTAGACCTGCAGATTCAATACAGCTGTGAATGCTGAATTCTGTTCCTTCACATTTGTTACCAACAGAACTGTTAACTAAATTCAATCCGAGGACCAGATATGGCCAAACTGCTTTTACACCCACATAATTTCATTGAAGAAAATGAATTGTAATTTGCCTTTATTTTAGAATAATCAATTCTAATACTTTAGAAGCCAAAGCCACAAGGGGTTCCATAGTTATAGTAATTGATTCTTGACCTTTTGACTAAGATGAAGTGTAGGGACTGGTTAAACCAGCGATGCAACTTTGAGAATGAAACCCTGCCTCACGTCCTGTGCAGCTGTAAACCCCATTCCAGAGCATGGCCACTTCACCACAGCAATGTGCAGAATAGGTTTGTTAAGGCAATTTCAGCATCTGTGAGCTGTTTTCGTTAACTCTTCAATTCTGGACTTCAACTCTCAGCTAAAACTGGATGTTGTGATCACTGATGAGGAACCAGAAGTGAATTATCCCTGTGATGGGTACCCTCCCAGGATGCCACTTGGAACTGGGGTACCAGTGAGCCCACCAGCCTGGGCTCCCTTTCACACTGTGCTGCTGCGATAAGTTGCCAAGCTCTCCACACTTGCTCCTTCACCAGCGTACACACAGATAAGGACACACCCAGCTGCAGCTTCACACACACATGCTGAGATCAGCTCTGCATGGGAAGGCTCAGCTAAGGCACCTCCCAGTTGCTAAGACACGCAATCCCCTCTGGAGCATAAACCCAAAATTATACTGTCTTGCGCTGCGCAGGGAACTGTACAGCATAAACGCATAAAATTCATCCCCTCCCTCAGTGTGGAGAGATGGATGTGACAGCTTTCTGCCCCAAGTTATAATTTCCACAAACACTGCTTTTAGACAAAACAAAACAAGTTTATTAATCTCAAAAGATAGATTTTAAGTGATAGCAAACAGATGAAAACAGATTACCTTAGTAAATAAACAAAACCACAAACTGAGTTTAAGCAAAAAGAAAAGGAGTACTTGTGGCACCTTAGAGACTAACAAATTTATTTGAGCATAAGCTTTCGTACAGCTCACGAAAGCTTATGCTCAAATAAATTTGTTAGCCCTAAGGTGCCACAAGTACTCCTTTTCTTTTTGCGAATACAGACTAACACGGCTGCTACTCTGAAACCTGAGTTTAAGTAGATAGGTAGGGTATGAATTAGCAAATTCTAAGCCTGAGTGAAAACAGGCTGGCAGATTCTTAACGCACAAGTTGCCTTGGCTTTCTCACGTTTTCACACACAGGCTAAAAATTCCTCTAGCCTGAGACCATCACTTCCCACAGTTCAGTCCTTGCCCCTCAAGTGTTTCCAGGTGTATTGTTGTAGGGAGAGTGAGGTATCATCATGATGTCATTGTCCCCCTTTTATATATTCTTCCCACTTGCTGGAAAGCTCTTTTGCTGTGACCTGGGTCAAACAGTTCCCATTGTGTAGTGCTATCTGAGAGGTTTCTAGTGTACACATTTTCTGGGTAATCCTTGTGCTTGTGTGCATTTCCTCCATAAGCCATTCAAATGCCTTTTTACTGTTGTACCTGAAAGGCTGCTTGTGGGTGATTTCAACCTTACGACATGTTTCAGTAACATATACCCAGTCAAACTTCATAACTTCACATATGATAGCACATACCATTCAATGAGATATTAATGTCTAGCAGATCAAGATTTTTAGAATATCACACAAGGCATACTTTGTACAAAACATATCCTAATTACATGACAGTGGTGAATATTGGGGTGCCAGGGTGTCACAATCCCCTTCAAGAATCAGGTCGCTGCCTTCATTGAGACACAGGAATGGAAAATGGAGAAATACACACACATCCTGGCTGGTACCTTGAAAGAATGGGGATACTCCACTGCCGTTCACACACTGATCATCAGAGCATTGGGTGCCTGGGACTGCAAGAATGAGACTGTTTCAGGACTGTGAGGTGCCCAGACACTACTCCAGGCTGATGGAGTAGTTGATAGTTTCAGATACCGCTATATTGAACACATTACTGGACACTGCCAATCTGAGGATAAGATTCAGACCACTAACTGAGAAGCGACAAGACTGAACGATTCTTTGAACTGATTTAACTAACTAGTGTACTTTCTTTTTCTATGTTCTATGCTTAACCACTAATCCTCATCTGTCTTTTCTGCTACAGGCAATTGTCAGCTCATATCACTTTTCTCTCTCTTCATTTGCAATCCATGGTTATAATGTTTTTGACAAGCATGAACTGATATGGCATGGGTACTTATAATGTGTATTCAACAATTTGTGTTCTGTAACTTTAAATATTCTCTAATAAAAGTTTTAATTTGTTTCATATCTGATATGACCTCTATTAGGAGACTAACCCTGCACTTCTAGGGGGATGGCCTTGATGAATTAATACAATAGGTCTTTTCCATCTCTAATTTTTATGATTCTGTATATTTGAATTGTGTTAGCCCTTTTCAATGACTGCCAATCCTCCAAGAGAGACCATCTCTAATAAATTACTGTTGACACTGGAACTTTTTAGCACTGAATAGCACTTCATAAATTTTGATCAAATGCAACCTGTACCTAAAGAGAGACTGAGGCAGGCAAATACAGCCCTACAGAAGGTTATTTGTAGCCTTATTTAAATGAACTGGTATTTGAAATAAAAGTCAAAGCAGATATTAAGAAGCTCAAGTAAATTAATGAACTATGAGGTCAGACTGCTCAGGGGGCTTGTAATGGGATATTACCTCTTTGGGTTGCTGCTTTGACACGCACAAATACTTGCTGGCAGTTGTTGTCTCCAAGTTATTTGTTGGCCCATGTGAAATGAGATGAGGGGTCTCAGTCTAGTTTGTGATGGACCGCCACGTCCCCAAAACCAGCACCACAAGTAGCACCCTTTTTGTCAATTTCAGAGGGTCCAGGGATTGAACGGACCAAGTTAACTGAGCTACCTTCTCCGTCTTATTAGGGGTTCTTCACAGTTCATTATGCACATTAGCAGTGGGGCACTGTGGGGGAGCTTGCATTGTCACTGCTTGTGATATACCTCTTCAAGGAATAAATAGGACTCCAGTTTTCAAGGACTCTTATCTGACGTGTTGCATCAGCACTAATATTCATAACCTGGAGTTAAACGGCAGCAATTGCAAAAAATGATGAATTGGTTTCATCTTTAAAAATAACAAATAAACAATTCCCCAGAAATGAGAGACTTTTTTCTTTGTCTAAACTAAACAAATTAAACGTTATAAATGTCAAGATTAGTAACATCCAGGGTGGATAAAAATCAATTATTTTTCTTTTAATCAAAAAAATCTGAGATTTTTTATATTTAAATCAGATTTTTTTATTTAAAAAGGTTTTTTCCTCAAAATGCAATCTAAAGATAGTTTTAATTAAGTTACATTATAGCTCAAAGAGAGCTCATCATGGAATAGGGATTATAAATTCTAATTCCACAGTATGAGACAATATATTCATGTAACGTTTAAGAAAAGTTTTGTAAATGATTTCCAATAGTTCATGGATTAGGGACCCAATCTTACGGGGTTCCGGGGGCTTCTGTATAGATTATTTAGGTTAATCTTTCTATCTACCCAGTGGGACTCAGTGCTCAGTCTAGAAGATACCATCAGAGATGCTTAATTTTGCAGTTCTCAAACGGTGGATTTGTCTGTGGAGATAACATGCTTGTTAACAGCAAAAATGTTTTAAATAAATAAATTTAATGTATAGAGGTGAGAAATAACAGACCTCAACCCTATTGTCCCCTGTAAATTTGTGTACACAGAGTCAAACCCTTACATCTCTCTAAAAGTGCAAAATTTCAAAAAGTTCAATAAATAGAAGATTGCTGAGGGCGGAATAGATCTGGACAAGGAGAAGAAGTCTGGAGATAAATGTGAAAAGGGAGGGACAGGCAGTAGAAAGAAACAAAAGTGAAACGGAGCATCATATTCCAGAAATCTTGAGGTCTTTCTGAGTGTAGCCTTCATTGATTTCAGATCTACCATACCATTCTCTCACTAGAAGGGAAAACCTATAATGGCAGCAGGCTGTAAAAGAGACCCAGTTTGGGAATAAGAACCATTCAGGAAATATGTTTGCTGCTGATACTTTAAAGAAAGTCACACCAGTGAACTGGTGGAAGTCACTTAAGCACTTGGATTCAGCGACTGTTGAAGTAATGATCTCACTTTTAACAGCAGTAGCTTCTTCTGCCGGGGTAGAAAGAATATTTTCTTCCTTTGGACTAATTCATTCCAAATTGAGAAATCGTTTAGGACCTGAAAAAGCAGGAAAGCTTGTTTTTCTTTTCCAGATTATGAACAAACGGGAAAATGAAGGTGAAGACGACTGAGTTAGCTGCAGAAGCCAATATTTTAAGTTTCTCTTATTGACCTGGCTGACAGTCTATTTAATATTTTGGGTTTTTTTATATTTCATTTAATTATTTTAGTTAAAAACAATTTTAACAAAAACAAACCTGGTTTTAAAAAACTTGAATGTTTAACTAAATTCAAAAATTCATATGCTTGTTTTGTTAAAATATTATGCATCTGCTACTGAAGAAAAAAAATCCAGAATACATAATGTTGTTGTTTCAGTTAAATAAAACAATTTAAATGTCTGTCTGGTGGTGGTCTCCTCCTAATACAGCAAGGCAAGAAAATCCTCCAAATATTAATGATTAACCTGTTGAATTGGTGATAGTTCACCTCCCAGTGACTTCATAAATATCTGCTTCAGTTACCTTTTGTAAATGAAATAACCAAACAATCATTAATTTTCTGATATAGCTGTAAAATTAATCTGAAAAGTTTTCAAAATAAATCACTTAAATGTATTGTGTGTACCTTCTAAAAATGAAACCTACATCTGTCTCTGAGTTGTAAAGACTATGTATTAAGGTTTATAATAACCAACAAGAATGCACTTTTATGTAGAAGTCCATGATTAAATAATCTTCCTGACCAGTGATTTAAATCAATTTGATTTAAATCAATTTTATTTAAATCAGTTCCACCCTGGTAATGTCACACACACTTACCATGATGAAGGGCTGTAAAAAAAATTTAAAAGTTTGTTTTGACTGGTAGGAGTTTTTGGGAGGAGTCTTATCACTACCTTGACCCCTGGAATCTCGTTGGTGAATGGAGGCATCTTAGACTCCTGGTTTTAAATACTTATAAAAGCGTGGTTGAAGGTAAATTGCTGCAGGTAGAATTTAACTTTCAAAAGATGAATTGGTCTATTCCAATAGGAAGGATTGGGTCCTGGTGACACGACAAGCACTTTCTGTGGAACGCCAAATTACATTGCACCAGAGATCCTAAGAGGGGAAGAATATGGTGAGTTGGTGCATAAACTTGTAAGTTTAATTACAGTGAATCACTAATTTAAGTTCCAATTTGCAGGACACTAAGAGTACAGTTTTAATTAAGCTTACATGTTTTTACTCTGTTTTCTGAATTTTTAGTTTAATTTTCTCAGATGTACTTCAGACAGTTTGTGTTTTTTGACCCTCATAGTCATGGATGTACAGCTTCTATTAAAAGATATTTCTAGAAAGGGTGAGCTTTTTCCTGAAAGAGAACTCCTGCTTTGTGCTACAGAGCAGATACCACAACCCAATCCTTTTATGCTGGTTTGAGCTTTCAGCTGTTTGGATCAGGGTGTCGGACAACAGAAAACATAGAATTCGAAACAGTAGTAGTTTATAGGAGCACACTAACTACTGTTGTGAATTTAAAAAGTGGCCTATCTAGTTGGTAAAATACCTGAGTACTGTCATTTTCCTATATGGTAACATAGCATTCACAACTTTCAAAAATCCTCCAGTATCTTCCAGCTTTAAGAAGTATATTGACCTTTATCTTGGCACTGTTAATTGAAGTCTCACTCTCTTGTGGACTGTTATGGCCCAGCTACAAGTTCCTGAACAAATTACCGTTACTAATTTTTCTCCAAAGTGCTCTATTAAAGGCTATTCCTGTGAGGCACTGAGCCCTGCTGCTAGCAGTTTCAGTGGGAGTTGAGGATTCTCAGCTCTCTGCAGAATCAGGTCCTTAATCTCCATCGGTGATGCAATAAATGTCATTGTACCATTATCCTAGAACCAGGAATTATTACCTGAAAATGTGTTCTTTAATGCTTATAGGGTTCAGTGTGGACTGGTGGGCTCTTGGTGTCCTGATGTTTGAAATGATGGCAGGAAGATCTCCATTTGATATAATAACTGACAATCCAGACATGAACACTGAAGATTACCTCTTCCAAGGTATATTTAAGATTTGTTGTTTTGTTTTTGTTTTGAGTTTCAGTGTTTTTTTTTTCTTGAATCCCTTTGAAGGAAGAACAAAACACTAAATAATGAAAATTAGCAACCACCTTTTACATACTGTGGGTGCCTTCTCTCTTCCTTTTAATTTCCTACACAGCAAAGATGTAAGAGAGGTCTCAGTAGTTCCCATCATCTCATGACTACCAGTGATACTAGCATAGGTAAACAGGGCTGTGGTATTTCAGCTGGCCGCATGCTTCAAGCCTGGGAAGACACACAGGCTCGCTCTGCTAAAAATAGCAGTGTGCATGTTGCGGCATGGGCGGCAGCTCAGATGAGCCACCTGAGCTCAGACCCAGGTAGGCAGGTGAGTCCAGGTTCAGGTGCCTAGCCTGCGGCATCACCCCTGCCACAGCATCCACACCGCTATTATTAGCAGGCTAATTTGAGAGGAGCTGCTTACTATGTGTTGGTCTTCCTGGGCTGGGAGACATGCTTCCAGCTACCGTGTAGACTTACCCAGTGAGTTCAGAAGTAGCCATTGAAAACAAGGTTCAGAAATCTTGGGTTGAATCTGTGTGTGCCCTCTTTGAATTGCAGTTCAAGACCATAAATCCATTGTTATGTTCAACAAAGACATTATCATTCATATTACTCTTATACTCTGGTATATTTTTCTCTTTCACCCTAGTTCTTTGGTACATATGTTTATATTCCTTGTATGTCTTATATTTTATAACTTACTTTGAATGTAACAAAATGAATTGAGCACAATGGCAGATGATGTGCTTCTAGAACTTGCTAGTTGCTTCCCACAACGTGTTACACCCCGAGAATACTGACCTATACATTTATCCCCAACTTAAAACAGTTAATCTGATAAATACAATGTAAGCGTTGTTAATAGTATTAGACTTGATGGTGGTCTCCAGACACCTGACTGGTCACATGCAGCTGGCTTGCCTTGATGCCAGTCAAGAGAAACAGAACAGGTGGGAGGGAGAGATGAAATGAAATGAAGACACAGTAGACCGCCTGACTGACTTTCTTCAGAAAGGGCAAAACACTCATTGAACCAAAGGCTATTAATACTTCAGTGATATTTCTTTTCCATTAAACCAACTGCTGTAATTGCCACAAGGATGTTAAGTTATCATCAGTAGGGACAGAACGTGCCAATGAAAGGAATGGGAGACCATGCATTAGACAGTGTGTCTGCTAGGTTGTGTCCAGAGTATGGAAAGGTTCTTGAAAACTGTATTATAAGAAGGCATTGAGGGAACTTTCTGGGCACCAACCATATCTACCTGTAGTTTTGCTCCAGCTAACTTTTTCTGTTTCTCTATGGTGATTTCTTGGTAGCAGTGTCATAAGTTACTTTAATAGCAACTGGTTTGCATGGGTAGCAGTGTGCCCATTATTCTAATCAAAGGTGGTAGCATGCACAACCATGTCAAGTACAGGAGCAATGCTGAAAGTGCTTGATTGGTAAAGAGTGAATTGCAAAGGTGTATGTGCATAGTCTCAGAGAAGGAAGAGAGGATTGGAAGGAATTTTTCCCCAGGTCAGACTGGTGGTGACCTTAGGGTTTTTGTATTCCTCTGCAACATGGGGCCTGGGTCACTCTCCAGAATTCTATGGGTATATCTCACTTAATAAAATTCCCTGCCATTGCAGAGACCTCAGGCATTGGTGCACCAAGATCCCTCCCATTCTATGCCTGAGGCATATAATAGTTTAGTCTCCTGTGGGCTGTAATACTTTGGGTGTTGGATTTAGTGTGCAGATGCTAGTTAGTGCTTGTGGCCTTAAACTCTGACTCATTCTGAAATACTTCCTAGTGACCAATCTGACTGCCGGTGTGAGCAGTCTCAAGCACCACTGTGTACTCTTTTTAAAGTGCATAACTAGTCTCCAAAATACTCCTTGAGTGGGAATACTGTATAATGAAGGAAGAAAGTTGCTTGTAATGACACAATGGGGAATCCCCACAACCTCTGGTCCAGTGTAATATTTCCTCAATTGTTAAAAAATGTGAGATCACATTTATATAACCCCTTGATCAGGACTTTAAGGAGATGAAAAGCCTTTATACAATGTGTTTATCAGTATGACAGGATGAAAGAAATGATGCATGAGATTAAGAATTTTCAGAAAGTCTTTAAATGTCACTGCTACCATAGCACTTTTCATGTGAAGATCCCAAGATACAAACATTAACTGGGTAAGCCTTGCAAAGTTAGAGAAAAGTAAATGCTCATTTGATGGTTGTGGAAGCAGGAACTAAATGTTGAAGTGACTTGCCCCCATAGTCGTTAATGTGTCAGTCACACAAAAAAAGGAATTGCACTCAGGAGCCTTGACTCCTAATCCCCTGCTCTAACCACTGGATTCATTGCCCCCAGCTTTTTGAAAACAAAAATGAGTATGCTGGCTTTCTCTTCTGAGTTATGTCCTTAAAAGTCCATTTTATAGTACATTTAGAAAAGATATTAACCAGAGAGAGTGTGGAGTGACTTTTTATATTAAGAAAAAATAAAATAAAATTGTATAGCCTGGCAAATTTAGCAGAAATAACTTAAATAGTTGCTATATTAGTACATTGTCCCCGCAGTAATACAAATAAAGTTTTTATTAAAATCATAGTGGATGTCATATAACAGAGTGCAAAACATATTGGGGTTTTGTTTTTTTTTAAACTTGTAACAGTTATCCTTGAAAAGCCAATCCGGATTCCAAGATTTCTCTCTGTCAAGGCCTCTCATGTCTTAAAAGGATTTTTAAACAAGGTAAGTTTTACAACACTGTTGTTTATATAAGTTCAATAGCTCAGAGCTTCATGTTATAAAACATAAATTAATTAAAAACTTAGAGGTGTATCTACTTTCTGTAAAGAAATTTTATAAAATCAGGACATATAGCTTCCAAAAAAGAATCTTTTAAATTGCTGATTTTTCATGTGAAAATTTTATAGCATGGAACTTCATTTGAAAATGTACTAGCAAGTTGGCAAGTTAGTAAAATGGTCTTTTATAATGAAACTGAGTACAAAACCTAAGATAATTATTGGTCTGTGTTTGCAAACAATTATTAAATGAGTAGTCCTTACTAATACAAGCAGACCAAGTGAAATCAGTGGAACTATTATCTGCATCAATAGGGAAAACAGCACATTTATTAAGTAAATTCAGAGTGTTGATATCACGAGAAATGCTGTAAAATAAAAAGTCTAAAATGAATTTTCAAACCCATGAAGTTTTGAAAACTAGATTGCCTTGATTTATTTTACCAACAGTGTATGTACTACTGCCTGTCCCTGTATGATCTACCTGCGCCAGTGAAAAACTGGAGACTCTGTCATGATAGAACAAAGAAAAAGAAGTGTAAAGACAAACACGATATTGATTGTGTTTTCTCTTGTCTTCCACAGGATCCCAAAGAAAGGCTTGGCTGCCAGCCACAGACAGGGTTTTCTGATATCAAGTCTCACACATTTTTCCGCAGCATAGACTGGGATCTGGTAAAAATTTATTCTACTTAAGTATGTTAAATAGAGACATGTTCCTTCAATGTTTTAATTACTGTGTGCATGAACCTATCATGGTAAACACTCTGTTAATGAATACTCTCTTCAAAAATACAGTTGCTCATAACTGAAAGAATACATCAAACCTCAAAGTATTCATATAAAATTAACTTCAGTTTAGGCTTTTCATTAATGTAAAAATGTTGGAAACTAGATTTATTTCATGGTCAAAAATGTGACTTGTTACCAAATATTAAGTGTAGTTTCACTCATGGTCTTTACTTTAAAAATGTGAGGTTAAATTTTTAGTAAAAAGACAATTGTGATATTAGGTAGAAAATAACAAAAACACATTATTTAAACCATAATAAAGTCTTGGGGGCCAATTAATTCCCTGAATTCTATTGGTAGGTGCTGCAGAACTTGTGCTGCAGCCCCTAGCGTTGGTCCTTGTAATGCACCAGGTGGACTTTTCACACCAACCCTCTCTCTCCCAGAAGAGCTGGGGTTAGAATTTGTCTGGGAGAGCCACAAAATGGGTAAGGTATGACAAGATTGAGGGTGGGGGGGAAGGGAGGGCGGGGAAGAAAACATATGCTGATTCAGCAGAGATCTTCCGTTGGTGGAGTTCTTGTGGAGCCCTGCTTTTAATTTAAAGCTGCTGCTACCTGATAGTTTCCAATAGAGGAAGTGGCAACATGTATAGATTGCAACCTATTGTTCTTGATGGTCTGAAGCAAGCCCTCTCTAACATTTGTCTAAATCTTATATTTAATTGTTTTAGGCAGGTCTGATTCCAGGGAGGCAAAATATCCTAAGCAAGTCTTGAGTAGTGGTAAATGTAACGGGGACTTTGGAAGAAGTAGCAGCCTGGTATTCTGTTCCGGGGGGGGAAAATACTAGAGTGAAGCTGTTATTAGTGTATGCTGTATGTAGAATAAGAATGGCCATACTGGGTCGGACCAAAGGTCCATCTAGCTCAGTATCCTGTCCAACAGTAGCCAATGCCAGGTGTTTTAGAGGGAATGAACAGAACAAGTAATCATCAAGTGATCCATTTATATGCATCATTTATATACATGGCATCAGACAGACACATAAGAAGGCAGTTTCCTTACAGTTTACAATATAAGGCCCCAGTCATACAAAACCTTACATATGTGATCCTTCCTTACCTGAATAGTCCCATTGATTTAAATTGGGCTGTTAATATTTGTAGAATCGGGCCCTTAAAAGACAAAATGACCTAAGGAAGAGATGCGACTTGAATGCAGTATGATTGAGTAGTTGTGTTTTGCTTGCTTGCTGGTTACTTTCAAGCTTTACATTTTGTTTTGTTACTCCTTGCTCTTAGGGATGTTTTTGGTCTATAATGTGGGATAAGATGTACTTCTGTTTCAGTGGGATTTGCAAGAAGGTGCATGCAGTTATGATCAGTTTAAGCGTCAGTTGATCTAGAAGAATACCAGTCACTTCTTGATTATGTCCACTGCTATCATCACGAAATCATCATTAAAAACTCTTATCTGCTACACTAACTACTTTATGGCTAAGGTGCCAACTATATCAGGAACATTATTTTAGTTAGCTATGTAAATTTTTAATAGCTAGTTTAATGATGGAGATGCAAGTATGCATTATTATTTTTTGCAGTACTGTGAACTCTATAGGAAATATCGTAGAAACAGGAGGTAATGACTCGAGCATCATGAGAGAAGTTTTCAGAGAAAGGGAGAAAACAGAATGATTAAATTTTTACTTTGAGGCTCGTCGTTCAGACCATCCTTATTGAAGTTCTTCATAGAAGAAGCTTTCTACAGAGGCAGAATGTCTGGCATTTCTATAGCTGTTCATATAACACAGAGGATCTGATTAAGCTATTAATAATTTGTGAAGATATAGGTTTTAAATAGCTCCCTTAATCTGGTGTGTGATGTTGTTGTTTTACGGCATGCACCTTCAGGCACTATGATGCTAATTAATAGGAACATCAACATCAAACTTCACATACTGTAGCTTTATGAGAGAAGATTTTGTTGGATTCATTTTATATTTGTAAAAGAGACTTTTACCCTGCTTCGCTTACTTTATATTTCATGGTGATCACTTGGGAAGACCACCCCAAACTGAAACAGAGTGATTATGTAATCCTGGCTTCTTTTCAACAGAGCTGTGTCATGTAAATTACTATCTTGAGATGTAAATTATGCATCGTTTAACATTTTGATACGATTACAGGAAAATCATGTTTACTTTGGGTCCCTGTCGTATTCTGTGTTCTATTTAGAAGATGATGCTGCGTGTAGTTGTTTTAGGTGTCACTATCCTTTCAGTGTAGGCCAAAATATTTCAGTTTTGTAAAGTGAATAAATAGAAGCCTCATATAAATATTTTTATTACTTTTTAATTTAGTGAATCTTCTTCTGGATTACAAGTGGTGAGGGGGAGATTTTCATTAAACATTTCTCAGTATCATTTACCTTGAAATACAGTGCCTTACACAACAAAACCAGAGGGTAAAATTGACAAGAAACTATTGCCAGGGTCCAGCCTGAGTGAAGTGCAAAAAATAAACAAAATGTATAGATAGTGAAAGGAGACAGATTCTAAATATCTTTTCAGTGTTAGCAATCTAAGGTGTAAGTAGTAAAGGTAAAGACATTTTTCAGTGAATTTTAAACTTAATGGCCTGATTTTGAAAGGTACTGAGATTCCTCCAACCACGTAATTGGAAGCAAGGTGCTCAGTACCTCTTAATTTTGATGATTTTTTGCATGAGGGATATGTTATACAATAGGGGTCTATTATAACTTGAGTATTGGGACATTGCTCTGCATGAAATGAGGCAGTAACATTCTGGAACCTAGTAAGACAGCTTTCCTAATTCTTTTAGAACACTTACCAAATGTTTTCTACTATATAAGACAAAATCCATTTATATTCCAAATCTCTGTGTTTCTTGACTATGCCTTACATAATAAAAGCAATACTACAAAATTGTGGTTGATGTCACTGCTTAGGTGTGCAGAGATACAATGGAGGTGGACCTAGAATAAAGATGCAGATAAAGAGTGATATGTCTGACAAAATTAATTGCCTACAAAATGCATTTTGGGGGGAATTGTAATGGAGACCTGTATAAGAATATTTTATTAATACACTCGGTGGAGTTTTGTCCATTCACAGCTAGATCTGAACTTGGCCCATTTATGGTTGTGATGACTTCCAGATGATCAGACCAAGTTGGCTGATAGTTTGATACGTGGTTTGAGAAGTAAACATACTAACCCTACATAATCAAAGATACGGAGACTGTCAATAAGTTCAACCTAAACAATGATCAGTGATTCAGTGAGAAGCAAAGTTATTGTGGGAATGAAACTGGAAGGAAGCGAAAAATATAGTCTTGGAAAATAGAGTACATCAAGAGCAGTTCCAGGTAACGTGGAAAGATTGCTTCCAGACAGGTTAAGAATTCTTAGGAATGTCCACCTCAAAGGAAAAGAGCACTTGCATTTTGAACAAAAGGCCACTGATTTCAATAGGAGTTAGGCCCTTAACCTGCTTAAGTGCCTTTTAGCATCCCACTCACCAGGCACCTGTCTGAAACTAAATACCTTTGAAAATCTGGCCCAAAGTAAACAATGTAATTGGATAAGAAGGAGAAAAAAATTACAGAAAGATCTTTGGTAGTAAGGTGAAAATGACACTGATAAGCAGTGAGAAGAAACCTCATATTTATGTGTGAAGTACATACAAAGGTGGTTAAACATTTTTAAATAGAGCAGTTTGAATAGTGTTGAGTGGATGAAGAAGTAACTAACCTTTCACTTAAAAGAATAAGCAAAACCTTTTTGGAAGATGTTGACAAAACAATATATCGAATATTTGTATCTTTAAAAAGAAGACTAAGACAGCAGAGAGGGAGCATAGAGCTGTGATCTGCCTAACACAGAGCATAACTATTTGTGAAAGTCATTGCTGGGAAGATTGTACTTCAAGGCTTTCTCTTGCTATGTGTTATGAGCTTACTTCCCAGAAGTTACAAAGAAATAAAACTAAAAAGAAAAATTACCTTAGCAGTCTGGAGAATACATATATGAAAGCAGGAAGTGCGACAAAGCTGGTTAAGGATGGAGTCAGGAAATACCTAGAGGGATTTCATGGAGGTGTAAAGCAGCAAACCTACAGAAATGTTGTCTTTAATAAATTAAATCTTTGCCTCTGTGGCCGTAAATAGAGAGGCATAAAAAGATAGATCGGAAAAGACACACATGGGACTCAGAATGTCAGAAAAGATTGTAATTTTCAGAAAGCAAGCTGATTTCAGCCTTAAATTAGCTCAGTGAATTAGATATACCCCTCCCTGAGATTCTTAAGGGGGCTGATAAAACTGATTCGAATGCATTTTGTGGCAACTGATTCCTCAGTTCCTCAAATTAAAGGCTGCAACACTGCCACCTACTTGTTAAAATAGACTTTTACTTTCATATTCCAATGGATGTAATATCATCCTAAAGATAGAGTCCAGTTTTTACTCTTTCTACTCTTTGAACACCATCTTATATCCATTCAGAATGCTGCTGCAAAAATTATTTTCCTAGCCCATCACTTTTACCATGTCTCTCCTCTCTTTGCATCCCTCTGCTGTATAAGCCTAAACTAACTGCCCTCACGTTTGTGGCCTGTTGATGCCCATCTCTGTCATCCACATGTTAAATTTCCAAACAAGCATCTTTGTGTTGTCTCCTGGGCCTGCCTCTCACTCTTGGGTGGAGCGCCCCATAAACATCCACAAAACTAACAGGCTTTCCTCCTTCCAAACCCTCCTTAAAACTTTCTTTTTCTGTGATGTCTACAAAAAGCTTAACAGTTAGGCTGCTGGTGTGCTGAGATCACGCCCTATCATACCGACTGATATTGTCTCTGTTTCCTTGCACTCCGTCTGTTGTCTCTTGTTTTATACTTAAATTGTAAACTCTGAGGTAGGGACCATCTTTTTCTTCTCGTTTGTACAGCGCCTAGCACAGCGGTGTCCTGGTCCAAGCCCAGGGCTCTGAGGTTATGGTAATACAAATAATAAATAATCATGCTCAGTGATGATCTGCTTAGCTCTAGCAGTATATTCAATTGTTACTATCAAACCAGTGATGGGCGGATGGACGTGTGCATGCACACACAGAGTATGGGTCCTTCTTTGGTAAATTTAAAAGAAAATAAAAGCTATTTATTTAGAATCTAAAAGTCAGGAACTGGTTTATAACTGTTTTAAATAGGTCAAATTTTGGGCCAAACTGCGTGACAGCAATTCTTTTAAGCTACAGATCGGTGCACCCAAAATCTCAAGTACTGTACAAATGTTGCATTCCAGTTGGCATAATTACAGACTTTCATGTAACGCGTCCCTTACTGCTAAATAATAATACCCTCCCACAATTCCCAAGTATTGTCTTGTGAGCAGTCTTAGTCTGTATATTGATTTCAGAATCATGTCTTTTTATTGCAGGTTTAGTCCTTACTGTAGTAACTGCATCAAGACTTTTGCAGCTCTTTCAAAGGACTACAATATATAGGCAAAGCCCTGAAAAATTTAATTGGGTATGAAAATCGTAGTTATTACTGCAGCAGAGTTTATGGGGTATAATACAATTAAGTACATTGATATGTTAGGATATAGCCTCCTCAAAGAGCAGAGAAGTGCTATTAAAATCAGTAAGAGAAGAAAGGATTCCCCATTAACTTTTTGGAGGGTGAAGGGGGGAGCATTCAAGTGCTGTGAGAGAATCTGTCAGCCTTGAAAGAACACTGAACTAAATTAGGAAAAATACAACATAAAATGTGTGTATTCCTTGTTGATCTCTATCGTTAAATGCTGCATATTCATTGTAATGGTTTCCATTGCCTGGCTAAACAAGATGTTTTATCTGGGTATTTTGACATTAATCTCAAAAGAATGTTTTCAACTTGAATTTATAGAGTTATTTTACACTGTCCATTACAAGTCAGTAGCTGACTTTTGTTTTATAACAGAAGTAAATTTAGCTGTGAAAGGTTAGAAAACTGAATTGCTCTATTTTTCATCATAAAATAAACACACACAAATCCCCACAATTGTTGTCCTAAAAGTGATTTTAAAAGAATCTTAAAATGAAGTCTTGAGCCTTTCAGTTTGAACAAAATTCTGATTTAAGTAGTTCAACCAACATTTTATTTGTTGTGCATATATAACAGGTGTCTTGGGGGATGGAAGATTGGTGGAGAATGGTTTGACTAGGGTCTTTTAGCTTAAGACTTCTGTGTCTAGTGTCAGAAACCCGAAGTGGGAGAAAACCCTCTTCTGAGCATTTCAGAACCACAAAAGATGTAGGTTCAGATCAGCTTCTAAAACTGGGTAAAAGTTCAGGGGGATCCTTAGGATGTCTGAGCCAGACTTCTCATCTTAAAATCCTACATCCCATTTTTGAGCACATGTAACCTTGTGTCAGAACATTAAACAAGATTCAGAATCTTTAGATTTAGATGTAACTTTTGAGGGCTAGAATTGTTGCCGTATAATATTGTGTTAGCGAATTGAGTCACACATCAGCTCGTCATCTTACCGACGTTAAGTAACATCCATCATTTTAATCCTCATATGTCTTGGTTTAATAGACAATAAAATGTTAAATTGCAGCAAAGCAGATGGCTAAATTTTAACTAACATCAATCCTTGAAAAAATTTATTGTATAAAAAATTTTGTAATTGCAAGTAGTAGGTGATGTATTGGATCCAGATGTGAACACTGTAAAGAAGGAATTTTACACTAGGTGTGAAGTATAACAGAAAGGTAGGTCCCTAATTGAGGGGGTTTGTCAAAAGGTACTGGAATTATTTTTCATTTAATTATTGTTAAAGGGTATGCAATTCATGTCCTTATTTGTACTATCCGTTTTTACTGAATTTATTTTCTGGTGACTTATAAAACATGGGAGTCAAGTAAACGAGACACCTACAGTAATATTTTTAATTAATGGGCTCTTACATAGGTTCCCAAAGTATTTGGAAAACATGATCTCTCAAGGGGTATAGACACACTCCATCATTTCCTCCCCCACTCCCTTATATCTGCCCCACCTCATTTCATGGTTATCAGTCTTAAACTACTTGTTGACCCAAGGTGCAAAATGCCTTTAGCCACATTGAAGACTGACACCACTGAGAGGAGGCAGGCAGGCTTTTGTGGGCTTGGAGCTGTAGCAAGTGTAACTTGGCTTGGCAGGATTCAATTTCATCAATAACTATCAGTAAATATCAATTTCAGCTGATGGCTGAACTAGATTGGTGTTTTTTCCCCATCACAACAGTGGGCATGCCTGCAGGGATTGCATTTCACTAGTTCTGCAGCCGTGTAGGGAGCCCTCAGGAGCCCTGCTGTCACAGGAGTGAGAGAGCAGGCCCATGATTGTGGTGACACCTGATCCCTGCAGGTCCTAGTGGGGCAGAGCAGAGACCCTTGGCCAGGACTGCAAGGAAGAAGAGGACAGCAGTGCAGGGAGCAGTCTGCAGCCTCACTGTCACAGAACCATTGTCTCTTTCCCCAGCTGGGAGTACTGGTGATCTGTGCTCTGCCTCACCAGAACCACAGCCTTTCCCACCCCTTGCGCATGCAGGGGTTGGATGCCACTGGCCCTACAGCCATGCAGGGAACCCCTGCAAATCCGTTGTGATGGGAGTTCCTGCCCAGGCTGGCTCCCACATTACTGGCTGGGGAGTAAATGGGGCTAGTGACAGCTCTGCAGGCACAAGGTGCTGGGAAGACTGTAGTCCTGGTTCTGGAAAGCAGAGATCCTTGGCCAGGACTGTGAGGAGGGAGTGGTCCCTGCTGCTGAATAGCTCTGTTCCCAAGCAGGAGCCCTTCAGCAGCAGAGTGGCCTCCCCCCCAGCAGGGACTTGTTGTCCTCCTTGCAGCCCTGCCAGGGGGATTCTGCTGTGCCACACCTGTCCCTCAGCCTTCCTTGTGCCTTCAGGGATCAGCTGTCACCAGCCCCATGGCTGTGCAAGGAGTCCTCTGGAGCTCCAGTGTCACAGACCCACTCATGCTACTGATGTGCCAGGAGTGTGAGAGCCGTCCTGAGGCAGAAACTGTTCAGCAGCAGGGTGGCTTCCCCGTCCCCGGGGGCACATCAACCACAGCCTCCTTTGCACCATAGTCCATTGGGCTACTCGGCTGCACCCTGCTCTCAGGTTGCCCTGATCCCAACCCTACTCACCACAGCTGTAAAAATACAAATATTGATAAATGATTAATTAGAAAAAATAAAAATCACATTCTGCCAATCCAAAGTATAACCTTCAAAAACCAATTACACCGAAATTATTTAGCCTTTTTCTGAAGTTTATCCTGCAAACTCTCTACCTTCTCTCTTTGCATGCTAAAAACTGGTTGTATCCATCAAAGATTAGATTATTTTCCTAAGGATATTGAATAATGAAATGCATGCCAAACACGTAAAAGGGGCCAAGACAGATTAATCACTGTATATGGTGCGTTTTTTCTTTTGAGCAGTAATTGTGTGATAATGTAAGTGATAGTAATTACGACAGTGTAGAGGTCAGAGTTAGAAGTACGCCTATGTGTACCTGCCTCTACAGATCTCGGAACCAACCCATTAATATACTACAGGCTATCACATGATAATTAGCTAATTCTGTAGAACTGAGCCATTAATGAACGACAGGCAAATAAACATGCAGGACAGTTGAGCCACAAAAGAAAAGCGGGAAGGCAACAACAAACAGATATACTCTGCAGAAAACTGCAACTCTTCTAGAACTGAACTGAACTGCTTGCAAGTTAATAGAGGTTGCTGGAAGTTTCATATGCCAGGTAAGTGACAAAGGAAGAGAAGGCTTTGCCTTTGTTTAAGCAGACCATTGAAACTACCATTTCTGATCTCAAGCCCCTTTTAGAAACACAGGAATCGTTGTGCTGGATCAGACCAGTGATCCATCCACTCTAGTAGCCTGTATTCAATAGTGCCCAGTTTAGATTAGTGTGAAATGGACTATATGAGAGAGCCTGCTAGTGTCTTCCTAAGTTCAGCAGGTGCTTGCTGACTAATCACCTGAAGCATAGACAGCTATATAACTTATCAGTTTGTATCAAGTGATATGTCATCAGTATAAAAATGCAACTTCTTAGAGAGTTGCTCTGAATCTTCCTTGGAAAACTACAAGTTTAGAAACAATTCTGCCAATCTGTCATTTAATTAATATTATTTATCTCCTCTGTGGATGTTTTTCATGAAAACAAAATGATGTGATTTTCCAGAGTTTTCCAGGTACTGTCATCAGGTCTCTTCCAAAAGGAGTTTTGAGTCTTGATTTTTTGGCTGATATTTCTCTAGAGAAACGGTGACCTCTGGTGGCCAGCCAGGCTACTCCAAAGTGTGTATCCCACATAGGCAATAACAGCACAGAACAATGATCATACCTGGTAGTCTGTTTCCGGCAAAGCCACTTTCAGAAGCTTGAGCCGCTGGTAAAAGTAGTTCCAAATGCTATGCAGTGTTGCTCGTAGGGATAGAGGAATTCCTTCCAGACCCCTGTGGTGATCAGCTTTATGCCCTGAAGCATGAATCTTTTGTAAATTATTATTCTCAAGTGGCTTCTCAAGCATTTTGAATAAAGGAGCTCCTGTTCCCCAAAATGTTTGTAGCTAGGCTTTCTTGTCCACTCAAAGAGTTGATTTTACATTAAAAGAATTGTCACTTTCCGATGGAATTGGCAAAGAATTTCTTATAGGCAATTGATTATAAATTTAATAAATTTATTTTAATTAAAATTTAATTAATTATTATAGTAATCCTAATTTCTCATGGACTATCCAGTGAAGCTGGACTCCTGACACACACAAGGGATCTATTTTGTGAAATGGTAAATGGCTTACATAGAAGTTCTGAACATCAGCAATATTAAGATTGTAAGCTCTTCAAGGCAAGAACACGGCACAGAGTTCAAGGGACAAGTAGGGGGACAATGGTGGCTTTAACCACCTTTGCGCCTTCTCAATTCTTGGCTCCTCCAGGGCTGGAGCAGTCCCTGGCATAAGTTAGGCAACTTTTCCACTGCTGCCAATGGGCCAGCAGTGCTGCCCAGAAACTGCAACTAGACTCTCTCCAACTAACACCCTTCCAGCCCCAGCCCTGCCCCTAGTATGTCCCCTGTACTGAAATTTGCAAGGGAGTTCTTGGAAAACAGACAGCAGCTGTGTTCCTCAGTTAAGAACATAAGAATGGTCATACTGGGTCAGACTAATGGTCCATATAGCCAGTATCCTATCTTCTGACAGAAGCAGGTGCTGGATACGTCAGAGGGAATGAATAGAACAGGGTAGTTATCGAGTGATCCATCCCCTGTTGTCCAGTCCCAGCTCCTGGCAGTCAGAGTATGCATTTGCATCCATGACCATCTTGGCTAATAGCCATTGAGGGACCTAACCTCCATGAGCTTATCTAATTATTTTTTGAATCCAGTTATACTTTTGGCCAAAATCCCTTGGCAATGAGTTCCACAAGTTGACTGTGTGTTGTGTGAAGAAGTACTTCCTTACGTTTGTTTTAAACATGCTGCCTATTTAATTTCATTAGGTGGCCCCTGGTTCATGTGTTATGTTGTGAAGAGGTACAGAAATCTCCACACCATTCTTGATTTTACAGACCTCTGATCTCCCCCTTCAGCCGTCTCTTTTCTAAGCTGAACAGTCCCATTTTTTTTAAAATGGCTCCTCATATGGAAGCTGTTCCATATCCCTAATCATATGTTGCCCCTTTCTGTACCTTTTCCAATTCTAATGTGTCTTGTTTTGAGATTGGGCGACCCAGACCTGCACGCAGTATTGATGGAGCGGGCATACCATAGGGATTCTCCTTAGGCCAGATCCAGGGCTTTGTCTTCCCAACCCCTTGACCCAGCATACAGGCGCTGAGAGAATCTCACCCTCTCTTCCTGTATATCTTTACAGAGCCTGGCACAGTGGGGCTGATCTTGTTTAAGGTGATGGGTGTTACCCTAGTATGTATAAATAAATTTTTTGAATGATATTTTTGTAAATATTCTTATCTCCTCATCATGTTATCTGAGCATCAGAACCCTTGCTTCATCCACCCTCTTTTCTTTTGTGCTTCCAAGAAGAGGGCAGGATTTTAATTGACATGTTAAATAAGGAAAACTTTTTTTTTAAACCTTGGCATGCAAAATACTATGGATTTGTTTTTGAGATGAAAGACCATTTCAAACAAGCATTGAAGCAGAGAGAGCCGCTTCTAAGCAACATGCTGAAAGTAGAGATGCTGACAAAACTGTTACAAACTTTACTGAAAAAAGGATGTTGGGGAGTGTACTGGGGGACCAGTTCCCATAAGTAGAGTTCTCATGTATTTGTGTGTGTTGCCTTACCATATTTCAGTGGCTTTCCTGCCCTTTTCCACAATTGGCCAGGTAATGAATTTGGATGCATGTTTAGACCCCAGTTCTTCTGTTAAGTCTACACAGGCAGAGTCCTGGTAGATCAGTGGAGCTTCATGCGGATGCCAGGGACCACCTGTGCAAACATATTATGGAGGTGAGATGTTAGCTTGTAATTTGTCATAAGTAGAAGAGCACTAAAAACATGCAACCAACACGTCAGATCTGCAGTTTATAATCTGCACAAAAATTGGAAGTCCATGTCTCCCCTGACCCTCAGCAAAGATTGAATAGCAGATGCTGTAATGAGCCTTGGGTTTCTAGGATTTTGTTGCTTTACATAATATACTACAGTAAACTTACTAACATGTTGTAAAGAATTACTTTCTAAAATAAACATCGAGGTACAATTGATAAAATAAATGAAAATACTTCTGGTGAAGCAGTATAGACCAGCATTTCCATTGTGATAGTGCACTTAACTTGCTAATTGAGTCATTTGCAGTGTCTGTGCCCCTACTGTAAATTAGCAAGACCTTTCTGTATATACTACCAACCTTCACAAGGCCTCTAGACTTGTAGACTTTATTTATTATGTCATATAGGCACAAGGGTTCCAGTAGCAAAAACGTATTTGTTATATACCTTTCTAAGATGTTCATTAAGGCTGCTTTACTGTCAACACTGTTTTTGATGAAAAATGCGGTTTTTGACAGTGATTCTTTTTAGTTTTGTTTTGTTTTTGAAAAGTATCTACATTCCACAGAAAATTGTAACTTTTTGTCAAAAATACAACGGCGCAAAACCGGAAAAAATTTTTATTTGAAAAATTTTGATTTAAAGTGTTGCCTCCTTGGGGGTCTGTCTCTCTCTATCATTCTCCTCTCTGGGTTGGGTTTTTCCAGCTGAACTACATCTCCAAAATGGACTCCAGTCAGACTCCTGCATCATGGCAACTCGGCAAGAGGGGAGATCATGGGAATTAGTCTAAGGAGCCCTGCCCGTAGAGTAGAATAGGGGCTTGAGGGACCTGAGCTTACAATTCCCTTGAGGCACCACAACAGGATATCTGAATAGAACAGTGGATCTCAAACTTTTTTTTCTCAGACCACTTGAAAATTGCTGAGGGTCTCGGTGGACCACTTAATGATTTTTCCAAATGTTTGTACTGATAACTAACTATTGTAAAGCGCTCTGGATAAAAGTGATATATAAAAAACCTTGATAACAAAATTTGTTCTACAAATAAAAGGACACAACTCATATTTTAACATCAGTAGTCTTACCTTTCTAATGCGATGGATGTGCCCTCTCTCTTTCCCGCCATGGCAGCTTCCGAGCTGGGGCTGGGAAGGAGGGGAGTCACTCCCTCTCTCCTCCACCACAGAGCTGAGGGCTGTCTCTCCCTGGCAGGCGCAGCCCTGAAGTTGGGGAAAGTCGCCTCTTTCTCTGGATGCCGCTGCCTTGCATGTCCCAAATTCCTCCCCACCCCTTCTTCTTACACCACTGTCCCCTCATACCTATCCCCTGTTCTCCCCAAGGCCACCACCTCACCTTGCATGTAGGTGGCCCTTCATTCTCTTGTGTGCGGCCACCCAGGCGCTGACCTTAGAGGAAACTATCCATGGACCACCTGAATGGAGCTCGGAGGCCACTGGTGGTCTGCGGACCACAGTTTGAAAACCTCTGGAATAGAAAATATTGAAGGCTTGGTAAAATATTTTCAGTTTTCCACCAACAAGCTAAAATTTTCTACAGGAATCCCCCTCCCCCAACAACTGTAATGTGCATCACTGTAGCATTTGAACCCAGTCCTTCAAACCCCATTGCGTAGGGTGCTTGCAATTGGGAGTTAGTCCCACTGATATAAATGGGACTACTCCCAGTAGTTAGTTTGTAGGATTGGGCCTTTTTATAATTCTTTTAACTGAACCATGGACAGTGGGGAAATGTTTGAATTACATTTGTTCATGGTTAGAAAAGACCTGCTATTTAAACTGGGTCAAACCTACTTGGTGTCTTTTACTGTATTGGTTTGTATTTTTCTTGCAAAGCTGTTTCCATTTATCTTTTTTGTGATTCTCTCACTTGTACTGATAGTCCTGTGAACTCTAGAACTATGCTTCAGAAAAAAATGTCAAGGTTATATGAAGGAATGTAACAAGCTGGTATTCTTTTATGGGTTTTAGAAAGCTTATGCTCAAATAAATTGGTTAGTCTCTAAGGTGCCACAAGTACTCCTATTCTTTTATGGTGTCTTGTGATGTATATAATTGAGTTTGCAAGTATGAACAAGTTTGTTACTAGTAAGTCGAATAGTATTTTTCTTGAAAAAAAGTGAGTTAAAATTAATGTAAACTCCTGTATAATTTGAAGCCTTACTAATTTAAAGAGCTGATATCCAGAGCTATTAATTACTAAACTGAACATTGACTCATCGTTCACCCAGGGTGTATTGGGCTTATTTTTCTGAAAAAGCACCTTTATAATAAATATACCTAGTGTTTGGTTTGTGGATATTTGTTTTGGGACTGTGCCTGCCAAGTTGTACTTAAATTAATTTTTGCTGTTGTATTTTCTGAGTTTTGTCTATTGGGATATAAAACAAAGACTTATTTGAAGTTGGGAAGGCAACCAAATAAATTCTTTAATATTGGCTGGAGCTAGTTGTGATTCTGTTGAATCCGGTGAAGACTGCATTTGAAGGCGTGCTTTTATTTTGAATCTTTTATCAGAGCAGCCTACAGATTTTTTTTGTAAAAATCATTTAAAAAATACATCTAGAATTGAAGTCAATAGCACAGGCCTTGTTATTGGAATTCAGAGTTGCTCACATCTTTGAATCCAGCCCCAGTATCAAAATTACCATATTTGGGATCTGTAATAGAATGGGTAGACTCAGACCAATCCCTAATGGACAGGAGTCCAGAGCATCTTTGACACCTGGCAACTTGATTCATAGGCTCTGCAGAGAAGAAACTTAACTCTTCCTTTGCTTTGAATTGTCTCTCCACATTGGGACTGGGGCATATATGGGCAATGTGGTGCGGGAAGAAGATTGTGCTAACGCTTCCTGTGCTGTACTTGTTGAGTGGGGAGAGGACTTTAGTTACCAGCGCTGCAAATCTGACACTTTTCATGAACACTACAAACAAAATTACCATTTCTATGTTACAATCCTTTCCCCCTATGATGATGGATGTATTTCCAGTGGAGTTCATCAAGATGTTTCTCAGCTGATTTATTTACCAGTATGAAAAAGCTATCTTGTGAGTTCAAGACAGAGGGAAAATGATATCCTGGTTTAAATTAGATTTTTGTCTGCTCAGTCCTACTTGTTATCTAATGAATACTAGCTGTAAACATTAGAAAATAACCCACTGGGGAAAAAACAGTACAGAGAAGTCAAATTATCTTTCCTGTTGGGAATTTCACATTAGCCATTTTCTATAGGTATTTTTAAAAATCTTATATTAAGCTAAATGAGAGTTTATGCATTGAGATGGTAGTGTCTGGCACGTCTGTGCTGTTCTTCTAAATCTAAATCTGATCACAATCTAATTCTCAGTAGCTTGCAACTTTTTATCATATCAGTCACATTCTCAAGCTAATTCCTTCTATATTTGAATGTATAGCACTTTCTTGTTATCTTAGTGAGTACAGAGAGATTCAGATACTCCCTATTCAGTGAACCAATAAGATTTCTTGCCTTTAAATATGTTTAAAATGCCTTTTGTTCCCTACGTTGTCTCCCAGCCTGCCCGTAAACACGGTTACTTTTCTAATTTCCTTTGTTGTGGTTATGAGCATACTTCTCATTTGCACCCAGATACTGTAGTCACAAGTCAGACATTGGGAAAAAATGTGCCTTATTGTTAGCTACATCACTTGTCTTAGGCTCCCAATTTACTTCCTATCACATGCAAACCTGTTATCCTTCTGTTTCCGTAGGATACTTACTGTAGCATCAGACTCCTAGCATCATAAATACTATAAAGTCAATTTTATCCACATTCAAGAAAAGGGAGTCTTACATAATTTCATGTCTTCCTTTGCTATTTCATGTTGTGCCTTGATTGTGGGTTTTTATTACACATTAAGACCCATAGCATGTTGAGAACTGTGCTCATTAGTACAAGGTCAAGCATCTTTCTATAGAGCATGAACAAGCGCACAGAAGAGACCTAACAAACAGCATGCTCAGTACTTAAGTGTTATAACCTTGTTGGAAGAAAGTGCTCTGAATTTTTGTACTTTCCTGAAGATGTTTTATACGTTAGCTGTTCCACTTGTTTGTGTTTGGTACAATTCTACTACACACAGAGTTTTTCTGTATTTAAATTCCTGCCTGTGAGATTGATAAGCAATGTTGTTCTCTCCTGCTCATTCTTTCATAATAGTGTTTTCTGGTAGTTTGTGGGAGGAAACAAGGGGTAGAGGAGAGAGATTATGATTCGGTTGTTGCACAATATGATTGGTACAAGAATTAGATTAAATATCCACAGTAAGATAAACAAAGGTTGGAAAGAGGCAGCCAGTGCCGCTTTGCCTCTAGTCTAGTGCATGTAAGCATCCACCAAAATAACATTGCACTCGGGTTTCTTTGTTTGTCTTTTCTCTCATGAAGCAGAGGAAAGCTTTCCTGGTACTGTCAGAACACTTTTTGCATTAGGATGCAATGTGAAATTCCAAGTCATGATCAGGAGAGTTCAGATAAAAAATGTAAGCAGTGTATAATTATCTTGAAAAGCCATGAAAGTCCAAGTCCAATAGAATACTAACCAATCAAATGCTAGTGATTTCTTGTCAGCCCTAACAGAGTTCTGTCACTTTACTATAGCATAATATACTTCATGATCTTGTTAACCATGGAGCTCTGTAACATGGTGGAGGCATAAAGGCAATTACAATAATACTACTTGTGACCAATGTTAAAATGTGACTTAACTGGCAAGAACAGAGCCCAAAATAAGTGGGCATTGGTTGACTAAATATATTACTCCAGCAACCAATGAGTGCTTGGATCAGTTGAATCCTTTCATTAGCTTCCAGAGCTTTGAACTCATCCCTGTGGTTTCCCATTGATTGCTCCCAAACTGAAAATCTGGCCCTGTTATAAATCTTTTTGAACTGTCACCGGTAGGGATTTAAATGGATTGCCTCATTATACCTGTCGGTAGCTCCTTTCTCACCTGAGTATGTGATAAACTAGAGAATCTGGTAACTCTGGGGCCTAGCAAAGATGTGTCTTAAACTCTCTGTCATAATTTTGTGGTTTTAACACAACTAGTAGTTCCAAGTCAGAAGAGGGTCTTAATCACTTAGAAAGGCATTATTTACAAGTAAGGACCGAAATGTCTTGGCAGAATTGGAGAGAGAAGGTGGGTGAGGTAATTAATCTTTGATTGAGAGAGACAGGCTTGACAGAACTAAGCATTGTCAGCTAACATAGCTTCTGACTGTTGTAAATGTTATCTTGATTTACACAATAATAAATTTCACCCCTAAATAATAAAAGAAAAACGTAGGCTTGGAAACATCAGAGGAGATATCAGTTTTTTTTAACTTTTTAACTATTTTTAATATGTCCTGGAAAAAAAATATACCTTTCTGTTTCTATCCTTGTGCACCTATGCAGAGTGTTTAGACAAGATGAGCACTTAAGTCATGCAGAATGCTACTCAAAACCATGCAAAAGTTTGCTTGGCCCTGGATTTCATAAGACTCAAAACTCTGGCAGTGTTAGTTAAAAGGTTGCTACAGGTCATAAGCGTGGGCCCAGATTCTAATGTTATCTGCTTGAAACATAGGTGAACCTTGGCAATTTCAGCAGAATTTCATTTTGAACTTTTTAGTTTGTACTTGAAAGCCAAAGTGAAACTTGTGTGATGGGGCCTTGATCCCACAATGACCAAAAGTGAACATTAGTGTGAACCACCCTTGTGAAGTAAAACTGCTTGTTTGTCTATGGTTTAGTGAACGCTGGTGCAGAAGATACGTGTGGGTTGCTTAATTAACGTAGAGTGATATTTCTTTACATAGTAAAGACGTTGGCTGCTTTTGACATTTTAGTGCTTAGATGCAATTGCTTTCAGTGAATGCGAACTATTACAGTAGCAGCGTCTCCTCCATCACAGCTGGCTATTGATGCGAGCATTAGCAGAAACAGCTTATGATTTTGCTCTGGAATTAGGTTGGGAGACAAACAGATCTGGTTAAATTGACTTGACTGTTGGTGTGTGTGATCTAGATGCAGCTCACATCTTCTAAATGCTCATATTTGAAACATGACAAAGGCACTTTACAGAAGCATTTAAGAGGAAAAAGTGAGTGTTTGGGGAAGCGTCTTGGCTTGAACTTAAAATAGATTGAAGGCCTCTTGAGACATATGTCCAGTTTATAAACAGTTTTGATACCAAGAATATGTAATTAAATGTTACATTAGTTTGTGTTGCACTCTGGCTTTATTTAGAGACAATGTTTGCTCTTAGAAGAGGTATGCTGAGAAATATTTGGAAATTGCTTTCTCTCTCCTTTTAAACTTAAAGTTCAGTATGTTTTGCTGATTTTTCTCAAATATTTGTTTTTGAAACCACAAAAGATGAATAAACAGAATGAACATCATTTAATGTGAAAATCCTTTAAATGCATAATATTTAGTGTTTGTCTCTTTCATCAATATTGGACGTGTAAAGTATGGCTGTAGTGTTTCATAGTGTATATATACATAGAGCAGGTGTAAGCTTTCTGAGAAGATTTAGTAAATATTCAATCTTTGATTCCCCCCCCCCTTTCCCCACCTTATTATTCTCAGCTGGAAAAGAAGCAAGCGATCCCTCCATTTCAGCCTCAGATCACAGACGATTATGGTTTGGATAACTTTGATACACAGTTCACCAGCGAACCCGTGCAGCTCACCCCAGATGATGAGTATGTTTTTTAATATAATTAAACAAATATGCATCCAGAAATGTATAATGAATATGAAGTTGTTGTAACGTTACTGAGAGAGTTAATATCTAAAAATGGAACCAACATTTTGAAGTTAAAGATACTAATGTAAATTCAAGAAATGTATAAGTTAACATTCTCATGGTGACATTTAGACATCCACATAATACATACTGTATATTTCAGAATACATCTAACAGACTAATGAATAATCAAAACTATGTGTATTGCTGTTGTTGACTGTCAGCAACGTGCTTGGTGCTGTACAAACAGCTAAGAACATATGATGTCTGCCCCACGAGACTTAGTTTTGTATGGAGACAAACAATTTAGAGACACTGCATCAAGAACCAGTATGAGTTTGACATGATAGAGGACTCTTGCAGAGGGCATTATTGAAAGTCTTGGCTGGAAAAGAAAGCGTGGAATGAGAAGGGATTTGAAGGTCAAGAGGCCCGTTGCTTGGTGCAAGAGGAGAAGGACACTGTTCCGCGTATAAGGCAAAGATGAAGGCAAGATGCAGATGTGGTGCTTAGGAGGAAAACTTGGAAGCAGTTACAGAATGAGAGCCAAGATCATATGAACAGGTTCAGGGTATGGTAGGCGTTGAAGGTCAGCCTCAGAAGCTTGAACCCCTTTTAGAAAAACAAGGGGAAGCTAAGTATGCAATGGGAGGAAAATTTCAGTGAAACACATGAATCTTGTCATCTTGTTAGGCACTTGACAGACATATGTCTCATGCTGAATGAATAATACGGGAGGGGAGGATGTCCCTACCATGTTGCTTGTGACAAGGTTGGATGGCCTCCCCAGCCTCTTTTATTTTTGTTTTGTTTTGTTGCTGGATTGATTTTGCTGGCCAGCCCACTACAGTGTGTTTTTGATAAGCATAGGTCACCACCTTGTATTTTTCTGCGTGTTGTCCAATTGGGAAGCAATGCAAAGTGAATTGATTCATCCCTTTTTCCAGGTGCACAGTTTCTCTTTCAAGACTATTACATATGGCACTACTGTTAAATGTTTGTTAGAGTTTTACCTTTTTAAGGACTCAATTTACTGGCTCTGCTACTTGAGGAAATGGCACAATAGAACCTATGTTACATACTCAGCAGGACTGTTTATACACTGACATTTTTTTATACATTTGGCATTCTCATACCATTGGGGTGAGAGAGAGTCAAAAGAAGCAAGACTTTCATTATTCAAATCCAGAATTTTAAAATGGAAAATAAACCAAGTGTCCATGTCAATGGAGACTTTGGGTTTATTTGAAATTAAACAAGGCTGTTACCTTGGAGTTGATGAAATTAGACTCAGACTAGGAATTGCTAGGCCAGTTCTACTCCGAGAGAGCAGGCAAGTAAGCTGTGGCTTTCCATCCCCAAAGTTTGATTTCAGATGAGCTTGCTTACACATGCACCTTTTTGGTAGCTGGGTTTCTTTCCCTTTCCCTTATTAAAGTGGAAGTGCTGTGAATTTCTTCACTATGCTGTGAAGTGATTCCTTCTGAATGGTTCCTGCCTGTGATCTTCCTGACTGGGCCTGTTCCCTTAAGGAAGTCTAGTTTAGGTAGAAGTGCACAGTTTTGAAGTCTTAACTTGCAATTTCATCTGAACTTTTACAGGTTCTAATTCAGGAAAGTACTTAAGCAAAAGCTACTGAAGATGTTGGGACTACTCATGTGCATAAAGTTAAGCCAGTGATGAAGTATCTTCCAGAGTTAGGGCCACAGTCCATAAACTCTGACCATCCCTATTATTCAGTGCTGAAGTACTCCTTACTCTTTTGTCAAACAAACAGCGAGGCAAGATGCCTTCACCCCAAGCAAGCAAAGACTATCACACTTCATACTCACCATCAAATGGCCTCTCAGCCTAGAGCCACGCTGGACTCAGTAGTAACCTAAACTTAAGTGGGCTGCCTCCCTCTCTTGCTGCTTCCTAGCCTAACCTGAGTTGCCGGCATGGAAAGCAGGAGACAATCAGGACTCATTGCACTTCCTCTGTAGCAGAATGCTCACTAGTAACCTAGGGAACAACCTATTATCCAGTCTCCAAGTGACATCCATAGGAAGATTAGCTTGTTTTTCGAGGGGTAAAGACTACTATAACTACATTCAGAGGAGGAATGTGTAGACTGTGTTCGGGACCAGCTTGATCACAAACAATACAGCAAATTACAAATGGATGTTGGATTAAAATATTTTTGATTTTTCTGTTTTTATCCATCTCTTAATTTCAAACGATATCATAATAAATAATGGACTGAGGCTTCTGCTCTGTTTCATGAACCGAAAAACATGCCTGTTTCTAAACACTTTTAAAGTTGGTATTTCTTTAAATTAATTTAAACTCTAAACCAATGGTTCTCAAGCTATTTATCATTGTGGGCTGCCTGTGCGGCCCATAATGTGTTACCTGGGCTGCAGGTTGAGAACCACAGTGCCGCATGCCCCCCAAATGCCCTTCCAGACCCCTATGCGTGGGGGCAGGGGAGCCAGGACCCTTGGCCCCAGACCTTGCCAAGCTGGCGGCCCTTTAGCACACAGCTGGGCCACAGTTGCGTGCTGATTGAGCCACACGTGGCCCACGGGTTGAGAACTACTGCTCTAAACTGACAGCTAGACACCTTTGTGCTGAAATTTGCAAACTGCTTCTAAACAACAGTTCAGCTCTTTTTCCTTTCCAATCTGTTTTTCTTCCTAGTCTGTCTACTCCTATACTAATTCTTTGGCTCCGGATGCATAAGGCATGACAACAGTTTGTTATTAGGTTACTTTAATGGGAAATACAGGCTCTCTGCATTAGAGGATTACAAATCAGCTTGCAAAAAAATTTTTTATGGGGGGAGGAAAGAAACATGAAAAATGAATTGTGTGTGTCCTAGATTTTTTAGTGAGAAGGGGTTTTACAGAATTAAAGAAAATGGCAATTTCAAAAAATTCTGTTAGGCTCTGGAGAAAAAGAATTCCGGTTGACATTTGACAAGCTGTAGGACACAATCCACCCTTCTGTCAGTTTGTGAGGATTTACACAGGAAATTCCCAATAAAGATAATGCTGCTCATGTGTAAATTTGTGCAGCGTGCTACAGGAACCAGACCCTTTTTTTGAAATGGGTTTTAGCAGATTAAAGATGGAGAGAAAGGCAGTAATGGTTCGTGTTTTAAATAAAATTAGGATTGCTGGGTTCTGTTCCTGACTCTATGAAGGCCTTGTCCACACAACAACTTTTAACTGTGTGTGTGTGTGTATGTTAGTGGTGGGGATGACTGTAAATGATAGTTTGTGTCTGCGCAGGTCACGGATAGAAGTTAGTAGTTGTGACGGCTAACAGCAGCCTAGGCTGGCACCTGGCTGTTGTCTTTTGTAACAGATTAAATGCACTGGGGTTTGTTTGGTGAAGAAAGTACTCCCGGCCAGTTCTTCTAGCTGTCAGTGCAGGAGGAGATTTGAGTTCTTTGCCTTTGCTGATGGGTGCTCTGTGCGTATGACCTTCAGTCGCACAGTGCTTCTGCTGAAGCACTATGGGACAGTTGCTATGATTTTCTCAGAAGGCATAGATAAAAACAAGTTAGGCATCATGGTACATGCAGAGTCAAACAATCATATGGCAATAAAGCTGCTGTGCAAATGAAAACTGAACCATGTTACTTGTGAACCATGTTACATGTAACAATTAAGATAACTCTGTTGCCGACTGGCTATAAAATCACAGTTGAAGACCTAACACACTGTCCTTGGCAAGTTGGTTTTCTCTGTGCATCAGTTTCTAAAACCTTCCATTGGCTCTCCCTTGTGCACAAGGTTCAGTTTAAATTTGTTTTCCTCAGCTTTCTGTCTCAACAACTCCATAGCATCCTCTCCTACATCTCAGAACTTATGTTACTTTCCCCTGGCCATCACCACTGCCAGTGATATCAGCCTCTATGCCTTGTGCATTTCTTTCTCTGTGTAAATTGCTGTTCCATCCCAGTTTTCCAAACTACCAACCTCTCATTACTATTCCTCTGTGATGCACATAAATGAGTATATTACTCTATAGAGGGGCAGAAACAAACCCTCTGTTGTTCTCATCTCATGATCTCTAGCAATACTGCTTGAGATTTTGGAATGAAAGATTTATTAAAAGTATTTGTGTATTCAAAGCTGGTTGGTTAGTTGTTCATTCTAATCTTATTGGTTCTATATCACTAATACTTAGTATTATAACATACAAGTTCTATACATATGCTATACGAAGAGAAATCTCTTGAACAAAATGTTTAGCAACACAATTGAGAGTTCCAAGTAGTAACCTAAAAAAATATTTCTCATTTTTCAGAGATGTAATAAAAAGAATAGATCAGTCGGAATTTGAAGGATTTGAATACATTAATCCATTGTTGCTGTCAACAGAGGAAACAGTATGAAGGAATGACTTCTCCATTGTGGACAAATAATGTGAATGAACTTTAAATTTATCCTTAACTACAGTATATGCATGCAAGGCTGGGGAACTGTAAGGGTTTGGAAGGAGACCAATGATAAAAATTATTGCTGCTGAAAATCAAAGATGAGAATATGATTTTGGTGGGTGTCTTCCTCTAAATACTGGATTTAAAAAGTTTTGAGCACTGACACAACTGGCTTCGTTAATGAAGGAATTTGCATTTGTGCCTGTCTCATGAAGGATCAAAGTGTTCATTGCATCCTCTAGAAAAAGAGAGATTCCATCAACAACTTTGAAAGCTACGTACTTTCCAGAAACACTTGATGCAGTGAGCTACTAATTGAAGAATATTAGAGTGTAACATCCTGAAGAATAAAACGTTAGTGGTGTTGAAGCTTATTTTTATGCCTTTTTCACAAGAGGTACCTGTCTAAATGTCTCAGATACGGTATGTAAAAGGAGTTGTGTTTTATTAGCAATCAAAACATAAATTTGGGTACAGGTTTTAAGTGCCTAAATGGATAAACTGCATTGAAGACTTACTACATATTTTCAACATTCTTAACCCTGGTAAGTTATGCTTGTTAACATTAAATAAGGAAAATACAAATAAAAGCTGCAACCTAATACTGAGGTACATCTTTATAGAGGAGCAGAGTGATTCAGCAATACCAATTCCAAATTAGAACATCCCGTGTCAAATCAAAAATCTGGATTGTTTAAACCTCAATTTTAGTTTAAAAAAAAAAACCTAAATTTGCACAGAGTGGATTTCTGAAAATATGTAAGCAGTGCCTACAATGATGTCTTGTGTATTAGATTTTTGAAAAATATTTTTATCAATAATACAATATTCAGAAATAGAACAACAAAAGTGTAATGGATCGTAGCCTTAAAGTTTAAATAGCAAATCTAGATTATCCATACACATGCTACATTTTCCTGATAAAGCACACCTCCTACTAATTAACTGTCTGCTTAGAAATACTCAGTGTATATTACTAATTCATTGCTCTACATAGGAGAACGGGATGCTTTGATAAAAATGGCTTGCTTCAAAGCAGTAACTTTTTCAATGGAGGGGGAAAATGAATACACGATAAATTTGGGTGAGGTGATAGATGTTCAGTCCCTTCTCTTGAAAACTGGGAAAAAGGGGATGTTGTATCACAAAGGTTAAGAATTCGTTGTCAGCTGTGGAAAAACTCCTGTCACTATATTTGATGACTAAATGTGCACTGCAATCTAAAACCTTTCAGATGCTTGTAAAGATTTACCTGTCTCATTGCAGATGACAACAACAGAGGCAGTACTTTGTGCTAGGTTTTTAACTACATTGTGTGGCTTGTGGTTTTGGGGGAAAATTGATGTGGGAATTTAGAAAAAACCAAGAAACCCTGTGCCATGACATCTCATCTAATTTGGTGTAAAATGCAGGATAAATTGCAACATTTTTTCACTTTCTTTACATTAACATATAGGTTTCTCAGGGTACAGCATTGCATTAGGTGCTGAACATGACATCTTTCGGATTCACATCCAAGTCATGAGGTGCTAGGATGAGACTGCCAAAACATTGTGTTTAAATTTTTCAATTAACCATTGGTTAACAAACTACATTTTGTATCCCTTTATTGGCCACAATTATGCAAACCTGTGGTAATTCAGTTTTATTAATCCCATCCAGATTTGAGTTTTGGATTTCTTTGTGTTGGATTGTAGCTTTTTATATTAAGCAAGATGTGTTCTAACCAGCACTAAATTATTTAATCAGAAAAAAGTACTTGCCTCAAATGCCTGGAGTTTAGATAATTTGGTATCTAGTAAAGGAGGAGTTTACTTTTTAAATGTGATATGAACTGTTTTGTTTTAATTCCCCCTTTTTTTCCCTCCTTGGCAATTTAGTGTACCCTGAACATTTTCTGTTTCAGTATTTAATCAATGCCCTTCCTTTTACAACTGATCATTACTTAAAACAGGGACTCTGGCAGTTCTTGCATGGAGATATGACAAAGCTGCCCTTAGATGGATCTGGGCAAGGGGCTTAGAAGTGGAAACATGAAGGTTTTTTACCTCAAATTTCTGAGACATTGGAACATTTTATTTGGGGGGAGTGGGGGGGAGGGGAAGAGAAAGGGACAGACAGACACATTTGCTCAACAAACATTAAAAAAAAAAAATCCTTGATTTATTTACAATTCAAGGCATTTACAATGTTTCTGTGTTGCCAAATAGTTTGCTGGTTATAAGTTTGGTTGCTCACGTGCAAGTGTATGAACAATGTTCTTCTGTTCATGATGAAGGGGGAAATTTTTTATATAAAGTACTTGTTTTATAAATTAAAGAAAATGAAGGATGTAATTAAATGTGTGGTTTGAAAAAAAAATCCTAATATATTACAAATGGATCTGGTTATGATATATAGTTGTCTTATTTGAAATAGTAAATGAAAACTCTAGTTAATTTAATGATTGTAAAACAGTAAATATGTTCTTGTAGTTTTGTATAATTAATTAGTTGAGATCTTTGCTGGCCAGTTTTAATTGTGCAGAAGATGGTATTCTAATCCATAACAGCTAAGATCATTTATATTCTTGCACAGCTATTAAAGACTTTAATGAAAAAGCCAACAGATTTATTATTTATCACCATGTTGAGAAATGACCAAAATAGTTAGATTTTTTTTTTAACTGAGAGCCTGATGGTTATTGTAAATTAAAATATTCAACAAGGTTTATATTTTGATACTGTATTATTTTTATTCTGTATTTTTGGACCATAACCAATGCCTAAGTCATTGAGACTGGTCCAACAGTTTCTCTGTGGCAAAACATTTTTGTTCAAATATTGAACTTTTACGTCAGTGTTAATTTAAGGTGCATTCTTTCACAGCACAACATGTGTAGCCAAGGCCAAAATAATGAAAAGAAAATGCAGACCAGTCTTTTTTTATTCATAATCTTCATATGTGTAGAAATGAGTTCACACTCAGGGATTGTGAATCCAAATATCATGTAATGCATGAATGAATTACCCTGTTTGGTGAAAACAGGTGTCTGTCCCTTGAGGAAATGAAGCACCTATTGTATATCAGTATCTTCCCTCCTTCCCCACAAATTGTTTATAAGCGATTACCGAATGTAATGATCTGCAATCAGTAATGAAATTTAAAAATTTACAACATATTTAACTGCAACTGTCTTGGTAACCAGCTGGAAATTGATGTTGTGTATAATTTTAAAGCACAAAATCTGATCTTGAAAATGAAAGAGCATAAAAAAATATCAGTGTGATTTACTGAACAAAGAAGCTGTGCTGCTTTACATTTTCACATGTCTGGGGGCAGCAACGTGGATATTTGAGCCTTGTTCTACTAGCATAATTACATTAAACTGTTCTGCATTTGGCTGCTATGAGAACATCTAGCTATGCATTTATCGGGCATAATTTATGAGGCTTGCTATCTTAGTTATTTTAAATGAAAGGTTATAATGAAGCAGACCTTGACTTATGGGGGAGAATCAGGGAGCAGTGATATGAATCCAGGAATGTCATTTGTATGAAGGGTGCAGTTTTCCTTCCCTAGTCTGGGATATACCATTATATATATATATACACACACACACACACAGACAATACAGAACAGTGCAAAATTCCAACTAGATTTTTATTTAAACTGTTTTCAAATAAAGCATGAACTGAAATTTAAAAGCCCAAAGAGACATTTGGTACTATAGCACTTTTTTAAAGTATCAGGCAATTTATTTTCCAAAGAGTTAACCATTTAGAACCTGTACAAAGCCTATTGAAGTCACTGGATTCAATGACATTTGGATTAGGCAAATTAAGTCTACAAGAAAATTTCTTGCATCAACCTCTTCTTGCTATACCTTTCAAAAGCATAACAATTTAAATATATGGTAAAAGAGAACAGATACTGTACTTCAAGGAGTCACAATAGTACTTTCTTGATATGCATTCGGTGGGGCTCCACAGCATCCGAAGTATGCCAGCACAGTTCTCTTTGCAGAATCGGGGATACAGTGTAAACACAGAGAGGTTCAGAGGAACTGAGTAGGCTGATGATATTTCTGAACTTCCTTTGTTTTTTAATTACACAAGTTTAATACACATCAGGACACGTTTGCTTGATATACTTTCCTTTTTTCTTGTAGAGAGATTCATATTTTAGCATCTGACTTCTTGGATCTTCATTCTTGTTGTTTTACCAGATCACATCATCTGCACTTTCAGACAAACATTTAGCAAGATGGCTATCAATATCCAACTGTGACAATCTGCAAATTAAGAGAGAATTCTTTCATTTTATCAGAACTACTAATCAAATCTGTTTCCTTCATTTACTCGCACTCCCCCACACTCTGAACCTGTTTCCAAAATAGTAACTTAAATTTACAAGCCCATTTAATATGGGAACTGCATGGAGACTTGCAGAATTTCCAGTTAACTATATCAGCAGTTCTCAAACTGTGGGTCACGACCCTGTTTTAATGAGGTCACCAGGGCTGGCTTAGACTTGCTGGGGCCTGAGGCCAAAGCAGATAACCAAGCCCCACTGCCCAGGGCTTCGAAGCCCACGGGCTTCAGCCCTGGATGGCAGGGCTCAGGTTACAGACTCCTTGCCTGGGGCTGAAGCCCTTAAGCTTCAGATTTGGTCTCCCCTGCCCAAGGCGGTGGGGCTCAGGCTTTGGCCCCCCTGCCTGGAGTGGCGGGGCTTGGGCAGGCCCAGGCTTCGGTCCCCCCTCCTGGGGTTGTGGTAATTTTTGTTGTCAGAAGAGTTCACGGTGCCATGAAGTTTGAGAACCCCTGACCTAGATCAATAACAATGAGTAGTGTGGGGAATATTCTGAAGCCTTTCAAAAAGGCTTTTGGGTATGCTCATTCTTCCACTTGGAGAGAAAAAGGTAAAATGAATTCTCTGTACAGCACCCTTCATAGCCCTTGGTTAAAAAAAAAAATCTTCTCCAAAGCAATACAATCCAAATCACTAGTGGAAAGGTAGGTGTGATGCCACAGAAGAGTAGTCTTCTGTCACATCACTGGCAAAACAGACATTTTTATTAGTTGCATTGAAGCGATCCTTTCGTTTGTCCCCTTGTACAGTCTCCAGGAGGGAGAACGAAGCTGCAGGATTATTATGCTGTATGGCCTAAGGCCATAAGATGCTTTGCAGAACACCTACAAGCATATTACTAACGTTACTTTTCAGCAGCTGGCGAGGAGACCGCATGAATGCTGGTAAGTGGTATGGTATGAATACGCCATTTAGTTCATTTCTTATAGCAGGTGTCTGGTTTAGGAAAATATTTTTATTATGAATTTAGTTCCTGTGAAAAGCCACCTCAACAATAAGGGAGACTGAAATCATGTTTAACCACCAAACATGGGAACAGCAAAGACAGTGGCAGCTTCCCCTCTTCCGTCTCTCTCCCCCACCCCCCCCAACCCCCGAGCTCTGACCTGGAAAGGCCACTTCTAAACATGAAAGGGTAGGTTTCAGAGTAACAGCCGTGTTAGTCTGTATTCGCAAAAAGAAAAGGAGTACTTGTGGCACCTTAGAGACTAACCAATTTATTTGAGCATGAGCTTTCGTGAGCTACAGCTCACTTCATCAGATGTATCCATCTGATGAAGTGAGCTGTAGCTCACGAAAGCTCATGCTCAAATAAATTGGTTAGTCTCTAAGGTGCCACAAGTACTCTTTTTCATGAAAGGGTAGTTTGTCATCTATGCATATTCAGTCTTTGGGCCTGTTTTTTGTGATTTGAACCCCACCTGCTCACAAATATGACCCACCAAATAGCTGACAATTTGTCATTAACTCACTCAATTTAGATCAGTGACCTTAGAAGTGGAGACTCCTCTTTTACAGATTAAAAACTAGTCAGCCTACCAGAAAAATAAAATTAAAACATGAGGCCCACAATCTGTAACAGACAGGCACAGTCTCAAAGTATGTAACATATACTATGCTGTAGCTCAGTGCTCAGGCCAAACTGACTGCTAATTATGTCCTACACTATTTTTGTTTGGGTCACAAAGGTTACCCCTGGGAGTTTTTATTCAGGGTAAAACCTCCTCACGGGCTGCAATAAGAGTGCAGGATCAAGTATTAAGAGAGATTTTTCTTATCTTTGATATACAGGGATTTCCATACTCAATCATTTAACCATCATGGAGAGCTGAGTGGAACTCAGAATGCATCAGGATGAGATTACTGTAATTCCCTATCCCAACTCCATGTGTTAGCGTTACTCTGTGCCGCTAAATAGCAGCCAGCATATTGAGCCTTAAGAGCAAAAGGCAAAAAGTAAATGTCCAGGAGCCACAATTATATTTTTTAACTGAGATCAGCAAAATTATTTCTAAACATACCAGTAACTTTGACATTTTGCATTTTCTATAAAAATATGCCAAAAGGAGGATTTCCACAAATTTAAGCCCCAACCCACTCGCCAAAACAGCAGCTTCAATTGATCTGAGAAGAAAAATTTCTTCCACTTCTACCAACAGCCAGCATTCAGATAACTGGCAGGTTTCTCATCCTGAAAGCATAATGATTCTTCTGTGGTTTTGTCCACTCAGGGATATTTATTAGCATTACTATACCAATATGTTTATACCAGTATAACTTCCCCTATGCGTTAACGTTCTTATGCACAACCATGGAAACTGAAAAAAGGCCTCTTATTTTAAATGAGTGTCCATCTAAGGAGTCAGTGGTATAATTATACTGGTAAATTTCCCAGTATAGACTGACTATTATCACTGCATGATCCTTTACTCAAACTGAGTGAGTGTGTATTAGCTGTGAAAGATCTGTTAAAACAAGGTTGTCACCTAGAGCTATTCTGCACCATAGAGTGGTGTAGGAAGGCTGGCATAACTCCTTGTGTAGATGCAGCCTGTAGGAGTGGAAAATGTTTTTCTATCACCGTAGCAACACCACTTCCCTGAGCAACAGTGGAAAGGTAAATGGAAGCATTCTTCCATTAACCTAACTGCATCTACAACAGAGACTAGGTTTGCATAGATTTTTCACACCCTGAGAGTGCTGTAGTTATATTGACCGAAGTTTTAAGTGCAGACTTGGCCTTAGAGGTGCTGGGCACTCAACTCCTGCGTCAATCAGCAGAAGAGGGACATGATGGAAAGCACCAGTGCAAGTTTCTCTCACTGCCACAAGTGTGTACCTACCTCAGAGGGAACACTGATAGGTATCAGAGAAATCTGAATGGGTATGGAGACTAGGCTTTAGCTAGCAAGGGTACCAATTTTGGATGATTGAAATATACTGATCTAAAAATACATCTACTTCACCAAAAAACAATGTGCCAATTTGGAATATACAAAGTCAAAGCAGGGCTCAAATTTAGCTTTCTTTTTAGAGCAGTATAATATAGAAAACATGTGAACCTTATTCCACCTTTGTTTTGGATTTAAAATAGATTGTCCAAGCACTTTAACAGTAGAACCTTTGTCCCAATTTGCACAGCTTTGTTTATAGGGAAGTCCCAACCAAAGTGACATGTTTTGTGTTTGTATACTGTAAAAAAACAAACATATTCCAGAGTAGTAAAATGAAACTTACGTTCCAGTAAACTGGATTAGACACATCGGACAACTGTCAAGAGTTAAAGTTTCTGCTCTCTGATCCTCAGCCTTTTCCTCAAGACCTTCCATTTTGCAGATGTCAACAGGAGACTTTATTTCTGCAGATGTAGATCTGGTCTCACCTAATAAAACATTATGTTGGTGCATTTGTGAAAGTGACTGTTGTCCTTTGCTTTCATTTTCTTTTCTGTTTTTCTCTTCACTCAGCACAGTCCCTTTACAGAGCTGTTGAAGGCAAAAATCTTTTGCAAGACTTTGGGAAGATGCTGGTACAAAATGCAGTGTTGAATCTGTACGTAGATTACATTCATACCTTTCAGTCCTTTCTTTTTCTTTCAGTTTTGAACTTTTTTTGCTGTGTTTCATTCTTAGGTTCTCATCTGGATCGTCATTGACTGCAAGGGATATTTTCTCAACTACAGGAGCAATATTTAGCTGGTTTTGGTCTGCCTGGTCCTCCCTTTCCATTAGATGCTCAGTGAGACTTTTTGATATGTGAAAGCAGCTTGGATCCCTTCTATTAAGAGCTTTTTCTTTGTAGAAAGATGGGAGAGGTATCCATGGAAAATCTTTCATTCCAACCTTAAAGACTTCTGGTTTTGGTGGGTTCTTCTCATTTTCAAAATTCTATAAAACAGCAAAAATTTCTCTCCTTCAAAACAATTGCAATTTCTTCCATCAAAAAGTCTAGACACAGCACTTACAAGTATATTATAGAAGCCAATACTGCACTAGGGGAATGGTCAGGTCTCTTCCATGGCTAATCTCTGAGAAGTGTCTACTTCCATTTATAAATGGGAAGGGAATCCCTACTTACTATCAGGTTTCAGAATAGCAGCCGTGTTAGTCTGTATTTGCAAAAAGAAAAGGAGTACTTGTGGCACCTTAGAGACCAACTAGTTTATTTGAGCACAAGTTTTCGTGAGCTACAGCTCACTTAAATGTTAAGATGACTGAACATGAGTAAGCTTTTCTTTGGAACTGGTTAGTAATCCAGAATTTTAAACAAAGGGCTTTCTGTGAAAGGTCTAATTAGGCAAAAGATATAGATACATGGTGGGTTTTAAAGTGGAATTTATCATGCCTCAACTTTTAGATTGTCTGTGGTAACAGTTGACATCTAATTCAGATTCTGCCAAAGTTTGTGAAGAACAACGCTCTATTTGTCCTGAGAGAGAACTTCTAACAGACAATGTAGAAACTAGGGACGTAAAAGTTTAACTGGTTAACCAATAAGCTTGATGCTTATAGTTCCAGTTAACAATTAAACTCTGCTGCCAGCCCCACACGCAGCCAGAGGTCCCACAGCGCCCTGGGCATGGGGCAGGTAGAGGGGCAGCCAGGACCCTGGGCGTGGGTTGGGGGCTGCAGTGCCCTAGTTTCCTGTTAAAGGATTAACCAGCTGAAGATGTTCCTACTAGGAATGTAAACAATGGGTTAAAAAAAAAAAAGTAATAGTTTCACCTACTAAAATTCACACATTACCTGTCCAAAAAATTCTGGTAAACTGGGCACTGTTTCCCAGCTTGTGCGTTTTAGATCTGAATTGACAGTCTTCAGTATCAGCATCCACATATTTTCAGACTCACTTAATCCTTGTCGTTCAAACCAGGAGTCTCTGTTGGCCAATGTTCTGTAAAAAAAAATAAAATAAATACGTGCAAAAAATAAGTGTAGAAAAAAATGCACTCTACAATACTATTAAAAACCTCTGGTGCATAAATTATCTGCTGTAACCAAGTATTGGACAATGCACCCCTGAGCAATAGTTGTTAATCTTTTCCATTGTAACCCTATGTTACAGTATAGTTTTGAGACTACCTCTCAACAATAATGAGATGAGACCCCAAAATTAAACCAAGCAAACAGGGCTGTCCCTAGCTATTCTGGGGCTCTAAGTAGGCCTCTGCAGGGGGGAGCGGGGCTGGCTTGGGGGTAGGGGGAAACCATCCCCCAGCACTCACTGGTGGCATGGCTGGGGCTGGGTTGCTGTACTGAGTGCAGCCCTGGCCCTGCTGCAGAGCTCAGGGGGGTGGGGTTAGGGAAGAGGCAGGGTGGGGCAGGGGAAGGGCTGGAGCAGCACACAGCTGCACAAGGCACCAGGAAATTTGGTGCCCCATACAGCTGCGTACTTTGCACATGGGTAACGATGGCCCTGCAAGCATACTGTACCAAACCCCCCTTCCCTCCAGCTGAGTTGGATTTTTTACAGCAAATAGACTCCCAAGAGAGGTGTTCAAGATTACACACAGTTCATACTTCCTAAAATGTCTCAAATTGCTTTACTAAATCTCATTTTTATGGTGGTGGGAGATAGGAAACCAAGAAGACAACTAAAAAATGAGGAGTCCTTGTGGCACCTTAGAGACCAACCAATTTATTTGGGCATAAGCTTTTGGGGGCTAGAACCCACTTCATCAGATGTATGAAGTAAAAGATACAGGAGCAGGTATAAATACATGAAAGGATGTGGGTTGCTTTACCAAGTGTTAGGTCAGTCTTGGTGAAACAACCCACATCCTTTCATGTATATATACCTGCTCCTGTATCTTTTACTTCATACATCTGATGAAGTGGGTTCTAGTCCCCCAAAGCTTACGCCTAAATAAATGTTAATCTCTAAGGTGCCATAAGTACTCCTCGTTGTTTTTGCTGATACAAACTAACCTGGCTACCACTGAAGCAAGAAGACAACTGGTTTGGTTCTTAAAGAAAACAAACAAAAACTCCATCCTTTACACTACCACTTTTTCAACTTCTAATTTACAAATGTCTTCCATAAAGCATCTGGCAAACCATCTTAAAACACACGTGTTACATAGGAGGCATGTCTTGTCATAGGAGGCAAGTCTGCAAATGCAGATTTTGCCTCCTATAACTGGGAGAGTGCCAACTGCATGGGGATGGAGGAAAAAGGGATTTTACTGTACTGCATGCTTACATACTCAGTTATCAAGATGACCTCCATATCACTAGAGCAAGCTCTTTCTAAAACCCCCAGCAATGGAGCATTACCATGACAGTCACTCTGAACTCTTGCATTTAACAGGTCTGTTTTTTGGAAACTGAAGAGAGACTGGATTTATGGTTTATTACAACAATCTGTAACCCACTCTCACACACACACACACAGCTACTTTCCTCCCCACGCTTGGAGGCTGTTAACAGGTCACTTCAATTTGAATGATCCCTTGAAATGTGTGTTAACTACTTATGTTAACCAAGAAATACTGAGTTAGTTTCCCAGACCTGAAGAAAAGCTCCATGTAAGCTTGAAAGCTTCTCTCTCTCTCCAACAAAAGTTGGTCCAAAAAAAAAAAAAAATAGTACCTCATTTACTTTGTGTCTCTAATATCCTGGGACCAACACACCTACAACCCTACATCCAGGCTATCCTCATGACAATCTGATAAAGGCCACATATGATGAGAATATCTTTAATTCTTTAGCATTTACTGTAAATGTAATGCTCAATAGGTGAGCATTTTCTGCTGTGTCTGGAAAAATATTTGGTTTTCTTAACAAAGGGCTTGTATATTGGACTGCATGAAAATGTGTTTAAAGGTCTGCCCCTCTCACTATTAACAACCAGGAGTAGGAATCTCATCTCCTATAATATTTGCTGGCCCAGCCCACGCTACAAGCTAGAAAAACTGCATGTAACTAAAACACTTTTCAGGAACCGAACTTGAATCATTTCAGTATCCACCAAAAACCTCTACCATGGGTGAACTTGTAAGTTGCAAGTTCACACAAGTTCTCTGAGGTAGGACTTAATGACCTATAGGGAGAAGAAATTCAGTTCTAAATAACAGATCATCTATCAATCAATATGGGATTTCACCACAAACAATACAACTGGTAAAAAGTGTGAGTTGGGGAAGTGACACACGATTGCATGGAAAATACCAACAGTTGCATCAGTTTCCATAACATTGTGGGAGGCCCTCTCCACACTGATAGATGAAACTGAGGAAGGGCTGTGTAGCTGGCAAGCTTGTCTCTTTCACTAACACAAGTTGGTCAAATAAAAAAATACTACCTCATTTGAAACTACTGCTCTCGATTTAGAAATGGTATTTGAAACTACTGGTATCCTTTCAGAGGACAGTATTTAAATATTTCTGCTAGGAAGCTGTTTAAAAAGGTTGATTGCACAGGAAATAAAGAAGCACCACGAAAAAACACGGTGGTGTATGAAGCCAGCCTCCAAAAACAACATCATATTAGGCCCCAACTTCCTCCTCCTTTCTGAAGCACCTTCCAGGGCACCCGTCCCGCGGGGCAGAGACGCAGCTTTCACAAGCCCTCGCCTGGGGGAAGAAGCCGGGTCTGTGAGGGCGGGAGGGCCGTTTCACCCAACCCCTCGAACCGGCCGCGAGAGAGGAACCGCCAGAACAGGGGCTGGCGACGCCCCGACGGGGAGGCTGCAAAGGGCTCGCGGGGTTCAGCCGCTCCCCGGCACCGGCGGCGAGTCGAAAACGCGCCCGCCGCTCCCGGCCCAGCAGCCGGGCCCCAGTCCCGAGCTGAGCCGCGAACGGAGAAGCCCCGGGCCCGAATCCGGCGGGAGGGGGAAGGGGTTCCCCGCGTGCGGCCCCGGCCCCGGCCGGCCCAGGCCCCCCGCTGCCCACCCAGCAGGGCAGGGGCTGGGCCCGGGCCCGCTGCCAGCGCACCGCCGGCCCGGTGTGGGGCGGACCGAGACCGTCCTTCCCGCCGGGAGCAGTACCAGAGCCCGCCCCCTCCAGCCCGGGGCCTTGGCTCCGTCCCTGCTCGGCCGGGACTCACTGGCGCCGCGCGGGGGGCTCCCGGCCCGGGCTGGGCTCCCGGCTGCGGCCCGGTGGCGCCTTCCTGGGCTTGAGGCGCAGTTTGCCGCCTCCCTCCTCGGACATGGCCGGGCCGAGGGGCCTGCGCCGCGCCGCGCCGCCCCGGCCTCCCCTGGGGGGCCCGCCCGGCTCCGCCTGCGCGGGGCGGGGCGGCCGCAGCGCTACGGGGCCCGGGGGCGGGCGGGGAGAGCTCGGGCCTGCCCGGCGGGAGAGCGCGGATGTGCCCGGTGTGCGGGGGCGGGGCAGAGCTCGGGGCTGCTGTGGGGCGGGGGCGCTGTGAAGGGGGAAGAGCTCAGTTCCGCCTGGCGTTGGCTTTGTAATGGGGGCAGGCTCTGTGCTCCTCTGGGTGCAGTGGGGCTGGGGCTCCATGACGGGGGGGGAGGTTGCAGTAGCCCAGACGCGGTGTGGCTAGGAGGGGACCGTGGTGGGTGCCCAGAGAGGCCCCTCACTGAGGTTGGGATGGGGAGCTTAGGCCAAGTACACAGTTGTAGGTAACGTGGCTGTTCTGAGCCCACCAGTACCCCTCCTTGTTGCCCATCTTATTGTCTCACAGATTTCCCCCAACCCCTCTGGTAAGGGGCACAGGGAAGAGGCCCAGTTGGGCGAGTATCAGGCTATGGATGAGGTGCAGTTTGTCGGTTCTCTCCCCAGGGTCAGCCAGGCCAAGGGAGCCTGCTCTGCTTCTGAGAATTGGCTCCTCTGCAGTGGACTACAGAAGTTTCATAATTTCATTGCTTAAACAGCATGTGTCTGATACTTTTTAACATGCCTGAATGTAATCCTGGGTGCACTGCTGTGCAACTGATTTGTGAAAAGGCAATATTTGCCAGGTAGGTGGCCCCTTGGGGGTTTTGTTAGGCTCTATTTGGTCAGACTCCGACACTGAGTTAGTCTAACACATTGCTTCATGACACTGGGGCATCCAGACTACAGGAGGATGGAACATGTAACCAGAGTTTTCTGCAAATGGCCAAGAGGACTAGAACCTCAGCTGCATTCATCCTTAGTTTATTGATTTTGTGCCCATGCCGGGGATCTGTTTACCTTGGCAGCCAGCAACTCAGTTGCTCATTCAAATAACAAAGGTATCATGAGTGCATCTCTGGCCTAGCTCCTCTTTTAAGAAAGAACAGCAGTGAAGCGAGGCCATTTGTCTTTTCTGGGAAGAACCTGTGTGTATGACGTAAAATGAAGTGGTTCCTAGAGCCAGGGCATAGCTGGCAGATTGACATGTACAAATACACTGGCTAGGCTGCAGCCCTTTCAAAAATAGATATGCTATTAGAAATGCCATAACAGAAGAGGATCATACAGAGAGACGGGGGGGGGGGTGACCAAATGCCTCCCAGTCACCACAAGAAGAATTGTACTAGAAAATAAAAGTCCACCATCCCCATACCCACCTGACACTAGGTGCCTGTGAACTGCAGAAGGGAATCAGGTATGTTTATAGGGTGAATTTACTATTTGTCAATGGTGCCTGACTGCCCTGGGGACTGGAAACCTGTTTCTTCCTGCACTATGAACAGCATTGGTGCCCACTCTCTCATTTCATCTCCACACTTTACTTCCGCACTGACCTATAGGGCTGAGGGGATATTTGTTTCTGTGACCCATTTACATTATTTAAATTGGTTAGTCTCTAAGATGCTTAGTGGTGTTGTGATTTAACTGGGAATTGGTCCTGCTTTGAGCAGGGGGTTGGACTAGATGACCTTCTGGGGTCCCTTCCAACCCTGATATTCTATGATTCTATGCCATAAGTACTCCTTTTCTATTTACTCCTTAGTGTCTGTGCTGAGGTTGCCAAGTAGGTGTCAATTAGTGCTAACTGCAGTGTTGTTGGTTTTTTAGGTATGTCCCCAAGTTACTGGGCTGAGCTCTCCCTCCCCGCCCCCCTCTACAACTTTTCACATAGGCCACCAAATAGCAATTACAGAACAGCCACCTTCAGTCACTGCATCCCTGGGCCAGATTTGAACCAGCAAAATGGCGTTCAGATCCCACGGTGATTGGTGGACATCAGAAACACCTAGATAGCTATAACCGACAGGTGATAGCACCATATCATATTGCCAGCCACCCAGTCCTACTGAGCTATAATTAAAAACAGAGGAAGAATGGTTGACTGGTGAGGGTACTAACCTGAGACTTGAAAGATTGGGGTTTGATTCCACAGCTTCATTATATGATCTTGGGGCGATCTCTTTACTTAGGGTGATCACCCATCTGTAAACTGGTGATAAGAAGTGGTTCCCTACCTCACAGTGGTGTTGTGAGGATAAATATACATTAAAGATTTTGAGGTGCTCCGATATTACAGCAATGGGGGGGCCGTTAAATAGGCCATACACGGGAAAATACTAGGACTCACCAAGCCTGAATTCTGGCATTTCTTGTGCTTAGTGGTCAGGCTAAATGAAAATGAACTTTGCCTCTAGAAAGAAACAGCCTGAGTTTGTTCTAGAAATACTAATGGGCACCTACTAGACTGACAGTTTCCCTGGACCCTTGTGTTTGGTTCCTGGCACCAGCACACTCATAAAATACTAAAAAAGCCTGTTGTCTTAGAATTCACCTGTAGTCTGTGCTGCTGGCATTTGAAAGCTGCTCCCCAGTCAGCTGATATGGCATTCCTGCAAGCCACCTGTCCTGTCAATGATAAAGGATTAGAAAACGTGTCTTATAGTGACAGAGTCAAGGAGCTCAATTTAGTTTAACAAAGAGAAGGTTCAGGGTTGACTTGATTATGGTCTGTAAATACTTACATGGGAAACAAAATATTTAATAATGAGCTCTTCACTCTCATGGAGAAAGGTCTAACACAATCCAATGGCTGGAAATTGAAGCTAGGCTGATTCAGGTTGGAAATAAGGTGTACATTTTTAACAGTGCGAGTAACCATCTGAACAATTTACCAAGGATTGTGACTGATTCTCTGTCACTGACTATTTTGAAATCAAGATTTGATGTTTTTGTAAAGGGTCTGCTCTAGGAGTTATTTTGGAGGGATTCTGTGGCTTGTTATACAACAGGTCAGGCTGGATGATCACAGTGATTCCTTCTGGCCTTAGGTCCATTCTGACTCTGCAGAGCCAGAACCAGGTGGGCTGATGACAAAGGCAAATCATTTTATAATCGATGTAGGGAGGACGATGGCGATGGGGATAGAAGAGACTGATGAGGTGAAGTAGACCTGGGACAGCAAGGAAAAGGAGAAGAGGAGCAAGGAGGGGGAAAACATACTGCAATGCAATGGCTCATTAAAGAAGGGAGCATAAAAAGAATCGGAAAATGTTTGTAAAATCAAAGTAAAAAGTGTTTCTTTTATCCATTTATTTTTTAGCCCTGGCAACTGTGCTGAGTGAGCATTCGAATTAGTACTACCAGTATTCTCCACGTGGTGGCAGCAGACAAACATGCTTTAGGAAAGCCAAAAGCTCTCCTTTTCAATATGAGTGAGTGGCAGCCCAGCCCTGGTAGCTTTATGTGCAACTGTGCTAAATGTCTGGGCATGTGCATGCATGCATGGGCATATTTGTGTTAATGTCTGCGCTTGTATGGTAGTGCCTCTGTGTGACCATGTCTGCTTGTGTTAATGTCTCTGCGTTTCTCTTTGTGTTGCCCTGGACGACAATCCTCATCTCAAAAAGGTGGTATTTTTGCAATATTGTAAAATGCCCCCAGTGCTAGATATGAATTGTCAGAAACAATAAATCAGCAGCTATTCTTAATTTTCTTGTTAAATGTGTATCTTAATATGATACTATTTTTGTCATATTGTATACCATAACATTTGCAGTAGGTGTAATGTAGCTGAGGATACGTGAAGGGGAAAATCAAACTTACAGCACGGCAGGGGTTCAAAAATGAAGCACTCATTAAAGAAAACCCAAAGAATCAGGAGAAATTGTTTCAGTGCTAACTGTAAAATCAAAGTAAAAAGCATTAATTGCTGTTGCAATCCTAGCCCTAGCATTTTCTGACTTTTTGGGGAATTAAACTGTATAAACTCGGTGCTACAATTTTCTTGCATTTAATGTGTATCAAATGTACTGTTCCTAGGGTAACACTTCAACCCCCCCTGCCCCTTATACCTGTAGTGAAGCTTTACACTCTTGGCCTGTCTGTTTCCATGAGTACTCACAGAGTTGATTCTACCCTTTTGGGAACTTCATCCCCATTTATCTCCTACACATATTCAACATGTTTGAATCTGCCTTTTTCTGGAATTAGTTCAATCTAAACTTAACTTCTCCCACTTGCAGGAGCCAGATTCAAGGGCTCTACTCCAAATTGTTTTTGTGATACAGGCATCTATCCACCAGGACCTGCACAGAGAAATCTCACATTATTTCACACAGCCCCTGGATGAACTGTCGTCGTGATTTTTGGTCTGTGAAGAGGAAGTGTTGTCTACTGGTTAGCGCAAAGAACTGACCAACAGGACAGCTTCTAGCCTTGGTGCTGCCACCTTGGACAAGGTTACTTCTGTGCCTTAGTTCTTCCAGCTGTACAAGAGGGATAATAATCCTCATGGAACTTGCCTGGGTGGTGAGGCATACTTAACTGTGATAATGGTGATGTTTGGAGATCTTCACATGAAAGGTGCTCTAGAAATGCAAAGAATTATCATTAGCCACCATCTTCAGTTGGATTTGAGCCAGTGGCTGAGAGTTTGGAAGCTAGAGTATCTTTCCGTATAGCTGCGGGAATGCTTGTCAATGTTTGTCAATGGAGTGCCATTTATCTACTCCCAGGCTGCACATGCTGCACATGCTTAATCGTGATTTCCATAGTTCCTGATTCCTGACATAAATTAGGCCTCTGTTTTAACTTTTGCTCCCATGAAATGGGGGTGTGGGCAGAGGAAGGGTCTACTATAACAAATTCTAATGCTCCAACAAATTTCCACAAATATTAAAGCCTATAAATCGCCAGCCAAACACACCAAGTGATCTTTTCATGGGGTGGGGGAGAGAGGAGGATGTGAAACGCAGGTGCCAGCATTTGCTGGGGAAGAACTGGTACATTATCAACTAATCCGCCTTCTGCTATTTCTGATTTCCTCCCCAACAGCTGCAGCATTAAATGAGAGCTCCTGCATTTGGGAAGAATTAGAAAGCTTGAAGTAACGGAGGGGGTCTCTGTTGGAGACACAACGACTCACAGACAGGAGGGGGGTTGTGCTTCCAGTGTAGAACCTGGAGCATTAGGCATTTTACAGCCTGGAAAAATTGTCATGTTTCAGCTGTTCTAGAATTATCAATGAAGAAAAGACACTGTCATTTGTGCTAGGATTCCCACTGATGCTGATATAATCACATGTACATGGTATGCTTTTGCATAGCCCACTGTTGATACTGTGAGGGTGACAGGAAATGTAGGTTTATTGCAAAACCTTTTTAGGTGAGGACATATGCTAATAGTTGATGCTAGAAGCTTAGAAACTGTAAATTCTATAATGATGGTTGTTATATAAGATAGAGAACTAAAGTTTTTGAAACTGAGCTATGGTTTATCAAGACACTGATTTGCAGTTTGTTTAGAAAAAATAATATGGTGAGTTTTAGTGTGTATGAAAAGTTATTCAACTCCAATCAAGGATAAGGGTCCCATTGTGCTAGGTGTTGTACTTACAAGGGCTACAAAAACACCCCTCGAGACTGAAGTTCTGACTTTGTTGCCAGAACATTTACAGAACAGGCAGCATCAGGGTAAGCTTCCCTGGCCAAAGTGCCTGAAGCATGATCTGGAGGGACTAGATCTAGTGCTGGAGAGTCACAGTGGTCCAGGGGGCTAGTTTCCCAGCTCCAGTAGAATGGGAGAGAATGTCATTTTGCACCAGGAAGGGTGCAGCACAATTCAGAGCCATTAAATTATCAAAGCTGGTCAAATCTGTCTTTAGCAAAGTCAGGTGAAAGAATTTGATGTGGAATCTCATTTTTGAGAAACGCAAGCCCATTGCCATTTCCTGATTAAAAATTATTATAAGATCAGTGGAGGCATTTTTGCTGACCTGCCCTAGTGTTAGGGGTAGAGTCGTATGTCTTCGGTGATGCATCAGTTAGTTTGGACCCTGCTTGCGCTGGTGACTGACCAGAACCAAAGTTGGTCTTCTGAGCCCAGCGTGAGGCTCATTTTTTCAGCCCAGTCTTTTCTTTCGTGATGGAGCTATGAAGCAGGAAATTAAAACTCCCCTCATCCCCCTTCCTGCTGCCCTTCCCTTTTCCCTGGCCAGTTAAGGAGAAGGATCCTGAACAAGACCAGGGGAAGCAGCAGCCACCTGGTGAGCCAGGAGCTGCAGAGAGGAACCCCTAGGAACTGTGGACAGAACTGTGTGAGGGACGTTCTATGAATGTTGGAGGTTACAGCTGAGTGCAGGTCTGGGTGGTACTATGAGGAAGCAGCAGCAGGGCCCCAGTGAGAGAGACACCACCAAGTGATCCTGGCCTGAAAAGCTCCTGTTTGCTTGAATAGAAACTGGACTGGAGAAGGCGCCCCAGGCAGTAGGCCTCAAGAACCCTGTCTCTCAAGTGGCCTGACCCTAAGGTCTCAAACAAGGATCACTGATGCTCACTTTGAAATACAACTGTTTAAACCTCTGTATCTACGGTATCGGCTGTGTTTTCCCTTTCCTGCCTGCCCTAGTAAAATACCCTTTCACTTAACCACGTCTCTGAGTGGTTAAGGGGACCAACGGGGACGAGTGCCTACAAGGCATTTTGGGATGTATAAGTAGGGGCATAGCGAGCAGATCGAGGGACGTGATCGTTCCCCTCTATTCGACATTGGTGAGGCCTCATCTGGAGTACTGTGTGCAGTTTTGGGCCCCACACTTCAAGAAGGATGTGGATAAATTGGAGAGAGTCCAGCGAAGGGCAACAAAAATGATTAGGGGTCTGGAACACATGAGTTATGAGGAGAGGCTGAGGGAGCTGGGATTGTTTAGCCTGCAGAAGAGAAGAATGAGGGGGGATTTGATAGCTGCTTTCAACTACCTGAAAGGGGGTTCCAAAGAGGATGGCTCTAGACTGTTCTCAATGGTAGCAGATGACAGAACGAGGAGTAATGGTCTCAAGTTGCAGTGGGGGAGGTTTAGATTGGATATTAGGAAAAACTTTTTCACTAAGAGGGTGGTGAAACACTGGAATGCGTTACCTAGGGAGGTGGTAGAATCTCCTTCCTTAGAGGTTTTTAAGGTCAGGCTTGACAAAGCCCTGGCTGGGATGATTTAACTGGGAATTGGTCCTGCTTCGAGCAGGGGGTTGGACTAGATGACCTTCTGGGGTCCCTTCCAACCCTGATATTCTATGATTCTATGATTCTAAGGCCTCACTGCTGAAGCACCAACAGCGCTTGCCTCCGAATTGTGGCACACCGGACATGCAACTGGTAGGTGAAATCCAGCACTGAGCAGCCAGCACTTTGTTGGCGCTAAAGACTGCCTAGTCCCTTTCTTCTACGCTCTTCTGATTGATTGTCTGTGTCTGAGGTATCCAGATGCCTCAGGGATGCCATATTTGGCTATTCTGCTCCACACTCCCCTTCTGTGCTTGTTCTGCTCGCGCTATATGACACATCCATCCACCAGTAATGGTGCCCTCGAGGGAGTGGTGTCCATTGAGCATCTGGAGGGAATTTTATCATACCAATATGGTAGATAGGGGTTGCTGTCTAATGCTGAGAGATAGAAGGCTAAATTCTGAATCAGAGAAAGCCGTATGACCCTAACATAAAACCAGCTGTTGCTCAGGCTTGAGTGCTTGCCTACTTACTCCCATGACCATGTGTTACTATGGTATTCCATCCACTTTGAAGGTGGGTTGCCAGTTTCAGAGTAGATGGTCATAGATGGTTAGTCTATGATACGTGTATCATCTCCCGTTCAGGAAGTCCACCCTTTCAGAGCATAATGAAAGTTCAGAGCCGTGTGGCTCTTTACACACAATCACACTTGCTGACATTTGTATGCCAAGATGGAAAAACCTAAAGAGAGGATCAGGGAGACTGGCATGGCATTTGCGGGCACGCCAAGGTTGCCAAGGAGACATATTGTATTGAAACAGGTGCCTGGGAAACATTTAAAAATACATCGAGTGGCGCAGCATATGCGATGTGCCCACACGTGTTCTGTCTGAATGAAATGCCATGGCAGATGATGGCACAAGGGGACTGTTACTATTACGTGAAAAGATTCTGCACATGCTGTTAGTTTATGAGCACCCCCTGCCTACGCCACGCTGGCAGGACGTGCACAGAAGAGATCACTTTACCTGTGGCGGATGGAGTGGCGAGAGCCTGGTGCATTCAGTCAACATCAACTTCCCATGGCTGGAGGTGGCTCTGAAGAGTACCCTGGCGTCACAGTTTACATCAGACAGGTCCAATCTAAATTGACGACAAACCTATGTGTTTCCCCTTAGAGATAATCTCCACAGTGGGGTTGTTGGATATATTGGTTCTCTCAGTACATTAATATTCTATTTCATCCCTGCCTGAGATGGTGGCTCCATTGTGCCAGGGGAATAGCTACACATAGTAAGGGACAATCCCTCCCACAAAGAAATTTCAATCAAAGTAGACAAGAAAGACAAAGGGTGGGAGAACGGGAGCATTTTACAGCTGGGCAACCAAGACACACAGAGATCCAGGACCATATTTACAAAAGAGCTCAGAACAGTACTAAATTCTTGTGAAAATCTGGCCCAAGTAGTGGCAGCTGGTCACTAGAAGCTAATTGGGGCTAAACCACACCAATTAAAGCCTCAGATCCCCTTCTCCGTTTCTCTAAAAACAAACAAACAAAAACCCCTTTCTCCGCCAGTGAAGTCCGGGGAGGGAGAAGCAGACAACTTTCACCCCTCCAGCAGTGCCTGGGAGGAGAAAAACTCATCAACTAGTGATTTCCAGACTCTATGAGAACTCCTGCCTCCACTGGAACAAAAGGGGCAGGGCTGAGACTGGGCATGCTCACAAGCCACTTTCTCAGGCCTTGTGGGAGTCTTTTTTTAAAAAAAAGTGTTGGCAGCCTTAGTGCAGTACCCACCACTGGCTCTGGTCCTGCAGCAGGGGCCTGCTTTGGAGAGAGCCAAACTACCCAGCTCCAGCCTTTGACTATGAAGAACAGAGGCAGCAAGTTGGAGTTGGCCTGGTAGGAAAGGGGGCTGGAGCTCAGGGCAGGGGGAAGCTGTGGGGCTCTGCAGCCTGGTCAGGAGTCTGATGGAGCAAGGGGAGGAATCTGCAGGGAGCTGCTGCCTGTAGGGAGGGGTCCCAGAGGGCTGTGCTGCCCAGCAGGGGTGTCTTTCCTTGGTGGGGGGCCATGCGATCTGATGGAGTTGCCTTTGTGAGGAAAAGGCTGACTTTGAGGGCTCTGCCTCGTGAAGTGACATTTTGGCTGAGGAGAGGATCTGAGTGACTGCTGTCTTTGGGGGAATGGGAGACTTTGGCCAGTGAAGGGTGGACAGTCGGGGGGAAGGGGGTACCTTTTGGCTGGCTACTTATTTTGTGTGCCAGATGCTCAAGGACACCCAGAGCTATGAATTGAACACAGGTCTCCTGAGTCCCAGTCCAGTACCCTCACCGCAAGTACATGTTTAGTTATGTCACATCCTGATACATGTGTAGGATGAGTATGTGTGAGTGAGGCAGGGAAAATTGAACTGTCAACTTCCACTATAATCTTGGGGTGCTGCTGAGGGCTAGGATCCAAACTCTCCTGGCGAGATCAGTCTGGATCCTAAACAAAGACTAGGTTCAGGGGCTGGCAGGCCGTGAAACCCTGGGTTCTGTGGACCAACCCATGATTCTTCTGTGGGGGATATGCACTTATTACTCTCCCTAGGCTTTCTGAGCTTGCCTGTGAGTTTTGGTTTGTTGCAGTATTGTTTTGGTTTTTTTAATACTGTGTTGTGGAGTATTATGGGCCACAGCAGCTTGGGCTCTTCCTCCTTTGCTTTGTGCTGCTCTTCAGTTTACAACTGCCTTAGTACAATGTTAAGTAATGGCTTGAGTCATTGCTAAAGGCCACTTGACTTGTTCCACAGGTGTAAAAACTCTAAACTGATGGACAAAAATGCGGACAAACACCCACCTCCCTATTCATGTGCTATTATCCCATCCATAACACAAATAATGAGTTATCTGGGGCAGTATGTAATAAAATTAGCTGAAAATAGAAGAATGTCTGTTTAGTGCATTGCTGAGTGTGGTTAAGAGCCTCAGTTAGGGTTTTGTGCTTTGGATGGAGTACCTGCTGGAGTGCTAAATTACAGCAAGCTCCATTATCAGGGTTTGATCCAAAGCCTATTGAAGTACATGGGAGTCTCTTCACTGAATTCAGTGGGATTTGAGTGGACCCGAATATTGTAATGTTTATATTGCACTAATGCAAATCTCAATAACATATATGCAAAACATATGTCTCTCTTTCTAAATACTCTTCCTTCTACATTCAACCTCCCCATCTCCCATCATTGGCTTTGCCCTTGGGAAGAGAAAGCCAAAACTGTGACTGACTCAGGAGAACTGATATTTACATGTGATTAACCAGATGTGATCTGGAAAAAATGAATGGATACTTCACTGTATTAGACACATATTGCCCTGAGTCTGCCTTATTTACATTGGCTTAAGTCCACTGAACTGAGATCAAGCGGTTCCTGTACTTAGGATACAGCTCACTACTGCAGTAATGGCAGTGTTGCTGGAACAATGTGTATAGTGGGGGGTGCTGAGAACCATTGAACCAAACTGTAAACCCTGTATATAATGGAAATGACTTCAAATCAGGGGGTGTAACAGCACCCTTAATACCAGCATCTATAAGTAGTGGCACCTGGCTGGAGGTCTTATAGAACATGTTACCTTCATCTCCTCCCACCTTGCAACTCCCATCTCTGGAACTTTCCTGAATCTAAACTTTTCATATTCCAGCTTGTATGCCACCGTGTCACACATGAAGCAGTGCGACCACTGAAATATCTCCTCTGACTCCCTATCTATTTAAAAATTGCCCTTCTTCTTTCTAAAGCCTTTCACAGATTTGCTCCAACTGGCCTCTGAGAGATTCTCTCCCTGAACCCATTGCCTGCCCCTTCAATTCCCCTAGCTAGATCCTCAGCTGATGGAAAGTGGTATAGTTCCATTGCAGTCAATGGAACAGTCATCAATGCATCACTGAATCACAGCCACCTGTGAGGTGGAATGTAGCTGCAAGAACAGTGTGCCATGATGTCATACAGCAGTTTAGGACAGGAAGTAAAGAGGACTGTCCAACTCAAATGGAAAACTTAGGCAGAAAATAACTTTCCAGGGTTCAAAACCAATCATTGATACATTTGCCTATTTAGTAATATGCCCTGTAGGACTGGATGGCTTAGAGGATGGCTCACTTATGACTTGTATAAAATAAGCTGATGAGTCTCAGTCTGGATTCTAGTGGGCAGGAATCCACATCATTGAGAATTATAAAAATTGGCACGTTTAAGCCAAGGATGGAATCAACAGTGGAAGCTGAGATACCCTCTCAAACCAGGTGAGGCTTGAAGGGTATTAGTGGAGCAGTGGAGAGGCTTGCTCATGGCGTACAAGACCTATGGATGACTGTTATTCACTTATACTGCAGTATTAATTAGAATCTACACCCAAAATCAGAGCCACATTGTGCTAGTCATTGCACAGAAACTGCAAAAGGGACAGTACCTGCTCTTAAGATTTTGCATTCTAAATAATGTTCATATTTAGGAATTAATTCAGGGAAGTTCTCTGGCCTGTGTTTTGACCAGGAAGTCAGACTGGCTGATCACAATGGTCCCTTCTGGCTTTATAATCTAGGAACTAGGTAGAGGAAGTGCAGTGGTTCTTAACCAGGGGTATATAGAGGTCTTCCAGGAGGTACATCAACTCATCTAGATATTTGCCTAGTTTTACAAAAGGCTACATAAAAAGCACTAACAAAGTCAGTACAAACTAAAATTTCATACAGACAAAATGAGAAAGTAAGCAATTTTTCAATGATAGTGTGCCATGACACTTTTGTATTTTTGTCTGATTTTGTAAGCAAGTAGTTTTTAAGTGAGTTGAAACTTGCGGTACGCAAGACAAATCAGATTCCTGAAAGGGATACAGTAGACTGGAAAGGTTGAGAACCACTGTATTAGCCTATTAAACAGGTAACACAGAGAGATTAAGTAAATCACCAGAGATCATTCAGGGAACCTGTGGCAGGCCTGTGACCTGAACCCGGGTCTCTGGCTTAACGACAAGGGCCGCCTTCCTCTCAGTTAGTGTCTCACTCCCAAGGGCTCTCAGTCCAGAACCTTTCAGCAGCACTAAATTCACTTAAAAGGAATGGGAGGAACCTCCTCCAGGAGCGTGCTATCCTGGATCTCATTGCTTCCAGGGTATTGCTGGGTGCCGAACAGTTGTGTGAATAAACGGTCTCTGTAGTCCAAAAGACACATTCTGGCTTTGGTATGATTCTTCTAACTGCAAGCATCCACCTCGTTTACCATAGGCATCCTTTTATCTTAACGGAGCCTCTGCGTGTTGGGAGAGTTATTTCTGACTGTAATGTATTTCATGTGTGATAGTGATAAATACTGTACTCATAAATCAGCCTGGGCTGTCCTATCCTCAGATTCAGATTGGGAGACCACGACCACCTTGTTTCATATTTCTCCTCCTCCTGCTTTTTTCACCCTCTTGGCCATGCTAGCAGCTAGCATGTTGCTGGTCTCCTGACTCACTTTAAATACAGTATATATAATAGTCCTGCTAAAGTGTGTTTCTATAGTGGTTGTTATGCTTTTGGTGGTTAAGAGGTACATCTGGGCAGTGTGACTTTCCTCCCTGAGTGTGAAATTCACCCCTTCTGCCGAGGGTCAGCACGAGGCCCATGCACCAGAGGAGTCCTGCCTAAGACCTCCTAACATGAGGCATTTTCTTGCTTGTTTTGCGGCAGCGCCTAAATCAGCATTGGGGCCCCATTGTGCTAGGTGCCGTTAACACACACAGTGAAAAGATGGTCCCTGCCCTGACAAACGTCTCTAAATTACATATCCCGTAGCAGTGTGAGCGTAGCAATCGTGTGAGTGGGGCCATGGCCTGACCGTTTTTAAGCAGTGGTACTAAATTAGTGTGGATGCTGCTGGAGTGGCCCGGAGCATTGCTCCAGCTGCATGGTCACAACACCATTGAAATTTGACCCCAACGCCCCTCTGTACAGGGGTCTGATGCACGGGGTCATAATGCCATTTGAATGTCATTCAAATTTGGCCTGGCTGCCCCTCCATCTGAGGGTGGCTGGGTCAAATTGTTTGTTCCTGTACGGTGGGGTGGGGCGCAGGGGAGCGCACGAAGAACTTGACTCCTGGCAGTACCGGCTCATGCACTGTGTGGTAGAGAGAAGGTTGACTCCCCACACAGGGGAATGGGGTCCCTGCTGGGGGGAGGAGAGAAACCAGAATTTGTTCATCCCTCCCCGCCCCCTGAGAAATATCTGAATTGGTGCTGCTGGAGCATAGGAGCCTGGAACTCCAGAGTGCTAATTCAGGCTCTGGAACTGAGTCCGCTGGTCACCACAATCAAGATGCTTACCTGCCTGCCTCACTTACCCCATCTGTAAAATGGGGACCTGTAACACCTGGTTCAGAGAGACAAGTGAATGTTCATAAAATGTTTTGAAGATGCTGTGTGTTAGGTCTGACTGTTTCAGTACAATAGAGGAATGTACAGAACTCGCCCCAAAGTCTTATGGGGTTGCTACCTTGCTGTGCCAGACTGTTCCTTCTGGATTCCTCCCCATTCATCCTTTTTAAAAAAAAATTTTTAAAGGCTGATCTGCTTGGCAAAGGCTGCAAATAGTTTTTTCAGTGCTCTTGCTAAATTATGGCCCCATCTTTATAGCTTGTAAGTACTATGTGCTCTTAACGTGTTCGCAGAAAACCGGACTACATTAAATCTGAGTGTCTAAAGCAATCCATAGTCAATGAGCTTCTAATATTTAAATTGGCTTCTTGTTTTTTGTAGGAATTTTAAATGGACTGGATTGAGGGGATTTAAAATGATCTAAGCTAAACACAGCATGTGCAGTGCAGAAAATACTCCAGGATTCACTCATTTTTGTCTGGGGCAACACAATGAATTCTACATCCACTGTAACTGTAGCACTCTGTATATCTTGTTTGCTCACAAGAGTCAGTTCCTTACTTCGGCCAATGTCATCTCAACTTTCAAGCTGGTCTAGCAGAAGGCATCATAACTTCCCAAAGCTAGAGTCCTGCTTAAGCCAGGCTCCCCAGTGCAGTCAATGACCCAGAGCAGATGAATTCTTATAGGAGAGAAGCTTAAGAGAAAAAAAGAAGCTGAAGGAAAAAGAAGAATCTTGCCATCAGCTCAGAGGAAACGAGACTAAGAAAGGAAACTAGGAGGGGAAATTTTGGTGCTTATTTTTAGACAGTGTGGGTGTGTATTATTTTTCAACTCAGTATATTAATTTCTGCAGAATATAGTATCAAAGTGTGGTTAGATTGTCTATTAATAGGTTATCAGAACTTCTGGCTTCAGCCTACCAGCCATCCCCACAGAAACAATAAACCCATTTGGTACAAGGATGAGACAGCAGTAGACATCCCTGCCACATGCTCACACCTCAGATTGTCTGTTTCTCCTGGAGTCATAATGGAATGAAAGGGCAGCTCATCTAATCCATTTTAGGTATTTGATTGTGGGCCAATGAAGCCTGACATCAGGCTTCTAAATATTGTTATCCACCTCTTAACAGATCCTTCTGTTGTCTGGTGGGAGGTAAATCCAGTCTTACACAAAGCTGTAGGTTTAATACTAGCAGAACTCCGGCAGCCTGTTTTGTATTGCACCAGACTGGTCAGTGATGCTCGGTGTCTCAGGATTCAACAGTAGGGTGGTCTTGAAGAGAGACACCATTACACTGCCTGGTTTCGGGGTAGCAGCCGTGTTAGTCTGTATCCACAAAAAGAACAGGAGTACTTGTGGCACCTTAGAGACCAACAAATTGCTGTTTCCTTCTTGAATAAGGCAGGAGCCTGCGGACACGCCACTTCCACAGGAGTCCTGCAGTTGCTCAGTGAGTTGTTTTTGCCGTTGCACTTAGGGGAGAACTGGTTAGCGGAGACTGGCTTCCCTGAGGATTATTGACCCCTTAGCGGAGACTGGCTTCCCTGAGGATTATTGACCTCTGCAGTTGATTGAAGTGGATGGGGAAGCCAGCTCTAGCTCCGCTCAGTTTTATAAGTGAGCTGGGCAGGATGGCTGGTAACTCAGAAAGAAACGGAGTACTTGTGGCACCTTAGAGACTAACCAATTTATTTGAACATAAGCTTTCGTGAGCTACAGCTCACTTCATCGGATGCATACTGTGGAAACTGCAGAAGACATTATATACACAGAGACCATGAAACAATACCTCCTCCCACCCCACTCTCCTGCTGGTAATGGCTTATCTAAAGTGATCACTCTCCTTACAATGTGTATGATAATCAAGTTGGGCCATTTCCAGCACAAATCCAGGTTTTCTCACCCTCCGCCCCCCCCCCCCCCACACACACACAAACTCACTCTCCTGCTGGTAATAGAGTCCCTCTGATTATCACCAGCCTTTGTGTGCTCTCACGGTGTCATTGTAGAAGGGGCTTGTCCCTCAGCGAAGAGCTCCTTGTGATGAGCTGCACAAAAGCCATTCACCATGTGCAAGCAGCAGCTTTATCGCCCTGGAAAACCCAGGCACTGTTGTAAGTACTCTTGAGCACCACCTACTGGTGTGTTATCTATTAATTATTTACAGACAGACGAGCACTTTCGCAAACACTCAAGCCATGTGTACCTTGTATGCCTGCTAAATGTATCTATGATGGGGGAGGGAGAAGGGAATTTGTTGCTAGTTGCATATCATGCCCTGGGTGGAGCCCCTTGGAAAGCCTGTGACCAGCATATAGCACCGGGGGATCGGACCAAAAATCCTTTGCTGCAGACTAGAGTGAGCACTGTGAGAAAGGAAGGGAGGGAGACTGTATCTCAACAAAGACTCTTCTGGTTTCCTTTATAAACAGCTCTACACTTCCCCTAACTTGATTTTGAAGCAACAAGCCATTCTGAGGAGACTAGCCGACGCTCCAACGGATAGCCTCTGTGTGGGGGGACAGTGAGGCATGGAGCATGCAGATTACTTAAACATCAGCAGAAATTTGCCCTGCATTAAATGCAAGGTGCTCTATTATTCTGAGCCACTACATCTCTTTTAAGATTGAAAAATGAGGGCGAGATGCAGGCTGTCTAATGGTTAGATCACTGGGCTGAACTTCAGAAGGTCCGGGTTCTATTCCAGGCTCCGCCGATCACCTGCCGGGTGACCTTGGGCAAGTCGTGGTACCACTCGTTGCCTCAGTTTCCCCTCCCACTGTTTATTTGTAAATCATTAGGGCAGGAATTATCCATTGGTAGTATCATGCCTACCACAATGAGTCCCTGATCTCATCAGGGGCCTCTAGGTGCTACTGTAATAATAGAAAAGGAACAGAAAGGATAGAATTTACAGCCTCAATGAGCTAAATATGGACCAAGTGATGACAGGCACATTAGAAACAGCCAGGTAGGTAGTCAGATTATATTATAAATAGAACATCAGCTAGGAGAGAGAATGAGGCCTTGTTTTATATAATATTTCTTGGTTGTAGTAGCAAGACCCTGTAATTTGCCTGGTCAGTCTTACCAATAAAATAAGATTTCAATAGTGTCCATAAACAATTTAATAAGAAGCCACGTTTGGGCAAAGTTTGGAAAAAATTTTCTCTTTGCACCTAAATATTTCAGGCACTTGTCAGGGTCTTTATTAAATGCAATATATCAACTATTCCTGGATATGTATCAGCAGCTCTTGATACAACATCCAATTACAGCTTCTTTTGCATCACTTCTTGGTGCGAAAGTGACACTAGACAAAATACATACATGATCTTTTTTCCCTTGCAAAATGTGACCGATGTCTACTTTTTTATTCTAGCTTTTTTAAAGACAAAAGCTGGAAGCTTTAAAAATAGTGCTCTGCAAAATAATCCCAGGCTACCAACATTTATTAGGTTATTTATTGTGTTATGCAGCAGCCTTTGCACAAATTTGCAAGGGCCATGAATGTACAATTAAATCTTGTTTTGAATCTCCCAAGTGAGAACAAAGCCAAGCAAAAAGGAACCACTCAGATTATAAAATGTCAAAGGCATATTGATATAATTATTCTTAGAAGAAGATACTGTAGGAAATAGGATGGCTGGATTATTATAAACATGCCTGGAATAAAAATATTATAAAACATCAGCAGAATCACATGACCAGTGAATCAAAAGCATAAAAACAACACTTTCGAAATGAGGATTTTCCCAAGAAAACTTTACTGTAAGAAGCTGGGAAACTGCACTTTTCCTTGAGGCAAGAAAGGAAGGGTCAATCCAGCTTTAAAGGAACAGTGGCTGCATAAAACTTACATGTTAAAAAATATTAGTTTTCCCAATGCGTATTGCTTGTTCCTCTTTAGCATTTTGCTCTATGTGGATGATGTAAAAATGACCGTCTTGTGTCTCCTATTCTGCTTTTCTTTTTTTTTTTCTGGTTCTTATGCACTTTTTGGATGTTGCTTATGTGGTGGGCAGGGGAATAATACAAAACTCCCAGGGGAACAGGGATTAAAACACCTTTTCATTGACATTTTTAAAATGTATGTAAGCATTTCTGTTCTTACTGGGATCTTGTAAAACTGCTCAGTGCATTGATAATTGAATGAGAGACTTTAATTGGTAGGTTGCAGTTTCAAATCCAGTCTGTGTTAGGTAGCAATCAAAAGGTGCTACACTCTGCTTGCTCTTTAGTGACCCATGTGAAATGAATTTGATGGTCTCAGTTCACTTCTCAAGCATCCACCTCAATGAAACCACAAACACAGTTGGTCCCTAATTGGCACCTTTGATAGCTATCTCAGCCCAGGGCTGTGGATTGTATGGTCTTGGACGCAATGACGCTTTTGCCTTTAGAGCTGGTCTCTCAGTCTAAGCATATGTCTACGCAAGGATTTAAAAAAAAATGCGGATGACCTGGATCAGCTGACTCAGGTTTGCAGGACTCAGGCTGTGGGGCTGAAAAATCACTGTGTAGACATTCAGCCTTGGCCTGGAGCCCAAGCTCTGCGATCCTGCAAGGGGCCCAGCCTGAGCCCGAATGTCTACACAGCAATTGTTAGCCCCGTAGCCTGAATCAGCTGATTCAGGCCAGCCAAGGCTATACGTGTAGACGTACCCTAAGTCATCGTGGATTGAAGCACATAGATGGAACAGGCCCTGGGTGAAGTTTACCCTGCCACAACCTCTGTTGAACCTGTTCTGTAGATAAACAAAAGACTCCGATCTCTAGGGCTTTCAATCTGACTCCCTTCACTGGCAATAAAGTCACAGGAAAAATGGAAAGAAATTAAAACTTGTATCCGTCTCATCCCCACCCCCCTTTTTGGGAGCAAAGTCAAAAATTGGGCCTATAACTAGATAGCAGAAGTCACAGTTAGCCTGTGGAACTCTGCCACAAGGTATTATCGAGGCCAGGAGTTTAGCAGGATTCAGAAAAGAATTGGACTTTCATATGGTAATAAGAATATCCAGAGTTAGAGTAACAATTATTAAAGCAAGAGTTTTGGAAGGGCAATAAACCTTTGTGCTTCAAGGAATAAACCAATCTCTATTTTCTGGAGGCTGGGAAGAGACTTTCCCAGTGGGCAGGTTATTCCGTAACTGCCTCCTACCGTACTTTTTACACCTTCCTCTGAACCAGCTGACACCGGCCACTATCAGAAATGAGATACTGGACTAGATGGACCACTGGACCGGTCTAGTAATTCTGATGTTGACAGTGTCCCTTTAAAGATACAGCTAGAATCTGAAAAATCAACGGCAATGTTTGTGGCCCCGATGTTATTGCTTGTTGGAAACTGGAGAAGTGAATTTCTAAGAAGTAGTAAAAAATTTGGAGTATGTGATTCATTTTGGGAATGACTTAGAACCCTACCTAATCCCCTGGGGTCAACAGCAATCTTGAGATGCCCCCATAAATTTATTTAGAGCAAAACATGTTTGGCTCTCCATCCTTTGGCCTCTGCTAGCTGCACAAACTGCTAGGTTTGCAGGGGTATGCTGGGATTTGCAGAAGCCAGCGCCTAGGACAGTAAATACAAATCACATTTCAAAGGGAAATAGTCTTCAAGAACAAACAATGATCTCTCTGGTAGTGGGTGGCACAGAGAGACTGTTTTTTCCATTCAAGGCTCTTGCTTTTATATGTATTTGATTTAGATTGGTTTAACCTGGTGTGGGAATAGAAAGTTTATGACTGAAATTTCCTGTTCTAAGTTGTGGCTTAAGTGAGTTGCTGGATGAATCTAACTTGTCTTTCCTATATCCTCTTTCTTGCATTATGATCCTTGATTCTCATTTAGTGGTGAGTTTCCATTTCATGTGTGGGCTTGACGGAGGTGCACTGGCGACTGGAAATCTGTGCTCTCTTCCAGATTTGCTCTGTGTCCTTGGGTAGGGTTGGTTGCTTTATGCCTCTCTCTGCTTCGCTTTGCCTAGCTAAATTCTGAAAAGTGCTTTGCAGCCCTTAGATGGAGGACACTTCCAATTTATTTTCCACCAGAGGCTTCTTTGCTGGGCTGGCAACCTCCGTTAGTTGGAAAGGGGAATGTTCTCCCATTCCCTTCAGTCTCAGAATCTGCTTCATTGTTCTTCAAGCAAACTGAAGTCTCTTCCTCTTTTCTACATTCCTTTCCAGAGCTTCTGGAAAGTCCTAAAATGTCTCAGACACTTTAGGTCCAATTCTTCCCTTTGATCTGTGCCCCACCAAATTGACAGTGGCATTGGGAAGTTTCCTGGGGAAGCAGTTAGAGAGAGAACACTCTTCCCAGGCTGTGTCATGGTAGCCTGCAGGTTACAGTAGTGTCTACAGATGTTTTCCCCTTCTCCCGACCTCTGGCATATGGTTGGGAAGTGGCCAATGAATCTGTATATTTGCATCATTGGCTCCAACCTATCCACACCCCCACACCCAGCCCACGACTCCCTCCACAGGCAGAGCAGAAGGAAGTTGCCATGGTGGGAATATAGGGACCAGATATTTAGTGTAGTTCCATTGACATCAATCCCCTAATTAACGGCCTTGCTGTTCTACAAATTTCTAGATCATCTTGCCCAGAATTTTATTTGCACTAAACTGGGTCACCACCTTCTTAATGTATAGAGTTCCTTCCAAGATCCTAGGACTAAATTCTCCCCTCATCTGCACCCCGATTGACTTCAGTGGAGCTGCCGGAATGTAAACCAGAGAGCAATTTTGTCTTTAAAGGTAGAAGCACGACCAAGTTTTCCTTCTTCCTCAGCCCGTTCACTTTGCTGAAAGACCGTTGCACCTTTAACACAGTCTACAATAATGCCAAAATAAATCCTTTAAGTATTTGTCTGTTTGTTTTCCACCAAGGTTCTCTCTCTTCTGGGGAGCACATTGTGAATGTTCATTGGCATGGCCCCATCTGTCCTCTAGTTGCCTTCCTAGCAGAGCATGGAGGTGCTGAGTGAGGTGATCCACTTCTGATAGTGTCCAGAGCAGGTCCTTGTATCTTGCTAATAGAACTGTCACTCCTAACTCACCAGCCAAGAGACACAATATTTTAAAGTCCAGAGGCGAATAAAAAAGCAGTTGTTTTTCCCCCTTGAGTGCTAAAGTCACCCTCAGGAGTAAGATGGCGCAAGGAAGTCCACAGAATCACAGAATATCAGGGTTGGAAGGGACCTCAGGAGGTCATCTAGTCCAACCCCCTGCTCAAAGCAGGACCAATCCCCAATTTTTGCCCCAGATCCCTAAATGGCCCCCTCAAGGATTGAACTCACAACCCTGGGTTTAGCAGGCCAATGCTCAAACCACTGAGCTATCCCTCCCCCTTCCCTCGGGAAGTTCTGACTCATTCCCGAGCTCCATCTACACAGCTCCCCATTCAAGAGGTGACTGAGGGCCAATGCACTCAGCCAATGAAAACACAAATCATGAGCATTTCATCAGAACTAGCTCCCATTGGCTGACCAGTGCTCCAGCTAATAATACCTCAGAGCCAGTTTACCACCAGAATGCTGCAACTATGTTGTGCTACTATAAATGATTCTCTCTCTTTGAGTATGTGACGTAGCACCAGCCACCAGAGTTCTTTCTTTAATTGGAATTCCTATAGCGGGTTTAGTCTTTCCCAGTTAGGTGCTGACGTGGAATATTTGTAACTTCTGTCCTTCACAACTAGCCTGTCTCCTGGTTATTCTTGTACCACTTATCTCACTGGGATCGTGTTCTTTTTCCAGAGATGACCTCTCTCACTCACAGTCCACAGCTCACGGGGTCTTGTATTCTCCCTCCGCCCCCTGCGCCTCCTCCTTCTGGCATACTAACAGCAATTCAAACTGGTTGTTAACTTCTACTCTGCAGTTGTCACTGAGCCTTTCCAAGTTAAATATTACACATGGATATTAGAACATGCTTGGCACCGTCTTCTGTTGGAGGTGAAATTTGCACATTAGGAGGTGATGGTCACAACCAAATGTCAGCTCTGGAGAGATCCAGCAGACAGGAATGCTCCATTCGGCCTGTGTATTTGTTTAGATAGATTCCTTTGGAAGCCAGTGCTGCAATAGTATTGGCAAACAAGACGGATGTGGAAGTATGAGGAAACGTTTGTGATGTACATGAAGTGCTTTCAGATAACACTTTGAAGTTGCACAAACAGTGGATGTTTCTATTTGATTAAACCCTATAGCAGCCAAATCCCTTTTAAAAAAAAAAAAAAAAATCTAGATGGCTGTTCACTCAGGTGATGGAGAACAATGCAAACAATCTCAGTTCACCATCTGCCTCTGGAAATGAGTCAGGTGGAACCTCTTGGTTACTCAGTTATTGGTGGAGGTTGCTGGGAACAAAGTGTCCGGAATTGTAGCTTTGTGGCCCCGAATCAATATCTCTTCTCCGGGGTTCGCTCTTCCTTGAATGAAAACAAAATCTGTGTCTGTGACTTGATGTATCAGGGCCAAGTTCAGCCCTGCAAGGTGCTCTATGGGCCACATTCAGCAGTGACCTTGGTAAACAGTTGTTAACAGCAAAGTGGTGTAACTTGCACCAGTGGGCAAGGACAGTTAACGTGAATTACATGTCAAGGTAGCTGAAAGGGGCAGTAGGGACAGCATTGAAGGTAAGAAAGTGGTCCTCAGTCTGATCTCTGCTACACCAGTGTTGCTCCAGGGATGTTAGTGAGTTACTCCTGATTTACACTTCTATGAGAGTAGAATCAGTCCCAGCTACTTCACTTACATCACACCTTATGATACCAGGGCCAAATTTAGCCTCTGGTATAGGCAAACGCAACTTGGATTGATGTTAACAGAGTTGTCTCTTGATACCGGGGTTAAATATAATCCCCACTGAATACAAAATGGATATTGCAACCAAATTGATACAAGTTACACTACTTTGCCACTTACACCCATTTTTAACCAATGTACACTGATTGCACTTAAGCTGGATTTATATTAATGAACCTCTTGGCTATAGTGAAATTACTTACATCAGTGTAAATCAGGAGTGAGATCCAAACCAGGCTTTCAATGTGACGTGTACATCATTTTTTATAGCATTTCCACACTTGCTCTACAGTGCGCCAGATCCTGTGCTCAGTATGCCGCTATAAATCAGAATGACCCCACTGAGCTACTCAGATGTGAGTCATCCCAATTTACACTGAGCACAGAATCTAGCCTGTAAAGCTGGATTAGCAACACTCAGAAGATTCTGCAAAAGCAACATCCACCACCAGGCCCCTGCCTCATGCACTCATCTGGCTGAGCAGCAAAGCACTTGGGAGTGGGGTAGGGGGCCAGTAAAGAAATAATACATATCACTGCTAGAGAAATAGTTTATACAGCTTCTGAACTCTGTACAATCCCCACCCCAAAACATGATGAGGTGCTGCATACCAAGAACTGATTCATAAAAAGTCCCCTCCTGAGGCCCGGTTTCTCAGGTTACATTCCTTCTGCGGCTCGCTTGTGTACGGTACCTGTGTCAGACTCCGCACAAAAGGTCCATCTTGTCCTGGCATGTGCGTGTGTGCTCAGGCAGAGTCAGGCGAGTTCAGACTCTCGGGAACGTGGGCACTGGAATGAGAGTTCCAGGACATTCTGGCCAGCAGCACGGTGGGGTCCCTACAGCTGCTTGTGGTGGGTGCGTTACAGCAGTGCCTAGACACCTTGACCAAAATCAGGGCCATTCTACAGGCGCACTGAGTCCCGTACCTACACTATGGGGACAATAGCGGCATAGCTACACTGTAGTGGGGACGCAGCCTACAGCTATGGAAGGTGTTTTCCCATTGCTATAGGAACTCCACCTCCCTGAGCAATTTTTCTTTCAACCTAGCTGCATCTACAACAGGGTTAGGTCGATGGCGGGGGGAGGGGGCGGGGGATGTGGATATTGTTTTTTATACTGCTGAATGCCGTAACTACATCACCCTATGTTTTAAGCGTAGACCAGGCCTGAGCAAAGTCTCTGCCCCAAAGAGCTCACAGTGTAAATTGACAAGGGAAATTAAGGGGGGTGGAATAGGAGGCACAGTCAAAGGAAGAGACCTGCCCAATGTCACGCAGCAGGTGTGTGGTAGAGGTGGGAATAGAATCCAGGTCTCCTGGTTCCAGACCATGCTTCCCCTCATAACAATACCTTGTTCTTCCATACCACTCTTCATCCATGCATCTCAAGGTGCTTTACCAAGGAGGTCAGTTTCAGAATCTCCATGGTATAGATTGGGAAAGTGAGGCACGGGTAGGAAAGATGACTCACCTCAGATCACTCAGCAAACCAGTGGCAGAGTTAGGAATGGAACTCGGGTCCCCTGAGTTCTAGTCCAGTGGCCTTTTCCACTAAGCCACGTGATATATGAATTGTCTGCTTGTGGGGATTTAGAAATTCAATAACGTGGCTACAAGAGGAAAGGGAAGGATAACAGCATGAAAACATTAATTTGTGGAAGGTATGGATGAGCCCAAATCCAGCCCCCAGATCTGAACAATCCCAAACTCTGGGGAAACTCCAGACCCAGATATGAACTTCCTGGTGAATGAGCTCTTGTGAACAGCATTACATGTTCACAGGGCTGCTCAAAGCATGACCCAAGAGTCAGAAGCAGCCGAGGGAGTTCTACGGTACAGCCTACACAGCCACCCTCACCCTTAACGTGGAGGTGCTCTGCCTTGGAGCCGTGTAGCCTAGGCAGAGCATTGCTGGCTAGGATGTGTAACCTCCGTGGACAGCATGTTTGTGCTGCACGTACAGCTGTGCAGATGAAGGAGTCTGATCGTGTGAGGTGCTGAGCCATAGACTTCATTGGAATTGAGAGCACTTAGCCCCTGCTGGGATCAGGTTCTATGTGTGGGCTGTGGGCTTGGGGCTCCTGGCAGGTTGTCACTGCAGAGCTCAGATGGCCAAACCTTAGTGCCCCTGAAACCGGAGATGCTGTCTCCTTGAGAATGTGTCACTGAAAGCAAATCTGACAAGGAGCCTCTGAGTGATGCCATCAGGAATGACAACCCCTGACAGCTTCCAGCTTGAGGACAAAGTCACAGGGGACAGCCTTGACTCGCAGCATCAAGCACCCTCCGCGAGATTGCCAGCTGAGGATGGGAGCAGAGCTTGCAGTGACATGCTGGGGTGCATACAATGCTAGGTACGCCTGGGAAAGACGCTCCCCATGGCATAGGTTTGTCTGTGTTCCCACTCACTTGAATTAACATCCTGTTAATAACATGTGTGGGTTGCGCTGGAGCTGCGAAGTGGACAAAGCACATGCAGATTGTCAGAAGTGCCTTAAATCACGTACGTTGTGATAACAGCTAAATCAGCGATGTTTTATTTTTAATTAATTAGAAACCTCATGTACAAGTAAAACCTGCTGAAACCTGCCCTAGACCCCTTGTAACTTTCTAGCATCATAAATGCCTCCATTTCCTGCAGTGAGGTACGGCCCTAACAAAGTATATTTTGCATATGGAAGGCCAGATTTCTGATCTATTACATCCCTGTAAATCTGGAGTAATTCCAGTAAAGCCCATGAAGTCACTACAGATTTACAAATAATATCTGGCCTATATCCCACTGTTAATATGCAAACTCAAATGGAACCAGTGAAGTGGTTAGGCCTGATTCTGAGCTCTCGTATGCCAGTTTTACACCACAGCAGCTCCACTGACTTCCTGCTTGTGTTCTCTGTTTACACCAGAGCAATGGAAGATAAGAATGGGGCCCACGGACTGCTGTGGAATTACTCCAATTTTACGATGATGCAAGAGCAGAATCTGGTCCATTGCTTCTTTAAAGTCAGAGGAATTACTCACCCTCGTGTAAGAAGAGAATCTGTCCCTCAAGTTTAGTTCTAAAAAACTAATTGATGATGTGTACATAACATTCCTTTTCCCTCTGTAAAGAAGATGGAAAGTGGTGGTGCCCCATCAGACTGCAGAGAAAGAAAAGAAAACAAGAAATTTGAAAGGGAAAAAAAAAACCCTCCAAAAATCAGAGAAGCCAGTGGACCTAGTGAGAAAATGAGAGGCGACTGGAGAGCAGGAAGGAAAGGGGAAGGTTATGTCATTAGAGACTGGAATCCAATGTTTTGCTGAAACTCCATGGATACAGGAAGGAGCAGGGTGGGTAAAAATAGCAAAATGCATATAGTATGAGTTCCAAGAATTCAACTCTCTGAAAATAAAGAAATGTATGTTCTTGCTTAAAAGCAGAAGGAAAAAGTTATGTGTTGTTATGAATCTGTTTGAAAGAATGAAGGAGGTGGGGGAGGAACAGGAAGGCTGTTGAAAAGGATTTCTGGTTTCTCCAACCAAAACATGGACATTTTTATTATTATTACATACGTTTTATCTGACTGCTCAGTGGCTTGGTTCACAAGGGACGGAAAATACTTCTTTAGTAAAATCCTCCCATCAGAAGATATGGAGGCTGTTCAAGTGAAAGTTCTTTTTCGGACCGAGGTGCACACAGAAGAGCCCCAATGTTGATCACAGTTTAATTTTGCATTCTATAAGTTAAGGCTCTTTTCTCATATTTTTTCAGAGCTTAAATTCATATGCTAGCTAGTAGGCAGTTAGACCAAACCTCCAGTCTCTTTGGGCTGGACTGTATATGCTAGTATCTCTCCAGTCCAGAAATTCACACCTCATCTATAAAACAGAAAGCTCTTATGACAGAAAGAGAAAAAAAATCAGCCAGTTTACTCCATTAGGTTGTTTTATGTCAGAACAGATGGTAACATATCACCATAGAAGTCTTTATAAAAATTTCCATCTTTTAACTTTGAACGCGGGCCTTAAATTTTCCCCTGGTGCAAATGTGGAGCGTGAGTCATTATACACACCATGTGCTATCTGCATGGGATTTTCACTTACTTTATTCAGAAAGTCAGAAAGCCATTCCATTACTCTAACTGCTTTTTCTTCCCTCCCCAGCTTGGGCAAGTGGCCAATTCCATCATCTTAAACTCAGCAATATGAACAAGGAAGGTATCATCTGAGCGAGGAGGAGCTGGAATGCACAGACAAGGAGAGATGCATTGCTCCACAGCATAAAGGGCAGGAGTCAATTCCTAAAGCCCAAATTGTCAAAAGAGGTAGCATGAGTTATGACCCCTTCTGTCTATCCTCAAATCATTGGCTGAGAAGCTAGGGCCTGATCCTACAAGATAATGAGTGCTCTTAACTCCCGCTGAGTGCTCAGCACCTGCTGGATCTGGGCCCTCAATGCGCTTTTTCTTCCTCCTTTTGAACACAGAGGGCCGACTTAATCTCTCTCTGAAGTCCATGGCCAGTGACCGCTGTGGGAGCAGCAGTGTGCCGAGGGATGCTGAGCCTGATTGCTGCCGTGTAACTCCCTGGGTTGGAACTGGAGAGTCAGTCCCAGTCTATCCAGCCTGTAGTATCCTTCACAGTAGAGAAGCGACAGGACTTGGCTGTAATGATATAAAGGGGATTCTTCATTAAGGCTACAGGACAAGAACAAACCTTGTGGTTTTCTCTAGCTCCCAGACCGACTGACTGCAGCCTGCCCTGCCTACTGTCTCTACCCACTGTATTCCTAAATCCTGGTCTGGATGTGGCATTCATCCTTTGGATTGCTTCACTACTCACCCCTTCCTGCAAGCTGACTTACCAGGATGGGCCTTTATCAAAACTGCAAGTCCCAAATACCCCTGAACTCTGGGAAAATTCAGATCCAGACTTTGCAGCTTGGACCCATCTGTGCTATCCGAGTAATGTCTCAAGGCAGCATTCCCAGAACTGCAGGAAGAGACATGAAAGAAACATGTGATGTATTGCTTCCTAGACCCCATGGTGTTGGGTGCATTAGAAATGTAGCGAGGTGGATAGATAGATAAATTATTGCCAAGGCCACTGTCATTCAGAAGCAGGTTAGATCACTGCTCCCAGCCTGCATGATGCTTCATGACACTAAGCAGTGGGGTGAATGGCATCCCGTCGGACAGTAGGAATTATATAGAACACCATTTCCCCTGAAGAAATAGCTCACATGCCTTATATAATGAATGAGCTCATTTCACATGCCTTTGCCAGAAACAATAAAAGTTAGAAAATGTCCCAGTAATTAAAATAAAGTGTTACCCAGATTTATAGTGAGAAATGTGAAATATCAGGCAGTTGATTGTTGCTCCGAACTCACAAATATGCCTCACGTTGGTTAGAACAGGTTGCATTAATTACCAGGAACAGCTTGAGTCCAGTGTGAGCCCCAGAAAGCAGTGAGTCCAGCAGGAGCCCTAGAATGGTTGCGGAGAGAAGGCAGGGGGGAGAGAAAGGTGCCAGCTGGCTTAGCACCCAATGCATCTCGGGTCTTAGCGGCAATGACTGGAGTATGCACAGTACAGATTGTGGTCATTGCATCAGGATGGGTTTTGGATTACACGTGGGAAATGGGGCAGGAGGGAGGGAGTCCCATTCCCAGGCCTGCTACGTGCACCAAAGAAATCAAGCAGAAACTTGTGAAAAAGAAGAGGCAAAGCGAGACGAGGCTCAGCCAGCTCTGAGGGCTGGACAATTGTGATGTGTTGATAACGCTCCATACACCTCTGTGCCTACTTGGATGTGAGTGCTGGGCTCGTGGATGGGGAGGGAGTGACCGTTCAGAGAGCAGTGCATACCGCGTCCTCAGTCCAGGAGGGCGATGTGAAGACAGAAGTGTGTGTGGAGGTGTGTCAGCCCGCACGGACGGTTAGCCTTGGCCTCCACAGCGACTACCCATATGGGGCACAGCTAATGACCACCAGGGTAGTGTTTTGGGATAATGTGGAGAATTGTCCATTGGATACTGAACTGAAACCCACTGAACTCATGCTACATGGGCTAAGAACAGCCAGTAAACCAGAAACTGTCAGTCATTACTGACCTGGGCTATATTTGAACAGGTGGCCTGGATGAGAAGCAAATCAGTAGAGTATTGGGAAACCACAGCCTTATTTGAAGAGTGCAGGAGGGGAAACCTTTTAATACTGGTTAGGGGAGGGAAATGATTTAACAAACAGGTTTATTGGGTCTCTGGGGACTTGTATTCCAGTTCTGCTCTGCCACTGACATACTGTAGGACCTTGGGCAAGTCACTTTACTTCTCTGTGCTTCTTTTTCCCCTCCCACCTCTTGTCTGTTTAGACTGTAAGATATTAGTGGTAGTGTATGTGACTATACGCTCCCCAGCACAGTGCGGCCCTGATCTCAGTTGGGTCCCTGAAGCACTACTGGAATACAAATAATAAACAACGACAGTAACCATGATGAGCTGTTCAGAGGTTTGGACATTTGGTCATCGGACTTATCAAGATTAGTAGGCCAGATTTTCAAACCAGTTAAGGGCACAGTTGTTTGTGTCATTTCTGTGTCTTTCCATACACCAGTCAGCTGCACATACATATGTCTGCAGTTTCCTGATTTACATGTGCTGTCACGGTAAATGTCCATGTAAATTAGTCTTTCAGTTATGTGCATATGGCTGATGCAACTGTGCACCTCGCCTGTTTGAATGTTTATTTAAAAAAAAAAAACCCTCTGAAATATGGCATGATGGGGGACAAGGGGTCTCTGTCCGCATCCCCTTCAAAATCATGGCTATATAGTCCAGACCTGGTGTGCAGATAGTGTGCAGTGAAAATGAAATCTCTCCTAACCCAATCCAAAAATACTGACGTTGCTGGAACAACTAAAATAAATCTCTGCTTTTTGCTTCCATCTTGTGAAACAGAAACAAAAACGGCACGAGGACAGCTCATTCTAGATCTTACAAAATCTGGCACCTTCCGATAAGCCTGAGAAACCCAGATATGAACGATGTGGCGTGATGATTACTCATGATCACTTGCAACATCCCATCAAGACCAGTGGATGATCCTGTATGGAACAGCTGCACAGAAATAAGGGTACATGGGGTGACCATGTGGCAGAGCAAACTCTGCCCTGAATAGGAGCATGCAGATATTTTGTAGGTAATATCTCTTTAATGGTGCAATCGTTGCAGGGACTGGCTGACTCAGGGGATTAGTAACATTTGGCCTCTAGCTTTCAGGTTCCAATTCAGCTTAGGGAAACTGTGACCGAAAGCTGCTGCCATCTGATGGCTGTTGAGTCGCTAAGGTGACCTGAAGCAGTACGGGCCGGGGGTGATGGGAGGAGAAAGGCACTTTAGAGCTGGGGAGCTTTGCCTGTAACTTCAGACTCACAAGGCACCCGGCTGCTACTTTCTCATCTCTGCCTCCTGCTGGGAGCTATTCCCAGAGCTGGTGAGGATCTGGCACCTTTCATCAACTCGGAGCTCACACCCAGATCTAGAGAAGAAAAGTCGTGGACAGCTCTGAGCAGCCTGGTGCTGTGGTGCAGGAGGGACCTGGCTGGGTCTGCTGGAGCCTCAGGCCATTACAGAGTGAGTACGCCTTGGCTCCAGAGACAGGTGCCTGCTGTGACTGACCGCCACAGAAACCTTCAGAGGCGGCTGTTCTGCTCGGGGTAGATTTCAGCCCTCTGCCCATTCACAGCCCCAGAGCCATTCTGTCCCCCTGTGGCTATTTTAAAAAAAAAAGTTTCACATAAAAACTTAGTGTGATAACTTCTTCAAAGCAGGCAGCTTTCTGTCTCGATGCCAAACTATGGCTTCTTTTCCTGAGGAAGAGGAGGAGGTTGTGGAAGGGGAAGGGCTGCAGATGTTCTGGTGAACGCTGCAGTCTTGCAAAATGTTTTCACAGTCTGGTGCTACAATAACAAATGGTGGGGCTGATTCCAGGGGTGGCTTGGCTTGATCGGCAGGGCCAGGGAACAGGGCAGTGGAACACTTGAACCACCTGCCATTTAGCACCAGATTCTTCTCTTGCTTTGGTGTAAGTTGGGAGGAATTCCAGGGATTTTTACTAGAATTTCAGTAGGGAACAGGAAGGGTGGCCTTGGATTGGGACTTGGCAGAAGAGTGGGGCTCCGCCACAGACTCCCTCTACTGACCTCAAGCACATTGCGTCCCCTCTCTGTGCCTCAGTTTCCCATCTATAAGATGGGGATACTTATTCTTCCCTACCTCATGAGGTGGTTGCGACAATAAAGTCATTAATGCTAGCAAGGTGCCCAGATGCGATGGTGATGGGAACCACAAAAAAGCCTATACATAAAATGAGATTGGACCCCTGGAGCTCCTGGGGAGAAGGGGAGAAGGTTTGAGGACAGCATGTTCTGAATGACTCGAGGGCTGACATAAGCACTTGTGTTACCCTCACAGCGATCACCTGGTGGCTCCAGGCCTTAATTTCTTTTCTTTTTTTCTGGCCCATGTGTCAGAGAGGCAGACGCAGGTAAGTAAGAAATTAGAATAGAAGGGATGGTCTACGAGGAGGAGAAGGGAGGGAGGGATCTCTAATGTGTTCATGTGGAACGCAGGGTTTGGTCCCCAGTTCGTGCATGGCCTGTATATGAAATGAATGGGAGGAAATATTTCCACTAAGGATAAGTTTCTGCAGGTCAAAACATGCCAGCTTTGGGGCCCAGCCCTGAAGATCCTTTTTTCTGGGGTGGTGCCGCTGAAGCCAGCAGCATGTGGAAGGACTGCTTGCTTGGTCCCTATGGTGTGGGGACTTTGAACAATGGGAAGCCCATGTTCTGATGAAGCCCAAAACTGAGTGAGCTGGGGAGGCAAAGGGCCCAATCCTGTTCCCATTGAAGCCAATGAGAGAACTCCACTAACTCCTCTGGGTGCAGGATTGAGACACTCCTCTTTAGCAGTCACTTCAGTGTGGAACCGCTGGCTGCAGACTCTAACCCAAAGGGGAGACCCTAGTAGCCTGAATCTTCAGGTTTCAAATGCCCAACTTGCATGGAAGCCTCGGTTTGAGTCTCTGGTGCATCATTTGATTCAGCATCCGCCGGCTGCGGTGTTGACAGCGAGTGGCAGACAGTGTCCTGCCTGGGGGCTCTTCCAGCCTGGGAGCTGCTCTGCTGTGCTATACGTGGCTAGGAGGAACAGTCCCATGAACCCTTTTGTAAGAGCAGGGCTTTGGCTGGCAGTCCTTAGCCTCCTCCACAATGCTGTGCCGTGGCCACTAGCCGCTCCCGGGGGCGGTTTACATGCATGCTTGGGGAGGAAAGTTGCTGAATAAAAGTAAAAAGTCCTAAGGTCTTTGCTGTCCTGACAACCTAGCAGGGCTGTTCTGCTAGTTCCCTGGGGAATCCTGGGGGTTCCAGCTCGTACGCCTTCCTTGGAATTCTCCCAGTAAATTAACTTTTTTTTTTTAATTGGCAATGGCAGGCACGCCTGGCTTTTTAATGAGGTGTGTGGCGGCATCTGCTGGGGCATGTACGGTGGGGTGGGGGAGGCCCCTGGGCAGCATACCAGCCACCTGGAAAAGACTCCTGCAAGGGTAGGGAGCAATAAAGCACCACCCACTACAGGGAGGCTCCCCCCACAACCTCTGATGGGCTCTTGCCCTGTAAATGCTAAAATCAGGAGTGAGAGTGAAGGGACAGCATAGCCCTGCTAGCTACCCACACATGCCTGTTCGCAAAAGGGCCAACTGTGGCAGGGTCTGTAAAGATTTAGACTGAGGCTTTAAAAGATGCCTAAGGGATTTGGACGCCCAGTTTCCATTACAGTTAATGGGGTTTGGGCATCCAGTTCCCACAGGCAGTTTACAAATCTCAGCTTTGGCTTTTGAACAGGCTGCTGAATAGCATTGGGGCCCTCTAGAGCAGAAAGCATGAATGTCTACAGCCTGAGCTTAAGAGCTAGGTCCTGTGGACCATGTGCAGAGCAGGGATATATAACACACACTGGCGAGTGGGTTACCTACTCTCCCTGGATGGAGGAAGCTCATCCCCAGCATCCAGGTCCAACAGTAGTAGAAATCACTGCAAGCCTTCGCTTAAGTGTTGCCACATCTTGGTTGACGCACTGGCAATTGAACTGGGGATCTCCAGAGCTAAAAGCGTGAGCTTCTGAACTAAAGCGTGGGACTCTGCAGTGGGGGCTGTAATATACTTGTATCCTCTGTGTATTTAGCACAGAGAAGGAGGTATGATGCACACTGACCATTGTGCTACATTAGCTTGTGTGCATCCACAACAGGGTAACAGGCATGGAGATAGATAGATAGGGTGGGAAGCAGGATTGGCTGTAGAGGGATGGGGCAACTGTGGAGATGAGATGCTCATAAGGGGCCAACTCCCCCATCTCTGATGCCATGGAACATGGCTTGGGAGCAGCAGAAGCCGAGTCCAGCCCTGTAATACAAAACAGCTAGCAGAGCTGAGTCCAAAAGATGCAACCCAGCATGCTGCTGTCACAGTGCTGAGCAGAGACTAAACTAGAAAGGAGAAGTGAAAGACAAGGCCACATGAAGGAGCAGTCTGCTGGAGGAAAACTACTTTGTCATCTCCAGCCTGGGTCTGCATAATAATAATCAGGCAAGGAGAGGGTGATCCTAGAACTGCGTGTGGTCTCCCCTGCTTACCACATGTCTGCCTTGTGCTGGTGCCCCAGGGCATGGTGTTTTTGCTACGCCCTCATTCTGGCTTGGCAATCCTCTCTGTCTGGTTCCCTGGCCTTGACCTTTCCTCCCACTCTACAGAGCTGCGTCTGTGGCTCTGCCTTCCCGGGACTCACCAGCTCAGCTCTGCAGCTCCCCAGCCTCTGCGGTTCAGAGTACACAGCCTCAGAGGTCCCCGTCCAACTTGGGTTTCTTCACTGAAACCACACAGCGGGGCTCCAGTGGGACTAGCCTACCAGAGGGAACTCCCCTGCCTTCCGGGCCTCTCTCCGCATTTATTCAGTCACTGTCTTTATTTTGTATTTTAGCAAGTGGAACTGCATCTTCCCTCAGTTTGAGCCCTGCCAGGCATGCAAGCCACTGGCTCAGCTGGGAGATGATATGCTTTATTATCTCATCGTGAATCCCTTTCAACCACTGCTGCTCAGGGTTGGCTCAAAGATGAGAGAAACACTGAGTTCTTAGAGCTTCGCTGTATTCCTCTATTTACTGTTATGTTTCTGGGCCAGCATCTGATCTCCGATATAAATCCGGAGTCACTTCTTTTAAAATCAGCAGGAATTGTGGTCCCTTGCCCTATCTGAAAGTCAAGCCCGTTTTTCAAGTGTCTGATTATAAATTTAGGGGCGTAACTTTAGAACTCAGGGTCGACGCTTTTGCGGTAAGGCCTTAGATTTAGGTTATGTTCTTTAAATAAATACATTATAATTAAAAAACTGTATATGGCTAGAAATACTTGCATGTATTTTTGTTTTAAATTTCAGTTAAAGCTGCCTTTAAATAAATAAAATTAAACTTTCCTTTGCATTTTTCTGAAGCACAGCACGACTGGATTGTCCCTGTATACCAGCACTAGAAGGAGGCACTTAGTGTAATTGATTAACTTAGTTTCACCAGTGGAGCCCAGTGAAGGTGCAAAAAAAGTAAGCCTTATTGGGGAAAAGTGATTTATCTTCTTCCCCCTCAATGTTCTAATTGCACAAAGTAAGTCTGGACTAAATCTGTATTTGGGGAAGGGGGGGGACTCTGTGTCCTCAGGGAGTTTTTGCATTGTACAAACTACTTGTTTGCTGGATTGCACTAAAATTAAAGATGCTGGTTTGCCTCTGCAGCTGTTTGAGTGAAGTGACATGAAACTAACTAAAATGTAGGGGACTCTTAGCTTTGGATATGGGTGTGGTTGCTTTTCTAACTTCCTAAATGCTGGAGGGCTGTATACACAAAAATCTTCATTAATCTCTGAGCTCAGTAGGTTATTGATCCCTACTGCAATACCAGCTGACTTCCCCTACAGCCGGCCTGTTGCAGCGTGTGTGTTAGAAGATGCCCCAGGAATGGCAGAAGGGGAACCTAGATGCAGTTCCTGCTGCACTTCCCACGAACTCCTCTCACTGTGCAGCAGGAATGAAACTGCCAGCGATCAGAACAGGTCACCAGAGTATGCCGCGGGCTGAGAGTCCATGTCTGGGATCAGGTGCGCTCTTTGAGTAATTGGCTGGTGATTGTAAAAACTGTCTCGTGTTCTTCCTGACAAAATGAGAACAGCAGGTGGCTGCAGTTAAAGAAAAAAAATAGGATTAGTGTATTTTTGCTAAAGTTACATTTTTAGCCTGGTAACAATCAGTGTATTAAAAAACAAAAGCCTAGTCTAAATACCTCAGAGAGCTGGGCCAAAGTGTCTCAATGAAGCATTTCTTAGGGTCCAGTTTTAATATTGGAGTTAATGCACATGGCTGAATGACTCTCCTTTCAGGTGGTGGTTGGTTTCCCATTTTGATTGTACCCAGTGAAAACTAAAGCCCCAATTAGGCAAGGCACTGAAGTATCCAGGGTTGTGGTGTCACTGGCCATTTTAAAATCAAGATTGGGTGCTTTTCTAAAGATCAGCTTTAGGAATTATTTAAGGAAAGCTCTATGGTCTGTTATACAGGAGGTCAGAAAAGAGGATCACAATGGTCCCTTCTGGCCTTGGAATCGATGCATCTATGGAATCTGCTCAAGTCACTTTTGATCTCAGTTCTTTGCTAAATCAGGGCCTTCGCCTGCTAGATCCATCAGGCAGAGTCCACAAGCAACAGGAAGGAAGGGAGCAAAACGGAGAGGTGGGATGGTCCTGAGATAAAGCACTGGACTGGGGCTGCTGCTTTTTGCCCATCGAGGTATAAACTCTTTGGGGCAAAGACAGTCCCTTGCTATGAGCCTGATCCAAAGCCTAGGGAAGTCAGTCAGAGTCTTTCCGTTGAGTTCAGTGGGTTTTGGATCGGGCTGGACTTTCCAAAGTGCTTGGCACCCATCAGCACTTATGGACAGGGCTGCCACAGGCTGGGCATTTCTCGAGATGCTCCTGTGTTGGGCAGCCCTGAGCTCGCAGCTCAGACTCCATGTTGCACACATGGCTGAGCTGCTGGCAGAAGCCGTCATTCCTCCTGCCACATATAGAAGTTGCTGTTGAGTCCCTCAGAAGCAGGCAGCCCCCTGCCTGTATATCTTCCCTTCTGGTTGCTGCCCCTGCTGAATCCGAAGGAGGCAGCAGTGAGTGGCTGGCAGGCAGGCAGGCAGGGATAGAAGGGAAGGGGGACTCAATACGAGCTCCACGCTCCCCTAAACCCCCTGCCCTCCAGAGAGACTCCAGCCCCTGCCTGACACCTTGTCCCACAGAGAGAACCCAACCCCCTGCCTCCCAGATGGAGCCTAGAACCCCAGTTACCTGCACCCCCCCACCTACTCTGACAGCATCCAGCCCTCCAGCTACCTCAGACACCATAGCACGGCCCCCCTGCTAGCCCAGCAATCCCAGACCCCTGCCAGAACATCCCCAGATACCTCCCCACCTGCCCCAACCTCAGAGCTGGCAACTTTTGTGCTGCTCCACATCCTGTCCAGCCCTACCACGGCTTGGGGCAGGACGTGTTGACCCTAAGCTCAAATTATGGCCACATGCTAATGAGTTGCAAATATGCAAATTAGAGAACTAAATAATCCTCATGAAGTGTCATATAACTGACCAGCTTTTTCAAACCCATTCAGCGTCCAGGAGCACTGATCACTCCTGAAGATCTGGCCTCTTCTTTTACGTGCCTGGGGATCGCTCAGCTCTTTTGAGAGAGCAGTTAGGCTCCATTGTGCTGGGTACTGTACAGTCTTGGTTGGGGCTTCTAGCTACAAATCATTGATAATCAAATCTGCTCCAGCAGAGGCTCCCAAAGGGCAGGCTGGGTAGGAAACTGCATCTCCTTGCATTTCACTTTATTTTTATTTGTTTGTTACTTGTAGTGCCGCAAAACCCCAGTCAGGATTGGGGCCTCACTGTGCTTTGTACGGCGCAGGCCAGTCCCTGCCCCACAAGAATGTACAGTCTAAACCAAGATACATTATGCTCTTTAGCTGCTCTGAGTGGCATCTCTACATGTCCCTTTTGCCTTTGTGCTTTCAGATGTCACCTGTCTTCCACCCCCACTCCAGAGGCTAACCCTCCCCAGATGTTTTATGAAATAGTTGCAAGATGCAGTCCTGTCCCTGATAACCTCTCTGGCTTCCTGATGAGCTTCACATCTGGCAGCAGAGAGGACTGGAGCGTATTTTTATGTGTGTGTGTGTGTGTGTGTGTGGAATGTTTCAGGCACAAACACATCCCTCTTCCCGCTTGGGGAGATGGAAGGGGTTGGGGCGGTGATGAGGGAAGATGCTCCCCACTCACAGATTTGCAAGTGAACCAAAAGTGGAGGGGTGGATGGAATGAATTGCCTGTTTAAATATGGAAAATGGAGTCTGCTTTTCGTTCTGGGCCTTTGGAATCTGTGGGTGGATTGGAACTGGCAGGCAGGGAGCAAACACCCACCCACCATAGGGTTGTGTGGTTCAGAAGTTTACAAGAGCATTTGTGTTCCAGGAGCTGCTGGCCTTGAAGCCAATAGGAAAAAAAAAAAAGAGAGAGAGAAAAAAACTCTGTGGTGTCAGGGCCCTTCCTCTGAGATTCCCTCCCCCCCCCATTTCTGCTTTCTCCAGCTAGAAGGTTGTCAAGCATGAGAGATCTGAATTGGTTGGAGAGGCACTGGGGGTGTGTGTCAGGGGGATGTGTGTGTAAGATGAGTGTGTAGTTGTTGTTGTTATTGAACACACGTCCTGTTCACAGACCTCCATCAGGAAGGCAAGAGGCTTCAAAACCTGCTGTCACCTTACTCCAAAGTGAGAGATCTCTCTACTCCCCAGGCCAGTCTCCCCCACACCACCTCCCCACTGCTCTTTAACTCTGCACAGCCCCTGGGAGACAGACAAACGGAAGTTTTACTGTATTGTGAGTGGCGCGAACGCCAGCCTTTTAATGCCTAAACCTGTTAGGAAAAACCACAGCATTGAGCAATTTGATACTAATCCTTTCCCCTTCTCCAAAGCTGCTTGTCTGAGGATCTCAGAGTGTGTCTTACACCCATTCATAAACTAATCCTCCTTCTGAGACAGGGCAGGGTCACTATCCACACTTGCAGATAGAGAAACCGAGGCAAAGAATGAGGAAGGGACTTGCCCAGGGTCACCTACAGCTCATAGGAGGACGGTGTTCAAATACTTGGTTTTCTTCTACCCCATGCTCCTCCCACAACACAACTGCTCCCTTGCAGTCAATATTTCCCCTCTCCTCAGCTGAACGACCCAAGTTTATAGCCTGCTGAGGTCAGAGGGAACCTTTCCATTACTTCGCTGGGCTCTGGATCAGGTCCCTGATGCTGTTTTTACATCATTGCGCCTCCATTGGCCACAATGGAATTGATTCTGATTTAGGGCCTGATCTTGCTTCCATTCGAGTCAATCTGAGTTTTTGGTGACCTTAATGGGAATTAATTTTACCCTCCCTGGCCAGGCCCAGACTAAAGAATTTTGGGGCCCTGTGCACTATGGAAATTAAGCGGCCTCCCCGCCTTTCCTAAACGAGGTAGCAATCCGCCCCATAGCCCACACAAAGCTCAGAATGCTCCTCCCACCCCACATCCACCGCAACAACCCTCCACCAGCTCCCACTTATCCTGAGAGCCCCCCCAACTCATCCCAGCAGCCCTGACGTACATCCCACTCAATTTAAACTCCCCCCCCCAACACTGCCCTTTCACCCCAGAGCCCACCAACAACTCCCCCCAGCCCCTCACCCCCACCTCAGGATCTTCCTGGCCACTCATTGGTGCCCCCTGGCCCAGCACACTGCTCATGTTCCAGGCTACGGCAGCTCTTCCTGATTCCCCCACTGTCCAGCACCTCCACTCTCTCCCATTGCCTGCCTTGTACTCACAGTCCTGCGCTGCCCGATCACTCCTCCTTTGAGACAGGGAGGTGGCCGGGCCTAACTGGCACGAGTGTTGTTATGACCTGGCACATGAGGTTGCACTGTGCCACTGTGGTTTTTGTTTTGTTTGTTTGTTTGTTTTTCCTGGAAGTCAGGGGCCCTGTGCACACGCAGCGAGGGCACCCTGGTAAATCCAGGCCTGCCTGCCCTCAGGGAGCTGGCATTACCCCCATTTTACAGATGGGGGAAATGAGGCACAAAGAGATTAAATGACTTGCCCAAGGCAACATGAAATCCCCGGGAGATCTAGAAATAGAACCCAGATGTCCTGTGCCTCAACCACCAGGCCATCCTCCCTTTCCTTTGTATGGTCCTCTCTCTTCTAGGAATGACAGTTAGTGTCAGCCTGCCCACAAACAGCTCCTTACAGGATCCAGTGGATACCTGAGTAGCAGACACCATCTTGATTGGAGGAGCCACCTCTCTTAAAATGAACCTTAGTTGTTGGGTTTTTTGTTTTTAAAACGTACACTAACAAACCAGCTTCCAGAGCAAAGTGGCTTATCCGTTAATGAGTGAGTGTCCTTCTAAGTATATATTTTTTTCTCTTTAAAAGGATCAGGGATTCTATAGTTGGTGTTTGAATACATCTGGATTTTTCTCTTAGATTTTAATGTATCTAAAACCAGCTTTAAATTGCAATTAAATCTGTTTTAGGGAATTATTCTGTGTCCCATCAGTGTATCAGCTGAGTACCTTCCATATAAAATCAATTCACGAGCAATGTCCCTAGCACTTCTCCCTTTTTGGGGTCAAAACTCTGCTTGGGGAAAGGGTCTTTCTTTATTCTTCAAATACAAAACACTTTATGATTTGGAAGCAAAAGAACATGTGAGTGGGTAGATCTCATGCATACTTCCTATTATCAGGAGGTAACAGGCACAGTCAGTTTCAACCATACAACACTGAATTTTGTATTTAAAAGAATATATTCTTAACCAGTGCCCTTATAGATCACTAGCAACACAGCCCAGAATTCTGCCAGTAAACTGTAAGCTTTTTTGCATGATGGATTGGTTTTTTTTAATTGCATAAATGTACAGTACCTAGCACATTAGGGCCCTGGGTGCTGATTAGTACTTGTAGGTCCTATTATTATTTAATATTTGTATTGCAGTAGCATCTAAGAGCACCAGTCAAAGATCAGGACTGCCTTCTGTAGTGCATGAAGTGATATGACAGATGCTAGTCACATGAAGTTCTTTCCTTCTTTGCACTCCCTTTTCATACTTTAAACCCAGATGCTTCAACTGGATGCGTGTGACTGGACCCCTGGGCCCATCCTTGCTAATTCAAATTGTGGAATCAGAGCCTTCTTTTGTGCAAATACTGCACTTTGCTACCACCAGAATAACAGTGACAACAATATAAGGCAGGGTCTGTAATTTTCAAATTTGTTTATATATTGGCTCATGCAGTGGGGCTCCGAGTTGGTTAACTTGTAGGCGTTCCCACAATTACAAATGTTAAAATAATAATTAATAAAATGGTTGGACCAAAGTAACAAAAAAAAAATGTACAAGTGGCTGAAACCTCTGGGATTAGGCCCTGGAAATTGTCAAATCAGATGGTCGTTGAACGCTAGGGGGGTGTGAATTCAAAATCTTAATAGAATTCCAAAGAATTCTAAATAGAATTCCAAAGGGCATTGTGTTCCCCTAGCACATTGATTGATTTTGGCCAGACTTCCTCTTATTTTTGTGTCTGCACAGATCCTTCAAATTTAACATATCTATCTGGACATTCATCTCTTCACCCCTTTCCCCCAGATGTGTCTGCATCCACCTGTTGTGTTCTGTTTTATACTTAGATTGTAAGATCTTTGGGGCAGGAACCATATTTTTGCTTTGTGTTTTCACAGCCCCCGGCACACCAAGGTTCTGGTCCCTAACTGGGGCTCCTAGGCTGGATAAAGTTTGTCATGTAGCCTCTTCTTGTCTGCACATTAGAGTTAAATAAAATGTTGATTTATGAGAGGTGGTGGAAACAATCCTTGTTTCTCTCTTTTTTGGTTTTGAAACTTGTTTCTTATGTTTGTATTTAGAGTTGGTTGAAAAGACAGTAAAAAAAGAGTTTTGATTGTCGAAAAATTTGAAATTTTGACTGTGTAACTCATTGAAAAACCAGACACATTTCAACCAAAATTGTTTGCTAATTGAAAACAGATTTCTTTAGGAAAAGCTTTGAACTCTGGAGAATGTCTTCCAGTTCTCATTTGTTTTCATAACAGCAAGAAACCCAAAAAGTCGAGCAAAAATGGTGTGTACGCACCTGGGTATCTTCCGGTAGGTTCTCCCAAACTAAGTAGGGCTGAATGGGGTCAGTGATTGCCTGGGAGACTTGTTAGGAAAATCTTGGTGCTGAAGGAAGTGGTGTTAGTGATTCAGTAGAGGGTGCTCTTTCCTGTGAGTCAGTGCACAACCATCCTTGGGGTGGCTCTGTGCCCTCTTTCGCATGAGATGTGAAAGGGAGGTCCTCCATTAGTCATGGCTCTTAAAGATCCCAGGCTACCTTTTGACTGAACAAATTTAATTTTTCTGACCTAAAATACCCCTGCAGTTTCAGCTGAAAATGTATTTTCTCTCTTTGTTCTCCACTGTGTTTGTATTACAGCAGGCTGTGCCATGTTGTGCGTGTGTGTTCCATCTATACACTGTGTATTTGTGTTATGCATTTACATTGGGCATATGTTTTGCACTATGCATATGTGTGTGTGTTTTGTTTTACACATTACGTGTGTTTTGTGCATGTTCCGTGTGTGTGTGTGTATTTTGTGCGTGTGTTAGATGTACATGTTTTATGTTTGAAGGTGTTACACATAAAATTTGTATTACATGTATACGTTAGGTGCATATCTTTGTGTTGTGTGTGTGTGTGTGTGTATTTTGTGTCAGGTGTGGACTTGTCTTGAATTACATACAGATGGTGTATGTATGTTGTGCAACTTTTGTGTTAATTGCATGAAGCCTGGGTGTGTTGCATGTACCTTGTGTGTATGTGCTTATATCAGGCACACACTTAAAAAATTAAACACACACACCTCAACTCAGTGAATAATCAGGACAAAGCAGAAACCAAACCCTCAGAGAAAAGCCCTCACCCTCCCGCCCCCGTACTTCCTCGCTGGCAGGTCTGTGAACCCAGCACTTTACTCTCTTCCCCAGCCCGGCAGGCTCCGGGGCTTGCCTTCGCAGAGCGGCTCCGCGAAGAGCGGCGCGGGGGGAGGCGGCCCCCGTTCCTGGAAGAGCCCAGCCTGGGGAGTTGGTCACATTCTTGGCAGGGATTCAATGACTGAGGCAGACACCAACAAACAGGGGAGGGGTGCGGGCGGGCGCGCGGGGAGGGGCGGGGCGGGGCGGGGCGGGGGGAGGAGTGAGCGCGAGGCGGCCCGAGCTCAGGCGCGAGGCGCGCTCAGTCGCTGCCGGGGAGAGGAGCCGGGAGGATGCGCGCTCGCCGCCTGCAGCTCCCCGCAGCCCGCTAGACGCGAGAGCAGAGCAGAGCAAGAACTGAAAGCAAAGGAAACCTTCCCGACCCAGCCCGGGGACCACACGGAAAAGGGGGGGGAAGCCCGCCTGCCTGTCTGCCTGCAGCCCCCTTCTCTGTCTGCAGCCCCCCCCCACCACGTTTTTGGGGTTTTTTTGGACGTGCAAAAGATTGTGAAGCCGGGCGGGGGAGCTTTTAAGAAAAACCAAATATTGCAACAAAATTTTGTGGTTTTTTAGGTTGTGGTTTGTTTTTTTTGTTTTTTTTGTTTTTTGGGTGGCCCCCTCCTTGCACGGACCCAAGCTTCCCTCCCTCCCCCCCCCACTTACGCCCGCTTGGCTTCGGTGGAGATGGACAGCCGGGAGGCCGCCGCGGAGCCGCAGCCCGCGCGCCTTTGAGCCCCCCGGGGGCTGGAGCGTGGCACAGACTTTTCTGTGGGGTGTATTTGGGGGGGGGGTTGCTGCGGGGGGGGGGGGGGCGTCCGGGAGAGCGCGTGCTGGCGGCGTGGCGGGCGGGCGGGCCCGGTGTGCTCAGGGCGGCGCGACACTCGCGGGGCAGCGCGGGGGGGGGGGGAGGCGCGGGTGCAAGCGGCCCCCCCGGCGCCGGGCACACGCGCCCCGCGGGCACACTCAGCCGGAGGCCGGGCCGGGCGCTGTGGATGCGTTGGCCCCCGGCGTAGCGGCGCCCGAGCCGGGGCTTTGCGCTCCCTTCCCTTCCCTCTCGCTGTTGGTCGGGCCGGGGCGGGGAGGGGGCTCCGGGGCTGAAAGATGGAGGCGGTCGGTCGCAGCAGCTTCCAGCCGCACCCCGGGCTGCAGAAGACCTTGGAACAGTTTCACCTGAGCTCCATGAGCTCCCTGGGTGGCCCGGCCGCCTTCTCCGCCCGCTGGGCGCAGGAGATGTACAAGAAGGACAGTGGCAAGGAGCCGGCGGAGCCCGCCCTCCACCTGCCCCCCATCCAGCCCCCGCCGGTGATGCCGGGCCCCTTCTTCATGCCCTCGGACAGGTCCACGGAGCGGTGCGAGACCATCCTGGAGGGGGAGACCATCTCCTGCTTCGTGGTGGGCGGGGAGAAGCGGCTCTGCCTGCCGCAGATCCTGAACTCCGTGCTGCGGGACTTCTCCCTGCAGCAGATCAACTCGGTGTGCGACGAGCTGCACGTCTACTGCTCCCGCTGCACGGCCGACCAGCTGGAGATCCTGAAAGTCATGGGCATCCTGCCCTTCTCGGCCCCGTCCTGCGGGCTCATCACCAAGACGGACGCCGAGCGGCTCTGCAACGCCTTGCTCTACGGGGGCAGCTACCCGCCCCGCTGCAAGAAGGAGTTCCCCAGCACCATCGAGCTGGAGCTCACGGAGCAGAGCTTCAAGGTGTACCACGAGTGCTTCGGGAAGTGCAAGGGACTCCTGGTGCCGGAGCTGTACGCCAACCCCAGCGCTGCCTGCATCCAGTGCTTGGACTGCAGGCTCATGTACCCGCCTCACAAATTCGTGGTCCACTCGCATAAATCCCTGGAGAACAGGACTTGCCACTGGGGCTTTGACTCGGCGAACTGGAGGTCCTATATCCTCCTCAGCCAGGATTACACCGGGAAAGAGGAGAAAGCGAGGCTGGGCCAGTTCTTGGATGACATGAAAGAGAAATTTGACTACAGCAACAAATACAAGAGAAAAGCACCCAGGGTAAGTGGCACCTGGTTTTGGGGGGGAAAATTTGCCCACGGTTTCAGCGGTCTCCTGACAAACCAGCGTTGGTGGCCCCTTTCCCTTTAAAGGCATGCAGCAGCCTAACCATGCTGTGAAATCGAGCCCAGTGGGGTGATGTGGAAGAGCATTCTCAGACACTGCACTTCGCTTTCTTGTAGGCTTAAATTGTTGTTCTTGGTGGCTTTTAGGTTTTACTTAAAATACTTTTATCTTTCTATTTCTTCTTTGAATTGTACCTTAGGGGCCTGCTCCTGCTGCCTTTGCTCCCCCCATACTTTCACTGGGAGTGCTGGCTAGGCCAGGACTTTGGGATCGGAGCCTGAATGGGGAAGCACGGAAGCTGGGGCCAGGACAACTAACACGAACAAACTGCTCTTTACAGAAATACATACAACTCCACTCCTAATGTATGTGTTAATAATACATTGAACAGGTCTGGGAACAGAGACTAAACGATCTCCAAGCGTAGATGGAAATGAAATGTGACTGGTCACAGGGGTATATAGGAAAAAATCTGACAATAGGTCAGTATACTAGTAGCCCGCATTAGCGGCTGGTGTGTGAACGGAGAAGACTGAGCACATTGTCTGAATCCTACGACCAGACTGGCTTTTGTGTATTGGGTTTTGTATAATCCAGTAAATGAATCTGTCTAGAGCCAACTGCAGCAGTCTCTAAGATATGCCATGCGGGTGTTGACGCTGCCCATCCAGACTGCTAAACCACATTTATTTTAGGTGGCTTTTTTTTTTTTTCTTTTCCTTCTTCAGTCTGAGCAGCCTGAATCCCCAGCATGTGGGTGGGTGGCAGGCCGTGGTGGCCCCTGGCACCAGTCCTGATCAATGGGCAGCAATGCCACAGGGCCCTGAAAACTTCCTCGCAGACACCAGGATGTCTGGCTCACTGGCGGTGGTGTAATTGGCTGTGGGATGAGCAGCACACTGTCCGCACGCGCACACTCGAAAAGTCGAGTTAACTCCTTCCCTTGAGTTCTACTGCACTGGCTTGCTGGGTGGATTTTGTCTCATTTTGTTGGGGATTTTTGGTTGCTGGAGTTGTAGGGTGCACAAAGCTAGGGACAAACTCAAAGAGAAGCATTTAAAGCCTATTGCGAATGGGCAGGGATATTCTCATCACTTCCCAAATGCTTGTTTTAATCACTCTCTATCTTTAACTTTCTTTTTTAAATATCCAGACACAAAGCTGCACTTAGCCCAGCTAGCTTTGGGAGGCCCAGTTAATTCAGCTGCTTGCCTCTAGCTTTTCTTTCTTTTCTTTTTTTTCCAAATCAGTAACTAGACTCCTCCTCCCTCTAGTTCCTCAAATTCTCCTCCCCAGAGCTGGAGGGTCAGAGCCATTGTGGCAGTGTTGTGCTGTGATGAGCCACATTATCGCCATAGTTGGAGGTGGATGTGTTTTTAATGGCTTTTCTGTCCGCTGCTAATCATGCGCTAAGGTGGCATGGTGGGGATTGACTATCTTGTACAGATGTGTGGGGAGGGGAAGGGTTCAGAAGGGGGTGGGGTTGTGAGGCTGGGGAAGCAGGATTTTGGGGGTGAAGGGACCTTGCTGCGATTGTGGCATCCTGCCCAGACCACCTCTCCCCATTTCCCTCTCCTACTCCCAGAAAGGTGTATTTTGACTATTACCTGGGTTAGTCGCGTATTGGTGGATTGCTTCCCCATTTCCACAGCTGACCTCTTTCATTTGAAGAATTTCAAACCTTAAGTGGTGTCAATGGTTTTTTATGGAGTTTTACGCTGTTTTTAGCAATATCCAGAACCCTTGACTGGAGCTAAGTGGAGTCAGGGGAAGTTTAGACACAAGGGGCGACGTTTTTCAAAAGTGGTTACTGAACTTGGGGTGCTTTGATTTATTGATTTTTAAAAAAATTTTTTTTTTTAGGGGTGGAGCCCAACTCGAGATCCCACCCCAAAAGGGACTTCACTTTCTCAGAAAGCGCTAAGCACTCCTGGCTCCAGATGAGGCCTGTGGGAAAGGTGCACAGCACCTCTGACAAATCAGGATCAATGAGGCTCAAGTTGGGCACCTAAAAATTGTGGCATCAAAAATATTAAAAGATCAGTGGCTACTTTGGAACATTTTGCCAAAATGCATTTATGCTATGAAATTCCCAGGGTGTTGGCTTTCAAAATGCAATATTGTAAGGGGTAGATTGTGTCCATGTTCTGGGGATAGGGTGGGGGAAAGGGGAACGTTTTATCTCAGTTCTTGTGCAGAACTGGGCTAAGTTTCAAGGCTTTTGAGTTGGCTTCAGGGCTCCTGTATAAATACAACACAATCTTGAAGAGACCCTGTCAACAACTTACCTGGCAGACCAGACAGAGTTTTGGAATTGCCTTAGCTCACTTATGTTTCCTTTTTCTCCAGCCTTTTTCCATCAGATGTAGCCAACGGGATATCATATGTTAAGGTCATTTGTGCTGTAGCAGCATTTGCAGATAATTATGGAGAGATTCAGTCTGGCTCAAGGGCTGCTAGACTGGAGTAAATTTTAGGTCGCCTAGCAAGGAAATGAAAGGAAGATCCTGTCTCTGGCTCTGTGTGGTTGTGTTTATCACTGTCTGCCTGCATGCTCGTGTGTTTCTCTGGCTGCGTGTGGGGTGCTTTTTTGTGGATAAATGTGTGAAACGTGTGTCTGTGTCGCTTCGCTTTTTTGTGTGTATGTGCTTGTGTCACTTTGTTTTGTCATATATCCATTTGTGTACATATGCGTGTGTGATGTGTGCCTTCTTTTGTGATTTGTTTGAATTCGTCTCAGTTTCATGATGGGTCTGTGCTTATATGTGTCGGGCTGTGTGTCTCTGGGGTGTTTGGGGCTGGGGGTATCTCTGCTGCTCTGTCAGCATGACTGTGCCTTATGTGTCTGTGATTGTGCAAGGTGTGGTGTCTGTGGTTTTGCTCCTCCCGGGAGTGGCTTGGTCTAGAACTGCAGTGCAGGTGGAAGCCTCATGAAGGGGACAATGGGTTAAAGCCACAGATTTGAGGAAGCTCTGAACTCTGCAGTACAGCAGAGCAAGTTCCTCAGAGTCTGTCACTTTTCTTCCTTCCCTTTTCTTTTTAGTTTTATTCCTTTTTATTTCCTCCCTAATCTCGGGTCTGTTTTCCCTCTGTGTTGACCTATGAGCTTCTTCACATCCACTCCACCCTTAACCTTCACCTTCCCTCCACTTCCCAGAGCTTCCTCTTCCCTTGAGCTCTTTCCTGTTTCCCCTCAGTCTTTGCCCTTGTCCTAGTCCCTCCCCTTCTGTCTCTTCTTGTCACCTGGATTCTCCCCCTCCGCCCCTGCTCTCCCACTTCCCCCGGCATTTTTTTCTGTTCTCCCTGCTCCTTTCCTGGTCTCCTGCTGCTGCCTCTGGTTTTATATGTGAGTGTGTCCTAGTCTCTTCTACTTTTCTCCATTAGTTTGTTCCCTCTCCCTTCTCACCCACTGTGTCTGGAGTGGAGCTATTCAAAGCACAGCCACCACGTTCTGGGTTGTGTGTCCTAAGATTTAAAAACTTCCAGAATTGCAAAAATGGGTCCCATAAATTGAGAGCCATGGTTTCTTTTGGTATAGTTGCATAGAATCATAAGAACATAGGACTGGAAGGGACCTCGAAGATAGGCTGTCTTGTCCAGTGCCCTCCACAGAGGCAACACTAAGTATTATCTAGACCATCCCTGGCAGGTGTTTGTCAAACCTGTTCTTACAAATGTCCACTGACAGAGTTTTCACAACGTCCCTAGGTAATTTGTCCCAATACTTACGAAGCTTTTCCTAATGTCCAACCTTAATCTCCCTTGCTGCAATTTAAGCCCATTGCTTCTTGTTCTATCTTTAGTGGCTAAGGAGAACAATTTATCACCCTCCTTTTTATATCCGCCTTTTATGTACTTGGAGACTGTTACCATGTCCCCCCTCAGTCTTCTCTTCTCCAGACTAAATAAAACCGTTTTTTTTCATCTTTCCACATAGGTGATGTTTTCTAGACCTATAATCATATTTGTTGCTGTCCTCTGGATTTTTTTTTCTCCCATTTGTTCACATCTTTCCTGAAGTGTGATGCCCAGAACTGGACACAGTACTTCAGTTGAGACTTCCATGGTCTCCTCTGGCCAGTATAGGTGAGGCCTGGGTCGCCATTCCCATCTCTCCTGTGCTCCATGGCTGATGCCCTTGCCCTATCCTGGTCTGCTGTCTGTCTGCTTTCTACATGCCAGCATGTCTCCAAAGTGTCTGAGATACTAAAGCCTCAAAAGGGGGCTTTAAAGCTTTTTTGATTGGTGGGCAGTCTCCAGTAGAACAGTGTAAGATCCTGTCACCCTGCCCCATACCACTTTCTGTGAGTCATCGAACTGAGCACAGCCTGATGGGCTTTAATATTCCCCTCTCCTTGCATTTCAGAGCTAGACTTTTTTTTTAGCAAAACTACATAGAATCAGAGACTAGGGGGATAAGAGAATTCCGTGCACACTCCCACACACACCAGCGCTGCAGTGTTCCCATGGCTCAGGTCCCAGCATTTCTATGAAGTCGCTGTGAGCTAGAAGTAGCATTCTGGGTATTGACATGCAAATGAGCACAGTAGGCCTTCCACTTTATTTAGCAGTTCCTCCAAATCCAGCGCTGCTGCCACATCACGGAGCTTTCTCAGCTGGAGTAAGGTTTAGTCAGGTCAAGTGTGCAGCCAAATCAAAGGACAGAAATTATTCACGGTGAAATAATGCAGCTCTGAGTGACATTGTAAGATAGCTGTGGCCACTTAAGTACTTCACAGCTGTCATTGTACTGCACACTATGGCCACCCAGATCTTCACAGTGGCAGCAGGGATAAAATCCGGATCCTTTTACTCCACTAGTGTGAGTCCCTGCTACCTAAAGAGGAATCTCTTGCAGTTGCTAGGAATGTGTGGCCTGTGACATGCACTGTAGAGAACTTGTGGTTCTGCCCAGGTTGTGGCATCCAAACTACTGTCTAGTCCATCACTAAATGGATTAGATAAAAGTCAATGGGGAATTCTGCCTGCCTAAAGACTGCAGGATCAGGCCCATTATTATATATAACACTGAAATGACTCATTGCATTATCTGACTATTAAAAATTTTATTTGAAAATCTTCAATAAAAACCAAGATGGCCACCAAAGCAGAAACCAGCAATGGCTTGGAGCAACAGCTTAAGCTTGGTATCATTTTATGGCTCAGAAGCTAAGCTCCAAAAATGATACCAAGCTTAAAGCAAAATCCTGTGTGTGTGTGGAGATGTCCGTGTTTTAAGCAGGCATCAGCTATTTTTTTCCCCAGGAGTGGAAACTGATTTACCGATGTTACGGATTGAGAAGTAAGGTAGGGGTGTGCACATGGGTGAATATCTTGCAAATAATGAAATGAAGATTCTGAGCCGACTTCTGCTCTCAGTTGCCATAAACTAGTTCACCCCGATAGAAGTCACTGAAGTTAGACCTCTGATATTTTTTTTTAGGTAGGGATTTTGGGTGCCTAACTCCCTTCCTTCTGCTCTTTGGAAAATCCCAACGTTAGAACTGCAAACATTTGCTCTTTTTGTGGCCTATTCTGACACACCATTTTTGTGGCTTATGAACTCAGGACTTGGACCTGTCCAAGGCTTCAGTACACTTTAGGGACAAAGTTAAACATAGTTTGGTCCTGACTACATTGCAGGGACCTAATATCTGAACTATGCCTTAGGATTTGGACATGGTTGTTGCTAGCAGGGGTCTAACTTGATCGTCTTAACTAGTGAGGGCATATTTTTGTTTCTTGGGATCTGTGTTTAGATTGGCTTTACAAAAGCATGCCATACATGATCTGGAGGTGTCTATACTAGGCTTCAGAGCATGTCTAGACAACAGTGGTTAAAATGCTGGCAGCTGCTTGCACTTTATCTGTGCTACATCTTTCAACATTGCTAGAACGGTGGGAAATTTTAAGGTAACCCTAGTATTTACAAGACCATTGAGTCTAAGCATGTTTTGGCTAGCATGGTTCTTCGGAATAAGAAATCCATGCCACTCTGATTGGGGAAACCATGCTATAGAACATTTCAAGTGGCAGTGTTGTTTTGACACAGTTGTTAGCGTGGTCCTGATTCCAATTTGAAGAGGACCTCTATCACAACTCAGCACAGTCAAAAATTGTGCATGTCTGCAGCGCTAACAGTGTGAAGTGTCTGATGGTGGGAATTCACACCGGTAGCTTGGCACATGCTCTGGCTAGATATCACACACAAAAATCCATCTCAAAGTGCATTATTCAGACCCAGTTCTGTCTAAGCCAGGTTTAATTCTTCTTTTCAAAGACAGTAGCAAGCTTTGGGCTCAACACTATAGTACTTTGCCCAGAAGCAACTCCCACTGAAGTCAGTGGGAATTGTATCACTGTCTCCAATGGGAGGATTTAGCCTTAGAGGCCTTATCTCTGGGCTCTTGGGAAAGAAAGATAGTTAGGGAATGAACACTGGTGACTTATAAAACACTGCTTCCTAGGTAGTGTAGTTATAGAATACTAGCAGTCAGTAGGACTACTCCATTTTGGTTGAGTGGCTGGACAAGGCACATAAATCAAGTTGACCTCCAGATAAAGAAGCATTATCTAAAAAATGTAATAGTTTAGCATGTTTGTGTTTGAACTTGTGGACTTCATTATTAAATGAAATTTATTTGACTGTTAACAGACATAACATCTGGGGTTTTTTAATGCATTTTTAAAAATATTTTCTGAATTTGGGCAGTAAACATTGACATTTTTGTGCAGAAAATCTTTGCATTTCATTCTGCTGCTCCATGCTAAAAGCTAAACAGTAATCTTCAGTCTGCAAAGAGATTGGAAAATAATGGGATTGAGTTGATACTGTATTATTTTTACCTTGGAAAATTATTATTGAAGTGCATAGAATTCACTATGGGCAACGGTGATTGCTCAGTTAAGATATACTTCGTTCTCCCTCCGCTGCTTAGCTCCTTTAAATTTTTTTTTGCAAAAATTTAAATGCAGATAACTTAACACCCCCCCCCCCCCAAGACTCTGTAACGTAAGGATAGTTTGGGGCTAGTTCTGCAGTTCTCACTCAAGCAGTCAGCAGACAAGTAACTGAAGCCTATTTGCCCACAAACCACAGAAATACTGTAGTTGTATCAAACTCCTTCCTGTACTTCGACTGGCTGTTGAGCCATCCTAGAGTGTGGCCCTAGAGTCATGGGGGCAGATTTTGATCTAATTACACCCATTTGAATCCAGAGTAGCACCGCTGAGGTCAGTAGAGTTATTCTGGATTTACACTGGTACTCAATACCTACATCTAAGAGCAGAATCTAAAGCTGTGTTATTACTTTAGTATATCTGCTTTGGGAAATGCAGATCAAAGTTGGGGTTTCATTTTCAGAAGTGCACTATGGATCTGCTCCTGGAAACACTTACTAAAGGGATGGATAGTGCTTATTGCTGTAAATTGTCCCTCTGTCCTCAGACAGAAAGGACAATGTCACATGCAGGAATTGGGATTTATGATTGCTGTTAGGTATCTAGATTTCAGTTGTTAAATAGGGATTTTTGCAGCCTAGCAAATCTCCCCTCTAAAGCGGGAGTAAGGGCCATACTTTTTCCAGTAGTAATGTAGATACCATAAACTTGCATGCAAATGGCATCAAATATAGTTTTATAATTCTTTGGAATGGGTTTGTTTTTAATTATGGGCAAGCCTGCTGGCTGATGGACACTGGCCTTTCCGCACTGAGCTCTGTGTGTTGGTTTTACTTGCTCTTGGATGAGAAAACAAAAACACAGGTTGATATGAATTTGGGCCCCACTCCTGCTGCTGTTCTGTAATGGAACTCCCCTTGAAAGCAATGGGAATTCCCATGAGTGAAGCTCTTATCATTGGCTCAGTCAGTGGTTGGCTACTATCTCGTCTAACCGGGCTTTTCCAGGCTGAGGATGTAGTATTAAAGCAACAAGCGGTATAATCACCTTTTCTGCTAAATAAGGGCCTGATCCTGTAGCCCTTATTTACACTGAGTAGTCCCAGCAGTCCCATTAAAGTAAATGGAATTACACACGCAAGTACCTATTACGTGCATACGTAATAGTTGAAGCATCATACCTTAGGCTCAGAGTAAACAGCAAATGAACTAATCAGTGACCTGTCCTTGCTGTGTATTGATTTATGTGCAGTTAACTTTGCATATGCTTTGTGGAGGATAGGATCTCTTCTTGGTTTTCTTTTCTTTTCAGTAACGTTCCTTTTTGCTTCAGAATGTGTGGTATGCTCACCCCTTTTCTTGCAAGCAAGAATGCTGGGTTGTTAACATTTTTATTTATTCATTTTTAATATTGTGGCCTTGTATGTCCTCCATTTTGCCCCGTGGAGGATTTAGGTGGCATGCTAGGAAGACTTGCACCTCTGTACCTTTGTTCTTTAGCCTCTGCTCAGCCTCAGTCAGTGGTATCAATTTAAAGAATAAGGTCATTCACTTGGATTGGTTCTTGATTTCTCAAGCCCTTTTCACCAGCCAGTTTGTGTAATGTCTGTCTGAAACGTTGAGTAAGGGCATTGAAATAGCAGACAGGATATCGAGTGTTAGGAAGTCTGGGTTAAGTATAACAGAGGCTTTTCTGGCTGGCGCAGAGGGAGCAGCCCCTCTAGCTCAATTACCGAGCAGTCGCTCTGGAAGCTGGTGTCTCTGGTTTTAGCCCCCATGGTGGCCACCCTTCCCACATATAATTGTGCGTGTGTGGTGTTCTCTGATAGGGTTGTTGTGTCTGCATTTCCTCGTGCAGATTACTGTTCTCTGGGTGGCACTGTAATTGTTACACAAGCCGGAATAATGTCTCTCTTTCTAAGGATTGCATAAGTTTAGGATGATTTCTCCACTGGGAGAATTATGCAAGTTTAAACTGAAATGTATTTAGAAAGCTTTTGTGTGTTTGTTTTCTGACTTGCAATGCAAAGGATGATTTATTTGCATCTTTAATTGGACAACATCTGCTGGCGTTGGGAGGGAAAACTGTTCCATGTCTTTTCACTGCTGTAACCCTCATTGTTCCATGAACCCTTTCCCCACCCCCGATTGAATTCCATTGTTCACTGCATTATGTCTGCCATAGGCCCTGCATATGTTTAGAACAGACCCTAATACCCAGGCAAAGTCAAGTGGGCTGTTAGATTGGAGGCTTCTCTGGGCAGGGACCTCGTCTTTTTCACAGTGTGTCTGTAAAGCTGCAGAATATGTTAACGGTGCTGTTAAAATCATAAATAACACCACCACGTGGTTTTTCTCAGTCTTTGGATTTTCCTGCTTTGATGGGGAAGTTGTTGTCCTTACTACTGGTGTTAGGCAGAAGAGACCAGTGACTGAGGCTTCCCACCCTGTAAATAATGAAAGGGCTTGGAGGGACTTCTGTGATATTCCTTTGATTAGTGGAAAACTGTCTTGTTTGTTTTCATTGGGCTGAAAACCTTCCATGCCACTTGGCGCTGAGATGCAGGTGGGGGAAGAAAACCTCCAGCTAGCACTTGTATTGATGGAACTTTGAGGATACGTCTACACTGCAGTAAAACAGCCTGATCTGCGCAGGTGGTTCCCAGGGCCAATGCAGAGTCCCATTGACTTCAGTGGGACTCTGGGCAGGCAAGGAGATCTGCCCATGCAGGGGTTACATTGCAGGATTGGGACCTTAGTCGCTGTTTTCTCTGGCTATTTATTAGCAGTGATTTACTGTATGTTATTGGAGCTCTGGATGTCTTGAATTGCACGCATAAAACATGCTTTTGCAACGTCTTTCTAGTTAACTAAATCAATTCTATGGAGCATTAAAATGTATGTATTGCATAGCAATGCTTTTGCTCACTACAACAATTATTGTTACAGCATACGCAGGAAACCATCAATTACTCTTAAGAAAAAAAAACAAGACAACACTATGGAAGATACAGTTCTCTAAGACTCTTTTGGTGTTTTATTTGACAAGTATCCTTTATTTAAAAAAAATTTAGCTTTGGGTATTTAAACAGGAAAATAAGCGTTTTAGCTTTCACTGCACCTAATTTGTAACCTAAAATTAAAAGAAAATCCTTGAAACCAACACCTTAATTAATGGGCCTGAAAAGAAAAATGTATAGTACGAGGACACTATTTTGCTGTGATTTTCAGCCTTCATTGATTTCAGTGAAGTTACTCCAAATTTATTCTGGTGTTACTGAGATCAGAATTTGTCCCTTTAGCATTCATGAGACAGGGTTTCCTTTTTGCCTGTGTCTTCCTTCTTGATAAATGTATTTGAGTTCAAAGATAGTAGGCATTTGTTTTAAAAATACTCAGCAGCATTATGGACCTGATTCTCCATCCCTTATCCAGCAGCACTCCCAGTGAAATCAATGGGCATGGTTGTCCTTTGCTTACGCTGGCATGAATTAATTTACAATGGTACAAATCTGAGATAAGTGAGACGAAAATCAGGATGAATGAGTTCAGACTGCAGCATGAGGTCCATTCCTGATATTCCTTTATTCGCATTTTGTCATTAAGAAGAAACATACTGTACAATAAGGCCGTGAAGTCCTGTAGCAAAAGTTTAGCTGTGCTTGGCTTTTTGCCTTCCTCTTTTGTCACAGGAGTTTAGTTTTTGCAAAATCAGTGAAGGGTTTTAACTGAGGACTAGATAGGCACATCTTCCATGGAGATCTCCGGGCCAGGTTCAGCAGTAAAGAGTATTATAAGATGGGTGTAAGTGATAAAGTGGTGTAATTTGTACCAACTTAGCATTTGGTGGGTGTGCAAAACGATGGTGCAAAGGGTGTAAGACTCACGATATTTGGTGTTTTCTTAAAGCCTCAGCTCCTGGAGGCATATGATTATTTTAAAATCTCCACTTTTTTTTTTGTTTAAGTAAGTTTCTAGACCTCGTGGTTGTGGAGAAAAGCTGTAAAATGTGACACCAGTAATGGTTCAGAAACCAAAAAGCTATGAAAAAGAACCCCAAATCTAATAACTTTTAAATCAGCCTCATGAGTTTTAGGAGCCTGAGTCATGATTTTTGAATGCTTGGAATTGGCAACACTGTAAAATTTCACCCATTTTCAGAGCAGCTTTCGCCCAAGATGTGACTTACACCACACTTATGTCGTCATTGAATTTGTCCATGTGTCTTTAAGGAAATCAGGGCTTTTTCAAGTTTAAAAAAAAAAAAAAAAAAGCCAGCCATGATGAGTCTTGAATGAATGGCATCTGCACACCTGTTTAATATTAAGATCAAGCGTTCCATGCTTTGTGGCTTTAGCTTGAAATTCAAGTTCCTTTGAGTCATCCCCTTTCGTATTTTGTTTGGGTGGAAAAAAGGAGTGGCAGCAAATGGCCTGCAGCTAAGAAATGAAAGAGTTGAATTAATTTTTAGAAATAAGTTAGTCTTGGCATTTGGAGCATTTGCTAGTACAGATTTTCATGCTTCTTTTTATTTTCTTATGAGTTGAGCAGTTCACTGCTCAGGATGAAAGACAGCGTTATGGAAAAGATTTAAAACATGACACAGGCTGTATTGGAAGGATAGGAAAGATCTGGGCTCTGAATCCCAGTGGTGAACTGTACCAGTATATGGAGATATATGATAGTTATGGAAAAGATTTACCTTTGCCGTTTAGGCCTCACGTATAAAAGGGAGTGGTACTTTAAATAGCACAGTTCCCACTGGGCCAAATTCTGGGGATCCTTAATTCACTTATGGTCTAGTGTAAATAAAGAGTAAATCCTACTGACATCACTCAAGCTGTGCTGGTATAAAAACTGTGTTAGGGTCTGATCCAAGTTCAATTGAAGTCAAGGAAAACACTGTTATTGACTTCAGTTGGCTTTGAATCAGACCCCTCTGTGATATCAGAACCAGGTCAAGTGTCTTGCTTTCATTCAGGCAAACTGACGTTGGGTAAAATTCTGTTCTGTATTACTAGAGTAACTCCAGCAACATCAATGGAATTAATCCAGATTTAAACCATCGCAACCAAGAGCAGAATCTGCTGAACAGCTTCAGAAGTTGGGCCTCTTTCAGCAGTGGTTTGTAGTTTGTGTGTCAAATTCTGCTCTTAAGTTACTGCTGGAAATCAAGAGTCACTTGATTTACTAGAGTTACCGGGATTTACATCAGTCTGAGAGAAGAATTTGTGTGTGAAAGTATTATAATGTAATTTTAAGTTTAAAAGAATTAGCTAGTAAGATTACAATAGTTAAAGGGCATTATTCACCATTGCATTTCTCCAGTTTTATGTTGATTTGACTTTGTTTTCAGTGGATTTATACCAGTCAGCCAGACCCAGAATTCATACTTTTGGTCTAAACTTCATGTTGTTCCTTCATGCTATCCTTAAGGAGCAGCTGATCCTCCTCATGGCAGACTTGAAAGCCCTTCTGTTTATGCTGCTGTATTCTTCCTTATGACATTTGCATGAAAACAGCTCCTTTGTTGCTTAGAAGCTCCCTCTCCTTCTCTCTTTGCTTATTTCCCCCCATCTGAAATAGGAATCCTCTGTGACATCACAATTAGTTGTTGTGGAGACAATTGTGATGTCACAAAGCAAGCATTAGAGAAGAAATGTAGAGTGGAGAAGATCCTGGTTTTATGCAAACTTAAGAAGTAAAAAGGGTTTTGGGGAAAAAAAAATAATACAAGCCCAAAGCAGCTGCTCTTCAAAGTTTTCTATGAGGATCCATAGGTCAGATTCTGCTCTTGGTGACATCGTGGAGTAACAGTGGTGTTATGCCAGATTTACCCTGCAGAATCTGGTTCGGTAATTATAGAGGACACTCCAGTCTGGCTATTTATCAGTGGTTCTGTTTTGGCAGCAGATTGCTGCTGCTGTGTACTATCTCTTTTGTGGGCTTTTGCTGTAGGGACAGACCAGAATTGCCTCCTTGGAAAACTTTTTGAAAGATTGGCACAGCAGATCCACATCCTAAATTACTAGTTTGCAAGGTCACAATTACCAGCTCAATTCTGCTCTTTTGGACGCACTCAAACTTCTTTTTTCGTTTTTTTCCCCCCAAGCTTCTTGTTTAGCTGCTCTGCCCCAGTGCATCCTGGGATTTCCCTTTTGCTGAATGGGCTGCTTGTTTCATGGGGAGGAAGTGAGGTCCCTGTTAGATTAGGAGGGGATGGATGGGGAATGTCCTGTTTCATATGCAAAGCACACTGAACCAAGAAAAAAAAAGCGTTCAACAAAACCATCCATGTCACAGGCTAGCAGAGCAGCTGCTGTCATTTTGGGAGAAAATATTAATATTTCAAAGACTTTACAGGAGCTTTTAAAAAATGAGCTAAAGGAGGCAACATCCCTTTATTTAATAGGGATGGGGGAACCTTTATAATTTTGGATACGGTACATTCATGGGTTAGATTTTATTACAGGGCTCCACAATTCAGCCCGGAGCTCAAGGAAAAGTGTTCTCATGGTTCGTAGACTGTTTCCTAGACACTGCATAAAATGATTGGGGTCTGAGTCTCCCTTCACTTGCATCACCCTTACCTCTGTGTAACTCTGATTTCAGTGGAGTTGCTCCTGATCAGAGGAGAACCAGGCCCAATGGGCTGTTTCATTATGTATGTATAAAAAGACAAGATGGCCTGACTCTGATTTTAGTTTACACTGGTGTAAATCAGGAATAACTCCACTGAAATAAATGGAGCTGCTAGTGTAAAACAGTGCAAGTCAGAGGAGAGAGCAGTACGTACAAGGCCTCTCCTTGCACCAGTGATTGGAATTCTGTGATCTATAGAGAGAGTTTCCATAAAACTCTGAAGTCTGGGGGTAGGGAGGGAGGGTTAAATTTTACTCCTGACACTGCTGCCTTCTGCAGTCATCACTACCCTGCATCAGATCAGCAGGAGACAGGTTTAAATTCAGAAAGGACAATTTAAATAAAATGTGCATACCTGTCTGTTTATATTTGTCTGGTTAACCAGACACTAATAATGGCTACTGGTGAGTCACTATTTTAATTTAGTTGTTGTGGGATTTTTTTGTTTGGTGGTTTTTTTGGGCCTGGGAAGTCTTTGTATATTAGAAATATATAAAAAATAACTTTTATCATTCTAATACTCAACCTCTGTTGTGTATAAAAATATAAATGCCAGGGGCTGGCTGCTACTCTCAGTCACATTGATGTAAATTCTCAGTAACTCCTTTGAAATGCAGGGAGTTACATTGGTTTGTATGGTGAAGTCAGCATTATACATAGTGTAATTTGGTTCTAGGAATTTTAGAGTATTAGGGTCCAACTTTTGTTGGCTTCAACTGGAGTTATACACGTTCCAGGATTGGGTCCTTAGCACAGGAGGAATTTATTGATGTTCCTTCTGAATTAATGTGTGTGTTCTTGGATTAGTGGTGTAAGAAGGGAAATGATTAAAGGGCACCACACAGCAAATAACTAACTAACTAATTTTTCCGGAGAATTTAGAGTTACAGAATCTGATTCTGATCTAATTTTGCATTGCTTTTACACTGGTGTAATGCCATCAACTTAAAGAGGGTCACTCCTGATTTACATTGGTGTGAGATTTGAATCAGTGCAATAGATTTAATCCCTTTGGCCTTGAGATAAATAAGCCAGATGTCTTTTTTTGTGTCTTTTACCTTTCCTTGCCACCATTGCAAAAGACTAGAACTGCCATAGGTTAGGAAATAATGCTAACATTACACTTCCAAAGTATCGGTCACAAATTCCAGTGGACAGAGATTGGAAAAACCCTGCTGTGTTGCAGAACTGTCATGTACCTGTCTGACATGGTGTTTGTGTGGCCTGCATGATGCATTCAGATTCTGCAGTATCTTAGCTTTCATTTTAAACCAAAAGTAAGTTTCTAGCCATCATGGCTGCAGCAATAACCTTCCAAATGTGAGCAGAGTATAATCCGCGCACTGATGTCTTCCTGAGTCTGCAGACATCCTGTGACAAAGATGCAGAGGGGTGAAGTTCCCTTTCCCCTATGCGTTGTTGGGAGTTTACAGTCCTGACTTGAAACCTTTGATCATAATTAAACCTAGATATCAACCCCACTCCGCCGAGTGAGTTTGACATCCCTCTGGTAGGGCTCTATTCTCCAGTTCACTTATAGACTATGCAACCAATGGGTCTTCCACCATTTTCCTTCCACAGTCTAATAGATTTCCTAGTTAGGATATTTTTTTCTGATGTGTAGCTGAAATTTTTTGCTGCAGAACTTCTTTTGTCTGCCTTCTCCTCTACCTTCCCCATGTGCTTCTTAGAAAAGCAGAGCAGCGATTTGGTGGTTCTCCTTGTCCCTTTTCTTGGAGCTCAAAGTTGAGCATGCAGCAGCTGGGTCTGTTGAAAAAAACTCTCCTGCCAGAGAGTAACTGGAGCTATATACCAGATGCAGGCATTGGTGACAGGGACCACTGTTTGTTGTGCCCTGTGCTCCCATTTGTGGTTATTGCTGGGTTTGGTGCTCAGTATGGTATTCGGATCTCAGAATGTATTTGAAGCACAGAGTCCCCAGGCATAGTACTGCAAAGGTGCAGAGCAAAATGAATATCCAAGATTTCAGATGGCACCTTCCAGTTCCTTCAGAAGGCGCTGATGCTGCTTCTTGGTGCCCCCTGTTTATTTTACCTGCAGTCTTTCTCTACCCAGGGAGGGGCATATGTGTTGCCCAAACCGTTTATACTCGGAGTTGAATGAAATGCAAATGCAGTCAATTAAGCAAGGGGTTTTTAATTAGCAGTTTAAGTTCATGTGTGAAGTGCCTTGCCTTAATTACATGACAGTTTTGTTGTAAATTTGCTAAGTTTTTTTCCTGCAGAACTATCAAAACTGTGATTTTTTTTTTTTTTTTTTTTTTTTGGTTAAGGTTAAACATTCTTAAATACTGTGAGCTTTCCCTGTGCATCTGACCTTTATGCTTTTTGTCTCCATTTATAAAGCTCTTTTGGAAGCTGTAAAGATGCAGTAAAACCTTGTTAATTGCCTCATATTAAAGCAGTTATTACATTGCTTGAGCCTTTTTTTTTTTAAGAAGAATTAATGTATGGCTTGTCCATACTGAGCTGTGTGTGTTTCAACTGCTGTAGCTACATTGGTACGGCTCCACTTGCTGCAATTTTGCAGTGTACTTATGCCACCCTGGTGTAAAAGGTGATTTGCGGTGTCAAAGTTGCTTTTCACACCAGTGCATTATGTGCGTGCTTGACGTTTGCAATGGAGCAACAATAGTGCAACTGCAGTGATGCAAAAAGTAAAACCCCATTGTAGGCAAGCCTGTTGTGTTATGCTGTTGTGAAATTTTCTGGAAGTCCAGCACTGGACCAGGTTCCTTGGTTCTAACACTTCATTCTGGCATGGCATAGCCTTTGAGAGTGGTGCCGTTCTGCTCTTTGGCTCTCTGAGGACAGTTTCCAACTGGGTAACACTGACGTTAGGAGGGCACCCACCTTTAGCTTGAGGAGGAGGAAGGTGCCCTGGTCCCCTTGATGGTTTAGAAGAGTAAGGTGGGCAGGGGAAGGGTCACTGCCCAGAAGAGAAGAGGTGAACAGTGCCTGTGACAGCACCTGATTTGGCCTTCTGGTTGAACAATAGTCCTAAAACAAAACCCCTTCTCCATCCTCTGTGCTTTTACAGATCTAACTGCCCAGGCATCAGGGGTGATTCCCACCCGTGTGAGGTCAGAATCGTGCCCTGCATTTTGCTGAGTGTTTCATTTAAAAATGGAGGCTACTCTGAAATCTGACTCCCATGAGATTTTTGAGTGCAGAAGGGTCAGGGCTTTATTTGCTTCTTTCTGTGGCCATAGACTGGGGGTAGGGCTAAGCCAGCTGTGTGACTGTAGGCAGCGTATCTTGCAGGAACTCAGTGTCATCCAGGATATGTCCACCCAGCAGCTGGAAGCATGCTTTCCAGTGCTGGTAGATAGACTCTAGCTAGTGTCCAGTATAGGCAGGGTTAGCACGGACAGCGGCTTGGGCTAGCTGCCCAAATATATATGTATGGGGTCTTAGCAGGTTTGTATTCAGGCAGCAAGCCTGAGCTGTCTGTGCCGACCCTTTTCCTCCGGTTACACTGCTACTTTTAGCGTGCTAACTTTAGCAGAGCTAGCGTGCACCTGTCTACCATCCAAGGCAGGTGGAATTTAAAGGCTACAGTACTGAATATCTTAATATTGTAGGCAGGTCATCAAACACTGCTGGCAGATCTGTGTGTTGGCTCTGAGCACTGCTGCAGTGATCTACTCCCTTTAAATGTGGGGGGTGGACCTGGTATTGGTGGAGGTGAGGTTTGACCCGAGAGCAGAACTATGTGCAGATCTACATCTGTGGCTTGTCCCGCCTCCCCTATGAGCACTGAACTCCTATCGACACCAATAAGTAAATAAATAGATTTTAATTTCTCGGGCGCCTCTGCCCAAAAGCCTCTAGGCACCTTAACCAAAATGCAGAATTAAAACAAAATTAACTTAAATAGGCAGCCTGCCCAAACAAATACAGAAGTGGGAGGGAGGAACATCCCTAGCCTTGCCTGTTATCTGCAATCTACACAGGGTATCAAAACAACAAACAAACCTACAATAAATGTCAACTTGAAAGGGGAACAAGAAAGGTCAGATTCTTGTCCTGTTTGATGCTTGAAATGTTCTCTGGCAAACAGCAACTGGGACAGCACTCCAGTTCCATGCCCCATGTGGGAAATCCCCTGCCTCCCACCCTTTTAGATCAGCCAACGCTTTCTCCTGCAGCATCAAGCTCAGGATCTCAAAGCGTCTGGCAGACATTAACACATTTAGCTTGTGGAGTAGGTTCAGTGAAGCATCGAGAGGAGAGGTGACTTGCCTGATGGCACCCGTTGAATCAGGGGTATTGCTGAGGAGGGAATTCAGGTGTCCTGACAAGTCCTGTGAATCAACCACAAGACCCATCCTTGAGCTACTATAATATTTCTGGGCCGAACGCTGGCTTCAGCTCCTGAGTCCATGGGAACAATACATACACACGTGAAAGGAGAATTTGCCCTCCAGAAGTGCAGTCCGTTTCATCACTCTCGCTTCCCATAGCACATTATGTGGCGTCCGGAATAGCTGAAGCCGCAGGAATACCTTCATCTACCCTTGCACATGGAACAATGTCAACATTTGATATTGGCTTGTAGTTTTGTGGATCCCCACAGGGGCCTTTTCTTCCCAGTGTTTGCAGGCCGAGGGCTCCACAGTCATACGGAACCCCGGTAATGTTGTAAACCCAGCTCTTGTCAGTTACTTTTTCTGGCTTCCTTCATTTCCACTTTCCCTTTTTGCCTGCGAGTTTTGGTTTTGGTTTGTGGAGATGCTGGGGTTGGTTAACAGATTCTTCACCCTCTCAAATATATCATGCTGTCAGCTCTTTCTCTCCTGGGGATTCCAAACTCGCAGCCATCCTCCCAGGACCTCTGGTATCTGGATTAAAGGACTCAGATCATTTGAAGTTCAAGCCTTTGTTAAAGCAGTGCCCGGCAGCCCTGCTGTAGTTCAGGCTGAAAGGGGGTTTCCATTAGAGAAACCCCCTCCCCCCCCACTCATCTCCTTTTTTGGGAGGGTTTATAACCCATCTGTTTTAATTTACTTCGGGCTGAAAAATCCTCCATCTAGGAGGGAAGGAATTTTCCTCCCCCTTCTTCACAATTGTACTTACATTTCTTCATTGTGTGTGTGTAAAAATGAGTCCTCCTCCGTTTATAATGTTTGTGTCAGCCACCACATTCAAAGCAGGGAATTCTGAAAGTGTTTTGGTCATAGTTAGCTGGCAACTTGGAGTAGCTTTTCATTTGGAAGGAGCCTTTTGAAAACTTTTTGCCTGCCAGCATCTGAACTCAGGATTGTGTGTGCCCCATGGAGAATGAGTGGTACCATTCATCCCTGACACTTTCTCTTGGCTGGGTTTTAGGGAGTGCATACACTTTTCTGCTTTATAAATAACAAAATGAAAGAAAGTTAGTTTCCTCTCCTCCTGGCTACCATCATCGCATCAAATACTCATACCTACCATAAAACTCCTAGTACTGATAGGCTATGCTCTGTTCTCCTGAGTCTCTTTTCTTTTAGGCTGGTATCAATCCGAAGTAACTCCCATGGAAGTCGATCGCATTAGCCCAGTGTAAAACTCTTGTGAGATTAGAATCCAGCCCAATACGTAACTTTCAGATCTATGTACAAAAGCGATACTGTATTGACAGAAAATTCCCCATGTGCTGAGTCGCACATCCCTGTGATACATAAACCAGTCGAACTAGAAATGCCAGTGAAACCCTCCAATATGTACAGTCGACACAGAGATGCATGCCGTCCATCTCCTAGAGACATGGATGTTGAATGTAGCGCAACTGTACTGAAATGATATTGAGAGCCACACAGTGAGTGAGTGGTAGCCATTTAGAGAACCGAGGAGCCCTGGCTCCCCTCCCTTGTGCTGTTCCTGCACACGTGTACTCTGTGCAGTTACTGGGCCAGAATCTGGGGTGTGGCTGAGCTACACACAGCATAGATTCAGTAAATGCGCCCAAAGGCCCTGCAATGATGTGCAATGTGGGGGACTAATGCATGTGCAATGATGTGCAATGTGGGGGACTAATGCATCTATGATGTGCAATGTGGGGGACTAATGCATCTATCTCGGGCTTTTGCTGGTATAGAAATGCTTCCCCCCCCCCCCCCCCCGTCCCCCCAAATCACACCTTTAAGTGACATTGCTATGCTGGCAAAAGTTCCTGGTGTTGACCTGACCTAGGTCTCTCTTCCTGATAAAAATTCTGCCTATGTCAGGACTCTAAGAGCAGACCTTGGAATTGTAAAGCTCCATGTGCCATTATGGTTATTTTAAAATTGTCTCTTGCCTTGAATCTCATGCAGCCAAAAACCTACGCACAGAACTGCCCTTTAGAAAAACTAGTTCAACTGGACAAGGAGGTTTTTAGATACGGAAATCTCCAGTGGGAAATTGGCAAATGCAGTGAGATCCCTGTGCCCTCAGAAATCCTTGCTAGACTTTGACTGCGTTCCTGTTTATACAAAATGTAGCTGGATTTGTTGGTCCTACCCCTGTAAATGTGTTTAGGTAGGGGTCGGTCAGGAGAAAAAGGAGTGGGGATTGAGTGGAGAAAACAGTCACTTGTACATGTTCTCCATGTAAAAAGAAAATGTATGTAAATAGAATCTGTTTTTTGGAGTCCCAGGACAGATTTAATTATCTGACCCACCTTTACCCTGGTTCAGGGCAGCAGATAATACCACCTCTCTCTCTCTCCTCTTTTCCCTGTCAACTAGGATTCCTGACATACAACAAAATAAAAATGTGTTTAAAAAAACCCAAAAAACCAGAATGAACCAAACAGGCTCTGGTGTGTAGATGGCTGCAGCTGTCTTGGTTTTAGTGGAGTTATGCCCATTTATACCAGCAGAGACTCTTTTGTCCCTATAACTGCACAAACGTAGCAAAGCCGGAACTGTTCCAAAGCAAAGTTTAGCTGTTGACGTCACTTAGCCATATTGACCTCAGATCAGAGCATTGTTGAATATTATGCAACTCGGCCAGTGCTGCTCTTCTCCCTCCCTCCCCCATCTGTTTGATACAGTATTGAGCCCTTTAATGGAGATGCCAGTGTACACACGCCTTGATAAATAAGGATGCTAACTCCTAATAGAGTACGGTAGGAAATTCTGCCACCCAACATCATGCTCCTGTCCTCAAATACAGCTTGTGATATGGGCAATGCTGTGCTAATGCTAACCCCAACTATGAGGTAAAGTTCAGAAAAACAGCTGGCTCCTCATTTTATAAAAATCTCTCCAGGCATCAATCAGGTAGTAAGTGGCACGGGTTAGTGGTTGGGCTGTTCTGCTCACCTTATCTCCCGTTGAGGAGAATTGCTCATTATTAGGCTGGCAGGTAATTTATTCTTCATCATGGTAGCTGCAGTGCACAGCAGCTGCCCCAACACCTGTCTATAGTGCTTGGGCTTACAGAACCCCACAGGGGCATTCAGGAAGGGGTGAGTGCCCGGCATGGAATATCCCCGATGCAGTGGTGCCTAGCGACCCAAGGTGTACTGGGATGCTGAGCAGGGAAGTGAGCATGCAGGAGCAGAAATAGCCCTACCATTGCTTCACCAGCTTCTGAGGATGGTAGGTCGGGCAGCATTAAGGGAGGGAGCGTTCCCCAGTTCCTCCCCTCTCTGTGAACTTGGATGGAGTGAAAGTCTATGTATGCTGAAATGGCCTGGAAGTCCCAGTCTGTTTGAGTGCATCGCAACGACATGCTAATTGCGATTCCTTATTGTGCTGTTGGTGGTTTGTGACTGCGTGTGCACGTATGTGTGTGTGCACACACAAAAGAAAGGTGGTGGAACAACAAGAATAACATTTTCATTTACAAGTTAGGGTCTCGCAGATTTACAGTGCATACTCTAGTGACATTTAAAGAATTGCGTTAGGATCCCGTGTAGCCCTTTTAAACTCCTGTTTAGTCCTAACTTTCCATCATCACAGTTAAAAATTATGCTCATTTCTGTTCCACAACATACAAACTTCCATTATCTTTACTGTGCAGTTGATGGTACAATACAGATATCCTCAGTTCAAAGCTTTTAGCCTGGGAGAAGTGGTTCCCCCGAACAGAATTTGAGAGCCATATGGATTTAAAAAGAAAACAAAACAAAACTGCTGCATTAGTTCTGGTGACTGATTCTCACATCTGTGCATCTCACAGGGTATAGATTTTAAATAATTTAACAAATGCACAGTAATGTCTACAGTAGCAGCATTGTTAGAAACACTCTAGTCAGCAGACAGCCAGTCTGGGCAAAAGGCTAGGACACTCACGTTCAAATAGTCCATCATGTCTTTTGACTAAGGGATCCTGTTAAAAGATTTAGCACTGAATGTAGAGCGCACACTATTCAGAATCCTGTTGAGGAACAAAAAAGGAAAAAATGGCAGAGAAACATCCTCAAACCCGAACTCTTGATTTCATGTCTCTTCTTTTGGAAAATTGCTGTTTTTTTAAAATAAAAATCACATCACAAAAATGAACTTTACAAACAAAAATCTTGTGTGCTTCCTAGATGTGAATTTTCAGTCTTCTTTTCTATATTAATATCAATAAAAAAGGGAATGAAAAGGCTCCAACACAAGTGGGTGCTTGCTACACACACATCCAGTGGATTTTAAATGTCCCCCTGAAGAATTTGCAACCTAAAAACAATGTTGGGAAAGCAGAAAGTGGAAGTGACTACAAACTTATCTGAAAACTTAACTATTTTGTTTTCCAAACTGTGACCTGCATTGCTGCAGAAGGGAAATTGAATTTTGCTTTTGAAAGCCATTTCGGTTCTAATGATCGAAGGGATTATTAACAAGAGAGAGAGTTTTTGCCATTTTTTATATAAGATTTTTTTAACCTGGTAGTGTCCCTTCAGCACGTCACTGTGCTTTCAGGGTGGGACTGTGTGCGTGCTAGGTCCTAGAGGATGTTTCTCTAAGCCCTGTGCAATTTCTGAAAAGCAGTCCCTTATTCTGAGCAGGCTGCTGTTGTGGTGCCAGGACCCCCATTCACAGAATTTCTGGCTGCCTCAGAAGAGGCAGCCCTTTTGTTGAGGCTTCTTTGGGGTTGTGTTCCCATGTGCTGTGAAGGTGCTGACACATGACCTCTCACACACACAAAGTACTAAATATACTGCCCCTTCCCAGACCTGTCACGCTCCCACCCATCACCCCCTTTTCAGGAGCCCAGATGGTAAATAACAGCAGGAGGTGAAAGGGGAGCTTTGTCTCCTTTCTCATGCCTGCTTTAAGTATTCTGCGTCTGTCGGTTGCCCTCTGCCTTTCCCATTCTGCCCATGAATTAGCCAGCCCACTTTCCGATGAGGAAAGACAGAATGTCCATGAGCCACGATATCATCACCCACTCAAGATAGGTTTTTAAAACAATCTCAGCTTACGTTTCCTACGTGGCTGGGATCTATCTTCGTTTGGACAGAACCGAGCCCTGTCGTGCAGCCAAAGTGCTCACTGAATTCAGGTGGCACTTGGATTGTTCACGTGGTACCGCTAAAAAGCAAAGGGGTCTAGACTCAGTGCTTGGCCAGTCTCGTGGATCAGGGCTGCCCCGCAGGGCTGGGCTCTTACAATGTGGGAGCACATGTGGCCAGTGGTCTCTGTGAGAGCTGCTGAAAGCCCTGACCTCTGTGGAACCAGGGCGATTCTGCTGGGGGTGGGAGACTGTGCTGTGAACCCACAGAGGAGGATTTTGAAAAAGGCAGAGCCATGGCTGTGGGATGACACAGACCCAGCCCAGTTGTCAACTGCAGGGGCTGTGTCCGCTCTTTGAGTCTACAGAGCACCCCTGAGCACTGCCTGTTTTCTCTGCCTTTGCACAGGGGAGAGAATTTCGGTCTTGTAGGGGGAGGGCGGCTTATAACGGGAATTGCACTCAGCAGTGCTTTGATACAACTTGGCACTTCCATTCCGTTGCTTTGTAAGTGGACCAATTTCACGTTAAGTGGTTTCTTACTGTAGCAACAAGCGCAGCAAAATTAAACCAGGAGACTGATTCCTACCCACTAGAGAGGCAGCTGCATTTCAGTGGCAGAAGATCCCTGTGTGTGGTTTATAGAGCAGTCAAGAAAGTGCTTTGGGATCCTTTGGGAGGAGATGTTACGTAAGCATAAGGTTTTTGTTGCTAACATTGTTTTCTTCTTAAAACCAGGCATCAAACTGAAGGATCACTACAACAGTTTGAAACTGAGAGCATCTTTTTTTTTTGCTTTCAGAGAACTTTGCACCACTTTTGTTGTCTGGGGGCCAGCTTTGCAGCCACCGTGAATCTGGTGACATCCATGAAGCTATGCTGGTTTACACCAACTATGTATCTGGCCCTAATTCCTCCCCCCCCCCCCCAATTAACTATTACCCAAAACAAAAAACAAAACAAAAAAAAAAACCCCACAACCCTCTCTCCTCTACACCCCTTTGCCAAAATCAGACATTAAAGTATTCATCTCACAGCCTGAGATCTGGCATCTTATTGTGACTTAGTATGAAATCAGCTGTGCTTCACTAGAACCCAGGGTGTGCAGCTAAATGTAGAGTAATGACTTTCTTTCCAGTTTCAGTCGATTGCAGCTGAGAGGCTGGTGAACCGAAATACTGAAGGTTTAATGAATTCCCCGGGCATTGAGGTTACCATTCTTTTGTCTATCTTTGTTTTAAGCTGCTGAATATTAATGGGAGGAGGGAGGGAGGTGTAAGTTCTGGTTGCATGTCTAGTGGGTGAAAAGGGATTCTTCTTTTTTCCCCCCTTGTTTTGTTTTGCAAATATTGTTGTAGGAATCCTGCATGGTTGCCAGGCTCTTACCTAGCCTTTTAGATGCCATGCGAACATCAGTTGGGAAGCTGATGGGAGGGCTTTAAAGGGATAATGCCTTTTTGCAAGTGTTACGGCTCCAAAACCTTGAATGATTTCGCCTTTGACCATTTATTAATGAGCATCCCTCTTTAACTGGGGGTGAAAGTGCCTGGCGCTGGGTGCGCTTTGTGTGCTGTCCCATGGGATAAGAATGTTCTGCTCTTCATGTGCACTGGTTAGCTAAAGCGTTCACCTCCTCTGAGATTCCCAGTGTTTTTCTCCAAGCCTGCAGTTCCATTATGTAGTTAATATAGTTACTGTCAAGCAAAACAGGTCTAATGGGTTCAATCCTGCAATATGCTGAATGCCCTGGACTCAGTGGGAGTTGAGGGTCCTGAGCACCTCATAAGAGTGCCCAGCACCTTGTAGGGTCAAGCCCCGATTCTGTGCTCCTTGCTCATATTGAGTAAGGGCTACTCAGTGTGAGAAAGGAGGGAGAACTGTATCTTAGGTACTGTGGGCCTTGATTTTCCCTCTCAGGTACACAGGTTCCCTGCCGCTGCGATTTCATTTGCTTTGATGGAATTAATCATAGATCATAGTTCTATCATAGAATATCAGGGTTGGAAGGGACCTCAGGAGGTCATCTAGTCCAACCCCCTGCTCAAAGCAGGACCAATCCCCAGTTTTTGCCCCAGATCCCTAAATGGCCCCCTCAAGGATTGAACTCACAACCTTGGGTTTAGCAGGCCAATGCTCAAACCACTGAGCTATCCCAACCTCCATATCAGGGTTGGAAGGGACCTCGGGAGATCATCTAGTCCAAACCCCTCTTCAAAGCAGGACCAACCCCCAATATTTGCCTCGGATCCCTAAATGGCCCCCTCAAGGATTGAACTCACAACCGTGGGTTTAGCAGGCCAATGCTCAAACCACTGAGCTGCCCCTCACCCCAGTTACTCCCAATATAAGCCAGGGTATGTGAGAGCAAAGTCAGATCTCATGCGCAATCGGAACATGCCCATAAAAACCACAGAATCATATTATAGGGACGTGGTCAGCTTGAACGTTTTGGATTTTTTTAAATTTATGAATAGTGTGGTGCCGATATTTGAATAAAGTGATTTTCACTGTTTTGTTACACAAGGTTTTTTGTTCCCTGCTGATATTTATAAGGGCCTTCTCGGGAAGGGGAGAAACTGACAAATTAATTAAACACCAGAGGATGGTGAGATTGACTATACATAAGTGCTGTCAAATGCACAAAATAAGCAAATTGAAAATAACATTACTTGTAACTGTAATAGAGGCAGAAACTTCAGTCAAAAGTGGGGTTTCCCTGTTAGTGGTTTATCCTTTAACCTAAAAGCAAAGCAGTAGATAATACACTCTAAGGAACAGTCTGGCACTTAGCGCCTGAACTAGATGGAATCCAATAGGACTGTGATGCATTGAATCTTTGCTGTAGTAAAATGTCCTACTTACAGAAAATTTGACCATTAAAGATTTAGGTCAGTTTCTTTTTTTTAACACTTTATGATGTTGATACCCTAAACCATGACTCTTCTCGGAATATGTTTTTAATTTTAATTTAATCCGTCGAGCTTTTTTTGAAGCGCTAAAATGAATAGAAATAGTGTCTTCCCCTTTCCTTTCTCTTCAGACTCTACCCTGGTAGGCAGCTAGCCCTGGGGTCCTTTCTTTTTGTGTGGCTGGCAGAACAGAGAGAGAGACTGTCTGGGCCCCTAGTGCTGTCATGAGAAGAACAATAGTGCTGTTACCGATATATCTAAAGGGACAAGTTTGTATGCACATGCGACAGCAGCCATCACGCTGAATTAGTGCCATTTAGGCACTGCTAAGAGGCTAATTGAGTCGCTGGTACTTGCGGATTATACCAACAAATCCAATAAAGTATAGATGTGAATGTTTGTTAGGGTCAGTGTTCTGTGAAAATACATAGGCTACGTTTGCATTAACGCTTTCCATTGTCCCCAGACTGTTGAAGAATTTTAAACCATGAAAACAAAGTATTTTGGGAGATCCATCCTTATTTTATTCCAGTTGTTCCTTCTGAGCCATTGGGAGTCAAAATACCAGGTGAGGTATTAAAATGAAACCTCCCATGGTTGGACCCTTTCTCCCAGTATTACAACAGAGAACCCAAATCAGCTGTAGTTCAGCATCGTTAGCCGGAGCCGTGAGGTCTGGTATGAATAAGGTGAAGAACCAGGGATATAGTATCCCATGGTGATCAGTGATGGATGTGTGATACATCCATGCCACATGCATATGACAAAACGATCGTGGAAATTCTGGCTAACAGCCCTGACTCCACTTTCCTTGGAATAGAGCTAGTAATATGCACTTGCTGATTGCACCATGACTCCCAAATGTCCAGCCTTGCAAATGCCCCAAACCCTCCCCAGCCAGGTGATTGGGGGGCAGAGGAGCTGGGCAGAACAACAACAACTGGATTTAACGCTCCCCTCAAAGAAATACAATTTAAATTGAGCAAAACTGAACTGAACCTTGACATGAGTTCCTTATAATAACGTTTCTAGTGCTTTGCCCTCTCCAGGTAAATATAAGTCTGTTTTGTGTATGCACATAAACGCTTAGGGCCTGATTTTTGCTTTTGCTTGCAATGATTTTATACTGGTTGTAGCTACATTGACTTCAGTAGAGTTACTCCTGACTTACAGCAGTGTAACTGGAGCGCAGAATCAGCTGCTTCTGTTTTTATTTGAAGTGTGCAGTACTCTCCAGGAGGCTGTTGTGCTGACAGCATATTTCTGTTTTTGGTTAATTGATTGTTGTTTTGTTTTCAACTTTTAAAAAGAAAAAGACACATCTCAGTCTAAGCCATAAGGATGCACATCTAACCACTGTGAGAAAACTCCAGGAGAATGGTGGGTTCCAAACTTTGTGAGCCATTGTGGAAAGATGGACCGTATGGGAACATGTATGCAGAGGAGTGGGAATGGTTTGCTCTGGGGCTGGAGAGACAAAGGAATCTATAGAATGGGCAGCAGAGGGGTCAGCACCAGCATGCATCTCATTCCAGAGTGAAACTCAAGCATCAAGAAATGACATTCTGGGTGGGAAATAAAACCTGGCAGTCGTCAGCTGCGGCGTGTCTCCCCCCCCCCCCCCCCCCGAGGTATCTGTGGATTCTTTGAAGATCAAGCCTGTTCTTGCCTTCAGTGCAGTAACAAGAAAATCTCTACAGGCAACGAGCACACCTTAGAGGGTTTTGCAGGAAAAATTGGGTTAGCAAGATGTGCTCAACTCAGGAATGTTCACGTCTCTTTGCAGGCACCTCAGTTGTTGGGCGATGGGAGTTGGTGGATATGTTTTTTTTCTACCTAAAAACCATTGAACTTTACACCAGTTTTAATACCTGATTTCTGTTAATCTGACCCCAGTTTTAACACTTAATTTATTTGTGTGTGTGTGTGTGTGTGAGAGAGAGAGAGAGAGAGAGAGATGGGCAGATCTGGGCTGGATCAGTTCTTGAGACTACACAGAAGTTCATTCATCCCTCATCTGAAATTGCTCATGTTAGGAATCATTTGTCCTTGGAGGGGTGGGGTGAGGCGCTGATTTCCCTTTCTCAGAGTAAAAGTTCTTAAAGTTGCAGAGAGGCAGTGTTGACCATGGGCAGGGCACAGGATTGGGAGTCAAGAGACCTGGGTTCTAGTCCCATCTTGCCATCGTTTTGTTATGTGCCCTTGGCCAAGTCACTGTACCTCTGTGAGAAATGGGAATAATAATATTTAGCTCCTTGCCTGACAGGGATGTTAGGAGGATCTTTGTGAATCACTTGGAGTACATAAAGGGCTAGCTGCGTGCTAAGTGGCGGTGTTTGTTCATGAATAGGCTTGAGATTATAACAGTGGTGCTGAAGCTTTACCTATCCCGTGTTCTTGAGCTCATGGGGTGCTTATGAGCTGCTCTGAGCGGTGTAAGAGGGAACAGGTCAGTGCCGCTGCTCTCAGCAGCTCTCACTGGCAGTGCATTAAAATATCTGGCTCCTTTTTGAGTGTCACAGTCACTGTGGCAGCCTTTGGTGCTGGAGACCAGAGGGCTTGTCTTGAGTTACCGCTCTGCAGAGGCATCGTTTCCTCCAGCTCGTCTTAGTTAGGGACATGAAGAGGGGAAGAAAAAACATATACTAATGAGAAGTGGCTTGTTATTTTTATTTTTGTATCCTGACAACTGAGATTTGGCAGGGGAACCAGCAAGACATAGACGCAGGAGGAGGTTGCACAAGGGGTGTCTCTAGGGCGTCAGTCTTGTGGTGTCAGGGCAAACTTCCTCTTTTAATCAACACCGCTCTGCAGCTGTGTCGCTTCAAGAGGTTGGTCAAGGTTACCAGGGTGGGGGAGATGGATTTGTAATGACAACAAAAGAAGTCTAGAGTGAGGTTCTTTCTCCTGCTCCAGCTGCTTGACGCTGGGTAAAAAGGCTGATGGGTTGTAAAGGGCCCTTAAAAGCCCTGTGTCCAATAGGGGGACAATTTCCTTTCTCCAAGCCCTGAAACCACAGACCCCTCCCCGTGGGCGTGGTGAGGGCGAGGATGGAGACAGGAAGGGGCATGTCAGGGTTGTGGCCACAGCACATAGGGCTGCAAAGATTCTGGGCAGAGCTGCAGCCCACAGGCAGCCAGAAACAGGCTCTTGTCACTTAAACAGGTGCCTTGGATACCAGGCAGGAAATTAGGCAAAAGTTTTTAGGACTCCTGCCTTCTGCTCCTATTTCTCTGCCACTATCGCACTCTGTGTCCTTGATCAAGTCACTTTTCTGTGCCTCCATTACCCCATCTATAAAATGGGAACAATAATGACGACTTCCTTCACTAGGCTGTTGCCTGGCTCCATGTGTGTTAAGAATTTTGAGATCCTTTTAGGAGAATGGATGCTATGGAGGTGGAAAGTCATCTTCTTCAGTAAACTTTTCTGCATACTCCTTAAGTTTGTAGTTGTTCCCTACGCATATGTACTGGCAGCTGCTCACAGTGTTGTCTTCACACAGAAAGGCAAGGTTCCTGCGTTAGGGAGCTCACGGTTGAAGAGGAGCTTAGCCTGGTTTATTGATTAGGTAGGCACTGGCCAGTTACAAACCTATAAAAAGTCTCAATTTGCGTTGGGATATGTCTGTACCACAGCACTGCTATAGCACCAGAGCGTAGATACTTCCGACATGGACCTCAGGGGTTTTCCCACCTGTGTCGTTAATCCGTCTCTTCAAGAGGTGGTAGCTAGGTCGAGGGAAGAATTCTTCTATTGACCTACCCACCTCCGCAGCGGAGATTAGGTTGATGTAACTCACACAGGGTGTGACATTTTTTACAGCCCTGAGTGACGCAGCTAGGTCAAACCTAAATTTTAGGTGTAGACCAGGGCTGAGTGACTTTTTGCCTACACCCCTCTCTCTCTCTTTCTCTCTCTCTCTGACCTCTGTGTGTTTGTGCCTTTGGCCAGGGTGTTCACCCAGTTTCTCAAGACTCATCCTAATGTTCTTTGGGTACACCATGTATTTAATTAAAAGTAATCCAGTGACGTGAAGAAGCGGATGCTAACACAGAAATGGCTTAAGAGCGACTCTCTTTCTCTCACTCACACCCTCGCGCCCCCCCACACCTCTGAGATATACAAGAGTCCTGTGTCCTTGTATCTCATCGAGTCATGGTCTCCGTGCAAGTCAAGTTGAAAGTGACGTTGCAAGTGTGTTATCTGGGAGGACTGTGACACAGGTGTATTTAAATTAGCAGAACGTTCGGTGCATGGTTTTAAAAAAGACGTTTTATCCCCCAAACAGTTTTATCCCCCAAATTAATTGAAAGTACCCACAGGCCATGGCATTGGTGTAAACTATGCTGAAAATCAATATGATGGTTTGTAACATACTACTGAATTCCACTTTCTCCTGGTGGTCATTCTTGTGACTGTTTTTACCCCAAGCTCCCATTATCCTTCCGGGGGAGTTTTGGATGCGCAGGGACCACTGGATCTGGCCCCAAATCATTAGTGACATCTTGAGCAATGGCAAATGCATTGCCTGCAAGCCTTCATTGGGGTTGCAGCACTTTTTCAGTCACGGAATCATAGACGCTGGAGATTGGAAAAGCTGAGTAAGTTTAGTCCTGGATCTGCTCAGGCTGACTCCTGAGCACGTGGTGTCCCTGCAGGGTTTGTCCTGGTGTGGATCCTTGTGCGGGACTGGAGTCTCGGGCCCATCTGCATTTGCAATGCAGGGTTGGTCATTATCTCTTTGGCTGTTTAGGGGGCTTGTCTCTTTCTGAACAAATACTTTAATTAAATCGCAACAGAATTTTTTTACTCTGATCCTGCAGACATCTAAGCATGTGCATAACTTTACTCTTGTTGACTTCAGTGGGATTGCTCACATGAGTAAAATTGTGCGTGTGCTTAAGTGTGTGCAGGATTGGTTCCTAGGGGAGTGTGTTTATTCTTATGAATTTGTTCTTCTTTGGGATTTTTTTTTTAATGAATATGTCTTTAAGGGATAAGCACAGTTGTATCAGCAGTTTATTACCTATAAACAATATTCTTCTTGTATTCTTCTTGTATCTTATTGCTTATTGGCTTGAGATTTGAATTATACTTTGGGGAAAGAGATGTTTAGCTGTGGTGGGGGGGGAGAAAGAATGCAGTGAACTGTGGTCTTTTTATCGATTACCATTTTTTTGTTGAGCAAGTCTGTTTCTTGGGTGCAGAGTAAATGCTCCCCCAGACTGCAAGCAGCGTGCTGTGCACAAAAGGGAAAAATCTGGTTGGTTTTCACCAGGGCAGGAGTTGCTGACTGAATTCTCTCTTCATTTCAAAGTTCAGGAGGTTTTTATTGTTCGTCACAGCTCTTTGTGTCTGTTTTACCACGACACAACCCTGGTGTCTGAGTGTCACGTGATCACAGTGGGGTGATCTATACTGAGACAGATGTAATATAGTAGGAGGTGGCTATTTAAAGGGATAACAGATTTTTTTTTGTTCCCCTCCCCCTCTTGCCTTCTATTGCATGGATTGGTTCCAAAAATTCTGACTTATTTATTTATTTTAATTGTAAGGGAAAATAAATACCCCATTCCCCTGCTAAACACCAACGCCTTGATTAGCATTCTCGTTCGGTGCACTTGGACAAGTTTTCACATTACCATCCTATCGTGTGTACTTAAAATGCAGCGTGTTGACACTTGGAGCTTGATTCTCATTTACATGAAGGCCCTTTTACCCTCCTCTAGCATTGTAAAGGGCTCTTAGTTAAAGATGTCTTGAAATGGGGGGTGCAGCATATTTTCTGTCATTTTTATGACAGCTTCCTACTGCTAGGATGGTGTAAAGGGGCTCTGGTGCGAATGAAAATCAGGCTCTTGATTTCTTAACATTCAGAGTAGGACGTGGTGTCATTTTCACACTACAGTGAAGTTCAGTCTTAAGCCTGGTCTACACCTAAAACTTAGCTCCGTTGCTTAGAGTTGTGAAAAATTTCACACCTTGAGCCCTGTAGTTAGGTCAGCCTAACCCCTAGGATAGACGTGGCTAAGTCGATGGAATCCTTCCGTCGACTGAGCTGCCGCCTCTCAGAGAAGTGGATTAATTACGCTGATGGCAAAACCCCTGCCATTGATGTAGGCAGCGTCTACAGTAGGGTGTTGCAGAGGGATAGCTGTGGTGCTCTAGCTGGCCTGCTGTAGAGTAGACACACCCTGAGTTTCCTGGAGAAAGTGTTCTTATTCTTCTCCGGTTTGATGCTGATATTCTTAGTTTTGCTAAGAGCAAGTGGGAGCCATTTAATAGGGTGAAGCGACTCTTGATATGTATCTTTGTAATGTGCTTCCTTTGATTGTAAAGCACTTTGGGATACATTGGAGTGAAATGTGCTATAAAAATGTAAGACATTCTTCTTTCTTATGATGAATACAAGGATTCTGGCTGCATAAGGGGGGTTACTTGTAGTTTGATTAAGATACTGGAAAATGTTAGGTTAGCTCTTTTTGGGGGAAATTGTAAAGGCTGCCTTCCCGTCATAACAAAAGTGGGTCATTGTGATTTTTAACTGGGTCATTCGAGTTTCCAGGGTTGGAGGTTTTTTCTAGAATTTGATGCAGAGAATTTCATCTCTTCTGCACAGATTTACTATGGAGTGTAGTAATTCCTCCCCTGAATAGTCCCATTGAAGTCAATGGCTCGCTACACCTGCTAGTCAGCACTGCTCCTGGTAGCAAATGTTTGCAGGATTGGGCATTTAACTGGTAACCTAATCCAACCGCCTTCATAAACGGCAAATCCAAACATGAGCCAAAACGTTTGAAGAGGTCAGACTGCTTTCAAACCTTTTCCTGCCCAGGTGACTCTCTTTTTGGCTGATATTGTGGCCCTGGGGCTGCTGGAAATTTTCCCAGAGGGGGCAAAAAGACAGAAATCAGTAGAGCTATAAATTGAGTCAGGGTTATTTTTAAATCCACGGATTCATTTCAGTAAATCCTGGCATGTAAATTGTTGTTGTTTTGTGTGAGAAGCAGCTCCCAGAGTCAAACTACAGCCCAGGAAAGTGTTAAGAGATGCAGAATAAAAAATCCTGCCATGTTAGGGAGAGAAAAAGTCTCCTGTGTCTGTCTGCCCTGAATGAAAAGAGGTAGTGTTTAAAAACCAAAACAAAAAAACCACACAGCACAACAACTGGCCTCCTTCCATGAACTAGGCCCCATTTCCAGCCTCCCCACCATGGTACCAAGGGCACAGTCTGTTATTTAGAGGCTACTCTTGTATGTACATAAAGCCTTGTGATTTGTCTTCAGAGCGGAGAGTCTCCTAGAGTTCAGCTCTGCTGGAACAAAATGTTCAAGCCAATACTGTGGGCTCCAGCTGGAGGTTTAGCATTAATGCAGCGTCAGCCAGATGGAAATGAGGTGGAGTGGTTTCAGGGGTTGGGGGATGGGGAATTCCTTCCCTTTAAAGGGAAAAGAAAACAATAGCAACTCTGAAATATATGCATACAGCATTTAATGCTATTGCCAAACGCATGTTTGCATTCAGCGTAGTGCCAGACATAGGTGTTGAGCATGCTTCAGCAGTGGGTGTGAAAGTAAACGGGCCAGATTCTCCTCTCAGTAACCACCTGCAAACATCTAGAATAAACTCAATCAGGTTTGGATGGATACTGGCATAACAGAGAGCAGAAGTTGGCACGCCGGCTGAGATTTGCAAAAGTGAGTGGCGATTTTTGGGTGCCCAACTAGAGATGCCTTAAATCAGCTTTCTGAAGATCAAGGTTCTCCAGGCACCCCAGGTCACTGGTGACTTTTGCAAGTCTCTCTTCTTGTTTTTATATGTAAAATGGTCTAAATCCTGCCACCTACCCCTGTGCAGCACTGCTCCCGTGGGTGGCGTTGCTCAGGTGTAACCAAAGTAGAATAGGTCCATCAGGCTTTTCAGTCTGCTTTTATTGCATTGCTTCGTTCTGCAGGGTGCCTATGACATGGTAATTTATCATGTGTTAATGCACTAGGCTGACAGCAAAACGGCACTTCTGACTCCCATTTGTACATGAGGGCTGAGGTAAGAGCATTTGATCATCAGTTCATGGGAGTTGCCAAAGTTTGATACAAGTAAAGAATGTTGCTGGGATATCTGCAGAACCTCCTGTTTAGGTCCCTACACTACATCATCAGCATGGGGGCGAGCATGGTCAGGGGACAAAGCCTGTGGCAGATCTATGGCCATGTGCCATATACCGAAGAAAGCTCCTGCGGCAGCCTGATCCAGACATGTTAAAAGAGAGAGAAGCCAAGTTTTTGAAATAACTGCTCCTCAGAGTAGACTTGGCCTGTCATTCCTCTCCTGAATTACAGGATGATATCCGGACTGAGAGGGGTGTCACTCACGTAGAGGTATTTTAATGAATTTGGAGGGTGGCTCTTTTAAACACCAAGAGAGGCAGCAGCCTGTTCATTTTGTCTCTTTCCGTCTTGCAGGTTAGTTTCCCATTTGGACAGAGCAAAAGCAGAACTGCCCAAATGCAGATTCGCTCATTTCAGGCTTGAAATGCCAGTTCTGCTTTTGCAGAAAAAGGATTTAGCAAGGGAGAATGCATCCTGCCCATGCTTTTCCCTTTAAGAGAAGAGGTCAGCAATTCTGAGTAATACTGTACCCATACTGTACCCGCAGTATCAGATCCCTGCAGCCAGATTTTGTCTAATGATTAATTTTAGATTCTTTCTGGAAACACTGTAATATCCTGCACTTAGAATTTCTGTGCCCTGCTGATTAAAATCAAGGCTGTAATCAATACGGCAGAGCCTAGACTGCTGTGGCCCAATGAACAGTGCTGTGGTGTCTCCTTGGGTCTTGGGCCGAACGTCGTCAGACATGCAAAACTGCCAGCCCTGGGTTTTAAGAACAGCAAAAGCCCTTCTAAAATAAGAGTAGGAATGCAGGGAAGAAGCACACTGGTTTTCTACTTAATGACCTTGCCTTGGAAAGGTCAGTAAACAAGGGGGATTTTCTCTCTGATGGGATACTCAGAGGTCATTCCCCAAGGGGATTGGAGGCTTATAGCATCAAAGTTGGCTGCAGTCGTGTGTTGGATGCTGAACCGTTAATTAAATTACCCACACCACAGTTCCCCTGGCCAAAGCCCTTAAAAGGCGTTCGTCAACACTCTTGCATCTGTGGCCCAATATCTTCTGGGAGCAGCTTGCAATTAAGATTGGATCATGATGAAAACAAACAGAGATTTTTATATCGATAGCAACAGCCAGCTAGCAAATGTATGTGATTTGTTGGCAGGGAGTCAGCTCCAGAAAGTCCCCAACTTCTCCTCTAAACTCTCTCTCTTAAAATTGTCCCAAGCACACAGATCCCAGGCTGTCAACATGCACTAACTGCCCCGGCCGTGTAAATGCATTTCTTCCCTTTTTCCCCTCTGTGTAAGTTTCTTTTGATTTGCAAGATCATAGGTTGCATGACTACACTACACATCATTTACCCCAGTCTGTGGCTTCCAGACCTTTGTGGGGCTTCCCTAGGAATTTCACAAGTAAGTCCCAGAGCGTATGATAAATAATTATGGATGAAGAAATCGTTTACTATCTTCAGAACATCCCTCCTCCTCCTCTTTCTCCATCAGGTCCTTGTTGGCATCAGAGAAAAAACACTGTGCTGGGAGATCATGCACTGACATGCTCACTCTTGTCTGCTTAGACGAGGTCCAGAGACGTTACAGAATCTTGTTAGTCTTGATTTTGAGCCTGATGTAGTAGTTTTTCTAGACTGCTCCTTTGGGTCCTGAGCCAGAAGCCCTCCCTTATTCAGTATAGTACTTAAACATGTGCCTAAATCTGGTACAAGTCAAATGGAACTCGAGCACTTTGCCGAAGTGCCGAATCAGGGCCTGAGCTGTGGAAGGTGAACACTGTAACCTTTAATGGGCTGTGTTTTGTTGCACCGTGAATGAAGAAGCTTTCCCCTCGCCTCCCCGTCGAACGTGTCGCTTCCAAGATGTTTGGGGGCAGCCTGCCTCTATGGTGAGGCGTGGTTCATGGGTAATTACTGCTGCTTTTAAAAGTACGGCCCCGCCTGGCAGAGAGTTTACAGGAGCGGTAATCAGCAGAAGGGAAGCCGTTGACGAGAGAGAGGTTTCTTGTTCTGTCGCCCTGCATTCCTGTCAGCTCCTGCTTCTGCAGAAAGCTTATGTAACTGCCTCTGAAGCAAAAAAAAAAAAAAAAAAAGGGGGGGGGGGTCACTTGAGGCGGCCGTTTTGATCTGGTAATGTCTCCTCTCTTCTCCAATGCTGTCTGGAAGGATTTGTTAGATTCCCTTTTCAAAAGGAGAGACCAGGCACGCACGTACGCACGCACATGCTGATGCAGCTCTGGGGATGGACAGGGCTGCTGGAAGCCAAGGCTGCGCCAGGAGGCATGGCTAGTCACACAGTCTTTTCCCAGAGCAGCTGGCTGGGCTTTTGCCTGTAGAAAGCTGTCATGTCCTCGCCGTTCAGCTTCACTGTCCCATTGATACGCTGCACACAGTCCGTGCTCCCATTGCAATAATACCAACAGGCGTTCTCTGCACTTACAACCCTGCTTGTTCAAGACTCTTGGAGTCCTTCACAGACATTAAGTAATTCTAGCACAACTTTGTGAGGTAGGAGAGCTTTATTATACCTAATCTACATAGCCCCGAATAAAATCCTGGAGTCCTGGCTATCTGGCTCCAGCTACACTGTCCCTCCCAGGGCTCAGAATAGAACCCAGGCGTCTTGACTCCCAATCTCATACTCTAACCACCAGATCCCACCTGCTCCTGAAGCTGGGAATGGAAGCTCCCAGTCCCCTGATTTAAGCAGCAGATGGTAGTCCCAGTACCCCAGAGGGTTAGATGCAGCTCAGGAGGGGGTTAATCTGACAGCTTGCAGTGAAGTGATACAGTTTCAAGCGAACTGAATGGAGAGTTGGCAGCTGATTCTGGTTTTATCCCCTTTCCTAAACACTGCTGATATGCTCTGATTTTTATCTCCCTGCAAACTCCAGGTGGTATAGGGGACAGGACTTAAAGGAGTGACAAGTGGCATTTGCATCCCTCTGTTTTTGGGTGCCCAACTAGGGCCTGTTTTTCAGAGGGCTGGTGCTCAGCATTCTCTGAAAACCAGGCCCATGTAAGGTGTCTCAGGTCGGGAAACTGAAAATGGAGGCCTCCAAATCACTGGTCACTCGAGAACAGGTTGGTCCGAAATCCTCCTACCAGCTAGGCAAATTATCAAATGGCACGAAACTGGCACCTGGCTGGAGTTGCCTAGCATTGTTACCTGGAGTGCCTTGTTAGATTAGGCTTGGTGAATGTGATAGCTGACTTCAGAAAACAAACGGGAAGGTGGAGGAATATAGTTAAGGTTAAAGCTGCTTTAGCCAGCCAAAGAACAGTCACCACTGGAAGCAAAGGAGACTTGAGTTCCTACACTGGGGGAGGGTGAGAAACCTCCGGCCGCAAGGATGAAATTCACCTATGTTCTGAGGGCCAGCACAAGGCTTGGGTGCTCCTTAATCCCTAGTTTTGAGAGCCTTTTAGGGCTTTCTGCACAGGGCTGAATGTCACCCTCCCTGCTCATGTATACTAGCAATCTGTAATCTGACTCTGCTAACATTGCAGTGGCTGCAGACTCACGCTACTGCATCAAAATTACATCCTAATTTCTAGGTCAGTGGTGTTTAAATTGTTTTAAAATTGCCACCTTGATAGAGAAGTGAAATAAATGAACCTTCTTAGAATTACACTAAACTAAAGGAAGCTGAGATTATGTTCATACAGCTTTTATATTGACTTGGATTAATTTTTGCAATGAAAGGGGTATTTATTTAAGAGTCAGGAAAGGCAGATGCATCTAGTTAGTTACTGTTTTGGATAAATATGCATTCATTGTATTGCAAAACTAGGCATGGGTTATCTTGTCTCTCCCTCCCTGACCCAACACACAGAATTAACACGTAGATATAAAAATAGATGTTATGCATGTCACTTTAGAGATCCCAATGAACAGGTGTATTGAGGATTTCTAACTGAGGTCACTTGTATGTAAGTATGTCTCCTTGAAACTGTATGCTTGTACATTGTGGCCTATTGAGAAGAATTATTTAAGGGTTGAATAGGGGCCCTCAGTTAATGGGCCATTGGAACAGGCTGAAAAATTAGCATAGACTAGTGAACGCATCTGTTTGGAGGCACATGTGCTGTATAGAACTGTTCTCTCCAAGCCACACTGTGGTTCCCTGCTGTATAATTGGCACGTGGCAGTCCTGTTGTTGCCAGTGGGGGTTGCAGGCCAAATTCTGCTTTTTATACACTGGTGTCACTCCATTGATGTCATGGGAATTGCTATGGATTTACACCAAAGCCACAGCCTGTAGAATTTAGCCTCTAAACCTTTACTTTATTTCCATGACTGCCTCTTGTGTTTGCCTTTGTCTCAACTACAGTAGAATGACAACTAATAAACTATTACCAAATTGTAAAAATCTCTAGATCTCCAAGGAGATTGTGTGTTAAAGAATTATGAATGTTTGACAGACACGCAGAACTACGCATTCAGCCAGTTGTGCAAATTTGTGTGTGTGTGAGTGCCTGTGTCCCTTCTCTGTACAGATTGGTTCTTGCATTTGAGCTTGTTAGTTCCTAATGAACAACTGACTTGTCCATTGATCTTGTTAGGTGGTTGATTTTTTGTTTTGTTTTTGTTAGCCATGTTGAATAGATACTTGTGCCTCCTTGATAGATTAGGGAACAAATGAAATGTTCAGATTTCCCTTCCATTCCCCACACTCCTGCAAACTGGTGGAATGATGGATAGGCACTCCAGTTTAAAGGACCGAGTGTACTTCGCACTCAGCAGCAGAAGAAAACGTAGCTTAAAGAAAACCCATGATGCTACCTTTACCCCTGCAGAGTTACCTGAAATACTGATTCTTCCCTCTGCAGACAGAATAGACAAGATCCTGGTAGGTATGGATATTAGTTGCATGGTGCATTTCTTTTTTAATCCTGAGATAGGAAGAGAAAGAGAAAAGCTTGGATGGTTATCAGAATGGACGCAATGTTTATTTGTAAAATTGCCTCTAGTATTCTTTATCCTTTTTTAGTTTTTAAAGTGCATGGGGGAACATATACTAATGGGTATGTCATTACACTGTACATCATTACAGTGATGGTATGTCTTCCTAGTGGAACACATTCAGCAGGCCAAAGGAGCCTGCGATATACGTAGTGAAAGATGCTTACGGTTTATCCCTTTTTTATAAAGGAGGATCTGGATGAGAAGTAAGATGTGGAGTGGAAGGCATTGGTGGGACAGTACTTTTTTTTTTTTTTTTGGCCTTGTGGAGTAATTTGGGGTGTGCTAGAAGAGACACTTAATTTGTTTATTACACTTCTTGTAATTTTATCAGGGACTGATTATAAACAAACTGATGCTTCAGAATAACACATGAGAAAAAATCAGAGCTCCTCTGGTTTGAAGCAAGCTTTGGAACCGTGCTCCCTCCTCTAGTTAAGTATAGGTCTCACTTGACTTCGGGGAGTTGATTTGGGTCCTGTATGAGCTGTGACTCTAATCAAGAAGAAGCCTCTGGGCGAAATCTCAGCCCCATTTGCCCAAGTCGGTGGCGCAACTCCCATAGACTTCAGGGGGGGTCGGGATTTAACCCTGGGTGTCCAGTTCTCCCCTCACAGTTGTGGGTGTAGCTGCTGATGGCACTCAGCACTTCTGAAAACCAAGCCATTTATTTAGGTGCCTAACTCCTGGACAGACAAGGTGGGGGAGGGGATATCTTTTATTGGGCTAACTTCTGTTGGTGAGAGAGACACGCTTTCAAGATGCACAGAGCTTGTCCTCAGGTCTGGCAAAGGTCCAGTACATTATTCTACCTCACCCCCCTTGTCTCTCTAATATCCTGGGACCGACGCGGTTACTATGACATGGCATATACTGGAACTCCTAGATACCTATTTTGAAAATGTTGATCTTCATCTCATTTACACTCATACAAATCTAAGGAAATTCCACTGACTGCATTGGAATTACTCCTGAATAACAGTGGAATATAAAATGGGGTTATTTTTTGAAAGCAAAATTAAAAGATGTTCTCATCAAGTATACCCACCCTATGCTTCAGGGGAGCATTAGCTTGAGAAGTTAGTTAGCAGGTTAAATGCATCTCATTTTTGACAGTCAGTTTGAAAATGCATTTTGTGTGCATGGGTTTTCTGTGATAAAGGCTGTCATAGCTCTACTGGTGTTGGATCTTAGCAGCAGAGTCTTTTATATTTTTCATAGTGTTTTCCCTTCAAAATGGAGCACAGGCAACCAACTGGATTGTGGCTATTTTATATTATTTCAAAATGAGTCATGTATGGGCTGGAAAACCACCAAGATTTCCACGCAGGGCTGTGTAAAAATTGCCTCAGTGGAGCCAAGATTCGGGGCTTGGGTCTGCTCTTATTAAACCACACGTACAACCCCCTGGTTTCAAATAACGGCCACGGTCTGACAAATGCACACGAGTCAGGCCATGGGGGTCACATTCTGATATCCGTTACACTGATGTAAATTCAGAGAAACTCTACTGAAATCAATTGTTCTGGTTTTACACATGGTGTAATGAAAATCAAATCTGGGGTCTTCAACTCACCCCCCTTTGTTCTTAGTTGTTGCAACACACAATGCATGTGAAGTCAGCCAGTGCAGCCAAAAGCTGCTGTCATTTCCATTCCACTTCAAAAAGGTTGCATGGATGAAACTGAGGATAGAATTTGATCCTTGTCTGGAACTAACCTTTCAATTGCAAGGCAAAGCTGCATGATTTAAGGACACTAGGCCACATTTAAATTTTAGTTTCACTTGTGTAGCTCTGGAGTAACTCCACTGAAGGCTGCATTCTGGCCGGTGCAAGAAAAGAGCTTATGCTCATTTTCTTCCCTTAATTTTGGCATTGCTGTTATTGTTTTTGTTTGTCATTTGTAGTGCAGCAGCATAGAAAATCCCCAATCCAGGCCAGAGCCTCTGTTTATGCTTGGTGCTATACAAATCCATAGGAGGGCACAGTACGTACTCCATAGAGTTTGTGAGACAAGATGCAGCATGAATGTGAGGGGAAGAGGGTAGTCAGGAGGAGAGGATGGTGCAGTTATTTATGTTAGTGATTATGTAAGTTGGTGGTTCCAGATCACCTGAAAGTATTTATTTAAACAAAACAAAATTAAAAAACCTGTCTCCCAACCTAGCTAATTCCTTGTAGTGCCCTAGTCAGAGTGGATCTTGAAGGCCTTTAGAGAAAGGAAGGGTATAGAGATGTATAACGAAAATGCTAATAGAAATTAGAGTAACTGTAGCAGGCGCCACTATAAAACATATCAAGATTCCACATACCCCTCTCTAAAAATATTTTCCTGTCCAGTGTTTAATTAACAAAAGACACCGTGTTTTCTCCCACTGTTAACTTATTTATAGGCAATGTGCATGTTAAATTCAGTAAATAACTTCCTGTGTTTTTATAAGTATTTTTAAGTATTAGATTCTTTGGCACTATTGGATGCATTCATGTGGTTTTTGTTTAGCATTGGGATGTAAATTACAGAAGCGCAGTAAATAAGAGGGATATATCAGCACTTCTGCTGACCAGATGTTGGAGGGGAAAGAAAAAAAAAAGGCAGAAAAACCCATTTGTGCTAAGAATTTATTGTTGAACCCCAAGTGGATTTTACAACAGACAGCAACCAGCAATAGCTCATTATGGTGACAGCACTAAAGTCTGGTGTTAGGGGAGTGAATAGTGCCAACACGGGAACAGCACCAAAAATATAGCCAGACCCCTGGAAATAGGGAAAGGCAAAAAAGCTGACAAAGACAAAACTGAGTCTCCTAGAGAAAACCAGGGCTGGTTAAAAATTCAGGAACCTTTTCCTTTCCAGGAGAAATATTGACCTTGAATTTGTTTCTTTGAAAGGGGAGCTAAAGTTTATTCATTCCAGAATCTGGTGCAGAGGAAACCCTCAGCTTCCTCTGAAGGTATCAGGGTCTGTCCACTGTTGGAGATGAGATACTGGACTAGGTAGGCCTGATGTTCCTTGTTCACTTGGGCCTTCTTCTGATGTCCTTTGCAACCCTAATTCCAGTGTATAAAATCAATAGTAACTACATTGAAGTCACTCCTGATTTTACACTGGTGTAAGTTGCAGGAGAACCTGCTCTGCTCTCTTCTGGATTTCAGCTAGAATTTTGCAACTGGTATTTAGAGATCAGGGCTACTCTTATAATTCGCAGGGCCAGAAGCAAGAGTGAGAGAAGTAGTGAAATCCCCTCAAGTCCCCAAGGTACCTGCCTAGCGACCTAGACAAAGTAGGGATGTGGGCAAGGGTGTACATGCAAGAGAGTGTTTATGTGACCATTGAGTCTGCCCAAATCTGCATTTAAAGGGGAAACTGTACCTGTGCAGATATAATGCTTCTGTAAGCAATTACTTACTTTGCATGCACAAATGTGTGGTTCGCTGGTAACGGTTGGTGACCCAATTTGGTCCTTCATGCTGTAATCAAGTACAACATCGTAACATTTCCGCGTGGACAAAGGATCCACCTAGTGGAGAGCATTTCAGTTCAGGCTTACAATGGTGCACAGCATATATATATATATATAATATATATAAAAAATAAATATAAATTCTCCTCTCAGACCAGTGTGAACCACTAGCAATGCCACTGAAGTCAGTGGAATACCACCGATGTGAAAAGAGGTTCCAGACCCCAACCCCAAATTAAATCCATGTCTGCGAATCACAGAGGTATATGCTGTATTCTGGGTGTGCATCTCCAATAACCTTCGTTGGAGTTATGCGTGCAGATCTCTGGGAGACGAGAACCCCAGAGTTTAAGCTTGCTCGCTTTGTTTCTTTCTTTTTCTTTTCTGAAAGGCCCAGTCAAGTCTGGGTTATTTCTTTCTTTCTTTTTCTTTCCCTCCCCCCCCCCCCCTTCTTTCTCTCTCTTGGCCATTAAAAAGGTGGTGAGTATGCTCATTAGGAGGTGCTCAGAGCAATTAGGTCTAACTATCCTTCTTGATCACTGTTCAGGACAGAAGCTAAAGCAGGACTGCATCGTAAACAACAACAACAAAAAGGGTCAGATGGAACTTTATAACATGATGGTATGTTTGTGGGCGGGGGGGGGAGGATGAGGGGGTCCTTCAGTCGGCCTGGCTATAAATCTCTTTCATTGCTGATGGAAGGGACCGGCACGATATTTGAGGACAGCGGGGTTGTGAACTTTGGGGCTTTATCAGTTAAAGTGGCAGCAAGGAAGAAGGAATGAAAGTAACAAAACAAACCTAAGTGACACACTTCTAACTCTGACCATCCTAACTGGTGTTGGGAGATGGGGCTAGAGAAAAGGAAGAGACAGTGTATTAACTGTGGTTCTTACTCTTATTTTTAGCAAATCCTTGACGTCAGTAGAAGTTTTGTGCTGATTGAGGAGTAAGAAAACACTCAGTGAGATCTGCACGCTTTCGCCCTATGGTTATTACAATTAATGGGTACAGTTTTATTGACTTCAGTGAGCGATGCCTTGGTACATCAGTTCTGGATCTGGCCCCTGACATTTCCTTGAAAAAATGGATGTGCTGCTGTTCCTATTTAGGGAGGACCATGGCTCAAGAGGGATGGTTAGATTGTTTCAAGCCAGTAACCAGAATTAGAGGCGCTTCTAATAGAATTATGTATGGACCACTTACCCCCGTAGTGGTGATTTCTGCTCCTTAAGAGAATGAGTCTGTAGGATTTTCTGTTTCTTGGTGGGGGTCTTTCAGGCTGGCTTTTTCTCTAGGTGCCTGGGGTTGGCAGGAAATATGGGATCTTAGGCCAGCAAAAACTGGTAGTATTGCGTATACGTCATGAGTGAAGGCTCCATCCGTACCAGGGCTCATGGGTTGCAGAAATCTGCCTGCGCTGATCACAGTGCTGGGTCCAGGGTCTTAATGTCTAACTGCTCTTGAGTGCCCATCTGAGAGAGATGGGAAAGGTCTTGGGAGTATGGCTTGAGGCTGAAGATGGAGGTGAAAGGCTAATCTAGATGCTGCATAAATAGGTGATGAGTCAAGGCGAGGGGGGAGGGAAGGGGGAAATCTAGAATGATCTATTAAATAAAATTAAAGAGCTACATGCAGGAAATGTACCAGAGGCAATCATGTCTGCCCCAGGTCAGGTCTGTACAATTGCCTAGCCTTCATCGCAGGGCCACAGGTGGGAACGTGGAGCTTGCGTACATGGAAAAGTTGACTGGAATAGCTATTGCTATTCTGCAGGAGCAATTCTAGAATAGCTCCGTGTGGACACTGTGTGTTCTGGAATGATAGTATTTTTGTTTCAGAATAATTACTCCGCTTTGGAAGTGCGCTAGTTATTCCGGAATAAATGACTTTTGTTTCAGAATAGAGTGTCCACATAAGGATACTATTCCGGTCAATTTCCCCATGTGGACAAGCCCTTAGTTTCCAAGTTGCAATGTTGCGTTCCTGCTGTGACTGGCCACTCATTGAATGAAATCCAAGGAAAGAACCCGCAGTTTTCTCCCGATCCTTTTTATTTTCTTTTAAATAAACACTCCCATGCTATGTGCGTAGAGCCCAGGTGTTTACATTATGGCCTCTATTCAGAAATCAGTTCCTCAGGGCAGGGATCTGTCTCTTATTTGCCTCTTGAAGCAGGACACACACCTTTGGTGCTATATAAATAAATAACAATAATTACTGATACACCGTTGTTTCCAGCTCAGTGTGAATCCCTTGGATGAGACTGCAAACAGATTGACGCACTGTTGGAAGGAACCCACACAGTCGGCCTCTTTGAGGTTTGCAGCTCTCCACACCCTTGTGCTGGGATGGTGAGGGTGAGATTCAGCCTTCCAGTTTTATGTGAGGTTGGACGGTCACCGTGGATGATAGAAGATTTGCAGTCAGTAGGGTCTGCCATCTGGCAGTCGTAAAACGGGCAATACACATTTTTTTGAGGAGGATGGTGAGGAAACGAGCTGCAGACGGTTGTCATGAGATCACGCCCCTCACCAGACACCTTTATGGTTCTTTTCTACTCTGGTTGGGCGTCTGTACCGAGGGTCAAAAGTTCAGGCTGTCCAGTTTTTTCCCCCAAAGATAGGAGTTAGGCAGGGGGGCTGGAATGCAGGCACTGTGAAATGGCTTGTCCTGACCGGCCACTCCTACCCCTTTCCTTCCTTCTCACGTACATTGTTGCCTGTGTTATGAGTGGAGGCTGGGCAAGCAAGGCTCTGATTGCTAGAAGACTTGGAGAACAGACAAATTAGACACAGCTTGAACTTTGTAAAATGCTCTCGTTAGACGAAGCAGAGAGGCCAGCTCTCGAACAATGAACTGGCAAGTTCAGGCTTCTCGGTTACTTTTTTCTTTGTGCGCAACCAGTAGTTTATTAAAGATAGTTGGGCTGCCGTACCAGACCTTGGAGGGAAAGGGTGAGATGGGGATTCCAGAGGCTGCAATGTAGAGGTTTGGTACAGCTGCTTTGGATAGAGAGGGGTGCTGGCAGCAAGGCACTTTTGGGGGAGCACTGTCTCCAGAAGTGAATCATTTTAAGGAGGCATCTGGGTAGAAAAGAACAAGAAGTGTCCAATTTAATCCTTTCTCACAACCTCACCCCTTATGGATTTGGGCAACTCTACAAGATTCCCTCCTCTGCGGAGCTGTGCTCACACTGTATACAGTGGATCGATCTGTTACACAGTGGTGTAAATCCATTCAATTCTGTGGCATTACTCCCAATTTACTGCACCGGTGCAAGTGAGAAGAGTGTTTCGTTAGATGGGTATGTTTGTGTTACAGGTATCAGAAGGACACTGTACTCACTGAGCCTGATTCTTCTTTCCTTAATGCTGGTGTAGAGCTGGAATACCTCTGCTTTAAGGTCTACACTTAAAACACGGCCCTGGTGCAGCCATACTGCTGGAGAGCTTCTCCTGTTGGCATAGATAATCCACCTCTGCGAGAGGAGAAGCTCAGCATATCCCTGTCTACTACACAGAGAGTTATGTCGGTCTAACTGTGCTCAGGGGCATGGATTTTTCACACCCCTAAGTGATGTAGTTATACCAATGTGAGTTTATAGCGTAGACCTGGCCCCAGTGTAAAATCAGTGAGCAGTCACAATAGGGCCCAGCACATTGTTTCTCCAAAGAGAAATGTATCAAGCATGTGCAAGTGTAAGATGAAAATGAGATCACTTGAACGGGGTATAAAAGCTGTGAACTGAGGTTAAACTGTGAATGTGAACGGTCTTTAAGGTGATAAATCAGCTTAGTCTAAAAGAGAGTCTTGGTCGATGGATGCCTTTTTTTTCTTCAGAATAACGAAGGCCATTTTAAAACTGAGTCGGACCCAGTTAACGTGAATCACTCTACAGACTATTTTAGCTCGCAGTACAGAATCTCCTGATTCACCCATTCACTGGAATGCAAAGTGCACATCTGGTGTGTGTTATTGTGGACTCTGCTGTAATTGCACAGAGAGCGCTACCTTGGGTTTTTAATGTTAGAAATGTTTGTATTATACAAAACCCCTGTTGCCAAGCACTTTTTATTAAAACAGTCAGTTTATGCTCAATGTGCTGTCCTGCTGAGGCGCTCTGAAGGCAGTATAACAGATACAGAGCCTCATTCCCAATTGCCCCGGGGGCTCTGGGTTACCAACACACTAGACAATGGGTGGATCTCAACTATGCCTTTGTCTATGTTAGAATTTTTTTTTCTTCCTTGGGTTCTGCGCTGTTGCTGCAAGCTTGGTGGCTCTACCTGTACTAGCAATTGTGGCAGGGTTAGTGAAGACTGGATACAGGCATTTTAACCACCCTGTCGCTGAGCTCTGCTCAGAGCAGCTCTGCATGACACAATAGTTAAAATGCCACCACTTTGTCCAAGCTAGCACCCCTTCCGACTGGTAGAGCCGCGCACTCATGGGGGGAATAGTGAGAAGTTTTAAGACAAATGTCTAGTGGCCAAAAGGGGCATGATAGGGTAGGTTTCAGAGGTAAAAGGTTTTCTGATGGTGCACAGTGTGAGTCCTCAGTTCAGGACTACACTATGGACCTTTCAGCCAAACAGTTTTTTTCACACACCTTGCTGACAAAAGTGCCAGTGTAGACAAAGCTTCACGCAGTTGTTTAGCTTTAAGCAAGTGTTTAAGTCCCTGGGACTTGAAATCAGTGGGCCATATACAGATGTTAAGAGTACTGTCCTGAATAGTAATGCTTTCCAGAATCAGGCCCAAAGCTGGTTATGTGCCCCCTAAAGGGTTTTGGTTGGGAGGTCAGGGATGAACTAAGTTTGGAGTGCGGGATCAGTGAAGCTTTTCTCACTCATAACCTAACTTTTTCAAATTCTTACCTAGTGTGAGGTTTCAGAGTAGCAGCCGTGTTAGTCTGTATTCGCAAAAAGAAAAGGAGTACTTGTGGCACCTTAGAGACTAACCAATTTATTTGAGCATGAGCTTTCGTGAGCTACAGCAAAAGGTGCCACAAGTACTCCTTTTCTTTTTACCTAGTGTGAGTAATTGGGGGGAAAGGGGGATAAAAAATCCACACTCCGGAGTGCTGTAACTATGCTGACCTAAACCCCACTGTGGACACAGAGCGGACGACAAAAGAATGCTTCTGTCAATGTAGCTACCGTGGCTGGGGAGGCGGTGTTCCTACACAGATGGAAAAACTTCTTCTGTCGCTGTAGGCTGTATCTGCTCTATGGGATTATGCTCCTGTAGTCCTTCTAGTGTGGCCGTGGCCCCAAAGTATCTTTCTTTCGTTCATTCGTTCTCGGACAGGTGAGTAGATTTGGTGCATTTTCATGGCAGTGTTCAAGGCCCAAGACTCTCCTGAGCTAGAAACCCTATTTTGCTCTTTCAGTTCAGAGCAGGTTTCCTAATATTTTTGCATGCAGCAGAACCTTTACAACTGATGCGAAAGATCACAGGACAGGAAGAGGAAGAAGGAGGGCTGATTTCTTAGCATTGTGTCAGTCACAACCGTCTACCGGAAACCACAAAAACCTACCTAAATCTATGTAGACCTCCAGTCACAACATACTTCGTTGACCAAGTGGCTTTTTCCTGTCCAGCGAATCCTTATGTCCTTAAGTGCCATGCTTTCTTTTCTTATCTGTTGTTATCAATGAGCGATCTAGGAACCGCTGGGGAGTACATACAAGTATATCTTGATCTGGCATGAAATAATCTTATTGCAGTGATGTTTAAAGTTTGCTGTTATATAGGGGAGCAAGGACTTGCATGGACACAGAGGCTGAACTGCCTTCTCTCTGTCTAGAACTGGTTCCTTCTTATGTGGCGTCTGCCCATGTTATAGGACTGAATAGGGCGGCTGATAGATGCACTGTGAAACTCCTCAGTGGTTTTTCTTCTTGGGGGTGTGTGAATGTTTCCTTTGGTTTCAGTTCACATGGTCTCACCCTGCCCTGAGTATCGCTTTGATGTTTGGGTACGCAATCTGGCTGCCCGGGTGCACAGGTGTTCAAAGATGGAGGAAGAGCACAGGTCTCCCAGGACATGTGCTTCTTGTAGGGATGTCATCATACTGGGCACATTCCAAATGGGGGGGGCCTCACCTCATTCCCAGTGGTTGCATCAGGCTTTCCCACGAAAACCATTGCAAAGCTTTTCATTACTTGTGTTTTCTATGCATTACTTTCATTTGGCACCAGTTTCATGGGCATCTCAGGGTTGATAACTCAGCTTCCTGGCATGTTTTGTCCTGTTAAACTGAATCATCTTTCATATTCTGAATAGAAGTGGAGTTTCCACGCTCCTTGTGAAAACGTACACAGCAAGTTTTATTTAAGGTGGTAGTTGAAATATTGCCACCTATTTATTTTAATTTTCATGCGGGGGGTGGGGAGCAGGAAGGGTAAGCAAAGGGAGCGAGAGAAATAAATTGCATGCTAGTTAGCATGACAGCTGATGCTAATAAGAACTTGTGTGAAGTCCACTTGAAATGCAGGGAGGGTTGGAAAAAAATTCAAAGTATCAGGAACGGTAGACCTGATCCCATGAAGTGCTGAGTGCCTCCCTTTGCCCCCCTTCCCATTGAAAACAATGAAGATTTAAAATGCTCAGCAGTCTGAAGAATTGCCTGATATAATAAGCATCCAGTGTCCACCTTAAATCTTGTCTATATGGGAAAGTTGCATAGGTTTAATCTAAGGTGTGAATTTAAACCAATATAGTTGAGCCAGTACAGTCCCTTTGTGTAGATGCTCCTAATAAGAGTGACAGGTTTCAGAGTGGTAGCCGTGTTAGTCTGTATCAGCAAAAACAATGAGGAGTCCTTGTGGCACCTTAGAGACTAACAAGCTTATTTGGGCATAAACTTTCGTGGGCTAGAATCTGATGAAGTGGGTTCTAGCCCACGAAAGCTTATGCCCAAATAAGTTTGTTAGTCTCTAAGGTGCTACAAGGACTCCTCATTGTTTTTGCTAATGAGGTGGCTTTTTTTTTTCTGGTTTCAGAGTAACAGCCGTGTTAGTCTGTATTCGCAAAAAGAAAAGGAGTACTTGTGGCACCTTAGAGACTAACCAATTTATTTGAGCATGAGCATCCGATGAAGTGAGCTGTAGCTCACGAAAGCTCATGCTCAAATAAATTGGTTAGTCTCTAAGGTGCCACAAGTACTCCTTTTTTTTCTGTTTTATATCATTTAGTAACATATTTAAATTAAACTGAAATAAGCCACTCTTAAACCAAAATAAGTGTCTGTGCCGGGGCTGGAACCAGCTTAACTCTACTGGTTTAAAAAATGATTTAAATTAAACCAATGCAAAAGTGCAGTCAAGGCCTTAGTAAGCCTTTCTTTAAGCACACATTCCCCTCCTCTAAAGAGGAAGTTTAAATCTCCTACTGGGTGCATTTCAGACTGCTGACATGCATGACAATTGAATTGCGACTATTTCTGTTGGCTGTTTAACAGCTCTATTGGTATACAAAATGCATCACTTAGTTTGAATGACCTGGGCTAAATGGAATAGGAGACATTCTCCCAACCTCTTTTAGGTGCAAAGATAAAAATAAAGTAAAAGTAACATAAAAATTCTCTGAAGCTCATAGACTCATAGAATATCAGGGTTGGAAGGGACCTCAGGAGGTCATCTAGTCCAACCCCCTGCTGAGTGTTGCCTTTCAGACATCCACCCTGGGAAAGAGGAACCACTATTATTATTACAATCATAAAAAAATTAACTCTGTACTGTAACACCGGTGTGCACCACTAATTGAAACCAATTGCAGCTATGTGGCAAGGGTGCTACTTTCTTCTCTTTTACATTATACCAGATTGTTATATTAAAATTTTTAAAGACATGCATAACATGGTGCTGCAGAATCTGCTAGAGCTTTATTAACAAAACTATTCTGAGCACATTTACTTGGCACAGATGGATATGTTTTCTTGCTCTGTGATGCACAGCAATATCCTCGTCAACATCGGCTAATTGCTTTCAAACTATGGCCAAGCAGAACATGCTCGTTTGAAAGTTTATTTTAAAATATGGTAGGAGGCATGGAACGCATGCTCATCTGTAAAATAGCCACATTTGGGGCCTGAATGGTGGCCCTATGTGAGATAGGGTAAGGTGAGTTTAGCCATTACAAAGAACTGCTGTTCAGGTGGATAGATGTAACAGAGGTGACTGCTGCATTTCAGAGGTTGGGACCATAGCCTGGGAATGGGGAGGGATGGGGAGTTTTTCTTGGAGGGTGAAGGGTGTGGATGACCATGCATCCTTGATCATTGTAGGTATCGTCAGGGATTGTCCGCCTGCACACATCCTTGACTGATGTGGTTGTTACTGATGGGAAGTTGGCATGAGGCAGAGGGGAAATACAGGTGATGGTCCACTTAAAGTAGCTGAAATAATCTATCCTCACCATATTCGGACAATTGAGGGGATTATCCCCTTCAGTGTCACAGCCCCCCCTCCCACCTCCCCCTCCACACACACTTAATTCACTCACTCGTTGGCCACACATTTCAGTTTGGGCCGCTGCCCATGATTACCCTGCCATGGTGCTGTCAGTGTGATGGGATTTATTAAGATAGCAGTAACGTGCAGCCGTGCGATGCCCACAACCCCTCTCCATTTGCCTTTTCACATCATCCATTCCTTCAAACCCAGGGACTCTTCTGTGCTAGTTACAACTGACCTAAGTGCCAAACAGACTCTCCACCCCGCATGCACCTTCCTCCACTGCAGCTCTAGGTCTGCACTGTTGTAAAGACCCACAGTTCAAAAGGTCGTAGGACCCCCCCCCCCTTTTTTTTTTAACTGCCTTTAGCTTGGTTCTCATGACCACCCCCAACCCTAGCAGGGCATCAGACAGGTCAGGGATGTTATCTCTTTGTTTATGACACTTGGTGTCTTTTAGGAGAATCGCTTTCTTATGAGGCTCATTTGAAAGATTTATAAAAAAACTCCAGCCATCTGACCTTTTAACACATTTTTTATTATTTAATGATAGCTGCATATTTACCTTACTTTTGAGAGGTGGGACCTTAAAACAGCACAAAACCCGGAAAGACAGCTCTATTGTGAGACTTTACATTGGCCTGAAGCAACAGCTCAGGGGAAAAAAGCATGGAGTGAAGTTGGGGGAAGGGGGGTCAGGATCGCTTTGCAACGTCTTTTCATTTTTTTCTGTCATAACAAAAAACCCTGCTGCTCCCAGTGAAAATTCTTTATAGCCACTGCTTATTAATGCCAAGTAAGTTGCATCGACACAGCTTTGATGAGCCGGCTTTAAAGGGAAAGCTGTGACTTCATATCATGGGAGGTGCAAATGAAATGCCTTCAAGGTATTCCGACTATAAACAGTGGTCAATATTTTCCAAGCAATAAGAGCCTCAAGTTAGGCTCCTAAATCCATATTTACAGACCTAAATCAGTGACGTGATTTTTAGAAGGGCTGGGCACCAAGCAAACTCCCACTGATTACAGTGGGCGTTGGTGGGTCCTGAGCCTTTTTGGAAATCGATTCAGGAAAGCGTGCCAGCAAAAATCGTGACCCTTGTCTAATGGGTTTCTAATGCCATGTTTAGGTTTGTTGAATAGTTAACCTAAAATGTGAGCTTTATTGCTAGTTAAAACCGCCTTTTTTCTGCAATAGACAAGTGGAATATTTAACAGGATATGAGATATAGGTCGCTGCTTTCAAAAATTCTACCTTGTTTGCGATGTAAAGCTGTTCTTAATATGTTGGCACATATACAACACTTCACACTTAGCCAAAGTGGGGTATGAGCATGTAGCTAATTTGGCCTCAGTAAGGCTCACCTTTCTCATGCAAGTATTGCCGTTCAGTTTGATGGGGCAGGGGGAGAGCTACTTGCATGAGCAGGGGCCATCTAATTCTAATGGCAGGCTTCTTCGATGCAGTCTGTATTGCTAACATTCTTTTTCTTTCTTATTTTTTTCCACTCTATGCTTGTGTTCATCTCTCTCTCCGCTGGATCTTGGAACAGGTAAGTGATGTGCACTTGTGCCTTTTATTCAGACTGTGCCGTTGGCATTGGAGGCATCTTGCTAGATAAATGTCTTGCAATATGACTGGAAAACTTATTTTAGCCTCAGCATGACCTTACAAGGATCCGCTGGAACATATCTGCTCTGCTTTAGATGTTAATGGTGATGTCTCACAGGGGATTGCCTTGTGGCTCTGGGACCCTGCTTGGTAGTGGCAGTAGTTAGGAAAAAAAACAAAAACACCTCAAAAACTAATCAGATGTTCTGTAAATCACCTGAACACTATCACTGCATATTTGTTTCCTGTCAAGAGGCACCTGGTGTATTGTTCCTATGCATTGAAATCAAACCCTAGTTATCACTGAGTGACTTTCCAACTAATTCAGCAAACTATCTTCTAAATAGATCCTTTGGGTACTTAATCTTAAATGAAAGGGTTGCAGCCTGATACGAAAAGGCATATCAATGCATTTCTCCTCAGGGGCAAAAGAATTTGCAAAGCTGCTGCTCAGTGTATCATGTTGAGAAAATAGATGCACACCATTAAAGAAATAAGACCCATGATCATTTAGAATGATTTTTATCAAGGATCGTGTTTCAGAAGTACATGCTAAATGTATTCTGTATTAACTTGTATAATTTATAGGTCCCATTTCTCATCCATTGCAGTCCACCTATAGGATATTATTTAAAGAGTTAGTAAAAGGAGCGTTTGGTCTTTTGCCAAAGTTGCCTGGCTTGAACAATAATGAAAAGTAACATACATGTGGAAGTGTCTTTAGAATCCAACTTTCATTATGTTGAAGAACGTTCATTTTTGTTGGCTTAAAAATAAGAAAATAAAATGTATTCATGATTCCCAAAAGTGAAAAAAGTGCAGTTTATAAATTATTATAAACCAGGAAGTGAGAAGATAAATGTGGAGAGACAACTGCTTTTTAATTGCTACTAGGGCCACCACAGGAAAGTCAGAATATGCAGATGTCCCCGTTATCATTTTCATTTTCTCCTTTTGTGCTCACAGGGAAATCTCAGGATCTTCCCGACTAGAAATTTTGGTTTGGTTTTTTGCCAGCATTGAGCTTGCAGGTGGCACTGAAATAAATGGCTGTTCTGAAGGTGCAGTTTGAAAATCATGCATTAGGAGGGGAGAGATGCACACTACATTAGCCAATGCAATCTTAGTGTTGTGGTATTTTGGTTTTTCATTGTAACCCTTCTTCTTGAGGAACCTGGTTGACTTTAGGCCGCAGGTCTTGTAATATGGGCTTTTCTGGGGTTTACCACTAGCAGATCAGATTTTTGCTTCATGCATCTCTGACTTTCGTATTTTTGAAAGAAACATATGTATTCATACTAAAAAAAGAAAGAATATCCCAGTGCAAATGAGGCTGACTTAACATCTGTTGCCTGATATCAGATCTGATGTCTGCTGTGTAAATCTTTTGCTGGGTCACAGATGATTGGACTCGTGGGCCAGAAAAGTTAGTCTCCTGTCTAGTGTTGGTTGGGCTGCTATACATAAACTGTAAACATTATGATATTTTAGTTGAATAAGTTGTTATCCCTGGCCCACCGCTGTCAGTCAGATCTCAGCACCTTGCCTGATGTTAGTGTGTGTGTGTGTGCAAACACGCGCACAAAATATCAGTAGTGCTTAGACTATTTTATAGACTAGTCACTTGTCAGATACTCAAGGCCTTAGGAAAGATTGTGTGTGTCTTACCTACCCAAAGCAGCGCTGGCCAAGATTTTGAAAAGTAACCAGTGATTTTTATTTTTTTTTTATTTGTCTGTTTGCTGTGTGGTTGTAGCTGTGTTGTCCCAGGATACTAGAGAGGCAAGATTGGTGAGGTAGTGTTTTTTTCTGTGTAAGCTTGAAAGCTCATCTCTCTCACCAACAGGAGTTGGTCCAATAACAGATATCTCACACACCTTCTCTCTCACACTTAATTTCCTGTGTGTGTGCGCGCGTGCTCAGCTTCAGATACCTTAAAGGGGCCTCATTTTCAGAAAGTGCTGAGTTACCTGCTCTCAGGCATCTTTAGGGATTTCAAATTGAGCACCCAAAATCACTCGTCACTTTCGAAAATCATGGCCACTTCATGTATCTTTATTATTTGTATTACGGTAGCACCCAGAGGCTCCAGCACCATTGCTCTATTATGATCAAGCTCTTGCCATGTAAAACTAGAGACAACTGATGGATACAAAAGACAGGCGGGGGAGCACAAGGTGATGCCTTACGGAAGCACAGTGTATATCTTAAAAATGGCCAGAAATGCTTTAATTTTTCAGTCTGGCTCTTTGACTGAAGACTTTGTAAATCAGATTACAAGTTTATTGTGGTCAGTTCATAAACCACTGAAAAGAAGGGTTCATAAGTGGAGTCGCTGTTTTAAATGTAGCGCTATAGGGTTATATGGAAGGGTGACACAGTAATATTCATATGAGATAACTATGCTCCAGTATTGGGAACGGGTTTGACTCCCCATAACATACACTCAGAACTGGTCTGAAAGCATACTAGTGTCCCCAGTGGCTGGATATTTGGTTGCAAGTTTACTTGGTATTTTCAGGTTTCAGAGTAGCAGCCGTGTTAGTCTGTATTCGCAAAAAGAAAAGGAGTACTTGTGGCACCTTAGAGACTAACCAATTTAACACATCGGATGAAGTGAGCTGTAGCTCACGAAAGCTTATGCTCAGATAAATTGATTAGTCTCTAAGGTGCCACAAGTCCTCCTTTTCTTTTTGGTATTTTCAGTGGTGTAAATGTGTGTCTAGGTGCAGGCAGAGTGCTTTCCATTAGATGGGATGAACAAGAATGGGGGAGCAGTATTGTTTAGCAGGATGAGAAGGGAGTAAGTAGCAGAGAGAAAAAGGAAGCTGAATTTTTGCAGATCAAGAGCTTAGGTTTTCTCAAACTCTTCTCCTCTTCCCCACTCTTCCCCTCCTCCCCCCGGCACAATTCCAGTGTATCTTTTTTGTGTATTCTCCTCTGAAGAATTTAGTTGTAAATTTTAAGAGTAAAGCGGTGGCTGGCATTTTGCCAGAGTAACCCTAGCCAATTCAGTAATTAAAGTCAAGATAAATGGTGATGGATATAGTTATTATTTAAAAGAATGTCTGTTTGGTGGTGATGGAGGGAATGAATAATGAAGACCGTACAAATGATGAAAAGAACTAGTTTTTAGCAGGGCCTGTTTTGTTAACGAAGACGTAGCCACTTCTAACCCATGGCAATTCTTTGAAAACTTGTTCAGGGGTTAAAGTTGCAGTCTGAAGTGACTGGCAAGGTGTAAGAAGCTCTTGGAATGTGTAAAGAGGCAAACGGTAGATAAGGGTGAACTCTGAACAGAGGGCACAATTCAGTTTGTGTTAATCTTCACCAATAAAAGCCGCATCAAGCCTCATGTTGAGGCGACACACCTCCCCCTGTTCTAAATACTTAAATGCGGAAATTAGACTACTAGATGTGAGCATATGGTAAGGAAGAGGAATTAAGTTCTGTCCTGGAGAGCCCTGATTTGGCTTAAGTAACAACTTTAAAGAGGGGCATAGTGGAGAACCTTAGAAGGCCAGTGTGAACAACCTAAAACTATACAATTAATTGAGCCTCAGTTTATTTATTTGGTTAGGGAGGTCTCTTAGTAGCATGTTGGCCTGATTCTTCTTACCTTCCATGCCTGTGTAAGTTACTTCACTGGTAACAAAGGAGTGACACATGTAAAAACTGATGCAAGAGCAGAATCAGGTGTATTTTGTTTCACTTAACGGTGGTGCAGAATTTGATTGGAGATTAATTTCCCTCAAGCCAGAAGTGGTTAGCCATGGCCAGCAATTCACACAGACGTGCCATGTAGCTAATCAGTAGAATGTGTCCCCAGAAGCTCTTCCACTTCCGATGTCATTGAGATCTCAGGCAGTGGCTGTTCTGTGCAGCTGTGGCAACAAAGAACCAAGCTACAAGAAGTGCTGGTGGGGTGGGGGGAGATAACCACAAACTGGATGCACGTCTCATTTTGAAATTGTAACAGTTTGACTTGGTCAAGAACTGGCACAATACTTTTATTCATAAGGCCTATAATGAATCATGCATGTTAAGTTTGCCGCCCTTTTCATGATGTTACTGCTTTTCCTCTGGAAAGTTCTGGATAAGTTGCGTGTTTGAAGGAAAAACATGGAAATGAACAGGTTAGTCCAGGACTTTATTTTCTCTTAAAGAAGTCTTTGGTGGTCTACACATGTAGTGGTCTACACATGTGGTCTACATTTGGTGGTCTACACGTGTGGACAAGTCTGATTAATATTCTTTTGTATTGTATGCAGCAAACTGGGCTCTTGACAGTTAACTTTGCTACATCTTGCACAGGTATCAGGTGAGATTCTCTTGGGGCTAGGGATGTCTCTTGAATATGATGGTCACTGAGTGAACCCAAGAAGTATTGAAGTTTTCCATTTGGTATGAGGTATTCATAGGGTGGAAATACTAGCAGATACCCTGGGCAACTGTATCAAATTAACTTAAACTTTTTCAAAAGTGAGTTGTGGTTGTGGGTTTTTTTTTTTTTGGTTTTTTTTTTGCCTATGCAACACGAGATGCCTTCAAGGGACTTGATTATCAGAAAGTGCTGAGAAGCCAGGCTTTAAAGGGACTCTAATTGAGCCCAGAAAGATGCCAGGCATACACAAGCACAAAACTACTCTTGAAAATTTAAGCAAGTATCACATGAAAGAGAAACTGTTCCTTTGCCATTCTACTTTGGGCAGCATCTCATGACCTTGTTAAAATCAGTACATAGCTGTGTCATTCTGATCCTCATTTAGTCAAGCATGTCTTTCTTTTTGACATCAGACTGGCTGATTTTCTGACTCAGCACATCGTTAAGTTTTCTTTAGGTTCAGTGTACGTTGTAGTCTAGTGAATTGGGCACAGGTCTGAGGGGTCTGTTTTGACCGTTACTGGCTCTGACTTAAAATCCCTGTGTCTGTTAATCCATCTATACAAACAGGAACAACGCTTATGCAATTTTATGAAGCACTTTGAGCTGTTTAGATCGTTACCGTTATTATTTATTTGCATTGACTGTTTGGTGGAGAGGGGTAAACTGTAACCCACACCTTTGCCCCAGACTCAAACTAAACTTTTTTTGAAGCTTTGGAAGAATGCAACTTCAAATTTAATTTTAGTTTTTATACTCCTGCACTTCTGGATTCTAACCGCAGCAGAAGTAATGCAAGAAAGGCGTAGCCTGGCTGGAGGCAGGAACTGTGGGAATTCTCATGAGAGATGTTCCGCCAGCTTTTAAGACCCAAGAACACGGGAGGAGCAGTGCGAAAGTGGCAGGCCCATTAGAACTGAAATCCCGAACCCCAGCGTGAATGTTTAGGGGCTTGACTCTGCAAGGCGCTGAGAGTACTCTTCGCTCCAGTCAGTGTGGGAGGGAGCCGGGCTGGAAGTTTAGCTTAGAACAAATCGGAAACTTCTGTGCGTAGACAAGCCCTGAGAAAGAGGATCTTGGGACTCTGTCATGCAGTACCCTTTACGTGCTACCTATAGGGATTATGTATTGCAGAACGGAATCCTGGGTCACGCTGGAGTCAATGGGTTCATTGTTAGTGCAGTCATCCAGATAGATCAGTTCTCTTTTAGTAATGACTGTATTTTGCCCTGCCTACTTCCTGCTGTGCCCTTGCAGCTCTGGCAGACAGTTGGAAGGGAGGAGGGAGTAGAGAGGAGGGAGGCCGGGGTGGGGGCAGTGCAGTTACTTTTTGTCTGCCTGGTTGCATGGAAACCTGTCCCTTATCTCCTCCAGTCGTTCTTTGAAAGCTTGCTCAAGGTTTAAAGTTCTGAGTTTGAGCAATCAGGCCAGTGTAAGACCTTTCAAAGGGAAACAATGGCTGAGTACAGTAACCGCCTTCTCCTCCTCCTCCGCAAAGAATGTGGCTTGACTTGCCCACATTTACAACCTCCCTGTGACCATCTGAAATGGGATTCTGCCTTCAAAAGAGACATGCCCTCACTGCCTATTCTGCCCGACTTCCCCCCCCCCCCCCATTTTTCACAGCCACCATTTTCTTTGTGTGCTGTTCCCAAGGATTTTTGTCATTATATCATGAGCTTCCTCAGAGGAGACACATTTAAAAAAAGAAGAAGAAGAAGCCAGGCGCCCGTTGGAAGAATGTGTACAGTTAAGAGCCACATTCTGTGCTGCCATGGCAACCAGAGTTTTAAAAATGATACAGTCAGTGTTCCAAAATCATGCGACCTGCAAGGAACGTCAGGGATAATTAACAAAAGGAGCAGCCTGCCCTACACCTGAAAAGGGGGAGGAGGGGAGATGCTGCTGCAGGGGCATCACACTCTTATGCTCCCGAGTTCTTTACTCCCTGGAAATCAGTGAGATGTTTGCTGGAGTAAACACGGAACAGCAGGGGCCTCGAGATTTGGTCTCAGAGTGTTTTTCCAAGGTGCTCCGCTGTTAGCTAATCAGTTCTTGATGCAAGTGTCCAGTACTAGCCTCCTTCCAAGCCATTCCAATCAGCAGTATAGCATGGTAGCTTTATCATAACGTGCAGGCTCTGTTGCCATGTATAGGCCTCGCTGTATTTAGCATCATCCCCGTTTACACTCAGCTTTCAACTCTCATTTTATTGCCGGCAATGTACACGGAGCAATAAACATGGGAAGTCCCAGGGGCAGTGGACGGGGTGTATAGAAAAGTCAGAGGGCTTGGAAAGGGCAAAGGTCACAGGTCAAGACCCTTAACTGGGAGGAACAGAAGCAGCTCTGACTTGTTAGTGAAATGACCATAACGGATGCTGGGATTTTCAGTGCTTGGAGGAGAAAGTGGCCAGGGGCGGTCCAGACTTTCCGTGAACTCTAGTGAAGTTTAACCACAGATTTTATTACCAATATGTGATTTGCAGCTCCCTTTTATTTTGTGTCCAAACTGAAAATGAAGAGTTTTTCTTCATAAACAGGTCAGACAGGTTAGGAGAATCAGAATGAATCCTGCTCTTGTCCCAAAGAAGAAAGCCACATCTGCTAAGTAAATTGTTAAAATCCACAAAGCCATGAATCTTCCAACCAGTGTTGCCTGCTCTGGGGAAAGTGAATGTGTTTTCAACTTGAGGGAAAGCAGTATTTTAAGATGCTGGAGAGAGATGTTCCTCCACTAATGCTTTAAATGTTGCCAGCCAGATAAATTACCTTGAGCATGGGTTCTTATGTGCCTTTTACTATATAGCTAGCTGCATAACAAGGTTCTACACCTTGCATTTAATGCAGTGGAAACCATACATTTGCCTTTCAGTTTCCCACTGAGTGTATGTTCTACTTCTTACGCCCTAACTGCCTAGCCACAGAGAAGCCTTGAGAAACAGACATGCTAGATTCTTTCAAGGTTGCTTAAGGATGTATTTCCAATAATAAAAACAACCCAAGAAGTGACTTGTACAAGGGCAGCCCACCACCAGACAGTTAGAGAAGAATTAGGAGAGATTACACATCCTGATGCTGTAATTGCCACCAACTGTGCCTCCCCCCCCAAATCATCCCCACCCAGAAAGAAAGAAAGAAAGAAAGACATATCCCCCCTCCCCCACTTCTAGGTAACATGAAGTTCCTTGTTCTTAGCTGTTCAGGGGGTGAATCTGTAGGAGAACACTGAGTTCATGTCCCAACTGCGTCCTGTGAGACTGGAATTATAAGAAGCAGAAGAGGAGAAAAATTTTTTTGCTGATGGGACAGATTGAAAGTGTGGTTCATGGGCACACCCTTTCAGGTTTCTATATCTCTCAGCTTGCATTAATTTTTAATCACTTCCTCCAGTTGGCATGTAACAACGCCTTTAGGACTTCTCTGGCTGAATTCATTCTCAGGCAAGCAGTGCTCAGCCTTCTTTATCTAAAAATTTACAGCAATATGACCTGAAAAATATTGCATTGGATTCTGATCTGTCCAATATGCTGGTATGAGTTGACTTCACAGGAGCTACGCTGGCCTATCTAAGATCAGAATCTGGCCTTGAAGAAACCCTCTTGGGAGAGCAAATCCAGGCTTCTGGAGTTCTAAAACCATTTATGCAGCTGGCTCACATATGTGAGCAGAGTGTAATTATTGAATTGCTGTCCTGTTTTTAGGCAGGGTTGAAAATGCTGCTGGCATTTTACCTGCGTAGCCTCCATGTAGCTTCATTCATCCTTTGTTTAAAGGGTTTGTACTTGTGCGTTTTCCAGCTATCCAAATGAGTACTATGGGGAGGGGTTACACATTCAGAACATCTATAAATGTCTGTGTTGCCTAGAGGATTAAAAATTGTGTTGCTCTCTTACCAGGAAAAAACTTAATTTCTGGGGTGGTGGCCCAAAAGCTCATCAGTTTCAGGTTGGAACATGCAGGTTGAAAGCTGATTAGTTTTAGGGGTTGCAACATTCAAAGCATGTAAGCTGAGTGTCCTTTGGAGCTATGCTTTTTGTGTACCGTGTACATGCATAAGACTTCCTGGCCTTTTGAAAGGCAGCAGAAGACTTGTTTATGGGGTGAAAAGGCTCCTGTTTTATTCTCTTCCCAGGCAGTGTTTGCATCTTTGCAAGCCAGGATGTTGCCATTTGCGTAGCAGCTTTTGCTACCAGCAGCACCGCCGCTGGTTTGTAAGCTGTGAATTCAGGTCAGGAACCTAAAAGTGACACAGGTAAAGTTTTTGGAACGTAAAGCACCACAAATTTTATTTTTATACATAAATAAAAAAGCAGCAGCGTCTTTAATCTAAATGCTTCCTTAAACTACCAGTTAGGGTTTGCCTGGCCCAGGAGTGTCTTTGGGAACTGTAGGCAGTATTGTTGTAGCCGTGTTGGTCCCAGGCTATTAGTGAGACAAGGTAGGTGAGGTAATATCTTTTATTGGACCAATTTAGGTTGGTGAGGGAGACAAGCTTTCGAGTTGTTCTTCAAGTCTGGAAAAGAGATTCAGAGCTAAATCTGGGTATTGTGTAGAGGATTTTTGGGGAGGGTTCCCTTTGGTTGAGAATCTGTATTCAAACCAGCATGATTTTAATCTGCATCACTTCTGTGGCACAGCCTGTGTAAGTCATGTGCCTTGAGACAACAGGCCTTCAGAGGATTAATTGTCTGTTTGTTAGGGATGACCCGGCTCAGTGTCTGGATTGCAAAGGAGTGGCTGCGTATTTCAGCTGCATAAATGAATGCTACCAGGATGGGACTGTGTTATTAGATATACTGTTAGGTTGGCAGCATGTTAGGCAGGGATGCCATAACGGAGTGCATTATAAAAACAATATTAATGCCCATTGTTAATAGCCAGAATGACAGAATAAAGAACATGTAATGTGCATTCTGCATACCAGTATGTCATTCCGGAAAACCACATATGGATTTATCAGGCCATCAGGGATAACTGCATTTTCTCCATAAATACCCTACTGTGACTTTAAGAATGCCTGTGAAATGCGTCAGCTACACTGAGGCGGCAGACAAGTTGGGCAGACTGAGGGAGATGGGGGGGGAGAGGAAGCAGGAGGAGGGAGTGCGCACAGAGGACAGAACAGCCGCAGTCTGGGCTTGCAGCCTCCTGGCTAGACTGTAGAAACTTATAATTGAGTTCCTGAGCTTCCCCTCCCCTCCCTGCAGCTCGGCTGAAAAACACCATGGCTCACGGCCATGCCCTTTTACAGTGACCTTGCCTGCAAATAGTGCGCAGGAATTTTTACGGGTGGATAAAGGGGGGACACTAGTGCTCTTGATTTAAAATCAAACCACACAAGCTATTCCTCACCCAGGAAAACAACTCCGCCCGTGAGCTGGGGTTTCAATTTGTTGTAGTGGGTCTCTCGATTATACTAGTGATTGATTTTCTCCCTTCTCATGTTATGAAAATAATAAATCTTCTGAGATTTTGTGGATACCTAGTTTGAAGGAAGTGTTTTACCATGACGGTTAAGTCATGTTATATATGCGTGTCTGCGCGCACATATTCTATGCTCACCCTCTGATTTTGTACGTGCATGTGTGTATGTAATAAAATAATGTAGGTATTGGCTGTTCAGTCCATGTATTAAAAATAAAAGCCACCAGACAGAAGTGCAGTAACAGATTCTGCTTTGAGTTTACACCAGTTAAGTTTCGAATCCGTCCTGGTGTAAGAGATTTGGCCTTTAGTTCATATTTAAGAATTTTAGGTTCTTCTGAATCACAAAGTGGCTAGAGCACTGGAGTGGGACTGAGGAGACCTGGGTTCTCTTCCTGCCTCTGCCACTGACTTGGTGTGTGACTTTGCGCAAGTCACTTCACCTGTTTCCTCTCCCACCCTATGTCTGCCTTTTCTAGGTAAATTAGTCTCTGCCCTGAAATTCTTATATCTCACACTAGATGCCCAACACAGCACAAAGAGCCCCTGGTTTTGGTTGGGAGCGTTAGGTGCTACCATAATAGAATCATATTTTCTGTCTGTTATAGTTTCACCCAGTCCTAAAAAACTGAGACTGAACTACGCGTCCTGCTCAAACCTGCCCACCCACAGCTGGATCCTGACATCACTGGGAGTTGAGGGTGGTGCTCAGCACTTCTACAGGATCAGGCTTTTCATAACCTGCTGCTCACTCTCATTCACAGGACCCGCCTGTGTCAGGTGTGAATTGTGTCAGACACTTCAGATGCACATTAAAAGTTCATGATACAAAAGGGAAAATCGATTATGCAAAAGGTGGCTCTAATTAAAACTTGTTTTTCTTGTCTGGTGTTTATGTCTGTGGCAACCCACTCCCTGTAGTCAGTGAGCTTCTTTTCAACGCTTTCAGAAGTTCAACTACTGCAGTCAAAGGTAATTTTGTTTGTGTAAGATATTTATCTCCAAAGGAAGGGCCAAGAATAGGGGTTAAGGAGAGGACAGTAGGCAGAAAGCTTAAGTGTTTCTAATTATGTCTTTCTAACGACCCCAATAACTTTTTAATGGTTTCCTAATAAAGTTTACGTTAATTCTGTCTGACTGTTTTTTTCTGAGCGCTGCGTTATTGCTGTCTATTGACTGAGGGAGACAAAAGAGGGTAGGTCTAAATCAGAACCTGCATCTCTGTCTGTCATTCACACAGTGCTAATCCTTATGGTATCTAGGTTCTTTTCCTCTCATACAACACATTCACACACATACACACAGAGAAAGAGAAATTAATTAACTTTGTATTTCCGTGCACATACAGCTATAAAGCACCACAATGTATTTTATGCTTGTTGCATATCTTGGATAAGAGACCTAGAGTCTTGTGTAGCAGAATGCCCAGAGATAAAGGGTTTCTTTTGTCACAAGACAGGAGTCGCACGTCATGTGGCTTATGCTGAGACATATGGTGAAGCAGCACCTGTTCTATAAGTACAGGCTCAGTGTGGAGATAGCACAGCCTTGAGAAGAGAGGAAGCTTCGTCTCTTCCCATGATCCCACCTGGCTGCCACCTGCTCCCTCATTTAATTGGCCTCATTCCCTGTGCTCCCCACACTAACCTCAGGGTAAGGGGGAGGAAGGAGAGGCAGACTGAATCAGCAAGCATGCTGTTGTGGTGAAAGGAGAGGGACTCTGAAAGAGCTGCTAAAACAGAAGCAGTTTGGTTCATTGGGGGAATGTGTCAGTCGTCAAGGGGTGGTGATTGGCTTAAGTGCTGTAGTCTGTCACTGGGTGTGAAGACACATCAAGGATACTTGCCTACTATGGCCCAGTAATCGGGTGTAAAATGCTTGGGTGATTAACATTTGAAGGAAGAGCCATTGTCATCTGATACTGGTCTGGCAGTTCAGAAGTTTGTGGCTTTTTTCCCCCTTTTGTAACACAAAATAATGGTGATAACAGCTGGAAGTATTGGAGTGTAGTTGGCAGTAATACCCACACACAGCGATAAATGCTTCAGCTTTGTCTGGTTGTTTATCTGCATGTGGATATTACTGCTTGGTAAACTCCAGCACATCTGGTTACCACCACTGAGATTTGCCTGTAAAAAGGAGGGGTATTTGCCTCATTTTTCACAGAACAAACTGAGCATGGCTCTTTACATCGAGGAAGCTTGAGAAATTAAGCATGCATTAGATCAGTGCCACTCACAGTGGTGGTCCGCAGGCCGTTGGCTGCCAGTCTGCGTGCACATTGGGATAAAAAATGGCCCCCCCCCCCCCCCCCGCATCAGATAGCTTGAGAAGCACTGACCTAGAAGACTTTATGCGTCCCCTCCCTTCCCCCCCCCACCCCCGGCTGAGTTTAACCATCTTCTTTCACTGACTTACCATTATCACAAATATTGAACCATGATTTCTTAACCTAACCTAATCACACAGGCAATAGTGGTAAAGAACTAGCAACCCGTGAAGGAAAAACTGCTTTATTTAATGGATCCATGCTGATCTGTTTTATTATCAAGGCACCATTAGAAACACTTTAGCCAACATTTGTGTTATGGAGGAGGTAGGTCACATATAGTGCCCTGTGTTTTCCCCAGTACTCTGGTATTTATAACTTATAGGTGGCTGAATATTGGACCATGGAAAGGGGTTTGAAAAGACAATAACATGTAGCTCTGGTTTAGCCCTTCTTAAAGTGCATTACAGTATTCTTATCCCTGTTTTATCAATGAGGAAATTGAGGCACAGAGGTGGGAAGTTTGCATATGACGTGTTAAGTTTATGAACTACTCAGGATCCTTCGAGATGAAAGGCTTTACAGGGTCTGTCTTCATTGCAGAATTAACTTGTCATCCGCATTTAAATTGCTCCTCTTGAATTAGCTTTAGGCTATGTCTACACTTAAACCACTACAGCAGCACAGCCTTCAGTGTAGACACTGTAGTTAATCCACCTCCCGGACAGGCCATAGTTAGGTCAACAGAAGAGTTCTTCTGTCAGCCTGTCACTGTCTGCACTGGGGGTTAGGTCTACGTTGCTCAGGGGTGTGGGTTTTTTACATGCCTGAGCAAAAGCCGTAAGTTTAGCCACTGCAACCTGATCTCCCTAGTTTCATTTAGTCACTGTTCTCTAATATGCATCAAAGCCCTTGCAAAGGCTGAGTCAATTTAAACATTCAGTCTGTGAATTAAACACATTCTTTGGTGAGAGGGCAGGGATAGGTGAGTCAGTCTGCCTAAACTTTAACCTACTCTAATGCTGACGGGCAGGAGAAATATGGAATGAGGAAAGAGAGATTAATAGGTGCTTTTTGTTTAAGCTGAGCATCAAACCAGGCTAGCTTGATGCACCGTGCTTTCTGTTGGTGTAATTTGTCTCTTTCTCATAGGGTCTATGTCTTCTCCTGACTTTCTCTGTAGATCTCAACTGTGGGTCAACTTTTTTAGAGTAGACCCAACCTAACTCCACTGAGACCAGCCTCGGTGTGAAATAACGCTCGCACTGATGTGTCTGCACTGGTGCTGCACTCACTTGTGTGTCGCACTAAAACTTGGTTCCATTGTTCTTTGCACTGCAGTAAGATGATCTGCTCTATGAATTCATTCCCAGTGAACTGTGGGAGAGTTTGTTGGTCCTTTCTAGGCACACAGGGGATGGTGGTGGGGGAGGAGATTTGTGGGAAGGCATTTGGAAACTGGTGGCATTTGAGAGAAGCTAGACATTGTCTGTGCTACAGATTGGTTGTGCTAGCAACCAGCAGGTTATGCTAACTCAAGCATTAGCCTACATTCCCAGATGGGTCAGCCACCTGGAGTGAAAAGTAGTGAGTTAAGAGTTTTTCTGTGCGGCTGGGACACAAGTTAGGGGCCACACTCAAGTTATACAGTGAAGACAAGCCCATAGAAATGCCAAATCACTGTCCCAATTTTGAACAGGGCCTAAATTTCTCAGTAGCCCACATAGACTTTCTGAAATCTCCTTCCCTTGCTGTTATTGGACATATGGAGGGCTAAAGTCTGCTAGTCACACGGGCACTTTCCTCCTTGCTTTCAGGGCTGTAAAAGGGGAGAATTTTGCCCAAGCCCCCTCCAGCTTTTAGAAATGAAGTGAAATATTTTTTGCAATGCAGTGGGGCTGTGGGTTCCATTTTGACATGCTTTTGGGAGATGGCCCCCTTCTCTAGTTCAGCGTACAGGAAGAGAGAGGGGAAGGACTTCCGGAGGAGAAAAGTTGCAAATTTTCAGCATGACTAACCCAGGCTGTCTGAAAAGAGTCCACCTCACAGTCCACCCCGCTGTGGCCAGCAGAGACGCCCAGCTAATGTGATGCAGCTCATGTGGATCTGTATCATTAATAATGTAAGGTTTTTTCTGTATTGCATCCTTAACCTCCTTTCCGGATAAATGGTGTTCACTCTGACTGCTCGGCACATATCCAGGCTCCTGCAGCTGGATCCTGAGCTGTGATGCAGGAGTGGGGAATCTGAAGGGGAGGAGGTAAGTAACTGAGCTGTATTTTATGGGGATGAATTGTCCCTTGATTCTGTGCCAAAAAGGTACCTTTCCTGTGTAGAAAGCTATTTAGAGTACCTTCATTGATATAATATTACCTATCTATTGTAACATTAATACCAGCTTTCCTTATGCTCTTGGAGGCTTTGAATTCTCTTTAGTGAGTGACTTTGAGAGTCTTTTTGGGCTCTCACTAAGCGAAAGCCAGACACCTGTAGCGTTGCCTGCATGTTCATATTACTCCTTGCGTTAAGAAACATGTGTGCAGTTCTGAAGACACAGGGCCTGGTTCTCAATGTGTAAGCTTGGGGACAGAATCAGGGGGAAGTCCAGGTGGCCTTAACCTCGGGCTCTCCATATTATCGCTTGCATTCTTACCCCTGGTGTAAGTGAGAGCAGCCTCAGGGATGCTCCGACTTGAACTCTGTTTCATATGGGCTGAAGCACTGCAGCCACACCATTGACATACGCCACACCCAGTCAGCCCTCGATAACAGAGAGCAGAGCTGCTCCTGGGGCTCTGCACCAGCTGGAGAGGTCCCTTGTGCTGGGGGTATTGCTCGGTGGCCCTTCCTGCCCACTTCCTCCAGGCCCCTTTATGCTGCTAGAGCACTGGAAAGTGGTCTTCATGCAGCTGAGAAACAGCCCCACAGTCACTGTCACCAACTTCAGGCTTGGAGTTGGAAACATGAGTGACTTGCAAACATGGCTGGTCTTCTGAAAACCGGCCCCCTCCTTCGCCTCTTTGCGAAACATCAGGATGGTAATGAGATTCTACACCAGCAGAATGGAACAGTAGGAGGTGACCCACTAAATCGTCTTGAAATCAGACTGCATTAAGCCATTTCTGCGCCGCCTGCCAAATGCGTATTACCGCCATGTCTCTGAGTACCGAAGCCATTTACAGATAAGAAAAGATTAGTGCCCTCAAAGGAATGAGATGGTGTATGTGAAGGTGTCGGTAACAATTTATCTAGCAAGCCAAATCAATACAATATCTGTATCTTGCTCTTTCATTTTGTTTGGGGTGGGGGGAGTGTAACTCCAGATGGAATACACTTCCGCTGCCACCCTGAGAGAGGCAGCTGAACAAAAGACCCTTGGTATTTTAAGGAATTGCTTGTAAAAAAGCAGATCATTCCTACGTGTGTACTATCTCCTCCTTGACATCGGAATAGATCAACCCTACTGAGAAAGTTCTGAGTGCATGAAAGTGGGGGAGGAAAGATGGCCTTGTGGTTAAGGTGTTGTGCTGGGACTTTGGGGATCCAGCTTCAATTCTTGGTTCTGCCACGGACTACCCGGGTGACCATGGACAAATCACTTAATATTTCTGTGACATCATCTGCACCAAGTTGGTCTTGTCTGTTTAGATTGTAAACTCTCTAATGTCTGACTGGCTCTAATGGTGTGTGTGCATACACAGTATCTAGCACCATAGGCCTCAACCTTGGTTGGGGCAACTGTTATACCAGTAATAAGAGGAAGAGATGAGGATAGAATGAGTTAAAACCTTTATTGATTTCAGTGAGAGCAGGGGTTGGCTGTTTGTGAGGAAAAAGATTCTTCTCCTCATGTTGCCAGGAGGAAAGGAGGGGCAGAAGGGAAATAAATGGACCTGAAGCTCTTGCCTTCTTGCTGAGCAAAAGAGGATATTGACTAAGTAAGGGTCACATGCATGAGCCTGTCCCAGGTACCCTTCCCTTCCCTTCCCTGGTATGAGGGTCAGACTCAAAGTGTAATCTCAGGAGATCTAGGGAGAGTGTTAGTCAGGAGAAGACATAGACCCTATGAAAAAGAGACATTTACACCAACAGAATGCATGGTGCATCAAGCTAGCCTGGTTTGATGCTCAGCTTAAACAAAAAGCACCTATTAATCTCTCTCTCCTCATTCCATATTTCTCCTGCCCATCAGCTTTAGAGTAGGTTAAAGTTTAGGCAGACTGACTCACCTGTCCCTGCCCTCTCACCAAAGAATGTGTTTAATTCACAGACTGAATGTTTAAATTGACTCAGCCTTTGCAAGGGCTTTGATCCATATTGGAGAACAGTGACTAAATGAAACCAGGGAGATCAGGTTGCAGTGGCTAAACTTATGGCTTTTGCTGTAGAACATCCCGTCCCCATAGGAGCAGCTCTGAACGCTAGAAGCAGTTCGAGGGCAGCGCTGTGGTGGTGATGGGGTCGCGGCTGATTTCTGCCATGCACGTTGGCATGGAAGGACAGGGCATCTTGTTCGTGTTATGTAGAGCTGCCTGTCTACCTTCTAGGCTGTGACTAGTAATGCAACTTAAAAAGTCAGGTATGGTAGCCTAAGATATTTACAAGAATTGTCCTTCTAGAAAAGGGACTCTTCCATACAAAGGAAAATGCTTAGACATTAGATAACAAAACTCTGTCCTTGGTGCAGTGAGGGAGCGTGGCCTTGCAGTTGGGGCTGGGGATGAGAGCCATGATTCCTGCCGCTAACTGTCTCCTCTAATGTGGACTCCCTAGTCACTTTTTCAGGAGACAGAGCGGAGACATTTGAGGGCTTAGTGTGATGGATTAGCCAGTTAAATATCCACTGCACATTATCTTTCTCTGCAATTATAGAGCAAACCTCTCCTCTGTATTTCCCCAGGTTATTTTTTATATTTACAGAACTCTGTAGAACTTTAATGCAGCTGGGTTTAAGGTGTATATAACAAAACGGCATGGGGTTCAAAATGGAATATCCTTGATATCTCCTCCAGCACCCCTGCAGTATTTGGAAAGTATCCTGCCAGGACATAATGCCATTGCCGTGTGTCGAACCACCATCGTATAGCAAATGGGTCCTTCATCATCGTGGCCCCTGAGGTCGCTTGCTATAGAGAATCTCAGGAGGGGGAGGGAATATTATGTGTCTTCGATTCTTGAAGCCCACAGTCTGAAGGGTTTTTCATGGGAAGCCAGGCTTCCCCCCACTTCTCTCTCTCCCCACTTCCCTCCCATGCACACACACATTGTGTGTGTGTCTCTCTCTCTTCCCTTCCCTTCCCCTTTGTGCCAAGAATTGGGGGGGAGGAGGGAACACACACAGGAAATGCCCTTCTTTTCTCTAACGACATCTCCAGCTGCAGTTGGATGGGAGAATTCGGGGGGGGGGGGGTCAAATCAGTGGAAGGCTGTTCAGCTGCCAAATCAAACTGGTACATCTTAGCTCTGGAGACAGAAGAGCCTTTTCTCCCTAATTTTGGCCCATTTTAAATGTTCTGCTGAAAGAGAGGGAGCGGAGAGGGGAAGAAGAAGCTAGTGACATCAGTACTCCTGTTTTTTATTTATATGCAGATTTCTTTTCAGAGCTAAATTGCAGCTTTACTTTTAGAGGTTTTAAGTGCAGTCAGTTTAGAAACAGATTAAGAAGTGTGACGCCTTGTCCTTAAAATAAATCTATCTTATCTTTCTGCACACTTATTACTGTGATCTCTGAGCAGTGCTTCCTGATCTTCTACCTATTAGGTGATAGTATTAATAACCTGGCTGTCGTGCTGAAATTTAGAACAACACAACCTGAAGCTGGATCACCTGCTTTTAGTAGCTTTAAATGGGTTCTTTGGTGCAGGATGGCTTCGTAGTGTGTGATGTTCCCAGCAAGGCAGAGGGGTTAGCTGGGAAGCTGAGAACTTGGAGGGGTGAGCAGGGGAAATCAGGCTTGGATAGCAGGCTTTCTCCTCCATCTCACATTCCTCCCCATCCAGTCCCACAGCTGGAGGAGGTTGGACTGACCTGAGATGTGCTGAGCCCAGGGATACTTTTGTATTATTTCTGTGCCCAGTAACTTGAGATCTTGTGCTAGGCTTCTTTGGCATTGAAGTAGAATGGGCTGCAGGAGTTAAATTTGTGTGTGAGCTCCTGAAAAAGGCAGGGAAGATTCATGGGACTGCAATCTTGCTGTGGATGTGGATGAGGAGCAGCAAAGCCCTTAGAGAACAAACGTTGTCAACTTTATTATTGCGTGTCAGGCCAGAGATGTCTCTTTGTAATAAGGTGCCGTGAGACATCACAACTCGCAGCGACTTACCTCTGGAAGAAGAGGATGGGGGGGGAGGAAGGAGGGGAAAGAAACAAAATGCTTGTCATTAGCAGCCTGATTGTCTGTGTTTAGAAACCCTTTTAAAAATGCATCATGCTGAGGAGACAGTCTAACACAGCGTGTAAAAAAGATGGGCCATGATAATTCTGTCTGGTTGTTTTGAACCGCAGCCTCAGACGAAACAGACAGGATGGGAGGGGAAGGGGGAAAATTAAAACCCAGAGACGGTTCACTGCATAGTGTGGTTGCATCATGGACTCAGACCAGCGTGTGACTGACTATGTGAGGATTACAGGTGAAAGAGCATAAGAACGGCTGTAGTGGGTCACACCAATGGACCATCTCATTCAGTATCCTGTCTCTGACAGTGGCCAGTGCCAGATGCTTCAGAGGGAATGAACAGAACAGGGCAATGCTGAGTGATCTATCTCCTGTTGTCCAGTCCCAGCTTCTAGTAGTTGGAAGTTTAGGGACACCTGGAGCGTGGGATTGCCTTCCTTACCGTCTTGGCTAATAGCCATTGATACCTATTCACCATGAATTTATCTCATTCTTTTTGAACCCAGTTATACTTTTGGCCTTCACAACATCCCCTGGCAATGAAGTTCCACAGGTGGACAGTGCATTGTGTGAAGAAGTACTTGCTTTTGTTTGTTTTAAACCTGATTAACCCCCCTCCCGCCCCCCCCCCATTTCTTGTGTTATATGAAGACGTAAATAACACTTCCTTATTCACTTTCTCTGTACCATTCATGGTTTTATAGACCTCTATCAAATCCCTCCTTAGTCATCTCTTTTATAAGTTGAACAGTCCCAGTCTTTTAATCTCTTCTGGTGTGGAAGCTGTTCCACACTTCTAATAATTTTTGTTGCCCTGGTCTGCACCTTGACCAATTCTAATCTTTTTTTTTTTTTTTTTTTTAGATGAGGCATGCAGTAGTCCAGGTGTGGGCGTATCATGGATTTATATAGTGGCATTATGATATTTTCTGTCTTCTTATTTATCTCTTTCGAAATGGTTCCTAACATTCTGTTAGCTTCTTGGATCGCTGCTGCACGCTGAGTAGAGGGTGTCAGAGAACCATCTACGATGACTCCAGGATCTTTTTTTTTTTTTTTTTGAGAGGTAACAGCTAATTTAGATCCCATCATCTTCTATGCATAATTGGGATTAACTTTTCCAATATGCATCACTTCGCACGTGCCAGTGTTGAATTTCATCTGCTGTTTTGTCGCCCTGTCACCTTGTTTAGTGAGATCCATTTGTAACCCTTCACTGTCAACTGTAGACTTAACTATCTTGAGTAATTTTATATTGTCTGCAAATTTTGACACCTTGCTGTTTACCCCTTTTCCCAGATCATTTATGAATAAGTTGGACAGCATTGGTCTCAGTACAGATTTTTGGGAGACCATGCTATTTACCTCTCTGCATTGTGAAAACTGACCATTTATTCCTACCCTTTGTTTTCTATCTTTTAACCAGTTACTGATCCATGAGAGGATCTTATTTTCTTTTCCCTGACTACTTAGTTTGCGTAAGAGCCTTTGGTGAGGGATCTTGTCAAAAGCTTTCTGAAAGTCCAAGAACACTATACTCCACTGCATCACCATTGTCCACATACTTTTTGACTCCCTCAAAGAATTTTAATAGATAGGGTGAATATCTAGAAATTTCATCTGTGCATCCCTTCCTGAGGTGACATGGACCGTGTCGATATGAGGATAGTTGAAATCCCCCATTCTTATTGCGATTTCTGCTTTTGTAGCCTCTCTAATCATTTCACAGTCACATTCACCCTCCTGGTTGGGGGTCAGTAGTAAGCTCTTATGGCTAAACTCTTATTGTTCAAGCATGAAATTTCTGACCATAGAGACTCTGTGGTACAATTTAAATCATTAAAGATTTTTACTTTATTTGACTCTGCATTCTTTCTTAGAAGGAGAAATAGGGGGCAAGAGGGGACATGGTGGGGCTGGTGCAAAAGCAGATTCTTCTTGATGTGGTGCTGGGCTGTTGCCTGGGAGAAGTTGCAGAACGGGAGCCAGTTGCACTGGGTGCTCAGCTCAGCTGGGCCAATTCCAATCTCACTTACAATGCTTTAAATGGTGCATAGTTCCCCCTGAAGTCAAAGGGAGTTAAGGTGGACCCAAGCGACGGGACTAATCTCCTGCCTTATTCCTTGTGCAGTCAGAGAGTGCAGAGCAGGTGCAAAACACACCTTGATCAGCACCTGCATGTGTAAATGGTGACTCAGGGCAGCTGGGAGGCAGGACCAAGGTCTGCACATTGCCTACCATTTTGCAAACAGCTGTGGTCCTGATTCTTCCCTGCCTTGTGTCATCAGGAGCACTCCTGTGAAGAGCAAGTGTAAAACGTCATCCCCAATGCTTAAAGGTGCTTACATGCTTGGCATGGCGATGACTACAGTGCTCAGCACTGTGCAGAATCCAGCCGTTTGTCCCATAGCCTTTTCCTCCAGCACCTGCCTGGCTGAGAGCTATAGCTCTTCTCCCTCCACCTGGGTGGAAGGGCAAACGGGAGGCTGGTACACTCCGCCTCACTGGTGGTGATCCACAGCCAGCGTGGGGTGGGCGCATTGCAATTTCTTCCTTCCTGAGGTCTGAATTACCGTTAAACAGTTTACCCCGAAGTCGCCCACGAAGCCGGGAGTCATCGAACTTGTCCAGAATGCGTGCTTTCCAGAGCCTGCAGGGTAACGCCCATCAGCCCCAGCCCCTTCTCCTCTCCAAGGAGATGTTCTCCCTTGGCTTTCCCCTCACAATGTGCTCTTGTTCTTTACTGTCTTCCATGCACGCGGGGGAGGCCAGCCTTTCCTGCTGGCTCAGAGGCAGGCTATAGCAAGGGAGCTTTAAGCCTGCCTCTTTGGTTGCCGGAATTGTTTTCCACTTGGCGTTTTTACTGTGCTCTGGAGTGAGTTTGTTTTTCTCTCCCAGCATGGTAGAGCAGTAATTATAATATTGCAGGGTTGTGGGGTTTTCAGCCTGAAATTTTGAAAGTTTTTGCTTGGGAGGTTTGACAGTGCTCCTTTGGGGCTGGGAGATAAGCCAGACATATAAAAGACAAACCCAAGCCGTGGTAAGAAATTCTCCCAGTTGCTTCTCCTTGAATGTTACCCTCTTTCCTCGATTGGTCCCTTGAAGCCTTTTGGGTGATATGCTGTGTAATAGTGTAACAAATCCATGCTCACCTGGATGCGTTCACAGAATGCAGCATGCCCACTTGGAACTTCATGGCAGCTCTGGGAACAGAACCCAGATTCTCCTGCTCCAAAAGCATAAACCCTTGCTAAAGGACCTTCTCTATTACATATATAGTGTCTCTGACACACAGCTGAATCATTCCTATGCTGTTTAGTGTGGTGCAGTGGAGAGGGCACTGAACTGGGAGTCAGGAGAGCTGGGTACCATTCCCAGCACTACCTCTGACCTGCTGTGTGATGATGGGAAAGTCTGTTTGTGTCTCTGTGCCTCAGTTTCCCCATCTGTGAATTGAGGATAATGAATCTTACATCCTTTATAAGGAGCTTTGAGATCTATGTGCTGTAACCTCTGGGCCACATGCCCCACCCTCCAACCATCTTTGCTTCCAGCATGGGTACTTCTGTGTTTGAAGGAAAAAAACCTAAAAATTTCTTTCAAGTGTTCACTGCAACCACTAAGCTTTCCCTAAGCTGGGTTAGATGGATGAGGCCCAGATAAAACCACATTGTAGGGTCAAAAAGAAAAGGAGTGCTTGTGGCACCTTAGAGACTAACACATTTATTTGAGCATAAGCTTTCATGAGCTACAGCTCGCTTCATCGGATGCATTCAGTGGAAAATACATCCTTTCAGATGCTTAGCATAAAGAGATTTATACAGCTGTGAAAGGCTGGGTCTCCCTGGTCCCTGCTTTGACAGGGCTGGTGCAGGTGCACTTAGAGAGCAATGAAACACTTGTGAGAAACCCAGTCAATGGGTGGGGTTATGTCATTTAATGACCATCCAGACTACAAGTTGAAGATCCAGAACTGAGCACAGGGTATCCAAAAGGACCTCTTCCCAGCCCCCTTTCCTTTTCCAAGTGAGCTGTTCCGTTTTTGGCCACAGATCCTTGGCCCTATATACTGCTGCAGTGAGAAGAAAGCCAGCTAAATTGTATGAGGTGTGATTTCTTCCTGGGCCTCCTTACTTCTGGCAACTCTGATGAATGGAGTGCACAGAAGGTAGATCACACAGCTCCCTTTATCATTTTTGCCGAGGGTTAGGAGGGTTCGAGTCCTGCTGCCTTACCCCAGTGGGTGGTAGTTTATAGTGAGGGCTGGTAGCATGGCATGCCTCAACAAACCCAGTCTGCTGAGGGCCAAATAGATCCCCTAGAGTCGTAAAGACACGGTCACAGCTACTCTCTCGAGTGCAAGGGCAATGCCGATCGGCAGTGGTTCCATTCATGGTTGGTGAATGCAAAAAGCAAAGAATTTCCAGTCGCCTGTTTGAAAGATATAGGCACAAATTGTGTGTGTGTGTGAAATTTTCTTGCATATTAAGTGGAGCCATCAAGTCCTGGGCAAGTCTCCAAGGTTTCCCTCAGCATCTCAATGTTTGGGCTGCCCTGTCCTAAAGATGGGGAGAGCAGATACTGTACTGCACACCAGTCCTGCTCTGCCCAATGGAGCATGTTCAGGAACACTTCGGATGGGGCCTCTCCCCATTGGCGTTGGTAGGCACCTACAGAAAAGATGGCTCTTTGTGGTGGAGGGACAAACGCAGCAGCCAGGGGAGCTGGGGACATGGCTTGTAGATTAAACTCTTTGTAAACATTCCTTTTGGGCACTGGGGATTTTGCTTTTATCTGCTCCTCTGTTAATCGGAATATGTTTACATCCAAGAAAGATGACCCCCCCCCCTCCCCAGGTCTCCAAGGGTACACCTACAGTGGAATAAAAAACCTGCCGCACCAAGTCTCTCAGCCTTTGTCAATTGACTTGGGCTTTTAGGGCTCAGGCTGTGTGGCTAATAACTGCAGTTTAGATGTTTGAACTTGATCTGGAGCCCGGGCTCTGACACCCATCCCCCTGAGTAGGTTTCAGAACCTGGGCTCCAGCCTGGACTCAGATGTCCACTCAGCAATTTTTAGCCCTTGAGCCTGAATCAGTCTACACTGGCCAGCCACAGTCGTGCTGCGGGTCTGTTATGGTAGTGTAGACGTACCCTGAGACTGGCTTATAGAACACCAGCCCCTTCTTCTGGTGTGAATTAGGGTTTATTCAAAGCAGAGCTATCATAATTAAAGGGTTTTGCCTGCCTTAGGCCAGGTCTACACTAGAAACTTCTGCAGTTTTGATTAGGGGGTATAATGTGTTGGGAATGATGGGTGATGGGAATGATGTATGTTTCTTTCACAGAGAAAGGTGAGAGGGGTGTTTCTGATTTTTATTTAAAGCAGGAGGGTCACATTATTAAAAACCTTGCAGCATGTTTGTAGCTTGGCTAGTGTCTTGGAAAACCCGCTGAGCTGGTATGACTCGCACGTGGATACTTGACACCACCTCTCCCCCGAACCCCCCTTACATAAGAGTTTCTCCTCATGCCAGCAGCTTGAGCAAAGATGGAAGGCAGATAAAAGCAAAGCATTTCTTTCTTTTAATTGGCTGAATTTGCGGGATGGAAGCAGGGTGCGAAATAAATTTTTTTCCTGGATTGGCTGGGCAGTGCTGAATAGATGTGGCTTTCGCCTTTGTCCGGAATTTAGAGCACTACCTTGAAGGATCAGATGTGCTTGGCAGACTGTGGGTACCTTGGACACTTCTCTCCTTGTCTCTGTCTCTCTCTTGCATCTGCTTCGGGCCAGCCTGTGTTTGTGGAGCTGGAGACTGGCTCAAGCTCACTGTTATGTCGGTTTCTATGGAGAAAAAAACATTAGGGTTGCCAGACCTGGAAGAGTATTTAAAAAAAGCGGGGGGGAGGGGGCAGAAAAGGGAAGAAAAACGAAGAAGAATATGATCCTTGTGCACTCTGGAGGTGAAATGTGGATTCTTTCCCTGGATTGAATGTAGCATTTTTGCCTCCCCCTATGCCCGCAAAGCCAGGTGGAAATATGTGCATCTTGAAAAAAGGTGGTTTTGGGAGGAAAAAGGGGGAGATTCTGGTGTGAGCTATGCTGCCCGGTATGAAACCAGCCCAGTGTGTTTTGCGATGTGGGGAGCAGAGGTGGGGTGGGTCACCCACTCTAACACTTTGTGGCTTGGTGTTACAGCAAAAGATATGGGATGGTCTTCAGGGTTTAACGTTAACAGAGAGCGTGTTTTGTTCACACAGTTCCAGGCTGGCTCTTGTTTTTGTTCCTATTTTGAAGAGTTAGGCAAAGGGAGCGCACTTAGCTCTAGCCTTCTGGGAATAGTTCCAACTGCTAACCCTGTCCACAGTTGTTTCTCTTGGGCTCAGAACGTACGTTCTCAATTCACTGTGTTTCATATGTTCCAGTAGCCACCACCACATGGTCTCCAATGCAAATCCCCATAGGCTTCTTGTTAATCCGGATGAGTGAGTCTCTTCCATCATTCCCCTTTCCATTTAAACCGGGCAGATGGACTTGACCTAGGTCCTCGCACCTGGGAGCTCCTGCTGCTCCCCCTAACATGGAGAACCAACGACGTGCCTTCTGATGGGAGAGATGAGGAACCAAAAACAAATTCCTCTGTCCTATCCCCAGATTAGTGCTTTGGCCCCTGTTCCCTTGGAAGGCGTCACCTTTTAGGCATATTAGTTCAGAGTCGCTGCTTTTTTTTTTTTTTCTTGTTGGAGAAAAGAAAGGAGGGATTTTTGTTTTGTTTTTGTTTAGTAACCAGTTCCCATCACTTGGCTTGGCTAGGCGAGAACATCCCTTTCCAGACACGCTGAAAGACAGTGCACAGTCCTGCGAGCTCTGCACTCTGGGAGCTCTCTTCAGTTCATTCTGAGTTCTCGTCTCTTGCAAGATTGAGCTCTCAGTCTTATACCTTTGGGCTATCTCTTCAGATCCGCACCCGCCCATCACATATGACTCAAACTGAACCGCTCCTAGTGGAAGGCCAGAGTTTACTCTCTGAAGTTTCCCGGTCTTTTCTAAGCTGTGCGATATTTCCTAACAAAGCTGGACCTAAACCTCAAACCAGATGCAAGTCACCAGGTTTTGGGTTTCATTATAAATCCCAAACTTGGACTAGGTTCACCGAGGTTCACAAGCTTCTTTTGGAATGTGCCTGGGGAACTTGGGAACAATTTATGATATTGGACTAAAAGCAGACAGAATTTCTGTGGTTTCGTATGAGTTTCAAGTTTGTTTCTTTCCCGGGGAGACTCAAAGGGCATGTTGACATGTAAAGCAAAACTAGAAACCCCAATGAATGGAAAGTGCTGAGTTTCATGTGACAACTACTCAACTGTTCCTCTTTACGGAGGATTTCCCTTCTTTTAAGACCTAAATTTTACTCTCTGAAATCCTGAATCATGACTCTCTCTAGGCAAAAGACCATGTCGTTGCCTCGAAAAAAAGAAAAAAATCCCATGTTGTATACAACTTCCTGAGCTGCTGCTTTTGCATCTTGTATTTGGGGCTCAGAAGGTAGAGCAATAGGTCTCTGGTTCAACATCTTCCTTTAGAAACCAAGAGAAATCTGATAGGCCAGAGAAACAAATCTGAGTTACATATATAAGGTCACATACGCACAATCAGCAGCGCTTATTCATGCTGAGTAGTATTTACTCATGTGAGTAGACCCATGGGACTCAGTGAGTAAGTAATAGTCAACCTTAGTAATGATTGCAACACAGGGCACTTACATATATTTTACTGATAGAAGATTACTTAGAACACATAAAAGAGAGAGACTGCAGAATATTGCATGGTAAAGACAAACTCATGATACAAATATGCTTCACTTGCTCCAGGCACACCAGTGTCTCTTCTCTCTTTTTTTAGGCTATGGGGTATTTTCTTTTCGAAAGACTGTGGCATCTCTTGTCGGTGTGCTGGTATTTTTACCTGGGGGTAAGGAGTGCAACAACTTAACTTCTGCCTTGCAACTAAACTTTTTACCTTCTTTCAAAAGATGGCACAGATCCTGGATTTTTTTTAATGTGTTGTGTCTACAGATTTTATTTAGAATCTAACTCTTCCTGCTGTGACCGGAGTTAGCAGGTTGTATACAGTGCCCCTTGACACAGTGCAGCATCTATTAATTATCTACAGTTTAGCTACATGCCAAATCTCAGCGTTGGGAGACACCTACAAAAGAATCTTTCCATTGACTTCATTGGGTTTTGGATCAGGCCCTAAACAATGTAAACTTGCAAACTTGACCGCGTCTACACTTTTTTCTTTTAGATAATTAAAACACAACTGCAGGAAAAGGCAGTTATGAAACTGTTAATTACAACATGGTCTATAGAGTGAGATGTCGTCGGTGTTGTAATCCTTCTTGTTTCAACAAACTGGATGTAGACTAGCCGACAGAAACATTGTGGTTTCGTTGTTATGTTGAGTACCAAGCACTGAGCTGCAGTGATGCATGGAGTGCTACAGAATGGTGTTTGGGACAGAGGGTGGGGGGGAATGTCTGTTTGACAGGGGACCCCCACTCACATCTAATTATGATTAATAATTATTGTTTGTATTATTGTCAAGTTTGGGAGCCCCAGTCCTGGCTCAGAATCCCATTATACAACAGTGCCTAGCAGAATGGGAGTAATTTTTGGTTGGTCCTTATGTACCACCACTTAAGAAACATGATGATTATTATTATTCATAATAAGCACTCTGCATAATATTTGAGAAAAATCAGACAAGTTTCTGTGGGAGAGAAATAGTGCTGGCTCCAAATTGCTCACTTGGGAGAGGGGAGAGGGAGAGAGAGTGGTGGTCGGGGGCCACAGGCCAACAAGTCTGCTTGGAACTTTTCCACCCTAAAATCTCCTTGGTTCCTAATATTCCCCGCAGTAAACATTGGCCTCAGCTGGCAACTAAAGCAGGACAAGAGTTTATTTTTATTTCTTGGAATTCAGTAGACCTGAAATCTCTGTTAAATGTTAACTTTCAAAAAGACACACACATCAGCATTCTGAGCCACAGTTGGTATTAAAAAAAAAAAAAAAGAGAGAGAGAGAGAGATCCAAGAGAGAACAGAAATGGAGTTGGATTTTCAGACAGAATCTGCCTTTTTCAGACTTTTTTTTCCCCCTCCCAATCTCTCCTCCCTTGCCTTCTCTAAACCAAGAGGATCCTCTGTCATATACGTCCCCTGAGCAGTGGAAAATTGTGCTGATGTGGTGGTACCCATTGTGAATGATGATTTATTTTTATTTTTTTCATTTGGTGACAGAAAAGAAAAAGTTCAGACAGCAAAGATTCATCACACGCGGAACTTTAAGTGCCTACAGTTGTTGCTATAGGGAGAAAATAGCAACCCGGAGAGTCAGTGCGTTAAAGCGTTGACTCATAGATTTGAGTGTTAAATAGGTGTTTAAAGTCTTTGCTGAACTCTTATCAAGAATAGCATAAAAAAATGGGTCCCTTGACTCAGTTTGTAAGCTATTAAAAAAAAAAAAAAGAAAAAGAACCAGCAGAGCTGGTTAAACAGACAGCGCTGTCCTCGGCAAGGGAAGAGAAAAATGCACGGGTTTAGTTTCGACAGTTTTTCATCCACACAGTGATTCTGTAATGGAAAACATTTGCGGAAAGAAACATGGTCTGTGATTCCACCCATTGATTTAGTGAATTTAGCACATTTCCAGGAACTTTTCAGGGCCAGTGGGTTTTTTAATTAGCTCTCTCTCTCTATATGTGTGTGTATATGTATGTATGTGTGTGTGTATATATATATATATCTATATATATATATATCTATATATAGTTTTGCCGCCATTGGTTTGGCGTTAATCCGGATTGACACCTGTGTAAGGATTTGATCTGAAGTTCACTGGAGTCAATAGAAAGAATCAAACTGACATTGTGTCCCGTTCGTGGGCATTTTGGAGGCAATGGGGATAAACTAGAAAAGTGAACTGCTTAAATTTTTATCCTCAGTGTCCAATTCTGATCTTGATTATAATGGTGTAAATCTGGAATGACTCTGCTGAAATCAGTCCAGATTTATACCAGTGTAACATGGATTGGAATCCGCCCCTCAGAGTTCATCATTACCTCTGCAAAGTGTGGAGCAATGGATGATTAGCTCCCTTTCCGGTGTTACGTTGTCTGCAGTGACGTGTTTATATATCTCAGATCCCAATTTTGCAGCATTATCAAGTCCAGACGGATATTATTAGTACTGCAGTGGTGGCCGAAGCCCCTAGTCAGGATTGGGGCCAGTCATGCTAGGTGCTGTGCCAGTGAACAGGAAGAGACGGCCCTTGCCCCGGAGAGCTTATGGTACAATCTAATTTGAGACAAGACCCAACAAATTAGTGAGACAAACAAAAGGAGAGAGAGACTGAGGGAGGACAAAGGTAGCAGCAGTCAGATGATGCAGTTCTAAAGGTAGCTATTGCACAATCTGATGGCTCCTGAAGTTACTAAATATATGTGTTTAAAAATAAATATAATTGGCTTGCTCTGAATGACACCCAACCCAGTAGAGGTGGGATTTAAAGGAGGTGAGAGTGGCCGTTTCATGGACAAATTCAAGGAGAGCGTTCCATTTATTGGGATTTCTGAGTGCACAAGGATCAGGACCAGTATTTATTAAGGCCATATCATGTTGGCTATGCTCACGCAATAATCCCATGCTCTTCGGTAAGAGTTTCGCACTAGCATTGTTGGAAAGTTGCGTCCCAAATGTTACATTATGGAAAAACAGCATGTAAAATTTCATTTTCTGTAAGATAGTTTTGATGTGCACAGGTCCATGGCGCCGGATGCGTTGCATCCGAAAGTGCTAAAGGAGTTGGCGGATGTGATTGCAGAGCCATTGGCCATTATCTTTGAAAACTCATGGCGATCGGGGGAGGTCCCGGACGACTGGAAAAAGGCTAATGTAGTGCCCATCTTTAAAAAAGGGAAGAAGGAGGATCCTAGGAACTACAGGCCAGTCAGCCTCACCTCAGTCTCTGGAAAAATCATGGAGCAGGTCCTCAAGGAATCAATTCTGAAGCACTTAGGGGAGAGGAAAGTGATCAGGAACAGTCAGCATGGATTCACCAAGGGCAAGTCATTCCTGACTAATCTAATTGCCTTCTATGACGAGATAACTGGCTCTGTGGATGAAAGGAAAGCAGTGGACGTGTTGTTCCTTGACTTTAGCAAAGCTTTTGACACTGTCTTCCACAGTATTCTTGCCAGCAAGTTAAAGAAGTATGGGCTGGATGAATGGACTATAAGGTGGATAGAAAGCTGGCTAGATTGTCGGGCTCAATGCGTAGTGATCAATGGGTCTATGTCTAGTTGGCAGCCGGTATCAAGTGGAGTGCCCCAAGGGTCGGTCCTGGGGCCGGTTTTGTTCAATATCTTCATAAATGATCTGGAGGATGGTGTGGATTGCACCCTCAGCAAGTTTGCAGATGACACTAAACTGGGAGGAGAGGTAAATACGCTGGAGGGTAGGGATAGGATACAGAGGGACCTAGACAAATTGGAGGATTGGGCCAAAAGAAATCGGATGAAGTTCAACAAGGACAAGTGCAGAGTCCTGCACTTAGGAAGGAAGAATCCAATGCACCGGTACAGACTAGGGACCGAATGGCTCGGCAGCAGTTCTGCAGAAAAGGATCTAGGGGTTACAGTGGACGAGAAGCTGGATATGAGTCAACAGTGTGCCCTTGTTGCCAAGAAGGCCAATGGCATTTTGGGATGTATAAGTAGGGGCATTGCCAGCAGATCGAGGGACGTGATCATTCCCCTCTATTCGACACTGGTGAGGCCTCATCTGGAGTACTGTGTCCAGTTTTGGGCCCCACACTACAAGAAGGATGTGGAAAAATTGGAAAGAGTCCAGCGGAGGGCAACAAAAATGATTAGGGGACTGGAACACGAGTTATGAGGAGAGGTTGAGGGAACTGGGGATGTTTAGTCTACAGAAGAGAAGAATGAGGAGGGATTTGATAGCTGCTTTCAACTACCTGAAAGGGGGTTCCAAAGAGGATGGCTCTAGACTGTTCTCAGTGTAGTAGATGACAGAACGAGGAGTAATGGTCTCAAGTTGCAGTGGGGGAGATTTAGGTTGGATATTAGGAAAAACTTTTTCCCTAGGAGGGTGGTGAAATGCTGGAATGTGTTACCTAGGGAGGTGGTGGAATCTCCTTCCTTAGAAGTTTTGAAGGTTAGGCTTGACAAAGCCCTGGCTGGGATGATTTAATTGGGGATCGGTCCTGCTTTGAGCAGGGGGTTGGACTAGATGATCTCTTGAGGTCCCTTCCAACCCTGATATTCTATGATTTAGGGGAGCCTTAAAGTGTCCAGGTTTCAGAGTAGCAGCCGTGTTAGTCTGTATTCGCAAAAAGTGTCCTTAAAGTGTCCAGTGAACCGAAGATATTTTTAAACATTAATAATTCAGCAGCATCCAGCTATATTAAAAATATTTTTGAATAAATATTTGCACCACCTTCCATTACACCCCCTAACTCCTGAGCTACAATTTGAGATACTGTGATTCAGGGTGTTCACATTTTATTTGGGCAGAAATATTAACTCCTGAAATAGATGGTTTATAGTGAAAATATTTGCTGCATTACTTTGTTTATGCAGCAGTTCCAATGGTGCCACTATGCTGACAAAATATAAATACATAACAGCTGTCCCGTGGCTAGCGCAGACTACAGACTACTCCTTTGGGTGTTTACAGTGCACCCTGAGGCCTCGCACAAGTCTCCTCTGGCTTGAGTATCCTTTTAATTTACACAGATGTTTCTTCATCAGCCGTTCTTTTCATACTGTTGGAATGATCAACAATTTAGTCTCATTGTGCTGGATGTTTGGGTTGCAAGGCGCAGTTTATTTTGTCTGTATGTCTGAAATATTCACTCTTTCAAGGACTTGACCCATCTCCACAGACCGCACATAGTTCAGGCAGCAGAAATGGGTCTTTGTGTTTTGTTGTAACGTTGAAGGTGTTGTTACCAAGTTTGCCTAGGAGCATGGTTCTGTTCCTGGATCTGGCATTCAGCCGCTGAGTTGCTTCCCCTCTCTCGGCATCATCTGTGAAATGGGGATAAAGAGAATCACCTGCTTTGTAAAGTGGCTTGGAATCTGTAGATGAAAAGTTCTGTATAAGAGGTATTCTCCCCATGAAGTATCTCTCTTTCATCTTGGATGCTGAAATGGTTCTAGCTGCTTCTTGGTGTATAACTGAATCTCCTTGTTACATTTTGCTAAGCACAGCTCAAAATCTGCAAAGTAATGAAGGGAACATGCTTTGCCAAGCAATGATCCTCTTTGTCTATGAACAAACGACTACAGCTCGGTTTTTTTTAAGGGATTAAATCTTTTCGCTGGGCAGCCTGGCACTCAAACACTAGAATCAGAGTTCAAAGTATGAAATTTGTATGGTATCAGATCTCTTGTCCATAAGCTAGAATCTCCTTTTGGTGTGGCTTGTCAGATAAAAATCTTACCAATGCATGAAGCCGTTTATTATGGATTTAGCTCTAAGTGAACAGAAGTCCTAAAAATGAAGCATTTTCACATTCTTCACGCATTTATTTTAGGTATTTGTTTTTGGGGTGGTTTTTGGTAGTGTAGTAGAGCTGTAAAGGATGATTTCTGTGTACAAATGCTGAGAAATTGATAGTCTAGCAGCACATAGTTAAATGTGTGAGCATGTGTTGCTCCGTATCTTTTTTGCATAGTGTATGTATTAAATTGTTTCACTGTCTGGAGGTCTTTCTGGTGCATCTCCTACATTTGCTGGAATAGCACTCACCAAAGTAATATATAGAACTATGTACCCCATGTACTTGTATTAACCTTGACTTAGGGTGTCTAACATTTCAAGGAGATACTTTTAATGCATTAGCTACTTCTCCTTAGGATGATTTTGTACTGTCTAACAAATGGGCTGTTTTTATTTATTTATTTTATTTTCTGCTACTTGCATTTCAATTTTCAGGCTTTTTGTCCCATAGTAAAATTAGCATATTTATTATAAATAACATGCATGTGATTCCATGGTCCTGAAAGTGGACTCCTTATCTTTCCTGGAGAATTCAGTGTGGCATTTTTACATAGCGAAGGAAATTTTGGGAGACACATGGTACTTGGTGAATTTGGATTTTTCTGATGGTTAGGGAAGCGACATAGATAGGATGCCAAAGAAGCAGTGAGGTGATTATTCACTTTGTAACAAATCCTGTGGATCTTTAATAGCTCTAGTCAAAAGGACCCTTCTTTCCCTCCCTTGATTATGATAATCAATTATATAAGACAAGTGATGTGTAATGAAACACTGGTCAAGACAGGGAAACCCCCTGCATGGTGAAGTAGAGTGCCTGTAAGTGAATAGAGGATTTTGTTATCCCAACACATTCCATGGCGGTCCTTGGGCTTCTAGCAGGTCCTCAGTCCAAAATACCTTGGGATTTTGCAAGTAATTTCAAATATACTTCACCACAAAAAAGTACGTTCTCTGAATATATGAAGTGAATCAAGATTGGCTTTTTAGCACAGTTTCTAACCTGGGGAGAGAGCTGTGTGGCATTTTGTGTTTATAAATAAGAGCAGGGTTTGGTTGTGGTGGTTGTTTTTTTCCCATGAAACATTAGCTGCTATTGTGTGATGTAAAGCTGGATTCAAGGAGACTGGACAGGAAGGAAATGTGCTTTCTCTTCCAAGGCTGCCGTTTAAGCTCTTCTGTAGGAGCTTCTGGCGTGACAATGTTAGGTTTTATTTATTAGCAAAGATACTAACGTGAGAGAAACGTAAATCTCACAGGATTCAGAGTAGCAGCCGTGTTAGTCTGTATTCGCAAAAAGAAAAGGAGTACTTGTGGCACCTTAGAGACTAACAAATTTATTTGAGCATAAGCTTTCGTGAACTACAGCATCCAATTAAGTGAGCTGTAGCTCACGAAAGCTTATGCTCATATAAATTTGTTAGTCTCTAAGGTGCCACAAGTACTCCTTTACTTTTTATAAATCTCACAATTTAGGCTGTCAGACAAATAATGTTTGAAACCTGTAAGGTTAGAGGGCTGTTTTTCCACTCGGTTCACTCTTTCCCAATAAACTAAGGGACTTGGGGTTCTCCTAGGAAGATGGACAAACCCATGTCTGTCTGTCTGTCCCCTGCTTCTCAGCTGAGACCCACCCATTTTGTGGCTTGCACATTCTTGTGCTTATTTTCAGTGTAAGAAGTGCTTTCAGTTGATTGGTGATTTTTCTTCCAATAGAAAAATTAACTCAGGGTTTCTCGGCTGATGATTTTCATGTTGTTGTGCAGATTGCAGCTAGGTCTCAGGTCTAAAGCCTGTTTGGCAGGGAATCCTGAGTTCTGCAGTGATGCTAGGGATTCGGTTTTCTCTGAGCGGTGTAGGCCATGGTGGCAAAGATGACTCAGTGATAACTCTTGCCTGCCCATTTCTAGAACAAGGCAATCATGGAGGAGCATTACAGTGTGGTATTCCATGTTGTACAGCATAGGAATCTGAAAGAAGGATGAAGGGGTGTGTGGGGGGGGGGAGAGAGAGAGAGAGAGAGAAAGAAACCCGTAATGTTAGAGTGATTGACAAACCCTTTTTATTATTTAAAATCACCCCCTACACACACACACACACAATATTGTTAGCAATAATCTTGTGAGATGACAGCTGCTATTAGCTATTCTAATTATTTGCATAACCACGTTTCTTTTTTAGTTGAAGTTTGATTTGAACAAAAACAAGGGGCCAGTTTGAAGAAATCCTGTAAAATACGATACTTCCACTGTGGTGCTGTGTCTTTGGACCTTTCATGTTAAATGTGGCTGACAGAACACAGCTTTACTCACACATGCTGGAGTGAGTCATGTTACTCTCATGCAAAAATTCTCAAACTGCTCTCTCACGATCTGTGGAGCTACGCAGCATGGAATATTTTCAGAACCAAGGAATTTGGGGTTTGGTTGCTAGGAGGTAAGATAGGTGTCTGAGGGGATCTCTTTCTCACAGCATCGGGGGGGGGGGGGGGATGAAAAAGTTGGAGAACGACTGCCTTAATGCATCTTAGTGTTAGTAGTTGTGACTACAGCAGGGCATATTGTGAGACCTTTATTCATACTGAGTAGCACCTTACTCCACAAGTGGTCCCATTGACTTCAGTGGTGTAAATGTTTTTAAGTGTTTTACAGCCTGTTCACCTATAAATGTATCAGAACAACTGGGAGAAATTTTTCAAGCGCAACTGTTTTTGCGGGGGAGGGGAAGAGAAGAAATGTAGATTTGGGTTGACTGAAATGTTTCATGACCTCGTGTCAATTTTGGCTAATTGTTTTTGTTGGGAAAAAGCCATTAAAAATCCCCAAAAAGTCGAAACATTTCATATTAATTTCATATCAAATCTGATTTGATATGAAATTACTTTTAGTTTTGAAATCCCCTATAATTTTATTTGTAAAACAGTTTTAAAAGGGGGGTACAAAGCTCAAGCAAAACATTTGGTTTCAAATGAAATGTTTCGTTCCAGCTGAAACTTCCCCCCATCTTTTTAATTCGTTAAAAGTTTCAAAATTTGTTTTTCAGTTTGACCAGAAATGATTTTTTCCCCCAATTTTTCAGAATTGTCAGTGAACCAAAAAAGCAGTTATTCACAAAGCTCTGCAGATCAGAACTTACATGAGAGCATTTACAATTCACGCATGTGTCTTTGCTATGGCCTTTCAGAACAAAGAGTTGTTATGGAAAGGAGAAGTCGTGTAATAAGATTAAAGCGTCTGGGATGATATTTTCCCCCTTGCAAGTAACTTATCCATGCAAAGCTTCATGTGGTCCTGAAGCCATTACAGTGCATCTTTGCTCAGGTAAAGCAGGCTTCTGGAGTCCAGTGCCGGTTACACCACTCCTAGATAAGCTGAATTTGATAGATTTTTTTTCTAGAATGCTTAGATGACTTCCAGGATAAGCAGGAGATTTCTTGTCCTGAATATGTTTTGATGTATAACTTAGGGCTAGTACGGTACATCTTTGAACTCTTTCATTCCTCATTCTGTTTAATTTGGCTGTTCTTTCTAAAACTGTGATCAGATGCACGTCCTTCCCTTCTTTTTTCAACTTTCCAAAAGCTCCCGGAGTTTTTTTTTTTTTTTTTTTTTTCCCTTTCCTCTTCTTCCTACCTAGCATTCTCTTCCCTCCTCCTTTCTCTCCTCCCTCCCCCTCCTTAGATTTTGGTTTTCCCTCAGCATATTTCATCATAATTGAGCTGTAATGTATAATTCATCATGCTGCGCTGAACCATGAAGCTTTTGTACGGAGAGAGAGAGAGAGAGATGGAGAAAGTTGAACAAATAAAAGGTTTTATTTTGCATGGAAACTTGGCAAGCTTTGGAGTGCCAGCTTCCCAGACACAACTAATACTGGTTTCTTCTCTGTGCAGAGGATGATTTAAAGAAATATACCTCTCACTAGAAAGGCCACTGCAGCTATTTCTTTGCATCTACTTTGTTTCTCTCCCCCCCCCCCCACCCCTGGCACTATCCTCCCGATGCTATATTTTGCAGCAGTCAGGAAGATTGCTTTTACTCGTATCCCTCACGAGGTTTAATAAATATATAGCTCTTCCCATTAGCTAATACCTTGTGCACTAATAATGATGGTGAAGACAATACCTTTCATTTCTACAGCCCCTTCCATTAGAGGATCTCAAAGCACCTTACTAATACTAAATTAATGGAGCCTCACCACCTTCCTCCTTCATGAAGAAGGTAAGTATTATCGCTCCCATTTTACAGATGGAGAAACTGAGACTTAAAGGGGTTTGTATTGACTAGCTCAAGGTTGCGTTCAGCATCAGTGGCAAATACAGGAACGGAACTGCTTGCCTTCTGCTCTGACCTGTATTATTAATATTTAATATGTGGTGGTGTAATTGTACATGGGAGTTGAAAGACCGCTTGCCCACAGGAAAATGATTGTACAGATTAGGCCTGATTCTGCTCTGTGGGGCATTTTACTACAAGTGCCACTGATTTCAGGGGAACGACTTGCAGAGTATGGCACTGCTCGTGTGAGTGAGGGTGGCACGTCCGAGGCCATTGTTTTTATGAAGACATAAAGTCACATTAGGGAGATAGAAGAGGGTATTGGAGAGTCAGAGGATCTGGATTCCATTCCTGGCTCTAACAGTGACATTGTGTGTGACTTTGGATAAGTCTTTTAAACTCTGCGTGCCTCAGTTTCCCCATCTGTAAAATAATGATAAGAAATGGATTGGGTGTTTATATCAGTAATAAGAACATTCCCATGATGCCTAGGACTAAACCTTCTATAACCCTTTTCTCCATGATGAAGGTATGTACCAGCCATTAACTGTCAAGGGATAGGAAGAAACTTTCCTTATCAGTAGGTTATTGCATGATTGTCCATTATGGGTATGTCCACATTGCGATTAGACACCCGTAGCTGGCCCGTGCCAGCTGGCTCCGGCTCATGGGGCTTGGACTAAGGGGCTGCGATGTCGGGCTCTGGTTGCAGTCCAAGCTCTGGCACCCTCCCGCCTCACAGGGTCCTAGAGCCTGGGTTCTAGCCCAAGCCTGAATGTCTACGCTGCAATTAAGCAGCCCCTCAGCGCCGGCCAGCCATAGGTTTTTAATTGCAGTGTAGATCTACACTCCAGGAGACTTACTGCTTCCTCTGACGCAGCTGTGGTGCTCCAGCACTGGCAGGGACCGGATATACTGACCTAGAGTCGCCACTGGTCTGATCCAGTGTTGCAGTTCACAGCTAGGCTTGGCAGAACTTTATTTATGTATTTTTTTATTTTGATGGATAATATCGGTGTTTACTTTTTTTCAGTTTTTAATCTGTTTAGTTTTCACAGTTGTGGGGAAACACGGGGAGGTCAGACAGTAATTATTTAATAACCGTAGATGTTGAGATTCAAAAAGGTAGAACCTGATAACCGTTCGAACACAAATGATCCAAATCACGTGTCAAAATATGCTGGGTCGGTGTCCCTAACTCAGACTCTTCAATTCGCTACCAGCATTTTTCTTACTTTGCCTATTTGTAAATTTCAGTTGGATGGATGGAAATATTTTTTGTCCCTTTGTGTGTGTGTGTGCGCGCAGTGAAATTGACATTTACCGATAAAAATCTAATCCGTCCAAGCCGCTTCATAACTTCCTTTCAAATGTGCCACCCCCGCAGAGAGGAGTGAGGATTCGTGCCTTAAAACACTTCGTGATCTTGCATAGAGAGTGGCAAAATATTGTTATAAAAGAAGAAAGTCCCATGCAGGAGTTTCCAGCCACATCCATATGGAGGGCAGCAAGGGTTTTGTCACTTGTCTGAATTAGTCCCATGCTTAAAGGTGTAAGAACAAGTTTTAGGAGTGTGTGTATGTATTTATATTGTTCCTTTTGTTATGTTGGGGTGAAATGCTAGCCCTACTGAAGTCAATGAAACTTTTGCCATTGACTTAAATTGGCCCAAGGTCAAACTCCACTTGGTTGGTTGTAAGCAGTCATCTTTTATGCCTGGTTTGAATTTGGCCCGTAGCTCCCATTAAGTAGCAGTTACAATTGCTTATTTTCATTCTTGTTTTAAAGAAGAAGAAAGCCATCTTGGTGGGATAGGAATAGTTTATTCTTTGTTCTTTCGCAGATAGACATTCCTGAAGCATATTTGTAGTCAATTGCTCACAGGTTTTAGATGCTGAACACTTTATAAAACTAGCTGCACTGCATTTTAAACTCCACTGATTTTTTTTTCCTTTCAATTTTAAGTTACTTTAAGAGGTGGATGAAGAGATTGGGGATTTGTAATATTTTCTGAGAATACTATTTTGTAAAGGTTTGTCCGTGCTGGGAAGCAGACCTGCTGTTTAAAGCAAATAGTGTTAGGGTTGGAGGAAAACTTCTCAAAGCAACAGAAAATATCCTGTGAAATAACTCGGGGCCATGTCCTGCTGTCACTGAAACCAGTCATCTAACTCCCATGTAATGGAGCAGGATCCATCTGGTAACACATAAGTAGCATGTAATTCCATTTCTGATGGATAAAAGGGTCTATGCTCTTTGGGACAGGAACTCTCTTTTCTTTGACCTCTAAGTATTACTACAATCCAAATCATCTTCAACAGCATCACCTCTGGGCCTGATTCTCCTCACATTTGACCCCAATTCGTGCTACAAAGCTTGACCGGGATATTGTAGCCAAAGAGAGAGAGAGTCACCCGAAATGGTTGAAATATGGTTTAGCTTCTCCACAAAGCAACATTAGTGCCATCACAACTGTGTATGTGTGCATTGGCACCATACTCCATTGGCTGTCAGTGTTTGCATCAGTGCATTATGGGAAAACCTGGGCAGCTCTCCTGCCGTGCAACAAGATCAAATCTTAGGAGGCTGCCTTTTTCTTTTTTTAGAAAAAAATTGTTTTGCTGAGTAAAAGGAGCTGGAATACAAAAATAAAACACAAAATGGTGGTTTCTGATCCTTTTCTTTCTTTCTGTCTTTCATCTCCCCTGCCCACAGTTCTGAGATGGCTTGATCTAAAAACATGTTGCAAGTCCCCGTAAGTATTTCACTTCACTTGTGGGGAGTGGAGATTTTGGAGTCTGTACATTTGACTTAGCTGGGACCAGGGGGCTTCTACCTTTTGAATCCAATCCAGCACTCCCACTGATTCTCATTGGCTTTTATTTCTTAAATTTACCCCACCCCACCCCACCCCAAAAAAAGCACAGCAGAACTAAAGTGCTAAAGGATGCGTCTCCTCTTCCTCCTTGCTGCTCACCGCAGAGGTCTCTGTCTCGGGCTCCACCAATGTATCCACAGTCGTCTGCAGGTGCTGGTGGGGTCTCCACCAAGTACGGCATGCAGCTTGTCGTAAAAGTGACAGGTCTGCAGCTCCACACCAGATCAACTGTTGGCCTCCCTGGCCTTGTGGAATGTCTGCTTCAGTTCCTTCACTTCCGTGCAGCATCGCTGCTGATCCCTATTGTACTCCTTCACCGGCAGCTCCTGTGCAGAGATTTTGTAGATCTCCACATTTCTGCAACTAGTCCGTAGCTGTGATTTCACAGCAGCCTCTTCCCCCCAGGCCCAGAAGGTCCAATACCTCCTGTCTACTCCAGGCAAGAGCGCGTGGAGCCAGTGTGGCAGTTGGGCAGCTGGACGCAACAAGGGAGAGCTCTAGGTGCGCTTGCCAAGCTGGTTCGTCGGGGAAAGGCATTTCAAATATTCAGGGGGTATTTGGGGAGAGGGGTCACAATTGTGACTGGAGCAGTCCCTGTTGAGCATTGCGGGACGGCTGCTGGAGGGCTGTTAGGGTTGACATAGGTCAGGCAGTGTCTACATTAGCCCTGCGTCAGCCTCTGTAGGTGGACTATGGCTCAGCCCTTTTCAGGGAGATGGTTTTGCTGCGTCACCACAACGGGGCCCTTACGTCGGCAGGAGACAGAGGTCAGTGCGAGGTGGTTTATGTCAGTCTAACTTTGTAGCGTAGACCAGGCCTTGTGTGAAGTGCGTGCTTAGGTACCTTGCTGTATTGGGACTTCATTTCAGCAAACGAGGGTTAAATCACATGAACAGTCATGGGAGGGCTAGGGGGCGGATGTTGCCCAATGGAAGTAAATGATCATAGACAAAGATACCTTTGGCAGGATTAGAGGAGGGGTTTGGAGAGATTATTCAGGGTACAAACCTGGTTGCAGACTTAGCGTTGGGTGTCTCTGAGCTGGAATGTGAGCAATGTCGGTCCTTCTGGCCGGCTGGTTAGAAAATTTTGCTGTAAGTGTAAATACCCAGTGCTTTTCCCCATTGCTGGGTGGTGGCTACAGGCTGATGTAATCTAACAGCCCAAAATCTTTTCGGTTCTCCTGATCTTTACGCTAAGTCACAACAGAACGAATGCTCGTGAAGGGCCATTAGAGGAAACATTCCACTGCCAACCCATCTATTAACATTAGTGATTTGTCAGTAAACAGTTGAAGATGTAATTCTGCCCTTGGGAGGCAAGGTTAAATCACAAGACTTGAAGTTAGAGGATCTAGGTTGTGGTGACAGCTCTGCCACTGATGTTTATCTGTGCCTCAGTTTCCCTCTCTGTGCAGTGGTGATGCTGAGACTTCCCTGCCTGATTGATGCTTGTAAAGCACTTCACAAGGCAGCAAGGGATTGTTATAATTGCTGCCTGAGTGCTCTCTTCACCCCTACAGTCATCGTCTTTTTCTCCACCAGCTCCATGTACCACCCCTATATAATGTTCTCTCTAGAATCTTCATGGATCCTCCTTTAATTCATAAGATTTTTCTCAGCAAAGAAACCGTTAAACAGCCATAAAAGCACAATCCCTAGATATACGTTACCATATAAAAGCTAAAGAAGGGTAAAACTGCATCCATTTTGTTAAGGCCCTTTTAATGGCAAAACTGTAAGGAGCCCAGGAACAGGTTATGAGCCAAGAAGCCATAAACATAGCCACACTTCCTCAGTGTTCTTATAAAACATTCCTTTTTAATTTACTCAAATTCCTAGTAAATAAACTTTCCAAGCGCAGTAACCACAACATCCTGTGTTTCATTTTGAATTTCTTTCTCCTTTCTGCAACATTTCCTCTAATTCTGGATGGAAAAGTTCGCTCGTCTTCTAGCGATCCTTTGTGAGGAGCAGCAAAGAGCAAGAAATCCATTAACCAAAACACGCTCCCCTTCATGCATCCCTTAACTCTAACTCAGGCAAATCATGTCATTGGAATGTCTGATATGGATCAGCCAGAAAGGAGCTCTGAAAAAAGGCCTATTGTTACTTTTTTCTTGGGGTCACCAGGGAAAAATAGGACAGAGAATTTGTTGGGGGGGTGGAGTTTGGTTTTCTTAGAATCTGAAAACAATTTGTTTGTTTTGTTTTTTGGTTTTTGAGTATTCTTTTCCAGATTTCAGGGTCCTGCATATGTATAAAATTCTGAACAAGAGAGGAAGGAATTACACCATTTAACTCTTCTTAAGGAGCTCATCAAGGGGACACACGGTCTTTTTTAAATAATTATATCACAAACAGTGAAGGATGCTGTGTTTGTTTTATTTTTCTTAACCTCCTCCTTGTAGAAATCTATAATTTAAAGCTCGATTCTGATCTTCCTACAATGTTGAATGGTATATATGCATATTTAGTTGAATTACTCATGGAGTAAGGTGTAATCAGTATGAGTTAAGAGTATCATGACTGTAGCCCTCAATGAGCCAGGAGAAAAGCCCCACCCCCAAATGCACCTAATTTCGTGGCAGACAGGAAATTTCTGCATTTTTTTTAATGCTAAAAATATATGTATCTTGTGCTGGGGCCCTCTCTTCCTACAAGCCTCTGTACCTGCGATGAATTGATGAAAACATTAAATGGCCCATGAATGATCTCTTGCACCTAAAGCTATGGAACAAGAAAGCATCACTTTATTTTTTGGGGATTATAATGCACCATTTTTTGTGATTAATTCAAATCACCTATCCCATGTGGCGCTCTGTAAAAACCTGTGACTTAATGTAGCATTGGCACTTCCAAGCTTCTCTTTCTTTATTTCCCTAAAGCAGATCAGTACCGCGCTAGAAGGAGTGATTTCATACTTCAAAAAAAAAAAAATAATAAGTGTGGGAATTACTCAGTAGTTAGGTTTAATTGTTCTGAATCCTCAGTGTTTCGTGAGAAAATGCACTGAAGAGACATGCAACAGTGTGAAATGTGATGGAAAGGTATAATTTGACCACCTACCACTAGCTGCTGAAAAGTAATTCTAAGGGCCGTATGCCTGTCAAGATTAATCACCCATTTCATTATTGAAAATGACACTGTGTGTGGTGAAGAGGTGGAGGAAGCAGAAGATGCTGGATCAGGGTATATGGGAGGGATAGTCCGAAGACCTGGCCTGTCCCAGTGATGTTCACAAGGACTTCCTTTTGTGAGGGGCAATTGGTGGGGCTATAGAAACACCCTTTGTAGAAGAAAGGGGGAAGGGGCCAGGAGGCTGGGCCCCTCCGGCATCTCATCTGTAGACTGTTTATGGCTCCCTGGTCTACTTATTTACCTCTGATTGAACTCCAGTGACGGACATGGCCAAGTGTCTCATTTGGACGAGAAAGAAGAGCATTATTGAAAGGGACTGACCTCTCCATCACCCTGCTCTGTCGTCACGGTGCTTTTATAGGGTTCCCCGCCTCACAACCACAATAAGTCCCCCCCCTCCTCCCTGCCCTTCCTCCCTGGAGACTTAGTGGTTTCTTTTTATTTGACAGACACCTGCTCTGCTGCGTTCAGCTCCTAGGATCCTTTGAGCCCTGGATAGTGAGTATAGTGACTTTGGTCAAACAGCAGAGATTGACGAGGTTGGGTTTCCTCATGCGCCTCTCATTGGGGTGCATTTGTATGATCCCTGTGGGTCCCCCTTGCTGGGTAGGCTGAGCAGAGAGGCAAGGACTGAATGGGCTATGGAGACTGAGCTCCCCTCTCGCCCTTTGAGGTGTACGTTTGAAGCTAGAGAAGCTGTTCTGTGGCTAGAGAGAGGACTTCAGGCGACAGGGCCAGGAACCTGTCCCTCAGCATTGAGGGTCTGATCCAAACCCCACTGAAGTCACTAGAGAGTCTCCATGGACTTCACTGTTTGGAGCATGCCCTACATTCACCAAACGATCCCCCGGCTACCCCCTGCCCAAGAATAACTGTATAATGAGTATTGTTATCAGCAGTGACGCTGTAATTTGGGCTGAGCAGGTTAATTTATTCTAAACGCCTGTTTAGAGGTAGGCAGGCAGACAGATGGATAGACTGTGTTTGACCATAGTAAATACATTTGTTGTTCTGGGGGTGAAATGGCTAGACCGAAAATTAGATGAATCCGTTTCCTTGAGGAAGTTGTAGATTTATTTTTGTCAGCAGAGGAGCAGCAAGAGACATTTGAATTTCTTGTATTTCATTTGTATTTTTGCCTTGGAGATTCTTAGTTAGTCTATAAAGTAGCATATCTACACTGCAGGGCTCTCGTCCAAAAATAGATTCCTTTTAAAATACCTTAGAAAGATTGATTGGGTGTGTGAATTAATATTGATACGTACGCAAATGGCCCTGTGATGTATTTAGAGACAACTGGCCTGGGTGAAGCAGAACTTTAGCTGCATTCATTGTAAACTGGGCAGTGTTGCAGAGCATTGATGCTTTAATTGGAGAAGTTCCAGTTCTTAATCTGAGTCCAGAGTTCAGGAAAAGGCAAATTTTCAACAGGGCATTTTACATTGTGCCCGCAGCATTTGCATGTGCACCAGTTTTCACACACACACCCCCCCATATGTATGTATGTGCACAAGCAGGTCACACTCAGTTACCAGTTCTGAATGCCTGTTCGTGCATGCACTCTTTTTGTGGGGAGCCTGTGCCACCTTTCAAAATGTGGGCTCCTGAGAACGCTCCTCCCCGGTATCGCACACAGACGCGATTGGGAGTTTGCGCACAATACCGAACAGCGTCCCTTCACTACTGCCCTTCTTATTACTGTGCATTCCCCGGGATGGCAGTCTGACGCTCTACGTGCCTAGCGTCCTGATGATCTGCTCTCCTCCCTGCCACGCTCAGGCACAGTGTTCCTGTCAAATACATGGACTGGAGCCATGATATTCCGCTGTCCCTACGTGTCTGACATCAGTGGGTCCATTCCGGCGGGGGGGCTGCAGAATGTTGGAGTTGAAATGTTGGAGTTAAGCTAGTTATAACACGATTAGTGCTGAATCGTGCCGTAGAACTTCAACCTTGGAACGTCAGAGCATTTCAAGTGCTTGAATTAAGCCTTGTAGCAGCCCTGGGAGGCACGTCAGGAAACAAGCTCATGGAGACGATACCTAGACAACTCTCAGACACCTAGCGCCCCAGGTCACCCAAGGAGTCCCAAGGTATTTGGACAGGAATACAACACCGCAGATCATACGACCATCCGCCACTCTTGGAGATCTGAGAGCAGGATCTTGCCAGTAGTTGCTAATGGACATCAGTTTTGGCAATAAACCACCAGCTCTGCACGTGAGCTAGAGCACTCCATCTGGCAGAGCAGTGGCATGCTGACCATTCCAAATGCTTTATATCCATATGCCAGCATCACAGGAAAGGGTGAATGCATCCGATGAAGTGAGCTGTAGCTCACAAAAGCTTATGCTCAGATAAATTTGTTAGTCTCTAAGGTGCCACAAGTCCTCCTTTTCTTTTTGAGGAAAGGATTAGTTTTGCTCAGGTTCATTCCTGTGCTTTAAGACAGTGACATCCTTGCTGTCTGCTATTTTTATTTCCCACCTATGCAAATTTTAATCTTTGTAGTAATCATGCTGAGCCGGTGTGAGGCTTGAGCTCAAGCCAATGAAAATTAAAAAGAGGACTTAGTCAACAGGTTATTCCACCAGCTATGGAGCCACCTATTGATGCCAAATGCCAAGTTTCCCTAGACTACCTGCGATTCGGGGGCGGGGAGAAGGGAGAGAGGATGGAAAAGACCAGACAGAAAAATTGATTGTTACTTTACTGTGATCTGACATAAGGGAAGGTGGAAATAGAGGACGGGGAAAAGTCGCAACCTCAGCACTACACTATAGCAGCACTCTGACTTCAGAGAATTCATGGGTGCCCTGCTTCTCTTCTGGACACAGATTCAAAAAATCCTTTCTTGGGAAAAGCAGAACAAAGAAGAGAGTGGGTATGAACAATACCTCTGTGTGATGGATTTTGTAGCTGGCACCCTTAACAGAATAGCACCTACAGAGGTGACATTAGCCAGGCTGGTGCCTGCTGCAGAATTGTAACCCTCCCTTATTAACACTATAAATAAACCAGTCAGTCTGGATAAGATCGCAGCTATAGTGTGTAAAGCAATTCTGCCATGGAGCTGGAGAGTTAAAACTAGTGAAACTGCAGCGCGTGTGTGTGTGGTCTGTCCCATGATAGCACCCATTTACCTCCAACTAATTCTAGGTTTCATTTTTGGCTTACATTTCCAGGATTTACAGGTGAAACACCTAAGCCAACAAGGATTAGTTTTCATTCCCTCTCCACCTAGGTCTAAGGTCTTCACTTATGCTGGGAAGAATGTATGTTGTTTACTTATTGTTCTGAATTGGAAAATAGTCTGTGTCTGCCCCAGTGGAAAACAGAACCATAAAAGAGCAGTTGTACAAGGGCTCTTTGTTCGTTGTTCTTTTAGCGTAATGCAACATATTCCACTCGGAGGGAAATGTATCACAAGAATAACCCTTGACTTTCTTATGAAGCATAAACCAGGTTGTGTTAACATACAGTAAAACCTGATTAATTTGACTGACCAAGGGGCTAAGAAAAGATCAGTCAGCTGGTAGAAGTGGTCTTGAGGAAAAAATCTACTGGACATCTTGAAGATCCTTTAATACGGTCCTTTCATACAGGGCCCATCCTGTTAAAGATGCCGGCCGGATTTTCAAAGGTATTTGGGCGCCTCTTGTGCAGATAGGCCTCTGGTGGGGTTTCTGAAGCGCCTATGTACTTAACTTCCACTGAAACCAAAAGGAGTTAGGTGCCTAGGCACTTTTGAAAACCCACTTGGTGCCTCTGCATCTTTACCTTTGAAAATCTGGCCTTTGGTCCTTGGTATAGCTAGGACATTTGTTTTCCATCCTAGATATAGTGCCCAGTTTCAAACAAGGAGGGCCTGTTTGCATGTCTAGATCCCAGGTACTAATGAGTACATAGATGCAGAAAATGGCCATTTGTACATCTAGGAAGTGAGGAATTGCCACTGGATCAGACCAGAGCTTCTTTTAGTCTGGTATCTGGTGACCCGTACCAGATGCTTCAGAATAAGATCCAAAAAACCAGAAACAATGTCTCCCTCCATTCCCCCCCCCCCCCCCAAAAAAAAAAACACTATAGTGGAGGATTGTGAACTATCCTGTCTTGGAGATAATACTTCCTAACCTCCTTTAAGTGAAGCAAGAGGGTTTATAAAATATAAACATATACTCACAGCCTTAAATCTCTTTAATGAACCTGTGGATATTTTCATCCTAATTGATAATTTGAGCCTTCAAAAGTTGTATGAAGGGACCAACTTTTGAAAATTGGGCCCACAGTATGTAGAAGACATAAATCACAATTCCCATCTTGAGCTATTTCTTAGAATATAAAATGTTTAACTGAGTTTTAACTGGGAACTGTGAGAAGCATTTTGAATTTTTCCTACACAGAGCTTTGTTAGTAGTTTGTCCAGAGCAATTAGTCTTATTTCGATAGAGCTTTTCATCTGAGGATCTCAAAGCACTTTATAAACATTAATTAATACTCACAGGACCCCTAAGAGACAGGTATTTAATGAGAAACTGAGACACAGAGAAATTAAGTGATTTATCTAAAGCCCCACAAAAAATCAGTGGTATAACCAGGAGTAGAATCCAGTAACCCTAAGTTCCAGGCCCTTGCGCTAACCATGAGACCACACTTCCTCCAGTGTAACATACAAACATGATTTTATTTCCACTGGGCTTCATACAGCTGCATGGGACATGCTCCAGATGTATTGGGAAAGCACTGCCATATAAATGTCATGTCGTGAAAACAGAGGGAGGCAGTTGAATTGGTGTCAGGATGCAAGCACAATTACAGCTCTCTAGGACATCCTTAACATTCATTACTTGAACCTCTGTCTCAGAGCTGAAATATTCCCGTGGATCAGGAAAGGATGAGCAATTTACATTCGCAAGAGCCAGATGCGGAAAATAGCAAGAAACAAGTGAACTTTATACAGTGCCATGGTTTGTGAGCACAGTTCAAAAAACAAAAAAAAAATCCTTGATGCAAGTGATGAACTATAGACTCCAGTCCAGTTCAGGTAAACTTAAAATTAGACTGTTCCATTTATTTAGTCGGTGCTTCTGGACAATACTCAAAAACCACATTATCTTCTATTAATGGAGAGCCTGCTTTTAAAATTATGATGCAGCGTGGGGAAATCCAGGGGCTGCATAAAGACACTCTTTCCAAGCTCTATACCAGTGATGATTAAATATGGAGAAGAGGGAAGAGTAAATATCACTCTCTCTTCCCAACCACCCTAAATCCAATACTGTGTGTGTTCCACATCGGCCTTTTAGTCCTAGAATGAATTATGCCAATTGGCTGGGGTTTTAGTATCTAATCCTATTAAACAAGACCCAGATTAGCTTTAAAATGGTTAAGCATGTGAAAAATAGTTGTGGGGAGAATAGAAAGGAGTACAGCATCTTGGATGCTCTGGGTATAGATGATGTCCCATTGTGCCGTGAAGGAGGAGCTCCGCTGTAGTGAAAGGTGTCTCACGGGTGAATCTGAGAGGAAGAACCAAGCCCTGTAAATGGAACAAGTGCAGTTGACTTTCACTGGGGGTTGTGCTTCTAAATCCCTTAGGTGCCTTTAAAAATATCCCTCTGTGGTCTGATTCACTGGGTATTGGTACCTACAGCTCCCATGAACTTCCATAGGAGTTGTGGTTGCTCATCCCATCTGAGAATTGTGCCACTAGAAATGGACAATGGTTTCTAGGATGTGGTCTGGTGGCTGGAGCACAGAAGGAGAAGCCAGGAACCTCACACTTCCTTCCTCCCTTGAGTGGCCTTCCCTGCCTCAGTTTCTCCAGCTGTGAAAATGAGGCTATGGTGACATCTCCCAGGGTGACATGAGGATTAATTAGTTCGTGTTGGCAAGACAATGTGAAGATGAGAATTCCCTGTGTGTCATTATGGGCAAGAGGCTGACACACATGGCAAAGCTCATTGATTCATTCACCCAGTGACCATCCTATTTATGGAATTCACGAAGGAAGTATTTTTGGTCTTTGTGGTTCTTTTTCTGTCTGTATGAAGCTTGAGGAGAAATGCAGTTTAGTGTGTAGGGTTTTTTCTTCTTCTCCTCTTCCTCATCACTGTAAATATGGTATCATGGTATACAACTGTTGTCTTTGGATGGATGGAAACAACCACAGACCTACACTGTAGCAAGCTGGAAACTGGAGTAAAGACTGTAGATAGTATTGCAGCGTTATGACTGTGCAGAAAATTTAGAAGACATACAGTGGAGAAAACCAAGCATCAGAAAAACCTACCTACCAAGCATGTCCAGATGGGAATAATGCAGTCACATTGAGTACTGTGCTAAATGTATTCGGACAGCAATACCCTTCCATAGCCTGGCCTCCCCACCACGGAGGAAAAGGCCCACATTCTAGCAGATTTTCAGATTAACTTTAAAAAAGATATGTTCAGTAGGGACAGATATTTAATAATTTTTGTTGCAGTCAAAAAATAAAAAGCTTAATATTGCAGCTGGTCCTTTAAGGATTGTGTTTCTAGTCCAGGTTTTAATCGCTACTTTGACCTGATTAAATCCTCTGACACAGAGAAATCAGCTTACAGAAACATGTCTCCTCTTGAACCTGAGAACAACCATGATTCAGAACAATGGGCCCAAACACCTTTGAGAAGAGAGCTTGCCCTATTCTCACACAAAATATGATGGTGTCGTAAAACATACAACGCCCCTCTAACCTAGGACAGATTGAGGCCTTGGATGGCAAATGGCAAAATGAGGAAGGTTTAACTATATTGCAGGCTCATCTCCCATGCACATTAATGGGACCAATCCAAATGATAAAATAAAACCTGCCATTTTTGTTGGCGTTTGTGTTTGTGGCTTATTTCTCTGGCCTGGTGTCAGGAATCATCTTCGGATCGGGCAGGGAGGAGCAGACGAGCCAGCGTATTTGGTCAGGCAGTTTGGAATCAAATGAAGTATTAATCTTCTTTCAATCCATCTGCCCTCTTATTACACTCCAATCTCCTTTCAAGATTTTACTCCAGTCCACACGTGGGTCTCTTTATCGAGATTAAAGCACAAGAAGTATCCCATTAAATGGACTGTGACAGCACACAGCAAAAGTCCTTGTTTTGTGGGGCAAAATGAAAGCTGTATGTGGAACTGTGAATGCAGGAAAGGCGATTAACTTGTCACCCAGAACGGCTTGATTCTCCTCTTAGAGTAGATTCACACTAGCGTAACTTCCAGGGAACACCACAGCCAGTGAGTAGAATCCGGTCCCATGTGTCCATCTACATCAATGAGGCAAGGACCATCCTCCTTCCTCTTTCCTTCTCCTGCCTCTGAAACATATTTCTGGGCAACTGCCAACCCCAAATTAAAACAGTTGATGACCTGAGTGTTTCACCTCGTCCCTCAAGCTCAGAGAACTGACTTATCTCACCGCTTCCTTGCTCTGCTCTCCAAACTGGTGAAAAGCAGGAGTTTCAGGACTTTTGAAGTGGGGTGTAAAACTGCGTGAGAGGAGAATTGGCCCTTCTGCCTTCTTTATCTGAACTTTGGTGAGGTCGGTGTTTTGCTCTCAAGGCCCTCTACACACTATGGTTAAGCAAGAACAATTTGTTACCCTTGTATAATGACCACCTCAAAGCCCTTGACAAATTAATTAAGCTTCAGAGCACTCACGAGTGAGGTAGAGAGAGGTTAAGTGACTTCCTCTATGTCATATAAGTGAGCAACATAGAGCCCAGAATAGAATCTTAGAGTTGTAACAGCCTGCCCTGTGCTTTAACTAGTAGGTAACCCTCTCAGGACACATCTGTTCTCACAGCAGTAACAATGAGACACGGTTTCTGTACAACCCGTTTTAGCTGTGGACACGAAGTGTACAAGGAGAAGGGTCTTGTCTGGACTGTCCTTTTCACCACAGTTTCTGCCAATGATTCAGGTCCACCAGAGCATGATCCCTTGTGTGCCATGGTACCTGCTAGCATTTTAACCACCATGTCCCCCAAGGCTTTCACTGAGCTGGTCCCTCAGAGAGCAATACCAAAGGGGGAGCATAAGAAAGCTAAGTTTCAAGAGCCTGGTCCTGCATCCGGCCCCGTTATTCTTGCCGCTACCTGGCCCTGACTGAAGAACAAGGGTCTCCAGCAGCCTCGCTTGTCAACTGAAAGGGGTTGGTGACGTGCATGCCAGAATCGGACAATAAAGCGAGAGGGGGTCTTTTTTTTTTTAATCACCAGGCTGTGGAGATTTAAAAAAAAAAAAAGACAACACCCCCTAAAATAAAACTAGCGGCCATTCTGGGAAGGCGACCACTAACAAAGGAGACAAGAAAGGCAAGGGGACAGAGGGCCCCAAACCTATTGTTTCTCCGCTCCGTTCCAAATACCCATGACTCCCATGACCTCTTGGCTTGTTCTCTGCAATGAGGATTTCAGGACACCTGCCACCCCGAACAGCTGAGCCAGACTTATTATTTGCCTGCCTTTCCCTCACTGCTCTCTCTCCCCTGCAGCAGCAGATGAGATGATAAACTTCTTCCCCACCAAATTCATTCTTTTTTTTTTTTTTTTAAGGGGGCTATGGGAGAATTTCTCCTAAACCCTTTCCACCTGTTTTGAAACTGGTTGGAGTCTCGGTGGATGAATTCTGGTCCTGTACGCTGGTGCAAGGCCATTGCACCACTCTCCCTGAGAGCAGGATTTGGACCTTCACTGTGGCAGCTCAACCTGGCTGCCCTGGAAGTTGGTGGGAAAACTCCCAGTTGGCACCAGCAGCAGCAGGATGGGACCTGGCGATAAAAGCGTCCCGTAGACTTGGCGGGGTTATTTGTTTGCAGCCCGGCTTCATCTTACATGTTCGTTAAACTAAAATCCCTCTTCAAAATGGACAGGGGAAAGGATGTGCAAACCCTCTTTGAAACCGGTCGTCGGGGCTGTCTGGAAGGGCGCTGTTGAAAACCCCTTCTGAGGATGGTTGTGAATTAGCGTGGTTCATGCCGTAGTGTGATTGATTGGGGCCTTGGAAGCCTTAGGCCCTTCGATCCAGTAATTGGTTTCATATCCACCTGATCCCTTTGCCCAACTCCCCTGGAGCTAGATAATATTTGTCCTGTGTACTGGCTGGTTAGATTCTCTCCTAAACGGTGCTATTTCTCACAACCTGAGCAGGCTCTCTAGGGCAAAATGCCACGTCCCCTCTTATTTACTCTGTGTAGCTTGTAAAGCAGTCCTTGTGTAGTAGGCAGCACATGATACTAGCAGAGCGACTGCTCTTCCCTTAGACAAGGGGAGGCAAAATCTCTTATCGCATTTGGAGCCCCTCCCCTACTCCCCAGTCTCCCCCTGCTGCATGCCCCCAAGCTGACGTGTCATGACCATCATCCCCAGAGCCCGAGATTAGTCAGCGGGTATGCTGCAGAGCGATGAGTAGCTCCGTCCATGGGTCACCCTGCCCCAGGGACTGAGGAAGCAGCCACGGCAGCACTCCCAGCGCCTGTCTGGTCCGGAGGTTCGCAGTGGTATATGTCACTAAGGCTTCAGCCGGCCCAGATTCTGTTTGGGTTTGGTTGTAGGGAAATCTAATTGACCCACAGACTTGAGACCCATCCTTGAGGTAGGATAGTTAGAGACTTGCTAGGAATTTTGATCATCCACCTGTAATCTCTCAAACACAGGACTAAAAGAAGAATAAAAGGCCTTAGAGCAGTGATCTCCAACCTTTTTGTGCCCCAGATCACTTTTTGAATCTAAGGGCAACCCAGGATCTAACCTGCCTCTTCCCTGAGGCTCCGCCCCTTTCCCAAAACCCTGCCCCACTCACTCTATCTCTCCTCCATCTCTGTCGCTTGCTCTCCCCCACCCTCACTCACTTTCACTGGGCTGGGGCAGGGGTGCAGAAGAGTGTGGGTGAGGGGTGCAAGCTCTGGGAAGGAGTTTGGGTACAGGAAGGGGTCTGGGCTGGGGCAGGGGTTTGGGGTGCAGGAGGGGGATGGGGTGCTGGCATTTTAGCCATGGCCTTCTCCACTGAAGCTAAATGAAACACTCCCTTTTATGTTGGGATGCAAAAGTGAAAGGAGGGATGGGGGTAGTACAGCTTCCTCTTTCTAATCACATGTTTGAGTTTTACATTCTTCTTGTTTGCTGTTTGGGTGCAACAAGGCACTTCAGTGTCTGGTGGTTTGCAAATAAGCTAAGTCCTCCAGACAGTTTATTTTCACGGCTTTGTAAGTGGGTTTTGTTTTGTTTTTGTTTTTTGTTTTGCACCATTTAAACCAAAACAAAACTCTGGTAAAGTGCTACTCTTACAGGGAAATTTAGAGCTTAAATGAAACACTGGACACCAGCATGGTGTCCTTACCTCACCCTTTGGTGCCGAAGTCTCTCAACAGTGCATGATGGTACATATGTCAAAGATCCTTGATTATCTAGGCACGGGAGGGTGAGTTAAGGACAGATTATTTGCCTGGAGTTTCATGGTTAGTCTGAATTTCTGTGCTCTCCTGCGTTTATGTTATATCCACTACTGCGGTAGTTTTCAACCTTTTTTCATTTGCAGGCCCCTAAAAAAATTGAAATGGAGATGCAGACTGCTTTGGAAATCTTATACATAGTCCCTCAGAGGTCCACAGACCATAGATTGCAAACCACTGCACTAATATTATCCTTCAAGTACCATTTGTGGCTTTGTTTCCCTTGAGTTTTGCTTTTCATAATAGTATTGCACAGAAGGAGAGAAGAAGATAAAGGTCCTCTCCCCTAGCCATAGTGGAGAGTTAACAGAACTGACGCACTATTCCAGCAGCAGTCCACCAGGGCCAAATACAGAAGTAAAATAACTTCTCTGCTCCAACTCAAGATTCCCCCATTTATCCAAGGTTTGCATAAACCCTTTTGGCCACACTGTTGCACTGAGAGCTCCGATTCAGCTGATTATCCACCACCATTCCCAAATCTTACTCAGAGTTGCTGCTTCCTAGGATAGAGTCCCCATCCTGTGAGTATGGCCTAAATTCTTTGTTCCTAGATGTATACACTTACATTTAGTCATTAAAAATGTGTGCCCAGTTTACCAAGCAATTCAGATTACTCGCAGCAATGACTGTCCTCTTCATTATTTACCAGTCCCCCAATTTTTGTGTCATCTGCACGCTTCGTTAGTGACGATTTTGTTTGCTTCCAGGTCATTGATAAAAATGTTAAATAGAGTAGGATTAAGAACCAATGCTTCCAGGACCCAACTGGAAACGCAGTCACTTGATGATGATTTCCCGTTTACAGTTACATTTTGAGACCTATCAGTTAGCCAGTTTTAATCCATTTAATGTGTGCCATGTTCATTTTATATCTATTTTTTTAAAACAAAATGTCATGTGATACCAACTTAAACACCTTATAGAAGTATATTACGACAATACTATAACCTTTATCAGACAAACTTTGTATCACAAATAACAAATTAGTTTGACAGGGTCTATTTTCTATAAACCCAGGTTGATTTGCATTAATTATATTACTCTCCTTTAATTCTTCATTAACAAGTCCTGGATCAGCCTCTCCGTTATCTTGCACAGAATCAATGTCAGACTAATAGGCCTGTAATTACTCTTATCATTACGTTTATCCATTTTAAATATTGGCACAATATTAGCTTTCTTCTAATCTTCTGGAACTTCCCCGGTGTTCCAACACTTATTGAAAATCAAAACCAACAGTCGAGTGAGCGCCTCAGCCAGCTCTTTTAAAACTCTTGGATGCAAATTATCTGGGCCAGACAACTTAAAAAGGTCTAATTTTAGTAGCTGCTGTTTAATATCCTCCTGAGATACTAGTGGAATGGAGAGTGTTAATGGTTCTGATTCTTTTTTCATTTATCCCAGTGTAATTCTGGTTACTTCAGTGGAGTGAGCACCTGATCCAAAGACAGTTGAAGCCAACCATTGATTCCCGTTGGCTTTGGATCAGGCTTCATTGCTGATTTACACCAATTTAAGTAAGAGTAGAATCAGGTTAATATTGTTTTCTTAGCAGGTCAAAAGTATTCATTACACTCTCTTGTAAACTTTCCAAAGGCCCATGTTATTAAATAATTAAAAAATAAGGATGTTTTTGCATGGCAGAGGGGTGAGGGTAGAATGTTAGTCCAATTCTTTTCTGGATGTGAGTATTAAAGTCCATAGGACGTATGCATGTACTTTTCAGGCAAGATTTGGTTCACTGCATTCCAGCTGGACTGCTTGAAGAAATGATGCTGCTCAGAGTCTTGTGTTTTCCAATCACTGCTTCACAGGCTTCATTAGAAAACGTGAAGCCACAACATGGGGGCTGAATTTCAATTCTCTGTTGATTCCCATGATATGTTGGATGAAATGTCAAACACTTGTGATAGTGTGATTCCCCAAGAAGAAAAGAAGACAGACTTGGGCTATTACCTTGGAAATCTTGCTTATTTTGCAATTAGTGAATAAATCATTTTTGATGAAGATGAAAAAACCCCACCCCATGCTTAAGAAAAATAAAGGGGGGTGAAAGGGGTTGATGTTCATAGCTCCAAAGCAACTTCTCTGAGTCCTTTCCCTGTATGTCTGCTCTCAGGCTACAATCCAGACTTCGCAGTGGTTTATAATTAAACCCAAGTTTTGAGGGTTCTGTCGAGTTCTTTTTGCCCACCAGGTCAAACTGAGTCTGGTTTCTATCATAGAATGTTTCAGTTCAGTTCCCCCTTGAGGACGCATGGGAACAGACAGTCCATTCATATTGAACAGATGACCATGAGGGGAGGCTTAAAAAAAGTCTCTTTTTGTCTATTAAGCTAAGACTGAGAAGTTATGAAAACTGCTTAATAATGTTCCTTAACATTTATACCACACTATTTTCTTCTTTTAATTTTCTAGGCAATTAAAAATAATTGAAAGTTATTGCCAAATCCCCTGAAGATATAATTTTTGTTTTAAATAAGCTTATTTCCATACTTGTGAGATCACCACATATTTATTTGACCATCTTTATAGGGGTCATGCAGATTATGCACATGGGATGGGAATGTGCAATAGGACTTGCATTGTAACAAGAAAATGAGAAGGGAGTGGAAAAAATAGTAAAGGTGGGACTAACTGTTCAGCTATTTAATTATTTGAACAAAAGGAATGTATCTGTGCACTTACCATCTCAGGTCCAGATTCCACAAAGCACATAAGTGTGTGCTTAAAGTTAAGCTTGTGCTTAAGTCCAGTTAACTTTAAATGGGACTTATGTGCACACTTCAGTGCTTTGATATGGATGCTGCACTGAGGCTTGCAAACACTTACACAGGTAACATCAATTGAGCTAATTCAGCCGAATAAAGTTTACTTGTGCGTATGTGTTTGTGGGACTGGACCATTAGATACTGTGTTTGCCGCTCTGGAAGGTTCTGGGACCTAATATAGAAAGAGAGAGCGCCCCACTGCCAAGCAGTTCATACAGGCAGTATATATAGCCAGACCTCTTCTATCTTTACTTTTATCCTATTAATAGAGTTGTAGCAGACACAATCCATGTGGCTGCTCAGTCACGCTGCATTGTAATATTGCTTAGCCAGTTCTCCCCCTTAAGGCTTAAAATCCATCACATTATACAAGAGCTGAAAGCCTTCTTGTGGTGTCCCAGTTTTTTCCCCTCGTGTCCATCCTATCCCCTTTCTGTTTTTTTAAATTCTTTTTTCCTTCCACATTTGACATGATATAAATTTATAACTGCACCTGTATATCGGCTGCATTTTTTAATAATCTTGCCATCTACAATGTTATAGGTTGAAAGGATGATTTTTATGTTGGAATAGAGAAGGAATTGGAGAATAACATACTCTGTTTATAGAGATCATTATAAGCTTGTGTGTGTAATGTCTCCTTTGGATGCGGCTGCTTTGCCAAAGTTTGCTCCTAAGGAGCTGAGTATGTATGTGTCTATCCTCTCTGTTTAGCAGGTTGGGTTTAGATAGGTGGTTTTTATTTTTTAAAATTGTTACAAATCTTTGCCCTTCTTTAATCCCACTGGCCACATCGCAGGAAAAAACCTTCTTCTAAGTATGTCACTTATGTATTTTTTTAAGTGCATCCTTTCTGAAATGCACATCCCAGGCCGCATTAGTTCTGTTTAGACAAGTTACCTATTGGAGCTTAAAATTAAAAAAAAAAAAAAAAAAAAAGGCACCGGAAGAAAAGAGGAGCAGTTGTATAGAGCTTCTGGAAAGGCTGAACTGAAGAGCTTCTCCCCCCTCCCCACAAACTTCCCTCCTAAGCGCAATGTCTGGTGCAAAGTGCACGTGATGCTTGTTTCTAAAGGCAGCAAAAGAGGCTTTGAAAGTCTAAGACTGTAATTGGTTGTCTGGCTTTATCCTTGGAGCTCTGGGGAGGTTTCAGGAGTAATAACAGTTACTTAAAGTAGATGAGCTTCTTGTGGGTTTCCTAGAATCATAACCTTTCTTCAGAGCGCATTAGTTGTCTGGTACTTACAGAAGCATCTGCCTGTCTTTTCTGTAGCTTTAAAAACATTTTGAAAGCAAAGAATTTGATTTCTCCCTCTACTCTGTGTGTGGTAGTGAAGGAGCCACCTCCCTGGAATGCAGCTTTTGCCAGTGGCCCTGGCCTGACTGAAAAGAGAGGTGGGAAGAAAAAGCTATGTCCCTTTATTGGCTTTAAATCCTCATTTTAGCCACTGAGTTGTACCCAAAATGTCCTACCCTGTCTAGGCACAATGCGTTCCCTTTAGTGTGCACCATAGGTTTTCTTGGGATGAAAAATATGGCAGTCCCTAAGAAACCCTGGAGAGATGCATTGGGGCATACATGGTCATTTATTAGGAGTGGGAATTTCCATTTCCATTAACCTTAATGGGATTTGTACACATTAATTCATAATCACTGAATTGACAATATACCCTCCTCCCAATATACCCATGCATCCGCTGAAGTGAGCTGTAGCTCACGAAAGCTTATGCTCAAATAAATTGGTTAGTCTCTAAGGTGCCACAAGTACTCCTTTTCTTTCTGCGAATACAGACTAACACGGCTGCTACTCTGAAACCTCCTCCCTTAGACTTTTTAAGCAGCCTGAGACATAAAACCTGTGTTGTCCACTGGTTAGCGTAGGGAATAGGTCGTCAACACTTCTGCATCCCTGTTCTAGCTCTGACAGTGACTTCCTCTGAGCAAGCTGCCACAGCCTCTGTTTTACCTTTCTGTGGAAGGGACATAATTACCCGGAGGATTGTGTTTCGAGATCTTCCAAAGAGTATCTGACTGTTGTCCGTTGGGAACCTGCAGGATATAAGAAGTGTCTCTCATTTCTCTGCTGGCTCTTTGAACTTTAAAGTAATTCATTATGATGTGCTTAGACTACTCTTCCCAGCTTAGTCTGATGAATCTCTCAGTTCTATTTCTCTCCTCCTCCCTCCGCCCCACTGCTGCCTGTCAGTGTCACATGGACATGCCCATGTGCCATGGTTTTGCCAAGGGTCCTGACAGCAAACTAGCCTGCCACAAGTATCAGGTTAGGTGCCTGGAGGAGTGAGGAGAGGATGTGAAAGCCTAATTCTCCGCAAGAAGGGACAGAAGAGATTCCTGAAGGGACGTTGCATCTTTGTGTTACATGGGTTAGTTTTGTTTTTCTTTCTGTTCCCTGGTTATATATTTTAAAAAACAAAACAACAACCACAACAACAAAAACCCTGCACTGACTTTTGCAGAATGTTCTATCAATAAAATATTTTAAATGCTTTTAAAAATCATAATCCTGGCAGCCATCCATAAAGGATTTTATTCACTTTTTAGCTGTAGGCATCTCTCTGCAAAAGCAGCAGGGCTCGGGGTGTAAAACTCCTGCTGACGTTCCAGTTCACATGGCATGGATGGGAGACAGTCGCTCTGATTGACAGCCCAGTGCTGCTGCAGCCTGTCGGTTAGCATATTTGGTTTGCATCGGGGTGATCCTGGCTTTAGAAGCAGACTGTTGTCAGTCTCCACTGGGAGAAGCTGATTATGCCTTGGGGGTAGTACCATGAAGACAATAGTTTAGCAGGATGGGAACAAACAGCTGCCTTTGAGGAAGACTACGGCACTTACAGGTTAAGCAGGGGCGGGGGTATCGGCATGGGTGCTGTTTTGGAAGGTACCAGGTGGAGAGACCTTAACGCAAGAGGAACAAGCCTGTGAGGAAGAACAAAGCAAGGAGGCATCTGAAAACAAATACCAGTCCATATGGGGGGGCAAGGGAGCTTCAGCATCATCCGAAGAGCTCTGCTCAGTGCTTTCATGGTGACATACAAGCATCATTCAGATCTGTAGAGCTGTAACCAGCTGCCATGTGCAAAAACAGTTGTGTGTGTTAGCGTCCTCTTCCCGCAGCTGGCAGAGTGTGCACTGTAATGGAGGGACTAGCCTAGTGGGTGCTGCAGTTTGTGGAGGTCAGCAGAGGGCTTATTTTCAGACATAATAAGCCATCTCAAGCTTGGAGATGCATTCAAGGGATGTTCTTTGTTAAGTTGCCATCGAAAGACACTTGCAGATCTTTGCCAGTTTGTTTGCAGCTGCGCTTCCTGGGGTGGCTTGCTTGTTTAATGGTGTGGCACGTTCTGCCTGTCCCTCATCCAAGATGTTTCATCGCACAGACGGGGGTGGGGGATGGGGGTAAATCTGCCATGCAGCATGTTGGAACCAGTTTTTTAAAAATGCAGAAATCCACAGTATCATTGACAGTTTGCAGCAGAGGAATCCTGTAAGTTTGCATTCTCCAGGTGCTGGCAGCATTTAGCTACATTCCCATTTTAAATCAAAAGCGGGTTATGTGTTTTTAGGAGACCGAGGGTGACTACCGCAGGCACCAGAGGAATCAGAAAACCCCCAAATCAGTCCGTTTTAGAGCTTGTTAACAGTCTGCCCCGATACTAGAGGAGGGTTTAACAAAACAACAACAAAACCTCATCTGTTTTCTATCAATGTTGGTGTCCCCCCGCCCCTTCTGAGTTCGTAAACCCCTGGCCACTGAAGGGTCTTATGCGTCGGATGGTATTTGAGGAAGAACAGCACGCTTGCTTGAGCCGACATTGGTGGAAGCCACAAGGGGAATACTTGCCCTTTTTATGTAAGGTTTGAAATTAAAATGAGAATCTCCGCTGGCAGAGTGGACTCCTCTCAATAGAGGAACTGATGCTTTGGAGAGAATTTCAAGATGGAACTTACAGGCAGTTAGGGCAGCAGATTCTGGTTTCAATTAAAAAAAAATAATAATAAAAGCAGGGGGGATAATATCTGGTCAGTAAATGCTTTTTAGGTTCCCATGACAATGATCCCATAGGGAATCAGTCCAGTGTTTCAAAATGAGCAGACTAGGGCTGTTTAGAGGAGGTTACTTGCTTCCTTGTTGAACCCCGCTTCCATGAAACCCAATGGCAAAACTCCCCTCAACTTCATTGGTGTCAATGCAAGGCCCCTAGGTTCCTCCCAACTTCTATCTCCCTCCTGCACACACGCTCACACTCAGTTTCTCTCTCACACACGCATGTGCACACACACGCACACACACTTGGTATCCATATAGCATTCAAGAGTTCCCACACAACTGTTGCCAACAAAAATGGCCAGAGGAAAAGGGCCCATTTTTCTTGCTTAGTCCCCCTGACCTGGTTTGCACTAGTGTCCGCGATTGGCTCTGCTCCAGTGTTGGGGTGTGTGTGTGTGTTTTGTTTTTGTTTGTTTGTTTTTTTTAAAAAAACCAAATCTCAGGGTAGGGAATTCTTTTCAAGCCATAATTTTTAGTTTGCACTGGATGGGCAAGGCAGAGTCGTAGCCAGTGGAAAGAGGCTCCGAACCAGGGCCAAAAACCAAGTACAGTTCTTAACAAATAAAAATCAACTTTATTTCTTTGGAACTTCCTTTACAAAGGTTTTCTTGTGGGAGCACTGTACTCCAGAGGTTTAATTCTTGGCATTCAGGTTATACTCCCTTTGCTATTTGGGGAGGGAATGTAGTGATTACAGCACAGGACTCTGTGTTCCGTTCTTGGCCCTGTCCATAATTACTCTTTTCAGAGGAACAGCCGTGTTAGTCTGTATTCGCAAAAAGAAAAGGAGGACTTGTGGCACCTTAGAGACTAACCAATTTATTTGAGCATGAGCTTTCGTGAGCTACAGCTCACTTCATCAGATGTTTACCGTGGAAACTGGAAATATAAAGTCTGCTGCAGTTTCCACGGTAAACATCTGATGAAGTGAGCTGTAGCTCACGAAAGCTCATGCTCAAATAAATTGGTTAGTCTCTAAGGTGCCACAAGTCCTCCTTTTCTTTTTGCATAATTACTCTGAGTATTTAGTGCCTCAGTTTCCCCATCTGTGCAGTGAGAATAATAATCTCTGCTGTCATCCTCTGGTCATCACTAGCAAGTCAACATTCATCTGCAGTGATTACTAGTCGTATCTGAGATGTGGGATTATTTCAGGCATATTGGAAAAACATTAAGTCTCAGATGGCTCATATGGATAAATGTTGGTTTCATAATGGCAACCCCTGTAAATTCATAGATTACGGAGCCCTGCAGCGGCCGTGATATCTAGTTTAACTTCTTGCATAATACAGGTATAGGTGGGAGGCTTAATTATTTAATAAATGCTTGCAAAGTGCTTTGAGATCCTTGGATTGTAAAAGCTATATGCTTATTGCAACTGTCATCCAGATAGAGTAGAAGGCTTTCTGGAGGCAGCGGTCTGATTCAAAGGGGAAAGCATACTTTTAAAGTCACCTTGTCACTTTGTTTCATAACACTGGTACTCAGTCTTTTCCATACTGGCATCCCCTAGACCAGTGCTTCTCAAGCTATCTGATGTGGGGGACTGGCAATTTTTTTTTCCAGTGTGCGCACAGACCGGCAGCCAATGGCTCGCGGACCAGCACTCGTCTGCGGACCACCACTTTGAGTAGCACTGCCCTAGACTAGAGGCCCATTCCCATTTAGCAACATGTGAAGGGAAGCCTGGTGGTAACCACTGATATCTTTTCACAACCCCCCAGGGGTGTGGTGACCCCAGGTTAACACCATTCTCTGACTCCCTGAGCTATTGTTTCAGCCTGTCTGCAAATTCAGGTAGATATCACTGCACCAATAAGCACTAGAAGCAAAGGGGTAAGAAATGGAAGGAAAGGGAAGGGTCGTTCCCCCCAAACCTGGAAAACCCCTGGTTCAGAAATAACAGCTCAGAATAGGAGTGTGTGTGTGTGTACGTACGTGCATGTGCTCACGCGTGTGGGTGTTTAATTATGGTGAGGATTATTTTGGTAATAGAAACGTTACAGTCTGTAGTTGAGCCGATCCCCTGCATCCTACCCAGGCACTGACCTCTGATACTTGTATATGTGTTTGAGACAACTGGTTAGTACAGGCTGTGAGGATTGAGACTGGTCCCTCCAGCTCTCGTGAAGCCGTTAGTGCATTGCCCTATGAGGACTGCTGCTTTTCCCCTAGTCTAGATGGCAGCTGGAATCTAAAAACAAATTAGTTTACGGCTAAAAATAAATAGAAGTATTTCACTTGGTACATTTTTTCCAGATTGCTCAGAGTGAAATACTTCCTATTTATTATAGATGCACCTACGCACGTGTGCACATGCACATGTGTATTTACACACATGCGCGTACACACATGCAAGCCTCCCTGTGTAAAATAATATCCACAGCTGCATTCCAACTGCACTCAAAACCTTTTTTTTTTTTTTTTTTTTAGTACACTGGGTTTTTTTATTGCCTGATTCCAGCTGTGCAACCTCGCTGGGCTTTGTGTGTGAGTGTGTGTGTGTTTTGATGTGGTTGTGAGCAAGGAGCCCATCAGGGGCTGCACGTCTAAAATCCTCCCCAGATTTAGTCAGCTTGGTAAACCGGGGAGGGGTCTGGGAGTGATTTCAAGGATAAGAGCTGTTCATGTCTGGCTCAGAGTTTCTCGGAACAGCAAGCTGAAACTGTCTGTTGCTTATTTAACATATATATGCTGTGATTTTCCTGTGTGAAGATGCATCTGAACCTTAACGTAGACCAAAGTTTAAAGTTTAAAATGGTACCCCTTGCAGAAAAAGGCTTTGATTTGAATGCAGTGCAATACAGAATGGGGTGCTCATTTGCTGACGTCAGTCCATCAAAGATAACGTGCACCTAGGGATCAAGCAGGCAGGGAAGAGCCCTTATCAGGACCGTCGTCTGGATCCAAGTGGTTGCTTAATCGGGCCCTTGAAGGAAACGGTAAACCAACAACAAGCTGCAGAAGTGTTTCTGTATTCTCTGTTTAGCTGGCTGTTGGTGATTGGCCTCATCCCTTGAAATCCAGCTCTATAGACCCAGCCCTATCAACCATTACTGATGGGCAAAGTCTCCTCGGCTTCCCCTGGTCAGAATATGCATGATCAGGCCCAAAGAAGCTTTTCAGCAAAGAATTTAACAGCTGGGGGAAAGGGGGGAGAGTAAGAGTTTAATTCTGGAGTTCACTAATAACTTTGAGCCAAAAGAAAAGGAGGACTTGTGGCACCTTAGAGACTAACCAATTTATTTGAGCATAAGCTTTCGTGAGCTACAGCTCACTTCATCAGATGCATACCAGTTCAACTTGTAGAGCAGTTTTTTCTGAATGTAAATGTCAAGGCTGGAAGAGCTGGCTCTTTCTACCACCACACCTCTACGAAATATTAATCTCAGGAATAAGTTTACAAGCTACATTACAGCCTGTAGCAACCCGAAAGTATCCCAGGAGGTGTGTTCATAACAAATCACAGCCATTTTGTGTCCTAATAAATATGCTTCTGTGCATAATTGGAGCCAAGATCCACCCAGTTTACTAAATTCACAGCCTCGCTGGAGTTTCTCAGTTGTACTGAGCACTTTGAAAAGCAAATCATGTACATACATGTATGTTGTTTTCTTCTAGTGAAATTTTAAAACCAAGCTGCAGGGTCAGTGGGTTTTTTTTGGTGATAGCAACTGGAACAAACTGTTAGGAAATTGGGCTGGGAGATTTTTGATATGGATCCACTGTTGGCTAGTTGTGAGTTCAAGCACAACCACCAAATGGAGCCTGACTAAAATCTTACAGTTAAAAAAAAAAGAATGTTCAAAAAAAAAAAGGAAGAAATGTTCAGACAGCAGGGCTGGGAAGGGAGAAAAGGCTTCCTCTGCACGCTGGCCATGGAGTTTGGAAATGAGAGTCGAGGGGCTGCTGGGGCTAAGCAAAGAATATTCTACAAAACAGTTTTAATTTTGTTTCACTCCAGACATTTCACAAAACAGACTCCGTATCAGAAATTCTATTAGACTGAGGAATTGTGTGAGAGAAGCATTTTGTAGGAACCAGAATGGGTCCAATTCCTGTCTTCCTTCCTGTAAATCTGAAGTGAGTCCATTGGAGGCAAAGGACTTGACGCTGGTGTAACTGAGAGGAGAATTAGCCCCTTTGTTCCCAGATCCTTGAGATGAACTTTCTCAAGTACCGGCTGACTAAAACACTGCGTCTTACATAACATTCTTGGGCGGGGAAGTGCCATTTGCACGGGTGTGGATTAAGTAGAATAAGGCTTACAGGTGATGGGGAGGCTCTCCCTCTGAGAGCAGGCAAAGTGAGTCCAGGTCAGGTCTCCAGTAGTAGGGTGAGCACAGCAAGGAGCTTTTCACAACACCTTTTCAAACCGCTGTGTAACGGGCACTCTCTGAAGTGCTTTCAGCTGCGGTTTGTGAAGCCTCCCCGCAGGTCAGACGCAGGGCGACACAGTGGCAGCCAGTGAGCGTGCTGGGAAGGGCAGGAATAGAAAGCAAATACTTCATGTCATCAGGCCTCCCAGAATGACAGGGTAAAATGAATACTCGCTGTTTCCACCAGACCTGTCGGGAGGGGGAAGACGGAGAGCTCTGCGCTGTGACGGTCTGGACTCCTGCCACCAAAACCAGAAACGTAATAAAAAAAATAAAAAGGGCAGACTGTAGGAAGCGCTTCCTAGAACTGGTGTTTAGATGTGGTAGGTTTTTCTCTTTTAAATATATACAGTAAAGATGCAGTAAATCTTCCTACTGCTCCAGATTATAGTGCTCTGAGCTCACTCTGTTACACTGAGACAGGTCGTTTATACCCATCAGTTTGCATCAGACTAAATATTTTCCTGCAATCCACGTGAAAGTACAGTCCTCGATAGAGACCTCCCCCCCCGCCCTTAATACCTTATTGATCACCAGCCAGCCACATCGCCAAAACCTGTAGGAAGCATGTGTTCTAGTGATTGGAGCTCGTGTCACTGTTTTAAAGGATTTGGATGCAAGGGAACTCGAATCTAAATTATGCCTGGTTTGGGATTTTGCGGGAGTTTGTTCACAACTGGGTGCCTGCGAGTGTGTTCACCAGCCAAGTAAACTCACGGTTTGATTCCCTTCTCACTTACTCGGGTTTGACCGCATGTGTAGCTCCATTGGCTTCAGGGGAGCTAGTCTTGATTTGCACTGGTGTAAGTCACAGGAGACTCGCCCTGCATAAGAACGCCTGGGGAGAAGGCTATAACCCCAGCCTCCATGTTCCTCGGGGATTGCACTCTGACTTGAAGGAGCAGCTTAGAGCGCTTGTTGGTAACATAATGCACGCCTTCTCCAAACTGCTGCTTATGGCATCTCGGGGGGTGTCCTGTTCACCCTGCCATTTGGCCTGTAGGATGTGTGGCCATGATGGCATGTGCAATGGTCTGAACCAACCTTGGGGCCCTTAAAAATGAACAACTGTTAGGGGATTCACTGGGAGATGGGACTCCATATGGGACACTGTCGTTTCATTCTGCTCAAGGATACTGTCTGTGTCAACTTCCTTCCAAGACAAAGTCCTTGCAGGTGGGTAAGGCGGTTGTCTCCATTTTATACACGAGGGAGCTGAATTGAAGTGACTTAGTGCCTCAGCAGCAGCGCTCAGAATAGAACCTAGAAATCACGTCTCCCCGTCCCTATCTCTGAGCATTACACCACTCCTTTCCAGAGTCGGAACAGACCTCAGGGGGTCCTGACTTCTAACTAGACGCTGAGTGACACATCTTGCATACAGAGGCTGTCTTGGGGCTCGTCGGCCATTCTTCGCAGCAGCACAGCACACAGAGGGGTGAGGATAGTTGTGCTGACCCACTTTTCATCTCTGATTAAGAAAATCACAGCAGTTCCTGAAGGATTGACAATTTCAGCTCTTCTGTTTGGCTGGTGTTATTTTAATTGCAAGGTTCCTTGGTGATGGAAGAGTCTTGTTCCTTGGCTGAGGTTGAATACTCATGGGCTTTCTATGAGCTAGCTGTGGCTGCACGGGCTGTATCTCAGAAGCTCCTGCTATCTGTTTTGTCTAGCAAAATCCCATGTGGATCTGGCTTTCCTGAATCAGCTGCATGTCATCCATGGGCCCCTGTGGGCCATAGCTGGTGATAGATCTCTAAGTGCTTTCTACAACGCTTTTGCTGCAAGAGGACAGTATCACCAGGGCTGAGCCTGATCTTGATAAGGATGAACTCCTAGTTTGCTGAGTCAAAGAAGCAGCAGCTTATTCCTGTGTTACACCTCATGCTTAGATACCACAGCAGTGAGCATGGTGCAGAGGCCTGGACAGAGAGATTAGATGCACCATTGTTGTTCGTTTGGCTACTGAATTTCTGGTTGGAAGGTTTACTTTTAAACTCAAATGAGTGCTGGGGAAAATCTCCAGCCTGGCAGCTCCTGGAGAATAAAGTTTTTCAGGTAACCACCTCTGCAGGTGGCAATGGGCAAGCTTCCCACCCACACACACACAAATTGGGGTCGGGCTTTCAGAAGCATCCCAGGGCCTTGGGAGTACAAGTCCCATTGGCTTCAGTGCCATTTGTGTTCATATGTCACAGGTGCTTTTGAAAATCCTGCCAATTTGGTCCTTGGCCTCTCCGAGCAGGCCAAAACAGGTGCTACATTGGGCCAAATGCAGTGCTTAATTTGTGTCAGGGTCGAGCCCTGGCACCTCTGGGCCTGGCAGTTCAGCCCTGGCACCTCTTTCATTACAAATTAAGCATTGGCCAAATGCCTTTTAAAAAAATAAGATAAGCACCCATCCACTAAGACCTGGTCAGACTTGCTATGTTCATTTAGGCCAGCAAGAAGCTCCTGAATGGTAATGAGGGTCAGTCACCCCCACTGCAGGCAGAATTAAGTCCGCCTAGGAACATACGTAGTTCCTGTTACCTGTGCCACTCTCGGTCATTAATTGGTTTTACCCTCACAACACCCCTGGGAGGTAGGGAGCCATTATCTTCATTGTACAGATGGTGCAAGGTGGGCTAAGTGACTTGCCCGAGACCACACAGTGAGTCAGGGACAGAGCCAAGAGCTGAACCTAGGTTTCCTCCCTCCACCCCAAGCTAATATTTGCAGCCAGTTATAAACACCAGAAACGATAACTTACGGTTATCATTTAACCAGGTTCTGATCCCGCATCCAGTGCAGTCAGTGGACTGACTCCCATTGGCTTTGGACTAGACCCAATTTTAGACCAACCCTTCACTACAGCATCACAAAGAGTGGTGCTTTCGTGCTGCACAACTTAACTGGGTCACAGCCTTGCCCATTTGGGCTGGAGTCTGACCCGGATGGTATAGTTTATTACCTGCCACTTAGTTGTTTGCTGCTTTATTTTTTAATGTATTTTTATCTTTTGGTGTCTGTCACGTTTTTAACCCCCAAGAAGTGTATCTTTGAGGTTTCTTCAAACCGGTATCAGACTGGCGTCTGGTCTTGTGGTTTTTGTTCTTAGTGAGAAATCCACCTAATTTTCACGCCCAAACTGAGTATCTGCCGAGACAGGAAGCTCCACCCTTTCTTATGGTATAACTGAACTCAGCTCTCAGCTTGAACAACACGCTATGATGCTATGCATAGATTTATGGGCCTGTTTTTGATTTTGCTTCCCATGGTTTTATGTGAGTGTAACCCCTGTGACTTTGATGGCATTATTCCTGAGGTACACCCGTATGAGGGAGATAAAGAATCAAATCCATACACATGCACACAGATTCATATTTCTTTCTAGTAATCACATAAAGAGATGAAAATAGAGGTTTCTTGGATCACTCTGTGTGTGATGGGAGACATTTAAAGCAACCATGAAAAGACAGAGACTCTTGTTTGCTGTAGGATCTGCTCCAAGTTCTTGACCGTAGCCCCTCCCCTCTATCTCCCTGGGATGCGTAGATGTACATGTAAAAATCATGCATTACTGTGGCTTGGTCTCCTGAATTGCCCTTTCACACCCTCCCTTCCCTCCCCCAGTGGACTGAATAATTCATTCTTGATGGCGACCTTGGACCTTCTGGGCTCAGGCCTGTGTTAGGAGAGGCGTGTAGCAGAGCGGCCGTAGGACGGAATTGTGAGTCACAGTTTCCTTTCCTGTCTCCCTCCATTGCTAGAGTCCTGTAACCTGGTGCAGGCTCAGCTTTCCCTGTGGGGCGCAGTAGTGGCCCCATGGAGCCTGCCCGTCCCCCGCATCTATACCCAGGGCTGTGGTCCGAGGAGTGGATCAGTGCAGTGGGGAAGGGTGGGTTTTATTCTTAGCACATCTGCAACCACATGAAGCCAGGCCACAATCCAGCCCTTTAAAGGAATTCCCAGCCAAGTAGGATAAAGTGATTTCTGCTAGTATTGTTCCCATGTCCCCGATCCATTTCAAGCTCCATTTAAAAGGAAGGGGCAGGATTGAGGGAAAGACACCCTATGGCCTAATCAGAGTCTCCGCATAGAACGTGCTCTGTCCCTTTAGCTGTCTGATTTCTATGCAAAGATGAATCAGTAACCCCATGCAGTGTGGGTCACTGCACCTGCTTCCAGCCTGTCAGATATTCTCAAAGCTACAATAATAGCCATAGTGGCCGGGCTTGCCCTGCATCACTGAACTCGAAGAGCAAAAGCCTGGAGTTTTTCTTTTTTCACTTGCTTTACCCCCTGCTGGGGGGTAGGGGGCGGGGGGCAGGGGCTGCATTCATATCCCTCCTAGGAAGGATTAAAAATCCAGTGCAATGTGTAGGAGTTTCCCCCATTTTAACTGCAGTAGGCTTTTGGGGGGTTCTGGGTTAGGAATAGATTTAACTGTGGTGAGATCTTCAGCCCCAAAGGGCTGAATTGGAACTGGAGAATTGGGTCCCTTCCTTTTTGGGGGTCTGCTTCTCGGTTGGATCCCCTTGAGGCAGATGCAGCCCTGCAAATCCCAATCTGAACCGCTCTGAAATTGAAAGCAGCCTTCACTTTGGGTCATATCACCCATTAATACCCATCTGTTAAATGTCTACTAGGTTTCCTGCACCTTCCCTTGAAGCATCTGCTGGTGGGTGCTATCAGAGATAGGAGACTGAATTAGGTGGACCACTGGTGTGATCTGGTACAGAAGTTCCTGTGTTCCTAGCCAGGGACCCTCATCTCTCCACATACTTTAAGCAACCCCTGTTTTGGGTAGCTACCTTAAAATATCTGACTGCCCGCCTGCTCACTACTCTCCACCTAAAGTTTCCTGCTCCTGTTAGGCAAATTGGCTCAATTCTGCTCTTGTTTGCACTAATGTAAATTGATAGGGTTACTGTAGCATAAAACGAGTGAGGGTGAGCAGAATGAAGCCCAGGCTTTTGAACAGATCCCTGGGGTGTTTACAGAGGTTGGGTTTGGGGTGCTGCTTGGTTTCAGAGACGAGAGAAACAGGCATGTTTGCTGCTTGTTGAATATAGGGTCAAATTACAAAAGGTGCTCCCAGAGACTTTGGCCCATTCTATTGCTCTCGTCTTCCAAGTGAGGACACTGCTTTTTTGTAGCATCTGTGTTTATCCCGTAATGGATAGCTACTCAGATTACAGGGGGCTTAGGCAGACACAGACACACACACACAGACCCCCCAGAGCACTCCCTGCTTTGTACCTAATAGAAACCCTCAGGGAATAGAGGAGCCTGGAGAACAAAAATCACCCACTCAGCCCAGATGCTAGAGAGGAAACTGTCCCCAGAGAGAATACCCAGGAATGACTCCATCTTGAGTGGCTTGAAAGTGTCTTATTCTGGGAGCCCAATTTTCACTCAATGTTGGACTGAAAAGGAACTTTTAGGGGCCAGGCCGGGCTTGCTATTTAACTCCTGATCTGCTTGTTTTAGTATTATTATTTTGCTTTCAGAAGGGAGTGGGGTGTCTTTCTGAGAAGCAGCGGGTAAAGGTAATCTCCACTGATCTCATGCTTTGATAATACAATACCTAATCGAGCTAGCATGACATGTCAAATGTGATCTCATTTGGCCAAAATCCAAACTAGCTTGATTAATACCAGTGTGACTTTAAAGGGATGCCATCACGGTTAGCAGGCCCAAAATCTCACTTCTATGTTTTTCTTTAGGATCCATATAAACCTTTCCTTACCAAAGCAAATGCCACAGTGCCCTTAAACTCCCCTATAACAAGAGACATCTTATACCAGTGCAATTGAGCAACTCTACAATAACAAGCCACTTTGCGTAGCTCTAGGCTTCATGAGGTACCCTGCCACAACAAACCATCATGAAAAGCCCCAGTGCTTATGTGGAGCTATACAATAACAAACCATTGTTCTTGAGCAACACAAGCAAAGGGGAATAAGGTTAAGGAAACAGAAATAGATGTTTCAAGCTTTTAAGAGTTTATTTCACACATCGGGGAGGCTGGGGGGAGGTCATTTATAAGAATGGTGAAAGCATCCTTTAGTGCCCCGTTAAATGCCACCTGTGTTAATATTTTATTTGTAAAGTTTGTACATTTATATATATGGATGGAAATAAAAGAATTTTCATTCACATATGATCTACTGTGTCTCCCCCATGCTGGCTACTTTGCCCACGGTGAAAGCGACAGAGGGGTACTTTTGTCAGTTTTACTTATTACCAGCCGAGAGCCTGTCCTAGCCTGGTGTATAATCAGTGAATCATGTGGAAGGGAGAGTTTTGTAATAGTAAGCCTTGTAAATAATAGTAAGTAATTTGTAAGCCTTGTAATAGTTTTGCATTTCAGTGTCCAGACTACTAGAGTGTGTTTGTCTTTTCCCTTCTTGTAGTCGTCCTCCTCCTCAGCCCTGATTTTTTTGAGCTGTTGTTCACGCTCCCTTGTGGTAGGAAGATCAAATTCTACCTATTTCATTAGCAGACTCTGCTTTGCTTTGAGTCATGCTTGGATGAGAGGCATGTGATGATGCTTTCTCATTGACTGCCTGCATGACATCTCTACTGGGCCTATTGGTCATCAGTTGACCAATTTTGACACCTGTAGAACATGAGCCTTTGATGGGTTTATGGCACAGCTGCTGTAACTCAGTGAGGAGGGAAAAGCAGTTTCAGTGGCTGCCTAGACAGATAAGAATGTAACGAGAAGGAACCTAACGAGAAGGGTAACCAAATGGCATGTGTGACAGGGCAAAGAGCGACCCCCTGCTTTTTGGATTTCAAAGCATTATCCCCACTTCTTCATGAACAGCCCTGGTTCTTGATTCATTATTATTCACAGAGGGTGAGAAAGCAATTCTTATTAGCAGTGTTCCAGTAGCACCCATAGGTCCAATTGTACCTGGTGGGCAGTCCCTTTCCTGAAGAGCTAATAGTCTAAGTAGACAAGACAGATAAAGGGTGGAAGGGGAAACAAGCCAGGGAGGTGAAATGACTTGCCTGAGGTCACACAGCAGCCCAATGTGTGCAATAGACTGCAGGGCTTCCAAATCACAGTCCAGTACCCGGCCCACAAGCCAACCCTGATTCTCAGGAATGCTAGCACCACATGGTGGGAGATGATGTTGCTTCATTTAGAACAATCTACATGGGCTGTCAGCAGCTGTTTCTCTTCTCTTTCTCTCCCCCTTCGAGGCTGTTAACCAGGATTTCCCCCCATGGCTCCGGTGCACAGGAACAGAACAGCGCTGACCACTGGCAGCAAGGGGCACGGATTGTTTTGCTTGTCTGCTCCTATTTTGTGCAGCTCAGGCTCCCCCTCTGCCTTGGATGTCAGCCTTGATTAGAGGGGAAAAGGGAGGAGGGCGGAGAAGAAAAAAGGAGACACATTGTCCCTTGGAAATGCAAATGAGGTGATTCTATTTAAATATCTTTCCTCAAGCCCCTTTAAGACTTGATGCTTTCCTCCCCATTCCCCAAAAGCTGTTTGTTTTTACACTGGCCCCCCAGTTCAAGCCCATTATGGTGCTATCCATGTGTGCACAGTACAGGGCCCAGGATGGCTGTCCTCCATCCTGCCTAAGCAGAATGTTCTCCTGCAGCTGAGTTGGGTAGCGGGGATGTTGGGGGGGAGGATTGGTCTCCATGCTGAGTCTTGCCACCTGTTGCCTTTTTCATTCCAGGCCCCTTCCTTTCCCCTCCCCACATTGCTCACCATCCCCAGTGGATAGGGCTGGGAGCCGCCTCGCCTGCCAAATACCATTCTGATGCTGTCACTGCTTCTGCACAGACAGCATCTCTGACAGCAGAAACGAACCTTTCCCCAGCCCCGCTGCCCTGCGCTTTCCGCAGAAGCCATTCCAAAGTGCCCCTTTCTGGCTGGCAAGGGAGGAGGGGCTGTGGCATAGCCACTTCCAGCGTCAGCCCAAAGAAATAAAAGGCTGACGCTGAGCCAAAAGAAGCCCTTGCAAATCCATTGACACTGGCATTTGGCGCGGGCATGGGCTAATTTTGCACTCGCGGTTACTCACACACGCGCTCTGCTTCATCTGCTATGTATGGGAAGGCACCCCAGCCTGTAGCTCGCCTTAGAATGCTGTAGTAAGAGATCTGTGCCGGGTTCGATTATGTTACAGCGCGAATCGGGCTGTAAAAGACCACGAGCAGTCCTAGCAGCGCAGGCTGCCAGGTTAACTGGCATTAACTAGAGACTGGTTGGCTTGAGCCACAGCTCTGCAAAGCTGCTCTGCCACCCATAAAAGCAGCAGATTGATCATGGACTTGATGTCTGAGTTACCTCCAAATCAAGGCTGGCAAAGGGGCTGTGTTTTTGTATGGCATCCAGCTCCAGGCTTTGCTGTGAGCAGAGTGGATAGGGTAATGGAATGGGCATCTGGAGAAGGGAGTTCAAATCTCAGCTCTGCCTGAAACTACCTTTCTGAAAATTGGGTAAATCACTCAGAACATAATTTTCAAAGATAGTGGCTTCGGGTGACTCCGTTTTGGGTGCCTAAAGGAGACACCTTAAAGGAGCCTGATTTTCAGATAGTGCTGAGCAGCCGCCCTCTAACACCAGGCCTCTAAGGGGTCTCAAGTTGGACACCCAGAATCAGTAGACACATGAAAATCTTGCCCTTAAAACTTCTCTGTCCCACAGTTTCCTCATTTATAAAACACAGACAGTGGATACTTATGCATCTTTGTATAGTGCTTCGCAATGGTGGGATGGAAAAGCTCTGTATAAACATACAGTATTCGGATTATTACTGGTTATTGCCATATTGTGCTGCCATCTTAATAAGAGCCTTGTTGGACAGCAATATGGAAAAGCAATGAGTTTTCCAGCTCACAGAAAGAAAGAAAGAAAGTTGGTGTGTTCTTGATTTATTATTTGTACTCTTCATGCAGAATGAGGTCCAGAGCCCGTCCGCTAGCCTTGTTTGTGCTGGCGGTGGCTCAATCTGGTATCCCCAGCACACCAGTGAAACCAGTAGTTACCAATTTTTTTTGCAAGCCACGCTGGGACTGTAGGAATTTTATTTCTTTGTGGTGTTGAAGGAAAGGGGTCCTGCCTGCCAAAGGACTATTTTATGCTTGAGGGTGATTTATAGGCCAAGCTGAGGCACTTGTGGAAAAGGCAAAGCAGCTCTTGGCAGCGCCCCCAGAATCCACTGCAGCTGTGGGGTAGTGAAGTCATCGGCATAACAACCATTGCAAACAGAATAACAAAGTCTGCTCTGTTCTCATTTAAAATAATCTTTCCAATTCAGAAACCACATTAAAATTTACCTTTCCGCACACAATAATAATAATAATAAAAAAGGCAGATACTGCTTAGCAGCACAGTGTGAATAGCTCGATTATATTTATGCCTCATTTTAGCCCTTGTATTGTAACTTTCTTGCCATTTATGCTTTAATGAATGAATGAAGCCAGTGTTGTGTCGTGCAATACATTGGTCTCTGTCCCTTTGTCTTTTCCATTTGCAGCTCTTTACAGTGTAGTCATGAAATGACAGTTCCGTTCAAGGGATGGCGGGAAAAGATCAATGTTTGTTTTAAATACCACCTTTTATCCTGGCACTAAACTGACTGTGAAAAGAACAATGATTAAATCTCTGCTTCCTCTCCCCCTCTTCCTTTCAGATCCCTTCAGATCCTCCTGCTTCCAAAAAGCCCAAAATTGATGACTCTGCTTCCCAGTCTCCAACTTCTGCCGAGAAGGAAAAGCAGTCCAGTTGGTTACGGTCCTTGTCTGGTTCATCCAATAAGGTGACTCTTAAGTAACACACTTATCCTGTTTAAAGTAGATTGGTGGGAGGAAATTTGTGCTTGGTGTCCCTCCTTTGAAGCCAATGGAACAACACCAAGGATGGTTTTGGCCCGTGCTCTCTAAATGAAAGATGTTTTCCACCTTTCCCCAATGAAGAGTGAATTACGCTGCCCTTCCCCTTCTCCTGCAGCCTCTCAGTGAGCACTGGCAGCGTGGCTGTGGGATGCCTGGGAGGGTCGGGAATCCTGAAAGCCCTGGAGTCCCAGGTGGTCTCTTGCAAACCATATATTATTTGTTGGCTAGCAACAACTGAATGGGATTTTAAATCTAATCCAACTTGGCTCTTCCAGTGAAAAGCACTAAGCAGTTAGGTCCCCGTTGGGGAATTGTGTTAGAGATAACAGAACCCAAGCACACACGCGCGCACAAGTCAATAACTTTTCTTTGCAATTTATGCTTTTGAAAGATATACTCAGTGGTGACCAATTTTTGTTTGTTTTTCTCTTCCTTTCTTTCCTTCCCTTCCTTGCAGAGTATTGGTTGTGTCCATCCCCGTCAGCGCCTCTCTGCTTTCCGGCCTTGGTCCCCTGCTGTTTCAGCAAACGAGAAAGAGCTCTCGACACATCTTCCCATATTAATCCGAGACAGGTAAGACTTGAAGCATGGGGTGGGAGGGAGAATCAGTGTTATATGACAGAAGCCCCTTTGTGGGTGTTTCCCTTGCACTGATATGAGTGGCTGTGGTGTTCAGTTCAAGTCAGTCTGCTGGCAGTGCAGTGAAAGCATTTGCAGCCGCAGTTTTAAGTGATTCTGGGAGGGAAAACAAGAAAGTAGCCATATTTGTGCATTCAGTAATTCGGTTTTCTTGAGTGAAACATGCCTCAAAAGACTGCAAAATGAAGTATCTGTCCATGAGTCATTGCTAGTTCAGTGGTGCAAAGACCCAAGCATTTTGTGCAGTTGGTTTAGAGTTTTGCCCATCTGCTGTTTAAAGATGGCTTGGCCATCAACTTCTAGGATGATGGGTGGCATCTGCTTGAAGTTGGTAGGGACCCGACAGCTCTTTGGTGCCCCCTGTGAAATCTCTCGGGTGTTCTCCACCCAGGTCAGTAGCACACAGGTGCCAGTCACCAAACCACTGCCAAAGCTGACACATTGACTCCCTTGTTGGCAGTCTCAGCAGAAATGCCCTGGATTGAATGGGCCTTAGAGACCAAACCATCCTCTTGGCCAATACAGGTGGTCTCATAAGATCAGAGTTGAGACACCCTGGGCAAGACTGGGCATGGAAGCATCCACTCCTGCTGCGTTTGTTATTCCTCATTCTTTACGGCTCATTTCACATGCCCTAAATTCATTCTTTTTAAGTCTTCCAAGCCACTATCCATGTACTGTATCCATCTGCTAAATTTACTGTCTCTACAGTCTTGTCCCTTCGGCAGGCGCTGTTGAAATATACTGAGACAGCTGTCCCTAGTAACACTCAAACTCCGGCTTATGGCATCAGTTGGTTTGTCCTTCCAAACATCTCGATTTCGTACTTCCTAACACACATTGTTCTAAACCCGTTTTATTGAATGTACTAGTATTTCAGAATTTAACAGGCCTTCCGGTTGTTATGGGAATGAACTGAATTGGCTTCCAAAGCCATGCCTGTTGCTGCTTTATTGGTAATTATTATTATTACAGCAGCACCAGAGATTGGAGCCCCTTTGTGTTTGGGGCTGAACATCCACAGAGAAGAATCCCTGCCCCAAAGAGCCCACTATCTAAATAGATAAGAAAAACAAGTGGGAGGGGAAACAAAGATGCTAACTTGTGCAGGATATCAGGGAATAGACCCCAGGTCTCCAGCATCCTTCCCATTGCTTCCATCCTGCTGGCTTTAAACATTCTGTCCCCCTACATCAGCCCAGCATTTATGTCTCCCAGGCCCCCTATTCTGCCCCTGGTTATTTTTAGGGAGGCTTCAACATCATTTCTTAGCATTGCCACCCCACTCCTTTCAGCAGATCCCCCAGTGCCTTAGCGGTCAATCCAACCTGGCTGCTTAAGTTTTTATTTCAAGTGTTTTTTTCCCTCTCTTCTGTACAGTTCTCTCGTTTTTTGGAATATAAAAGGGTCTGTACATGTACAAACGTGCTCAGATCCATGTGATTCTGCGTGCGTATCTATATCTGAATGTTGATTTGGCTGTAACTGCAACAGGGGGTCTGCCCATGGAAATCTCCACTGGCACCTGGAGGTCCAGATTTCCAGAGAGTGTTGAAGTTGTGACTGCAATCCGTGCTTGTGCACAGTGTGTATAAATGTATACCCTGTTGGCATGTGTACCCAGCTTGTACACTTAAACTTGCTTTTGCATGTACAAATTATGCAGCTGAGGCTTTGACAGCCATCGCTGGAAAGTTGCTGTTATGGACCTGATTCTGCTCTCACATTCGTTTTTATACCAATGTAGTAGTTACTCCTGATTTACACTAGTGCAGGCGTGATCAGAATCAGTCCCTGTCTAGGCAGCGGTGATAGCGCTGCCCTAACTTGAGATTGCCTGACATTTTCCATTATAAGCCTCTGTTTTCAGTTGTTTATAACTTTGCCAAACTTTAACTGCTCAGGTTGATAACTTTCATGCCAGTTGTCTGCCTCAGACTGAATTTTTTGGAAAAGTTAGGAAACAGGAAGTTTCTGAGAAGAGATTGGGGGAAATAGTGTTTTGCTCCTGTTAACAAAACAGCTGTAAGAATTTTTTTTAAGACACTCTTGCACTCCATGCTTTGAAAAAAGCACTTGGAATTTGGCTGGATAGTCACCCTGGTTTCAAGCATGTGTCTTGCTGTCCCTGCAAAAATTCATCCAAATTTGGCAGTTACAAGCCTCTGAAAAATCTTAGTTTGCACATGGTCGGCAGAGACTTTAACATATCATTAAAGATTGTCTCTCACTGCATAATTGCAAGGGGTCTGAATTAAGGCTACATCGGCAACCGTACCAACCTTTTGAGTGCTTGACATTACAGCCTTAATGTTCTTTTAACATAGTTCATTGAATGTAATATAATATATACACACTCACATACATGTGATGTGGAAAAATTAATTATGCACTACAGAATGTTGTTGGCAGTCTACTGGCTTTTCTCCAGGCTGTGCAATCTCAAAAGTTGGAAGGCAGTTGTGGGTGGTTAGATGTAAAAGCACCATATCTTGGAAGAATCCATAAAGCTCCAGAGACAGAATATGGAAACAGCATTTAACATACAGGAGACTTGGGGGTCTGGTTTCTTCCCTGTACATAGTATTTAACCTGTAATTCCTGTTGAACTGAGTGGAGGTTATGTGTCTAAATCCTCTGTGCACTTAGAAGAGCATGGAACGCTTAATGGGTGGAGATCATAGGGCCAGATTCTCAGCTAGTGTAAATCGGGGTCGAAATCGATGCAGTTCCGCTGAGTTACACCAGTGGAGGACCTGGCCTTTTTCAGTCTAAGATGCTAGTTAGGAGGAATTTTGAAGGCAAGAATGGGACTGAATATTTTGCCTTTTTCCTTTGTCTCCCCCTTCCTAAACAGTTTTTACTCCTACAAAAGTTTTGAGAATGCTGTGGCCCCCAACGTGGCTCTCGCACCTCCTGCTCAGCAGAAGATTGTAAGCAATTCCCCATGTGCCACAGTGGTGTCACGGAGCAGTGAGCCAATGAGCAGCCCGGTCCAGCCGCGGAAAAGGAAGCTGACTGCAGACAACCCAGCAGTCCCGGAAGCAGTGACCACCGTTACTGCTACCGAAGAAGACAAAGAGTCAGAAGCAGAGATTGAAGTAGAAACCCGGGAGGAATGTAAGTGTGAGTTACCTGCCTTTATTTTGGGGTTTGGTTTTCCAGAGGAGTCCAAGGAAGTTAAACTCCAATGGGAGTTGAGCACCTAATGTGATCTAGATACCCAACTCCCCGAGGCCCCTTTGAAAATCCCAGCCTCACATAAATAGTGAGAAATGGAGGCACAAGACAAGAGTGAAATTTTCACTGGAGGGCACCCCAAGTGTACACTCACAGAAAAGCACACGCATTAGATGCAGCCACAAAACCTCACACTTGCATTATAATGGGTGAACGCCTGTGCAAATGAGTGTACCGTACATCACATGTTGTGATGCTGAGCAGGCTGATCCCATGCCCTCTGGTGCTAAAAAATTCTGCCCTGGGACTTGCATGTGCTATCTTTCCCATGCAAATGGTGGTTTGCACACACACACACGGAGATAGGGACACATTTTCCCTCTGAAATAAAACTAAGTGGTCCATTTTCATTACAGCACCTTCCTCTAATAGAGTGAAATTCGGGGAACCAACACATAGTTATGTACTACCTAAGTCCCACTCTAGCCCTGTTGTGACAGTTTAACTTCAACGAGGGTAGAATCAGCCCTTAAGCAGTGCACAGGGTTGGTGCTGCACCTCTGCACAGGGGTGAATTTCACCCACCAAGACTAGCGGGATATCGCTGTCCAGTTCTTCCCCAAAGCACTGGAAATGTTCTCCAGATGGAGAGTGCAGAGAGTTTGCATGCAGCCAGTGAGCTCAGTGGGCTAAATCCGAAAATCTGTGCTCAGACAAAACTCCCACTGCGTTTGATGAGAGCCTTGCAGCCCTGTGCATTGCTTAGATATATATTTCCATCGTACATCAAGGCATAAAACGTTTCTTTCCTTTCTCCTATTTGTAAGATTATCCATTGCATGGCTCCTCCTTTTTAAAGGGTCTCATCCCCATTCTGACTTATGTTGCTGTGAATGTTTGTTAACTTCAGGATTTTGTTTGTTTGTTTGTTTCAGTCACCTCATCCCTGTCCTCGCTCTCCTCCCCATCCTTTACTTCGTCCAGCTCTGCGAAGGACATGAGCTCACCTGGGATGCAAACCACAGCCAATGTCAGCAACTCCTTTGAGGTTGCCACCCACGCCGAGTCTCACAGCAGCGGGTTGGAAGCCGAACTGGAGCATCTAAGGCAGGCCCTGGACAGCGGCCTGGATACTAAAGAAGCCAAAGAGAAATTCCTTCATGAAGTGGTTAAAATGAGAGTGAAGCAGGAGGAGAAGCTAAATGCTGCCTTGCAGGCTAAACGAAGCCTGCACCAGGTAATGATGGACACTTGTTGTCACTGTCTGTATATCCACCTCCAAGGGGAACCAGTTGGCTCGTTTCGCCTTGAAAATAATTCCCCAGAACGTTAGCAGCATTCCCTGGAGTTCCGGTTCTAAACTGGAAAAGGCCAATCCATGGCATACGGGAGCTTTGTCTATATTCTACACGCCACCTGCCCCTGCTTAAGAGAGAATCCCAAATTTTTAACCAAAACCAAACCCCTTCCCCCATTTCCCTTTGAGAAGCTCGTCGGGCCCAGCCGAGTAAGAATTGTTTTCACTTCGATGAAGTTCACACATTTCTCTTCCCAAAGAGGGGCCTATTCAGAGCTTTTGTCTGTTGGGAAGCATGTAAAATTTCCTCATTGCCTAACCCAGGCGCATCTCGGCAGGGCATGGCATCAGCACACTAGGGGAGGGAGGGAGTTGAGATTGCCAGTCTATAGTAATTATCTACATCTGTGTGCCAGTAACCAGGGTCCAGCTTCCTTTTAGGATACTGCATTTGAAGCAGAGCTAGTTGGTAACTAGGTGGTATTGTACCCCCAGTTCAATGTATCAGGAATATTTTCTGTAACAATGAGTGCCATGTTATTTTTTGCAGAGAGGGCTGGTAGCAGAGACACTCTTGCTATTGGCCAAAAGCAGGCACACACGTTCCTATCAGCCAACAAGGGCCAGGTCTGGGGGGCCAGTGACTCTCATGTAGATGTGATTTGTTTGCACTAAGGCTTTGCACCAAGACAAAGCAATATTAGAACCTAGGTGCCCTGTCACAGTCCCCGTAGCAAGAGAAAGGTGCCTGGATGAATCTGATTTGTATTTGAACCAAATTCTGCCCAACCTATTGGCATTGATTCCTGCATTAGGCCCCGTTTTACAGCCCATTCTCTCACACCAATGTACTGCTCCTGAAAGGAAGTCTTCAGTATCACAGGATGCAAGGTCAGCTCCCAGGGGAAGGGAGGTCCAGTGCTTTTAGTCAGCCAGAGCTGCTCGCTTACTCTGTTGCCACTCAATTTCCTTGTGTTTCATTGAAGCCAGCTATGTTTAGTATAAAAAAGCAAACCCCATTTACGTAAACCGGGTGCTGAACCCAAGTTGAGCTTTACAGGATTGATCAAGCAAAGGAGTGTGTCAGATTGGGAGAGAGGATGGTGTCTGGCCCTCGGTTTCCATTTTGGCAGCTCTGGGTTTCCGATTCCACAGAGCTAGGGCGTACGTGCATGCGCGCCCCCAATGTCAGGGTTGAGCTAACAATGGCCTGGCTGGGAAGTGAGATTGTCAAAGGAGTGAATTTCCCATGACCCGACTGCAGAGTGTTACTTACCAGAGACATGTTGCTGTGAGGGTTTGCCTCTGACGGACAGGAAGTCCAGCTTCTGGGAGGGGGTGGGGGGAGTGATGTGCCATAGTTCATTTAATTTAACCCTTTAAAAAGGCAGATCACAGCCAATTTTTGCAAAGAGAAACAGAAGTACTTGGTGATGGCATTGAGGCATGGCATTAAGATTACAATATTTGTCATTTGAAAAGCATGTGATACATGAACATGGCCACGTGTCCGTACACACACATGCAATTATTTTTAACTACCAGTTAGCCTTTTCCTCTCCGTTTCTTCCCTTTCATTTCCCTCAGGTTTAATTTGATTTCACAACTCTCACTTGGGTGACAGTTTTCATGCTAGTCATTCATGCTAAGAACTTAGATGGCAGGAAGGGAGAAGTTTTCTGAGTGAAACAGAGGTTGGATTTACCTTCGCTTTTACTGCTGGGGTTTCCTAACCGTAGCAGAGCATTCCATTCCCTTGGTGACTTGGCAGTAGCCCGAGGGCTGCACGCAAACATAGCTAACACAACAGAGCTCCTTAATGTTAGAAATTAAAAATAAATAACTTATTTTTACACTCATCGCACGTTTCCTCCTGCTCAGCTGCGATGGAGTTGCTTATTGCTCGATTTCAGCGGCTGTAGAAAGCCTCTTGGCCAGCTTTGCCCTTCACAAGCAGCACTCACGGGCTGCATTGTCCTCGCTTTGTGCAGACTCAGTTTCGTGTCTGCAGATAAAGGGCGGCCGTTAGGGTTATCTCGTTTGATCCTTTTGCTCTGAAAGTTGCTTTCAGCCAGTGCAGCATTCAGCACTAACAGTGGATGCATCAAAAGAGTTAACTCCAATTCATCTTCATTCAACCTTAGACCGTGACAGCCGTTTTGCTTGACAGTAAAGATGAGAAATTTGGATCAAGCCTGGCTTTTTAAAAGTCCGGAGTTCGGGTACCTTGGGCCCAGGATTTTGGCTTTGTCCATGAGAAGGATTGGGTCATCTGCAAAATTTGGAACCAGGTTCAGGTTTCAGCCTCCTTCTCTCCTTTCTTCCCTTGCTCCCCCAACCACAGCCATGTTTGAATCTCTGGGTTTGGTTTAGATCCATTTCTCCTTTCCAGGGTCACTTAAGAACATATGAGCAGACCTGTAGTCCATCTAGCCCAGTGTCTTGTCTTCTGACAGTGGCCCGTGCCAGGTACTTCACAGGCACTGAACAGACCAGGGCAAATAGTGAGTGACCCATCCGCTGTCATACAGTCCCAGCTTCGGGCAGTCAGAGGTTTAGGGAAACCCAGAGCATGGGGTTGCGTCCCTGACCATCTTGGCTAATAGCCATTGATGGACCTAACTTCCATGAGCCTCTCTCATTCTTTTTTTAACCCAGTTCCTTGCTGTAATCTTGTGTGTGCTGCCCCGGTTCCTGTGGCACTCCGTAACTGTTTGTGCCTTCCAGGAGCTGGAGTTCCTGCGCGTGGCTAAGAAGGAGAAGCTGAGAGAAGCAACTGAGGCAAAGCGCAACTTGAGAAAAGAGATCGAACGTCTTAGAGCTGAGAATGAGAAGAAAATGAAAGAAGCTAATGAGTCGCGGATACGACTAAAGCGAGAACTGGAGCAAGCCAGGCAGATCCGAGTGTGTGACAAAGGATGTGAAGCAGGCAGGCTGCGGGCCAAGTACTCTGCCCAGGTAAGGCCAGGCCTTTGAGAGCTGATCGGCATGCAAGCTTCCCTGCTCTCCACTTCCTAGGGTTAGTCAGCGCCATCCTTCTTCAGCCTGTATGCCCCTTGACTCCAGTAGAGAGATTCTCTGCCCGTCTAGGTATCTACATGGCCCCTCTGTAGTATTTGGGCCATCCTGAGACGTAGGGAAGAATTTTCTCCCATTTTACAGATGGGGAACTGAGGCACAAAGAGGTGACTTGCTCATATAGGGAGTCTGTGACAGGAAGATGGACCCAACTCTCCTGAGGCCCAGTCCAGCGTCTTACACACAAGCCCATCTTTCCTTCTCAGGAGTTGGGCCCTCTGCGAATGCTCTTCAGGTCTGAGGAAGGTCACACTCACAACCAAACTTGGTAGCTCAGGCCTTTTAGCTGGAGACAGTGCCAAGAATATTTCTGCCAGATGAAATTCACCCTGTGCAGGGAGCCAGCACTGGGTTTAGTACCGTTGCAGTCCCAGTTGAGCCCCATGGGTCATGTGCTGTCCCTCTGCACAGGGGTGATTTCATCGAGTGAGAGTATTAGGCAAAGTCCCATAGATTTCAGTTACTTTCTTTAATAGGATTTCCCTAGTGATCACCTGCAGATTCAGAAGGCTAGGTGTAGCTCAGGCTGCATGGCCGGACTGCACCAGTGGAAGGAAGTTTTGCTTATCGCTGTGAGCCAGCAGGAGTGTTTCACTTTGAGCTTTTAAATTAAAACATGCACCCCTCCCCCTCTCGCCCTCCTCCTAGCCAGATTCCCTTCTAACGAAACAGTCAACATCTTATTCACACCAACAAAAGCCACAGGCCCCAAGAGCTGAGGCTGTACATCCTTAAGTCATCTTGTTGTGTCTTGGTCTTGCAGGGCATGTGGAATGCAAGGCCATCCACTGTTCCAAGCCCCCTGAAATGACCCAGCATAACAGGCTGAGCTGAGAGCCAAGTGGCAGCCTCCTGGATTTCCATGAGAAACACCAGTCAAGAGGAGTCCGCTCCAGTGCTCTGCCCCCCCCTTTCCCCTCCCACTGAAACAACCTGATTGGTCCTTAATTTCCTCCCGATTGAAAGAACACCCCTCGTTAACCCTTTCACAACCTCACCCTCTCCAAAAAACCCCAAGTAGCACTTCTCCCCAATTCCCTCCACTCACCAGCCTCCCCTGTACTGCCATCTAGCCTTATTCAGTCCCTCGACCACCTTCTGCCAAACCATCTCCCCCACTGGTTCCCAGTCCAAGAATCTGGCAGATAAATGGTTAATAAGGGAGATGGGTTAGAGAGAGCCTAGAGCAAAGGGAGTTTCTGGCAGGAGGGAGATGGGGCAGGTTTCGCTCTCAGTCCAAGCAGCTGACTTCCTGCCACGGTTCCTCTCTCCACACTAACTTCCTGTCTTCCCCCGCCCTCCCACCCATCCTTCCACCAAAACTCCCAGAAAGTGGCCAGTTTTATGTTGTTTTAGCATCGGTTGGGGGGGAGATTAATAATGATTTTTGATAGATGTAGCCCTACACAGAGCAGAGATACATGTAACATTGATGCAAACACCATATAAGTAGCATGCATTTGAACTACTAGAGGATTGGGTCATGGATCAACATAGGTGTGTTCACATTAGTTCATACCTAACGAAGCATGTCATTACACACACATCCCCTCATTTGGGGCTGGATTGCAGGTCACATTCTTCCCAAATACCAAAACTTAAAACTGCAGCCTTTCCAAGAGTCTCTTTAAAAGGAAAAAAGAAAAAGCAACAACCTAAATTTATCTAACCCTGGTTCTCAATAACGGGAAGGGGAGTGGTCCAATTGTACCATTCAGAGACATGCCTAACCAGTAGACCAGAAGCAGGAAATGATGTGGCTTCCTCCCTAGCATCTCAGGATGTCTCACTGATAAGAGGTGTCCAGACTAAACATACCCAGACTGAGCTCTGTTGCACTGGGCGTTACCTGCAATTGACTTCCACTTTAGCAACAAAAAAACCAACAAAACCCAAGGTGACAGGTCATGCAGATAAAATAAACTCTTTAATTTCTGGATAGAGCTTTGCTGAGCTGCAGGTGTGTCCTCTCTTGCATTTTGCTCTGGATGAAATTTTTTTTTTCCATTTCCCATAATACCCCCAGTAGGGGGGTGTATCTAGCATGAGGGCTAACATTTGCAAAGGCACCTAAATGACTTAGGAGCCTAAGGCTAAAATTTTCAAAAGGGACTTAAGTATTTAAGAGGCTAAAAATTTTGAAGCAAGTCAGTTGGACTTACACACCTAAGTGCTTTAGAAAATTTTACACTCTCTGTCCTTATGCCTTAATTTATAGCTGCCAAACTTGCACAGGAAGAGAGAGCAAGAGCATGTACGTGTGCATGTGTTTTCATAATTTGTTACTGATTTCAAAGAAACCACAGTTCTTTTGCCAGGTTTTAGTCTGAGAAATAGCATCAAACAAGCATGAGAAGACATAATAAACCCAGGGCTGGGCTTGTCGACAGGAGTTTAAAAGAGTTAGAGGCCAATCTCCTAGTGAAAGGCAGGGCAAGTTGGGCTCTGAACTCCCTTATCCAAGCCCAGAGGGCCAAATTCAGAGTGGGTGTAAAGATCCTGCACCTGCTGATTACAGGTCTGGTTTCGGCCCCAGGAAGGCAAGGCATGAAATGCCATGCGGCTGCAGATGTTTTCTGTTACCTCTGCCGCTGAGCTAAGTTACAGTTTACAAGTTAGCACAGTTCTCATCCCCATCTACACCCCTGCATGCTGGGGTTTGCACTTGCCAGTTATGGAGTCAGACACTCAGACTATTGGGCCTGAGTCGGTGAGGAGCTGAGCTCTTCCAGGGGTTTGGGGTTGCTGAGGATGGTCACAGGCTGATGCCCGATGCTGGACTATGGATAGATGGTTGTTGGTTCATCTTCCCACTGCAGCATAACTGGCAAGCCCCAGATTCAGCATACAACCCCCTCCCTGCCTGGAAGGTGCTAACCCTTCCTCTCTTGTGTAAGGATCCATGGGCTGTTTGGCCCAATTTCTGTGCGGGAAGCCCATCAGGTTAGGGCCCAGCAGCCACTTACAAAATGGGTTTGCTCAGCTGCCAGTTTAGCTTTTACCTCAACACGCCAAGGCCAGAAGGGACCGCTATGATCCTCTAGTCAGACCCCCGGTGTAGCCCAGGCCTTGGTCTTTCTCCAGAGTAATTCCTGTTTGAGCTAGAGCACATCTCTTAGAAAAAAAACATCCAATTGTGATTTAAAATTTACCCAGAACCCACCACACCCCTGGATAAATTGTTCCAATGGTTAATTTACCCTCCACGTTAAAAATGTAGGCCTTATTTCCAGTCTGAATTTGTCAAAGTAACTCAAAGAGCTACAGCCTGTGGCTGGGGGTGGGCAGGGGAAATTTCAGATGGTCACTTCTTTCTTCCTTCAGCCCCACACCTCAAACCCAGCTGCCCCTCTACATTACTAGCGTTGTCTTCCCGTCCTCAATGTCCCTTCCATTTAACATAAAAGGTGTAAGGATTCTTGCTTGTGTGTAAGATGAGATCACAGTTGGCTGATTTGGGGGGCTGTGACCAGCTGGCCAATTAGAATGCATTTTTGGAGAATCATGCTAATAACCCATCTAAAATGCATGGAAATTAGTCACATTAGCTATTTAGCAGGCAGTTACACCTTTGCATGTTGCTACCTTAAAAGTCCATGGGCACAAGAACTGCACTGGGTGGGGCTTCAGTAAATGACCTACTTGGTCTTTCCTATCTCTAACTCTTCTGAGATTCATACCAGACCATTGGTCCACCATGTCTTGTAATAGTGAAGTGCTTCCAAGAAGGCATACCATTCCCATAATGCACACAGCTAACTGTATGGGGGCGGGGTGAAGGAATGACTAAATTCCTTCCTGATCCTCTTATCCCCTGCAGCAGGAGGTTACGTCACTCTTCTCAGAGCCTATATAAATTACTCGTGTTATTGGTCTGAAATGATCTAGTCCTTGTCTGAAGACACAATGGACCCAAACTACAATGGTGTGTTTTCCCCCCACCCATTTCCTTTGCTCTAGATTGAAGACCTACAGGTTAAGCTTCAGCATGCCGAGGCTGACAGGGAACAGCTCCGAGCTGACCTGCTGCATGAGAGGGAGGCTCGGGAACACTTGGAAAAAGTGGTCAAGGAACTTCAGGAACAACTGTGGCCTAAATCAAGCAATCATCCCAGCAGTGAGAACACAGCAAATGACATTGAGAACTAAACAACATCTAATCCATATACAGAATAACATATATGCACAGTAAAGGAGGATGTGTGTGGGGCGGGGGGTGTGAGTGGGTGTGTGTTGCTCTGCACACATCTATAAATATGGACTTTATTATTGGTTGGAGGGCAGATGTTACTCTTTACAACAGAAGCACTGACTTACACCTCTTTTTTTCAGTCCATATAGCACAACGTCTTACTGTGCCTATACCACACAGAGTGTTTCTAAACTAAATACTTTTGAGTCCACTGCAAATTTTCTACTGGCAAACTTCAGGCAAGCAGCATCGTCCAGCTCAGACCAGAGTATAAGGCAAGCCGCCATGGCCGTGCTTTGACGTTGTTCTTGTGCTTGTTGGAAGACTTCGGAATGTCAAACCAACACACAAAAAACCCACCCAACTTTTTGTTATAAGCTATTTAAAATGATGACATTATACAGACTTGGTATTAAAACAATTAACGAGATTTTTTTATAACGAACTTTTAAAAGCAAAACAAAAGAATTGAAAAAAAAAAAAACACCCACCCTTGATGCACAATTTTTAAAGGACTTGTTACGGGCTTTGGGATTCTTATTGTAGAAGCCCTCTGGTGATGTTGCCATTTCATCAGCAATTTTCTACCCCTTAGGAAGCCATCACAGTTTTAACACTGTCATGGGGTTCTATGAGAATTTCAGAGTGCTTTTCAAAGTTGATTTTTTTTCTTAGGATGAACGAGCCTCGTTTTCCTCTACTAAACCCAGGAAAAAAGGAGGATGGAGGGGAGTGCCTGTGTGGGGAGAGTGTATGCTAGAGAGAGATAAATCCAGCCTTATTGACTTCAGTGTTTGTAAATCACGCCATAATTTTTAAAGATATCTGTCATTAACTGATGTGTTCAAAAGACTCACTTCATCCAAGAGCACTTCAGTTTTAGGAAAAGAATGGAAGAAGAAAGAAAGTGAATGAACTTACGTTGGTTGAAAGATAAGCAAAAAAAAAGAGACAGTCATTCTGAAATCTTTACTTCAGTTTTCCAGAGAACTCATCTTTGTTACACAATCTTGTCATAAATTCAGTATTGATTTACCTACTCAGCATAGTCTGTCAGGATTACTGTGCCCGAGGACAGTGCGACACCAGATACTACAGAAAACTAAGAATGACACTTCTGCTGCTGTGAATAAGGCTACATCTTTTATTTTTTTTAAATAATAGAAATTACTTTAATTTTGGGATCCAAGCCGCAGCCCTGGAATAAAAATGCAGCATTACATCACTTTGTCTTTTTTATTATTATTTTTATTATTTTTTAAAGAACTGCACTTTGTCAAAATCTTCCTCTGCATTTTATTCCACAGTTGTAAAGTTTACAGGTTGATTATTCTAGGTTGAACTGTGCTTTAAAGACTTCAAAACATCCACCCGATTCTCCACAGCCTGGCACATCATGTCATCATTCACACCCAGGCAAAGTGAATGCAGACCAGGGACCGAGCTACCAAATCAGGATTTCCCATATATGTATGCTAGTAGCAGTATTTTACACTCGCTTTGTGTAGTTGTACACATCGACAAAGTGGAAGGATGTGGAGATTTGGGCTCTCCCCATGTATTTATCATATATATACATGTGCTTTACTGAACAAGGGAACTTGTTTAATAAAAAAACACACACACGTATCTCAATATGCATCCAAGTTTAAAGGCATAAGGTGAAAATTGGACCTGGGGCTGCTGATGTACCTTTCAGCATCTCGTAAAGAAAATGTTGACTTTTTTTTCAACTTAAAAAAAAGGGGGGGGGGGTGTAACCTGTGCATTATTATAAACAGAAGTTATTCTCTCAGTGAAGCACATTCCTAGTAATCTTTATTTTCTTTTTGGACATTTATGCAAACTGTGTAAGCTTGAAAATTATTTCCCAGTAGACAAAAAGCGGCTGCCAATCCTAAAATTATAGTATTTACTTACAGTGCATTAGAGAGAAATAAAAGATTTTTTTAATTTTTTTTAAACAAGAGCTGTTTGCTTGAATCCATTATAATATCCATTGTAACTCTGAGCATTAATGGGAAGTAAAATTCATATATGTTTTAGGTACAAAGAAAGAAGGTATATGAAAGGAATCAACTTATGGGGACAATGCAGAACTGTGGGGAGCAAATTGTTATACCAAGTAAATTACATGGAAATTAAAATTGTCTGTTTAAACAGGGGATTTTGCCCTTGTGTGTTTGGGATGGTGGAGATTGAATTAAGGTGCAAATCTCCTCTTCTAAAGTGCAATGCAAAAGGAACATTGTTTATGCAGGGGTATTTTTTTATGTGGGGCTGGGTTTTTTGGGGGGGTGGGTTGGTTTTTGTTTTGTTTTTGTTTTTTTGCTTCTTTGTATTTTTTTCTGCAGTTATTAAAAAAATCATATGCATGGAATTAAAATCTCTGCCATATGTATATTCATTAATGGGCATTATTACTGTCTTATGTAAAGGGTTTGTTATGCAATATGCATAAAACTGTTCTCAGCCTTATGATTTCCACATCTGTATTTTTCAGTTATTTCTTCAAGGGAAACTAAATAATTTAGCTTTAGCTGAGTGTTGCAGATTTTTAGAAGGTCTCTCATATGCTGTGCTCTATTGCCGTGTCAAGAAATTACACATAGAACAAACCTGCTATTTTTCACCATGCTGGCTTCTTTGAAGCAGAATGTTTTTATTGTTTCGTCTAACCTTTGAATGTCTCTTTCCTTATGACCTAACAAAAATTTGCAGCGTGTTGAAGCCTCCACCTGTCTCATCCAGGAAAAACAACCTTCTTACCTGCAGCACCTCATATATTTCATCCTTGTATTTATGCAGCATGTATATTTATTCACTGGCATAACTTCTCCTGTGTATATGAAGTCTTTTTCCTCAAAAATGAATGAACTCTGCATTTTTTTCAGGGAAGGAAAAATAAGATCGTAAATAGCTTTATCGAGAAACACCAAGGAAGAAAATTCTTCGTATTCAAACTGCATGCCATTAGGTTTTAAAAGTTTAGATTTTTCACATGATATGTTACAATAAATCTGTTGAGTGTAATCTCTTGCCTGCTAGCTTTACTGTGTTTCAAATTAACATCGAGCACTAAGTAAGATTATTTTAAATTGTAGGAAACAACCTATTAGAAAATCACTCTAAATTAAGGTTTAAACCGATGCAGCGAAATAAAAGTTAAGAACCCCACCCCCAATAGTGCAAGAAGACTATGGGAACAAACTGTCTACACCAGCAACTCGTTAATAGGAGAGTTCTGTAATGTGGGGTTTGATTTTTATTTTTTTTTTTTTGTCTTTCCAAAATACATTTTGCAATGAGCAAATAGTAGAATTTTGGCATCGCTGAAGAGCCTGTCTTTTTCTTTTTAACTCAGAACTTCTGTGCAGGAATTATAAATCAATGTATCGGGGAAAGGGGATATCGGGGCATTTTCAAGATCCCACAGCCACTTGATTCTAGAAAACATCTGTTGATAATGGTGGTAATACTTGTGAGAGAAACTTTTATGATGGTTGTTCACAGTGAGGGAGTTCTGTGTGTAATTTCTGCGTATGCAACATTGCACTGAAGTAAATCCCTCAGAGATGGGATTGCTCTTACTTTGACCACGGCTGCATTCCATGCGCACCCAAGTCAGTAGGGTGCCTCGGAATTGTAAGATTGCATCTCCTCCCTTTGTATTTGCCATTTAGTTTCCTTTAAGAAGTTAAAAGGGAGAAGAGGTGTTTTATACAGGCTATTGACTCTCCCGATACTTAAAAATATGTTACCTAGATAATTGTATATTCAGTTTAATTACTCACTGTTTCTATACTGAAAGAAGACTTAACGAAGGGAAAAAAAAAAAAACAACAGCAATAACATTCATATCTATGGAGCAGCTAACTAGTATACCTAATACTCTGCTTTTCAAACAGAACTAGCCAATGTAAAAAAATAAAGAAGTAAATTCAACGTGTAAATACTTTTTTTTTCTTTTCTTTTTTTTTCATTTTACACTGTTGTATTATAAGTGTATATGGTGTTTACTTTTTCAAAACTCTTTCTTACCTGGTAGTTGTCTTGTTTTATGAGTTGTGTTTTTAACTAAGAAGAACTTTTGCTGTCTGTTAGGAAAAACGAAACAAAAAAAAAAACTTTTGCAAGTTTTCAATGTGGGTTAACTTTTCGTCATTTGCATTTTATTTGTCCTTATTTTCATTGTAAAGTATTTTATTATTAAAAAAATAAAAGTTGATTCGTCCCCCTTCCCCCGTCAGCTCATGTCTTTTAGAGGGAGGTTGTGTTTTTTGGAGGTGTTCTTTTGTTTTTTAAAATCAAATGAATTCACAGAAATGACTTTTTTTTTTCTTTCAATCGAGGGGGAAAAAAAAATCTATACGTTTATAATAACCAATAGCATTTCAGCACATTTTGTTATCCTGGTCTCTCCTATGCTGCTGCTAATGACAATATTATGACTTACTCTACTATTCTAGAACTATTTTTATGTAATTAATGTATGCTTTCTTGTTTATAAATGCCTGATTTAAAAAAAAAAAAAGAAAAAAGCTTGGCATATTTATCTACTTCGCTGTGTACCTTGATAGTCCTTTTACATCCCCTTTTCCACATCCCCTCCTCTGAAACAGATAATATTGTAAAATAAAGGACTTTATGAGATTATGTATGAAAATAGCTATGCTTATATACCACAGTGACTGAATGTACAGTGTATAGACGCATTACCTAAAATAAAATTGTTTGTCCAGAAAACAACCATCGATAAGCTACGTTCTTTGAATCTCTCAGTACTGGCATGGTGGCCTAAATTCTCAGGAGTGGCCCGGCCCGGCTCCTCAAATGTATTTAGGCACCTACCTCCCATTGGAGCAATCTAGCTCGTTAGCTTAAAGGGGCCTAAATTTCAGAAAGTGACTGAAAATCAGGCTCCTTTAACATGTTGTGACTTGGGCACCCAAAACCATTCTTGATCATTCAGGCCTGTGGGTTTGTCCCTCTCTCTCACACGTCAGCACATCAGGAAATGTTCAGTAGCATTTCCCTCTAGCTTCTGTCAGGATAATAGTCACCCCAGCCCATCTCTGCTCAAAAATGTGATCCTATTCACCACTCAAAAGCCCCTCCCTTCATATGCGGCAAAGTGCCGTGTGCAGTAGAGTGAATTTCTATGATGGTAATGCCAAAGGTCCCAATGACAGTCAGGTCCCAGTTACACTAGGTGCTGTGGAAACACAGGACAAGGCACACGCCAGCCTGGTGAACATTTACTAAGATTACCATTCTTCACGGTTAGCTGTGAGTGATGCAAGGTTTGGGCGCAGCAAAAGATTCCCATTGAATTAAAAGGGAGCAAGATACACATTGAAGAGCAGACCCTTCCCTTATCATAAAGCCACTCCCCTCCTCTAATATTAAAGGGACTCAGGCTCATGCCCAAAACTCAGGTGATAAGGCTATCTTGAAGGCAGTGAGGGAAAGGCTGAGAGAGTGGGGCAGGAGGCTAGTGCATGACTCTTGGCAATAACAAAAGGCTGGGTGTTAATGTGCTCTCAGTAAAAGAGGTAGGAGGGAATGAAGGAAGGGGAGTTTGCATTTCTCCCATCACCTATTTTAAGCCCTTTGCTAATCAGTGATCTGTGCAATGAGAACCTTGCTGCACTTAGAACAATCATTGGTCAACATTGTCCTCACAATCTCCACCCAAACATGCCCCACCAACACCTCGTAAGGAGCTTGACTGACTGCTATTGACAGATGGTTGAGGGAGTGAATTAAGAGACTACGCATCATCCTGATATACCTAGACTCCTAGAACCATAGGGCCAATTTACCCACCCACCCCGCTTTGTTCTCCTGAGGTAGGTAAATGGCATTCCAATACAGGTTGTCTACTGTGTATGGATCTTTCAGAGAAGGATTTAAAAACCAGGGTCCTGGCTAGTCCACATGGTCAGTGAAGATACTCGAGTAGGACATTTCCTGCGACCCCGAGGCAGTTGATTGCCTTCCACACAATGTTAGATGAAGTAACGCCTGTGTGTATATATCACTGTTAAACCAGGTTGAGAGTCCGTCTGCATGAAAGTTGGTTCTCCTCTATTTCCAGACTGCGACTGTGGTGTGGGATAGCCCTCCCTTTTAGCACTAAGGAAAGGCGGATTGCGACCCCCCCCCCCATACACATCCACTCCGCAAATCTGGGCACTCTTTCAATGGCTCACAGTGCTGTTTTCTCCACACACGCTGCCCCCCATTATCCTCTGTTTAATATGTGCGTGTTACTCTAGTTCTGTATTTCAAAAGTCCAGGGAAACCTTTAACACCAGAAACAGGAAGGACATTTTAGGGCAGAAGAGTGCCCAGAATTTGGCTCTAAGATTCTTAAGAGGGGAGAAAATGAGCAGCTGTTTAGCAGTTATATTGGCCTTGTAGCTGTCTAGGTTAGGAAACAGAAGCATTTAAGACAAAGATTGTGTGACATTGGATGCTCTGCACACATGGTTCCTTCAGTTTTCTGCAAATTTAACTATATCATCACTTTGTCCCAACAGCAAACTGGCTCTGGGGTGGTCCAGCAAAGCTCCTATAGGATTCTTTTCAGAGTAGCAGCCGTGTTAGTCTGTATTCGCAAAAAGAAAAGGAGTACTTGTGGCACCTTAAAGACTAACAAATTTATTTGAACATGAGCTTTCGTGAGCTACAGCTCACTTCATTGTAGCTCACAAAAGCTTATGCTCAAATAAATTGGTTGGTCTCTAAGGTGCCACAAGTACTCCTTTATAGGATTTCTGGAACTATAACTCCCTACCCACAATGGCCAGTGTTCCCAAAGACTTCAGCGTCTTCCCCTAATGTCTGACAGGGTCTGGATTAGCCACTGCATAACCATAATCTGCATCCTCCATAACCCTTTTCACTGGCAGGGGAAGGCGGGGAGAGTTAGGGGGGTTGACGTGCACTAGGAGGGAAAGACATATTATCCCCATTGTTAAGACTAGGAGGCTCACTCAGAGATGTTATGTCTGGAATTTTCACAGGTGGCCAACTTCCATTTTTTCAGGCAACTCAGTGCCTTTGTCGGGCAGGCCCTTGCTCACTGTGGTGTATGCAGGTTTATAAATGGCCTGTGACCCCTGTCCTGCTAGGCAGGCATTCTTCCGAATCCCACTAGCCCAGATTTAAGCTGCAGCACATGTAATTAGGCAGGTCATCAAAGTCTTATGGCCTGGTTCTATCAGGTGCTGTGCATTCTCGCCACTTGTAAAAAAAATAAATAAAAAAATCAAGCCCTAATGGATTCTCACCAGGTTCCAAGCTTGCTTGTTCCTGAGCATCCCGTCAGCTGATAGCATTGGGACTCAGGTGACCTGGCTTCTGTTCACAGGTCAGCTACTGGTCCCCTGGGTGACCCTGTAAAATGGGGATAAGAATAGTGTAAAGATCTTTCAGATTTGCTGCTGAAAAACACTATATACAAGCTAGGAATTATTATTGCTACGCCTGTATGCCTCAGGCACACTATATTACCCCCAGACCCATGCTATGAGCAGCAATGTACACAGTGACAGCAGCACTGCATAGTTTGTGTTCCAGTCCTCTGAAAACACCATGCATTTAAACTCTGCCTTTGACTAGGGTCGCTTACTTTCTGTCCCATTAGTAGTTGCTTTCACGTGCAAGTACTGCGACTAGATGATTTAGTTTCAGAGTAGCAGCCCTGTTAGTCTGTATCCGCAAAAAGAAAAGGAGGACTTGTGGCACCTTAGAGACCAACAAATTTATTTGAGCATAAGCTTTCATGAGCTACAGCAGCCGATGAAGTGAGCTGTAGCTCATGAAAGCTTATGCTCAAATAAATTTGCTAGTCTCTAAGGTGCCACAAGTCCTCCTTTTCTTTTTGTAGCTGATTTAGGTTGATTAAAAATTATAGATATTGGATACTAGTATAATCAAAGAGCATTCCAGTTCCAGGCCACCTGCAAGAGCCAGAAAATAAGTGAGAGAGAGAGAGTGAGTGTGTGACACACACTCTCTCTCTCTCTCTCTCTCTCTCTCTCTCTCACCACCACAAAGAAAAAGTCAAGTGAATGCTCTGTGCATGGGGTCACGGTGTGGTTGGTCCCCTTATGCCAGCACTGCTGTCCCATACCCTGTGGGGAGTTCCACCCTCCACCGGAGCATTCACCAGCCTACTCAGCCCATGCCGGTTATGCCCACTGCTACCAGCCAGGATGTGGAGGGAGGGAATGGGAACAAACAAACAAAAGGATGAGTCAGAAATATAAGGTAGAATAAAAACAAAACCAAAAAAACAAACCCATCCTGCTGATCCTTCTCTGGCTTTTCCAGAGTTTTACAAGGGTATGCTAAGAAATGGCCCAGAGTTGTGGAAATTCTGCTGCCATTTCTCAGAAAAACCATAAGAAGAGTTGCCACAAATTACTTTAACATATGTTTCCATCCTCTTCTTTCTGCCTTTTTCCCTTTTCTATTTCTTTTGTTTTTTTATTGAGCATTAATTTTTATGTACATTTACATTTCTTGCTTTTCAACAGAAAACGGACTTACTTTTTCACAGGGAAATTGCAGCTAAAGTAATTGCATGTGTGTGTTTTCCACCCTGCATTATACTGTCATAGGGCTCAGCAGCGGGGCACAAAACAATTGTCTATGCCTGCATGGTGCTTGTAGAAGCCTGTTGCTAAGCTGTCTGGGATATGACGCAGAGAAGGTTCTGCAATAATGCTCAACCCTGTGTTGTCGCTGGGCGTGTATGTCTTAGAACATACAAAACGGTGCATGCAGATTTCTGGTATGCCCAAAGAGCCCAAACGCAGGAGGTGCTCAATGTTTTTCTTTCTGAGGCCCCCACCAATATGCTATAAAAAAATCCACAACCCACCTGTGCCACAATAACTGGGTTTCTGCATATAAAAGCCAGGGCTGGCATTAGGGAGTAGCAAGCAGGGCAACTGCCTGGGGCCCTATGCCATAGCGAACCTACATTGCTCAGACTTCAGCTTCAGCCCTAGTCCCCAGAAAGTCTAACACTGGCCCTGCTTGGCGGTCCCCCCTTCCTCTCCAAAACCTGTTCGTGGGCCCCCCGGAGGGCGTCCCAGACTCCTGGCTGAGAACCACTACGATACAGGGCTATAGTTTGAAGTGTAGGCATTCCCTCTCAGGCTGGAGCCCTCGATGGGTTTCAGAGCCCAGGCTCCAGCCTGAGTCTGAATGTCTATGCTGCTGTTTTTAGCCCCGTAGTATGAGGTCTCTGAGCTGCTGGGCTCGTTTTTTGCAGTGTAACCATTAGCCAGGGCCATGGGAGACCATAGCTTTGGTTCTCTGCTCTGCCACAGACTTCCTGAGTGACTCTGGACAAATCACTTAGTCCGTGGCTGGGCCTCATTCCCTTCTGTAAAATAGGGATAGGAGTCCTACCCTCCGTCATGGAGGGTGTAGGTAGGATAACTATATTAAAGACTGTGTGGTGCTCAAAGAGTCTGGAATGGGGGGGTGGGGGCTAGCACTACCTTAGGTAGCTAGAGCTTTCAAATGATCAGCAACCACAACTGGGTGCAGTTTTTCAAAAGCACTCAGCACCCAATTTATTTTGGTACCTAACCTGAACAGCTGGCTCATAAAGATAGAGAGAGAGAGTGTAACTTCCCCCACACACTGCCTCCCACCAGCATGGTGGAGCAAAGCATCTCGTGTCTATAGCACATTCCATCCTGCACTGTCTGCTGAGATTTCCAACACAATTATGGTGGTGATTTTTTAGCAACAGGGACATGTGTCTAGTGGGAACCGCTTTGAAGCCTGCAAACTAATTTCACTTTGACCACCAGGTAGGCATCAACTTTTGGGCATAGCTAGAGCTGGATTCAAACTAACGACGAAGCAGTGAAAGACGCAGTCCCCCTTAGCCATCAAGTCTCTCACAACCATTGTATTTATGATCCCCCCACAGGCCAAAAGGAATTGCCATCAGAACAACAAGGCTTTTCGATTTCTCTTTCTTATGATCCAGGCCTCTCATCTCTCCCCAGGCTTGTCCTCTCTTTTGCTAATGCCTTGTCCCTAGCCTCATCACAGCCCTTGAGCTTTTAGCATCTGAACGTTTTTAGTTCTGCAGTGCTCTAGGACTATGGTGACAATTACCAGAGAAAGCAAAGCTCATGCACCGAAACGGCCCTTGCTCTATAACTAAATGAACAAGCCACTTGTGACGCCAATGGACATTTCTGGTTTAGGAGTAATGGGAACTGAGCAGATCCTTTCTTCCCCCAGCTCCCAACGGGGAGAGCGTACCCATGTCGGTGTTTGCTAAAAGCAAAGGGTTGGTGTGAACCAGGTGCACCAGTCCAGGAGTTTATGTGGGGTTCTCTTTAGGTCGTGGAGCAGAGTCGTGGCAGCACAACACTAATGTAACATGAGGGCTCTCTTCATTTAATTTTACGTGCCCTATATATGAACCCCAGTGCCTGGAAATAAGAGAATGGAAAGAAACTGAACTCATCGGTCACTGCATGACTCCCGTCTTCTAGTTCATAAAGCCAAGTCTGCAACCATTTCCACTTCAAAGAACCGAGACAGATTGACCCACAGATGCTTCCGAATGCCAGAACACAGAGAGGCAATATTTTTATTCAAACAACAATGCGGATTAAGGCTCTACCTGCAAACACACAAGTGCTCAACTACACACATGAATAGTCCCACAGACTTCAAGTTAAGCATGTGTGTGTTTGTGGGACTGGCACGTCAGAGGCCTGAAAATGCAACTGCCAAATTAAGGACAACACACAAGTAACCAGGACCTCAGTGAAATAGGGTTTTTCCATCCATCTCCACTCCCAACTGACTGGACCCTTCATCTGTTTGTCTACGTACACAGTTCCACATACTGGTCCCTTTACCTGTGTACCTGCTCTGCCCCTACAGACACAAATCCACCTGCAGGTCCCTTCATCTATCCACCTTTTTAAAAAAAAATTTTTTTTCAAGCCAAAATTAAAATATAAAATACTCAAATTATCTGCCTTGTACTGAAAATGGACATTTCCAGTCAAGTATGCAAATGTCAAGCATACTTTGGTCTCTTCCCCACCCTCCTTCTCCCCACTTGCTTAGATAAACCTCTAATATTTTACTTGAGATAAAATCCCAAGAACTAGGCCTGCAGAAACTGAGTTGCCAGTTATTTTCAGCAAGACTGGCTGTGTTTCTAACAGCACACCAGCTTGCCTTGTTCTTGGAACTTTTCAGTATTTTTGGAAAAAGAAAATGTCTTCAAAAATAAAATAACTGTTCTTACTTTGCAGGGAGGAGGAGTTACTTCCCCTTCCCCTTAAAATATTCACCAGCTCATTTTCTTACCATGCAATTGTACATTTCTTTCAGTGTGGAATATGGGGGCAAGTTCTGACCTCATTTACTCTGCTGCAAATTCAGACTCACTCCACTGAAATCAATCCAGATTTACACTGGCATAGTTGACAGCAGAACATGGTCTATGCCAGGGAGTCTCACAACAAATTTTTGGGTGGGCTCAGAACGTAGCCACCAACTTTTGCTGGTGGCCGCTCTGACAATTTGTCCTAAAATACTTAATTAACTTTAGGAAAAGCAAATAAATATGCACATATGTCCAAATCATTGTCATTTATTTATGTAGGGTTTTTTTTTGCAGACTCAATCATTAAAAATAATGTACAGTTGTCTCTATTCTTTACTGAACCTAAACAGAATAAAAACACAAATAAGGTGCTTTAAATGTTTTGCTTTTTTGGTTGCTTTTTATTTTTTTTAGACTTGCTAGCTAGTAAGTCTGCTACTGTGAAAAGTGACATTTGTATATTTGTTAATATCACTTTTCACAGCAGACTTGCTAGCTAGCTGGGAGGCTGTGAAAAGTGATATTAACAAACATACAAATATGACTTTTCACAGCAGACTTACTCAGCCCTGGCAAGCTGGGGGACTAATTATGCCCTAAATGGGGAGGTGGATAGGGGGCCAAGGGGCGATGGGGATTAGCCAAGGGTGGGACCCTGGAGTCCTGCTGCACAGATGGGGACTGGAGGAGGCAGCAGGGGCCAGGGACGATGTGCGGGGGATGAGCCCAGAGTCAGAGCCCAAAGCAAAGCTGGAAGCCCTGCAGCTGGGGGACGGGGCCTGCTGCCGCATGACCAGAGTCTGCCGCCCACCACCCCAGGGCTGAAGCCCAAGCCTCACCCTCCGCAGGAAGGTGGGGAAGTCATGCTGGCTGCCTGCTTCTACAATGTTTGTTGCTCCAAAAGAGGACAGGGACCAGCCCCTATTGGTGGCCCCGGGGGAGGGGCCGCTGCTTTGCCCCCCCTCCCCCCCAAATCCCCAGCCAGGACGCTGTGGCCATAAGAAAAGCCCCTGGTGGCCACATTTGAGAAACACTGGTCTATGCTTCAGGTTAATTGCCAGTGTGTTAACTGGCACAAGATGAGCCAAAGAGGCTGACTCTGCTGTCCATACTCAGGGATGGCTCCCTTTGAAGTCATCAAGGCCTTTGGTCTGAGTGAGGAGGATGGCATCAGGCCAAAGTGCTCTCTGCCCATGTAAACGGCTCCAGGTTGACTGCACATATACTGTGCCAAAGCAGAGCTGTAGTTTGTGTTGCTGTGGCCTTCCTGGCCGAAGCATGGAGTGCAAAGCATTTGGCTGCCATGGCCATGTCAGGAAGTGCATGCGTACAAGTCCCAGAACGCCAGCTCAGGATGAAAGAGGGACCTAGCTCTTCTGCAGGTTTAAACTGAAGTCAGAATCGGGCCCTGCTCTTTCTGGAGTCTGCTAAGGCGAACCTGGCAACCAGAGATTGGCCCACAGTATGGAAATCTCCACAGTCTGTATCTAAGTGGTGTTTAGCTTTCCAGCCCTACAGGGCACTTTACACTTGGATCATCCCTGCTCAGCTTCCCCAAGTTTATCTGGCTATACTTTATTCTGGGAGCCTTTATTAAACTGACCTAGATTGCAGACACATACATGGAGTAAAAGAACTACGTTTTTCATTTGCCTCCCCCGCCATCCTAAGCTTAAATCTTTTGGAAGCGAGGTGCGTATTTGATGCATATGACAGATGTCCCCTAAGTTCAGGCTGATTTCTGAGCTGTAGGTAAGTTTTGGCAGGCATCTGGAAGCAACCCAATTGCCATCAAGATCTGATGCTAACTTGCTTGGAAGCAACGTCAACACAACACAGAAAAAAAATTCCTAAGTTACCAGTCATAGCTGCGTATCAGGGGATGCCAATCTCATTTGATGCCCTGGGAAAGGATTTCAGAAACAGCTCATGATTCTGAATGCACAACTGGGGACACAGCCACAAGAGCCTGGTTTTTCAAGTGACAGTTACTTAGCACCTTAAGAAAAACAGGTCCCTTTAAATTGTCTCCAGTTGAGGACCCAGAAATTAAGGCACCCAAAATTACTAATCACTTGTGAAAATCTTGCCCCACAACATCCCATTTGTGCCCTGGATTTTATAGTCCTTTTCTTAGCAACTTGCCGATGAGGCTGCAGATACAATATGTGCAGTGGTCACCACTACCTATTACTTCATCAATATGTTACTTCAACACCTCAGTTTGCGCAGAAAATCCAAGAGCAGGAAAATTGTTCAGCTAAAATACCAGACAAACTAAGTATAATCAAAGGAGAAAACTGAACAAACTGACAAATCATTACAAATTCCTTTGGCATTGGGTGTAACAATGATTAGGCATGAGGACATATCTTTAGGCAGAAGTGGCCATATAATTCCAGAGGAATTCCTACTGTGATTGAACGCAGACTGAACTGTACTTGTGACCCTTTGAGGAGCCAGACTGCATCCCAACATGGAACAAAACAGAGTGATGCATTGAGGAGTTGAGCCCTTTCTCCCACTCCAAGTCATTTTCTTTTAGTGACTGCATTTTCATGCCATCTTCTTGGCAACAAAACCCAGATTTAGAGAAGTAATTCTGAGCAGTGTTCTGTACAGCCAGCCACTGAAGGACTATAGATGCAGCAACAAATATTCTGAAGAGCAGCCAATGCTTCATGCTAATGACTAGGAAACCCATTGGGAGTAACTGAATTTTGAGAGGGTCATTCTGCCCCACGCAAGTATTGTAATAAAGTGGTCATCAAGGGGTTAACTGGGTTGCTCAGAATATTCAGAGTTGGAGCTATGCTCCCCACAGACTTACTTCCCTTTACTACAAGTATAATTTTCACTCGCTTAGTGATGGCTGAAAAACAGAAGTGCACTTGGCCAATTCTATCACTGTTGAGTTCCTCCAAAAGCAAAGCACAGGCACCTCTCCCACCAGTAAATGGGGCATCACGGGACTCAACCTTTGAACACAGAACTATTTTCTTTCTTAGCACTACTGGGAAGCTCTATCTCATGAAAACAGCAGTTCAAGACATAATATTACATACACTGCCTGGCAAGTTATTGTTGTATATTATTTGCATTTTAGCAGCCCCAAGAGGACCCCAATGGAATCAGGACCCCATTGTGCTAGGAGCTGTACAAACATTAGCAGGAGGATGTGCCTGACCCAGAGAGCTTACACTCTAAATAGGCTTTCCAAATGAAGGGCAGGAAGGGAAACAGAGGCAGAAAGAAGTGACATGACTTGGCCCAAGGTCACCTAGCTGGTCAATGGGGGAGCCAGGAATAAACCCAAGGTTTCCTGAGTGCCAATATCAAAATCCTAATGTCCTACCCACTAGATCAATGCTGTGCAGACACAAGTGGAAGAGTACTGCCCTTGGGGATGATGGTTCTAGGGTGACACACTACAAAACGTTGTCTTCATGCACCAAATGTATCTTGAGAGATACTGATGGGCATCCCCAACCAACTGGATTCTCTCTTGTTAGAAGTCAGTTCTGTCATGCCCTGTATCACTCAGCTCTTTCTGACTACAGGGTTGCCTACACTGCAATCAGAAGGGATGACTGTAGCACCCATGCTCACTTCATTGAGCCAGCTTGCTAAAAATAGCAGTGCAGGAGCAGAGGCATGGGTGGCAAGGCAGGCTAGCTACCCTAGCACAATCCTGCCTGCGACCCTGAATACTTAGTTGAGTGGCTAGCCTGTGCCATCACACATGCCCACTGCAACTACACTGCTATTTTTATCGAGCTGGCTTGATCAAAGCTAGCTTGGCTCGGTCTACACATGCCCCAGTCACCACTCCTAACTGCAGCACAGACATACCCAAAGGTACGGGGAGCGATGTAGGAATTCATGAAGAGCTGAATTCTTCTCTCAGTGACACTAGTGTATGTGTGGTGAAAACTCCATAGACTTCAACTACTATCTGGCTAACATGGAGTTATCCCGAATCTAGATCAGTCACAGTGAAACCAGAATTGGGCCCTAAAACAATATTAATATGAAGAACTAAATGTTTTATTGCTGAAACCCACTCCGGCTGGAGAAGTAACACGTGATTATCATTTACTAGCTGTATTGCCAGAGGGTCAAAAGACCCCACTCAGGATGAGAACCCCAGTGGTCTAGGTGCTGTACAAACGATATGCAGATTGCTTGTCTTTGGATGCTCTCGGTCTTCGGTAAAATCTGGGAAGGATTATTCCATAACTCCCTTGGCTTTGGTTATTCCAAAATCCCAGATAGGACCAAGGAGAGGAATCTTTCTTGGATACTTAAATCTGATATGCCGTGCAAGACAGAGGGCAACTGCATATAAACTTTCTAAGCTGTTGGTTCAAAACAGTGGGTGAAGACCTGATTAACATGACTGACAGCAATGAAGAAGGCAACAGCTGCACAAGCAAATAGCTATGCAATCATACTGCTATGGCTAGACAATAGCTTGATACATTTTAATCTTCAGGGTCTTTTTAGGCAGCCCTCCCCCCACATCCACACCAACACCTGCATGGACAGAGCCCTGTGCCTATGGGAAATCTAAGCAAAAGAGCAGAGTAGTTGTTGGTGTTGTTATTAATATTACGTGAGCCTATCTTGCAGCCCAGGGCATCCAACCCATATTTCCCCCCCCAACTCCCCTGTACAGCTGCTGCAAGGATATTAAAAGAAATACATTTCAGAACATCTGCAGGGAAGGGATAAAACTTGCAGAAGATGATAGAAAGCGGGGAAGCAGTAAAAACCCAGGAGTGTCAGAGTTAATGATGATATGTGAGTAATCCAGTTATAAAGGCGCTGTCAGTGGGAAGGGAGCGCAAATATAATAAAACACAGCTGTATGACGTACACTTCAGTGGAATTTTTATTAGATGGTTTATGTGCACTCTAAGTATACCTGACTGCAATGCAAATTCCCACAGACTTGCATTTGGGAGGAAAAAAAAGTTTCCATAGGTCCCTGTATTCAACTGATCTAGTCCAATTGTTTGGTGCCGCACGGATGTTTTGTTTGGCTGGTCAGAGCGTCAGGTTCATTTGCGTGCGCGTTTTCTGTTGAGTCAGCTCTAATCTGGGACCTTGGGGATGTCTCTCATTTGTCTGAGTGCTTCCTCAGAGCCCATTCCTGCCAGGGTGCCCCCTGTCCTGCCCCACGACCCTTCTAATCCCTACAGGTCTGCCCAAACTGCAGAATGAAGGCAAAAGTTGGAGAGGAGGAAATTGTGGGAGAGGCTGCTATCCCAAGTGCATCAAAAGCAAATGTTTGCAAGGACCCCCCACACACACACACACACTCTTTACAGGAAGCTAAGGAGTCTCACGTGGTTTGTCCCATATTCTGCTTTGTTATTTCTGAAACCAAACCAGAGGGGGCTAAGGTTGAGTGGTGGCCACAGTGGGAGAACACTCAGGTAACTCATGAGTATATTGTGTGCTGTCTTGAGTTTTTGTAACAACCATCCCTCTAAGGGTCATCAGCAGGATTCAAACCCAGGACCTTCAGCATCGCTCTCTACAACTGAAGCAGCATCTCATTTAGCAGGTAGCAGTAGTAGTCTGTTATTCTGTGTGTGACCCAGACACTAGAGAGGGACATAGCTCACTGTATTAGCATGGTTTACATTCGCAAGGCTGATGGTCCCACAGCCAGTGTTTTAAGCCAGCTCACCCCTGTACAATTGCCTTGTCTATGGCAGGGGTTCTCAACCAGGGGCCCAGGGGGCCATGAGCAGGTTTCAGGGGGTCCGCCAAGCAGGGCCAACATTAGAGTTGCTGGGGCCCAGGGCAGAAAGCCGAAGCCCCACCACATGAGGCTTAAACACAGGGCCCTGAGCCCCACCACCTAGGGTGGAAGCCAAAACCTAAGCAACTGGTGCGGGGCCCCAGGTATTTGCCCTGCTTGCTACCCCCTAACGCTTGCCCTGGCTTTTATATGGAGAAAAACTGTTGTTGGGGCACAGGTGGGCGGTGGAGTTTTTATAGCATGTTGGGGGAGGGGGCGTGCCTCAGAAAGAAAAAGGTTAAGAAGCCCTGGTCTATGGCATCCCTTGAATGATGAGCCTCCTGCTGCTCTCACAAGGACTTGCCTTGTTGTTTTCTTTTGTACACTGAGCAGGCAACACCATCTCACAAGCGTCTCCAGAGGTGAACTAGAGGCCTTTATAGCACTGACTCTGGAATCAGTGGGGGGAATGTGTCATTTTATAGACGGCAATTTTACTATATGCTCATAAATACCTTTGCTTATCTACCTCCTGGATCTCTCCAGCCCTTCGTCAGAGAACTGGTCTTCTACAGACAGAAATTAGGATTTAATTACATTCCCATCCAGCCCTTGAAATAAATAGGGTAAGAGGGCGGGGGAGGTAGCGAGGAGAAAACACCAGAGGCTTCTCCAATGCCTGGGGTTTCCCCTGAACAAAGATCCTGTGCTGATATGTGTGTGTGTGTGTGTGTGTGTGTGTGTGTGTAGACAAAAAACTTAAGTGGTGAAGCGGCCAAGTCACCTTTGAAAATGGGACTTGGGCTCTGAGTCATTGTCTATACTAGGGAGAGGCACAGGATGTTGTCTAGAAGCATGTGTAACTTAAGTGCCCTTGTGGCCAAGATGGAGTTTGCTCTGCATGCAGCTCTGGCCTAGAGAAGGTGCATGCAAGAATACAGAATAGGCTGACCAGGTGTCTGGTTTTTGACCAGAACACCTGGTTCAAAAAGGGATCCTGGCGGCTCTAATCAGCACCAGGGACTGGGTCATTGACTGTCTGATTGGCAGTGCCACACAGTAGGGCTGGCAGGCTCCCTGCAAGCCTCAGTGCCATACAGCTCCCAGGAAGCAGCTAGCATGTCCCCCCTCTGGCTCCTACGCAGAGGGACAGCCAGGGGGCTCTGCATGCTGCCCCTGCCCCAAGCACCGCCCCTGCAGCTCCCTTTGGCCAGGAACCACGCAGGCAGCACCTGCAGATGAGGCAGCACACAGAGCTGCCTGGCCACGCTTCCATGTAGGAGCTGGAGGGGGAACATGCAACTGCTTCAGGTAAGCTATGACCAGAGCCTGCACCCCTGAGTGCCCCCCAACTCCCAGCCCTGATCCCCCTCCAGCCCTCTGAACCCCTCAATCCCAGCCCAGAGCACGCTCCTGCATCCCAAACTCCTCATCCCCAGCCCCACCCCAGAGCCCTCACTCCCGCCAGTGCCCCACCCTGATCCTCCTCCTGCCCTTCAAACCCTTCAGTCCCAGCCCGGAGCACCCTCCTACACCCCAAACCCCTCATCCCCAGCCCCACCCTAAAGCCTGCACCCCCAGCCGGAGCCCTTGCCCCCTGAGCCAGCCTGGTGAAAATGAGCAAGTGAGTGAGGGTGAAGAAAGCGAGTGAAAGGGAGAGGGGATGGAGTAAGTAGGGGCAGGGCTTCTGAGAAGGGGCAGGGCCTTGGAGGAGGGGTGGAGCAGGGGGCAGGGCAAGGGTGTTTGGTTTTGAGAGAGTAGAGAAGTTGGCAACCCTACTGCAGTAGTGAAAGGCCCTTCCACCCCAGGGGCACCTGTTCCAACCCCCCCCCGAATGAACACACCCACCCCCCCACCCCCCGGAAGAGTACAATGAACATAGGAAAGGGAAATATTTACTTACAGAGGGATGAAAGGAGAAAACCAACCGGGGGAAGATAGGGGGAGCAGTAAACCAGGGTTGCATTCAACACAAGGCCCCACAGGCCCAGTGGGAGCACAGTCTGAAAGGGCAGACACCCAGCAATGTGTCTGCACACAGAGTTCAGGAGTCCTGGGCAAGGTTCCAGTCCAGTGGTGCGTCTTGGGTGCCTCGGGTTGTCTTCAGTGCCAGCAAACCCCTCCGGGGCCCTCTTCTGCCACTCTCTGCAAAGCCACACAGAGTGACCACCTCCTCATTTAGCTAACAGCCTCCCTCCTTATTCCCAATGCCAGGTCCCAAACCCCAGTACTCACGGCCCCATGCAGCTCTGGGCAGCAGGGATACTAGGTCCAGCTCCGGTCTGTCCTTCTCGGGCGAGTCCTCCCTGGCACTGCCCCTTCTGGCTCCTGTCCTGGGGTGGCCCCTCCCACTTCGGGCAGGCTCTTGGCTGCTTTGCTCTGTGAGGGCCAGCTTGCTGCAGCCCTCCTGTCTGGAGCTCCGGACACACATGGCCAGTCGTGCTCCCCACTCTCTCTGCTCCCCCCAGCACTTCCTCTTTCTAGATCAACACTCCCCCACCCCACCCCCGGAAAAAGGTTTAAAAGGGCCATGCTCTCTAAACCCCACAGGGGTTACACGTGGAACAAAAATCACATATCGCTATGCTGGCAAACCCCCCCGTGTAGACGCAACTGCGTCAAAAATAGAGTGCTTCTGTCGCATAACTAACGGGCTTCAGGGAGGCGCTGTTAGTATGCCAGCAGAACTCCTCCTTCTCTCGGCATAGGCTGGTCTACAGTAGGGGGCTACGCTGCCATAGGCTCTGTAGTGTAGACGTGGCCTAATATGCTACACTGTCAAAGCACACGTGTACTCTGCACTGGGAAAGTCAAACCACCCCTATGAGCAAGACAAGCTAGACCAGTAATTGCCAGTACAGTGGTCTCTGGGCAAGGGGTTTTAGCCAGCACAGCTCTTTCAGCCAGGGATCAACCCTCATCTGTGTAAACAGAAGTCTGCAGTGTGAATATAGCCTGGGTCACTCAGATGCTTTCGAAAATGTCACCCCCACACTGTAGATCAGTAACCCAACAGCTGAACTATCACCCTGTATCCCAAATCCATACGGGCCTTATACACTCGCAAAAGATTGTGGACTCTGGAGCATGGCGAGAGGATATTATGATCCAGTGATCATGATCTAGTAGGGCTGAATTGGGGCCTGCCCCCCTGGAATCAGGATGATTATAGCAGACCCAAATCCTGCATTCCTTTCACACTCAAGAGTCCTGCTGAGGTGAATGGGAGTTTTTGAATGCTCAAGAAATGCAAATGTGGGGTCAGTACATAGGTGACCTGCCTCTCCTGTGAACTGAGTGCACCACACACAGATTCTTCCGTTCCAGCTCTGACTTTCACAGTGTGAAAAGCAGGGATTCCATGATGCTTAATTCAATCTGGCAGATAATTTTGGTGAAAGGCATTGATTTTCCCCCCCCTTTTCTCATCCACCAATTTCCCCAGATAAGAGGCCTGTGGCTCAGTCCCTACTGGTGACGGATGCCCTATAATTGCTTCAAGTGGATTATCACCCAGACATCTAGCAGGCATTTACAGTGCTGCAGCTGTAGTCAGAAACAGTGTCTCACCAAGTAAAGGGACTCAGAGGAAGAGGAGGAGACAGCTGTTTCCGTTGCCTCGCAGTTTTTTTATTATTATTATTTCAAACTTAGCATTTATTTATATTGCAGTAGCACCCAGAGGCTCCAACTCAGATCAGGGTCCTGGTGTGTTGGATGCTGCACAAACCCTGGGGAAAAGTCTGTCTCTGCTCCATGGAATTTGGAGTCTCCAGGTGCTACCTGGAGCCAAATAATAATTTATGTGTGGGCAGAGTGCAAAGGAAGGATAAAATGCTGCTGTGCTGATCTGGTAGTATTTTACACCTCTGCAGAATGGGTGTAAGTAGCTGCACATGACACAGAGAATCAGACCCACAGAGTTTACAACCACCACGATTCTTGTCAACAGCAAAAGATGGCTTCCCCACAAAACTCCACGAAGGACAGCTCCCTCCCACCCACCTCTCTGGCATGACTTGGACCCAGCAAGCTCCTTGTTTAAGAGAGCTACACCCAGACTACATTGGCCACTGGTTACCAAGACACCCTATCCTACGCTAGCAACACACCCAGTGAGCTGTGCAAAATGAGTGTGGTGGGTCTCAGCCCAGTGCTCAATGAGCAGGTGTTTTCTCTGCCATTACACTTGGCACTAACTGACCCCATTCCTGGCCATCAAAGCAGAGAGGCCAAGGACTGAATTCCCCCCCTCTGCTTTACTGGTGGTCTCTTCTGGTCAGGCGCGAGGCATACTGGCCAGCAGAAATGAGCCTGGCCCTATGCCATGCTGTATCTTTTTGTAGGCAGTCAGATGCCTGCATTCTCTGGTGCCCTGTACTCCAGTGCCACATTCACCCAAGGATTCCTGCACCAAAATACATGCCTGGAGTTAACGGAATTACAACCAGAGATGGATTTGGCTCTTCAAATCTCATTCAAGAAGCCAGCTCATCTCTACCTTTGAGACATTTTGGCCCATTGTGCACCAAGAAACAATTGCAGTTCTACGAAAGGAGAGGCATTTGCAGCCTCGAAGAAACAGAAAAAAATTTTAATTCCCTTATTTCCTTCCAATAATTTTTTTTTTCCATGCTGGTGCCAGCCCTGGTGGACAGGCCAAGTCTATTCTATGACTTTAGTAGTAGCTGAACTGCATCCTACAGAGCCCGGTCTACAAATGCATAATACATTTACGTGGCTGAGACTATCTTCACACGCCAGTGGTCACCAACCAGTTGATTGCGATTGACTGGTTGATCCTAGAGGATCTCCCAGTCTATCGTGATCTCTGGTGGTACAGTGTGGCTGCCGCTAAGGCAGACTCTCCACCTACCCCAGCCCCACGCTGCTCCCGGAAGCGGCCAGCGCAGTCCCATGGGCGGTGGGGCAGGGGTCTCCCTCCACGCGCTGCTCCTGCCTGCAAGCACTGCTCCTGCAGCTCCCATTGGCCAGGAGAGCTGCAGGGGTGGTGCTTGCAGAAAGGGGCACCACACGGAGCCATGTGCCCCCCGCCCCAGGGGCATGTTTGTCCCTTCTGGGAGCAGCATGGGGCCGGGATAGGTAGGAAGCCTGTCTTAGCCTTGCCGCACCTGCTGCTGAACAGGAGTCCCTGGAGGTAAGTGCTGCTCAGCAGGAGGCTGCACCCCAACCCCCATCCCTGAGCCCCCTCCAAGAGCCAGCACCCCATACTTCCTCCTGCACCCCAAACTCCTTCCCCAGCCCTGCCTCCTCCCAGAGTCAGCACCCCAATACTCTGCCCCAGCCCTGACCCCCCCCACCAGAGTCTGGAGCCCCCTCCTGCACCCAAACTCCCTCCTAGAGCTTGCACCCCTCATCCCCTCCCAAACCCCTACCCTAACCCAGTGAAAGTGAGTGAGGGTGTGGGACAGTGAGCAACAAAGAGGGGCAGGGAATGGAGTGAGCTGGGCGGGGTAGCTCCTGGGTTGCCTTTAGATTCCAAAGGTGATCTTGGGTGTAAAAAGGTTGGAGACCACTGTCACAAACAAAGCTCCTAAAACGTTTGCTACTGTATCTACAAACTTCAGCCTTCTGCCACTTTCTAATCAATTATAACCATAAAGGTCAATTTTGCCTTGAAACAATTTTAATCTAATTTAGTTTTTAAGCTCAAAGCCATCCCTGCTACCTTCAAAAACAATGTGCAATTTTAATTATGGCAAATGAAAATTATAAATTAGACACTGTCAGGCACATGCTTAGATAGTCTGTGGAGCTGCACCAATTTACACCAGCCCTGTATGTCTGTATTGACTTGTCTAACAAAGGGTTGTTTGGCCAAGAGATGCCAAGTGCCCCCAGCCCCAGTTGAAGGTTGCTTATTCTCTCTCAAGCCAGGCCTGTTATACACACAAAAACTGATTTAAAAAAAAATGCACAGGAAAGGGAGCAAATGTTCTCAAAATAAAATAAGAACAGTTGGGTAAAATACCAAGAAATGTGCAAATACTAAACAGGGAGGAAGGGGACTTTGGATTTGGTAGCATACATGCGTAGGATGACTCCACAGGGCTTGTGCAACTGGGAGATAATGTGCTTTGCAGGTCATTGGCTTTTGAGCACTGTTATCTCACCGCAACATACACCTAACTGTGTCTTTCTGCTCACTTACAGCAGATACGCAGGCCATAATATGGCTTATCATTAGCCAGAGAATGACAATTACCATTTAAGATTAAACTTTTTTCTTCCTCCACCCCACTAAGTCTATCCACAAGGCCACTATGCCCAAGAAAAGATTTGCATGTGCATAACAAATCTGTACACTAACTGGTTATCTGCTTACCACCAATGATGTATAATTTAGGAGAAAAGCCTTGTGCACAGATATTGCATGGAGCATGTCTGAGATCGGAGGACCAGCTATACTTGGATGAGTAACCTTAGACAATGTCTAAGGCAGATACATCGTGGTCTTCTACAGAGGCAGAGTCCAGCCTTGGTGGCACAGCTGCAGGCATCTCAGGCCTGCCTCCCTCCCACCGCCCCCCGCAGTCCTCCCCTGATCCTCTTTCCAGTGCCAGCCTCTCTCTCCTTTCCCTTCTCCGACCCCCCCACCACACCCCGGTCTTCTTCCCCCTCCCCCCCCCCCCATTCTCTCAATTTCAATACAGCTCCCAGCAGTAATGCCAATGGCCCAAGAGCCTTAGGCATCACAATGTGTGGTTTCCAAACAATTGCTGACTAAGGCTATGGCTACACTACAGAGCTTACAGCCTAGTGAAGACACTCGAAGCTGACAGGAGAGCGCTCTCCTATAATTTTAATTATTCCAGGCTCGAGAGCAGCGGTAGCTATGTCGGTGGGAGAGCTTCTCCCACTAACATAGTGCTGTCCACATTGATACTTAGGTCAACGTAGCTTATGTTGCTATGCGGTGTGGCTTATTCACACCTCTGAGTGACATAATTCATACCGATTTAAGATGAGGTGGGTACAAAGTTTGTTTCATGTTGGTAATAGGGGTTATATAGTGTGTCCATTTCCTCACCCTCCCTGCCCATCATGATGTGCTGCAGAAATTGGGCCTCAGTTTAGCAAAGCACTTAAGCACGTGCTTCGTTTTAAAGCCGTGTTTCAAACCATGGGTCATACTTAAGTACTTTGGATTCAGAAGGGGACATAGTGCGTGGCTAGAATCACATTAGACCGTAGAGATGCTGGGAAGGGATTTGGGGAGGCGATACAATTAAAGGAGCAGAACAATGCATGAATCTACTGGAACTGAATTGTCATTAGGGTAGGCAGGGTCCTTGGTTGGCAAAGAACGGAATTGTCTCGTTCTCTGCAACTATCAAGCAGATTTAACTATTAGCCACAATATTTTACATTAAATGCCACAAAAACCCAAACACAGACTTAGCCACTGACCACTCCAATAAAGCTTAAAGGCTGAATAATAACTCTGTAGTTCTGTTAAACATTTATGAGAGTCCCTTATAGCAAGGAATTTAGTCTCTGAACATAAATGTGATAATATACAGTGGCTCTGACTCTGGAGGTCAGCAGTTTAAATCTCCTGTCCTGCAGTTTGTCAAATCCCATTTACCCAATCTGGCTCAGCGTGAGGATACTGACGACATATAAATCTTTCAAAAAAAATGCCTTCTGATCTTTCACCTACAGTAGATTAAAAATAGCCCAGAGCAAGGGTGTTAGCATTTTGTCATCGCAATTTCTCTGTCAAATATGATAGATAACCAACAAAAAGAAAGAAAGAGCCCAGAGATCAGATAATGAAAAAAGGCTGAATTTTACCCACAAAAGCCAGGAACTTCAGTCATGGTGGATATCCCCATTTAGCTTACCCCACTGACCCCAGGAATTGCTGCATAGAACCTGTACCAAGAGCCCTCCAATCCTCTAACATTTAGACACTTTGGTCTTATTTTTATCTTGATGTTCAGTATGTACTTAAATCTCATGAAAGGCCTGGGAACTTAGGACTCCTGGATTCTGTTCTTGACTTTGCTGTTGCCTTCTTGGGTGACTTTGCGTAAAACACTAAGGCCAATTTATTTATTTTTAAGGGAGGCTGCTAATTTGGGGTGCCCATCATGAAACAAATTCAGCTGGATTCTAGGAGCACTCAACACTTGTGAAAACCAGCCCCAAAATCTGGCTGCGTGCCTTCCTGTAAAATAGTCTAGCAATACTTATCTACTCCCTTCCCCCACCACCAAAGGGATCGTCAGGGTTAAAGTCCCTCAGGATGCCCAGAGAGAGGTTGTCATTCCTGTAGTATCTAAGCACCTCCTCCAGCCTTTACCAATTGTTTAAAAGCTCTCACTGCTAAAGACCCTAAGCAGTGTCTATACTAGTGTTAGTCATGAGTGACCTTTCCTCCCACAAGAAAGCCAGACTGAGGCTAACATTAGCTCAAGACTGGACAGGAATTGCCAGTCTCAGAAGATTCAGAGATGGGATTGGTTAAGATCATACCTAAACTACCTTGAGTCACTAATAGAACTGGTTGGGAAATTTTTAGTGAAACAGATTTTCATCAGAAAATGCCAGTTCATTGAAAGTGAAACTTGGTGCTCAGGGCTCTCAGCTAGGATGTGGGAGACCCAGGTTCCGGTCTGCAATCTCCCCAATTCAGACTCAGGTTTGAGTCCCTGGTCTACCACCTCTGAGATGAGTGTCCTAACCATCAGGCAATTGGCTATTCTGGGGTGGGGGGGCTCCCAGTGAGCTATAGAGAGTTAGTCTTGCTCATTAGCTCGCTGATCCACTTGGTATAAATAATTATACAGTGTAACAGCTTCTTTAGGAGCGAGTGGTGACTCTATGGCCTGGCAGTTAAGGCACTCACCTGGGATGCTGTAGGCTTAGATTAAAGCAGAGGTGGGCAAACTACGACCGACAGGCAACATTCAGCCTGTGGGACCGCCCGACCCCTGAGCTCCCGGCCAGGGCGACTTGCCCCCGGTTCCTCCCCCTGCTGTCCCCCTCCCCTGCAGCCATGCCACCGCGCGAGCGGCACGGCTTACACCCGCTCACCTCCCAGGCTTTCCAACACGCCTGTCCTGCTGCTCCACGTGGCATGGTAAGGGGGGGGCAGGAGGTCCTGGGGGGCAGTCAGGGGGAGTTGGATAGGGGTGGGGTCGGTCAGGGGACAAGAAGTGGGGGGGGTGGATGTGTCAGGGGGCAGGGGTGTGGATAGGGGTCGGGGCAGTCAGGGGACAAGGAGCAGGGGGGCTGGATGGGGGTGGAGTAGTGGGGGAGGGGGCAGGCTGTTTGGTGAGGCACAGCCTTCCCTACCCGGCCCTCCATACTACTTTGCAACCCTGATGTGGCCCTCGGGCCAAAAAAAAAGTTTGCCCACCCCTGGATTAAAAAGTCTTTGCTCCAAATCACTAACACTGGTACCTAAAACATCCCAAGAAGATTTCTGCCCATACTTATAATAATTAACTTTGATGGCTCAAACCAGGAAGGGAGCGCTATATCTTGGTCCCCATTATCTGAACACTGTGGTCTAAAAGATGCCCTCAGCACTGTCTACCTACACCAGCCAGAGCAGCTTAGGTTTTATAAGTTATATGAGGAGCTAATACTACCAAAGCCACTGCCTCCATATCTGCCCAGAACGATCACACTTTCCTGGCAGCTTGCAGAGAACGTAACATCTGTCTACCAGACACCTTTAGGACATTCTACCTCTCGGAATAGTGGGCTAAGATTTAAAGAGCAATCACATTAAATCTTGTTGAGGCGCTAAATAAACTGCTCCAAAAAGGCACAGATTTGTCAGCAACCATCGCCAGCCCCCATCCTGCGCAGACTGAATAGGACGACGACCCAGGTATTTCTCAAACTGTAAACCATCCAATAGAAACAGCTACAAAATCATCTTGGCAGCCCTGTCAGACATCTCAGGAATTCTCCTGCACTCTCGGTGCAGTACAATGCATCCACCTGTGTCCCCAAGAAGCAGCTCAGATTAGAGGAAGAGAAAAGGAGGCCCTGAAGACTTTGCTGGAAACCTTTGAGAGGCTGGGACTTTACCTTCCCTTTGAAATAATCCTGCCCCCCTTGTCCACTTTTCTGGAGTGGCTGCTGACCTCAGGCAGGCCCACCTCGGTTCCTCTCGTTAGCTCCAGTAAGAAAGAATCAGATGCATATTTTATAAATCAGCATTTCTTCCAAATATTGCCACTCATTCAGAAAGGGGCAAATCCTGAAGCTTTTATTAAGGACCTGCATCCTCTTACTCACCCAAGGAAGCCCCTACGCATGCAAACTGCCCCACTGATATTTGGTCCAAAACGTTATTCAGCACCAATAGCTTTAAATAGCTTAAGTTATCTACAATTTTCACTTACACCTTTTAGTTTTAAAGCACTATTTATTATTTGTATGCCAGTGCATCTATAGGCATCAGCTGAGATCACAGCCCCTCTGTGCTAGGTGCTGAAGGCACCTTCCCTACTCCGGAGAGGTTACAATCTAAACAGACTGGACAGACACAGCCAGGAATATTATCCCAATTTTTCCAAATGGAGACCAGAGGCGCAGCGAGATTAAGTGACTTGACCAAGGTCACCCAGAAAGTCTGTGGCACAGCTCACCTGAGACCCAGTCCACTGCCTTAACCACAAGACAATCTTACCACCCAGGCAGACATACTTAATACACTTAAGTCCATACTTCCTTGTGGGTAAGAGATGGAGAGAAACATGCTGATCTTGTATGATATTACAGAAGAAATTAGACAGAAAGGAAGAGAAGGAAAGACAATCCTAGAGAGTTCAATGTTATTAAAATGCATCTAGTTTGTTTCCTATGAGAAAGCTATTTGGATAATGCCTGTGTTCTTTGAAAGGCTCTCAACAAAAGGAATTTATCAGCTTTTCCTCTTTCCTCTCATTCTGGGGCTTGAATCAAGTATTTCTAAATGTTGCATTATCTCTAAACACCACTGGTGGTGGAGGAGTAGATTTCCCATTGGGGGGCTGGTTGTAGCTCCAATATAAAATGTTTATTGGTCAATCTTGCTTGCTTGTTTGGTTTTTTTAAAACCATTCAACCCATTTTTCCAGCCTGATTTCTAGGCCAATCCGCAGTGCACGTGCACCTCAGTTTTAATTACCCCCTCAGAGAGCTGCCTGGATTTAAGAGAGGTTTTGGAGCTGATGTTAGAGATCAGCTGGGTTAATGCCTGTCTCCACAGAGCAAATGGACAGATTGCATTTGACCCTGGGATGGGAGAGGATGAATCATGGGAGGAAACGCTTCCCCCCCACGTCTCCCGCTGTGCAATTGGTTTTAAATGGATCATTTATACTTCGGGTCTAATTTTGATGTGCTTACAAAGCTAAGGGTGGTGTTTAACAACTCCCCAATGCAAGCTTGGATTCTGAGAGCCATACTGACAGATTACAAAAGATATTTTCCCCTTGTGATAAATCTTTTTTCCCCTTCATGCTTGAAATGAGTCATCACTTAGCCACAATAACATCTAGTGTGGGGTTAGAGCTAGGAAATTGACTAGGTAAAAAAAGACAAGTGTGTGGTTCTTGTGTTTATTCCTTCTCTGAGCCAGATTATACAATCCTTATTCCGCCCTTTGAAGTCACTGGGAGTTTTGTCCATGAGTCAGAACTGAGTAAGGACCAGGGAATCTGACCCAGTGTTTTTCAGATTGCATCAGTTTTTCAAGGCAAATTATTATTTTGATGGGACTCTGCCTGGAACCAGACAGCTGGGATCCGACTGCCTCTTTTGTCATCTTCTTCAGTAACAATTTCACCATTAGGAATTAGTTGACAATTTTCATAGCACTCAAGAAAGAATAGAATCCAATGTGCTTTCCCCTAAATGCACAGGCCAGCTCTTGCTGTGGAGCAGGAAATGTGAGCAGATCTGACTCAAAGACACGTGTATGTCTTGTATTTGTGTTTATATTTTTCCCTTGGCTTTTGTAATGCTTCAGGGAGCCGTTCGCAGGGCTGAAATAATGTGGTCTTCTCATCATCTTCTAATGTGGTCATCTCGTTTCAGTTCCTGTATGGGTGGAAATGCCATAGGAATAGTCGTCCATGTAATTTCAGCCCCATAAATGGCCCTGAGGGAGGGAAAAAGCCCATGAAAAATAAACACCAGTGCCAGGATATTTGGGTTTATTCAGATTTAACTGAACACTGAACTGCCCTTTCCCCCATAACTCCCACAGTTTTGTGTAGAAGCCCAGTGCCAAGTCCTACAGGCTCCCCTCATCTGAGATAATCACAATGCAGCTTTCAGCCTGTTTGGCTTTGCAGTGTTTTCTGGCTCACACTGCCTTGTACAAAACTGTCTGTCATAGAGGAAGCTGTAATATCACATGCGGCGGTGGTGAGAGAGAACACATGAAAGGAAGGTACAGCTGCTAAACTTCACACCAGAACCGAATCCAAATGGAGATGGAGCAGATGCTTCAAGCCAGCCACAAAAGCATCATCAAACAGAATGAAAAATGAAGTCAAAAGAGACCCAGGCTCATGAGAAGTATATCAAACCACCTTTGCAACCTTGTTGACTATTTAAATTAGGGTAGCACTCTCACAATCGAGATCGGAGCCCATTGTGCTAGGTGCTGGTACAAACAGAGCAAAAGACAGACCCTGCATCAAAGAGTTCACAAACTCAACAGACAAGATAGACAAAGAGTGGGAAGGGAAAGGAAAAGTGGCTTGCCCAAGGTCACCCAGCAGATCAGTGGCAAAACCAGGAATAGAACCCAGGAGTCCAGTGGCCCAGTCCAGTGCCCTACCTATTGCACCTCAGCTGAGTTGCCAGCCCATCACAATAGCCCTCATGTGCACTCTGAGCCAGCGCACCCATTGCTCACAAGCACTCATCGACTCTGCCAACTGCTCTCTACACTCATAATAGGTCGTTCCGTTAACACCTAGCACAGCACTGTTAGGACAGCAATGGTGCCTGCCTCATCACACAACCAGTTTCCCTTCTCCAAGGCTCAGTGCATCAAGTGGAGCTGGGATTGTTACTTCCTTCAGCTCCTTATTATGAATTAGTGGTTCAAGTCCCTGCCTTCTTGGCCACTTCTTTCCCCCCCCCCCACAGTAGAAACCTCTTCCCCTTTGCTCCTCAAAATCCCCAGCAGGTTTTCCCTCACATCAGTCCTTTCTGTCACTGCTCCCTTCTCAACAGGAGGTCAGCATGACAGATATTTGCCCCCATATCAATATCCCAGAGCTTGAGTCTCTATCATCCTGCACACTGGGCAGCCATTGAGTGACACGAGAGCAAAGCAGTTGCTAAATGCTAATCGGGTCAGAATGGTATCATTTTACACCCACTGTGCATGGGTATAGATAACTGCACAAGATGCATAGAGAAAACAGAGTCGGGCCCAAAGTCTTTAGTATTTTTAGGCATGCTACTACATGAATACATATCTGTGCCTATTTTCTCCCTGCTCTGCCACAGAATTTACTCTGCACTCCCTGCAACTCTTGGCAAGAACAACATGAAAACTAGAAGTGAATGCAAACTGCTGAGCATACCTGCAATTCCAGCCAATACAGTCTCTTTGGCTCTTTCCCTTCTCCACAGGCATGCAGGACACCTCAGAGCAAAGGTGAAGGTGCTTATCAGTTCAGGCCCTGTACCCCAACACAAGCAATGAAACAGCGCCAAAGCCAGATGATTGACTCATAGAAAGTTCCTCTTCCCCTTTCACTGCTGACCTGGTTTGTTTCTTACAAGAAGCTGAAATCCTGGGGAGCCAGCTCCCTGAGCTACTGTTATCTGGCAGGAATCACCAAAGCATGTTTTCCAGTCATTGTCATGGGTCATGACCTATAGCTGCTGTTGAGGGTCTGAGGCTTTCTTCCTTCTTTTACCTTTCTCACAGCAGCCTTGATTGCAAATTGAAAAATCCTGTAGCAAAGTACTCCCCTCTCGGGGGCTGAGTGTCTGTCGCCTCCGTGAGCTGGCGCAGTGTAAGAATTCCACAGTTGTTGGTTAACTGTCTATCTCAATTACATCAGCGATTAGAGAAATGTTGAGCGGTTCAGGCTGCAGGGCAGGGAACAGGTGACCTACTGTTCCTTTTGCTAAACATATGCCTGGAGTGCTAATTGCACAGGCCATGTGTGCAGTGAGCCATGGTGTCGTTTCTGGGCCTCAGCAACCCAAGACCCATGTGAAAAGTAAAATGCCTCAAATAAGCAATCAGATGTGAGTGGGAAAAGCTGATTGGAGTTTAGCATCAAGCTGCCCCTTTGGTTAGTCTGTCCCAAGCATGAGATCACATGGGGAGCATTTAGGCTCCATCTACGGCAGTGGTTTTCAAACTTTTTTTCTGGGGACCCAGTTGAAGAAAATTGTTGATGTCTGTGACCCAACAGAGCTGGGGATGAGGGGTTTGGGGTGTGGGAGGGGCTCGGGGTGGGGCAGAGGGTTGGGGTGTGGGGGTGAGAATGAGGGTTGAGGGTATGGGAGGGGGCTCTGGGCTGGGACAGGGGGTTGGGGTGCAGGAGGGGGTCAGGGCTCTGGGTGCAGGCTCCAGGATGGGACCGGGGATGAGGGGTTTGGGGTGTAGGAAGGGGTTCCAGGTTGGGGAGGGGCTCAGGGCTGGGGTAGGGGATTGGGGTGTGGACTTACCTCCAGAGGCTCCCAGTCAGCGGCGCAGCCAGGGTGCTAAGGCAGGCTTCCGCCTGTCCTGGCACCATGGACTGTGCTGTGCCCCGGAAGCAGCCAGCAACAGGTCTGACTCCTAGGTGGAGGCGTGCAAGCAGCTTCGCACAACTCTCACCTGCAGGCACCGCCTCCCCAGCTCCCATTGACCAGTTTCCAGTTTCTGGACAATGGGAGTGCAGAGCCAGTGCTCAGGAGCCCCGTGGCCATGCTGCCTAGAAGCCGGACCCACTGCTGGCGACTTCTGGGGCGCAGCGCAGGGTCAGAACAGGTAGGCACTAGCCTGCCTTAGCTGGGCAGCACTGCCGACGGGACTCTTAACATCCCGGTCGGCGGTGCTGACCAGAGCAAGGCGACCCAGTGCCTTACATGCCAAGACCCATGGTTTGAAAAACACTGATCTACACTATGGACAGACGCAAGAGAAGTGTAACTGAGGCTTGAAGCCCTAAATCTGCCTTCATTATAGATAACATGTTTTAATGCGTCCGCCATCCGCACAATGGTTTCCCCTGCCTGACTATGTTAATCTGCCCAAAGCCTACTTGCATCTATGTGTTGGCTGGAAAACGTGGGCCTCAGCTACATCTACCAAGCATAGGCAGCATGTAAGGGAGGCTAAGCACCCTTTAAACCTCACACTGCCGGGGGCGGGGGGCAGTGGTGGATTTGGGGCCCCCTGAAAAATCTCCCCCAGCCACAGCCCCGGGCCATGGCAGGGGCATCGTGCTTTTCCAGTGGAGGCGGAGCCTCAGGGGGAGAGAGGTGAATGGGGTGGGGCCATGGGCGGGGCCGCAGGTGGAAGGGGCAGAGTAGGGGGGATGCTCCAGGCTCAGAGCTCCAGCCAGTGCAGAGAGCAGAGGCTGAGAGCTTGACCCCGGGCTGGCCCCGACTGAGCTCTCAGTCCTCCCCTGCTCCAGCCAGGGCCACTGGGGGAGGAGGTGAGAGCAGCGAGTGGGGGCATGGCCTGTATTTTTCACATGGTGCAGTACTCTGAGATTTTCCACCCACTCATAGACCTGGGAGCTAGGAGCCCTGACTAAGCCAGTTGTACATACACAGCCGGGCCAGCCTAAAAACCTCCTTAGAGCGCACACCTGGTCTGACAATCATGTCCTAACTATTTCTGTGTGGGCACAAATGTCTGTGTAGAGTCACTCTGGTTACAAACCTGGGACCTGATCTGAGGAACCACTTAAGCACATTCTTAACTTTAAGCATGTGAGTAGTTCCATCACCTTCAAATGGCAATACTCTCTCAGGCTTAAGTGCTTTCCTGGGTGAGGGCCTTGATGATAATCTATAGAGTATACAGACAACGTGGGTGAGGCGATATCTTATTTTGGACCAACTTCTGTTGGTGAGAGAGACCACCAGAAATTGATCCAATAAAAGATATTACCTCATCCACCAGGTCTCTCTAATATCCTGGGACCAACATGGCTATAACAACACTGCGTAGAGACTAGGCAGGTCTTTAATGCAGTTCAGCACCACCCTGGAGTCCCAAGGATAGTGTCCAGACACACTCATGTATGTCAGTCTGATAAGGACCTAACCACACAGGCTGTACGCGTCAAGGGAGACAGGGTGTAGTAAGTGGATGTGCCGGGGATACTGCTTATCTGACTGAGAACAAATGAAAATTCATCCCAACAAAGGACTCAGTGCTGTCGAGATAAGAGCAAGCGCAGCCTTTTAGGCTGGACACTAACAGTTGAGGCCCTCTGGAATATACTCAGGCAGCCTAAAATAAAAATTCTGCATGGACTATTAAGAGATTACATGGCTTGATTTTGAGGCGCAATCTAACTGCTAGTGCACTAAAAAAAATCCCACCATCTCTGCACTAACTTTTCACAAGATGCTTAAATAAATTGATACATAAATTTAGGCTTGGGGGAGGCAAAACCCCTGCAAGCAGGGGAGGGTTACAAATTCAGTTGTAAACAGACATGTTTGCCTGAAGTTCAAACACAACAGTTTTATGCCAGTGCATGGGTGACCCAGGAGATGAAAGTGACTTGTATTAGCTGGGCTGGAATACAGCTGCTCTGACATTTTTTGACAGAATACATGAACAAAATTTGGTAAAATTTGGTAAATTTGGGGGCGGGGGGAGTCTAAACAAATTGTTTCAACTTTCTTGTTTTGTTTCGATAAGGTACAAACATTCCAATTAATTTCATTTAGATGTTTATATTATAGTAAAATATTAATGTTAACATTATATTTTGTTATATATTTAATGTTTTATTTAATACTTATTTTATTTAATACAAATATTTATTGAATATTTCATTATAATATAAATGTCTAATAAATAAAGAACGCCCTTCTTTCAAAACAAGAAGACCCATTCAAAATAACACTGATACCCAGTGCCTACAGGAACAGAGCCTGATCTCACGGCACCAGTACAAACCGAATGGGCCTCCTTCTTCTCGAACACCCACTGGCTTTGTACTAGTGGGACTCATGAGCATTACTCCTGATTCACAGTGGCGTCAGAGGAGAATCATGTCTCAGGCTCATGAAGTTCACTGGGGTTTCAGTAAGATGTGGCTCACGTCTGTGTGGGTCCAGCTGGGCCTCCCTTTCATTTTGGTGGTGAGCACTTTGCTGCGCTACTCTCCAAGAGGGCCCATTGTGTGTTACATTAAGTCAACCATCCCTCCCATTTTACAGATGGGGAAACAGCAATAGATGGGAAAATTCTGCTCTCATTTACACCAGTTAAATCCCAGCTGCTCCTGATTTGCACCAGCATAGCTGAGAACAGAATTTGGACCTCAGACAGGTTAAAAAATGCACAGATCCATGCACAGATCACTAGGGCTATGCTCTCTCCCCACCAAGGAATAAGGCAGATTGTTATTTAAAATCCCAGATCTAGGACGCCATTTGAAATGAATAGAAGCACCAGTAACGCCTGTCATAGTGGCAAAGCAAGGGAGCAAAGAGCAGCTAGAAGAGGTGTGAGGCACACGGAATGCCAGCTGTCTGCATATCACAAACCCTTTTGCACTCTGTTTATCACCAGCCTTTGGAGCATTGGGCAAGACACAACCGCCACGACCGGGAGGGGTACTCACCCCATCAGTTTCCTGGGCACTGGTGGACCTTGGCATTTCCTGCCTTCTACTCCCTATAAGCAGGGACAAGCCCTTGTAAAAACAAAATGCAATGGATGCTGGGAGCACCTGGCTGGTGAGCATGTGCAGAGCAGGAAAAGGTTTATTCTGCCTCTTTTTCTCTTTGCTGGGTAGCCAGGGATATGCTTTACAATGGGCAGGAAGCCAGCTGCCCTGGGAAAGCATGTGACCTCAGAGATCCAGCCCTAGGCCACGGGTAAATCTAGATTTAGGGCTAGATTGTCCCTAGTCCTTGCAAGGATAAGCACCACTGGTACCTCCAGGGCTGGAATCAATCACTGTCCCTGTGGCCAGGGACTGCTATCTCCTAAAGTCCTGTGGGTGCCCATCACTCTCGAGGGAGTGGCGGAGGAGCAGTGGGCGCAGTAGATTGAAAGAGGCAGGGGCGTTCACACTACCATGCAGCCAAGGAAGAGGGGAGCACCGCTCCTCAGGTCAGAGACGAGAGGGAGCTGCACCCTTTCCATTAAGCCTGGGAGAGGCCATGGGGCTGAGGCACCTTGGACTGAGATGCAATGGCCTGGGGAGCTGTGCTAACCAGTAGAGAGGGCAGTCCATGCACTTCTCCCCTGTGCCCCAGGGTGGGTTGGCTCCGTATTGTTCCCCACCAGCTCTATGCTGCAGTCTGGCCCTTAACCTGTGCTGTGCTCAGGGCATGGCCTGCACAGGCAGAGACGTGGGCTGGTCTGATAAAGGGGGCAGCTGATAGAGAGGGCCTCTAGTTCTGGCAAAGGGACTGTCTACATGGCTGGTATCATGGCAGTTGCCAGAGCTGAAAATAGCCCTCAGCACACAAAGGCCCTGGCACCGGTTCTCCGAGCGCTCCCGCTGTCTGAGGTGCAGCTGCTCCAGCTTCCAGGCTACACTGCAGCCATGACATCCAGCAGGTGCACGTTCCATCAGTGGCAGTGTGTGCATTTACCAAGGAAATGGCTGATCTCACATGGTGCTGGGCACCTGGGAGCAGGAACAAGCCCTTAAGTTGAAAGTCTCCCGAGTTCCCTCCATGCTCCCTGCAGTTACGGCTCCATGCAAAGATAGCTTTGGTTATCTGCAGGGAGTTTCTGGTGGGGAGGGTTCAGAGCTCACCTCTGTACCTCGGGCCTAGCTCCATAGGGGTATTCTGAATGTGGGTGAGATGCTGGCTCATGTAGAATGAGGGAACTGAAATATGGCTCAGGAATTGCAGGCTCAACACCACTCTCTGGGGAGTGCAACATCACAGTGCTGTTTGTGGGTTCATGGACATTCCACTCCCCTGCCCTGATTGAGAGTAAAGGGGTAAGGGAGGTGGGTGGGAGAAGGGCTAGTCCCTCTCTTACTTTCTCCAGTGAAAAGAGTGGATGAGAAAGTGTCTGCAGCATGTGCAGGGAAGAAGCAAGGCAGGTCTGCCTGGTAGGAAGGAGCTTTGCTACTTGTGAGTCAGTACATTCTAGGCATCTCTCCCCCTCTCCAGGCAAGACCACTGAGAGGTGAGGAGTCATTTGAATTAATTACTGGTCTAATTTCTCTATGGAGGCCTCAGACACTGTCAATCCTTTTCCTTGGCTTCCCCTTTCACTCTGGCAGGTTGGTTCCTTTGCAGCAGTTGTTCCTTGCCAGCGCTTGCTGCTTTAGTGATTCAGAGATTTCCTCTACTCTACTCTCACGACTCTGGGCTGGAATACAGTGGAATGGAATGGAATACTCCTATCTCCCTCCCTCTGCAGAGCAGCCTAGGGGTGTTAATAGCACATTCTGCTATGGGGCTGCCCTACTGAGCCCATAGCCAAGGCCTGCTAGGGCATCGATGCCTTGCTCATCACCATGCTGTGGTCAAGCAACAAGGTTGTACCTGGTTTTCCTGGGTAAAGGAACCTGCTGGGTTTGTGGCATCAGGTTCAGAGGCAGAGCAAGGGAGATGGGAGTCTCGCCATCCAGCTACGCTGTGACCTTCATCACTCTAGAATCTGAACACTGTATACCTTTGAGATGGGTTTGCATTATCACCCCTCTTTTACAGTCAGTGAACTAAGGCACAGAGAGATTACAGGACCAGCCCAAGGTCACACAGCAAGCCTGTGGCGGAGATGCAAGTAGAACCCAGATCTTCTGAGCCCCAGTCCAAGGACCCTCCCCTCAAGACCACCCCTTCTCTCTAAGCTCCTGGGAGCTCTATTCCCAGCTTCTAGCTCACTATTGGGTATGTCACTGAACCTCTCTGTGCCTCAGCTTACCCATTCATTAGGTGCATAACAAACTATTTCCTTTCCAAGCACTGAGAATGATGGCTGACAGGGCCTGCTAAGGCACTGACTGCCATGATATTGTTGCTGTACTCAGTTTTTTAGCTGGTGGCTATGGGGGCACCCTATGACAGTCTGATGCAGAAGCACAGCAGAATTCCCCTCACCCTGCTTAATAATGATTCCAAATAGATCTAGCAACACCTACAAGTGTCAGGGAAACGAACCGTCTCAAATGGCTTTAAGCCCAGCTAATGAGCTGAAAACGGTTCAGCAGCAATTGAGTAAAATGCTCTCATCTAGCGCTAGTCCTGCCCGGGTAGGTGCGGCAGATAGCACACTTCACGCCAAACACCCTCCAGTCCTTTCGACTGGATCCCCAGCTAGAACATGCTCACTCACCTGCTGGTAACCATATGTTTCACTTGTTCAAAAACCTCTCTCCAGTTCTTCCGCGAAGAAAGGGAAGAAGATGCTGATTACTTCTCTAGGTCCCACCCAGAAAGCCTCTGCAGGAGCAGACAGGGTCTGAACTAACACCCATGATTTCAGTGGGCTTTGGATCAGGCCCATGGTCACTAGCAGTATGGCTGGCATGTGTGCTCATAGCTTATGCACGTGTGTGGCTACCAGCCGTGAGGCTTTCTAAGAGCTAGGAGCTCTCTCCCTGCCCAGCTCCTCCTCCTCTGAATTTACAGACTGATTTTGAGAAAAACCTCCTGGTCAAAAAGGTGATGCCAGCCTCATTTTGTTTCGCCAGTGTTTGTTCCAGGCTTTGTTTGCAACCCACACAACCTTTGCTTTACTGGGAGGTGCACAGATTTCCCAACTTATTTGCACGTCTATAGGAGGATATGAGAACTCACATTTTATAAAGCCCCTACAACAGGACTGCCAACCCCAAATGTTCAAAAATCATGAGATTGGCTTTAAAATAATGATGCTTTTTGAGCCTTTATTGTGCACTGGGGTCACATTTTGAAGCTTTCTCAACAGCCACAAGGGCTACAAACTTCCTTTTTCTTTAAGGATGAAGGCTGATATCATCACATCTCCACTTGACTCCAGGAGCTGGGGCTTTAAGGAAAACAATAACTGTCATGAGACTAGCAGCACTGACTCCCGGCAGCAGCCCCAGACGCGGAATATAGATGCCTTTAATTTGGAGAGGTCCTGAGCTTGCAATACCTTTGGTCTGACATGCTGAGGTGCTGGATCCCCACAGGCTAGTGCTAGCTGAGATCCATGGGAGATGGAGGGGCTCAGCACTTCCTGACAATCAGGCTCAAGGTTTTTCAAGTTGGACACACCCAAATTAGTCCCCACTTTTGAAAATTTCAGTCGACATGCCTTTCTTTTTCCAAGCCCCAGGGCTAAGAGGAAGCAGTTGTCCCTTCCTTTCCATCACCTGACAGCCTCTCTGTGCTTGGGTACAAATTGCACTAAAGAACTGCGTCCATTACCTAGTGAAATATAGAACATCAGCCTCTTTCATTTCCCCAGCACTGAGACGCTTGCATTTGCTGTTTTACATATTCAGGCTACATGGGGTTCAGTTATCAGGGGGGTTGTTTCCCACAGCTGTTGTGAACAAACCTTAAAATTCAAAGCAAAACCTCTGTGGTTTCTCATGCTTTCCAATGAAACAATCGCTATTCCCTCAGCATCTGCCCCGCCTGCAAGGTATTCCCCTTAAACAGGGCTAATGCTCATCAGAAATGTTTGTAAAACCTGGTGAACCTATCTGATTGAACTAGGCCACAATTTGAGTTCATATCAAAACCATGTAACTTTCTTCTGTGAGACTTGGGGCTTTAAATGCTATGGCAGCTTTACCTAACTCTTCATGGAATGGGCCAAACTCTGTTCTCATGGCCTGAGTCAAGGCCTACTGAAGGTTCTGGAAAGGCTCCCATATAGTTCAGGGTGCTGCAGATGAAGCCCTAAGTGAGTTATTTGGAAAGCTACCTGTTTTCTTGCCTAGGATACAGCAGGAAAGTGTTTTGTGAGGAGGGCTTTCTGAGGGCAACTATCTTCCCCCAGAGTGGAGGCTGAATGGTGCAGAGATGAGACTGGGACAATTTTCTATTAGGCTTCTGGAGCAGCCATCTAGCAGAGCTTAAAGCTGCTCCTTCCCGTCAAACAAGAGCAGAGTTTGCAGCTCCCAAGTGGACGCTGGCATCTGACCCAACTCCGGCTGTTTTTTTTTTTTTTAAACTAGGTCTGGTGTAATCACTGAGGTCACAGCATTAGCACAGGAGTGTAACTGTCACCATGGAAACTGGCATCTGCTTGATGTCTTGTTTTGAAGGAGCTGAAAAGCAGCTTGTGCTCAGGGGGAGAGACCTCCCGCGAGCGTGCGGTTCCCATCATTAGAGCGTTTACCTCTCCAGTGTCTCAATTACATGTCCTGCTTTCCAGCCTTGCCCTATTATCGGAGCACCGTACTCTCTAAACACATCAGCTGGTCTTGTTTCCCAGAATCACTCAGACCCATTTACTACCCCCCTTCTTTGTTATTGGTTTAAGATCACACCAGAGATGGGCCCAAGCCAAGTCCCCTGAATCCAACCTGCCACTCTTGGGATCCAAAGACGGGAATGTCCATCTCTAATTTATATTAATAAATCAAACAACCCCCTATCTATGAAGGGAATCGTAAGAGGAGGTCAGCAAACAGCTGCCCTCTAGCATCCCTGCAGCAATTATAGTCAAGGTAATAAATTAAAAGTCATTCGAGAGGACACAGGGTTACAACAGCTTTGAAATGTTCTGACAACTACACGGCAAAGCGGATTCCTTCAGTCCTACTCTGCATCAACACTCCTCCTCTGCCCCATTTGTTCATTCTCTCATCAGATACCAACGGCTAGATCTTGCAAATGGATCTGCCCATCATCTCCCTACACCTACCTGGAACCCCATGTGAATGCAGGGGGTTGAGCTCAGGCCAATTAATTTGTAGGAACTAAACTGTCAGATGTTTTGGGGCAGGAACTGTTTTTATTAGGTGTGTGTACAGCACCTAACACAATGGGGCTCTGCTCCCAGAGTACAGCCTGTAGGCACTACAATAAAAATAACAAACAATATCATCATCATCATCATCATAATGGCAAGATGCTACTTTCCTATTGGATTATTAATTATATTTAATATCCTGAATCGCATTTGAAGTGATTTTACTCTTTGTCACTGTGGATAGTGATTGGATGTCTTCCCTATTTCACCCCAGTTTTCTTTGAAAGGCATCTTCTTGGCTGGGACTATAGAGAGAAGCCTAACTATATAGTAGATGTGTGCATAAAATTCACAAGGACACGTGAAATAACATAGCATTCATGCTTTTTGCATTGCAAATCCCAAAGGTGGTTCTGCTTTCACAGCAGAGTCATTGCATTTGGGTTATTTTCTGAATGAAGGCTCCTTTTTGAGCTTTGTCTCAAAACCAGGCTAAAATTCTACATGGTTTTCAATGTTAAAATAGCTCTTCACTCACTATTTGTGGAAAAATAAAAATCATCCGAGGACAAAACTTTCATAATACATAACTTCATCTATCGATACACACACATAGCCCCATCTTACATATGTGTGTGTGTGTGTGTGTGTGTGTGTGCCATTTATATGGCTACACACATGTCTATATCTATATACCCACACATACCCCTTAGATGGGAATATATGTGAAGTTACATATTATGGAAGTTTCATTCACCAGTGATTTTACTTTTATATACAAATCACACATACACTGCCAGCTAAGGTGAGCATATACATACATACTATAATGCACTATATAGGGTATTTATGTTACATTATAAATTATATAGATGACTGATGGTTTGCATTTCAACTTGCAGTGAATGGATGGCTGTTCCCTTTCATTTTAAATGTTCTTCAGCAAAAACAACAAGATCAGAACTACTTCCCTCAATCAGAGGCAGTGTCTGAGTATGGAATCAGCTATGATTACACCCACCTGAGCACCTGCCCACCCATCACAAATTTAAAATAAACGCCTTGTAAACAATCCAGCTAAAGTCTGTTCGGCAGCATTATCACATTCCCAAAAGGTGAAGAAGGCATGAAGAGTGAAATGGGGGAAAAAGGAAGAGCTAGATTTATTGGGATTTCCTTTCACACTCACTAGGAGAAAGTTTTGCTGTTACATCATTTAGCACCACAGCAAAAGACATGTTCCGGTTTACAGTGCTAACTTAAGTACACCAGGAGTGCAAGCAAAAGTAGCAAAATACCACCAGAAAGGCATCCTGGTCCAGTTTGGAGCAAGAAGCACCCAAAATCTTACTGAAAACCTGCTCGCATGTGAGTTCTAGCCCAATTTCCCAGCCATCTCTCTATAAACATCACAAGATAAACAATGCGATCTGCTCCAGTGCTTCAGATAAACAGTTTGCAGGACAAATCCCAGCATTCTCAGCAGCATTGTGGGAATGTGCTTTCTCCTCTAGAATAAGACAGGGAAATCAAAACAGGAGTTACTAGATATGGCAGAGGAGCAGCAGCAGTGACTTTAAAATGGTCACTTTAGGGCTACAGTAGCTTAGCTCCGCCAGATTTAAAAGGTCAGGCTCAGAAAGGCATGCTTGGCAAAAAGAAGGTATCCAGATACTGGGAACAGTTCTGGGCCCAAAGCAGTCACAGAATTATATATAACACCCCTAAATAACAGGGCTAGTCCAGGGCATACAGGATGGTTTGCTGAGTCAGGCACTGGATGCAGACTCAGGTAATCTGAGCTCAAATCTTGATTTCACCAGGAGATAATGGGTAAATTACTTAATCTATCTACCCTGTGCTGCTATTTGTACAATGGAGATATTAGTTTGCTATCTGCCAGAGGTGTTGCCTGGGTAAGATGCACAGGTAATTTGGTGAGGAGGGTAACATAAGTACCTAGATAAAACAGTAGTAGAAGAACATAGTCCTGCTGAAAGATTGAAGTCCTATGTCATTTTGCTGGTGCCCAGATACCAAAGTGATAGGCACATGTGAAAGAGAAAGGAGGCACAAGATAAAGATGCCCAAGAGGCTCATACACACAGTATTTGAAGGCTGGGACTTAGGGGCAGGTTGTCAGATATTTGTCCTGCATTTTGGGGGGCCCCCTGTCATTGCCACTGCATGGTTTGTTTCATGGTAAAACCGCTCCTGGTCCCAGACCTTTCTATCTGCCATTATTCTGTAACCTCCATTTTCCCAGGTATCAGCCAGAGATGGATTGAAATTACAAGCTTTCTGGGGCAGGGACTGTCTCACTTGTTACTCATTTGTACAGCAGCTACCACAGTGTAGGGATCCTTGGTCAGAGTTCCTAGGCCCTCCTCTAATATGAATAAACAATAGCACTAATAACACTGAGCTGAACCATCCTGAACTCTGGGAGCATGCAGAAAATGTGGCCTAGATCCAAATCATCTCCCTTTCTCTGGCAATGAGAGCCCACCTACTGAGGTTTTGGGGTTAGGGAATCACTCTTCGTTTGACTCCTCTGCAGTATTTCCTTATATCAGAACCAGGGCTGATGGTGATCTCATTTCCACCAGCACAGATCAGGAATAGGTCCACCCCAGAGGATGGCTCATCTTACCTTTTTCACTTTCCAAGATAGTGGCTTTTTCTGGGATCAATTATTTCCTGGAACAGAAATACTTCCTTTAAAAAAACAACCCACTGACATAACATTTTCAAATGCTGTGATGAGACAATTAAGGTTTATTGTCTTGTAATGTTTAAAGTGTAAATGAGCTGCTAACTTTCCTGGGCACTACATTCCTTCAGCTCTTCTTTTTTGGGGGATGGGGGAGATGTATCTGGCAAAATAAGCAACAGTGGCTATTAGCATCAAGTGGATGAGGGACGTGCGCACGTCACCTGCGGAGTCTCCAAGGAGTCTCTAAGGTGCCACAAGTACTCCTTTTCTTTTAGACGAAGTTCTGTTATTATTCCTGCACGGAGCCAAAGCAAAACCACTAGCCATGGCTGAGCTAGTGGGAGGAGTGACCATGTTTGAGTGCAATGTTGGGGGGCTCCCCCTCTCCCTCGTTTGGGCTCTACTATTGTAACAGAGTTCTGGTGCTGGCTGGGTCTGCGTGTGGCACGTTCACAGACAGTCCCTAAAGGGTGTAGCTCCTTCTGGGGGGAAGGAGCCCTGACTTAGCAAGTGACCCTGGGAGGAAAGTGGAGGGAGGGAAGTCAGCAGCACCAGCAGCAGGAGGGGAGCTGCTTCTGTCCCCCTCTTACAGCGATAAACACATGTTCTGTTGTCACTGAGCTCCTGCCTGGGTCATCATTCCAGGGACTCTGACGGCTTGTGCTAACCCCCAGAAAGAAGACGGCGAGGTCACTCAACACCGTACTCTGCCCATCCTGGCCCATTTCCATCTCCAGATCACAATGTGCTTTCCACACTCTGATTAAACCCGTCAGCACCCCTGGGAGGGCATGGTAAGTATTATTATCCGCACTTACAAAGAGGACAGTGGAGATATTTTTTCCTTGCCTACACTACCAATATACAGTGATTTAGAATGGGTGCAGCTGAAGTGGCGCTAAACATGATTTGGCTGCAAGAGTAGACAAGGACAAATCATTTTAAGCATCTGTCATAAATATAAAGGGAAGGGTAACCACCTTTCTGTGTACAAATCCTTACTGGTCAGAGGCAACATCCTCTTACCTGTAAAGGGTTAAGAAGCTCAGCTAACCTGGCTGGCACCTGACCCAAAGGACCAATAAGGGGACAAGATACTGTCAAATCTTGGGGGTGGGAGGCTTTTATTTTGTGCTCTTTGTTTATGTGTTGTTCTCTCTTGGGACTGAGAGAGGCCAGACAGAAATCCATCTTCTCCAACCCATCCTAATCCAAGTCTCCAATATTGCAACCAGTATAGGTAAACCAGGCAAGGAGGATTAGTTTATCTTTTGTTTTATGTGAATTTTCCCTGTGTTAAGAGGGAGGTTTATTCCTGTTTTTTTTCTCTCCTGCTGGTAATAGCTCAACTTACCTGATCACTCTTGTTACAGTGTGTATGGTAACACCCATTGTTTCATGTTCTTTGTGTATATAAAATCTCCCCACTGTATTTTCCATTGAATGCATCTGATGAAGTGAGCTGTAGCTCTAGAAAGCTTATGCTCAAATAAATTTGTTAGTCTCTAAGGTGCCACAAGTCCTCCTTTTCTTATTCCTGTTTTCTGTAACTTTAAGGTTTTGCCCAGAGGGGGATCCTCTGTGTTTTGGATCTGAATACCCTGTAAAGTATTTTCCATCCTGATTTTACAGAGATGATTTTTACCTTTCTTTTTGTTTCTCTTCAGCTTCGAATCTGGCCAGCTCTAGTTTATTAGCTGCTTCACTGGTAGTCATTTTCCTGCTTTCTTGTGCTTAACTCTAGCTATACCCAAAAGTCAGGGGAAAAAAAAAAAACTTGTGAATTTCCCTGCAGGAGTTTAACTACCCTGCCTTTAGGTAGAGAAAACTCCAGCTCAAAAAAGAAAAATCCCTTTGTAAGAAAACTAACACCATAGATAGAAAACCCTCTAGCTGCTCTCAGCTTAAAAAAAACAACACCTCTACAGGTCTGTGCTTTTGGTTCAAAATGATCTTTGGTTCAAAATGATCCCACCACTCTGCCACCATATCAGGGTTCCTTCCCCACTCTGAACTCTAGGGTACAGATGTGGGGACCCACATGAAAGACCCCCTAAGCTTATTCTTACCAGTTAAGGTTAAAAACTTCCCCAAGGTAGAAACTTTGCCTTGTCCTTGAACAGTATGCTGCCACCACCAACATTTTAAACAAAGGACAGGGAAGGAGACCACTTGGAGACGTCTTCACCCCCAAAATATCCCCCCAAGCCCTACACACCCCCTTTCCTGGGGAGGCTTGAGAATAATATCCTAATCAATTGGTTACAAAATCATCAAAGACCCAAACCCCTGGATCTTGGAACAATGGAAAAATCAGTCAGGTTCTTAAAAGAAGGATTTTATTTAAAAAAAAAAAAAGGGTAAAAATCACCTCTGTAAAATCAGGATGGAAAATACTTTACAGGGTATTCAGATCCAAAACACAGAGGATCCCTCTCTGGGCAAAACCTTAAAGTTACAGAAAACAGGAATAAGAAAAGGAGGACTTGTGGCACCTTAGAGACTAACAAATTTATTTGAGCATAAGCTTTTGTGAGCTCATGTCATCAGATGCATGCAGTGGAAAATACAGTGGGGAGATTTTATATACACAAAGAACATGAAACAATGGGTGTTACCATACACACTGTAACAAGAGTGATCAGGTAAGTTGAGCTATTATCAGCAGGAGAGAAAAAAAACAGGAATAAACCTCCCTCTTAACACAGAGAAAATTCACATAAAACAAAAGATAAACTAATCCGCCTTGCCTGGTTTACCTATACTGGTTGCAATATTGGAGACTTGGATTAGGATGGGTTGGAAAAGATGGATTTCTGTCTGGCCTCTCTCAGTCCCAAGAGAGAACAACACGTAAACAAAGAGCACAAAATAAAAGCCTCCCACCCCCAAGATTTGACAGTATCTTGTCCCCTTATTGGTCCTTTGGGTCAGGTGCCAGCCAGGTTAGCTGAGCTTCTTAACCCTTTACAGGTAACAGGATGTTGCCTCTGGCCAGGAGGGATTTTATAGCACTGTATACAGAAAGGTGGTTACCCTTCTCTTTATATTTATGACAGCATCATTTCAAAAAATAGTTTGGAGCAGGATCCTCTAGGAAATCTCTTTGGATACTACCATACAGGGCTAATTTACTTGTTCAGCAAGTAGACACTGCAGTGCTGGGCAATACAGAAAAGCATTTAATAAACAGAATAAAGAGGAAGGACAGGCTTGTTGTTTAGACACCGACTGGGTCTCAGGAGACTTAGCATCAAATGCTGGCTTTGCTGCTTGTCCCTGAGCAAGTCACTCAACCTCTCAATGCCCCAGTTTCCCCATTTTCAAAAGAGGGATAACGATACCGTCTCTCTCCCAGCCTGCGTCTCTCTTGCCTATTTAGGCCCCAGTGTGGCAGACGCTGAGGCTATGTCTACACTTAAAACGCTATTGTGGCACAACTGCAGTGCTTCTGTGTAGAACTGTCAACACCGGGGGTTAGGTCAGCACAGCTCCCTTGCTAAGGGGGGGTGGACTTTTCAGTAGCTATGCCGATGTAACCTTTCCGCACAGGGGCTTGTCTACACTTGAAGTGCCTCAGCACCACAGGTGTCCTGCTGTAACTCTTCAGTGTAGACACCACCTATGCGAATGGGAGGGGTTCTTCCATTGGCATAGGTGATCCACCTCCCTGAGAGGTGGTCGCTAGGTCAACAGAAATTTTTTTTTATTGAACTAACACTATCTAGACTGCGAGTTAGGTTGGCTTACCTTCACACCCCTGAGCGACATCGTGAAGCCAACTTAATTTTCGTGTGTAGACCAGGGCTAGACCAGCCCCGACATAACTATGCCAGAAAGTCCCATTCTGTAGACGCAGCCTACACCAACAGAAGGGGTTTTTCTGTCAGTGAAGGAACCCTAGCTCCCTGAATGAGAGCTACCTCAATGGACACATTCTTCTGTTGACATAGCTGCATCTACACTGAGAATTAGGTTGGCATAGCTACACTAGTCAAGGGTGTGTTTTGTCACATCCCTGACTGAGGTAGCCCTGCCAATATAACTTTCAAGTGTAGACTAAGCCTAACACACATGCTTCACTTTAAGCATGTGAGTAGTCTCACTGATGTCAAAGTTAAGTATGTGCATATCTGTTTGCAGGATCAGGGCCTGAAACTGTAAGTACATGGGGCAGGAGCTATCTCTTACTATATGTTGTACAGCCCCTAGCACAATGAGCCTCTGATCCTGGCTGGGATCTCTAGGCATTACCCTAATAATAACAGATTACACTCAACCATGTGGATTGAAGGGGGAGCTATTCACATCATAACGTTGTTATTTTATTTGATATTACAAGAAAATGTTCATGGAGACTGGCCTTTCCTGTTACAGATCTGCACTTCTGGAGTTCGTCCAATATACCTTTTTATTGATGAGTGCCACATCTACCCGTGTGAGCGAAGCCAATTAATCAGGCACGCCAGCCCTTTCCTCAGCTGTCTGTGACAGCACACGTTGCTATGCAATTGATGGGACCCTTGTAAAGGGTCAGGAGTTAATACATTTCACTGGTTTTCCGTTTGCAACCTATTTCAGGTTTATGAAGAGATATCAGTTTGGTTAATCACTTAAGCTTTACTGTTGAGAATGAGGAAGATTAGGCTCCAGCCAGGGAAAAAGTTAATAATTAAAAAAAAAAAGGCAACACAAAATCCAATAAAGGTGCCATTATTTACATCAGGTGTTTGTCTTAATAACTTAATTTAACAGGTTTACCTTTGTTTTAATTTTCATGAGGTATTTGCAAACACAGCTCTGTTGATTCAATTTGGGATTTTTTTGTGGGGGGGGGAGGGAATTACCAGGTGAAAACCATTCTATTACCACAAAGCACTTCTTTACCCTTTGCGAAAGGGGTAAATAAGTTCAAAATGTGTGCAAAGAACACAATTTTTAAAATGCAGTATTTGCCACTGGTCTAGTGAAAGGGAAGGACCAGAAGCTTGTAATAATAATACCTAACTCTTATAGGTTTCAGAATGCTTCACAAAGGAGTTCACTCACATTATCCCCATTTTACAGATGGTAAAAATTGAGGCCCAAGGAGGGAAGTGACCTGTCCAAGGTCACGCAATAGCAGAGCTGGTAAGAGAATGCAGGTCTCTTGAATCACCACCAGGCTACACAGTACAGTACAGTAGCACTAACCTCAAGTATCAAAATTCTCAAGTCAAGCCTCAAACTTCCCCATGAGAATGGCTTAAAAATCATGAGATTAAAAATAAAATGTTGGTCCTTTTATTTGCCTTCTGGCTTCTCAGCCTTCAGGCTACACTTTGGTCACATTTTTGTTGGCAACCACAAGGTCTAGAAAAAAGAAAAGAGTACTTGTGGCACCTTAGAGACTAACAAACTTATTTGAGCATAGGCTTTCGTGAGCTACAGTTCACTTCATCGGATGCATGCAGTGGAAAATACAGTGGGGAGATTTATATACACAGAGAACATGAAACAATGGGTGTTACCATACACACTGTAACAAGAGTGATCATATAATCATAGAAGATCAGGGTTGGAAGGGACCTCAGGAGGTCATCTAGTCCAAACCCCTGCTCAAAGCAGGACCAATCCCCAACTAAATCATCCCACCCAGGGCTTTGTCAAGCCCAACCTTAAAAACTTGTAAGGAAGGAGATTCCACCACCTCCCTAGGTAACGCATTCCAGTGTTTCACCACCCTCCTAGTGAAAAAGTTCTTCCTAATATCCAACCTAAACCTCCCCCACTGCAACTTGAGACCATTACTCCTTGTTCTGTCATCTGCTACCACTGAGAACAGTCTAGATCCATCCTCTTTGGAACCCCCTCTCAGGTAGTTGAAAGCAGCTATCAAATCCCCCATCATTCTTCTCTTCCGCAGACTAAACAATCCCAGTTCCCTCAGCCTCTCCTCATAAGTCATGTGTTCCAGTCCCCTAATCATTTTTGTTGCCCTCCCCTGGACGTTTTCCAATTTTTCCACATCCTTCTTGTAGTGTGGGGCCCAAAACTGGACACAGTACTCCAGATGAGGCCTCACCAATGTCGAATAGAGGGGAATGATCACGTCCCTCAATCTGCTCGCTATGCCCCTACTTATACATCCCAAAATGCCATTGACCTTCTTGGCAACAAGGGCACACTGTTGACTCATATCCAGCTTCTCGTCCACTATAACCCCTAGGTCCTTTTCTGCAGAACTGCTGCCTAGCCATTCAGTCCCTAGTCTGTAGCAGTGCATGGGATTCTTCCATCCTAAGTGCAAGACTCTGTACTTGTCCTTGTTGAACCTCATCAGATTTCTTTTGGCCCAATCCTCTAATTTGTCTAGGGCCCTCTGTAGCCCTCTGTGATCAGGTAAGGTGAGCTATTACCAGCAGGAGAGGTCTAGAAACTTACTTTTTTAAAACAAAAGGTGAGATTCTCATATAATCATGACTCCAGGAGCTGGGGTTTTAAGCAACGCACCAATTATCATGGACCGAGCAATAAAAGTTGGGTACACTGCTTGAATTTGAGGTGGTGGAGTAGTGTGGGCAGTAGTGGAGGCTGCTACTGTGAAGACACAGTAAATAGTTTTCCACAAAATTAGCAGTTTCTGGACTCAAAATTGTTTTTCAAAGGTTATTTTAAAAATGGGACAACTGTGCAATCAATTCAGTGAAGTGTGGTCTAGTGGTCTGAGCAGTGGTCTGCGATTTAGTGTTTGTCTTCATGGAGACTCATAAGAAAACGAATCCAAATTAATTTATAAAGTGCATTAGTTAAACCACATTAAACCCCGTTTCAATGTTCTTGTTCAGAATTCAAGTGGCCTTCATTCAATTTAATTCAATTCACTGCCAACTAAATTGAATTCAACAAGCCACTCTTTCATTCTAAGAGCATCTACCACAGGAGTTTTAATGTGATTTAATTGATACACTTTAAATTCAGACCTTCAGTTAATTTGGATTAATTTTCTTGAGGCCAGGTCTACAAGCAAAGTTTAAGACGACCCCGCTGTGTTGCACAGGATGTGAAAAATCCACACCCATGAGTGACATAGGTAAACTGACCTAACCCCGGCGCAGACAGAAGTAGGCTGCTGTAGCGTTTCCAGTGTAGACAAGACCTCAGTGTAGACAAATCTTAAGAGTGCTCTGCACTGTTGTGTGACCTGAGGCAAGTCACTTAGGCAAGATCCTCCATTTGATTTCATGCAGGCACATGGATGCGCGCACATGGAGTCAATTACAGAATCAGGGCCTCTACTAGTGCCTCAGGGAAAAATATTACAGACCTACCCTGCAGGCATGCGGGGAGTGAGAATTAGATAATGGAGATGCTGTAAAAATGCTAATGGTTTAGTTATAACTGACTGTTAATAAATGGAGCAGTGTGAAGCTTTCATTATGAAATCTGCTAGCGCTGGAAACTCACCCGAGCTGGGGATCTGTAACTCATCCTGCAGTTTGTCATCCTGTCGCACACTCCTATGCCTTTTTACCATCTTCCATGGACTCATGCTTTAAAACTTATTTGCTTTTAACCAAGCTTCACTGTGAATGTTTAGGGTTAATTTGAACTCAAGACTCAGGGATGGAAGGACTCTGAATGGATTAAAACCAAAGAGGTGGTTTGCATGAATCTCTGACAGCTAAACCTACCATGTTTCAGGGTAATTGGAGATTAAGCCCTGAACTGAAGTCTGAGATCCAAACACCCATGCTCACTTGGGGAAAGTTTGCATTTTGATCCAAATGTCATGCCTGGGTGTTTATACTGGAATGAGCTAAAACCCTGGATCCAAACCCCTCTACAGGCTGTGGAAGTTCAGAACTGGACTTTGCTGCTCAGATCTATCTTTAACGTTAATGCCTTGGAAATTTGAACATAAACGCTGATAATTTGCCCCCCAAAATTGCTTTCTTCTGTTTGGCATGCACACACTGATTTGTTATTGTAGGCTTGTTTATAGTATTATTAATAAGCAGCACTAGATTGCCGTCATTGATATTGTTTTCCTGTAGGAAATTTTCAATGAAAGTGAAATTTTCCATGGACATTTTCAAGTTTTTGGCTAAAACTCAAAAAATAAAATTTTAAGGCCTAGAACAAAGTTTTTTGTCTGAAATATTTTGTTTTTTGCCAAAATATTTTGACCAACCCCCCCCCCCACATTTTTTCCCATGGAACACAGATATATTTAATATTGTCAAAATCCAATTTTCTATCAAAAAAGTTTCAACAGAAAATTTCAACCATCCCTACTCATTGACTTTTCTGCTATCGAAAGTGTTAGTGGTTTTAGTTTGTCTCTAATGTTACAAACAGTTCTAGGGACTCAGCAAAGGGGAATAAAGGAGAAAAAGACATATCAAAATCTGACCTAACTAGTAGTGTCAATGTCTCTTCACATTAGGCTCTTGACATCACTGGAAAGCATTTTTTACTTATGTTTAATAAAAAGCCCTGATAGTTTATGACAGAGCATGGAAAATGGCACTGTGATAAAGGAGTTAACGTTTCCTACCATGGAGATTTTCTTGCTCTTAAAACGACTGGGAAAGCATCCCTCCCCAATTAGGAAAATATTCAAGACCAGCATTTTGGCTCAATGGACTGAGAGGATAGTTTTTCATCTGGTTGGATTCTGGTGTCACTGGTCCATGTGTAGCTCTTGGGAGACTTGTGGGAGAGTTTGCCCCTCCCTCGGACCCTGTTTGCGCTGGAAGGAAAGAAGCAGGCAGTCAGGCCACAGAAACAGATGATGCAGACAGGTCTCCTGGAGTCACACATGGCTCCATAGGCCCAACTTCGAAGGCAGGCTGACTGGCTGCAGCTGATCAGCCAATATCATGTTACAGCCCAGTCTGAACTACAGAGGAAAAGGGGAAGTGAGGAACTGGTAGGTGCAAACAATGTAGGCAGAAAGACATTTTTTACTCTGCCAGAAAGAGGGAGAGGAGGCTGGAGACCTGTTGGGCACCATATATTTTGCAGCATTTTTTTTTTAGGATTCCAAAATGTATTTTACAGGCTGCCAGAGCTTTGCAAGCTCCCCAGCTACCTACTACAACTTGCCTAGACTCGGAAGCAATTAGGAATGGGGCTGATCTCATTAAATATGAGGTAAGAGGGAAGCTGCACCAATGACCTTCGCACAGGTCAGTCCTGCCCTTTGCCTGAGACTGCAAAGGGAAGGTTAACAGGCAGAGGCCTAACGGGCACTCACAGGTACTCAATTCTCAGCGCTCTTGGTGGGCGATTGCTGGCCTATAGCAACAAGGCGCTAGGATGCCAGCAACCAACTAAGGTTAGAAATTGCAAAGGTTGCATAAAATAAATAGGCCACTCTCTTTAATTTTGTGTCTTATTCTATTCTGAGATCATAGAACACCAGAGATGGAAAAGACCTTTTAGACTATACATGTGAAATTCAGCAAAGCATGGAGGGCCAGATCCTCAGCTGGTGTAAAATGACACAGCTCCACTGACGTCAGTTAAACTGTTCTGATTTACACCAGCTGAGAATTTGCCTGGAGTTGCTCTTAGTAACAGGAGACACATTTCCTTTCTCCTGTCCGAGACAGATGTATTTACACCAGCAAGACATGGGCTAGAAGGACTACTTCACCTGATATAGTTACCTATAAAGCTAATTTGCAACTAGGGCCTAGATGAAAATAAATACATAAAAGGACGCATAAGCCATAAACAAAAAGCTTTGAATTTAAGAACAAACCAAAACCAGGCAGACCTAAGAAGATAAATGTCCATGTAACTTCTCTCTCTGACTAGACGCATTGAAAACGACGCATCTAAACAACCATCTCCTGATTCCAAGTTAAAGAGGCATACTACACACACTTTTTCCTAATTGTCCCTCTAAGAAACCCCTAAATATCCGCTGACATTATCATAAATCCTTCCTGCGAGCTAGCATTCCCCAGCTCCTTCCATCTCGTGCTTCCCCCACAAAAATGACAGACTGGTTCTAATCTCCCACCTGCATAAATCTCCTACAGACAACCACAAATATTCCAGCTATGCTGATTTATAGACGCATGAGCAAGACTAAGCCAGAAGATATATCCTGCATGCACAGTGATTGATGGCTTGCTGCAAATCTTTCCATTTAAAACATTGTCACTTGTGCAGTCCCGCGGAGCAAAAAGAGAAAAGGAAGAAAAGAAAATCCACAGTAAACAATGCAATTTATAGGAGCTATGGGAAACCCAGGCATTTGTATAATCTAATTTCTTCCAAATTCCCCTGCTCATTATCCCTTCTTTTATCTGAAGCAAACTTAGCTGGGACAGGAGATGTGAGAAAAGCTGCAAGCGTCTTTCCCCTCCCACTTTATCATTTTCTGGTTCTGATCAACTGTAGCATAGTCTTGATTTATGGCCAAAAAAGTTGTATTTTTTACCGAAGGCATTGGTGTGATGCCCCCCGTCTCCATACCTATTGGCTGAACCAGATTAATACATGGATTATCTACTCAACTTTAACAGAAGCAGGCAAACATAAATAGGCCCTAGTCCTCCTTCCATGGATCTCAATGGCAATAATCCCATTTTGGGATTCAATGGGCTGAGCCCCATGGGCGCTGAGCATGTGCAGCTCCCATTGACTGCGGGGGGAAGTGCACATGCTCATCACTTCAGGATCTGGCCCAATGGTGGCAGGATAAAGACAGGGGTTGTTTGTGCAAAGGGAGGGAGACCTGAGAGTGTTCGGTCCAGGCTCTTCGTCCTGCGTAACGGACCCGTTGAGGCATGAGTGTTTGCAGGAGTTTGAATACATTCAGCTGCTCTGAGCCAGACTGCTCCAAGATTTGTTTCCCTTTAGCGTTTCACACAAGGACATCAGCAGCTTTTCAGCAGGGGCAAATTATGCTATTGTGGCAACACATTATTCCTCTTCTGCAGAACGCCAAGAGCTGGAGCCTCAAACAGTTGGGCTGAGACCTGAAGTCACAGAGCAAATTAAGGAAGATTCTGCATTCTTGGCTCCAATGATACCATTTTCCTTGCACTGTTTCCCCCCGTCTTCTCGTTCCCCAGAGTAGGTTACATTCTCTCTCCTAGTCCCTGGAAAGCAGCAGAGTTTTCCCTGCTGCCACAGAGCCCCCTGCTGGTAAGGTCTGACTTAACAGCCCTCGGGCTTCCTGCGCTAATGGTGCTAATTGCCTACCAAGAGAGGCCTCTTCCATAGCCAGCCTCCCCTGCAGGGTCTCTAAGCGTTCAAGTCTGGAATTTTATTGGGGCTTGCCCAGAAACCCAGGATTTCCCCATTGTTAGGCAAAATCAGCCTCACTGGAGTGGTGACACCAGGATTCCAGCTGAAGGAAGACGCAAGAGGGATTAGTAATAAGGGTGGTTTATTGAGTCCTTAGCGCAGTCCAGAACATGGAGTGACACAGGCTTATCTGCAATGAGACACCTTAAGGCTTCCTGTGCAGCACAGTCTGTTAGGTAGAGTGCTGAACAGCGATTCAGGAGTCCTATTCCTGGGTTGGCCTCTGGCAAGTCCCCTCCCCGCTTTATAGCTCAGTCTTTTTGTATCAGTAACACAGGGAACATGATACTTGCCATCCTCAGTAAAACACTGAGTAGAAAAGTGCTATATAAGAGCTAATGATTTGTTTATTATTATTACTTTATTATTATTGTTTATTTTATCATTTATTAGGAGAGGACTGGGAGTCAGGAATCCTGGGTCCCTTTCCCTGCCAATGACTTAAATCTTTGTCTCAGTTTCCCATCTGAATAGTGAATATACTGATGCTTACCTGTCTCATACAGACATTGTGAGGCTTAATTAATGCATGCTGGGATTTAATCTTGAGATCCTCAGAAGAAAGTTACTATAGAGGTCCAAAATTGGATTATTATTTCCACATGTTAAGAGAGTCAAATCTTCATTCTGTTCTTGAAAACAATGAGAAGTCCAGTGGCACCTTAAAGACTAACAGATTTATGATACCTCCTCATCAATTATTGGGAGTGGACCACATCCACCCTGACTGAATTGGCCCTCAACACTGGTTCTCCACTTGTAAGGTAATTCCCTTCTCTTCATGTGCCAATATATATTTATGCCTGTATTCGTAATTTTCACTCCATGCTTCTGAAGAAGTGGGTTTTTTACCCACGAAAGCTTATGCCCAAATAAATCTGTTAGTCTTTAAGGTGCCACCGGACTCCTCGCTGTTTTTGTGACTACTGACTAACTTGGCTACCCCTCTGATTCTGTTCTTGAACTTTCACTTGCCCTGTTACCAATAAGGTGCTGGTATCAATTTGTAGCCATTCCTACGATTTGTAACTGCAGCTGTAGGAACTAGTGGGAAATCTTCATCTGAGATAGGAATAAAAGACAATCTAAAGTGACACATGTCCTGACAGGGCCATAAGACATTATACAGTTGTGGCTGGATTTTCTGTTAGACATCAGCTGGAATTAGACTCTCAAAAGGAGGTCTGCAAAGATTCCACCAGTCTCCTTCATCATCTTCTTTCAGTACTGAAATAGAGCTTATGTTAAACAGAGACCCATCTGAGAAGCATGGTATTAAAATCAAACATGGAGGAAGAGGAGGATGAAGAATGGGTAGCTCCGGGGAGAGGCAATAGGATGTAGAGACCAGTGCTCTTAGGCTAGCAGGATGTTCATCATGCCACCTCCAGCTTTCCCCAGCCCAGCTAGATCTCAGTGAGCACAATTCTCCAGCTCCAGGTCAGAGTAGCCACAAGCGACCGCCCAGGCATCAAGATACTAAGACCAGTATTGTCTCTGTGGAGAGCCCAAAGTTTGGCACCTAAATAAAAGTGGTCTGATGTTTATAAGCCGTTGAGTACATGTAGTCCCATTGAAGTTAGTGGCAGATGCGGATCCTCAGGAATTTTGAAAAATCAGCCACTAAACATGGCTTTCCATGCCCCGTTCTAGGCCCCAATTTTGACAAATCTGTTCTTAATATCTCAACATGTGCCAGGTCACTTATTGCCATTCTATAGGGTTGTGCATTCTGTAGAGGTCTAACTAGCTTGATTCTTCTAATCGAGAAAAACGAAGATGCAGTCTCAGAGAATCAAAAGTTATATTTAACGTTATTCTCTGTCAAGTAGCTGCTGCCAGGAAAAAATGAACAGATCTTTGGCTTAAGTACTCCAGGCATCAGAAAACAGCTCCAAAGAGGTCTGTTTAAAAAGCTGTATGGTAGCAACTGAAAGGAAAAAATAGTGAGGTGCTGGCCAAACCATGAAACATCAAGGAAACGGAAAGGAAGAAAAAAGAAACCAATGTTCTCTTGCTTTTTATTATTGTTATTCTTCTTCTTCATTTTGGATACAAGAACAATGACATCAAATCATTTTAGATAATAGTGCTAAAGCCCTGGGCTGGTGTCTGAACAGCAGCTCTGTGGTTTAGGATGATAGAACATAGCTCTTCCCAGTGAGACCAGAAGATTATCTGTAGGTGACACACGCACGCATAGAGTATAAATAGCTACTGTGGTGAGGTTTCAGGGCATAGGTGACTAGATCCACATTAGAGACAGAACATCAGCACTAAAAAATGTTAGCGCAAACTTTTCAAATGAACTGCCCAAAGGAATGGATTGAGGTGTCCTAAGTAATCCTAATCCATGTCGGCCAATAGTTCTTAACTTTTCTATGGCACAACCTCCCTTCCCACCCTACCTCCAGAACCCCATTTACTATCTGTCAGGATCTACCTACGACCCCTTTCCCATCAGGAATATGGGAAGGTTTCCGAAAGGTGGTCCAGACCCCCTTGAAGGCTGAAAACCCACAGACTGAAAACTCATAGTGTGGGTGATTCAATTTGGACTTCCAAAAACAGTGAGATGCCCCAATTTAAGAGGTCATGTGAAAATGTCAGTCTAAGATTTCACAGAAAGCCAAAATAATTCCCTGGCCCTTAGTAGAGAATCTGATCAATATGTTTTAAAAATAACATCTTCGGAGAGCATGGATGCTCTCCATTCATTTTTTAAAAAGAAAAGGAGTACTTGTGGCACCTTAGAGACTAACCAATTTATTTGAGCATGAGCTTTCGTGAGCTATGGCACCTTAGAGACTAACCAATTTATTTGAGCATAAGCTTTCATGAGCTACAGCTCACTTCATTGGATATGCATCCGATGAAGTGAGCTGTAGCTCACGAAAGCTTATGCTCAAATAAATTGGTTAGTCTCTAAGGTGCCACAAGTCCTCCTTTTCTTTTTGCGAATACAGACTAACACGGCTGCTACTCTGAAACCATTCATTTTTTAAAAATTTCAAGTGGTCTAATCAAACCAGAAAAATCAATTGGAAGTAAAGGTGTTTATTGCTTGATAGGAATGTGTTGAATTGTTACTGACCTTATAAATGAACATCTTAATTTACTCGTTCTACAATAGCTTTACATTCCAATGTCTGTAATTTACTATATGCACCACACAGCCTTAACTCTGCAGAGTGTCCAGGGATATAATTGGTCTGAATGATGCTATGCAGAGTAAAGACTTGATCCTGCACACCTAACTCAGGTAAAACTCCCACTGACTTCAGCAAGAATTTTGCCTGAGCAAGGAGTCCAGGACTCAGACCTGTTGTTATACTATGCTGAGTGGAACCTCAGAAACAGGGTCAGGTTTAAGGAGGGATCTAGTTCAGTGTAACTCCAGAGGGCCAAGGAATATACACACAAGCCAAGTGGACAGCTCATATTGTTATTACTTGTATTGTGGTAGTGCATAGGAACAATTATCATAGACCATTGTGCTAGGCGCTATACAAACACAGAACAAAAAGACAGTCCCTGCCCAAAGAGCCTCAGCATGTAACATTGGCCACTCAGCATACTGCACAAAGATCTCTTTCTTACAACTCTGTCTACTGGACACATCACTCCTTAGTGACGAAACAGTGGTATCAGTGTTTTCTGGTTTAAAATCAATTAGTCTTTTATTAAAGGAGATTTTCTCTTCAAACACAGAACTTTATGAACGCAAGAGCCAGCACAAAGTTTGCCCCAAACTCAACCCAAATTTAAAGCTATTTCAGAGGTTCTGTAAAGTTTGGGTAATTTACAAATGAGTAAATAAATAAATGTACTCATTCTGAAGCTCCATGGGCTCAGCTGTATCTGTCAGTGAACAGATCTGAATGTGTCTCACTGAGACCTGCAGAGCTCTGGGTAACGCTTGTCTCTCTCACTGACAGGATTTGTCTCACTAACAGAAGTGGTCCAATAAAAGCTATGACCTCCCCCACCTTGTCTCTCTAATATCCTGGGACCAACGTGGCTACAACAACACTGCACAGTGAAAATACCATAAGACAAAGCAGTTCTGGTGTATCTGTCTCAGGAGATGCTGAAGATCTCATGGGATTTGTATCACTTCCAGGCCCAAGAGATTTGGAGAAAGCCAGGGCTGCTTCAGATTACTCAGACCTTCCAGGGATTTTCCCATCAATGACCAAAATGCATGTGAGCAATCGATATTTTTTAAATACAAATACAGTCCTTTGCTCCCTACCTGCCAGGAGCAGAATCTCATGCCCTAAGCCAAGGAGTGTCTGATAGAGCACTCCTGCCCCTGCTGGGGTGGAACCCCAATGAAATGGGGGGTGTTGCTGTCTGAACCTGCTTTGTATGTCCATGCAGCATCAGTGGCAATAAAACATAAGAAGAGAAAACAGAAATGTTGAGATATGAGCAGAATTACAGACCATAGGTAAACTGACATAGCTCTATTCAAGCCAATGGGCCAGAATTTAGTGTAAGCTGGCATAACTCCATCGATGTTGATGGCCCAGATACTCCGCTGGTAGAAAGTCACTGATATCAATGGAGGTACACTGATTTGCATGAGCTGAAGATCTTAAGAGTCCGAGTGCTTAGGTGAAATGGTGATGGGAGTTTTAGAAAAATAAAGAGTAAATTAGATTAGGAGAGAGGGATAAAGGGAATTTTCTGCAAGCGCAATGTTTTCCAGATGGCGTCAGTGGATCTTTAAGATATCGCCTTCCTGGGGTGACCTCTCTTAGCTAAGACAGTAGGTTGTTGTATGGGTGGCTGTTCTGATTTTAGTCTACCAAACATCTGAGCTTGCACTAACTGAATTTATGTTGCATCGAGTATGCCAATGCTCAGCCACAAGGAAGTAGCCAGTCTCTCTCCCATGCTGGGTGACAAAGTGATAAAACCAATGGAGGTCCGCAGAGTTAGCAGTTCATAGGCTTGACCTACTTCAAAGAAAAAAAAAACCTCAGGAAAAGGCATTGGCAGGTTCATGCTGTGAGGAAATTGTTGCTGCTCCAACCCACATCTCCTGATTGTAGGTCACTGCTGCGAGGTCACCTGCACAGACACACTGGAGAATTCAAAGCTACAGAAATGACCTATTTTATGTCTGACATTGAAATTAGCAGCTAGGGGTGGTTCCCAGCATAGTATCCGGTCACTGACTGCAATAGATCTTTGTGGACTTAGCACAGCCCCACGCAGGATTTGTCTACATGGCACGTCTATACCAGAGGCTCATATCAGTGCAGCCACTAGTGCAAAAAACCACAATGTAGACAGGGCCTCAGGGTCAGCTTCACCAGTGTAACTCTCTCAGTTATACCAGAGTAAGTGCTTACACCAGAGTAACTCAGATCAGAATCTGGCCCTCCGGTCACATTGAGCTTGTGAAATTCAACAGCTGGCCAAATAGCTGCCTGAAAGGGTTTGGAGTCGATGTTCTGAATTAAAAATCAAACTTACCAACAATTCAGACTGGAACTGCCTTACCAACCTCTAACCACCTCTGCTCCCGCAACATATGTGAGTCCAGATTTTCAAGGGCTCAGCATGCACAATTGGGGCCAAATTTTTCAAAGAGCTCAGTTCCCATTTTAAAAAAGGAGGACTTGTGGCACCTTAGAGACTAACCAATTTATTTGAGCATAAGCTTTCATGGGCTAAAGCCCATTTCATCAGATGCATGCAGTGGCGTGTCCGATGAAGTGAGCTGTAGCTTATGCTCAAATAAATTGCTTAGTCTCTAATGTGCCACAAGTCCTCCTTTTCTTTTTGCGGATGCAGACTAACACGGCTGCTACTCTGAAAAAAGTTCCCATTTAGGCACCTAAATAAGGGCTGGACTTTCTAAAGGGCCCAGGCCCTGTGCCTCTCATTGTGACTCACTGTGACCAATGGGCTGTAAGCACTTCTGAAAATCTGACCCATAAAGTGCAAAGAGGCCCTTTCAATAGGAATGGTTTATTCTAGGATTAGGAGAATAGCAGAAGCCTCCATAAGAGGAGCACACATGTCCTCATCAAACTGCCCATCCTTAGTGCTAAACTTATGCTGTTGGTATTGTGGTAGGAAGCAAGTACATACTGCCTGACTCCTTAGCATGCTTTTCCTTACAGTACCTGCCACTGCTTCTCTTCTTAGCATCTGTATGTCTTTGTTGTTGCATTTAAAACCAGCACATGTAGTATAATATTTTACATTGAGAGGAAGGAAGAAAATATATTTCAACCAGAATGAGAGAGGAGCCATTGCAAACACAGGGAGAAAAGGTTTCAGAGTGGTAGCCATGTTAGTCTGTATCAGCAAAAAGAATGAGGAGTCCTTGTGGCACCTTAGAGACTAACAAATTTATTTCAGCATAAGCTTTCAAAAAGGTTCATGCAAGGGAACAGCACGTTATCTTGCACAGATGAGAAAACACAGATGATGTGAGCAAGGCTATCTTGGAATCTGGGGTTATCCTCCTACGCTGTCCCCAGTGCCACTGCTGATATGCTCCAGGTACACACGCACATCCCCCAAGAGAGACAGAAATGCAAGTATCAGCTACATGAACACCTGCCTGCTCTTCTCCCTGAGAGTTCCAGAACTGATGTTGGAATGGGCAGAATTCAAAGCTGATTGTTCCTTTGAATAAGAGGGTGGGATGCTTCTGATCCTGGGGAAGCAAGGCACAAAGGCTAACGAACCCCCTCGATAAATGAGCTGTCAGCATAAAAGACAAGAGAACGTCCTTTTTTTGCCTGATATTTCCCTGCTTCTCTGAAGAATAATGACTTGAGGGAGCAGATTTCAATAAGTATCATTAGTAAGAATGCTGTGGCCTAGCTCCAGGACAAGCTGATCACTAGGGATTGGCGAACTGTTCTGGATACTGTAAGGGATGACCTGACTTGATCTAAGAATACTGGCAGATAGAACCTATTTCTGAACAAAAGCAATGGGTTCAGCTCCCCCAGATTCATCATGTGGGTGTTTGAACGACTGTGTGCTTGTGATAATGTTCACAGAGCCCAAACGCTTCATACATTTTACCACTGAATGATATTTGTGTGGGAATTCATGACAGCACTTCATTAGGCACTCTCCAGTCACCCAGTCAGGGAGCAGAAATGAGACATTTTTAACAGTGAATTTCAGAGCTGGTGCAAAAAGGAGAGAAAATGTTCAGTAATTTTTTGTATTTTCTTCCAAAATTAAAAATTTTACTGAAATTTGAAAAATTGCAACCATCTTTAAAACCATTAGCACACAGCAAAGTGGCCAGAAATTATAGGCTGAAAGCATTTGGTGAATACTTCTGCCAAAATCTGGACTGGGGGATAATTCAGAACAGATAGCTCCATCAGCTCTACAAGCGGATAAATTAGTCACAAGCAACTAGGGAGGCCTGTCTTAGGTTTCATTTCTGGCTTGGCAAAGTATGATGCACCGGGTTAGCAGATGCACTACAGAGATAAAGCATTACGGAAAACAGACAAGATTTTGGGCTATTTGATGAAACACCTTCTGTTAAAAATTCAACAAAAAAAACAGGGCTGGATCTTGCAGTTGCTTTATGCATGGAGAGCCCATTAGCTCCAGTGGAGTGGCTGCCGGATCTGCAATGTGTTGTTAGGGAGGGTGATCTCCCATGAGTAAATAAAGGGACAGAGCTCTGCAATTTTTTGGAGGGAGCCACATACGGGTGCCCATTGAGGGTGGCACTGTGCTAGGTCCTAGGCAGGATGGGGGCCACCACCATGTCTCACTACAGAGTGCTATTTATGGCTTTTCTGAGTAGGAACGGCCTGTGGCTTGAGCCAGCACATGCTGCTAAGTGCTGCATGCCATATGCACAACCAGGCTGCGGGCCTAGCAGCAGATCACGCCCCCTTGGGGAAGATGGTACATGAGCCAGAGTACTGCAGAGTCCTTTGGAAGCATCCAGGCTTGTAACAGGGGAGCAGACGACAGGATTGTTCTCCTAGTGTTTCGTTTATTACCACCTTGTTCAGTCGACTCTTACAATGATTCTACATCCACTTGGGGGTTTATGCCATGTGGATTTTTATTAACTATTTAATTATTTCAACATTTTCTACAGTACATTGAGAGGTAGCATGGACCAGTGCTTGGCACACAAGCCTGGGAGACAGGATTCCTGGGTTTGATTTGTGGTTTTGCTGCCGACTAGCTCTTGTAACGTTAGAAAAATCATATATCCTGTGCCTCAGTTCCCATAGATAAAATTGGTTTAGAATCTCCCTACTCACTGGGTGGATGGGGATGGCGAAGGATAATTAATGTTTGTAAAGTGCTTGGAGATCCTTGGATGGAAGGCACTAGAGAAGAGCAAACAATTACTCAGTTGGGGTCTGATCCAAAGCCCACTGAACTAATTGGAAAGACTCCCCCTGATCTCACTGGACTTTGGATCTGGACCTTGGTTGCAACAGATATTAAGGTTTCTCAGTACAGTGTTTGGGAAGCTTACCTAACCAATGCACATGCTGTCCCTCTATGTGGACTGAGGTCTTGTTCAGTCTCCAGGGCTGCCAGCATGGCAGCAGCACTAACCTGTACTTTGATCAATTCCTGGGCCCATGTGACATGGCAGCAAGAAGAGTGTTGGACCTTTATTTGTCAGGTGTGCTGGCAATGCACCATGCCAGCCAATGCTGAGGACACTGGGAATAGTCTGATAGTGGAGAGGATCTCCCTTTGCCCTGTAGACAGCTGGTGCAGAGCTGCTGGCAGCAGGGCAGGAAAGTCACATTAATGAGCTCTTCATCACCTGCAGCATTCTGCCAGGGATCCAGCCAACTTGCACGGGAACTGCAGAGGTTATTGCAGGGCTACAGCAATCCCTGCACAGCTCTATTGAGATGGGCGGCAACAGGATTGGGAATGGGATCCCTATGAGTTTTCGGGGGATGGATACATGTTGCTGATGCTCTGTGCATGGGGCTAGCCCTGCCCTTTTCCTTACAGCTCAGATTAAGAACAGTTGGCCAGTGGCAGCTCACTGTGTGGCTAAGATAATGAGTTTCACTCACAATGCAAGGCAAACAGATGGGTTCTGAAGAAAGAATGAAGAGATCTGAAGTTGAGATACCCATATTCAAAAGTTGGGCCAAGTGACTTACGTTATGTCTGTCCAGTAATTCCTTCTGTCCTTATCTTTTCTGGTGTGTAATACCCTGTGACTAATATCAAGCCTCCTACTTCTTCAACCTAGTCATTTCAGCTGATATTTTAAAATGTACCACACTGCACTGACATGTCTCCACCCTCCACAGACTTTCCTGTTCTAGAGAGAGAGAATGACTCATACACTGCTCCTACCACTCAGGCCTATTCAGCAAATTCAAGGGAAAGTTTTAAAGGTGATCTTCTTTTTAAATTGGGAATGCCTGGGTTGGGGGCTTTTTTCTAAAAAATTATGTTTGTTCTGTGACTAATTATATCTAATTTTCCAATCCCTAGGATGCTGAGACATTTCAGTAATCTACTAACCTTTCTGACCCATTCAAAGCTTTCCCTTATTCAGCTGTACTTCAGAAACCTTGGGAGCTAGCCATTGGTATAGGCAATGGAGGGCTGGAAAGGCACAAAGTGGGAATGTGGAATAAGGTTGTTTAGTGTTTAGTATTTGATGGCTGTCACAGAGAGAGAGATGAGGGAAGGGAAGAGGTGGAATAGGGAAGATGCAGAGCTGTGAGACATTTCTGACCTGATTCCAATGCTAACCTACTTCAAAATGCTGTGGAAAGTGAAACACAGCAGTGTCCACTCCTTTCTGATCTAATGCCAGGTGTGTTCATTTCAGACTTAAAAGCAAAGACCCTTGTCCCAAGCTGTGGGCACCTCGACTGTTTAGGCACACAATCCATGCAAGCAGTCGAAGAGCAACCAATCCCAGCCGACACAATATGCAGACCTTAGTGTCCTAACAAAGCCTTCACAAAACATCTCCACCTCAACTCCCAAGCAGCGCCCAAATAGACAGGTTTTGCAGTATTCCCTAAAGATCAACAGATTTGGCTATTTTGGAGTGAATTCAGAAGTCCCTCGTGGAGGAATGGCCTGCCAGCAGCTTCCTCTTGCGGCTTCATCTGGAGCACAGCTGAGCAGAACTGCAGTGGAATCACCCAGGGAGGAAGTTGGGTTATTCAAGTAGACAGATCTCAGGCTGTTTATAGTTTTAAAGGTCAAAAATGACACCTTAAATTCCACCTGAAAGCCAGTAGGCAGCCTGTGCAGATCCTGGAGCCCGGGGGCCAGGTGCCCATGAGGAGAAACAGCCAAACTGCTGAATGAAGAAAGAATGTTTCTTCTAACACTGGCTGAGATCTTGGTTTCTGAGTTGTTGGGCTTGTTCCTTTACTACCTAGTCTCAGTTTGGTCTGCTAACGAACCAGAAGGCTAGAAGGACAGCACCAAAAGAGTTTGGAAAAACCCATCAAGTGAGCATGCTGCATTATTTTATTAAGCCACCGCCCCAAGGAAGAGCGTGATGAAAGTCAATAGAGAAATCGCCAGGGAAACAAATCAGTACTTGAATGTGCTATTTTTCGCCTGGGCTCTTTCCTTCCAGGTCAGATCTCAATCTCAGACAAACCACAGAGAAACAGCATATTGACAATAAAAGAGGAGTCCTTGTGACACCTTAGAGACTAACAAATTTATTTGGGCATAAGCTTTCGTGGGCTAGAACCCACTACATCTGATGAAGTGGGTTCTAGCCCATAAAAGCTTATGCCCAAATAAATTTGTTAGTCTCTAAGGTGCACAAGGACTCCTCTTTTTTTGGCTGATACAGGCTAACACGGCTACCACTGAAACCTACTGACAATGGCAGTTTGCAGGCTGGTGCTTCATGCCTTCCCCAGGAGGCTAAGCACACTGAGCTGGGCCAGCTGGCTTTGCCTAGGCTGCCTAGTGCTCATGAATTTGAGCATCCCTAGGAAAGGATGTACGTCTCTCATCAGCATCACCTACTGGCTAGCTTAGGCAGGGCACCACCTTGAGTGTTGACTTTTGTGGATCCCATTCATAGGCACCTATCCCATTAACTGTACAGGAATCTTGAGCACTTAACCGTGGCTTTGTGGATTCCAGTGATTTTCTAGGTGCCTACAAGTTAGCTATTGCAATGTTGAGTGTCCTTAACACCTATGTCCCTTTGTGGCGCCAGGTCTTACTACTTACAGGTGAACCATAGTCCCAGTTGTCTGTGGCTTGCAGCCCAAAACATAGAAGTTGAACTGAGCCCCTGATTCCTCATCTGACCACTCAGACACACTGAAGAATCAAGCCTTCATGTTAGGCCCCTGCCAATTGGAGCCACCACATGCAGGCTGGGGAGTATCAGTAGAATTAGTATTACTATGTGGCTTAGAGTCATAGAATATCAGGGTTGGAAGGGACCTCAGGAGGTCATCTAGTCCAACCCCCTGCTCAAAGCAGGACCAATCCCCAATTTTTGCCCCAAATCCCTAAATGGCCCCCTCAAGGATTGAACTCACAACCCTGGGTTTAGCAGGCCAATGCTCAAACCACTGAGCTCTCCATCCCTCCCCCCCTTGCAGGGGTTGAACATTTCTACCCTGACTGCAGACCTTGAATGAAGTTCTCACATGATGACTGTAGTTCCTTCACCACGTCAGGGGGTAAGAGGAGTTATTCCATTTGCTGCGGTCATTTCCAAACACCCTTTTCTGCATTGAGCACAAACTTCCCAAATGCTTCTGACACAGTCAAAGAAGCTGTTGAAAAAGCTACCTTGGATTCAATTCACTTCATAGTCCTAGGCCCTTGGTCTGGGGCAGTTTCCCCTTCCTGTGACCAGCACTAGGCTCTTTAACATGTGGCTCACTGCAGTTTGCACTTCCTGAGCTGCTGAACAGCTGTGACACTCTGTGCCTGGAAGTCTACACAGAAATGAAACAGCCCTGCAGTCTGAGGCCTGCGAGCCTAAGTCAGCTGGCCTGGGCCAGCCATGGGTTTTATTTTGCTGTGTGGACACATTCCCCCAGGCAGTGATGAGCTACCAAAATCTGAAGAACCGGTTCCTTCAGTTGCTCTGGATCTTCTCGGCGGCACTTCAGCGGCAAGTCTTTCACTCGCTCCGGGTCTTTGAAGTACCTGCCGCCGAAGTGCCGCTGAAGACCAGGAGCGAGTAAGGACCCACCGCCGAAGACCCGGAGTGCCACCGGGTGAGTGAAAATTAAAAAGGGATTCTCAGCCAGGGGAGCCTCCCCAGCCAGGAGCTCAGGCGGGCTGGACAGGACAGTCCTGTGGGCGGATGTGGCCCGCAAGCCAGAGTTTGCCCACCCCTTTAACAACCGGTTCTAAACCGGCTTCAAAATTTAACAACCGGTTTGTGCAAACCAGTGCAAACCAGCTCCAGCTCACCACTGCCCCCAGGGGTCTGGTCTTTCCAGTTGAGGTTCTGAACTGACATGTCTGTGACTCACACAGTGCTTGCCAAGTCATTAGCCCCTGCATATCTCTCTGCCTCTTGCCTTTTAAGAGATCTCCAGCCCGATAACGACTTCTAAAGAACAGAAAAGGAAGAGAGAAAACATCCCTCCCAAACTGTACCCTCCCCCCGCACAGGCTGAACCTTGTGTCCAAGTTGGGATGGGGGGTTTATCACTTAGAAATTGCAGGTTCGATCGCAGAGACTAGTCTGACGGCTGGCTGAGTAATTTGTGTCTCGGCTCAGGAAGAAAGGATGGAAGTCAATTTGACAGCTGCGACGCTCCCAGAGGATCCCAGACCTGGAGTGCACGAAGCAGGGACAGAATACCAAGGAATACCAAGGAAGCTCTGCCTGGGAACAGTGCTGAGGCAATGCTGATTTGACATGTTTGGCTGGAGGATTAGCCTCACCATTGTTAATGATCAGTGGTATTATTTTTATTATTCAGGGTAAAAGGAGCCAGCAGCTCCTCTCGGACTTGGAGAATGTGGAAGGGACCCAAATGTTAATTCCATTACACCTCATCAAAAGGAAGGGGGCTGCAGAGAATTAAGCGTGGGGGGTGGGGTGTCTTTGCTATGGGGCAAGGAGGGTAGTTGCCCCTCCCAGGCCTCAGTTTGCCACTGCACAGATTTTTCATAGTTCTATCTGCCCCACTGTTTGCTCCCCAACTGACTTTGTAGGGCAATGGTGGGCAACCTGCAGCCTGTCAGGGTAATCCGCTGGTGGGCTGTGAGACAGTTTGTTTACATTGCCCGTCCGCAGGCATGGCCGCCTGCAGCTCCCAGTTGCCCCAGTTCACCGTTCCCAGCCAATGGGAGCTGCAGGAAGCAGCAGCCAGCACGTCCCTGTGGCCCGCACTGCTTTCCGCAGCTCCCATTGACTGGGAATGGTGATCCACGGCCACTGGGAGCTGCGAGCGGCTGTGCAAATGTAAACAAACTGTCTCGCAGCTTGCCAGCGGATTACCCTGACGGTTGCTCACCACTGCTCTATATGCTGAGACAACTTTGCCGCCTCCATCTGACATGACACCCCGGTGTTAAGGAGAGGAGCCCGCACCATTACAGCCAATGAGAGTTTTGCCATTGACAGATTTGGGGCAGAGGTGAGGGAAGAATTTAGCTCATTCTGGGCCTGATTTGCCACTGTCTTGCACCTTGTGTCATCATTTGCTCTTGTGCAAAGTGAGTGTGAAAACGCTGCCAAATCCCCTCTCATACTGGTGATAACCACTTTGCACGGCTGTAAATGACTAGACAAAGTGCAAGACAAGGAAGATCAGAACTAAACCCCAAATATAAAGTGCCCGATCCTGCATTCTTTCTTATCCCAAACTCTGAGGCTTCTTTGAAGAGTCTTACTCAGGACTGAACCCTAAATCAATTGACTAAATATCAATCAACATGAAATTAATTCAGTATTTAACAATTTTATGGCAATGCCACTGAGTTCAATGGGTTTAATGTTTAGATTCACAGATATTCCTGTTTGCCAGTTTAACAGGACCTGCTGAGACAGCAAATTTACTCTTGAAAATAGAAGATTCTCAAGGAAAAACTAAGCCCAGTGGTAATACTATCAGTTCAGTCATAAAACCATAGTAGAAGCACAGTTGTTTGAATAAAACTATGGTAACTCTACAGATACTAATATGCAATCCTGCTTTATTAAATGAAACCTCTAGTGAATCTGTTATCACCATAGTAACAGTGTAGTATTATTGTCAGGAAACATGTTGAATTGTAGTTTGATATTTGCATCTGGTTAGCATCTGCACAGCTACTTACTCACTTTACTACAATTATAGTCCAAGCAGAGTGAGGCTTAAGAGAAACTATATCTTTAAGGTCAGATTCTAATCTCAGGTGTAATATATTTCAGATGAAGTGATAGCTCATGAGATGCACCCCCTGTCTGGAATTAGAATTTTGATCTTGGTGTGGTTGTTAGAGGTTAGTTTGGTTTGTATGTCTCCTAGGAAGCAAACACACACAACCTGGGCTGGTAATGGTAATATCTATGTAATAAATTGCAGAGCCATGTGATTAATTGCACCTCCAATCCATCTTTGCTCAGACTACTTCTAACAGTCCAAAATGCTGACGAGTTTCCAACAGCCATTGGTTTATTACTAATTTTTTTAAACCACCTGCTACAGCATTTTTCCTATTATCTGCACAAAGGGTGACATTTGAGTCACAAAATTAACTGACCTAGATTCAAAGTTAGGAACTATTTAGACCTACACCAATGACAAATTTAAGGTCCCAAACCCATAGCCAATCAGGGGAGAAGTGAGAGCGCATCACAGCACTGGAAAGAGAGATTCCTGGATTTCTAAAGATATAAGGATTTTGCTTTTAGCCCTGAAAAATCTTGACTAGGAACCCTTTAAATTACAATATTATTCCCTATGAATAAACTATTTTCGGTTTTTTTAGAAGTTTCTAACAATATCAAGGTTATAATTTCCCCTCCCACTGCAGCCTGTACAGTCGGACTTCTGATAATAAAGCATCTGGGTTTACAGGCAAAGGGATATGGAAACAGAACCTGGAAACATTTTTCCAGCTCCTTAAAACATTTCTCAAATATTTTACCCTTGCAAAGGCCCATGTGTGTCAGGGGTCTGTCCAGCTCTATCATTCTATGAAAATGACAAAATGTTTCTTTTTCCTTGGTTATAGGCAGCCAAGGAAATTCCAACATCTCCCTTTGGGAGCTGTTCCTGGCTGGCACAACCTCTCCGATCCAAGTCTCCTTCAAAAGTAGTTTGGGGCAGTAACACAGAGTTAGTAGCATCCATGTGTATTTCTCCCTTCTGGTGCATGCAGTTTTAGGGGCCATGCTTTTAACAACATTTCTGCATTGCCAACCCCGAGCACTCAAAAATCCTGGGATTGCGTTAAAAATGGAGATCTTTTTTAATTACACATTTTGGGTTCTTTCTATTTCTCTTCTGGTTTTTGAGCAGTTAAGGCTAGATATACAAAGGGATGTGCATGCCTAACTGCCGCTTTCGGTGCCTGAGCACAAAATGCAAAATCAACCTCCCCCCCGCTCAGCTGCCGCTTAATTCTGTAGGCATTTGAATTCCCTAGATGCCTAAATTTCTGCCAGTGCGCATGTGCATGACCACCTAAATCCTGATGTCCAGCGTCCAGCTCATCCTTAAGCCCCAGTGGGATTCACTAGGCAGTCTTCCACTAGAATCAGGGTTAGAAATTTCCTTTTCTTTTAATATGAAAGCTGAGTTTGTGGAGTCTTCCCATGACTACAGAAGCTGCAGCTTTCAGAGAAACAGCAAATATGACACTTGAGATAAAATCACAATTGGCAACACTGCCGTGTTGAGAAGTACACACTGAGGCAGTCCTTATCCACAGGAATAAACCCATTGAAGTCAATGGGATTACTCAAGTGGGTAAGGGTTGCAGGATGGGGACCGAAATATTTACTGAGTCACATAAGTAACATGAAACAGGGCATCATAACTTATGCCCATGAATTTATACCTAATATTGTACATTCTCCAGACATGCCAGCTCTATACCTCCATCACTGGATTTTATACCATGCAAAGGGAATGAAAAACAGAAGTGAGAGTGGCAGCTTGGGTCACTAACCATTGTGACCATTTGCTGCTTTTTAAGCCACCAGAAAAACAAAACAGACGTTTCTTCATCTGCAGGGTCTAAGAGGTCTGCCCCTCACCCAGTTGGTTCATGTTTGAAAATATTTACATCTGATATTGCTGGCTGCCAGTCTGTTACCACCTCCTGGTCTCTCCCAGCCTCCTGTGGGCCCTCTCTGCAGGGAGACAGTCTGTCTGAGACAGAAAAACCCAGACAAGAAACCAGCAATCTCATGACCATTTTTGCAATCAGAGCAGACGGGCTGTCATCTTTCCCCTTAATAAACTCAAACTCTGATGGGTGAAAGGCTTAATTGCGTAATGGTTGAATAATAGGGCTAGATGAACAGGAGGAAAACCCCAATACATATCCCCCAGGCAAAATATATAAATAAATCTTGTTCAGAGACCAGTCATGCAAACAATGTGAGTGGATGGGAGCTCTTCCCTCTCTCAGCACAGAAATCTGTTGTCTGTTATGTTGCAGCATTTACTGTATGTTATTGTGCAATAGCATTTATCATTTTTAGCACTTACATAAACATGTAAATAACATTAAAGAGAGGAAGTATGTGGGCTGAGGAGAATATCAACATATTCTGAAGAATTTAGAAGTCTATTATAACCTGTTTGGTGAAATTATTTCTACATGGATCACAAACCTGTCACTTGTAATGTCTTCAGGAAAGATGCACAAATTGAGCTAAATTGAGTACACAAAGCTAATTCACAGTCACCCTCGCAAGCTTGTAGTGTAGATGCAGAGCAGATTAGAGGGAGTGTTTGTACTAAAATAAGAGCTGGCTTGAAACTCAAATCTGAAAGCAAACCAGAATACTGACTGATTGATTGGTGTAGACATGGGCCCCAATTTTGCAATGCACTAAAGCACATGCTTAAAGTTAAACACATGGAAAGTTATGCATGATTAAGGGCCAGCTTTTTAAAAGTATTTAGGTACCTGAAGAAGCAGATAGGTGCCTACTGTCAAAAGCACCTAGGCAGCTAACACATGAATATGACCAAAAGTGCTTTGTTGAAAAGGAATGGATTTAAGCACTTGCTGAAGTGGTTTGCTAAATCAGGGCCTTGAAAAAGTTTGGTCAATTGTTGTTTGAGTTTTGATGGAGTTCTTGGTTCAGGTTAGGACAGGAAGTAAAAAGCCCAACTAAATACCAGGTGGAACAGGCTGCTTAGCATAAGTAGTTAACACACACACATTTCAAAGGACCATTTGAGGCGAAGTGGCCCCTTAACACCACGCCAGTCATAGTTGGAAAGGAGGGGAAAAATAGTCTGGGGGGTGGGGAGAGGCGGGGTTAAATGGTTGATAGGCTGTTGTAATAAGCCATCAGACCCGGGTCTCTATTCAGTCCATGACTTTTGGTATCTAGCAAAGTTATTAATTTAAGCTCCCAGGTTCCTCATTTGAAGGTGTTCTGCAGGTTTCCTTTGAGGATGAGGATTGTTTGATGATACCCTGAATGAGTTCCAGTGGGGGGTAGTAGGTGACAACTAGAGGTGTGCTGAGTACATTTCCCAGACCTGAAGAAGAGCTCTGGGTAGGCTCGAAAGCTTGTATCTCTCACCAACAGAAACTGGTCCAATAAAAGATATTGCCTCCCCGACCTTGTATTTCTAATATCCTGGGACCAACACAGCTACAACAACACTGCACACAAAATGTCACAAGGAGCAGTATGGTCAGGGAATCGGGAAAGCTAGGCTCTGTCCCTGGCTGTGCCACTGATCTGCTTTGTAACCTTGGGTAAGTCCCTTCTGCTCTTGGTGCCCCAGTTTTCCCATCTGTATAATGGCAATAGTGTTACTGATCCAGCTTTGTTATCTGTGATGTGGGTTCACCCCTACAGTTATGCCCAGGAATAACTTCATATATATAAGTAGTAAAGTTAAGCATGTGCAATTGCAGGATTGGACCCCAAAGGATAAGTATTACAATTGTCATAGCAGTAATTCTTACCACATCCAGCACCAGAAATCACTGGATATCTCCTGGGGCAACCCGTTCACAGGAGGCCCACACCCAGAGAGGCTCAGTTATGCTTATTAAAGAATCACAAACTAGAGATGGGGAAGACTTCTTAGATCATTCTGTTCATCTATGGTTGTCCCTCCACCAGCTAGTGCAGGAAAGTGCCCTATTGTTCAATTTCTACTACTGTGTTTTGGTTCCCCCCTCTTGCCCCCGTCTATTTTTAAGTGGCTCAAGTAAGGGGGCATCTTTTGGAGCATTCCTATGGCCCTGAATCAGACCTGGGGAGTGGAGATACAAAACTTGGATCCAAACATCTCCTGATTTGGGGGTATTTGGATCTGAAACTTCTGGTCAGCTTGGAATAGAGATCAATACCAACCTCAAAAGTCACATCCAGAACTGGAAACTAACAAAGTCCAGGAGGTGTTTGGAGCTGTGATTTCACTTCAGGCCCTGTCTGACTAAGGGTTTCTGCACTGCAGGAGAAATAAGTTTTTCCTGAGTTAAACAGTGGCTTTAATTCCTCTGATATTAATGGGCTCAGCTGTTACATCTCCCTCCCCTTCCTTAGAAGTCTGGAAAAATGTGTTCACTTTTCCTCTTTCCTTTCTCACCACTAATGACCATCTGCACAACAATTTGGGCCTTTTCCAGTGTCTTCTACCACCTGTGGTTCAATGGAGTTTATAGATGACGACAAGACAGAGGAACACTCGAATCCATAAAATGTACAGCTGTGAAGCTTTCTGATCCTTCCAAACTGTGTCAATTTACATGTTGTGTTTTTAAGTGGTTTCTCCAAATGCACATAGTCTTATACAAAGCAAGAGCATGGAACTACAGCAGCTATAGCAAGCTAAGACGGGTCTTATAGAGTCATAGATGTTGAGCCCAGAAGACCAATAATCATCCAGTATGACCCCCTGCATGATCCAGCCCAGATCTTGCTGGGGAGGGAATTCTTGCTGGGGAGGGAATTCTTTTTTCCATACTGGGTAAGTGAATATCATTGAGCTCAATAACATACTTTGTAGCAGGGGTCATCGAGCCCTGGGTGGTCTTGTCTGTTCTCATTGTTGGACGCTGTTTTTGGGTAGTGTGTATGTTGCTAGATATTTTTATTTATATTTATTTTTTCAGTGTCTAAAATGAATCTATTGACATACTCTGGCAAGGGCACAAACATTATCCAATCACAGGTCTGCATGCATTATAAAACACACTGCAATGGCCCAACAAATGACACCTCAGGGTTAGGGTTTTCAAAAGGGCCTAAGTGACGGAGAAAGTCAATGGGACTTGTATTCCACTAAGAAGCACAAGTCCTATTGCCTTTCCAGGTCATGCAGGCCCGTTTGAAAATCCCCACCCTAACAGAATAAAACCAACATTTTGAATCAAACTGGCCCTGCAAACCAACTGAGAGACAGTGCAATGTAGGGAACACAGGTCCTGCAGTAACCAAACCTAAGCAAGAGCCACTGAGAGGTAACATTCATTACAGACTAGACATTAAAGGCAAGAACCCTACCTCGCATCTAAATCAGGGAGACAGTGTATCAGAACATGGAGCGAGAAATGAAGAAGGTAAAATAAACCTCTAGGAGAGATTTCAGTTCAAAGCCTGGATCCTTCCATTTGGTTCAGTTTCATGTTTATGTTTTTTGCTAGTAGGGTACAGGTCCCCTTTAGTACAGGTCCCCAGGCCGCCTCCCCCTGTTGCTGGGGCACAGGGCTGTGAGTTGGAGAAGGGTGGGTCGTGCAAAAGAACTAGGGCCTGAGTTTCCTCTCTGTTACATTGGTACGAGCCAGGAGCAGCTCTGCTGAAGTCTGCAGAGTTACAGAGCTGTACGACTGATGCATGGGAAGAATCAGGCCTTCTGTTTTCATGCTGTGCTTAGGCAGGAAGCTACAGTCACCTCGGGCAGCTCTGCTTTGCCTACCCGAGGGCCAAAGCTCTGCGGTTACCGAATGCCTGCAGGCAAGCAAGGTATCTCACACAGGCTTGTTTTCCAGAGAGTCTCCTGCAACCGTCCTCTTGTTAACCCCTGGCTGGGCCAGCTGAGCCATAGTGCTGAGACTGACCACTCACTGCCTCTCTCACAATCTCCTCCTGTGCTTTATTCCTTGCCCTGTTCCCCACTCCTCCAGAGGTTAGTTGGCTTTCCAGGAGCAGCTGCTGCTTCCAGCAGGCAGCTTCATATAAGCACCTGTGAGGAAACTTAATTGGAGCCAATTACCTCTTCACATTTCTGAGGCCTGAAGAGCCACAAGCAATTGCCTAGTTAGGAGACGACCTTGGGGTCTCTTCTTCCTTTCAGGAAAATGAGCTAAGTCTCTTCCTAAAGGAAATCTTTTAAAGAGAGGTTTCAGAGTAGCAGCCGTGTTAGTCTGTATTCGCAAAAAGAAAAGGAGGACTTGTGGCACCTTAGAGACTAACCAATTTATTTGAGCATAAGCTTTCGTGAGCTACAGCTCACTTCATCGGATGCATACTGTGGCTTTCGTGAGCTACAGCTCACTTCATCGGATGCATACTGTGGATTATGCATCCGATGAAGTGAGCTGTAGCTCACGAAAGCTTATGCTCAAATAAATTGGTTAGTCTCTAAGGTGCCACAAGTACCCCTTTTCTTTTAAAGAGACAGACCGTTTAATAGAGCTCCTTAAAGGTGAGTGGCAAACATGCCATTGCATTAAAGGGGCTCTTCAAAGGGCTTAATTAAGGAGAGGGGAGGGTTGGGACATACTCCTTCTCCTCTCCCCTCCGCCCACCTTTTTCATGTATTTGAAAGGTGTGAACCTTGTTTTAAAACAAAATTTTTCAGCTTGGTTTCAGTGCTTTTAGAAAAAAGAAAAGGAGGACTTGTGGCACCTTAGAGACTAACCAATTTATTAGAGCATAAGCTTTCGTGAGCTACAGCTCACTTAAATTGGTTAGTCTCTAAGGTGCCACAAGTCCTCCTTTTCTTTTTGCGAATACAGACTAACACGGCTGTTACTCTGAAACCAGTGCTTTTAGAAATTCGGGTTTCATCTACCCTGTTTGCCTTGCAAGACTCTACAGATGATTAGGGAAGTAGCAGGGTTGTGACACTGCAATTACATGGATTTACAGGCTGAATAGTCCCACCAATCAGGGAACAGAGGGGCATCTGACACAGCGGTACTATGACGGGCAGCTGCCCCTCAATGGCTGGCAACGGGTTAATATCAGTTGTTGGAGTGGCTGCACAGAACCCAGCCAATCAGAGGAAGGCTTGGAAGCAGCCAATCAGGGCCAGGTTGGGCCCTATAAGAAGGGCTGCAGGGCAGTAAGGAGCTCAGTCTTGCTCAGTCTCTCTTGGAGCTTGAGGGAGAAGGAGTGGCTTCTTGTAAAGAGGCGTGCTTGGGACAGAGGAGTGCTGGTCAGGGGAGTAAGCAGAACTCTAGCCTGCCTGGTTCCCACATTGTGGCCTTGATACAGGGGCCAAGTCGGTGCTGGGGCTATGGGGAAGCAGCCCAGGGAAAGCAGGTATTGGCAGAGGGGAATGAGAGGTAGTGAGCAGCTGCTAGCTGTTGGGTCCCAGAGTAGTGGATGGGCCTGGGCCCAGGACCTGCCTCTTTACCCCGCTGGCTGCTAACCAGAATGGACGAAAAGGCTTTTACAGATGGGAAAGAATTTTCTTCAAAGTTAGCTGACATTTCTTTCTGCAGTGATGGCCCCTGACTGCCTGATCAGTGGAGACTGAAAGCAGATAAATCGGGGATTAAGTCAGGTTTTAGATTTGCTTAGAAGTTTACCTTTAAGCTCTCAAGTTTCTTGCTTACACTTAAACACACTGCAATGGAGTCACTGGGGCCTAAGAAGCCTGATGATAACTGAAATCCTATCATGGGGAAACAGCAGGGTTACAAATCAAATCCTGTTCCAACAACACAGGGCCTTCCTTTTGCAGTGAGAGCAAACCCCCCAGTAGATGTCAGGGGGGGACTCATGGTGACGCAGTCCTAGTGCATGTTAACTAATGCTCAGGGAATTCTCCCAAGGCCTAAAGACAGGCAGGGCCAACCAGGAACCTGAGCTGGACAGACAGAGCATCCAAGTGAAAATGGGCATATGTAAGCAACAGTAAAATGGGCTGGATGGCAGTCTAATGCAAGAAGAGAGGAATAACACAATGTTTTTAATGCAAATCTCCAGAGGCTGGTTCCCTACAGTTACACTCCCCTGCAGCTCTATGCCTGCTGTGTTAGAATCATAGAATATCAGGGTTGGAAGGGACCTCAGGAGGTCATCTAGTCCAACCCCCTGCTCAAAGCAGGGCCAATCCCCAATTAAATCATCCCAGCCAGGGCTTTGTCAAGCCTGACCTTAAAAACTTCTAAGGAAGGAGGCCAGGTACTTATTTCCAGTTCCGTTGGTATGTAAAAAGGAAGATAAGCCCACTGGGAGCATAAATAACAAACCCAGGACCAGACAGGGAAGGTTACAGCGTACACAGCTCTACAAGCAGCCAAGGCAGAGCTGTAAGTGAATAACATTGAGAGGCATAACTGCAGTCTTCATTCTCAAGTGCACCTTTTTATTGACTCAGGATCAACTTTGTATCTAACAGGATGAGCAGAAAAGGACCAATGGAGGAAGCATATTAGGTATACACCTTATTAGCTGAGGTTCCCCTCTAGCTACCTTTCCCTTCAATGACTTTACCATACCGTCATTGCAAATGACACTTCATGGTAGTGCTCCCATCACACGTGAATATGCACAGACATTGATTCACTTTCTGTGCCATTGAAACAGAGGCATCTCTCAGGTGGTCTCCTCTGGGAGACCTGGCATACAGCACAAATTGTAGCCAGCTCGGGTACCAATAGGTGTGAAGCTACAGTCGCATGGGCTACACACACCTGCCCAGAAACTTGGGTAATTACTTTAGCAGCTAGCCTGTGCTGAAACCATGGTGTAGCAGCTTCACTGCTCTGGTATTTGAGCTAGCTAGATTAAAGATAGCTCCATTATATCTACCTGAACTGCCATGGTACCCCGTGATTGGAGTACAGACATACCCATTGCCAAGGACAGTGCCAAGGGATGGTAAATCTTCACAGAGAAGCTCAGTTTTTAAGAAAAGGAGGACTTGTGGCACCTTCAAGACTAACCAATTTATTTGAGCATGAGCTTTCGTGAGCTACAGCTCACTTCATCGGATGCATTTTTCCACAGTATGCATCCGATGAAGTGAGCTGTAGCTCACGAAAGCTCATGCTCAAATAGATTGGTTAGTCTCGAAGGTGCCACAAGTCCTCCTTTTCTTTTTGCGGATACAGACTAACACGGCTGCTACTCTGAAACCTGTCAGTTTTTAAGGTATCATCCAAAAGAGTCCCACTCAAACAGCACAGAATTCCATTTGAAAGCGCAAGGTTTTGTCTACACTAGACTTTTATCTAAGAATTAATTGATTGCCCTAGGGTAAAAACAGAGAGAGCCTGGAACAAACATTTGGGAAGTGTCCACAACAGCTGTTACAAATGTGTTGACTATCTTGCATTAATTGGCAATCAATTAGCTTGAGGTAAAACGAAGTCTAGTGTAGACATACCCCAAGATCAAGTTGGGGTATGTCTGTCTTCACTACCAACGCGAAAGCGCTGCTGCTCTACCAGCACTGTATTTAAAACAAACAAACAACCAACAACCCCTCCTCCACGAGGGGCATAGCTACCAGCCCTGGTGCACTTCACAGCGCTGAAACGTGCAGCGCTCATGGGCATATTTTTTCACAACCCTGAGCGAGAAAGTTTCAGCCCTGTAAAGTGGCAGTCAAGGCCTTGCTGGGATGCAAACTTGCAGCTCCAGGGAACCAAAGTATTGCCAAATGTTGGGCCAGATCTTTAAACTGTTATAGCTCCTTTAAAATCAATGGAGCTGGGCTGATTTACACCAGCCAAGAATCTGTTGTTCCCTGATGTTGAAATCCCTGTGTCATATTAGAGACCTACATAGAACATTGTAATGGTGCTTATCATATGAAAGTTAAAGGAAAATACAAAAAAAGCTCCATTTAAAAACAACCCAACGGCATGATTTTGCAAAGTGCTGACTGTTCTAAACTCCCACTGAATTCACTGGGAGTTGAGGGCACTCAACACCGCAAAGAATTGGACTCCAAACCATAAGATGATCTGACTTGTGCAGAGAAACTGGGGGTTTAGTTTGTGTTTGTGTGTATGTCTGTGTATGCATGTGTGGGACCAATGGAAGGGTGGGAAAGTGGACACCATAGAAATATTTGGTGTTAATAAGGAAGGAAAAGTCTTTGTTCCTTTATAGCAGAGAGGGGTAAAATAGGGAATTAAGATAGACAATTGGCATGAAAACACTTTGAAATAAAAGGAATGACAGTGAACAGACTGTTAGGGCCAGTTGCCACCATTGCTTTGCCAGAGAAGCCTCATGGAAGCCTATACCAATTTTGAGTGTGTATGGATGAAAATAGTCTGAAGAATCAGCCAGATGAAATGCATTAGAAACCAGCATGATCTTCTTCATAGTAGCTAGCAAGGTGATGAGTGTGGCAGTTCAAGAAGTCTTAACCCCACAGCACCGCCTATAAGAAAGGCAGGCCTGCCCATTCTCTGCAGTGAAGCTGCTAGTGGAGAAATATTTCTCTGGTGCTTTATGGTGTGCTTGTAGGTGTGTTCAAGGCTCTTGTGATTCTGAGTGTCTCCTTTAGGGCTCTCAGTGAAGCAAAGTCAAGTGATCCTGTCACCTTAAGGATGCGAGAGGAGATGCTCTTACAGCCAGAAGAGTTTTCCAAGGCGCGCTAGTAACCTGGCAAGAAGTTATTTTCATTCACTGGGTAAGTGACTGTTGCTGTGAATCTTGATTTGTTTTATCCCTTTTAATCATCATTCACAAACACCAAACCTTTTTTTTTTTTTTTTTGGAGGGGGGGCATTGCACATAGTAATGTGGGAGGAGATTAACAATGAGAGAGAGAGAGGAATAACACAAGCAGAGGCTGTGGCATAGTTACTCGAGGACTAGTGGCAGTTGGGGGCAGACTTCCAAAAGGTTTGGAGTTTGGGGTCATATCTGATAATCTAATATCCTTCTACAGCACCATCCTGTGTGTGTATATAGCTATTGCATTTGACTGCATATACCCGTAGAAGAAAATGTGCTGATTTTGTTATTGTTTTGCTAACGGAAAAGCACAACAAAAATGGAAGCCTTTCCTTGTAACAATCCCTAAAGACTATCCAATAGAACAAATGCCATGCACTGGAACCATTCTTTATTAAATTGACTTTTCAAATCCTGTTTCTGGTTCAGGAGAAGTATGCTTAAACAAGTCCAAAACCACCACAATCTATTGATTCATCTCCTCTATGTTTTTTGCTGTGTAACAGAGCCTGAGCTTGCAAACCTGGCAAGAGTATTGCCCTCATGCCTTCAGTGAGGTGACTTGTGTGGTAAGAGCTTTGTTATACAAGTTGCAGGAAAGGGACAGTTTTAGGAAACTGTCAGTTCAGAACAATGAGACAGAAAATACACCCCCTGAAGTAGTAAATTTTACAATCCTGTAAAACATTTCTAAGAATGGTAAAACACTGAGGATTTTAAGCAATATAAATGAGAACTTGTTTGGTTCCTTCAGTGCAAGCAAGGTGCTTTTCTTCTGAAAAAAATAAAATGTTTAACTGCACAGATGTTCACAGCAGCAAGTGATCCCCATTAGCATCCTTTTAAAAGTTAAATTGCAATCCCATTAAAAGTCTTTTTAAAACAAGTGAAGAAACTGCAACTGATTTTTAGAATATTTTTCCCTATTGTCAGTGTTAAAAGGATGAAATCTACATTACTATTACTCATATTTGCAAGTTGTTATATTAAGTCTTTCTTGAGGAAATTTCACAGGTACATTTATCCACCCAGAGGGCCTATGTCCATTCTTTACATTGGATGAGGAAGGCCTTAGCCAATATGCAGCATGAATAACATACTCTATCTTACCTATCTAGTTAGAAAACAGAGGAAAGGTTCTGGGGGGGAAAAAAGTCTAGAATAAAAATATTGTAATGAGTTGGCAGTGTGTGTGTGAATCTCTGCCCTCCCCTGGATGGACTCAGAACTGCTCAGCTCTGGGTTGCTACAAGGGAAAAGATTCTCCTTTTGCTCCAGTGATAAGGATCTATGCTTTTAAAGCAGCAAGGTCCAAGTTCTAGACCATGTCCTGCTGTGAAGTTCTAGATAGCTATCGGATACAGCACGGTGGTAGGATCCATGTACAAAGACACAGGTTTTTGGTTTCAGTATCCTGTCTTGCACAGTGCTCATATCATATGCTTCAGCAGGAAGCAACCCCATAATAATTTCTCTGATTTGATAAGGGGCAATTATGGAATAACTTGCCCATAGGGGAAGCTTGTTCCTAATCCACAGCAGGAAGGGGCTCCTGAAGCATGAGGGTATACATACATTAGATAGGATGAATACTTATTTTGAAAGTTATCTGTGGATGTTCTCATTGTTGTCCATAAAAATGTCTTATCTTTCCTGAACCCTACTGAATCCTGTACCTCAGTAGTATTTTTGGGTGATGTGAACCCATAGATTAGAACTAGAACACCAACTGCAGAAAAGGCCCCGTGGAATGAAGCCCCGTGGAATGAAACAACAGTGTTTGAGAGAGCTCCACTTCAAGGATACCCTGCTTGGCAATGGTGGCAGCCCTATTGCAATCAAGGGGGCATAAAATGGATCTGAGCTGAGAACCCTGGATTTTGTAACTCATATTAAAGCCAGAAGGGACCATTATGATAATCTAGCACAGGCCACCAACCCTCATTCAGTGATTCCTGCATCGAGCTCAGAACTCCTGGGTGAGCTAGAGAGTGTCTCACATGGAGCACTGGATCTAGGCTTTTGATTTAGAGGGGTGAAGATAAATTCTCAAAAGTTCCCAGCAACAGATTTTCAGGTAGAGGTGGGTGAAATTTTTTGGTGGTGGGTGTGTGTTTTTGTGTGTGAAATGCAGATTGTGACACCAAAGCATTTTGTGAATACATGTCAGTTTCACCAAACTGAGAATTTTTTTTAAAAGGGATACATTTCGATTTTTGGTTCAGAATGAGGTTTTGTTTGGAATTGTCTGTCAATTAAAAAATTGAGCATTTTTAACACTTCATCTAAATGTTTTGTTCAATCCAAAATGATTCTTTTTTTTGCTTTTCAGAATTGCCAGCAGACTGAAAAATCCATTATTCACCCAGCTCTATTTTCAATAGGGACCAAGCTTACAAAAGCTATCCGCTCCTACCGTGCTCTATCTGCTCCTACCGTGACACTTAGGGACCGATGTTCAGCACACCCAAGGTCCATGGCAAGCAGAAATCCCTGGCAGTGAGTCTCAGAGCCTGGGTCTAAAGACTCAGGCTTGCAGGGCTTGTGCTATGATGCTAAAAATAGCTGTGTAGCTATTCGGGTGTGGACCCTGAAACCCAGCGAGAGGGGTGGCAACTCAACAACTGCACTGCTTTATTTCATAGTATGGGACATCTCCTTTCTGTTCTATGAGGGTATTAAAAAACCCAGCCCATTGTAACATGACTGGGGGTCTTGCACATCAGCAGCAGAGCTGAAACATGTCACTACGTTGGTCATGGTAAAAACTCACATTTCCTAATTGGTCACATTAATAGGAAAATCATTAAAGCTGAGTGAGTCATTTCTTTAACTCAAACACATGATTCTTCAGAAGTATTGCAAGTTGTGGGAAGAACAAGAGTGATTAAAAGTGAGCATTGCTCTGTGAATGGGTGACAGACGGAGATAATAATTTGTGACCTGAGTCATGGGTGAGGGGACTGCAGACCATGCTGCTTCTGCCAAATGTATTCTCATGCTCTCGGTTTTATCCTTTGCCTCAGCTGGACTCAACTCTCCTCTGACCTGAGCACTGGAATGTTTGCCTGAGATGGGGCCTAGCTATGTGCTGAGCTCTGAGGATTGGCTACTGACGAGTGAGTGGTCACATGGATCTCCATCTCCCTCAGTGACAATGACTCAGCTTTTGGCTAGAGGAATGAGCATATGACTGGGAGTCAGGACTTCTAGATTCTAGTTGTGGTCTGCCATTGGCTGCATGCCCTTGGGTAAGAGACTTCACCTCTCTGAGCCTCAGCATCCTCACCTGTGAAAATGATGCTGATGATTGTGTTTCATCCTTCTAAAGTGCTTTTAGATCCTCATGCTGCATCTCTACCCCTCACATTGAGTGGTAGTGGGTTCCTTTCCCTCCCAGAGAGACAGGCAGGAGCTGTAGCAGGGATGGCAGCATCTTTCCCCTGGAGAAGCAAGGGGAATGGAGACAATACTTAAACCCCAGCTGCTGGAATAGCTGCTAAGGTAGATCTCTAGTCTGCACTTCTCTCCCACTGCCATCCACTAAATTGTCTGCTGGGTGGGGATGGCAAGGTCTCCAAGAACAATAGGTCTTGGCGTTAACACCCCATTGAGATGAATGCCCCAGAGCTAACGTTTCAGGCTCTTTACAGACTCAGGCAGACACAGCATATTGAGAGTACAACATGGGTCATGTTTTCATGTTTCATGTTTTCATCATGGGATGATTTAACTGGGAATTGGTCCTGCTTTGAGCAGGGGGTTGGACTAGATGACCTTCTGGGGTCCCTTCCAACCCTGATATTCTATGATTCTATGTTGTTCTTCCCAACCAGGAGCACTAGAAACATACTTAAAAAACATAAACAAAAAAAAACACCTAGAAACTGAGATTCTGAAGGAATCATGTGACTCAGGGAGCCCTAGCCCCATGGGCCTACAGTGCCTCTGTCTTTATCCAGCCCAAGATGCCAGTGATGTGCATATCGCAAATGCCTAAAATAAACAGCTAGCTTTGGAAATATGGGCTTGATCCTGCAAGGTGGTGGGCCAATGAGAGTTGAGGGCTCTGGGGAATTTGCAGGAGGCCCTGAGACTCTTGCCAGATAAGATCGTATATGTTTGGAAACAAAACCCAGGGTGCCATCTCCAGGTAGATTGCCTCAGTAAAGCCATTGGAAGGACACTCATAATCTCCATTTCATTGAACAACAACTTTTGATAAAATCCCTATTGAGAGCAAAGCATGAGGAGGCGAAGGGGCCAATTTAACAGCTTATATATGCCTCCCCATAGAAATTAATGGGTTTCCTTTCTATGTGATTTGCCCAAAGGCCTTAAAGATGATAAAGCAGGGAATATAGAATTTTAGACTATTTACATAAAAAAGGCACAGTGAGAAAAAAATAAATAGAACGTTACACTGTATTGTAGAATATTCATGGATCTGTTTCTAAATCTTGGGAAGGAAAACAAAGCCACACTAGAAATACATAGAAAGCTTTAAACAATTGATCTTAGTGGGAGGTTATACTGGTATCTTTTATCCTCCTGGTATCCAGATGTTTCAGAAAATGCCCAGAAGTGAAACGCTTGTAAGTCTCCTGGCAGTAAAGTGGAGAATCATTCTCTTCTTTCCCTTCCAGACTTCTGTTAACCTATCTATCTAGCCTCAAGTACAGGGGGTCTCGACCTTTTTCTTTCTGAGGCCTCCCCCAACGTGCTATAAAAACTCCACGGCCCAGCTGTGCCCCAACAACGGGTTTTCTGCCTATAAAAGCCGGGACCAGTGTTAGGGGGTAGCAAGCCGGGCAATTGCCTGGGGCCCCCGCAAAGCTAAGTTGCTCAGGCTTCAGCTTCAGACCCACTGGCGGGGCTCAGGGCCCTGGGCTGCATTGCTGCATGATGGGGCTTTGGCTTTCTGCCCTGGGCCCTAGTGAGTCTAATGCCTGTCATGCTTCATGGACCCCCTGAAACCTGCTCGCAGCCCCCCGGGGGGCCCCGGACTCCTTGTTGGGAACTACTGCTCTGGTACATGCTTATGAGAGCTTGCTAGTGCTGCAGTTAGACAGCTTCAGGCTTTTGATCTTGGCTCCTCACACATGCCAAGCAGGGAAGCGCGGGGTCAGTACTTAGAGGGGAGCTCCCCAGGGGGAAAGGGTGCTGCTAGAATTGGTGCTGGTGTTTTGGTGGGTGGTGCTTTTCCCTCTGAGTCTGCATTAAACCAGTGCCCCAGCCTGATGTCAGGGAGTGCTGTGGTTTTGAATGAGATGTAAGATAGAGCAGTTTTACCACCTGGGAACTTTGAAACACTCAAGAGTATGGGCATCAGATCCTTTGGTCTGACTACACTTAGACAGGCCTAAATTACAATTGGATACAGGACTCTGAGTCACTTCCTGTCCCAAACTTTTCTGTAGCATTGCCAAGAGCTGTTAAACAGCTGTCACATCCTAGCTTTCTTCCCCACCCCCACACTTCTTAAGTGGCTGCACATCAATGGTGGCTGCTGTCATTCCTCTACAGATTTAGGTCCAATCCTGTAATTGGATCTGCATACGCAAGCCCTGGCGCCTGTATACTGCCCCATTGGGGGGTCTGCTTGTGCTGGTTCAATTGCAAGATCCAGATCACACTCTGTAAAGCTTTATAAAATGCACTAAGCTATCATTTTAACTATAAATAATGACAGATTAGCAATACCCCATTCCCACAATGTGCAAATCTCCTGCCCCTTTTAGATACAGTTTGCTTCCTGCAACTGGAAATTCCCTAGCAAAAAACCAAAACCCTGAAAAACCACCACCAACACCGGAGCATGCCTCTTTAAACTAGCCTATTTAGGCCACAGATGCTAAATGAATTCAGCAGACAGACGGAGTAATGGAATGTCAGCGTTCCAGTCTGCTGCCTTGAAGGAACAGCTTTTTTTTTTTTTTATTAATTTCTCATCTCATTTTCCAATGCTGCCTGTGGGCTCCATACTTTCAATGCAGTACTCTTGACAGTCTCTAACCTAATTTGGAAATAATTAAATTTTAAAATATTAAAGGGATTATATTTACTTCCACACTATTCCCCCCTTTCCCGTTGTCCCTCAAAAACTGGTGAATTTCGCTCCAGGACTTAAAAAAAAAAATCTCAAACTTGAAATACATTACTGACGAATCTGATTTGTTACTGCAGTTTCCTTTCCGAAGGGTGGAGAGCAGCTGAAGGAAGAAAGCAGAGTTCATTCCTATCAGAGGTGACAAGGAACCTTATAAATTGGACAGCTCTTTGTTGCTGTAACATCTTAGCACAGTGGTGGACAACGCACACGGCCCGTCGGGGTAATCCGTTGGCGGGCCGCGAGACAGTTTGTTTACATTGACCGTCCGCAGGCACGGCTGCCCGCAGCTCCCAGTGGCCGTGGTTCGCCATTCCCGGCCAATGGGAGCTGCGGGAACCAGCGCGGGCCGCAGGTTGCCCACCAGTGCCTTAGAGCACGCTTCTGCTTTCACTGAAGTCAATGGCAAAGCTCCTAGACCGTTAGAGTGGGAAGATTTGGGTCATATTTGAATCCTTATATCCATGCAAACAAGGATCCATATTCCTCACAATTAGGTTATAGTTACTAATGCGCCCTAGTGCCTTAAAGGGATACTGTCACCGAGCCACAATCCCACTTTTAGTACCATGTGTCACCAGGCCGTGCTTCTCCCCGGCTCCAAAACATGCGCCACCATGCCCAGTCTTTCCAAGGAGGTTTATTTCTTTAAACAGAGGTTATCAAACAAACAGAAAACAGTCTTAACTCAGTCCTTGGCCCCAGGCTTCAGGGCCACCCAACCCAGGGGTCTCTCGTACTCCAGCTCCTGGCAACCTTCTAACCTCAATAGGCTTTGATCCCCTCCTGAAGCAGCATCTGCAGGGCCGCTTCCCTGAAACCCTTTGCTCCAGGGACCCACCACAGGAGCTAGTTCTACTCCCGTGTGGCTTTTCCTCCCCAGGGCTCAGCCTATCTCAGTCTTTCTTTCCCAGCTGCCCACTAGGAACACTTTATAGGGCCACGTGTAGCCCAGCACTGTTGAATTAGCAGGATTGGGCTCGCCTGCTCTGGTCCATGGGTGTTGGGCTCAGACTATCCACAGGGGCGAGCTACCCTGGGACAGACATGGATTCCCTTGAAGTTAGAGATCAGAAAAAATAATTGAAACTATGGGACTTTAATAATGTTTTGCTCTTGAATAACATCCAAGAGTCACAGAACACTCTGCAGACATTTAATTGTAAGCCTCACAAACCTCCTGTGAGGTATATTCTTTGTATTTTACAGAAGCAGAGGAGTGATGTGACTTGCCTAATGTCCAGAGCAAATCAGTGGCAGAGCTGCAAACAGAACCCAGAAGTCCTGCCATGCAGTCCCTATTCTGATCCCCTAAAACACTCCCACTGTCCACATATGGCTGCTTGAGACTTTCCCTCAAACTGCATAACCCCATGCAGTATCTTTATTCTGTATTGATAAGGCAGCATGAGAAACGGAAGAGTTGATCTGTTCATCGCAATATCGCTATGGTTTGATTCACAAGCTTCTTATTTAATCAGCTCTTATGAGAGGGATATCTGGCATTTTCACCCATAGATCTCAAAGCACTTTACAAAGGGGAGGAAGAGGCAAACTGGTTCCATTTCACAGCCACAGTAGCTAAGACCAGAATTCTCAGATGGTCTCTGCATCCACAACTAGGGTCGGAATTCAAGAGCTCAGCCCTCATTTGGCACCTAAATGAAATGTCCAGACTGTAAAAATGTCTGGTCCCCAGCAGCTCCCATTGAGAACAGAGAATCCTCGCCCTACGACGCCTACTGAGAACAAGCGCAGCTGCTGGGTGCTGACCTCTTCTGAAAATCCAAGCATTTATTTAGATTAATAGATTTTAAGGCCAGAAGAGACAATTACGATAATCTAGTCTGACTTCCTGCATTGCACAGCCCAGGGATTGTCACCCTGTAATTTCTGCATCAAACCCATAGCTGTCTGAGCTACGGCAGATCTTTTCAAATGAGGTTTAGGCTTGATTTATAGATGCCTGGGTGGGAGCCAAATTCTCTGGAAAATACGGCCCTAGTGGTGGCTGCTGAGTCCTTCTGAAAGTCTGGTCCAGCGTGAGCAGTTAGGTCTCATCTAAGGTCACCGAGCAAGTCAGTGGCTTCAGCCAGAAGCAGAATGAAGTCCTACACTCTCCTGGGTCCAACAGGCTGGAAGATACATGCAATCCACTTTGAAAAGGTATATCTGAACCATTCGCCCCAGAAGGAGACCTCACTCGCCCCAGCCTGCCCAGGCCATCTTTGTCCCACATTTTGATCTCAAAGGCATTCAGTCTAGTGATCCGCACAGATCTGAAGCTAGTGCTTTGTTTCAACAACTGTGCTCCAGACTTCACTTAAACTCAGCCAATCATCTTTGTTTATGGCTTCCATTTCCTGTAAGTTCTTCCCACTGATTGCATTTCCCAGCTCATGCCATATTTCAAATGGAAAATAAGAGCGGGGGGTGGGGGTTGGGGAGAGAAAGGGGAACCCAGTGTGTCATGCACTTGGTGAGTCAGAAATGAGTTGAGGTTAACCAGCTCATGAGACAGGCTCTCTAGGAACCCAAACTTTCTCCTGCTCTGCAGAGGAGCCAGTAGGATACAAACTGCCGCTCATTTGCTTAATGACTCATATGCAGCAAATACTAATTGCCTTTAAAAAAGAAAGGATTATTCCGAAAACATTGGAAACATTTTAAAGATGGCAACTTCATGGTCTTCTTGTGGGCAGGAAATTAACTAATTTCAAGTGAAACAGGGGAGCATTTAGTCATCTGTCTGCGTCAGAGAGTCCAGATGCCAGGCAGAATGGACACATATCAAGAGATGTGTATTCATTTGCTTGCTTTGTTCAAAGCTGCCCTATATGTGGAATTTATCTACGGGATATAGACAATGGCCCCTTATGGAGGCGAGACATTTTACATTCTGAACAGAGGTTCACTATAGCTGAGCTGTATCTTGTGCTTTGTGCTGCACTGGAATCAATTTGTCCCTTTTATTCGGTTTCACTAGAATGAGGCAGCTGGCAGGTTTTTTGGCCTAGGCCCTGGACAGAGACTCAGAAGAGCAGGGTTCCAGTCCTGACTCTGCTACACACTCCCACTACAAGTGCCATAGGTCCTGATTTTCAGAAAGGCTGAACACCCATAACTCCAGTCAATATGAGTGCTGAGGAACCGGTACCTCTGAAACCAGGCCTTAATCTTTCAATGCCTCAGTTTCTCCACCATAAAACAGTGGGGGGACTGTAAGGGCAAATTTTTTAATGTAGATGAGGTTCTCAAGTATCAGAGGGGTAGCCATGTTAGTCTGTATCCACAAAAACAATGAGGAGTCCGGTGGCACCTTAAAAACTAACGGATTTATTTGGGCATAAGCTTTCGTGGGTAAAAAACCCACTTTTATGCCTAAATAAATCCATTAGTCTTTAAGGTGCCACTGGACTCCTCATTGTTTTAAGAGATTCTCAGTTACTGTGGCAATCTGGGCCACAGAAAAGCCTATCCTTACATAAAATATGTTGGCCAAGGGGCATTCAGTCAAGTTCCTGGAAGATTCTTTGTTCATGGTACCGACCCATCCATTTTTACTTTTCTAATTTCTAGATCACCCTCCTTTGTTGCTAATAATTGTTTGCACAGATGCAGTGATGTTCAGAGAAATGCATCCAGTGCACCAAGGTGAATCCTCTTCCCCCTGCGGAATTATTGCATGGCGTGATTCAGATAAAACAAAAGCAAACGGCAGCAATTGGAAAGACAGGCAGATCATACTTATGACCATCATATGGGGATTGAACCAGGGACTTCCAGTGCTAAAAAGCATAGGGTGCTACAGCTTGAGATAAAGACCCAGAGCTGGAGTGAACAGATTCATATCCTCTGTGGATCAGGTACACTAGGCGACCATAATACACACTCACCAATGGGTTACACTGGGGTTAAAAAGAAAGAGAGGTGCGGTACATTTCCAGTATGGAGCGTGCTGTGCAGGGAGCTGGGTAATTGGCTCCCACCAACCATCTGGAGAGAGACGTAGCTCAAAAAGTAAGTGCTGAACCTGCTGTGCCAGACAAAGGATGCCAATGAACCACTCACTACTCTCTCTCTCTGCCTCCGTCTGTTTTCGTGTCTCTCACTGCAATAACTCCTTAAAAAAAAAAAAAATCTGGCTGCTAACTACCAAACACCAGCTACCAAACACTTCTGCTTCCATCTGCAGAGTGCACTCCATTCATCGGACTCAAGGACCATATCCATTGATGGAGCTATGTCGATTCACCCCCGCTGAGGATCTGGGCCAAAGAGGGAATGCAATGACAAGGAAATCCACAGCACGGGGGAAGTTTGCTTCCTCTTTATTGAGCTCCTCAGCCCTCATACTACACCTCCATCTCTGTTTCACATTTCGCTGATTTCTCTCCAAAGTTTAATGTCTCTTTTGACTCCCATTAAGAGCTTCCCCAGGGCTGAGGCCTTGGGAACCAAGATAGCTCATTGACTTTGCCTTATGAAGTGTTAACATAAGTGCCAGGCAGGGGTTTTGCATCTCTGAAATAAAGTGAGCTCTCTACCATGTTCCCATAAATTGCTTTGCTGCCTGTAGTCAGCAAGAATCAGTCTGGAGATTTTTGGTGCCTGAGGGTGTCAATTGCTTTGTTTTTTCCTTCCATCAAATCTATCCTCCAGTGACTTGTTTTCCACTGCAGGCAACTCCGGGATGCTCAGCAGATGCTAAATGGGGCACATGAGACATATCAAGCCTTTGGCATGTATATATATTTTTAATCAAATAGGCAGCGATGGGCAGGGGAACCTGTGCTGGTGAATTAAACATTCTCTAGTCTGCTACCTTGTGTTTAGTGATTTGGCCCCCCTGTAGGGTTAGGAGATATCTGAGTAACTGGAGTCTATACAGCTTGCAGCCAGATCCTACAAGACCTGTGAAAGGTTACCAAGGCTGGAGCACAAGTTAATGAGAGGAAGAATGGGGAGCTAGATGTGGTGTCAAGGTCAGTTAGTTGTGTGCACATCAGGTGGGGAGCAAGGACAAGTCAGAAGTAGGCTCTGTTTCTTGACATCTATCTCTGAATGTGGGAAGGAATAGCAAACAACATGTTGTTATTAGAGCACTGGAGGCTTTCCCAATAGTCAACAGGGTATATTGCCTGCCACACACAGGGAGCCAGCAAAGAGGCCAGAGACCGTGGCGGCTTGGGGCTTGTCTACATATAGAAGTTACACTGGATTAACTTGAATTGCTTTAGTTAAGATCAGAGAGTCAACACACAAAAGTTGCACTGAACTGTCTCATGGGAAAGTTGCATCAGTTTATTTTAAATTGTGAAACCAATATAGTTAAAGTGGTGCAAACTCTTGAGTGGACACTTATTTCAGTGTAAGAGTGGCTAATTGCAGTTTAACTTAAACCCTAAGTGACCCAAGTTAAACCAAAACAGCCACTCTTATACTGAAATAAAAGCATCCATTCAGAGGTTTGCACTAGCTTAACTATACTGGTTTAAATTCAAACCTTAGGATAAACCGATGCAACTTCCCAGCACAGAGAAAGCCTCTTCTATTGGTTTAAAATGGGTTATATTGGTTTAACTTGTTTCTATAAATTTGCTGATGCTAGCCAAACTGATACAATCCAGGTTTAAACCAATATAAGTGTGGTTGCACATTCTAAATAGGTATAAAATAAAACCATTAAACTGATACAACTGCATGAGTATATCAGGCCTTAATCTTCAGAAAGCTGCTAACAGGGAGGAGACCTAGACCAGGATGAGGTTGTATCCCTGTAGCAGCTAATTGTTTGGCTGCAGCCCAGCTAATCCTTTTTACAGCACTATGAGAAGCTATCCGAGCGGGAGAGGCAGCCCCTCTCCAGTATAAGTAGGCATCACTTGGGGAGATGGCCCACATGAAGCCCAGTGGCTGACACTCATGATTCTAACGGCCATAGTTTGTTATCTGCACAGGTCTGCACACAGTGCAGTGCTGGCAACCCCAAGCACTCAGAAATCAGGAGTCAGGCTCCAAAAAATCACAAGGTTGAAAAAAATTAAATAAAATTTGAGTTCTTTTTATTTGTCTTCTGATTTCAGAGCCTTTCTGGCACTCTCTGAAGCTGGGAAGCATTACAGCATCAGACCCATTGAACAGCTGGGGAGGAAGGATGGCCCAGTGGTTAGGGACTAGCCTAGGACTCAGGAGACCTACATTCAATTCCCTGCTCTACCACAGACTCCCTGAATGACCTTGGGGAAGTCACTTAGCCTCTCTGGGCCTCTGTTCCCCAACCGTAAAATGGAGATAGTAGCACTGTCCTAGCTCAGTGGTAGATAAATACGGTACAGACTGGGAGGTGCACAGATACTATGGCAATGGGGAGCCATATAAGTAGCTAAGATAGATATGCAGTTACTTGCATGAGATCACACAGTGAGTCATTGGCAGAGCTGGGACACCAGAACCCAGGGTTCTGTTTAACATTAGGGGTTCGAGGTCCCAACAGGTCAGAGGTGTCTCGTTGGCAGAGATGCTGGCTTCCTCATGTGACAGCTATTCAGAACTGACTCAGGGCCAAACTGATCCCGCCTGTAAGAGATGCCAGTGGAGCTACCTGAGTGACGCACAGGGCCGCTCCACCCTAAAGGACTACATCTTGCTAAACAAACCCACTGCGTGGAACAAACAGGTCCTTCTTCCTCTTTCACTTCTACTCCGTGCTCATCCAAGTGCATCAACGTGTCTCGTGTACTGGTGGGAACCACAGCAGCAAGGCGACAGTCCCTGTTTGCTGGCGCTGCTGCAGGGTTTGGCTGGCTCCATATCTCAGTGACGTGAGTGATTCCTGTTAATAAAACAGCATGTGCTGGTGGAGCAATGCCAAATGGCTCTTGTTGGCGCTGAGTTTCCTAATTCCTCTTGCAGCCCCTTCCCCCTAAAGGGGAACAAAGATCTCTTCGGAGCAAGCCCCCTGACTGGGGTGTTGAGATGTGGAATGGAGCTGTTAATGAGCAAATGCGTCAATTCTGTTTCCTTCGGCATGTCGGGAATCAAACCAGGCTCTCTCTAGAGTTTGTTGCTGCTGCTGCAGGACTGTTAACCCAGCCCTTCCTCTTCCTCTTCCTCCCCTCCCCTCGCCTCGCACTGCACAACACAGATGCTGTGTTTGTGGGCACAGGTGCGCACAGACACAGGAAATATTTGCAGTCAGTGTCTCAGACGGCAGCCGTCAGGAGGTCTCTGTGGTGCTGAGGCTTGGGTTCTGTGTGAATCAGGAGAGAGACGGGATGACAGGTACAGGTGCTGGTTTCATTTAGCAATGCTACACAGTAGCAGTCGTCCTCAGCCCCTGAGGGCTATGGTTCCTCCCAGAGCTGCGTCAGGTGCCTGCCCAGGGAGGGGCAGGTGTTAAGCAATGAGATTCTTGTCCCTGTCTGGCAAATACATCATTCAAAAGCTGGACCTTTACTCTTTGCCACGTGGAAAATTAGCTTAAATGGAAAGAGGAACTCTGAAAAGCTTACGGGAAATGGGGACGTGGGAGAAGTGAAGCATGGGGGAGGGAGGTCGGACGGGGGAAATCCAGAAACACTGTGCAACTCCTCACCAAAGAGTCCTTACTGAGACTTTACTTGCTGCTTACTCCAGCTAAATCCCTGTTGAAGTCAATGGGAGTCTGGCTGTGTAAACAATGGTAACACTATGCTCTTCTGTACAGTCTGTCCTTGGAGGACCTCAAAGCACAGCAAACATTCATCCTCCCAACCCCCCTGTGAGGTTGCTGTGCCCATTCCACAGCAGGGGAAACTCAAATGCTGAGGTGGAATGACTTGCCCAAGGGTACAAGTAAGCAAGTGGCAGAACCCAGGTGCCCCAGCTCACAGTCCTGTGCATTAGCCATTACAGACTGCTGCCTCTCATTAGATCCATCGGATCACCTTTATCCTGACGTGAACCCACTGAGTAACCTGACTGCACCAGAGCTGAGCAGCCAGTGAGGAGTGAGCACAATGCTTATTCTCTAGACATTTGTTTTGACAACTCCACAGGGAGAACACACAAGGAGACAAGAGGTTGTGGGGGAGACTGAGTTTGCTCCCTGCATACATAGCCAGCAAAACAATATTTTTGTTTTGAAAATTAATCCTGGATTAGTGCTGGCAGGTCCTACTAATCCCAGCAGGAGAACAGGAGGCTGGCACAGATAGCTGAATGATCCCCTGGCCTCAGACAAACTGGCTATGCACAGAGATGCTGTCAGTATGGCACCAGACAGCAAGAGATGGGTAAAACTGGGGCGGGTGGTTTGGGTTTTGCAAAATCTCATCAGCTGTGTCTCAGATTTGCAAGGGCAAAACAAGGGCCTGTTTGAAACCAGGTCTCATTTATCAGAACCTTAAAGAGATGCTGGCTGGCTGGTGCATCTCTCCAAGTCAGCCAATAAGACAGGACAGGTGCCCATCAGAGTCTTTATCAGAGCTGGACCAAAAGCCCCTTCTCTTTGAGTGCCTGACCCTGCAAGGTCTGAGCAGGATTGGGCCTTAAGAAGGTGCCACCATTGTTCTGTGGAGGCCTGCCTGCATTCTGCAGTACCAGTCAGACCAGGCCCTTGAGTGCTTCCAGTCCTCAGCATCCTCTAACCCTTATAACACACACCTGAAGTAAGTTGAAGCATTTATGGTCATTGCCTATGGTCACAATGTGAGCCACTGGCAGAGCCTGGAATTACAGCCCAGATTCCCAGTTCCCTGCTCTTTCCACCGGACCACACTGCTTCCCCATCCCGCCCCACACCACTCATCGCTTCCCCCATCATCAAAGGGCTGCATGTGGGGGTCGTAACAAGCTTCCCATCAACGTCAGTGGGATGAGTCATGGAGCTGAGACCCCGCACGACGCACGGAGGTAATCAGGGCTCAGTCTCCTGCACCGCACTCAGTTTGCATCCTTGTGTGCCTTCCACAGCTGGCAACCATGTGTGATGGGACAACAGCAGTGGTCTTCAGAGCCACAGGGTGTGTACCCGTGGGAGGACAGGGGATTCAGGCACAAGGGATGCACTGTAATGCTTGTGTTTTCCCTTGTTTAGCCAATCAGGCAGTGAGTGCACTTGTACTCAGAGACAGGTCCTCTCCAAATGCCACCAGGAAATAAAGAAATGCCAGAGCACTTGTGCATTTTCCTCAGATACTCTCTGATCTCCAGCTGCTCTGAGGATGGTACTTACCAGGAAGCAGGTTTCATCCTGGCTCACCATCCTGCTGGAGGGAGATGGGAACAAGAGGCTCACAGGGAGGGCTGCAATTCAATTACCAGAATATTAATCTGTTTATTTATAGTTTCAGAGAGAGAGAGAGAAAAGAAACCAATGTGGAAAACTGGGAGCCAAGTTATTCTTAGCCTATAATTAGGCTGAGGTAGGTGTTGTAAGCCTGACGTCTACCGAGGGGAAAGCTTTGGGCTGGGGTGGGCTGGGGTTTTAATTATTCTCCTCGAGCAGACAAGTGCTGAAACCACATCTCTGCTGTTAGGAGTAAAGCAGAAGTGGGTGGTGTTAGTGATTGAGTTTTCCAGCACTTTTGGCTCTGAGCCATCTGGCTTGCTTGGGCTTAGTCCCTGTAAGCCTGAGCAGACCACAAATGAGTGTCCCTGGGACAGGTGGCCGGGCCACCATGGTATAAATGGGAACAAAGGTATTTGAAGACTGAACAAGCTGTGGCTAAGTATTGAGCTTGCAGGCTGCTCCCCTCTCAGAACTTAGCCAGGCTCACAGCCACATCCTTCCCCCTGGCGTCCGCAAATCAACAAGTTGCAGTATGGAAGCAGTTGAATAGAGGAATGTGAAAATGACACTGAGAAGCAGTATGATCCAGTGGTTAGGGCACTGGCTTGGGGCTCAGGCCTCCTCGAGCAAGTCTCTGCACCTCTGTGTCCTTTCCCACCCTTTGGGCACATCTTCACCGCAGCAGCGCTTTAACGTGGCTTGTGTAGTCGCGGCAGAGCGCTGGGAGAGAGCTCTCCCGGTGCTCTAAAAAACCCACCTCCGTGAGGGGAATAGCTCCCAGCGCTGGGGCACGGTCTACACTGGCACTTTACCGCGCTGAAACTTGCAGCGCTCAGGGGTGTGTTTTTTCACACACCCCTTTGTCTGTCTTGTAATCTGTTCAGGCCGGGGATGGTCTCTGGCTATATGCATGTATACAGCATCTAGCACAGAGGAGGCTCTGATCTTGACTGGGGCCCTTTGGTGCTAATGTAAATGAAATAAAGAAAGTGGGGCAGACTCAGGCAATCTGTATTTTATATTGCAGTGAGTTTGGGCGGGAGGTGTCTGTAGACTCTGCCCTGACCAACGCTGCCTCCCAAAGCTGTGGGAATTTCTTGGTGGATGTACAATGGCTGCTTGGCTCTGTTTGCCTAGAAAGTTTGTTCTCAGGGCCTAATCCAGAGCTGTTGTATTTCCGTTGAAATCTTTCTGTCACTGACTCGGTATTTCTGGACACACCCAGGGGACTGGGAGTCAGGACGCCCGGCTTCCTTTCCCAGCTCTTCCACTGACTTGCTGAGTGACTTTGGAAAGTCATTTCAGGTCTGCATGTCTCAGTGCCTCTCTAGAGAATGAGGATAACACTCCCCTGCCTCCCAGGAGGTTGTGAGGTTAATTAATGGATGGCAGTGGAAGTCCTGCGACTCTCGGTGCAAAGGCACTCAGGGACTGAACACTAGGATGGTGCATGCAAAAGGAAATAGACTTTTGTGCCAAATCAGCCACTGCGGATCAATTAACGACAAAGTGCTTAGCCTGAAAACATGAAAGTGACTTAGGGCAGATAAGCCTGTCTCAAACTGAGAGCCCTGGCTCTCACTTGGCTCTGTGTCCGCAGTTGGGTCTGAGCCAAGGAAAAGCCCAGCCAATGAGACTATTCTGGCAACACCTCTCAATAATCAGTCACCAATGACCTTGCAATGCATATCATTTCCTGGAACAGATGCATCCCTGCTCTGCCCCTGGGACTGTCCCCATGCAGACGTGGAGTTCCAGCTCTCATGCTGGCATAGCTGTTAGAGACATGCAGTGCAAATAGTCTCTCTTTCGCAGAGTACAGTGGATACAGAATCTCAGCAAGCCTGGCTGGGTTTGCGGGCTGGTTCTCTGAAGGAAGCCAGAATCTCTCAGTTCAGCTGTCCCTTGATTACTGTCAAGTCATCTGGTTTAGGTACCTAATAACAACAGACACACACTGTTAATTTCTATAGCAGTTTAGATGCTGATGCTGCCTTCGTGCCAGTTTGCTGGCGTTTATCTTGCGACTTGTCCCTCAGGCCAGGCTGTATCGTCCTCTTAGCTGGAGAGTACTTGAACAATCAGAACTGACAGTGGCTTCCCCATGAGAAAAGTACCCGTTTCCATTGCAGCCAGGGGCAGGAGCGCTTTATTTGTCCACTAATTTCCCCACATCCTGTCCTGCTGCAAAACAAACTGAACGACATGCCATCCTCTGGGCTGTCTCGCTTACTAATTGGATTCCTGGAGCAGGGCAGGGTGTAGCTCTGAGATTCAGATGGCAAAGACGCTATCAGCTCCACAGATGGATTTTCAGCAGAGCGAAGAGCAGGGGAATTATTTGTGGCTGGGTGAAGTTGTTTACACTCTCTGTGAACAATAACATAGCAATGGGAATGTCTTCTCCTAGAAACATTATGAAATTGATTGAGGAAGCCAGGAGACGCAGTGGATTAATGCATTAACCCCTTCCTTTCCAAGAACCCTGGATCATCCATGAGTTTGCTGGGTCTCCTTTATGGAGCAGGCAATTGGGGGGCATGTAACCACACCAGAAAAATCACTGCCTGACTCAGTGTCAATGGCAGGCGCTCTTCAAGGGGATTCCAAGCAGGAGGCACTGCAGGTCAGGATTGAGGTCCATGAGCAATGTTATCTGTGCATATGTGTTGAAGGGTAGAACTGCCGGGGATGCTGTAGGTCAGGATCGAGGGGTATGGAAAGGACTCTATGTGTGTGAGATTTAGGGGAGATTTAAGAGTGGAATAGTGGGGTGAGGAAGATCAGGACTGAGGTGTGTCAGCAGAATTGTACAGGAGCTCAGGACTGAGGTACAACGGAAACTGTTTGTGCAGCTCCTGGCTACATCACATCTGATGCTTCTGCCTCTACCTGTCCATCCCACTCATGACCACCATCAAAAGAATAAATACACCCAAATCAGGTCAGGGCCAAATATGCACCATGTGTTGCCATCTACCCCCCAGGCAGTGTGAGTGATAAGTGAGTCCATAGCACACTGTGCACTTGATTATTCTCTCACTCACAATGTTTTTACGCCAGTGTGACTCCATTGACTTTGGTGGAGTTACTCCTTATTTACACTGGGGAGTCCCAGACCAGTGCCTTAACCACAAGTCAAGACCCATCTTGCTTATCTCACTCCTCCCTTGCTCCTAAGTGAACCACATCCTTCTAATCCAAAGCATGAAGATGGTGCCTTGGATTGAGAACAACAGCATCAGAACTGCAGGCCTTTCCACTCCACCCAGGTCTCAGCCTCCATCTCCTTACATGGAGACCTGTGTGTTTTGTCTAGTGCTAATGAGCTGGGTTGTATTAGCTCTAATGTCATTTTAAAATTAAATTAGCAAGTGTGGCTTTGCACAGACCGTGGGCGTGTGTTTGCGTGGCGATAGTAACGCACTGGGAAGGAGGACGCCTTGGGTGCACAGATGAAACCTGCAAAGCTTCTCCGTCAGCCGTGGCTGCTGTGCTGGCTGGCATCTCCCCAAGGGGAGAGTTTGCCTATGCATCACAAATTTGCTTTTTGGTTTCCCTTCCACCCATCCCTGAGCTGGGTTCTCTGCCAGCTTGGCTTCTCTATAAATCAAAGGGAAATATTCTCCCTCTTCTGTTTTTTTCTTTTCCTGAACAGATTGGATGTCATTATGTGCAGCTGAGCTTGCTGAAGCTTGTGTGGTGGGGAGGTGGAAAGAGACAGTTTTAGGGGGGGAAATACTTGCAGGCCATCGGAGGGGAAAACAGCTCCTAACTACATAAACTTCGTAGCACTTCATATGCACTCTGATTTACTGGGGAAATCCACAAAGCAAGAATATTTAAAATAAAAGGAGAAACAGCAAAAAGACTGGAGGAGAAAGGAAAATCAGATGCAACTTCCCCCCTTCTTTGGACCAAACAGACAGGGAGCCCCTCTGCCCTTTCTGAGCACCATGCAGTCAGGCAAGTGTGGTCCTGACTGTCAGGGCCCTTCTGAAAGCCAGATCCAAAGTGTTTAGCCTTGGGGGTAGCCAGGGAGAGCACAGCCCATGTGCTACCTGTTCTTCTGCCTTATGCAGAAGGATTCAGAGCTCATCTGCTAGGAAGTGAAGACACCCCCACCCCCACCAAATTATATGCTGTGCAGTGCAGACAGTCTCTGTTCAGTGTTGGGGGATAACTAGGCTGGATTAAGAGAGAGAAAGAGAGAGAGGGGAAGGGAGGGGAGCCAGCCAAATGCATGGCATTCAAGAGAAGCAGCTTTCAAAGGCTTTGGCTGGGATGCAGATTTGCAGACGCTGTGGACCCATAATTCCCTGGCACACAAAGCTTGCTGGAGGCATCAATGCACCCAAGATGCAGAATAAACAGCAGATAACAGAAATGATCCTGTGAATTAAAATGAAGACGAGGGGAAGAACTGCACTCCCAGGCTGCAGGTGACCTCATCATGGAAGGTGAGCCCCAACGGGGCAGGTCTGTGTCCAGTAGTTCTGAAATAACATGGGTACCCCCCAATAAGGGGCGTGTGTGTGTGTGTGTGGGGCAGGGGATAGCTGCCTTGCCTGTCTAGTGAATAGAAATAGGGGATGACTGCTCATCTGCTTTGTACCCCAAGTCTTCGTCCAGAACTAACTGCCCCTGAGTCTTTTTATTGTAACCATCTGTATTAGAACATCACCTAGACTGCCCAGCGGAGAGCAGGGGCCAACTTTCCAAAGGGCCAGGGGTGCTTGACCCCTGGCTCTGCCCCCGACCCTGCCCCCACCCCACCTCTTCCTGCCCCCTCCCCCAAGTGTGCCACGTCCTTGCTCCTTCCCCCTTTCCCCCAGCCTCCTGCACGCCACAAAATAGCTGATCAAGGCAGACGGGAGGTGCAGGAAGGGAGGGGGAGTCGCTGAGATCTGCGGGCCCCGCCGGCGGGAGGGAGGCGCTGGGGGGGCGCTGATAGGGGAGTTGCTGGGGGGTGCTCAGCACCCACCATTTTTTCCTCGTGTGTGCTCTAGCCCCGGAGCACGCATGGAGTTGGTACCTATGCAGGGCCCCATTGTGCTAGGCAATGTACAGACACCTAGTAACTGACAGTCCTAGCTCCAAAGAGCCTGCTTTCCAGAGACAAGTCAGAAAGAAAGGAAGGGTTATTATCCTCATTTTACAGATGGAGAGACAAGGCACCAAGAGGTTAAGGTCCAGATCCTCAAACGTATTTAGGTGCCTAACTCCTGTTTGACTTCAGTGGGAGTTAGGCACCTAAATACCTTTGAGCATCTGGACTTAAGTAACATACTCAGGGTCACACAGGGAGTCTGTGGCTGAGCCAGGAATTGAATCCAGATCTCCTGAGTTCCAGTCCCGTGCTGTAATCAGTGCTATAACTTCCTTTACTGGAGGTGCAACCCTAGTACTCCCTTCTGTTTCTGATCCAGGGGTTTGTTTTAGATTCATCGCCAGTTTATAATCATCCTTAACTTTATTAGCTTGCTATGTCAACAAAGCGCTTCCTGTAGGCTAACGAAAAACAGTGCAGGTGTTATTGTCTCCCTTTTACAGAAGTGGAAAGTGAGGCAGACGGTGGCGGGATTCTCCCCACAGTTGCAGAGGGAGTCAGTGGCAGAGCGGGGGGGGGGGGGAACAGATTCTTACACCTGCGTGAAGTGTGTGGAACCTGCTGCCAAATCACCATTCTCCACCCATCAACACCAGTAGTAGCATTTGACACCTTTTTGCAAATGGCTCCTGAGGGTGCAGTGCAATGGAGAATCAAGGCCAAAGTGCAGCATCACGAGGACCCACTTTGTACAAGAGAAAGTGACAATACAGGTGCCCAGGGCTGGATAATAGGCCAACAAAGCCCTGGGTTATGGCCCATCAGATTACATCACTGTCCATTCAGCTCCAATCCCCAGAATAAAACCATATTGATTTATTGGCCCTCCAAAAGAGCCGCAAAATCCCCCAAGATTTCCCACAAAATCCAAATTAATAGGTGGAAAAATTCTGAAGTGTTTAGAAGAGAGGACTTCCCAGAGCAGTGAAACTACTTTCCCTTTTTTAAAGCAATGTTGTTTTGGAGGTGCTGGCTGCGGAAAATGCCATTGCTCAGAGAGGAAAACATGGGTGATGCCGGGGGACAGAAAGGCTGAGTGGAGCCGGTCTTTCTAGCAATAGGCAAACTGCCCTGCGCACGAGATGCCGTTTCACTCGGGAGGCCACTAACGCTGTAACATGACATGCTGCCACCTGTTGCTGGAATCGGAGAGTGAGTCCATGGGATGTGCTGATGTTATTTTTGTTCTCCACCATGCTGGGGCTCAGGATAAATCAAGGAAGCGCATGCACACATCGCCCGCCAATTCTTAATGCCAAAGGGAGCTTTTGCTAGAGAGCGTTTTTTTCCCTTTCGCAGTGCTGTTCATGAAATGCAGTTTTATTTGGTAGGCCATTTTATTAATACAGACTCTTCTCAATCTGGCCGATTTGCACTGCTCAGGAGGTTGCAGGGGATTCCTCTGACAGAGGTGAATCCCTGGGGGGAGTTAAGCTGCTATAACTGGCTCTGTGCGACCTGCTCCCAGCCCTTCCCCTCTAGCAGGAGATTGATGGGAGTGGGTCAGACGTGGGAGGGAGTGTGGCAGGGGCATTGTGCTCTAGTGATCCCCAGCTAGCAGAATGGTCCTGAGGGGACTGTAAATACCGGCAGAATTTAGTGCAGATTTAGGTTGGATTGTTCCCTCGCCACTCCATGATCAATGCCACCTTTTGCCCTCACTCGGGTCCTGGAGCGAGTGTGACACAGCCAGTCTAGAGGATCTGGCTCAGCCCTTTCTCATTTCGATATAACATCTGTCCTCTCAAGGGAACCCAAAGCACGTTACAAGCCATTGCCAGATTCTGGGAAGTGGAAGCAAAGTGGGATAACCTTCCTCACCGTGGACACATCTGTACATAGCACAAATTTTCTCTGCAATCTACTAGGACTGGGAATAAATCTGTGTGGGATGCTGTACTAAACCAGCATGGCTCAAGGAACACTCATTAATGATCTAGCAGACTGTGTGCCCTTATCTCATGGCCATGTCCTATTAAACCTCTCCATAGCTGCAGAGGGCCTGGAAAGAGGCAAATTATGTTGCAAAGAGAACAGAATCAGGACTCCCAATTTCCAATCTGGTCTCCCACTGCTGGAGACAGGTGCACCATGGGGCGTCACCAGCCAGAATATGGCCCTGCTCACCCCCCACCCCACCCCCACAAATGCAGCCACCTCTGGGGCAAAAGAGAGCAATTTTTTACAAAGCACACAGCAACTCTGTTCAGTTCTTTAGGACAGGAAATGAGGAAGAATAACAAACCCAAATGGGAACGTAAAAGGAAAGCTCAAAGCAGTTATTACAAGCGTTAAGCAATAAGCATTTGTGATTGTACGTTTTACATTATAGAGATATGCTACTGGAGCTGGAGGAGAAAATCATTCTAAACCGCAGTTCTCACCTGTTCTGCACAGAATGGAAACAGTCTAGCTATAAAAGGGGCCTTGATTCCTTCAGAAAATGACCGTACATGTACACTGGAAGGAGAGTTGCAAATCTGTCCCAGGGGCATTAAAAATAGCCAGAGATCATGTACCACCAAGCAACAGTAATTCGCTGCTACCAAAATAGTTTACAGTATTTTAAAAAAGCTTAATCTAGAGATAGTTGGCAGCACAAATCTTTCTGGTGCCAAGCGAAAAATAATTTGCATCTTTAGTGTCAATGGTAATACTACCATGTTGCCTTAACGCTCGGGGAGATGCCGCCGGCTCCACATTTGCTTTCAGAAGCAAAGTCTCCCAGGAAATGGAAAACAACATGGGGAGAAAAAAAGATCGCCTTCACAGCTGCATGAGTAATGAATCCGACAGCAGCAGATGATGAATCATTCTGCAGTTTAGGCGTTTTTCAGATGAAACACAATCCAGGTGTTTTGTTGTTGCTGTTTTTTAATTTCCCAATGCTCTAACCAGACGTGAAAGCGTTAAGTTTCCAAGAGGCTGGTTGCCTTGGCACTATGCTCTCAGCTGTGATCAGAGACGCCCAAAGAAAACCAGGATTTAGGTTCTTTTTTTTTTAAATATTCCCCACAGTAAATGTGTAATTAATTAGCCTTCCCCTCCCCCCAACTGAGCTGAGATTCACATAATCAGACCCTTGGGGACTCCCCCTTTTCTTCCTATCAAAGTCAGACAGTGACTAGGAACTGAATTATTCATTCAGCTGTAGGTGTAACACATCCACTTAAGGATTTAAAGTTGGAGCAGCCTGGCTGGTGTTTATCAGGAGAAAAGTTTAATGGAGAGAGGCGAGGACAATAAATAACGAGGAATTTGGAAAGTTCCCTTTTCTACCCTAAATAGCAGGTTTGATCAGATCTATCAGTTATTTCTGACATCCACTCTTTCCCCATTGATTGCATTGGTTTGGTGAACCTGATGTCAAAGATCTACTTCTGTGTATGGGAAAGGTGGCTTGGGTATTTTGTACATACAGATAGACACAAGCTCACACACAAGTCTATGACAGCTAGGACTTTATGGTTGTAAGCAGGCAGATTGAAACTGGAGAGGGTGTTCTCCTCACACCAACTATAGAGTCAGGAGAGCACTGCCTACCCAAGCCAGGGAGAGGAGCGGAGGTCCCCTTCTCTTTAACCTCTTATTGTAACTACACTGCATGCTACAGCCACTCACAATCTCAGGGAAAAAGCAGAAACAGAACTCAGATCATTCTACCCAGGAGCACAGGACCCTACAACTTGATCCAAAGGAGACTCTCAGTTTGCTGCTCGCAGTACAGAACTTATGACACGTGGCTGTACAATCCCTCCAGTCGAGGGCAGTGGCCCTTACGCACATGAACCGGTATGTTATTGTCATTTCTGTCTATGCATCAGTCTGCCTTCTCCACCTCAAGAGGGAAATACACATTGCAAGATTAAAGACTTTAGACCAGGTACTATCCTGATAGCCATATTTTCTGAAGGGGACTTCCATTCCTGGGTGGGATAGTAATGATATACTTGACTCAAAGGAAGATGCATGAAGGTGCCATTCAAATATCTGCAGAACTATTGTGTAATCTACTGACTGTTAAACCTTGATCCACAAATAGTTCAGAGTTCAGGTTTGGTCCAGATACAGCCCCTGCTATAGGTAGCAAGACTGTCCCAGCCTGCTGGTGGGTATTGGAAGCTACAATTTAATCACTGCTGACTCATTAGGGCAGGTATGGTTTGTTAAACTGCCCCCTGTTCCATCCTCTGTGGGGTGGGGTTGGAACTAGCTCTCTAGAAAGGAAGCCAGGGCTAGGAGAGGTGGTAGCAGAGGTGTGTCCACACTAGGAAACAGATGTGTGTGGGGTTAACCACATGTTGGTGAACACATGGTAAAATCCTTGTGTGGGTGAGGCAACAGTAGTTTTCACACAAGCTGGCAGGCTGAAATAAATAGGGGAGAGCCTAGGTTTATCTCAGCCTACTAATACTCGTAAAAACTACAAACTTTAAGCCAGTAGTTCTCAACCTGCAGGCCACTTGTGGCCCAATCAGCACACAGCTGTGGCCCACGTGACATCCTCAGGGCCATACAGGTAGTATATATATTGTGTGGATGCTGCCCACATAACACATGGAGAGCTGCATATGCGGCCCACAATGGTAAATAGGATGAGAACCGCTGCTTTAGACTTTTGCCACATTATCTAACGTAGTAAGAACACCCACTTTTTCTGGATGAAGACAAGGCTGAAGAGAGGAATCCTAACATGAAAAACCTGAGGAGAAAGCCTAGGCTGGAGATTCTCTTCAGTTTAATCCTAGGCAGGGGATAATCTTTAATCTTGCACAAAGCATGTGTAGTGTTTTGTTGGAGGATAGGGATTTCACACCAATGCATATCCCTTCCCCAACTACCTGGAATGTTTATCTGAAGCTAGAGCTGTAGCTAGGGGTGTGGGGCCTGGGGCGGAAGTGACAGATTTGTCTCTTACAGGACTGACGGCACTGGCCAATCCTACCAGCTCGTGGGGCCCCCCAAAGTGCGGGACCTTGCGTGGTCACCCAGATTCACCCTACCCAAGGGACAGCTCTGTGTGAAGCTCATAAGCACCATCATTAGTCCAGCAAACTGAGCTGGAAGTCTGGTAGGAATGAAATTTCTTTGAGATTCCTAGTTATGGCTCCTTCCAGTATGACTAGAATGTTTACAAAGAGTCTTTCTGGTAATATCTGAGTACTTCTACTTCCTGGAGAGGACCTGACCATGCAGAGGGCCCTGAAACTAAAGGTGGACACAACTCTGCGTCCGAGACTTCCCAAAGGTTTGATATGGGGTTTTGGTTCAGGCTTAACTCCACCAGAAATGAGAAATAATATGTGGAGAAGAGGAGCTTCTTTTGAACCTCATAAAAGATTTTGTACAGGGTTGGGGTTATTCTCATGACTTGGTTGGCCTGACTCATCATTTTTAAACAAAGGAGGCTGGTTATACTGGGCTTGTACGGGACTCACAGCTTGAAATGCATCTGCCTGAAAAATTTTTGAATAAAGGAGAAGTTAATAAGAAATGTATGGCAGGATTCTCCCTCCTACTGTGGCAGCAAAAAGGGGCTGTAACAGACTGATCCAGCTGGGGGTGAACTGCTGTGGGTCAAGAACTGAGTATGAAGACCGCAGCCTATCTTACAAGCCCCCCCTGGAAGCTAGTGCATGAAGGAACAGGAGCGAGCAGTAGCAGGTGTCACTGCAGCAATTGTACACATCTCATTTTGGGCTGCCATAACTTAGGCAGTCCCTCAGGGCCATCTAAGTGCATCCTCTGGGTTCTCGGATGCAAAATGGCTCCTGGCATAAAAGGTGGCTTCAGCTACCATACTTCTCCCTCTACCTGAGCTGCGGGGTGGTGCATAGTTTGTTTACAACAATTCAGCCAATAAACTATGTTACTGATTATGTGCCCAGCATTATTCAGCATCATCTTGTGCTTTCAAGGCCAAGTAAGCTCTTCCCATCGTTAAGACTCAACCCTGCTATCTGATTGCAGGATCTGGGCGTTTATACCTACAATTCCATGGTTCTGTAGCGATCTGGAATTGAGTGGCATCGTCTGTTCTCTGGCGCCGAAGAGCCCCTCTTCCCTGGAGTTGAGTTTCCCTGTTAGTTTTCTCTCTATGAAATGCTCTATCAAAGGACTGTCATAACAAACTGTTTGCCAATTTGAAACCCAACAGTTTGTCTGGTGTAAGTGTTAAAAATGTCGTCTTGGCAGTTTTCTTGCATTCAGCAATTTAATTTTTTTTTCCTATTTGCTTCTACAGTATGTACGGCAAACTGGATCATTTTAGTAATCACACCTGCTTTTCCCCCTTTAAAATAAAAAAAAATCACTTAAAACCTAAGAGTTTATGAAGTAACCAGTGTGTCTCAAAGGGTGACAATATACCTTACAAACAACACAAATCCTGCAAAAAGAAGCATCACCATGCCTCTCCAAAAACCTGTGTTAACTGGTGACAGAATGAAGAAGTAAATTGTTTTAGAGTGTTAATTAAAAAAAAACACTTGCAAAATACACACTTAGGTTTTGTTTACCGGAGATTAAAGGCTTGAGCCTATGGTCATTAAGTCAATAACAAAGCTTCCCTTGGCTTTCATGGTGCAGGATCAGGGCCTCAGTGATGGATTAGTTAGTATTTTTAAATCGTCTTTCACCTATTTTACCCTTTCACACAGTTACCAATGAGAGATACCTTGCTTGCCCAATGATCTAAATTGGGAAATCACTGATAACATTAATTATTCTTCTTATTAATATTAATAAATTAATTAACAACACTTCGCACTTCTCTAGCTCCTTTCAGCCAAGGATGTTAAATCACTTTACACTCATTAATTAATTATTTTAACTTTACAGCCCACCCAAGAGGTAAGTATTTGTATGCCCATTCTAATCTCACAGTCTCTAAAAGGGACTCTCTCATTTTCATTTAGGGTCCCCATCATTCCTTTGAGTGGTCCAGAATTTTGATCTTTAGAGCACCAAGTCATTTTGGTCAGGCAGTGGTTTGACTATAGAGCATTACCAGGAGAGAATTTTTCCTTAGAGTGGGCTTGGATGGCATTGGAAGGGGTTATTTCTGTTCTGTGCTGTGGGTAGTTCAGTGTAATGCAGTGTTTGTTTTTAGTGTGTGTCACACACTCAGAAACCACAGGGATTGATGCATACAAACTTCATATTTTTTTTAATTAAAAAAAAAAAGTACAGATGGGTAAACTGAAGCAAACAGGCAAAGTGACTTCTCAAGATGCAGCATAAAATCAGTGACAGAACTGGGAAAAGAATCCAGAAGTCCTGCCCTAACCACTAGAAACACCCCCTGGGAGAACTAGAACCTGGGAGTCCTGATTCTCAGGACTACACTTTGAGCACTAGGTACACTGTCTCTTTTTGATGTTCTGATTATTTCCCTCCTTAAACAGAATTTACATAATATAGAAATAACAAACAAATGAACAAAAACATAATGAAAAATCCCAAGAAAACAGAAAATTTGAAGAGGCAATTCCCATAACTCATAAAGCAAACTGCAGCTTGAGGATTACATTCTTAAACTGAAAGTTAAAATTATCATGGAACTCACAGCTAGTTCAGAGAGAATATCGTGTGGGCTACTGTGATAAAACAGGAGCAATTCAGAGCTAATAATAACCAGTACACAATCTCAGTTAATAAAGAAGGAAGAAGGCCTGGATGGATTACCTCTGACAAGATTCTGAGTTTCACAGCACCCAAGAGCAGACATCCACACATGAAGATAAGCCAGGAGAACTTGATGGCAGCGGTTACTATTTCCATTAGTATTAAGGAGGGTTCAGATAAAACAAAAGCCCAGAAACCCAGTCCCTTTCTAGAACTGAGCTCAAAATGAATTCTCTTATTAATGTTCAACAGAAGTGCTGGGAATATCCCAGATGAACATCAGAGACCGTGAGCACCATTCAAATTCCACTTTCACTGCCCCATGTACCAGGAATAACTGAAGTATCTTGCTGGAGTTAGAATGGAGATACCATGATACCACAATGGCCATGCAGTGTAACCACCCCAAACTGGTGGGGGTGAGCTGAAATGCACTTTGTTATGCTTCCACTCACAAAAGAAAAACATGGATATTTGATCTAAAATAAACTTATTTTATATATAGGAAAAGGCATCAAGAAAGAACAATAGCAAATATTCTAGGAGACAGCGAAGTGTGTGGACCTCTTAGCAGATGAGAAGCGACTCTGAGAACAAAATGCCTGCTGAACTCTGCACTCGTGTTAAAGATTTACTGCTCAAAAACAAAAGCATCATAGCTACATATATGACACACCAGAAACCTGAGCCTTCTGAGGTTCACCTGTCATGCATTAAATAGTGTATCCCACTCTTTGCTCCAGGCAACAAGGGCTGATTCTCTTTTCACTTTCACAGGTTTAAATCTGCAGGAGCTCACTGAAGTCACATGGAAGGTACACCAGTGTGAAACTCACATGAGACAAGAATCAGAGGCATCTAGTAAATGATAGGCTTGGTTCTCCGCTGCCTTGTACCTTGTGTTATTACTTCTGGACAAAGTGGATATGGTGAGATGCTACCAAATCAGGGTTCTCCACTCATTCCCTAGTAGCACAATGGAGCCCCACTCTTGATTAGTCCCTAGGACTACCAAAATTATCACCAGTAGTGTTGGGAACAGAGACTGTATCTAGGAACAAACAATATAGGCCATACTCACAGGATGGGGGACTCTATCCTGGGAAACAGTGACTCTGAAACAGGTTTGGGGTTTTTTGCTGGATAAACAGCTCCCAGTGCGGCGCTGTGGCCAAAAGAGTTAATGCAATCCTGGAATGCACAAATAGGAATCTTGAGTAGGAGTAAAGAGGTTACTTTCCCGCTGTATTTGGCACTGGTGTGACCGCTGCAAGAATACTGTGTCCAGTTCTGGTGCCCACAAGTCAAGAAGAATTTCGATAAATTGGAGAGGGTTTAGAGAAGAGCCACGAGAATGATTACAGCATTAGAAAACATGCCTTATATTACAGTGCTAGTCTCAAGGAGCTCAATCTATTTAGCTTAACAAAGGGAAGCTTAAGGGGCGACTTGATTACAGTCTATAAGTAACAACATGCGGACAAATATTTAATAATTGTCTCTTAAAGTTAGCAGAGAAAGGTCTAACACAATCCAATGGCTGGGAGTTGAAGCCAGACAAACTGAGACTGGAAATAAGGTGTAGATTTTTAACAGTGAGAGTTATCAAAGATTGGAGCCATTTACCCAGGGTCATGGTGGTGGAATTTCTATCACTGACAATTTTAAAATCAAGGTTGGATGTTTCTCTCAAAGATTTGCTCTAGGAATTATTTTGGGAAAGTTCTCTGGCCTGTGCTCTACAGAAGGTCAGACTGGATGACCACAGTGGTTCCTTCTGGCCTTGGTATCTATCTATCTATCTATCTATCTATCTATCTATCTATCTATCTATCTATCTATCAGGATAGATGTGGTGATGGGAATGGGGAGCAATGAGGTGACTGTGGCACCTGTGTTCTATTCCAAGCCACAAGAATGGCTCCTGAAGGAAGATTCCTGCAATGCAAAAAGTGATTTAACTGGAAAAACCACACCATCCCCTCGGGTTGTGCTGGCTGCAATGGAGCCGGGTGGCGAGGACTCTTTTTGAATGGCAATGCTGTCATTCTTCCTACAGTGGGGGGGTGTATGTGTGCTATTTTTAAAAAATGATTCATTACTCCCACTTCTCGCTTCATCTGCCTTTGTTTTCCTCTGCAGTGCAATGTGTCTGATACATGGCGAAATGTGCTGTGCTAATGCCAGCTCGGTGAGCTGTTATCCATTAATGTCAAGGTAAAGACATCTGCAGCGACACCGCAGTGATGTAAACAGGCTCGAGGGGACTCGGATTCAGCTCTACTGGCCTTGTGGAATTATACAAAGGATGGAATTCTTCCCATTGAATCCTTTTCTACAGCTGTCTTCAGTGCAGACTTCTTTTCCTGTGTGTCCTTCCAAACTACTCCTAGTCCTTTCTACTCCCTCAGCAGTTCTCTACCTGCCTTATCCATTACAATACCTGGCTCTTTTATAGTATTTGACATCAGAAGATCTCAAAGCACTTTACAAAAGAGGTCCGTATCATTATCTTCATTTTACAGACAGGGAAAATGAGGCATAGAGCAGTGACATAACTTGCCTAAGGTCACCCCGGCCAGTGGCAGAGCTGGCAATAGTGCCTAGATCTCCTGAATCCTAGTCCAATGCTCTATCCACTAGGCCACCCCACCTTCCTTTGAGTTGTTCAACTCCTACGTGTATATTTATGATTCATCTTTGAAGTGTTCTCACATCTTTTATTTTCACATTAATGTTGTTGTGGGGCCCACCTCTTAGTTTCCTTTCGTACCTTTGTTCTGTAGCTACTTGTGTGGAAAACAAGCAATTTCTGCTCCACCCGTTCATAAACACAACGAGAGTGAGAGAACACTGTGTTACAGCACAGGCACTGCCTTAGGAACAGATTACAGTCGCCGGGAGAGCAATGGAGAACTTCAGGGTGAGAGGATTGTCCTTCACCTCCTCGCAAAGCTCTCTGGGGACAAGTTCTGCCTTTAATCACGCTTCCTGCGACATAGCTGACTTCAAGAAGTCAGTGGGATTTCAAGACAGAATGTAATAGCAAAGCACAGAACTAGCTCCTAGCCCTGGAAAAGAAGATGGGGTGGGCAACTTAGAGATTGTGAGCTAAGCAGATGGGCACGGGCAACTGTAGAAGATACACAACCCACATTCATGTTCACGGTATGTCTACACTGCACACTAAGCAATGTGGACTCACATTACCAAGCCTGCGCTTGAGCATCCACCCTGCAGTGTAAACCTGGGTTTACAGTTGCTGAACCCAGGTCTCACAGCCCAGCTAACGTGTCCATATTGCTCAATGCAGACCTTCTGACTCGGGTATGCTGCTTGACCTCCTGTGTCCATACTGCAAAATTACAGGGTTTGGACCTGCGTCACATTAGGACTCAGGCTATGACCCACCCCCTTCTCAGGTTCCTAGGACCCAGGTTCTGAGTACTTGCTGAGCTCAAGAGTCACACTGAGTTATGTGTGGATGGAAGAGAGGCTTGGACTCAAACCTGAATCAGAAGAGCCAAGACTGAGTGTGCAGTGTAGACATACTCGTGCATGCTCAGCTAGTCATTGGAGTGTGCTCTTAAACAATCAGCCAACTAACAGTGGCTTGAGGGGTTGGTTGGCACTTACATATATATATTTTTAAATTGCAGGTCTGTGTACGTGGCTATCGATATTTGATTGTAACCTCCTTCCTGCTCCCTCTCTCTCTCAAAGGTCGCTTGTCTTCACAGACTGTAAGCTCTCCACATGAGGGATCATGTCTTTGTGTATGTTTGTATAGCAGTGCAGTCCCAAACCTGACTCTTCAATATAAATATTAAATAATAACTTTAGTGCTTAGAATGAATCTGTGCCTTGGTGCTACATTAGCTCGCATAGTTTGGGAGTGCCCCTTTATCAAGAATTTCTGGTATGAGATGGGTCAAAGGATCAATTTGATATCGGATGCTAAATTGGATTCCTCCCCCTTAAGTTTCATTCTTGGATATATTCCTGATACCTGGCAATTACCCTGGTAACAAGGTAGCATGGTTCCAACATGCAGCTTTGGTAGCTAAAAATTAATCCTGCAAAAATGGAAAAGTTCACCCTCTCCATATATTGATGCCTGGCTCATCATATGGCAGACCTCACAGCTAATGAATGACTGGTATTCCACAGAAGGGGAATGCCCAAAAAATTCATAGCAATTTGGGCTGACATTTTAGAGGTCTATGATTAACGTAGACCCCTTCTCTCCCTTTATCCGAACCCTCTTAATTTACTTTGTGTATTATGATGAATCTGGTATTTTGGAATATTTGATGTATTTGGAAAAAGTAATAAAAATTATAAATTAAAAAAAAAGAATGAATCTGTGGACAGGTAAATTTCACTTGTCACTATGCGCATACCATTCAGCCACTTGGAACACCACTGAGGCAGCTAGAATAGATTCAGATCATCCTGTCTAACATGCAGACCCATGGCTAATAGCAGTGTAGGACCTATGACACACAGTTGAGCAGTTCTGAATCCCCAGAGGTCAACAGAAACACATAAAACCACTATCCTGCTAATGTGTGGTTTTTGGATGTCCCATTAAGCTGCCTGCACGTGTTACAAAAGTAGGTCTACGCTCTGCCTAAATGAAAGGATTTATCAGGTAACTATCATTCTGCAAAGAGTTCAGGCTTACAGCTGTCTAGTTTCTCTACAGCAGAAGTATTAGGCAGGGTAAGAACTCAGCATTTGTTTCTGTGCCTCTTAACTTATGTCATGCAGCTAGAGAAAAATTGTTCTGAGTTCAAAAGTGAGTGGAGGACAGCTAGCCCACTGTAATCCCCATTCACTGTCTCAGTGCAGCCATCAGGTGCCTCCTGCTGGCCCCTACCAGCATCGTTGTAGTTCGGGTTTGAAAGCTACTCTGCAGGTTGAAGGTAATGGATACAGGCTGGATGTATACCATCTCATTAGATAGCTTATTCATTCCCACCTGCAACTCCAACCTTCAGTTAATGCCCTTCCTGACAACAGCTGCAGAGTACAATATTTCTGCTGTAGAAGGTCTCTAGGAGTTCAGCTGCATAGAGTGAGGCACTTGGGCCCAGATCCTCAAAGGAATTTAGATGCTTACTCCACTGAGGATCTGACCCTTGGACTCTAGAAGTAGGATGGAGGCATGGGAACCACTTGCTAAACAGTCCATAGAGAGGTGCTTGGGTCAACAATGGAGGTAGCTCCATAGTTGAGGGTAAGAACCACCTAAAGACCCATTAGTCAAAGGGACTGGGGAAAGAGAAGCCCTGTTTGCATACGTAGGACAAAGAGTCATTAGATAGCACTATGGGCCATATTCTTGTGCAGTGAAAATTGGCACAGCTTAAACAGTACGCTTGATTTACAGCAGCCGAGGATCTGACCCAACATTCTTTCTTTTCCAGAATTATGTTTGGCCAAGTTTTTTCATTGACTTCTGTATTATTGGCAGAATGAAGCGAGGTCATACATTCAACTCGATTAGAGAGACAAAGCGGGTGAGGTCATATCTTTTATTGGATTGACTTCTTTTGGTGAGAGAGCTGTCTCTATCACCAACAGAAGTTGGTAGAATAAGAGATATTTCCTAACCCACCTTGTCTCTCTCATGCCCTGGGACCCAAACGGCTACAAGAACACTGCAAACACTCACCTTGGTGGCATTTCCCTGTCTGTTTGAATGTGATGCAGTAATGTTTGTAACCCATCAATTCCAAATTTTTAAGGAATATTCTAAACATCAATGGGCTGAGCCCTATCGATTTTGGTGAAAATTGGAAAACCGGAAGGAAGAAATAGGGGGACACATGGAGCCTCTGGCATCTGGATGCAGAACCAGGAGCTTCAATCAGTTCTGTGATTGTGTATGTGTCAAAGAATCGATTGATAGCAGCCATTAATATATTCCAGTATTACAATACCCCGCACCTCAACTCTGTCCATTGTCCCAACAGTGTAAAAATATTGACACTGAATGACATCGACCAAACAGAAAGAAATAAGAATTGGGTGGTGGAGAATGAGAGGGCAGAGACTGACCCTGGTATGGGAGGAAGTATATGGGACAGTGGTCTGGGGGAGGGAGACATGGGGGACACACAGAGCCCCTAGCTTGAGGAGGAGAAGTTAGAACAGAGGATATTGGTACGGGGGGCACACACAGAGCCCCTGGCATGGGGGGAGTCCCTGAAATTGAGGGGCATGGTAGGGAACTTGTGGGGACAATGAAGGAATAGGAGCCTCTGCTGTGTGCAATGCTGTCAGCATACAGAAGCTACAAAGTGTGTGACCCTCAAGTTTAGAAGGCAACATACATGCCCCCCCATTCTTTTTGACCTGAAGTCTCCAAATTTATCACTTATTTTTCTATAATAGCTCCAGTACAGTAAAATGCTTCTTCATCTGCAGAACTCAAAAGGCTTTACAAAGTCTGGCATGCTTTATATCCATTAATGCGGATGGGAAACTGAGGCACAGAGCAATGTCGTGATTTGACCAAGGTCACCCAGCAGGTCAGTGGCAGAGTTGGAAATGGATCCTTGGTCACCTAACTCCCAGTCTGCTATCCAACCCACTGTACCACACTGATTCCTAATGTGATATTAGGATGTGGGGCCTCATTTCTAAATCTATTAAATAAAATCTGTTTAAAAAGAAGTGTACCTACAGCAGTCTTGGCTTGGGGATGGCATTGTGCCTGCTCCCAAGGACACGAGAACTGTCTCACAAGGAGATAGATGTCACACATTATGGATTTGCATGGGCAGCCTACATAGCTCAGCAAGTGCCATCTTTCTGGAGGAAGTCCCTCCTCTGACGCATTGACACCACCTGTCTCTTTACACTCGATGGCATCTGTTGGCATTTTTTGCGTGCCAAAGCAACAGAACAGAACAGAGCAGAAAAGGAAGACACCAAGTTCCTGGGTACTTACAGATGCCAAAGTACCAGGCTGCACTGAGGCTGGGGACTGGGAAATCCACTAGGAACCCTTGTGGAGGCACTGGGGACAAGAGACAAGTCATATGCTGGCCTCCACAACCTGTCCGGCAGCCGGAGATGTTACCGTGAAAGCTTAGAGACCAGGGGGTGAAACGCTTTGTCATGGGGAGCAAAGGCAAAAGGACTGCTTGTTAAAAAAGAGAATATTGCACTGGTGGAAGGTGCCAGATGGGCAGTGATGAAATTCTCACTTTGCCTCCAGGAAAGGGTACAGCAAACAAGCTTCCCCTTCACTGCTCAGCCAGCGTGACCTGGGGCCAACCACAAGGAGCCACATGGTCATTCCATCTCCAGGAATTTTTGATCCTTGGCCTCTGGTGGGACTATCTGATGAAGGGGTTTTGTGGGGTGTGGGGATAGCTCAGTGGTTTGAGCATTGGCCTGCTAAACCCTGGGTAGTGAGTTCAATCTTTGAGGGGGCCATTTGGGATCTGGGGCAAAAATTGGGGCTTGGTCCTGCTTTGAGCAGGGGGTTTGACTAGATGACCTCCTGAGGTCCCTTCCAACCCTGATATTCTATGATTCTATGACATAGACATCCATGTACTTAGAAGTGGGCTGAGACCCAAGAAACTCATTTCACACAGGACACTGAACAGCTCTCAGACAGTAACAGCTTTTGGTCAACATTAAAAACAAACTGTAAAAAACTTGGAAACCCTTTTAAAAAAGAAACAAAACCAAAAAGTACGACAAAGTGAACCTACATTGTGGAAAGCCTGTTCTAATGAATGCACTGAATGTTATTATCCTAGTACTCTTTTTTGTAAAGGATGGGAAGGAGGAGTTCTGAAACCTTAACTGACCCTTCACCCAGAGACTATAACTTGAACCAAACTTGCCTTGCAGGTTCCAGAATGTTTGGCCAACTTTTGTTCTCATTTGTCCCCTGCACTTCCTGGTTTGGATGTGGTTGGGCTTGCTCCAAAACCCACTGAAATCAATAGGAGTTTTTCCACTGACTTCAGCCTTCCTTGCACTAAGCCCTAAGCAGTGACATAACCAGAGAAAAGCTCTTCTCCTGCCATTTCCAGCATGGGTTAGGACTGGAAATTCAGCACCAGGAATCTGAAGAGAACATTGGTTCCCACCAATTTTCCAGGCCAGACCCACGGTGCTTGGATAATTCATATGAGTTCCTGATCTTTCTCAACTGAATCTGAGCTCTGAACTTTTTGATGTTCAGCCAATATTAAGGCATTTATTTGTGGTAGGCAGAGGTTTATACCCCTCTCCTCTTTGCCCTCATTTCTATGCCTGGTCAAACCCTTGCTTCATAATGGAGGTAGCTCAGTGCTTGTGTCCCCCAGAATACAAGAGGAAGGACTGATGCAAATGGGTGAGCTCCATGGAAGTCTGACCCCCTCCCCCTTCTGCAGGAATTATTTTTCTGGATGAACAGTTTGCAGTATTGCTTGGTGAGCAACTGTGATACTGGAAGGACCCGTGAGTGAGAACTCCACTGTATGATGAACACTTGTTGTGACTCTGCTACTCAAAGTGGCCTTATTCTCCTCTCATTTGTACAGGTTTCACACGAGTATAAGACCATCGACTTCAGTGGAGTTACTCCCGCTCTATACCAGTGTAAGGGAGTTCAAAACCAGGCCTATAGATTCATTAGGAATGTTCAGGGTTGGTATAATGGTTTTATCCCCTGCCTTATGATATGGGTGGCGGGTGGACGACGCCTTCGGGGAGGCTAGCCCCGCGGCCCTGCCCCTTCTGCATGAGGCCCTGTCCCCTGTGGCCGGAGCCCTGAGCCTCCCTCCCCCGCAGCCAGCCAGAACCCTGAACCCCCACACTGCCAGAGGAGCCCTGGGCCAGCCCCAGCCGTCCGACCAACCCAAGCAGCCCCAGCCGCGCCATCCGGCCCAGGGCAGAGGCTGCAGCCAAGGAAGGCAGAGCCTTCCCTGGCCTCTTAGACTCACCGCCCATGCCCTCTGAGCCACATTCCCATATCACGTGATGGCAGTGTCACTCCAGCTAATACTACAGATGTTTTCTGCTCTAGAGTCAATAGCATCAAATCAAACATTTTTAACATTTTAAAAGATTTGCTCAAACAGAGAGAAGCAGTTTTCCCAAGTATCTGAGAACCTGGTTTGTTCCATTCTGCCTGCTGTCACTGGCACCAGGCAGGGCTGAATTACACAGACCCAAGGGAAAGTCCCAAATCTTGACTTGAACAATTAGCGGCCTGATAATGTTTTCATTTCCACCACTATTGGTGTGAATTGGTGTCAGAGACATATTTGAACGGTCAGAAACAGCATCATTGTAAGGGCTGGAAACATCTTGGGCACAGCAATTCCTAGAAGAGCTTTAGGAAAGCATCATAATAATTGATTAAAATGAATTAAACATAAAAGTGGCCATGAATCTGGATTTGAACTGGTAAAATCTACCCTTTCTTGTTCATGTTACTTTACAGCTCTAGCCATCGGTGTAGTCCACCGTTTGCCTCAGAGCTGCACCTTTCCTTATTCCTTGTTTTTCAGATTGTTTGTTTACAGGAGAATGGGCTGAGAACTTTTAGCACTGACTTTTTTCAGAGCACAGCAAGGCTCTTTGTACTCAGTGACCCAAAACCATTAGCACTGGAAAGCTGTGCTCTGCCCAGTGTGAATTGAGCTGGTGGGGGGGGGGATGTTTCAGTCCTGTTTTTAGTGGACAAGGACCACATAAAAAAACACCACATCTGGCACTTTAAGTGACTCCTCAGCAGAGCTATCAAGGACTGAGGGTTACATTCACCAATGCAGATGGCCTGCGGTCCATGGAAGCCCACTGGGCTTGAGCAGGAGTGGTTCCTATGGTTCCATGCACAAGGGTGAACTTCTCAATGAATGGGCTACAAAGCATGAACTACCTTCTCATTCCTACCCCCTCCCTGCGCCATCCACTCCACAGTAGAGCATATGAGGAGGGGAAGCATGGGGAAATTTGCACTGGCTTTGTCTGTGCTGGGATTCTTCTGTAGATAAATAGAGGCCTTTGGGCTTTAGAAATGCCAATGTAGTTTCTTTCAACACTAAAGTGTGCACAAAAAAGTTAATGGAAGCGTGAAGCAGCTCTCACATGCCAGTGCCACCTCTCAAACCCATCTTTGTGTGAAGCCCCATTGAAAACACTGGGGGAGAGGACTGAACGAGGAGCGAGAATACATTGGTGCAGCAGCTACGCTGAAGGGGAGACCAGTGGCGTTGTTGAACAAGTCAATGGTTTTTGCTTTGACTGGTAATCAGCTGATGTGGCAGGAAGCTGTGCCGCTACTTTGTATCTCCTATGCTCCTAAGTTTTAAACTGTAGGTCAAAAATGTCCAGAGCTTGATAGAAATGTAAACTAATAGCACATGGCTGTAGCCAAAGAGAAAAAATCCAACTGGTGATCATAGATGAGGGTTTTTCATGTCAGGATAAAGCAGATTATAAACCCAAATGCCTTGCTGGGAGATGCTGTTGCATTGCCTGCTCTTAACAAATAGTTGAGAACTAACTGAGAACTAAGTGTTCCTGGCAGGGCAGATTGATGGTGATAGAGGCCAAGGCACCCTCTGCTCCTGTGAAGCTGACAGACACATTGGGTGGGAATCGCCTCTCATGTAAAGTGGATATCAGTGAAGTGGCAATGGTGTGGAACTGGTTCGAGAGGAGCATCATTATCAGAAGTGCATTAAAAAAAAAAACTGGGGGGGGGAGGGTTGAACCAGGAGTGAGAATGCATTAGTGCAGGGGGTGGATTGCACGGGAGACATGAACAGGACAGGAAGAATTGTTTTGGGGGGAGATGAGGATCATCTTCCTGCCTCTTTCTCCTCACACCAGAGCATTCAATGCCTGTTAGCAAGACACCAAAGGCAGTCAAGCTACCGAGAGCACACCCACGCAACTGCCCAAGTGAATTCGGAACAGGCCATCGGAACTTCTGCAAAGGAAACAGGGAACATGCTCATGCCTTTAGTCCTCTTATTGATTGCTGGGAGATGCTGAGACAAGTGAATACATGGAGGAGCCCTGAGGATGTCACAGTAATTTAAAATACACAAACCTTGGAAGCACTGCCTGTGTGGAAGTGTGAGATGGGTTGGTTTAGAGTAAGGCAGCACCTTTCATTTGTTAGTGTAAGTTGCACACAATTATGACTCACAGTGAACAATTCTGCCTGATCACATGGTTGAGTGAATAATGTGTCTTTTCTTTGCCTGCATCAGCTCCGTGTGTCCCCCCAACCCTACCCTACTTGCCCCATTGCAACAGGCCTCTCACCTGACCAGTCTAATGAGCCAGTATTTGATGTAGGAGTTGCACCAGAGGAGTTTCTACAGAGGTGATTTCATTGGAATTATGCTGTTTGTAACAGTGGTCTGATTATGCTTTACACATCCTAAATATCCTGAAAGTTAGGTGACTCATAGCAGCACCAGCTACTCACTACTAGTCAATGCAAGTTAAATTCTGAGATTGGCAACACAATTTATTCTTGGTGGGGGCGCTGCATGTGACATCCACCAAAGGGGCAAGCTATAAATCCTGGGTTTGGCAACAGCATCTTGCCCCCAAATGGTAGAAATCTCACCCGATCCACTGATTGCAAGCTGTTTGTGCCAGTCTCACAAGATCAGCTCTTCTCACAAGCTTTCCATCATGTTTGGCATTGTCTGAGCAGGGTCTGAAAAATAGCCCCTTTGCTGTTCTGGATTGATACAGAACGAGTGCTCAGGTAGGGAGTCTGTGGTAGGGTTGGGAACTGAACTCAGATCTCCTGAGTCCCAGCTCGGTTCCTTCACAGCAAACTCATTTTCCTTCCCCCAAAATTATGTGATTGTATAACATGACTTTTTTTTTTAAATCAACAAAGGGACCTCATACACGGTGTCTGTTTTTCAGTCAATAAACTACACCCAAACTACAGCATACACACACAATACTTCCTTACTCTTACTGGGTAAAAGGTACATTCCAGTCAAGCTTCAGTCTCACAGGTTTTATATTATCATCAGAGCTCTCCCTCGATTTACTGCCTGGGAGCGTACACTTGGGTGGGGTTGGTTTGTTTTCTACTTTTACTGTTGTGAGCAGAAAAGCCCAGGTGTTTCTGGCAGACCTCAGACAGCTCACAGGGCAGGAAACAATGTTCTGTGCAGTGCAGCTTTCATCTATTCCCAGCAGACTGAGTGAAATCCTGAGTCCTTCGCAACATGGAATTCACCTCTCCAGCTGTCTCAGGAGAGACTTATCCTCCATAAAATTGGCCTGAGTTCCTCCTGATCAAACCCTAAACAAAAAATCCCTAGCAAGTCAACTTCTACCACTGAAGGAATTACTAGATGAAATTCTACGGCCGATATTAGGCATGAGGTCTGACTACATGATCATAGTAATCCATTCTGTGTAGGTAAGTGTTTCTTCAGTCCCACAACATGAGGTTCTGGATTGCATGCAGCTCCTCAGAGATAACCATTACATCAGACAACACCTTAGTGCCCAATTCTAATTCCTAATCTAGTCGAATTCAGGGTAAAATAAGGAATTATAGCATAGAGGCTACATGTCACATTCTGCAGTCCGTACTCAGGCCAGACTCCCATTCAGTTAGAGGTGTTTCACAAACAATAGTTGTGTTACAAAGCTCATTGTCCCAGAGCCCCCTCTCACAATGTGGTGGGGCATTGCAGCAGCTTTGTCTTAGTCTCCCCTTCGTCTTTCACAACTCTACCCAGCTGCCAATGCCTTCCAGCCTGCTTCGGTGACTTCACCCTACAGCTAAGTCACGTTTACCAATGTCCACTAGCCTTACACTCAGGCCTGTAAATACTTCATCCTCCCCTGTATCAGGGCATGCCACATTCCTTCTTCCAGTTGACTACAGAGCTCTTCTACAGCCCTCTCACTACGGTCTGTGAAAAGTCCTCCTAACTACCCCGTAGATGCAGACAATAGTCCCTGCAAACCCTGGCTTCTGGACCTAGGCTCATACAGGCTCAAGCTGTCTCACTGTTTTCAGGTTGTGAAATGGCTGGGTTTCATGGGGCAAGTACACCCTGTCACAGTGGGATATAGATTTTCTTGTTTCTGGTTTTTGGCTGGGAAGCACATAAATCCAGGAGAAAGGCGGTTCTCTTGGTATTTCTGTGTATCTCGACAAAAAACTGGGAATCCTTCACACAAACTGTGTTCTTGTGAGATTTCCAGCCTAGCGTCACACACTCAAACAATTTAGATAATTCACGTAAAAATCCAAATGTATGGATGCTTTGCCGAGCTGAACCTGAATTCTGAGAGCTTGATTCTGTTCTCATCCTGGTGTGAGGAATCATTGACTCATTGCTGTATTTCTGTGTCAGGCTATCTTCACTGGTGTTTAATGGAGTGACTACTGATTTACTACTGTGTTACACCAACTTAAGTCAGTAGGGTTCCATGAGTGTGAAACCAGTAGGAGATCAGAACAGGTTCATCAACCACTAGTATATGCATACTTCCACTTGCACATCCACTGGAGGTAGGCACCCACACACATGCAAGAGGGCCCCCAACAGTACACTACCCCCAAATATGCCCCAGTTTGCACTGCCCCTATACAAGCGTGTACCAATATGCACTCTGTTGTCCCAATACACAGTGATACCTCATAATACCCTCACCCAGGGGTGCAGGCACGCATTTAATTTTAAGGGGGAAAATGCATTGCAGACGGAAAAGAAGAGAAAAAAAAACACATTCTTTCCGACAGTCCAATGGGAGATATATATCTATGGGAAAAGCTTTACAAACTCAGAGTATGGGGGGAAAGAGTGATATTTTCATAACACTTGAGAGGAAATGCATCTAAAAGGAAAATAGTGAAAGAAAAATAATCACAGCCAGCAAGTTGAAGGAACTGTATTCACAGTGACACAGAGCAACAATAGAAGCTAATGCGAGTCATTTGTAGAAGGAAAAGTGAATAGCTGTGGCATATTTGCAAAGAATATATGGCAGGTTACCAAAGGCAAAGCTCCAAGGAATACCAGCTGGGGCATGAGAAGGGAGTTATCAAAGGAGGAGGGAGGTATAACAGCATCATGCAACGGTTGGCACCATTTCCTTAAAGTGGTTCATGAAATGAGACATAGCTGCTAGGAGACAGTAAATCAAGGTGTTGGCGTCACTAGCTGTAGATCATGGCAGTTGGCCAAGGAGTGTACAAAATAGAAATGCATTAGTAAGTAAGATTTGTGTGTGTGTGTTCTATCATGCCTAAATTGGCAAATCCACCATTTATTAAAGCAAAGCAGTGAATTAGGGAGGGATAGCTAATCTCCAATTTTGATCAGAGGGAGTTTATTTAAAATTGTACTTCAGAAAAATGAAAAAGAAAAAAAAATATTTCAATCCGACCTCCCTAAGCAGAACACATTCCATTAATGGAAAATTACAACCCATTTGCTTTGCACATTGACCCTATTATTGCAAGTCTAGGACAGCCTATTGTTTTGTGCATCTTAGCAACACACAGGGTCGAAAAGCTTAGTAAATAAGAAGGCATCCAAAATGCCATAGTAACATACCATTTATTCTGACGTTTGCACAAGGTTAATTTCCATGTCTGGATCCTTTAGTCCTCTGGAAACTGTTTCTGAAATTAAAAAAAAAATGCCCTAAATAAAAAAGGTAATTTGATATTTCTAATGAAATGCAGGATTTAATCAAAGCAAAATGAATTGGATATATTTTTAATGCCCCAAAATGGGATTAAATTTGGATTCTTCACGATCCTGTTTTGCAGTCAGGTGATTCGAGTCAAAACATATAGTAATTTATCTGATCACTTAGTATCTGAAGAGGAAGGAAATGCCCCAAGTTGCATCATATGGCAGTCAGAACAGCCTTGTAACAAAGCACTTTAATATGACAATTGTGACACTATCACTATTGTTCTGTCTGCACTGTTCTATTCAGGCAGGTCTCTGCTGACCTTTACAATGCCTGCATGAAGCCCCATTGGGAAATGAATTCTCCAAGTGCTTGTATGACCCTGTGCACACCAAGTCCCCTCTCTGCTCTAGTTTTCCCACCTGAGAAAGGGGGATAATGAAACATGCTCCTTTGTGATGCATTGTGATAAAAAGTGGTAAATGAGAGCCAAAGATTATTAAAATTATGAACAAGCATTTTACTAAAGGGGGACTCTATGAGGTAGGAAAGGAACAGGACTGGTCTGCAATGAATATAAAGAAGATTCTTTATTGAGGCTGCTGGACATAGACCCTGTGGTTCTCTCTGGCTTTCCAAGGCCTTGTCTACACACAAATTTGCTCCTATTTAGTTTAACTCCATGGACTTAACTAGTGCAAACCTCTGTGCAGAGCACTCATTTTGGTTTAAGATTGGTTTGTTTCTAATGAGGCTAACCTTGAGCCTAATCAACTTAACTGAAATAAGCCTGGTTAAAATTGAAATAAGGGCATCTACATAATTGTAACTAACAGGGTTGCCAACTTTCTAATCGCACAAAACTGAACACCCAAGCCCCACCCCTTCCCCGAGGGCCCGCCCTTTCCCCGCTCCTTCCCTGAGGCCCTGCCCCACACTCACTACATTCCTCCTCCCTCAGGGACCTGCTCTCCCCCACAGATTAGGGGCACCTTGCTGCTACCAAAAGATGGAGATGAGCTTGGATCCTTCCAGTGGATATTTCCTTTGTGACGCTCTGCTTTCTGTTAATAATGAGGGTTTGGTTTGGGTTGGTTTTGGTGCACATTTTTACTGGAAGCAAGAACCACACAAACACTCATGTGAATCCTGCGCTAACACTCTCCAATGAAGCTGACATTGACGGAAGAGAGGTCAAATCAGTCTTGGAAGACAACCTATGTGGAGCCAGGTTGTGGTCAGGCAGGTAAAAGATTCCGTCACTGGGAGCTCTCTGAAGCTGCTGCTTTCGGGCCTTGTGGCCAGAGGAAAGGGAAACAATTTTGCGTTGGAGGCTTGGCCATTTCTGTGAGTAATTGCAGCTCCAGTCTGGAGGCATCTGGGGAACCCTGCTATACACATAGCAATTCAACTACTCCAGAGAACAGAGAATTGCTGGGGGTGAGGATCAGCCAAGCCAAAGTCCCTTTGATGAATCCTTGAGCCCCTCCCCACCCGCCGCAACAAAACCTGTTCAGCTTTCCTGGAAGCTTGTCCAATGGTTCCCAACTGAAACACCTTTCCATTTCATATTTTAAAGTGCCGCTAGCCATGAGATTGAACCTGCCCCCTTCCTGCATCCCAGTTCTGCCATAATGACTTACTGCATCTCCCTGACACCTGCCTGCTGGAGAGGGGCCACCACACCAACAGCTGTTCCCTTTTGCCAGGCGTGCGTCAGAAAACCTCACCCCTCCCTGCACTGAATGCAGGTCCTTCCACACTGTGTGAAACAAGCTGTGCAAGGACATGGGGGCCATTAAAAATGGCAAAGACATTTGCAATTGGAGCAGGCAAGCTAAGCAGCAAGAGGGTGATGGGACAGTGCTCAGAGACAGGCCCAGGGAAATATTGTGTCCCTGGCTAAGGCCCCTCTGAGCCAACCTGAGAGGCAGAGGTGCCTTTGAGAGCAGAAATGGCCTCCAGAGAATCCTCCAGTGTAATGGTGGCACAGGTGTAGCAAAGACTGCCCTATGCCATCCACTCCAGCCCCATGTGGTCAGGGGAGGGAGGGATCATGTCACAGGTGCTTTATGCCATAGTATTCCAGGCTATAGGAGAACCCATTGGCAGCAGTGGCCACCATAAACTATAGTAACCTCTAGGATTGCTCTAGCTTATGCCAACAGACACTCCTGAAGCAGCTCAGAATCTGGGAGATACCAAGAGTGCTCTGGTGGCATATCCCAATGGTTCTTTGTACTGTAGTAAACTGAGATGCTCTATGGTTCTTTCCCAGTAAACTCTGGGCAAAGTTGTCCGTCCTTCTGGTCAGCTAGGGGGAATTGTGGGAAGGCATTGGAGGACTATTAGCATTCAAGTGATTTTAGCCCTCGTCCTCACTGCAGTGGGTGGGTCACCAACCCAAATGAAAGAGGCAGCTGAGCTCTAGGCTGCAATCCCAGCCAGGACAGCTAGCTTGGGATGAAAGCACTATCAAACTCAGGTAAGAGGGTTGTGTGTGTGAATGGGAGAGGGGCAACCCAAGTTAACTCTGCAATGAAGACATACTCTAAGGTAGGGGTTCCCAAACTTAGTTCGCGAACCGCAGCCACTGGGAGCTGCAAGCAGCCGTACCTGCAGATGCTCAGGTAAACAAAGTGTCTTGCGGCCCGCCAGAGGCTTACCCTGAAGAAGCAGTGAAACAAGTTTGGGAAACCCTGCCCTAAAGTAACTCAAAGTCAATTTGTTCCCCCAAACCCTCCAGGATTTTGCCTTCAGTGTAACCCAGCACAGCATCTGGCCCCGTGACCACAGTTATCAGAAGTAAGGTAATCCCTTTATCAACCCCCGGTCCCACACAAGCAGCAAAGGTGGGGAGTTTATACACCATGACCTCAGCCTTACACAAAGTATTTCTTGCCATCTCTTAAAGGGCTTTTGACTACAGCTCTGTTTTTTTGTTCTAGTTTCATTAAGGGGCTAAAACATTGCAACAAATGGTTTAGAAATGATAAAAAAGAATCCTGTCTCCCCATTTGTAGTAATTATGGATGCAGTTCAGCATAATGTGATAATTAGTCTCCTGGAAATCATTCCTCAAGTTCATACTGTGATATAGCGTGAAATAAATCTGAGCCAACCATACAGTTCTAATTCCAGCGTGTGGCAGTCAACTGGTACGTTAATTCAATTAAAATGAGCTTGTTGGTAAGAATAGAAGTTTTAATGGTAGGGGGAGGAGGAAGGGTAAATTCCATCAATATTAGTGGAATCCACCCCACATCCGTAGCTCTCTAAATTACTGATACAAGATCTTTGTTCAAATTACTGACAAGGTTACCAGCTGGGACTTTACACTCAATTCAATTATTTTATATTGTACCTTCAGGCTCCATTCCAAAGTGACTCTTAAAGAATAATCAGACTTACTCAATAGGCAATCAAAAGGAAATTACTTTATGTAAGTACAACAAGGTTACAGATTTGGTTGCAGTCTATAAGTTATATACTTCTGATCTTCAGTGCTTTAAAATTTATACTCTGAGACACTATGATGTACAGCAGCTACAGCAGCTGAGACAGGATTTCCTCTCATTTCCAGCTTAGCGCTTTTATTGATACCACAGTCACTCAGAAATGCAGGTGAAAGGTAGCATTTTAAACTATAAATAAATAAATAAATACGTGGTAGTTGGATATCATTATTTGTATCACATACAGTAGCACCTAGAGGCCCTCGTTAAGAAAGACACCTCATTGTGCTAGGTACCATACCAGTGTTGCCAATTCTTGTGATTTTTATCCTAAGTCTTATGATCATTGCTGTTTTGCTTAAAGCCCCAGCTGCTGCAGGCATGGAAGTACATAAGAATTTCAGCTTTCATTAAAATTTTTTTTCAGACTTAAACATCCATGCAAATGTGACCCCAGTGCACTGTAAAGAATCAGACACCAAAAGGCAAATAGAAACCCCAATTTTTAAAAAGAGCATGATTTTTCAGAGATCTGATATGACTTTTTAAACTTTTGGGGTTGGCAATACTGGTACACACACGTATCAAGAGACTGTTTGTGCCTTTTGACCTTTGCAACCGTCTCTTCATGATCTCTATGTAATTAAGATTTTTGTGAGCACTCCCTCTTTCCTAGGAAGGTTTCCAGATTAAGCAATTAGGGTCTCAGTTTTGCCAACTTTCATAATTTAATGAAAAGTCTTGCAATACTTGGTGTTGTAAAGCCCCAGCTGCTGGGATCATGTGATTATGTGAAAATCTCAGTTTTCATTTGAAAAAAAAAAAGAGTAAAATTCTAACCTTCCAGATTGCAAAACAGTTTGAAACTGTGAGCCCTAAAGTCTCAAAATCAGAAGGCAAATAAAAAGAACCCATTATTTATTATTTTAAAAATCTCATTATTTTAAAGTCAATATTATGATTTTTGGGGCTTGACTTGTGTTTTTGAATGTTTGGTGTTGGTAATACTGAGGTCTGATCCTGAATGCACTGAAGTCTATGGTAAAACTCCCAGTGACTTCAGTGTGGTAGGATCAAATCCTTAATGACATGCCCAGAGAAGTCTCCCTGAACAAATCTGTAATCCTCTGTCATGGAAAAGGTGCATTATCTGGTTTGCATTATCTGATATTGCGTTATCTGATACATATAGAACATTCCTAATATGATTTTATATATTAGACCAATTGCTATCCCTTCTGAGACACTGAAGGAGGGGAAGCCTCCAGACCTAAATTCAGTTTGTGAAATTTAGAGAAAATAAAGAAATATGAGAAGGGAAAAAACAGTGGGAAACTAAAGCAATCCAAGAATAACATGCGATACATTGATAGTAACACCACTCGAGTCTGAAATGGATAAAAAATAATACAAGAATCTGTGTCTGAAATTGTTTAACTCTAAACAGAGCTTCGCAGATCCTGGTTTCTTTCCCGTTCATTATATTCATTTTTATAAGTCAATCACTGCAAGCAGTAGCATGAGCTCTCTACCCTTTCTGGGTAGCTGTACCTATTTGCTGGGCAGAGGTCGGAACCTCAGCTCGTGTAAGTCAACACAATTTCAATGATTTCAATGTAGCTATGCTGATTTACACCAGCTGTGGATCTGGCCCTCACACTGTATCTCTACCAGCCTTAACCCATTGCATCCCATTCAGCTGTGCATGAGCTAAGCTGTCAGGCAACTCTGGCTGTTCACAACAATGAGACTCGTGTTGGGAACAGGTCTAGCGCATGTATGGCTGAATGGGAGGTGGAACACTCAACACGAGGCTTAGCATAGCTGAGGGTCAGGTCACTGCTAGAAAAGCCTGATTTCCATACTTAGAGTTGGGAAACTATGTGAGCTAAGGGTGTTAAGTGAGGAGCACCAGCCACGTTACAGTGAGAAGAGGTGGTATTTAACATGCTGAGAGACTAGAACTTCTATGTTTTTTATCCAATGCAAACACATGTAACTGAACCAGGTGATTAAGTGCAGCACAACAGTGATATCAGCTGGGAGAAGAGTTCTCATGAAGTTCCCCATGCTGTATGTTTCATAACCCAAGAATGTGTCTCTCGGAAACACATGAATTCCTAACCGTGATCAACATTTCACAGATGGTTTCTATGGCTATAATGGACCATACCAAACTTCTGAGTCCGAACAATCCTCAACCCACTATACTGCTGGAAATCCAGCAACTCTTGCAGCTCAGACCCACTCTATATAAAGCCAGCCAGGGGACTGCCACCTTTTCTAGCTCAGAGTTCCATGGACATTCCCAAGTAAAGCTCTGCTTGTCCGGTGTGTCTGTGCATGTCTACACTGCATCTGGGAGTGAACCTCCCAGTCTGAGTCCACAGACTTGTGTTAGCGGGGCTTCACTAGTGCTTTAAAAATAGCTGTGTAGACGGTGCTTCGAGATGGTGGCTCGGGCTGGAACTTGGGCTCTCAAGCCCCCTCCACGCCAGGCTTCAGAGCCCGAGCTCCAGCCTGGGCCACAGCGTCTACACAGCTATTTTCAGAGCATTAGCACAAGCCCCACAAGTGCAAATCTGTGTCCCTGGGCTGGGAGGCTTGTTCCCAGATGCAGTATAGAAATGTCCTCTGAGTCTTAAGAGGCATTCCTGGCTATGCTGATGACATGGCTCTCCTTACAACTATCATGGATACAGGTATAGAGGTGTATGCAGCTGGACAGGGACATTCAAAACACTTATGGTCATTACATCCTCCACTGGCTTTTGTCTTCAGAGCAATGTGTATTTCCTTCTGGTTTAGGTGGCTCCATTTCTGGAACAGACAGGTCCAAGCTGCAAAGTCTGATCTGAGCCCCACCAAACGTTGAGGGTGTTGGGACTTGGAATACTGAGCTAGGCCCCTCTGTAAATTTAAGAGGCATGGCCTGGGGTAGGGTGTTTTAGCTGAGAGCACACAAACCTCATGACTAAAGCATACATTGAGTGCATTAAACAGAGAGGGGAAAAATCTAAAACTCACAAGCGTCAAGTATCTCGTTCACTGGAGCTTGCAGTCCTGGCAGTTTTTGCTGCAGCTCTCTCTACAGGAATGTAAACAGTTCTATTTGCAATGTCTATGTTATGTCTCCAGTTTGGTATAATTTCCTAAACAGTGTTGCTGCCAAGAGCACAAAGTGTGAAGCTATCAGAGAGGAGCGGCACTCTCTGTAGTATCTGAACAGGCTCAGTTGGAGGCCAGGATCACTAAACGTTCACGACTCAAGCCCATAAGTGAAACACAATTGTCTTTGCAGTTTTTTATTTCCACAGTAAATTATGCTGAAAGATGTGGTGGTTGTTTTTAGGCTGGTGATTCTTAGATGTATTCTTGGCTACCAGGAACCTCCTCTAATGAGGCAGAGCATCTCTGTGCATGCAGTGCTAGTCATTTATTCATGGGGGAGCATTTGCGGCTGCCAGACTTGCTAGGACACACTTCACTGTGCAATCCCCTCCATGGGCTTTGGCTACTGAGTAGAGCTGTACAAATGTGGCAGATTTGCCTTTCAGAGCTTGGCACAGATACTGGGCCAAATTCTCCTTTGCCTGGCATTTTGTGTCCTTATTTACACCTGTGCAAAGGGAACGTCAAATGCCACTCATATAGAATTTTGCACTCACTTTGCCTAGCGTAAGCAGCTGCAGCATACAAATAAGCCCCATTCCTTTGGTTTCAATTCCTGTGGAACCACATCCCTAAACTTTGCTGAGACTTTGGGGTTCAAATTAACTGCACAATTTCAAAAAACAGTCAAATCCTCCAAGCTTCATTTAGTTTCCCATGGAAATTGGATATGGGTCAGGGAAGAAGAATTCTCATCTGGATCCAGATCTGATTTGCCAGATTCACTGCCGGTTCAGGGCCAGCGAATCTCTTTTAGGAGAAGTTCAGACGCAGATTGCACTGAGGTAGGAACCTCTCCTCATCGAAGTTTCAGGGTGTTCAAACCAAAAACTTGGATTGTTCATCTCTGAGCTAGAAGAAATTATGAATTTACATTGATTTTAACATAACGACATTAATTGGCTCACATGGGTTTGAAAACAGCCCCAGGATCACTTAGAGTGGTTTGCAAAGACATTGCCTCTCTTCTTATCAAGTGCTGTTCTCCTATGCCGTGCCAATAGCCGAGACCAGCCCAAGTGCTCTAACAGTCCTTAGATCTGAACTTTGGGGAGTGAAAGCAGGGCGTACTCAGTTGTGGAATTCGATCCTCTTGTTGGTCTACAAACACGTTTGTTGACAATGCAAGGGCCCGCCGGTTCACCCAGGTGTTTCAGTGAGGATAAGTAGATGGGCTGTCCTAATAAAAGTCTTACAGCACTCCATATTAATGGTCTCAAATGCTGCAGCATACAATAGCAACATAGCAGTGCTTGGTGTGATTGCCATAGGATACTGTAGGTTAGGATTTTAATGAGTGGGATTTGGAATTTCACACTGTCCCAGTGCTGAGAATGACTGACCAAGCGAGTCACTTTTGGAGTAAATATTTCTTGTTTCCACGAACGTTCCTCTTGAAAAAGGAGGAAGTGTTGGTTGGGAGTCAGGACTTTTGGCTTCCATTTCCAGCTCAAGGAGAGCAGTGAGGTTTTGTGCTTAGAGCCTGGGACCAAGACTCAGGATCTTTGATTCAACTTCCAGCCCTGTTCAGTTTCATTTTTTGACCTTGGCAAAGTCACTTGGTACCTTCCTTTACTCATCCATAAAATCTATCTATTGCCTCACACCATATTTGTATCGTAAGGTGGGATAATCATACTTACCTGCCTCACATGTGTCTTCTGTGGCTCAGGGAATTAAAATGTACAAAATGATCTAAGATTTAATAATGAAAAATGCCATCAAAATGCAAAGTGAGTAATTTAGAAATCCTTAAAAAAAAAGACTGTGACTTTTCCAAGTATTTGCAAGGATTAAATGGAGGCAACCTGCTTTCATCAAAGATAAGACGACGTATTTTCTGGATAAATAACAGGTACCTGAGCCAAATCACATTATGCATTTGCACAACACGGATTGCAATTCCTGAAGGGAGCAGAGACATCCCTGTTGGAATATGTACTGCGTGCTCTGTCTGCTCTGCAACAGGAAAAGCATAAATCCCAGAATACCTTTAGCCCCCACAGCTCTTTGCAGATTGTGGCTCTTGCAGTAGCCAAGTGAGAATGGCGCTTCGCCACAAAATCTGGGAGAGTGTGGCTCTTTAGTGTAGGAAAACAAAGAGCACCTGCCTTAATGCTGGTGGAGGCTGATGCTGGGGAATGCCTGGTGGGAGCACGTGGGGTCTCTGTCAGGCAGAAGGAGAGAGCCATCATGCCGTGAGCAAGAACACTCTCTCCCTTGTGTCTGCAGAGCACAGCATGCAGCGTAACTGGAAATCAGAAGGCACTTAGCAGCACAATGCACTGCTGCTCTCTCAGAGGTGTGTAAATTACACAGCAGTAGGTCAGTGTGGCGGGGGGGGGGCAGATTGAAAGGGGGGAGAGAATATAAACAACAGCCTCACCTCTATAGTCAAGGAGAACAAGGAAAGCAGCTCATTTTTAATGGAGGGGAAAGGGCAGTATATACAGTAATGAGCAGAGATGGCTGCTTAATAATAATAATGCCTATTTCTTATAGAGTGCTTTTCATCTCTAGGTCTTAAAGCGCTTCACCATCTTTTAATGTATTGATCCTCCTAACTCCAATGTGAGGTGGGGAAGCATTATTATCCCCATTATACAGATGAGGAAGGGAGGCACAGAAAGGGTAAGAAATTGCCCAAGATAACACAGGGGTCCATAGCAGGACTGGGAACTTAACCTGGGTCTCCCACATCCTAAGCCGATGCCCCAACCACTGGACCATCCTTCCCTTCACAGAAAGCACTCAGGTCCTCATCCGCCTCTCCATTACATCAGTATAATTCCACTGACTTCAAAGGCTTTATTTCTGATTTACACCACTGAGAGAGAAGACTCAGGGCCCTTTGTGTTTTCCAATTCACACATGAGCAAAAGTGGCCTCTTTTGTCGGGGTTCTCAGAATTCTCTCCTCTGCCACTTTGCCACCTCCACAAAACAAGAGTTAATGGCACCAAACAAGCTGAGCTAGCAGGAATAGGGGAACAAATGAGGAATGACAGGTTTCAGAGTAACAGCCGTGTTAGTCTGTATTCGCAAAAAGAAAAGGAGGACTTGTGGCACCTTAGAGACTAACCAATTTATTAATTGGTCTCTAAGGTGCCACAAGTCCTCCTTTTCTTTTTGCAAATGAGGAATGGTAATTAACACTCACAAAGGAGAGCCTGCTATTTCTCATCCTCCTTGGCCCCTCTCTGGTGACACACTCTCAGAAAGGAGGCAGCTAATTCTATCCTGTGTGCAGTTCTGGTCTCCCATGTTTAAGAAAGATAGATTCCAACTAGAACAGGTGCAGAGAAAGGCTACTAGGATGATCCGAGGGATGGAAAATCTACCTTATGAGAGGAGACTCAAAGAGCTTGGCTTGTTTAGCCTAATCAAAAGAAGGCTCAGGGGAGATATGATTGCTCTCTATAAATACAGCAGAGGGATAAATACCAGAGGGGGAGAGAGGTTATTTAAATTAAACACCAATATGGACACAAGCACAAATGGATATAAACTGGCCATCAACAAGTTTAGGCTAGAAATTAGGCGAAGGTTCCTAACCATCAGAGGAGTGAAGTTCTGGAACAGCCTCCCAAGGGGAGCAGCGGGGGAAAAAACCTAACTGGCTTCAAGACTGAGTTTGATAAGTTTATGGAGGGGATGTTATGATGGCACTGCCTACAATAGGATGTGGCCCATCGGCGACTGCTAGTAGCAAAAATCCCCAACGGCCAGAGATGGGACACTAGATGGGGAGGGATCTGAGTTACTACAGAGAATTCTTTCCCAGGTATCTGCCTGGTAGGTCTTGCCCCATGTTCAGGGTCTAACTGATGGCTGTATTTGGAATCGAGAAGGCATTTCCCCCTGGGTCAGATTGGCAGAGACCCTGGAGGCTTTTTCACCTTCCTCTGCAGCAATGGGGCACGGGTCAGGTGCAGGTTTAAACTAGTGTAAATGGTGAGTGCTCTGTAACTTGAAGTCCTTAAACCAAGATTTGAGGACTTCAGTAACCTAACCAGAGCTTAGGGGCCTACTACAGGAGTGGGTGGGTGATGTGCTGTGGCCTGCGATGTGCAGGAATTCAGACTAGATAATCACAATGGTCCCTTCTGATCTTAAAGTCTATGAGCAGCCAAGACTACAAAGTCTATGAGCAGCCAAGACTACGTTTCACAATTCCCCTCCATTGCTTTTGTGAAAACAAGTGTGTAGGAAGCACATGTAAGTGTAACCAATTAGCAGCCTGTGCAGCCTCACCCTCATCATAAATACAAGGGCTTGGTGTGAATGGCCAACTCTCCCCTCCTCTGCAGGGGGGTGGTTTCTGGTGCTACATTCCTACCCTTCTTTGCTCCAAGTCCAGACACCTACTTTGCAGTCCTTTAGGAAAGGGTTCCCATGGACTGGAGTCAGGCCTCAATATCTGGGGATCCCTTAGGTGGCTCCATTGGTCTCCCCTGTGTGGCCTAGCATATAGCCAAGTCATAGGGCAGTGGGGGGGGGGAGGGAGGGGTGAGAAGAAATCTCCCCCCTATGCTGTAGAGAAGTAGCAGAGCCAGTGTACACTTCCTGCTATAGCTTCGTCCCCATAGCTCCTGTACAACCAACTCTGGTGGAATGGCCAGTATTATCCTACCAGTGCTGCCTTCACATGTTCCTCAGCTTCTCCTTGCCCTACTAAATAACCTTCCTGGGTGCAGGGGGCCAACGTGGAGCTACATGGGAATCAAGGAGTGTGGACTCCCCGCCTAGGGTCCTGGCATCCTACCCTCACACATAGGACCAGCTGTGGAGCAGGGGCCTGATGGGGGTCAGGTATGGGATGGGATTTCAGGTCCTCATTTCAGTGAATGAGCCTGGCCACTAAAGTTTCTCCAAATTCTTTTTGAGGTAGGAAGGGTGCAGGGTGTGCCAGCATGCCACTTGGGGAAAGGACACTCTGCATATTTCAGAACAAGTCCTGCAACCTTGGAGAGTGTTGCTGAATTCACAAGTTTCTCCTCATTGAGAGTAAGGAATCACAAACTGGAGGCAGGCTAGCAAACAAACTGATAAAACATTTCTCACATCCATTATGTAAATGCATTAAAAATCGCAGATGACACAGCTAGATTTAGATTTACTGATTACTAAATTAGACACAAATCATATGCAATTCACTTGCTTACACACATACACCTGGAACTATGTAAACTTCATTCTTCATGCAGTTTTATTATTGATGTGTGTGTTTTATTCTCCAATATTTGGAATGGGCCTTAAAGCAAATTCATCTTATATATTCAAGTACTGATTTCAACCTTAACATTGAAGATTGTAAAAAAACCCTAGCAATTATTTTTCGTTGGAAGGGTTGTTTCCTACAATTCTTTTTTGTTTTTTCAACAAAAAAATGAAACTGAAAAACAAATGACTTTAAGTTTTCAAAAAGTGTTTTAAAAAAATAGGTTTTTACCAAAACCCAAGTTTTTTTTACTAAAAAAAAAAAAAAGAGTTTTATTTTCCAAAAGCCCAGAAAATGTCAATCAAAGTGAAGGAAAAAAAGGGTGTTTTGATGAAATTTTTTTGACCAGCTCCACTGAACATAAAACTGTCTGGGAGCTGAAGTGGTAAAACCACTAAGTTTTTAATGCACAAGTTGCAAGGCCCTTTGGAAACCGTTATGAACCACTGCAAACATAATTAACAAAAAAATAAACCTGGAAGCTGCAAAAATCTATGAATCCCTTTTTAATGAGCAGAGAATATGGTTTCTTTCTACCAGCCAAGGCTACATAAACATCCAGCTTGTTTTCCACTCTACTGCCTTCACATAAACCGAATGCTGCAAAATAATCGGCAGCATAATTAGGGGGCAGCTTCCCTTTGTTCAATTTATTAATTCACCCAAGTGCCAGTGCTTAAAGGAGGATGCCTTTGAACCTCAATTCAGCTTCCTCAGGTGCAATGGGAGTAACTGTAGCCAGTGAATACTGCTCCCTGACATCTGACGGGTGCCAGGCCTTGTTCACCCTCCTGTGTGTCACACACTAATGACATTCTTGTCTTTATGCAGGTTGAGTGACATGCAAGGACACTACTCATCCCAAAACAGAGAGAGGACGGATAACATTGCATGCTGCAGCCTGATTTAGGGACTGTCTGGAGCACAGAATCCTCTTGCTTAACTGTTGCTCTAGCAGAGTCACTTGGAAGGTGGGTTTGGGTTTGATGGGGGAAGAGCATCTTTGCAGGCAGGCTTGCTAACCTAGTGAGGAGAGCTTTAAACTAGGTTGGCCAGGGAATGGAGACCTAAGCCCTGGGGTAAGTGGGGAAGTGGGACACCAGAAGAAAACACAGGAAGGAGGGTGCAACAGGGGAGGCCTCCTGATTCATACTGAGAAAGTAGGGCGGCTAGTTATCTTAGGTGCCTGTACATGAACGCAAGGAGCCTGGGAAACAAGCAGAAAGAATTGAAGTCCTGGCACAGTCAAGGAACTATGATATGATTGGAATAACAGAGACTTGGTGGGGTAATTCACATGACTGGAGCAATGTCATGGATGGGTATAAACTGTTCAGGAAGGAAGGGCGGGGGAGAAAAGGTGGAGGAGTTGCCCTGTATGTAAGGGAGCAGTATGATTGCTCAGAGCTCCAGCATGAAACTGGAGAAAAGCCTGTTGAGAGTCTTTGGGTTAAGTTTAGAGGTGAGAGCAAGAAGGGTGATGTCGTAGTGGGCGTCTGCTGTAGACCACCGTCACCAGGAGGATGAAGTAGATGAGGCTTTCTTTGGACAACTAACAGAAGTTTCCAGATCACAGACCCTGGTTTTCGTGGGGGACTTCAATCACCCTGACATCTGCAGGGAGAGCAATACAGCGGTGCACAGACAATCCAGGAAGTTTTTGGAGAATGTTGGGGACAACTTCCTAGTGCAAGTGTTGGAGGAACCAACTGGGGCCATGCTCATGTTCCTGACAAAACGAAGAAAAGAGAGCAGCAAAATACGGACCCTTGACTTCAGAAAAGCAGACTTTGACTCCCTTGGGGAACTGAAAGGCAGGATGGGAGGTTAATATGAGGGGGAAAGGAGTCCAGGAGAGCTGGCTGTATTTTAAAGAAGTCTTACTGAGGGCACAGGAACAAACCATTCTGAAGTACAGAAAGAATAGCAAATATGGCAGGCGACCAGCTCGGCTTAACAGAGAAATCTTCGGTAAGCTTAAACACAAAAAGGAAGTTTACAAGAAATGGAAACTTGGACAGATGACTAGGGAGGAGTATAAAAATATTGCTTGAGCATGCAGGGGTGTAATTAGGAAGGACAAAGCTCAACTGGAGTTGTAGCTAGCAAGAGATGTGAAGGGTAACAAGAAGGTTTCTATAGGTATGTTAGCAACAAGAAGATGGTCAGGGAAAGTGGGAAACACTTACTGAATGGGGGAGGCAACCTAGTGACAGAGGATGTGGAAAAAGCTAAAGTACTCAATGCTTTTTGTGCCTTGGTCTTCACAGACAAGGTCAGCTCCCAGACTGCTGCAGTGGGCAGCACAGTATGGGGAGGAGGTGAGCAGCCCTCGGTGACAAAGCCCTGGCTGGGATAATTTAGTTGGGGTTGGTCCTATTTGAGCAGGGGGTTGGACTAAATCTTCTATGATACAGCTGGAAATTCTTCCTAGGCTTAACCACAAAACTAGCTGCATCTTGATGTCCCATTTATATGGGAGATCATGTGAGGTGGAGCTTGGACTCCACCCAGGATATTCCAGCCCACCTGCTTCTACAGGAGGTATAAAAGGGCCAGTTGCTGAGTGGGACTTTGGTTTTGGCATGGATTTCTGGTGAGGTCAGCTCTGTAGAGCGGGTGGTGGTAGTACTAGAAGGCAGTGCTTTCAGTGTCAAGTTTGATAGTATTCTGAGCAAATTTAAAGTACATATGTTGGTGTATAATCTAACTCTGGAGTCAAATTATCCTGTCTCTAACATGCTCAAACAGCAGGTTGCCCTGTTACATTGCCCTGTTAATTAGCTGCCTGAAAACACAGAGACTTTGGTGCCAAAATGTGTTAACAGCAAAGATCAGCTGAGGAAACTTCAAAAACAAAATGAGGGGCAGATGCCAGTTCAATTTTAGCTAAACCACTAAAGTTCAGGGGTCCATGTGGAAATCTTCCTCTCACTCTATGTGTGCTGTTAGGAAAGGCAGTGTGACCCAGTGCATAGAGCAGTGGACTGGGAATCAGAAGATGTTGGTGTTGTTCTCAGATCTGCTTTGTGACCTTGGGTGAGTCCCTTTGTCTCTGTTTCTCCTCTCACTTTTTGTCTGTCTTTTCATTTAGATTATAAGGTCTTTGGAGCAGGGGCTGTTTCTTACTCTGTATATGTACAGCACCTATCACAATGGGGCCCTGAGCCTGGTTGAGGCCTCTAGGCACTACTATAATACAAACTGAAATAACTGTAATGAGTCACCTGAGGAGGTTAGCGATAAATGATTATATGTTAGTCAGCATCTGGCAAAAACTGAGTGTGCAAGCTTTGTTATAGGCTGCCACTTTCTATGCCACCTCCAAAATGAAATACAGCAGATCATAGAATCATAGAATCATAGAATATCAGGGTTGGAAGGGACCCCAGAAGGTCATCTAGTCCAACCCCCTGCTCAAAGCAGGACCAATTCCCAGTTAAATCATCCCAGCCAGGGCTTTGTCAAGCCTGACCTTAAAAACCTCTAAGGAAGGAGATTCTACCACCTCCCTAGGTAACACATTCCAGTGTTTCACCACCCTCTTAGTGAAAAAGTTTTTCCTAATATCCAATCTAAACCTCCCCCACTGCAACTTGAGACCATTACTCCTCGTTCTGTCATCTGCTACCATTGAGAACAGTCTAGAGCCATCCTCTTTGGAACCCCCTTTCAGGTAGTTGAAAGCAGCTATCAAATCCCCCCTCATTCTTCTCTTCTGCAGGCTAAACAATCCCAGCTCCCTCAGCCTCACCTCATAACTCATGTGTTCCAGTCCCCTAATCATTTTTGTTGCCCTTCGCTGGACTCTCTCCAATTTATCCACATCCTTCTTGAAGTGTGGGGCCCAAAACTGGACACAGTACTCCAGATGAGGCCTCACCAATGTCGAATAGAGGGGAACGATCACGTCCCTCGATCTGCTCGCTATGCCCCTACTTATACATCCCAAAATGCCATTGGCCTTCTTGGCAACAAGGGCACACTGCTGACTCATATCCAGCTTCTCGTCCACTGTCACCCCTAGGTCCTTTTCTGCAGAACTGCTGCCTAGCCATTCGGTCCCTAGTCTGTAGCTGTGCATTGGGTTCTTCCGTCCTAAGTGCAGGACCCTGCACTTATCCTTATTGAACCTCATCAGATTCCTTTTGGCCCAATCTTCCAATTGGTCTAGGTCCTTCTGTATCCTATCCCTCCCCTCCAGCGTATCTACCACTCCTCCCAGTTTAGTATCATCCGCAAATTTGCTGAGAGTGCAATCCACACCATCTTCCAGATCATTTATGAAGATATTGAATAAAACCGGCCCCAGGACCGACCCTTGGGGCACTCCACTTGATACCGGCTGCCAACTAGACATGGAGCCATTGATCACTACCCGTTGAGCCCGACAATTTAGCCAGCTTTCTACCCACCTTATAGTGCATTCATCCAGCCCATACTTCCTTAACTTGCTGACAAGAATACTATGGGAGACCGTGTCAAAAGCTTTGCTAAAGTCAAGAAACAATACATCCACTGCTTTCCCTTCATCCACAGAACCAGTAATCTCATCATAAAAGGCGATTAGATTAGTCAGGCATGACCTTCCCTTGGTGAATCCATGCTGGCTGTTCCTGATCACTTTCCTCTCATGCAAGTGCTTCAGGATTGATTCTTTGAGGACCTGCTCCATGATTTTTCCAGGGACTGAGGTGAGGCTGACTGGCCTGTAGTTCCCAGGATCTTCCTTCTTCCCTTTTTTAAAGATTGGCACTACATTAGCCTTTTTCCAGTCATCCGGGACTTCCCCGGTTCGCCACGAGTTTTCAAAGATAATGGCCAGTGGCTCTGCAATCACAGCCGCCAATTCCTTCAGCACTCTCGGATGCAACTCGTCCGGCCCCATGGACTTGTGCACGTCCAGCTTTTCTAAATAGTCCCTAACCGCCTCTATCTCCACAGAGGGCTGGCCATCTCTTCCGCATTTTGTGATGCCCAGCGCAGCAGTCTGGGAGCTGACCTTGTTAGTGAAAACAGAGGCAAAAAAAGCATTGAGTACATTAGCTTTTTCCACATCCTCTGTCACTAGGTTGCCTCCCTCATTCAGTAAGGGGCCCACACATTCCTTGGCTTTCTTCTTGTTGCCAACATACCTGAAGAAACCCTTCTTGTTACTCTTGACATCTCTGGCTAGCTGCAGCTCCAGGTGCGATTTGGCCCTCCTGATAACATTCCTACATGCCCGAGCAATATTTTTATACTCTTCCCTGGTCATATGTCCAACCTTCCACTTCTTGTAAGCTTCTTTTTTATGTTTAAGATCCGCTAGGATTTCACCATTAAGCCAAGTTGGTCGCCTGCCATATTTACTATTCTTTCGACTCATCGGGATGGTTTGTCCCTGTAACCTCAACAGGGATTCCTTGAAATACAGCCAGCTCTCCTGGACTCCTTTCCCCTTCAAGTTAGTCCCCCAGGGGATCCTGGCCATCCGTTCCCTGAGGGAGTCGAAGTCTGCTTTCCTGAAGTCCAGGGTCCGTATCCTGCTGCTTACCTTTGTTCCCTGCGTCAGGATCCTGAACTCAACCAACTCATGGTCACTGCCTCCCAGATTCCCATCCACTTTTGCTTCCCCCACTAATTCTACCCGGTTTGTGAGCAGCAGGTCAAGAAAAGCACCCCCCCTAGTTGGCTCCTCTAGCACTTGCGCCAGGAAATTGTCCCCTACGCTTTCCAAAAACTTCCTGGATTGTCTATGCACCGCTGTATTGCTCTCCCAGCAGATATCAGGAAAATTAAAGTCACCCATGAGAATCAGGGCATGCGATCTAGTAGCTTCCGTGAGCTGCCGGAAGAAAGCCTCATCCACCTCATCCCCCTGGTCCGGTGGTCTATAGCAGACTCCCACCCCTACATCACTCTTGTTGCACACACTTCTAAACTTAATCCAGAGACACTCAGGTTTTTCTGCAGTTTTGTACCGGAGCTCTGAGCAGTCATACTGCTCCCTTACATACAGTGCTACTCCCCCACCTTTTCTGCCCTGCCTGTCCTTCCTGAACAGTTTATAACCATCCAATGGTTACCGGCAGAGTTGAGGACAGATACCTATGTTGGTTATAAATAAGGTACGCCATAATGGCTCCCATGCTGAGTGACTGTGCACTTGGCTTTGTTGGAACGTTATTAGATAAAACAGAATGGCAAGGTGAGGTAATATCTTTTATTGGACCAACTTCTGTTGGTGAGAGAGACACGTTTTCGAGCTACACAGAGCTCTTCTTCAGGTCTGGGACACTAACTCAGAGTGTCACTGCTAAATACAGTGTGGAACAGATTCATTAGCATAAGTAGTTAACACATATTTCAAGGGACCATTCAAAGTGAAGTTGGTCCAATAAAATATATTATCTCACCCCCCTTCTCTCTTTAATATCCTGGGACCAACATGGTTACAACAATCCTACATATATTAGATAAAATACACATTCTGGTATAAAACAATAATGAAAGCACCAGAGATGAAGCAGACGAGGATGTGTTGAATCTCTGACTCCAAACAACTCTGGATTTTGCAGCTCAGGCCTATCTCAGTGTTAAGCTACAGGTTCAGAGGAGCTTCCTTAATAACATATGTAAGATCAGAAGCAAATGTGCATCTGCATAAACAGGTCACACTATGGGTTAGGTCCGACTGTGTGTGCAAAATGCAGGGTTTTGTATTTGCAAATGTGAGAGCAATTTAGGGGTCTACTTTTTCAGAGGTACAACTCCTTTGCAAATCTGGCCTATTTATGTACATGGAAAGAACATCACATATAGTTCTGAGCAAGAATATAACAATCTTTAAAGATAAGGACAGCTGATTTTTCCCCCCTATGGATATCATCATGGAGCCAAACTGAATCTGAGAATTGAACACCTCACCCTAATGTTCATAATTATTTGAGTCACTTTCCCTCCACATACCAACAGGGGAGCTTGCCTCCCCTCTGCTGGACTGGGGTGGCATTGCATCTGGATAGACAATCTCACATGAGGGCAGCGCTTGATGAACCTCCTTCTGATTCTAGGGAGCTGATTTTAAAAAAAATATCCAAGTTGGGTCCCACAAATGAAAATGGGCCTGGTGGTGTCACATTACCGACTGTCTGCCTCACAGAGCCGTCCCCTCCAGTGTGACGGCCACTGATCCGACGGAGCCCAGGATGTGCACCACAGAAAGCCAAAGACCACTGCGCCCTGCAGGAGTATGGGCACTGATCTGAACTTCACATCTCAGGCACACCTCTAGGATGCCATCTCATTCACAGCACCTGCCTAATTCCGTATACCTGGTCCTAGTGATCCTTCTCTTTAAGGAGCCTTTGAAACAGGCTAAAATGTTGTTATCCCCATTTGACAGATGGAGGAACTGATACAATGACTCACCTTAGACCACACAGCGAGTCACCGGCAGAGTTGAGGACAGAACTAGCCCCTTGCTGTAACAGTGCCCACCCACCGGGATGTGGGAAGTGTACCATACAATTCTTCATGGGTTTGCTCAGATTAACAGACAGCTGCCCACTGATCCCACACTGAAGCGTTCTACCAGGCTAGGTGTTGTTGGTTCTGGAGCCGCGCTTCGTGTTTCCTTTTCCTTGTTCCAAAGACATTTATTGTGTTCTCCACCTGTCTTCTCCCAAAGCAGGTGGCAGATTGTTTCAGCTGGAATTGTAGACAAACACGTGGCTCCTGCAAGGTCTGTTTTTAACTTTTTGAGTGTTAGACATGGAAATAGCAAAGAGCCAAACCCCCCTCCCCCCCAAAAAACCCCCAAAACCCAAAAAGCAAAAACCTCAAGCAAAGCATGTGCTCTCTTTCCAATTAAAGACAGGGTGAGTAAATACTGATCCATTTTCCCTGTTCTTCTCCCATTGGAGGATAAGATGCGGAGAATTCCCTGAAGCGATCACTGATTTTCTGTATTTCCGCTGGTTGCTTCAATTTGTCTTTATTTTGTTTCTCCCACCAAAATAAATAAATAAAATAAATAAAAATAAAAAAGGAAAGTGACCTAGCAGACTTTTCCTCAAGAGCAGAGCTCACAGATTTGCTTTAATCTCCCAGCATCGCTAAAGTTAATTTCCACGTTGCAGTAACTCAGAGTGTCCACATGACCCTAATGCATCTTTAGCAACTCTTTTGCAGGGCTTCACTAATGTAAGAAACAAAGCTTCTGCTGAGCTCCCCCGGGAGCAGAGATGCAGAGAAGTACAGAATTTATGAGCTCCCCAGCGGTTCGTGTTCAATGCTGTAGAGCTTAAGACTCTGCAAGGAGTGAAACTTTAGTCCACTTGCGACCCTGGCATATAATGTACACGTGGCTGCACGCTGCTGGAGAGCAGCATGGCCTAGCGAAGCAGGCCCTGTGTTGGGAGTCATGAGATGTAGGTGCTAGTCCTGATTTAGGCACTGCCTTGCTCTCTAAACTTGGAAGAGTAACTTTACCTTTCCATACATATGTTTCCCCTCCTACCATTCATTTGCCTTCTCTGTTTAGACTGTAAGCTCTCTGTTTCTGTGTATGTGTACAGCACCCAGCACAATGGGGCTCTGTTCTTTGCTGGGGCATTTAGTGCTATGTATGCTGCTGAATAATAAGTGTGTTTTTGCAGAGCATTTTACAAAGGTAAGTGCTATTATGTGATTGCAGAGGTGGGGAAACTGAGGCCCAGAGAAGTGAGTGACTTTCGAAGATCACACAACTGATTCAATGACAGAGTCTGGAATAGATACCAGATCTGCTGATTGGACATTGCAGCCTCTTCACTACATCAACAAAAGAACCTGCCCTGACCCTGCATCCAGAGCTCAAACTGTGCATGTTCCTAGGTGCAAAAACACTGCATGCTTTGTCCTTGAATGATGATGATTATTTTCCTGTATTAAGCACCCAGAGGCCCTTAGAATCATAATCTTTTTGCTGATTTCCTGCTTCCTTCTTGCTGTATTTCCTGAAACAAGAAGGACCAAAAGTCTCCCAAGAGAGCCCATTCTCATGAGATTTTTCACTCCCATTATGCAGGTCAGGCCAGGGGTTAAAGTAAGGTGGGATGTGGAGACCAGTTCTCTCTCCTGCTCTTAAACAGAGGGGAAGCTCCTCTTCCTCTCCTTGGCCCGGGTCAGTAGAGCCACTCCTGCTGTAACTCCCCTTCTTGGATAGGCAGTGCCCCTCCTTCTTGGCTGGCATGTTGACTTTCGTGTCCACTTTCCATCTCCTTTAGGCCTTGGTACAGATCCACTAGGGACAGAGAGTTCTGATAAGATCTGAAGAAGCTCCCACATTTTGGGCATTTCTCCAAATCAAACCCAATCTCCCAAACCTTTTGAAGCTTACCTAGCACTAATCTTCACTGAGGTAATATGGGATGGAATATACTATGCTGAACCTGTATCAAACCGACAGTGGACACAGCTGGGACTGTGTGTTAACTATCTCTGTTAATTGCTGCTGTGAACTGCACCACAAAGGCACTTGTATAGGAGAGGAAAAGCACTTAGATTAAAATAAAATCCTTAGTGCAGTGGATCCTAGTCAATTGTGGAGCCCTGGTGCCATTGCTGTCTGCTTTCCAGCAAACCCAGGATTAACTTTGGTGTGGTGTTTGCCCTCATGACTATGAATAGGGCAGCTACGAGCTGCTCAGAAATACCCATGCCTCTCCAGATTTCAGGACCAATACATTCACTGGCCAACCTCCCCTTTGGCTGTTGCAGATAATGGGTTCTATTATCAAACTGCTCCGGGGAATATGCTACCCACAATTTGAGGGTGTTTTAAACATTTTCTTCTGAACTCAAGTTGAGCCTATTTTGTAAAAAAAATAAAATTACCATGCTCTTAAATCTTTTTGCTTGTAATATGAGGATTTTGGAGCAGAAATGGGTTGATTCCAAGTGAAAGATGATTTTGAAATCTGAAATTCAAAATCTGACACGTTTTCCCTTCTGACAGAGCCGGACAGGAAACAGAAATGCCTCTGTCATTTCTTCATCCCTTTCTCCACGAACTGGGGTGAAGGAAGGGGTTATAGAGCTCACCCCAGGCTAGTAACATCTGAAAATGCAGGCTCACAGCCAATTTGCAGCAGTGGGCAAAGATCAAAACATTGTTCTAATGCAACACAGTGTGATTCAATGGGTATGAGCTGAAACTGGCAGTCAAGAGACCTAAGTTCTGTTACTGACTTGTTTAGTGACCTTGGGGAAGTCACTTAGGGCAAAGCAACCACTCAGTTTGGATGCCTTCATTTTTCAGGGCTCAGAATGAGACTCGTGGGGTCTATTTTGAAGAGGAGCCGAGCACCCACAGACTGAGCGGGGGTTGTGGATGTGCAGCACTTCTGAAAATCTGGACTGAGGAATCTCAAGCAGGATGCTCAATATACCAGGCAGGCTAATAGGCTTCAGTGTTGCTGTGTGTAGCATGTGGACAGGGATAGTGCTTACTTTGATGTGATCCAACTCTGAGATCTTTGCAAAAATGTTATTTCAGTGCTATTATTACAATTATTAATTGGACAGCGCAGGGGATCAGTACCTGGCCTGGGGAGCCCTTCCCTAGGACTCCAGGCATGGTTCCTAATTATCCCGTTCTACTGTAGTGGTTTGCTGTGACTGTGGCTGTGTGCATGTTGCTAGCTTCTGTTAAACCAGGCCAGATCAAGTAAAGGTTCTGTCAGGCTGGCGTGCTACAGATGCCCGCCAAAAGCCATGGAATCCTCCTCCACTCCTGGAAGAAAAATCCATTTTTCAGGTTTTTCCTTTGCCTGCAAACCATGCTGATGTATCATAGTCCTCCTTCCATTCAGAAAGACCCATGCAAAAGCACACCACCTGGGGAGATGCCATTGGACCTTCCATGGGGAAGAGAACAGGGCTTCCCCAGGTCCAGATTTTGATGCAGTGGATACCAGAAGAGTTCCTGCAAAGTGTAAACCTGGAAGCCTCAGGGGTTTCTCTCTGTGGCAGGGCAGCCTGGCTCCAAATGAGTAACCATAATGCGATCTCGGCTGAGGACAGAGCCCTCTTTTTTATATTTATATATATACTTTTATGCTTTTTAATGAATCGGGCCCTGTGTTTCATGCCAGGCGTTTGGCCATCTGTCTCGCTTGACTTTTACAAACTATTAGAGCTGGCTTTATTCTGCTTTCCTACAATCCCTGCATTGGACTGCATTGGAAAATGTGTATATTGAAAAAGGGTGAGGGAAGGGAAAGGAGAAAATAAAATAAAGCAAAGAGTGAATTCACTTCCTCAAGTCTTGTCTTATAGTAATATCAGGGACAGTTTCGCAAACCTAACCCCTTGACCTCAGGTGCTGGGATTAGAGTGGGGAGGAGGGGCTGTTTTCCTCCTTTTGATTGCGTAAATGAGGAAGCTGTTGATTCGCAGGGTACTGGAAAGACATATGTGCTTCATTATCTGGATTCCTTGTATTGTTTCAGCTTGTCATTGCTGGCTGGGAACACACAGCCTTGAGCTGTTCCCATTTTTAAAATGCACTTTTTCTGCCCCGGATTATTGCCAAGTGGAGATTTAAGAACCCTATTACTTTTACGGAGGACTATTAAGGGTTATTAGATCCCATTAGAGCAAACTATGCTCTTTTGTAACAAGGAAAAAAACCCTTTTTCTGTATTTTTGAACAATCATATACATACATTTAAACACGATGGAATGTTCCTAGCTACCCAAACACAGTTGCATTATATTTTAGACCAATGGGGGCATTCTTTGGTTGTTGTGTTTTAAATGTCCTAATAGACTCCCTTAAAGATCATATTCCACTTGCATAACTTTAAAGCCAGTCTGAACTGTCCTTGAAAGCCAGGTGTGTTGGCTGTTACAGCATGAGGGTCTAACTGGGGGGGAGGGGAAGATCAGAAATCAAATTCCAGCATAATCCATATAGATCAATCCCTTTTTTTTATTAGATTCAGATGAGGTCCCTTAACCCAAGTCATTATGAGGCCAAAGAAATCCCCTACCGAGTCAATGGGAATCTTTGTATGGGAGTTGGATCAGGCCCTGTATTACAGTAGGAAGATTGCTTCATACTATTGGCAGAAGTTGCCACTAGTGACAGATACAAACAGTACCAGTTCCTGGTGGGCTTGGACTTTTTAAAGATAGGATGAACCAGTTTGCATGAAAGTAGAAACCTGACTCACCCCCAGACCTTTGCCCCAGTTCAGATCTAAATCTCACAGCTTTCTCTATAACAAGCTGAACCAAAACCCCACACCTGGAGATGCGCCAAATTTTGCAGGAATGCAGATCCATGCCACTCTGTGCTTTGCAGCTCTTCTTCAAACATTTTGCCCATCACTTGTTTTTCTTAAGTCAAATTTAAAAGAAAAGAAAAAAAGAGAAAAGTAAAGACGTGTCTCAGAGTAGAAAAGAATTCTCCATTCTCCACTCTCAGAGCAGTTTCGAAGAATATCCTCTGGGAGAGGGCAGCCTCTCCGTCACACCTTGTCAGCACCATACCCTGCAACCAGAAATTCCAATGGCCCAGCCCCAGGATGGGTCCTAGGTGTACTGAGCTGTAATTTCTACGTTCTGTTTTGGGAACAATGGCATAGATCATCCTGGAAAACGTTGTGGGGTTTTTTGGGCTCCAGCATGGAGCGATGACTAAAGGCTGCCACAGGAGGGAGAGAAACAAACAGGAAAGAATTAAAGGGGCCTGGGATGCAGCTCTAAAGCGAAAGGTATAAATCAGTCAGCCCTTCCCCGCCCTGGACTGTCTTGCCGCCAGCACATGCACTACATTCCCTTTCAGAATGAGGCTTTGGCATGGAAGGCAGAATGCACTAATGCTCCATCATGTTACCACAGCAGAGCATTGCTTGGCAAGATGATCCACCCTCAGGAAAACCTTGAAGGAAGGGAGCTGCACGCCTGTGCTGGGTAGCAGGGTGGGAGGTGTTCTGGCCTGGGGAAGTTGTTCTGTGGGGAAGCGTGCTTAAAATGGAGGAATTAATGAGTTCCCAGAGCATAAAACAAACCCAGAATTAGAGGTAATTGTTTTAAAAATACATATACCTCGAGCAAGCTACCTGTAGGGGGTTTGTGTAGGAAGGAATCCAGTTTCTTTATTTCCCTTCCCTTTGAAAGGCTGGCTTAATAAAGCAATTAGCAACATGAAAAGGCAAAGAGCAGAATTCTCATGTATGTTGGTTGCTTTTCTTTTCTTGGAGGCTTGTGCCAAGAAGGCAGTTGGAAGAGCAGGGTGGCTTTGCCTCACTTAACTTAGTCTTTTGTTATTTGAGCTCTGAAATCTTTGGGCCTTGGCTAGGGAAAATAGTGGTTTTTCCAATTAAGTTAGCTTGGTCAAGCCAGCTTAACTCAATTGAAAAACCCTCTTAACAGCAGTGTGGACACAGCCAAACACCTTCAGCTCAGTTTTAGCAGGTGGAGTTAGAGCCAGGGTAGCTGGATTGAGCTAACTTGATTGAATAAAGCAAGACTGAAGTGTTCTCTGACCAGAGACCAGGCACACACGAGTAAGCTTCTTCCATACTCTCCAGCCCTGACATTGAGAAACCACTGAGAGGGAAGTCCACTCTATCAGAGTATCCAAGCATCTCCATAGTGAGAAGCCACTGAGGGACTGATTATATTAGTATTTTTGTAAGAGGTCAGAAATCCACTTGTGACTGGACTGACATGCATTCTGACTTCAATTCTGCTTGAATCCCAGTTCATAACCCAGTTATGCTTCCCCAAAACTGGATTAATGCAGTGGGATAAGCCTTCAGTCCATTGCTCATTTTAACTGTGAAGTTACCTTATGAAAACTTACAAAATGGCTCTTGAAAACACCAGTGTTTTTGCAGATTGTTGGGTTTTTTATGTGTCATTAAACTATATTTAATGCTTAATATTTAAAAAGTATTTTAAAAATATGTTTAATGCTATATTTAAAAAGAACCAAAAAAACCTGGCTTCTTGGATTGTAGTTCTTTGCTTTCTTTTGGAACAGAAACATTTGGTTTCGAAGGAGCTCTTTAGTTCTGGTGAAGCTCCCAAATATTTGCTGTCTCAAGCATGTAAGTTTCTTTGATGTTCTCTCACTGACTGCCTAGAGAGTATCTATCTTCAATCTTCCAACTCTACAAACACCTGTCAGGGATGGTCTAGATAATACTTAGTCCTGCCTTGAGTGCAAGGGAACAGACTAGATGACCTCTCGAGATCCCTTCCAATTCTATGCTTCTATGATGACATAAGGTCTCTCAGTTTCCAGTGAGACTGTTATGCAAACCTGATTGCTATAGCTGGTTTGGCTTTATATCTTTATTATTGGAGCACTGGCCGTCGCATATACCTAAAGAAATGATGGCTCTTATTAAACTGGCTGAGTCATGATCTGAAGTAAGTGTAACCCACCAGTCTTTGAGTGTTGTGTGTCTCCTTCTGCACCCTGATGCACAGAGGATAGAAGTCAGGTACAGCTCTTTGCTTGACAGCTTTACTCTTTAGCTCAAACTAGAGAGACTCGTGCTTTCAGCTTTGGAGGTAGGAGTGTGGCATGGAAGTATCAGAAGAGAGCAGGACTCAGAACAGCAAAGGCAACAGGAGACAGCAAGCAGAGATGTGGGCATGGGAAGAGCTGTGCGGGGTATTGACTGTGACGAGGAGAAACTTTACCCTGATGTTGGATAGCAAGGGGAAGCCAGCTAAGAGAGACAAATAGGGGAGTGACATGATCTGGAGTTGTTGGGAGAAGAGGAGAGAAGGACCTACCGTGGGACATGACAAGGGAAGTTTAGGAGGGTATGAGGTTGGGAAAGGGTAAGGAAGAGGGAGGCAAAGAATAACTTCTTTATTTGCATTGTGGTAATACCTAGAGGCCAGGACCCCATTGTCCAGGGCACTTAGGGTGACCAAATAGCAAGTATGAAAAATTGGAAGGGGGGAGGGGTAATAGTTGCCTATATAAGACAAAACTCCTAATATTGGGACCTCTGGTACATGCATCTGTTGTCTCTTGTCTTATATTTAGATTATAAACTCCTTGAGGCAGGGGCCATTTTTTTATTCTGTATTTGTACAGTGCCTAGCACAGTGGGGTCTTGGTCTATGTCTAGGATTCCTAGGCCTATGGGAATACAAATAAAATAAATAAATAAATAAATAATTATATAATATAGAGACAATCCTACCCCCAAAAGCTTATAGTCTAAAGACTATAGATGAGTACAATAAACTGATGGTGGGAGCCCAAAGAGATACTGAGATGTCTCTGAAGCAGCTGACACAACTAATGAAAACTGCTCAGCAACTTCCCCAAATTATGCTTAGAAAAGGTTTAAAATGTCCAGTTCCATATTTCGAAAAAATCCCCACTCCTGGCCAGTGTGTGAGCTGAGAGGAATAACAGCTGGGCAAGTCAGTGCAACCAGGAGCTGTAGCCACTTTCGCCCTGGAATGGAGCAAACCCCGGGAACCTCTCCCAATGTTAATTGTGGTGGATTTTTTTCCAGGGATGGGAGGGGAATGGAAAACTGCAGCGAGAAAAACCAACAAGGGCCCGAAATTCAAAGCCGAGGAAATTCGCAATGGGAAATCTAGTTGAGACAGCTGTGCTGAGGGTGAGCTAATTCAGGGCTGACCGAGCAACTTCCATTATGTAATATTTTGCTTTGATGGGCCATAAAAATGAGTTTGTTGGTCCCGTCCTTGCTCCTGACACCTGCTAAATCTGCAGCTTTCAAGGTGGAGCTGTCAAGGGCAGCGCTGCGTCAGATCCTGTACAAACACATGTGGATTTAATTGTTGAGAAGCAAGCAGAGCCTGCACAGAAGCTGTATTTGCTGAGCTCCTGACTGTTTTTTCAGGATGTGTTTCTATCCATATTCTAGGACAGTGTTAAAAAACCCAGAAGAATAATAAATTATCACTCAGGTAGCATCTACCAATTCATGCCAGTTATGCCTAGAGCAGTGGCTCTCAACCTTTCCAGACTACTGTAGTCCTTTCAGGAGTCTGATTGTCTTGCGTACTCCCAGTTTCACCTCATTTAAAAATCACTTGCTTACAAAATCAGACATAAAAAGTACAAGTGACATAGCTCACTATTACTGAAAAATTGCTTACATTCTCATTTTTACCATATAATTGTAAAATAAATCAATTGGAATATAAATATTGTGCTTACATTTCAGTTTATAGTACACAGAGCAGTATAAACAAGTCATTGTCTGTATGAAATTTTCATCTGTACTGACTCTGCTAGTGCTTTTTACGTAGCCTATTGTAAAGCTAGGCAAATATCTAGATGGGTTGATGTACCCCCTGGAAGACTGAGAACCACTGGCCTGAAGCACCATCAAGGTTCACTTCTGACTCTGGATGTTTCCTTCTCCTCCCCAGATACATAGGAAATGTCCTCTTATTTTAGATCAAAAGAAGAGGAGAGAAAAGGTTTAAATCACAAACCCTTTATTTTATTAAGAAGCCCCCAGGACATCAGCTTTGGAAGTCCCATGCAATGTACATACTGCCCACCGCACTCTCACACCAACCTGAGGGACTGGGGACTGGACAGTTCAGCTGCAAGAACCACAGAACAATGTATGTATACAAAAAGAAACCAGTGACAACCAATAGCGAGTGTTTAGTGCCTTTCATCACAAAGGATCCAGCATCATGTGGAGTCTATGGGCAGACTCTGTGCTGCACCTCCTTTGAGCTGCCTGGATTCTGGGCCAGCTGGGGGCTGATGTGATCCCTAGTATAATTTATAGCAGCCCCGAGGGCCAATTTAATTTACGGCAGCCTTTCCCAGCTCCCTGTGGACTGTGCCATGCCTTGGATCAACTGAGAATCCCTATAGCACTCAGTGCTATGGAAACATCATTCTTACCCCTGACATGGCCCTTCCCAGGATCACCCTGGCACAATTGCTATGCCAGGGGCTCCAAGAGGGGCAGCACAAAGCCATATATGGCAACTCTCACAGCACTCCAGCACTGGGGAAATTCTCCTCTTGGCTCCTGAATGTCTCTGAAGCAATGCATAGGGGCTGGTCCGGAAACCAGAATTTGCTCCTCTGCGTATAAAGGCCTGGGGGACATAACGTGCCCTCTAGAGAGAAACAAAGCAGCCTGTCTGAAACCTCAACACTACAGAGCAAATCTGAGGAACAGACTTCTCCATCTTAAACTCCAGGGAGGATTTGCAGGAGAAGCGCTGCCATATGTTTTTAAGGAAGGAGTGAGGTGCCACAGTAGTCAAATGGGCATGATGCCAGGGTAACTCCCAGCACTCCAGGAAGCAGCCCTGCTACTTCTCACAGGAAAACATCACACCAGGAACCCCAGTAGGTCTAACAGCTGAATTCTAAAAGACAACGCATGCTAATGAATTCGACCACCTGTGTCCATGTGTCTGAACTGGCTGGTCAGAGGCAAGCCTGACTTTAGGATTTTTTGCCTTGGGGGATCCAAACCCCTTAATTCTTGCTACCCACCCAGCCAATCCCTTTAAAACCTCCTCCCTGCCCAGCTAATACCTGCAAATTCACCTTCACCTCACACCAAGTCCTTCAGCTTCCTCCCCCGTCTTCCTCTCATTTCCAGTCCCTAGAGAACAGCTAGACTCCACCCATTTATCCCCCCTCCCCACAACACCATAGTAAAGGTGGGAGCATCCCAGGGACATGTAGTCCACCCCCTCCTCCCTCCAAACTGGGTTTCACGTTCCCATACCTGTCTCTAGTGGTCTGTCCAGACCACACTACCTGCTGCTTTGTGTGATCTGACTGGCAGTGCTACATTCTTGTATTATCCACTGTTTTCTCCCTCTCCTGACAAAGGTCAGTTGTTTTGTATGTTAGCCTTTTAATGAAATGAAAAACAACTGGTAGTGAGGAGACCGGCCGGCTGCTACCAGTTTCCAGGAGGGGCCTTGAAAAACAGGGCAAAACGGCAAAGATTTTTGGAAAGGGAAGAGAGAGCCAATAAAGTCATTCAGCCTGGGCAAGTAAATATGCTGTCACTCATGCCCAGAAGGGATCAGCTTCTTTTAAATAAACTCACAAAGCCCCCTGAAATAAAACACAATGTTTTAAAATGGCAGAGATTAATTTTCTGACTTCAAAGTGGTATTAATGCACGGCTTGACTAAGGTTTCCTGTGCAAGTAGTTTCCCCCCCGAGCAATGATTTCAAGAATCCGCCTTGTTTTAAAGCTGGCATTTGCTGCAGCTGCAGACCTGGAGTATTTTCGATCCCCTCTGAGTGCTGGAACGCTATCCAACAATTAAACCGCAACCCTGAAACAATCAAACATCTGTTTGGAGCCAGGCTGCTCAGTGACTGACATCTTCCCGCCAGTGCAAACTCTGGCTGCTGAGTGATTCCCCATCCTCTGTGTGTGTGTGTACACATGTGTGTGCATGTATACGTACATACACACATGCTGGGTGCACGTTTATTGATCTGTGGGTACACACTGTCTATGCAAGTATGTTTTTTGATGTGTGTTTCTGGGTGTGTGCTGTGGTGCACGTGCTTGTAAGCATGTTTGTATCTCGATTGTATGTGCGTGTACAGATCCATTTGTGGAAGTCTGTTTGCTGATGCATGTGCAAGTGTCCGGGTTTTGTAGTGTGTGTGTGCGTGTTACATTAGACTTGTTTGGGGAAGAGAGTGTGTGTTACGGGTGTGTATGTGTCTGGGTGTCATGCTGTGTATCTTGTGATGGGTTGGTTTGTCACTATGTCTGTGTAGTTTGTTTGTAGCAGGGTACGTGTGTTTATTGATGTGTGTGGCATCAGGTTATATGTTTCTGGAAGACTGTGTAATGGTGTGTTGGGGAGATGTAGTTTTGTTTATAGATGGGCATTTGATTTTTGTTTACGTCTCAGGTTGCATGTATGTCCTAGTATGTTTTGGAGGGTTGTGCGTGTGTTGATGTTTCTGGGTGCGTGTGCCTTTGTCTGTGGATGGCTGTGTGTATTTGTTGAGATGTGTATCGGACAATGCGGGTGTGTGCAGGTGTGGTTTGTGGAGAGTTGTGTGTATTGAAGTGTATTTGCTGTTTTAATTCTGTGATGGACGTTGTATTTTGTATTCATCATCCAGTTCTGCTTTTGATCCAGTTTGTTCCCTGGACCATGGGCCTTGCTCACTGTGGGTTTCAGGAACAGAGATAACACACTGCTGGCAGCTAAAGCTAAGAACAAGGGCCAGGTTTGTCCCTGGTGTAACCCCAGTCTGTCTAAATCTCATGTAGAAACTCTGCTTTGGAGAAGCTGCTTAGGACTGCATGAGTGTAAGTGAGGGCAGGGATTTGGGGGAGGTGAGGTGAGCCAAGCAGTGAGCTCTGCCCACAGCAGGATAGAACCTCTGATCTGCTCCAGTGTCTGGAACTAGGTCTGTCCTTGCAGCAGTTGGCCTACAGAGCTTAAAGTCCAGTACAGCTGTAGCCAGTGGCGGTTCTCCTCTCTCCCAATGGAGCGTGGTTTGGATGTTCGCTCTGGAGCTGTATTCCTACTTAGACCAAGACATCCCGCATGGCCAAAGAACCATGACAGCTCCTGCAAACAATTACCGATCGATCTCTTTGTTTTCTCAGCCCCAAAGCAGTGCTTTTCAGCTGGGATTTCCCAAGGAGCCTATGGGAGTTAGGTACCCAACTCCCAGTCAAGAGAATCTAAGTGCATTATTTTTCCCCTTAGGCTCTTTTCGAAATGTCAGTCTTAAGCATTTCTTCCTTCGCTCGGAGGTGGAAAATGGGTTATGCTTTGGCAGTGTTCGAGAGTCTCTGACTATTCGGAGGTGGCAGAGGTGTAACCTTTGTGGGTTAGAACACACCCCTCCCCTCCTCCTGGCACCTCCTGGGAGGTGACTGCAGGACTCATGCATTCGCACATGTGATCCCTCCCCCATTTTTGTTGTGTGTGCACTGGGAAGCAGAAGCCTTCTCCCCTGGCTGTGAGGCTCTCCTCAGAGTTTCACACCTTCCTGACTTGTCAGCAGTGATGAGCTCAATTCAGAATGCTCCTTGAGCAGCACTTCTGCATGTAGCGCTCCCCAACATGGCTGTCCATGGGCCTCACCAGTCAGGAGTGCCTGTGACTTGCACAGTCTGCCAGGTACCGCGTGAGGGCACTTTATGACGTATGTGGCAATCAGCTGAATGCCACCCGATGGGCTACACTCCACAGCGACGCTTTTGATTGGCTAGGTTAGAGCTGCTTCCAGTACTGAAGTCCAGTCCAAAGGGCAGAAGACAGGACCTTTCCCATCAAGGGTCCACAGCTCTAGAACTATCTCCCCCCACCCACACACACACACTGACAACATCCTTGGCATCCTTCAGGGCAAAGCGCAGGAGCAGCTGAGTCTCCCTTTAATTGGGGCTAGGTTTTGTGGGGTAGGTTGCGTGTGCATGGTGGGGCGTGTAGGATAATTAAAGGCATATTGTTTCTTTTGCTCAGCTCCTTTTTGGGTTAGATACCATGGCACACTGCCTTGTATTTATAATTGTGCTTTATGTACATTTCGTTAAGGCACTGAGAGGCCTGTGGGTGCCAATCAATTAAAAACCACCACTGCTGCTAATAACATTAATTAAGCTTGCCCTGGGCTCATAATAACCCTGGCAGATTTGTAGAACCTTTTGAAGGAACCAGAAAGTCTCCTCACTCAGCAGGTTTATTCCAGCTCTGCTCATCCTATCTGCTCCCCTCCAGCCTCCCCCTCTGCCCTGCAGGAACTGGTGAAAACCGCTCCCAAAGCTGTTCTGGTTCCCATTTCCCCTTTCCTGAGCCCCCTGGGATGTGCTCCCTGTTACTTGGAACTATAGTGAGTTCACCCTAGTCATTGTAGTATCTGAGCTTCTCACAATCACTATCAGGTTTTATCCTCATAACACCACTGGGAGGTAGGGAATGATTATCCCCACTTTACTGGTGTCAGAGTAACAGCCGTGTTAGTCTGTCAGTCTGCATCCGATGAAGTGAGCTGTAGCTCACGAAAGCTTATGCTCAAATAAATTGGTTAGTCTCTAAGGTGCCACAAGTCCTCCTTTTCACTTTACTGGTGGGGACTTGAGGCACAGAGAAGGAGAAGTGATATGCCCACTTTCACACAAGGCATCAGATGGCAAAGACAGGAACAAACCCTCATATCCCCAGAATCACAGTCCACCAGTGTTTCCCAACCTTTTTGATACTAGGGACCAGCTTGCTGCCTTCCTAAAATATGTCAGGGAGACCTCAGGGACCGGCGCCAGTCCTCAGACTGGCCGGTGAGAAACACTGTGCTAGAGCATCCTTTTTATCTTGCATCCCTTTTTCATCTACAATTAGGCCTTTACACCACAGCAACATCATGGTCTATGCACATCCATCAGATACATGCTCCTGCTGCATAAAAAACCCTGTACAGGCGGCATGAGTTTCCACTCCTGGAATTCCTTCTGAATTGTCTTATTGGGAGTAGAGGTACTTGTTTCCTTACAGAACTGGAATGCTAATTCACTTCCTAAACCCATGCATGGCTTGAGATGTGCCCAGAGGTTGGGGGATAATGGAACACAGAAGCTGCTTGCTCTTTCTCCCACACACTGCAGGTTTGACCCACAAAGTGCTCCAATGTGTTGCCCTCAATTCTCCATAGCAGAGGGGTGCATGTGGCCCCTTGTCAATATTATGAGCTACTCTTTTGCTAACCAATGTTCTCCTGCACCCTCCATCTCCAGAAATATCTGAGGCACAGTTTAGGGAAGCCCTCAACTGTCCATCGCTTTATTCATTTGCAAAGCCAGATGTGAGATAAGTTTTAGTCCCTCTGCTATTCTCATCTCATCTGTCTCTAATTCCCTGACTGTCAGACCAAGAAGCATTGAACTGTTCCTTCAAAATTTGTTAATTATTTGTTGCATGACCTCTGACTTTTTATTTAGGGCAATTTACTTCGCAGTTTAGTACATTCCTCCACTTCATAACTAACCCAAACCTCAGAAAGTCTCCAATATTTACCCTTGATAAACTTTTGGCTCATTATTCATCTAAACAACGAGTAAGTTGAGAGAGTGTGATCACAATTTGCAAGTATCTGAAGAGGACAAAGACCAAAGAAGGTTAGGAATTGCTTATGAAGATACATGAGGATGCAACTCGATGAAATAGAGCAATAGGATGAAATAGAGCAATAGGAAAACTTAAGCTGAATACTGGGCAAAGTGGTATAGAAATGAGATCTCCGGGACACTGGAATAATTTCCCAAGAGACATGGTGGAAGCCCTAACACGTGGATAACTAGGCACAAATTTCCAAAGGTAAAAAACGCATGTCCATGCACATGAGTTGCCCTTGCAAAAATGGACCCAGGATTCTGAATGCAGTTCCTGGAACCAAGGAAAAGTATCTACAAAAGGGAAGGGTATATGCCCAACCAGCCCTTTGCACATGCATATTCCCCAATTTGTGCAAACAACCCCAGACATTATTTCTCGCTGTGCTTGTTTGGAATATATTGCATAGGGACCTTTCTCCTCAGTCAATAGGGTCCTTTATAATCTAAGTCTGGTTTGGGGATTTTGCTGGGGGAAGGGCCTGTGTGATAGAGCAGATGGCGGCACCATATTCTTTACATGGAGAAGGAGATGCAGAAAGTGGCTGATCAGACCTACATTTGGAAGGGGATTTGCCAAGCAGGGTCCCATCTAAGCTGACAGCAGCAGAGCCTAGCCTCCTGCTTGCTCTCCTCCGGGGGGCCCATCAAATCCTGACATCTGCTGTTCCAGCGTGCAGCTGTGTGGGGGTCCGGGAGACAACCATCCCGCTTGTCCAGCTGCTCTTCCATTCACTGTCACTCGGCAAGCAGCTATTTCACAGTCCTTACTGGAGACAATGGGATCTTTCAGGGATGAAATCAGATCCTTGACTCTGATAGTGAGGCAGCTGTGGGACACATGAAGGCTTTTCCTTGCTGACTCCTCCTTGTCTCACAAGGCTCAGATTCAAAGGGCTGCACTGAAACATCCTCAGCCCTCCCCTCCTTCCCCCTCACAAAGGTCAGCACGGCAGGGTTGATTCTAGAAAAGAGGGGAATATTTGGTACCCTTTGGATAGATAGATAGATAGATAGATTAGATAGCTAATGAGTGTGGATGGCAATAGATTAGATATTTTGAAGGAGGAAACAAATGAAAGAGATTTGCAAAGAACAAATTACACCAAAATAATACCTTCCATTTTTTTGTGCTCTTCTAATCCCAAAGAAAGGCGAAGTGCTTTACAAGCTATATATAGAGGACTTCTCTCATCACTGAAGTGCAGCCACCTCTGGTGTGGAAGGCAGCAGCTGCTTAACAGCACTCAATAACACTACAGGGCAGTTTGGCACAAGCTCCCTAACAGCATGTTAGGACATTGGGTTCCTTACTGTCTGAAATGGAAGAGTGCCACCTACGGAATCACTACCATTTCCCATAGCATCCTTAGCTTCCCTCTGAGGCTCAGGTTTCCCACCCATGTACTGATCAAACCCGATCCTGCTTAGCTTTCTAACTAGCCAAACTTCAGGACATTTGCAGTGCTGATGAGGAAAAATGCAAGTACGGCACAGAAAGCACTGATGGCTGCAGGGCTTGTTTCTGAGCGTAGAGCAGAGGAAGGGAGGCACCTATGGGTCAGTCAGTACTGTGGGTCAGTCAAGAGCCCTTTCTTTTCAATATCACCAAGACTCCATAGAATAGTCTTCAGAATGGAACAAACATACATGCTGGTACACATAATTCTACAGCTGGAATCATGTTTTAACTAGAGAGAGACCAACAGGGACACAAGGTCTGAATTCTCTCCAACTTGGGGCTGAGTCCCCATCTCTATCATGGGGCCAAACCAAACCCCAATGTCCCTGACCAATGGGGGAGTTTAGATCTGGAGGAGAATCTGGAACAGCTAGGGGACTCTTTTCCAAGCCTTTAACCTGTTCTGTATTTCTCTAAAGCACAGGGAGAGTATGGTGCCTATTCAGCATCATACTACAAGTGCTTTCTATGAACATTCTCTCCCATCTGCTGACTTGTGGTGTGTTCCAACCCTCCAGCATCTCTTCACCTTGGCCTAATTCCCACTGGCCCTCCATGTTACACTTGCTTCTTCTTTTCTCTTCTCCACTTACCATCCTCCCCTCAGCATGCTTCTTCCTCTGTTTGTCCCTCTGCTCTGCTGATCCCTGCCTAACTAAACCCCACTCAAAACAAAGCAGAAAGTCAGCCAAAATGAGGGTTTATATTCATTGCACCGACATGTTCTTTGCAAACCATCCCATTGACCATTCTCCTTGTAGGTTATATCTCACTCCCTTTATTCTCCAGGGCAGGGATTGTCTCTTACTCTGTGTTTGTACTGGGTCTAGCACAATGGAGCCCCAATGTTGGTTGGGGTCATTAGGTGCTACCATAAACAAATAAACAATACTAATAAATACTAATATGGTAATTAGCAGGGAGCTCAGGCCTGAGAGCTGGGAAAAAGGCATCTTGCAAATGGGATTTCTGAAATGTATGTGGGTACAGAGGGAGGCAGGGGTACAAGCAAGAAACTCCTCCTCAGTCTACCCCATGCAAAGATAACAGCCACCCCAAAAAATCATGACAGTAATTCATCCATACAAGCAGCACCACCCTTTTCACTCAATAATTCCATACACAAAAAGCAAAATATGCACTTTTAGTGGGAAATGTCCTTCTTTTTAGACTAAGGGAAATGATAATCTGAAAGAATAAACACAAAGTTTCCAGGGAAGAACTTGCTGTTTGCATCTCCTCTGTCTGTAGCAACTCTCAGAACATAACAAATTGCTAAGCTCTGCCCAGAATTTTAAAGATGTGGTATGCAGAAAACAAAAGGCATGACAACTCCACAGCTACATGCTAACACGTCTTCGAGGCTGGTGTTCCACCTTTAATTTTGGCTTTGTTCTGCTTATATATTTAAGAGGACAGAAAGTCTTCAGTTAATGCTGGTGGCACGTTTATGAGCTGCTTGGTAAGTAGCATGCATCTCACAGTATAGTGATGAACAAATAACAGGAATTTCAAACATGCAACATATGGCAGATGCTTTCCTTATATGACACTTTTAAAGGTCTTGGAGGCACTTCAGAGCAGCCATAGATATGTTCTCCTTGTTTAGAATATTATCCTGCCCATAACTAGTAGGTCGTATTTCAAAGTTTATCCAGTGTAATGACAACCCTGAGCTGCGTTTACTCATACTGGCTTCCTGTCTTTTACCACATCAAGTCCCAGCTCCTCACCCTCATCTTCAAGGCCTCACATCTCTGCTCTGTCCCACTTCTGCTTCCTAACTACTCTCTTTGGGCCTGATGCTGAGTAACTTCACTCATGGAAACATTTTTATTGACATCAACATAACTGCTCCCTTGAGTAAAGTGACTCACAATTGTATGTACACACAGATACTTTTGTTTTCCCCCCAGCCTCCATTTCATGTCTCCCTTTTTCTCTGCTTTTATGTTTACAACAGATTCCCACTTCCAGCCCTCCTTTAAATCCCTCCTGAAAACCCATCTCTTATGTTGTGTCATCCACCCTAGTAAAAGGTGTGTCATTGTCTACTTGTTGTGGCTACTCCATGTAAGAGGATAAGAGTCTACAAATGATACTGGTTGGGGGAGTTATTTCTTTAGCTCATGAGGGAGGTTCATGCTTTTAGCACTGAAGCTCCAGGTTTCAAACTCCTTTGATGACCCAAGCGAGGGACTCTTAGGCAGGGTCCCATCACTGATTTCCATCATGCCTATGTTGCCCTCTCACTATTACATATTTGAACTGTTATCCCACATATCATATTTCCATTGCAGAATTAGATTACGGATGGAAAGGGAGGTATCTCTGGAGGGTTTGCGAAGTGCCATGAAGACACCTATGAGGCCCCATAAATATTCATCAGTGCTCAACAATTAACAATAATAATTAAGGGATTTATAATAATACATTCACACAAGTATTTTGACTTCCTCTCTTCTCCTTAAGAACTTGATTAGCAATTTAACATCTGGAAATTATTTATTGATGAGCAAAGAGTAGTAGATAGAGATACTATGAGGTGGGTGCAAAACTGGTTGGAAAACCGTTCCCAGAGAGTAGTTATCAGTGGTTCACAGTCATGCTGGAAGGGCATAATGAGTGGGGTCCTGCAGGGATCAGTTCTGGGTCTGGTTCTGTTCAATATCTTCATCAATGATTTAGATCAGGAGTGGCCAACCTGTGGCTCCGGAGCCACATTCGGCTCTTCAGAAGTTAATATGCGGCTCCTTGTTTAGGCACCGACTCCGGGGAAGGAGCTACAGGTGCCAACTTTCCAGTGTGCCAGGGGGTGCTCACTGCTCAACCCTTGGCTCTGCCACAATCCCTGCCCCCACTCCACCTCTTCCCGCCCCCTCCCCGAGCCTACTGCATGCTACGAAACAGCTCATTGGCAGGTGTAGGGAGGGAGGGTGAGGTGCTGATTGGCAGGGCTGCCGGTGGGTGGGAGGCGCTGGGAGCGGGGTGGTGGCAGGGAGCCGATGGGGGGCTGCTGACGTATTACTGTGGATCTTTGGCAATGTACATTGGTAAATTCTGGCTCCTCCTCAGGCTCAGGTTGGCGACCCCTGATTTAGATAATGGCATACAGAGTACAATACACTTATAAAGTTTGCGGATGATATCAAGATGGGAGGGGTTGCAAGTGGTCTGGAGGATAGGATTAAAATACAAAATGCTCTGGACAAACTGGAGAAATGGTCTGACGTAAATAATATGGAATTCAATGAGGACGAATGCAGAGTACTCCACTTAGGAAGGAACCATCAGTTGCACACATACAAAAAGGGAAATGACTGCCTAGGAAAGAGTATGGAAAGGGATCTGGGGGTCATAGTGGACCACAAGCTAAATATGAGTCAACAGTGTAAAGCTGTTGCAAAAAAAGCGAACATAATTCTGGGATGTATTAGCAGCAGTGTTGTAAGCAAGACACAAGAAGTAATTCTTCCACTCTACTCCACTCTGATTAGGCCTCAACTGAAGTATTGTGTCCAGTTCTGGGCACCACATTTCAGGAAGGATGTGGACAAATTGGAGAGAATCCAGAGAAGAGCAACAAAAATGATTAAAGGTCTAGAAAATATGACCCACGAAGGAAGATTGAACAAATTGGGTTTATTTAGTCTGGAAAAGAAAAGACTGAGAGGGGACGTGATAACAGTTTTCAAGTATGTAAAAGGTTGCTACAAGGAGGAGGAAGAAAAATTGTTTTTCTTAACCTCTGAGGATAGGACAAGAAGCAATGGGCTTAAATTGCAGCAAGGGAGATTTAGGTTGGACATTAGGAAAAATGTCCTGTCAGAGTGGTTAAGCACTGGCATAAATTGCCTAGGGAGGTTGAAGAATCTTCATCATTGAAGATTTTTAAGAGCAGGTTAGACAAACACCTGTCAGGGATGGTCTAGATAATTATCCCCGCCATGAGTGCATGGGACTGGACCAGTTGACCTCTTGAGGTCCCTTCCAGTTCTATGATTCTATGATCACAGACACTTATTAAGTAGGTGAACCCTTTCCATAGCTGAGATTTTATTATCTAGGGAGAACGTAATTACGATCAGGTTAACTTTAATCTGTGGGTTTCCCCTTAATCCCAGGCCCTGATACAGAAAGGTGTTTAAGCACATGCTTAAATTCTTTCTGGTTCAGGATAGCATTTAAACACATGCTTAATGTTCAGCACACACAAAGCACATGCTTAATGTTAATCACATGCTTAAATGTTGTACTGAAGGAGGGATGCTTTACTGAATCGCAGCCGATGTCCTGTGTGTAACAAGCTTTAAATGTCTCTTTATTCTGTCACAGGACAACTGCTCTGCTCTAACCGTGCCCCCGTCTGCAACCTTTGTGTTACCTGCCTCCCGGTTAACTCGTCCCTTGCTGAGGCACACAACCCTTATTTTCACACAGTGGCAACCGTGCTCGAGCCTGGGCTACATCAGCGTTGACTTATGCTGTCACTGGCACAGGTATAGTCTGGAAAACTGACCCAACGGGTTCTGGGGCAGGAGGCATCCCAACGGTGGGGCACATCTTGGGCTCAGTTCGAGGCTCAGGCAACAAAAATCCAAGCCCATCTGGTGGACCTGAGGAGATGTGGGCCCCCTTTAGCATATTCATCATACCTATAACTCAGAAGGCCCCATCCAAAACCACTGAAGCCAATGGAAGGACTCCCATGGATGTAAATGGACTTTGGATCAGGGCTAAAGTGCCTCAGGATCCCTTGGGCATGAGAGTTGCTGTATAAAGCCAACTTCCAGCCCCAGCAAATTGTTTAAAAGTGCATTTGGATACAGAGGAAACAGCTCAGATTGTGTCTGATACGAGACAACACATATCTAAGAAAGAAACTTTCTGGAAATCCAAAGCCAATGCGTGAGTGTGTAATAAATTGGGACCCTTGGGGAGGCAGGGCTCAGCCAATAGGATTCTCTTTTATTATCATTGTTAAATAAATCATTGTTTGAAGGCAGTGTTGCTGGGGAGCACAGCGATTGAAGTTGCAGCTCATTTCTTTCATCTGTGCTCTGAGCTGGCAAGTCCATCCAGAGGCCCCACTCCCAATGTTCTCATTTTGCAGGAATCCGTTGGTGCATCTCCTGTTGCTAGAAGAATTGGCTGACATCTTCAAACATCTCCAGCGACGTGCTGGGGAGATGATGCTGAAGTCTGAATGCTGTCTGCAGGCCTTCTCACCGTCCCTCGCCCCTCCCATACCTCCCTAGCAATTGTCTGGAGACTGGGAGGGGGCAACACTTATCTATAGATAAGGAAATATCATTTAGCAATCCCCTGCCTTTCAGTTTTATGAGGTTTGGGGTTTTCCTCTTCCCTTGGTTTCTAGAAGGGGTCAGCTGTTTAGGCTGCATCTCTCTCTCTAAGTTCAATGCTGGGTGCCTAGAGCACATACCACTCTCTGCACAGGGATTTTCATTCCATTGTTAGTGCATCATTGACGGGACGTGGCGATTCCAGGTCACATATGCAGCTCGTCTGGCCCTCCTTGTCATAGGTACAGAATTTGTAACAAGGGGGTGGGTGGGTTAGGGATGGTGTATGGAGGCCATTGCAGAACTGGTGATTGGATTTTACAGCCATCCTGCTGCATGTGCCTTTCTCTTGCAATTCATCCCACTCTTCATCCTGACAAGTCGTAAGCCCAAATGTACACACTCTTTGCCCTTGTCTCTTCTTTTTAACTCTGAACGATTCTGAGTAAGGAATGGGAGTTCATCTCTAAACCAGTAAAAGTCAAAATCAAGAAGGGCCAAGTCTGCAGTCGAGCTGCCTCAGAGGATGTGGACAGCACCCCATCAGATGAAAGGGAAATGGAGAATAGGGAAGAAAAGTGGGAAGCAAATACTGAGAACAAGAGAGCCACAGCTCAACTGGTTTCAGAGTAGCAGCCGTGTTAGTCTGTATTCGCAAAAAGAAAAGGAGTACTTGTGGCACCTTAGAGACTAACCAATTTATTTGAGCATAGGTTTTTGTGAGCTACAGCTCACTTCAATAAATTTGTTAGTCTCTAAGGTGCCACTAGTACTCCTTTTCTTACAGCCCAACTGATTAGGGATAAGCATGCCAGACTGAAAGGAACTGGTTCTAGTGGGTCATTTCCATCAATGGGATCCATCTGAGAAGTTTCTAGTCCTCAGTGAACCTAGGTATGCAGAGCAGATCCCTCCCGCAGCCAGTTGTCACTTCCAGATAGGGGCATCCAGCCAAAGGTGACTGCTCTCCTCTACTCTTATTCGCAGTTGGATATGCTGGAATGTGAGCTGGTTCCGTATTTCTCTGAGAGCCCTGATCTCCTGAGTCAGCAAGCTCAAGCCCAGCTTTCTCATGAGATTTTCAACACCTCCTGCTCTCTATCACATCAGAATGGACTTGAATGTAGTAGTTTGGCATCACAACTGATGGGCTGTGGCAGAACCAAGAAGCAGAAAGGGGTATGGAAATATAAACAAGCAGGACCTCTCAAGTTTTTATGATCTCAAAAAAGTTGCACTTGAGAATCATTTTGAATGAAAGGCTGGCCCAATTTTTATTTTATTGGAACCATTTCACCCATCTTCAGTACAGATAAGACCACAGCATGATCACAGGGCATGCATCTTCTTCCTAATTTGATGGAAGGTTTGTGTATGTACCACTCAGTGATGATAATGGAATTCCCTGCACCTTGAGATGAGAGAAGACCATCGACTGAGCAAGAATTAGCAACTAAAATGAAATATTCTCTTTCTTTCTTTCTTTCTTTCTTTCTTTCTTTCTTTCTTTCTTTCTTTCTTTCTTTCTTTCTTTCTTTCTTTCTTTCTTTCTTTCTCACTAATACCAACATTGTAATAGTAGTTAGGCCCAATACTCTTGCTTCTTTTATGCTAAGCTCCATGTGTTGCATTAAGAATGCAACATGCTGTAGTAAAACCTCTAATAAGAAAAAACTTTCTGCATCCTCCATGGCTTCACTGTTGTGGAAGGTAGCAGCATGAAGGCCCTCAGAAACAGGCTTCATTGTAAGATAATAACTGTCTTTGTATTTCAGGCTTTGTCTTCAGTTCCTGGTGTGGAACTAGCCCAAAATGGTAATTTATTTCTGCTCTTCTTGTATTCTGTTTCTTAAGCATCAATGAGAGTGAAGCTGATGGAAAGATGGTTGCTTGATTCATAAATGGAAGAAGAATTTAAGAGCGAGAGATATAGGCAACTGGCGGGGCCCAAATCCTGATGTGACATATACTCCAGACAAATTGATTGCCACAGATCTTCATCTGATGTAAATGGTTAAAGCCGCATTGACTTGGAACTGGCTTAATTTAGTCACAGATTTTAAGGCCAGAAAAGATCATCTTGTCTCCTGCAAAATATAGGCAAGTTATACCAGTTGAAGAACTGGTCCATTGATTTGAATCAGGTTGCAAAGGATGTACATCAGGATGGGATTTGGCCAGGGGAAAACTCTGAAAAGATGAGAAAGACCAGACCAAAGTCTTTTTCTAAAGATTCCAGTGGAGGGGGAGGCTCTGAAACTGAGATTCTTTCAACTCTATAGCATGGAAACCAATTTCTTTATGTAAGAAAACTTGTTCTGTTGCATTCTGAGTCATTTTCCATTGGAGAGAAAATTGGTTTCTTTAATTAAATTCTAAAACTTTTTGCTAAACTCCAAACTTCCCCAGGTTCAATCACCCCCATCTCCCCAAAATACTGTTTTTGGGGCCAATGATCAGAGAAAAGAGATACTTCCAGGGAGCAGGTGATCATCCCTTGCTTCCAGTTTGTCCCCTTCATGCCTGACTGCTGTATTAATTAAACAAGACATTGGACAGGTTTAATACCTCATATTATTCCCCCCCACCCTCAGCTTTTTGAAAAGTTTCCAAGAATATCAGGCAAGGAAATGAAATCTGCATCCTAAGGAAAAGATCCATTTCCAAACCATTAATCTTTCCTTATGACATGTTTTGGAATACAAATGTATCCAGAGGGGGGTTATTCAGCAATATGTTGTGTTCATGTAACTGATCAGATCGGGGTTTTATTATAGTGGTACATATGTTAACAATAATTCAAACTTTTATTCACTCTGTTTCACCACCACAGCTGCTCTTGGTTTTCCTTATGGCCCCACCCGGTGACACTTGGAATGCAAACAGATACATGTACATATTACAGAGAGCTGATGTGTTTTACATTGTTATCCAAGAATTGAGCTTCCTTTTGCATGCTACAGTACTGTAACAAATTCATGATCATGTAGGAACTGCCTGACTGTCACAATGCTGCACACCGTAGCTACTCAGAAAAGCAGGGCTAGGCCTCTGTCACTTCCCACAAAGAGAATCTCTGTTAACTCTTAGTAGTATAGCATCTATGAGACAAAGTTGAACTATTCACATTCCATCCAGCAGAGGATCTGCCCCACAAGCACAATAAAAATGGGCCCTTAAAGAACCCATAGTATTAAATGCATGAGGAAACGCAGCAGGAAAATATGTAGTCCAATAGTAAGTAAGCACGGTTGAAAAAATTCAAAATTTTTCAGTGAAACTAATTGAATTGAAAAATTTAATTTCAGTTCAGTTTTTTGGTTTCTACACCCTCCCTCTTTTACCATGGTAATGGGGGAGGAGAAGACAGCAGGAAAACACAAACCAACCTGAAACACAATGAAATTGTTTTTATTTGTTTCAATAAATGAGGACAGGGCTATCATACCAAGTGACCTGGATTGCTTGATAAACTGGGCCCAGTCGAACAAAATGCGTTTTAGTACAGCCAAATGCAAAGTTATACATCTAGGAACAAGGAATGCAGGCCATACCTACAGATGGGGGATTGTATCCTGGAAAGCACTGGCTCTGAAAAGGATTTAGGGGTCACAGTGGACAAACAACTGCCAGCGTGATGCTGTGGCAAAAAGGGCTAATGTGATCCTTGGATGGATATACAGGGGAATAGTGAGTAGGAAGAATGAGATGATTTTACCTCTGTAGATGGCTTTAGTGATACAACACTGGAATACTGTGTATACATTTTAAAAAAGGATGCTGAAAAATTGGAAAGGGTGCAGAAAAGAGCCACAAAAATTATTCAAGGACTGGGGAAAATGCCTTACTATGCCTCAATCTGTTCAGTTTATCTAAAAGAAGATGGAGAGATGACTTGATTACAATGTATAGTACCTTCATGGTGAGAAAATATTGCATACTAAAGGGCTCTTTTACCTAGTAGAGAAGGGCAGAACAAGAATCAATGGCTGGAATCTGAAGCCAAACAACTTCAAGTTAGAAATAAGGTGCATATTTTTAAGTGAGGGTGATTAATCCCTAGAGCAAACTACCAAGGGAAGTGGAGGGTTCTCTATCTCAGGATGTCTTCAGATCAAGATTGGCTGCCTTTTTGGAAGATATGCTTTAGTCAAACAGAAGTTATTAGACTCTGTACTGGAGTAAGTGGGTGAAATGTAATGTCCACTGGGATACAGGAGATCACACTAGATGATCTAATGGTCCCTTCTGGACTTAAACTCTATAATCTACATTTTTGTTTCCTTCCAAAGGCCATATTTTATTTGAAAAAAATTTTCAATTACATATTTTACCCAGTACTGTTCAATAGGGAGAGTTAGAATTATCCAAACATGGTCTAAAAGTGACCCCCAAGAAGGAGAATGCTGAGAGCCACAACAGAAATACAATGGCCAGAGTTAGAATAGTAAGGGCTTCAATAGCTATAATATAAAAAGCATAAGCCCACCTCCTTCCCTGCATGAGCCAGTCTCTAAGTAACGGGAGTAGGAAGGAACTTTCCTTGGAGACAGGTATTCCTCTAATTTCCAACTGCAGGGTTCTTCTTGTTCCTTCTTTGGAAGCAGCTGGTGCTGGCCAGAGTTGGAGACAGGAGAGTGGACTAGATGCTGGTTTGATCTGATCTGTACGGCAATCCTTATGTTCCTTGATTAGAATAATACCCTCTGGGTGAAATTCAGCCCTGGTGTAAGTGGGGTGAACTCCCATTGACTTAATTGGGATTGCTGCTGCTCATGCCACAGCTGGATCTAAACCCTTATCTCTAGGTATTAGGGATGCACATGCCTTGCTTATGAGGTCCCACATTTATAAGCCGTTCATGAGTTATGTGCTCAATACTAGCTATGGACAATAGCTGCCTTCCCCTCCAATCTATATCTAAACAAGTGTGACACCGAAGTTCTGATGATGACCTTTTACAGAGTCCTCTACCTGCTTTATTTGAGAACCTACAGGTCAGATTCTATTGTTGGCTGAGGACTTGGCTATGGCAAACCCCTTGGGATTCAACATTTGGTTGTTCTCTCACTCTCACTTATGTGTACAGGCTCAAGTTCAAACTTCCTCCTGCTGCCATTTCCTCAACTGGCAACCGGGCTTTCCAAAGAGACATCAAAGGCAGAGCGCTCTTTCCCCTGATCAACCGGAGGGAGAGCCTCAAAGGGCGCTTGCTCTTTGGTTTAGAAAGAACAAAGTCTGTTTAAACATTGCTAAGTGTCTCCTGTTGGCTCCCATCCTTTCTGCATCCCCCCACCAACCCCACCATCTCCTCCTGGCTGGACACACTTCTCAGAATGACTGCAATTCATTTGCTTTGCGTCGACCTAATACAGCCCCATCCAGAATGTTAATGGCTCAGACGCTGGAATCGGAAACCAGGCGACATGCCAGCTGCTGGGTTGTCTTTAGTGTTGTTCATGAGATAAGGAGGCTGTGCGGAGCAATGCGTATGTGATGGTGTCAGCTCTCATGGAGAGTAAGCTTTTGTGCATGGGCCAGAGAATGTATCTCACTATGGCCTCAATCCCACAAGTCCCTGTGCAAGGCACAGCAGAGAACAGGTAGCAGCAGTATGCCCTCAAAAGTGCAAGTGGAGAGGCTAGGCACGGGTAGAAGTAATGTTAGACTTAGTCCTGCATATTTAGTCTCAAACTCCCCTGTCCCCGCACTCACAAGAGCACAGGGTGAAACAGGAGTGGGGTATGGATGGAGACAGGGGGGTCTCTGCATTGGCAAAGCCTTAAACAATCCTCAGCATGCAAATGAGGTACTCAGCGACTTGTTCCACGGTTCGGCCTCACTCCTGCCTCCTGGCGGCCCTGCAGCAAGGCAGGATCAGACTCTACCCACTGGATTATCTTGCAAAAACCCCTTTGTGTTTGCTTCTCTTGCACTGCTGAGCAAATGAGAATCATTGGCCCTCTTATGTCAAATCCACAGAGACAGGCTGCTGTTCCTGCTTTTCATGTCCCAAGTTCTCAAAGGTGTTCTAACGGCATTGTGTGGCTAACTGCTGTGGTGCCTCCATCTGCTACCTTTCCAGGTTGCTTTGGCACTGGGTCTTTTGGGATGAGGAAAGCCCTAGCGCCTTTGTTCAGCTGGTTCCCTATTTCCTATGGCAGAAGGTCCATTCCTTTGGGCTAACACCAGTGATATAAAAGGGCCCATTATTGACTCTTCCATCTCCTTTGTCCCTTGTGTCAACTTATGGTGCATCCCTTCAGGTGAAGGTATGGAGGGTTCCCCCGGGGGCTGCAGGAAGAAAACTCTTTTCCCTAATCACCTGGGACTGAGTAATTGAACAAAGACAAGTGAAAAAGCTACAGAAATGGACCAGAGTTTTCTGGGGCCTGTTTTTTCTTGACTGTTGTTTTGACTTGTGGGTGTGGTGGTCTCCTCTGGCAGACCCTGTCTGTGAGCTCACCAAGGGTGTTTATAGCACATACCAAAGCACCGACTAGTCTCTGGGCAGCCCTTTCTGTTTTCATTCCTGTAGTCACTTTAAGCAGCAGTAATACCATTTGATGTCATATCTCCTTGGTTCACGACTTCACTCTCCTCTCCCATTGATTTCCATGGGGTTACTCCTGATTTGCACAAGTCCAGGCCTATTCTTTATGGTTGTGGGTGTGTTGCAGATCTTAGGGGGCAAACAGGAAAAGCACAAGCTTGGATGGTTGAGAACGTGGCTGTGGACAGCGGGTATGATATTCATGCCTCTGCCTTTTCCGGGCATGGATATCATTTCACTAGCATGCAGGATAAGCTATCAACATGACCTCATCATTGCGATTGGTCACACATTTTTGGGGGAGGTTTTTATATCTCACACACTGAAATCTCATCTCCTCTTCTCCCCTGGGAGGTTTCCTCTGTGACTGACACAATGAGAACAGGAGGGGGCAAAAGAGAGGAAGCAAACACCTGGCCACCTTTTAAAGGCCCATTCCCACCAATTCTGCGATGTTGCAACTGACACTCCAGCTGAGCTAGGCCCTGTAGGTGACTGCTTCTGCTAATAGCATTTAGATCATGTAGCTCGTGTGTACTGTTTGGCTGAAGTAAGTGGAATCAGGGATGTTCAGAACCTTAGACAACACTTTGAAGCATCAAGACTATCAAAGCACTTGACAAACAGTTTGTTAAGCCTTTTAGGGGAGAGTTCTTGAGCCGGGCCCAGTTGTTGCTGACTCTGGTTGACTTCAACAGTAGCTGGACCAGGATCATTAACTCCATTTTACAGAGGGGAAACTGATGCACAGAAAGTGAAATGACTTGCCCAGGGTCACAGAGTGAGTTAGCAGCAGAGCCAGGAATAGAACCCAAGTCTCCTAACACCCATTCCTCTGCTTTGGCCACAGGACCATCCCATATTTCCCATCCATTCATTTCTCTGTACTTTAGAGATGTATGAATAAAGCTCTGTGTGTTCCCCCTCGTACTTTGAAGCACAGGGGACAAACAGAGATCATTTAAACAGTATCATTTACATTTTCAGTCTTGGATTGGGCTTGAAGGTGCTTCTCTCCAGGAGACTCCTTAGAACCATTTCCACATGTCAGTTATTTCCCGCTCCATGTCCTACTGTACAGCCAGGATGTTATTTTTTGTTTATGTTCCTTGACATGCTCCTCAAAGAATTGTGGTGATATAAAACTTGGAAGGGGAGATGGAGCTTATTTTTAATTGCATTTGAGGGACCCCAATCAGATCTCCAAAGTGATGTCAGCACAGTGTTGTCAAAACGTTATTCAGTGGTGTTTATATTACACAGAAGTAAATCATACTCTTGCATTTGTATTGGATCTATATCCCGAGTGCTCACAAATGTAAGGGAGGCTTGGGCCAGAGGCTACATTCCCAGAATTACCAAGATTAGATTGTGCAATGCTCTTTTTTTTCCTGGTTGCCTGACACAGACCTCTTGTAATATTTTTCCTAGCTACAAAATGCACAGCTTTTCTAAACAGCTCTCTCCCCAGGTTGACAGAGAGGTGCACTGGTTCTTTGATTTTAGTTCATGGCTTCAAAATGCTCCAATCTCCCATTCTTAATTGTGATTTCATTACAGACACTGAATCTGGGGCATATCAGCAGAAATAGCTCAACTATGCATCTACCCATTTACCTTACATTGGTTTGTCATTCATTTCCCTCATCACTTTCAAGAATAAGATTATATTATTATTCTTTGTATTATGGTAGCATGTAAATATCTCATGACGCTGGCTACAACAGTGCCATGCAAACGCTTGTTCTCACTTTCAGGTGACATTGTAAACAAGAAGTGGGTAGCATTATCTCCTGCAAATGAAAAAAAATTGTTTGTCTGAGCTATTGACTGAACAAGAAATAGGACTGAGTGGATTTGTAGGCCTTAAAGTTTTACATTGTTTTATTTTTGAATGCAGTTATTTTTTGTACATATTTTTTGAACTACATTTGTAAGTTCAACTTTCATGATAAAGAGATTGCACTACAGTATTTGTATTAGTTTAATTGAAAAATACTATTTCTTTTGTTTTCTACAGTGCAAATATTTGTAATCAAAATAAATATAAACTGAGCACTGTACACTTTGTATTCTGTGTTGAAATTGAAATCAATATATTTGAAAATGTAGAAAACATCCGAAAATATTTAAATAAATGGTATTCTGTCATTGTTTAACAGCCCAATTAATCACGATTAATTTTTTTAATCGCTTGACAGTCCTAATTTTTTTTTAAGAGAGAGAGAGATTGTGTGGGCTCAGATATTGCAGTGATAGGGACGGTATAAATACCTATAGTAGACAGATAGCAGAGTGGATGTAGAGTCTGATGAAGAGAAACAGTGATCAACAGCTCATCCCCAAATGTAAGCTATTGGAAGCAAGTAAAAAGGGGAAATTGAGAGACTGCTGGGTCAAATACACAGGATTTTGTATAAATAGTCTCTTCCTTCTCATCTGCTTTCCTATCAAAGATCTGCTTTAAAGCTCCTCCAAGTAGCTGGGATTTTCTGCCTCCTCAACTAAAGCCAAAACATGCCATTTACAGCAGTCTGGGAATATAAAAATAAAAAGCACCAACGCAAATATAAATGAACATTTCCACTCAGAGCCCACTCTGCAGCACAAGTGTGGGGCTAGCCTCTGTTTCACTTGATTTCTTGTGGTCTGAGCTTTTCTTTTAAATAGTTCTAATTTCAGGGATGATTTTGGTTGGGGGATTTGTTTAACTTGCAGCAGCTCCCTTTGTCAGTGGAGCTGCCTTGTAAGTAATTAAGCTGTTGTTCAGACTGAGTGTAATTGCTGCTGTCTGCTGACAGGGCACTTCTGCCAACCAGATGTTTTTTATCTTGAGGAGCCTATCTGGTGTAACTATTTTTAATTGGTAAATAAAGAAGAAAAGGAAATACAGTTGCATTTTTTCCCTAGCAGTATTTCAGAGCATCATTCATATATTTGCTGCCAAACTGGGTCCTAGATTACTGGTTCTAAAGCTAAGCACAGTAATTGAAATTCACCTTTGCATGAAAGATCTATGCTCCACTTTCAAGTCCCTTCTGTACTGTGGTGAATTTCACCATTTGTGAATATGGGATGCCTTGATGGCTTCTGTTCCTATTCAGGAAGCAAAACCAACATACCTGGTGGGTGAAATGGTTTGATGGAAAGAGGTTTGTCGGGGGTGGCAGTTATTTTTGGAAACAGTGAACATGCAGTATAATTAGAGCTGATTAAACTTCAGATGGTTCAGAGGTTCAGTTGCCAATAAATACCCAGAGACCTGGATGTTTCTCAAACCTTCTTTGAACATCTTTCTTCTGGACATCTTGTGACTTTCAGCTTCTCAAGTGAGATTTTATGTACATCTTGCTTTCAGCTTGAGTATAAATGCAGAGGAATTATCCTCTTCCATGGTATCGTAGTATTTCTGCTTCTGGTCCCAGACAGTTCCAAGAAGTACAGACATCACACAGAATGTTAACTGAAACATTTTAAACCTTAAAGGAATGACCATCAGCTTGACATTTAGTGAGTGGCACAATAAGAGGTAAAACTATGTCCTGGTTTGAAACAAGCTGCTGAAGCCCTCTGAGAATGTATGTTATCTTACATACACATTTTCCCCATTAAAATATGATTTTATTACACCTGTTGCTTTATGAAAGACCCACATGAACAAGAGGGGAAACTGATGAATTATATAGGGGCAACGATGAAGTCAATTGTACCTGAAGTTCCATTAGATGCACAGAGTAAACACTGAAAAAAGAGGCAAAGAACTTTTTCTGTCTATCTGAGATCTTTCTATAGAGTCCATCACCATAGCACCTATGGACTTTTCCCACTAAGCTCTCAGTTTTAGCCTCTTAGGTGTTACTTGGTACAACAACAGGTAAAAAATATCTTAGGCACAGGATGACTGTGTCCTTTCAAAAAAGATTTGGCTTTGATTTATCTCAGGGTTTGGTCAAGAGTGCAGGTCAGTTCTTATTTTATCAAACTGCTTGGCTATCTCCCACCCCAAGCACAGTCTCAGTATACACTGTGTATGTCTGTCTGCCTTCCCCCTTTTTCTTCCCCCACATAGCCAGGTGTCATCAAAAGCACCCATACTTTTGATCCCCAACATTTATCTGCAAATCCTGATATTTCCATGAGATGTTGTCCATTAGATCCAGGTCAGAAATGGTGTCTTGTCTACTATTAAACATGATTACTTAAAAAAAAAAATAGCACGACTGACCCCAAACAAAACGGTGAGTTTTTGTGACTCGGTCCTGCTGGACATTCCTAGTACTTCCTTTCTGCATCCCTGCTCCAACGGCCACTGAAGTCAATGCAAAGACTCCCATTGAGTTCACTGGGCTTTGGATCTGGCCCCAAAGGCACAGCACAGTTCTTTTCAAAGGCACCAGAGTTACAGTCTTTTAATCTATTCTTTCCTTTGTGCTCCATCAAATAAAGCCCAAATGGATGAGCCATTCCAGAGCCACTGGACACTCAATCGAGCCTTGCCACCAGCAGTATCACAAGCCGTGGTGCAGAGCGGAAGAACTTTAAGTACGCCTTGGTAAGAACGACAACAACTACAACAACAGTAATGACAGCACTGAGAGCTGCCCTAGCGTTTTATATCTCCAAACGTTATCTCACAAAGCAGTACAAATGGAGCTGAAATAAAGGTGAAATGCTCACCTGAAGTTGAACATGGCACAGGCAGGGATCTCCCAGTCAGATTGGAGAGAAGGGAAAAAGCTTTCTGACTGTAGCTGGGGTGCTAGCACATCATGCAGTTTGGGGATGATACTTTATGCCACTTGCTAAACACTGCAGACTGGTGTCAGCAACAGCCCACCATCAGCCCATTAGAGAATTAAGGGCAGTTCATGTACCATATCTAAAGTGAATTATAGGCCCATTTTTATGCTAATTCCAACATAAGGAACAGTCGCTGTTGCTGTGGACGTCATGCTAGTTAGTAATATTCCAAGATTAGCCAACCAAAGTGAATGCAAGGTAGGGCATGTTTTAGTTGCCCCTTCTATTTCTCTCTGGGCTTCATAAGGTCTTGTGCAACATCCCAGGTTAGATTTTCATGTATCCCAGCTCCAAAGAGTTTGAACTTTAACATCCTCTGTTCATTAGTTATTACTAAACACACTAGATCCAGGAAATGGACATGCCTCTTTATTCAATACCACCAGCATTTTAAAAACAGGGAGATTTAGAAAGAACCAAAGATCTGCTTTGTTTGGGAGTAAGTCACAGGATGGCAGAAGAGAATGGTGAAGTGCATCATGTCGATAGTCCATAGACTCAGGCTAGTGGGTATGCATATTTCAAAAGGTTCAGAGGTCTGGATTGGAAAAGCATCTACAAGTTCAGGTACTTCCCAGAACTTCTTGGATCTGCAGTTTGGGTTGGAAATCTCACCAGAGCAGTTTTCTTGTGGTATTAAGGCACTTCTGCTTCTTGTCCTAGAAGGTGCATGAAAATGAAAACCAGTCTAACATCCAAACTTTTTTCAAAGCTCAAAACAAGTTCAGTTAGGCTTTAGTTTGAGTTTTGAAGGAGGATTCAGGTCGATTATTTTATCTAAACCTCTGTGATATGGGGAATGATGTGAACAAGTTGTGACTTCTTGTAATTCAAAGCTGAGTAGAAGGTCTCCTCCTGACCTGGAGCCCTGAATTTCCATTGCATTGTTGCCATGATTGCCTAGATCCTGTGGCTGCAGCTGTTCCACAATAAAAGCCATTGATGCTGAGCATAGGTGGGCATCAGAACTGAGAAATTCCCAATTCCCCAGACTAACAGAAAGATTCATTTGAAAGATTCAGGTGGGCCAAGGGAACTGGGCAGCCATTTTCTTAAGGGAGTCACTCCAGGAGCTATAGAAGAGAACAATGACATAATGAGAACAAGAAGAAGTGTTTAGCCTATATTTTCAAAAACAACTAGTGATTTTTAGTGCTCAATTAAAGACAGCAATCACCTGCTGAAACATCACACACCTTAAGGTATCTCAAGTTGGGAATACAAAAACGAAGGCACACAAAATCACTTGTCACTTCCAAAAATGGATGCCCTTATTCTGGAGTTTGAAAGAAGGTATGAAAGGGAGAAATTATTTTACCAGATCTAAACACTGCTTGGAAACCATGAGTTCTAGATTAACAACCAAACTTGGAACCGTTGAAGTTTGATCACTATTTGGCTCTGGCAAAAAGAATTCTGGGAACAATATCAAGTTTTCTTTTATTCCCTCATACAATCTAGAAGGAAGGCAAAAGTCATTTCAAACTAAAATCTTTCTTCTTTGCAGAGTGCAGGCTCCCATTTAGTTAGCAAAAAACTTTCTAATTTTAAATGTTCCAGGGAATACAATGGTTTAAATGAAGCAGTGAGCAGGGGGAATGTTCCATGGAAGGCAAAAAAGGTTTAGTGAAACCCACAACTTACAAAAAAGACTCTAGAATTTGCATTAAATCCAAACTCCCAGTGAGATTGCCTTTTCCTCTTTTGTGGTAAAGAACAGCAATGGACTGAATAAATGTTGCAGAGAGACCTTTAAAAATAAACAACAATCCAGGACATTAAAAAACCTTAGAAACAATGGTTGGTAAGTAAATAGGCTGCTAATGAAAACCAGAGCAAGTATCGTCAGAGTTGTGCATGGGAACAATCCGAGGATGTTTTAAACATGATGGAACTTGTCCTCCCTCCTGAGAATGAAAGGTTAAAGATGTCGGCTACAGAGCAAGCAATGGCAGCAGAAGCGTTTTTCCATGTTTGAGCTCGTACAACATCAGAACAAGCAGGAGGAAGCAAGCCTCAGGCTGAGTGTGTGGCAGATACTTTCCCAGCCTCTCCAAGTGCACAGGAAATGCTGGAAGGAGCTGGGGTTAGGCTGTGTGAGAAGGAATTATGGCAAGAGTCAGTGCTACTGTAGATTGTTGGGTGTTTTTTTTAATGCATCCACACACAAGAAAAACATTAATATCCATGGCAGCTGAAGATGTGGATGTGAGGTTTTCATCCTGAAATAGTGAGGAAAAGGCTTACAGGAGATCTTTTCTGCCTTGTCTCTTTAGTCTGTAAGCTCTCTGGAACATGGACTGCCTCTTATTATGAGTCTGTTCATGCCTAGGACAATGGGGCCCTGATCTCATTTAGAGTTGTTTAGGTGCTACTGTGATACAAATAATTATTAATAATGACCAAGTCTCTCCAACAATCCCTGTGCTGGGGGTTTGCTTTTCAGCTCTTGTTCTCAGAGTGGGCAGTGATGCCAGTAGAGCTCTGAGGGATGTTTAACCTGCTGGTTCTGTCTGTGCATATTTCCTTGACTATACTCTCCAAAAGAAAATGGATCAAGCATTTGATTAGTGACCGCACAGCTCCTTAAATCATCCTGAAGACAATAGTGCTATGAAGTGAGTAAATGAGAACTGATTTGACTTGAGCATTCCCATTTCTCCTGTGATGGCAGGCTGTTTATACTGCCCAAGCCACAGGTCACGAAAGACTTTTGCTTTATTTACAATTGCAGTACTATCTGCAGCTGCAGCTTCTAACCACAGGAGGGTATCACCCCTATCAGTACTTCTACCTTTTGTAATGATTTTTATAGGCTCCCCTTGGCTGCTGGTAAGCCCAGACCTGCACGTCCAGACTCCCACTGAAATCAGTGGGTCTCCTTGCATGAGTAACGATTGCTTGTGTGAGGGAAGGCAGATTGGTCCCTAATGAGCCTCGGTTCTTGGCCTGCCTCCTTTCAACTCATAATGGATACGTCTACACTGCAATAAAAACCAAGTCTCAGAGGCACCAAGTCTCAGAGCCCAGGTCAATCGACTTGGGCTCGCAGAGCTAAAAATTGCAGTGTACGCATTCAGGCCTGGGCTGGAGCCCTGGCTGTGAGACCCACCCCCATCATGGGGTTTCAGAGCCTGCGCTCTAGCCTGAGCCCGAATGTCTACACTGCACATTTTAGCCCTGTGAGCCTGAGCTCCATGAGCCCGAGTCAGCTGACCTGGGCAAGGTGCATCTGTGCCAAGGGTCTTTTATTATAGTGTAGACAAACATAATGAGGCTCCAAACCTTAATCACATGGGACTTGACTGCAGAGCCCAACTGCCAGTTGTGTGCACACAAGCTTGGTGAACACATGTGCGTTAGTGCACTAGACCTTCTATTGAGGTAAAATAAACGATAAAGGTTAAAGGTGTCAGTCAGAGAGCAAGCACCTGGACTGTTATGCAGCACATCAGAATAGATGATCACAGAGGTGCCTTCTGGCCTTAAAATCTACAAATCTAAACACAGAATGATTTAAGGTAACATCTGAGTGGATCTGCAGCAGCAACCTGGACTGGTGTGTCGCTTACCTAACGTATAGTGGGTGAAACTATGTCTGCCCATAACGTCAGCTAATGGTACTGTGACTGCATACAGTAAATATCAAAGGCTTAGGTTCTATATGGACTACTGCAGATACTCCCCATAAGAAGGTGAACATGCGCTAAAGAATCTCAGTCTAAACATATGAATTGAGTTTGCTGACTAAGATATGAAGCAAACTCATTCAAAGCAATTGCACAATGACCTACATAAAGCATGTAGTCTGTCTAGTAACATTTGATGAGCTAAGATATCAAAAGCAGCCAATAGCTGCGAAAGCACAGAGATGAGAATCCCGCTGAGTGTGGGCGAGATCATTAGAAACACTGAGGAGAGCAATGTCTGTGCTCCAAGAAAGAAGGGCTGAATTCATTATAAAGCTGATGATAGTTTTGGTTCTGAGAATAATGCCCACCAGCTTCTTCTTTTTTAGGGAACTCTTACAGCAAAGTTAAGAAGAATGGAAATTGAGAAACAATTTGCAACAATGACCTCTGGTAAATTCAGTCTCTTTCACAAGGGAGTTATCAAGGCAAATTTTAAGCTCCCTGGCAGTTTATCAGAAGTCAAAGAAAGATTAACTGGGTGAGTGAAAAACCAGACCAAGAAACTGAACACAGTTTTTCACAATTGAGGAAGGTCCAGGAGGGATTGAGTCTTAAAAACATTTGGCAAGAAGTGTTAAGATAATTTCACTTTAGCTCCCAACAAAGGGCTCATTGAATCAAGAGGATTCAAAATTCCTTTCAGAAAGGCACAGGTATTTATTAAGCTACTTGCTACATGTAGAGAGAGTGTGAAAATAAGAGTGGTACCCAAGGATAGTGCCAGAGGAGTGCTACCTGGGCAGACTGCCACATGCACTAGTACTACCAATGGATAGTACAAAAGTGCGAGTGTTACCCGTAGGTAGCAAAAATTAGAGGGATGGTCTTGTGGAAGAGACACTGAACTAGAACTCAGGAGATCTGATTTCCAATAATAGAATCATAGAATATCAGGGTTGGAAGGGACCTCAGGAGGTCATCTACTCCAACCCCCTGCTCAAAGCAGGACCAATCCCCAACTAAATCATCCCATCCAGGGCTTTGTCAAGCCTGACCTTAAAAACTTCTAGGGAAGGAGATTCTACCACCTCCCTAGGTAACGCATTCCAGTGTTTCACCACCCTCCTAGTGAAAAAGTTTTTCCAAATATCCAGCCTAACCCTCCCCCACTGCAACTTGAAACCATTACTCCTAGTTCTGCCACAGACCTTGGGCAAGTCACTTAACTCTCTGTGCCTCAGTTCCACATCTGTAAAAGGAGGATAATAATACTTCCTTTCTCCACAAACTCTAATTCCAGCCCTGCTACTGACTTCCTCCGTGGCCTTGGACATGTCACTTACCCCTTCTGCTTCCCCATCTGCAATAGTCAAATAATAACACAACTTCACTGGAGTATGGTGAGGACTAATTGCTTAATGGGTGCAAAGCAAACTGAAGACAAAAAGTGCCACTTCAGAACTAAGTATTATTCTTGCTTGGGGTGGGATACCAGTGGTTTCCTACTGGGATACAACAAATACCTGCATGTGCCCTGGTTTAGGATCTCACTGAGTACACCAGGCTTTCTGCAGGTCGCTGCCGTCATATGTACTACATTTAAAATGGGGAATAAAGTAATGGATTTTCCAAAGGGCTAGTGATAAAATTAGACAGAAACCAAGAAATGACTTGGAGAAATAGTTCAGATGAGGAAAGAGACCCTATAAAAAAGACCCTGGTTGTGTGCCTTAGCACCTTCCACACAACCACCAATGCATGGGTAAATATTTACACTACCACAGGAGGCTGTCGGCCAATCAAAATGCAGAACTACTGTCAGATGGTTCCTCAGTGCAAAGGCTTTTCTTATGACTAAGAGATTGTGATGGGGATATTCTTATAGATCATCACCCTCCACTTTGCTGGGTTATGGAGCATAGGGACTGTCCATCTCTAGTGTGGGGGGTGTGACCTTGGAGATGGTAAGTGCTGAAGAGGACAACTGAGCCAGGCAGCAGCTGGAAAACAGCAGAAAGGGAAGCTGCCTTTGTAGTTTATTCTTATGTCTGTTTTGATGGATTTTTATGAAACAAGCAAGGAGAGAGGTGTCTCTCATCCCCCATTCCTGGGAAGAGGGTGATGGGAGTGGAGCATCAGCAACTCGCAGCATCAGGCCCCTAAATAGCCTAATTACAGAGCAAACTCATAGCTGAAGTGGGAGAGGGGAATTAGGGCAAGGGAGAAAAGGGATGTTTGGAAACAGATGGGCAATTGACAGGTTTCTCCTCCATTTAAGACAGCTCAAGTGTGCACTTCAAATATGGCCACATTTTCTATACAAATGACACCCATTCTTCACCTGTCTCAACTCTGGACATGCTCTCTCTCACCCAAGTCATATCAAAGGAACAGCTGAGAGTACTTAAAATGATATTTCCAGACATACTCAGTGTTCTTCCTAATCTATATTCCACCAGCTTCATCTGTTATCCCAGCCTTCCAATCAGAGAACAACATTGCAACAGTATCACATCCTGGCAGCAAAGGTCTCCATGTGTGGCAAAGAGAACACAGTTGTTGATTACACCACACAGCCATGTCACTGCGAGTTGCTAGAGCAGCTTCTGCTTTGGAGCCGAGGGCAGTCAATCACCTGGCACCATATAAATGTTATGCCGCAAAGGTTGCTACAGGTTACCAATCTGAACAATACCACACAGTTATCAACTCTCTTGCTATTTTTAAGGCTTCTTTAAGGTAATATTTGTAGGCAACATTTCTTTTCAAAATGCACCTGGCAATGCAGTTGTGGTAGGCTATTCTTTCCACTATTGCTCTACTGCCAGCCATTCTACTTCTAACTGATCATCCCATATCTGCCTAATGCGAGGTTCTTACACCTTCCTCTGAAGCATCAGATACTAGTCAAAAAGAAGTCACTAGATCAGATGGTCCTTCGGTCTGATCCAGATTGGCCATTCCTATGTCCTAATTAAAGAGCAGTCATCCATTATTGCCAGTCCACTGAACAGCAGCACCACCCTGTTTGGTAGGAAGTACCTGGGTAGTTGTACAGGTCCAACCTCATACCTAAGCCCCACTGCATTAGACAAGGCAGGCCAGCGTGTATGTTCCTTTTTCTAAAGGCAAAAGTTCAGAATAAGCCCAGATGTGATTAGATTTTAGTTAAATCTGTAAGTATGTGCATTCAACAAGCTTTTCTTTGCACAATAGCTAATGTTAATTATATTACAATTAGCCAGGCCACCTTGTATTGTACTTGATTCTGCCAGAGCTCATAAGGTAAGCAGGGTTGATGTGGGTCAGTTCTTGGACGGGAAGCCACCAAGGAATACCTCGTACACTCAGTGGGATATGGGACTCTTCACTTCCTCTGCTAAACTGTTGTGTGCAATTCAAAAGCTGCTGCCTTTACTCCTGTTGGTGGCTGATCGCTCTGCAGCTCTTGCATACTTCCCAAGGGGGCTTGTGAGCCTTAAACAGAGTTCACAAAATGCTTCAGATTAAAACTGTGACAGCCTTGCTAAATATCATTACTATATCTCCAGGACTGCCTGTCAGGAGCCCATGAATCTCAAACCAAAACCCCGCATCCCAACATATCCCTGAACTCTGGGGACATTCAGATCTGAGCTTGGCACCTTGGGCCCATCTCTCTGGATAAGAATTTTTCTCTGGGGGGAAGGTGGGTGTAACCCACATTTCCAGAGAAACTTTGTCCTGCTTTTGAAAGAAGAGGGGGGTAGGGAAGTGAAGCTAAAACCCCTCTGGCTCTTTTTTTGGCTGGTTTCAAACTGCAGGAATTCCCCAGTCATGAAACTGTTCTGCTTCAGCTAAGGAAACAATGTTGATTTTTTTTTAGCTCCAGATGTTAACAATGTGGCGCTGAAAGCAATTTGGGGGAGGAGGGGAAGAAGGCATGGGAGGTGACCCCACCCTAGGCAGGAAGCACACAGAGAGCCCTGCACCCTCTCTCTGTTGGGATGCAGCCAAAGGCTGAATTGCTCTCTCACACACTCACACTCCTTTCCCCTCCAGCAGTCATCAGAGCTTTTGCAGTTTAACCCCATCAATCGTTCATGTCCCTTCTCATTTGCACTCTGAGGTAAATGTGTGAGGGAGGTGGAATTAAAGCCATGGAGGAGGGAGTGAGAAATGCTTTTCTAGCCAGAGCAAGAACACCCCACCCCCCTCGACCCTCCTCAAATGCAAAGGGCTCTCCTGCCTCTTGGTTTAGGTAATTCTGGGCAAATCCGAGGCAGATGGACTGGCACAGAGAGCGTTAAAATAAAGACATTCCGACAAGGGAGCACTGTTGGATTTGGTGAAGATAAATGTCTAAGTTATTTACACATCTGGTTAATGAGGGTTAACCCTTTGCGGCAGTCAGACACAACACTAACGGACAGGCTCGGGCAGCCCTGCAGGGCAGGAGAAGCTGCCAATGCTGACTGCCGAGAGTCCTTGGGGCTGGAGTTTGGTCTGGACTCTCCCTGAAAGAAGACAAGGGCTCCATCAATCCAGTGTTTGTTCTTTGCCGCCTGTCAGACTTCCACTCCCCTTGCTTGGGTGTTCTGGGAAGAAAGGAAGGGGACAAGGAAAGACATGAAAGGGCTGCAGCCCAAAGGGACTTGCTCTGCACCCCAGATCTAGAAAACCTCCCTGTGTGGAAGGACAGCAGTAGCCATGGCTGAGAGGCCTCACCATCAATGCCCGGAAAGTGGACTGCTCTAGACTGGGGTGGGAGAGGAGAAGCACAGAGGGAAGTGTGAGGCTAGGCTACCTGCCAGGATCATTGTTCAGGACTGAGCATGGCTTGATTGTGGTTGTGGTTGATGTGGGTTTAATGTGGTGTGGCCAGTCACGCTGCGTGAGGACAAGCTCTGTTATAACCAGAGTAAGAAAAATATGTTGTAGCTTTGGCTTCTTCCTGAATGGGAGAAGAGTGTGAGAAAAGGACCCTCCATGGCAGTGTCAGCTCAGCCTCACCTGCCTCTATATACGATGCCTACTGTATCACTTCAGTGCCAAGCAGGGGACCCAGGATGAGGTGACCATGGACGACTACAACAGTGGATCATTTTAAAGAGGGGGCTGTGGATCAGGTTGTACTTGCGCTGGACACAGGAAATGCCCCTGCGACTTTCTGGGTCTTTTTTCTTTTGATTGGAAAAATGTTCGTGAGGAAAGAAACTCTTTCCTATTGTGGAAACCCAGCCTGGCCAATGGAAACTGGGGGAGGTGGTGCCTGAGGGCGAGAGCAGTGCACGAAGCCCCCTGGTCCCCCCACCGAGGAGCTGGACCTGCTGGCCACTTCCGGAGCTCAGCGTGGTGCCAGGACAGGCAGGCAGCCTGCTTTAGCCCCGCTGTGCCGCTGACTGGGAGCCACCTGAGGTAAGCCTGCACCCCAACTCTGAGCCCGAGCCTCCCCAAACCCCAAGCCCCCTCCTGCACTTCAAACCCCTCATCCCCAGCCCCAGCCCAGAGCCTGCAACCCTGACCCAGAGCCCATACCCCCTCCCATGCCCTAACCCCTTGCCTCAACCAGCAGCCGCCCCCCACATTCCAAATCCCTCGGACCAACCCTTCAGCCTGGAGCCCACTTCTGCACCCCAAACCCCTCATCCCCAGCCCCACCCCAGAGCCTGCACCCCCAGCTGAAACCCTCACTCCCTTCCGCACCCCAACTCCCTGCCCCAGTCTGGAGCCCCCTCCCACACCCTGAGCCCCTCATTTCTGGCCCCACCCCAGAGCTCACAATCCCAGGTTGAGCCCTCACCCCATCCCGCTGCCCCAGCCCAGTGAAAGTGAGTGAGAGTGGGGGAGAGTGAGCCACCGAGGGAGGGGGAATGTAGTGAGCAGGGGGCGGGGCCTCAGGGAAGGGGCAGGGGAGTGGGTGGAGCTAGGGTGTTTGGTTTTGTGTGATTAGAAATTTGGCAAGTCTAGTACAGTGTGAGTGAGCCACCCCGTGGTTTCAGATCAAATAATGAGATTTATGGGCTCATTTAGGCTAAGACACAAACCCAGCCCTTCCATCTGCTATGGAGACCTACCACCTCTGAGCCTTCTCACAACCACCTCTTTACTGCTAATGTCTGATCACCTAGGTGTTGCTTTTATGGGGTTTCAGCTCTTAGCGCCTGACTGAGAACTCAGTTCCCCAATTGTTGGCACCTGTGTGGGTGTGGGAATGAGACCTGATCCGGCAATTAACTCCCGCTCTGCCAGGGACCCTCATGTTCCTTGTGATCTGAGGTAAGGGCATTGCCTATGTTTTTGTGTCGATGTCCTGTTGCTGGGGTTTCTTGTGCTCTCTGTAAGTTACACAGGACCTGCTCACACCTGCCTTCGAAAAGTCATGTTCTTCTGACAGTAAAACAGGGTGTGTCTACGCTGCAATGTAAGCCCAGCGGTAATAGAACTTGAGTGAGCGGACCCTGAGTTTATTAACCTAGGGCTTGAGCATCTACACTCACTTGTAACCCCAGGTTAGGAATAGTTGTACCCTGAGCACAACCTGCGGCTTCCAGTCTGCACTGCATTATGTGGGCCTAAGTCCAACCACCCATGTCCCAGACTTCCTCGCACCCTCCCAAAGTGTAGCTACTCTAGCCCTTTGTTTATGGTGCAGTGTGAAAAAAACTTGATTGTACAGAGGACACAGAAAGTTAGCCCATGGGATTGTGGAGTATTTCTGATGGATTCCCAGTGGGGCTGCATCTATACTGCAAAGCTAAAGGGCTTGAATCCCTGGTCCCAGCTTGACTCAGGCTTGGATCCTCCACCCCTGTGGGGCCCTTGGATCCTGAGTCCAAGCCCTGGGTTAGCATGATTTTTATGTAGATAGAAGGGAGTTAGGCTTGAACCTGAGCGTGAACCCTGGCTTTACACTGCAGTGTAGACATACGCTCAGTCTCCTAAATAAATGGAGCCCACTTCTTTAAAAAAAAAATTTGTAGACAAGTAGCTGTCCTGAACACCACTCTGCTCCTGTCCTTGCAGAAGGGAGGACGATTCATTTGGCACTGTGTCTGTTTCACATCCTCTTTCGCACACAGACAATAACAGCTGACCTTTGCAGCACTTGCTGCAGCTCCCTCTATCCTGCAAATCACTTTACAAACTATGGCACCCATCCTGCTCCCCCTGAAGTCATAGGCACAAGCTATTATTGACTTTAATGAGAGCAGGATAAGGTAAATCATACCCCAAGATCTCTGGGGTAGAGGCAGCTGCCAGGTAGACCAACATCACACAGAATTCAAGTGGGGGGCTGGTTTTTGCCAAGGACATATGGACAAATCTCTTGCTCTCACAAAAGGAGCCCCAGCAGATCTTTAATGTCTGCATAGAGAGTCAGGGCCAGAGGCTAAAATTTTCAAAAGGCGCCAGTGATTTTGGATGCCCAATCTGAGACACCTTTAAGGGACCTGAGTTCCATAGGGGGAGCACTGTCTACCAAGCAGCCCCTTGCAGGTGTCTCAGGTTGGACATTCCAAGAACGGAGGCACCCAAAACCATCACTCCATTTTGAAGATGTCATCTGTCAGATCCCAACCTGGTAAACTGCAAGTGCTTGGAAAGGCTGAGCTAAACCCTTGGGATTTGATTCTGTGGCTCTTCAGTTCCTATGCTTAGACCATAATTAGTCTCCTCCAGACACTGACTTGTTCTGTAGTGCACATACCCTTTCACCAGTACTTACTCATGAGCATGGTTATCCTCCACAACCCTGCAGACACCTCAACCACAGGGCCCCAGAATTCTGCCTAAACAACATACTTTCCCTTTCACATGTCTAACTCATCCACCTGTGCAATATGTTTTTTTAATTAGCAGCTATGGGAGAGAATTAGCAACTGGCCTTACAGAGCTACCTGCTCTCCTAGTACATGCAGACTTCTAGGAATCAGCAGCGTGCAATAATATAAATGTGCGGCTCAATGCCAGGGGAAATACAGAGGATTCAGTGCAAGGGAGCACTTGAACAAAGAGTGGGCATGATGTTATTTACCTGAACTGTGACCGTATAGATCATTGTTGCAACAAAGGTCCATAGTTGCACCAAATCTTGTACAAAGGAGGACAAGTAAGGCGTCTATAGAAAGGTTGTAATTTGCTGGTTATGATTATGCTGTCTGTATGTGTGTATCATTTTTGTATTTGAAGTTATGAATATTGGCTATATACTTGTATCTCAATGTGTCTGATTTTAAGTAGCCTCAGTGAAGTATTTGGTCAGCTTCTTGAGAAAGGACTATTCTGAGTAAGTGCCCAATCAAGAAACACTTAACTGACAATGGACTTTGGGAGAAGCCAATCCAAATCTGAGCTTTCCTGGGAACATTCAAACTAATATGTAAACAATGGCATTGGCCTACAAAAAGCTGAATCATTCATGGACATGTGACTTGCACAGGTGGCTACAAACTCCATCTTGTTGCTGTGACTGTGCACAGAAGAACAAAGGGGGTTTTGCCCACAAGAAAGAGAATATAAAAGGCCCTGGAAGCCTCTCCATTTGGTCTTCAGCTGGCTCAAGAGATGGCCTCTTCACCCCAAAGAGGTGCCTGAAAGAAACTGGAAGAAAGGACAGTAACTACGGGGGTGTGAGTGATTGCTGGACCCACACTAGGAAGGAGTCCAGTCTGTGAAAGAAGCTTACTGGAACATCTCTGGGGCTGAGATTTCATTTGTAACCAGTTTCTTAATGTATTAGGCTTAGACTTGCGTGTTTTGTTTTATTTTGCTTGGTAACTTACTTTGTTCTGTCTGTTGTTACATGGAACCACTTAAATACTACTTTTTATACTTAATACAATCACTTTTGCTTATTAATTAATGCAGAGTAAGTACTTAATACCTGGGGGAGCAAACAGCTGTGCATATCTCTCTACCAGTGTTATAGAGGGTGGACAATTTATGAGTTTACCCTGTATAAGCTTTATACAGAGTAAAATGGATTTATTTGGGGTTTGGATTTCATTGGGAGCTCAGTGTCTGGGTGCTGGAGATAGGAGTACCTGCTAAGTGGTTTTCAGTTAAAGCCTGCAGCTTTGGGAAAGTGGTTCAGACGCCGGGTCTGTATTGGAGCAGAGTAGTGTGTCTGGCTCAACAAGGCAGGGTTCTGGAGTCCCAAGCTGGCAGGGAAAATGGGCTCAGAGGTAGTCTCAGCACATCAGGTGACAGTCCCAAGGGGGGTCTCTGTGACCCAACCCATCATAGTGGGTATTGACTGAAATACTTTGCTACTGCAGAGAGCAGAAATATTCAGGCAATCCCTATCTGAGGAGTGACATCATAAAGCATTAAGCCTTTTCTCTGGCACTTACACAGCACCCTGTAATGTTTGATGGAGGTGGATTTCTCCAAATCCCAGCTGGGTTTGGTAAGTCATGGAACAGGGTCCCACCTGCAGTTGCAATGATAACTGCCCCTCTCTAACAACCTCCATCCAGGAATCTCACTGTGCTTTGCAAATATTAATAAACTCTACCAAAAACCTGGGTGAGGTAGTTAGCATCAGTGTCATTAATGCAGCTGACAGCAGGTAAGGTTTGAGGCACAGGGAGGTTAAATAACCTGCTCAAAGTCCCACAGCAGCAGAGCCAGAGTGAGAACTTAAGTCTCCTGGTCTAGATGCCGGACATACTCCCTCCCCCATGCAGTGCCTGCTGCTCACACTGCCCCAAATTGACACTCATCCAATCAGGGCACAGAAAATTCCATGTGACCTAGGCATCCAATCAAATCATTTTGTATTTCACATCTGGAACACTCCCAAAGAACTGCTTACAAATGAACCACACATTAAGAATTTTTCTTAGAAACGATTCAGCAAATTGCCAGTAAATCTGAGCTGTTTGCAAGCAATTTGCAGATGGAAGACATATATTGAATAAACTTTTAGCTGACAATTATTCACTCAGCTTTAGTTACCACAAACAGTAGGTATATGGCAGGTTTGGTCCTAATTACAAAGGCAATTTTCCTAACTACATCTACTGTTGTTGTTATTATTAATATTTGCATTAGAGTACTGGTTCTTAACCTTTACTGCAGCCTACACCCCTTTGGTTCTCAAAATATGTTCTCGAACCCCTTATAAAAAATCGTTGAAGTAGGTCAGTTCTTTAAACCTAGATATATTTTTTGTTTGTATATTAAAGAAATCGTTAAATGTATAATGTTAATAAATACACAGGTTTGATGAAACTAAGTAGTTGTACTTACTTGCCTGTGCTTAATTTGTGTTTTCGATGATTTACCTTCTAAAAAAATCTGGCATGTCTTGCACCCCTAGAAAGGGCATCTCGCACCCCTAGGGGGTGCGTGTACCCCAGGTTAAGAACCACAGCATTAGAGGAACATCAGTGGCTCAGGCCCTGTTGTGCTATGTGCACATGCAGAAAGACACTGCGGAAAGTCTTGAAGCCCTTTCACTAGTTATTCCGAACTAAGCTATTCAAACCACTGGAGAACATACTGCAGAGAGCAACTGTGAACTGGCAGGGGACATGGACAAGATGACTTAATGATCTTTTCCATGCCTAATTTCTGTGATTCCATAACTCCAAATTGGAGAAAAGTTGACAGTTCCATCTGTAGACGCTCTTGTAGAGATGTTGACTCTGTTCCATCAGGGCTATTTTGTTCCTTCTGGATTTCTTTGCTCTGGGGAGAATGTTCTCCACCCATGTAATGGAATGAAAAATCCAACAGGCATAAGTGTATGTGTTGAGAATTTGGTTTGGGGTTAAAATTTGGGATGATAACATTTTTAAAAGGCTTTAAGTGTGAATGAAGTAACAATGAAAAGGAAGATCTTGCTTGGTCTTGCAAAGACAAAAGCTAGAGAGTGTAAAGAGAAAGGATGGCTTATCAAATGGAATTTATGGCTCCTATGAAGCCACAACTAAAGGTTTTTTACTCATATTTTTCGTAGCATTAAAAAAAAATTCCTTTCCAAGGTAGAGTTAGTTTCCAAAGACTTTTCAGGATTATTCAGCTCCTGCAGGTGTCCCTCTGTAATACATTTTTAAAAGTGTTTTTAATATTAAAAATAATAAAAACTCTAATAGTGCTTTCTTGGCTATGGGAATCAGAACAGTTATGAAAGCGCAATAAAGCAGACCTTCTCTCTGTGCTGCCAACAACTCCAGGAATATGTTTGCTAGAACTTTGACCCTTTACGTACAAAACATTAAAACAACTGTAACCTGAAACTATTAACTGGTATTAGATTCAAAGTTTGGGAAGCCAAATGGCTTTTTTTTATTATGTATTTCTTGGTAATTACACACTAATGGGAACACTCTGAAGTTTTGAAGAATATATTTCAGATAGGCTCACTGTTACCTCATTTTTCAGAACAGTTTCTCTAGCAACTGCTCTTGCCCTTAACTCTCTGCAGACAATGAAATGTAATAAGGGATGTAAGACAGACATAACAATTCTCATGGTGTGCACCTAGCAGGAAATCTTTTCAATCTGCCCACAGAGCTTCTTTGGAGTAAAGGTATTAGCAATGGTAGCATCTGAGATGCTACGGTGAAGGCTGCATTGTGCTTCTCAGGAATATCAGTAACGCAGACATAACATTCCCCTCCCCCCAGCTTATTATTAGGAAAGGGATGCTGGGCTCAATCTTGACATAGGGGAATCCTCAAGTGGCATAGAGCTATAACCAGCTCTACACTATCTGCTTTCCCCTCACTGGTGTAGGCTTGTTGGGGGCAGAGGGCAGTGGGCCAGGGGAATGGCTTGGGGCAGGAGGGCCAGAGCCAGAGTACATGGAAGTCTATCCAATCCTTAGCCAGCACAGCATTCCACACTCCACCTGGCACAACTAAGAGCAGCCTTTAGGCTGTTGATAGCCCTAGAACTGGGGGAGGTAGAAAGGTGGCTTAGGTCCCACTATTTGAGGAGCTTGGATAATGGGTCTCCAGAGCTTTCCACCTCTAGTTCACTGTTTAAAAGGAGCCAAATGATAGCCAAGACTGACTGGATCACTGATGAACGTTCAGTGGCTCATTGACTGTGACTTGGTGGACCAAACCCATTTCCCAGTCGAGAGATGTTTACGTCACAGTTGGCACTGACAGAGACTCTGACTAGCAATCTCAGCAGTGAAGGTAAGGACCGAATGAGCTCTGGAGAATTTTCCTTGGGGCACCTTGGTAAGCACATGGGGAGGCTTGTCCTGCTACTGCCCATGATGAACTTATCTGATGGATGAATGCAGATCAGCAATCTCCAGGGCTGTCATTCCAGCTCTAAATTGACAAAGCCTGGTGGACAGTCCAGCACTAGTGAGCAACCCCACAACAACCCACATGCATGCACGCTGGTGCCTGTGGAGACACCTAAGGATTTATATTTCATTTGTTTTGTGTGTTATCAGCTGATTTCTGGGCTCAGTTCATGTATTCGGGTAGCATTGGTCAACTTGATTGGTATTTTGCTGAAAATCGGAACATGCACCCAAAGTTGGGTGCATTTGAAAAAAACTCGAAAGAAGCAAACGGAACAATCACTAAAAGAATATTTTGAGCACAATGACGGAAACAGAGCCCAGTCTTTCACCATCCAAGGGAACAGCTGATTACCTTATTGACTTACACAGACCCTTTCCTATCGCACCAAAGGGCACCACTGCAGAAAATGGTGAGTAAAACTGGTTTGACAAACACTTTTGTCCCCATTCTGCTCTGAGGTACACCAGTGCCACAGCATAGAGTTGCAGAGCTGTTAATGAGGTCAGAATTTAGCCCCTTCACATTTTTCTCATACGGGTTTAATCTGTCTGTCTCATCTATTCCACTTGACTGCACTCATCACCCCTATTACCCTCAGTAAGAGCAGGTTCATGGATACATTTCAGGATGTATGTCTGAATTAGAAGTCCCCCTTTTAAAGGCTTGGGAAACAATAGTCCTAGAGAATGGCCCTTCTCTGGTCTCTAGAAACTGAGTCATGATGGGCTGTTTCAGGGCTGCGTCCCCTGTGCCACTCTGGTCCCCATGGGATATATTTGGTTTGGCTGCTAATGACCTCGCCTGCCTACCTGCAGCAGGGTCCCTTGTAATTGCACAGCTTTGCTTTCCTTGCTTTTATATATAATTTCCATTTCATAAGAGCAATGAGGCGGCCAAGGAAGCATGAGGTTACTGCCCTTCTGGGGACACAAAACGCTCTTCAGCCTTCTTGCACCACCCACAGTTTGCTACAATCACCCCGAAACACACAGCATGGGAGAAGGGCTTTTTGTTTGTATTCATGATTATGCTGAGCTATAGGAAAACTTTATGTATGTAACCCTCTCCTCTAGCAGTGTGGGTAAGGGTTTCTTACAACTGTGGGCCAAATTCTGCTAAGTTACACCACTCAATGGAGTTACTTTGGATTTACATTGGTGTAAATGGTAAGAGAACCTGGGACAGAGTACCTAGGAAATGCCACTAGCCTTTATGTCAGACCCAGAATTTATTCCACCAACCAGCCCCAAAGGGTTAATTTAGAAAGTCCAGCTCTTGGACCAAAGGAGGACAGAACCCTGCCATCTGTGCTTCCTAGCGAGCATGTGTTTCATAGCAGGAATTCAAGTAATATCGAGCACTGTATATCACTCCTGTTGCGGCTGCCTGTATTGCAATGTCACGCATTAAGTGGCAGGCTGTTTTCTTAACTTCTCTCAAATGTACAAGAGAATGATTAGGCAAATGTTTCCATAACAAATAGTTTGTAAAACTCCCTGCAGATGTTGTGGTTCAGGCATCATTTGCAGAGAGGCAAATCTTAAATGCTCATGAGTGACTCAGGAAGATTTAGGTCCCAAAATCATTGCCTGGGGAGCAGTGTATCTGCTGGGATCCTGGATGTTCACTTTTTAGGATGCCATGTGGTTACAATGCAGGGAACCTCTAACAGCTCTGTCTGTTTGTGTGGCTGCCCTCTTGACTTGCAAAGGAGCGTGCATTGCATGCAAAGTAAATCCTGCATTTCTGCTCATTCCATTGATCTATTTCTTTTTAAGTGTGAACTTAATGCTGATGCAAAGTGCTGGATTGACAGCCCTAGAAAAAGAAGTCCTCTGCTTAGATCCTACAAAGTTTGGAGTGGGAAATGTACAGGCACCTACAGGCCTTATCCTGGCAACCTTTACTCACAAGAATAGAGACACTGAAGGCAATGGAAGAACTCATAGAGACTGCAGGATCAGATCCAATACATATCAAACACATATCAAACATACCCAATACATATCAAACACCACTAAAGATATGCTTTAGAACTGTCAGCAAATGGTGGATTCCACAGAACACAAGAGGCATTCCATGATACAACAAATTCATAATAATAACTTCATATCATAACCAGAATCTGTAAGTTGTACACAGCTAGATTTCCCAAATTGTCACAAGTGTCCTGACTCCCAGTTCTGGTCATCAAACACACTCCATTCCCTCTTGGCTTCGATCATAGTGAGGGAGTTGCAGGGGAAGGGACACAAGAAGGCATAATTCAGGTTCATACTACAGTAAAGGGACTTAAGGTCAGAGGACTCACAGAGGTACCTATTGGCAGCATTAACCTGAGAATGGCCACCGAGACAAATGCTTCCATAATCATCCAGAGACAGGCCTCCTGAGCCTATTTAATTTGCCATGTAAACAATCATATAACCCATCGTGGCCATGACCAGAGCCCACGTGAAGTCTGACCAGAACATCTCTCACTTACGTTCTTGGCCAATGGCAAGACTGTTTATAGTATTCATAACAAAACATGTACCTTACCATGGCAACCACAGCACCCGTGCTACCACGGAGACAAAAAGCTTTGCCTTATAGAAAAACACTAACCAATGTCAACTCGTGCTTTTGGAACAATTTGTTTTCCAGTTTCCAAGCACATTTTCCTCCTGATTGATCATTATGGTGCATTATTTATCCATTTTCTCTACATCGCACATTTGTTTTTATTTTCCTTATAATAATAAAAAATAGGATTAGAGAAGCAGGGAAATGGTTTCCAGCCAGTGAATCCAACCTTGTGCACTATTTCTAGATATGATTTAGGAAGATATGAGTATGCCGAAGCTTACTGGGCAAGAGAGTTCCATTTTTCCAACTTTGGACCAGAACCTCAGCTGCTGTAGCTATCTCTACTGAAATCAGTAGAGCTATTATTGAGTCCTTTGCATTCATTAATTATTTTTTCACTTTGTGCTTTCTTTGTTTCCATGTCCTAGACTTTAAAAGTCACACCTGAGATAACGTTTCTTGCTATTTAGTTACCATACAGCTCCATATTATTATGTCATTTTACTGGTCAAAGTTTGATGACTGATGCCTAAGATTTTGCTCTTTCTTTCCCTAATAGAATTAAAATATTAGAATATTAGGTCAAAAGAAGTCAAAAGACACAGAAACATGATTACTCTGAAATGCAGTGCCACTGCGTATTAGTTAACAAGCAATATTGTACAATGAACATCAGAAATCACTATGAAGAGAGAAATGCTACAAGATTCCCAAGGGGAAGTAGAGATCTTTCAAGAAAAGCGTACAGTGAAAACTAGGTGCTGGCGTATGGGAATTATTATCTCTGATTAAGTATTATTTAGATGTGTATTTAAAAATGGTGGTGTGTTTAACACCCAGAAAATATTTCATCACACCCATTCCCCCCACCACCACCCTTCTATGCTCTTGAAGAAGCTGCCAGGTTCCTTCAATAGGATTTGCTTTGCAAGCTGAATAAGTAATTTGCGCAGACAAAAGTTATACAGGAACATATTCTGCCCTCAAATAGCATTCTACAAGTCACTGCGGAATCTGATCCACTGTTTACACTCCTAGCACAGACTAAGCTTGAAAGATTCTAGGGAGAAAACTAAACAAAACAACTCTTGGCAAATGCAGTGTTCAAATATTCTGCAGAAACTCCTCTTTGATGATGGAGTTGAGGCACAAGAAGACCTGGCAGGCCACGCTCTGTGGCCTAGTTTAACCTCTGATAAGGCACTATCTGCCGTTTGTTAATAACTATCTGTTGGTGCACCTTTCCCTCCATCCCTCATCCCTGTGTCAGGTTGCTGTGATCCAAACACTGACCTGTGGTGAGGAATCTGGGGGAATAAAGATCTCTAGTAGTATAACATAGTGATTGAGGACAAGCCCATGCGAGGAGAGTGGTACAGTCCAACACTATTTTACAGAACACAGACATGTTAAGAATTAGCTATCTAGGTTTTACTTCATAGCTCCCCTATGCTTGGTGACCCATTGCCTAATCATAATAATGTTTACTTTTAGACAGCACTGTCCATTCCAAATCACTTTACAACCTCTGGGCCTGGTCAACACCAACTCTCTATTGTCTCACGGACATCAAGTGGGCTTGCACAGGGTCTAAGTCAGTGCTGGGTCTGGCCCCATCTGCAAGCACAGGGATGGATCTGGATTTGGATCCAAACTTTCCCAGAGTTTGTGATGTTTTAGTTCAGGCCCATCAGTAAGAAAATGAAGGTACTACCCAAAAGTGGGCAACTTGTTGCTTCATTAGATAATGCCTGCATCAATGTTGTAACAGACTAGTTTCTGGACCTGAGGAATAATCATGTGATCTATACTTGGGTTCCAAGGCACACACAAAAATCATTCATTTACCTTCTAGGAAAAATACATCAGCTCAGTAATTCTTAGAAAAATATTTCCTACTAACCTTCCCATTTCTTCAGTAATCTCTTCACAGTGCAATGCATGTCAATGGGGTTAAAGAGGCAACTCCTATGCCTGTCCTCCCCCACTACCCTTATGGTCACACACACAACAAATGACATGTTTAAAAGGCCCTGAGGAATTAGGCACCCAAAATTTAATGAGTCAGGAAACGAGCTCCTTTGGGCCTCTTTGAAACCCGCAGCCTACGTCATTACATAATATATCATAATCCACCTAGAATGTAAACTGTTTGGAGCAGGGACCATCTCTTTCTTATGTTTGTACAGGGTTTGGCATAATGAGGACCTAGCCTCTAGGCACTAACATAATACCTAGAAATAACAATAATAATAATTGCACGTAAAGCACAAAAGAAAATTGATTTTCACTAGATTTAAGGGACCATGAGAAACCTAGGAACAGTTAAATTTTGCTCTATACATTTTAAGTAGATTTACAGATTTGTGTGAAAAAAACAACAACCCAGCAACACCACAGAGAAATTGCTGTCATTTCCTGGCTTGGGCTCCACTCCTGTCTGCTCAGAGATTGTGCTGAAAGGTATTTTGGGTCCTACATTTCTCTTGTTTCAAAGGGAGAATTGGGGTTGACACTATGTGATGATGACTTATAGAATATAGAATATTCTGACACAATATTAAGGGAATCCCCCTCAAAGACTTTTAAAACTTAAGTTTCAATCCAGAACAGTGTCCAAATATCAGGCAAGTTGCTTGGTGGTACCATGTTCTCAGTAACCTGGGGCTGCCAAGTGAAGAGGGGAGTCCAAAGATATCTGAGGCAATGATTGCACTTAAGAAAGTGAGGCTCTCTCTGGTTATGGAACCATTGAAGGAAAATCTTGGATTACCTGGTAAATACCAGAGCTGCTCAAAAGCAAGAAAGAACTTTGTTGGTCAGGTTTGGCTTGGCAGAAGTCAAGCCAGCGGTTTAGCTCCTTGAATTAACTGCCATGTGACTCCCACCCTGGTCAGTCTCTTTTAGACCAAGAGGCTCACTCCCTCTCCTCCAGTGCTCTTCAGGGGCACTCGTTAGCCATTCCTCCTCTCATCCTGCAGCTTTTGGAACCAGACAGAGTGGCTGCTGTGCCCTCCCCTCACTTTCTATAAGTCTTTTGAGTGGCAGAAGGATAGCCGCACTCCATCCTGCAGTAGCTGGGCAGGTAAACGCCTACTCCCACTGCTGCCATTAGCAAACTGGATTCTGGGGCGGAGACTACCCAGAACCCCCTGTGCTAGCACTAGTTAAACTTTAGGCCATTCATCTGCCAGGGGCCTGATCCTGCAAGTTGATAAGTGCCCTCAACTCCTGCTGAGCTCAATAGGATTTGAGGGTGCTGTGTACTTTGAAGGACTGAACCCCAAATGACTCCTGGTTCTTGTGTGATGGGACAGCAAAAGAGAGGCTGAGAATTTTGCTCTAGACTTACTTAATCCTTAACCCCACAGCTTAATCCTTAACCCTTTATCGCTCTCTTCCTTTCCGGACTAAATAATTTGAGGTTTGTGATCTCCAGTTTTATTGCTTTTGCCTGAATCCCTACAGGGTCAGCCCAAGATTAGGCCAGTGTAATTCCATTGACTGTGATGGACTAACATCGTGCCATAAAACTAGGTTAACCCTGGGGTGAATCCAGCCTCTTGCCTTTAGAATTTTTCCTATTTATAGTTTATCCCACATGACAGAGCACGGCTATGTGTCATGTGTTCCTGGTCTCCCCTAGTGAAATTTATGAAGTAGAACGGGAAACCACTGTTGATGAGTCTGATCATGTAAGTGAGCAGGAATGGCCATTAACTACAGGAAACATTTATATTTGGGAAGAAAGAAAATCACATATCTTATATGACACAAGTAGAAAACTTTAAATCAGTCTCCCATCAAAGAAAACTGAGTGTCGTCACATGCTGACCTTTACAAAGACAACAAGGGAGCTGCACATGCTCATGCTGCTCAGAGCCATTGGAAGTCAATACACATGGGCTTTCATTGTATGCTTTATAGGAGATTATTTCGGCCATTTCATTACAGTAGTTTCTGCAGTTACTAATTCAGTGGTATGGAATTTTTAGAACTGATGCAAAATGACTGTTTGTGGATTTGCTTAGATAATAGACATTATCTGCTGCAGAACATGTTAAGACTGATAGGATTTTTCATGGAATTTAGTAGCGGTATGGGAAATACTCCTAACAAATGCTCACCTTGCTAGCTGGGGTGTGACTTTGACGGCTCCTGACACCCTCCTTTCCTCCTTCAGTTGGGGAGAGGCAGATCAGCAAACAGGAGTGGTTGGGGCAGTGCTACATGGACTCCTCCTGATCCCCCACCATCCCCACAGTGTGTGTGTATGGCGGAGATGGAAGATACTGCTCCTTTCTTGTTCTTTCACCCCTTTTGCCCCATCCCAGGCTTACTAGAGGTGTGGCAAATACTAATTAAAATACGGGCATCTTTATTACTGTTTCTCTGTTAGGACTCTCTTTTCCTCTTACTCTGAATCCATATCTATTGCCAATAAAGAAAACATAGCCCAGTGAAACACTACGAAGGTGCAATTGTGATTTCTCAAGCCAGTATTTCAAAATACTGGACAGAACAGTTACTTACTTACTTTACTCAAAACTAAAGACAGACTGTTGTATCTCCCACAGCAGATTTCTATTAGTGCAGAGGTACTAGCTATGTTGGAAATGAACAACTATCCAATATCTGGGATGGATTAGGCTGGACAGCATCCAATTCAGTGCCAGATTTCTTTGCCATTTTGCTGGTTAACAGAGCACTCTTTGTGCTGAGAACATAAAGTCAAGCCAACTTTTGCACTACTATTGAGGAAAAATGGAGACCAAAATAAAAGAAGAAGAAGAAGAAGAAAGGAATGGTGAAGAGTAACACTTAAATAGCATGATAGTATGAAAGTTTTTATGGACATCTGTTTCATTTTTATGCGACCACGTTCATATTTTTCACTACTTGAATCATCCAAATATGATCACACTTCTCCCTCCTAGGTTTATCACCTGAAATAACAATAATAAAAAAAATCTAACAAATGTAGGTTGTATGTGCATGTAAAATATGTAAGTCAGATCCTCAGCTGCTGTAAATCAGTGTAGCTTGATTGTCTTCATATACTAGTAGCTTGTTAATTGGACCAAATTCCAGTTCCAAAAATCAAGATGAGTTTTGCCATTGACTTCAACAGAGCTATGCCAATTTACACCAGCTTGGGATTTGGATATATATATATTCTGGGCTCATAAAATCCTGAGGCTAGTTCTCTACTATAAGAATTTGGAATGCACATTTAATTGGGAGATAACAAGAGAAAGCAAATCGCAGTAGTTGTAGAGCTAATTTTTAGTGAATATATTTTGTAGTTAATTTTAGTAATATAAAAACACTCTTCCTATTGAATATGTGGTACATATGCGTAGCAAACAGAACATTTTAAAAAATCATTTATATTACTGCTTAGATGCCTCCGTTGATTATTGGAGCATCATTCTGCTGGACATTGTACAAACACACAGAAAATGACAGTCCCTGTCCCAAAGAAGCAAACTAAATAGACAAGATGGACAAAGGAAGAATTATCCCCATTTATAGAATAGAGAAGATGGAGGACGGCTGCAATATAAATATTAAATAATAATAGTAATGAGTCATGAGGCCAACTTTTAAAGAGCCTCCAAAATGTGTTCTGAATTCTCATTGGCAGACCTGTCTGTGTATTCAAAACCTCACATTTGTCTGCACAAAACTGGTTGATATTTGTAATGACAAATCTATTGCCTGGAAAGCAATGGTTTTACCTTATATATGGAATTAATACAAATATCTGGGACAACTTTAACATTGATTTCAATAGGATCTGGATTTGACTCCAATATACATTAATAAGGCAAAAGACCCAGGTACAAAGTACAATTCACAACCTTTGTGGCAGGAGGATCTACGTAACCTATACCTGACAATCTAATGCCTTTGCCTTTTCTTTCAGAGAGAAAAATGCAGCTACTCTAACCTGCAATTTGTGAGGCAGCACCACGCACAAGTGCTTTACAGGAATAAATTCCCATCTCGCCAATTGTGGTCTGCTATTTTGCCAGCATTCTGGGGTGGGAGGGGCTTTAATCCTCTAAAAGCGCTATAATATAGGAAGGTCATTTATCTTAAAAACTTGCTGGAGATCATCTGTAATATAACCCATCTATTCTCATCACTGCCTTCCATAATGACAGAGCTAAACAAAGGAGGAAGAGAAAAAGAATACATATCGCTACATAAATAAACTATCTGTTCTGATGGAAGTAGCTCCATTGACTGGATAACTGTATGATCGCACCTTAAGACTGATCACCTAGGCCCACATCCTCAAAGGTATTTAGGCACCTAATTTCCATTGAAGTCAAATGGCAATTAAGTACCTAAATACCTTTGCAGCTCTGGGCCCTAGAGCCTACACCTAAGTCATTTAAAAACTGTCATTCTGATGCATCTTTACCAGCAGGTTTCAACTTGTCAGAACCCCCACTGTTTTCTACTCCTGTTTTACACTAAAACTATATGGTAATGTTCGATCCTGCTTTTCAGCTGGTTTAAGGATCAGAAGAACTTGCTGTTTGTAAACACTTTGCATTTATTTTAAACTTCAAAGTAAAAGTTCTTCTTCTGATGTTAAAACCTTCAAAAATACCACAAAAATAAATTCCCAGGTAAGATCAAATCTTGTTTATGATCTCTGGCTTCTGCTGGTGCCATAAACAATGTCAAATTCACAATAATATGGCAGCCAGTAGGAGATTCAGAAATGCCACTTTTAATTAAAACCTCTATTTTCAGGTACTGTTGACAGTTAGTGAGGGCTTCTCTCCAGGTGATCTCCCAGGATATTGCTCTGAACAAAGTGAGGGCAGCTTTTCAAGGAAACAAAACCAAAAATTGTTGCTAGAGTTGTCTGTATTTTAGCAATTTTCCAAAAAGGAGTTACCCAGGGGATCATATGCCTCGAAAATTGCATACAGCAAGGGCCATTGAAGATCCTTCTCTGGCCTACACCACATGCTACACGTTGACATTTATTTAATGTATGACAGAATGCACAGCTTTCATAGCAAGGAACCCCCTCTCCTGGGAAAACTGTAAAGAATCTCACTACAGAGGATTTATATTTACATTTGGACAATTTATCTGAGAGCAAAGCCATTCTATCCACTTAGCTGTACTTGTTCATTTCCTGTAATGATAACAGGCAACCCAACAAGTCTTATTAGGAAAAGAAAAAGAGGTATTGTTTATAATCCCAAGGACTCCTGCTCCCCTTGCTTCACTGTAATGGGGACTGCAATGCAGTAGAGGGTGGCATAATAGTTTATCTGGGCTAGAGTATTTGGAAATTAGACTTTTAAACTGATTACTGCAGAAAGACAGAGTCCTGATCTTCTAAAAGGCTTATACTGTATAACTCACACTTTGACAGGGAACATGATCTCAAAGCCTGTAGATCTTTACAGTTAGCTAACCCTAAATGAACCTATTGTTAAACTTGCTTTAGTGCACAGAAACCATAAGATCGATGCCTAGTAGCGAGAGATGTCATTAAATCAATAGCACATGTAGCTCATTATTCTGATGTCTGACAAGAACTGCGAGTGGCCAGTTAACAAGGTCTACTGACATGGAGACATAGCACACCAAGAGTTTGTCCACTACAGAAACATTCTTTGGAGAGGGGTGAGGGAGAGAGATAAAAATCTGCTAATTCTAGAGAAGCAGAAAGACTTATGATTGTAATGTTTGATTTATCTTCTGGTTGGGCTGTGACAGTAGATCATGTGTTTGATAAGGGATGCTCCACTCCTTTTTGGTTAATGGTAAAGAACTTGTCAGTCAGTAAGCTGTGTATGTATTTATATATAACGAAACAACAAAAGAGAGATGATATGTAATGCTCTAGCTTTTTATGCTAGGCTAAGATCGCCATGAGAAAGGCAGGTTTAATTATTTAAGAGGCTTTTCTCATGAATTCAAAAAGAAGACCGGTAAGAGCACTTAGCACCATATTACCACAAAGGTAAAGTATAAAGTTCTGAGTAAGAGGACAGAGTCAGGATTCCTGGTTTCTATTCCCAAACCACCACTGATCCACTGTGTGGCTGTGGCCCAGTTACTGCTCCATGCCTCAATTTCTCCATTTGTAAAATGGGAATAACAACATTTCCCTACTTTACAGGGATGTTTAGATGCTTGGTTAATTAATGCTATAAAATTCATAGATTTTAAAGGCCAGAAAGGACTGTAACGATCACATAATCTGACCGCCTGCATAAACACAGGTGAGAACATCAGTGACTTCTGGCTAAACTAGTGAATCTCTCTTAGAATGACATCCAATTTTGATTTAAAGACTTGATGGATATGACTTCAAGAAATGTGTTGACTGAGATTCTTGGATGAAAAGTGAGAGAAAGGTGTGACCCACTGTTATTTGTAATAATTAGTAATACTCCTCCAGCAAAATTATAGTGGTTATAACAAAGCAAGGAACAGAAAAGAAGGTTGGTCTCATAAAGTAAAAGGGAATGAAGGATTTGAGTGTTCTGAAGGAAAGGAACAAGCCGTTAGAGGTTATAGAAAGTTGTAGTGATCCCTTGCAGCATATATTTACTGCCTCACCTGTGTTTCCAAGGTGATCACAGAAATGTCTATCCAGCAGAGATTCCTCAGGGTGAGCACTGCCTACCTGGTTTTGAATGCTTCATATGGCTCCTTTTAAAGATAACAGAAGTTTTACCATTGACTTCAATGGAGGCGATTGAGATAAGGTCCACAGTATGATCTTGACTCGGTGTTCTGAGCAGATGCTGAACCTATTCTTATGGATTAATTTTGTCTGCCTAGCTTCAGATGTCATCAATCTCCACTGTGCACAGGAGCTCATTATACTTAACAGAGATCTACAGGATCTCTGGTTTATTTGTGATGTGAAATAATGAAAGTCTTTTGGTCAGGAGATATATAAATCTTCAAGTTTGTGAGAGACAAGGTAAGTGTGGTAATATATTTTATTGGACCAGCTTCAGTTGGTGAAAGAGACAAAGTGTTGGAGCTTACACAGAGCTCAGGTCTGAGCAGTCTATACAGATCACTACCTAGTTCCCCCCTTCAATGCTCTCTGTACTCTGCAGTCAGGCAATGCACTTAATACAATGCTAAAAATCAGGTAAGGTTTTAATCTCAAAAAATAATTTTTAAAAAACTAAGATGATTGAAAATGGGGAATTCTGAATCAACAAGCAGGAATCAAAGAAAATTTCCTATTTTGAGTTTTAACATATTTTCCCCCTGCTCTACATTTTACCATAAGTTTTCATTTTAGATGTTGGCATTTGGTAGTAAATCACACTGATAAACCCTTGCCAGATAGTAATGATTTTGTTTTTCCAGGAGATGCTCTTATTTAATTTTTTAAAATCCCTTATTTTTCTCTGATCCCTTTTTACACTCAGAACTCCATTCTTTTCTTGTTACATGGCTAACTTTCATGTGTTTTATGACTACATCTTGAACATTTAATCCAACATGGCATTCTATATTGCATTTCCAACAGTAGCTACCACTAACGTTACAATTGGTTCAACTCAACACTTTACCACCACCACTCAGCTTCATTTCTGGACTATTAAACAAAGACATTTTTGGAATAATTAACCCAGCTTTTATCCTCCTTAGGTGATGACAGGAACCAGTTTCAAGAGAGAGGATAGCAGCCTGGTTGCCATCTTGTAGTGGTCAAGTGTTTTTAATATGTAGGTAATGAACAAGACTTTATGCACAGAACAATATATTAGTAAACATGTTATTACAGAGGTGTTCATAGTGGCCATAAAAGTTAATTTGCTACGTACATTTTCATCTATTAGCTGCCCAGCTGGTTCAACAGGTTTTATAGCATCATCATTATCTGATCAAACTGTTGCATAAACTCCAGTTCATTTGAATTCAATTCTGTTAAAATACACACAATTTATATGCAATAGAATCTCAGAGTTATGAACACCAGAGTTACAAACTGACCAGTCAACCACACATCTCCATTGGAACTGGAAGTACACGATCAGAGAGCAGCAGAGACAAAAAAAAAAAAAAAAAAGCAAATACAATACAGTGCTTTGTTAAACATAAACTACTAAAAAAAATAAAGGGAAAGCAGTATTTTTCTTCTGCATAGTAAAGTTTCAAAGCTTCAAACCCTAAGTCAATGTTCTGCTGTAAACTTTTGAAAGAACAACCATAACGTTTTGTTCAGAGTTATGAACATTTCAGAGTTACAAATAACCTCCATTCCTGAGGTGTTCAGAAGTCTGAGGTTCTATTGTACTGCTGAAAAATAGACTTGATTACAGTCTTTTACCTACTTCTCATAATATAATCTGAAATATCTATTTATCTTCTAAAATGTTACCAGACAGGACCAGTGTGAAATGGATCTCTGGTGGTCAATTATTTCTTTGCTTTGATTGGTCCACAATATTCAAACTTAAACCCCAACTGCATGGGCACGATCAAGGCTCAAGAACTTAATCCAACTCCCATTGTACTCAATGGTAAAACTTCCACTGACTTCAGTGGGTGCTGGATAAGGATCCTGACTCTTTACACATTTATGTTCCTTCTTTATGTGCTGGTGGCTTTCATAGTTTCCTTTTTAATGTTCTTGACTTTGGTTTTCTCTGGCAAAACCCTCAAGAGTTTGAAAGCAGGTGGGAGAGTCTGGCCCAAAAATGGGGGCATGGTCACTTCATGGACCATAATCACATACTGGCCTGGAAAAGATAAGGGAAAGTTGGGAATTAAAAATATTAAATGAAGAAGAAGCAGAAAAAAAGCATAGGGAACAATGATAGAATTGTCCTTGTATCTACATTCCTCCAACATCACATTAATTCTCACATATGGAAAGTAGTGTACAGTGTCCATGAAAAACAGAAAGCAAAAATGAGTATTTTTGATTGTTTTCTATTCTTGTTAAAGCATAAATACATAAAAAAGATTTCATCATTTACTGGAAAGTATGACAATCTGTGCTGACATATCACACTACAGTAGATTAGCATATACAATAAGCTCCCCAAACAATACACAGTTAAAATAGCAAAAAACCACCACCATCACCACAAAAAATGTAATTTAGATGATGATTTATGATCATATATAATTTATAATAAGATTTTATATTTTTATAGGCTCTCAAAGAGTGTAACAGACTGTGTTTCTTGTCCTGCAAGCACTTGTGCACATGCTGCCTTTATGCACATGAATAGTGTCATTGGTTTCAATAGGACTACTCCTAGAATCATAGAATATCAGGGTTGGAAGGGACCTCAGTAGGTCATCTAGTCCAACCCCCTGCTCAAAGCAGGAGCAATCCCCAATTTTTGTCCCAGATCCCTAAATGGCCCCCTCAAGGATTGAACTCACAACCCTGGGTTTAGCAGGCCAGTGCTCAAACCACTGAGCTATCCCTCCCCCTTTATTCACATGTGTAAAGTTAAGCACATGTGTAAACCTGGAACAGGACCTAAATACATCTAGCCCCCCTGAAAAGCAGCCACCTCTGGGCAAGAGTGTGCCAGAAACATGGAGAACCTACCCACAACACAAAGCGAAATGGGAGAGGAAAAGGGGAAATTTTGACCCAGGACACAGGGGCAGACCCTGCCTCTTATGAAAAGCTCCTTAGGATCTCTAATTTCTACAAAGAGTGAACAAGACCTATGGCTGAAGGTTTCCTAAAAGAGACTAACACAAAGTAACTGCATGGAAGTCAATTTATCCACCTCCGAAGAATGAAAGGTTGAGTTGACCCTACAATCAACAAGTATGATGTCTTTTGTGAACTATGAAAAGCAGTACCTGGAAATCCATGAAAATCAAATTAGATGTTATGTACTGAAAATAATTTAAAACGAGTATTGCTTTCTACAGACTGTGGGACTATAATGGTGACACATTTGGGATACAAATGTTTGTCAGCTACTATATATGTTGCTTGGCAGCTGGGAAGGAAAGGGACTCTCTATATACAGATTAATCAGGGTATGACCTTACAGTCCTTTCACATGCAAATCTCCCACTGACTTCAATGGAGATCCACACATGGAGCAAAAGAATACAGAATTTTCAGGGCCAATTATAAGCAGCAACTTCTGTGATGTGGACACTTGTCTTCTGGTAACTGGATTATGGCCACCAAACTCATTTCACACAGGCCACTACCAACTTGGGTTGGATTCCAAGTGACAATTTATAGGTGGCAGGTTCTATATCCCGTTACTAAGCCTCTGGGCCATGATGTTGTGGTAAGTGAAGATTTTTAAAGCACTGTATTTGCAGAAGCAAAAACACCCAGGATATTTAGATTACAGCCTAAAGAATGTCATATTCTGACTGACACTAAAGGCCCTCTTCTCTTTTCCCATCTGCAATGTGTATCTTCACTTCTAGAAGCACTAGAGAGCAGGATCCAAGTAAAATGTCTTTGTCCTGTGTCTTGTTGAAAATATCTGCTAGCTGGTCTATTTCTGCTCTGTTACACTCCTATGCCCAACTAAAGGTTTGATTTTAAACATTTCTGTGCTACTTATAGTATGTGCCTGGAACTAGACTAACAAAGCTGACAGTTTTTGCTAGTGGTGGCCATGTGTTCCAGTGAGGTAGACAGCGGTGCAGACTGATTGTCTAGCTTTTTAACTTTAAATGAAGTATTTTGGAACTGTAAAAAAAAAAAGATTAAGTCTTATACTGAATCATTTCTCTAAAACATTAAGAAGGGGATCCATGACTCCTTGGGTCCTTAATAAGTCTAACAATTATTTTTGGATATTGTAATCTAATATGGCATAGAGTCACTTAGTTAAAAATGAATTTATTAACCTAGTTGCCATGAAGTTTGCCTATAACTAGGAGTATCTGGAGGTGTTGGTACTGCTATTCTTCTCATTTTCTTTACTTCAAGTCCAAAATGTAGACTAACAACACTAGAGGGCCTAGAATGAACTGTTAATAGCTCAGCTTTCTCCACCTCATCCTGCTGTCTCTACAACTACTAGATTCTCAGACACAAAAGTCTCACGAGGCTGTACAAGCCACTAAGGACTGTCAGTGTTTGCATGTTACAGTAACAGAATTAACCAGGATTAGTCAATATAATTTAAAATGCATTAAAGGAGGTTTGCCTTTGCTGATACTTTACTGTACAAAAAATACACTTTTAAAATGAAATCATGGAAGTGTGCAAGAAGTATATTGATGATAAGAGAAAGGAAGAAGAAATATGATTAACAGAGTTTAGAACATAATAATATAGAAGACCTGCAGTTATAATTTCAATAATCTGTTAATATTTTAAAATACTATTCTGTACTAACATTTGGGCTGAGTTTGGTGATTTCTAGAGCTCACTGAAAGTGAAGGCTTGGCACACGTCTTTGCAGAGATTCTGACCCAAGCTTTCACCTTTCACCCTGCCTATGGCAGCTCCCTTCTCCTTGGCTTCACCTTGGAGACTCCAGCATTTGCAAAACATTGGTGCCCACTTTCTCAAATGTATTAATAAGTCTGATCCATATCACCTTCATCCTCAAACTACTCCCCTGGTTCGTCATTCATTTTAGGATCCAGTTCAATACTGCCTTTCTTTTCAGCATTCTCCATAGATTTTGCTCCAACCTGCCTTAAAGACTCCACCTCTTTCTCTTCTGCCTCCCCGCTCCAGCGGCTCATCTAGCAGAACCCTCCTCTTTGACTGTTAAGACAACCACCCTTCCTTTACTGAGACAGCCTATAATTCTGGAGCTCTAGCCGTCTAGAACAACCTTCCCACATAATGCTGTCTTACAGACACAATGGGCCTGATTCTCATTTACACAGTGGAATGCAAAGAGGCCTTAAAGTGGGTCATAATGTAATGCCACAGCAGTTTTAAGGGGCCTCAGTGTAAATAAGAATCAGGTCCAATCTGTTTTCAAATCTTAACTGAAAACTTCTCTCTTGTCCCTTGCCTATATCTCTGAATTTCTCTTCCCTTCTGCTAGTACTTAACTTTGCCTTATTAAACTTTTTTTTACACATTTTGGGAGAGACTTTGCATGAAAAACACCATACAAAATGAAGTGCTGTGCTGTATAATTGGGATTAATAATAGTAATAAAATCGGTGTATGCTTTTAAAGCAGTCACCAAGGTGCTATGTAAACAGAGGGTAACTGCATCTGCCATTTAAGCAGTTACGTTTTGGCTTAGATAAGAAACACCACAAATAAAAGACTTTCAGGAAAGAAAGTTATTTGCCCCTTTTATTGCGTGCAAAATGCCTGGAGAGTTTCAAAGCAACAGGAACCATTATAAAAGTGAGTGGGAAATAAAATAAAAACGTTTTGTTGCCTTAGAAACAGTCCTATTCTTCTTACTTTTCCTTTGTGACATATTAGCCTTCTGTATGTTTTGGCACCAGAAAACATATTAAAACAAGATGGGAAGGGGGGAGGTGTTAGTTCTTTTTGCAGAGACTGGGAATTTCTCTGCATATTGAAACTTATATCTGTAGGAATGGGCTACACTGTAAAAAAGGAGCAAGAAAACAGAACTAAGCTTCTTAAATGTTCAATTTAATTCTGTGTAGAGCAATTAATCCTGAAAATTTCCTACCATGGGAGAGTGTAAAGACTCCAGGGCTGTTTTCTGGCTGCCGATGCAAGGGGCTCCCATTGATATCAATGGAAGTGGTGTGCTTGGTGCATATCAAAAGCCAGAATATGACTCCAAATGTATTCTTGCAAAACAGAACAAAGCCCATTGGGACTGCGGACAATGAATTTCTCTCTGCCCAGCCGAATATTTCTCTGGGATATGAGAACTGTAAAATAAGTTTAAACTGTTTTTTGGACCAGTAAGTAGACAAAACTTTATCTGTATAACAGATCCATATACAGATTGTGTACACAAGGTAGTAGCATAACGCAATTTATTTAAACTGGTGAGAAAATGTCCAGGCACTTGCAAGAAATGGAATTTTGACTGAGATTAGATAATTGATTTTATAAATACATGTTAATTTATGATTACATTGCTCACAATGCAGTTTATGTAGTGTTCTATTTAAACCACACAAGGATTAAAATTGCTTGGTGCTTTATTAAACTGAATGTATTAACAGGAGGGCATAGGCAACAGACATAGCATGGAAAGAAAATTGCAATGATAATGATTTTATATAGATAGTGACTTTTACAGTAAAGGCTCTCAAAGCACTTTAGAAACTCTATGAAGGCCATAGGAATCACAGCTGATATAAAGCCACTTCTGGTATGAAGTACAGAACCGCACAATAATTTAGGGCTGGAAGTGAAGAACACTGCATGAAATTGAAATTACAGGGGGAATTTAGGTGGCAGGATGTTATTACTGAAGCTGGAATGTGGCCAGGACACCTGGGTTAACACCCTACTCTTGGAAGAAGTGCTGTGAGACTCTTACTAATCTATACTAAAGATAAGCAACATTTAAAAACAAAAATGGGCCATTCAGCACCTGAGCTCCAGTTTTAATTGTCCCTTTTAGTACGGCCTCGAAGTGTGGAAAGAAATATGTAGTCACAACACAAAAAGCTGGGAAAGATAGCTTTTCAACCCAATCCCCTGAGAGAAGTATAAAGTACAGCACAGCACCAATTAGCAACGTAACGCAGCATTTAAAGTGTATTCTTCTAACACTCAGAGCTGCTGTGTGATCCTGCACCAAGTGCACACAGATTTCACATTACCTGGAATGAAATGTCCTTTCACACATAATGTCAGGATGACTGCAGAAGGTGAGAGGCAGACCAGCTGAAAGTCTCTATGTAAAGGGAAAAAATAGGGATGATGTGCGGTAGGGGGTCTTCCATTGACCACCAAATCAGGATGAGGAGATGCATGAGGCATTTTTAAAACAAATAACAAATCCAATACACAAGACCACGTAGCATGGGAGGAATTTAACCACCCAGACATCTCTTGGAAAATTAATATGGCAAAACACAACATTTTCAATAAGCTCCTGGGATGTATTGGGGACAACCTTTTGTTCAGAAAGTGGAGGAACTAACCAGGGGACCACCATTTTAGACTTGATTCTGACCAACAGGGAGGAATTGGTTTAGAATCTGAAGGTGGAAGGCAATTTGGATGAGAGAGATCATGAAATGATAGATTTCATGATTCTAAGGAAAGGAAGGAGTGAGAGCAGCAAAATAACAACAATGGACTTCAAAAAAAGACTAACAAACTTAGAGAATGGGTAGCTAAAGTCCCCTGGGAAGAAAATCTAAGGGATAAAGGAGTTCACGAGAGCTGGCAGAGTCTCATGGAGACAATATTGAAAGCACAGCTGCAAACTATACCACTGTGCAGGAAAGATAGGAAAACATAGTAAGAAGCCAATATGACTCCATCAGGAGCACTTTAATGACCTGAAAATCATAATGGAATCCTACAAAAAGTGGAAATATGGACGAATTATTAAGAAATACAAACGAACAGCACAAGCATGTAGGGGCAAAATCAGAAAGGCTAAAGCACAAAATAAGTTACACCTAGCAAGGAACATAAAAGCCAATAAGAAGGGGTTCTTTAATATATTAGGACAAAGAGAAAGATGAAGGAAAGTGTATATCCTCTACCTAGTGGGGAAGGAGAGTGAATAGCTGATGACAACAAGAAGGCTGAGGTGTTTAATGCCTGTTTTGCTTCAGTTTTCACCAAAAAGGTTAAAACACATCTCGAAGAACACCAGTTACAAAAAAGGTAACTGTCTTTTCTTCATTGAGTGCTTGCTCGTGTCCATTCCATTTGTAGGTGGAGGTGGGTAGGAGTTCATAGACATGTCGATTGCAACACAGCTCTGCCAAATCCAGTGGCATCTCTTGCTTGCTGGGTGATGGCGTAGTGCATCGTGAATGTGTGTACCGAAGACCACGTTGTGGTCTTGCAGATGTCCTGGATAGGGACATGCGCCAGGAAGGCCGCCGAGGACGCTTGAGCCCTAGTCCAGTGGGCTTTCACTATAGGCGGCAGCTCGGCCTGAGCCAGCTCATAACAGGTCCGGATGCAGGTGGTGATCCAATTCGAGATCCTCTGCGAGGACACCGGGAGACCCTTCATCCTGTATGCTGCTGCGATAAAGAGCTGGGTCGTCCTGCTGAAGGGCTTGGTGCACTCCAGATAGAACGGTAGGGTGTGCCAGACATCCAGACTGTGTAGCTGCCTCTCTTTATTGGTGGAGTGTGGCTTCGGACAGAACACAAGGAGAAAAATATCCTGGTTGACATGAAAAGGGGACACCACCTTAGGCAGGAAAGCTGGATGAGGTTGCAGCTGGACCTTGTCCTTGTAGAATACCATATATGGAGGCTCCAAAGTGAGGACCTTAATCTAGCATCCCGCCTCACCGAGGTAATGGCTACAAAGAAAGCAACTTTCCACGACAGATGGGAGATGGAACAAGACCCCCATTGGCTCAAAGGGTGGGACCGTGAGCCTAAAGAGAACCAGGTTGAGGTACCATTGGGGAACTGGGTACCAGACTGGCGGGAAGAGCCTCTCAAGGCCCTTTAGGAACCAGTTAGACATCTCATGCGAGAACACTGATTGGCATGGACATGCGGGTGGAAGGCTGATATGGCTGCCAAGTGCACCTTCATGGAAGAAAGCGTGAGGCCTTGGTGCTTTAGGTGGAGCAGGTAATCCAGGATGGACTGCAGAGACAACCGGGTTGGGGAGATGCTACGCTCTGACACCCAGCAGGAGAACCTCTTCCACTTTTCCAGGTAAGTCGCTCTGGTGGGGGCTTTTCTGCTTTCCAAGAGAACCTGCTGTACCTGACTAGAGCAGGCCTGTTCCTCTGGGTTCAGCCACGCAGCAGCCAAGCTGTGAGGTGAAGAGAGGGAAGGTTCGGGTGTAGGAGCCGACTGTGGTGGTCCAGGTGGCTGGGCAGTGGCCATGAAGCAGCCCCAGCCAGGTCCATGAGTGTGCCGAACCAGTGCTGGCGAGGCCACGCCAGGGCGATCATAATGACTTGAGCCTTGTCCCTTTTGATTTTCGATAGGACCCTGCTGATCAGCAGAATAGGTGGGAATGAGTACATCAAATCCTCCGCCCCTGACAGGAGACAGGCATCGGAGAGGCTGCCCCCGCTGAGGCCTTGGAGAGAGCAGAACTGATGACACTTCCTGTTCTGTCTGGTGGCGAACAGTTCCATGCGGGAAGCCCCCCAATTCTGGAAGAGTGCCCAGACAACCTCTGAGTGGAGTGACCACTCGTGATAGGAGGAAAAGGACCTGCTGAAGCGATCTGCTAGCGTGTTTTGGACACTGAGGAGATGTGAAGCTTCCGGGTGGATCGCGTGCTGGATGCAAAAGTCTCATAGGAAGAGTGCTTCCTGACAGAGAGCCAATGAGTGGGCTCCCCTTGGCCTTTTCACACAGAACATCGAAGCCATGTTGTCTGTCAAAACCTGCACTACTTGACCGGACAACTGAGGCAGGAAGACACCGCAGGCCAGGCAGATGGCTCTGAGCTCCCTGACGTGTATATGTAATGCCAGCTCCTCTGGAGACCACGTCCCCTGGGTCCACAGCATACCGAGATGTGTTCCCCAACTGAGGTCAGAGGCAGCTGATATCAGGGAGACCGTGGGCCATGGACTGTCGAATGGCACTCCTTCCAGCACCAACCTTGGGTCAGTCCACCACTGCAGAGAGGTAAGTACCTTCAGCGGGATGGTGATGACCTTGTCCAGGTGATCTCTGGACGAGGAATTGAAGGGGCTGCAGTCTGAGCCTCCCATGGCAGATGACGTAAGTGCATGCTGCCATGTGACTGAATAGTCTGAGGCAGACCCGGGCCATGGTGAGGTTGAGAGGAGCAAGCTTGCCGAGGCAAGGAGACGTTCCAGCACCGTCACTGGCAGTAAAAAGGAACTGAGGGTGGGGGGAGCCGGCAGCACCCCTTATACGGCAGCATACGCGTGCCACTCCAGAGGACGTGGATATCATGGATATCACTGAGGGAAAAACTTCCGGCACTGGTGTATGTGGCAAGCACACACACCTCCAACAGAAGGGACATGAGCAAGCACTGGAAGAAGAACAATCAGTTTGTAAGGACCTAGAGGATAACAGGGTTAAAAAGAATAGCCAGCACAAATATTTTAAGCTAGATCCAAAAATACTGCTCCCCGCTGCCAAGTCATGGAACTCAGAGTCAGAGCCCAACATGCAGACACACTGTTACAAGGCAAAATACAAAGAAGCAACAAATACAGCAACATACCCTCTCCCTTGCCTTTTAATTCAGTGTGAGATGCAGCTGTAAGGGCCAACGCCCAACAGCCAAGTTTGATCCACCATATATTCAGGAGCAAATGCACCATCCCCTGATATTTTAGTTGCTTATGCTGCTGGGGCTGAGTCCTTCGTAATGCAGATTTCTTATCATTGCCCTTATAGAATAATTCACATTTAACCCCAAAAGGTGAGGCACTTGGGCATTTACATTAATAAAGAGGGTTGAATTGTACCTTGCCCTGCACAGTTACAATGGGGAGCTGGCGAGCACAGAAGACTTACTCTGTATCCCAGTGTAAGCTCATCGGTGCCATGCAGAATCCTGTCACAAGCACTCCCTGACAGACAGAGTGGCTGGCTAGAGTACCAGTGGCACTCCGAAGACCTCAGGGGGTGTGGCCAACTAGGCTGGGTACGGTCAGGCCATACCCTAAGCACCTGCCACCTGCTGGGGAGGAAGAGTTCATCTTGCTAGTTTCTGGAGAACCTATAAGAGCTGCTGCTAAGTACACTCCACTGGAACCCCCTGAACCATTCTTTCAGCGTCAGGGCAGGCAGTATGACTTGAACCTGTGCTGACTGTTACAGTTCTACCTTCTTCAAAATTCTTACTGAAGTAGAAAACCGGATGTAGGCCTTTAATATGTTGATGGAAGTTACACATGAATGTAGAGGAGAAAATAAACTTGTGTATTCTTTTACCCTTAAAGCAGATGTAAGACTTTAGAGGCCAAATTTTCAGCTTGGCTTCAAAGCATCCACTGCTCATACAAAATTTCAGAGATGCACATGTGTAAAGCAGGAAATTAGGCATATGTAACAATTTGTTTGCTTGCAGTATAATATTCAAGTACAAGGGGTCTTTGTGTGAACCCTGGTAAAGAAGGGAATGCAATCTGCATGCAAACCTATTTGTTTGTGTCTGCAGTTGTAACTGCATTCATGAACAAACAACCCTTGGTTAGAAAGATCTGTGATTTAATATATCACAATAGCCCCCACTTCTTTAATAGATTCACAGGTTCCAAGGTCAGAAGGGACCATTGGGGTCTGACCTCCAGTATAACACAGGCCATGGAACCTCCCCCCCCAAATTCTTTTAGAAAAACATCCATCTTGATTTAAAAATGGTCAGAGATGGAGAATCCACCACAACCTTTGGTGAGTTGTTCCAATGGTTAATTACTCTCACTGTTAAAAATTTAGGCCTTATTTCCAGTCTGAATTTGCTAGCTTCAACTTCCAGCCATTGGATTGTGATATACCTTTCTCTGCTAGAGTGAAGAGCTCATTATTAAATTTGTTTCCCATGTAGGTACTTATAGACTGTAATCAAGTCACCCCTTAACCTTCTCTTGGTTAAGATTGAACTCTTGGAGTCAATCATTATAAAGGCATATTTTCTTTATCCCTTAATCATTCTTTTCTGAACCCTCTCTAATTTATCAACATCCTTCTTGAATTGTAGCCAGTACTGGACATGGTAGCAGGCAGATACAAGAGTAAAACAATCTCCTTATTCCTACTCGAGATTCCCCTGTTTATTCATTCAAGGATCGCATTAGTCTTTTTGACCATAGCATTGCACTGGGAGCTCATGTTCAGCTGTTTATCCACCACAACCCCCAAATCTTTTTCAGTTACTACTTCCCAGGATAGAATCCCCCATCCTGTATATACGGCCTACATTCTTTGTTCCTGGATGTATGCATTTACATTTAGCCACATTAAAACACATACTCTTTGCTTGCACCCAGTTTACAAAGTGATCCAGATCCCTCAGTTTCAGTGACCTGTCCCCTTAATCAATTACAACTCCCCCAATTTTGGGGCCACCTGCAAACTTTATCAGTGACGATTTTATGTTTTCTTCCAGGTCATTACTAAAAAGGTTAACTGTTGTAGGGCCAAGAAATTATTCCTGCAGGACCCCAGTAGAAACACATCTAATCCATGACATTGAGTATCCCAGTAAAAAATTGGAGACCATGTCTGAAAATTCAACTTTAAATGTTATAAAAACTCAGAGTAGACAAACAGACAGAAAGATAGAGTAGGTTCTTATGTGGTCCCCCATTGCATATGATCAGAGTGCCTTCCAAGAATTTAAAATGATCATTCCTATCTACCATCCATTCCTAAAAATTAATATTTTAAATGCATTTCTCCAGCCTTATGCATTAATAAAAGTGTGTTCTCTCCAGCTACGGAGAAGCTGTAAAACTTTAATTTTGACAGTATATCTTTCAAAGTACACAAATATTATATATTCCCCCCAAATGCAGCAGCTTTGCAGTCAAATAATATGCACCACAGCTTGCCTCTAAAATAATTTTAAAAAATATCACAGAGGATACGATAGCCTTTGAAACATTGTACAAATACCAAGCACGAACATTTTACATGTTGAAGAACTGCCCCAATACATTAGAAAAGTTTTTCCATGTAAGGAACAATCTTTAAATATTTACACCTTAAATAAATTACACCTTAAAGCATGTTTTGTTGACCTCTCAGGATCTAGTATAAAGCTGTGATCCCTCAAAGACGTGCTTTACTCTGTGGCCCCACTGACGTCAATAGGGCTAGTCTCACAGGGCATAAAGTTAAGCTTGATCAGAAGCCTTTAAAGGATCATGGCTGAAGACTGCACCAGCACTGCCGGTTGGTTTTTGTTTATTTGAACACAGCTGTGCCTTTAGCAAACATTCCTGCAATAGCCACATTGTTTGAAATTCAGCTCTCATTAATTGAAACTAAGAAGCATAACAAAATTTCTAGGGAATTATTAGTGTGTGTTGGGCCCCAGCCCCATCCTTCTCATACACTCTATATGTATAGTATTAGAATTGCATGCTATTTCCATGTGCATGACCGTCAGGACAATGTTATTTTCAAAAACTGTTCCTTGGTGTGGTATTAATTGTAAATGCATAACAATGGGCACTGGACAGTTGGAATGCATTTTTCCATGGTTAAGGAAGCCCTTAGATCAGTTGTGTTTTCATTAAATATTCTTTCCATATTTCTATTTGCAACTTTCATTATTTCCCTTTTATTGCTTACATACATACATACACATTATGTTCCTTTTACTCTTTCTCCTCTTTATCCTCCAAAAAAAAAAATCTGCCCATAAAAGGTCTCAAAAATGTTCTCAATGTAGAGTTGGAGGAAAGAGGCTGCATACTTAGATGTACCCCAGGCACCAAGGCTGAGGGAAAAGGAATCCTCTACTCCAAGACATATAACAATGGATCCAAAAGCCCTGCCTGTCTTCATCGCTACTCCAGAGTGCAGGAAGTCCCAGAAGACCACAGACCCAGAATTTGCAGAACGCTGTGCTAGGTTCTACCATTCGGGACCCACACCAGTGTACCAGTTCCAGAGCTGCCATAGCCCTCTGTGACCATGGGCAAAGAAGAGCAGGTTTTGCCCTATAACAATCATTAAAGTAATAACAGTTTCTCCACAGACTTCCCCACAAACCTCAGTTTAAGTGTACTGAAATCTAACAGCTATGTGATGGGTTGTTAACCCCAAACTTGCCTGGAAAGGGTTAATGTGGATTGAGAAGGGGGCTAAATAACCTGGCAGGCCATAGCTAAGAGAAGTCAGGTGGCTAAGTAATTCCCTGAATGAGTGAGGGAGCCCCGCTGATGAGGAACAAGCTGGGCTGGATTTATAAAGGCAGGAAACTGGCAGGAGTGGGGGCTCATGGGAAATGGACTGAAGTCACTCCCTGCAAGCAGGGAGGAAGGTTTTGGTCTACAGAGAGTAGTCTGCAGTTGGGAGTGCCAGATGGCAAGGAAAGGGCTCAGGGAAAGGCAGTAAGGTCCAGGATGGAACAGACCTTGACTGCTGGCTAGAGGGTCCCTGAGCTAAAACCCAGAGTAGAGGGCAGGCTGGGTTCCCCTGCCAGCCACTGAGGGAATGGCACTATGAGACAGAAAATAGGAAGACTGCCCAGGATTGTTGAAGGAAGACTTTGGTACCCCAGAAGGGGAAAACACATATAGTGACCTGGCCAGAGGACCAAGTCACAAAGAGGAGGCTGCAGCACCCAGAGTGAGAGAGGGACCAGGGAGAGATGCAGACCAGGGAGAGATGGCATGCAAACGCGGGAGTGGGCATTGACCTCGAGAAGCTAATCCCCAGAACGGCCAGTAGGAGGTGCCATCCTAGCGGTGATTGGAGCACCTTGTCACAAGCTAGAATGAAATGTCAGATTTTTCAGACTATATGCGGAACCTTATGGCAAGTGTTACTATACTGATGGTTAAGATTAAGATTTTGTCAGGGGTATTTTTAGTGAAACTCAGGGAGAGGTCGTGGGCAATAAACAAAAATGAATGGAAGCCTGTGACCAGTCCCTATTACTAAAAATAGTGTGTGGGGATGAGGGGGACTAACAAACGGGGGTGCCGGTGGCTGCTCCAGCCCTGGCAGCTGGCTGCCGGCCGCTACTCCAGGCCTGCCGCTGTGGCGTAGGCTGAAGCCCAAGGAGCCATGGAGGTCTGTTAAAATCACAGAATCTGTGACCTCCGTGTCCAAATCATATCCTTACCAATGGTTGTCAAATGGTTTAATTCTGTGACCCATTCAGAAAAAAATATCTGTATGGTATCGCTCTACTCAGTGCCCAGATCGCTCCTGGCTTGGGTTCTCAAGTTTTTCATTCTGTGGAGTACCAGAAATGATATCCTGCCCTGCAGCTTGAGAAGATGCACATTTTTAACAGCGAAGGTCATTAACCAACTATTGGAACAACTTACCTAGAGAGGTGGTGGATTCTCCATTACATGAAGTCTTTAAATCAAGATCAGTGTTTTTCCTAGCTTAAATAGAAATTATGGGCTTGATTCAGGAATTACTTGGTGAAATTCTCTGCCCTCTGATATGCAGGTGGTCAGATTCGATGATCATAATGGTCCCTTTTGGCCTTAAAAATCTATGAATTTATGAATCTATGAAAGGCTGTTAGATTTTGTTGTATACAAATCTTCCCCTCCTTTATTTCTCCTCCCATCTGTTCTGAAAAATACAATGACATTTGAAACAGGGAAAAAATAATACAATATCACAACTCTCTATCTGGAATTTGTTTGTTTTAAAGCACTGCAAAGCAGTACAGTATAAAATGTCTTTGCTACTTTTTAAAACCCATCTAAACACAGTGTGGGAAAATATAGGAGGCAGTGTATTCTATAATATCATACAAAATCAGCCCCATTCATTTCAATGGAATTCTATATATGGTGAAAGAAAGGTCATTTCTATGTTGTGGAGTGTTTTCTTGACAACAGTGAAGCACAGAGCCCTGAAATACATATGTATACCCTGGATGTATAAAAAGTATGCATTTGCTATCTTAGCAATTTTTGTCCTTGAGATCTCTTTACATTTTACTGTTTATCCTATCTCAGAAGCTTCTGTTAGTGCAGAATGCATCAACTGGCCTGCTTAGAGTAACCAACTGCTGGAAGAATGACATTTCTGGATACATGGACATTGTCCTAGTTCCCCACTGGGTACAATTCCCTATCTGGTGGAGACATGGCTATGTAAGAGACTGTAGATGAAATCCTAGCTTGATTGGTGTCAATGGCAAAACTCCCATTTATTTCAATGGGGTAAGGATTCAACCTTGCACCTCTTCCTATGCACACCTTTGTGGCAGCAGAGATCAGGTCTTGCTGACAATCCCTGAGGTTGAAAGGCAGGGTATCCTCGATGGAGAGTCTTTGGCTGCAGAACTCACTCCCCCTGGTGGTACATCAGAGAGACCAAGTTATTTTGGTCTGGTGCACGGCTAATCCTTTTAGCCAAAACTTCCCTTGACCAGATCAAAAACTATAAAGGCACTTTCTTCTTTTGTTTGTTTTTTTCTCATTTTGGGGAGTGGGAGTGGGCAGGTGGCTCACAAGGAAAGGGTTAGTTCTGTTATAAATTGTGGGCAGTTATATATGAACATTTTCCTTCCACATGTGATGTTTCCAGGTGCCATGTAGTTGAGCATGTTATTTATTACTAAACTAAAAATATAAGACAGTCTCAGTTGCATTAGGTATATACCAGCAATGCTTAGGAGTCTTCTTCAGAGCATGCAAGCCTTTATGCTGACAAGTACTTAAAAACCATTTAAAATTTCTTTGGCACAAGCTTTTTCTCCCATTTTTGGTCTCCACTGTTTCATTGGTCATATATATATATATATACATATGGGTGTGAGAGTATATAAATTAGAGATGTAAAAGATAGTGTTTTGGGGCCATCTAGTCGCTCATCCTACATTGGGCCAGCATAGAATTGTTTCTTACATCAAATCTTGTAGTACTTTGCCCCGCCCAACCTAAACATATGCACAATTTTTTTGCATGAACAGTCCCATAGATTTCAGGGGGGCTACTCTTATAAGTAAAGTTAAGCACATGAATTAGCGTTTTCTGGATCAGTCTCCAAGAGCCCAGTCCAGGTGCACGCCAAATGCTCTGAACTCCCATTGATATCAGATCAGGGAGGAGTGGGTCCCAAACAACTCAAATTCTGAGTTTCTTCAGATCAGTCTCCTGTACTGAAAGCAACTGCATTTGCTACTAATTTCTGAGCTTTAAAAACATCAATGTGAAGCACAGGATAACTGCACACAGACAAAAAGGGTCTTTAATCAGGTCATGATGGTACAGATACAAATATTTTCAAACCATAAAGAAGATGAATGGAATTTATGAATGAATTATTGCAGCTCCCCAAGAAATCACTTTAAACCACCATTAATAATATAACTTTTCTTACACAGAATTATTCTTGGTTTATAAAGACAGGCTTTGTAACCTCCTTACTCTTTAATAGAAACTGCAACAATTAATATAAGCTATTAAAGTATCTACAAATTAGCCTTCCTATGTGATTCTCTCTCTTTTCAATGGACATTTTTGTGGATCATAAATAACAGTAAAATTATCATAAAAGCTAATACTACTGTACTTAAAGAAAATCATTATGTAAAGGTTTATGAATTTTTCAGCTATTAATAGACATAAGTTAATGGGTCATAGGTTTTCCAGAATATGATACCTGATATTTTTTCATCAATGAAACTTTCAGAGATGCAAAAACCTTCAGAGGTCACCAACTTCAAAAATGAAAAAGAAAGTTATAGCTTGGTAGTAATGAGTATAAAAATGAAATAGACACATGAAAGAAAATATCGCAGATGACAACGATCCTTTGAGTAGACGAGTCAAATCAGGGGCTGAAATCTGTGCCGTCAACAACAGAATCAATAAAGTCAGAATTATAATATGCAAGATCAATCAGATAAGTTTTGAAACAGCTATTCTTTTGTGTATTTTTAAATTCACAGATACATAGATTTTTAAGCAGAAGGGACCATTATGATCATATAGTCTGACTTGGTGCAATTGAGCTATAGAATAATTTAGACAGACATCCAATCCAGGTTTAAAGACCTCCAGGTGATAGAGAATTTACCACAGCCCTTGGCAATCTGTTCCAGTGGTTAATTACCTTCACTTTTGAAAACGCACATCTTTGATAACAGAACAGTAGTTAATAAAAATTCGTCTTCCATTTCATCACTGAGTCCCTGTGCCTGGGAAGCTTTAAGCATAGAACTGCAGAAACATCTTTCACTTTCAGCAGAAGAGTGAGAGTACTAGGATAGCAGCAATCTTTTTGGTAAACACTCACAAGAATAGTTTTTATATATGGATACGATAATAAATATGTGGTTTTTAAAATTAAAAATGCAACTATTTATAGCATATGAAAAAAAAGTCTCTCCCATCTTTTCCAATCCCAGTAAGACGCTTTCTCAATCTTTACCCTCCAATCAGGAGATCATAATGTGCTGCCTCCTGCCACCCTACCAACGCACCTTGGACACCAAGGACCAACTCCATGGCTTGTGTAAATAGGTCTACCTCCATTGATTCAACTCAGCTAGACTGATTTACATCAGCTAAGGATCAAGCCCCAAGAGATCAGGAGATCATGAGATAGCAGAATACATTGCTTATTCTACTTAACTGTGGTTGAAAGGGCGAGCATCTCTTCAAATGCGGATTTCCTGGTCTATCACCATGCTATTGCCACACCTCCACAATCACTGAATTTTTTAAAAGTAAGCTCCTACTATGAGAGCTCCCTTCCATATGTGATTCTGTTTTCTTTTTGGTGTCACTGAGAGTGTGAGGTTAAAAGGCTTCCATGACCTTGCTTATAACCAGATCCAAGATAAATCATAATTGTTTTGGCGGACACCAAACAAACAGTGATTTAAGTACAAGGGAATCATGATTCACTTCGGAGGAACCTAAAACTATTATCATTTTGTGATAGACAAGATGTTGAAGAAATCATGTGTTTTGAAACAAAGCCCTAGGAAATTAGGACTAGCCTGCCACTTAATGGTCTGAAAATGTACTAAAAACAAGTGGTCATGATCCTCATCATGACCTAGTTATTTTGATCCTGAAATTACACTTTTCAGAGGAACAGCCGTGTTAGTCTGTATTCGCAAAAAGAAAAGGAGTACTTGTGGCACCTTAGAGACTAACCAATTTATTTGAGCATGAGCTTTCGTGAGCTACAGCTCACTTCATCAGATGTTTACCGTGGAAACTGCAGCAGACTTTATCTGTGTGTATATAAAGTCTGCTGCAGTTTCCACGGTAAACATCTGATGAAGTGAGCTGTAGCTCACGAAAGCTCATGCTCAAATAAATTGGTTAGTCTCTAAGGTGCCACAAGTACTCCTTTTCTTTTTGTGAAATTACACTGCTACTCAGCTTCCGAAACACTTCACTTGATGTGTATGGTAATGCAGACAGCTCAAAATCCTTACCTGGCAATACTCTAGAGTTCTTCATGGAGTGCTGATCCTGTTTTGACTTGTACCCTTTGGCTGTCACTTCAGACCTGCAGAACACAGGAAAAAAGCATAGCTATCACAACACTTCTACTGATAATGATACTCAGAAATTAGAGCTGGAGAGCCACCATTACAAGATACAGGACTGTCTGTTACAATATACTTATTACCTCTTTATCCAGTTTCTAATTTTTCTATATCATATCTCCTAGCAGCATTTGAAACAGCCATCCACGTATCTCCATCTTAAGTATTATTATTAACCAAAGTAACTGAATTCCATAGCGGGATGAAGAAATCTGAGCCTGATTCTCTACTGATAACTCTCCTTACAGTGTGTATGGTAACACCCATTGTTTCACGTTCTTTATGTATATAAAATCTCTCCACTGTATTTTCCACTGCATGAATCCGATGAAGTGAGCTGTAGCTCATGAAAGCTTATGCTCAAATAAATTTGTTTGTCTCTAAGGTGCCACAAGTACTCCTTTTCTTTTTGCAGATACAGACTAACACGGCTGCTACTCTGAAACCTGTCATCTTAAGTACGTCCACATATAGAGCGAACAGAAAACCCATCAATCAAACTTACATTTCTGAACCACTTTTCAAGGAGACACTCCAAGACTTGGGAAAAATAAGAACACTAAAAGAAAGCAAAAGCCCTAGATTTAATACAGTTAGTCTCACATACTCTACCTGGCCTGAGTATCATGACAGTACTGGCTAGAGGAAATCAGAACCAAAGTTATGCTTTACAGGTCCAATCCTGCTCCCACTGAAATAATTACCAAAACTTACATAATGAAGGATCAAACCTCCATAGGCTCATGTGCACGCTGATTTTCAGAAAGTTTTTACCACTTTACAGCTATCTCATAGCAGAGCTCATACCTGATACACTTGACCCTTTCAGTGTGTATTTGTTGGTACATTAAGTTTTACTTTGTGCATTTTGCAAGGTTAGCTTTAAAAATGGTTGATGATTCCAATATTCTATTAACCAAAGTAACTGAATTCCATAGTGGGATGAAGGAATCTGAGCCTGATTCTCTACTGCCCACCATGGGTATAAATGGATGCAACCATTTACACTCATGCAAAGGGAGTACAAAGTGCCCATATTGCACAGTTGTAAATGACTGCATAAGGTTGAAGGCAGTGGAAAATCAGACCCATAGAGCCAGACATTCAGATTGCGCAAATAGTTATAGCTCCATTGATTTACACCACATGAGGATCTGGCCCATGTGTGCAAATGTATGTGACTCTTTACACCCCGATTCAGTAAAGCACTTAAGCACATGCTTAATTTTAAGCATATGGACGCTGATTGAGGAAAGCATCCTTATTCAGGAAAGCACATAAGCAGATGCTTAATGTTAAGCAGGTGCTTAAGTCCTATATTGAAGTCAATGAGACTATTCACGTACTTAAGCATGTACTTTCTTGCTTTATTAAATCAGAGCCCTTATTGGCAGTCTGCACATGGACATGCTACAGGTTGAAAAGGGAACAAAATGGGGTAACATGATGAAAAGACTTAGTACTAGCAACTAATTTAGACCCTGATTCAGCAAAACACTTAAGCATATTTAAGTCACACTTAAGTCAATATTTAAGTCACACTTAAGTTTGTGTTGCTGAATATAGATGAACTTAAATACATGCTTAAAAGTTAAAGATGTGATTAAGTGCTTTGCTGAATCAGGGCCTTAGCTACTAAATTTCCTACCAACTGCAAAACTTGAAGAGCTGTACCTACAAGATTTGTAGCAAAGCACTGCAGTAGCCAAGAAGACAAAAGTTTCATTAACTAACCTAAAAAACATAGCTCACCTCCAGACTGAATTATATAATCAGAAGTAGCACATTTACATATACTGTATGATTAATGCCAACTTCCAAACAAAGCTCAGAATCTACACCAGCTCCAGAATCATCTAAAAACAAACTGCCACCAAAAGCAAGCACCTCCAGAGAGACCTGAGATCTCTGCTTTGGAAACCTACCAATAGTTTATCTGTGTTAAATGACAGAATATTTTAAGATAAATGTAAACAAGGGGTCAGGCTAAGAATACAAAAATACCCCCTTTCTTTCTATTAGTCTGGACAATTTGTCTTTCTGCTTTTGGGGAATTCTTCAAATAATATATATTTTAGCAATGCTTATTCTTATAGCCAAAAAGAGATCTTATATTTTTTGTCTGTGTTGCTCTTACATTCTTTACTTATATAGCACCAAAAATGCAAAGTAAAGTAAGACAGTTCTTCAAAGTATCAACCTAATAGGTCCTGCATTGATCACAAGTGTGCTATATGACCCCGCAGACTACAAAACTATCTACCTTAAAATGTTAAATATGTTATTCACATTCTAGGGAGTATGCTATATTCCTTTGTGCACAGGGAGCTATATGCATTAAAATCCATCAACATCTATGGTTAACTCTGAAAAACTGTTTTTTAGGTTATAATTATGTTTATTTAATATTTTCTGTATTTCTTGTTACTATTTTTCCAGCACTAGTGACATTTGCATGAAAAGATCTTTGTTGCTTCAGAGTTTATGTGCTGCTACTTCCCCACCAGAAGTCGTTAGGGCCCTAGTTCAGCAATGCACTTAGGAATGTGCATCACTTTAAGCATTTGAGTAATACTATTCCTGTTCAGCAAAGTACTCAGGCATGTGCTTACGTCCCATTAAAGTACATTAATCACTTTCCAGTGATATGCCCAAACAAAGTAGAGCTGTAACATTAGGTTCAGCAGGATGCTGGATTTGAAGGCTCAAATGTGTGTTCTGGCATTGTAAATTCTGTTGTTTTATCATCATACAATATCAAGATACATACTGTCAAGAAAGGCTTAGTAACTTTTTTTTAATTTATGACTTGTGGGGAAACAGCCTTGAGACTGATCTAGCATACATTATGTAAGATAGTACTGGTGTCTTAAAAAATTTCAACTCCAGATGCTACTGCTGCAATGATTTCAGATGGTGAACTAGCTGTCATGAACAAGCTGAATTTGAAATTGTCCTTTATGTAGTAAGGTTAGTCTACTGAAAATGACACTTAAACAAAAATCCAGACACTGCACCTTTAAGATACTTAGATATTCAAACTTTGCATGTACAATTTTCATGATAAAAAATGAAAGACAAAAGATGAAAACTGCTTTATTTTAAATGGAAAAAGGCCCCAGATATATCCCAAGAGTCAAGTTAAAGATTCAGAAGTCAGGGCTAGGAGGGGAAAGGAAGATAAATAATTTAGCACTAAGAATAACTAAAGCCTGTTAGTCTGCCAACTTTAAGAGAAATAAAAGGGTTTACAAGAATCCTAAGAGTTTTTACAAAACCTCTAGGGCGTTGAAAAAATAAACCCAGAACAAAAAACAACAACAAAAAAAGAGTTCAAAAGTATTTTGTGTAAGTAGATTTTAAAGGCACTGATTAAAATATGAAAACAATGGTATGTATGGATTCCATTAGCTCAAAATTAAGCTGTTCCTTTTGTGTTTTGTTTTCCCTGCTGTAATTATATACTGCAGCATCAACATGATGGTCTCTTTAATAGATGCATCTGCTTGTAAGGGGCCAAAAAGAATGTGCTTATGGAGAGGCCAAAACCCACTAGATTAGCCTATCATTTCAAGTGACACGGATAAGCCTGTTTGGTATTACCTGTACTGGCATTCAGCATACACACATGCTCACTCCGTTCAGGCAACCCATACTTTCATGTTTTAAAGGCAAAGAAAGATCAATGTCAGCTGCCTTTGAGTAGAATGAATCATTTTTATGTGCCGCAGTGTCAATCTGCATGGTTTAATACACCACTATTACGGAAATAAAAACTTGAGGATGCCTCCTCCATTAGCTCTTCTCTTTGGGCAGCTCAGTATGATTTCCTTCCACTTGAGAATATTTTCTGATTCAGTCTAGTATGGCACTACGAATAAATATGGAGGTCCTTTGAATTGCATTAAAATATGAGTTAAATAAGAAAACCTACAGCTACATGAAGATTTTTTTTTTTAATTCTGCCATCCCAAGGTTGTATATTTTTTAAACCAAAATGCAACCTTGTACTTTGCTGCTCTGACAATGTTACCTTTAAAGACAGAATTTCAGAGGAAAGTCAAGTTCATGTTTAAGCCACAAAACTCTCTTGAATTGCATTGATTATAGTGATCATTCTATCACTTTAATGTCATCTCAGCTGGCATGTATTAAAAAGATATGCATGTGACAGCCCATTGATCCTTAATATTGGAGCGGAGGGAAAGAGCCTGTTAGCAATAGAAGCCTATTTCTTTAATTAGAACTGGAGTATCATTCTCTCTTTGTTTGTTAGAACTTTAGTAGTATGCATTGCATACAGCACGGTAAAGGTATTAGAACAGGCCATAAAGTTTTGTTAAAAACAACATCTTTCAGGCCTGGGAGAACTGTACACATGACTGATGGAGATGGGAGAGAATGGCAGTACAAATCCCTTGTAGCCCTCACTCGCTCACTGTGGTTGAGAAGAGCTTCTCTAAGGGAAATGCTTTTTTTCTCTGTGGACTCTCCCATAAGCAAAAGCTTGGGTAGAAGGGATGGGATTATTTCTGCTTCAGGTCCGGTACTATATCTTGAGTTAGGTGAATACAGAACTTTTGTGGGAGGGGAGATTTCAGTAAACTTGCACTCAGATTTTTAAATGGGTTCACTTTGGGCACACACAATCCTTTGACGTTAACTTTCCTACTGCAAGCAACTCAGTGGTACTGGCTCAAACATTCGCTGAAAGTGAATGGCAGAGTCATGTCTCTGAATTTTAAATTCAGCTATGAAAAAATTTGTCCTGAGAGTGCTTCTCCCAGTATCTATTCAGAGAGCAGAAGCTAAGTCACGTGATTTATCTGGCCAATTATAACTAACGAACACAGTTCAAGCAGGTAAGTGTTAACAATCAATCTACAGACATTTAAATAATTTTAGAAATATTTTATGAATGCTTTGCTTTCAACTAGCAAATACATATGAGAATCACAATCTGCTCACAGATATTCCATGAACAGACAAAGAGACTGAGTTTCATGCATTACTCATTGCAAACTCTGTCCCAAATAGGAGAATTCTCTCTTGGTGTGCAGAAACATAAAGCCAAAAGATTAACCCTGAACCCCTTGCAAAGCAGGATCAGTTCTTTGGAAAACACCAATATTGTAAACAGAATCTTTCTCCAAAGATGAGGAATAGTTGTACAGATAACCAGCCTAATTCTTATCTCACTTAGACAGAGATAAATCAGGTGAAACACCATGTATGTCAATAGAGTCACACACTTGTAAAACTGATGACGTAAAATCGATGGTATAAAAGTCTTTTTGGGACATTTCTGAGGCCTCTTCCTTTTAGAAACAGGACTCATTTGCTTCCATCACTTCTGCAGAAAAGCAACAGTATCCCTAAATTCTGCAGAAGTGCAGCATGTAACGGCATGGTCCTATTCTATTATCCTGTTGTCATCAATACATCAATACATCAGTAAGGTGCCACAGGACTCTTTGCTGCTGTTGTGAAAGTTTACTTCTTTGATATCCAGCTGGAAATAATACTGGAAACTTGTCTAGCATCAGTGATTTCCCATTACAGCCAGGTTGTTTTTGAAGAAACCATTTCTTGCTCCATGGTGATCCAACTAATGCTAAGCCTGCTAAATTTGCTATTCTCCTCTTAGATTAATTATTTCAATTTCAGTGAAGAATCAACTTCAAGTGAAATCATCAACAGGTTTAGGCCCACTATAAATACTTGTCCTCTGGCGCTTTAATATTACGGCAAATTGTCAAAATGTACGTTATTTCTGCATGTGCTTTTGCACATATCTTGTGAGGTCAAGATATTTGCTATGTAGTTTAATAGCAATATTTATATTTGAATAATAATTTTAAAAAGTAAAAAAGAGTCATAAGAAACCTCTAACAGATATTGCAGCTAAATCACCCTGAAAAATTGAGCTAGCGCTGTGAGAGATCAGCAGTGACTTATGAATACGTGTGGAAGGGAAGCAATTGTTTTTGCTGCTGTTACTAGGGAATAAACATTTCAAAACGTTGCATAGTAGTTACTATGCATATGCAATTAGTTTTACTTGTTAATGGCACACATTCATACTATTCCCATGCATTGCACTGAAAATGTATCCCTAAAATGTATGGGCAACTTTTGACCCAGAAACTACTAACTGCTTTTTTGTTGGTTTGGAGGCCTCTGTGGGACTGCTTTGTTCAGTTGGAATTTATTTAGGACGAGCCCTCTTGGAGCCTAGTAAGTGTTACAGAACAGGTTCTCAGTTTGTAACCATAGGCAGGTGTTCTTGTGATGGTTTTCAAACACTCTCTGGGTTCCCAAAGGGCTCAGTATTTGAGCTGTGCTCTTCATCATTTCAACTGTTCTCTGGGTGTTTTAATTTGGAAACACGATCTTAATTATCACAGTGATGCAGAAAACCCCTGCTGACTAGACGGGGCCATATTTGACCTGCTAAGGTGCTTTATCAGGAGAGATGTAAAACAGAATGATTTGAATACTGGCAGATTGTCAATACTTAACAGTTGTCCAAATGCTGTCTCCTGCTGAAACTGTCATGCAAATACTGCAAAAACTGCAATTAATTCATAAAGCAGTTATCCACTGTGATATGGGAGCAAATTGAAAGGTGATAAAGCTTCACTGTTAACTTTTGTTGGAACTGAATGTGAATACAAACAAGCAAGCAGACCACACATCTTGATGTATTCAGATCAGACTGCAGAGATTGGTGCAGGCTACTGAGGTACATCCTACCCTTGTGGAACCTTTTAAAGGATGGAAATTATTTTACTCTATTAGCCAACTCATAATTTTAATGTTAATTTTTCCTGGGTTTTTCATTGTAGATTACATTCCTGAAGCTGAAAGTATATGTTGAGAGTCAATGCATTGCCAATTTCTTAGCTGAATGCTTCATTTTTATTTCTGCCTCTTAAAAAAATCCAGATCAAATGATTATTTATAAGCATAGTTTGCTGCCCTCCTAGATTACTTAAATTCTTTGCTACAGTATGTAACCTTTTAGGATGTACTTAAACTGCTGGCTACAAATAAACTCTACCAATATCTCATCATCTATTAATAAAAATAACTTAATTGGGCTGCTATTAGATATTTAATTGCTTTCACAATATTTGTACAGTACTTGCCTATAAAGCTTTGAATAATATTGCCTTAACTCATCTGAGTAAACTATCAATTCCCTTACGACAACAGACAAAAATCTGCATTCCACTTTTAACTTTCCCTGTGGTGAAAATTAAATCTTTCAGGGGGCAGGTTTTTATTTTGTTGTGACCTCTCTCTCTGGCACTCCAAGTCCTCACAGATGATGGCTACTGAAACACTTAGGGTAAATTTTCAACACTGTGTTCAGGGAACAAGAGTTGTGCAAATAATTCCCTGCATACTGGTTTGAAAATGTAACCCGTAGACCTGGATAAATGCAGATTTGATTGGCTCTGACTATTCTCCATAGTAGCTAGGTTTCTGCTTTAATTAGATCCAACAGGCCAGATCCTGAGCTATTATAAATCAGAATGACTCCACTGACTTCAGTAGGGCTATGCTGATTTACATCAGCTGAAGATCTGGCCCAACTTGTGTACAGCTGCTTGCAATGTGGAACCTTGGTGGATTCTTCATCACTGACTATTTTTAAATCAAGATTGGATGTTTTTCTAAAAGCTCAGATCTAGGAATTATTTTGGGGAAGTTCTATGGCCTGAGTTTTACAGGAGGTCAGACTAGATGATCATAATCATCCCTTCTGGCCTTAGAATCTGTGTCGCTGTATGAACTGCAAATTAATGGATTGGTTAATTGATTGTAGGATGGGAAAAGGAATAAGCACATGTACAAAAAAATTCAGATTCAAGGTATTGGTTTTAATCTATAAAGTGAGGGCCACGCAGCACCTCACCAGGGAATAGCAAGTGACTCCCTATGGATGCCATTTAATTCAGGTGACTTGCATGTGGCAATTCAGGGCCACCAAGTTCAGGGTTAGTTCAGGACCTGACTCCTAGTTTGTATGTTTTATTATTTAATTTCAGTATATATGCCCAGAACTGCATACAGGTGCATTTACAAATAAACAAAATCTAAAATAAAGAATTCTAGGAAATGATAAGGTTTTACTACTGCAACCTAATAAAAGGACACGATACACTTTAGAAACAGGAAAAGTCTAGACTAGTTCAGACTAGTAGACCAGTTTATTTAGTAATATAGTTTGACACCATCATTAAAGGTGGTCATGAAAAGATCAGAGAAATCAGAGAGGATGGATGATCTTGCAGTTAAGACACTAGTCTAGGACATAGCATATCTGGTTTTATTTCCTGGCTGTGCCATAGACTTCCTATGTGACCTTGAGCAAGTCATTTACTCTCTGTGCCTCTGTAATCCATCTGTAAAATTTGGGTAATAATACCCTTTATCCCACCTTCAGTCTGTCCTGTCTACTGTGACCTTCATCTCTACAGGGCAGGGAGTGTATCTTATTATGTATATGTACAGGACTTTACATAGTTGTGCCCCAATTCTGGTTGCTACTGTAGTACAAATAATATATAAAAAGCACATAGAATATAGAATCACTCCTGAGTCATGTAGAATATCGGACTACTAGATTTCATCAGACAGGATGGTAGCCAATTTGAATGAGACAAGGAAAAGAAAAGGTGAATTACATGAAGAGTCTTGTATTCCTTAATGTTTAACATTATAATCCAATAAGCAAATTAGTTTGTGATCTTGGTACATTCCCAGCTGAATATGCTCTGCCCTGCTCACAATGTAGTTTGTACATTTGCAGTTTAAAATTATTCATTTTCCTTAGGAGAGCTTAGATCTCCATTAGCATGAACGGCATTTGAGAAGGAGTGGTTCCTTCAAGTTAGAGAGGTTGTCAATGAGAAAATTAACTGCCTGAAACATATTTGACCTGTGGATTAACATGGCACTGTGGTTTCCACTACGCAGCTCATTTTTAGACTCCCTAAAAGAGATTTACCAGGAACGGAATTGCTTTCACTTCAGAATTTGGGCCAGATTCTTACATCATCTTTGGAGTGTCCTTCCAATGAAGTCACTTTGGATCAAAATTTGACTTCAGTTAGGTGGCACGGTATCCATGGAAGCAGAGTTTGGCTCCTCCTGTCCTGCTAAAGTACACCCCAAATGGTCCCTGCAAGGGATTAATTTAGATTTCTGTATCTAACCAAATGCAATAGTGTATCTGTCAATAGTATCCAACACAGGTCCCACTCCTAGCCCAGGCGGAATTCAGTATGTATTGTGGGGTGTCAACTGCATTTATGGCAATTCCTGACACTTTTCTATCCTGGTGTAATGCTACAGCTACAGCTAGGTGAGCCTCTTTTACACCTTCTAGCTAGAATGTAGATACTGGTGGTTATACATGCTTATCAGTATTTGTTCCCAATTCTAAAGCTCTTGGCATCATATTCAAAATGCCTAAACTTGTCACTACCTGATTGTTGGGCAATATGTAAAGAATCTGTAATATAAAACTTCCTTTTCCACACACAGAAAGCTCTGTTGCTGCCCTGGTGAAGAATATAAATGTGTGTGGATGACATGGTACATATTATGACACAACCCTCTTGATTCCCATCAGTGGCAGTTGCGGGCTAAGGCAAAGGTTCAAGACTGCAGAAAAGTTTTAGAGCTGCAGAGATACAAGCACTGAAGTGCAGCTAAGCTTTGAGATCCTGCATGGATGAAACATACTAGATATCAGAGTTGGGGGCCAAGTGACCTCAGAGTGGAGAAGGCAGGCCAGAGATCTTAGAGAAGGGGCATATTGTAACTATCAAAAATATAACCCCTCTCTTTTAGAAGGCTATTTTGTGGTAGATAATTGGGGTGGAATTTCCAGAAGTCCTAAATCTGTTCTCACCAAGTCATTGAGAAAAATCCCATTGACGTCAGTGGGAACAGAGTTAAGCCAACACTGAGCACTTTTGAAGGTCCTGCTTTAAAAAAGAAGGCAGAAGTACAAACAAAGTTAACAAATTAGGAAGATGGGGACAGCACAACTGTAACACTGAACAGTGCATCTACTGGCCCACATCCTCAAACGTAATCCTTTGGTCTGGAGAGCCAGGACTTCCGACATTGCTACTGATGTCCAGAGCTGCAGCACTGCCAGCTCCAAACGATCAGGGGCAGAACCCGCCATTGTGGTGATCCTCAAAAGGTGACCTGTTAGTGTTTGAAAAACTTCTGTCAGATTCCAAAAGCAGAAAGATTGTTCAAAAATGTAACCAACACTGTCTGATTTACATTTTAAACAATTACCACTTCTTGAAGATCTTGAGATAGCTGAGAGAGAGAGACTTTCAGAGGTACTAAGTGGAGTTAGGCATCCATCTCCCATTGGGCACCTAACTCCTCTTAAAGCTGTTGAAAAACTCCCTCTACCTAGGTTTCAGAGTAGCAGCCGTGTTAGTCTGTATCCCTCTAGCTAACAAACTTCTTAGTTTTTCTGCCACAGAGAATGACACCACAGTAGTCATGAACTTAACCTGAAAAGCACTGCTGTCCAAATAGCTACCATTTACTGTCTTATTCCCAGTAATGTTCCTTTAAAGATTAACTTTCTTGAGCCTAATCTCAGCCCAAAAGTGCATTTCCTGCTCGGAGGGTAGGGAGAATGGTTTTGAAAGTTTCACCAAAATTGGTTACTCTTTTTTGAGTTATAATATGAAACATATATATGGGCCTTTAAAAAGAATCACTTATAATTATTTAAGCCTCAAACTCTCCTTGAGGTGGGTATTTATTATATTATTTCTAGAGAGGGAAACTGAGACAGAGAGGTTGCACAGTAAGTCAATAAACAAACCTAGGAATAGAGCCCAGGAGTCTTGGCTTCCAGGTCTCCTGCTCTAACTGCTAGTCACAACTGCTGTACAGAACCAAGGATCTGTAGGGGAAAAAATTAGATGCCCTAATGTGTGCAATAATTCCAGAGGCTAGCATAGGATGATACTTATGCCATCTAATAATATCAGGATCACAGATGTCTGGAACAGGGCATCCAATTTTAGGTGCTCTTTATCTGCAGCTGTGTGAATGTATAATGAATTCTTGCTACTGACTCCCTGATATAAGCCGATGACTATGCAGTCTACAACAGCGGTTCCTACAATTTTCTTTTTGGCAGAATCTGCTTGGAAGCTGTGACAACATTGCCAGGAGTAGAATGCCCTTCAAAATATTCTGTTTTTCTATATAGCCTGAGAGACTACCTCTGAAAAATCCTACCATGGTTCTGGGAACATAACTGACAAGGGGGAAAGAATCCAAACACCAATTCTCAAGAAAGGGCATTCATTGCAACTTTCTTAATAAATAATAATTCTTTGCATTCAACCAACACTTTTCATTCTAGGATTCAAAGCATTTTACAGACACAGAAACTAAAACCACTGTGGAGCAGGTAAGTATGATATCGTATCTATTTTTTATGTGGACTCCAAGAGAGGATTAGGCCCACTTTCTCAAAGGTATTTAGGCACCTGTCACAGGGTCCTCTACTCATGGCAGATGGCGCCTCCTACTGGCTGCACCTGGGGATTAGCTCTGCCAGCCTGACACCCTCTTTTTGTGGTTCCTCGGTCCATTGTCTCGCTATTGTAGTCTTCATGGCTTAGCTCTCCAGACAAGTCACAAGAGTTCTCCCATTCCAGAGCATTATCATAGTCTTTCACGCTGTCCCAAGCAGTCCCACTGCCTTTGCTGATCCACCCCCTCGGTGGCGAGAACAAATGGACCCAGACTATCTCTAAGTTCACGGCCCAGATTGTGCCATTAATTCAGTGGCTGATAGGGGAACCCAGGTCTACCCTGTATGCTGGGTTCCACTCCAGGGGCCGTATCTCCAGCAGCTAAGATCTGTACTAGCACAAACCTTCCTCCTGCTCCCCTGAACTACTTCCTACTTTGCCTATCCCAGGCTTGCATTCTTCACACTTCTAGCTAACCTCCTATCTTCTGGGTCTGCTAGCAAAACCCTTCCTCTTGGGTCCAAATCCCTTTCTCTTGTCCCAGGGAGAGTGACTGCAGCACTCCTCTCTGCAGCCTCCTTTCTGCTTTCAGCTCCCTGGTTTTATAGAAGCCACACCTGTTCCTGCACAAGTGAGCTTCCCTTAATCAGGGCTCTCCTCTCAGCCTAACTATCCCCCGACCTCCACAGCCTAATGGGTTAATTGGTTCATCTGGCCTATGTTAACCCTTTCAAGATGAGTGTGTGGAGCAGCCGCCATCACAGCACCCAACTTTCATTGATTTCAATCCGAGTTAGGTACCTAACAACGTTTGAGGGTCTGGGCCTCAGTGACTTCCTGAGGTCAATGAAAAACACACTGGCAGACCCAGCAGTAGAACCCAGGCCTGCCTCTAACCATCCGACAGTCCTGACAATATCCTAATTCAATCCGCTCCTGCTTATCAGACACTATGGTGATGAGTGTGGTATAAATAAGGAGACAGGTAGATTTCCCAGACGCAGTGATGCCACATATTGCCTTTATCCCCTTGTTATTGTCTCAGAGGCTAGAAAAGCTGAGCCAGACAAGATACTCCTTTTCAATACAGATCTTACCATAGTGAACTATAGTTTTCTAACTCCACAACTAGACTGCTGCTTGATGTTATCAGTGATATACAAGTGGAAGCATCCAGTAGTGAAAATGCATTGGCTTGTCTCGAGTGGAGTCAGCCATCATAACAACATAACACTAGTGATCCATGCTCTGCATTGGTTACCTGATCACTTCTAGATGCAGTTCAAGATATTGGTTATAATATATTAAACCTTAAGTCTTGGATTCTGTTGTCTGAGAGTTTGCCTCCCTCCCTAAGTACCACCTTGATGGCTCTGATCTGCTGAGCTGCTCTTGCTATTCATTCTTTGGACTGAGCTCTCCAGGATAGGTGGCAGGATGTTTTTGGTGGATGACCCAATCTGGAATTTGCTCCATCTGGCAGTGTGTCAGAGCCAGGGTTTGGCAAACCTTAAGGCACAGAGTGAGTCCTATCTGTTTGTTCAAACTTTTGATTGACAATTAGATAATTTTTAATAGCAGGGAGTAAGGTGGTTGCATTGTCAATGCAGTGCGTGTTTCCACTGGTAAGAAGTGTCCACGTGGTGCGGCTAAAAGGGGCCATTACACATCTTTAAATAAATAATACAATAATAATAATAATAATAAATAATAATAAATAATACAATAATACAAACACTGACTTTAAAAAGATATTGTCTAACTGCAACACACAATATCCCAGGGTTTCTACTGAGAAGCTCTGAAGCATCATCATCCCTCTTCAGTCCTCTTTTCCCTTTTTAGCAACCAATTCATTATTGCAGACATTTACTCATTCAGAAATGGTAGCACACACACTAGAAGATTACTGAGGTGTGGAGGGTGGAAAAGCAGGCTTATAAGGAGTTAACTGTGGTTCCCTCCCTCCCTCCTCCTTCTTCTTCAGACTTAGGAACTCCTCCATATGCTGTGTTCCATTTATTATTTCTGCATTGCATCAGGAGGGAAATATTCACACTGAGCCACAGGGATTAAAGACTGAAGCTCCAGAGAAGTCAGATCACATCCGTCATATCCAGCTGTTTCCAATTCCAACCCTTCACACCTGCTTTTATTTATTATTCCTCACTTAGACAAGACAGGGCTCATTTTTCAATCTTTAAACCTTTTCTTAAGAGGAAGAAGAAGAAAAAACAAAGAAAAAGAAATGAATCTATTCCTTTCTCTTTTGTCTCTCTGAGAAAGCCCACCAAGAAGAGATTAAAACAAACTACTGACATGGCGGGGCTCTGACCTAATGGGAAGCCACACAAATATTGAGGCTGGACAGCTCCCTAAAGCATGTCTCCAGCATGGCGGGGACTTCACGATAGAGTAGAAACTGTATCAATTGCAAGGATTTACTGTTAATGTAGATTCTTGTTGCAAGTTTTCTTATGCAGATTTACACTGGTTTGTCACGTTTTCACTTCAGATGTACAAATAACCACAAGGGGTTTGGGAAGAGATCTCACTTTAGTTTAGATATTTCCTGCCTCCTACAGGGATCTCCACTTTTACTTATCCAAGGCGATCATTCCATGGCGCATGCTTGTATCTTGTTCACAAACCTTTCCAGCCACTCCCCTCTCTCAGTCTGGAGCTCTGCCTCTCCTCAGGACGTGGACTGCCTCGCTCACCAAATGACTGTGCTGATTTTTCAGACAGTGACTGATAAACCCTCCTAGTTGAAATCCACCCTGTGTCACTGTCTAGCCTTTTATCAGGGTGCCCCCTTTTTATGGTGTTTTCAGAATGTGCAGTCATTTTCATCAACAGCTCTTCACTTACTAGTAAGCAGCATTTCAAACATATACCAGGTACACAAATGCACCTTGGGCTGGTTGCACAAACACCCTCACACTCTCATTTGCATTTGCTCTTGTGGCATACACCTAACATACCAGCCCATTATTTCATGGCGCAAGCTTCTATCTTGCTGGCAATCCATTCAGTCACTGTGTGGGAAAGATTCTGATTGCACTCCCTCCCACAATCTGGCGCTCTGGATCTATTCACTAGCTGGACTGCCTAGCTCAACAAATAACTGTGCTAATTTATCAAACAATTATTGATGTCTGAAAACTTAGAGTGGGGTTTCCAATAGGATCTAGGGGAATTAGAAACCCAACTCACACTGAAAGTGAACAGGAGTTGTGAGGAGAGTCTACCTCCTTTAATTGCTTTTGAAAAATCTCATCCCCGATAAATTTTGTTCTCCTTGGTAAGCTGTATGGCATATGAGTAGAGCTTGTTTTCCAGGGTTTATTAATTTCATTTTTCAGGGTTTATTTTTAGCAATTTTTGAGTTCTGTGTAGATGTCCAAAAATTGGGGGGTTTTCAGGACTCTGATATTGTAATGAGAAGATTTTTGGGGTACTGTAGGGCCAAAATCCATTTGCTGTGGATGTAAAATCTTAACTGCAGTTTCTGCTAAGAACTTTTCATATAGGCCCGAGTCCACAGCTTGGCCTGGGCCATGGGGGCTGGCTAACAAAGAACAATACATGGCTAAGAGAAAGCTGGGGTAAACAGATAATCGTGTGTGTTTCAAGTCAGTGAGCAGAGTCAGCATAACTCTGAATGTAATTGGGTGTCCTTACTGTGAGTTACAGACAAATGAAGTGCTGCGAAAGGTCTCACGGTTACTCCCTAATGCAGAGAGGAGATAGTGGTACAATACCCCTCAGATCCCAGACACCCTCCCTTCACAGATATATGCCAATCCTAGCCCACAGAAATGCACGGATAAACTTACAATTGTTATTGTTAAGTACTAATTACTGTTTTTTTGCTTTAAATGTCCAGGAATGTACCTTTTGGTCAACTGGGAGAGCTGCTACCTCATTCTCCTGGACCCCAAAATTAGGATTTAACCTCTACACTTTAAATAGACATAGTTTGGGGGTTACCTGTTCGTCAGCAATATGTTAATTTAAATCATGGGCGGAGCCATTATGTAATCTTTTAGACCATTGGCTTATTGTTCTTCTCTTGTCTTGCTGCTAGAACCTATCCAGGGACTTGGGAAACCCATCCCCGGCACTTCTCTCCGCCCAATGAGCACCCTATATAATCTATTGCAATTAATTGTTCTGCAGTGTCTCTGAGCCTAATAAGCAAAGTGACACTCCGCCTGCGCTGTGCGGAATAAACCGACGTGCTTGATTCTACAGGGTGTCCATTTTGTTTCTTCAGGTACTTCCCAAAATTCTTGTATAAATAGTATATACTTTAATTTTTATAATATATACATATATAAAAAGACTAAATGTTAGTTTAAGCTTTGTATACTTGTTACTGAGCCCCTGAGTTTAGCATTTGATGCATGTCCCGTAGGACGTTTTAACGCAGTACTGTTTCAAACAGCACTATATTAAAGCACACTAGGGAACCTTTACTGCACACCAGTAGGGTCTACCTGGACCAATTAATATGCAGCACATTAGTGAGCTTTAGAAATCACACCCCCGTAGTTCATATTATGCTCCATGTAGACAAGTCCTGAGGTACAAGCCAGGGAGCAGGGACATCATCTATAAAAACAAAATGCAGTGGGAAAAATGTGAAACCAACATGAACCGAGTAACCATTTCTGGTGTTTTCCCATTATTTGTTGTATTTATTTGTATCGGTCTGTTTTATCCATGTTTATCAGTGAAAACACAAAATCAGAAGCCCTATGTCTGTTCTATAATTGCAGGGGCTGTGGTGGTCCAGGACTTACAAGTACACACAGTTCAGAAACTTCCATTATATAGTTCTCCAGACAAAACAAAAACACACTTAGTTTAATGTGCTTTTCCCCCCTGCTACTGTGAGATTTTCATTGCCACTCCACTCCCACCAGTCACAGAAGCAGGAGCTCCAGCTCTTGGAACCTATGGGTCTGCCAGAGGCAAGGCAATCTCCTTTGCCTCCTGGCCCCATGCTGTGCTGATAGGGCTCTCCCTACAGGATGCCATTCCTGGAACTCCCCTTAAAAACTGTATTAATTCCTGAGCAGATTCACACTGCTTTGGAGGCTGCCTAGCATTGTCCCCAACCTTTCATGGTACCACCTCATTGCCCCCTGGTGATGTATGAACATGGGCCCTACAGTGGGACACACTCATTCTCCTTTTTGAGTGGGTAAGAGGGGAGGTAAGAGGCATGGTGTGGATATTAGACTCCATGTGATCTAACCAGTTTGAGCTGTTTCCTCATGCTTCCATCTGATTGCTTTCCCCAGCTATGCAAGTGCATGTTCAGTATAGACCATGATTCATGCAAAAAGACTGGTAGATAAAAGTTGCACAATATCCACGTCAGTCTTTTTTAATGGGCTGGCTCCTTCCTCTCTGTGAAAGAAGACTTTTTAAGAATGAAAATGATAACAGGCTAAATAGAAGATGTCGCCTGGATGTTTTTAAATCCTACCATAAATTGTTCATTCTAGAATTTCATCAACTGACATTTCCCTGAAAAAACAGCTATAATTAATTATAGTTGGTCTTACTCCTTATTTGCAAATAATTTCACATGTGAAGTTAGGCTTATTGACGGCAAAGAACATTTTCTCTAGTCATTGCAGCCACAGCTCTGGACTCAGTTCATCACCGGACTTAGTCCGCAATGCTCATTAATCCATTAACAATCAGTTACTAATTCTGCTTAATTGTGAAAATTTCTGCTTTAGAGGAGAATAAAAAACAGTGTAGCAATCTAATGCACCTTGATCCTCTATTTATATCTTTTTTAGTCTCAGTTTTGTCTACCATATATCCTCTGGGAAAAAACCCCAGACATGTGCAGAAATCTCAAACTTCTTGTGTTTTTTCAGAGGACAAGAACATAACAGATTGACAGCTGTAAAGAACAATCAGTGTTGTTTCGTGAGTCAATAGATACCACCCAATGGAAGGATCAGACACATTCCATGCAGTTTTTTTAAATTGTTGAGTGGGATAGAAAGGAATAATTTACAATGCACTTAGGCTAAAGATCCATCCCTTTTTCAGTTTAAGAGTGTTACCTCATGACTATAGTAGGACACTGTACCCTCATCCGCTCTGGTGGTGGTTGTATAGGCTATGTGTAGCTAAACACTTCAGTGAAAAGCAGGCTGCATCCACACAGGTGTGTGTACCGACCTGTGGCAGCGAAAGGCTCTGGCAGGAGGGAGGCAGCTCCCACTGTCTCTCCTCTGCCAGAGCCTTTCCTTGCTGCTGAAGACTTTCCCTCTGGTCGGGAAAGACTCTGGCAACAGGAAGGCAGCGTGACACTGCACTGCTATTTTTAGCCCCTGCTTGGGCATGTAGAGAGCTGCGCATGGCACATAGCCAGAGGGTTTAGGTGCGTCTTTGCTCACCTATGCAGTGCCTCACTGTCTACATTGCTATTTATACCCATGCCAGGGGTGTGTGTAGTGTACAGCTACTGTATGCATCTGATTCAAGAGGTGACTATTCCACTAAGGTTAATGGGAATAATGGATGAACCCTGAGAAGAAAATACACCACACTGAGCTCACAGCTGAAGCTCTGCCCATGTAGTCTGGATGTGTGCAACAAGAAACCCCTATATAAGATGTACTACTGATATACTATGGTTGCTACCCAGTCTCTGTAAAAGAGTGACATACATTGACTAAATATACTGTGAAGCAATTGCCCATGATACAGTGTTAAAAAATAGATTGTATGGTTTGCAGTAGCATCAAGTGTCTATTCAAGTGTAAAAAAAATTAATTGACTCCATCTGTATTGGGCTAATGACTGATTAAATGACTAATCACGGAAGTCTTAATTAAAACCATTTTTCTGTACAGAAGAGGATGGGGGGAGGTAGGTGCTCATTAATGTGTTACAATGTGTGTCAGATTCCGTTTGTGTCATTTACTAACAGCCGTCAAATGAGTAATTATGCACAAGGTCATTTTGTGTAAACTTTTTGCATACATCATCAGACTGATTGGATTAGGTCTTGGTGCTCGACTGGGTTCTGCATGTGGATGCATTTTTCCATCACAAAACAGGTAATTAAGATTGCTGAGAATAAGCAATAAAAGAGGTTGACATTTCTTCCCCCTCCCTTGCCCCACCTGCCAAGCCAGCCAAAAGATTCTTGCAGGACTTTCATGTATTGTTGGATAAAGCCACTGGCATGTTTACTAAATCAGGCCCATTCTCAGCAGCTGACACAATTTAAGATTATTCAGGAAATGACAGTGATCTCTGTCCCATTATGAAATTCTATAATATGCAAGGAATTTCTCTCATGAATCAAATGACCAGGCTACTTAAAAAAAAAAAAAAGAAGAAGAAAAAGAGAGTCCTTTTAAGTAAAGGAAGATGGCAGTCTAAAATTAAGAGATGATTTTATATTTTATTGGCTAGTCACTTGACTGCCCCGATGCTTAGTGACCTTTGCTATGGAAAAATAACAAACTCCCTCTGCCTTGACAGCTGAGCCCAATCTATTTAAAACAATATATTAAAATAAGTAATAGATTAAAAAAGGTACATCTTGGACATTAAATAAGCCAACTTTCCACTTGTATGTAACTCATGCTTATGATCTATGCTTTTTAATGAGAAGTGTTGCATATAAAATGCTACAGCTGTGCCAATGCAAGAGAGGAGCCCAGTGTATAAACTGTAATATAGAAATACATTGTTTGCTCTGACGGTTGTCATCCAAATTCTAACAAACCACTGCTTCAGCCACTGGAAAAATGTGATATCACTAGTTCTAAAACATTACGGTATGCTAAAGATTATATAATAATGTCTTGTTTGTAAAATAAAGCAATAAACAAAGCTATTGTAAAATTGTGTGTGTGCATGTGTATATATAAAGTAAGACAATTTGTTGACATTTTCGGGTACAGACATGTTACTTCTATAGCAATGCAAGTGCCCAATTCTGCAAACATTATTCCCATGAGTAGTCTTACTGAAATCAAGTGAGGGCTACTCAGGCAACTAGAGTTGCAAGATGAGACTTTATTCAGTTCCTCTAGAATCAAACCAACCTGCTAATGTGGATTAAGACTTCTTCGTAAATTACCACTTAAAAAAAATCTGGTCTTCTGGCCTATAATGGTGATGGAGTCTCTAAGGTGCCACAAGTACTCCTTTTCTATTCACTATAAACACATCCTTCTGTGAAACTGGAGCATGTTGTTTTAGAGTATACCCAATTGATTCAAGACTATTACTCAGAATATGGATGAAGAAATTACAGGGACAAAAAAGATGAAAAGAATCTTAGTCATGACTATGTAATTTCTGATTATACTTTTGGCTTGATTAAATGCTCTCCTGTCTAAACTCTTCAAAGTCATGTAGGTTAGATGAAATGTATATATAAAGCATTACAGTTTCAGAGTCATTTAGCTATATTATCAGCTCCAATCAAATCTCAAAAACAGACTTCAATTAGTTTTAATTAATCAAATTGTAAACTTTAGTCAAATTTGATCCAGCATACCAAATAACTGAAGAAAAATAAAATCAGTGACCACATATCCCTGACGATGCTGAACACAGTTGTTATCTTAGAAAGAAAAGTTCATTTTAATAATAAATCAAGGGCTGGAATTTATTATTGGATATATTGAGGGATGAATTCAACCCTGGTGTAAGCAGGTATAACTCAAGGGATTAATTTGACCCTCAATGCCTAAAACAGTAACCAAACCCAAAGATGAACTATTTCCTAATCTGGCTGATAAATATGAAATTCCTTTTCATTAGAAGAAAAACACTTGCATTTTTAAAAATATAAAATTCCTGTGAACTCCAAAAATAAGTAACCTATTAGTCAGAGAAGATCTTTCAAAACCTGAAGTGAAATTTTATTTTAAAAAAAATGGAACAATTCATCACAATCTGCACTCCCCTTCTAATGCAAATGAAAAACTATTGCACAACTACTTAAATTACAGGGTGGTGTGTCATTCTTAATCTTCATAGAAATGTAGGAGTTCCTGTTTCAATCACTTCTATTGTTTGAAATATACCAGATGATAATGGAGTGGCTGCCACTGTGGGCAGAGATTGATTCTTATGTGAACCTAATAAATGAGTTAATGCATAACTTGCTGTAGGTTACGAAGAATTACTAGACAGTGGAGAAGATCAATGTATGAGACAGCTGTAAGTACGTTAGGTGACCTAATTGTCTGAAACTCCAGCATAGTCTCTTCTCATACATGCATTGATTATATAGGTTACTCATTAGCTTTGATGATTTAAAAAGAATTAAACCAAGTTAAAAGCACTAAGGGCCAAATTTATCCCTGGTGTAACACAACTGAGCACTACATTATGGTCAGGTTAGGAACTGTAGCATGCAATTTCTGATATTTTGCAGTAATTACAACTTCATCAACTAACTTCTTCAGTTCTTAAACCAAAGTGATGGAACATGGTTAAACATCTATTGTAAGTTTGTGTATAGAGGAATTAGCTCCAAAGGACAAGAATTAAGAGCAAAAAGAAAAATCTATACCAATATGTTGCTATATTGAGCAAACACTTAGCGATGAAGAGAACCTCTTAGCTGTCAAGTGACTGAACATTGGGAGCAGAACCATGCTAGTCACAGTGACAATAATTAAGAAGCATGGTTCTGATTGTACTCTGCTTGTGAACCTGTTGTCAACATGGTGATAGCTTGCATGGTTCCAGTGTCCAGTGTGGACAAATGCAGTAGCAGAAAGTATGCCGTACTAAACCAGTTCTAAGAAAGCTATTTTTTTAACATGGTTGGGATCCGGAGAGAGACTTTCCCTCCCACTATGGCTCCTCTCAGAAGCACAGCACAAAACAGTATTAAGCGCAGATGCAAATAGTGTTACAACCATATTTCAAAACAACATCAGACATGAGTACACCACATAGTGTGGACATAGCAAAGAATTTCAGAATATATCACAAACCAATTAAGCATGTTTGCCAACAAGATGTCATAAAAACCTTTTAATTGCACTTCTCACTTAATATGGCATAGATTTGATATTCCCAGCTGTATTATTTGGGGCCAAATAATGCTCTCAGTTACATCCATGCACTGCCACTGAACTCAAAGGAAAACAATCTGCTTTCAAGCTTAGTTAAACTAAGATAAATGCAACGGTGACATTTAAATTTATTAAAAAAATACCATGATAGTGTCTTTTTCACTGATTTTTTTAAAAACACAGGGAACAACAGAACGGACTCTATTAGATGTATTTCCTGCAACACCTGGGTCTACACATATTTATGTGAAAAAAATGTTTTACAGATCTCTGCCTGTAAGTACATCTCAAGTTGAAATACAGCATAAAGCGTATATTGATTTATACTCCTCAACAAGTTTAAGAGGACACTGCTTGGATTTTATAAGCACAGACATGGTCACAGTTAAACACATTTCTCAAGCTTTCTTTCCAAGCTTATACTCCACGTCAGAGCCACAAATTCTCATAGTGACCTATATAATGATTACCCTTATTTTCATATTAAATGGCACATCCTAATTAACAAAACCGCAAGATGTGCATTAGTAGCTTTTTAAGGATCACTGCCAGTAAGCTAATTACAGTCTCAGAAAATAAATTCCAAAAATTCAGTTCCAGACATGGCAGGAACTATTTTCTATATTTTATGTTCCATTTCTGGAATAAACATTAGGTTTACATTCAGAGAACACATGGGCAGATTTTATTTAATTTATCAGCTCTTTTGGGCAAGATCCTTCTTTTTGTTCTGCCTTTGTACAGTACCCAGCATAATGGGGGCCTGGTCCATCAGTTGGGCTCCTACATGCCACCTCAATAGAAATAAATAGGAGTAGTAATAATAATGTTCAGAGATGTTGAGCACTCACCACTCCCATTGACTTCAATTGCAATTCTAAGTGCTCAGCGCTTTTGAAAATCAGGTTCATAATGTAAAAAAAATAAGAGAACTGGACAAAGCATATTTAAAACTGTTACCTGGTATTCTAATTTCCTCCTTTTGATCTTTAAATATTGATTTGTTATTTACATTTGTTCTTACACCCATTTATTCATTGTCTCCTCATTCATCTCTCTCTCAGTGTTTCTTTGGTGCCTTATGTTTCTGATGCATTTTCTTAAGGGGATATTTCTAAGCTAAATTTGATTACTAGCAAGATACATGTGTAGATTTCCCTCTTCTAGGTAAGTAGGTGACAGGTCTTCCAATGTCTTTTATCTTCCAACATTGCCTAATTCTTCCATGCAGTTTTTGTCTCAGGTTGATATATTCTTTCACTCGTTCAGCTACATTCCCATTTACCCTGATTTCTTTTTTCTATCTGTTGAGCATTATCTCCATCATGTACATATTCAGGCCCAGACTTTAGCTCCTCTGTCAACCCTTGAAGTTCATTTATATTATCAGGAACCAGGACAAAGGCTTATGCAAAATAGAAGTGTTTTGGCAGCACTCTGTTTCTGATGATGCTTTTTTCTTTCCAAACTTATCTCGGGAAGACATTTTGTAGATACATCATAAAGCGCTTGGGAGAGCTTTGGTCTCCGAATCTTTCGGCTTGTGTAGGTATACAGTGTAGTACACATACAAAAGCACACAACATTGAATGTACAACAGTCTGAACCCTAATGTCTACCATCAGCCATTTTCTGAGATAGGTTTGTTATTAATCCTTTGGGCACAAGGTTTTCTTTCAGTTCAGCCTCTACAAAGATTTGGAAGCTTTTAAAAGTAGTTATTTTTTGTACTCTGTAGGTGAACTTACAGGGTCTTCTTTTCTACCAGCTGTAGTAGGAAAGGGAAACACTCAATGAATCTTCTCCCAGTACTTTCTCTTCCTCCTGGAATACTAATTTGATTAACCATGGAATGCAATGATGAAGACAATGAGGTAAGACACTACTAAGTCTGGAACCTATCAGTCCAGATATGCAAATCAGACAGGTATAAAGGAAAATTTCCCACCTGAAAACTGGATTTCTGTGCATCAGACATTTTTATTTTGAAAGCAGAGGTGGATGATTATAGGTTATTTTGTGCCCTAAGGTTTTGAAAATCTTTAAGCTCATCAATATACTGTACTCATGCAATGATATATTTTGTACTAGGAACACAGGAATGACCATAGTGGATCAGACCAGGTGTTCATCTAGTCTAGTGTCCTATCTCTGACAATGACCAATACCAGATACTTCAGAGAAAGGTGAAAATCAGAGGTTCCCAAACTGAGGGGCATGCCCCTTTATGGGGGCATGGAGGAACATTCGGGGGAGGGGAGCACTGCTGGGGCCCAGGCCAGCCTGCATGGGGGGTGGGGAGGGAGTGCCACCCAGCTCCACTCCTGGCTGCTGGCCCCATGCCCGGGGTCCTGGTTGTTGGCCTTGGCCCCCAGCCTCAGCTCTGCCCCTGCCCCCAGGTGTGGCCCCAACCTCAGCCCCCTTACCCTGTCTGCATCCCCCACTTCCAGAGCTGCGGCCCTGCTCCAGGCCCCAGGGGCAGGGTGGGAAATGGACAGAGGTAAGGGGGGGCACAAAGTAAAAAGTTTGGGGACCACTGGTGAAAATGAAGAGTGGACAGTTATAGAAAATAACCTGCCATAAGGGAATTTTCTTCTCAATAAGTGCCAGTGAATGAGTTGGCATAATTCCTGAATACTCATTTTACATTTTTTAAAAATCCTATCTAATGTAACTGAATGTTCTCAACATCCATATAAGTGTTTAATCCTTTTCTGAATCCTGATGAGGAATTGGCCTTCGTAATATCCAGAGGCAACGGAGTTCCACAGGTTACTTATAAATTATGTACAACAAAAAAAATCCTTTTATCATTTTCAAATTTGTTGCCTTTAAATTTTATTGAATATTGCTTTGGTATTATGAGAAAGAGTAAACAGGAGCCCTTCTCTAAACAAAACAATCCCCCTTCTTTTCAATATCTCTTCAGATGGAAGTCTCTCCATGCCTCTAATAGCTTTTTTTGCCCATGCTGCATTGCCTTGGCACTCCAAGAGATTGTCCTCTTCAACCAGTTTGAAAGGTCACGATGAAGTGTCTTGTTCAATATCTAGAGGCCACTGCAAATCACAAGAGGCTAATCCTGCAACTGTTACTGACACTGAAGTAATTAAGAGTTACTAGCACGAGCAGACAAAGCAGGACGGAGTTCCATGATAGTTATTTTATGCTTTGCTATTCTTCAGTAATAGAAAGAGGTAGGAGGATTCTGCACAATGGCAGATTTCCCTAACTTCAAGATTTTAAAGAACTACATGTATATTAACTGTAACTCCTTAAAGAGAGAGTAAACAACTGGCAATGAACAGGAAGATTACAGCTAATGTCACCTCCATCACAACCAAAATAGTGAAAAAGGGTACACACGGTATCTTAATCTTGCAGATGACAACTCTACCATCTGCTCCAGAAGATGTCTCCTTAATCAGTTTGTTGGTAAGAAGAGATGCAAATTAGACATCACCCATTCTTCTATTTGTTTTGTACAGAGAGCATAATTTCTGCATGAACGTCCAACTGTGTTCTCTTCCTCTTTATGTCACAGCAACCTCATTTATCAGTCATTCTTCTCCATATGAAAAGATCGATAATGAGGAGTCTGTCATTGCCCAGCTCCTCTGAGTCAGGAGTTTTCATTTCCCCCTAATATTTGCTGCTTCTGCTGCAGTTTAATTTGCTGTTGTCTCATACCACAGCATTTATGCAGTCACATCCGTGGATAGAATATGGAAAAGGCTTAGTGTTTGCCTTCAGGGTTGTAAATGGATTAGATGGCACTGAGAAACCAGATTCTTGATCTGCTACATTTTCAAAGGAACTCAAAGGAAAGTTTGATTCACTGTACTGAAATTATTGTGTAATTATTCCTGGGTAAGAAGTCATGGCATTTAAATATTGTTTTTCCAGTGGGTCAACTGGGTAAGAACATCTGTAGGGTGAGGCTGTTGAAGGAAAAATAAAGTCCAGAACATATTACATTTTCTCTTTTAAATGAAAATCTTAAAAAGGCAATAAATTATCCATAAAATTGCTTTTGCTTGCACGTGACAAATGTAACATTCTGGTACTCCTTTCATAAAAGCTATTTCCAGGGGCATAATATTATGCAAAAGCCAGAAATAGTAATTAAATTTCTTTCTTATTTCACATCTAAGCAACAAGGATCAAACCCATGGCTTTGTATTCTGAAAATGACATTGTTATTTAATGGAAGCAATTTATACTAGTGTCTCTAGATTTCAACAAACATGTGAAGCAATTTACACACACTGAGCGAAACGCTGATATGACGGCAGAATTCAATTGTATTGGAATGGATCACCTTGATCTAAGGAGAAGTGTTCTTTGTTAAGAGCCAGAATTTTAGTTATATAAATTCTATCATCATATTTTCAACTTTTAACATAATCACTACATTGCCTATTGATAATGCATAGTACACAGAACGTTTAAACTCTCACCAACAAGAGCATAAGAGCTTTCCCTCTTTAATGTACAGATAAAGGTTACAGTTACATCTGAAAAACAGGCTGTGATCTCCTCTTTAAATCTAAACAAAGACACACAAAAGATTAATGTAGCTATAAACTCTCCAAAGCTCTTCATAGCTTGTTTATAGCTTCCAGAGATAGAACAGGAAAGAAAAATACAATTATCATAAACAGAAGGCTGCCAGCTATGAGTGACACAAACAGAAATAGGATCCTACTATGACTGTCTGAACAGATACATATTAAGACTGACACTTCCATCCTTTTGTCTTTACTGATTTTTCTGACATTCCTGGGCCTACAGCCCTAAAATTCAAAACAGTTCCAAGCTGGTCAAAGGGGAAGACAACCAGTGGGGCAGAATAAAGGCTGGGGTATTCAGAGAAGAGATGTTGTAAGGGATACTGATTTCTCCTATTGGTTTGTTTGTGTGATGGTTGCTTCGCAGAAAATCTGGCATGGGGAGGGGGTGTTTCTTGATTAGAGAGAATCTAAGCTCTGATGAGACAAAAAAAAATGCCTTTTGGAGCTAAATATTGGGACTTCTATAACAAGTGTCCATCCCAAGAGGTTGTTGGGTTGGACCAGCAAAAATAAGACACAGTACCCTGAAAGCAGGGGAGGCGACAGCGCATTGGTGAGGCTAGGGGGACCAGGATGGTTGACTGGTTCTTATGCCTACCAGCCAGGTATATTTCAACTCTACTTAGGCTTTTCAAGGGCCCATTGGACCTTTAGCTGTCCTGTCCTCCCTCCAATTAGTTGTAGCACAGGAGCTGAGTTTTTCAGGATGCTATGGGTCTTAACAATCACTTGGTTTGAGATCAGAAAGGAATTTTTCCTGTTAGGCCAAACTGACCTAGATTTAATGGTTTTTTTCAGCTTTCCTGAAGCCTCATGGAGGCCCAGTTGGGTTGAAAGGAATAGGACTTGAAAATTTAATATTAGGAAAGGTAAGACTGTTAAACTCGTCACTACTTGTAGCCAGTGGCTAGTGTGGATAAAGGCTAAAAGGGCCACCTCCTAGAGCTGAGACAGGGGATTTCAGTGGTGGACCTTGTACCTGTAGGAGAAGGGGAAACCTGAAGTCTTCGTGGACTGAGGTCACCCCTTGGTAGCCATAGGGGTGGGGTTTCAGAAGTCAGCTGAGGCCTAGAGGTAGGCTGAGAAGGATTTTCACCAATTTGTACATGGTGGGATCCTGTAACCCCATCACACTGGACCCTATTAAATGCTGGGTATGCAAGAGTAGGGGTTGGAAAACAGTGTCCTGCCCCAGCATTAATTTAATAAAGTAGCAGCCTGATGCTTAAAATCTGTCCCTTGTGTCTCTGGTTCATTTGCTGCTGTGTCCTGATTCTCTGAACTGTCTACAGAGTCAGCACAACAGGAGGCTGAAATAGTAGGCAGCCTGAATGTTGTCACAGATGTTTCTATGACATACATTGGAAAAACTTTTTCAACAGTTACTTTTGGATATAGTAAAACTTTGCAGTGATGAAAGCTATCATGGGGTAACCACAGGACTGGGAGTCAATGAGATTGCTTGGTTTCCTCACCTTTTCCTTTAATACACTATGACGTAGCTTTGTTGATATTTCCTTATGGTATCACAGTTATTTTTGTTATGACAGAAAGCAGCTACCATCAGGGTTATGTGTACTTTGGGATTCCCCAGCCAGTGAATCTACCACTGGCTCATCCCTTGCTGCAGGAAATTTGCTCCAGAATCTAGATTTTCATATAGAATAAAATCTTTACAGCCCTCATGGTTATGAAGATCACATTTGTTTCACAGTGTCAAATGTAACTAATGCATGGATGTCTGCCTGAACCAATAGCTCTGACAGAAGTGCCACATTTCCTATCAAGCTGACAAACTAAACATCAAGATTGTTAATTATTACATTGCTGACCAAAGCAGGAGAATGACAATCATCCTAGGACGATCCGCATGAGCAGAGTCTCAATTTGAAGTTTCGTTTTGATGATGGGAGGATAGAGCTTGAAAGAATACCTCTCCTTTTCTTTCCCCAATTCATCTCACGAACCATGAGAAAAATATGATCACTGCATGATCATTGTTGTCCAAACCAGCCATGCAAAACTTTACTTGCCACATAGTCCAAGACGACTCTTTTTTTAACATAGATTTTTTTCATTCTAAATCATTTCCCCCTTCCCCCTTTCTAATCATCATCACCTTGATAAAAAGTGGACAACATAGATTTTATGTTTGGACTGGTAAATACGAGAGCAATTTTAGAAGTATGGTCTAATCCCTCTTTACTTATGACATTTCAAAGAGAAAAACTTAAAATGTTGCTTCTAGAAACAGATTTGAAGTTAAAACAAACATATACACACACTTGCTGTGCAAGTTGCCCTGGTATGTGTGTGGTTCTGTTAATTGTTATATCCAAATCAAATATGTACAAATGTATATGTCTGAAATAAATTATAAAAACATTAGAAATATATTGATGTAAAGTGTGAAAGGCAATATTATATGATAATTATGGCCGCGGTTGATAAAGAGAAAACAGGGCCATTTCACATCATAGAAGCACCTGTTGCTTGCTGCATGAAGGTAAGCACTGCTTTAAGTGGAAAGCATCCCCCAGCTGAGCATCAGAAATACTGATTCACACATACCTGCTGTCTACAATTTTCTCCTGTGAGACTGTCATCTTCTCAGCTTTCTCAGCAGGTATCTTTCCACTTGGCTTTTTGCCTCTTTTCTAGTGCGGAAAAAGGAAAATGTATTTCTGCACTGCTCAAGGGGACTTCCAAAAAGTAGAGTTGTAATTTATGATGTGCTAATGTTTTCCTTTGAGTTCATAACTGAGAATAACTACTAATGCAAAATCATCATCACTTGGATTTTGTGGCTTTTGATTTGCATATATGCTCCAGATTCTGCTACACCTTCATTTCACATATTTATTCCTGTAAGCAAAATTTGGCCCCCACACCTACAAAATCAACATCCCTTACATTTCCCTTAGCCAAATCACAGTAAGGGATATGACAGTTTATACAGCTTGGTATTTTTAAGAATTTAAGACAATTTGGATCATCTAGTCTGACCTCTCTTACATGTTCCTGCATATTGTAGGATGCTGCCTACTTTATTCCCGCTAAGGCTTTGTCTCATTGGTACATGACTGTTTGCAGCAATGGAGTCTCATCCACCTCCTTTGGTGTAGTCCCAGCCACAACACTACTAACTATTAAGAACCTTCTCCAGAACTTTTCTTTCTTTAGCTTACAGCCATTGGTCCTTATCCCACCATCTTTTAAAGGTATCTTATAAACCACAGCAGGCCAAATGCTACCTCTGTGTGCAACCCTACAGATGTCATTTCACTTTTTTAAATTAATGTCTTCCTTTCAGTTTCTCCATTGAAGTCATTATGGCTGATCACAGAATTTTGCTCTTGGTGTTTGACGGGGCTGATATTTTAAAAACATCAGTAGACTAGGAGAAATTATTTTTGGAAGTCTTAAGAAAATGAATCATTGTTTTAAATATTTTTCCACATTCACACTGTACTGTGTTACAGAGCCTATTTGTGCTGCTGTAGGAAACTTTGAATTTGACAAGGCTGAAAGGTTGATTAGTTTCACTTGTCTTTTTTTTTTTCTTTTTCTGACACATTGTTTTGGGCCGCATCCTGAACAGATATATTACAAAGCCAGGGAAGTTATGATCAGGAGCATTACCTGAGTCAGATATTTTTTCTGTTTTTTAATTCTAGTGATTTTCACAGGAGAGATGTTATCTTATATTTTTTATTGTCACAAGCATTATAAGTGAGCAACTGAACATTACAATTATTTAAGGCTAGTTTACAGTCAATTAGATTTCAGGAACTGTCAGCATTATATCTTACTATGGCTCAAATCTAATCTAAAGATTACTTTTGACTGGTTAAAAAGCTATGATTTTGGTAGTTATCTGTTCATACAGAATACCGCTTGCACTGAAAACATGATACATTTGCACTGTACTTTTACTCTAGTTTTCTACATGGAAGAGTGCTCTTCCTGGCTCATGTCTGGTTATTTATTATTATTTCTATCATGGAAGTGCCTAGAGGTCCTGGCTGAGATCAATGTCCCATTGTAAAAGGCAGCTCTTGCCCTGAAGAGCTCACAACCTAAATGGGCAAGACAGACAAAGGGAGGGAGAAAAAGAGATTTGCCACTGTTGCTGGCAGAGCTGGAACTGAATCCAGATTTCCTGAGACTCAGTTACGCATCTTATTCACAAGACTATCCTCCTCAAACATAGTCCACAATCTTACACCATTAGTATCCTATCAATACTATGGATTCTTCATTTTGGTTCTACAGCTGCTGCTGAGTCAAGAACACACATGAAAATCTACAGAAATGAGTGTCTTTGCCCAAGCTTTGAACATATAAAGCTGTACGTTTTGTTAATATTGTAGTAATCTGTATGAACTTCACACCAACTATGAGTCCATGTGTAATTTTTTCCCCCAAAATCTTGTAAAAGAATAAGTAAGTATTAGCTACTGTCGGATTTTGCAGGAAGTTATATGGACTTTTCAGGGGACTTGCAAATCATATTTAGAAAATGAAAACAAACAGATGGTCACCATCATGGTCTCACATTATCTTTTGTTCAACATGTAGGTGAATGTGTTTGCCTTCTCCGTAAATATGACTATTTGGAAGATGTCACTGGAGATAGTGTGCAAAACCAGTCTCTCCCTGCATTTTTAGGTACATTATCACTAATTACTTGTTTGTTTATATCAGAAAAAATATTATGGCGCACCAGATTTCTGCAGATCTCAAAAGAACTCACGGTTGCCCTCTTTTGCTGCATGCTGATTAACATGGGCATCTGGAGGGACAAAGTTGCCAGGAAGTGAAACCCTAACTAACAATTAACATTAGTTATTCTTGCCTTGCCAAATTTGACTTGCTCATGGCTGGCATTTTTCTTTATGTGAGAGCAAAGCAGTTATTTTTTTCTCCCATCGACATCACCACAATGGAAGAGAAGATTTGGTGCTTGGGCTTGTATAATTCTCCAATGATTTTGCAAGGATGAATTAATATTATTGATTTATAGAGGGAACTGAGACAGCTGATAAAGTGTCCAGTTTGCTTGGGGCAAATTAAAAATATTTTATAATGAAGTCTTCTTACTTTGTTTAATTCATCCAAAAGCATGAATGGTTGATAATTAGCCGGAGGAGGTGCAAGCATGATGTTTCTGAAAACAACACAACCACGTTCCACTCTCTGACTGGCTGGAGGACAGAGACTTTCACCTTCAAATCCTGAAAAGTGACAAAGGAAACACATTTAAGAAACCAGCAACAAAATGCTGTGAGCATAATTAACTAACATACCAGCTGCTAATGCTTCCCTCTGTGCCTGATTCTGCCACTCTTACTCACGTTGAGTAATACTTTACTCCATAAGTAACATCATCACTTCTCAGAAGTGAAGATACTACTCAAAATAAATAAGGCAGATAGAATTGGGTCTTGTTATATTTTTTGCAAAGTTATATACTGTAGATATTGTAGGAATTAAATGTACTGTACAATATTCAACTGTTTGCCTTTCATGTAAGTGCCAAGACAAGAATCAAACCTTGCTTTATTGATATCTGTATATTTAATACCCTACTAAAGTCTTGTAATTCACTCAGCAGATGTGTTTTTATATTTGAGGGGGAGGGGGAATCTTCTTTGTGACCATCTGTATCTTATAGAGATCAGGAGAGAAGATGTTTTACATTGCTAATTTATGGCACTACCTACATCACCTGGAACTGGCTGAAGTAGATATGGCAAGACCAGGCTATTGGAAAATGCTTTGTTTGCTTAGCCTAGTAGTTATGCTCAGAAGCAGCAAGTGTTTTCTGCATAATAGAAACAAATCAAACATTTGCAAAAAGCTAATATGGATTTACATGTATTCTCCCTTTATAAAGAGAGTGACAGCAACAGCAAATAAATAAATTATTCAGGGATATTAAAACACTTTCCAGACCTTAAATAAGCTGCACAACACCCCTGAAGAACAGATAAATATTATTAGGCCCACTTACAGTGATGTAAACTGAGGTACAGAGGGTTATGTGACGAGACTAAGGCACACAACTACTCAGTGGTACAGCTGAATGTAGAAATCATGGGGCCAGATTCTTCATTCTACATGAGCTCTGCTCAGGTACAGTGAAGAGGAGGTTGTCAGAGAGCTGGTTGTGTCCCCCTAATTTAAACCACATTGCCCTCGCATATCTTAGAGGAGCAAGTGAACAGCTGTAACTAACACCACGCGCATAAGGACCCTCAGGCCTTACACCAGTGGAGGATTGGGAGTAGTAGAGATCTGTTCTGCCATGCCCTGCCCCACTTCTATAATGCCATTTTCTTCCCATTACACTGATGACTGAGGGAGGACAGTTGAAGGATGGTGAAGCCACTTCCACCAGCAGAGAGTTTCTGACACAGGAGGCTGTCTCTACTGGCCATCTTGACTGATGCGTTGCAAAGTGGAAACTATAGCTAAGGGGTGCACCCTCCTCAATATACACAATATGCAAAAAATTCAATCTCTACTTAATTGTAGCTCTTCTGGCAAAGTATTGCTGTGAGGAATTTGGTGCTGCTGTAGATTTGTCTCTACTAGGAATGCTATAGGAAAAAACATTGCCTGCTTGGCAGAAAAGAAACAGAGATAGAAACGGGAGGCTAGGGAAAGACGAGTGGCAGTATGCAAAGCATGCACGTTACAGTATATTTACCCAAGAAGATTACAGTAGTTACACAGTAAAGATTCAATTCTGCAAGGCACTGAGTGCCCTCAACTCCAAGTGATTTCAATAGTACCTCCAGGAGTTGCTGAGCACCTTGCAGCTTGGAGCCCTCCATGAAAACCAGATGTGCACCTGACAATTATTTCCCTTAGTTCTTTAACTTCCTTTGTTAATGGCTGAGATGACAGGTGGTTAACTGCTTCATGTTTTCAAGCAACGATGCCTGTCGTGTTTTCCTGGTTTAGCCTCTCTTAAATTGTGTGTAAAATAGTGATCAAGTTAATCTGTATGGGTGCTTTTCTAGGATGGCAACCTCCACAGTAACTGACTAGGAAAGCAATAACATAGTCCGTCAGGGCATCAACATGTAGAAAAATAAGAAAAAGAGTCTAGAAATTAAATGCCTCATTTTTTAGTTAAAATAAAAAAGTCAACAAAACATACATGCTGCATTCATTAGACTAGAATGTCCATGTTTATCATTCATAAACTGACCTGAGACATGGAAAAATAGGAATTCTATCATCTCTTATCATATTTTATCCAATGTAGCATTGCAAAACATTTCCATGGATAACATAACTATGTCAAATATTAATTTTAATGTGTGCAAATATTTAACAAATTTAAATAAAAAAATCAAAGATGTTTGGTGAAAGCTTCTCCTTTTCTACCTTTATTCAACAGATTAGGGCGGATTCTAATCTCGCACTAGTGCAATTCAGCAGTATAATTGCACTAAAGTCAATGGAGTTAAACAGATGTAAGACTTATGTGAGAGGAGAATCAGACACATTGGCCTAAATGTTCAAAGTTGAGTGACTAAAGTTAAGTTCTTAAATTTATATTTGGGCTCCTAAATAAAAGTAGTCTAATTTCCAGAGGATTTGAGCACCCACTAGCTCCAATTCATTGCAGTGAAATTTCAAATTGGAAAATGAGGACACTTATTTCGGTGCCTAAATATGGATTTAAAAGTCTAATTCTAGGCAGCCAGATGTGAAAATTGTGATCATTGTCTTCTAAACCATACGAACATGGAGTATACAGCAGTTCCCCTCCTCTTAAAACAAAAAAGACCCAAACTGTAGTCATTTATAGATTCACAGATATTAAGGTCAGAAAGGACCATTATGATAATCTAGTCTGACCTCCTACACAAGGCAGGCCACAGAATCTCAGCCACCCACTCCTGCGAAAAACCTCTCACCTATGTCTGAGCTATTGAAGTCCTCAAATCGTGGTTTAAAGACTTCAAGGAGCAGAGAATCCTCCAGCAAGTGACGCATGCCCCATGCTACAGAGGAAGACGAAAAACCTCCAGGGCCTCTTCCAATCTGCGCTGGAGGAAAATTCCTTCCCGACCCCAAATATGGCGATCAGCTAAACCCTGAGCATATGGGCAAGATTCACCAGCCAGATACCCAGGAAAGAATTCTCTGTAGTAACTCAGATCCCACCCCATCTAGCATCCCATCACAGGCCATTGGGCCTATTGACCATGAATAGTTAAAGATCAATTAATTGACAAAATCATGTTATCCCATCATATCATCTCCTCCATAAACTTATCTTGTCTAATCTAAAGCCAGATAGGTCTTTTGCCCCCACTGCTTCCCTTGGAAGGCCATTCCAAAACTTCATTTATACTTCCATGCACACAAGAAGAGCAGTAGCTAGAAATTAGAACAGGGCAGGAGTGTTCCACGTCTGTTCTGGCTACACCCCACTTCCCCCTGAAACCAGCAGACAGATTGCTCTCAGGGTGGAACTCTGGAGGGAGATTCCAACATGATGTCTAGGAGTTGGGAGGTGCCCTCATATGTAACTTCTCATCCTGGAAGGAATAATTTGCATAGAGTGGGGTGTTCTGTGCTTCGGGTGGAGCAGAATAAGGTTGCCTTTGTCTTATTTCCTGAACAAAGCTGAAAAAATATCAGAATTTGACTCAAGTTTTCTGGGAGAGGGAAAAAAAGCAATTTTTTGTAGTTACAATTCTTTATCCTAGGAAGAAAATATTAAAACCAGGTGCCTCTAATTCCAAGTGATGCAGTTATCTCTGTGGTGCCTTAATTTTATCATTAAACGACATTATAAAAAGTTAAGGCTTTACTTCTGCAAGGACATTCTTTAACTAACATCTTTCTCTCCATTAGCTTTTGCTGTAGTAGCAGTATTTATGTTCTGGGCAATGAATGGGAACCATATTGCGTGCAGCATAATTTCAATTTCTTAATGCACTAATAGTTTCAATAAGGACTCTGTATCCACTAAATTTGACTCCCCCTTTTATTGACAACTGTTGTGCAATACATTTTTCAATAAAGTATCTAACACTGAAAAAGCACCCTTAATACTGCATTTTAATAGAAGAACTGGTATAATATTTACTAGGGATGGGGAAACAATCTTAGAAAAAATAACTGCTCTGGACCAAACTCACACCTTTTAGAGTGAAGGATCATGTGGAGAGAAGAGGTGCCAGTGACCTTCCAGGGAAGGAAGTGGAGAAGGCCCAAATGTGAATAAACCTCCAAACTACTGCATGAGTGTTTGAATCAAGCCTCATGAGTTTTGCCAATTACTAATATTTATCCTTCTTTCTGTATTTCATGTTTGTATCTGTAAACCACGCATTAAGGGCTGAGGAGACACAGCACTGTGGTTTGGGCAAGAACTAAGAGCCAGCAACTCCTGAATTCTAATCCTGGCTGAGACAAGGACTCACTGAGTGACCTTTGGCAAGTTGTTTCAACCTCTGTGCCTCAGTTCCCTCATCTCTAAATCAGGCTAATAGTACTGATTTACCTCACCAGGGATCTGAGGATTATTTAATTAATGTTAGCACAGAGAGAAAGTGCTTTAAAAGGACTAAGTACCATAGCTGTTAGAGCTAAAAAAAAGTCTATTAAGTAATCTAACCCTTCTTCCACTTGGTACTAAGTATACAAAACTGAAATAATTAACTACGCCTTACCTAGGTGCTATGTGACTTCAACTGCTGGCTCATCTATAACCAAGTCCTCCCACCTTCCCTCCCCTTCCTCCTCAGGCCCCTCTTGCCTTCTTATATCGCTCTCAAGTTGTGGCATTCCCCTATTTGACTTTTTTCAGAGTCCCCTTGACATCTGCAGAATCCCTAACATTTAGGCAACTTATGTATTAAAATGGAGCCCTAAAACTATTTGAGAAACTGTGATTGAATCAATATTGGAAAAACTAATTGATCAAAGAAAGGTGCTTAAAGCTTATGATTTCAAATTGCCTGGCAGGATTCCACATGTTGGTCACCTCAGAAACGTTGTGTCCTTGTTTATTTATTGGCATCTACATTCATATTTCTGTAATGCCAGATTGCTGACAACACTACACAAAACAAGTATCAACAACAGAGACACTGTCATGAAGGATGCATTAGAAATACCGCAGACAGACAGACAGAGACAATCTTCCTATTAAGATTTATATACCCCGGTTTCACATCCTTAAGCAAAGCATAGTAGAGCTAAAGCATCCAAACTGTCAAGTTACTCCTTAAATCCTCCCTTCTTGTCTATTTTAATTATGACAATTATGACTTGATCAGCAAGATAAAGGTCATTCTGTCACCTCAGGGGGGTGAGAGCCAGCAGGATAACTAGGCTCATAATGACCAAAGAAGATAGGGCAGCTTGACCTCTCTGGGAGTGAAATGTCAATTAATTATCTTTTTACAACCAACTCTATTATAGCATACTAATCACCTGTGTAGGACATCAAGCTAGACGGTGTGGGAGAGGGTGGGGGAGGAATCAGCAATAAGCAACCCTCACTTAGGGTGACAAGGCAGTTATCGTAAAACTGCAGATGTGACACCTAATAATGGGGTGTAAATAGTGATTAGCTGTTTATAGCAAAATCTAAATGCTGTAATAATTTCTTCATTTAAGTGAACTTTTTTAAAAAAAATAAAATGTTATCGGTCCTAGGGGTAATAGAAATGTCTCATTTAAAGGTGACCAGACACACTGCATTAGTCTTTAATGCTAGATTCAATTAACCAAGAAGCTTCATTCATTAAAAAAAAGATTGGTTGGGGGTGGGGGGAAAGGGAGAGAAAAGTTGAACACAAGACAAATTAAGTAACAAGTATATGGAGGGATTTAGAAAAAAAAGATATTATAAGGCTTTATTTCTTTAACTCTAGTTACAGTGGGGATCACCTCAATGTCACCTTCCCATGGGCAGGACATACATTAATGTGGATCATTCCCCTAAACATATGTACACTGTGATTTACAATATAAGACCATCTGAAAAGCGGTATATACAATTGTAAAAGCTACATTTATGATCCCAAAAAGAAAAGGAGGACTTTTGGCACTTTAGAGACTAACGAAGTTATCTGAGCATAAGCTTTCATGAGCTACAGCTCACTTCATCGGATGCATTCAGTGGAAAATACAGTGGGGAGATTTATATACACACAGAACATGAAAAAATGGGTGTTATCATACACACTGTAGTATCCAGGGTGAGAAAACCTGGATTTGTGCTGGAAATGGCCCACCTGTTGATCACTTTAGATAAGCTATTACCAGCAGGACAGTGGGGTGGGAGGAGGTATTGTTTCATGATTTCTGTGTGTATATAAAGTCTGCTGCAGTTTCCACGGTAAACATCTGATGAAGTGAGCTGTAGCTCACGAAAGCTCATGCTCAAATAAATTGGTTAGTCTCTAAGGTGCCACAAGTACTCCTTTTCTTTTTATTGTAAGGAGAGTGATCACTCGGGGCCTCTCCTTCTGCCCCTCCACCCCCACGAACATGATACAGTTCTGTGGTGACCTAGAATCCTATTTTCGACGTCTCCGTCTCAAGGAATATTTCCAAAATACCTCTGAACAACATACTAATCCACAGAGGTCTCCCTGCCAACACTACAGAAAGAGGGATTCTAGATGGACTCCTCCTGAAGGTCGAAACAGCAGACTGGACTTCTACATAGAGTGCTTCCGCCGACGTGCACGGGCTGAAATTGTGGAAAAGCAGCATCACTTGCCCCATAACCTCAGCCATGCGGAACGCAATGCCATCCACAGCCTCAGAAACAACTCTGACATCATAATCAAAAAGGCTGACAAAGGAGGTGCTGTTGTCATCATGAATAGGTCGGAATATGAACAAGAGGCTGCTCGGCAGCTCTCCAACACGAGTTTCTACAAGCCATTACCCTATGATCCCACTGAGAGTTACCAAAAGCAACTACAGCATTTGCTCAAGAAACTTCCTGAAAAAGCACAAGATCAAATCCGCACAGACACACCCCTGGAACCCCGACCTGGGATATTCTATCTACTACCCAAGATCCATAAACCTGGAAATCCTGGGCGCCCCATCATCTCAGGCATTGGCACCCTGACAGCAGGATTGTCTGGCTATGTAGACTCCCTCCTCAGGCCCTACGCTACCAGCACTCCCAGCTACCTTCGAGACACCACTGACTTCCTGAGGAAACTTCAATCCATCGGTGATCTTCCTGATAACACCATCCTGGCTACTATGGATGTAGAAGCCCTCTACACCAACATTCCACACAAAGATGGACTACAAGCCGTCAAGAACACTATCCCCGATAATGTCACAGCTAACCTGGTGGCTGAACTTTGTGACTTTGTCCTTACCCATAACTATTTCACATTTGGGGACAATGTATACCTTCAGATCAGCGGCACTGCTATGGGTACCCGCATGGCCCCACAGTATGCCAACATTTTTATGGCTGATTTAGAACAACGCTTCCTCAGCTCTCGTCCCCTAAAGCCCCTACTCTACTTGCGCTATATTGATGACATCTTCATCATCTGGACCCATGGAAAAGAAGCCCTTGAGGAATTCCACCATGATTTCAACAATTTCCATCCCACCACCAACCTCAGCCTGGTCCAGTCCACACAAGAGATCCACTTCCTGGACACTACAGTGCTAATAAACAATGGCCACATAAACACCACCCTATACCGTAAACCTACTGACCGCTATTCCTACCTGCATGCCTCCAGCTTTCACCCTGACCACACCACACGATCCATCGTCTACAGCCAAGCTCTGCGATACAACCGCATTTGCTCCAACCCCTCAGACAGAGACAAACACCTACAAGATCTCTGTCAAGCTTTCTTACAACTACAATACCCACCTGCAGAAGTAAAGAAACAGATTGATAGAGCCAGAAGAGTTCCCAGAAGTTACCTACTACAGGACAGGCCTAACAAAGAAAATAACAGAACGCCACTAGCCGTCACCTTCAGCCCCCAACTAAAACCCCTCCAACGCATTATTAAGGATCTACAACCTATCCTAAAGGATGACCCAACACTCTCACAAGTCTTGGGAGACAGGCCAGTCCTTGCCTACAGACAGCCCCGCAACCTGAAGCAAATACTCACCAACAACCACATACACAACAGAACCACTAACCCAGGAACTTATCCTTGCAACAAAGCCCGTTGCCAATTGTGCCCACATATCTATTCAGGGGACACCATCACAGGGCCTAATAACATCAGCCACACTATCAGAGGCTCGTTCACCTGCACATCCACCAATGTGATCTATGCCATCATGTGCCAGCAATGCCCCTCTGCCATGTACATTGGTCAAACTGGACAGTCTCTACGTAAAAGAATAAATGGACACAAATCAGATGTCAAGAATTATAACATTCATAAACCAGTCGGAGAACACTTCAATCTCTCTGGTCACGCAATCACAGACATGAAGGTCGCTATCTTAAAACAAAAAAACTTCAAATCCAGACTCCAGCGAGAAACTGCTGAATTGGAATTCATTTGCAAATTGGATACTATTAATTTAGGCTTAAATAGAGACTGGGAGTGGCTAAGTCATTATGCAAGGTAGCCTGTTTCCTCTTGTTTTTTCCTACCCCCCCCCCCCCCCCGATGCTCTGGTTTAACTTGGATTTAAACCTGGAGAATGGTCAGTTTAGATGAGCTATTACCAGCAGGAGAGTGAGTTTGTGTGTGTATGGGGGCGGGGGGGATGTGAGAAAACCTTGATCTATGCAGGAAATAGCCCGACTTGATTATGTTAAGAGTTGTCACTTTGGATGGGCTAGCACCAGCAGGAGAGTGAATTTGTGTGGGGGGGTGGAGGGTGAGAAAACCTGGATTTGTGCTGGAAATGGCCCACCTGTTGATCACTTTAGATAAGCTATTACCAGCAGGACAGTGGGGTGGGAGGAGGTATTGTTTCATGATTTCTGTGTGTATATAAAGTCTGCTGCAGTTTCCACGGTAAACATCTGATGAAGTGAGCTGTAGCTCACGAAAGCTCATGCTCAAATAAATTGGTTAGTCTCTAAGGTGCCACAAGTACTCCTTTTCTTTTTGCGAATACAGACTAACACGGCTGTTCCTCTGAAACCTGTCATTATGCAAGGCACTGCATTTAGCCGTATGGAGTGGAAATCTATCAACTGCATGAAGAAACTTGTGCAGATACAGACAGACATCATCTTCCTTTCCAAATGCAAACAGATGGACATCGTACCAAAAGGACTGAAGGTCAAAAATCCATTACAATCTACATACCACACAGACTATGCTGACAGCTTGTGCCTCACGCTCTCAAAGAAACTGCGGAATCACCTGATCAAGATCCTCTACAGCAAACAGGGAAAGATTAAGAATGAGCTCTCAAAAATGGATACTCTCATAAAGAACCAACCTTCCACACAAACTTCCTCGTGGCTGGATTTTACTAAAACTAGACAAGCCATTTACAACGCACACTTTGCTTCTCTACAAAAGAAAAAAGACACTAAACTTTCTAAACTACTACATGCTACAAGGGGCCACAGCAATGGTTCCCTCACCCCACCTAGCAATATTGTTAACCTATCCAACTATACTCTCAGCCCAGCAGAAGCAGCTGTTCTATCTCGGGGCCTCTCCTTCTGCCCCTCCACCCCCACGAACATGATACAGTTCTGTGGTGACCTAGAATCCTATTTTCGACGTCTCCGTCTCAAGGAATATTTCCAAAATACCTCTGAACAACATACTAATCCACAGAGGTCTCCCTGCCAACACTACAGAAAGAGGGATTCTAGATGGACTCCTCCTGAAGGTCGAAACAGCAGACTGGACTTCTACATAGAGTGCTTCCGCCGACGTGCACGGGCTGAAATTGTGGAAAAGCAGCATCACTTGCCCCATAACCTCAGCCATGCGGAACGCAATGCCATCCACAGCCTCAGAAACAACTCTGACATCATAATCAAAAAGGCTGACAAAGGAGGTGCTGTTGTCATCATGAATAGGTCGGAATATGAACAAGAGGCTGCTCGGCAGCTCTCCAACACGAGTTTCTACAAGCCATTACCCTATGATCCCACTGAGAGTTACCAAAAGCAACTACAGCATTTGCTCAAGAAACTTCCTGAAAAAGCACAAGATCAAATCCGCACAGACACACCCCTGGAACCCCGACCTGGGATATTCTATCTACTACCCAAGATCCATAAACCTGGAAATCCTGGGCGCCCCATCATCTCAGGCATTGGCACCCTGACAGCAGGATTGTCTGGCTATGTAGACTCCCTCCTCAGGCCCTACGCTACCAGCACTCCCAGCTACCTTCGAGACACCACTGACTTCCTGAGGAAACTTCAATCCATCGGTGATCTTCCTGATAACACCATCCTGGCTACTATGGATGTAGAAGCCCTCTACACCAACATTCCACACAAAGATGGACTACAAGCCGTCAAGAACACTATCCCCGATAATGTCACAGCTAACCTGGTGGCTGAACTTTGTGACTTTGTCCTTACCCATAACTATTTCACATTTGGGGACAATGTATACCTTCAGATCAGCGGCACTGCTATGGGTACCCGCATGGCCCCACAGTATGCCAACATTTTTATGGCTGATTTAGAACAACGCTTCCTCAGCTCTCGTCCCCTAAAGCCCCTACTCTACTTGCGCTATATTGATGACATCTTCATCATCTGGACCCATGGAAAAGAAGCCCTTGAGGAATTCCACCATGATTTCAACAATTTCCATCCCACCACCAACCTCAGCCTGGTCCAGTCCACACAAGAGATCCACTTCCTGGACACTACAGTGCTAATAAACAATGGCCACATAAACACCACCCTATACCGTAAACCTACTGACCGCTATTCCTACCTGCATGCCTCCAGCTTTCACCCTGACCACACCACACGATCCATCGTCTACAGCCAAGCTCTGCGATACAACCGCATTTGCTCCAACCCCTCAGACAGAGACAAACACCTACAAGATCTCTGTCAAGCTTTCTTACAACTACAATACCCACCTGCAGAAGTAAAGAAACAGATTGATAGAGCCAGAAGAGTTCCCAGAAGTTACCTACTACAGGACAGGCCTAACAAAGAAAATAACAGAACGCCACTAGCCGTCACCTTCAGCCCCCAACTAAAACCCCTCCAACGCATTATTAAGGATCTACAACCTATCCTAAAGGATGACCCAACACTCTCACAAGTCTTGGGAGACAGGCCAGTCCTTGCCTACAGACAGCCCCGCAACCTGAAGCAAATACTCACCAACAACCACATACACAACAGAACCACTAACCCAGGAACTTATCCTTGCAACAAAGCCCGTTGCCAATTGTGCCCACATATCTATTCAGGGGACACCATCACAGGGCCTAATAACATCAGCCACACTATCAGAGGCTCGTTCACCTGCACATCCACCAATGTGATCTATGCCATCATGTGCCAGCAATGCCCCTCTGCCATGTACATTGGTCAAACTGGACAGTCTCTACGTAAAAGAATAAATGGACACAAATCAGATGTCAAGAATTATAACATTCATAAACCAGTCGGAGAACACTTCAATCTCTCTGGTCACGCAATCACAGACATGAAGGTCGCTATCTTAAAACAAAAAAACTTCAAATCCAGACTCCAGCGAGAAACTGCTGAATTGGAATTCATTTGCAAATTGGATACTATTAATTTAGGCTTAAATAGAGACTGGGAGTGGCTAAGTCATTATGCAAGGTAGCCTGTTTCCTCTTGTTTTTTCCTACCCCCCCCCCCCCCCCCGATGCTCTGGTTTAACTTGGATTTAAACCTGGAGAATGGTCAGTTTAGATGAGCTATTACCAGCAGGAGAGTGAGTTTGTGTGTGTATGGGGGCGGGGGGGATGTGAGAAAACCTTGATCTATGCAGGAAATAGCCCGACTTGATTATGTTAAGAGTTGTCACTTTGGATGGGCTAGCACCAGCAGGAGAGTGAATTTGTGTGGGGGGGTGGAGGGTGAGAAAACCTGGATTTGTGCTGGAAATGGCCCACCTGTTGATCACTTTAGATAAGCTATTACCAGCAGGACAGTGGGGTGGGAGGAGGTATTGTTTCATGATTTCTGTGTGTATATAAAGTCTGCTGCAGTTTCCACGGTAAACATCTGATGAAGTGAGCTGTAGCTCACGAAAGCTCATGCTCAAATAAATTGGTTAGTCTCTAAGGTGCCACAAGTACTCCTTTTCTTTTTGCGAATACAGACTAACACGGCTGTTCCTCTGAAACTTAACATGAGCTATTACCAGCAGGAGAGCGGGGGGGGGGGGGGGAGGAGGAAGAAAACTTTTTGTAGTGATAATCAAGGTGGGCCATTTCCAGCAGTTAACAAGAATGTCTGATGAACAGTGGGGGGTGGGTGGGGGAATAAACATGGGGAAATAGTTTTAAACCTGTCATTTATGATCCCCTTATGAGCTACTGATATCCAAGTTATGCCTGCAAAGTATGTGTATGCATGTACAAATAGGTAAATACACACAAGTACTGTGACAAAAGTGCATATTTGTACATGTAAATGTGATTTGTGTGTACACAAACTCTGTAGGTGCAACACAGGCCCTATAACCAAAAAGAAACAAAATAAGCCACCACAAATTCAATGCCGCCTCTCTTTACGTTATACATACAATCAAATGGCAAAATGATAGTAAAATTCTTTTCACAAGAATTCCTGCTAAATGAATCTCAGAGTCTTGATTCATTTACTTCAACACAGATGTTAGAAAAAGAAAGAAAACATTCAGAAATTTTCTAATCCACCTTCCTACCTAGTGCAGGATTGTTCCTAACAATAGGGTTTTAGCCTAACGTATACAGGAGGTAAACACAATATTTATTTTTATGCCAGGTGTCAACATTTTCCATCATTACAAAGCAAACAACATGGTTTGAAATTTTCAAAAAGTACCTAAGTTTCTTAAGAGCACAAGTACTACTGAACGTCACTGGCACCCTGTGCTCCTGAATCGTACCAGTACTTTTGCAGATCCCAGCCTTGGAGTACAGATCAATTTCTGGAACCAGGCGCTGGGATATATTGATGCACCAAAGACACTAATATCAGGTCCAATCCTGTATGGCACTGAATTCCTGCTGGAAGTTGCTGAGTGCCCTCAACCCCTACAGATTTCAGAGTGCTTAGCACCATGCAGGAGGCGGTCAGTACTTTGCAAGAATCTGGGTCACAAGGGAGAGCTTTGGCTCAAAGGCGTTAAAACAGGAAACTCAAATAAATCTGTAGCATTGCAAAAGACAGAAGGCAATCTTGATCTTTTTCCTATTCTTTAGCACTGAGAGTACACTGTTTCTAAAGAGAGGCTTGTCATTGCACAGGGCTCTTTAAAGGTATTCTGAAAGGAAGAGCACTGCACTTTCAAGAACATCCTGCTAAAAGTTGTATTGTCTTCTATATAGATTCTTATACGACAATAATCACTGTAGTACCTGAGTGCCTTGCAGTAGTGCACTAAGCAACGTGACTAACATCTGTCACGTTTTTTTTCTTGAATATTCTATTACTTTAGAGATATTGTGCTTTTAAAGAGCTGTTTTTTAAAAATAAAACTGCACATTCTGTACTGCACCTAACCCAGAGTTACCAGCACTCTCTCTTTCCAAGATTATTCTGCACTTATGTTTTTCTACTACCATATTAAAAAGCTGCTGGTTTGCGCTTGCCTTACAGCTAGAGTTTTGATATGGCAGAGATGTAAATGGAACATGCAACAAGTTGGCAAACCTCTTAATTCAGGTATATAGTCAGGATCAACCTCTGAATCACAGGGACTGTTTTGAGGTTCAATCCAGAAAGTACAATGCCATCAACAAATATAGGCATCAGTTTTCTGACACCCCCACACTGCTTCCAGAAACCCAGGCAAACTGGATTTAAAGGAGCTTAACAGTGCACAGCTTTTACTATGGCAAATGGAACAAACAGTTGCTATGAGATACAAAGTTTAGAAATAATTTTAGATCATGTTCCAGATTACCAAAACCTAAAGTAAACAACTGATTAACATGGTCTCCTGTGTGGAGACCCAATCTGTACAGTGGTTGAGTACCCTGAATATTCATTGCAGTGAAGTGGAGTTAAGGCTGATCAACACCTTGCAGGAGTGGCTCAGCACCTTTCAAGGCAAGGCCAAGAAACAGCGACACTGTCCAGATTGCTTGGGACAATACAAGCATTGGGGCAAAATATGTATATCCACATCACTCACACATGGACAGGATTTTCTCTAGGGTATGATCACTGTCAGTCATGGAGTAGGGGGAAAGATATTATGTTCTATTTAATTTCTTTCCCCTATAAAATTCACCATCTTTGCCAGTGGCTTTCAACCCAGCAACTTAGCTTGACCCCAAACTCCACAGTCTAGCACGCTCAATGAATAAGCAGAGCGCTAGAAAATTGTGGGACAATAAAACTGAACTTTTGCAGTGTTTAGTATTAGGGAGGTTACTCCTTACCAATGTACGCTAAACATTTGGCACTAATCAATTTTTTAACAAAAGTGAAAGATAAATAGTGACTATATTTGCTTTGGCCCTTATATCACAGTTTCGAACATTTCTCTATCCCTCGGGCCATATTTCAAAGGCCTTCTGGTAACAAATCAGTTGCTATGTATGCAATAGTATAATGGTGCCAGTAATGCCTATTGTATGCCTTTGGGTTTAAATTAAGTTGGTGTTTCCATTACACACCCCAATTTCAGGGTCAGATAACTTGATTATTCCAAATTACACTGAATGGAAAACATTCCAGTGGAAAACCCGAGGAGACAACATTGTAAGTGTTAAAGACAATGGCAAAACTGCCAGTGGAAGCCTCTGGAGACCGTATTAGAAACTGAAGGCAATGGCCAAAGAGTAATTTAGTATTTTGCACATTGATCTGTAATATATATAAAATACAAACATTCCATTTAAGCCAGTGTTAAACAACGTCTGTAGCTATGCCTGGTTGCTAACATGTGGAATGCTAATGTCATTTGGGTCAAACAATGGAAAATACATGTACAGTACACACATTCAAATAAGTTTAAACTATTAATTTTTTTAAAACTTACTGTATTTTGCCAATGTTCTGAAATGGCAAGATCCCAAATACAGTTCAGCTGTAGATTTCTTCTGGGACAGATAACTGTTTGATACCTAGTGACCAAGTTTGTTAGTGTAAGCTTTGAGAAATGACAAGTCTGTTTCTAGTTTAGTTTCCAGACAACAGTTTACATCAATCTAATATGATGCCACCAGAATAAAATTTGCACCTGGCACAAAAGATCCCTTAGTGGCTAATCACTGTCTGTTTTTTTCATTTGAAATGGCTCCATCTGGTGTAAATTGCATAGGACTAGTATCGTTAGCTAGGACCCAGGCCTAGTTTGCCAATACTGCTAAAACTGGTTTCATTTTGTTCATCATAAATCCTGTCTGGAAAGCTGTTGACATAGCCAAACGGGTATTCTATTAATTAAAATATATATATATATATATATATATATATATATATATATATATATAAAAAAAACTAAAAATATAATTAAGGTGAATTTATCTCTTGGTACTGCTTAAAAAAATACAGCTGATGTTCGAAAGAAGTGTTCAAATTGCCTATAATAAAAATGAGCCACACAGAGCTAAAGCTGCCAGATTTTCCATAAGGAAAACACTGCATGTTTCCAATAGCAAAACCCAAACTTCTCTAATGTAAAACACAGGCAACAGATTTAACAAATAGTTTGCTTTCACTGCTGGCTCAAAAACATGAAACAAGGAAGACAGAGATTTCAATCAACCGTTAACTTATAAAATTATGTTCCATTTGAATCCTGAAAAACTAATATCAATTAACAAACAAAAAACCCTATGATATGTCAAAGCCAGGTTGTAATTTAATTTGACAAAAGCTATGAAATTAAGAGCTAAGGCTGCTACTCCATCCTTAATTCATGCCGTTGAATCTGAGTTGTCTTGCCACAGGGCATGGAGCTTACTGAACATACTGTATGCATTGTAATACCTATGAACAAAGGTGAGGGTGGAAAAAATATACCACTAATCAGGATGAGGTCCAAAGACTGGATAGCTGTCATGACTGCATTGGAACTCTCTTAGCCAGAAGGATGTGCATTGAGAATGATTTAAAGTACTTCAAAGAGTTGGAACTTGGGTCTTACACAGGAGAAAGTTGTACCAATTTATCTATATGGGTTTAAACCATTTAGTTAAATTAGTGTAACCCCCATGTGTGGACAATCTTACTCTGATTTAAGAATGACTTGTATCATGGGAGTTGCAGCAATGTAATACAACTTTCTTGCAGGACAATGCTTTGGTGCACTGTGACATATGTCTGAAGTGCCACAATAGGAACTCAAAAAGGAGAGTTAAATAAACAGTCTTCTCGTGACTGTAGTGACCACTGGTTGGACCAGGGGCCATATACCCCCTGCACCACCCGGCATAGGAGCTTGTGTCCCATGGATCTGTGAACATTTACTTAGGGCTGAGAATGTTCTATTCTACTTCACTGCCACCAAATTTTGTTTTTCATCAAGTGCTTACAAAAATGACAGCTTTTGCATCCTAACATGAAATTAAAAATTTTAAAAACACAGGGCCACCAGCACCAGCTATGCCAGAGGAGGAGTTAAAAAAACCCTTGGTCTTCCGAAATTTCATCAACTGCAGCCAGCAGAACAGTTGCAGGTGGGCAGAGGCAAAGGCAGGCAGACGGCCTTCCTTTACCTCACCCCAAACCCACTGGAACGGGCTCTCTACCACGCATCCACTCTCCAACATGCCCACCAGTACCAAGTGTTGTGATGGTAGAGCACAGAAACCCACAGCTCCCTGCGGAAACCTCAATAGCCACAGCTAAGGAGCAGAGCAGTAGCAACACCTTTTGAACACACTGAGTCCCCATTCCAAGCTGGGTCTCACCGCATATTCCCTCCTGGAACCTTTAACTCTTTCCCTTGCTCACTAATACTCATTGTCCTCTACCTAGATTGTGAGCTCTTCAGGGTAGAGACCAAGCCTTGTTTATCTGGTACTGAGAGAAGAAAGAAATCATGGATAGAAATTTTGAATTTCAAAATTTCAAAAACATTTATGTTTTGCTAAAATTAAAAGATCTTTTTTCAATGACAACAGGACCCAAAAGATTCTATTTCTGATCCAAAAAAACAGAGCACCCACTCCACAGTGAGCTGCCATCTCCCCTGAACACTGACTTCACTGCATTGGAGATCTCTCTCACCTTTTTCATAGGTGAATTTCTCCCACAGCAAAGCACTTTGTGAAAACAAGTATTCCAATGTGAGAAGAGTCAACAATCTATTTAAAAAAATTACATTATTTTACAATATATATTTTCCCAGACTTAAACCTCAGAACATTGTGATTTCAGGACAAGATGTTTATTAACCACTCAGAATATGGATTCTTAATGTAAATGCTGCCACAATCACATCTGAACTTGAGGTAGAGGATCTGATACAATAAATAAAAAATAATACTTTGTTCTTATAGGGCCTGATCCACAGTTCTCAAAGTATTTTTAAAAGGAATGTAATTATTATTTCCATTTTATACCTGGGAAAATGGAGATACAGGGAAGTGAAGTGATTTGCCCCAGGTAAGATAGAAGATCAGCAGCAGATCTGAAACTAAAACTCAGATCTCCTGACTCACACTCCAGAGCCTTATTCATTGGACTGTGCTGCCATACAAGACCACATTTCATTTTCCGGAAACTATTAGCTACAAATTCCAGTACATTTGTAACAGGAATGACCTAACACGGATTTTTTAAAATTACATAATTCTTGCTGAGCCCCTAGAAACTGTCACACCGATGAATGCTTTAAAGCCAAAATACTTCAAACTGTCCTGCAGATGAGAAAGACAATTCTGCAATACAATTTCAGTTTGTTGGTTTTTGTTTTTAAATATAATGTAAGGTTATCTTTAACTATGTGATTTTTTTAATGTTCTCAAATCCAATTTGCAAGGAATTGTTTGAAACGTATATGCTGCAGCCAGTCAGACAATAACAGTTCTGCAATTATCAGCACCTGCATTACGATTCAATGGGTTTAAATTACTAAGGGGCCATGGCAGATACCCTACTGGCAACAATTAGCATAAAAATGTTCTACAGTTTAAAGCTGTGGGTGGGAATTACAAAAGGTTAACAGACTAAATATAAAAATCTTTTTGAATATAAAATCAATGTGCTTTGTTACTAAAATCTGGGTACTGTAATTTAACCAAAATAGGGTTTAGAGTATCTGGCAATCTTCCATATGCATGAGATAGGCTTTTCTTCGAAGCAAAATGCAGAGCAGCCAATCTGAAAGTTTTTTTAAAAAATGAAACAAAACCTAAACAACTAAAGTGTTTCATATCAATAAAATATTCCAACATGCTATTATATAATGAATATGAAGGAAGGTCTCTAGATAGATACTGAATCTGATTAGATAAAGGTATCAACAATCTTTTCACTGGACATTCAAAGAGGAGGTGTATCGTAGTGGTCAAAGCATTAAAAGCTAGAAATTTCTCGGTTCAGCTCAGTTCTAATATTAAACTAACTTCCTCTGGACCTTCCATCAAGTCACTATAGGACACATTTTCAAAAGTGGCCTCTAATTCTGCATGCCTACATTTAAACATTCAAGGCCTTGTTTTTAACAGTGCTGAACAACCACAGCTCTCAATTACTTGAACTGGAATTATGTACAGAAGGATAGATGGTAATGGAGAAGTTAAATTTGGATTATTAAAATGACTGAAGCAGAAAAAAGTTTTAATTTCTGAAAACAGCCATAGCAGGACAGACATGCCAGATGGCCATTCTCAGGGACAGAGTATCTCACACGAGGCCCCCCCCCTTGGTCCAGTTCAGAATTATGGCAATGTTATAATTTGCTTTGACGGAACACAGGGTGGTAGATGGTCCTGCAGGAACTTTGATCCTAGATTAGTGAGGACTTTGTCTTTCAAAATTGAGTCATTTCAACGGTCATTGATTAACATGCGCCTTCATTTGTCTCCCATGATGTTTGTCAGACACTGGGGTACATCATTCTTCAGCTCACCTGTATTATAAGATGAATTTCAAGATCTTGTGTTGTATTCACAATTCTTCTTGCTACAGAAAACTGGATGGACTCCCATCAGAGATTCACTGATCAGTCATTGGCCTAAGGGATCACTATTGGAGTAAGCTGAAGAGCTTCATCCCTGACCCCACAACAATCAAAGCACTTACCATCTATAGTGCTCACTGTCAGCTGTCTCAGGGAACAAGAGCCCATGAAAGAGAAGTGAGCACAAGTCCATCACTGTAAGGCAGAGTGCAGGGCATTATCTCTAGGCTAACTCAAACCTTTCCGAAGTATTTCAGGAAAGTATGTATCATTATAAATTCTAATTCACAACACACACATTATGTTGTTTTCAGGACAGAAATATTAGAAAAAGTATCTTATGTATAAAAGTAGCAGTGAAAGTGGAGAAGAAATTTGTATAGCAAGAGTCTAATTCCAAAGCGATGCCTCATTAAACGGAGTTAATGGGGATGTGCTTGAGAAACACCAAGACCCCTTTTATCACAATTAGTGCCACATCTCTGGCACTCCCTGTTAATCTAATAGAATCAGCATGTTCAGGACTAGCCCAGGGTTTTTAATTGCAAAATCGGCAAACACATTAATCATCACTTTATAGCCCTGTTGTTGTGGTGGAGAAATGAGATTACAGAAATGTATCAGAGGTCACAGACAGGAACTCTCACAAGCTTATTTAGACTTTTAGTCAAACAGAGAAAAGAAATACAGACACATCACAGGTTACTGTAAGATGCTCCTTCCTCTTCCCGCTCCACCTCTCACCTTAATTCTTTTATACACACGTGGGCCCAGGTCACTGACTTCTATATGCTTTCCAGATATAAACTTGTACAAGCAGGATTTCCCTTCCCCTTTGGACAGACGGCTTGCCTGCCACAAAGATTTCCCAACATTATAGTGTACTTATTTTTAACAAATGTTAAGACTGAGCAAACCACAGATGGAGAGTGACCTCATAACCTCAAAAATCTTAAGGGGAGAGTGGAATCAAAAATGAATGCAAAAAAAGTGTTAACCCTCTGAATTCAAGAGCTGCCATTTACCATTTTTTCACTAGCAGTGATTTCTGGTTAGCAGGCCAAATCTTGGTTACATTTAAGTCAATGAACATTTTGCTAATGTCTTAAATGGAACCAGGGTTGACCCAAAATCAGAATAACTCTCTGTGACCAGGGGGAAGGCTATCATCATGCATTGAACCTTGAGCTCTCTGATGGCTGTGCAGCATGTTTCTATTCAACCACTGCATCTGCAGGCTGATCAGACATTTTTCATAGACTCAAAGTCTATAGGACAGGTATGTTCTGCTTAGCACAGAGAGGTGTAAACCACTGCACTACAGAGGACCTGGGTCCTGGAAAGAAGATTCATCTTGAACCAGAGTAGGAAGTGTTTCTATTCTCTACCTGATACATTTTGTGCCTTAGCAGCTCCGTGAACACTGGAGGAAGGAGGGGGGCTGAATCTGATGCCATCTATGGAAAGTGAATGACTAATCCCTGAATTTAAATGCCACTCAACTCTTTCAGAAACAGAAATAGAGCAAGTAGTGCATATACTACAATAACATAATCCTTTTTGTGCTATGTTTCCTTGGCTGTGTGTCTGTCTAACAAAAGAATGGTGACATACTATCTATACTGGGACAGAACAAAATTATCTTGCTTGAAAAAAATACAGCTGCATTTTATATTTGCCATTTAAATATTTTTAAAAATCGCAACTCAACCCACGAACACAAGATGCCTTTGAAACACTTTGGGAGCTACAATTTTGGGCTCTGGTTGTATAAAGTCCTTACTCAGCTGCTCCCTTGAAGAAATCCGACTCTGAAATCCCACTTGCTAAAGTAAGGGTTTAGAGCATCTTGGCTTTGTTTTGTTGATCTTTCCCAGACAGCAGGCAGGATTTTGTCAATTGAGTTTCTCATCTTTGGAATGGATTCCCGTTGGCCATCTGCTATAATATGAGTCTAGGGGGCATTAGATTGAGACTTATTTATTTCATTTAGTGCTTTGCTTCTGAGTCAGGTCTTTCTCTCCCCCAAGAGCCAAGATACCAATTCTCGATAAAGAATAGAGGTGGTAGTTTCTATTTTACCCTCCTATCATGAATAATACATGTAATTTATGTGTTTTAATTTTTGCAATGAACACATCTAGCTGCTAGGGTGATAGGTACAGTAGCAAATAATAAAGTAAATAAAATCCAATATGAAAAGCATTCTGATATGTACATAACACAGCAGTAATGTTTTAAAAAGAGAAGCAATAGGACCTAGTAGAAATGCCACTGGTCTGAGACTCAGGATACCTAATTTATACTCCTGCCATTGGTCTTCTGGGTGACCATGGGCAAGTCACTTTACCTTACAATGCCTCAGTTTCCCCATATGTATAATGGAGACAATGATATTTACCTCACTTGTAAAGTGCATTATTATTATAAAACAATTTGTATTCACAATTCCTTTATTCATAACTTCCTTCAGGCATGGAAATATTTTCCTCTTGCAGATTATTTTTAATCTGCAAACACAGTTTTACCTGTGCACTAAATGGACTCTAAATTATCATGACAATTTTTCTCTATATATTCCTCCAACTAAGCTTCTAATGCCAAAACTTCTTTACATTCACATAAAACTGTGGGAATAAGAGCACTCGTCTGGGAATAGCATTTATACTATTTTGTTCCAGCTGCTGCAGAGGCAGTTGAGGGAGCATTCAACGTGTCCTTTGCGAATCCCATAAAAATAAGCCTTTTATCATTATTTCTGAGTGGCAGATTTTTTAAAAAGTATAGAAACTTAGAATGCAGAAGATTTTCCCCACCTATTGTAATATTAAGATAAGGTTTATAAGCCCCAGAATTGACCTGACAGTGTCATTTTAAGCAATATTAAAAGAAATTACAGTGGGAAAGGAAAATGCTATATTGCTATTACCAGTGTTACTGAAAAATCTCATGAGATTAACAATGAAACATTACAATAGCCACACTTTGCTCAAATGAGTATAACAGATATCTTGAAATAGTGCACAATATGTCATGAGGTTTACTGTACTGGCTGTGTGATTACACTCTATTCCTTGTTCCTACAATTCACTCAAGGGTAGTAAATGTATATCTCAATATTCCTAGAGCTCATTTACACCAGATCTGAATTTGGCTCCTAGGCCACCTGGTTTCAGGTGCAAGATTGTGAGAAACAAATGGGAAGATCAAAGATTCTTGGGAAGGTGCCACACACAAAAAATAATATTCATAATTATGTGGATTTCAACTGTTCCTCATTGCCACAATCCTAATAAAGTTCTTTAAACAACTTTCAAGAAGTAAGGAATGTACAGAGGTGTACAGAGAATAAGATTATTGTAGGCATTATGTATATTAGTTTCTCATCCTATTGCTATAGTAAATCTTAGGTTTTGATATCTGCATCCTTTATTTACAAGAAAGAAGAGTCCAAAACAGAAAGCTTCCAACTGACAGAGTGGAAAGAAAAATCTCTGGAAAAAGACAGATAGCGACAATCTCTAAATCCAGTAAAGCTAAAAGAACTAGTGAGCTTTCCTGGAGTACAGAATCCCAAAAGACTTTTGGAACCTTTAGAAAGCCTCAGTAACTATGGGAAAACTCTATATAGGGCTACATCTTGGTTGCTTTACACATGCAGGATGAAAGTCTGACCCTACTTAAATCAATTGGAGTTTTACTATTGACTTTAATGGTTCCAAAATTTCACCCACATATTTTATTTCACTGGAAGTGTTGTGAGATAGATTGGATTTGGTCCGCAGCATTCACAGGAGAAAGGATGATTAAAAGAAAGTGCTGATCTAGAAAAAACAGGATTTTTCACACAAAATGTATCATATTCTACAGTGATGGAACCATTCAAGAACCTAGATAGACAGAAGTATCATCGAAATGGCAGTGGACAATGGTTGGCCAAAACAGGTGGTGAATGTTGGTTGAACAATTTAGTTCAGGTAAAAGCAAAGCTATAAATAAAAACAACAAATGGGAGAGAAGTTAAAAATATATCTGTAGGATGTAGAATTCTGAGCTTCTTCAGAGGAAGAGACATGCAAGTACCAGATTTCAAATAATCAAACTTCTTAGGAATTCTTTATTCATCATGGCCCAGGTGAAATAGAGGGTGGAGCTGAAAACCTTTGCAGCAGAACGTCTGTCTGTAGTGGAAATGAATATCATGTCTTCAAAGAAAAATTTGATGATCCTGAGGCAAGCTACACTGATGATGTCAAAAGTTTTAGCACCGAGGACTTCAATGAAGGAGTGGGAAGCACTGATGGGGAGAAGTGGGCTTTGATGTTAGCTCTGAGGATCCGGCAGCGTGCATTAAAGAAAGCAGATTAAGAGCCTGATCATGCTGATACAGAAGTCAAAGGTAAAACTCCTATTGACTTCAAATCTGAGCAGGATCAGACCCTCAATAGTAATTTTAAAGTAGCAGATTCCGATCAATCTATTTTAAAGTAAAAAATCTTCAAGGCAGAATGAGAAGGCTCCTGATTATTCTTTTTATACCAGTGTTTATACTCGTGTCTGACTGGTCAGATGTCTAGACAGAGGACTCCCTATAGTGATTAGAGGTGAGATACTCAAAAAAGGTCTATTTAAAAAAAAGAAAACACAAACACTTCTCTGCTACTTTTTTCTAATAATGTTCAAGGAACAAAAAAAGTATAGTCTCTTAATCTGGTTAGCAAAATTATAACTTGTTAAAAAACAACCTTAACATCAGTGTGAGAGAGAATGTGTTTATTTTGCAACATGTTTTTCAGCGAAAACACTACAGAATGCATGTGACCTCATGTGTTTTCTTTTAAGATATACTCTTTCTTGGAGATACTAATGGTGAGTCAGTTGTTATAGTAACTACCTTTTCATTGAATATCATGCAGAAAGTATCTCTCTGGCATCAGATGCTTGTGCTGCAGTAAATTACGCATCCAATTCTGTCAAAACATTCTCAGAACATATTTCTTTAGTAAATGTTCAGTCCCCCCTTTTCTGGTTTTCTCAGTTTAGAAATTACAGGCGTGTTAGTCTGTATTCACAAAAAGAAAAGGAGTACTTGTGGCACGTTAGAGACTAACAAATTTATTTAAGCATAAGCTTTCGTGAGCTACAGCTCACTGGGAACTCCTTGGCCACATACCCTCCCTTTGCCCCCACGCCCAACCCCAACACATTGACTTGTAGAAGTTTTTGAGACGTCAAACACAGTATTGATAATTAGAAGGTCAAGATGAAAGTATATTATTCTCCCCGGTTATTTCCTTAGTAGACAAACACATTCTTTATTAAACTACCGCTGATGAAACTCTTTTGGTACTACAAAAACTGCCATAAACAATGTATTTTAAATATGAAGATATGCAGAATATCATATTTTACAGATTTGATAGTGAGATCTACTCTTCTAGGACCCGATTCCTCAAAGTTTATGCACATGCTCAAGTATTTTGCTGGACCAGGGTCTCAGGCACTGTATGAAGAAAGGGAAAGTAGATTGTTGTTGTATTTGGATTTTGTTAATAAACATCACATGGACTAGCAAGAGCTCCAATTGTTTGAATTCCCAGCTATATAGTTTGTTGGTTTTGTATTCTGCGTACGAGGTAACTTATTTTAGCAGCATGTAGGCTCTCTTCTGTCTCCCTATTTAAAAAGATGGAGGATAAGCGATGGCTCAGTAGTTGATTTCTATGCCTTTTGTTTCCTATTTAAGCTCAAAATATCATCATTTGAAGTGACATTCTGGTGAAATGAGAAGGGAATCCAAGAGCGTTTTAAAACAAACAAAAAATAACCAAAATAACACTCTCCTCTTTGTGATTCAGCAGACTGAGGGATAGGATTGCACATTTAATGGAGTTAGTATGGTAAAACTTTAACAGGCATGAATTAGAGGACGGAATAATTAAAACTGAACACTAGTGGCACAAAAACAGAGAGAGATAGATATATAGAGAGAGAACCTGAACTTTTAAAAGCACTAATCTTCTAAACAATCAACCAGTGATACGTTTGGGTTGGCATGAATATGAAAGCTCCATGCATTCCTCATCCTGCTTCCAATTGAAAACTTGTTGCTCAGTCTTATAAATTCCCCAAAATGTAAGATACAACACAATAAATAGTTCTTCGCTCCACAAATATGAGAAATATTTTAGCTGATGCAGCAGAAAATGTGATACTATAGACCAAATTTAAATCAGAGGGATTAAGAGAAGCTGGACAACCAGCAAAATCATATTGCTGTTATCAATGCTTAGAAATCTCTTCTATATTGCACTTTGAAGTCTTGTAAAAACATCAAGAACGTAAGAGGAATATTCTCCCTTAACATGCATACGTCACTTCCACTAGCGTTACATCAACTGAAATAAACGAACTAGTACTGCTGCTCTGATTCCATTTGGTAATTTGTCTGGTGATATTTTAAACAGCCATTATTAACTTTTCAAAAGGAGCCTTGGAAAACTATTCATATTTCAATGTAAAACTGCTGCTGCTATGACTGATGTTATTATAGGAAAACAAAAACTAAAAACCAAAGAGACTCATTTTTACAAAACGAATTTACTTCTCTAACATCAGGAAATAGCTAGAAATGAATTGGTAAATCTTAGATTGTATAACTTTATAGTTACTAAGGAGACTCTCCAAAGGAATTACATCTAATCCATCTTTGCTAAATTTGGATCTCATTACATTTTTGAAATATGGAAAACCATCCATATTTGAAATAAAACGGTACATATGTGTTACTACTATACAACAGAACCTTTCAGAATTCTATTTCACTGACAGTTCATCAATAGTGGATAGAACTGCATGAATTTTCATTATTGCATTATTACATCCATACTCCAGACTGTGGTGCATTAAAGCCTCAAGGACCTCATAATTTACTCATCAACAGAAGTTATTCTTGAGGCATTTTGAGAGCTCGCCAGCATTTCTCTCAAAACCAGAGATGAAACCTGCTGAGAAGAATGAGAGCATAATCAATTAAATAATGGCCAGGAAAAAAATCTCCATGGCGGAAAGTTGCAAACCTAATAGTCAAATGAACCTTTAGGAAGCATTAATTCAAAATGTAAAAGATGTGCTTTGGCCCCACTTCTTATTACATTCTCAATACCTGTCCATACAACAATGTTGTGTATTATGCCTTATTTATTTTGGGTGAAATTCACAGATAGCACTAAGCCCTCTGCACTAGTTAAGCCCCACATAGGGCTGCACAGGGAAATGCAGGTGAAGCCCCCTACACACAAAGCAAAGAGTCTCCACATCATCATCATCCCCACAAAGACTAACACAAAAGCCATAATGACGCAGGATAAAGAAGAGGCCATTGGTTTGTGTTTTGATAGATCCAGTGGCTCTCAATATCCATGCAACTAGCTTGCTGGAGCTGCAGCTGATACGCGAATCCACAGCAGCTATGGGAAAGGGTGGATTTCACCTCCTCATCTTCTCCACGCTCCACCTGCATAAAGCCTGAATGGTCAGCCTTTATGCTGGTGTAGTAAGCCCCATTAGAAGATGACGTGATAAAAAGTGTACAAAATAATGAAGATAGATATATGTGATCTTCTATTTATCTTCTTGTGTCATAAGACAAGAACAAAAAGACATGCAGTGAAAATGAAGGGAGAGCAAATTCAAAACCAACGAAAGGAAACACTTTTCCACAAAATGTGTAATTAGACTGTTGACCTGACTGCCACAATACATCATGGAGGCCAAGACTGTAGTAGGATTTTAGAAAAGGAATTAGACATTTAGGGTATGTCTGTACTGGAATTAAAACCCCGCAGCTGGCCCATAGCAGCTGACTCAGGCTCATGGGGCTGAGGCTAAGGTGCTGTTCAATTTCAGTGTAGATGTTCAGTATTGGGCTGGAGCCCAAACTCTGGGACTCCCCCACTTTGTGGGGTCCCAGAGCCCAAACACCTACACCACAATTAAAACAGCCCCTTAAGCTCAAGCCCTGCGAGCCAAAGTCAGCTGGCAAGGGCCAACGTTGAGTGTTTAGCTGCAGTGTAGGCATACCCTTATTTGGCTAACAAGAGTAACTCCTGCCCCCCAATCAAACAAAAATAACAAACCCGCCAAGACTTTTGGAAGGGATAACCCCCTCATATTTAAGGGCATAAAGCACCCACTATAGGGTTAGGAGGAACCTTCCTTGGAGTCAGGTTATCCCTAAAACAGCTGGTGCGGTCCACTTTTGGAGACAGGACTGGACAGTGGTCTGATCCAGTCTGGCAATTCCTATGTTCCATTGTAATGAGTGGAACTCTATGCTAGCAGTGCTAATTAGAAATAGCTACTGTCAGGGCAGGTCCTGGGAATTTATTTATTATTATTACCATCTCTGCAGTATGTGGATCCTGCCTTGAGTGAATTCCACTATATGCATCCCAGTCCACTGTTCTCTCCCCCACTTTTTTTAATAAACAAATGGTCTGTCATTGCAGCATTTTTGCACTGGATTTATTTTTAATTAATAAACAAATGCTGATCTGACTTATCTCTTTCATGCTTTTTCTTCCTTCTCTTTCTCCATTGTCTTCACTCCATCTTTTATACTATTTATCTTGGTGTTTCTTCTCTGGATCATTTCTTCCATACTTATTTTTCTATATTGTACAATAATTGTTCCATGTCCTGCTATCACCCTCTTCTTCTGTTGTGTATACTGCCCTTCAATCTCACCCATTGTCCTGCCCTCCTTTCTTTTCTCTTCTTCCTCAGTCTCTTCCCTCCTCTTCCTACTCTCTCTCCATTTTCTCCCCCATCACTAACTCTCTTCCCCTAGTACCTCTCTCTTCTTTCCTGTCTGTCACACTCACAACCCACTCACAAGTTTGTGAAATTACACCAGGGCAGAATGGTCCCATTGTTTGTGTCTCCTTCTGTGCACTCACACAGATTGTACTGCATAGGGTCACATCTAGTAGGTGTTCTTCTGAACCAGAAGAATTAAAAATTCATTTTTCTTTTAAATGAAAGCCAAGATACTGCAAATCCTGATGGGATCACCCAAAATATGCTGGTATATTTATGCTCAATCCAGCTTCTGTCCAAATGAGATCCTCCAATTATGGTTAAAGAGGAATAGAAAAGTGAATTGTTAATTCTGGGTAGTCAGCAGGTAGAAGGATTAGACATAATGAAAGAAAAGGTTAGCTAAGGAAAAAGTAAAAAGTTCCTAGCCCATGCTAATGTCCCTATTGCTCCAGATGGCATAGGAGAATTCTGGGTAAAAGGGAGTATGCCATGCTCTAGAGATCCTCGCTCGTGTAATGCCCATACGAAGGGACCATTACAAACTGGCACAATTAAAGCAGCCCTTGGGCTGTTTCAATTTGAGCTGTGGCGCAAGAGCAGTCCCAGGATGAGGAGGTTAGGGTGGAAAGGTTGCTTAGAGTCACATTTGTCTCTCCCATGCCAGGCATGATAAACTCAGATTCAGTGAAGCTGAGCATTTAGCCCACTCTCTAAAGAAACTGAAATCAGCTGAACTAGATGCAAGACTTCCATCCATTCTAGCTGAAAAGAATAGTGATGTGTGTTCTGTTGAGAGTGACTAAGGAGTTAAAAAATACAATACTGTTACTATTCACACTTACAAGGATGACCAGGAATCAGTCATCTACCTGACCCTCCCTTTGTGGGAGACAACAGCCTGGATTATGCTTGTTTCAGGAAAGGTGTTAGTTACAAATATTGTAGTGGGGATTTCAACTCCAGCCTCTCTCTGCTTCAATGTCCCATGAAAGGGAAAAAAATATTTTTACCTCTGACCTGAAAATTCACTAATCAAACGCCCTGGATTGAGCCAGCAAGAGTGAGACACATTTGTTTAATAACCCTAATCTTGTGGTGATAATTTAACACTGGTTCATGTGGTAAATAAGGATTCTTCTTCATTATCAATATTCACTTCGGTGAGTTAAAAAGCAAAATGACAAATGACAAAAAAAAAATTGCACAAACAGGTGATTTTTGAAAACACAAGCTGGGGCTATCAAAATAAACCTCTTTGCTACTAAGATAGATGGTGTTTATTTTGTTTTTTCAACTAACTCGTAACTACCACCAGCTTTGTTACTCCATTGACCATATTAAGATGCAAATCATGTATTTACAATGTATCAAGTTATATGGGAGAATTTAATATTACTGTTCACAATAAACTGCCGTGATTAAACTTTGATTCAACTCCCAAGCTTCAGCATTAGGCTCCCATGAATAATTCCAAGAATAATAGGGTGGTAAAGCAATACCAGCATGTTTATAAAGAAAGCGTTAGTTCAATCGTTACTCCCTGTCCTGTAGGAAAACGGAATAATAATCTAAGTACTGAATATATATTTAGGATGAACACACACCTACGACTTACTATGCTATAATTCCTTCAAGGGGTAATGAGATGGACAAGAGGACATTAGGGCATTAGCACAGGACTTAGGAGTTCAAGTCCCTGATCCATCACAGACTTCCTGTGTGACCATGGGCAAGTCACGTAGCCTCTCTGTGCCTCAGTGCCCCATCCATACAATGGAGATAATAGCACTGCCTACCTCACAGGGGTATTGCGAGGATAAATACCATAAAAGCTGTGAAGACACTCAGACACAATGGTAATGGGTTCCATTTAAATACCTTAAATAGAAACCTTACACCCCAAGAACTGTACACGATTTCACCAGCAGACTAATTCAAATTACTGTCCTGTAATTCCACATTTTTCTATTTTAATTTTATTTCATAGACCTAATATTTAAAAACAACATCAACAAGCAACTTTCCCTCTCCCTGTTCTGTGCACTCCCATTCCTCCTAAATTCTGCTGAAATGGATCCCCTTGAAATGCACCCCTTGTGGTGGTATTTGAAGTGCCATCCACAAGAACGAGACACTTTTTTTCTAATTGAATGAAATTGTATGGTTCATACATGCATTCACAGATGGGAGGACACAGCAGTGAACCATTTGTGAAGCTTTTTCCATGTGATAACTCATATTTTATTAACACAAGAGTCTGATGTATTAAATGGTCAGGAAAGATAAAGGGAAATCTGACCAACAGAGTTGCCAACTCTGGTGATTTTATCATGAGTCTCAAGATATTTTATGTTTTTCTTAAAGCCCTGCCTCTAAATCTGGGTGATTATGTGAAAATCAAGTAAAGCTTGAAGATGTGGACCTTAATTTCTCAAACCCAGCAGGCAAATAAAAAGATCCCAAATTTACTATTTTTTAAATCTCATTACTTTTGACACATGGGATTGAGAATACTGGACTCTGGTTCCATAGCCTCAAAATAAGCTCCCAGGTTAAAGCTCGTTGGCCACTTCCCAAAAATACACCAGATATTGCAAGCAACAAGGACAAAACTGTGAGGGGAAAGAAATTAAAGATATATTTCTGCTTAAAAGGTGTTTCAATTAATTTCAATTAAACTGATTTCAATTAATTAAAAATATCTTAAAGGGGCTAGAGGCTTCAGGATCCAACACCTCCATACTTGCTGAAACTGCCACGTTCACTTTACTCAAGACACTGCACTGGCTGCATTTGAAGTCGCAGCCTCTCGCAGAATAAAAGTTGTTACTAGAGATGGGCTGAACCAGCACCAATGCCTCTGAACGCTGGCGGTGGGAGGGTGGGTCCAAATTCTGGATTCATATTTACATTTCATGGTTTAGGCCCATCTTTCATTCTACCACATTGAGTGAACTTAGATTGTCTAAGTGATTGTTGCAGCTCCTTTATCTAAATCATTGTGAACCAGTGTGTTTTGACTGAACAAAATAATTGAAGTAGAAGCTTTGGAGAAGGGGTTGTTTTTTATAAAACAGAAATTAAATATTTCTATGAAATTTATTCCATTTATTATAAGAAAGTCAGTGGAAATCACTTCTGCTGTTAAAATGCTTTGAGAGCCACCAATTTGCATTACAAAAGCCATCTCCTTTTTTTTTTTTGGGTTGTTTTACTGCTGTGTAAAGATACTTTTTGTTTCTCAGTTAACTAAACAGCTGAGCAGCTGACTAAACCATTTTCTCTACTCACCATCCTCGTTGCTAGGGGCATCTCCTGTTCCAAGTAGGGTGTCTGATCTGGATTCTGGCTCTATATCTTCCTTAGGGATTGATAAATCAGCCAGTGCAAATCCAGATTTGCCAGATACAGGGACAGCAGCTTTCAGTTCCCAGCTTCCAGACACAGCATCCATCAAAGGATAGTTAATACACTCAAATCCACTGTGAAAGAAAATAGGGTTGACATTTTATTTTGTTTGTGCTGATAGGTTTTAAGATTTTAATAAAATAATCCAGATATAATATGGAATTTACCATCAGGGCCATAAAATATCCAGTGAATGAAAGTTACAGCTGTGTATACATATTGTGATATATATAACATACAGTACTGAGAAACTAGCTGATCTCCCATAATATTAGTCTATCTGATTTGGTCAGCAAACAGTGTAGCCCTAAACCTTTGTACATCAAGTTTATTTGGGTTACTTATCTCGTGTCTGTCAGGTCCAGGTGAACTGGTACACAAAGTCACAATGATGACCTGTCCTGATAATCATCATAAAATGATTGAAACTGAGCAGCTTGAAAGAGAATTTTTACTGTGGATTACATTTCATGTGGTAGAGTGCTGCTGAGAGTAAGGACTTTTAATTGTTTAGTTGATAAAAGATATTGAGCAATATTTTCACCTCTGGTCAGCCATTTCCTTTGAAGGAGAAAAGAGAAATATGTTACTCTACAAAATATGTTGAGCAATATGTTGGCTGCGATTTTCAAGGGAGTTAAGGGTTCATACCACTTCAAATTTCAATGGGAACTGGATGTCAAACTCACATAGGCACTGAAAATCCCAGTCATGAATCCTGATTTAGGATCCTAAATATGCACGCTGATTTTCAAAAGTGCTGAACACTTAGCAGCTCCCATTAACTGTGATGGGAGATACTGGTTGATCTGCACTTTGAAAAATCATACCACTTATTTAGGATCCTAAATTGGGATTTAGAAGCTTAACTTTAAGGCTCTTGTTTTTGAAAATCTTGGCTGTTATATTTTCATAGTTAAGGAATCCCTTGATTGAGCAGCTGTAATTTACCATTAAAAAGAAAAATTCTCTCAGACAAAGGACTCCATGTCGTGTTTTGAAGGAAACATACTTAAACAACCATGGGCAACATTTTCAAAAACATAGCAATGTTAGGGGACTTACTTTTGAAAGAAAGTACAGTACATGCACATGTTTATTGTAAACAATGACCTTTCAGTGGCAACCGTGATTTACCAGTTTTTGACAGACCATTTTAAAAACTGACTTTGGAGAAACAAATTACCCAGTGATCAGAACACAAGCTTGGCTTAAAACAAAACGGTCAAAGGGTAACATTTTCACCGCTGCCTAATTGATTTAGGAGCGTAAGTCCCATTTTCAAAAGTGACTTACAATGGAATTAAGGGTTTGTCTACACAGAAAAGTTTTACCAGTTATATCAGTAGAATTACAGTAGTTAAAATAAGGTGCGACTCTAAACCAATATAGTTATACTGGTATAACTTTGCCTATTTAAATTCACACCTTATTTTAAACGGCCATAACTTTGCCATGCAGACAACCTTTTAGGTTCCTAAGAGCCTAATTTATTTCTGAAAATGGGGCTTAGGCTCATCACTTACTCAATATCTTTTTTCTATCTCACCAGTAATATTTGTAGAATTTAACGTCTGAAAAACAAAATGGCTTCTTTCAAAATACTATATCAAGAAATACTGGCAAAGTAATTCAGATACATAAGGGAAAAAAAAGACAACAGAGATCTACCCCAGGATTCCCACACTCAATGTCAATGAAGACTGCGGTAACGTAAGAGGGAATATAGTCAGAGTTTATGAAAAGAATTAGCCTTATCATCCAGGGCCATGAGCCAAAGGCCACTGAAATCAATAGGATTCCTTCTACTGATTTCAATGAGGTTCCCAGTGCCTTCTGGAAGTCATAGGCTTGGGAGTAAGAGTAGAAACTCATAGAAAGTAAGTGGTGATGGCACAAGAAAAATCCAAGAATCTGGCTTGAACTAGATGATAGGTCAAGTACTGCAAGGGAAAGTCAGCACCGATACACAGGAAAAACACCAATGAGTGACTGCAAGACATTTAGTCACTGCACCTTGTGTATTATTTAAGAGAAAATACTTCATGAAATAGATTTTTCCACACACTACGTACAAAGGGGTTTTCACTGGCTTCCTCTGAACTTCTTCAATTAACTTGAATAAGCTGGTAGAAGAACTTGCTGGAATTTGATGGTTTTTGACTCCAGCCCAGATCTCCAAAAGTCGACCATTCTCATCTTCCCATCAAAAGAGCAACAGGAAAAAGAAAATTAAAATTTCATAACTGTGTAGTAAAAAACTGAAATATTTGTTGCAACTGCACAATATCATCTTACAAGTTTATGCAAAATTTCAGAATCATCCACCTAGTAAAAACACTCTCATCATACTTGTTAGCAAGGGTGATAATAAAAGCTATTGTTTTGTCCAACAGACTGGTGGTCAGTGGTTTTTAAAAAGAAAAATATATGATGAAGGAAGAAGAAAATATTTTTAAAAATTAAGATTTAAATGTAAGAAAATCTCTAGGAAATCAGGATCTACTTGAGAGAATAATCCAGTGTTATTTTCTTGCTTCTCTTTCATTGAAGCTGTTTCAGTCATGATCTAATAATATGTTTGATTAATACCCCATTAATATTTTTTGCTCATTCACTTCATTTGTTAATCCTTAGCCTTATATTGTTTATTTGGCAATGCACTCAAAATGGTGTGTCCTTCCATCTCTCAGATGCTGAGTTTGTTCTTTCAGTATTGTAGTTTCATTTTGTGATGTGTTGATAATAATTGTAATAAAGTTTTCTTCCGACAGAAAAAAATAGATAGTCTGGTAAAAACTAGGGCCAAATTCTGTGATGGCCTAACTCCATAGAAGTTGAAGCCAAATACGAGTCCACGGGCAAGGTGAGGAAAATTATACTTTCCGTAGTTCAGCATCCAAAGAAAGCAGATTGCAAAAAGTAATGATCAGAGGAACCCCAGCAGTCGCTGAATCCCTTGCAAAATTTCAAAGAAAAGTTAGCAAACATGCTTAATTCTGCAGAGGCCTTAGGTACTCAAAGTTTCCAACCCTCGTGTAGATGAAGCTTGCCAAGAGTCTTCTTTTACTACGCCACGCAAACAACAGAGCTAAAACTGTCATTTGTACTTTCAGTTGGGAGATCACAACCTGAAAGCCAGCTTGTCTTCTCAGCAGGCTGGAACAGTAGTAAAGGCAAATATGGGGAATAAATATTTCAGTTTCCTGGAACATTTTCTATTCAAATTGTGAGAAAAAGAACAAAGACATACTTTAACCTTTCCAGAGGATTCATTTTAAATAACCTCCTCTGATTTGTATTTTTGAAAAGCTGTAGCAAAGCTGTCATATTTTCTGAAATACTTATCTAGATACATTCATTTAACTCCACAATGCTGTGGATAGCCTTGACTTCCACAGAAATAATTTTAAATAGAAGGTTACAAAGACCAAGTGAGTTTTAACTGTCAACAGGAAGGTTTTCTGTTCTGAATACAGAATTTAAATGAATGCATTGATTGTGAAAGGGCATAGATTGACAGCACTAGAAAATGACGTCTTCTCTCTCTCCAAACAACAAGTACAGTACAAACTTTATCCCTTCCAATTTATCCTAACACTGACCTGGAGAGAACCCTTCTAGGGTTGAGAGGAGAGTTTTGTCTCTATTCAATCCCTTATCTTTCTACTAAGACTGTCAACAAAGAGACCAGTTAATGTTCTCTAAATGTGGGACTGAGACCATCAACTCATGTACACAGGCCACAAACAAGCTGTCAGATTCTTATAAATTTTGGTCATTAATGACCTGGATTTAACTGTGAAAAATTGTATCCCATTATTATCTTCTTAACACAACAGGCCCACATTGTAAATGACTTTCCACTTTGAGATTTTGAAATAAGACTAGCAAATTATGTGCATACATAATATTAAGTATGGAATTCAGAAATGAAGTAAAATTCATAAATTTTTAGGGACATTGATAGATCAAAAAAACCTAGCAAACACTTCATTTCTTGAGATGCTACCAATATGATAACATTTCCTATGGCATTGATTACTTACATATAATTGTTTTCTGCAAGTAGGATGTGTGTAGATCCTGTGTATACATGTGTGTACATCTGTACCTTTGGGTCATGTGCAATGACTTCTGTGGCAAGACATCACACACCCCAAAGATTCCACAAACCATTTCATTTTAGGAGGCAGCCACATACCTGAGCGGTTCAAGGCAAAATTATAGGCCTCATAAAAGACCTTGAACAAAAATTATCATAACTGTAAAAGGACATTTTAATTTAATGTCATGTTTTGGTATTTTCATTCTCTATTTATAATTGTGAAACATTTTTATATGGCAGAAAATATCTGTAAACATGTTCTTACATTCAGAAACCTCTCCTCCTTCATTCTGTAGCTGGACATGAAGGGTGATAGCAGACCCTTGGATTACATCAATAACTTACGGGCCCAAAATTACCATCTTCTTTGCTTGAGCTGCAACATTAAATATATTTGAGTTCTTCTCTTATTAGTAGACTTAAAGTGCTCCCCCTCTTTCAAAGAACCTTTGCTCTGGAGCATCTTTTATGATTTTATCTCCCAAACAGATTGATGAATTGATGGTAGTAGACCTTAGGCATCAATAGCCTTACAAATTGCTTATACTTTTATTCTAGATCTTCTTCTCATTGATGGTTGGTAAAAGATGAGCCATTATTTAAGCAATCCCTTTAGTGGAAATAGGCCTAACAAAATGTGCAGAAACAGGGTGGGGGTGTTTTAGGTGTGTGTGTAATCTAACTCCTATTGAAGTCAACGGGAGTCTCTCTCCATTTGTTTCCATAGGATGTGGATCAGGATCGTAGTGATCAGGAGAGGGATACCTTGATTCCCAACAGCCACAACTTCAGATCCCAGAGAGGTTAATTTAGCACTTCATCCTTCAGAAATAGATGCACTGAGTTCCATTAAATTTACTGTGTGTGATAATTTCAGATGAGAACTTTCAGATTAAATGGTTTTATCTTTTGTCTTAAGTCAAAATTTCCCTTCCACACCTTCACTGAAGTATGCTTTGTACCACTGACTGTATCCTTCCATCACAGAGATTGCTACATTTTACTAATGTTGTTTATATATATCAGGTGTGAAAAATTTTGGGGATTATGTGTAAAGTACAATTAGAAAGCAGAGGTATGATTTTTGCACTAGTGAACAAATATGTAGGTGGATCAGATCTCAATCTGCAAACTGGAATGACAGTTGTCTAGGCTCTGTTTTGTTTACAATGCTTGTTACGAGAATGTATCTTAGGGGACAACCCTCCACCAGGAGGGGAATAGGATAGTTGACCTTTGTTGCTCTTTTCTAGCTCTGATTTTTAGCAGTGGATTAACCTTGTCTCAGTTTCAGATTCTTCGAAAAGTGAACAGTATTAATGTCCATTTCACAGAGTCAAGGAATTAAACCAATCCTTTTCCATCTTACATGCGCCCAGGATTACCCTGACTAGAGGTATTAAAATGTATAATTATGTGAAAGGGCCATGTGTACTATTTTTTCCTATCTATACACACAACTAAAAATTTCATCGAAGCTTCTATCATCTCAGGTCTTGATTACTGCAACATCCTTCTCTCTGGCCCTGACAAATGCAACCTTGCCCTGCTCAGATACATTCAGAATGGTGCTGCAAAAATCACTTTCCCACCATGGTGCTTTGATGGTCTCCCCTCTCGTTGCATCCTTCCACTGGCTCTCTCATCTCTTTGGCATCAAACATGAGCTACTTTTCTTCACTTTCAGTGTCCTTCATAGCCTATCCCCACCCTGCCTATCATCTCTCATTCACTACCAAGATGTCAACTCCTGCCTCTGATTGGCACTGTACCAGTTGTCATAATTCACTTGTTAGATTTTCTAACAAGCAGCTTAATGCTTTGTCCCATACCATCTCTCATGTATGGGAGGCACCCCCCATAAGCATCTACAAAACTAACTCATAACTTTTCCAGGATGCCTACAAAAAACTTGACAACATTAGCCTGCCGGTGTGCAGAGGCAATCGTGCTGACCAATACTGCCTCATATTTTCCTTAAACTTCCTCTTCTTCTGTTACCTATGTGTTGCCTCTTATCTTATACTTGGACTGTAAAGTTTTTGGGGCAGGGACTGTCTTTTTGTTCTGTCTTTGTACAGTGCCTAGGACACTGGAGTCTGCTCCATGACTAGGATTCTTAGGCAGTATGGTAATACAAACAATAATAATTCTACAAATTACAGTACCCTCCTTATTCTCTTCCACTAACTGATTTCAGATTTCTTTCATGCTGCCCCCCACACATGGAACATCTTCCCCAAACAGCTCCAATAGGTCACTAAATTTTCCTCTTCAAATCCTCTCTTAAAACCTACTTCTTGTATGATATTTACAACTAATACCAGAAGGGTTGAGGAGCAGTCAAGCATAGATGATGTGTACCTTTGAAAATGCTGAGAAGACAAAGGCTGGATGAGTAATCAAAGGGGATTCCAAGGTGCTGTAACTATGCTTCACATAAGAGATTATTTCCTCTACCCTAGACCTGCTCCCCTTTCCATTGCAAAATGAGTCATGGAGATAATTCTGAAACTCTTTCTAGAGGTCTGACACCATGAGCCATGTGCATCTCCTGTGCCATATCCAGTCTTCAGCTAGAAGAGGAGGTAGTCTGACTCATGGCCTTTGAAAGAGAAAAATCGAGAAATTCTAGGGGTCTTCTCTTCCCAAACAGATCTTCTAATTTCATCTTCCATCCAGCCCTAACATTCTATTAGGTTTTCAGCAAATAAATCCTCTTACATATTGCAACAACCATTTCCAGTTTGGAAACCATGATACATTATGTTATAAAAGCTACCAGAATTTATTGGAAATATAGTACATGATCTTCCAGTTAATTTTTATCTAGGGCGGTTTGTGAAACCATATAGAAAGCAGCTAGGAATATACTGAATAATTAACTGTGGAAGAGATGAATTTCAAGTTGTGACCTCTGCTTTCTAAGCAGGACAATTTAATACTTGTTTTTTTAAACTCATTATATTGTTATTTTTGTGAATAAGGTAATGGCCTTTAACTCCAAAAATGTATGTGTGATTTGCTTTAAAATGAAAAGAACACATTATTCTTCAAAAAAGGTTCCAAAGTAACATTTTATACTTCACTGTGGTTCTACATTTAATTTGAATTAATAGCTTCCCCCCGACACACAAATGTGCCACTCAAACAGCTACCGCTTTCACTCTTATGAACTACATGTTCCAGGCAAACTGAGTGCACAGAGGAGGCTAACACTATAGCCAGATCATATTAATCAACAGAGAGACAGCCAAAGTATTATGTTGAAGTCTTGTTAATAACTGGACAGCATAATGAATGAACGTACCAGCAGGGTAGCCATTGATCCACAGTCCATCATAGATGACACCAGAACAATGAATTTTAGTGCCCTGGCCATTGAACACATCATTTCTCCACTGTCCCTTCAAATAGAAACACATTGATTTCAAATTTGCAACACAGGCTACTTTATATCGAAGGGATTATTCCAGAGGGTTCTCAATAGCAGAGTGGGTGGCCCTCAAGGTTCTTTATAAGTACCCTTCCAACAGTTGTGTGAACATGTTGAATGGGCGACCACACAACAATCAAGGATTACGTGACACTCCACAGTACACCCTCTAAAGAAAAAGAGGAATCAAGTATTTCTTGCCAAAGGTTTGTTACAGTGGGGCGCTATTATCAGAGGTGCTTCTGAGAAGAAATTACACTGCACTTAAATGCAGAGAATGAGTTACCACTTGGCACATGCAGAATGATGCACCATTTCCTATACAGATTGTGAAGAGTGACACCCTTGGACAAATTCAGTCCCAAAGATTTCAATGACTTACACCACTGCTGAATTTGACCCAAGATATATAATATTATACACATAAAGAAAATTGTGTTTGCAAAATCAAGCGCTCAAAAGTTAGGGAATGCCAGAATTGAGCTGCTGTGCAACCATAATTGGGCCCCTGGTGTGAATGCCTTATTATAAAATCTTTAATTGCAAGACCAGATATTATTTTTCCCACAGGACCTTGGTCTCTTTCAGCGACTGGAACCTTGAGAGCCACAGCACAGAGTAACAGTATTAGGTTGTCATCTTCTGTGTGGACCAGCCCTAGATGGGTATGAGAGACAGACACCCTTTTCTAGTGGGTTTCACAGCTATTTGCGGACAACAGAAGAATGGTGAGACATTCATAAGTGGGGGAGCAGGAACTCACACTTGCAACACACAAAGACAACCAAAAGTTCAAGTGTGGGAAGTGAAGTGGTACTTCTATAATATTTGCCAATAGCTATACGTAGCATTAAAAAAAACGAGAAAGTATGTGTTTCAGGCTCTCTCCTGCTCCATGGCACTGACTCCTTAAATTTCACAGGGTGTTAGGAGCTGGAGAATAAAAGTGTTTTAAATTTCTCATGTGATCTCATTTCTGCTATGCTGATCCACTGCAAATTAAAATTTATTTTATGGTAGGTTGTTCAATTTCTGGCTCTGCTGTATGATAAATGGAGGCTGCACAAAACAATGTGCTTCTATAACTCTAAATTTGTCTAAACCACCTTCAAATTCCAGAGGGATTTAGAGGTTAGAATTCTTCCACTCTTTCCACCTTTAGTAACTAGTATCCAAATTAGAGAACAAGGGCGAGTGAGCACAGGCAGTTAAAAACAGTTCTGCAGAAACATGTTTCTGCAGCAACTCGCTTTATTCTAGTTTTCCCATCATTATTTTAAAGCATTCCATGGAAATAATTTGAAAACGATTTGCTTCAGAGTATAATTGTTAGAAAGCATGGAGTGAAAGTTTCCTGATGGACCGGATGGCAGGCTCTTCTCTTGTCCCATCCTGTTAGCAGGTGCTGAAACCCTGCAGGGCGATGCCAGCTTATTTTTGTTGATTTGTTGGTGGCAGGTGCAACTCATTAACTCCATTTGGGACAGAGAGGTGGGAGTAGCTCTTTGAGCAAAGAACTGGCTTTTAGGACAGAGAAATTTCGGAGGAGAAACTACAGGGATAGTCATTCTTGGAAAGAAAGCTTAAGTTTATATATTTGTTAATATTAGCTGAGTTACCAAGCACTACAGATATCAGAAAGGAAGTACATTTGGACTAAACATGGTCTATGTATATAAACTGTATGTATATTTCTGTATAGAGCAAGGTAAACAAAATGCAGTTATTAGAGCTGTAGTTCTGGGCCTGATTCTGATTCCTTACTCACACCGAGTAACACCTTATTTCACAAGTAGTCCCACTGAAATCAGTGGGACTATTTATGCAGTAAAGTACTATAGAACATGAGTTACAATGTGACCCTTTGCTTTTGTATAACCAGTGCCTCTCTTCATATGGTTAAAATAAGCAGCTCAAAGAAAAGATGTAGCAATCATTTAAAAATGCTGAATATGCCCCACACCAAAAAATATACTTCTTAGCATGACAACACTTAAAATGGTGCTCACACTTCTAACCATTCACTAATACTTAGTATGAAAGATACCATACAGAAGTGAATTCAATCTCTGAAGCGGTACTGGGGAAACCCAGTAACTTCAGCACTGCTATGTTACTTTCAGGAGAGTAAAAGACCATGATTAACAGAAAAGCAAGGAAACAAGTGGCAGCTCAATAATGACACAGGCCTGTGGGAATTTGGCACTGATTCAGATTTAGTGTTTAGCCTTCAGAGGGAAAAATTATTATTATTGCAATATAAATGTATAGAAGAATAAGTCATTTTAATTATAAAAGTGTGTGTGGGGGCGGGGGGGTGAGATAATACTATGCAGTGGACTCTTCTGAAAAAATCCCACCATTTCTATCAGCAGTGTAGTTCCACCCAAGGTAGTGATGGTGGTAACTAATGTAATCACACTACAAGCAGGCATTGCCATTTTTGCAATGGTGTCACCTACACCTGGATAACACCGCCATTAAAATGTCGGCCAGCCAGTCACTCCATGCTAGACTAATGTAGCTGCTACCACCAGCAGAGTGGAACTGGTGATAGCAATGGTGGGAAATCTGAAGTTTAAGAGGTTTCACAATAACTAGAAACTAATCGGTTTACTGTGATGTACTGAAATAATAGGAGACTTTTATCTTTCTTTACTACATGCAAGTGTGCCATCGTGATAGGGTGTTTATAGCACACATGCTGGGAAAGAGCTAATATGAGAAACCAATTAACCTTCCTGCTCACACCTGAAGGGTGGGCTAGGCCAAATTAGAGATAGAGCCCAGCTGGGGGAGAACAGGGCTTGTTTCCATAAAGATCTGGGTGAGGCCAGCTGGGGAGAGGGAGTAGAGAGTTCTTCCCTCTGTCTAGTATGCACCCTGAAAGAAGGTTGAGAAAGGCAGCAGAGCAGTCATGCTACTCCAAGGGTAAGCTAGAAGCCTGACTGGAGACTTGGGCCCTGAGGAGACGTAACTGGCTTCAACCCCTAAGAGAGAGAATGAGTGTGCCAGTCCCTGGAGAGTGGTGGTGTTGATGGTATAGGAGCTAGAGACAAGGCATGGGGGACAAACTGAGGTACACATATGAGGAAGAGGTGGACAACTGAGCCCAGCTTGTTTGAAGGCTTGATTTTGTTTACATTTCTTTTGGACTTTGGTAGAGGACTCTGGCCTGGAAAGGGGCATGACTTGGCAAAATGGTCTGGCTGGAAGGCTTGGACAATCTTATGGCTGAAGTAGACCAAAGGATAGTATGGGGACACTGAGACATCCAGGAGGGAGTGTGTTGGGGCAGCAACTTTGCCACAGCCATAGAGTTCTACTGTATATGCCTCTTTTTCCATCAGCTACCAACAAGCAAGATTTTAACACTTACAAAAAAAAAGACAGTGAAAGTAGCAGGATATGTAATTGTTCTTATGGTCCATCATCCTCATCCATAAAAGGTGCCTGCCCACCTTCTACCAATGGTCACAAGTGCTCTCTGTTTGGGTTACTCCCTCTGCTATGTAATTAAGCCATCTCTTTCTTTGAATTTGCCTTCAGCCTCTCTTTGGCACACTTCCTTGTGTCGTCCTCTCTTCCAGATGGCATAAGGATGAGGGATAAGTGTTGCTAAAAGTTGCTTAGCAATGCAACACATGCAAGGTTTGGAAATGCTGACGTTCACAGAAGCGCCATCCACACGTCACGTGTTGATAAGGACAGCCAAGAGCGTGAACAGCCGGAGCCACAGAAGGGCCCTGAGGAAAACAGCCACCAGCCAGCCAGCAAGAGAAGGGAGGAAGAGGCAGAAAAAAAAAAAAAAAACCAACCAACCACAAGTTTCCAGATGGGGGCTATATTGTGTGTGGTTTGTTTTTTTTTGTTGCCTTTTCGTTTTAAGTAAAACTCACCATTCATTGATCTCAATAGGTAGCTCTGCTTTTTAATTTTTTTATTAATAATAATAATTTTAAAAATTAATTTAAATAAGGCCATTTTTGGTACCATTTCCATCAGTCAGCGGAGACCAAAAAATAAGCCAAATAGTTCCTGGTTAAGAGTAAATGATCACCAGGGAGGTTATTTCTCAGTTAACTATCAGATGAAGAAGGGCCCTTATCCTACTCAGTCAGTAGTAACCAGAATTACAATCTGATATTTTTATAAAGTTCAAGTTGAATGTATTCACATGAAATCTATTTTAAATGCAAGTAACAAATGTTTGATAAGTAGATAAGAACATTTAGCACCTGTACAGAGTAACATTTCCACAGCACCATGTTATAACATTAATTAATCCTCACAACATCCTTGTGAAAGAGGTATCACCCCCATTTTACAAATAGGGAAACTGAGACATAGAGAGGTTAAGAGATCTGCCCTAGTGCACCACAACTCAGAAATAGCTAGTTCCCATTCAACAAAACTTAAACAATAGCAGAATAATTACAAAAAGCACTAATGCAATCTACTCGGGGCAGTTGAAAGTTATACAACTTCTTCACTGACAGCATATTTTGATTAATGTGCAGATTTCTGTTTTGATCTAGGAATTTTTTTATTTTTGATACTAATTCTTTTCTGCACTGGTGGGTGACGGAAAGGTATCTGCTTATGAATAAAGAAAAGGTGTTTTCAATGAATCTCAAGAAACAAGTACTTTTTTTATTTCAGGAAGCAATTTCCAGTTAATTGATGGTGTTTCCATTTCTAAATGAGTAGCTATTATACTATTATTATAATTAATTTTGGTTACTTCAGTCTCATCTTGTATGCTATTGTCAGTATATTATTTCCATATGACCTAATTTGATTGATAAAAGCCCAAACATCTCCATTATCAAGCTTCAATCCATTGAGACATTTTCATTTGTATAGGAGTTTTCTTATTTAGTCGGCTAATATTACTTTTGTCCTTCAAACAATGACTGAAGGATGCTTTAAAGGATTCTGTCATTAGGGGCCACGTACCCAACTGGTGTAAATTAGTGGAGCTACATGGAAGTATGCAGAGCTACAGCAATTTATACCAACTGAATATGTGGCCCTTTGTGTTTAGATACTTCATGACTTATTGTACCTATCTTCCTCTCTTGCAAGCTCTGTTTGGCAGAATGTTATAATTTATCCACAACAATTCCTAGACCTACACTCTTAGTGGTAATTGATTAATGACGAAAAGTTTACAACTTTTCATTTTTCCCAGGTGTCAAATAACTGCATATCATCCTGGAAAATTATTTATTATTTAAGTTCAAGTTCTATTAGTCTAATTTACATGATAAAACTGTATGATGTCCATTTACCAAGCAAGACATCAAGGTTTCAAACTGCATTTCACCCTTCCATGAAATAAGGCAATGTACACAATATTCCTTGTATTTAAAAATCAATAACTATGGGCTGGGGGGTAGAGGAAAATACTTCATTGACATCTTCTCTACAGAAATACATGGGACCTGGCAAACTCCCCACCCAGCTCTCAATACAGAAAACATTTTAGTGTCCAAAACTCAATTCCCTTTCCTGAGGTTTTAACTGAAACATCTACTATAAACTTTGTATCTTGAGTTTCCTTCTTAGCTGACTGTTCTAGAGACTTTTCCCTGCAGGAGCACCTGTCTCACACCCTGGCCCCTGTCTGGCTTCAAAGACTCTCCACTGTTTATCTTCCCGAGTTGGAACTAATGAGACCTGACTCCTAGGTTGAGTAAGCAAAACAGCTTGCTTCTCAGGGTAAAATATCCTGTCACAATGCAAAATATTTACTATAAAACCTCATCCTAAACTATTGTATGTTATATACAAATTTGAGTGAACTGAAGGAAGGGGGTGAGGAAAGAGCTTTTCTTGGATTATTGGTCTATATTTTGACATAACTATTATTGGTTACACCCTCCTGTCGTTTTCTTGTGAATATTGCATCAGGCACACGCCTTTGATTGTAACATATGGTCACGGAGCATTAGAGAGAAGTATTAGAGAGACTGAACATTCATATGTTTGGAAAGCGCCTAGCACAGTGTTTGCAGTACCGGAATACAAATAATAATAAAAAGTTATATTCATGAGTGAAGCAATAGCCAGTGATGCCAACAGCAATTTAAATTTTTTTGTTATTTACTTAAAAAAATGCATTGCTACCTTATCACTGCTGACATTACTGATCTAGGTTGTTCTAATTGCACTCATCACTATGTTACCTTAGTGTCAAACTGGGGATGAGTTTTTTACTGTATCTATACGTTCTAAGTTTTCCACAGGTATGTGGTATAAATCAGAACTACTGAAATCTGGTAATTTAAATACCAATTAAACTTAAAGAATCTTCATAATTACTGAGGCTCTTAATCTTCAAAATAGATAATGAAACTCAAATGGATCTTTAGAAAAAAACATTGCAGGTGAAAAAGCCCATAGGGCTAGCCACCTGTTTAGTGTAGTTAGCAGGTGTATCAAACAGCAGGCCTTCCTCTGGGAAAGAAGACAAACTAAACTCAGCCAAAACACACAAAGAAGCAGCAACAGGGACAGAATGGAACACAGCATCTGCTTACTGGGACCTATGCAGCCACCAAAGAAGAGTAACCATAGGTAGGAAACACTTTTCATGTGGAAAAATAAATGTTTTAGTTCATTAATACATATGAAGTTTGCATGGATTTCATTATATTGTTTTCCAATCTCAACTGTATCCACACATTCACATGTTCAAATTGAAATCATAAGAATATAGGTCAATGATGGGAATTTTTATGCCTTGAAACTTTCAATGCTCTACTCTCGTTATAGATTCTTCAGTACTCCAGTTTAGATCCCAAGCTCTTACCTCTTGGCAACATTCCTCCCCCAGCGTGAAATTAGTTTTTTATGGTTATGCAGATGATAACCTGAGTTATTTTGCCATTAACAGCTTCCCCCATTAGCGTAGTCTTAACTACTGCTTGTTCACCTGCTGTTCAATCAAACTGTTGGCTGAGATAAACATTTTTGAAAAATCAAAATCAAAATATTTCCCTAAATTGGTTATTTTATGACTTTGCTGATTTGGCTTCTTAGATCCACTCTCCACTCAGCTTCTTCAAAACATTGTCCCAATAAGGACTATAACCTTTCAAAAGCAACCTAGAAAGCTGTACCCACTATCTTGCACATGCTTTTTTCATGAGTAAAGCTGTCGTGTGCAAATTGGGTAAAGTCCTAGCTAACTTACAACAAATAAAGCTTGTGTACATAAGAGTTTTGAATGCCCAAAGACTAAGCCAAGAAAATGTACATGCACAAGCTTTCATGGGCAAAACAAGAGGGATGAGATTCCCTGTGCTTGATACAGATAACAAGATTTGTTCTAGCATCATGACTGGTTTTGAATCTTTTCATCGTCAGTACACAATCTCTGATTAGGTTTTGCAAATTGTATTGCTCATTTTTTACAATTCACACCTTGTTGAACTCTTCTATTTTTAAGTGTGTATTCAGCATAGCAAGAGCTGAGCTGTTATTGTATTATGAGTATCTTTAAACTAAAAAGAAAAGGAGTACTTGTGGCACCTTCGAGACTAACAAATTTATTGGAGCATAAGCTTTCGTGAGCTACAGCTCACTGCATCGGATGAGTCTGAATGCATCCGATGAAGTGAGCTGTAGCTCACGAAAGCTTATGCTCCAATAAATTGGTTAGTCTCTAAGGTGCCACAAGTCCTCCTTTTCTTTTTGCGAATACAGACTAACACAGCTGCTACTCTGAAACCTATCTTTAAACTGTTGGGGCAGGGCCTGCCTTTAGATATCTCAACATTTTGAGAGTAAATTTGATGTAAAGTTCTTCATTTCTTGCTTCCAGCAGCAATTGAAAAACCTAATCTTCAGATATTTTTGCATCTGCTTTCCTAAATTATCTTAACCATATTGTTGGCAGTTTTCTTCCTGGAAGGCATTAAAATACATGTATAAGAGGTGCTACATACATAAATATGACTAATTGATAAAAGAATATTCAACCCCCATAATTTTAATGTAAATAACTATAACACAAACTAATTTTGTATTAATAACTGACTAAAATATTAAACAGTGGAAAAATATTTGCTGCAGATTTTCTATACACCTTCAACAGAATCTGTCATAGGATAAAGAAAAGGAGTACTTGTGGCACCTTAGAGACTAACCAATTTATTTGAGCATGAGCTTTCGTGAGCTACAGCTCACTTCATCAGATGTTTACCGTGGAAACTGCAGCAGACTTTATATACACACAGAAATCATGAAACAATACCTCCTCCCACCCCACTGTCCTGCTGGTAATAGCTTATCTAAAGTGATCAACAGGTGGGCCATTTCCAGCACAAATCCAGGTTTTCTCACCCTCCACCCCCCCACACAAATTCACTCTCCTGCTGGTGCTAGCCCATCCAAAGTGACAACTCTTTACATAATCAAGTCGGGCTATTTCCTGCATAGATCAAGGTTTTCTCACATCCCCCCCACCCCCATACACACACAAACTCACTCTCCTGCTGGTAATAGCTCATCTAAACTGACCATTCTCCAGGTTTAAATCCAAGTTAAACCAGAACATCTGGGGGGGGGGGGGGGTAGGAAAAAACAAGAGGAAACAGGCTACCTTGCATAATGACTTAGCCACTCCCAGTCTCTATTTAAGCCTAAATTAATAGTATCCAATTTGCAAATGAATTCCAATTCAGCAGTTTCTCGCTGGAGTCTGGATTTGAAGTTTTTTTGTTTTAAGATAGCGACCTTCATGTCTGTGATTGCGTGACCAGCTCACGAAAGCTCATGCTCAAATAAATTGGTTAGTCTCTAAGGTGCCACAAGTACTCCTTTTCTTTTTGCGAATACAGACTAACACGGCTGTTCCTCTGAAACCTGTCATAGGATAATTTGTTAAAGCAATTTAGACAAGAGATTTTCTTCACATGCCTAATTGAATGTTCATCTCTAGTTTGCCTAGCCCAAAAAGCTTAGTTGTAATGTGGAATGAACAGGATGGTGGGGTTAAAGGAGAAGGGAAAAAATTAGATAAACCTCAGGGTTTAACAAATGGTACTGTAAGATGTGCAGAGGTGCTTCTAGCTGGGATAGCTCCTATTGACTGCCAGTAGGGAAATTCTTTTCAGCTTGCCTGGAAGTGCCACTTAATATAAATCATAAGGGTCACTGAGTTGAAATGTGACTTGGTAACATTCAAGATGTACCCACATAAGATCTACAAAGTGGGTGGTGTATTCTGCTAGTTGTTTACATCAGCACTAAAGTCTAGCCACCAGCTGACAAGAGGCAAGAGATAGAAAGGATCCTCTCATCTCTCTAAGGTCACGATGGGTAGTCTTAAAATCTATCATCTGTCTATTTTTTCCAAGTTGGAATGGAAGAGACAATGCCCACTGTAAACTTGGATGTGAAATGAAATGCCGAAGCCAAAGACGACGGATAAGTGTGGGTCCACTAAGGTACGTAGGCCTAAGTCCCATTTTTAGGCACCGGTCTGATCCACAAAACTCCCCTAATGCTGCAAGTGCCTAAACTCACTTGGTGCCTAGGTTTTATCCCTCTGGGAATGTGTACTGCAGCCTCACTCTTGGCAGCTGGATACCTATCTCCTGTCTGAGCATGTGTGCTGCTGCCTCATGATAGGCATCTGACTGCCTATCTCCTGCCTACATTCCAGAGTGATTCGCAAACTGATAGAAAGGAGTTCAGCTGCCCAAGTCACACATGGGCACCCAGTCTGGGAGGCAGCCTCTGAGCGTGCCTACTGCATCAGGCCCCTCAGGCATGTTCACACAGAACTGCCCAGGGAGTGTGAGGCTTCATCAGTCTCTCCTACTGAAGTTGTTACAATTTAATCCTCAATTATTTGGGTCAGAGATGGTATTAGAATGACTCTATAAACTAGTGGGTAGGGCACTCATCTGAGAGGTAACAGACCCTTGTTCAAATCCCTTCTCTCCCTCAGGAGGGAGGGATGTGAACTAGGGGTTTCCCACAGCCTGGGCAAGTATTCTATCCACTAGACTAAATGTTATACGGGAGCTTCTGCCCCTATTCTGCCATAATTGTCAATCCCTGCACACAACTTAGGTGGCTGAGTGCCTATCATCTCTCAGTTTCTGGATCACTAGCAAAGCTAGGGGCCTTCATGCAGTTTGGATTCAGGCATATATCTCCTATGCAGCGTCTCCCACGAGCTAGTTTAGGTGGCTTCTCACTTAGCATGCTAGCTTTGATGACTGCAGTCTAAGGTACCTATCTCCCCATTCATTGTAGGGAGTCTAGGTCTCTAATTTAGGCTTTGTGGATTGCAGTGTTCCTGTGATTTTTCTAGGCACCATGACACTCAATGTTGCAATGGCTAAATCCCTTCATTGATCCCACCTTAAATGCCAGAGGCAGCTAGGGACGTTTCTTTTACTATCCTGCATAGGAATGAGGCTTTAGGAGCAGTGTGTGGAAAGAAATTCAACTTGCAACTGTGGAAAGATTTGACCATCTGATTGAGCTGTAAGGTCTAGATCACGAGGATGACTTGGACAAGGCTTCTGGAAGACTGAGCAACTCATTCTTAATAACAAGACAATGTTATAGTTAACAGTGGAAGAAGTTAAACCCTCATAGTAAACATGACTAAGTTCCTTAGTTTTTATTGTTTTATAACCACAGTATTTATAAACTCTTTAAAGTAGTATGTGTTGGATGAATACTAATAGCAATGTTGGGATTTTTGTTTGTTTTCTGCTCATTTCATAAACTTGCCTAAGAGTCAATTAAAATGCTGAATTAATCAGCAAAGTATTGTTGATAGAATTGTTAGATATTTTTCCTATCAAACAATGTTTCTGTTTTTGCATACATATCCACTGTAAATTTAAGTACAATACTAAACATTTACAACCATGCAGGGGCAGTCCAGGATCTAATGTAAGAAAATTAAACTTTGTGGAGTTTAATAGATCAGTCTGTAAACAAAGGTTAGAGAGCCACCTAGTGGTGCAAAATAATGCATAATCTACACTCAGTTTATCAACAATGCCAAGCCACTTAAGTACTCCCTTCTTATTGCCAGTCAGCAATGTTTCATAAAAACATGGACAGGCCACATGTACCTAAGACCAGAAACATACTGCTAATAGTGCATTTTTTGTTAATAGTTTCCCTATCTAATTCAAACTTATTTGTACTATCCCAGGAATAGCAATTGTTACTTGTCCTATTGATTATATTCCAAAAGTAGTGTATAGTCATGGAAATGATACTTTTTTTAAAAATGCATACATGGAAATGAGGGTAGGGAGAAGAATTACTATGTTCATGTCTATTCAACTGAGAAACACACCTTTAACTGAAAAGGCAAAAAATTCTCAGCATAGGAACACTGATATCAAACAGAGAACAGTATGGAAAGCATGGTTAATTATACACCACATTTGCATGATATAAAATAAACACACTGATTAACTTTATATTACTGGAATTCAGTGGAGATTTAGTGCTCAAGAGGGAGGAGGGATGCCAACAGTATTTTTGGCTAGAGCCAGGTAGTAAGCACAGGTGTTGTACAATCTTCCCCATGCAGTTCAGATCACCAGCCTCACTTCTGCCTCTTGGTAGTCAAATTCCAGGCTCCTCTTCAGAGGTGAATGCTCTATAATGCCTCATTAATTGTGTGTGTTGTAGGGGCTAGTATTTGAGGATGCCAAGTGTTCACTACGGTCTAAGATTAGATCACTAAAATCAGTTTCAAAAGGAGATAGTTTGATGCCAAGGATTCAAAATCTGAAAATTCCTGAATTTAAGAAACACTCTTTCTTGGAATAAAAGATACACTCCCGCTATAAACACAATAGAATACTTGGACTAGGCTTGCAGCTCTGGAGAACAACTTCTCCATCAAATGGAGGTGCAGAAACCCAAAAAATAAACATACTGCAGAGTCCTGATATAGCATTGTGATCTTTGTAGTATAACACTGAACTGTTGCAATGCAAAATCTTCAAGTGTGGATACTTCACAATGAAAACATTTCCTTGGAACGTCAGGACATCATACTGCAATTACTGTGCAGCTCTCTTCTTCCTCATTTGGCACAATCTCCTCCCAACTCTAAGCATATGCTTTGCTGAATCAGGACCTAGGAGAGATCCTGGTGACTTCTCTCCAATTATCCAGCACTCCCAGCACACTGCTTCACATGCACCAGGCAGTCTTCAATTCAGTCAGCCGGACATCAGGCAATCCATTTGCAGCTGCAATCAAACCCTGAGCTCCTCCGGCATCTCATGCAGAGACAGTCAATATGACACTAGAGCTACAGTTTGAGTATCACTGGGATAGTCCAACCCCACTGTCTTTAAAACAGACATATGAAATCCCTTGCTTTACTAGGAAAGTCAAGTTTCCCTTCCTAAGACAAAGTCAATTGAGTACCCACATCCTGATTTGCCTGTTTCCTGAGCTGAATTTCTCTAAAATTTCATGATAATGGTACATCCGAGACATTTGATTAAATGTTTTTTTATTTCTATGTACAATCTTAGTAATTCTTGAAGTTGTTTTTCACATTAGCTTTCAGTGTCTGAAAAGCTGAACTTTCGAAGTACACCAAAGGGAAGTTCATACAGGGCTACGCTTCCATCCCCACAGACAAAGACTGCGTCTACACTACAAGCACTACAGCAGGACAGCGGCAGCACTGCAGACACTTGCTATAGCACCAGAAGGGTTTCTGTGAGTCAGTCCACCCCCTCGAGAGACTATAGCTAGGTTGATGGAAGAATTCTTCGGTTGACTTCGCTGCGTCTACACTGGGGCTTAGGTCGGCTTAACTATGTCTCTCATGGGTGTCAATTATTCACACCCAAATGACATAGCTAGATCAATCCAAGTTTTAGGTATACACCTGGCCTAAGGCTATAAACTAGTAACACACATACATGAGACAGTGAATACATCACAACATGCCACCATATTAAAAGTATCTTCCATATGCTAGTCTATTCCCCCCTCCGCCCCTCAAAACGTTACCCTAACAATACCAGTAGAAGTTAAGAGTATCAGTAGAGTTATTTGAAGTTTAAAAAAAACAACAGAAAAAGATCTTTGGCAACAACACCACCACCACCACCACTTTTTGGAGGAGGCAAAGAGAAAAAAATTTGTCATATCCCCTAAAATTAACCCCACTAACATTTTGGAGAATGTGAGCGTGGCATACACATTTACAGACAGATAGAAATTGTTCCTGCTGATTATCTAATTTCCTACATGAATGCATGAGTGGCATTTCTGTACTTCCTGAGCAATAAGACACAACAGACTATGCATTGTGATGGATAGCCAGATTGCTTAATGTTGTTGTGGTCACACTATAACTGCATTTCCATTTTTGTCAAACTTCTTCACAAAAGGCCCTACTCAGTGGGACTCTTCCTTATGACTTCAGCGGGAGTTGGATCAGGCCCAAAGTCAATTAAAAAGAGAGAGAGAGAGAGAGAGAGAGAGACTCAGAAGATGAAAACAGGGCTTGCTTTCTGACACTTGCTTTGGATAGAAAACCTTTTGGGTTTAGTTACTAAACATTATATAACTGAGCTGTAAAACAGCAATAGACATATCCACAGATCACTCCAAGCAGGAAAATTAGCCACATAATACTATATCATCTCAATTATTCCCTAAGAAATGGTACAGTAGCAGAGAAAAAAGATTTGATATTGTTTTTAAATACTGCTTTTATTTTAAATTAACAAAAACACTTTGAAGCCTAAGACACTGTTGGATCACAACCCTATCTCTTCAGACACTGGCAGTGTAAAGCCAGTTTCAAGAAAGTGATTTTTTTTTTAAACAAATAAAGGTCCTCCATTACATACACACATAAAATGGCCCTGGTTCAGATTCTGAACAGCTCAAATTTAAAACTGGAGAGTTTTTTAGCCCCCAGACATTCTATAATTGTAACAACAAAACTCTATGCCTGATTTATTGTATAATAATTCACATCTATACATGATATGATGGCACTTGGTCTTCAGCCTCCTGCCTGAATGCATCTATTTGTGAGTTATTACAAAATAATTCACACCCTGCCATATCTTATTGTTTCATTTACACTGGAAAAACTCTCACCTTTCTATGATGGAATATTGACTTCCTAAGCAACCGAATACCTCTTATTACAAAAAGAAGTGACCAGGCATTTTCTAATTACTTTTAATCAGCATTTGTTACTAGGTTGTCATTTATATTATGGACAAACCCATCAGATTTAGCAGAATGTCATGTGTATACTGGGGGCAGTGTCAGAAGAGAAGTGGCTTAATTTTGCCCTGCTGTAATCCTGGTATAAACTCCATCTGTTTACACTGGGACCTGATTCTGTTCTCACCTACATGGTGAAAATAAGGAGCAATTCCACTAAAATCATTTGTCATACTAGTATAAAATTGAGGGGAAAATTGGGCCCCATAGCTGAATTTGATGCTAGATTTCATTCTTTTTCCATACTCTACCAAACTAATTTCTCCTTCTCTAGTTTAGCAGCAAGTGAAACATTTGTTGGGCTTTTGCAATTCATGCTACACTGCACAGGGATAGAATTTCACAGCATTGAAACCACTTTACCATACCAATGTCGTATCTGAAATTAATCGAAGATGCTACTGAGTTCCTTTGTTTGTTTTTTTAAAATTCCTCCGATGTACGTACAAATGATTGGAGTATAAACATATAGAACCTGATTCTCCACTCTCTTGCATCTTGTATAACCATTTACACCTCTGCAAAGTCAGGGAAAAATATTACTGGGTGTAGCTGAGCAGAGAAGTATCACTTGGTAGCACTCAACATGCACTTTGGGTGCTAGGCACTGGAGAAACAGGCCCATGCTACAGCAACACTGTAATAACACTGTTTATGAGTGGCATCTTACAATTGCTTAAGTGCCGCTAGAGTTACTGTGACTTTTTTATCTGTTTTCTGTGAATATTCATATGCACGATGGTTGTGGAGACAAAATGTCATGGTGTGTTTATATGAATTTTGACAACAAAAAAGTGAATTATTCATTTACTCATCCTGTTTATAAAATGTTCAGGTGTCCAACCAGGCAACAGAAGTAATACTGTCTTAAAGGACCAGCAATACAGAGCAAATAGTGATTTACAAATAGCAAATATTCCAATAGTCCTAGGGAATAATTCCCAAATAATTACAGCTGAAGTGTATTTACATATAAATAGTAGAAGAATGTCAAATAACCCAAAAATGATATTCTACTAATGGATAATTCATGATCAAAAACAGGGGTTAAATTTGACAAATGAACTGACTGCTGTGAATAGTATGCCCACCTCTAGTCATGGAGCTTCTGGGCTATTCACCTGAAGCACCCTGTACAATCCTCCCTTGTGCTTTCCTAGTTACAGCACTACTGCTTCTCACATGTCCACTTTATATACCTCATAGACAGTTCCATCGGCACAATGCAGTACCCCATGCCCCTGTCGCTGGTCCAGGATCCAGTCTCCTTCATACTTATCACCATTCCTGAAACAACCAACCAGGAGAAAATTCTTAATGTTTACATGCTTTGTGACTTGGTAGATAAAATAAAGTGCTATCCTGGAAAACCAGGGCTTGTAAACCTGCAGGATAAACCATTAAAAGTAAACAGCAGCAGCAAATAAGCATGGTCACAGAGAAGTCAGCATGACAGTGCCAACAACCGTCAACTGGCACTTCCTCCAGGAAGTAGGCAACCATCTGGAAGTGCTTAATTTAGCCAGCTCCCACCACTGGCCTTCAAAGTTTTTTCACCTCAGAGACAGACAATGGATGATACATTGCAAGAGTTAGCTCTATATGAGACCCTTCCCTTTATTCCCACAGGTAAGGCAAAGGTAAGGTACAACTCCCTTTGCAACCAAGGTAAGCCAACAGATCGAGTAGATCAGCATGACAGGCTATGGAAATGGCTTGTTAGCAGACTCTTATTATTCCTATTAACAGAAGTCCTCTATAGTTCCCTACTGAGTAAGAATGATTGATCAGCTTCTATCATGCTGTCAAGCCTTTTCTGGCATTGTTATTCTTCTTTCATTGTATGCTTACTTATACGCTGGTATGTGATCAGTGGGGGCTACTATCCATGCACAGCCAAAATAGAAACAGAAAATAGAAAACAAAGTGCAAAGCATAAGCACAGGGCCTGATCCAAATCCCACTAAAGTCTATGATAAGATTTCCACCTTGACTTCAGAGGCTTTGGATAAATCCAAAGTGTAAATTAGTTTTGCTGAGCTATCTTTTGACTCTACAGTCAATGGCACATGGAGTCTCTGCAACTAAAACTTCAGGACTCAGAATTCCAGCCAAATAAAACATTAACCTAGTAATTCCGGTCCACACAGAAAGCCGTTGATAGTCATGCTCAAGCGTGGGTTTTGGTGAGGCTGAACTTTATTGTAAATATATTGTATTTAGATAACCACATGACTTTTGAAAGTTTTTTAATCTAAAAAACAAGATGTTAACAAGTGGCAAATCCAGAGCTAATCAGTTTTTGACAGAGCTGTGTGTTACTGGCATAGCTAAAGCAGTACCACAGTGAAGTACTAATGATTTACAAGCAATTAGAGCAGCAATGCTTGCACTGTGATTGCCAGCATTTCTTGTGTAAATTTATCTTTTTAGGAGTTTAATATCTCAGCTTAGGCTATAGACTGAAACGCCACATATAAAATCTTAACTTTTGAATTCATGTGGCTCTCTTTAAAATACAGCAGTACTAATTAATTTTAAAAAAAGCCTTTTGACATTCTTGCAATTTAAATATAGCTTTTGTATTTCACTCTGAAAACCTAAAACCCTTTATGTCTTTTTAAAGAACCCTTTCAGAAAGTCCGTCAGTAGTGCATGTGGACTTGGTACATATGTCCAACAGCTGAACACCAACTCAAACAAAATTCTGTCCAGCTTCCATGTTGAAGAAGTCCATGCAATACCTCAAAAGAGATGAAAAATCAACTTCCTAACCTCACATAGGTTTTCATGGTGTGGAACCTGCATGGATTGTTTTTGCTTAATTGGATCCAAAGAATCTCTATGTACAATACTCATTAGCAGGACAGAGGGTAATCACTCCAAAGGGATCAGACAAATTACAGTGTGCTTGAGACAATTTTTAAACTTTCAAATTTCCACAGAAGTTTTTCTTGTTTTGATTTCATAAAACAAGGACAATAAAAATGGAATTAAGAGTTTGCGGTTCAACACAAAATGTAATAAAATTCAGAACTGAGGGGAACTTAAATATTGGAGAAGATGTAATTACTTGTTACAAGATCCAAATCAAAGGATAATCTTTTATACATGCAAAATGTGAACTGCTAGATCTAGGCATAACAGGGTGAGTTTCACCTTAACTCACTTTCCCAATTTTTGCATGTTTAATCCAGCCCCTAAATGTTATATTAACAAGAGCAAAACAACTAATACAATAACATTAAAAACTTACTTGAAGGTCATTTTCCCTCCTCCATGTTTCTTATTATTGTGAAAGGTTCCTTGATAAGTTTGTCCATCCTTGTCAACAAGTAATCCATGTCCTAAATAATAATAAATAGAAAAATCTTTAGCAGACACATAAACAACCTCTAGAGGCAGGAAATATCCTTACAGATCCCTGCAATAAAATCCCTTAATATGTGGGTTTTGAATATAGTTAACTTCTAAACTGCACAGAAAATATCTACTTCAAACTCACGGCATAGCCAATTGATGAAGGTTTAGCAAAAAATCAAACAATTTGGGTTTTAATTATAGAAAGTTTTACCAAACTTTGGTGGACTACAAATCAGGTCAGAAGTTGTTGTTTATTTCAGTGGCACCCATCACATGCTAGGTGCTGTAAGAACTAAAGCCCTGATCCTACAGAAAGACACACACACACACTTAACTTTTATGCATTGACAGTAGTCCCATTAAAATTATCAGAGCTACTCACAGTGTATCTAGTCAAGTAAGTGGTCCTGTCCCCCAAATTTGAACATTCTATGGACTCAGTCCTGAAAACAATCACATAGGTAAGTAGCTTGACTTCAATGGGATTAATTACATGCATAAAATGGGACTACTCATGTGTGCAGAGTTACTCATCTGTGCAAATAATTGCATGATCAGGCCTTTTGTTATCTCACAAAGGGCACCACAAATTTTGCATGAAAACCTATCTAGTTCTAGCTGAATAAATATAAGAATGGGCTTATTTCAAATCTCCAGAGGTTTGCGTTAAACTCATTCTCATCATCCCAAATGTTCACTCTACCACACTCCAGTCAATTAAAGTGTAAACACAGTCAGTGCCAAATTCAGTTGTAGCGTAAGCAGGTGCAATTTAACTCAAATTAAGTCAATGGAGTTGTACTTACACTGAATTTGGCCACCAAAATGCAAGAGAGTCCTTGGGTTAATCTGTTGTAAATGAACTTTTCTAACTAAGTTTGCTATGCTTGAGACACTCTTGGGGGAAGGTGAAAGGAGACAGACAGTGAAGGGATTTTACCCCAATTAGTAAATAAGGCCTATTTCAGCAAGATACACGTGACTAATCTTAATAACATACTCCAATGAATTCAGTGGAACCACTTACATGCTTAAAGTTAGGCCTGACCTTGCTGAATCAGGGACTTTCTACTATTCTGTGTGTATAATGCCTAGCACAACAGGGCCCCACTCTTGGTTGATTCCTATGCACTGTTGTCATAACTGTGATTAATAATGAATAAAATAATAATAATAATAATTAACCAGGACCTCAATTACTTTAGAGTGAATTTTAATTAAAGTTTCCTCTCAGACTTTAACTTACCTGCTCTCATTCCATAGGAGAACTCCCCTTCATATTTCCCACCATCTTTGTACTGCATGACTCCATGTCCATGGAGCTCTCCAGAAACGAACTGACCTGAGTAAGTGTTTCCTTGAAGCAAATATATCGGAAAGTAAAGTGGAAAAAAGAAATAATAGCTGTCTCAAATGTGGTTTAATATTTTTTTTTTTAAGTCTAAAGAGTGCTAATAAAGAAAGGTTCCTACTGTACCTTACTTACAGAGCAGTGGTAGAAGGTATTTTAAAAAAGTCATAAAGTGAATAATTAATAATGGCTTTTTATTATCAGTACAGTCAAATGAAGAAAAAAACTGTTCATTAGGTCTTTATCTTAAAACTAATGAATCATAATCCATGTTCCTTCAGGTCTTTAAAACTGAGGCATCTTAAAAATGGCAGTGACTTGTTAAAAAAAGATTCATAATATGTTCTTTTATGGTTAAGAAATGTATAAGAAGTACTTTAATTTCATAGTCAACTTAACAGCTTTTTGATGGCATGTAGTCATTCAAATCTTCTGTATGAAGCCTGGGAAATCAGGAGCTTGGTACTAAAAATACAGGACTGTACAGTGAATTTGTCTGTGCCTATACCATCCCAGAATGAGAAATAATTATATTTTTCTGTCAAGCATTTACCCAATTTATTCATAGAATAAAAGGTTACATGGGCTCCACCCCATACCTGCTACGTGCCAGCCACCACAGAGTGCCAATCGCTAGGGCTGGGGGTAGAGGGGAAGTGACTTACCCTCAGGTCAAAAAGGAAGCAGAGGTGAGGACTTACAGTTCCTTCCTATAATATCTCCTGGGGCAGCACAATCACATGATGCCCCACATTTAGGGCTGAATTTAAATAATTTTTGGGTAAGGAGTAGCTCATGAAGAGTTTCTCTCTATTCAAGAAAGGAAAAAGGAGAGGTGTGCCAGCTGGGGTATAGGTTCATTGACAAATCCCTGTGTGAGAACATACACAAGATCCGCTCACTAATCACAGGGTGATTAATCCTTTACTTTCTTACAAGATCAGGGCTGAAAGAGTTTGATGCAGGTGTAGGGATCTGCCTGTGAGATCCTTATTTAGTCTCTAAGGTGCCACAAGTATTCCTTTTCTTATTGTCAAAGATAAGAGACATCCTTCTGGTTTACACCATTACCCCTCGCCCACTATTACATGCACTTTGCTTGGAGTTAACCAAAAGTCAACATAATCCAGTATAAAACAGCAAACACATGAAAACCTGAAAAAAATAGGATTTACAGTGGAAACCCAGAAAAACTCTTATTTAGAGCAAAGCAAGGTGGCAACTTACAATATAGATAGGTATCAAATGTACTTTTTTCTACATATCCTTGTAAAAGGATAAAATTTATATTAAAAAGTATGGTGTATTCCAGGGAAAAGAACTAACCTGTAGATGCCCAGTATCGCAATCCATTTCCCATAATTTCTCCATCTACAAACTCGCCTTCATAATAACTTCTATCCTTAAATAACAGCTTACCATGACCTAGGAAACAATATGTTACTTCAAATGCTTTCTGAATGACAATAGACTTCTTATAATCTCAGAGACACTACATCTAATTGTTTGAGCAGTAAAGCGAGAATCAGGGCTTCTGAATTTCAACCTCAGCAATGTGTGTGACTTAATGTGCAGCCCTGGGCAAGCTACTTCTCCACTCTGACTTGATTTACCCATTTGCAGAAAGGAGATAAAACTACTCATCTTACAGAGGTTTTGTGAGACTTATTTCATGCTTTTAAAGAATCTTAATCTATTTTAGGTATTCCTAACACTTATCAAAATAATGTTTAGGCACCTAGTCTCTTGATGAAAGGAAGTGCAGAAGTGTTAAGTATTTTATGTGTAGGGTGAAAACCTGGCCCCAGTGAAGTCAATGGGAGGTTTGCCAGTGACTTCATTGGGGCCAGGATTTCATCTCTAGAGGTTGTAAATTTTGGAAGACAAAGACTTCGTTTTCATACCAGTCTGTAAGCACCTAATATAAGGTTGCAAATATAATAGATTCTCATTATTTGTACAAAAACAAAAGAAAGAAAATTACTGTTTTTTGTTTTATTTGTAAAATATAAACAAAAGTCTTAGAGAACAGTCAAGTGACGCTTGTTTCCAGAGGATGAGAGAACATTGAGTTGAGCTCTTGAACAACAATATTCTTAACTCCTTATTCCTCACATATTTCTAGCAAGTTAAACTCTGAATGACTATGTATGATGCACCCAATTCAGAAAGAAGTAAAGACGTGCTGGAGCATGAGCAGGCACATATGACACACAGGTTTCAGAGTAGCAGCCGTGTTAGTCTGTATTCGCAAAAAGAAAAGGAGGACTAGTGGCACCTTAGAGACTAACCAATTTATTTGAGCATAAGCTTTCGTGAGCTACAGCTCATTTCATCGGATGAAAGCTCACGCTCAAATAAATTGGTTAGTCTCTAAGGTGCCACAAGTACTCCTTTTCTTTTTATGACACACAGTGAAGAAGGAGAGAGGATAACACCCATTCCAAGGATATAATGGACTACAAGAAAGGATCTATGAAGAATGGGGTGAAGGGGCAGTTTCTCTGTTACTGATTTGTGGCCTTTGGCCAAAAGGCTCTGTTCACCTAAAAGGATTTACACCTTTCTAGATCCTATAGACCTAAAAATCTCTGCAGATTTTTGCTCTGGATGCAACTAACCTACTCAGGAAGAAAAAACAAAACTTTCCTCTTGTTACAATTCTGGCTAAGCAGAGCTCTTTGTGGTGGATACTCCATGTACAGGGTCTCCCGTTTCCAGGGCTGACACTCTGCCAGATTCATGACACCCAAGCTTTGTGTATTTGTGGCCATAAAGTCTATTTTTTTTTTACACTTAAGAACTAAAGACTGTGATGTCCATGACACCAATTATGGTTATGGATCGCTGTCACTGCTTAGCAGAGTCATACATAATCTTACTTTAGCTTCAGTGTTTAATACTGTTTCTACAGAAATTTTACAAATTAAAAAAGTTAGATAAGTGAACTAAAATTTCCCTTCATTGTCAGGGGATAAAACTATCTCCCCTTACCATGTTTTCTTCCTTGTTTCCATTCTCCTTCATATTGAAAAAAAGAATTAGAATAAACATACAGTCCATATCCTGAAAAACAAGACAAATACTAGGTAAGAAGATGAGATTTCTGGAACTATTTAGCTGAATAATAAAAAGTCATACTTGAATGCTGAAAGAACGGGTAATAGAAAAGAAATAGTTGTTTTCGGTAGATTTGTATACACATCTGCATAGACATTTTGTATCTTGAACTATTAAATAACATTTACACCAAAATAAACATAGGAATTTGTTTGCTATTTACAGAAACATCTTATAAACATGGGCATCTAGATACTACGTTGTTGAGTTTATTATAAATGTTCCTAATCCATCTATGTCAAAAATATTATCTGGCATGCCATAACTTGTATAAGTCAAGAATAAGCACACATAAAAAGAAGCAATCTTTGTAAGGGGAAGACTTTTTTGTTTTGTTTAAAACAGCTTAAATACCGGAACAAAGATATACACTCCCTCTTTATTTTAGCAAGAAACAAGTTTCCCTACTTGTACTGTGTCTTAAATCTGTTCGTTCAAAGCTCTCTCCTAGAAAAAACGAGGCAGGAGGTAGGACTGACCTTAAAGTAACGCGTGTTCTCTATGCTAACAGTTTAATTGATTATCATGTCTAGTGATCTCGTTCCTCAGGGGCTAAGTTCTCGTTTATACTATGAAGTGGTTCCCTTCTAGAAATCCAGCTTCGGGGCTCAGGCGCAGCGACCCCTCTACAGAGCCTTCTGCCCACCCGGTGCTCAAACAGACAGAAGAGCCCCCCCGGCCCGCCCCGCCCCGGTGAGAGCGCTGCTCCCACACACCCGCCCCTCCTCCCGGCCTGGTGTGCGCGCGCACGCTCCTCCCTTCGCCTCCTTCAGGGCGCGGACAGACGGACACCCCCCCCCCCCATGCAGACAGGCAGGCGGACCGACCGACGGCCCGAGCCCTCACCTTCCCGCCGCTGAGCCTGCCCCGCCCCTAAGTAGTAACCAGGCCTGGGGGCCGCCATCTGGCCTGGGAGTAGCGACGCCAGACCTTGGCAACCGTATCCTGCCGGCCATTGGCTCCCTGGTAGCTAGGGGCGGGACTTCTCCCTCTCCCCCCCCTCCCGGCCGCTGTACGCATGCGTCTCTATCTCTTTCTTCCCCCCCACCCTCTTCCAAGGGCTTCTCTGCTCTACTGCATGCCTGCTGGTGACATGCTAGTCAGACATATGGGGGGACATTTTCACTGCCCATTTCCCCCCCCTTCAAGGATTTGGGGGAAGCACATTCCCAGCTGAGTGGGCGAGGGCTACAACATGCCTAGGTTTAGAACTGTTACTGTTATTTTGTGTAAATAATACAGAACAGCAGGGCCCATCAGGATCCAGGCCCCAAATAATAAAAACATGGTCCCTGCCCCAAAGAGTTTACAATCCGAGAACCAGATCCTGCAAGCTTGTGCACAGGTAGTGCCTGTATGGGGGGTCTCTGACTTCAATGGCCCTCCATGTGGGCAGGAATAAGTGGCAGGATCAGGGTTTAATGAAGCGCAGATACTGCAGTGATGAGGTCCACAGAAATACAAAGAAAGAGAACCACTATTATTTAATATGTACATTAGCAGTATTAACAATGTCAAGCATTCAAAAATCATGAGTCAGAACAGAAAAAAAATCACAAGGTTGGCTTAAAAATCATGAAATGTTAAAAGTAATATATTTTGGTTCTTTTTATTTGCCTTCTGGTTTTGGAACCTTTAGGGATTAGCTCTTCAAGGTTTTGTTTGTTTGTTTCTTGTTTTTCATCCAACAAACAAAAGCTGGAAACTTACTTTTAAAAAAATGCAAACTAAGATTGTCCTGTAGTCCAAGGAGGACCCTCAACAAATTGGAACTTTAAGCAAAATACCAAATATCACAAGACTTATGATAAAACTGCATCTCCTGTGCTAATAGGACAATTTAAATCAGCGAGGTTTGACTATTTCTAATGTCAATTTTAATACTAGGATCTTCATATTCTGATTCCTGCATTCAGTTTCAAACTTGAAAAATGTTTCATTTTGTTTTTTTAACAAGTTCTAAGTGAAAGCATAAGGCAAATCCTCACCCCCCCAGTAGCGGCTGTTGTGGTTAGAAAAGGGAAATTTGAATCAGGGTTCCTCAAATCCATTTCTGGCTCTGCCATTGATTTATTATGTGATCTTGGAGAAATTATTTTACCTTTCCCCATCTGTATAATTATGATTTATTCTTTGTAATACAGCAGTAATACAGAGCCTCTAACAAGCCCCTCTGTGCTTGGGATACTGTATCTAATAATACTTAGCTACTTCTCAGGTGTATTGTGAGAATATAAACCTTGTAAAATGTTTTGAGATTCTTTGAAGAAAAATGCTATACATGTTTAAAAATGTAGTGATGAGTGTGATATAACTGTCTGGACATATAGTTGTGCAAACCATTACTACTGTTCCAATACATAAAGAAAAATATTTTGGAAATTAATTTAGAAAATCAGGTTTAATCAAAGAGCACTGGGTGAGGGATTTTATTATTTCTCTTATAATCCAACTGTTTTAAAATATATTTGTAAAGCTAACTATGTATGTGAAGGGAAATTCTTAACCTAGGAAAGCCAAAATGGTAGTTAGTGTAAGTATTGCACTAAGATGGTTAGGTGATCTTCAAAATACTTACTCAAATACAATTTGATGAATTTTATGCCACTTAACTTTTATAAATATTTAAAAAAAATCTATGTGAAATCTTTTTTAAAATGTTGACTGTAAAATCGGATGTATTTTTGTACTTTATTTCTGAGGTGAAACAAATATATTGCTAGAATCCAGAGACTGCATCAACATAGTACTTACTACTTGGGTGACTTTTTTGGCCATGGGGTATTTGAGAGGATTCCTGAAACTTGGAAGAATTCAGAATCCTTCAAAACCAGTCAGGAAGAAAAGTTTTATTCAATTTTTTTAGGTGTCATTAATATCAGAGCTATATTCAATTTTTTTAGGTGTCATTAATATCAGAGCTATAAAGCCAAGGAAAGAATGGTAGTTATTTCTGAAGAAAAGTAATTTTGATATATTGTTGTTTAATAAATATTTATATAGCTATCCAAGATGTTGGAACTAATCACTCTAGTTTTCCTTTAAAAGGGGCAAATTTATCATGGTTTTATTTCAAGCTCCGAAATGCAGCATAGTCAGCAGTGCGATATTTCAGTTCAAGAGACAGATTCAAACAGACATTTTCATAGGGTCACTGTAAAACTTCATAGCATAGTATACTGCAAGAAGTGATGATATAAAAAATTTCATTTTCTTACTCAAGAATTCTGCTTGCTGCAGATTGAGTCGGATCTACTCACTTGAGTGACAATAGTAATTTTTTCTCCTGTTAGCCTTGCAAAGATAAAGCAGCTATGGGAGAGGAAGCTGAATGGACCCTGGCACTGCACAGAGCCAGCTGAAGGATCTAGGCCTAAACTGCAACGGCAGTTCCAAATGTTTCCTCTGTTACAAATGTGAGGGGAAAATTTTGCACCGCAGAATGTTTATTACTGGTGATGATGCATACAAAGAAATAATCCCTGTTTGATATTTGGATCCCTTGTTGAGTTTGCCAGTCTTACAGTTAGAAAAAAACCCCATCTTTTTATATTGGTAAACTGAGCAAATGTGATCTCAAATTGACAGGTGACAAACAGAAAACCTGCAAATGCCATATTTCAAGTCACATTACAACTGCACTTTCAAGCAGCAAAACCGTATAGAGTTTGGAAGAATGGCATGGGGAAATAACTTGGTGCCTATATTTACTTTACCCAGAATCTCAGCTGCATGAATAGCATGTCTCAGATCACAAGGTGGATAGCATAGCGCGTAGGATCTAATCACCATTTTTAAAAAAAAAAAAAAAATCCTGCACGTTGATCATTTGCGGGATGTTCCCAGGAAACAGGGGCTGTCACTCACCCCTCCAGACGCGCAACCCACTTCTTGCCAATTCCATCTCATCCTCGTTCAGGCCCCCCTCCCAGCCAGGCCCCCTTCCCCCTACTACTAGGGCCGTCAAGCCCTCGCTCAGCCCAACCCCAGAGCCCAGTGCTTAGGCCCCCCCGGTACCAGGGGCTGTAACCCCAGCGCCCCCCCCCCCACCCCCGGCCCCAGACCAACCACCCTGCAATCCCACCTCCCAGTACCAGCCCCCCCAGCCCTACGACTTCTGCGACCCCTGCACTAAGCACCAGCCTCCGAGAGCAACCCCACGGGGGCCCCCTCGCCAGCGCCCGACGCTTCTGGAGGCGGGGGCCCCTCCGGCCCCGCCCCGGAAGCGGAAACAGGTGGCTTGGCCTCATCCTCCGCCATATTGGATGCTGTGGTGGAGGGTGGGGGGGGGAAGGCGGAAGGAGAGACCTGTCCCCGGCTGCAGCGGCTCTGGCACCCGTGAGTAGCCGATTTCCCCCTCCCTCGGGACCGAGGCGGGAGCGAGCCGGGCCCAGGGCAGTAGCTGGATGCGGCCTGGGCCCCGTAAGGCGGCCGCGGGGCCGGGGATGGTGAGGTGTCCCCCGGGGCGGGGATTCTCGCACAGGGCGCCGGGAGAGCCGGGAGGCGGCGCGTCGGGAGCGGCGCCGGGGGGCTGGGCGGGGGGAGCGGCCCTCGGGGTGTGACGGGCGAGGGCGGGAGGGCTGCTCTGTGGAGGGGGGGCGGGTGAGGCGCTCCGTGCCCCAGGCGGGGGAGTCTCGGGAGCTTTCCGGGTCGGACCCGTGCGGCCCCCTGGAGCCGGGTCGGTGATTCTTCTCCCGCTGCCCACAGGGGCCGGTCCCAGTCCGGGGCCTCCTTCTCCTTGACCTCCGCTTCAGAGGAGCGTTCACGTTGTTTACTTGTGATCTTCACGGAGTCCCCTCTGTCCTGCGTTGCCTCCTTTAGTCAGGGTCAAGATTTAACTAACCTTGAGCACCCGTGGACGTTCGTTTCTTTAACGACAGTGGGGCGGGGGGTAGAGGTGTCCTAGAGCTGCTGCTGGGAATGTATTTGTGAAGGGCCAGGTGCATGAGGTAGGAGGGTAGGAACCGAATCTGTTGTAAAAGGAAAGCTTGCGCTTGGTGGAAACCAGAAGTAAGCTGCAATGCTTTAAAGAACTTGGGACCAACGGGGCTGCCTTGTGCCTTTGGCTGGCCACTGGTCCTTCTAATAGAACATCTTTGGCTATTGCACATGAAGGTACGCTCTTCTACTAGCACAGGGAACTGCATCCTTCTTTTCAGTTCTTCTTATTTGCTTGTTTTGTCTTTAAAGTCAGAAAAATTCCCCAATGTTCAGAGAGTTCTCTGCCTAGTTACACTGTGCATGCTATTGGAGTTTCATTCATCTCTTCCTTCATTACAAATTAAAATAAAATGATCAAGGAAGAGACCCTGCTTTTTCAGAATTCAGGGGTGAACAGTGCTTGCCTAGTAAACTAGACAACGTAACTTCTTCTAGCTCATGTGTTTGTAAGATAGATATATTTTTCAGGCGGAACAGCAGTTTTATAGAGCCATATTTCATGTGCGTAGCACTCTGTTTAAAACTCCGAACTCTATTAAGTTCATTAGGTTAATTTCAGTCTACTCCCTGGCTACTGATTTATTTACAGTGCTGGATTTTGATAACATCTCACTGTAAGTAACAGAGGAAATTTAATGCTCTGTTATCATGGTGTGTTATCAAAATTAACCCTTATTTCCAATTCTCAGATATGATTTAGGTCTGTAATTGTGATTTAGGTCTGTAAATTGTGAACCCTTTTCAAAGCAAATTTCATAAGACACACTCTTCTTGAGATACTTACTCCTGGGGGAATTCTGCGCCACTGAAATATGCAGAATTTATGTCCCCTGCAGATTTCTTTGCTTCCTAGCAGAAAAATGACTTTCTGGCGGTGAAGCAAAGGGAAGTCACAAGAGTAGTCATCCAGCCCTCCCCAGCAGTATATTTCAGGTGCTCAGGGCAGCTGGCAGAGACGTAAATCACTGTGGGGTAGGGGGCAGGACTGGGGAAGACCTGGCTCATGATTCCTACCCTGCGCCAGTCTTGGCTGGGCTGGGGAGGACGGGACTTCCTCTTCCCCTGCATGGCATCTGGGGCCCAGTAAGACCATCCCCCAGCTGCAGGAAGCTCTGCAAACTCCCCTGCCCCCCACTTTCTGCACCCATCCCTCCTCAGCTGCAGAAGTAGGGATCCCTGAACAGAGAGCTTCTTCCCCATCCGCCCAATCCCCATGCATCCAGATGCCCTCATACCCAGACCCTCCCGCTGAGCCTCACCCACTCTACACTCAGAACCCCCCTGATGAGCCCCACTCTCTGCATCTGGACCATCCCAACGAGCCACCCGGATCCCCACCCTACTGAGCCCCCAACAGCTGCACCTGAATCTGCACTCCCCCAGCATCTGGATCACCCACACCCAGACTCACCCACTGAGCTCTGTTCCCCCACGCCTCCTCCCCACTCCCTGCTGAGCCCCAAGCACCTTCACCTGGACCCCCCTGCCAAGTCCCATTACCATTGCACCCAGAACACCTCAACAGTCCCCTGCGCATCCAGATCTCCCTTGCACCTGGATCCCTGCTGAACCGCCTGCACCCAGATTGCCCCACACAGAACCCTCTCAACCCACACCTGGATCCCCCCCACTAAGCTTCTCCACACTTGGCTCTTGCCATGCTGAACCTGCCTGCCCGCACCTGGTGCACCTGGCATGGAGGGGCAGGGCCCTGGGGTGTTTCTGGGGCAGGCCCAGTCCTTGTGCTACGTCAGGGTTGGGTGCAGCCTCCCCGCTGAGTCCGTGTTCCCGGGGTGGGGGGAGTTGCGCATTGATCTCCCACCTCTGTGCTGTCAGTGGCCTGTGCTCCCCAGTGCCATGTTGGAGCCTCCACATATATTTGACAAATAAAATTTGCGGAATTTAAAAAAATTATGTGCAGAATTTTTAGGTGCACAAAGCCCTCAGGAATAGATACTGTAGTTTTAACCACTAATGTTCGGTAAGTTTTGTAATATTGCCACTTGTATGTTTAACTATTTAACATTCATATAAGGAAATTATGTTACATATTTCAAACCTATGCTATTTAAAATGCATTGAGAGAGGTTTATAACAACATAAATCAGGAAAATATACTTATTTGGTTTTAAAACTATGAATGTGCTAAAAAACTTCAGTGACACTATAGACATTCAGATCTATCCCTGGAATAATAAAAACATTTTTATTAGATGTTCATCCAAGCACTTTTGTTTTTGTAAATTGAATAATCATCACCACTTAATCAGATGTGAAATTCTTTACTACCCATATTGCAGAACAGAATGCAAAAGAAGGCCCCAATCCTGCAAGAACTAGGTGTCTTTAACTTCATGCATAATTTCAACGGAACTACTGGGCCATGTCTACACTTACAAGCTTACCGTGGCAAAGCTGTACCAATACAGCTGTGCTTCTGTAAGAGCACTCATGTAGCTGTGTTATGCCAACAGGAGAGAGCTCTCCTGTTAAAACCAGCTCAAGGAATGGCAATAGCTATGTCAGCGTGAGAGCGTCTCCCACCAACATAGCGCTGTGCACACGTGTGCTTATGCTGACAAAACTTATGTTGCTCGGGGGGTGTTTTTTCACACACCTGAGCAATAAAAGTTTGCTGACATAAGTGTTAGTGTTGACATGGCCCTAATGTGTGTAACTGTGTGCAGGATTGGGATGTTAGATCCTATTGCAGATCTGATTTTCCAAGTCCCATTGATGATTGAGTAAAAGCATATAGTGAGAACATTAAAGATACTTGAATATTGGTATCATTGACAGAAAAGAAACATTTCTTCCATGATGAAACATTTCCGTCTTTGTAGCCATTCTGGTTCTGCTTTAGATTCACTAGGTTTGAAAAAGTTTCAAAACTAATAATAAGGTAGTGGTAATAGAGGAAGTTCTTACGAATAAAAGCATGTTGGATTTTTGAGTTTCTATAATGGTATTTCCTCTCCCCACGCTGTGGAGTTAACTGAGGTGAAAAATGTATTTCGTCTCTTTGGCCCTGAATATCAAAAGGACACTTTTGTATAGTCAAATATTAGGAGTCTTCCTTTGGTATACCTAGGATTGAGGTGGGGCTGAAGTTCTGGATTCTCACTCTCAATCTCTTACCTCTGATCTTGTGATAGGGACTCCTTCCCATTACTGATTATTGTTCCCATGTAAAAGAGGGATAATACATAGCTTTCAGATTTTTACCATGCACCCAGGGAGAAATTTAGAGTTATAACATTTCATAAATCTCCAGATTGTCATTAGGACTGAGAGCTTCCTTCCATCTATTTGTCACTATAATGTAGCATTTAATACAATTTAATCTTCTGTGGTTTACTAATACTTCACCCATCTGTATTGCTTTAAGATCTTCAGATGAAAAACACTCTCTAAATGTTAATTACTATAGAGCTGAAATTGCTCCCATTATCACATAGAGCAACATAGTCCTGACCACAGATGGGAATCCAGGAAGTAGTGTGAGGTATTACCTTTGGTGATGTGGCACATCTGCTGCCACTGCTCAGATTCCATATGATTTTGTTTGTGTCTTAAAGCAAACTGCAGAGCTTGTATGTTTTTAACTGGAGGAGTGGAGGAGAATCCTAAATCAAAAGTATTGCATTTATTAATGTTTTTCACCTGAGTTCTGGGCCCTGTCTCTTACCATGTGAGAGGGAGTAAGGCAATATAAGCTCTTACAGGTAATCATTTTTCCACTGTTGCTGAGATGTTAATTTTGGCAAAGATATGACTGACAACATCAAATGCTTCAAACAGTGCAGGAAAATGTTTAGGTGCTTATGATGCCAGCTCTTGGATGGAGCCCAAAGAACAGAAGCCAGAATTGAATTTATCTAAATATGTAGTCACTTACTAATTCTGGGAGGAGAGGGGTCTTAAATAGGTTTCTTAAATTTTGGTTTTGCAGTTTACTTTTAAAGGCTAAAGGTGGGGGGGAGGGTAGTATCAGAGTACATCATCTCCAGATTATTGTTTCCAGATTGTTACTCTGATTTCTGGCATATCAAGGTGAGACTATCACTTAGATCTCTTGCGTCACTTACTGTTTGTAATTTTTCCTAAAAATGTCTTGGATCCTCTCCCTCCCTTTGTAAAATATATTTAACCCTTTCCTTTCTTGACACTTCCCCTGAAATAGAATGAATGAATGTCCTGTCTTTAAAAATGTTTCACAGAAGATACCTTTTTGTTTCAAACAAGATATCAAATCAGCAAGATGTGAAATCACACACCTGAATGCTGATGCATGTAAAGTATCTTAAAATTTCACTATATTAAGTTCTCATTTTTAATGTGTTTTCTATATAAATGTCTTGTTTTCACAGCAACAATGTCCGAAGGGGACAGTATTGGAGAATCTGTTCATGGCAAACCTTCAGTGGTCTTTAGATTTTTCACAAGACTTGGACAGGTTGGTTTTATGTGAGAGATCATGTTGGGAACTAGTGTCACTGGATTTATACAGGTTTTTTTTTTTTTTTAAACTCATGGCCTTCAGTTTCAGTAAAAGGAATAATTAAGTTACTGAGTACTTCAAAAAGCATTTTCCTTAAAATGAGTTTGCTTTTTAGAAATTGATGGTCTCATAACCATGATGACAAATACATAATTTAATTAATGTCTCTATCACTATTTGAATGTTTAACAGTATGTATGAATATTTATTACTGCTTTAATGCCCTCAACATGCTAGTTGCTCTCAAATGAAGAGACAGTCCCAGAAAGCTTCGTGTAACCATAATTAATTCAAGCATTACTGTTTGCTATTAAAAGCTAAAACTTACGTTTTTACTAAACCATGAGTACTTATGTAGATTAGACAACATAGTACACAAATTTTTAAAAGTGACGTGATTTTTGGATGCACATAGTTTTGGATGAACACCTTAAAGAAGCCTGTTTTTTGTTTTTTTTTTATTGCAGATGTTCAGCACTTTCTGAACATTTGCTCCCTTTACGATGTTCAAAGTTATACAGGCACAATTGCTAATGATTTTTAGAACACACGCTTTCCAATAGCCATACAAAAATCTTTTTTGTCCTCTGGGTAGCGCGGGCTCAAAATCTGATTTTGTAACAAAAGATTTAAACACAAAATTAATGGAAACTTATTTATGAAAGTGAAAAAAAATCAGTTTCTCTAGTTACAACTTTAAACTGACAGCCAGCATACTAGTGCATAAGAAGTGGAAATTGAGTGACTAGAAATGAAAGTGAAACTGGAATTTGTTAGCAAAGTGTGACCTGAGTAGAATGTAAGCAAGTAACCAGTCTAAATAATGCTAAGTAAACCTGAGTTCTAAAAATGTTTTTAATCTTTTAAACTGATGTGTAACCAAAAAATGTCCCTTAAAACTTGTGATCTCTCTGATAGTCATTTAAATTACTCTATAATAAACCAAGTTTGTGTGTAAAACATTTTACATTTCATTCTAGATCTACCAATCCTGGCTAGACAAATCTACTCCATATACAGCAGTACGATGGGTTGTAACTCTGGGTCTGAGTTTTATCTACATGATTAGAGTTTATCTACTACAGGTAGGAAAACTAAATTTATTGCATTTGTCACGTTTAGAATAACACTGTAACTGTAAAAGGAATACTCTTTTATTAGATTGAACAATCCATTTCACTAAAACACTTGCTAAGAAATATTGGATCATATGGGTCAAAGTAAGAATATTTTAAGTTTACATGCATAGACATGGAATGAAATAATAACTTCAAGATGGAAAAAAGTTTGGTAGAATAAACAGATTCCTAAACCAGCTACTTTCAGTGTCATGAAGGAGTAATAGTCAAGTACATATGCCTGTCTTTTTTTGGCTACTCATTTTTTTCCCAGGAAAAATAATCACAAGCTTTGGTATCCTTGTGTGAAGTGAAAGTGCCTTGTTTTTTCCTCCAATTAATAGCAATAGTAATTTGAGCTGCTACATCATATTAATAAACTTTAGGCTGAAACGCAATCTTAAAAGGGATGGTTAAGGCTGGTTGTTTTGTTTTGTAGCAGGAGAAGATGGGAAGCGCCACTGTCACGTTCTAATGAAATTGCATAATAAACCTCTTAAAACTCTGTTGTTCATGTTTTAGCTTCCTATTTCAACCTTTGCATCTCATTCAGGTTCCAGCATTCCTCTCCTAGCACCGAACCTATGAAGAATTTCTGCATTACTGCTATTTTACCATCACTGGCAAGCAGCAGACTCCATCTCCACTAACCTGTTTTCTCTATTTCATGCCAATCCAAAATTCAGTTAAGCCCTTTAGAACCAGTATGCCCAAAGCTGCCCTAAGCAACAGTGCAATTATTTTTTCGTTGCTCAGTGATATTCAAAGAGTAACATACTTTTGATAACTTCAGCAATGTCCCATTTGAGTGCGTGGCCTTCTAAAGATTAAAACCTCTAAGCCTGAAAATAATACCAAAAGTAATTGCAGGAGGCTCTGAAATTGATTAACAGCATCATAACTGTTGGAGCACTTGAATTTTTATGTGAACTTTCTTTGGGTACTTTCCTTCCTGAAAGAACTGTCAGATGATCCAATCTTGGTTTTCATATGTAAAATTTGGCTGCTATTAGCTATATAGCCCATATGCGTTAGTATTCCTCTCCTAGGGCCCAGTCTGGGAAATATTTGAAATGGAATGTCCTAAACTCTTACTGAGTTTTGTAGGAATTGGAGGCACTAATTATCTCATAGGAGATGATCTGCACCAGTGCCCTCAACTCACATAGAGGTCAACAGGAGCTGATAGTGCCCAGCACTCTGCAAAGTTATATACAATGTAAACTGAGAATCATTCAAAGGCTAATATATGCAGGTGCCTATCTAAAGAATACAATACAATTTATTCTGGTATTGCTGCCTTTGGAAAAGTTGGAGGAGAATGAACCAAGAGTTGTGGCAATGTTATCTGTATGTTAAGAGCTTTATATTTTTTTTTTCCCTCAAAGGAGGACAGGTTATTCAGCCGTGACTTCTTCAGTTGAAAGAGATACACTCTGATATCCATGCATTGTGATGTAATCCTTCAATGTCTTTAACAGTGTTGTATGCAATGTAGTTGTAGCCATGTCAGTTCCAGGATATTAGAGAGACAAGGTGGGTGAGGCACTATCTTTATCGGACCAATTTCTGTTGGTGAGAAAGACAAGCTTTGGCACCACATGCAATTCTTCAGATCTGTGTGGCTTGAAAGCTTGTCTCTCACCAACAGAAGTTGATTTGATATTACCTCACCCACCTTGCCTCTCTAATGTGTTGTCATTACAAACTGACAACTATATCTAGAAATAACTATGTCCTGTCAGAGACTTGTTAGACTGTTGTTCCCAGTGTAGTTTATTTGCTGTGAGTAGCTGTTTTACTAACACACTTTGGATGAACTCTAAAATAGAAGTCTAGGACAATTATATTTGATCTTATAACAACATTTCAGGGACTTTATTTTACTTTTCTTATCAAATTGCCCTCTCCGGTTTAAGCTGCTGGAGCAGATCCCTGCTATACTGTAACTTCCTTACATCCTTATTTTAATGATGTATTACTCAATATTCCTCTCCTTAGACAAAATGCATTATGCTTGCATCTTATCAAAAATTAGATTTTACTTAAAGGGACACAGTTGGCTTAAAAAATAATTATTTTTAAAGTGGCAGATATCCTTTTCGGTTACTAAACACCATAGATCCTTAAACATGCAAGGACTACAAAAATCTTATTATTGCGGTTGTGTACTTTTTGTGCTTCTCTGAGCTTGAACAAAGAAACAATGTGGTGTTTTGCTTACTAGCTCCTAGCGAATGCTGTTGTGTTTTGAATCTTTCTCGTTGCTGGGGAAAGTCTCACTACTCCCTACATCCTAAGCATCTTTTTTCAATTAAATAACATAATTAAATCTTAACTGTTGTTACTCTTCTATAAAACACTTAATTTACAAAATCTAAACTAAATTTCAAGCCTAACTAAACTTTCCTATTTTTCCTGCTTTGCTTACATGCCCTTTAATTCATTTAGTCATTTTTTTGTAGCTGTAAGTGAAAGTAGCTAGAAACATTCCATAATAAAGTTTTAGCTTACTCTGTTATAGTAAGAAATACTGGACAAAAAGGGAAGTTGAGTTATAGGAACCAACCAATTGCCAAATTGGATCAGATCAGCATGGGTGGTTTTTTACCTATTCACACAAATCCTAAATATTTGGGTTTCATGCAAGTGGAGTGTCTTTCACCCATTGTATGTCAACTGTTTTAAAACTGAGTCCAGAAATCTTGTTACTTGCAAATAAAAAAGTAATTGGGGAAGAAACCAAAAACAGGTTAAACAATTTGTGCTGGTCTTGATAAACAAGTATTTGAAGCTGTTTACTGTGAAGTTTTCAGTCTTTTTTTGTTTGTTGTTCTTTCCTAGGGTTGGTACATTGTGACATATGCCTTGGGAATCTACCACCTAAATCTCTTCATAGCTTTCTTGTCGCCAAAGGTAGATCCCTCTCTAATGGAAGACTCAGGTATAGTGGACATTACTATAATTTTGAACATAAACTGTTTTCCAAATCACTTAACCAGTTTCATCTATCTTCACGTGAACAAACGTCCTCAGAGAATATAGAAAATTCTCAATAGTGAGAACAGAGTTTGAGTTTAAAAGTTATGCTGTAATAATTATTTAAAAATTAACAATGCAGGAAGGGTCTCTAATCATGGCCTTCCTACTACTATACCCCTTTCAAGGAGTCTGATTTGTCTGGCATACCTCTTCTCCCAAGTTTCACCTCAATTAAAAACTGCTTGCTTACAAAATCAGACATAAAAATATAAAGTGACACAACACACTAGTACTGAAAAATTGCTTCATTTCTCATTTTTACCATATAATTATAAATCAATTGGAATATAAATACTGTACTTACATTTCAGTGTATAGTACAGTGGTGAGCAACCTGTGGCCCATCTGGGTAATCTGCTAGTGGGCTGCCAGACAGTTTGTTTACATTTGCACAGCTACCCGCAGTTCCCAGTGGCCACGGTTCGCTGTTCCTGGCCAATGGGAGCTGCAGGAAACAGCGGCCAGCACATCACTGCGCATATATTATTTTTATATATATATATATAAAAATATGGCATCACTCTCAAAACAAACATTATTTGATCAAGCATAGCAATTCGCCCTTCTGTGATCAATTTTATCCAAATAGGAAACTTGAACTCTTGCAAGGAACTATTCTGTTCTGGAGATAGACTTTGTATATAATAGTGACAGTAGGAAAGAACAGAATCGTTACTAGACTCAATTAAGGGATGATTTACCTTAAAAGATTGATTTGCTTTTTTTATCCAGATGATGGTCCTTCATTACCCACAAAACAAAATGAGGAATTTCGACCCTTCATTAGAAGGCTGCCAGAGTTTAAATTCTGGTGAGCAGATACATGTGCCCATTCTCTTAAAAATAAAAAGCATTTACATGAATGTGTCAAATCGCTTCCACTGTGTGGAAGGGATTAATTATGTAATTTATTTTTAAGGCATTCTGCTACTAAAGGCATCCTTGTTGCAATGGTATGTACATTCTTTGAGGCTTTCAACGTTCCGGTATTCTGGCCAATCCTTGTGATGTACTTCATTATGCTATTCTGTATCACTATGAAGAGACAAATCAAGGTAATGTGCTAAGATTGGATTGAATCTTTCTGAGGATAAAATATCACTGCTTAAGAGTGTCTTTCCATGTTGCCAGCCAAATGAGCACTGTGGATGTTTATCTGTATATATAGCATGGCCAATATTTTTAAACTTAAGTACCTAACCTTAGGCATTCTTCAGCACAAACTGTAATCGGAAATATAAATGCTCAATACTCCTGAAAATCAAATCAGCTTAGACACCTAGATATCAAATTGTTAGCCCCCTTACGTTCATTCTTCAAAGGATTCAGATTTATCAGAATAATATCTTCTGAAGTAGTAAATTCGGTGTTTATAATGGATAATATGCACCATTCATCCATGCCATTTCTGCAGTATAATGTCCAAAGCTGACAGTTGGGATCTCAAATTGGTGATGGGTGTTGTGAAAAACTTGGCATTTTAAAAAAGACAAACACAGCAAAGTAATTCAGGTTGGCTTTGATATGTTTTCTATAGCTTGTTGGCTTGTAAATGGAAATTAAAAATAAAGATTTTGAAACTGTCACATTCTAAATTTTTGGGGTAGAATGATTCATGGTTCATGATTGTAAAGTGAAGACTAAGGGATTTATGTTAATACATTTATACTGCTTAATCCTTCCTTGATTAACCATCATGACTATACTATACTGTGTATCTTTTTTTGTGAAGTTCAAAGTACAAACTCTCAAACAACCCCATTTAAAGTGTTCAGCATAGTATATACTAATAAATAATACAGGAAAATAGTGCTATTTAAATCCTTTGTGTAACTTGTAACTGAAAATGGCATCTTATGTTGTTGAAATTAAACGTTGTACATCTTATCAGTTGTAAATTAGCGATTATGCTGAAGAGCTTTGTGTGTTGTGGCTTAAACTGCATATTATTTTGTTTTGATAGAAATATTAGATCTGTCAAACAGTTCTGTTTAGCAACTAAAGTGATGTCTTTTTGTTTACAGCATATGGTAAAGTACAGGTATATACCCTTCACACACGGCAAGAGGAAATACAAAGGGAAGGAAGACATGGGAAAGACCTTCGCTAGCTAGGAGCTGAATTGAGCCTGTTGACTGACTCTACATATAACTACAAGAACGGTTTTGAGCCATTGTAACAATGCCTTTTTTTCTTCATATAAAGTAATTAAGAGGGTGGTGACAAAGCAGTTGAATTTTCATTTTTAAGAGGATGTTTCTATTTTTTGTCTGAAATATCAGTTTCTTGAAGAAACTGGCATTCTAACCAAATTGCATTGGGTTAATTTATCTTTGATAACAAGTTGGAGAATTTTTGGTATCCCATTGATTTGGGATCGTGTTGCTTTCAAGGTCCACTGCAATCATTGTGGCATTGGGGAGGCTAATGGCTACAATTAGGTTTTTTTACATAGTGTTCCTGCCCAGTATGACCCTGAAGTGCTGTGCACATATGTGGAGGAAAATAGTAAGGTGGCACACGTGATGCTGTTGTCTGCTTCATAATTGTGTGCTAAGTTCATACACAGGTCTGATAGGCCTTAATATATGCAGAATTTCAGCCGACAAGGTACATGCATAGTAGCACTGGAGTGTAACCAAGTTAGTAAAGAGTAGACAGGGTTTTTTAAAAAAAGATCCTAAATTCTGGTTTTTGCAGAGGGGAAATAAAGATTAATATAGCTCATAAGGAAACTCATTTGTGTTAGGTTCTAATGCCAGTTTCGCCATTGCATCTCATGGCAGATGCTGAAATTGGGCTCATTCATAATGACTCAAAACTTTGTTCTTAAACTATCATGATTTCTTTTGAGGGCCTGGAATTTATAAATATATATATTTTAATTATTAGTTGGAGAATATTTTGACTTGTTTCTTTGATACTTAAGGTTTTTTTGATTAACTTAAGTTTGCTTCATGCAGCCCCTTGAGAACACACCCAAACTGGCCATAGCAGACAAACGTTGTGGATTTTAACAGCTTTTCATTTTCTATGAAAAATATAGAAATAAATGACCTGCATGTAAACTTTTTGATGTGATACAGCTACAAACAATTTTATTAAGTGACTTTTTAATTCCAAACTTTATTAAAAGACAGTTGTCCCCCTTTCTTGTTTTAGTCATCTTTATATAAAATATATTGGGCTAATAATATTTATAGATCTGCCATTTTAAATGGTGTCAACACTTACATGTTCCTCTTATTTTATTCAAGTAACACATTTACTTAGTTCTTAAGAGATCATTCAGTTGAATTATATTTCAGGGGCTAGGATGAGACGAATCCTTTGAATGCACTACATAGTGTAGCAGCAGCTTCAACTGATTCTTGCTATGGAACGCGTACAAAGGAACCCTTGTTGTTTGCTTGTGCAGAATGAAAAGCCACCAGGAAACCCTGTACACCATTAATTAGATTCAGCCTGCTGTAATCTTGAAAAATGTCCCATGTTTTTTAACTAGCACTGTGGAAACCAGTGTTTTTTATAAAGTAAACTTTGTTCAACCTAAAGTGTCATGCAAATGTGATGAAAAATACTATATAACCGTAAGCCCTTATCACATGCCAATCATGAACACTGTTGCTGCCAAGAAAAACTAAAAGCCCTGAGTTTAAGAAACTGCCTTACAATTTGCTGTCATACTTTTGTAGTTTCACTTCTCATTGTGCCTGAAAATCAGGGAGATATGTAAAAATGGTAATTGTCTTTGTATTCATTTACCTACAGAATTATTGGAGGCACAGAATAACTGGTTGGTTGACTCCCTTTCAACATCAAGCCCTAAAGGTGAATTAGGGACTTGTCTATTAAAACTGTAAAAAAGAATATACTTGTCATTGCAGATTTGAAATGTAGTTCCTTTGCTCAGCTGCTGTTTTCTCTCAGTGGCAGCTCATGATCAATACCTTCTCCTTTACTGTTGTTGTAGGTAGCAGTAGCTTGCCCCCTATGCACTGAGATTTTAACCATGTTCAAACAATGAGTAGTATCCCAAGCCCAGGCGTGGACAAGTCTGAAACATGGTTTCTTAAAAATAACAAAACAAACAAAAACACACAACCTGTGCAGTGGTTGAGTGAACTGTTCTAAACTGTTTATGCAGGCATTTTCTTAAACCACTTTTAAATGTTTTCTTAGTGTTAAGTTCTATGCCTTCATCAATTTTGGCTGAAGAAACCTAGATCTTGACAGATACAAGAATAACTCTCTAGTGCAGATTGCAACTGCCTTTTTTCTTGGCAGCATTATCCAACTTCTACCATCAGCAATAGCTTGCTACATGTTTCTATGTGTAATTAAATGTGTTGACAGTGATCTCTAAAGCTGCATATGCCTTGAGTCCTGGCTCAGGCCACCTTTCTCCCTTTGCTGCATTGACAGTTAAGTTCAGGTGGGGTTTCCCTAGAAAGCCTTTGATATGAAAGATGGGAGGGTAGGGATAGGGTATTCAGTGGATTTCACTTCTCTCACTTATCCAGCAGAGTTAAGAGTCTTGTTCTTCTGCATATATCAGTACCTATCCCCTATCAGGCTTTCTGTGTATGTGAGGGGAAGGAACTAACTATGGGAGCTTTTAGGGAGAGATTGTCCATAACTCTTGCCTATATGGCCAGGATTTCTTCAATATAGTTATTTTAACAGAAGTGCTCTCAACTTAGTTGGGTTCAAGAGCTAATATGGTATTTCCCTTTTTTTTAACCTTTAGAACCTTCAGTGAAAAACTTAAATAGTTTGTTATGCATGTCAAAAACTTGATGAATTCTGGATTTTTCCCCTCAGATAGCATGTGAATAGCAATATGAGTTATACCTTTAGCTATCATGCGAGAGCAGAAAGATGATTATGTTTTTCCTCCCAAACACTAAGATTTTTGGATAATTGAATCACTAATGGTTTCTGGAAAAAAATCTTAAGCAGTGATGCTTTTGTAAACATCCCTCTTCATTTGCACTATAAAATGTGTGATCAGCAGAGTTCATAGTGCCTATTGCCAAAAAGGATGGGTTCTGGGTAGGAGTGTGATGTTTATTAATCTTGAATTTTGGGCACTGGAAGATACACTGCAGTCTGTGTATATATAATGAATTAATATAAATTCTTCATGATTATTAGAGGAAGTGTCCATTACTGAACTTGTTCTTACAACTGTACATTCAGTAAGCTATTTTAAAACTTAGTGTATACAAAAGCATTCTCTATGTTACTGTGTAACAAACTGTTTAAACAATCTAATTTAAATTGCTAGACTACTTTAAATGTGACAGTAGGGACCTGACAGTATTTTCCGATAGCAGTGAGAAACAACAAATTAAGTGGTACATAAATGAACCTAATTTTCAGCACTTTTCACTGTACTGTTCCATTTACATCAGTTACATGTGCAAGGTGTGCTCACGTTCTATTGGAATTAGAGTTTAAACTGAAGCAGAGAAGTGTATCTTACTGTTAACCCTAATTATGCTGTAAAAATAGAATGGTGCTGTTAGGATTCATATTTCTTATGAGAATTTCCACTGGAGTTAGTCATAACTTTAATTTCTTCTACTTTAAGCATATACACACATACTGTTTCCACCTGAAGCTTCAGCAGGGACTGTTGTAGTTTTAGGAGAACAGGAAGGGAGCAAGGATCCAACATTTATATGCAAGTCTTAATCCTAAAAGTTTCATAATACTAAAAGCATGCCATGAAAGGTTGTTTGGATTTAAGTCCTCCGACAGTGTTTGCAACTAACTGCAAGGGCAATAGTCTACTTAATATCCTCATTCTCTAGCCTCCTCATTGATTAAAGTGAAATGCAGACAAACAGCATAAATAAGGTTAGAGCACTTGCTCTAAGCAATTTTTAGGAACAGTGTTTAATATGGCAGGTCAAGGTCTGAGTAAAAGAAAAGGTAGTGGACTGAAGTACTTCAAGTTTATTTTGTAATAGGAGTGAGAAGCATCACCTTTTTACAAGCCGTAAAAACAAGTTTTACAAAAAGATTTAGGCTCAAAATAAAATCTTGCTCATTGATTAAGCCAAACTGTATTATGGCTTTGTTGGCTAATAAGGATAGATAAACTTAGGATCTTGTCAGGGGCAACAGTAGTGGTTTGATACAGTTATCGATAATGTCGCAGATAGATCAGTTTCTGAGGATGAAATTTCTCTCTGCATAATGGACACTCTGCCTACAAAAAGGAAAGATTAAAGTTACCAAGTGCTAATGAGCCACTTTAAAAAAATAAACAAACATGAGCACATTGGAGGAATCTAAACAAAGAAATGAGTAGCCCCACCTAAACACTAATCTTTCCTTCAGTCTAGTTTTTAGAACAAGATTAACTGTATAAAGCACTATCCTCTATTCAAATTAACTGCACGTAATTTAAATGACCATGTTTTACTAATACAGGAAATGACCTTACTAAGCTTTATAACACATGGTTAATGAACAAGCTGTACATTACAGTGGCCCCTCAAGGTGAACCTTTACTAGCTGTGTAGACAATAAACCCTCTTCAGATACTGCCTCAGGGAAGAACACATGAGAGAACTTACTTGGTTCAGGCAGTAACTGTCACATTAAATGAAAATGCTGAAAAAAGTGACAAGTGTTAAATGCCGCCTTTTGAGAACTTAAACCAAAAAGTCAAGCTACTGGTAAAGATAGATGTAAGCAATTCTCAGAGGGGAGATAAATGAAGGTTCTCTGGTACAATGTGGAAGGGAAGACCACCTAGATTAGGTGAGAGGCTAGTGGTTTACACAAGTGCTCCAGCTGACTTGTAGCTATAGCAGAGGACTGAAGTGATCCTTTCTCTTTCTATAATATGAAATAATTTCCCTGTTTTTTTTATGTCTAATGAAAGACCCAATATATTACCCAAACAACAGTATTTTCCAACAAGTTAAACCATACTTCGTCTTTTTTGGCTGTTCAGCTAGCTTTTAGGTCTCTAGCCTCTAGATAAGATCACTTATGTCTGCATTCTTTAGCTCCACAAGCATGAGAGAGAAAAATACTTGTTATATTAAACAGTTTGCTGGTGCTTCATGAGCAATGAGATCTTAATTCGGCTGTTCATATAACAAATATTGCATGGGCAAATCTTCATTAAAGAGTCCCAGTTAACTAGAAAGCAATGTACTCATTCTGAAGTGAAAAATTTGCTCCATTATTTCAGTTACTATGAAAGGCAGCTTTCAGATCACAAAGTAAATCTGTAGTTGCTGGTGATGACAAATGGAAGCAATTACTAAAATATTAAAGCAAAATAAAGTTAGGATTCTCTCAGTAACACATCCTAATAGTTGCATTAACTCAGCCACGATGCATATCCTGTAAGAATGCATTAAAATAGCTCAACTAGGAGTGTATACATGTGCACTAGAAATGAGTTAGAAAATGCAAAAGTTAAAGAAAGTTCTTATAACAACATTGAGGGTTTTTGCATTCCTGAATTACCCACTACTGTATTTAAGCTCTGGCTGCTATGTAAACATGGTTACTTTACAGGGTTGGGCTTTTAAAAACCAAATTGCTGCAGAGTTGTACTTAAATGGTTGCCAACTACAGAGGCAAAAACTCACAGAAGCTACCCTACAAGCATGTGAAGATGAATGAAAATGGTGTGTTCCAATATAAAATGACAGAAAGCACTAACACAGAACCCTGCAGATTCTATAACAGCCCTAAATGATGTCAGATGAGGTTACATGCACATGAGTACTGCCGCCTGCTGAGGCAGATTGCTCCTACCATGTTAGGCCAGATTCCTAGCCCTTTAAGATGAAGAATTTTTGTGCCATCTACAAGCTAGAATCAACCTCCTTCAGTGGGCAAAACAGTCCTCCTTTGGGAAGTCCATCAAAAGCAGTAGCTCAAGTAGGCTACTATTGCAACACAGTGGCTTGCCCTCTAAGACCACTAACTCCAGAATTGAAATGTCCAGTTAACTACAAACTAATCCAGTTTTCCTATACGCTAAAATACCTTCTCACAGCACATTATGTTCAAGATAATTTTATTTGTAGCTGTACATGAACTCAGACTATCTTATTCACTTAAATCTTCTTCAAAGAGTGCTTTCAAATAACCTATACACAGACTTTGTTCAGTGTGTTATAAGCTAGTTTTGGTTTTTCTGTCAGTGATGCACTCAGTAGGCCAGTAGAGAAAGTTATGTGCCATATATTAGCCAGACTGCTTGAACCATCTGAACATTCCAGGCAGCTTATTGCTATTGTTTGAGATCCATCTGTCATCTTTGGATTTCACTCAGATCTTGTCTTACAAGTGCCATACATCTTTTTTTGGCCATCCATTTAAAAGAAGAAAGTACTTGCTAATGAACTAAGCTGAAAAATGTTTGAGACTGATCCTTAGCAAACAGCCAGTGTGTAAGAGCCATCGTGCATGAACTTTCCTTTGCTCAGACTGTTTACTACATGTTTACTACTCTTAAAACAGAGATAGCTATCACTTTTGCTAGGCTACTGAGCTCAGACACTAAACCCATAATTAGTGCTAGCACAGGGGAAAGATTTGCAGATCCAAGAGACATTAACAACCTATGGCAGAATTACTGTAAGCATCCATGAAAGTGCTGAAGCTCGCATACTATTTGCTCTCAAGATAGAAAAGCTTAGTTATCTTCTAACCTTTCCTGGTTAAGAAGTCAAGAGGATGAGGGGATGAGAAGTTGACTAAGTCTATAGTAGTCTGGAATCACTTAACTTCCAAAAATTTGGTAATACACATTTGATCAGAAATACTTTAAATCTATTTACTTGATTCAAAGTAAGTTGTAACATGGACTTCAAACCTAATGAGGCATTTGTCAGACTGATTTCACTGTGAAATACTACTCACTAAGCTGTCTAGGGAAAGATGCTAGTATTGTACAAAGCATGTCTTTGCCTGTTTATTTAAAACTGCCTCGAATGTGCCACCCACCATTAGGTATGTGGATATCTAGATCTTTGTATTTACAGCTGATTGAAGGTACAAAATTAGAAGTCTTCTGAACAAGTTTTGGTTTTTGGGTTGCACTCTCCATTTGGGACTCTAGGTGTACACTATTGAGTAGGCTATTGAGTGTGAACTTAGTATCTAGGAATTTCACCAGGCTCTATCATCAAGTAGGAGAGCTCAGTCTCATAGGTAGTGAAGTGTTGGATGTACACTAAAAGCTAACTCAGTTGCAGGAAAAGAGGGGTCTACAGCTGAGTTACCATTTTTCTGTTTTGCAAGAGTTGCTCATGTTTATATTGTGCACAGCCATAGAAGGGCTAATAAGGTTTGAAAAGGAATACATGAACAATCGGATTCATGATACCATACTGGACATCACTGAGGGTTAAACTTTCATCTACTGTAAGCAGGTACAGCTCCTGTGGTATCTATGGATGGCACCCGCTTACAGCTAGGCTGAATTTGGCTTTGAGAGGCAGGAGTGCTAGCATTTAGAGGCACTTCTTACATTATCATCTATCTTAACCCTGGATTATCCAAGGAAGAAGTGCTTAGTCAAATACCTGGGCCTGAAAGGCATACTTTTCTATGTGATCAACTTAGCTGCAGTACTGCATTTTCCACCAGGTTTTATGCTCTGGCAGCTCTTTACTTGTAGAGTGCACACATAGGGGGTGGGAGATAAGGCAGGGTTGTCAGAAGGGGAATACAATTAACTGGTTAGGAAAAATTGACATCTGGGGTAGTTGCTCTTCTAAAGGGCCCACTCAACATGATATACAAACAATATTCCCTACTCCAGGATCTCACTTTTCTGAATGGTCATAGGCTATCCTCTGAAGTCAGTGTCCGCATGTAGTAAACTCTGATGCCCAAGTAGCACGGTTAGATCATGCATTGGCCTATTGTAAACTCATTTCAGCACAAATACTTGTCCTGAAAGGCTTACAAAACAAAGGAACCTTTAAGCCACATGGCTAGGGTGATGTGCCAAAGTCAATCAATGGTTGGACAAAACAAAGGATAACTTACAACCTATTACCCACACAAAGTCACCAAACAGCTTTTCCTGTTTGGAAAAGGGTTAAGAACAGATTATGGCTACCATGTAATAGTTTACAAACTATTCTTGGAGCCTGGGAAAGATACTGTTTAACTGACAAGATCAGGAGGGTTGGATCCTTCTCTATGGAGACAGATAATTTTGTAACACGTCAGCTAACACTAAGGCCCGATTTACATCTAAAACTTAAGTCAACCTAGCTCTCTGTAGTGCTCAGGAGCGTGAAGTTTCACTGGTTGACTTAAGGGCCACTGTAGACAGCTAAGTTGACGGAAGCATTCTTCCGTCAACCTAGCTACTGCCTCTCAAGGGTGCAGCAACAGAAAAATCCCTTCTGTTGTTGTAGGAAGCATCTATGCTAAAGTGCTACAGCTATGCCACTGTAACTCTTGTAGGGCAGACATGCCCTAAAATCTCTGAGACAAGCTGCCCTGTGGATAAATGCATTTCCCTGGTCGCATGAAAATACACATTGTTTAAGCTACTATGGACTTAACTGATGTATTGACTTGTTCATCAATTTAGAAGCATGTGTAGAATGAAGTTTATTTTCTAAATGTTTTAATAAGACATTTTTAATTTGTAAATACCACCCTATGATTCATTTACTGGAAGCTTTGCTTTTCATGAAGAAGCTTACCACCATCCCATGAAAGAAGCCACAGCGCAGAAAATTAATCCATAGCAAAATGCAACTATTTAGGACATTAAAAGTATGAGAGGTAGAACAAAATGTTGTGGCCCATGAAAAAGAAGGGTTAACAGGCTGAGTCCAGGATGGAGCTGTCAGCTGTGCCCTACACCACTCCTGGGCTTTTCCAGTTGTACTTATATGGTGGTTTAATATGGACAAATGCTCCCTGGTCTCCAGGATAATACTCAGTTTATGTTCTTGGTTCACTTAAGTAAGGACTGGAACCCTCATCTCAAGATGTAAGTAATGACTAATCCCACAATTTATCGAAGTTCACAGCTTCAATAAAGTTCAACAGCATTTCTGAGTTTGGGTAGCCAGAGCGGTGCTGTAAACACCACACTCAGGTCCTGTTTCCCTCATTACTGTAATGCAGAGAACATTTACACATTTGTTTGCAGTTCAAGTCAACAGATCAGCTTGGCAAGCACAGGCCCCTCCAAAATGTGGATAGGGATTTTGAGTCTTGGAAGCTTCGTTTACTACAGAGCCTGAAAATTCTTCTAGAATAATCATGCAATAGTTCTTCCACATTTTCAAAGCCAACTCTTTCCCACTTACTTTGGTGTTACACCACTCCGTGATGCATTCCCAACAGAACAGGTGGCCACAGGGAGTGGCTGTTGCATGCCTACGTTTTTCCAAGCACAATGTGCATCGGGAACTGCGTATAACAGATTTTTCCTCCATCTGATTTCTGATTGAATAATAAATTGACAGTTAAACTAAAATGTAACAGCCAGAATATGTAAAACACCCTTACTGATACAATGTATGGAAACAAATCCACTTATGCTCAAGAGTTATACACATTCCCCTCATTAAAAACATTTCAGAAATGTCAGTGATACGGACATAGAATGAGGTACAAGGAACACAGTCTGGGATGCCCAAGACAACCTGGACCATAATTCATGCTGTTCTTCTAGTGAAGGGGACAAGGAATAGGAGCACTCGTGTCAAGGAAACACTTTTCTTATCCGACTGTGAAATTATTTGATAATTTAAAAATAGTCTATGAAAAGGTAATTATCTGCTAAAATTGAAGTTTGAGAAAAGTGACAGATGTGCAATTTTGAAAACACCTTTTAGTCACAATTTTTTTAAAATTTTTTTGATGTAACAACAGCACGCAAAATAGCCCAGACACTGCACAGGTGACTGAGAGTGGAGAAAGAGGGACAACACGACACAGGATGCTAGGGGTTGCCCTACATGAGTCCAGGGCCTGACACTAAGGGTCACAGGGAAAGGCCAGTGAGGTGGAAGTGTTGATACACTGCTGCCTGTGTTGTACCTTTCTGCAGTGCAAGTATGTTTCAATCCTGCCCTGAACAGCCCACCTCTGGTTGGAGAAGAGAGTAGTTCAGTCGTCATAACCCATTTAATCCCTGGTGTCAGCTGAGATTTTCAACGAAGTGGACAATTAAAGCCAATTGTGGGGATGAGGGGAGATGTATGTAGTTACATCGACACTGTTTGAAAACCTGTAGTAGTGAGTCAGCCTGACTACTGCCTCATTCTCCAGCACTAAGAACAGCCATGTAGACATTCGGGGGGGGGGGGGGCCTAGAATTCGGGCGCTGAAGCTGAGGGGGTGGGGCTGCAGAGCTATCTACACCGCTTTTTTAGCGCCATAGCTTGAGCAAGTCTGTAGCCATGGGCTCTGAGCCGTTCTGCCAGGGGTTTTAAAATGCAATAAGGTATAGACATACCCTCTGCTACATTTTGCCAGTAGGAGGAGGACTGAGACCAACTATATTTTTACTCACATTAAGTTACAATATTACAAGCTTTTTGGGGCTGGGGCAGTCTTTGTTATATATGTTTGCACAATACCTAGCACAATGGTATCCTGGTTGATGACTGGGCTCCTAGGTCCTATCACATACACACAAAAGAGTTTATAAAATGACAAGGAAAACTTGACATCCAACACGGGAGTCTGGTGAATATTAGAGGTTAAAACTACAGGTGAAAGCAGTAATAAAATGGTTAAATATTTCTAACATCATGCAGTTAAATAATAAAGATACACTGCTCCTATCTAGCTACTGTAATTGAACACATTCTCATTAGTGACAGAAGATGTATAGCAGTTATCTACATAGCGTCCGAAGAAGTCCCTTCCACTACCCTATAGTATTTATGTTACCTTGGTGCTTAGCTGTGAGTGGAGCTCCACCACAGAATTTCCCATTAGTTATAGATAAGAAAATTCCCACACAATTATTCCTGCTTCCACCCCCTTTCCAGCAAGTTAGGAACATCATACTTTGGATATGAGAGGTTGCGGTGTAGTTTCCACTCCTGCCTTGCTCTCTGCCTTTGTTGGAAGCTGTAGATCTGAACACCAACGGTCAGTACAAGATGCAGCAGTGACACTATCCCAAGAAGCTTGTAACTTGATCGAACGCTCTGGTCATCTCCAGGCAATCCTGGAGCACGAAGCTGCATAGTTCACACAGGAAAAGAGAAACTAAATTAATGAAAATGTGACCTTTTAGATGGTAATGAGCCTCACCATCGGTCTGCTAGTACCTCAGTTTTGACCACCTCCTCCCAAAGGCAACACAGTTTTACATTACATTAAGCCACTAGCTTGAAAAAGGCAGTTAAAAATGCAAACATAAGACTACACACATCAGATTTCCCATACAATAGAGTCACACCAGTTAAATACCGATGCTTCCACACATACTAGCAATGAATGCATGTGCCCCAAATATAGTTTTGGCTAGATTCACTTGTTTTCTAGAATTACATTAGGACCTGAACTGGTCTTTAATTAATCTAGATTTGTTAGCAGTGATCAATAAAAGGAAGGGGGGAAACATGACCCCCTCTCATGAATTATTGAAAACTCTCTCTAAAATTATTAGGCACTGCCCAATTTACTGATCATCACAGGCCAAATTCTACATGCCTTTTACATGCAATACTGTTGCTGAAGCCAAAATACTACATTACGTTAAGAAAAGTGTCTTCAATCAACGAATTCTTTAACATACATAAGATATTCCAGTGATCCTTTTAGAGATGTGATAGAAGATGCCATTTATATAAAATACTGCCAGATGCAGCCTACGGAGCAGGGGGATGCATTGCTTGAGGACATACACAGTTTGTGAAAGTGTTTTCTTCTGCTGTTCTGTCAGCCTGCCAATTTGTTTCTGCACCCAGCTTCGTACCAAAGTCCTGCTGCATAGACCATTGCTCTGCAAGGTTGTAGATCCACCAGTTTCCATCTGCAACTCATGTTCCAGATGGATTAATCCTTTGTCCAACAAATAAGGCACAACAGTATGAAGAGAAATCAAAATGGCCCGTCGAAGCAGAGAAGGGATTCTCTTCTTGGAAGAATCAACTTGGACAATATTAACATATTCTTCACCAAGAGTTTGATAACCTGAAAGATAACACGGACAAAAGTAGAAGATGGGTAAACTGGCATTCTTATTTCCATTATTGACACGCCCTGTTAAAACAGATGCTATGTTTAGGAGCGCCAAAGGTGGCTTAAATTTCAGTGCCAAATGATGTGATCATTATGTTTAAACTGTAAATCTTTTATGGACCCAATCCTGCAATTACTCAAACACCAAGCTTACTACCATGATGCATAATTCTTCATGGTACAGGCCCTGTTTTCAGAAAGCACTCTTCCAATAGTTCTGGTGGGAGCAAGATGATAAATGATGGGTTCTTTCACATGGATTTTAAATAAATGCTATGTCTTAAACAAACCAAATATTTAATATCGTATTTACATTTAACAAAAAGAAGCATCTATAAAAAAAAACCCCAAACTTCTAGGACCCGCCCTCCCCCAATTACGTTTACAATACTGACAGCAACCCAGAAGCATTAAACATTTGTAAGCAGGTAATTAACTCAGCCAACAAATAAATCAAAGAAACATTAGAGTCTGTTTTCTCCACACCAGAACGATACCCTCAACCTTCCCCCCCAAACCATGTCAAATGGCTAAACTTTATCAACACTACCTGAAAATGTGGTGAGGCTGAAGTATGCTACATCAGAAAGAAGTTCAATCTCTTTCCTCCATTCCAACCATTTCTTAGCACCTACGAGGTAAGATTAACAACATAAAATTTATTCCAAAAACAGTTTGGATTTAAAACACACCCCAGTGGTGATTATGGCCCAAACTTTGTGGCACTGTGCACCAGAAACACTACTCCGTTTTCATTATTCAAACGAGGAGACATGGCAAAAGGTGAGGAAGGGAGGTAGAAGATGAGGGAGGAGTTTGTTTTGTTTTTAGGTTGAATAACCTGAATAGCCGGCCAGTAACACAAGAATATGATCTTTGCCTTTTAAATGAGCAAAATTCCACTTGCCAGGAATACTTTTAATAAACCCATGAGTAAAGCTCTCATCAGCCTCTACAGTGACTGTTAGGGCTAAGGGGGGCCATGGACTAGCCAGGGCTGGCTAGGCCTCAAACTTTGAAAGGTGACAATAAACCTACCTGGGGTAGAGGGAGAAAACAACAGGTACAGCTCAGGAACTGCACTATGTACAGGGACCAGACCCCCGCACCCCCTCCCCCCCAGCCCACGCAAGCTACCTCTCTAGTGGTGTTCCCCAAGGGTCAGTCCTAGGACCAATCCTATTCAACTTATTTATAAATGATCTGGAGAAAGGGGTAAACAGGGAGGTGGCAAAGTTTGCAGATGATACTAAACTGCTCAAGATAGTTACGACCAAAGCAGACTGTGAAGAACTTCAAAAAGATCTCACAAAACTAAGTGATTGGGCAACAAAATGACAAATGAAATTTAATGTGGATAAATGTAAAGTAATGCACATTGGAAAAAATAAGCCCAACTATACATACAATAAGATGGGGGCTAAATTTAGCTACAACTAATCAGGAGAAAGATCTTGGAGTCATCGTGGATAGTTCTCTGAAGACGTCCACGCAGTGTGCAGCGGCAGTCAAAAAAGCTAATAGGATGTTAGGAATCATTAAAAAAGGGATAGAGAATAAGACGGAGAATATCTTAGTGCCCTTATATAAATCCATGATAAGCCCACATCTTGAATACTGCATACAGATGTGGTCCCCGATCTCAAAAAAGATATACTGGCATTAGTAGAGGTTCAGAAAAGCGCAACTAAAATGATTAGGGGTTTGGAACGGGTCCCATATGAGGGGAGATTAAAGAGGCTAGGACTTTTCAGCTTGGAAAAGAGAAGACTACGTGGGGGGGGGGGATATGATAGAGGTCTATAAAATTATGAGTGGTGTGGAGAAAGTGAACAAGGAAAGGTTATTTACTTGTTCCCATAATATAAGAACGAGGGGCCACCCCATGAAATTAATGGGCAGCAGGTTTAAAACAAATAAAAGGAAGTTCTTCTTCACTCAGCGCACCGTCAACCTGTGGAACTCCTTGCCGGAGGAGGTTGTGAAGGCCAGGAGTATAACAGGGTTTAAAAGAGAAGTGGATAAATTCATGGAGCTTGAGTCCATTAATGGCTATTAGCCAGGATGGGGAAGGAAGGGTGTCCCCAGCCTCTGGGGCGCCTGGCCTTGGCCACGGTCAGGAGACAGGACACTGGGCTGGGAGGACCTTTGGCCTGGCCCCAGTCTGGCCATTCTTACGGTATGTTGTCCCGGCCCACGCGAGCCCCTCACCCGCCAGCCCGTGCAGCGCCGCCCCGGCCCCGCTCCGCAAGCCGCTCCGGTACAACTCATCCTTCTGCCCGCAGCGCACCAGGTGCGCGGGCCCAGCGGGAGCCAGCGGCATCCCGAGCAGCGGGGGTGGGGCCGGGAGGAAACCTTCCCTCTCTCGGCCACCGTCCGCTGTACGCAGCGTCACGAAGATAACGTAGGCCGCTGGCACAGACGACATACGCCTAGGTGGACGCACTGTGCTGGCTTCGCGAGGCGCAGGCGTTGTGCGTCATCTCAGCGCCTCCAAGAGGGGCGGGGCGAGAGCTCCTTAAAGGGGCGGAGCAGGCCGGCGGCCCCAGTCCCACCGCGCTCAGGACCCACAATCCCTCGCGGCGTGTGGGGGACGCGCGCACGTTCCCGCCAGAGCTGCGTGGCAGTGCCCTGGGGGGGTTGCCATGGCGATGTCCCCCGGCATTGCCCACCCTGCCTATCCCCTGGGCTGCGTCGCAGAGACGCCACGGCGCCCGCACGCCGTTCAGGATGGGCCCATGGTAAGGAGGCAGCACGGCCTAAGGGATGGAGCCCTGGACTGGGCCTCGAGAGACCTGGCTTCTATTCCCAGCCCTGCCACTGGCCTGCTGGGTGGCCTTGGGCAACTCCCTTCCCTTCCCCATGCCTCAGTTCCCCCGTCTGTAAAATGGGGATAATGGTACTCTCCTTTGTAAAACACTTAGAGAGCAACGGATGGAAAGTGCTGTAGGAGAGCTAGATATTATTAACCTGTGGTGTCTGGACCTTTTCTGCAGGGGGCAAGTTTGCTGTGACAGAAACCCAATGATGCCAACTTGAAGCGTTCAAAAACCAAGGGTTAGCCTCCCTCCCCCTGAAAAAACATGAGATTTGCTTCAAGAATACACTTTGGGTTCTTTTCCGTTGCCTTCCAGTTTCCGAGCCTCTTGTAGAAGGTGATAGATTGCATCTGATGAAGTGAGCTGTAGCTCACAAAAGCTCATGCTCTAATAAATTTGTTAGTCTCTAAGGTGCCACAAGTACACCCTTTTTTTTTTTTTTTTTGTAGAAGGTGGTTTCTTCAGGGTTTCAAGCTTTTCTCAGCAACCATGAATAAGGCTATGAATTTGACATGGAAGTTTTTAGTAAATTTCATGACAGAGATGTGGGGGGACATGATGAATCACAGAAGGTTGGGGGTATTAGAAACTGAGCCCACCCTGCAGTGGCAGCTCCTGGGGGTTGTAACCTGGGGCACATGGTTGCAACCCCACTCAGGTTTGGCGTCTGCTACTGTGTCTCAATCTACAGGGGGTGGATGGGCCAAATCTGAGTAGTGGTGCAACCACATGTTCCAGGTTATGACACCAGTGGGGAGCCAGGCCTAGCCCTGAGGGATAGGAGCTACTGACACAGGGCAAGTGTGAGGTGAGCTCTTCATGGACTTCATTCAAATTTATGATTACTGTGAACACTGACTTTCATGCCAAAATAGGAGCCTAACTCATGAGGCATAGATACCTACTTCCTTTAAAAATCTCACACGCTCTCCTGATTTTAGGAGCTAGGGCTTTAAAAAAAACCAAACCACTAAATATCTCAAGACTTGTAATAAAATTGCAAGAGTTGGCCACACTGGAAGTGTGGGTAGGAGCAGTGCCCCCTAGATGGGGTAGAATTTTTGCGTGGCTAGGGTTGACCGGTAAACAGGAACTTTTTTGTTGAAAAAATGTGTCCCTTTTTTTCTGAACAAATATTGAAATGAAACTCAGTGTTTGCTGACTATTTTTATTCATGGTCACAGAATTCACAGTGCTACAGAAATCACAGAGGTAAGCCTCTTACAGTGGGAACTGGCCAGGACTTCAAACTACAATTAGAAATTCTCTTATCCAGGCATCAGCAGTTGGCTTAACAGTGGTGCAGTTTTTCAGCATCACGCTGCATGCGGGAAGATTGCAGAGCAGAGCACGTATGTATACTGTGCATTGCTCAATGCCGTGATATTGGCATAACCAAATGTAGATCCATGCAGTTGCACAAGCATGCCCTTGTATCCTTCATAAATAATTTCTTTCAGCTGTTGTGTGGACAAATTGTTTCCTGAGCCCAAGTCTCACTCATTGCGTGTGAACTTTACATCTCTCTCTGTTTTGTGATGAAGAATTTTTTATTAATTTTAATAAGTCCGTTAAAACCTTCCTTTATTATGTGTTTTTTAAGTCTAACTCATTCAGACTTGTGGCTTGGCAGCCCTGCACTCAGTCTGGGCAATGCTGCACATCTTCAGCATAGCTGTCAGAGCAGCACTGGCTATTAGCTCCTCGCATTCACAAAGACTTGATTTAATGACAAACTTAAAGAAGAAAAAACCTATAAAAAAAACCTGAGGCTAGTTGCCTGAAGCTGGTTACTTCTGCTGGCAGGCAAATGATCCATCAGGAAAGCTCATTTCAGGACTCAGTTCACATGGATTGTTCCTCCACCCCGTCTACTACTGGTCCACTCAACATTACTGCATTAAATGTGCAAGCAGCTAGAAGAAATTTACAAAGATCCTGATCTCTGAAGTGCTGGTGTGCAATGCTTCAGAGGCCGGTTTTGTGGTTTTACTTTAAAGATGAATTCCTGTGTGGCCTAAAGAGATCCAGTCCTTGCAGAATATAGTGTCTTTCTCTGACCAGGCTTCAGGGCTGTTTGTCTTCAGTAAACACGCATTTGCCATAGTGCAATGCCTGAACCATTTCTCTACGTGGATGATTCATTGATGAAAGACAGCACTTGGAAAGAGACAGAAAGATGAGTGAACATCAATGTTACAATGTTAAAATTACCAGCTTTGCTGATAAATTACCTTCCAAATCACACATAATCCCTGGTTTGCTTACTGTGGGGACTTGAATAACTGTATTCTGCTAGACAGAGTCCAGTAAATCTTGGTCACTATGATTTATTGGACTCTGCAGGGAAAATGTTAAACAAAAAATCAACCAGCCTCATGTTACACATTTTGAGGCTGATGGTGGTGTGGACAGTATGATGTTTCTACAATATGCACCTTACAGTCAAGGTCCTTTTTCACAAAGGAAACAAAATAGCAATATTTATTCTTTGAAAAACTCATAAACTACAATTATAAATCTTGAAACCTGATATAGCCGTGTTATTTGCCAAACTGTGTTTGTGCTTTTCTTCTGAACAGATTTTAAAATTGATTAAAATGAGATTATAAACTAATGTAAAAGTTCCACTTTAAGATTCTGTATTTATGTGTTTCCTCTGTGGTTCCACATCTATTTGGTGAATGGATAATTTGCTAGTTGCAATTCAGGTTACAGTGAAACCTACTGTAATAGTTGCTTATCAAAATTCAAGGGTTTTTTAGGATACCGGAGGTAACAGCTTCTGCACACACAGGCAGGACTCAAACTTCTTACCAATCCCCTGATCAGATACAACAATGTAATATCAAAACAAGACAACAATTTGGCACTAAGATACAGTACCATCTGTTGGTGGAGGCACCATCCACGCTAATCACTACATTACACTATAATACACTCGGGCTATGCTGCACACCCCTGGCAGAGGCACGTAGGGTATATATAGCTTCATGCCACAGTGAAAAGCAAGCTGTGGTGTGTAGCTACATATGTCAGTGAAAGGCTCTGACAGTGGGGAAAGGCTCCAGTGGCTGCCTGCTGCTGGAGACATTTCCTAATGCCTCCCCTGCCACAGTCTTTCCACACTGTTGGAGCCTTTCCCCATAGCAGGGAAAGACTCCAGCAGCGAGGAGACAGCGGGACACTACACTGCTAAAATATCCTGAAGAATCTCAAAGCACTTAACAAACTGAGGCTTTGTCAACACTTAAAACACTACAATGACACAGCTGCAGCAAAGTGGCTTTGCTGCTCTAGCGCTTCAGTGTAGACACTCCCTGTGCTGACAGGAGGGGTTCTCCCATTGGCATAGGCAATCCACCTCCCCGAGGGGCGGTAGTTAGCTCGATGCAGGGCATAAAATCTTACACAGTATTTTCCAGAGCCACGCACCCCCAACATGCTAAAAAAACTCCAGTGGGGTTGAAAATATTTACCGGAGCTGTAGCACTGTCCATGTGCGGATTTAGGTCAGCTTAACTACTTTGCTTAGGGCTGTGGATTTTTCTCACTCCTAAGCCAGGTAGCAGGATCAATCTAATTTTCTAGTGTAGACCAGCCCTCAGGCTCTTTCCAGCAAATACACATGGATTTGGCTTTACACTGAGTAGTCCCACTGAACTGAGTGTAAATACTTGTGTGTAAAGTTAATTGCTTGTGTGTTTGCAGGACTGAGGCTTTAGCAAACTGAAACACAAAAAGTGCACACTGATCATGTTATTCACCACCTTTGGCATAGAAGGTGAGAGCTATTTAATGGCTGACAGTTACAGTATCTGGTCTAAACTGCTGTGTCGTGGATCTCACTGAAATTATATGGGGAATTTTAGGAAGCAGAGTGTAATTACACAGATTGGAATTCTGCCAAGACACTGGAGCTAACTCCCTGACTCTTACAGAAAGTGCCATGTTCACATTTCCAGGTTAACGTTTGAAAAGGTGCATCTGAAAATCTCTGGCACTGGCTATTTTTTTACTGAATTGTTGGAAGGTGGGTATCCAAACTGCAGGGTGTGCACGGCTGGTTGATCATGTCATCCTGGCTTGTTCTGCTTCTTTCCAACGGCTACATCTAATTGAAGGATTGCCAAAAATATTTTAAATAGAAGGCTCTTTGGGACAGTGCCTCTTGTGTGCTACCACCAGACAAATTATACGTAATAGTACTTTCTTAATATTCCCTTCCCATGGCAGCAATTGATGTAGTTGCAACTAGGATTTTATGTGATCATGTGTGGGAGGGTATGTGGCCCACTCAGAGGTAGATGGGTGGGGAAACAGCCATGAAACAATCTTGCTATGAAGATAAGGGCCACACTGAGAAAAAGTTTGAGAACGCCTTCTCTAGAACAGTGGTTCCCAAACTGGGGTTCGCGAAATGTTACATGGGGTTCTCAGGAAAAAAATTCCCTAATGGCAGACAGAGCTGTCCCTAGGGACCCTGGGCAGCATGGAGCCAGCAGCCCGGAGCCCCTGGACTTCCGAGAGCTAAGCAGATCAAAGAAAGCATATCTATCACACTGGAAATTTAAACTTCAGGACTCCATATAAGAAATGGAAAGGGAGGTGGATATTTTTTGCTGTTTTTAAAATTAAATAGGCAGCTAGTATTGTTTTTAAAATTATTATGAAGAACAAGTTTAAGCTTTGTTGTAACGTGCATTGTTTGCCTGGACTGCTCAAGACCTGAATGCTTATGTAGGAGGAACTCTTTGAGTTGGCTTCTTGATTCTTCATGCTGTTTCACATCTGATACTCCTTGATGAAACATAGGAGCCTTTTTCTTATAACAGGCTTATTCAAAGTGATACAAGCTACAAAAGTGAGATCTGGGAAGAGTGTTGTTGTTTTCATAATGTACTAAAAATACTGTAATGATAAATAATTAATCATAAATAGTGGTAATAAGCATGTCATAAAAACAAATTTTATATTTTCAAGATCACTGCTTTTATAATTTATACTCAGGTAAAGGAGACAATCCCTGAAATATTCATTTTTAGGAGGGAGTTCGCGAGACTTGACATGTGAGTGAAAGGGGTTCACAGGCTGTTAAGGTTTGGGAACCACTGCTCTAGAAGAACTGTAGGTGGGGTACTTGCCTCAAATAATACAATATCTAGGTTGGTCAGTATTTTGCAAACAGCACGGCCTCTCTTCACTGCTCCTCCTTTGCCAGAATAGATCCTTACTGAAGGCAAGAACCATCAGGCACTTATTATCTCAGCCTTTGCATTCTTGGCACGTCACTGCAGTACTGCTAACCCCAAACATTAAAAACAATGAGTCTGCACCCCAAAAACCCTGAGATTGGTTTAAAAATTATGATCTTTTTAAATAATACTTCTGGAGTTCTTTTTATTTATCCTCTTTAGGCTGCACTCATGTCATTTTTTTTCTGCAACCACGAAGGCTAGAAACTTCCTTTTTTAAAAAAAAATGGAAGCTGAGACTCCCAGGCAATCTCCTGATATCAACTGCTGGGTTTTTAAGAAAAACACCAAATATTTCAAGACTCGTAATAAAATCATGAGACTTGGCAACACCATAGCAATAATTCCTAACATTTTAAACACTCAACAAACAATGCTCCTAATTCATCCCTGGTCTAGTTCTAGTGTGATGAATTTGGCCCCTCCTCAGTTTAATCCTCAGACCATCTCTGAGAGGTGTTTGGTATGTACCTTGTGCAATACTTTCCTCCAGCAACCAAAGAGTTAATTATCTCTTGACTCAGTTGCACATGGGTCAGTTAGAATGCTAGGTGTCTAATGGGCCTAGGGACAGACACACAATGATAGGTTGTTGGAGCTAACATGCTAGCTTTCAGCAGGGTCTGACTGAAGCTGGAGACTATGCTAGAATGACAAGCTGCTAGAAAAAGGGGCTGGAGGTTGCTTCGAGTGCCGTGTTTCTCTCTCCTAGTCCCTTTTTGTGTCTTATATTGTATGTGCCATTTATTAAAGAAATCTTGAGTGAAGGCTTTTAGTGATCTTTGTAAAAGTAGGCCGGTATCATTCACTCTCAATTTGACAGATCGGGAGGCTGAGGCAGGGATCCTAGTCATGACTATGGCTTCTAGATGCTGCAGTAATACAAATAATTAAGTGACTTCCCCCGAAGAATCAGTGTGAAAGCTGGAATTATGGCCCACAAATTCCTGGCTCCTAGTCATTTGATCAGACCTTTCCGAGACACATCTCTCCAGTTTCTATAAAACTGAGAAGAACTGCAGGCTGCTGAAGGGCATCGTTTCAGCCCTTACTCAGAATTTTGCTTTTCTTGTGAATTGAAGTTGAGCTCAAATAATATTAGGTAATTGTTGGTGAGTTTTTGCTTTTGGTCAGTGAACTTAGTTCTTTTTAAAAATAGTACTAAAAGGGGTAGAGTGAGAGAAAGAAAAATGTATGTAACAGCAGCATGAAGGCTGACATTTCTTACAGTCTATTATGTATTCATTAATTCAGCTCATAAGGGACCGTAATCTTCACACTTCTGTGTAAAGTGGCTAGCATTTAGCTGGTGCTATATAAAAATAATTATTTGACATTTTATATTACTACAGTGCCTAAAAGTTCCAGTCAGGAATACGCAGGGTGCTGTAGGTTTTGTGTGTGTGTTATGTTTGGTGTGTTCTCTGCATCAGTCGCTCAGCTTTAAGGGTGAACTCATTAATGTTTGGTTTCTGAGTAACAGCCGTGTTAGTCTGTATTCGCAAAAAGAAAAGGAGTACCTGTGGCACCTTAGAGACTAACCAATTTATTTGAGCATGAGCTTTCGTGAGCTACAGCTCACTTCATCGGATGCATCCGATGAAGTGAGCTGTAGCTCACGAAAGCTCATGCTCAAATAAATTGGTTAGTCTCTAAGGTGCCACAAGTACTCCTTTTCTTTTTTCATTAATGTTTGTTTCACTAATTGTGAAAATGTATGTTAACTGTAACACCCCATAGTGCTCAGACCTGTTAAGGACCTGATCCTGCAAAGACTTATGTGAGTGCTTACTTTTATATGAGTGATCCCATCAAATCAGTGGATTTAATCAAGTTAAGCTCATTTGTAAGCCTTTGAAGAATCAGGGCCCTTTCTAAGCAGTTTGGTACTTTACTAAATATAAATTGTGTACTCCAGTCAGAGTAATATGAATCACCCATGTCTGAAGGGCAATTTCATCACTTTTTAAAGAATCATAGAATATCAGGGTTGGAAGGGACCTCAGGAGGTCATCTAGTCCAACCCCCTGCTCAAAGCAGGACCAGTCCCCAAAGTGAGTTTATAACCCAGAATAGCGCCTTCATTAGGCCCAGACAGCTTCCACTTGTTCCCTTAAGAAACAAATGATCTCCGGTTCAATTACAAATTCAACCATTGGCTTGTGCCTTCTGTGAGGTCGCTGTGGTGCACTTGCTGTAGGAGTGAACCTGATCAAAGTTTTTATTTCACATCAGATTCCTACAAAGTCATGTTTTTTACATGTTTAAAATCAGGTGACAGTTAGCAAGTTAAACTGAGTTTCACTTTTGGGTTTGAACCTCTTGTTTCACAGTCTTCCGTAATCAATATTGTCTTGTAGGTGACAGTGGCAGAGCAAGGAGAAAAAGGAGCGGAGCAGCAGATCTTAAAAAGCAAATGAAGATTGTTATTTGAGAATTGTGTGGGCCACTTAGAAGTGGGATTGTTAAAGCACTTAGAAAAATATACTGTATGCAACTTTTCCTGCACTGGATGTTGCAAGAGGCTAATGGAGGGCTATGGCTCTTTTGTCATCTTTGATTTTTACTGGGCTCATTCTTCTTAATTTGTTGACTTCCAGCATTGTGGACTGTTACACAGCTGCTGGGTTCCACCCTAGAAGAGGTTGTATTTGTGATGGGTGAAGTCTCTAGTGTATATATAATACCTAAATGTTACAATGCTTTCCATCAGTAGATCTCAAAGTACTTTACAATGGAGGACAATATCATTATCCCCATTTTACAGATGGGGAAACTGAGGCACGGAGAGACAAGGTCACCCAGTAGTCCATTGGCAGAGCCAGGAATAGAACCTGTGACTACTGAATACCACAGGGCTATAGTTTATTCAGAGTTTTGGAATCCTTATTGTATAAATGTAAGACGATGATGTCATAAAGAATGTGAAGATCTGAGTAATGTCAGTTTTACTTTATTATAAAACCCCCCTGTGCACTGAGAGAAAAACAGGATTAATCCATATCTGCAGTACAGGGGACTTGTTTAACCTCCAAGCTAGTTAATATTTGTACTGTGCTCTGTAGAGATGAAGTGCTGTGTGATTTTGTTAAAAAATAAAGGATGGCAACATTCTAGAGCTGCCTAGGGGGCAGCATTGACTTGTAATGTAGTTTCCTAAGTTTCCTTAAAAAATAAAAAATTGCTACAACAAATATCCCATCACTTGAAATGCACACAACTTCCTAATGCTTCCAAAACCAAGACATATTGGGGACTGTTACCAGGTGTAGCTTTTATATTGCATCAATACAGTTTAAATATGGACAGGTTTGGGGAGGAGGGCATTTAACAGAAATGGTTCCATTCCCTCATCTGTTCCTGTCTTAAGATCTTAACTTTTCTTATGCAGAAAGGAATAAGAATGTGAATATTTTACAACTTTTAACACAAAAGGAAGATGCAATTGTTATGGGGGAATCTGGAGATTTCTCCCCAGAAATCATGGATCTGAGCCCTAGGTAGGAATTGAGATCTCTATAACTTAGAGCCAGGTTGTGTGACTCTGTTGTCCCATTGGTGAGCAGTTATTTGCATGACTAGTCCCCTTAGCTTCAGTGGGGGCTACTCATTCAAGTAACTCCTCCCCAGTGGGAGTAAGCAGTTAATGGCCTGACCCTTAGTTCATAAACCTAGTAAAAAATTACTTACAAACTTGTGGTCACTCAGGTTGAAATATTAAGTGCTCAAATTTCAGAAAATATTTAAAGTTAAGGCAAACTTGCATGCAGGAGTAGCTGTTTGTAGGACGGGGCCACTAGTTAAGATGTGACATGGTGAGGTAACTGAATGGTCTTCTCAGAAGCACTCTAGATACCCAGTTAATAAAAGAACATATCCTTGTGGGTCGCCTCCTGCTCTCGCCCACCTGTTTATTCTCTGCCTCATTTTGTTTCTTGCTGTCCTGCCCTGACTCTCTCCGCTCTCATGAGCAGGCTAGTGAAGGAATGGAAAAGCAGATTCTCTGTCTGCCTCCCTGAGGGCCAATGACAGGCTGCAGGGGTCAATTCATACTCCAGCTTGTTTTCCTCTCCACTTATTTCTCATCACTGCTCTTTTCTTCTCGAGGAGAGCTGTGGGAGTGGAACCATGCAGCTGTTCTTCTCTTGTAAAACTGGCCTTTCCAACAGAAAGGTCTATCAGTGTCAACTTACATACTGGTTTGTAGGTATGGATTCATAGCCCCAGTGGGGCAAATAGTTTGGAATGTGGTGGTTGACTTATCAATTGTGTCCCCCCCCCCCGCATTTGGAACAATAATTACTTTGAAACAGCACTGTAATAAAGTGGGTTAGTAATTAAGTGTCTTTTGGTAGCAATGTGAATGAATGGCACAAGTTAGTTCTGGTTCTAAAGTTATACAGGATTTGGCTTTGGTGTTCTGTTTGCAGTCTACTGACATGCATTCACATAGATCTATATTTGCAAAGGCTATTGTCTTTCTTCTGATTAATATTTTGCATGCTGTGGAAGCTCATATTGGACCAAATTCTGCTCTTGGGTGCCCCATGCATCCCTGTGGACCACACTTGAGTTTGTATGGGGGCAGCTGAGAACAGAATTTGGCCCAGTATGTGTTGCAACATTGATGGGGTTTGGTGATGTACACAATAGGAAACTGTAATTAGTCAAATTCCAGTCATCTCTGTGAGTGGGCTCATGCCCCAAAAAACCCCCGGACTGAAGAGTGACTGTAGGGCATAAATCTTGCACTCTGAGCCCTACAGAGGAGGTTGGCTGGGGTGGCTTTGGGAATATTGTCTGCATGATTCCAGATCAGATGTCCCGTGACCTGCCTATCCCATGTGTCTCACAAATTCCTTCCCCTGGCAGGATTACACTGAGTGCTGGAAGATGTAGAATAGGGAGGGGTGGCTGATCTGAATATGTGCCCGTGTTGGTGCTGTTTATGTGTGTCTAGGCCAACATATAGCTAGCATACTGTAATGGGAATTGCAGTGAGAAGAAGGCTGAAGTTAGAGTGAGATACGTAAGCTGCCTTTACAAAAGATACTGAAGCATGTTGCTTTTTCTTAGTTGCACACAGAGTAGTTTATTCCTGTTGCACTAGAGGAAATAATGTGGTGTAGCACGAGATCTACACTACTGCTTAAGTGGTGTGAAAAAGCCACCCCCAATAGCGCTGCAAGTTACATCGACCTAAGCGTTGTCCACACCAGTGCTCAGTCGGTGAGAGAGGCTCTCCAGCTGGCATAGCTTCTGCCTTTCGTTGAGGTGGAGTAATTATGCTGACGGGAGAGCACTCTCCTGTCAGCATAGCCTGTCTTCACCAGACATGCTATAGGGGTGCAACTGCGCTGATGTAGCACGGTAGTGTAGACTAGCTCCTAGTACATTCCAAACATCAACTGCTAATCGCTGGCTATTCTGAATATTAGATAATTGAAATTGCCACAGCAGATCACAGCTGTAGCCCATCATATATCCTCCCTCCAGCAGTGAAGATTGTCTGATTCTGCAGTGGAAAGTGAAAACCCCTTGAATGCACCTGGCTAATTGTTCTGTATTATGTGTGGTGGGAGGAACAGTTCCTTCCTGACCTGCAAGGTGATCATTTTATGCCCGGAAGCATAAGAGTGATTTTTTTACCCCTCCCTTGGCACTTACTCTGTAATTGCAAATATTGATCAGAAAACTATTTAGACCTTCTAAACTTCTGCTACACTGGCTTGAGTATAGGACTCAGAATTTTGCAAGACTGAAACTCTTTGCAGACCTGATCACTATTGAAATCTAGCATCCTGTTCGCCACTATTGCCTACAACAGACATGATAAGGGATTTATTCCACTAGCAACTAAACAAGGAAGTCCGAAATGTAAAACAAATGCAGTATACGCTAATGATTAACTTGTTCTCCCATGTATTGCGTGAGTGTGCATTATTAAATATGGTTTTATCTCCATGGGCTTGTTAATGTGGAAGAGGCTTGGAGTGTAATATTCAAACATGGCAACAAACAGATGTTTCAATTTCCAACCTGAAGAACAGGTTCCCCTGATAAAAAAGGGGCTTAACGTCTGTCCAAGACTGTTACCACCCTCTGCTTCCCTTTGCCTCCTCCCACTCTGAACTTGTTACCCTGGAGCTGAACTGTTTGAACAAGGACTGTAAGAGTTGCTTTGTGATCAGTGAGCTGAGAGCCTTTACCATGTAAAATGCAGGGGAGGAGCCTTTAACTTCAGATTGTGCTGAATTTTTTGTTTGTTATACATATGAAAGACTCCGGATACACAATGCAAAGAAGCTGGAACAGAACTGACTCTGCACAGTCCAGAGAAAAGAGATAAAGGTGTGTTCTTTATTTTTCTCCCCTGTCTCCTCTCCCCAAGCCTAGATTCTTTTCTTTGTACTTCTAACACTTCTTCAGTTCTCTGGTCTGAGAGGTTAGTTCAAAACTTCTAACAAGCTGCGGCAGGAATATCGATAGCTTTACAGTTGCAACAGAACTCGCTAATTCTGTTGGCCTCTGGTGTTACCTAAGGAAAATAGCATGGAAAAGCATCCAGTTTGGGTGCTAAATTTATGTTTGTATATGCTTTTCCTTTGTATATTTGTATATGCTAGGAAAATGTGTTAAGCTTTGGATTGGGGTCAGCCCTAGGCTTCAAACTTTTCTAGCCACATAGGAAGGATGGGGACTGCACTTGTGTATAGACCAAAATAATATCGGCAGGTGGTGTTTTTTTTTTTATTGGGCAACTTTTTCCAACAAGGAGATTTGGTACACTCATATCTCCAAAATGACAATCCCAGGCACTTCGGAGCACTGAGCTCATGCAAAGTCTGTGAGTCTAATGGGAGGTGGACTTGCAAAGGGAAAAGTTGATCATAAAAAGAACAAATAGCAGCTAGGTAAAAGCAAACAAACAAGCCAATCTACCTCTGTGATTGAGCAGTAAATGAAACTCGACTTGGAAATAAATGCCAGTATCATTTCGTGTCCCTTTTGCCTTTGAACAGCATGTCATATAGCATGGCAAAGGAATTCCCAGTTGCATTCCTGTGCCAAGGATGCAAGTAGGATGTTGGAGACATGACAAAAGCAGGGATAGGTGAACTCTAGTGTACTGGAGATGAGCTCAAGTTGTGAAGTTTGGATGTGGATCTTGAGCGTGTCCAAAGTTCTATAGTGTTCAGCTCTAAAGTCTTGCTTTGACCCATTGTGGAGAGGGGGAGCAACTGTAAAAACGCACAGATCTGGGTTTGGATTCACTGCAAAGGCTGGGGATGTTGGACTCCCAGATTTTTGTTTGGGGCTCTCTGCAGTATCTAGCTCTAATTCCGTGTAACTGTTGGAGAGAAAGTGGTCAAAGTTTTTCTATTTAAGAGAGAAAGTCTCTGCTGTGATGGGGAGGAGGGGGCGGAGGCAGGAGTGCTCCCTGGGTACCATTCCTGTTTTTTTGTTGTTGTTGATTGTGTACGGGAGTGAGGGATGGTTGGGGACTGTTTGATCAGATAAAGGACAAGAATTTTATACATTATGAGAGGAGGTCAGTGGCTGCAAATGAAGTATGCTAATTATGTAAACACAAGAGAGGCTGAACAGAGTCTCAATTCACATCCCCGCCAGAGCTGCATTCTAGTATTGACCTGAACACCAGTGTGTGGAGAGCAGAACGTCTGCCTGTGCATAAATGTCTCCTCTCTGCTAACTCACTTCACAGCTCTTTGCTAAGAGAGAGAGAGAGTGAGTATGTGCGTGTTTGTGCTACCAGGGCTTGCCTGTTCCCGAGGGCTGGTGTGATGCAGGAGAGGAGGATCAGATTCTATGAGAATTTGAGACTTTAGTCCAACTATGTGTGGGCTTTTGTGGTTTATTTAATAAACCAGCAGGTTCACCAGACCCTCTTATCTTGCTGTCAGACACATATCTGCCTTACAGTTGCATGATCGTGAAACAGAGAGGCCTGCATAGCTGAAACTGAAAGCATTAAGTGTCTGTGTCCCCCGCCCCTCCCTTCCCGACAGCTCACAGATTGTGTTGGAGAAGGATCAGCTGCTGTCATGTATTGAAATTCTTTGGCCTGCTTATGCAGAAAGTCAGATTAAATGATCAGAATGGTCCCTTATGACCCAACCTGTCCTGTTTACTAGAAAAGGATTTTAAGTGAGTTTTGTGCTAATGAAAGGTGTTGCATTGGTGGCCCTAGAGGGTAATGCCCTTTGCTTAGCCCCAGGACAAGTGCAGTGGCAGTAGAAGGTTGCCTCTATGCTGCTGTCAATGTGCTTCACTCCTGCGTTGCAGGAATCACTGATCCTGATCCATTCGATCCTTGGTACCTCTGCTGATCCTGCTAACAAGAGTTTGTGGTACTGGTGGCTGTTATGATACCTGGCTACTAGGAACTGGATTGAGACTCACCAAACTCGTTTCACACAAGTCACCAAGCGGCCTTCAGTCATTCCTAGCTTTGGGGTCACTTGTGATGAGTTTGAAACCATGACCGAAACTGTCTGATCTCCTACCAAGCTACTGAGCCATTAAATCTGCCCCTGCCACTTGGAAAGACTTCTGCCTTCCTCTGAAGCATTCCTCTCTTGTACTGAAAGTCTGGTCTGGTCATTCCAGACTCATCACAAACTGTATGAGAGGGCAGCTAAGTGAGCATTGCTGCTGAGAGCCCTTTCCACAACACAGGCTTGTTGATAGCAGCCACAAATCAGCAAAAGCCAGCTGCAAACACACTTCCCTCCCTCACCCCGCATTGCTGCTTTCTTTTTCTCCAGACATGCATCTGTGCCAGGGATTCCTGAAACTGATCCACCTCTGGCCTGTTGTAAAGGCTTCCCAACATTTCCCCAGACTTGCCCATCGCAGGTTTGTCGGGTCAGACAGGGTGTGCGTGAATTTCTAACTCGAGCAAACCAGTGAAAACACCACCTGCCAGCTGCTTCTGCTGTATCCCTTTCAAATTGTTTTAAAGCTACCTAGTACTTTTCAAAGGGTTCCTTTTTATGAGTGCAGAACCGCAAGAGAGGTGAAAGGCGGGAGAGCTTTTTAAAAAGGGCCTTTTCTTCTTGCTAAGAATACATGAGATACTGAAGAATACATGAGATACTGTATGTATGTTCCTTTGTAAGGTTCTGCTTTATCTCTTTCACAAGGCCACGGAGGCATTCCTCTCCTGGCCTAGCAAGAGATCATTAAAATTGCTTTGATTATGGTGTTCACTTGATTTAAACTGAAATTTGCAAAGCACTCGACTCCTAAATACAATCCAAGGGAACCATCCTGCTGCAAATGCCATTGGACTCTGGTTATGGATGCAAATAAGAAGTACCACCTGGTTTAATAATCCAGACTGGAGCAAATGGCTGTAGGAGTAATATCTGGGTGGGTTAAGCAGGATGTGGATGAACAGCCCTTCTATAAAGATATTCTCCTTGAGTTTTCTGAGCTTGCCTGACACTTACTGCAGTTTGTTGGGTGCCTAGCAAGGAGTGTGATGTGTCCGATTAATGAACATTAAATTAGGTGAATAGGAACACTCTGCCAAGAGACTCTTGGATTGATATTAAATTCCTTCCAGACAGGCACTATCAGCAGTTCAGTTCTCTATTTTATTGTGTTGTCCTGAAATGACACATACGGCATTTCCGAGTGAGCCCAATTGATTCTCAAGCTCTTCGCTGCTGAGAGCAATGGCAGAGTATTAAGCTGTGGAAGTGCAAGGGAGATTATTTCATGTGATGTAATTAGTGACCAGTGTGGGCCAGAGTCTCTTCTCAGCTATACCAGTGTAAATCTGGAGTTACTTCAGTGGAGTTATTCTTGATTTTATATCAGGGTGGCAGAGGGCAAAATCTAGACCTGCCTACTTAATCTAGTTGATGACAAAGTCCAGATTGTACTCACCTTTATGCTTGTACAGTCCTCTTGAATGAAGTGGGTCTGCCTGGCGTAACAGATGGCAGAATTGGTGCCACGGAGCGTCCCTGGCATCTGGAGTGCTCCCCTGTCACAAACCAGGGGCTTGATTCTCTATTGTCCTGCACCCAATATCAGTCCAAGAGCGGGTGTAAACGGCTTCCGTTCTGATTTGGAAATGTTCCACCTCCACTTTGTACTGGGTGAGTAGAGATCCAGAGACTCAGTCCCTAGACTTCAGGGCATGGTGGTTTCCATAGCAGCATATTTTGGCAACCCTTGTTTTCAGGCTCAACCTCAGATTGGAGGCCCTGTGTAAAGACAGAAGTACTTGGGCTCCAGGCAGCCACCTGTAAGCAGTGCTGTGATAGGGGGACAATTATATGCTCATCACAGGGAATCTTGGTAGGGCGTACTGGGGTCTTGATTGGGGGTGCTTATCACTTGGGAGGGGGGATGCTGGCTCCCCAAACTTTTCAAGGGGGTGTGGGAAGGTGTTTGTGGCATGCTAATACCTGGCGAAGGTTGTGGATACATGATGGGAGTGAGAGGCTAGTCAAAGGGCTACCCAAAAACTACACTCTAGCTCCCCGGTACGACAAGGTGGCCTTCTCCTTTAAGGCCCAGAAGCCGGGTGTCAGCCAGCCCTGTTCAATTAGCTTCACCCCACCAAACCTGGGCATGATGTGGGTCTCAAAGAAAGACCAGTGGTAGGAGGGTAACTGGGGAGGGGTTTAGACTGACTGTTCCTTCCTGAGGGCTGGCTGAGGATGAGACCTGAGGGAGAGTAGGGCTTTTCTCAACAGCTACACCTGCTTTGCTCTCAAGTCTTTCAGTGTGTTGGGGGGTCTCTTGAGAAGGGTCTGGGGAAGGAACCTGAGTGAGCCTAGGACCAGGGGCAGGGGAGGGGATTTTTCACAGGCCCTAGTGGGAGGGAGCAGGGAGAGAACCCAGGCTGAAGAAAACCGAGGATGTGCAGAGTGGATGTTTCCTACCAGTGTCGGTGAGTGGTGGGGGTGAAGGAAGGCCTGGTAAAGTTCTGCTGTTCCATACAAGGAGAAAGAACAAGCTTGGAAAGAAGTCAGGAGGGACATGAGGCTTCTGTTAAGTTCAGGGAAGGGAGATGTTGGTGGTTGTTGCTTTGTTTTGAAGGAAGATTGTGGCGTGAAGAAGAGTTGAGAGTGACAGAAGGTGTCAGAGACTAAGGTGTCGAGAGTTACATTGTGGAACCTCAGAGTGTGCCTTTGAGAGGGGTAATAATAAATTAGCCTGTGACAAGGGACCCTTAGCCCAAGAGAGAGTTTAGAGTGACCCTGAGAGGGGAGGAAACTGAGGCTGGGCCTCTGCGGGGTGCCTTGCAGCCATGAGGGGCCCGCCTGAGGAGGGCCTGACATGTAACGTCTCCCCCCACCTGCTTCCTAGAGTGCCCTGCCTTCTGAGGGTCTGTGTTCCGGTCTGCAAGCTCTTTGGGGCAGGAACTGTCTCTCTGGCTGTGTAGAACATGTTGTGCAAATAGTAATATATGCTAAAGGCTGGTCTGTGCATGTGACTGTCTGTATTGAGAGGAAACTCATTGTACCAGTGTGTTTCTTGGGGGTAAAATGTGTTTTTATAATCTCAAAGCCTCTTTTGTACAGTTTAAACCCCAGTTCCCTGTGTCTAATGGGGGTATGCTGGGACTGAATGGGGGGCTGTGTGCAATTCTAGAAGGGGACTGGAGTCAGAGGGAATAAGTCTCCTTTTTCTTTATAGCTTTAAGAGTAACATTATGTATTCAACCTAAATATAATTGATTTTTTTAATAGTGAAAGGTGCCTTGGTTACTGTACCTGGAGGGCAGAAGTTATTTACACAGCATTATGCCGGCTCTGCTTTTCTGTTTGCTCTCTTATGCAGTCACAAATGCATATTTATCAAGACAACTCCTGCCTCACCTGGTGATAGCAATGAAGCTACTGCCTTCAGGAGATAGGAGGAGGAACTGTGCTAACATGTCTGTCTTGCAGTCGGCATGCAGGAAAAAAACCCATTGGCTTCACTGATGTGCAGGAGATTGTGCAGTATTGCACAGGGGAAAAGTTATGCTCTTGCATGTTTAAGATTTTTCATTGTGTCTATGTATATGTGTGTATTTTATTTATAAATTAAAATCCTTTCTTTATTTCTTTCAAAATACCTCATCTGGGGGCTATAAAGCAAGAGTAGATCTGTACTTACAGCCTTAGAATATTTGTGGGTGTGAACTGCTACAGTAAACGGGTTGGGCTGTGAATTATGGGAAGAGTCTAGGTTCGTGCCATCCTAAACATCTGTTTCTCTTTTCCTGTGTGATGAAAATAGAAATATTAATTGCATGGAGTTGATGCCAAAGCTTCATAGCATTCTGTAGCCTGGTCACAGTCAGTGCTGCCTGTATCCATCTCCATCAGCATCCCTGCCCCTCTCTGTCCTGGAAGGCAGAGCACCTAAAGGATATGTAGGATATGCCTGCACGTATAAGAAGTTTTGCATCTGAAGTAGGATGCATTGCCATTTTTGGAATAAATGAATAGTTTATTCCTGACTCCTTGTGGAGCAGAAGGAATCTGCTATTGTTTTAGATTACTACTATTTAGAACTGTATCTCTTCAAAGCACTTTACTAACCAAATCTAATCTCACAATAGCCACTGTGAGGCCGGTCACTATTATTATCCCCCATTTTACAGATGTGGAAACTGAGTCACAGGGATTAACTGACTTGCCCAAGGCAGTAGATGGAGTCAGTGTCAGAACCATGATTAGAACTTGAAAGCGTTCAGGCCCATAGACCATATCTCTCTAATAGTCCAAAAGTCTGGACAGCATCTACCTGTGGCATGAACCATTTGGAAAATCTAGTTTATTACCTGCTAACATTTGAATTTCATATTCCCTTAGCAGTAAATGGTGCCTCGGTTGGTAGCTGAAGCAAGTCAGGGGCGGTCTAGTGCATGGAGCACAAGAGAAGACTGATTTCTACACTCAGCTCCACTTGCCATGTGGCCTTGTATAAGCTACTGTACCTCTCTATGACTTGGTTATCCTACTTGTAAAACGCGGAGCAATAGTTCTCCACACATTCTCTGTAAAGTGCCCTCAGATCTGTGGAGAAAAAAGCAATGTAACTGCAAAACTGGATTATTATTAATTGGCTCCTTAGTGTGGGAAGAACCTGTAATATTTGTTCTAAACAGATTGTACCAGATGTCTCTCTAGTTTACTCCGTGAAATCATTTTGATGGGTGTTTATAAATCTGTAAGTAATGTTTACTGATTTATATTACTTTTTAGGTATTTTTACTGGAATATGGAATAACATTTCTGTTGTACTTACTGTCATCTTTTCAATTTACTAAGATTTTGCTCGAGCTTGTTATCCATCATGGTAAAAGGCAGATAAATAAATACTGCAGCTGCTTGCCATAAATACAGCTTCTGTAGAATGCAATGGCAGAGAGGACTTATGAAAGAAACAGTTTTAAACTGCCTGTTCCAGCATTTGCCTCTCCCAAGTGCTCAAAAATCATGAGTCAGATTCCTCAAAAACTTAGATTGCCTTAAAGGTGACACCCACTTTTGCCCCTAAACTTCTGCAAGCCAAAAAAGGGGAAATTAATCCTCTTTAAAAAGAACAGACCCTTCACCAAGTAGAGTTTTGATCTTAGACGTGCCAGAAACTCCATTAAATCCATTACGGACTCTGCTATTGCTATTGAGTTTACAGTACGTGGAAGGCACTCAGACAGAAACTACACTGTTAGCAGAAGAATAAAACCCTAAAACAGGTAAAAATGGTCTTTTTAATTGAGTTTTAATCTTAGGTCACACTTTCACACTTTTCTCTGCAACCAGGAGGGCTTGAAACTTCTTAAAATGAAAGCTGAGATTCTCACCTAGTAATTTGTCTCCAGGAACTGGGGCTTTAAATAAAACCACCACATGCCATAAGACTTTCAGTAAAATCACGAGAGTTGCAACACTGCCTTAGCTAAAAAATCCATGAAGTGACATACTAAAGTAGGGAACAATGGACGGTATTAACCCTGCTCACTGTGTCAAACAGAAGATTTGGAAGGATCATCTGAGCTGATGCTAGAAAATCCCTTTTAAAGGCCTTGTCTAAACACAGAAGCTGCACCAGAAGCTAGTCTGCACACAAACGTGCACTGAAATAATGAACCCAGTGCAGTCCCAGTATGTACACAGTTCTATTAGGCCATGTCTACATTGCACATCTTAAAACGGTGCGGCTGTGTGACTGCAGCCGTGCCATTGTAAGGCGCGCAATTTAGCTGCTCTTTTGTCGCCAGGAGAGAGCTATAAGCAAGCTATAAGCCATAAACAGCTATAAGCAAGGGGTAAATCAGTAAGATGTAATTAAACCAGTGTTAAAAATGCACCTTTAGTTATGCTATGTCTACATTACAAATCACTTCGACACAATTTACGTTGCTCAGGGATATGAATAATCCACACCATTGAGCAACATAAATGACATCGACCTAAGCGTCAGTGTGGACAGCACTGTGTCGGCAGGAGAGTTTCTCCCGCCGGCATAGCTACCGACTCTCGCGAAGGTAGGAGTTATTAAGCTGCATTATTAAGTTATTAAGCTGTGTTGCTGTAAATGTAGTACAGACATAGCCTTAAACTGAGGCAGGTTTGTGTGTGTGTGAACTGGGCCTAAGATACATGCGAGGGACTTTCTCAGACCTGGTGTATGTTGGGGATCTGGTCATTTCTTTCAGTGTGAAATTCCTCCCCAGGTCAGGGGGCCTGCACAAGGCCTAGGTGCTAATTAATTCTCACTTATGGTTTAAAGTGGGGCAGAGGAGTCTCATGCTGGCTCTCTGCACAGACTTGGTGAATTTCACCCTCAGTACAGAGTTTCTTGTTTTTCAAAGATTGCATCATTGTGGAAATTGGCCATAATATCATAAAAAGAAAAGGAGTACTTGTGGCACCTTAGAGACTAACCAATTTATTTGAACATAAGCTTTCATGAGCTACAGCTCACTTCATCAGATGCATTCGAAAGCTCACAAAAGCTTATGCTCAAATAAATTGGTTAGTCTCTAAGGTGCCACAATTACTCCTTTTTTTTTTTGCGAATACAGACTAACACGGCTGCTACTCTGAAACCTATCATAATATCTCATAGAAAGAATCTTGTTGCGACTGAAGACATTGTCTCTTACCAAATGTCTTTCTGTTTTTGTCATTGATTCACTAAACAGGTCTTTAAATATATTTAATTTAAATTCCAATTACATCCCTAGCACTCAGTCAAAATATCTTGTTTTAAAAGAAAATGATGGAAGTCTGGAAACTTGTTATGTGATAATGCTATAATTGTGTACCATATATAGATAGAGGACTCTCTGTTCCTTCTTCTGTACTCAAGCCAGACATAATAATAATAAAACAAAAACTATTTGTAGAGAGAAAAACTTCTCTCCTCTGTTTAAAAACTTGGACTGACTTGAAATCACTTGGATTCCAGTGGTGGAAAATAATCAGGAAACAATGCACTGATCTTAAAATTCCTGTAATTCACAGTTTAATGCCAGGCAAACAGAATTTTCCCTGACATTGTTATTGTAAAGCATTATCATTTGGATCGGACACGGCTTGTGTATGTGTTTCCTTTTTTTAAATGATCTCCTTTGCTATTGGATGATATAGTCCTTTCTCAGTTTATTTTGGAATGAGTGCACAGTTTGTCCTGAAGAGCAAATGTCATATTTAAACAACTGGCAAATAATTTTAGGAGAACTGTATTTTGGGAGGGAGAGTATACATCAGAATTAAAAGTAGCTTCATTGGACAAATGGGTGATTACTGAATCATAGAATCAAATAAATTAGCAGTAAGAAAGATTCACACTGGGCTAAGCTCATCCAAGTTGTCCTCAGAGTCACACCAGAGATGGATCTGGCCAATGCAGAATTATCCCCGTAGTGTATCGGCAATGCAGCTTTCCCCAGTCTGCCTGGGAGACTATTCCCCAGTCTAACTGATCTCACAGTTATGGTGTTACTGCCAACATTTAGTTTGAATTTCTTTTTAATTTCATCCCCTTATTCCTAGCTGTGGGCTGAAACCTGTTGTCACTGAAACTATTGGGAAAACTCTATGGCAGCAGGATTGTCCTGTATGTTGCTTGTAAGACTATAAACAATGCCTTGAGGCATGGGCTTGGTAGTAGGGTATGGGGCCAGGTATGGAAGACTTAAGGCAGTAATAGTTACCATCAGATGGCAGTTCAGAGGCCTTTGTGGTGCAAATGCTGTGCCTCGGTTTACTTCCTCCTGGACAGCTGTCCCCATCGCTAACCAAATGCAGCACCACGGTGGCCCTTGTGTTGTTGATCTCAGCCAGCAGGCCTAGGTTTGCAGGCAGTCAGCACGATGTTCTAATCTCTGTCATGTTACCACTTGGAACATAGACTCTAGCGGAGCAGAGAATTTCCAGATCTTTTATTCACTGTGTTACCAATTTTGCCTTTGGGGTGGGAGGCTTTTTCCCCTAGCATACTTAGCACTCAGCAGACTCCTTGGCTGTCATGCTTTCAGTCTGGAGCTCTGTAAATGACAGAGGAGGGATAACTGGAAAGCTGCAGGCTCTGACACAAACGGTTACTCCTGCTAAGACAAATCTCTCTGTCTCTCTCTTCCTCCCTTTCTGCTGTTTTTCTGTAACCTGCTATTTGACAGTTTGCATGTGTGCTGTCAATGGCAATTTCATTGGCGAAACCCAAATGACTAGGCAGGCAGGTCCAGCGCTCCAGTTGGGTCTGGAATGTTGGTTTGCACTGTGCAGCAAGATGCTTGTGAGCTCACTAAAGAACAGTGACAGCTGGAGTCAAGACCCCCATGTATTTGTGTTTTCAAAGGTGAACTGCACTGGAGCTGTGCAAAATGTTCACGGATCGGAGGCCGTGGGGCTTAGGGAACAGAGCACTGGACTAGGATTTGGGAGACCTGGATTCTGTTGCCAGCTCTGCCACTGGCCTGCACGGTGACATTGGGCAAATCACTTCAACTCTCTGTGGCTCAGTTTTCCCATCTGTGAAATGGCTGTAATGATACGGAGTTCCTTTATAAAGCACTGTGTGATCTATTGATGAAAAGTGCTATAGAAGAGCTAGGTATTTATTTTTGTATTTATTACACAGCCTCAAACCAGGGGAAACTGTCCAGCTATCACTAACACAAAATTCAGACCCAGTTGGTCAGACCCTGTGATCAAACCTGGGCCTGGTTTCAAAGCCCAGATCTTTGGTTTGGCACTGAAATCTCCCCAAACTTGTGGCTCCCAACTGACATGAAACCCACATGCTTTGGCTGAGTTGAGTGAGCTTTTCACTTTTTCTGAATTTGAAATTCAAAATGCAACTCATTGTATATGCCCCACGTACAATTCCAGTCTGGGTCTGAACTACCCCAGAGTGTAAGGCAGCCTAGCTTGGGCCAACGGTAGTGGTGGACTAGGATGTCTCTGATCCTTGTCCAGGGGTTGAGGAACTCCCTCTCTGTAAAAAGAAAAGGAGTACTCATGACACCTTAGAGACTAATACATTTATTTGAGCATAAGCTTTCGTGAGCTACAGCTCACTTCATCGGATGCATTCAGTGGAAAATACAGTGGGGAGATTTATATACATAGAGAACATGAAACAATGGGTGTTACCATACACACTGTAAAGAGAGTGATCACTTAAGGTGACAGGTAAGCTGTAGCTCAAATAAATTGGTTAGTCTCTAAGTGCCACAAGTACTCCTTTTCTTTTCACTTAAGGTGAGTTATTACCAGCAGGAGATGGGAACAGCAACAGCCCCTGCATGTCATCCACATACCATGGAGCACAATTTGCCACAAAAAGGGTGGGGGCAAGGTAAGCATGGCCCTTCCCCCTCTGCAGCAGCCTCTGGAGACAACTGGGCACACTGGGGAAGCAGTTTGCACCAGCCAAAAGACTATCCTGAATCTCAATCCCTGCCTGAGCTCCCCCAGGGGTGTACTGCTCTGCACCACTCCTGACGGGGGTCTGTCTGTGGCTGAAAGCCTGTTTTGCCATTAGATTGAGCTGGCTTCTGAAGCTTCATCTCTCTTCCCCACAGGTTGCCATGGGATCTTGAATGCCTTGGGGGTTAAAATAGAAACAAGGTGGGGAAGGGAAGGCGTCTACTGGACAGTCAACAAGCATGAGAGGCCGAGGGCTCTAGCGAGTGGGCTCCATTTCCTCCAGGTCTAGGTTGCTGAGGAGCATTGTAGGGAAACTTACATTGCCTCTGCTCATGGTGAACCTGTTTGATATTGAGGTCTTGGCTCCCCATGGTGGTCAGTCCCAGACAAGTCACCCTGCAATATTTGAAAGGGGCACTGTTTATTTTACCTGTGATTCCAGATTTCTCAGCATCTTCTCTTAACTATAGCACAACTAGCTGAGGGCTGGGGGTGCACTGATGCAGTATTGGGAGGTTTCTTTTGTGGTACTCATGTTTCATTACATCAAAATAAAACCTGGGTTTTTAAGAAACAAACAAACTTTTTCAAACTCCTGTTTTTCGAGACCAGTAGCTGGTAGAATTGTAACTAACAAACAGCACTTCTGTGATATTCCTCTGCTTTCAGTGGAACAGAGCCACAAATATATTATTGTGGTAACAATTCTTTTGTTCTTTAAAAAAAACAAACCAACCCAAAACTGGTGCTACATAAGTGCTGCATTTTCGTATTATCTACATTCACAAAAGTCCCTGTTTTCTGTAAATATATTATGCAAACTTGGCCATTAGCGTCAGAATGTTTAATCAAAGCTTCTTTTGATCCTTCAGTTGAAAGGAGAACTTAAGCAGGAAGGAATACTGTAGATTTGTTACAACTTCTACAAATGGGAACTATCGCCTCACTTTCCTTTGATGTATTTGGCTGTTTGTATTCCCTTCTGAGCTTCCTAAGCCTGTCCAAAGACTACTGAGGTCAAGACTCCAGTGACTTCAGTTGGCTTTGGATCATAATAGGCAGCAGGTTTAAAACAAACATAAGGAAGTGCTTCTTCACTCAGTGCAGTTAACCTGTGGAACTTGTTGCTAGGGGATGTTGTGAGGCCCACAAGTATAAATGGGTTCAGAAAAGAATTATGTTCATGAAGGATAGGTCCATCAATAGGTATAGATAGTCAGGGACACAAACCCTATGCTGCAGGTGTCCCTAAACCAGAAGCTGGGGCTGGACAACAGGAGATGGATCACTGCCTTGTTCTGTTTATTCCCTCTGAAGCATCCAGCATCGGGCACTGTCGGAAGACAGGTTATTGGGCTAGATGGACCATTGGTCTGACCCAGTATATCTGTTCTTATGTTCTTAAACCTATGGGAGGGGAGTGTTGGGGTATTTGTGTATGTTTTTACTGTAGATTTGGAGAGTGGGTCAAAACAAGATTTTGTTTTTTCAGTTCTGCACCCTCTGGTTTTAATGTTGATAATTTTTAGTAATCCACTTTGACTTTTGTGGAAGATATGTCTGTCTCTTATTGCATCTGGTGAGATTCCCAGAGGCTTCTAGGCATGGATTGCTGGAGAAATACAGATGTAGAATAATAATAGCTCTATCATTAATCATTAATAATAGCTCTATCATTAATTCTGGGGACACAATCTCACTTCAGTCTTTCACCAGTAAATCAGCCATTCAAACCCAGCTCATATTGGTAGCAGACAGGTGTCCAGATCACAAACCCAACCACCTAACTGGCACTCTCAGTAGAGAGGCCAAAAGACTGAAAAGGCCATAGAAACTAAACTTGCTTGCTCACCCCAGAGGTGGCTCCTCTCTGTCAGGATATGGTCATGTTGGTGGGGCAAACTGGCTAGGCCTGGTCAGATCTGATGGGAGGGAGGGAATCTCCAGAGGCTGTCAGTATAGCACATTTTTGGCTACTAAATGGACAGAACATTTTCAAAAATACCAACAAAAAAGAAGCTTGATCGCTAAAGCTTATTAATGCTCCAGGTGTTTTCTGACACAAGGACTGAAGTAGTCCAACCTTTCCGATCACTGATGCTGTGGGTTTAAAATAATGGCTTTCTCCACAGATATGTGGCTAACCCTGTACTTAGTGCTTTGTCCGTGTCTTGGCTGAGCTGATTGACTCATCTCTGGGTTTCCCATGTTGTGGTTTGTGGCTAAGTAAACAGACATTTATTCTTTAGCTTTCAATGAGTGCCATAGACACTCCATAGCTTTCTCACATCAATAAAACGTTGTTTACTGTGGGTAGATTATGAACCAGTTTTAAGAAGAGGGATTCCTGCTATTGTCCCCTAATCCTTCTCCAGATTGTTGTGCACTTTTGAGGATGTGTGACGACTTCACAATTCCAACACACAAAACTCGTTTGAGGCAGAAGTTACTGGGGAAAACTTGACTCTCTGATTGCTAGGTGGAATTGCTCACGGATAGAGTAAGAGACGTCAGTTTGATCAACACCACAGGGGAGCACACAAGGGTAGGTGGTATGGATAACAAGGGAATGACATAGAGCAGGAAGCAAATGTTTCATGTGCATTTTGAGGTCGTTGCTCAGAATTATCTTTGCGGAAATGGCCTTGTGAGATCTTTTAACACAAAATTTTTGTCCCTCCTACTATGCCCCCTACTCTCTGTGGTGTAATCAAATCATGGGGATCTCTATAAGGTAACAAGGGTCCACTTGGGAAACTGACTGTGTAAAAGGAATGGATGGAAGGGAGCAGAATGCGGGGCTGTATCTTGCTAAGTGATATGAACTGGGTAGTAGACTGGTGCTGTTGCTTCCACTGGTTGAGGAAGGCTTGCTTTATGGCCATGGAAGTTTATCACTTCAGAATAACTAAGTGGTGGAGTGGTCCCTGGGAAGAGAACTGTTCTTTGTACCCTACGGTTTCTGTATCCATTGTCTGGCTCCTCCTCCTAGACAGATCCCATATCCTCTCTCTGGAGAGCGGATCGGCTGTTCTGATGTGTCAGACTTGTCTCCGGTGTCTTTGGGGGCCAGAAGCACCCCTTCTCTCCCCATTCTGGCTTGGAGAAGGGCTCCTCTCCCCCTGAATCTGGTGGGATGAAGGGTCACCAAACAGGGACTCCTGAAGTGGGAACAATGGGTTGAGCAAGTGCCCCCAGCCACCTCACCAGTAGATAGAGCAACAGCACCGCCACCTTCATGGTACAAGAAAATGTTGCCCAGCCTGGGAGTCCCCTGTCCACCATCTTGACCTCCACAGAAAGATCTGGGTCCCCCTTCCTTCTTGGCGCGGAGAGGGGGGAGATGCTGCTTTTGCTCCTAGGGAGAAAAGACAGGCCCATCTGATCCCAGAGGTAAGAGAAGAGCAATGTCAGCTCTGTCTCCCCCCCCTGGGTCTCATTAGGGGTCTGTGGCTGGAATATGGAGGAGATGGAATGGGAGCCCACGGAGGAGTGAGCGAAAAGGGAAGGGGGTGGGATGGAGGAATAGAGGAGGACTGTGGCTGGAGGACAGACAGGGAATGCAGGGTAGGGACAGTGAGTGGGGATGAGGGATGAAGTGGCAGAGGGATGAGGGGTTACGGGCTAGTAGAATAAAATGGGAAGGAGAAAGGAAGAGCCGAGAGCCTGGGAGACCTAGTGAGAGAGCTGTATTGCTTAGGGAGCCCCGTGCTGGAACGATTCCATTGAAATGCATTTTGCTGCTTGCTTTGGGTGCCAGGGATGTGACCGCATAAGAGGAAGAGAACAGAGAGGCCTGGTGGTGCATGGGAGACGTGACCAATATGCTGGCATAGGGGCTGAACCAAATCTCATTGAAGTCAGTACACTCCCATTACCTGCAGTCTGCCATGGCTCTGGCCCATGGAGGGGACGGGATAACTGCTCATGTTTTGCCTTGTCGATGCTAGCCTTCAGCATAGTTCAGCGTGGCTGCTAGGGAATAAGAGAATAGGATTGGGGGCCGTGGGCTGTGGTGTGCTTTGCCTGAATGTTTTAACTAGGATGCAGCTTTCCACTGGCAGATGCCAGTCTGTGGTTGCAGTTCAGGGCCATCTCTGGTTAAATGGCTCAGATGGTAGCTTTCTCTCCTCTCCTTCCAGAGACTTTGCTGACAGAACATCACATCTACTTTGGAAGGCAGAGTAAGCGCCATGTGGGATATAAGTTACTAGAGCAGTGTTACTCAGATTGAGGCTCTTTAATGTGTCTCCTGCGGCTCTTTGCAGCACTTGATGCATGATCTCAAAACACCGCATGATTTAATTATTAACCAATCAGGCTGCTTTCACTATGTTACTAACTATGTTATTAAGTAGACTACTTGGTTGGTCATTTTGCTGTAAGAATAATTTTTATATATAGATATATATAGTAAATGAAACAGTGAATTCACATTACTGTGGCTCTTTTGGGTAATGTTGATGGCTAATTTGGCTCCTGAACCACTGAGGTCGGAGTATCCCTGTACTGGAGTAATCATCTCATTTTATTGAATAGCAAAATACCAAAGTCCATGGCAAGGACCATAAAGCAAGACACAGGGATACTTTGGCAGTTACAGGCTGGTGCTGTTTAAAACTCCCTTTCTTATAGTAAATCCAATGCTCCTGTGTGCCCCTGCCCTCTACTGGACAAAACTAGAACTGCTCAGCTGTGTCATAAGCTCTATACTGATAACAACTAATGAAGATTCTCCTTTGGTTCAAATGGTAGGAGCCTGAACTCCAGAGCAAGAGGATTTGGCTTCTGTCTCTTTCACTTGTTGCTGTGAAGTTCCTAAATGTGGCCATGGATTTCCTGTGCATATGTGCAGTGGTCATTTTAAAGGCCCACTTCCTGTGTTGATGTTACTATGGCAGGGTGGGGCAGGGGGATACCCACTTGAGCCTTAGCTATGTCTACACTGCAGTTAGACACCCGCGGCTGGCCCGTGCCAGCTGACTTGGGCTCATGGGGCTTGGGCTAAAAGGCTATTAAACTGCGGTATAGACATTCAAGCTCAGGCTGGAGCTTGCGCTCTGGGACCCTCCCTCCTTGCAGGATCCTAGAGCCTGGGCTCCAGCCCAAACCTGAACGTCTACACTGCAATTAAACAGTCCCTTAGCCCAAGCTCTGCAAGCCTGAATCAGCTGGCATGGACCAGCCATGGGTTTTTAACTGCGATGAAGACATACCCTTAGCGAGCATGCTCTTAATCCTAGTTGGATTATTCATAGCAGGGAGCGGGGATGGTTCAGCTATGAAAATCCTAATTAAACATTTTATCTGTGTCTGCCCCTCCTTAGAGCGAGTCATTCCTTGGACTCATGGAGAAGAGCTGTCAGATGGTGAGAGGGTTGGCAAGGCAGAACGCAGGAAGCACTCAAAGGGCTGAGATAGTTTCTTTTTACACCAGAAGTGACCACCTGATCTTCTAGTCTGACCTCTGCACATCACAGGCCATTAATTCTCACCCAGATACCCCCTCTGTTGAGCCCAGTGACATTAGATAGACCTCAAGGCATTTCAGTCCTCAGGAGACGGAACTGTTGTGTGCTACAGGCAGAGAATAGGAGAGCCTGAGGTGTCACATTGCCCGGGACTGCTGCCCAGGTAATCATAACAGGAGAGCCATACTCCATGCTACAGAGGAAAGCGAACCCCACCAAGGTCTGTGCCAATCTGATTTGAGGGAAAACTCCTTCTCTGTCCCCAATGTGACTATCAGTATGACCACGAGGAAGCTATAATAAGCATCTATAACTGGTTTGGCTATCTCCAGCTAGCGTGGAGTCTAAAGGTGATCCATCTACCTGCAGTGGCAGCAATGTTCAAATATGAAGAGCATGAGTGATCTGAGAAACAGGATGAATTCCTCACTAAAACAGCCATCCTCCAGCTAGTCTAACCAAACAAAAGGGCTTTTAACGTGATGGTATCTTGGATGAATTTACCTCTTGTGACAAATAGCAGCTCATGGCAACTCAAGCCCCCCCTGTCTCTAGGATCTTCCACAGAGCTGCTGCGTTCAACTCTCTCTGTCTCTAGTCGTGTTATTCATGTAGTACACCATGGCTTTAATGCATGCCTATAGTTCAGAGCTACCTTGGGCCCCATGGGGAGGGGATGTTGGAATGTTCAGGCACTCCAGAACTGATGGCCAGTTCTGAGCAACTGTGAACTTCTGTGGAGCTGGGACCCTCTGAGATGGCGTCTGGCTTCATTTGCATTTAGCTGCACCTCCCTCGGAGGTGGGAGGAAAGAAAAATTTAGCTCTACTAAGAGCCACACCCACAGCTCTCACAATGCTCTTCACAGCAACGTCTTCTACTAGAGCTTCCTGTGCACGGCCAGCTAAGGAGCTGCTGACAGAAATAGCCTGTGGCAGTGGAAAAAGACAGGCAAGTGAGAGAGAGAGAGAGAGTGCACGCTCACACATAGAACTACTCCATCTGCACCCTCTCTCTGCACTGTTTGGCCTGAAGGTACCTCTATGGGACATGCTGCCTGAATTGCAAACCATGAGGGCTCCACGTTCAGCTGACTCATTTGTGCTTTTACAATAAGAGCATATATGTAAATCATCTGTCAATGGGAGAGACATCAATATTTGGCCCTAACTACAATGGAAAGGGATTACAGCTGAGATGTTCAAAGCGAGCCAGGCACCAAGTAACATTAAACTGCAGTGTGATTTGGACCCTAACCTCACTTGAACTCCCTGAAAAAATCTCAGCCCACACATTCAAGCAACAAGGAAGCCCAAGATAGACCAGGTTCACTGGTAAAGACTCTTCTTTCCAAACTCCATCAGTCAGTCTTCACACCATCTGCTGTCCTCATATTTAAGTCTCTTCAGGTAGCATTGTGACAGTCAGTGTTTCAGAATGGACCCAGCACTCTTTTCATGCCCACTTCTGCAGGGCTCATTGCAGGAAGGTCACATCAGTATTTTGATCTCACTATCATCTCCAATTTTGAAGTCTTTCATAACTCACCTATATTTTGGCTTTCCTGCAAGCCATATGCAGTTTTTGCACATTAAAGCAATGCTTTACATGTCTATAGTACCTCTTCATTTGGGATCTGGAAGCTCTCTGAGAACTCTCATTGAGCCTCACAACAATGCCCATTGTGAAGTATTATGTATCCATTTTACAGGTGTGCAAACACAGGCATAGAGAGGGGAAGTGACTTACCCAAGGATATATAGTAAATTAATGGCAGAGTTGTAGTGCAGTTAATTACAGTAGTCCTGCCATTAGTCTTGCATCCCAGTCCCATGCTCTAATCTAGCGGTGTCCAATACATTCGCCACTAGCCACATGTGGCTAATAGGCTATTGAATTGTGGCTAATGCATGTGGCTTTTTTATAATGTGACTAATAAGAAAAATTCAAAACCACAAGTGTGGCTAGCATCGAATTTCTGTTGGACACCGCTGCTCTAATCCATACCTAGACTGTTCTCCTTGCAGCTGTTCTGAAGGCTAGGAGTCATGGGTTCTTACACTATAGTTATGTGCTGCTATAAACTATATTGATATAGCTCTACCTTGGAGATCCTTACATGTAAAATGCAAATCGCAAAAGTGCAAACCGTTATCCTCCTCCCAGTCTCAGACGATAGATTGTCTGAAACTGGGTCCTGTGAATTACCTGCTGACTCTGACTGCGCATTCCAGCTGTCCCATTATCAGCCCTGTTTCATGCCTCTCCACAGGAAATAAAGCCATTCTCTTCCCTTGCGCATGAAAGCTGAGGTGAATCAAACACTGTGGTTTCCTGTCTCCTAACTCACTCAGTGAATCACTTTCTAACATCGCAGGGAGCTTTTGGTTTTAGGTTACATCTACATTTCAAACTAAGGGTGTAATTTCCAGTTTGAGGAGATGTACCTTCGTTAGCTCAGATTGAGGCATCATGCTAAGAACAGAAGTGTAGTCGTGGTGGCGAAGGGGCTAAGCGTTTGAGTACATACCTAGTGTCTCAAATGGGATTGTATTTGGAGGGGCTAGCCTCCCACCACCCAGGCTGCCATGGCTACACGGCTATTTTTAGCACACCAGCTCAGTCATAGCTAGTAGGAGTGTGTTTCCTTGAGCTGAAAATGACACCTTGTTTCTGATCTTTACTTGCACCCAGGGTGATCTTTGCAAACTCTTTGGGGCTGGCCCTGTTTTTATGTTTGTACGGTGCCTAGTGTCTTGTGGTCTCTAGGTGCAACTGCAATACAAATAATAAATATTCAAAATAACCAGCTGAACTGTTCAGAGCATCGCATGTGGTCAAGAACCTCCTAGAACTCTTGGTGCTCACTTTGTTTTAATTGCCTGTTATTTTTCAATCTCGGATTCTAATTCTACACTTTAACTTAATGCTAGACATCCTTCTATTGCCCAGTATTGCTGGACATCACTTGGGCCACCGCTAGTGTTTGATACTCACCACTGACTATAGGTATCCAAAGCTGGTCTTGTCAATTTGAAGGCCTTGCCTGATCCATTACATCCAGAGTTTTATCCCTTCTCAATTCTCTATAAGTAGGCCAGATAAGCACTGATCAAAGCTCTCCAGGTATACTAGTATCCACTCTATTCAGACTATCAGGCTGTCTGTGCTAGGAAGTGCAGTCATTATCAGTGTTGTTAAATCTCTGATTGCTTTGTAGATCTATTCATGTGTATCAAAGAGGTTTTTAATTTGATTTAATGGAGTTTTCAAATTGCTCAGATCTGACTGTATATATATTTTTGCTGTAGAATATGGCCAAATGATACAACTAATGGATAATTACAATTATTATGTGCCAAAAGATTGCTGGAATAGCGCAGGCAAAAAAGATCTCGACTTGTATTCAGGTTGGGTGATGTATTATTATTTTTTAATTTAGATTTAGGAGCTGTAAAATAGACACATTATTTAACAAGTGATAGCACTTTGCAGAATGTTTATTATTTTTCTCTCTGATCTTCTCCTTCCCCTTACCTATTGGGCCTGATCTTGGCCAGTGCTGAGCACTTTCAGAGGGATGCTGAGTGCCCTTAACTTCTATTGACTTGAGTGGGAGTATAGGATACTTATTGGATAGCTGGAATAGGCTGTTGCTCTATATCCAAGAGCAGGGGTGGGCAAACTACGGCCCACGGGCCGGATCCGGCCCCTTAGGGCTTTGGATTTGGCCCGTGGAATTGCCCCCCTGTGGGGCCGCAGGCCCCGCGCCACTCTCAGAAGTGGCCAGCACCACATCCCTGGGGCCCCGGAGGCGGGGCAGAGGGCTTCATGTGTTGCCCTTGCCTCCAGGCACCGCCCCGCACAGCTCCCATTGGCCGGGAACTGGGAACCACGGCCAATGGGAGCTTCGGGGGAGGTACCTGGAGGTGTGGCAAGGGCAGCACGTGGAGCCCTGTGCCCCCCACCCCCACCCCAGGGGCAGGGTAGGGACCTGGTTCCGGCCGCTTTCTGGAGTGGCGCCACATGAGGCCAGGGCAGGCAGGCAGGGAGCCTGCCCTGGTCCCGGTGCATGCCGCTGCCACCCTGGAGCCGCTTTAGGTAAGCAGTGCCGGGCCAGAGCCTGAACCCCTCCTGCACCCTGCCCCCCAACTCCATGCCCTAAGCCCCCTGCCTGCACCTCGCACCCCTCCTGCACCCCAACCCCCTGCCCTGAGCCCCCGTCACACCTCGCATCCCTCCTGCACCCCAACCCCCTGCCCTGAGCTCCCTCCCCCAGTCTGCACCCCTCCTGCACCCCTGCCCTGAGCCCCCCCTGCACTCCGCACCACTCCTGCACCCCAACCCCCTTCTCTGAGCCCCCTCATATGCCCTGCAGCCCTCCTCTGCCACAATGCCTTGCCCTGAGCCCGTTCCTGCACACTGCACTCCCTCCCACACCCCGCAGTCCATCCCGCACCCCAATCCCCGCCCCCAGCCCTGCATACAATTTCCCCACCCAGATGTGGCCCTTGGCCCAAAAAGTTTGCCCACCCCTGTCCAAGAGACTAATGGCTACTGTAATGGACTATTGGTTGGAATTGGAATGGCTCAACTATATGTCATATGTCGCCTCGTGCTAATGGAGATTCCTCTTTAGCTGAAGTAGTAGGGAGACAGAGGCTGCTAGCCAGATTTCAATGGTATTGAAGAGTATGAATATTATCCAAATGCAGTCCTCCTCCTGAATACAAACAGCCTCAGAACCTAGAGCCTGCTCACCCTGCTAATGTAACCTGCTAATCCCTTGGGCAGTGTAAACCTCATTTTTCTTGCGGACGTCACCTCCTACAGAGCTGTCCCAGCGCTTCTGAGTGATGGCTGGAATAAGAGCACTTTAGGGAGTGCCTCCAATCCTAAGCCTCCTGGGAAAAGACAGAATTGCCAAGCCTTCTCAGGACTGAACCGATGGCCCCTCTTTCCTCTGATTCCCAAGTCTGCACAAAGCATTGCTTAATTCCTATTCACCCCTTACAGGCTGGATAACAATGTTGATTGATTTTCTTTCCTTTGTTCTGTGGGCCCCTGTGTGAGCTGTAGCTCACGAAAGCTTATGCTCAAATAAATTGGTTAGTCTCTAAGGTGCCACAAGTACTCCTTTTCTTTGTGTGAATCTTGTTATAGGATCACTTCACTCTCTAGGCTTCAGTGTTAACTAGTGAACAGCAGCATTTAAAAAAAAATAGAAAGGAAAAAAGAAAGAAAAGCAAATAAGAGAGGGTTAAAACGACTCTCCCAAAACAAAACAGGGCAAAGGGGAAGTTTAAAAAAAATGGGAAATGAAAGAAAAAGGGTTATGTGTTGCTTCTCTCTTCCCTCCTTCCATCTCTCCTGGGTTTGTGTGCTGTCTCCTGAAACTGTTAGCTCTTCAGAGCAGGGATCTGTCTTCTGATGTGTCTGTAAAGCACCTAACACATTTTAGGGTACTATATACTTAGGGCCAGATTTGTGTCTTTAAGGTGTGTCTGGAGTGGCAGCATGTAGCTACACTTCTGCAGGAGGAGCTGAGCTAGGACATAACCCCTTGAACCGCAATTCCCTCCTCCTTTCCCTGGCTTGCAGTCTGCACTGTCAGTTAGGGGCATCCATTGACGTTGGTGGAATCTAGATTTATGCTGGTATAATCAAGATCTGAATTTGGTCCTGGGATATAGTCACCGATGGGCTCTCATATCTTATATCAAACTGTTAGAATCCTTAGAGGAATAAAAGTTTTTCACAGGAAATCTTGCAAATTTCATATTGTACCATGCAGAATGAAACTTGAAACTTCCAAGTGCCTCATGAGATGAGCTCTCAGACAGCATCTTGTTCGTTGCCAACCAGTTCCCTGTGCTTTCTATGCACAATCTCCTAACACACATTTCTGAGTCTCCCCCTCTGCTCTACCTCCCCGTCCCCACTGAGAAATGCAGGTACTTTTGGGAGATCACTTCTTTGGCAGTTGTGCAATGTGCTGCATCACCATGTCAATTTCAAGCTTAAGGTGTGTGTGAGCTGTCTTTCTGCAAGAAGAGGCTGGACTCCAAGAGGCCTTCTGGTAGCTCTTGGTAAGTAAGAAAACAGAACAAATGATGCAAGTAGAGCTGGCTTCTGCATATTCGCTTCCCTGGGTTCACCTTCCAAAAATTGCCACAATGTTAAATTTAGATTTGTAAAGCAGATGCTGAAATACATGTTATATAAGCTTATTGGTATAATTGGACTCTTCAAGCCCGGACTGAATATTCTTTAGGCTTAATAACCATGTTTAATTATTTGAGGAACGAATGTGTAATTATATCATTCTCCAAAAATGCAGAGCTACTTCTGCATTGTATACATACCCCTTCAGCTCTAGCTGTAAGAAAGACCTGCCAAGATTTAGAAGGTGTTCTCCGTAGGTACAACAGAAAGCTCATGCTCAAATAAATTGGTTAGTCTCTAAGGTGCCACAAGTACTCCTTTTCTTTTTGCGAATACAGACTAACACGGCTGCTACTCTGAAACCTGTGTTTAGGTTTTAACTGAAAGACTGGGCTGCTAGAGAAATGCGCCAGTAAATGTCATCTCTTCCTTTGATGTTGTTTGGTTATTTTATTTTTTAACCAAATCATTTTGCCATCCAGCTCCGTGTGAGGACAGTTTACAACATGCATGCTCTGTCCCCATGGAAATGGAATGCTACGTCACACCCTAAGGTGTGGGTTTACCCACTTGTTCCAGAGTACTAAAACAGCCTGCTTTCCTCTTGCAGTTGCCTTGGATGTGAAACAACTTGCTTGGGCGTGTAAATATCTCAACTGGAATTGCCTGACAAATGATTTTGCATTTTAAAAGTGAATAGTGTGTCATAGGGAACAGCAGCTAAGGTTAAAAACAACCCCCAAATTTCACTTGTTAATGCTTTTGAGTATCTCTTTGGTATCATTTTTGACCTCCCTTCCTTTTGATCTGCTTCTTGAGCAGATTCAGATTAATCTGGTGTCTTGTTTTTGTGAATTTTGTGTCTGTCATGTACTGTGGCTATTTTGTTATTTACTCTGAGAGGAAATCAAAGCTGATCTGTATGCCATTAGACACCAAGTGGTAGCTGTCTAAACACAAAAACATGGCCTTTTTCAAGTGAGATTTTAAATAGTTTATTAGCAGTGATCAAAACAATGGCAAAGAGGATTAGTAATGGCATATGCAGTCTTTCATCTCCCAGGTTTATGTACCCTGCTGTGAGGATTCCAATCACATTGCCTTCCCAAGGAATGTTGGATGTGACAAAGATGGTAGGATATGGCCCTGAGCCAGGGTCACCAGTTCAAATCCTGGTCTTATGGGTTTGAGCAAAAATTGTTAACCTCTGCTGGCTGTTCTGTGGCCTGTGTCAATGACCTGGTGGGCCTCAAGAGAGTTCCTAGTGTGCAAGAGCCCTTGTCAATACAAACTATTGTGGACTGTGATTCGCTGCAAGAAGGGCACTTAAGCATGTGCTGAACTCCCATGAAAGCCAGCGGGCCTTTAGCACATACTTAATGTTAAGCACATGCTTAATGATTTCCTGAACTGGGGAACCACACTTTGTGTAGTTGTTTATGTTCTGAAACAGGAAGCTCTGGGTCCAGAATGAACTCTTCTCTTTCCATTAGTTGCGGCTCCTTCAGTCCATGCCAGCAGAGGATGGTGTGGGGGAATGCTTTAATTGTGCCAAACCTGTCCCTGTTCTGGGGATTCACATTATTAATTCTACACTCTTCTCTTGCAGTAGTACTTACAGGCCAACCAAGCATGGTCCAGTTGTGCTAAGTACTGTACAAACACAATAAATAGCAGTCCTTGTCCCAAACATTTTGTGTCTAAGCCACAAGACATGAGGAAGCTGAGACAGATAAGCAGGCTGCCATTGGGGAAGATGGGGTGACTAAAATACTAGGGTGCATGCAATTCTTAGCCTGTCAGGATGAGTGAATGAAGGGACATCACTTTCCAGCTGATGTCAATTCATCACCTTTGCCACAGGGTGGTTTTTTTACATAGTTACCAGGTGTTTGCGAAAATACTTATTGATTTGGTAAAACAGAAAGTTGGTCACTTTTTTTAAACACTTCCTTTTAGGCAGTGTGGGCTAGAAGGTGGGGCACTGGGCTGGAACTCGTAAGATTGGGTTCTATTTGCAGATATGCTACTGACCTGCTGGATGACTTTCTCTCTGCCTCAGTTTCCCCTTACGTAAAATGGGGATAATGGCTACTGATCTCCTTGCTTTGCTCTCTGCTGATGAAAAATACTAAACCAGAACTAGGTGGTGGTAGTGTATCTTGCATGTATGGCAAAGGGAACATTTCATATGTATGTAGCTTTAGCTGCATTGCAGTGAAACTCGTGAAGCCTAGCACTGGAAAAAATGTGAATGGCTCCAGAGTAGTGACAGTGAATTTTCTTTAAGGTACGTCCCCAGGAATGTAATTCTGAACACCTTCTTCTGGCAAAACTCCCGCTTGTAGTCAGAGCAAATTTGCCTGAAGAAAGAGTTCAGACCAGGACTGAGCTGAACTGCTACCTTCTGTGATAGCATTGGCATCTTGTGTCTGTAACTCAAATTAATAACATTGCGTGGATGTAAAGTACTTCGTTTATCACTGGTACAGACACAGCATGAGCAGCTCGTACAGGCTTCCCCCCACACCATCCTCCTGTTCATGTACCTCAGTTCTGACCATGAGGGACCATTTCTTGGGGCATAGTTCAAAGTCCATTTGGTCTCCCTTTCTGCTGAGGTTCCCAACAAGGCGGGCAGTTGTGGTGGTGGTTTTGTGATATGGACACCAGGGACCAGATAGTCAGCTAGTGTAAATGGACACTGCTCCACTGACTTCACTGACATTTCATCCTCTGAGCTCACCAAAGAAACTCACCATTTGCATTATGTTAAACTGTCTACAAAGATTAATTGTCCACCCTTCCATTGGCACCCCTTGGCTAAGACATGGCTGCCTGGGGAAGGTGAGGGCAGAGCTATACTTGGTGGTCAGAGGTGCTCACTCAGCTTTGTTACAACTCCAGCAGTGCTGAGGCTGACAATGCTCTGAAGAGAACCTGGGCCCAATTTCAAGAACATGAGCCCAGTTCATGGCTGTGGGTCCAGAGAATGTGAGAAATGAACTGAAGGCGAATTTCAGGGAGTGAGAACCCCCACCTGCTCCCAAACTAAAGACAATGTACTAGTGAACCCCTTGCAAGAGATTGGCCGAGTTGCCTACATCTCCTTTGAGCCACATGTTGGCAAGCTGGTGGCACTTGTGGATGTTATTGACCAGAACAGGGTGCTAGTTGATGGCCCCTGCAGTGGTGTAAGAAGGCAGGCTATGCCCTTCAAGTGCATGCAGCTAACCGATTTTGTACTCAAATTCCCACACAGTGCTCGTCTGAAGCACGTGCGAGTTGCCGGGGAGAAAGAAAATATTAATGAAAAATGGATAGGTACAAGGTGGGCAAAGAAGATTGAAGCCAGGGAAAAGAAAGCCAAGATGACAGACTTTGATCGCTACAAGGTCATGAAGGCAAAGAAAATGAGGAACAGGATCATCAAGCATGAAGTAAAGAAGCTCCAGAAACAATCTTCCAAAAAAGCATAAACTGTCAGTAGTCAAATAAAGTTCCAGTTTACTATTAAAAAAAATAAAATAAAAAAAGAGTCTCTGCTGGCATAAAGCATGGTAGCAAAATTGACAGAGCTCTAGCGAGGACAATTGGCACTAGCAGAGGATCTGGCCTGCTGAACTTTGCCCATGTCTGAAGGACACACTGCTTGGTGTGTAATCAGTCACAATGATTGAACTTCCTGTAGCGGGAGCCACTCAAACAAATCCTAAAGCAAACTGTTAGGAGTGTTTGGCAAAGCAATTGCCACCCAGCTCTGCTCTCTGAAGAGTGAATGGACAGATCCTGACTCACTTTTAAGCATTTCCTTCTCTCCCTGGGAATCATCCAGGAAGCCATGATTCCTTTCGTAAGACATGCAGTGTACACCTACCACAGCAGTGGTGTGGCTGGTGGGTGTACAACTATCAGTGCGGAATAGGCTGGGAGGAGAAATTACTTAAATGATTGAAAGTGCCAGATAAACTCTCCTGCTCTGAGGCCAGGCCTGTTTTTTAGCCCAGGTTCTTGGTATGCACAGAACCGTGGGCCAGCACTGCTGCAGCAAAGCAATTAACCACTTTTCTGGCTTCTTCAACTCACAACTTCCATGTTTTTCTCTCTGTCTCCTACACATCTTGGCTGAACACTGGAGGCACCTTTTGACCTATGCTCAATTCTCCCCCAAAGATCTAAGAAAACTGTGAGGCCTCTCTCTCTTCTTATTCATATCGGTGTAAGTCAGGAACCACTCCCCTGGAGCGAAAGGAGTTACCAAGCTATAAGTGAGCGCAGTCTCTCTTGTTATGGGCCAACAGCTTCTCTGTCGCAGGTTTTATTTACTCTCATTGGATAATTGCCTGTGGCAGGCTCAGCCAGTCTCTGAAGATGTCCACTGGCTGGGGTGTAAAAATTAGACAAGGAGTAATCTGTTGCCACCTCCCAAAACATGAGAAAGGCGTGAGGTATAAGAGCAACACAGAGAGAGATCCTGATGCAGGATTGTATCCTGAGGCTTTTGCTGAGGCACACTCCCAGTGCAAACTCACTGATTTCAGTGGGAGATTGTCTGACTAAGGGCCGAGAGCAAACAAACGTAAGGAGCTAAGGGTTTGGCCTGCAGTGAATATTGCTAACATTACCTAAGAGCAGCTCTGTTTTACTGCACAGCATTTGCATGCCTTAGCGAAGCATCTGTTCTGGATAAGGTGCTGCTGCTAACAGGCCTCAGCAACTGTTAGCTTGTATAGGTGCTTTGTTGTCTCTGCGTAAGCATGGGTATCTTTTACTCATTCTTGGTCTTTGATCACAGCAAGGGTTTGATATTGACAGGGGGATTACTCAGAGTGAGATAAGCATCATATGTACTGTAATTTCTAGACCTACACTGAAGGTGGCCTGACAGCCTCAGATGTGGAGTCTGACTTTTTAAAAAACAGATGCACAATTGCTTGCCTAATGTGTACACTCAGTTATAGCAACTGCACATACAAATAGCTCATTGTGCTCACAATTGTCTTCTCTCCATTTGCACTCACAATTGCCTGATTTGCACATGTAATTATAGCTAAACTTTTCCAGGTTGTTGTGTGCGGGGGGTTTTTGTACCTCATCACAACATTATTTCCCTGTAACAGCTAACGCACAGTTCCTTAAGGAGATTTCTTATCCTTTGTACATGATATTATTACTATTTGTTTCAGAGTAACAGCCGTGTTAGTCTGTATTCGCAAAAAGAAAAGGAGTACTTGTGGCACCTTAGAGACTAACCAATTTATTTGAGCATAAGCTTTCGTGAGCTACAGCTCACTTCATCGGATGCATACTGTGGAAAGTGTAGAAGATCTTTTTATACACACAAAGCATGAAAAAAACCTGGATTTGTGCTGAAAATGGCCCAACTTGATTATCATACACATTGTAAGGAGAGTGATCACTTTAGATAAGCTATTACCAGCAGGAGAGTGGGGTGGGAGGAGGTATTTTTTCATGCTTTGTGTGTATAAAAAGATCTTCTACACTTTCCACAGTATGCATCCGATGAAGTGAGCTGTAGCTCACAAAAGCTTATGCTCAAATAAATTGGTTAGTCTCTAAGGTGCCACAAGTACTCCTTTTCTTATTACTATTTGTATTTCAGTAGCACTTAGGAGCCCCAGTTCCAGACCAGGACCCCACTGGGCTAGGCGCTGTACAAACAGATAATGAAAAGGCTGCCCCGACTCCAAAAATCATACAGTCTAAGTATAAGACAAAAGATAACAGGTGGATACAGATGGGGGAGCACAAAGAAATAAGGCAATGGAGTGTGTTTATTACACTGGGCTATGTATTTTGAAGATCCATTAGCAGAATGCATGGTAGTTTGAACCAAAAGTGGCTTCTGATTTTCCTCTCTTTCTAGAAAGTGTGTGTCTGTATGTGTGATAGACAGATCAGGCACTGCGTTCCCCCGTGACTCCCACACTGAAAGGCAGACACAATGCCATTCTTTCTCTGACTACCTCTTCATCAGCTGCTTAGGATTCTGGAGCACTCTAGAAATGCCGTTGCAGAGGACTGGTTGTGGGAGGTGGGGCAGTGGCTGTGTGTCAAAGTCTCTTGTGTTCTTTTATTTGCTCTAAGACGTGGTTAGGGATTGGTGTTTGGAGACAAGCCGAAGCCTGTAGAGATTTCCTGTCCCTGGGTGTATGGAAAGCAAGGGGCAGTATATAGTAACATTTAAAAAAGAGCTAGAAAGTTCACATGCACGAAGGAGAGTCTGGGTGTTTATTAAGTGAGGTGAGCAGTGCTGGTGTGTTGGATCCTTTAGTCGGGGAGTGGTGAGCATTACTGGATGGAGAACCCTGGAGACTGAAATCTTCCAACCACTGAACAGACACAGCCCAGAAAGTGGCAGTGCAAATTTCCCACACTACCTTGTTAACGTGCTTCGGCCGTGACCAGGCTGGGATTGGCTGTGGGGATGGGGTTGGAATTCAGGCTCCCCCTAACCCATTCCATTTTTCAATTCTCTGGTGAAAGTGCCAACAAGGAGGCATCCATGAAGCTGGGTGTTGCTGTGTGGATACTAGCATCTGGGAGTGGGATCAAAACCACCCACCCATTGAAAGTATCTTTTTCTTTTCTTTTTTGGTATTGCAGTAGTGTTTAGAGGCAGCCATCGGGGACCAAGACCCGATTATGCTAAATACTGTGCAAACACGCACCAAAAAGATGGCCCATACCCCAAAGAGCTTACAGACAGCTCTGGGTCACTGTGCACCTGGGTAGCGTACAGCTCAATAGCAACTCCCTCAGCAATGACAGGTTTCAGAGTAGCAGCCGTGTTAGTCTATATTTGCAAAAAGAAAAGGAGTACTAGTGGCACCTTAGAAACTAACCAATTTATTTGAGCATAAGCTTTTGTGAGCTACAGCTCACTTCATCGGATGCATCCCTCAGCAATGGGCTCTCACAAGTTATCTCCGGGGTGGATGCTGTCTGGCTCCCACTCCTCCTTCACCCACATGGTATTAAGGCAGTCCTAGTGCAGGCACTGAGAAAGGAACGGCTGCAGCCCTGATGGAGCATCTAGATAGATAATAAATATTTAAAGGCTTTTAGCTAGGTCCACTGGAACTGAATCAGATGGTTCCGATGTTGCCAGCTCAGTCCAAACAGAGGAGCATCACACCCCAGTGAGAGCCGACTTTTGGGAGGGGGGATGATGCAGAAGAGTCTGATCAGAGTCCTGCCTCCTTTTCCCTGGCCCATGGAAGGGGAATGGCTGACGGGGTGGGGAGAGCGCCTGCAATATAAATATAAGGACACTGCTGGGTTGGGAAGGTGTGGGTGTGGCTAAGATGTGTCTTATGATGGAGAAGGGTCAGGAGTGATTGTATTGAATATAATGGGTGTATAACAATTCTCCTGAGCAAGGCTTCTGGATGCAGACAGACTTTGTGGCTCTTTCAGCCTTTCAAGGTCCCAGGCTGACGGCAGTCTGTGCTACTGAACGTCACCACACGGGGTCGCTGCAAGTCCTGGCCTGGGATAAGCAGGGGGTGATGTGCTGATGGAAGGAGATTGCTGGGATTGTCGGGGGGACAATGGTACTCCTGACACCTCGTAGAGCCCGCCTTGTGCTTGCACACACTCATGCCAATGTGTAGGGGTCTCTCCTCTGCAGTCAAGGTTCCCTGGTGCTGAGACCCTCCTGAGTGAAGCAACCCCACTCCTGAAGGATGCCCTTGTCTCTGGTGAGATCCTCTCCCATGTGGGTGTAAAAATGCTGTGGTTTCAGTGGCATTAACATTTTCCACTGCATAAATATTGCTAAGCCCTGACGTCCCGTATGTGAAGGAACTGTGCATTCAACTCACTGTCTAAGGATTAGTTTGCTGGCTGAGGCGTTCCTTCCTCCAGGGTACCTGGGGCAAGACAGACTGGGGGAGAAAAGGCTTGCAGTGTTGTAGTATGGAGAGGAAACTGTTTCCTGCTGTAGTTGGATGAGGGAGCAAACGTGGAAGGCCCCTCTCACTTTGACTGGCACTTGCTGTAAAAGGGACACCTTTGAACTAGATTTTTGTTTTGCTACAAGCAAAACACCTTAATATTCCCCCCTCGCCTCTTACAAATTCTGTAGTGATGCCTCATTGCCATCTCTGTCTAGAAGTTCACTTCAGACTAGATCTCTGTTATTACAGCAAAACCTGTCCGGACAACGTTCCAGGGCTTAACTTGTAATTAAAAGCATGGAGTCAAATGGTTACAGTGTTAATACAAGAATCGCAGAGTTTTCTCCCACAGCCTTTTCTGATCATTGCGTCAGAGTCGGCTCTAATTTCTTTGAGAGGAAGGAGGCCCAGGGAGATTTGTGCGGAGCAGAAAGTTGCCTTTCCTGCAGCCCATGCAAGAAGGATGCCTGGCTGGAAGGGCGGGGGGTGGGGTGGGGATGCAGGTATGGAGATGAGGTGACAGCAGGTAAGAGAAAAGGGAAATGAAGATATGGAAGCTAAGAGGAGGGGTGGATGAGCAAACAAACATCCTAACAGACGCTGCTCCCAGCTATTTGTGTCCATTAGGGACGTGGTGTATTCTCTGATTTCTCCTCAAACAGGGTTGCATTTGAAATATATGTGATAAACTGTAATTACAGCAAGATACATCTGATAGTGTCTTGAGAACCTGTAGCTGACAGAACTGATCTCTCCCCGCTTCTACTCCAGCGCTCTTAAATGAAATGAATTGAATGAAATACCAGAGTCCTCTGTGCGGCTCTGCTCTCACTCCCACCTGTGAATCATGGGAGTTACTTTGGCTTTATACTAGCATAAATGAGATCACAATCTGCCCAATGTGTGTAAGCAGGAGCAGAGTTTGGTCCATTGTGGATAATCCAGCATGGTGCTATTATAAGCTTTGCTCTTCATGATAGAATAGATGAGGTTATTTCAACTATTTGGGAAAAAAAATGTCTTCACTAGGTGTGTAACACGCAGTACGTACTGGGAGGAGATGCTGAATTCCAGCTCCTGTCACTCTGAACACCTGGAATGCAAAGGCCAAGGGATTCACTACATCAAGGCAGAAGACAGTGGTAACTTCTCTTTAGCAGCAGTACCTGAACATCTGTCCTCCATCTTGTATTGCAGGTGTCAATCGGACTGAGACAGGACAGTCTTCTGGACCTGGCAAGGCGAGCTTGGAATTCCAGAGAGGAGACTCTGCATGAATTCTGTAGGAACCTGGGACTATCCTCTAAATGGCAGGAGAAAGCCCCTGATTCCCTGAAGATTCTTTTTATCACTGGAACTGAATCTTTTGTGCCAATATGACATTTTCCATTTTCCAGTCTGAGAATTGAAATAACACGCTGCGTGGCTTGGAGTGGACGTTCTGAAGGGGCAGCTTTGAGAGGCTACAATGGCTCTGGCATATCCAAAGGCCATGCTAGGGGACCTGCTGCATCCAGAAGAACCATCACTTGATAATGAAAAGTGTCACCACTTCCTGTCTGCAAACATCATCGCAGTAGGTAAGTGAAAGCTGAATAGCTCCTGATTTTATTGTTGTTGGGTATTTAAAACTTCTTTTCTTGTGGTTTTTCGTTTGGAAGCTGTGGTCTTACATGGAGCATCTAGTTTTCTTGATTATGGGCTGTACTACGGCAGTGGCTCTCAACCTTTCCAAACTACTGCACCCCTTTCAAGAGTCTGATTTGTCTTGTGTATCCCCAAGCTTTACCTCACTTAAAAACTTACAAAATCAGACATAAAAATACAAACATGTCACTATTACTGACAAATTGCTGACTTTCTCATTTTTACCATAGAATTATAAAATAAATCAATTGGAATATAAATATTTACTTACATTTTAGTGTATAGTATACAGAGCAGTACAAACAAATAATTGTCTATGGAATTTTAGTTTGTACTGACTTTGCTGGTGCTTTTTACATAGCCTGTTGTAAAACTAGGCCAATATCTAGATGAGTTGAAGTACCCCCTGGAAGACCTCTGAGTACCCCCAGGGGTACACGTACCCCAGGTTGAGAACCACTGCACTAGGGCATTGTACTGTGGTTGGCTTACAAATGATTGGGGCGGATTCTCTGATCTGTCCCACTCCCTTTGCACCACTCAGACAGTGCAGAGGGATGTGTTGAGACATGAAGGCAGAGTGGCCAGAATGTCATCTGCTCCAGCAATCCTGGGCTGGTACATGGTCCCTAGGAGACCATGAACCAGTGGCATAGCCCAGGACTCAACAGAGAATCTCGCCTCTTAAGTTTCACTGAACAGTAAATGTTCAGAAAGACTTTTGTGATCAGTCTTAGTAGCGTATACAACACAACAGACCAGTCAGTCAGTCTGTGTCTGTCTGTCTGTCTCACTCACACACAGACTTTGGACAAGCCTGTTGCCCTTTTCCATGCCTCTACTAGTGTAAAGCTGGGTAAATTAAAATATGCTCTTTCCAGCACCTTTCACCTGAGCATCTCAAAGCACTAAACGAATAAAACCTCTGATCCCTGCCTCAGGTAAGTAAGGGGTATAGAGGGATCACGTCTTACAGCAGCTGTTTGATAGATGTCTGTTCTAGGATTTAGTATGCATCATTACCATCTCTAAGATTGCAGCAACACCACATAACTGTTCAACTGAACTGAAAAAGGATGCAGAATCCAGTTAAAACAACAGTCACTTGGTGAGGCAAAATGTATCTGCACTGGAACTTGCCCAGACGCCTGGGGTTAACCCCCAATGCTTACTAAGAGATGCACGGGATCTTTAATGACCATGAGTTGAAAGGACTTTGTTTGACAAGCTGTCCTTATGATGACACCTTAGCAACGCAATTTTTCATAGTACTATTCTGGCCCAATTCTAATTTGGAGGGAAGAATGTCCCCTTGCAAAGTCATTAGCGCCACTTCCCATAGCATCTCTTCATTCCTTTGAGGTCCCCTGCCCAAGTACTGACCAAAGCCAGCACAGCTTACCTTGGGAGAGCTGGGAGGATCGCTGTCTGTAGTGGTATTGGTTTACTTAGCCTTGATCTTTATGTTGGCACAGTGCACAGAAACCTCATGGTAACTATTAGATGGAAAGGTTGAGTCATTTGCCCAAAATTGCACATTGTGTCTGTGTTACAGACAGGATTAAAACCCATCCTGCAGTGTGTTGTGCTCGACCCTAGTCTATAACTCATCCTCAATGCCTGTGTTACTGGCTATCATTTAAGGAGATTGAAATTGGAGCTGTGTTTATATATGTTGCTTTGCATAAAAGAGCTGCTTACTTTGTCTGTGTTCATAAGTGCATCCCATAGAATCTGTGGGATAATTGTGTTATGAATTTGTGGTACATAGTACCATAAGATTATTGTGGTTGTAAAGAGAGATTCATGTAGCAGTAAATGAAGCTTTCAAATGCTTCCCGAGTCATGCTAGGCCTAATAATCTCTTTATGTAGGCAATCACATTTAGGCCCCAATAGACTGTCTTAATGTTTTTGAGATCCACTTGAATAAATGGGAAACTGAACTGTGGTCACCAGGGCTTTAACACAGTGTTAACCAACATCACAAACTGGGCACTCCAGCTTGTTGGGGGTCTTATAATGACAATCCATATTTGATGTCATTCCCTAATGTGCCAAAATTGGGAAGCCTGGCACTAAAAAGTGGCATGGGCCCAATTTCACAGGGAAGTTGGGAAGGCAGAATAAAAGTACCCTTTATACTTACCAGTCTTCAAACAGCACTGGACTGTGTGGGGCAAGGAGGCCATCAAACCAGCTGTGATCCACCATCTCTTAGGAGGGATATGCTTTTGTAACAGAAATGGGTCTTTATGGGAATGAGGTGACTTACATCGACAGCTGGACCAGATGGGGCAATTTGGCCCCTGATTTGCTAAATGGTTCAGTATAAACCCAAAGTGGGACAGTGGGTGTGCCTGTAGAAATGCACACGTGCCCACAGAATGTGTGAGCATTCCCAATGTGCCAACAAAACCTTGTGTACTCCTACAAAAACCTATGATGCATCTAGTGTACCTGCAGAAAGGGTGTGTGTGTGTGTCTGTGTGCACACACACACACATGCACCTATTATTCCAGACACAAGAATGCAAATCCCATCTGATGCGGCCACAAAATCAGTGCATTTGCACATGCAAATAAGCACTTTCAAATACAAATCCCAACAACTGTACACATAGGCATTTAAATATCTGGTTTGTGCATCCAAATGCAGGTTGTAGCAGGCAATGGCAACACGTTGTTCACCCTCCCTTTCACCTACTGTGACAGTTTGGCCTGAAGCGTCAATCTGACTGATAGTGGCTAACAGTCTTCTGAGGGAAAAGCTGAACAGCCCCTGCTAAGGTTCACCATCTGAATCTCTCACCATGCACGTTCATCTGCCGCTGAAGCCTGGTTAACAGTGATGCCCCTGACAAATAAGTTAATTAAATGGAACATCCTCACTGGACAGTGGGCAACTTGGTGACTTGTTCTCTTTGCTAATTAGCTGATGTAGGCTGAAAGCAATTAATATTATATGTAAAAATGAAGCTGGCAAGAGAGTTAATTACAGGTAGAAAGTTGATTTCTCCCCACATGAGAGAGAGAGAATTTAAGGCCAAGTCAAAACAGTCCTTTGAGGTCACCATTAGAAGTTCAGTAGAATGTGCATCATTTCTTCTTCAGGGCAAGTAACAGGAAACTGACCAAACACGTGTACTCTAGATCAGTGCTACTCAAAGTGGTGGTCCGTGGACTGGTGGCGGTCTGCGAGCCATTGGCTGCCGGTCTGCACGCATATTGGAAAAAAAAATTGCCAGTCCCCCACATCAGATAGCACTTGAAATCAGATTACAGGGATGAAACCTGTTGATCAAGTCAATGGGCTAGATCCTTAGATGGCATAGCTCCATTCCAGGTTGGGACAGCGACTTCAGATGGTATACGCATAGAAAATGATGGAATTGTCCAACGAGGGTGTGTTGAATTCTATTAGACACCTAAATCATTGACTTGTCCAGGAAAAAATATTCATTAGAAACTACTGGGCATCCCCTTAAAATGGTTAAATTTAAAATGGTCAGTAAATGTAGGAGCAGCTGATGCAATTCGTTGTGTGTGTGTGTGTGTGGTATGGGATTCTCTCGATGTGTATGAAGTTTTGGGAAAAAATTTGATGTTTCATGCAAATAGTATGCTGGCGCCAGAATGAGTTATGTTAGTGATCTCGGGGACTTGTCAATTATACATAAAATGGGTGAACAACTTCTCCTTTGAGCAAACTTGATACAACTAAAAGGGATAAGATGGGAAACACTGAAAATTCTGAATGCTACCAAATGGTATGTTGTCCTAACAGATCTGACTGGCCTTGAAAAGGTAGCTTAGCAAATGAATAACTAGCAGGAGTTCAATCTTTTTTAAAGACATGGATGATTAATGTAATTGTTGTTCGCTCTTCCCTCTCCTGTACTGGGAAGTAGCACAGAAGCCTGTCTTAGAAAAAAATATGTCTAGGTATGTGTATGCTCAGCCAGGCTGTATCTGTGGGTTAGCATCCATACGACTGCATTACATTTAACTGTGGAAAATACAAAATTGTTAAAACAAACAGCCTGCAAAGCCTGTGTGTGAACATAGGATGTGAACTGGGGACCTGATGCAGTGAGTTAATGTACTGACTGTTCTTTAGGCCCAGAGACCAGAGCAATGTGTAGTTCCAGTTCAACAGCAAGGCTGAGTAGCTGGTTTTTCAAATTCTTTCCATCCTTTAGCTCACAATTCAGTGTTTTTTCTCCATGTTCAGGGGTTTCTGCTTTTCTGGGTCTTGTGCACTCTGATCTGTTGGGGCCCTCATGGGAGAGGAAGAAATGAGGCCAGTCCTAGTCATTGTTTCAAGAGGAGCATTAACTTTCAATCTACCATGGGCCAAATCTTAGCTCACTTATTTACTGATTGCTAAACTCCCATTGACTCATGGGACTAATGGAAATTGGCTTAGTTTTGAGCCATTGGAAAGCCTGGGATTGTTTACTATAGAAAAGAGACGAGTGAAAGGGAACATGATAAAATAATGAATGGAATAGATAAGGTAGCTCAAAAGATTCTGTTTTCCCTGTCTCATACCACAAAAACAAGGAGACAGTAAATGAAATTAAAAGGGGGCAAATTCAGTACAGATAAGAGAAATATCTTTTTACACAACGTGTAATTAGACCATGGAACGCCTGAAAATCATGGAGGCGAAGAACTTAGCAAGATTCAAAAAGGGACTGGACATCTTATATGGATTAGCTGCCCTCACATCTGCTACTGTGTGGTTCTTACACCTTCCTCTGAAACTTCCTCTGATGCTGGCCACTGTCATGCAGGATAGTTGGCTAGATCCAGTCTGGCAATTTCTGTATTCCTAAAGTCCGTGAAAAAATGTATAAAGAACTCAGGGTTTAGCCCCATGCAAACTGTCAGCAGTAAAAATGTGTGCCTCGGGCTCCCTCACAGTCTCCTGAGAAGGGGAACAGCACACGTGCTGTGTCTGTTTGCAAGTCTGCTGAAACTTTTGGGAGGACAAAAGTTCACTGTGGTTTTTGCCCTTGTTTGTTTGTTTCCCTTCTTGTGGTAAGAGCAGTTGATACTAATAAGAAAGAAATGTCAAAAATTGTGTGACCTTATATCAGTGTTGGGAAACCTGCAGCCCGCAGGCCGCACGCGGCCCGTCAGGGCAATCCGCTGATGGGCCGCCACACGCTTTGTTTACATTTGCATGACTGCCCACAGCTCCTGGCCAATGGGAGCTGCGGGAAGCTGCGTGGGCCACAGGGACGTAGGTTGCCCACCACTGCCTTATATAGAATTAAATGTCCCTTTTTATGGCTTGTGCTAATGCAACTTCCATGGCTACCTTTCATCTTTCACCTTTGCATCTTTCAGCCACCAGCGCTGAATTCACTTAAATAATTTTCTTCTTCTCTAATTTTTAATGAGTAAGTTCCAGAGGGAACACTGGATGGTGGAAACCTGTGAGGGAGTTTCGATAATCATCCCCTCATCATTCAGGTGTGAGGACAATATGAAGAGCAAGTGAAACCCAATGATTACTTTTTAAAAGCCAAAGGTCCCGAGTAAGATCCTTGACTGGTGTAAATCAGTGACTTAGGGGAAGACTTTCAAAAGCTGCTATGTTATTTAGGAGCATCAATTGAAGATTGGGACTTATGCTCCTGCATTCCTTAGGTGTTTTGGAAAATCTTCCTGTTAAGTCAGTGGAGCAATCTGAATTTATACCTGCTGATGTTCAGGCCCCTTAACCCTAAAGTGTTTCAACATCTGAGTTGAGAGCTTACATATTTACCCTAAGAATGATGATGGCTCACTGTTGCTGCTGTTTGTTGAGTGCTGTCAGGGTGTTTGCAGGAAGAAATGGTCCCTAAAGAGTTTCTCATGCTACAGACAATTTAAAACATCAGCTGTTGAGAGAGCAGAGGAATTGTCCAGTGGCCATTGTTGAAAGTCTTTGTGGGCTCATGGGTGTTGTAAGAAGGGATTTGAAGGAGATGGGGCAGGTTGCTTGATGCACAAGAGGAGCACTGAATTTGGCTCCCATGGGAGTTGCACCTCTTAAAGCTAGGCTGCATTTGATTGAATCTAGCCCATGAGATGAAATTCACCCCTGTGCATTGGCATGTGCACTGCTTAAGCACTTAAAGTAGGGTTTAAGTTGTCCCTAGGTCTTGTCCTGGTCTTGCACAGGGATGAATTTCACCTGATGGGTCAAATCCCCATTCGGTATAAACCAGTGTAGCTTCACCCTTTTTACACAAGCTGAGGGTCTGGACCTACATGTGTTGCTCCTACTAATATTGATGGGAGTGAAACCCACTTCACTGGTTACAGCACGTCAGTGGAAAGATAGATCCATAAGGGATGGCAGCTGTGCCAGTTCTTGTCTCTAGTTACCTAAGTGGGTTTTTTTCCCCAGTAGAGCTAGTCCATCTAAACATGCTTCTTGGGTTCACAGGGAGAAATAACTAGTGAGATATTCTGCACCATTTAGTAAGCTGTTGTGTAATTTGTTCCATGTAATGCAAGATAATCATCTGGCCACAAAAAAGAACCCCAGCTTATTCCAGCAATGCTTTTTACTTTTTCAAAGTAATCATCTGAAGAGTGAGAGGAAATTAACTGTTTCAAAATTTCCTGCAGTAGCAATTACAGTTCTGAGTTAACATGTGAAGACATGCACACTTTGTCTTCCTGGTCTCTCCTCAGGCATTTTGTCCCCATCTCTGGAAGGTAAGATGTAATTATAATTCAGTGGCCACAATAAGATTCAGGCCCTGATCCTGCAAGTTGTTCCATGTGGGCAGATCCCTGCATCCATGCAGAGCCCCAGTGGTTTAAATAGAGGAAGTACTTGCAGGATCCTAGCCTAAGTGTAGTCCCTTTTGAAAAAATTCTGTAGAATTCAATAAAGAATAGAAACCCTTCTATGGGATATTTTAGACTGTCTCATAGCAATATAGTTATAGATACAAACAGTGATGTAATTCTCTGTTCAACTCTCTCTACGCTGGATTACTTTCCATAGAAAGTTTGTTTATTTTTCTGGAGCCCCATTAAATGTCTGCTAGAATTGTATTTGTTTCATGGCAAATTACCAAAGCTCTTAAGCACGTGTCTGAATTAAGCTTGTGCTTAAGTGCTTTGCTGAACCGGGATGGACTGAAGTATTGCTTAAATGCGCTGATGAACTGGGGCCTTAATTCCATAGGCTATTTCCATAAGGTATATCAATTTATTGTTTGATGCATTCTGTGTTCTGCGGAAAAGGACCTAGGGGTGACAGTGGACGAGAAGCTGGATATGAGTCAGCAGTGTACCCTTGTTGTCAAGAAGGCCAATGGCATTTTGGGATGTATAAGTAGGGGCATAGCGAGCAGATCGAGGGGCGTGATCGTCCCCCTCTATTTGACATTGGTGAGGCCTCATCTGGAGTAGTGTGTCCAGTTTTGGGCCCCACACTACAAGAAGGATGTGGATAAATTGGGGAGAGTCCAGCGAAGGGCAACAAAAATGATTAGGGGTCTGGAACACATGACTTGTGAGGAGAGGCTGAGGGAACTGGGATTGTTTAGTCTGCAGAAGAGAAGAATGAGGGGGGATTTGATAGCTGCTTTCAACTACCTGAGAGGTGGTTCCAGAGAGGATGGTTCTAGACTATTCTCAGTGGTAGAAGAGGACAGGACAAGGAGTAATGGTCTCAAGTTGCAGTGGGGGAGGTTTAGGTTGGATATTAGGAAAAACTTTTTCACTAGGAGGGTGGTGAAACACTGGAATGCGTTACCTAGGGAGGTGGTAGAATCTCCTTCCTTAGAAGTTTTGAAGGTCAGGCTTGACAAAGCCCTGGCTGGGATGATTTAATTGGGGATTGGTCCTGCTTTGAGCAGGGGGTTGGACTAGATGACCTCCTGAGGTCCCTTCCAACCCTGATATTCTATGATTCTATGAATACTGTCTGTCTGATCCAAAGTTCATAGAAGTCAAAAGACAGACTTCTCTAAAAGCAGACCTTGCAGGGTTATGGATGCCTAGTGAAATTTGCTCCCATGTAGGGGGCCACTCCAGCACAAAGTTTAGGCTAGGGATGTAAAACTTTAACTGGTTAACCGATAAGCATCAGTCTTATTGGTTTCGGTTAACGATTAAACTCTGCTGCCCCACAGAGCCCAGGACTCTGACTGCTGCCCCGGGCGCAGCGGCAGGGGCAGGCGGCAGAGACCCTGGCCGTGGTGGCGGGCCACTGGGGCTGGCAATGGGCAACGGAGTCCCTGGTTATGGCAGTTGGCTGTGGGGGCTGGCGGCGGACGGCAGAGTCCCTGAGCACAGCGGCTGGCAGCTGGGACCCCAAGCGCTGATGTGAGCAGTCCCATTAACTTCAGTGGTACTCCTTTCATGAGGAAAGGTATGCACGCACTTAGGTGTTTGCAAGATTGAGGCCTAACTAACTACTCAGTCTTTTACAACACTGTCATGAGGTAGCTGGGTAAATAGTAGTATCTCCATTTTATAGATGGTGAAACTGAGGCACAGAAGGGGGAGGTGCCTGTCCAAGGCTAAAGAATGAGTCAGAGGTAGGGCCAGGATTAGACTGCAGGACCTCCTGACTCCTAGTTTTGTGAAGATTCCAGGGCAGAACAGGGGACTAGAAGTTGAGACTGCTGGGATCTAATCCTATCTCTGCCACCGACTTTGTTTAAGCAGGTCCTATGACCTCAGCATGGCTCAGTTACCTAATATACAAACTGGGATAATTCTCACTTATAGGAGGGTTATCAGCTTTCTTCTTTGAGACCCTTTGAGATGTGCAAAGTATCTGTATAATATGCTCTGTCACTGCCTTCCGCTGGATGGAATGTCCTTTCCATGCCGGCTGGAGCAGATGTAATTATCTTTCCCTAGTGGCTGCAGCCTACAAAAGTGACCCTATATAGTATCAAGGTAGAGTTGAGATTATTATCTAATAAATTTCAGGGGTCTAGCATTGCTTCCTAATGCAAATATCTGTCATATTGCTATTAGTTGTTCTAGATTTTCAAAGTTTAGGTATATGTTACAAGCATAAAGTGCTGTTTGTTGCACCTACTGAGTACGGCCTTAATGGAGTCCAGAAAATTGTATTAATCTTTAAAAAAATCTAATGTCAATTTCTTTGATGTTAGAACACACAGCATTCTATGTCTGTCCAGAAAATCCTGTTTCATTTGAGATCTATAATAGCTTTTAGCTTCTGAAATAAAATGGTTTTGAATCAGGGCTGCACAGCCGCTGACAGATCTGATTATTATTATTTATTCACTTTAGGAGTTCTGTCCATTTTTATAGTCTATTCAAATTAAGTTCTATGATGTTGCAGACCTCTCTCTTATTTGCAAACCACATTGACAGCGATTGCTTTCTTTCTCTCTCTTGTAAATTGGGTTTGCGAGGGATTTGAAAAGGAGATAATGGAATCACAGAAATTTAGAGATGAAAAAGATGCATTAGATCATCTAGTCCATTCCACATGCTCCCAGTAGCACAGGATTAAGAAGAGCTATTCTGCTTGCTGCTGCGTTATATAAACTATCTTGCAAGAGGATTGTCATGGTTCCCTCCCCACTCTGAATTCTAGGGTACAGATGTGGGGACCTGCATGAAAACCCCCTAAGCTTATTTTTACCAGTTTAGGTTAAAACTTCCCCAAGGTACAAACTATTTTACCTTTTGCCCTTGGACTTTATTGCTGCCACCACCAAGCGTCTAACAAATATATAACAGCGAAAGAGCCTGCTTGGAAACGTCTTTCCCCACAAAATCCTTCCCAAACCCTACACCCCCTTTCCTGGGGAAGGCTTGATAAAAATCCTCACCAATTTGCATAGGTGAGCACAGACGCAAATCCTTGGATCTTAAGAACAATGAAAAAGCAATCAGGTTCTTAAAAGAAGAATTTTAATTGAAGAAAAAAAGTAAAAGAATCACCTCTGTAAAATCAGGATGGTAAATACCTTACAGGGGTAATCAGATTCAAAACATAGAGAATCCCTCTAGGCAAAACCTTAAGTTACAAAAAGACACAAAAACAGGAATATACATTCCATTCAGCACAGCTTATTTTATCAGCCATTTAAACAAAACAGAATCTAACGCATATCTAGCTAGATTACTTACTAAATTCTAAGACTCCATTCCTTTTCTGTTCCCGGCAAAAGCATCACACAGACAGAGAGAACCCTTTGTTCCCCCCCCTCCAGCTTTGAAAGTATCTTTTCTCCTCATTTGTCATTTGGGTCACGTGCCAGTGAGGTTATCTTAGCTTCTTAACCCTTTACAGGTGAAAGGGTTTTTCCTCTGGCCAGGAGGGATTTAAAGGTGTTTTACCCTTCCTTTTATATTTATGACAAGGATATTTTTATTTTTAGGATAGATTATATTTTTGGGGCCTCTCAAACAATAAGTGCCTTTTACACGTAGAAATATTACAGATGGCTGTATGTACATGTGTTTTGATAAGGGGGGTGAGGGATAAAGGCTGTGAAGGGATGCTATGAAAAATAGCTGCAAGGAGCCAACAGCATCTTTATTGTCACAGTGCCGCTCTTGCAGCATTCCAGGGAAAGCGGGCTTGATCCCAAACAAAAGCTGGCCTTCCACAGAGGAATCCTTCTGCAGCCCTGCTCGTGACCTTACTTGCACCCTCTAGAGTCTGTTCTGTTCTTCTTAATTCCTAAATCGCTTTTGTGGCTAAGACTGACTGTTGTCTAGCTGTCACCATCCTACTGCACCCATCACTGATTTCAGCCTTCACATCACAATAAGTGCAAAGCAAAGCAATCCTCATTGCAGTGATAATGTTGGTGTTGGGCTGTTGCCTAATTCTTTGGAGGAAGGCAAAAAATCCTCTCACAGTGAAACAGGCCAGTTGTTCCATTTGGCACATGATGAGGTGGGATGACTTCTAGAGCTCCGTGTTGATTAATTAGTTTATACTCTGAAATATGAAGCTTCGTTTGGATCAGTTAGGTGAGCATATGTGCAAGAAAGGGTTGAAGGAAAAGAGGAAGAAGGTTAGCTTCCTCACTGATATAAATCAGCGTAGCTCCATTGATGATAACCAGAGTATCACCAGATGCCTACAGTCTGCTCCTGCATCTTGATTCATTGCTTTCAGGGGGTGCTTGAAACTCTGTGTTCTCTGTGATTCCCCCCCCCCTTTTGTCGATAAAGAGAGCAACTGCTTGTTAGAGCTGTTATGTCCTAAGGGAGGGAAATGCCCCTTTTCTGTGTGGGTCATGACTAACTGGTTGATCAGACATATTAGTAAGTAAAAAATGATGGAACATGGATAAGGGGCTGCTACTAATCAGTTTTCTTGTTAATAGCTACATGTCCTCAACAAAGTAGCATTATTAGCAAAGTCAACATTAAGACGGATGTGGTAAATTCAATAATCCTCTATTTCTAAAATATGCTCTGACACGTCTGGGCCTACTTTGCCCTGTGGGTATGATGAAAGATTGCTATGCACAGACATGCAATCCCCATCCACTTTGGGTTACCATGCACCAGGGGAGAGAGAGGCACTGATAAGACTGCCTTGGCTATGAGAAGATAGCGCACTGCTTGTCCACGTGGGCCATACGACCCGCATAGCAGGTTTTCGCATTCAGGGCTGCGTTAAGGCGACTGCTATAAATGAAAGGCTGTTTGAATTGACATCAGCTCTCTGAACACAATGTTAATTGGAGTTGGATCATTGTGAACTCTCTCTGCGTCAGGAGTGAGATTTGAACTAATGCTAGGATTGTGCTAGTGACGTGGGTAGCCGGGAGAGTACTTGCTTAGAATTAGATGACGCATCTCTTTATTGGTAAGGTTTCTCCAGGGTGTTTCAATTTAGCTGCAACCAGCTTATTGTGTTGCTAATGTGTAGTCAATAGACACTATAGAATCATAAGGCCACATCAGAATGGATAAAAATCAATGATTTAAAAAAAAAAAATAAAAAAAAAGCAGATTTTTAAAATTTAAATCGGATTTTTTTGATAAAATGTGTCATAAATATAAAGGGAAGGGTAAACTCCTTTGAAATCCTTCCTGGCCAGGGGAAAGCTCCTCTCACCTGTAAAGGGTTAAGAAGCTAAAGGTAACCTCGCTGGCACCTGACCAAAATGACCAATGAGGAGACAAGATACTTTCAAAAGCTGGGAGGAGGGAGAGAAACAAAGGGTCTGTGTGTCTGTCTATATGCTGGTCTTTGTCGGGGACAGACCAGGAATGGAGTCTTAGAACTTTTAGTAAGTAATCTAGCTAGGTATGTGTTAGATTATGATTTCTTTAAATGGCTGAGAAAAGAATTGTGCTGAATAGAATAACTATTTCTGTCTGTGTATCTTTTTTGTAACGTAAGGTTTTGCCTAGAGGGGTTCTCTATGTTTTTGAATCTAATTACCCTGTAAGATATCTACCATCCTGATTTTACAGGGGGGATTTCTTTATTTCTATTTACTTCTATTTTTATTAAAAGTCTTCTTGTAAGAAACTGAATGCTTTTTCATTGTTCTCAGATCCAAGGGTTTGGGTCTGTGGTCACCTATGCAAATTGGTGAGGCTTTTTATCCAACATTTCCCAGGAAAGGGGGGGTGCAAGTGTTGGGAGGATTGTTCATTGTTCTTAAGATCCAAGGGTCTGGGTCTGTAGTCACCTAGGCAAATTGGTGAGGCTTTTTACCAAACCTTGTCCAGGAAGTGGGGTGCAAGGTTTTGGGAAGTATTTTGGGGGGAAGGACGCATCCAAACAGCTCTTCCCCAGTAACCGGTATTAGTTTGGTGGTGGTAGCGGCCAGTCCAAGGACAACGGGTGGAATATTTTGTACCTTGGGGAAGTTTTGACCTAAGCTGGTAAAGATAAGCTTAGGAGGTTTTTCATGCAGGTCCCCACATCTGTACCCTAGAGTTCAGAGTGGGGGAGGAACCTTGACAAAATGGTTTTGAGGAAAAAACTTATCTAAAGATAGATACATTGTAGCTCAAAGATATCTCATTATGGAATAGGGATTATAAATTCTAATTCTATAGTAAGAGACAATATATTCATGGAATGTTTAAGAAAAGTTTTGTAAATGAGTTCCAATAGTTCACAGATTAGGGACCCAATCTTATGGGGTTCCACAGGCTTCTGTATAGATTATTTAGGTTAATCTTTCTATCTAACAAATGGGACTCAGTGCTCAGTCTAGAAGATTCCACAGAGATACTTAGTTTTGCAGTTCTCAAACTGTGGATTTGTGTCTCCAGAGGTAACATGCTTGTTAACAGCAAAAATTTGATTTAAATCAAATCCACCCTGGGCCAAATCCTGAAATCTTTATTTAGTCACTACTCAGAGAAAACTCACTGGTTTAAATAAGAATCTTGCCTGAACAGAGACCAAATGAAAATAGAGTAAAGGCTGTAGTCTAGTGGATAAGGTGTTAGACTGTGAGTTGGTAGATCCCACGTTCTGTTCCCTGTTTTGCCAGATCCTGGGCAAGTTACTTCGCCTTTGTCTAATTTGTTTAGATTGTAAACACTGACTGTGTCTTAGTGTGAGTTAGCACAGCGCCTAGGGCCTGAATCCTGGTGGAGGCCTCTAGCCAGGACTGAAATAAAAATAAAGACAGCAGGACTTGACCCAAAGAATTTAGAGATGGGAGACACATGGGAGGTTCCGTTGTCAGGTGGAATTGTCAGGGATTGAGTTAATTATCAGCCATTTGTGAACCAACCTGCAGGCTATTGTTAGTGAACCCCAAGAGGAACAGAGTCCTGTGGGGTTTGCAGAACTAGAAGTATGGTCAGCTTTGAGTAAGTGCTGTAGGGGATCTGTTGGAAAAGCATTCCCCTCACACAAAGATATTCTATTACAGAGACCCATAGGTATATTCCCAAGAAAAACAGTGGTATGCCTTTTGCAGTGAAGACTGTGTAATAAGTGAAGAGCATGTTGCAAAAGGCAAAGGTTGATTTACCAAAATCATTATGTATCCTAGGTAACATGTAGTTTAGTTTAGAGCTACCTAATCTAATTTTGCGAGTGAGATGATGTGCTAAGAATGGAAAAACGATGCAATTAATTTTTGTTAACATTAAGAGTAAAAATCAGAGAGGGACACAGAGGTGAGTTAAAATAAGTGTCAGTCAGTCCACATCTACTAGAGGCAGTGTAATCTTGTGAATTGAGCATCAGGATGGGAGCCAGGAACTCTCAGATTCTAATCCCCAAGCTCGGCCAGTGTCAAAGTTTCCATCAGATCCCAAAGCTGGTTCTTCCCCACCCGCCCCACGCACACCCTGACTTTCCAAAGCAAAGTAAATGTTACAATAATAATAGTACCCAGCTGTTGCTTAGCTTTTTTGGCCCATAGACCTCAAAGCACTTTACAAAGGCTCTGTCTTTATCCTCATTTCATGGATAGTGAAACTGAGGCCCAGAGGGAAGTGACTTATCCAAGGTCAGAGTTGGGAGAACTCTCAGGTGTACATAGTCCCAGGCTAGTCCCTTTCCATCTGCCAACCAAGGAATACAGACTGAAGACCCTTCTTCATCACACAGGAACAGGCCAGTCTGTCTCCTTAAGTAGCCTGCTTCCCTTCTTTCTGGAAGCTGCATGCATGTATCTAAATAGCAGAATTTGGCCTAGAATATTGAAAACTGAAGATGGGTCGTAAGTAAAATCAAAAGTGATTGCATTGGAGGAACACCTCCTCCCCCTTGAGGCCGCTAATGTGACATGCCGAATTAGTGACAGATTGTTATATCTGCACAGTGAGAGATGGACCCCTAAGTGCTATGCATCGTGTATGCACCTCCAGTCCCAGCTAACTCTTAGAGAGGGATCCATACTATCCTCTGATCTGAACATCCCCAAACCTAGGGGGAATTGGGATCCAGAATTACACTGGAACTTTATAGCTAGGCCCCAGCTCTATGGTGAGTCTGTTCCCAACTGTGGGATGAAATATTGGGTTAGTTTGCGTCCAGGGCTGGATTTGTACTCCATTGCTTGGGCCTGTCCCTAGCTGGCAGTGCACTGAGGCTATACTTCTGACATTTCCTGATGCAGCTTCTAACTATCGGTTTCAGCTCCAGCCACATTTTCAACAGGCCTCACGAAAAACAACCTGTGCTATTTACGGGTGCATCTGTTTATGCATGCAAGGAGGCAGCCAGAAGCACGGACTCATGTTTGCATGAGCAGGCACAAATAAACGCATTACGGTCTCAGCTCCTGGCCTGGAATAAGCAGGGGGGACCTTGCGAATTGAAAATAATAGTGCAGTTGAATTAATTTACTTGCGGTTTGTAGTTTAGGAAAATCTTTCCTCTGCAGCTCGTTTTAAATACCTTTCCCTGATGTGGGATACAAAATGTATGGGGCACCCAGCAGGAGTAAGTTCTGGTTACAAAATCATCTGAGACTTCACGCCACACGTTGTTTTATCTTCTACTGTGAAAATCTCCCATTAAATTATGCCAAAGTGGTTATAAATTTGGCCTCTTATTTAAAGTGATGTATAATTTTAATGAGTAATATGTGCATGGGGCATGAGGGGGAAGGGAGGCTGTAACATCAGAACCTTCAGGGTCACTTATTTGCAAGAGGGAATACTTGCTATAAAGTTAACACTAGGGGGCGGGGGTGTTCTTTGTAATTTCCATACTCAGTAAGATATAGGGCAGAGAGTTACAATTCATATATTTCAGAGTAGCAGCCGTGTTAATCTGTATTCACAAAAAGATAAGGAGTACTTGTGGCACCTTAGAGACTAACCAAGAAGTGAGCTGTAGCTCACGAAAGCTTATGCTCAAATAAATTGGTTAGTCTCTAAGGTGCCACAGGTACTCCTTATCTTAATTCATATATTGGAGGAGGTACCAGGAAGACATCAAGTTTATATTCTGTTCTTGGCTTTTGCCAGAGTTGGCTGAATCTCTGAAGGGTGTGATGTTCAGCCTGGAGAATTCAGGTGGAATCGCCTGGCCCAGAAATGGTGTGAGAGCTGATTTGTACACCCGACAGGGATTTCATCTTCTGGGTCCAGATAAAAATGGCAAGGTCAGAGAAACATCAGTCATTTAAACTGCAAATTTCTGTGAACATTTTGTATTTGTTCTTTCTTTGTTGGAACTAGTTTCCCCCCCTCGCTCCTTTTTTTTATTATTATGGATAAAATTGGATGTAATGGGGGAAATTATTGGGACCTAAACACGTGCTTAAGTGCTTGGCTGAATTGAGACCTAAGTGGTGCGAAATTCCTATGGTTGAGTCTACAGATGGTGACGCATAAAGAGAGAAGTCTTACTTTACAGTATGTGGAGGGGGGACGGTAAAAGGAGAGACAGAAGTCCTCAGCATAGATACATTGAAATAGCTCTGACGTTGGCCCTATATTTACAGCTCACTACTCTAAGCAGTTCTCTCATTTGTGACTCTTTGCAGACTCCTTGCACTTGGCTTACCATGGTTTAGTGGTAAAACCATATGAGCTCCACACAGTTTTAATGCCATTTTTGATGCAACCAGATCAGCCATTGCTTGCTAACATCAAGCTCTAATGTTTTGTCTGCTTGCCGTAGTAGCTCTGCTAACTGGCATTGCAGGATTCATTTCTTTTAACTGATTTTGACAAGCAAGCATTCTTTTTTGGCTTATAGACAGTATTTATGTCAAAAGGAAATGATACAGTGCAATACAGGCCGCTGACTCGTGGCAGGAAGGATGGTCTTATGGTTCAAGCAAAGACACTTTGCCTGATTCTCTGCCTGGGCTCTGACACTGACACTCAAATCCTTTCAGTGCTACTTAGAATCATAGAAGATTAGGGTTGGAAGAGACCTCAGGAGGTCATCTAGTCCAACCCCCTTCTCAAAGCAGGACCAACCCCAACTAAATCATCCCAGCCAGGGCTTTGTCAAGACGGGCCTTAAAAACTTCTAAGGATGGAGATTCCACCACCTCCCTAGGTAACCCATTCCAGTGCTTCACCACCCTCTTAGTGAAATAGTTTTTTCCTAATATCCAACCTAGACCTCCCCACTGCAACTTGAGGCCATTGCTTCTTGTTCTGCCATCTGCCACCACTGAGGACAGCCGAGCTCCATCCTCTTTGGAACCCCCCTTCAGGTAGTTGAAAGCTGCTATCAAATCCCCCCTCATGCTTCTCTTCTGCAGACTAAATAAGCTCAGTTTCCCTCAGCGTCTCCTCGTAAATCATGTGCCCCAGCCCCCTAATCATTTTTGTTGGCCTCCGCTGGACTCTCTCCAATTTGTCCACATCCTTTCTGTAGTGAGGGGCCCAAAACTGGACACAGTACTCCATGTGAGGCCTCACCAATGTCGAATAGAGGGGAACGATCACGTCCCTCGATCTGCTGGCAATGTCCCTACTTATATATCCCAAAATGCCATTAGCCTTCTTGGCAACAAGGGCACACTGTTGACTCATATCCAGCTTCTCGTCCACTGTAATCCCCAGGTCCTTTTCTGCAGAACTGCCGCCTAGCCAGTCGGTCCCCAGCCTGTAGCGGTGCATGGGATTCTTCCGTCCTAAGCGCAGGACTCTGCACTTGTCCTTGTTGAACTTCATCAGATTTCTTTTGGCCCAATCCTCCAATGTTTTAAAGTCACTCTGGACCTTATCCCTACCCTCCAGCGTCTCTCTCCCCCCAAGCTTAGTGTCATCCGTGAACTTGCTGAGAGCGCAATCCAACCCATCCTCCAGATCATTAATGAAGATGTTGAATAAAACTGGCCCCAGAACTGACCCCTGGGGCACTCTTCTTGATACCAGCTGCCAACTAGACATCGAGCCGTTGATCCCTTTGAGCCCGATGATCTAGCCAGCTTTCTATCCACCTTATAATCCATTCATCCAATCAATACTTCTTTAACTTGCTTGCAAGAATACTGTGGGAGACCATATCAAAAGTTTTGCTTGCCTCAAGTTCTCCATCTGTAATGTGGAGTTGAGGCTTCACTTTTAAGAAATTATCAGATCACATGGCGATCATTGGATGGAAGACACTATAGAAATGCAAAGTATTTTTTACAGTTGTTTAGAGATGGGGAAAAAATTCAAAATTTGAAAAGTTTAAGCCTAAAAATGGAAAATTTCATTAAAACTTCTTGCAAGAAAATTACTATTTTTCTACCAGTCCTGAAAGTAATGACTCTGGATCAGAGTGTGTGTGTACATGTCTGAGACAGACAGACACATATGCATTTTAACCGTAGCAAATAATTATTAAATTTTAATACTTTTGCTTAATTGCAACTAATTTATTCAGCTAAAGCCACCACACTAGTTTTCAAGGTGATTTTAACTATATGGAAAGTTTCAAGTGGTACTAACAAGTCATTTTTGAACTAGAGGTTTGAACTAGCTACATTTCAAATTGGGGTAATCTTTATTGACCTGCAGTTCAAAATCAATTTGACCAGGCTTTCCAGAAAAACTCCCTTTTGCCTCCAGAGTAAAACTGGAATATTTCAGGCCAGTTCAGTTTTTCATAAATTCTAAGGCCAGAAGGGACCATTATGATAATTTAATCTGACCTTTTTGCAAAAAAATGCCTTAGAATGTCGCCTCGTGATTCTTCCATCAAGCCCAGTAACGTGGTTATGCAACAAGGATTAAATTAGGTTTATAATACAACCTGGCTACACCCTTAGGTATGGAAATATGACCAGAATTGTGTTGTAATATTAAGGTTGCCAACTTCCTAATTGCATAAAACTGAACACCTCTGCCCCGCCCCTTCTCTGAGGCCCCGCCCCCCCACTTACTCCATCCCCTCTCCCTCCGTCACTCGCTCTCCCTCACCCTCACTCACATGCACTGGGCAGGGGTAGGGGTTGGAGTGCGGGAGGGGGGTGAGGGCTCTAGCTGTGGGGGTGGGCTCTGGGGTGGGGCCGGGGATGAGGGGTTTAGGGTGCAGGAGTGGGATCAGGGCTGGGGCAGAGGGTTGGGGCACAGCGGGGAGGTGAGGGCTCCTGCTGGGTGTATGGGCTCTGGGGTGGGGCCAGGGATGATGGGTTTGGGGTGCAGGTGGGGACTCCTGGCTGGGACCGAGGGGTTGGGAGAGAGTGCGGGGTGCAGGCTCTGGGAGAGGACTCAGGGCTGGGGTAGGGGGCTGGATGTGGGAGTGTGTGTGTGAGGGCTCCAGCTGGGGGTGTCAGCTCTGGGTGGGACTGGGGTGGGGTGGGGATGAGAGGAGTGGGAGGGGGCTTAGGGCTGGGACAGGAGTTTGGGGGGGTGTGGGCTCTAGGGGGGAGTTTGGGTGCAGAAGGGGGCTCCAGGCTGGGGTAGGGGGCTGGATGTGGGGGGTTGGAGGGTGAGGGTTCCGGCTAGGGGTGTGGGCTCTGCGAGGGAGTTTGGGTGTGGGAGGGGACTCCGGGTTGGGGCAGGGGGTTGGGGTGTGGGAGAGGGTTTGAGGTGTGGAGTCCTGGCAGTGCTTACCATGGCTCCCAGGAAGTGGCTGCCAGGTCCCTGCAGCCCCTAGGCGCATGGGTAGCCAGGTAGGCTCCGTGCACTGCCCTCATGCATGCCGGTGCCGCCCCTGCACCTCCCGTTGGTTGCGGTTCCCAGCCAATGGGAGCTGCGGAGCCGCCACTTGGGGTGGGGGCAGTGCGTGGAGCCTCCCTGCACCTGCGGGCCTCAGGGACCTGGTGGCTGCTTCTGGGAGCTGCGCAGAGCTAGAGCAGGCAGGGAGCCTGCCTTAGCCCCTCCCCTGCTACGCCACCGACCGGACTTTTAACAGCTTGGTTGGCAGTGCCGGCTGGAGCCACCAGGATCCCTTTTCGACCGGGCATTCCGGTCAAAAACTGGATGCCTGGCAACTCTATGTAATATGGCAAGCCAGACACCAATGATCTGGATAGGAGGGTTGAATTTGATAAGTGCCATTGGCTTGCCAGTAAAATATTGCCGGTTAAAATGCACATATAAAATGACAACCAAAGAGTGCATTCAAAAGAGGATGGCAAAGAAACAATCAGCTCAGTGATACTCACCAAAGAGGAAGTGATTAATGATTGTCCCTACCCATCTGTACATGTCTCTAGACTGTACTAATCTAGGGAGAGATACAGACAGGCGAAAAGGGAATTAAGGAAAAAAGCATCTCCTGAGCAGTGCATGTACACTGAACCTGATGGATGATACAAGACTGATTTTTCTAGCTGTTTAGCTGCCCAGGAACAGCATTTGTCTATCTCTGTATTATCTGACAGCTTGTGGTGTTGCTGGCTAGCAGCAGTGTATAATTTAAAAATAAATCTCTTACCCAAGTGGAACTTTCCTTAACAACAACAATAATGCCACAGTTTATGAAACATATTACCAGTTTCTCCTCGGAGATTTTGCAGTTTGCTTTTATTCAGTCTTCCTCATTTATCTGATTCTGTTTTCCGCTCTCCTCTGCACCTGTGGAAAAAGGCCTGCGATTCATTAAGAGTTTATATATCTTAAGGAGCATTGTTGTTTTCTTTGTTTGAAACAGCATATAGTCTGTTTGCGCTGTCTTTGTCTACTTAAAAACCTGCTGCAGTATCAAAACCAGCACTGGAAGTATTGATCTGTCTTGGTAGCGACAAACCTGTGGGATGCTGATTGGTGGAGGGACATGGAAAATTCCAGCCAAATTCAAAACTGGTTGGAATTTTACTGCTCAGAGCATTTGCATTAAAAACTTGGCTTGGCTTTTTTGAGTGAAGTGCATCCATTTCTGCTGAGAAGTGGACCTGTTTTCTGAGCCAGTTTGAGCCCGCTTTAGAGTAAAGAGGGCTTTGAATTAAAAATGTTCTAAAATTCATATATTTGCTGTAAAAAGTTACTTCTCTTAAATTCACATTAAAGCAAGATTTTGGAGAGTGCAAATGTGACAACACTTGGGGACTGAATTGGCTTTGTCCCCCTGTGCTGAACTGCATCCACAGTCTGTCTTCATTAAAACTTCGGGATCCAAAGTAAATGAGTTTGTCCTTGGCTGTAGATTATTGGCACCACAGTGACATGCTCATTAACATTAGCCAATGTATTCTCCTTCCCCTTCCTTAGGCGCCGTCATCTTTCATAAATAAAAAAAAATCTGCTTTTAGTGGTTTGTATCAAATTGGCAGGATTACGCAAATTTATTTCCTAGGCTCAAGAAAGAAATCCCTACCTGCATATTAGAGCTCTGCTATACTTTAATCATTGTCTGGACACCAGAGAGATGTTTTCAAAAGTCCTCCTTTTATTGCACTTGCAATATTTGTAGACATGCACCTGTTTACGTGCATACAGCTGCCCACACATGTACACACTGTTATGCACAAGTGAGTGCTTGCACATGCATTTTGAGTAACAGGGAGAAGAATTGATTTGTAGGCATAATGCAAGTTTTTATACACTGTGCTGTGAAGAAGGTTTAGCCCACATTTCCTTTGACTCCTTTCATAGAAGGAGTGAGAGCAGTACAGTGCGGGGAAGATGGGATAAATGTTAATCCTGTATCAAGAGACAAGGTGGGGGAGGTAACATCTTTTATTGGACCAACTTCAGTTGGTGCGAGAGACAAGCATTTGAGCCACACAGAGCTCTTCTTCACATCTGGGAAAGACACTCAGAATGTCATTGCTAAATACAAGTTGGAACAGCTAATTTAGCATAAGTAGTTAGCACATATTCGGGGACCTTTCCCAGACCTGAAGAAGAGCTCTGTATAGCTCGAAAGCGTGTCCCTCCCACAAACAAGTTGGTCCAATAAAAGATATACCTCACCCACCTTGTCTCTCTAGTATCTTGGGACCGACATACGCTGCTTAATTTGTAACGAAAGAGGTGCCAGGGTTCAAGCAATTAGGTGCCAGGGCTCAAGCAGTTTTTTTACATTTATAACTTATGCAGCAAGCCTAGAGGTGCCAGGGCTATGAACTGTCAAGCCCACAGGTGTTGAGACTGTGAACTGCCAAGCCTAGAGGTGCTGGGGCTCAGCCCTGGCACAAATTAAGTGCTGCTGACATGGCTACAACAACACTTTGTGCAATCCTGTATTGACACACTATAAGTCCCACGTTGTTCCCAGCACAACTAGTCCCCCTTTTATCTGTGTCGCTGTAGCAGGTTATCAAACCTAGCACCATTCACAGGTGTGCTCATATGCCTGTGAATGCAGCTGCAAATATTCATCATTGCTGCTAGATCTGATAAGTGTCGATCAGAACCTAATGAGTTCCAGCCACTTTATGGCCACAATCAGATTGCAGAGGGAATGACTTTTCAAAGTGACAAGCTTCTCCAGATGCAGTCTGAATTGGTGGGACATGGAGCAAAGGACTAAGAGGAACAGCACTGACAGCTGCAGTTCGGGAACTACAGTCAGAGCTGATTTCATAATGTAACTTATGCACCAAGCAGAGTGAGTACATCCCATCCTTTTGGGTTCAGAGGGGCTGCTCTCTTGCCATCTGAGCTGAGGCTTTCTCACCTGGTTGGCTAAAAAGGCTTTGATATGTTTCAAGAGAGATAGTGGATAGAGGCAAAGAACATTTATACACAATCTCTTGGGTGCTGCGCAGGATAAATATTCCTATACTGTACTGTCCCTGCACATTCTTCCATTCAGCAAAAGAATGAAAAGACACCATGTGCCACTAACCCCTCAAAACAGTATTAGGGCCAAACCTTGAAGTCCTTGGCCCTCATTCTCCTCCCAGCATGTATAATCATTTACCCACCATGTAAAATGAGCTTAAAATATTACTATTTTGGTTTGGAAATGTTTCACACTCACTTTGCACTGGTGTAAATGTTGCCATGAGGTACAGGGCAATGGAGAAGCTAGACCCAGTAGTCTAGTGGACTGAATGACACATGTTTTTCCTGCTGTTATTCATGCTCGTTTTCAGTGGACTCACTAGCGTTGGAGTTCCATTTCTTCAAGGATAGTGGTTTGACTCAAATGGTCTCTTGGACATCACCATTTAACCATATTGACTCTTTTTCTGGCCTTTGGGCTGAGGCAACTGGGTCTCTTTTGACTAGTTTTCTCCACTTTTTTTAATTGACGTCAATAAGATTTAGATTAAGTCAATAAGATAGGAGAGGAAAGATTGCCTAGTGATTAAGGCTTCAGCGTGGGCCTTGGGAGACCAGAGTTTAATTCCTATCTCTGTCACAGACTTCCTGTTTGACCGTGGGCACGCCACCTAGGCCTTGTCTATGCTTGCTGCAGAGTGTAGGGTGCATGTAGCTTACATACAGCAGGGAACGCAGGCTAAGTCCACACTATGAAGTGTAGCCACATCCTGCCGGAGCCTTTCCCTACTGCCTGCCAGAGCCTTTTCTTCACACCGGAGTCTTTCGATGTGGGCGGGAAAGGCTTCAGGGCACTGCCACGCTAAAAATAGCAGTGTAGATGAGGGTGGCACCACTCGGGCGTGCAAAGACCCCTATAGGGTACATGCCCTAGGGTTCTGATGTGTCTCTGCTCTGCTCACCTAAGCCTCACTGTCTACACTGCTGTGTATGCCTAGGCTGGCTGGGTGTGTAGTGTCTGTGCGCTACACGCTGCCATAATTGTAGACCTTCCCTTAATTTCCACGCCTTAGTTCCCCATCTGTAAAATTAGTGATAGTAACACTGCCCTGCCTCACATGGGTGTGGTGAAAATAAATATGTTAAAGGTGCTAAAGCACTATGGTAGTGTGAGTCACAAAAGTACCTAGATAGATTGACGTCAGGAGGGTAGCTGGGATCAACTAACTCATAGATTAGTCTCCATTATTGGAGGGAAGTTTGTAGTACAGATGTAGTTTTCTCCCCAGTCTTGGGGAAAATCTGTCTAGAGCACAGACATGACTGATAAAAAGACCGGAGCCATTTGCCTACCTAACCATGTTTCCCGCATTAGTTCCATCTCTCCTGTGTAAGACTCTTCACTCATTCGGCAGTTGTTGTAAAACAGAATAAAATCTATCTGAGAATTTATGCTGGAGAATCAATTTTTTTCTGTAAAGTTAAAAAATATCTACCAATGCCACACATATAATTATAGCCATATGGCTCTGTTATGGGAGAAATCTGTGTCTTAGTCAGATTTTGGGTGCTGTCATTTAAAATCCTTATGCTGCCCTGGATACTTTTGGGTTTGAAAAGCAAATTGACACATGGCGGGTGGATGGGATCGCTCTCCTTTCTGCTGTCTAGGATTTTCCTCTTCTGCAGATAAGGAGAGCTGTCAACCCCTTCCACCTGCACAGAACTCACTAAAAGACACAAGAGATGGATGATACCCCAAAGTTACATGAGTGCCTTGGCATCACAAGGGGCTCTGTTGAAAAGTTTCAGGCTTGGCAAGGGTCCTAACAATTAACATTGTGTCTTCTCAGGTGAGGTATCTGCCACTTTTTATGCTACACAGGCAGCCTAATTCATGCTGCTTAGCATTTGGCAGAGGAGGGATGCACAGGTTGAAAGATGCGTCAGACTTTAAAATTCCCCCTCAGCACTCTAGGTATTTCATTCAGTCTGTGCTTTGATATCAGTAATGGGTTCATTAGTTGGTGTTTTCATAACTCGCTCTCACACATACATACGGTTGACAGTGTCAGGCATTTATAGTGAAGGGATGGCTGAAAAATGCTCCTTCTCCACAGTTATAACATACAGCAGGGAATAGTTTTTCCTGTCACACTTTGAAAGCACCAGCTCCGTTTTAAGAGGAGAAGAAAAATTATCTCTCTCCACAGAACGGTTTGGAAATAATGCTAGAGCTCACACCTCTCTGCAGATGGAGTTATAATGGATAAGTGGCTATCATGGGCCAGAAGTGATTTCCAAAAACAAAAGTCATAACATTTTTCTCTGGTTATACAGAAGAGAAACATAATTTGCACAGGACAATTTCAGGGCTCCTGTGGGCATTGCCAGCAGTGGTGTGAAGTTCATTAATTTTACTTCACAGGGATTTGTGCCCCTGAGCTTGACTCTGAATTTTGTGTTTGAACAAAATCCAAAGCACAGTGCAAAACTCGGTTGAAACTCCAGAGTTTAAAAGGGGCTCGACTTCACTTGAAACTGGCCCCTGGTTTGTTTTGTTAGCTGGATTGTCGGCTGCTGTAAGTCCATGTTGCGCTATTGAAGGTATTGGAGCTATGCCAGTTTATGCTGACTGAGGATCTGGCCCGGGAAGCTTAAATCAGCGCATGTGGAATCAGAAGCGTGCACCTAGAGTTGCTTTTGCTGTATTGATATTTTTGCACGGTTGTTAGAATTTGGCTAACACCTGAAGCTCCTCTCTTGTATTCCTGTAGTGTCCTGCAGGATTGTTCACAGTAGGCTTCCATGCCTGTATTTTGAATGGACCGCTGAGGCTCTGAATCAATACCAGCAAATAGCTCCAGGGGTGTTAAAGTTAACCTAATGCCACTGAAAGGTGCAATGAAAAGAAATAGGTCTACCCAGATGGAAGAAACTCTCTCTGGCCCCTTGGAGGGAGAGTAGATAAACAGGGAATGTGGCTGTTCATTACGTTCTCTTTCCACAAGTCCGTTTTTAAAATCAGTGCTTCACTTTCGGTAAAGTTCCAGGTTGTCCATCCTATAATCATTGTTCTACCTCAATAGGGGCAGTGACCATTACCTGGCTGCTGCTTCCCCTCAACTCTCCCCAGAAATCACCTACCTGGGGGATGTTTGGGTGTAAGACTTTCCCTGGGCTGGTCTGTTTCTCTCTTGCTTTCCCCTTTACTCAGACCATGCACACCCAGATGGTCTGAGAGGGGACTTGTACTATGTTCCACTGAGTGAGCAGCAGAGGCGATGATACCAAAGAAGTTCTGGTTCCCAGCCCCTTGTCGATCTCTGACAGAGAACTGCTCTAGCAGTTATATGGATGTGGGTGTGGGTGCATCTTTCCAAGCGAAATTATTCACACATGAGATAGACTGGGCCATGACAAAGGACCATTAACAAAGCCTGCTGGCACTGAGATAAAGAAAGCCCACACTCCTGTAGAGAGACATAATTTATTCAGACTTTGATTCTCCAATGAAGAAGAATCCCATATTTAACCAAGTAAAGGCCTTTTTTAATTCCTGTGGTGTCCTGAGTTCTTTGCTGCAGTCATTACAATGCCCAAGGTAAATGACAAATTAATTCTTTGCACAATACAGCAATTTGTAGCCGCATTTTAATTCCTTTTCTTTCTGGTATCTGTGTGCCCTCCCTAAAGTTCTCCCGATGATGATAAGATTTCTTACTGCTGTGCGGTGACACCTACTGGTGCGGGTTGGAAATCCAGGCTCCCAATTCTGGAGCTCGGAACCAGTGGGCTGCTCTCTTCCTTGGGGGATGCTTCTGCTTTTAGACCAGTGTAGCCTTATGCCCCATCCCCTTAGGGGATAGATAGAAAAATAAGCCCTTATGTGGTTCTAACTATTTTGTGGCAGAACAGAAGGTGTAATTGACTTCTGCCCTGACATATTTAATCACTGAACTAAATTAAACCCATTTACTGCAGGCTTCAGATACAGTGATTTATTTATAGACCTTCCTATGGCGCTCATCAGCATAGCGTCCGAGCACTACAGAAATATGAATGGATTTCTTCTCCTAACACCCCTGTGGGACAAGTGGTGTCATCCTCAATTTTTACAGATGGGGAAACTGAGGCACAGACCTTGTGACTTGCCCAAGGTTATGTAGGGAGTCTGTGGTAGAATTGGGGTCACCTGACCCCTATACCCGAAGTGCATCCTTTCCTTTCTCCTTCTTCTGTATGTCTGCTACATACAGTAATTGCCTTTCCCACCTGCATTGCGAAGCAGAGTGTTAAAAAGTCTGCTTGAAAAGTACTGTTAAATGTAGACTCATGTGTCATGGGCCTTAAACTGCTAGCAAAGTAAAAATTACAGCGACATTTCAGCTGAAGTCCACCTGTCGCATCACTACCAATTCCCAGAGAATTCAAGCTAAGCCTTCTCCTCACAGAATTAATATTATTATTTGTAGTGTGATAGCACCCAAAAACCCCAGTCACAGACTGGGGCCCTGTGGTGCTAGGCCCAAAAAGAGGGCCCCAGACCTCTTACAATATGAGGTTTGTCTATGCAGCAAGTTCCTGTGGAGCAAGCCAGGGCGTGAATCTACGGTGCATCAGGTTGCCGTGCGGTACCATCCTGTGAGGGCATGGTTACAGCGCACTGAAAGTTCCGGAATAGTGTACTGTATGACAGGAGGAGTTCAGCTGGCAGGTCTCCGTAAGTTTTACTTTGCTACATAGTTCGTTGATGCTGCACTTCTTAAGAAACATCCATCATGATTTTAAAACCAAAGCTGCCTGTTTAACAAGTCGATAAATGCAGCAGCATATGCTACTGACAGAGTCTCACCTGGAGTGAAAACTCATTGACGACTTCTACGCCAAGCCATGGTCTGGGGCTTTCATTGGGCTGTGGCAGGATCCACACGGGACATTACTGCATAGCAAGCAGGTGCACTGTAGATTCACACCCTGGCTCGCTTTCCGGTAACTTGCTGTGTAGACAGAATAAAGTAAAATCTGGCCCTCTGTGTTTTCTAAGCATTACCTAAACAAGCAAAGGGAATATTGGAAATAGCTCCTGTCATTTGAGTGGAACTTCAGCAACATGAAAATAACCGTCAGCTAGTGAGATGTAAGTATCCAGCTTCTTTCTGCTTGTTCTAGCATTTAAATGTATCACCTGTACTGGTGTTTACAGTGAATGCAGCAGGAGATGTTACCTACCCTATTGGATAAACACATGTAGCGATCCCTCTGAAACACACAATTTCTTGTTACTCTTAATACTGCGCCTGTAAATGCCATTTTCAAATAGCAGGGAGATTTTTGTTCTTTTTTGCGCTGAAGGCTACAGATTATTTATATTTTTGTTGTATTGAGACTGTGAAGGTTGCTGGCATTTGAAAAGCATATCACAAAATGTGAGCATCAGCATGCCATTTAAACAGAAGGTGTAATCAGTAGGGTGACCAGATAGCAAGTGTGAAAAACTGGGACAGGGGATGGGGGATAATAGGTGCCTATCTAAGAAAAAGCCCCCAAAATCTGGACTGTCTCTATAAAATAAGGACATCTGGTCACCCTAATGCAATGTAACTACAGCCTAGCTACAGACACTGTCAGATCTCTCCCCACCCAGTCATTCTTGGGGAGAGGATAAGCCACTAGAATGTCTGTATGGGGTCTTGCTGCTGAGAATAAAAGCAAAAGCCATTTTAAAGACCTGGTTTTTCCGACCGTCTGATCCTGATGCGTCCTCCTCACTTCCTGACTGTGATGGAGTAGCCAGCACCACAGCAGTTTGGTGTGCTGCCACCAGAGTGGCTAGTGGTCGGAGCATCACAGTGGGGGTCAGGAATGCCTCAATTCTAATCCTGGCTCTGCCACTGATCTCTTGGGTGAGTCATTTCACCTCTTCATGGTTGCGCTCTGAGGATCAAATGCTTAGAGCTAGCTCTTTGATCCCTCCTTAATCCCAAAATTCAAGCTTTAGCTTGAAGCTGCCTGAATGCAGTGGTGGTGGAGATCTAGCATAAGGAAATCCTGAATTGGACCAGCACTATGCCAGTCCCCCTGTCTCCCCCTGCCCCTGAGTAGGGAGCATTCCAGAATGGGAAAGGGGCATGCCAAGGCAGAAGGGGGCAAGGCCAAAGTGTGATGTATTCTGGTGATGCTGGGTGGCAGAGTGCCTCCATGGCTTCTGCTAGAGCAGCCTTCAGACTGCTCTAACTTGCACTGAGGGCCATTTTGGCCCCCAGTGTTCCTCAGCATTTGGGGAGCAGAATGGTGGAACCACTGTTTTCCCCCTCCTCATAAGTGATGACTGCTTCTGAGGCATACATGGGGATTCACCCCTTGGGGTTACACATGTATATCAATGGGGGAAATGAGTCTGTTGGTTACGTTACTGCCATACTATCTACAATCACCCAGAAATAGCTACCTCGGCTACTTGTGGTGGCTGGCCTTTCCCACTGGGTACATACCACAGCAGAACTCAGTGATCTGCACTGGCTGCTGGTCGATTGCAGGTGGCTTTAACCCACAAAAGCCCTCCATGGATTGGTTTGAATCCCATCTACTGGAGAGACGTCTTTCCCCCTCATGGTATTATAGAAGATGTGTTTCTCCAAGTCCTTCTGAGCTGGCTCTGAAGAAGGATCTGGGGCTCTGGAATTCACTTTCCATATTGTTTTTCCAGAGCCTGCTTCTGGTGGTCTGCAATATGGGTCGTAAGAGCCACCAGTTATCTCAGGTGATTCCTAGAGAGGAGGACTGGTGTGTTGGGAGGTAAGAAGTGGTAGGGGAGATGATGTTGGAGGTCATAAAGAAGTCTTTAATGGTGGCCAGGATGTACAGTTAGGTTTTGTACTGAGGCTTGTGCTGTAAGGGGGCTTGGGCCAGGCCTGGGAATGTTTTTCGGAGCTGTTTGTGAGGTACGTTCTTTGCGTATTGTTAATCACTGTGCTTTTAAAACTGTAATGTGCTTAGTGTTTGTGAGATTGAGATAAAAGTTCAGGCAAATTACCATGGCATCAGTCAGCACCTGCATGGGATATAACCCACCTGTCCGTGATTTCTCTACCCAGCAGTTGTAACAACAAAATCAACACACGTCCTGCCTTTCGGAAGGTCATTCATTACTTTGAGGCTGTTTGGATGGGATACTGGATTGGGACTGGTTCTGGTTCTGTTCTTGGCTTTACCACTTCCCTGTTGTGTGACCTTGGACAAATCCCTTTCGCTCCCTATGCCTCTGTTTCCCCTCTCAAGATTGTAAGCTGTATGCTTGTAGAGCATCTGCCATGACAGAGCCCAGATCTGGCTTGGAGCCTATAGCTGCTTCTATAACAAAAAGTTAGGAAAATACGTTAATATTGTGTTCCTAGTTCATGCCTCTGTCCTTACTTGTGTTCTTAAAGGGAGGTAGAGTAATAATAGATATTAGTCATTTGTAGTGTTTATATATCAAATACTCCTAAGCAGTTATCTAGAAAGGGACTTTTTGTTCGTATACTACATTTAAACACTAGTGATCTCTGAAGAAAATGGGATCACATTCTTACAATACTTCCTGTGCTTAGTTAACGTAATTGAGCAATACATTAGTGTCTGATACAGGCTGTAATTTATTTGGCGTGCTATGAAATCTTCAGTATATTTAGGAATTATCTGTGATACTAATCAGACTCTGACAGGTTTTTGTGCAAGTTGGGGGGGAAATGAACTTCCTATTAAAGCTTCCTTGCAGCTGTTAAAGCATTGACATCAGCGACAGGTGAGCCTCCCGAGTGCAGAGATGCCAGCCCCGGGCAGTCATGAGCGTGGGAGCCCCAGAAGTGCTCTGGGCAGGAATCTGTTCCTCCTCCTGCACCCACTTCAGATTCCCTTGCCTGGGTACACTCTACCAGTAGCTCAGGAGGAGAGGGAGCTCTGGTGGTACAGGGCTCCAGCAGCTGAGGTGATAGATAGGGTTGTGCTCCAGGGAGTAGTATTGTTATGGGTTTCAGAGTAACAGCCGTGTTAGTCTGTATTCGCAAAAAGCTCACTTCATCGGGTGCACGAAAGCTGATGCTCATATAAATTGGTTAGTCTCTAAGGTGCCACAAGTCCTCCTTTTCTTTTTAGTATTGTTATGGTAGGAGTCACTAGATGGCACTGATAGTCTTACAAGTTGTTTTTAGCATGCAAGCATTGTATAGTCTTTGAAGAAATGCTGTACCGTTGTTAGTTTTGTGATGGAGAGACTTTATGGGGATCTGTTGCAAACAGCAGGGAGATTGCTCTCTGCCTTAATGTCTCTAACTAGTGTCAATTCTTGGGGCAGAGTTGCTTCCTAGAAACCGGGCATTGATGATGTGGGCTTTGATCCCTGAAAGGGGGATTGCCTGCTTGCTGTTTGAGTTCAAGGACAGGTGTATTTACACTATAAACAAATAAGTTGCACGAAGAAAATATCCAGATTTCTGCATCCCTGATTTTTTCCCCTCCATTGGGAAACCAGCCTGCAAGGCCCCAACTTTTGTTATTGCTCAGCAGAGTGGCAACGTTGTAGCTTAATATTTGTGTTGTGGTAGCACGGAGACAGCTTATTATGCTAACTACCAAGCATACTTAAAACCGCCTCTGCCCCAAATAGCTTCAGCCTAAGTATAAAGGGAGAGAGAACAGGAGACTAAAACAAGCAGATAGGAGGATGGAAGGAACCCAGAGATGCTTAGGAGTAGTGTAACAAGCAGCAGTCCCAACACACACAGCTGCATAGCCATTGTTGACTGTTCTGTATGCATAACAGCATAGCTGAATTTTAAAGAGTGATTTGAAGGAGAATGGCTTTGCAGATGTTCACAGATAGCTCCTCCCCTGGATAAGCTATATATTGGTGGCCTGTATTTCAGGTTCCTTGTGGCACAGATGTGTCTGAACTCTGCCCATCACTGGTGCAGCACAAGGAATAAGTAATGTTAACACTGCTCTCTTGTTGCTATCTGCCTCTCTGGCTTATAGCCTTGCTGTAGCAGCATTGCTGAATCTCACGCAGAGCAGATAATGAAGATTTAATGAAGTATTTTGTCTTCGGTCCTTTCCAGTGTTGCATCTAAGAACAGGACATTTTTCAGAGCAGTTGCTTGTGGGGGGGAAAAGCATCCTAACATTAGACTATTGTGAATTTCACATTTACTCCGTTAGCCATATTGATTTAATTCCATCTTTAATTTTGTTTTTACACCCAAACTTAGAAAGAGTAGATGATAAAGCTCATGCTACCTCAGTGCCATTTGCATTGGCAGAAATATTTCCAGAGCTACTGTATCTGACCATTCTCGAGGGTTACTGCATATGCCAACTGTTCTCCAGTCTTTATTTTGTCCTGACAATGGACAACATATTTAAAGGATACACCATGGGTCTATGACAGCAGGAAGGCATGTTTGTCTACGGAAGGCATGTTTGATCCTTTGGAAATAATAATAATAATTAATAAGGAAAAATGTTCAGTCAGAAGCTTAAAATAAGTGCAATTTGTTTAGCGAAAACAGTGGAATGAATAAGCTAATTTCTGATTGGCTGAAATACTGGTGAAATAATTTCTCTCTTAGCCAATCAACTTTCCAATAAAGGTGACCCTTGTGATTTCTGTTTCATTGTCCCTATAACTTAAGGTTCCTGGAATAAAGTCTGGCCAGGACATTCACGTGGATGCTTGCCTGTCAGCCATATCCCTGGCTTAGCATCTGCATTTGTTTCAGGGGGAAAATACCATTACCCATGATAAAGTTTTACTCCGTTGACATTATCGCTAAGAAGTTGTTAAGATCTGGTCATTAAATGTGAATAAATCTGTCAATCACATCTGCTAGCAAAAATATCCAATACTCGTAAATATTGTTAAATAAAAGTCGACTCTCTCTCCCTCATGGACATTTTCTTACACATGAATTATTTGCATCTGATGATAGTTGTGGTGAATTTAGTCCTTTAAAAGTCACTGGATGCAGATACAACCAAGCTATTCTTAGCGAATCTGCCTTGCAGCATGGACTCATGCCTGGCTTCTGATTTGCATTTAAAGTTTGGTAAATGGCTTTTAAAGATGCAAGCCATCCGTCTCTCTGGGTCGTGATAATGGGAACATTGCCAAGATCTAGATCCACTCACCTGCCAGAATATAAATACCATTCACCCGTGTATAGGAATTTTTTTTTATCTGTGTTCATAATCTTGTTTATCAGACAGGTCTAAAGTTAAATAGTTCATTGTAGGTTTAACAAAAGGATTTTCCTTTTTCTGCATTTCCTGCAGAGCAGATAATGACGGTTTGCAATTGTAATTAACTAACTAATGAACTGGTCTGTGTGTGCACGCATGTATGTGACTGCACTTCACTGGATGGAGTCGGAATTTCTGAACTGTGTTCTAGACCCTATATGGCAAATAGGGAAAGGAGACTCTAGTTTAACTCAAGTGGTATGAAACTGTGGTGTCAGAGAAGGAGGATCTGAGTTGTATCCATGCTGTCACCGTGAAATAACAACTGCTTTCATATGAATCCTTCATTTGGAAGAGGCTCTGCATGAAAGTAACAGCTGCGAATGATGCATGGAATTGGGGTGAAGGGGATTTTTTTGGTTATGTTTGACTTTTGCTTTTATTTACTCCTTGTTCTGAATGTGGCATAGGATGACCAGATAGCAAGTATGAAAAATCGGGGAAAAGGGGGGGGGGGAGGGAATAGGCGCCTATATAAGAAAAAGCCGCAAATATTGGGACTGTCTCTATAAAACTGGGACATCTGGTCACCCTAATGTGGCAGAGCCCCAGTGTCAATCTGGTACAGTGCCTGTGTGCCCAGCATAGCTATAGCGTAAAGGACAGTTCTGTTTTATTTTAAAAATCCCCCATCTATTAAGCAGAGTGAGTATTGGGACCTCATGCCTTCAGTGACAGGGGATCAGGCTGGCTGGTGAATACAGTACTTGGATTACACTAGATCAAGCCCAAAGTCTTGTAAACAACTGGATGCAAAAATCAGGTCTCATTGGTGCCACTCAGGTCTAAACTGAGTGTGACACTTGAGTAATCCCTCTCATGTGGCATGCAGAGGGGATATGCTGAAGGATGGAGCTTCCTGCTTCAGCAGAGGGATCCAGGGTCTAATTCCAGCTCCCTCAGGTCTATGTGACGGATCTAGCAATTGTCTGTTGGCTGTATAGCACAGGGTTTAATCACAGTCCCACTAGGTCAGGTTGCAGCATGTTGTTGTCGGGGGATGGATGGGGGTGTGTGTCTGTCATTGTTTGTATTGTGACAGGTTTCAGAGGAACAGCCGTGTTAGTCTGTATTCGCAAAAAGAAAAGGAGTACTTGTGGCACCTTAGAGACTAACCAATTTATTTGAGCATGAGCTTTCGTGAGCTACAGCTCACTTCATCAGATGTTTACCGTGGAAACTGCAGCAGACTTTATATACACACAGAAATCATGGACAGTGGGGTGGGAGGAGGTATTGTTTCATGATTTCTGTGTGTATATAAAGTCTGCTGCAGTTTCCACGGTAAACATCTGATGAAGTGAGCTGTAGCTCACGAAAGCTCATGCTCAAATAAATTGGTTAGTCTCTAAGGTGCCACAAGTACTCCTTTTCTGTTTGTATTGTGTTCGTTCTTTGGTGCTCAGTGCTTTTGGACCAGAAGCACCAAGTTCACCCTGTTGATTTAGTCATGTATTTGAGCGAGTACTCTCTTCTCTCCCTCTGGAAGGTCTCTGAAGGTGAATCCCAACATTAAGCTCCTCTGTGAGTGCTAAGTTCGGAGAGTAGTGCCCTGGGGACCTCAGGTTTGTGCGATTCTAAAATGCTTCATCACATAAATTCCAAATAACCCCTTTGGTCTGTAGTGTCACCTCAGATAGATTAGCACCAACAAGAATAGCAAAATGGGATATGGAGAAGGCAGGAGAACAGTGGCAAGCTGGGGCTTTGGCATAGCTGCTGGACCTGGGCAGTGCTGCTGCTATTCTGAGTGATGAAGGGGTTTCTGCTGGTAAATCAGGTGACTGTTGTTTTCTCTGTACTTAGACTTCTGGGACACTGCCTGATCTGAGTCCCCTTAGACAACGGCTGGCAGAGCAGCTCCAATGCCTGGCATCAGCTAGTGGAGATGATTAGCTGAGCAGTTGGAGGGCTCATACAAAGCACGCATGGAACTTGCTCAGTGCATGTTGGCTTATAATGGCAAAAGTGAAGCTCGCCATTCTGCAAACATGCACTTATTAATGATGTCCCTAGTTAATCAACTTGCTTGTTATACAGCCCTTCTCTAGCGTGGCAGATGCAGCTCCAGTCCCTCCTACAGCCGGTCCTGGGGTGCCTTAGCACAGATTTTATCTCTTACCCACAAAAAGTAAACTCTGAGGCAGTTCTGTTTACAGTACTATGTTTTAAAAATGTTAATAATCTTCCTTAAAGTTTTGATTTAGAGTTAGGGAGCCACTTCTTTGGGAAGAGAGACAAAGCCGGTGCTCTCGCAGATTATGCCATTGATGATCTTTTGGCACTTCTTGCAAGAACTGGGGGGTGTTAGTCTCCAGTGTCTTGACCAAATTCCAGCTGAGCATTGCATCCTGCCTCCCTTAATTTCCCTTGCACTTATAATTGGATATGGTACTCTCAACCACTACCAGTTCTAAAGCTTTCATTGGTCAGACCCTAATTTGTCAATTACCAATCATAAAAAATAAAAGAATCTTGGGAGTCTTCTCTGGTTGCAATGTGGGTGAATGAATGAAGTGGTTTCCCATCTAGCTATGCACACGTAATGGCAGATATTAATACAGTAAACAGGGGGAGCAACGCTCAATATGACCCGATTTTCAAAAGCATTCAGCAACCTGCTGCCGTTTTTGAGCTGAACATCTCTGAATATCTCACCATACACAACCCTCAAAGCTTAGGACCTAGCTACCTGAGACATCTCTCCCCCAATGGGAACAGTAGAGGCGCCCAAGCCAGAGTCCTGTTGGCAGGGCATATTCTGGGAGGACCATGTGGCTTTGGAATTCATGCTCTCTCCTTTGGTAGAAGAGCATCTGAAGACCTTAGGGCATACTGAAAACATGTCTTTCTCTCCCCCCATCACTGCCCAACATGTGAAAATGAGGAAGGTGGAGAAGGAAACTGTAACTCTAATTTATAGACGGGTAATTGTTGGACAAGGAGGGGATTTGAGCATTTAAGTGGCTTACTGGTGGTGAGTTATCTGAAATGTCACTGCTGCACTTGAAGTTTATTGAAGCTATGTCAAGGACACTTACAATGTATGGAACAGGTGCTTGTTTTGCTGTAAATCTACATTCATACCAGCAGTCTTGCAGTAGCATGTGCTACGTGGGTAATTGCCGGCATTGATCTGTATGCATTATTGTAGCTCCGTCCTGCAATAGTAGACATTTGCTGGAAGTCAATCTGTGTGATTTGAGTGAGGGATGTCGGGATAAGAAGCATTTTTTATTTAGGTACCATTTCAAGAGAGAATATATTTTTATATTGTTATGCTTAATCCAGCAGGCTTTCCCCAGAGCGTCATGGTCATTCCAGACAATCTGTTTCTCTTGACCCCATTTTTCTTGTGCAGCTCTCCATAAAAATGTGCAGCTGAGAAATTTTCTCCAGGGATGGGGATTAAAAACAAAGTTGAGTCCCTGCATTGAGAGACAGACCTCTAGCAAATGCAAATACTGCATTTCAAAGGCTCCCACTGTTCCAAATGACTGCACTCAACTGAGTAAAGGGAAATGCCAGCGTTGGTGTCTTCTGAGACATTGTGTGAACGGCTCCTGCATTGTAGAAGCCTGTAAGTAAGGGGGTGTTGCCTGGTAGGTGTGTAAGAGTAGAGTGAGAGTAGTGGGGGCAAAGCCTACTTACAGTTATGGCAGTGTAAATCTGGAGTAATTCTACTGAAATTATTCTACTCTGTTAGCTTGGATTGGAAAATGCTTTAAGATCTTTGGATGAAAGGTGCATAAAAGTGCAAAGTATTGCATCTCTCTCTCTCTGGTCTGCCTATCCTGTCTCACTTTCTTGACTTTTTTTTTTAATGACTGATCACATCTGACTGTATCTGGAATCTAAAATGTTAAGAAATTCCTTTTTCTAAAGGTAGTGAGTTAGTTTCTTTGGGAATAGTTTATGCTGTAGCACTTTTGGCTGTGACTATAAAACGTTTTAAGCAATTAAACTTTAGGAAATGATGAGCACTAAGTCAATCGGATTTGTGCTCCTATGTCACTTAGATAGTACTGGAAAAAGTAGATTTTCAGTCTACGCTAAGTAGATTTGTCCTGGCAATTCTGCCTGTGTTGTATTGTCCTATTGAGCAATGGAGGGGGATGCCCTGGAGATCTTAAAGGAAGAAGCACTACTTAAATAATTGCCATTAAATAAAAGAAGGAAGAAAAGAAAGGAAAAAGAGGAAGATTCTCTATTGTCTTAGAAGAATTGATTCTTAGGCACTGGAGATCATATTACTAAAAAATAGTCATCAGTCTGTGAAGGGTTAATAATTCTAGCAAAAAGTAATGTAGCTAAAATCCTGCCCCTTCCCTCTGCTCCAGTGTTTTCTACAGCGAAGGAACATGTACCATCAAGAGAGGGGAGAAAAGGGAAACTGACAGTGATTCCTCAGTGGCTGAGCTAATAAAATGGGATGAAATTTAAACTACCTTCTCATACATACACAGAGAGAGAGAGAGAGAGAGACGTGCACACACACACACGCACACACACACAGACACACACACACACAAGCTACAGCAAAAGAGGGAGAGAGACAGAGAGGGAGAGAATGCTGGGAGTATTTATATTCTAATCTAGGCAACTGAAAAAAGTCTTATCTCTAGAAGACAATGGATTTAGGAAGCCTACCGCAGAAGCACAGTAGGTGGATTTATTTTTTCTACCGTATATTTTTTAATTTTTAGCCAGAGGGTAGATTGTACTTCTGTTTGCAAAATATGGCACAGTTGTTCTCTCTAGCCTTACTCAGGTTGATAGCAGAGCGGTTTGTACCCCCCTTTCTTTCTGTTCTGCACAGATATTTGTCTAGTTGAAAGAATACCTGTTACTTTTGGGACTGTAAAGGTTTTTTGTTTTTGTTTTTAATTTTATCAGTACAGTAGTTGGTTCAGAAGCTCCTCTTTCTCTAAATAGATATGGTTTATTAATTATGGCAATGGTATCCAGATTAAAAAAAAGTCTCTGCTAAATAAATGAAACTCCATTCCAGCGCTCAGAAACCAAATATATGCAGCAGCAATGAAACCTTGGTGGCAAAGCGATGTACTGAGTTAACATTTTATGTCAAATTTCAGCTGCTCCAGAGGAGTTTCAGCAGCTGTAGAGACAGCATATAAGCAGATCTTGAAAACTTTACCCACGGAGGAAGAGAAGATTTCGTTCTAAGTAGGAGGCAAGGAAGGTGGTGCTTTAAGGAAGAGTCTTGCACTGCATTCCCAAGGAGTTAGGAATTGGTTCACATATTATTTGATAATGGCATTACCATGATAATTGCCACTTGGTAAACACAAAGCACTGTATTCCAAGTGTGGCAGTCACTCAGATGTGGCTGCATTCTTACTGTGGTTATGCAGTAGTTTTGCTTGTGTAGATGATGCTAATACCTTTTGACTGTGCAGCCATTCTTATCCTTACTTATAGAGCACATTTCACTTAAGCATTAAATAGACATCTTAAATCTTAAATGAGGTTTTTTCTTCAGTACAGCATGTGTGTGTGTGCGTGTGTGCCAGCTGCATGTTGTATGACACAAGGCATTATCCGGGAGACAGCATTTTTCATATCTGTGCATTTGTTTAAGATAAGTCACTCAGATCTTTGGTGGTGGTTGTAAAATGTCAGGCATGCTATGTGATAAGCCATCTTGGGTAGATAATCAGTTAAATAAATGACTGACAGGTAAATTGCAGCTACCAGATGGAATACATCTGACTGGTAACAGCACCTGTAGGCATTAAAGCACAGTGTAATGCCAGCTCTTAACAAAATGCAAAGTAGGGAGATTAGAGTATCGAAGACTGTTTGAAATGTACACCAAGACTCACACAGGACAGAGTGATATCTTATAGTTCTCTCCATAGCCAAGAAGGCATACGTGATCTTAGTGATACCCTTCCAGTGGAGAACTTCTCTTCTCACGTCTGTCTTCTCCCTTCAGGCTTCTGATTTTAGTGATTTTGCTCCATTTTTCTAACGTGTTTTGGACCCGGTGATACGAACATATCTAAGCTTTCTCAATAAAAATATTGATAGGTTTCCCCTACCCCCTTTTAAATAGGGATAACTTGCAGACACCGGCTGGCCTAACTTGCAGACACCGGCTCAGTTTAGATTCTTAGACAGGGACTAGGGGAGGAAATAGTTTGTATTGTATGTGTGCCACATCAGAGCCAAGGTGTACCACAGTAAATGTGGGGCTAGATCCTCAGCAGATTTGTCCTCAATGGGGCTATGCCAGTTTACCCCTGCTAAGAATTCATCCCATGGTATTTTGTCTCTGGGTTAAATTGTGATATCATGTATGTCTGTGTAAATCCAGAGTAATTCAGTCCACTGAATGAGTGAGCTGCAGTTATTTTATACAGTAAAAGTTATTAAACAATACAAAATAGTATTGAGGTATGCAGGACCTGGATTTCCCACATAGATCAGAGCCAATGAGTTAATGATCGAATCATAGGAATTGGAGATGGAAGAGAGCTCCAATATTCGGTTAGCTACTCCAGCTGGGGCAGGATTTTCCCTGCCTCTCTGCACACCAGGACTTAGTTTGAAGTGTCCCAGGCAGTATGCACAGGAAGTTTCTTCTAATATTCTGAATTTCTTTCTATCATTGCATCCCTCTCCAGGCTGGGGACACTGATATTAGAGCTAGGCAAATATTTTTCAGTGAATGGTTTATCCAAGTTGACCTGAAATTCCCCCGCCCCTCCGTGATTTTTTGGTTCAGCCATTGAACTGAAAAATCAATTATTAGGCCAGCTGGAGCTGCTATAGAAAGGACAGCTTAAAATAAGCCTCATGCCCCCTCTGGCAGTTAGTAAGCCAACAGTAGCATAGACCCTTCAAAGGGACTTTGCTTTCAGTTATGCTGGTGTAAATGTGGAGTAAATCCACTCAAGGCAGTAGTTACACTGTGGAAGAATTTGGTCCTTCCCAGGGGCTTTGTGCATTGCTGCCTTTCCCATTTGCACTGCTGTCGATCCAGAGTCACTGCACCAATGCCAATGACGTTAAACATCAGTATAAAAATGGCATGAGAGCAGAACTGTGCCTCTTACCTTGTTTGATGTTACATCCGTCACTGTCCCTGCCTGTACGTTCCAAGGGGCTGATTCTGATCCCGCTTACATTGTGTTTATACTGGTTGGTGTTGCTCCATTGGAGTCAATCCTGTTTTACACTGGTGTAAGTGAGAGGAGAATTCAGCCCCAGGTCACCAGCTTGTGAGGATGCAGTGTCCTGTTTCATCAGACCTCTTGCCCTTTAAGTTTGAATGTTCTGACTCTATCAGACCTCGGCACTCGAAAACAGTTAGAAGTGGATATTTTAAAAGAAAAAACCAAACCCTTCTAGGAGGGCTCCCAGGAAGCCCCAGGTTCAAACTGGCTGGGATGGACTCTTTATCCTTTGGTTGTAGATAGGTGGATATCATGCTGCTTACTAAGTGGCTGGGGTTTATAATTTTTTCTTAATGAGGTCCCATCTACTCAGTATAGATATTACAGATCCCCAGGCACTTTATAGAAGAGCAGGGGAGTACACTTATAGCCTGGAAAAATCGGTTTTCCACGCCCTTCCCTAACTCCGGAGGCTGCCCTCCAGCCTACAGGTGGATGTATTTCAGTTACATTGCATATTAGGGGATGAGTCTGCTCTTGGTCACACCAGTGTAATCCAGAGTAACTCCCATCTAAATCCAGGGCGTTTAGATCACTCAGAGAATTTAGCCTTGCATCTAGATTGCAGAGCTCTGCAATTGAAGAGCTGATTGGCTGCCTTTGTGTGGAGTAGGCCCTGATTCCCTAAGTAGTCCCATTGCAGAGGAAGGTATACCTCAGGGCGAGTCCGTGGACAGAATTGGGCACATGGAGAGCTTCAGAAATGCAGATTATCAGTTTGGGTCCTGGCTGAAATATTCAGTGTAAAAGCTGTCCTAAAGCAAGTTGTGATGGGATTCTGGAGTCCAGTCTGGGTTCCTTAGGGAGATATGCTGGAGTCGTGGAGTTGGGATCTTGACTCCAAGGTGGTGCATGGGCCTGGTGTTTTGGTTTGAGGGGAAGGCCGGCTCTATAGCTAAGATGCTGGGCTGGGACTTCAGGTATGTCTACACGGCAGTTAGACACCCGCGGCTGGCCCGTGCCAGCTGACTCAGGCTCGGGGGGCTTGGGCTAAGGGGCTGTTTGACTGCAGTGTGGACATTTGGGCTTGAGCTACAGCCTGGGATCTAGGACCCTGCAGGGTGGGAGGGTCCCAGAGCTTGGGCAGCCTGAGCCCAACATGTCCACCACTATTAAACAGCCCCTTAGCCTGAGCCCAACATGTCCACCACAATTAAACAGCCCCTTAGCCCGAGCCCCAGTCAGCTGGCATGGGCCAGCTGTGGGTGTCTAACTGTAGTGTAGACATACCCTTAGAAGATCTGGGTTCAATTCCTGGTTGCTCTGTGTGAACTCTGGCAGGTCACTGAGTCTCCTTGGGCCTCAGTTTCCTCTCTTTCCTTTCTGTCATCCTTTGGTTGTCTTGTCTGCTTAGACTGTAGGCTCTTCAGGGCAGGGACACTTACTATGTCTCTTTACCTTGACCTCAGATGGAGCCTTCCGGTTCCATTGTAATATAAACAAATACATAATAATAGTTTGGGTCCATATTCCTCCCTGCAGGAAACATGGCTGTTGTGGGTAAATCTATTTCCCTTTGCCCCTTGCCACTAACAATTCCTTGAAATGGAAGCTCAGTGTCTGCCAAGCTGTTGGATAGACGCTTTGTCTCACAGAGAATCTGCCAAGTGATCGATGATTCCCCCTTGTGTCCTCTGCTTGTCACTCTTTGACCATCTCTCCTGCTCTGCAGGATGGCAGCACCCCCAGCAGCACCAGGCAGGGAATAGTTCCCCATAGAGAAATGGGATGTTATGAAAGGATTATGAAATTTGTTTTTCTTTCTTTCTTTGCTTGCTTGCTTGCTCTGCAGATTCTTCAGGATCGATCATGTACTGTCATTAAATTGCTCTGAGAGTCACTTCTGCTGCTCTGTACGCAGAGCTGGTCTGTGATTTTTGTCTCTCTCTTTTGATCTTGAGAAACCTGCTAGCTGTGATGTTTGGAGAAACATTTCTTGGGGATTGGTAGTACATTTTAGCTTAAGATATATAGGTACTCAGGAGGAATGGTGTAGATAGAACTCCTGTCTGTCCATCACACAGTACCTATATAAGGACCAAGAAGGCAGTTCTTTCCCTTTCCTCAGCATTGGTTAGATCAGAGCTGGAGTGCTGCATACAGTTACTGGATGCTGCGCTATAGGAGAGACAGAGAGAAGAGCTCAGAGACCAGAACAAAGATGAGATAGGATTCAAAGGGAAGGTGCTATGAGAGACAGGGGCTGGGGAGGATGGATTTATGGGTAGAACAAAGAGTTGAGCAGTTCCCTTTCTACCTCTGTCTCTGGCTAGAAGTGTGACTTTGTGTAATGCACTTAATTGCTCTGTGCCTCGGTTTCCCCATCTGCAATTTCATTTTGGTATACTCGTCAACTTCCGAACTGTCCTGAAGTGTAGCTGCGTGCTTTTAATCAGCTGCCATATTTTACCTGAGAGGTGGCTGAATTTCAGTGTCAGTTGAAGCGATTCTTGCATACAAGTTAAATATTTATTTTTAACTGTGCTTTGTGATCTTTCGATATTATAGGTTCTATATAAAAACTAAGATCTAGCCACCCTACAAATATCTCAATGTGGTTTTATCACCTTAGCACTCACTAGCACAGTAGCTGAGGTGAGCAGGTTAAGATTTGTGTGTTTACAAATATTAAAATGTTGACTTGATTCATGTCAAGGGTGACAGAATGTTAAAGTGAACATGATAAAAAGGTGTAATATGAAAACATGTTTTCAGTTTAAAGAAACAAATTTGTTTTAACTGCATTTTCTTGGTAAAACACAAGACCATGACGCATCCCTGATGCAACAGCATTGACTCCATGGGAGCTACACCAAATATGTGGTTGCCCCATAATATTTAACAGTATCTTTTTGATTATCCAGTCATCAGTCTAAAATGTTTTGGCTTCTCAGGGTGTTGGTCTAATAATATCCAGTGTATTTTTATTTCCTGACCAGAATCCATGGTGCACCAGTGTTCCTACCTTTTGTAACGCCAGTGCAACACACCTAGGTGTTTGTTTCTAGCGACAGTAGGCTCTGCAATATCAAGTAATTTCTGCTCCACTTTCACTTTGCAGTGGAGAAACAATTGTGATGTCTCCTGCCCTCAGCACCTGACCAAGTGATGCTTATGTTTTTTGAAGGAGGCTGCAGACAATGTAATATGCTCAGAGGTTTAGTGCATGACTTGAAAACATTGCCCTGCACAGGGCTAGCCTCTCAGCTCCTTGGATGATTGCAATAACGAGCTTTCTGTGGTTGTGTTAGAGATGTGGAAACAGAGTTATAATGATTGTCATGCTCAGTAACCAGCCGTTTACAATAATAGTTGTAATTAGATTTTAATTTTTAATGTTTCAAACAGGTTAAGAGCTGTGGTTCAGTTTATATATTTTCAGTTATCATTAGTGCAATGACAGTAACGATGAGCTGTTTGCTGTTAAAATCAGCAGTACGCCACCCCCAGGAATGGAATAATACACTGAAAAATAAACAGATTTTGGCAATCACCTTGAAGAAAGTAGCTTAGTTTGGCACAGTTTGAGGCGCTTAAGAATCATAATTTGTGCAGTGGATTGTATCCCTGAAGACCAGCGCCCGCCTTCAGAATGAAATAATTAGAGGCATCTTTCCATCCCCTCTGATGCTTTGGGGTTCTGTAGACATGCCATTGTGAGACTTATCTAACCGCGCCCTTGTCCATGACCAGATTATACGGCCCGATTCAAAGCTCACTGAAGCCAATGGGGGCTTTCCTTCGGCATCAAGGGCTTCTGGCTCAGACCTTTAAAGTTACATCTCTGATGTTTCACATGGGGCTGTCAAGGGAATGCCATAATTGTCTCTGTTAAGGATTCCTTAGCTGGACATACATTGTACTGGCCAAAGATTCAATTCTCTATCATCCTGTATCCCTGCTAAAAATGGTGGTCACTGCTCCTCTTGCATAGAGAACTGGAGTGCAGAGGATTCAGGGACTTGGGAAGGACAGCTGGCCTGCAGCTGATGTCTGGGTTTTATGATAAGGCTGAAATAATGGCACTTCTCAGGCCCGATTCTGCCCTTCCTTACACCGCTATAAACGAAGAGTGACTCCATTAAAGCCAATGGAGCTGGTGTAAAAGAGGAGAGACTCCACTGAAGCCAAAAAGAGTCATACTGGTGTAAGTGAGAGAAGAATCAGGATCACTGAGTCTATTTTGGCAGTATCCAGCGGTGGATTAAGGCAGGATCTTTGAATCCTTGGGATCTTTGGAACTATAATGGGTGAGGGTCCAGATGTTTGTGTGGGTTGCAGCGCAGCATGAACCACTGTGCTGGAGGGCAGTGCTTTTTGGGGGGAGAGCTAAAGCTTTGGTAGATCTTAATCCACCTCTGGTAATACTGTAACCAGTCTGTGGCCACGTGCTGCACACCGTGGCCTGCTCCAGAAGCCCCAACCCAAGCTACAGCAGAATCTCCATTAGCTGTGCATGCAGTATGGAGCACATGACACACAACCGAGCATGTAGAAGGCAATGGTGACAGTGTCTTTCTTTTATGAGTCCTCTTGGGAAAGGCCCTGAATCTGCATCCTGAAATGTGGCCGATGAATAGGGCCCAGGGCTGGGAGATGGGACACTTGGCTTTTATCCCTAGCTCTGTCATTGGCCTTCTGTGTGACCTTGAGGGAGCCACTTCACCCCTCTGTACCTCAATTTCCCCATCTGTAACATGAAGATAAGAGTAGGGCTGGTCTACACATGGAAATTGCTTCGATTTTAACCAAACTGGTTTCTAAATCACTTTAACTAAATCAGTGCAGCTTTCTCGTTAAGCTAAGTCAGTATTGGTTATGCTTTTATTGAAAACGATATCAGATATGATTCAAGAGTGTCTTTACAAATGGGTTGTACCAATTTATTATTAGGGAAAAAAGGGTTCCTTGTACTCCCCTGTCTGTATCTATCTGCTGTCTTTTGTCTTATACTTCGATTGTAAGCTACTTTGGGTCTGAACCGTCTTTTTGTTCTGTTTGCACAGCATCTAGCATAATGGGGTCAGGTCTATGACTAGGGTTCCCAGACACAATGGTAATACAAATAATAATAAGGACAAATCTGTTACCAGAACTGCTAGATAAACAGCCAAATTTCCCAAAACCAGACACTTTTCTGCCCTCCATGACTGGTTTTGATAGTGTAGGGGGAGAATTTGACGTAGTTAATTCTGTGTCCCTGAATCCTCAAATCCCTCTTTCCAGGATTCAGGAAGATTTCATTCCTTTTTTCTGCCCCAACTTATTATAATACACATGGGGGGCAGCGGGGGAAATGGAGGTGGGAGATGGAGAATTCGGTAGCTCCCATGGATTTTTAAAAAATTCTCCAGGCATATTTATGATTTTTATCCTATTGTACAAATTTCTTTATGGTTTGAGACTGATAAAATCAAAGGCTCTGAATATTCAGATATGTCTGCAGAGACTGCTAGAAATCTGTACAGAATATACAGGTCGTGGGAAGTCTTTTATGTTCTGTTCTTGCAGAGCAGAATCCGACTAGCCTTTGAAAGTGATGGTTCAATCTGTGTTAGGAAATCTCAGTGTGAACCCCACGCGCACACAGAAAGCAATCAGTCCTGGCCTAAATTTGTGTCAAATAAATTCATAGCTGAGATTACTTAAGAAATGACTCATCACAGAGGGGCAGGAACCAGGGCTTCTGTTCCAGTGTCTGACGGGAGTTGCATCCCTAACAAGAGGAGGTCATTGCTAGAAGAAGCTTGAAGTTGGGGGGGGGGGAATCTTCCTCCTTTTCAGCTTCCTTCCACAGCTTCCTCCTTTTCTTTTCCTCGTATCAGAATTATTCATAGGCCTGTTTTACACCAGGCGAGCCATGATCTCACTGTTTGGTCACTAGTAAACTGAGCACATGCGGGATCACTTTCTGTCCCTGTATTGTCTGGGTTTTGCAGTATAATGAAAACATTTCAAATTTCCAGCTTTTCAAATGCTGGAAAATAGGAGCACCATTCATTGGAGGATCTTAAAGCACTTCAAAAATACTTGTTAAGCCTCACACGACCCCCACCAAGGAGCGAGTAGGTGTAAGCTCTGTGGAGCAGGGGCAGTCTCCGTGTTCTGTTTGTACACCTAACACAATGGGATGCTGGCCCATGACTGCATCTGCTAAGCGCTACAAATATTTAATAATTATGGTAGCCTGGTGACAGATGACTTTCCAAAAACCTGAGAAGATCTTGCATTGGGGATGCTGAGACAGAGAGGTTAAGCCACTGGCCCAAAGTCCATACTGTGAATCAGCAGCTGAGGTAAGTAATGGATCTCCTGGGTCCCTTGCCTGGTAACACCCCTTCTGATATAGTCATTAGGGTAGACCAAAACAAGAGTAACATGAAGTCATTAGCTATATTGTCTTGACCTGTTTTTAATGATCTGCTAGCAAACTAGTAGCTGTTATCCAACAGCTGTTAACTGTTAGCACCAATAACCTCTCTGGCCATTGGGATAGGCATTATTCACAGTCTCAGCCCAGATGCATTGTTTCTTGGAGAGCACACAGATTGGAAGGATAAAACACACGTGTCTCCCATTCACCCACTGCCCTGGGGAAGTATTGGTAGCAAAAACATCTGACTTTCCTGTCTGTCTCCAAGCTCCTGTGTTATGTGCTACTTATGGCTCAAGGTCATCCCTCTGATCAGGACCTGGCCCTTTTTTCTTTTAGGATTATTTACAGATGCTTAGGTGTTGGGTTTGATGTGATATTAGATCTACTGGGAATAGCCAGGAAATGATTAAGCCATCAGGATAACCAAGTGAAAAATAGAGACATCAAATAGCTGTCATGAATGGCTGGCTCATCAGAGGTGGAGGAATGGATTTGCACTCAGAAGCTTGGGGCAGGGATTTATTTTAGGGGGATGCTAAAATGATTTGCTTGGATCGTTCAAGTGAGCACTTTGGAGACTGGACAGAGAAACCCCCCCACACACATAACAGCCTTAAAAGCACCTCTAGCTCCTTTTCTTTCTCCTATTTCTTTCACTTGAAAAAAGTATGTAGGGCTTGTGAAAGCTGCCGGATTAAGAGCCATGAAGATGAGCTGCGATGCAGTTTAGGCCACGCTGGCAGTGTGAGCTTCTCCAGTGTTTCCCAACAGTATGCCTCACCTACTCACGTGGAGCCATTTGTATATGTGAAAAGATTTGGGCTAGCGAAAAGGAACTTCTCACAGCCTCTCTGCTGGGACTGCAAGCCTGGGTGTAAGTTGGTGCCAGCTAGTCTCAGTTAATTTCCTAGCAGTTAATAGGCTGCCCTGCAGCCACCAAATGGAAACAGCTTTCAGTCACTACCAGTTTGGGACCCATTTAGAACTAGTGAAGAGGTTTGCTTTCACTCAGTCCTTGCCCTCCTACACAATCATGTGGCTGGCAGTCTGAAAAGTGCCTTGTACTCATAATATTCTAGTACTCAGGTTTTCAGCTGTACAGTCACTGACCGGTACAAATGGAGACATAAAGAGCGTAGTGACTAAACAATAATAGAAGAGCCTGTTCCAAGGAGACACCTTTTGGGTTGGTGCCCTTTGGATCTCATTATTTTGCTTTTTTTGTTGTTGTTGTTGTTTTTTCCCCTTCCTTCCAACACCTCTGGGAATTGAGTTTGAGTTTGAGGCGGTAATAAAATGAAGACATAGCAGCGAATTGAAAATTTTTAAAATAAATAACTTGTTCAGATTCCAATTTGCTTACAGAATATATTGTCAATGCAGAAAAATAGTTGAAAATCATTTCCAACCTCTACTTATCTGCTAAGAGCTGAGTTCAGGAGAGCAGATGGCTTTTTCTCTGCAACAGCTGTAGCACTAAATTTACTCACAGTATTTTAAAAAAGACTATTAATGTGAGGGCCCTGAAGAAGTGGCTCGCTCAGGTGGGGAATGCTTGCACCCTCTCTCAGATAAATAGCAAACTAGTGATTCATGCATCAATCAAAGGAATATGTATGATCCACTGGGCATATTTGGGGGTCTGATAAGTTACAGATTTTCAAAAGTGCCCAACATTGGCCTAACTCTACTACTTCCACTGATGTTTGAGAACTCTTCCATTGACTTCAGTGGTTGTAATTAGATCAGTGCTGTGTGCTTTCGAAAAATCTCGCCTATGTATATGTACAGTGTGTGTTTGAAAATTAACTACTTTAATGGAGCTGTCTTTATGTAAAATAATGTGCTAGAGATGTACGCCATACCAATATTTGCAGTGAATTTATCATCTTATGTGAGCTACGTATGGTTGGACTTGACAAGGACTTCAGATGGAACACCTAGTTTTTCTGCCACTCAGTCAAGTGCTATCATAATGAGACTAGCATGGCAAGAGCCCATGTTTGTGTCTCAATGGCTTTAAGAGGATGCTTGCTCTGTAAACAACCCAAAAGATTATTTTTATAATTGCTGTTGCTGTAAGCTCCACCTAAGATGTGGAACCCAGTGGGGTTCTGCAGTGTGTAGGAACTGCGCTGCAGTGCTTATTGAGATGATACTTGACTGCAACAAGGAGACAGACTTGCTATGATGTCCCACAAACAGTGTTGCACCCCCCCAGATCGTTATGTTCACTTGGTAGATTTCTGGCACCTCCGATCCTGCAGTTGCTGCCAAAAAGAACTGAATGGCAAATACTGTTAAAAAACCTTCAGTCATAGAGTCAGGCTGAGGGTGTGTAGTACTCCTTTTCTTTTTGTTGGATTACGTACTTCTGGAATCTGGCAGGTCATACAATGTCATGTAGAAAGTGAATTCCCAAAAGAAAAAGACAAAGTGAAGTGGGTAATAGAACTCCATGTGCACTGACCAACGGTGACAATCATAGTGTTAGGTGGCCACGATGAAGACGAATACTCCAAGCAGCACTTATCGTTAGCTAACTTTCCTGTACACCTTTAACGATGGCTTTAATAAATGGATCATCCATCTTTAATAAGAATTTAAGTCTATTAATAACACATACCATCGCTGCTAACAGCTGTAATGGGAAAAGCAAAGGGGTTTTCATGGAGAGCATTAGAGTCGGTAAACATAGCCTTAAGTCTCATTTTAATCAAACATACACTTCCCTTTTATCCGCGGGAGAGGGGGGGGAAGAACACCAAAGAGAGAACATTGCTGTAAGTTAATTGCTCTTGGCAGCAGGAAGTAAGTTCAAATTGCTCAGTTTGGTTCAAGAGAATGGGGGGGATTGGAAAAAGATTATGCAAATCTAATTGGCCCCTTGATGATTGCAAATTTATGTGGTTTTTATACAACCAATTAAATGCTTTAGGAAAAGAGGGTTTGTTTCTTGTTTCTTGCTGGTCTAATTCATTCCATCAGTAGTGACCCATGGCCAGACCAGAGGTTGTGGAACTATATGGGGTACAGGAGGGATTAGTGATGGGACACACACTCATCGCTGGTTCAGTTCAGGAGTAGGTTTGGAGTGGCCAAAAGTGGTTACTGTCTGAATGCATCCGATGAAGTGAGCTGTAGCTCACGAAAGCTAATGCTCAAATAAATTTGTTAGTGTCTTAAGGTGCCACAAGTCCTCCTTTTCTTTTTGTCTGATGGTTGTTTCAAGGCCTGTATTTAATAAATTTGTGAGCTCAGTCCACGTTGCAGATGCCAAGCAATGACACTGACAGCTGAGATGTCGCGGACTGAATGGTCCTGGGTATTGTCCCATGGGGTTATTTCTCTGGGCACATTGGTGAGGTAGCCCACACTGTATCCTTTTGACTTCAAAGGTGTCAATGTGGCATGTTTCAGAAGCACAATGGGCTAATTTCTCTGCCTCCGTAACTTCATTGCCTTTGATGGAGTTATGCTTGCACAGAAGTTGGCCCACTGTACTTCTGAAACTCCATTGCCTTGGATGGAGCATTGTGAGCAGAGAATTTGGGCCTTAATTATTAAAGGTTTTGGTGAGGAGTGGGAAGGGAAAGGAAAGTGAAGGGGCCAGGTTTTTATTGTTGGGTTTTGTATGGACACTGGCAATTTATCTACAATTATCTTCAAATATTCAGAACTGTATTTGATGCACTGCTTCTGTCAGTAATGGGTTATGAAAGAAAATCAATACCCTCTTACATTTACAATTTAATACCCTTTATGATAGGCAGATTTCCTTCACCACAGTCCTTTAAATCCAGTGTATCTCTGCCAAGTCAATGGCATACACAGAGCAGGTTGTTAGCTGTTTTCACTTGAGATGGTCCCTCATTTGGGGAGCTGGAGAACCTAACTTTTAGTCTGAGCGCATTCTAAGCATGTCCATTTCTCTTTGATAGTTTGCTACTGATAAAGTCATGAGAAAAAAGTCCTTTGGTTCAAGAAGTGAAATTGATCGCAACAGGATTTGGAATCCAGCATCTGTTGCTGAGGCATAGAGTTCTCTGCAATGTTTATGGAAAAACAGAAATAACCACAGTTTATTCTGAGCTCTGTACCCAACACTGTATCACACACTTCTGAATGTAGAATGTTCCCTTCTACCAGGTATATCTCAAGTCTGATACATCAGTAACAGAGAGAGGAGAAGCCAAACACATTCGGTATTGTTCGGTTTTTTGTTTTTATTTCCAATTTTCAGCCATATTTTCAGTCACCTTATCTGCACTGTGTCTGCATCCACACATACTTCTTTTTGCATGTGCTAAAGCAAGTTTTTTCCTGTACAAATTTTCAGAGTGTATTTTAGGAGGCTCTTTTTGAAAATGAGGCTTCATATATGTGAGATCAGTAACCTATTTGTGTAGACTGACATGAGCCTGTGAAACATTGCTGAAGGAGGAACATGGGTTACATGATCCGTCATGTGCTATCTCACTGCTACAGAGAGGACTATACCGGAAGCGTTAAAGAAAGTTACTGTGATGCACATGGTAAATTATGCAGTGGTGTTCTTTGGGGGAAGCTGGGAATTCTTTCCTGGCTCTTGTGGTGATCAGTTTATGCCTTGAAACACACAATGTTATTTACCTTCTCTTGACATGTTAAACCACAAATGTTGTATTGGTAACAAAATGATCCAGCTCTTAAAATCCAGCCTCAGCATTTTACTTTGACCTCCTGCAGCAGTGAATATTTGTTGGAGGTCTGTGACTTTATCACAGTGCTTAGGTATGAAGCCAGCTGATCACCTCAATGCCAGCATCTTTTATTTAATTAACTGAATCCCTTTCCTTCATTATGATGTGTTGTTTAGACATAGTTTTACAACATGTCAAAGGCACTAGATCATAGTCACCAAAGGTGTGACATCACTGAAGTCATGACACTATAAGTCAGTGGAATTACACCTGAGATGAATTTGGTCTATTGCGCTTAAAAATAAAATAAAATAAACATCACGCCTGGATTTTGCTGCATGTTTGGTTTTAGCATTCTCCAGAAAAAGCCTGTTCATTGTAGATTTTGGTTCATGTTTGGGAATATTTATATCTGTCTTTAACACCCTTTATGTTTTCCACAAGATTTTTTTCACTCTCCATGAAAATTGAGAAATTTTTTAAAAGAAAGTTTTAAACCTTCCAAAGAATCCTCCTGAATTACAGAAGAACAAATTGCCCCAGACCTAGACCATAATATTTCCACACTGTACGTGTAAGTAAGTGTAACAACATGAGCAAGATAAGTCATTTTGACAATTCAATCTGCAACCTTTCTTATGTGCAATATTGTAAGGAGATATTTTTAATATTTCACCCAGAAGCTAAAGCTAAAAATCAGTTAGGATATAAACGAAAATTGGTTAGAATAGAATCCATCTAAAATCTCAGAAACAATGTCTTCAGTATTTTCACTTATAGCAAGTGTGAATTTGGCAGGTGGGGAGGAAATTTGTGGAAAGGAGTTGTCAAGGTTCCTTCCCCACTCTGAACTGTAGGGCACAGATGTGGGGACCTGCATGAAAGACCGCCTAAGCTTATTCTTACCAGCTTAGGTTAAAAACTTCCTCAGGGTAGAAACTTTGCCTTGTCCTTGAACCCTATGCTGCCACCACCAAGCGTGTTAAAGAACAGGGAAAGAGCCCACTTGGAGACGTCTTCCCCCCAAAATATTCCCCCCAAGCCCTACACCCCCTTTCCTGGGGAAGGTTTGATAAAACTCTTCAGCAATTTGCATAGGTGAATCCAGACCCATCTTAAGATCTTAAGAACAATGAAAAAGGAATCAGGTTCTTAAAAGAAGAATTTTAATGAAAGAAAAAGTAAAAGAATCACCTCTGTAAAATCAGGATGGTAAATACCTTACAGGGTAATCCGATTCAAAACATAGAGAATCCCTCTAGGCAAAACCTTAAGTTACAAAAAGACAAAAAAAAGGAATATATATTCCATTCAGCACTGCTATTTTACCAGCCATTAAACAAGAGAAAATCTAATGCATTTCTAGCTAGATTACTTACTAACTTTTTACAGGAGTTCTGAAGAGCATTCCTGATCAGTTCCCGGCAAAAGCATCACACAGACAGACAGACCCTTTGTCCCCCCCTCCCCTCCAACTTTGAAAGTATCTTGTCTCCTCATTGGTCATTTTGGTCAGGTGCCAGTGAGATTCTCTTAGCTTCTTAACCCTTTTCTGGCCAGGAGGGATTTTATAGTTCTGTATACAGAAAGGTGGTTACCCTTCCCTTTATATTTATGACAGGAGTGGTTTCCATGTTCAACTTGTGTAGGAGTGATTAAGTTCAACTTGTGTAGGAGTGATTAAGTCATTTTGACAATTCAATCTGCAACCTTTCTTATGTGCAATATTGTAAGGAGATATTTTATTGTAAGGAGTCCATATGTGTATTTCAACACAATTTTCACTGCTTTGCTCTTTCCTAAATAGTGCAGGAGGAAGTGTGCAATGCACATTAAGTGTGTATAATTTTTTCTTTTTTTCCCAGCATTTTTATCAAGCCTGTTTTACATCTTGCATTGCTGCACATCACTGAAGCGGCACACTTAGTATCTCATTATATTGTAATGAAAATTCCCAGATTTATGAATAATTTTACACAGATACGTATGGCTTGTATTTTCCATTAATAGAATTTCATAAGGAAAAAAAGAGACAAACATGATTGCCTGTGACTGTGGCACTAAGATGTCTTGTGGGACACTTTTTCTGTTTTGCTTTCATGAAAATGTAAAAGAAACATTTTGTTAATTAAAAAAAAGTCTGGTGATGGTGCATTTCTAAAGAATGTGGGATCACTTATACGTGCCCTCCAGCTCCCCTAGGAGTTTCACTGGCAAACGCTGTTCTGCATTCTGTTGGCTCAGTGAGCCTTTAGTGTATTGAGTTGTCATCAAGTTCATATTGTTAATTTCTTGTCACTTTCAGGGACATGACATCTGTCACTCTTTTCTAACAGGGTAGTAAGGAGAACTGGGAAGATGGAATATCAGTTGTGTTGCTCATCCACTAAGCAAATGTTTTTCTGCTTTTGCTACTTCTTACATGTACATTTTGCTTTCAAGTTCTCCTGACATGAGTTTGACACATCACTAAAAGTGACAGGGTACTGAGAATCTAGCAATTTTTTTTTTTTTTTGGTGTGATGATTTACAAGCTGGTTAGTGTTAACTCTGGGCATTTCATGGTCTTGCTACTGATCTTGGATTGCATGCTGGGACTGGGACGTCTTATATGTGTGGACAGGGTAGCATGTTGTGAGTGCCATTATGATACAGACAACAAAAGAGCAATATAAAATCCCATGATGTGTAAAATGTGTGCAGATAGGATCTGAGAGCTGAGGAAGTGGACAGAGCACCTGAGGGTGGAGGCAGGAGTGAAATGATAAAATGTCAGGAAAAAGTTTATTATTTGCATTTGCTTAAAAGCTGCAACCAGGCACAGTACAAGTCCATAGTAAGAAACAGCCCCTACCATGCACGATCTAAATAAACAAGAAAAACAGACTGGATGGGAGGGAGAAAGAAAGAAAGAATTATCCCTGTTTTACAGATGGGGAACTGAGGCCCAGAGAGAGTAAGTGGCTTGCCCAACGTCCCGCAGGGAGTCTGTGGCAGGGCAGGGAATTGACTCCACATCTCCTGAGTTGCAGCCCAAGCCCTTACTCACAAGGTCGTTCCTCATCACTAAGCAAACCCTTTAATAATCTATATAATATTATCTGTGAAAAAAGATTGAGATCTTGTTTCGGTTTTAAAACTTGGTGAAGGTGTAGGGCGGTGTGCCTAGCCCCATTTTCTACCCGGTCTAGAGGAAGGTCAGAACCGAAACCCTCAGGTCAGAATGCTCTTGAACTTTGGAGATATTTGGATCTGGAGTTGAACTTTTATTAAGTATTGTGCTCTGAATATACGTGGAAACAAGCTACTAAGAATTGTCTCCAGGAAAGTCAGAGCTGTCATTCTGCTGCACTTCAGTAGGCATGAAAAAGTGGCACAGATGACCTCCAGATGTCTCCATTCCACACCTCCTCCACTGTAATGAGCTCTCCAGCTCTATTAGAAAGTTTAACTCCATATAAATAGACTCCTACGAAGAGCTAAACATTTGGATTCACTTGCTTTTCACTATTTCCCATTTTTAAAAGTTAAATACTGCGAAGAATTAGCCTAAATTATGCTACTCAGTAACTTGTATTTGTATGGGGGTGGGGGGGTTTCACCCTAAAGGATCTCAGAATTCTTCACAGATCTTGCACACAGAAATCATTACTCCCAGCACTGACATGCATTCACCTCTGTGATAGTGCATGATAGTTGTTTAATACCTCAGAACAGTTTAGGAAAGGAAGTGAGGAGCACCCCACTCAAATGAAACTGCAGAGGGAATCATAATATCTGTTAGGCAAAATGTGATACTATAAGTCACGGTGGACCAAGGCCAAAATCTCCAGTCCAGCACAGGTCTGGAGCACGTGTTTAACTTTATGGGTGTGAGTGGTCCCACTGAAATCTCCTGAAACTCTAAAAACTTATCTCTGCCGATCCAAATGGAATGGATACATAAAATCAGATAAAAGAAAAGGAGTTCTTGTGGCACCTTAGAGACTAACCAATTTATTTGAACATAAGCTTTTGTGAGCTACAGCTCACTTCATCGGATCCGATGAAGGCAGTGTTTTAATGGTAATATTCCCAATTTAAGTTTGCTTCTGTTCAGATGCGAAATAAAACTAAAAGTTACTATAACTTAGACTGAATTTATTTATTGGATTAAATAATTCAGGGAGGTTTTTGGTGACGGCATGTACTTTCACTGAAATTCTATCACCTAGGAAGGCTGTATGTGACATTTCGCACTCTTCTATATACATAATTTACACTGCCTCCTAAATATGCAAATATGCGATAGCACTGTTATGCCCGCGTAGCCCCCAAACCAGCCACTTTCAATATGTATTTATATTTTGCTATTCTTTCTGGAGATCCTGCATATTTTTCCATAAATAATAACACTAAATTTAATTTCCAACTAAGATTTCTTTTGTCAGTGTTTTGTAGCATGCTTCTAAAGGCAGTTGTGTGCAATAGTTCCATAACAACACATCATGCAACTTGTAAATAAATATTTGAGGCTATGCCTATTGCTTTATTACAAGCTGGTGATCAGTTATAAATTAAAGTCAGACTGTGCTAATTGCTTTATAAAAGTATATGACCAAAAATAACAGTTCACTGAGATTTTTTTTTAAAAGCTAGAAATGTATTTTTAAAAAGTCTTTGAGAGCTTAGCTTCTGGATCCCAGTAATGATGTATTCCAGTAATGAAGTGAGCTGTAGCTCACGAAAGCTCATGCTCAAATAAATTGGTTAGTCTCTAAGGTGCCACAAGTCCTCCTTTTCTTTTTGCGAATACAGACTAACACGGCTGTTCCTCTGAAACCAGTAATGAGAGAGTGAGACTTTGGCATCATTTGTATATGTATCATGCCAGCAAATGTATTGGGATTGAATTGAGATTGTATAAGGATGTTCTGGAGAGCTCTCAAGCTGTTAGCATATTTACAGCAAGGAATCAAATATCTGGACTTTCCTTACTGTAAAATATTAGTGTTTTTATTAATTGGCTTGATTTCACTCTAGTAGATTTTAAGTGCTTTGTTCCTTTGATCTCTTTGGCTCTTCACTCTTTAGAGCACTGCTTCTTGAGGCCCCATTTCTGCCACCCTTCTTATTGATTCCAGTGAGAGTGCTTGTGTAGCGAGATACCATTTAGCGTGAGTAAGAGGGGCAGAATCTGGCCCTATATGTTTGAGCAAGGACCCTATTATACCCTACCAGATTATGGACTTGGTTCAAGTAACTTGAAACTTCGGATAACGTTTACTATTTGAGATGGGGGGAAATTTTCATTCTGCCGTTTTTTTAGATGGAAAATTGGGTTTACAAGTCAATGAAAATTTTCACAGAAAACATCTTCTTTCCTCAATAATGTTGGATTTTTCAGCAGAGAGTCACCAAAATATTGTGAGTTAGATGGTTCTTGGGGTAGAGAGCTGGCCATTAGGTGTGTTGTTGCCAAGGGTGAAAAATGTTTTTGGTGCCCTTCTGAATGGCCGAGCAAAACAACAACAACAACAGCCCTGGTTTGGCTCCCCTGGAAGCTGGCATCCCAGGTTACTGCCCTGATTGCCTGCCCCTGAGGTCTGCCCTGTCAGGGTATGTCCTTCCCAATTAGAAGCAAAAGTACTAGAAATCTCATGACCGAGCTTGTTCGTGTGAGTTCACCAACCTCTTGTCTCTGTCCTACTCCTAATGGGGGTGAAATCTTGACCCCATTGCAGCCAATGGCTAAGAGTTTAGCCATTGACTTCAATAGGAGTAGGACCAGGCACTAACTTTGTAGATAGTGGGATAGTTTGAGAAAACATCCAAGCTTTGGTATGTTTACACAAACCTTTTAAAGTTTACCCATTACTACATTTGATGCTTGGGTGAGATTCAGTTGCCTGATGAGATACATGTATTCTGAATATGCACAAATCTGAGAATTAGACTGAAAATGTGGTTTTTATATTCGTGATGAAGCTTTATATTTTGTACAATTACAAAGTAAATCAGTGTGGAGCTTACTAAACGCCGGGGCTTCAGTTAGAGAACATGGCACATGTTAGAACTTCTAATATTGGAAAATCTAATTTTTAGCATGTGGTTTCCTCTGTCATACATGGAAATCAATGGGAGATTTTCACAGAACCCTACTAGCCTGAATCAGCTGGCATGGGCCAGCCGTGGGTTTTTTATTGCGATGTTGACATACCCTTTGAGTCCCAGACCAATTCACTGACCACTAGAGGACACTGCCTCTGTCTTATCACTCTGATGGTTAATTTTCTCGTTATTTTATCTACAGTTTCTGTTAATGTAATCTATTTTAGCTATCTCCTATACTTCCTATCTATTAATCTTTGGAGAGAGGGGGGTGTTAAAGCACCTTTTGCTGTAGTATCTACTGTTGGACAAACTGTTCATTGCAAACAATTAATCTGGTGCATTAGGCTCTTTTCTCTATTTGCAAATGACCCAGGAACAGACTTTGATTTCATATGAATTTGCTTGTTCAGCGAGTATAATAATAATAATACTGTAAATTAATAGATTTGCTAACGCTGCTCCACTTAGTTTATATGCTTGTTTTTATTTAACCTTCTGCCTTTATTTGTTTATATTTTCATTTGCAGTAAGTTTGACTGTTGTGGTTGAACAACTGTTTAAATGAAGCCAGATTATTTGTACCACAAACACGCCCTGTTGATGGTTTTTGGTTTTTTTGGCATGCATCTTTATGTACCTTAACACATGCAAATTCTGGCTACTGCTAATCTCTTCTTGCGGGCTGGTGGTAATTGACTTTATAGGTCAGATTCAAAGCCCACTGTAAGAGTTCACGATAATTATCCCCCTTTCCAACACTGTGTGTCTGTCTAATCCTGCTTTCTGGTCCCTTATGAGAAAGTCCTGTGCAATTTTATAGACAACGTTCAGTAGGGTTTTTTTAGCCATGCTGTAGAATTTAAAACCGTATGCTTGCTATAGAGACGTTAACATTCTCTATAGACTTCAGTGGAGCTGTGCTCATTTACACCAGTTGTGGATCTGGCCCTGTAGATTTTAAGACTGTTGTAATTTCTGTAGTGTCCAATTAAAGTGTCTACAGAATTGTAGCAGGGATGCCAATCCAGCATTGGCAGCTGCCTCAGTTTCCCTTCTTCCCCAGTTAATCAAACTTCACCCTCCTTGTGTTTTCACAAGAACCCTGCCTTCTGGGAGTCTGAGTGATTAACACCAATCTTCCACCCTGATGGGTCACAGCCCTAGCTGCAGGGTTCTCAGCTGGGGCAGCCTTTCTCCCCTTGCTTTCCTAGCTGACTTGTACTTCCCATGTGTTCTACCTGGGAGCTCTGGATAGTCTACTCCATTGTGTGGGATCCCCTAATTCACGTTGACTTGAGCCCACAAGCTCCATATAAACTGTAGCCTTGTAAGACATAAAAGTCCTGCATCTGTCCCATAACCTGTACTAAATGAGGCACAGGTAAGGCTGAACCCTTTGAACAGAGATGCTTGGATGTGCATGCCCCCGGGGGCCAGTGTCGTTTTACAAGGACCATGTCCTATTGAATGATATAGGACTCTTCTATAAGGGGTGTCGATCCTGGCCTGTGGTAGCTGAGCGCTCACAGGGTTGTAGTTACTGCCTGGAAGGAATCAGGCCACTGAGTCAGGTGAGGAAATCACATTCTGGAGTGTCTGGATAATCAGCATGTTGCACAGGAGTGCAGGGCAGCAGGAATTGATGTAATTTCATCTTCGACTTAATTGTAACAGCATAACACGAGCTAGACCTCCTTATCGGGTTGAGAACATTTCAGATTAACTGGTTATCACATCGGTACCATTGTTTAGAAAGCCACCTGCAGTTTAGACTTCTGTCAATGAGAGAATAATAGAATGAAGCACTTGTTCTCCCTCCCAGGGAGCATAGAAGGAAAGATTGAATGACTTCATCTGTCTTCCCACTAAGATTTGCCTGCTATGTTTACTATGTAAGATGCATCGGAAGACTTAGTACAGCTCTATTATATTGTGCTGTTGGGGAAGTCAGCTCTTCCAAGCTAAGCAGGCGTGGGCTGGATCAGGAGTGGATATCTGATCCTGTTATACCTGGCCCATGTAGTAGTAATAGTTCCTTACTTAGATGACAGGTTTCAGAGTGGTAGCCGTGTTAGTCTGTATCAGCAAAAACAACAAGGAATCCTTGTGGCACCTTAGAGACTAACAAATTTATTTGGGCATAAGCTTTCGTTAGAACTCACGAAAGCTTATGCCCAAATAAATTTGTTAGTCTCTAAGGTGCCACAAGGACTCCTCATTGTTTTCACTTAGATGAGAAGGCCAGATACTATTGTGATAAGCATCATAGGAATTATTATAAATGCGAGATAGGTTTACCCACTGTTGTCGCAACTGATGTGATGCTACTAAAGGAAATGTAGAATATCTGACTAGCAAGAAAGTCAAGATGTTCAGCTATGGTAATGAAGGGCATATAGGTACATTGGCTGATAGAGGGAATGCTTCAGGGTCACAAACTCTGCTTTTAGAAAAGGAGTACTTGTGGCACCTTAGAGACTAACCAATTTATTTGAGCATGAGCTTTCGTGAGCTACAGCTCACTTCATCGGATGCATACCGTGGATACTGCAGCAGACTTTATATACACACAGAGATCATGAAACAATACCTCCTCCCACCCCACTGTCCTGCTGGTAATAGCTTATCTAAAGTGATCATCAAGTTGGGCCATTTCCAGCACAAATCCAGATTTTCTCACCCTCCAACCCCCCCCCCCCCCCACAAACTCACTCTCCTGCTGGTAATAGCCCATCCAAAGTGACAACTCTCTACACAATGTGCATGATAATCAAGGTGGGCCATTTCCTGCACAAATCCAGGTTCTCTCACCCCCTCACCCCCCTCCAAAAAACACACACACAAACTCACTATCCTGCTGGTAATAGCTCATCCAAAGTGACCACTCTCCCTACAATGTGCATGATAATCAAGGTGGGCCATTTCCAGCACAAATCCAGGTTTTCTCACCCCCCCACCCCCATACACACACAAACTCACTCTCCTGCTGGCAATAGCTCATCCAAACTGAACACTCTCCAAGTTTAAATCCAAGTTTAACCGGAATGTCTGGGGGGGGGGTAGGAAAAAACAAGGGGAAATAGGCTACCTTGCATAATGACTTAGCCACTCCCAGTCTCTATTTAAGCCTAAATTAATAGTATCCAATTTGCAAATGAATTCCAATTCAGCAGTTTCTCGCTGGAGTCTGGATTTGAAGTTTTTTTGTTTTAAGATAGCGACCTTCATGTCTGTGATTGCGTGACCAGAGAGATTGAAGTGTTCTCCGACTGGTTTATGAATGTTATAATTCTTGACATCTGATTTGTGTCCATTTATTCTTTTATGTAGAGACTGTCCAGTTTGACCAATGTAAATGGCAGAGGGGCATTGCTGGCACAAGGAACTTATCCTTGCAACAAAGCCCATTGCCAACTGTGCCCACATATCTATTCAGCGGACACCATCACAGGGCCTAATAACATCAGCCACACTATCAGAGGCTCGTTCACCTGCACATCCACCAATGTGATATATGCCATCATGTGCCAATGGATACTTTATTCTAGCTTCATCAGAGAGAATGCATCACTGTGGCATATCCTGTGTAGCCACAATATTTAATAAAAGGTAACAACATAGTTCAGCCCAAGCAATGTTAAATAATTGATCTTATATGTAACAAGAATATTTTCGTGGAGCTGAGGAGTGCCACAGATGCTCACACTGTTGTGGAAAAAGAGGACGGTAATGGTGTGTGTAACGGATGGATTTAAAGGTGGGTCTACCAGATTGATAAATGGTATTAAGTTTTACCATTGCCCTGGGATGAGACTTAAATTGGTACCCCCAGGCTCTACCCACTTACTGGCAGAAGGAAAAAAAATTTGCTCCCTCATAGGATCTTGGTGAAGAGTTCGGCAAGCAGACAAACCTTCAGGTATAGATAATAGCACATTGGACCTGGAGTCTGTTGGATCAGAGAGCATCTGATGAGCTATTTCAAAATATGCAACTGAGCCAAAGCAAAAGAGAAAAATAAATTGTTCTGTGGAAAATCATCTGTGTCTCCCCTTTTCTTACTTTCTTGACCACAGGATGCTGGCCCATTTGGTTTATAGGTAAACATGTCCTTCCCTAACATGCTTTCACTGGATGTTCAAGGAATATGCTTTGGAGATGTTTTGTATATGTTGTTTGTGGAGATGCAGCCTAATGAATTACAAAGAGGCTCATGCAAAACAGAAGCTCTTTTCTCCAAATAGGATGATGTTTTGCAGTATCTTTATGCAGATTATTTTCCCTGAAGCAACAGTGGAATCTGGCATAATAGAAACTACTTTTCTGTGCACGTGTGTGTTTACAAACTCATGAGGTCTGATCCTGGACTGCTGAAGTTAATGAAAAAATTGCTATTGGCTTCAATGGGAACAGGATTGAGACCATATTAAGCTAGATAAATATTATCATGACGTTGCTTCCCCTTAATTTGGCCCCTTAGCCCTCCCCTCTCCACTCCCCCCCCCCTTTTTTTTCTGTTTGTCTGCTTGCCTTTTTAGCTTCTAATCTCTTTGGGGCAGGGACATTATTGGTGTTACTGGAAATCAATTGTGCAAATAACCCTGCTGCTGTTTCACGGACAAGGCTATCTGCACCATGCAAGTGGTCGATTCCATTGAACCCTTCCAGGAGAGCTTAGAATCTCAGGTGCAGGATACCAGAGCCTGTTGATCCTGTATGTTTCTGCAAAGGTTTCCTTCCCTGGGTGCCATCTTTTCCCTATATATTTCTCCCCACATCTTTTCTGAGTCAGTCACTTTGATGTTGGACCCCTGCTTTCTAGCCATTCATGTTCATAAAATTCAGCATTAGCCTTTATTTAAAAAAAAATCATCTGGGATCAGAGCTGATAGTAAAGCTTTGATGCTTGCTGCCGTAGCACACCATTCAAAGTTCAGTCCCCCATGGCTCCCTTGACTCACTCAAGTCTCTTCGTTTATTCATATATTATTTAGCTAGCAATCTGAGTAGAAGATGCAAATAGGCAGCATTCATAATTTATCACTGAGGGTGAGCACACAGTGGTCTATGGACAGGGAGTGAGGACAAAATCAACTCGGGGTTGGCTTTTCATTAAAGAAAGAGTAAGACTGATGCTCTCACACAGCTGCCATGGACGACAAGGGCAGTCTCTGCTGGTCATCAGAGGGCTGCGTGTGTTACCTTTAGTGATGGGCCATAGCAGTTCAGGGCATTGCCAAACAAAATCAATCTGTGCAAAACGATGGGGTGGGGTAGTGCAAACTACTCTCCAGAAAACAGCACTCTCAGTAAGCTAATTGGGGAAGGGGGCCTGTGACTTTTCCTTTAATAGCAGTGAAGAATCTTACTAACACAGTGAAACTTATGTAGAGACCCATCTGCAACAGGTTCCCCTGTTTTATGACAGTTGAAGCATCCCCGTGGGATCTGTAGTACAATCTTAATAATACTTAGCACATGTAAAGGCCTAATCCAAGTGTTGTAAGCTCCTCTGCGCAGGGGCCATGTCTTCCTTAGTATGTGTACAGTGCTCAGTTCCAGGGCTGGATTTACACCGTATGTGTCCCTAGGCGCAGCATCTTCAGCTCCCTCCCCACCTCCCGCCTATAGCTGACCTTTGTGTTGCACACAGTTTTAGAGAGGTAAGGCGCCCCTAGAACGCCGGCACCCCTAGGCACGTGCCTACTTTGCCTAATTGGAAATCCGGCCCTGCCAGCACCTGGTCCCGATTGGAGCCTCTAGGTGCTACCTCAGTAGAAATAATAATAGCAAGGTGTGTGGCGCCCTCCCCTTGGCAGGACTCAGACTGTCCTCACCTCTGAGTGGGAGTGCTAGGATGTTCACTTGCCCCTTCTTTCCGGGCTACTTTTACCCTGGGTTTTTTCATAGGCCCAAAGTCTAATTTCCATTTGTTGCTGCTAGTATTGAGGCTTGCTCCTCTCTTTTGGCCTCTAGTTACTATAGGGCAATATAACGGATAATAAGTTAGCAGGTCTGTAGCCAGTATGCTATCCATAGTAGTCCTCACTGTAGACATGGGTGGGCAGAACGCTCCTCCATAATGGTATGGTCTATGGAATCACAGTCCATTTTAAACAGGGGCGTTTATGTAATAAGGCAGCTACAGACACAAAAGAAGCAGGCTTCCCACACAGCTTGTCTCACTTGTTCACCCTCCTGGGAACTCTGTACACAGAGGCAGCTAGTGGCTGAATAATGTACTGCAAGAAAACTTATTACTAGAGCTGGTTGGAAATTATTTTATGACAGTTTTTTATCAGATAATGCCAGGTGGTCAGAACAGGAAGTTTTGTGGGAAAGGGTCAATTTTGACAAAAGATTTGCCAGGAAAGTTTTTCAGGTCTAGGATGGAAATTTTTGGTCAAACTGAGGCAGAACGCTACCCATACTCCCCTCTTCTGCCTGATCTGGGGCAGGAACTCCTATATCCCAGCTGAGTGCCTGAGCACTGGACTATAGAGTCCAGGTTGCTCTCTCTTGCCAGCTGGTTATTTCATTATTTATACAAAATGGAACAGCTCCACCAGGAGAGATTTAAAAAAAGAGACTGACTTGATAGGCTGGTAATGAGGGCACTTAGCTGGGAGATGTAAATCAGGGAGAGCAGGACTTTGAACCTGGGTTTCTCGCATCCCGGCTGAGTGCCCTGACCCTCAGGTGGGGTCTCTTCTCAGGAGACATTTTAAAAGGTCTCCATTTCGTCCCAGTGTGGAACAAAATTAAATGGCAAAACCTCCAAACTATTAACAAAATGGAATTCTTGTTTTGTGCTCAGCCCTAATTTTGCATTCTGGCCTCCAAACAGAATTGGAGAGCAATGCAGATGAACTCTTCCCATCCTCCCCTTGGGCATTCAGAGCACCGTTAGCAAAGCTGTCAGCCAGATCTCTCCACATGCAGGTCTTTTGCTTGGCAGCCTGGCACGCTAATGGCTGAGCCATCCAGCTGCCTCCTCATGCCACCAAAGCTCTAGGAAACCTGACACAAACATTTTGCAGTGCTTTGATTCATAACACCTCAGGTCCCATTGGGTGTGTCTTGTAAGCTGTTCCAGCTAACCGAGCAATGATGAAAGGACCCCTGCATATTGGGTACATCAAAGGGCTTTCAGTCCGTAGATAATTAACTTTGTGCTTCCTTGGGTGTGGCACCCTGCCTCTTCTTGGTGCTCTGGATCCATTTCTGCCTCCTTGGATCTGTGTAGGAATAATACTCAGTATGAGAGATGGAAACTGCAGCCTCCTTTCTGATAACAGATGCCTCCCACTTCAGGTTTTAAATATCTTATTGTACCATTTCACATTGCGGGTAGGGCACAGAAAATTTTCTCCTGATTCCCAAGTGAACCTCCATGTCATCATGACATAGTCTGTGTGCACTCCAACCAGCATTACTACTGGAAAATATTGATGTCATAAAACAAAAAACTGCATTTTATTGCCAGAAGCTTCCAAGGTACAAAAATCCTTCAGGAAAATGAGACTTTATATAAAGTGTCTTCCAGGCAAGTAATCAGCGTTCCCAAAGAGATACTGATTAACTGCTGTCCATCCCTCCCCGGAAGCCAGAAACAAACATGAATTTGAAGAAGAATCTTTCACTTCTCTCCCAAAAGCTGCACTGTTTTTATTATTACTATTGTTACTTATCATTCTGAGCCCTCCAACAAGCTCAGGATCTTCTCCACAGAAGGATTGCTGGAGGCTTATGGGAAATTGCCGAGGGAATCTGAATAAGATAGACTTTGGGCTTGTCTATATGGTGCTTTTGTCTGGACCGGGGAGGGGTATACATTTTAGTCTGCACTAGTGTGCCATGCACTAACTGGCCCGTGTGGACCCAGCTGGCATGCACTAAAAGTTCCCTTGTGCTTATCAACATAGTCCTGCTAGTTAGTGCACAGGGTCCTGGTGCACACTACAGTTTACCCCTCTCTGGTATTGGCTAACTCAGTGTGTAGACAAGCCCTGCCAGTTTGGATAAATTTCCATTCAGTACTAGGATGAAACCTTCGGGCTGGATAGTCAGCTGCACTGAGCTGAATGTAGCAGACGGGGGCTGTAAAGGAGCTGTCTGTGGCTCCCCTGTTTTGGATTTTGAGTTGAATAGACTTTGGGTACAAATAGTTCAGGGCTGCTCTAAACTGTGGCAGCTCGCTATAACCACCAGCAGCTGCTTCATCAGCTAGAAATTGAAAGGTAGCAGTGTTCTGGCTGCACCCTGTGTGTTGGAGAATATGCTGTAAGAACCAGCATAGCTGGCTCCATTCCACCCAGCTGGCTGGGTCTAGTGGCTTTATTGAACCCCTTTGCACTGGTGGACTGGAGCAAAGGGCTGTGTCATGGGGGAGAACCTGGCTCTTGAAGTTCTTTAGGTTAAACCCAGCTTTTTTTTCATGCACTGGCCTTTCGCATCAGAGAATCGTGCCTCAGAGTTCAGCATGGCTGTGCAGCAGAGATCAGAGGGCCTTGGTCCAGAATTTGGGTTCAGGGAGCGTAGAAGTAGTATAGACATATCCTAAGTAGAGCAAGTCTATTGAAATGTGTTTGTGCAGTTTCCTGTGGCACGTTCTGCATGTGGGCTGGACCCAGGCTCAGTATACTTGAATTCTGTGCCTTCATCACCAGATTTCTGCAGCAGAGCTGTTCAGGATTATGTTGCACTATGAAATGTATGTACCAGTTTCAGGTTCCTTCCATAGCAGCATTTTACTGACCTGAATATGAAAAGAGATAATGCAATTAGTAGAGTCTTCCCCCTAGTATAACAGCACAGGGCACGTACATGTGAATGTCCCGAATGGGTAATTGCACGCACAGAGTGGTCTCTAGGTGCAGTTTCAGAGGCTGCTTTGAAAATTTGCCTCCTAATCTGAACCACTGAGTTCCACTGTAGGGAAATAGCATCGGAAGACAGATTTTTTTCTGCCTTGCAGCTTTCCTGTCTAAATAATCTGCTCTCTTGCTCTGTGCACCCAGAGAGCCTGCATTCAGTTGAATAGAGCTCTTTGTGTGCTAAGCACCCTTCTTTATCAAATGCATTGTGGATCTATCCATCCACAGTGAATACAGTTTGATCTATGTTATTTTTAAGTTGGGTGTCACTGGACATGTTTGGAATTTCTGCAAAGATGGTGAATGGGTTTTCATTGCGCACAACAGGGCTGACCATGGAATACAATAATGTTCATTCTCACTGAAATACTTTAATACATTCTCTCAGTGGTGCATAGTTAAGGACGAAGATGCTTTCATATCTTTATGACAGTATATCGCAAATGGCGATAAGAAAGCCATTGATTTCCTAAGGATATTATTATTTCTTTTGGAGCTATGAATGGCTTTTTAGAAAGCACTGCATGCTAATAACTTCAGATGAAAATGAAAATCAATCTCTTATAGCAGAATGCAAAGCTCAAAGTTAACATTTGGCCCAGTTATGGTAAAACAGCAGTGCAAGCCCCATATAGGATGTCCAGGCACCAGGAAGTCCAATAGGCACTTACGGCTGGGTTAATTCACATCAGTGTGTGGACTCCATGTTCATAATTTTTAAGAAAACGTTCAAATGATTGAACTTCTAAAGACCTATTACTGGGTCAGCTTCTCAGGTACCTAGATAACATCGAGTCCAGATGAACTAAATTTTACTGCCCTTGTAGTAATCTTGACAAAAGTTATATAGTAAGATGACCAGTATTTAAGTTGCTCAGACAGCTGTCTTCGCTGGAAGTGTGGGACATTTTCAGTGGGTTAGCTGGCTAGCCCATGGCTTTGCAACGTCTCTTCTTGTAACAGTCGGATGGGCAATCGCTTTACGTTTGGGAGTGTAAAGAAGAGATTGTCACATCGTAACCAGGCTGAGCAGCTCATTCTTTTGAAGCCCTGCTGTTAAACGGTAATATCCCCTCATTCTCATTTTGGAGAACAGATGGTGAAGATTGTTTGATGAATCTAGAACATGTTAGGGGTGGTGAGCCACCAAGCTCAGCTGATCGTTGGATCTTTTGTTTTAAGGGATCCGTGGAAAGCTTTTGGAGTTGAGAAAGATTTTTGTTGTGTTTCATGGATTGCCTGGAGTGCAACGTGCTCATTCATTTGCAAGCAAATTGAAGGCCTGGAGGACTGTGGTTTAACTTTCTCTCGCATCTGTGGTATTTTGCTGCTTTGGCTCAGAAACTGGAAAAAGAAAAGCAAACTTCTCTGGCTATAAAAACACAAAGGAATGTGGAGTTTGGTGGTTTGTGGCTTTCAAATTTCAGGGTGGAAGACTTTTTTAAACACATTTTGACATAAGTGAAATCTGTATGTTCTTGGAGGATATGACATTGAGAAGCATCTTGCATTTCCACAGCTATTTTGCACCCACAGTGTGGGCATATTACGTAGCTTTTAGACAACTAGCTACCTGATCAGAGATGTCTACATGCTACAGATTCCACCTGCAGTTTATAGTGGGAGCAGGATTTGGGGGCAGTTTCCCTTTTTATAGGCATAAAATTGCATCTACAAAACTCAAAGACTGGTTTGAGGGGAAATGAAGACCTTAGTGGCTAAAATATATTGTCAGTAAAACTGGCCAAAACCAACCAACCAAAATCCTTCTACTTTCTATGCATTTAGACAAGGATCACCACAAGCCAAGAGAAAGGTCAGTTTATCATGTCCGTTCAGTCCTTGGTCTCTGCTGGAAAGCACTATCTAAGTTACTCTAATACACCAAACTTCTTGATTTAATGAGTGCTACAATATATTACTGTGAAATCAAACAAATGAACTGATTGTGTATGTGCATTAGTACAAATCTACCAAAAATAATGGCTGTTAATGACACTAGAATGATAGCTTTAGATGAGATTAACATACCTCTGAGCAGTGTAGATTAGTTGTTTTATACAGTACAATGCATCAAGGGTTTTTTGGTATTTGTAGCATGTACATTCCTTAATTAGAATTAATTGAAATAGTAATTCTCACTACCTGGTTTATTATAAAAATAATGACTGCCTTATTTTTGGAAGCATGTGGGCAATAGGCATGCTGTTGAATTATAACAATTCTAGACAGAGTGGAGCGGTGACAATGACTGGATTAAAGGGAACAATACAATTATAGGCTCCAGCAGATGTAGCAGTATCTTTACGGGGAGGAGTGTGGGGAATGGCACATAAAATTCCACTCTTTACCAGTTTTTGAAATCAGTGACTAACTATGTTAGCCTGCGAGCTAAAGGTCCAGAAAATACAAAAATTGGCTACCACATTTTCTGTCCTATTGACAAATCCATATAATTTCTTAAATCGCCTACAGAGCATATCAAGGTCTATATTTTGGGTGTCACCATGTATTTGTGCATCCAGAAATACTCTGTGATGTAATTGATTGAATAGCATGGATTTCACAGTCAAATTTATTACAAATTTTGGTAGATAGTTTCAGCTGCATCAAGGAGTAAATTCTATCCTCTGTTACACCTGCATAACCCCACTACAATCAATGGAGTTGTACCGGTATAGCAAAGAACAAGCTTGAATCTATTTTTCTCCTCTACGGTGCATAATGGTAATTTGGAGATGTATCTTTTCCAAATGGGAGGTGACCCCGACATACCAAATTAATTTATAACCAAGAGGTTGAAACTAAATTTGCTCCAAGTAAATAGAATGTATTCACCTGTGGTTAAGGAAAGTTTTTCCTTTTGTAAATTGCAAGCTGGGTTTTTTGTGGGGAGGGATTTGTTTTATTTTTTTGCCTTTGTTAGTTGTCTGTTGCTTGGTCAATCAGTTTCTTAAAGAATTCTGGGAGGAGACAGGAAGGTGGAGATTATTGGTGTCTTTTCTCATGGGTTGGGATCAGGAAGGATCTTAGAAAGGGGGATGGGTGGAAATCATTGGGAGCTAACTGTTTTGGGGAGGTACTTCAAGGCGAGCAAGAGTGGATGTGGAACCTGTTGTGGGGGGTGAATTTGGGCTGATCCTTTGTGCAGAGAATATTAGTGCCAGTAACTGAATATTGGATTGGGAGAATTGCAAAATAGTAAGAGTCAGATGTTCGGCTGGTATAAACTGGTGTCAAACGTCAGGTGTTATCCCGATGAAGAATATTGGACTTCAGAAAAGCAGACTTTGACAACCTAGGGAACTGATGGGCAGGATCCCCTGGGAGAATAACATGAGGGGGAAAGGCGTCCAGGAGAGCTGGCTGTATTTTAAAGAATCCTTATTGAGGTTACAGGGACAAACCATCCCAATGTGTAGAAAGAATAGTAAATATGGCAGGTGACCAGATCACTTTAGATAAGCTATTACCAGCAGGACAGTGGGGTGGGAGGAGGTATTGTTTCATGATCTCTGTGAGTATATAATATCTGCTGCAGTTTCCACGGTATGCATCCGATAAAGTGAGCTGTAGCTCACGAAAGCTCATGCTCAAATAAATTGGTTAGTCTCTAAGGTGCCACAAGTACTCCTTTTCTTTTAGTGAAATCCTTGCTGATCTTAAACACAAAAAAGGAGCTTACAAGAAGTGGAAGATTGGACAAATGACCAGGGGAGAGTATAAAAATATTGCTCGGGCATACAGGAGTGAAATCAGGAAGGCCAAATCACATCTGGAGTTGCAGCTAGCAAGAGATGTTAAGAGTAACAAGAAGCGTTTCTTCAGGTATGTTAGCAACAAAAAGAAAGTCAAGGAAAGTGTGGGCCCCTTACTGAATGAGGGAGGCAACCTCGTGACAGAGGATGTGGAAAAAGCTAATGTACTCAATGCTTTTTTTGCCTCTGTCTTCACGAACAAGGTCAGCTCCCAGACTACTGCACTGGGCAGCACAGCATGGGGAGGAGGAGACCAGCCCTCTGTGAAGAAAGAAGTGGTTCGGGACTATTTAGAAAAGCTGGACGAGCACAAGTCCATGGGGCCAGATGTGCTGCATCCAAGAGTGCTAAAGGAGTTGGCGGATGTGATTGCAGAGCCATTGGCCATTATCTTTGAAAACTCATGGTGATCGGGGGAGGTCCTGGACGACTGGAAAAAGGCTAATGTAGTGCCCATCTTTAAAAAAGGGAAGGAGGAGGATCCTGGGAACTACAGGCCAGTCAGCCTCACCTCAGTCCCTGGAAAAATCATGGGGCAGGTCCTCAAGGAATCAATTCTGAAGCACTTAGAGGAGAGGAAAGTGATCAGGAACAGTCAGCATGGATTCACCAAGGGCAAGTCATTCCTGACTAATCTAATTGCCTTCTATGACAACATAACTGGCTCTGTGGATGAGGGGAAAGCAGAGGACGTGTTGTTCCTTGACTTTAGCAAAGCTTTTGACACTGTTTCCCACAGTATTCTTGCCAGCAAGTTAAAGAAGTATGGGCTGGATGAAGGGACTATAAGGTGGATAGAAAGCTGGCTAGATTGTCGGGCTCAACGGGTAGTGATCAATGACTGCATGTCTAGTTAGCAGCCGGTATCAAGTGGAGTGCCCCAAGGTTCGGTCCTGGGGCCAGTTTTGTTCAATATCTTCATTAATGATCTGGAGGATGGTGTGAATTGCATCCTCAGCAAATTTGCAGATGACACTATACTGGGAGGAGAGGTAGATACGCTGGAGGGTAGGGATAGGATACAGAGGGACCTAGACAAATTAGAGGATTGGGCCAAAAGAAATCTGATGAGGTTCAACAAGGACAAGTGCAGAGTCCTGCACTTAGGATGGAAGAATCCCATGCACCGCTACAGACTAGGGACCGAGCAGCTAGGCAGCAGTTCTGCAGAAAAGGACCTAGGGGTTACAGTGGACAAGAAGCTAGATATGAGTCAACAGTGTGTCCTTGTTGCCAAGAAGGCCAATGGCATTTTGGGATGTATAAGTAGGGGCATTGCCAGCAGATCGAGGGACGTGATCGTTCCCCTCTATTCGATGTTGGTGAGGCCTCATCTGGAATACTGTGTCCAGTTTTGGGCCCCACACTACAAGAAGGATGTGGAAAAATTGGAAAGCGTCCAGCGGAGGGCAACAATAATGATTCGGGGACTGGAACACATGATTTATGAGAAGAGGCTGAGGGAACTGGGATTGTTTAGTCTGCGGAAGAGAAGAATGAGGAGGGATTTCATAGCTGCTTTCAACGACCTGAAAGGGGGTTCCAAAGAGGATGGATCTAGACTGTTCTCAGTGGTAGCAGATGACAGAACGAGGAGTAATGGTCTCAAGTTGCAGTGGGGGGAGGTTTAGGTTGGATATTAGGAAAAACTTTTTCAGTAGGTGGGTGGTGAAACACTGGAATGTGTTACCTAGGGAGGTGGTGGAATCTCTTTCCTTAGAAGTTTTTAAGGTCAGGCTTGACAAAGCCCTGGCTGGGATGATTTAGTTGGGGATTGGTCCTGCTTTGAGCAGGGGGTTGGACTAGATGACCTCCTGAGGTCCCTTCCAACCCTGATATTCTATGATTCTGTGATTCTGTTATCTGGTGGCTTGTTCTTACTATGGAGTAGGGGCAGTAATTGGCAAATGCAGATTTTTCTCCCAGTTTGTCACTCAGAGAAGCTCTGTGATTTAGAAAACCTCATTGTCATAATAAACCCTGTGGCAGCATTGGGACTGCTGTCTGCTTCCATTTCAATTCCCCTGTAGGTACAGTGAAGCATAGCACATTCCTCCACTTTATACGCAGCGCTTAGAAGTGGAGTAGCCTGTCGCCAAACTCTGGCTAGTATAGAAGAAAGAGTATTAGGAGTTATTGGCATGAATATTGGGCCTAATCCTGTAGCCCTTACTTAGACACAATTACTGATGATGCTAGCAGGCCAAATTCCTCTCTGGTGACTCCTGTTGATTTCATTAGACTTACACTTCGGGTGGATTTAGCCCAGTAGGAACTTTGCCCCAAATCATTGAAGTAAAAAAAGGGTGTGGGGGGGATTGGAGATGTCCTAAGCTCAAATATCCACACTTTATACACACGGAAATTCTACTACCATATTATGCTATAGAGCAGAGTGGTCTGAAATGGATTTGCTCTCCCAGTGTTCAGCTCTTTCACACAGAGGAACTAAGGGCAGATTTCCAGTGTAGGAGAGAAATCCCTAGTAGCAGGCCCTCTGTCTGAAGAGAGCTCCCCAAGTGGACTGGGTTTGAGTCCCACTCACTCACATCACTTTATGCTAGTGTAAGTCAGTTTATGTTAATGGCTGGGGTAATGTCACAGACAGGCCCACTGTGAACCATTCTCATGCACTTTCAGTAGAAGATCCACCTCCGTCAAGCAGCCAGTTTTAAGAGTCCTTTTTCAGTATACCCAAGCCCTCTCTGGGATAGCAATAAACAGCCACTCTACAAATGTAAACAGAATAGATGTGTCTTCCAGATGTATCCACTGTATTGCATCCCAATCAAAATCCCCAAAGCACCATTAGGTCAAGAAAGCAGCTGTGTTAAGGGATATAACAAGGTCCTGTATTTTGTTCTCCATTGACCATTTACATATCAGATCTGCTTTGTGCTCAAAACGAGGTTTTTCTGTCTACCAGCCAGGTCTGGTATCTGAAAAATCAAGCTGTGCTCTTCCCGCTTAGTACATGCGGAAGAAAGGCCTCTGGAAAAATGGCTCGGCAGGTTCCTCATGCCCTGCAGAGTAGCATGGAGGCACCACAGGGAAGAGAAGCCTGGACTCCCTGGAGAGGGGCCAATGTGGGACAACCCAGTGAGGGGGAAAGAGAAAAATCAAGGACTTGGAGCCCCTGCACCAGTGCTTTTCCCCCTGATCCTGCTAGATGTAATGTGACTAGAGCATGGCCCTACAGTTGTGGAGCCAGAGAGAGCTTTGCTAGTGAAGAAAGAGGCAGAACAGCATCCACTTTGCACTCTTGTGGCAACTCCGCCAACTCTGTCATGCTGACAAGAGGAGAAAGTTGTTTTTGTCGCTCCTCTGGGCAGATATGACTCAGAGAGGCATAGGAAGGAGTGTACCTCTCTGTTACGCCTCACTGGGTACGTCACTCACTTCAGGCCCAAATTTACCTCCAACCCTCACAAACCTGCTGTCACCTCATGGTTTATTTCAGTGCCTTAAATGACTTCAGCTGAAAGGCTGAATCTTGAGGCTAGGGTTATGGAAAAGTTTATGGCATGTCACTCCCAGCTCCATCCTCTGCTAATAAATCTGCAATGTCACCGGGGGTCTTTGTCATGTATTTCAAAGGCCAGTGTATCACCTTTCAATCTTGCTGGGTTGGGAGCTGTGCATAGAACTGAGACAAGCACCAGGAAGGGTGGGTTGGAGAGAATCACTTTTTGGCTATAACCAGATTTTCCAGAAGGGTTTCTGGTTGTATTCACATAGTTTTGAGACTGTATAGGCAATAGAACAATAGTTTGTTTGTTTTTCATTTGACCCAAAATTACATTTTACTGTAAAAAAGAGCAAGGGAACATGTATAGATCCTGGAATGGAATCTGCAATTAGTTATGCTGTCTGTATCACAGTATCTGATCTAGTCAGTCATATATCTAAAGTACCTGTCATATCTGTTTTACCTGCCACAGAACTCTTATTGTGGATAGGAATCTCTCTTTCTTAGGGACTTATGGCCCCATTTCCACAGTATCTGTGCACCTCTCAGTCTTTACTGGACTTGTCCTCACAGTACGCTGGTGAGGTAGGGAAGTATTAATCTTCTTTCTACACATAGGAAGCTGAGGCATGAAGAGACTTAGTGACTTGCCCAAGGTCACCCCGGTAGTCCTAGGCAAAGCAAGTAACTGAGCCTAGTTCTCACAGGTTCCAGGCTAGCACCATGCACAAGGAAATCATTCCTCCTACAGATAATGTAGTAAGAAATATTCCTACATGATCACAAAGAACTCACTGGGGCACATTTTCAAATGCACATCACAGGTTGCCAAGCTTGACACAGCAATATGGGCCAAGTTCTGCTCATGGCTGTGCCAGCGTAAGGCTGGCGTAACTTCGCTGACTTGGATTAACGCTGGTGTAACTGAGTACAGAATTCAGTTATCTCGGTTTAACCACGGGTTGCTGTCTCAGCAGCTGAATTCCATCCAGTCTGGCAGAATGGACTCCTTTGTGGGCGTTAACAGGATGAGGATAAGGCTTTCTCTGGGCTGCCAACATATTTATGTGCAGAGCTCTTTGGGACTGTCTTTCTGTTCTCTGTTTTGTATAGCACCTAGCACAATGGAGTCTTGGTCCATGACTGGGGTTACTAGGATGGTACAACCACACTAGAAAGAATTAATAACAACACATGACTTGACTGGACAATAGGTCACTCTGGCCTTTAGAAGGGGCCCCAAATATAAAGAATGAAAAGTCAACCTCCATGGAGAGCATGAGGTCAGAACAGCAATGAAACCGTGTTGCAGACAGCAGGTGCTTGATAGATCACTAGATTAAGACCAGTGGTGCAAAGGTGGCTCCACTGGACTAAAAGGCAAAATCTCATTGACTTCAGTGGGGCCAGGCCCTTCCTTAAAAAACTCTGATAACTGGTAGCAGTTGGCATCCTCTCTGTGGCCCAACTGTAGAGGTCAGTATCACATGTAAATGTACACATGTGTGCACAGACAACAAAGGACCCCAGCCAAAAAAGTAACTCATTTATTGTAACTAATCATTGGTGGGTTGTGCCTGTTTTTCATTGCTCAGAAGCAGAGCAGTGTAAGTTCTCTAGGATAAAAGGATAAATCATCTGCAACAGGGTGCAAGGGCACTGCCAGGGCCCCGACACACAAGGGTTGACTTCTGCACCCCTTCTCCCTCTTTTTGCAGAGCTGTTCAGAAGAAAGGCTGGTGGGGACCAGAATTAGAATATCTGGGAGTGACGAAGAACAGTGCAGGGCAGGCTCTGCTCAGCTCTGATTTGAGGGTTCTGTAGAGCCCCAAGTTGGAGACATTTTTGTTGGCTGTTCGTAGTGCTTGTATTACCTGGTTCTGATTTGGATTTCTCCCAATTGTCCCCTGCTGGACAGACCTCTTTTCCTGTTGCTGTGTTACTGCTTGGCTGTCCCTTGCCACCCAGCCTTATACCATCTTCCAAAAGCAACAAGAAAATGGTTACTCTGAGTCTCTGGCTCCATGCAGCATCTGCTTTCTTTTGAGTGTCATGAGCAGGGATGCGTAACAAATAGGTTAAAACACTTAGCAGGCTCACTGTGAAGGGTCAACAAAGTTCCTGATTCAACCAAAAGGCCTGCAAGCTACATAGGCAAACCCTGCATGTGGTCTGTTAGGATAGAAACAGCTAGAGCTCTCATCACGGCTTCCCAGCTGGAGTTCCCATCGTTTTCTTCAGTCAAGGAGCAGCTGCCACCATGTTGCGTTCAGACCAGAGCAGCTCAGCAGGAGCCCCGCAGATAACTGTGACAGCCTTGCTCCCATTATGTATCCACTGTATTCACTTCCTTAGGCACATGTATTCACTTCCTTAGGCAGCAAGCCCTTTCCTTCACACTGGAGATCACTCTTTACTCTTCAGAGGGAAAAAGGAAGGAAAAACACCGATCGGGAGAGAAGAACTTTGGTTTAAAAACAATGAGCATTAAAAGTGAGAATAGATGTATGTAATACAGGCACATTTGCATACTTGGGTGCCTCATATTCAGGCAGCTCAACACGGTGCCCTGATTTTCAGAGGTGCTGAGTACCCACAAATCCCATTGAAATCCATGGGAGCTGCAGGTTTTCAGCATCCTTGAAAAGATCTTTTATTTTGGTACCTAGACATGAATTTAGGCAGGGGTTTTCAGAAGCACCCGAGTAATTTCAGAGCACAAATTCTCTTGGCTTTCAATGTGGCTTGTGTTCCTAAATCACTTGGATGCTTTTGAAAAACTCACCCTTATGTGCTAACTTCATGCACCCAAGCTTGAAAAGTTTGACCTACATAGAGGGGCTCAGGAGACTGGTCATGGTATATAAAGCCTTTCATGTTTACTGGACAGGCCAAATCCAGCTCAGTCTGGTGGTAACCAAGAGCTGTATGATGTTTTTCATGAAATAAATTGGTGCTTCCAGGAACAGTTCTTGATGGACAAAAATCTACAAACCACAAAAGCCACCATCATCATTGGCATGACTTTTGAACTCTTGGGGTTGGCAGTACGGATAGTTACACTTAACACGCTTGCGAAGTGTTTGTGGTCTAAGGATGGGAAAATGCTATGTAAATCCTAAGTACTAGGGATTTAGAAGCAAATTTGCCTCCACTGCATGAGAACTACTATGCTGCTTTTATTATTATATTTTTACTTTCACCCAGTATGCTGCATCATAAAATTATTATTTTATGCTTAAAGTAATTTATCCCACCACAGCATTTTAACTAGTCTTTACGATCTTAGCAGCTGAGTGGTAAAGATTGATAAGGTATTTGATCATGTATTTTGCAAGAAAGTTTTAGAATGCAGCTTTGTCAGGGCCAGTTGCTCCTTGGGAATTCAGGAGATGATGCATTTTGGATGTTATTTTGAGCTCAGTGTGATTTGACAATTATTATATTTTCAACTCATAAGGGCAGTTCCAATGGCTGGGTGATAAATCAAGCTGAACATTGTCAAAGGGGTGTTATTATTTGGCGAGGTTTTGCATTAGATAGAAACAGCATGGTGTGACAGTGTTAATAAGTGTTAGACCTGGTAGTTTATTGAAATGTTCTAATTGTGTCCTGAAGGCCAGGTTTAGTACAGTAAAATATTATCAATATGAATTTCATATCAGCTTGTAAAGGATTCTTGTTTTGTCTAATTTATGTGTGAAATTAAGACCAAGGAATTTCAGATCTTCATTCACATACTAACAAATTTCAAACACACACACAAAGTGGCATGGGGAGTGGAAAGAAAAGAAATTTGATCCAGTGACAGAAGGCCCTGACCAATAGCATGGAGGCTTATTCACGTGGCAATGTGGAAAACAAGGCCACAGCTGAAATGTGTTCTAACTAATTACTGGATAATTGGGGAAAAAATGTTTCATTTGCTGCCAAAAAATAGTGTGTGGTTATTGAAAAGTATATCTGTCCATCCATCCATCCTTCCTCTTTGTTCCAGCACCCATCTACCCTTCCTACTGCGCCTGTCAGTCGAGTGCACGCTTGATTCTGTATGCCCTAGGGCTGCTTAGAACATCCATTTATCCTCCTTTTGCTCTCGTGAATTAAGCAGGGATAAAAGAAAAGGAGGACTTGTGGCACCTTAGAGACTAACCAATTTATTTGAGCATGAGCTTTCGTGAGCTACAGCTCACTTCATCGGATGCATCCAATGAAGTGAGCTGTAGCTCACGAAAGCTCATGCTCAAATAAATTGGTTAGTCTCTAAGGTGCCACAAAGTACTCCTTTTCTTTTTGCGAATACAGACTAACACGGCTGTTACTCTGAAACCTAAGCAGGGATAGTGAGTAAGAGATCACTGACTGGCTGTAGCCTGCTAAGATTTCAGAATCCCCATTCTAGCCCTATTCTACCCCTGTCCTGAATAGCAAACTGAAACATGTGAAGAGAAAGGCTTAGCTGGTGATTTAAAACCAATTTGTGGCTTTTGAGTGTCAACTATTATGAAGAATAGAATCCTAAGGACTTTACAGGCATACTGTTTTGATAGCTGTCATTTTCCCTTTTGTCTGTTCCTCGTTTCTAATCTATCTTCCTCTCCTCTCCTCTCCTCTCACCTTTTAATCCCCTCACTTCTCCTCTTTTCCTCCTGGAGATTCCCAGGATCAGAAGAGCAGTCCAAAACTCAAGAAAAAATACAAGAGAAATCCCCCTAGAAGACAGCAGCTTTGGTTTGGGGGTCCTCCAATGTAGTGTGTGCGCTTGTACTCTCTCTCTTTCTCTTTCAGATAAGCCCTTTATATGTTATACTATTATTAATGATCACATATGGTGGAATTTTCAAAAGCACAAAGCATAGACTTAACTTTACTCTTTAAATCTTTTAAATTAAATCTTTTACTGTCAATGGTGAGGGTCAATGGTGAGGCCAGAGAAGAGTGCCCTTGGAAACCCTACCCATGAATATTATGATCAGCCAGGACCTTGATACGTTGCAGAATAAAATAAAATAAACCATGACAGCATTTGGAAACATCTGCGCCATTGGCCTCCTCCAAGATACTTGTTCAGCGCATCATTTATATAGGTGAAGTTACATCAGCTGCTCTGATGGAGAGACACAAATTAGGAATCTTTACAGGAATTGCTCGCATGTGAAGTTCCATTCCGAATTGGGACAGATATGGGCTTACATGCTTAGGGATGAACTTGCGCTAATACCCACTGAAGAGCTTATTATACTTGTTTCCTGCTCCTGCTGCTGCTCAGATTTTTCTGCTCCATCGTCCTTTCCTTAATGGCAGTGCTCATGATATTCTAACAGATCGCTGGTTCATGTCTTTTTATGGTAAACTCAGCCTCCTCTGTCTGTAATGCAGAGGGCATGAGGCTGTTTTCCATCCAGTTTTAGGTTTTATGCTTTTCAAAATATATCTGGGGCAGAAAACTCATTTTCTAGAGAGTCTGGCTAAATTGCAGCACAGCTTACCTGTGAAATTATTTAGCCCATGTTAAGAATTAGGGCTGGTTGAAAATTTTCCATCCTTCTTTTTTCCCAATGGAAACTGACTGGAGGTTTTAACAAAATGAAATGTTTACTGGAAGTGTCTGCTTTGTGTGAAATGTTCCATCTTTCATTGAATTTTTTCAGCTGAAAACAAAACTTTTTTTTAGTTTTTAGCAGTTTCTGTCCTAAAATTTTTTCAGATTTTGGCCAGATTTTGAAGGGGGTTCAGTTGCTGAAATAAAATAAAATAAAATAAAATTTAATCGACAAAAAGACAAACTTTTCCACAGAAAATGTTGACAAAAACAAAAATTTTCTTCAAGGAGAAAATTTTTTCTGACCAGCTCTATGTAGGGTATTAAGCTTTTGTGTTTTAAAAATACCAAATGATTAAATAGAAGAAGTTGGTGAATTAGCACTGTGTGAAAAGAGCCTGAGTGACAGCTCTGTAGACTACAGTCTCTCTTTATCCCCATAACTGGTACAGCATGCGTCAGCAGCAGGGCATGCTTCTCCCGAACTGCCCCTCCTCTGGGCCTTAACCCTGACCAGGAAGGATGTCAATGGTTGTTCGTTCTCTGTTCTCATTCAGTCCTTGGTGTCTCTGCCTTGACTGCGAAGTGCTGACAGTTACTAACTAGAGCTAAGTGTGGTGGTGTTTGTGTGTTGATACTAGGCCATTAGGAACTGGGCTGAGACCCACCAAACTCATTTCACACATGCTTTTAGACAGCCATGAGATGGTTCCAGGGTTTTGGGACAACTAATGAAATAATGCGTCACATTCCGCCCTGACCTAACCAGTTGCGAGTCCTGCTGAAGCCAATGAAGTAGCACCCACTTACCCTAAGGGCCAAATTCGTCCCTGCTGTATGTCTACACTGCAGTCAGGGTTGTGACTTCAGCAGGTGTAGACATACCCCAGCTAGCTTTACGTGCTGCATCATGGACTAGCTGCTTGAATACGTAGCCAGGGTCCTGAGCGGAGTTGTACAGCAGTAGCTTTGCTGCTATTGTTTTCAAGCTAGCTAGATCAAAGCTCGCCCAGGTATGTCTGTGCCTGCGGCAGTCACGCCCCTGAGTGCAGAGCAGACATCCCCGCAGAGCAGTGTTCTGGTTTGGTGAAGCTCAGGTTTACCCCTTACTGTGTCATGAAAAGAGACACATTATAGAATGAAACCTTGCAATCTCTTCTCGTTATCTGTTGACCAGCGACGCCCTTCATTGCTCCATGTGATAGGATTCTTCTTCTGCTTGGCTCAAGTCTTTGCCTGCATCAGGACCCCTAGAACACAGAGACTGAGCTGGCATAATCCCTGGAATTTCCAGATCTGAAACAGGAGAGCATGAGGATTATGGGCCATCTGTTCAGCGGCTCTGAGATCACCAGAAAGACACAAGATCCTGTGTACTTGATTGGAATTAATAGGGCTGCTGGCTTCCCTCAGCCTGGGTCAATAATTCAGCTGGTAATGCCACCAACAGCATTTCAGAGGCTGAGCTCTTTAAATGTTTAATTCCTTAAATCATGGGACATCACATTCTCTGAACCCTGCGAGTTTCAAACAGCATGAGCCTCCTTCAATATTTAGAGCAAAAGGAAGTGTGAAAATGCATGTCATTAGCAGGCTCTCTCGGTCCCCAGGCTGCTGTTTCACATCAAGGCTCTATAGGCAAAGAAGGCAGCAGAGCTGCACCAGGGAGGGATTTTGTCCTTTAGGAAGGCTCAGCTCACCCAAGTGGAGTGATAGCAGCAAGGGAATTCCTTCTGCCCCAAATCTAAACCCCCTGTGCCCTGGTGGTAAGCATCTGGGGTCAGTTTGTGGCAGATAATTGCAGCCCTGCACTGGGGGCTGTTCAGAACGGCACTGTCCCATGGTGCTTCCAGGAGGGATTGAACAGATCGTGGTCAAAATGCAGATGAGGGGCAGACCCAGCCAGCCAGAACAAAGGTCAGATTGCCTGGGTCAGGGATGCAGCTAGCAACACTCCAGTCTCCCATCAGAGCTGGCTCTGATCACAGAAAGTCTAAGTGACCTGCCAAGGGTCACACAGGGAGTCTGTGTCAGAGCAAGGAATTGAACCTTATCTCCCTAGTCCCAGGCTAATACCCTAGCCACTGGACTAGATCATCCTTCCAGATAACTCCCACCCTAATTTACCCACTAACACTTGAAACCTCTCGACCTTTAAGACCTTTCAGCTTTAAACTCCACTGAACTTTATTAGGAAACTTCTGAATTTGTGGGCCACTGTTGCCAGGTGCCCAGCTCCTCCTCCGAGGTGGTGAGTGCCCTCGAGTGCCATTGAGTGTAATCAGATTGAGGGCACTCAGCACCTTCCTGATGAGATCCTTGCTGTAGGGTCAAAGCTACAGGATGAGCTGGCTGCCCAAATCAGGAAACATTTTCATTACCAAGAAGCTATGTGATCAGAATTTCCTGCACCCAGGCAAAGCGAAAGCTTGGGCACCATGCCATGCGCGCATCTGCCTTTGGCAAAGGACACACTTTGCTTCCTAATGCTACCTGAAGGGCACCCTTCTTGATAATAATAATAAAACAAACAAATGCGTAAGCCCTGAATGTTGTAGTTTGAGATAAATGGTGGGATTGGGGAAGTTTGCAGGAGAACAAATCATTCCCTTTTCCAGTCATTCCGTGCGATGGTGTGCCAGACCTGAGCAGCTCCTGTCTCTTATGCTGCCGGACAAAGTCATGCATAGTTCTAAAACTGTGATGCTGCAAAGGAAAATAAAGAGAGACATTCTCTCTCACTATTCTGTCCCTTCGCTGGTGCCGGAGTATGTTCAAAATGATTCCCATTGGCCTGGGTGATATAGTAGAGTGTACAAAAAGGAATAAATGTCTGCTTCAATATCCATGCACCGTGTGTGTCCAGATGAAGGGTGAAGAGGGGAGTTTCTAAGGAGCTTCAGGCTTGAAGGCAGAGGGAATTGGTGATCGGATGCTGGGTCAAATCAAACCCTGTGGCTCGCTGGCCTTGCAGGGCTCAGTGCTTCTCAGGTTTGGGCCTGTGGTTGCTGCCATCTAAAGCAGTTTATGCAAAATGAGTTGGTGATCAGACTAATTCTTGGTGGACAGGTGTCCACATCATGCATGGGACTAACCTCTGGCAGTCTAAGCAGAGAAACCCAGGACTGAGTCAGCCATAGTTTGAATTTGCCTTTTGCTCCTAACCGAAGAGCCCTCCTGGGAAGCTTAAAGACCTGCTGCCTGATGTGAAGACTGAATTCTTCAGGAGTTGTCAGTCGAGTGCTGTTCTCCTGCAGAATACATAGGCATGAGATCAGAGTCCTGGACACTCAGGAATGGGTATGTCAGAGACTGTACTGTCCAGCTGGGATCAGAAATCGCTCACATGAAGGATTGTTGTTGGCTTTGTCATTAATATAGTTGTGAAGTTTTGTAATCTGTAATTTACCATTCCATCCAGAGGAACATTGGTCTTCATTTGAGTTTCTCCAGCAGCACAACTTATTGGCTGCTCCAATAGAGCTTGTTTCCCTCTTTAAAGGTCACATTTCTGTGTCTTGTTTTTTTGGGGGGGAGGGAATCCTATTTCTTGCCCTAATTTAACCAAAATGCCACAACACTGCAACTATTGTCTTGAAAATTAGTTAATCTTTTTCATTTTCTTTTGCAAAGCTAGGTTTCCATGATAAAATAACAAGGATCAAAATGTTATTTTTTAAATTCAGTTTTCATGGAAAGAGAGTTTAAAAAAAAACCCAAAACCTGCGAACTTATCTATACCTGTATCTGTGTAATTCTGGTTTGTGGTTAGCCATAGTACAGTAGTGTGCATGTCTTATTTTAGGGATTGCTTCCTGTGTTAACATAAATGGTGCATTTGTGACCATCTCTATGAGAGGGCAGGTATTTGTCTGCCTTTCGGGGCTGGTTAGGATATAAGCGTCTCATACTGCCTGTAGGGCACTTAGTCCCTTGCTCAGCAGTAGAAGCTCATGCTTGTAGCTCTAAATGCCCCAGATACAAACCCACCTGTTGGTCCAGTCAGCACTGGTAAATGTTCCTTTCTCCATCAGCACTACGTTGTTCATTACGTAACAGGACATTTTCCTCCAACAAGACCAGCACCTGCTATGCATTCAACACTTAACTGACATGCAGCACACTGAAAGGAAAGACAGATGTGACACACAAGTGAGGAATGCTACCCAAATGCAGAGCCTTCATGATCCCCGACATTAATGGAGCTGTGCAATCCGCACGGGGCATCAGCCCCTTTTTGCTTGATTATTACCAGCAGATCTTTGCACAACCTTGATTGGACATGGATTCTCTTGGAACTGATTGTTCGGTTTCCACACCCTGACTCACTTGTGCAGATGCAGGAAAGGATGGGGTTGTCTTCCACAGGGACCTGATCTGGAGAGGTGCTGAGCATCTGCAACTTCCTCTGGAATATATCTCACTAAATATTAACCCTAAGTGCTGTATTTCCTGAGAACAGAGCTTCAACAGAGAACAGTGAACATCCTCCTGGTTCCTTCCCCTTGCTTTCTAGCACACCCCTGTACATACCTTGAGAGATGGGCTAATGCCCCCACCTGCCTATCAGAGGGGATTCTCACTCTAAACTCCTCTAAATAGAAATGGGTTGGCAACTACATATCAGGGTTTCATTGTGTGTGTGTCTGTGTGTATATATATATATATACATATACTGTGAAAACAATTATTATTACTTTATTTATTTACAGTAGCCTCCATGAAGAGCTTGGTGGTTTCCAAAAACTCAAGAAGGGTACAGTCCTTTCTCCCAGGAGCTCACAACCTGAGGACAGAGGTTTAGGGGGAAAGCATGGAGACAATAGGCAATTGACAGTCCTCTCAACTCACTGTAGGTAGCAGAAGTGGGTCTGTAAGAGGGACCTAAATGAGGTCACGATAGGGGCATCATGGATGAGGTGAGAGAGGTTGTACCATGACAGGAGGCCCTGTAAAAGAAGGCACATGGGTGATTTGGGATGGGGGGTAGGATGGTAAATGGGCATGTTATTTAATATAAAGGAACTTTGCATAATAGGAAAATGATCTGTGATTGAGAACTGGAAATAGAGAGAGGAGGGGGAGAAAGAGAGAAGGAGCCATTGTTAAGGGCAAGACACAGCTCCAGATTTTAGCTACACACAGCAGAATCTCCTTTCTTAAATATCCCTTCCTTCTCTCAGAGAAATTCAGTTTTTACAATCTCCATAAGGGTTCACAGAGGCAGAAGATGCTAATTTTAGAAACACTGTGGCAGCATATCTCTGATTTCCCCCACCCCCCTAGTTCGCTGAAAAAATTTATCAAAACAAATGATACATTGCATAAAGAGCAAAGCTGGGAGCGCTCAGGTCACCAGCCTCATTCCAGTGGCATCTTCAGGAAAGTTAGGACTGCTTAAGGAAAAACCCAGGAGGCTTTACACATTCCCCCCCTTCTGGGTCCAGAGTTCACAGGAGCACACAGAAAGACAGGAGTAATAACTGAGCTGAAAGCATTTAACGGTGCAGTAACTAGGACTAGTCTTCCACTCTCGGTGAGCCGTTTAATCATGCAGCAGAACCAGAGGGAGCTCCAAGTTTAATATTTTATTTCCCTGGTGCCAAAAGTATGCTAAGGCACTTCATAGACAGGTGCAATGTCTAATGTATAATCTGGACTGATCTAGCTGTAGATCTGTTATTGAGCAGAGACTAGCTGATCACTCAAAGAGCTTCTCGTCTCTCTCTTACCCAGTAATCCCAATTCAAGGAGGCGCTGTTAGAAGTGATTGTATGTGTCTGTTAGCATGCATGCATTCTTGTACAATGCAGGGGATAGAATCGACTAGATGGAGCATTCGCCTACTCCTTCCTCATTTATCTCTCCCAGTTTATGACAGAGAATGGTAAGAATGATGGGACAAAGCAGTGAATACAAATTTTGTCCATCTACAAAACATCATAACATAAAGGTTGACTGTATTTGGGACATGAATAGTAAATAGTTACCAAGGACAGCTCTCCTGTTCTTATACCCTGTCCCTCTGCATTTTAGGAGCTGAAAGACCAATCCATGGGCTTGGCATTGACGTTGTGTTGACACTGAGGGCTGGAGCAGTGAGTTCTCAGGGTATGGTTGCCAGGTGACATTGCCGACCGGGCTGTTAAAAGTCCAGTCAGTGGCACAGCGGGAGTCTGGGGCTCCCTGCCTGCCCTAGCTCCATGCAGGTCCCAGAAATGGTCACCAGGTCCTTGCAGCCCCTAGGCGCATGGGCGGCCAGGGAGGCTCCACGTGCTGCCCCCTGCCCCCAGTGCCAGCTCCGGAGCTCCTATTGGCTGGGAACCGCGACCAATGGGAGCTGTGGGGTTGGTGCCTATGGGTGCGAGGGCAGTGTTTGGAGCCTCTCTGGCCACCCATGCACCTAGGGGCTGCACTGCAGGGACCTGGTGGCCGCTTCCTAGGAGCCACGGTAGGCACCGCCAGGACCCCGCGCCTCAAACCCCCTCCCACCCCCCCAACTCCCTGCCCCAGCCCGTTGAAAGTGAGTGAGGATGGAGGGAGAGTGAGCAATGGAGGGAGGAGGGGATGGAGCGAGTGGAGGCGGGGCCTCAGAGAAGGGGTGGGGGGCCTTGGGGCAGGACAGAGGTATTCCATTTTGTGCGATTAGAAAGTTGGCAACCCTAACTCAGGGCCATGTGTGAATCCAAAGTAACTCCACTGAAGTCAGTGGGGTAACTATACCAGCAGCAATTATGATTCCCCCTGTGCTGGTTCAGCTGTTATCCAGAGCACGGGGGAGGGTGGAGCCAATGCCTCTCTCTGCCCACCTGCTCCAGGACGTGAGGACCTGTGTTAGGCCCCTACGCCCAGCTAGCTAGCAGGCATGTAGGGTGTGGCCTTACTCCATATGGTTGTGTAATTCAAGGCACGTTCTGCCTCCTAAGTCTGCCTGGGGGTTTCCGTCTCTGGTTTATACCTGCCTCTGCCCACCCACATAGGGAAACATTCCAAGTCTCTTTCTTTAAAGGGCCCTGGCTCTGCTAGGAAACTAAATGAACTGGGTGTAGTTACAGTGAGCTCACATCGAAATCTCTGTGCAGAGACTGGCTTCACTGGCAGCCCTTGTGCTTCATCTTAGAAAAAGAAGCGCGAGACATAAGAGAAAGGAGGAACAGCCGCTCTCTCTCCCTGGAGATGCAGGTGCGCCATCAGGGAGCCAGCTGAATGGTAAGGAGTGCATCTGAAGTGACTTGAAAGGTGTTGGATTCAGCACCGATCTGGTGGGAGAAGAGCCATTGTCAGTGTCTTTCCATTGCACTCATGCGCTGCAAAATTAGAGCACGCTGAGACAAGGCAGGCAAAATCTTAATATCTTAACAGGATGGAGGGCAGCTAAGGGCTTGTCTACACTACGCAGCTTTTGGTGACAAGGCTGTGTCGATGCAGCTTTTGGTGACAAGGCTGTGTCGACGCAGCTTTTGGTGACAAGGCTGTGTCGACACAGCCTTGTCGCTAAAGGCCAGTGTGTGTGAACGCTCTCTGTCGGTATTTTGTTGGCACTTTTGCTGACAAAATACTTCCAGCCCCGCAAGCGGCGTTAGCTTTGTCGACAGGAGAGTGTTCCTGCTGACAAAGCTACGTTCACACTGCCACTTGCCTCGGCAAAACTTTTGTCTTTTGCAGGGGGGCTTTTTAAAGTACCTGTGAAAGACAAAAGTTTTGTCAGCAACATCGCAGTGTGGACAAGCCAAGTGACACCAGTGTCCAAAGATGATGGGTTCTCAGTTGTTCTGTGCATCATACTCTGCTGCTTAATGTGACCCAATCCACAGGAACTTGAGCTATACAGGAGGCTTGCAACATAGACTAATAGCAGGAGGTAAAGCTGCTGCTGCATCAGCATGTGAACTGCAGGATGGAAACAGGTTAGGAAAGAGAAAAGATGAAAGCAAATGTTTGTGGCCGTGTGGGGCCTCCCTGGGGCCATGAGAGAAACGATGATGATAGTAGTTTATTATTATTATTGGAGGGAAGAGAAGCTGAGGTGCTGATGTAGAGAGGATAATAGTAAAGAAAACAGGAACAATGATTGTATCTAAAACAGTGGGTGGTTAAAAGATGTGAGGACACAGAAAGGAGATTAAAGGGGGAAAATGCCCAAGGATTATATAGGGTAAAATGGATGAAGCTTAATAGAAATGGACTCTGGATCTGCACAGACCTGAATTCTGGGAAAGATCCAGGCTTTGCCCCCACCCATCTCTGGAACAAGCCCCATTTAAAGGCTTGATCTCATGAGGATGAGGGCTATTGACTGCTATTGATTTAAATGGAAGTTGAGGGTGCTCAGCACTTCCAAGATTGGGCCCTTACTTAACAGAAAATGACAACCCCTCCTTCTGGGAAATATGCACATCTGGATCACACCATCTCAAATTCTGATGAAGTTTCAATGAAAAATTGAAGTTTTAGGTCTTCATCCTGCAAAGCGCTTCTGCATGGGCACTTAAGTTGGAAACATTAACTCAGCGGAACCACTCACATGTAAAAATTTGGCACATGGTTTGGTAGAGCTGGACTTCAGTTTCCTCTCAGTTCCTATTCCCACCCTAAAAACTGAAGCGGCCTTGACATGAGAGTGTCCAGATATGGAAGGAGAAAGGGCACATGCTTCTCTGTATAGTTATCTGGAAACTTTTAGCGTATGTCTATGCTGTAAGTGAAGGTATTATTATAGCACAGATAGGCATGTGTGTGCTATCTTTACACTAGCTAGCATGGGTAATCAATAGTAGTGTCAATGGTGGCATAAGTTAGCAACCCCAGTATGTACCCATGATTCCTGATGGGTTTATACTCAAGTTGCTGGCCTATGCTGAAGCTCATGCTGCTATGTCTACACTACTGTTGTTATCTGGGTAACCATGCAACAATCACACCTTTAGTCGTAGAGTAGACAGACCCTGGAAGCGCCATGTCAGATATAGATGTGAAGGAGTTATGATCTCTGAGCGACCCCCATGGCTCTGTGGAAGAACAAAGCAAAGCAATTTACAGTACATTTGTGCTTAGCTATATGCAATGATGGTGTCTTGTTTATAAAGTATAAGGCTGCAAATTCATAAAACAATTTAAAGAGCTTATTGCAAAGGCTTAAGCATAATCCTGTTGGATCTGATGTATGAGTCAATCACAATGTGTAATTTAAAAAGAATCTAAGATTGGTATCTTCTTTAGGGAAAAATGAACATTTAAAAATATAAAATAGGAAACTCTCTTAAATCCAAAATGCCTTTGTGTCTCTTGTCCAGATTGTAGCTCAAGTGTCTTCTGAGATCCTAAAACCCAAGTGTTGTGAAAGTTTTGGTTATCCCCCAAGTTCACATTTTATTTGTGACTGACACATGATCTTTCTTGCATATTTTGCTAGTGTTTTATGCCTCTGAACAGCCTGATGGAGAATTGGTATGTTCCAAAGCCTTGAGCAATGGAACTATAAGTCCCATAGGGTGAATGCTCTTACCTTCTTTAATGTAACTTTTGCTTCCTGCCTATACTTGATTCTCTTTCATTAATATGCAGTGAGGGGACACTGTGCATGCACACCAGCTGTGCTATTGTCCACCCTGTCAAACAAACCAGCAAGCCTCCATTATAGCAATGATCTTTTATTGCTTCCATCCAAGGCAGAATTTAGGAAAGAATGGTGGTTGTGGTTACCTTTTATCTTTCCACTGTTTCTGGCTTGTGGCCTTGTAATGAGGTGAATCCAGAGTAGAGCATCACTACAGCCATGTTGGAAGAAACTGTCCAAATTCTGCAGGTCAAAGTTGAGACTAAGCGTTCAGAATTCTGGATCAAATGGCAGGATGCTGGGTAGAGACATGGGTTGGTCTATCTTTGATTAACCTAACCCGGTCAGAAGCCTGCAGAATCGCATAGGGCCATATCCAGTCCAGGTGTGACTCACCTGACTTAAGTTACACACTTCTGAAATGGCTGGCAGATTTGCATCCTTGGGGAAGCTGATGGGAAGCATGATGTGAAACACCATGAGAAGTGATGGAGTGTTTCCTAGCTAGGCATGGGAATGCCCAGTTATTTATACTTTCCTTTGGGATCTGGGGTGCAACGGTTGTATACAGTGATCTTGGAAATGGCCATATCAGTCCTGAATGGGGCTAAAGTGAGGGAAGAATCACAGCAAATGAAGCCTGTAAGAAGCTGAGAGTCAGGCATAGTTTTCTCATTTAGCAAATGCATTTTGAATGCATATAGCAATGCAGGAGAAAGGCCTGACTTTGGCAGGTTTTCAGGGGCCTGTATGGTAAAGCTATCTCAACCCTTTGTTTATGAAATTCTAATTGCTCTGCAACCCTTGTTAAAAGATGGAGTATTCACCAGATTTCAAGCAGCTACATCTGAACTGTACATTGCTCAAAGAGCAGCCTGGGAGAAGGGCTTCATCAGAATTCCAGAGGTGCCTTCCATATGGTCACACAAAGGAACAGAACTTGGGTATTTGTGCTCTGCTCACACTCCTTTGCAGATGCTATCTCTCTGTTTTAAATCCTTCTGTAGCTGGGTTTTTCCCCCTAGCTAAAAAACTCAGAGATTCTGGGGAGTTTTCTGCAGATGCATTGCCTGTTCCGTGGATGATAATATTAGTATAGAAAGCCCATATTTATCTTGTTGTGATAACCAGAACAAATACATTCAAAGCTGAACTCAACCCCAGCCAACCAGCGCTGCTCAAGCAGCATGCAAGCACCAGGATCTCATTTTTTATTTAATCTCTATGGTTAATGTGACAATTATTTTCAGCATAGCACAAAAAAGGTTCCTAAATCGTTAAATGCATGTAATGCTGGCTAATGTATATTTTGTCATCTTCTTTCATGGAGATGAGCAGACAGAGCCTGTTCTGTATAGATCTTCATTTTAGCAGAAACTGTGCTTTCAATTATTCCATGGGATCAGTTAACAAACAATTTTGCAATATTTTAAACATTTCTGTCCTCTTTATAGAGAATGTGGACACATTTGATCAGGTAGGAGGTCTCTGTCCAGCCCCCTCCAAATGACAATGACCCTCAATGAACCAGCATCTTAGAGTGGTGGAAGCTAATCCTGCTTCAGGCTGAGATTTTGACAGGCATTTTTAAAGGTGTGTATGCATCGCTGTGCTCAGCATTGCCTTGCCTAGCTAATTCAGGATCCTAAATCTCATTTTCAAAAGGGATTTAGGCACTCCTAAATTTAGGCTCCCGAATTAGTTAGGCATTGCAACACTGAGCACAGCAACGCCTACATACTTTTTGAAATCTCATCTTAAGGTCCAACTCCCACTCAAAAAACCTCAACAGTGATCTCCGAACTCCACTGAATTTCAGTGGGATTTGGATATCTCTCGGCCTTAGGCACCTCTGACAATCCAAGCCAAAATGCGTATTGATTTCTTTTTAATCTTTATTTGTTAGTCCACATATGGCCACTGATCCCTTACACTAGGCTCTCCTTGGCAATTCTCTTTCTCTGTCTATTGTGCTTATCTGTGGCCCCCTGCACAATCATGCAAACAATCTTTAATGTATTTATCCTACAACATTGCAAACAATCTTTAATATATTTATCCAGCGAGGTAAGAGGAGCACTGATTTCCCTTAACTCCTACTCCAACCAAAATCCCTACGAGAAGAGAGAATAAATGTGACATGAGGAGCGTGGAGGGAGATTTTAGCTGCACCGTTAGGTTTTCAGTCTGACAAAGTGACTTTTCCCCCCTGATGGATTTCTTAAAAGAAACTTTACTCATGGTGCTTCTTAAATATTTTTTTCTTTCAATACAAGCTACTGAAGCATTTGCCTCTGAGGGCTAAATGAAGGTGAAGTGTGCTCTCTCTCTCTCTCTCTCTCTCTCTTCCTCTCTTCTTACACAGCTGATAATATTTAACTCTTTGCCAGCTGAAAATGATGTCTAGGGTTCTGACCTATATCTTGATAAAGTTGTTTAGGCTCCTCACGGTCACAACCATCCAGAAGGTCACAGCCCTCAGGCATCCCAAGCACTGACCCTCCAGAGACGTTGCTCAACCTGTGCTCCTGGTGAGAAATTACAAAGCATCTGAGGGAGAGCTGGTTGGAAAATGCTAATTATTTGATGTGGGCAATTTGATTGTTTTTTCAAAAATTCCTGTAAAATTTTCCAATTTTCCCACTGCTTTTGATTTCAAAAAAAGGTTTTGTTTTCTGTTTCTGATTTTGACCAAAATGAAATTTTTCTGTGAAAGTGTGTGTGTGTGAGAGAGAGAGAGAGAGAGAGAGAGAGAGAGAATTCCAAGCCTGAAAACTTTTTTAGGCTAGAAAAAGTTTGCTTAACTTTATTTTTCCAACTCTGTTTCTTTTGTCTTTTGATCCATTAATTAAATGTTTTCAAGGTGCTTGGAGTCTAAGAATTCTGTAGAATCTCTCTTCAGATTGAGTTGTGTTGATTTCAAAATAAAAATGATGAGCAAAAATCCATACGATTTGTAACAAAGAGGTGAATTATTTTAGACTTGTAATCACATCCCAGATTTCAAGATGTTGGGAGACTGAAATTTCAAACTCATCCAGATGCCAAGCACTGGAGTAAGAAAGGCCTTGAAGTTGGAATATACTTAGAGTTAATATACTCAATCATGATACTATAATGAGTCTCATGATATGTTTCATTTAAAGCCTCAGCTCCTAGGGTCATGTGAAGAGAAGATAACCTTGGCTTTATTTTTTTTTAAAGGAAGTTTCTAGCTCTCCTGGTTGCAGAGAAAAGCTTGAAAACATAACTTGAGAGTATCCTACATGCTGGAAACCCAGAGGGTAAATAAAAGGAATCCAAAATGTATTTTTAATCTCATGATTTTTAAGTCAATCTTATGATTTTTGCAGGGCTGACCCATGATTTGTGACTGCTAGGATTGGCAAGAGAAGACTGTACTATACTAGCATTGAAATGTGTCTTATAGTCAAAAGCTTAAAGGAACACCAGAAGTTTGAATTTGGCTCAACCTTTAGGCTTTGTAAAACCAAGCTCATGATTTTTAAACTAACCGTATCCCTTTAATGTAGTACTCCTTGTTGTTCTGATTATCCATAATTAGTACGGCTCTGATCTGTGCTGCAGTAATTGTTTATTCCCTCAAAACATCTTTAGATCATCTCTCTTCATTACAAAGAGAATAATGCTCAAGTGAGCTAAATTAGGAAGTGTTGAGGCTTTTGTTTTTCTTTCCTTTGTGGTTTTGAAAATGCAAATTTTGTTGTTGAAAGTTCTTTATTCCCAATTTTAGTGCAGCCTCCTGGGGTCATTAGGGATGGCAGTTCAGTAGATGCTGATTGCAGTCGCTCATGCACCTTTTATCATGGTTACTGCACTGATTTCAGTGGAGAAGCTCCTGATTTACTCCAGTGCAAATGAGAACAGAAATCCCTAGTTTGTGACTTTTCTTTTCAAAGGGATAAGTGTAAGGAATTGAATCAGCTCCCATTTACACTCCCAAAGCCTGTGATGTGGAACATAAATCTATCCTGATTTGTGTTCTGAGTACAGAGAAACTCTTTGGACTTTACTTGATAGTGACCAAATAAGTAGAGCTCAGCATATCCATGGATATCTGCTTTATATCCATGGACTATGTTTGGGATTGCGAGTTGGATGCAGATAAAAATTTTGTATCCGCGCAGGGCTCTACACATAAATGCATATGTGATCTAAGAGTTTGCCTGTCACTTAGACTTACTGTATGTCCAAAAATAATTTCCCTTTGACAGTAGTTGCCTAAAAACAGAAATAACAAATCTGTATCCTGGTATTTACTATGTCTGCTTTTATTCTCTACTTGACTCGCCTGCATAACTCACAATAATTAGCTGTTTGCAGAGGGTCATGAAACGCAGAGACTTACAGGGGGTAGAAGAAGTGAGATGAGAACTTAAGCTCTCTTGGCATTAAGGCTGTGCACATTCCACTAGGTTAAGGGGAAAGCATGATGGTTAAGCTGCAGGAGGAGCAGAAGGAGAGGCCCTTTTTAAGTAGGACTAGTTCAGATTTTTCATTTGAAAGGTTTTTTCAATGAGAAATGTTTATTTGCCAAAAATCTGAAAACATTTCCATTTACCTCAAAAAAATTTATGGGAACAAAAGCAATTTCCCAATCAGATATACTTCTAAGACCCTGGGTTTCAAAAACATTTGGAAAGGTGTCTGCTCTTATGGGAGCCTAGGAACTACCCAGCTTATTCTGCATTTCATTTAGAAATGCCCAGTGTTCCAATCAGGGTACAGAACAAAACCACTAGCACATGTGCTCAGTCAAAACCAATTTTTTCTGATCACAGGCCATTCACTGCTCCATGAGGAGTGCTTAATCTGTGCCAAGTTGTACCTCTCAAGCCTGAGCTATTTAATAAGAGGTCACAAAGAATTGTTTTGTCGTGGGAAAACTATTTCCCCCCACTCTTCTCTCGTTCAAAAATGACTGGAATCAGTTTTGCCCAAACTTTCCAAAATGAAGCCTGGAAAATGTTGGCCCAAAAGGTGAAAGTTCCATGAAGTTCTGGCCATCTGAGAATAGGGCTTTATAATGGAAACCATTTTGCAACCATTTCTACTGCAGCTTAATTTTCAAAGTTTACAGAAGGTAAACTTGGTGCTGAGGTGCTGAGTAAAAAGGTGCTGAGTAGGGCTGGTCAGAAACTGCCCATTGAAACTGTTTTTTGATGAAAAACCGCATTTTTGAAGGAAAAGTAAAATTTTCACAAAAAGTATCTGATTTCCTTAGAAAATTTTGACTTTTTGTTGAAAAACAGAAAACCTGAAAACTGAAAATTTTCAGGTTTTGGTTTTTTGGGGGGAAAAGTTTAAATTTTCCATGGGTGAAAAACCCTTTATCCAAACAGCTTTAGGGCAGAATACCCAAAGTTCCCACTAACTTTGCATGGTTGCAGGTGCTTGGCACCTTGGTAATTGGTCCCATTGTGGTCACTGCTGTTAATTCTGTAGCGATCACAGTTACTAGGAGCTGTAAGTTGAGAGGCAGGATAATGATGCTGTATAAAATAAGGCATTACCAGTTATTTCAGAGCAGATGCATTACTCAAAGCGTTTTTGGTTTCCCACAAGACCCACAACATTGATTTTTAAAATGTAAACATTGCTAATGAGGGGTCTGCTTAGGAAGGACTTTTTCTCTTCCTCTAGAGCTGGAAATGAAATGCACCAGAGTGTTCATTACATTCAGAACACAATGAAAACAAATCTGCTTAAATCTTACACACATCATAGTTTTAAAGACCCTCCAGTGTTTGCAAGGGGTAACAGAGCATGAATCCATCCACTCAGTGCTGACGCAGAACAACATTTCTCTGTCTCTCTCGTCAGCCTGTTTGGGGGGATGAAATTGAGCATCGTGCAAATGCAACATGCACCCAAACACATGTTCTGTTCCATAGCTAACTTGGGTTTGGAACAACACTGCTGTATATTCAGCAAGTGTTAGTAGCCCAGGCCCCAAAACATGTATATATTAACCTTTCACAAGACACTGTAGATATCTTGCAGACACTTATCTGTGTAGCAAGGACACCCAGTTATGTTTGTAACAATAAATACTGTTTGTATGAACTTTCCTGTTGTAGACTACAGGCCATCCATTAACTAATGTGGGCAGGAAGAAAGTTCCTCTATACACAGGTTATTCCATAATTGTCCACTATGGGATTTTGTTGTAAGCATCCGGTACTGAGCACAGTGAGAGAGAGGATACCAAGCTATGTGAACAAACCACTGGTCTGATCTAGTCTATCAATTGCTGTGTGGGAGAGCCAGGTCACGTGTGTGACTGTGGATGAGCCAGGCATTAGGATTCTGCAAAGAGAACTCTTAGCTCCGAGCACATGTCACTGCTGACCTCCTTTCCCTACAGCATACACCTGTCCCCAGAAGACATTGCTGTAGTTATTGTTTAATGCTATTATGTCTATCTGCTTTTTTTGAAAAATAAAAACAGTAGCCTATTTTGTGAATGCTCCACTCCTGTCTTTGGTTTTTAAAAATATGCAGCCTAGATACAATCTACGGGCAGGTATGTTATTATGGCCTTTCTCGAAGGGCTGTTTTGTGTGGTTCTGGCGGCAGCAATACCATTTTGGCTGTGGTGGTTTTCCACCCTCCCCATGGTGCTGTAGTAGCAAATATGGGAAGGGGAACTCAGCACTTATCCCCTGCTCCATTCTCCACGACCGTCAGAGGAAGCTAGAATCTGAACAATCTGCTGCATGTGCTGTCCAGGTAAGTTCTTGTAGTTTTGTCTCTTAAAGAAAAATAAAAGATTAAATGGAGGGATACAGGAGTTTAAGGTCACTGTGAACTGCTGTCTGTCTGTCTTATAGTAGCACCTCCAGGCCCCAACCAAGATCAGGCCTCTACTGTGCTAGGTGCTGTACATACATGGAGAGAAAGACAGCCCTTGACCATAGCATTTACAAATCTAAACAGACAAGACCAGGGGAACCAGTGGCACAGAGAGGGGAAGGTCTCACAGAGAGCCAGTAGCAGAGCCAGGAATAGAACCCATTGCTCTGTTCACTAGAGCAGTGGTTCTCAAACTAGGGGTGCCACTTGTTCAGGGAAAGCCCCTGGCGGGCTGGGCCGGTTTGTTTATCTGCTGCGTCCGCAGGTTTGGCTGATCGTGGCTCTCACTGGCTGCGGTTTGCCGCTCCAGGCCAATGGGGGCTGCGGGAAGGGCGGCCAGCACATCCCTCGGCCCGCACCACTTCCCACAGGCCCCATTGCCCTGGAGCGGTGAACTGCGCCCAGTGGGAGCCGCGATTGGCCGAACCTGCGGACGCAGCAGGTGAACAAACCGGCCCGGCCCGCCAGGGGCTTTCCCTGAACAAGCGGCACCCCTAGTTTGAGAACCACTGGTTTACAGGCTTTAGCAAGGGTTTAATTTATTGGATTTTTAATGGATATGCAGTGAATGTAGGGACAGTGGGCCCACTCCTGCTCCCACTGAAGTCATTGAGAGTTTTGCCATTGACTCCAGTGCAATAAGGATCAGGCCCTATCTTAGTAGTTCATTGTAGGTACATATATTCAGCAAAAACCAAAACCTTACCACCAACAAAAAACCTGAGGCATTGAGTCTCAGTGCCTGGGTCAACTGGCTCATCCTGCAGGGCTAAAAACAGCAGTTTAGGCATTCAGGCTCAGGCTGGAATCTGGGCTCTCTGAGACCTTCCCACTCACCAGGTTTCATAGCCCAGGCTCCAGCCCGAACCTGGACCTCTACACTGCCCTTTTTAGAGCTGTAGCATGAGCCCAAGTCAGTGGACCTGGGCTCTGAGACTCACTGCCATGGGCGTTTTTGCTGTATAGACGTCCCCTCTTCTGCCAGAAGACTTTAGTGCTTTATTCCCTGTGCTGCAGAGGTTCAGCCACACTCCCCTGGCTAACCAGCGGCTACTCTGTGCAGGCTGTAATCACGAATGTGCTCAGCGGGTGATGGGCTCAGCAGGAGATGCAGATGGGAGGGGACAGAGAGAGAGAGATTAGGCAGATTATTTTCTTTAGGTTCAACTCGTCTTTTCCCTTTAGGAGTTCCACCCTTTTAGCATCCCACATTGTGTCTCTTCTTCCTTTTCTCTTTTAGCACCTGCTTTCTCTCCATCCCCACTGCCTTTTATCTACAATGTTTTTTTTACTCATTCTCTGGCCACCACTGCCAGCCCAGCAGTGGGGGTCCTGGCAACCTGCTGGAGACTAGCCATTTGTTTACCTTATTGGCATTATTTCTCCAGCAAAACTAGTCAATAAGCCAGAATTTTGCTAACAACTTAAAATTCAGAAGGAAAGCCGCCCTGCGGCGCACAAAGGTACCCTGCAGCTTTAGAGATTAGTTGTTACCTCAGTCAGTTCCAAGAGGAAAACGCACCAGAAGCAGCAGTCATGAAGGGCAGCCTTCTGTTCAGCCAGAGGAATGTAGAGCTGATGAGTCTGGGGGGGAAAACACACCGCACTTTTAGTCCAGTGTTCTAGAGGCCCAGCTATATAAGGACCATCCCTGTTTCAGAAGATGCCCAGAGAAAAACTAAAAATATGTACTTAGGCCTTGGATGGAAAGATATGAATGATACCTAGACTGAGAACCAAATGGTGGCAGAAACCCACTGCAGCCAGTTGGGGTTGGAAGGGAGGACTCCTAGGGATCCTGGGCCAGAAACTCCTCTCTGCCACTTGGGTGTTAATCCTGGCTATCAGCACCATAGTCAGCGGAGCACCTTTGGATTTACGCTTGCGTAACTGAAGCAGAATGTGACCTGTTGTGCCTAGCTCAGGCTCAATGGGGCCTCCTTCTGATCTCACTTATGCCAATGTCAATCAGGAGCTACATCCATGAGGGAAGGATGATGTAGCAGTTAATTTGCTGGAATAGGACTCAGGAGTCCTCCGTGTTAGGTTCCCAGTTTTGTCACAGACTCCCTGCGTGAGCTTGGCTGAATCAGTTCAGACTTGATCCAGAGCCCACTGAAGTCACTGGAAAGACTCAGATTGGCTTCAAAGAACTTTGGATCAGGTGTCCAGTCTGTCAGGGCCTCAGTTATCCCATCTGCAAAATGGGGATTGTAACCCATACCTGCCTTGTTACTGTGTGGGACACTGTGGTGATGGGACCATTCAAGGGCCCACTGATGCTGTGGGTGAGAGCAGAGCAGAGCATCCCATGAAAGCCTGCAGGGCATGATCCCACAACACTGCTTTAGCTCCCCAGGCTAGTGAGGAGGGGCGTGGGGCCATCACCTCCACTCTGCACTCCCTGCTGTAGCATATTCCTATCTCCCATGTTCCTCATGGACAGCAAGGGAAACATTTAATCTTTTATCTAAGGCCAGAGCTGTGCACCCTGTTTGTGGCGGAGGGCTCTGCAGCTAGGATATTGTAATGGAAATGCACAGGATCACGGCATCTGTGTTGTCACCACGATATTAGCAGCAGAAGCACTGTAAGGTATTTTAATTAATCCAGAGGCTTTGGAGACAGCTTTGGAGACAGATTTGGTGAATGAAAAAGCCATGGACAGTAGTCTGTAAAGGGCTTTGGAAGACTGTAAAATCCTTTTGACTAAAAATGTGTAAGTTTTAAACAAGGCTGAGGAGAGCATGCCCATTAACCTGTGTACTGCTGGCATCTCCAGCAACAGTCACCCACTGACATGGCGATCAATGGGCTGTTTGGACATGCCAGTTATACACCATCTCTGCAAATGTGTTTTACCTGGGCATCCCTGGAATGTCTGACAGCACTGCAGGTGCCTTCCACCTCGCAATACTACAAGGTGGCAAAGTAGTTCAAGCAACTCTTCTCTTGGGGCACCAGAATTGCTTCTCCTCCTATTCCATTAGATTTTAGATTTCTTTTTATGGGCATGTTAAACACTTAAAATATTACCCGTGTGCTGACCTGTTAGTTATTAATTTAACAGCAAGACTATGGATCACTGAGCTTATGCTCATTTGGGATTCCAGCTCACTTTCTCAAATAGATCATGTACTTTGCATCACAGGATTATTGTGGATTGCTGCTTGCAGTGATCCTTTGGCTGTGTGGATCCAGACTTACCTTCCAGAAGCTGGTGTGTTATGTGTGCCCCAATTATACTAATCTGTGGGGTCGTTCACCCATCAGGCTCCGGTTAGAAGTGCTTCACTTAACATTTTTGCCAGGCTTCAGTTAAAATATGTCTCATTTTAGGGTAGTGTTATAGATCCAATGGTAATTTGACTGACTTTTCCAGCGCTAACATAGAATGTCTGTCATCCCTGCAGAATGGCATACCTTGCTGTCCCCTCTTCCCTTCTAGGGATAGCTCATGATTTCATGGATCTGCTCCTTGTGATTATTTGGAGGTAAAGATCACAAGAAGTCAGGTCCTTCTCACTGAATCTGACTGAATCCGCAACACAGTAAAACAACAGACCTTTCTGGTGATGGGATGGAGAAATTCCTGGGTGTAGTCAGGGTCCAATGAAGGCAACAGATTGCCTTCCCAGGCACACCCCTTATCAGGCCTCCCATGGGCCAGCCCTTGTGCTGAGATTGCCTCTTTCTGGGTGGCATAGGGTTCAGTGTTAAAATGAATAAGGCAGGTCACACCTTTTGGAACTATTGTTTCGGGCTGTCTTCATGCTCAGGCAGGCATCATTTGCGCTTAGTTTGTGTTATCAAGCTTTTTTTTTCCCTTTGCAACTATTAGGGCTAGAAACTTTAAAAAAAAAAAGAAAACTGAGATTCTGATCTCATCACTTGACTGTAGGAGCTGGGCTGTAGGCATGGTCCTACTGTATCTATGCTTTAATCCAACCCGTGTGTAGGGTAATCCTTCCACACTAAAGTTTCACCCCAGATTTTCTTGTACACAATTGACAGTATGTGGATAATACATCTTCATAGTACCCACCAAACAGCGAGTGACCTCTCACATAGTTGTAAAATTCATCCCAGCTACCCATGCACTCCTCTTACATTGCAGGCGGCAGAATAAAGAGGCTTTCACGTGGATTGCCACACTTGTGGTGAATATTATCAAACCTAAGTTAAAAGGCTGGGATAATTTCAGTTGATTCCATTAGCACTTCATATGAATGGCAGCTGCCTGAACACTGGCTGTTGCTGCAGGTAGTGCACGCGGCATTCTTGCTGTACACATTGTAACAGGAGAGAATAGCTCTCTGTTCATTTTCTTTTTCTAATGTTTTAAAAATCCATATTAGACTTCTTGCTGTGACCGTGTTTCCCCTGTAGGGGGAGCTCTAAAAATACTCTGCAACCCATACTCATGTGAGTGGCTTTTGCTTATGCAAACATTGACTTTAGCAAGTAAGGACAACTCTGTGAGGGAGGGTGGCAGGATTGGGCCCTTATTGATGGAGAGCCTTAAAAAGCTTGGCATCTGTGTTCAGCTTGGGTGAACATCCAATAAAAGTTCAGCTGATTCTCGGAGGCATGGAGCCCCTTGACGCTGCAGAAGCAGTAATCTCATGAGAACAGGCCTTGCGAAATGTCAGTCCCATCCACACATCAGATGTATGGTTAAAAAACAGAAGAGTCCCTCTTTCCCAAAGTATTGAGAACTTTTAAAAGATTCATTTCATGTTTCGTTCCAGAAATGAGCAAAAGTTTCAGAACATCTTACTTTTGTTTAAGTGGTGTCTCCATCTCCAGTGACCACCATTGATTTTGAGAGTCATTGAGTAAGTTTCATATCCTGACAGGATCTTGGAAACTTTCTGTTTCTTTGGCCATCCGATGGCCAGGTAATAACAATCTCTACCTCTTATGCAACACTTTTCATCTTTTCATCTCAAAGCACTTTACAAAGGAGGTCAATCTCATTATCCCCATTTGAGAACTGGGGAAACTGAGTTACAGAGAGGAGTAGTGATTTGGCTGAGGTCACCCTTCAAGCCACTGGCAAAGCAGGGATTAGAACCCAGGTTTCCTGAGTCTCGGTCCAGTTCTCCATCCACTGGGCAGCACAGCCTCCAGAGACTTGTGTTTTAGTCACCACTGTGCCACTGACTCAGTGTGTGACCTTGGGCAAGGGACTTAACTTTTCTGTGGCTGAGATTCCCCATCTCTCCAATGGAAGTATTGATACTTGCCCACCTCTGTGAAAACCCTAAGATTTATGGATGGTCATTGTCATGCATTACTATTTTATGAATAACTTGGAAGCTTTCCAAAGCTCTAATAACATTCTCTAAATGTCAACACTTGCCAGCACCGTACAGAAATCAATTTCCAGCTGCTATAGGCTATGTGGTAGGACACAGCATTTGCTGCTAATATGAAAATATTGTTGGCACTTTTTTGTCCCCTTCCCCTTTGTGGACTGAGCTGATAACGCAATTGAATGTAAAGCTGGTCTGGTTGCCTCTGTTCTCCAGGCTGTTGCCTTCTGCTTTGTTGGAGCAAAGAGTAATTTTGTATTGAAGATGGGATTATGTGGGAGACAAGGCACGTGTGAGAGCAAGGAATATAAACAGGAGAGGGGTCCGTTTCCTAAAGCATTGTCCTGAGTGACACGCACATGCACACACACGCACACCCTCCCCCCCCCCCCGGGGGTAGTTAGATGTGTGGCAGACTGTGACATCCACTATGTTGTCTTTTATACAGAGTGCCAGCTGCGATGATCCCTTTTTGTCATGAGAAAACCCATTGAGAACTAAACTCGGGCCAACTAAACTCGGGCCCAATATCTCATTTCATGTAAGCCTCTGAACAACGCTCTGAAAGCAGTCGTGTTTGGTCATGAGCTGCAAGGTCTGTACTGAGCTGGTGAGCTCAGGAGAAAGGCTCCGTGTCCCAGCGCCATCCCGCATTGAGTTCAGTTGGTAGGACTGCTGAGAAGAGCTAGCTCAGTGACCTGACAGTACTGTAATGAAGGATCTGAGTTTCCAAATGTGTCAGCATTAGAGGATGGATAAATAATGAACAGGAATCTAATAACGTGTGTTCATGATGACAGTGAAGAATGTCTGCCTGTTATCCCATGAATGAGTCTGCCTTCTAGGGGACCAGTGATACACTCTCACGAGTCCCTTTCAGGCTATGTGCAGGGAACAAACACGTTATGTCGTGCAGAAAGCACAGTGTATAGACTGGAGTGCCTTGTAGTGTCCCTCTTCCAAGATCATCAGTGCAAATAAAACCTGGGAACTTCAGCATCACTAGCATTCTACTTTGTTGTTTGAGCTAAGGGGCAACTTAATTTACTAACTGGTACCAGTAGTAGTTTCTTATCCTGCATGTAGATCAGCCACAAGACCAGGACACGGCATGCTTAGTTAGACAGTTACATTCTGATAGACTCAAGTCCTGAATGTCCATTTTATACACTCAAGAGTTACATTCATGAGCTGGAAAGAAATAATTCATTAATTTGTCTTATTAATGGGACCCAGACAAAGAAAACTTCAGGGGTGGGGAAAAGTGGAGGGGTTAAGCAGAGTTGCTATGTTCTTAGCTTATGCTCTAATAAATTGGTTAGTCTCTAAGGTGCCACAAGTACTCCTTTTCTTTTTGCGAATACAGACTAACACGGCTGTTACTCTGAAACTTCTAGGACTAACACTCTTATGAAACTTTTGTTCACTAATTTCTAGGATTAGAGGATCCTTTCTATGTTGAATAAATCCAGGGAATTAAAATGTTCCAGCAGTCTGTGTGAGAAACTGTCTTGCTCATTTCACCCTTCCACTAACATCTAGTCTGATCCAGGTTCATACTGAATCGTATCCAGGTTTTGTATATGGTTTGGACTGCGGGGCTGTACTCAGGGGAGTCAGTAGATTTTGACATTTATCATGTAATGAGTTATAAACTTTAGTAACCTTGAGAGGGGCAGGAAAAAATCTCTCACCAGCCCTCCTGAATGTAACACCTTAAGTGTAAGCAGAAACTACCGTAGTCTTGGCAGAGTCCTGTGGCACCTTATAGACTCCAATATGTCTGCTAGTCTATAAGGTACCACAGGACTCTTTGCCGCTTTTACAGATTCAGACTAACACGGCTACCCCTCTGATACTTGATACCCTAGTCTTGCACTGGATCCTATCACACTTTGGTACTGTGTTTGGACTTTTGCTGGAGCACAACACATTATATACCATTCTGAATCCAGCTGTTGCCTGTCAAATCAAGGAAATCAGAAACCCCCTTTGAGCCTTGGATTCAGCTGTTTTACTGCCCAAAATAACTAACAGTATGTAGCAATTAACCATTAATTGGTAGGCATTAAAGTTAATGTGCTAACATTAATTGATATTAATGAACGGTATTAATGAACGAAAGCTCATGCTCAAATAAATTGGTTAGTCTCTAAGGTGCCACAAGTACTCCTTTTCTTTTTGCGAATACAGACTAACACGGCTGTTCCTCTGAAACCTGGTATTAACATACAACAGCAATAATTATTAATAGTTTCTACATTTTATACACTATTGCCAACCCCAACTGTTCAAAAATAATGAGTTTTTTAAAAAATATAATTTATTTTGGATGCTTTTTATTTACCTCCTTTTTTTGAGCCTTTAGGGTACATTTTCTTTGTGTTTTCAAGCTTTGCTCTGCAACCAGGAAGCTGGAACCTTTCTTTTTTTAGGGGAAAGCTGACATTCACATATCACATGACACCAGGAGCTGGAGCTTTAAGAAAAAGACAAGTTTTCCAAGACTTGCAATGAAATCTCAAGAGCTGGCAGCACTGCTTTCATCCCAGAAATTTCCAAAGCAACATCCCTTCAAGATTCAGCACTTGACAAGCCTTCCAACACTGCTGTGAGATGGAGAAGGATGATTAACCCTCTGTTACAGGAAGTGTACAGAGTTAAAGGACGTACCCAAGGTCCTCAGGAAGTCCGTGGCAGAGCTGTGAACATTTGCTTCAAGACAAGCCTTTTCCTTACCTCAGATGTTATCTCAAAGTAGAAACAACCCAGTGCATCTCTTGTGGACTCTTGACTAGTACATGCATGCATAAACAGAAGTAGAGCAAAGCCGTGAAAATTCTGCTGCTGGATATTTCTCTTCCTAGGCATAAACCGGAACAATAACTTGGACAGGGATCTGGGTGTGATTCAGTAAACAATGCTATTTTAATAAGCATTTCTATCTTGGTTACACAGTTAAACCATGCCTGTGGACTGCATTCATCTCTGGCATAAGCTGACCCCATTCCACTGCCTTCTCTGGAGTTGTGGGGGCTTATACCGGGTTGGTTCTGGATCTCTGTCTCAATAAAACAACAGCCTGCAGAACCAAAATGGCAAGAAGCTATTCATTTTCTTGTCAGCCTTTCTATTGTTTATAAAAGCCCATCACAGCCATGCGATATCAGTGACATTTAGAAGCATTAAATCAATGGACACATCGAAATATTGTTTTGTGCGGTGCAAACTAGTGAAAGTCCCAAGTAGAGAAACACAATGAATGGGTGGCAGGAAAGTGAGTGCATCATCTGTCCAACAAGTCCCTGAAGCATATTGAAAGTAAAATGATTCTCTGTCAGTGATAATTGTTAAATCAAGATTGGATGTTTTTGCTCAAAGATCTGCTCTAGGAATTATTTTGGGGGAAGTTCTGTGGCCTGTGTTGTACAGGAGGTCAGACTAGATAATCTCTGAATTGACCTGGACTCTAGGTTACTTTGCCCAAGGTTTCTTTATTGCTATACATCCGACAGGAAAATTATAGGGCATGATTAGATCAGCTGGAAATTTTCCAACTCTGCATTTTTCCATTGGAAAATGCTGTTTTATCAAAATCAAAATGTTTTGTGGAAACATAGATTTTGATGAAATTTTGTTTAGATGATGTTGTTTTATGTTTTATAATTTTATATAATGTTTTTAACAAGTCAAAATTGGAACAAAACATTAAGATTATGTCAAAACAAATGTTTTGATTGGATTGAAAACAATTTTATTTCAGAATTGTCTTCTCAGGAAATTTCAAAATTTTTTTGTTTTGTTCCAATTCAGAATAAAAAATTTTGAAATGTCAGAATTTTCCATGGTACAGAAATTCCAAGTTTCAATCAGCTCTAGGCCTGATATTGATCTCGCTTACAGTATACCACTTATATCTACCCAAGTCCATAATTTCAGTGGAGTTTCTCCTGATGTACATTAGTGTCAGTGAGAGCAGAATCTTTACCACAATGTGAAATATCTTTGGAAACAGAGACATTGCCACAGTAGAAGGATAATCTGCCCCCCACATTAGGTCTGATCCTCATTTATGGTAGTCAGAGATTGGCTTCACCCCTGAAGCATGAAGTTTAATATCCCTTCCAAAATGTTTGTTTGTAATCATTATAACAACTTGGAATATCTTTGTTATCCATGATTTTATCCTTTAATGACCTTGCATTCAGAGATCCTGAGCCCAAACCTCTCCAGTTGAAGCCTCTGAAAATCAGACCACAAGTGCTTAAGAGGTGATCTATCAAATCTGAGGTCTGACAGTAGCCCGAGTTGCAAAATGTGTTAGTGAAGAAAAGCTAGGAGTGCTAACTAGTCCTGAGCCCTTGCTTTCAGCAGGACGGCAATCACACCGAAGCTTCTGGTCCTTGCTGTATCTGAAGGCACCTTTTCATGCGCCTGGCCTGTGTGATCAACATTTCCACTACCCTACGTTTGTGTCCCAAATCTGCAATGTTTGTGACTTCTTATTTCTCTCTTTTTCCTTTCCACATCTATCCAGTTTAACAGATAATCTAGTTAGTCTCATGGGCAAATTTACTATGAAATTTAGGTCACATTGATGCAAATTAAATAAATAAATTAGCCTTGAACAGCTATGAAAGTCTGGATGTCAGGAAATAACAGACGGTGGTTTGAGTTGGGCGCTGCCTTCCCTTCCTGCTGTTGTACCTTGCCTATGTTGTCCCCAGTTTACCTGCAAGCCACTTTGTTTGATCACATCTGATTGAGTGAAAGACAGATATCGTCTACTGATCTTTTTCCTTCCCCTTTGTTATTGACACCCTCTAAATTAATCTGAGTGTAAGAGATCTGCAGCAATGCCTCAGCTCTTGTCCTGGATGGTCTGTCTATGGTAAATATAAATAAAAAGAAGAAATAGATTCACATGGTCTGGAAACTCTCTTGCTTATAAGTTGTTTGTCGTAAGTTGTGCCTTTGTTTTTGGAGTGTCTCATTGATCAGGGGGCAGCAGCAGTTTGTAAAAGCTGGGGGGGTGGCTTCGAAAATACACTCACAGCAAATTGGTAGCCATGGAGCCTCCTACCGTGGAGGCGTGTAGGGAGATGGTCATTTGTGCTGCCTAAAGCTGGGGCTGGGGGGTTGGGGGTTAAAGACAATGTGACCTACTTCTATTAAGCCAAAGTCATATGTATGCAGCAGACAGGAAAACACAGGAGCTTTGTCATTTGGAAATTTCAGTGGCCAGTATCCATTGGAGCTGATGATAATTGTACATAGGTAGACTGAATACCAGTTCCTAGGCTTCAGAGCCCGAACTCCAGCCTAAACTGTAATGTCTACTCAGCTATTTTTAGCACCTTAGCATAAGCCCCGTGAACCTGAGTTGGTCAACCTGGGCTCTGAGACTCTGCCGCGGGCTGCAGCTCGCTGTGTAGACATAGCTATGGGAACCTGCAACAGAGCCAGGACCTAAACCCAAATCTGAGTCCCAAGGCAGTGCCTTAATTACAAGCTCATCATTCCTGCCCTCAAGCCTTTCTGTAGTCATTGGACTTGGGGTTAGCTTTAGTCTCACTCCTTATCCATCTCTGATAAAAGCAAAAGGCCATGAACAATGGGGCAGTACCAAATGATCTTATTTTATTTGTCTGAATGAGGCAAGAGACATTGCAGATGAACTCCAGACATCATGATGTTATTTGAAGCACATTTAATTTCAGGGTAACATGTCACAGCATTTTACCTTTCTCTTAGTTGAAAATGGCAAAGGTAGTGGCTTACAGGCAGTGATGGATTTGACAGGAACTTTCAAGGAAATTGTTATGTTGGGCAAACAGCTTGTTTGGATATGCTTTCACTGTTATTTTTCTATCACTGGGATAATTTCATTGCAAGAAACCCAAATGTGCTGCTCTCCATGTGGCTGGGCTTTTACCTTCCTCACCATTTCTCTGCAGAAAGCCCATGAAAAGTATTGGCCAGAGCTAGTGATTAGTGCTTAGTTCCTGTTAACATATGATTTAACAGTTGTCCAGTGTGAGACCCAGAAGTGAATAAAATGTCTGTAATGCTGTGGATACAGACTGTGTACAATCAGCTACGTGGTAGCATCTCATGGCTGCACGTAACAGCCCCCTCACAGCATCTCCACCTGTGAGAAAATCTGTGGCAAAAGGGGGAGGAGTCAGCTGCACAACACAGCATGGTCTCTACCTTAAAGCAGCAGAAGCCACAGTGGTGTTTGGGTTAATTCTGCATTATCCTCCCTGGAGGCATCACATGGCTGACACTTAGAGACCAGTGAGAACATGGTAACTGAGCCTGCCATCTCGCCAGTGCTGGGGAGAAGCATGGGAGATCGGCAGCAGTTATGGAGTTAGGTGCACAAGACCGCAATCTGCAGCAAGTGGGTGGTTTCTGTGGCGTTGGCTGTGATTTGGAGGCCATGTCCCCAGTTCTTTGGGCTTCACTCTGCTTTGGAGGCCATGTTGCCCAGTTCTTTGGGCTCTGCCCTGCTCTACCAAAGTGCAAATACAGTTTCCTCAGACAGCAAAGTCTGGGATATTTCTTGGAAAGAGGAGAACCCATGGGAAAAAAACAATCACAAATTACATAGAATTAGCTGCTGAGATTCTTAATAGTCATAAAAGAATCAGGCCATTATATAAGTTATGGGCTAATTGATAGTAATTAAACATGAACTTCTTCATTTGCCAAGACGTGAATTGACTTCTCTTCACGTGCAGGATAAATATTATTTTTATTAAGTAATTCAATTGTGTGGTCGTTTCCCAAAATGTATTTATTAATTTTAATTAATTTTAGATAAGCAGGAGTAAAGAGTCAAGTAATTGGTTTTTTTTAATAAAAACAGTAATGGTAAAATAATTCTTTTCCCATCTATGTCCCTTAAAGATGAGGATTTCAAAGCATTTTCAAAAGACTTAATTTCCTCCTTCTCCTGGGAAGTAGGTTAGTGTTTGTAACCTCATTTCCAAGGCAGTGTGGTGGTGAAGCAAGCGAGTCAGGAATAGAACGCAGGAGTTCTGACTCTGTCTCTGCCCTGCTCTAAATATGAGCTCACACGTCTTCCTGGAAGCAGGAGTTGAGCCCAGGAATCCTGACTCCCAGTCCTGTGTGCTACTGCTAGTTCACGCTCCCCTTGCTCTCCAAGGAATTGTTGTGGCTGCATTTTCATAATATGTCCCGAGTCCTGCATACCCCTTAAGCTAACTCTCTGATGAGCAAATCTTTTATAGTACTTGCAGCTTGGAACAGCAATTTGTAAACGTCCTCGGCTCATCTCCTTTGCTTTCTAAGTGGCAGAAGCAGCAGCAGCAGATGAAGTCTGAGGCAGAATTTGGTTGGTGCAATGAATCATATTTCATCCTGGCAGGTTATTAGGAATTGTTTCCCTGGAGGTTTATGTAGAATAGAAGCCAAAACCAGAAACCTCAGAAATGTAATAGAGGGTTCACCCTGTAGAATATCCCCTGATTTTATTTACCAAAAAATATTTTAAAAATCTTCATTAAATGTTAGGTGCAAGTTTCTTGAGTTTCCCAAAGTCTGAGGGATAAAGCAGATGATTCTCATCTCACGGTAGTGCAAATGAGACCTGTGGGGGGGTCAGTGCATTCTGCTAGTGCTTGTTTGTGTAGAGAAATCAGGTGCTCCATGGTAATAGCTGCTTCTGCGAGTGCAGAGGAGCCCAACCCATGCAGCTGGCTGATGAGGGGTGCCGGGGGTACGGAAGTGGGAGGAGGGGTGTGGCAGTGCTGTTTCCAGCCTGTGCTTCCCATTTCCATTCAACCCTGCGTAAGCCCCTAACGGGAACCCTGGGTTGTGACTGGGCGATGGGTCCAGATGGTTCTCCCAGATCTGCAGGGCAAGTAGAAAGTAGTTACTGCAGCCACGTGGGTGGTGCACTCTCCCTCCCTGCCTGAGCAGGGCTCTTGGGCAGCTGGTGGGCAGGAGGGGTGGGAGCTCATTGGAGGTAAGAGATCTTCAGGCAAAGGCCTCTGGGGATACCCAGGAAGTACGGTTGCCGGGTATCCGGTTTTTGACCAGAACGCCCGGTCAACAAGTTTGTCTGTACCTGTGTTCCAAGCTCTGACCTTCCGCTAGCAAAGCTTTCTGGTAGAGGGAAACCATTGGCCACTTTCATGAGCTAATAACCAAGGGTTATCCTGTGGCTATAATAGCTCCAGTGACATTGATTCCTTCCCCTTTTGACTTGCCCCTGTCCCTACATCTTCAGTTCTTATCCCCACTTCACCCTCCGCCATCTGTCGCTGTAAATAACCTCACAGCTCGTATATCAGGGGCTCAGTCTGCCTGCCAGAGTGCTGTCAGAAACCACCACTCCCACATGTGTAAGTGGGCCCAGTAGACGGTGCCTAAGGTGCACAAAGCCGTGAGACGCAAGTGCAAAATCAAGGGTCTGCTCTTGAATACTGGCCCCTGTTGTGGTTAAGTGCCTGAGTAGACAACCAGGACAATTTGCAGATGGGCCAGTAGAGGGTGCTGCATGTTAGAAGCAGCCTCTGACCCCTTCCTTTTTTTCTTGTCCAGGGTACATGTGGTGCATTGGCAGATTTCTCTGCTATCCCCAGACAAGTGGTTAAAATCCTGCTCCAGCATATGAGCACTGTTGCTCTGGGAGAGCTGGCTTCCAAGGAGAAGAAAAGCCCTGTGCTATATTTTATTCTAAACAGGGTTTCTGTATTTAAACATCATTAATTCGTTTGAAAAATCAATAATTGCACTGAAAATCCCCTCCCTGCCTTTGTTTGCTGTGTAACTAGCAGAACAGCAGGATGCTGCTGTCCGTGATCATCCTTTGTCTCAATGCACATACACAGCTTCCAGATGAGAGAGGGTCATCACTAGCAGTGCCAGCAGCATCTAGCTCCTTTGCAGACTTCTGGGCAGGGCGGGTGGATGAGGACAGAGTAGGATGAGGATGGAGTGACTTGTCAGACTGCGAAGTTGTTAAGCTTGTATCCAGTTAGTTGGGCCGCCTTGTATTTAGGAATGTCTGGGATTTATACATGTCTGCCTCTTGGTTCAGGATAGATTCCTTGGGAAGTTTATGGCAGGACCTCTTGAAGGAGAAAAATGTTTCCTTCCCTTTGGCTAGCTCTGTACAGGGTGGGATACTAATGCCTGCCCCTTATAGGATTGGATTCTACCCTCTAATATGCACATGCATTTCCAGTTTTGATCAATGGGACCTATACATGCTTATGCGAAGGCAGAATTTGGCTCATGTAACACCTTCTTTCAGAGGATCCCATAGTGCTTTGCTTGTACCCATAGCAATACATTTAGCCTCACATTGGGAGGTACCTCAATACCATTATCCGAGGATGCACATAGAGTTTTAAGTGACTTATCCAACTTCTAATGGAGAGTCAGGGGCAGAGCTGGGAATGGAACCCAGGAGTCCTGACTCTCAGTCCCTTTCATCCAGCCACTACTCCATACTGCCTCTGATCCGCTTAAGGGCTTCCTCCTGAATGGAATGATCAGCAAGTGGTGGAGCTCTGCAGTTTTAAACCATCTTCATCCTTCTGCTACGACCTCTTTCCTACCACCATACCAAACAAATGTTTTTAGAAATGGCCTGATCCAGTCTACTGAAGCCAATGGAGAGACTCCCATGGACTGCAATGGGTGGCCTGAAATGGGCAGTTGGGCTACTCCCCTTCCACCTCAGAGCTGCATCAGCACCACTGTAGAACCATTGTCAAGGGAGGGCACATCAAGAAGATGGGGTGACCTTGTGTCAAGAAGACGGAGATGGCTGGAGGGCAATTCCGACAGAGCACGGGAACTCACTTGATCAGACAGGAGGGGGTGGGGGAAAGGCGAGAGAAACAAAGGACTATATGAGAGCGAGGGAGAATCTCTGGAAGACATGGCGAGTTTGAGTGGTTTGTACATGCCACAGAACCCTACGATAATAAACCAATGGTTTATCATATGCTCAGTTCACCTGCAGCTTACTACTTCTGACACTCAGACCCCAGTCCTTCTCAGATCAGAATCTCCAGTATTTGTCCCCTGGCTAGCGAGGTCACATCCCTCTTGCTGTTTATCTACTTTCTTTTTAGGTTGGTTTTATGTCCCCAACATGTTTCTCTTCATTCTTCCCATGCAGCAGCAGAACCGGGGGACACTGCAGCAAAAGCACAGGAAATTCCTTATTTAAAAGCAAAAAAGTCACAGAGGTTTTACATGGGATATCATGTGCTGCTATGCTATATCACAGGGCACGTTGCTCTGTCAGGCTCAACACTGCAAATGTGCAAATTTATTGGCAGCTTGTGGAATTACTCTCAGGGGGCAAATAGATTAGCCCCGGGGGATGCTGCAGGTTGCTGGGCCTAGTGCATTGCTCCTGGGGTAGTTTCACAGCTTTTCCTAAACATTTGGCAATGAAATCCTTTTCTGGAACCTCCCCATTCATCACATGTTTTGTTGCTGCCCTGTGTTTTGCTTACGTATTTTGTGCTATTTTTTTTAGCTGCCCTCTGCTTTTTCCCCTCTGAAGTACACTCGTAACTATGGGAACAAAAGTACCGTTGGTATGGGGGGACTTTGCGACACCCACATGTGCCAAACCAAGTCAGTTTATAAAAGGGTTTTGAAGTGATGCCATGAATTGTGAGGTTTGGGATGGGATTCAACAGCTTTCTGTGGGAGCTAGGTGTCTAACTCCCTTAAGCTATCTTGAAAAATCCCACTAAAGAGTAGATCTGATGTTCTCCACTTTCTGTCCTACCCTGTGGTGGTGTTGCTGTGCTCTGTCAAACAGCTGCCGCATTTTGCCCCAGAGGTGGCAGCATGGAAATGATTTCTGCCTATTTGTGGCGGGAGAGTTGTGCAAACTAGGGCTCTGAGCGTGGTACTGAATGGCAGAAACTCCTGATGGACTGTGGGTCATGCCAGCTTGCAGTGCACTTTGGGGATCTTTGGGGGGAAAGTGCCAAAGGCATGTAGGAGAATAGATAGACAAGTGCTTATGTAATCCAGTGGTGTGTCACATGTCCTTGATCCACAGAGGATATGAGTCTGTTATGGTGCCACCTGGCAAGCATTGCTTATGCTTTTAGCTCTGGAGGGACCCCAGTTCGACCTCTGGTGTGGAGCTGTCAAATACATGGCTCTAGAAATAAAAGCTTCAGCTGCTAGAGCTAAAGAGCCCAGTCTCACTACCTGAGAGCCATAGCAGACTCTCATTCTGTGTGCATTAAACAGGGAAGGTGACCGTAAGACACACTCACCAGTAACAGTGAATATCAGAACAGGTGATAAGGCCCCTGAGATGCAGAGAACCGCTGTGGTTCCAAATAAAGGAGAAGTTGTGCACCAGATATGGAGCCATGAGTTTCAGCATTCGAATGGAGTATACAAGTGTCCAGCAGGCACAAGGTCAGTGGATTCTTCTTCCCTGTCTGCCTCTGGTGTTTGTTCTGATGGCAGCTGCCTTTGGTGCGAGCTCCTCACTCCTCTCCCCTTGTGCTGTGGTGTCCAGTCCCTCTCCAAGAACATGAAGTGTCCTGCTTGGCTGGTTTGAAAGATCGAAAGAATGATGGAAATTGAAATACTTGCATCTGTCTCTGCCACCGCCTGGGCTGTGTCCCCGCTGTTGCCTGATATCTCTCCCTGTGTGGGGCCATCAGGGCGCCGAGCATGTAAAGGGGAGAGCGGAGGAGGCAGCGGTGTGCCACAGGGTCCGTCATCTGGGCAGAGGGAGGGGGATGAAGACAGATAGTGTGCCCAGAGCAGTGTGGGTGTGTGGGGTGATCCATGTGCTCGGAGAGCAGGAGTGGAGCTCTGTTCTGCAGCACAGGGAGGCGTGTTATATCACTGAGTCACACTGTGCATCACAGCTATCCCAGCCCTTCACCGTAGGCATGATAGGGTCGGGGAGAAACACCTGCTTCTGCAGTCCCAACTCAGGACTCAGGGTGAGTGGAGATTTTTGGAGGTGACATCTCAAAGACAGCAGACGCAACGTGGGGAGGAAATGAGACCTCCCCGTGTTCACTCAGCCAACACCAGGCTGAGCTGTTGGTCTGATCTGTTCCCTCACTGCTGGGCAGGCTGAACAATCCAGCATCTCAGAGCAACGGGCTGGAACCCAGCCATGCCATGGGGAGGCAGAGATGGAGACAGGGAAAGCAGCGCCAAGAGAACCGGATCCCAGCTGGACGTCTCTGGGGCACAGCAGCGGTAGGAAGATGTGTTCACACCAGCAAGGGACAAGGCCTCCAAAGCCCTCAAAGTTCAGCTGTTTCTCCAGACAAGTCTGTACAGCAGCAGGTGTGGAAATCTCCTGAGATGAAGCTTTCTACCTAGATTTCAAGGGCTCCCTGGATTAATCAGAAATAGGAACACTGATGGGAACTAATGACAGATTAAAGCTCCCTGCTGCCCACGCTCAAGGCTAAAACCCTTGCCCCCGGAGTAGGTGCTTGCCGCACAAGAATGCAGGAAGTAAAACCACTTGGCCACATCCTCTCCAGGAAGCCCAAGGTTTACTAGGGCCAAGCTCCGTAAACGAGCACTGCTTCAAGCACACACAACATTGCGCTGGATGTGGTGTCCAGGGAACTGAAGAACATTGCAGCATCATAATGAGACACGGAGCCAAGTCCCATCATCACTAGCAGAATGATGAAAATCAGTTTTGTATCCCATCTATCTGCCCCTGTCCCCCGTCCAGCCCAGATCTATCTGTACTTCTTCCTGGGACAGCGTCTATCCCAATGTTTACCCTTGTCTAGTGCCTCCTACTGGAGGATCTCAGAATTTCAGTATACTTCTGTTGGCAGATAAACTATTTCAGCTACTAGTGTGTGCAAAGACATTGTACCGTGTCCTATATGTGTTATCAAATCAGACTTAATAGGCATGGAAACTAGACAACTTTTCCTGCTCTCTGCTCAGTGGAGGATGCATCCACAGATCGCGCTGTGGTGCTAGAACAGATAAGGCCTTGAGATGATGGAACGCTACAATTCAACACATGGGCGTTGCAGCTGTAGTGAAAGATCTCATGGAATCATGATTTCCTGTGTGAATCATTCCCACTGTAAACTGACAGCAGTGTGCTCAAAAGACTCACTCTGGGAAAAGGGGTCTTTTCACCAGGAATCCATAGGGAAAGGTTCAGAATGACGTGAACAAGGGCAATTCGAGGACGGGTCTGCTCTATTCTATTCTATTCCATTCCATTCCATTCTATTCTATTCCATATATGTTTTTATACTACGCTTATCACCTTAGTATCTGAGTACCTTCCAGCAGTGCATTAAGCAACATGACTAACACCTGTCACATGGTGTTTGTTCAGCCACTGGAGTGGAGCCATCCACAGTGTTTCAGCATCCCTAGCCTGCTTCTTGCAAGAGGACAAATGATTCTTGTCTCTTTATATCCCACTGTTGTTAAGCGACTGTTATTTAGTGAGCAGTCAAAGCGGTAACCAAGCTCCCCGTAAGTAACAACTGAAGTTGCTGAAATCATTATCATAATTTTTTTAATTGAATATATTTAATGTCATCCTACAAGGAAAAATAAATAAATGGTAATAGCTACAAAGCCGTAAAGTCTCAATACAGAACCAGGCAAGCCAGCTACAGTTAGCCCTTGTTTAGAAAAGGCTGCAGAGGGGGAAAGCTGTCCCCTGCAGGCAGGTGACCAAAGGTAAATTGACATCAGAAGACAGCATGTCACATTGTGTGATGCTGACATCACCTTCTCTGCTCTGTGGGATGGATTCCACATCTGCATGCCAGCGCTCGCTACATTTGTCAGGTAATTTTGTGTAAAGATATTGCTTCCAGCTCTAATGGACAGAGATTTATTTCCGCCCAAAGAAAATAAAATACAAACTTTGTCTTTAAGGTGCCACTAGTACTCCTTTTCTTTTTGCGAATACAGACTAACACGGCTGCTACTCTGAAACCTTTCTGTGCTGTATTGCAATAGCCGTCCAGTGGATTTATTAGCCTGGAATCTTTAAAGACTATTTTGTGACTGGAAATTGGAGGGAGCACCCCAGATCTCTGTACTGCACAGGAGAGCTCCCCACATTGAAGGTCTGGGCATGGGGGAGAGGAAAGAGCCACCATGCTACAATTCTCCCCACCTGAGCCCTCCTGAGCTGTCGGATAATTGTTCTTTGTTAAGGGCTGTAGCATCCTACTTCCCCTCTGGAGCAAAGGGGAAGTAATTGGATCTCTCAGCATTATATAATTCCTTTCCAGATCCCCTCTTGGAGTGGCGCTGCCAGGCGCTTCTCAGTGCTTGGAGCAAAGGCAGTTCTGCTCCTTCCAGGAGCATAAGAGGCTTTTCAGCCTCCTCACAAGCTAGTCTCCTTAGTGGGCTCATCTACAGTCCATGCCCCATCCCAGCCCTGTTCCACCGTGCCACTATTCCAAGGTGGCTGCTGAGGGCTGTACACAGCCCTATACTGCACCTCTGCTGGGGTAATTCCCCAGAGCCCATTGTGTCTCCTTTATGGGACAGTCCCCATATGTTGCCAGAGTGACATGTGGGGGCTGGTCTGGGGGCCAGAATTTGGCCCTCAATCTAGCCCTAAAGGAGCAGTTATTTATATAGGACCAAATCCTGCCAACCTTACACTGCAATATTTTTCTCCACAAAGAGCTCTTAAGTATTATTTGTTGTGAGAGCAGCAGGATTTGGCCCTTATTTTGCAGACTATATTTTTTCCTGTGCAGGTTATTTATCCTGCACTGGGGACGTCCCCCTAAAGAAAGATGGATCACTGAAAATTAAAATCCTCACAAGCCCAACAGGTTCTCTTTCCAGATGACACAGTTTGTTTTACCGTCCGTTTTGTAAACCACTCGGTCATCAAGCAGCCAATGATGATGAATTGATGACATTTTACCCTCAAAGACAAGATACAGCTTAAATACTCAGGAAGAACATTGACAGCATCAGAATTTTAAGCAAATTAATATAAAATGTAGCATGCCATTTCTAAATGAGATGCCTTAATCACAGGGACTGTCATAAAAGACACAATCTCGCTCTTTATTTCAGTTCAGTGGCTCTGGACTGGCAGCATTTGAGAAACTATTGAATCTAATTTTGCAGATGTTTGTTTGTTTTTGTATTCTGTGCAGACACGAGGGTAAAATGTCACATCATATGATGGAGTGGAGCTTGGCATGACATCAGTTTGGCATCGTCACACACTAGAAAATTTCTTTCTTTCGTTCTTTCCTTCCACCAGAAGTGAGTCAGGTGCCTGCTTTTTAAATCTACCCTTTGTAGGACTCCAGCATGTCCCACTGTATTTGGGGCATTCTCTCACCAGATCCGACTGTGACCCATTAGGGCCTTGGGGAAGTTGAGTTTACAGACCGGTATTCGATAGCCATTATTTTTAGCCACAAATATATTGAATGGGTCTAAAATCATCCAGCTCTTTCAGATGATGATGTTTGTCTTATGGGAGTAGGCAAAGCTTTCTCCTAATTGAATCCTGTGTAGTGTCTAAGACAAGAGACAAGGCTCCCGACTGCTATAAGGGACCTGATTTTCCAAGTTGTTCCTTGAAAGGTTGTCAGCCATTATTGCTGTGTAAAAATAATTATAGGTCCCATAAAAGGCTGAAAGAAAAGAAAGGAGGGAAGAAGGAAAGGAAGAGAATCATACAGATAATGAAAACCTCAGATTTCTTAAGAGCTGCATAAAAGAAACCAGGCTCTTAAAACAATAACCCAGAGATTGTATTAACCTATGCTCCTGTTTTTATGAACAAGGCCTCAGGGCTTGCAACCTGGCTTGTAGAGTAGATCTGAACCGATGGGAAAGCCCGCCTTAATCCTCTGTTGTTTGTTCTTTGCTTCTTAGTCTTTCAAGAAAGTGTCCACAAACCTCCCTCAGGGGACCCACTCATCTAAACATATCTCCTGTCATGTAATCTCTTCCCTCCCAGATCTGTTGAGGTGGGAGGGAAAGCTTTTGTCTCACAAGTGCTGGCCTATAATTTTCTTGTCAAGTGCCTGTGTAACCAAACAGTCTGAAGTGGGTCTGAGATCTGTAGGCTCAGAAACTGGATCACATTGTAAGGGAAGAGGGAATACATCCCCATAAAAGAGAATGGGGGTGCACAAGCTAAAGACCTGCCGGATGTGCACAAGAGACTGCTGCTTATTAAAATAGCAAGGGTTATGGTGACATGATCAGCAAGACTGACTGGGCAGTGCAGATAGTGTCACTTGAAAGATCTGCACTTTTAATCAAGATGGAGAACAATCTTTCCACCTCTGCATGTTGTAGCCCCATAGCATTAGCCTGCCATCTGCAGAGGCCTAGATTTAGTTCCAGGGGTTCCAAGGGTTAATTAGACAACATTGGTAGGATACTTTGAGATCCTCAGCTGGGAGAACTAGACAGTTTCAAAGAATGACTGTTACAAACTGGTTTTCAGGAAATGCTTTGGGCCTGATTCTCCATTGTAACCCACCTTGTGTTGTCATTTATACATGTGCAAAACGCTACCCTATCACAGTGGCTGCATCTAACCTCACTTTGCACAGGTGTAAATGACAATTGCAGGTTTGAGGCAAGTGGGGAAGATCAATCCCTTTGGCTTTGTTCGTAAAAGACATTTAGTGAGATGGAGAAAGTCCATTTGATGAATTCTGAATGTGTCAGAGTTTACTGGAAGCTTAAACATTATTTGCTTGACAACCGTTTGCATGACAGCCATTAAGTGCTTAAGAAGGCAGAGATTTAATTATTTCTCTGCTTCATAATATCTTATTAAAATTTCTGCAAGGTACTAGGAGCCTCATTTGAACAGTTGCTTTGTTATGGTGTAGATCATTTGTTTGTGTCAGGCTGTGTCTCCTCTGATTGCTTTCCTAATCTTTTTTTGCTTAGCTTGCTCCCAAGGACATCGTTTGAGACTGTGCATCTAGAATTTAATTTCTGATGCACCAGTGGGGCTCCAGTGAAAAACTGAAGGAGGTCTTTTAATGACTCAATTGCAGTCACTCTAGTGCTGCAGGGCAGAGCAATATAGGAAGGCCAGGGTGAATAGTTTGAGGTGGAAGGAGGAAACCATGCTTATCAGAGGACTTGACGCCCTCTAAGCAACCAGAGCAGAACTGCACTCCAACATCCTGCTCTGAAATCTAGAGATCTTTCCAAGCTGTTATTAGATTGGTTTGCAGCAAGGGGTCTTGTGCACTATTGCCAGAAACCCTGCAAGACCTGCTTTGCCTGTGATGTTTTGGCATAGCTGGATCCAGCTGGCTGGAATGTATAATTCCACAACCATGAAAAATAAACTGAAACATATGTTAATCGAACTCTTCTGAGCCTCCAGCAAGGGTTTGGGTTTGGCTTGATTTTTGAGTGAAGATCCAGGTTGTTTTTTGCCCATTCCTGGTACAAAATTTAGGGCCAGATTCTGCTAACCTTATGCTGAATATCCCCTTAGTTCTGAGGTGACCACGTTACTTACTGTCTGCCACTGTGGCAGAATTAGGTTTTTACAAAACTGAACAGCCTGACATGAGAAAAAAACAGATGGAGAAGATGATTGTGCAGTGGCCACAGGATACCATTTGCAGAGTGCCCTTTCGCACTGCTGGAGATGCTGGAAGCTGGAGTCTCGCCCACTCTGATCTTTACTGGGTTAGAGTCTCTAACAGATTCCTACCCTCTTTTCAGGGTGGGAGGAGTTCGCTTCAGGGAAACGCTCCTTTCCCTCCCTCCTGGCCTTTCAATTCCGTGCCATGTCTCAAAGGCGCTTCAGATCAAAGCACTCTTTTGCACAGTCATTCCAGTGATTAAATTCAGTGACTGAGGGAACTGAGCACTTCACAGGATTGGGCCTTTAGGACCCAATCCCACATCATTGACGTCAATGGGGAGTTTTGCCATTTGGTGTCAGTAGGAAGCAGGATCAGGCCCTTGGTGGGTTACAGACCAGTGTAGCTCTATTCTAATTACATACACGAGCCAGTCTATACAGCCAGGGGTAGATTGTGCCTATCTTGCATGGGTGTGAAAGGAGAGAAGTGTGCAAGGACCCTTCACTCCCTGTGCTCACCTGCCCAAGATCCAAGCCCTTGTGCTCATGGCATAAAAGGATGGGGGAGTCCGGCTTGGACACCACAAAGAGGACAGAAAGGAGAATGGAAGTGTGGCAAGGCCATGCCTCAAGCCACACCTCCTCCCTGGCCAGTGGGGCTGGGCAGGGGCAGAGGATATCGGGGTGGCTCAGGCTTTTGTTCTGCTAAGCGCAGCACTTTATGAGGTGGAGATCCTCCAAGAGCAGCTGCCAGCCCCTTTCCACCCACTGCCCCATGTTGTTTCTTTGGGCCGGATTCCAAGCCAGTGGATAGACTCCCATTGATATCAAGGGAGATTGGAGTAGGCCAGGGGTTCTCAAACTTCATTGCACCATGACCCCCTTCTGACAACAAAAATTACTACATGACCCCAAGACGGGGCACTGAAGCCTGGGCCTGCCCAAGCCCTGCTGCCCTGGGTGGGGTGGGGAGGGGCAAAGCCAAAGCCCAAGGGGTTCAGACCCGAGTCGGGTGGGGGGGCCTGTAGCCTGAGCCCCTCTACCCAGGGCTGAAGCTGAAGCCCCAGGCAGCGGGCCTTGGGTTTAGGTTTTGGCCCCAGGTGGTGGGGCTTGGGCTTCAGCAAGTCTAACACCAGCCCTGGCGACCCCATTAAAATGGGGTCACAACCCACGGCTTGAGAACCGCTGGATTAGGCTCTTTCTGCATAAATCTCCCGTGCTTAAAGCCATCATCTTGCTGTCCATGGAGGGCATCTTCAGTTGAAGAACGATCATAATAGGGCAGCCTGTTTTCTCTTTGCCTGCAAAACATTTCCATGCATCAAAATGTTTGTGGGACATTGGCTGCGTGACCCTTTTATAACCACCTGGTGGAAAACACAGAGAAATAAACCCTTTTCCCTGCTGTGTTTTGAGTATTTATATGTAGATCTCTAATAACCCATATTGATTCTGAATATGTAATGTCCTCATAGGTTAGGTGTTATCATTTAAAAACAAACTGTCCCCGCGAAAAGCAGCAAACCTTGATGAGTTTGAAATCAGAGGCTAACCTGAGAGTGAATTAGCCCGAGAGATTTGGAGCTGGTGTCTTGATTTTCTCTGTCTCTGAGCAAACTTCCATAGAATAATAATCTGCTGAGGGCAAGATTGTTCCTTTAAGCTCCCCAGAGGTGCCGTGCCTCAAAGGCACCCCTGAGAGTCGCAACCCCTGTCCTGCACCTCCCCTGTCAAGGGGAGTAGTCATTCATTGGTGGCCTACTTTTCCCACCTCTTCCTGTCCACTCTCTGCACACCTACTCCAGGAAGGGAGCAAGCACGCAAATAGCCCTGCTTACTTGTACATGGCGGGAGTCGAGGGCCAGGCCTGTCGAGAGAAATTGGAGGTTCCTCCCATTTCGCTTTATTTACACAGATCTGTTACAGACGTTTTGGAGGCCCCGCTGAGCTCTGGGCCCCAGTACAACTCTCCCGCCCCATCTCCCTCTCTCATCAGCCCTGCCAAGGTCTAGGTAGCCTTTTTGAGGGCCCTGCAGCAGTGGACAGTCTGAGTCATAGCCTAGCCCTTAGAGAACACCTTTCATCCCAAGGCATATTACAGACTGTCTCCAGAGAGGGCATATTCAGCCACTGCCAGAACGCAGTGGCCTAAGGGGTGGAGGGCAGCAGGCTTGCTGACATCTGCTGTGCAACACTCTGCACAACTGTATGGGTAAGGGTAGACTTAGCCAAGGTCATTCGGCTACAGGCTGACTCTTCCCAGAAGTGCTCTAGCAGCTTTAATGCCCAAAAAGAACCTTGGGTGTTTATTATGGATTGTTCCCCTCCAGACAACATAACAAACAGTTTTACACAATACAGAGACAAAGGAAAACACAACAAGATAGGAAAAACTGCTTTGTAAGTTTATCCATATCTAGACAAATAAAGCAACTCAGTCATGGGGCTGTCAGAAGATAAAGTAGTATGTTGACACAGAAGTATTTTTGTACACATCCAAAATCAGATCAAAACTCCATCAGATTTGTGCTCTAAGAAATTAGGATCTTCATTCGTATTCGTTAAGATCAGACTCATTAATAACTTCATTAAATTGACCATTGTTTGATGTTGGCTTTCTTGGAAGCTTTGAAAATAGAATAAAAGAGTAATCATTGTAGCCTCATCGAAATCTGGAAGCTGTGCAGGATGAAACATTTCTACCTGAGTGCTTGTTTTATCGACCTCTTGCTTCAAGAATCTAAGACTCATTCTGGGAGGTTGAGTTTCCTTCGTGGGTTCTGGAAACATTAAAGTGCCATGTGCCACATAATTGACTTGTGTTTGCCGTTTGCAGTGTTGGTCCCAGGACATTGGAGAGACAAGGTGGGTCCAATAAAAGATCATACCCCTCCCCCCAGACACACCCCTTGTTTCTCGTGTTAGCTGGTTTAGTTATGGGGGACATAGACATCTGAAAAATCCCCCTCTACTATGCTGCATGGAACTCATCTTCTCTCCTTCAGCAGGACAGAGGGGTGACCTGGGCTTCCAGACAGCATAAGGCTGCCATACTTCATGTTTAAACAACAAAACCATCCCCTGTTCTAGCCTTACCCTTGACGAGGATCAGCATCTACTAATAGCAACTCATTTACCAGCCCAGCAGGACGAGTGACGGGTAGGTGAGATGTGTTTTGCTCTTCCGTTGCTGCCTGGAGAATTCAGAAGGGATGTTCCTTTTTATCCTTAAATCTCTGATGAACCAATGGGAGAGCAAACCCCACAATCTCTCATGTAATGATTACATCCCTTTGAAAACTTGGCAAGGCTTTCTGTGTAGGGATCTTCTCTGTTGGTCAGCATTTCTTCTGCGTGTTTTTTTCCTTATGCAAATCACCTACATGCAAACAGGTGCAGCTTGAGCATTTCACCTGCTGCTGCTGCTTATTTCTCCACTTAGTTTCACAAATAGAGGATTATAACTTGTTATTATTTATATGGAACACGAGGTTTGCACCATGTGTACAATGGGCAAGGCATGCCAGGCAATTGGCAGTCCCCTGCCCTGAGGAGCTCCCATTATAAAAGGCCCAGCAGCTACAATAGAAAACAAAACAAATGCTGAACAGTGTGAGTTTATGGTGTCCCAGAGGCCTCCTGCAATAAGTGCTCCTATGGTAATAGGTTGCTGCGGAGATAGTTGCAATGTCTCAGAGGGCATGGTGGCTTTAGGGGAACAGTAAGCAACAGAGATCCTATTTTCATGCAGCTGTGCTTGAGCCAAGTCCTGACGTCCTTACACGGGCAATGATGTCAGCGGGAGTGTTGCATGAGTGAGGATGGAGCAGCACGTAGGAATTGCCAGATCGGATTAGACAGACTGATGGGCTGTCTAGTCTCCTGTCTTAGTCAGTGGCGATAACCAGACCCTACAGTGATGAGTGCCTGAGACAGATGAGATAGAATGAAAACCCAGCAGAACCATCAGATGCTGACAATGGAGAGTAATACGCATGCATTTCTTGCCATTCCTCTAGTTTGACCAGGCTGAATATAGTCATCACTCCCCAGCGTCTTTCAACCCAAAGGACTCCACAGCCCTTCACAGACTTTCTTACGTCTACCACTGCAATGCAGCCACCTCGGAAATGAAATGCCACAGCAGCATAACAACTCCACACAGCCAGTCAGGGAAGGAATGGCCTGATCCTGCAAGGAAATGAGTGTGTCTTACCTGTGGGATGCTAAGAACCCACGTGAATCATCCTCCTTCTCACTCACTGCAATCAATGGAAGCTGAGTTCTCAGCCTCTCTCAGGATTGCGGTGAAGAGGAACTCCGTGCCTGTTGAAACCTACAGAGGGTGAAGAGACCTGGGTTCAGTTCCTGGCTCTGCCATATACTTCCTGTGTGACTCTGGGCAAGTCACTTCATCCCCCCCGTGCCTCAGTTCCCCTTCTGTGAAACAGGGATAGTCACACTTCCTTTGTCTGCCTTGCCTATTTAGATAGTGTGCTTTTTGAAGCAAGAACTGTCTCATTCTGTGTATATGTACATCACCTAGCACAATGGCAGCCTGTTCTGGGTTGGGGCCAGCAAGCTTTCATGTACTATAAATTAGTGAGATGGAATGTATTTATTTCCTTTACAAGTTATCCAGGACACAGAGGTTTGTGCCCATCTTGTAGGGACACAGCAAACAGAGTGCCAGGCATTTGCATTATTCGCTGACTAGTGTCCATCAATTCTAAGTGACTATTTCCTGGCAAATTAAAAAGGAGAGAAACATGGGTTGTTTGCCAGAAAAATTAACAAAAAATTAAAAAAAAAAAAAAAACGAGACAAAAGTCCAAAGACAACAGCTTGCATGTCTTTATGAGTAACTCTACACTTGCATTCTGAAAACTAGCCGAGTAGGAGTGAGGATCTTAACAGGCTGGAGGGTACAGAGCTGGCGCAGGGGAGGTGTTAAAGCATACAACACCAGAGCAAGCAGTGAAGACCAAAGTAACGCTAAGATAAAGAAATGAACTGACGTCCTGCTGGTGAGAAGTGAAATTAGTGACAGCTGCCGACTGAATGAAACAGGTCCCAGGGGAACATGGCTGTCAGTTACCTGTTTGTTATTTATTTCCCAGCATCTACCATCCTTTCCTCTGGCACTTCCATGAGGGAACCAAGACTCCCATATCCCAGTTGAGAGTGGGGAGCAAAGAGTTAATTCACGATTATCCCAGGTGGCTGAACACTTGAGTTGCAGTGAAAGGCTGGTAAAATTCATTTAACTCCTGCGCTGGTTTCTACCTATCAACGGCTCCTGACATACTGTACAGGGAGTAAAATGAGCCTGTACAATCCAGAGGAAGCAGAAAGCATTCTTAGGAACTTTCTGACGTTGCATTAAAGGCCAATGTGCATACATTATTATTATTTGAGAGGATGCTTTTAAAGGCTCAGTGATGAGCATTGCTTTGGTCTTCATTGCTTTCTTTGGTGTTTCTTTCACTTGAGTCCGGCTGGAATATGGACGATGCAAGCACCATTAGATGCCTCAGTCAAGATAAAGGTAAGGGAAGATTTTTTTAAATCACCTTTTCAAAGATTTCGTTACACTGAGATGGAATGCTTAGTTCCGCCTACATTCTGAGTTGATTATTATGTGTTATTCAAACTGAGATGTCTAGTACAAAGATGTGGCAGTTTCTTGAGTGAGTCTTTGCAGTAACTTGGCTTTTCCTGACGTTACCGACAAGCCTTAATAAATGTATACATACACACATGCACATATATGTTTGTAGCCAGGGTCTGCTTCTCACCGATGAGCAGAAAGGAGGCACAAGTTGCATCTATCTCCCTTTTCTCTTGTCTAGGTAGCTGGCTCTCACTGTAAAGAAGAAATTTCAATGTTTATCCTCAGACCTTTTGCTACCCACAGCAGAAGAGGAAAAAAAGGCTCCCAGAACTATTGCGAGTCAGCTGTTTGCTTTTCAAAGAATGCCTGTGATTAGTTTTTAATTTTAAACCTACCAGGCTAGACACACACTGAGCCATACTCATCCCTGGTGGAACCCCAGGTCTTCTCTGTGAATTGCCTCCAGCTGGTTTGATGTTGCTGCAGACGTTACCAGTCACTTGAATTTGGGGGTCATACCCTCAGCTCCTAAGGTCACCGGGAGAAATTATAATAATTTGAGCAGAAACTTGTGCAGTCTCTGGGCAGATCTACACTGAAAATGCCTCAGCGGCACTGCTGTAGCACTTCAGTGAAGATGCTATTACACTGAGGGGAGGGTTTCTCTGTTCGGTGTAGGTAACCCACCTCCTCGAGAGGTGGGAGCTATGTCAGTGGGAGACTTCTCCCCTCGACATAGCGCTGTCTACACTGGGGTTGAGATTGTTTTAACTGCATCGCTCACGGGTGGGGATTTTTCACACTCCTGAGTACCATCATTATACTGACTTAATTGCCTAGTATAGACCTGGCCTCTCTCTCTTTATTTTTAAAGCTGTATCATTGTTATTGACTTCTTTGGAAAGAGTCCAGTAACAGCAACCCTGAGTTGCTGTAACATTACATTAATGGAGTCAAATGCCTAACTGCTTATCTCTGCATATTTTATAGCACTGTATTTTATGCCTGGTAGCCATGCAGTTTTATAATCGTTTTGCAGGAAGTAAAGAGGTGTGACTTCTTATATGGCTTCTCTGTGTGCACTGGGTGGGGTATGTCAGTTTTCTCCTTCACATCTGTTGGCATGAATCCCTAGATAATGCCACACCAGACCAGGGACATATTCACCGGGCTTACATCCCTTTCACACCACTGAAGATGGGTCCTGGCTGGAAAATTCACAGCCGGATTCAAACTTCCCCAAAGTTAGAACGGCACAGACCGGTGTGGCTGGGACCATTTCAATCATTCATCACTGAAGCAGTTGATGCTTTGGCAACCCGAAGACGTGGAAGCCAACTGGATTTTAAAAGCCTTGCTATACTGCAGTATTTCAGCAGTGTTAGAATAACAAGGGAAGTCTGGGGAACTTCACCTATGATTTGACATGTTTTCAGAGTAAACGGCCAGACTGTGGGCCCCTTACTCACAATGTTGAGCAGTACTCACCCAAGTAATTCAGTTAACTACAGTGAAGTTCACAGTCTGAACCCAGGTAGCTTGGATGCCCAACAAAATTCCTGAAGACCCTCTAATCTGTAACCACTAGCCCATGGGGTTTGCGAAGAATTAAACAAAATGGTAGAAGTATTTGAGATTCAACGGGGGACATGCTTTAATGATGACATCAACTTAACTCTGAGTGTGTTACAAGAGTATTGAGATACTGTCAGTGCTTTGATTTGGTTTTTTAATATGGTCAACTTGGTGGCAGTCATCTTGCTAAACTAATACTCTAAAAAAATCTTATTGTTTAAGCAAAGTTCTTAAAAACAGACTTGCTCATGGTAAGGGTTAATTTTGTGTATGGCAATAGAGACAGTGCTTGTGAATCTCTTGCGGTGACGCTAGATGACACCAAGGATTGGGAGCATAAAAGGTTTTGTCCTTAAAGGAGCTAAGAAGAGCTGGGTAGGAAATGGTTTCCCTGTTCCATAAGAATTTTTGAGGTATAAAAAATTCCTATCACAAACTGTGACAAAAAGTCAATCCCGGAAATCCAAGAGAATTTTTGGATTGTGTCAATTGAAACAGTTTTGATTAGACAGTTTTGAAAAGTTTCAATTTCAGCCTTTTAAAAAATTTGATAAATTAACTTAAATTTCAAAATGAAAAGCCATTTTGAACCAAAACCCAGAACTTTTCATTTTCAAAAGTGTTGAAATGGACATTTCAACTATTTGAAACTTTTTTTTTCAAAATTGTTCTGAAACGGGAGAGTTGTCAAAAGTTTCAGTTTTGACAGATCGGCATTTCCCATGACAGAATGTTTTGTTGAAACATTCCCAACCAGTTCTAGTGTTGAGTGCCTCCAGGAGGATATTGAGTGCCCCCAATTCCTGGTAACCTGACTAAAGGTTGACAGCACTCCACGTTTCAGGTTTGGGTCTAATCTTTGCTCTCTGAGGTCAGCCACTCCACACCTAGGAATCATCAGGTGGGGAAGCAATGGTAGAGTGGGAAGCATACCACCTGCAGCACCTTAGCCTCTTAGTCGCAACCCTGCTACTGCTTGTTAGTCTATCTGGGAAGAACAGACTCGGGGCACATCGGAGCGATGAGTTCTCAGACTTCCATCTCCCAGGCCCCAGGGAAGCAGTCAATCTCAGTTCCTTATTTGAGTCCCATTGTTTAAGCCCCAGCATTGTCCAACTGCGGTTTGTGGACATTCACCAAGTCTGTGTTTTTGCCAGCGGGGGTCATTCTAAGCCAGTGATAGGAAGCATCTTGGAAGCAAAGGGTGCTGGGGCAAGAAGAAAGAGCAAAAGTACTACAAGACTCTGCTGTAAGGCTAGCAGCGAGGCCATTACATCATGTTTCTTTTGTACCAGGCAGGTGTTTCCTTCCTGTCACTTTGTGTTAATTGAGAACCTGATTCTCCTCTCACTTTCCCTAGTGTAAAGCAGGGATGACTGCACTGAAGCCAGTGGAGTTGCACCAGGATAGGAGAGAGCAGAACCACTCCCTTACTGGAATGTTTTGTATCCCTGAATTACAGCCTGGTAGCGATGAAAGGTGTCAGCTCAACAGCTCTCGCGGCCAAAGCCCTCAAGTGACCCACAAGTTGGTAAGAAACAGAGAGCTTTTCCCGTGCAGAGACACTGTATGATCACCCCTGAAGTGTTTAAAAAACGCTGCACTGCTCGGTAGCAGATTCCCAAATTTTCAGCAATTGCTCAGGACACAAGGGAGATTGGAAACAAGCATTAGTGAGAGCAGGGTTGGGCCCATAGGCAATAGAGCCCAAAGTCTGCGGAAGAGACTTTATGATATTAGGAATTTCCTTTCCATTTGGCATTGGTAAGAATCCCTACTGCCCTGATACGCAGCACCTTGTGGGTCAGTTCTAGGGTGTTGGTTAGGAAGTCAAATATATGTTCCCATTAGATGTGACCACAGAATCAAGCTGGAATTGCAGCTGTGATGAAACATCTGTAATTTTGAAAACACCAATATTCTGCTCTGAGTTAAACTGAGGTAAATCTGAGTAACTTTACTGAAGTGAATGGAGCTGCTGTGGATTTACACCATCTTAACTTGGAGCAGAATTAGGCCTCCAGTATACAATGGGATGGGGGCCAATTTATCAGATGTGAACGGGCATCTTTTATGGGCATCCTAGTTGCTCCTATTAGTTAGCTGTCTCTTTGCTGCTGCCTGACATTCATCTCACTGTGCTCAGTCCCGGCTGTCAGTTTAGCTAGTGTCAGGTGGAAAATGCCCGTTGCGGTGCTCAGTGTCCTTTCCTATCCATCAATCTAGAAGTGGTCCTGAGCTAGCTGACAGGACACTTTGAAATAGCACTCCAGGATCAGTTTCTATTTTGAAACCTTTTACTTAGTACACACCTCACAAGAGCAACATATTCCTGTTTGCATTACTCCCAGAAATGGAATCTGATAACAAGCTTTATTGATGTGAAATAGGGTCGGGCCAAAGAGCTGGTGTTCATTTGAGATGGGGATTCAGGTTTTGAGACTGAACGAGGGCTTGGATTTGATGGTGATGAAATCTCATGAGCTGCTGCAAGGTTGCTGCCCCCAAATTATAGCAATCTGCAAGAACAGCTGCTTTTGTGAGCTTTTTGCCATTTTGGGCTGAATCCCAATCTGAACAGACTCCTTCCTGGCTTGGATCCTCAGCCAAAAGCATTGGGCAGGATTGGATTCATGGAACTAAATCTGAAACAACCCCAGTGATTTGGTCCAATCTTTAGTAGGAGATAAATACATAACTGGTCTCTTCCATTATGGGTAAAGTTCTCCCTTCTGGCGGATCTGCATCGCAGACTCCACTCAGTCTTATACATGTAGCTTCCATTTTCATTCAGCTATGGTGATTGATGCAATATATTTGTCTTCCAACGGAGAAAGATATAGGGGAGGAAGGATGGTCTATCGAGTAGAGTACGAGTCTGGGTCTTGGCACACCTGGATTCAATTCCCAGCTTGGCTACAGACTTAGTTGTGTGACTTAGGGCATGTCACTTAGTTTAGCCTGAGCCTTGGTTCCCTATCTATGAGATGGGATGTAGCCTAATCAATTATTACACTTATCAGATCATTATCGAGGTGCAACATGCACTTATCACACATGACAGGTTCTTTTTTCAGGTGGCTACTTAGAGTTAATGGAGAAGATGAAATTTGGTGAAACACATAAACAAACTTTGAGCTTTACTTCATACAGACAAATATAATTGAAATAATAAAAAAATCAGTACACATAAATATCAGAATAAGAAGTACAGTAATATGGTTTCCAGCATTGTTCATATTTGTAATCTTGCATTGTGTATACTTACAACTTTATGAAGATCATTGGAAACAAAGACAGTATGAAAAGTAAATGGAGCTCATCAGCAGGGAGGCCCTGATTTGGTTTACACTGTCTCGGGGACCCAATGAATTCAAAAATAGGAACTAGATTTATCCCCCTTCTTTATGTTTGTTATCAGCTATACAACCATATTTGGTCAATGTCCATGCATGCAACAAGATTAATACCTGCCCCTTATCCATATGTGGCATTCCAGCTTTCCATAGCTATGCCTTTAATCATGAATATTGCTAAACTATATCACACATTTCTGAATAATTCCTATACATTACTACGGTCTACCTACCTAGTTACAGCCTAGTAACCAGATTCCCTCTCCGCAAACTCCCTTCTGGCAGAATTCTGCAGCGTACTGCACTCTTTGTGGTTACTCATTTGTCTCTCAAAATGAGAGTGCAGAATTTGTGACCTGGAGTTATCTTCTTGGGCCTACCAGCTTTTAGCTAAACTTCAGCCTTTAGCATGACTACTCTCACAAGGCCTCACACTAAAAACACAGGTCTTTAACTATAGCAAAACCTAACAATCCAATTATTTGTTCTCCTACTTGCTGTTACAGCTTTGATACCTTCCATTAAACATGCTTAACAAAGAAATTATATTTTACCCAAAACTATAAACCCTCCAAGGTCAGGTCAGAGTCATTGGTCAACAGGGGATGATGCCTCCTTATCACATAGTAGAGTTTTGAGATGACAAAATGAGTTAATGGCTGACAGCTGCACTGTTACTATGATGAGGAGGGCCTCGGTAAGTTGATTTATAAACTAGGTTCGGTGGGTTCTTATGGGTGAGTCTACTGGACTATCTGTTCTTGCAAGGTCGTTTGGGGGGCAGGGGGGGAGAAAACCTGGATTTGTGCTGGAAATGGCCCATCTTGATTATCATACACGTTGTAAGGAGAGTGATCACTTTAGATAAGCTATTACCAGCAGGAGAGTAGGGTGAGGGGAGAGAAAACCTTTTGTAGTGATAAACACCCATTTTTTCATGGTTTGTGTGTATAAAAACATCTTCTGTATTTTCCACAGTATGCATCCGATGAAGTGAGCTGTAGCTCACGAAAGCTTATGCTCAAATAAATTGGTTAGTCTCTAAGGTGCCACAAGTACTCCTTTTCTTTTTAGTGGGATCAGTGTCTAAAGAGGAAACGCTCTAATTTATGATGGGGAGGAACATTTCTGATATTCCATCTGTGGAGGAGGTTTGTGCTAGTCACTTTTTGGTGTGAAAAGTGAACAAATGACAAAATTCCACTTGAAGAAGTAGGCACAGCCTTCCCTGAGCTGCTTTCATGATGTGTGTCGAAGTGAGATGAACAATAAGTCTGATACATCAAAGAGCCTATTACACTTGCCAATTGTCAGTGAATTAATTAAGGTGGAGGAATTTATTTTTATCTTTAGGAAACATTTGGGCCTAATTCTCTGTGACCTTTCACTTTGCATGGTCATTTGTAGGTGTAAACAGTGGTTTTAAGAAGTTACCTGAGTAACTTTCCACTCACAGCAAGTGATAGCATTTTCACACTTACTTTGCACAGGCATAACAGCTGACACAGAGTGCAAAGGAGCAGAGAATGGGGGCTCAGATAGGTAGCTACATACTGTAAATGTGTAAAAAAAATTATTCTGTCCAAATCTGAACTACATGGTTGGCCCTACTGTTGCATCATGAGTGGGGTTGGTAGCACCACCTAATATTAAGGTTGCCTGACACTTCCCAGTGCAAGACTCTGTTTTGAGTTGCTTATAATTTTGCCAAACTTTAACAGTTTGGGCTGAAATTTTCCATGGAGGGTGTCTGCTTCAGGAGGATTTTGAATTTTTTAGCCAGAATGGTTCAGTTGTTTACGACAACAAGGTTAAGGAAAAGTATGTTGCTTTGCAATGCAATGAATAAATAAATCAGGTAACCTTTCCTTTGTAGAGCTGTAGAGCCTCAATGCTTTCAAACAGGGACTGGAAATGTGGCAGGAGGGTGCCTTTATGTCAGGGATGTGCTTTTGTCTTCCTGGTGAAAATCTGCCCACGTCTGAGCATGTTGTAAACATAGGTGCTGGAACTAGGAGTGCTGGGGATGTGGCTGACCTCCTGGCTTGAAGTCATTTCCATCATATACAGGGTTTGCAGTTTACTTCAATGGCTCTCAGCACCCCCACTCTACGAATTGTTCCAGCTGCCCTGGTTATAAGTAAGGCTGCGATTTGGTCACGGAGGTTGCAGAAGTCACAGAATCCGTGACTTCCACAGACCTCCGTGACTTCAACACACAGCAGTTGGGAGCTGCAGGCTACCCCCACCTCCCCTGGTGCCTGGGAGCTTCGGGGTATCCCTGCCGCCTGGAGTGGGGGGTTCCCCACAGCTCCCCAGCAGCCGTGGGTGCAGAGGAAATCCCCCAGAGCTCCCCAGTCTCCGCGGGTGCTGGGGATCCCCAGAGCTCCCCAGCCACCATAGGCGGAGGGGTGGGGGGAATTCCCTGGCAGCTCCCCAGTCCCCAGGTGGCGGGGTATCCCTCCCAGCTCCCCAGCCGCCATAGGCGGGGTCCCTCCCAGCTCCTAGTCACAGGGCAGGGACCGCAGCTTCCAGCCACAGCAGGGCAGGGTTGGACCCTCTTCCCTCCCACTTTTTGTCATGGACAATTTTAGTAAAAGTCAGAGACAGGTCACAGCTGCCCTGAATTTTTGTTAATTGCCCGTGACCTGTCCATGATCTTAACTAAAAATGTCCATAACAAAATCGTAGCCTTAGTTAAAAGCCTTGGAAGAATCTCAGTTTGCATATGCTCAACAGAGACTTAGATTTTAGAAGCTAAAATCTCTGAAATGTCAGAATTAAGATTGTCTGGGCAAACTTAATCCGCACCTCTTGTGTGTATGCTTTATGATTGTCTTTAATTAGATGATCACATACTATTTTGTCCACGGGATCCCTGCCTCAGTCAGTGCACAGAGTGGATCTGCTCTGGGAATGAATCAGGGTTGTGTAGTTAAGGAGACTTGTGTGCAGGACCCCAGCTTTGTTTCTTGTAGACATCGGAAGAAGTGTAGTGTATGTGGCAGGGACTACAGGAGGAGAAAGGATAATCTCATGGCTAAGGCACCTGAATGGAGAACCATATTCTATCCCTGCCTCTGTTGTTCGTGTATGATGCTGGGCAAGTTGCTTAAACCAGACTTTTCACAGGGGGTCACTAACTGTGTTCCTCATTTTCTGGGTGTCTGACTTATGATCCGATAGCAGAAGTGCTGAGCACGCATAGTTCCAAGTGAAGGCCCTGGGAGCTGTGCTTTGAACAAATAAAGTGCTGTATGATGGTAAGGACTCTGAAAAATCAGGTCTCAAATTGGGCACCTAAAGCACTCTGTGTCCCACAGATCCCCATCTATGAAATAGCACCCCCTCACCTCACAGCGGTGCTGGGAAGGTAAGTTAATGTTTTTGAAGCACTGAGACATCATGGTGCTGAGTGCCATAGAAAAGCCATTGAGGAAGTTTGTAACTCTTCATAGCAGGGTTTAAACAGTGTGCAGTAAATAAGGCATAAGGCCCCACACTGAACAAAAGGGACAAAACAAAATATTGAATAGGTGCTCATTAAGTGGGCACCATCCATTCTGTGCATTAAATGAGGCAGGAGGCCTGGAATAAATAATACATGATCTTGTAGTTAAAGACTGTCGTAATTCATATGCACAAGAGGGTTGAATTAAGATTACAGAGACAACCTTATTTCTGACATTCCCTAACTTTACAGGGCTTGACTTTGCAAGCTTAATATTCTTTTAACATAACTGTTTTGTGCATAACATCTATGGAAGATAGCTACTATAATTTGTAGTCTAAAATTTGTAGAACTGTTAAAAAAGGAGAGAGCACAAGTTAATACCAAAAGCACAACAAATTGATGTGTTTCTCATTTAATGACGTCCCTAAGCGGCATATAAAGGATTATTCTCAGAATCTCGACCCTTTGTGGGCCTCTGGTAGATAATTTAACATAAATCTATATTTCTACACACATTAGCTGTACTATTTACACTCAGCTACTTGCTTTAAACATATTATCAGGGTATTTATTGCCTCAAAAAAGGCTGACTTTCCCTGTTAATAATACATGTGTTGAATCAAGCAGTTTGCTAGGCAACAGATCAAGGAGATAAAATTCAATTTTGAAAGATTATATATCCTGTGTTATGGAGGAATGAAATGGGGGGGGAATACTTTATTCATAAAACAACAAAGTGGGGAGAGGGCTGAGGGAAATGGTGTTGAGAAAGAGGAAGGAGAAGCCCTCTGAATACATTACACTGCACTTGTTAAAGAGAAACATAGCCAAGCCAGATTACCTGGGTGAAATTCATCCCTCTTCAGAGGGGATAATGCACCACATAATTCCCCACTTAAGTCTGCAGAACAGGTTTTAAGTGGTGCCTAAGACTTGTGCTTGTCTTTGTTCACTGGGGTGATTTCAGAATTTGTATAACTGAGGTCAGAACCTGGCCTTTGGACTCTACCTGGATTTCACTGGCTCTGCAACAGCTAGAGTTCATGAACCAAAGTTTTAGTAAAAATTTCTAGCTGAAATGAACTTCTTCTTGTGCTATCTTTCTTTTTTTTTCTTTTGTTATTGTTGTGAGCAAATTGGACTTTGTTTGTAGAGGACAGTGAGCTGTAACTATAACCATACAGAAACTGAATAAAAATGAATGCTGCTCATTCAAGATTTTTACCCTTTATAGGGGAGTCTGATTTTTTAAAGATGGTTGACAGCAAAACTTCACAGTCTGTGTCATACAGCATCCCATAAGCTAAGCAAATTGCCTGCAAATAATCATTTCTTCAGATTTAGCCTCCTTTTATCTTCACAGGTGGCAATGCTGTTAAATGTATTTCTCTGTCAAATTTAATCAACAAATATCTTTTCCGATTTTGTTCTCCAGGGACTGGTCACAGATACTTTACATTCCCGCTAGGTTGCTTAATTTTGATTGGCCAAATAAGTCAACGTGTACTGCTCCTTGATTGGATGCTCAGGCAAGCACTTCCAACACAGATTCTCTTATGTATAAATTCCATATTTGGTTTCTGTGAATGTTCACATATGAAAGCTTGACATTTGCTTTCTGACAACTTTTATTGCTTGAACATGTATGGGAAACATGCACAAAACGGGTGTGAGCATCGCAAAGTGAATTCTTGTCAAAAAGGATATTTACCTTATTCTCTCCCAGATCTATCTGTGATCAAGATTACCTTAGCTGGGGAGATCATTGCATGACGGCTTGATTCACTGCACAACAGAAGTTCACTGCACATAAACTGGTGGATTAGATGAAGGAAGAATCAGACATTCAGGGCAAACTGTCTTTTCTCACTTTGGTTTGTTTAATTTGGCCCATTTAAGTAGACGTCTTTAGCACTGGAAGGAGGGGAAATGATAAATGTCCTGCTTTTGAGAGGAGGAATGCACTGTCACTCATAATAATATACAGGAGCTAATGGGAATCTTTGTCTAGCTTTAGGACTGTAAATCAGGATTTCTCAGTGGAGAACTTTCACTGTCTTTGGTGTAAATCAAGATCAGTCATTATCTTTAGTAGTAGATGAAAGAATAGGAGAGATCCTTGTTGCTGTGATATATGCACCATTTTCTTCCAGGAGCTTTAAAACCCTCTAGCTATTCTTCTCAGACCTCTTAAACTGTAACAAAATGAATTGAATAATGCAATTCTTAGCTCTTTACATTTAAAAAGATTTTTAGATCGCAAAGGATTTTAGACTCTATTAGGCCATGCAAACCTTTATGTTTAGTATGTTCCCTGAGACTGAGTGGTGGGGAATAGGGATAAAAGCTTCCCAGGAAACTGACATTTTGAGCTTTATCTTCCTTCTGGACAAATTTCTTCTGAGATTAGATCACATCATGGCCTTTGAGCTAAGCTCAAGGATCTGATTCTGATCTCACTCTTCTTTATAACAAGGGAGCGACTCCAGATTTACTGGTGTACGTGACAGGAGAATCATGCCCCAAGCATTGAATGATGAGGATGGGTGGACCTCAAAGAATGTGGAGGTTTGTTTCAAATCCAAGAGTCTGAATAATTGCCCAGATTTCTCTGGATCTCTTTGGTCTTGAATTCTGGTTACAGCTCCCATAAGAGGATCCTGAGGCTTCCAGGAGATTTCTGGTAACTACAAGTTACAGTTCAGTTGGAGGTATTGCAAAAATAGTCTTTCATGAGAGTTTAACGTTTCCACTTCCTATACTAGCCCAAGCCAGCTAGTGCAGAGACCACACAGGGATTTTTCCAAGTTAACTGAACTTTTTAAAACATCAGGAAGGGTTATCTACACATTCTGGGGAAGATTCAAGATCAATTTTGATTGTGTCCCAGCCAGTCTTCCCATTGTGAATTCACAGTCCCCAGCTCTCTGGTTTTCCTGTGTAATGAGGAAAATGATCCAAGTCCAGGGGAAGTTCTTTTAGGGAAGTCAACTGGTAAAGTGAGTCCCCATATGAAAGTCAGTGTCATTTCATGCGATGGGTTGAGTTTTTAACATTCAGCCAGCAGCTTGAGATATAAAACAGAGATGGCCGGAGAACGTTCTATTAGTAAAGCCCTGCGCGGATACAAAATTGGTATCTGCATCTGATCCATGATCCACTAACATGGTCCATGGATATCCACATCCGTCCATGATCTCCAAACGGTCCATGGATATAAACCTCATCTCCGCAGATTTGCAGGGCTCTAACTATCAGGACCCAAGACATTATGTTCCAAAGTGGACCTTGATCTGTTAAAGGACGTCTGCTCAACTTACTGCCTCGTATTTCAGGGCAGTGCTCAGATGTTGCTTAGAAGTTAAACAATTCACCCATCAGCTCACTTGCTGGTTTCCTTATTTCCATTTGTATATTTGAGCTTGTGGAGAGCTTAGATGCTGTCAGAGTAATTGTGGGAGAGTAAAATTTACCTTCAGTTCCAGTCTCTGGTTACATGTTTCAGACCTTGCTGTTCCTCAGCCATTCAAACCTGTTTAAAATTAAACATCAAATAACATTACCAAAGCTCCCACAGGCTTCAGTGGAAGACAAGGCACTCAGCACCTCAAAGGATTGGGACCTAACACATGGCATGCTGTATCCTCTTTTACAAGAAACTCACTTTTGGCTTATTTCAGTTGCCTTTTCTATATACACATATTAAAGTTCTTATAGTTACAACTTGCTTGTGGTTCTGTTCTCAGCTCAGAGACCATGGCGATGGGCGTGCTATATGTGCTCCCTCCATCTATTCTATCCACCTGTTGCCTACAGTTTTATGTGAAGATTGTAAGCTCTTCAAGGCAGAGACTGTCGCTGTAATTTGTTTGTACAGTGCCTAGCACCATGGGGCTGGAGCCCTTAGGCACTACCATGCTACACATCCACACAGCCAAAACACGTGTCCAGCCTCTCATTATCTCGCACCTCAACTTCTGCAACATCCTTCTGTCTGGCCTTGACAAATGCAATCTTGCCCTGTTCAGGTTGTTCAGAGTGCTGCTGCAAAGATCATATCCATAGCTCATTGCTTTAACCGTATCACCCCTCTCTTGACGGCTATACACTGGCTCCTCCTTCTCCATCACATCAGACACAAAATACGTGTCTTCCTGTTCAAGGCCCCTCGCTTTATATCCTCATCCCACCTATCATTTCTCATCTGCTATCGAGTTGCTGACCCCAGCCTCCAATCAGCCAGTCATCCCAGCCACCATCGCCCACTTGTTACATTCTCAAACCCACTCCGTTGTGCTTTCTCCCATGCTGTCCGTCATGCTTAGAATGAGCTTCCTGTAAGCATCCGCAGAGCTACTGCCTTGTCCTCTTTCACATCCCTCTTATAAGTCTCCTTTACTGTGATGCCAGCAAAAAAAGAATGATAATGGTTAGGAACTGGTGTGTTGAAACCACTGTCGGTCCTACTGATCCATATTGCCTCATTGTTTCCTTGTGCTCCACCACCTCTGTCTGTCTGTCTATCCACCTGTTTTCTCTTCTCTTACACTTAGATTGTAAGTTCTTTGCGGCAGGCACCATTGTTTGTTTTGTGTTTCTACCCTGCTTAGCACTACAGGGTCTTTGTCTGTGACTGGGGCTCTTAGGATACGTCTACATGGTTAGCAGAACCCTGCGGCAGTGAGTCTCAGAGCCCAGGTCTACAGAATCAGGCTTGCAGGGCTTGCACCACGGCACTCAAAATACCTGTGTAGATGTTTGGGCTTAGACTGGAACTTGGGCTCCGAAGTCTAGGGAGGGGGTGGGCTTCAGGCTCTGAGTGCCAGTCTGAGCCCGAAGGTCTACACAGCTATTTTTATAAGCCTAGCATGAATCCTGCAAGCTGAATCTGTCGATCCTGGCTCCGATACACACTACCGTGCATTTCTGGTTGCCGGTTAGACTTACCTTTAGGTTCCACTGCAATGCAAATAAATAAATAGTAATACCAGAACAGGTATGCAGAATGATGGAATTCATCACTTGTGGACTTGTACCTTTACGAGTTAAGTTTTGGCTAGGGAATAATATATAATGAAATAGTGAATGAAACTGTGTTTTGTGCTTTGTTCCCATTTGAAACCTTGATCAGGGTTGTATTAGCAGGGGGCAAAGTTCTCCTTTGGCACTGAGCTTCTCCTTCTCTAGTGAAGGCTTCATGGAGCCTTCACTGTCCTAGAGGCAATCAAGGGAAATCTCTAGCACAGATTCTCACATTGCTTCCTGCAGTCAATTAGCTGCAGGCCTCCTCTGAATTTTTGACCAATCTTCTATCACAAGGCACCATGCAGACAGCTATCCTGGTTCTCTCTGGACTACAGATGAATGAATGAGTACAGATAAAATAAAAACCAACTGGGGCCTTCATCAAAAACTCAGACTAAGCTTGAACAGATAGGTTCAGTCACTTTGTTAGGATTTTGCCTCCGGGTTCTGGCTGAGGTGGGAAGTGTAGGCAGGAATGAGAAATACTGTTTTCACGTATTTCTGCCCCAGGTACAAGCAGGAAGGTGCGGAAAACTTAGGCTCCCAGAAGTAGACCTGGGCAAAAGTTTTTGGCTGAAGCTTTTTTTCAGGAAAGAATGCAGATTTGGTGACACCAGAACATTTCACAAATTTGTGTCTGTTTTGCCAAATAGTTTTAGTTAAAAAAAGAAAAGGAAAACAAACAAATTCTGACAAAGTGTAAATGTTTAATTGTTTGACATTTTCAAAATGAAATGTTGTGATTTTTTGGTTCAAAATTACTCTTCATTTCAGAGTTTCCTTTAATTTTGTACAGAACCAATCCAAAACACTTTGAAATGGTCAGAATTGAAATGAAACATTTCATTTGAACTGAAACCATTTTTTTTTATTCAACTTTTCAATTTGCCAAAAATTTTGGTTTTGGCTCGACCCAAAAACTCTTTTTTAAAGTTATTTTTTGGGATTTCCAGCAAACTAAAGATTCCATTATTCACACAGCTCTGCCCATGAGCCTTTCATGTCTGGATAGTTCATAGAAGCTTCCAGACCTCTGGATGCTGACCTGAACAAGATCTCTGACCCTTTTGAGGCTTCCGATAAATCACAGATGATTGGGCTGCTAGGGACCCCTTTGATAACTTGCTAGATTTACAGGATTGAACCAGATGATCTGGGAAGTCCTATCCAATTGCATCACCAAGGAGTCTGAATTATTGACCATAGCTACATCTGTCTGGCGCACATGATTGACTTGTATTGATAAAGACAAGATGCTGGCTGTCCAAGTGGGGGTTTCTATACAACACCTGGGCTTTGAGAGTTCATTTCTGGAATAAATATCATGGGCTGAATCTGTGCTGATTCTAGTTCGGGGGTTCTCAAACTGGGGGTCGTGACCCTTCAGGGGGTCATGAGGTTATTACATGGAGGGTCACGAGCTGTCAGCCTCCACCTCTAAACCCTGCTTCTCTTCCAGCTTTTATAATAGAGTTAAATATAAAAAATGTGTTTTTAATTTATAAGGAGGGTTGCAGTCAGAAGCTTGCTGTGTGAAAGGCATCACCAATGCAAAGTTTGAGAACCATTGCTCTAGCTGGCTTACACAGGGTGTGCATCAGAACTGAATTTGGCTATGCTACTGTTGTTGTTTCTTTATTATTTCACTATTTTTATTTGTTGCCGGTGGCAGGGAGCTGTTTTGCGAAATGAATGTTGATAATTTGCTCTTGGCTTTGCAGACCTTTGTGCTAATAAAAGAGGAATCAGTAATAAATTAAAAACCCAACAGGAGTGAACAGGAAAATGTTGTATGAGCAATAATTCCATTTCTAGTTATTGCAATGGGAAGACAGTCCCTAGGGTAGCCCCTGACTGACATCCTTGGGAGGCAGTTTGGTCTAGTCAGGAGACTAGGTCAGTTCTAATCCTGTCTTTGCCATTAAGGTGCCCTGTTACCTTAAACAAGTCACTTCGCCTCTCTGTGCCTGTTTCCCATCCTGCCGTTTGTTGTCTTGTGTGTTTAGACTGTAAGATGCTTGGGTCAGGGACTGTCTTATTATTTGTATGTGCAGCACCTAATGCAATGGGCCCTGATCTCAGTTGAGTCTCAGTGCTATGGTTATATGAGTATATGATAATAATTGTGCTGAGTACTGTGAGGGCATTGAAACTACTCACGTGCATAGTGTTAATCATATGCTTAAATGCTTTGCTGGATTGAGGACAGAATGCTCAGGACCTTATGTGATTGAGCCCTAAGATAGTGAAGCAAATCTCAGGGTTCAGGAAGGAATTTGTCTTTTCCCATTTATAACATAGCAATATGCATGAGTGGGAATGGTTTGGGATTCCTTGGAAGCATCAAGCATAGGTCAGATACAAAAAACAGACTTGATCCAAGGCAATGTAAGGCAAATCCTGCTAAAGTTCCTGCTGAACAGAAAGACACTGTTGCCTGTCGTTTCTAAGCAGATACAACCAATGCGGATGAAAGGTCCTGGGTCGACAGTCCTAGAGACTGAGGGTATGGCTACCCTGCAGTTGGATTGCAGTTCAGGTAGGCATACCCACACTAGCTTTAATCTAGCTAATGATTAATTATTGATTAGTGAAGTTATGGCGGCATGGACCCCGGTGCCAGCTAGCAATGTGAGCACATGCCCAGGGTTCCAGGCAGGGGTGAGCCCTGGTGTGTGTCACTGGAGTGCTACATCTTATTACAGATGGAGAAATGGAGGCCCAGAGAAGATGAGTGAAATGGCTGAGTTCACCTTGCCCGATCAGTGCCAGCTGTGGAAATAACGCCCAGGAATCCTAACGCCCACTCTCCTGCTCTAACCACTAGGGAACACAAAGTGTATAAACCATCTGATGGGACTTCAGAAGTCTTGTCTTTTAGTGGGGGACATTTTGAATGCCATTCAGAAGACTCTGATATAGGCCTCTCTGTCTGCCATCAAATGGGCTATAAATCAAGAGTGAGTAATACAATCAGTGCTGCCCTTTGAGCCTATATTTTATAGCCTTGTGAATGAACACAGTGGAGGAGGGATGAGCACAGAATCCCAGAGAAAGCCAGTGTAACTGATGCTTATGGCAGAATCCAGTCGAGGGTTATTAATATGAAGAATCAGGCAGTGCATAAAGCTGTGAAATGGGCTATTTATAGAGTTGGTTTAGTCTTGATGGGCCTGTCGAACATGATTAATGTGAACAAGAATGCTGTCCATGCTGAACCTGGTTACATGCTGCAGATCTATCCAGAAGAGATTTATAAAGTAAAGGAATTTTTTAAAAGGTTAATCGTCAACAAAAATGCCAGATTCTGAAGAAAGTTACGACATGTGAGTAAAACCCTAATTACATCAAATGCAGAAACCCTTGAAAAGGTTTAACAGGTACTTACAAGTCTTCATTCAGACTCAAGGTTCTGTCTCGAGGGAATCCACTCACACACATAGGTGCACCCTTGAGGACCCTCCATATTCTGCTTAGAGCAGGGGTCGGCAACCTTTTAGAAGTGGTCTTCATTTATTCACTTTAATTTAAGGTTTCACGTGCCCATACTACATTTGAACGTTTTTTAGAAGGTCTCGCTCTATAAGTCTATATATTATATAACTAAACTATTGTTGTATGTAAACAAGGTTTTCAAAATGTTTAAGAAGCTTCATTTAAATTTAAATTAAAATGCTGATCTTACACCCCTGGCCCACTCAGCCTGCTGCCGGCCTGGGGTTCCATTCACCTAGGCCGGCAGCAGACTGAGCGGGGCCTGCGGCCGGGACCCCAGCTGGCAAGGGGTCGGCAGCCAGAACCCCAGACCGGCAGCAGGCTGAGCGGGTCCGGCAGCCGGGACCCCAGGCCAGCCGTGGGCTGAGCGGCTCAGTGGGCTGAGTGGCTCAGCCCGCTGCCGCTCAGCCCGCTGCCGGTCTGGGGTTCCGTCCGCAGTCTCTTGCCAGCCAGGGTCCCGGCTGCCGGCCCCGCTCAGCCCGCTGCCGGTCTGGGGTCCTGGCCCTGTCCACATAGAGTAGGTACCTACTTTCTCCCTGGTTCTGGCCCATTCTCTTCCTTTCTCTGCACTGAGCTGAGGGTGGGAGTGCACTGAGCACAGGACTGGGGGTGAAGGAGCAGGCTGGGTGTGTATGAGGAGGGTTCAGGGATCAGGCAGAGGGCTGGGTGTGTGTGAGGGAAGTGCAGGGGTCAGGGCAGAGGGCTGGGGGGGTTCAGGGTCAGGGCAGAGGGTGGGTGTGTGAGAAGGGTTCAGGGGTCAGGGCAGAGGGTGGGTGTGTGAGAAGGGTGCAGGGGTCAGGGCAGAGGGCTGGGTGTGTGTGAGGAGGGTTCAGGGGTCAGGGCAGAGGGCTGGGGGGGTTCAGGGTCAGGGCAGAGGGTGGGTGTGTGAGAAGGGTGCAGGCGTCAGGGCAGAGGGCTGGGTGTGTGTGAGGAGGGTTCAGGGTCAGGGCAGAGGGCTGGGGGTGCGTGAGGGAGGTGCAGGGGTCAGGGCAGAGGGCTGAGGGGGTTCAGGGTCAGGGCAGAGGGCTGGGGGTGTGTGAGGAGGGTTCAGGGATCAGGGCAGAGGGCTGGGGGTGTGGGCTGAGGTCGTGGGGGTGCTCCCAGCCCCCTGCCCTGAGCAGTTCACGGCAGGGGGCTGGAGGGGATATGCCAATTCCACTCCCTTCCCCAATGTCCCCAGAGCAGAGAGTGCGCTGCGGCTCCGCTTTTCCCTCTCCCCTCCTTAGCAAGGGCCCCTCAGCTGATGGGCCGCAGGGAGGGAGAGAAGGAGGGGCAGGAACCCTGCACACTGGGGGAAGAGGCGGGGGGAGGGGAAAGCTTGCCTGCCCTGCAAGGAGAGAGCAGTGGGTGGGGGCAGAGAAGAGTGGGCCGGGCCGGGCAGGATTTTTAATTGCATGCTGCTGTCCCCGGCAGACAGCAGTGTGCCATTAAAAATTGGCTCGCATGCTGTGTTTGGCACGTGTGCCATAGGTTGCCGACCCCTGGGTTAGAGCATGGGCTTTTGTTTCTGGCTTTGCTATTGACTTCACATGTGACCCTGGGTACATCACTATGAGGATGATACCCTCACTTGGGGTAATTCATATTTGTAAAGTGTGTTCAGGTCCTTGAAGGAAAAGTGCCAAGTAACATTACTTTTAGTAGAGCTGGGAGAGTGCTTATTTGCACAATTCATGTCAGAAGTGGATCTATATCTACTTTAGAAGAGAATTAAGCAAATTGAATAAGGCACACTTACTCCACAATAACAGCTTTCACACATGAAGTTAATCAGGAATAGGTAATCCACTTTAAATTCATACCCTCCCTTATTCCAGATTAATTTTCATGTACAGGCAAGCCCTATGTACGTGACAAGAGATAACAATCAGGCTGGGGAGCACAAGGTAATAGTGAGATGACGGTGATTAGTGTCAGACATCAGTCACAGCATGCCAGATGACCAGTTATTGTCAAGCATTGGTTGATTGACCACTGCATTACACCACTTTGACATCAGCGGGGGGCATGTGTTTGTTGTTCCTTTAATAAATCAGCAGCTAGCAGTAAAAAGAAAAGGAGTACTTGTGGCACCTTAGAGACTAACCAATTTATTTGAGCATGAGCTTTCGTGAGCTACAGCTCACTTCATCGGATGCATCCGATGAAGTGAGCTGTAGCTCACGAAAGCTCATGCTCAAATAAATTGGTTAGTCTCTAAGGTGCCACAAGTACTCCTTTTCTTTTTGCGAATACAGACTAACACGGCTGTTACTCTGAAACCAGCTAGCAGTAAGTCATTCCCTTTAAATATGCCATACTCAGCACTTTTGTTGCTCTTGGTTTCAAAGGGGTTTTGATTTTGAAATAATTGGTGCTTTTGGAGGCGGGATTGCAGCACAGGAATACCCAGATTTCAGCATGTTCTGGTTGAATTATCAGCTTGTTACAGGTTAATATTATGGGGTGTCCTGATTATTCGCATGCTTACAGCTTTGGTTTTCAGAGAGAATTTCTTTACAAGGATTTTATTGTCACTATTGTTGTTGTTTGTACTTATTTTATTCTGAGTTGATTAAAGCAGGGAGAAAGGAGCCAGAGTTTGCTCCCCAGCTCAACTGACTCACATGGCTTTGAATTAAGTTGCCTTACCCGAGAATGCTTTATAGCATACAATCCCCCTTATCAAAAGCATTTCTCCTGCTCTGCTCTTTGCAAAGGTCCTTTGAAAGGCTTGCAGTGAGCAGTCGAAAAAATCAAGGTGATTATTTATGGAGGCTAGGTTGCCACATAGAATCAGTGCACAAGTGTTCTCTTCCCCCTTCCCCCATGGCATCTTATCAACTGATGTTTTGTTAGTACCTAAGAACACACACACATTGCACTGTGCTTGTGGCCTGAAGTTCAAAGAGGTGTGCACATTTCTCTCCTTCATTTTTGCATACATAATTTCCTGTCGGTGCCTGATTGGCAGCTTTGGAGGTGGAGATCTGATCCAGTGTTTGCCCCTAACTGCGTGTACTCGGCTTGTTCTCCAGGGAACAGATGGGAAAGGAGAGTTCAAGTCTCCCTGCCCCATACCATCCTGTCCTCTTTGTGGAGACGGCCCTGCAGGAGGCAAGTCAGTGCCCATTCTCTTGGTGGGTTTTGGCATGTGGATTTGTGTTATTGGCACGAACGTGACTCAGTTCCTGTAAGTGGCTGAATGGCCTTCTGATGGCAAGAATTTAAAGGGCCAAATTCAGAGAGGCCATAAATGGGTGGTAAGTTATAAACTGTCAAGTGGGTGTAAGGTAGTCCATGTGTCACGGAAGGGGGTGTAAACTACACTAAGGGAAGACGCTTCCTCTGCTTGAACACTTACATCCTCCTGTTAGTTCCTTGGCCTGCTGCACCTCGTTCTTCCACCCCGTGACATATAAGGAGTATCAGTTTAGACACCATTCGACCCATGACCAGCCTAGAATTTAGCACCTCTTTGCACATCACCTCTGACTTTGGCCCAGTGTCACTGCTCACCTGGGTCACTGCTCACTCTGGAACCGATGATGTTGTAGCAAAACATGCCATATCCCATTCGCAATACCAGTCTTCTGAGCCTCCCCCCCTTGCCCCACAGCACATGAACCAATCAGCATAAGAATGCCGCTAGAAGTAAAAACAACAACAACAACAACAAGCCCTTATGTGAACTGCATTAATAACAGAAGCATGTATAAAACGTGCCTTTCACTGTGTCGTCACTACAGTGGTGGGCACAAGTTGGCCAAGAGCTGCTGCCATGTTTTCGATAAAGCTGTTTTCTTTGCCATAAACTGAAACGCTGGGAATGGTTTGTGTTCACCCTGCAGCTGCAGAATGTCTCCAGCATCACAAGAGAGCCTATTCATTCCCCACTTAGCTAACTGTCTGCGAGAGCTGCCTGGTGGCCTTGATCTCTCCTTCCCTGGTAGAATAATCTTGCCCATATTTGGGTCAAAGGGAATCCAATTTGGGAAACAACTCAAAGATTGGCTGCGTTTTATTTGCAGCTCATCTCATTAGTCAGCCTGCTTTGCAGGTAGGCAGCAGTAGCTGTCTCTCCAAGAGGCCAAGTGCAGCTGTCCTTTGTGAGCGGTGCAGTGTAATACCAGGAAGGGGCCCTTGGGTGAAGGAGCCTTGAAGTTAGTGTCTGAGTCAGTGCATGGTCTAGGAGGGGATGGTACACATTGGTGTGTGGGAGAGAGCTGTTCCTACACTGCACTGGGGTCCAGTCCCTCCAGGTATGAGCATTCTTGGCTTCCCCTGACATCAGTGAGAGCTGAAGGTGCTCGGGACCTCACAGGATTGGGCCTGAAAGGGTCAGCTGATGGGATGTCGGATGGGGCAAGCGTCCTGCTCATTCGGATAATTCCTGCAGGAAGCTTCCCACACACCAGCTCCTCTGCATGCTGAGTTCCAGTGGGATGGGTGTTCTCGCCCAGTTAGTTGTTTGTGCCTCCCATTTCCTTCCTTCATCCTTCCTCCCCCTGCTAGTGGCAAGTGTCACACGTGGCTACTCTGGAGGTTGTCGGCACAGATCTCAGGGGGTGCTCAGGATCCCATTTTTGCCTCCTCCTTCTCTCTGTGCTTTGCACCCCCACCTCCACCCAGCACTAGGAGCCTGATCCAGGCACGACTGTTGCTATTAACTGTGTTGGGAGCAGGCCTGGTGTGCTCTGGGAGGGGAGACTTCAGGAAGTCACCAGAGTAGCTGTCACTAACTGTATGAGAAACACTGATTGCTCGGGAAGCTTGTCCCACATCCCAGCTCAACTGTACAGAAAGAAAGGGTGGGTTGGGGAAGGTTATTGGGGTGCACAGAGCCTTTGATCTCCAGTTAGCAGTTGCAGTCCAGGCCATTTGGTGGTCTCTTTGGAATGAGCGGAAGTGTCTCAGGCTAGTTACTAGCAGACAGATGTCTCTGTTACGAGACCATCTTTGAAATTACCCCCCTTGGATAGTTGTATCCTAGGCCCAAAGGAATGAATGGAACTGGAACTCCCCTGTCCCCTTCACCCCGCTCCTGGTCACGCTCTTGGGGTGGAGAGCAGTGGGGGAAGCTGGTACTGCCTCGCTGCTCCCTTCTGGAGATAAACAGTTGAGACTCTGTTTTCTAGGGCCACAAACAGAGCCCCCGTCACCAGCAGGAACTTCCTGTAGCACCAGATTGTTCCCCTTGCACTGGTGAACAGCGACTTGCATGGGCAGTGCTCCTGAAATCACTGAGCTGCTCACCTGTGCGAATGAGGCCTTCACAATCTTCCAATCATTCAGGGGAAACGGTGCACAATGCTAAAGTGATCAAATCTGAGCGTATTCCTTCTTTAAAGAGTCTCCCCAAATCAGAATTGGGGCTGAGCAGGTGACTGTGCCGTGTGCATCCCAAGTGTCTTGTATTCTTCTCCCTGCTCTCCCAACAGATTCAGTACTCGTTGCTGAGTATACGGACGTCCCTCAGCATTGCGCTGTCAAGAATACAATGCTCTGAATGTAAGTGTAGAAATAAGAGCAGCAGCCAGCATCCCTCTAGCCTCATGCTGGAAAGAGCTTTCCATTTCCATGGCTCTGGCATGTCTGAATGTTTTGCAGGTAACATTGTCCCTGCCCCTAACAAGGAAGCGGCACATCCCATCTGCTGTCCTCTCTCTTGCCTTGGTTTGTTTATTAGTAATTTTCCCATTTGCCAACTTGGGTGACTAAGGAAAGTACTTTCTTGGGTTTTGGATCTAGATCTGCAGCCGCTGAAGGCACCGTGCAGCAAGTACCATTCTTGTGTGTTTGCTTGTGAACAATGGGAGATGAGTTTGCAGTTACCAAAGTCTGAATTCTTCCCTACATTAACCACTGAAGGGTGCCAGGGGCTCCTCCCCTCACACCTCTCCTTTAGCAAGGAGAAAGCTTTAATGTAAGCAGGCTCAAGCCCCTGTGGCCATCACTCTTAAGAGACCTGGATTGGATTCCTTGGACCCATCTCTGTCTCCCTAGGCCAGCAGGAGATACAACAGTGGAAAGAACAGTTCAGCTTCTAGGGAGGAGGCTGCAACGAAAGAGAGAGCTCATGGGCGGCGCATGAACCGCCGACTGGGGGAGACTAGCCCTCAGCCCCACCCCTTCTGCCTGAGGCCCCGTCCCTTCTACCCCCCTGCAGGAGCCCAGAGGTCCCCTCCCCCATTGCAGCTACCAGTCCCACCACAGGCTAGTACCCCCGCAGTCCCAGAGCGCCGGGAGAGCGGGCAGCACATGGCCGCAGCCCCCCCATCCTGGAGTGGGGAGCAGGACGCAGGGGGGGGCTGGGGTGGAGCATGAGCAGGGCCACGCCTGGCTGTTTGGGAAGGCACAGACCTATGCTACCCACCGCCCATGAGAGAGCACCCTGCCCTGGGAGAATGTGCCGGCTGCAATAAGAAAGGGAGAGCTCTCTGCTCAGGGAGAATGTGCAGGGTGCAGTGAGAGAGCGAGCACTCCCTGCCCAGGGAAAGGTGCAGGCTGCACGGAGAGAAAGCTCTCCTTGTCTGGAGAGAGCATGAGAGCTGTAATTAGTGTTGGCATGTGCAAATCTAATGAGTCCATCTGATGGGGAGCAACGTAAGCCTGCGACTGGACGTGCTGGAACCAGCACCGCTGTGCTCAAGGAAGTTCAGCAATGCTGTAAAATCTGGATCTCTGCTAAGTGTTATTCCCAAGGAGCCTACTTTCACAGTTCAGCCAGCAAGCCGACTCTCTCCAAGCTGCAACCAGCTGCCTATCTTCTGCTCCTGCAGCCCAGAGGGGAATGTCTATCTGACAGCTAAGTTTCAAACTGAAGGGGTTATTGGGGGACCTTGCAAAAAATAGAAACACTTTTCCCTTAAGAGCTCAGAAGCAAAATTGTTTTCCCTCCTCTGTGAATACCCTACCCTACCTACTGCATCCAAGCCTCATAAATATTCTGCAGTGAGCTTTATTGACTTGCAGCCATTGAGACAGTGTTGGGACTTGAACTCGCAAATGTCAGATGCAGAGGGCTACTGCTTTATTTGTTATCAGTTTGAGCCATGGTAGAAAGAACCAGAATTCACCTTTTATACCACATCCATCATATCTCATATAATTTTGTTAACATTTCCGCTTTGGGAATACAATAGATGATTGCTGCTAAAGGCAGGATAAAGTATAGTTGTATCCTTCATCCAAATTATTACAAAAAGATCTGTGATCAATTCCCAAGAGCCGCAGACTCTGGCTTCTCAAAAGTGTAATATTTTGCAAAATAAAGAAATAAATAAGAAACTGCTGGATAGCTGTTTTTCAAAAGCATTTGATCAAAATGTTAAAAAATGTTCCACTTCAGGGGGACCTCCAGGTAATGTTCCCAAATGGAAATGGGCTTGTCTGGACATGTGTGCTCAGCGTGAAACCACCACTCACTTCAGACCATGTGGCCATCAGCTCAGGAAGAGACATGGGGCCTGGAAAAGCAAGGAAATTGCAAGTGAGGTTGGAGGGGTTGTTGGCAGAGCCGTGAGAAAGGTCTGTCCTCGGCATTTCCTGAGTCTAATCTCATGCTTTTTGGAGTCCAGTGCTCCCAGCAATCCTCTTACTTATAACTCCCCAGTCCAGCACCCCAATCGCAGCTATTGAATCCCTCCCAGGTTCTGGAGTAAAAAGTACCATGAAGCCCCACTCGGTTGACAGTTTCCCAAACACCCACTCAGACTGAGCAGGCTGTAGATGTCTTCCTGAGGCTGCTGCAGATTTTACTTGGCACAGGGCAGCCCTAATCTTGGTAGGACCCTAAGGCCAGTTATGGGACAGCAGCCGTGGAGGCAGGCAGCACTGAGATGCATTTGTAGATCTGGGAACCCAGGAGAGCAGTGGGGTTTAGAGTAGAAGGACTGTGCTGTGCTAGCAGAAGTATCTGGAGGAAGCCAGCAGAGTGCCTATCTGCACCATGTCTGGTTTTAGCTACTGCTATCAGTCATTCATTTTTATGAGCATGAGATTCACCCAATTAAAAAATATACAGCATATAAAAAAGCCATAAATTCTGCTTGATGGGCCTATAACACAACCAGGTTCCAAAGCGATAAATCTAATATGTTACAGTTGCCAAGAATGCAGGAAACTAGAACAGTCAACTGTCCATTATCATTCGGTAAAAAATTATGAGCCTAGAGAGATAAACACTGAATCCATGGTTCATACATATTCTCCATCTGAAGAAATGTGGTTGACACAGAAACTTCTAGGGAGTGTCGGACCATTGATAATAGTCCTAACCAGGTCAGCAGTGATCAAGTGTTGTGTCATTGGAAAGCTGTTTTGTGGCTGGTGTGACATGAACTGGCTGTTCCATGTGGACTGGTGTCCACTTTGCGATTGATTTTCTTGCTGGCATACTCAGCGAGGGAGGCCCAGGAGAGAATGGAGATGGAGAATGAAATGACCAACTCCAACGGTGGTCCTTTGATAGCAGGCTGAAGTACACCAGCTGGGGCTGGTTGCCTGGGTAGCTTGTTGTGCCACTACACCAGTTCTATGGCAAAAGTCTTCAGCTCTGTTCCCCAGAGCTGGTCCAAGACTGTCACTTAGTTCTGGCAGGAAATTTTGAAAAAAAAAATTCCCTGTGAAATTATCATTTTTTCAAAAGCCATTTTCAGTTTTAAAAAGAATGGGTGGTGGTGGGGCGTGGTAAAAATGATCAGTTTTTGTAAATCGAACATTTTTACCAAAAACTGAATTGTTTTCCTAAAAATCCTTTGGCTTTCAGAGGGCTTTTTGGTTTTAAAACCAGAAAATTTTGACCAAGAAAAAATCTTAAGTGAAAATACTCATTTTGGTTAAAAAAAATGTTTTGCAAGAAAATTTTCAACCAGTGTACTATTCACAAGTGCTAAATCCACTTAAAATGAATGCATACAATCACTTTGCAGGGGCCTGAGGTCTCACAGTGGGTTGATCGTTTTATTTCAGAATACCATTAATTGCATTAATTAAATGTAATGTTTCCCATGGGCTAATAGAAAAATACTATTGCCAGAAGGAGACAAATGCAGATCTACACATTTTCTCTGCACTTTTTAGAAAAGAGATCAGTAGCACTCTGTATCGGTTTGATGAATAGTTGGCTCATTAAATAAAAACATTAATATTCAAGCTCCAAAGGGCTAATTTGAAGGAAAACGCCAATATCTGAGCAGCAATACACCAAAAAAAAAAAATCTGATGTGACATAAATCCACAAAAACAAGGAAGTCAGAGCTAAAGTTAAAAGCGCATTCCTTTTCTTCCTAAGACACCTGGATATGCCTTGGGTTTGCAGCTGATTACTGTCACGGTTCTTCCCACTGTCTCATAGCGATAGGTAAGGTCTCACTTGTTTTCCAATGGCGCACAGGAACTGATCAAATACATGCTCTATCCCTGACTCCAACTGTGGGCAGTTCTAGATGCTTCAGTACGCAGGGAGTTGTAACATCATGCCTTTGGAGCACGTTTCTCTCTAACCCTGGGAAGCCAGGTTGGCTAGTGCCTTGCATCATGAGAGTTTAAGTCTTTTATTAATTTAGTCCGTAATCCAAACCCACTAGAATCTATGGGAGTCTCTCTGTTGGAACAGGCCTGCATATCCTAGCCAGTCTAACTGGGGGTGATGGTGTTCTTTTATCATTTATATAAATGTCTAATCCCTATATAAAATCCTGCCCTGCTTTGTACCTCTTTCCCTTAGGAACTGGAGACTCCAGCGGTATTGGGGGTGGGAAGGAGCAGGGATATGTTAAAGTGGAGCATTCAGATTAAGGCCTTGGGAAGCCAGGCTTGTGGGGAGATTTACTGCAAGCTCATGAAGTTTGGCATAAGAACGAGGATGAATTCTTTACATGCATTAGCTTAGCAACATGCATTTAATTACATGCATTAGAGTAGGAACAAGAATCAATTCTTTACATGTATCCATAGCCTCCACGAGAAAAGGTCACCATGTGGGACCGCTCTGTTTTTTGCCATGGCTGTGTGTGTGCAGGAGCGCACAATATTACAGAGTCAGAATGTGAAATCCATTCCACCTGGTTTTATTATTCCTCATGTGGCGTTCTGGTAAAAGACATGGAGAACAGAGCCATATGCTGCTCTTGATCCGCATGCGCCGCTTCTGTGGACATCACGGAGAGCCTTCTGAGCAGAATGCGGGCTGGTCATGGCCCTTGCTAGGCTGAAAGTATCCAAGTTAGTTAACATCTCCACACTCCCGTCCCGGCTCATCATGGTCACAAGTGTCAGTGTGCTTGGTTGGCTCATTCTTTTTGCCTGTCGCCAAAGTGCCACATGGTTTGGTACCATTCAGCCTGCCTTATGCTCTGTGCCCGCAGAAGGCCCAGATAGGAGATGCTGAAGGTCAGGCCTGAGAAGCAATTTGACACCAAACATCTTAACAAAAAATGATTCTCTCTCATTACTTAGATATTTAATGATGGGCTGAGCTTTGTGGTCCCAGTGAATGGGTGTCCCTGGCACAGAGGGAAAAGCTAGTTTTGTGGGTAATGTTTTGGCGAAGGAGACCTTGGTTCAGTTCCTGGCTCTGCCACAGACTCCCTGGGTCACCTTGGACCAGTCACTCGGTCGTCTCTAAGCCTCAGTTCCCGGTTTGTATAATGGGGATAAGGATAGTCCTTCACCCTGTGTCTGTCTGGTCTGTTGGGAGAGGGACTGCCTCACACTGTGTCTCTACAGCAGCAGCAGGGCTTCGATCTTGGCTGTGGTCGCCAGCCACTAGCGTAACCCCCGTCATACGCAGTGTGGCCCCGGGCACTGTTTGGTACCTTGGCTGGGAGTCTCAGCAGGGAGGCCCAGGATTTGTTGGCAGTTCAAGGCACATGAAGATTTGAGCCAGTGGAAGGAATGAGGTTGGCAGGAGGACAGTGTGTAGGGAAGCCAGTGGTGATGCACACATTGTACTTGTTGCGTGGATGAACAGAGGACTTAATTTTCCAGGACTCTGCACCTTGCACAAGGAGCAAAGGGACATTCCTGTTATTGAAATGGACAGATTTCTTGTAAAAGTGGTTAACTTTCCATCTCTGGAAAGCTTTTACATCAAATTTCAGGCTGGAAAAAGGTTTGAGATTTTACAAACCTTTGAAAATAAAGAGTGTTCTAATGGGAACATGAACAAACTCTCAAGCAGGTGCTAACACAACACTGCAATAAATAAATAGATCCTGCAATACATCATTTCCTCCCAAGTACTCTCTCGGAATAAGAGGTAATTGCCAGTTAAAAGTTTGTATAAGAAATAATGTTTTAGCAAACCCAAAGGTTGATCTGTTGCTGTGCTGTATGTATTAATCACCTTGAAGAAATGCTGGTTAATTACACAGGACAAGTCGGATCCTCAGCTAGTGTAAATCGGCATGGTGCCATTGACTTTAATGAAGCCAGGCTGATTTTCACCACATGACGATCTGAATCTCTGTTCTCTCAGATTTAGGATTTCAGCTGGATTGTGTTTTTTAAGGGGGAAGTGGTGCATTCCAGCTAAAGCCAATCCTCCATCTTCATCAACTCACAAAGGACTGTAGAAATTGGATATGACCTTTTAGGGCAGCTAGCTCAATTCAAGGTGTTCCAGGACAATGTATTATCCAAGACACAGAGACAGATGGTTTAAAACAAACATCAGAGAAACCAGTTGCACCCAAAAGAGAATGATCCCTTTTAGGGCTTGATCTTGCCCTCACTGAAATCAATGTCAGACTTCAGAGTTCAGAGTAGCAGCCGTGTTAGTCTGTATTTGCAAAAAGAACAGGAGGACTTGCGGCACCTTAGAGACTAACCAATTTATTTGAGCATGAGCTTTCGTGAGCTACAGCTCACTTCATCGGATGCATTCAGTGGTATTTTCCAATAAATTGGTTATTCTCTAAGGTGCCACAAGTACTCCTTTTCTTTTAGACTTCAGAGTGAGCCTTTTCCACCAATGTGTGAACTGCCCCCTGCTGTTAGAACTCCAGACACGCGGGAGTTTTGTCTCATTAGGATTCTATCTGTCTCTCCATCCATGTTAGGTTTCTCTGTAACAGCCATCACTGTAATACCAAGGCCCCGATTCAGCAAAGCACTTAAGCACATGCTTAACTTTGTGCATGTGCATAAATCCCAGTGTCACTGGGACTTGAGCACATGCTGGCGTTCTTTGCTGAATAGGGATGAACTCTCTCGTGTCTTAGTCCAGTGCATTAACCACCAGACCATTCCTCCTTCCTAGACAGTCAACAGAAACAAACTTTCTTAGAAGGAAGCAGCTCACACACAGCGAACGTTGCGGATCTGACACAGCAGGTGAGACTGGCAGGAGGGAGGGAGAGCATCTGGATGGCTGCAATATAGCATAATGCAGCCAAACTCTTGTGGTTTTCCTTTTATACTGGAATATTTTAATTACTTCCTGTTAAAGGTCCAAAGCTAAATTAAAAGTCAGGAAGGGAATTTGCCCTGATCTTGTGCTTAGTGCAGACTGCAGATTAGCTGCCTGTGCCAATTGTTGTTGAAGCTTTGGGAGCATCTCTCAGCATCCTGGTTTGTGCTGATGGCTTCGTCCTGAGACACACGTTGCATTTTTGTTTATGTCTGTCTCTGTAATTTAACGGAAGGTTCTGGTCCAAATATTTTACAGGAGCCATATCAAGAGGATGCAGTTCCCTGCAGAGCAAGTACCTTAGGTAGAAACTAAAAGTGCTAATTAGGTTCAGTAATATGGCTCAAACAGACACAATGGCTACAGATCCACCCTTTCTATATGGGTTACATGGATAGCATAGACACTTAACGTTTGCTTTGATGTTGCTCTTTGTAATCCTGTATGAATCACTCTGCTCATTCTAAACACCTGAAAACATTTTGAAAGTTTAGCTGTTAGAGTACAGCTCCTTGATGTCTAGGTGTAGTTGGATTTGGATGGTTTACCCTAATTGCTAGGAAATGAAGATTCACCAAGGCGAGTTGTGCTGGGGGGTTGAGGGTGCGTGTGCAGTGAAATGCTTAGGATCAGGGTTTCAGAACTCCTAGATTTTATTCCTACCTACCTCTGCTCCCCAGTACAAGTAGCTCTGCTGGAATTTACAGAGCAGCCCAAGGGATTTAGCTACCCATCTCCCATTGAAAGTCAGTTTGCTTCTTTAAAAATTCCAGCCGAGTCTCCATGTTCAAACTGGGGTGCCTTCAGCCTTAAATAAATAGGCTGATTTTTAGAAGTGCAATCAGCACCCTCATCTCCCACTGACTTATTCGTGGCCTAAATATGGTTGTAGGTGCCTAACATTAGGCATCAAGATTTCCTGTGCCTTAGTTTTGCCCTCTATAAAAGTGCTATCAAAATACTTCGCTACGTCATGTTCCCTTCTTTACCTACATTTGAGTTCAATAGATGAAGGATGCTACAGAATAGGGGGATGCTATTATAACCTGTGTCTGTGATATCAAAGTGAACCAAGCTATTTCTCACAAGTGGTGAAAATGGCTTTGCACCAAAATAAACAAACAAAATGCACATTTCCAACCCCCCCCCCCACATCCATCTGAGATTGGTTATGCACCACAATTAACTAGGCAAAGCAGCTTCCTGAAGAACAACCCCATCCCTTTGTATGGTACCTGCTTGCGGTCTGTCTCATTTGATCCTTAACTAGGAGACAGAGACCTGCAAAATCTCATGGATTCAGGAGTGCTGCTGAGATGCTCCAGTGAATCTGTAATCTGCACTGACAAGGCTGAGATGAAGCCGAGATGGCGGTGTCCTGCCAGAGGCTGGGGCAGTCTCTGAACCCCGAGTGATACTGTGGTTAAAGGAAAATTGCTTTCCCTCTCGGCCTGAAGATTGGAGCCATCAGTAGCTGCGCTCAGATTTAATCATAACTCCCTTAGATGGATTGAGGTGGTCAGGGGTGTTTCTCAATTCTTGATTTTTATCAAGGGGATAAAATAGATTGTTCTGTGGAGATAGAAAACCTAGGCCTGGATTTTAGCAGAGTGAGGGAACGTGCTGTGCCTTTCAGAAATGAAGCTTCAGCACAACATTTAGGGCCTGATCCAACGCCCTTTGAATCAGTCAGAGTCTTTCCATTAATTTCTGTGGGTGTTGGATGGGCCCTTTAGAGCATGATGGTGTGAAGTGCTGAGCATCCCCAGCTCCCATCTAAATGTATGAGTGCTCAGAACCTTGCAGAATCTGGCCTTAAGTTAAGAAGCCCTATTGGTCTGAAACTGCAATGGACCCATCTCCAGGATCCGGAAGAGACGTAAAAATCTTCCTTTCATGTGAGCATGGGCTTCCCTTGAGGATGCATTTTTGGCTGTTATTTTGAGAAGGGATTTGTTGATTATCATTAATCATAATAAAGGATGTGTATGTTGCTGGCACTTTCCATCCAAGGACTGCAAAACACTTTACAAGTGTGAATTAAACCTCACAGCATAGTGAGGTAGGAAAGCATTATTATCTCCATTTTACAGATGGGGAAACTGAGGCACAGAGTAGTGAAATGAGTTGCTCAAGGTCACACAGCAGTAAGTGTCAGAGCTAGGATTAGAATCCATGAGTCCTTTTTCCTGGCTCCCTGTTCAATCATACCTTGAGGCCCAGCCACAATTAGTGAGCATGATGAATTAACAAAGGACTCTTTCCTAGGAGTAATAATTAGATCTTTGTAACATCTGGGGCCTTTATGTCTTGCATCTGAAATGTTTGTACAATGCTATTCTGTGGTTTTCTCCCCCAAAGTCCCTGCTCACAGCCAAACTTCAGGACTCTGTGTATCCCATTTCCAAGATGGGTTAATGCAAAGAAAGACAATGCAGAGAGGAGTTTGTGATCATCTCCAGCTAACAAGGCATACACACATATAATAGAATTGCTGGCAAGGAAGCAGTTTGCTTAGAGAGATCTAAGGTACAGGCATTAGCTGACAGTAAAATCATGACAAACAACATGAACCTTTCATCACAAGTCTGAATCACCTCACCCCATGTTGAAATGCAGCCACCTGCGGGGGGTGGAACTGAGCAGGTGCATTTCACTTTGGAGCTTCTTTGCCCTTTGTGCAGTCGCTTGTACCTTTGCTAAGGGAGTGTAGAGTGGGCGTAAGGTGCTCCTAGTGGGGCAAATGAGTTGAGAGTTCTGGTTTGGTAGCACGTTACATGATAACACAAGGTACAAGGCAGGGGAGAGTCCAGCCACTGATGTTCAGCAGCACACAGCAATGCTACACAGCAAGAGAAACATTGAATTCAGGTGAAACTGCAGAGGAAGCTAATACAGTTTGGGATATGGGCAGGACTAACAACCCTGCTCTTGTTCAGCGTGTGGTGGGTTTTTTAATGGGCACATTTGGTCAGGAAGATTTCAGTTGCTAACACTAGGCTGGGCCTCGAGTTCAGTGCTGAATTATAGAGAAGAACTATACCTACCTAAACACCTACCCCACTGCAGGGAGCACTCTGGACTTAGAGGGTCCTCCATCCAAGTGCTGATCCAGCCCAACTCTGTTTAATATATGACAGCTGAGTTGAACACAGGCCAAGGCTGTGGACCATGGAGCACAAACCAAAGTCGATCCCTTGTAACAAAGCATGCAACCCTAATCTGATGTCTCTTGACACTAGGAGGGTCATCTCATGCTGGAGAAGTTGTCTGGATTATGCATCATCTAATGGCTGCCTTTGTACAAGGTGGCACAGAGGCCTTGTTAAAAATGGACACACATGCTTGTAGACTGCCTGAGTGATAGGTGTTCAGTATGCACCTGGGAGTGGACTTGCCAAAGAGCCAATCTGAATATCATTTAACAGGACAGGCTGTCATCATAAAACTGTTACCGCAGCAGTCCACTCAGACTAGTTTTGGTGCCCAAGGGCATCATGTCAGCACCAGTCCAGCTCAGAGCTGGGCTGCCTTTGAAAATCCCAAAACAGTTTCTGCAAATGCATGAAGTGAGTTTATGGCTCGGGTGGTTCAGGATTTGTGCTCCCTGCAGGGGAAGGAAGGCAGTATTAGAGAAGTTTCAGAGGAGCAGCCGTGTTAGTCTGTATCCACAAAAAGAAAAGGAGGACTTGTGGCACCTTAGAGACTAACCAATTTGTTAGTCTCGAAGGTGCCACAAGTACTCCTAGTATTAGAGAAGTCTCAGCTCCCCCCAACACCTCTTGCTAGGGAGACTTCCGCCACTCTTGGCAAAACTGCTTCCCCAGTGAACGTCTCTGGAGAGTGCTGGCCTTGATTTCCCTTCGCTTCCTTAGGCTGCTGCACTGGAGAGTATATAGCTCAGCATATACTTTGTGCTGAAGAGGCCCAGGGCTGCACCGCCCAAGGGAAACAGCCAGACTGGCAGGAAGAATTCCTTGCTGGTATAAAACTCGGTCTAATGGGAGCTGTGCCTGAGTAAGGATTGAATAAAAACTGGCGAAGGACTTCAGTATGATGAATACTATGATTTTCTAAAGAGCCTATGTGATTTAGGAGCAGAAGTCAAATGAGCTCTCAGTGGGAATTGTGTTCTCAAATTACTTTGGCTCTCTTGAAAATCCTACCTTGTGTTTACAGTAATGGTAGTTTTCCTGCTAGGCTTAAGCTTAAATAGCAAAGAAAGCCAATGAATGTGAGCTCGAGAGTCAGGGGGAGCCTTTGCTGGAGTACGGCGCTGAGCAATAGTGTATAACCCTCTGCTGCCTTGAGTAATCCGGCTGTAGGGCTCAGAAGGCCAGTACGGGGCATAATAGATACATCAGGGACTGGTAGAGGGATATGGAGCTTTTTAACTTCATTGGGGGAACATAGATCAAAGCATTGCTGTTGGAAGTTACTGGTATGGTCTGGTGAGTGCTGAGGAATGCATAGATTCTAGCCAACAGGCATTCATGCTCTCAAAAGCACTCTCTTGCCTGGCATCTGATGGTACCACCACTGGCAGCCAAGGGGCCAAAGATAGACTAGGCCATGGAAACTGAACTCCCCTCTTGTCCCTAGAGCGGATTTCCGGAACATATTGATGGGGAAGCTTGCACTGCTGAAGCCCCTGGTGCAGCTGCTCTGTGGATGATTAAAAGGACTTTATTGACAAAGGGTCAATTCCTTCTCCTCTTATTCACTGAATGAATGGCAATGAGCAGGGCAAGCAGGATTTAAACTAGTGCTGCTCCCAGAGAAGTCAATGGAAAAGCCCCTTAGGACCACCCCTGCTCTTGGTTACACAGGCATAAAACAGAAGTGACTCCATTGGACTCAAGGGAGTGGCACTGGTGTGTGAGGAGAATCAGGCCCCTTGACTTCAGCAGGAGCAGGACTGGTTCCTAAGCCATTGCCTAAGACTGCAGAGCAAGTCACAGGCAGAGCCAGGATCAGAACTCAGGTCCCGGTGGTCCGTATCATGCGCCATCCACTATATCGTGCTGTCTTTCGGCACTCTATATCCTGCACTTACAGGGAATACCTATAACGGTTTGACTCAGCCAGCAAGACAGCTGGTTAATTAACGTTTTCCCCAGCTGAGAACCTATGTGCTAAGACAGCTTGAATTTCTGTTGGTCAGTGACAGAATATTAACGCTGCCGTAGGCACATCTGTTAAGAAAAGGCCACTGCAGTGTAGGGAGTGCCAGCATTTTGAGATCCCATTTTTCTTTCCGTTGCTCTGAATGCTGCATGCTTCCCTTCTGCTCAGAATAAACATTATCAGTAGGATGTTATAAACTGTCCCATAGACTGAGATTATACGATTCCTGCTCTATCCTATTATACCAGCGTCATGAGTGGTCTCCCATTAAAATGTAAATGAGGGATGTGAACCCGAGCCTGACATAAAGTTACAGATGAGAAACAACTAAAGAACGTGTCAGCTGAATGTATTCATAACTAGTAAAAGTGAAGCAATGAACACCCTGTCCCCTAAACCAGGCAGAAAGAAATGCCTAAACCAGGCATCAGCCACAGTTCCTAAGGTAGGTTGGCAGTAAGGATGAGCAAGACTAGCATTGTTTTGGTTGGGTGAATCCAGAATACAGGGGTGCTTCAGAGCTAAATGCCCTTTTACCCAACCCACTGCCATTTGAACAATTCAGATCAGTGGTTCTGGTTGAGACTGCCTGCTAGCAGACCCTTGTAAAGTCCATTGTAGTGGAAAAGAGACAGGACTTGATTGTAATGAGTGGAAAGGGGGGCTCTTTATTGAGGGTGGACACAGATGGGACCCTGCAGCTCCAAGATTAATTAAATACAAACCATGTGCTATGCATCATTGCAGAGGGAGTTCTAGGTCCCTCACATGGTGGTTTCTGGCAAGCTGCTCTCAGGGCCAAGGGTAGCATCTGGATCACCTGCAGGGGGAGTTTGGCCCAGATCTTGAAAGGTATTTAGGCACCTAACTCCCATTGAAATCAATGAGAGTTAGGCAACTAAATACCTTTCAGGATCTGGGCCTTCGGCACTCCCACCTACTAGATGTCTCACATCTGTGCAAACGCTCTGCAGTGGCTCATGGGGACTGCATCCAGTCCAGAGGATAGGTTCTTATGACTTCTTCTCAGGGTATCCGCAGCTGCATCCCCATGTATACCACCAGCCTTTCTTACTCCGAGGCAGCAAAGTAGACCTTATGTTGTACTCCATCTCCTTTGTGTATTTAAGCCTGGCACCAGTTTTGCTGCCCTGGTGGATAAGTGATCAGCTTGACTCTCTAGGGAAGCACATTTATCTCAGACTTCTCCAAGGGATTTCAGAACTCCTGCTATCTCCCTGCAGCAGCAGCCAGCATTAACGCATCCACAACAGGGGACTAAGGCCCGGAAGTGGGGAGTGGGAGCTACGGATAAAACAGATGTGTAAATAGAGCAGGAGGACTAAGAAATCTGGTGAGGAGCCTAGGAAGAGAAGGTGAAGAAAACAATGAGGCCCTCAATATGGGATTCCCTAGTTCCAGAAAATGGGAATGAGTCAGTGGAGGGAAAAGACTCGATTCTTTGTCTGACCCACACAAACACAGTGTGAGTCACATACCCCTTGGGGAGGGGGAGCTGGGCTACTATAGGATAACAGCCTACTACAGCTACCAGCTAGAGGAGTTACTCTTTTAGCTCTAATGGAAGAAGCTCATGTTTTTTGCAAAGTAAGTGCATCTTGGTTCCAACCCTGATGATGACCTAAGTGGGATGCGGGGAGAAGTGGAGGGCATTGTATTTGCACTTCCGTGGTTTGCTTTGCAGACCTGTTTCCATTCAGTATGCTGTCCCACCTATTACTCATTCCCTCTGCTGCTGGAAAAAAAGGAGCTCTCCCTATATGCTCACTAGTGCTTTGCCACAAGGGAGATACAGGTTTGATCCAGGGTGGTAGAGGCTCAGAGAGCTAGAGTTGTGCAAGTTCAGGGACCAGTGTAACTGGTCAAATTCGCAAGATGGATGTAGGCCCAGTCCACACAGAACTCATATCCTTTGCTGCTCAGAAGACCAATGGGAGGGGAGAGAAGCTGGCCTAGCAGCCAACACCATTCACACCAGGACCTGCCTTTGGCCGCTGTACTGGGTATCTTAGCTAGCAGCAAAGGAAAGCCAGTGTATTCAGACCCTGCAGGTCTGTGCTATTCCTTAGCCCTGTTCTGCACACTATCTGACTGTGGGGTTTTTAATTTATGTAAAAATCCATTAAGTGACTTACTTTTTGTAAGCAGCTGCCTACTTTTGCGCTTCACTGGCATTCTCCGTGGTCTTTCCTCCTTGTTCTGCAGTCTCACACTGTCTGTCAAGCACCGGTTTAAAGCAAATAGCTACAACTGAGTTATATAAACCACTAACCAAAGGGACCCAAATAGCCCCATTACAGTCCTTGAGCTGGGAAGCTTCAGTGCCTGGGCTTTTAGGACATGAAGCTTTCTAGGACTGCATCTAGATCTACAGCATGGGGGGAAGCCAGCAGCCTTGAGAGTGTCTCCCTGAGATGGCTGACTCCTGGGTAATTCAAGAACTAGGGAGTACACTCAGGGAGGGTGGAGAGTGGGCTCCTCCCACAGCAAATGCTGTTTCAAAGACCTGCTTGCCTCAGTGTCTGGCATGGGGGAAACAAGCTCTCACACCCTGCCCTAGGCAATAGGTCAAGTCTCATCCTTGCAGTTTGGAGCTTCCACTTAGTGTCTCAGTCCTCTGAGTCACAATCTTTGTTCCTTTTTGATGAGGCATAAAACCCTTGGTATAAAAGGCCTGAAAGAGAGAGTTGTTACATGTGGAATAAAGCTGCAGCATCTGTGGGATTCCCGTTTCCTTTAAGGTAGTGCGGCTGCAAATCCCACAGGGGAGTTGGTGGGGACTACCGCCCCGACTGCTGCCTTGGGGAATGGTGACTTGAGCAGCAGGTTTGTTCCCTGATCAAGTTGACTCCACATACACTAGATTCAGGGAGCCATTCTCCCAGCTAGGTGAGCAGAGCTAGTGAGCTCACGAAGACTTGCAGTGGTGAACAAGTGTAGTGCATCTCTGTGAAGAGGGCTTTGCTTGCTGTCTTTAAATCTGTCTTGCTCTGACTTTGTTCCACTTTTTAAAAGTGTTTTGGTGTGAGGCTAATGGTTCAGTAACAGTGATAGATTGATTTTCTTCTCATCTAAATCTCCTTTCCCATGTTTGTTACTCATGTCACTGAACAGATGGTAAAGTGTTGAGAGATCTTTGGATGTAAAGAGTTTAAGATCTTACCTCGGTGATGGTGTAGGGTATCTTATTATGTCAGCAAGAGGTTGGCAAACAAGGTGACCTTAGAGCAGGATTTATAGTCCCTATTTTGGGCATAGAGGGGGGGGGAAAGGATATTCTATCCTGACATTTCTCTTGCAAACATGCAAACTTGCACTTTTAAAATTTTCATGTAAATAGTTAATACACATTTTGTTCCTTGTTTCACTAAAGAGATCTTGAAAGCTGAAATTTTTCTACCAAATAGCTTCAGAATTCTTAGTGGAGTTCATTAGTAGCTCTCTCTTTTTATATCCTTGTAGGCAGAAAGCTAGATAAATATTGCAAGGCTGATATATATTTTAAATGGAAAAGGGATAATGCTGCTTGTAGTGGTAACAGAATTTAATTAAGGCATTTTAAAATGTCAGACCCTGTTTCATCCTTTTTTTTTTTTTAAATGCCTTAGGGACAAATCCATGGTACACCTATAATGCTTAATTGGTAAAACATGATAAAAACCTTAGTGTGTATTTATTAAAGCAACAGCCTTCCTCTAGGTGAGAGAAGCTATTTGGAGACTTTAAAAGCCAGGGATAAACACTCACTTAAGATAAATTAGGGATTTTTATTTATTTGAATGTGTTGGAGTATTTTGGATGCCATGAAGGAAGTAAGTCCACTGTGATTATTAAATGGATATATCGATAATAGATCTTGATCCTGCAAATGCTTAACTATTACATGGGGCTACTCCTGAGAGTAAATTTATACATGGGGCTCAAGTGACTGCAGGATCAGGGACTGCCTTTTACATAAATTTGCATGTTAATAATGAGGGAAATGCTTTGTTTGGGTTTTTTTAATATACAAAAAATAAGTTTGCAAATGGAGCTTTATTTTGTCTGACTACTGAAAACAAATAAACCTTTGCAGGAAGTTACTGGATCTCACTAGGTTTTCATTTTTGTGGAATGTATGTGATGAGCTGTGTGCATTTGGAAGGAGCTGCCCTGAATAACGAATACATTGTGTTATTTCCTAGCCCTCTCTTGTGTGACTCTACATTTCCAATTTTATTTCATGAATCTTAAGAAAAACCTGGCCAGAGAAGAGCCACTGAACGGTGCTGCTCTCACTGTCCAGAACTAGACAGGATAGGCCCTGGTCCTGCAATGAGCTCCGCAAGGACAGGCCCCTGTACTGGCCTGGAGCCCTGTTGGCAGTCAGTGGTGCTGAAGACTGGCACCATTACCAGAATACCCAATATCTGTGTATTTGTAAATAGTTCAGGTACCAGGAAATGGCACCCAGGAATATTTGTTGTAGTTCCTGGAACTTATAGACCCAATAAAGCTTGTTCTTGTGTGCACTACAATTGATTTTTCTTTACACAAATCATTACATCAGCTCTTAAAAGCACAAGGGTCTGCCTACGTGGCTCATTGGGACTTTAGGTCCTATAACTTTCTTAGGCTCTGCTTTGCAGGCAGTTTGCTGTCTGATCACACAGTCCTTGCCTTGACTGTGCAGGCTAAAGATTGACATAATCTGATGATATGGAATGTGACATTGTTGCTCTTCCACTTCCTTGCTAGAAAGAATAGTAGCTTCCTGTAAGGACTCCTGTTAGCTGTGCAGTTTGACTGGGATTTTCAGAGGAGCTTAAGAAAGTTAAACACCCAAATCTCAATGACTCTGAAACTCCCATGGGCTCTCTTGAAAGTCCTGCTCTGCATGCGTAGCTTGCCTCGCTACAAAATAGACATTGGTACTTTCACTATTCTTTTATTTATTTAAAAATGCTCCCATCAGTCCTGAGGAGGCACTTCCACTCACATTTACAATTTGTGTGTCACTAACGTTCAAAATATAACAGCTTCCCAAAGCCAGCCACAGTAGGACACTACCCTGTCCGCCCATTCAGCCACCTTTCCCAGCAAACACTTGGAGCTGGGGGAAGTGAGCTTTGCAGCATGAAAGGCAATCTACTTGACCTCTAGAGGGCAAGTTCCAGAATCAAGGACCAGGCCCCGAAAGACTGCTTTATAATCAAATGGCTACAGATTGAATTATATGTAAATGAGAGGAGAAACTCTTTTAAAAATTGGTAGGTGACAAGCATAAATAAAGTCAATGAGCCCTGAAAAGGAACTTCCTAATGTGGGTAAAGGGGCCACTTCCAGGATTGTCATTGAGATAAGAGAGAAGGAATCCTCTAGCTCTGGGGGAGCAGTAATAGCTGGGGACTGGCCCTATGTGTATGTTCCTATAAAAATGCTCTCTGCTTCGAGCAACCCTACTGAGGCCATGTCACGGTGCCTATGATAGGGGCAACGCCAGCGGTATCACAGTCTAAAATCTGTACTAGTGCATGTGTAATTGCTCCATGTCCAAGCCCATGAAACAATGAAACCAAGCTAAAAAGGAACCCTAAGTACTTTGTGATGGCACATTGCTTGGAACTCCTGTTAGCCTGAAGTGTTGCCAAGCAATTAAATTGATAGTTCTCCCTTTCCTGTGTCCCGTCCTGTTCCCCCCCCCACACACACACACAATTGTCTCACTGTTTGCAGAGCCCTTTGAGTTGCGCTATTGCGGTGGGTGATGGGTTACTTAGGCTCCAATACCTGTGAGTCTCCTCTCAATGAGCTTCCATAGAAATGAAGCCAGCTACTTCCATCTGTCTAAAGAAAAGGAATACTTGTGGCACCTTAGAGACAGCAAGGTGCCACAAGTCCTCCTTTTCTTTTTGCGGATACAGACCAACACGGCTGCTACTCTGAAACCTTCCATCCATCTGTCTGTCCATCCACACACTGCTTGGCTCTTAATTCTTTAAACTGAGTTTCCTTTACGACTTCCCCCAAATAGCAGGGAATACACTAGAAATCCTTATAAAGGATGGATGCATTGCAGGGAAAACCCTCCTCCCTCCAAAAGCTTACTGAATCTGTGCACAGAAATTGCAACATTCCCTTCTTCTGCTACAATTGTTGCACCTGCAGGAGGAATCCCACACGGAAAAGTCGTATAGGGCCATGCAGTCCATTGGAGCATGGGCCAGGCTCCTGCTAGCTCTGCTTTTAGGGCCATGTGGTTTTGAAGCCTAATTCTTGTACATTACCGTCCATTCTTCAGTACTTGAAAGCCGGAGTTCTTTCTCTGCTGATTTGGTCCATTTTTTTCAGCTGTCAAACAGATTCCTCACATAAGTCTCCACATAAAGCTGCGCATAAAGGGGATATCTCTTTGTGTATGGGTGCAGCGTGCCTGTAAGAAGGCATATGCCTTGCCTGGGGGCTCATGCTGTAGCAGAGATACCCCAGAGTGTACATCTTGCTGAAGAATCTGCCTGTCTGGGATATTTTTGCTTTCCAAAGACAATTGTGAGTTGGCTGCCAAGAGGAAGTGTCGTGGGGTCTCTTTTTCAGGAGCAGGTTATTGGACCCATACAGAGAAGGGAAAGAATGATGAAAGACACTTTCTCCCCTGAGAAAGAGGAGGCTGAAAGAGCCCGGCTTATTTTGCTAGGAGTGTTGTTCACAACCTCATCCCTAGCTCCTGCACGTTTATTTTGTGGCAGAAAAATCTTCAGCAAAAGACACTGGTTATGTTCTGGTGTCTTTCTTAATAAACCTGCTTAGTGCAGATGAGGCCTCACTAAGATCTATAAAACAATTGCTGGCCTTAGCTTTACCGCTAAATAAGGAGGGCAAAATGCATCTGTTGTTGAGAACGCCCTGTGATCTTGCACTGGTAAGTCATAGTCCCCTTTCTCATTCTTGACTTTAACAATAGGCTTCTCTGGGGCTGGTAGAGAATATTCTTATTAGCTGACCTACTTACTGGGCAATTATAGGTTAATGCTTTCTAATCCTTTAGCAATGAAGTGGGTCAAGTGGATAGCAGGTATGTTTGTGTGTGCAGGAGGCTGTCTATTTTATCTGGGTTTCTAAAGAGAATGAAATAATATAGATTTTAAAAAAATCAGTACTTGGGTTTGATGTCTTTAAGAAGATCGGTCTGTATGGATTTCTTTGATATGGTAGCTCTGGCACAAGCCATCCAGAGGTGTCAGAACTCTTCCGACCCATATTCTGTTCTTTCTTTCTCTCATTCTCTCTGTCAAATTGCCACTCGTTGGCATCCTTTTGTCTACGAGAGACAGTGGGAATTGCAGCCTATGATGTAGATAGTTTGCAATGTGACTGAATAGTCCAATCTAAAATTTGCATGGTCTTTGGCAGTTATTACAAATGTATGTACCTGATGTCAGAGGAAACTCAGCTAGTCGAATATATAGTCTTTAAGAATGAGGCTGGCAGCCTTCATTCTGCTAGGCAAATGAATACTCTGATTGTGTTGCACACATCTGCACTCCACAAAGGGTTGCAAGGGAATATGACAAATGTTACAGTGCATTCAGATGACTTTCAACTATGAGATTTCCATTCAGATTCCTGCCGAGAATGAAAGATGTGGGTGCTCTCGTGGTGCCAGCCAGCCTTATTCCTTCACTGCTGTGCTAACGAGTGCTGGCTCTAATCCTCAGAGAGTGATGCGTCACAGGAATTAGAGTTCAGAGTAACAGCCGTGTTAGTCTGTATCCGCGAAAAGAAAAGGAGGACTTGTGGCACCTTAGAGACTAACCAATTTATTAGAGCATAAGCTTTCGTGAGCTACAGCTCACTTCCTCAGATGCATATCGTGGAAACTGCAGCAGGCTTTATATTGTTTCATATTCTCTGTGTATATATAAAGCCTGCTGCAGTTTCCACGATATGCATCTGAGGAAGTGAGCTGTAGCTCACGAAAGCTTATGCTCTAATAAATTGGTTAGTCTCTAAGGTGCCACAAGTCCTCCTTTTCTTTTCGAGGAATTAGAGTGTCAGTTTTCAAACCCAGAGTCAGACGAGGCAATAAAGACACACAGCGTATGACTGTGAAATGGGTTTTATTTATTTTGTACTAGCACCCAAATATTTGGAAAATGCCTCTGCTAGAGTGGGGCTGGAAATCATGTTCCTGTCCCATGAGAAATTTTGATTTCTCTTTCCCTTAGCAAATTAAGCTGAAAAGTCAAAACCTCACTTTTCCCCCACAGATTATCAGTTCATGAAAATTTTGAATCTGCTCAATCAAAACATTTTATATCAATTCTGACCTTTTTATTAGATATAAAATCATTTTAATGTTTTTACCTTGGTATAAATTAACATTTCAAAACAGAGTCATTTTGAATTTAAAAAATAACCCAAAGTTTTCATTTCAAAAACATTGAAACAGGAGTTTTTGACAATTTCAAAACTTATTTTAAAAAACTTATTTTAATTGGAGATTTGTCGAAACCGACCCTGTCCCATGAACTGTTTCAGATTTGGAAAATTGCCATTTTCCGATTTAGGGGGAGAAATGTTTTGTGGGAAAATTCCTGACCAGTTCCACCCTCCACCCTTGTTTCTGGGTTGGCAATGGAAATTTACTTAGCTGTACCTCCCCATTAGAATAATTCCCACCCTCCCCCAAATTCGCCTTCTCATTGAACTGGCTTTGTATTGCTTTTAAGATGATGCTGCCCATAGACTAGAACATGGGTGTCAAAGCACCTTTCAGATCCCAAAGTATGTTACAAAACCTTCCCATTGAAGTCGGTTGTGAATTAGATACTAGTTATGTGCTGATTAAGTAAAGGCAGCAGCTCCTGTCATTACATGTATAGCACTTTAAGCATTAGTCTTGGACACTAGGACTTCTGGTGAGTGAGGGAATGTAAGGTGTGACTTGAGTTCCCTACTCACTTTTTATTGTTCGGGGGGTGGGAGGAGTGATGGACAGCTAAATGCAAGGGGTTTCTTAATTGGTCAGGGAATAGGACCTAGGGTTTAAATCTTGCCTGCAGGGCAAGATCATATGAAAGAGGAATAGATGGGGGATGTTCTTTAACAGGCATATTAATGAAGGAGTTCTCTTCTGTAAGATGGATGTATGGGTAATATATAAGCAACTGTAGCACTTGGTTTATCTCTTTTCGGGGGGGTGGGGGTGGGGAATATGTTGCCTTTAACCCTCTATCCTCTTTGCTCCACGCTGTCTGTACTTGCACAATATCCTGCCGAAGCCTTTTCCCCCCCAACAAGGCACTCACCAAGCCATTAGAAAATATAAGTAAGACTCTGCAGCACTGAATAAAAGAAAGTGGACCTTGTCAGCTCATCCCACTCCAACAGAAAAGGGGTCAAAAGCAGGAGATGCCATTAATATCTGGCTGCTAGTGCATAAACTTGGGGTTTTCTTAACCTCGAACCTCTCCAGTTCAGCTAGAGATCCTCCTTGAATAAGGAGTGAGCCACCCAGCCTATCCATAACCAAGCCCCCATTACTGCAGAGTGGGCCATTGGATCACTGGCTGTTGAAAGTCTTGGATGACTGATTGCAACTGTATCCTTGCTATCCATCAGTCCCCTCTAGATTCAGATAATTTATTATCTCACCAAGTTTTTTGCTATTCCACAGAGGATAATTACTCTGGGGCTGCTAGATGACCAGGTGAGGCTTTGAGGGTGCGGTTTGGTCCCATGTGCATTGCCTGTTTCCTGGCGCCAATCACTTGCTTATTGGCAAGTTTTAGGATTGTTTCTCCTCTTCCAACTTAAGAAATAGTGTTGTCCTCCCAACCAGACGTGTGCTGTACTGCTTTCTAAAGGGAGAAAAACAGACAATGACTAGTTAACACCACACATGCCTTTTCTACTGGCCCTTGTAACTTGAGGCATGTGATAGGCACGCGGACTTAATGAGCAGTTGCCAGCTGGTCCACCCATCCAGCATTTCTCTGACTCAAACCTCGAAATTCACACCAAGGCCTTAGCTACTTGGCTTATTCACAAGACCTCATCCAGTTCTGGGAGAATACTTCCTCCAGGTCTCTGAGACACAAAAAACTCTAGAGACTAACCAATTTATTTGAGCATAAGCTTTCATGAGCTACAGCTCACTTCATCCGATGAAGTGTGCTGTAGCTCACGAAAAGTTATGCTCAAATAAATTGGTTAGTCTCTAAGGTGCCACAAGTACTCCTTTTCTTTTTGCGAATACAGACTAACACGGCTGTTACTCTGAAACAAAAAAGTCTGTTCAGCTTCAGCTCATCACTCAGGTTACTTTATTAGGAATGTAACTACTCTCAGCCCAGGCTGGCTAGGTCCAGACACAGTTGGTTTATGTACAGGGTGATACCACACTTCCAATTCATGTCACACACCCCACAGTTTGTTAGTAGCAAGGAAAGATGTATATATTTACAGTTCTTCCATGTAAAGACCAATTGCTTTGCAAATTGCGTAAGGCAAGCCTATCAGTTTAGAGTGTTTCTGCTTACTTTGTTTTGTTTGTTTCTGCCTCCTTTATTTACTCTTTATTTACTCTTCACAATAGTTTCTAGAGCTTGTTTAGCAGTTACTCATTCAGGCATGTCTTGTCTTAACTTGGGCCTGCTCATGTCTGCTAAGCCAGCCCTACGTACATACGGTTGTGAAACCTGCTCATCTTGTCAGAGAAAGCTCTCTAGTGACAGAGGAGCTCATTAGAAGGAAGGTTTAAATAATCTCAAAGACAGCTGCTCACTAATACCATGGCTCAGCACTGGCTCCCTCCTCTCTAAACCACTTCCTTTCCTGAAGTTCTTGGTGGTGTGACCAGTAGGGTAATTAGGATAAATCCTTCCTATAAGAGATAGGCCAAGTGGAGTGGTTAAAACCAGATTATGCCCTGTGTATGTGATGAAATAGTGTGTGCATATCATTGTCCTCTTCCAAATGGAATTGGAAGCGCTCAGCTGTGCCACGTGCCCTATTCTGCTAGAAGTTAGCTTGTGATCATGGAGCAGGTTGACTGGAGTTCTATCCCTGTGGATGGCTGAGTGGCCACACTGTGCAGCCCAGTGACAACTGTGAGATCTTGCATAACTCAGGATTTGTCATAATAAGCCTTGGAAAATTCACTAATCTAGGCACAAAATCTGCTTACCTGGCCTCCACCATTACAAGAAAACTACTTAATGAAAATTGCCTCCATTTGTACCCTCCAAAAAAAATTATTCACCCAAAGTGAGACTGATTAAGTAGAATTTTGCAAGGCTCAGCTCAGTACATACTTATCTATTTTTTATTTATTTATTGTAAAATTGGAATTTCCCTGTGTTTCTGTCAAAGCTAGGATGTGCAGAGGCTGTTAGCAGAAATACCATGCAGTAGACTAGTTACTTATAACATTTCCAACTTTTGGCTGAAATCAGGAAGCACTGAAAATCTCCAAATTTATGGCTGTTCATCTGAAGCGACCCTCTGGAGGTTTTCCCTGTCACGAATTCCAGTGCTGAAGTTGTCTTAGGCTGCAGAATGCACAATGGAGTGTGTCAGGTTTCAGCTGTAACACTGCTCTCAACGGGACTGCTTGCCATTTAAATTTGTGCAAATTAAAGAGGTGTATTGTGTGATATAACTGAGTCACTTAGGTCAGCTCTGGCTCTGTGTGAGGTTGCTGGGCTTTGGCTTAGTTCATGCGGTGTTAAAAACTGGGTGAATGTGTATGAGACAGTAAACAACAAAATCCCCACCTGCCATGGGGAAGATATGTGGCTTCAAGCATGACCATGGATTGATTAGAGTGCTTAGCGCTGCTGCCCATCTGGTGTCGCAGTTTGTAGTCGGATATTACTCCGATTGTGTCCATGTTGAAGTTCATTTAAAGACATATAACCATTCTAAACGTTCGAGTTAAGGAAAAAGCAGCTTATAAACTGTCATGGTATTGCTGTGACCCAGCTGGTCTTGTGAAAATGCCTCCTCAGCCTGTGAATTCATGAACCGGGGGGTGCAGGAAACTCAGCCATGACTCTGCATGTGTCTTCAGACATCTGTGGGTACTTTTCCCCTGGGAGTTGATGGAGCTGTGTGAAAGTGACAGCGCCAGGGAGCTTTTAATCTGAGATAACTATTCGGTATCCAGACTGGGCCTAACATACATCTGTTTACTTAAGTGCATGATCCTGGTTGCTTTGCCCAGAAAGGAACTAAACTAGAAATACAACCAATTAAAACACTTGGTTCCCTGATGACATTTCTTTTTCCTTAATCCACTCCCCCTCATAGCAAGGGCTGCAGCACTGACAGAACCTGTTCCTCTGAGGGACCCAGTGGCCAACTCAGTGATGGATTTGTCACAGGCACGTGTGGTGACTTCCCCTGAAGTCTCTTGTAGAGAGAAGTTGGGACTCTCACAGAAAATAATAAATTTAAAAAAAACCCCTTAATGTTCATTATTGCTGCTGGTGGTTCCTTCTGGCTCTGTAGCTCCTGGAAAATCTCAGTTTGTGCTGCCTGGTGTCACCAGACAGGGTTTTCCCAACTCCTGGCCTAGATTGGCGAGGCATGGAGTAGACTGTTGTCTACATTACTCTCCTTTCTGTGAGACAAAAGGGTATTGGAATGGAGACATGCAGGACACACCACAGGGGAAACGACTCCAGGGCAACCAGCCTGACAGAAGACCGGCTGAAACTAGGAGATGCTGCTCTCCTTTGCTGTCTGAGAGGCGCTTGCTTACATTCTCAGGAATGGGAAGACAGTTTCTCCTGGGAAAAGGCAGAAGTGGAAACCCTGTGTTTTGAAAGCTTGAGCCCCTCACTAGTGTCATGACTTTAGGTGACCAGGTCAATCTCTCTTGTGCTCCTGGCATGACTGTTTCTGCTGTGAGAGGGTAGTCAACATGGACATGATTTTGGGTAGGTGGGGTGGGGGAGGGGGAAGGGAGGTGGACCTGGATCTGTGCCTTAATTAATTAGAAATGGATTAGAAAAGTATCTGCATTTACTGATGGTGGGTTTTAAAAAATATATATATATTTCCCCTCTATCGGGTTTCAGAATCTCTTGTGTCTCTTGGGTAAATTACCGTCTCTCATAATTATTCATTTGAAATGTTGCTGCTTGGAAACTCTTGCATTTAATGTCCTAGTTTTTTGATTACACATTTCACATGCCGCCACTTCTAAACAGGCTCTCTTCTCCCTCCCCTCCAATCTCTCTCTTAGATTTACATAATTTCTGTCACAGTTGGGGTACCCACCAAGCTGTTAATGGCTTTAGTTTCCAGTGCTCTTCTGTGGGTCATGGGGTCCTTGCTGTCCCTTGGAGACCTGTAAAAAGCCGAGAAGCTACTTGGGCTGTATTTCTGGCTTGGAAGTTCCAGAAACATGGTGAATTCTTCTTTGTTCTCTTGAAACTTTTTTTGGGGAGGGAGGGGAGATGTGTCTAGAAATCTCATGAAGCATCAGAACCAGCATTTTGGAGATACCCCCAAGCATTGATGGGTGAATCACGTCACGTACCCATTCACCCTTCAGGATCTCCATTCCTTGTCCTTTTCTTACATGGTTTATGTACTGTATCGTCTCAAAGGTGCTCGTGTCTCTCTTAGGAAACTTCCCCTTTCCTTGACTCTTGCTATAGAAGTCACTTAGACTAAGACTACCCAACATCACAGCACTGCTCTTGAAGACTTTAGAGTTCTGCTACTAGCTACCCCACAGAGCAAAGTTGGAAAAAAAAAGCAAACAAAACTCTGGTGACTGCTGGGAATAATGGGAAGTCTCTAAGAGTGCAATGGAAACAAGGCTTTAATCTGTGCGTTGTGTCACTCGAGGAAGATTTTTCTAAGGATGTTAAGTGAGGCAAGAATAGAAACCCTTTTCAATAGGCTTATGTCTAAGTACTTCAGCTCAATATGCTCTATGAAGAAGTTGGAGGAGGGATTTTGTCACATTTAACCCTTTTTGATTTCCGATCTCCTCCCTGCATGGTTGCCCAGTGCCCGCCATGGGTGATCAGTGGATGGAGGGGTTTTTGTTTGCATTTCTTAAATATTATGTTTGTTTTTGCTGTCTATGTGAGCCTCTTTGTAAGTGGCCTGAAGGACTGATTGATTGTCAACTGCAATAATTACATTGATGGAAAGCTTCCTCTCTGCTTGTCTTGCAAATCTGTTGTTAGCTGTATATAAGGATGGCTTTTTCCACACCTCATCCTCCGCTGGGTTCAAAACCACCAGCATTTCTTAGTTCTGAGCTCTGGAAATGCCAAACCAAAATCTGAAGGCTCTTGTTCAAGAGCCTGCTTATAGGGAGGGAATTCTAACTCAGGACTGCTGTCAACTTAATATCTTGCGTAATGCTGCTGTAGGAGCTTTGTTCCACCTCCCTCCCACCCCGTGCCCAGATTGATATCACATGAATGGTTAATGCTGAATCTAGGGTGTCCCTGCTGCAAATGCTGCCGTTTAGAAAGAGTGCTGCTCCTCGTGCATGGCGAGCCGGCTCCCAGGATTTGAAACCCCGAGCACTGCAGCCCGTTCTTCTCCCCGGGGATTCAGACTTGCCGTGGTAATGGTGCATGGGAATGAAGGCGCTCGATGGGACACCCTTTCTTTTCTTGGGAGCAGGTGAGCACAGTCCTAAATCTTAGCTCAGTTCAACAGGCACCATGTTCTATCACACCCCACCAGGTACTGTGGCACAGGCATTTCAGATTGTTTTACACAAACACGAGTGCAGACACTGCACGCTCAGCTAGCAGTGTAGATGGTGAGGCAAGAAGAATGCCTTGCACCCCTGAACCGTCAGGTGTGTTCCCTAAACGCTCAGACAGTGCCTCCCCTGTCTATGCTGCTGTTTTTAAGCAGCGTAGTGTCCTGCTATCAGAGCTTTTCTCTGCTGCCTCCACCTTGCTGGAGCCTTTCACTGTGGCATGCAGCTGCAGGCTCTCTACATGTTGCTGCAAGCACAGACAGGGCCTCAGGTGTACTACGTCTTTGGTACCACCATCAGTGTAGCAGCTGAGCAGTTTAGTCCTTAATGTAGTTACCCTACCAACAGTGCTGTGTGGCAGGGAAGTGCTATTTTCCCCATTGTACAGATGGGGGAACTGAGGCCCAGAGAGGCTAAGGAGGTTGCCTAGCAGCACCTAGGAAGCCTCTGGTGGGGCAGCGAATTGAACCCAGCTCTTCCAAGTCCTAGACTAGTGCCCTGACCACTGGGCCGTTATTCCCCTTAAAAAAGATTCAAGTGTCTTTAGAACCAGGCTGTGTGGATCCCTGCCTCTTTCTCTCCAAAGCAGCAGGTTTTCATCCATAGATCTCGGAGCACACCACAAAGGAAGTCCCCATTCCTTAGATGGGGAGCCTGAGACCCAGAAGTTGGGAGGGGAGTGACTTGCCCAAGGCCATGCACTTAAGCCAGTGGCAGAGCCAGCTGTAGAACCCAGGTTTCCTGACTCTAGTCTGGTGCAGTATCCACTGTCTCTGTCCTGAGAAATGACATGAGGCAGCCGCAAGGTGTTTGTGGCAAGCTCATGAGCACATACATGTGCTCCTCTCCCTCCCTCCAGTCCCAATCAGCAGTCTTCCCCCTGTGCTGTGCCAGATTCTACTCAGAACAGATCTCCAAGCTGGGAAACCAGCAGTCCATCCCAACTTGTGACCCTGTCCTGAGATGTGAACTCTGGACTTGAGGCAAAAAGACTGTCAAACTTCTCCTTTTTGAGAGTCACTTCTTTCTAGGTTTAGCTATTCCGCAGCTCCACTGAGCTGTGAAATGGGGAGTGGAGGATATTTTAGGGAGTGCTGCTTAATATGCAAAGGTCTTGCTCGGCACCCAGAGAGGTAAGTGGATCTGTTCTTAAACAGAACTGACAGGCAGACCCCCGCCGCCACCGAAGCCGTAAGATGCATATTACACTCCCCGTCTGGCCCAGGAATGGCAGGAGTGAACTGGGTGCATATCCATGATCTACTGTAGGCAAGAAAAACTTGACACCGTTCCAAAAGGTGAATGCAGCTACTCTGAAGATTTAGGGAGACGTTTCTCCTGGAAGGTTCCCACTGGATGAGAAATGGCAGCTTTATGGTTTAGAAGAACCTTGCCAGTTTTGAGCTCTGCCTTTTTCCCGGCACTTGGAATGCTCTTTCCACGCCCCGCTAGCCGTGCTTGTGCTGTGCTGGCTGGCTGGTGTGCTGAGCAGGCGTCTTTTGGGGGCCGTCTGTTCGTTAGGGCTTGGCACTCTTGAATGGGCTGTGCAGTTGGAGAGAGGCTGCCAAGTTAGACTGGAGGAAAAATAATCGGAGGTTTTGTTGTGGTGGTGTTTTTTCCTTTTCCCTCCCCCTTCTCCTTTTTCTATGGCTGCAGAATGTGCCCCCTAAATGCCATGACTGGATAGGGCAGAAGCCAGAGCTTTAGGATTAGTGCGTAGGGAGGATTTAGGATTACAGGCGGACATGTATTGCTGTGTTTGGATTGTGTGTGGTTTCTCCTGGCCGGAAAGAAATAGTCTTCCTCTTCTAAACATGCCAGTTAGAATATTCAAAAGGCCCGTCTGAGGCTTGAAAGGGAGGAAGGTTTGAAGCAAGGCTTTGAAAGAGCTACATGAGAAGGGCATGTGAGCACACAGAGATGGAAAGAGAATGAAGAACTCAGGCACCTGGATGGACTCGTGGCGTGGAAGATGTTCTGAACGGTGTCCTTTGTGTTTATTCCAACAGACATTATTGTTCATGGGTGTAGGAGGTAGAGGCTGATCCTCACAGGAGCGAGACTTCAAGTGCTTTACAAATCCAGCATGTGTGAGGGATAAATTCACCTGTGTGTAAAGTCGCAGCTGAAAGGGGGAAGCGTCCTACAGACTCCCGACAGCTGAGGGCTGGTGTAATGGCGCGCTGGGTTCCCAACAGCTGATGACTTTTGGAAAGGAAATAAAAATATGCTTGAGAGGTCTTTCTGTGCTCCTTGAATGCATTCTTCCAAATCCTGCCTTACCTCATGGGACTATTGGAGCTCCTCGTGTCCCCTCTTTTTAAATAGCAAACTTGAAAAAACACCTTCTTAACTACGAGATTCAAAACCAAAACCTCGTCATATAGAGTGACAACTGAATGTATTTTAATATTCAGTTTTGCAGCAGGTGGGAAGAGTCTAAATTAAACCATGAAATTGCTGTGTAACAAAACAGCCTGAAGAAACATCGTACTCTTTACTTCACTGATTAGCTTGAAGATTTTTTTTTCAGATTTTTGTTTTTGTTGGGTTTTTTTTGTTTATGGTAGTGTACTGGAAATTGCAACCACAGAACATTGGCCTCCGCTCGGGGGAAGAGCTGCCTGGAGCCCTGGCATACAATTCAGAAGCTCCCTTTTGTCTCCAACATGGACACCTCCAAATCTCCCTTACTTCAAAATAAGTTTTCTGTTGCCCGCTTGGCTGAGGAGTTTTTCTGGATTGGTGGCAGCATCGTGGCTACGCCGAAATGGAAAATGGGCCAGATTGGTAAGACAGGGAATGTCAGAGTCCCTGCTGCTTAATTGCACAAGATAATAGTATCTTAAAGGCTTTCACATTTACATCTTATTTAATGACAGCTTTGTCTAGCCGTAGCTGGGGTTGGGAGGAGGATGTTGACACACATTTGCAGAGCATGCAGCCCCTATGTTCTTTTATCTTTCATTGCTTTATGAGTTCCTGGCATGTCTCTCTCTTTTATTGTGAAAGATTCAAGAACTTTTGAATTATATTTTGACTCTTGATTTCATTTTTTTTATGACAATCTGAATAAAATGTGTATGTCTTAACACACATTGACTTTGAAAATCCCTATTTTGCCATAGATTCCCCCCCCCCCCGAACACCCCCTCCGAAAAAGTAAAGTAAGTTGGTTGACTGGGCAGATCTGGTGTTAGCAGCAAGAGTTTGTGCAGTGTGAACCATTCCTCCTGGCTCATCGCTTTTCACAGTCTGTCCACTTTCAGCAAACTGAATCCTTCACCGTTGTAAATTTGAAGGAGCTGTGTTTAGAAGGAGCCATGTTGCCTTTTCCCAGATTCAGATCCCTTCCTGGGTGTTTAATTGTAAGTGCTGATAAGCTGTGGCACAATCCTTTGACCTCAGGATTGAAATTCTGTACTAGCTGGATGAGGTAAGAGCACTTTATTATTTAGGGAATAAAAAGGGGACACCTGGCTAGAAATGATATCATAAATATCTGCATGGTACAGTATAGTAATGTGATAGAACAAACAAAGCCTCCTGTTACATTGGTGCATTGTCACTCGATAACCGTGGGCTTGCCCAGATGTAACTGAGACTCTGTAGAAAAGGGGTTTGCCTACAGAGCCTTCTATTACTTACACCGTTCAAAGATCTACTTCTTAAAAGGAAGCCTGGGTTGGGGCTTGCTTGAAAACTGATCAGAGCTAGCTGCTTCTACTCTGGCCAGAACCACCGTCGTGAGTGGAGCACAGTGCTTCGGCAGCACCCCCGCCTGTAGGTGGGTTGAATGGATGTTAACATAACATAAGAGCATAAGAATGGCCAAAGGTCCATCCAGCCTAGTATCCTGTCTACTGACAGTGGCCAATGCCAGGTGTCCCTGAGGGAGTGAACCTAACAGGTAATGATCAAGTGATCTGTCTCCTGCCATCCATCTCCACCCTCTGACAAACAGAGGCTAGGGACACCATTCCTTACCTATCCTGGCTAATAGCCATTAACGGACTTAACCTCCATGAATTTATCCAGTTCTCTTTTAAACTCTGTTACAGTCCTAGCCTTATAGTTCCAGTCCAGAGGAGCAACTGCAGAAGCAACAGGTTGCCCGTAAATTAAGCTTTTTAATTTTTGCAGCGTTTCCAGTGTCTCTTTTCGCATTAACCTCTTTGTTAATGATTGTGCGCTTTAATAATGGAAACATTCCAATACACTCTGCTTTGTATAGTACCATATGTACAAACACTGCCCATCCCTCCACTTGCAGGTTTAAGTAGCCAGTAACTCAGTTCCCCTCTCCCTGATGTTTTAAGGGCTGTCTGCCCGGGGGAGGAGAAATGGGGTTCAGCTGAGAATTGAAATGAGACGTGAGTCAATGCAGGCAAGAACTTCAGAGGAGAAGGCTCTTGCACCAAGGGTGACGAGACAGTGTGCAGGGACAAAGGAGACCTGTTTATCCAGCACTGAGGCAACAGAGAGGCAGGAGTACAAAGAGAAACCAGGTAGAGGGAAGCTGAAGAAGTCTGAGAAAGGCAATTATTGAGCTGGGTCCTGGAATCAAGTGTGCAAATTGCTATCAAGGCAGCCCTCTGTGCCTGGTGCAGCTGTGACATAAGTGAGTCTCCTTGGCTCTGCCGACTGACTGTACCAGTCACTGCAACACAATAGCCTGCTCTCTGTCTGAAATGGAGTCAACCCAGTGAACAGCAGCCCATGCATTGTGTAAAAAGAGATTTTCCCTCTCTCCCCGAATGCTGCAAAGAAAAGCATTTGCAGAACATCTGTCCTCCACTTCCATTTGTGTGCAGAGCCTCAATCGCTCTTGATCACAGGGGTAATTTAAAAGAAACAGGCATAGCTATGACTGCTCACCCATCAGCATAGGGGCGTCTGCTGCTAGTGGCAAAAGCCCACTCTGGAGCCAGTGGCAGATCCTCACGTTTCTGTAGTAACAGAACTCAGGGGTGAATTTCTGCAGGGTAAGAGTGAGTGGAATGCAAGGCACCTTACACTGAGCACTCTAAGGTGAGTTGCCAGGGAAAGGACTAGCTCCCAGGAAGCCTTTAGTGCCGCTAGTGGGTTGGCTTTTTAATATGTCCTCCAGTTCTGTGGCCCTTCAATGGAACAGAATTCTCAGAGCTGAAGTAGGATACCGGGGTCTAAATTGTATGTGGGCCTCGTTCCTCCTCCCCCGTGTAAACTGGGACTAATGTCGCTGAGGGCAATGAGACTGCAGCCGTGTACAGCTGGGGTGCGCTTTAGACCATGCAGGGGCTGCTTCGGGCTGGCAAATGTCACATACTTGGAGATCCCTGAAAGGGAAATGAGACTCTCGTTAAGCAGGTGCTCTCTCTGTCTCCGCCACCCCCTGCAGCGAAAAGATGAGCCGTTGTCATGCAGGATGCAGAAAACATGCACTTTGTAGGTTTCCAAGTCAGACTCTGTTAACAAAACTGGGCTGAAAAGTTCAGCAGAGCTGTGAGCGGCTGGGCTTCTGACCTTCCTAGGGAGCCTGGCTGTGCTAGCAAAGCTGCATGATGCACCCTGGAACCGGGCCAAGCTGTGTTTCTGAATGTTCTGAGAAAAATCTGAGCCCAGGTGTGAAGATACCCAACTGCTCCCTCCCCTCTGCTACCTTGCATCCAGTACAGGCAGTCTCTTCCCCTGCCCCCCCCCTCACTGAAAGCAGTAAGAAAAGTTACAGTGTTACAGTGGGGAGATTTATATTTATATTTTCTCTACCTGGGTTTCTCAATCTGTAAAGTAGGGCTGCATCCCTGTATCACAAGAGTATTGTGAAGCTGAATTAGCGTTTGCAGGAAGGTGCTGCGGGGGTTTAGTGAAAGGGCAGAAATGAACAGTTAAGGAAGGTAGCTGAGCTCTGAGCTCATAGGAATATTTATCCACCTTCTCATGACTGTTCTCGTACATTAAGATTTTTCTACCTGTAACTTTCCTTGGTATAAATACCACCATGGAGCTCCTTTCCATAGAGCTGCCACATCTCCTCTAGGGGAAGGAGCTCTTCCAGACCTTAGGAGGTGCCTAAGAAAGGAGTGTAATGTATGTTTGGGCTCCCCACCCTACCCCAGAAATTCCTCTGCTCTCTCTACCACCACCACCCCCAAACCTCCCCAGGGCTGCCTTCTTTCCACGTTAGTAGGAATTTGCAGTTGTGTGCACCCGCAGGATGCTGCACCGCCGAAATGCTTGTCGGCGGCATGTGTGGCGCCCTCCACAGCCTTCTGGGAATAGGAATGTGCTATTCCCACAGAAAGGTTGGGGACCACTGGTCTAACCTAAAAGAGCCTTGCTCCCCCTGCCCTCCTTTGAATCTTGGCTTCTTTTGAGTCAAAGTCAAAACATGGCCATTGAGCGAAACTCTTATTACTGGAGCTCCTGCACCAATCCAGCCGACTGGGGGAATAGATATTCAAATACACAAGAGCAGTTAGGCTCCTGCTCAGATTGACTTTCAATAGCAGTTAAGTGCCTAGCTGTCTTTTTTCAGAGTAGCAGCCGTGTTAGTCTGTATTCGCAAAAAGAAAAGGAGGACTTGTGGCACCTTAGAGACTAACAAATTTGTTAGAGCATAAGCTTTCGTGAGCTACAGCTCACTTCATCGGATACATTCAGTGGAAAAGACAGTGGGGAGATTTATATACATAGAGAACATGAAACAATGGGGGTTACCATACACGCTGTCTTTTGTGCCTCTGAAAATCCACTCCATGAATAACAAATAAAAGTGTTGCACAAGAAACGCCTCTGTGACACTGGATGGTCTGGGTGTTAAACGGATACAGGTGTCTTTACTTGTGCATTGGGTGCAACATTTGAAGATTTTTCTTAACTTGGAAAGAATCATATCTTTGTTCCATTGCTTCTCAAACAGACAAAAAGGAATTTCCGAAAGAATATTGCTGATAAATTCACATTAAGCTTGTTCCAGATTCTTTTCTTTCTTATTCTTTTATTTTATTTATTTATTCTCCTTTCAAATCACACCAAAATATTTCTCATTTCTTTCTTCTTTACAAACTTTGCTACAAAGTGCAGTGCACATTGGAGTACCCTGGTGTGCTACCAGACAAGTTAAGGACTGCAAATCAATCTTGCCTCTGAACTTCCATGCATTTTATGCAAGAAACTTCTAACAGCTTCATGTTTTCTCCTGATCTTGCTCTAAATTATGGGAATGAGTTTACCTGAGACATGCCAACATTTGGGAACAGTTTTAGTTTTGCAAACCTAGGGGTGGTTCTGTTCTACTCCACTTATCACCATGGTTCTCAGATGTGGTTTCTCTTCTACCACAATCTGCAGATGTCAGGGTGGGATGGATAAGTGTTTGTCTCCTAAGCTTTAATGACTATATTAAATAGTATTGGACCACTAGACTTTAGGCTCCAATCTTGCAAATACCTAAACAACACAAGGCGTTTTACGGGGACTGCTCATGTGCTAAAAGTTGACTAATTTGTGTAAGCGTTTGCCCGATCTGGGTTCTAGACTTCAAGTGCTTTTTGGGCAAGGACTGTCTTCACTCTGGGCCTTGAGCAGTACTCAGTATTCAGTCAACATTTTAATAAAGTGTTCCATGAACTCCTATTTTTCAAATCCATATGAAAACAGACGGGGGGGATGGGTGGTTTTTCTTACTGCTTTTCTTGTACTGCCACCTTTGTTTTCTATTCTGTATAGGTGCTCATCACTGTAGTATCTGAGTGCCTTCCAGTCAGGGCATCAAGCAACACGGCTAACATCTGGCCTGTGTTTTGTTCTCTCCTTAGGAGGAGAGTGTGTAGTTGAGGGGGTTTTTTTTTGTTATTTATGGTTTGGATTTTTTTAAAATATATATTACACACCTTGCTCTAAGAAAAGGAGTACTTGTGGCACCTTAGAGACTAACCAGTTTATTTGAGCATGAGCTTTCGTGAGCTACAGCTCACTTCCTCTGTTTGTTAGAGAAGGCAGGTCAAGGAAGTGTGCATGGCACTGAATAGAAGGCGGACCGGTTTGGATCCTTAGTCCCTGGGGCAGTTCAGGCTACAGTCTTGGGCTGGCTCCCAAGAAAGCTCTGTCTCCTGCACAGATGAACTTTATTTACCCTAATGGTAGAAAGTTCCAGTGTGCTTGAGGAGCGGAGCTGTCAACCACAATCTTCATCCTGGAGCTTTAGTTGATCTTTTAGATACCTTGTGCCCAGGCCATTGAGCACCTTGAACTTGATTAAATATTCTCAGAGAAGCCAGCTTGTGCTGCTTTTTGCTATCCGACTGTCACAGCTGTAAGCAGACCAAGTTTAATGATCCTCTCTTGAATAGTTCAGCAGCAGATGGGAGTGCTTTATTGTCTGCTGGAGTTCAGAGCTCGGAGCCATAACCAGAGCATTCAAAGAAAGGCAACTGCGTATTTATCTTCAAAAAAAAATTTTTTTTAAAGTATTAACCCTGAAGCTGGCACATTAGAAACTCCCTCCATTGCAGACTTAGCCACTGCTTCGTATTGCTGGTTTTTATTAATAAATCTGTTTCATTTTTATCTACGAACTTACCTTAACATTGGGCTCAGATGGCCCATTAACATGAAATGAGCCTGAGAATATTGGCATCTAACTCACAGCAGTGCACAGAGTGATGCATGTTGGGTTTTTTTTTTTTTTAAATCTTACAGAAGTATATGATGCATAAGGAGAATGAGCATGAGTATTGATACTGTGGTGAGCAGCAAACAATTACCAAGCTCTAGTAATAGTCACTTGAGCATCAAACTGACTCACGGCTTCCGCTGCTCAGTTCCTAATGATGGGATGCAGGAGGTAGCAATGGTGCAAAGTTGGTTTGTTGCTTCTTTGAAGAACAGAACATTTAGGGAGATGGAGGGAATTGTTTTGGAATGCTTTGTTCAGCTCTGCGTCTCTCTGGCTATCGTACAAGGCACTTAGCATTACACAGAAGATAACTGCAGACTATTTTATAAGAATGTAGCCTCTGAGGCTGCCTTCGTCTTAGCAGATGGCCCTTTTAAAAAATAAATAAATGAATTGAATCCAGTGTGTGTTTCTAATAACCTTTGTGCTGTTAATTTTTAATGCCTCCCCTCTATAGTGAAAAAATGGTTTTTAGTTCTAAAGCAATTTGTACACTAAGGACTTTTGTGAATTATTTATCAGGTTCCAGAATATTTGCTATATTCTGAGTGGCCAAGTTGGGTAATTAATTTTTTTTCCTTTTAGTTAATTGGGCTCCGGGTAGGCAGGATGCTAATTCAGCCACTTCCCAGGAAGCAAATTTATTTCTAACTGGGGATGCTGCTGCCCAAAACTTCTGACTTTGTAGTGAGAAATGGTGGGGAGGAGGGGAAAGTGTTATCTTTTTGTTAAAGAGGCAGTTGGAAGTTTAAAGGTCAGCTCTCAGCTGGTCGGTGTAAATCTGTGTAGCTCCACTGATGGTAACAGTTATGCCAGTTTTACATCTGCTGATCATTTGACCTAAAGGTTGAAATTCCCCCGCCATGCAGAGGGTCAGCAGGAGGCCTAGACATCATAAAAGTCCAGCTTAAGTGGTGCCTAGTTCTTGTGCTGACCTCCTGTGCTAGTGTGGATTCCACCTTAGATGTGGAGGTGGAGCTTTTCAAAGGCACGGCTGGGAGCTGTCAGCGAGAAGGGACCCCTGTGATCATCTGGTCTGACTTCTTGTGCTACTGAGGCTAAAGAACCTCCCCCTTTGACTTCCTGGGGCAGTTGAGTGCCTAACTGCACGTTGTGCCTTTCAGAATTTTGAAGAATTTCAGTCTTGTGTCTAACTCAGGCTGTCCTTTATTTCTCTCTCCAGTGGAAAGATGTATGAGCTGCATGCAAGCTGGTACCCAGATGATCAAACTCCGGGGCAGTTCCAAAGGGCTAGTCCGGTTTTATTACCTCGATGAGCACAAGTCGTGTATTCGCTGGAGACCGTCGCGAAAGAATGAGAAAGCCAAAAGTAAGTGCCGGCCACCGGGTCTTTCTACTGAGAATGAGAGGTTTGCGTTGGCACTGAGCAGCCGACATGAGGGGTTCGGTAACATGGAAGATGACCAAGGCAAAAGCTGTTGCTGGATTGGCAGGACTGTGCCTGACTTGTATGAATGTTAATAACACATCTGCTAGTTGAGGGCTAAAATAACCCCACAGACTTGGAGATGAGCTCCAAGCAAATCCTATGTGAATAACCCCAGATTTAGGAGAGTCTGCAGTTTGACATTTGGGTCTTCCCTAGAAATGTCTGTGGGAGAAGGAAGGGATATTTCCTCCCCTCCACATCCATATCCCATGTGGCACAGCTAGCTAGCTGTATTTATGGTTAAGGCAATGTTCCTCTGAAGCACCTGCTAGTGATCATTGCTGGAGACAAGATCCGAGGTCACGTGGACCAGTTGTCTGATGGGTTGAGGGAGCTCTGGTAGGGTTTATCGTGCACCAGAAGGGTAATGATTATTGGTTGCAAATAAAGACCCCCAATCCTGCAACCAGGTCTATGTGGACAAAACCCCATTAGAGTCAATCAGGATCCATTTAGACACAGGGATCTGCCCTTGCAGATCATGCTGCATATTCTGGCTCCAAGAGCTGATATGTCTCTGCATTCAGCTACATGTTGTGTTGTATTAGTCATCCTGAGAGCCCCCCACTGAAATCGGGGCTCCATTGTGCTAGATGCTGGAGAAAAAGATAGTGAAAGGCTCCCTGCCACAAGGGGCTTGCAATGAAATCGACAAGACGGATGAAGTTTGGGAGCCCCACCCCATCTCCCAGTGGCCTAAGGGTAAGGGTTTTTACCTGTCAGGACTTTTGTTCTTTAACTGGGGCCGCTTTGTAATATTTTCCCCAAATGTGTGTGCATGTGTGTGTGTGTTTTTTTCAGTGTCTTTTTTCACCAGATGGTGGCTGATCCACTCCAATGAACATATACATGATTGAAAAGCAATGATTGCTTCACAGACACGAGTTGTAACCTGCACTAAAACAGGGCCTTCAATTATTTGTTTAACAAGATGTGTGAAACTGTGCTGGCAAGGAAATGCTGCAGAGAGGTGTCTGACAACCATCATGTTGAGGGGAGGATCAGGGAGACTGAGATCTTGGGGACCAAATTAATCTTATTGTTTCCCCTTTCAAAACTACAAATATGAATGTAAATGTTGGCACAATCTGCATCTCTGCTTGTGACCTGTTTGTTGGTATGTAAAGATGCACAGGTGCAATCTGAGAGGGGTGCTGGCATAGTGGTTAGGGACATAGTAGATTAGGACTTGGAAGATCTCGATTCAATTCCTGGCTCTACAATAAACTGCGTTGTGACTTCTGACAAGTCATTTAATCTCTCTGTGTCTCAGTTTCCCATCTGTGAAATGGGATAATAATCCCTCCTTTGTCTGTTTTAGCATAGATTGTTCAAAAGTGCCCAGCATCCCTGGGTGACTACAATGGGAGCTTGAGGAGCCCTTTGAAAATGTGACCCTTTTCCAGTGTTGACCCTAAACTCTTCAGGGCAGAGGTTGTCCCCCGCTAGCATGTTCATAGGGTGCCTAGCACAATGTGGCACCAATCGCAGTTGGAGCCTCTTGATTCTACTGAAATACAGATGAATAATAATGCACAGGAACGAATATTGAATAGTGAACTTAAACCTCTACTGAAATCTAGCTCTAGACTTTTCCTTTTGCCTCCTGTTGCATTATTCAGAACCAGCTTTTTAAACTGCATGCAGAAGACCTAAAAATTCCTTCAAGTATGTGAGTTAGAATTACTTGGCTGGTTGTTTAAGCAAAGATACTAACCCTAATAATAATTAATAACATGCACATCTTCTCCGACTAAGCTGTAACGGATTAGTTTAACCAGCTACCATTACGTTAAAGACATTTAGGAAATAGTTTTTTTCAAAGTCTGTGTCTCCTTGATCAGGCTTTTTTAATTTGCGTTGAGTGGCACAGTAAAGCTAGAAGCACTAGCATACCAAGCCACCTTGATAATGTCCAAAGTGTTAAATTTTTGCCCCGTTCTATAAAATGACTGCACGTAAATCGACTGCTCTAGACTATTAAAGGCTGGGCTTGGCGTTGACATTATCCTTGGTGTGAGTTGTGCCATCAGCACAGAGGGCTCATAAACCGGAGGTTAAGTCTTTTTGCATTTCCTCTTTTGACATTTGCTTTGACTAGTGCTATTTGAGCTCTGTGTGTCTGTGACTGTCCCATACCCCCTTGCTAAATAACAGTAAGCCCAGAGGGCAGTGATGTAACACAACACAAATTCACTGGTTTCTGCTTCGTTTAATTTCATATGAAGAAAATCTGCCAGGGTCTGGAGTCTGTGTTGGATTTTAAATGTTTTCCTCCCGTCCGCTTTGAGCTAACTGCTTCCCCCCTAGAAACAGTTAATGGTGCAGTTTGGATTTTGGCCCTGCTGCAACACTTTTCCTTTTTTAAATCTTTTAAACTTCTGGCACGTGTAGATCTGGGTAATATATCCTCTGTAGCTGCCCAGTACACATACCATAGCAAACAGCTGTCTGCTTCTAGGGAGAGCCATGCTTCTTGTAATCTCAGGAGGACACTGTAATCTGCAAAATTAAATTCTGTGCTGGGGTTTATTTTATTGTTAAAATTTCTCTTCTTGACACTCAGGATCTAGGATCTTTAGAAGGGAAACAAATTATTCAAATAATTATCGGATGTGCTGGCTCTGAGTGCATGTGGATACTAGACACCGTTTCATTAAACGTAAGGGCACTCTATAGCATTTTAAGATTTGTATATTCAAGGGGAAGAGGAATGGGGGTTGACAAACATTACCAATATCTTGGTAATTTACTCCCAAACCTAGATGTAGGAAGGAACCTGGTAGCTAGAAATGTGAACGATTAGTTGGATCAAGTCCTGCAAAGGCAAGAATTCATTCCTGAGTAAATGACACTAGGTGGTTCAGTGGATTGTTTCAGAGTCAGGGTACCTGGGTTCTGATCCTGGCTCTGCCACTGAACTATTGTGTGACCTGGGGCAAGTTACTTCACCTCTCTGTTCCTCTGTTTTGTCTCTCTTTGCCTGTGTTGTCTATTTAGATCAGAAGCTTCTCGGTGCAGAGACCATCTCACTGTGTATGTACAGTGCCTAGCACAATGGATCTCAGTGCTTAGAGCCCTCAACTATCATAATTATAGCTGTTCTACTGATACTGTGTTTCATCCTAGCCAAGAAGATTTACAGGATGCTTCACAACAGACTAGGATGTGCCTAATGTCCCTTGTTGGCTGAGCTTGCAAATGCCTTAAACCCAACTCAGCGGCATTTCTCTATCTATAATATTAGAGAGACAAGGTGGGTGAGGTAATATCTTTACTTGGACAAACTTCTGTTGGCGAGAGATACAAGCTTTCGAGCCACACAGCGCTCTTCTTGGGGTCTGGGAAAGGTGCTCCCAGTGTCATGGCAAAATGCAAGGGGGAACAGATTGTTCAGTAGTTGCATTTTCCTGTGACGCTGGGAATACCTTTCCGAGACCTGAAGAAGAGCTCTGGGCTTGTCTGCGCTTACAGCGCTGCAGCTGAACCGGTGGAGCTGCGCCACTGTAGCACTCAGTGAAGACACTACTGCGTGGATGGGAGAGCTTCTCCCTTCGGCGTAGGCCCTGCTTCTTGGGGAGGTGAAACCCTCCTGCTGACCTAATGCTCTCTACACCGGGAATTGGGTCAGTATAACTGTGTCACTCAAGGGTGTGGCTTGTCCGCATGCCTGAGCGATTTAGTTTTACTGCCATAAGTTGGTAGTATAGACCAAGCCTCTGTGTGGCTTGAAAGCTTGTCTCTCACCAACAGGAGTTGGTCCGATAAAATATATTGCCTCCCCCACCTCGTAGGCGTGTCAGTCCCAGGATATTAGACAGACAACACTGCGTAGTATCTGTAACATAACTTTGAATGCTCTAGCTGATCCATTCCAAACCTCACGGCATGTTCGAGGTATAAGTGGCTAGAACCCAACTGATTTGGAGAAAGGGGAAGAAATGGGGGCAGTAGGACACCTCTGCCAGCTCTTTAGCACTGTCACAGCCTCAGTGTGGGAAACTAGTTTTAAGAGCAACCATTCCTGGGGGAATTCTGAGGCTACGACTCATAAGAAATACTAGTTTTTAAGGTGTTTCTCTGAATTCTGCAAAGAGTTTTACCCACCTCTCCAGTGTTAGAGGCCTAGGATATTGACTGCCTGCTGCACAAAATCCATTGACATTGGTGCTAAATGCTGGTGAGAACATGGGGGGCTGGCTGGCTGCATGTGCCTCTGACTCTTCCATAGACAATGTGTAGGCTCTCTTTACAATGGGTTGTGTGTGGGGAAGCAACTGTAATATGCAAACTGTGTTCGATTTTATTTCTAGCTGGAGAATATAGCAAACCAAATATTGCCACAAAGAATGGTGGAAAAGTGTCACTAACAATTGATTGTCAATGCAGACAGGCTACAAAAGCTTAAAGGAAAGGCACGAGAGTACTAGAAACTAAACGGTTTCAGAGTAACAGCTGTGTTAGTCTGTATTCGCAAAAAGAAAAGGAGTACTTGTGGCACCTTAGAGACTAACCAATTTATTTGAGCATGAGCTTTCGTGAGCTACAGCTCACTTCATCGGATGCATACCGTGGAAACTGCAGCAGACTTTATATACTAAACTAAACGGTGTATCATAAGATCCTGTTGTATTAATATGCAGATTACCTCATGCTCCTTTACCTTCTCAGACTAAAATAAGATCTGGATGCTTGTCTGGGCTCATTTTGTTACAAATCCTTCCCCCCCCCCATGGAAAAGCTCTTTCATTTATTAAGTCATCCTCCAAGTGATAATGCTCAGCAATGAGGATAAAGGGGGTGATTTGTTTTTCCAGGACAAAAAAAAGGACCCTTTTCCCTCCAAGAGTCTGATTGTAACTAACTAACTAACACAAATGATCTTCCACTGACCATCTCTAACGAGCCACCCACCTCTCTTGTTCTTCTAGTCTCCATTGACTCCATGCAGGAGGTGTGCGAGGGGAAGCAGTCGGAGATCTTCCAGCGCTACGCCGATGGCAGCTTCGACCCCAACTGCTGCTTCAGCATCTATTATGGAGACCACATGGAGTCTCTCGACCTGGTGTCCTCCAGCGGGGAGGAGGCACGCACCTGGATCACGGGGCTCAAGTACCTGATGGCAGGGATCAGTGATGAAGACAGCCTGTCAAAACGGCAGAGGACCAGAGACCAATATCCTTCTGTGCTGTGGGGGAGGGTGCCTAGCAGGGTGGGGCGGTATCACTCCTAAAGGAATTTGTGGAGCTGTCCTTAGTGCTTTATTTCACTGGCAGCAAGTGTGAGGCATAGGATTGCACAACAAGTCCTATCATATGTTCCTGTTCCCATGGGGCCCTACACAACCGAGTATGGGGTGCAGCGTTCCATGCTCTATTTCATCCCAGAGCAGATTCCCACTTCTGCGCGCTCCCATTTAGATCCCCTCCTCCAGTCCAGCCCACACACCCGCTCTCCTGTTATCTGTGTCTCACCCACGCACATCCTGAAAAAGCCAGGGGGATATTTTCAAAGGCACAAATTAAGTGCATGACTCCCATTGACGTTCAGTGGGAGATGGGCTCCTACCTGCCCTTTGTGTCTTTGCCAATACCCTTAGCGGGTAGTTTTCAGCCTTCTGGGCTGAGAATAAGGGGCAAATGAGTGAGAGAGGCTGGGGGGTGGAGAAGGTGGGTTCTGTGTCCTATCACTGGTTGTCATCCTGCAGGAAAGTCTCAACAGCTGACACTTTGCATGTCAAAAGTCCTTCATTAGGATTAGAGGCTTGTGCTAGGCATATGGTGAAGGGAGAATGGAATTTTAAAAAAATAGAGGGCCACATTCTGCCTTCAGTTAGACCCTGTGCAGCCGTATCTATCTCTGCAGGTTGCAGAATTCAACCCTAAGTTTATATTTGTTCAGAGCTTAAAGCCATTTCTCATTGTGTATCTGTGGGTATATAGCCGGTGCTGCTGCTGAGGAGATTCACATGAGCAGGATTTTAATAGGCATCATTTAAAGCGCACGCGCAAGCAGACCAAAATCCTCTCCCCACATCTTAACATCAGGGACCGGAGAAAATTGTATTCATGGACAAAACTACATCAGACCCCCAAATCAGGCAGTGAGATCCTGGCTTGGGGCTGCTTCTGAGATGCTAAAGGCCCCATCACTCTCTGCTTATTGCAATTCCTGGATCACTCCGCTATGCTGGGCTATTGCAGGGTATCTGCTGTGGTCACCACTGGAAGACAGAATTTGCTGCCAGTGCCCATACAGTGAGATTTCTCCGAGATGCCATCATTTTCTTTCCCTGTATTTAGAATAGGAAACAGATTGTAGACTTGCCAAATATTGTCCCTTTGGTAATGGCCACTGTACGGTATCTCTGATGTTAACTCTGGCAGGTAGGAAGCCTTTGCTGCTTATTAGATCCTGTTCTGTAGAGGAAAGCCTGTCCCCTGCTATTGCATGTAGCCGCCTATTGTTATTTCCTTGTACAGGGAATGTTCTTGTGCTGGTGAGAAGAAAAGGGCATTGGGGTCCCTTTAGCTAACTGCTGCAAGGCAACGTTAGGTCGAGCAGTCTGAGATCCTGGCCTGGGAAAGAGGCACCATAACAAGGTGTGTAACAAACTGTCAGCCTTCAGGAAGGCTGCAAAGAACTTCAGCTTTTTTGGGGACCAATAACCTGTTTAACAAGCACCAGCCAGGAAAGGTGCTGGGAACCTGTTAAAAGCTTGTATACAGTACCTGACGTGCATTTGCATCCTTTGGATTAGGGGGTTTTTATATCCAGCTTAGGCTGTCAGGGTTCCCAGTGACAAATCTAGTTCATGGGCAATAAAGCTGCTTTTATTGTTTTTCTAGTTAAGCTATCTTTGGTTAGATAGTAAGAAAACCTTTCTAACTATAAGTGTGGTTGAGCTCTGGAAAAGGCTTCTAAGGGAAGTTGTGGAATCCCTGTCAATGGAGGTTTTTAAGAGCAGGTTAGACAGACACCTGTTGGGACAGTCTAGGTTTAGTTGGTCCTGCCTCAGCACAGGGGCTCAGACCTGATGACCTCCTGAGATCCCTTTCAGCTCTGTTTCTTTGATTTTTATGTGTGGTTTACAGCCTCAGTAGAAAGTCCACTAGTCTGTAGTGCTACGGCTGTGCCGCTGTTCACTTGCAGCGTTGACACTTTCTGCAGTGAGAGAGGGGGATTTTCCACCACTGTAATAAATGTACCACCTGGAGAGGGGGTAGCTAGGTCAACAGAAGGTGATTTTAGTGGTCAATGGAAGTATCTACTTCCATTTACCTAGGGGTGTCTATACTGGGGGCGCAGAGCAGCTTAACTACGTCTCTCCGGGTGTGAATTAGGTCCACGTACGTTTTAGGTATAGACTGGGCCTAAATAATGTTCAGTAAGGTTCCTTGATGCTCCATTGCCTTCCTTAACTCCAATTAAATGTGGTTGAAGCAAACCTTTGATGAGGCCGATAAGAATGGTGATGGCAGTTTGAGTATTAACGAGGTGCTCCAGCTGATGCACAAACTGAATGTGAACCTCCCCCGACAGAAAGTCAAGCAAATGTTTAAGGTAAGACGTGAGAATGATCATTTCTAAGGGAAAAAGGGCTGAGCTGCAGAGATCTAATGTGCAACACGGCAGGAGAGAGAGTAAATGCTTCGCTAGCAAATTCCTTTTCGTTTCCTCAGTGGATACTGCATTGTGCATTTCAGCAAGTCGGAGAGAACTTTGGAAACAAAGGGGTCGTTAGTAAATTCTTAGCTGCAAAAGGAAAAGATACTTGCACCAAGTTGCTTCTGGAGTTTTACAGTGTAAGGACAAGCACAGCGCATCTGCCTCTGTCAGCTTCCGTGCCCTACCCTCCTGTGCTCGGGGCCGGATTCCGATACCCTTATTTGCATTGAACCATGCCTTCTCACTGGAGGAATCTCAATCTCCATCATGGGAGGTTTTTTGGAGCAGGTTAAACAAACACCTGTCAGGGATGATCTAGATAATACTTACCCCTGCCATGACTGCAGGGGACTGGATTAGATGACCTATTGAAGTCCCTTCCAGTTTTATGATTCCCCTAACTCCAGAAGTAAGGAACTCAATAGGACCACTCATGGAGTAGGGTGATACCCTTTCTCTCACAGAGTATCAAAATTTAACCAGTATTGTTATAAACCTGGTCTTCTATGGCCATTGGTTTGATTATCCTTCATCATTTCCAGCTGTGAAGTGACATGGGCATTCTTCCATGTGCAATGGACTGCTCATTTGGTGATGGTGACTAGGTGTACTGTGCTCGCAAACCATGTGCTTCATCCAAAAGCCAGCTGCTACCAAGTAATTTCTGTTACTAGACCTATTGCTCTACAAATACCTGGGGAGCCTTTTCGAAGTTTGAAAGGAAGAAATGACTCCGAAGGAGTACTATGGGAGGCGAATGCAGATACAAATTTAAAGATCCTATGGATTGACTGAGAAACACGTTAAATAGCAGAACCTGGATTTAGGTCCAACCTGGATTTAGGACTATGAAAGCGACCCACTCTAAGGGGCTACGTTTCCATTGTCCTGATCTGTAGCTAAATCCCCATTTCACTAACCTAATTGTCCTAATTTTTAATGGTCAAGCAAAGTGCTGTTGCTAAATAAGGTGAAGTGACTCACGCATGATGCCAGGTGCTGTTGGCAAACAGGGAGGTCATTGCATTTCTGTAGACAGCTGCTTGGGGTGATTACTGTGTGCAACAGTGGGGCTGTGGCTTCACCTTCCTTCTCTGTGATTCCCTTTCCTCCCTTTTCACTGTGCCTCTTCTTCTTTAAGTTTGGCCTAGAATTAGGTCACATGAGTTGCTGAGACATTATCTCCCTCTTGACTCCAGGGATCTCTCTTGGCATTTCCTCCTCTCTTCAAAGTGCTCTGACTGTTCTTTCAAATGAAGTCTTAATCCTCCTGCCAAATCTCTGAGTAATTATGACTGGCCTGCTCCCTTTCGCACAGCACTTTGTGAAATGCACTGCTTGTAGTGGGTAAATTATGGGACGCCAGGTGATGTGCCCAACCTTTCTCCTCCGATATGCTCAGTGCTTCACCCAGAATACGTCACTCCTACTTAGTGGAGAAGGAAAAGTTCTCTCTGTGGTTGGGCTTGGAGTCGATCTCTGTTTAAATGTCCACTTGAGTTGGGCTAAAACGCTCTTGTAGATGTTCCGGCTAAGGGGAGCAATGAGTGAGGTGAAAGGAACTGATTGTCTGCGGGGAGAGGGAGTGTGTAAGTAAGAGAGATTGAGAATGTGATTGGCTTAATACAGGGGATAACTGGCTGTCCAAATTCTTGCTATTTTTGTCCTGCTGTTGAAAATATGCCCTTAAGCTGTCAGGCAGTAAACCCAGAAGCCCACCAATGGGACCCTCTTTTTGTATGTGCAAGATGGGGAGAGAAGGGGTTAGTCTCCTTAGGAGCTGAATTGTGGTCCTCGGTGGTGAATTCTGTATACATGGGCAGCTACTCGGTGTGGTGGTGAACCTATTAAGCTAGTTTTTAATTACAATTCAGACTAGACATGAGCCATCACCCCAGGGATGATAGTGAATGAAGAGAAGTTTGTTTTTTTTTAAGATGTGGCATTAGTGTTTTTTCAGGAGCCCTGAATCTGAGATCTGCTCTCTAGTTCTGTTGGGCTGTGCCTGTTCTGACCATCATCACGGTACTTGTGTACTAATCTGTCTTGTAGAATATGGACCAAATCCATTTTGGAAGCTGTAGCTTGATTATAATTATTTCCTTTAAAAAGCCTCAAATCATGCTAATAACAGGTTTCAGAGTAGCAGCCGTGTTAGTCTGTATTTGCAAAAAGAAAAGGAGTACTTGTGGCACCTTAGAGACTAACCAATTTATTTGAGCATAAGCTTTCGTGAGCTACAGCTCACTTCATCGGAGCTGTAGCTCACGAAAGCTTATGCTCAAATAAATTGGTTAGTCTCTAAGGTGCCATAAGTACTCCTTTTCTTTTTGCAAATCATGCTAAGACATTCACAGAAAACATAACTTACATCCTAAATAAAGTCATCGCATAACAGATGGCTGCTGGAAGAACAAAAGCAGTCAGGAAACTTGACTACAGTAAGATCTTTGTTCATTAGAATGAGATGTTGCTGACCTCTGGGTCTTGCATGTTTTGTTTAAAATCTACGCTGCTGGTAAGATGCAGAGGATTCCTCCAAAAGTTCCCTGATCAAGGAAGGACATTTGTAAGGTGCATGTGTTTTAGAATCACATCCTGTCCTGGGGTCAAGTCCTCAGCTGGTGTAACTGTCCTAGCCCCATTGACAGCAGCTGAGGATCTGTCCTCTGAAGCCTTCATAGTGGAGAACTTAACAAGTTATATCTCCCATTTATACAGCAACGTTGTTTCTTAAAGTCTGGTTTGGTGATAGACTTCTCTGCAGAGAAGTGTAAAGTCTGGTTCTTTTATATCCAAAGACATTCACTGGCCAAAAAAAAAAATTTTAAAAAAAATTTAAACCTACTCGATATTTGATAACTTTCTGCTAAATTGCTTTACCAGGGTTTCCTGTTGGGGCAGCCAGACATCAAAGATAATATTGCTAGATATGGCCAAAGCATGTATGACTGTTGCAGAGAAATCTTTCTTGACCTACCTGGTGATCTGAAGTCCAGTCACCGACTTGGTGTCCTCTGATCACACCTGCTACAATCTCTGTTTTTGTTGGAGTGTTGTATCAGGTGTGCAGACGCTCATATATGTCATGTTGACACAGCTACAACACTGCATACATGTCTGTTGCAATGCAGATAGCTGCTCCTTTGCAGTTAGTTCTGCTGTTGTCCTTGGCCCACTTTATTGTCTAATTGAATAGGAGAGGATTAAGGATACATCTGTGCCTCCACACCAATGATCAAAAAGCTGATTGTGCATGGGACCCTGCTGTGAATGAAGTCAATGCGGTGTTTTTATAGTAGGCAAACAACGGCAGCCTTTGCTGTATGCCATGTGCCTCAGAAACATGCCAACAGTAGCAGAATTTTAAAGAGGCGGCTTTGCTGTTGATGATGTGCTGGAGATTGGAGAGAAGGGATGTTTTCAAAAAATCTAAATGGTGGGATTTCAATGGAGCGCGGCACCCAGTTCCCAATGACCATCTGAGATTTTGGGCTCCATCGAAATCCAGCCTAAATCAATTTATCTTAGATGCTTACATGGCCCCCGTTACAGTAGTATCTGAGAACCTCAGTCTTTAATGTTGTTACCCTCACAACACTCCAGTGGGGTAGGGCAGTGCTATTATCCTCATTTTACAGATAGGGAAACTGAGGTAGACCAAGTCACTTGTCTAAGGTCACATGGAAAATCTGTGGCAGGGTAGGGAATTGAACCGAGGTCTCCCAAGTTCTAGATCTGTGCCCTAACCACAAGACCATCCTTCCTCTTTTACCATTTGTCCAGGTAGTGTCTCCAGCTCCTGTGCAGACTTGTACAGCTCTTGTACAGACTGCAACCGGTTTAAGATTCAGTGGTGAAAGATTTCTCTCAAAGTCCATCCCTTCATCTTCCAAGAGTTTTTCTGTCCAGACTTCTGGACTCTCTGTGGTTGTGCTGGTCCAACAGGACTGGAATGAGGCTGCCTTGACATAGTGGGCCTCTCCTCTCGCTCTGTAGCGAGACAAATAAGGAATCTGGGCGTCATAGCCAGTGTTAAATTGCCTTGGATCTGTATATGTAATCAGTTGGGTAAAAACCATTCCAAAGCTGCAGTCAGGGGAAATGCAGTTGAGGCACAATACGGTTTGAACTGTTACCAGATTCCTTTGAAATCCTAGTGTGGTGGTCACTGTGCCATGAGACCTTGTTTGACTGAGCTCAGATGCTTTGCGTCTCCGTGGGGAGGAGCCCCCAAATGATCTTCCAGTAACCATTCAGGAGCAGGCAGTGCCAATCTCTGTAGTCCGGTGTTCCCAGGTATGTTGTCTAGGGATGTCTGTAACTTGGGCTTTTGGGTTCTCTCACGGCTGCGTGACCGTAGACAAGCCTCTTACTTCACTGTGGGTGACATGCAACCCTGTGCAGAGGGCTAGACACTGCTTCAATCCTATTTGCAGGGCTTAAGTGGTGCATGGATTCACTGTCTGGGCAGTGCATTGAGATCCTTGAATGAAAGGCACTAGGAAAATGGATTCACTACTAGTAACAATAACAACTAGTCATAACATTGCCCTAGGGCGGGAGCAGAGCTCAGAAGAAAGAGTCCAGCCTAGATTTTTCCTTTGCAATGCAGACCCTGTCTGAATAGGTATCGTCACTCACGGAGAGCCCTTACTGTCCCATCCTGAGCTGCCTGTATTGTTTACACTCAGAGTGGCTCCTTTGGCAGTGGGGTAGCTGCTGGTGTGACCAGCAGAAATCAAGTCAGTCAATCCGTTTTTTACAGAGATCCCAGCCGGAACAAAAACACCCGTCCCCAGCTGGGTTTCCCAGCCCTCAGTACCCATTCTGGATTCCTCTCCTTCCACTCTTGCTCATGCAACAGGGGAGGGAAAGAAAGGCAAAGTTAATCTCTTGCTTACTGGAAAGCAGCACTACCCTCACACCCGCCACCAGCAGCCTTTGTGGATAGACTTTTTGGCCTTTGATTTTGGTTTTTGCCTTGAGTTTTTTAGGAAAATGAGAAGGGGAGGCAGGGGGAAGGTGGCACTTTGGAAATGATCTGTCTTGATTCTGGGGAGAGAAGAAGATGCCTCTGGATTCCTTCCCCTGCCTCATGACTGTGGTAGCAGATTTATTCCAGTGCCTCCGGGCAGAAAATATTTTTAGCCTGCAACTCTTTCTGCTGTGTTTTCTTCATCCTGCGGACAGCTGATGCTAAAGCCTGCCCTGCTGTCTCTTGTGTCCAATGTAGATTCCTCTATGGATATACAATGGTAGGATGTGCTCAGCTGGAGCATGGAAAACAGAATGGCTCTGTGGCTTGCAGCAGCGCAGGGTCTGGGGGAGGGACGGAGAAGCTATTGCAGAGGCTGAGAACCCTCCAGCAACTGCAAAATACAGGTTACCCTGGCATATACTATACCTGTAACTTCAGTGTCTCTGGTGCCCTGCAGGTATAGAAATTGCTGCACTGATAACCACTCACAGCTAAAAGATGGAAACACCAGGGCAGGAGCTGCTTATAGTGATGTCTTTCAGCCATAAACTTCACACACCCAGCAAGTCTGTGTTACTGAATAAAGTCTTGGATGAATAAAATAGGAGGGATTTTAAAACTCTGGGCTGAGGCTTTTTTTCAAAGGTGCCCTGGGGATTTGGGCACTTTGTTCCCCTGGTCAGCTTGGCCATCACAGCCCTGACCTTTGTAACAATTGGCACTGTTTCAGATTAATAAAATTCACGTGCAAATGGAAACTTAATAGGTGTGTTCTGGAACTTGTGCACTAGTGCAAAGTCTGGGGATACCTGTCAACGAAGAAATTAGCTTGAACTGCATGGAAACACTTGTAACCTAGTTAGGTTGTGGCCAGCCCTGCACATTAACTTAAAGGTTTTCCCCATCCTCCCTACACCGCATTCCTGACACACTTGCATCCACGTGCTCAGAGAATGCAAGGACTACGAGAGTCTGTAGCACCTCTGGGGGTGCTGGGTTCCTCAGGGGGTGTGGTAGGGTTTCTGACCCTAATCCAAGCCACAGAAGGCCATTAAATGCTGGCCTGTGGAATCATGTCACCCTCTAGTGGCTGCCCTGCTACCCACAGCTAAGGGAGAGTTTCCTAGAAATCCCAGGCCAGCTGGAGGGAAGGAGTCCAGGCCCATCTCCAAGGAGCATGTGTTACTCTGGCTGGTAACTGTCTTAGCTCAGTGCCTGGCTTCATTCTGCTCCTCTTGAACGGATGTTACAGGCACCACGCTCCCCCTGCACTGCAGGACGCATTGCTGCTTAATGGACCCACCACTGGGAATGAAAAGACTTTTTTTTTTTTTTGGTTTTTGCCTTGAGTTTTATAGTTGTTTTTTTTTTTTTTTTTTTGCCTATGAGGAGGGGAGGCAGGGAGAAGGTAGCACTTTGGAAACGATCTGGCACTGGAGATCTGCGTTCTATTGCTGGCCCTGTCACTGGCCAGCTGGCTGACCTTGGGCAGGTCCATTCCCCTTGTGCCTCAGTTTTCCCCATCTGCAAAAGGGGGGTGATGATACTGGCCTCCCTGGATGGTGGTGTTACTGCCGGATGCAGCGTCGCAGGAGGCGAAGAAGCAGCTTCTCCCCAGTGCAGCCTGCTGAGCCACGCTCCACACCTGAGCGCCTCTAACCAGGCGGGGCCTGAGTGCCTTGTGAGCATCTTTACCTTGAGCTGAAAGCAAGTGTGCTGAGTGCGTACACACGTCTAGGTACCCCAGCTTTAGCCCAATGGGCCCATGCACCTCAGTGCATTTCCTTCCATTTGGGGGCAGATGCCAGGCTAAAAAGCTTTGTAGAAACATATACGTGTCCGCACCTGCAACAAGAGGCCCTTGTCAAAAGCTTGTTTTTGAACAAAGGCTCTTCCCTCCCATGGCAATGGGAAGATAATACTCATACATCTATTAATATGCACGCTGCCTGGCAGCACTATAATCTGCTGATCCCTGTGTTATTAGACCCTGTGCACCATGGACTTCTGCTCCACTGAGAATCCTGTCCTTTCATCAATTGTGCTGGACTGTAATGAGGCTTTTGGAGCGGGGCAGGGGGGACATGGTGTCTCTGTACAAGCAGAACATTTTAATAATGTTTTAATAAAACTTCTTTGCAATGCCAGCAAATACCACACTCACAAATGCAGCACTGTGGAAAACAAAATTTCAGAAACTCATTAAAATTAGTGGATTAAAGGGAGTTGCTTTCTAGGATAAATCATTCGGATTAACTGGAGCCAAAGGGTAGAGACTGGTATAACTTCTGTGACCAGAGAATGGGTTTCTACTAGTAGCATGCTAGACTCTTGTCTTAATAGTTTCAGATGAATGGCAATAATTAGAAATCCTGTTAAGGGAGGAAAAAATGGATGAGCCTTTTCCATATGAAAGTGTATAAATGAGAGCAGCCTGGTCTGAATTATGGATGTAATTGGTGTTCTGTGATATAAAATTCCTGATATTAAGCAGCCTTGAATTGCCTAATCAAAGCAGAAATCTCTGCCTTGGTTAACGAAAGAGCTAAACAGAACGTTGTTAAAACTAACATTGTATATCATACATGGGGTTTGAAGGCAGTCCCCTTGGGTTCAATTTTTCTAATTAATATCCTTTCACTGACTTGGATGAATGCCTGCTTTTATTAAAGTGCTGTATTTTCATTCTACCCAGAACTTTATTTTTAAAGGAGATGAATGTTGTGTGTTTGCGCCCCCCCGCTGCCCCATTCATTCATGGTGGTGGGAGGAAACAGTGCAATTTTATTATTAGCAAGGTTTTGCTCACAAGTGCATTCAGATATGTTTCACTGGGCTCCTTTAATAAGTTCAGTGTCTCTGCATTGATTGACCTGTTTTATATTGGTGTCTAATTCTATTAACCATTTCAGAGCCTACACAAAATTTGGCTTCAGTGTTGTAGTTGCTACAATTCTAGAGTTGTTAAAGTGTCAGGCTGCTAAATAGAAATCTAACATCCAGGGCAATCAAGAGTTAGAAAGTGTGTGTGGATTCCTTGGGGGCTGAGAATAGACTAGGAAGCTGATAATGTATCGCTGATAACCTATTGAGTGTCTCTCTCTAAGTAAATCAAGGATTTTCAGTTTTGCCGTGTTCCTGGAGAACTAGCTGAGCATGGGTACTTAACCCTGGGGCTCCTAAATGGAATTTGTGCTGTTAGTTCAGTGCTGTTTGTCCATGGTCTTGGTGTGCTGTTGTCCATCGTCTTGAGACGTTTCCCAACTAACTGATAAAACTGCAGCCTTCATGGCACCAGCCCAAGGGAATGCAGCGAAGAAGTATTATCTGGGCTGTACAAGAAGCCTGAAACTTTGTCTCTGATCTGTAATGTGCTTAGGTTTGTCTACAGCAAAAATGTGCAAAGCAACCAGCTGACAACTCAATTGCTGGAAAACAAAGTGGGGGATGTGGGAGGAGCTCAACATTAAAGCAGGTCTGTGGAATCTTCAGTCCTGACACTATGCGAGACACACACATCCTGGCTTGATAATGCAGCAGTTTAATTCCAAAGGACAATCTCTGAAAGGGATGGTTAAGCTCTGTATGGTAAATGAGCACAGGCGTCTTACACTGGGAAATAATGTATGCAATGTTGTTGTAGCTGTGTCAGTCCCAGGATATGAGAGAGACAAGGTGGGGGAGGTAATATTTTTTATTGGACCAACTTCTGTTGGTGAGAGAGACAAGCTTCCCAGCTACACAGAGTTCTCTTTCAGGAAAGGAAACAATGAGGAGTCCAGTGGCACCTTAAAGACTAACAGATTTATTTGGGCATAAGCTTTCATCGGTAAAAAACCACTTCTTCAGATGCATGAAGTGAAAATTACAGGTACAAGCATAAATATACTGGCATGTGAAGACAAGGGAGTTACCTTACAAGTAAAGAACCAGTGATGACCAGGCCAATCCAACTCCTCGTTGTTTTTGTGGATACAGACTAACACGGCTACCCCTCTGATACTTTCAGAAAGGAGTCGGTTAGCACCATCCTAGCAAGATAATTACTGAGCAAATTTTTGATTCTCTTTTCAAACTTTTTCTTTCTCTCTCATGCTCCTGCAACAAGACACATTTCCCATTTTGTCTAGCCAGTGGGTTGATTCTCCAGCCTCACTGACAGGCACATTCATAAAAATGGGACCAAGTGAGAATAAGGATGGGAAGTGCTGATTCAGAGCTATCCTAAAAGATCCGCACATGTGGCATCTGACTGGATAGTGCATTGTTCTGCCTGCCATCTGCCAAACTGCCAGCTGCATTTTCTCATAGTCTGAAATGGAGGTGTCTGGAGTTGTCACCTAAGGGTATGACCACACCGCAGTGAGGAGGTATGTAGATATACCCAAGCTAGCTTACATCTAGCTAGATAAAAAGCTAGCTCAAGGAACAAGAGCAATGAAGCCATAACAGCATAGGTGGCTTCCTGCGCCCTGGCTACATACTTACGCAGTAGTTATTCTGCTGTTGTTACTTGAAGTCGCTTTGATCTACCCATGCTGCAGTCACACCTCCTGATTGCAGTGTAGACATACACTGAGTAGCTCAACATTCCTATACTTGTCTGCCCAATTGAGTCTGAGGATGCTGGACTAGCTGTTCCCTAAACCATCTGCGAGAACCCTTCTCCGTTCGAATGCTTGGTGAGGTCTGACCTGACCGCTGCACCTTTGGTGGGAGATGTTCATTGGACTGAGATCTTCCAGAAGAGTATTTTTCAGGGGGGCCACGCTCAACAAACAAAATTCAGATCGGAGTTTGGATTTTAAGCATTCTTAAGCTTTTGATGGGTTCTGGTCTGTGAATGTTTTGGTTCAGGCTGATGTCTAAATGTTTTGCCTTCCTATATTTCTCATAGTTCGTCTATGGCTGATAGTGGCCCTGAATTTTACAGTAACTGCAGCAGAAATGTGCACTGGCTGACTCGGATCAGCAGTACTACAAACCTATTCAGCAGCTGTCTTAGCTTTTCCCCTGGCATCATCAGTATGTATGCCTTACTGGAGACTTCAGAGCCTATTCCTAAGCATCACCCAGATACAATCAGATAATGTGTCATCAGACAAAGCGACTGAGCCCTGCGGCCTTCAAGGGGCTCTTTTTAATTCTTATGATTTACTCGTTGATTTTTTTCTTCTTCCTCCTCTCCTCTTCATAACAGCTGCTCAACTTTAATTGAAACTTCAGTGTTGATGTGGTGGACTCTACACTGAAGCACTGAGCTGCATTCAGATTCCTCTCGCTGTTTAGGAGATCTGCTGGCTGTTCTGGATGGCTGGCTTTTTTTCATTATACTCCAGTCGTCTTATGCCATTGTATTGACTTTACTCTGCCTTATCTGCCCTGCTCATTAAACAGAGCTCGTTTTGCATATTTCATATGCCTGCATTGTACGAAGTATTTTTCCCTCTATCTGCCCATCATAGACTGTTCCTAATTTAATTTTTAGGGAGGGATTAGCCATGGGAAGGGTGGACCATTCGTTCTCAATAATCTTTTTAAAACTCTGCCATTGGTATTGCTCAGCCCAGCAGCTCTGGGAGATTTGATTAGTCCTTTTCATTAGGCACAAAACCTTATGCCTCACATCAGCGGTTCTTTTTTTATGAGACACTTTATGGCAGTGGAGCTCCCCTCTATTCAGTTTGTGGGTGTGAGGGGTCTTTTCACAGCTAGCTTCCATAAGCTGACATGCAAATGAACAGCCATATTTACGCCGGCCACTTTTGTGGGTGGGTCGGTGGGGTCAAGGGGAATAGTGGTACAATACACATCTGTAGAATTTCTGCCTGTGCTTTCTTTAGGCTTGCAGCTTGTTGTGGGTAGAAATCTGAGTTCTTTAATTGACAGATACCTAGCTGCAGTCACAAATCAGGTGCATAGCCCCTGCATGGTTGGACTTTGTACGTTGTGCATTTCAAAAATACAGGTGCAATTTTTGCCATTGCATGTTTTGTCTACCAAAAAAAAGTTACCCTTTAAAAATCAGATCTCATACAAATTGCTCCCCCACCACACACACCCCCAATCAATAGAAAAATCATTGAGACTCTTGCCTAGGGCACGGAGCTGGGTTTTGTTTGGTTCTGATCATGGCGGTTCCACTGACTGCATAGGCATCCCTGGGGCTCACTTCACCCGTCTGTAGAATCACTGGCTGTAATGTATTTACTTCACATGTTCTTGTGAGGCTCAATGCCTGTAACGGGCTTTTGAGACTGCTGGATGAAAGGCACGCTAGAGGTGCATCGTGAATGGCAATCCAAATGCCAAACCTCTTGTCCGTCTGTAATTCTCCACACTTCTCCTGTCATGCTCCCCTCTAATTTTAGGATATGTTAGTCCAAAAAGCAGGGGCTCCCTTTAATAGAGAGCAAGAGGACTGAAGTGAAGGAGAGGACCAAGAGTCACAGTACTCCTTGAGACTTATGGGTAACGGAAATAGGAGCTGATCTATATTCCAGAGGACATCAGAAAGCATTATTGCACAGGAGTTCTGTGTCATTAGCACTAATGGAGCGTGAGGCCTGCGTGGTGGCAGAGTGAAAATGGAATCAGATTTTTGTACTCAAAGCAGTTATAGGTGTAAACCAACTCTTGATAAACTGGCAATGCAGTTAAGATACAATGTGAAATTGCTAATCCAAACTGATGTGTGGTTATTTTGGTATTGTCAAAGCTGAATTCCAACAGGCTCTGATATCTTGGCATTTGCTGACATGGGACTATATTTGCACTTCATCCAGCTTTAAAATCCTGTGAAGAATCCTGTTGTTGATGGGTTGCAAAGGGGAAAAAGTGCTTCTCCCATTTGAAACATCAGAGCAATGATTCTCAACATGTGGCCCGTGGGCCGCTTGAGGGCCAATCAGCACGCAGCTGCTGCCCATGTGACATCCTCAGGGCTATACAGGTAGTATTGGATGCGGTAAATAGGTTGAGAATTATTTCATCAGAGGATAATTAGGGACAATGTAATGGGGAGAATTGGCTCATTTTCTGTGGTGTGGTTTGTTTGGGATTTTTTTTTTTTATGGCTACTTTGCTTCAAGGGATATTTTCACACTCCTGTATCTCCATGTATTTCTAATTGATGAATAATGTTTTTTTTAATTAGCGTTTTCACAAAGTGTGCCAAGGGAGAAACATGCTGAATGAATGTACAACATCTCTGGAGATGGGGTGTGTGGCTCACTGAATCCTATAGCTATACAGAAGAAGTATGGCCTTGTGGTTAAGGCACTGGCCTGAGAGGCTGAGGATCTGGGGTCTATCCTCAGCTCTACGGTATACTTTATGGTGCCTTATTTTCCTTCAGTAAAATGGGGGAAATATTTGCTGTTCCATCATTTGTCTGTCCTGTTTAGATTGTAAGCTGCCTGGGCAGGGAAGGTCTCTAGTATCATGTGTTTGTACGACACCTAGCACGATGGGTGCAGGAACTCTGCTGGGACCTTTATATGGTATGTATCTCAGTGGCCTCCAGTCACGGACATGCACGCAATTGGCGGTGCTCTAAGGATCAACGATAAGCTTCTGTGTTGGGCCCCACTGGTGCCCTGACACTCACGAGACTGGTCTGGAGCAGCCCCATTTCAGCAGTGATCAAATGGAAGGTTTTGTGCCGGGTAGGCTGGTGCAATTGGTCAAAGAGTGGAGAACTGCTGAGATGTGTAAACTTATTAGGCTGGGTGCCCGAGGGCAGTGTATTTTGCTGCTGCTTTATTTCCTCCGTAGGACCCTATTAAATTAACGTGTGTATGTGTCTCTGCCCTAGGAATTCACAGGCGTGCTCCTGAGCCATGGGCTTCTTGGCAGGATGGTGTTGTTTCTAGTGACCTTCCCAAGACACCACAAGTGTCCCCTTTTTCCTGGACACCTGCATGTCCTCTCCCCAGTACTCAATTGCATAGTGCCCTGCCTCATTGCCATAGATGGGAGAACCCTCCCAATGTGGGGGACCTAGTGAAGACTGCTGCCTCTGGGAAAGTGAGCTCTGGAAGCCTGCATTAAAATGCAGATGTTTGGGAAGGTTAAAAGGGGTGGGGGTGGGGGGGTTGCAAGCCATTCATGATACCAGTTTCAGCCTGGTGAGCCAAATCTTCCTGAGCAGTGTGTTGCTAGGCGAGACTGCATTCAGGTTAAAAATGACTTTCTTGTGAAACACAAGGGTTTGTGTATTTTGGTTTTAGTTTTGGTTTCTTTTTCAATTCCCTCCATTGTAATGATCTTGCTGGGAACCGGGGCACCTTTAACGGCACCTTGCTGTTGCGTATCGCAGGAGGCTGATACGGACGATAACCAGGGCACGCTGGGCTTCGACGAGTTCTGCGCCTTCTACAAGATGATGTCGACGCGGCGTGATCTGTACCTGCTTATGCTCACCTACAGCAACCACAAGGACTATCTAGATGCAGATGACCTGAAGCGCTTCCTTGAGATTGAGCAAAAGGTAGGTGGGCACTGGGGAGAGAAGTGTAGCTTGGGTGCAGAACCCTGGTATCTCTCCCTTAGAAAGCTACAATGTTCCAACCTTCCACTTAAAGGTGACCTTTTAATGGTTCGCTCGTGGCTTCTTCCCAAAGTGGACAGAAACCCTATCAAACCTTGACATTTTATGTGATAACAAGGTCACCTGCAGAGCATGTCCAAACCTGTGCACAGAAACTTCAAGCCTATTGCCACTCGATGTTATTTATCCCAGCTGAGTTCTTGGTTTTGATGTCTTAAAATGGAAAGAGATTCTGATAAGCTAGTGCTACCTCTTTTTCTCTTTATATGCAGCACCCTTGGCAGGTTTGAATAATCGGCCTGCTCATTTAGGGAACATTGGAGAAATTAATACTCTCCATAAACTGGGAGAGCAAAGATGGGCTAACCATCTAATTTAGCATGGAAGATGGATTGTGTTTTACTCCTGTGGATCTCACCTGGTATGTTGATTTCTTAATGATCATAATTTGCACGCCCCACCTAATATCAAAATTGGATGTCATTGTACATAGCGTACTCTGTATGCACTGCACAGCTTTTTTAATTTAATTTTTTAAAGCAGTAATAACTGAGTGCTTTAATTGCGCACAGCAGAGCGTGGGCATGACTCTTGGTGACAGAGGGAATAATCCAAGAAAGAGTTAATGTTTGCCATATGTTTGATTCAAGGCCTCTTCCTAATACTGGTTTATGTTAATTTCATGCTTGTAAAAGAGAAGGACAAACAGAACTGGCCAGAAGCAGGCAGGAGATGGGCAGGTACTATACAAACATCCCAAGGTACCCCTTCTGTTGCAGTTATTAGTCTCCCAAAGCCCGAGCCTTCTGATCAGGCCAAACTCCATATGGCCTAGAAAAATGCATCCGTGTCCACCTCAGACCACTGAATTCACCTTTCCCATTTTCAGTGACTTTTTGAATAAAGATTTAGTTTCACGCTACAGACTGTAATATGGTTGAACAAACAATTGTCACTGTAGGAACATGTTTTGCAGTATCACACCTACCAGCTGCTTTGATGGGCCCTGCCTCACGAGCTTGGTTCACAATGGTTTTTACTCTACTAGACACTTATTACTGGAAAGATACATGGCTAGCTTTATAACTAAGCATGACTGTAAGGTTTCTGACCAGCCCCCTGGGTTCTAAATCGGCCATGTTTTAATTCTGTGGGTGGGATGAATTTTTACATTTGTTTCAAGTAGAGAGCATTTCCGAGGTGCAATTGAAAAGTTTAGTAGCTACCTACGTCTGGCCACTCCAATCACGGGGCATGTGGGGCACTCAGACAATTGGGTGACTTAGACAAAAGCCACTGATACCACTTCAGGCCTGGTGTGGATGTTTCCTGGAATCTCCTTATTCCCTCCCTATCTCCCTAATGCAGATCATTCTGCTGTAGCTTCCCTCCTTCCCCTTACTTTTCCTTTAGAAAAATCCTGCAGACATGTGGCTAGATGGAGACATTTGACTCTTTCCAGTATGAGAGATGGGAGTGGGAGGTAATATCTTTTACTGGGCCAACATCTGTTGGTGAGAGAGACAGGCTTTCACAGAGCTCTTCTTCAGGTCTGGAAAAGATACCCTGAGTGTCACAGCTAAATAAAAGATGGAACAGATTGTTTAGCATAAGTAGTTAATACACATTTCAAGGGACCATTCAATTGTTAACACCTCTCCAGTTATCACCTTCCCAGTATGAGGCAACCTGATCCAGTGGTGATGTTTTTGCCTCTGTCTCTGTCTTGCTGCATGGCCTTGTGGGTAGAGTAATGAAGTGATTTGCTTACTGGAGGGTGGCCATCTTTCCCAGGCTTATTGAGAGGATTCACTGCTGGCTTGGATAGCCCTTTGGAGATAGAAAGGACTAACTGTTTGGTCCTTCTCTTGCCACTCTAGTGGGTTTTACAAGCCACACAATGTTCTGTCAGTTCATCTGATTTGAAAGAGATGAAGAGTTTATGATCCAACAGAACAGGTGATTCTCTAGTAGAAGCCAATACCTAATGGCAAGCGTTACACCTAACGCTGTTCATAAAATCAGACCTTTCATATGTCTTCAGAGACTTTAACTCCTGGGTTTATAAGCTTTACTAGTCAAATATTGAATTTTACCTCGATGCCCTTGCCATAGTTATCAATGGGCTATCAGTTAAATAGCAGCAAACTAATCTCCGTGCACCCTGTTGCAATAGCTGCTATGTACAGTGGAATTAATGATTTGCTCCTTGTAGGCGAGGGCTAAACAGGAAGGTTTGCATTCTTTATGCATTCTAGTCACTTTTATCCATCAACCAGTGCTGCAGATTAAAGATGTTGGCTCCCTTTCCTGACAGCTCCTGTAGGCTTTTGTGAAAAGGAAATAAATAGAGGTGTACCGTGCTTTTATTTTCTCATGGCTAAAGCTAAGTAGCTTCCTCTCTGCACACGTACGTACACATGCTTATACAAATGCATTGATCTATTCCATCTTCTGCATCAAATCTCAACTATACCCACCTTGGTGGGAACAGCCAACTGCCAGCTACGTGATCATCTTGGTTATTGGTGGCTTCAGTGGGCTGATCGTTTTAAAATAAGCCATGAATGATGAAAAATACAAATGTTAATATCACCCCTCTCGGCAGCCATAGGAATGGAACAAAGGCTGCCACATATTAGGGCTTCTATGCCAGCAAACACTGGTATGTACCGAGGACGGCTGCAAATAGCTGGTAGACCTTGCCAGAAGTGCCAGTTAACCAGATTTTGTGACCCATTCATCTGTTGCTTAGTGTGAATGTGCTTTACTGTACCTGTACTATACTGTACCTATACCTTACCAGTTGTTCCTCTTATCAGGTTTTGAGTGGCTTCTGATGCATAGCTGTCTAAACCTTTTGGACTGCAAGGTTGTTGGCTGGTCTGTTCTGGGAAAGTTAAAGCCCATTGCAGTGAAGAGGCTGGTGGTTATTTTAAGTTGGCTGGTAATGGAGGAGCGATTTAGTAAGCTAGAGTGCCACTAGCAATGGGGACAGGGAAACCAGCCCACTATAAATGTGACCGAAGGAACATGTAATAAAAGACCACATTGCAATGCTTAAATAAAAGGGGAGAGGGAAGGCGGATGCCAGAAGCTGAAGGGTCAGTATGGCCCCAGAGGAAGACAGGAGCTATGAAGTTAAGGTAAAATCCAACCAGAGAGCCCTGCAGTTTAGAGTATTTGTTTTCATAGAGGAGAGAGGGATTCCAGTGGAATTTTTTTTTCAAGATTTCATTAAGTCTGAGAATTTAGTGAAATTGTTTTGTTTCTCTCGCTCCACTTTAACATCCTCAGGAGAAAGGGAGCATTTCAACTGCCCATTGGCCCCACCCCACCCCACCCGATATAAAACCCCTTCTCTCCTCTACTTCTGCCCTCGAGGCTCCTCTGTCAGGATGAGGCAGGGCATTCCTGGTTTTAGGGAGGCAGCAAAATAATAGCTCAGCCAGGACTTTTTTTTTCTCACCAGAATTGTAGAAGTAGATGGGGTGGGAAAGAAAAACTACCATGGACAGCAATGGCGAAGTCAGCACGAAAACTCCTAGGCTGGGCTATCTCTGTCCATGTGCTTCTGCTTTTCATGCTCTGATAGAGTCTCATGAGTCATCCGCTAATTAAATAAATGAACACCCATCCCTTTGTGCCTATTGTCTCTTTAAACGAGTTATGCAGTGTGTCTGTTTCCCTGGGCCTATTGATCCTCTTCATGCTGAGAGAAAAAAATTAACTTCAGCCATAGGACTCAATCAGTTCAGCTAATCGCTGGCACTGAGCACTAAAAGCTCTCCAGCTTTCCTCCCACAGATAGTGCTGCCCTCTCTAATGCAATATGTCTAGAACGAGCAGGTGTTGCTGCTGTAGGTTTGAGCCTTGTCAAAAACAGAACAAAAGCATGCAACAGCAGTGCTGAGCTAGCAGCAGGGAAAGGCCTTGTTGTGGGATTGGGACGAGAAATCTCATGAAAACCAATTTTCTTATGAGATCCTGCCTTTGCTGGTCATGGCCAAAATGTAAATGCTGCAAGAAAGGTGTTTTGGTAGGGAGACTTCTGGGCTTTTGTGTCTCAGCCCAGCCCAGCCAAGCCAGGACATTCAGTGGAAGGAGAATGCTTTTTTCATGCTCCTTAATCTGTTGTGTTTTGAACCTCCCCACAAGAAGGCTCCAGTCCAGTGTCAAAACTGCTGACCCTTTGGGCATGGGTCCACCTTGCCCAACCCACCACCATAATTAGTCCCTTTGTTGGCAGACTCAGCAGAGAGGGCAAGGACGGAACGGTCCATGCACTCTGAAGTCCCCTTGCAAGTGGTTCCTCCTGGGCAGGATACAGTTCTGTTTGTGCACTTCCAGAGAAGCTTGCATGGCCACTGCCATGCTGTAGGTCTTCTGTGGCTAGATGGAGAACGCCCTGCTCCAGGCATCTGTCATGAGATGTTAACTCCTCGTCCCGCTTTATGCTTTACTTTGGTTTTACGTGTGTATTTTTGAAAGATTCTGCTTGGCTTTTTAATCTGCGCCACTCTTTGGGACAGGCACCATATGGTCGTGTGTGTGCACAGCACCTCACACAGTGAAGCCTTGATCCTGATTTGTAGCACTGCTGATGACAGATGTAGTAAATAATTGGTCATCCAGTTCTGTTTACATAATGCAGGGCTATATGGTTCCTTTTTAAACATAAATGGAGCTAACCATAAATGGCCTAACTTTCAATTGTCAATGTCTCAGAACATGCAGAATTTTCTCTGTGCACACATCTTGAGGACCAGAATGAAATCCTACCATAGATCAAAGTAACGGATGCACTAGAAATGCTTCCAATAATCTCCTGACCTTCTGATACCTGGCCAATTTATTATAATTCATTCTTCTCTCCACTGGCTCCTGGAGTTCTGTTTTGTTGCATGCCTCTAAAGTAAAAACCTTTTGACAACACAAATTAATCCTGCAGCCAAAAGACCCTATTGGGCCATAGCAAAACACGTGCTGTTTAGTTGCCCTGTGGGCTTAAAAACACTAAACAAAATTGACCTACAAAGCAGAAATCGGGCTCTGTGTTTTATTGTGTGCTATCAGGCAGCTGCCAATGGGACTAACTTTTCACTAAGCAGCCTGATTCTTATCTGACCTGACACTGAGTGGCAGGAGTGGGAATTTTAGTGAACAGTGTAAAAATCCTAGTACTAGTGCAGAAAATACAGCCAGTTCTCATACTACACAGAGAGAAGAGAACTAGGGGAGCAGTGGATGATTATTTAGTTAACGAGATGTTCTCCACTTCATGTTTTGTTTCCTTTCTAGATGACTAATGTGACCAAGGAGTACTGCCTGCAAATTATCAATCAGTTTGAACCGTGTCTGGAGAACAAGAAGCAGCGGGCTCTGGGAATAGACGGTAAGTTGGTTTTTGCTGCTGTTCTGGAAAATGCCCAATGGACGGTAAATGCTAGTTCGAATTTGACACTTGTTTGAGTACTGTATGGTGTCACCTTGCATAGGGGATGCTTTGTCTGTGCTTTTCCGTTAATGTTGTTGATGTGGGCTGGGATTTTCAAAGGAGCCTAAGGGAGTTAGACACCCGGAGGGATGAGGCTCCTGTCATTGCAAGTCAATGGAGGTTGGATGCCTGTCTGTCATTTATGCCTTTGAAAGTCTCTCCCCAGGTCCTACTGAAATGCAATGGAATTTGGCACTTAACTCCCCTAGGCATCTGTGACAATCCCAGACAAAGTGTTAATCCCCCTCACCCCCCAAAGAACAACAAATGTTAGAGTGTTAATAAAACCAGTGTTCTGAGCATGTGTCGAAATTTACAATGGGGGTGGTAAATAATGTTGCCCCAAGAAGCACACTCTCAGCAGGCCCGGTGCTGATGGGCTCTCACTGAACACCAGGTGCTGCACTGAACAAGACTTCAATGGTGGCCAGGTGGTACAGGTTGCTTTAGGGCTGATTCTGAATCCCTTACTCAGTACAGTGGCCCCTTTATCCTTGGTGGTCCCATCAACTTCAAAAGCAAACAAGGAGTGCTAGTCAGGCCCTGGAAATATTGTTTGGCAATAGATTGGGTGGGAAGTGTCTTGAGCTATGTTTAAAAAAAAAAAGCCGTAATATGCACATCTGTGGCTGTGTTGAACTAATGCAGAATGGCCAAGTATAAATTGGTACAGTCTGTTCTTCAACCCAGATGAATGGGGTAGTTTCCAATACCTGGAGTCGCCTCTTTGTCGTTGGTGAAGGATGGTTCCTATATAATGGATTCAGGTCTCTCCTGCTCTGGGGACTGAAATCGCTGTTGCCCTTTCCCTTTACGGCAGGTAAAACACTCCATTCGGGATGTGTTGTGCTTTACGCCCACTTCACCTGAGTGTGAGAACAGAGAATTGGGTCCATCAGCTTGGCTGCCTTGTGATTGGACATTAGCCTGATCTTACCTGAGACTTAGACATGTTAGACAAGAAGGGATTATTGTGATCATCTCATCTGACCTCCTGCATAACAGAGTAATTCCTGCAATGAACCCAGGTTGTCTGAGTGAGAGAGAACATCTGACTTTACTCTCATTATGTTTTAACACAACTTCTCTTCCTTCTTACCCTTAAATTCAAAGTGCATGGGAGTTACTGCTCACTCCTGGGCTCTGAAGACAGATTGCACAGATATTAGCGACATTGGATTGCCTGTTAGGGTCTATAAGCATTGCTTATGAAGAAGTCAAGCCTATGAGCAACAGTACTTACCCCTAACAGGCAAAGCATAGACTGTGGGGTCACCTTGACAAGAGGCACAGAACTACGTTACTCACGGCTGGTTGTGCTGCTGTGAGAGATTCTGGAGCACAGGTGTTACTCTACCATGAAATGGAAGTCTAGCACAGGAGCCAGTAGCTTGGTCCTCATTTGAGAAGTTATTGCAGAGGGACTCCATATGATTTCTTTCTTACTTTTTATATATACAGTTTCTTATGGATGGAAAAGATGCTCTTGTGCTTAAGGCACAAAATAGGGAGGCAGACTTGGTGTCTACTCTTAGCCAGTGGTGAGCTGGAGCTGGTTCGCTAGAACCGGCTGTTAAATTCCACGAGGGACAACCGGGCCTAAAAAGGCTTCTAAATTTAACCGGCCAAAAGTGGCGCCTTAGGTACCGACTCCATTTTCCAAGGGGAAAATTTGGTGGGTGCAGAGCACCCACCGGCAGCTCCCCGCCCTACCCCCAGCCCCAGCTCACCTTTGCTCTGCCTCCTCCCCTGAATGCGCTGCCCCACTCTGCTTCTCCGACCCCCCACCCGGCTTCCCGCAAATCAGCTGTTGGCACGGGAAGCCGGGGTGGGCTGAGAAGCCGGCGGCGGCTTCGCACTCAGGCCCAGGGAGGTGGAGGTGAGCTGGGGCGGGGGGACGCGAGGAAGGCTGCCCACGCCGCAGCATGTAACCGGGGGGGCTCAGGGGAACCACTCCCCGCCCCAGCTCACCTCTGCCACCCTCGGCCCGAGCGGGAAGCCGCTGCCTGCTTCTCAGCCCTCCCAGGCTTCCCGCTGAACAGCTTATTTGCTCTGCACCCACCAAATTTCCCCCTGGGTGTTCCAGCCCCGGAGCACCCAGGGAGCCGGTGCCTAAGGCGCCACTTTTGATGGGATCAGTGGGGGGAGCGGTCGCTCCCCCTGCTCCCCGCCTAGCTACGCTCTCCCACCCCTAGAAGCCAGAGGGACCTGCCGGATGCTTCCTGTGAGCTGCCCCAGGTAAGCACTGCCGGGACTCCCCACCTCGCCCTCCAGTAGGTCCATCTGGCTCTTAGGGGTGGGGTGGGCACCCACTACAGTGGCCCACGAGACCCTCCTGTCCAGTTCTGGGGGAAGTCAGGGGACAGGGGAGGGGGTGGATGGGGCAGGGGTCATGGAGGGGGCATCAAGGAACGTGGGGGGTTGGATGGGGCAGGAGTCCCAGGGGAGTGGGGGTGGGCAACGACCCCCTCGTGGGGTGAGGAGGGAACTGGTTGTTAAGATTTTGGCAGCTCGTCACTGCTCTTAGCTCTGTGCCAGATGCCCTATATACCCTTGGGTTTAGATTAGTCTCTGTCAGTTTTCCCACCTGCAAATGGGAGTAATAATAACTCTGACCTCCATTCTTCCCAGGAGGCTGTAAAGCTTCACTTCGCTAATCTTTTATGAAGCACTTTGAGATCCTGGCGCTACAGAAGCACAGAGCATTGCTCTTTATTATTGTGGTTTGAAAATATAAAACAAGTGCTTGGGGTAGTTGACGGAGTTTATGATGAAACATGCTCTATTTCTCCGCAACTTTTTATTGATAATTGGTTGCAGTTCTAAGATCCTACCTGGTATTGTCCAAGCTTTTGGTCTGCCAAAAACTGCTGAGAGAGAGAGAGAGAAAGTCTGGTAAATGTCTTGTCTGGGCTGCCTATCTAGGAAATACACCTGTCCCTGTTTTGAAATGTGCAGAAGACTGACAAGTTATGTATATCCAGGACTTTTGTTTGCAGGCATTGCAATTATTGCAATTCTTTCTGCTGGTCTACACATCTCATTTACCCATATCTTATCCCAGGACTTGATTTTGAGAGCCTGAATGCCTAATCAAATAGCTAATATATTTGGGGAGGAGGGATTGAGAACACACTTTATAGATTACTAGATTTTGCTGAGGATGGACAATAGCCAGGCCTGAGACTAATGAGTGAGCTCCAGGAGTTATTTTTCATTAGGATGAAGACAGGATGGAGAGGGACAAAGCCCCTCTGTTTTGCTCAGATAGTGTCTGAGGGGGGCTGTGTAGGGCTGTTTCCCAAGCATTCTCCCTCTTACTCCATTACCTTTTTTAAATTGGCATCTTCTCAGGGATTCTTCATTCTTTCAGGGAGTTCATTCTTCAGGGCTGTCCACTCTGGCACGTCTAGCTAGCCCCATGTCCTCTAAATGTTTTTTTTTTAATTCACACAGGGGGTTGTGTAATCTTATAACCTCCTTAGACTTCAGAATGCTGCTGCTTCATTTATGTAATCTAGTATAGAGTTGTTCTTTTCATGGCTTTGTGTTCTCTAGACTTTAGGTCTCTCTTGCCCTCTATAAAGGCTAGCTGGAAGAGGGCTAGCTAGAGAGGCTGGACTGTAATAGTGCTGAAGACAGAAGTCCTCTGTTTTTCCTCGGAACCAGTATGGACACACGCAATGCAGTGCAAGTTCCCTGCCAATGACTTGGAGGGCCCATTCTCTCCTGGTGATCTGTTGAGATTGCCAAGTAGGGATCTAATTTATGTCCTCTGTAGTTGGTGGCTTCTTGTCATGTGGCACCTGACTAGTAGGAACTGGATAATTTTAATAGGATCATGGTTTGCTGCTGAGCAAAATAAAGCACCTTGTGTGACAGGAGGCTTTCCTGAGAATGGAGTCAAGCTCTCGAGGTCTTCGTTTCACACTGCTGACAGCATCCCGAGGCATTCATTTTTCTTCATTCTAGAGCTGACGGACACAGTTAGTGTTAGCTAATTACAGCAGTTTCAGCATTAAACTTCAGCAAGTGCATGAAACAAGCACCAGGGCCAGTTCACAGGGGGCCCAATTAGCGATACACAGAACCGCTCCTTCAGCAGTCAAATCTATCATCCAGAATGAGGGAATGATTAATTTGCTGCAAGCAGCTGGTACTATTTTTGCTAGTGTGCAATACATCCTATTGATTTTTCATCCTAGCTGATCTTACTTGGGTAGCCTCTTGCTTTTACGCAAACTATGGTAATGGTTTGCTGGAGGAGGTGTTCTGATCATGATATGTTCAATTCCCTTGCAAGCTGGCCTAAAGCTGCCGTGTCTTAGTGTTGGCTACAGGAGTTATGAGCCTGCTGATTTGAAAGTGACTCCCTGCTACATTGCATTCAACACAGGCCATCAAATAGGGTGAAATCTTGTTATCAATAGTTGGTGGAAGTGGGGTGGCTAGTGCTATTATTGGGCCTGATTGCTTATTTCTGTTTGAGACATGTTTGATGGAAAGAGAAAATGCTACAGTGCAAACATTATGCTCCCCTCTACTGAGATAGTCTTGAGATAGCAGTGTGACTTGCCTATGTAGTTCGTTGGTATTTTTGCAGTTCTTGCAAAGATGTTGTTTTTAAAGAAAAATCTAAGTGGTATGAATGCAAATCAAGCAAATAATGATTTAATCAATGAAGATCAGGTGTCAGTTTATCTGCATAGATCCACAACTGAGCAATTAAATACAATAATAATTAGTGAACAATTGTTTTTCTTTCAACATGTATTAAACCAGTTACTCTTATGGAAAAGTTCCTGTTATGTTTAATAGGAATTAAACCAATTGGGTTCCACAGAAATTACTTTCACATATAGAATGTTAATAGATAATGAGAACCTTTTCTGTAGGTGGTATTTGAATTTTCTGTTGCAGGAACAGAATTCTCTGTTACATTCTGTAGCAGTGGTCCCCTGGGGGGAGCACTGAAGAATGTTTTGGGCGGATGCATCGGGCCCCGGGCCAGCCCCCATGGGGGGCAGGGAGGGAGCACCGCCAAGCTCTTCTCTCAGCCTCAGCTTCTCTCTGCCCCCAGTCCAGTTCCTCCCCCATCCCCAGTTCTGCCCCCAGCTCTGCCTTCAGCTGAAACTCCTCTGAGCCAACTGTGCAGTAACAGAAGGGGACATGGACTGATTCTATTACTGGTAAGGGAGGGGAGTGACAGGAAATGTTTGGGTACCACTGGTCTATGGGATGGCTGGAAAGCCTATAAAATGGTTACTGTTCTCCATTACATCCTATAGAACTCTTCCATAAGAGTAGCGTGACCTAACTTTAGTTTTTGAACCTTCATGCTACGTCCGATAGAATTGTATGGAAAGGGAGGACACAGCTGAATACAACTGACAGTCTCTACTAGGAGTGTTATTACATTTTTGCAAGTCTTTGTGAGAACTTGCAGACTTTTGTTCTGAAGGTGAAACTTTTGGCATCTAAGATGGCATAGACAGGGATTTCCCTTGCAGGAAAAAATAAAATCCCTATGGAGACAAACATCTGAAAAATTGAGCTTTTCCCATTTGTTGCCTTCGTTTTTACCAGCAAAGAGGTGTCTGAGCTAAAATGACTGTGTTGCACTCTTTTTTTAATTTTACACAAGTGTTTGCTTCTGGTCTGGTCTGACTTGTTTTTTTTTTTTCTTTTTTCTTTTTTCCCCCATGGTTTCTAGGCAGGGAGGATTGCCTGGCTTTGCACACCATTGTAAAAACTTAACAGCACTTAGTGCTTGCTCATGGGATTACTTGACTACTTAAAGTTAAGCCTGTGTTGAAGAGCCATGCTTTTGTTCAGAGCCTACCCAGGCAGGGACTGCACTAGGGCTAGGTTGAGGCTTTGGAGAGCTGTCTCAGGGTGGATTATTCAGCACTTAACTACCAAAGTTCTCATTGTAGCCTGTGTTTAACAGCTCAGTTTAATAAGCATGTTTAATTAACACTCAAAGTCAGAATTTGAAGCCAGCAAGAACCATCATAAAGGAAATGTTTTTGCAGCAATTTATCCCCAAGTTAATTTTCTCTGCAGCTTGAAGGCCAGTATTGGGAGGCTGATTCAGATTGTTTCTGTTTTCATTTCCTGGGTAGTCCTCTACTCTGTAACGGACTGATGTATTGTTTCACTAGAATCATAGAAGATTAGGGTTGGAAGAGACCTCAGGAGGTCATCTAGTCCAACCCCCTGCTCAAAGCAGGACCAACCCCAACAAGTGAGCGTGTTAATTCATTTAGGAGGTAGCAGCATCTTCTTATAGTCCCCACTTTGCTTATGGACTAGTGAGAGAGATGTCAGGGGAATGATTCATGGCAAAGCAGAGATTCCAGGGAATAAAGTCTTCATTGTTGTGGAGAGCTGTTAAGACCCAGTTGCAAATGGGGAACATGCAGCATTTCAGTGGAGTTGAACAAAAGGGATTTGTGGGACACTTAGGATGGAAGTTATGGTTTTTACTAATCCTCTGTCCTGCACGTACTGGGATGTGAGGCAACAGTTTCTCAACTATGGGAGAAAATCAGCGTCCCAAAGCTACTTCTCCAGTCCCTTCTTCCCCCCGTGTTCCCCCAAGTCTGTAAAGGGACGTACAAAAAGATGGCATGATGGATCATTGTGCAGTGTCCTTCAAGGCAAGGAGTCTGCATGATCAACAAAAATTCCATCGCTTTGGGAAGCTAATTCTTCAGGTAGCATCTCTGTGCCTAGTCCAGCTGATGAGCGGCCTGGTGCCAAATCCACAGTATTTCAGCGACCTGCAAGCTTGATAAAGATACAGACAATAACATATGTGGAAATGTGGTGGCCCGTTAAAGTCAGGGATTCAAGTATGGCTTCTGCAGGAGCCAGGCAGAAGGGCAGACCAAGAACCAATGCACAGCCATGCCAGACAGGTTGGGGGCTGAGGCTTTCTCAGGAAGGCTCTCATGGGAGTTGGAGGAAAGAGAGGAATCCTTTCACGTTGTCCCTGGCTGTGGCCAGGCATCGGAGACTGTCTGCATGGATGACAGTAACCCCTGCAGCTGTTACTCTCCCTCTGCATGTAGGAGAATGGCCGGTGCAGCTATGTAATCATGGCTCAACTAGCCAGAAACCTTCATACTCCGGACACTGTGGTGCAGGGAACACCTGAGGAACAGCATGATGCCAGCAGCCCCTGAGAGAGTGGTCCTCAAATCCTGCCTTTCTTTGTGGAGTGAACCCACACTAGATTTGCCAAGTTAAGGGGGCAAGGTTTGGTCCAGACAATCTCATATGACCCTTACTCCTGACATGCAACACTGTTCTCTCAATATCAAATTCCTGACTGGGGGGCCTCTGAATGAGCCAAGTAGAAGTGTGGCTTTGTCATGTCCCCAAGGGACTGGAACGAGACTCCCGTCCCCCAAACTCATCTCACTGATAAGCAAAGGTCTCCAGAGGCTTCCATCTGCTCAACCCTTGGCCAGCATCTGTTTAATGAAATTAACCTGAATCATCAAATCTAGGCAGTAAAGAAACACTGCAGCCCTCTGTGCTGCAGAAGGCAGTCCAGGGCAATGTAGAAGGCAACCAGGAGAGATTCCAGACACCTTTTCCCTTTAACAGTACATCCTCAGAACTAATTATCAGACTCTAGCCATGTGACAGTTTTGAGTTCTGTCTATTCTGGGTCTGGATTTTTTTGTTTTTATTTTTTTTTAACTACAGACTTTCAAGGTGAATGTAAAGATGCGTTCAGGGACTAGTTACTCCGAAGGTTACAGCGACAAATCTGTCACAGCCCAAGTACAGACACAAAGTCAAACAGCAGCACTGTTGGGAAGATTAGGATATAGCTAGACCAAGCAGCATCAGAGAGCTGAAAAGATACAGAAGCCACAACTGAAAAGTAAAAGGAATATTAAGACAGGCCGATGGAAGGTTTAAGGACTTGTATGTTGTGTCTGAACTGGTATTTAAGACCAATTATCAGCTGTTTGTAGCTTTATAGTGAGTTTGCCAAAGAGAAAGCATCCGCTGCCCTGGATGGAATGCTAGAATTTTGACAGTGCCAAATAGATTTCAGATTCTTAATATAGTAATATACTTAGGAGTTCTGTAACTCTGACTTGTCTTGCAGCCTTTCACTTCCAAATCTGACATTTGGGTCAGCTTTTCTAGTCTAATTAAATCTCCATAGAGCTGGCTTGCTACTGTATTGGAAATCGTGAGTCAGTTGTGGCATATACTGTCCACAGAGGACATTAATTGCTGGAAGTCAGTCGTGGAGATAACCCAGTTGTTCGATAGGAATTAGGATTAGTATCACAAATGGAACCTGGACACACTCTGTCATGAATGATGAGAAGAAACTGTGGGCCAAAGTACACAAGCCTAAATGAACCTGATCTGAATTAATACTGTGACATAAAACCAGGTTACTTTCACATAGCTTCCAGTTCTGTTGCCCACCTAACTTTGTGTCACACAGGCCACCCATCACTTCTGTTATGATTTATTGCTTCTATTTTTCAAGCACCGAGATGCTAGGGCCCTGTGCTGCTAGGTGCTGTGCAAACATGTAACAAAAAGACTGTATTTGCCCAGAAGAATTTACATTTGAAGTCTAATAGTAACACCTAACCAGAGCTGAATCAGGTTAGTAACACCTAACCTGGACTGGCTACCTTTTGGAGAAAAGATCTCCATCCTGATCCTGATCCCCTTGGCCAGAGTTATCCCAATTAATTCATAACAAATTTTGGAAGAGATATTTAATCTCCTGCTTCAGGGTTAAGCCAGTCTCTAATTATTAGAGACCAGGATGACAGTTTACCCCACATATGGTACTGCAGGGGTTCTTTGCACCTTCTTCTGAAACATCGTCTACTGGCCACACCTGGAGCAGGATATTGAACTAGATGGACCTTGGGTCTGGTCTAGTTTGGCAACTTCTAGGTATGTGAAAGATGGCAAGAGCAACAAAGTGTTACCCTTCTGGAAGCGCAGAGAGATATGTGAGCGAGACCATTCTGAGCTGTTGTTCAAATCCCACTGAGGGGAGTAAAACAACATTCGTAGGGACAGCCAGGATGGATCAAATGGATCCGAGGATCAGGGGTCTATCTCGTGTAGTATCCTGGCTCCAACTGTGACCCACACCACATGCTCCAGAGAAGGTGCAAGAACCCTGTATTGATATTTATGGGATCACCTTCCCCTGAAGAAGGTTTCCCATTAATCCCCAATAGGATTCATGCCCTGAGGTAGAGAGGTTTATATTCCTTCCAAAATGTATCTTAAAATTGTTGCTCTTGAAACTCTGAATGTTCTTCTTATCAGTATAAATGTTCATTCCTTTATTGCATCCTGCTAAGCTCTTGGCCTCAAAATGGAGCATTTAAAAAGCGTGTTCAGTAGGGTTATAGGAGAGGGAAGGTTTAGCAACTCTGCCTAACAATCTGTCTGCAGCATAGTTCCTTTCCTCTGGGGTTAGCAGCTTCACAGCATCGTCTCTGGTGACCTCCAGGAATAACAGTGGACACTGGGAATAAACACAGAGGGAGCAGAAAAGCATGAATAACCTTTTTATTTACACTTTATAAATGCAGATATGATTGCTCTCCATGTGGGTGCATTTGTTTCGTTGTTTTCACATACCCATATGCTCAGTAATTCCCATCAGAGAGCTGTCACTTTGCAAAAGAAAGTAAGGGTTTCTGAAAGACATCATGTTGGAAAAGAACCTGAGCATCTTGTCTTGCTTCTATAGTTCCCATCATCTCAGGGACCAACATAACAAGGAGCTCTCTTAAACTGGGACTGGTTTTTCCGCAGGTCAGGGGATTGGAACCACTTGGTTTTGCCATTTGGGAGTTATTGGCCTGGTGGATGTAGAAATGTGCTCTGCATGGAACTGAAGCTGATAGGCGGCCAAAATGGTCAGTGGCCAAGGTTTAGACTACATCATTTGAAAGGATTTTGACAGCTGTATGACTGTGTCTTCTCTCTGATTGCTGATTTTAAACCATGAAATTAGGTGATCTTGGTCTCCCAGTTTCTCTGCTTGCTTTTTCTTGAATCTCAATGAGCCCGTTAGACATGGAAAGAGTCAAAACTCTCCTTCCTTAGAGGTTTTTAAGGTCAGGCTTGACAAAGCCCTGGCTGGGATGATTTAACTGGGAATTGGTCCTGCTTCGAGCAGGGGGTTGGACTAGATGACCTTCAGGGGTCCCTTCCAACCCTGATATTCTATGATTCTATGAAAACCCTCCATCCTGTAAAAGGAAAACTCACCACTGCTCTCATGAGAATTTGGTGTTCAGACTGTTTCACGGCAGATGGGGTGCAGAGGGGTTTGTGTCAGACTGGTGTGTGTTGGGAAAGAGGAAGAATGTAGATAAAGGAGAGTTTATACCGAGCAATCTCTGATTCACATTCTGCTCTCAAACAGAACAACAAACGCTGTTGCTAGCCTATCGGTTTTTCCTACAGGTTTCACCAATTACACACGGAGCCCGTCGGGGGACATCTTCAATCCAGAACACTACCAGGTGAACCAGGACATGACCCAGCCTTTGAGCCACTACTTCATCACCTCTTCCCATAACACCTACCTCATGGGGGATCAGCTGATGTCTCAGTCTAGGGTGGACATGTATGCCTGGGTGCTGCAGTCTGGCTGCCGCTGCGTGGAAGGTAAAGACAGAAGGGAATAACTGTGAGGTAATCAGGAGGCTCCATAGTTCATGTGTCTCATCTTTTAGGGAAAGAATCATGAGAGCAAAGTAGGTGGGTTGGGGGAAAGGTTTAGCACAATGTGCATTTCCTGTATAAGCAATGGCAAAACAGGGCTTCTATGATAGCAGTATTTATGGCCTCCTCGCTGGTGCACTTTCCATGACACAGCAATAGGAAGAGGCCTGAGGCCAGTGTTGTTGTTTATACTCATAAAAAATTTTGAATCCATCTTTTAAGGGAGAAGGCTCTTTTCCCAAAGCTATTCTATGCTTGTTCTCCATTTGCTGCACAGGGCTTGTGATGTATGGTTGAGCTATACCGATTCCATCTAGTACAGGGCATTGGTGCACATACACACTAGCCTGGGATTTGCAGCCATGTTGCTAAGTGGGAGGGAGTCCCCGATATGGAAAAGGGGGTCACGCTATGAAACTGTTGTGACAACCCTTGCACTCCACAATGGGTCTGTTGTTTGTTGCTGGGGAATCAATCGTGGAGTCTGTTAGCGTAAAGTATCCTGTCGGTAGCAGTACCCATGTTGTCCCTGTCTCCAAGGTCTTGACCACTATATAGAGGGTCACCGTCTCCAGGAGGTAAATATGGCAGCCTGCTCAGGTTGAGGTTTGTGAATGTGGTAACACATTCTTAGGGGAATGAAGCATTACATGGAAATATGCCTATAGGTGAGTGTAAAGCTTGGGAAATTCACTGGAGGGACAGAGGTGCTTAGATCTTGGCATTACTGCTACCCTGAGGAGCTCTGCTGAGACTCTGCTCTCTAGTCTAGTGCTGAATCCGAATGGGATTTTTACGCTTTAATATCTTTCTCCAGGAAGATATTCCTCTGCACTCACAAAAGAACATCTTCTTTGCTTGGGGCTTTCTCAACTGAAGGGATCTGGGTCAACTGTTCACAACATAATTTCATGGCAAGCAAGTGCCTGCAGAGGAAACCGCTCAGGGACCTATAGGGAGAGACACACATGAGGTGGGGGGAGGAGGCAAGCCTGCACTCAGCTGCGGGACAGTGGGGGGCAGATGCTGTGTCTGGGTCACAATGGGGAGTTGCAGGTTCTGAGCACCTTTCACAGTGGCACGGCCCCAAGTCACTCCTGGCAGGATGACACTACTGTAATGGGTGGTTATGCTGTTCAGCATGATGCGCCCAGTACCAGGAAAATCTCTGGCTCTCTTTTTAATGGGCTTGAGTCTGTCTGTCTGTCTGTCTGAATTGTCTGTTGTAACAGGGGTGGCCAAACATGCTGACTTGCTGAGCTGCATACAATGGTCTTCAGAAGTTCAAGAGTGGGGTGCACCTGCCGGGGCTTGGGGTTTCAGCCCTGCTCCTGCTGAGCTCCCCCTCCTCGCTGGGCATAAGGCCCTATCCCACCACCCTGCTGCAAGGCAGAGGTCCCAGGCCTCCTCCCTCCCTTCCTCCCCCCCGCCCATGTCTAGTAAGTGGAGAGCAGGGATGGCGTGGGGGGCTCCACGGGCTGCACTTTAACTGTAAAAGAGACACATGCAGCTTGCGAGCCATGGTTTGGCCACCCTGGGTTATAATCTATGATTCTAAGATCTAAAGATAAATGGGACCTTTTTTCCCCTCTGTAGTTGACTGTTGGGATGGGCCAGACGGCGAGCCAATTGTCCACCATGGATACACCCTCACCTCCAAGATACTCTTCAAAGATGTGATTGAAACCATCAACAAATATGCTTTCATCAAGAATGAGTACGTACCCAGCCTGCTGCTAGCTCCCTTGGTATCCCCTGGCTCCGTGGTCCTAGATCCCTGTTTAGGCAGCCTTGCTTCGTGCAAAGGCAGTATGCAAAGCTGACTCGGTACTGTATGAGCCAGACAAGCCTGCACGTGCTTGCTTCTTCCTGCAGTGAATAACTCCTGTGTGGAAGGCGTAATAAGGCAGAGATGCTTGTTGGCCTGATAACTTGCCCTGTTCTATTCATTCACTCTGAAGCATCGGGCACTGGCCACTGTTGGAAGACAGGATACTGGGCTAGGTGGACCGTTGGTCTGACCCAGTAAGGCCTCTCTTATGTGGAAGGGCAAAATTTAATTAAACCACGTGGGGCTTTCCATAATCTCGTGTCTAAAAGCCAGAGACTCTAACACATTTTGACAATGAGTGCCCTGCTTATCCATGTGCCAGTAATACCAGCGTCACTGGGTGGGAAGTTGGGCAGCAAAGGGCTAGACAGAGGCAGTAGCCTGGACTTGGGTTACTCAACCCATTCAAGGGAAATGGGATTTGTCTGAGTCCAGGATCTGGCAGGAGACCAGAGAATCACCAGGGGGGAAGATGTTTCATACAGCTGACCGTACACACAACCTGCACTTACGATGTGAGGAGTTGGGATTCTCTGTTTGGATATTGAGATGAAAGGGCAGGGCAGCCACCCAAGTGTCCCTGTAAAGGATGCTGTGAAAGGCAGGGGACCGGTGCCTATGACAGTTATCTGTTTTGTTTTGTTTTGTTTTCTCTTTCCTTGAATTTTTGTCAGATGAAGCAACGTGCCTGCTGAAGAATGCTGGGGTTGGGGTACAGATGGGTGTTTCAGTTAAGCTTCCCCTGTTGCACAGCTGCTTTCTGAATTACCTCTACAACATGTGCCTGTGTGCAATGAAGAGTGGTTATTGTACTTAGTAACCCTAAGTAGGCAGGGACTGTTACCTGATGCTGAAAATCTGTTCCTGGGTCCTCTGTGTTTGCCTGGTCTGACGTTTTCTACAAAGCAGCAAATCTGATGAGCGCGTGAGCAAGGTGTGAGAGCACAAGGCTTTCACGCAGTTCCGGAGACCTGTATAACACCGCACTGGGAACATCTGGGTTTCCAGTATCACACCCATCTTTGTTCTCTGCCAGAGAGACAAAAAGCTGTGCAGAGCCATTGTAACCCCAGAGCCCGTACCCCACAGTATATGTCTGCTGCACCCCAAACACAGCCATGCTTGGCCTTTTCTCCTGATCTATAGTTCTGGGAGTGTGGAAGTGGTATGTGTGTGGGGAGAGTTATAGCAGCTTGTTCCACAACTGACTTCCAGGAACCCAAGCAGTTCACCAAACCATCTGCTTGGGTAGAGCAAACTCGTTACATAGACTTGTGCTTCTCCAGAGTAGCTTACACAGAAAAGCCCTGGTAAGTTATGGCCACTGTGGACAGCAACAACTAGCTATTGACAAAAGCTGCACTGTGGGGTGGAGTGGTATAAATATTCCCGTGGAAGGATATGCGTGTGTGGTGGGAAGGCCTGCACCTCAGGCAGCTCCAAAACCCCAACCTGCATAAACACTAGACTCTGTAGCACACTTCTGCAGAAGCTCCAATGTGTTCAGGGCCATGTTTCCTCCCCATTATGTTCTTCATGGTGTTTAGCTTCTAGGCAGTGGATGTTTTCAGCTGCGTCCCATACCACCGACCATCTTTGTCTTTTCACTGGAGGGCATGGCGTGCCTCAGAGGAGAGAGCGTTCGGGGAGGAGGTTCCTGCTGACACTAGCCCTTACTTGGTACTTTTTAGAGCAGGCCCATGGGTGCTGATTCCGCAGTTTTTGGAGGTTTCAAAACTTGTTTTCATTCCGCACTGGAAGGGAAGCCAGACCTTCTTAACGTGTCTGCGAAACAGAACTGAGTCAAGATGTCCATTTTCTGATCAAAGCCCAAGCTTTTCTATTCAGCAGGGCAGGTGACACAGCTGGTACTTGTATCCCACCATCTGTGTTACTTTCTGAAATCACACTTTAAAAAAAATAATAGGTCTTTGCGTGTCCCAGAATCGTGTCCCCTGTAAGCTAAACAGAAATCCATCTGGCTTTGGTTTATATATAGTGCCGATCACCTTGGTTTCAAATTCTATGAATCCTTCTTGACGAGTTCTAAGGAGTGCAATGTGATTTCCCAGCCTCAGCCAGAAGGACCCAAAAATAGATGCTGAAAATGAAAAATAACCCTGGAAATTGATTGCCCTTTACACGATGCTGTCTGGGTTGTTAGACCTTGATAATGAACTTGTTTTGGCAGTAGTTCCGTGTGTGTGTGTGTGTGTTTCTTTTTGGTGGTCTTTTCTTATCAATAATCTAGAGCTAAGCTTCAAACTGAGTCCTGTAACCATGTGCTGTTGTAGGTGGTCCACATAGCTTTGATGCTGTTCCCTTTTGGGTGCAGTGTAACCCTTGGGAGCAATCTGGAATTAATCTTTCCAAATCCTAAAACTTCTGGCTATGTTTTCCAGTATGGAAAAAAATAGGAGAACTCTAGATCTGGTCCAAAGCCCACTGAAGTCAATAGAAACTCTCTCACTGACTTAAACTGATCCAAAGATCACTGCATGTATCCCCAAGAACATCCAAATGAATAGTGTCCTATAAATAGTGTCTGAGGGCTCTGGTTTGCCCACTTTCCATTTATATAGTGAGGTGGCTGATTATAAGACCTGTGGATGTCTGTGCTGGATAAATTGGGTGGTATTTCATACTGCATTTATCGAGCTGCCATCATTTTTATGAGGCTTTCCATCTCATTGTTTATCACCTCTGAATGTCTTGTCTTTGGAAGAGCGATTCATATTTTTTTTTTAATGGCCTGGAGCCCTGCCGTGATCATGAATAGAATGAGGCACCATTAGGATTTGCCTGAGTATTTGTCAACAAGCTACTTATGACTCCTGTAGCTATTACACAATTGTTAGACAATGAAAGATGCTGTGAGTAAGGTGAGGCTGTTAGAGACCAGATGGATGGTAAGCGTTTTAATAGAACAATCCTGCGGGGGCAGGAATGAGAGGCTCTGCCCACTTTGTTTGATATGTTTTTTGTAAAATACTGACTGAAAATAATTTTGATTTTTTTAAAAATGACATGAAATGATGTTTGTTGCAAACCTAAAAAAACAAGTAAAAACAACTTTGTACCAGAGTGTACGATGACTAGCAGCATGGTCATGTGAATCAGATGCTGGCCTGGCATTTAGAAAAGCTTGGACAAGTCACTTTACTGCTCACTGCCTCAGTTTCCCAATACAGGATAATGATGCTGACCTTCCGTAAAAAAGCACCTGTAGATTTATGGATGAAAATCTCTAGATGAGTGACCATTAAACGTCACACTTTATATAGTGCTTTTATTCTCTCAAATCCAGGAACAATCTCCACAGAACCGCTTTGTGAGAAGCACGTAGGCAAATGTTATCCCCAGACATGAAAACCAAGATATGCCGAGAGGTTGCAATTAATTTTGGGTCTGTAACAGGACACTACCCTGTACACTGATTGGCTGAGTCAGTCCCTTGAGAGTATCAGTAACTGTCCCTAGTCAGACTGAGCTGCTGAATTGGTTGGATTCAAATGGTTCTTTCTCCATCAGCTCTGTAAAAAGCTGACTCTGCAGATGGTCTTTCCTGGTTTTTTCTTTTCCAGGTATCCTGTTGTTTTATCCATTGAGAACCACTGCAGCGTTCTCCAGCAGAAGAAGATGGCTCAGTATCTTATTGAAATCCTAGGGGACAAGCTGGACCTGTCTTCAGTGCGCAGTGAGGATTCCACCAAACTCCCTTCCCCGGAAAGTCTTAAAGGAAAGATATTAGTGAAGGTAAAAGACCTGCTTGTGTTTGCTCTCTAGCCCTCTTCTTTGGTGGTTTTAAGCTCATTCTGGGTTATGAACCCCTTGCAGCTTCACTTAAATCAGATCATTAGAGGTGCTCTCAAGTCACAGAACTTGGATCCAGATTTCAAATTACTCAAAAGGCTTGTAAAAACCCAGGCGATGACCCAGATGAAACAGTGGGGACGGTAGGAACAAGGACTGAATGTGCTTGTCATACCAACCCTTTGCACTTTCCCCATCACCTTATATCAGTGAGCAATGGAGTGCCTGTTGCTCTGTCCTTGCACCCCTGGCTGCCTTTAGTATGGTGGGGTGGCAATCAGAATTGAATGATCATCGTTCACTCAGCTCAACTAGGAGGTTCTGTTTTTAACCCAAATTAAGATAAATATGTCCGGCTGGCTCTCACTGTAAACTTGATCTTTCTGTATTTATTTTACATTTGCACAAAACATCACGGTTTCTTGCTTAGATATTAAGTTGCTCTTCTGTGAATTGGAAGATGTCACCTGTATGTGCGTGTTTGTGTTTATACAAGCTAACATTTTTCAGGCCGTTAGTTTGTGATGTTGACTCTGATGCCTCTGGGTATCTGTTGGTGGGGGGAAATAAATAAGAGATGACAGGGTTATAGGATTTAGAATCCTGGTTCCCTTCACCTGCACATGCTGTAAATTATTTTAACAAATTGTTTGTAAGAGTATTTTCTTGCACCAAGACTCTGGCTGATGTCTTTTGCGCTTCCTTGGGGGTGGAGCGCATAAGTGCTTTTAATGCTAATGACCCATTGAGAAGGATGTGTTCCTAACTGGCATGAACGGCACTCAGGCTGATGTAATATAAGAGCTGTTCTCCAATCTTTCCAGTCCAGAACCTGTTAAATATAAAGAAGTGTAGCTGTTTCAGGGAAGCCTGTGTTATCTATTGGCTCAGTAATGCATGCACTGACATGAAAACCTTACCTGCAAATCTGTCCTGGCTCATTTTGGAAATGTCCTAAACTTTTAGGTCTATTGTATGTGCTTTCTTACAGTCCAGATGAAAGGGAAGGGTGCTAATTTGGCAGGTCTTGTGGCTTCATTAGAGCACCAGGGTCAAACTTCTGTCCTTTGCTTATGGTAGCTTAAGGAGTACCTGGGTGCCCCTCAGAGGAACTCGTGTGAGAGAAGGGGTATGTTTTCTCTTGCTGAAGAGGGGCTCTGAGTGCTTTAGCCTTCCCCCATGAAAACAGTTTGCTTCTGATCTGGTCTGTTAAGAGTGGCCTATGTGTGGAGGGATGGGATGCAGACTGAAGGCTTCATTGAAGGGAGGGTTTGTGGTCTAAGCAATGTTAGAGCCAGAGAAGAGGTTTGGGGTCAGCTCCTGTCTCTACCTCTCACTCACTGAGGCACCTAGGCCAACCACTCCGCAAACTAGGACTGTTTTCCCCCCCTGCACTTTGCCCCTCGTGCATGGACATAGAATTACCTGTGCAGATGGATGAAGATGTGCAAAGCAGCATCCATTGCCTGGTTGAAAGGAGCATTTGTATTCGGTCCCTAGTTCTTTTCAAAGTCAGGGCTGTTCCATATGACTCTTCCTTAAGGCACTTGAAATAGTCGCTGCTTAAAGTAGGTTTTACCTGTCTAAATAAATAACTCTTTGACCGCAGCTAAATTCAACATCTCTGTGGAATCCTTCCAGCATCAATCAAGAGCTAATGCCATGTGTGATGTAGCCTGTAAAATTTGCCTCAGGAGGGCAGGGCCAGTCTTGGATCAACTAAGTGAAAAAAATATACAGTTCCTATTATCTATGTGTTGTGCAAGTAACAGGGCAGAGACACAGTGGGCTGCTAGCCATGACTGGCAGTAGATTCCAGGTGTGCATCCAAACCAGCCATTCTGCACTTTTTACTGGAAAAACTAAATGTATAAAAACAAAGTCTCCTGAAGTCCATGTATGTTCTTAGATTAATTCAAACATAGCAATGTAAAGGGTTGAAATAAAAATGATTTTTCTTCACCCTACTCTGAACATTTAATGGTAGGTTTCCAGTGTAGCTCATGAGGGAGGTTCATTTTACATGGTGCTGAGTGCAGGACGCAAACACTAAAAACCAAATCACTTCTGTTTGTGGAGGTTTAAATATTAATACAGTCATACAGCCTTCCTCACTACAGTCTGCCAGCCTTTCTCCTTCTCTCCAGTCCAGAATAATAATGGGTTTTCAGCACCTCTTTTACCCTGGGAATCCAAATAACTTTACAGCGGTTTATTAGTTAACTAAAACCTCTCTGTGCCCTGTGCTATACCTGTGTTGCCTGTCATATTCTTGAACTGGTTCCATGGTTCAAAGATGGGATTTTTCTTTGTGTCTTTTAACCTGCCTAGGTCTGGGTTTCATTTCTGATGCACAGGACACTGGCATCTCCATAACAGATGCAGTAGGTGAATCTCAAGACTATTAGAGTCCATTAGGTACTTAGTCAGACTTAGCACAAGTTCTTCAAATCTTGTCATCTCCCAGGCACCTGCTAACGAGAAATAACTTTCAGCTGCTTTTAACTTATTCAAGGCTAATCTATCAAAAGGGCCACTGGAAATGTCAAGGACGTTTTCAGAGATGGAATAAAACCAGAACAAATGGGATTAAGGGTAGGTTCCAGCTGTGCTATTGTAGTGCCATAGAGTAGACGCATCCTACAGCGATGGAAGGGGTTTTTCCATTGACGTTAGGAAGTCCACCTCTCAGAGAGGCAGTAGCTAGGTCAACAGAAGAATTCTTTCATCAGTCTAGCCACGTCTACACAAGGGGTTAGGTGAACCTAACTTCAGGTCTCAGGGCATGATATTTTTTCCTTGCCCTGAGCAACATAGGTAGGTCAATCTAATTTTTAAGTGTAGACCAGGCCTAATATAACACAGAATAAAGCGGAGAGATACACTGGTGAGTGAAGATATTGTGGTGAGTGCCCTGGGACTGAGATGAGCTAGGCCCCAATCATCTACTCTCTGAATTGGGATGGCCACCTGGCTTAAATCAATTAAGAGACCCACTCAAAACTTGTGCCAGTCTTTGAGGTTTGAGAAAACCCTGGGGCAACTTATTTCTACAGCTCTATTTCTCTATCCCCTGTATTCTTCACATCCTTCTCTCTTCAAGTTTCATACCCAACTGGAAATGCCCTAAGAAATTTTCCTTGTGGCATTTCTGACCTACCCCATACCAAAGAGGTGCAAGGAATCTCATGAGACAATGGTTCTGTGCAGAGGATGGACTGCCAAAGAGTGGCATGATGGTCTCAGACCAAGCCTTCACCTCAAACTGATCCAGAAATGAATGCTGCTTGCCCAGCTCTGATTCAGCCAGGCGATAAATACCTGTCTTCAGGAATAATCACACTGCAGCTGACGTTACTTATCTGTTAAATGTCCGCAGTTTCAATATGAATTACTTTACCCATGCTGCTATTCTGGTGGAGTCAGAAATGCTGGGGCACTGGGCTGGCACACTCTGTGGTTCTGGTGGTGTGAATATTTGCTTACTAGGTCAAAGGGTTTCTGCTGGGGCTGTACAGAGTAATTGCTTTAATTGTACATGCTGAGTTTGCTTTTGTGCTGGCAAATATCAGTGACGGCCCTTTCAAATGAAATGAAATCTCTTTCCTGTGTGGACTGAATGGACAGGGCAGCTGGCGACTCAGCTCTTTAAATAATATCACCAGCTCCTGTTCTTCCTTTTGCTGCCATTTCAGCTACTGCAAATGGTGATAAGCATCCGTCGAGGAGATTTAAACTCCCATTAAATCCTGCTCATCAGCAGCAGTGATGGCTCTTAGACCAGAAGGCTCTGAAAGGTTCCATGATTCTACCCTTTCTTGAAAAAGCTCCAAGCCCAGCCTCTGTCCAGGTCACTGCCTGAAGCTGTAATTCAGGCTCATTCCCCTCTTCTTTGCTCTGTAGGTTGGGGCACACATTGAAGAATACTATCAAATCTGGAGTTTCCACTCTGGCTTGAGGTGGCTCATAGCAGCTACTGTGAGGGGCAGTAGCAGCTAGGTTTGGAGGAAAGAAAGGGAGATGGGCAGCAATGGAAGGGAAGGTATCTCCTTTAGGCAGGCAGGATAGATGTGCAAACCCTTTTCCTAGGTGTATATGTAATGTGAGAAGGAAGCTAGGCTTTTCCAAGCCATGTCCACTCACCAACGACAGATTCTGTCCCCTTTTCGGACTGAGATTTCACTGCCAGACCTTCAGAACTGCTCATTGCTCATGAGCTCCCATTGAGAACCTCTGGAGCAGCTGGACACTGAACTCTTCTGAAAATCTGGCCCCTCGCATCCGCTCTCCTCATAGCCATTTCCTTCCTGACTATGTTTCTTGCATTAGTTCAGTCCACCTTGGGATTACTCAAGGCAAGAATTACAGCAAAAGGACCAAGGAGTGGAACCCTTTCTTCCCTACAATATGGGCTAAAGGAGAGTCCTTTCTTATTCTTGAGTGGGTCACTTGACAACCTTAAACTTAATTGAACCCATGATATACTGACTCCACAGACCACAGAAAACCGGTCTGGACTCCCAGCCCTTCTCATGTCTCCAGTTGCACATTATCACTTTCCTCTCGTCATACCAAGAGATGCATGGTGACCTGCCTGTCTAAACCTTTTCGTTTTCCAGGGCAAGAAACTTCCAGCCACCATTAGTGATGATGCAGAGGAAGGGGAAGTGTCTGATGAGGACAGTGCTGATGAGATTGATGATGACTGCAAACTAATGAATGGAGATGTAAGTAAAACAGATACATGAATATAAATGTATGTTGACCTGTTCCTCTGCAGTGGGATGAATGCTGAGTTCATATGGTGTCTGGAATGTGAAATTAGGTTCAGGCGCATAGGGTTCTCAAACTTTGTGAGACTCTTTTTTTAAGGAGTGTGTGTGTGCGTGTGCGTGTGTGTGTGAAATAGAGCTGACCTGAGGGTGACAAATCTGTTTCACGACAACTTTTCAAGGCTTCAAAATCTGGGAGATCTGCATTGGAATTTGGGAGGAAAACTAAACTTTCAAATATTTTTCACAAAATCGGAATTGTCTAAATGTCTGTTTTGGTATCAAAACCTGAGGTTTTCAATTCAGGCAGAGGTACCTCCATGAGTGAGTGAGTGGGTGAGTGGCCTTGTTGTGAGGCCACCAGCCTGGCATTCCATGTGGGAGAGTCCGGTTCACGTCCCTGCTATGTCTGACTCAAAACAGAGTTGTTCATCCCAGATGACTCTGATGCAGACAGAGCAGGGACTTGAATCTGGCTCGCCCATGCTATAGAGTTAAGTTAAAAGAGTCTCACTCTTTGTCAAAAACATTGTGACACAGTCTGCATCCAAACAAAATGGTTTGGCTTTGACAAAACTGCACATTTTGGGGAAATTTTATTTTATCAAAAATGTTCTGACCATCTCTAGTATCAAATGTTCCAGATAGGTACAGATCTGGTTTATTTTTCTTTCTTCCCTGCAGAGGTACTAAGCACTTACAGCTCCAGTCACCTTCATCTGGAGTTGGGGATGCTCAGTTGTTCTGCAGATCAGGCCCACAAGGGTGGGTCTGCGTGTGTATGTGAGAGAGAGACGTACAATGCATGTATATGATCTGATTTCCAGAAATGCTGCACAACTTAATCTCCCATTGAAGTCTTTTGAGAGCTGCAAGTGTGAGAACCTCTGAAAAATCAGTCCATAAATATACATTACATGTGTCGGGGTCTATATATTAAATGTAAAAAAGATGCCCTGTGGAGGGGGTGGGAGAGAGCCATACCTACATGTGTGTCTCTCTATATATAATTTCATTGAAACTCTTAAACTTGGCACTCCATGTGTCAGAGAATAGACTGTAAAAAAGAACTGCAGCTGCTTAATCAATGGTAAATGACAGTGGGTAACAGCAGTCCAGTTGCTTTTTTCTAACTTTCCTTTGTGTGTGTGTGTGTTTTTAAGATAAAAATGTCACCTTGCAGATTCTTTGGTACCTTGGTGGGTTGTATTCTTCCAAAGTGGAGTATTCTTCCAAAAAATGTGAGCCCCCTTTCAATGCTTCCCACCCCATCTCAAACTGGGCCTTCTCTGGAGAATAATTTCCCCAGCTCTGTGGTCCTTTTATTGAGCACTTTTTGATATGTAGAATGCTGTGCTTAGTTGGCTTTAACTGTACAAAAGTGTTAAAAGGAAATAAGCTGTTCATTTCTGCTTACTTCAGCCTGAGAACACCTTATTCATTCTTTCCTTTTTAGAAGTAAAATTCTTCTGACACTTAATCTTCTGGCATGCAGTGAGTATGGCATTACAGCTTATGGAAACTTAATATAAAAGGGACAGCAGAAACCTTTAATAACATTAAACCAAGGTTGCCTTGGACGTGTGTCACATTTGCGGTCCTTTATTTTTGTCCTTCAGACTATTTCCTTCTTTCCTATTATGGGTGCAATTGTTTTGTTTTAGGTCTAGAAGAGAAACTTCTCCTTAGAGCTGTGCTAGCATGGAAGGGAGCGGGGGAGGACCTTGAAATCCATCTTAAGGAGGAGAATTGGTTTTGTTTGGTTATATTTCTACTGTAGCACTCTTAATTTTTTCCCCTTAATCTTGAGATCTGCAATGTTTTGACACTTTGCTGCTATGGTTTTTGTCTCTCTCTCTCTGCCTGGCATTACGTCCATTCAAAGTGGAAGGTACTGTACACCTAGGCTGGTGGTAGAGGTTAGCCTGCCGGGCTTTACATTGTGGGATCAGTCCTGTTACCAAGGAATGAACATGTGGAGCAGGGAAGAAAAAATCGTTGGAGGGTATTGAGGTGAAAGGCAAACCAAATTGTACTAAAAGTCCCACATTCACATGAACTATACAATCCAATCCCCCTGCCTTTTATGGTTGTGTATACGGAGCAGCTAGAGATGGGCAAATCAGATAAAATAAGAGCCAATGGAACACTCCACATCTGCAGACTTCAGCCCAAATTGAACTGAACCTTTCTACTGCCATAGGCCAGGGTCATGCAGCTTGTTGTTCTTCTCCCTCCTGTTTTCCACATGCCTTTGTCTTCGTTCCCTGGACTCACCAGGGAGCACCCAGCATCAGAAAGCAACAAGGGAACCATTTCCTCATCCCTACTGGAACCAGGAAGTGTTTCAAGAGCCTGTTCTCGCGGCTTTCCAGCCTCGTTTAGTAGACAGTTCAAGTAAATGCTCACATTTCTGGATGTTGTTCAAAAGCAAACTTTTGTGACTCTCCCATTGGTAGGTTTTTTTCAAGCCGTTTTTGACACAGCTTTCAGGTGAGCTTCTGTTTGAAAGAAGGAAGTTTTCCTCCCTCAAACAGGCAGAGAGAGCTGGAGGGTAGTAAAAGAGACATTCTTCCTTATAAAGAGACTCTTCCACTTTCCCTGCTACATCTTAGAGCTAGGCACATTACTTTCCATAAAGCCCCTGTAGGCACTGCCTTGCTTACATCTTTGTCTTCATTAACTAACAATTTGTTTTAGTCTGACTTGTGCCGACATCTGGGATTCCAGATTTGCTCGACCTGGCTCGCTCTACAGTGAGGCTTTGGGAAGCATGGGAAACAACAGCTTGTTTCCTGATGGAATTAATCAGGACATTTTAAGGCCTGTTAAGCAAACACAATCTGTGAGGGTGGTGGGTTTTTGGTTTTTTTAAACCGTCCAAAGATCTGAAGTTGTGAGTTGCTCCATGTAAACTGCATGACTAGAAAAGAGAACCGTGTTTCCATCTCTGTTCCCCTACACCACTCCTCACCTCAGTCGTTCAACAGCCTGAATGGAAGAAGGGAGCAGGAACATGCAACAAATATTGCGTTTTAACTGTGGAAGTCCTGATTCACCAGCTGCTCCCATTCCAACTGAATCCTGCAGGCACTGTGGCTGCAGACACAGGCTCTTCCATAGCAAATAGTTGATGGTTTTGATCTCTTTAAGTTCCCTCAAACTTGATGTGGAATAGAAATGCCATGTTTTATTCAGCCTTTGTGGGTGTGCAAAACTTGAGAATGGCAAAGCGCAGTCACTATAGTGAAATAGATCCGACTGTTTTTGTAAATGAGTACTACAAAATGGAGCCTGCACTAGTCAAGTCTCCAAGGAATCACCTCAATACCAGCTATTTCCAGGTAGCACATCAATGGCTTGGTAACAAAGCCCATGCCACATGAGCAGCCTTGCTGACAAGCGATTTTGGTTCCACGCAACCAGAAGTTGTTATATTTATATGTATGTGTTTATTTATTTTGAAAAATGTTTAACTTTCATTCCATTGTGGCTTCAGGTTATCTATTTAAACTCCCTAACTAATCTCCAGGTTAGGGCTTCACATGCCTACATATCTGCTGTGAAGCCCAACACTGGGCACTCTTATAATTGCAGATAACTGACAATGTTACTGTATTTCACAGTGTACAAACTAAGAGGCAGCTGGGCTATTAGCATGGAGAGCAGTAGTTAATAATAGTCCTTTAGAACGAAGCCTCAGTCCATTTCTTTTGCCTCATTTTCTTCTTATTTTTTTCCCCCTTAATGTACAGTTTTAGTTTGTGTTGCCTCTTGTTGGAGAAATGAAGATTTCACATTAAATGTGCCCTCATTTAATGACCGCATTTCATTGATAGGCTTCCACCAATCGGAAGCGAGTAGAGAATATAGCAAAGAAGAAACTTGACTCGCTGATAAAGGAATCCAAAATCCGTGACTGTGAAGATCCAAACAATTTTACAGTCGCCACTCTGCCACCATCTGGGAAACTCAGCCAAAAGTCAGACATCAAGAAGGTGAAAATCTTTTTTGTCTTTCTCCGCCCATAACAGAGTTGACTTTTCATTTTTCTCTCTCTTCCCCTGATGTACATTAGTATAATAAATATTAAGAATAACAAAGTCTACAGAGCTGCGTGCTTAAAGGTAGGCTTCTAAACACACATTAAGACTCCCAAATTGAAAGGACTTGGCTTATGGGTGCTGAGAACCTGCAACTCATGACACCCATGGGATTGGAGCATGCCCAACCCCTTTATTAAATTAAGTCTCTTCTATTTGTGCGCTTGGATGTGGATTTAGAAGCCTAACTTTAGGCCCTCAGCTGTGCCCCCTTTCCCTTTTTTGGCTTAATAAGTGTGTCTTGTTCTTTCCTTTTAAAACCCAATAGTCCTTTAGCCCGAAGAAGGTGTGTTACTATAATAACCAGTATGACTTTTAATTTGGATGAATTCCAATGTGTGTTGATCTCAACGTATAAATCATGAAACTTTTTTTTTTTTTAAAGTATAGATTACTGTGATTGATACTTTTCCGTATTAAAAATGCTGGCTGCATGGGAGCCCTGAGTGCCCAATTGAATATTAATTTTGCAGAATTATAGTTCTGTGGTGCTTTCTGCAGCAGACAAGACCATGGAAAGGCTTATAATATCCCAGCTGTTGACTCCAAGTCCCACTGGAATCCCTTGTTTCCTCTCTGAGTGTGCGCTGCAGTGGCTGCTGTGTGCAAGGGAGATATCCTTGCTGGCGATGTAACAAATTTGTGCCTCATGTTGAGTACGCGGTGTTGAACTTCACCATATGCAATGCTAAATATAGACTGGAGTCACTCTGTGTGTATGCAAAGACATCTCATCGTGGGAATTTAAAGAACCGGCAGCTAAAGCCTGCTCTCATTTGAAATCCATGGCAAAACTCCAGTTCTAGTTCGACTTCAGCGAGGGGGAATAATAAACCATATTAATTAACAATGGTTGAACCCCCACCACCCCAAAACCTGTGGCGAATAAGGCCAAACCTACCCTTTTTTTAAAAAAAAACAAAACTGCTGATCTCAAAGCACTTGGGGTCAGAAATTGGAAAGAAACCATATCGGAACCCTCGAGCATTCAAAAATCAGGTGTTGGCCTTCTCCCCTGCCCCAAGTCATGAATTTTTTTAATACTTTTGAGTTTCTTTTTATTTGCCTTCTGGTTTTGAGCCTTTATGATTCACATTATCCAGCTTCTCTGTGCAATCATGAGATCTAAAAACTTATATTTTATTAATGAAGGTGGAGAGTCTCGTCTAATCACATGACTCTGGGAGCTGGGCCTTTACAGACCAACTTGCAATAACATGTCAGGAGTTGGCAACACCGAGGAGTTCTAGAGAGCCAGCTTGCTTGGGAGATTTCTATTAATGTTTGTTCTGGTGTCCTTAATCATGCAATTAAGTTGCATGGAAATCACTGTGGTTTACTTCTCTGATTGACCCTAAGTTAATTAAATTAACTATGGGAAATTGGGAGAAGTAAAAACTTCAATGAATCTCTTTTTCTGACTGTCTCCAGTTAATGACATGGAAGTAGCCAGGCTCTTCGGAGTGAGTCATCAGAAAGGCCTATAGTATTTCCATCCTGCATGTCCTTCCATATGCCCGTGAAGGAGCTATCTGCAGTAGGTCGAGAGTTTGTTATAATTGGCAGATATCATTCCCAAAACAGCCGGTCTCTCTCTCTCTGTCTCTCTCTACCCCACAGCCCCTTGGTCTCTTGCATGTAAGTCTAAAGCAGCCTTGACACTCTGTATATAAACCAACAGGAACCTTCCAGTACATAGGAGGTGATTGGGAAGTAAGTAGGTGGAAGAGTGGGAAAATACAGGCCTGGGATGGCATTGGAGATCTATCAAAACTGAAGCTCTGCAATCTATCTTCTTTGCAGCATGAGCCTGTCCTGCTCAACTCTAAGCTATACCCCCAAATGAGCGAGTGAGCTCAGATAAGCCTGGATTTATGGGTTTTGTGTGTGGACAGTAGGGTGTTGGGCTAAAACCGAGGTGAGAGCCTGGGGTTAAGCCTGCTGTGCAGCCATACCCTGTGAGGCACACCTGGCTGAGCTGCCAAATGCAGGGAGAGTGGAAGTGGCTGTTTTTTTATTAGTGTGAGTTGTATTAGTAGCGGAAACCATGCTGAGATCCACTGGGCTGTATTTTTAGAGTAACAGCATGCTTTGTTTGTAAATAGGGACACCTACATGTTGTTTAGTCTGCTGAAGCTGCCCGGAGAGCTCTGAATACCCTTCTATTTAATGCAGCTCGGTGCTTGTGTCATACTCTGGTATTTCAGTTCCTGGGTGGTGGCTTTCTGCTTTGGTGCATGGGGACATTCTGTTGCAAAGAGCTCCTTTTGTTCCTTAGCAGGCTCTGTCTGTTGACTGCTATAATGATAATACTTTGCCTTCCCTAGTGCTTTCCATCCATAGATCTCAAAGCCCTTTGCAACTGTTAACGAATAAATCTTCATAGCCCACATGTTATGCTGGTAAATCCCATCTCCAGTTTGCAGATGGGGAAACAAGGCACAATGCTGGCTGGTTCTAAGAGAAGTCTGGGGCAGAGTCTGAAGCAGAAAGCCAGATCTCCTGGCTCCTGTGCTTCAACCACTTAGCAGAGCAGGCTGCTCTGCATGTGGCTGCAGAGAGGGCTGATGCGGAGAAGGCTGCAGTTTCAAACAGAAGAACTGTGATGCATTTGGAGCAAGAGGAAGCTGGGTTACATGGGATTGCTAGGCAGTAATGGCCCTGTTTTCATGTCAGTGTCATGAGGAATAAAAACTGAGGGATGTTAAATCCCAGGGGGTGATATTTCGATCCTGCTTTCCTATACTTTGCTTTCCTGTCATGGAAACAGGATCTCTGCTTCTTGAAGACTTCAGCGATCCGGCTGCTGGGGAGTTCGGTCCAACGTGGACCCCACTGGGCAAGCTGGGTTCTGCATCGGAACCTGCAGTTGGAGTCAGTCCTATCATTCCGTGGCAGCACAGACGGTTGCTGTGGCAATGACTGCAGCGAAAATGTCCACAAGTCCCAAGTGAAAGAATCTTTTGTCTCGTCCTATTTCACACCTGTGCCCATCACAGAATTGCCATAGAGCAGGCAGCCCTGTTTGAGACTAAAATAGCAGGGATCTGGTTGCTCACGATCATTGAGGCAGGAAGAGCCGCAAATCAGCTGCACTGGAGTACGGGACTGGCAAAGCTGAGGGAATGCAGGTGCAGTTGCTAGAAAAGCATAGAGGAAGCATGCATAGTGCCTGTCCCTTCTGCACCTCACTCAGTACATCCATAGCTGCTTTTCAGTAATGTAAAAGGTGTGGCGACTTGCATAAGGAAAGCACTCTGAGGCTTTAGCATTGGCCTGCTAAACCCAGGGTTGTGGGTTCAATCCTTGAGGGGGCCGTTTGGGATCTGGGGCAAATATTGGAGATTGGTCCTGCTTTGAGCAGGGGGTTGGACTAGATGACCTCCTGAGGTCCCTTCCAACCCTGATATTCTATGATTCTTTACGATCAGTGTTCCCGTCTCTGCCTGAAACCCGGTTCTGTTTCATGTGGTGCCAAGCGCATTGTCACTTGAGTTCTTATGAGACCCACCTTTGAAATACTCGTGTCACTGGGCAAAGAGGGTTCTCTGGCTTTGCGAGGGGCATGGAGTACATTTCAGCAGACACAGCAGCAGTCTGAGGGGGCTTTTGTTTGTAAGTCCATGTTTTATTATTTGGGAGGCTTTCTACGATGATGGAGTCAGGCACATAATCACGGTTAATCCTAAATGATGGCGGGGAATCAGTTTTACCGCATGTTGCTAATTTAGCTTGAAGCGTTAATGGCACTATTTGGCTTTCCCCTTAATCATAATAAATATTTGTCAGTCCACATCCACCGTCACCGTTTAGCATGCGCCATCAGATGCTTTGAGTGCAGTGAGGCATGCAAAGCCTTTCGTTTTCCTGTAATGAACCATTAATATCACTTTTTGGCACACACACAGCCCTTGCCACTGCACCAGGTAGGAAACAGGGAATATGTTTCCCTGGGCAGAGAGGGGGCCGGGGGGAGAGAGAGCTATAGAGTTAATTTCATTCAAAAACCCCATTGTTATTGGAAACTTGTGTTCAGGGGTAGAAGGTGGCAAACTGCTCACAGCCATTTCTGGGAGGGGCTGGGAGAAAGAGGCGGGCCAGGTTGAGTTTTGTTGAAGGGTTGGTATCTGTAAATGGCAGTGCGCATGGCAAAGCCAATCCAGCTTTATAAAAAGGATATAAATAAAATGTTGCCAGGTTGTCTCATTAAAGAAGAAAGATGAGGAAAGGGCACTGGGTTTGCGCTAACAGCCTGGCCCAGAGCTGGCGAGTAATGGAGAAAAATGATTTGCACCGATAAATGCCGTCCTCCACTCAGGCTTTGGCTTATGGAAAATAGATGGGGGTGCTGTGTGCACACTTTTGGAAGCTCTGCCTGTAGTTTTTACGGATGAGGCTGTTGTGAGCAATCTCTGCCACTTTGCTGGGTGGCTGGAGATTTCCTTGTCAAAGGAGAGGGAAGAAAAAATGGTCTCACATTTTGTGTGCTGGTCAGATCAGAGTTTGTGCTGCTAATGCAATGGGGAGACGTAATGCTTCTAACGCAACAGTTTTCAACCCCCTTTTTTTTTTGACCCCCTTTTCATTTGCAGACCCCTAAAATTGTTGAATGCTATTTATGGAAGGCACAATGGACAAATTAATTCATTGCTTTTTGCACCGCTTCAGTCCTATGTATAAAGAGGGGAGGGGGGAATTGCCTCTACTTCGAAGGGCAGCTGCTACCGATGGCCTTGTTCCAGCACATAATTCAGTCTCGGGATGAGGCGCAGCGCTGGGAACGGGGCAGAAGGGCTCAGCCTGCAGAGATACAGCGGCAGTCATTTAAACATTCAAGCGCTTAGAGGCCTCGGTACTGATTTGCACAAATGGGATCATGCGTTACATAATGCTAAATAACAATAGCCCATAAACCAGGAGCCGCATTCCGGCAGGAGGAGACTTGCAGAGTAAATATTTTGGGTCTGCAGCTTTGCAGGAGGCAGCACTGCGCTGTTCTGCTGCTGCGGCTTCACATCAAATGGTTGCAAACCTCTTCTTCCCCTTTCTCGGCAGCGGAAGACAAAGCTGTTCAGATGTGGAGCAATGGCTTTCTGTGCCCCCGGGATGGAACATTTAATCCTCCCTCTAGCTCCAGTTTTCACTGGATTAGGGGTTGAATATGATCTTTACTATTCAATACATCCCTGTTTCTGGAAAACTGTTCTTGGCAGTGGAGTAAGTAAAGGGAGAGATGTGCTCCAAGTTTAGAGCTGGGATCTGAATCTTGGCTGTCCGAGGGTGTCAGTAGGCTCCCTAGGCTGGCTGTGACTCATGGGAGACAGGACCCACAATACAGACATGGGAAGCAGGAAGTTGGTTGGAGATTCTGAAGGAACATTTTCCGTCTGAGAACGCCAGACGTGAAACATTTCATGGAAATAGTTTGATTTCAATGAAGTTCTGACCGACCCCAGGCAGGATTTCAGTGGAGCCTTGTCTCATTTCCAGCCCGCTCGCTTGCCTGGTTTCTCAGCAGCCCACCTGGTGGGATGCCAGGGAGCTGGAAACCATGCTCCCAGGATCCTAGCTCCTCAGCAGCCTGCACTCTCAGGGCTTCCAAGGTGTGGGGCAGCGTGCCAGGCAGACCCCCTTGGCTCCAGGGTTCCAGTCCCGTTCATGGAGAACATCTAAAGTCTGGGGCTTTGTCCTGAATCAGAACAAAGCCAAATTTCAAAATATCAAAATCCTCCATGAAACAGAATAACTTATTTGCCCAGCTTCGATGGGACACTTTGGAGAGAGAAGTAAAAGGCTGACGGTATGAAGTGGTGACGAAGGGAGATGTCCCATCACCTTGCCCATTGGTATAATTTATCTATTGCGGCAGCAGCAGCCGCCGAACCTCAGGTGGAAATTAGAGTTGAATTGACTGTGTCAACCTGAGGCCAGGAGCACTGATGAAGCTACAGTATAATCCATCACTGCTGAAGCTGAGCCACTTCCCTTGCGGCAGGAAGCGATTGTTCCTGCCCTGAGACTTTCCAATCTAAATAGACAAGACAGAGAGAGGCAGGATTATTATCCCCATTTACCGATGTGGAAACTGAGGCACAGAGGGATCAAGTGACTTTTTTTCCCCAAGGTCACACAGTGAGTTTGTGACAGATCTAGGAAATGAGCTCAGTTTCATGAGCTGCAATCAAGACCATCCTTCTTCTCTGGGATCCTTTCGATAGAAAGGAACGAGTTTGAGACTCCATCCCAAAGCCCCTCCTCCACCTTTGAAACCTCTCCATTCCAGATTTAATCTTCATCCTGCGGTTCTTGTCTCGGAGGAAGAAATTTCTAACTGTCTTAAATCTAATTCACGAATGAAGGGAAGAAAATAATTTCTTTCCTCCCACATCTCTGTCCAAAAGTGTGCATGTGAAATGACTTGTTTCATCTGACATAGGAAACATTGCCATTTTGGTCTAGAAACCCTTGAGGACATGAATAGCAGGTTCCTTACACCCTACTGACGTCATGGCTTGATCTTGCTGACCTTATGGTAAATGACTTTTATTTAACGTTTTTCACTCCGTTCATCAGAGGCACTTATCTTACACTAGGATCTGTATGCAATGCTCATTTAGCTCCTTTGTTTTAAGGCCACTGAGGTATTCCTGTGCCTCTCTGTGTTTTGCTTGCATAAACTTTTCTACTGCGATATCCTGTCTGGCAATTTGGACGCTACGGGCTGGAATCAGCTCTAGGCTGGTCTGTAAGACTGAGGCACACCCTTGGTGAGCCACCCCACTGGAAATAAATAGAGGAAGAACTTGCACAGAACCTGGTAGGAATTGACAAAGTTGAAAAATTCTCCAGCTAGGGATGAGCAAGGCAGTACAGATTAACCCAAGTCAGCCCTTCACCTGAAACATGAGCTTCTGTGACCCGTCCCCGTCACCTTTTCTCCTCCTCGCTTTAGGCTGCCCTTTCTAGTGCTATTTGGAAATGGAAGTGCTGAAACACTGAGAGAGGCAGGAAAAGGCAGAAATACTGTGGAAGAGGCTGTTCTGGTGAATTGTCTGTTATGATAAAGGTACACAGATGGACTTGTTTTAAAGAGATTAGTTTGTGTTTCCAGAATTAGAAGAATAGTGTGTGTGGGGATGGTTAAGCTGTTAAACTCTTGAGCCGCCAGAGTGTGTTGTGGCAGTGAATTTCACAGGCTAGCTCATAGCACTGGACAGGGGTATTTCCTCTCCCATCAGATTTTAACCTTGCTGCATCTGCATGTTGTGGTGTCATGCAGGAGGGTAAATAGAAGCACCGTCTCTACCTTTTCTGCCATTCATTCTCACGTAGAAAACTCTCTCATGTCCCAAGGGGCCCAAGCACTGGGATAAACATCCAAATGTTTTAGGGACTTCAATCAGAGTTCAGAACCTGCACGGTTTGCCTGTCACCCTGCAGTTGTTGATGAACCGTTGTGTGAGGGAACTCCCAAGCCTTCAGGACTGACCATCCTGCTCTGTCCTGACTGGTTCTTTTTGTCAAAGACAAGAGAATTACTCCTTTGAGATTGCGACGGTTCGAGGCACACACAAAGCTGCCAAGTCTGGCTTGAGAGTCTTGCCCTGACGTTACGTTGTTGGGGGATTTGAAAACATTTGACAGACCTTATTTGTAACCACTAATGCTTCCTGACTGAGCAATGAGAGCAAGCGCTCTGGGGGGCCTGGCTTCCTGCCACCCGCCTTTTGGAGTGGGGCTGGGCTCTCAGATCCTGTGTTCTGTGGACTCTGTGCAATTTCCAAGACCTCTTCCCCTGGCATGGAAAAATTATCCTGATCCTGGAAACATCGCAATTTGCAGGAGCAGGGAGCCTAGATGATGCTCTTACAGAGACTCTGAATAATTGTGGCTAGAGCTGGGTGAGCCTTTTTAGCAGTTAGGGTGCCACTGGAACACTTAGTAAATTCATGCCGATTCTGCCAAATGGTTTTGGTCAAAAGAATCCTGAGAAAAATAGTCTAAAATAATCAAAATATTTCATTTCAACATTTTCTAAACAAAATGTTTCAATTTTTGGGTTCAGAACAAGTTTTTATTTCAACATTTCTCTTAATTTTATTTTAAAAAAATCAAAAATATCTAAAAATGGTTGAAATCAAAATGAAACATTTTGGTTTTGTTGGAACGTTCTTTGACCCAAAATGATTTTTTTTTGTTGAAAATTTTGAAGAAAAATGTTCCTTTTGGCTCAACCCTAAACTAATTTTTTTTAATTGTTTTTGAAATTGCCAGTGAACCAAAGACTATGATCGAGTTCTATTTGTGGTGGCACCCAAGAACCCCCCACTGAGTAGAGATAATTAACTTTAGCTTGGGCTCTAGAATTTTCAGTTGCTTTTGATTCCAGACTTGACCCCCTGTTCTCGGCTAGGTCAGATCACTATTGATTTGTCAGCTGTCTGCAGTTGTATAACATGGTTAAACAGCCTGTCTCCGTGTGTTCAGTGAACACGAGCATTTATTTTAACAACATCTACACCTGCTCTGACAGATAGTCAGGAATCAACTATTTATAAATAATGCAGTTCTGTAATATGCTTTTGTAAGTTATTAAAGAGATCTTAATAAATATTTAATAACTAGAAATAGCCATTTTTAAACGTGCTTTTTAATTTTAAAGAAGAAAACCATTTAAGTAGTTCAAACCCCAAATTTGCCAATATATGTAGGATAGATGTTCTCTCTGTTCTAAAAATGCAGTAGCTGTGTATGGAAGGGATGTGATGTCTTGGCTTTTTAAAGAGGAGAGAGATTCTTGAAAGTTAATGTGGGTCAGACCTAAGAGAGGCTATCCCAGGAACTGGATACCTTCTTTTTTTGTTTGCAGTGTTGTTGTAGCAGGGTTGATCCCAGGATATTAGAGACAGACCTAAAAGTCGCAATTCTTCAACAACAAAACTTCAAAAACAGATTCCAACAAGAAACTGCAGAACTGGAATTAAATTGTAAACTGGACACCATTAAATTAGGCTTGAATAAAGACTGGGAGAGAATGGGTCATTACACAAACTGAAAACTATTTCCCCATGCTAATTTTTCCCCTACTGACAGGTTTCAGAGTGGTAGCAGTGTTAGTCTGTATCAGCAAAAAAAACGAGGAGTACTTGTACTCCTCATTCTTTTTTTCCTACTGTTACTCACACCTTCTTGTCAACTGTTTGAAATGGGCCATCCTGATTATCACAACAAAAGTTTTTTTTTCCTCCTCCTGATAATAGCCCACCTTAACTGATTAGTCTTGTTAGAGTTGGTATGGCAACCCCCATTTTTTCATGTTCTCTGTGTGTGTGTGTGTGTGTGTGTGTGTGTATAAAAATATATATATAATATGTCTTCCTACTGTATTTTCCACTGCATGCATCTGATGAAGTGGGTTTTAGCCCACGAAAGCTTATGCCCAAATAAATTTGTTAGTCTTTAAGGTGCCACAAGTACTCCTCATTCTTTTTGCTGATACAGACTACACGGCTACCACTTTGAAAGGTGGGTGAGGTATCTTTTATTGGAGAAACTTCTGCTGATGAAAAATAAAGAGTACTTGTGGCACCTTAGAGACTAACAAATTTATTTGAGCATAAGCTTTCGTGGGCTAAAACCCACTTCATCAGATGCATGCAGTGGTGCATCCGATGAAGTGAGCTGTAGCTCACGAAAGCTTATGCTCAAATAAATTTGTTAGTCGCTAAGGCGCCACAAGTACTCCTTTTCTTTTTGCGGGTACAGATGAACACGGCTGCTACTCTGAAACCTGATGAAAGATACAAGCTTTCAAGCTACACAAGTGGTGTTAATGTGTCACTTCACCGTGAATGGTCCCTTGAAATATGTGTTAACTACTTATGCTAAATAATCTGTTCTACCATGACACTCTGAGTACATCTCCCAGCCATGAAGAATAGCTCTGTGTGGCTCAAAAGCTTGTCTCTCTCACCGACAGAAGTTGGTCCAGTAAAAGATGTTACCTCACCCACCTAGATCTTCTTTTTTTGACATTTATTTTTTAAAATTATGGTCCCGTCCACCCACACCTCATCCCTCACACTATCAATGACCGTTCAGGAAGTGGCATAGCTTTCTGTGTGTAGAACCGTTGCCCTCTAGAGGTGCAAAGCTTTCTTAGCCTGGAAAACTCTATTGTGTGCTGCATTAAGAGTGAGGATAGTCTAAGCCTCTCTATAGGGAACAATCCTGTAGATTTTAATAGAAAATAGCTGTTCTATGAGGGGTTGTGAAGCTTTCTAAAGAATTCTCTCCATGCTATAGAACGCTCCAGGCTTACATTTGAAATTTTATATTCATTTTTATAGTTCTAGATCAACCCTATTGGCTTCATCACTACTCAGTTCTGTAGGATTTTTCCATATGACTTGGAGCATTTTAGATTTCTTCAGTTGGTTGCAGGGCACCGCGGGTTTCTTTGGGTTATCCAGCAAAGTTTATCCCCTCTCGGTTTTGGAAAGCTGTTTGGTTGGCATTGTGTTGGATGTGAAAGCGCTTTGCTGACCACAGCAGATGGGTCTAATGCACAGTGTAAGCTTTAGGTTTTAACTGGTATATACCAGTTTTTTACTAGTGAAATAAACCAAACCAGCAAATGTTGGTTAAATCAAACAGACACCTGAGGATCGTTCCTGCCTGTCGCCATCTTTCTCCTTGTGCTCATCATGACACCCTTGGTTTGCTGCCATGATCATTGCTGCACTAGAGGGACCCCTGAACAGTGGGGCTATGTGTATCAGGAGCAGCAAAATATGTACTGGAAATGACAGAACGAAGCAAAGACAAGGCTGTGGCGTGGGGCTCCCAACCTTTACTTAATATAGTGGAGTCCTGTCAAATTTCAGTCATGTGACGTAACATGTAGGGACCAATATTAATGTCCCTAAGGCATATCCTCCCTATTTCAGCCTCAGGATATTAATGTCCGCTATCTTCATTGGCCAAAGATATGCCAGCAAGCCTGCTTATACTATTTAACTGCACTTTTACCTACCTGTGCTGTTTGGTTTCTTTTTGTCTGCAGCCAGAGACGGGACAGAGTCTGCTCTTGGATGGTTATAAATCCAGAGGTACTCCACGGGAGTTGTTCCACTTTTATAACACTCCAAGATTTGCTTCTGACTGAGAATATTAAGAAAATAAAAAGGAAAAGCATGTTTCCCTCTGCTGTAATGTTTGTCATGGGTCTTTGTTGGTACTTTGAGTTGTTTATGTAAAAGCTATTTATGAAGAAAAATGTCTCTCCTGTTGATGTCCATTTAGAGGTCTCTTTCTGCTTTTAAGGGTGAGATATTTTTATTAGCAATTTGTATAGTGAATGCTGGATACAGGAGGATAATCTGTCATTGCACATGAATAATGGAGTGTGGCAGTCTTTGGAAATGCAAATTGGGACTATGGAGGAAAAGGTGTTTAGCAATCTACTTTGTTGGATTTTACTAGCTTTCTGTATAAATTGTTTATTAATGACTTTGGCTTCCATAGCTGAATGCACACAGTTAATGACGCTGCCAGGTGAGCAGCATTGTCGGAGACACAGGGCTTTTTTTCTGGCTCCAGCACAGAGCAACTGGGGCGTGACATATACACTGGTGACTTTTTTTCTTTTGAGCAAACAGAATTTGTGTTCCACTGTAAAGTGCATTTAAAAATTTGGGGGTTTTAGTGTAAGGAAAAAAAGTGTCTATTCTCTTGTTTCACATTTTTAATTTTATAATAACAGTTATGTATAAAAGTGTACTCAGCCCACTAACTAAATTGCATGAACTTGAAGCACTGCCACTTTAGAGTTTATCATTAGCCACAAAGGGCTTAGGGAAGGTTGTTACATGCAAATTAGAAATGTTCTAGACAGGTTACTTAGCAAGCATCTTGGAACTAAAGCTAAACTAGGTTTAGAAACAGAACTCTGCTTCCCAAGTCTTGCTGGGGCTTGAGTTTGTGCATACTTTTAAACCTAGCTGTTTTCGTAATGTATCGTGGAGTGTAGTCCAGGTCAGGGCTAGGCAAGTCCCTGTAGGGACTGCACTAGGGAGAACAGGCTGTGTTGAGCCAATCAGGGAGACAGAGAACCCCAGGTTCTTGTCTACATCCAGTGGCCTCAGTGAAGAACCTCCCTTTAGAGTCCTAAGAAGTCTTTTCTCTTTCTTACTGTGAGGTATCCTATCATTACACATCCGAGCAATAATACAGCCACTCAAACAATAAGCAGAATTGTTTGACCTGATCCTATTAATCCTAAAGAGTAGACAGCTCAGCTATTGTGAGAGAAGTAACTCCCATCAGTATCTGCCTTGCAAAACAATCAAATATTGATGCATGACACATAGTTTGTCACCAAATTTTTGCCACAATGGACAATGTAATAAAGTTACCATAGACTGGTGCATGGGTACTTTATGTGGTTCTTGTGAAAGTGACCATGGATTGTGACTATACCAGTGGAAAAGAGCAGTTAATAAGATCATGCTGCTGACTTCAAAGGTCTTGCGTTGAACTGGTAGGGGAGATGTTGGTATCAGTCTGAGTTATGCTGAGGTTTTAGGAGGGATTTTTCAAACTTCTGGTTGTATTTCAGTGTGGTTCTCTGCAGCACTGCTGTCCTGTCTGCTATCCTTTCATAGTCTCTCTCTCTCTTGCTCTCTTCTTCCTGTAGAACAAACCTGAGGATGACGTGGAATCTGGAGAAGACTCAAGCACCAACAAACGGTACAGCCGATCGCTGATGGGCAGCTTTTCCAAACGCAAGGTTAGTCTCTCAACAGATAACTTGCACTGGATAGCAGAAGAAGCACTGAGCTCCCAGATCATAAAATCATAGAATATCAGCGTTGGAAGGGACCTCAGGAGGTCATCTAGTCCAATCCCCTGCTCAAAGCAGGACCAACCTCAACTAAATCATCCCAGCCAGGGCTTTGTCAAGACTGACCTTAAAAACCTCAAAGGAAGGAGATTCCACCACCTCCCTAGGTAACGCATTCCAGTGTTTCACCACCCTCCTAGTGAAAAAGTTTTTCCTAATTTCCAACCTAAACCTACCCCACTGCAACTTGAGACCATTACTCCTTGTTCTGTCATCTGCTACCACTGAGAACAGTCTAGATCCATCCTCTTTGGAACCCCCTTTCAGGTAGTTGAAAGCAGCTATGAAATCCCCCATCATTCTTCTCTTCCGCAGACTAAACAATCCCAGTTCCCTCAGCCTCTCCTCATAAGTCATGTGTTCCAGTCCCCGAATCATTTTTGTTGTCCTCCGCTGGATGCTTTCCAATTTTTCCACATCCTTCTTGTAGTGTGGGGCCCAAAACTGGACACAGTACTCCAGATGAGGCCTCACCAATGTCGAATAGAGGGGAACGATCACGTCCCTCGATCTGCTGGCAATGCCCCTACTTATACATCCCAAAATGTCATTGGCCTTCTTGGCAACAAGGGCACACTGTTGACTCATATCCAGCTTCTCGTCCACTATAACCCCTGGGTCCTTTTCTGCAGAACTGCTGCCTAGCTGCTCGGTCCCTAGTCTGTAGCGGTGCATGGGATTCTTCCATCCTAAGTGCAGGACTCTGCACTTGTCCTTGTTGAACCTCATCAGATTTCTTTTGGCCCAATCCTCTAATTTGTCTAGGTCCCTCTGTATCCTATCCCTACCCTCCAGTGTATCTACCACTCCTCCCAGTTTAGTGTCATCTGCAAACTTGCTGAGGGTGCAATCCACACCATCCTCCAAATCATTAATGAAGATATTGAACAAAACCGGCCCCAGGGCCAACGGTTGGGGCACTCCTCTTGATACTAGCTGCCAACTAGACATGGAGCCATTGATCACTACCCGTTGAGCCCGACAATCTAGCCAGCTTTCTATCCACCTTATAGTCCATTCATCCAGCCCATACTTCTTTAACTTGCTGGCAAGAATACTGTGGGAGACCAGATCAAAAGCTTTGCTAAAGTCAAGGAATAACTCGTCCATTGCTTTCCCCCCATCCACAGAGCCAGGTACCTCGTTATAGAAGACAATTAGATTAGTCAGGAATGACTTGCCTTTGGTGAATCCATGCTGACTGTTCCTGATCACTTTCCTTTCCTCTAAGTGCTTCAGAATTGAATCCTTGAGGACCTGCTCCATGATTTTTCCAGAGACTGAGGTGAGGCTGACTGGCCGGTAGTTCCCCGGATCCTCCTCCTTTCCTTTTTTAAAGATGGGCACTACATTAGCCTTTTTTCCAGTCATCCGGGACCTCCCCCGATCACCATGAGTTTTCAAAGGTAATGGCCAATGGCTCTGCAATCGCATCCGCCAACTCCTTTAGCACTCTCGGATGTAGCTCATCTGGCTCCATGAACTTGTGCTCATCCAGCTTTTCTAAATAGTCCCGAACCACTTCTTTCTTCACAGAGGGCTGGTCTCCTCCTCCCCATGCTGTGCTGCCCAGTGCAGTAATCTGGGAGCTGACCTTGTTCGTGAAGACAGAGGCAAAAAAAGCATTGAGCACATTAGCTTTTTCCACATCCTCTGTCACTAGGTTGCCTGCCTCATTCAGTAAGGGGCCCACACTTTCCCTGACTTTCTTTTTGTTGCTAACATATCTGAAGAAACGCTTCTTGTTACTCTTAACATCTCTTGCTAGCTGCAACTCCAGGTGTGATCTGGCCTTCCTGATTTCACTCCTGCATGCCTGAGCAATATTTTTATACTCTTCCATGGTCATTTGTCCAATCTTCCACTTCTTGTAAGTTTCTTTTTTGTGTTTAAGATCAGCAAGGATTTCACTGTTAAGCCAAGCTGGTCGCCTGCCATATTTACTATTCTTTCTACACATCGGGATGGTTTGTCCCTGTAACCTCAATAAGGATTCTTTAAAATACAGATGTGTGTGTGGAGGGGGGGAAGGGGAGGGGAGAGAGAAGGAAGATATAATACACAGTCTGACAGAGTCCCACTCCAGTGGTCAAGCAGGCAGGATGACCAGTTGCCTTTACTCTTAACAACTTGCTTAAGTTCACATCAAATGCCGACAAACTCAAGCTATCAGATCCAACCTGAAAAGCAGTAAGGTTAATTTAACCTCTTGTAGAGCAGTTTATTGCAATGTGACTTAGAGTAACAGTGGAACAAGAGAATCCTTTTCTCACGCCCTCTCTGATCATAGTAATCATAGTAGCACCAATAATAATTCCCCTTTAGACAGCACCTTTCATACTAGCATCTCTAGTCCCATTATGAAAGGCTCTAACCCCAGGCTGTCTTGTCCATGTGTTCACAGATCAGTTCTGGCGTAGTGCAGTCTCTTGTAGTAAAAGGTTGCCATTTCCCATTCCCTGGAAGAAACATGCTCCTTGAAAGAATGAAGCAGAATTGCATGGGGCAGCGTGGTCAAATGCTTGTCTGATGAGTGTGGCTTTAAAAGCTAGCTGGCCTGGATCAACTCCTGTGCCAAAATTTTCAAAGATGACTAAAACTCTGGGTGCCGAACTTGAGGGGCCTGTTCTTCACAAAATGGATGCTCAAAATCTGGGCCCCTTTCAAAGTCCCTCAAATTGGGTACCCATAAATCTCTAGTCACTTTTGAAAATCTGGGTCCAGAATTATTTGCCACCATATGCAAATGCGTCACCAACATGGCTCGCTTGCATGTGAATGGTTAACCCCAGACGAGCTGATCCATCCTCTGACAAAGGCTTCCCAAACTTTTATCACCCTTTTCCTTTTCTAGCACCCTCTTAGAATTTTGCAGACATCTGTTTGGTTGTTCCCCTGCACACAACTTTTCAGAACAAATCCTAGGAGGTTTGCTCCACTTTGCTTGTAGCACTCAGGCACACATGACTAGATCTGTTTTTATTTTTCACACACACCACCCTTTAAATGTTTACTTGGTGCCCAAGTGAAACCTAAGACTTTTCTGAACAATGATGCCTGTTTTGTACCGTGGTTTTGTTTCCTTTATGCAGAAAAAAGGAAGCAAATTGAAAAAGGCATCCAGCCTGGAAGAAGGTGAAGATGACCTAGACTATCAAGGAAACTTAGCCAGGGGCGCAGTGCATTATAGCAGGTTGGTAACAAGGAATCCTGGCCATTTAATGCTCTACAGAGGCGTGTACACAAGTGTAGCAAGTTTGGAAGCTATAACCATGTGATTGGAAGCCCATGTACAGGTAGATCCAAAATGTTTGTGACTCCATCATCAGATTAGTCTCCTGACACGGCTCTTCCTAATTTGTCAGTGGACGACTGAGCCAGACATGTTGTTCAGACCTGGCTTGAGGTTTCACTACTTCGCCCAGCTCTATTGTGAAGATGTCTCTTAAGTTGGTGTAGCATTTTAGCCATGGGAGCCTTCCTGTAGCACAGGGGGTTTGAGGTGAGCGTACGAAGCCCATGGCTGTTCAATTTGTTAAATGGCATTGCACCTAAGAGTCGAAGTGCTGCTTTGATTTTGAAAATCATCCCTTCAAAACACCTGAAGCCAAAGCTTTTTTTATGAGATTATCTGATGGGTTCCAGACTCTGGAAGCAAGAGATCAGATGGAAATCAGGTTGGGAAGCTTAGGAGAGATTCATTGGGGCTACCAGGAGAGCTGACTGGAGGGCAGAAGAGGGTGTGTTGGAAAAAGGCCAGTGGAGTAGCCAGCAGCCTTGTCAGAGAGCTCCAGGATCATAAACCCACTTGGCACACTGTGGTGTTAACCAGAAGCAAATGGAAAGGATCAGGGCACCAAATTCTTTAGTATTTAAAATATACGTCCTTTAAGGACTAGTAAAATCATATCAGTTAGAGGTGAAAAAGACCTTTTAAAGGGCAAGTCCACCGTTCAACCTCCTGTCTAGCAGCACAGAGTATCTGCGACACACCAGATCTTAAAGTATAACTCTTAGTCAGAAGTTCAAGTCTTTTCTTGGCCATTAACATACAAGAAGATGAGGCTCTTTGGCCCAAATTTTAAAACATATTTAGGCATTGCTGTGCTCAGTGTTGTGATGCTTAAGTCTCATCTTCCAAAGGGATTTAGGTGCTCAGGAGCCAACAGCCCATTGACAGTCTTTCTGTGTGCTTCCAGAGCTGGTTTAACCAGAAACCTGTACTTTTACAATGAGTCTTCATGTGGTGTCCCTACAATTATGGCATAAGAATGACCATACTGGATCAGACCAAAGGTCCATCTAGCCCAGTATCCTGTCTTCCGACAGTGGCCAATGCCAGGTGCCCCCGAGGGAATGAATAGAATGGGCATGGCAGCATGCCTTATTGGAAGAGACTCCTCCCTGTATTTCATTACCGTGCCAGTTATTTAAAAAACTAACGTTTTATGGGGGAAAAATTGTCTCTTGATCAGTTTATGGGAAACTGTTTGTTTTATTCACCCAGGATGAGCAGACAGAAGAAAACAATGAAGCTTTCCCGGGCGCTCTCTGACCTGGTGAAGTATACAAAGTCTGTTGGGATCCATGATGTTGAAACCGAAAGTAGGTTGAACTAAGTGTCTGCTAAAAACAAACTGCCGTGCATAGAGCTTGAAACTGGCATGGAAGGTTTATGTTCTTTCACTTAATTTTGATGATAAACGCTTTATTCCAAGAGGAATTTGACAGTAGAGCTGCATGCAATAAATCTGTGTCATTTCAAAGTGGCCAGTCATCATTTGTTAAGACTTGGAGTCTGCAATGTGAATCTGGATTTGTGCAGGAACTTCATTAAAGTGGATAAAAATAACCACATGTTGTAGTAACCCGTTGGCTACTGCCAATTGCTAGAAAGGCTGCTACATGCCAGTTCATACTTTAAGAAGCAGGACAATTCTGAAAGGACATTTATGCTACTCCCAACTAGAATTTGTGGTGGTTTGGAGAGGAATCACTACATGAGAAATTTTAATCTTCATTACAAAGCAATAGGAAAATCTCCAGAACTTTGGCTAAGTATATGAAAGTTCAGGGGCTGCTTCAAAACAGTTGATTCTGCAGAATGAAACTGCTTGGAGAGTTTAGCCCTCCTTGTATGTTTTCTGCACCTGATCCTGAGCAGAACCAGAAATTCCAAATGCCACCTGTGGCAGAGAGAAATATTCAGGGATTAGGGGATTTCAACTTTCCTCAAGCCATCCTCAAACCTCAAATATTTGGGTCAAGTTCTGTGTGATGGTTCAGATCACTTATTGTACCTGACCTGGATTTCCCATCACTAACTCTTCCATGCATGAAGCAAAATGTGGTGATGGAAGAGAGAGAAAACCATATCTGATCAGGTTGTGTTTGCAAGAGGATTATTAGTAACGGATGGGATGTTGTTGAAGGGGATTGTTTTTAAGGGGAAGCCATCCCCTTCTAACTTTCTTCTCTCCTTGCAGTCTCTTCCAGTTGGCAGGTCTCATCTTTCAGCGAGACAAAGGCCCACCAGATACTCCAGCAAAAGCCAGCACAATATCTGCGTTTCAACCAACACCAGTTGTCCCGCATTTACCCATCTTCCTATCGCGTAGATTCTAGCAATTACAATCCCCAGCCCTTCTGGAATGCTGGCTGCCAGATGGGTAAGCAAAAAGGACTTGTTTTGTTTTATTTTTGTAACTAGGTGGAAATCTCATGCTTGAATGCGGTCCCAGAATCTATCTTTGAAAGACAGGCTGAACAGAAAGCACCAGCAAAGATCCCTGGGTTACCTGGTCATCCAACTCTCCTGACATCTGGGTCTTTGGTATCTGGGGTATTGTCTGTGTCTCTAGTAGGGTAGGATGCCTTGAGTATTCATATGCCTAGTGGTAACTGGTGGCTGAGACATGGAAAGCAATGCCCTCTTGCCCACTTGCAAGAAACCCTACAGACAGGAGGAAAGACTCTTCTTGGGAGTCTCTGTCCCTGGAGCTGTGCTGTCTTGGGTTTAGGAGGAGAAGAGAGTCCCTTTTCCAACATCTCTGGCTCTCTGTCACCAGAGAACAAAGTTTAAAACATACGTCAGTTTTCTTTCCCGTGAATGCACTGAACAGACTTAATGTTGTTGCCTCCTTCTTTGCAACAGTCGCATTAAACTATCAGTCAGAGGGGAGAATGCTGCAGCTGAACCGGGCCAAGTTCAATGCCAATGGGAATTGTGGCTATATCCTCAAACCGAAGTGCATGTGTCAAGGTAAGGAAAAGCCAGCCAGTAGGGACTGCAGAGGGAGAGGAAGGTTCCTGTGGGTGGGAATGGTACTTTACAAGGGAAAGATGTGTGGTGCTGCTATGCATTGTGGGACAGGCCAGCAAGCGATGGGAATGGAAGCAGTAGAGTGAATAACTCATTATGTTTGGGCGTGACTTTTCCAGCAGTTTCCAAAGTTGTTCGAGTAGTTAGTAGGGGAGTGTACGTGTACAGCTGCTGGGCGCTTTCCTCCAGCTTTTCCTTCTCCCTTTGAAACTTCAGGCCTTATCCTGCTCTTACGCTGGCGTGAGTACCGTTGACATCAGTGAAGTTGTTCCTGAATTACACGGGTGTAAGTGAGAGCAGGTTTGGCCCAATATCCCCAAGTGTCTCTGAATGCATTGGGATGGAATAATTTTCCCCTAATACATGTACCATAGACTTATTCGTTAGTACTTCTTGAAAGTAGAGACTGCAAGTACTGTCACATGGGCTGTGTGTAACTGTAGGCCCATGATACGTCATCTAAGGTAGTCACAGATAAATGAAAGCTAAATGAGGCCCATATCTCCCCACACACGAGAAAGACTCATCCTCTCTACAGCTTCCATATTTCAATCGGCTGGAGTTGTGGCAGTTTCCCCCTGAATGGAGTTTGGATTGTATTGCTCCAGGTATGGTGCCTTAGTATACATGACTGCAGCAAGGAACCTACGAACTACACACTAACCACTGCTTGCATCCAAAGTGATAGAGGGATTGGGATCAGTATATAAAATATCTGTTTCCTGGATCTCTATAAGTCTTTCACACATAAGGCACCATCTTCTCCCCTTCAGCCCAGCCAAGTCAGGCAAGAATTCACAAACTCCCACAGCATTAAGTGCTGTTCCGTCCTTTCTCTTTAAGGAAGACGGAATCCCAGTTTAGAGCATCAGCTGACAGGTAAATGTAAGTTTGGCAGGCTCTTTAGCCTCTGGGGTGACCAATTGCTCTCCCTCTAAATCCACAAAACACAGCATGGGGAACCAAATGTTATCCTGCTAGGGAGATGCCGTAGTAAATAAAGCTGGAATAGCACTGACAGGTATCCAAAGTGGTACAGGGATTGGGACCCAGCCCTCACAGGAGACACGTTTCTTGGTCCTGCTGCATGTGGGTTTATATAACTGTTTGTCATAATAATCATCAGACTTTGGGGTGGGGTTTTCAAAACTACTTGAGTGATGTAGGAGCCACAAGTCCTATTGAAAGTCAGCAGGACCTGGGTTTCTAAGTCACAGAGGGAATGTCTACACCAGCTGACTCAGGCTTGTGGGTCTTGGGCAAAGGGGCTGTTTAATTGCAGTGTAGACATTCGGGCTCAGGCTAGAGCCCAGGCTCTAGGACCCTGCGAGGTGGGACGGTCCCAGGGTTCTGGCTGCAGCCCAAGCCAGAATGTCTACACTGCAATTAAACAGCCCAGTAGCCCGAGCCTGCGTCTGCTGGTATGGTCCAGCCATGGGTATCTAATTGCAGTGTAGACACACCGTTAGACATCTTGAAATTTACACCCTTTGTCAATTATATTTTGGAATTTTAGGGGAGGGGGGCTTTGTTTGTTGAGTTTTTTTTTGTGCAGTTCTCACCACTGCAGTCTTATCATCACTGTGGTGTTCATTACCACTTCCTAAGGGAATGCCATGGTAACCTTATCTACTTGCAAAAGCAGACATGCAAAAATTATACAGCAATTGCCATTATAGGCACTCAGAAGTTACCAGGGGTGCACGTTTATTAAGTCTAGTTTAATTAAATCAGTTACACTAATGTGTTTCAGAGCGGTAGCCGCGTTAGTCTGTATCAGCAGAAACAACGAGGAGTCCTTGTGGCACGTTACAGACTAACAAATTTATTTGGGCATAAGCTTTCGTGGGCTAGAACCCACTTCATCGGGTTCAAGCCCACAAAAGCTTATGCCCAAATAAATTTGTTAGTCTCTAAGGTGTCACAAGGACTCCTTGTTGTTTTTACTAATGTGCTTGTGGTTAGAACAACTCTTAAGCAGAGCCTTGTGCGTGTGGAATGTTTTATGGGAGTGCATAGGTCTGTGCAGGTGTGATCCTCCTTTAGGCCTTACACTACTACACTGTATGGGCTGCGTAATGAACATCTCCCGTGAAGGCACCCAGCTGTTAAGGATCTATGTGTTTGTTTCAGGTTCTGCTGAAGCAGATTTGTCCCTGAGAAAGATGAAACCCTCATTTTTATTGGGTTGATTTCTCATTTAATTCGTCATTTTATCTCTGTCTGTAACCCTTTATCTAGAATCCTGCATATTTCTAATAATGTGGCCTTGAGCAAAGTATTTTAATACTACCTTAGTGTTTGAGGTGTCATATGTAAACAACTCCCAATTTTCTTCATTGATTTGATATCTGCCCAACCCTGGACTTTTAAATAAATTGAATTTACTATCCTATCTTCTCTATTGCAATGTCCCATCTCCTCCCACTGCTCTACAACAGTACAGTCCATTACTATCCCATGCCTGATCTTGTCTTCAAAATGCTCTTTTAACTTCAGATAACAGCTGACTGATGGTTTCTTTCTGTTCTAGTATAAGTCAGGTAGAGCACTTACTAGCATCCTAAGTCGAGAGTTTCAGTGTGTTATGAATTATTTCACCTCAGCAAAGTTCCAGTGTTTATGATCTAAAAGCGATTGGTGCTGGTTCCAAAGCCATAAAATTCAGGTCTGGATTTTGAAATCCACCACACACAATTATGGGGTGTTCAGTTCCAAGTTTCGGTTTGGCCCCACCTCTCAGTGCCACCAGATCAGTAACCTACTACCTGGTGATTAATTTGGTAACATGCAATATTTGCAACTAAAGCTTTTTCCAATTGCCTTTGTAAGCAATTAACTTGTCCTTGGCGCTCGCTATGCTGAAAAGTATCCAGAATGCTGTACCAGTGTGTTATCTGCTTGTAAAGATGTTAATGACTATGGTGCATTTTTGGATGTTTGTACCTATAAGTGCTTGAGGGGACCGGGTGGGGCACCTTCCTAAGTATAGTTTGTAACAACTGATTGTAGAGTCAAATAAGCAGGGAAAAGAGAGAGGAAGAGCTCGAGGAAAATGTCACCATCCCTAAAATAGCACCAGACCTCCTTTATGTTCTGCGGATTCTTGCCCCACAGGTGTCTTTAACCCAAATTCTGAAGACCCGCTCCCCAATCAATTGAAGAAGCAGCTGGTGTTGAGGATAATCAGCGGGCAACAGCTACCGAAGCCCCGGGACTCCATGCTGGGAGACAGAGGAGAGGTGGGAATGCTGAACGAGGGATGAGGCTCTCCTATCCGAGAGTGTCTGTCTCTCTGGGAGCTGGTCTGGACAAGGCCTTAACTTCCTGCATTTGTTTCTGTGGGGAAACACTGAGCTTCACTTGGAATATATCATGCAGCTCATTAGCTTCAAAGAGCACCAGGTGCCTTTCCTCCCTTAAGCATTGTGGAGCTAGTCCATTTTGCCTTATTCTCATACAGTGCCTCTAGGATGTGTAGGAAAAGCCAAGATGCTTGATTACTGTGATGGGTCCCTATTCACTGCAGTGCTCTTAAACTCCCAAACAGAGCCAGCAAAACCCTGCGTCCCCTAAACTTGCACAAAACTACTGAGCTCCTCAGCAAGACAAATGAAGCTACTTGAGGGTCCCTCTTGTCCTCTGCCTGTGTGAGTGCTTGTTCTTTGAAAGCCTCTGGCAACTCTAATTGAAGCAAAATCAGCCAGTCCATAATGAGCAAAAAATTTAGCCTCTTGACAGTGTTGGGGCTTTTTATTTCTTCTGCTGTTCTGTATCGAATGCTTGTGGAGTATGGCCAGTGTGCCTATATTAATTAAACATTAGTTTTCAGAAATGTGAAGACCGAGCAACTAGCTCCTAATAAAACTTCCCCTCGAGCCTTTAGCCCATTAGAACTAGAACTGAACCTCTGAGTGGTTCTGAAATGCTTGGATTTGTCACGAATACTTTGAAATACTCTTTCCCTGAATGCTTAGTGTTGAGAGATGTATCAGTCTGGAATGGCTGTCATAATCCAAATGAAGATTCTGGCCAGAAGCAGCAGGATGGTATGCGGTTGAATTGTTGGATTGTCCCCTTAGAGATACAGATTTCAGTCCTAGTTTTTCCACAAACTCACTGTTGGGCAAGTCACATAACCTCCCTGTGCCCCAGGTCCCCGTCTGTGAAACTGGGATAATAGTCTCCCTTTTCCCCACCTTTTGTCTGTCTTGTGTGCAGAGAGTGAAAGCTCTTTGGGATAGGGACTGTCTCTGCATCTCTGCAGCGCCTAGCACAATGGGGCCTTGATCTCAGGTGCAGCCTCTAGGTGCTCCTGTAATACAAACAATATTTATTGGTGGGATGGGAAGAGCTGCTAATATTGAAAGATTAATGGGCTATGGGCTCCACATAGAAAATAATGAGTCAACATCTTCCTTTCACTTCCCTTTTTTATTGCCAAGGGCACTTAGGCTGTGCACAGGTTGTCTTCTCCTCAAAATGTTCATCTCCTTTCTCTCCTGCCTGTCTATTCCCCACCCTCAAGTGAGGCAAACCTCACTTTTTGACATCACAGTTAATTCTCTGGAGGGGTTTGTGATGTCACAAGCAGAGGGAGGTGACAAATGGGTCCTTTTGGCAGGAATAGTTCACTAATAAAGTTTTTTAAAAACAAAACAGGGGAAAGGTTGAGGGTGGGAAAAAGCAGAAAATAATTGAGTGGGGGTTGCCCCAAAACTCTGGATTCCAACAACCATGATGGTCTGTATATCTGGTAGAAACTTGGTAATTCCATCCCATGGGAAATTACAATATTTCAGCATTTGTTTTTGTCCCAAATCAGGATGAAAAAATCTACCTTGGAATTTTTTTTCACAAAATGAAATAGGCAACTTCTTATAGAATAGAAAAGTCAAAACAATAAAGTTGAAATGAAATGTTTGGATACGTGCCCTACATGACTTAGAAACACCATTGACCCATGTGCCCTAAAGTCCCTCAGGCCTGACCTACACTAAAAAGTTTGGTTGACCTACCTACATTGCTCCGGGCATGGAAAAACACTCACCCCTGACCAATGTAGTTAAGCCCACCTAACTTCGCTGTGTAGACAGTGCTGGGTCAGTGGAAGAATTCTTCCGTCGACCTAGCTACTGTCTCTCAAGGAGGTAGATTAACTGCAGGGATGGGAGAACCCCTCCCGTTGTCAGAGATAGTGTCTCCACTGACATGCTGCAGCTGTGCTGCTGTAGAATTTCAAGTGTAGACAATCCCTTAGCTGCTTTTGGAAACCCCACCCTTTATTTTATTGGCCGTGTGGTACGACCTAGAGGCCCCAATCAGTTATCAGGGCCTCGTTGTCCTAGGTACTATATACACGTTGTGAAAAGAGAGGCCCTGCCCCAGAGCCTTTTGCAGAATAGAGCTATATGAACAAGGTTCATATGTACTGAACATTCAGCTGTCTTGCAAGCAGTAAGGAGGGAGGTAAGACACTTGTGTTTTTCTTTAGTGACAAAGTATCCCGAGTGCTGAACATTTGTTTTCTGCTGAACACCAAAACTCTAGCATATAACCATTACTCAGTCCAGCCACTCTGTGTTTTGTTTTGCTTTTGTCATCCCAATTTAGCTGGTCTCAGATTTGAGATGATTCCTTATCGTTTTTGTCAGTTTCTTGGAGAGCAATTACTTGAAAGGCTCTTCTCCCTGCTGAGACTGTATTGAACGGTGGTTGTACGTACTCTGTGTTCAGCATACACTGACTGAAAGCAGTAGCAAGCTTTCCTAGGATCTAACTAATTGTTAAATTACTATTCTTCATCCCCACTATTCTTAATTTTAGTTCCTAGAAGTCCCAACTGAGATCATGGCTCCATTGTTCTAGACAGCTATAGACACCCAGCAAGACACATGCCCTGTCATGAAGATCTTCAGTCTAAACTGATAGCAGGAGGGGGAAAGGAGGCACAGAGAGCAGAAGTAATTTGCCCATGATCAGAGACGAGAGCAGAACCCACATGTCCCGAATCGTAATCCATTGTTTTATTCACTGGATCAGGCTGCTTCTCTAGTCACCCAGATCTTCCACAACCAGAAGTTCCCTGAACTCTCTCAGTTTATGTTGTCTTGCAAGCTGTCTCTTTACAACTTCTTTGCAATGGTGACCACCTGAAGAAATTCTTAAAGCTTCTGCTTAGATGTACACTGAGTTGAAAGTTATTCAAATAGAGAGAACTGTTAACTTGCTGTAAGCTCTAACACCCATTTTGAATCAGTGGGGAAGTAGTCACATCATGATGATGAAGGTTATTATATTTTTTTAATGTGATGTAGTCCTACATCTTTTAGCAGCAAAGCAACAAGTTACCCATATGACCCTGGCTGTTTCATCTGCAATAGCGTGTGATGCCCGTGTGGTGAAGCTAAGGATATTACTTGATTTCTATCTTTTTCATTTTTTTAAATATTCTTTCCTTTCTCTTTTCCAGATTATAGATCCATTTGTAGAGGTAGAGATCATAGGGTTACCAGTGGACTGCTACAAAGAGCAAACTAGAGTAGTTGATGACAATGGTAAGACCATGGTTTGGGTGTTTTGTTTGTTTTATTTCCCCCTTGCCATCTAGTACACACTTGGACATGAAGTTCGAAGGGTCATTTTGTCACACGGAGGCAAAATGGGCCAAATTTGGGATCCATTGCAGCAAAGCATTTAGCACATGCTTAAGTGTTGTTAACTTCAGTGACGATTACACGTTGTTCCTATGTGTTTTGCTGAATCAGGGCCTAGGTAAGGGAGTGTTGTGTAATTACAGTCTTGATGCAATGAGATCAGACACACAGATCAGTCTGTATATTTATGTCACACTCCTCTTCATTAGTGGTCAGGACAGGAGACTGGAAGCCAGCAACTTCTCAGGTTTATCCATTCCTTGTTCTCCCACTTGGTAGACCTTCGGAGAAGATAAAAATGTTTGAGAGACATTAAAATCCTGTGTTTCTTACACCATCGCAGCTCCAACTGATATGAGTGGGAGTTCCGGATGTGCAAGGAATACAGAACCAAAGCCTTTATGGTCAATTAGAGTGACCATTGCTATGTAGGAATTGATGGATCTTCAGAACAATATAGCAAGAACTAAATGGGTTTCTGGTCCGTAGCTGGGGCTGCTTGGGGCTGCTGCAATATAAATAACAAAAGCTGATTCTCCAATTCCCAGGTTTCAATCCAATGTGGGAGGAGACTCTGGTGTTCACAGTGCACATGCCAGAGATTGCACTGATTCGCTTTCTGGTGTGGGATCATGATCCAATTGGGCGGGATTTCATTGGACAGAGGACGATAGCTTTTACCAGCATGATGCCAGGTAGGGCCGTGCTCTCTGTCTTGATGACCTACAGGATTGATTGGCTGAGGCCTTGTTTTATAAAATTGTGACAATTAAAATATACCCAAGGGTAGCTTTACCACGTGCACATAAATATGAATCTGCACTGGGGAGGAGTCGTGAGCCAGTGGCTAGAGCAGGAGACTGGGTATTCAGGACTCCTGGGTTCTGTACCCACATCTGTCACTAACTCATCCTGTGACCATGACCAAGTCACTTACCCTCCTCTGGCTGGATTTTCAAAGGTGCTCAGTGTCCAGAAGTTCTCACTGAGAACAAATTCTAGCTACTTATTTAGGCACTTCTGTGGACACTGGTGTTGAGCTCTTTTGGAAAATATGGTCCCTTGTGCCTCAGTTTTCCCACTTGTAAAATGGGGATGCTAATACTTGCCTCTGTCACAGGCATGTTATGCAGCTTAATTAGTGAATGCCTTACAATGCTCAGGTTTAAAAGTGCTCTTGGGTAGAAGTGCAGGGGATCAGGCGGGAACTAGGAAAGCACTATATAGCTATGCATGCTGGACTGGAAAGGCGACAGTAAATGGTCCATTTCTTTCTGTCCTGTTGTGCTACAACTTTTATTTTTTTTTCTCAAATGTATTATTTTTATTTGGCCGCTGTTTGGCTTTTGACAGCATAAGTGAGATACGGTGATTTCCGTAGACAGTGGGGTAAACGTCGAAAGCCTTCCTGAACAAAGCTGGAGTCACATTTGGTCTTGTGTTTGCTGGCAGCTCACCAGTGGCCACAGTTATTGCCTGTGCTAGCTGAGTGTAAAGTAGGCTGCTGGTTGGGCTGCCGGTGAGCTCTGGAGATTTGTTTGTGTTTTTATTTGGGGGGGTGGTTGTTTTGGGGGGGTTTTTCTGACTATTTTGTGCTTTTTGCGCAATCTTATTTCACATAAAGAAAACAGCTGCACCCACAGGGTGCTTTTACCCATCAGAACAGAGGAAACTTAGGTTTATTCAGGGGCCGGATCCCACAACCCCCATCTGGATAATGAGAGTAACGTCTGCTGAAGAATTAATAATGGCCCCAAGTCTGTCAGGGACGAGCTAATCAATTTGCATTGCAGAATTGACAGCAGCAAAAGTGTAAAGTGGGAAAATTAGGGTGACTTTTTTTTTTCTATAATAAGGAAGGGACAGGGGAAAACACCAGTAAACTTTGTAAATGGCATATTGCTCTCACACAAATCAAGTGTGGCAAGATGATGTTCAAGCCTGAGTGCTCAGCGGTTGGACGTGGCCATAGAAAGCTTGTTAAATTTTTCCCTCCTGTGGTTAGAAATGGAAAGTCTGTAGCGACAGGAGGCGCTCATCTCTGCTCGCTCTGTGTTTCAGGCTATCGGCACGTGTACCTGGAAGGCATAGAAGAGGCATCCATCTTTGTTCATGTAGCTATTAATGACATCTGTGGTAAGGTGAGTGACTGACTGCAGCGCCCTAATGCAGCCTGCGTTTGTAATCGTGCTGGCAGGGTTTGTACCATGCAGGGAGGGGGAGAGCCCAGGGGTGGGACCCAAGCTGACCCATTTGTGGAATCCAAGTAACTGCTGCTCTGAGGTTTTTATAGTAGCCTGAGAATTCTTTAAACATCCATGTAGCATAAGCGAGTGGCACAACCAGATAAGGAACCTCCACTGGATTCCTATCTAGATACTCCCCATACAGTGCTTCGGTTCTGGGGCATTCTTCCATCGCTTCCTACTCTATTGCTCCTAACGAAGGGCCAAATCCTGATGCAGTTCTTACTCACTCCTTACGGCTACTGGACAAAACTTGGCTAGGAACTCTGGTGTAACTCGGAAGTGGCTGCACTGATATGGCAGAATTCAGCCCATTGTCTGAGTAAGGCCTTTGGGATTTCGCCTAAGTGTCCTGCTATCGATGCAGCCATATGCAGCAGCACAAACTGGCGAAAGCCTGCTTGTTCAGTGAGCAGGTTCTCTCTCTCCATCACCACATGCCTCTCCAGGCACCGGGCATGTCTTCCAGCCCTTGTCGGGGAATCATAGAATCATAGAATATCAGGGTTGGAAGGGACCCCAGAAGGTCATCTAGTCCAACCCCCTGCTCAAAGCAGGACCAATTCCCAGTTAAATCATCCCAGCCAGGGCTTTGTCAAGCCTGACCTTAAAAACCTCTAAGGAAGGAGATTCTACCACCTCCCTAGGTAACGCATTCCAGTGTTTCACCACCCTCTTAGTGAAAAAGTTTTTCCTAATATCCAATCTAAACCTCCCCCACTGCAACTTGAGACCATTACTCCTCGTTCTGTCATCTGCTACCATTGAGAACAGTCTAGAGCCATCCTCTTTGGAACCCCCTTTCAGGTAGTTGAAAGCAGCTATCAAATCCCCCCTCATTCTTCTCTTCTGCAGGCTAAACAATCCGAGCTCCCTCAGCCTCTCCTCATAACTCATGTGTTCCAGTCCCCTAATCATTTTTGTTGCCCTTCGCTGGACTCTCTCCAATTTATCCACAAAGACAATTTATCAGAAGACAATGGAGCATTTAGACCATATAAAAATGTGTCAGGCTATCTGTACTTTACATAACACATCTTCTGGTGGTTTCTGAACACCCCCCCCCTTGTAACACTGATACAAACACTCATGCAAAATGAAGGATTCACCCACCCCCAATATATTGTGTAATTGGTGGACAGCTCCTAAAGGGGACAGCAGCACCCTGCTGAGTGATAGCGTTTTATAGGCAGGGGTATAGCACTTCAGCACATTTGTGTGCATGTATAGGGTGTGTCTGATACATTTGGTGCTCCTAAATTAAAAGTGCAGACCTGAACTGTTGGGTGCTTTCTGGCTGCAGAGTTTATGCCATGAGTGCCCTGTCACTCTGCCTCCCTGATGCTTTAGCATTTTAAACATAGCGCTGAAGAGTTGCCAGCTTGGAGACTTGATCCCTGCTGCTGCACTTTCCTTTTCGGGTCTGTCTTTGACTCCTGTTGTGCTGAGAAGTGCACAAAGTGGCCTCCCTCCTGGTTTGTGGGGCTCAGTGGTCTCTCCCCACCTGCCATTCATCTGTCCAGCCTCTGGCTTGCTTCACATGCAGTCAAAATACAACTGCCTTGATGACATGTTCTGATTTCATATGAACAGTTCCCAGGTTGAAAGTACAGCCTAAGAGCTTCAAGCGTCCCCCCTAGCTGAGTCTGAGACTCTTTCCATTGCAGTCCATAGCGTTTAGTTACACATCTCCTATTCATTTTAACGACGGGCGCGTGGCTAAATCCCTGCAATGCTTTGGAAACTGCAACCGTTGCTTGGTATAACGTGATAAAAAGAGGGACAGCAGGCTGAAATATTGGCATTTGGACAGCAGGAGGCAGCATTAAACAGGCTGAGAAACCTAAGTGTCTCTAGTATTGCTCATTTTAGGATAATTTTTTTTAAAGGAATGTGGCTTTTTTAGGTGAATTCTAAAATAGGAAAGAGTTGGAATAACTCATGGGAAAGCTGCACTTTGGGGCATAGAAAGGGGGTGGGTTTCTGGAAGGAACATCCCACTGCTCATTTCAGTTAATGCCTCTACAAGGAGAGGAGTGTCCGGCTGTTATTGCCCAGGTATCTAATGCCTGAACTGACAGCTTTCCGGCATGTACATCTCCCTCCCTTCTGACTTTGCCGACAGCCTTGTCTGCAGCGTCTGATCCAGGATTTCATTTTCCTCGTGAGAGGAGCATTGCTCTCAGGAGCAGGAGACTTGAAAGCTTTGGGTGAGAGGGAAGTGGCTGGTGCTGGGTGGCGAGCAGTAACATGCTCAGTGTCAGGCGCTCCAGCCTGTGGTGCGCCTATCCCCTCCACAGCTTGGTAATGCCAGTCCCCAGGAGCAGGAAAATAAATGGCAGGCTGAGAATAGCTATTATGAGACTGATTCTGCCTGAGCTCCCACTGCTATGTGCCTGAGATCAAAGCAGTTGCACAGGATGTAAATCAGACCAGATTTAGCCTTCTATATAAAGGGGGAGGGATAGCTCAGTGGTTTGAGCATTGGCCTGCTAAACCCAGGGTTGTGAGTTCAATCCTTGAGGGGGGCCATTTAGGGATCTGGGGCAAAAATTGGGGATTAGTCCTGCTTTGAGCAGGGGTTTGGACTAGATGATCTCCTGAGGTCCCTTCCAACCCTGATATTCTGTGGGGAAGAGTGTGGTTTTGGCCCAGGGACCTGCTTTCAGATACGTGCTCCCTGGCCTGGATTCAAGCAGCATCATTTGGTTTTACCCCACAAACCTCTTTTTGATTCTGGGGTCACTGTGTGCAGGTTGATTGCCTCTTTCCTGGCCCCTCTAGCCCCACCACGCGCCTAGAGCTGGGAGAGCCAGATGTTCAGGGCCCTCAGGACAGTGGCCAGTGCATGCCTAACTGGGCCACGAAGGTGAAACAAAGCGTCTCAGGACTGTCCCCACTGCACTGACCTGCAATCACCTAACGGTGCCCCTCTGCTCCACTAGCCCAGCTCTTGAGCTGACTGTCCCCTCTACCCAAGGCAGGTCATGGAAAGAGAAGTGATAGAATTTACCAAAGCAAAACTTTTCCGAAATGCAGATTCTTCTCCCTGCCCCAGTCAGAATGCTACAAAACAGATAAATTCTTCCCTCCCTCCTGATGCAGTGTGTGTTCGCGCTGCTGCAGCTACTAGGTGCAAGAGGGATTGTGCAGCATGATGCCCTCCATCAGGGGACACGGTGGGTATGTTTTAGACACCTGCAGCTGGTCCATGCTCGCTGACTCATGGTAAGGAGCAGTTTAATTGCAGCATAGACATCTGAGGTGGGAGGGTCCCAGAGCCTGGGCTGCCGCCTGTCTACACCACAGTTAAACAGCCCCATAGCCCAGGTCAGCTGTCACAGGGCAGTTGTAGGTTTCTTAATCGCAGTGTGGGCATACGGTGTCTGGCTAAGCCGTCCAGGCCCTCTCCTTTCTCCTGCTCCTTTCAGGGACACTGTTGCTGGGGCCAGTTGTGAGATCTCTATTGCTTAGGCAGTTCCATAAACATGAGTCTGCTGGTGGAAAACAAAGCCAAATCCAAACACACACACACACTCCTCTCTCTCTCTCTCTGTTTGAAATCATTACATTTATTTTATGAATGTTCACCTGCCTCTCCAGTTCTCAGTTACAGCTGGGATAGGACAGAGAAGAACCAAAATAATACTAGGAGAGCCGGGTCTGGTGCTATTTCTGACCCAGCCTGAGATAGGAAATGCTGGAAATGTCCAGAGAGTGTCTGTTGGTTCCCGTGAGACCCTATTGTAACTTCTCGGCTGGGGCACAGATGCTTTGCTGAACTGGTGATGGCCCTAAGCCTCCGAGACTGTCACGGATGGCACAACTCACAGCTCCCCTGCCACTATAAACCTGTTTAATTGTGTTTGCTTTTGGGCCTCTGTTGTTCCACTGGTTTTTGACCTGCCATCTTCCCCCCCAGCCCCCCGCATCCTCCTGCCAAAAAAACCCCCAGAAAGGAATGGCTGCCACTATCCTTGCTACAAACCCAAAACAAGGGAGAGAAAAAGGCCAAATGATTACCAGTGCTGCATATCATAGTATCCAGCTGATTATTTAGCTCCAGAAAGCTTTGTCTGTTATAGAAGAAGCAGCTTCTGGAGCTTAAATCCTGTACCTCCCAAATACTAGTTAGCACTTAATTACTGCAAACTCCACAAGGGGGTTGTCTTTTTTTTTTTTAAGCTGGAGGAGGATGGAAAGGGGGGAGCATCAGGACTTCATCTATGGCCCCAGGTGATTGGAGAGGGGATGTACAGAGACTATTCCATTTCTGTTACTTCCTGAGTTACCTCCCTCTTTATAAGAGCTACTTCGTGTCTGGCCCCTTCTGCTGCAACATGCAAAAGGAGATGGGCTAGTTTTTGTCCATCTGAAGATGCCAAGAATGAAAACAAACCTGGGGATGAGGGTGGGAGATAAGAAAGAACTGATCCTAAAAACAACAGTAGGCTATAGCTTTTGTACATACACCTTCAAAGGTGAAAGGCCTTATATACCCTTACTATTCCCCTGAGCTATCCAGCTTTCCCAGAGCCATCAAGTGGCTACACTGGCAAGCGAAAGACAAAACTTTTGTCATTCAGAGGTGTTAACAAAAGCACCCCACTGAAAGACACAAGTTTTGCTGATTGCAAGCGCTGGTGGGAACACTGCTCTGTTGACAGGAGAGCCAACAAACAGCGGCTACACTACGTACCTTTTAGCAGCATGGCTGTAGTGTCACGTAGCGTAGACATAGCCTAAGACTCTTCTCTTGGTGAGTGAAATCTTGACCCCTTGAAGTCAATGGGAGCTTTGTCATTAACCTCCAGAGGGCTGTTTTTAAAGCAGAGCCATTCTTAAACTTGGTTTCAGAGTAACAGCCGGGTTAGTCTGTATTCGCAAAAAGAAAAGGAGTACTTGTGGCACCTTAGAGACGAACCAATTATTTGAGCATAAGCTTTCGTGAGCTACAGCTCACTTCATCGGATGCATCTTCTACATTTTCCACAGTATGCATCCGATGAAGTGAGCTGTAGCTCACGAAAGCTTATGGTCAAATAAATTGGTTAGTCTCTAAGGTGCCACAAGTATTCTTAAACTTGGAAGTCAATTAAATTCAGAGGGCACATTTTCAACTCTTTTTCATCTCTTTTTTAAAAAAGCTTCTTAAATGTGCTGGGGTTTTTTTTTTTTTTTTTTTTTTTTACATGGCCCTAATTAAAGGCAGGGGAAAGTGACAGGAGATTTTAATTAGGGCAGCAAGAAATAACGAAATAAACAATAAAGACTTTGTCTCAGTTCAAAGAAGTCTGAGGGGAAGCTTGGGAGCATCTGATGCCAGCCACTGATGGTTTCAGGGTAAAACTGTTTCAAGTGTTGCCTGGCAACAGCCACAAAGGAAGGGGAAGGAAAGTGCCCACCTGCCCAGCCACGTGCTGGGATCAGACGGGATGGAAAGGGGAGCAATAAGATGAAGGCATTTAATTTCCAGTTAAGTTTCTTTCTAAGGTGCCCACTTCCTTCTAGCCTCTTGCTGCCAGTGGACTGGCTTGTGGTCTCTGGTTTTGTATCTGTTTGCCTTATATGATTCTTAGATGCAGAGAAGTTGTCTCTTCAGCCCTGGTCATCTACAGGTCAAGTTCTACAGTATCTCCTCAGTGCACCCTCTTATGTTACAGCAAAAGGAAGACGACCACCACAAGTACTCCTTTTCTTTTTACGGATACAGACTAACACGGCTGCTACTCTGAATCCTAAACCGTAGTCATCCCTAATCTTTGTGGCTGTTTCCTCTGAAGTGTCCTTAGCCCCCTCTTGTGTGGCAGTTCCTTGGTTTAACTGCTCCTAGGAAACTATTTCATATCTAAATTTGCCTTTCTTTAGTTGAAGGCAGGCACTCCCTTTTACTACCTCCTTGGTCAGTCTCGTATAATTATTTGCTTTTCTTGATTTCTCCTTTTTCTCCCGACTAACTTGCTGATAGATCATTTTAATTTGCAGCAGCGTGACGCATTTGTTTAAACCTTTACAGGAACTTTGGGGTTGTTGGATTTTTTTCAGAAAGCTGTCTTACACAAGTAGTTATCTTTAAGCACATCAAAGGACCCCTGTTGTGTCTTGCTGTTTCATCCATGTCTTTATCTCTTAGCTTCCAATCTACTGAGCTGATTTGTTTTCTGAGTGCTTTATTTCCTTTTCATGTTCTCAATATATTACACACCGCTTGTTGCTTCTCATTACCACTGCAGCCTCTTTAGCTTTGCTGTTGTTTATATGCCAATACTGAGATCTCACCTCAGGAAGACACAGATTTTTAATGAGCCTGTGGACACTTCCAATCACATCTTCTACAAAACGTGAGACAAAACACCCCCAGCCCTGTGTCTCCACCTCGCACAACACCTGCTCACCCCAGTCTCTTTGGACCACATTCTGCCACCCTCATGTTAGGGTAGTACCTTGACATGTAAGTAGACTTATTGTAATGAACAGAACTGCAGATGGAGTAAGTTTAGACTCAACAAGAGCAAAAATGGCAGTATCTGACTCACAATCTGCATCTGGACCATTTCCCAGTTGATTATAAAGACTATCGTCAACAAGACTACTGTAGCCTCCATTGGAACCCCTACACCTCTTGTTAGCTCGGACTTCTTGCTTATTTCCTTGGATCAGCTTCTGTTTGTCTGCTTTGCTAATGGTTAGAGTTGAAGTCTCCTGCCTCTTAGCAATGTTGCTCCAGTTTCTGTGGTTTGTCTGGTCTCAAATCACTGGATCAGTTCCTATTGTTTAGATTTAGGGCCAGGTCATGAGATGGTGTAAATCAGTATATTCATTAGAGCTATGCCCAGTTTACACCTGCTGGCTAATTGGCTTATTAACATCAGTTAAGCTATTCTGTTTTATACTAGCTGAGGAATGAACCTTTAAACTGAAAGGATGTTGACTCCAGTTTTTCAGAAAGACTTCTGCTCCACTCCATGTTTCTATCTGGATATAAGTGCTAAAAGACTTTGAAGGGATTAATATTTGCTGGTTTTAGACATCGATGTACTATAAAATGTCCCCATATTTCTATTCAGGCTCATTGTATCTGATGTTGCTTATAAATAGAGATGGTTGGAAAATCTGTGAGTAGTTTTTTTATTATTTTTGACCAAAAATTGGGAACTTTCTTAGACAAAAATTTTAACCTCCCCCTCTTGGCATTTTCCAACCAACTTTACTTGAAAATATTATTTTTTTCTGAGTTTGAAAAAGAACTCCGAGTTGATCTCTGGTTAGGAACCTGTGTAAATGCCTTGATCATGTTAATTTTGGGTGGTTCTGTGCTGTGTTTATATTACTGGAACAAACAAATTTTCAAAAACAATTATCAATCAGTAGAGATGGATCAAAACCAGAACCGTATATCTATTTCCCCACACAGCTGGGTGAAAGCCACGTCACATGTCTCAGAACAACCGTAATCAACCTCTGGTTTTGCCTATCCTTACCGATCCATTTGCTCCAGTGCAACTAGCATTCTCCTAAACTTAGGTATTGTCGCTTCTTCGGTAATTCACAGTTGCAAAAATAGGGTGACCCTGCACCTCTAGTTAACTTAATACCTCTTTATGGGCTGTTCTGTCTCCTAAATTTGATCTTCTGTTTCTGTCTCTTCTGTAGTCTATTCATGTATTGTGGAATTTCTCATGTTTTTCTAGATGTGCGTATCTCTTAGAGCCTCCCTCAATGTTTTGTGTCTTACTTGCCTTTACTCTGTCTGTTTGTGATTTCAGTGGACTTCTCTATGTCAAAAAAAAGTCTACTTTTAGAAGCAGAGCAATTTTAGGAGCCTTGAAGGTACCCCCTCCTGACTCAGGAAGGTGTAGTGAGCACCACCACACACCTGCATGCCTCTAACCAGTGAACTCATTAGCATTGTTGTTTCCTTATTAGCATTTTGAAACTCTTCAACTCATATAACATGGATTGTGACATTTTACTTGGTTAGTTTTGTCGGGTCATTGATCAGCCAGAGAGCCCACCATTTATGAAGCAGATCCAGGATAAAAATCTTTCTTCCTCCCAACCCATCCCCTTCCCCCCTCCTTGTTGTCTCTTCTTCCACATCCTATCTTTTTTTCATTTTTTTTAAGCTACAGTTCAAACCGTTTCCTTCAGTTGTATGTGATATCATTAAACATAATGTGGTTAAGTTTTGGGAAAGTCAACAGTGAGGACCAAAGGGTCTGGTGCTGATTTCTATAGGTCTGCTTTGAAGAAGGAAATCGCCAGCACTGTTTGCAAAAGCTAGAATTGGAGCTGAAAGCAGATATTCTGGATCTTCTTCTAAATGACTCTTGTTTTTACTTTTTTTTTTTTCTTTTAAACCAAATTTGCATTGGATTTGGGATCTTGAATCGGTAATTTGATTCAAGCATTAATGACAAGTCTAACAGATGCACCAAATAAGCTAGAATGATACCTGGGGCCCTTCACTGCACATCACCCATTCCATCAGTGGGCCACTTTCTTTCATTTTAATTGGGGTTATTTTTGTGTGTGTGTGTGTGTGTGTGTTTGGAGATTTTTCTGAATTTTGCAAGTATTTTGTAATGGGTCTGATTATCATTTTATGGTAGTAAATTAGTGCACTTGCCAACTTGTCTCAATTGGATTCTGCTTGGAAACTTCATATTTTGGCTGGTATAATTTCTTTCCCCCTCTGGTTATTATCAGATGCGGTTGCTCAACAACAAATGTTTAACCTAGCTTTGAATTTCTCCAGTGAAGTTGAGTCCACAATCTCCCTTAACAGCTTGTTCTATTGCCCGAAATGTCACAGAGAGCTTATTTGTTTGTAGTGTTGTTATAGCCCTGTTGGTCCCAGGATATTAGAGAGATAAGGTGAGTGAGGTATTCTCTTTTATTGGACTGTCTTCTGTTGGTGAGAGATGCAAAGTTTGGACCTACACAAAGCTCTTCAAATCTCTTTTGCCCACACAGAGCTTATTGATATTTAACCTCAGTTTTCCCTGCCCTATACTGTTTGCACTTCCTTTGTTGGCTTATGGGAATAATCAGTCCCTGTCTTCTTTCTTTAAACAGGTATGTTTCTTCTTCGCACAGAAACATGCTTACTCTTGCTGGGTGTAAGGCTGATCCAAACCCTACTGAAGTCGAAAGAGAAGTTCCCGTTGACTTCAGTGGGGTTTGGATCAGGTCCCTAAACTATGATTTTTATGGGCTAGGTTTATAGGCTCACACAGAGCAGCTTTATACCCAGTCTGGCTGGCTGGTTGAACTGGGTGTGCAGCTGCTTCCTAGCTCTGAAGCCATGCAGAGCAGGCAGAGCATCCTGGTGAATCTGACCATGTGTTCCGGAGTAGGAAAGTAAAATTAAATTGAACACTTCTGCACCTACAAATGGTATTGCAGAAATGTGACCTCCTCTGTGACATCACAGGGCAACGGATCCAAAGTGACTGCAAGCTAACTTCTAGCTTTTAGCGACACTGAATCAGTTGCAACCTTTATCTCCGAGCTGATAAATTTCAAGCCCTGGCTTATGGGGGCCTCTGATAAGAGCATGTGTACTCCTCTTTACACTCCAAATAGAGGACAGAGATTACCCTGCTACCACAGGGGAATTTGATCAAACTGCAAACGAGACAGAGTTCAGGGAGGGATGAACCGATCAACAGAAGCCGATCAACAGAAGCAAGTTATATAAAAAGATGCTCCAAGCACACAGTCAAAACCAAAGGAGCCCTTTATTATGCATGAGCAGCTTGTTACTTAAAAAGTTGGCAAGTACATCTGGAATGTTTATAGGAATGCTGAAACTTTGTAAAATTCACTGAATTGTAAATCAACTGGGGGAGGGTGTGGGGAATTGTCTGTGTTTAACATTTGGATAAGCATTGAAATGTATTTATTATGGCTCTGACTGCCCTTGCTTGTTTATAATGTGTTTCTCCAATGATGAAAATGTGCATGAGGGACATTTGGATGAGGAGGTTGTATGATGGGAATTGATTAAAACGCAATCCCATGGGTGGGGAGGGCCAGAATACGTCCTTGAGACGGAAACATTTCTGGTGCTGGAGCCTGGATATATGGTCTCCTGTATGCTATTATTATGGCACCCGTGATAGTCTTCTGTTTGCTATAGAACAGAATGTGGCATTTTATAGCTGTTTTAGACTTCCCTACAGTTACTAAAAAAATGTAAAGATCAGTTTGAATGACAGGGTTATTTTTGTTTTTGATGAGGCATGTGGGATTTTTTTAATTGAAGGGGCATTGTCTGATTAAACTGTCAGCTTAAAAATTGAAACCGCACCCATGTTACTAAGAAGGCATTGGCTGATTAAAATTGGAATGATTTTTAAAAATACATTTTTAGCTTGACCCCATTTCTGTTGTTTTGTGTTTTCAGCTGTTGTGTGTCAATCATTCTGGACCTCTCTGTTCTGCTTTGGACCCTGACTCTCTCCTGCCTTGCACACCATGTGCTCAGTTACTCCTATGCAAAGTGTTAGGGTATGTCTACGCAGCTGACGTAACGTGGCTATGTAGTTGTGGCTCCAGCCCTGGGAGAGAGGTCTCCCAGCGCTGTAATAAAATCACCTCTGCGAGGGGAGTAGCTCCCAGCGCGGGTGCACTGTCAACACTGACATTTTACAGCGCTGAAACTCTCATCGCTGGGGGGGGGTGTTTTTTCACACCCCTGAGTGAAGAAAGTTGCAGCGCTGTAAGTGGCAGTGTAGACAAGGCCTTAGAGAGGGGAGAATTCTGATTGGAAGCATTTGACACCCACTCTGCACAGTTGTTAACTGACAGCACAAGATGAAAGGCCGTGGAGATTCAGCCCCATATTTCTACTCACTTTTTCTGCCGGGTACTCATGCAGTAGCCCAGTGCTGTTGTGTCTGGGTTTCCAGTATTACAGGTGACTTATTGAATTGCAAAAACATAATTTTTAATTGACTTTTTAAAAAAAACCTTTATTGGGTTGTTCTTCCAGACTGGCCTAGCCTAAATGAAGTGATCCTTTTAAAATAATTGTTTGTTTGCAATATATATTATTAGTTTTATTTGTATTATGGTCGGGCCAAGGGGAAGCCCTGTGCCACGGCATGCAGTACTGCTCTGCAGGGTGACACATAGCTCTCCTCTGAGACTTTCTGCCTTTCCTGGTGGCAGCTGGCACAACAGGAATGGCCTTGGTCCATAGCCAAGGAAAAGGTGGCCCAGGATGAGGGTGAAAGGAAAGAGGCTTGGGACAGTCACTCAGGCTGGCTAAATCCATGCTGTCGTCACTGGCTTAGTGAGGCGAGGGCTCTGCCAACACCAGTGGGTTAGAGAAAGGTCCACTGAGATGTCGAGGGAGCCTCTGATTTTAAAAAGTGCAGCACAGTGTGTAGGCTCACAAATCAGCACGGGCAGCCCCTAGGGACTCTTTCCATTGGCTATTTCCCCTTCCTTCTGTCCTGTAGCAGAGCCAGTTACAGGTGTTTGGCCTGGCTGGAGGGGGAATGAACGTGGTGCTTGGATAAGCCAGCTACCTCAAAGCGGGAAGCTGTTCCCTGGACATGCACAGCTGACGTCTTTATCTTGTTGAATGATAGCCTGCACCATTTCTAGGCAGCTTTGCATTGGAGAACCAGGGAGGGGTTAACGGCCTGCCTTAGATAGATACAGCAATGTCAGGTGAAAGAGCTCTAGCTAGGAAGTAACTCACAATACCTAATATTATTTTTTAAGGTGCTCGTCCAATTCCCATTGAGGTCAGTGGAAGAACCCTGTGGACTGAAATAGAGTTGGATCAGACTCTAATGTCATAACTGTCGCTCGGCTAAGAAGTTGCTGAGAACATTACAGGTGTAATGTTGTCCGTTTGTTGAGTGCCATCATTGTGGGACTCAAGACACTGGCTGATCTGGGTAACCAGAGACATTCAAAGTTGCTGTAATGTACATTCTTAATATGTTTTTACATTTAGGGTTACTACTGTTTAAAGTATTTTTTAAACATTAAAACACTTTCAGTGTTTGTTAAAATTAAATATAAATTAACTATTTTAAGCAGTTTTATTTTGTTAAGGGAAAGCACTAACTTTGCAACAAATTTGTAAGTCTCTACTTACCCTGGATTCCACTGAAGAGTTGATTGCCTCTTCTCCCCTCACCCCCAAGTTCTGCTCTGCATCCTCATAGTGAGCCTGTGGGTGTGAACCATTCACACTTGCGGGCACATTGGAGGGCTGACCCACCAGCTGTGCCATGGAGGTAGCAAAACAATAACTAGTATTTTGAAAAAGTTCCTTGAAATTCATCGTTGGGAGCCCCAAGGCTGTAAATTTATGAGTACCCCAAAGCTTGCTGCTTTCAGCAGGCATTGGGGCACTCTGCACCTTTCAGAATTCAGGTCCTTATTTAGTGTTTTTCTCTCCAGTATCTTGCCCCTGTGGATTTCCTTGTAAGGAGATGTGTAGTACTAATACAAGGATTATTAATACAAGAATAAAGCTAAAGGAAGGGTCATTAATACAGGAATAAAGCTGGTTGGAAAAATTAAAACAACATTTCAATGAAAAACAGCGATGAAATTCTGCAAACCCATTTGCCTTCTCCATCCCCGTCATTTTCCAACCAGTTCCGGTGCTGGGCAGTGACAATTTCACAGGAATTGGGGAGGGGGAACACTCCTTTGCACTTTACTGCACCTCAAGTACTTGTGTGCCAGGGCAGACATGCACATCTTCTATTACGGGGGTTTCTTTTATTTTCCAGGTCAAGCAAGCTCTGGGCTTAAAAGGTCTATTTCTCAGAAATCCAAAACAGGCCTCGCTAGACAGTCATGCTGCTGGTCAGCTCCATCGCAAACACTCCTTTAGCAGCCACATTTTACGGCGGACGGCCAGCGCCCCTACCAAGAGTCAGAAGAAGAACAAGAAAGGCTTTCCCGAGATTGTTATCGACACCAAAGACAACAGCTCTGAAGGGGCCAGTGAAGACCACGAACTGGAAGATTCTTCGCAGCCTCGCTTTGACAAAGAGCCGGAAAGCTCCTCTCCATCGCTGGCTCCCAGAGAGGGGGCCAACGGAGAGGTACATGGCAAAGGGTTGAAAGGTAAGGCCCATAGTTCTGGTAAAGGTAAAGGCCAAACTCGTACTCATGGGGGTGCAACTTTCAGTGAGCCTACACGGAGGTCCAACAGGGTCCGTCTTCAGGAGCACCAGCAGGAGAAACAGAGCGTCTTTGCACGCTGCGCCATCAATGGCTCTGGTAGGATCGGAGTGGCAACCAATTGCATGAAATGCATGATTGGTTCCAAGGAGAGCCCCGATCTAGAATGCAAGTGGAGTGACCATGCTACCAGGCTAATTGCTAAAGATATGCTGCACCATGATCAGTATAGCAGTATAACGGGAGACGAGAGGTTAGAACTAAAAAATTGGGGTATAACAGAGCAACCCAGGCCTCGGTCAGATTTGCAGACTTGCAGCAGCCTCGGAACGGCCAGTGATCAACCAAGGAGCACTCAGTCCTTTGTGACTCCAGGGAAGAAAAATGGTGAAACTAAATGTCACGGGATGAAAGGTCATCCCCGGCAGAGGTGGCCGTGCCAATCAGGTGGCAAGTATGGAAGCACTGTCAACTTGGTGACAGCCAGCAATGGCTCAATATCCTCCAACTCAAGCAGTCTAGAGAGTCTTGGAAGCCCAGAATTCCCCAAGCGCTTGTCTGAGAATTCCCGAAGGCAAGTGGGCACCCTTCAGAGGGAAATGAATGCCTTGTTCATTCAAAAATTGGAGGAAATTCGAAGTAAATCCCCTATATTCTTTACTGGTAAGACCAGATTTTTTTCACCCCATTTGCCTTAGATCACCTCATTGCCTTGGCTTCCTCATAGCTCCTCCCCTTAGAAGCTCCCAGATTTTTATTTTGCCATCATAGCTCATTTTGTTTTTTTCAGTGAAAGAAAAACATTTCTGCATAAATATGCTTTGTTTTGTTCCCTAGTTGTATCTGATCTAGACTGGTCCTTTCCATACCTAGCAAACCATCTTCAGTAGCACATCCATCTGTCGTCCATGAATGTGGAGTGGAGATTTTAATCATGAATAAAGTATGATACTAAGTAAATTTTGAAACTCCCAACCAGAGCATTGCTTAGAGATTGAATTGGAAAAGGAACACTGCTGTCCATCCTGATTGTCATCCTCATTATCATTATTATCTGTATTGCAGTAGAGTGCACAAGCCAGAGCAGGATAGGGACTTAGTTGTGCTAAGCACTGTACAAACACACAATTAAAGACAGTCCCAGCCCCAAGGAACTTACAATCTAGATATTCTCTATTTCAGCTACTATTTATGGGCTCAATGCAGGATTACTGGGTGAGGTTCTCTGGCCTGGGCTACGCATGAGGTCAGACTAGATGAACATAATAGTCCTTTCTGGTCTTAAACCCTATGAATTTATAAACCCCATGACAATGCAAACACTTAAGTACCTGCTGAACTTTAAGCATGTGATTTCAGTGCAACTTACAAACATGCTTTAAAGTGAAGCATTTGTGTGTCTGCAAGGTGGGAGCCTACCATGGATGTCCTCTTTAATTCTCTTAAAGGACACTATCTAGATTAAAAATTATTCTATTTCTTTAAAAAAAAATCTTGCTAATGAGATTGTAGATTATTAAAACTGAAAGATTTTTTTTTCAAACAATACTGTTCCCTGTCTTTGCCATCTGCCATCTTAAGGTTGTATGTCTGGGATTTCTAAAGCAGTTAAGGGAGTTAGACATCCAGGGTGAAATTTCAGAAACACTTAAGTAACTTAGGTGCTTTTAAAAAGATTATTGCCAACTCCCATTAAATTTCACTGCAGTTTATTTCAGGCTCCTTTGAGAGCCCCAACCAAAGCCTAAAGAGCTTCTAGAGGGGAAGCCAAGACAGATTTGCCTTCCATGGATTAGGCTGCTCCTTATATCTTTTTTAATTTCAATTTTTAATTTTGCTTTAAATGATCTGCTCTGAACATCTGGATTATGTTTTATCGCCAAGTCGCATAGCATGAAATTAAATCAAAACTGCGGAACCCTTTGTGTATCTGGATTGTTCATAAGCTCCAAGAGATGCAACATATGGAACCATTTACCATCGTCTGTGCCAGCGGGCGGGAGCCCCACCCCAGCCTCCTAAGTCACTGAAGAAATATTAAGATAGGCTCGAAATTTGATTAAATCCACCTGACTTCTCAAGTGTAGAATCACAAACCTTTAAAAGGATGAAAGAGGCATTTGGATTGGATGTTGATGAGCTAGTGACCAAATATTAGGGTTGCATAAACTGCAAGCATTCTCCGTCCACGTACTATTTCAGTGCACTGTGCAAAGACCACCAAGGAGCCAATACAGATAGGCTAATCTAACGACACTTCAGAAATAAACGTTGTGTTGGTGAAAGATGCCAGAAGGATGGGACAGGAAACTGAAGGCCCCTGCTTGGCCACAGAATAGGGAGAGCTCTGGCAGCAGCAGTGTGAGCCTTGGTTCTTTTGCCATGCTAACGGGACAGTGAACATTCAGCCCTCGGCACTTCTGAGCGCCCACAGTGGTATTGATCAGCACCACTGGTAGGGAATTTTTTCACGTGGGTACTTGCCTTATAGATATTAGACTGAGACACCCTCCCCGACTAGTGGTATATAGGCCACTGAACAGCCATCTGATGCTTCCAGTCACTGAGCTAGGATGAAGTCCAAGCTTAGTATGCTCAGCCCCCGCACTGGGCAGTGCCAGAGTCAATGGTTCATGTGCAGGGGATCTATGAAAGGGATGTGCAGAGGGGGAGAAGTCTTTCCTTCCTCCAACCTGCTGGCTTGGCATGGAGTTGGTATGCAGCCACTAACACAGTCTAGGGGCTATGAAAGCCCCATGGGTCCTTGCCTGCCCCAAGCAGTCTAGGAAACATACTGATTTGGGCCTGATCCAGGAACGCTGACATAAATGGAAGCTTTGCCATTGATTTCAGTTGAGCAGATTTGGGTCTTTGGGACTTTTTCTTCTACCTGGGAGGAAAAGGGCTGGAGAGGGGAGAAAGTTGAAGCTACTTACCAGTCCTCCTAGAAACCAGCAAGGTTGACTCTTGGCAGGGCATCTGCTTTCATGCAGCTAGACCACTAGACTGGTCCCATGATTGACCCCAGTCAGCGAGGAACTATGGCTGGAGATGGATGAATGGACAACATCCAGATGACCGCAGGAACCTGCCCCTGAACCTGTCAGATATGTCTACACTTATTGTTGATTTACCTTGCTGCATGCATGCCCTGCTTGTGTGATATGTAGTGCAGCTTTATGCTGAAGTCATGTTCTGCTCGCCCCAAGATAACTAGCATCTGCTGGAAAACTCATTTGTGCCCAGTTAGTGTTTCTTTTATAGCAACTCCAGAATGTCAAGTAAGGCAAAAATCAGAGGTGGTTTCAGACTCAGGTTACATGTTTCCAAAACTTCCTTGAACAGTTACAAATTTTCCAACTTCTTTTTAAAACAAAAACCTTTGGTCTGGGTCCAATTTATGCAATCCATTGTGTGCTCTGGTTGGTCAAAAATTCTTAGGATCCTACAAGAAATGTATTCCTATCTGTGTCTATTTCCCTCTCCCTCCCCACTAATCGATCCTTTTATCTGCTCCTGCCTTCCGTAAATTAACTGGATTTTTTCCTCTGTTCTATCCTCCTCCACGTGCACACTCTCTCTCTGTAGTTAAGAACTGAAAGGACAAGCAAGTTCAAGGTAACTGTTTATTGAGTGTCACTGATGCAAGCATTGTGTTGCCCGGGTTCCTTTTTAGTTTCCAGGCATCTTATAACTACCTCCTCCTTGTACTCCTAAACCTGCTGCCTGGCTTCTTTCTGCTGCTTTGCTAGTTCTTGGAGCATGTTGGCATTTTGGTCAGCGGGCAGCCTTTTGTTTGTGTGTTTGTTTTTTTTGGCATGATTGTTTTGTATGTCAGGATATACAAGATAAAGAATATAACCTGAGCATCTGTTTTGTTCAGGCAACTGGCTACTCCAGTGACTTCTCAAGAGTGGACTGTCAGCTTTGTTTTCATCGGCATGCCTTCGTGTGTGGTCTTTGAAAAATAAATGACAAATTCATTTGTCAAAATAAGGTGGTGCTTGCTGATAAGTAACAAAATGGGCAAATAGCTGAAAAGGATTTTTTAAAAATCACTTGGGTTTTCATCTCTTCCACTGCCCCTGCACCACCTTCCTCTTGAACTACAATGGATGCCAAACACGTCACCAGCTGGTCAAGCAGCGATCTTCTGACTTTTGTCTCATGCTGGCCGTTCTCAGTGCTGCTGAAGGATAGAACAGTTCAAACAGATGGGGGATGGGGTCAGGGTTGTTTTGCTTCTTTGGATATGTATAATCAGTGAAGTAACATGCTACAGATATGGTCAGAAGTGACTAGTGATCTTTGTGTGTCTCATTGATGCTCATCGCTTTCTGAAGATTGCATGTCTTCAGTTGGGTACCCAACATCACGACGAGTTACTTTTGAAAATCCTGGCCAACATTTCTGACAAATGACAGTTTTCATAGCAAAGGGATATTGAGTAAAATATGCATCTGTAAGTGAATCAGCATTGTTGATAGTTTGATTAACCTTTACATTGCCCGTGTATTTTTTTTCTCTCCCTCCCATTAGGCGTCTGCCAGCTCTCAAGGCAGAGGTCAGTCACTTCTTTATGCAGCCTAGAAACTATGACCGAAGAACCCATCATTGCCAATGAAAAACAACATGCTGGTTCTTGTATCCCTCTGCCTGTTAACCCCAGCAGCGATTCTGAACAAGGGTCTGTGTCTTATCATTCCAGTGAATCTAGATCGGCAGGAAGTAGCCCAACAGACCAGCCTGAGAAAGCTGCTCTTGCTCATGAACCACAGGCAGGCTTGGCTTCAAAAGACCAAGTGCTCGTAACTCCAGGGACAGCAGCCACAAGCACGTTGGGCCAGGAAGGTAAAAGTAGAAGCACAAAGGGACCACTCGAAGATGGGGGTGACTGGGAAAAAACCCATGGTATTGGTGAAGATCAGTCTGGTTTGGCAGTGTATCCTCAACGAACCTGGGGGATGTTGGCACCGAGTGATACTTCAGTCCATTCCACTGAAAGCTGCCAGAAGCAACAAGACCGTGTATATCAAAGGTTACCAGATGTGAACTGCACTGCCGCATCCATCAGCCAGAAGGATGGTGCCACAACCAGCCCACCACGACCAAGCCACCTGAATAACAGCACCCAGCCGACTTTGCCTCCAGATGCTTTCCAGAGACTCCAGCCTGCCTGGGCTCCGACTGCTTCTGTTTCTCTGACCAGCTCTCACGTATTAGTGAGGAGGTCGAAGAACGATGGGCACAAGAGTTCTGACTACTCAGCCTTAATGAAAAATCCAAGTAGCCTGTCCCCGGCAGCAGAAGTGTACTCTGATGCCACTGTTCATGACCAGATCTGGAACAAGCTAGATTCCAGCAGTCACCGGGACAGTATGTCTTCCTCCTCCAGCATGTCATCCAACGACACTGTGATAGACCTCTCTCTGCCCAACCTAGCTCGCAAAAGCCTTCCAGACCTAGGTACCCATCATGAAAACATTGAGACCGTTGCTGTGAGAAAGGGCATGCGCCCCCGGTCTGCTACGACATCTGGTAATGAAATGCCAATAGTGACCAAGAGCAAATCCAATCCCAACCTGCGGGCCAGCCAGACGTCCGTTGATGAGCTGCACGCCAGGCCTCTGGCCAGGGTTCCTCAAGATGCATTAGCCTCCATCCCAAGGAGGCATACCTGGAGCAGGCTCTACATGGAAAGTCTCAAACAGTCTTCTGTCAAGTCCAAAGCCCAGGATAAAGCAGGGACCAGCCAGGCAAAATCCAAAAGCCTTGGGGATCTTACCTCCGATGACATTGCGTGCACTTTTGAAAGCAAGTACCGGAGCATCAGCAGGAGCTTCGTCACTAAGTCGATGCGAGAGCAGCGCCGCTCCTCAGGTATAAGGTCCTCGGCCAAGCCGCAGGACCAACTGACCGAGCAGCTGAAGAAGCTGACAACCTTTCAGGAGGAAAACAACATCACCTCCCCAACTAGCCTCGAGCCAGTTGAATCCGAGGAGGAAGAGGAGGGCTTGCTCCTCCGCAGGTCTTCCTCTCGCAGCCAGAGCAGGGTGCGGTACGTTGCCAATCGAGCCAAGCAAGCCCAGGAGAGGCAACGGCTGCAGAGCCTGGGCCAGATCAATGGGAGCCCCATTGAGGAGAGGGGGATCCCCGAGGGAGCCTGCTGCATTGCAAAAGGAGTTTGTACGGATTCAGCTGCCCCCCGTCTGCTGACACCCCAGCTAAAGAACCAAACGGATTTTAACCAGGACACTGAGGTCTTCTTCATGCTGAAACTCTAATGCTGGGAAACACTGAACAAGGTCGATATTTACATTCCAGTCTGAGCAAAACTTGGAAACCCGAGAGGTGTGAAATGTCCACACGCATGATAACATTTCTTCGCCCCCCTTGAAGATAAAGCAACCAAAGAGATTGGCTGTGAAGAGATGGATGACAGCGTATTGGACATCCAAAATTAGGGCAGGCCCAGTGGAGTCAGCAGTTTGCAGATACGGTTACAGTTTTAAGGGCCTGGGGTTTTTTGGGGGTGGCTTGTTTTGTTTTGGCAGCCTCTACTCTGGCCTTTTTTTCTATCTGACCACCAATTTGCTCCTTCAGTTGTCTGTGCACTCAAGCCACGTTGCTTCCGCCTGCCAGGTAAACCTCTGTGTGACACTAGTGGTGCCCACAGCTACTTGCTCCCGCAAAGTGCAGGTCCATAAAGGGAGGCCTGGCTTTAAAATCTGGCCCCCGGCTGTTTTTCTGAAGAGGCTGAGGCAGTCTGAGATAGTCAAAACCATAGTATAGCTGTTTTTCTGTGTTAATAATCCAGCCAGCAGAGTCCACCGCCCAGCCTGGTCTTGTATGTTCCAATGAAAGTCCCCAATGCCTCATTCTTTTAAGCTGAGGAAGAGAAATCTCTCCATGTTCAGAAGCAGTGCTTTTAACCCAGTCTGTCTATATATACAAACTGTGTCAAGTTATTGTTTCAGAACCCTAATTTTGGGGGAGAAGGAAGGTGCTCGAAAACAGACAGGAAATGTCTTCTATTGACTTTGTTTAGCTCTGCAATAGTTAAAATGAATGCTACTATTCCTTTGAAAAGAGAATTGACCCTTTTAGGTGAGATTTTAACCATGCTGCTGTACATAGCACCTTCAGGATGAATTCTACTTTTTTCTGTTATGCACTGCCATGCAAGATTTTTGAGCGTATGTTTTAAAAAGATATATATATATATATATATATATATACACACACACACACACAAATTTTAGGTTAACATATTTAGAATGAAACCCACCTAAACAGAATAATTTTTTCATTTTTTAACCTTTTTTATTTTTAGTTTATTTTTGTCAGGATTATCATTTGTTGTTTGAGATGAGATGTACATTTTATTGGTGTGGGAGGAGAATGTTTGTTGAGATGTGTTTTTAAAATGGAGCTAAAGTTTTAATTTTATTTGCCTAGTCCCTTTTATTGGGGGTATTTTTGTTTTTGTTTGTAACGATTCCTCTCTGAATAGTTCAAAATTTTAAAATCTATTTGTAAAGCCGTCTGACACTACTCAAATAAAAGCATTTAACCTTTTTCAGCTTCCAGACTGTTTAGCTGCAGCCAAACAAGAGAAGTTCCCGGGATTTCTTATGCTCCCTATAAGATTGTTATGGAAATGTGCCTAATTTCCCGTTTTCCACTTCCATGATACATGCCATTTAATGGACCACCTTTCCAAGGTGCCACCCATTTTGGATCCCACACAACTTATGTCCATCAGCTCCACCGAAATGCAGCCCACTCTGGTTAGAGGGTGGCCTCCCATTGTGTCACAATATCCTCACAACCATTATTCAGGGTGTGTGGGTTCAAAAGGGATGGGGGTGCCTCTAGCTGACAATTCTAGGTGGCCCTGTATCTTCCCCCTCTATAAAGGCCTGAACCAAGGACCTAATGTAAAGTCCACTGAAGTCAATGGAAGACTCCCACTGAGGGCACTGAGATTTTGCTCATTCCTGTAGCAGTCCTCAGTGGCTGCCAAGCTGTTCGGTGGAGGGTCTCTATTGCTGCATTGGAGCCTGCGGCTAGAAGGTACGAGATACAGTCCTGAGCAGCTGCAGCCTTCTGGAGCGTTCATCTGTAAGAGCTGTCCCGTGCCCACGAAAGCTGCGCGTGGTGAGTAGAACGGGGGGAGGTAAACATGGACTGTTTACTCTGTGGAGCAGTGGTGGAAGTGAGGTTAAGCTTGACTGAAGACAGAGTGGCAAACCTCTGCTCTGATGCTGAGGGCCCTTGGTCTTTGCTCTTTCATGTCTCTGTAGGTTTCATACAAAAATGCCCCTCCCACCCCCGTGTGCAGCAAGGTGCATATTGCTCAGTTCACGCTATTTACGCTGGAAGGACAATCCACCTGCTTTGTGTTGCAGGGTATCCAATACTCATGGAGTCGGATCCACAGATAGTCGGGGTCAATTTGGCCACAGGCATTTCAGACCCGGATATTGGATCATAAAGCCACTTTATTGGATGATCACTAGTGACTTGTTGATCACAATGCATAGAGGGACAGCTTAGGGAGGCTAACTTCTCTGACAGAGCTTTTAAAGTGACATTGAAATGTTATCATAAAGCAAAGTCTAGCATACTTAAATCTCCCCAGATGGAAATCTTATCACTCCAAATGCCAATTGGACAAAAGTTTTACTAGACTCCCAGGGCACAGGGACTATGGTAACGCTTATTGAAGTGGCCCAATGGGATCTTTTGAATCTCTGAAGAATAATGCCGATTGGCAAAGCGGAATGCGTGACTTGCCAGGACTCGTCCCGCATTGTCACCAACACAAAGCAGCTCCCATTAATATTCACAAGACACCAAGTTGGACTCTTATGCCATTTATCATTGGGCTGAAAAGCTGTATGTTTTTGTACTTAAAACTAGACACCCATAGAGCAGAGTGTGTCAGTTTAAGAATGTTAATAGTTTATTTTAAGCTCCCCTGCTGGGTTCAGGTAAGGAATGGGGAGAGGCATTTAAAATGCATTTTAGTTTGAGGTTTTTTTAATCTAGTTTCATAATCTGATTCTCTGTATTCAACTGATTAAATACTTTTTTATTTAACTAATGCACAATATGAAAGTCAAAACCATGAACCACTTCCAGCCACTTGGCTTTTTTCACAGTTATGAAACCTGCATATCGTTTTAACACCCTCTGGTTCATTTGGATTTTGTCACCTGCTTGTAGGTCTATAGCAACTGTCTCTTAAGCACATTTGGACGGTTTGCCGTGTTCCAGTAAACCCAGGGGACAGTGAATGCTGCTACATAGAAGACTTTTAATGATGTGTTCAAGTATCTATTCTAGTGGGATTTTCTTTCACGGTGTCTACAGAAGTTTAATAAGCTGCCTTAATTTCTCTCCTCGCGTTTAATCTTCTTGGCTAGCACACTGGTTTCTCTGCGTCCTATTCTGCATTCTTGCTCGGTTGGTTGGATGCTGCTGTCCAGAGCTGATCTGCGGATGGAAGTCAGGAAAGTGCTGTCACCCACTGTGTTGCCTAAAAAATTGTGGGACAGGTGGGGGAGATTTTCTAAGGTATAAGCGGGAGCCAGGTCCCCAAACCCCACTGACTTCCACTGGGAGTTGGCGGGCGTCTAATTGCACTATGTGCCTTTGATCAATCTCCCCTTCCGTCAATATACCAGCAGACAGAATGAAAAGGCAGGCCCTGCCCGATGGAGGTTACAATCGACTTTTAAAAAGGGAGGATGCCACAAATAGAGCACAAATTAACTGTCAGATTATGATGATTATTGTAATTAGCAGCAGTCACGGGACACCCCCTGCCTTGCCAGTATCATTCACTCCCGGACATCTGAAGTAATCAATAATAATCATGAATGATCAGTAGCTGCAAACATTCCCGTTCCTATAACAGGTGAAGTGGTTCTACAGCGCTCTCTGGCCTCAGAGATCTATCGGGGAGATATAAGAAACTACCCCCATTATACTGTTAACTCCATGTAACAACCCAAAGCCCTGGCAGATACTGTACACACCTCGTTCTGCTGGGCCCCATTTGGATTGTTGTGCAGCAGAATGGCAAGTGCCAGAGATGGAATGGCAGCAGGCGTTCAGAGGGGAAGTAGGCAGCAAGGGCAGGTGAATTCAGCATCCTTCCACAAGGCCAATAATGGAAAGGCCAGAGAGAGGACACTGCCATTCTGCTCTGAGATGTGAGTCCTACAATAGCATCATGTTGGTTCAGTACTTTCCACTGACTTCCAGCTCCACCCTACCTGGTTTACACATTTAAAAAATGACAACCACCAATCCTGAAACCTGCACTTGTGATCAGAGGTGGAGTTCGTTCTGGCTCAAGCATCATCATCACTAATTAAGACCCTGCAGGTCAAATTCCATCCTCAATTACTAACAGGCAAACCTCATGGTCTACTAATTTGTCCCAAAGTCGAACCCGGGCCAGTCCATTGATATCTGAGCATTGGCACAGGGGTAACAGAATGCAGAACTTGGCCTTGCAGATGGAACTGTATTAACAATGTTGCTGTTACTGAGGCACAAGCCAGACTAGTGATACGGGTCAGCTGTGCCCAAAGTAAATAAAGCTACTCCAAGGGCATGTAGAGAGAGAGACAGCACTGTGAGGACATTACACTGGTGAGAGTTGCAGTGTTGTATATAAAAACTCAGTGAAGCTCTCCTAATCCACTCCTCAGAGACCCTGGCACCCGCCAGGCACAGTAGGAGATAAATAGTGTTACACATCCATTGCTTTTTATATCCTGCTCTTTGAGCTTCTGTTGTCTGGCTTTCCATCTCCTCTGCGAATGTGCCACCTGTGCGAGCGGCTGCAGAGTTATCACATAGCAGGAAATGCGTCTTCCCGCCATCCCCAAGCTCAGTGAATCCTCCATTATTAGTATTTGAATTTTCCAGAGTTTGTGACTAACACAGCGTGAGAATGGAACTGTCAGAAGAGAGCAGAAGCCAGCGCTTTGCGCTTCTATACAGCACCTGTCTCCTAAGACACTCAGACTGCCACAAATGGGTCTGAATCCAAATTCCAGGTCCCCTCTTATAATATGGATCTGAACCTAGACCCAACCTTGCAGGCTGGGCCCTAGGTAAACATAAGGCTGGACTATCCGTCACATCCCAAATCCAAGCACCTCTCCACTCTGAGGAAACTTGGATCTGAGTTTTGTGAGTTGGATCCATTTCTATTCTATGCCCTGTCTAGGTCTTGCAGCATCCCAGGAATGTATTCTTACCCCAGTACTGCAATGGGGAATGGAGGCCCTGAGCAGCTGTGTCTGTCTCCCAGGAAAGAAAATAGGGTCTTCACCACCTGTTGCTATGATGCAAAGGGACAAGGGAGTGAGGTAGAATCACAAGAGCAGGCGTGAGGTAATGGGTATCTAGAGTCACCTTGCTGCCCTGCAGGGTTGCCTGTGCAAGCAAGTATTTTGCCTCGATGCTGTGATATCACCCACACCTTTAGAACAAAATATTTCATCCCTCTAAACACCAAAAAAGAAATGGTTTGGTCTGGAGCCCATAATAATGGCCACACTTGGTCAGACCAAAGGTCATCTAGCCCAGTATCCTGTCTTCCAGCAGTGGCCAGTGCCAGATGCTTCAGAGGGAATGAACAGGACAGGAATCATCAATTGATCCATCCCCATATTTGTACCAGATACAGCAGTTGGGTCTTCCCAGGATGCTCTGGTCTTCGTCCCTCCTAGCTCCTCTTGGTAAGGCATCACATGCACCCAGCACTGCAGCTTGCTGGAAGAGGCAAAAGCATTGCCTTGAATAGCCAGGAGCCTATGTGGAGAGACAGCAAGAGTTTTCCCCTGCCCTCAGTTCTTGCCATGAGGCCTTGCATGCTGCTCAATTCATTAAACCCCTGCGACTAGGACCAGTGGTTCCACTTTACAAGCTATTTCCCCCTCAGGGTTTGGCTGAGTGTTTGTCCTCCAAGCCCCCTGTGTAGCTCAGTGTTTGGCCTTGCTGATGGTGAGCACTTGATTGTATTTTTAAAAACTCATTTTGGCAAAGCACAAACATGCGCAGCAGCCCCTGGTTTTACTTATTAGCTGATTATCCCTTACTTGCCACCAGCTGTGAAGAATCTTACACATAATTTACATCTTCTTATAGCCCATAAAATTTCACAAGAACCAGCATGAAGCTGCTTACTCCCCCCCTCCCCAGTTGCTTGGATTCTTGCTTGACTCCTGGGAGCAGAGAGTGAAAAACAAATGGAGGGATGATCTTCTTAGCCTCTTGCAGGAAAAAGGTGTTTGTGCCAACCACAGGAGCTGGGGACTGCCCCTGCAGGGGAGCCAGGAGGAGAGAGCCATGGCTGACGCCACTTCTCAGGGTTCTTTGACCCTTGCACTGCAGCCATAAGAATGAGAAAACATTTGAGCATTTTCTCTTCCTGCCCCTACTTTCATCCACCATGGTCTCTTGTCATTCCTTGTGCTGTCTGTTCAATGGAGGGCCAGATCCAAAACCCATTGAAGATACTAGAAAGACTCATTGATTTCAATGGGCTTTGGCTCATGCACTTGAACTGACCATTCTGTTACGCAAAGGTGTATGTAGAGGCAGCTCTGAAGGATCTGGAGCTGGCCGAGTGGCAGCAGGAGTTCGCTCTTTGCCTTGGTCTCTGAGTAGAGCCAAGGCTGGAGGCAGAGTTCCACCCTAGGAACGGTGGTGGGCCAAGATTCCTGGAAGAAGGGGTGTTGTCAGATGTCACCGGTGTGGTGCTCTGCTCTGTTCAGTGCTGATAACAGTCGGCTGCCTGGGTGTCTTCCCTCTGTGTGCAGCCCCGGCTCTGCAGATCACTGACACAGCAGACCCGAGAGAACCCCCAATGACCATAGACTCCGATAAGGTACGAAGGCACCCATCCAGGTTTATTGCCAAACGAAACACAGTTTCTCGCTCCCCAGATCAGATGTGTACAGTTCTGCTAGTACATATGTGCTCCCTGACAATGGATAACTCCGTCAGCGGTGGGATTTACCGCTGCCCCCTAAGCGTGACAAGACAACTTCTCAGGGGTAAATTCTTATACACGGGTACAAACAAGTTACACCTCACTCCTGACGTATTGAGGTACAACCCCTCCATATAGTAAGGTGCTGCCTATCAGCTTGTACATGTTGGTTCGAACAAAACAACTCTAGCCTTCATATTACCCTTTTGCCCCTGTCTTTAGGATGGGTCCGCCTGTTCCTTGTTATCTGTGTGGAATGTGTGAGTATCGGAGTGTTCTGGTACCATCCTGGCACATGTTTGTACCTCTAGTGTCCAGTACCTTGTAGGTATGTGTATTTTTGCAACATCAGCTCTTTCCTTGCCCGCTTCTGTGAGCAGGGCCTGCCTCTGGCTCACAGGTTAACTTTGCTTTATGTTAACAAAGTCTTGACCATTCCTTTAGTTCAGGCTTTAGGCCTCATACCGGGCCTCTGATACAAGGGTTTATGTTTCAGGGCCTCATCTTACCACAAGGGGTTGCCCTGTTCGCTCTCTGACCACCTCATTTCCGGGCTGCGGTACGTGTACAACTAAAGCCAGCCTCCACAGCGCTGATGTATCGTCTTCTGGGAAGCCACCCTGCAAGGCCGTGGGCATCTGGTACCACCCAACAGAGGGGCGACAGTGGACCCTGGTGAAGGGCAGCAGCTCCCTGGAGCAGGAATTGTGCCTTCTAATCCAGGTCTGTAGCCTTCACACTTCAACTGCCTTGCAAGGTGCGTTGCACCAGATTGCATTGAGTTCCCTATGAAAGGGAAACTCTGTTCCTGCAAGTGGGTATGAATTTAAACGTCCAGGGGTCATGTACCTACATTACCGGGCAAAGCAGCGTTTCTGCCTGGATAGCACTGCGCTCCAGGCTGGCTCTTTCTGATGTGGAAATTGGTAAAGGAGACATGGCAGGGGCAGGATTTCACACAAATCTGTGTGTGATCAGATATTTTATAGCGTGTTTCAAAACACTGGTGAATACGCCTACAAACTCTCAATCACTTTGCCAGTTTTTATATATAATTATAATAAATTCTTTAATAAAAAAACAATTTAATTCCTCACTTAAACAGTTGATTAACGAGGGGCAACGAGGCTTCAGATAGTAACGAGGGCCTCCCCGTCGCCTGACGTGCAGCAAGGAGCACCCAGCAAACCATACCTTGCTTTATCAGCTCGCTGTTTGATAGTGTCCTAAGGTGGTTGTCACCTTGGGGTCCGGGCGCGCTTTACATGGCTGAAAGTTGGGCTGTTAACATGCAAAGCTAGAGGCAAGACCCACCTGCTGCAAATCAGTTTTCTCTTGCAAAGTCACTGAACTCTCTAGCGGTCGCTGCTCAGAGCCAGCCCTGGTTCATCTGTGAACGCCGTGAGCCCTTTGGTCTGTGACAGCTTGCCTGTCTCCTGGCACGTTCTTGCAGCGAGGGGGGTTTATCCCGAGAAGTATGTTCTACACATCTGATGGTCTCCCCCAGTCTTTGTAGGCCACATGTTGTGGCCTTACACTGGAAGCCCTTCAGCACAGGGACTGTGTTTGTGTTTGCACCTAGCATCACAGGGTCCTGATGCTGTGGGAAGGCCTGAACACTATGGTAAATAACAGACCTGTCAGACAGCCCAGCCCATAGCCTTAGTGACTTAGATGTGGGATTGGTCCTGCTTTGAGCAGGGGTTGGACTAGATGACCTCCTGAGGTCCGTTCCAACCCTGATATTCTATGATTCTATGTGCCCCGATGAACTTGTATAAGGAGACAAGCCAGCCAAAGAGCAGGAGGGTAAACTGAGGCACAGAGTGGGGGAAGCGCCTTGCCCAGACTCGCTCAGCAAGCTGGTGGCAGAGCCAGAACAGAACCCGAGTCTGCTGAGTCTGAGCCCAGCACCCTGCCTGTTGGAGCACTCTGCTTCTGAGCCCTCCACTTTGTTGGTATGACACTGCGTTGGCGTGAGCCCCCTCTCGCCTTCCCAGAATCAAGGGGCTCTTGCTGCGTGCTTGGAACAATAGCCAGCACTCTCCCTGCTGGAGTCCCCTTCGCCTGGCTCCTCCTACTGAGTCCAACCCTTTATCTAGGGGAAGGGGCGAGCCAGCCTGCATGTTCGATTTATCCCAGCTCAGAGTCGTTTCTGCTGCGGTCCCCTGGCAGACAAACCAGTCTAGGAGAGGCAAAGGGAATCGCTGTAAGTGAGACGCTACCTTGAATTTCTCCTCTTCTTGTTTAGCTGAAAGGCCAGGTGTGCAGCTGGCTTTTCAGCTCCGTCCGTTGGGGTCCTCTGTCCTGCTAGCTAGATTTGGCAGCGAACATGGCAACTTGCAAGAACTCTGCAAACGGTGGTTTGGTAATACTGACAGCTTTTGTATTTGTTAACTCTTTGTAGAAGGGGAAAGCCCCCGAAGATTGCGCACCAGCTCCGCTTGTCTCCCCTCCTGCTTCTAGTGAAGTGACTAGCCCTCTCCCTGTGAACAACAGTAGTGCTAACTCCAAGCCAGTTTCCCTAGAGCTGTGTCGCTCTACTCTAGCCCCCTCTCTAGCTTTCTGGAGACTGGGATGCCCTGAAACCCTTTGGGGCTTTCCTTCCCCTTGTGCCTGAGCTTACTGGGACCAAGTCACACACTGTTTCCTAGTGGAGCATGACACATGTTTGCATGGCCTTCCCAGGTTTTATTCCTGAGTGTAAGAAGCTGGAAAAGCTGGAATCTGTTCCTGCTAACCAGCATTTCACCAGGCTGTTTGCTTATGGCAGGCACAGGCAATTCACTACCAGCGCAAATCCAGGATATTCCTTGAGTGGAGATGCCAAGTCACTAGAAATAAATCCAGCACTTTACTGTATGTGCTCTGTTGTAAACGGCTGAGAGCTCAATTTGCAGTGTAACCCGGGTGGGGACTGTTTTTTTTCTTTATGTGCAGTGGTGGCTGATTTACCTGGTGTTCTGGCAACAGCTAACTGCAGCTGCTGCTCAGTCTCCACCCCACAGTGATTTTCCAGAAACCCAGGTGTGCACCCCAGACTGAATTCTCGCCCTGCCTTTGGGATTTAACAATCAAACCCCACTTTTGAAGTCTCTTTATGAAGAAGGCAGCTGTAATGTTTACTCCCGAAAGGCTGCTTTTGCATCAGCTTTGGTTTCTTTCAGCTCCTCTTGCTCTCTTTGGAGGGGAGAAGGAAAACCTAGAGGGAATCCGCTAGGGAAACAACTGTGTCTTTGTATTGTTGAGTGTGTGCGGGATCCCGGGCTGGGGGTGAGCGCCACTAGAGCTGGGAGGAAGAAGTAAAATATAAATGGAAGCATTTAAGAGGCAGTTTGGGAAGCACAGGTGCTGAATGAGTCACTGTGGGAGCTGCTAGCACTTGGGAGGACTGGATTTGTTGTTTTAGCCCTGGGTCCCTTCCCCTGGTGAGTTCCCACACTGGGCGAACAACTGGGGGAGCTTTGTGAGTCTGTCCAGCACCAAGGTTTGCTGGGACCCTCTTGGTTGTCAAGCTGGCAGTCTCTCTGGTTGGGATCCTGAGTGGTGCTAAGTCCCGCAGTTAATGGGAACTGAAGCCACTCAGCACCTCCCCGGATCCAGCCCTCTCTCAAGATCTGACCTGTGTGAACTGGACCATGAGTCCTGAGCCCAGCATTCAAACACGAGGAGCTGCTGCCTGTTTGTCCAGTTGAAAAAGAAGGTGAGCTTTTCGGAGCAAGGTAAATTTGAGAGACGTGTCTCTTCCCTGGGCTAAGGGTTGAACTAGGGATAGGGGGGCCAGGAGCTGATCTGGGAGGCTGTGCAGACCCAGTTCATTCAGCCAATGAGGTGGGGTTATGAGAGCGAATCAGCTTTGGGAGAAAACCTATTTTTCTCCCCAGAGAGGTGGCCTGGGCCATGTGTCCGGGCCAGAGAATTCCATCTACCCTCTCCAGCAAGATCTGAGGCGATGGTGGTGGGAACCTTAGAGGCGGCTGATGCTACCAAACTGTGCCCTGGTAACTCAGCAGTGTGGGCAGGGCCTTGGAAAAGTGTGTTAAGGTTTTTAAGTGGCTAGTCATTTTGGGTGCTTGGATACTGCGTGCCCTGCGTGAGGCACCGCCAGGGGTCCTGAGCTCCAGAGGGCAGGTGCTCCATTGTCTGCAGATCACGCCCTTTAAAATGCACCAAATTGAGCACCCAAAATAACAAGTTGCTTCTGAAAATCTTGGGCTTAGCTAGCTGCTCTGCCCTATTTTCTATGGACGGGGGACCAGAGATCCCTCTCCTTACCTTGTCTCTTAACCAGCTATTTGTGCTCAAACCACTAAGGGAGCGAGTCATTTCCAAGATTACAGCATCTTGCCCTCTCTTCTGTATAATTTCCTGGGGTGTGAGCTCTCTGGGGCAGGCACTGGCTTTGTGGTTTCGTGCTATGGCAATAGAGGAACTAGAGCCTTTTGCAATGGTCTGTGTGACTTGGCATAATACAGCACCATTGCATCTGTCATTGCAATTACAGCTGGTTGCAAATTTTTCATCAAAGTTGTTCAATGACAAACGGCTTTTCAAACTTTAGGAAAACTTCTGTTAAAAAAAAAATTTCATAACATTCTAACGTTTCCAGTTTTGTGAGGAAACAATTCAGAATGAAATTTGTTCATTGTTTGGTGCAGAATGAAAATGTTTCACTTCAAAACATTTTGGTGAAAAATCCCTGAAAAGTTTTGCTTGAAGCTGACACTTGTAATTCTGAAATCCCAGAAAACAAATCCTCCTTTTTTGTTGTTTATCCTGCCCTAATTGCAACTCAGGCTGCAGCACAAACCAGCAAGATTTCAGTACTTGGCCTGTGTCCAGTTGCTCTGCGCTCACTCTGCTTTCTTCCTCCTGCCAGCCCAAGCAGGCTAATGAGGAGCACTGCTTTCCTATTAGCACCTCATTACCACACACATCTGCAGCCATTTCTCTTCTGCCCCGGCACGCTAATTGTGCCAGAGGAGGAAATGTAAGTCCTCCCGTTTCCCCTTTCCTTCTGATGCAAGAACGGTGACTGGAGAACCCTGCTTGTGGCATGTCCTGGCCCTTTTGCTGCAGTGAAATGCACTGGTGACCCGTCACTGAGGTGCCTGGTCCCATAAGCCGTCATACTTTCCCCTGGAGACCTCCCTTTGAGTCAGAGATTTTTAAAAATACAATGCAGAAAATCAGCGATGCCCTGACATTTACCCAGCCCTAGTGAACTGTGAAACTGACTTTACCCTACCTGCCTTTTGTCTCTAGCAGGGCTCCCTCTGGGCACCAGCTGCTTCCGCCCTGATGGAGGAAGCTTTTCGCTTGGCTTTGTGCGTGACGATGGGCCTGCTGCTCCTGGGGGGATCGCGCCTGGCAGGTGAGAGCAAAGTCTGCTCCAGACGTGGGAGGGACCATCCAGACACATTCTCACTCTACCTTGGGATGCGGTCATCTGTGCAGCTCCCTCACTGATGTGAGCATACGGGACTGTCCCTTGTGTATTCTGCTCTGTCCAAGGCTTTAGCTTGGCTACAGGGATGCAGCCACGTGCCTTCTACACTGCAGCTTGTAACCATGCTGCCACCAGGTTAGGAGACATGTGGCTAACCCCGTTTTGGTTGTAGAGTGGATGAGTGGGGCCAGGAGGCAAACTGGCTGGAGAGAACTGGGAAGGGAGGCTGGGTTTTGCTAAACCACATCAGTGAGGTGTCTGTAGCTAAAATCTCCCCAGCATTCCCCACTTTAGCCTGCCCCTTGCCAGTGGTATTTTCATGTAACTTGTTAGCATCTTGGAAGGGAAGTGTGAAACGGGAAGCAGTCATTCTGACAGGCCTCCCGGGCATGGTGTGTCCCTGAGGGGACGCAGGGGCTCCAGGGAGGTGTTTGAGGGAGAGAAAAGCCCTGCTTGGTTTGTGGATAATTGATGCTGCGTTCCCTAGTGCTATCCACAGACAGCAACAGGAGCTTGGCAGGGGCTTGGCACAGTGAGGAACGGGTTCACCCCTCCCTCAGCCCTCTGCACAAGGAGCCAGTTTACTCTCCTCTGCTCAGGGGGCTTGTGTAGCCAAGGGAGCTGATGTTCAGCTGCTCAGATTCCTTCCACTTCCTAGGTTCTCCCAAGTCGTCTGCTTCAGGAACAAGCTCTAGGGCAAGCAGGGAGGGGGCAGGAAATTGGGTCAAGCCCCCTCCTCTGAACAGTGGTGCAGGGTCTCTCACTGCCCGTGCGGAACGGAAAAGCCCTGGGCTAAGGTCTCCTCTGGCAGGCCGCTTGTGCCATGTGGCATGTCGACCGGATGGGGTAAGGGCTGAGAATACGAGACCTGCAGTTCTCAGATCTCAGGTCTGTTGCTGAGGAAGCTGAGGTGGCCTCTTGCCACTGGGAAAGGCTTGAGGTCAGGGGCACGGAGCGGGGTGGATGAAGGCGCTGCTGGTCTTGCTGTCCCCAAAATGCACAGTCAATGCATGTCGCAGCCCTCCGGCTCCCCCCTGCCCTCCAGTGGAGCACCAGGCCCACACCGCCGATGGGAGCTGGACGTGTCCCCTCTGCAGCACAGTCCCTTCATCCTGTCCCTTCCCCCGCTCCTGGCCTCTCCTGGGTTCCCTGGAGACGGGCTTAGGCCCCAAAAGCCTCCCTCCCTTTGCGGCCTGCGAAATTGGAACCCACGTCTCGTTCCGTGGCTTGCGCCCTCGTCACGGGCGGGAAATGGCCGTGGCGGTTTGGCCCTGGAGCAGAGCCTGTTGCTGTTGAAGGGGCAGGGAGCAAGCGCCTACGTGGCCTAGACGTAGCGCTTCAGCCCTCCCCAGCACAGGTTGCTCTGTGTCCAGGTGGCTCACAGCTCCCGTTTGTCTCTGTTTTCCTCTACCCCCTTCATTTTGTGCTGTGTACTTGGATTCTCACAAAGGGCCGGCCGTGGATTTGGGTGCAAATGTTGCTGTTGGGCTTGGCGTGAGTGCTACCCCGCTCGGTTATTTACCGTCCTTTCACACAGTGAGAGCTGGATGCGGCTCTGACAGTGAGAGTTTTGAACGGCCCCATGCAGCGCCGCTGCAGGGGGGCTGAATACTTCAACACAGATGCTTGTTTTGTTCCAAGAGTTCCAAGAAACTCTTCAAAAAGGAACCCAAAGGAACTCGTGCTGGCTCTAACTTCTGAAACAACAAAAGAGCTCCTTTGAGGAGGTTCCAGCTCCCCAGAGAACTGCAGCGGTGAAGGAGAAAGCTGGGCTTGTTCTACATTAAGCTAGAGTTCAGCCTGAGAACAGAAGAGGCAAAGCTGATGAACCTTTGTTAAATGAAAGAGCCCAGCAGCTTCCATTTGAAAGTGCTCTGAATTCTGCTCGGGGTTTGGCCTTGCAGGCTGGTAGGTCGGTATCTCTCTCATCCCAAAACACAGGCTTGTGTTTTCCCGTGGAAAACTGATTCTGTGCAGCTAGTAAACGATGCTCTGGACTGTTTGCACTTTTAGTCCAGCACTTCCATTTAGCACTGCAATCCTGGGGTGGGAGGTGACTATTAGCTGTAATTTTGTAGATGCAGAAGCTGAGGCTCAAAGGGACTTGTTCAAGGTCAGGTGATAGAGCTGGGAATAGACCCCAGGAGTCCTGATCTCACCACTAATAATAGTGTCCAGCTTTTATACAGCACTTTTCAGCCACAGATCTCAAAGCACTTTACGACGGAGGGCAGGGTCGTTGTCTCCATTTCACAGATGGGGAAACTGAGGCACAGTGCAGGGAAATGATTTGCCAGCAGGCCAGTGGCAGAGCCAAGAATAGAGCCCAGGTCTCCTGAGTCCCTGCCCACTAGGCTGTGCTGTCACGCACCAGACAAAACTCCTGCAGCAGTAACTGGCATTTTGCTCTGTGTGCTCCCGAGGGTGGCACAGTGAGGCAGCAGCTCAGGCTGGAGTCCGTTCTTCTCTCTCCCCAGTGCCATCATCAGTGGGGTCCCTGTCTTCATTTCACTCTTTTCAAAGACACGGCATCTTCCCAGCACCCTGCATGCCATGCCAGGGCCAATGGGCTCTCCATAATGGGGCATGGCGGGGAAGGATTCCTGCTTCCATCCTGGTGGCTGCACGGCCGGGTGCCTTCTGCTGCCCCAGCCCTATGCAACTGGAGAGTATGGGAGCCTCGCTCTGATGTCTGGGTGTTGTTTTGTTTTTTTTTAATAACTTCCTGCCCCCCCTACAGAATTTCATAGCGAAGATGATTGAAAAACACTAGGGAACGTGTCTCCATCACTATCAGCTGCAACAAGACTTTCCCATAGGGATGCAGGTGAGGTCCCTGGGCACCCTTTCCTGGAGCGAACATTTAGGGCTTTCCGTACTGGTGGCAGCTGGGATTGTGGCATTTGGCCACATGTATCTGTAGGTATTTGCTGCCCACTAACAGTGTGGTGGGAACAAGGGAGCACACAGAATAAACCCATCAAGTGTCATGAAGCCAAACTCTGAACCTGATACAGAGCCCCCTGAAATCAAGGAGAGTCATTCCCTGGATCGAATTCCCCCCTAGGAAATGTGATCATTGCCCTTTAAAAGCAGAGTAACCCTCACCAAGAACATTTTGTTTGTATTTGCAGGAGCTATCGAGACTGGAAATGCTGTCAGTAAGGTATGTCAGTTTGTTAGTACACAGCTGTGAATGTTCATGTGAAAAGGCCTGTTTCACTCCAGAGTGGGTTGTTGGTATTAGTGTTGTCAGTGCATAAAGTTTGATCAGGAAGGATTAATTTTTGTAATTAATTTTCATGGTTAATGACATCGGTTCCTGTGTGTGTGTTTTTTTTTTTTTAATGGATTTTAAATTTTTTGCCGTATCAAAATAAGCCTCAAGGAAAAACCAACCTTCAGCTATTATTATTTCAGGACGATGGAAATAAACTCCTCACTGAGGGTCAGAACAAACACTGGATTGTCTGTTTTTTCAGCATGATGGAATGCTGCATTTTTAGCCAGACACGCACAAAATCCTTGTTCTTAGCCCTCAAGTTGTGTTTTAACTGCCAATAATTTCAATTAATAATAATTCAGGGGAAAGGGGAGACAGTGCCCCAGGTTTTTGCATGAAGGAAGAAATAGGCAATTAAAGGACGTTTACTAATTAAATCTAATCCTGTTTAGAAATAAACTGCAGGTCTGATAGCAGCTCGGGTAGGCATCCCCACGCTAGCTGTGATCTGGCTAATGCAGCTCAGGTTGGCAATGAAGACATGACAGCATGTGCTGCATGAATCTGCCTGGAAACCCGGGTCCACACTTGCGTTCCTGGTCTGAGCCAGGGTCCACACTACCATGCCTTCACTGCTGTTTGAGTCGCGCCAGCTAGATTCAAGCTAGCACGGATGTATCTACCTGACTCCAACTGCCAGGTACACATGCCCTTTATTATTTTTATATTAGATAGTGTCTAGATGCCCAAGCCAAGCTAGGGATTCTGTTGGGCATGGTGCTGTATGCAAAAAGGGAGGGAGGGGAAACAGTGGCATAGAGAGGGGAAGTGATTTATCCAAGGTTACACAGAGGGCAGAGTGGGGAACAGAACCCAGCTCTCCTGGATTATGGCTACACTCCAAAAAACAACCCCTTGTGCCAGTCAGGCTGCGCCTGGGGCAGCTGGCTCGGGCTGGCGCTCTGGGGCTAAATGTAGCCGTGTGGATGCTTCCATTCTGGCTGGAGGCAGCTCTGGGATCTGGTGAAGGGGGTGGGTTTTGGAGTTCAGGCACCAGCTCCAGCAGGAACATCTACACTGCGATTTTTGGCCTTGTAACGTGAGCCTTGCAAGCTCGTGGCAGTTGCTGTGGGGTTTGGGGGACTTCTTTGCAGTAAAGACGTACCCCAAATTCCCACGCTGGTGCTCTAGCCACCAGATTGTGCTGCTTCTGACAGGGAGGCAGGTAGATAAACAGATGGATTCATTCACTGTGTTTCAGAGGAGCAGCCGAGTTAGTCTGTATTCGCAAAAAGAAAAGGGGTACTTGTGGCACCTTAGAGACTAACCAATTTATTTGAGCATGAGCTTTCGTGAGCTACAGCTCACTTCATCGGATGCATACCGTGGAAACTGCAGCAGACTTTATAAACACAGAGAGATCATGAAACAATACCTCCTCCCACCCCACTGTCCTGCTGGTAATAGCTTATCTAAAGTGATCATCAAGTTGGGGCATTTCCAGCACAAATCCAGGTTTTCTCAACCTCCACCCCCCCACACACAAACTCACTCTCCTGCTGTGTTGCTGATTACAAAAATAAATACTTCAGCTTCCTGCAGGGTCCCTTATTTTCTCCCCATCAATACGACTCTTCCCGTTGGGCAAGTTTTTGTCTCTTCTTCTCGTTCAGTTCTTTCGATGGGACTGAAACGAACGCAGCTCGTTTGACTTCTGCAGCGCTTTGTGCGATAGTAGCAATTTCAGCATTGCTTCTAGAACAGCATCTTCCTTCGCTGCTGACGGATGGCACCCAACTCAGGCCCTGATTCTGGGAGGTGCCCAGCTCCTTCCATTCCAGGGGCACTCAACACCCTGGCAGATCAGACCCCCTTTTTCTGCTGCACCTCCTGCAAAAATAGTAGCTCTTGGTGTTTCTTTTGGCAGCAAAGCAGATGTAAATACGTCTTATAGAACCTGGCCTGTTTTCAGGCAAAGCTCAGAAGAACTTTAGAATGGGTCAGGTTCTGGCCCTAAAACCTTGCGACGGTGGCCGTGCGAGGGCTGTGAAGGTAGGAAAACACTGTTTTCCAGTTCAGTGCTCCATGCAGAACTGAATCTGTGCTTTCCTTACCTCCCCCTTATCTAATGCTCCCTGCCGTTCTGTGCCTCCTGGAAGTGAGCTCTAATGAGGCCTTAATTGGCTTCCAGCTGTTTTGTCTGCAGTGTAAATTGATCGTTTTTGAAAGAATGTGTATGTGCTGTGTATCCCAAGAAGTGAGACAACATGGAAAGTGATTTTTTGTTTGGGTAAAATATGTTGGCAACACACGATAAAGTAAACGGTTGTGATTTATTAATTACCATTGGGGAGCGAGTGACAGGTGACGGAGTCGAGTGGGAGGGGGAGACATATCGCTGCGAACACTGGGCCCGCTCCAAAGCAGGTGAAGAGCTGTGGTGCTTCATTGACTGCAGTGGGGTTGTGCTAACTTACACCGGCTGAGAATCTGGCCCTTTAAATCTAGACGTTCAGTGCTGGCAACAGCATGGAGAGTTGGCTGCCCTGAACATGGCCCCCTGGTGCCGGGGCTGCAGGCTGGAGGACCAGGGCCTGTGTTCCTGCAGAACCATGTGGCAAGTGGATTGCTGCAAAACCTCATACTTTGGAGTGTGGCTCTCTGATGCTGCAAGGTGCCCACCTGCCCCAGCGGGGAAGGCACAGAGGACCTTGGGGGCATCGCCAGGTGTTTAGTGTGTGAACCGGATAAACCCCAGCGGTGAGTCTGCCATTATTAGAACCATTTAACACATGCCTGTGAGATGCCTTTACCCCGGAGTTCCAGTGCAGAAAGCAGAAATGAGTCTGCTTTGCTGGATCGAGCCCTTCCTCCCATTTCTATGCTGAGCGCCTCGAAAGGAGACACTTAGTTTTTCTGGTGGCCTTGGCATTGCCGTGTGCCTCAGTTTCCCCACATGGGGATAATGATATTAAACTTCCACCTTTTGTGGTGGTGGAGAGTATTTATCCAGCACTTTGCAGGGCCGTGTTGGTAAGTGTCTGGCTTTGATGCAGCACTTTTTATCAGTGGATCTCAAAGTGCTTTATGAAGGAGGGCAGTATTGCTATCCCCATTTTACAGGTGGGGAAACTGAGACACAGAGAGGAGACATGTTTTGTCCAAGGTCACCCAGCAGGCCAGTGGCAGATCTGAGAATAGAGTGCAGGTCTCCTAAGTCCACTACACCGTGCTGACCCTGGTACAATGTGTGACGGAGCAGAGAGAGGGCAGTTTCACTCATTGCTGTCAGGAACGTGCCAGCATTCAACCCTCGATGCATGGGTGGAAAGTGGAATTTGCAGCCGTCCCTTCACTCCTGATGGCATGTGCCATTTGCTTTCCCACAGCTTGAAAGCAGGCTTGCTAATTCTGTGGTACCATTTAAATGGTAAGGCCCTTGGGACAGGGACCGTCTGTGTTCTGTGTTTGTACAGTGCCTCGCACTATGGGGTCTTGTTCGTGACTGGGCCCCTAGGTACAATAACAATGGGTCGGGCTGAGCCGGCGCACTTCATGGCTGAGATCCAGCTGCTCACCCTGAATGCTTTGCATTGCAGGGTGGCGATGAGGAAGGACAAGGGGCAACGGATCCTCAGACGCTGACTGTCACAACAATCCTGGTAAGGCCAAGGAGCGTGTTGCTGCTAGCAGCTGGGGTAGCGGACTCTCTTCATCCCACCCCTAGGCTTGCACGTGGCTTCGTCTGTTTTTGAGACCAAACTCCCTTCCTCTGTCTGTCTTCAGTGAGTCTTTCTAGGGCGCTCAGGTACCAGCTAGCACAGGCTAGAGGGAAGAGTGCCTGGAGGCTTCCAGGACAGAATGGACCCAATCCAGCAGGAGGGCTGGGTGGATGCTTCCTTCAAACACACATTATCTTGAGAGCTGGGCCTGTTCCCAGCTAGACGCGGCCAATGCCCACTGAGTCGTGTCCCGCAGCGGAATCTGGTAGTGCCCAGGCTTGTCGCTCAGCATTGTCAGGAGGCTCAAAAGCAGAGACAGATCATGTGAAAAGCAAATAAAAGCCTAAGTGGTAAAAAACGAGGCCGCCCTGCTTTAGGATTGGGGGAGTCTATGTTTCATGTGAATGAGTGACTGCTAGCATCTCTTACCAGGGAGGAGGTGTGTGGGGAGCAGATTTCCAGGCCCTGGAAGCACCACAGCTAAATCCTGGGTTCTGTCACCAGGTCTTGAATCTGCAGGTGGCCATCTGTTGGGGGTTTGGCAGGCCGAGGGGGGTGGAGGCTGCTGAAATGGGGAAGGATCTCACAGCCGGTTCCTGGTTGTTGATGGTGGAGCTGTCTGGTTTCAAACATCCTTCTCCTCCCCACCCCCCCACCCCCGCCCCTTTGCGTGCAGCAAGACCCCTATGCGATGGCAAGAGGCACAGAGCTGGAGGGCTATTGCCTGGATCTGCTGGACATGCTCGCCAAGAAGCTGCACTTCAACTACAAGGTGACAATAGTGAAAGATGGCCGCTATGGGGCTGTCTCCTCCAGTGGGAACTGGACCGGGATGGTCGGCGAGATCGTCAGGCAGGTGACTTCTCGGGAGGGCTGAACTTCCCCAGGTGTGGGGGTGGAAACAACCACGTTAGCATCCCCCGCCGGGGATTCTTGTTTCCCTGACAACCCCAGGGAGCTGTCACCCTTCCCACTTCACCTCAGCACTAACAATCCAAGTGCCTAGCGCACATCTCCTCTTCACGCAGTACTTGGCAAGCATTTGGCATGGAGGCCTCCCTGTGAGGTAGGCCAGTAGTGTTATCCCCATTCTTCAGATAGGGAAACTGAGACACAGAGATGGGACATGACTGTGCACAAGACCACAAAGGAAAGTGGGAGTTCCTGGCTTGCTGTGTTGTGCTCAGACCACTAGGCTGTGCTGCCTCGTGGACTGCTGAGAGGTACTGGATTGCAACCGAGTGGCCGCAGTGTTCCATTCAGTCTGATGTGCCGAAGATAAAGGCTTTAAAGGAAACTGTCTTAAAACCAAACAATTGGCTGAAATACACCCGAGGTGCAGCCCTTGCTAGCTGGTATCATGGAGTCAGAATGAAACTGATGCAAATGCCTTGGAGGCTGGGACAAACTCACTTGCCAACTTTCAAAGAGACAAGGTGGGTGAGGTCACAGTTTTTATTGGACCAGCTTCTGTTGGTAAAGGAGACAAGCTTTCTTGACCTGAAGAAGAGCTCTGTGTAGCTCGAAGAACTTCTCTCTTTCACCAGCAGAAGTTGGCCCAGTAAAAGATACGACCTCACCCACCTTGTCTCTCTGATTTCCTGGGACCGACATGAGTAACTTTGAAAACTTTTGGTCATAGCAGGTTTCAGAGTAACAGCATAGTAACAGAGTAACAGTCATAGCAGTTGCTCAACAAGGGTGCATTTACTGTACGCTTCCTGTTTTTCACATTCCATGGATCTATCTGAATACATGCTAGGGCTGGTCCAGAAATAAAGGGCCAGCCCAAGTGTATGTAGCTCCAGGTAGATTTTGGAGGAGGAGGGAGGGAGAAAGCAGGCCTCTTTGGGTTTATTACAATAAACTAGTTAAGGACACGTTTGAATGGGCGCCTTGTCCTGTCCTGTGCTGCCACCTGGTGGCAAGTTGCAAATTAGAGCCTACGCTGCCTTGAGTCTGGCCCTGTGTACCTACTTGCAGCTCTCCAAATCCTGGCTCTGGCTCAAGTTGCAGTGGGGGAGGTTCAGGTTGGATATTAGGAAAAACTTTTTCACTAGGAGGGTGGTGAAACACTGGAATGCGTTACCTAGGGAAGTGGTGGAATCTCCTTCCTTCGAAGTTTTTAAGGCCAGGCTTGACAAAGCCCTGGCTGGGATGATTTAGTTGGGGATTGGTCCTGCTTTGAACAGGGGGTTGGACTAGATGACCTCCTGAGGTCATTTCCAACCCTGATATTCTATGATTCATGCCTGTAAATGCTGCAGCCTGGAGAATTGGGAGACACAACTTGCTTCTCAGCCCTGGCTCTTCCCGAAATGGGGATGGCTTGCCAGAATGGCAAATAGTAGGCTGCTAAGTGGGACAGTGATGGGGGTTGTCCGGTGGCCACCTGTCCACTGGGAACTGAGACTCCTCCAGCTTGTGTCCCAAGGGTTGCTGAGACATCACGGCTTGTCCTGCAGGAAGCAGACCTCGCTGTGGCTCCCTTGACGATCACGTCAGTGAGGGAAGAGGTGATTTCCTTCACCATGCCATTCCTGGGCACAGGGATCGGGATCCTGCTCAGGAAGGATGCTGCCTCCCAGGGTGCTTCTCTCTTCGGCTTCCTTGCTCCTTTCAGTAAGGAGACCTGGACTGGCCTGATGGTTGCTTACCTGCTGACCTGCCTCTGCCTCTTCCTTGCAGCCAGGTAAAAATACAGCTGCTGTTCTGTACAATGTGTTTGGCTTTCTCTGGGACCTATTGCTTTCCCCAGGCACCGAACAGACCCTTACTCCTAGCCAAAGCACTGGGTTGTATTTGCTTCTGCACACCTCAGAACCGCTCACTGGGCTAAAAGTGCAGATAAAGTGTCTCTTTTAAGGCCTACAGTACTTGAGAGATCTCAGCAAAATCAGGGTCTCTTCCCCTCTAGATAGTCACATGCAGCATGTCTCTAACATTCTAAGAAGCTTTGGATGCTCCATTTAAACACACAAATTTCATCCCTGTGCTTTCACCTTCATCCCAGTTAATTTCTCTCCCCTTAAACCTGACTATGTTTGTGTCTAAGGCGCAACTCACCTCTGGGTGCTTCACTCACACTGGCTTCAGTGGGTGGAATTCTCTCTCCTCTAGGGTGACCAGAGAGCAAGTGTGAAAAATTGGGACAGAGGGTGGGGAGTAATAGGAGCCTATATAAGAAAAAGACCCAATAATCGGGACTGTCCCTATAAAATTGGGACCTCTGGTCACGCTACTCTCCTCTCCTGCCCATGCAGAGCAGGGATATCCAGGCATGATGCGGGAGGAAGAACTTCACTCCCCACTTCCAAGCCAGCCGCAGCGTGGCCCCCCTGCAGCCACAGGCTAGAACAGCAGCTGCTGCTTTGCCTTCCTTGTGCTGGGATTTCCCTGTGGAATCCATGTCATCACAGATCCACTCGCTGCGCCTCCTGTCCCGAGCACCCTGCACAGCCCATCTCTACTGCTTCAGTAGAGTTGAGGATGTGAACAGGGCCACTCTTAGCCCAGCCCCCCAGTAACCAGAGGCCTTGGTGATCATCTGAGCTGTTCCCCCTCCTGCCTCTCTCACTTGGAACTGCCTCATTGGATTCGTTCTTCTCCCTTGGCCTGGGCATAGGCTGGGGCAGTTAAGCAACCCCAGTGCCAGTGCATATCAGCCACCATTCATGCCCCCAGGGCAGAGTGATCTCAGTGTGCTGGGGCCCACACCGCTCGCTTTGTACCAGGTCTTTCCCTTCAGTGCCGCCCCACTCCCTGCGGAAGGCCCAGCTTCGCAGCCCAGCACTTGTTCCTCCCAGCTGGCTGCCACCGTGGCCAGGTTGGGAGAAGGAGGCTTGTCTGTGTTTCTGGGCAATGCACCCGTCCCAAGCCTTCACTGCTGCGATGCACCCCAGGTCGAGGGCAGCATCAGCTGGTCGCTTCCAAGGTCATGGCCCGGGTGCTCCAAACAGGAACGCAGTCACTGAATCATAGACTGGAGCTGTGTGGGCCACGGAACAACCCCGGCCCCTCTGCGGTTGATGCTGGCAGGACTGTTGTGACACCTGGTTTCTTTCCATAGGCTGAGCCCCTGTGAATGGAAGGAACCCAAGAGTGAGGAGAACCACTTCACCTTTCTGAACAGCCTCTGGTTTGGAGCGGGAGCTCTTACCCTGCAAGGTAGGACCCTAGTGGGGCTGTGGGTGTGACCAGTTAAACCTACAGCTGTCAGGGAGCCGATCGCACCATTTCGGCCCACATCCATCGCGGTGTAAAGACCTTGTGTGCGGCTGGCATGCTCTGCTCTATGGATGGCCCTGCCTGTTTGATTTTGATGGAGAAGGCCATCTCAGCAGGGCGTCCTGCAGCACTAACTCTGCCCACTGGACCACAGACAGTACCTTAGTCATCGCTCTGCTTGAGTACCGGAGGGGTGGAGGAGTCTGGCTGCAGTGGGAGGTGGTTTGAAGGGACGTTACCTGAACACCGGTGTTTGAGGTCAGAGGGTGCCAGGCTCTCCTTTGCCTCTGGCCATTGGTGTGGTTTCCGTGCAGCGGGTGGGTGGACTGGGCTGAGGCTGAGTTGCTGTCCAGGGCTCATGTACTAGCCATGGCTGCTGTGTGCTGGGCTCTAGCGCTGCCGGGGAAGTTTCCATCGGGACGAGTGTCGTTAAATAAAGAGAAACGCACTTTTTCAAGCTCCCTGAGTCCCTTTAAATACATGGATCCGCTCCCGGCTGCCCGCGCTGTCCCTTTCGTGAGCGTGTCAAGCTGCGAACCCTGCAGCTGCCTTCTCTCCTCTGCAGGTGCAGCACCTCATCCCAAAGCACTGTCCGGGCGAATCATTGCTGCCATCTGGTGGCTGTTCACCCTCTCTCTGCTGGCTGCCTATATTGCCAATTTCACCGCCTTGCTGCGTGCTGGGAACGAGCCGCTTCCAATCCAGACTTTTGAAGATCTCGTGAAGCAGAGAGAGATCGAGTTTGGGACAGTAGAAAGTTCCTCCACGTTTCAATTCTTCAAGGTGCCTGACCCTGTTGTAGAGTCCCTAAGAGCCCAGGAGCTGCGATTGTGCTCAGAGTCAGACTCCGCACGTAGACAGCTTGTGCTAGCCAAGCTTTGATGAGCTTCTTTTGCTTAGCTAGTGAGCTTCCTGCATAGGCTGGGTGTGTTCCCACTTCAATTCTTGCTGACTTTTAAAGCTGTGTATCCCCGGTCTGCCTGGTGACGCTTTACCTTTTATCTGAAACCTGTGTACTTTGCTGAGAGACTGGTTAACTTCCCCACCAGGGATAGTGCATTGGCAGCTCTCAGTGCAGAGGCTCAATGGGAGAGAGAGTTTAAACTATCTTCTCCAGATGGCTATTTTGCAATTGGTGCACACCGGTCTTGTACAGCCGCTTCCTTGATCACTGCGAGGTTGACGCTTTACTTTGTGGGCTGCAGAACTCCAGGAATCCCATCCATCAGATGATCTATGAGTACATGGACAAGAGGAGAGACCATGTTTTAGTCAAAAGCTACCACGAGGCGGTTCAGCGTGTGCTGGAATCGAACTATGCCTTCATTGGGGAATCTGTATCCCAAGATCTTCTCGCAGCCAGGCACTGCAATTTGATCAGGGCTCCCGAGGTTGTTGGAGCACGGGGATTCGGCCTGGCCACAGCAAAGGGTGAGACATGTCTGCTGCTTTGTTTCCACCCCGCCAGCTCCTTTCAACTCACTTGCAGTAACTGTGCCACAGAGCTAAGAACCCCTGATTTCTAGATCCACTTCAGTGCCCTTCTGCCGGCCCATGGGACATAGGAAACTTCAATGGGCCAGGTCCAAAACAGCCTCTCCTGCCATGAGACTCCGAGGGGAGCTCCGTGACCCGAAGCAACGTCAATATCCAACATATTAATTCTGCTGATGACTTTGGGCTCACAAAGTTTTGCTCTCTGACACGGACCCTTCATTCTTTAGAGGCTAAAGAATCCTCTGCCAGTCAGTGATTGGTTAATTTTTTTTCTGTAGCCCCAACGTCCCAGAATAGCAGCCGATGCATACTAAGGACTTTAAAAAAAAGTAAAAGTTTGCTGGGAAGGCTTTGATGATTGTTCTCTTTAATGGCTGTTCTGCCTGTATTTTTTACATTGCCTTTCCCTATATCTCTTTCATTATTTTTTTAGGCGGACTGGCATGAGGATAGCATAGCTGTTCAACAGCTCAGCCGCTCCTACTGCATGGCTGTTTTGAGATGTGACTGTTTGTTTTTAAAATGCAAAGATTTAACATTATCTGTCATGGTTATCCCATCTTTCCTCTCAAAAAGCTTCAACAATTACACACACAATATATGCCTGGACTGCAGCCATTCCAGAGGTGGTAGGCAGCAGCCAACCGACTGCCTGCTGCGTATTTATGGGTTGTGCCTGAGCAGCTAGCAGTAAGTTGTGCAAGTGTCGTATAATGCTCCAGTTCACTTCTCTCTGCTACCCTCCAGGATCACCGTGGGCCAGTAAACTCTCCCTTGCTGTGCTGAAACTGGGCGAGTCAGGCGACCTGGACTACCTACGTAACAAGTGGTGGGAAACCACCTGTTTCCATAAGGGCCCGGACACATGGAGTCCTCTGAAACCGCAAGCCATGGGAGGACTTTTCCTGGTTCTTGCCATTGGCCTCGTGCTGGGAGTGATTGTGGCTTTGGTGGAGTTGTCAAACAAGAGCCGACATGCTGCTGAACGGGAGAAGGTAAGTGGCACTGTGACACCTCCTTACCTTTGCACAGCTTTACTCTCATGCGATGGACCTAGATCCCTACCCCCAGTACAGCTGCACCTCCTCTGATGTAAGTAGCAAGTCAGAGCGGTGTCCTGGACCCCACCTGGTGGAAAACATTTGACATGGGGTAGATCTGCACTGCAACTGGAGAAGTTATTTCCAGCTCAGGTCGCAAAGCTAGGGTCTGAGTATGTACCTAGGATCTCAGACAGGATTGTCCATGAGCTGTTAGCCCATGACACCATTGCTATGCTGTTATCTCTGTCAAAGCCAGTGTGGCTACAATTACTCAAGCTGGAAATTACATCTCTAGCTGCAGTATAGATGTATCCTTAGAAACATCTTTCTGTATTACTATGGATCTTTGCACAAAACTACGATCTCCATTATGGAAAGAAATCTGTTTATTCCTCACTTCGAATGATGATCTATAACATTTCCACAGCCTGTGATTCGTGATGATATCATTGAGGGTTACGAATTTATTTAGGGAATAAACTGGAGAAGATAAACAAAAATCAAGTTTTTTTTCTTAACTCTCGTTAATAGTTAGTATCCGTGTGCCTTCTAACTTGCTGTGGACAGACAGAGGACGAGTGTGTGTCAGAGTTAACGTCAATTGCATTGCTTAAGTTATGCTGCCGTAAAACTAGTGCAAGTGGAAAGCCTTGGCAGTACACCCACTTTATTTGCTACTTCTGTCCTGTTTCCTTGGCAATGATAAATTTGTTCTAAAGTACCAGTAGTTCTAACGAATGCTTTGACAAGTAAGGGAATGAATGCAAAGAAAAGACAGCTCTTGCAGTTCCTGTACTTGGATCTCAGCCTTGTTGTGCTCAGCTGATTCCTTAGTACAACCAAGGCCCTGTGTATATTAAAAGGGACTTTTCTGGGTCACATGGAACACCTTCTCCTCCCCCACCCCCTTCATATCTTTCAGAAATCTTGCTGCTCTGTTCTCATCGAGGAGATGAGTCATCGGTTCAGAATAAAAGAAGGTGCAAGAGAGAATCCAGAGAAGGTTAAACCATAAGAACCTCTTTAGGGAGTGGAGTCTCCGTGTTAATCAATTTCTTTCCTAGTGTGTGTATTCAGTAGTAGCTGTTTCTCTGCATGAGTTTTCTGCACTGGTACTGTATCTCTGTATACCTAGAGTGTAGCTCCCCTAGCACTAGGAAAGGTCAATCTCTATAACGATTGAACTGCAGACAGAGAACTAAATAGCTCAGAGGCCTGACTCCAGATCCTGGCCGCTCTAGAGCACTAAATCCAGCCTAGCAATGATTACTGAAGATGTCAGCATCTGATGGCTACCGGGTGGCCCTCGTAAAACAGTCACAGCTCAAAGGTTGAGGATTGAGCAAACGTGGAGAATGAGCACCTCATTCATACAAGGTTCTGTCTACACTGGACTTGGAGGTGTGACTGCAGCACCTAACCATCGCAGTGAAGCCTTAGCAGCATGGGCTGGACAGCCCTCCCGCTGATGCTGGGGTATGTTTTGAAGCAGTTAGCCCATGTTACCCAAGCTAGCTCAAATAACTAGAAGTGAAGCTGTGGCCAGTCTGTGTGTGCCCGTCACACCTGACTGCAGTGTAGACATACCCTTAGCATATGGCGACACTGCAGCTGGGGATGTGACTAGCAGCTTGTGTAGAGTGAACTAGCTCGAGTACCAGCTACTGCAAGTCTGTCTGCAGGCTGTGCCAGTCACACCCTCGGCTGCAGTGTAGACGCACCTTTAGAAGTGGAGCCTGCAGCTCAGAGTGATGCATGTAAGCTGTCCCTGCTCTGTGACGCAGCAGAGGATTGTGGCTGTCAAGCCAGCAACCTCCATCAGTGGTAATTGTTCATTTTAAATGCTCAAAACTGAATGACACGTGGAGCTGCAAGTCAAGGGGATCAGTGTGAATATTCTGGAACCAAGCTTAGGAGACTCTAGAATGAGACTTTGAGAGCAGTGTAAAACAGAATAAGCAGCATTTTCCATGGTGCTGCCCAGGTTACTGCCTGCCATTTTTCAGTATGACAAAGATTGTGTCTGTACAGAGCTTTGAATAATGAAAACATAACAAGTATCAAAGAACAGCTTTGCTAGACAAAATACACTTATTCGGAGCCAGAGCATGGGAACAGCTCTATTAAAAAACAAACTGATATTTAGCCTTTAAGTTAATGCAGCTGCTTGCCACCTGCCAATGTTTATCAGTATAACTTCCTCCAAGTGAGATGCTAGCCAGGAGCATGTTGAAGGGCACAATGATTGAGATTCACTCTCATGCAAAACTTCCAGTCTCAAGTTCCTAGGTCTCACTCACCGACCACACGAAGGTGAGTTTTTTCCCAGTGAAAATGTATTGACTATTTAAAAAAAAAGGGGGGGAGAGGCGGGGGAGGGTGCAAATCTTGCTGCCTGCGGTTTTCAAATTGAATGACTCAATATCAGCCACCTGTGGAAAGAGTGACTGCAATGGAATATTAACGGCCTCAGTTATGCTGAGCTTGAACTAAATAAAATGAGGTAAATCAACTAAAATAAACTGGCTCTTAAATCAGCAGGGCCAATTTAACTAACTTGTGATCCAACAGAAGTTGCATTGTTCTTACCCTTGGTTTCTGAGACTTTTGGTTGCCTTTCCGCATATCAGAAGAGCTGGGCTTAGTGGCAGAGCATGTTACACAGCATATGCATTGCCCTCCTGTATATACTGCCTTATATCTGCTGCTAGTTTTGCCTGGCTGTAGTGGGAAAGGGTAAAGAGGGACAGTCAATTTCAGTAACATATTGAATATTGGCAACTGCAAAACTTGGGAAACATGCATTGCCTTGTGGTAGTAGGAACATCTGTAGAGTCTCTTTGCACCTGGCACCTAACAGTATATACAGGAGGGTGAAGCATAAGGGATGCTAAAAATGTTAGAAGAAAAGGAGTACTTGTGGCACCTTAGAGACTAACCAATTTATTTGAGCATAAGCTTTCGTGAGCTACAGCTCACTTCATCGGATGCATACTCCGATGAAGTGAGCTGTAGCTCGCGAAAGCTTATGCTCAAATAAATTGGTTAGTCTCTAAGGTGCCACAAGTACTCCTTTTCTTTTTGCGAATACAGACTAACACGGCTGTTACTCTGAAACCTGTAAAAATGTTAGAGGAACAGTCTGATCACTTGGCTGAAGTTACTTAAGGACATGTTTAATCCCAGCTATTACAGAGTAGGAATTTTCAAATTAAACATTCAATGTTACTGTCTGTCTGGCTTGTTTTTGATTGAACGATATAAGGGATCTAATCTAATTTAAGGGAGAATAAAGTAAGTGATGATCTCCATCTACCCCCGGAAAGGTAAGAGACCTTCATTTACTGTTTGGCTGGGTGGTGAGGGAAGAAGCAGCAGCATGTTGACTATGGTTCATATTCACCTTCGGGCTGACTGGAGTTTACTGTGTAAATACATGGTGCTTCATGGGGAGAGCAGACTTCTGTGCTGAGACTATCCCTCCTCTTGTAAGAGACACGCTAGTGCTTTAATACAAGGCTGAGAGCCACATAGCAAATGCTATTTAAAACTATGAAAGCCTGTCACCACTGCAAACGTAACCAGTCCGCCACCCTTAAAAAAGTTGTTTGAAAAAGAGCATGTGACTTACTTAAAACTAAATTAAATTAGTTCTTGACAAGTTGACTCTGCTCTTTCATCCCTCTAGACAACACTTGTTGGGACCTGTTAAGTAGAAGTAGCAGGGTTGTACCTAGAGGCCCTTCTGAATGCTATATTCATGTAGCCTGTAGCAGAAGGATAGCGTTGGGGTGTAGGCACTGGACTGGCCTTTCTGTCTCAGCAGTCTATCAGTAAAATGAAGAGGTACTTCCTCACTCATGCAGCTGGTTGATAAAACTTCTTTTTTGGAACTGCTCAGGTGCAACACAGAGGGGTGTATAAGTACCCTAGAGATACTTACATGGAGTTGGGGTCCAGGTGCACTAGGATTAGGGTGACCAGACAGCAAGTGTGAAAAATCAGGACAGGGGTGGGGAGTAATTAGTATCTATATAAGAAAAAGCCCTAAATATCGGGACTCTCCCTATAAAATCGGGACATCTGGTCACCCTAAATAGGATACTGCTGCTAATTTAAAGTTCTATAGTGAAAGTCAGTGAAGAGTACGGAGTATCTTTCCTTGCAAGCTAATGGAGACTTCACCAAGCAGGCTTACGTTACTACAGATTTTCCACTATTTAGAATATCAGGAGCAGAGAAGAAACAGGCATCTTCTCGCAGGTATCCTTGGAGAATGGCCAGGAGGGAATCATTACCATTCACTCTGAATGGCTATTTGATGCTGAAGATTTGGCCATAACCCTCCAATTACTTGCCTTTATTTAAGGGAAACTGGAGCAGAGCTGAAATGAATTTGAGCGTGACCTGAAGTCACTTGTTACCCGGCGTGTAGGTACAGTGCTTTGAGCTGATCAACAAAAGCCAAGTAGTTTAGCATGGATATGTGTACTTTCGTACACATATCCATGCTAAAATCTTATTGCCAGGGAGGCAATCTTATTGGCCAAAATCTTATTGCCAGGGAGGGTTTAACAAGCGGAACAGATTAAGATAAGCATGCATTAGCTGATTGTGTCTTTAGGGTACAGGAATATCAAATGGAAGAAGAGAGTACATGGGAATTCTTGAAGGCCTTATTCCAGATTAATTCCTAGTCTAATTTAAGTAGCTGTATGGGCGAGGAATTGAGCTTGCTTTGGTTCAGTCTTAAAAAATTAGACAATTTAGCTGAAGAGACTGGTTTTCCTTAACCCATTTAGATGGGATCCAGAAGACTATAAAACCCAGGAATGGAGGTGGACGAGCTTCAGGAATTTAACTTCACCCTGCAGCAGCTGGATAAATCTTAGCAGCAGTAAGTTTGCTGCTCTCATTGACGATCAGGTCAGTTACTGTTCTAGGCTCCCGTGTGTCTGAAATAAACACTGCTCAGAGCTTGCAAGGAAATAAGTCTCTTCCTAGCTTAACAAGAGAGAATTTAGAAAGGTCTGAAGTATTTCATGAACTAAAATATTCAAATGCAAAGTCAAACGCTTTCAGCACTTTAAAAACTCTATTTGGTATGTGCTAAGTCACTGCTGGCATAGTAAGCAGAGATATATAAAAAGAGTTCATTGACATTTAAATATATTTCTATATGAATGTCTCACAGAACAAAAAAATAAAGTCTTTCCATCACAAATACTGCAGCATTAAAATAAACACTTACCAAAATAAACAGTGAGTGATATACATATATATTTTGGGTGTATTTTTTATATAATGAATATTGTTGCTTTAAGTCACAAAGCACAGTATAAATATGGAATTTCATGTGAATTCATTTTCCCTGTCGTAATAAAAATACATTCTTTACAATTAAAGTAAAACTAGTGCAAGTCCATTGCTGCCATACTTCAGGCCTCCACCCCAGTCACTTGCGTGGCACTTCATACTTAAAGATGACACTGAAGATTTTTCCGCCCAGCCGATCAGCCAACCATGAGTTTTTGATGACTGCAAGTTTGAGGCTCTCACACTGCAGAGCTGCATAGTAATTCGTATGGATAGCGCGGCCCATCCCTTCAATTATAACCAAGTCAGTCCTCCGCTCCCTGACCAGCAGGGCCAGGCCTTTGTCCAGCCGGCTGTAATGAGATGCAGATAGAAAATTTAATTGTCCAGTTATGTCAGTAATGGAGTAAGATCTGACTACACCTAAAACATAGGTTGACCTAACTATATTGCTCAGGGCTGTGAACAATTTGTCACCCTGTGTGACATAGTAAAGTAGACTTAACCCCCACTGGTCAACTGAGGAATTCTTCTACTGACCTAGCTACCATCAGAGGTGGATTACCTATGTTGATGGAAAAACCCCTTCCATGGGTGCACAAAGTATCTATACTACACCGGCATAGCTGCTATTACCTGATAGTCCATTTGGCTTGCAGAGAGCACCTTCAGGCGCTCCAGAGACTTTACCCTGCATGGCAGGCGGATTTAATGTCTACACTGCAATCACAGACTGTGGCTGCAGCTTGTGTTAGACATATCCTAGTTAACTGTGTGCTGGTATCAGGGAAGGCTACAGAAGCCTTCCCAGACCCTCAGGTAATTATTCCGGTTGCTAGCTTGTGCTATCATGGCTTTAGGGCTCCAGTACCTGACTTAGTGCCATCGAAGCTAGCTCAGGTATGTCTACACAAGCTGCACTCACTCCACGATTTCAAGGTAGATATACACTTAGCCAGACCATATAGGTGGTACCGCTAGCGTATCTACAGCGAGTTCTCTCCTTCCATCAGGGAAGGTTAGGAATGGTTGATTTGGTTATTCTTCCAAGAGGGCTATCTTGCTTTCCCCATGCATTGTTTCTTCTTTTAAAGCAATTAGTCCAACAACTAGGGGATGAGAAGGGAGCAGGAGACTCATTCTAGCCCATTTGGAAATACCAATTGAGAGAAACCAAGAGCCACAAAGTTACATAGAGCAGGGCTTGTGAGATGTCCTCAAGCTCCCTTCCCCCTGCAATTTTCTCAAGCCAGGCCTATAGTGCTCTAGCTGCCTTCTCAGAAGACAGGTAGAATGCAAGCAAAGGGTTCCAGTTAACTTCTTTAGAGAGAATGAGGTGCCAAGGCAACAACACGCAGGATAGGAAATAAAGCATTACATCTAGTTCTACAAGTGACAAAGCTGTAAGAAGTCCAATTGTGCCAAGTACAGATGGGGTCAGGATGTTAGAAAAAAAACAAGCACTAGTGGCATTCAGCTTCTCAATGGGCTGCTGGAAAGGATCGCTGTCTTTCTGCATCGAGTTAAAGATTTTACTGCAGCTTTGATTTAATCACTAGACAATAGGAATCTGCACGATGAGACTGAATCTTGGGGTTAAGTCCCCTTTTCTCTGCACCGGGGCAAGGACTCAAGTTAACCTCATGTATGGCAGAGAGCAGTCTGTGCTTGCTACCAAATCCAGTATATAAGGCACCTGTGACTGAGAAAACTACTTTAAGACAAAGAGCCGATCCAGGCAGAACTGCCTACAATAACTACAGGCTTAGGCCTGTTACCCTTAAGAACCAATTTTTCATTTCCGACAATAACCACCTGATGTAGTTACATAGAAAATTCAGAGTAGTTGAATATTCTGAGCCAAAGCTTTTAATGTTTAATCCACTTGAGGGTGAAAGTAGATATGTTTGCTGCAGCAAGAGAGAATTAAGATATCAGACAGACAGCAGGGACTGATCATTATCATCATACATGCTTGTCTGCAGGTTTCAGCAAGTATAATGGATTTTATAGAAATGCTTTCTATTGAAAGAGAGGTTGGGTGGTTACTGTACTAAAGTGCATATCTACCTCACTGCATGGCAAAGGCAGAGAATTTACAATACACATTTCATCCACTGGTAAACATACCTCAGATCTAAACATGGGGAACTGGAGCCTGTTTGTACCAACAGCAACCTCTCTTCCGTCAGTGCAGATCTTTGGAAAAAACAACAAACAAACAAACAAACCACATAATTTCTTTCGCTATCATCTAAACAAGGAAGTCCTGAAGGCAAGAACCCTTGGGAAAGCCAGGCCCACAATGCAGCCAGACTGGCATTAGTCTGAAACAACGCAAGACTTAACTCCCTCCTGCAGACCAGAGCCAAGTTCTAGCTTACTCCATGGAGGCAGATGGGGCAACCTACGCACTGAGGCTGAATTGTGAGTATCCAGACACATGGCTGCAGGCTGCAACGTACCCTGCCACCAAGATGCTCTGTGCCTGTTACTGAGGATTGTTTCTCAATCTTATGTACCTATTCAGGCTGAGTAGAAAGGGGGGCATTTAGTCATCCTTTTCCAGAATTTCACTCTAAACTTACTACACGATTATGAAGCAGTTGCTCGGACAGTGGGGACATATTTCACTCATGCAACCCTAGAAGGGATGCTTTGTACACCACATTAATATACATTTCTCTCGTTTCATAATTCAAAAAAGTTAACACCTGTAAGGATTTGAGTGGCATCATGTAAGAGATCCCCAAGAACACTTAAAATACATCTTTGGTGCTTTATCATCTTATATTATGAAAGCTGAAAGTTTGTGAATTCTAGCTTATTGTAACAGAGTAGTCAGTTTTGAATTTCCACTCAGTTTTCATTAAGTTTCATTTCAGTATTTCCCCATTTATTTCAGGTTCTGGTTCTCATGCGTTAGCCAAATGGGGTTGAGTAGGAGATACAATCATTACAGGAGGTTTCTCTTCTCACTGACATTTAAGATATATTCAATCTTGTGTATATCATGTATTCTACACCTTCAGCATGGACAGTATTTCCTTTTAAGGAAATGACGGGGGAGAGGGCAGGTCAAAGTGCAGAATCTAGTTTAAGTATTTATAAATGTGGTCAGAGCCTTTTTCTTCACACAATTCAAAAAAGGAAAAAAGAGACTTACTGTATAATGGGATCCATTGCTGCTATCCGCTCAGCAACAATTAAGGATTCACTGTAGGTAACATCGTTTAGTGCAGGGCCAGAGTTACAAGCCAATATAACCTGCAGCAAAGAGATCAGAAGATTTCCCCTCTTATCTAAGATATTCACACATTCATCAAAACGGGTGGAGGTGGAAGAATGTCTAGCTGAAATCTCAATTTCAAAGATGATCAAGGTTGTTTCATGTTCTATGGCTGCCTTCAATTGCCCCTGCCAAATTGTGGCTTTACAATGACATTTTCCTAGTTTTGGTTTTCCCTCCCCAATACAGCATGGAAGATCACCACCAGCCACAGCCGACACCCATGCATGCACATTTTCCCGTTCGAATAGTTTATACAAATAGATAGAAGCATGGTTTTTAAATTTGCAAAAACCAATGGTTGTATCAGACTTTTAGTGTATTCTTTTAAAGTTTATTCCACTACTGTCTAATACAACAACATTTTGGATTGGAGTTGCCAGTTTCACAAAGTTATTGCTTTTACCAAGACTTGCTAAACTTTCTCTCAGATACCCCTAGCTTCTCTTAAAAGGACTGAGGACCTCAAACCTAACAGCCATTTATTACTCAATTTACCCATCACCGTTTCTTACGCTCCCTGTCACCACACTCACAACTCCCTTATCAGTAATCAAACACGCAGTCAGACTAAACCCAACATTTAGTGTATTAAAAACAAGAGTGTCAGATTTTTACTGCCATTTAGTAACTCCTTAAACTGCTCCAGCACATTTCAACTAAAGAGATCATAGCACTTTTAATTTATGCCTCCCCCAAATTCCTCAGTTTCTCCTGCAGTAGGTTATTATTAGACTCATTTTATAGCTCATGAGACAGAGGCTGTGATTTTTTTAAGTCAGAGCAGAGATGAATCTAGATGCCAGGAGTCCTGACTCCTAAATTCCCTTACCCATATCACTTGGCCACATTCCTCCCATTTGGTTTATTATTACAATTTCTGGTGCACAGAAGTGCTTTAGCAGATGTTAGTGGGAAGTAGTGTTAAGTCTTTCACTATTAGTGAACACTTCAAACAATTATAAAGCCCATGAAGCATCCATAATCCAGAGTACTCAAACTCACCTCTGTACCTCTAGAGAGTAGCTCTCTGACAAAGGGGAAGACTCCTAAAATGATGTCTATTCCACTGTTATCTGCGAAAATTAAGGCACATTTATGAGGGGGACCTTCCTGAAAGAGAAAACCAGTGCATTCAGGGTTGAGTTGCCAGTTCTCATAAGTTCAATGACTAATTTGTGTTAACTACAAAGATTCAGATCAAAACCCCAGACTCTTAATATCCAGAAATTAATGATATCGTTGGCAAATGTCTGCATGGGTCACCATTATTTGGAAGCAGCTCAGCTCTCCTGCTGGTGAAGAAGGCTATACTGACACTGCTGGAAACAGAAGCCCTATCCATAGTACAAGCAGAGCAAGATTTCCACAACATAGTCCTGCCAACAAGGTTTAAAGTAGCTTTGAACTACCCTATTCCCTTAGAGGTAGCATCTTCAAACTCTGATCAATTAATCCTAGGCCTGTCAACTAAAGTGAACTGTGGCAGTTTGTCACATCAACACCAACTGAGGCTATGGAACAGCCAGAGACATTAACTACTCCATTGTCGCCACTGATCTGGGCTGCCTTAGTACTAGGAAACTAAAATGAAAAGCTTATTGCCTAGTCCCACTCCCCTTCAATTCACTCCAATTCTTAGGCTATGAAAACTTTAAAACCAGTCTTATGGTACTGCAATTCATGCTGCTTAAAGTATTTTTGTTAAACCCTGATTGAGGTTTTGATGAGGAGTAACAAACCTTTGTTTCGGGGTTTTTAAGTTGTAGAAGGCAAGTAATATGTTTTCCACTTTAATAAACACGATCACAAAATGCAAATTTGATCAGTAATTACAGAGCTTGAGGATATCTTTTTTTTTTTTTTAAGATGGAAATTTACACCTGAGACAGTGATTGCATTATGCAACTCAAAAGGTGATCAGAGTAATTTTTATGACTATTGCATAAATCTAAGTGAATAGTTAAAGCCACAATGGACCAAGCATACCTTTAGTCGTTGTATCCACTCACTGTAGGAATCTTCTAGCCACGGGCGCTCTGTAGAGTTGACAAAATCAGGTGGTTAGCATTTTTCCCATGGCAATCTTTGTAAGCATTGTTAGAACAAGTACTTATGAAAAGGCAGGTCAGGTTTATATATATCTGCTTTAACATTAAAACATTGGAGCTCTGGACGATGCTATAATATTAGATTTGTAGGTTCAAAGAATTCTTGGGCTCTTAACTGTGAAAGCAGATCAGTTAGTTTCCCTGAAATAGCACTTGATAAAGAATACAGAACAAGTCATAAGAGATTAGAGTCAGTGTCTCCAGTGACACACTGTTACCCCTCATATAGGATGACTACTTTCTATTTGGTGTTGCTAAGCAGGAGGTATATTTAGAATAGCAGGCAGGAAAAGACGGTTGACATTCAGGCAGAGTCTTTTTGCTGGAGCCTTTTTGCTCACTGGAAAAAAAAAATCTTACATGTTCTGGACTAAGAGGAAATGGGGCCCTGACATCTTTGGAATTCAGAGAGCAGCAATTCAGTGAAGTACTGTAGCATAGTCATCTGGAATAAAGACTAGACACCATTTATTTCATGTGACCTTCCTTGGTAGAAGAACTCTCTCCCACTAGACACTTTCTTGCCCACCTCCATTCTTATATTAACACGCACAGGCAAGATGCCACAGAATGATTCTCTATACCTTGCAATTTTTCCTTGGCTTCTTCAAATCCAAATTGTGGCTCAGATTCCAGAACGCTGCATCAGAAGAAAGATGAACAGGACAGCATTAAACAAGTTTGGACAGGGCATCTATGTGGGATAAACAGCTCTGCAGCTGAATAAACAAAATATCAGATGGGGGTTTTATAGCATCAGTTTTAGTGGGGGTGTGCAGAGATCCACTGGCTGAACAATAGGTGCTTTATATTATTTTTATAAACAAAAAATTCAGAGGTTTTAAACAAGAGCCCTTATGTTCAAAGGAAAGAGCTGCCAGCACCATGTAAAAACGTACAGGCACTAACAATAGGTTCTAGGGAAAGCATCGAATGGTAGCACCTATATTCTCATGTAAACATAGTTATGATTTATATATAATCATGACAAACTGCAAGACAAGCTTTGGATATTTTTGTACAGGAAGCAGTAATTTGCCTTGTTTAATTTGAAGACGACAGTAGAATTGGTATTGAGCATTTTGTCAAACTTTTAAACTAAGCCATTTTAAAGTTAAACTGGTTGACAACATATTGCAGACTTCTCCATCAGCTAGACATTTTAAGCAAAAACCTCCACCACAGTTAAATGGTGGTGTGGATGATGCGAATATGATGGCCTGGTTTAATTTCAAGTGATCAGCAGTGAAATGTTGCAGAGCTCTGCTGGGTTTCTCCACCATCCTTGACACCTTCCCCATTCCCATTAGATGCATAGATATTGCCTGCAAATCAATTCCCACCGAGATAAAATTCCTTGAGCCAGTTGTGAATGCCATTAACTTGGACATCTTCCCTTAATCCTCTCCTCTAAGGGAAGAGAACATGCACTGATGAATAGGTGGGTGACCAGATCTATATTAGTAACTACAGTTGGTCATTTTAGGAACTGAAATTCTGTGATTTACTAGGCTAAAATCGGATTGGCCATGGAAACATTCACATAATACAAGCCTGTTTAAAGTGCTTTCCAAAGAGTGTTTTCTGGAAGGGGTCTATACCAGTATAACAAGCTTATACAGAAAGCCAAAGAGCCAAATCATCCTGGCAGGTGCACAAGGTCACCTCCTGTTGGTTTTAAAGGGGCGTTTTGTATGCACATCTCCCAGAAGTCAGACTCCCTGGGTTTAAGGCAGCTAACCCTGAGATACTGTGAGAATGCGGGTATTCAGGTATCTAGTGCTGACAGGAATGAGGAATTCATTTGTGTGGGAGAGTTTAATAAAGGTTTTCCAGATAAAGATTTAGTCTGAGCAAAGTATTGGTAGATTCCCATTCTATCCAAACTCGTTCAGCCATCCCTAATTACAAACTACCGAGTGAACACGTAATACAGGGTACTAGGACAGCACAGAATAACAGTGGGAAGTACACATTCATCTTACAGGAACATAATGCCAAGCTAAGTGGAACACATATCCAAAACAGTGCTAAAGATGTCCACTACAAGCGAAGTGCGCAAACTTTCAAATGTGAACCTCTGTATTATTACTACTTCATTCAAACATTCATAGTGACATCTGCCCGTTTTAAGGGTTGGTAATGGTGAATTTCCTGCAGCACCACAAGTCTTGCAAATAAACAACCAGCATTTGAAGAAGGTGACATACAAACTATTCCATTAAAATTGGATTGGTGCACTTGAATTTGTTAAAAGAAAGATGGGATATTTAGTGTCTTAAAAATGGTGTTTTTAAAATATTTAGCACCTACTCTGAGACTGCTTTTGCTCCCCAGTCAAAGACATTCCCCGCAAGAAGTCCTTTCACCAGAGCAAACTGCCTCTCCTCCCAGCCTAATGAATCCAAAGATTCGATTACGCTTGGAAAACATTTTAACGCTATGCCATTTTCTTTCTGCTTTACCTGTAAGAAAGATATGAGACATTGGATTTATAGATGAAAAATTCTTACCCATCATTGGTTGCCTCAGTGCCAAGACCACCTCCAAGCATTCTCCTCTAGGTTCATGGCCTCTAATGGACCAACAAGTTACTGTTATCAGCATGCTTAGTATGAACAAGTAAAAATAAAATATCTCCTTGGCTGCTAATAACTGCATTAATGCTAGAAAAAGAGCACAAATTGCTATTGTTTCTTTTCAAGACAGTGACAGGACAATGGATCTTGGCCAGCAGGAAGAAGTAGTGTCAAGTGAGCCATCAAGAACAAAAAAAAACAAAACAAACTAAAACAACCCTAAGCAAAGGCATCCCCATGATAATCAGCCTTGCAAAATGCATGCATCCCCCTTATATTTACTATAAATGTAACAGTAAAAAAATCCCAATGATAATGATTAGACTATATAATTTGTATTCTGAGAGGTTAACAAAATATTTGATTTAAAAGGGTAAAGGGGTGCTGGGAATAGGGGAACAAGATTTTCTTTAGTTTAGATTGTAACAAAAATGTTCAATGCCTTGCAATCACCCTGATTGCCTTTCATGACCCCTGGGGGTAGCGACCCACCAGCTGAGAAACTCTGCCTTAAGCTATCCAGTCCCCACCTCCTCACCATGAGCAACTACCTACCTACATCAAGTTTGAGAGGAACCAAAAATATCTTGAACTTACATTTTTGTCCACCCTGTAAAGCAAGAAGGACTTACCTTTGAATAGGGATCTGGAAAGTTGAATTCATTTAGACAATGTTCCCGCGTATCCAACAAACTTCTAACTGTTAAGGTGCCGTAGGCACTGAAAGAAAGAGTGAGAATGGAGGATCAGCTGCTTCAGACAGTGGAGGAAGAATTGGTTCTCTCCCCATGCCCACCATCTTCAGAATCTGATTCTGTAAACTGACCCAGATGTAATACAGGTGCCACTTCACTATACCCTAGATTCACGACATCAGTCACTATTGTATCTGAGCATCTAAAGCAGGGTTGACTATTACACACAGGCTTCTTTTACTCCAGTGAGAAAAGTCCTATTTTAAAGTGGCAAGGATAGTGAAATTTTGACCAAGAAACTGGCCATTAAACTATTCTAATTACTACTTCTAGGATCATTGCCATATCTAGACCATCAAGTTTTACTGTGCAATAAAAATTAAAATGTCTTTGTTAAGTTCTAGTAATTGTGGTCAAATCAATATGGTTAACTAGGAGCACAGGCACCTCTGAGGCTAGGAAGGTATTACAATATAAAAGGCTACCATACATAAGCTGGTCCACTGCAGTTTGTGCAAGCACAATGAGACACAGTAATGATTAGCTGGACATCTGAATCTAGAGAGGGCCTTAATCTTATTTTTCATACTTTAAGAGGTAATGTATCAGTCCATAGTCTACTCTTAATACGGGCCAAGATCATAAAAAATGGGGGCCTACAGCAAGCTTTACTTATGGACATACAATGGAATGTTGATTCCTACTCTAGGAGACAGTTGTCGTTTTGATTACTTGGGATGTAGAAATATTTTGTTTCCTACTAATGAATCTGAGCACCCTATATAAAAAAACAAACCTAATTTCTTCCAATATGCATCTGTAACAGGGTGGCCTGCCTCTTTAAGGGTAAGGAACCCCCAGGCTAGCCAGTGTGTTCAGATAGCCCCACCTCACCACACCTGTGCAGGATGTAGGACTTAAAAAGGGAGGAAGCCCAGCCATCAGGGGGATGGCAGTTGGATTGCAGCTGGAGAGCTATCTCCTGTAGGGTGTCACTGGAAAAATAGGCCAAGCTCCAGGGAGGCAATCCATGGGCTCAAGAGGAACCTGAGAAGGATGAGAGGCTCAAGCCTGGAGAGGGGTTAAATATGCTTAAGTTAGCTTTGTTTGTTGTTTTGAGTTCTACTGAGTGGTCCCCAGAGATTGACAGAAGAGTGTCAATCTGTTAAATTCTGTTTGAGTTGGAAGGACTTTGGTGCTGGCTCACAGAGGTGCCAGGTGAAGGGATGTTGAATAGGCCAGCCAAGAGAAGCCAAATGGGGGCTTGACAAGTTACAGCTGGATTTGGGTTCCCCAGAAAGGGACTGAACTCTTAAGTGTGAGCTGGCCGGAGGGCCAAGTCACTCAGCCAGACCAACAAAGGGTCTGAACAGCCATCAGGAGGAGGCAACCAAGCAGAAGGCCCAGCAACGCTGCACCCAACCATGAGAGGGCACCAGCTGGTGAGTCACCTCTGTATGCATGGGGCTCACTCTGGGGTAGGAACCTATAAAAGCAGTAGTTTTAACTTTTTATTTCTTATGCATATGACCTAAATGTAACATGTAGGGAACAAAGAATTACAAAAGTGAGCTACTTGCTAACAAATGCATATTAAACATACATTTACTAAATCACATCTAAGTTAACTGTGCTCACTGGAAAAAGCCCACACTTACAAAGGCTGCTGTCTGAGTGTCTGAAGCTTATTCCAATACTTCTGTCGGAACTTTTCAGCTCGCTCAGCTGCATCCATAGAGTCTGGCTGACTGACCATAGCACGATTCACTACCTGGCAGAGAAACAAGGAGGCTGGATTGGAGATAACAAATGCTTCTACCCTCACGTGATGGGTAATGCAACAGTCTCAATGGCTGAAGTTCAGGCTTAGAAATATTTGTTCTGTCTTCTGTAATGTTCAGTGTGTCAATGCCAAAGAACTTTAGACTTGAGGTTTTCCCCCCAGATTCAAGTCATAGGTTGAAGGATATGCAATCAGAGAGGAAATAGGCATCTAAAAATAAGTGCTTACTATTGTTTGAATAATACAGGTGGGGGGGGGGCATTCCAGATAATCCCAAAAGCTAGAAGCATCTGATACAGTATTCTACCAGTCTGCTACAATAAAGTTCAAATCATCCGCTCTTTAGTTAAGATGCGGGTTAGTCAATTGTTTTTATATCCAATAAATTCTTTGGATGGGTTTGCTTACTATGGATACAGGAATTCAGGAGTGATTTATAAACACAGAATCCTTGAAGAGCATGACAATCATGTGAATTATTTAAGTTAGGCCAAACTGTATTCATCTGACTCACACCAGTAGTTCCACTGCAGTCAGCGGGACTGCTTAAAAGAATAAGGACAGCAGGATTTGGCCCTTTAGGCATGATCATCTTTGCCCTCGTTTGTTTGTTTGTTTTTTAAACAGGGAGCATTTTATTGTTTAGAAACCATTCAAAAAAGGTCACAAGAAAAAAAAATTCCAGCTATGCTGAGGTAAGAGTGTCCAGAGAACCTCCACCAATGCACCTATAAGATTTGCTAGAGGGAAGGCTCCATTATCCACCAAGTGTAACTATGTGCTCAAGTTAGCAGTTTGAGCTCATCCATGTCAGCCCACAGAAAAATCTATTTGCCAAGTCATGAAACTATTTAGACACACATTACTGCATTGTGACCCTTACCCCATCCAAAGCCTCCTCAAAGCAAGTGAGCCAGTATTTCCTGGCCATGACATCATCAGTGAGGTCAACAGTGTCAGGGATGTATGTGGATGGGTCCTTTAGCAAGGGTAGGTTAACAAGCGGTCGCTCCAACCGATCCATTTCGAACATGTCAAACTGGGAAGTGATGGGGGGAAAAATAAAGGTATTAGACTTCTCAATTAAATTAACTCAGAAACAGGCTGGTCCAGTAAGATTGATTTGTAATGGGACTAGCTCACAGAAGTTACAGCTTAGTGGACAGCTGCCTTAGAGTGTGCATAGAGTATGGTAAAGAATGTTTCCACAATTGTCAAAGCTTTGCCTTGACATCTTAGGAGTTTTCATTAATAAAAAAAAGCTTCTTATAATCTCCCTATTTCTTTCCCCTTCCCACAAGTTTCCTGGTAAAACGAGAGGTGGGATCATTCTGAAGGGAGTATTCAAGCACACAGCTTTCACTTTATTAAAATGATATTTCCCCCTCCATTTCAGTTCACACATTCCTGTTTGCTGCCCTTCCCCCACAGCCCTTAAACTTATAGAAAAACAACACTGAGGGTCAAATGTTTAACAGGCAACACACAAGCAGTTAATTCCACATGTACAAATATTCTGTTGCACAGTTAAAAAAAGCTAGCAAAGTGCATAGATTTATTTTTGCAAATGAACTGCATATTATGCACACAGTTACCTGTTCTCACCTACGTATGATATGTACAACTTGGACACCTACTTTAAATTTTTTGCCATGTCAGATAAGAACTAGGAAGCTTAGAAACTGAGCGCTCAAGTATTTCAGTGGTTTTACATACAGCCTCTGAGCACTATTGTGTATATGCTACTCCTTATCTAGGTATAGCAATAGGCAACAAGAATCTCGTGTGTGTGAATTCCCAGATTTTTTTATTTAAATATTCTTCTAAAATGTTATCCAAGATTGAGTGTAAATCATACAAGTCAAAAGTGTTCTTTACTTCAAAATTAACATTGACTGCGGCTTCTTTACTAAAGAATTCTACCACCATTCTCTGGAGAAAGAGTACACCACATACAGACAGGTTTTCCACCTGTTGAGACTCAAAATCAAGCTTATGAGTCATATGGACATTACTAACATCTGAAATAGTTCAGTGTACTCCTTCTACTGCTTTAGGCATGAGCTGTAGCAATGGCTACAGAAGAAACACAAACACTGGTTTTTGCAGGTCTAATTGAGGATCTGATTTTTCACTTAGTTGGTTTTAAAACATTGACTTGCAAATGTTGGGCTCTGTTTTCAAGATACAGATTACCGACTGCACATGCAACACTGCATGCACAACTGTTGGGACTCATTTGCATACACACTGATTTGCATGTGCAGTCTTAACAACTGTGATGACAAGACTGACACCCAGTTGATGGTTAACTTTCTTCGGGCGGGGTGAGAAATCAGGCTACAAATTATTTACTTGGGATCTTGAACTATTATTTAAGATGGGGAGGAGTGTGTGCAGGGAAGGTAGTTAGGAGTTTGATAGTTTTATTACAGTCCTGAAGTCCCATGAGGGTTCCAAATGATCTCTCAGGGAAGACAGCTTGTGGTCCTAGAAAGACAGTAACTTACCGTTCCACTTCTTGCACGTTGCATGGGGCAGAGATCGGGTGAAGTGCTCATAAGGCCAGAACTCCCAGCATAATTCTCTCCCCAACTGTACTGGTTGGGATCTGGAAGAACAAAGACAGAGATGCCATAAACTGAAAGTAAGACAGTCTATACCACAAGTGATTTTAATGTCTATATGCCTCTGTTTAGGTTTTAAATAAAGACAAATAGCCATGGAAATAAATGTTTTTTAAAAAGTGCAGTTACTCAACCATCCAGTTAACTAGTAATTTGGGGCTTCTTATTTACTGAATTCGGGGAGGGGCAAGAAACCTTAAGTTTCAGAAATGATCACTTCATCACTTTTTAGTAAAGTAAACTTTAAAAAAAAAGGGGGGGGGGTGTTCTGTCAAGAGAATACATTTTTTTTTCCCCCTTCTGGAATTATCTCCAAGCCCCTATTTTTATTTCCAAACCTAGTACATCTTCATCTTTAGAGCTATTAAAGTTCTTATTAAGAATGCATTGCAACCAATTAGTTTAATAAACTCTTTACAGCTATTTCTAGGAAGAATTGGCTCTTTTGATAAATTAAAAAAATGCACTAGTCAGAGTGTAGGATATACAGCTACAGAAGAAGAATGCCTTGTGTTGCAGGGATTCCTAGTTACTCTTCCCACACCTACAGAACCTCCACCAATTTACATAGCTTCTTAGGACCTTAGTTTTCCATCTCTGTAGAATGGGTATGAAAATTTCCTGCTTTACAGGACTATTATGAGGCTTAATAATTTCTGTGAATGCAGACATCACTGGATAAGTAAGGAGAAGTTTTATTAACCCCAATCTGTCTGGTTCTGTTCCCACCCTAACACAAACTGAGTGGCTTGGCCATACAGCAACTACAAATAGTAGTGACTAATCAGAGAGTGCAGCACCACAGCTCTATACTCAGCAAAAACAACCTGTAACTGAAGAATGCTAGGAGCAGATATGTGCTCTCCAATTATTGAGGCGTTTTTATGGGCAAAAGAATGCAATTTCATAATTCCATTATTTCTACACTAACACACTGGCCATATTCAGAAACTGTCCTCTCTGGAGCAGAGAGAAATCAGAAGCCTGGCTTCTCCCTCTGCCTTTAGAGAGGAGGTTGTTCTTGGCACAGTCATGCGGGGGAGGGGGAAGAGAAGAAGCAAATCTTCCAGGCTCCTCAAAGTGGAGCAAGGAAGTGGAGTAAATAGAGAGCTCCTTGCCAGAAGAAAATAAGCGTTTACAAAATAAATCTGTGCTGTTAATGGCAAACCTATTTGATTAACCAATGATTTACATGCAGCCCCATGAAAGAACCTTGGACTGATACTGACATTTCAGAACACTGCATATACAGAACATAGTGATGCCGTACTTACTGTCTTGTTCAGCTCCTTTTAAAAATGCCCCAATGGCTCCCAGGTAGCCTTCATGTCTCAGGAACAATGCCTGAACCTCTCCCTGCCACAATATGAAACATTGCATTTGGATGGCCCCTGATTGCTAACATGTACTTTGTCACTAATTTACACTTAACACAGATAAACCAGCTAGAATATTTCATTGTATCCATGCTACATTCCAACACACTTCAATAATTTCAAATGGTGCTGTAGGAGGCATGTTTGAAACATGTCTTTTCAGCATGTGCTACTTACACCTACCTGCCCAGGATTATGACACAGCCAGGGAACATGCAAAGAGGAATATGCAGTTTGTTCTAAGACTGAATAATCCTGGAAGTGTAATTAGCCTCTGCTTCAGTATAGAAAGCTACTGCAACTTCCCATGGAAAAGTGCTGTTAATGTCGCGGCATTTGGCACATTCATTCATGTTTGGCAGTGCATCTCTCAAATGTTCTAAACCATGACACTCGTTTCCTTCCTCTACTTCACTCCCTCTCACGTCGCACTGGCTCAAGATCCAAGCACACACTGGAATGTCCATGCAAATGGAGAGAGCCAATACACCTGCGCACGCACACACACTTTGCTAAACCAGTCAGGGAGATATTCACTCGTCAACACCAGAAAGCAAGACCTCCGCAATACAATGCGGGAATCTTCGTGCTAAGGAGGTGTACCCATTATCCACCAATCCCCTCACCTTCCTAGGCAATCAGAAATTTTGTGGAAACTGGGAGGGAGAGAGGGGGGCAAAATCAGCTCCCACCTAAAGGAGCTCACAAAAGAATGTTTTGCGTGGGGTACAGCAAAAGACCAGCAATGACTTCACAACTCACTTACACAAGTGGAGGAAGTTTCCTAAAGCTTTCAGCTAGTCTATAAAAAGGCATTGTAGGGGTATGACAAAGGGAGATCAGAGAGAAACTGAAAAAAGATCCAGAGACCCAACCCTGGAGGGTTGAGTTGAGAATGAAAAAATCTAAGCATTGATGCCTACGGGGTCCAAATACTATTAAGTTTATAAAGCCACCACACATGTAGACCAGTTCCCACTCTGGCAAACCAACAGATCTAAAACCAGCTCTTGGCTTTGGATTTCACCCACACACTCAGTTCACAAAACTTTGGAACTAGGGAAAGCCTCTGTAAAGGGGAAATTACACTTTGAAATGATTTCAGATAGCTATTTTAGAAGGAATGGCAGTTGGTATTTTTTAAAGCTGGTATCAGTTGCAGGTTTTATCTTAGAAGAACAATCGCACACTGAACTTGACAAGGGAATGTGAAGTTTAACAAGAGGAATTGAATAATCATGGTTAATAATCATGCGAGGAAAATTGAAAGGATCAATGCTAAGCAGCCACAGGACAACTGAGATGGTTAGAAAACCCAGACAACTACTCTGCATAACTATTTGCAATTCATCTTTATAGCAGTACTTGACCTTTAGTAAAGGATGGCCCTAGTCAGTGGCCATTCATTATTAATAATCATGTGTTACAGATTCACTGCATTACTTTGATCATGCTGCCAACTTGGTACACTTGAAAACAACTATCTTAAGGTCTTCCAGCAAATTGGGAAAGGTACCCAAGACTTGTTCTAGTGTTCCTGAGAGCTTAGTTTTTATTACCTTGGAGAAGAAGTTAATACTGTAGGTGATTGTGCGCATAGTGACTGGGTGACCCCGAATAAAGAATCCTCCGAAGTAAATTTTGTGTAGGTTATGGAGTTTAGCATAGAGGCAGGCAAGCTGTCCAATGTCATTACTGATCATGTGCAGTAAACTCTTTGCCATATCATCTTTAGAAAATTCTAAAGAAAGAAATAATAAAATACATTAAAAATGGTTGAATCATGCCCAAGTGGACATTCTCATCCTTTCAGTATTTGAAAGTGTCACAAATATTCACACAATCAGCATACTAAAGTAAAATGGACAATAGGCAAAAAAATATAGTATGATCTGTACAGCAAAACTTGGGCAGACTCCTCCCCCTGCCCTGTGTTGGTACCTTTATCTGCTGTGGCAGATTTCCCAAAGCTGCTGGCTATTAGATTTCCACTTAACCCCAGTGTCTGGTAGGCCCCACCATACACATCTTTCACCAGCATGTCGACATTTGTATGCTGTCCCTTTGAAGCAAGCTGCAGCAATTCATCAAATTTCTGAGGAAGAAAAGCAAACGAACAGTGTTACTGCAGGTTTTCTGGATGGCCAGATAATTTTGTCTGAATCTCAAACTTCTGCAGAACTCTTAGTAAGACCAGTCATTCAAAAAAACCCAGCCCCCACCAAACAGGCATTCCTTGTATTTCATATCACAGGGACTGACTACCCACCCTAATCTTAGAGCAGAGCTTCAGAATCTCCTATTGTAACCACTCCTCTCTGAATCAGACCTCAGATGACCAAGTGATCAAGTGACCAAGATATGCAAGTAACTGGTTGAAAGATGTTCCTCCTGAAGACTGGAAATGAGGAATGTGCGAGTGTCCTCCAAGTTTATTGCTTGCAACCCCTTAGGGTATTGCTGCTCTCTGGTGGAGAACTCCATCCTAGACTAGCATGGTGCGAAATGAGACAAATATGTACCTTTCACCCAAACAACTCCCATGAATGGCTCAGAATTCAAATAGGGTTCCATAGGCATATATAAATAGAATGTGACCCAGTATCCCTAGATACTTTGGATTCTATGTTTCAAGAAGCAGATTAGCAAAAAGCCTTAGCTCAGTATCCTTCACCTCACCCTGATTACAGGGATAACATGTTTCATAGACTTTAAGGTCAGAAGGGACCATTATGATAATCTAGTCTGACCTCCTGCACAACGCAGGCCACAATCTCACCACCCACTCCTGCGAAAAACCTCTCACCTATGTCTGAGCTATTGAAGTCCTCCAATCATGGTTTAAAGACTTCAAGGAGCAGAGAATCCTCCAGCAAGTGACCCATGCCCCATGCTACAAAGGAAGGCGAAAAACTTCCAGGGTCTCTTCCAATCCAAGATTCCCCAGCCAGATACCCAGTAAGTAAACTGTAGTGAAGCTCACAAGAGCTACTCTGGATCAACTTCTTAATACTCAGCCGTTGTTTCCATTCCTTTCCTTGTTACTAGAGACTGTTGGTGTAGCCTAGCAACCTTTCAGGTATCAGCATGAATAGAATTCCAGCCAGAGCCTGCCACATAGGCAGCGTACCGATCATCTACTCAGGATGGGAGGCCAAGTGGGCTTAGTTATAGGATGAAGTGGGATTATGTCTCAGAGGTATTTTAGTTCAAAAAGTAAAACTATAAAAGAGGCTGTCTGTCCAGCTACAGAGAACTATTAAAAGGAAGCACCAAAATAAAATAAACCTAGCAGCAGACTAGTCCTGCCTTTCTGGGCTCCCCCACTGCTTACAGTTCAGCTATAAACTCTGTTAGAAGTCTAGACATGTTACTCCACCAAGTCCAGTAAAAGAGAACTTGTGAAGCTCTGCTCTGAGACTAATAAATGTATCTGACAAAACACAGCTAATATAGACTCTTCCCTTTGACCTTTTGACAGGTTCATATGTAACAGTATCTCCTCCTGTATAAGCTAACATTTACAGTCACATGCATCTTGGGACACAGAAAAGCCACATGATTTAAACAGTTGAGTTAAAACACAGCAGTACCAGGTTAGGCTGTGGACTGGCAATTGGCCTTCTGGTCTCTGAACATACAAATCCCCTAAAATGCAACAGGAACTGAGCTACCCCTCTTGCCTCAGATATACTGCAATACTCAGGCTCTCTACTTTGCTACTCTTCAGGACTTTAGACTGAAACTGAACCTGGAGATCAGATCTCAAGGCGTGAGCAGCTCAATCATGTTGGAACACAGGGCACAGAAAAACAGGTAACATGGAGCAGACTACTCAAACTGTACACAGTGAGGGGAAAAGACCCTTCAAGAATAAAAGGGAATTGTACACTGCACCCTCTCCATGCAATCCTAGAAGCTGTAAAAAAAAAAAAAAAAAAAAAAATCCTCTATCCCAGGCAGCCTCAGCCTTTTGCCCACTTGACAGGTATTTCTTTATTGCTTTGTCCCCTGTGTTTCTAATGGGGCTTTTTTTGGTTTATTGCTTGGATTTATGCACCAGTATCACAAAGGATATTATCACAGCTCAAGGGCCCAGGTTTGTTGTTTAATAGTAGCAGCAGAGACAAGAGGGAACAAAAGAGCATATTATAACAGAAAATATAAAAATAAGCTGCATAGTGCATTAATGGCCATTTTAAAAAAATTTCTGTGGCAGAATAGTGATCCTTAATCTGTAACGTTAGAAATCATAATTCTCCACCAGATTGTTTGTTCCTCGTTTCTAAAGAGCAACACAACTGAAGGCCCCTGTATTTCCCCATTCTACTTTAAGTGCAACTGTCAAATACCTTTGTTTTTGTGAGTAAAGCTCCTAGACCCCAGAAGGTTCCCCCTCCGATTGAACTCCCTCCAATCCATTCAAATTTGTCCTCTGTTTCCACCTATGAGTCAAACACAAGTTTAACAATCAATCATGGATATAAGTATGAATTAATACACAACACACTTATAAACCGATTAACATATGGACTCCAAAAAATGGAAAGGATGCAAACAGTATGAATAAATGCTGTTAACAGGGCTGCTTAATGATCTAAATATCAGGTATGAAATATATAGACTCCATGGAACTACATGATCCAATCTCGGTAGGATCCATTTAGCCCTTTATCTTCAGCTACAGACTTGCTACATGAAATTCAGTTTATGGTCTTCAGGATGACTCCTTAGAAGTTGGAAGTCCTTTCTGCTCTATGGACAAACCAACATCTCACAGTATCTGATGTAAGAGTAGGGGTTTGCTTAAGAGCCCTGGCCGAAATTTCCTCCCTTCTTCTCCCCATATGTTCAGTGTGCCAGCTGTCCACTTGGCTGCCACACTCCAACAGAGGTGGCAGCATTTCAATGGCAAAATTCTCTTATGTAAAGAATTTGTAGCGTCCTTGTCTTTAGATGATAAGAACTGGGTATGTCTGCGCTGCAATACAATACCTGCAGCTGGCCCAAGTCAGCTGTCTCAGGCTCATGGGACTATAGAATTGCAGTGTAGATGTTCAGGCTCCAGCCAGCTGACGTGGGCCAGCCACTGGTATTGTATTGCAATGTAGACCTACCCACTTGTTGAACATATTCGTACAGATCACAGCACAATCTTAATTGAGGCCTTTGGGTACTTCTACCACAATAATTACAAAAATACAATAAGTTATCTATAAGCTGAGATTCCTTGCCTTTGTTACATATCCAAGTTATACTTTGAAATCCTACATGGCTTCTATAATCTCTCACTCTGTATCTGGCCCACTGGTTACCATATAGCTTTTTCTTTAACCCAGACTGCTTAGGGATTAGAACTACAGACATGCTTTTACAGAAAGAGTTGCTTTAATGGACTGAGCATGATTTTAGCCACTACAGATGTGCATAGGATAGTTACTAGATTTAATTTAGAGGATATTAACTATGACAACACAACCCTTGTCACATGCCGAGAGTTGGAAATTGTTAGTCACTAATACAACGTACAGTGCTTTCGATCATAACCAGTCCTCTAAAACTTCTGAAGCAGGGAAGCACTGCCACCCCCCATACCCACTTTATATACTGAGAAGTTCCAGCAAAGAAGTTTAAGGCAGGCATTCTTCTTCTGCTCACAGCATCCATCTGAAGACTAAAGGCTTTTCTACCCTAGAAATGCTACCACAGTGCAACTGCACTGCTGTACTGCTTCAGTGTAAACACTACCTCCACTGACAGGAGGGGGTTCTCTCTTCAGAAAAGGTAATCCACCTCACACCCCAGAGACATGACATGATGATGATGTAGTTTCCCAGTGTGGACCAGCCCTAAGCGTTTATCCATAAGTGGCTGCCAAAAGTGTGTTTTTGTATTTGTCATTTGCAGCTGCAGTATTACACTAGCCTCTTTAAGCACAGCATTATCCAACTAAAAGGGGACAGATGGTAGTGCAGTGGAAAAGCAGGTAAAACGTATATTAAGAAATGGAAGTCAACATGTTGGTTGTGGTTTGGGTCTTTTTGTTTAAAATTTGATAACCCACAAAGGAAACAAACATCAATCTGTGTAGATCTAGATGACTACCGTTCATCAGTTTGAGGACACAACCCCCCCGCTCTCCCCACACACACTAAATGAAATAGTCTAAAGGCTTACTCACCTTCACTATAGAAACCCCAGAGCCAATATTGACTAGCAAATAAGGGAAAATATTTGGATGATTTGTCTGAAATCGGAATTCCGTATCTGAATCTTTCTGGTATGCAAACACCTCATGGGGTATATTTTTTAACACAAAGTTACACCCTTTAATTAGGCAAGTCATTACATCTTCTTTATCCACCCTGAAGAGAAAACACACACACTTATAAACAGAATAATCCTAAAGACAATATGCCCTTTTAAAAATTACCTTTTTTCCACACACATCCAACAACACTTGGCAGGAAAACAGAAATCCACAATCATGACTTTTAATGGCTTATGATTTTGGACACAGTCTATGTAGATTTATGTACAGAAAAATATTGACATGAGAAAATACAATAGTTACAGGCTAAAGATTCCAGAGCTTTGCAATTCCTGTTGTTAAAGAACTGATAGCATTTATATAGTGCTTTGAATTTTGAATCCACTGTGATAGGTATTCCAGAGATAGGAATGATGGTTTCTATAGGAACTCTCCTCAAAATGAATCCAAAGCACTTTAGAAACTGATGGAGAATCACTTGCCCACCACTGAAATGCAGCCACCTCTGAGATAAGAGTTGAACTGTCTAACATCAGAGTCACACTACATAGTGTTTAGGACACAGAGGTAAGATTACCATATGCAGCTGAAACCGCAGGGAGAGTTTTAGGGAAGCAGAATATATTAACAATGCTGGAGTTTAGCCAGGACCCTGAGGGTAAGACCCCTATTGTGTCAAATTTTCAGATCTTTAGTGACCTTCGTTATTTGTCAACTGAAAGATGGCATGTATGGCAGCACAGCACACCCAACCAACATGCTGGGGAAATTCAGTACCAACAAAGAGGGACAAGTATCTCCTAGTGAATTACAATCACATCAACATTCCTTGATGTCACCTATTCAAGCCCAGCCTTGCTAAGCTTATGAGGTCCTAGAAGATTACAGTACAAGCACGTAAGGCTACAGTCTAACATTTACTAGTGACAGTATTTTATCTTTCAAAAAGAGTTTGATTTTCAACCAGTTTCCACTTACTTCAGTCCTAGTTTCTTCTCAATGAGGTCTTTGAATTTGTAGGCACCACCCCCTGTGGCTTTGAGCACTTTAGTTTCTGTGTTGACAAGATGGTCTTTAATGAAATCTAAGCAGGTTTCAATGTAAGTGTTCTCAAATTTAATGAAGTGCAGTCGAGCCGTGATTTCCTCTTGAACTGTAATTTCATATGGAGATTCATGTTCTATGTCCTAAAAAATTCAGAGTAAGTATTTCTCTTTTGGCTTCACTTGTCAGGACATTTTTCTGAGCAGTAGAGTTAGTTATTCAGTAAGCTAGTGAATATTTCCATTTGTATTTTCTATGCATGCAACAACTACCTAATGGCTACCAAAGCCTCCCCACGAACACCCTCAATTTTCTTCACATAATATAATTGTAATACACACTAATTCATAGAGAATGCCCATTCCTCTATCTTTACACAGGCATACACAGAAAGCACCAGTGTACCAGACAGAACTTGAGTTTAGAACTTCAGCAGTCTTGTATTTTGTATATAAGATGGCGACCCTGATGTTGCATACATCAGCTGCATAGAGTCAAGCATTCCTTAATATCCAAGCCCATGAAGAGTATATATGACCATTGGTTTGATGCATGAGAGCCAACACCAAAAGATCGGTTCAGAAGACTCCTACCTTTTTATTCTAAGAACCAAGTAACTAGCCTTAGTCATCCAATGGTATTTATTATTCACACAGCATGTCAAACAAGAGCATCAAACTATACCATGGTCAAAGAGCCAACAGTTGGAGGAAAGCTTCCTCCCACCCCACAAATGCTGCAGTAAGACAAACTCTCCCCCTGCCCCCCCTCCCCCCACTTTGAAAGGGGGACTTGAAATTTGTGTCAGGAACGTCTTTTGCCATCCTTGTGAAAATATGTCCAAATTATCAGCCTTGGGAGGGGAAACAGGGGGGTGGGGGGAATCGGGGGGGAATCAAACGAGGCAGGGATCATGTGGAAAAAATAGTCTGATTATGTGATCACATACTATCATAATGTACATCCATAAGGTGACCAAGTTAAGGTTGCCTGTGCAATCTCAAATCTGGCATTTCCTAACTTGACTTAGCAGCCTTAATAACATCCTTTTAACAAGTTCTTTGTTGAGTTTGCATACTGTGTTCTTCATGCAAGCTTGGAACTAGAACTCTAATAAGCTTCCACAATGAAATATGAGTGTCAGCTGGCAAACCTGGGCCAAATGGTGGTTTCACCTGAAATACTGAATCAAACTCTATAGGTGTGAACAAAAACAAGGGTCTCACACACACTTAACCTGAAATGCAAGTATCTACAAATGGTTAGGTGCACACTCAAAAATTTCCGCATTACAAGCTATAATGCAGGACAACAGTAATTGATAATTTAAGGTCTCAGGTAGGACAATCGCCCTGGAATTTCCTTCTTGACCCCCAGCTGCCTGACTTCCACCCTCCTCCAAATCCCTTCTCAAAACCCAATTCAGTATTGGCTTATAAGCTTAGATGTTAGGTTTGTTTTTCATTTCAGATACTGTACATGCACTGCTCACTCACGTGAGCACACAACCTTACTGCCATTACCAACAATTCTTCCTTGTGCTAAGCCTCCCATTTTGTTTTTAACGCTTCTTAATTTAGGTTCCAAACTTGTAAACCCTTACTACAGTGCTTCAGGTCAATGGGACTCCTCACAGCAGGAACCATTAAGGGTTTGTAGGATTGGACTTTAATACCATGAGCAACTCGTGGCAAGAGCTGTGCTCTGAAGTACCGTGCACATATATAGTGCTATATAAATAATAGATATTCCTGGTGCCATCTGAAAATTGATATTATGGAAAACTGCCCTGTTTCAAATTTCCATTTTTTTTTTTTTGTTTTCTCATGCCTGCTCACATTAGAGGTTCTGGTTTGCTATATAATGCAATTCTTACCTTTCCAGAATGATCAAAAGATCTCACTCTTGCTACTTTATGCTGTACAGTTGAATAATAAGCCAACTTGGTTAACGACCCACCTGTTATCAAAAACAAGACATCATGCATCTCAGATTCAGGCGTCAGACAGAATTTAGATACTTCTGCGTATTAGTTACCTAGCACAGTTTTAAGAATGGCTTGGCTGCAAGCAGAGCTAATTAGGCAAAGCTCTTTATTCAGTGAACCAAAGGACAGTCATTTGGGGACTGTCTTGGCATAGCTAGATCCAGATGCATTGCGTGAAGGTAGAAGCTCCACAGAAGGGACTCAAGCCCAACTGATGCTGCGGTGGCTGAAGATGAACAGAGGTCATGAGTTCACTTCCTAGTTACCTCACAGTATGCATGTAAACAGACTACTTGCTTGAGTAAGGGCTATTCAGGTGATTATAAATAGATGATTGCAGGATTGGAAATTTAACCTCCGGCCCCTCCAAGATTCAAGAAAGCTTCTTTCCCCCATGAAATAAAATCCCTTAGCATAGACAGGCTCTCTACTGGAGGTAATGAAATCAAGCTTTCAAACTGAATGTGATCATTTTTAAGGTTGTACATCAAGAATTATGACTTTGCTAGACAGAGTAGAAGATGTCTAAAAAACCAAAGCTTTTAAACTAACATCTTAAAAGCCATTTTTGCCAACAGTTTATAGAACTGCATTAAAGGCAATATAATTACAATGTTCTTAGGAAAGTACTTTTTCAATCTAACTATTTTATAACTGCCAAAATAATTTAAGACAACTTGTTTTAAAGCAATGACAATTTCTTAAGGCTGTTGATCAGAATGTCGTAAGTGCTTGTTGCTTTGCATTACACAGAAATACTTTGATAGGCACCTTAAAAATATGCTTTCAAATGAAAACTGTTTCTCTTGCTTTAGTTGATTTCCAGTATTTAGTGCAGTTGTCATCCAGAGTATGGGAAACACTTCACTTCATACAAGCAAAAGTGGTGCTTTCAAAAGGGTTTGCTTCAAACCCATTGGTAAATGTGAAATAATGTGTAGACTTCAGTTCACCTTTAGGGCTTCTCGGTTATCTATCACACACCTTCTTGCAATTCTATTTCTCCAGTACCATCCCATACAGGGATTACCCACTCTGACAACCCCACCTAAAACACAAACACACACACAGAGCTGACTGATTGTCTTTAAAATGGATCAGCATTGCCTATGCCCCAAGAAACCCAGCATCACCAAGAACACACACAGAGAACCAAAATCTCAGCAGTGACTGGAACCAAATTTTTAAAACTCTTTAGCCAGCACTCTACTAGCACATCAGTTTCCTTCATAATTTTATTTTAGCTTCTGACTTTTGGACAGATGTTAATTTACAGGAGCCAATGCCCAAAAGCCTCTGGGCAATCTGAGAGGAAAATAAACCCCTATTTTAACCGCAAGTAGAAAACATTATTTAAAAGGTGTTATGGGCTACACATCACATAACTCCCTCCCTCCACTCCCACACACCTACATAGAAAGAAACACATCTTAAACCTTGCACCGAAGGATGCCAGTGATATGTTGTAGCCAACACAGGGCTACAACATATCAGGGCATTCAGAATCACAGATCCTGAAGGAAGATAGTGCCTCCTTTCCTCTTAGAACAGAGCCTAGGACGGTTCTAGGTCTCGTGCTGCTGTTTTGCAAATAACTATACAATTAATTCTCCACCCTATCTCTCTCATCCAACTATTTGGAGAGGTGTCCCCTTATTAAGATCTGCATTTCTCTTAGACAACATACAATGCACTCTTGCGGTCCACAGCAGCGTTCCGGATGCTGAACTGCCAAATCTCTCAGACACAGCCTGTGATTTTTCCAAAATCCAAGTGAAAATCTGCATGCACTAAGCCATATCATACTGCTTCACTAACTGATTCCTGGACTGCACACGTCCTCCATTGGTAAATTCAGTGTCACGCTTCTGCAAACTAAAATTTGCAGCACTAAAGCTCTGTAATTTAGGCAAATGAGGAAAGTGGGTTTTTTTGTTTTTGAAGAGTGGTACAGAGGAGACACTGAGTGCCAGACAGATTAAGCAGCATATGATGGTCAGTTCCACAAGACCAATGATGACCATTTATGGTAACAAAAGCAGTGAAACTTAATAACCCTCAGACCTTCTGAAGTCCCATTCTGATGCATCAGCTGAAACTGTCACTTCCAGTTGATAAGAAAATAACTTTTTACCCTTCTCCTAGTTTTAACTTCAAAATAGAAATTCAGAGATCAACACAAGCTTGATGGATCTCTGCTGAGAAGGTACATTTACCTTCCCAACCTCTAAAAATAGGGAAATATAAAAGATAGGGATGCTTTGAAATTAAAGTGGTGTTTGTAAAGCACTTTGAGATCCCTAGATGAAAGGCACTGCAGAAGTACGAAGTTATTTCTTGATATCTACCTTGCACTGCAATTCTCTATCTAGCTAAATTGCTTTTAGCTTTTTTTTCCCAGTTTGGAATTTAACCTGAGCTGCTTCACTTGCACCTAGAGAAGTATCCTGTCTCCCTTTGTGCCATTCTTGCAATGATCAAGTGCTGGCAAGGAATATGAAAAGCTGGGGGAAATCTATCCCTTCAGCCTCTGTTCCCTGGCATAAAGGTTCAACAGTGTCCCAACAAGTAACATAGTAGTTTCATCTTCCCATTTGTTTGTTTTCATTTTTTGATTATATTGTGACATGCTATGCACCTTGGTCCAAGATGTCAAGACCTTTGTGTATATGCCCATTGGGTTTTCACCAGTGCATATTGGTACTTTCACAGAGAAATATCCAGTGGTGAGCTGGAGCCGGTTCACATCGGTTTGCTAGAACCAGTTGTTAAATTTAGAAGCCCTTTTAGGACTGGTTGTTCTGCGAGGGACAACTGGTTCTAAAAGGGCTTCTAAATTTAACCGGTCAAAAGTGGCACCTTAAGCGCCGACTCCATGGGTGCTCCAGCCTGGGTGCACCGGCGCTGGAGCACCCAAGGGGAAAATTTGGTGGGTGCAGCGAATCAGCTGAAGGGAGGAGGTGGAGCGGAGGTGAGGTGAGCTGGGGCCGGGCACAGGGTGGGGAGCTGCCGGTGGGTGCTCTGCACCCACCAATTTTCCCCATGGGTGCTTCAGCCCCGGTGCACCCAGGGAGTCAGTGCCTAAGGTGCCAATTTTGATGTGATCAGTGGGGGAGCGACTGCTCCCCCTGCTCCCCCCCAGCTACGTTCTCCCACCCCTAGGAGCCAGAGGGACCTGCCAGATGCTTCCTGGGAGCTGCCCCAGGTAAGCACCGCCGGGACTCCCCACCTCACCCCCTGGCAGGTACCTCTGGCTCTTAGGGGTGGGGTGGGCACCCACTACGGTGGCCCATGAGACCCTCCTGCCCAGTTCTGGGGGCAGTCAGGGGGCAGAGGAGGGAGACGGATGGGGCAGGGGTCCTGGGGGGCAGGGGTGGGCAACAACCCCCTCGTTGTTAAGATTTTGGCAGCTCGTCACTGGAAAAATCCCATCTCCCTAGGTGGCTGTGGGAAATGCACACACATCCAGCTGTCAATATAGATAGGCTACTGGCATATTATAAATTCAGAAATTAGCCTTTCCTCCACCATCGCCCCCACAGTCCTTACATTCTCCCTAAAGCAAGGGGAGGGGGAAAGCAGGAGGAAAATCAGGAAAAAAAGACATAACTAACAATACTATGTCTTTCTCCTGAATGTGTTTTCTTTGAGGGGGTGGGTAGAAGACAACGGCAGCGTCAGAGTTTGTCTACAATGTAAGCTCAGGGTTAGTACAACTCGCATTAGCAGACCTTGGGGTTGTCAGCCTAGGTTTTGAGTATCCCTACGCTCACTTCTAATCTGAGGTTAGGAATAGTTGAACCCCCAGCTCAACCTGGGGCTCCAGCATCTATGCGGCCCAGCGTTCAACCAGGCGTATCCCAGTCGTCCTAGCACCCTCTCAAAACGTGACCGCTCTAGCCTTGGTCTGCGGGGCAGCATGGGGAAACCTGACCGTCCACCAAGCTTAACTGTCCAGAGGACAAAGAAAGTCAGCCCCTGGGCCTGTCAAATACTTTTGAAGGACGCCCCCGAGCACAAGTCCGGAGGGGCTGCCTCTACACCGAAAAGCAGCAGGGCTTGAACCCTGGGTGGCAGGGCGGGAGCCTGGGGCCGAGGCCTGAGTTAGCCTGATGGGTGTGCCAAGTTCTGCCTCCAGGCCCGCTCTCCCGAACCGTGCACCCGCCCGCGCCGAGGCGGCCCGGCCCGGCCCGGCCCGGCCCGGCCCCCCTCACGGGGGCTAACCCCCTTCACTCCTCTCCCTTGACGCTGCGGAGGCCTCCCTCAGAGGGGCCCGTCCCCCTAGCCCCCTCCCCGGGGTCGCCCCCTCTCCTAGGCTGCTGTCCTCCGGCCCCCTTTCGTCTCCCCCGCAACGGGCCCCACCCCGCTCTCCTCGGCTGGCCCCTCCAGCCTGTTTACCGCCCCGGCCGGCCCGTTAGCAGCCCCCGGCGGCATGCTGGGACTTGTAGTTCGACTGCCCGCCCTCTGCCTCGCCACGGGAGAGCCTCTGGACCACAACTCCCGTCATGTCCCGCTCCGCCAGCCCGCCGCGGCGCACGCCGGGAGCCGTAGTCCCTCTCCCGCTCCAGGCAGTGTGCGTCGCGCCCAGCGGGACTGCATTTCCCAACGTGCCCTGCGCGCCACTGGCTGTCCGTCCCGGCGGTTTCCCTGGGCGGTCAGAGCCGCTCCCCGCCCTCGACCGCTGCCGCCCCCGAGGCGCCCGCCCGGTTACCGATGTCTATGGCGAAGCACTTGGCGTTCTCCAGGTTGCGGAAGATCTCGTCAGGCGGGAGAGTGATGCTCTTGTCCAGGCTGCTGTCACTGCCGCTGCTGGTACCTCGCCCGGCCCGCTCCGCCATTTTGAACGCCACCCACCACCTTGTCTGGCCTCATCGGTATGCAAATATATGCGCATATATTTACATATTAATACGGTATGTGCCCATATTATGCAAATGAGGTCAGGCTGGGGCTCCCTAAAGCTTTACCAGCATTCATCCTTTTTGCCCAGGGCGGTATGAGAAGGTGGATCGTGGCCCCATTTTATCTGCAGCCGAAAAAGTTATGAGGGGGTGGAACTGGGCTCCATATTTTTTACCTTACAAAGTTATTGGTAGGTTAGAACTTTGATGCTAAATAATCTGCCCGCCCCCCCAAAAGTTACAGGGGTCTAGATCTATGATCTACAACGTTATAGGTGCGTGAGGGTCTGGATTCACTTTTATTTGCACCTCGGAGTTGCTGAGGGGTTTCCACCTGGCCCCATTTCATCCTCAGCCCACAAAGTTACTGAAGAGATGGTAGGGGGTGTGTTGGGGGTTTGTGTTCCATTTCATCTGAAGTCCCAAAGTTATTGAGGGGAAAAGGCACATTGATACAAATAATCTGTTTGCCTCTTCTCTAATATAGCATCATCATTTATTTTTATTAGCAATGATACTTTCTATGGCTCTCTCATCCAAGGATCTCAAAGTACCTTATGATCATAAATTGTTGTTAATAATACTAGTACACTATAATATCCTGCACTTACAGTAGATCACCCCAAATAAATACTTGTAGTTTGCAGCATGAGCTTTCGTGAGCTACAGCTCGTGAGCTGTAGCTCACGAAAGCTCATGCTCAAATAAATTGGTTAGTCTCTAAGGTGCCACAAGTACTCCTTTTCTTTTTGCGAATACAGACTAACACGGCTGTTCCTCTGAAACTTGTAGTTTGCAGGTCCTCCCTGCTCTTGAGAGAGTTTGTACCCCCACTCCATTTTTGGTGAGAGAGAAAAGGAGATTTTTCCAGGTATTGCACAAAAAATTGAGGACAAATTATTGCGAATGGATTCAGTAACACATTATCTTTTGATGCTAATCTGAAGACCCCCAAACCCACCCAAATGAGAAAGTTGTTGCAGCTTTCCGTAATATTGCTGTTTCATACTGACACAGTGCTTGAACTGGGCCACAGGGTGGCATAGCACAGTTGGAAATTACAGTTCTGCTTGTGCAGCAAACATCACATGATCCCTCCCTGAAAACGTATAAGTCAAAACTGGAGTGATGGTTCAATGTGGGTAAAGAAGACAGGAGTTTTTGGAGGGTAAAGTCAGAGTCAAACAAATGTCTCTACCTGTCATAAACTAACGATAGGGCAAACAGCAAGAGAAGTGGCAATACATAGAGCTTACATTGATGCAGGGGCATTGCTGGAAACTCCAACAATTGAGATATTTATACAGGACTAGACAAAATACTAGCAAATGTGCTGTAGGAGACACATTAGATGAGACCTGACAGACCTCTAATTTCTGTGATTCTAGGTGGGATACATTCCCTTATTGCAAACACCATTTTTTAGCTCCTTGCATATGTGCTTCTGCATTCTCAGGTAAAACATTTGCACTAACAGATATGAGGTAAAGGCAGGTTGGTGCGGAATGGAGGTACATTTGGGTTTAACTGAAATGAGGGAGAGTTAAGGGTTAACATCAGCGTAATAGCTCCCAGTATTCCTTTTTCTCTGAATAAAGGGATACCTTGCTGGCCTAACATATAGTTTGAGTTTTGTAGCCTCTAACTTTCCCACTCTGTGGCCCTAATACTGCTCCCATTCACATCAGTGTTGTGGGTTCAAGCCCCAGGTATACTGGCTTTTCCCCGCAAGGAAGAATTAAGTAGCTACAAATATTTCTGCTTTATGTGGAAAACCATTTGGATCTAAATTTTGTTGCATCTCTTACTACTAACTGTTGCTGCCCCACATCTAATTAATATATGAAAAGAAGGGAATTAAACATTAAGTGCCTAGCAAAGTTTGTTTTCACTTATGAAGTTATTTCTTCCTTACTTGAAGTGGATTCTCTGTTTCTAAAATGATGGCCCTCATTTTTCTCATTCATAGATACATCAGAGCCATCCCGGACCTATCAGTCTGAATATGAGACCGAGACCCAAGAGCTCCTGAGTTAAATCCAGCTGTGACACTCACCTTTTCTGTGATGTTGGGTAAGTCACTTGGGTCTAAGTGTCTAGTGACGTTTGGTTGTCTTCATTTTGGGGGAGTGATTTCTGAAGGTGCTGAGCGCTCACAACTCCAGTTGAAGTCAGTGAAACTGTATACCTTTATCACCTTGGAAAATCAGGTCTTAGACATCTGAAATTGGGCATCTGAAGATTAGGGGCTTGTTTAGAATATTTTTACTTTAATCTCTGTCTCAGTTCTTCTATATTTAAAGTGGGAATCATAATATGTAAGGGCTTAATATTATTGTTGGACGTCTGCAAGGTGTTTGATTTTGTTTGTTAAAGGGGTATATCTAGCATGTGACTAAGAAGCTGCAAAATGATCAGTTAAAAGTACAGTACTAAAGTTAAGTGTCTGTCTTTGAACTAATTTGTGAGTAGCCTTGTTAAATGAATATGAGATCTATGAGAAGTCTGCTATAGAATCATATTTATTGGACTCTTCCCCTTAGCAAGGGCTTTGCTTTCCCCTCACTGTCTCCTGGCACAGTCTCAACAACTCAGGGATACCAGCCATGAGTATAGTGGATTTGCCTTATTAAACCCAAAGGCAGACACCAAATGGCCCATTTGGTGAGTGTTGATAGTGAGTGTTGAGGGTGGGCATTCTGCTGCATTATAGAACGTGAGTGCTTGATCCTGCAAACCCTTACTCACATGAGTAATCCCTATTCACGCTTTCCTCACTGCTGAGGAAGGCTGACTATGGCTCCTTCTGGATCTTGTCAGTGCCATTCTGTATGTTAATCAATAGGAGTCGTTAATCAATAGGAGTCATTCAAATTACGGTGCCTTAGATCAAACTTTACAAATCTGGGTTGCTCCACAGCTGAACTGTGATCTTTGTGTATCTATTGTGAGGTCTCCTATGGTAATTCTTTAAAGAGCACTATCCTGTGAAGCCTCTGTCAAAGGGGCATCAGTTAGGGATTTCTACACAGGAGAGAATAACTTGCTGCATATAGATTCAGTAATCAGATTTTATTTTAACAGTGTGTAAAGTTTCTGCAACTTTTGAAATTCAAAATGGTTTCAAACACAGATCATACAATCGGTGCACCTGACAGATACACATCAGAGCATCCTCTGAGGATTATAGTGAATAGACTATCTTCCATAACATTATGGTACCAAAAATGTAAATATAACTTGTACAGTTGCCTTTCATGAAAGACTTTTGCTAAATATTTCTTGTAAAACCGACAACACATGTTGATACTTTCCTTCTTATGAGGATACAAAACAAGTTACTGCCTTTATAAAAGGCATTGCATATCCTGAACATAACAAACAATACTCTGCTTTTAAGAGTAATACATCCTGAAGAATCTCCTCTACGTAGCTTGAGTTATGGTGTAACACTTTTCCAAATACACTCAATAAACTCTATAAACATTATAGAACCCCTTACAACAACAATATGAGAGCCAGATTTTCAAAGGTGCCCACTAAGATTGAATGCTCACTTTATGATTTGTGGGTCATTGATTTTTCACAAGCGGTGAACTCCCACAATTCCAGTTGAAATCAAGTGGAGTGGGATGCTGCACGCTTCAAAAATCAATGTTCTGTGAGTCTCAGGTTGGGCCGCTAAAATTGGAGGCACTCCAGTTGAGTGGACGCTTTTGAAAACTGTAGCCTAAACTTCCTAGAAGTTACTTCTTTCTAAACAAATACACTCAGAAACCTCAGCAAGGTTAAAAAACCATTAAAAGTTCCCTTTTGAACAACTCCTCAGTCATCCTACCATGAGGATTACTTTGCACATTCTTTTAGAATAGCTACCTCTCCCCGTGGTGGGAGCATTTAGATCCTTCTAGAAGGGAAATTGACATCCAAGCATAAGTATGCTCTGTAAAAAGAAAGTATTCTTCCCTACTCATTAGAGGAGTAAGAGGACTTGTACAGCAAGTCACAGTCTCCTCTGGAATATGAGTGAATGTCCAGAAACCAAACAGAAGTCCTTCTAATCTACCAGGGCCTCCAAAGTCTGCTGGTGGGTTTCAGTGCTGCTTGTTTTGCAGATATTTGGTGGGCTGCAGAGGATGGAGCTGGAGAATTTGAGTCCTTGGCTGTAACTTTAGGCCTTTGGAAGTGGCACAGCAGTTTCATCTGCGTTTCTGTGTTTGCAGAATGGAGAGACAAGAACTGCAGAGCCTCTTTGAGGCACCAGGAATACCCTTCACTGTAATCCTGCTGCAGGCTTGTAGAAGTGGGTGCAAAATCTGGGAAGAGAGAAAAGATGGAGATGGGTTTTAGATAGGGACATCTAGGCTGGAGTTTGGACCGGGGATAAATGCAGCACAGGGGAGTTATTTAGAAGCGAAGGGGGAGGCACTTACTTTGACTGTATTTTAGGTAGCTGACAGTCATCTCCAGGATGTCAGCTTTCTCCAGCTTGGAGTTGGGCTGGTGTCTCTGGAACTCCTCCTCCAGCAGGAGTTTCAGCTGCTCGATGCTACTGTTAATCCGGTCCCGGCGCAGCTTCTCTACAATCGGCTTTCTCAGCTGTAACACAAGAGGGGAGAGAAAGTTAGTGACCACATTTCTCTTTTCCATCCATTTCCCATCTTCTCTGTGTAATCAGCTCAGCCTGTATCAACCACTTGCCCTTTAGTCAGTGCATGTTGCAATATGCAGTAGATACTTACTCTGTTTTTCTCTTTGGATGTTAAGATTTCCAGTGAGATAGTATTGGGTGCCATTATCCCAAATGTTCAAGTGCAGGTTTCACTTCCAATCTTGCTGTTTAGCCAGTGCAGAAAGGAGCTGGAAAGCTCTTCTATTTATACCCATAAGCTGCATTCAAATGTCTGGGTCCTAAGCTTCTTTGAGTTTCCCACACTCACTAGCCAATCCATGCATTTACCAGGACAATAGAGAAAGCATCTATTACAGCATGGTAAATTGACTGTGAATTGCCTGGGGATAATACTGTGCTCCCAAAGGAGCAGGTGGACTGGGGAGCGTGTTACACAATAGAGACTGGCCTTGGAGGGAACGTGGGAAAGCATTCGTAGTCATTATAATCAGTCTTGTGCCTGATGTTGGGAACATCAACATCTCAATATGCTGCCTTTTCCCAGGCTGCGGTGAAATTAAGCACAGAAGACAGCTCCCTGGAAGGGAAAATGTCCCCTTACTTTCCTGTGCCCAGAAAAGAAGCTGTAAAGGGAAAAGTGCAGAATTAGAGAGACTAAACATTTTCATTGACATTAAACCGTGCTTAGATGAATACAGTGCTTGTCAATTTGCAGGTTTCAGAGGAACAGCCGTGTTAGTCTGTATTCGCAAAAAGAAAAGGAGTACTTGTGGCACCTTAGAGACTAACCAATTTATTTGAGCATGAGCTTTCGTGAGCTACAGCTCACATCTACATCTGATGAAGTGAGCTGTAGCTCACGAAAGCTCATGCTCAAATAAATTGGTTAGTCTCTAAGGTGCCACAAGTACTCCTTTTCTTTTTGTCAATTTGCAGGCAACTGTGATCAAAATCAAAAGGGAAAACACATGTTTTTGGGGAAGGGATCTTTTTAAGAAAGATACAGTTCAAAATGCTTTTCTCCCCATCTTTTATAGACATTTTGGTTCCTCTGTCATTCTTTAAAAGTCTTAAATCTTTCTTTTTTGCTTTTTTTTCTGGGCAATCTCAATTCCTCCTATGATGGTCTGGCAAATCTGTACAATAATAATTAATAGTTGCTTTGCCCTTCCCTGACATCTTCCATTTGATATCTCAGAGTATTAGACAAATAATCATGAACTAAGCCTCACAACACTCTCCTGTGCCTCAGCCCCCATGTGCAATAGGGGAATATCTTCCTTAACACTTGGGGAAACTGGGGCACCAAGGAAATCATGCCCTCACCCACACTCGGCCTCAATTATCCTATCTGCAAAATGGCTATAATACTGCAAGATTTCCTGACTCCTAGTCCAATCTCTCTCTCTGTCTCTCTCACATACAAGCACCATTTTTTTTCCAATATGTTTGACTGTTTTATACCCCATATGCATTAGATATATTTGGCACAGTCAAATCTGCCACAGGGAAGTGTGAGAATAGCACACAGGTGGGTAGTCTGACCATGGGAATATTTTCTAAATAAATAAATAATATTTGTTTTATTTTTCATCTGACCTGATGCCAGAAATCTTGGATCCTGTTCCAGAGACGCTGGCTCAGTGATTAAACTGGCTTAGAGAAATGCTTTTCTGGTCACTTCTTCCCTTACCACAGGCCCTGCACTCATGAGTATTTTGACTATTAATAAAACATATAGATCCAGATTCATGTTTCTTTCTTAATTTATATCATCAATGTAATCATCATCCTCACTGTTTAATGGTTAAAGCATTGCTTAACAGCCTTCAAGTCGTAGAATGACATAAAAGGTTGTTATAAAGAGGTGGGTGATAAATTGTTCTTCTTAACCAATAAGGCCAGGACAAGAAGCAATGGGCTTAAATTACAGCAAGGGAGGTTTAGGTTGGAAATTAGGGAAAACTTCCTCATTGTCAGGGTAGTTAAGCACTGGAACAAATTGCCTAGGGAGTTTGTGGAGTCTACATCAGTGGAGGTTTTTAAAAGCAGGCCAGAGGTGGTCCAGATAATACGCAATCCCGCCTCAGCTGTCCAGTCCTACATTGCTGCGATTCCCCATCAGACACACACACAGCTACACACATAGGTTCAGAGGGTGGACTGCAATTGAATAGTGTAATCCTAAAGAACAATCAGAAGTAGTGTACTGGAAAAAACCACCCCCAAAGTCACACAACATGCACACAGGAAATACGGGGGATGGTAACAGAAAGGAACCACTCGTGATCACAGTAAAAACACCTTTTGCGGGGGAAAGGTTTAAGATGCCATTTAAAGTGGAGTGGGAGGGTCTGAGATGTCAGTAAGTTCCACTCTCTAGGGAGGGGTCTGAGATGTCAGTAAGTTCCACTCTCTACCACACCAGAGGCACAGTCACCTGCTGACCTGAGCCATGATGTTAGAATCTAGAATCATGTGGTGTCAGAGCAAATATGTGAGATCTTGTTTTGACAGAGGCACCAATTCTTTCTATCATGCCTGGTCAAACTGCCATGTTTGCTTGGAGCACCACTGATTTCAGTGGGGTTTGGTGTGTGCAAATTTGTCCTCTCAGGAGCTACACATTCCAGAATTGTAAGCTGGGGCCTGAGAGAGTACCCAGAGCCAGAAATAATAACATCTAGCACTTATATAGTGCTCTTCAGCAGTGGATCTCACAGTATCACTGTTCCCATTTTACTGATGGAGAATCTGAGGTGCGGGGGGGGGAGTGACTTTGCCTTCCTCTGTGGTGTGGGGCATGGGTCACTTGTGGGGGGTTTTTTTTGTTTGTTTTTCCAACTAGAGTAAATGGGGGATTCTCTGTAACATGAAACCCTTAGATCAAGATTTGAGGACGTCAGTAACTCAGACAGAGGTGATGGGCCTACTACAGGGCAGATGAGATTCTGTGGCCTGTGATGTGTGGGAGGTCAGACTAGATGATCGTGATGTTCCCTCCTGGCCTTAAAGTCTGAGTCTAAGATCATCCAGTGTGTCAGTGGCCAAGACAGGAATAGAATACAGATGCCCTGAGTCCCAGTCCAGTGCTCTATTCCCTAAGCCAGACTTCCTTTCACAGAACCCAGCTCTTCAGCTCTGCTGTTCACAGATTAAGGACCTAATTTTCTACATGCCTCAGTTTCCCCATTGTTACAAAGACGTTAATGAAAGCCTCATCTAACACTGTTTGTCAACCTTTTAAAATGCAGAGAAAAAACAAATAAACTTTTTTCTCTAAGCTCACTGTATGACCTCTCCATACTTCAGTTTCCCCATATGAAAAATTGGGCTGACAATGGTATCACGTATGGCTGCATGTAAATAATAACACACACACCGTTGCTGAAAGGGCGAATCTGTTAAAGTTTGAAATCCTGCAAAGTATATTTTACTGGTCATAAAATTTTGTCATAAAGTTATCTAGCTGTTTTTATGAATCAGTTGCTGTAGTAGTTAACTCCATGACTTCATGTGACAATGAGTTCCTTTCAGTTACCCCAGGGCGTGTTATATGTTAATAGCTTATTCATTATTTTTTATTGTTTTTCAAAGCACGTGGGTGACTCAGCAACACAAGTCCCGTTAAAAGTCTGCCTCTAGGTCACTTTATACATTTTGAATTATTATTATTATTACTTATTATTTTATTTTATATTAGCCAATACAGGACGACACACACTTTGATCACTGTTGTATATCACGGTGAAAATATAATGCAAAGCTCTGTACAGGATCAGCAGTATGTCACATGCATTGGACAGGAAGTCCTGTCACACGCTGGATGAGAGGGGATGTGTTTTCAGCAGCAGAAGGGCACCATCAGGTGGGAGGTTTCCTTCAGCCAGAGAAGCTTTTGATCCAATTTTCAATTCTGAAAATATGAAATGAGTGGTTTTAAATAATGCCATCCTCTCCCCGGCACAATGCCCGGGAACGCAAAGGACTGAACCAGCCCTTATTGATTAAAGCATTATCCCTTTCTCCGAGTGCTGGCCAGATGGTATAGAAGGCATTAGCTTTCTGCTCAGGACCTGCAGAAGCACACTTCTATTGTTGACAGTTTAACACTGTGAATGGAGTGATGTGTGGGAAACTCTCAAAATTCCGGACTCACACCGTCTGAGGTGAATGGTGAACTAGGCAGGCTGCCTTGCATTGCATGCACAAAACAACAAGCCTCTGGGGTTACAAACTCCAGCTTCCCTCTCTCTGTGTCATCAGTTGGAAAAGACCAGAGCTCTAGCACCACCCTCCTGTTTTCCGCCTCACCCCCCTGCCCATTCACAAATCAAAGAAATAAGCCAGTCCTTTCATATATGCTTTGATTGTATTATGCAAGTCTAAATACTTTATGGTAAGTGAATATTTGTAAATTAGTATTTTCTCACATGGTAATCTCAGATTAATAAAATCCCTAATTTTTCCACGGTATGCATCCGATGAAGTGAGCTGTAGCTCACGAAAGCTCATGCTCAAATAAATTGGTTAGTCTCTAAGGTGCCACAAGTACTCCTTTTCTTTTTGCGAATACAGACTAACACGGCTGTTACTCTGAAACCTAATTTAAGGCTGCCACATAAGTAGATTCATATGTAATGTATATTTTATTTATTTCCACAAGGAAGAACAAACATTGACTATTTTCAGAGTAACAGCCGTGTTAGTCTGTATTCGCAAGAAAGAAAAGGAGTACTTGTGGCACCTTAGAGACTAACCAATTTATTTGAGCATGAGCTTTCGTGAGCTACAGCTCACTTCATCAGATGCATATCGTGGAAACTGCAGCAGACTTTATATATACACAGAGAATATGAAACAATACCTCCTCCCACCCCACTGTCCTGCTGGTAATAGCTTATCTAAAGTGATCATCAGGTGGGCCATTTCCAGCACAAATCCAGGTTTTCTCACCCTCCACCCCCCCCCCACAAATTCACTCTCCTGCTGGTGATAGCCCATCCAAAGTGACAACTCTTTACACAATGTGCATGACAATCAAGTTGGGCTATTTCCTGCACAAATCCAGGTTTTCTCACATCCCCCCCACCCCCATACACACACAAACTCACTCTCCTGCTGGTAATAGCTCATCCAAACTGACCACTCTTCAAGTTTAAATCAATCATTATCACCTCTGAATATGGTGGAAATCAGAGCATCAAGGTGATTAGAATGGGATGCTACTGTACTTTAGCTGGAGTCATATTCTCCTCCCCCCCCCAAATATTCACTATTACATTTGAGCACCTGCAAAGCATCTTTGTGCATCAACATATCTTTATGTAAGTAGTCTATTCAGTAGGTCAAACTCTTCCCTGTGGTATAGCCATCAATGAAGTTACCCCAGGGATGAATTTGTCTGCCTCTATCTCATGTCCTTTTCACCACTCTTTTTAGTTTATCCCATGTAACATCATTGTCTTATTTTCTTTAACCCTGCAACACAATTTATGAGTCAATTTGAATGAAAAATACATGGTCTATTCAGAGTGGTAGCTGTGTTAGTCTGTGCAAAAACAATGAGGAGTCCTTGTGGCACCTTAGACTAACAAATTTATTTGGGCATAAGCTTTCGTGGACATCTAAGATATTTGCCCTTCTGGAAGAAAATAATTTGTATTGTCAACAGTCTGTTTGTCTTTAATAACAGGTTAGTAACTAAAATGTTGGTCTTGTTTCCGTCTGGCAAACATGGCTATTTTTTGTTTAGTTTTGCATTTTAAAGGGAAGCTGAAAAGTTCAGTTTCCGTAGCAGTTTGTCCTGTTAAAAACATGCTTGTGCTCCAAGATCACCCATTGTGGGAGGGAAGGAGTACTTGTGGCAGTCTCTAAGGTGCCACAAGTACTCCTTTTCTTTTTGCGAATACAGACTAACACGGCTGTTACTCTGAAACCTGTCATTGTGGGAGGGGTTTGTGGCTTTCAACTAGCAGTAACTGTAGGGGAAGCAGAGAACGTTGTTTTGTGTGAGACTCACAAAAATCGTTATAAGTTGTCTCCCCCCCCTTCCCGGTTCCCTTCCCCTCCATTGTTAATGGAATGATAGATTTAAAGAAACAAACCACAACATGCACAAAAGACACTGGAATCTAGATTGTACTAATCAGGTAATTCCAATTTTTGTAGATCTGCTAACTGCAGTAGTCTAAATAATTACCCTCTTCTTTGTATGAAGTGGTGTTTTAGCAGTGTTGATCCCAAGATATTAGACAGACAAGATGGGTGAGATAATATGTTTTATTGTACCAGCTTTTGAGTTTACACAGAGCTCTTCCTCAGGTCTGGGAAAGGTACTCCAGTGCCACAGCTAAATACAAGGTGGAACAGATTGTTTAGCAAACATGATTAACACATATTTCAAGGTAGCCTGTTTCCTCTTGTTTTTTCCTCCCCCCCCCCCCCCCCCCCGATGTTCTGGTTTAACTTGGATTTAAACTTGAAGAGTGGTCAGTTTGGATGAGCTATTACCAGCAGGAGAGTGAGTTTGTGTGTGTATGGGGGTGGGGGGGATGTGAGAAAACCTGGATTTGTACAGGAAATAGCCCAACTTGATTGTCATGCACATTGTGTAAAGAGTTGTCACTTTGGATGGGCTATCACCAGCAGGAGAGTGAATTTGTGTGGGGGGGTGGAGGGTGAGAAAACCTGGATTTGTGCTGGAAATGGCCCACCTGATGATCACTTTAGATAAGCTATTACCAGCAGGACAGTGGGGTGGGAGAAGGTATTGTTTCATATTCTCTGTGTATATATAAAGTCTGCTGCAGTTTCCACGATATGCATCTGATGAAGTGAGCTGTAGCTCACGAAAGCTTATGCTCTAATAAATTGGTTAGTCTCTAAGGTGCCACAAGTACTCCTTTTCTTTTTGCGAATACAGACTAACACGGCTGTTACTCTGAAACATATTTCAAGGGACCTATTCTAGGTGAAGTGGTCGTTAACACCTCTCCTGTCACAAGGGGGAGAGAAGGAGGAGGGAAAAAGCTGGGAGGGGTGGTTAGTGAGTTATGGATTGTTGTAATAAGGCATAAATCCAGTGTCTCTAAACAGTCCATGATTTTTAATGTCTAACAAAGTTATTAATTTAAGCTCCCAGGCTCATCTTTTGAAGGTGTTGTGCAAGCTTCCTTTGAGGATGAGGACTGAGAAGTCAGATACAGAACCATCACTTTGTGAGAAGTGTTCACTCACAGGTGATATGGTGGTTTTGTCTTTTTTTATAATTTTTTATGAGAGAGTTCATTCAAGAGCGTAATGATTGTCTTGTTTCACCCATATAGTTGCTATTGGGGACATGTAGTGCACTTTCTTCATTGTAATGCTTCCTGTCATATTTCATTGCTGTGAAATATGGACCAGATCTTGAGAGATGGACTGCAGCTGAGCACTTAAGCCATTGCACCTGTGACGTTCATTTTCTCAGTGGCCTTGTTCAATCATGAATCACGTTAACAGTCAATAGCAGCACTGTGAATATAGGACAGCTTCAAAACTATGATAAGAATCACTGAGGAGAATAGAGGGGCTGATCTATCTAGTTACGTTCATTATTTTGTATTGATTAAAAATTGGCACCAGAAATCAGTGATGTCACAAAGGCTGAGTCTTCTGTACACTATGGCCATGTGACCCCCACCTGCTGTAAGGCCAGGCCTTAGTGTAGATGAGAATCAGGCCCATAACATTTTATCAGTCATAACAATCAAACGCATACAGGGTTGCCCCCTTTTTTTTTTTTTTTTAAACTCCCATCTCATCCTGGGTGACTATCCCCATTCTTGGCACTCTCCCGCCCTTGGGAAGCATGGTGTTTATTATGCTGATCCTACAGCCCAGGGATACTCTTCTGACAAAGACCCTATTAACCTCAGAGTGTGGGCCTGAGTTTCTCAGAGTTTCCCACACTTTCTTCCCTATTTATGACATTCAAGGGAATCACAAAAGAAGCGTGCCTCACAACAGCCCCCATTAGTGACACTCTTTGACTCCGCATTGTGATTACCAGCAATTCCTGTCCCAATAGACCATCTGGAGAGCTATTTTCCCAAGGAGCACATTGATCGATCAGTATTATCCAGGCCCTTTTAAAACTTGGGAATGTTATGCTCTTTGACACTAAATAGGTGGCTTGAGGATGGATTGTCAGCTAGATTTTAAGATATCTAAGGTGCAGAAAAAGATGATGATTGTTCTTTTAAAACACACACACACACATGCAGTATCGATACCTTTCATGAGACAGGGTGACATGAAGTCAGGAAGTAGCATAAAATGCAAAAGAGGGTTATGTGAATGTAATGCTGGATGCACAGCCCAGGAGAATAAACTTCACTCTTTAGCCACAGAGCAAGTACAACCCTGGCAGTGGAAATGCAGGCGTCTCTCTTCTTGATTTATACCAGGATGAGTGGAAGGAGACACCTGCCTTATGGGCTTGATTCTGATCTCACACCAGTTTTTCACAGATGTAATTTTTCTGACTTTTTCCTGATTTAAACCAGCGCAAGCGAGGTCAGACTCAGACCCAGCAGTCCCTAAACTCTTGTTTTCAGAGTTTTTCTTTTCTGTTTTTCTGTCTGACTTCGTCAGTTTAAACTCAAGCCATGTGTGATGTTGCTCGGTGTGATTTTTAGCAAGGTTCTGTGGCTCAGTTTACTCCAAGTAGATGTAGGTTAGCTCCAAGGGCTTGTCTACACTACCGCGCGGGGTCGATCTAAGATACACAACTTCAGCTACGTGAATAGCTTGACGGTTTGACAGTTATGTGCAGATTTAATTTCCTTGGGAATTGTAGATAGGGAAAGTAAAACCTCAACATCCCGTGCTGAGCTTGCTTGGGAGTGGGATTTCTCTGGAGGAGTGGCACTTCTTAAGTGTGAGGGAAATCTAATCGTAGATAAGGGATGTGGTTTGAAAGTGACTGTAGAAAACCCTGTTTAGCTGTGTCACCGGGTGGCTGACTCCTTAAGAGGAGATGGACTTCAGTGCCTAGGGAAACAAAGATAAGAGGGCCTAGAGAAGCAGAGGGGTTCTCTGCAGGGAAGAAGGAAGAGAGCAGGAAGGAAGTGCTGGGAGTTGCTGCCAGTGCTTAGTAAAAGAGTAGGAAGACAGACCAGATCCTCAGGACAGGAGGACTGGGTCCATCTTGAGGCTGGCATGTAGATGCTGTGTGGGTTTCTGTGTTGTTGGTTTGGCATTGGTAGGTATATCCTAGACGGGGGGGACTTCTGTTAAATGATATAGCTAGAGGGACAAGTCACTGCAGCAGCCACACCAGGCTGCAGGGTTCTTTGAGATGCCCTGAGAAGGGGGAACTGATACTGTATTGTTCTAGAGACACCCTAGGCCATGAGGGGACGCTCAGTGGATGATGACCTCTAACACTGGTGCAGTCAGCAGGATTTGTCCTGTGAATCCCCTTTAGTTAGAGCAGAGGATGGAGGAGAGGAAGCCAAAGAGCAGCAGCCGTAGTTAAGCCGTGGGGTCAGCAGTAACTACTGTGGTTCCTGTTCCAGTTTTTAGAAGTGGACAGGTGGCACGAGCCAATCCAGGAAGTTCTCCTGGTGGATTTAGAGGCAGAAGGAGGCACTGTTGTATCTGCAAAGATGGCTGGCAATCTTGGAGGAGTAGCAACAGCAGCAGCACCTACTGGGGATTCTGCAAAAGAAAACATCCGTAGCCACAGATATGGAGACTAGAGAAGGTATACTATGCCTGTGGGCAACAGGGACACCTGAGAATGGTTTGTCCCTATGGCACCATTGTTGAGATTGACTTTGGGAAGCAGAGCACAAAGTTGCAGGCTGCAAAGAGTGGCAGAGAGGCTCCTACAGGGGAAAGACCCCAGGCTGGAAGGCTTGGGAGTGGGTTAAAGAATAGCCCAAGTGGGGTGGAATAACTCTTGTTTGTTTGGACTTCTGTTACATTGAAACCCAGGTGAGGGGGAAACTGAGGCAGGGTGCTGCAGTGCCATGCTGCCCACAAGGTGGCTAGACCCATGACAAATTCTCTAAAATATTTTTGTGAGAGAGTGAGTGGGGAAGGTGCTCAAGGCTGGCTTTGTGTTACCCAATAAAGTAATGCGGGGGGCTTCTCCCTCCCATCCTCAAATCTCCTCCATCTGTCTTCCTTCATTTTCCCTGGCTTTCCATAATCTCTGTCCCTGATGGTTGAGTGGAGGATGGACGTAAAAGTTCTTCTAAGGTACCTATCTTCCCCCCTCCCCGCCCCGCCACTACTGCACTATTTGAGCACCTCACAATTTATAATGTATCTTATCCTCCGCATACCCAGGGGAGTCAGATAAGTGCTATTAATTGATTTTTATAGATGGGGACTGAGACGTAGAGACTGACTGACTTGCCCAAGGTCACTCAGGAAGTCTGTGGCAAATCAGAATTGAACCCATGTCTCTCGAAGCCCAAGCTAGTGCCTATGACCATGGTGGACAACGCTGCTTCTGCTCCGGCACAGTAGAACTTTCTAACACGGGTGAAGCTCATCTCTGCGGGAGACAGCGCTTTCTCAGGGGCTGCTCTGAGGCTCTGGAACAAACTCCTGCAGGCGCAAAGGACCAACACAGGCCTCCCCACATTTCACTTCTCTGACCTGTCATCTCTAACAAAGACACAGAGCAGCATGGGAATCCTCAAACCTTCATCACCCCACCCCCAAACAAACCACCTCACTACAGACACACTTCCAACCCATCCAGCACTTCAGAGAGAGAATGAGAGAGAAAACAGCTGGCAGATGTTAGCCATGTCGCTTAATGCACAGCCGTACATGCTACAGTGATGAGGTGGGACAGGAACCTCGATAGACTAGTACAGAATAGAATGCTGCCTTTGTGCTTCTTTTCCAACTCCCAGGGAGTGAAATTGGCAAGCCTTCTCTTCTAAAGCAAAACACCTGTCCATTTTAATCCTTTGCCTGCTCTCGGGAACAGACCTGGCTGGTAATGTGGCTACTGCACCCACATCTGTGGTTCACAAGAAGCCTAGCACCTTGGATTTGTTTAGCTTGGGTCACCCAATTGGTGTGCTGGGGTTTTCAGGCTTTTGTAACCCCTCATTTAGGAGGGCATGTGGGATTTGTTTTCTCTGTTGGGGTGGGGGGAGAGATCAAAGTTGTCACGGTCATATTTTTGGATCTCAACTAATAGGGTTTGTGTTAAATATTTTAAATGCTGGAGTGTGGCAGTATTTCCTTGAGGCAAACAAGCCCAAGTTAAAAGTGTACGGTTAATACATAATAACATCTAGCATTCATATAGCAATTGTCATTCAGAGATCTAGAAAGGGTGGGACAGCACTATCCTCCCAGGCCTACAGATAGGGAAACTGAGGCACAGAGGTGAAGTGACTCACCTGAGGTCACTCAGCAAATCAGTGGCAAAGCAGGGTGTAGTACCAAAATCTCTTGATTCCCAGCACTGTGCTTGATCTTCCTGGACTATAATGCTGAATTTCTGAGCCTTACTTGGATTCCTTAAAGAAGAGAGTAAAATGCTTTTAGAAAACAAGAGAAAATAATCTGGAAAAGGAAATCCATAAGAGATTCTATAGATTTGCAATTTTCCTTTTAAAGGAGGAAGGAGAAGCTTTGTGTTACCTGTGAGGACCAGCGTTCTCCTAATCAGGTTTCTGTGAACAAGAGTTGTTAACATCAAAACACCAAGTGACTCCTGAATTTTCTCCTATTAAAGGAACTGGGAATTTTGCCAGTGACTTCAGTGGGAGCAGGTTTAGACCAGAGCAGAGCAAGGAGCTGAATTCTTCATAGTTCATAAGGTGATGTCCATGCTACCCACCCCTGCAGGGTGGGGAAACATAGCACTCTGAACTCAGGGCTTGACAGGTAAGTTAACAGAGTTGGTGAGGGAGGGCAGTGACATTTTTCATGATGTTTTATTTTTGAAGTCTATGCGTGGTTTAAGGAATCTTACACATCTGTCTATAGCATTTCAATTCACCTTTAATACACATTAGGCCTTTGTAACTTTTATTTTTGGTACCTTTTTTGTTTATCTTTTTAAGCCAAATCCTGCTTCTCTTCCAGCTGAAATCTGTGTAGGTGCTTGCATGAGTGTACACACTGGAGTTAGGGTTTGCAACATTTACAAACAGCAACATCCCCACAGAGCCTCATTCTGGATATAGACTAAAAAAGGGGGATGGTCTATTGTAATCTGAGAGCAGCAGAGTTCATAAAACAGTGCTTAAAGAGCACCCCGGCCCTAAGCAATCTGGCTTGATTCTGAAAAAATGTGTTTGCTCCATCTCCCAGGACCCCTTGTGACACTCCCACCCCACACACTTCAAGTCCTGATGTTCCTCACACATTGTCCAATAAAATTCTATGTTTTAATGACTTCAAACAAAAGATCAATGAATAAAAAAAACATTTTATTGACATTTACAGTAATGGAACCAATGTCACTTTCAGCATCACAACTTTATAAAAGTATGTTAAGCTCATCAGCACATTCAGTGAATGACTGTAGAGTACACATTTCCCACCATCCCTACTAGGTAAAATACACAGCAGGTACTTCCTTTACAAAAGGCATCAATTATCCCTCAACTGAGATTAACCCATGCTGCATGTTAAGAGAATTTCTCCTACAGTCATTCGTTATCATAATAACTTTGCACAAGAGATTATACTAAAATAGTATAGGAACTTCAGAAGCATCCATATTTCTGAATCAAATCTTTCACTCAAAAGGTAAAGGCTAGATTCTCTTTATGATACAAACTACATCCTCAAATGCCCCCTCTTTCTGAAGATCAGTACCTAATATAGGGCCAAAACAGCTTCTGAATCAATGCCCATAGAAATCCATGAAGATTCCCATTGACTTCAAAGGGCATTTATCGAGCTAAACTCTGATTGGAAGCCAATGGGAGATTTGCTCTGTAAAGTGCCAAAGGGCTTGGCCCTCTATTCAGCTAGGAGCCACCCATAAGGGCAGCATGTTTGCTGCAAGATACAGACACCATCCTTCACCATGAAGGGAAACTACTGCAGAGAGCATGTCTCATGACAAACAATAAAACCCCCTCCTGGAAATCAAAGTTTCCTACTTCAAAGAGGGACCATTAAATCAAAGATCCCTTTGGTTTTGCAGCACACACACACATAAATGTCCAGTCTACCATGGTCTCCAGATAGCAGCAACAGTCACAGGGATATTCTTCTGGGAAGGATGCTTCCTGGGTACCAGACATGGCAGTGAAGGTGGGCTATGCATGGGGGTTGAGCATAGGTTGTCTGGAATCGTCTGAGCTTTGCAGAAATGCTTGATCAGCCGGGCCTGAGCTTCCTTCTTAGGCTCACAGTAGGAGAGGAAATGCAGAGCTTCCTTCAGGCACTCCAGGTAACCAGTGTTAAAATCCTGTTCTGGGCTCTTTTGACTGAACACTGGAAAATAAATGGGAGAAAATCAACATGTTAATGGTCTGTCCAGACTCTGAGCAGTGTAAATACATCTGCAGGGATCAACACGAGGGGCCATCTCCCACAAATCCTTGCTCATGTGGATAGTCCTTATGCAAATGGTCCCATTGACTCCTGCAGGAGTAAGGTCTACTTGTGTGAGCAAAGATTTGTAGGAGTCGGCCCTCAAGGAAGCAGCATCTGTGAGTGAGTGAAAAGCATGCTGCATACTCACTTTGTGTCTGCAGCTGGCTCTGCTGTTTCAAGTAGCCGACTGCCACTTCCAGGATATCGGCTTTCTCCAGCTTGGAGTTGGGCTGGTGTCTCCGGAACTCCTTCTCCAGCAGGAGTTTCAGTTGCTCGATGCTGCTGTTAATCCGGTCCCGGCGCATTTTCTCCACCACCGGCTTCCTCAGCTGCACAAGAGAAGGGCCGGGTTGTTAGGGATACAGTTGGATCCAATTTATTTACATAATCTCCATTGATTCCCACCCGCGTACATTAGGACAAATTTCTACTCAGTAGGAACTCTATGGTCCTGGCGTGTCTGTCTGTCCATCTGTCTTCCTCTTTTTTACCTCTATATGTCCATCCGCCATCTTTACGCCAATCTTTGTTCTCGTTCTTTACATCTTTTTTTTTACTCTATCACTAATCTATCTGTTTATTCTTATTTTCACCTTTCTATTATATCTCTCTGATGTTCCTGTATAAAGTCGGTTAGGTAAACACCCAACTGGCTCTGAAGTTTCAGATGCATTAGGAGTCACACTGAATATAACCTAACACTCACTTTCCAGCCCTGTCCATTGTTTAACTTACTTTATTCTTCTCTTTTGGCAGCAGTTTCTCCTCCACCTGGGCCATGAAGCTGTTGCTGGGAGCCATTCTTATCCTTGCCAGTTAGGGCCACAGATCTGTGGATCAGGGGTTCCTGTGCTGAACACAAGGCTATGTGACAGCCTCTATTTATACCCAGAATGGCCAAGCCGATATGTGAGTCTCAGGCTCGTTGATGTTTCCCACACTTGTTCAGCCAATCCGGGCACATGGTCAAACAATAGAGGAGGCATCTATCAGTGCATGGTACATTGATTATAAATGCCCCGGAGAGAATAACCTTCTGCCCAAACCAACTGGTGGAGTGTGCAGTGTGGTGCTGCAGGGCTGCACTAGGATCTGGGAAAGCACTGACCCTCCAGCTGGTTGTCTGGGATCAATTGCATTCCAAAGTCGCAGCATGTGCCAGTCACATTCGTACTGGGGATGGAGGCACACGTTTCGGGGAAGGCGGGAAAAGGAGGGGGCAGTGCCTTAAGGGTTAAAATAAAGAGTTCTGCGTCCATCTCTCTGCTCTTTCTGGAGAGGGCATTGAACACCCAGCCCCGTTATCACAGAGTTTACCTGCTGAGGGTGCTTGTTTGTAGAGTACTTGGGGTTTTCCCAGTACTGACCAAATGGCAAAGTAAAATACTGTCTTAGTGTAAAATGACAGGCCCGTTAGAAAAGCAGGTTTTAAGTGCTGAGGAGATTCTAAGTGATGACTGCTGGATGGCTAGGTAGGGGTGTGTACGGGGGTGGATACAGTTCACGGGGGTGGCTGGGTAGGGGGAGTGTATGAGGATGGCTAGAGCTCATGAGAATGACTAGGCGGTTCCAGACTAGAATCCATTAGACTTTGCGCGTAACTGACTGTGTGACCTTTGGCAAGTCACTTCACCTCTGTTTCATGGTCTGGAATAATAGTAGAGCATGGAGACAAATGGATGAGGAGTGCATTCTCCTTTTTTTCCTTTTCTTTTCTTTTTTGGCTGAAATCAGCAAGTGCAGAGGCACCTAAGAATTTTTTTTTATTAAAATTTAAACTAACATTTTTGAGCCTCAGAACTCTCTCTTTAGGTTTAGTTCACATTGGGGCAAATGTTCAGGTCAGTTCTGATTTTTATCCAGTTGGATAAATTTAATCCCTGGGCATAATCTTAAAGGCAGCAGTGAAAATAGCATAGGGCCAGATCCTCAGCTGGCATAAACTGGGATAGCTCCATTGATATATGATAGAGGGGTATACATGGAGATGGATTAAAGAGGGTTACACATGGAGCTGATCTCAGTAAAGCTATGCTGTTTACACCAGCGGAGGATCTGCTCCGTACTGTCTAAAGGATAGGAGCCCTTGTTTCTCTACAAATGATGGGCATGGAACATGGAGGCAAGGCTGATGAATAGAGAAACAGAACTGTTTCTAGTTGTGGGAACTCAGCAATGGTTAAAGAAAGCCAGGGACTGTTGCCTATGTGTAAAACCCTGAAGTAAAGCCTGAATTTAATAGGCATTTGTCAGGAAGGGAAGTCAGAGAAATAGCCAGCTTCATGGTTTTCATTGTATGGGCCTGAAAGGGCTTAGTTCTTTGTTAGGGACAGATGTTGTCCTCAGAGCCTTTTATTCCCTGTGTTCTGGGAAAGCCGGGAGATAGGTCATCTCATGAACATTTTGATCCAGTCAAAGGATTAAAACATTAGATAAGACGCAGCCCAGTGACGGTTCACCAGCACCACTGGCTTTTGCCAGCTCTAATAAGATGCTGCCCTTTTCCTTGCATCATTTCACCGCCCTGTCTCCAAAAGGCCATGTCTCATGTCATTTTTCCCAAAGCGCCAGAGTGATGGCAAGGGACCTTGAAGCTAGAGTCTGACAGGTAGTCGTTGTACCAAGCTGGTTAAAGAGACTCTTCAGTGTCAAAGAGCATCTTTTTCCCAACTTCTGAGAGGCAGCCCTGACCTTTATTGCTATATTATAACTGCTAGCCAGATGGTCTTTTGGGAGTTGGATTTTTTCCCTTGAATTCATTCAGGCTCAGGCACCGTCACTAATGTTGCAAGTCGTCGCAAGGCACACGTCTATTGTCCAAACAAGAAATGTTATCAATAGGGGGAAAGTGTGGGAAACTCGGAGAAATTCAAACCCACACAGCTTGGTGCTAATAATTCCTTTGTGGAGTCTGCGCGTCTGTCAATGCGCCATGAATTCACGTGATTTTTCTCTGGGCGTCACTAAAGTGCTTGGATGGCCATGTGGGTAGGAGCGTCTCAGAGATCCTTACCGCAATATGGGGCAATATGGGGGGGCAAGGTGCAGAGTTACGCCAGTCTCTGGTTTATGCCCAGGGCTGGGATTCAGAAAATCTAGGCTCTGCCACTGACTCCTCTGTGACCTTGGCCTAGTCCATAGATGCCTTTCTGCCTTGGTTTACCCTTCCATGAAATGGGGATATGGTACTGACTTTCTTTGGAGGGGTCTTGCTACGACTGTTCATGGTCTACCTGCAAGCCTCAGTGTTGAGCCCATCTTTGCAGTGCCTCCAGTGTGCCTTTCCTGCCTCTAGGGCAGATGAGGCAGGTGACGGGGCAGGTGAGACCAGCTGAATATAGGACCCAAAGGAGGATGACTGTGTGAGCAGAGTCTGTAGGGAAAGCACTTCCCTGGAGATAGAAATGCCATGAGTGGCTTCTTCCTCCTACCCAGGAGGGTTACAGCTGGCAAATTCTCTTCTCCCCCCCATAGGGGAGTCTGGCAGAGACCTCTTCTGCCTAATACACGTGCCATGCTCCCCTTGGCACTGCAGCTGGATGGGTGGTAAAAACCTTGCAGAACCTGTTCGGACTGCACTCCTGAAAGGGTGTTTGCTTATACTTTAGGCCAGCCCTGTGAAAGCATCATTGTGCAAACTCCCTTGACTGACTAATGCTCTAAGCTTCCTAGATTTTTAGAACGACAGGGTCAAATCTCAGCGGGTTCAACTCAGCACTCATCTTCCTCGGTAGATAAACTGAGTTCCATGCTCTACTCTGCATGAGGGTCTCTTGGATGAGACCTGGGGAGAAAAAATCATTCCTGTGTACCGTGCATGACTGTTAACGATCCTTTGGCACTTTCTATATGAGTAGCAGTTTAAAGTGGCATTGTTGGACAAAATTCACTCTGCTTCAGTGTGCTGATGCCCCCCACTCCAGAGATGGAGTTATTTTAGTTGTCCTGTACTGTGTATGGCATATAGATTCTGAAGTGCTTTAGGGTGAAAGATGCTATATAAGACCTGATTCTGTTGTCCTTAGGTAAAACTCCTCATTCTGGGCCAGATTCTACCACTTTTATTCATGTTGATTAGTACTTCACACCACAAATAGACTAATGGAGCCACGTAGTATAAGTGTGGCTGAATCTGGCCCTTTCAGAGAAAAAGACATGATGATCGGGCCCATTATGTATAATTAATTCTTACTATGCCATTGTCTGGATGACTCCTCCTCTCACCTTCCCAATGCAGGACGCACATACAGGCTTTTTTAATGCTGACCAAAAAAAAAAAAAAAATGAGGAAGACCTTTTGTAATGCAGCTATAAACCATTCTCCCTGTATGTTTAACCTTCAGTTTCTTATTGGATCCAGCATTCTTAGACACTCATTCTTAGGTGCTTAAGGGAAGGCAAGCAGGTTTTGATCATTGAGGAACACAAAACGCATGATCCAACCTGATCTGCATTTCCAAGGTAATTAGAGGTGAAATCAGTTTCCCCAACTGCTTAAGCGAGTGACCCTGAAATACTCATGGGCCAATGACATATTCTCCTTACAGCAAGTATCAAAAATAATTAAAAATTAAACAGTTATTATTTTTCTGCCTAGTGGAAATTCCCACAAGTCACCTCTCAGTATATTCAAGGGTGCACAAGAAGGATTTATTATTTCCTGGTATATTGACTCTGAAAGGCCTGGGGATTACAGCTGTTTTGCACATGAATAGATGGAGTGTGTTGTACAAAAGGCAGGAGCTGTAAGATAATGTGTTTGGATGTGGGAAAGCGCTGACCCTCCAGGAGAGCAGGCTGGTGCCTGATGGCAGGAATCAGTTACATCTCAAAGGAACGCATTGCCCTGGGAGCAGGGGTTTATCAAAGCAGCCGCGTTACGTATTTATTCCTCCGCACCCTCTTCCCCTCCAAAATCAGAGAGATCTATTTTCAAACCTCTTTCCATGCATTTTTAAAATGGCCTCAGTGAAAGGTCCCAGGTTGAAGTCCTTTAATGATCCATAGAAACATGGGCACCAGCAGGGCAAACTTCCCTCCCAGCCCCAAGATGGCAAAGGTGAAAGAGACATGCGTGGGTAAGAATTGGTTCTTCAAGGGTTAATGCAAGAATTGTGCCCAGCCGAGCATATTCTGTGCCTGGCACTTACCCTTCTGCATGGGCTGCCAGTGGCCCTTAGCCCTGCCCTGCTGCAGGGCTGCCAGGCAGTATCATGGTAGTGGTGGTTTAAGTGAAGTGGCAACCAAGAAGCTGAACTGACACCCCTTCCACACAGGCCACTGAACAGCCCTGGGATGATAAAGCCTTGTTGACATTACTGACCTGTGCTGGATTCGAACAGGCAACCACGCGTTAAAGACTTTATGAACCTATTGCTGCTCCCATTGACTTAAATGGGAGCAGAAATGAGCCCTGTATCCCCAAGTAAGTAATTGACAGCAGGTTTCCTTGGGCCCTGAACTTGGCCTGGTGAGAAAAAGGGAGGGAGCAGCCCTCAGATTCTGAACAGAAATGATCTGTGGAACATAGGAAGCGAGCGGATCTGGCCAGTGGTCCAGCGAGCTCAGTGTCCTCCTGGCACAGGCAGTATTTGGTACCAGATTCCTCAGAAGGGATGCAAGAAACCCCATAATGGACAATCATGGGATAACCTGCCTAGAGGGGACGTTTCTTTTTAACCCCATCAGTCAGTGGTTGTGACTGCCCTGAATCATGAGGGCTTCTGTAGCTTTTTCAATATTTCATTCTGTCTAATATAACTGTGGATGTTCGCATTATTCATGTCAGTGACTTGTCCTTTTTTAATTATGTCAGGGGAGGTGCCCTTAATATTGTAGTCCTTTTTAGGCCTGAGTAATTAGCCAATATTCAGGCCTTGCTGGGTTGGTTCCATTAGGAAAATAAATTGATGATGGAGTCAGGTTCAGACAACCCTGTTTGTTTTCAAAGTCCTGTTTCCCCAAATACAGTGGAAGCAAAAAACAGCAGGCAGTACTCGAAAATCCAGGTCTGTTACTCCAGCGAGGACTGTGTCCAAAAGCAGCTCTGTCTCACAGCTTCCTCCCAGGCCAGAGGCCCACTCACTACTGCTTTTCTTGCTTTCTGCCAGCTTTCTGCATTCACACTTACAACCAATCAGTCCCCTAAACCCTGCATTTGCAATCAGTGCCAGGGAAACCCTTCAGCCTACACAGCTTACTTTCCTTGCCATGTGAAGCATGGCCTTGGGCGGTGGCTTCCAGCTATCAAGAGACATTCAATTGTTCCTTCCATATAGCATGAAAGAAAGGTGCTTAGCATACCCATCAACTTTTAATGAGGTCTGTGATTGTCTCTAGATCAGGGATGGGCAAACTTTTTGGCCCAAGAGCCACATCGAGGTTGCGCAACTGTACAGAGGGCCGGGTAAGGAAGGCTGTGCCCCCTAAACAGCCTGGCCCCTGCCCCCTGTCCACCCCCTCCCACTTCCCAGCCCCTCAGAACCTCCAACCCATCCAACGCTCCTTGTCCCCTGACCACCCCCTTCCGGGACCCCAGCCCCAACCGCCCCCTGGGACTCCACCCCCTATCCAACCCCCCCTTCTTGCTCCCTGTCCCCTGTCTGCCACAACCCCTATCCACACCCCTGCCCCTAACCGCCCCCCCAGGACCCCACCCCCTATCCAACTCCCCCTGCTCCCCGTTCCCTGACTCCCCCCCCCCAACCCAGAACCTCCACCCCATCCAACTGCTCCCTGTCCCCTGACTGCCCCTCGGGACTCCCTGCCCCTTATCCAACCCCCCCGCTCCCTACTCCCTTATCATGCTGGAGCCAGCCACGCCACCACGCTGCCCAACAGGAGCAGCGGGCCAGAGCGCTGCCCACATGGTGCTGTGACTGCGGGGGAGGAGGGACAGCGGGGGAGGGGCTGGGGGCAAGCCTCCCCGGCGGGGAGCTTAGGGGCCGGGCAGGACGGTCCCGCGGGCCGTAGGTTGCCCACCTCTGCTCTAGATCAAAGACCCACCGATGGCAGTCATTAATTAACAATACACACACACACATTCTGGCACGGCGCACCTTACCGCAGCACACGTGTGCTGCTACAACAGTGCCGCTGTAAGCTATGCAGGGTAGCCGCTCTTTGTCGGCAGGAGAGAGCTCTCCTGCCAACCAAATAAAACCACCCCCAACGAGGGACGGTAGCTTTGTCAATGGGAGAGCATCTCCCGCCCACAAAGTGCTGTCCACACTGGCTCTTTTCATCAGTAAAACTTTTGTTAGTCAGGGATGTGGGTTTTTTCACACCGCTGACCAACAAAAGTTTTACCAACTTAAGTGCAGGGTAGACATAGTCTTCGGTTTGTGAAGGTTAATTTGGATGCTTCATTTAACTAGTTCCATATGCTTGCGTAATGGGAACATGATGATGATGATGATATGTGTGAAAATAGCAGTAGCTTTGAATCCTCACCAGGCCAACTTCATTGCTACAACAATCCTTAAAATGATCTTTTAAACCCAGCTACTTATAACTGGGTATGGGTATCTCAGGGGACAGACGGCTGTGGAGCCTTTCACCTCCTGAACTCTGCCCACACTCGGAAACTAGCCTATGGCTGATGCTGAGAAAACCCTAAGAGGTACAGAGCACATGCTGGGCACCGTGTGATGAAGTTGATGGGGCTGTTCAGGAGGTGCTCGGCATCTGTCGGAGTCTGGCCATATTTTCAGCTCCAGATTTTCAAAGATCAGGACAACCCTAAGAGGTACAGAGCACATGCTGGGTACTGTGTGATGAAGTTGATGGGGCTCTTCAGGAGGTGCTCGGCATCTGTCGGGATCTGGCCATATTTCCAGCTCCAGATTTTCAAAGATCACGAGTCAGGTGCCCAATGGTCATGAGATTGGCTTAAAAAGCACGCGAGCTATTTTGGCGGTCTTTTTATTTGTTTTTTGGTTCCTGAGTCTTTTTGGCTGCATTTGGATCACACTTTCAAGTTTTTCTCTGAAACCGTGCGGGCTAGAAACTCTCTCTCTCTCATTTACTTACTTATTTATTTTATTTACTTTTTAAGTGAGAGAGCAAGCTGAAATTCTCATATATCCCCACATAAGGGGGGATATGATAGAGATCTACAAAATCATGGGTCGCGTGGAAAACATGTATAAGGAAACGTTATTTACGCCTTCTCGTAACACAAGAACGGGGGCGGGGGGCACCCAACTAAATTAACAGGCAGCAGGTTTAAAACAAACATAAGGAAGTACTTCATACAGCGCACTGCCAGCCTGTGGAACTTGTTGCCAGGGAATATTGTGAAGGCCAAAAGTGTAACTGGGTTCAAAAAAGAATCAGATAAATTCAAGGTGGATAGGTCCAGCAGGCTATTAACCAAGATGGTCAGGGATGCAACCCCATACTCTGGGTGTCCCTAAGCCTCAGACTGCCAGATGCTGGGAGTGGGCGACAGGGAATGGGTCATTCCCTCATTGAGTGCCCTATTCACCAGGCATTGGTCACTGTCAGGAGACAGGATACTGGGCTAGATGGACATTGATCTGACCCAGTATGGCCGTTCTTATGAGAGATTATTACAGAGCAGTGGACTTAGTGTCAGGACCTCTGGGTTCTATCCCTTTACTACTTACAACTATTGAAGTCAGTGATGGAAAAGGGTGTATTAATGGTAGATAATCAAATCCATTCCCCTGAAAGAGCAGGATTTATCCCCCAGATATTCAATAGTGAATGAGTCAGATATTAAACCGCTCAACCTTAGCGGGCTTATGAGGCTGGATCAGTTAATGTTCCTACAGTTCTTTGAGCCTTGGATGGAAGGTGCTAGTTCTGTGGAGCATATTGGTATGAGGCAATGCCTCCGGAATGGGCACCCACCTCTGGGACAGGTTAGTTTGTAATCCAAACTTGTCTATTCTTTGTGTTACAGTGCGATCCCCCTGGGCCCTAACCCTCCAGTATCCCAGCCTGGATCTCAGCACGTGAGCTCTGCACTTTCTCATGCTCAGCGGCTGTCAGTCACAGTGCTGGAGCGAACAATGGAAGTGTGTCTTGTGAAACTGTCTTTTTCACCCTGCTGGGCAGGTGGGTTTTGTGGGACGCAGGAACATGTGCTCTGCTGGCAATAAAGTGAGGAGATTATGCCTGTTAAGAGCAGACGGCTGCCTTGCAGGAAGAGCTTTCAAAAGCCAGAAAACAGGCCTCTGAGCCTGCCAGAGTCCCAGCACTCTCTCTAATACATGGGAGCGTGCAGTAGTTCCCACTGAAAGAGTTTGTGCGGTCTAAGAGCTCAGCCCTGAATGGGAATGCAACGGGGTACTGTGTGCTAAGACTTCCTCACCCATCCTCCTTGCACTGCTGGGGTAAAAGACCAGGGGAGTCCAGCACAATAAACAGAGCCAGACTCTCAAAAAGAAGTGGGACAGGATGGGGTGAAGGTGGGGGCCAAGATCCTGACTTGCTTCCTTCAGCATCAATGATACGGTTGTGAGCAAGCCCTGCTCCCTGGAATAAGCTGCAGCAGTTGGTGCTGTTTTGTATCCACCCCCAAAGTCAAGCATAATGCCTCCAGGAGCTGTCACCGGGACAGTGTACCTCTGCAGGACCCCCCAATATAAAGCCACAATCCACTTCTAGCACAGTAGCTGTGTCTGGTACTGATGACTTGATGGCTCCAGAGGCTGGTAATGGGCTATGGAGCCTTTCACCTGTGAGGGCTGATCTGCACTAGTGTAAAAAAATGCGCACCCCTGAGAGATGTAGCTAAGCCAACCTAAGACTAAGTGTAGACAGAACTGGGTCCAGGGGAGAATTCTTCCATTGACTTAGTTACCACCTCCTGGATTTACTGCATCGACCAAAGAACCCTTCCCGTCGCTGTAGGAAGTCTACACTACAACGCTACAGCTGAGCCGCTGCAATGTTCCTAGCGTAGACATACCGTAAGTCACTGGTTCCAATCCCGGCCATATCCCTAGTAGCAGAAATTCATCACGGTCTGACGGCTGTTCAGTACCCTGGGTTAGTGCTCTCAGGTCAGTTCCTAGCCGAAACATATTTCATGAAACTACCCAAAGGTCTGGCATAATTGAATATAAATTGCAGTCTTTACTCACAAGAGCTTCAGGTCTAGGGATTAAACATGAGGTGTTACTGACAGATCCATGTGAGGGTATATTGGCAGAATGAATGAGATGAGTGCTTATAGAGCAAAACCCACATTCTTTTCCTAGCTAGTCCTTTGTTACTGAATACATTGTGTAGTTCAGAGAGAGGTGTCAGCGTAGCCCTAGGGGACAGGAAGTCCTGCACTGTCACCCCAGCTCTGACATTAACTCCATCTGTGGTCTTGAACTAGTCAGTCTAGCTAAAATTTTCAAAAATGGCTCCTGATTTTTGGGTGCCTAACTGATGACAGCTTGGAGCCTCATTTTCAGAAGCATCAAGTACCCAGTTAAAATGAAAATGGGTGCTTTGCATTTCTGCGAAACAGGTATGTGAAACTGAGCACCCAAAACCACTGGCTGCTTTTGTATCTTTTGGGCTGATCCTCTCTGTGTCTCTGCAAAACGCAGCGACTAAACAACCCTCACTCACAAGGGAGTTCTGAGATTTCATCAGCGACTATTTGTAAAGCACCTTGGAAATGCAAAGCACGAGGTATTATTCCCAGACGTGATCCCTCACCACATCATTAGAATCAGAAGTTCAGGCTACTGCATACAGACTCATGACAACATCCAAAAGTTTAAAAGGAAGTGAGATTGTTAAACCACCAACTGCACCCCCCTGCCCAGGCCAGATGTTAAGCCCTAAAGAACTGAAGTGGCACAAGGAATTACTTTCCCAAGTTCCCCCAGCTCTGGCTGACAGACCTTGATCAATGTTTTTCTCCACAGTAAGAGCTATGCAGATGGTCTACCCAGAACAGGGTTTCTATGAAGTACAAAGGGAAGTCAAACACCATTTCTAATTCAGCTTGTAGCATGGCACACTTTCATTATCCTCTGTCTGAATGCGGTGAATAGAGAAACAGTGTGGGAAACTCAGAGGAACTCCAAACTCACACAGTCTGAGGGCCTATAACATACTCTTGTCCTCGGTCCCACATCTGCCTGTAGCAGACACAAGGAGAAAGAATGACAGAAAGAAAAATCAGGTTATAAAACACCGCAAGGGTGGAGGTTGAGGGGAAAGCCAGTGAAGAAAAAACAGGTTACTGTAGCTGGAGAGAAATTGCTGGAAATTCAAACGGGGAGCTCTGAGTAATATATAAACCCTCCTCACTCACAAGCAGCAGCACAGGGAATGACTAGGGGGAAAGGGCAGACCCAGGGCTCGATCCAGCACCCATTCAGGCCCATAGAAACAGTCCCACTGAGTTCAGTGGAGCTGTACTGCTGGGCCAGTATTAGGTTCTCTGATCCAGGCCTGCATAGTGCTGAGTGTTTTGTCTGCCCCAGAGTATGCAGTATGGGCCCCTGGGTTTTGCAAACGACTTCCTTGGTGCAGCTCCATATGTCAACTTTTACCGGCGAGAGCAAGAGCTGAGGCTACAACAGCATTCCAGGTGTCTGATTCCTTTCATGCAGAGATCTCAAAGCCCTTTGCAAATATTAATGAACCAGGCCACTTGGCCCTCTTGGAAGTGTTATTCTCCCTGTTTGACAGTTGGAGAAACTGAGGCACAGAGGAGTGAAGTGATTTGCTTAAGGCCACACAGTCCATTAGTGACAGAGCCCAGAAGTCCAAATTGCCAGTCCATTGCTCTAACCCCTCCCAGCTCTGTCAGGACAGCTGCTGTCATCAGGGAACAATCTGAACAAATGTCACTACCCTCTACAGATCAGTGTGTTAGCAGTAGTGAATGTTGCGGTACTTGTCCACTGGCTTTGCACCATAGTCGGGGGCTCACTGCGTCCTTACCCAGTGAACTCAAATCCACAAAGTTCTCAAAACTCAGTCAAAGCTGAATCATCTTTCACGTGGAGACCATCCCTGCAAAACCACAAACTGAGCCCAGATGGCCTCACGACTGGGCCAATGTTTGAGTTGTAGCAAAACAATTGCCAGATGCAGGCTGAGTCCTGAGTTGGCAGCGGAGGCCAGAGCCTGATTTGCGCAGTTTTGCTGTGGAGGTTTTGCAGCTCTCTGATTCACAGAGCTGGAGAGGAAGGATGGCTGTGTGTGCAATGGGAGTCCTCTGGACTATTGCCACATCTGCCATGCTTCCTGCATGAACTTTAAAAAGTCACTGAGGGCCTGATGGGTTGGTTGGTTGTTTTTTCAAAGTAGATGCCCACTTGTATGTCTGCTTTACATTTGTGCTTACTGTGTGTGAAAGGCCAAATACGGATTTGCACATGCAAGCCACCTAAGTAGCACCTATTTAGCCACCTAAGTGTGCAAATCATGTGACTTGGGGACACGCGCGCACACACACACACACACACACACACACACAGAGTAAGTACACTCAAAAAAGTAGGCCCAGATCTATTATGAAAATCAGGCTTTTAGCCTATTGCTGCTCAGTTATCCTGTGAAATGGGATATTCTACCCAATTTGTTCATAAATGCTTGAAAAGGGCTCTCTGAGCTGCTTGGATAAAAAAGGCCTGATTCTGATTGCAGCTATGTTGCTGAAAATCCGGGATAATTCCCCGGAAGATGGTGGAGTCACTCTGGATTTACATTGGTGTAGCTGAGATCAGAATATGGCCCTGGAAGTGCCAAAGGATATGGATCAAATCCATAAATCCTGCTCAGGCTTTAGTCAGGCTGAAATTCCCATTGGCTTCAGTGAGGGTTTCTTCCTGGAAAGAGTTTCAGGATTTGGCCCAATGGGAGTTTTCCCCGAGTAAGGTCTCCAGGGTTCAGTGCTAACTTTGTGTATCCAAGTCCACCAAGATCTTGCCGCCTTTCCCATCCCTCAAACAGAGTTCCTTTTCTCCTAAGTACCCTACCATGGTAAGCAGCTTATTAACATAAGGCTGTGGAAGTTTGTGTACCTCCAAGTTTCCCACACCATTTCTTAACTATATTCATTCCCCACACAAAGGAAGTGTGCCTGGCTACAAACCATATTAGCAATGGTGCTTGACTTTGTATTGTGTTCAGTGGGAAACCCTACTCCCAAAAGGCCATCTGGGTAGCAGTTATCAGAAAGGAAGCAATCAGAGCAGTGATGATCTCTGAAGACTTGGGAAAGCAGCAGCTCCTTTAAAACGCCTTGAAAGCTAACATCTGGCAGAGATTCAGGAGGCAGGATATTGTTTACTCCACATTTCAAGTATGGTACCTGTATGTAGGATCTTACGGTCATCATCTGTTTTCTTTCCAATGCCGTGTGCTCTAGTCCCACAGTAGAAAGCAATCATTCTGACATTGGGACATAAATTAATTCCAAATTCATGATCCCTGGTGTAACTCCATTGATACTTGTAGCTTTACACTGGGTATGAATCTGGCTCATTGCCCTTCTTTGGGATTTCCAAATCAAACTGGAGTTACAGAAGCTCATTCTCATGTCATACCAAAGTGACGGTCTCCTCCAAAAGCTAATTCTTCACGGGTTAGTTAATTTCCCTCGTTGATTGCAAAGCCACAAAGAAAACCATGGAGTCATTTTTTTAGTTTATTTTTCCTGAAACTAGAACATTTGTTCCAGGAACTACAGTATCCTTGTTGTGTGACTCAGAGGGAGGCAGGGAAAAGCTGCTGTCAAGTCAGGGAGACTTTGCACTTATATCACTTTACAGACAATAGATGAACCCCACAAAACCAGTAAAACACACTTTACAATCATCCTTCTTTTACAACTGAGGCCCATAGCAGTTAAGTGACTCACTCAAGGCCACAGAGCTCATACCAGAGACAAGGATAGAACTTGGGATTCAAGGGCTCCCAGCCCCAACCCTGCCACAATCAAATGGCTCTTGCAAAAAAAGTCCATCAAATTTCAAACATATCAAAAAAACAAACAGAACTAGAAAGTAATTCCCCTTCGGAGCTTATTGGCAGGGTCCTTGGAGGAAATCAAGTGGGGATTGAATTCCACACCGTTAATTTCCTGCAAGTGTTGATCAATCTCCAAAAGCCTTGAGGAGCTGGTGGGGGGAAATACTATGTTCTTTTTTCCAATGCGGCAAATTCTGCTGTCCTTAATTGAGTGAAATTACCATTGACTTCAATTGAGCTATAGCAATTCAAGGTGGCAAGATTTGGCCCTATGTAATTATTTGATTACTCAGGCTACCTTCAGATGAGAAGTAAAACGTCTGTTTGCAAATTCTGTTAGTTTGAGAACATGTGTTCTATAAGCAAGGGCCAGATCCTCAGCTAGTGCAAATGAGTGTAGCTCCATTGACTTCTGTGGAATTATTTGGATTTATACCAACCGAGGGGACAAAAGTGACTCTAATTACCCCGGCACAGTCAACTAACAGCTTTGAGGATCTGGCCAGTTCTAACTGAGTCTGACCCCAAGGTTCTCTGTTCGAAAGAGCATTCTGAGTCCTGGCACAAAATCTCAGAAGTGGCCGGAAGCCCAAACTGTGATAGAAAACAGGCACATGCAGGACAGGCTCACCTGTGCACTCCCACGTCCATGCTAACAGGCTTTACCACTGAGAGCTCATTTTCTTCCACAAAAATAGAAGTCCTGAGATGGGCCAGAAAACTCACAGGGCACAGAACCCCTCCCCCGGACCCTCCCAAAAGGAGGGTAAGTGTGAAAATGCTTTGATTGTTCTGTACAACTGGTTATTACAGGGAGGGGCATCTGACACTTAAAACTGCTTTGTTAGATTAAACGTGGGGCATGCATGTGTGTGGTTGATGTTGCAGGGAGAATTTATGGCTCTTCCCGTATCTGGTTATTAGTAAGCGCATCTGCAAAGCAGGAACAATCTCAGGCAAAGCTGTTAGTTGTGTGTGCGGGCTGGGGAACTGGCAGGTTTCTCCCAGTGTGTCATTGGCTAATCAGCCCTAGAAATGAGTTTGCTGCTTGAGAGTTTCTGTTTCAGAGGCTGTCCCCAAAGGGGCACGGGAGAGCAAAAGATGGGGTTTCTAGGTGGCATTAAATGGGCTCAGAATTAATCCACATGCTTTGGAGGAAACATGTGAGAGGGTGTCAGAAAACTTTCCCACAACTTGACATAAAAGACTCAGAGCTCAACAGCTGCTGTTCTGTACAAAAGAAGTGAGCCTATTCAAAGGCAGTACAATGGGGGAAGGAAAAGCAGATCCTGGAAGAGGTCTCTTAAGCCTTACCTGGTTTTAAGAATAACTGAATTAGAGAGAGATGGCTAAGTGTGTGCGTGTGTCTTCACTTTCATATACATAACGCACAGTTTTATACCACATTCCATGGCAGGATCCCCAAACTTTTAACAAATATAAACTGAGCCTTATAAGACTAGTGAGAGAAGGGAATATTATAATCCCCTTGTCACAGATGGGAACACTGAAGCACAGAGAAGTGAAGTGACTTGATTAAGTTCACACAGTGAATCCGGAAGAAATTTGAGAACAGAACCCTGTACTTCAGCAGCCTGGCTCCATGCTTTAACTCTACCCTTGAAATGTAACTAATTGGAATGGAAGACATGCACTGTTCTTATCAGGCTGACTCTATGCAATTCTAAACATACAGATGGTGCAGAAATCAATCTGCTTCCGTTTGATACTCAGCTTATCTTTGTGTGAGGTAATGTAATGCTCAGAAAAGTGAGCAAGGACTCCTTGCTATTCAAGCAGGCAGAGTGTAGTCAGGTGTAGTGCAATTTATTATTATTTATTATTATATTGTATTTTATTTTATTTATTGGAAACATGCAGCTCTAAGGATACATCTTAATATCCTAAACAGCAGCATCTCTTGCTAGTGTATCTCTAGAGCAGAGACTGCTAGTAAGATAAATTCTAGTATGGATTGTAGCCTAGAGAAGGAGAATGGAATCAGGACTCCTGACTTCTATTTCCACTTGTGTTTCTGACTTGCTGCATGACTTTGCTCTGTGCCTCAGTTTCCCCATTGGTAAAATGGGGATAATCACACTAAAACCTAAATTAATGTTCATTATATGTTTTGAGATTCTTGGATGAAGGTAATGCATAAATGCAGAAGTATTACATATATTCAGCACCCACTAAGATTTCCCCCTTTTACCTCTGGATTTTCTCTCGTATTTAAGAACAGATAAATAAAGTATTATTGTGACTATTTTTCCCATATGGAGAAGTTGAGATGATCAGAAGTGAAGTGCCTAAGATCACTCAGGACATCTGAGAACAGAACTCAAATCTCCTTCCTCCCAGTCCTCTGCTTAACCACAAGACTGTCCAAATAACAACACTCTGTATAGCTGTGTGTACCCACAATGAAGTGCATTGCTTATCCTGAATCAGACCATGGAGTACACACTCTGTTTTGAGTCAGGCAACACTTGCATTGATGTCAACTGAGGAGGAACTTCAGAATCTGGCTCATTGTTATTAAAACAAACCCACAGAAAACAACAACCCTGGTTTTAAATTAGCAAAATAAAGTCTATAGTTTATTTTCAGCAGCTAGTGAACCCAGCGATCTTCAAGCAAGTGTGCTGCTTGCCTTCATCGGTGTGTCTGTGTGTGTGTGCACGCCCGAAGTGTGTGCCTGGGTGTGTATGTTTTCAAAAAAGATACAATCCCATCTTTTCCTCTGCACAGATTAGCTTTTTTCCCGCCATCAGCAACTGGCTCCCGCATTCACCATTGTATGTGAACTGAATATTGTGTGTGCCCGGAAAGCTATTGATCTGCAGCATCAGTCAGCAGCCTTTTCTCACTGAGGGCCAGCTCTTTCCCAGCTTCTAACATGTAATTTGGATCCCAATCTTTCACGTACCACACACTCCCCACCTGCTCATCTGGGAGAAGGTCATTATCCCCCAGCTATTCACTGGCGATGGAGCATGCAAGAATAGATGCTTCTTCTATTGTCCTGCTTATCTCTGATTGGCTCTGGAGTGTGGGAAACTCAACCAAGTCAGAGACCCACAGATTCTCAACAAGGTTGTGCAGTATAAATATAGGGCAGAGTCCGCTTCCAGCAGCAAACTTCCACAGGACTTCAGCACGACTGAGATCTGCCTCCTTAGCTCAGGACAGATGGCCCCCAGCACTGTTTTCATGGAGCACAACAACCTGCTGACACCAAAAGAGAAAAACAAAGTAAGTACCGGCACAGGCTGCTTTGCTGACTGCTTCAGTGAAAGAGATGGGACTAGATCCTCAGCTGGTACAAATAAGCGTAGCTCTATTTCTGTGCTAATTTACACCAGCTGAGGATCTGGCCCAAAGTAACTACATGCATTCAAACTATGCCCCAAACAGTCCAGAGATGTGGCAGAGTTAGGATGTTTTCTAAGCAAATCTTTTGTCCTGCTTTTTGCAGCTCAGGAAGCCAGTGGTGGAGAAAATGCGCCGGGACCGGATTAACAGCAGCATTGAGCAGCTGAAACTCCTGCTGGAGAAGGAGTTCCAGAGACACCAACCCAACTCCAAGCTGGAGAAAGCTGACATCCTGGAGATGACTGTTAGCTACCTGAAACAGCAGAGCCAGCTGCAGATAAAGAGTGAGTATCAGACTTGGCTTCACTCCTGGCTGTGTGCAAAGCAGTGATGTGCTGTATGAAGCTCCAGAGAGTGACATGAAGAATGAGTCTAAATCATGATCTCTTTTCTCCTCCCCTATCTCTTTCCTTCTGTAGCTGCAGGATCCATCCATAAAAACTCTCAGTTCGACTTCAAGGAAGGCTACTCCAGGTGCCTGCAGGAGGCTTTTCATTTCCTGTCTCTCCATAAAACCCAAACAGAAACACAGAGCAAGCTCTTGAGTCATTTCCAGAAGAGCCAGTTGGCTGCTCCAGAGATCATCTGCTCCCCTTCCACCCAGAACACCCCAAAGCAAGCATCCCTGAAGAACGTCAATGCTCTCTGGAGACCCTGGTAGACTGCAGGAGGAGGGGGGCAGGAAACACTTGCTCTATGGACCTTTGTCTTTTATATTCCAGAGGATGGGTGTGACTGCATCTGATAGTCACACCCTGATCCTCTCTATGTAGGGAATATTATTTCCCATTTTATTTATGTGTGGAAAGAATGGGATACTTTTGATTCTTCAGTTTCATGTGGGATCCTCTGGAAAAGATTCAGGTATTCTGTTGAGTGGTATTTAAGCTGTGCAGACACTGGTGATAGCAATGTACACCAGGGCACCCAGTTTAGGGGTGCGTGTCTTCATAATGAAGGAGGTTTTTGTAGGTGGCTAAATGTTATCAGTGTTACAGTTGTGTTAAGATTGTAACAGATAGCGGTCTCTGTAGGAGAGAATGCTCTAATTTTGCTTGTAAAAGCTTTCCGCTTTGCTCCCGCTTTCCTAGCAACCTTTGCTCACTCTTAATTTAGGACGAATTTATTGTTTATTAATGTTGGTGGACGGTTTTACAAGTTCTGTTGCCCTCTGTTTGCTTGCAGCGCTTGTATGGCAGCAAAGAGAGATTCCTAGCTTCTGTTCACCCATCACACTTTAGGGCTAGCAAGAGGTCACTAGATAAAACTATGTGGAATATTTCTACCATTTTGCTGCTTTTTCTGTTTAGGAAAATAATATTTTAATGCTTTATATTAAAGAAAAAAGAAGGTAGATGCAAGGTTTGGTGGTTCAATGTTATACATTTTGGCTGTCAGGCTAGCTCTTTCCAGTATGTTCATTATTATAATGATTGTTCTCTGTACTGAGCGGTTTCATTCATTGTGGATGGTGAGTTTCTCCCATGTTCGGGAATGGCCCTGGTGGGCTCTGTGCATACCATGTATGCATCTGTATCACATGATTGTAGAGAGAAATAAAAATGCATTTGTGTGCAACTGCTGGCTAGGTTTCCTTCTTGTCAGCTATGTGCAGCTGCATGGGCCATTGAAACGCTCTTTGCTAATTTAACACCACCACAGTGATTGCAAGAGGAGACTTTTCAAACCAAAGGAGTTTGTGTTCCTGCCTATCCTAGGCACTGACAGGGCCCCCATCAGTGAGATAGCGGAGCACCTCACCGCCTGTAACACATTGATCTGCACAACACCCCTGGGAGGTGGGGCAATGCTATGATCCCCATTTGTCTCCAAGTCCCTTATTTTACTCACTGTCTTGCCCAAGGTCACACAGGAAGTCTGTGGCAGAGCAGAGAATTCAACCCCCCATTCTCAAGCCCCAGGTTTGATCCTTAACTAGTGTCCCGTCCTTCCTAGACCACGCACAGTTTCTACAGGGATGAAAGCAAAGGTTAGACACCTCTGGCCCACTCAGCCTCCCTTTAGCTGTTTTGCCACCACACCACTGCTCCAGGGAGCACAGGCATCCGCACTGGCAAGCGACTCCTGCCATTCTAGGCTCTCTTAAAATCCAGGGATCTGATTCTGATCAATTAGGGCTGTGGATTTACACTGGCATAAAACTGATGTAAAAGAGTACAATAGAGGGAAGCTCCTGGGCTCTCCTCCCTCCTGTTTTACGCTGTTGAATGACTAAAGGAGGTACATTGGGCAGGAAAGCATGGTTCCAGGGACACACCTGTTCATTTTCTCCATTGCCCACTATGCTACCTACCTGATGTTCTGCAGTAAATCCAGAGTGACACCTCCCAGCCAGGGTAACATCAATGCCATGCAGCACCAAGCCCTCTCCTGGCCAGAACCTGTGCCAGGTCACCTTGGATTACCCAGTGCTGCTGAGGCCCTTGCTTTAAATGAATGGTTCCAGTTCAGTGACGTGCCAGAAGCCAGAGGCCTTTGAAAAGGGCCCCAAGCCTGTGTCACAACAAAGATCCCATGTACTGGCTAAAATGGAAAACCTAAACCACCTACATTTTAAAAAATACTAGAAAGGCCCAGAAGAGGGGCAGTGCTTATTTAGGGGAGGGATAGCTCAGTGGTTTGAGCATTAGCCTGCTAAACCCAGGGTTGTGAGCTCAATCCTTGAGGGGGCCGTTTAGGGATCTCCAGCAAAAATTGGGGATTAGTCCTGCTCTGAGCAGGGGATGCGACTAGATGACCTCCTGAGGTCCCTTTCAACCCTGATATTCTATGAACATCAAGATTATAACATGAGCCTTCACATCACTGCCTGAGGTTCTGGCTGGGCTCAGTTTCCAGATCTGCAGCAGCCTCCGTGTGAGCTGCTTTAATTCCTTTACAGCCATCCCAGTTAACAAATCATGAGAGTGACCCAGGCAGTGTAAGTGGGTGCGAAGTTGCTGGGAAGAGGGATGTCCTGAGCAGGACTGTATTCTTCGCTAACAAAGCATGGAACTCTGCCATATCGTTTGCTCCCGCAGGATTGTGATTGTTTTTTGTAATGATAGGGACTGGAGGGTTCCATTCGATTCTGTTGTTGATTTGTAACACACTGTTTTGGACTGATGCTGGTGACTCTGATTCCTTGGCCATGGGGCCCTCATAAATCAATCAGATAAACGCTGCACGTCTATTACAGTGTGTGCGGCACTAGCAGAATGGGGCCTTCATCCCAGCTGAGGCTTCTACCGTAACACGAGTAATAACGTGTCTTCCAAGCAGAGACTGGGCCTCGGCTGCAGAGATGTTGCTGTACCAACATAGGCGCAGTTTGACTTCTATGTTTCGGGGCAGGGGGAAGCTCCAGGCAGGCTAGGGTGACCAGAGGTCCCTATTTCATAGGGACAGTCCCCATATTAGGGGCTTTTTCTTATATAGGCCCTTATTACCTCCCACCCTCTGTCCCAGTTTTTAACACTTGTTATCTGGTCACCCTAAGCCAGGCCAACTGGGTTGCGCATGGGAGAAAATTCCATGCCTGCCTGAGGCTTGCGGTTTGGGGGAGCAATGCCCGCTTATACCCCTCCAAACTACTCCCATGTGTACAAACTACACCATCATGCGGCATTGTGGTATTATTTATAACCTATACATGCCCTTAAAGTAAAATATTTGACAATGTCTGTGCTGTTACTTTTTCAGACTGAGTATTTTAACCTTATGGCTCTAAAACACCTGCAAGGATTTTAAACTAGATTTCAAGAGAGCACTTCTCCTTTTCCACCACCAGCAAGCAGTCTCTCAAATTGTTCTCCTCCTCCAGGCTGCCAGCTGTACAGGAGGAAGTGCCCTACACTCTCGGCTAGACTGGGGTCTAGAGCTGGCCTGGTGGGATTTGAGTTTGTTTACCAGCTGTAGTTGGTTTAGTCTCTTGAGAGGCCTCGGAGACATGTAGGAGGTCAACAGCTGTCTTGCAGAGCATGGATAGTACACAGCACACTGATGATTAGTCACTGTGGTTACCTGCCGGACACGGTTTCATTTTAATGAGCAAATGTCACGGGGAAGTGGGGGGAGGTGGAAGCTGGAGATTTTAGGTAAGCTCCCCGTGCGCCACTCATGGCATTACAGTCATTTCCACAGCAACAAGCTGCAGTGCCGCACACAGGATAGTTCGGTATTCAGTAAAATATACAGGGGAAATCTTCCTGCATCAGTACAATGGGGATCCTGTAAAAAATGCACCCATTAAACTTTGAGAACTCTAGGTTTGCTCTCCTCTAGGTTTTTATGTGGCACCTGTCATGGCAGTGTCTGAGCAGGCAGGCGGTTGTGGGCACAAGCCATCTCGCTGTGCAGCGCATGCCAACACATGCACTCGCTCGGAGTACTGAAATGTGGGGCTCTGCAGGTGCATGCCTCACACCGACATTTGCAAATGCTGCCCACAAGGTGCCCCAAAGGGTCTGGCACTAGAATGTTTTTCAGTTTCCATGCTTAGTGTCTCCTTAAAGGGAATGCCGTCAGCTTTATAACACTTCTCACTTCTGTCTGCACAGCTTTACGTACCCTTAGTCTGAGGCAAGACTTCTGGCTCCCAGAAATGATCAGGGTTCGAAGGACCCTGGTTTCCCAGTACTTGGTGCATTCAACAGCACTTGGGGGCGAATGGGAGAGGTTGGGTGCTCAGCACTTTTGAAAATCTGTCCCTATTATTTAGGCACTTATAAGCGATGCTGAGTGCTGTTGAGAAATACTGGCCATATTCGTGTATAGTCAGCTTCACGCTTTTCCCCAGTTACTTGTGCACGTCTGTCACTCGGCGCCAGGAGAGCGGAATGCATTGAAAAGAACAGGGAGATGTATAGGCAGGTGTAGCATCTGGACATACTGCTAGCTTGCGTTTTGAAAGAGATACAACTTCATGTTGGACCTTTTATCAAACCGAACCCCAGCAACTTGTGCAACAACATCCTGTTTTGAAAGGAAAAAATTCAGAGCTGTGGCTTTGTATTTGAAGAGAAGCTTTAGGCGGTGTCTACACTGCCACTTTCAGCGCTAAAATTTGTCAGTCCGGGGTGTGAAAAAACACCCCCATGAACGACCAAAGTTTAGCGCTGAAAACACCACTAGATACTGCCTGGTTCAGGGTGGTTATTTTTTATCACTGGGAAAGCTCTCACGCAGTGATAAAGTGTGACTACACTGCCCACGTCACAGCGCTGCTGCGGCTACACTGTAACGTGGGCAGGATAGACATAGCCTTAGCTGTAACCTTACCTTCCTGGGACATATGTGTGTGTGTCTTAGGGCTTGTCTACACTGGCAGGTTTATGCCCAACAAGTTATACCACGTTTATTAAAGTGCTGGAATTAAACCGCTCTTGCATGTCCACACTGTGCTCCTTGTGACGGTGGAGCGCATCCACATTACAGCTGCTTTTCAGCTGAAGTGGGGGTAGGAGGCAGAATGTGTGACAGGGAGAGAGAGAGAGAGTGTGTGTGTGTGGAGGGCGGGAGGAGAGCGTGTGTTTTGGGGACAGTGTGTCAGCACGAGCATTCCACATTAACAGTCTGCTTTGTGTCCCAGAGCAGATCAGCACAGCACACAAGGGCTGTCAGAAATGGAACTCTGAAAGGGGAGGGGCGCATGTCTCCAGGGCAGTCGAGTTCAAAACAATGAGCAGAGGGGCCACTTGAGGGATTATGGGACACTTCCGGAGGCCAATTGATTGCTTTCTGCACCTCCGTGTGTTTACACTGTCAATACAGTGCTGGAGCCTCTGCCCTTTAAGGGTGCGTCTTCATTAGCAACCGCAGCAGCGCTGAAATGTGGCTGTGTAGCTGCGGCACCAGCGCTGGGAGAGATCCGTCCCAGTGCTTTAAAAAGCACCCCCCCACGAGGGGCGTAACTCCCACCGCTGGTGCACTGTCTACACTGCCACTTTACCGCGCTGAAACGTGCAGCGCTCGGGGGGGGGGTGCTTTTTCACACCCTTGAGCGAGAAAGTTGCAGTGCTGTAAAGTGCCCGTGTAGACCTGGCCTAAGGCTCAGGACTCTCGTCGAGGTGGTTTTTTTGCAACGCTGCAACTGAGGAGTTTCTGTGCACTAAGGGGCTTGGCAGTGTGTGCACCTCGGGAGGTACAGCGCAGAAAGCTGCTTTACTGCACGGTAACTTGCCAGTGGAGACAAGGCCTTAGATCATTAGTATCTGTAAAGCTCGCTGAGAACCTCAGCTGGGGGCGGGAACGACAGATGACAGTAAATAATTAAAGGAGAGAAGGATCTGTGGTTTAGAAGATCCCAGCAGACTTCTGCCTGCTGCTGTGTTTCTTTCCCATTATTTAACCCTTGCAAATCCCTGTTATTCCAAATAGTCTATTTGTTATTTAAAAGGGCAGAAATTAGTTAAATTAGTTTCACAAACCTCCCATGCAGAAAACTTTCACTTATACTTCACTCAGCCCTGCCAGCTTCCTGGGAACCATGGCTGGAAGGGTGGAGAGCAGGATGGGCGGTGGGCCAGAGAGCAGGTAAGCGGAACAGCAGGCTGTCAGGGCTCCAGGGCCCCAGCTTTTCTACTCAGTTCTGGTTTTGTTTTATCTCCTTTCTCCCGGATCCTCAATTATGTTAATCCCCGTTTATTAACCACACATAGCCCTTTTGGAGTGTTTTTCGTCTGCAAAGATAATCAGTGGCAGCCTCTTAGAGCTGGATATTTCCTGCCTTATTTTGAATCAGAGACTTCATACCTGCTGCTGTAAATTGGCTGTGAGTATCAAATGTCAATTCATGCCTCAGTTTCTCCTGCCCACTTTCAAAGACCACCAGCTACTGCTATGATTGATCCAGACCCTTAGTCCCCCTGATAATTATCATCTGCAGATGGGGAAACTGAGACAGAAAAGTTAAGTGATTTGGACAAGTCCACGGAGAGTGGCAGTGTCAGAGACACGATTAACACAATTAGAATAAATGAGTCCCTTCACTAATACTATTTTTAAAATAATATTTTCCTGTCATATGTTTTAACTGAATGTACAACAGTTTCTGACTGCTCCTTCCTCACAACAATGAAACTCATGTGGCAATATTGATTTGCCGTTAGAGGCAAGAGCTGTGAATCGGGACTCCTTGGTTCTGCTCTTGGCTCTGTCACTGACTTGCTGCATGGCTTTGGCCAAGTCACTTCACCTCATTGTGGCCCAGCATGTACCTTGCAGCGAAAAGGGGGTAACAGCACTTCACTGTCTCAAAGGGCTGTTGTGAGTGTGTGTGCTTTGAGAGCCTCGGGCAAGAGATGCCATATAAAGACTAAGAATAACATTTTTATTGGAGCTGGTCAGAAAATGGTTCCCCCCCCCCTTAGGAAAAATATCAAATTTTCAGCAAAAAGTCAACATTTGAAATATTTCAGCCAAAACCTGGAAAATGTCAGTTGTTTGCCTTGTGGAACACAGCCTGGAAAAGACTTAAAGCTTAAAGCAGAAGACTGGAAAAATCAGCTCCTCTGCTTGCCCACCAAACCATGGCCTCCGGCAAGCGGTGCATTATGAGTCTGAACTCCTGGTCTCTTCTCTCAGCTTGGGGCGGAGTGGTTAGAGCAGTAAGACTGGGATTCGGGGCTGTGGTGTTATAAACAATCTCTACTCCTTACGGGCTGTGTAACCCTGGGCAGGTTGTATGATACACTGCTTTGAAAGGACAACGTTCTAGTGAATTCCTATCTATGTTTGAAGAGACGTTTTTTCTCCACAGCCCATGGGTGTATGTGTGAGAGAGAAGAGTGTATGCAGAAGTTCTTGATTTATAAGAAGAAAAGGAGTACTTGTGGCACCTTAGAGACTAACAAATTTGTTTGAGCATAAGCTTTCATGAGCTACAGCTCACTTCATCGAATGCATCCAATGAAGTGAGCTCTAGCTCACGAAAGCTGATGCTCAAATAAATTGGTTAGTCTCTAAGGTACCACAAGTACTCCTTTTCTTTTTGCAAATACAGACTAATACGGCTTATCAAAGCAGCCAGAAGCTGCTATTAGAGACCCAGGATTGACTGGTTAGTGAGACAGCCTGGCACTCTGGCCATGGAGTGTGGACAGGCTGCAGGGTGGGGGATATTTGGTACTTGTGCTGTTATTTCTTATTCATGAACTCAGCCAGGAGCCACTCCTGGAAGCAAAGCCCTGTAGAAGAAATGCCCCTAGTGGGAGAGTGGGGCGGACCCTGCAGGAAATGTTTGAACAGTCATTGTGATGTTCCAGGAAGCACATCCAAATTTCTTTCCTGAGGAGTAACTTCTTGGAAGGATGACGATGCTCACCTACTCATCAGAGGATCTGTGCAGCCTTCTGTGTGGCAGCTAGAGCCACGTGCAGCTGAGGGCCTGTTCAATAGGAACGCTAGGGAGCTGTGCTTTAGCTAAGGTGAATTGCACAGGATAGGAGGGGTACGTGCAATGCATGCTGTGACGCAATCTTCCTCTGCTTATATCTATGCTGCTGCAAAGATAATTTCCCTGGCTTATCACTTTTACCACGTCACTGGCTCCCCAGCTCCATTGCATCAAACACAACTTCTCCCTGCTCAGCATAGTGCCACACTGCCCATCATCTCTCATGTACTATCCAGCTGTTGATTCTCGCCATGCACCACGTGTGTGTGTGTGTGTGTGTGGAGGGGGGAGGGCTAAACCCCTTCCCAGGGCCTGAGGCCCCCTGACTCATCTATTGCCACACTCAGAATCTCTGGGTCTGCATCTGATCCCAGAGTCAGGGAAAAGGCATGAATGAAATGTGCAGTACCACTGTCCTTCACAAGGGGTTAATATTGGTCTATCAATCACCTGACTTCCCTTCCTGATGGGCTAAATCTACCCTGTTTTTATTGGGCCTTAGAGACACTTAGAGAGGAGTTGCTAGGCAGGTTAGCAATGTAGGCAGGCCCAGCCTGATTTTTCCCATTGGTGTATTTTTGTGATTGGGTGACCATGATGCCAGGTCGACAAACCACTCTGATGAAGTGGGTTTTAGCCCACAAAAGCTTATGCCCAAATAAATTTGTTAGTCTCTAAGGTGCCACAAGGACTCCTCATTGTTTTCACTCTTCCTCTGGCACTGTAATCGGTAGAGGAGGTTGAACAGAATGTGTTTTTTCGATTGGCTAGGGGAGACTTGTTACTAGGCAGAGTAGCCAACCCATTGTTGGAGCACCTTTAAAAGCAGACCCAGACAGGGGTGCTTGGGAGGGTGATTTTGCCCCCTCTAGGGGGGCCAGGGCTGGGTGTGTGACGTCTTGGGGTACAGTTGCACCCAGCAGCCCAGCTAGAGCCGTCTCTAATTGTCTCATGGCTTCCTGGGCCTGCACCGTCTTTCTGTCCATCTCCATGGGTTGAGGCTCAGCTGACGAGTCCAGTGGCAGCTCTGTGGGGCAGGGACCGTCTGTGTGTTCTGTGCCTGTACAGCACCTGGCACGGGGGAGGGGGCTGAGCCATGACAAGACTCCTATGTGCTACGTTAACACACAGCATAATAAACCCCAGAAGAAGGTTGGGGGGGGGGGGAAGGGAGAGAGCAAAATGGTAGAGATGTTGCCTTTTCTTGTGCTCTGGGTGCTATTCCCTGGGCACAACTGGCCTTAGGAATCAGGGGTTATAGTGGGCAGAGCAGAGATGCTGAAATCTACAGAGGCAGCCCATTTCCAGATGATCATGTCCCCAGCGTTCGCTACAACCAACGTAAATGCCTCTCCTGTGATAATCACCATTCCCTGATGGGGAGACAGAGGAGGACTGGCTAAGGGGGTTGCCCAAGGCCGTAGAGGGTGCAATGTCAGAGCCATTATTAGCATAATCAGAATGACAGGAGCACGTGGGTGGCTTCATTAATACTAACAAATTCTAACAAAAGTTCTTAGGCCTGGGAGCTGCCGAACGAAGATGGGAAAGAGAGCAGGAGTCAGTCCTCACTCCAGCACCATCACTCCCAGAGGGAGCTACCCTCCAATCTGTGTGGCCAGCTTTGGTGTCCAAGTGAGAAGGTCCCTGACCAGCTGTTCAGATCCTGGCCTCAGGTTAATAAATGAGCAAATATTATACGCTCTCGTAGTGGACTAGACTGCAACATCCTTTGTCAGCCACTCAAGGCAATAAATCCTACTCCTCCCCCCTCTCCCCAAAATCATGATCTGGTTGAGGTGGGGAGAGCAGGGGCTACCCACCTGATAAAGAGCTGCAAGCTGGTGGAGGGGGGAGGAAGAAGGAGTCCGGGCTGCACCCTCCCCATTTGCTAGCTAGGATAGTTGTCTGGATGGGGAACAGGTCCAAGAAAAGAGGTGAAGTGATTTTCTCATTCCTCCCAGCACAAGGGAGGCAGTGGGTCTTTGAGACACAGTTTGTTCTCTGCTCTGCTCCTGGGGTGGGGTAGCTACATGCTGCCCTTCACTCTGCAGATTGCAAAGGTACAATCTGCTCCTGAGCAAGAATCAACACGGGACCTGCTGTAGGCATTTGACAGTGGCATGGTTACCCAGTCCTTGCTTGTTACATTGGTTTGGGCTGTGTCTGACACAGGGGTGCCTACCCAGTTATCTGAGTCTGTATGGGTGATGGGTGCGTGCACAGGGTTTCAGCTAGCATGCCTCAAGCTGAACACTAGATAAGACGCTCACCTTGCACTATCTGGTTTTGAGGCGGGGGCTCAGACACAAATCTGGATTGCAACTTTGAAGAGCAGCTTTCTCTCTGGTTTGACTGCACATCTGTCCATTGCACTGAAGCGCCTTCTTGCAGTGCTCCTGAAAAACACATTCTCAAAGCCACCAACCAAGGAAGCCACAAGTACAATGTTGGTCTTTGTTGTATGCTTGCAGCGTGCTTTGCACTCTCTGTGAAGTATGCAAGTTTCCTGTGCATGTGAGGGGTCGGCACGAATTTTTTGAAGCAATTCAAACCCACGGTGCACACATGAGCACCTTTTGCAGCCTGTATGCAGTTTCAGAGCATGATATTGTGTCTAAGGGGGAGATCAGGCTTAGGAGACAAACTTAAATCACTCAAATGAATGTTTAGAAAACCATCTCCAAACACCAATTCTCTCCTGGGGTTAGGGCTAGCAGTGAGCCCGACCTCTGGAAATATAGGTCTTTATTCAGACCTTTTGAGGCTACTTCCCTTGTATTATTTATATTGCAGTAGCCCCTAAAGCCCCACTGAGATCAGGAGCCCACTGTGCTAGGCACTGTACAAACACATACTAAGAGGCTGTCCCTGCCAAAGAGCTAGTCTAAGGGCATGTCCTCACGAAGCCTCACTCTCCCAGCACTGTAAAAAAACCACCCCCAGGAGATGAATAGCTCCCAGCGCGGGTGCACTGTCTGCACTGCCATTTCACAGCGCTAAAACGTGCAGCGCTCAGGGGGTGTTTTTTGACACCCTGGAGCGAGAAAGTTGCAGCACTGTAAAGTGGCCGTGTAGACAAGGCCTAAACAGAAAAGACATGACAAAATGTAAGAGAACGTGATCCAATTGCTAGAGTGAGAGAGAGAGAATGATCATCCCCTCTTTAGAGAAGGCACAGAGAGATTAGGTGACTTGGGCAAGGCCACGCACACTATCTGTGGCACAGCTGGGGATAGAGGAACCTAGATTCATGGATGCCAAGGCCAGAAGGGACCATTCTGAGCATCTAGTCTGACCTTTTGTATAACAAGCCAGAGAACTTCCCAAAATAATTCCTTGCCCCAATCTTTTAGAACAACATCCAATTTTGAGTTAAAAATCGCCAGCGATGGAGAATCCACCATGACCCTTGATAAATTGTTCCAGTGGCTAATTACTTTCATTGTTAACAATTTACACCGTTTTTTTCCAGTCTGACTTTGTCTTGCTTCAGCTTCTTTAGGCATACGCAGCATATGTGGCTGCGTAGGGCACCCGAAAATTTGGGGCACCATTCCCCTCGCTGACCGTGGCTGGAATCCTCTCTTCTCTGGCCTCGCCCCCACGCTGGGCCGGCGGGCTTCTCCCAGAGCAGCGTGGCCGGTCACTGATGGCGCGGCGGCCCGACCCACCGCCGCTCAGAGCGGAGTCCCTCCCTGGACCCTGCCTGTGGGCGCCGCTCGGTCTCTGGCGGGGCCAGGACAGGAGGACCGAAACCTCCACGTGAGTCAGCGGGGGTGGGGGGGAGAATGGAGTGGGGGACTTAAAGTGACAGTGCGCTCACTGTCTCTCTCACTTCCCTAACACACACGCACGCACACGCGCTGTCTCTCACACCCATATACACTGTGCCTCTCACGAGTCACAGTCCCCCATACAGATTGTCACACACACACACAGAGTCTCACACTCCCCAACACACACACAGCCACACACACACACTGGCGCTCTCTCTGTCCCCCTCACATGCGCTGGCTCTCACACACACATGCACACTCTGTCGCACACACACACACGTATTATTGTTGTTGTTACTGCTTGGTACTTCCTGTCAAAATGCTCGTGGTGAGCCCGGAGTGGCTGGGGGCTGCAGGAGGGCCGTGGGCTCTGGCAGGATGCAGCCACCTTGTGACAGCGCGAAGCCGGCCTTGAGCCACTGCCGCGGCATCTGCTGCGTACGAAGCTCGGGGTGTGTCAGCAATGGGGGAAGGTTCTGGGGGTCCACGGGTGGGGGTGGTGGCTGTGCCCCATTGACACACTGGGGTCAGCGGCACCGGCTGGTGACCGTCTTCAGTGGAGCATAGGGGCACCAGTTTAATAATACTGCATAGGGCCCCATAAATCCTAAGGACAGCCCTGAGCCCCCAGCTTCCAGCCAGTGGCTCATGTTATGCTAGGGATCAGCGACCTTTGGCCTGCGGCCCGCCAGGATAAGCCCTCTGCAGGAAGCGGCGGCCAGCACATCCCTCGGCCCACGCTGCTTCCCACAGCCCCCATTGGCCTGGAGCGTCGAATCGCGGCCAGTGGAAGCTGCGATCAGCCGAACCTGCGGACACGGCAGGTAGAGAAACCGGCCCGGCCCACCAGGGGGCTAACCCTGGCAGGCTGCTGGCCAAAGATTACCGATCCCTGTGTAATACCTTTCTCTGCTAGGTTCACAAACCCATTATTAAATATTTGTTCCGCATGCAGGTACGTATAGACTGTAGTCAAGTTACCACTTAACCTCCTTTCTGTTAAGCTGAATAGATAGACTAAAGGAGCTCAATCGCTATTAGGCTTGTTTTCTAATCCTTTCATCATTCTCGTGTCGCTTCTCGGAACCTTCTCCAGTTTATCAACATCCTTGAATTGTGGGCACCACAACTGGACACTCTATTCCAGCAGCAGTCACACCAATGCCAGATACAGAAGTAAAATAACCTCTCTACTCCTATTCCAGGTTCCCCTGTTTATGCACCCAAGGATGACATGATCTCTTCTGACCACAGTGTTGTAGTAGGAGCTCGTATTCAGCCGATTATCCACCAGGACCCCCAAATCTCTCTCCGAGTCACTGCTTTCCAGGGGAGAGGCCCCCACTGTGTAAGTATTGCCTACATCCTTTGTTCCTAGATGTATACATTCCCATTTAGCCACTCACCATTCCCTCGGATTCCAATAGGGTAGCACCTCACCAATTAGACATATTGCAGAATAGTCCTAGTGACAAATTTCCGCCCAGCCAAGGTTCACTGGCTGTGTGTTTCAGGCTGACTGCGTGCCTGCGGTCAGGAGGTGTCAGGAGGATATTTGTAAGTCCCTACACCCTCGTCTCTCCGCTGTCTGGGTTTTGGCTCAGAAGTGGCTGCTGTCCTCTGGGGATTGCAAATTCAAGGCTGATTTATTCACAGCTGTTAAAACCTCTAGTGAAAGTTGGGTTTTTGTCACAATGAATCTATCCCTTTTGACAGGTTTCAGAGTAACAGCCGTGTTAGTCTGTCTTTGCAAAAAGAAAAGGAGGACTTGTGGCACCTTAGAGACTAACCAATTTATTTGAGCATAAACTTTCGTGAGCTACAGCTCACTTCATCGGATGCATACCGTGGAAACTGCAGAAGACATTATATACACACAGAAACCATGAAACAATACCCCCTCCCACCCCACTGTCCTGCTGGTAATAGTTAGACTAACCAATTTATTTGAGCATGAGCTTTCGTGAGCTACAGCTCACTTCATCGGATGCATACCGTGGAAACTGCAGAAGACATTATATACACACAGAAACCATGAAACAATACCCCCTCCCACCCCACTGTCCTGCTGGTAATAGCTAGACTAACCAATTTATTTGAGCATGAGCTTTCGTGAGCTACAGCTCACTTCATTGGATGCATACCGTGGAAACTGCAGAAGATATTATATACACACAGAGACCATGAAACAATACCCCCTCCCACCGCACTGTCCTATATTACCAGCAGGACAGTGCGGTGGGAGGGGGTATTGTTTCATGGTCTCTGTGTGTATATAATATCTTCTGCAGTTTCCACGGTATGCATCCGATGAAGTGAGCTGTAGCTCACGAAAGCTCATGCTCAAATAAATTGGTTAGTCTCTAAGGTGCCACAAGTACTCCTATCCCTTTTGACAGGTTTCAGAGTAACAGCCGTGTTAGTTTGTATTCGCAAAAAGAAAAGGAGTACTTGTGGCACCTTAGAGACTAACCAATTTATTTGAGCATGAGCTTTCGTGAGCTACAGCTCACTTCATCGGATGCATACCGTGGAAACTGCAGCAGACATTATATACACACAGAGATCATGAAACAAAACCTCCTCCCACCCCACTGTCCTGCTGGTAATAGCTTATCTAAAGTGATCATCAAGTTGGGCCATTTGCAGCACAAATCCAGGTTTTCTCACCCTCCGCCCCCCCCCAAACTCACTCTCCTGCTGGTAATAGCCCATCCAAAGTGACAACTCTCTTCACAATGTGTATGATAATCAAGGTGGGCCATTTCCTGCACAAATCCAGGTTCTCTCACCCCCCTCCAAAAACCACACACACAAACTCACTCTCCTGCTGGTAATAGCTTATCCAAAGTGACCACTCTCCCTACAATGTGCATGATAATCAAGGTGGGCCATTTCCAGCACAAATCCAGGTTTTCTCACCCCCCTACCCCCATACACACACAAACTCACTCTCAGGCCATCACACAAGGCAGGCTGGTCCCTTTCCAGGAACATAGAAAGAGCTGGAGTGTGCTGTCATTAAGTTCCATTCTCCAGTGGCAGGACACGCCCCAGTTCTTCATGTTCCTGGCTGTTTGCTGGCTAACTTAGCTGCTGACTAAGCACTAAGCTGGGCAAGCTGTTGAATCTTATCAGCTCATCTGCAGTTCCCAGAATGTAGCAATGTAACTGACTCCTTCCTCTGTGACCTGTCAGCCCTGCCCTGTCTGATCAACTCTGAGAGCATGTCTCCAGCGCCATTAAAAGCCTGCACCTGGAAGCCAGAGTAACTTAAAGCAGCCCTGACACTGCTCTGCTCTAAGGCAGAGATCAAGTTAGCGATCAGATGGAGTGCCATGGAGATGAACAATGGCATGAAAGCTGGCATCATTTGCAGCTTGGTTGCCATGGAGCACAAACAGGAACCCACCCCCTTATCCAGACACTGCTGCTCAGAGTCTGCACATACCAGCTAGCCTCAGCTTGGGCTGCACTTTAACCAGACAGTCCTCTTGCCTTCCCAGGGGCCACTGATAATAGCCCCCCATGGTAGAAAACAGTGGTGGGTTTCCTGCCTGTAAACGACCTAAATTAGTGATCAATGTTGGCCACAAGCAAAGGGGATTCTAGCTGTGAAACTCCGCAGCAACAGGATAACATCAGCAGGCAATGTGATCACATCTCTGACTGCCTAGCCCTGGCAGAGCAATGCAAGCTGAAATCTATCCAGGGACAGGGCTATGCAAGCCTAGGTCAGCTCTGTCTGTACAAGCATACCTTAGCTGGCAGCTTTTATTTGTAGCAGTGTGGCTCTTATTCCCCTGGCTCACACCTCACAGGTGTGCAGAAGGGAGGCAGTGATGGGTGGAAAGCTGAGGCAGCTACATTACCAAGAAACAACCTATATCAGTGCTCTGCCTGGAATTGTTTCACATTTAGTGACCCATAATCCCCACCCACAGTTACTTGAAACCCCCCAGTTCTCTCATCCTGAAAATAAAACTGAAAATGACGGAGACGTTCATGACTCTCAACTTCCCATTTAAACATAAAGGGTGTTTTCACTGGTGGCTCATTTTACCTAGCCCACTGGGACTCTGACAGACTGAGGGGGATTCTGACCACTAAGGCTATGTCTATACTTTGAGAGTTTTTGCCCTGTCAGTTTCAAGGGTGACAGTGAACCGGTGAAAGAAAAGCACTGGTTTGTGTAGTCACTCACTTCCACAGGCGTCAGAGAGTGTTTACATTTACAGAACTTCCATTCCCAGGAGAGCAGCGCACGGAGGGCAGCCATCCCACAGTGCAACTCTCTCCATTTTGACTATAGGCCTTGTGGGAAGGTGGGGTGTGGTGATTGCGGGGCATCCTGGGTCCCTGCACAGCCTCCTCTCCCCAAACACTGATCAGCTTCAGAGTAGCAGCCGTGTTAGTCTGTATTCGCAAAAAGAAAAGGAGGACTTGTGGCACCTTAGAGACTAACCAATTTATTTGAGCATAAGCTTTCGTGAGCTACAGCTCACTTCATCGGATGCATACTGTGGAAAATACAGAAGATGTTTTTATACACACAGACCATGAAAAAATGGGTGTTTTATCACTACAAAAGGTTTTCTCTCCCCCCCACCCCACTCTCCTGCTGGTAATAGCTTATCTAAAGTGATCACTCTCCTTACAATGTGTATGATAATCAAGGTGGGCCATTTCCAGCACAAATCCAGCCACACTATCAGAGGCTCGTTCACCTGCACATCTACCAATGTGATATATGCCATCATGTGCCAGCAATGCCCCTCTGCCATGTACATTGGGCAAACAGGACAGTCTCTACGTAAAAGAATAAAGGGACACAAATCAGATGTCAGGAATTATAACATTCATAAACCAGTCGGAGAACACTTCAGTCTCTCTGGTCACACGATTTCTGATCTCAAAGTGACTATCTTTCAACAAAAAAACTTCGAAAACAGACTCCAACGAGAGACTGCTGAATTGGAATTAATTTGCAAATTGGATACAATTAACTTAGGCTTGAATAGAGACTGGGAATGGTTGATTCGTTAAAAAAGTAACCTATTTCCCCTTGTTTATTCCTTTCCCCCCCACTGTTCCTCAGACATTCTTGTTAAACCCTGGATTTGTGCTGGAAATGGCCCACCTTGATTATCACACACATTGTAAGGAGAAAAGGAGTACTTGTGGCACCTTAGAGACTAACCAATTTATTTGAGCATGAGCTTTCGTGAGCTACAGCTCACTTCATCGGATGCATACCGTGGAAACTGCAGCAGACTTTATATATACACAGAGAATATGAAACAATACCTCCTCCCACCCCACTGTCCTGCTGGTAATAGCTTATCTAAAGTGATCATCAGGTTGGGCCATTTCCAGCACAAATCCAGGTTTTCTCACCCTCCACCCCGCCACACAAATTCACTCTCCTGCTGGTGATAGCCCATCCAAAGTGACAACTCTTTACACAATGTGCATGATAATCAAGTTGGGCCATTTCCTGCACAAATCCAGGTTCTCTCACCCCCCTCCCAAAAACCACACACACAAACTCACTATCCTGCTGGTAATACTCTGAAACCTGTCATTGTAAGGAGAGTGATCACTTTAGATAAGCTATTACCAGCAGGAGAGTGGGGTGGGGGGAGAGAAAACCTTTTGTAGTGATAAACACCCATTTTTTCATGGTCTGTGTGTATAAAAACATCTTCTGTATTTTCCACAGTATGCATCCGATGAAGTGAGCTGTAGCTCACGAAAGCTTATGCTCAAATAAATTGGTTAGTCTCTAAGGTGCCACAAGTACTCCTTTTCTTGATCAGCTTCAGTAGCTCAGCATTGCTCCAAGCAGAGGATCCTTTGCTCCCTGGAGCAGGCATTGTCACCTGGCCAGACAATAAGTGAGCACTTGCCAAGAAAACAGGAAGGGGAGTTTCAAAGTTCCCAGGGCTTTACAGGGGGAGGGGTGGATGTCTGTTTACCTGGGGTCAAAGCAGCAGAGCTGCTGGCCAGAGTGGTCACCTAGGCACTGTGGGATATGCTGCAGGTGCTAAAAGCTCTGTAAAGAGGAAGAACGTGTCTTCACCTGCACATCACTGCAAAAGTATCATCACTAAGAGCTGTACGCCTCTCATGGAGGTGGTTTCATTGGCAAGTGTAGACGCTTCAATGGTTTTTGCACAAAAAAGGGACTTTTTCTGCTTTAAATGGCAAGGGTAGACATGCCCTGAATAAGGAAGGATCCAAAATTCACTCCTTGAACCATCCCTTTCCTCAGAGCTGTCAGTTACTTACCTTGTAACCTACCCAGTTAGATATTAACACATTAACACACAGCAATGACTGGACTTTGGAGTCTGAGCACTGAAAAGAATCCACAAATTACCCTGACACTCCCAGCTTGATGGGTTGTTTATCTGCGTTTAAAGAAACACACAGAGAGGTATAAACTTCTCTGTGGCACTCTGAGATGACAGCATTCTGGGCAAGAAGGGTTTTACCAAAGAATTCCTCTGTTCTTTCTTGCCAGCCTCCTACCCAGCCCACCAGCTCTGCTAAACTGTAGCTTGATTGGCAGGTTCTGTCGGTTGACACAGATTCCCTTGCACCCTTGGATTCCATCACCTGAGTAAGGTGCTTGTATGGCAGGAGCTAGTAGAATTGGGGCGTGTAGGGGTAAAGCTGTGTTTATACCTACCTAGAAAAGCAGAACTTCAGCCAGTCGAGGAGCTGCCTTCTCTGCAATTTTGATTTAACCCAGCAGTAAATAAATGAAGGGGAGGTTTGTATTTTTGCAGCAGACGTGCAGGGCCAGTAAAGAACAACGCCTCCAGGCCTCTGATCTCAGACAGGAAAAAGGGGGGAGTCGGGCAGAGCAAGATTTAGCAATAGGCAACTTCCTCTGCGCACGCCTGGCAGTTGATTTGGAATGGGGGGCAAGGAGGGAAGCTACCTAGAGTACGAATGTCATGGCGAAGGTGTGAGTCAAGGTAAAGGCAGAATAGTTGTTAAAGCCCCAGTGTAACCACGCTTGTGATCAGTGACCCCCAACTGCAGGGACCTCTGTGTGCTGAGCATGTGGTGTAAGGAATCAGCCAAGGCACTGGGAACCTGGAACTCCAGAGCCCTGTTTCCAGCTCTCCCACTGACTTGCTGAGTGACCTTGGGCAAATCACTTCGTCTCTCTGTGCCTCAGTTTCCCGCTCTGTAAGTTGAGTCACTTCCTGGGGGCACTGTAAGAATTAGTGAGTGAGTGAGTGAAAATCTGTAGGAGGACAGACACACAAAATTTGTAGGATGACAGACACACCAGCTGTGGCTTGGGGGGTTGTAGGTTCTCCATCCTGCTTTGGTAGTAGGTTGTTGCAGGTTTTATCCTGCTCTAATGTTTTCCTAGTGGTGCTCTCCATTTTCTTCACTTCTGGTTCTTTGGCAGACACGCTGGTGAAGAGAGGTAATGGAGAACAGGACCACACCCGGCTTGTTAGGCAATCTGCAGCCCACACGCTTGGGAGGAGCTCCCCATAAACATCCATAAAGCTACCTCACTATCCATCTTCAAATCCCATCTCAAAACCCTCCTGCGCCATGGCACCAACAAAAATCTTGACAGTGGTTAGGCTGCTGGTGTGGTGAGACTACAGCTCATCATGCTGACCAATATTGTCTCAGTGTTTCCTTTTGCACCTCCATTTGTCCGTCTGTCTGGATCTGTTGTCTCATCTTGTGCCTAGATTAGGGGTGGGCAGTCTATTGCCCGCGGGCTGGATCCAGCCCACCAGCTGTTTTAATCCGGCCCACAAGCTCCCACTGGGGAGTGGGGTCTGGGGCTTGCCCCGCTCCAGCACTCCAGCTGGAGAACAGGGTCTGGGGCCTCTCCATGCGGCTCCCAGAAGCAGCAAAATGGCCCACCTCCGGCTCCTACCCATAGGGGCAGCCAGGGAACTCCACTCTACACACTGCCCCCGCCCCAAATGCCACCCCCAAAGCTCTCATTGGCCAAGAACTGTGGCCAATGGGAGCTGCAGGGGAGGGTGCCTGCGGACGGGGCAGCATGCAGAGCCGCCTGGCCATGCCTCCGCATAGGAGCTGGAGAAGGGATATGCCGTTGCTTCCGGGAGCCGCTTGAGGTAAGCACCGCCCAGAGCCTGTACCCCTGAGCCTCCCACCGCGCCCCAACCCCCTGCCCCAGCCCTGATCCCCCTCCCACCCTCCAAACCCTTTGATCCCAGACCGGAGCACCCTCTTGCACCCCAAACCTCTCATCCCCAGCCTCACCCCAGAGCCAGCACCCCCAGCCGGAGCCCTCATCTCCCCCACCCCAAACCCCTGCCCCAGCCCTGATCCCCCTTCTGCCCTCCAAACCCCTCGGTCCCAGTCAGGAGCACCCTCCTACACCCCAAACTCCTCATCCCCAGCTGGAGCCCTCACCCGCCCTTGCACCCAAGCCCAGAGTCCCCTCCTGCACCCTGAACTCCTCATTTCTGGCCCCACCCCGGAGCCCGCACCCCCCAACCAGAGCCCTCACCCCCTCCCGCACCCCAGCCCCAATTTTGTGAGCATTCATGGCCCGCCCTACAATTTCTATGCCCAGATGTGGCCCTCAGGGCAAAAAGTCTGCCCACCGCTGGCCTAGACTGTAGGCTCTTTAGGGCAGGGACTATCTTTTGGTTCTGTATGTGTGCAGTGCCTAGCACAAATGTGCCCTGGTCCATGACTGAAACTCCTAGGTGATACCACAACACAGATAATGAATAATAATCGGTGATGTGGTCTATGGGCCAGAGCGGGTCAAAAGGCCACGGAGACTCAGCCCCTCTGTGTTTCAGGAAAGATGAACTTCATCCACTGCATAATTCCCCCCATTCAAATGTGTCTGCTCCTACCAGAGATAATCTTCATGGGGGGATATACAGGGATAGCACAGAGAGGGTCTGCAGCCAGCTGGCTGAAACGGGGCAAAATAAGGAGGTGAAGCAGGATTAAAGATTTGTCCAGTTGTGGGGTGGAGTCCGGGGAAAAAAACCCTCAGAGTAGTTGACCCTAACAAGGGTGCCTTGTGTGAATGACTCCATCTGCCCCAGTTGTGGAAAACTGGAAAGTACCCTTAACAAATGCTCACATGGCCCTTCTCACATGTCCAGTGTGACGAGCGCAGCAAAAAGGGAAATGAATCTCTCCGCAGCAAACAAAGAGGAAGCTCTTGTTGCTTGTAACCGTGGGTGGGAGATCAGCGGCTGATGAGGGGACAAGTCACATACACCAATTCAGACTTTATGGGGCAGATCTTCTGCTAGTGCAAACTGATGAACACCATTCACCTCTGCAGAACTAAGCCGATCTATACCAGCAGAGAATCTGACCTTATATCTGCCCATTTAATACAACAATTATATCAGAGCAGTGACTTGTGCACTTCGTATTTTACTTCTCCGTGTAACTGAAACCACGGGCTAAATTTGTCTTTTTCACCTTTTAACCATTTCAAATGCACCCTACATCATTCCCGTTTTCTTTTCCTCGTGTGTAACATAGCATGAAAAAGATACCAGCAGTTATTTACAGTAGGACAATTTGCTTCATAGCAGGTTGGTGTAGTATAGTTTACCTTCACACACGGTTTACCTTCACACATGGTTGTTTCTTACTGCTTGTTCCAGTTTTGCATTAGGCCTGTCTACGTCTGAAAATTAGATGGACCTAATGTCATCACTCACATCTGTAAACATTTTGTACCCTTTATGTGACATAGTTAAGTTGATCTAAGCCCCCACTGTAGATGCAGCAAGGTCAATGGAATAATTCTACCATTGACCTAGATACCACCTCTCAGAGAGATGGGTTAATGACACTGATGGAAACCCCTTCTGTCGATGTAGGACGCAGCTACACAACAGCACAGTAGCTGAGCCTCTGTAACCATGGTAGTGTAGCCAGACCCTTAGTTTACATGTCACTAGTAGCACCGACAGCATGTGACATTGTAGGTAGAGCAGAGAACTATGAGTCAGGACTACTGGGTTCTCTTCTTGGTGCTGCACCTTCCTGAGTGACTTTTGGACAAGTTATTTCACTGCATTGTGTCTCCAGTTTCCATCCCCCTGTACAAGGAGGATAACAGCCTTCAGTACCTTACAGGGGTCTGCTTGCAAAAATTACATTTTGCAGAAGTGCTTTGAGATCCTCAGAGAAAAGTACCATGTTATAAAACCAAGTCAGGAGGGCAATAACCGAGAGGAAGTGGACGCCTCCTGGGAATAATCTCTGCTGTCCACACAGACCTGCACTTAAGGAATGGTGTCCACTCAAATTCAGACCCAATGCTAAGCCCAAGAAAAATATTTCCATGATTTTCTGTTGTTTTTAAGGTGCAGCAGAAAGTTGTTAGTACACAACGAGATCTTTCATTCCCCTGCAGTGTTCAAGGAGGAGTGAAATGTTTCTACAATTTATTTTTAATCCCAGTAAAAATTCACCTACACTTTTTGTAAGCTCAAACATCAAAGCAGGAACAATCTGAGAGTGACACTGACTAAAATCACTAAAAACAAGAGTGATGCTGGCTGCTCCTTGGACATGCTGACAGATATGCAAACAACCCATGAAGAACTTAGTACCGTTCTGACTGGACTTCCTCTGCTCCCTCTAAGGCCACGTCTACACGTATAGCTCTGTAGCGGCGCAGCTGTACCAATCCACTGCAGTGCATCTGGTGAAGGTGTTCTATGCTGATGTGATGCTGTGGATAAGAAAGGAGACCATTTCTATCACTGGTGTTACCATTGTCCCACAATTGCCATGGATCTTATACAGCTTGTATCATGTAAGGTGTCAGTGGAAAAGCTGCTTCAGAAACAGACTTCAAAGAGAAACTGCTGAGCTACAATTCATTTGCAAATTTAACAGAGTTAATTTGGGCTTGAATAGGGACCGGGAGTGGCTGGCTCAGGACAAAAGCAATTTTCCCTCTCTTTTCAGAGTAACAGCCGTGTTAGTCTGTATTCGCAAAAAGAAAAGGAGTACTTGTGGCACCTTAGAGACTAACCAATTTATTAGAGCATAAGCTTTCGTGAGCTACAGCTCACTTCATCAGATGCATATCGTGGAAACTGCAGCAGGCTTTATATATACAGAGAGAATATGAACCAATACCTCCTCCCACCCCACTGTCCTGCTGGTAATAGCTTATCTAAAGTGATCATCAGGTGGGCCATTTCCAGCACAACTTGATTGTCATGCACATTGTGTAAAGAGTTGTCACTTTGGATGGGCTATCACCAGCAGGAGAGTGAATTTGTGTGGGGGGGTGGAGGGTGAGAAAACCTGGATTTGTGCTGGAAATGGCCCACCTGATGATCACTTTAGATAAGCTATTACCAGCAGGACAGTGGGGTGGGAGGAGGTATTGGTTCATATTCTCTCTGTATATATAAAGTCTGCTGCAGTTTCCACGATATGCATCTGATGAAGTGAGCTGTAGCTCACGAAAGCTTATGCTCTAATAAATTGGTTAGTCTTTAAGGTGCCACAAGTACTCCTTTTCTTTTTTCCCTCTCTTGGCATTGACACCTCCTCATCAATTATTGGGAGTGGACCACGTCCACGCTGACTGAATTGGCCTTGTCATCACTGGTTCTCCACTTGTAAGGTAACTCCCTTCTCTTCATGTGCCAGTATATTTATGCCTGTTCTGTAAATTTCACTCCATGCATCTGAAGAAGTGGGTTTTTTACCTATGAAAACTTATGCCCAAATAAATCTGTTAGTCCTTAAGGCGACAATGGACTCCTCTTTTTTTTTGTAGATACAGACTAACACGGCTACCCCTCTGATAAGTGGAAAAGTTATGATTTGCTAAGTATGATTATCTGTTTATATGCATGTATCACTTTGTATCTGAAGTTATGAATATTGGCTGTGTACTTGGATCTTACACATGTGTTGTGTTGCTGGCCGACCCAACCCCACCCTGATAGAATTTACATCAAGGCTAGACAGCTGTGTGTGGATGGCCCATCAAGGACAAACAGCTCTCACAATGGGCCATTGAAGAAACTCATCCCCTCTGGATAGTTCTTCCTGAGGATGCTTCAGACAGCCAGGGGCCAATGGCCACCCCCATGAGTCAGCAAACTGTGGAAGGACATGTGATATGCTCATGTGACTCTGGACTCCAGCTTGGGTCAGTAACTTTCCACAAACAGGGGCTCTGGGCTTTGTTTGGGACAGTAAAATTCCAAGCACATGGCAGAGGATATAAAAGACCCCGGAGTCATCTCCATTTTCTCTTCATTTCCTGCTTCATTTCTCTGGACTGGATTTCTAACAAGGAGGCTCTGAAGAAGTATTGATGACCCCCAATCTGTTTGGGTGATTCCAGAGATTCTTTTGCAAACCAGCAGTTTATTCCATCTCTGCTACAAACTTAATATAAGGACTTTGCAATCACTTGTAGGTATATGGTTCCTTAACCATTTGTAACTCTATTCTTTTCTTTTATTAATAAATCTTTCGATAGTTTACTAAGGATTGGCTGACAGCTTGATATTTGGGTAAGATCTGAGATTCATATTGACCTGTGGGGTATATGCCTGATCCTCTGGGATTAGTATCTGGCTGGGAGCTGAGGGCTGGAATGCCTAAGGGGGACTGTATTTGGCTTCTGGTTAACCACAGTGGTACTGCAGAAGCCATTTGTGTTACTGGCTTGGTTGATCTAATTATAGAAATAACCACCAGCTTGGGGATTGTCTGCCCTATTTCTTGCCCTGAGTGTGGCATTTTCAGTGTAGCCCGTCCCAGGTACCCACTCACAGCAGACGGGAGGGAGTTCCCCCCTTTGGCATAATAAAACCACCTCCACAAATGGCAGAAGCTACATGTGTCCGCCGACATAGTGCTGTGCACACGAGCGCTTATGTCTGTGTTACTTATGTTGCTCAGGGGGGTGGTTTATTCACATTCCTGAGCAACACAAGTTCTGTCTACATTACAGCCTAAGTCTCGTCATCTCCCCTGTTCCACACCTGCCCCTCTTCCCTTCTCCTGCCCTGTCTCCCTCACCCCCTTCCCTTTTCTTTCCATTTATCCAACCTCCCCTCTGCCCCCGCAAGAAATTTAGAAGGTTTAATGCTGCTGAGATGCTTTGGGGTTCACCCAGGCCAGGAAGGGGCTCAGTCAGCATCTGTCTTGTAATCCTGGGTGTCTTGTGGCTGTTCAGCTTTGGGTCAGCAGCACTCTGACCCCAACAGCCTGCCAGCACCCCCCTGCCACGGCACTCGTTTTTGCAGTGTAGACGTAACCTTTGGCTAGGAGTGCTTTAGCGGTGTAGATAGACTGGCACGGCGCTCCTGATGGGGAGACACTTTATACTGGCAACACTGTGATTTTACCTGTAAAGGTTATTCCCATCCCCACCCCCGGAAAACAAGCTGTACTGGCAAAATGCTGTTCTGCCTCTATAACTGCATCTGTACTGGCGGCTTTGGTGGTCAGAGATCACGCCACACCCTGCTTGACATAGCTAGACTGGCAGGAATCTCTCCGCCAGAGCTGGCTCTAGCGTTCGCAATGCTGACCTGGGGCCCGAGACACAGAATAAGAGAGGACGTTATAACACGACATAGGCCGTGTCTTCACTGGAGAAAAACAGGCCTGTTTTTATATGGAGAGAATTATCTGGATTTAAAATCCTAATGTAGCCATGGCACAGATAGTTTTTTACCTCCATGTGACCCCTCCAGGGTCAACACTATGTGCCCACTATACTGTGGGTTTACATTAAGTGTCTCTCTCCCTATAACAATATAATCCTGTATACCAGCCTATTGAGAAAGTCCCTGCCTCCTTGCATATTTCACTTTCACTTTCAGTGAGCCTTGGACTGAGTCGGAGTTGGTCTCCTGGCAGCTGCTGCTGCTGGGCCATCGGGCTTGGATTAGACCCCGAACCGGAGCAGAACTTTGGAATTGTGTCCTGAGAGCGGGCCCAGGGAGCTCCCTGGAGAAGGGGGCAGGGAATCCATGGGACGGACACCCCAGGTCAGGGCGCTGGCACCAGGCTCACCGAGGCCAGCAGTTTGCCAATGACCGGGACCTGGAGGCCCCGCTGAGCAGTAGAGGTCAGAGACCCAATGCCCTGCGGGGGGCAGAAGCAGACACACTCTGCGGTCTGTTCTCAGGACCATGCTCTGGGTAAGTTGATCACAAAAGCTCCTGAAATAAAATGGAGGTAACGAGATCGGACCTGCCCAGCAAACCCAGCAGAGAGACTGTGGGAGGTTTGGGGGTGCCTATGTGGGGGAGGGAGTGGAGGATGGTAGGGAGAGGGATTGTGGGAATCTACTGTGACTAATAAGAAGATCCCAGGAACTTGAATTTTTTACTTTTATCCTTTTTACAAACGCAAACTGCACGCCCTTGGCCCGCCGGAGTTTGGGGTTGTTTATTCCTTGGTTGAGAAAATCTCTCTGCATTTTAGAAGCTGTTGGGCTCCATCTGGTGGAAACAGCAAAGACCAACAAAAATGGATCTTAAAAATACAAGTTTTCCTCCTTCATTTAGTAGGAAAAAATACTGCTGGGAGATTTTGGTTTGTTCTCAAAAGCCTGGAGCTGGGGGCGGGGGGGGGGGGTGTAAGTGGATTGACTTTTCATTGTGTAGATTGGCAAAAGCTTTTTTTAACGGACACTGATTTTAGAAAAACAAGCAATCCTACCGCCAAAAGTTGCCATTTGAATGGGGAAAACTTTGAGGATTCTAAATGGACAATCGCTCGTTGTGGTGCGTTGTATTGAATTTGTTGCTGCTCTATCCCCATCGTTTGTTGTTTTGTATCTGCCATTTCCTCCCATGGTTTCCATGGTTGTATGGACGTGAGGGACAGGCCAGCACAGGAAATAACACTTGGCCCACACGGAAGCTGTGCTGATGGGTCTCAGTTTGGGGCTTTCCTTGGCCAGTCATATTGCTAATTTCAACTGTATTATAAGTACTTGGCAAAACGCACCATGGGTAAAAGGGAAAGAGAATATACGGGAAGAAAAAGGAATATGATTTCCAAGTGTCTAACAGGGTATCCCCCATGATTCTGGATTTAGAAAAATCATTACAGAAAGCGGCTTTAGCTGAAATGTCAAAGGCCACGTTCTATGAATCCAAACCCATCACTGTGATGCACATGATTAGACCCAAACTGAGCTAAGCACACACATGAGTCAGGGATGGAGGATCATGTCCCAGGGCTGTAAAGGCTGGATTCTAGCCAAACTAATGTCAGTAGAATTATTCAAGGTTTAAATGAGAGCAGAGTTTGACCCAGTATCTGGATAGTGGTACTGAGGAAATGGCGATGTAGGTGAGCGTCAGACACCATCGATTTGGTCATCTTAATGTAGTCTCTCTGTACAAATACACATCACACATCATTTGAAAGCTTCATATGTCCACTTTAAGATAAAGTATGATGTGGAGCTGTCAAGTGGTGCCATTACCCCAGAAGCGGAGATAAACAGTGACACCATGAACACATTAAAATTACCACTTTGAAATTTGCATTTGTTTCTGTTAATTGAATGACTCTATGTATTATTTCAAGAGATAAAATTGGATTTCTTTGTGACCTCAAAGCATCACAAGAATACCCTAAAGGGTAAAACAAAATATGATAATAAACTTGTATAAGTATCATGGAAATGTAAGAGTGCTGGTAACATTTCTAGTCAACATCATTATCATCTTGTTCATCATTATGATCTCCATTGAATGTGCTTGCACTACCAAAGTCTTCCTTGCCTTGGCTCGTACACAGTTCTGTCCTGGAGTGCTCGGCGGGCAGGCAGCGCGGCCCCCAGCCTGAGCCCCAGAGCAGTGGCTGGGCAGCAGGGCCCGCAGCCCTGGAGCGCGGGGTGGGCGGGCGATGCAAGCACTGGCTCCAGCCGCCCAGAGTCTCTGGCCACGGGCTGGCCCTCAGTAGCCCCAGCCCAGAGCAAGGGCGCCAGAGCCCTCCCAAAAGTCTGCAGGAGCGGTGGACCCCACCCACAGTGGAGGTGAAAGCAGCCCCCTGCCCATGTCCCGAGCCCCTTGCCCAGAGCAGGTGGAAGGACCCAGGCTTCCAGAACCCATGTTGTTGTTTTCCTTGTTGGAATAGCTCCTCGTTGGGTGTCAGGAGAGAGCAACTCAGCACATGACGCTTATACCCAGACACGACTGAGGCACATGCTCATGGGGTCATTGAAGTTATTGCAGTAACATGCAGTTTGCGAACGCTGCTTCCTACTGCAAAGGAAACATCAAAAGACACTTAAAGGGCCTGATCCTGCAGTGTGCTGAGCACTTCCTAAACAGTGCCCCCAACTCATATTGCTTTCAGTGGTGTCTCTGTAGCGGTGTGAGAGAGGAGATGGAAGCTGCTCTGTAGACACTAGAGCTCATTGCATCCGGGTCAGGGTTGAGAAGAGCTTGCTAGGAGTGTTGTCACTGTTGAATCCCCACCTTGAACCTGAGGGACACAAAATGCTTTAGGCAAAAGCATTGCAGCACTAATCAGTGCCACAGTGCGACCAGCTCCTTCCAGTCTGCTTTTGAGCCTGCATGATGCAAATCCAAAACTCTTTCTTCTTTTCTTCCCAAAAGATTTGTGTCGTTTTCTTGATAACACAACTGCCCCATTCTGAAGCTGTAAAATGCTACCCAGGCGAATATGAAACAAATGGCGAATGCTGTCCCATGTGCAGTGCTGGTAGGTACATATGATTGCTTCCTTAAAAATCAAGACCCTTCCCTAAAGAGTCCAATTGCCCGGCCTCCTCCAGAGACATTGGTCGCCTCTATTACTGTGAATCTGACTGGTGGTGAGGACACAGATCTCTCCATGTAAACATCTACATTGCTTGTTACTCACCTGTCAGTGGAGGACATAGAGAGGATGGTTCTTGTGGCCTGGGACACAGGAGATCCAGAAGGAGACGTACTGTGATACTTTGGGCAAGTCACTTTCTCCATAACACCTCTCTTCCTCACCTGTTGAGGCCTGTCAGAGGCCAGGTCAGGTAGGACCAGCTGCTGGCCTGCTCCCTTGACTGACTTCACTGCTGGGGAGCCAGTAAGCCGAGTTGCATCGCGGGGCAGTCACAGCACCCGAGTGGCTGGTGGATCAGCAGTTCTGAGTCCTGCTTAGCAGCCTGGCACCCAGAGCAGAACAGCGGCTGCTCAATGTGTACCCTGCCTGCAGCTGGGCTTGCCCAGCTCCTGTGTCTAGTCCTTGGTCCTGCTCTGTCCTAGCCCTGCTCCAGCCAGCTTCCGTCCTTACCCCAGCCCTGTCCTGGCTTCGGACCCCCACCCCCGACCCTTGGTTATGCCTCCTGACTGTGACTCTGGTTAACCCTTTGGCTTCTGACTCTTGGCTGCACCTTCTGAATACAACCCTACTTTACCCTGCGGCTCTTGCACTCGGCTTCTGTCACTCCAGTACTGACCATTGGCTTGTTCCTGGACCCTGCCTCCCGGACACAGCTCTGACCAGTTGGCTGAACTCTTGTTTCCAACTCTAGGCCTGACGGCCCATGGCCCAGATCTCTGCCCTGATTGACTGTAACACAGACAATACACTGTCCCCATTAGGATTCACTGTATTCACCCTTTGCCCTGCATCCGGGATCCCCCAGCCCTTCCCCAGCCCCTCATAGTCCCCTTCTATCAGGATCCTACTGATCTTTCCTCTGCACAGGGACCTCTGCCAGTCCCAGCCCAGCCACAGCCCTGTGCCAGGCAGCAGTCCAGCAGGCTGCTGTGGACACCAGGACTGCCCCAGCCCCTCACCTCTCAATCTACCTCTTACAGTACTAGAGGACTGGCCACAGGCAGCCACCTGACTTCTTAGTCCCTGGCCCTTTCTGGTCATATGATCCCTCCAGTCACTTGCTTCACCTGGGGATTCTCCATCCCCCTAGGAGGAACTACAATACTCAGAACTGCATCTTTTCCAAGATCCTGACTGGTCACAGTGGGGACACATGCATCTGTCAACGGTCCCGTATCCGGTACACAGAGTCTAAGCACGACTGTACTAGGGATACTGCTGATAAGGGAGGGGTGTGAGTTATGAGATTGTATCTGTTTACGCTGTTCCTGTGTTGTGCAGAAATAGAGGATTTCGGGTCTGGCAGTCTAGTTCTGAGACGTTTACCTTTTATTTCCAGTGGTGGTGTGTGCAACATGTAAAATCCACACACATAGTGTGTGCATTTGTCCTGCATAATGACCTGCTTTTGCAATCTCTGTATGAATGCATTAAATGTATTAGCCTAATTTACACAGGAGCTAATTGTTTTGTTTGCTTTAGGGACTAGGGTGGTCAAACATTGTAGAGAAAATAGCAGCACAACTTGCATGCCATGTGTGGACGACACATATACAGAGCATCCCAATGGCCTAACGGAATGCATGAGATGTAAACTGTGCGATGCAGGTAAGGAAGCTGCTCTGTGTGTGGGTGGATTTTAATTATTTTTTTCTGAGTTGTCTCCCCCGGCCCACACATACAAAAGCAGCCTAGTTGTTAGGATCCAAGACTGGAAGTCAAGAGACCTGGGTTCCGCTCACAGTTCTTACTGAGTTCCTTGCAGTCTTGGGCAAATCACGGAAGTGGAGATTTCTGGCACAGTGCATGGGCTTTAGTTGCACATCTTCCACTGATTAAGGTCTGTGGAATCATCCCAGGAGATTCTTCTCAGGAGGAAAGTGGATCTCTAGATTTAGCAGAAGAAGAACAAAAACAATAAACAATAATTGTAATCAAACATTTCAGATGGTATCGTTTGTCCTAGAGCAGCAGCACTGCACCCTCAGGATCTGGACTGTACTTGGGGAAGGTTATAACCTTCCCTTTCAGATCCTAGGTCCTGAGCAGTGGCTGAGGAACACGCAACTACCTCAGGAGGCGAGAGTGACATGAGTGACAGTGAGCAACCATTGCGCTCCTCTGTTCGTGGGGGAATTAGGGTCTGGTCCCCAGCATGAATTAGAACAGCCTGCAGGCTGCTCTAGTTTATATCAGCTGCCTGTGGCCACAAAGGCCCTCCCAGCTCAAGGGGATCAGCTGGGCAGCCAGGAGGAGAGGTTGTGTAGCAGGTGTTATGGCCACTCCAAAATCTCACTACAGTGGAGTGCTTCTCCAGTGACCAGCTGGCTTGGAGGTTGTGGTCCTTTATCTGTGGCTACTGGGAGCCTCATTCTCCACCGCCTTTGTCATTATTCACACCCTGCTAGACCCTCTGCTAAACTCTGCTAGATCCTCTGCAGATGAATGCAGAGTGGGTGCAAAGCACGATCTCAACTGCAGCTGTGTAGAGAACGCTGATTTGGTAGCATTTTGCATGCAGCCTTTGCACAGATGTAAATACAACACAAGGTGCAGGGCAGCAGAGAATCAGGCTCCAGAGGGTTCTGTTTACATGACAACACTTGTTAAATGGAGTCATCATAACAAACCCCTCTAGCTCCTGTGCCCTGTACCATGGATCAGCAAGGACTGGGGATACACATTAATTTTTGTATCTGCTCTGTTTAGTTCCCATGTAAATGTATTTGTGATGCATGTAACTTTCCTTTAGGAGCCAGACTGATAATAAAAGAAAAATGCTCATATACGAAGAACACCATGTGCGGCTGCGCCCCGGGGGATTTCTGCAGGCACATTGCAGGCCTGGACTGTGAAATGTGTCGTCCCTCCACCATCTGCCTGCCTGGCTCTATGGTGAAAGAACCTGGTAAGGCAACATAACTTCTGTAATACCAAGGGGAAACCCTGCAGTCACAGAATGAATCTGGAGCAGGGCAAACTGGTTGAGACTTGGTCCAGGTGAGACTGAGGTGATGCTGGTGAGCTGGGGAAGCAGCCGGAAGAGTGGCTGAGCTGTAGATGGGCCCCCCTCTTTGAGTGAGCGTGACTGCCAGTTGTAACAGCGTTGCACAGCTCCAGGGTGGTTCAGAGCACGTGCTGAGCCGGATGCCCAGGTCACAGCTGTGGTGAACAGCACTTCTTTCCATCTGTGCCTGGCCAGACGCCTCTGACCTCTTCTCCCTAAGGCAGGAGTCTCTGCTGAACTGTGCTCTGCCTGGGGCCACCCTTCGGACCCTGCAGAATGCAGCAGCCTGCTGACGGAGTGGAGTTGCCTGTTGGTACCATGTCGGAATTGGGTTTGACCTGTAGAGACAGAAGTGGTTTGGGTCCTGACTGAGATGGAGCTCCCTCAATATACGTGGGAGGCAGGGGGTGGGAGGGAGAAAGCTGCTAGGGGTCCTTCACTCTGGAATTGCTATTCCCTGCCCAGGGTCCTGCCCTAGAGCTGAGCTCCGGTCGTCTTCCAGGCCAGACACAAAGCTGCCATCCCCCTGCTAAACATGCATGAAAAATACAGGGGCAAGGTTGAGTGTCACAGGCTGTGATGAGCTGAGACTCCTCTGCGTGTCGTTGGACACTCGCATGATGCTCTTTCAGGCAGCAATTTGCATGAGGCCGTGGGTTTGCACTCACACATGTTGGCAGCCCACCTACGCAGCAGCAGACAGCAGTGTGAGTTCAGCTTCAACTTGCACACCAGAAACAGAGCTCCCTCAAGCACGCTTTTGGGCAGAGAATTCTGTTAGTAAGATAAGTGTGCTAAACACACCCTTTTCTTGAAACAATGCCCCCTTTGGAGCTCCTATGGTGCAACAGACTTGTTCAGCAACACATTTTCCACTGAAAAAATAACAGGAGGACTTGTGGCACCTTAGACTCTAACAAATTTATTAGAGCATAAGGTTTCGTGAGCTACAGCTCACTTCATCGGATGCATGTAGTGGAAAATACAGTGGGGGGATCTCGTTTGAGTCTGTTTTTGAAGTTTTTTGGTTGAAGTTCAAAAACACACTCCAATGAGAGACTGCTGAATTGGAATTAATTTGCAAACTGGATACAATTAACTTAGGCTTGAATAAAGACTGGGAGTGGATGTGTCATTACACAAAGTAAAACTATTTCCCCATGTTTATTCTCCCCCCTTACCACTCCCCCCCCCGCCGCTCCTGTTCCTCACACCTTCTTGTAAAGTGCTGAAAATGGCCCACCTTGATTATCACTACAAAAGGTTGTCCCTTCCTTCGCCCCACCGCCCCCCTCCCGCAGCTCTCCTGCTGGTAAGAGCTCACCTTACCTGATCACTCTTGTTACAGTGTGTATGGTAACACCCATTGTTTCATGTTCTCTGTGTACATAAAATCTCCCCACTGTGTTTTCCATAACATGCGTCCCATGAAGTGAGCTGTAGCTCACGAAAGCTTATGCTCAAATAAATTTGTTAGTCTCTAAGGTGCCACAAGTACTCCTTTTCTTTTTGTGGATACAGACGAACATGGCTGCTACTCTGAAACCTGACATTTTCTACTGGTGCAGAATCCCTGTTAATTACACTGCAGTACATCACTGCTGTAGACACATAAGTCCCTTTACAGAGAGAGAGGGTGTGGATCCAGGCCATGGTCCATTGGTAAGGCTTTTGATCAAGGGCACGTGTGAGTTCCAGACGAACCAAAAGTACCTCACGGTTCTTTGCTCCAGTAACTAATGAGCTTGACTGTCCAGCCAGCCAGGTGTGTGTTTCTGAAGGTGGATACTGCATGGGGTGATGTGAGGTTAACGCCCTGAGAGCTCGGCACTTGGAGATACTGGGATGGGAGCTGCTGTCGAAAAGCAGAGTGTGTGTTGTTGTTCCATTTACATGTCACCCAGGCTGTTCAAGAGCATTTCTACACTGCGACAGAAAGGGAGGTTGCAGAGAAGTGCAGAAAAAGGCAAAGAGGCGCCTTACAATGACATGCTAGGAAGGGACCTAATTATGTCAGTGTCAACAGGAGGTGGGAGGAGGCAGCCTGTCAGGAGCCCAGGAACCTGTGGGGCAGCCAGGCTCCTGGCAGGGAGCTGCCAGCAGAGCCAAGAGACCGGGCTCTCAGCTCCCCACACTGCCCCTCTTAGGTCAGTAGAAGCCCTCCTGGTTAGGACATGCACCACTGGCCCAAGGAGGGTAGTGTGGAAATGCACCACCGAGGCAATTACTGCGGTGGTTGTAAGTCGACCTAATATGTACATAGGTCTGCAAGTCCACGTCCCAAAACCCGATTGCCCTCCACCCCTGCTGTGTTCTGTTGCAGCTTTTGTGCTATTACACAACTTGGCACCATTATTTTGAGTCTTACTATTCCTTTGGGATGTTGGCCCTTGTAATGGCCCAGGTATGTGGGGCAGCAGGAGGTGCATTTTTCCCCATGTACCTGTGCTCTATGAGTACTGACAGATTTAAGTACAGGGCAGGAATAAAACACCAGCGCAGATCTAGTCTTAAAGTGCTAACTCCTGCACTGACCGAGATGGCTCTGCAACATGGTGGGGGTGGTGACAGTGGGGAGATGTGGATGGAGACCTTTCTGAAATCAAGGCTCCTGTAGGCCCCACATTCAGGAAAGAATTCAGTTATGTCGTCCTCTTTTATAGGCACAGAATTCCGTGACAACGTATGTGAGGTTTGCCCTGATGGAACCTTCTCAGCAACCAAGATGTCACGCACCTGTCAGCCATGGACCAAGTAGGTGACTCTGACGACACATGGCCTTTTCCCTTGCACTGACTTTACACGCTGCGTTCTCTCCTTTCATTCATCATTATTTCTTTGTACCTGAATTTTGCGGCTATAATTGACCTGGTTAGAGATGCCCTGAAGTTCAGCAGCTGGGAAACGTAACCCTAAGTCAGTACAGCTGTGAGCTGTGTGTTGGGGAAATCCTTTCCCCAGGAATCCCTTTCCATACCCTGGGCACTCTCCGTGGATTCACCTCGGGGCTGTTTATAACCGTGAGATGGGATGGCTGGTGGATTCCAACCACAGCCCCCTCTGCCAGATCCTCACTGCACAGAGCCCAGTGACATGGCAGAGAGACTGTGTGGATCCAGATCCTGGGCCACCCATGCAGTGTAACAGCCCCAGTTCCATGGCCAGAGAGCCCCATGGCCACACAGGAGCGGGGAGGGTTTGCAAATATAAAGACTTGAAAACCAGCTCCTTCTTCGATTATCCACCAAGTCCTAAAGACCTTTCTGCCTCCTTGGCATGGGCAGCTGGGGGCCAGTTCAGCCCCTGACGCAGGCTCGGTCTGTTCTGAGGCCGACCAGTGGCCATGGCTCGGAGCTTGGGGCGACAAAAAACCTAGAGCCAGTGACACAGGCATTAAAAACACAGAATCCTACGCTGAGGTGTGGGCAGGTAAAAACTTCTGAGGTCACCACAGTCAATTTATTGTCTTTGTATTTTTCAGTCTAATCGTATGTTCTGTTCACTATTTGGGCCCTTATAACTTAATTTTCCAATGTGTAGGTTTCTATTGCTCAAAGGGCGCAATCCTACATTGAAATGAGTGGGAGTTTGGCCTGTCCACAGACTGCAGGGTCAGAATCTGGATGGGGTCTTATCATATTTGATCCAATATATTAAAGAATCCACCTGGCAGAATGATGGGTGCCCCGAGACAGTGGGAAGGCTGTAGATATGCTGAGATGTTTAATAACTTATCTTCCTTCATCTTAGGTGTGAAGAGGAAGGGATGACAGAACTAAAGGCCGGGACAGCCACTTCTAATGCCGTTTGTGTACAAAAAGGCCTTTCTGTCAAAGCGATAGCATTGATAATTGTCCTTCCAGTGTTACTTGTACTTCCAGTGGCTGGAGGAATAGTCTTTTTATGGCGGAGGAAGAAGAGGAAAAGTGAGTTAACACGTAAGTAAGAAAAGCGTGGGACCTGTGAAACCTGTCAAAGGGTCTCTAAAGGGGTCAGACTGGCAGAGTTCATACTTCCCACATTGGTCTTTGTTTCACCCTGGAACATGCCAACCTGTAACTGGAATTGCCTCTTCAAACTGAGAATCCTGTGAGAGTCTAAATCTCTCTTCTTTAAAGGGTTGCCTGAAAGACCCTTTGCTGACCCTAAATGTGACCTACTTTACTGGGTGAACTGGCTGGTCCCAGGCCAGGGGGCTGCGCTATCGCCCCAGCTGCAGTGGACATGCCCCCAGCCCAGCTCGGGAAGATCCTCTCCCTCCCCAGCTCATGGCCAAAACCGGCCTTTTTCCCAGGCCAGGTTCTGCAGTGGCTAGAAATACCAGCTGTTCACATTCTCCAAGCGACCTGGACCAGTTCTCCCCTCCTGATGATCTTTCCTGCTTGTATCTGATCTGTGTTTACAAAGTTCCCTTTTCATTCACTGTGGGAGCAGGGATGTTAATGGAACGGGAGTTTGGGCTCTATTCATAACCTGTTACTCCTTCAGAAATAAGCATCTCCGTTTTGCCCCATCATTTATCCACCAAGAGAAGAACATGTTCTCAGGTCTAAGAGAGAACATTGTTTACTGGTTATAGCTGGGACTGGGAATCCGGACTCCTGGATAATAGTCTCAGCTCTGCCAATGACCAGAGGTGTGAATTTTGGCAAATCGCTCAATTTCCCTCTGCCGTAGTGTAGCTGTTTGACATAATGCCCACCTTATAGCTTGCTGTTTGCAAAACTCTTTGAGATCCTTAGAGGCTAGGTGCTGTATCAATGCAAAGCATTGTTAGAGCCCAGAATCACATTGGATTAGCATTGTCACGTAACCACCTTCCTCTCCAAGCGGGGTGATTCCTCAAGATGCTACTAAGTGTAGTGCAAAGCGCAGTTAGAGCAGAGTGGGGCCACGTTTTGCAGATGTGCACACATATGGCCCCATTGAATCGCAGAGAGCTGTGCATGTGTCTAAGGGCAGGACTTGGCCCTGGGACATTAATACATAAACGTGTCAATACAAAATGCACCAGACTGTTTTCTGACGCAGTTGTTTCTTTTTCTTTGCAGCTGCACAGGAGACAGGGGTGAGTTGTCTTGTCTTTTATTTACTATGCACAAGACCTGGAGCAGGGGTTTGCTTGAGTGTCTCTGCCATGGCTATGTCTGCTTGCTGCAAGTGTGTGTGTGTGTGTGTGTGTGTCACTATGTGACTTCGGAGCAAGTCACTTAAACATTATGGTCCAGATCTTCAAAAGTATTTAGGCTCTTAATGTCCATTGATTTTAAAGGTATTTAGGCGCCTGATTTCAATGGAAGTTAGGAACCTAAATATCTTGGGGGATCTGGGTAAATATGCCTTACTTTCTGCATCTGTAAAATGGGAAAACTACCCACCTTAGGGGATACCAAAGACTTGACTCTTCCCCCCACACTTACACATGCATACTCTGTGGCTGTGCAAAGCCCGGAAAGCAACAGAGCAAATTACCTGGGCTGTGCGTAGACCATGATTTGCTCCATGATGTTTGTGAAGTGATTTGAGATCCCTAAATGGAAGGTACCATAGGAGTGCAAAATTCGGCGTTAAACGTGCCCCAAGGTCAAGGTCCCCACTATTTGGACATCTATCATCCAAACAATGTAATGAACCTTTGTAACAGGTGGCTCTGAGTGATAGCAAACTTTAAAGCAAAAGAATCTTTAACGTCTGAAGTTAAAATGGACTTTTTTCCTTTGTCTTTTGGCCCTTTAATCTCCCAGGCGTGCCACCTGAAGCCTATTTCCCAAACTGCTTAAACATACATGAGACAGACAAGGTGGGTGAGATCATATTCTTTCCTGGACTAACTTCTGCTGGTGGTTGACACAAGCTTTTGAGCTTCACAAAGCTCTTCTTCAGGTCTGGGAAAGGTAACCGGACCACCACAGCTAAATACAAGGCGGGTCAGATTTTGGTGAACCTCTTCCAGTGCACCAGCTGCCCCAACAACTATGTGGACGATACCAGACAATCACTACACTCTCCAATGAGGTCACACTCAAAAAATTATAAAAGACACCCTTGTGTGAACACTTTTCACAAAGCAATCACTCCCTATCTGACTTATCGTTCCTCGTCCTCGAAGGAAACCTGCACAAGACGAGCCTGGGAGCGTAGGCAAGGTCTGCACTACAAACTTACATTGGTATCACGAAGTCGCTCGGATGTGAAAAATCCCCCCCATCCCCTCCGAGCGACATAGTTACACCAACCCAACCCCTAGTGTAGACAGTGCTATGTCGATGGGAGGACTTCTCCTGCCAGCAAAGCTACCGCTTCTCTTGGAGGTGGATTAACGACGCCGACAGGAGAAGCTCTCCCATGGGCATAGTAGTGTCTTCACTAAAGCGCTTCAGCAGCTCAGCTCTGCTGGTGCAGCTTTTTAAATGTAGACTTGCCCTTAAGTTCATAACTCTGCTAGACCCTAAGGGCTTGTCTACACTGGCTGGGAGCTACACCCCTCATGGGGGTGGTTTTTTTTTTTTTTTTTAGAGCCCTCGAGAGCTCTCTCCCAGTGCTCTGCTGCGACCACTCAAGCCACGTTAAAGCGCTGTCACGGCAGCACTTTAGCATTGCCAGTGTAGACTAGCCCTAAATCATGGACTCAGCAGAGACAGCGGTTATACCAGTCCTTACAACTATTTGTAACCTCCTAACCCTGCTTTGTCCTATGACTTGCAGAGGTGTTAATTTCCCACTTTGTTTAAATAGTGTATTGCAACATGTGTTAACTTCTTACCCTTAACAATCTATCTCACCTTTAGCTGTTACGCCCTGGTTATCTTTCCCAGACCTGAAAGAGAGCTCTGGGAAGCTCAAAAGCTTGTCTCTTCCATCAACACAAGTTGGTTCAAGAAAAAATATTACCTTACTTACCTTGTCTCCCTTTCAGCATATTTGATTTGGAAATGGGCTTCTCAAGAACAGTTGCTGTTTTATTCCGGGTTTATCGATATCTTTATGGCACTACACAGTTTAAGATGATGTGAAATTAGCTAGTTACAAAGTCTAAGATCCGTCCAGCAAACTGGACACTTTTTATAGGAAAAAATGATGCCAGACAGTATAACTTTTTGTTCTAAATGGGGAACGACATCAATAAGGATTATAATACTTCATCATAATGATTAAGAAAACAAACTCTAAGAAAGAGAACTCCAGCAGGTGTATGGGTCAATGTACCAGCCATTTGATTGTTAGTAACTGAATGTTCAAAATGTCTTTGTTTTACTTTGTCATATTTTAAAGGATCCGTCTAAAAGACAGGCAGAGAGAACTTTGTTGCAGACTTCAGAGAATGGGACTGAAAACATGCCTACTCAGGAACAATGCCAATGACAGAAGTTCCACCGCAAACAGAAAACCACCTCCACGAGAGGCGTACAGATCTTACCGCTGATCCTTTTGCGGTGATGTGCAAGTGGAGACGTGTTCTTCCTGTGAAAAAAGCTTTTAGCCTCCAGAGAATATCCCACAGTGCCTAGGGTGATCACTCTGGCCAGCAGCTCTGATGCTCTGAGGCCAGGTAAACCAATGTCTGCCCCTTCCCCTGTAAAGCCACGGGAACTCCCTTTCCTGTTTTGTTTGCAAGTGCTCATCTGGCCAAGTAACCTTGGCTGCTCCACAGAGTGAAGGATCGCCCGCTTGGACCCTGTGCTTACCCCCACTTACCACAAGACCTATAGTCAAAATGGGGAGAGCTGCACTGTGGGATAGCTGCCCTCACTGCGCTGCTCTCATCGGGGATGGAAATGCTGCAAATGTAAACACTCTCTGACGCCTGTGGAAGTGAGTACAGAAACCAGCACTTTTCTTTCACCGGTTCCCTATCACCGGTGAAACTGTCAGCGCAAAAACTCAAGTGTAACCATACCTTCCACGAACACTTACCTGCTATCCAGGACTCTCTACTGGACCAGTTGCTCTGATGACTGTACTGGACCAGGTGACCAGGTAGTCAACATGGATTTTATACATAGCTTTAGTTTTATAACAGGGCCACAGAGATGTTGTATTGCTGTAAATATTAACTCTTAATATACCTTCTCTCTGGGTGACATAAAATCACAGGTAAGAAGCATGGTTGGAAATAAAGCTAAACCTTTTTAATAGTGAAGTTTGGAGGGGGGACTGCACGATCTTGCTTCCCTTGATAAAGCGGCAGTCAGATGGCTGGACAATCTAGGTATGGATTTGTGATGCGTATGAAAGAAGAAGACCGTGAAGTCACATTCACCCCAGAGCAACCTTCCTGTCAGTGGGGATAACGGGTTGTGAAGCTTCATTCATTAATGTATTTAAGGACTGCAGTGCTTGGATGAGGGGCGTTACCACAGAGAAAAGCAGCATGATTATTATTCTGTGGCATGGTAGAAGTGGGTCTTGCGGAGGGATTTGAAGGAGAGTGCTGTGGCCTTTTCGATGAGTCTGGAGCGATGAACCAGGTATACAGGAGCTGTGGAAGAAAGAGCCAAGGTGCTTGTGGGAGAGGCAGATGACTGGGTGATGGAGGCTGCCATTGTGGGAGGCCTGGGGATGCTGGGGGTAATGCAATAAGATACAGGAGCAGACAAGTAGGGAAAGGCTGCGTTATGAGGAGTCTTAAAGGTAGGGAAGAGACCCTTGTGTTCTATAGAGTGCTGAAGGATGAAAAAATCACTGTTGCAAGGTGTCTGGTGTCGGTGTCTGGTGTCTGGTGTCGGACTCCTTGTTTTTGTGAATACAGACTAACACGGCTACCCCAGATACTTGATTAATGGCTCAGATACCTTCTCAGTCACCTTCTTGAGTTTTCTAGGATGTATTTCATCAGGCCCTGATGATTTGAAGACATTTAACTTGTCTAAGTAATTTTTAATTTGTTCTTTCCCTATTTTAGCCTCTGAGCCTACCTCCCTTTCACTGGCATTCACTGTTCGACGGCCAATTGCCACTCCACTTTTTGGTGAAAACGGAAACCAAAAAGTCATTTAGGACTTCTGCCATTTCTACATTTTCTGTTATTGTTCCCCCCCTCCTTACTGCGTAATGGGCCTACCCTGTCCTTGGTCTTCCTCTTGATTCAAATGTATTTGTACAATGTTTTCTTGTTACCCTTTATGTCTCTAGCTAGTTTAATCTCATTTTGTGCCTTGGCCTTTCTAATGTTGTCCCTACATACTTGTGTTATTTATATTCCTCCTTTGTAAATTGTCCCAGTGTCCCCTTTTTGTAAGACTCTTTTTTTGAGTGTCAGATCGTTGAAGAACTCCTGGTTAAGCCAGGGTGGTCTCTTGCCACACTTCCTAACTTTCCTACAGAGTGGGATAGTTTGCTCTTGTGCCCTTAATTTCTCTTTGAAAAACTGCTAAGTCTCTTGAACTGTTTTTTCCCTTAGACTTGCTTCCCATGGGATCTTACCTACCAACTCCCTGAGTTTGCTAAAGTCTGCCTTCTTGAAATCCATTTTCTTTATTGTGCTGTTTTTCCTTCCTACCCTCCCTTAGAATCATGAGCGCTACCATTTTATGATCGCTTTCACCTAAGCTACCTTCCTCTTTCAAATTCTAAACCCGTTCCTCCCTATTTGTCAGAGTCTAATTTAGAATAGCCTCTCCCTTAGTATCTTTCTCTGTCTGCTGAAATAAACACTTGTCTCCAATACGTTCCAAGAACTTGTTAGATAATCTGTGCCCTGCTGTGTTATTTTCCCAGCAGATGTCTGGGGAGTTGAAGTTCCCCTTCACCACCGAGTCTCATGCTTTGGATGATTTTGTTTGTTGTTTAAAAAAAAGCCTCATCCACTTCTGCTTCCCGGTTCGGTGGCCTGCAGTAGACCCCGACCATGACCTTTCCCTTGATTCGTTACCCCTTTTATCGTGACCTAGAGCCTTTCAGCAAGTCTGTCTCCTATTTCCATCTGATCTCAGTCCAAGTGTCGACATTTTTAATATATAAGGCAACATCTCCTCCCTTGCTTCTCTGCCTGTCCTTCCTGAGCAAGCTGTACTCATCTATACCAATATTCCAGTCACTTGTATTATCCCCACCACGTCTCTGTGATGCCAGCTATCTCATAGTTGTGTTTATTAACTAGCATTTCAAGTTCTTCCTGCTTATTCCCCATACTTTTCGCATTAGTATACAGACATCTAAGATACTGATTTGATTTCCCCCCCTATATTCTCTCTTGTCTCTTAGTTTTGGACTGATGTTGTTGACTCTGATTCCTTCGTCGTGGAGCCCTCATAAATCAATCTGATAAATAAAGGCTGCACCGTCTATTACAGTGTGTGCGGCACCTAGCCCAATGGGGCCTTGATCTCAGCTGAGGCCTCTACCGTAACACTAGTAATAACGGGTCTTCCAAGCAGGGACTGGGCCTTGGCTGCAGAGTGGACCTGTGCATGGGGGAAAAATTCCATGCCTACCCAAGGCTTGCAGCTGGGGTGGGGGGGCAATGCTCCCCTATGCCCCTCCAAACTACACCCATGTGTACAAACTACACCATCATGCGGCATTGTGGTAGTATTCGTAACCTATAAAAGCCCTTAAAGGAAAACGTTAGACAATGTCTATGCTGCTACTTTTGCAGACTGAGTATTTTAACCTTAGGGCTCTAAAACACCTACAAGAATTTAAAACCAGATTTCAAGAGAGCACTTCTCCTTTTCCACCACCAGCAAGCAGTCTCTCAAACTTTGGCCAGAGATAAGAGGGAGTCTGTTTTTGGAGATACATCTACCCATAAATGGCTGGGCTCAGAGCCTTAGGGGAGGGCCTGTTCAATAGGAATGCTAGGGAGCTGTGCTTTAGAATCATAGAATCATAGAATATCAGGGTTGGAAGGGACCTCAGGAGGTCATCTAGTCCAATCCCCTTCTCAAAGCAGGACCAATCCCCAATTAAATCATCCCAGCCAGGGCTTTGTCAAGCCTGACCTTAAAAACTTCTAAGGAAAGAGATTCTACCACCTCCCTAGGTAACGCATTCCAGTGTTTCACCACCCTCCTAGTGAAAAAGTTTTTCCTAATATCCAACTTAAACCTCCCCCACTGCAACTTGAGACCATTACTCCTTGTCCTGTCCTCTTCTACCACTGAGAATAGTCTAGAACCATCCTCTCTGGAACCACCTCTCAGGTAGTTGAAAGCAGCTATCAAATCCCCCAAAATTCTTCTCTTCTGCAGACTAAACAATCCCAGTTCCCTCAACCTCTCCTCATAAGTCATGTGTTCCAGATCCCTAATCATTTTTGTTGCCCTTCGCTGGACTCTCTCCAATTTATCCACATCCTTCTTGTAGTGTGGGGCCCAAAACTGGACACAGTACTCCAGATGAGGCCTCACCAATGTCGAATAGAGGGGAACGATCACGTCCCTCGATCTGCTCGCTATGCCCCTACTTATACATCCCAAAATGCCATTGGCCTTCTTGGCAACAAGGGCACACTGCTGACTCATATCCAGCTTCTCATCCACTGTCACCCCTAGGTCCTTTTCTGCAGAACTGCTGCCTAGCCATTCGGTCCCTAGTCTGTAGCAGTGCATTGGGTTCTTCCATCCTAAGTGCAGGACCCTGCACTTATCCTTATTGAACCTCATCAGATTTCTTTTGGCCCAATCCTCCAATTTGTCTAGGTCCCTCTGTATCCTATCCCTGCCCTCCAGCGTATCTACCACTCCTCCTAGTTTAGTATCATCCGCAAATTTGCTGAGAATGCAATCCACACCATCCTCCAGATCATTTATGAAGATATTGAACAAAACTGGCCCCAGGACCGACTCCACTTGACACCGGCTGCCAACTAGACATGGAGCCATTGATCACTACCCGTTTAGCTAAGGTGAATTGCACAGGGTCGGAGGGGTACGTGCAATGCATGCTGTGATGCAATCTTCCTCTGCTTATATCTATGCTGCGAAGATAATTTCCCTGGCTTGTTGCTTTTACCACGTCACTGGCTCCCCTGCTCCACTGCATCAAACACAACTTCTCCCTGCTCAGCCTAGTGCCATGCTGCCCATCGTCTCTCATGTACTATCCAGTTGTTAAAAGGAGGACTTGTATCACCTTAGAGACAAACAAATTTATTTGAGCATAAACTTTCGTGAGCTACAGCTCACTTCATCGAATGCATTCAGTGGAAAATACAGTGGGGAGATTTATATACATAGAGAACATGAAACAATGGGTGTTACCATACACACTGTAACCAGAGTGATCACTTAAGGTGAGCAATTACCAGCAGGAGAGTGGGGGGGACGGATGGACGGACCTTTTGTAGTGATCATCAAAGTGGGCCATTTCCAGCAGTTGACAAGAACGTCTGAGGAACAGTGGGGGTGGGGGGGAATAAACGTGGGGAAATAGTTTTATTTTGTGTAATGACCCATCCACTCCCAGTCTCTATTCAAGCCTGAGTTAATTATATCCAGTTTGCAAATTAATTCCCATTCAGCAGTCTCTCATTGGACTCTGTTTTTGAAGTTTTTTTGTTGAAGTATTGCCACCTTTAGGTCTGTAATCGAGTGACCAGAGAGATTGAAGTGGTCTCCAACTGGTTTTTGAATGTTATAATTCTTGACGTCTGATTTGTGTCCATTTATTCTTTTACGTAGAGACAGTCCAGTTTGACCAATGTGCATGGCAGAGGGGCATTGCTGGCACATGATGGCATATATCACATTGATAGAAGTGTAGGTGAATGAGCCTTTGATAGTGTGGCTGATGTGATTAGGCCCTAGAATTTGCAAACTGGATACAATTAACTTAGGCTTGAATAGAGACTGGGAGTGGATGGGTCATTACACAAAGTAAAACTATTTCCCCATGTTTATTCCCCCCCAACCCCACTGTTCCTCAGAAGTTCTTGTGAACTGCTGGAAATGGCCCACCTTGATTATCACTACAAAAGGTCGTCCCCCCCCCCCCCCGCTCTCCTGCTGGTAATAGCTCATCTTAAGTGATCACTCTGGTTACAGTGTGTATGGTAACACCCACTGTTTCATGTTCTCTGTATTTTCCATTGAATGCATCCGATGAAGTGAGCTGTAGCTCACAAAAGCTTATGCTCAAATAATTGGTTAGTCTCTAAGGTGCCACAAGTCCTCCTTTTCTTTTTGCGAATACAGACTAACACGGCTGCTACTCTGAAACCTGTCCAGTTGTTGATTCTCGCCCATGCACCAAGTGTGTGCGTGTGGAAGGGGGAGGGCTAAACCCCTTCTCGGGGCCTGAGCCCCCCTGACTCATCCACTATCACTCAGTGAGTCTCTGGGTCTGCATCTGATCCCAGAGTCAAGGAAAAGGCATGAAACCTGCCCTCCACAAGGGGTTAATATTGGTTTGTCAATCACCTGACTTCCTTTCCTGGTGGCCTAAATCCTTTTTTTTTTCTTTTTTTTTTTTAAACTGGGGAGTTGCTAGGCAGGATTCCAATATGGGCGGGCCCAGCCTGATTTTTCCCATTGGTGTATTTTTGTGAATGGGTGACTGTCTTGCCAGGTGACAGACCCCTCTTCCTCTGTCGCTGTAATTGGCAGAAGGGGTTGAACAGAATGTGATTTTTCAATTGGCTAGATGAGACTTGTTGCTAGGCAGAGTAGCCAGCCCATTGTTGGGGTACTAGGTTGTGTCTTTGCTGGAGAAAAACAGGTATGTTTTTATATGCAGGTAATTATCTGGATGTAAAATCCCAACGTAGCCATGGCACAGGTAGTTTTTACCTCCATGTGATCCTTCCAGGGTCAACACTATGTGCCCACTATACCGTGGGTTTCAGGGGTGCCATTTCAGATTTGGGGGGGGCAACTTTAACTGTGATTCCAAGGGCAACTTAGGGACCTGAAAACTCTACTCATCAGTTGTTTTTTTTCCAGATAACTTCAAACATTAAGAAAATTATATGTTTTAAAGTTGAGACAAAAACGGAGACTTCTGAGGTATATTGGGGCCACTGCAGGCAGGAAAGAAAAATCAACAGGCAGAGGTGCTCTTCCTTTAGAAAGAAAGTTGGAGGGTCAAATCTTCTAGTCCTTAATCAACTAAAACTTCTATTGCAGTCATATTGGCTCAGGGACTAGATTTTCTGGCATATTCTGAACAGTGCTCAGCACACAGATGGTGCCCAGTGAATAATGCAAATCATGACAATAATCATCGACTTGATGGACTCAGTGGATGGTGTTTCTGTTCTTTGTTCTGGAATTGGCCTGAGTACAGCTGAAATCCTAAGAATTTGTGGCATAAACACATCTGATACTCGTACTTTCTCGTTTCTTTCTTTTCTCAAACTCAGAACAAAAAATGACTGAACAAAATGGTTTTCAGTTAAAATGTAAAACTGCACAGCAGCCATTGCTCTACAACCCAGCATGGGGCAGAACCTGCCACCCCTTCGAAGTTAAGTGATCTCCTCTCATCTGACTCTCATTCTCCATCCTTCCTAACCTCTGTGCTGCTTTTCATGCTGTCAACCATGACATCCATCCTGGGACCATTTGCAGGAGTCTCAGAGAACTGGCCGCCTTGGTTTTGCTCCCATCTATCAGAGTCGCTGGATAGGGAGCTAGCCCTGAAACACCTGGGTTCTACTCCCTCCAGAGACTTCCTCTCTAACCCCTGGCCAGTGCTGTAAGGACAGAGGTTTTTAGGCACCCAAAGATACAGCTTGGCATCTAATGGGGTTTGCAAAGCACCTAACTTTCTAAGTGCATTTGAAAATCTCACTAGGTGCCTGAAAACCTTTGAAAATCTGGCCTTTAAAAGGCTGTGTGTGCCTCAGTGCCCCACCTGTACAATGGGGATAACAGCATTGCTCTACCTCACTGAGGGGCTGGGAGGAGAAACAGATTAGACGTTGTGATGTGCAGCCTCAGATACCATGGTGATGAGGCCACATAAATACCACAGACAGAGTGGGAGCCTCTCTATACATGGCTAGCCCCGCTCTGGGTCTGACCCCGTCTTTTCATCTACATCCCCAAATCTCCCCCTTTTCTGAATGTAACCTTGGCTCAGTGCTTTGCTGTATTTTTTCTTCCTCCCCTGTTCTCTCGAACACAACCCCTCCTCCCTCTCCCCCCTCCACAGAGGGATTTCTCTTTTACAGGCTAAACTTCCATACCCTTAATCCCCAGCCCTTTCTTATCTTAATCACCCAGCCTCTGTTTGTAAACAAAATCCTGACTCCCTGCCCCAGGGGCACCTCTCCTGTGCACAACCTCACACTAACCCCGTACTGTAGTGAAGAGCTCCACCTGGGAGCTTGCACACCTCCTGTATGAAACTGGGGGGGCTCTGGCCCTCCCCTGCCCCCCGAATTGGCGCCCTTGGTGGGTTGACTTTAAGTATCTCTTTCCGTATAACAACACAGTATAAGCCTGAAGCCCAGCCCATTGGGATAGTCCCCGCCTGCTTGTCTAATTGCACTTTCACTTTTGAGTTGGGCTGGGTCGGAGCTGGTCTCTTGGCTGCTGCTGCTGGGCCTGGATTAGAACCGGAACCAGCCCAGAACTTTGGACTTTTTGTCCTGCGAGCAGGCCCAGGGAGTTCCCCGGAGAAGGGGGCGAAGGCTCCAGGGGACGGACACCCCAGGACAGGGCGGTGGCACCAGGCTCACTGAGGCTTGCAGCTTGTTGCCAATGATCAGGACCTGGAGGCCGCGCTGAGCTGTAGAGGTCAGAGACTCCATGCCCTGCGGGGGGGCAGAAGCCCACACACTCTGCGGTCTGTTCTCAGGACCATGCTCTGGGTAAGTGGATCACAAAAGTTCCTGAAATAAAATGGAGCTAATGAGATTGAACCTGCCCAGCAAACCCAGCAGAGAGACTGTGGGAGGTTTGGGGGTGCCCATGTCTACTGTGACTAATAATAAGATCCCAGGAATGTGAATTCTTTACATTTACCCTTTTTTTGCTAACGCAAACTACACACCCTTGGCCCGCGGGAGTTTGGGGTTTATTCCTTGGTCGAGAAAATTTCTCTGCATTTTAGAAGCTGTTGGGCTCCATCTGGTGGAAACAGCAAAGCACAACCAAAATGCAGTATAACTTTTCTGCCTTTATTTAGTGGGAAAAAAACACCGCTGGGAGATTTTGGTTTGTTCTCATCAGCTGATACTCAGCCTGGAGCTGGGGGGGGTCTAAGTGGATTGAGTTTTCAGTGTGTAGCTTGGCAGAAGTTTTTTTTAACGGACACTGATTTTAGAAAAACAAATAATCCGACCCCCAAAGTTGCCATTTGAAAGAGGAAATGTTTGAGGATTCTAAATGGACAGTTGCTCGTTGTGGTGCTTTGCATTGACTTTGCTGCTCCAACCCCATAGTTTTGTTGTTTTGTATCTGCCATTTCCTCCCATGGTTTCCGTGGTTGTGTGGACGTGAGGGACAGGCCAGCACAGGGAATAACGCTTGGCCCACACGGAAGTTGTGCTGATGGGTCTCAGTTTGGGGCTTTCCATGGCCAATCGTATTTTAGTCCTTCCATTTTGGGTGTTACAGTGTAAACTGAAGCTCGTGCTAAGTTCAACTGTATTCCGAGCACTCGGCAAAATGCATCATGTATAAAACATCCTTGCTGCAGAATTTGCGGCTTGTCCTTCACTCTCTCCCTGTTTGGCAAGACCTTTGAAGTGGTAAGCGTCCTTTGTTTTGATAACATTAAACACAGATTTTTCCCCCCCAATACTAGGTAGGGATGACACAGTGACACATCCTGTTACTGGGTGTACAGCAGGAGGTATGTCTCAGAAGTCAGGAATATGTGTCACATATCGCATGCACAGGTCTGAAGCGACGCTGGGCAGTTTTGCTGGTGACGGTGCCTGTTTCAATCCACATGTTGTCTGTGTTCCATTTTTGGAAAATAGTGAGAAGCAAGGAGCAAAACCATGGGCGGTGGGTGAACCGCAGGCTCAGGGAGGCTAATCAGTGCCACAGTGCTACCAGCCCCTCCCCGTCTGCTTTTGAGCTGCCATGATGTGAATCAGAAACTCTTTCTTCTTTTTCCCTAAAGATTTTTGTCATTTTCTTGATAACACAACTGCCGCCTTCCGAAGCTCTAAAATGCTACCCAGGCGAATATGAAATAAATGGCGAATGCTGTCCCATGTGCAGTGCTGGTAGGTATATATAATTCATTCTTTAAAAGTCATGACCCTTCCCAAGAGAGTCCAATTGCCCGGCCTCCTCCGGAGACATTGATCGCCTCTATTACTGTGAATCTGACTGGTGGTGACACGGATCTCTCCATGTAAACATCTACATTGCTTGTTACTCACCTGTCAGTGGAGGACATAGAGAGGATGGTTCTTGTGGCCTGGGACACAGGAGATCCAGAAGGAGACGGACTGTGATACTTTGGGCAAGTCCCTTTCTCCATAACACCTCTCTTCCTCACCTATTGAGGCCTGTCAGAGGCCAGGTCAGGTAGGACCAGCTGCTGGCCTGCTCCCTTGACTGACTTCACTGCTGGGGAGCCAGTAAGCCGAGTTGCATCGCGGGGCAGTCACAGCACCCGAGTGGCTGGTGGATCAGCAGTTCTGAGTCCTGCTTAGCAGCCTGGCACCCAGAGCAGAACAACGGCTGCTCAATGTGTACCCTGCCTGCAGCTGGGCTTGCCTAGTCCTTGGTCCTGCTCTGTCCTAGCCCTGCTCCAGCCAGCTTCCGTCCTTACCCCAGCCCTGTCCTGGCTTCGGACCCCCACCCCCGACCCTTGGTTACGCCTCCTGACTGTGACTCTGGTTAACCCTTTGGCTTCTGACTCTTGGCTGCACCTTCTGACTACAACCCTACTTTACCCTGCGGCTCTTGCACTTGGCTTCTGTCACTCCAGTACTGACCATTGGCTTGTTCCTGGACCCTGCCCCCCTGGACCCAGCTCTGACCGGTCGGCTGAACTCTTGTTTCCACCTCTAGGCCTGACGGCCCAGGGCCCAGATCTCTGCCCTGATTGACTGTAACACAGACAATACACTGTCCCCATTAGGATTCACTGTATTCACCCTTTGCCCTGCATCCGGGATCCCCCAGCCCTTCCCCAGCCCCTCACAGTCCCCTTCTATCAGGATCCTACTGATCTTTCCTCTGCACAGGGACCTCTGCCAGTCCCAGCCCAGCCACAGCCCTGCGCCAGGCAGCTGTCCAGCAGGCTGCTGTGGACACCAGGACTGCCCCAGCCCCTCACCTCTCAATCTACCTCTTATAGTACTAGAGGACTGGCCACAGGCAGCCACCTGACTTCTTAGTCCCTGGCCCTTTCTGGTCATATGATCCCTCCAGTCACTTGCTTCACCTGGGGATTCTCCATCCCCCTAGGAGGAACTACAATACTCAGAACTGCATCTTTTCCAAGATCCTGACTGGTCACAGTGGGGACACACGCATCTGTCAACGGTCCCATATCCGGTACACAGAGTCTAAGCACGACTGTACTAGGAATACTGCTGATAAGGGAGGGGTGTGAGTTATGAGTGTGAGTTTCTGTCTACGGTGTTCCTGTGTTGTGCAGAAATAGGGGATTTCGGGTCTGGCAGTCTAGTTCTGAGACGTTTACCTTTTATTTCCAGTGGTGGTGTGTGTAACATGTAAAATCCACACACATAGTGTGTGCATTTGTCCTGCATAATGACCTGCTTTTGCAATCTCTGTATGAATGCATTAAATATATTAGCCTGGTTTACACAGGAGCTAATTGTTTTGTTTGCTTTAGGGACTAGGGTGGTCAAACATTGTAGAGAAAATAGCACCACAACTTGCATGCCATGTGTGAACGACACGTATACAGAGCATCCCAATGGCCTAACGGAATGCATGAGATGTAAACCGTGTGATGCAGGTAAGAAAGCTGCTCTGTGTGTGGGTGGATTTTAATTATTTTTTTCTGAGTTGTCTCCCCCGGCCCACACATACAAAAGCAGCCTAGTTGTTAGGATCCAAGACTGGAAGTCAAGAGACCTGGGTTCCGCTCACAGTTCTTACTGAGTTCCTTGCAGTCTTGGGCAAATCACGGAAGTGGAGATTTCTGGCACAGTGCATGGGCTTTAGTTGCACATCTTCCACTGATTAAGGTCTGTGGAATCATCCCAGGAGATTCTTCTCAGGAGGAAAGTGGATCTCTAGATTTAGCAGAAGAAGAACAAAAACAATAAACAATAATTGTAATCAAACATTTCAGATGGTATCGTTTGTCCTAGAGCAGCAGCACTGCACCCTCAGGATCTGGACTGTACTTGGGGAAGGTTATAACCTTCCCTTTCAAATCCTAGGTCCTGAGCAGTGGCTGAGGAACACGCAACTACCTCAGGAGGCGAGAGTGACATGAGTGACAGTGAGCAACCATTGCGCTCCTCTGTTCGTGGGGGAATTAGGGTCTGGTCCCCAGCATGAATTAGAACAGCCTGCAGGCTGCTCTAGTTTATATCAGCTGCCTGTGGCCACAAAGGCCCTCCCAGCTCAAGGGGATCAGCTGGGCAGCCAGGAGGAGAGGTTGTGTAGCAGGTGTTATGGCCACTCCAAAATCCCACTACAGTGGAGTGCTTCTCCAGTGACCAGCTGGCTTGGAGGTTGTGGTCCTTTATCTGTGGCTACTGGGAGCCTCATTCTCCACCGCCTTTGTCATTATTCACACCCTGCTAGACCCTCTGCTAAACTCTGCTAGATCCTCTGCAGATGAATGCAGAGTGGGTGCAAAGCACGATCTCAACTGCAGCTGTGTAGAGAACGCTGATTTGGTAGCATTTTGCATGCAGCCTTTGCACAGATGTAAATACAACACAAGGTGCAGGGCAGCAGAGAATCAGGCTCCAGAGGGTTCTGTTTACATGACAACACTTGTTAAATGGAGTCATCATAACAAACCCCTCTAGCTCCTGTGCCCTGTACCATGGATCAGCAAGGACTGGGGATACACATTAATTTTTGTATCTGCTCTGTTTAGTTCCCATGTAAATGTATTTGTGATGCATGTAACTTTCCTTTAGGAGCCAGACTGATAATAAAAGAAAAATGCTCATATACGAAGAACACCATGTGCGGCTGCGCCCCGGGGGATTTCTGCAGGCACATTGCAGGCCTGGACTGTGAAATGTGTCGTCCCTCCACCATCTGCCTGCCTGGCTCTATGGTGAAAGAACCTGGTAAGGCAACATAACTTCTGTAATACCAAGGGGAAACCCTGCAGTCACAGAATGAATCTGGAGCAGGGCAAACTGGTTGAGACTTGATCCAGGTGAGACTGAGGTGATGCTGGTGAGCTGGGGAAGCAGCCGGAAGAGTGGCTGAGCTGTAGATGGGCCCCCCTCTTTGAGTGAGCGTGACTGCCAGTTGTAACAGCGTTGCACAGCTCCAGGGTGGTTCAGAGCACGTGCTGAGCCGGATGCCCAGGTCACAGCTGTGGTGAACAGCACTTCTTTCCATCTGTGCCTGGCCAGACGCCTCTGACCTCTTCTCCCTAAGGCAGGAGTCTCTGCTGAACTGTGCTCTGCCTGGGGCCACCCTTCGGACCCTGCAGAATGCAGCAGCCTGCTGACGGAGTGGAGTTGCCTGTTGGTACCATGTCGGAATTGGGTTTGACCTGTAGAGACAGAAGTGGTTTGGGTCCTGACTGAGATGGAGCTCCCTCAATATACGTGGGAGGCAGGGGGTGGGAGGGAGAAAGCTGCTTGGGGTCCTTTACTCTGGAATTGCTATTCCCTGCCTGGGATCCTGCCCTAGAGCTGAGCTCCGGTCACCTTCCAGGCCAGACACAAAGCTGCCATCCCCCTGATAAACATGCATGAAAAATACAGGGGCAAGGTTAAGTGTCACAGGCTGTGATGAGCTGAGACTCCTCTGGGTGTTGTTGGACACTCGCATGATGCTCTTTCAGGCAGCAATTTGCATGAGGCCGTGGGTTTGCACTCACACATGTTGGCAGCCCACCTACGCAGCAGCAGAGCTCAGTGTGAGTTCAGCTTCAACTTGCACACCAGAAACAGAGCTCCCTCAAGCAAGCTTTTGGGCAGAGAATTCTGTTAGTAAGACAAGTGTGCTAAACACACCCTTTTCTTGAAACAATGCCCCCTTTGGAGCTCCTATGGTGCAACAGACTTGTTCAGCAACACATTTTCCACTGAAAAAAGAACAGGAGGACTTGTGGCACCTTAGACTCTAACAAATTTATTAGAGGATAAGGTTTCGTGAGCTACAGCTCACTTCATCGGATGCATGCAGTGGAAAATACAGTGGGGAGATCTTGTTTGAGTCTGTTTTTGAAGTTTTTTGGTTGAAGATCAAAAACACACTCCAAGGAGAGACTGCTGAATTGGAATTAATTTGCAAACTGGATACAATTAACTTAGGCTTGAATAAAGACTGGGAGTGGATGTGTCGTTACACAAAGTAAAACTCTTTCCCCATGTTTATTCCCCTCCCCGCCCCCGCGTTCCTGTTCCTCACACCTTCTTGTAAAGTTCTGAAAATGGCCCACCTTGATTATCACTACAAAAGGTCGTCCCCTCTCCCTCTCCCTCCCCCACCCCCCCACCGCTCTTCTGCTGGTAATAGCTCACCTTACCTGATCACTCTTGTTACAGTGTGTATGGTAACACCCATTCTTTCATGTTCTCTGTGTATATAAAATCTCCCCACTGTATTTTCCACTACATGCGTCCCATGAAGTGAGCTGTAGCTCACGAAAGCTTATGCTCAAATAAATTTGTTAGTCTCTAAGGTGCCACAAGTACTCCTTTTCTTTTTGTGGATACAGACGAACACGGCTGCTACTCTGAAACCTGACATTTTCTACTGGTGCAGAATCCCTGTTAATTACACTGCAATACATCACTGCTGTAGACACATAAGTCCCTTTACAGAGAGAGAGGGTGTGGATCCAGACCATGGTCCATTGGTAAGGCTTTTGATCAAGGGCACGTGTGAGTTCCAGACGAACCAAAAGTACCTCACGGTTCTTTGCTCTAGTAACTAATGAGCTTGACTGTCCAGCCAGCCAGGTGTGTGTTTCTGAAGGTGGATACTGCATGGGGTGATGTGAGGTTAACGCCCTGAGAGCTCGGCACTTGGAGATACTGGGATGGGAGCTGCTGTCGAAAAGCAGAGTGTGTGTTGTTGTTCCATTTACATGTCACCCAGGCTGTTCAAGAGCATTTCTACACTGCGACAGAAAGGGAGGGTGCAGAGAAGTGCAGAAAAAGGCAAAGAGGCGCCTTACAATGACATGCTAGGAAGGGACCTAATTATGTCAGTGTCAACAGGAGGTGGGAGGAGGCAGCCTGTCAGGAGCCCAGGAACCTGTGGGGCAGCCAGGCTCCTGGCAGGGAGCTGCCAGCAGAGCCAAGAGACCGGGCTCTCAGCTCCCCACACTGCCCCTCTTAGGTCAGTAGAAGCCCTCCTGGTTAGGACATGCACCACTGGCCCAAGGAGGGTAGTGTGGAAATGCACCACCGAGGCAATTACTGCGGTGGCTGTAAGTCGACCTAATATATACATCGGTCTGCAAGTCCACGTCCCAAAACCCGATTGCCCTCCATCCCTGCTGTGTTCTGTTGCAGCTTTTGTGCTATTACACAACTTGGCACCATTATTTTGAGTCTTACTATTCCTTTGGGATGTTGGCCCTTGTAATGGCCCAGGTATGTGGGGCAGCAGGAGGTGCATTTTTCCCCATGTACCTGTGCTCTATGAGTACTGACAGATTTAAGTACAGGGCAGGAATAAAACACCAGCGCAGATCTAGTCTTAAAGTGCTAACTCCTGAACTGACCTAGGTGGCTCTGCAACATAGTGGGGGTGGTGACAGTGGGGAGATGTGGATGGAGACCTTTCTGAAATCAAGGCTCCTGTAGGCCCCACATTCAGGAAAGAATTCAGTTATGTCGTCCTCTTTTATAGGCACAGAATTCCGTGACAACGTATGTGAGGTTTGTCCTGATGGAACCTTCTCAGCAACCAAGATGTCACGCACCTGTCAGCCATGGACCAAGTAGGTGACTCTGACGACACATGGCCTTTTCCCTTGCACTGACTTTACACGCTGCGTTCTCTCCTTTCATTCATCATTATTTCTTTGTACCTGAATTTTGCGGCTATAATTGACCTGGTTAGAGATGCCCTGAAGTTCAGCAGCTGGGAAACGTAACCCTAAGTCAGTACAGCTGTGAGCTGTGTGTTGGGGAAATCCTTTCCCCAGGAATCCCTTTCCATACCCTGGGCACTCTCCGTGGATTCACCTCGGGGCTGTTTATAACCGTGAGATGGGATGGCGGGTGGATTCCAACCACAGCTCCCTCTGCCAGATCCTCACTGCACAGAGCCCAGTGACATGGCAGAGAGACTGTGTGGATCCAGATCCTGGGCCACCCATGCAGTGTAACAGCCCCAGTTCCATGGCCAGAGAGCCCCATGGCCACACAGGAGCGGGGAGGGTTTGCAAATATAAAGACTTGAAAACCAGCTCCTTCTTCGATTGTCCACCAAGTCCTAAAGACCTTTCTGCCTCCTTGGCATGGGCAGCTGGGGGCCAGTTCAGCCCCTGACGCAGGCTCGGTCTGTTCTGAGGCCGACCAGTGGCCATGGCTCGGAGCTTGGGGCGACAAAAAACCTAGAGCCAGTGACACAGGCATTAAAAACACAGAATCCTACGCTGAGGTGTGGGCAGGTAAAAACTTCTGAGGTCACTACAGTCAATTTATTGTCTTTGTATTTTTCAGTCTAATCGTATGTTCTGTTCACTATTTGGGCCCTTATAACTTAATTATCCAATGTGTAGGTTTCTATCGCTCAAAGGGCGCAATCCTACAGCCTTGAAATGAGTGGGAGTTTGGCCTGTCCACAGACTGCAGGGTCAGAATCTGGATGAGGTCTTATCATATTTGATCCAATATATTAAAGAATCCACCAGGCGGAATGATGGGTGCACCGAGACAGTGAGAAGACTGTGGATACGCTGACATTTTTAATAACATATCTTCCTTCATCTTAGGTGTGAAGAGGAAGGGATGACAGAACTAAAGGCCGGGACAGTCACTTCTAATGCAGTTTGTGTACAAAGAGGCCTTTCTGTCAAAGCGATAGCATTGATAATTGTCCTTCCAGTGTTACTTGTACTTCCAGTGGCTGGAGCAGTGCACTTTTTATGGCCGAGGAAGAAGAGGAAAAGTGAGTTAACACGTAAGTAAGAAAAGCGTGGGACCTGTGAAACCCATGAAAGGGTCTCTAAAGGGGTCAGACTGGCAGAGTTCATATTTCCCACATTGGTCTTTGTTTCACCCTGGAACATGCCAACCTGTAACTGGAATTGCCTCTTCAAACTGAGAATCCTGTGAGAGTCTAAATCTCTCTTCTTTAAAGGGTTGCCTTTAAGACCCGCTGACCCTAAATGTGACCTACTTTATGGGGTGAACTGGCTGGTCCCAGGCCAGGGGGCTGCGCTATCGCCCCAGCTGCAGTGGACATGTCCCCCGCCCAGCTCGGGAAGATCCTCTCCCTCCCCAGCTCATGGCCAAAACCGGCCTTTTTCCCAGGCCAGGTTCTGCAGTGGCTAGAAATACCAGCTGTTCACATTCTCCAAGCGACCTGGACCAGTTCTCCCCTCCTGATGATCTTTCCTGCTTGTATCTGATCTGTGTTTACAAAGTTCCCTTTTCATTCACTGTGGGAGCAGGGATGTTAATGGAACGGGAGTTTGGGCTCTATTCATAACCTGTTACTCCTTCAGAAATAAGCATCTCCGTTTTGCCCCATCATTTATCCACCAAGAGAAGAACATGTTCTCAGGTCTAAGAGAGAACATTGTTTACTGGTTATAGCTGGGACTGGGAATCCGGACTCCTGGATAATAGTCTCAGCTCTGCCAATGACCAGAGGTGTGAATTTTGGCAAATCGCTCAATTTCCCTCTGCCGTAGTGTAGCTGTTTGACATAATGCCCACCTTATAGCTTGCTGTTTGCAAAACTCTTTGAGATCCTTAGAGGCTAGGTGCTGTATCAATGCAAAGCATTGTTAGAGCCCAGAATCACATTGGATTAGCATTGTCACGTAACCACCTTCCTCTCCAAGCGGGGTGATTCCTCAAGATGCTACTAAGTGTAGTGCAAAGCGCAGTTAGAGCAGAGTGGGGCCACGTTTTGCAGATGTGCACACACATGGCCCCATTGAATCGCAGAGAGCTGTGCATGTGTCTAAGGGCAGGACTTGGCCCTGGGACATTAATACATAAACGTGTCAATACAAAATGCACCAGACTGTTTTCTGACGCAGTTGTTTCTTTTTCTTTGCAGCTGCACAGGAGACAGGGGTGAGTTGTCTTGTCTTTTATTTACTATGCACAAGACCTGGAGCAGGGGTTTGCTTGAGTGTCTCTGCCATGGCTATGTCTGCTTGCTGCAAGTGTGTGTGTGTGTATGTGTGTGTGTGTGTGTGTCTCACTATGTGACTTCGGAGCAAGTCACTTAAACATTATGGTCCAGATCTTCAAAAGTATTTAGGCTCTTAATGTCCATTGATTTTAAAGGTATTTAGGCGCCTGATTTCAATGGAAGTTAGGAACCTAAATATCTTGGGGGATCTGGGTAAATATGCCTTACTTTCTGCATCTGTAAAATGGGAAAACTACCCACCTTAGGGGATACCAAAGACTTGACTCTTCCCCCAACACTTACACATGCATACTCTGTGGCTGTGCAAAGCCCGGAAAGCAACAGAGCAAATCACCTGGGCTGTGCATAGACCATGATTTGCTCCATGATGTTTGTGAAGTGATTTGAGATCCCTAAATGGAAGGTACCATAGGAGTGCAAAATTCGGCGTTAAACGTGCCCCAAGGTCAAGGTCCCCACTATTTGGACATCTATCATCCAAACAATGTAATGAACCTTTGTAACAGGTGGCTCTGAGTGATAGCAAACTTTAAAGCAAAAGAATCTTTAACGTCTGAAGTTAAAATGGACTTTTTTCCTTTGTCTTTTGGCCCTTTAATCTCCCAGGCGTGCCACCTGAAGCCTATTTCCCAAACTGCTTAAACATACATGAGACAGACAAGGTGGGTGAGGTCATATCCTTTCCTGGACTAACTTCTGCTGGTGGTTGACACAAGCTTTTGAGCTTCACAAAGCTCTTCTTCAGGTTTGGGAAAGGTAACCGGACCACCACAGCTAAATACAAGGCGGGACAGATTTTGGTGAACCTCTTCCAGTGCACCAGCTGCCCTGACAACTATGTGGACGATACCAGACAATCACTACACTCTCCAATGAGCTCACACTCGAAAAATTATAAAAGACACCCTTGTGTGAACACTTTTCACAAAGCAGTCACTCCCTATCTGACTTATCGTTCCTCGTCCTCGAAGGAAACCTGCACAAGACGAGCCTGGGAGCGTAGGCAAGGTCTGCACTACAAACTTACATTGGTATCACGAAGTCGCTCGGATGTGAAAAATCCCCCCCATCCCCTCTGAGCGACATAGTTACACCAACCCAACCCCTAGTGTAGACAGTGCTATGTCGATGGGAGGACTTCTCCTGCCAGCAAAGCTACCGCTTCTCTTGGAGGTGGATTAACGACGCCGACAGGAGAAGCTCTCCCATGGGCATAGTAGTGTCTTCACTAAAGCGCTTCAGCAGCTCAGCTCTGCTGGTGCAGCTTTTTAAATGTAGACTTGCCCTTAAGTTCATAACTCTGCTTGACCCTAAGGGCTTGTCTACACTGGCTGGGAGCTACGCCCCTCATGGGGGTGGGTTTGTTTTTTTTTTAGAGCCCTCGAGAGCTCTCTCCCAGTGCTCTGCTGCGACCACACAAGCCACGTTAAAGCGCTGTCACGGCAGCACTTTAGCATTGCCAGTGTAGACTAGCCCTAAATCATGGACTCAGCAGAGACAGCGGTTATACCAGTCCTTACAACTATTTGTAACCTCCTAACCCTGCTTTGTCCTATGACTTGCAGAGGTGTTAATTTCCCACTTTGTTTAAATAGTTTATTGCAACATGTGTTAACTTCTTACCCTTAACAATCTATCTCACCTTTAGCTGTTACGCCCTGATTATCTTTCCCAGACCTGAAAGAGAGCTCTGGGAAGCTCAAAAGCTTGTCTCTTCCATCAACACAAGTTGGTTCAAGAAAAAATATTGCCTTACTTACCGTGTCTCCCTTTCAGCATATTTGATTTGGAAATGGGCTTCTCAAGAACAGTTGCTGTTTTATTTCGGGTTTATCGATATCTTTATGGCACTACACAATTTAAGATGTTGTGAAATTAGCTAGTTACAAAGTCTAAGATCCGTCCAGCAAACTGGACACTTTTTATAGGAAAAAATGATGCCAGACAGTATAACTTTTTGTTCTAAATGGGGAACGACATCAATAAGTATTATAATACTTCATCATAATGACTAAGAAAACAAACTCTAAGAAAGAGAACTCCAGCAGGTGTATGGGTCAATGTACAAGCCATTTGATTGTTAGTAACTGAATGTTCATAATGTCTTTGTTTTACTTTGTCATATTTTAAAGGATGCATCTAAAGGACAGGCAGAGAGAACTTTGTTGCAGACTTGAGAGAATGGGACTAAAAACATGCCTACTCAGGAACAAACAAAGGCAGGAGCAGAGGGGGAATAAAGAAAGCCATTGTCAGCCCTGTTCGTGTGATTGGACTGGAGGCTTCTGAAAATCCCTCTTCATTGAATTTCAGCCATCATCATTAATGTAACTTTAGTCTCTCTGGCTAAGGCCTGTTATGCTGAAATCTTCCTCACTGACACATTGTTAGGTGGAATGTCTGCAGACTCTGGGCTCTTGGGGCATGTCTACACTTTCCATTTAAAGCACAAAAAGTCCCCGTTTTGCACAAAAACTGTGGGAGCATCTACACTTGCCAATGACAGAAGTTCCACCGCAAACAGAAAACCACCTCCACGAGAGGCGTACAGATCTTACCGCTGATCCTTTTGCGGTGATGTGCAAGTGGAGACACATTCTTCCTGTGAAAACAGCTTTTAGCCTCCAGAGAATATCCCACAGTGCCTAGGGTGATCACTCTGGCCAGCAACTCTGATGCTCTGAGGCCAGGTAACGGATGTCTGCCCCTCTCCCTTTCCTGTTTTGTTTGCAAGTGCTCATCTGGCCGAGTAACCTTGGCTGCTCCACAGAGCAAATGATCGCCCGCTTGGATCCTGTGCTTACCCCCCACTTACCACAAGACCTATAGTCAAAATGGGGAGAGCTGCACTGTGGGATAGCTGCCCTCACTGCGCTGCTCTCATCGGGGATGGAAATGCTGCAAATGTAAACACTCTCTGACGCCTGTGGAAGTGAGTACAGAAACCAGCACTTTTCTTTCACCGGTTCCCTATCACCGGTGAAACTGTCAGCGCAAAAACTCAAGTGTAACCATACCTTCCACGAACACTTACCTGCTATCCAGGACTCTCTACTGGACCAGTTGCTCTGATGACTATACTGGACCAGGTGACCACGTAGTCAACGTGGATTTTATACATAGCTTTAGTTTTATAACAGGGCCACAGAGGGTGGGGACAGAAATGTTGTGTTGCTGTAAATATTAGCTCATTATCTCATCCTACATTATACCTGCACATTTACTGTCTCTTGTTAATCATATTTGCTTTGAACCTTCTCTATGGGTAAGATAAAATCCCAGGTAAGAAGCATGGTTGGAAATAAAGCTAAACCGTTTTTATGGTGAAGATTGGAGGGTGGACTGCACCATTTTGCACCCTTGATAAAGCAGCAGTCAGATTGCTGGACAATCTAGGTATGGATTTGTGATGCATATGAAAGAAGAAGACTGTGAAGTCACAGTCACCCCAGAGCAACTTTCCTGTCAGTGGGGATAACAGGGGTTGTGAAGCTTCATTCATTAATATATTTAAGCACTGCAGTCCAGTCTCCTGCACTCATGGCAGGACTAAGTATTATCTAGACCATTCCCGACAGGTCTAACCTGGCCTTAAAAATCTCCAATGATAGAGATTCCACAACCTCCCTAGGCAATTTATTCCAGTGTTTAACCAACATTAGGGAGTTTAACCCTAACCTAACCTAAACCCCCCTTGCTGCAATTTAAGCCCATTGCTTCTTGTCTTATCCTCAGAGGTTAAGGAGAATTATTTTTCTCCCTCCTCCTTGTAACAACCTATTATGTATTTGAAAACTGTTAAATGTCCCCCTCTTAGTCTTCTCTTCTCCAGACTAAACAAACCCAGTTTTTTCAATCTTCCTTCATAGGTCATGTTTTCTAGACGTTTAATCATTTTTGTTGCTCATCTCTGGACTTTCTCCAATTTGTCCTCATCTTTCCTGCAATGTGGCTTCCAGAACTGGACACAATACTCCAGTTGAGGCCTAATCAGCGTGAAGTAGAGCGGAAGAATTACATCTTTTCTCTTGCCTATAACACTCCTGCTAATACAGCCCAGAATGATGTTTGCTTTTTTTTTTTTTTTTTTTTGCAACAGTGTTATACTGTTGACTCATATTTAGCTTGTGATCCACTGTGACCCCCAGATCCCTTTCTGCAGTACTCCTTCTTGGCCGTCATTTTCCATTTTATATGTGTGCAACTGATTGTTCCTTCCTAAGTGGAGTATTTTGTTTGTCCTCATTGAATTTAATCCTGTTTTTTTCAGACCACTTCTCCAGTTTGTCCAGATCATTTTGAATTTTAACCCTATCCTCCAAAGCACTTGCAACCCCTCCCAGCTTGGTATTGTCCGCACACTTTATAAGTGTACTCTGTATGCCATTATCTAAATCATTGTTGAAGGTATTGAACAGAACAGGCCCCAGAACTGATCCCTGCGGGATCCCACTGAATATGCCCTTCCAGCTTGACTGAACCACTGATAACTAATCTCTGGGAACGGTTTTCCAACCTGTTATGCACCCACCTTATAGTGTTGGATCATATTAAAGAAGTTCTGTATTAAAATCACAAATGAGTTTGATTCCCCATAGTTTAAATTCCAGGGTATTACTAATTAAGAGGTCTCTTGGTTTTTGGTACTGTTTCTCTCCCTCTTTGTGTGAAACTTGCAAGCTGCTAATTGCGTTAGTACATTCTAAGACAGAGTCTGTTCTCAAAGCAATTCACACAGAGAGAGACTGAAAGCAATACTCTGTAACAACAGAAACAGCACCCAGAGACTCCCCGCCCTTTTGTTGTATTAACAATTGTGATTAAAATAGAGAGAGAGGATGTATGTGGATGGATGCTTGGTGTGGATAATAACTGAATGATCAGGGAGGTGCCAGCCTTAGAATCCAGTGTCCATCGGCTGAAGAAGGCGTCAAGTGGAAATAAGCAGAGGACCCCCCTGGAGGGCAGACTGGAATCCACCCAACAGCCTCAAGAATGGGAGAACCAAAGAACAAGATAACATCTGGCAGCACGGAGCCGTCAGGAATGTGCCATCTGCCCATTGATTCAGCAACAGCATGATGAAGCAATTCCCATAGACTGGCCTAGGAAGAAATTCCTATAAAAATGGGCTCTAGAAAGTGAGAACTTTGGGGTCTGATTCTGCAAACCAACTTCCAGGAGCATCAGATGTGTATCTGACAATGCCCTGCTCCCTCCTCATGTCCAGGCCACCCGGCCAGTGGCTTGGCATGAGCAACTGTAAGGCTGGTAACTATGATAACAACCTTACAGAACCTGTGTGCGTGTGTGTGTGTGTGTGCGTGTGTGCGCGTGAATGAATGTGTGAATAAATATGAGATTGAATGGAATGTTACAGCTGTAACTAACTGCTTACTAGGATTCTTTCTGTATTCACAATCAATGTGGTATTTTGCCTTTTCCCCCTTTAATAAGATCCTGCTGGTTTTTATTTTATTGGTATAACAATAGTAGCTCATTCCAGGTTGTATTTCCCTAATTTGTTTATGAGAAGGTCATGCGAGACAATATCAAAGGCCTTACTAAGGTCTAGATATACCATGTCTACCGCTTCCCTCTTAGCCACAAGGCCTATTGCTCCATCAAAGAAAGCTATTAGATTGGTTTGACGTGATTTGTTCATGACAAATCCATGGTGACTGTTGTTTATCACATTATTATCTTCTAGGTGTTTGCAAATTGAGTGCTTAAATATTTGCTCCAATATCTTTCCAGGTTCTGAAGTTAAGCTGACTGGTCTGTAATTCTCTGGGTTGTCCTTATTTCCCTTTTTATAGATGGGCACTATATTTGCCCTTTTCCAGTCTTCTGGAATCTCTACCATCTTCCATGATTTATTGAAGATAATCATTAATGGCTCAAAAACAACAGGGTGTCCGGTGGCACCTTAAAGACTGACTAGTCTGTTAGTCTTAAAGGTGCCACCGGACTCCTTGTTGTTTTTGTGAATACAGACTAACACAGCTACCCCCTGATACTTGATTAATGGCTCAGATACCTTCTCAGTCACCTTCTTGAGTTTTCTAGGATGTATTTCATCAGGCCCTGATGACTTGAAGACATTTAACTTGTCTAAGTAATTTTTAATTTGTTCTTTCCCTATTTTAGCCTCTGAGCCTACCTCCCTTTCACTGGCATTCACTGTTCGACGGCCAATTGCCACTCCACTTTTTGGTGAAAACGGAAACCAAAAAGTCATTTAGGACTTCTGCCATTTCTACATTTTCTGTTATTGTTCCCCCCCTCCTTACTGCGTAATGGGCCTACCCTGTCCTTGGTCTTCCTCTTGATTCAAATGTATTTGTACAATGTTTTCTTGTTACCCTTTATGTCTCTAGCTAGTTTAATCTCATTTTGTGCCTTGGCCTTTCTAATGTTGTCCCTACATACTTGTGTTATTTATATTCCTCCTTTGTAATTTGTCCCAGTGTCCCCTTTTTGTAAGACTCTTTTTTTGAGTGTCAGATCGTTGAAGAACTCCTGGTTAAGCCAGGGTGGTCTCTTGCCACACTTCCTAACTTTCCTACAGAGTGGGATAGTTTGCTCTTGTGCCCTTAATTTCTCTTTGAAAAACTGCCAAGTCTCTTGAACTGTTTTTCCCCTTAGACTTGCTTCCCATGGGATCTTACCTACCAACTCCCTGAGTTTGCTAAAGTCTGCCTTCTTGAAATCCATTTTCTTTATTGTGCTGTTTTTCCTTCCTACCCTCCCTTAGAATCATGAGCGCTACCATTTTATGATTGCTTTCACCTAAGCTACCTTCCTCTTTCAAATTCTAAACCTGTTCCTCCCAATTTGTCAGAATCTAATTTAGAACAGCCTCTCCCTTAGTATCTTTCTCTGTCTGCTGAAATAAACACTTGTCTCCAGTACATTCCAAGAACTTGTTAGATAATCTGTGCCCTGCTGTGTTATTTTCCCAGCAGATGTCTGGGGAGTTGAAGTTCCCCTTCACCACCGAGTCTCGTGCTTTGGATGATTTTGTTTGTTGTTTAAAAAAAAGCCTTATCCGCTTCTGCTTCCCTATGCCCCGCCAAACTACACCCATGTGTACAAACTACACCATCATGCGGCATTGTGGTAGTATTCGTAACCTATAAAAGCCCTTAAAGGAAAACGTTAGACAATGTCTATGCTGCTACTTTTGCAGACTGAGTATTTTAACCTTAGGGCTCTAAAACACCTACAAGGATTTAAAACCAGATTTCAAGAGAGCACTTCTCCTTTTCCACCACCAGCAAGCAGTCTCTCAAACTTTGGCCAGAGATAAGAGGGAGTCCGTTTGTTTTTGGTGATACATCTACCCATAAATGGCTGGCCTCAGAGCCTTAGGGGAGGGCCTGTTCAAAAGCAATGCTAGGGAGCTGTGCTTTAGCTAAGGTGAATTGCACAGGATAGGAGGGGTACGTGCAATGCATGCTGTGACGCAATTTTCCTCTGCTTATATCTATGCTGCTGCAAAGATAATTTCCCTGGCTTGTCACTTTTACCACGTCACTGGCTCCCCTGCTCCACTGTCTCCCCTGCTCCACTGCATCAAACACAACTTCTCCCTGCTCAGCCTAGTGCCATGCTGCCCATCGTCTCTCATGTACTATCCAGTTGTTAAAAGGAGGACTTGTAGCACCTTAGAGACAAAAAAATGTATTTGAGCATAAGCTTTCATGAGCTGCAGCTCACTTCATCGGATGCATTCGGTGGAAAATACATTGGGGAGATTTATATACATAGAGAACATGAAACAATGGGTGTTACCATACACACTGTAACCAGAGTGATCACTTAAGGTGAGCAGGTTTCAGAGTAACAGCCGTGTTAGTCTGTATTCGCAAAAAGAAAAGGAGGACTTGTGGCACCTTAGAGACTAACCAATTTATTAGAGCATGAGCTTTCGTGAGCTACAGCTCACTTTATCAGATGCATATCGTGGAAACTGCAGCAGACTTTATATATACACAGAGAATATGAAACAATACCTCCTCCCACCCCACTGTCCTGCTGGTAATAGCTTATCTAAAGTGATCATCAGGTGGGCCATTTCCAGCACAAATCCAGGTTTTCTCACCCTCCACCCCCCCACACAAATTCACTCTCCTGCTGGTGATAGCCCATCCAAAGTGACAACTCTTTACACAATGTGCATGACAATCAAGTTGGGCTATTTCCTGCACAAATCCAGGTTTTCTCACATCCCCCCCACCCCCATACACACACAAACTCACTCTCCTGCTGGTAATAGCTCATCCAAACTGACCACTCTTCAAGTTTAAATCCAAGTTAAACCAGAACATCTGTGGGGGGGGGGGGTAGGAAAAAACAAGAGGAAACAGGCTACCTTGCATAATGACTTAGCCACTCCCAGTCTCTATTTAAGCCTAAATTAATAGTATCCAATTTGCTAATGAATTCCAATTCAGCAGTTTCTCGCTGGAGTCTGGATCTGAAGTTTTTTTGTTTTAAGATAGCGACCTTCATGTCTGATTGCGTGACCAGAGAGATTGAAGTGTTCTCCGACTGGTTTATGAATGTGAGCTGTAGCTCACGAAAGCTTATGCTCAAATAAATTGGTTAGTCTCTAAGGTGCCACAAGTACTCCTTTTCTATCTGGATGTAAAATCCCAACGTAGCCATGGCACAGGTAGTTTTTACCTCCATGTGATCCTTCCAGGGTCAACACTATGTGCCCACTATACCGTGGGTTTCAGGGGTGCCATTTCAGATTTGGGGGGGGCAACTTTAACTGTGATTCCAAGGGCAACTTAGGGACCTGAAAACTCTATGTGTTGTTTTTTTTTCCAGATAACTTCAAACATTAAGAAAATTCTATGTTTTAAAGTTGAGACAAAAACGGAGACTTCTGAGGTATATCGGGGCCACTGCAGGCAGGAAAGAAAAATCAACAGGCAGAGGTGCTCTTCCTTTAGAAAGAAAGTTGGAGGGTCAAATCTTCTAGTCCTTAATCAACTAAAACTTCTATTGCAGTCATATTGGCTCAGGGACTAGATTTTCTGGCATATTCTGAACAGTGCTCAGCACACAGATGGTGCCCAGTGAATAATGCAAATCATGACAATAATCATCGACTTGATGGACTCAGTGGATGGTGTTTCTGTTCTTTGTTCTGGAATTGGCCTGAGTACAGCTGAAATCCTAAGAATTTTGCGGCATAAACACATCTGATACTCGTACTTTCTCGTTCCTTTCTTTTCTCAAACTCAGAACAAAAAATGACTGAACAAAATGGTTTTCAGTTAAAATGTAAAACTGCACAGCAGCCATTGCTCTACAACCCAGCATGGGGCAGAACCTGCCACCCCTTCGAAGTTAAGTGATCTCCTCTCATCTGACTCTCATTCTCCATCCTTCCTAACCTCTGTGCTGCTTTTCATGCTGTCAACCATGACATCCATCCTGGGACCATTTGCAGGAGTCTCAGAGAACTGGCCGCCTTGGTTTTGCTCCCATCTATCAGAGTCGCTGGATAGGGAGCTAGCCCTGAAACACCTGGGTTCTACTCCCTCCAGGGACTTCCTCTCTAACCCCTGGCCAGTGCTGTAAGGACAGAGGTTTTTAGGCACCCAAAGATACAGCTTGACATCTAATGGGGTTTGCAAAGCACCTAACTTTCTAAGTGCATTTGAAAATCTCACTAGGTGCCTGAAAACCTTTGAAAATCTGGCCTTTAAAAGGCTGTGTGTGCCTCAGTGCCCCACCTGTACAATGGGGATAACAGCATTGCTCTACCTCACTGAGGGGCTGGGAGGAGAAACAGATTAGACGTTGTGATGTGCAGCCTCAGATACCATGGTGATGAGGCCACATAAATACCACAGACAGAGTGGGAGCCTCTCTATACATGGCTAGCCCCGCTCTGGGTCTGACCCCGTCTTTTCATCTACATCCCCAAATCTCCCCCTTTTCTGAATGTAACCTTGGCTCAGTGCTTTGCTGTATTTTTTCTTCCTCCCCTGTTCTCTCGAACACAACCCCTCCTCCCTCTCCCCCCTCCACAGAGGGATTTCTCTTTTACAGGCTAAACTTCCATACCCTTAATCCCCAGCCCTTTCTTATCTTAATCACCCAGCCTCTGTTTGTAAACAAAATCCTGACTCCCTGCCCCAGGGGCACCTCTCCTGTGCACAACCTCACACTAACCCCGTACTGTAGTGAAGAGCTCCACCTGGGAGCTTGCACACCTCCTGTATGAAACTGGGGGGGCTCTGGCCCTCCCCTGCCCCCCGAATTGGCGCCCTTGGTGGGTTGACTTTAAGTATCTCTTTCCGTATAACAACACAGTATAAGCCTGAAGCCCAGCCCATTGGGATAGTCCCCGCCTGCTTGTCTAATTGCACTTTCACTTTTGAGTTGGGCTGGGTCGGAGCTGGTCTCTTGGCTGCTGCTGCTGGGCCTGGATTAGAACCGGAACCAGCCCAGAACTTTGGACTTTTTGTCCTGCGAGCAGGCCCAGGGAGTTCCCCGGAGAAGGGGGCGAAGGCTCCAGGGGACGGACACCCCAGGACAGGGCGGTGGCACCAGGCTCACTGAGGCTTGCAGCTTGTTGCCAATGATCAGGACCTGGAGGCCGCGCTGAGCTGTAGAGGTCAGAGACTCCATGCCCTGCGGGGGGGCAGAAGCCCACACACTCTGCGGTCTGTTCTCAGGACCATGCTCTGGGTAAGTGGATCACAAAAGTTCCTGAAATAAAATGGAGCTAATGAGATTGAACCTGCCCAGCAAACCCAGCAGAGAGACTGTGGGAGGTTTGGGGGTGCCCATGTCTACTGTGACTAATAATAAGATCCCAGGAATGTGAATTCTTTACATTTACCCTTTTTTTTGCTAACGCAAACTACACACCCTTGGCTTGCAGGAGTTTGGGGTTGTTTATTCCTTGGTCGAGAAAATCTCTCTGCATTTTAGAAGCTGTTGGGCTCCATCTGGTGGAAATAGCAAAGCACAAGCAAAATGACTATTGAAAATACAGTATAACTTTTCTGCCTTCATTTCGTAGGAAAAAAACACCGCTGGGAGATTTTGGTTTGTTCTCATCAGCTGATACTCAGCCTGGAGCTGGGGGGGGGTCTAAGTGGATAGTGTTTTCATTGTGTAGCTTGGCAGAAGTTTTTTTTAACGGACACTGATTTTAGAAAAACAAATAATCCGACCCCCAAAGTTGCCATTTGAAAGAGGAAATGTTTGAGGATTCTAAATGGACAGTTGCTCGTTGTGGTGCTTTGCATTGACTTTGCTGCTCCAACCCCATAGTTTTGTTGTTTTGTATCTGCCATTTCCTCCCATGGTTTCCGTGGTTGTGTGGACGTGAGGGACAGGCCAGCACAGGGAATAACGCTTGGCCCACATGGAAGTTGTGCTGATGGGTCTCAGTTTGGGGCTTTCCATGGCCAATCGTATTTTAGTCCTTCCATTTTGGGTGTTACAGTGTAAACTGAAGCTCGTGCTAAGTTCAACTGTATTCCGAGCACTCGGCAAAATGCATCATGTATAAAACATCCTTGCTGCAGAATTTGCGGCTTGTCCTTCACTCTCTCCCTGTTTGGCAAGACCTTTGAAGTGGTAAGCGTCCTTTGTTTTGATAACATTAAACACAGATTTTTCCCCCCCAATACTAGATAGGGATGACACAGTGACACATCCTGTTACTGGGTGTACAGCAGGAGGTATGTCTCAGAAGTCAGGAATATGTGTCACATATTGCATGCACAGGTCTGAAGCGACACTGGGCAGTTTTGCTGGTGACGGTGCCTGTTTCAATCCACATGTTGTCTGTGTTCCATTTTTGGAAAATAGTGAGCAGCAAGGAGCAAAACCATGGGCGGTGGGTGAACCGCAGGCTCAGGGAGGCTAATCAGTGCCACAGTGCTACCAGCCCCTCCCCATCTGCTTTTGAGCTGCCATGATGCGAATCAGAAACTCTTTCTTCTTTTTCCCTAAAGATTTTTGTCATTTTCTTGATAACACAACTGCCGCCTTCCGAAGCTGTAAAATGCTACCCAGGCGAATATGAAATAAATGGCGAATGCTGTCCCATGTGCAGTGCTGGTAGGTATATATAATTCATTCTTTAAAAGTCATGACCCTTCCCAAGAGAGTCCAATTGCCTGGCCTCCTCCGGAGACATTGATCGCCTCTATTACTGTGAATCTGACTGGTGGTGACACGGATCTCTCCATGTAAACATCTACATTGCTTGTTACTCACCTGTCAGTGGAGGACATAGAGAGGATGGTTCTTGTGGCCTGGGACACAGGAGATCCAGAAGGACTGGGATACTTTGGGCAAGTCACTTTCTCCATAACACCTCTCTTCCTCACCTGTTGAGGCCTGTCAGAGGCTAGGTCAGGTTGGACCAGCTGCTGGCCTGCTCCCTTGACTGACTTCACTGCTGGGGAACCAGTAAGCCGAGTTGCATCGCGGGGCAGTCACAGCACCCGAGTGGCTGGTGGATCAGCAGTTCTGAGTCCTGCTTAGCAGCCTGGCACCCAGAGAAGAACAGCGGCTGCTCAATGTGTACCCTGCCTGCAGCTGGGCTTGCCTAGTCCTTGGTCCTGCTCTGTCCTAGCCCTGCTCCAGCCAGCTTCCGTCCTTACCCCAGCCCTGTCCTGGCTTCGGACCCCCACCCCCGACCCTTGGTTATGCCTCCTGACTGTGACTCTGGTTAACCCTTTGGCTTCTGACCCTTGGCTGCGCCTTCTGACTACAACCCTACTTTACCCTGCGGCTCTTGCACTCGGCTTCTGTCACTCCAGTACTGACCATTGGCTTGTTCCTGGACCCTGCCCCCCTGGACCCAGCTCTGACCGGTGGTCTGAACTCTTGTTTCCATCTCTAGGCCTGACGGCCCATGGCCCAGATCTCTGCCCTGATTGACTGTAACACAGACAATACACTGTCCCCATTAGGATTCACTGTATTCACCCTTTGCCCTGCATCCGGGATCCCCCAGCCCTTCCCCAGCCCCTCACAGTCCCCTTCTATCAGGATCCTACTGATCTTTCCTCTGCACAGGGACCTCTGCCAGTCCCAGCCCAGCCACAGCCCTGCGCCAGGCAGCTGTCCAGCAGGCTGCTGTGGACACCAGGACTCCCCCAGGCCCTCTCGTCTCAATTTACCTCTTACAGTACTAGAGGACTGGCCACAGGCAGCCACCTGACTTCTTAGTCCCTGGCCCTTTCTGGTCATATGATCCCTCCAGTCACTTGCTTCACCTGGGGATTCTCCATCCCCCTAGGAGGAACTACAGTACTCAGAACTGCATCTTTTAAAGGGCCAAGATCCTGACTGGTCACAGTGGGGACACACGCATCTGTCAGCGGTCCTGTAACCGGTACACAGAGTCTAAGCACGACTGTACTAGGGATACTGCTGATAAGGGAGGGGTGTGAGTTATGAGTGTGAGTTTCTGTCTACGCTGTTCCTGTGTTGTGCAGAAATAGAGGATTTCGGGTCTGGCAGTCTAGTTCTGAGACGTTTACCTTTTATTTCCAGTGATGGTGTGTGCAACATGTAAAATCCACACACATAGCATGTGCATTTGTCCTGCATAATGACCTGCTTTTGCAATCTCTGTATGAATGCATTAAATATATTAGCCTGGTTTACACAGGAGCTAATTGTTTTGTTTGCTTTAGGGACTAGGGTGGTCAAACATTGTAGAGAAAGTAGCAGCACAACTTGCATGCCTTGTGTGGACGACACATATACAGAGCATCCCAATGGCCTAACGGAATGCATGAGATGTAAACTGTGCGATGCAGGTAAGGAAGCTGCTCTGTGTGTGGGTGGATTTTAATTATTTTTTTCTGAGTTGTCTCCCCCGGCCCACACATACAAAAGCAGCCTAGTTGTTAGGGTCCAGGACTGGAAGTCAAGAGACCTGGGTTCCGCTCACAGTTCTCTTACTGAGTTCCTTGCAGTCTTGGGCAAATCACGGAAGTGGAGATTTCTGGCACAGTGCATGGGCTTTAGTCGCACATCTTCCACTGATTAAGGTCTGTGGAATCATCCCGGGAGATTCTTCTCAGGAGGAAAGTGGATCTGTAGATTTAGCAGAAGAAGAACAAACACAATAAACAATAATTGTAATCAAACATTTCAGATGGTATCCTTTGTCCTAGAGCAGCAGCACTGCACCCTCAGGATCTGGATTGTACGTGGGGAAGGCTATAACCTTCCCTTTCAGGGCCCAGATCCTGAGCAGTGGCTGAGGAACACGCAACTACCTCAGGAGGCGGGAGTGACATGAGTGACAGTGAGCAACCATTGCGCTCCTCTGTTTATGGGGGCATTAAGGTCTGGTCCCCAGCATGAATTAGAACAGCCTGCAGGCTGCTCTAGTTTACATCAGCTGCCTATGGCCCCAAAGGCCGTCCCAGCACAAGGGGATCATCTGGGCAGCCAGGAGGAGAGGTTGTGTAGCAGGTGTTATGGCCACTCCAAAATCTCACTACAGTGGAGTGCTCCTCCAGTGACCAGCTGGATTGGAGGTTGTGGTCCTTTATCTGTGGCTACTGGGAGCCTCATTCTCCACCGCCTTGTCATTATTCACACCCGTGCAGATGAATGCAGAATGGGTAAAAAGCGTGATCTCAACTGCAGTTGTGTAGAGAACACTGATTTGGTAGCATTTTGCATGCAGCCTTTGCACAGATGTAAATACAACACAAGATGAAGGGCAGTGGAGAATCAGGCTCCAGAAGGTTCTGTTTACATGGCAACACTTGTTAAATGGAGTCATCATAACAAACCCCTCTAGCTCCTGTGCCCTGTACCATGGATAAGCAATGACTGGGGATACACATTAATTTTTGTATCTGCTCTGTTTAGTTCCCATGTAAATGTATTTGTGATGCATGTAACTTTCCTTTAGGAGCCAGACTGATAATAAAAGAAAAATGCTCATATACGAAGAACACCATGTGCGGCTGCGACCTGGGGTATTTCTGCAGGCACATTGCAGGCCTGGACTGTGAAATGTGTCGTCCCTCCACCATCTGCCTGCCTGGCTCTATGGTGAAAGAACCTGGTAAGGCAACATAACTTCTGTAATACCAAGGGGAAACCCTGCAGTCACAGAACGAATCTGGAGCAGGGCAAACTGGTTGAGACTTGATCCAGGTGAGACTGAGGTGATGCTGGTGAGCTGGGGAAGCAGCCGGAAGAGTGGCTGAGCTGTAGATGGGCCCCCCTCTTTGAGTGAGCGTGACTGCCAGTTGTAACAGCGTTGCACAGCTCCAGGGTGGTTCAGAGCACGTGCTGAGCCGGATGCCCAGGTCACAGCTGTGGTGAACAGCACTTCTTTCCATCTGTGCCTGGCCAGACGCCTCTGACCTCTTCTCCCTAAGGCAGGAGTCTCTGCTGAACTGTGCTCTGCCTGGGGCCACCCTTTGGACCCTGCAGAATGCAGCAGCCTGCTGACGGAGTGGAGTTGCCTGTTGGTACCATGTAGGAATTGGGTTTGACCTGTAGAGACAGAAGTGGTTTGGGTCCTGACTGAGATGGAGCTCCCTCAATATACGTGGGAGGCAGGGGGTGGGAGGGAGAAAGCTGCTAGGGGTCCTTCACTCTGGAATTGCTCTTCCCTGCCTGGGGTCCTGCCCTATAGCTGAGCTCCGGTCATCTTCCAGGCCAGACACAAAGCTACCATCCCCCTGCTAAACATGCATGAAAAATACAGGGGCAAGGTTAAGTGTTACAGGTTGTGACGAGCTGAGACTCCTCTGGGTGTCGTTGGACACTTGCATGATGCTCTTTCAGGCAGCAATTTGCATGAGGCCGTGGGTTTGCACTCACACATGTTGGCAGCCGACCTACGCAGCAGCAGAGCGCAGTGTGAGTTCAGCTTCAACTTGCACACCAGAAACAGAGCTCCGTCAAGCACGCTTTTGGGCAGAGAATTCTGTTAGTAAGACAAGTGTGCTAAACACACCCTTTTCTTGAAACAATGCCCCCTTTGGAGCGCCTATGGTGCAACAGACTTGTTCAGCAACACATTTTCCACTGGTGCAGAATCCCCGTGAATTACACTGGAGTACATCGCTGCTGTAGACACATAAGTCCCTTTACAGAGAGAGAGGGTGTGGATCCAGCCCACGGTCTATTCCTAGGGTTTCTGATCAAGGGCACATGTGAGTAATTGACTAACCAAAAGTATCTGAAGCTCATCAGTTATTAGAGCAAAGAACCATGACTGTCCAGCGAGGCGTGTATTTCTGAAGGTGGATACTGTGTAGGGTGATGTGAGCTTAACGCCCTGAGAGCTCGGCACTTGGAGATACTGGGATGGGAGCTGCTGTCGAAAAGCAGAGTGTGTGGTGTTTTTCCATTTACATGTCAGCCAGGCTGTTCAGTAGCATTTCTACACTGTGACAGAAAGGGAGGTTGCAGAGAAGTGCAGGAAAAGGCAAAGAGGTGCCTTACAATGACATGCTAGGAAGGGACCTAATTTTGTCGGTGTCAACAGGGGATGAGGGGAGGCAGCCTGCCAGCAGTCTAGGAGCCTGTGGGGCAGCCAGGCTCCTGGCAGGGAGCTGCCAGCAGAGCCAAGAGACCGGGCTCTCAGCTCCCCACACTGCCTGTCTTCGGTCGGTGGAAGCCCTCCTGGTTAGGACATGCACCACTGGCCCAAGGAGGGTAGTGTGGAAATGCACCACCGAGGCCATTACTGCGATGGCTGTAAGTCGACCTAATATGTACATAGGTCTGCAAGTCCAAGTCCCAAAACCCGAGTGCCCTCCACCCCTATTCCCCCTACCCGGGCCATATGGAATTGGAGGCTTCAGAATAAAAGTTCATGTACATGACAGTGTCCTACGATAATTTTTTTATTTACATTTCCAAGCTCTTTCCAAAGGTAATAAAATGATCTCCAGGCTATATTCGGGGATCGTTTCATCAGGGGGTGGAAGCAGACAGCTATTTAAGAGTTCATAGCCTTGCATCAGGTTAGGTCAGAAAGTGAAGACTATTATTTTCAATTAATTACAAGAGGAATGTAGGTAAGTGGACTATAATTCCTCAGAGAGGAATTTGGTTAGGAGATGTGTACATGGGATTTCCAAGGCACAGGGACCTCATGTTTACATGTGATATGAAAGCCAGCAGAAGCACAGCTTCTCCTTGCACCAGTCTATCTCCTTGCATGACCCATCACCATAGTGTTTGGGAACCTAGGGTAGAAGTAGTAGGTGGCAGCATCACTTCCAGACACATTCTGGGGAGTAATCCTGGCCCCTCTGAAGACAATGGGTTGGGACAATGCCCCAGGATTTCACCCATGTCTCCCAGCCAGCACCTGCTTAGCCTGTGAGCACTGACCACATCCCAGCATAAACTGGTAGCACGGCAGGATAAGTCTTAAATATTTTCAAATTCCAGCTTCCTTATCTTCATCCAGTGTCCTTTGGGCATTTAACCCCTTCACTGCTGTGTTCTGTTGCAGCTTTTTTGCTATTTCACAACTTGCCACCATTATTTTGAATCTTACTATTCCTTCGGGATGTTGGCCCTTGTAATGGCCCAGGTATGTGGGGCAGCAGGAGGTGCATTTTTCCCCATGTACCTGTGCTCTATGAGTACTGACAGATTTAGTTCAGGGCAGGAATAAAACACCAGCGCAGATCTATTCTTCAAGTGCTAACTCCTGAACTGACCTAGGTGGCTCTGCAACATAGTGGGGGTGGTGACAGTGGGGAAATGCGGCTGGAGACCTTTCTGAAATCAAAGCTCCTTGAGGCCCCACATTCAGAAAAGTATCCAGTTATGTTCTCCTCTTTTACAGGCACAGAATTCTATGACAACGTATGTGAGGTTTGCCCTGATGGAACCTTCTCAGCAACCAACATGTCACGCACCTGTCAGCCATGGACCAAGTAGGTGACTCTGACGACACATGGCCTTTTCTCTTGCAGTGGCTTTACACGCTGCGCTCTGTCCTTTCATTCATTGTTATTCAATATGCAGGTGTCTGTCGCTCAAAGGGCCCAATCCTACAGCCTTGAAATGAGTGGGAGTTTGGCCTGTCCACAGACTGCAGGGTCAGAATCTGGATGCAGTCTTATCATTTTTGATAGAAAATATTAAGGAATCCATCTGATGGAATGTCGGGTGCCCCGAGACAGTGGGAAGGCTGTAGATATGCTGACATGTTTAATAACATGTCTTCCTTCATCTTAGGTGTGAAGAGGAAGGGATGACAGAACTAAAGGCCGGGACAGCCACTTCTAATGCAGTCTGTGTACAAAGAAGCCTTTCTGTCACAGCGATAGCATTGATAATTGTCCTGGCAGTTTTATCTGTATTTGCTGGAACAGCGTTCTTTTTATGGCGGAGGAAGAAGAGGGAAAGTGAGTTACCACATAAGTAAGAAAAGCGTGGGACGTGTGAAACCTGTCAAAGGGTCTCTAAAGGGGTCTGACTGGCAGAGTTCATACTTCCCACATTGGTCTTTGTTTCACCCTGGAACATGCCAAACTGTAACTGGAATTGCCTCTTCAAACTGAGAATCCTGTGAGAGTCTAAATCTCTCTTCTTAAAGGGTTGCCTTTAAGACCCGCTGACCCTAAATGTGACCTACTTTACGGGGTGAACTGGCTGGTCCCAGGCCAGGGGGCTGCGCTATCGTCCCAGCTGCAGTGGACATGCCCCCCGCCCAGCTTGGGAAGATCCTCTCCCTCCCCAGCTCATGGCCAAAACCGGCCTTTTTCCCAGGCCAGGTTCTGCAGTGGCTTAAAATACCAGCTGTTCACATTCTCCAAGCAACCTGGACCAGTTCTCCCCTCCTGATGATCTTTCCTGCTTGTATCTGATCTGTGTTTACAAAGTTCCCTTTTCATTCACTGGGGGAGCAGCGATGTTAATGGAACGGTAATTTGGGTCATAACCTGTTACTCCTTCAGAAATAAGAATCTCAGGTTTTCCCCATCTACCAAGAGAAGAACATGTTCTCAGGTCCAAGAGAGAACGTTGTTTACTGGTTATAACCTGGGACTGGGAATCAGGACTCCTGGATAATAGTCTCAGCTCTGCCAATGACCAGAGGTGTGAATTTGGGAAATCGCTTAATTTCCTTGTGCCATAGTGTAGCTGTTTGGCATAATGCCCAACTTATAGGGTTATGTGGCTTGCTGTTTGCAAAACTCTCTGAGATCCTTAGAGGCTAGGTGCTGTATCAATGCAAAGCATTGTTAGAGCCCAAAATCACATTGGATTAGCATTGTCACATAACCACCTTCCTCTCCCAGCGGGGTGATTCCTCAAGATGCTGCTAAGTGTAGTGCAAAGCGCAGTTACAGCAGAGCGGGGCCACGTTCTGTGGATGTGCACACACATGGCCCCAATGAATCGCAGAGAGCTGTGCATGTGTCTAAGGGCAGGACTTGGCCCTGGGACATTAATACAGAAACATGTTAATACAAAATGCACCAGACCGTTTTCTGACGAGGTTGTTTCTTTTTCTTTGCAGCTGCACAGGCCATAGGGGTGAGTTGTCTGGTCTTTTATTTACTATGCACAAGCAACTGGAGCAGGGGTTTGCTGGATGGTATGAGTGTCTCTGCCATGACTATGTCTGCTTGCCACAGAAGTCTCTGATAACAAGTGTGTGTTTGCATAAACTCTGAAGTCCCCACTGGTGAAGTGAGATTAGTACCAAGCACTCTGAAATCAGGAGACCTTGGCTCTATTCCCAACTCTGTCACTGAGTCACTATGGGACTTTGGGGCAAGTCTTTTAAACATTATGATCCAGATCCTCAAAGGTATTTAATGTCCATTGATTTTAAAGGTATTCAGGCTCCTGATTTCAATGGAAGTTAGGAGCCTAAATATCTTGGAGGGTCTGGGTCAATGCGCCTCACTTTCTGCATCTGTAAAATGGGAAAAATACCTACCTTAGGGGGTACCATGGGACTTGACTATCCCCTACCCCCCACACTTACACACGCATACTCTGTGGCTGTGCAAGGCCCTGAAGCAGCAGAATCAATTACTTGGGCTGTGCATAGACCATGATTTGCTCCATGATGTTTGTAAAGTGCTTTGAGATCCCTGAATTGAAGATACCATAGGAGTGCAAAATATTATTATTCAGCATTAAATGTGCCACAGGATTAAGATTGGCAGTAAACTGACATCTATAATCCAAAAAATGTAATGAACCTTAGTAACAAATGGCTTGATTGACTCTTAATTCCACCCTGAGTGATAGCACACTTTAAAGCAAAAGAATCTTTAAAATCTGAAGTTAAAATGGACTTTTTTCTTTTGTCTTTTGGCCCTTTAATCTCCCAGGCATGTAACCTGGAGCCAAGCTACTTAAACATATATGAGAGAGACAAGGTGGGTGAGGTAAAATCTTTCTTTTATTGGTGGAAGAGATTCTGGTGATACCAGACAATCACTACATTCTTGAAGGAACTCACACTGGAAAAATGATAAAAGACAAAAACACCCTGTCACCCATGAGTGAAACTTTTCACAAAGCAGTCACTCCCTATCTGACTTATCATTCCTCGTCCTCAAAGGAAACCTTCACAACACCTTTCAAAAACGAGCTTAAATTCATAACTCTGCTAGACACTGAAAATCATGGTCTCAACAGTTTTCAGAGTAGCAGCCGTGTTAGTCTGTATTCGCAAAAAGAAAAGGAAGACTTGTGGCACCTTAGAGACTAACCAATTTATTTGAGCATAAGCTTTCGTGAGCTACAGCTCACAGTGACACTGGTTTTACGGGTCATTACAACAATTTGTAACCTACTAACCCTGCTTTGTCCTATGATTTGCAGAGGTGATAAATGCTCACTTCATTATAAGTGGTTTCTTGCAACATGCGTGAACCTCTTCTGCTTAACAATCCATCCCACCTTGTATTTAGCTGTTACACTCTGGTTACCTTTCCCAGACCCGAAGGAGAGCTCTGGGAAGCTTGAAAGTGTGTCTCTTTCCTCAACAGAAGTTGGTTCAAGAAATGATATTACTTCACCCACCTTGTGTCTCTTTCAACATATTTGGTTTGGAAATGGGCCTGTCTAGAACAGTTGCTGTTTTATGCCAGATTTATCTATATCTTTATGGCATTACACAGTTTAAGATGATGCAAAATTAGCTAATTACAGAGTCTAAGATCCATCCAGGAAATATTGGACACTATTTATAGGAAAAAATCATGCCAGACAGTATAACTTACACTTTTGTTCTAAGTGGGGAACTACATTAATAAGTATTATAATACTTCATCATAATGAATAAGAAAACAAATTCTAAGAGAACTCTAGCAGGTGCTAGGAAAATGTACCAGCCATTTGATTGATAGTAACTGAATGTTCATCATCTGTTTGTTTTACTTTGTCATATTTTAAAGGATGAGCTAAGAGAAGAGGTTGTGAAAAATTTGATATGGACTAGAAAGAAAGGGAGTGATACAAACCTTCCTGTTCAGGAAACTACTAAAAACCCGAGCACATCCGCCCTTCCCAGCACCTGAACAAACACAGGCAAGAGCAGATTTTTCAAAGAGGGAAGAGAAAAAGCCATTCGTCAGCTCTGCAAGTGATAGAGGAGGAACACAGAGAGGAGTCCCTACTACAGATCTAGGGAAATGGCCACCAGCACTGGTTTCTTCTGAAGGCTCAGGACTACTCTAGAAAAAGCTGAATGATCAAGGACAGAAAATCGATCAGAGTTTAGTGACTGGATGCTTCTGAAAATCCCTCTTCACTGGATTCTAGTGAGCATCATCAATGTAACTTTAGTCTTTCTGGCTATCTCCTGTTATTCTGAAGCCTTCCTCACTGACACATTCCTAGGTGTAATGTCAGCAGACTCTGGGCTCTTGGTTTCATTCAGTAACTACACTTAAGCTTCCCTTTATTCATTAAAATGTTTGAGAGTTCCCACTCACACACCACAAATACTTAACCAGGTATTCAGGAATGTTTACTGTACCAGTTGCTCTTCCATATTGGACCAGGGGAACACAAAGCATATAGTCAAAATGGATTTTATACATAGCTTTAGTTTTATAACAGGGCAGCAGAGATGTTGTATTGCTATAAATATTAGCTCTTAATATACCTTCTCTGAGGGTAAGATAAAATCCCAGGTAAGAAGCATGGTTCTTAATAGTGACGTTTGGAGGGGGGACTGCACCATCTTGCTACCCTTGATAAAGCAGCAGTCAGATGGCTGGACAATCTAGGTATGGATTTGTGATGCGTATGAAAGAAGAAGACCGTGAAGTCACATTCACCCCAGAGCAACCTTCCTGTCAGTGGGAGTAATGGGTTGTGAAGCTTCATTCATTAATGTATTTAAGCACTGCAGTGCTTGGATGAGGGGCGTTACCACAGAGAATAGCAGCATGATTATTATTCTATGGCATGGTAGAAGTGGGTCTTGCGGAGGGATTTGAAGGAGAGTGCTGTGGCCTTTTCGATGAGTCTGGAGCGATGAACCAGGTGTACAGGAGCCGTGGAAGAAAGAGCCAAGGTGCTTGTGGGAGAGGCAGATGACTGGGTGATGGAGGCTGCCATTGTGGGAGGCCTGGGGATGCTGGGGGCGATGCAGTAAGACATAGGAGCAGGCAAGTAGGGAAAGGCTGCGTTATGAGGAGTCTTAAAGGTAGGGAAGAGACCCTTGTGTTCTATAGAGTGCAGAAGGGTGAGGCTACATTCACACCAGTGTGTTAACCCTTGAGGGCTCAGCTGATTACTAGTTCATCAGTAAGGCATTCCCTGGGAAATATCCCATGGTCTTCCACCCTCTGACTTCACCCCCTCAACCAAGCTTCACAATCATCATTACTGTGTACAGTATTAAATTGTTTAAAACTTATACTCTGTGTGTGTGTGTATGTGTGTGTGTATATATATAAAATACAGTCTTTTGTCTGGCAAAAAAAATTTACCTGGAACCTAACCCCCCCATTTACATTAATTCTTATGGGAAATTGGATTCACTTAACACAGGGGTGGGCAAACCTTTTGGCCCAAGGGCCACATCTGGGTACGGAAATTGTATGGCAGGTCATGAATGTTTACGAAATTGGGGGTTGGGGTGCGGGAGGGCATGAGGGCTCTAGCTGGGGGTGTGAGTTCTGGGGTGGGGCTGGAGATGAGGGTTTGGGGGTGCAGCAGGGTGCTCTGGGCTGGGACTGAGGGGTTCGGAGGGCGTGAGGGGGATCAGGGCTGGGGCAGGGGGTTGGGGCATGGGAGGAGGCAGGTGGGCAGTCCCCGGATGGTGCTTACCTCAAGCAGCTCCCAGAAACAGCAGCATGTCCCCCCTCTGGCTCCTACACAGAGGCGTAGCCAGGTGGATCTGCACGCTGCCCTGTCTGCAGGTGCCGCCCCTGCAGCTCCCATTGGCTGTGGTTCTTGGCCAATGGGAGCTGTGGGGGTAGTACTTGGTGTGGGGGCAGCGTGCAGAGCCCCCTGACTGCCCCTACACGTAGGAGCCGGAGAAGGGATGTGCCACTGCTTCCAGGAGCTGTGCGGAGTGGGGCAAGAGCCTGACCCCGCTCCCCAGCTGGAGCGATGGGGCGAGCTTCAGACCCCACTTCCCATGGAGAGCTTGAGGGCTGGATCAAAACGTCTGGAAGGCCAGATGTGGCACCCGGGGCCATAGTTTGCCCACCTCTGGCTTAACATCGTTTCGCTTAAAGTAGTATTTTTCAGGAACATAACTACAATGTTAAGCGAGGAGTTACTATATAGTGATGGGGGGCAGTGAGGAACGTCCTCAGCGTTTGGAGGCGGTTAGAGCTGAGGTTTTGGTTCCGGCTCATCTCTGCTTTAATTAATGTTCGTTAATTTTCGCCGTGGCTAATGATTGTTCGTAAAGCACTGTGAGAGCCTGGTATGAAAGGCGCTAGAGGAATGTAAACTATTGTTAATAACGACTGTTTATTGTGTTATTCACTGCGGCCTAGTGATGAGAGGATGCCACGGTTCCAGCCTGGCCTGTGACGCACGTGTCTCATTGCTGTGTGACCTGGGTAAACCACAGAGATCTGCTCTCAGTGTAGGAGGAGGTAACAATATTGTAATAGGCTTCCCCCCTCCCCATTAGTTGGGTGTGGTTGGCTTTGGTTTGAGGGAGAGCCTGGAGGAATGGGGCTAAAACAAGGGCTCACTAGGAGTGGGGGGTGGTGAGGCTGCCTGACCAGTTCTTGGGGTACCATAGTTGGGGATCTGACTGCCTGAAAGTTGGTTGGATGTTTTGACAATGTGGTCCCGCCTCACTCCTTTGGCTACCCCTGATGTTACCAGTATTAACCGTCCCTGCCTCACAACCAGAGGGGAAGTGTGGCTAATGTCCATGACACAGTGTAAGATCCTCAGATGAGAGAAAGGAGCTAAGAATTACTGTACTGCTATTCAGCACTGCCCTTCTGAGCAGCAATTTGTCTCACTGTCGCTCTAGTGATCTTCACAGAGGGAGAAATATCCTTTTGACTCAGAAGTTATTTGGTGGTTAACTCCAGGAAGCATAGTTTCCAGGAAGGAGTTTCCTGAGCTTTATCTAACTCCTCCTCCTCCCCTCCCCTCCCCGCACGCATACAAATTTCCAGCGGGCACAGACGGGTTAAACTTCTAACCAAGCCCTGAATGATCTGCAGGATAAAGTGCAAGCGCGCACTGATTTTTAATAACCGTGCTCAGGATTTAACCACTCTGTGTGTTGCTATTTCTGTACCCCAGGTATTGCACAGACCCCTTCATGCAACCTTACGATGCCTTTGCATCATCTCACCCTTGCTCTGGACGGGTTCACTTCTGGCCCCTCTCATTACACACACCCTTCCATGCAAATGCTTTGCAAAACTTTCTACCTCTTAACTCTTGCACACCCTCATTTCAGTCCCCTGTAGATTTTGCACAAATCCTTCTACAACTACCTTCTGCATGATTAGGCACGACAGGCTTATTTCCTTTTTCCAGAGGTGCTGTGCAGAACCCCGTAGCCAGTGCAGTCTGTATCATTGCCAGTCTCCTGCATCCCTCTGAGGACAGGACAAGAAGCAATGGGCTTAAATTGCAGCCAGGGCGGTTTTGGTTGGACATTAGGAAAAACTTGCTAAGTGTCAGAGTGGTGAAGCACTGGAATAAATTGCCCAGGGAGGCGGTGGAATCTCCATCACTGGGGATTTTTAAGAGCAGGTTGGACAAACACCTGTCAGGGATGGTCTAGACAATACTCAGTCCTGCCTTGAGTGCAGGGGACTGGACTAGATGACCGCTCCAGGTGCCTTCCAGGTCTATGGTTCTGTGATCCCGCTTCCCCCATAGGACATGGCACAGCTCAGCCTCTGTGCAACCTCTGCAAGTATTTCTCCATTCGCCCCTTCGTCCAGTCACCCCAGCCATGCATTGCACAAGCCCCCTGGGCCTTTCCCTCCCTGCAAACGCTCCCTGCCCTGCTAATCTCCGCACCCCCTTTCCTCTCCCCAGCCCTGCCCCGCCCCTTGAGGCAGACCCGCTCTAGCCCCGCCCGTCCGGCCCCGGGAGGCGCTGATTGGCTGGTAGCTCCTGCCTCGCGAGGAGAAGGGCGTGGCCCCCTGCCGGCCGGGTCACGCGTGTGCCCGGCCCAGCAGCTGATCGCTGCCGGGCGGGCGCTATAAGGAGGCCCGCGGGCAGCAGGGGCGTCACGGGCGCAGCTGACCATGGCCGCGGTGGATCTCGCCAAAGTGGGAGCCGACACGCTGAAGCACGCAGTGAGCGGGCAGGTGAGCGGGGCTGGGGCTGGGGCTGTCGTGGGTGGGGGCGCCCCACGGGTGGAGGGCGTACGCACCTCTCCCGGCCCCGGGGAGCCCGGCTGGGGGGAGAGGGGTCCCCAGGAAGCGAGCTTGGGGCTGGACCCTGAGCTAGCACTGCCGGGGGGCGAGGGGTTTGCCCCGGGTCGGGGTCAGTCCAGCCGGTCTCCTTCCCGCTGCCAGCCGTCTCTTGTCCTCACTGCCGTGTCTAAAACGTGTTTAAAACCCCTTTGAACTGGGGGGGGGCGAGAGAGACAGACACCCCGCGAAAATGTTTCCTAATCGGTTATGGAAATGCTGCTTGTTTCTTGATCACCCTAGACACGTCTTAATGAGCATGGGCCTACTAAACCCAGGGTTGTGAGTTCAATCCTTGAGGGCCATTTAGGGATCTGGGGCAAAATTGGGGATTGGCCCTGCTTTGAGAAGGGGGTTGGACTAGATGACCTCCTGAGGTCCCTTCCAATCCTGATATTCTGTGATTCTAAATCTCTTTGCTACCATGTTGCTGTGGTTGGTGGCGTGTTTTGTTTATTTGTCTGCACAGGCCACAACCATCTTAATTAATTCTCAGCCAGCTGTACCTTGCTTTGGCCTACTTTAAAACTAGACTGATGAGTAGCAAATGCAGCAGGGAGTTTAGCAGGGCCATGATGTTGATCATGTGTCCCTCATAAACCTCAGCAGGTTCTGTTAAATGCCCTCTTTGATGGTGGGTGGTTCTTGTTTTGTTTTTCAGACTCCTAATAATAATTAATATAACAATAATCTCCTTCTACCTCAAGTGGAAGGGACACAAGTCAGTGTAATAATAACACTTCCTGTCTAAAAAAGAAAAAGCTTGCCTTATCCTAGTAGTGATCATCCCCCAAACTCTGTTTTTAACCTGTTAGAGATAAACCTCATCAGTTTATCTGCTACTGGCCAGATTTTCAAAAGAGCTCAGTTCTCATTTAGCCCCACAATATAGGCTCTGTTATCTGCAATGCCTAGCTCCCACAGTGCTGGGGGCTGTGTATGCTTGACCATCGGGCCTCTCCTGTATAGGCCTTGTCAAGGTTTCCTGTGCATAGTCAGGTTTCAGAGTAGCAGCCGTGTTAGTCTGTAGTTGCAAAACGAAAAGTAGGACTTGTGGCACCTTAGAGACTAACCAATTTATTTGAGCATAAGCTTTTGTGAGCTACAGCTCACTTCATGAGCGAATGCATCTGACGAAGTGAGCTGTAGCTCACGAAAGCTTATGCTCAAATAAATTGGTTAGTCTCTAGGGTGCCACAAGTCCTCCTTTTCTTTTTGTGCATTGTCAATTTCCTCAGTGAGGGCTTTTCACACCATGTTTCTCTGCTCCACTTCTCTCTAAAACCAGACAACGTGGCTGTAAACCACAAAGTGGGGACAGAGCTAACGATCCCTCTAATACTGTACCTGGAAACTCCTGCTAACTATTCAAACAAACAGCCTGGAGAGTTTGCCAATGGACGATGGCCCTTGAATTTGATGAGGTTGCTATAACCTGTAAGTTCTGCAACCAGTATTAGGATGCTTTCCTGGTGCTGGCTCTGTGGCTACTGGTAATGCCTCTCTGTAGGTGGTGGAGCTGCGGGCCCTGTGGAGGGACCAGCCATGTGTGGTGCTCTTCCTGCGGCGGTTTGGCTGCCAGGTTTGCCGCTGGATTGCCAAGGAGACCAGCAAACTGAAAGACCTGCTGGACAGTCACAACGTCCGCCTGATCGGTGTCGGGCCAGAGAGCATAGGCCTGCAGGAGTTCATCGATGGGAACTACTTCAAAGGAGGTAGGACTACTGTCTGGGAACTTCCACCTCCAAGAGTTTCTGAGCTCTCCTGTCTCTCACCTGGGGAAGTGCGGCTCCCAGCTCATAGAGCAAGGTACAGGAGCCTTTATTCATCCCCATGCTCGTGCAAAACCGGGAGTGCAGAGACTCAGAGTTCAAGGCCAAAAGGGGTGACCAAATCACCTAGCCTGCCCTCCTGGGTGTGTCATAGGCCACCCAGCACCTGCACACTAAACCCAGCAACTGAAATTAGACCCCCAAGCCTTACAGCCCCTGGGAGACTCTGCTATTATGTGTCACAGGCAGAGAATAGGAGGGACTGAGGCTCATTAAGGCCTGAGCTTCCTGCAATGGCGGGGAAGTGGTTAAGTGAGAGGCGGTGTTGTTGGAGCCGTGCTGGTCCCAGGATATTGGAGAGACCTGGCGGGTGAGGGAATACCTTTTATTAGACCCACTTCTGTTGGTGAGAGAGACGAGTGCTCAAGCTCCCCAGAGTCGTCTTCAGGTCTGGGGCCCCTACTCTGTGTCACAGCTAAAGTCCAGATCAAACAGATAATTTACCATAATCTCAGGTTTCAGAGTAACAGCCGTGTTAGTCTGTGTTCGCAAAAAGAAAAGGAGGACTTGTGGCACCTTAGAGACTAACCAATTTATTTGAGCATGAGCTTTCGTGAGCTACAGCTCATGCTCAAATAAATTGGTTAGTCTCTAAGGTGCCACAAGTCCTCCTTTTCTTTTTACCATAATCTGTATCTCTCTGCAAACGTTACTAGACCATGCCTCCTTATCCTGGGGCTGCCCTAACTGTGCTGAGCTCCTTGTCAGCTGGAGAATAGCCAGAGTGCAGGCCTGCCCTGAGCACAACCTCTTCTGCCCAGATGTGCTGCCCTCGGCTGATTCTGTGCCAGATGGGGACCCCCCCATAGCAGGGCATGGGGGGGGGGGAGACGGGACTTTTAGTAGTGGTGGGTTGTGTAACAAGGTGGCTATAGGACCACCATGAACTGACAGAAGAGAGCTTAAAATGGGACTCCCAACAAGCTGAAGGCAGAGCTGGGACTAGCCCCATGGAGTTCTGACTAGGTAATACCCCCCCCGCACCCTTTCCATGCTAGAATTGTTCTTGTATTTCATTCCTGTGTATGCTGGGCAGTTGTGAGGTGAAGGACGTGAACAAGGGGTAGTTAGTGCTTCATGGCTTCAGCAGGCTTGGCTTAAGCGGCTGCTTGGAAGGTTAAATTCCACTTGCACAACCAGGTGGAGGAGACCTGTGTATTGCTGGCAGTCTCAGCAGAGAGGCCAAGGACATGATGGCCATGGAGTCTGCCCTGCCCCTGGGCATATCCTCTAGAACCAGCCCCAGCCCGACTGGAAGGGCTGCATGGGGAAGCCTGCTGTACATGCTCTGTGGATAACGTCAGCTTCTTGCACTGCCCAGCAAATGCCTTTCTCCAGCCTCTAAAATCGGGACTGACAGTCCAGACTTCAGAGCTGAGCATCTTTGCTAGCTTGCTAACTTGTACTAGGGCCAGCTGGGTGCAGTGCTGGGACCAGGATCTGGGGGTTGGGAAGGTGGCTTAAAGTCACTTGCTTGTCTCTGGCTGCATGTTACCCATTGCCTCCCACCCACTGATTACCTGTATCTGCAGATCTGGCCCACTCTTGACTAGCTCTTCAGAACCTGATTTCCTGCCTGAGCTCCACCACACTTCTGAGTGCTCCTCTTACCCCTGCCCTGTCCATGCCCCCAAATGTGCCTGCCTTCATGCCAAGCCATTGAGCCAGTCTCCTGAGTAACATTCATGCCACACCCTTCTTCAGCATAAAACTCTGCTATGGATCCTCCTGCAACGCCGCTGATGGCCTGTAGACACTACAGGGGTGTGTGCCTGGCAGCACGTGCATTGGTGAAGTGTCTGGAGTGCTTGCAGGGAAGCTCTCTTCTGTGGATTATAGGCATGGGGGGGGAGGGCAACAACTAGGTTTGAGGCAATATCTTGCTGGATGATAAAGCTATTTTGTGAGCTTGCTCTAGAGATGAGTCATGTTTTGACTATGAGCTGCTTGGCTGGCTGTCTGTCTGCTACTGAAATTATTTTCTTTTTGGCAGACTGGCATAAAACACATACTGCTGAGACAGCACATCTACCCTGGCTGTGTTAACCTCCCCTTTTTCCCCTCCCCAGAACTCTATCTTGATGAGACTAAGCAGTGCTACAATGACCTGGGTTTCAAAAGGTGAGTGGCCCCTATTGACTACTTGTCCCTAGTCTAAGAGAACCTCTGCCCTGAATCAAAGCGATTTGAAGGGATGTAGCTAAGATGGCTGGGGCCCGTTGTAGCAGAAGGCAGCACCCCCTCCTCAGAGTGAAAAGACTGTTTTGCCCCAGTGTCGTTCTAATGGTCTCCGACTCCCGTGGGAAGGGCTGCCACATGGCAAACTGCAAGGCTCCCTCAGTACAAACCCACCTGGGGCTCCACCTCTTGCCTGTCGCTTTGTTACCCTGGTGATCATTAATGTTTAAGTCTCTGTACTTGGTTCGAGACCTAGGCAAACACACAAGGCTTGGATCAAAACTAAAAGCCTAGGCATACCAGTGAGATCCCGAACGGAGTGGCTTCTGGCTAGCTAGTGCCAGTGTGCTGGAACTCCCGAACCACAGGGATCACTGGTGGTGCTTAGGGTGCTCATTACAATGAGTCAAATTCAGCTTTCTCCTTTTTCCTCCCCTGGCTGCAGCCCCCTCACCCGGGGTGGCAGGGCTTGGGCTGCGGCCCCCTCTGCCTCCGTGCCCACTCCTGCTGCCCGTGGGGTCATGTAGTTTTGTTGTCCGAAGGGGGCTGCAGTACAATGAATTTGAGAACCCCTGGCTAATGTGACTGTTCAATAGCAAGCTGCATGTAATGAGTGCTGATCTCTCTGAGAGTTTAATTATTGGGATCAAATTCTCAGCTGGTGTAAACTGGTGCAGCTCCACTGACTAAGCTGAATTAGAGTAGAAGAGGATGGGGCCCCTCAACCTTTCAGATGGCCAACATATCCTTTCTTCCCCCCCCCAGGTACAATGCCTTGAGTATAGTTCCTGCTGCTCTGGGGAAACCAGTTCGAGAAGTTGTCACGAAGGTGAGATCCTAGATAGTAGGAAATGCACCCTCTAAAGCAGTGGTTCTCAACCGGGGTATGTGTACCTCTGGGGGTACTCAGAGGTCTTCCAGGGGGTACATCAGCTCCTCTAGATATTGGTCTAGTTTTACAACAGGCTACATAAAAAGCACCAGCAAAGTCAGTAGAAACTAAAATTTCATACAGACAATGACTTGTTTATACAGCTCTATAGACTGTACACTGAAATGCAAGTACAATATTTATATTCCAATTGATATATTTTATAACTATATGGTGAGAGCACACAACTTGTCAGCAATAGTGTGGCTATGACACTGTTGTATTTGTCTGATTTCGTAAGCAAGTAGTTTTTAAGTGAGGAGGTGAAGCTTGGGGGTACATCTGAAAGGGGTACAGTAGTCTGGAAAGGTTGAGAAGCACTGTTCTAAAGGCCAGGCCTGACCAGACTTGTGCATTTGCATGACTTCAATGGGTGCATCTGGACTCCTTTTGTCGCACTGGCTTGAGTGGGTTTAGAGAGGCCCTGAGCATCCTCAAGAGAAGGCCTTTGTATCACATTTGCAATGGACTTGGGCTTTATTTTTCCCTCAGGCAAATGCAGACGGCATCCAAGGCAACTTCAGTGGTGACCTCTTGCAGAGTGGAGGAACAATAATAGTTAGTCAAGGTAAATAAATGCAAATCCATTTGTCAAAACTACCAGATAACTGGCCGTAGCTGGTGAAGGACACATTTCTAGATGACCTGTTTGGAGCAATTTGGCTGATCGAAGAGCCTATGCCTGGAGAAGGCTTTAGAAGCTATCACACTGAAATCCTGCCTCAAGAAGGCAAGACAACTGGGTTGAGGGTAGGGAGGATTCGCAGCTAACTAGCAGAGTGGGGTGGTGGGGAAACCTGACAAAGGGAAAACTGCTAGGCAAGCATCTGAGATCTGTTTGCTGTATCAGTTGGTCACGAATGGATGCCATCCTTTCAAATGCTCTGCTTAATGGAGTCTTTCATGGTATTTGTTTAATTCACTTTCTCAGACCCTGGAAAAAGCGTGGGGTTTTTTAGTTGTTACTACTGCCTACAAACTAAGATCCACCTTTGAGCAGGCACTGCTTGGCAGGTCCATGGCCTGCATAGTGGGTCAGGCATCTGCCTTCAGTTGTACTTAAAAGTATGCAGTTAACAAGAGTATACAAGGGCTCTGTCTGGGAGGGAAATCTCTTCTGGCTGAAACTTGGTACCTCGCAAATAGTGGAGTTAATGCAGAGCCCTGGCCCATCTGTGCAATGGGAGCTGTCCATGCTGTGGGGTCTTAGCTGAACATGCTCAAGCCTGTTTTGAGATCTGACCCACCCCCAATCAGCCTAGCTTTCCTCTGGCTACAGCCCTCTCTTAGGGCTGTTTTAAGCCCTTCAAGGCGTGGTGGGGTGACCACCCCGCCATACTAGAGAATACATCTTCTCTGTCCCCATCCATTCATGACTGCATAGGCTGCCTCAGACAAAGAGGTTTGATTTCTGTTTTTTCCCAATCCCACAATCTGCTCTTTTTTTTCTAGCCTCATGACCAAGCAGTTGCACGTTAGTTGTCCTATCTGGAGATGTCAACTTGATGCCAAAGTTGTCTGCCTCACATTCTCTTATAATTCCTCTTAATTCTATTCTCTTTTATGCCTCTCTAGTCTATGTGGAACACAGGGCTTTCACCACTGCCTGTCTTTGCTAGTCTTCTGTTGTAGTCTTTGCTTCTCTCCAGTTCATTTTGATAGCTTTCAGTTTTGTTACTACTGTGCTTTTCCACCTCATCGCCTCTTGCTCAGGGGGTTTTAGTCAAACACCTGTCTTATGTTGTCCAGGTCTTTCCTCCATGCATGTCCCAGCCATCTCCATTTTCATTTTGTAAATTCCTCTTTTCTGTTTCTCTTTTGTCCTCCTTGAGAGTTCTTCTTTGTGATTTTTTTTTTCTGGCCATCTGATATTGAGAATTTGTCTAAGGCAGCTGATAACAAAAACTTGAAGTTTAGATAGTAAGGTCTTAAGTCTCCAAGTTTAGTGCCCTATAGTAAAACTGACTTTACAATGATGTTAAATATTCAAATTTAGTTTGGGTGGCAAGATTTTTGTTTCTCGATCAGCTTTAGTGTTACAAAGGTATGCCTGGCTTTCACTATTCTGGCTTTAATGTCTTCATCTGCTCCACCTGTTGTGCTTACAATGCTGCCAAGATATGTGAAATGTCAGACCTCTGTCAGGCCCAGAAAACTTCCTAAAATGTTTTTATAGCATGGATAGAAACTTCTTTCCTGGGTATCTGGCTGATGAATCTTGCCCATATGCTCAGGGTTTAGCTGATTGCCATATTTGGGGTCAGGAAGGAATTTTCCTCCAGGGCAGATTGGAAGAGGCCCTGGAGGTTTTTCGTCTTCCTCTGTAGCATGGGGCATGCATCACTTGCTGGAGGATTCTCTGCTCCTTGAAGACTTTAAACCATAATTTGAGGACTTCAATAGCTCAGACTTAGGTGAGAGGTTTCTCACAGGAGTGGATGGTGAGATTCTGTGGCCTGCGTTGTGCAGGAGGTCAGACTAGATCATAATGGTCCCTTCTGACCTTAATATCTATGAATCTGTCATCGTTTTTTCTCTAATGCTGCATTCTGCAGTTTTTAGAAGTTGGGTCCAGCTCTTACCAGCAGGTGGCAGTATGGTAGAAAACATTGTCTAAACAGGTTTCAGAGTAACAGCTGTGTTAGTCTGTATTTGCAAGAAGAAAAGGGGTACTTGTGGCACCTTTGAGACTAACCAATTTATTTGAGCATGAGCTTTCGTGAGCTACAGCTCACTTCATCGGATGCATACTGTGGAAAGTTTAGAAGATATTATACACACACAAAGCATGAAACAATACCTCCTCCCACCCCACTCTCCTGCTGGTAATAGCTTATCTAAAGTGATCACTCTCCTTACAATGTGTATGATAATCAAGTTGGGCCATTTCCAGCACAAATCCAGGTTATCATACACATTGTAAGGAGAGTGATCACTTTAGATAAGCTATTACCAGCAGGAGAGTGGGGTGGGAGGAGGTATTGTTTCATGCTTTGTGTGTGTATAATATCTTCTAAACTTTCCACAGTATGCATCCGATGAAGTGAGCTGTAGCTCACAAAAGCTCATGCTCAAATTGGTTAGTCTCTAAGGTGCCACAAGTCCTCCTTTTTCTTATTGTCTAAACACTCTTCTGAAAACAATTTAACAAAACACCAACTCACTAGCTAAAATGCCACCTCTTCTACAGTAAACAGAGAAACTTTGTGGCTAACATGATGTTTAGATGCTAGAGTGTAAAGCAATAGGAAATCCGGAGTGCACCTGTCCCAGCTGGATGTGTAGAATGTCTGAGCACAGTACATGCTGCTTCCCCTTTAATAAAATAGCCCTCTACGAAGTCGGAGTTCTAGCTTGAGTCTCAAGTCACACAAGGGTCAGACGGCTCTCCATTCTGCATGACTTCTCAAAGGGGAGCTGGCAAACACTTGTGACAAACGCAGCCTGTATTTATCGTTTGCCAACCCGGTAGTGATGCTAGGTTATGTAATTGTTGGAAACCTCAGTGTTCCTACAGGCTTTAGGAAAAGCCCCATGCTACCCTAGAACTGCTGCACCTGGAATTCACGTGAGAGTGTGGGTCAGCTGGCAGACAAAGGGCTCGTACACACTAGTGCTCTACTTTGGTATAACTTAAGTTGTTCAGAGGTGCTCCCTGAGTGATGTAAATTACACTGACCTAGCCCTGTCTACACCAGCGCTTATGTTGGCAGGCGAGCGTCTACCACTGGCATAACTACCGTTGCTCAGGGAGGTGGAGTGAGTAATTTGAGGGGAGAGCGCTCTCCCGTCAGCATAGAGAGTCTGCTGCTGTAGCAATTCCAGTGTAGACCCAGCCCTGAGACTGAAGGCTTGAATGGGGCATGGAGGGCAACCTGATCTCTCACCCCTAAAGTGTTTTCCAGTCTGTGGTTCACTCTCTCTCATTGGGGTGCATGTGAGCTGTTCCAGTTTTGATGTGGATGGGGCTGGCTGTCAATCAGTGATCCCTTATTAAAGGCTACATACATTTTGCTGCCTTGCTGACCAATGCTTGTCATTTGTAATGTCCTTAAATACATCCTGTCCTTTTTCAGGTGGAGAGAAATTGCTCCTGCACTTCATACAGGATTCACCTGGTGACTATGTTCCCTTGGAAACAATTGTCAAAAGCCTTGGGATCTCAGCAAGTGTTAAAGAAGGCGTGAAACCTCAGGTAAGAGCTGTTTCCTCTAATGATGGAAACTGAGCTAACATTTTAAAAATAAAGGAACCTGCTGGAGCCAGCTCACTCTAAATCTTACCTAGCTCTAGTTAAAATAGAGCACTATACCAACAACAAACCAAGCTTGTCTTGAGCTTTCAAAAAGGGGACTCAGTCCTTATGAACCTTTTCCCTCTTAGAGCTGGGTGAGGCTAGAGCCTGGGACTCCTGGCTCCCAGTACCTTCTTCCTCCTAGAACTCCCCTGCTGCAGTCCTGAGCCAAGTGTCTCCTCCCACTCTTAAATCTGCTAGAGGCTCCAGCCATCCTCCTGCTGGTACCTGGGGTTTTCAGAACCCAAAACAGTGGTACCTTCACTGTTTCACTCCAGGCAGTATCAGGAATAAATCCATGGGCACACAGCAATTTCTGTCTGACAAAATGATACAAGTAAGCGTGCTCTTATTTAAAACTACAATTAATTCAATATTAAGCCCACACAGCCATAAGCAATAAGTTTTAGGACATTCTGGATAGTGACCCCACAGTGTGAGATGGTTTTGAGTAATCACCAGCTCGATTTCCAGAGGCCTCTTTCTACCCAGTTTATGGGGCGTTTAGATGTCAGCTCCTTTTCCAAAGAAAAGCTTCCCTCGCACTGCTCAGTTATTTTTATAGGTAATGTTAATAAAACACACAACCTATAGTGACTTTTAGTGGGTCAGCAGTCTAACCTTTACTGGATTACCAATTTTCACACACCAAAGGGAAAACCATGGTAACTATGCCAGCTTTCCCTTTGCTGGTTTTGTGTGAGGGGAAAACCTTCTAGCAGGGATGTGGCCAGGACAGGGAGATTCCCATCAGCTTGCTAATAAAGAGGATTAGCAAATCACTGGGCACTCTTAAGGCTAATGGGCTTCGGGAACAGAGCACAGTGTAATGCATTTTGCCTCTTCCTAAACTGTCCCCAGGATTTCTGTAGCATTAGCTCAAATAGCCCCTTACAGCTGAGGTTTGTAGGTGCCACTAACTCTTGCTGAGCGTCCAAGACTTCCAAAGAAATCAGGCTTTCCCACGTGTGTGGTAGAACAGTTAGTGACCCTGTGTGGGTAGGAGAGGAACAGACCAGTCCACTTTAGTGCCTTCCCCCCAAGACTCTCCAGTATACATGACTGACCACTTAGTCACCCAGTGCCCTCCAACAAATTAGTCTCATTAAGGTTAATGGTGGCAGCCTCAATGATGCCTACGGTGGTTCCAATTACCAGAGGAAGCAGCTTTTAGATGAGCAGAGCCAGAAATAGGCCTGAAAAGGGAGGTGGCGTGACTAAGCCCAGCCAGTCCTCTACCCTTCCTTTGAAATCCCTAAATACTTGGTTATGCTGGCACAGACTCGCTCTCAGATGGAAAGATGCCCCTGTAAGTGGGAGGCTTCATAAACATGTATGGGAAAAATCAAGCCATAACATCCATGTGCTGTGGTGACTGGGAACAAACCCCTCCCTGGTGTGTGTTAATTATCACTCCTAACAGCAATTCTGGCACCTGCCTCTTCTCACCCCCCTGCTCCTCCTCCATGCCACCAAACAGCTGATAGTGGCAAGCAGGAGGCACTGCGGGGGGGGGGGGGGCACAAGCTGATTGGAGGGGGGTGCTGGGGGTGTGTGCAGCAGCCACTCGACGCCTATGCCTAGAGCCCTGCAGCCCTTTTAAATCTCCTGGGCAATTGTCCCCTTTGCCCCAAAGGCAGCCATCATTGCTGCATATGGAAGTGCACAGCTTGAGGGCCTTTGTGCTTCAAGGGAGAAGGAAAGCTGCCCAGGAAGGGTGGATTTGGGTTTGTTTGACCAGGTGGAGGAAGCATGGCTTTTGAGGTGTGGCAGGTTGGGTTCAGAAGTGGGTTCCAGGCACAGGTGCCTTTATGGAGGCCATAAGATGAAGCAGGGGTCTAACCTAGTGGTTTAGAGAAGCTAGAAGAAAAGGGGGACAAGGGTAGAGAAGTAAAAGGAGCCAGTCTTGTGTAGGGCTTCCTAGGTGTCTTCCCTGTCCCACCTCCCCTTGGGCTTGAGGGAGCAACTTTGCTAACCCAATGACTGTCTCTCTACAGTGCGATGAAGAGGCCTGTACCAGATGATGGAGAGAAGCAGGGAATTTCTTTAAGCAAGAAAGAAGCCAGTGTGGTGACCTTCATAGCTGCTGTAATCTCACCTCACTGTATCTATATTCATACTTTTGTATAATGGCCAAATCACTGAAGTCTGAATAAATGCTCTAAAGCAGAGTGCTGTGCCAGACTGTCTTGGACAAGCATAACAAAGCTTTCCCTATTGCTCAACCTTGTAACCAATAGCAGCTAATATGGTGGCTTTCCCATGGGATCATTTTGATCAGGTGACCAGTAGGTGGGACCAAGAGTATCAGCTGAGGATTTTGAAACAAGGAGAACCTGCCTTGCTTTGTGGCCAGTGCTAATAGTTTTGTAGGCTTCCCCCATTAGCTTTCTTCCCTGGTTAGAAGTCCTCTTTCAACCTACATTACACTAGGAGGTAACACTTCTTTAGCAAGTGTTAGTGGTGGCTTAACTTTATCTATCTGTGTGAACACTTCACCCTTAAAGGTGACTGGGCAGCATGCCTGAACACACTTCTAAAGCTGGGCCAGGGCCAGCTTTGTCAGATGGGAGCTTGAATCAACTTTTTAGCAGAAGTTGGCTGTTGGAATACATACCCTGGGATGCAACAGCAGGTGCAGATCATCCTGCTGCATGCACCCAGAACATAGCATGCTCTTCCTTCTAATAAAAGAGCTAAGATTATGTTCTCTTCCCATCCAAGGCTTGCGCACAAGGGTCTGGTGTCTGAATAGACTCTTAAGTTGAAGCTACAGTAAAAAGTGGACTCAAGATTTTTTTTTTTTCCCCCATGGTGCAGAGAAATACTTTGTAGGTAAATTAATATTTAACAGGCACCCCATCTCATTCAAAAGACTCTTTGAGGAAAGCCCAGCATCCCTATCTACCTTCCATCTCCCTACCTATCCCGCATGATCTTCCTAATGATGAAACTTTAACACTAGCCCTGAATAATCCTTATGTTCCCAGGGAAAAACTCCAGACCATGAGCCTTTAGGGTCATTAAATCCAGGCTCCGAGGAGCAAAGGATGCCAGAGAAAGCCTTGATGCCTCCCTCCTCCTAAAGCCAGCGTGCATTAGCTATTGGCTCAACTAGTTGCATTTAAAGAGCCATATTCTAACTGCAGACATGCCTAAGAGGAGTCATCTCATGCTGATGATGGAGTTTAACCTTCAACTGTCCTCATCATTTTCTGTTGCATGAACTTATTGCAATAGGTTTCCCACTCTGGAAAATGTGTGTAAGTGGAGATGGACAATAGTCACTTGATTTGTCATGTTTCACCCATGATTAAATAAGTTGATTTGTCAGAGTGCGAGTGCTTTACACTCCTTTGTAACCAGTCATTTTAATTAAAAACAGTGTAGAAATAGGAAACACTCAGACCAGCTTGACTATTGTACACATTAATGATGCACATTTAACTATGATGTAGGCTAATTTCCTGTGATCACAGCAAAACATATACAGCATCTTACCTGTCAAAACTTGAGGGCGATACTTTATTTCTACTGTGCTCTAGCAAAGACCAGGTCCCTACCATGAAGCGGTTACAACTTCTGAACTAGGACCAATTGCAAACCTTGCCTAGTCAGAGTCTTGACCTCCTCAATAACACAAGCTATAGGCTTCCCGCAGATAATTCCTAGAGCAGAGCTTTTTAGAAACATCCACTCATCAGAATATGAAGCTTAAATCTTACACTGCATTATCCATGCAATTCTGGTTAATTTATCAGCAGAGCGGAAAAGCACTCTGCTTTGAAGATGGTAGAAGCCTAAATCTTAAAGAAGCAGTGAAGTTTTTTTTAAACTGCGAATGAAAATACTTTGCGAGCTGTCATTAATGCAGAGCTGAGGCTTCTTCTGTGTTTTGGTGCTATACCAGTGTCTTGACCTTTGTATAGGTATAGCTTTCTAATGCGGGGGAAGAGGAGAAATGGTCTGAAATACTTGATCTAGAATGTCATAAAATGGGAGAATAAGGGATCTGGTTAACTTTTAGACTAGCTGCAGTAGCCTGTTATATGGTTCCAATTGTATATTTAGTGTCACAGTGCTGATTAGAAATGGAATCTAATTTAATATACACTAGGCATAAGAACTGCATGTTAACTGAGGAGTTAACAAATGTTAACTTGGTGCTTAATTTTAACAAGTGAAGGGGCTATCCTTTCTGTTTTCTTCCAACTAAATCACCTTTATGGTGTTAAAGCGAATGATTAATCTTAATTGAACATCCAACTGCCAAGAAACAAATGACATCCGGGTTCCTAACATTAAGGGTAATTGAAACTTGCCAAATAAACACTGATTTTTTTTTTTTTTAAACTGGTAGGTGCATGCTTCACTTTAGTTTCACCACACTCAGTATTTTATCATCTAAGCTAATTGAACAAGCCCTGCCTCACTGTGGAAGTGACCAAGTGCCTTCAGCTCCTAGCAGACAGGAAGTAGATGTGTTGTGTTTAAACTTCAGTAAAACTCAGAGGTCCCCAAATGCTTTCTCCCTGAAAACGACCCAGGAAAGGTTCTGCACCTGCAGCTGTCATTTCAGTACGTAGACTTTTTAGGTCAGTGAGGAAGGTTTTGTTTTATACATCCTAGAGTAGGCTATGGGGGAGGTAAATTTTTCTTTCAACAAAAAAAAAAAAAGCTAGCAAAGCTTGTTCCTAGACTCATCTGTTTGGTTTTATGCCTCTAGACTCGGGACCATATTTTCAAAGGTCTCTGGCCTTTAAAGCCCAGATCCTCAAATATATTTAGGCTCCTAACTTGAATCGATTTTTTTTTCACTGGAAGTTAGGCACTTAAATGCCTTTGAAAATCTGGCTTATATCTTACCAACCTCATTAATGGCTTGAATCTGACTGTAATTTTCATTTCAGTGTATTACATAGCCCATTTAGTTCTAAACACTCCAGCTAGCATTATACAGCATTGGGTCCTAAACCCCCATTTTCTCCAGCTGATGTATGTGTAGATAAATACCCAAACCAGGAGTTACAGGAGTCTTAGGTAGCATTCTTATGTATGTATACACTATCTCTGCCTGAGCAAGCATCTCTAATGTATATGGTCATGTTTGAGATCCAGTATGTGATACAGTTAAGTATGAAAATAGCCCATGCTCAATGAATAGCAGCATATTAAGGGCTTAATCCTATCCTCGTTTATACCTTCTGCAATACCTGTGTGCGTAGACACAGTCCTAGATGGTGCTGAGCACCATCACCTTATCTTGAGGATCAGGCACTAACTAATGGCACAAGGCGCTTACAGACATAAGTGAAGGCAAATGCCCATGTTACTGGAAAGGGTTTCTCTCTCCCATACACAACTCCCATGGACTTTGTGGTACATAGGAGAGATTAGACCCTGAGAAAGCACAAGGTCTCTGAGTTGGGTGTGGGGTGGGAGGAAGGGCAGATAGGTTAGTCATTACATAAATTCTTCTAATCTAGAAATTAAAAATAAATGAATTAGGGGTTCTCTGCTGTAATAGACGCTCTCATTAATTTGTAGATAAACTTCATTTTGCCAGGAGAAGGTAATGTATTACATGTACATGAAAATATTATCCAGACTTCATTTGGTAAGGCTATACTATTACTGTCAAATAGTAAAATATCTCAGTGACAACTAGACACTTTCTCTCTCATGGTACGTATAAAGCTGCTACTGTTAATTAGTGCTGATTTAATTAAATGAATTCCAGCATGCATCAGTTTCTTTTGTTTTTAACTCAATGACTTCAAATTTAATCCCATCCCTTTAAAAAACATCTTAGAACAATCTTTAATTTGTTTGGCTAATGAAACTTGCTTGCTAGATGGACACTCAAACACAAAATAGATCTTACATCCAGTGTCAGTAGTGTTTTGGTAAGTTGCATTCCATAAAAATAAAAAATTTCTTTATGCATTAAATAGATACCAAGTGTATTAATAACTTGGTTTGACATCTGTTAAGATACGCATTACCAAATGTTAAATTATGAAGAATAAGTAGTGGTACATATACCAAAAATAAACATTCTTCACGGAAAATGTTTAAGTCCCATACAAAGGATTGACCATTTCAGTACTAGTTACTCTGAAATTTTAGCATTCGTGGAAGAAAACAATCCAGGCCTGTTTCTAGAGATAAATGCCTGAACAATTTGCTGCAGTACAAGTTTTATTTATATAAAAATTAACAAGACTTGTGCATTTTTAAAGTGTAATGACATTCAATCTTTAAAAGCAGACTATAGCAAAATAAAAAGGCCCAGGATTAAAAATAGATAACTGTTTCCCTCTGTAAATGTTTTGCTGTTTACATTAAGCAACAAGCTTTTGCCATTAAAATATTCTAAATATTTACCCTTAATGGAATAAGCATCCTCTTAAATATATTTCTGAAGGAAAGAGACCTGTGTAATTCTGAACTTGGCAATGCTAGAGAATCTCCTCTTTTAAAAGTTCTCTACATCTCATTGTGTTGAGATCACATTAAATTTCCCCAGTAGAGCAAAACAAGAAGTGCAAAAACAGTGGTTCAGCTTTGCTTTAACTTAGTAGCCAGTAGGTATTTTAACATACAGCTCACCTTGTAAAATATCAAGACAAATTACAATCTCGCACTACAAAGCAGTCAGAGGTGCGAGCAGACAGTGTTACGTGGACAGCATATACGTTTAACTAGCTCTATCCTTGGGTTTGGGAGAAGTGCACTAGAAACTGAATCAGAATATTGAAAAATAATTAACTCCGTGAAAAGTCAGACAGGCTTACTGAATCGCGAAAGGATTAGTTAGTAAGACATACTAAAGTGAATATTCCTTGCTGAAAAATAGATCTGCTTTTATTTTTTAAAGAGCTAGACTTTGTAACCCTGATGTGGTATCTTAACAGTCAGGATGTCATTTGAAACAGTCGTTTTTCTCCTGAAGCATACTGTCGCTTTCAATCCAGCCCGGCCAGACAACATTGCGAGATGCCTGCATACATTCCAGCCGAACCAGAAAAGCCGGACAGCTGTAGCTTCTTTAATTCTGACTACAGTAGCTACACCCTTAACCTTAGCTGTCACTGCACAGGAAAACATCAGACACGTCACTGGCTAGAACTGTTCAGCAGGTAGCCACATCAGTTCAGTTTTTAGACCGTGCAGTCGAAGCATTATCATCTTCAGCATCATTGTTTGTTTTGGCTACCACACTCTGCATTTCTCTACAGGGTGCATGGCTGTGCCCTTCTTACAGTGGAACGCTTCAGAGAAAGCTTCAAAGTTTTGCAAGGATCCCATCACCCTAGACAACACAAGGGAGAAAAAGAAGGGTTTATTTGTACTTAGGCAGCGTGCAGAAGACATAGTGCAAGAAAGAACACAAGCATGTCCTTGAGAGAATCAGGGCTGTCGGTCTCAATCACAACTTCATCGTGTTGGGCATATACAATAAGAGATGGTCTCTACCCCAGACGGCTTATGCTGTCTAAGGCTATGATTCTGCAGTCAGCTTCATGCTGGCAGGCTTTTGATCCCGCACAGAGCCAGTGGGTCTGTGGGTGGGTGGATTATTGCAGATCTAGGTATAAGACAAGATGCAATATCCTCAGCGGCACAACTAGTGCTGAGGCCAGTGGGAGCCCAGCCACTGAAACAAACTCCATGAAGTAGAAGGATGGCCCTCAGATGCCTGCAAAGAGCAGCCAGCCAATGTCAAGCACTGCCATGGGGTACAGTCTAGACACAGGTCTTGCTCCGGCAATGAGGACGACATGGGGAGACACTTGTGCCTCCATGGATCCACAATGTAGTCAAAGTGGCTCACAGCAGTACTGGGGCTCTATTTTTTAAGTTACTCTTCCTTACCTCCTTTGCTTACAGGATTCTTCCTCAAATATATACACGTGTACACACCTACACCTCCCCCCTTCCCTTGATCAGTTATACAGACGAGTGAGTTTTTGTTTTAAACCCAGCTTGAAGACAATCCAGTGAAATGATACAATAGAATTATTAGTTCAGGGGGAGAGTCAGACTTTAAAAACAATGCCTGGGGACTCATCGAAGAAGCAATAGCATGAGTTTTCCAGGCTGGTTTATTGCTGCATTGTCTAATCCATGGCATGTTTCTTTGTGCTCTGCTCCTCCATGGCAGGTTCTGGGTGGGATGCAGATAAGAAGCGTACTACTTGTCAGTGTGGCCAAGTTCCCGGGACTCAATAAAGGAGTGGGTTTATTTTCAGGTGTGTGTAAGGTGGTGGAATTCTGGCAGAAATTTGCCTGGAGGGGGTTAATCCAGTTTGATTGTGTTGACTCATTAGCAAGCAGTTGCTAGCTCCATAAAACAGCAGAAGCATGCTCTCTCCTTCTGATACATTGCAGTGATGGGGTGAAATAGGTTATACAGTATTAGCGCAAGTCCTTACGACTCACCTGTATTTCAAAGGGCTGTGAACATCTGTCTTTATAGACTGGCTGGCGTATTCAGGTCTGTAGGAACCACACCATACCTACACAAGGAAGAGGATTAAAAACTCGTGGCTCAATAGAGGGTTAATTTAGCAGGCCAAGATGTGGAGGTGAGTGCAGCTCCATTGATTTCGATGGAGTTGCAACTGCTGAAATCCTGCCCTCATTGAAGTTAGTAGGAGTTTTGCCATTGACTTCAATGAAGCCAGGATTTCACCCATGATGTCAAGTCCTTGAGAGGTCCCAGAGATGTTAACACCATGGATTGTCCTCTAGAAACCACCTGTTATTGGGAGTCAGTTGTCTCCAAAGACCCATCTTCCCCCAAGTGTCAATCATGCCCTTTTTGTGAAGGTGTTCAAAACAGTTTTACCCTACCTATGCTAATAGTTAAACAATCTTCAGCGTTGGGTCAGAGGACCCTTTGTTGACAAGCCCTGTCCATAGGAGGGTGTTTCCTAAGGTTGGTGAGGATCAAGAGCATTCGGACACATTCTTTGTCCATAAGCTTCAACATGTTATAATCCAGTTTATATTTTCATGCAACTCTGAGCAAAAGCCAGTGTGTTCCTACCTGGGCAAAGTTCAGAAAGAAAAGTTGTTTGTGGGTCAGGTCAAGTCCTGGTAACTGTGGCTCCTTCCCTTCACGTTCCAACCATTTTAAATAGGCCTATAAATGATCACAAGTTCATTTAGCAAGAGGCCTCCCCAGTCAGACATGATGGCTACTCTCTGAATGTCACTGTTCAGATAGGGTCAATCCAGCCTAAAAATGCGTGGTCCTGCTACCTTTTACCTTGGACACTTTAGTAATTATTTTTATTTGAAAGCAGTGATTTGTATCTATTCTCATAAAGAGCCTTCCATCTTAAAGGGCTGTGTAAACTTTAGATTTATATATAAACACATCGAGATCACTTTGCACATCAGCAGCCACCTCTGGGCTGAAACAGTTTCTGTCGTGTTGCTGCAGACTAACTGTTGAGGAAACAAGAAAAACCTGATGGTTACCAGTTCTGTTCATCCCCTTGGGGGCACCTGGCATGGGCCACTGTCGGAAGACAGGACACTGGGCTCGATGGACTGTGGGTCTGACCCAGTATGGCCGTTCTTATGTTCTTAAAAAATAACTGCAAATGGAACTGCAGGTGGGATTTTAGATCAGCCCTATGTAATTACTTAGCTTTGAATTTGGGCAGCCCACTTGGGTTAACATCTCTAATCTTAAAAAGACTTATCTTTAATTATCATGAACTCTGTTGCGAGTCTCCAAAAAGGTGTAGCACTCTGCTGGACCAGGGATTCACTACACTTTCCACAGCAAACAGGCATGGCAACGTAGGATACATGCTACTGTTCTGAGAAGCCCTGACAAAAATTCATCTGATAATGTAGATGTAGCTCAAAGCAATTAGCTTAGCCTGCACGCGCTTGATTGTGGTTTGAAATACAAGCATAGCAGCAGATTGCCCGGGACTTTTCTGTATGACCATGGAAGGAAAAGGAAAGCAGACAGTTAAATTTCCTCCTCACTTTTGTGTCTCTCTCTTCAGGTAACTGCTCATAAAATAGCAGATAATAACCCTGAACAAAGTTAAATCCATTACCTGTTACTGTTGCATACTAATTGGCCAATTTTCTTTTTTTAGGTCCATTGACATAATGAAGACAATTTAATGTGTCTCATGCCAGTTAAATCTGAACATTTTATTACCATATCCTCTCACTCACATAGATATTCCCAAACAAAAGGCTTTAAAGCTAATGTGAATGGTAGAAATACAAGTTTCATAGCAAAGAATCTCAGACGATCGAACTGTAGGGGCCATTAACTACCACCATGCCACTCTGTTTCCCATATTTCCAATGTGTTCTACAGCAAAGTTAATGTTTAATTTTAAAGGCTTCCTGGATATTCCGAATATTTATCTTTTTGAAAAATCAAGGAATTCAGAGGCAAGGTTACATGAACATCCTTAACTCTGACCCCATATCTCTGCCCACCATCCCTTTAATAGGGATACAGATAGATCATAGTTAACCACAACTTTAGAACTGTTTCATGTCAGTAACTACATTCCACAGTCCCACACTTTCTCTACGTGGAAGGAGCATTCAGACTGGTGAATACAGTACTCATATCTGCAGCCATTGTGTATAGAAGCAGGAGGGGCCCAGATGCAGCAGGTCTCTCTTGTGTCTGGACTGGCACATCTCCCGGCTGTTGCAGGGCAGCGAGTAAGACATACAGCGGGATATCTAGTGTGTATAAAGAAGGTGGACAGGCTAGGCTGAATTGCACCACTGTCAGCAGGATGGGTATCATCTGGAATGTCAAATGTACCTTCTCTTGCTCTGAAAAGAACGCACAGGATTGAGAACACTTCTCTTGGGAAGGGGCAGGCTGCTGTTGATATATATAATATACAGAGTGCTATTTTCATTCTGCTCTAGAGGAGCATGCAAAATAAATAGCAACAAGATAGAGGAAACTTCCATGTGTCACTGTCTTAAAGGTTATAAAACTTGCAAGGGAAATAACAGAGGCAGCTCAGGGGCTGGATTCTACTGTGAATTTGGGTGCAGAGATCGTTCACAGTTATGATGCATATTTCTCTTGATAGTGTTGCAATATTTCTATCAATGCTTTGATGTCTCACCTATCACACCTGACATGTTGCTTTAGTTTCAGGAGGAAAAGTGCAAGAAAAGTAAACTGGGGAGGGGAAGGGGGGGGGAAGGTTGCTGTGCTTTAAAAATCATCATCATCAAATCACGTTGCTAAGAAATGAAAGCTCTGTTGCCATGTGACAGATACCATTTGACAAGCTGATTGAAGTTGAAGCAAGAATCTCAGTCAGAAGGGCTTTGGCGAGAGGCAGGTTCTTTCAAACTTTTCTCTGCCTATTTATTACCACACTTCTTGTTCACCTGAGCTGTTTGCATAGCACCTCTCAGTGGGGTCCTGGTCTGTGGTTCGGGCCTAGGCACTACAGATAATGATAAGGAGGATGGCTGCGGTCACTCTTGATCTTGTGATTGGATCCACATGGGCATTAGGGTGTGCTTGCATAGATCCTATTCAGGGCCTTGGTCATTTGAACAGTGTTATGCAATGGCATTCACTGAATTCCCTATGGCACCGGGCACTTTGCCTTGGTGGGGTATTAAACTTCACCTCTCAGTCCCAGGAGTGATGCCTGTAACTCCCAACACACTCTCCTGAAAATAAACACATTTGGCTCTGACCAATTTCTGGCTTTCATGCAAGAATCGACTCGCAGTACCTTGTAGGCCTGTCGGACTCCTCCATTGTCTGCAATGTTCTCTCCCAGTGTGCTTATTCCACTGACCTATAACACAGCAATTGTTTGTTTACTGTGTGTAACGTCTGCCACTCCAAAAGCATTTCACAAGTTGAAATAGAAACACTATGCTCCCCGCTGATGTGCGGCCACCTCTGGGGTGGGAGCAACACTACACCCTGATGGAGGAGAAAGAGACTGAAAGGGAATAATACCTAATGTCACGGAAGCAGCAGGGTAGAGTGTACAGGGTCTACCAGAATTGGAAGCTGGCTAGGAAAATAACAGCAAAAGGGCTGTTGGGGGGGGGGGAGGGGAAGGTATATTCTCCATCAGCCAGGGGTGGTTCTTGGTGGGACAAGCCCTTTTGTGTATAAGGGGTGGTGGGGCATGTCAATTTGTGCCCTAAGAGCTTGACAGGGTCTTGCAGCAGAAGAAGCTATGAACCCAATTCATTAGGGTCCTGTTGCCTCCTTTACACCCCACTGCCCTGCTAGACTAGCCTTGTACCCTGGGTTAGGAAGCACAATCTCCATAATATTTCCAGGGTACCCCTCACCCTAGCCTGTGCTTACAGAGCACAGCAATCCTCCACTTACGATCTCCAGCCCTGAGGTGGGTTTTTTCTCCCCATATTGGTATAAATGGGGCTTAGGCATCTGCTTTTAAAGGCATGCACCAGGCCTGGGCTCAGAGGGGCGGGGCGGGGGAAATGTGCTGATTGAGCAGAACAGCAGCTTGCTTTCTTTTGCTCTGTTTTTAATTTTCTGCCTTTTCATGAGTTGGGGGGGGGGTTAACAGTTGCCGTATTTAAAGGGGAAACCCTCCTTTTAAAGCAAAACTGGGTATTTGACTTTGGTTTGTTTGCCTGCTCTGCAAAGCATTGTGGGGCCCGGAGGGTTATAAGAAGCTCAGCCCAAAGGCTGCTGAGGCAGTGTAAGATGGGGGTGTGGTTAGGGAAGGCTTCTAGAGCTAGGATTGACTTTGTTTGTCAGGACCTGGAACTTTTCTCTATTAGTGGGTTCTGTTCATTCACTGTTTCTGTGTTCGATTACTAAAACTACCTTAGACCTGAATGCCTTTAGAGATATCTTCTGAACAGATTTTGGGAAGATGAAAAAATATTCTACTTATTCCTCTGTTCTACCACTCTCTTTAAACTTGCCTGATCCTTTTTAAATCCCCCTGATCAAATTATAAATGAAGAAACAAAACTAATGAACTCCTCCAACTGGGGAAGTAGGAATCAAGCTTTTCTTGTTATCAAGAAGGAATTTGTGTCTTCTCTCTGTTTCCCTAATTCTCTGGGCTGGTTTAGCTCTGGTAGCTTTGGAAGAAAATAAGAAATAAAGTTAAGACTGGGGTGGTTTTACCTCTAGAGACCCTGCTTCAAACCCTAGATTGTAGCATTTGGATCAAGTGCTTGAGACTCTATTGCTATCAAACTAGCTGCTTTCCAATCTGCTAAATTAATTCATAAAGGCATCCTACCCACCCTCTATCCTGCGGAGTGTACTCACGTTCTGCCCTCCAGCCAGCTCCCATGTATAATTTCCATACTGATAAACCATGCAGCGTGACTGGTCTTTGAAATGCATAGCTGAGAAATTGCTCCACCAATCAAACATATTTCCATCTTTGTCAAAATTTCTTCCTGTTGATGAAAGCAAAGAATGGCAGAGAGACTGTTTCAGAGTAAAATGATCTATGTGTCCAGAGACCCTGACTGATTGCCAGCTTTAAATATTGGCACACAGTTCCTATAGGTACATTTAGCAGTCTAACCAGAGCAACTTCTAAACATGTTTCCTTTCCCTAGTACCCTTGTCTCCCGCCTGCCTCCCTTCTGAGTATTTGTTACACCCACTTGTATCTTCTCTATTTTGAGCATCAGCTCTTGGGGCTAGAGACTATCTCTTACTGTGCGAATGCCCAATACCCAGCACAATACGGCTGTGATCCTCTTATGCACGTCTGTGAAACAAATAATACTATACCTAATTAGCCACTAAATCCTCGCAACCCAACTGCAAATACAGAAAGTGCTCTCTGCAATTGACAGATGAGGAACCTGAGGGTCAAAGTGACTTTGCCAAAGCCATAGAGGGAGCAAACCAAGACCAAGATTCTGGTTTCTCTGTTCCTAATCCTGTTGCTCAGAGCACACCTCTTGCTCTGTATGGATCTGTATCCAGACAGCTACAGCAAGTGTTTTATGTTTAAATTATATAGGGCCCATAGAGGTAAAAGCCACATTCAATAAAGCCAATGTGTAAAGAGTTATTGATTATGAAAAAAAAAAAGTATCAGAATTGAGTCTCAATGTCCAAAATCATTTTAGGCCCCTGTCAATGATAATGACAAAATCAATTATTTTTAACAAATGGGTTTAAAAATAAAGAGACCCCTAGGGTCAGGACTCTGTGTGTCCCTGTGCTGCCATGAGAATGCGTTTCACAGATTTCATTTTACTTTGAAAGGCAGCACACAGGCTAGTACTGACAGTGTTTCTGATACTTTACTGCTGTAAAAGTAACAGATTTTCTGGCGTATTGCCATTAATTTAATTAATTTCTTTAAATTCATTACCTTTATTTTCTCTGATCGGTTCAAGGATCATTTACCCCAAATCACACATCTGTAGTGCAGATAGACTATTACCACCCACATCTAGTTTTCTACTGTGTGATCGATGCAATTATAAAAGGAATATTTTGCTTAGATAATTTTTTACCCTCTTCTCACCATTGTCATCAAAACCATGAGTAATTTCATGTCCAATTACCATCCCGATCCCTCCAAAGTTTAGTGCCTGTGGCTGGTGTTTGCTAAAGAAGGGAGGCTGTAGGATTCCAGCAGGAAACACTGCAAAACGAAAGAGAGAGAAAGGTTCAGATAATTCCATCTGTGTGTGCTCTGTAGATGGGTCAGCCTTTGGAAGCGGATCAAGCAGAAAATGTTTCCTCTGTTTATGCCACCTGCTTTATGCATCTTTGTCATAAATATAAAGGGAAGGGTAAACCCCTTTGAAATCCCTCCTGGCCAGGGGAAAGCTCCTCTCACCTGTAAAGGGTTAAGAAGCTAAAGGTAACCTCGCTGGCACCTGACCAAAATGACCAATGAGGAGACAAGATACTTTCAAAAGCTGGGAGGAGGGAGAGAAACAAAGGGTTTGTGTGTCTGTCTGTATGCTGCGCTTGCCAGGGACAGAACAGGAATGGAGTCTTAGAACTTTTAGTAAGTAATCTAGCTAGGTATGTGTTAGATTATGATTTCTTTAAATAGCTGAGAAAAGAATTGTGCTGAATAGAATAACTATTTCTGTCTGTGTATCTTTTTTGTAACTTAAGGTTTTGCCTAGAGGGGTTCTCTATGTTTTTGAATCTAATTACCCTGTAAGATATCTACCATCCTGATTTTACAGGGGGGATTTCTTTATTTCTATTTACTTCTATTTTTTATTAAAAGTCGTCTTGTAAAACACTGAATGCTTTTTCATTGTTCTCAGATCCAAGGGTTTGGGTTTGTGGTCACCTATGCAAATTGGTGAGGCTTTTTATCCAACATTTCCCAGGAAAGGGGGGGTGCAAGTGTTGGGAGGATTGTTCATTGTTCTTAAGATCCAAGGGTCTGGGTCTGTAGTCACCTAGGCAAATTGGTGAGGCTTTTTACCAAACCTTGTCCAGGAAGTGGGGTGCAAGGTTTTGGGAAGTATTTTGGGGGGAAGGACGCGTCCAAACAGCTCTTCCCCAGTAACCAGTATTAGTTTGGTGGTGGTAGCGGCCATTCCAAGGATAACGGGGGTAATATTTTGTACCTTGGGGAAGTTTTGACCTAAGCTGGTAAAGATAAGCTTAGGAGGTTTTTCATGCAGGTCCCCACATCTGTACCCTAGAGTTCAGAGTGGGGGAGGAACCTTGACATGGTGGCAGCGGTGGGATTAACCTGAAATCATTTTGAGATCCAGTTGAGATTTTTTGAACTAGAAATACAGATTTTAAAAAGGAATTTTTAGGAAGTCCAGAAGGCAGCTTTGAAACTGAAAGCAGCTTGGTTTCTCTCTGCTTTGTGGCCAAGCAGAGACAAAAGGGGATTATCTTGTGAATTGCAGGTTTTCTTTGCCTGGAGGCAGGGTACTTAACTCCTGCAGGGAAATTCACAGTCTTCCAACCCAGAGGTTTTTTTTTTTTCTTTTCTTCCTAAAAGTAAATAGGGGGTGTGTGCTCTACCCATTTGCCTGGAGACAAAAGTGGCAGGGTTTTTTTAGGATTTTGATTTTTTTTGTTTTGTTTTACAAGGAGCACAGGTTTGAAAAGAAATTTTTTTTCTTCTTTGGGCTGGGTAAGCAGGTTTCCAAGTAGTTGGAGGTTTTTTGCTTTAATTTGGGCCCAGAGCAGAGACAAGGGAATTGTCTTTTTCTGTAGGCTGACAATCACTATCAGAGAATAGGTATTCTATTCCAGCACAGCAAAATTTTACAGCCAAGTTTTGTTTGTTTATTTCTAAACCTCGGGTGTAAAGTTAGTTAAAAACAGAGAGGTTAGAATGGCCAAATCCTCAGCTCGACTACAGCTGGAATTAGCCAAATTTCAGGCTGAGGAAAAACAAAGGGAACATGAAAGACAGATAGAACTCATGCGGCTGAAGGAGGAGGAGAAGGAAAAAGAGAGGAAGCATGTGGAGGAGATGGAGAGGATAAAGGCCCAGCAGAATATACCAACAAACCCTAGCAATCCTTCTCCAGGTACCACTTCCCATCCCAGAAAGTTCCCCACCTACAAGGCAGGTGATGATACTGAGGCCTTCTTAGAAAACTTCGAAAGGGCCTGCCTTGGGTACAACATCTCTACTGACCAATACATGGTAGAGCTGAGGCCGCAGCTCAGTGGACCCTTAGCTGAGGTGGCAGCTGAAATGCCTAAAGAACACATGAACAAGTATGAACTGTTTAAATCCAAGGCGAGAGTCAGAATGGGGATAACACCCGAGCAGTCTCGTCGGAGGTTCAGAGCCCTAAGGTGGAAACCAGACATGTCATTTACCCGACATGCCTACCACGTTGTAAAACATTGGGATGCCTGGATATCAGGAGCAAGTGTTGAATCTCCAGTAAATTTGCCCTTCCTAATGCAAATGGAACAATTCTTAGAGGGTGTTCCTGAGGAAATAGAAAGATACATCCTAGATGGGAAACCCAAAACTGTAACTGAGGCAGGAGAGATTGGAGCCAGATGGGTGGAGGTGGCAGAGAAGAAGAAAACTGGTCGCAGTTGGAGCGGAGACCAGAAGGGACCACCCCAGACCACACCCTATTACCGGGGGCCGCCCAAAGCCCCACCTACCTCCCAAAGAACCCTCCAGACCCCTTATCGTCCCACCACCCCGTTCTCCAGCAACCCTCCTCGCCCCAGTGACCCGTCAGCTAGACGATGTTTTAAGTGTAACGAGCTGGGGCATGTAAAGGCCAACTGCCCCAAGAACCCCAACAGATTACAGTTCATTGCACCGGAATCACACCAGAGGTCCACAGGCCCAGATACCTCCCAGATACCCTTGGAGCGGAGGGAAACTGTGAGTGTGGGTGGGAAGAAGGTCACCGCGTGGAGGGACACCGGAGCACAAGTGTCAGCTATCCATGCTTCCTTAGTGGACCCCAATTTAATCAACCCAGAGATCCAAGTGACGATTCAACCCTTCAAGTCCAACTCTTTCAATTTGCCTACAGCCAAGTTGCCTGTCCAGTACAAGGGCTGGTCAGGAATGTGGACTTTTGCAGTCTATGATGATTATCCCATCCCCATGCTGTTGGGGGAAGACTTGGCCAATCATGTGAAGCAGGCCAAGAGGGTGGGAATGGTCACCCGCAACCAGGCTAAACAAGCCGTGAGGCCTAGCTCTGTTCCGGAAACTTCTATCAGGACCCAGTCAGAGGTGATGGACCTGGACCCCAGGCCAATGTCTGCAACAGCAGTAGTGGATCCAGTCCCAGAGACCCAGACGGAACCAGTCCCAGAACCGGAACCAGCCGAACAACCAACACCAGACCCCGTGTCAGCACTGAATCCAGTACTTGCAACCTCAACACCAGAGGGCCCCACCGAACCTGAACTGGCAGCAGCCGATAACCCTACACAAGAGGCTCAGCCGGAGCCTGAATCCCAACATAGTGCACCAGCGGAGAGCGGTTCACAGTCAACAGAAACAGCTCCATCCCCTATATCGCTTCCAGAGGGACCAAGCCTAGGTCCACAATCCCATGAGGAACTGATGTCTCCAGCATCAAGGGAACAGTTCCAGACCGAACAGGAAGCAGATGAAAGCCTCCAGAGAGCTTGGACGGCGGCACGGAGCAACCCACCGCCTCTCAGCTCTTCTAATCGATCCAGGTTTGTTGTAGAAAGAGGACTTTTATACAAGGAAACTCTTTCTGGGGGACACCAGGAAGACTGGCATCCTCAGAGACAGTTGGTAGTTCCAACTAAATACCGGGCCAAGCTCTTGAGCTTAGCCCATGATCACCCTAGTGGCCATGCTGGGGTGAACAGGACCAAAGACCGTTTGGGGGGGTCATTCCACTGGGAGGGAATGGGCAAGGATGTTTCTACCTATGTCCAGTCTTGTGAGGTGTGCCAAAGAGTGGGAAAACCCCAAGACCAGGTCAAAGCTCCTCTCCAGCCACTCCCCATCATTGAAGTTCCATTTCAGCGAGTAGCTGTGGATATTCTGGGTCCTTTTCCGAAAAAGACACCCAGAGGAAAGCAGTACATACTGACTTTCATGGATTTTGCCACCCGATGGCCGGAAGCAGTAGCTCTAAGCAACACCAGGGCTAAAAGTGTGTGCCAGGCACTAGCAGACATTTTTGCCAGGGTAGGTTGGCCCTCCGACATCCTCACAGATGCAGGGACTAATTTCCTGGCAGGAACTATGAAAAACCTTTGGGAAGCTCATGGGGTAAATCACTTGGTTGCCACTCCTTACCATCATCAAACAAATGGCATGGTGGAGAAGTTTAATGGAACTTTGGGGGCCATGATACGTAAATTCGTAAATGAGCACTCCAATGATTGGGACCTAGTATTGCAGCAGTTGCTCTTTGCCTACAGAGCTGTACCACATCCCAGTTTAGGGTTTTCCCCATTTGAACTTGTATATGGCCGTGAGGTTAAGGGGCCATTGCAGTTGGTGAAGCAGCAATGGGAGGGATTTACACCTTCTCCAGGAACTAACATTCTGGACTTTGTAACCAACCTACAAAACACCCTCCGAACCTCTTTAGCCCTTGCTAGAGAAAACTTACAGGATGCTCAAAAAGAGCAAAAAGCCTGGTATGATAAACATGCCAGAGAGCGTTCCTTCAAAGTAGGGGACCAGGTCATGGTCTTAAGGGCGCTCCAGGCCCATAAAATGGAAGCATCGTGGGAAGGGCCATTCACGGTCCAGGAGCGCCTGGGAGCTGTTAATTATCTCATAGCTTTCCCCACCTCCAACCGGAAGCCTAAGGTGTACCATATTAATTCTCTAAAGCCCTTTTATTCCAGAGAATTAAAGGTTTGTCAGTTTACAGCCCAGGGAGGAGACGACGCTGAGTGGCCCAAAGGTGTCTACTACGAAGGGAAATGTGCTGGTGGTGTGGAAGAGGTGAACCTCTCCATGACCCTTGGGCGTATGCAGCGACAGCAGATCCAGGAGCTGTGCACTAGCTACGCGCCAACGTTCTCAGCCACCCCAGGACTGACTGAACGGGCATACCACTCCATTGACACAGGTAATGCTCACCCAATTAGGGTCCAACCTTACCGGGTGTCTCCTCAAGCTAAAACTGCTATAGAACGGGAGATCCAGGATATGTTACAGATGGGTGTAATCCGCCCCTCTGAAAGTGCATGGGCATCTCCAGTGGTTCTAGTTCCCAAACCAGATGGGGAAATACGTTTTTGCGTGGACTACCGTAAGCTAAATGCTGTAACTCGCCCAGACAACTATCCCATGCCACGCACAGATGAACTATTAGAGAAACTGGGAAGGGCCCAGTTCATCTCTACCTTGGACTTAACCAAGGGGTACTGGCAGGTACCGCTAGATGAATCTGCCAAGGAAAGGTCAGCCTTCATCACACATCTCGGGCTGTATGAATTTAATGTACTCCCTTTCGGGCTGCGAAATGCACCCGCCACTTTCCAAAGACTTGTAGATGATCTCCTAGCGGGATTAGGAGAATATGCAGTCGCCTACCTTGACGATGTGGCCATATTTTCGGATTCCTGGGCAGACCACCTGGAACATCTACAAAAAGTCCTTGAGCGCATAAGGGAGGCAGGACTAACTGTTAAGGCTAAGAAGTGTCAAATAGGCCTAAACAGAGTGACTTACCTTGGACACCAGGTGGGTCAAGGAACTATCAGCCCCCTACAGGCCAAAGTGGATGCTATCCAAAAGTGGCCTGTCCCAAAGTCAAAGAAACAGGTTCAATCCTTCTTAGGCTTGGCCGGTTATTACAGACGATTTGTACCGCACTACAGCCAAATCGCTGCCCCACTGACAGACCTAACCAAAAAGAAACAGCCAAATGCTGTTCAGTGGACCGGAAAGTGTCAGAAGGCCTTTAACAAGCTTAAAGCGACACTCATGTCTGACCCTGTACTAAGGGCCCCAGACTTTGACAAACCGTTCCTAGTAACCACAGATGCATCCGAGCGTGGTGTGGGAGCAGTTTTAATGCAGAAAGGACCTGATCAAGAATTCCACCCTGTAGTGTTTCTCAGCAAAAAACTGTCTGAGAGGGAAAGCAACTGGTCAGTCACTGAAAAAGAATGTTATGCCATTGTCTACGCTCTGGAAAAGCTACGCCCATATGTTTGGGGACGGCGTTTCCACCTGCAAACCGACCATGCTGCACTAAAGTGGCTTCACACCGTCAAAGAAACTAACAGAAAACTTCTTCGGTGGAGTTTAGCTCTCCAAGATTTTGATTTCGACATCCAACACATCTCAGGAGCTTCTAACAAAGTGGCTGATGCACTCTCCCGTGAAAGTTTCCCAGAATCAACTGGTTAAAATCGTCCTTGAGATGTGGAAAATCTTGTTAGTCTTTATGTACTTGGTAGTATATTTAGAGATGCATGTGTCTTATTAACTCTGTTTTCCTAGAGCTCCAGGAAGAAATCCCAGCCAGTGTTTCACCCTAGCTGAGATTTGGGGGGCGTGTCATAAATATAAAGGGAAGGGTAAACCCCTTTGAAATCCCTCCTGGCCAGGGGAAAGCTCCTCTCACCTGTAAAGGGTTAAGAAGCTAAAGGTAACCTCGCTGGCACCTGACCAAAATGACCAATGAGGAGACAAGATACTTTCAAAAGCTGGGAGGAGGGAGAGAAACAAAGGGTTTGTGTGTCTGTCTGTATGCTGCGCTTGCCAGGGACAGAACAGGAATGGAGTCTTAGAACTTTTAGTAAGTAATCTAGCTAGGTATGTGTTAGATTATGATTTCTTTAAATGGCTGAGAAAAGAATTGTGCTGAATAGAATAACTATTTCTGTCTGTGTATCTTTTTTGTAACTTAAGGTTTTGCCTAGAGGGGGTTCTCTATGTTTTTGAATCTAATTACCCTGTAAGATATCTACCATCCTGATTTTACAGGGGGGATTTCTTTATTTCTATTTACTTCTATTTTTTATTAAAAGTCGTCTTGTAAAACACTGAATGCTTTTTCATTGTTCTCAGATCCAAGGGTTTGGGTTTGTGGTCACCTATGCAAATTGGTGAGGCTTTTTATCCAACATTTCCCAGGAAAGGGGGGGTGCAAGTGTTGGGAGGATTGTTCATTGTTCTTAAGATCCAAGGGTCTGGGTCTGTAGTCACCTAGGCAAATTGGTGAGGCTTTTTACCAAACCTTGTCCAGGAAGTGGGGTGCAAGGTTTTGGGAAGTATTTTGGGGGGAAGGACGCGTCCAAACAGCTCTTCCCCAGTAACCAGTATTAGTTTGGTGGTGGTAGCGGCCATTCCAAGGATAACGGGGGTAATATTTTGTACCTTGGGGAAGTTTTGACCTAAGCTGGTAAAGATAAGCTTAGGAGGTTTTTCATGCAGGTCCCCACATCTGTACCCTAGAGTTCAGAGTGGGGGAGGAACCTTGACAATCTTATAACTCATTGATGATGATCATGTGAATTGAGCTCTGCCTCTCTGACTGTGCAAGGAGTCATTTTTAAATGGTAAATGTAGTAAATCTGTAACTCTAAAATCTCCCATTTGAGAACCCAGCAAAATTTCCCTTCCAGCTCAGCTTTTTAATCTTATATATCTTGTACATTAAAGTGCAGTTGTAATTAGAAAAGAGACTTAGAATTACACAGTAGAATCTCCTTATCTATTCCCTTTTAGGGAATCAAGCAAAGAACTGTTTAGGTTACAAGCTGAAAGATAATTCCACCCCCGACCCCCCAAGCTGACAAGCTGAGCCCGAGCCTGGGATCTGAAGATCAACCTGGCTTTGTCTGCTCCTAATGTCATCACGAGAGCATCAACAGTCCGAACGACAACAGGTCACAGAATGAAACCTATTTTCACACAAATACTCCAAAACTGATTTCATTCTGAAATGTTCAGAATGGCTCCATTTGCAGTAGTCGTCGGTTTTTGCAGGTTGTTTTTTTGGAAAATTTAACAAAAGCAGGTTTTGGGTGAACAAAACAAAACAAAAAATTGCAATAACATCTTTGATACAATGTAGAGAAAATAATGAAAAAAGTCAGATTTTTTTCATGAAATACAAAAAATGTCTACAATTCCAACAAAGGGTTTGCAAAAAAAAAAAATGTTGTTTGAAAAAAGGCTATTTAATATAGACGGCAATACTTCACTAGAAAAAAATTGGTTTTAATCAGAACAGAATTGAAAATCCTTCAAACGATGCAGGAGGCAGAATGGGCCCTCTCCCTGACTCCTGATCCAGTTATATTGAATTTGATGGGGCTGGCACAGAGGTAGTTAAAATGTTGTATTTGTCATTAAAGGCAGCAGATCTGACTCAAAGACACACCAAGCACCCTGGGTTAGGGTTACATGTGAATATTGGCTCATCTGTACATTTTTTCCTCTTTGCTGTCCCAATGAACTATGTTCAGTTTGCATCATGGAGTCATTTTATGGGGAAGCTAATGGATATTTTATTGCTTTAGTTTTGTTAACAGAAAGCTTAACCACCATATGCGGCCTACAAATAACACTGAGGCTTAATATTTAAGGCGTACGCCACAGGAATTACTACTGTGTATCAACTGTACTTCGGATGACAGCCTTGGAAAGAATAGCTCTTGCCTCCTACACACAAAAGCCTAATATATCGGCAGTGGGGTTTATTCTTCCTTCCAAGCATCGAAGAGGAGACATGTGTGACCTTCGAGAAGGAATAAATGCTGCAAATGGGTCATTCTAATGGGTCATTCTAGAATGGGTCATTCTAATACGATGCCTTCTAATAAGTGAAAAATGTGGTAAAAAAAACACATAGCAAAAATGTGTGTAGGGAGATGCAAAGCCCTTTGTCTGTAAAGAAGGATCATTGTGTACCCAGACCATTCACTAGGAGAAGAAAGGCAACCAGTTCCCACTAAGACAGGAGCAGAAATTTTAACACTATGAAAAATCAAACCAGAACTCAGTAGGTACATTTGCTCTGGACCCTAGATACAATGAGCCTTGGTTTTATTGGCCAGGGAGTGTGTGGAAGGGGGGAAGCAAGAGTATTTGCAGGAGGAGCTGGTACTTCTTAGCATCTCATATGGGCCCAATCCAATGAAGGATGTTTTAGTCACAGCTTTTACAGATCTGGAAGCCCTCACGAGTCTGACGTCTCATGAGCTGAGGCAAGTTTGTTCCGTCTTGTGTGTCTCCCATAAAAATAATTTCAGTGCCATCTGCACAAACAGCAAAGCTGGGAGCATCGCTTAAGTTTCCCAGGCATGCGGAGACATTAAACAGCCTCAAATACATGGTGAGTGCTCACTTCTCCCTGAAGTTGGCACTCGCTTGGTGGCTGTTCCTTTCTCGGTTGTCAAACACAAGGCTATTTCAATGAAGGAATGTAAACAACTCTGCCAAGTTGAAGTGAGTTGAATATTCATCAGCAAAACAAAGGCTCGAGCAGAACAGCCCATCCACCTCGCACTAGGGGTGCTACAAATGTTCAGTCTGGGCAGCATATGGGCAACCACCTGGCACCCCTAACATGCCCTGCTTCGCGCACCCACACATTATTCTGATCAGTCAAAATGGTTTGAAACTTACCTATCTGATTTTGGTTGGGGGAATAGAATGCGTTGACCACGGCAGCACCAATGATCCATCTAGAAAGAATAATACGTAAAGATATAGTCATTTTTATAAGCATTCTCTTTATTGAGTTAATCTCCTTCAGAAAGCACTGGTTGCATATAAAATGGGAGGGGTGGAAGAGAAGAAAGCAATTGGGAATGGTTCAGCAAAGACACTCAAACTGGAAAATGATAATGCTCTTTTGTTTATATGACAACGTTCAGCCTAAAGGATCCCAGGTGTCATTTTGCTCGCTATTGCTAAGCAGCCACCTCTGGGGTGGAATGTGGTAGTTGTTTAACAGTTCATAATACTGCAATTTAACAGTTTAAGACAGGAAATGAAGAATACAACATCTAAATAAAAATGCAGAGGGGAAGTTTAGGGCAGCAGAATGCATTTACCTACACTGAAAACTGGGACAAAGTTTGTCTATTGAAAATGTTTAATTAGAATAGAGAGTAAGTCATTACAAATGTAGAACCAGGTATGTACTACCATCTATATTATGAAACCAATTTTTCATAGTGAGTACTAATTTTGATAAGTAATTCCTGTTTGAAGTATTTTAGAGTGATTTTGGAATAGCTCCCAGTCCCTCCTCAGTCTATATAATGAATGGCTACATCACAATATGGTTTCATAGCATCTCCCAGAGAGACCTCACTAAGTCATGACTAGCCAGGAGACTTGGAATAACAAACCTTCCCTTTTACTCTACAAAGGGACACTTCCAGGATGTGAACATAGGCATTCCGTCTGACTGTGATAAGTAGTTGATACGATGCTGAATAAGATATTAGTTATAAAATCTTCTTCAATTTGGGTCTTTAAACAATGAACTGTTAGGGTCTTTAAACAATGAACTGTTAACAATCTAAACTGATAAATGGTTTTATGGCTTATTGGGAAAATCTTCCAAGCCTGCAAGGGGACTTCACTGGAAGTCTACAAATCATACACGAAAAATGAAAGACATAACTCCACACACTACCAAATTACCACACAAAGAAGGCCTGAACCAAAGCTCATTAAGTCAGTGAAAAAAAGCTCCCTTCAAGTCCAATGGGCTTTTGATCAAATGATATGACTTTTCCATTGCTTAATACAGCCCATTTCCCAAAATACCAACCTATGAGTGATAGATACTGTAACCAACACAGGTTTTAGTAGGTATATTCTGCATATTAGTTGAAAAGAAAATGGCTGCAGTGCAAGGCACTGACATCAGGGCACTTTATTCCACATCTTAATCTGAACCGAATGGCTTTTGGCTGCACTATTCTAACACAAAGTCCTTAAAATCATTGTTTATGAAAAGATCATGATTTTAGGCTTGAGCCTGCTTCCTTGGAAGTTTACAGCCAAATTTCCACTGGCTTCAATAGAAGCAAGATCCTAGACCAAATCTTTAACAGCATATTTTGTAAAAAGAAAAGGAGTACTTGTGGCACCTTAGAGACTAACCAATTTATTAGAGCATAAGCTTTCGTGAGGAAGTGAGCTGTAGCTCACGAAAGCTTATGCTCTAATAAAATGGTTAGTCTCTAAGGTGCCACAAGTCCTCCTTTTCTTTTTGCGAATACAGACTAACACGGCTGTTACTCTGAAACCTAGCATATTTTGTGTTATATAAATAGAGGTGTTAATCAAATGCATTTTGGAGTTGCTTCTATCTGTCCTGGGAACATCCTCCTGCAGCATGGAGGCCTACTAGCACGCAAACAACCAATCAGTTGTTGGCTTTTTTGCTGCTGCCCGTAACCAGCAAAACCACTCATGCTGAAGGCTAATGTTACGGGATGACGCTCCTTACTCAACAGCAGCTTGCCTTGCCACCTGTAATGGATTTGGAGCTGCCTGTAACAGTTTATGAATGCTGTATGTTTTCTGTGTGTCTAATAGTTGTGAGGGCGGTTTACTCAATGCACGTATTGAATAGCAGGATGGTAAGGAAATGCACACCCAAAGCAGGGGCGAGGAGGAACCAGATATACCCTTCCCAGCAAATGCTTGGGAAATAATGCCTGGGCCATTCCCTTGGACGCTCTGGCTCTGTCCCACTGCGGCCCTCACCAGACTGGTTTTGGGCAGCCAGGAGCTGACAGAACAAAGACTGTGGGCTGGATTCCTAGACAGGCCCTCAAGGACAAGGAGGGAGAGCTGGGGGACCAAGGGGGAAGTTAGACCTACTGGGGTCCCCAAGAAGAGGATGGTTAGACTCTAGCTACACGTGTGTGGGCCTTTTACTGTTTTAAAATCCTTTTCTCTTATGTTATGCTTTGTTCTTGTCATCAAATAAACAATGCACCTGTTTTAAGGAAGGTTGTTTTGGGCCCCTGTATTCACAGCTGGTTCTAAGCTCTCAAAGGAGAGAATTGCAGGTACACGAACCCAGTGGTCTTGCAGGGGAAGCAGTCAATACACTGGAATGCTTGAGCTCGGGACCCAGTGCAAGAAGGGGGGAATTGTTGGACTCCACCTCAGAGAGGTAAAGGCCTGAGGCCTGACACTTGACAGGGTGGACTCAGAGAGGCCAGAGAAGGGCTTAGAGGTGCAGCTAGCCCTGTAGCCATGACACTGATTTCATAAAAATTACATTCTCAGCCTATTACATTCATATTTCTAATAGTCGGGGTGAAAATGCTGATATTTAATTGCTTCATCCCCCATAGCAATAAATTATCTTAATTAAAGATGGGTTTGAGCTTAAAAGTTCAGTTCTGGATCCAGATCTAAACATTTACAAAGCCCAGATGGGTTGGGAACTGGAGTTTGAAAGGCTATTTTAAGCCACGTTATTTATCTCCTTTCAGTTATTCACTTTCCAAGATGCAACCTGGCCCCTCCTCACTGCTCCCCTGCCAGGAAGATCAGTCACAGTGTTTGTGATAAGTCAGTCCCTGGTAATATAATAGTGTGTAAAGTGGTTCTGTGAAGGATTAAACTGAGATTCCAAAAGGTCTGAATGACCCCATGTAGCCACTCTTACGTACATTACCAGTAGGGGCAGACAAAGAGCTATTTGTTCAATTCTCACAGATGCCCCGTTCTTAGACAACCACAAACAAAAGTATTCTTAATGATCTGAAATGAGTGGAGAAGGGCAGCACCACCACTGTAGCGCCAGGGTGGTCCCGAACCATTATGCCAGGATTTAGGGTGCTTATACAGCCATGCAGTCTGGACACTCACGTGTCTTGGTCAACTCTCTCTCGAAGTTTTTTCAAGCTCTTCTGGGCTCCAGCCCTCAGGTTTTCCAGGCTGTTTTCAAAATACTTGTGCTCACTGAAGTTTAACTGAACAAATACAAATCCCAGCATATTATCAAGTTTCTTTTAATGGAGAATTTCCTTTAATCACCTTTAACATAGGATGTTGCTATGAAATATTTGTCCTGTAGTTATGCATCATATAGAAACAGATGGCCAGTTCTTTCTTAAATAGGGAGGTGTTTGGGGGCAAGGACTGGGTCTTTGAATGTGTTATACAGAATCTAGCACAATGGGGCCTTGGGCATTTAACATTGTAAATAGCAATGCAATATGTTAACGCTTTTGTATTAACCCTGTTCAGGTACATGTCGCATACTTACATTTGCATATTCCTGATCCAGCTTTTCATTCTGATCTTCCAAAATGTAGTCTGGGTAGCCAATTTGTTCCTTAATTGCCATTGCCTACAAGAAAAGAAAGCCCACAATGATCTCACAATAGTCAAAAAAAATCTGGATCGCTGCAGACAATGGATCAAATTCATTGCTGGTGTTGGTCCATTAGTTTCAGTGGAGTTACACCCTGGGTGAATTCAGCCTAGTCAATATTCATATGATGAGTCAACAAAGAGTGTATTTGATGTAAATATTGAGAATGTGTGCAAGAGTGGTTCAGGGGTGATGGCCTTGGGTACAAGCATTTGGTGCACTTATATAGGGCTTCCTGAATTCAGAGGAAAGTGATGTCAGTGGGGACTGGAGTGGGATTCACTCATCATTTTAACGTTGAATCTCCATGGGACACATTCTATCCTCATTTGTGGCCTGGATCCAGGTTCCACTGAAGGGCCCTAAAAACCTTGATTCAACGCCCATGGATGATTCTCATTGACTTCAACAGCAATTGGCTCCAGATCCAATTCATGCAATACCACCGAAGTCAATAGTCCAACAAGATATGAAATTAGCACAGGGTTCCTTCTGCTTCCTCATTCCATATGAACATATGGCAGCATCTGACTCCCTCAGGTCGAGCACCGGACGTGGGACTCTGCAGTGAAATTCCTCAAACGCCCCATTGCTGAAGAAGCACAGCCTTTTGCAATGAGAATTAGAGTGACCCAAATACTTTTTGAAAGGAGGCAACATTACTGAGAAGCAAGAATTTTTTTAATAGGCAAAAGTTTCCATTTGGGAAACATCTGAATACCTTCATATCGTGGAACAACGCATTGGCCGGATGGACTGGCTAGCGTCAAAAAGGGTGCTCTTCATTGGATTCATACACGAGGAGAATTTAAGGAAACTTGGCCTAATCTTTTGGAAGTTTATTACTAATATATTTCTTTTGAATTGGTTTTACCAGTTTGGCTCTTTTAGGTAACTCGTAGTTTGTCTGGGTTTCTTTGGCTTACCACTTTGATGTGATATATTACATTAGATTCTACTATAGTTGGGAAATAAAAAATGTTGAAAGCTAAATAAATAAAGGGTCAAAGGCAATATCCGGGAGAAAATTATGGGTGACTGTGAAAGTGGATTTTTATTTCTCTCTCTCTCTCCCTTTTTTTAAGGGATGAAAAATAAGTCTTGCAAAATTTGACACAATCTCCTGATATTCCCACACAGGATATTGAGGTTTTTTGTTATTTCTGACCTTCTCACGAGCTTTCTCTTTTGACGTTTTGTCCATCCACTGTAATTCATCGAGTGTCTCAATGAATGCTTCCCGGATTTTGCCTATTAAGTCTCGGACCTAAAATAGAGACAAGTAAGAAATTCACCATTGACATGCTATTTTTTCTTCTAGAGAGATAGCAGGCTCCTAATGAAGAATAATCTCCTCAAATGCTTTGTGATAGCACATAGTGCTCTACATTTAAATATACATCATAAATGAGTTCCCTGTGTCTGCTACCTTCTGGCTGATTAGCATAGTTCCCAAGACTCGGTTATGTGTGTCTCCTGATTTGGCTGGACTGTGGGAGACATAAACTGGAGGAACTGAAAGGCAGGCAAGAGATAGGCATCATGCTCAGCAGCTAACCATACTGGGATACGATTGGGAGGCAAAGCATGTGGAAGATCACAAATCACATAGCTTGACCCATCTGAGCAGTCTGGCCTAGTGGATAATGTACTAGTCCGGAACACTGGCACTCAGGACTGTTCTCAGCTTTAGCACTGGCCGGCTGGGGGACCGTCTTCAGTATTTCCCAACAAAACAAAGAGAGGATCTGGGGCCTGCTGGTATTCTGTCAGGAAGTGGCTGACTATCTGCACAAGGTGAAATCCCTCTCAGAAGAGAGAGCCCCATAACTTCTGCCTCAGGAACAATGAAACTCCAATCCTGTCTGTCGCCCCTGAGTTATGTAAAAGCTCTGCATTATGTACATATTTAACAGATATTAGGCCATAGGTTTGGGATGGGAGTGGAGGCGGGGGATGAGGGGATCCATGGGAATTGTGGGCTTATGATAGCATGAAAGGTAAACTACATACCATCTTCTTGCTCTCACCAGCAAATGTCTCCCTGACATACAGAGCTCCCACCACGTTCTCCATGTTGTTGTTGACGTAACTCACGCATTCCCGCCAACGGGCCTCTTCCAGTGTTGTCCCATAAAGCGCCTGGAAGAAAAATGCTGGGGAATCAATTCTGCCTATGTACCTTCCCCTCAGCCCCACTTCAAGTTGTTAAAGGGCAAGAGGGCTAATCAAAGAGAGAGGCCCAGCCCAAAGAGAGAGGTTCAGCTTCTGTCCCTTCACACGTTAGCTTTATTTCTTTGGAAGCTCTGGTCTTCCTTCCATTGATCCGCTGTGCACAGGATACTATTAGGAGGTGGTATGGGTACAATTCAATTTCTGTCCCACCACGCTGGCCTTTCGTGGCTTATCTGTCTCTCCATCTATCTGTCTCCCTAAGGAATTTCTGTAGTGCCCCTCACCTTGGTAGCTAAGCATGATACCCACCCCTGTTCATCCATGTGTTGGCTTTACCAGCAGTTCTCAACCAGGGGTCCAGGACCATGAGCAGGTTTTAGGGGCTTGGCCAAGAAGGGTTTGCATTAAACTTGCTGGGGCCCAGGGCAGAAAAGCCACCGTCCCCCATGTGGGGCTAAAGCCTGGAGCTGAAGCCAAAACCTACGCAACTTAGCTTCACAGGGCTCCTTGTGGCATGTGCTACCTCCTAACCCCAGACCTGGCTTTCATATGCAGAAATGCCCATTGTTGTGGCACAGGTGGGCTGTGGAGTTTTTATACATGCTGGGGGGATCTCAGAAAGTAAAAGGTTGAGAACCCCTAGGCTTCACAATACACAGGAGGTGAAGGCATATTAGGGAGAGTTCCTGCCCTCCCGCAATCGTGGTTCAAACAAATGGTCTGTTGGAAGAGTTGTCACTAGTGATGGGCTAATGTCAAATGGGTTGGAGGATATGTATCCAAGAAAGGTCTATCTGGAAGCTCTGAGCCTATGGAGTTCAGATTGACCCAGAGTTTCCCATGGTATTTTGAATGTCCATAAAAGGCTCATTTCAGTTCCCATCTTGAGTCTAATACTAAAGTTGGTGTTTAGTTTATCTGACCTGGTTCTCTTATTCCTAGTGACGTGATGGGATTTGTATGTTGGCCCATCCCCACATGTAGGTCCAAGGAGATGCAGGACCCATTTCCCAGTGGGGCTGAAAGAAACTGAAACATCTTAATTGTTCATTCAGCTTCGCTTTTCACTTTTCATGTCTAGGCATCCAGCTGCAACCTTAACTCAGAAAAGAACAGACCTAGATGACAACACTAGGGATGGGCCTGCCCCTGAACTCCAGATATTAACATCTCCAGACTCTGGGGGTGTTTGGATCTGAGTTTAAACTTCACACACTGAGCCAACATTTCACTCAAAGCAGAGGTTAGAATGTTGATTTGGTTAAAGTTCATTGTGCAGATATGGACTGGCTGCCCTTTGTCTAGGATCATGATGTCCTGATGCTGACGGGTTCAAGGCCACTAATGCAGAATGATGTCACAGCTGAATGGATTCTTTGGGAGGGGAGGGGGTTACCTTTCGGTAGTTGGCCCGGGCGTCCTTGAAACGCCGACTCAAGCTGCTGACCCTGTCAACCACCAGTCGCCAGACTAGGTAGTTCTGGATGGTGCTGTGGGTAGAAAGCAAAGCGGAGTTTAATGTCATGCAATGGGTCACTCTAATGCAGATAGCCAAAGGGCAAGCTTTAGTCTGAATGCAGAGGACAGGGCTAGCAATGGCTGCCAAGTTTCTTGCAACACCTATGGGGACCATGGGGTCTGCTTTTATTTAGCACAGCTGACTAACTGCAGTAGCATCCAGAGCACATAACATGCACAGAGGAGCCAGACCATCAGTATCACTCCACACAGCCCCATTCCCTAGTTCTCTTTGGGGACTAAGTTTCTAATTTCCACCTATTTCTCCTTTTAGAATGTAACATGAGCTAAACCACACCCTCTTGTTTCTTTTCTATGACAATTAGAGGCTGAGACCCTCCCACACTTCAATGAATGTTGCCTTCCACCACCCCTGTAAGGTTGTTATCCCTAATTTATAGCATGGAGTACCCAGAAATGTGACATAATTTCACCAGGGAGTCTGTGGCATAGCCAGAAAAAAAACCCTCCTTATTCCCACTTTGGCCCATTTGGCGCCTAATGGCACCCCATCTCTTCTACCTTAGCTCCAGTTCTTTCCCAGGACCTTTACCTTGCTGAGTAGTTGGAGATAATCGCTTTGAGCTCCTGCAGGTAGGGTGCGCCGTACACAACTACTTCCTCATCCAGGTGGATCTGAACGTTTACTGAAGACATGATGCCTTGGATGAAGAGAGTCCAGTTAAACTCCTGTGAGGGCAGAGAGAGGCAGACACACCGATTCCAAGCTTTTCTTTATACCTATTACAATGAAATCCTGTCTCCTCTCACTGAGCTATCTGGGACTGGATGCTCTGGGGCTAGCAGCAGGGCATATTCAATAGAGAACTGCCTATAGAACTGTCGCCTTACTTGTCCATCAACACTAAGGGTCCTACTGTAACTTGTGTGGTAATATTTGTAAATAGCGCCTACTCACCCTGGCTGTAGAAGACATAAAGTCTCTTAGGTATCGGTGGAACCAAAAGCAAGAGCCAGTCATATTTTATTGCCTTATATATAGATACAGATTTTTTAAATATGCCCTAAGCATGCATCTGATCCCTTTGCTTCTTGAAGTGTGGATCCAACCTGCCCTGCTAGAGCTGGGATCTTTCCTCCTGCTCCGGTTGCAAAATATGCTCCTCCGTTCCGTCTGCAGAATAGGAAAATCTGGACCGTGATGTTGCCCTACCTCCAAGATAATTCAGTCACAAAGGAAGTGTTGTTGGAGCCATTGAACATTGTAACTGGCTAGGAAAGAGATCAACGGCATGCAGTGCAAGACAGGCACGAGGAAAAGTGCCAGAACTTAATGTCATGCGAGAGGCCTCTGTTGTTGGTGAGTCAGAGACGGACAAGGAAGCAGCACCAGTTTAAAAAAAAAAAATCCGTTTGTGGCACCAACCAGATGGGATGAGGCTGGAGCATTGAAGACAGGTCTACAGTGGAGATCGGCGCTATCAAAGCGGTACTGAGGGCACCCCATCATGATGGAAGCAGGCCACTCCGATCCACCCAATAGAGAGCTCTGTGGGGGCGAGGCCATCCGCACTTCCAGATAGAGGACAAAGGCAGTACCTGCAACCGTTGTGTTCAGGGTGGGGGTGAAGAGCACTGCAAGTCTGGATGGACGTCATCTCAGCAGGAGGCCCCAAAATAGTGGGCCAGAGGGGAAACTATAATCCCTGTCACTCCAAAGGGCCTTGTGTGACCGACCAGCATCAAAGGTCCCACAGAGAGACAGCCATCAAAAATAAACAGGGAAATGGGAAAGCCAGGGGACTTGTAGACATAGGCATGGTAAAGACTGGTATAGATAAACTTGAACAGAGGAATGGTAACTGTGAGTATAATTGTAATATTGAAAGGAGAGCAGGTAGTTGTTCACTGATGCCAAAGCAGCAAAGCTAAGCTCACTAACAGTGGGGGAAAAGGTAGGGTTGGTGTATTCTGAATGGGGTTAAAGTAGCAGCTTTGTGGGACACGGGCATGCATAGTGCCACACCAGTGGGTGAAGGCAAATCTTCTCAGTGACCCAGGAAGTGAACTCATGGAGTTTCCGGAAAAAGATGAAAGCCTGAGGCTCACAGCTTCTTATGGCACCCCTGTTTCCTATGGGGTGGGTGGGTTGAAATACACTTTCAGCTGCTAGACGGTGGGAAAGTACCGACAGTGTCCTGCTGGTCACAACTCGTAAGGTGGCGAGTTCTGTCATTGGACAAAGGGGCCAGATGACACAGGTCGCCAGCCTTCCAGAGTCATTTGTGAATGGCTTTTCCCCATGTTCAGTAGAAAAAACATGAATGCGTTGGCACAGTTTCTAAAGGCCACAAAGTCCCAGTAATAGCCCTGCCATTCATGTTACAGACAGAGGCACCTTCTGATAGATTTTGGGAGCTGTGTTGTATCAGCAACAGGAGGGCAAGTTACGGTGGTCGTTATGGCTCTAGGACCCTTTCTCCTGTAGAAAAAAAGATACAATTTACACTCTGGGAAAGTGGAGTTCCTGGCTCCAAAATGGGCAATTTATATTAGGCACCATCCTTCACTGTTTACACAGATAATAACCCATTGACATATGTACTGACATCAGCCAGATTGAATGCCACTGGACAGCGATGGGTAGCTGACTTGGCTGACTTTAGTTTCAATATCTGATACCAATCTGAACATCTAATATTGATGCTGATATTTTTGTCCTGTATGCGCTTGATTTGGGCATAGGAGTTTCTCAGTCATTACAAGATAAGTTTGTGATGCAAATCAAATGGATGACCCCAAAAGTCTCAGTCCCTAAGTAGTAAAGGATGTGTTCATGTTGGAACCAAATAAAAGCTTTGCAATCAAGCAAGACTTACCTGTGGTGCTCAAAATGTCAGGACGACATTTAATGTTGCCAGGGGTGTGTAAGGTATACAGCTAACAAACTGCACCGTGGCACAAAAGGGGCAAACTTTTTGGATAATTCTCCCCTGCATTCCCCAGAGGCAGTAATTTTCAGGCACTCCCTGCCCTTACTGGCTGAGGTTGCTGTTGTATGGAGGGGGACAGGTTGTTTTTGGAGCCCCCTCCCTTTTTTTTTGCACAGACCCCTGAGTCTCTGCTCTGTGCTACAAGTGTGAGCTGTATGTCTGTAATGACTGAGCTAATAAAAAACCCTGTGTTTTTGAAGGACAGAGTCTGCATTTTGAAGCTTGTTACACACAAACCTTTCCTACCTTCAGCTAGACAAAGTCTTTGGTTGGAATTTTTTTTGACAGATACTGAATTTGCCACCACACGGAGCCCATAAAGCCTGTGATTATGGTACCATATTGAATGCCATGAAGAAAAAAACAAACTGTAAAGACATACAACATCCAATATACATCGATATCCTACTTTATTTACCCTTCCAGACCCACTTTGGCCTGCACAACAGCTGGGGAGCAACTAGACTTCATTTACTTTCTGTTTTGCTACTGCCGCAAAACAGCTTGCCAAGTCCTCCTCCTGGTTATATTTTCCCACACAGTTCCCAATTAAAATGGGGTGTAAGATTTTTTTACATGGTGCTAAAGTCTATCATTTTAGTCCCACCCTGCCCTCTGTTTGTAGAAATATATATATCACAGATGGGAGGAGACCCTGCCCTTTGGGGAAATGCTAACCTGAAATTTGATAGTGTTTTGGATTCCCATCAAATTCAGTCGAGTAGTGATGGTGAAAGAAGAGACATTATTTTTCCCACTACCTTAGCTAGAGTTGCTACTATGCTATTCATCAATAGATACATATATCACTTGCATATCTGTGCTAAAACCTACTTAAAATAATATTAAACCCATGGAAGGATGGATATTTAGTTAAGGATTTCCCACCACTTTTGTCGTGTCAAGGCATTGCAAGTCAAAATGCAGACAGGATTAGTAATTGTTTAGTTGGGGGCTTGTGAGCTGTAGACATTCTTCTATACAAAGTGAAGAAGTCACTCAGTAATTTGACCTCTTTGTGCCACTGAAAGTTTAAACATAGCTGGGAGAAAGGAAACTCGAACTTATTCTTGGGACAACTTGTGGTCACAATTGTTTGTGGCATCTGCAGACTTCTGCAATGATTTTGATGGGGATACTTCCATGCTAAAAGAGATGAATGACTCATTAAAAGTTTTACTAAATGATTATTCTAGCTCTGAACAAACCATGTTTTACATCTGTTTTTTCTGTGCATAGAACTAAAGGACTTTAAACCACTCTTTTTGGACTGGAGTTGGCGTATTTATGATCCTGCATGGTTCAGAGATTTAAGGTCTGGCAAATGCTTCAATTGTGGCTTTATTTAAAAGGAAAATGCCTTAAAAATCTCTTAGCTTTACATTAAGAAGAGGCATCACTTTGAATCCCTTCTGTTCGGCAGGTATAAAGAGTCTGCAAAGCTGTTTTTTCCATTGACTAGACAGTGGGGGAAGCTGGAAGCCATAGAAGTCTTATCAAAACACTTACATTCAATGCAAACTTTTCCTGGAGCTCTCTTAGGGTCATTTTGTTGTACAATAAGGTCACGTCATGCCTTTCTTCTGCAGGAACAGTAGCCTGTGGACATTCTTATATTATCTTCAGAACTGACTGACAAGAATTTCAACAGCTGGAATCACACAAATGCAGGGGCATGCTCTCTTGCACGCGCGTGTGCACGCACACACACACTCTCTCTCTCTCACTCTCTTAATTGCTCCTTAAAATATATTCAGTGTTTTTAGAAAGAGGAAACTCCTCGAGTCTCACACTGGGTTTTCTGCATTTCAGTTTATCAGTTAACATCCCAGTTGATAGCTCAGGGTAGTGAGTACGAGACCATTGTGTTATTTCAGTAATATGATGGCCAAGAAAATCCCTCCAGAACCTGAATGGAAAACTGCAGCAGCAAGATGAAACTTCAGTGTGAAAATCCCAGCACTGGCAAACTGAAGTCTGTGGGTTCTCTTCTGCTCTCAGTTTAAAAAATTAAGCAAATACACAGGTAAAGTCAGGATATTTATAAATAAGGGAAAATTTACACTCCATGCAGTGCTGTTTTTTGGGCAGATTACTAATCTGATCTAACTGTGGTTGGGATTTTTGGGAAATACAACCAGTCTACGCCCCTGTTGAACTTTATGTCCACCTCTATCTGCCTTGTACCTAAAATGCATTTATTCGTCTCTACTTGTCTAGTCACTTGTTTGCTGACACAGCAGATTAGAATAACTAAACTCATTTTAGATAGGTTTCAGAGTAACAGCCGTGTTAGTCTGTATTCGCAAAAAGGAAAGGAGGACTTGTGGCACCTTCGAGACTAACCAATTTATTTGAGCATAAGCTTTTGTGAGCTACAGCTCCCTTCATGGGATGCATTCATCTTAGATAAACGTAAGAAATAAACTTCAGCTACACAAAAAAGTTGCAAGCACCTTAGCCAACCTGTGTATGACCCGGATATTAACGGGATACAGAATCTGTGCTATATCCCCAATTTTTTGTGTCCTATTCAACATGGCAAAACAGAGATCCTACCATAAAAGAGAACATGAAAAATAAAGACATATTTTTTATAATCGTAAACCATTTTTTAAATACTCAACAAATCCAGATTTTTCACGTTTTTGAACTTTCATTGCTTGTGTACTTTTGGAAAGTTTTGCCATGTATAAATGCTAATAATTATAAAGCTTAATTGAACTGTAGCATATGCGTATATATATATATAATTTCTTTGATTATTTTGGGAATATGGCTTTGAACTGCTAGAATATTTAGTAATGGTTAGACATGTTATTCCACATCCCGTGATATTGAAAAGAAGTCATTCGACCTACGTAAAAATGTGTTCTTGCAGTAAATTATTCAGCCATTAGAAGCCTCTAGGTTCAATACAGAGATCCACACAGGCTGTGGTCCCTGTTACACAACAGAGAAAGAGTTGGAACTTAAACTATGTGGAAGTTTGTCAGTAGTGGTAGGTATCTTAATGATGAAGTGAGCTGTAGCTCACGAAAGCTCATGCTCAAATAAATTGGTTAGTCTCTAAGGTGCCACAAGTACTCCTTTTCTTTTTGCGAATACAGACTAACACGACTGTTACTCTGAAACCTTAAAAAAATAAATGCCTTTCAAGATGCTGCAGCACTTTAAAAGCACTGAAAGAGCCCTAGATCTGGCCAGGGGAGAATTCCCCCTTGTGTAGGTTTTACAAAAGACCGTTTATGTTGCCTTGCAAGCCCCCGCTGCAAGTCCCAGCATAGGGGGCATGGCGGGGGGCAGAAGGAAACATGGCCATCATCAACACCACCATGACCATTCTGGATCGTGCTATTGAACAATTCACGGACGCTGCTTCAATTTAGCCCATAATCCTGAGTTAACAAAAGAGCTATAAAACTACCTTTGCCTGCCTCCCTGTGGGCTGTGAGTTTTATGTTATGCCTCACAGAGTTGCAGCACAAAAATCTCAGCTTCTCCTGTTCAAGAGAAGCTCTGATTCCACAGATCATGACAACCTATCACGCTTTCTCAGTTCACCTATCAATCTCCCATAATCTCCCATACTCACGTGTGCAATCTCAGTTTCAAGCTTCATAACCTTTGCCATTTCTTTTTGGACAAAATTGTTGTCTTTTGCCATATTCTTGTCTTCTCTGATCATTTTGGCAATGGTGATCATAAATTGCAGGTAGGCTTCCCGCACCTAAACACACATGAAAGGAAACCTTGTATGTCTGTGTAATTTTTATAAGGTTAATTATCTACATTTTCTCCACTTATCAAGGCAATCTTATCCAGAAATTCAGGTTTATAATAGCACCAGTATGAGAGATTTTCTGTGGTGTATCTTGTTGAGGGAGTTCTAGGGAAATCAGCAGATGCTCCGAGAATGAACCATGGGGCTAAATAAAAAGAAGTCATTGAACCAAGCCCCTAGATCTTAACAACCCTGAACGCTGGCAAAATTTGGTTCCCAAGCCAAGCATTGCAGCTCAGACTCTGCCCTTGTCTTTTCAATGCAAACTTCTCTCGTCCATGTAGCTTGTCTTTTTTCTATTGTTATTATCATACAGTAGCACGGAGATGCCTCTCCCAAGAACGGGAGCCCATTGAGGTTGATTCACTTCAAATACTGTCTTTTTATGTTAATTTTTGGATCACAGCTGTATTGCACTTGGCCTTCTGCTTCCATGGGCATGATGCATCATTTTCACTCTCCGTTCCCCTTCAAAAAAATTTGCAAAACATGCAAATGAAACCTGCAGTAGCGGAGCTCACTTCCAACAGACAAGGCCCTGTCCGGCCTGCCCACTTTCAAAACACCCTGGTGCCACTTCCAGTACAATTTTGTTTCCCTTTTAGATCAAATCCAGCACTATGAAGTACTTGATTTGTTTTGCAAGTTCCACTGTATCTCTAAGAAGTTCTGTAGACGATTGCCTTCAACACATGCTCGATGGAGTCTGTGAATGTCAGAAGACTTTGGCCATATTCTCGAAATAGTACCTCAAGAGTATTGAGCTAGTGCACATGCTGAATTCCATGGACAGAACAATATGGGACACAGGACATAGGAATCACAATTTGTTAAGGTGGCTGAGGTGAGGATGCCGGCAGATCTGCTGCCATCAAAATCTCACAGCTGTGTAGTTTGGATGAAGAAAGTCTTGGGATTATATCTCACTACAGGCATGATCTTGAAGTCAACGGAAAGACACGCAGGGATATCAACAGGCTTTGGATCAGGCCCCTACTCCTGTAATATGCAACTGAGTCTGAAATGTTTGATCATTGTCTACATGGTTCCCCCTTCATTCACATTAGGAAATTCAATTTAATGCTTGGCTGCAAATCTACTCAGTTAGCATGAAATAATTACAAAAATAAAAAGAGCTTCTAAAGAATTTTCAGGCCTGAAATTGACAAATTATCTCTATCCATCTACATTTGCAGCGGCTCAGCCAGGCATTTTACAAAGAAAAGCAAGCAAGACGGAGAAAGTGAACAAATTTGATCTGTGCAGTGGAGGAAAGTGAAACAGTTTCAAAATAGTGCCTCCAAATGTTCATGTAGTTTTTGGAACTCACAGCAAAAAAATAAGGATCACCCAACACATACAGGGTCAGATTCTCATCGGCTGAGGATCTGGTCCATTCATCTTCCTTCTATTTGTCCAAGTCAAGCCTGATTTCGTGAATGGAATTGTCTGTCTTGGTGGATATCTGAAACCTTCTACAGTTGGGGTTTATCAGAATGAATTTGCGGATTTGTATGAAATCCCCATATTGTAGAAATATGGGAATAAAAGAATTACCACATTGGATCAGACCTGCAGTCCATCTAGTCCAGTGTCCTGTCTCTGACAATGGCTGGTACCAGATGTTTTTAGAGGATAGTATAAGAAACCCTGCAGTAGGCAGATGTGGGATAATCTGCCCCACATAAAGGGCTCATCCCTATCCCTATAAATTAGAGATTGGTTTAAACCCTGAAACACGAGGTTTTATCTCCTTTCCAGTACTCTTTTTGTTAGCATTAACTATTGCAACTCTGGATAGTCTTGTTATTGATTTATATGTCCAATCCATCTTCGAGTCTTGCTAAATTTTTGGCCTTAGTGACATCCTGTGGCAATGAGTTCCACAGTCTAACTGCGATTGTTGGAGAACATGAAGATTCAGCTATCTGTGGTTTGTAAAAGCCGTGTTCACCTGCACATGATTAGTGAAAGGCAATTTTTAGTAGCAAAGTTCCGGAGTACTTACTCTTCCGTAATTGCCACCATTAAAGTAGTAGTCTCTGGATGGCATTCCCAAACTGGGCTGGTCAATCTGAAGGAAATCAAATACATATCTGTAGTGAGTGATGAGCAGTGAGACTGGCTGGCAAGAAGGGGTCATTCAAGAGCAACGTGAAAAGCTGCGTGGACCACTGGAAGGACCATAGCACTCTGTTACATGATAAACCCACTATAGTAGCAAGCTTAGCCTATTATTCCTTGGAGCTGGAAGTGAGATGAAAGCCAGAACTACTACCTCCAGTTCTCAGAGGTCCAAGCATGGGACTAAGATCTGACTCTTACTCTCTAGGGTAGTATCAGATGGATACTTATCCTGGGTTATAAGGCAAGATTTTTCAGTGACCATTGAGACCTCTGAAAGACCAAAATAAAGTAACCTGCCAGAGACGATGCTGCTCACTCCTGGGCTAGATTTCATTTGTAACAATAAAAGATATGAGACTAACGATATTCATAGTTATGTAGGGACTAGCTATGTTCATTGGATATCTGCAGTAGAGTTTCACGCCATCTATTGAACCCTGCCAGGTAAGTCACTCTACAGTGGCCCAGTGGGTGTAAATCAGTATAGGATCTGCATCAACATGTGTTTGATACTGTTTGGGGTACCATGAATAGATTTGTAGGTTTTTTTTTTTAATATGCACATTTTGCCCATGTTTGGAATGCCCACCAGTACAAATCAGTGCTTATGGAAAGCATGTCTAAATGCAATGCAAATAGCGACCCTTTGTGAATCTGGAGTACTGGGACTTATGGAGATGTAGTTCCCTATTATTTTTCTTACATAAATGATATGTCTGCTGGAGTCCCGGTCATCGTTCCATACGAACATATCAATGAAGACTCGTTTGTTAAATCTGGAGTTCAGTGTGGAGAGTTTTTCTTCAATGCTCCAATTTGGCTCTGGGGGAAATAGGAGGAAAATATGCATTGTTTATTGACGTGCATCAAGGGTAATTAAGTTTCATATATTGTAAGCCTATTGCTTACGTAATTTAAAATCAGACTGGGCAGAGCACTTGAGAATATTTTGTAGGGAACAATCCTGCACTGGTTGGGAGTGGATGAACAAAGTGATCCCAGTGGGACTTCTCTATCTGTAACTGATTATTCATCATTCTTCTTCTTAGTGTAAGTGCTGGACAATTCTACCTTGCACAAAGCACACAGCCCCAGGAAAACCCAATTCTTGCTCCAAGCAGAATGTTTAGATATACAGACAAAACAGTTCAGATGCACAAGGCACTGATGTCCCTATGTTAGTGTCTGGCCTGGGTTTTGCTGGATAGAAGTGAGACAGTCGCTCTAAGCTGGGGGTCAATGCTGGCGGGCTTTGTGTAAAAGATGAGTTTTAAGGAAGGACAAGAGAGACGAGGAGGGTGTTCACCTTGCACTTCCTGGATGGGAGGGTCTTGTAGGGGCAAGACGAAATAAAAGGAATGGGCATTTCTTCATTGCCAGTTTGAAGATTAGGAGTGGGATTTTCAAAAGCTACCAGTGTTGATGTAATTCTGCTTCCAGGGAAGCCAACCACTGATGTAACCCATTGACTCCAATGGGAGCAGAGTTTGGCTAATGCTAAGTGCTTTTTAAACTCCCACACTGAGGTGTATAATCCATACATCACACCAGGCGCTAGTTATCCACCTGCCCAGGCATTTGAACATGCCCATCACCGTGGTATCTAAATAGACCTGTTCTTTTTTCATGTTTCTGATGACAGATCTTCTTTGTTTAATAAAAGGGAGGTTCATTTCTAATGGCCTATAGCATCTGTAAAGCAACTACCACTTTGGTAACTAAATGTCAAAAATACAAATATGTGCATGCAAAAAAGTATATGCAATTACACACCTATGCTACAAATCACCATATTGTTGCCTAGTTAACCTGTGATGGTTCAAGACCTAATTATGATAGTTGCATACAAAAATATAGGAGCACAATTTTTGCATGGGTGTGTGCACCTTGGAAACTTGCATCTAAAAGTTGTAAAAAACTCTGGGGTTTCTACTTTCAGATTTTGTGCCTGTCTTGAGGTTTTAAAATTGTTCATATTTTATCATTTAAAAGTTATCTGCCCTTTACCTGGATTATTTATTGCAAAAAAATGATCTGTGTCTATAAAACAGGGTTCTGAAATCTTTGATTGCAGGCATTAAATCAAGGCCTTCTTGTTTATGCAGATGGATGCATTCTAAATGATGTGTGAATGTCTCTCAGAACTTCGTTAAGGAAAGCCTCCGGGGAGATGTGATGCAATGACATCAGCCTCTTTAGGAAGATAAATTACCCTAACCTGACAAGGTAGAGCTCTCTGAGTACACACTGTTACCTTTGGTGATATTCCAATCTGCTGAAGCCACTGGCCAATCTCCAACCATAGCTAAAACCTCTAACAGGGGCAATGAATCTCGCTGCTCTATGAAGCCTGAGGAGGAAGAAGAGGAAATAAATGTAAAGTCCTGTTTTTGATTCACTAGAAACGAAGAAGAATGGATGAAAATTTAGACTGACCTAAGCAGCTGAAGGCAGATTCTAAAAGTCTCCTATGAACCTGGATGGTGTTACACATCGTGGTGTCATCTTTCAACTCTACTGGGCAGTAACCGTATCCTAACAAGAACTCTTTGAACATGAAATGTTCTGTTCACAGGGTGAAAGAGTTAGTGATTTGGGGGGTGTTTTGTGACTCATTCTGGGGTTCAGACAAACCCCAATCCTCTGGTGGGTTTTGACTTGTGAAACTGATGAATTCCATGCAAAGCTATTAGGGTAACTGTGACACCTATGAGAAGGGAGGGTAGGTGTCTGAAACCTCAGCCTGGTTTCTTGGGCCCCTGATTTGTTTTATAAGCTTTTGGTCTGCTTCAGTCCTCACCTTCGTAGAACATTATAATGCATGGGCAGTGAACACACAAAGATGGAGACTGAGGCTAGTGTTTCTCTGTATAAATCAGAAGTTCTTATCCAAGGATAAAAGTTCTTCAGAATTACACAGAATTATACAGAATTATGACCAAGTAATTAACTGTGGGTGAATTTTCCACTCTGTGTCCCTTATAACATTACAGTATTGAGCCTGGTCCCTGAGTGAGGCCTGTCAGCACTCCCACAATATAAAATTAACTAATAATAAGATAGCATCACTATCATAAACTAGTGCTTTTGTCTGATACCGCATAATTTTTCTAAGTGGTGTAGTATGCACACACACACACAGTCGTTTATAACACATTGTGTATGTTCTGTAAATCCATACACATAATCTTCAAATTCTCTCCTACAAGCCGTTATCTGCCAATGAAGATAGACTAGATTTCTCAGGTAAAATGTAGGCATTGAAAAGCTTATATTTCATTGACCTTCAAAGACACTTAGGCTCCTAAATGCCTACTTTCTTTATGAACATGTGTTTGAGGTGCTTTAGAAATCATTACTCTGTGCCTTAATCACATTTTGTTCTGCTTGTAAATGACTTCAAAAGCAAAGAAAGTTTCATTTAAAAAACCACATGGAGTTGCTAAGTGACAAGAGTTTAGTCACCCATTGCGTCATTTATAAAACTCAAATAATTTAAAGCAAAGAAATAATATTTAGAAGCATCCTAAATCTTGCACTGTCCACATGTAACTCAAAGAAGGGTTTTGCTGATTTTCTTCAGATGTTTTAGAAACATTCTCCTTTGCCTTCAGAACTACTAGAAGTTACTCGTTACTTTGATTACGAGAACAAAATCCTCATCATATAATGCTGCTTTCTGGCATTTAAGTTCCATCATTTTTGGAGAGTGGGAGTTCTGTAGTGTTTGCCCAACAGTTGGTTTTGTAGATGACTCTTGGGGGACACGCTCCTTGAGCTGCCATTCCTGAATATACCAGGGACCTGACCCAACTCCTCCTGAAGCCAACAGGAAGACTTCCATTGACTTCAGTGTGGGACTTGTATTGGGTCCCAGGAGAACATGGGATAAGACTCATGACTGGATGTTTGTGTTCAGAAAGGCAGGCTCCTCATATAGAAGTGGCTAACCTATTACCTAATGTGCCATATCCCAGAATGCACACCCTAAATAAAAACTTGAGTGTGCACTCAAGTCATCTTCCGGCAGAAAGGCAGGGTTTTCAGGGGAGACCTGGAGAGAGAGCGATGTTGGTGGGAAGGTTTTGCCCGAAGGGTGGGTTTGTTACTTTCACAAGTATAGCAGCAGCAGAAGAGGAGACTTACTCTCATTCATGCAGGAAGTGTAAAGCATTTTAGCTTTCCGAAAGGCTTCTTGATCACCCTGCTCCGGAGCCTCCAGCACACCTGGAGGGATGGAACCACTGCAGTGAGACAGTGCCCTGGGTAACCTTCCTCATCATCTGAATCAGTGCTAGTGTAGGAATGCCAGCAACAATCAGCACCCACTGGCTCCATTGACCACGAAATCAGAGTGCTCTGTACTGGAACTATTGTACAGGAAGGGGGAGGTTGTGAAGGACACACACACACACACACACACACACACACAGCTTCTCCTACTCGCACTGAAGTCAATGTCACAAGGCCAATCGATTTCAGTGGGACCGGAGCCGCCCTTTCAGTGTTTGTGCGTTGAGGGGCTGGAGGGGAAAGGCCTGGTCCAGAGATGGGGTATTGCAGGTACCAGGGCATTCATTACTTAGCATGTCACTATGCCACATGTTGATTTTTATTTTTTACCCGACAGTTGCCAGCTGTTAACACCAATTACACAAACACAACCGTGGTATGTCCGTAATTGTGGTGTGGTGGCCGTTGGCAAAGGCTGGCTTTATCATGCCTATCGTTGCGGGGGGGGAGGGGGAATGACATAAGTCAACTTTTCTTTATTTAAAAAAAACACAGTGGTGGTGAGAAATCCCCCTGTCACCACCTCTGCACCCATCCCCCACTCAGATCGAGTGCTGGATGGGGCCTAGTCTACGCGAGAGACATTTGCTGGTAGGGCTATTCAGACAAACCCTCCTACACACAGGTTAGACTGAGCTTTTGGGAGCAGGGACCATCTTTGTGTTCTGTGTTTGTACCGCACCGAGCACAATGGAGCCTGCTCCAAGACTAGGGCTCTTAGGTGTTGCGTAATACAGCTTTTGCTACTACTAATATTCTGGCAAAGGAGTGCTTGGGCCGGCATAGCTTATACCAGTCCCCCAAATGAAATAAGCTATCCTTCCAAAAGGATGTTTTTGCCTGTATAAGTGCGTCTACACAAGGGCTTTGGCTGGAATAAAAATGTTGTAAGAAATCACACCCCTAACTGACATCACCGTACTGGCAAACATTGTAAAGTCTAGACCTGGCCTGAGACGGACGCATGGCTTTTTTCAAGAGTCCGGATCAGATCCTCCGATGGTATGAATCAATGTCACTCCATTGACGTGAATGAAGCTATGTTGATTTATGAATGAGGCTCTAGCTCTTGTTTAGGAAGCCATGACTAAAAATTACTTCGACCCTCTTTCATGGTTTTACAGACCATGGGGGCAATGGTATTTTTTGGGGTAGGGGAGTGAATGCATTGGTTTAATGCAGATTTAATTGTGTTGGCTACCACTTCTGGGGAGCGGGTGGGCGGATATATAGTTCAAACTTCTGATGCTCAGGCTCGTTATTTTGCATACATGCTGTAACCCTGTCCCAGTCCTACCTTTCAGGATGATCTCCAGTTCATCTCTCAGTATGTCAAAAATGCTGTATCTCGAACTGGTTTCTGGGATGACATGCCGGTTTAGCCAGCCCCCACAGGCGTACTGATAGAAGTCTGTGCAAGGCTCAGTCATTGGATCCATGTTCTGAAGTATTCTAGCAGCTACAAGAAAAGGAGTATTTGTGGCACCTTAGAGACTAATTTATTTGAGCATAAGCTTTCATGAGCTACAACTCACTTCATCCGGTGAATTGGTTAGTCTCTAAGGTGCCACAAGTACTCCTTTTCTTTTCGTGAATACAGATTAACACGGCTGCTACTCTGAAATCTAGCAGCTACGTATCACAAAAACTAGATACCTGAGTTGCATCGGATGTCCAAGCTGCACATAATGCTCTGAGGTTATTCAGGGAGGGATCACTGCTCGGTTCCCTCCTTGAGCAAGGACACAGGTATGTTTCCCAAGCAGGTGCTCTGCAGAACAGATCTTTCATCTTCATACTACTCATCTGGGGTAAGATTCACTCTGGTGCAATGGGACTGCAAAAAGCCCTAAGCACCATTTCCAGTCCATTTAAACCCTCAGTGCAAGGACCCAGTGGTGTGCAGGACTTTAAACGAGCCATCTGCACAGGGCAAACTTCCACCCTGGCAAACCCCTTCAGCAGGGCTTTGACTGGCTGCAAGTGGTAGTCCCCCGTGGTGACATTGCCGCATAAAGGCATGACAAGTACTGCACATTCTGATGGACAGTGAGAGGGGAAATAAGACCTACAAGCAGAACAGTTGGTTGGGCAGGGGCTGCTGTGCTTTTTATTATGTGGCTGAAGTCACTCAGCCTGCAGCCTCCTGCCTAGGGCTATTGACCCCCAATGGTAATTTCCCCCTGCACAAAGGAGTGCCAGACTTCTCCCTATTAGTGCCAGGTGCAGATAATAACACTGATACAATAACAATACCATGTAGCTCTTAGATAGTGCTTTTCATCCACAGATCTCAAAGCACATCATAAAAGAAGTACCATTGTTTTACAGATGGGGAAACTGAGGCATGGAACCCTTGAATGCTGATATGTGCAGCCAGCTTTGGGAAAAATTATTCTTCAGTCCACGCAGCAGATCTGATCTCTTATCAACAAGGCAAATTTCTATAGTATAGTCTGCCCTGATTCCACATACAAAAACACCACTGAATTAACTGAGAGTGGGGATCCCAGGAGAGAATTTTTCCCTTTTATGTTGTTTTCTCAGATAGCTTGAATGAGTCTGAATGAGAATGAACAAGTAGCTGCTTACCTGGCTGGTCAATGCTAGGTAGGGTGCAGCAGGATGGCTCACTTTCAGACAAAGGGTGGGATTTTCAAAAGCCCCTTACTTAACAGCTCAAGTCTCATTGTGCCTAAGTGACTTAGGTGCAAAAGTCCCATTGAAGTCAATGGGACTTGTGTTCCAAAATCACTCAGGTGCTTTTGGAAATCCTGCCCAAGATTCAAATCAGCAATGCTAGTATTATTAATGCAGCCAAACGGGAACTTTCATTCCTTTCAGCTCCTGAGCATCATTTCAATCATCTTTTCCTTTCCTTTTAAAGGACAGTCACAGTCTCTTCCTGGGCTTGGGTGAGAGTTGGGGGCAGTGCGTACATCTGACATGACACCTCTGCAGCCAGGGTACAGACGAAGAATTATTACCTGCTGCGACACATCCCGGAGTAATGCATATGCTGCCGGCATTGGTACCATGCTGCGTATCTGTGGGGGAGAATAAAACCACATGATGCCACGATTCACTTACGTAAGGAACAGCTGACACTCCACCACGGCTCGACTTCATTCTGAGCTCACCTGGGCTCTTTTTATTTTATTTTAAAGGAAGTGAATTCTAGTGCCAAGGAAAGAGGCCAGGATGAGAGACCTTTGTCTATCTGAAGAATAGGTGCAGTGAGGGCAGCTACAATGAAAGCGTCTCTCAGGCTGCCCTGCCATGAGAGCACAGCTCATTTGAAGGGGGTTGAGAGACTAGTTCAATTCCCAGGCTAATCCACTCCATGGTCTCTATGATACAATCTTTTATGATAAAACAGACAATAGCTACTGAAAGTTGGATGCCATCTTCGGTGATTTCTATCAAGCTGCTCATGGCACAAAGCACCTTGTTTAACTTTTTCCTATTCAGGGTTGCGGCTCAAAACCATTGTGAAACCTGGAATCTAGCGATGGTATTTTCTGCCAGTGAAAACCTCTCTCAGAATAACTGTGGCTTTGAAAGCCAAGTAGAATAAGGTGCTTCTAGTGTGCTATAAGCAGGATTCCTCCTAGGCTCTTTTTTTCTATTCTGCTGTTCGCTGTCTCTCGGTGAAACTTACCCCTGTGCAGACTTGGCCCAGTTGCACCAGACCTAGGCACCACTTAGGTCCTGAGTAAGCCCTCAAAGTTAGGCATAAATGCAGCATAGTCCTTGCACTTGACAAGTCAGTTGATCTCTTTGTATCTCAGTTTCCCTATCTGTAAAATGGGCATTACCACACTTATTTTATAGGGATGCTGTGAAGCTTTTTTCATTCGTGTTTGTAAATTGCTCTGAGAGCTTCTGATGAAGGAAGGTGCAATGTTAGTGAAGGACATTCTTGTCATTAGTTGTAAATTTTATAAACAGGAATCTGCTCAGGCCACAAAGCTGGGATCTAGATCCAAAATTCCCCCCCCGAGTTTGGGATTGTTTGGTATTTTACAGAGTTTGGCCTGCTCCCCAAATCCTCCAGGATTGTTCAGGAATGTTTGGATGTGGTGTGCTTTATGCCTATGCTTTTCCCTGGCATAATTTCAGTCTCATTTGTGCTTGGCTGCTTTCTGTTAAGCAAAGGATCACTGAGGCCCACACTGGGAAAAAAAACCAAAAAATCACTTTCCAAATGGATTAAACTTGGTTCTCTTGTGCAGCAATGTTTCTAGTGCAGAGATATTGGGCAAACCGATTCAAGCTGAATACAGGTGTTTGCCAAGAGTAGACTCTGTCAAAGTAATTCAGGTAGACGTAGAACAGTGGGGAGGAAAAGAGTGCTTTGAAGTTCATCAGTGAAACCAACAGCAACAGCACCCCTTGTGATTGGGAATGTAGCATTCAGGGCTAAACCAAGTGGGAGTGTGTGTGTGTAGAAATCTGCGTTAGAAAAACTGCACAAATTATGGTCTAGTAATTAGACAGGGGACTGGGAATCTGGACCAGAGGCGATTAAAGTATTTGTGACATCATACAAAACTACTCAAAATTTGAGGTTTTTGCACATTGTACAAACTTGAAAATAGGCCCATTTTTGTGAAAAATGTTCCTAAACTGCATAACTTTTTGAGCTAAAAACCAAACCTTTTCAATGCAGACAAGCAGCTTATGTATCAAAGGCATGAACATTCATGTGAGTGCAAATATTGGCATACTGAAATCGCAGATAAAGGGAGAACAGGAGACGGGCGAGGAGAGGAAGAGGAAAAAGTGCAATAGTCACACCCCACAAATGTGTGTATTTTGCACTGTTCTAGTCAGTATCATGGGGACCCCACTTGTGTTGGGCCTGTTTCTTTACTGCCTAAGATGATTTTACACCACTTGAAAGGGAGAGCACAGTGGGTATACGACTGTACAACATGGCCAGGTCGAGAAGTGGCATTTTCACACGCTTTGCACTGATATAAATGGTAACACAATGCAGAGGGGAATTAGCCTTCTGCTGTGGGATGTGTATGACTTCCACTGAATTCTGTGGGAGTAACGTATATTGCTGGGAGAATCAGGTCCCTAGGTTCTATTCCTGGTTTAACTATTGACTACAGGAGAAATTCATCCCTGTGCAGAAGGAGAGCAGAATGTCTATACACTATCTGAGCTCCTCCGTGGAGGGTTTAAGTGGTGCCCAAGCCTAGAATCAGTCGTCTGCTTGGGGTGAAAGAACTTCACATTGTACAATTTACAAAGCAAATTACCCCACCTTTCAGTTTCCCCTTCTGCACAATATAGGTAACTTCAGACCTACTTCATAGGGGCTTGTGAGACTTAATTGATGTTAATAACCTGTTCCATGACCCCCAGAGAAAGGTGCTTTGAGAGAGCAAAGTGTTACCATTAGACACAATATGTGGCTATGCTTTTTCAGTTGAGCTCTTCAATAGCCCTCACTGCAAGTGACATATAAAATGTCTGATAAACACATTGCATTAGCAGGCGTTTTCTCTCTTCTGTTTGGGCTTGTTTAAAATGATAACATTTGAAGACCATATTTTGACCAGGCAACCCCTCTGGGAGGGATAGAACACCAAGTAATTATAATCACATTTGAGACAATCAAAGAACTATGTATAACATAAATAACAGAGGGTGGGGGTAAAATTTGATGGAAATCTGGCACAAGTCAGATATTCCTCAGCTTTCAGCTCATGATCAGGGACGTTTTGATTTCTGTAATAAGAACATAAGAGCCGCCACACTGGGTCAGACCAATGGTCCATCTAGCCCAGTGTCCTGTCTTCTGACAATGGCCAGTGCCAGATATGCCACTTGCCTAATTGCTCCTCAGATGTTTTGATTTGTGCGTACACGCTGATCTTGCTTGTTCAGGAAAGAGGTCCCTGCCTTTGATGTCTTCATGAACACACGGTTACCTGCAATGGGCTAATGAAAGCTAACACCAAACAGCAGAGGAAGCCCAAATTGGGAATTATAATTGGGAAAGAATGCAAATGGGATTAAAGCAGAGAGGAAATTTTTTTTCTGGCTGCTATAAATAAACTGCAGTAGGGAAAACATGGACAAAAAAATTCTCACATACTCAGGAGAATCAGGCATTTGATTTTTACATCCACAGCATAGGGGTGTGGATGGATTAATTAGAATGAGAGCCACTTCAGCCTGAGATTCACTTAGTACATTGGCAGGTAAAATATATCAGACAAGAACAGAGAAGTCTCATTACTCAGTGTTTTCTCCTCCAGTAACAGTCAATATAAAAGCTGGACTGCTGGAAATAGGATGGGTATCTCTTAAAAATCTTCCTCATTTTCTTAACTGGGACCCAAGATGACAGACAAGAGTTTTGTGATTTTGCTTCTCCACTTCATTTCTAATAGGTCCATCCAGTGAACCTGCTACCTCTTATTAGAAATTTTCCAGAGGAACATTCATCTGTCTGAAATGCTGATTTGTTGGAAGCAAAACCTTTTGTGGAAAAGTGTCAATTTCAATGACATTTTATTGGGAAAGAAACATTGGAAAAGAAGCATTTTGGAGTGGTAGAAATATTCCATTTTGAACTTTTTGGAATGGAATGTTACAGTTTCCAGGTGTGAAAGGACTTTTTGTTTTAATTATTTAAATTTGATTGTCTAATGTGTGAAATTAGAAAAAAGTCGATGTCAGAAGGAAACAGTTTGATTTTATCAAAACAAAATGTTTCGATTGACCCCAAATGAAACTTTTGGGGGGAATTTTATCTTGTGGGGAAATTTGAAATGTTTTGTTTTTATTCAGCTTCAGCTTCCATTGGGCTAGGTGCTGTCTGAGCCCTTAACCACAAGCTCGTCCTTCCTCCCTCGTTCGTAGCTGTGTGCATCCTCGAAGTGACCTGGGCATCACTGAGGTTCAGAGACACAAACACAAACGTTCTTTATCCAGCCCATTCCAAACATGCACAGTTGCTGGTGCAACACATGCTGCAAAAGGACGATGATCAAAGAAAAGAAACGGTTGAGAGTCTTTGTTTTAGTGAGGCCCTCTTATAACTTTGGCTTTGGTTGGAAACCCTACTGTGTTCAAGGAAAGCTTTGAGGTTCCAGAGCAGTTTATGGCCCTCATGCTACTCCAAAGATGCTGTGATTCATACTTTTCTAGCTGTCCAAATGGGTGGGACTGACTTGTTGGCACCGGGATCTGAGTCGTAAAATGCTACAGTTATCTAACGAAGACTTTTAAATGCAGGGCACTAACCCTTTTGTCTCACTCCATTCCAATAGTGTCCATACATGCTAACCTGTGTGTCCCAGCACCACGTACCCACACCCCTCTCTGTCTGCAGCATCTGTCAGTCTCTTCTCACCTACCTGTGGACAGAGCAGCATGTATTATAAAATACCTCCATTGGGCTAATAGTAATAACTCGCCACCCTGAAAGGAAAAAGGCTATTCAGAAATGTCTCTGGCATGTTAAAGTTCTAATTTGAACACTTACAGGCCCCATCTCAGGTCAGGGCTCCATTGAGCCAGGTGCTGTACAAACACACAGTAAGAGGCAGTCCCTGCCCCAAAGAGCTTAGAATCTAAATAAACAAGACAGACGGGAGAATGGAATAATTACCAGGCCTTTTTATTTTTTGTTACTGTTAGTGACCTGATGCACCCAGAGATTATTTAGTGACTGGCCCAGGGTCACAGAGGTGGTCTGGGCAGAGCTGGGACTTGAACATAGATCTCTCCAGTCTTACTCCAGTTGATTTATCCAGGTCCCTGCCTGTTACTGGGGAATGGATGGGCTCGTGGTTAGGAAAGATGACAAGAACTAAATACACCTCATCGTCAGCTGGTGTAAACTGATTTCAGGGGAGCTTCAATTAAATGTCAACAAATAATACTGAGGTGGGATAATTATAATCGTCTCCAAGCACCTGAAGGGTGTAGAGCTGAAGCAGGGCAATGATTTGTTTAGAGTGGCTCCTGAGGGGAACACAGGTTGAACATCCAGACACATTCCCTAATGGTAAGTGCATTAGGTTGCAGAATAGTCTCTTGTGTGAAAGAACAGAAGCATGTAATTGGATTAGAAAAGAAAGCAAGTTAGAAAGAGAGACGTATCCTGGCCCAAATATCAGTTGCCCATTTAAACACAGTGCTGCCTTCACAAGTGCTCCTCTCCTTGATTGGCAGCTGAGCTCTGTAGCAGGGTGACCCCGGTCTCCTGCTTCTGAGCCCGGTTGCCACCTACTCTGCTAATCACACTGAACAGCGCGATAACGTTACAGTGACCTGTTACACACTCAAGGGGAGCATTTCCCCTGGCTAGTCTCTCCAGGATGAAAGGCAAGAGCTACGGTCTTTCATCTTCACCAGCTCAAAGAAAAGCCATCACTTTGTTGTGAGGCAAGCAAAGCAATGCTCATTTACATGAGCTGGACTTCTAGTCATCCTACAACATTTCTGTGACGTGTGTCTTCGACAGTTGATGTGTGTCTGAATCCACACATGGCAGAACTAAGGCAGTGAGGCCTAGTAGATAGAACATGGGACAGGGCTTAAGGAGATCTGGGTTCTATTCCTGGCTGTGTCACTGGCCTGAGTGATTCTTGGGCAAGTCATGGCATGTCTCTGTGCCCTCAGTTTCCCCATCTGTACATTGTGGATAATTATCCTGACCTTCTTTGTAAAGTGTTTTGAGATCTATGGATGAAAAACAGTAAGTAAGAGCTAGGTATTATAATTGCAGTCACATTGGCTTACTGCTCCTCCTCTTTTTATCCCATCACATTTTATTTAACCTTTGCACATCCACCACGAGAGGGTTGGCAGAAACTTTCCTTTTTGATAATACCAATGTTATCTGGATTCTACTTCTACAGTCTGATCACTTTTATGTTTTAATCATAGTTTCTGCTAATCAAGTTGACGGATCCTGCACTCAACAGCGGTTAGAGGGGGCTTAGCCCTTGGCAGGATTGGGCCCTATGCCAGGACTAAGGTATATGTATTTTTTCAGATCAATTATTTCTTTTCAGTTGGAAGTGTTCTGCACTCAGCACCTGTTCACCAACCTCTAACTGACTAGTCCTGGTGTTGCTCAGCAACACTACTAAACTCTAACCCCAAAGCTTGGATAAACAACTAACTTCAGATGGGAGAAGTGTCTAGGGGCCGCTGGGAACTGGGACGGGATCTGAACCCAGATCCCAATTTTGAAAAAGCTCCTGCTGAATCTTCATAACATGATCAATCTCAACTATGGAGCTAAATGACCAGCATTGAAAATTTGTAGCTTAAGCCTCTCTCTTATTAAGATCAGTTCATAGTTTTCAAAGCCACTAATGGATCAAGTCCCAGCTACATCAAAGAGTGAATTTCAATCTATAAACCCTTGGGATAGTTGTACTCTTCTGGGACAAGGCAGATCACAAAGCCCAAGGCGAAGCATATGAAAGCTAGGGACAAAGCGTTCTTGTTTGAGGGGATCTAGCTATGGAACACACTTCCAGAGGAAATCAGATTAATCCAGAGTCTGACCATCCTTAGAAAATGCTCCAAAGCCTTCCTCTATGAAATGCCTTTCCAGCAGAAGAATGACAGTCACAACATTGACAGCCTTTCTGACCACTCAATCCCAGCCAGCCAACCAACCAACCAAAAAATAGTAATAAATGTTTTTTAAAACAATCAAAACGCTATCACTAACCTGGACAGAATTTAGACCCCAAAAAGGAGAAGTGCCAAAGACCCCATACCATCAGCTAGGACTTCACTGTTGCATCTGCTTTCACATGGAACGAACTCACATGTGGGGGTGATGGGCAGTAGTACAGAACCCTAAGACAGACTGATAGATAATTTCCCAAAAGACTGGCCACCATATTTTCGTCCATCATTTCTCATGGACCAGACTGCACCACATGGCAGTTATCATCAAAGCATTTTTCCTGACCATGCCCTGAAAATGACTTGATTCAAAGGCTGGAACTGAAACTCTATCAGCAAGCATCTAACTCCAAAGCACTAGAAAATGGACCCTGTGATGAAAGTGTAATTGAGCTGGGTGAAGGAGAGACGTCAGGTCTGTTTTGAAACCTCTGTAGCATATGTGGAGTTCTAAAACGTTGTCACCGAAGTGGATCATTAAAAATGGCCTGTGAAGGGTTCTCAGCTTACTTCCAAAAGTGGTGCTTTTGTTTCCCCTTCAATTATCTCAATTACACCTCTGTATAATTCCTGGCAAAACCAAGCTGAGTTGATGCTTTATGTGATATGACCAATGCCACCTGCTCTTACTCCCCAGTATGCTCAATGGGGCTTTGCAGACTAATCCGACTAACACTTTGCACAATGCTTTGCCATTGCTCTTTTCCTGAACCTCACATGAATTTGCTTGAAAACAACACCAGAGGTGGGAAATGTACACTCTGAGTCTACACTGCAAAGCTGTGTGTACTACATTTTCCAGCCTTGCTTTGCCAGTAAAAAAAAAATCCTATTTTATCATAATAGATAGATCTTCCTGTTGGTGTAATTTGAGGAAAGGGATGGTGACACTTGTGTGAACTGTAACCAAATACGTCAATGAAGAGTCTTAATTTGATATCCTCTGATGAAAACTGCTAAATACAAATGCCCGATATATTCCGGTAGGCTACTAACGCACAACCTGTAAAACTATTTCCCCATGCTTATTTCCACCTCCCTCGGCACAGTTACTCTCACCTTCTTGTCAACTGTTAGAAATGGGCCATCCTGATTATCACTAAAAAAGGTTTTTTTCTCCTGCTGATAATAGCTCACCTTAATTGATCACTCTCATTATAGTGTGTATGGCAACACCCATTTTTTCATGTTCTCTGTGTATATATCTATCTTCCTACTGTATTTTCCACTGGATGCATCTGATGAAGTGGGTTTTAGCCCATGAAAGCTTATGCTCAGATAAATTTGTTAGTCTCTAAGGTACCACAAGTACTCCTCATTCTTTTAACCTGATGTGACTTACTGGTATAATAGGGCAGGGATAACTCATGGGTTAATACATTTTCTGTAAAGCTCCAAAGCCAAAACAAAACAAACGTCTAGCTAGATGGCTGCACTTTGAAATGTCCAAGTATAAAAATCACAATGGGGTGAATAATGCATGAGCCAGCGTTTGACACTAACATTAAGACTAGTGCATTGCAGTGGGGAAAAACCGGATTATTGGAGATGCTGTGAACACAGCCGAGTGAATAAGTAAATGTTTGGTTTGGTGGCTGCAGTGGAAATTTTTTGCTTTTTATCATCAAGACAATTAACACAAACATTTCATTTGGGTTGAACGAAATGTCGTTTTGAAAAGACACTTCAAAGTGAAATGCCGTTTCCAATCAATGTTTCTGAAACAGGTTTCAGAGTAACAGCCGTATTAGTCTGTATTCGCAAAAAGAAAAGGAGTACTTGTGGCACCTTAGAGACTAACCAATTTATTTGAGCATAAACTTTCGTGAGCTACAGCTCACTTCATCGGATGCATACCGTGGAAACTGCAGCAGACTTTATATATACACAGAGAATATGAAACAATACCTCCTCCCACCCCACTGTCCTGCTGGTAATAGCTTATCTAAAGTGATCATCAGGTGGGCCATTTCCAGCACAAATCCAGGTTTTCTCACCCTCCACCCGGAGAGTGAATTTGTGTGGGGGGGTGGAGGGTGAGAAAACCTGGATTTGTGCTGGAAATGGCCCACCTGATGATCACTTTAGATAAGCTATTACCAGCAGGACAGTGGGGTGGGAGGAGGTATTGTTTCATATTCTCTGTGTATATATAAAGTCTGCTGCAGTTTCCACGGTATGCAGCCGATGAAGTGAGCTGTAGCTCACGAAAGCTTATGCTTAGATAAATTGGTTAGTCTCTAAGGTGCCACAAGTACTCCTTTTCTTGTTTCTGAAACAGTTCAACACTTCCAAATTCCCCCCCCCCCTTTTTTTTCAGCTGAAACAATTTGACCTGAATTTGTGAATAGTTTCAGTGCCCTGAAAAATGCATTTTGGGGTCAAATTTACTATTCGAAGGCCACCCAGCTGTAGCTCTGACTCCATTAGCCCCACAGGTGAGCAGGAAGTCAGTGCTTGAGTAGCTATGGGGTAGCTCCATCAAAAAGCCAACTTGAGTGACAAAATTTCAACAGAGCAACACTGGTTTACACCAGCTGAGGATCTGGCCCAAAGGGAGAGAGGGAAGGTCAATGTCATTGTGGCAAGAGCTATTCCACATTCAAAGGTCTGCTGTTTACCACAGACACGTCAAAGTTCAGCAGGAACCTGATCCAAAGCCCAGTGGAGTCAATGAAAAGAATCCTATTGTCTTAGGTGAGCTTTAGAGCAGGCCCTGGACTGGGATTCATGCTTAACATAGTCAGTAACAAACTATAGGAACTTATAAATGGGTCTTTAGACTTGTTTAGCACAACAGTGTCAGGGCAGCACAATGATTCTGCTGAGCAGTGGGTCGTTCGAAATTTTCAGAATGCAAGCATGCTTTGCACGTCATTCCCTTTTTGAGCTTTCTTTTCAGAAGGTGAGAACCCAGCAAATGACACAGTCATATGTTCAAAGCATACTCTGGCCTTGTGGTGTGGGTTTTTTGGTTTTGATTTTTTCTTTTGTCTGAGTGTCTCTCCTCCCCCCCCCCTTCTTCAAGGACTACAGATGGCTGAGGATGGCACATATTAAAGCAATTAGATCCACAGTTACCGTTTGGCAGGCACTTGTTTCCCAGACAGTTCTCATCTGCAGAAGTGTTGTCAACATTGCAGATTGGCTGTGTCGCTCTTAAAGCTGAGCCGTTTACTTGTAACACATAATTGATCCACTGAAGTTAGCTTCTTTTCTTCAGAGAATATCTGTACTGGATGTCAATTTCCTCAATTTGTACACACCACTCAATTTATTATTATTATTTGCAGTTTTTGCTCCTCTATTTGCAAATATTTTAAAATCTACAGCTTGATTGTAGGCTGCTCTAAGCAACTGTTGGATATTCTATATACGTGCTGCATTGGTCAGTTGTGATTGGTTGAACAAGTCCCCTTGGGATTATTTCTGTAACCTTATTGGATGACTTTGCAAGCATTTAGGGCACAAATACCTGTGTGTACAAATCTAAAATTAATTTCCCACAGATACTTGTGCCTATGTTTTTGAAATTATTTCTCCATGGCAAATTCAGATGGATAAAACTTGGTCCATGGAGGTTTGCAATTCATCTGTCTGCAGACAGCGCTGCATCACTCTGTTTTAAATGGGAGTTAAGTGGTGCAACTTACCAGGCCTTTGACAGGTGAATATCACTTAAGAAGCAAACGCAAGCTATCTTTGGGCACGGCCGATGGAAATGAATTTATAAATTGAAGCAAGAATTAGCAGATGCTGAATATTCATCCAACTTCTGTCATTCTGGACCTGTCCCTCCTCTCATTTGGATTGGTTTTACATTCATGTTACTCCGCTTCCTCCACATTCACTCCAGTATGAAAGGTGAAGAGCATGGCTCGCTCTCAGAATTTCATTGTGGAGCTTGTGATCATATTTTTGTTAAAGCCCCAGCACCTGGAGGCATGTGATTGCCTGAGAATCTCAGCTGTATTAAAAACAAAATTAAGTTTCTAAGCTTTATGGGGCAGGGACTGTCCTTTTCCTCCATTTGTACAGCGCTTAGCACAATAGGGTGCTGGTCTGTGGCTAGGGCTCCTAGGTGCTACTGCACTACAACGAATAAATAAAACAATAATAATAATGTTAACGCTTAGGGTTGTGGAGAAAATCTTACAAATATTACCTGTGAGAACCCTAAAGGCTCTGAAACCAGAAACAAATTTTTTCGAACAGTTGGGGTTGGCAATAGTGGGAGAATTTCATTTAAATAGCATTCATCAGTGTTTTTATAAAGGTTGACTGTGGCTTGACATACTCTATTATGATAGGATCAGTGTTAAGATGCTTTTGGGACCAAAGCCTGTGTGATGCAGGGATGGAATTTTTGGGGTTGTGCTAATAACTCTCATGCTATTCAGGAAGTGTCCCTGAGGCTGATCCTTTGGGAAGGTAATGAATGGGGGAAATCATGTAAAGGACTCTGGCATATTCAGATCAAAAGTACATCCCTTCACCTTTGTCTTCCTCCCTGACTACCCTCCTCTCAAGATCATTCTGCAGTTGTCTCTTTCCTCTGCTTTTGGACTTATTTGGGCCCGGCATTGGGGATATAAAGGCTTCTTTAGAGGTCAAAAATCCCTCAGATCTCTTACGAAAAGATTCATCAGTGCTGGTCCAAAAGAGTGTTGTCACACGGCTGCATAAGCTGCAATGTTTTGCAACAAAGAGGGGAAAGAGGACATATGAGCCTATTAATTTTCAGCTGGCTAAATAGCATTTTCTGTAAGAAGCATTTCCAGGGAAGTGTCATTTTGATGAAGACCGTATTTGGCTGTAGCTGTGAATCTGTGTACCTTTTAATTAGAAATCAAGGACTCTGTTCCCATTTCCAACCTTAACACTCGTGTGTAATTAAAATAAAATAAATAAACACAAAGTAAAAGTTCTTGCTCCCATCATGAACATTCTGTCCAAATTGCATTTCCCCGTTGCTGTGTTACTGGGAGTTACAACCCTGGAGCCTAGATTTGAACAACGCCTGCTGCCCTCTTGTTAACGTATATTCTAGGAGAGATTTACCCAGACTCTGCTCTGCATTTGGTGAAAGACTTTCTAGTGACCCTTGTGAAGGGGCCTAAGATTGTCCAGCTGCAAGCTGTCCAGGTCATCCCTCTCAGCTGACTTTTTACTTCATCTGAACCTGGAACAGAGCAGCCCCACAGGCAAAGCAAACTGCCAAACAGATTTGACAAACCCTTTGTGGAGCCAAATATTTGAATTCTGCTCCAGCTCAGTATTTAAAGACACTAGATCCTCTCCTTGAAATGGAATTTCAGTTCTCAGTAGCACACGAAGCCAGCGGGGATATTTTTTCTCACATCTCCAGGGGTAACAGATTAAATATGAGAAACTTTCTGCTGAGCATGATGAGTGTCAAACGCTCAGGAGTTTTGTCCCGAATTGTAACAAATGCTGATAACATTCATTTGCTAGTGGCAGAAGAGTACAAGCAGCAACAAAAGGAGCCTTTTACATGAATTGCTGTTTGGAAACTGGCAGTGTTGGGGTACTTCTGAGTGCCTTAGAAAGCAATTCGCTGCAGGTAGGGAATGCAGATACAATATATAGAGAAGAAACCCTGCCTTGCTTTAGTGTTGACATTAGAATTCATTTATTTCATTCTCAAGTATCTCAACAAAGCTCTGAAATCAAGAGGTGTTCAGGAAAGTGACAAACAGGAGGCAGGTGCTGCTACAAACCCTGCCTACATTGTTTAAAGGAACACTTAAGAAAAATTGTTTTGCAATTGAGGTGCCAGTGAAAAACATGGTGTTATGGGGACACTTTCCATTTCATACACTTCAGCAACGTCCACCCTGGCAAAATGGTCACATGAAAGTCACTGAACTGCATCTCACTGACATTTTAAACAGCCCTGTGCGCCCTCATTTATGTTACCTCTCTTCGCTAGCATTTTTCAAAGCAGTTTTTACACTGAAATAACGCCCCAGGTGGCTCTGGTAGGCAGCTGTTGCTTTCAAACTTCTGCCTAAAAGGAATTTAGACTCTTAGGCTTCTACAAATACACAAAAATACCAACTGTTAGAATTTACGCACACTTTCCCTCCAGAAACACACACACAGAGTGTGTCGCATACGCGTTTTGCCCAGTGAAGACTGTGACACGTTTTGGTCTCTGTCAAATCAAATTTGCTAGATCTTGGATTTAATCCAAGTGATCGAAGCCACTTGCATTGCATAGTTATACAGAAAAGCAGGTGTCTGAAGATAAACATCTCTGTTAATGAGCCCAGAGCAAGACGGAGAGAATGAAAACAAAGTCTCCCAGACAGAGGTGTTTGCACCTTCTCTCCCATTTTTTGATTTAGTGCTGCAGAAAAGACTCTTATGGGTGTGTTAATGAAGAAGGGGCTTGGAGAAGGGCGAGAGTGGCAGGTTTCTTACCTCTATTGTTGGCAAACAGGATCACCAGGGCGACCACCGCACAGGTCATGAGCAGCAACAGGACAGACAGACCGATGGTCACAAAGCTCCAGGATTTCTTCCCAGATTTTGTCGATTTTTCCACAATATCCATTTGACTTTCTGATTTCCCCATTATTGTAACTCTGAAACAGGAGGGGTGAAGGAGGATCAGAAATTAATAGCACCTGGCAACTTACCAGGTTGGCAAAATCCATGGTTGCTCAGGCAAGAGGGGACACAGAACATCACCACAGGGAAGGGCAGGGAGGGAAATCAAACACTTAATGATTACATGTACTTATTGTCACGGAGTGTGGGGGAGTCCAGGCCCTGCACCCCCTCTTCCTGGGATTCACTGAGACTCTCAGCCAGCCAGTAAAACAGGTTTATTGGACAACAGGAACACAGTCCAAAACAGAGTTTGTGGGTACACCCAGGAGCCCTTAGTCAAGTCCTTCTGGGGGAGCAGGGAGCTTAGACCCCAGCCCTGGGGTTCCCTGCGTTCCTCCACCCAGCCCCAAACTGAAACTAAACCCACCCAGCCGGTTCCCTGCTGCAGCCTCCCTCCACGTTCCTGGGCCGAGGTGTCACCTCCCCCTCCCGGCTCAGGTGACAGGCTCTCAGGTCTCCCATTCCCAGGGCACATCCCCAGGTCAACACTCCCCCCTCCCTGCTGCGTCACATCGTCACACTTATCCATTTGGTTGTCCACAGATTTCCCAACTTCATTCTCCATCTCCAGTGCCTACAGAACTGACTGCGCTCAGTATGTGCTGGTGGGGGCTTCCCGCCACAGCCCCAGTTCTCCTGGTGGGGCAGCGCCCTAAGAAGCCCTCCATGGGCGGTGTAAGAAGAGTCTCATGATCAATTTGGTCAACTCCCTTACCCCCACCGGGGAAGGCAAGTGAGTGACTCACCCCTCCACCCTTTCAACCAGTGTCTTGCTGCTCTCAGGACCTTCTCAAAGAGCTTTTCCCCCGGGGGGAGTCAGGGAGCCCTGCTAGGCTCTGCTAAAAGAAGCTGAATCCAAAAGAGATGCCTCCAGGTGTCAGTGCCTTTGCTGTGCTGGCTTTTTCCCTGGCAGAGCAGAAAGTTTTGGAATTCAAAACCACTCCAGAATATGCGCCAGCCTGCTGGTTTGTGAGGGCTTCCAACCTCCAGCTCCTCAGTCTTCCCAGATCCCTTCCCAAACTTCTGAGCTCAGCCGTGTGCTGCTCCGAGCTTCCAGCAAATGATCCTGAGCAGCAGCGGGAGGAGGGGTTGCGCTGCAGAGAAAGATTGAAGGCTGTGCACTGAACAGTGCGTGCAAGCAGCCAGAGATACATCTGCAGGCTCTGCTAAGTTTCTTCTTGCTTTCTAGGGATCCGCTTGCCTTTTCCTCCGCAGCTGGGTTTATTTAACTACTGTTGTTGTGGGCTATGGATTGGAAAACACAACGATATTCTGTGAAGAGACGCAAGCTCCTCTGAGACCAGACTGCCCTGGGTGCCAAGAGCTCCTGGCTGTGATATGCAGAAGAACTCTGGTTTGAAAACACATTCATTTACATGCTGAAGCACAGGTGCTGGAACGAGGGGTGCTGGGGGGGCTGCCGCACCCCCTGGCTTGAAGTGGTTTCCATTATACACAGGGTTCACAGTCTGGTTCAATGGCTCTCAGCACCCACACGATACAAATTGTTCCAGCCCCCCTGTACTGAAGCGCAGAGAATTCCTCACTCATGCTGCCTTGGGAAGGATCGAGGGGCGGCAGAGGGAAGAAGGAGGGCTAAGGAGAGAGCAGGTTGGGCATGTGGTTTCCCCTCAGTTTTTAGATTTGGCAACCATAATGTCTAGAGCTGACACTGGAATGGTGTACATGGGAGGTGGGGGGCAGTGGTGTTTTCTGCGGGCTGATTTGATTCTGTAGGCAAGGATGTGCTGTTGCCACGATTAATACTTTGCTAATCTTGGTATTGTTGCCCCTTTTGAACCAAGTGGTTAGCCAATATTCAGGGTCTTGCTGATTGTTTCTGTTAGGAGAAACGGAGGATGGAAGTCAGGTATTGCTTTGCTGCGATCCTCTTTATTTACAAAGGATGCACAAAGTCCTATTTCCCTGAACACAGCAGGAATCAAACTGGAGGCAGTTTCCTTGTTCAGTATTTCAAGCCCCTTTTCCCAGCCAGCACTCTGCCCCAAAAAGCATTCTCTTCGCCTTCTCTCAGGCCAGGGTCATGCTACAAGTGCTTCTCTGGCTGTCCTTGGCTTTCTGCTGTCTTCTCTGATTGCTTCTGTGGTGTTTCTAAGCTGCTTCCTGGTCTCTCTTTTTCAGACAGACACTCACACACACAGCCCCACCAAATAATACCAAGCCCCCTATGTTTGCGTTTAGCCCCACTGAAATCCCCCTATCTCACATAGCTCAGCTCCTGACTGTTCTTGCATGTGCCATGTGTTTTGGGAGGGGTGACTCCTATTGTTTCAGCTATCTAAGTCCAAAAGGAGCTTAACTGCTTCTTACACATATTGTGAATGAAGGGCTGCCAGCTGCTTCAACAAGGTTTCACCCAACCTCCTGCCTAGCAATACCTATACATAGGTAATGATTGTAAGAGTTTGAGTTCCCGTAAGATGTAGAAGCTTAGATATGTACCCTTTGCCCTGTGAGAGTGCCTGATAGCAATTTGCTACAGAGTTGATCTGGGCCAACAAAACGACTGTCACCTGGGATAAGAGAAGGAAACAAACAATTCAATCCATTGGGCTCTGCCCCCCACAAACCCATTGGGTGATGCATCTGGTTTGCCTTGCAGCCTGGGCTTCTGTCAGGTGGGGGAATGCTGCACTGGACCCCCTCTGAAGTTAACCTTTCTTAGCAGAGATGGGCCTGAATAAAAATCAAACTGCGGGGCTGTTTGGAAACACGACTCACTTCTGCATCCTGGATGTCTGTGTGTGAGAACAACTTACGGAGGGAAACCAAGCTGAAGCAATGAGTTTTGGATTTAGTTCTCAAGAAGTGGTCTTGTATTTCTTGTGGCAGTCAGTTCCATAGCCTCGCTCTAGTAAAAAGCTTGTCTCCCTCACATGCAAGCTTTCCCTGCATGGTCAATAGTTTCATTGTTCCAGCAGAACAGAACTGGCAGGGCAGGTCTATCTGCTTAGGCACCATTACCATAGACTTAAAGAAATCATTAAATGAATGGAAGTTAGGTGCCTAAATACCTTTAAAAATCTGGCTTTACTTGACTTGCCCAAAGTCATACAGGAAGTCTCTGGCAGAGCAGGGAATTGAGCCTAGCTCTCTCGTGTCTCACTCACGGTGCCTTCCTTCAGGGTGCCAGATGGCAACAGGCTTTGAATATCAGGGCAAAGACCTAGACTGCACCCTGCATCGAGGGTGGGGAGCCAGTGCAGAGACTGGAGTACAGATAACCTGAGTTGGGACATTTTCTGGGGTATGTGGTGTCACCCCTGGAGGTGATACATTGCAATCCCGTCAGCATCATTGTGTTTTTAATTGGAAACAAACCCACAGTCATCAGTTTAAAACCCTCCCCAATTCAATAGCTTTTGTTCATTCGAACTACACTTTCGAGTGTGTTGCTGCTGCCAGAGAGTGCTTCCTGAACCTGGGCAAAAGATTCAGGCTCAAGGAGCTGGTTCACAATACAATTTCATAGCTTTATTGTTACAGTTTTACATTGCAGACAGCATGCTAACTAGGCTGCAGGCACCCATAGTAAGATCATATGCTCAGCAGAGTGTAAGCCCATGAATAGCCCCATTGAAATCACTGGGCTGATCTACTTTAGGGCTAGATTGCCATCTCTTTGCTCATTCTGAATGGTCCCTTATCAATGGCATCACCTAGGCAATACAGTACTAGTCAACCAAAGGGGCAAATTTGACCCTTCCCATCCTCTACTGCCCCTTACTGTAGTTTCTGGGTGTCTTCCACACTAAATAGATTGGCAATGCCAAAATCATCCACTTGTTTCAAATTAAGCGCATGCTTAAGTGCTTTGCTGGATCGGGGCACAGTGAGAAGCTCTGCAGAAGGCAGGTAGTCAGGCTGATCCTGCCACAATGGCCACACTTACAAAGCTTTTGCCGTGGTGACAGTTGTTTGTAGTGCCCCCTCCCCTCCCCCTTTACAAGGAATAGCTTTCAAATGGCTATATGTGCTCAGTGTAACCACAATTCTCTGACTGAATGACAAGTGTCAAGTTATCACCAAAGCAGCTAGTGAAAAATGGGGGCCCAGAAGAAGAGCTATTGAAGACAAAATAAAATTATCCTGATCAAGGTCCTGATCAAGTATGGTGCCGTGTAGTCATGCATGGAGCAGCTCTCACTTGAATGCAGGACGTTCTCCCACAATTCTACAGATGGAAGTTTTTTGGTCCAAGCTGTACATGGAAACATAGGGATTGCTTACATTGTCTTACATTCTAAAACCACAGGGTTTTTATATCCCTACCAAAATTTTTGTTAGCAATAATGCTCCCAATTCTGGGTATTTCTGATATCCATACAAATGTGCAATCCTATTTTGAGTTTTGTTAAGTTTTTGGCCTTGGTGGCATCCAGTGGCAATGAGTTCCACAGTATGATTATGCATTGTGTGGGAAAGTGGGGTTTTTTTAAATCAGTTTTGAATTTGTCACTTTTCAGTTTCATTGAATGTCCCATATTTTTGTGTTAGGAGACAGGGAGAATACAGACTTTTACACTATAGAAGTTTCAGAGATTAGTACTGACTAAGGCCACGTCTACACTACCTGCCGGATCGGCGGGTAGTGATCGATCTATCGGGGATCGATTTATCGTGTCTAGTGTAGACACGATAAATCGATCCCCGATCGCTCTGCCGTCGACTCTGGAACTCCACCATGGCGAGAGGCGGAAGCAGAGTCGACGGGGGGAGCGGCGGCTGTCGATCGAGTGCCACGAGGACGCAAAGTAAGTGATTCTAAGTCGATTTAAGATACGTCAACTTCAGCTACGCTATTCTCGTCGCTGAAGTTGCGTATCTTAGATCGATCCCCCCCGCTAGTGTAGACCAGGCCTAAGACTCATCTGACATAGATACTGAGATCTTCCTAGAAAGGTTTCAGGTATCTTTCTCAGAAAACTTTAGTAATAAAGAGCATTCTGCCTGCCTTTCCCTCCTACTGGCATGAAGCTGGGGTGCTTTCAGGGGTCTTTTCCTGAATCTCTGTGGTGGATGTACATGCCAGAAGGGCTAAGAAAAAGCTCCTGCCCATTTCCCTACAGGCAAAATACTTTGTCCGTATCCACAATGTTGGTGAATACAAGCCAAAGCTTGTCTCAGGCCAGCAGGAACTTTAGACCTAGTAGTCAGTAGTAATGGATGGTTTATGCTTCTGTTTACTCTGTTAATGAAATATGTAGTTACTAAGGCTCCCACTCCCATTGAAGTTCATAGGAATTTTGCCATTAACTTCAATGGGAGAAGGCTGGCTTGGGGCCATGATGTTGCAAGTCTATCCCGGAAATGATCTATAAAGAGATTTAATCACCAGCTTTGTTTCAGATGACATTTTTGCAACATTCAAGGAGAAATTCTGCGGTTTCTTGTCAACCTGCCACACTTTCCCCAGATTAAAATTCTCACATTTACTGACGGGGTGCTTTGGGGGTCTATAAATATGACCCTTTTTAATAATTATATTGTAGAAACTTGTAGCTCTAGCCCCTTAGTGTGATTATCTAGTCGCTAAATAGTAGCTAAAGAGGCCATTCTTGGTCAGTCCTTGGGTGGGGGACATCTACAATAAAAGCTTGCAATTGTCTTAGCGACCTATATGACGTTACCTGCCTGTTTGCAGTATTTCCTATAGAGAAATGTAGGAAATATCAAACTACCGTTACTTCTTTTCTCAAACCAACCTGCAGTTGACTTAATGGCAACCACTGTGTGTGCTGATCCTGTCCTAAGGGTACTTTTCAAGAAAAACTTAGTTTTCATGCTTATTTTTCATTTCTGCATGTGCATTTGTATTATTTAACCTTGTTTAAGGTTCATTATATGACAAAACAAATGTTGAGTTATTTAAATTAGGGCTGTAATAAAAATACCAATATATGCATGGAGAGTACACTTATAAAATTTGTGGATCACACCAAGCTGGGGGGGAGTTGCAAGCACTTGGGAGGACAGGATTAGAATTCAAAGTGACCTTGACAAATTAGAGAATTGGTCTGAAATCAACAAAATGAAATTTAATAAGACAAGTGCAATGTACTTCACTTAGGAAGGAAAAATCAAATGCACAACTACAAAATGGGTGGTACCTGGCTAGGTGGTCGTAGTGCTGAAAAGGATCCAGGGTTCAGAGTGGATCACAAACTGAATATGAGTGAACAATGTGATAAGAGTGCAAAGAAACCCAATATCATTCTGGAGTGAATTAATAGGCATCTTGTATGTAGGTCACGGGAAGTAGTTGTCCCGCTCTAGTTGCTTTGGTGAGGCCTCAGCTGCAACCTCATGTCCAATTCTGGGCATCGTGTTAGGAAAGATGTGGATAAATTGGAGAGCGTCCAGAGGAGAGCACCAAAAATGATGCAGGGGTTAGAAAGTCGGACCTATGAGGACAGGTTAAAAAAATGGGGCATATTTAGTCTTGAGAGAAGAAGACTGGAGGGTAGGAGGCCAGATAACAGTCTTCAAATCTGTTAAGGGCTGTTATAAAGAGGATGGGGATCAATTGTTCTCCATGGCCACTGAGAGTAGGACAAGAAATAATGGGTTTAATTTGCAGCAAGGGAGTTTCAGGAAAAGCTTTCTAACTCTAAGGATAGTTATGCTCTGGAACAGGCTTCCCAGCGAGGTCATGGAATGCCCATCTTTGGAGGTTTTTAATAGCAGGCAGGACAAACCCCTGTCAGGGATGGTCTAGGTTTACTTGGTCCTGCCTCAGTACTTGAGATCCCATCCAGCCTGACATTTCTAGGAGTCTGTGAAAGATCTATGGCAAATGAGTGAAAAACCCACCAAAGACCCTGTCTGCTGACACAGACATTTGAACAGAACAGTGTATGCAGAGAACAGGTAAGAACCACAGATGCTAAAATATATCTTACCCAATAAAATGAGTCATCATTTTAAATTCATCAGCAAAAGAACCTGTAATTTGACTGAAGCAATTACAGATAATACGGGCAGCAAATGGCTAAACTGATACTGATGATCCTTAAGAGGGCTTTGTACCTTTAGACTCAAGCTGGTTTATGAGAAGAACTTCAGTAGAAACCAAAAATATGATTTTCCCCACACTGCTTTACACATCTGGGGACAAATTCTCCCCTACGCATGGGCACACAGAACTATGGTTAATCAATGGCAGTTGGAGCATATATCTGAGGGCAGAATTAAGCTCTTAATAGATATATATTATATGTGAGAGAGAACTTAAATAAATATATGTGTGTGTGTATAGCTATCGAAGATACATATATTTAAGACTTACACTAGTAAGAACGGACCCTATTATGGTTATTTGCACCTTTTGATTAGGACAGAATACAGCTCAGTTTGCATTAGGAGTTTGACTTGATGTCAGCGATGAAATTAATCAAGGAAGACTTAGTTAACAGGTATAGAGGTGTCAATATGGTGCGCCCTGGTTTTGATTTCAGACAGCCTGTCTCTTGATTTTTATTAGCTGTTTCTCTTCATGATGGGGACTCTGATAACCAAGATATTCAATTGTTTTCTTTAAAAAAAAAAGAGAGCGAGCGAGCGAGCAGGCATCCTTTTCCTTCTGTATCAGGAGAGGGCCCAGAAACTGTGAAGGACACTTTTGCAGAATCATTAATCCTGTTGATCTTGAGCAACATCTGTGTGGTCATTAGCACAGGGTAATCCGTCATTCTGACAGTTCTTCAACAGGGCCATCATGTCCCTGGTCTGTTGATGGCTTCTGAAGGACTTATTTTGGTCTCTGACAAAGTGTCAATATCACCCGGTGACCTTTATGGCAAGGAGGATATGATGATGCAGCTTGGGAGCATTTTAAAAGTCACCAGGAATAGCAAGCCGTGAGTAGCACTTAGCTCTTATGTGGCATCCATAGATCCCAAACCACTTGAAGAAAAAGGCAAGTCATCAGTCTCCCATTTTTACAGATGGGGAAACTGAGGCACAGAGACCTGATGCAACTTGCCCAAGGTTACAGAGAAGGTCATTAGCAGAACCTATACTAGAACTCTTGTCATCTGACTCCGAGTCTAGTTCACTATCTGCCACTGAACCTGTAAAAATCAAACAACTGTTTAAAAGACTTAAGGAAAAATACTGTCAGGAGATTTTTCTTTTCTAGAACTTGTCATGCCAGTTAAAATTTTCACCGACTGGAAATTGTATTTTTTGTCCTATTCTCTAAATTATTTCCAGAGCTATTTCAGTGGAAAGGCATGTGAAATGACCAGGGGTTTGCAGTTTGCCTGGTGCTGCTTTGAAAGGATGTTTGCCTCTTTGCTTGCTTCATGACTAGAAGGGGCTTTGTAATCAAGTGTTAGATGAAGAAATCTGGAGCTCTAGAGAGCACACCATGAAAAGATTACAGTTCACAATATAGCCACCTACTATGGTAGGTTTGAAATGACTGTACCCTGAGAAGGTGGGGGTAGGCGTATCCAGTCTCATCTCTGGGCTACTGTCTCCGTTGGTGTCATTTTCACCATGACATCAAGGCACCAGACAACTGGTCTCCTTGGCCCCAGAAGACCCGGAATGCAGCAGACCCATAGGAATCTAAACGCAGAGGATGGGTCACTCGGTGGCATGCAGAGCATTCTTGTGGAGCACCATGGAACATTGTTCCACAGAGGCGCCCGTGGCAGGCTCACAGTGGGTTACTGAGTGTGGGGCAGGGGCATTGCCTTTTGTCTGTCCATAAAGCAACAGGCATTTCTAGAGTGCTGTATAAAGTAAATAATAGTGGTGCCGAGCACCACAGAAATGCCACGTGTGCACAGTAGGTAGCTTTACACCCTACTGCCAAGCACGAGCAGGTGTTTGGCGTGCTAGTGTGACACCAACAGACCCTGGTGGGTAGGATCGAACCTGGAACCTCTGGAGCTAAATGCACGAGCCTCTACTGCATGAGCTAAAAGCCACCTGCCCCTTAGCTAAGGCTGTAGCAGACTCATTCATCTCTATGTGGGCTCGGTGCCCCTATGAGGGACAGAGCACCACGCCCAGGAGGGGTGTGCGTCACACTAACACGAGGCACGGGTTAGGTCTCATCTGGATTGCACACAAATCCTAGGTTTTACCAGAGGTGCCAACTTCGATTTCCTGGTGGGTGTTCGATCCCGGCTCCACCCCAGACCCCGCCCCCACTACACCTCTTCCCCCAAAGCCCCACACCTGCCCCGCCCCATTCTGCCCCCACCCCAACACACCCCACCCCCGCTCCACCTTTTCCTGCTCCCCTCTTCCCCCTCCCCCAGCACCTTCTGCTCACTGCTGAACAGCTGATCCTCGGTGGGCAGGAGGCTGGGGGGGGGAGAGGGAGGAGCCAATGGGTGGGGCCCATCAGCGGGTGGGAGGCACTGGGGGAAGGGGGAGGAGCTGATCGGCGGGGCCTGCCAGTGGGTGCTGAGCACCCGTATTTTTTTTCTGTGGGTCTTCAGCCCCAGAGCACCCATGGAGTCAGCGCCTGTGGGTTTTCCACTGGCTCTTGGCACAGAGTTGAGTTTTGCTCTCAGTGCTCTGCATGGATAGCAGCCGTGTAAGCGTGTCCCTCACTGTGCTGTACCAAATGGACCTCTGCCCTGGTGCTCCCTACGGAAAGCTAAGGGGCAAACAGTTACTTGTAAAGTTAAAAACCCCAGCTTCCTAAACCTAGCAGATGGGGCATAGTATTGACTCATTTCAAAGACATCATCTGTCTGGTGTGGAGCAGGTGTTGTCTCATGTGTCTTCAGAAACAGCGGCTCTGTCCCTGTAAGCCAAACCGACCGAGTCCGCAAAGTAACCGACCCACATTCAGAGAAACCGTGAGACAGAGCAAACTGAATACCTCAGATTTCCAGTGTCTTGTGCCCCGGCTGTCCTTGGTGAGTTCGAGGAGCTGGTGAAAGGGTGACGTTATAACTCTGAACTCTTCATCGACAGCCTTTAGAGTGACGTGTGAATGGATCAGCGCTTGGATGGGCTGCTGGTTTGTTCAGCACTGGAGCAGGACGGGAGTGGTGAGATCCTTTGCAGAGCTCTAGGGCTATTTTTCTTATGTTCGCAACCCCTGGCATATCGTGGCATACATCTCATCACTGGATACCAGGAAGATGTGGAGATGCCCAGATGGGTGCTGGGTTTGACAATCTCCCTGTGGCACTGCACAGTCATTGGGCATTGTGATGCAGTCTGTGAGGCTTCTGTGCAGTCACTCAATCATACCAGACTATGAGACCTGCCTTTGTTATCTCGACCCTGTTTCCTGCTGTTCTGGGCAATAGCAGCGGGGAAAGAGGCTTCCTCTCCTTCTGTCTCTGGCTTGTTGGTACTGGTGAGCGAATGTCCTTGCACCTCAATGGAACACATCAAGTAAAGATGAATGAGGCACAAAAGTCCTGTCCTCACTCATGGTAACTGGGCTTGGCCATCTTGATAATGGGCAAATTCAGGTAATGCGTGAAGATCCTGGCAAGCTCACTTCTGATTGGAGAGCAACCTGAACCCAGAACCCTGCACCCAAAGTAGCCCTAAGCTCTGGGAAAGTTTGGATCTGGACCTGCAAGCAAACTACCCGGCTGCCTCTTATCCCAATGACGGGCTGAACAAACACCTGGATGGGAGTGTCCGACTCATGGTTTCTGAATAGTGGCGATGGCACTAGCGGAGATGTTATGTGACCTTGCAGTCTCCTTACTGCTGGTTTAGTGCACGCAGGCAGAGTCCCCAGAACAGCGATGCACGCAGCCAGGACCACATCTATTTATTACTGGAAGAATGTACAGCTGTCTCCCTGGTGCAAGTGTTGCAATTATCGAACAGTTTCTCCCTCTCTCCCTCCCCCAGACAGGAAGCACAGACACACCCCTCAACATCCCACTAACTCTGGCATCCATGGCCCATAAAAATCCTTTGCAGCCCAAAGACCTTTCTTGTTAGAATGCAGCAAATGGGGGTATTATCAAAAAAGCTCTCATGATCGGTACACAGACCCTTACTCCCCTTTGCCTCCTACCTACCTTTCCTTGCTTCCCTCTAATTTACTCAGTTCAGACAGGTACTATTTAGTGAGGGCCAGATTCTGTTGCTTTTAGTCACTTTAAATAGCAACCATGTTTCCCAACAAAGAAGTCCAATGCACTGGGAATCTGCAAGACTCTAATGGGACTTCTTGTGGGGTACAATGCTACTTATCGTGTGTCAGGGTATTGGAATCTGCAAAGTTCTCAAATTAAACCTATAGAAATGAAAGAAAGTGTTTTATCTTTCTTCTTTTTAAGCCTTTCCTTCAGGAAAGGCCAACACAATGGTACATGTGTCCATTTTGACCTATGAGGCTTTAATTATCGACTGTACCTTGAGCCCAGAGTGGGGGTCCACGTAAGAATTGAAATGAATAAATTGGTTTCAGAGTAACAGCCGTGTTAGTCTGTATTCGCAAAAAGAAAAGGAGTATTTGTGGCACCTTAGAGACTAACCAATTTATCTGAGCATAAGCTTTCGTGAGCTACAGCTCACTTATGCTCAAATAAATTGGTTAGTCTCTAAGGTGCCACAAGTACTCCTTTTCTTTTAATGAATAAATTGACATGCAAAGCATGTTCTTACGTTATCTTGCATCATAGTTTTGCTTTTCATTATGTATTTCTGTTTCCACTGCTTTTGATTTTATTATTGAGCGACACAAAGTAGTAAGGCCTAGGCAGGTCAGTGGAGTGGTACTGATCATGTGTCAAGTCTTCGTTCTTTCCCTTAAAGCCACTGCTGTTTAGCACATTTAGTCTGGCAAATGCTCAAACCCAATCCAGGTAGAAATGTTTAATGAGAAACATATCTGAACCCGCCTGGAGGGGAAATATTTGCATTTTCTGCTCTTATTGCTGATTAGAAAGGACAACACGTCAGAAGGGGGGAAAACCTATCCCAAATGGATGATTTAAAAATGATCCTGTTAAATGCACAGTTGCATTTGGTGCAATAAAAGCTACAAATCTGCAAGGATAGATATTTCTGTTATGACTTGGGTCCCTTTGCATCAATGGCACAAACGTTGACGTATTCTGCCTATTTGCATCTGAAATATTATAAAAAGGGAAGTTCAATAACATCAGCTGAGCAAATATCTAATGAACATCTAAAAGTGATATATTTACTACACACATATATTGGTTTTGCTTAGGAATAGAAATGGCATATAATATTCCAAAATTGTATAATGTTAGTACATTTCATTTTTAGAATCCTAGTGCTAAGTACCCTCAGCTCTACCTACTTGTTTTCTGAAACATAGAACAAATGTTTATATTTAAGCAACTATACTCAGAATGGATCTTCTGTACACTAACCTGCATCCACATAGATGGTAAGGACTAGCTGGAATGCAGAAGAAAGCATGAAGCTGTACTGTAATGTTAAAAGAAGTACCATGATAATGAGGAACCCGGTAACACTAAAACTGGGAAACTCCAACGCAATAATTTGATTTCTACTTTTTGATTCATTGTCTAGGAAATGCAGTGCCTTAAAGGATGACTCACAGTGCTCATAATAACAGGTTTGCCTTTGAGCAGCAGTGTAACTTAAGACTTAACTGGCACTTCAAAAAATCTTGCTCAAAGATTCCCCCAGGTAGCCAGTTGGCTACCTGATGTGTGGACTGTAAGTGAACCCCAGCAGACACATTTTCCAAACCAGAGGAGAATCAGGAAAACCTCCAAGTTCAGATGCTGCCTTGCAAGTCTTCTCCATATCAAGATAATTAATCTCTTGTAAATCATTAGAACAAAACTCCAGGCGCTTGCAATGTTAGATGTATAATGCATGCTATTATTATTTGCCACTGATTGCCAAATGCATGCAGTCTGAATAAGTAGAAATAAGAAACCGGTGAAATGAGAAGTTTTCTTACCTCTGTCTTGTGGAGATTGTTTTTCTCAGCTGCAGAAAGCAGGTAGTGACTGTGGTTTCTGAGATGTAATTGGGATGTTTACGTTTTCTGGCAGTGGGAAAGGAAAGCTTATTGTCAGTATCAGCACTGATCTCTTCAACAAGCTTGTCTCAAGAAATGATTTTACAAAGTACTGAGGCTACTTCTCCCTCCCTCTTTCCCTCATGTACATTCACTCTCACAGACAGGTGGCTTAGAATGTCCAATGAATTAAATGCTCTGCTAGGCGATTACAGAACATTAGAATGAAAATTTAACTCTTTCTGCTGTACTGGAAACCACTCCATTTTGTATGTAGGAAGGGAAAAGACTGAAAGTACTGTAATTTATGGGACATGTCTGCCCGTCAATGTCAAAGCTGATTTTCCAGCTTTCTCAGCATTTACAGATGTCTGTCCTATAATGATAATTAGTTTTTAAGAAAGCTATAATTCATAACGGTATGTTTAATCTCTTCCCAAGAGCTTTTCATGTATCTAATCCAGAAAGACTTCTGCTCCAAAAAGGGAATGTCTTGTTTTCCATCCATTTAATTACAATACACGGTGATGCATATAAAATATATTTGTGTTGGTGCAAAGTTCTCAGATTAAATATATAGAAATGAAATAAAGTATAAATATATTTTGCAAAGTATGATCACGAGTGGAGACTGAGTAAAATGAGTCTTGTTTTAATCTGGTTTTGTTAAGTTTATACTTGTATGAACAAGTATGTAGTCCCACACAGTTCATATCAGGATAAACACAAGATACACATTGAGTTGTACTATGTAGATAGCTTCAAATTTTGGCATATGACTATTATAGCAGTCACTTTGTAGTGACTGCAAATTAACAAGTTACAAAATAGTTTCCAATACTCTTATAGGCCCTGCAATAGAGTGCTGGTCCTGGGGACCATGTAGGTGTCCCTGCCCTGTCGTTCAATGCTCAAGTCCTGTGGGGGGAGGGATAGCTCAGTGGTTGAGTATTGGCCTACTAAACCCAGGGTTGTGAGTTCAATCCTTGTGGGGGCTATTTAGGGATGTGGGGAAAAAATGGGGATTGGTCCTGCTTTGAGCAGGGGGTTGGACTAGATGACCTCCTGAGGTCCCTTCTAACCCTGATATTCTAAGACTGAGGGGACTGAGTGCAGGGAGTAGTCTCTGAATAGCATTCCCCACTAAACGTATAGGAAATAGCTCTCAAACCAGTAAAGATGTTCAAACTGGTAGAAAGACTGTGAGCACAACCTTAGTAATGTTATATGGAATCATATATATTTTCTCTAAAACACATGTGCATTTTGTTTAATTAATCACAGAAGCCACATGCAGACACCCTTACTTAGGCATGGTGGTACCTTACTCAGTTTTAATGAGACTGTTCAAGGAGTGAGGTCCTGATTCATCAAAGTAGGTAAGCACAGGCTTAAGTTTGTGTGTCCTTAAGTCTATCCCTGTTCAGCAAAGCACTTAAGACCCAATTCCAGGAAGTATTCACAGCTAAGACTACACTTAAGCACAGACTTGAAGTGCTTAAGTGTTTTGCTCTATCAATGCCTAAAGTACTACTCAATGTGAAAAAGGAGATCAAAATCTGGCCCAGAGCAAGTATCTTAGAATTGTCTATTTCCCCTGCATTTTATACACAGTTATATTTTACAGGGCAGCAAATCTGATGGCTGAATGGCCAAACTGATGCTCTTCATAGCTGCTCCTACACTCCTGTTCTTTTTGCGGATACAGACTAACATGGCTGCTACTCTGAAACCTTTCATGATACCATGCCTTTGAAGTGATAGCATACACACCTCCTTTGCACACCTCCTTATATCTACTGGGTCCACAATGGTCCAGAAAGAATTTTAACTACTTTTCATGCTGCATGTGGTGGTCAGCTGCAAAAGGCTAGGAAATATTGGTAGAGCAGGAATGACACAAGGGCAGCAACTAATCACATCTTTCGTATTTGTCACCAGTCAATGTCTAGATTGTCCAGCCATCTCACTGCTGCATCATTGAGGGTAGGAAGGTATTGCAGTTCACCCTCCAATCTTCTAATGATGCGCCCTTCCGCCACATGCTTGACCATCTGCATTGCTGCCCACAGTCACACTGTGAAGATTGGGCTGAGCCACATTTCAGTACTTTGGCAGCCACTCCGGCTGTTCCAGTGAGCAGCCTGCTAAGCCTAGTCCAGGATCTGCATCCCAGGTTGCAGACAGGTGGGTGCCTTCTCGTGGCATCCTCAGTGGGTAGAGTAAAGTGACAAGAAAGCAGACAAAATGTGGAAAAATGCAGAAGGTTACTTCTCATGTAGATTTACTAAGAACTTAGCCACTGTCAACAAACAAAGCACAAAAACGCTGCACCAGTTGGAAAAATGGTCAACAATGACTTTTAACTGACCACTTTGGTGTAACCAGTATTAATCAGTACTGCATAACTTGTTCTTGTGGCAAGGAATTCACTGGTCTGACATTCTTCAACTTTCTCTCATACTTTCCTTGTTTCCTATATTAAAAGACTTATTTCCAAGAGGTGCTGAGTGCAGTTGGGAGGGAAATGGTTTTCCTGTCCTCCAAGAGTTTGCAAAATTTTTCTGGTACTGAAGTGGGAAGAAAAGTCAAAATCTCAGAAAATGTTTGTAAATTTATAATCCAAATATTTTTGGATTTGGGTCAAAATTGAAATATTTAATTTTGTTTATATTAAAATGTTTTGCTTTAATTTTGCCCTTTTAATTTTTTAAACCTTTTTTTAGTGTAAATTGACTGAAATTTCTACAAGAAAAGTCATTTTGAACTGAAAAGCAAAATTTTGTTCTGAAATGGTCAAAATGCCCCATTTTGATATTTTCAAAAGTTTTTTAGTAAATGTGATTTTGAACCAGGAGATTCTTTAAAACCAAACTTTTACCTGCAAACAGTTTTGATTTTGACAAACTGACATTTTCTAATGAAAAAACATTTAAATAGAAAATCCCCAACCAGCTTTAGTGCTAAATATCCACAACTCCTATTGAAGTCATTGAGAAGTGCAGTTGTTCAATCCCTTTGTGTTAGTACCATGACATAGTTGGGCAACAGCCATATTTGCACACAACAAAACTGTACAAATAAACAAGTGTTGATGCAGCAGTGCACAAATTCCCTGGCATAGGAGATTGGGGATCATAGAATCATAGAAATGTCAGACTGGAAGGGACCTCAGGAGGTCATCAAGCCTAGTCCTCTGTGCTGAGGCAGGCCAAATAAATCTAGACCAACCCCGGCAGGTGTTTGTCCAAACTGTTTTTAAAAACCTCCAACGATGGGGATTCTACAACCTCCCTTGGAAGCCTGTTCCTGATCTTAACTACCTTAGCATGAGAAATTTTTTCCTAAATCTCCCTTGCTGCAGATTAATCCCATTACTGCTTGTTCTACCTTCAGCGGACATGGAGAACTGGTCACAGTGCTCTTTCCACAGTTTGTCTACTTTCATATTTAAACACTGTTACCCAATCCCCTTCTCCTTCTTCTTTCTCATGAGTAATCATGGACAGTTATTTAATCTTTCCTCCTAGGTCAGATTTTCTAAACCTTTGATAATTTTTGGTGTGTTCCTATGGATGTTCTCCAATTTATCCACATCTTCTTAAAGTGTGGTGCCCAGAATTGGACACAGGGCTGCAGCTGAGGCCTCAGCAGTGCCGACTAGAATGGGACAACTGCCTCCCGTGACTTATATACAACACTCCTGTTAATTCACCCCAGAATGATCTTAGTCTTTTTTGCAACCTTATCACACTGACTCGTATTCAATTTGTGATCCACTATAACCCCCAGATGCTTTCCCGCAGCACTACCAGGTTTTCCCCATTTTATAGTTGTGCATTTGAGTTTTCCTTTCTAAGGGCATTACAGATGAGGATACCGAGGCAAGGTCCTGCAGGGAATCAGAGTTCAAATCAGATTTTAAGGACAGGAGGAGTCATTAAGCTCATTTAGTCTGACTTTCTGCACAACATAGATCATACGATCTCACGCAGTGATTTCTGCATCAAGCCCAGCGACTCTGCTTGAGCTAATGCCGATCTTTTAGACAGACTTGCAGTCTGGATTTAAAAACTTCAAGTGATGGAGAATCCACCACATTCTGAGGCAAGTTGTTCCATTGAACAACCTTCACCGTTAAACATTTGGACCTTATTTCTAGTCTTAATTTATGTAGCTGCTTCATCCAGCCACTCAATATATTTTGCATTTTTCTGCTTGATTAAAGATCCTTGTGCTATCAGAAATCTTCTTGCCATGTTTGTATTTGCGTTCAAGGACCTTCACAATCAATCTCCACCCAACTGATCATCTGTCATTCACTCTCGAGCTATTGCTACTGACCTCTGATCATCCCAGGATTCCACCATCCATCGCCCTCTTGCAAAATTTGCAACCAAACACCAGCGTATTTTCTCTCATGCTGCCCCTCGCACTTGGGAGAAGCTCTCCAGTAACGCTCCCAAAATCAATGCGTTGGCCTCCTTCAAATCCTTCCTCAATACTCCCCTCTGTCATGATGCCTACAAAAAACTTGACAGTGGTTAGGCTGCTGATGTGCTGAGACTACTGCCGATCATGCTGACCAATATTGTCTCATTGTTTGCTCGTATTCCCCTGTCTGTCTGTCTGTCTCTCTGTATCCACCTATTGTCTCTTGTTTTATGCTTAGATTGTAATCCCCTGGGGGCAGGGATCATTTTTTTGTTCTGTTTTTGTACAGCGCCTAGCACAATGGGGGTCCCAGGACTAGGCCCCCGAGGCACTATGGTAATATAAATAATAATTGTATGTAACTTTCTTCAGATGAATAGTCCCATTGACTCCTGTACATAAGTGTTTGCAGGTTTGAGGCCTGAGTTTGGAGAGTGCCTGGCACACTTTTGTGTACCGAGTTATAATAACAATAGTGCTATCCGCTCAGGAATTCCTAGCTCCCAATCTTGTGCTCAGACCACTAGATTCTACCTCTCTTGATCTTGGGCTATTAGTGGGCAGTTTTCTGGTGTAATTAACACTAACACTTAGGCTTTGTCTGCATTAGCACTTTTGTTGGCAAAACTTTTGTCGGTCGGGGTGTGAAGAAAACACCTCCGGTTGACATAACTTTCATCGACAGAAGTGCTGGAGTGGACAGCGCTATGTCGGTGGGAGAGCTTGTCTCTTTCACCACAAGAAATTGGTCCAATAAAAGATATTACCTCTCTCACCCAGTCTCTCACAAATCTTTTGGTCTATTGTGAACTGTAAAGGGTCAGAGTAGCTGCCGTGTTAGTCTGTATCCACACAAAGAAAAGGAGGACTCATGGCACCTTAAAGACTAACAAATTTATTGGAGCATAAGCTTTTGTGGGCTAAAACCCACTTCATCGGATGCATGCAGTGGGAAAAAAGGGTCAGTTCCCTGGCATTTCCCTCTGCATCTCTACTTGATGTGTGTTTATTCTCTGCCCTTCATCAGCGAGCTTTATTAGGAGGCTTAATTGGATTCCATTAGCAGACATTTAAGCCAGTCCCAAGCAGTTGAGAATGCAATCAGTTAAAGCATCCAAACTCATTAATGATGTGGACACAGGATAATCTTTGTAGGTGGCTAATTACCCCCTTCGTTATGTAGAATTCATTGCCCAAGAATGGCAAGAAGATGCATGAAAAGAAAAGAAATATTAGTGCAAAAACACACATTGTAACCCCCTCAACAAAGCAGCGAAGTAGCAAATGGTGACGTAGGAAAGCTTAATTTGCTGTTAAAACTCGGTAACATAAGAACCAACCCTGCACTTTTGCCCAAAATGCAGATGGAACCCAAACATAGTCTTAACTTCATAAAATTTTAACGTAATTTTTAGAAAAGATATGGAGTATAGTAATAGAAGTCCACAGTGTTAGAATGATGCATAATATTAGATGTCACAGGCTTCTGTACATTCAAAGATATTTCAGGGGGAGTGGATCTTCTGAAAAATTTCACCAGACCTTTTTCATGCAAACAATGGCTTTACTCATTCTATTGAAATGTTGCTTCCTAGCTCACTGCAGACCCCCTGCACAGAACTTCCCAGTGAAGCAATTCATCAATATAAGCAAGATTGCACTGGGGGCAGTGTCAATGTGATAAGAGTACGTCCCAAGGGCACAACAAAATACACAACAGTAATGGAAAAGGGCCATTAACAGTCTCCTGCATATGTCCTGCTTCACACTACGCTGGCTCACGTCCATTGCTGGATATTCTACTTAGTTACTTTGGGGCAGGTCAGGATTGGGGCCAGTAATCCTATTCTCACATTCCGCACTTCCTATTCCCTTTACGTGCTTTGGGGAAAATCCTATGCTAGTTTATACCCCCTGCAGCTCTACCAACTTCCTTGGTGTCACATGTGATGCATATAACCATGAATCTGTAGGCTTGATAGGTCCATTGTAATACGCTTTCAGGAGCCATGACCAAAACCTTTTACATGTGGCTGCTCAAAGAGCAATCAGACCATTTTAAGGCCCCAATCCTGCACTGACCTTTGGAGCAGATCCCTCATGCTTAGCTTCCCCTGGCCCAAAGTTGCAAGGGTGGGGGCAATACATACGGAGAGGAACTCCAAAATGATGCATTCAGGAGACTTACAGTATGGTGGGATCCCTTCCTTTTGTGTAAAAGGTCTTTAATTTTCGACAATGAACATGAGGGCGCACTAAATTTATGTGGCAACTCGGTCATTTTGGGACTAAAGGCAGGTATGTCTATCCAATGAGGCACGTGAGAAGAATGGGACCCTGTGCGTTGATGGTGCCCCGCTGGGGGCTTGCAGGATCAGGCCTTATTTAGGAACCTACCCTTAGGCTGTCAAGTTTGAAAATGTTGGTCTATGTAAATAAATAAATTGACAGCCAGTGGTAGAGCCAAGTCTTCTGACTCCCAGCAACGTGCTCCAACCGCTAGCCAACGTTGCTGTCAGGACCTTCCAAGTTGCCGGGCTGTTTCAGTCAGCTGCATAGTCATGCATTTGTCTTGTGCCCTCACAGTCTACCAGCTGTCACGTAAACAACTGGTCATGTGCATGGGGCTCACAGGGTTATGCAATGTGTCTGTGATGCAAATGCAGTACTGCAGTGTTGCAGAGGTTTTGTATGGCCTCCCACAATAAACAAACAAAAAAAAAGCCCATTTATGGAAGTTACAGCAGGAGTAGGATTGGAGAGGAAGATCCTTTCCGTTCCAGTAGGCTGCTTCTGTGAGGTTGGAGTGCTGTGCATTTTAAATAACAAGCCATTATATTTAAGGTGTTGCTCAGTAAAGGCTTCGTGAACCAGCAGATTCCAGCATGGACTGGTTTAGGGGAAATGTGATTAAAAAGCCGACACTCCAAGGGCAGACTGTAATGCCAATGATAATTTCATGTACCACATTACATTAATAAGGAGAGTGGCTCCTCAGAACCTTGGCAAATTGGAAATTGCTTGATGCAGAAGCGATGCAGTGATAATGCAGTTAATCTTGCCTGGGGAGACAGTAGTAAAACACATGGGTTTTAGATTAGCTGTCATTAAGTAAAACAGCTGTCTCCAAGTGTCAAATGGTGTCCTGACTTTTTTCCCCATGCAAACCCGCCGATGTCAGGGAATGACTGCAATGGCTTTGCAGGGGGGTAAGCCAGGGCAAAATTTTGCCTGGTGATCTGAATACGAAAAGCACAGGGGATCAGAGTGAAAGTCAGGGCAGCTGCTTCACTGGGAATGTATCCGTTTCCAAAATGTGTCGGATGAAAAGCTTATGCTGGCTGATATTTATTTCTGATTCTGTCGGTACCTGGCCGTGTGGAAGTGAGAGCAAGTGAAAAATAATGGAGAAGAGAGGAGAGGACTTGACAGGACCCCGCCCCCCCTTTTTTTTAAATTCAAAGAAGTTTGGCGTTTGGCTCTGGTTAAGTTCTGGGCAAAGGCTCTGACTGAATATTGAATCCAAACTAGCTCACCATCTTTTGAAACCCCTTTCTTTGCCTCCCGGGCTGCAATACTTAAGGTCAGGAACCTGTATCTATTCCACTGTAATTGGGCTATCACTGTTTGTGGCTACTTTCTCTTTTATATTCTTATGAAAAGCACTGAATAAATACTTCATAAAGCCAGGGCTGCCAAGGGATCCTGTTTCATAGAGACATTTCAAGTCATTATTTTGAAGCTTTCCTTCATTATTCATTACCTGGTGACAATGCAGGGCCAGGTGTTCTCTGCTCTTCAGCTTGGTTCCTTCCCTATGCAGAGAGCTGATGAATTGGAATTGCTACATCGTCACTGGCTTACCACCGAGGCTGCAGCACAGCATTAAGGGAGCAAAGGCAATAAAAAAGAGAGGACTAGAAGGTAGACTCTTGTCTGCAGCTTCCAGTTAAATATAGACACTGATTCTGTAGACACAGCCTTTTGGGTAAACGCAGCTTTAAGGTGGATTGAGAGTTAACTGGTGTTCATCAACTCTACATCGGCTACATGGACCAGATTCTCTTCTTAGCTACCCCAGTGTAAATCCAGATAATTGCAGATATGTCAAGTGCAGTAGCCCTGGACTTACACCAGTGTGAGACAGAATAGAACCTAAAGTATTTAGAATGGGAGACCTATCAGAGAGTTCAGAGGGCGGACGTTACAGCCACCAAATGACATCTTCTGTGTGCAGCTCCTGCTCCCAGCCACACACGGGATGAATTGGCACAGATTTCTCTTTCTATCAGTACCTCTGAGAATCACAGCTCCTCCTTAAGGGAACACACAGAACCAACCTGCCACACATTTTCCATCCAGGTGTTTGAGGAGAAGCAGAAATGATTTCCTATTAGAAAATACTAAAGGTGGAAAAGATAGGGTAATTGCAGGCCTGGTGTGGGATATCTGGGTGAGCCTTGAAGCGAGAAGAGGCTATTTCATGCTCAGTGCTACAGCAGGGCCATTCCTGGTGCACAGGGACTGCTGGCTGGGTGACAGGATTGGAAGGAAATAAGGACAAATTCTTGTTCCCCAGAGAGAGCAGGAGGGACTCCTAAGGCTCTGTTTCGGACTGCACATGGAGACCCACAGAAAACCTCTCAACACAGGGCTTGATGTGTAAACTGCACAACCCTCCTCTGTCTCCCTCCAGATAGAAATGCAGAGTGGCGTAACTTGAGCACACATTCCTGCATGCATCTGCTCTGTTGCAATTCCATTCTCCAAGCACTCCAGGGCTAGACTGTGAAACCCTTACACCCCGGTGTGGGGGAGTGCTCCCTCTGAAACCAATAGAAATCTTCCATGGCTTCAATGGGAATTGCAATGCACCCCACGGACTCATCACCATGCAGAAGAAGGGGTGCTCCAATGAAGGCCAATGGAGACTGGATTCTCAACACAGACTTTCTCCCACCAGGTTGAACTGAAAAAGAGATTTCTGAACAAATATGTACTAGTAAATCCAATTCTAGTGGCAAATACCTAATAGCAGAATGGAGATGATGTGGTGGGTGGGGGTGGGGGTGGGGGAAACCAGAATCATGGACTGGGGAGCCACTGGAATGAAGAGGGTCACAACTGACTTGCTTGCTCTCCAGAGTTCCAGGAACTGGGGAATTAAAGTGGGTCATGAGTGTGAAATTCCATTAAGCATGTAAAATGTGATGACGTTGCTAATCAAACCCTCTCACTGTGACTAATATAAAAGTTCTATTTGATATTCTAATAAATTATTTGGAAAAAAGAGGCTGTAACAGAAGAATAAAGAACCAATCAAAAGCTGGGGCACAGGCAGAGATACGAGCTTTGATCACACTTGTTTAATGGGTTTGGAAAGAGGGGAGAGGAGATAAAAGAAACAAATAAAAATGCTGATGAGATTGGTTAGACCTGCTGAGAGAAGCAGTCATTCATCTGGACCATGACTAATAGACTAAGAGGTTCTTACGTAACTTTATGGTGCTTGAAGAAATGGGAGTTGTAGGGACCTAAAGACAAATTCTCCCTGGAAGTAGCTCTCTAGCAGGCAGTGGAGTTGCAGTAGGGTTGAATTTGGCCCTTCGTTTAAAGGAACACTCCAGGGTAATAGGAAAGTTCTTCTAATCATGGTGCCTAATTACGAAGAAGAGTAAATTGTTAACAGACAAAGCTAGTCTCTTGGAAAGCGGCAGCATGCAGCAGTGTGTGGTGCCTTGAACCCAAGAGACCTGGATTCTATTCCTGGCTGTGCCGGCCACGTGACACTGAGCAAGTCACTTCGCCTCTGACTGTTTTCTCTCCCACCCTTTGTCTCTTTCGACTAGATAGAGCTTGATCCTGCACCCTTAATGTCAGTGTCAAAACTTCCATGGTGCAGGACCAGACCTTCAGACAGTACGCTTTTTGGGTTAAAGGCTGTCTCTTAACACATGTTCATACAGCATCGAGCACAATGGGGCCTCATCTCAACAGGGGCCTCTCTACATGCTACCAAGATACTGATAATTAAAGGAAGGAAGCTACAATCTTGAGTAATTACTACCCGCCCCCCCCAAATATTAAATGAATATGCTTTGACTGTGTGTTCACACCCCTTTTATGCTGTATCTATTACCCCTTTTGAGCCAAGACCATAGCCAAAGTTTGGCGCCCTGTAGGTTGCTTCCATTAGAGGGAGAAATCGATGATAGAGCCAGGCATTTCCTTTGTTGCAATCTTGTTTATTTATAAAGATTCTACGTGAAGTCCTGTTTCTCTGAACCCCGTAGGAATCAAGCAGCAGGAGACAATTCCTTTCTTTGTAGTTCCAAGTTTGCCTTTCCAGTGGCTTGTGTGTAACGAGTTGGTGAGTCTTAGCCTTGTTTCTAGTCGGCCATGTGCCTGTATCCCATTAAAACTGCTACTCATTATCCCCCTTTTGGTCACTCTCACAGTATTGCCATCCCCCCTCTTCAAAAAAATTTGTGAGAATGGCTTAAAATCATGAGTTTGTTTTAAATAATGCATTTTTAAAAACAGTTTTGAAACTTTTTATTAAGGCGAAGTTACAAAAAATTGACATCCTACATCATATGTTACTTAGTTGGGATCAGGTTAATATTAAAAGAAACTGGCTAAAGCTTCTGGCTCGCTATTTGCCTTCTGGCTTTTGAGCCTTTAGGCTGTGCTGAGGCTCCATTTTCATGCTTCACAGCAGCCGTGACAATGAGATGTTTACATAAAAGATGCAAGCTGAGATTCACATGGCACTGGGAGCTGGCGCTTTAAGGGAAAACACCAATTATTGTGAGGCTCGTAATAAAATTGTGAGGGTTGGCAACACACTGCCCTCAGCAGAGGGACCAAGGGCTGAACGAGCTATCCAGTTCTTTCCCCCAGCCACTCCCAAGAGGTGTGGAGTCTGAGTCTCATACAGGTTTTACACTGGAATTAATCCTGATTTACAACAGTGATAACAGAGAAAAATCTGAGCAGTGGGCTCTCAGAATGAAGTTAATACAGGCTAGGGAAACTTGGATACCTGTGTATCACTTCTGGAGAGGCCTCGAGGCCTTCATTCTTTAGGGATGCCTATGTGGCACCTTCACCAGCATTAAATTGTCTTGACAAGCAGCAAATTGCAAGCAACAGGGAACATATAGAGTGTGATTGGACAGCAGCCCTGCAAACGCCATGAAAGGCGCACATTTGCGTGAGAGAGACGCGATCGGCTGACTGACACCAGTTGTTCGGGCACAGAAACAGAAGAAATATCAGTATTCTCCACAAGCCAGCCTATTCCTTTCAGCTTGCAAGTGTAGCCACCATTAGTCTAAAAAATATAATTTCATGCTTGGGAAGAAGCTGTTCTATGGCTTTTTGATGCCAATCAGGAGGAATAATTACTTCTCAATGTCTCCAGCAGTAAGTTCGTTGGAAACTGTCTTGACCTTGAAAAGGAAAAGAAACCCAACCCGACCCTCCCTGTGCTCTGAAGGTGGAAAAAACAGTTATGTCAAAAGGTTACAGTCACATTCACTGGCTGCTGGGTTGGTTCCAGGGGAGTCAATTGCGGTTTTATACTGGAATATTGTCGTTCAGTGAACAATGTAAATTCATCACAAAAGGGGTGAATTTGTTCTGATTCCCCTTCTAATCTAAATCAAAATAGTAAAGCAACTGTCTTGTTTTCCAGGATGGCTTTGAAGATTGTTTACAACAGCAGATTTTTTATTGTCCCCCTCCCCCATAATTATATTGTCCCGTTTCATGGACTCTGGTATTGGAGATGGAATAGGCCACCTGGAGTCACTGATTACACCAGTGCAAAGTGACTGTAAATCATTGCCATTCCAGGCAATGCCACTGCTCTGCACCTTGTGTACTCACTCTAGATGCAAAGTGGATGCCGACTGGAAAGGTCTTTGTCCGGTCCATTCCCCATCCAATGCACCATTCTCTGCACTGTGTTTTCTATTTGGTCCAGTGGAATTCCATCAGCCTGTTGTGTCTTGTCTCTTAGATTGCAAGCTCTGTGGTGCAGGGGCTGTCATTTGCTATACAGTTGTACAGCCCCTAGCACAGCATGGCCCTGACCTGATTGCCCTCTAGGGAATATCACTATATAAATGTTATATAAGGATACCTGAGGCTATGGGTCTGTATCAGGGGTGGGCAAGCTACTGTCCGGGGGCCGCATCTGTGCCGCCCACGCAGCTCCCATTGGCCCAGAACCACGAGCATTCATGACCTGCCAGACAATTTCCAGATGTGGCCCTCAGGCCAAAAAGTTTGCCCACCCCAGGTCTGTGTATTGAGCGCTTTCTATGATTTTCCTGTGAACCCATGAATAAGGTACATTTTTAAATCACTTATTTTAAATCCTACTCGTCTCTTTAGCCTACGAGCAATTGTCTGTATAAAGCATTTGTGGTCTGCTCGGTAAAGGGACTGAGCACCCCCAAACCCAGCTGTGGAGCTCCCCTTATCTCAGGATTGGGATATTGGCAAGACTGAATACCAATGAGCAACATAAAATGCATAGCAAATGTCTTCTTTGCTGCGACAGTCATAATGCTTCCATTTGACCTCCTCATTTGACATATACAGCGCAGGATCTCTTGAGACAGCTAATGAATGTTACAGGTAAAGAAAAGAATAGCAGTCAATAGTATTAATACACTAATTATTCACAAACATTGCACGCCATTTAGAATTTCCCTTCAATCTGACAGAAGACTATGTGCTAGCCAGAATTAATCTTCAGACTATCCAGAGAAAATACCTGCTCCATAAGAAAATCTTAAATTTTAATAAATGTGTCAAAAATAATTGAAAAAGATACTGGATATTGAAGTTTGCACTCCTTTCCTTTACTTGAATTTCTTGGTCAGTTTTGCTCTAATGTTTGTAACTTGCTCTGAAACCCTTGATTTTGCTGTACACAGTACAGAGTTCATCTTGTGCCATGCAAAAGATACTCAGAACATTAATTGGATGGTGCTGTATATGGTAAACTTCTAACCCTCTCCTTTGTTCTCACATAAACAAAAACCATAGCCAATGGATCACGGGGCAAAACAGAACAGATTAATGAACGCTGCACCCGGACGCCTCTCGTTTAATTCTTGTTTTTAGTTTCTTGAGTTCATTATTGTTTTTGTCAATTATGAGACCGTAATCCACAGTTCTCCAGGCCTCTTCATAATGGGGAATTTCAAAATAATGTTGTGCAATTTGGTGAAATGTTTGGGCCAAAATTTTCCTACCGGGGCCATTAGTGATGCTGCACAAGGCCAGGGACTGGTCTAGTTGCAATGCCTGAATGTACTCTTTAACTGCGGCTTCTGCTTCTGCAAGTGATAAGAGTATCTGACCCTTTGAGCAGTGATCCTCCACTTGAGCTCTTAGGCCATGAGACTCGTGTTTCTGGATCACCTTGTCCACATCCTTTAAAGCCTGGCCATATTCCTTCAGGTGCATTAGGCAGGCAGCACGTTGCCGAAGGTATTGTGGATTATTGTTGCTTGTTAAGATAGCCAGGGAGTAATAATTTAGAGCCGTCTCATAGTGATGGTCCTTAATCAATGCATTTCCTTCCTGGGCTGCTACCTATGGACAGAGAAAGTACTGGTAATTATTCCTTTAAAAATGAGCCAAAGAAGTAGCATTTCAGCTATTATACACATCCATCCGTCTTTGCACGCTGTGTTGTTTCTCCTCTCTAATACGTTTATAGTTGAAGTTCTGCTTACTGACTTTGATAGAGTCTGTTCTACACATGAGTTAGTCTCAGCACGAAGGCTTTTCTCCTGAGCACTTTCAGTGCTGACCCATTTCTCAGTTCCTTTGATACTATCCCTAACTTTAAAGCTCTGATTCAGCAAGATGCCTGAATTAAGCCTATGAGTAATCTCACTGCAGTCATTGGGAATACTCACATGCTTAGAGTCTGCTAGCTTCTTCCTTATTTTTGTACATCACAGTCCTTTGAGCCATATCTCCTCCACAAGGCCCTGATCCACAAAAGTATTTAAGCACATGCTTAACTACATCCCTATTCATCTAAGCACTCAAGCCGGTCTTAAAGGCAAACACCAGATGCACATGGGCTGGGAGAGAACATGGGTATAATCATATTCAAATATCAACGTGGAAGTCCCAATCATATTCAAATGTAAACCTGAAAGGAATTTTGGTCTTGGCAGCCATTCCCCTATGGAACAGGGTCAGCTGCCTGCTCAGCACAACCTTGGGGCCAGACGTCACTCTGCAGGACTCTGCCTCTGTTCCCCTCTTCAGGGCCCCTTAATAACTCAGTCCAGAGGGAAGTTAAACATTCCTCTCCTGGGGTCCCGTTTCTTTGGTCCTTCCACACTGACCTTCCTGGCCCCAACCCCAGTTCAGCGTCTCTATCCCCTCCAGTGGGAGTCCTGAGCCCTTCTTCCCAGAGCTGGGTCCTCACCAACAGTCACTCCCAGGCACTTCCAGGCTGGAGTTCAGCCTCCAGGCTCTGACTTTCCAACTCCCCTCGTGTCAGCATCTTCTCTGAAGGAGCCTTTCTGCAATTTCCTGAACCCCCTTCCTTCTCCCGCCATCTTCCTGCTGCCCTTTACAGGGGAAATCCCTTAATCCTCTATCAGGCCCCATCAAGGTGAAGCACACGTGGGCTGAAGCTCTTCCTTCTGTGACGAGGATTGGCTGGCCGCTGGCCTCCAGTCCTTAGGGGGAAGCCACCTTGTTACCCCCTAAAACAAACCTTTACAGAGCGTGTGTTACTAAAGAGGTTAAATGATGCGTTATTTTCATCTAGGTTATTAAAACACTTTGTTTTTCTGTGCCTTGTTTACCCATCTGTAAAACAGGAACAATACTGACCAGTGTCACATGGGTATAGGGGTTCATTAATATTTGTAAAGGTGCTTAATGTCTTTCCTACAAAACTAAACCAGACAAAGCACTAGAAAGTCCCTCATGCAAAAGTCGTATAGACTATGATGGAAAAGGACCACATTAGATTTATAGAAATTGTTGTAAACCATAGAATTGAACAGAGCGTGGTAATTTATCCATGGGTTTTTTGACTGCTTTTATAGAAACGATAGCAGGGGACTTTTTTGTGTCTGTTAAAGTCTATAGAGTGCTGGGGGGGAAAAAATGACAGAAAAGTCGTAATTTTTCATTATATGGACTTTCTCATAACGGCTAGATTAGACCTCAGCAGTCTTGTCGATCTCTAACTTCAAAGATTCTATGGAAAGACTAATCAATAATATGTAAAAATGGACCTAAGCTTGCAATTCTTGATCACTGGAGAAAGTTATTAAAAATATCAGGGTATGTCCACAGTGGAACGCCTCCCATCTGAGACAGCAAGTCTCAGAGCCCAGCTCAGCTGACTCAGGCTCATGTGGCTTGTGCTATGGGGCTAAAATTACTGGTGTAGACATTCCCACTTGGGCTGAAGCTTGGGCTCTGGATCCGGCAAGAGGGGTGGGTCTCGGAGCCCAGGCTCCAACCCGACCGGGAACATCTACACTGCTATTTTTGGTGAGCCTGAGTCAGTTCGCCCAGGCTCTGAGACTTGCTGCCACCAAGTTATTTTTTGCAGTGTAGACACACCTTCAGTTTTGTTTCCTAGAGGCATCATGCATGATTTTCAAGGATTCTAACAGGTTGTGTCCATGTAATCTTTCCAGGAAAGTATCTTTATTCTCTTCATTCTCGGATGAGCTTTTGGCGGTTACTGTGAGCTGTTTGTCACCCGCGGCTGACAACGATAATTACCTAGTTGGTATTTTCTTCCTGCCCCTTGGCGAAGACACTTTCCTGGAGTCTCTGTCTATAGTAGCAGCGCAAAGGGTCTGTAAACCTCTCAGGAGGGCTGTCCCATGGGAGTTCTGAAAAGTTTAGCCTGAGATTCAGGGAATTTCACAGACTCTATTCCAAACATCTGCTGATAACCCTATGCTTTTCTTTGGGAAAGAACATGAGCTTAGTTACTTTGGGTTTTGGTAAAATTTCCAATGGCATTTGAAAACTATTAATGGAAGAGTGTCTGGAAATGCAGTCTTGTATCTCTAGCTCTATTATTTGTTCAAATCCAATCTGGCCTGGTCATAGGCGTCGACTTTCTAATGTGCCAGGGGGTGCTCCCCCCGGCTCCGTCCCAGACCCTGCCTCCACTCCACCCCTTACCCCAAGGCCCACCGCCGCCCTGCCTCTTCCTGCCCCATTCCGCCCCCTCCCCTGAGCATGTCCCGCCATCGCTCCTCCTCCCTCCTCCCAGCACCTCCTGCACCTTGCGGAACAGCTGATTGCAGTGGGCAGGATGTGCTGGGGGAGAGAGGGAGGTGCCGATGGAGAGGTGGGGAGGGGCTGCTTTGCTCCCTCGGAGTCAGTGCCTATGGGCCTGGTAGTGACCACAAGCTGCTACCTAAGATATATTGAGAGACAGCTTTCCAATGGTGAAATGATGAGCTACATGCCTATGTATCAGTTTGGTTGTGGGAGCAGAGAGGGTCATGCATAACTTGGTATTGTGCAATTTTGCAAGTTTTCTCCAGGGACAAGAACCCTGCTACCCAGGGTCTGATGGGTACGACTCTGTAGTAACAAAATAAATAAGCACTTTGCCATTGACTTCAACGAATGCAGAATCAGGAGCTATTTTGGGGATGTGTACTTTGCTATTTTTTTCTCAGTATGTTCCTTCTGAAGTCCAGTTTCCTCTTTTTAAACTGCTGTGTGCAGAAATGATTCACAGATATTAAGGTCAGAAGGGACCACTACGATCATCTAGTCTGACCTCCTGCACAAGGCAGGCCACAGAATCTCACCCACCCACTCCTGCGAAAAACCTCTCACCTATGTCTGAGCTAGTGAAGTCCTCAAATTGTGGTTTAAAGACTTCAAGGAGCAGAGAATCCTCCAGCGAGTGACCCGAGCCCCATGCTACAGAGGAAGGTGAAAAACCTCCAGGGCCTCTTCCAATCTGCCCTGGAGGAAAATTCCTTCCCGACCCCAAATATGGCAATCAGCTAAACCCTGAGCATATGGGCAAGATTCACCAGCCAGATACCCAGGAAAGAATTCCCAGAAACCCCTTTAATGGAGGAAACAAACAACGAAACTCAGACTGAGCTGTCTCTTCATCGAAACAATTTGCTCCTCTCTGTTTAAATTGTGGTTGTGCTCTGGAAGATGACTGTATAAAAATGACTCCCTTTTAGTGAATTGCTCTGTGCCCTAGGCGTAGACAGAGTTGAATGCTCTCAGATTAGGGATAATAAAAAAGTGTGCTACTTTTTACTTCTGTTCACATTGCAGAGCCAGCCCAGCAATAGAATGAGCTGAATTATTATCTGATTCACACACCATCAACAGGTGGAGGCCCAGCTGGAAGGCCAAATTCTAGCTTCTTTCACACATTGAAGATAATGGGGCTGCACAGATTCAACTGAGGATAAAATCCAATCTGCAGAATCTTTGTCATGAGTGATGATGCATGAAGCGGAAAGACCCTTGACTCTTAGATCCTCAGTTGCATTTTAAGTCTGGTAGTGAGAAACCCCTTCAACACACAAAATGTCATTGAGAGATGATTAACATTGAAGCTCATCATGCCACATTTACCTAGTCACTTTTGGGACAGCTCCCACAAGACAGAGAACAAACAGATCTTCCGAGAACTGTTTGGATTTTGCTGTTTTCATCTGCTCTCAGATGGTCTGCATAAAGATATTTAAGTTGTTCCTGCGCATTATGTCCCTGTCACAGTTTCAGGGCAACTGCACCTATAGTCCTCCTCCATGGTCCATCAAGGGCAGTCCCTTTAGGCATCCAGCTCTCAGCGGCACCACTCTTAGGTGGATGCCAATGTCACACTCCCTCCTGACCAGGGATTTTAAGTCTACATAGCTGCCTGTCTTGCACTCTGTTATCCCCAACAAGCCAGTCTTCCTGAAAAGGCCAGCACCTGCACTTTGCTTTCCCTCCCAGGGCAATGGCCAGTGTGTCACCCGCAGTTACAAGTTACCACACAACTCCTTCTAAGCAAGCACATTTATTATGAAGGTAAAAGCATCATAGAGAAAGCATATAAAAGATAATAAAGAACCTACACACATGCTAAAACCTTAACAGAGGTCAACCACCAGCTCCAACCTGGGGTTATGGTAGATTTTAGTCCCTCAAAACCCAGAACTGGGTTTTCCTGGTGGTTACCAATTCATCCATCTTAAATCCAGAACCAGAACAAAGACTGGGCAGATCCAGCCATTTCTTTATACAGCTCAGGCCTTTGATCTTGGTTTTCTCTAACAGGTAATCAGCAGACAATGACTCTCTCCACCGAGCATAGCTTCAAACATCTGGGTTTTTGCATAACTGGAGTTGGGGAATTTGCATTCACCTTTCCCCAGAGATTCCCCAGGAAATCCACTTAATACTTATTGTCCCAAAAGTCCACACTTGTCAGGCCCGTTTTCAGTATAGTCTTTGGAACTTAATACAATAAGGTCTTGCAAGGATATGGCCGGAAACTGCCATATCTGTCAGAGTACCAATTCTGCTGGCTCATTGTTTTCATTCAGCTATCTGCCGTGCTCTACCTGATGCAAAACGTGGCAAATAATTCTGAAGCAACCATGTTAAGAGCACAAAGGGGGAATCTCTATGTAAACACCCAGGTCTTCGTAGCAAAGATGGAGCTAGACTGAAAATGAAAGTTTCCGGTTTCAGGGAAAATTAGTCATCTGATGGCTTTGCTAACCATTATTCTTGAGTGCAAGTTAGCGATGAGCCCTTGTCAAAAGGAAACAACAACAACAAATAAACAAAAAACCCCACAACCCAACACCACGACTCAGAAGGCTGAAAGAGCCAAATAATTTTTCAGGTTCAGAAAGATCAATAAGGAAAGTTCCATTAGAACTGTGTGCCTCTCATGCATTTCTCATTACTGCTAATACTAATAAATGAAGCAGTGCTTTTACATGCTGTAGCAGAGGGAATGCTTAAGTCATAAACAACACTATCACAAACGTTAAGTCTTAGGCAAGGCTCAGCTAAGAGCATGTAAGCCCTGGATGGCTGGTTTCATTCGTGTCATCATGAATAGACGCAGATGTTTTAGCCCGTGTCAAAAGGCTGGCAGTTGGAGAAAGCATGTAGCCTTGACAAGTGCGACTGATGAGCAAACCTTCCAAACTGTGGAAGATTTCAAAAGTTATGTCACAGCGCTTCTTGATATGATACAATTATTTCTTCAATGACCCATTTGTTTTCAGACTGGGTGAAGGTTGGCTGGCTTTGACCATTCTGAACACATGTGGCCTCTCTGGGTGAGGTTGCTTCCTGATGAGTTTCTCTGAAATTTCTGTCAATGGCTCCACCTGCAGAATCTTTCTGTGGAAGATGGATGTGCTCAGCTTGTCACAGGAAGCCCCGGGCCCTGTCTTAGGCCTGATGCAGGAAAGACTTTAGCCCTGGTCTACACTAGGACTTTAGGTCGAATTTAGCAGCGTTAAATCGATGTAAACCTGCACCCGTCCACACAATGAAGCCCTTTATTTCGACTTAAAGGGCTCTTAAAATCGATTTCCTTACTCCACCCCTGACAAGTGGATTAGCGGTTAAATCGACGTTGCCGACTCGAATTTGGGGTACTGTGGACATAATTCGATGGTATTGGCCTCCGGGAGCTATCCCAGAGTGCTCCATTATGACTGCTCTGGACAGCACTCTCAACTCAGATGCACTGGCCAGGTAGACAGGAAAAGAACCGCGAACTTTTGAATCTCATTTCCTGTTTGGTCAGCGTGGAAAGCTGCAGGTGACCATGCAGAGCTCATCAGCACAGGTGACCATGATGGAGTCCCAGAATCGCAAAAGAGCTCCAGCATGGACCGAACGGGAGGTACGGGATCTGATCGCTGTTTGGGGAGAGGAATCCGTGCTATCAGAACTCCGTTCCAGTTTTCGAAATGCCAAAACCTTTGTGAAAATCTCCCAGGGCATGAAGGACAGAGGCCATAACAGGGACCCGAAGCAGTGCCGCCTGAAACTGAAGGAGCTGAGGCAAGCCTACCAGAAAACCAGAGAGGCAAACAGCCGCTCTGGGTCAGAGCCCCAAACATGCCGCTTCTATGATGAGCTGCATGCCATTTTAGGGGGTTCAGCCACCACTACCCCAGCCGTGTTGTTTGACTCCTTCAATGGAGATGGAGGCAATACGGAAGCAGGTTTTGGGGACGAAGAAGATGATGATGATGAGGAGGTTGTAGATAGCTCACAGCAAGCAAGCGGAGAAACCAGTTTTCCCAACAGCCAGGAACTGTTTCTCACCCTAGACCTGGAGCCAGTACCCCCCGAACCCACCCAAGGCTGCCTCCTGGACCCAGCAGGCGGAGAAGGGACCTCTGGTGAGTGTACCTTTTAAGATACTATACATGGTTTAAAAGCAAGCATGTGAAAGGATTACTTTGCCCTGGCATTTGCGGTTCTCCTAGATGTAGTCCTAAAGCCTTTGCAAAAGGTTTCTGGGGAGGGCAGCCTTATTGCGTCCTTCATGGTAGGACACTTTACCACTCCAGGCCAGTAACACGTACTCGGGAATCATTGTAGAACAAAGCATTGCAGTGTATGTTTGCTGGCATTCAAACAACATCCGTTCTTTATCTCTCTGTGTTATCCTCAGGAGAGTGAGATATAATTCATGGTCACCTGGTTGAAATAGAGTGCTTTTCTTCAGGGGACACTCAGAGGAGCCCATTCCTGCTGGGCTGTTTGCCTGTGGCTAAACAGAAATGTTCCCCGCTGTTAGCCACAGGGAGGGGGGAAGGTTGAGGGGGTAGTCACGCGGTGGGAGGAGGCAAAATGCGACCTTGTAACGAAAGCACATGTGCTATGTATGTAATGTTAACAGCAAGGTTTACCCTGAAAGAGTGTAGCCACTGTTTTATAAAATGTGTCTTTTTAAATACCGCTGTCCCTTTTTTTTTTCCTCCACCAGCTGCATGTGTTTCAATGATCACAGGATCTTCTCCTTCCCAGAGGCTAGTGAAGCTTAGAAAGAAAAAAAAAACGCACTCGCGATGAAATGTTCTCCGAGCTCATGCTGTCTTCCCACACTGACAGCACAGACGAATGCGTGGAGGCAAATAATGTCAGAGTGCAGGAAAGCACAAAATGACCGGGAGGAGAGGTGGCGGGCTGAAGAGAGTAAGTGGCAGGCTGAAGAGAGTAAGTGGCGGGCTGAAGAGAGTAAGTGACGGGCTGAAGAGAGGGCTGAAGCTCAAATGTGGCGGCAGCGTGATGAGAGGAGGCAGGATTCAATGCTGAGGCTGCTGCAGGACCAAACCAGTATGCTCCAGTGTATGGTTGAGCTGCAGCAAAGGCAGCTGGAGCACAGACTGCCACTGCAGCCCCTCTGTAACCAACCGCCCTCCTCCCCAAGTTCCATAGCCTCCACACCCAGATGCCCAAGAACGCGGTGGGGGGGCCTCCGGCCAACCAGCCACTCCACCACAGAGGATTGCCCCAAAAAAAGAAGGCTGTCATTCAATAAATTTTAAAGTTGTAAACTTTTAAAGTGCTGTGCTTAAAGTGCTGTGTGGCATTTTCCTTCCCTCCTCCACCACCCCTCCTGGGCTACCTTGGTAGTCATCCCCATATTTGTGTGATGAATGAATAAAGAATGCATGAATGTGAAGCAACAATGACTTTATTGCCTCTGCAAGCGGTGATTGAAGGGAGGAGGGGCGGGTGGTTAGCTTACAGGAAAGTAGAGTGAACCAAGGGGCGGGGGGTTTCATCAAGGAGAAACAAACAGAACTTTCACACCGTAGCCTGGTCAGTCATGAAACTGGTTTTCAAAGCTTCTCTGATGCGTACCGCGCCCTCCTGTGCTCTTCTAACCGCCCTGGTGTCTGGCTGCGCGTAACCAGCAGCCAGGCGATTTGCCTCAACCTCCCACCCCACCATAAACGTCTCCCCCTTACTCTCACAGATATTGTGGAGCACACAGCAAGCAGTAATAACAGTGGGAATATTGGTTTCGCTGAAGTCTAAGCGAGTCAGTAAACTGCGCCAGCGCGCCTTTAAACGTCCAAATGCACATTCTACCACCATTCTGCACTTGCTCAGCCTGTAGTTGAACAGCTCCTGACTACTGTCCAGGCTGCCTGTGTACGGCTTCATGAGCCATGGCATTAAGGGGTAGGCTGGGTCCCCAAGGATACATACAGGCATTTCAACATCCCCAGCAGTTATTTTCCGGTCTGGGAATAAAGTCCCTTCCTGCAGCTTTTGACACAGACCAGAGTTCCTGAAGATGTGAGCGTCATGTACCTTTCCCGGCCATCCCATGTTAATGTTGGTGAAACGTCCCTTGTGATCCACCAGAGCTTGCAGCACTATCGAAAAGTACCCCTTGCGGTTTATGTACTCGGCGGCTTGGTGCTCCGGTGCCAAGATAGGGATATGGGTTCCGTCTATGGCCCCACCACAGTTAGGGAATCCCATTGCAGCAAAGCCATCCACTATGACCTGCACATTTCCCAGGGTCACTACCCTTGATATCAGCAGATCTTTGATTGCGTGGGCTACTTGCATCACAGCAGCCCCAACAGTAGATTTGCCCACTCCAAATTGATTCCCAACTGACCGGTAGCTGTCTGGCGTTGCAAGCTTCCACAGGGCTATCGCCACTCGCTTCTCAACTGTGAGGGCTGCTCTCATCTTGGTATTCATGCGCCTCAGGGCAGGGGAAAGCAAGTCACAAAGTTCCATGAAAGTGCCCTTATGCATGCGAAAGTTTCGCAGTCACTGGGAATTGTCCCAGACCTGCAACACTATGCGGTCCTACCAGTCTGTGCTTGTTTCCCGAGCCCAGAATCGGCGTTCCACAGCATGAACCTGCCCCATTAGCACCATGATGCATGTATTGGCAGGGCCCATGCTTTCAGAGAAATCTGTGTCCATGCCCTGATCACTCACGTGACCGCGCTGACTCCTAGATGTAAAGACACCCCCTTTGTTGATTTTAGCTCCCTGAAGCCAACCCTGTAAGCCGTGTCCTCAGTCGCCCCTCCCGGCGTCAGAGCAACGGCAAACAATCGGGCATCTGAGAGTGCTGTCCAGAGCAGTCACAATGGAGCACTCTGATGGGGCTAAAACATTGTCGCGGGTGGTTCTGGGTACGTATCGTCAGGCCCCCGTTCCCTCCCTCCCTCCGTGAAAGCAAGGGCAGACAATCATTTCACGCCTTTTTTCCTGAGTTACCTGTGCAGACGCCATACCACGGCAAGCATGGAGCCCGCTCAGGTAACCGTCACCCTATGTCTCCTGGGTGCTGGCAGATGTGGTACGGCTTTGCTGCACAGTAGCAGCAACCCATTGCCTTCTGGCAGCAGACGGTGCAATACGACTGGTAGTACCCCAAATTCGAGTACCCCAAATTCGAGCCGGCAAGGCCAATTTAAGCGCTAATCCACTTGTCAGGGGTGGAGTAAGGAAATCGATTTTAAGAGCCCTTTAAGTCGAAATAAAGGGCTTCATTGTGTGGACGGGTGCAGGTTTACATCGATTTAATGCTGCTAAATTCTACCTAAAGTCCTAGTGTAGACCAGGGCTTAGCTGCCAGATTTTAACAGAAGGTCAAGATAGAACCAGGAACCAAAAAAGCCCACAGCTTTATGTCAGGAGCATCCTAACACAACAGAATTTTTCCTGTGAGTGCTAGATCACATTGCCCTAAAAAGCACAGGGCATTTCTTTGAAATACATGTTTGTACATTTAATAGACAATGCTCCACCCTTTTAAGGATAAATATTTTCTCAGTGACAGAGAAACCACCTCTGCACATTTCTGTTGCTGTCGTGAAGACCTTTTCCAGTTAGCGCCAATCTTTATTGACTAACTTTGCATTGAACTTTGTCGAGCAGGAGTCAGGTTAAGCTCAATACAGCAGAGGCAGCTCCGATTGTTAAGTAAGTTTCTGCTTTGACTCCTTCAGACAGAAAGCAGGGATCTCTGACATTGCTGGATCTAAACAAGCTGGTTGGTGGGAAATTATGGATTACTCCCCTCAACCAAACTCACAGGAAGAGTTTCTGAGAACTAAATTATACTATTCTGTTTCCACTACTGGAATAAACATGGTGATCATGATCTTGCGAGCTGCCTAGTCACTAGTTTATTATAAAGGAATGGTAGAGGGCCCATTTGAATGTACAGTACAGATGAAACACACTAATTAGCAGCCCAGTTTGTACAGCTGCTTCTGAACAAAGACACTTATAAAGCAACTACAGAAAGGGAGTGCAGAAAAAACCATGGAAAGCAGGCTTAACTTTGCTTTACAGCAAGTTGCTTTGCAGTCAAGAAACATCTTTCTTTTTTCGCATCACCAACATGACCTCAACTGTTTAAATGTTTGCATCAGGAAAAATTAGGGTGAGAGCAGACTGTCAACTCCATATGCAGATAATAACAATCTGAAAGAGGACAGAAGCATAAGGCTTTAGTAGAGATTTTCAAAGCAGTTTGGGGCTTTGAATTTCAACAGGACGTATGTGTCTAAATCCCCTAGGTTTCTTTGAAAACCAAATCAAAACCTCTGTTTTCCCAAATGACTAGCACTGCTCCCAAAGCCAATTTTGAGTTTTCCTGCACACAATAGTGTGTGGAATGGGCCAGCATGCTGCCTAACACTGAGGGCCAGTTTCAGATGTTGCTGGAATCGCACCAGCTCACAATGGGGCTCCATTGGGCCCTGAAAGTATTTCTGCGGGGATGCAGTTGCAAATAGCCCAGGGGAAAAACCAACAGCTGGCAACCAGCAATAAATGTTTAACCTCTGACATCAGAAATTGCAGGGTCGGACACAGCAAGCTCCTTTTCTCTGACCTTCTGGAGTCAAAACAATCTTTCAGTCTCTTAGGCGCAAGTGACCTTTCTGCTATTTTCAGACTCCTCAGCACCCGGATTCCTTGACTGTAAATACCCTTTGTAGTGGGAGGGTTTTATTATTTGTAATTCCTTTGCTTTTTAAGTTTTTAATAAGGGCTTCTCTTCTGACAAGTGTCAGGAGAGCTCTTTTCTCCACCCTTTCTCATGCAGATAGCTTTTAATTTGTTTTTAACTTGTTGGACCAGACTCCAGGATAACAACGACATATTTCTATAACACCCTTTGTCCCCCCAAACACTTCAGAATCAATGTGTGCAGTACGAGTAGTTAGAGCAGGTATTGGGGGAATCAGGACTCCTCAGCTCTATTTCCAGCTCTGCTACTGATTCCCTTTGTGACCTTGGGTGACTCACTGAATAGTTCTATGTCTCAGTTTCCCATTTTATAAACTGGAGATAACAATGGAACCAACCCCACCAGGGGTTTAATTAGGATGAACTGATTCATCTTTGTAAAGCACTTTGAGGTCCTCTTTTACTTATTTTAGCACAAAGTGTGTCCAATAGTTTCTGTGCTTTTACCAAGAACTCCCTTACACACACAGGTACTTAAATTACCATGTGTGCCCAACAAGGGTTTACAGGTAAAACACCTGGAAAACAGCCCAGTGGGGATTTCAATCACTGAACCATCTGGGGGTGCTTAGTTCACAAGTTTTATTCTGGGCTAATCACTAATAAAAATAACTGCAGCAAGTAACCCTTCTGCAGTCAAGACAAGTGTTCTGTGGAAAGACCTCGAAGTGGCTGAGGTCCAAATGTGCACCCAGTTCCTCTGTCCGTGAGATTACAAACAAAATATTAAGAGAGTCTTGTTTTATTTTTAATACTCCTATCAACTTGCTTCTTTGAAACCAGCCCAGCTGCCTCATCTCTGGCAGGGGAGAGGAATATTTCAGATTAAATCAGCCCCTGGCAAAGGTTTCGTTCTGACCCATTGCCAAAGCTGCCCACAAAAGGCAGAAAAAAGCTTCTCTCCCGCTTCTGAAGATTTCATTATCTGTAGCACCACTGAGTGCCCCAAAAGTCAGGCTGGTTTAAACGGTGCAAAAAGTACATTTTTCTTAACAGCAACTCGAAGGAACTCCTGTGCTTTCAAAGCAGTGAGCAGGGATATAGCGGTGAGACTCCCATGCAGACAGAGTGACCTGGCCACTTGGGGAATTCAGCTCTAAACCTTATCTTCACTGACAGGCACCTACTCTTGGGTCTCCACAGAAACACTTGATTGCACATTTATCTTCTTTATATTGTTGATGGTTGCAAATTACTTCTAATATCTCCTAGCTCTTCCCCCAGCAGAGTGAACATTGCATGTGATCCAGAGGAGAGAGGCTTTTTTCATGGTAATGGAGTGTATCTAGGGACTGGTAAATTAATACTTGTTTACTTATGTCCTCCTGCTGGTTCACTAAAATACATACAAGTACTCCCCTCAAGATGCATTTAGAGTATCAGCGTGTTGCTTGTTTTATAACCCAGGAGAAAGCATAACAATATAGCTTCCCACCAGAGCACACGCAAACCACAGTCCACAAATTGAATAAAAGGAAGCAAACTGATTCTGATTAGGAAGGAGCATTCTCAGAACACAGAGCTTCTGGGTAATTGGAATTGCAGATGCTCAAGTGAATATTAGCACTGCTCATCATCAGACTGACCTTCTCCTGGTTTATCACTTTTCAGAATAAGTGATGCCCTGATGCATGCAATACCTTGGGCAATGGTCTTGTTAAATTTCTATCTATTGGTCCATTTCACCCTTCCACCCACATGGCCCTTGTCACCATAGTATTTGAACTAAATAGGGTCAGGGTTGGTCAACACTTGGAGTGGAGACTTCCAAGGATGGTGACTTGGAATGGTGCAGGAGGTGCTGGTGACTCAGTAGAGACCGAATCAGGATCACTGATTATACTCAAGTAATAACAACAGTCATTGGGTTCCAACTGAGACTCAATCTCCCCTCCAGAATCAAGAAGGAGGAGAAGGAGGAAGGCAACTATTCATGCCTCCGTTATTTAACCCCCTCTCATGCCTCTGCAATCTTGGAGTTCTGCAAATCACAGGGGCCAGTGCTAATTAACAAAAAAAGTCCATATGTTACCCACCATGCTGAGCCTAATTTTGTCTCTTTCCCAAGCCATAAGCAGGCTGCACAAGGCTCCCAAAGCAGATTTGTTTATTGTGGCTTTAGAGGAGGCCTCAAAGAAAGATGTACCTGAGAGAGGTTCTGTCGTTGCTTAGCATCTAAAAAGTTCAAGAGGAATCCCAGCTCCCCGTGGCCTTTCTCAGCTAAAGTGCTCAAGGAGCGAGCAGCCGGCAGCATGTTTCTCCTCTTCAGTTGCAGCACAGCAAGTCGAGCATTGGCAGATTTGTCGGCTATAGCCTGGCCAAATGACTCCTGAAGATGTAGAAGGGCATCCTCATACCTCCCTGTTGGTCAATACCAATAAAGTGACTAAATATCATAAACCCAATCCAGAAAGATACACCAAGGAAACCTACAACAGTTATATCAGTGTTACAGCCAAATCACTCTATTGTTCTAAGATGGCACTGAAGGTACTGATTTTCACCTTCTACTTGCAATAATCAACTTTTAGACTATGGCAACAGATGTTAAGCATTTGGAGTTCTTTTGTAAGTTAATTGGTTACTATGGAACAACTAACTGAGAATCTGTAACCACGTCTGATTGTCTTGGGTCTTCTAAACATTTCCTTTGTTTTCATCAGTATAAAAAAATGTGACTTTCTCAACCAGTTCACTGTGACTCACTATGATCTGACTATGATCATGCCAGCTCTAACCTGTTAAGCTTTGGGACTGAAAGGGACCAGGTCTCATCTATGTTCAACACTGAGCACCACACTGGCACTAGTCAGATGTTACATAATCCCTCCTTTTGGTGCAGAACTCAACTCAGCTTTAACTATGGAGCTGTCACTGGCCCCTCCATAAGAGTAAATACCAATGAGCCTGTTCAGTAGTTAGGTTGGGAGGTCCCAAAAGAAGGACCCTGTCTGAAGTGTAGCTGGTGATGGCTTCTGGGTCAGCACCGGTGATGACCTTGCACGGTGATAATAGGCACCATTCCCATTCCAGTGCTCTCTTGGAAGAAACATAACACTGAGGTCATGACCAATGAAGATTTCATAGCCTTTTCCCAAGAGGTGGGATGTTAGCCTCAATGTCCAGTCCCATTCTAGTCCCATTGAGTTATCACCTTCTGCCTCCTTACATTCACCTGCTGTTCCAGGGCGATGAAATATTCTGACATTTCTCTCCTAAACAGTCGTATAGTGTGGCTGCGTAACACTTGCTGTCTTCTATCCCAAGAATCTCGACATTCCCCACAGTAGGCAAAGTGATTCCTGCATGCAGCGTATCTAAAGTACTTTGGGGGTACATGGGGCTGCATAGTATCATGGTATCAATAACTGAACTCTTACAGTTAAAATGATGTACTGTACAGGAGGAAAAGAACTTACCAACTGCAATTAAGATGTCTGTATATAAGATGTGACATCTTGCTTCCTTGCTGTTAATTTTGATTAAAGATCCACCAATCACAATGAGATCCTTGAGAGTCTCTTCCTTTGGAAGGTCCTTATCGGCAACAAGTTCGGTTAACACAGTCCTGCAGTGGTCAAGTAGCCACTGAGTGATGAGCACTTGGGCTTCATGCTTTAAGGATAGGATCTCTGGGATTACCACTGCTGCATCCTCTTTGAGGGCTGAAGTCAAATCCTGCACCGCCTCCTACATGGAAAACAAGAGCTAATAATAATAATAACAACAATATAATAATGTGTTAATAATTTGCCACTCTCGAGTGACTTCTATTCCCAAATCTGACAATGGCACACTGTGGGATCTTGGGCAAGCTGCTTAGCCTTATTGGGCCTCAATTTCCCCATCTGCAATACTGGGATCACACTATTATTAACCTCATGGAGGGTTCTCAGATTCGATGAACTACTGCTTGTAAAGGTTTCAGAGTAACAGCCGTGTTAGTCTGTATTCGCAAAAAGAAAAGGAGTACTTGTGGCACCTTAGAGACTAACCAATTTATTAGAGCATAAGCTTTCGTGAGCTACAGCTCACTTCCTCAGATGCATATCGTGGAAACTGCAGCAGGCTTTATATATACACAGAGAATATGAAACAATACCTATTCCCACCCCACTGTCCTGCTGGTAATAGCTTATCTAAAGTGATCATCAGGTGGGCCATTTCCAGCACAAATCCAGGTTTTCTCACCCTCCACCCCCCCACACAAATTCACTCTCCTGCTGGTGATAGCCCATCCAAAGTGACAACTCTTTACACAATGTGCATGACAATCAAGTTGGGCTATTTCCTGCACAAATGTTTGTGCAGGAAATAGCCCAACTTGATTGTCATGCAGGAGAGTGAATTTGTGTGGGGGGGTGGAGGGTGAGAAAACCTGGATTTGTGCTGGAAATGGCCCACCTGATGATCACTTTAGATAAGCTATTACCAGCAGGACAGTGGGGTGGGAATAGGTATTGTTTCATATTCTCTGTGTATATATAAAGCCTGCTGCAGTTTCCACGGTATGCATCCGAGAAAGTGAGCTGTAGCTCACGAAAGCTCATGCTCCAATAAATTGGTTAGTCTCTAAGGTGCCACAAGTCCTCCTTTTCTTCTTACTGCTTGTAAAGTGCTTTGAGATCTTCAGATGTGAGGTGCAAGAGAAGGACAAAATGTTATTTCTGAGAAAGGAATAAGCTACATAATCAGAGTCCTAATTTTGCAGTCAAGAGATAGAAGGAATAGAAGTTCTTACTAGTGACCTGCTGAGCTGCTGCCTAAATGGAGCCATCAGTAGTGTGGACTGTGGGTATGTCTACACCGCAACTGAGTATCTCCCCCATTACTAGCATATGTCTATCTAGCACTAGACAGGTCCAAGCTAGCACACTAGAAATAACAGTGTGGATGTTCCAGCTTGGAGTCTCAAGCCTCGGGGTGAAGGGGTAAGTCTGCAGTGTAGACATACCCTTCGTGTCTGACATTCTGCTGTGTCCAGGCGGCCTGATAGGGTATGTGCATGTGAAAGAACCAGCTAAAATACCTCACCACGGTGTTCACTGCCATTCAATGGGTCAGCGCATTGATCCAATGGCAGTCAAGCCCACCAGCTTTAAAGGTCTTCTTCACCTTGCTCACACTTTGGGTAGACAAGGAGAGCGGAGGAAATACAGCATAACTGTGCGAGTCAGATGGGTGTCTGATGACCCCCGGATTCATTAGAATTCCAGTCCTGGTAGATTCTCTCTCTGGGTGTCTCCCAAATCTCAGTATGAGTCCAACCAGACACCCCCCACCACCATGGCTAGGAGAGATATAGTAGAGGACAAAGGGAATGAGAAGCAAGGAGCTTATTCCTCTGGTAGGCTGGAATAGATTGTTCCTCCACCATGCTGTCCATTAGAAAAACACTGTTTGAAAAGTTTTAATTAGATTGAACAAGACCATTACAGGTCACTTTTATGCTCCCTTAAAATTTTTTTCCAAAGCCAAAATGGTATTTAATTAAAGCTTTTTAAATTAGTTTATAAACCAAAGAAACAAATGCCTTCCATTTCAATCAACCATTCAATATGTAATCTGACTTGCAAAATTAAAGCCTATTGCTTATTGTGATGTGCCTGCTATCTTGAAAAGGAAGCAAGCAAGCAATCATGGGACTATCATTAGACAACCAGTGGGGGCCTTTTATGTGGAATATTTTGCATTTAAAGGCCAATTAATAACAACATTTTCTATATCAATTCTGGTTAACATTCATAAAGAGTTTTTTTGAAATCACCTTCATAACGGTCTCCTTTGGTAGGGTCTGGGAGGGAGTATTTCTCCTATCACCTCTACGCTGTCCTTAACACATTCATGGAATCTGTCTGTAAACGTAACCTAGCTCTGTTAGTCCCAGAACAGAGAATGTCCAGAGTGCTACGTAACGGTACTGGTCCATCCATTGAGCGGTGGGAATGTTGCAAGGTGATTCATGCAAGGGACTTGGGAGCTAGGACATTTGGGTTCAAGTTTGGGCCATCACTCACTATCTAATATTGTTATCAAGTCATTTATTTGTTCTGTGCCTCAGTTTATCCCTTTTGGTATACCAGTAATATCTGTCTACCCCACAAGGTTGTTCTGAGGCTTACTAATGTTTTGTCTACACTGAAATAAAAAAACCTATGCCTCCGAGTCTCACACCTCAGGTCAGCTGACTTGGGCTTGTGGGGCTCCGGCTACAGGGCTATCCAATTGCAGTGCAGATGCTCTGGCTGGAGCCTGGGCTCTGAGACCTTCCTCCCTTGCAGGGTCTCAGAACCTGGGCTCCAGCCCAAGTCCAAACATCTACAATTTTATAGCCCTGCAGCTGAAGCCCCGTGAGCCTAAGTCAGCTGATCCGGGCCAGCCATGACAGTGCCGCGGGTCTTTTAACTCAGTGTAGACGTGCCTTTAATGTTTGCTAAGGGCTCTAAGAATGCAAAGTATTGCTGCCTCTTCTTCTGCCTCAGGAACTGACTGCGATCAGAGTCTGAGGCAGACAGCAAACTCAGCTGCTGCTGACCTAGCTCCCTCTCCAAGATCCTCTTCTGCAGAACCTTGACTGATTACAAACTAACAGCAACACAGCATGTCTTCCCAAGACTGACCATTTGCTCGCACGCTAATAAAAAGAATTCGGAAGACCATGTGTAAGCACCATCATGTGATGCCTGCCCTGACGGTATTATTCCAGCCACAAGTGGAGCTAATGCACTCTCCAGCTTTAACTAGATTCCTGGTCTCCATGGCAATTGTACTTACAAGCACTGCTACACAGAATGTGCCTGTCCTTATCTGCGGTGGTTAATGTAGGAAGGCTGGGAATGATGTAGAAAGGGCAGTTCCATTTGGCAAGCTTAGCCACTTGCCCTACATTCTCTAGCACATTTTATTGAATAATTTCTGTGTAGTGTATTCATATCTGGCATAAGGGCTCATACCCAGAGCCTGGGAGAATCTTATACAGTATGGGTGAAATTCATTCCCGGATAGGAGGCTAGCACAAGACCTATACATCAGTTCGATTAATTAATTAAGTGGGGCACAGGTCTTGCGTGGGGCGTCTGCGTAGGGGTGACTTTTACCCTTTGAAATTTTCCTCTGTGCCTATCATTCTGCAAAGCTTTGCAAGCAGATGCAAAATCTGCTTCCACTGGCCTCGGCAGGTAAATAATGCTAGGCAAGCTGTTCTCTATGGCGGCAGGGTTCCCCTCTTATGAAACTGCTTGCGGGCTCAGAGCCTTAAAGTGTGGGCTCCTCAAGTGTGAGGCTTTTCCTCTTATCTGGCACCGAACATACACTCCTAGCTTTAATAATCATAACACTATTTCTTGCCTAAATTGGAGATGAAATCCACTTGTTCCCCTGCCCCTGGTTTCCCTAATGTCCACGCAAGTGTTTTGCAAATTGGGTTTTAAAGGAGTTACAATGGTGCAGTGAAAATACCCATTTGCTGTTTTATACTCTGAACATTTGGGAAATGGCAGGCTTTTAACAAGCAGTTGAGATGACCACCCAATGGGCTATGAAACATCTTGCTGAAATTGAAAGCAGACCTTCCGAAGACCTTGAAGGGGAAAGCAGACAGCACATGGAGAATTGGAACAGATGGAGCTCAAAGCAGTACTGCGAACTAGACAGCAAGTCCAGAGATTTGTTTCTGAAACTTTCTTATCTTAATGGCATCTTTTATTTTTTTTCTCTTTCCTCGGTCTCAAGTCCTTGACAAAATTAGTACACGCTGCATCAGGTCCAAGCTTTTATCCAGCAAAGGATCAGATTAGGCAGCTGGTTTTTATTATTTTCTCCAAGCTTTCTTTTACATGGACAAGCATATTCACTGTAACAAGCAAACAGCAATTCAGATTGCTGGATGCCTATCTCTGTACAGCCACAATTTGTATGGAAAGGGAGCATGATCTAGTGGTTTGAGCATGAGACTGAAAGTCAGGAGTTCTGGCATGGAGTCTCTTCCCTACTCTGCTGCTGACTTACTTAATGACACTTGTGCAAATCACTTAACTTCTCTGGGAGTTGGTTTCCCCATTTGTAAAATGGGGATGATAAATACAGCCCTACCTCATGAAGGGAGTTGTGAGGGTTGATTAATTAACCTCTGCGGAACACCTTGAGCTCCTGGGATTAAATGCTTTATAAATGCAAAGCATCATTACTATTTAATAGGGGTACTGGAGTGGGTCATGATAGAATTTCTAAATACTTAGGCTGGGACATAATCTGGCCCTATCACAGCCATGCAGGAGAGTAAGGGGGAGTAAAACATCTCCCCCGTTGGCCTCCCTAGATAGCCATGCTAGCACTCCCCATATCATGGCTGGGCCATAGGGATGAGGAGATAAAGGTGGGGCTGCCTTGAACTGTCTCTGAGCAGGTAGATGGGGAAAGGCTGAAGATAGTTGGAATGTTAGTTCCTTTGCCTCCATGTGCCAGGCAATGGAACTGGCTGGGCGTGGTGAGGAAGTCAGCTGCACCAGTAAAGCGGTGGTGCAAATGATTTCCCTGTGTGAGAAAAAGAGCATCAGGGAAGGAGCTGAGACTGAGTCACGTTTACTTCCCAGATCTCCTCCTGGGGTGCTGCAGATGTGCACGGCCCCTTGCCCAAAGCATTCAGCAAATGTGCAATCTCACCCTTCACAGCTACAGACCCCTGGGGTTAAAGGGACACAGCTGTAACAAAAATACTAATTACATGACTTTAAAATTTCTCACTAATAACCCCTTAGATTACTAACCCTAAAAGAGTGGTCAGATTCTAACTGACATCATTGTTTAACACCCAATTCTACAGAACTTACTGATGTGCCTAATTCTATGAACTTCTCAGCCTGGAAGGATGCTTCTGAATATAAATCACAAGAAATAAGCTTCATAAAGAGTCAGTAAATATTCATTTGAGGGCTGCAGGTCTGTTTAGTTCCTATTTAGTTCCAAAGCCCTGGCTGGGATGATTTAACTGGGAATTGGTCCTGCTTCGAGCAGGAGGTTGGACTAGATGACCTTCTGGGGTCCCTTCCAACCCTGATATTCTATGATTCTATGATTCTATTTGCATTTCACTGCTGTTGCACAATGAAATTAAGATGACTCAATTTCACATTTGTTTATAAGATTCTAGTCAGTTTCACTTTCTAGTTCTGGCACTCTGAGGGTGGTGCAATTTTTGGGCTGCAAGTTTACAAGGGAATGTGTAATCTATTAAAATATTTTCACTGACTTTTTTTTTTTAAAGAAAACATACCAGTTGGCACTTTGTTCAAAAAAAACACTTACATTTTATTGAAATTTTTGAGTAAGACTGAAAAAGGTATAGTCACAAGCCATCAACAGTACAGTATTTTTAAAATATTCATCCGGAAGAGGGGCCAGTTGTTAGAAATAAGCATCTTTCTTCCAATGGGGAAAAACAAAACAAATCAAAGAGACAGTTCTTGACTTGATCTGAATGCTTTGGATAAAAAGCAGGAGGGTCTGTCTATATGAAAGTCTATGATGTTGGTCCAAGTATCTGTTTACTTGTTTACTCCCATAAGTTTAATGAACAAACCACAGATCATACAGCTTCAAGCACCTCCTCATCTTATTCTATTAGCGTCTCTGCATAAGACACTGATCAGTTTCCATCTTTCCAGGAAGTGGCCCTGATCCTATAATGAATCCCATGTCCTGGGCTTCCTGTAATATCCTTAACCACATCATAACGGTGGAGTTCCCTTGGACAGTTGAAATACTGCTATGAGACCAGGCTGTAATAATTTGCATCTTGAACTCGTATGTTTCTTTGTTAATACTCAGAAAAGAAGTGCAGATATCTCCCAAAACACAATGAATGGATTTTCCGTAAACTGAATCACAGAGGTATATTGCATTTTGTTAGCAATTTGTCTCCAATAGCTGGCACTTGCCCAACGTATGGGCATGGTGTCTTGCCTGAGCATATTCCCTTCAAGGAAAATTTGCATCAATGGTGTTATAGCTGGACCAAGCAAGGAAGGAGACCGACATAGACACAAAGAGAGCTAAGAGAAACACAACTGCCTACTGTCCTCCTTTGTTGTTCTGACTTCAAAACACAGTTGCCAACTTTCACGCAGTAAATAAGCACCCCAACTTTCACAATAAGCCAAAAATCAAGCTAATCCCATTTCAAAACAAGGCCAAAACAAGCCAATCCCTAAAATCCCCAACACTCAATGTGACTAGACCCCCCTGGCTTGCAGTCAAGGACTGTGGTGGGCCTGCTGTGCACCCCTGACTCTCTCCCCCTGCTTGCCCCTACTTGCCCCCCCTTGCCCCTGCTTGGTGGTGCCAATTAAAAAAAGAAGAAGCAACAAGCAACAAACTACTAGCCAACAAGCAACTCACAAGCCAATTAAGCCAAAAACAAGCCCAATTTCTGTGTTTTTGCTGCGGGTTTGGCATGTCTGCTGCAAACCTGAAACCAACACAAAAATGAGGCTGTACACTTCGGGGGAGAAGGGAGGTTCTCAAACATTTAAAGGGACAGGACATCAGAAATGGGAGCTAAGGTTTGGAAAGTCATATCTGACCAAAACAGCTGAATTATTAGTATAGATGACGAGGGGTGGCACAAGGTCATGTAAATCCAGCATCAGAACAGAACAGGACTGAAGAAAGGAGACGTAAGAGGTGCAGAGGCCTTGTTCTCACACCCTCGGCATAGGGGTGAATTCACCCCACCAAAAGAAATTACTGAAGCAAATGCCATGGTAATTATTGCTCCAGTTCTTCAGAATTAAAAAAACAAACAAACAAAAATCCCCCTTCAAACGTTATGCAGAGCTGATAGGGTTGATATCAACCCGTGTGGAACTACCCAGCCATAGATTTACAGGGATCTCCTCAAACTGGACATTCTCCCCGCAGGGACCTTACCCTTTGTCGTCATCTTTATAACATCATTCCTGGAGTCACCATCTCCTCCAAGCAATAGCTCCCTGGACCACAGCACAGTATCTGAAAATCAGTGTGCCAATAGATGCCATACAGCTATTTGTACCACTAATGGGTAACATGCTGACAGGGACACTCTACACCAAGATGGTGGCCTTTTTGTTCTATATTTTGGAAGGTGATTGATTGGGTGAAATACCTTGCCTAAACATCAGTGTTTGGACACAAATGCCATTTGTACTCAAAATGAGACATTGCAGTCTGCTCGTAAGTGTTAAGAATGTTTGGTATGTTAGTTCTTGACTCTGTGAAAACACAAACATCTCTGAGCATATGAAATGTGGCAGAAGGAGGGTCACTAGATCAGCTTAGGCCAGCGTCTTGTTTTAATAACACAGGGGCTATTGGCTAAAAAGGGATTTTAAGATTGTCAGGAGAAATCACATCTCTGCAATGTAAACCGTCTAGGCTTGGCTGCTTCTGGTTACAACTTGTTTGCAAAGTCAAAGGATATTAAACCTGCTTCTAATGAATGTGCATGCAATGTTCCCGATGTTCATTCGCTTGGGAAAGGTTTTCGCATGGATTGATAACTGCTGTCCAAGCCAAAATAAACATGAACACTGTGGATCATTTTCAGGGGGCTTTATATCATGTAGTTCATCTCCTGACAGAGAATTTTTTCACTTTTTACAAGATTTTGCTCTGAAGTCAGACAGGTGGTTCTGCTGCACAATACCCATGACTAGGGTGTTGGTTACTTATTTGCCGAAAGGCGGCATGATTACAAAAAGGAGAATTGTTAAAGATTAGAAGTGGACAACAGAGAAATCACAAAAGAGTTGGGACATCTGGGTTCTATTTCCAGCTCTCCCATTGACTTGCTGCGCCACTTAGGTGAATTAGTCAACATCTGTACAGTGCTTCAGACATTGCAGGTGGAGTTTCAAAAGCATTTATCATTGATCAAACACCACTCCCACTGAAGTCAACTCCCATTAACCTCAGTGGGAGCAGAGTTAGGCCGAGGCTGAGGGCTTTTTTGAAAATGCCATTCCTAAGGCACGATACAAATGCTAGATACTACTAAATATAGTGGGGAGGGGCAAGCGTATTTACTTTCTTTTCATTTCACCTCTCACGCATATGTTTCCTGCTGAATTTTGAATACTCCAACCCCCAAGTTGGAATGTCTTTGATGGAGACATTCATATAACTTACACAGCTACTGGAGGTGAGCAAATTCACAAATGCACCCCTGAATCTGAAATTGCCAAATTCCATCCGAATAGCCAAACGTTGGCTCAGCTCTAGGTATGACTTGGGGCAAGTCACTTAGCCTCTCTGTGCTTCGTTTTAGAGATTCAGAAAAAATATGTTAATACTAATACTTGCCTAATTATTATTATTATTAGAATTGCAGGATTACCTAGGGACCCCAATCATAAACCAGGACTCTATCATGCTAAGCGTGGTGCAAAAAGACAGTCACTATCTGCAAGAGTTTACAGTCTAAGCAAGTTTCAGAGTAGCAGCCGTGTTAGTCTGTATTCGCAAAAAGAAGAGGAGGACTTGTGGCACCTTAGAGACCAACCAATGTATTTGAGCATAAGCTTTCGTGAGCTACAGCTCACTTCATCGGGATGACCCTCACCAGGGTGTTGTGAAGCATTCTATAGAAAACATTGATGGAGTCAAACCAACACCCCAGATCCAAATTTTTCTGGGAGGGAATTCATTAAGGATCCCATTTAAAGCCTACTGAAATCAAAGGAAAGACTCCCATGGACCACACCCTCAATACTTCACTACCAATACCTTGCTCATTTCTAGTCAGACCCACCAGAGGGGTTTATATGAACTGAGTATTTATCTGTGTGGGGGAAGGATCTTGGTCCATTCCCTAGCGAACAGGTGTCCATATCATAGCTGGCTCCCTTCAGGGCCAAGAATTGAACAGGCCATGGAGCCTGAGCTATCTTTGCACCACTAGAGATGGTTTTTCACGACTGAAGGCTCAGGGACACTGGTTAGGCAATATGCAGGGGGCTTACATGGATGCTGTCTAGGCCAATGCTGACCTGTGGCTAAATCAAGGATTTTAGTATCTAGCACACTCAGTCTGGCACTATTCAGCTAAGCACAAAACTTGACATAAAGCCTGCGCTTTGTCTGACGGCATACATGGCAGGACATGGCTAGAAGTTCTGCCAGTTTTTCACCGGCAGAGAGAGTTGCTGTGTCATCAGTGAGAGATGCTCTATGGATGTTCGATCACATCTCTGAGTTTCCTCTCTGGTATTTCATTCTGCAACCTACAGGAAGGACTTCGTGGGACAGTTGTGTGAGAACTACACCAGACTCAGCATGAAGGAAGCAGCACAGGGCTCATGCTTGGCACAACCGAATGCCCGCACTGGGCAAAGCTCACCTTGTGCAGAGGGTCAGCACAATGTCTGTGAGAACCACTCCACTCCTTAAACTGAATGAACCTTACGTGGGGTCTGAACCTGGCACGATTACGCTGGTGTGTGGAATTGGTAGAAAAAAAGGCTTCTCAAGGCCCTATCATATACAAATAATCGCTTTCCATTCCCAAAACCCAGGATGTGCCCTGTACCATGCTAACCACTTCTTTTGGCTGGATGTCTAAAGGAGTGATCTCCCAACATCCTGACAGGGTTTGAGACTCAGATCAGAGTGCAGAGCATTGCTCAGGTATAATAACGTTCTTGATAAAGTGCTTCCCTGGCTGTGAGAGTCTGTGCACTGGAAAAGCAGTCACAGCATTCCACCAGCCAATAAAAACATGATAAAATGCTGGAGGAAAATGAGGCAACTCCTCCATTGCAGAGAGTGAGGGAGAAGGGCTCTGTGGATGCCAAAATAATTGGATAAATAGACAGAGAAAAATATTCCTGGTGGAGGCAGGAAAACACATTTAGACCTTATAGTTCTAAGCACATAATTCAGGAAGGAGTTGCTCTCATGAAACAGTTTCTGTTCTGTTCCTCTGGTACAAACCCAGAGTTAAGCCACTCAGGCCAATGGAATTACTCTGGATTTGCAGAGGAGTAAATGAGTGCGGAATTTGGCTCAATAGATGTAAATTGACATAGCTCCAATGAATTCAATGGAGTTGTGCCAGTTTATAACAGCCAAGGACCTGGCCCAGTACCTCCAATATTGCTAAGTTCAGTGGTGCTCTGAGATCTACTGATGGAAAGTGCTATATAGTAGCCGGGTGTTATTATTGTTATTATTAAGACTGGCCCTGCAAGAGGCAGATGATGCAGGCAAAAGTCTAGGGTGACCAGAGAGCAAATGTGAAAAATAGGGACAGGGGGTTGGGGGGTAATAGGATCCTATATAAGAAAAAGACCCCAAAATCAGGACTGTCCCTATGAAATCGGGACATCTGGTCACCATACAAATGTCTGACATGCCACTTAACTTGAGGATAATGAATGAAGCCCTGCAATTTCTAAAGCGTGACCTACCACAAATCATAAGTGGATGTGCTGTGTAGATGCAGCAGTGTTGGACATATTATGGTTTGGCATCAAGTGCTGCTATCCTCTTTTTCCACTGGAACAGACAATGTAGCAACAAATGTAAGAGGAGCTTTTTTGTAGCCTTGCATATGATTGCATGGTAGTGACGCAAATGAGGATGTGACTACGGGTTCTCCTTCCTCTCCTCTAGACACAGGCAATTGAGTTCTTAATGGAGGGGGAGGGATAGACATGCACACAGGAAGAGCAGGATACCACTTTGAGCCATGGCTTTGATCTTGCATCACAGGCTGCCTGAGAGTGGCATGTTTCTGCTTCGGAGCCAAGGCAGTGAATGGTTGGGGCAACAAATCTACAGAAGTACCGTGGGCCACATCGAATCAGGCCTTTTGCATGCAGCAGAGCCCATGTATTTTACCATTTACAATACATTTTTAGATCTTAAAATAATATTTCAGCTTCTTGGCTGTGCTAACTGAAGCCCACACATACACAGTATGGCAGCGCTCTGGCCCCCTATATATGCTGGGCAACATATAGAGGTGAATGAGCCTGCTATGATTTTTGCGCTAATGTATCTGCTTCTCTGTTCAAGCCCCATTGCTAACAACCCATCCAGGACATTGAGTAATACAGTGATTCTCACCTTGGAGTATGTGCACCCCTGGGGGTACGCAGAGGTCTTCCAGGGGGTACAGCCACTCATTTAGATATTGGCCCAGTGTTACAACAGACTACATAAAAAGACCAGCAAAGTCAGTACAAACTAAAATTTCATACAGACAATGACTTGTTTATATGGCTCTGTAGACTGTGCACTAAAATGTAAGTACAATTTTTATATTCCAATTGATTTATTTTCTAATATGGTAAAAATTAGAAAGTAAGAAATTTTTCAGTAACAGCGTGGCTGTGAAACTTTTGTATTTTTATGTCTGATTTTGTAAGCAAGTAGTTTGTAAGTGAGATGAAACTTAGGGGTAGCAAGACAAATCAGACTCCTGAAAGGGGTACAGTAGTCTGGAAAGATTGAGAGCCACTGGTGTAATATATACATGGATTTAGGCCCAGGCATCAATGTATAAGGGCCCAACCTTCACCCCACTTGAATTCGATGGCAGATTTCCCATTGATTTCAGTGGGGGCATGGTCAGACGCATGGAGCCTGAGATAGTTCTTGTAAATATTTTATATTTACTGGGCAACACGTGACATGAATCCAACACAGCAACATACCTTCTGCTGGTTCAGGGCAAGGTAAATGAATCCCCTTCCACTCAGGGCCTGTACATTTCTAGGGTCCTCCTTCAGGATGGCATTAAAATCAAAAATCGCAGTTTTCTTCTGGCCAAGGTGTCCATAACATCGGGCCCTGGTGAGAAGGGACTCTTCAGCGTAGCCACCTGGTCAAGAGAGAAATGTGCAAATCAAACAGAAAGGATGCTACAGCCTTCTAGTATGACATGTCCCAAATTGGCACTGTGGGTGAAATCACACCCCAGGCAGCGTGCTCTGCTCCACAAAAGCCCTATTTAGAGGACTTAGGTGGTACGTGGACCTTTTGCAACTCTTGTGTAGCAGGACATAATGCTCGTCAGCTAGTCAGCTCTGAGGCTGGGGTAGAATAGCAGGAGACTGAGCTGGGGCTCGGTCCCCAGTGTTTGGAAAGCTGGGGGAAAATGTTAAAGCAGAATGGTGATGAAGAAACCTATCCAAAAAATGCAAAATTCACCCCGGTGCACAAGAACGTAAACACCCCTTTCAAGTCCTCAGGATCTAATCTTATTTCCCACTGAACTCAATAGGAATTTTGCTGTTTGATTCAGTGAGACCAGTATTAGCAGAGTGTTTAGTGGTTCAACAGGGCCTTTCATCTGCACTAGAGGAATTAAATGGGACTTAAGGGTGCATAGGGTTGTGCTGGCTCCCCACACGGAGGTGGCTTTCACCCTTAAAGACTAAATCAGTGAGGGGCACTAAAGAGATTATTTTGTACATGAAGCCCAGAAATATTATGGCTCCAATGTTCGGACACACACTGATGCTGCAATCAGTATTTGCATCCTGTATTTCCTTGCACCTTATCATGTTGCTAAGTCTAGTTCTGCCCTCTTTATGCTGAGTGGTGTCTGACTCTGCAGCTAATACCATGGACTCAATAGGATGGTTCCAAGTGAGCAGAGACTGCCCCTTAGACAACTGAGACTTTACTCTTCACTTTCCCAGTGATTGTTGCTCTTTGGAGTTTTTATCAAGTAACTGTCCAAGGTCTCTTGGATGTCTCCTCTGAAAGCATAATTGGTTCTTAACGCCTATTTGAACAGTATAATTTGTTTTGATAATCCCCTCCCCCCAACCTGATGTGTCTGAAAAATGATGGAAGGAAAATGGTAACTTCACAAGTGAAATTTCTAAAATGATTCCTCCCCAATGGACTTATTTCTGACCTCCCTTCCACGTTGCTGAACTTGCTATAGTTACAATAACTGCAGGGGACTTGAAACCTTGAAAACATCTGGGGCGGGAACTGCCCCAGCATGGAGAGACACAGCTGTTTGGTTTCTGTCAGCTGCAGCATTTTGAATCAGCTGTTCGCTGCACCCCTGCCATCCCTGCTGCACACAGATAATACATGATGCAGCCAGTTACACGGACAAGCAATCACGTCTCTTGTGAGCTTGGCTTTTTGCATTTTCAGTCTCTCCAACCTTCCATATGGAAATGGCCCTTGTCACTGAGGATGAAAAGCCAGTATCAATAGTGTGGGATAGATTGTGACTTGGACTTACATATCAGTGACGTGGGGTAGAAGCTCCCTTACTTGCGGAAGCTATCCGGACTTGGGGCAGTAGATAGAAGGGGAATGGCTGGGATGGGTGGGAAATGGGCAGAGCCCCCTATGTGCTGGCTGGCACAGAGGAGTGGTATAGGCCAGCCATAAATTACTACCCCCTGGAAGCAGCAAGGATGCAGGCAGAGAATCGAGACTCAGTTGGGGATGTGAGTGTAACCTCCATTCTAGCTGAGGTAAACAAAAGTGTTCACAGCCATTCCACCCCGCTAGAGATGGTGGCAAGGTTCATATCCCTATGTTACATCATGATAATAACACACGGCCGTGGAGTCTCCGGAGCCATTTCCCTGCAGCCCCTCACCCAAGCTCTGATTGTCTCAGCTGCTAACCAAAGCTGCTTTCCCGACAGCATTTTTACTAATGGCATGTTTCTTGCACTTCCCTACTCAATGCCTTGGCCGGGATTTGTACATCAATGGAATCCTCGTTCCCCAGCAGAGGTGGAGAAACCAGGCTTTGCACATCAGGCAATGAGAGAAAGAAGAATGTAGAGTCTGAGGCAGAACTCCAGTTAAATACAGTAGTTGAAATCAACAGGCAGCCAAGGTGTGCATTACCCAGAGAACGGCTGTCTGACCTTCAGAGGAATAGGTGTGCCCCAGCTCCTTAACTGTAACATGGGGGGGTGAGGATCCTTCTCTCACCGTTGTGAAAATTAATGACTGCTTGTGAGGCACCCAGATACCCAGCAGCTATGTCCAAAGGGATCTCGCCCTATGCAGACTCATAGTGATAGCTGCAATAAACTTAGCCATTAACATTAGGATTTATTTCACCCGTTCAGTAATAAAGGAAATTAAAAACTGCACAGCTTCAATGCTTTCCCTTAAAACGTTTACAGCATCTGCCTCTTGGAACTCAGTGATATTTAACCAACAATTATATTTTACTCAGTAAAACAAAACAAAGACACTGTTGATCATATTCAAAAGGATTCAAAAATAATAATGTTTTAGCTTTTTAAAAAATTTACTTTATTTGTTTTTAAAACGTGTACATGGGGAAAATAAGCTTTCACCAAAGTTTTCCATAAGGATAGAGGATGATTTACTACCACCTAGTGGAGATACATATGGAGTGCTGCAGGACAAGTTTTATTTAAAGTCAGAGGCATTCAATTTTAGTTAGATCAGTGCAAGCTGATCCTTGTGTCTGTGTGGATCCAGTTACAGGACTGGGCCCTGAATTGGTAAATATGGACAAATTACTGATTTCTCTCTTCATCCAAAAAACAACTTTACCTGCTTTGCAAAGTATTTTGTGATCCTTGAATGAAAAAGCAACATGCAAAGTATTTTTGTTCTAATTTAGCTTTAAACAACAATAGATGATGCTCATACAAAACCAGCTCATACAAAACCATCAAGTCAGTGGCTGAGCTGGCATAGAGCACAGGAATCCCTGTTTTGTTTTTGCTGATGCTGTCATCACATAGCATATTGAATGCTACTACAATTCATTTAAAAGAGCAGCTGAGGATGGAGACCGAGATGGAAAATATTTACTAAATCATCCAAGTCCAATGTTCTCCATCTACCTGCCATTATCATAATGTCAGTGTTTGAAACGTCCTGTCAAAAAGCCAGAGCCAGCTAAAGACTCCTGGTGAATAAAATGGGAGTGCACTATATAATCAAAGGAATATTTTACTTCTCAGATGAGCCTTCCTACATGAAGTGCTTTGCCAATTAGTCTTGGGAGAATAATTTCAGCATGCTGTATGCTGGAGATAATCAATTTCTGAAGATGACTAAGACGATATGGGAAAAGGTGTCTCTAACGCTGATCTATGAAAATAGACAGCAGCTGCTTTGCTTAGAGTGGATGTGTAGCTGCAATTCATGTTATAGTCTAATACTTTGATTGCAGCAATGCTCTTAGTTCCCAGTCAGAAAGAGGGACCCCAGTGTGCTGGATGATGCACAAATGCAGTCCCTTCTCCAAATGCAGTCCCTTCTCCAAAGAGTTTACAAAGACAAAAAGCACATTGTGACAAAGATGGAGAAGGGAGGCGGAGGGTAACACCAGTAAGAACACGCAGTTACATAGATCAGTCTTGTGCACAGGTTGCTGGCCCCAGATAAAATAAATGAATCAATACATAGTGGATCTCCCCAGCTAGCTGTCATTGCTTTCTGATTATCGGCAGGTGTCCCAGCAGACGTGGGTCTCCTGAAGGGATTTGGGGGAGGAGCTTGTAACTAGCTACATATGAAATTTTCAGATGTGACCCCTGTTTTTTGTTGGCTCATTTGACACCCAGAGTCTCTGAAAAATTGGGGCACCAAAGTGAGCAGCCACATTTGAAAATGTAACTGTTAGGAGAGAGGTGCATTCAGTGGAAGTTCTGAAAGCCAGGCCCAAGATCTCTGAAGCTGGGCACCCAAAACTGAACCACTCAGAGTTAGTAGATCCTCTAGAAAATGGCCTTAAGGAAAGACTTAAGTTGACACCACTGAGCCTGGGATCAGGTCCTCAGTAACCTGCCTAAGGCCATACACACAGGGCAGCCCTGGAAGCAGAATGCAGGTCTCCTGGGTTCCAGGCTTGGGCCCTGTCTAATGGATCACACTACCTTCCCCATACATTAAATACATGGATCTCTTAGATACTTTCTTTTCTCTGTTTAATTTTTATTGCTTGCAATTTTAAAGGTAGGGGAGATTAAAAGGGTTAAAATGTTTTTGCTTGACAGAAATGACCACCCAAGAGACTCAGAACAGACAATAATCCCATTGCTTAATATGCCACTAGAAAGTGTTCAGATATCATGATGCTGAGGGCAGTATACGAGCCTATATAGAAGAGAATAGAACCAAAGTTTCTTCTGGTACTAATGAAATCAGTGGTGCTGTGGTCATTTACCCAGCAGAGATACTGGCTCTAAGTTTGTCTAAGCTTAGAGTTTTTCCAACACTTGCTTTGTTGAACTTCCATCTTTGCATTCCGTTGGCCCTCATTTTGGTGGGTTGTTTGTCAGTTTCCATTTCATGTTATTTCATTGGATGGCTCTCTTCTTCTAGTCAACGTTTGCCAAATTGACAACTGGCAAGACCTGCTTTTCAGAGCAATGCAGCAGGCTCACAAGGGTGACAGCTTCTCTTTTGTGGCTGTATTTATTTATTTACCAAACCCTCTTAGGTTATTTGAGGTTCCCTCAGAAGTGGGATTGCTCAGCATTCCTTTTCTGCATCTTTGTCCTTGAAAATGTCTGCATGCAGTTAAGAGAAATCCCACAATTGCAGTTCGCTTGGTTTCTGCTGTTTGTCATGAAATTGCTTTGATCAGGCAGTTTGGTTGAGTTTCCTAGGAAACCTGGAAAGCTTCTCTCTAAGAAGTTCTAATGGTCCCCTCTCCTCCTTCACTCATTGGTGGGAACTGGACCTGGACCCGTCAGAGGAAACAGTGTGGTACTGCAGCCAAGGAAATCAGAGGTGCTGTTGGTGTTTGCAACCAAACCAAGAGGGGATGGCTTGAAAGCACCTCTCTATTATACCCTAGCAAAGAGCAGCATTCCTTTCTAGCACATAGCAAAGGGAGGCACACTACCTAATGTAGCTCCAAAGGGACATGATATGGCAACTTAGCCAGTATGGCCAGGCCCTAGCTAGTTAGAAGGACACCTCTAAAGGATTGGTAGATATAACCTACAAGTGGCAGGACACTGGGAAAAAGAATCCCCTGGATGAGAGGGGGTGCTGGGAGGCAGAAGCAGAACCATTTAGCCCTGAAAGGAGTTGGTTGGAGCGGATGGGGTGGAATCAGAAAATGTGCACGACTCTGGTTTGGATAATAACCCAGATGGGTCTGTCTCACTGTCTCGCCGTATAATGCCGTAGGTCAAGACATGTGAATGTGTGATATTAGGATTCCCTTTGCTCTGATCGCAAAAGAATCAATCATTTGGCTATGAAATGTACAATATATTCATCTGAAAGCTGCAGAACATGAATCTCTCGTTCATTCACACACCTTCTTCCTTTCAAAGCAATCTCGATAAGCATCTTCATGTACTAAGGGTTGTGATCAATGACAGTGGTGTTCCTATATTGGATCCATCGTACATTTTTCTTCATTGGGAGGTCAGTGAGCACAGCCTTTTGCCCAGCTGCCTGGAGAGATGTGCCAGAGGATCCACATTTTCAGTTACAAAGCTTTCACCCTCAAGTTACGCTCCAAACTTCCACACTAAATGTTATTAATATTTGCAGGTTTCAGAGTAGCAGCCGTGTTAGTCTGTATTTGCAAAAAGAAAAGGAGTACTTGTGGCACCTTAGAGACTAACAAATTTATTTGAGCATAAGCTTTCGTGTGAATGCATCCGACGAAGTGAGCTGTAGCTCACGAAAGCTTATGCTCAAATAAATTGGTTAGTCTCTAAGGTGCCACAAGTCCTCCTTTTCTTTTTATTAATATTTGCGGGGCTGTAATGATCCGCGCCAATAAAAGACCATGTCCACTTCTTAACAAGCATCTGTACCAGCAAGCGGGAAGCTGATAAGCCAGAACGCATGGGCTGTGGAACTGAGCTACCTCAAGGCAATTAGCAGTTTTCCTTTTCTTTTCATGATCTCTCTTCTTCTAGATGCTACTGTCATAACATTTGCTCTGAATGAAAGTCAGATTTCCATAAGAATACAGTTCTGCTTAGAATGTGCCAGAGACATTTCCAAATTAGCTCAGCCCCTCTCTTTGGGGAAAGCTGAGATACTGTTTCATCCTGCCTACCGCCAGGTGTGTAACCTTTTAGCAAGCAATGCATCTGAAACACCCACAAACTCCTTGGAGCAGGGAAGCTCAGCCGTGGGTAAGCAGGATTTGGGTGGCATTTACAATATTTACCATAGGTTAACACAGAGGAAACAGAACATATCCCATCAACAGTACTAATGTGGGAGGTTTCAGGGGATTAAATGGCCGAGCAGACTGAAAATGGGATGTGAGCCTTCTCCAGCTAGGTAGCCTAGCCCAGACTAGAACTAAACCAGGAGCCATTCCAAGCCACTTGCCATCTGTGTGAAACAAACCCTGTGTGAAACAAGGCAGCGATCATGGGGAGAAGTTTCAAAAGTGATTTAGACACTAAGGACCCAAGGTCAATAGGACTCCATTGTAAAATTTTCAAATGGGCTTAAATGACATAGGTCCCTAATCCCACTGGCAAAGTGGAGCCTGAAACCTGGGCTCCGCAGTGGCATGCTTTTGAAAATTATACTCTATGAGCCAAAGAGAACAGATGACCACAGCCCCAAAGCACCATTACAATCATTTATGAGAACAGCCAGAGTGAGTCAGAGCAATGGTCCATCTAGCCCATTATCCTGGCTTCTGATAGCAGACGGTGCCAAATGCTTCAGAAGGAATGAACAGGTGATCCATCTCCTGTCATCCAGTCCCAGCTTCTGGCAGTCAGAAGTTTAGGGACTCCCACAGCATGGGGTTGTGTCCCTGACCAACTTGGCTAATAGCCATTGATGGACCTATTCTCCATGAACTTATCTCATTCTTTTTTAAACCCAGTTATACTTTTGGCCTTCACAACATCCCCTGGCAATGAGTTCCACAGGTTGACAGTGCGTTGAGTGAAGAAGTGCTTCCTTATGTTTGGTTAAAACCTGCTGCCTATTAATTTCATTGGATGACCCCTGATTCTTGTGTTATGTGACAGGGTAACTGACACTTGTTTATTCACTTTCTCCACACTTGTCATGATTTTATAGACCTCTGTCATATGCTCCCCTTAATCGTCTCTTTTCTAAACTGAACAGTCCCAGCCATTTTAATCTCTCCTTGAATTATTCATTACTTATTTTACAGTAGTGTCTAGAGTCCAGCATTGTGCTGGGTGCTGCACAAGGACACAGAGAAACTGTTACCTTATAGAGCTAGCAGTAGACAGAGACAAGAAGTGGGAGGGGAACGAGAGGTGAAGTGACTTACCCAAGGTCACGCAACAGGTCAGCAGCAGAGCTGAGAACAGAAACCAGATTTCCTGAGTCTTAATGTGCTGCCTCTCCACTAAAGGATGATGCCTCCCTGCTTCTAGCCGTGGCTGCGTTCTGCAGGGGAATTTCCAGATAGCCAGGATGACCAGCATCTCACAGAATCATAGAAATGTAGGGCATTTCAAGAGGTCATCAACTCCAGCCCCCTGTGCTGAGGCACGACCAGGTAAACCTAAACCATCCTGGATAGGAGTTTGTTCAGCCTGTTCTTAAAAACCTCCACAACCTCCTTTGGAAGTCTATTCCAGAGCTTTACTACCCTAATATCTAACTTAAACTTCTGGGAACTAAATGGACTCCAACCAACTCATTTCACACCTGTCACAAAGTAGTTGTTGTATGTTAAGGACTTTGGTCATTGTCTCTCTGGGCCACTTCATAGCCAGTTAGAGGAGAATGATCATGGAATACAGAGCCCTTCTCCTGAGCCACTTACACCCTCCCCTTGTAAAGATTTTGTTTGCATTTTATCACCATATTTAGAGGGAAGCAGAAATAATGGATGAGGATTGAAGTCTGCCCACACACTGGCCTAGTTCCCACAGAAGTAAACCTCTCATAAGCCTACCTGATGCAATGATAGCAAAGGAAAGGTTGGCAATAGCTTCTTTGACGTAAGTATCTCCCTGCTTATTCTTCAGGATGGTCATAGCCCTGGAGTGGCAGTGAGTTTGCATCAGCTTTCGGTCTTCGTCTTTGAAAATATCCATGATCAGCAGAAGGCAGGAAGTGTCTCCGATTTGGATCACTTTCTTTAGCAACTTAACAAGGACAGAGAAAAAGGGGAGGAGGGTTAAATTGACATACATGGAAATCGGAAAGGATCAGAGGCAGCTGAACTGTGGGCATAGACATAGGAAAACACTCCTGAGTCTAACAGTTTGGCATTGAACTAGAGCAGTACTTCTCAACATGATCCCCAGGGATGGTGATGAAAAGCAGTGAGGGGTGGGGTGGGGGTCAGAAAGTATCAACATTTTTATTCCAATTCTAAAGCAAGGAAAATAAAATTTTCCAAATAACTTCAGTGCAGCCCAAACCTTCAAAGTGTGTGAGGTCATATACTAATAGTAAAACTCCTGTAACTTTGCCCCTTTCACATCCACAAAGGGGGCCTTACCCCCTTGCTCCCCTGCCAACCTTCACCCTTCAAGGTCAAGTATTCCCTTGTCAATCTCTTGAAACACACACAACAATAAATTTGATGGGCTTTGCATTGCTATTGTTAATACACTTTTTACTTTCCCCTTTATAATAAATCCAAAGTGGGGCAGGTGATGAAAATGTTTGACTTTCAATAAGAGACTGTCAACCTGGAAAGGTTGATAAACACTGAACAAGAGCCTACCATTTAGAAGGATCTCCAATCTCAATGTAGACGCCACATCACGAGGGAATAACCAGTTTGGCAATGCAATATTTGGGCATTCAAATGCAACAGCATGTTAGCGCTACTCTTCCTGGCTCCGGATGGGGCCATGAAACATAGAAACAGCATACATTTTGAAATAAAGGCAGGAAAAATGTTATCCAAAATTCCCAGCTTTGGAGCAGGTTTGTTTTGAATTTGGGGAGAAAGGTTGGGTTGGTTCTTATTAGAGAAGGTAAAGAAAAGGGAAAAGAATTGTGAAAAATTTCATAAAATTCAAAGAGAGCTGAACGGTACCGTAATGGCCCCTAAAGAGATTTGGTCTGGTGGAGAGACTGGGGGAAGACTCTCAGTTCTGGGCCATAAAAGCAAAAATCAAGGAGTTCATGAAATGTCATCGAAGAACCACCCCTGGTTAGTGCTTTTTACAGCTGAACTGACAATTCGGGTAAATGTGTAGGTCCAAATATCACAACAGAGGAACTTTTCCCTCTAATGTCCCCTGCGGTGCTGAAGGCCACTGTGCTGCTATCTTTTGGATGATAATACACAAACCAATCGTTAAAGATCCCATTTAGAGTATTCACAAGAACAATGTCCTGGCTAAATTCCAACTCAGAGCACAGCTGCTTTTTGGATAGTCAATACAGTACCTGGTTGAAAGTGCGCAGAGAACTTGCCTGTTTCAGAGTAACAGCCGTGTTAGTCTGTATTCGCAAAAAGAAAAGGAGTACTTGTGGCACCTTAGAGACTAACCAATTTATTTGAGCATGAGCTTTCGTGAGCTACAGCTCACTTCATCGGATGCAACTTACCATAGCAGAATGTGATTTTTCTGTTACACTTCACCACGGGTGAATTCATTTTAGTGGCAGGTGACATGAACTTCATTTCATTTGCAGGGGATGGAAGGTTGCTGTGTAACAATACCTTTTTCATGATCTCTGTGTTTATATAATGTCTGCTGCAGTTTCCACAGTATGCATCCAATGAAGTGAGCTGTAGCTCACGAAAGCTCATGCTCAGATAAATTGGTTAGTCTCTAAGGTGCCACAAGTCCTCCTTTTCTTTTTGCGAATACAGACTAACACGGCTGTTACTCTGAAACCTGTCATAATGGGGCAGGTGGCAGTGTGGGAAATCTGCTACTCTCTTTCAGACACTGATCTTCAGGGTTTTCCCAGTGTTCCTGGTGGCTATCAAAGCTTACAAGACTTGGAAAATTGGAAAGGAAAGAAAAATGTCCACAAGAAGTTTTATGCCATCAGTGTCAGAGTTCAAGTGTGATTCCATCATGGAATATGCCCCTTTGGGTAACATGTCCTGGCCAAAGAGTAAAGCAATGGATTTTCAACCACTGTTTTTGTGCATATCCAAAAGGGAAAAAAAATTGTGACTCCAAATAACAAGTACATTAAAAAGTTTGTTCAAAGTCAGACGTTCCAAGGACTATATGTGAACTCTGATGAGTGGTATCGCTCACTCAGAGCCCTCACATTCTTAGCACATAGCACAGAAGCTTTATACTCCACAGGGGAAAAATAACACCTTTGGTTTGGTGGAATACTTTTCTCCTTTTCATTGGGAGGCTTTATTACACAGTTTTAAAATGCAACAGTGTCCTCTGCTGGCAAACTCCGGTCATTTAACCATTTAATCTTGGCTGTTACATCTGCTTAGCAGAAATAAAAATTCTTGAATCCCTTCCAATTTAATAAGCAACCTCCCTACGCCCACAGGCATTGGTCTCTTTTATCCAAGGGACCCCAAAACACTTCTGCCAGTGATAACATATTAAGCTTAATATTTTTCTTACTCTATTTATATTTTAGTGGCACCTGCAATATGCTGCGTTCCACCTAGATCTGCAGGAAGACACACTTTCTGACCAAGGAGCTGCCTTCTAAAGTAGGCAAGTCTTATTAATTATCATCACTTTTGGATCCAATGAAATGCGGAAGTTAAAGAACGTGTTAAAGTTCATGCAGCAAGTTTGTGTCCATGAATCCCAGCTGTCCTGATTCCTAGAGCTTTGTCGTCACCGCTAGATTCAGTGCCACTAATACCACTGTGTATCGGATCATGGTTACTGCGTTCCTCCTCCATACATGTATGTGCCACTGATGCTCTCCCCCTGGGATGCCCCACATTGTTAGGAAGTTACAATGGGTGGATGCGGTTTTACTGTGGCAAAACACTTCTTCCTAGAGTTTCCAAACTTGGTTTCAGTGGGAGCTGTGTGTATGCAATGAACAGGATAAGCAGTCTGCGGGTGCTGAGAGGAAGATTCTGTTTATCAACTGACCTTGGAACTTGGGTGCTCTTAAGACAAGCCATTACCTAAAACCAGAGAGGGGAAGGGACCTCTGGTTCTCTTAGTAAGTACCAACCAGGGCAGGGTCAGAGCTAGAAATGGAGGTCATTGTACCCCAACTTCTTAGTCACTCGCCTTCCTGGTAGCTTTTCACCTGACGGGTCAAGTATTAGCTTTCCTAGGTGCGGTTGGTAAGGGAATTAGATATTCTCAGATTTCAGGTGAATGTACGATTTAAACCACAATTCTCAATCAATGATTTCCACCTGTGAGTTGAGTGATTCCACAGAGACTCTAGTTCCCTGGTGGCAGACAGTAATTCTTAACCCATCCACTAGGGAATAAATTTCATAAGATTACTGCTTTATTTGCAGGGCCATAAACACAGACATGTTCTCTGCTTTGGAGAGACATGAATCCGCTAGCCTGTGAGATCCCAAAATAAGGCAACAGTTTGCAGATCTTCTTGCTGCCTCATGTAGGCACCGGGAAAGAGTTGCAGAGACTCATTAGCAAGACTGGATAGCTGCAGAAGAAAGGCAATAGCCTATTTCCTTCCCTTTTAACGGAAAATTACCAATTGCATCAATGATATTACCACCACGGCAGCACATTCAATCATGCTCTATCTAGTTAAAGGGCTCTGCTGAAAGGTGTCATTAAATGAAATGTGATGAATGGGCTGCATTTGGTTGTGTCCTTGTACAGCCTGTGTTACAATCCAAGAGCTTCCCCTTCCAAGCCTGAGTCTGGATCATCAAAGTTGTGTTAGTGGCTGGGATACTTAAATCTAATTTTAGCTCTGAACTTCACCATGTCTCCACCCCTGGGTCTGCTGCTATGGAGTCGTGCTGCACTCCAGCGATTTTAATTTAAGACCTGAGACGCACTTGACCAGGCTTGTATTATTTTTGGTCACATTAAGGATGTTATCCCACATGTACATGGCACTATTTGTGGCAGAGGCTCCACACTGCTGGGTGAAGGGATGTGTAAGTAGGTCCACTGTAACTATCCACAGGGAAATGACGATACCCTGGGAATTCATCTGAAACTTTGCACCTCCCAGAATTAGAGCGGGTTGACAAGTTTTGAATTTGAAAATCTCCAGCAAGAAAAGGGACTAATTTTTCATGAAAATGTTCATGAAAGACTAACCCATTTTCCAACCAGCTGGCCCCAGAACGTTGCCAATATTCTTGTCCCAGATCACGACACACAAATTGTTTGCAAATACCACTAAGTGCGTACATACAGCATCCCTAATGTCAGCCAATGAGAACAGTGGACTCCCCAGTCATTTCACCCACAGGACTTTGCCTCGCCCTTGTTGCCAGCCAGATGCTTTTTACCTGAGTCCCATCGTATAAGAATCCCTTCTTCAGCTGCAGCAGCGCCAGCCTTGCCAGGATGGGAGACCTCTGGGGATTCCTAGAGAGGGCTACCAAGAGGACTCTGTGAGCTTCTTCCACCCGATCCAGCTGGTACAGGGCATCGGCACACAGGATCTGAGATGCTTCATCAGAAGGGTCCAGCTCCATCAAGAGAGAAGCCAGCTGGTGAACCCCGAAGGCATCCCTGCATAAACAAAGGAAGAACTGCTCATAGTTCTGGTGGAGCTTATCTATTGCTCAGACAGAGCAGCTGGCTCTGAATGAGCCCCATATTAAAATGGTGGCCAAACGTCACAGTCTCCAGAAATGGAGAACTTCCTGTCACTTAAACATTTGAGCCACATTGTAAACATTTCATCAAATGCCTATTTGTAAATGTGCTTATAAGTGCAGGTGAAAGCATGGCTCCAAAAGAGGGTCCAGGTCCAGGATAGGGACTCCTAGACACTATTGCAATACAAACAATAAAAATAATAGGTATAGAAAATCACATATTGTCTCATTTGAAGAACTCTCTCCTGCTAAAAATTGCTATAAAACACGTACATGGGAACAGCCTTGTTAGATAGCCTCCTGCTGTAAGAACACTGGAGTAGGACCCAGGAGATCTGGGCTCTAGTCTAGGCTCTGCCACGGGTCTATTGGGTGACTATGTGGAAGTAATTTCCTTTCTGTGCCTCAGTTTCCCAATTTGTAAAATGGCAATAATGACACTGACCTGCTTTGTAAAGGGCTTTGAGATCTACTGATGCAAAATGCTATATAGACCTAGGTATTATTAATAAGAGACCTTTCTAAAGTATCCCCAACTGTATAGGCCAAACTGTGCTGTCCGAGTGAGGGACTCCATTTGCCACCAAATTTCTAAACCCATTTCTTTCCCAATCTTTAGAGCCGGTCAGAAAATAGTTGAGTATTTTCCAGGAAGAATATAGAAAGAAATGAAAAAAATAGGGTTTTGAAAATGTTTTACAGAAATTTTCTGTTTCTTCGGATGAAACGCTGAAAATTGGACACAAATGTTTTTGGTTTTCAATTCCTTATTGAAATAGGGGGCAATTTATTAATAAATACAATTTTTCACAACCCCTTCCACCCCCCACCGCAAAAAGCCATTTTTCATTAAAAAAATCAACTGAAAAATACAACCAGCTCTGATAATCTCATTTATAGCACCCTCCCTCGAAAAAAGTGGAGCAGAATCTTAAATGGATTTAGATGCCATAACTCTGCTTTGATTTGTTTTCCCCCTTAAGTGTTACATTCATTAATTTAGCATTGGATAATGGTACCAGACTGCCAGCCCTGGATATGAACTTATTCTCTTATCCTCCAACAAAGGTGCAGCACGGGTAGCAGAAAATCAAACATCCCTTGCAGTCATTCATCCCTGATAGGTTAGGATCTCTTTTAGAGCGCATAGGGGAGTTGTCTCCATGGCCCATTCAGTGCTTGATCTCTGCTGAGACTTCCAGTGAGGGGGCCTATGAGCACCAAAAATTATTGTTTTTGTGATCTGGATATCTACTCCATGAGAAACCAGAGTGAGATCCCTCTGCCTCTTTTCATCAAGGACACTGAGCAGCCATCAGATGTTAATGGCTTTTGCCCATTACCAGTTAAGGCTGGGTTCCCACCAACTGGTGACCGAGACATGAAAGGGTCTGAATCCCATTCCCATTCACCTGAGCCAATCAACCCCCCAAGCCATACCCTTAGCCATACCCTTCTTTTGTCAGGAATCCATTCAGTCCTGCTCCTTTCTTTTGCCTGAAGGCTGAGCTGCCTTTTGGAGATGGCTTTTTCTGGAGTATCTTCTGCCCTTCTTCCTGGAGCACCTTCAGGAGCAGCCCTCTTTGGTTCCAGGGCACATAGGACTTGACAGTGAGGATGGTTTCGTCTAATCTCAGTCGACAGGCAGTGATATAATCCAGGGCCGTGAGGTAAGGACTGCCACCCAAAATCCGGATAAGTCCTCGCCCGCACAGGGCTTTCACACAACTGTTGGGGTGTGGGGAGTCATGCTCAATGACCTTCTGGAAGTCTGGCAGGGCTTGCTGACAGTCATTGGCGTGGAGGTAACAAAACCCTCGCAGGACCAGGAGGCTGTTGTAATAAGTGTTCAGCTCAGACTCCAAGAGGTGGCTGCAGATCTTCAGGGCGCTGTGGACGTTCCTGCTCAGCAGCTGGCAATCCGCCAGCCGGACACTCAGCTCACGCCTGGACTCCGGGGCGATCTGAATGAGGAACTGGAGAGTGTGGATGACTGGGGAAAGCAGTTCTCTGCCAGCATCATCTCGGAGCTCCGGCCGAGTACGCACGGCTTCCCTGTAGGCTGCAAACTCTACATCCAGGACAGCTCTGGCCTGTTCTTTAATCCTCTCAGTGTCACAAGATGAGAAAAGCTCGTCAAAGTGCTGCTTTGCTTGGCCAGGGCTTATCCTGAAGGCATCTATCAAGTCCTGCATCATCTCCCGTGTCCGCCCACCCAAGGAGAAGTAAGCAGCAGCCCGGCCTAGGAGGACACCCAAAGCTCTCTCATCTCTGAACTTACTACCAGCAGATAAGGCCTCCATAGCCTTGCTGTAAACTGCCACACACTCATTGAATTTGTGTTTCTCGTAGAGGTATGCGGCCTCTGCCTGGCATACCTGGATGCCATTCGGTGCTACAGCAAGAAGGAAGTCATAACAGTCACCCAACTGGCCATCCAAGGCCCTGCTATCTGGGCCTGTCTCCCGGTGCACTGAAAGATAATCAGAGAAGGTCTGGATCACCAGTGGCAGGTGTTCCTGCTGCCTGCTGCGTAGATATGCCACTGTCTCAGCTCGGTGCGTCACGAAAGCTTGTATATAGTCCACCACTCCGTTCCCAGATTGTGTCCCTGACAGCACCCGTGCCAAAGCCCTCGTCAGCAGCAGGTCCACTGAGTGTTTGGGAGGAGTGCTGAGCAGGGCATTGCACCGGCTCACCACCTCTTCATAGTGCCCCTGCCTGAGCATGGCCTCCAGCTTGAATACAGAGGAAGCCAAGTTGTTGGGGCTTAGGGTGGATAGGAAGACTGCAGCTATTCCCACGTTGAGTGACACAATGGCCAAGTTGTTGCAGTGTATGCTGGGAATCTGACTCCTGCCTGTGCACCATGTCTCCAGGGTAGCTATCACTTTCTCCCAGGGCCCCTTCCCAAGGGACTTGACTTTCTGCACTGCCAGGAGTGCACTGCAGCTGAATGCAGCCATGTAGAAAGCCGTGGCCAGCGGCAGCTCATTCATAGCTAGGTGCTGGTCCCCTTCCTTGCAGAGCCGCATGGCAAGCTCCTGAGCTGACATTCTGAACACAGAGGCATTTACATCTTCAGCAAGTGTCGTTTCACTCACACCCTGTCGTGTGCCTGTAGAACAGAAATTAGAGCAGTTAAAACTAAGCACGTTGCCACGGCGCGTGGGTATCCATTGTTTTTTCTAAGCCATCAAGCTGACAGACACAAACAAGGGCCTCAGATGTTTTGAAGGTCACAGAGTCCTACAAAGAGCAAAAACTTTGGTCACTGAAAAGTATGCACTTGTAACCGAAAAACAGTCCCTTCCCCAAGCGCTCACACTCTAAGGATATGATGGTAGACCTTGGGTGGATACAAGAATCAGGGGGAGCGCAGAATATGCTACACAGATCTGCATGTGGAACAGAGAGGAGAAATTTGCCCTCAGTATTTAATCCTGAATTGTGTTGTTATATTCCATTTGACAAAATATATGAAATATTTTCAGTCAAATACTGGAGAGGGGGAATTTAAACATACTTGTGTAATAAAGAAACCTACCATTACTCTGCTGCTGTCTTCCGACTATCTCCTTTCCCCATCAAGCACATCTTTCTCTACCCTCCAAACCATAGAGGGCTGTTCCCTCCCTTCCCCCAACCATCCTTTTGGACCTGTTGTATTAATTTAGATGGATCATATGGGCCCAAAGAGTCAAAGGTGTTAACATAATCCAGTCACTGTCCAACATTAAACCATTTTAAATGAAGTTCGGGGTTTGGTATGCAGAGACCTCAGCTTGGTAAACCCATCATTACAAATCATTTAAACCTTTTATTAAAGATACAGAAAGCAAGGAAATATAGTTAAAGCATTGGAAAGGTAAAGTATTAAGTAAGGCTTTCATTTTTAACAACATCTCTTGTTCCCTTTCCCTTTTGCTGTAGAGAGTTTTTAGAAGGAGCTCCCCTCCCCTTGTTTGACAGTCTATCAGATGGTATCAAAGATGGCAATCATAGGGGAAAAGACAACGAGGAGTCTGGTGGCACCTTAAAGACTAACAGATTTATTTGGGCATAAGCTTTTGTGGATAAAAAACCCACTCCTTTAGATGCATGGAGTGAAAATTACAGATACAGGCATAAATATATATTGGCACATGAAGCGAAGGGAGTAGTCTTACAAGAAAAGGGGGGAAAAGAAATAGGGGAAAAGAGAAGAAGTTAGCTGAGATGGGATGGAGCTGGTGTTATTGCTGCTGTTGTGAAAGTTCAATCCTGTTTCCTAAGAAGATAAATGCTCACAAAAGTGGAAAGAAAAGAACAGCAAAGCTGGAAAATGCAGATTCTGGCTTTGGTATTGATCCACCCTGCAGGAAAAACAGGCCCAGCACATAGTCTTATCAGTCACTCCGAGACCTGGCAAACTTGTACCAGCCTCGGGTTATTGTGGGCATTGCTTTTAGCTGCCTCTCTGTTCACAGGCTCACAGCAGTGCTACAGACTCTTATTAAACAGAAGACAAAGAGGGAAATAGGAAAGAGAAGGAATAAAGTGAGGAGGGAAAAGGATACATTTGGGGGGTAGAAACAAAGTCTCCCATCCCAGATGGTGCCGGGGATCCAGCCAGAGCTGGTGAGGGTGGCCTATGAAGATTCCTAAAACGAATATTGAACATTCAGGAGTAGTTGGGGAAAGCAACATGCAGTTGCCCCAGTTAGCTTTCCACTACGACCCCAAAGTGTCCCTACTCTTGCAAACAGCACCGTGCCCAGAGCACAAGCCTTCGGGATACCAGTCTCATATCTCACCCTGGAGACAGCAATCCCAGCAGCACAATGCATTGCCCCAATGCCACATCAGTGAACTAGTTCAGGTCTAATTTCTGAATCCCCAGCACTCAATAAAGTCATCATCCCTTATCGGCTTCCATGAGAACAAAGGGTACACAGCACCTTTTACATGACCATCAAGTCAGCTTTGGGCCCACAGAAGATACCATTTGGGGCCCTGTAGTTGGTGCCTTTTATAACTTGTTTACCCAAAACATTTGTTGCATTATCCAAACTGAATGTGGACAATTTTTTTTTTAAAAGAGGAAATAATGTAGATGCTCAGCATGCCAGTTCTTTGGTGCTGGGGCTGCCTTTTCATTTTGTATGCATGCAGCACCTAGCACAATGGACTGCTGCTCCCCATGTGGAGTCTCCAGACACTAATTATAACCTGAGGGGTAAATTTCCAAATGCCCTTCCCTGATTCTGGTGTTTGCGCTGTCTGATTCTGCTCTGCTCTGCGCTCCTCCCATCCCTTTGTCTGACCCCCCTCCCTCCTCGCCCCACCTGCACCATCAGACTCCCTCTGACAGCTGGACTCTAGGAAATAAACAAAACCAACCCCCTGCACACACTGCTTTGCCCGCTGTTTGCCTTTTCCCCTCTATCAGAAATCAGTCAGACATTGTTGCTTTTGTGGGTGCTGGGAGAAAGCGGGGAAGGGGAGGAGGCAATTTCCAGCCTGTCTTTGTTTCTGAAGCTGGGTGTGTGTGTGTGTGGGGTGTCAGACTATTGGCACAAGTAGCCAAGTCTGCATGGATTCTTCCCAGCTTTGGTATTGGCGGTGATGGGGGGGTCACATTCACTCCTCCCACTACGAAAAGGTGGGAATCTACAAAGGTTAGACAGGGACCAAACCCAGAGCGCCTCACTCCCCAGACAATGGGACAGAAGAGCAGAGGAAACAAAGGGCAGGGGGAGAAGGGCACGAGCAGGGCCTGGGAACTCACGTCTGAACACGCTCGCTGCGGTGGAGGTGCAGGGTGATCTTGGAGATTCCTTGCTGCTGCACTCAGGAGAGGTGACTGCCGCTGGGAGAGATGGGGTGAGAACTGGCTGGCTCGGTTCATCCTGCCACATGCCCTGTTACCCAGGAGACGGTAAACACTAACACAGGCTTCTGTTCCCGCAGGCAGAGGATGGCTGCACGGTGCAGACGCACAGTCCCTGGCTGGGGCACTATGGCAGGGCTCGAAGCCTGAACTGCCAGGTCTATCTATCTATCTATCTATCTATCTATCTATCTATCTATCTATCTATCTATCTATCTATCTATCCCCACACATCCCCCCCTCTATCTATCTATCTATCTATCTATCCCCACACATCCCCCCCTCTATCTATCTATCTATCTATCTATCTATCTATCTATCTATCTATCTATCTATCTATCTATCTATCTATCTATCTATCTATCTATCCCCACACATCCCCCCCCTATCTATCTATCTATCTATCTATCTATCTATCTATCTATCTATCTATCTATCTATCTATCTATCTATCTATCCCCACACATCCCCCCATCTATCTATCTATCTATCTATCTATCTATCTATCTATCTATCTATCTATCTATCTATCTATCTATCTATCTATCTATCTATCTATCTATCCCCACACATCCCCCCATCTATCTATCTATCTATCTATCTATCTATCTATCTATCTATCTATCTATCTATCTATCTATCCCCACACATCCCCCCATCTATCTATCTATCTATCTATCTATCTATCTATCTATCTATCTATCTATCTATCTATCTATCTATCTATCTATCTATCTATCCCCACACATCCCCCCTCTATCTATCTATCTATCTATCTATCTATCTATCTATCTATCCCCACACATCCCCCCTCTATCTATCTATCTATCTATCTATCTATCTATCTATCTATCTATCTATCTATCTATCTATCTATCTATCTATCTATCTATCTATCCCCACACATCCCCCCATCTATCTATCTATCTATCTATCTATCTATCTATCTATCTATCTATCTATCTATCTATCTATCTATCTATCTATCTATCTATCCCCACACATCCCCCCCTCTATCTATCTATCTATCTATCTATCTATCTATCTATCTATCTATCTATCTATCTATCTATCTATCTATCTATCTATCTATCTATCTATCTATCTATCTATCTATCCCCACACATCCCCCCATCTATCTATCTATCTATCTATCTATCTATCTATCTATCTATCTATCTATCTATCTATCTATCTATCTATCTATCTATCCCCACACATCCCCCCCTCTATCTATCTATCTATCTATCTATCTATCTATCTATCTATCTATCTATCTATCTATCTATCCCCACACATCCCCCCCTCTATCTATCTATCTATCTATCTATCTATCTATCTATCTATCTATCTATCTATCTATCTATCTATCCCCACACATCCCTCCCTCTATCTATCTATCTATCAAATGACCCTTGCGGTCCCTTCTAACCCTATGATTCTATCTCTCTGTCCTACTAGTCTCATGCACTGTAGTTGTAGCCGGGTCGGTCCCAGGATATTAGAGAGACAAGGTGGATGAGGTCATACTATTTATTGGATCAGCTTCTGTTGGTAAGAGAGCCCAGTTTTTACCTCTCCCACCTGATCTCAGCTAGAGATTGCAGCTGGGCTGATGTAGCTACGACCTAGCTGCAGTTCCTACTTCACTGTCATGGCAGAGGCTTGTCATTGTCTCCCTTCTGCTCCCCATCTGGTGTCGGGTGATGCAGTGATGTAGCGGCGGCCAAAGTCATTCACCGGGGCTTTGTTGAGCTCCCTGACATGGCGGCTCTGCATCGCAGAAGCACCTCGCAATGTTGTGGAGGAGGAAACATCGGGCCACAATATGGCACCTTTCTGCTCAATATTGCAAGGTGCTCTGTAAATGTGGGTCATTCAAATCCTGCAGCGAGTTGGCTCCCTAACTTTCTTGGGCTCCTATGAAGATGCCAGCCTCTGTCGTTATTCAGGAGAAATGCCTGTTGCAGTCAGTGGTGGAGTCTGGCCCATGAAAAATGGAGAGGGAACTTCAAGATTAGGTCTAGGATGAACGGAAAAAAAGTAAAATACGGTTTTGTTTTAAAGGTAACCATTTGGTCTGACCCAGTATGGTTGTTCTTAGGTTCTTATGTTCATTCCCTGGAGGATTTGACTGCAAACACAATGTGCATTATATGGCTGGGCAGCCAGGAAGGGAACCTAACATGTAAATAGAAAATGAAACTGACCACTCTATTTTCACCGTCTAAAATAGTGAAATGTGGAAAGGGAGCAAACAGATTCAATGGTGCACAATGGATTTTTGACATTATGAGTCACAGGTAAGGAATATTTTTCAGGATGTGGCTCGCCTGACAGTGTTCCTTTAAACCAGGGCTGATTCTGAAGTCCAACGTTTCCTTGATCTGTATTCTTTGACATTCAAAGGGGAAAACATTCCCTATGATTAATATAGAATTTTTTGACAGTTTATTAAGAGATTGCCCATTACTTGGCTTTGATTACTTTCATTTTAATTACCCTAATGAGCCATCAAGAAATAATTTAGTACTGCTGTCACATCAGGCCATAGGTGATATTGCTCGGAAAGACCGGAAGGCATAAAAAGGAACAGTTCTGCAATAGAAATCACATTAGCAAGGGCCGAGTTGATCAAACACACGGGCCTCATCCCTCCTCCACTGTGGTTCGAGCTTGTGGGAATGCACACAACGAGGCTGGTGCTCTCGATGAGTTGCGGTCCGTGTTTCAAAAATCATTACCCATAATTTGACTTCGCTGAGGGAGGGAGGGAGGTTTCATATCACTGGTCTGGGTATCACTTCCAGGGACATCTTGTCCCATGGATACAAAGGTCATGGAGAAAGACAATGTCGTCCATTCATTTAAAAAAAATAAAATAACCTTAGCACCAGATGAGATGAGGGTCCCACTGTGCTGGGTGTTTTACATGCACATAACAAGAGACAGTTTAACAATCTAAGTGGACAGGACTGGCAAAAGGTAGAGGGAATAATAGAGGCACAGAGAGGTGAAGCAACTTGTCCAGCATCAGACACTGAGTGAAGGGCCGAAATAGACCTCAGGTTTCCTGGCTCCCAGTCCTGTGTCCAAGACACTGGATCATGCTGCTTCTCCCGTATGGTAAAGCTCATGCTCAAATAAATTGGTTAGTCTCTAAGGTGCCACAAGTCCTCCTTTCCTTTTTAAAGAATTACTGTGATGCAAATGCTCAAACCAACACAGAGAAAGAGCAAGAAGACTGTTTATCCAAACATTAGTTAAATATTAAATACATTACAATAGCTTCTCCTGTTGTTGTAGCCAGGTGATAAATTTTTAAAGGGGGCTGGAGCGGGTAGGGAGTACAGATGGCATACTAGCTGGAGTGCCCTTGAAAAGAGTGCTGTTCAGCAGCATGTGGATGGAATTACCTTCCTCCTTAAAGATGCGGGCTGGGTGCTAATAAGAAGTTATTATGATAATCGTTGTATTTGTTTCTGGAGTGTTTGCAATGCTGGACAAAGCTGGGGGCTATATATAACAGGATGCTGCCTAGAGGGGTTACAAGCCAAAGGCACAACAGAAGCATTATAGGAGAAACAATAGAACTCCATAATGCATATTGTAGACAGTAAATAAATCTACATGCTACAGACACGGATGGGAGTGGGGATAAAACCCCATGATCTTTGGGATCAGAAATATGGGCCTCAACTACTTCAGTTGTTACTGGTTGTAGGGCTTTTTGTTATACTCATAAGAAGCACACGGGAGAAGGCAGCACGCCACATTTATTGAGAATACAACAATTAGCATATGCTTTTCAATCACACACAAACACACACACAGTCCTGCCAGTTGATGTTTATATTTACCAGTCCAGAGTTTGGATCAATCTAGTGGCCAGCCAGATTGGTCACAGAGGGGAACAGGGCTCGGTCGGTTGCGATCTGATGGTCCTGGAGTGTGGCAAGACAAACCCAAAGTCCCATGGCAAAGCACCCTGTTCTTAAAGTCTTTTTTCTCTGTTGAAGTCTATGGATTTTGCTGTTTCAGTTTGTGACCGGTTACTTCTTAATTGGTGTATCTTTTGATGCATCTTCTAATACACCGCCGAGAGGGTCATCCTGTCCTGGTTCCAATTTAATCAATTGTCCTGTCTTTAGAGGTGCTGCCAGTCAATCTTCCCTTCCTTCATTATAGATGCACGTTAATGAATCTCTGGTCCTTAAGTCTCTTCACTCCTTCCTCCTTGACCATCTGGCTATAACAATGGACTTCACACCTTATCTTTTCCTGATGCATACATTCCTCCTTCACACAAACAGTCTTTTACAGAGACCTTTGAGAATACGAACAGTGTCAGTTTATTTTGAATCTCCTTAACATAGACACAATACAAGATCCTGTCTCTTACTTACTAAACCTTAAAACAAAGAAATGTATATTTAACTAGAGTGCCTAATTTGTTATACATATAGGAAACCATAGTAGACATTATAACTTATTCTAAAACAAAAGGGTGACCATAATCAGTCATAAGGATTGTTCTGGTCTGTCCCTGCCTTAACATCAGTACAGACACTGGCAGTCTGTCAGATGCAGTCCTACCAATGTCCCAGAGGGTCATTCCTTTCTGCTATTCAAAAAGGGTGGCTGGTAAAATGAAATCAAGACATAGTACCTCTATTCTTATAGTACAATTATAAAATCCTGCTCCTACATTTTGTCCTTTCTAGAGAATGTGGCCACTAGAAGGTGACAGTGACACAATCATCGTTATACCGACAAGGTGGATCTTCAGAAGATTTTTGAAGCTTAGATGGAGGTTGGCAGGAGTATGGAGAGGCACTAAATACATACACGGAAGTGAGAAGGGGAGGGACAGAGAGAGCGAGGGGATGTGCTTTGGGGATCTAGTCCTTAGCCCATTGAAGACAAGGGAAAGAATCCCACTGATTTTAGGGGATTCTGAAAGCACCTTAGTGTAGGGTGACCAGCCAGCAAATGTGAAAAATTGGGATGGGGATGGGGGGGGTAATAGGAGCCTATATAAGAAAAAGACCCAAAAATCGGGACTGTCCCTATAAAATCGGGACATCTGGTCACCCTACTTTAGTGTCACATTAGGGGTGAACTAGACCCTCAGGACCTGAACGAGGCTTCCTGTGTGTGTGTTCAGCATTAATAGTACAAAAACATATAGTATGTCCCCTATGTATTTGTGAGAAAGATGAACCGTGTGTGCAGAGGAATGGACTGAGGAGGAAAGACTGAAGAACTTAAATACGTATGATTTAGCTAACTTGTGAATCAGGGTAGCTTGAAAATTGCATCTACGTGACATGAAGGGTGCAAAATCCAAGGAAAGATAGGAGTTCCTTGCTTGGTGCAAGAGTCTTTAACCTAGGAGCAATGAGCTACATTTAGAAAAAGAAAACACCCCAAAAATGACTTGTGACCTGTTAGACTGAGATTATCAATTGTGTTGCTTAGAGTCAAGGGGCCAAATCTTGCTCTCATCTTCACCTATGTGAGGGTTGAGGACAATGGAGTGACTCTGGTGTCAGGGAGAGAAGGAGCTGGCCTGTATTGAATAATAGATGCTAGGTGACTGAGAGCTCATGACACTGAAGTCAAGAGGCTCTGCTGGATATCATCAGCTTTGAAGCCAGATGATGAAATTTCATCCCCAAGTGTGTTCAGTTCTGTGCTCACTGCCTACCCTGAGAAGTAGATTGTGGGGAACTTGGATGTAAAACTGAGCTAGGGAACTCCTTTCTTGTCAAGGAAATCTGCATCCTGAAATCTCCATGCCCCCCTTGCTAGTGCTGTTAGAGTAGGAGACTAGGAGTCAAGACTCTGGAGGTGTATTCTTGGCAGGGCTGGCCAAAATTTTTTTAATTAAACATTTTCTTGTCAGAAAATGGGGTTTTGCTGAAATCAAAATGTTCTGTTGGGAAAATCGAAACTCAACATTTCATTTCAGCACAAAACCAAAGGTTGAAATATCGGAAGTTCCTTGTCTTGATCAGCTCTTCTTTTTTCTTCCACTGACTTGCTGGTTGCTGTTGGGAAATCTGCTTTACCCCTGTGCACCAAGTTATGCGTCCGAACATCAGGGAGAACAATACAGATCTGGGGCATTTAAAGGCGACCCAATCAATGTTTGTGAAGTGCTTTGAGATCCTCAGCTGAAAGCTGTTACAGAAAGGAGAAGTCTTATTTCATGACTCAACCCCAATTTCTCTGCAATGTTTTAAAACTTTTTGTGCTGTTTACACTTCAGTAAAGCCCGGTAGGAGTGGTCTTTACTGGATGACTTGTCCCATTCAAAGTCCTCTGCTCCCACCACCTGTTTTTGCCCTGTCAGCTGACCCCAGCACTCCTGTTCCTTATGTATATTTAATCACAAATGAGTCAGCACATGAAACAAAACTGATATATATCTATAGCTATACATAGATGGGTGGGGGAGAAGGAAAGCAGAAACCCCTTACTATTTCTGGCACCTTAGAGACTAACCAATTTATTAGAGCATAAGCTTTCGTGAGCTACAGCTCAGAATACAGACTAACACGGCTGTTACTCTGAAACCTTACTATTTCTCTATGCAACTGCCCAGTAACCCATGTCTTTAGCCCAATTACAATTACAATGCATATGATCCAAGCAAGGGATGAAAGGATGTACTGGTAAGAGCATTTGAACAAGATTACAAGAAAGTTATGGTTACTCTGTTAGAGAGAAGTAAGCCTTTTATTAATATTATGGAGATTAAAAAACAACAGCAGAAGCCCCTGAGGGTCACCCCAAAGGCTTTGCTGGTGCAGCCATTGTTTGGGATGGAGCTATGGGGGACAGTGATGCACCAGCATACATTAATTAGTTCCCTGCCTCCCAGTGCTAACAGGGGCAAAGCAGAGCTCCCAGCCAGGCAGGGAGGAAGCCCTTCTCATCCAAGCTGGGTAAGGAGTGGGGTTTGAGCTTGGAAGAAGGCCCCTCGTTTGGTCCCAGTGTCTCCACAGACTCTGATAACTGCTGAGTGACACTCATGCTGATTTGATGCAGTTGCATGTAGTCGCTGAATATTTGGCAAGGGGCAATATTTTTAGTTCCTGGGCAATAATCAGTGATCATCTCTAACCACTTTGCATTCCAGGAGCAAGGCTGAGAAGAAAAAAATGAGCACCTAATTCTCTGAGCCTCCCTTGCCTCTGTGGAATGGACCATTCCATTAACCCTCTCTTCAGGTCAGTTTTTCATTTCAACATGATCCAGAGTGTGGAAGCCTGGGTCGTCCCGTGGTGTGATATGACTCACCTAATGCTTCGGGGAAGCATAAAGTGCATTACAGATGGATTGGCCCCTCCACAGTCATTGCTCCCAACTCCTTTCTTCCTTTCAATTCCCGCTGCTCTAAAATCTATGCGTGTAGACATTCCTGTTTGAAATGTCATGATCTGACCAGTTCCAGTGGCATTTCCCATCCAGTTTTGCAGACGTGAGAAATTCTGGGCCAATCTTGCTCCCACTGACTGAGAAATATGCAGACATTGAGGGACTTTTATGAATTGAACCTCAGAGCCTTTTACCTGGCATTTATCTATCTAGCTTCGGCCTGATTTTCAGAACTGCTGAGCACCTACAACGCCAGTGGAAGTCAATGGAGAGGAAGGTTTTGCTCTGTGGTTCAGGCACTGTGCTTGGGCTTGGAAGACTGGGTTTAACTCCTGTATCTGCCACAGGCTTCTTGTGTGGCCTTTAGCAAGGCAGTTAATCTCTCTGTGCTTCCATTCCCCCATCTGCAAAATGGGGAGAATAATCTTTCATATCTACCATCCTTTGCCTGTCTTGTTTATTCAGATAGTAAGCTCTCTGGGGCACACTCATGTGTGTGTGTGAACTCGTGAGCACACAAGGGGGCCCTAAACTCAGGTGTGGCTTCTGGACATTGTTGTCAACATAAATAATGCTCATGTTTACAACTCCACACTGGGTACTCAACTCCTCTGAAAATAAGGCACTCACTCATTTGAGCACTGCAAGACCAGAGAGTGAGAAACTGGTGTTAATCAACCTATGTTACTCCTTACATTTCAATATTGCACTTCCAAACATTTTTCTCTCACTCTTTCCCCACGCTGCAACTTTATAACCAAACGGGGATACAACAGCAGGTGACTGTTGGGGATAACTGATTTGGTTACACGATGTTCTCAACTTATATTGGTTTGAACTAAGTTTATCAATCAGGCATGGAAACATTAATCACCCAGAAAAAATAACACACAGCGAAATGACTTTTCAAAATGTCGTTGGTATAATTATCATCTTGCCCATTACATTAAATGCCACCATTTATAACTGTAATGTTTAAGTATGCAAACAGTAATTAACTTGGTAATGAACTAAGGACCCCTGTGCCTCTCCTCCCTCAGCTAATTTGCATGTTAATTATCATTAGCAACTGGGGAAACAAGTTATAAACAGCTTAATTAGCAGCTTAATCATTTTTACAAGAAAATGTGCCACACTTTGATACATGAGCAAGAGTTAGATTAATGAAGTCAGATGAGAATGTTTTTCCAGCGTCGTTTCCAGACACAGCGCTGTGCTTAGAGCTGGGAGACCTGGATTACCCACAGACACACACATGCATCTCAGGGGTTCGGGCTTCATTTTACAAGCAGGGATTGTGTAGGTAGAGGGCTTTCTCAGCATCTAAGGAGGAACTGGCCTGCTTCTTCATGTTGGAAAACAAACAGTTCATTTACAACCATCAATAGGCCATGGTGGAGTTTGGTGCTTTGTGATGACAGGCCATAGAACCATGAGACGTTGGGCCTCAGTGATAGTTGTCTGTTAACTATGCTGTTGCTGGTCCTTTCTGCTGTCATTTGATTGGCAGACTGCTAGGAGATGCCTGGTCTAGTCAGCATCATGTTAGATACAGTGGGTGTGCCTGTGTAGTCCACACCCACTCATTGTGGAGCTCCGTCCCCCTCTCCTGGTGAATGGGCCATATGTGGAGATTGATGAGCCTGTTACAGCCTTGGCTAATGGAGTTGCATGTAGTAGCTGAGGGCGTCGAGGTCTGTGCTTTTAGAGCCAGAGGTCCTAGGTGCTCCTCACACAACACTAGCTTCCCATTGGGGTATTGAACCCTGATCCCCCTAAGGACTCTTACTGTACACAAATATGGCAGCACCGCAGATCAACGCGTTCTCAATGGCTATAGCCCGGGATATCTTACAGCACAGCCAATGCCAGGGTTGCACCTGGAAAACCCTGATCAATCCAAGAGCTTAGCTGGTACATTCCGCCTTGATTTGCTAGGGCTTGCTACATATGAGCACAGGGGATGAATAGGTCTTCTTCTGAATGTGCACGCAGTGGTTGGGCAGATGTGTTCTTCCCTGTGTGTCAGTGCTAAGCCAATGCCCAAGAGGGCAGGCACGTACCCACTCGGGAGTGCCACTTTTGGGATAAGACATAAACACTGAAATTTGGGCCAAGATTTTCCAAAATCATTTCCTGCCCTTCAAAGGGGCCAGATTTTCAGAAAGGACTGAGCACGTGTGCTGCACAAATCAGGGCCTTTTGCAGTCTCTCAAGTTGGGCACCTAGCAATCAAAGCTTTCCAGTTCATTAGTCTCTTCTGAAAATGGTGGTCAGTAATGCCTCCTTGTGGGTCACATCCAGGGGGGTATAGGGACCAAATAAAAGCTGGAAGGGAAATGTCACAAAGTGGCTAGTTAGACTCTTTAATAACAAAGAAATTTGTTTATTTGATGGAAAGCTTTGAGGCTTTTTTCCTCCCTGAAAGCGACTAATTATGAAAGAGGCAGGGTTGGGATTGTTATCCAGAAACTTCTGATTTCTGCTTCTTTCTCAGCCACTAATGTGCTATGTGGCCTAGGGCTAGTCATATAGGTCTCTGCCTCAGTTTCCTTATCTGAAAAAAGAGAGAAGCAATTAGATCTGCCTGTGGAAGGTATTTTCTGGGAAAATTTGTGAAAGAAATATACCAACAACTTGCATTTTTTGCAAATATTATTTGCAGACATTTTCTAGTGTTTCAATGAAAAGTTGCAAACCAAAATATTTTGATTTTTCAGGTTTTTTTCTCTCCTCCCCCCTCAAAAAAGGGAAATTTTAGAAAGAAACAAGTATTTTCTGCACAAATGTTTGTTTAAAAAAAAGAGGTCATTTTTCATATCTCTAATACAAAATATTCAAAGGAAAAATTTCAACCAGCTCTAGTTGCTGTTATTACTATTATCATTACAATGGGGATGGGTTTAATACGAAGGAGAAATAATTAACCCAGTTTGGTCACATTGGTAGTGCCACGTGCCCCCATTTAGTCTACACTAAGGCAGAGGGCATTGTCGGGTTACCTGGCATTGCTCTTCTGTGTGTATGTGATGAGGTGTCTACCTCACACAGGGGAACAAAAGGATAACAGTCAAGTAAGAGCCCAATTAGCCCACCTGGCTGCACCTGCAGGTGCCAGGCTTGATTTATTACCCCTGGCTGGGCAGGAGCTGGGCCTTCTTCACAAAAGAAGAAGTGAAAGCTACGGAGGGGTGGGCCAGTAGAGATACCCAGGAGAAAGGAGGTAAGGACTGCTCTCTCTCTGGGAAGGAAAACTGAAGAAGGCCCCAGGGATGGAATTAAACCTCATGGTGGGGCATGGAAAGGGGGCAGGGCACAGAGAGGCTGTCCTAAGAGGTTGGTGTTCCAGCAGAGAAGGAAGGAGCTGGGAGGATCTAGGGAGACTGCAGAGACCTGGGGACCAGAGGAGCGGCTGTGTTAAGCACAGGCTGCAGGGAAGCTGCACAAGGGGCTTGGTGGTAGGAAGTGGCCCAGGCAAACAGCAGTGTGGCTGAGTAGCAGACCTAACTGCTCCGTACAGGGTCCCTGAGCCAAAGCTGAGAGTGTGTCTGGATTCCCTTCCCAGCCCTGAGGAAGGGGTGTTTGAGTCTGATGTAAGGACTGTTGAGGCTGGGGGGTGTCTGAAGATGGAGTGTCATGCATGGGATGAGAATAGCCCAAGATGGGGCAGAAGGATCTTTTGTGTTGGATGTTTCATTGTGCTTTTGTTACCCCTGATGTGGAGCTGACCTCAGTGGAAACTCTGAGTGTGGAGTGCCTACTGGCCTGGACCCTGCGTGGTTAGTTAGAGAACTGATATTCCTTGGTGGGAAAGAGGGAATTCAGACAGGTGACTTTTCCTGCATGGATTTCTTCTTGTTGTGACTAAAGGCTTTGCCTAATGCAAAGTATAACAACACCAGGTCCACCAATGTGCTACGTGCAGTGGCCACATATTCTTCATGGCTATCTTCAGGGATACAACATGGAAGTTTTGTCTTTAAAAATTCTAGGCCCCCTAGAATCTGAGCTGAAGGGGAATCTCTGGCCACTGTGACAGTATTAGTCTGTTATCTTTTGTGGGCAGTTGCTAGATAGAGTCTGACATTGTTCAACTGGTCTGAAACATTCTATCCAGTATGGTGTGTGTGCACAAACCCACATGCAATTGTGTTTTGGACATACACAACTGTGTGTGCAGTAAGGAGGTGAGAGTGAAGAGCAGAACATGTAATTCCTGGCCCCAGCCATGCTTCATCCTAAGAATTCATGTAAGGCTTGTTCTGTTTGGTTTTAATCTTGAGGTGGAGACCTTCTTTGCCAACATTTCCCTTGTCTCCCATTTCTAGGCATTGTTAACTTGCTGGGAATTGTTCTTTCATTGTTTCTACTTTGTTATCTTTAAGTGGGCTTCTGACCAGGAGGAGATATATCTATATCAGGGCTTTGGACCTCACTGCAGCTACCCCATTTTTACTCCAGCTGAGCATCTTGACAGAACTAGCTAAAACACCCAACCTGTCCTTTCTTTGCAAGCAGTGGATCTCCTGTAAAATCTGGAATGGGTTGTATAATTGAATTAATAAACTCAAAAACCCTACCTCCATAGTCAGATGAAGACTAGATAGAACTTTCCTGTGGGCCTTTATGCTTCTAGTCACCTTCTTGCTAGGTAATGATCTCCAGATGGGAACTCTCCCTGTTGCTTATGTAATGAATAAACGGTTGCCCTGGGAGATTTTTCCATGTTAATTTGCCAAGAGGGCTTTGTTTCTTGATCAAATGAACTAACGTGATGAAGGGGTGATGGAGATATTTGTTTGCAATAGCGTAAAAGCATTTGGCTGCAGAGGAACCGTGGCGTTAGACTGGGAGGTTTGGTATCTGACAGGGGCCACGGTCCATTAGGGCCTGTTGCCAAATCCCACAAAGTTCATTTCACTGCAGGCTTAAACCAGATTCAAGAATTCTGCTTGCTTGAGTGCCAGATGAAACTAGTGACTCAGTCCTTGGAAATAGCAAAAGTTATTAAAGGTAACATGTTACACAACATTATTGGCTCAAATGCACCCTGGTGTTACTCCATTTTGACCCTATTGGCTGACTGTGTATTGAACTGCATTCAGTAGCAGTCTTGCCCTTTGGGGGCATCTGGAGGCAACACCATGCTCAGAACATGAGAAGATAAAGTCCTCTTCACCCGTTTCTGTGCACCGTTCACAGCTGTTACCAGGATCAGGCTTACGTCTTCCGGCTGAAGGATCCACGCCAGGGTGCTCCCGGTGGCAGGGTGCGTATTTCAGCTAGGGCTTCCACAGCCACAGCAGCAATGGAGTTCTGGGGAGGCACCTGTGCGTGGGTGAGGAGAAAGTCACTGAAGGACTTTGCCAAGTGCCCTCTTTTAGTAAGTGTAAGTGCAGCTGAGGGGGGTCACAGGCTCTGACTGAGAGTTGCTACTCACTGAGCAGCAGCCAGTCTGAAGAGTTGTGGCATTAGAGTGGTTTCTGATGGTTTTTCTCTAGGGCAGCTTCATTTGCAGTGTCTAAATGATATAAATCATTTTGGAATCATGACCTGTTCCCAAACTGGAGAACTGAATGCTGGATTCTAGGGAAAACTCTCTCATGAGTTCTGAGTGTGAATGTAAAGGAGCACCCAAGTGACTTTGCTATTGAAAGAAAAAAGTATCCTTAGACACCACCATATTACAAATGAAAAATAACAATAGAACCCAACAGCACAAAGCTTGGGGATAGTGCAGTTTCTGCTTCTTGCTACTGGAAAGGCATTTCAAATGGGACATTCGCAGAAGAAGTGATGGGATAAATAGTTTAAGCAACATTAAACTAATGGGTAATATCACCAGATGCTCACATTGTAACGTGCCAACTGAATACATTAATTCTGAGAACAAATTGGTACTTAACTGTTTTCAGTGGATTGTGTTATGGGATTATATATCTGGAATAAAGATACAGGCATTGCATATACAGGTAAATAAGGTGCTTTGATACCATAATGAGAGTATAGTACAGATACCTTAATGGACAGAAAAATCTCTTGTATGTGAATTGATTGACACTGTAAATCCACGGTAAGTGGAGAATAAATTCCTGGTGGAGAAAATTGATGCCAGTTCATATACCCTAGTTTTATGGTGTGTGAAAAGAGATCTGAATTTATACAATTAAATAACAAGCTCTAAAGCTTTGGGATAAAGTGATTGTCTGGTCTTTTCAAGCCTGGATTGTACTGTAAATAATTCTCTCTGAATTTCATCCTCCTGTCATTCTAAACCATTACCAGTAGAGGGTACCAATGCACCGTTTGTGTTTATACGGATAGTCACCTTTGGAAATCCTGAATCTTTCCTTTGTGTGGCTAAGCTGGAGCCAGCACAAAAGCAGAAAGCTGTTACCTTATGGGGCTTGGGAGTTTTGCTCACAGAATTTGCACCAAATGGCTGGTCGCGGGAGCCTAAATGTGATGGTCAGAACAGAGCGGTTTGTCGTGGAAACCTGAGACTCCAATTCTTTTCAAACTTGGAAATTAATTTATTTTGTGTCCTCTTCTAAATCTGTGTTGTGGGGCATCACTGGCCTGCCGCTCTGATCTCTCTCTCTCGTTTCACATGGGTCACGGTGTGGGGTGACTCTCTGAATTTTCCCAGATCAAATTCAGCTCAAGCAGGAGCGTGGCTTCCTCATCGAAGCGTATCTCAATGGGCTTGAGCCACGTACGTGTATGTGTGTGTGTGCACAGAGTAGCCTGGGGGGAGAATTTCAGAAAATCAGGCCCTCTTGTGGGATGTCTACTCTTTTCTACTTCCAATCAGTTGGGAAATATCATAATAATGGAATTTCTTATCATATCAGCTTCTAGTGTTTGCTGGGACTCAACCCCTTCTTCACCTGTTATTTTCCATTTTTAACGGAACTGTATGCACCTCACAGCAGTTGTGGTCTGGAATTTGGGTGAAGGTTTCCAGAGAACTTGTGCTAGGTGAACTGGTTCGTCCTGAATTAGGATCTAGAAATTCAGCCAGTATTTTGTCACTTTCAAAGAACAGGTAAATTATGATGATCAGTGCAGAACATCTCTGAAGAACACGCAGGCGATCTCCAGTTTTGTATTCATAAGTGTCCCGTTCCCATTAACCGAATACTACCCTAAGTGGGCCTGAGGCATGGGTCTGTAATGAAGTGTAAATGTTAACTCCTGGTCCAGTTCAAGCTAGAGGAAGCTTTGCCATTGACTTCAGTGTGTCCAGGCTCTGACTCCTAATTTTGGTCTCTTCTGTTGAGACCATTAGGAGTTTGAATCCATTCAAGATCAGTTGTAGCTGTTCACTGGCATCTGTGTAATGAGCTGGTGGCTTTGGTCTACTGTGGGCAGGTATAATTGAATGTCACAAGAAACCCACCCCCAAGCACTGTGCTAATACACAGCACTTTTCATCCCAAGATGTCCATCCACTTTGTAAAGGCGGGTTTTATTATCCTCACTGTACAGATGGGGAAACCGAGATGCAGAGATTTGCCCAAGGTCACATGCTGCATTCGTGGTAGACTTGGGAAGCAAACTTAGATCCCCTGACTCACAGTCTGCGGCCCTCTTGCCTGTATCATGTTGCCTCCTTAGCTCTACGAAGAGGCTAAGAACTGAATGGATTTGGCGGCTGAGTTACCCTCTCAGTTCTAGGGCTAATCTCTCATGGCTGGCACGAGGTGTGTTGCTGCTGATTTGTTAATGATCAGATGACATTCGCTTCCATAGCTCACAAGCTGGCACCTTTCACGAGCACTAAATTAAAATAGTATTGCACCTTCATGTTAGGGTAATGCCCGGAGTCCTCAGTCAGGCCCAGGCCCTGCCCTATGCATATAGACAAAGATGACCTGTGAGCCAAAGAATTTACATTCTGAGAAGGTAAATGATGTATGAAGGGTGGGAAGAAGAGGAATATAATTCATCTAGACACATCCATTTGCATTTTGTAATGTATTATCGCTAGATAAAGAGTCAGCTAAATGCTGAGAAATGGAGACTTTCCTGCATCATGCAAGAAGGTACAAAGCTGATCCTCATCTGGGGGAAATCCAAGCAGCCCACTGAGGCCAATGTGCAAGTCAAGGGAGCGTCTCTGGTTTATATTAGCCGAGACTCTGGCCTGGTGTGTGTTGTTTCCTCAGTCAGTGGCCCACAACACTTCCTTGCGAGGTGTGGTGCCCTCCAGAACGGCATCCGGTGCCCAGAGCGCATCCCACGCTACCTTCTACATGTTCTTGATCAGCCCACGTAGTCAGTGCTGCTGAACGTTTCCTTTGATACCGAACCTGGAGTGAGTGTCTCTATTTTAATGTAAAGGCATGAAACGACAGCTCAGGGGTTCAGCATCCCAGTTTAAACTTCATCTTCAAGGGCATTTATGCTTCAGCAAATAGAATAATCATTTAAGAAAAGAGATGAGACGCTGATAAAGGTGCTCAGTGGATTGTTTCCAGTAGCCTGTAAATACCAGGAGAAAGCCCCTCTGGCACCTAGCACAAAGCCAGAGGCAGCTTTGCTATAGAATCCACCCTGGTGTTTTCTTTCTCTTGTTAGCACTTTAGCAGGGGCCATCTTGATGAGCCAATCAGCCTGGATCTTTTGTTCCTAGAAGTGTAATTGTTTGCCCTTGCTGCTTTTTTCTCTTGGCCTGATATTGTCTTTGGGGTAGTCTTTTCCTTGAGCCTGTGCAGTGCTTACCACAATGGGGCTCTAGCCCTTGGTTGGCGTTGCTAATAAACCGCTTGTGGTATCCCAGCTGGCTGGTGTGGAGACTTCCAAAGCAACGTATTTACTCAACCAGTTCTGGAGCTAATCCTGCAAACACTTGGTTTCAAGAAGCACTATATGCTAAATAAAGCAGTAAGAGTTTGTGGGATTGGGCCCTTATGCCCTCCTCTTCCCTGCCACTTGAGCAGAGGTGTGAGTACATCCAGAAGAACACCAGAGGGAGCTATAGGAAGGAGTGAGGACAAGGAGAAAAAACGAGATGGTGGGAGCACTATGGACTCCCATTGATTTCACTGGGCTTTGGATCAGACCCTTTGGGAGTCTGCTTGAATAAAGAATCTAATTTAGTTGCACTGGCTACTCATCTGCGTCACCCCAACTCCACCAGAGAGCTGGCCTCTGTACACACATGCCCTTGTTAGAAACCCAACTAGGCAGTCGTTGCCTTTGGGGTTGTTCACCAATGCTCCTGGTCTGACAGACAACCACTGCGACACCCTTTGACGTGTCCTCCTTGTTCCTAGAGGCAGGACTGTGCTATGGCCACTTCCTTCTTCTGGCCACCAGTTGCAGCACTGCTGACCCTTCACATGCAGCCTTCCAGAGCAGGGAGCAGCTGTTATAACCTGCCCCCCAGCACACCGCGCACACACGCTCCTTTCCCAGCAGTCAAAAGAAGAGGAGATTAAAGAGAAGTAAACATCAACATTTTTCTTTTTTCCTTCCTTCCTTCCTTGGCCCAAACCACATGCTTGTCTTCATTCCTCTCTATTGTGATCGTGCTTAGAGGCTCAATCCCACTGTTCTAGACACAGCCCAAACAAGCCCTTGCCCCAAACAGCTTACATTTTAGGTGTGAGATGAGAGGCAGGTGGCTACTGCAAATGGGGGAAGCAGAGAATAACCATGAGCTGGGTACACAACGATCAGACCTTTGTGGGTGTTTGAAATCAGTAGCCGGATCTGAATCCTCCAAGGTGGCCCCCTCTCTTCTGTCAGACATTATCCTCAACTTAGTCCTGTTCCAATGATAGATTCCATCCTGGATCCAAATGTGGGACCTTGAGCATATCCTTTGATCTCTGGTCTTGTCTGTTTCATGGATTGGGATTGCAAAGAAGAAACAGAACATTTAAGACAACAGCCTGTTCATTGTACTAGGATGTAAATACTAAAACAGTGGGGAAAACAAACCTATAGATTGATAGATGCCTGTAGTTTATAAGTTATTAAGCACTAGGTAACAGATTTGATTAATTTTGTGCCTGGAGGGTTTTTCTTTTCCTTTTTTAAGAATTGGAGAAAACAAAATATTTTTCTAATTAAATAAATCTACGGTACCCGCTAATGGGGCCCGTCTGTGCGCTTGTCACAGAGCACTGGGAGAAGTGGAATAATGATTTTATTTTTTCATTAAATAGAATTATAGGCAGTTACTCAAAGCAACTGTGAGCCTAATTGAAAGAAAACCATTTCTTCTTAATTTACTTTCATGGTTCCGGATGATAAAAGAGTGTGTTCGCTGGAAAATTAAATAAAAAACACAACGCAAGGAAGCTTGAAATACTGCTTGGCAGGCACAGGTGGGATAGACGAGCCCGCTGCTAACATGACTTCCTTTTAACTTTAACTCGAAACTTTGAGTGAGTTCAGATACCAGGGTTTCCACTGAGAAGCCATCCTCCCTGCTCCATCCCCTTCCGAAGGTTTTATTCAAGCCTTCGCTTCAAAGCCAAATCGCTCAACTCTTAATTTAGTCACCCCCCAAATCAACCATTCCATACGGTCTCCTCCTGCGGTCATGAGCCTAGAGTTAGATTGTTCCTCGGACTGCGCTCTGGAGAATGGCAGTCAGAGGGAGTGAAACTCCGTTCCTCATGCCCTGCATGGGCTAGCCTACCCTACGCATACCTTAGCTCGATGTGCCTAGGAGTAAATGGGGCTGCTCACGCCCTCCAAGGAACGGATGGGGAATGAATGGATCCTTGGCTCCGCTCTTCTCACACTCATTGCTCTCGGCTACTCAGGCCAATGTTGTAACCTGCTGCAGGGGTAAGCCAGGAGGAAATTATGACCTCACATGAGTACTGGAGAAGCAGAGCAGGAATTGTGACGCAGAGGGGTGTCTATGAGGCACGGGGCCTCCAGGGGCAATGAAGAGTATGTATCTCCCCTTTTTGGGTCTGCACCTAAAGGTACAATCTGGCCCATAGAGAGCAGATGTGAAGTAGTGGTCAGAGCAAGAACCTGTTATTCAGGACTCCTGGGTGTCAATGTTTTGCAGGCTGGGTGGGTGGCCAAGAGCTAGTGGATCGCACTGTTGGGAAATGCAAGTCAATGCGCAAGGCTTTATTTCTTTTGCTGTTCTCAAAGCCATTCAGTTCCCAGCTGAAGCCTGTGGCTGTCCAGGGCCTGTACCGGGGAGCTCTCTGCATCCTTGCAAGTAACTCACAGGATGGCCCAATCTCCCCTTCCATCACAGGGACTGGAGTGGGGAAGGCAATGAATGGCATGATCATTTTTATCCCCTGGCAACTGGCTGGGACCCCATTCTTGCTTGGGGCACCACAGACCATTAGGCTGGGCTTGGGGGTGCACTGCCCTATGCAGGCCTGCTTCTCCTTGAGTGAAACTTCCAGGCTCCCTGAGTGCGTATGTTGCACCAGCACTTGAGAGGTTATAATTCCATTGTGAGGGTCCCTACATGGCCATTCTACTGCCTGAGATAAGGACACATCTGCTCGGGATCACAGAAGCAAACAGTGGCTGCAGCACTGACAGGAGTCTGTTTCCACTAACTGTTCCTGCTACTTCTTACACTAAACAGTCCCTAAAAAAGGCATGAGATAATGTTTCCCTGTGGCTGCTGTCAGACTCTCTCAGGGCTGCCATTTGCTCCATCTTTTGGATCTACTGGGTCCAGGATGAGATTCAAACCATCCTCCAAGGACGCAAGATGTCTCCTTTTTTCTGTAAGAAATTAACTTTCGCTCTTCTACTGATGCCATTGAAGAGGCACAAGCTCATTCCAGGGCTTTGAAGGGCCTTGGGTCTGGTTAGTATATCGTGAAAGGGGGTGGGAGGGAAAGGGGGAGTTAACACAGTGAGGCTGAGATGCTACTCTGAAACAGATCCTTTTTTCCTTTTTAAAAACTAGCCTGAGTATTAGGAAGCAGATCTGGGGTGGGAACCAGATATTTCATTTTTATGGGGAATGCTGCAAGTCTGAATGTTTTGGGTTTCATTCCATTTCAATCAAATTCAGAAAACGGGAGTGTGGGGGGGAATCTCTTTGAGTCAATTTAGATGTTTCCTTTTGATGAAACTGAAATGTTTTCTTCTGATTTTGACTTTTTATATATAATAGATTTTGCATGAAAGGTCATTCCGAACTAGACAATTGAATGTTTTGTCTGCAAAGGCGCTGTAGATCTTCTCTCAACATTTTTCTTTTGAAACAAACTTTTTTGTCAATTGTCATGTTTCACTTTTGACAAATCAGCATTTTCCAATGGAAACATGCTCCTCTGGAGAACTTCCTCCTTTAGGAAGCTTTGGGATAGGGATAGGGGAAGGCAAGCAACTTGGCTCAGATCATTAGTAACATGATACTGAACTTCCCATCTCTAAGCCAGTAGTTTGGATCTACTGAGATCAACAGTGACCACATGTCATTACCATTTGGTGGCCTATGTGAAAAGAACCAGTACATTTCAATCCCTGTTTAACAGGGTCCTATAGAAATTACATTAAACCTTCTTTGCTATTGTATGGGACAGTCTGAAAAATCTATGGAAAGGTTAAAACTTTTAATTAAAATCTAGACACTTTTTCCATATGGAGAATGAGTGAGCATGGCAGCAGAAAGTGGAAATTCCCAAGAGACATTGGTGAGGTCTCCAGCCCTGTATGTCAAACCCAAGACTTTTTTTCACTAATTTTTGAGTTTAGCCAAATTGACTTCAGATCTCCAGACCTTTGGAGAATTGCCAGTCGTTAGCTTGATCTCTCCATGATGATCATTACAGTAATGGAAGTCACAGCCTCATTGCGCCTGGCGCTGTACATACACCTAGTAAGTCCCTGCCTCAAGCTGTTTATGGGCTATCCAAATAGATGAGCTGGGCAAAAGGTGGGAGAATAGCAAAAGATAATCGTTTCCTGTTGCCATTAATAATCCTACTGAACCATTTCTGAGCATCCAATCTAAAAATGCTCTGATATGCCTTTGCATACCTGATAAATGCCCCTTTCAAAATAAGGATTTCTGCCAAACTCTTTAATACCTCCTTAATGTGAACTGACATTTTTCTCCTTTGTAATCACTGTATTAAAGTTTAATATAAAGTATTAATAAAACATACCATCCCTAATGGCAACCGGCAGAATAGTCTGAACATGGCTGCTGTGCAAAAGATATTTGTGTGACCAAATCATAGTGTGTTTAATCCTTTCTGTGCAGTCCAAGGGTAGGGGGTTCCTTTGCTATTTGGTGGTCCCAAATAGTGTACTCTTGAATGCAGTTACCACCACAAGCGCACAAGCCAGTAACGTATTGGTCATTTGTCTGTGGGGATCATTCTTGCCTTAAAAAAAAATAATAATAATCCACTTAGAGAACTCGGGTCACTCAGCTAAAGGAGATGATTAAAAAAAAAAAAAGACTGAAGTGGGGGTGTTGCTGTTTTCTGCCCCTGTGGATTTTTAAAACCTCCATTTAAGGCCCAAAATAGAGGTAGAATAAAGGGTGAATAAAGGGTGTGTTTTCCACAGCTGTTCCAAGGGGGAAAAGCAGGAAACGGTGCTTGAGTCTATTTTCCTGGGTAGTTGATGTGACTAATTGCTGGCAAGCTTTGCCATACTGTAAGTGTGTGTGTGTGTGTGTGTGTCTCACCTGTTGAAGGCCTATGGGTTACATTAATGGACAGGGCACCACCAGCATAAAACTCATAAGAGTGAGGGGGTGGTGGAGACTCCCTGACTTACCTGTGATTTACAGCCTCCTAATGTTTTAAGCAAGCCAGAAGCATTTTAAGTATATAGGGCTAGGTATCTGGAGTGGCCATGCTGTGTTCAGTGCAAGACCAGGGAGGAGTAGGGGCAAAGTGGTCTTTAAGCTCCCTGCTTCCTGGGACTGCCCCCAAGGAAAGTTAGGGCAGCCTGTTGTCTGCCATGGCCCCATGGGGCCTCCCCCAACAGCTGGTGATTAATGGGCATTGTGGGGCATAGGGGTAACTGGGCTACATCCCCTTTCCCTTTGGAATATCCTGTGGAGAGTGGGTGGCATAGAATTGCTCAACCAGGAAGCTGTGGATTCTTCTGATGCAAGGAGAATATTTATGAGACTGGCTTTATTTTCTATTTTTTGCCACAAAACAGCAAACCGAGAGGAAGGATGGCCTTGTTATGGTGCTGGGCTGTAGCTCAGGAGCTGTGGCTTCAATTCCTTCCCTTACCACGTACCTTCTCTCTGACCCAGGCATAACACTTAATCTCTCTCTGCCTCCATTCTCCAATCTTCTGCCTGCATGTTGCTTCTTTCTCCCTCCTTTGTGGGTCTTCCCTATTTAGGGTCTTTGGAGTAGGAAGTTTCTTTTACCTTGTGTATGTACAGCATTGAGTGCATAAGGTCCCTAATCTCAGGAGAGGACTCTCTTCTGCAGGAAGATAAAATTTCCCCAAATCAAGAGAATAGCTTTAACAAAAATCGCAATTTTAAAGAAGAACACTGGGTTCTTTTTATTTACCTTCTGGATTTTCAGACTTCGAAGTTCCAGTTTTCAAACTGATTTTCAACCACGAGAGTTAGAAGATCCTTTTATTTTTAAGTGAAAGCTGCAAGTCTCATGTAATCCCAGGACTCCGGCAACCAGCACTTCTAGGGACCCACCAAATATTGTGAGGCTTGTAATAAAATCAGTGGAGCTGGCAACTCTAAAGTCCTGGTTCCACTGAAGGAAAAGGACAAGGGAACCAAACATTTCTGTTCACGTTTGTTTTCTGTAGTCACCTCAGCTCCTTTGCTTCACTTTGTTTTAGCCTATTCTGAGGATATAAAAATATCAGAAGGAGAGACCTGCACAATTGACTATTTTATAGACTCAATGGGGAAAATAGTTTCACATGCAGAGTAATCTGGGCTAGGAGGAGGGAAAGGAGAGAGAGAGAGAGAGAGAGAGAGAGAGAGAGAGAGAAAAAATAAAGATCTAGGCCTGGGACTGCATGAACGAGAGGTGTCGTGTGAGGGTAAAGAGTGACTTAGATACTAGAGGGATGGCATTGAGAAGCGGCAGGCGGAAGGAAAAAGGGGAGGGGGGCTGCGGGGGAAAGCAGGAGACATGGTAAGTTAAGTAAATTCACATTTATTTCTCCAAGAATTTGTTTCAAACACTCTTCCTGCCCTCACTGAACGTTTGCTGTTTGGACGCCGTCCACTCAGGGGAGGAACAAAACCGCTCTGTGTTATAGCACGAGTGGCCAAGGTGAACACCAGGTCACCGGCAGGCTGCTGCGTTCGGTGCCTGTGCGCTCTACCTGAGGCGCAGTGTGTGTGGAGAGGGGTGAATCAGTGGGCATTTGGCCCCCCACTAGCACTCCCCCAGGCTCCATACTGGGCCTACAGTTCAGTCCTGTAAACAAAACCCCAGTGCTAATTGTTATCCATCTCCAGTCAGTCCCAGGCAATCTGTTACTAGCAGCTACATACTGCAGAGACTAGTCACCCTGGTCTCATTATGCTTTAAAATCTCTCCACAATGGTTCATGCAGAATGGGCAAGCTAGCCCACCGCTCTGTAATTCGATATCCTCAAGTCCAATATCCAGTCCGATGCAATCAGAGAGGATAATGCTGCAAGATAGTCTCCCATTTAAATTAGGCCCCCGAATATCAGCACCAGTGAAAGGGTTTTCAGCACCAGGGAAGACAAAATTAGTTTTACCCTTAGCCTAACCTTGCCTTCCCTGCATGGCAGATAGCAGATATGCTCCAGCTTATTGAAACTACAACAAACCTATTGTCTGGAGGCTGTCTACGTTAAAATGAACAATGAGAGACATTGTTGGTAATCTGTTATTGGAAGTTTTAAAATGTATGTCACGTTGGTATAGCAAAGAAATGGGGCATCTGCAGTGTAACCGTGGCGATCTTAGTACAGTGTTTCTGGGAGCAACCTTTCCCCACACAAAAACTACTCTACTGCGTGTAGGCCTCTGTCCTCCCTCACATGAATTCAACCTCTCTTCACTTCTAAAGAAGTTGCACCTGTGGGATAGAGGGCAGAATGGACTCTGTCGTATGTAGCCATTAACAGGCAACACACAACTCAGTCTTTACAAAGACAAATACGGCAACGCACACTGCTCTACCAGGCCGAGACCACTGTAATTTTATTTTGTTGAACGTCTAAATCCAAATTGGTATTTCTACCACCGCTTCTAAAACAGACTTGCACCAAGACGGCTTAAACCAGCTGTGACAGTGGGACATTTCTTTTCTTTTTCATTTTTAATATTGAGGCCTGGTCTACACCTAAAACTTAGGTTGACAAGGTGACATCAGTCAGGGCTGTGAAAAATTTCACTCCCTGAGCACCATGGCTGGGCTGACTCAACCCGCAGTGTACGTGCAGCAAGGTGAATGGAAGAATTCTTCCATCGACCTAGCTACCACCTCTCAGGGGGTGGATTTATATAGCGACAGAACAACCCCTTATGTCACTGTAACAAGCGTCTACGCTACATCGGCCTAGCTGCTGCGGTGCTTGTAGAGTAGATGTACACATATGCCCTGCTGGCTATAGTAAAATGGCGATTTGGTGTTCCAACGGCAATGCCAGACCCCAAAAGCCAATTGTCACACGAGGGGCCAGATCCTCAGCTGCTGTAAGTCAATGTAACTAGGCTGATTTTCATACCAGCCACTGAGGCAAATACAGTGATGGACTGTAAAAGTGTCTGGATGATTGTTTTGTCCAGCTTATGCGTGTATGTGTTGCGGCAGGGGGGAAGAATCCAACCTCGTGTAAGGTTGTAAAAATAAATGACAACACTTAGTACCTCAGCTACCTTGTTTCTCTATCTTTTATTGGACCAACTTCTGTTGGTGAGAGAGACGAGCTTTCGAGCCACACAGACCAATGAGGGAGAGTGCCTCACCCACCTTGTCTCCCATATCCTGGGAGTGACATGGCTACACCCACACTGCAGGAACAACCCTTGTGATTTATACAGCCCTCTGCCCAGGGTAAGGGGTGATATGGAGCCCAAACGGAGCAGGAGGACTTCTGCCCTTGAGTGCAAGATGCATACCCCTACTGCTAGAAAATCTACCAGATGACCATTTGCTGCCTGATGTGCTGATGCCCCGTCAAGGATGGCTCTAAAATTACCAGCCTACAGTGGGATGTATCTTCCATACCAGTGTGTGTTTGGCTCATGCCCTGAAAAATGGGAGTTTCTGCCACGTGTGAGCTTTTATCCTCCTGTATGTAATTAAAACCAACAACCTTGGGAGGCAGATCTTTCTCAGGGACTGGCCCAAGACTGTGGAATGAACTTGCCCAGGAATGAAGGTCCATCCCAAATCTCCCCCACCCTCTCCTCTGAGTGCAAGGCACAGTGGTTTTACCAACCTTCTCTAACAAACCTAGAGCAATACGTGTGTGCATTAAGGGCCTGATCTAAAGTTTGTTGAAGCCAGTGGGAGTCTTTCCATGCATTACAATTGGGTTTGGATTAGGCCCTTTATTTCTGATGGAGGGTTTTCCTCTTCCTCACCCTCAATTTTACTTTTACTCCAAAGAGCTTTAGGAAAGTTCAAAGGGTCAACAGCTGATCTGAACTAACTGGAATCTCCTTTTAAGCTAGTCTTCTGGACCCAAGGTTTATTATTATTTTTATTTACCATTTGTATTATCAGCATGCATAGGAGCACCTGTCATAGACTAAGATCCCATTGCGCTAGGCACTGTACAAAACAAAGGATAAAAAGACAGGCGCCAGCTTTGTGCTTCTTTGGGCCCAAGCTCCCCCGCTGCAGTTTGGAATTCTGGTTTCTAGCTGGCAGCTCTTCTCCCTACATTGTTCTGTTGACCTCGGACACGTCTCCTTTTTTTAAGGAAAACCAACTTAGCTACTAGGCAGAGGTCATTGCGACAGCACATTCTGGTTTAATGATGCACATGGGTGGGAGAGTCACCAGTCCAACACTGCCAGTCACCACACTGGAGCCCCAAACTCCATGCGCCAACGCGAAGCATCGAGCTCCCAAACCCAAAGTGTAGCAATCATCAAATCAACTCTGAACAGTGTTTTCTCTAACTTTTAATAGACTCCAGTATTTCTAACTCTCGGCTTTTACTGGGCAAGATGTAATTTTCCAATAAACACGGTCTCTTCCAAAAAGCAGCACTTCTGAACTTTTTCCAGAATCCAAAGGCGTTGGCGACAGCCTCAGCAATGGGAATCAAATTGTAAAAACACAATCCCTCCTTTCGCTCCACGCTCGCCAGTGTTATTTCAGGGCTGAAACGAGAGGCACGCTCGCTATTTGTTTCTGCTTCTGTTGGCTTTTAAAAGCACGGGAGGGTAAAGGAGCTGGATGGTTGTTACTTTCACAGCTTGCTTGTGTACACAGTGCCATAACCTTTGTGTCTTGCTGTGAGCAGCTGCGCTGCGATTGTATTAGTCTGACTGACTGTAAACTGTGCGGTAATATGTAAAACATATTGTGAGTGATGATGAGTAATTGGAGAACATCTTGCAAGACATTCTAAACTTGTGTAAAATGTCATCCATCTGTCCTGGATGGGATCTGTGTTACTCATTGGAACTGGCTGGTTCATCAATAGCTTTGTGGAGAGTGCAGAGTGACTGAGGGAGGAAAGAGGCGAAGAATAACTCGTGTCCCACCATGTAAACACTTCCCCACTTCTAGAGACTAGAATCTGGTAAGATACTGGGCAAAGATTTTTTTTTCTCTCCCCCCAACCCCCCCCCCCCCAAAAAAAAGGTGACTGGGGATTTTTTTGGGGGGGGGTTCTTCACTTCAGACAACCCACAAAGGCCTGATTTTTCTGTGAGGAATTTTCTGCAAATCAGTCCTCTTTACTAAATAAAAAAAATGTACTAGTCACTTTGGGAGAACTTGGACCCCAGATTTTATTTCCTGGCCCCAGTTGCAGTGGGAGCACAAAGGAATGACATTCTACTAGAAAAAAAGTCCAGTGTCTGTCATATTGTAGGGGTTATGTCCACTGATCCACCGGCAACTGTTATAGCTATTGTCTGAAAGCCAGTGACCGCTAGAGGGCAAGCACTGGCTCTTTGGGGAGCAGGTAAAGACACTGACTGCTAATTATTCTTTTTGCAGAAAATTTAATTTAGTCCTAAATTCCTCATGCAAATATGTCTGTTTTTCAACAAAAACAGAAGTGACCATTTCAGTTTTTGTAAATCATTTTTGGTAAAAGGGGCGAGGGGTTCAATTTTCAGAAACACAGAACCAAATTTATTTTTTTTGTGGAAACCAAAACTTTGTTACCAAAAGATGACTCAAACATTTAGATGAAAACAATTTTCAGTCAGGAGATTAATTACATATTGTCTTAACCATGTTTAAAATAGTGGATCTTTGTACAAGCCTATTCTCACCCCATACCGTACATACCTGCCATCCTACGGGGATAACCACATCTGCACACACCGGCTTGCACACACTCATCACCGCATGGTGATATTCTTGTCTCCATAGACAAGGCCTCTCTCTCTCACTCACTCACTCACACACACACACACACACACACACACACAGCGTCACATAGCAACATTCCCCTCCCCAAACATGGGCCTTCCTATTCCTGCACGCCTGCGCACACCATACACATCCCATCTCATGGTAGTATTCCCCTTCCTGTGCACAAGCCTGCACATTCACCCCCACTGTGACTTGTCCCTTCCCATGCATCCTCCCCATGGACACTCCCAAGCAGACATCCCATCAGCAGGCCCCTGGATATTTGGGGAAGCTCACAGCTGAGACTATCTTGGCTGCTTTCTCAGCATTATTCTGAAAACCCTTCAGATCTTATGTTACTTTGGTGACAAATTGTCATAATAAACTCTTCAATAGTATGAAGATAGGTCATTATTCATCATTGCAAGGCTCTGAAAAGATCATAAATCTGGAATAAAAGCCATTTGTTTGGTTTGGAGAATCCAAACCTTCACTGTTTGGAAGGATTCATTGCCCCTATCCTCCTCAGTTAAGCATTCTGTAAGTCCTCATAAATATCACAGTCTGGGGGGGAAGTTACTCTTGTTGTGCCATAAAAAATACAATGCCATGCTATGAGTTTTTACTTCTCAGCTAGCCGGTAAAAATGCAACAACAGACTTAGGGTATGTGATGCTAAAGTCTTTGTGTAGGCCATTTTCAAGGCAGAAGAGAATGTGGAAATGAATGTGATAAGAACCGTTTAGTCGGATCAGTAAAAGAGTTTCCAGCGCATATATATATATGCCAAGTAGCATGAGTGTGTTCATGCATCCATGGAATGAAACAGATTTTTTCCCTTTTCTGTAGTATAAAAATTTAGTATTGCTAACACCAAGCATTGTTTTAAATCTCAAGCTTTTTAAGTTAGTCTCATGATTTTGGGGGGCTGATTTAGGATTTTATAAACAATAAATGTTGGGTGCTTTTCATTGGCCTTTTGGTTATTGGGCATATGGGCTCACGTTTTCAAGCTTTTCTCCTCAACCATGAGGGCTAGAAACTTGCTGCTGCTTCTTTATTATTTAAAAAAAAAGGCTGACGTTTATATGCAATCTAAAGATTCCAGGAGCTGGGGCTTTAAGAAAAGCACGAAATACTGGGGAAATAAAATCACAAAGATTGATAATGCTGGAAAGAAAGAGAGTTTGACCAGTAGCATAAGTGTTTATTTCAACATCAGAGTGAAATAAGCATCCACTGCAGCAATGGACTAGTAGCACTTATCAGAGCCAGGCATTGTATAGGAAGGTACCACACAAGTGTAAACCCTAGTGAGGGGACCTGTGCTACAGTCACCAGTGGGGGCTGTAATTGATCCATAGGGGATACGAGTCCGTTACAGACCCACTTATAGAATGGCCCTCAATCTTGATGGACATATGAGGTATTGAATCTCCACATCTGAAAAAGTAAGTGGCTAAAGAACAAACTCTTCATAGCTATAACACTCATACCCTCTGAAGACTTGGCACAGAAAGGGGCTTGTAATGCACTCACGCTAGGCGGTTACTCAAATTTGCCACATACAGCTCTGCCAAGGCACCTCAGTCCTGATCTGCTCCGACTTCTGCCATTGCACTTCCAGATAATCCTTGTAACCTAACCCGGAATTTGAACTTGACTCTCCCGGGGCTGATAGCTTACAACTCTCAGCAGCCATTCTATCCACATTCTAAGCTAGAATAGGGCAGATGCATTGTTATGAGAAAGTTTTAGGCTCAAGTCAAAATATCTGAGTCTTCAAGAGGCAGGGTTAGAGATTCAATTGCATCATTATTTTGATTTGTTTTAATTTCCCAGCAGGATTCAAGAATTTTTACAAAATACTTGTGGGAGGAGGGGCGGGCAGGCAGAAGTGGGCAACTCATTATCTCAGTGTTGTAACCCATCACATTCAGCAGGATGGAAAGAAATGTGACTATCTGGACAGAGCTTCAGTCATGTCACTGTCTGGAGGAAGACCTTTCTGAGCTTTACCTGATCTGTTACCTCAATGCAACGTTGGAGTAGCAACATTGAAGTTAGTGCAGTTACTTGGGGTTTACTGCAGTGGAACTGAGATCACAGTCTGGCCCAGTGCATTTGCTGCTGTTTAATTGTGGGGCCTTCTCTTGACCCATGTCATGTGAGGTGATGGGAAGCTATCTCTGGGACCCTTTCAGAGTTCCTGGTGCATACAGCCACATGGGTTTGCTGAGGAAGGGGGAAGGGGCACTCTCCTTCCTGAATCTTTTTATTCCATCCTTTTCTTTTCATGTTCTATCTGGCCCTCCCTACTGTGCATTAAGCAGCGTGACTAGCATCTGTAACACCTGGCTTTTCTTTTCTTTTTCCCTTCCTGTCCAGAGGGAGAAATTGTGTGGGGTGAGGATTATTATTAAAAATAATTGAATATATTAGCTGGAGGCTGTGCTGCATGTTTCTATTGGTAAAAGACAGGATCCACTAGAGTGCCCGACACGTGGAATGAAAGGGGGTGGGGACTGTGATTTCAGACTGAGATCTTTGTGATGTGGACACCTGCTCACCCAAACCTGCCAGCCCCTTTTATATAGGTTGCTAATAGCCATCAACAGATTTTGGCCTCTCGCAGCCTGGGTTAGGCTAGTGACCATCTGTAAGTATGGAGACCACAATGACCAATATTGCAACCGCACCTGTCCTCCCCACATTTGTCTATTTTTATCAGCTAGCCCAACATCCGTTAATACAGAATGTGATGTGCAGTGTGGCAAATGAAGGGTTTTTGCTGCCTTGCTTAAAATGGGAAAGGTGCTGGTGGCAGTGGGAGGGGAAATGCCACTTAGGGGAGTGGGTTTAAGGCAAAATGAAATCCAGAGTGAATTTTGCTCAGCGGGGTTTTCTGTTGTGATGCTGAACGGCCTTTCTCCTGGCTGCGAGAGGGAAGTTCAAGTGAATGTATTCTGGGGAGCAGCCACCAGGATTGATTTATGCGCCTAGCTTTAAACCAGAAACTATATAAGCAAGCCATAAATCATGGTCTTGGAGGGACGCAGAGCTATTGCCTAGGACTCAGCAAGTGATTGGGAGGAAGTTTGGGGGGAGGAGGGGAGAAACAAAGAGAGAAAATTGTCTATTTTTCAATAAATTGCCTGAGCTTCAGAATTAGTGGGTTAGGGTTTGATTTGGGATTAGGAGCCGGCTTGGGAACCAGGGAGCACTATCTTTGCCTTCATATAACCTCATTAACTCAGTAATGTTAAACACATTCTTCAGCAGGGCTCCCTGGTTCTGTGTCTCTGTGGTCTGCCTTCCTCCCAGGGTAGCAGCACATCTTAGAGGCATCTCTGTGAAACCTTCCCAGTAAATGTTAGAGATCCCTTCTTAGCTGTTGTTGTCTCTGCCGTCAGATATCTAAGCAGGTATACACTTAAGTCCAAGATAAACACTTCCTTGGCCCTCATTTATTGCTGATATAAACTCCCATAAAGCTCACCACTCTGCTAGCTATCATGCCCTCTATCGCCTTTTTGCAAAATGTAATCCATAAAATGCTTTCATGGTAACCTTATACATCGGCAACCAGTGATAACATCTCGAGGCCCCCGTGACAGACAGGAACTCGCAAGCATGGAGTTAATAATGCAAACTTTCAAAAAATGAAACTGGCAGAAAGAGACGAGGAGGGGAATAAAAGGGGCCGGTGTGGCTGTAATTGGGACCATGTGAGCTTCCTTAGAGAGGGATTAGGGGAAAGAGACAGGCCTCGCCCGCGAAGATTAGTTTCAATTAGACGGGCTGGAGGCGAAAGTCAGGACTTGGTGAAAGATTAAAACAAGAAGGGAGAAAGTTTCCATTGCTTTTGCTCGGGGCCTGCACAAGAGGTTTCAGTGAGCTCATGCTAATTGAAGGCAAAGCTTGCATGGAAGTTAGGAAGAACTCGAATTAATTGATTCGATGCTGCAAGATGTTTTTATTTTTTTTACCCACAGCGGTTTCATTTTATTTTCATCGTTACTTTTCTCCCAAAGAGGGAGGGGGGGAATCGTATCCAAAACTCTGTAGGACTAAAATGAAATAGAAGGGAGAGCTCTGGTCCGCCATCCCTTGGCCAGTCAGTCGCTGACGTACTCCTTTTCATGGTCTCCTTTCAGCTTAGCATCAACTGTTTGAACTAAATTGATGGTGTCGTCGGTACTACCATACAGCTAAGCTCCTTGTTTCACACATTAAAAAGTCTGTTCCCTTGACAGATTTGTTTTTCCCACAAGGAGATCTAATTTAGAGCATTAGTCCAAAAGTGCTCTATAAAACTAGAGTAAGGGAGTCAACCAGGCTTGCATTTTCCAGCTGCAAGGGTTGGGTAAAGGAAGCTTATCCTCTTGTCTCCCCATGGCTACCATCCTGAGCATATCTTCTTTAAAGGGCTAAATGAAGAGACACGTTAATCTGTTCCAAATGACAGTAGCATCTTACGGTCCCATAGCAATAACAATGGGTACAGCCTAATCCTCCGGTCTCAGTGACAAAGGAAGTAATAGAATCCTAAAAATTAGATGGAGAAGATGCATTAATTTATCATGTCCCCACCCAATGCAGGATTCCTAGTCCTAGATTCTAAGGCCAGAAGGGACCCTTGTGATCATCTAGTCTGAGCTCCTTATAACATGGACAGAGAACTTCCCCAGGATAATTCCTAGAGCAGAACTTTTTGAGAAACATCCAGTCTTGATTTAAAAATGGTCAGTGATCGCAAATCCACCATGATCCTTGCTAAATTGTTCCACTGGTTAATTTTGCTCATTGTTATAAATGTACACCTTATTTCCAGTCTGAATTTGTCTCACTTCAGCTTCCAGCCCCTGGATCATGTTACACCTTTATCTGCTAGACCAAAGAGCCCGTTATTAAAAATGTGTTCCCCAGGTAGTTATTGATTGTAATCCAATCACAAATTAACCTTCCCTTTGTTAAAACTACACAGTGATAGACTCAAGGAGCTCAATCTATAAGGCGGGCTTTCTAAACCTTTAATCATTCTCGTGAGTCTTCTCTGAATCCTTTCCAATTTTTCAACATCCTTATTGAATTATGGGCACCAGAACTGGACACATTATTCCAGCAGTGGTCCCACTAGTGCTAAACACAGAGGTCAAATAACCTCTCTGCTCCAACTCGAAAGTTTATTCATCCAAGGATCATATTAGCGCTTTTAGCCACAGCTTCACACTGGGAGTTCCCAGATCTTTTTCAGGGTCACTGCTTCCCAGGGTAGAGTCCCCCCTATCCTGAAAGTATGACCTATATTCTTTGTTCCTAGATGTATACATTTACATTTAGATATATTACATTGAACCCAGTGTACAGAGCAACCTGGATCGCTTGGTATCTGTGATCTCTCTTCGCTATTTACCACTCCCCCAATTTTTGTGCCACCTGCAGACCCTATCAGTGATGATTTGTTTTCTTCCACATCATTGATAAAAATGTTAGTGTGAGGCCAGGAACCAATACCTGCAGGATCTGACTATAAACACATCTGCTCAATGATGAGTCTCCGCTTAGAATTACATTTTGAGACCTCTCCATTCGCCAGCTTTTAATTCATTTAATGCTAAATGTCTATCATTTTAGTTTTGTTGTGATACCAAGTCAAATGCCTTACAGAAACCTAGTTATATTATGTCAACACTATTACCGTTATCTATTAAACTTGTAATCTCTTCCCCCCAAAAATCAAGTTAGCTTGATAGGATTTATTTTCATAAATCCATGTTAACTGGCATTAATTATATTATGTTCCATATCAACTGCTCTAATATCTTGCCCAGGATTTATGTTAGACTGTCAGGCCTATAATTACCCAGTCATCCCATTTACCCTTTTTAAATATTGGCATATTAGCTTTCTTCCAGTCTTCTGTAACTTCCCCACTGCTGTAAGGCTTATTGAAAAACAACATTAATGATCCAGCAAGCTCTTTTAAAACTCTTGGATACAAGTTATCTGGACCTGCTGATTTAAAAATGTCTAACTTTAGTAGCTGCTGTTTAACATCCTCCTGAGATACTAGTTGAATGGAAAGAGCATTATCAGATGATGAGACTAAATCATATGTCCCCCCAATACAGAACAGAAATATTTATTGAACATTTCTGCCTTTTCTGCATTATTATTGAATAATTCTACCATTTCTATCTTCTAGTGGACTAATAGCATTGTCAAGATGTCTCAGCGTATCTCTTTGCTTCCCTTATCAATTTTCTACAGTTATGAGCTTCTGATTTATATTCTTTACTATCAACTTCTTCTTTCTTCCATTTGTTCTAGATTTTTCTTTTTTATAGCTGCCTTGTCTTCTCTAAATCAGGTGGTAGTGGTGGTTTTTTTCTCTTTTTTTTTGTTAAAGCCAATACAGCCTTATTCCTCAGTTGTGGGATTGTGGGCATCTAGTAAAGTGTTCTTAAAAAAATTCCAGTTATCATGCACATTGTTCTTCTTCTTCCTGTCCAATTTGGCTCATCATTGTTTTCAGATTTGTGAAATTGGCCCTTCTAAAGCTGTGTGTGTGTGTGTGTGTGTGTACTTACATTCATTCCTAGTTTGGTCTTTATTCTGTTTGCACATTATAAATTTGTTCAAGTCATGATAATTTGTTCCTAAGGTACCAGGATCAGCCTCTTTTTATCTGTCAAGACTATGTCTAAAACCGAATTCCCCATGTTCGTTGCAACACTCTTTGAGCTAGGAAATTGTCATCTATAATATTTAGCAATTCCAAGGATGTCTTAAAACTAGCAGCATGAGCCTTCCAGCATCTGTTACTCAAACTGAAGTCCCTCCTGATTACACAGTATTTTTTCCTTACTCATTATAGACAGGTGCAAGGAGCTGGTCATCCTGATCCCTGGTGTGATCTGATGGTCTGTAGCAAACACTTATACCCCATCTTGTGCTTTATCTATTAGGACATTGATCTATAAGCATTCAGGATAATTTTCTTTTGAGTTACCAGTGACTCCAAAACAGGCAATGCCATTTTTTACATAAAGCACCACTTCCCCTCCCTTTTGGATGGATCTGTGCAGTCTATTCTTCAGCGCTTTGTCCAATTTTAAATGAAATGAGCAATGAGGATTCCACCACTTCCTTTGAGAGAGACTGTTCCAAATCCTAATAGATCTTCATGTTAGGATTTCTCCCCTCTGCCCCTCTCCAGATAATACTGCAAAGCTATATGAAAATTTACATCTGATCTTTCTATATTAGATCAATATTATTATTCCATTAAGTTTGCCTCATAGAGGCAGAGTACGTTGTCATCTGCCAGATTTCTGTATCAGACTGTGGATTTTTGTTTGTTAAAGCTTCAGAATTACAATGACTAGTCAATTACAGTTAAATGCATTTTCACAGCCAGCCAGAACAACATTTGAACTAATCAAAAACATCACAGCAACAGGGATTCCCAAAGAGATTTTTGTTTTATAAGAATGTTCTCTCCCTAGGAACATTAGAAATGTATTTACTGAACAGCCATGAGTATAATCTATTAAAATATGATAATTCATTTGCTAACTACAGTAGTTTCTGTCTCTTTTACAGATTATAGCTGATCCAAAATTTCTGTGTTTAAACTAATATTGATAATCAGCAAGGGATCTCACTCCTACCTACTTTAATGCTGTAATAATGGCTTTGCCACCATGGCATGCCTTTGGCTTCATATATGTAGATTTTGTCATTTCACTTTCTTGGTTGCTGTTGTCTCTTTTCAAATACAATGGAATTAGATATTAGGGACCAATTGCCAGCCATATAAAATCAAAATGCTTACTTGTACTGTATCATTCAGCCACTAGAGGTCTCTGGCTACCGTATTGAGTTCCAGGTAGGGCTTGATCCCTGGTAAATAAAGGAGACCAAGATGGAACTCAAGCTGCTGGAAAAGTGTCTCTGTCTATAGTTGGTAGCTGTATGCATTAATAAATTCCTCCTGTTTAAGACAGACTGTGATTCCACATGTCATGATGTTCAGATACTAGAATGACCCCTTTCAGTACAGGATAAGGGAATGGTGCCAAGGTAGCTTAAAGCCACCTTTCCAGTCCCCATCCTCAGCCGTGCCAAGTGCTCCCTAGGCTTAGCTGAGAATTTGGCCTTCATTTTTTTAGCAGATTTTTCCAACTATGGAAATGACCTTATAGGCATTTCTGTAATGAATACTGATAAACACTGGGGTGTGGGAGTCTGTAGCTCACTGCAAAAAATAAACTATAAAAAGTTCTATCTATACAGGATTATTGTTCAAATTTAAATCTCCTGAGCAGAACAAATTGACCTCATCTCTTACCTCTGTGTGGCACCTAACTAAATATTTTTTTGTAATTACCATATTTCTTTCAATGTGAAGATTGATAGCATTCCAATTTCCCCAAGGTTTCCCCATCCCTGTTCCCCCCCTTTCCTCCTTTTAATTTATTTTTTTTTTAAATTGAAGCACTTTTTAACCTGAAATTCTTGCACAGAGACCTGATAAATGAAGGTTAGGAATAAATGTTTTCCAAACAGTGTAGGAACTATTAAAAAGGTGGTTTTCCTCTACGCCCCTCCCCTCCCTGCAACTAATAGCACACAAATAGCAGTTTATGTTATTTTGGCTGGTCTCCACTATTCTAGGCAGGGTTCAGGAAATACTCTGATTTATAGGTTGGGCATCCAAAGGTAGTATGCTGCCGGTTTCCTTCAGGGTTGCCTATTGGTGACATTTAATAAGTCTGAGGCACGGTATTTCAAATTGGAAGTATTCATATTTTATTCAGCTAACTATGCGTTTATACTTATAAATTGATTTAGGAATGAACCAAGCTCCTTTCATGAGGCCTATTGAATTTAGAGTCCTTGTTATGACAAACTCAGAATATATTCTTTTAGTTGAGTGAGTTCTTTACTCAGATAGAGCCAAATTCTGCTGTCCAATACTCCCATGAGCAGACCTATTAAATTCAGTGGGGCTATTCACATGAACAGGATTTGGGACCTAATCCTGCAAAGCTATTGAGCACATTGAAGTCTTGGTCCCTCATGCTGTCGATAGTTTTTGCAGGATCATTGGCTATACAGTACCATACCAGACCATTGGTCAGTGAAGTCCTGTGTCCTGTGTCCTGCAGATGTTTAGTATCCAGGAGAGCCTAGCCTCTCCAGCTGAGATTGGTGCCCCATTGTGCTAAGGCCTGTACAGACACACAGACTGAAATGCTCCCGGCCCCCCAGAGCTCACACTCTAAACAGCCAAGGCAGAAAAAGGGTAGGAGAAAGGAAGTGTTGTATCCACCTTACAGAAGAGGAAGTTTGCACACTGCACTGTCGGGAAGGCAAAGCCCCTGCTGAGGTACAGACAGCTTGTCACATGTCATGGAACTGCCAAGATGTTAGAGATGTATTTGAAATAGTGGGGTACAAGTACTGATCATTATAAAAATCTTTGTGACTCTTTGAAGATGCCAAATACAAACTTTTGATGCTGATTTTATTAGGTAAAACCCATCCATCAGTTTTAATAGCTTGTGCATTGGAGCATTCTTATTATCCATATAAATGTCTGATCCTTTCTGGAATCCTCCTAAGCTCTTGGCCTTGAAACTATATTGTGGCAGTAAGTGCCAGAGGTTAATTATGCATTGTTTAAAACTTGCATTTCCTTGTTTATATTTTAAATTTGTTGCCCTTTCAACAATGGACCAGTGACCACACAGCAGGTGTAGAAGGGGGATGAGAAATTAAAGGGTTAACAAACAAACTGTAGCCAAACAGCTATCTGACAACAATAGATGCCGAGGATTGTTAAACCTCAATAAAATATTGCTTAATCAACATTCAATGCCTCTTTAGGAATCTTCCTTTAAATTCTTACATTCATTTCAGTAAGCCCTGGAACTGCTGGATAGAGTCACAGCATTAGATAACAATGGGGCTGGATTTTAGAGCACAGGATCTCATTTCCTGTCAGGATGGAGAACTTAGAAAATCTAGATCCATTTTTTTGACCTGAAATTGGGTAGGCAGAAGGGAAACCTTTAACATTCTGAAGTGTTCAGATAACTTTTTTCCTACCTCTGGGAGTGCTGAAGTGTCTGAAGGAAGAGTGATAGCATAGCATTCCACTTCTACCTGTCCCTGGGGCCAGGAGTACCAGCAGCCTCCCTAGGAAGCCTTTTCCCATGGGAAATCCTAGTTCAGCTTTGCAAACTCACAAGTGGAGCTGGCTGAAATTTTCCATCTCAAACTTTGATGAAAAATTCCCTTTTCAAAAAAAGGCCATTTTTCTTTTTTAAAAGTTTTGTGTTTTGATGGAAAAAATTGTTTTGATATTTGGAACTTGAGTTGTTTTGTTTTTTATTTGTTCCCCCACTCCTCTTTCTGTTTTGTCATTGAAAACAGTAGTGATTGGGAGAGAAGGAGAAAGAAAGAGGGTAGGGGTGGAAAGAGGAGAAAATCAAATCCCCAAAAGCTTTTTAAATATATAAATCTGGGAGATGTCTGGTTTTTCATGCTGCAAGTCAAAAAATGTTTCGCTTTTCAAGTCCCTTGTCCAAAAATTGAAACTTTTTGATTTCTCCCCCCTGCACCCAAAAAATGTAGAAAAATTGAAACTTTTTCAGTGTCTTTCACTGAACACACTTAACTCATTTTGACTAGCTCTCCTCCAGAGGTTTGGTGTAAAGAATGAATGCTTCTAAAAATTCATAAATTAAGTCTCACAACACTCTAAACAAAGACCCGAAGAAGAGCTCTGTGCAGCTTGAAAGCTGGTTTCTTTCACCAACAGAAGTTTGTCCAATAAAAAATATTACATCCCCCACCTTGTCTAACCCCCTAAATGTTAAGAAAATTGTTTCAGAAGAGAGGCAAATGGAGGTAATTAATATACCAAAAGTCAGAAAGGCAGGACCAAGAATGAAGAAGCCCTGACTCCCAGTCCTATGTTCTAAACATTAAGCCACATTTAGTAGATCATCCTAGTCTATTGTGATATGACACTCACACGTCAGTTCTGGTACTATGTTGCCTCTCACCTAGTCTTCCTCTTTGATACTTCCTTGACCCAGGTGTCTTAATCTGATTTGGACCAGTCCAAACGGGTGCCATTGACAAGTGCAGTATTCTGTCCCCTTACCCTGCAATCACATGTAAAAAAAAGTGTTCCAATGCATTCCAGGGTGCTTCTTAGTGTTTTCAGCCCAGTCCTGAGAGTGACTCCATGCAGGTTGGATCCCAGTCAGTCACACTGAATTAAAACGGTCCTTAACATCTTGCAAATGAAGAAAATGGGGATCAACAAATGGGCATTACATAAAGTTCAGATGACCTTCTCTGCTACTCAGTGCATACCCTAGGCTTAAATTAGAGGTGACAATTGCTATTTTGCTGACCTAAATGCTGCAAGGATCACCAGATGAAAATACGAAGAAAGTAATTGACAGCTGCCACTTCGCAATTTCAAATGCTGCATCATCAGGTTCATAAGTTAGAAGCATTTAAAAGATGTGACCCTGTTAGTTTATTGTGATGGAACATAGCAGAGAGGTGCCAGTTTACCACTATACTTAATTCAAGCACTTTTCCAGTGGGGACCTCTAAAATCTTTCCATAGGAAATGCTAGAATAAGTAGGACTTTAATTTAGACCCTCCTTTATATGAGACAGGACAGTCCTTGTTGTGCTTGGAGAGAGTTCAGCATGACATCTACTTCAGAGCTGGCCTAATCCTGGCCATGTAAAAAGCAGTATAGCAGAGGGGAGACAGATTGTTTAGTGGAAAGAAAAAGAGACACTTAGTCCAAAACCCAAATGATTTATTTTTTAACCAAGACTTTCTGCAGCCTTTTTTAATTAACGAAGCCCTAATTTAAAGGTGCAGTTGGATCTTAGATGACTCAGCCTTAACACATGGTATTTGGCTGCGGAGAGAGATTGTGGGTTCATCTCTCAACTAGAGTGAGAAATTATTTATTTCAATAGTAAACCCTTTGGGGGTAAGGACTGTCTTTGTACAGCACCTAGCACAATAGGGCCCTGACCCATTGGTTATTAGATGTAATTTGTATTCCAGGAGCGCCTAGAGGCCAACCTATTTACCACAATTCTATCATGTAGGGTGAAATTACCATTCAATATTAACTGAAAACTTGCAGCCTCTTATGAATGTGCCACCGCAGGAAAACAGAAAGAGGAGTAGTTGTGAGCTGTTGGATGGCAGGGGGTATGGGTTAGTGGATAGAGCACTAGACTAAGAGTCAGGGCCACCTGTGTTCTAGGCCCAGCTCTGCTGCTCCTGAGCAAGTCATTGTCTCTGTTCTGTGCCTCGGTTTATCCACCCACAAAATCATGATTATAACCTCCTTTTAGATCTACTGATGAAAAGCACTATGTAACAGAAAATATACAGGATGACGCTGCTAGTCAGGACTCCTAGGTTCTATTCTCCAATCTGCCACTAGCTCAATATGTGATCTCTTGGTGTCCCAGTTTCCTCATCTGTAAAGTGGGGGATAATGATACCTACCATTGTAAGTACTTTGAAGCTGATAGATAAAATCATTGAATGGGTTTGATCCTATGAGCTGCTGAGTGCTTCCTGGAAAGTGATCAGAACCTTGTAGAATCTGTCTCTGTCTCGTGAAAGTATTATTATTTATTAAATCAAATGATAAGATCCTTAAGTCCTGACACAGACTCACACAGACAGCCAGGAGGAGCTTACTCAGGTTCAAGAAATACTAAAGATTTGGGGATTTGGCCATTATTCTACTATTTTAGTATTTGAGACATGCTTCTTGACTGGTAGGGCAACACATCGCCCAACCTGAGAGTCCAAAGCTGCACACAGACATGCACATTGTGTAAAGAGTTGTCACTTTGGATGGGCTATCACCAGCAGGAGAGTGAATTTGTGTGGGGGGGTGGAGGGTGAGAAAACCTGGATTTGTGCTGGAAATGGCCCAACCTGATGATCACTTTAGATAAGCTATTACCAGCAGGACAGTGGGGTGGGAGGAGGTACTGTTTCATATTCTCTGTGTGTATATAAAGTCTGCTGCAGTTTCCACGGTATGCATCCGATGAAGTGAGCTGTAGCTCACGAAAGCTCATGCTCAAATAAATTGGTTCGTCTCTAAGGTGCCACAAGTACTCCTTTTCTTTTTGCGAATACAGACTAACACGGCTGTTACTCTGAAACCTTTTAGGAAAGTAATTTTAGTATCCCCCATTTGCAAAATGGGCTAATTCAAAGCTCCTTTTCCCTTTGCAAGGTTCCTTCTTCTATTGTTTCTTCTCTCCTTTACCATTCAGTAAAACCGATACCACTGCAATAACTGAAACAAGTGGTTTTATCTCCCAACAAAGCACGCTGATTCCTCGTGTATTTGCTTCGCCTCCAACTGGATTGTGAAAAACAATAAAAGAAATTAGGGCTGAAGAATAAAAGAAAACTGGGCTTATATTGCAACACATTCCATTCGTACAACTTCTGCCCAGAGAGTCCAATTCTGCAGTCTCAATGCAGGCAAAGCTGCCCACTGCCCACTGGATTGAGGTCCAAAGTGATGCCGTGCTAAAAGTTTTGTTTCAAAGGTCTGTGAGGAGTATAATATGATAAGCAAAGACCATGAAATACAAACACTAAGAAGCCTGATCCTACAATGAGTATACAGCTCGTTGTAGGATCAGGGCCTTAGTCTATTGCAAAATAACTCAGTAATCCCTCTCCCTTTTCCCACTCCCCCAAAGCCTTCAGTTGTAGTCCCAGTTCTTGAAGGCATGGAGGGAACAGCTGCGCGCGATCTCTTCACAAGTGCTGGGTAGTTGGTAAACAAACTGCACCCGCCCCCTGCCAAAAAATTATACAAAAATGTATTCATTTCCCCTGCCGATGAAGGGTAATGAAGAGCACGTGCATGCTGCATTGAGAGAGAGAGAGAAAAAATGACAAATTAAATCATGTCTCGTTTGACGACCCTTTAAGTGTAACAGATCTGCACTTGTGCTTTCTGACAGGCGTGATTGATACAGCGGGGCACTCGTCAATTTCTAAACACACAGACTGAACAAAGAGTCACTTCATTCTGGCCCTTGTAGTTTACAGGCAGCCCAGCACTGTGCTTGGTAAGCACCCCTCATGCTGGTGTTTTAGTTGGCAGTGCACTGAATCTCTCTGTTTGAACAACTATATTTATTTTTATGATCCTTAAAATATTGTAACCCAGTCAACTCAACAGTCATTTAAGGTAATTTCTGGTCTGAACAGAATCTATTTTTTAGGCTATTTTACAACATGCATTTGCAGTGGTTCAGATTGTTTGTCCAATTTTCTTTATTTCTGGGCTTTTGACATTTTTTAGCTGTAGATAGACCCATTGCATATTCATGGCTGACCTTTTCAAACCCGCTGGAGGGGTTTAGATGCACAGCTTCCATTCATTTCCATGGGGATTGTGTGCGTGTCTCAATCTCCTAGTCCGCTTTGAAATTCTCAGCTCTAGCTAATTCTTTAACATGGGCAAAACAACATATTTTCCCTAATCTTGTTCTCTGAAACAGCTGAACCACTTTAGCTGAAACTTTTAAGAAAAATTCAGCCTGCGGCAGATATCCCAGCTTGGAAAATTTCAGCCCACATGGTTAAAGTTTGGCAAAGTTATAAGCAACTGACAAGAGGGATTTATAATGGGAGGTGTTGGGCAACCTTAATAGGCATTTCTGCCTGAGCCAACTATAATATAGCTAGGGTAGGATTATTAAATGGGCCAAAGGAGTTAATTAATTCCAAGGCCAGAAGGGACCATTGTGATCATCCAGTCCGGCCTTCTATATAACAGAGGCCATAGGGCTTCCTCAAAATAATTTCTAGAGCAGAGCTTTTAGAGAAACACCCAATCTTGATTTTAAAATTGTCATTGGTAGAAAATCCACCACAACCCTTGTCAAATTGTTCCAGTGGTTAATTATGCTTTGTGTCAAAAATGTACGCCTTATTTCCAGTCTGAATTTGTCTAGCTTCAACTTCCAGCCACTGGATTGTGTTGTACCTTGTCTGCCAGATAGAGCACATTAGTTGATGATCTCCCACTGAATCTCAGTGGGGTCTGGATGCCTAACACTCAACCCTTTATATTTACACACCTTTCTTCCCAAAGGATTGCACAACATTCGTCAAACTTTTTCACATGGGTGGAATAATCTATCACTGATATGCAGCCACTTCTGGGCAGCATTGGGCAGCTACTTAATATCAAAACTTCTTAATGATTTAGGACAGGAAGTGAAGACGACTACTGTATCCAATTGAAACAGCTGGGAGAATTTATGTAGCTAGAACAGCTGCACTGCAATTTGGTCAGTACAATCCTAATCTTGTGGAAAGCGCCACAGAATCTTTAATGGTTTTAATCCTTAAGGACTTTTGTTGGCTTCAAATGACAGCAGTCCCAGGGCGCAGTGCCTCAGCCTCATGCTGGGCAATTTGTTCAGTAATGAATCAGAGAAGAGCACCACCTGGAATCACTTGTACCACTACCAGAAAGTACCTAGGTATTCTCTGGAGGGTACCCATCCAACTGCAACACTGCTTGCCCCCGCTGGGCTTGTCTAATCATAGCTCAGCATGGCATAGCTACATATTGTTGGATGGGAAATCCTACATTTCTTGTCATCGTGTGTTGTTTTCTCTGTTCTATTTCAGTCAAATGCATGTTCCAAATTGAATATTGTACAGGACATTACATAAATTCACCTAAAGGGCAGAAAACACTTTTTGCCTCCATTGTTAAGATTTTTTTCATTGCTGTTTCTGTAGAGCAGTGGTTCCCAAACTTGTTCTGCCGCTTGTGCAGGGAAAGCCCCTGGTGGGCCAGGCCGGTTTTTTACCTGCCGCATCCACGGGTTCGGCCGATCACGACTCCCACTGGCTGTGGTTCGCGGCTCCAGGCCAATGGGAGCTGCTGGAAGTGGCGCAGGCCGAGGGACGTACTGGCCGCCGCTTCCAGCAGTTCTCATTGGCCTGGAGCAGCGAACCGCGGCCAGTGGGAGTCACGATCGGCCGAACCCGTGGATGCAGCAGGTAAACAAACCGGCCCGGCCCGGCCCACCAGGGGCTTTCCCCGCACAAGCAGTGGAACAAGTCTGGGAACCACTGCTTTATAGTTTTCTCTTTTTTATTTGATTGTGGCTGACTAGAAGCACCCTATGAAACCTTAGCACAGTGGAAGAATCATGAACCAGATACTGCTCTTCATATCTAATCTCGCTGAGCGAAATAGTTAGTGCTAAAGTGACCATTGCCATATCTATTAGATTGAGAGAGAGTCATCACCCTGGCGCCATTCATAGATTTTAGGACCAAAAAGGAACAATTGCTTTTCCAGTCTGACATCTCATACAACACAGGCCAGAGAATTTCATCCAGTTACTTCTGTACTGAGTCCAAAGTCTTGATTCTTTTTCGGCATGACTAAAACTTGATTTTCCATGACTTCCCAAGCAAAGGGGCAAGAACATATGAAAAATTCTGGCTATCACATCCAATGCCTATTTCTATTGGAGGAAATAATAGCTCAGGGCACTAGCAAGCTGTTGGAGTCCGTCCCCTCTAATTCATGGGTTTGATGCCCACCCTCGGTTGTCATAAGAGAAATTCATTATCATCTGATGGGTGCCTGGTGGTCTACGTGAAGTGACTCAATGGCCTCCTGAATTCCTGGTGGTCTACTTTCTACATCACGCTACCACAAATAAAACCTTTTTTGGCAGTCTCAGATGATAGGCCCTGTTTTGATTGGGACGTAAGTGGTGCTGGCTCTCCACACAGGGGTGAATTTCACCCACTAGGGTTTCCGGCTGGGTTTGTATCCCCAGAATAGTGTCCTAGTCTCTTAACTCCAGTATGGGTAGATGCAGAACTCTGTTTATTTAGACTTTTTTAAGCTGACAGTTCCAATCAAGCTAATTCACCTGAAACAGACCAACCGTCCTTTTATTTATTTTAAACTATTTTACCAAGGTAACCCAATCCAGGCCATCTCCATATCTTGTTTACAAGGGCAGCCTTGGTGACAACATCTGTCCTGTGTAAAAATGTTTACCCCCCCATCCGAACCCCCCCACCACAAAGACATCAAAAAAGCTACTGAAACACCCGCACAGGAACGAGCCTCCAAAGTCACTGCCCACACACCCCAGAGAAGTAAGGAGTCAGAGGAGGTTTACAAAAGGTGCCCTTTGATTCACTGTGTATGTGTTTTTAAAAGGGATTCTCAGAGCTGAAGATGTGAGGCCAAGGATGTGGTGAATGGAAGTTGTTGGCTATAGTTTTCTTCATGCTCCTTGAACTCTGGGGAACTGGTGACATAACTAATGTTGAGATGTAAAACCAGGCTTGTGTAACCCACTGAGCTGCAGTGGCTTCTTTGCAGACAGAAGAAATCTATCTGTCTTTATTTAATGCCATGTGCTTCTAGGGATAAGAGCTGATTGGCTAAATATTGCCTGGGGTTCCATTAAAACACCATTTCTCACAGAACCACACGGGCTGATGATGGTTTTATTGCCTAGTTGAATATTGCTGGTGTCCTGGAACTCGTTTTGTGCCCTACACCCATATATGCAATATATTTGACAATGGATGGTATACTTTATATCCCTGATTTATAAAAGGACCTCAAGTCGGACTCCAAATTTGCACCAGTATAAATTTGTGGGTGGAAATAATAGCAGTTGTATTTTTGGGGAACTTAGATTTGTAATCACCTCGTTTGCTTGTGCAAGCAGGTAGTTCAAGGGTGCTCAGCTGCCAAAGTGAGGGAGCATAGAATAAATGCTTGTCTGTGTGCAAATATGCCTACTAGTATTTGCCACACGAAATATATGCTTGTGCAAAATTATGGATGCTGCTATTCAAAATCAGACCCTTTGTTGAAGCAAAAGTAAAGCTGCCGTAGAGGGAACATGCCATTAAAGCCACACATTGCACAGTGGGAGACTTACATTGCATGCCTATGATAGATGCTGCATGAAGCAGCCTTTATGAGTGAGTAGGTCTGTCTTCTCTGTCAGTCCATATTGAACTGATGCATTGGAGTCAGAGTTGCAAAGGGGAGTGGAGGGTGCTGTGGGCTGGCAGGCTGGTGCCTTGAGTACTTATCCAAACAGAGCTTCTCCACCTCGTGAAACTTGCTTGTCTCTAGAGAAAGTTTGGACATTTTTTAGTAGTCCTTTGGAATAGATTTCATTCTGTTAGACTGGTGCAAATCTGGAATGACTCCACTTAAGTGAATGAACTTACTCCATGCTCATGCTGGTGTAAATGTGGGCAGTGCACATGGGTAATATATGGCTTGCTAACGACTATAAAATGATAAAATTACCCAGAGATCCGGAATGGGATGCTGACATGAAGTCACTAAAAGGACAAATGCAGAAGGAAATTTAGAAATATGGCTGCAATTTGTGCTCAATTACTGGATGTAAGTGTGATGATACATTGTGGTCCCTAAAAGTGGAGGAAAGCTGAGCGGCTCTCATTGAGATGGCTCCTCTTGATCCTCACTGATCCCTGAACGTTCTTGTGTTTCAGGAAGAGGTGGGGGAAGGGGGAATTTATTTGTCACTTGAGCTAGTGATGACCAGCAGAAGCAAAACCTTTATTGTTTGCCATTGTTTCATTTCACTGCTGTACGGCATGAGTCTTTAAGTGCATTTCAAGCTGGTGGAATGCTCCTGATTGACAGCCTGCCGAATGAGGTCCTGTTTATCATAGATCAAGTCGTACAGTGTGGGTAGCAGTAGCACATTTCCTCCACCGTTCCTTGCCTTGCCTTTGCCCTGGAAGGAACAGCTCTTAGGGATCAAGAAGATGGCAGGCACTGTGTGAATTATTTCATCCTTGGCCTCTCTGCTGTTGCAACAAGAACAGAAGCCAACTGTAATGGCCTCCCACAGCTGACCTCTCCTTCTAGCTGCAGCATGAGGACAAGGCTGAGCATATACATGTTTTTGTTGCTGGTGAATTCAACCAGTAGGCAATTGCTACTTGTCTTTGATTGAGATAAACGGCTGGCGTTGATTTTATTACAATATGTAAATGTATTAAGCACAGTCCTCAGAATCTTGATCCTCCTTTGGAAATCCCTGTACCTAAAGTTCACGTGCACTCCCAACCACTAGGATCTCTCTCCCCAGGGAGGCCGGTGTCCTGCATGCACTTTCATGGCAAATGCAGCATCACACAGCATTCCCTTTGTTAGGTGTGGAAGACCCTTAAGTGTAAACCTGGCAGTATATAAAGTACACAGCCCTCTCTTGCAGCTGCAGTTTACAGCTAGGGTAATATAAAGCAAAGATGTGTTGTTGTGGTTCCTGAGGAATCCATAATGGTGGAGGATGTTTGAAAATGGCATCTCGATCCATTATGCTCAGCACCTGTCCCTCATAGGACTAAAGTGCAGTACCCATCCACTGGCTATCAATGAAATACATTGCATGCATACACCTATTATAACAAATCCAAGGCCACTTTGATTATTGTGCACACCAGGACTGCATGGAACTTCATATTGACGGAGAGAAGGTAACCCAGGTCCTGCTACTCCAAAAGCACAACCCCTTACCACGTGAGCTAAGGAAGAATCTCTATCAGCTGTTGTTAGAGTATGACCATGACACAGTGGGGTAGTTCTGGTCCCATCTGGTAGAGGAAAGTGGTGACACATGCCAACAACCATTATCATGACAATATCACAATGTATCTTTCTTGTATGTTTTAACTTTCATATCCTCATCTTTGTGCTTGCAGGTAGAACTGGCTGAAAAATGCAATGACTTTTCCTGGGAAATTTTGGGGGAAAAATGTTTATTTTTGAAATTTCCAGTGAATATATTTCAATTTCTTGCTGGGAAAAACTAAAACCAAAATTCAAAGAAGAAAATCTTTTTTTCAATATCCAAACCTGAAAACATTTTACCCAAAACCCAGAATGTTTACTGAAAAGTTTGTCTTCTGTTTTTTCATAAAAAAGACAGAAAATGTAGACCGAAATGAAAATGTTCCTTTTGGTCAAAAAGCTGTTTTTCATGGCAGAAATGTTTGGGTTAGAAAATGTTGACCAGCTCCAATTGCAAGCTTTCTGATTGCTGCCAGGACTGGAAGAAGGATTGTAGGAACAATGATAGGCTGACCCAGTAATGTTCCCAACCCAGCCAATGCATAAATCTCATGAGAACTATTGTCCACACTTGCCAATGTCCTCGAGAAACCACTTTAAATGTACTATGCCTAGGTCTTGGTCTGTGCTTAAATGGGGCACATCTGCTCTTGTTGCTACACTCCAGTCTATGCAAAAGCAGAGATCAAATGAGAGAGCAAGGTAAAACCAGATTGATATGAGTAGAGTGAGTGGCAACTTCTGAAAGGAGATTGTTTGTTAGATACTGGCTGCTTGGAATAAATCCAAAGCCAGTTGTAGAAAAGAGAAATTGGTTTTCTGCTGTACTGTGATTTCTGTAATGCAAACCAGTGTGTGTGTGGTATGTGATTGTCATTATGAAAAGTTTTTGCCAGCACAGTAGCTAAGACGCTAGGGAATAATGCATTATACACTGATGCTTTCCAGGACACTGATTCCTAGGGGGTTCCGGTGGGTTGTTTCCATCATACGCTGTGAATTTCTAAACCTCAAAGCAGTAAGGTAAGCTGTGGTTTCCCATAGGGCATTATCTCAGCACTACAAGGTTAAGATCTTTCCATCCCTACTTCAGAGGAAAGCCTCCTCCTTCCTAAAGTCTTCAGGTTTCACCTGCCATCATTGCTCTTTGTGTTTAAAGGCAGCAGGTTCACGTTTCAAACAATGGAAAGTATAATGGGAAAAGCAAATCCCTGTTCTCTGTTACAATATAACCTTGACCTAGAAAAAGGCTCATTCCTTACCTAAACCCTTTGCATGTTAAAAGAAAACACCCACTAAGATTAAATGCCTCAGAAAAGGAGGGACCTAAAAAGCAACCCCCCCCCGCCCCCGGCTCAGAACCTGTCAGGTTTAAACTAAGCAGAATGGGGGATGGTTGGAGCTTTGATGGGAAACAACCAGTGAAAACCCAGGTGCTATAGGAATAGTGTTGAGGGTAGACTGGGTGGTACTCTGAGTCAATGGCACATCAGTGACTCGGCAGAGTGTTCTAGAGAAGGATGCTACAAGTAACTTAGATATGAAGTAATATTAGAGGTACTAATGGCTTGTGGTCATGAATGGTACCATGGAACTTTCTCTGGAGTAGGGATGTTAACAACAGCATCTGGCATAATTACCAGGGGAGTTTTGGGTAGACAATATGCAGTTTCAGCTTGATATTATAAACTTCTTTGCTTCCAAATTGGTTTGATATGTGCCATTAAGCAGCTGCCATGTTCCACTGCAGAGGTGGCAGCATTTAAGTGTTGTCAGCATTTAAGTGATCTATATATTGATTCTAACACATTTTATTATTATTAATTACATAATACAAGAAGAAGTCCAGCAAAATGAGTAATTTCTCCTCAAGGATCGGGAGAAACCTAGTGGTTTGTAGTTTTGTGAAACTGCTAGACCTTTTATGTATTCATTCATTCCTGTGCTAGCCTTTGGGCAAGAATGCTTTCAGACAAGGTTTATTGTTTGCATAGCACAGCTTCAGCTCAGAAGTACATTATTTTTCAAACGTGTTTTCCTAGAAAATAATGAAACAACTTATGGGGAACAAAAAAAGTTCATGAAACTTTTGGAAGTTTCGTGAAACCTCGGATTTAAGAATGAAAATCCACACAGAAACCCAGAACTCACAATGTTTTCCAGAGCCAAACAAAGCTTGAACCTCAGAAGTTTTAAGCTTGTTTTTAAATCTAGCAACCCATCATTTTTGTATGGATCCTAAATTCTGCAAAAAAGTTCTTCCCACCCATATGTTCTCTCCCTACACCCATGTGAGTTACATTCACATGACTGGGACCTCCATGCTTCTGGTGAGGAGAATTTTGTTTCCTGTGGTTTAAGCAGCTTCAGGACTCTCCTCAGCACTATAGGTTAATAATTGAAACTAGCAGTTCTCATACTGTGGTTCAAGGAGCCATGGCTGTTCTCCCACAGGGAGATAGCTGTTCGTGGTTCCAACTCCTCTCTCAAGAGTCCTGTAAATGCAGGTGGAAACAAGGGAGCAGAACCATGCTATCTGTGAATAAACAATTGCTGTTATTGCCAAAGGGCTGATTGCAAATGGGACTGGGAGGCTAAGGAAGGAGGTCTGTGTGATTATGAATGCAAGGGGAGATGGGTCCACTAGGTGATCTATTAGGCTGTGGTCCATGCCATGGAGTAGCTGGTCTGAACAAATGCTGTGCACATGTGACTCAGACAAAACCATCTCATTCTACATAGGGAGAAAGTGATCAGTTCTGTGCTGCTCAGCACATATGTAACAGGCCTCGTCCTTGACTCATGGTTTGACATGGAAAGCCGTTTGGAGTAGATTCTGCTCTGGTTGTTAGAGACTTTCTGAACTGGTTGTCCACTGTGAGAATCCATCAAACAATCAGCATGATTAAGACTCTTCATTAGAAAAAAGCATGTAAGCAACAGGGCAGGTGTTCCTGACATTGAGCAATTACTGCTGGCAATCAGAGGATATTTACGCATTAGCTGAGACCTTTCTCCTTCCGCAGATAGCTACCCATTTGAAATTGTGTGTTTAATTGCCCAGACCCCAAACAAATTTAAAATTAGGTCATCAAATCAGTGATTGGGCTGGCATCTTACAGTGTCCTGACACTTCAGGTGCCCTGAGCTCTCTGTAGAGACACAAGGTTTGGTACTTTCTGCATTTTCTGCATCCCACGTGCTCGAGTTTAGAATTGCTTTTGCCTGTTTAAAAAGTGAGTGATCTTCATAGAGGCTTATCAGGCCAAACCTGCTCCCACTGGAGTGAATAGCAAAATATTCATTGACTTCAGGGGGCATGATCAGACAGCTGAAAACTATCCTCCACTCCCTCCTTTTCTAATCAGCCTTTTCAGAGGAACCATTTATATTAGACTGGAGCCCCTGGGGGCAGGAATCTTACTTGATGCCAGTTTGAAAAAGGGGTTGTAGCTGCCTTGGTGAATCCAGATACTATGGTGGTGAGGGCCATATAAGTAGAAGGATACATAGATAGATGGTTGCATAGGAGAATAGATAGATGCCATTTAGCGTCACCAAAATTTCATTTGAGAAAAAAAAATATTGAGTTCAGCAGTGCAAAATGTTGTCCAGGAAAACCAAGTTAGCAGCATGCCCTAGCTGGACAAATGAGGTAGCTGGACAAATAAAACGTTTCATAACCTTTCATTAGAATCTCTCTCTGTATTGTCCATCTTCTCTATCTCTTCATTCAGTGATATCAACCTACAATATCTCGAACTTCTCCGGGACAAACTCTTGTCGGGCATGGGCATGGGTGTAAGTGCGAGAGAGAGCTGGATTGTTTGTTTTATTTTGCGAAGGATTGTGATGCTTTTGCTGCCCATGATTGATTTGGGACCCAAGAAAGCAAGCCTGTTATTGGTTCGGACTCCTCTCCGTTTATCAGCAGCCAGCAGAAGCTCAGCTCGTTCAGGTAACACTGCAAACACTGGTTACCTGAGGAAGCGAAAATGCTCTGAAAGTGTAGGAGCCCTCAGGTTAATTCAGTTTGGGTTGGTTTCTAAAGTCTCTCTCTTTTCGTCTCAGGAAAGCAGTCTCTGTGCTAGCAGTTCCCCTCGGGAAGAGGTGCCTGGGACTCCAGCCTAGCCATACATCTCTGTCAAAATCTCTATGAATAAATTAACCTTTTTAAAGATTAGTGCACCCTAATACCGCAGGGTTTAAAAAAAAAAACAGAACAAATGCTAATAGTGCCTTGACAGACCTCGCCCGATTTTGTGCTGTGGATCATCAACATAGAGTTACAGCGGTGAACGCTTTAAAGGCACGGCTATGCAAATATGGACCAGTTGGCCTAATTCTTTCTGTGGGTGGGTTGGGGAGGATGTGAATGCAAATTAAAACAAGTCATTGGTGGTGGGTAACCTTCATTAAAGCTAATAATAATGAATAATCCTGCCTTCACCTTCTCTAGCACATTTAATCCAAGGTCCCCCTGGCACTTCACCCATATTAGTTAACTGAGAGCAAATTGTCTTATTTGAGGCAACCAACTTTGAAGAATTAGGCCACTCTATTGAACACCCAGCAGCTGAAATATTGGACCCAAATTTATTTCTGAAGCAATGGAACTCAGGGCAGCTCCCCTTTATTTCTTAATCAGCATGTCAACTGGCTCCTGCCCCCCTTGTCTTTGGCTCTTTATCCAGGTCTCTATTTCAGTCGGACAGATCAAGGGGAGGTCAGGAATCTTTTGCGCTAGTCTCTTGCTGTTGAATTGCTGGAATTGATCTGATCTTTTCCAGGGACTCACTGGGGGCTATTTCAAAGATGATGTGGGGGGGGGACACGTATTTTGATTTTTGGTCCTTTTGAGATGAATTATGGGGAGGAAGCTGTCTGCTACTGGAGGAATTAGTACAATTCCTTGTCAGATGTGCAATCCCATTAAAAATGCATTATCTGTTTTCAAAGCTTAAGTCTGGGTGTTGGTTGAGAGTCTTTTAAAATATTATTGTAAACTTTCACTGAGAAAAAGGATCACTGAGTCTTTCATGAAGGCTAATCCCACTTCAACTACCTTAAACCATCCACTTCTGGGGTGGCCTTCCCAAGCAATGTCAAGCAGTAGCAGACGTTGAAAGTATCTCATTAAATTATTCTGTGAAACTCACACTGGAAGGTATATGGATTTGTTTTTAAGGCATTGTTAGAAAAACTTGGCTCCTAGAATTCAGCTGATTTGTTATGATAATGATTCTGCTTCCACAGGCCTCTAGAAATCACCCTTTGTGTTTCCGTGAATTACATTTAGGGCCCAGTGTTTGAAAACCCTTCCTGGACCAAGCCTCCAAAATGTGTTTGCACCTGCCTGAGTGTGCAAATCCCACAGAGGATGGGTTCCCCTTAAGCATATGTGCGCATTTTGCAATTTAATATGCTCCTTTTAGAAGCATCCCTTGCCTATTTTGAGCACATGGAAAACACTAAGAACACTTTTTGTTTATAAAATATTTGTCTTGGTGTCTCACACTTCCTAGTTTATTATTATTACTTACCTTATATAAATCAGATATGCACGAAAATCTCATCTGCTCCTCATATGATTGTCACTCTGAGTCATAATCACAATCATCCAAACTACTCAGGCAAAAGACTTGATTGGTCATTCACCCATCCCCTGGCTGGTGTAATATTATTCCCTACGATGAATGTCTAGACATTTGTTCAGTTTAGCTTTTAGTATCTTAAACAATGGGGCTTCCCTCACTTCCCATTCACAGTCCAACTGTTCTCATCCTTAAGCAGTTTCTCACGAAATGCAGCTTAGCCCTTTCTTTTTTTGTTATCCCTTGTGTGTGACATCATTAGCAAGATAAACCTGGTTAGATGTCACGAGCAATAAAATGTCGTATTTAGGGTTGAAAGTTTTAGCTGAGGCGGGGTCATTTTTATGATAGCCAAGCCAGTTTATTCATCAATTCAATATGAGAATGTAATAAATTCTACTCTAGTCTATATTGTTCTTATAACACTGCCATCACCCTAATATCTGAGCACCTTGTAGTCGGTCTATGAACTCAATCTTTATATGTTTAATAATGAAGAAAGTAGGGTCGCCACATCTTTAAAGAAAGGAAAAAAGGTCTTTGGCAAGCAAGGGACTCCTGCTAGGTCCATGCCAGCACTGAGGGGCATGTTTCATGCTACTTTGTTTTTCTTTTCCGTCAGAAGACTTGGCAGAAAGTAAGCAAATTCCACCAGTCTGGCTGAACAGTGTGGCGTGATCCAGTAACCCTATTTCCAGACTGGTTCTCTGGCAGGCCTATGAGTTTCGATAACAACTCAAGTCCCTCTGAATCACAGTAGGCAAATAAAACATAGCACAGTCCCTGTGTTATCTCTTGAAATACCAATAGCTTTATAGGTTTATAGGCAACATTGCCAATCCACCTGTTAAAATGTTTTTCAAACAATGTATTAAAATAGCTATAAAAGCCCTAAATATTTTGGATAATATGTTATGTTTGAAACCTTTTTAATATGCTTTGATTTTATTTTTAACTACGTCTGAACGCACATCGTGGCTTGAAAACAAATGCTGAAAGTGAAATAAAGTGAACAGGAAAGAGAAAACAAGCCACAGCCTACCTTTTAGCTGATCCATATAAACATTCAGTCCAATGTTTTACAAACAAGAATTTAGGACAGCCCCTGTTCAGCTCAATAAATCAAGTGAGACCAACAAAGATTTTCACCCCCTTCTCCATTTTTGGGTGATTGCTGGGTTTGGAACTGACGAAACACTGAAAGAGAGGTTGCCCTGCTGAAGTTTCCAGCTGCATTTTTCAGGCACCGGAGGTCTGTAAGGTTTGGATAAACTTTGTACAAGCATCTGGAGTGAAACTCTGGCCCTGCTGGAGTCAATAGAAGTGCTGACATTGACTTCAGTGGGGTCAGGATTTCACTTCTGAATTTTTTTGGGTTCTTGCTTGAGCTGAACCAAACTTCTGAACTTTTTGCTGTTCACTCTGCGGTCCTACAGAGAAGTGAATGTCAATTTTGATTGAAGTCAGTCTATCTCATTGGGTAATCAACCATCCAGTTCCCTTCTTTGCCCCGACGTCACTCTGCATAGCTGCTTAACTCATGAGAAGTCCTGTAGATTGAGAATCCCCGCCAGAATTTTTCATATTTGCTTCCCACAAATATTCTCTAACAGTCGCTCAAAATTTGCTCTTCCCACAAACATCCCTCCCACCAATCTGTGCACTAGACCAGTGGTTTCCAACCTTTCCCCAACTCTGACTTTGTGTTACAAAGGGGAAAAAGCTTTGCCCTTTCTGCTTCTATCTGTATAATATAAGGGAGATAGTAGTCATGTCCCCATCTAAATGCTTACGACCCCCAGGTTGCATATGCATGCAGTAGAATACTCATGGAAAATGACCGGAAAAGGAGGGTGACCACACGTGACTCAGATTCATCCTAGTCTTTCTCTGAGGGATAATGTTTTGAGATATTTGCTGAGCTCCTGTTGTCGGATGTCTGCCAAATGCCATCATGGGACAATGGAACTTTTGGGAATGAAGTGGGCAACAAACCCTCCCCCACTTTTTATTCTATACTTTGATAATAACTCAGTGTTTTCCTCCTGAGATGTTTGTATGGCTTTTGCTGCAATGCACCTGCCGTGTGGCAGTCCTTTGCTAACACATTGTTGCAATCATTGGAATATGAAGAGGTTCCAGTTTTTCACTTTGTTGCACATTAAGTCTGATCTACCAGAATAACCCTGAATAACCCAGTTACTTGATCTAGACCTACCTGTACGTGGAAGTCCAGCATCCAAATTCTACCTGGATAGACCTGGTAGGTAGAGCTGGTCCAAATTTTTCAGGTGAAACTTTTCCCTCCAAAAATTTGGTTTGTTGAAACTGAAATTTCCAATTCCAGCAAACATTTTGGATTTGCCCCTGGGAAATGTCAAAATGAACATTTTCATTTTGAATCAAAATTTAGAAATGAGATGGCCATTTTTTTTGTTTCACCTTAAAATGTCATTTTGTTTTGAAATAAAATGAAAACTGCCATTTCGCATCACTTCCAAACTTCCTGGGGGAAGGAAAATTGAAATTTTTCCACTGAAAAAAATTGAAATAAGGATTTCTCATTAGAATTTCTTGGAGGGGAAAATTTGGTTATCTGCTCAGCTCTACAGGTATGTTGGACAACACAGCAAGTGCAGTCCCACGTACCTGAACCTGCCAGGTATATTCAGAAGCACGGTAGCTATGTTCTACATGGACAGAGCAGGGACTTTCAGCATCCTTCAAAGGCTTAATCATGTCAGAGAACAAAGCAAATAAAATCTACTTGGTATCCTTGTTCCTTTTACAGCAACCATTCCACATGTTCACTATTTCTCCTAGTGTTTGTATCTACTCTCCGTATTAAATATTAAAAGGAAAAATACAGGGGAAAGAGATGAACAACCCACCTGTATTATGATGGCATTACAGCTCTGCTATATATGCATAAAGACAAGTGTATTCAGAGTTAACCTAATGGAAGCACCTCAAATTCCTTTCCCCACCCTTCTCAACAAAGGACGCACACATGGTCCTCTGCCTTCAGGTCTTAAGCAGTCCCATGGGCTAGCTTGTGTACCGTATGATGCAGTTGCTGGACCACTTAGTTTTGGCTGTTCTGGAGCTAAGAGAGTTGTGGCTGCCTTGACTTTGACATTTCCTTGCTATTGTGGGTTTATGTCGGAATGTTAATGTTATTTTAACAAAGTTGTGTGTGTTTGCTGTAAATAGCAAGGCCTACAGAAAGCCCCTTGCAACACTGTTCCTACTGTGAGTGAATGATCCCTCAAGTCTGAACTAATTTAGGAAAGCATTGGCCATCTGATTTCAATATTCCCAAGCAGAACAAATTTGTGAGGGAATTGTTGGCCAGTTTTGCAGTATGGGGCACCTGCAAGTGATCAACATAGCTCATACGACTAGGTGTCAATGCAGAATGGGAACAATAATAAGAGTCTGGCATGTATGGGGATCACTCAGCCAACAGGGAGGTGTTAACTGGGAGAGGAAAGAAAATATCATGGTGAAATGTTTTCATTGCTTGGATAGTTAGAAACCAAGGACTTTTCAGAGCCTCAGAAGAAACAGGGCAGGAGATCATTCCATAGCTGCCTTCTCACATTCGAAGCACAGCATTCCCAGAGCTGGACTCATTCCTATTCTGCAGCCAACCAGAAGGCCCAGAGATATAAAGTCTGCCAGTAGGGAGGCTGGTGGTGGCAAAAACTGGCCACATCCCCCTTTTACCAGAGAGGGGGGAGGACTGTTGTACACCGGAATGTTACAGTCCGTTTTACACTGGAGGCACTTTTTAAAGAAAGTAGCTGCAACCTATAGGCCTGAGCAAACAGGCTTCTGCACAGCTTGAGTTCCAGCTTTCTTTTCTATGGAAAAAGTTCCTTCCATGGAACTCAGAGACATCTAGTGGCTGAATCATATATTGCAAGCAAATGCATCATTGCCATGACCAGCCTACCACCATATCTGGGCAGGGCTGGCTGTGAAAGGGTGTGGCCAGAGAGAGTACTGGTTCAATACCTCCGCCAAAGTGGATTTCACCAGTGGAGTTTGCAGTGACAACTAAAGTTATTACTTCCTTTTTGGACCTGAGCATGGACAATGGTCACAACACTACTCTCTATCCCTTTTGGGGTGAGTGCCCCCTGGCAGTACAAGGGGCTTTGGTGGCACAAAGAAGAGTATCTTGCACACCCCTCTGTGTCATCTTCAGGGAATCTGGCTGATAGCCTGACATGGAAATCTGATGAATGCAGATCACATTATACAAGGGGACTATTGAGACAGTGGAGCCATGGAAGATTGCCGTGGTGTGCATGTGTGAGAGTGAGAGAGATGGAGGAGTAGGGGGGATTCAATTTGTGAAAAGAAGAAGCAAACAAAGACCAGAGTAACAGTTCCTTATGGCAAAGTTCTGCAGAATGTAATAAGATTCAATAGAAATCACCCTAAATACCTACAAAACTTAACAAAGAATGCAATCCTTTCTAGAGGTGTTTCGAACCATCTTATACAATTTTATAGCAGGGATACAATGTCCTCTATATTTTTTTTTGAACATATAGAATATAACAGAAGTGTTATAAATGTCTTGCTGTCTTCCCATAATGTGCTGGCCCTTTAGGATAAAGACTGAAATGATCTGAACCACAGCAAGCCACCCCTTGGTTTCCGATTCCCTCATCACTAATTACTAGGGCTGCTTTATCCTGTTCACGCTCTTTGCAGCTCATACTTTGTCACTTCTTGTTTTGGCTTTGCTCAGCTGCTCCTGACTTTACAGAGTTGAGGTACCCCAGTTTGGGTCAGTGGCAGGCGTTAAGTGCTACTGGTCAACGTATGTTTGCATTATTAGTGTGTTGTTAGTAAGCTCTTCTACACATCTGAAATAACACTGATCTTCCCCCCCCCCCAAATAAAAAAATGAGCCCAAATTTTGTTTTGCCAGTTGCTGCCTCCTATCACTTTCAATGGCCTCTTCCCAGGAGGTAAGAAAACACCCTGTGTGCTTTGCACCAATGGTATTCTGTTGTTTTGGCTTTCTGTGAATGACTGGTTGCAGGCGAATCTGTCAACGGGCCTTGCCAAAGACCAGGTTTTGGATGTTTGCTTTGGGAACATTTTGTGGTTGGATGGCTGTGCTCCATTCCACATGTAAATATGGGCAAAAATTCACATTTAACCATCCTAAACCTTTGGACCCCGGTCAAAGAAGCTATCCCCTCTTTAATATATTGAAATTTTGCATCAAGCAAAAGGACTATTTAGTAGCAAGAATGCCCAAGTCCTGCCAAACCTCTGAATTGATTTGATTTTTTTTTCAGAAATGCCTAGCACAAAGACTGAACCTTTCTTTAGAAGGAGATGTAGGACGATGAAGCTTAATTGACTCTCGGGCTGTCCGATTTGGAATGATGGCTTCAGGAAGGCTGTCTGCTCCATCAGCTTGCACTTGTACTTGTGGCCAGTTTCCACTCTCAGTTAAATGTGTATAAATCACCGTAACTACACAGCTTCAACAGAGCCACACTGGTGTTACTGAGCCTGGAATTTGGTCCCTGGATGGTTTAAGGCCATATCTTTCTTCTCTTAATTGTAGGACTAGTCTGAGTGATGGCAAGATGACTTACATTGGTCAGAGGGGCCCAGTATCCAACAGTGGGATCCACAGTGCGCTCAGCTCTGCTGAAAAATGAAACCCCGCCTGACTCAAGCTGGCTGAACTGTGCACTAAGAGTGAAACTCAGAGGGTCAGCCCCAACCCTGTGCAGCTCTCAAATCCCAAGGCTTAATAGGACGAGAGTGGCACTCAGGCTTTGGGCTTGGACTTCTGCACAGGAGTGAATTTCACCTTGTATTAAGCTGTTTGTATTATCTACCTCTGGGTATTAGAGAGGGAGATACTGTAGCATCACCACGTGGAGCAGATAGCTGCTCCATCAATTTTTGCCTTGTTTTCTGAAACACATTCATTAAACATTACCATGCAGTGTCAAACAGGAAGGTATGCTGTGGAAATCAGCTTTCCCTGCAGAATTGATTTCTCTGTGCCACAGGAAGAGGCCTGATAAGAAGGGGCTTAACCCTGCAAACCCTTACTTGCACAAGTCCTCCTCACTCATACAAGCAGTCCCATTGTGTTCAGTGTTGCCATTCCAAAGGAGTAGGGGTTTGCAGGCTCAGGCCTGATAAAAGGCAGACTAAAACTGGATCAACATGTATTACAATCCTATTCAGACTCAGGTATTGGCTGAAAAGGGATATGCTGCCTTTTCTCTCTGCAGAGCAGTTTGTAAGCCCGCATGGGGAGAAGTCTCTTGTTCCATGTAGAAGGTGTGAAAAGGCATTAGGACATAGGTCTCATTATGACTGACAGCCCTGGGACCAGGAGCACAAGGACTGTTTTAATATCAGTACAACAGTCAGGAAAAAGACCTTTATTCGGAACCAAACTCCGCCCTGCTCTCAGCAGGAGCAAAGCACAAGGGTTTGTTCCTGCTTCCAGCATGGCTGCATTGGTGTGTGACGGAGGCGCTGGCCTCCGTGTGTGGGGGCGGCTTTATCTTACATCCTCCTGGTCTTTAATGTTTCTGCTGCAAACCCCCTTGGCATACAAGTCACTCTGCTTTTGTACACCTACCAATTGTCAAATCAGTGCACCATATTGCTTAGCCACTTACACACACTTATGGCCATCTGACACCCATTGTGTATTTCACATCACTGCTGACTTTGGCCTAGAAACTTCCATAGCACCTGTACTTTTGTACTCCAGGGATTCCATTCGCTCGGACACTGGGGTCCCTTCCAGCAAATGGCTCAGAAACGGCAGGTTTAACCACTAGACCTGCTGCTCAGCGTTCCAGGTCTTCCTAGATTAGAAGGCATCTGCTGGAATGTTGAATGCACCAGGCACACAGATGTTCACACACAGTGGTCCATGGAGGGCCAGAGGTGGTCTGCAGCTCACTTGCTGGTATTCCACAGACTAACGGACCATATGGTGCTTGCATTCCTCCTCGTTTCCAGCTGTTAAATTGCATTCAAAGACAGCTGAAATACTTTCCTAATATTACTTTTGTCTATAAATAATCGCTGTTGTTGCCACAGGGATGTTTTAGTAGCTTATCCAAGAGCCCATCTTTATTGAGATGCGATATACACGATTTAAAAGAAGTTGGAGTCCTTGTCCTCACATTTTGTTCATGTCACTGGAAACAACTGCAGACTAGCAGAAGGCAGCAGAGAACTGGCAGTGTGAGGGTTTATTAAAACACTTGCTTTCTCCGTACACTGCTCAGCTAACACACAAACTTTGAGAGTGCTGAGCTGAGTAAGGTGGGGGCAGCATTGCTTGCTGGACAAAGTTTCTAAGCTACAAAAATATGTGGAAGCCGTCTAAAGTGGAAGAGCTTGATTAAATGGTCAAGTGGCCCTTAACAGACTGTCTGTAGGAGGGACCAGACTCCAGGTGTGGCTGAATGCAGCCTGGGGCATGCTGATTTTATACCTTTGGTCATCCTTTCCCTGTAGTTGCAGGTTTTTATTCATAGTGAACTGAGATTGTTTCTATTTCTTGATCAAGGGAGACAGCAGCACAAGCAAATGCTGTCCTGAAGCACATTGGTTTTTTTTTTTAATCTTTAAAAATCCCTCCATAAATCAGTACATAAACTCAGGGCAGCCCTGGGGCTCTCCGAAAGGTGGTGCCTGGTGTTGCACAATTTAGGCCTTGCCTGTTGTCTTTCCTCCATGACCAGGTCTGACTAGCTCTCTGCACAGACATTCCTGATACTGCCCATGGGTGCTAGACATATGGCTTTCTGTAAGTGGCTCTCTCCCCACGTGAAAGGGCTCCCTGAAGCAAATGTGCTTTTGTGTGTGTGTGCGTGTGTCTCGTTTCCTTTCTGATAGACAGGAAGCATGTGTGTCTACCTAGGCCTTATCTGAGCAGCTAGCTCAATGCTAAACTTTCCCTTCCGTTATCATTAGTCCTTCGAGGGAAACTCTTCCAGGACTTTCTGACTCACATCCTGGAAACTTCTTTTTTCAGTGCCTTGGCTCTTGCTAGAGATTTTTTTTCTCCCTCTCCTTGTACTTGGACGTGCTGGATGCTTAAGACAGATATGGACAAATAACCCAATCTCCTCTTTCTGTCAGGCAGTGTCTGGATTCTCTCCGAAGGACTCTGTGGTGAATGCTTGACATCTTGGATCATTGGGCTGACGCCGTGTCAGTGGAGAGGTAGAATTTGGCCCAGATTCTCTGCTGCACAATGGAGGGGAGGGAAGCTGGGCAGGGGGAGGCCATTTGGGAGTTAGTTATATTTTCAGGGTTCTCTTTCCTGGCACTGGATACCAGTGGATTAAAAAGAGGGAGGTATAGGAGACATGTATGCATGTGCTATGCCCGCTGTTGGTTCCCCCACACAAGGGGTACCCCTTGGTGGTATTTCTGGGGAGCGGAGAAGGACAGAGGGTTGGCCCCTTTAAGTCTTTCCAATGCACAGTCCTATCAACATCATGCAGGTCCAACAAGCAACACGAAACAGTAACAAACTCTACCACGGGGGTTCATTAAATAAATGAAACCAGTGCCTGGCTATGAATGAGCACCTCTAGCTTTATTCATAGCAGCTCCCCTCACAGGTGGCTCTGTCAGCTGTCTCTTTCCTCAGGTGTTTATAATTTGACTGTGAAAAATTGGCTCTGGGCTTCGCTCAGAAGGGTTTGAGTTATTAAAGACCTTGATGAACAGCAGCTGGACCAAAGCAGCATCTCCTGCTGTGGAGTATGAGAGAAGACGATAGATGTGTGTATATGGGCCACAAAGAGAGAGGAAAGGGGAGCAGGCTAGCAGGTTACCTCCTGAAGAAGAAGGAAGCGGAGAAGGGTGGGAAAGAATCTGGAGGATGGACTATGCCAATCGTCTACTCTCTGAAGACTTCAGGTGGGGAAAGGAGTAGATGGCCACTGTTCCCCTCCCAAGACATCTAGAGTCAAGGGGGAAATCTGTGGTCTGTTAAGAAAAGAGCTTGTAGGGAGGGATGTAGACTGGCTTCATTGCTCATAGAGGTTTGATTTTCTGTTTGCTATGGAAGATTTGCAAAGCCCTATTTGTCTGTCTTACAACCTGGGTTGCTGTCTAATATGTATGTATGGCTTTAGGGCCACTAGAGTTCTTACAGAACAAACCACAGAAGGTTACAGTTGTTTCAATGATGTTTTCAGTCCCCGCTGGAAAAGTGTCTGCCTTTGGAATTGAAAGTTATCTGTGCAGTGTCCTCTTTCCTGTTTTTTCTCACTCGCATACATGTATGAAGTGGTCATCCTGAAAGCACCTTCTCCAAGAACATAGAACAAGCCATAGGATATTGCTGCGTTCTTAAGGAATCTAATGTATCACAAACCACCGAGTTATTCATATTATTAAAATTATGGGAAAACATAAACTGTGGTTTCTTTGTGCATGGAGTAGTGCGCTCTAGTGGTAGTGTGCAAACAGAATGAATATTGTTCTGTGGGTTTGGGTTATTTTTAAACATTTGCCATTTCATTCTTGGTTGTTTCATGGACATGTGATTTCACTTTCTGTAAATTTCTTTTCCTTGAAATGGTTGGTTTGGCTTAGAAACATGCAAATATTCATATTTTTAACATGATCTTTTAAATCGGGATTCCAGATTTTGGAAATGCCAAGCTTTTCCTTAAAACTGGACCATTTTTTTTCACAGAAAACTGCAAAATTATACACATTTTTCCAAAAACCAGACTGCTTTGTGAATTCTAAATGAAAAACAAAACCCTCTCATTTCATGATTGTCTAAGTTGGCTGTGAATATTAGCAGAGCTTATGGTATTTCTTTCTATCCTGACTGCCTGTTTAATTTGTCATTCTTCATTTTTCATTTGCTTTAAGTGGCATGAAATGGAGATGTGCAAGTCATCTGAGCAATATACATTGCCAGGATCCAATACTGGGACCATTGCTCAGTTCAGAATTACACATGGGGTTATTAGGCCACATTTTTCAAAATTAGAAGTCTGAAGTTACACTGCTAAAGGGTGGAATTTTGAGAAGGGCTCGAGTGACTTAGGTGCACGAGTGAGCACATTGAAAGTCAACGGACTTGGGCTCCTAAGTCACTTGCACTCCTTTTGAAAATCTCACTCTCAGGCCTGGTCTATGTCTACAATTTAGGTGGCAATACCTCTGGTGCTTGGGGTGTGAAAAATCTCCCCCCCCCCCCCCCCCCGAAGCATTGTAGCAATGCTGACCCCTGCATAGACTCAGCCAAGTCATTGGAAGGATGCTTCCTTTGACCTAGCTACCATTGCTCGGGAAGGTGGTGTTCCTGCCGCAACAGAGAGACCTCTTCCATTGCTCAGGGCTGTGCCTACACCAGAAGGTTGTACTGGCATAGCTACGGCACAGTAGCTGTGCCTCTATCGTCTCCATAGTGTAGACATAACCTTAGTTCATAGTTAGGCACCCTAAAAAGTTACCTGGTTTTAAAGGTGCTCCGTGCACTGAGCAGCTCCTAATGACTTCGATGGGAGCTGCTGGGCTGCTCAGCACTTATGAAAATCAGGCTACTTATTTAGGAGCCCCAACTCTAGATGCCGTTTTTGGCCTTGGAACAGATGGATGATTGCGACATATGTTTTCTCTTGACACTACTATTACAGTCTTTGCCAGTAGGTGGGGTTCCAACCCTACCAAAGAAAGCAGGGAAACCTCTTCTGGCATATATCTGCTTGTTGTTTCTGCACATACATACACAGGCTGGCCACATCTGGAAATGTTTGATTTGATATAGTGTCGTTTTACATTGCAGAAATGAGCGTAAGCGGTTTTTTAACCCACCAAGTGAGAAATGTGATCTGGGTTTTACTACCGACCCTTTAAATAAAAAACAGATCGCTTATTAAACCATTATCTATCAAGGATATGGAGAGAGTTAGAAATATCCCAGGATCAGAATCAAATTGAAATTGACACGTTTCTGTCTACTGTCTGATACTAACAGTATGTTTCATTCTTGGGGGAGAGAGAGGGGTTGGGCTGGGATAGCTGCATAAGCACTGTCTTGAAATCACCTCACAAGGGGAAAAACAAACCCAGAATTTAACCAGAGATATAGGATAAAGAAACACTGCTCACATCCTATTCTTGTATCTGTGTTTGCTTTGACCATTTCCATTTAAGTACAAAGCATTGCCCATAGGAAGTCTCTGAAATGTATTATCATGTGCAGCTTGTTATCCAGATTTGGATAAAATCCTCTCTTGTGAGCTCTTTGAGTGGTAATAGATCAGAGGACATCCATTCCTGTGCTTCCTTTCTTGGAAGAGAGAATGTACTGACTGTTGCATCTACTGTGTGTGCATAAGAGAGCCTCCAGAGCAAATTCTTTTCTGGTATAAATGGTCATGACTCCACTGAATTCAATAGAAACGAACCCTCTTATGCTAGTGGGGAATTTGGGCCTACATGCTTGTGCTCGAAGAGGAATCTCTGCTGATCTGGGGCATTACAGATACCAGTTTAAGGGATGCTTACTAGCTGCTACAACTAAATCACAGATGCCTTCACCCATATACGCCCAATTCTCGATTCCTGATCTGATGTGGGTCGACTCCCATCGACTTTAATGCAATTGCTCATGTGCGTAAGGCCAGAAGGATTTGGTTTTGTGTGAATTATGGTAGTAGGCATCTGAAATGAAACCAGCATCAGATTTGAAATGGATTTTTGCCATCATGTTGCATTTAAAAGCTCGTGTTACTTTGGTTGTATTATATAGCACCGCACTCGACCGAGTCGATGTGTCATAAGCTGCCTAATGTAACTATATACTGCATAAATGCAACAGAATGCCTCAGAAAAGTGATATTTCATGCTCACAAGCTAACACTTGGGTAAAGATTAAATCCACTAGAAGTGGGTATGTCCAATTGTTCGTTTGGATTTGCAAATAATTCATTACCCACATTATCTTTGTTTGAAATGTTCATGGCTTGTGGTAAATCATTAGGGCCCTGTTTTAAATCCCAACATAGGACTTAGGGCCAAATACTCTCTCTCTCACACACACACACTCATACTCTGTCACTCACTCACTCTGAAGTGAATGGGAGCTGCCCTCATGCAGCTTCTGGTGTGGCTGGAATAATTGTTTTCCTTCGTCAGTGGGCATTAGCAATGGGTGGATCTGAACCATTTCGGAGAGATGGTGCCAAACTGTGGGCTGCTCATTGCTAGCTTTGCTGAATCACTTTTGGTTTTGAGATCTCACAAGGGCAGGCTTTTAGATGGGAGTGCAGCCAAAGGCCGTGTGGCATAGAGGAGTAAACTAGGAGTCTGGGGGGGAGTCAGGATCTCCTGAGCACTTATCCCAGCTTTGCCACTGACTCAGTGTGTGGTCTTGGGACAAATCACGTCTCCGCCCCAGGCCTCAGTTTCCCCAGCTGCACAATTGCAGATACGTTCGTTGGGGAGCATTAATTGTTGTCAGAATTAACAAACCAGCTCTTGAAAACAGCCGAGAAAACACAGGTTCTGATTCTGCTCTCATGTACGTTGATTTAACTCCATTGGAGTAGTTCCTGGTTTACACCAACAGAATCAGACACGTGATTGCCAATTTTTCCTGCCCTAGTGGGTCCCCACAGTGCTAGTACTACTCAAGGAGAGAGGGCATCCTGCATGCAGCTAGGCCTCAAGCCATTTAAATGTAATACAACAGAGAGACCACTTGCAGAAGTTGCCCAGCAAAGGGAAGATACTCGTTTTAAGCTTTTGCCTACCCGAATGCCAAATAAATCTGTCGGACTTCAGTATAAAAACAAACCTGAAGCTATCTGCTAGGCTGGCAAGTGGAAAATCTGTTCCCCAGCTCGCTGTGTGACATGCAGCATTTCAAAGCACAAATTGACCTTTCTTGGAAGTGATAACTGAAATCACATTTCACCATTTAAAATTAGAGACACTTCAACAACTACAACAAGTGTTGCGAGTTTCCCTCTTATCAAGTTGGTGGGGGATTTCCGATCTCTTCTGTGTCGAATCCTTGATTGGCTATCACCAGTCTTGACATGCCCTGTTGCCTGCAGTGGATTGGCCAGGGGCAGATTTATATCCTCCTGTCACAGCCAATAGAAATAAGGTGTTTCTTGAGTCACTGTTTAGTTACAGTGACAGAACCCTGATTGGGTGAAGCGTTGTGATTTATGGGTTTTTGCTGAGGAGTAACTGAGTTTTATCAGGACATAATGATGTGGTACTAATGCTCATTGCGAGTCAACATGGCTGACCAGTTTTAAAAGGTCAGCTTTTGACCTTGTCTGTGTTTAAGTAGATCTTATTGTACTGTAGGTAGGCTGGGGTTAGGGATTCCCAGAAAACAAAAGCTCACATTGTATCTTTCTTTGCCCCCTCCCCTCCATTTTGTTTTAAAGATCTGATGGAGATATTTTTTCTTTTCAGGTTGATGTATGTGCTCCCGTTCCCAGTGCATTAATGTGATTGGATTTTGGATATGATGGCCCCTTAGACATTCCAGAAAGAATGTCAGTTTCTCTGAGTGTGTGCGTGCGTGAGTGTGTGTGTGTATGTGTGAGCGTGTGTGAGAGAGAGCGAGAGAGCGAGAGAGCAGTGTCTTTGAAGAAAGAGATGGCAGCTAAGAAATGCACTGAAAGAAGTCTCCAGGCCCTGGATCGTCTGACAAAGGTCTGACATATGTTGAATTGTATATCTCCTACTTGTGCAGTTTTAGGGGGTCTCTGTACTCATGGAAACTTCCCTTAAATGTGACTGGGAGATGTGTACATGCAGAGAGAGGTGGAGGTAGACACTTGAGTTGCTACTTTTAATAATGGGCCTGATCCGAAGTCCGCTGAAGGCAATGGTAGCCATGCAAAGGGAACTTCTCGAGGCTATCACAATATGCCTTCTCATGCTGCGTTCTGGCACCATGCACCACTATGACCTGATTGCCAGCTATGGTGCTGCATTCATTGCAAATAAAACAAAAGCTGGGTCAATTAATAGTACTTTCTTTCCTAAACCAGAGACCACGTTGAGAGTGTGAGTCACACTGTCAGCCATCCTCTTTGACCCTGGTTTAAAATGTTACTAAATTTTCTATTACAAGCATCTGGTTGGGCAAATAATGGAGATCCCAGAAGCTCCTTTGTGAAGGGTAACAGATGACCTGATTGTCCTGAGTGTTGCATTTCAATGGGATATGAGTGTCTTTCTTTCTTAGGCTCCTTTGCAAATCTCACTCTAAATCTTTCACTAGATACCACCAGGGTTATTGACCCAGATGTTTACAGCTGTATTGGTAATGTTACCAGTTCATGGGCAATGCACTGTTTCTACAGCTGGTTTGTAAGCCATTGTGCTGTCAAGTAGTTTCGAAAGATCGTATATGCATATAAATCTCAACGTAGCAAACATACATCAGTATTCATTCGCAGGATATCGACACCGTACAAATAGTGTAACATACTAATTTTATGAGTCATTTTTGTGTCACAAAGAAAAGAAAAAAATAGACACCTTTCCCGTGAGGATAAGTATGGAAGAAATAACATTGTAATTTGTGTACTATACAAACATAACATTTTATAGCCATTATTTAATGCCTTTTACACTTCAACTCCAATTTGCCCAAGGAATGTGTTTGTTCTTTATGTTTCTGCTTGGATTTTACATTCAGTTTCTGACATCTCTCCTGTTGTACTATTTGCCATGTCCAGGTAATGAGCTGGTTTGCATCTGGTGCCAATTAGGAGAAATTCCATGCTACTGATATTATGACTGCTGAAAGGTGTGATTCTGAGGACCAGAGTCTGATCCTGTTATTGTAAAACCAAAGTAGCTCCTTTAGCATAAGTGAAGTTATTCCTCCTCTTTATTCTTTCCATTTTTCTTGATTTAAAATGCGGATTTATAACCAACAGCAGAACCCAGCCCTAAGTATTTCTCCATTCTCATTATGTTTCTTATGGGGGACTCATTATACTACATGCTGCCTGGTTATGTGGTGCTTGTGGTTTCACTGTGAGCACCTTGAAGGAAACTCTTCCCCAGTACAACTCCTATTTTGGTCCTTTTGATACGTGTGAGCGAATGTCTGTTAGTGACTTATGGTGCAGGACATTTACCAATTTGTCCGAGTTGATTTTTAATGCACTGCATATTTCTTTTAATCATCACACTTGTCGAAAGCGAAATTAGAGATATAAAAAGGAGTGTTGTCTCATGGTTAGAGCAAGGCATAGCTGAGTCACGATTTTACATTCCCACCTCTGCCCCTGGGATGGCCTTAGGCATGTAACAAAAACTCTCTGTTCTTCCTTGTACCCAGTTGTAAAACGGGTATAATAATACTTTCCCGGTTCAGAAGACATTCTGAGAATTAATATTTTTAAAGCAACTTGAGAGTCACCTATGAAGGGTTTCTTTCTGAATAATATTCTTATGCTTATATTGCAAATAGATGGTTTGTTTTGAAAGGAGAACAAGACACTTCCAGATGGAAAATGACTGAAGAGCCTTTGCAGCATATTTGAAGAATATTTAAAAATAAGAATTTCCTGTTGAAACGCGAACAGGTTTGTCACTCTGTTAGTCTAACAAGCTATGTAACTGCTACAAAGATGAGGGGTTAGCAATTCAGTGTGGATTTGATGAGTTCACACCATTGGAAGGGGCCATTCTGGATATTAAATACAGATTATTCTGAATTCTTTTAAATTATCTTGCCTGATAATTAACCTCAACTGGTCATTCGCCAGATAGAAGTGAAAGACGTTGCAACGTGGGCCTTGACTATTTAGGACTAACCTGACTGGCATAAATAACACACCTAGTTATGCAGAGAGCTCCTCTTTCTGTTTAGCACCTGGGCTGTTTCTTGCAGAGCAGTTTAGAGGTCTATCCCCCCATGTGAAGAGTACAGCTTCTTTTCCACCTGCCTCCCTTCAACCTGTCCCAGAGACGCTGGGAACCAAGAGGGGACACCCATGTCAGAAACCCTAAAGAAAGAAGCACAAAACAACCTAGAAGAAACTGGAAATTTGAGAAAGGGAGACAGCTGAAATAATGTTCTCATACTTGGGAATCTTCTCTCTGTGCATTGTAGCTCATGTCATATGGATGGTCATATTCATTTGTCTTTCACTGTGAGTAGTGCTGGGCAAACTGGGTTCGATTATATAATCAGTCTAACATTTTGCTCACAATTCCAATCTGTTTTGGTCATGACTGACAAAGGGAGAAATACTAAGTTCGATCCGGTTCAGATAAACTGGAGGAAAAAAAAAAAACCCAAGCCTCTCAGTGGCTTATTTAAAGCTCATTCCAGAATGCTTGGCCTGGAAAACAGTCTGGAAATCTGATAACAGGTTTTTTTCCTGGTTTTGACTTTGGTCTGAAATACCATGAGAACAGCCTTATTCACTGTACTTTATTACATCCACTTCCTAGCTCAGCTGAAACAAGGAAATGAGGGGACTCAAGAAGATTTGAAACAAACAAAATTACCGAATTTTTTGGACCCTCAGAAATGTTTTGGTTTGAGTTTGGGGCAAAGCTCACTTTGGTTCCTATGTCAGCCAAATAGATTAACAATAAAAGGTCAAACTCTGAATAGTGACTTAGGCAATTTCCCATTAATTAGCTCAAGTTTGGACTGTAAAAGCTGAGTTCAGGTGTCTAGTGTTAGCCCATTCATCATAATAATAGAATCATAGATATTCAGCATTTGTATAGTGCATTTCATCGTCAATATGAAAGCTCTCTGTAAATGCACCTGAGTTGCATTAGCCTCATTTTACAGATGGGGAAACAGAGGCAAAGAAACTTTCCCAAGGCCACACAATGAGTCAGTGCCAGAGCTGGGAATAGAACATAGCTTGTCTGATTTCTAGGCCTATTCCCTATCCCGTGGATCATACTGTCTTTGGTTCATATGCCTCTAAATGAGACATAAGGCCTTCGCTGGTTTTCAGTGTGAGTTCATGACCCGCACCTTGTCTCATTTTACAATAGCTTTGTTTCATATACATGAGTTGCAAGCACCCTACACAAAACTGATTATTCTAATTAAAATAATGGATGTTTTCTAGAGAATACATTATCTGCCAGTGGCTTAGGCTAGAACTGGGGAGTTATTGAAGAGTTCCTTACCATGACCACTGAAAACATAAGCAAGCAAAGTCAAACAAAACACCTTGATAAATGGTTCCCTGTAACAAATTTAGGGCAGGATGTTTACATAATTTTTACAATTTATTTCTTCCAAAGGAAAGTCCATCTCAGTGCAGAGTTATTTTTGATGGTGGATCTCCTGTGACTATATGGCCATTTCATTGAAAGTCAAAGTGGCAAGTTAGCATGAAGGCTCTGTTTGTCATCAGCAGGGTCCGATTTGGAATGGTAGGTTCATCAGATGTTGCAGGATTATAGGCAATGGATCATTTGCTTCTGTTTTTGGAAATCACCAGAGATCATGGAGATGGCGTGGAGATTTTAAATGTAGCTTTGTCCTGTTGATTCCCCACAGGCTGGAACTTCTCCATACAGCAAGAAAGGATTCTGGTAAACCGCATATCTGATTACATCTGAACGAAAACTAGATGGCAGGTAAATTGCTGCAGTGCATGGTGAGAAGGGAGAGAGATTCCTGCTAAACTCTAATTGGAAACTGCTCTGCATTCTAGTAAATCAGAGAAGAAGGCATTTTTTCCCCTCAAGCTTCTGCATGATGCACAATAGCCTGGAAATCTCAATACCACTCTTCTCTAGGGACATTAGATGCCGTGTAGTATCTGGACTTGTAGCAGAGTGTTACATATATTGACAGCAGGAGAACACTGTGCTGCTTGCTCTGCAAGCATGTGAAGTATCTCCGTGGGGAATCCGGTCTCCACATTAAGAAACCAGGGCTTGTTTCTTCATAGACGTGTTGGTGCTTTTCCGATTATACGTCTATGGTGGTGTCCTTGGCTTTGAAAAATTACATTTCTGTGCAATGAGGAGCCGTAGTGAGGCTCCCCCTCCTGCCCTCCATGCCTTGGGGCCAAAAGCCACATGGAGCAGCATAAGCCTAATCTCTATGTCGGATGCAAAACCAGAGAGAACAAAGAATGGGGGGAAAGGATCAAAGAAACCCATGGTTCTCTTAGCTTAGGGAGAGAATTACCCTGTGTACCAAAGAGTAAGGCTGTGTTCTAGAGGTTAGAGCTGGGAACTGAAAGTCAGGAATCCCGGGTTTTCTTCCCAGCTCTCTCACTAGTTTGTTGCATGATCTTAGGCACAGAGAGATTCGGTAACTTGCCATTCTTGTCCTATCTGTAAAATGGGACAATAATCATGAGAGAATTAATGTATTGGTTTATTTTGAATAACAGGAGAGAGAAATGGGCCTGCTGGGTTTGTAGCCTCAGGAATTCTTAACCTCTAGAAACACCCCACTTGAGTATCAAATTCAGATCCATTCCCAAGGTAAAGAAGTAAAGGGAGCAGAGGCTTTTTGCTCATTCGTAGCCCCACCCTCTTTGATTCTAAGTTAAGATAGTGATTCCATGTATAAGGTGAAGTTCTTTAGTTTTTAATTTTGTACCAATCTCTCTCTTTCTCTCTAGCTGAAAGGTGGGAAGTTCTAGGATTAACATTTAACAAGGCAGTCTTAGTTAAAAGCAATCCCTATAGAGAAGGAAATCTCAGGAGGCAGTTGATGTAAGCAATCCAGGGCAGGGCCTGCGATGTATATGTGTTTGTACCTAGCAGGGGGAATGAGGAGTGAAAATGCACAAATCTTACATTGTGTTGGGGAGAATGACAGAGCAGGGGGAGATGGGATTCCTGTATTCCCAGGGGATGACTTCAGTGGGACAGGTTTGGGACTTTGGTGTTGTATGGACTCTTTGAAGAACATCATTCTGCACAGGCATGAATTCCATCCCAGGGGAGCAAATTTTTCCACCGTGAAGTTCTGGGGCGTCAGGAGGGTTCCACTGTATATTCTATTTTGTTTGCTTTTATTCTGGAGGCTTTCTCCAGGGAAGTTCTGGGCTTTCCCTGCACATTCTTTGCACACATTATTGTTCGTGTTAGCAACATTGTGTTGCAGTAGTCAAACGCTGAGTTATGCTGCAAAGGTCCATCATTTTCCAGTTTATATTTTTGCATTCCAGCCCTGATCCTATCTGCTAATATCATATCATATTTTGGCTTCACTCCCTGGCAGTTTGATGTCCCAACTTTTCCTTGTTAGCACAGGGAAATCACAAGCTAGTAGGGAGTGATAGCCAGCAGGTCTGGGACTGATTACAAACAAAAATCCCAGATAAGATCATAAATTTAACCCATCCCTGTGATGTGATCGTATCAGGATTCAAGTACGTCTAAAAAGTTGTTTCCGATTTTCAGCCCTTTCATATGGTTTCCATACATCCCAGCTGTGAGTGAAGCATGCTCGTGGTGAACTCTAATCTGTGCCAGCCCGGCTCAGGAGAAGCCTTCATTTCTGTTGTTATTGTATTATAAAAACGGATAGAAATGATTCAGACAAGATGGACATTTCAAGGGGGATCAGTTCAAACACTGGTGAGATAAGACTGACTTGATCATAAGAAAACAGCCTTTCCCCATTCGGTTCCTGAGTTCAGTTACATTTAAACAAATTTAGCCCCTGGTTTAACCCCATCAAAATCAAGGGAATTGTATCCAGGATGAAACTGGTCCTAGATGCTTATACCATTTGCAAAAAAGAGAAGAGCAATCTAATTGAAACAGGGATGGGTCATTTCTTAGAAAAGCAGAATATGTAGTATTTAACTCTCCCTCAACTTCCTCACATCAGAAGAAGAGATTTTTGTTCCCTCTTATAATGGTTTCCGTGCTATCCTTTACCTCTTTTTTATATATGCAGAACATCTGAGTGGCCCCTTTTCCCTCACTGTAAATGACCATTGGGTTCCAGCCCCTTTGCCTGAAACCAGATTGAGGTTTACACCTTCTGCAGGGCAGGAGTCATTGCTCCTGCATCTATCCCCCACGCCCCGCTGCTCTCAGGTGATTTAATGTTACTATTCCTTTAACAGCCTCATCGCTGTTCTGGCTACACAGTAGTTGTCTCCTGTGTGACTGTGCCTGGGAAAATCTATTACTGGGGTGTCATTAATCTGAGGCTGCCGCCTCTGGCGCTTTCTGACTCTTCTATTTAATGGGCCTCTGCTTCCTGAGCTCAGGAGACATGCTGTTTTCCTCTCTTGATCAGCTTTGTTTAATTATCAAAATATTTGATGCAGAAAATTGACATTAGTTGTGAAGGTTTCTGCCTTCCTCCTTCTCGTGCCCTCCCTCCCTGCCTTGTAATGACATTGAGATCTTCCATGTGTACCACCTTAAAATAGCAAATCACTGGTACAATCATTTGCTTGTCCAGGCACAAGCAGGATTAGCGAGCCACAGGTAGGGCTGCTGTAACCCCTTGGTCTAGATGGTGCAGGGCCTCACCAAGCGTGAAGACAAACTGCTGCACAGCAGGAATTCCCAGCCATAACTTTATCTCGCATTGTGTCCCAGTAGCTACAAATACAGTCTGTGAACGGAGCCACCATTTTCAGTGAGCATGCACGGGGTAGATCTGCCAGTCTGTGCTTTGTCTGGACTGCCCCAAACCTGAGTCTAGTGCCACTGTCCCCTTCCTTGGGCAGGCTTATTAATAAACAGAAGATGCAAAAAGGCTCAAAATAACACATACCGCTTGGGAGCAGAGAACTTTCTCTGCAGCGGGGAAGAGAGGACACCAGAGCTTCCCTGACCCCGCATCTCTGGTGGCTGCTGCCTCTGCAGGAAACTTTATATCTAGCTTCCTGCAGGTCACATGCTAGACATATTGGCTGTGACTGCAGCTCTCAGTTTTCAAGGGCCATAACTAGCACATTGGAACCTATGCATGCGCCCTAAATGTATCAAAAAGAAGATCAAGAGGTGAATTTACTGCAGTGTATAAATGCCTTCACAGGGAGAAAATACAGTGCATTCAAAGACTCTTTGATTTAAGAGAGAGGCAGAGCAAAGACCAATGGCTGGAAGTTTAATCCACACAGATTCAAATTAGAAATAGAGCACACACTTTTTAACCGTGAGGGTGATTTAAGCCTTGGAACAGACTAGCAGGAGAAGTGGCGGAGCCTCAGTCTCTGGTTGTCTTCAGGTCAAGACTGGGTGCCTTGCTGGAAGAGAGGCTTTAGCCAAACACATGGTACTGGGCTCAATCCAGGGGCAACTAGATGAAATTCTCTGGCCTGCGTTGTGCAGGAAGTCAGACTAGATGATTCCGCAGTGCCTTCTAGCCTTAAAATCTATGGCTGTATGAAAACCCCCAAGGTCCAGTGCCTGTTACAGAGTGAACCCAGCTTTACATGACTTCCGTCCCCCATTTTCATAGGTCACCTTTCCTGGTCTCAGTGTCTCTGTCTGGCTGGTTGCCGCCTGCATAGATCTGTTTTCTGTGGCCAATGTGTGGTGCCTAATAAGCTAAAAGGGGAAATGCTGAGATTTATGGCCACTGAGACACAAGAGGGAAACACTTCATGTAACGTGGGCAATAACCATTGTTAACATCCTTTCTTTATACCCACGCATACTTGCTGCATTATTCTTTGATAGACTGTGATATGTAACCTACTGCTTAAAGCGGCCCCAGTACCACACAACTGGAGGGTAGCTAATGTAACACCATTTTTTAAAAAAGGCTCCAGAGGTGAGACGGGCAGTCACAGGCCCATAAGCCTGACTTCAGTATCAGGCAAATTGGTTGAAACTATAATAAAAAAACCAGAATGATCAGACACATAGATGAACACATGACGTTGGGGAAGAGTCAACAAGGCTATTGTAAAAGAAAATCAGGCCTCACCACTCTATTAGAGTTCTCGAGGGCATCAACAAGGATGTGGATGAGGGGGATCCAGTGGATATAGTGTAGTTGGACTTTCAAAAGCCTTTGACACGGTTCCTCACCAAAGGCCCTTAAGGAAAATAAGCAGTCATGGGATAAGAGGGAAGGTCCTCTCATGGATCAGTAACTAGTTAAAAGATAGGAAACAACAGGGAAGAATAAATGAACAGTTTTCACAGTGGAGAGAGGTAAATAGTAGGGTCCCGCACCAATCTGTACTGGGACCAACATGTTCATAAATGATCTGGTATAAAGGGGGCAAACAATGAGGTGGCAAAGTTTACAGATGATACAAAATTACTCAAAGTCATTAAGTCCAAAGCGTTACAAAGGGATCTCACAAAACATAATATTTAAATATGTTGATGAGGCTTGTATGCCCACAGGTGCTTTACATAAAAGGAGAAGATGTTGAATGAGAGGCTGAGGGTAACTGGCAAGACAGATGGCAGCATATGCTGGGAGGAGGACAGGAGGTGCAGCTGAGAATGGGGCAGGGGCCAGGGAAGACAGCAGGGATGGCACATATACGGAGGAGCCAGGGAGAGAGACCCTAAACATAGAGCGGGAGAAAGAGAAGTCCTCACCAAGCAGGTTATCCCTGTAATGGGTACCATTAATGGAGCCTCATGAACAAGCTGAAGTACTAAAGTGCGGGTGCTTGGACACAGCTAAACCCATTCTGAAAATTCCCTCAACGTCCAAGACTGCCCTGAGGCCATGTGGCGCATGCAACAATGCAGGCTTTTGTAGATGTGGTGCATCCTGTGGATAAAGAGGTAGGGCCTGGGTCCTCTCCTTTACCCCGCTGATGTAGCTTCACTGAATTAATTGGAAAAAGAAAAGGAGTACTTGTGGCACCTTAGAGACTAACCAATTTATTTGAGCATGAGCTTTCGTGAGCTACAGCTCACTTCATCGGATGCATACCATGGAAAAGGTATTGTTTCATGGTCTCTGTGTGTATATAATGTCTGCTGCAGTTTCCACGGTATGCATCCGATGAAGTGAGCTGTAGCTCACGAAAGCTCATGCTCAAATAAATTGGTTAGTCTCTAAGGTGCCACAAGTACTCCTTTTCTTTTTGCGAATACAGACTAACACGGCTGTTACTCTGAAACCTGAATTAATTGGAGTTACTTCCAATTTATACGGGTGTAACGAAGGGGAGATTCAAGCCCACATGATTCAGATCCATATGTGCAGGCATGACCTTGGTGAGGGTGAAGGCATAGTTCTCACTGCCTGCTCAAAGGATGTCCCCACACAATTAAGCAGATCATGCACCTGACCCCATCCTCTTCCTTGGCTTCTGTCATGGATTGGCCTCTGAGTAGGTTCTGGGTGCATCTGGAATTGTAGCCCATGGACTCAAACTTTTCCCTAACCTCCCACACTTTCTCAAATAAAGAGAAACCATTTGGTGTTTCAGGAAAAGCCTGGCATGTTGTTTTAGCAGATTTTCTTGGTTTGAATTACTTTTTGTGTCTAATTAGAAACAAATCAGTCACGTTTGTGGGTTCTCTCCTTGTTTGCGTGCTCTAACCATGTACATCTCCCCAACTGTGGGCTTCACATCAGGAGTAACTCTGGTTAAGTCAGTGGAGGTTTACATTGGTATAAATCTGGAGTAACTCTAGTGAATACAACCATGTATATTGTGAGACCAGAATCAGACCCCTTATAATTATCTATGGATTATCCCCTCTCTTCTGCCTATGGATCTTTTATGCAAAAGCCTAGCTTGTACTTGCTGTTCATTATATCACAGACTGGGCATTATGGAAAGAGAGATCTCTAGTTCTTTCCAAACAACAAATTAAAATAACAATAATAAAGATAAAACTCACCGAGTTTTCAGATTCATAAGCACAAACCACCAGGAGTTAAATCCTCTTGGTTTCTTCCTAGAGTGCCCCAGGCAATAGTTTTCATATATATTTCTCTGTGGTCAGAAGTCAGAGCAGTCCAGTGCTATCTAAGACCTTGACTTTTTTCCCTGACAGCTACAATTATTACAGCCCGGGGGACTCATTTTCTCAGTCTGGCCACCCGCTGACCTAGCCTGCAACCAGAATACACTTTAAAACAAACAACAGCAAGGCCCCCATTCTTACTCTCATTTCCCCGCCCCCTCCCCCCGCTTCCGCTCTCCCAGCTGTGGAATATTTTTACACCCCACCCTTACAAAGGGACATTAGCCAGTACAGCTGAAGGCACAATTGCATTATCAGCACCCCCTCCCCCAAAGATAATTTTTTTATGTTGTTATTTTCTTCCCTTTTGTATTTGGCACTCGATATTTACGTGATAAACTGCAGCGCAGCTACTAAATGGGCCCTGGTACAACTTAATAAATATATAACAACATCCAGGCTGCACTGTATTGCTTCTTCCATGTCTTGGTCTATTAAGGGTTTTCCTAGATAATGTACACTAAATAGGGCTCCTGTTCTAGGCAAGTTTGGGCAGAAACCGTACTTTTTTTTGTGCAGAATTATTTGTGCATTGAACTTGATGTTATTAACTAAACAGGATTACATAGGGCGGGAAGAGTCTTTCCCTGTCTGTCTGTCTAATGTGCATAGACACACACAGTATATGTGTATGTGTATTATATATTTCTCCAGCATTATAGATGAACAAATAATTTACAACCAATGACTTATTTGTTGAATTTTGTCCCTTTTTTAAGCAATAAAGGTTCATGAGCAACATCTTGATTTCTCTTAAATTACGATGAATTAAATTTCTCTTAAATTAAGTTTTTACAGTTAAACACGTGCTTAAGTGTTTTGCTGAATTGCAGCCTGAGTCAGAAAGCAAGCTCTGAGCCTACAAAGGCCCACATGCAAGGCTTCTGGCCTTTTTAATCAAAGATCCCAAGGGAGGAGGCACAGCATAAAACCGTAGAGGCAGAAGCTTAAACTCTGAGGTGCAGTTCTTTCCTTTAATGTGCATGAAGTTTTCTGTGACCTCCATGTCATTGTTCAACGTTTCTTATGTTAACTGTTTGCAGGCATAAACAGGAAGAGAACAACAGGCTTGTCCAGGATAAAGGTCAGTTAGATATAACATTTTATAAGGAGTTATGGAAAATATATTCATCTATCAGGCAAAGTAAAGCAACCACAGTATATTTTACTGTACCATTTTTTTAAAATAAGGGAACTTGTTAATTGCTAATTAGTTAGTTGCTAATCACCCACTGTATCAAATATACTTTCTAAGTTCAATGCATCCTGCTCCACTTTCAGTAAATATAATCAGCTATGTGAAAATGGTATATTTTGAGGAACATTAGGGTTCTGTGCCAATGAGACCTCGTGTGTATCAAATCAGACCTAGAATGCAACAAATATAAACCAGCCCATCCATTCCCTTGTCATTCACTGCCACGCTGGAAAAAAATATGTTATTTGTTTAAACATTGGCATCATCCATCCAATTCTGAGGACTGTAGTAAATGTAGAAATTGTTAGCACCATCCCGGTAATGGAAAATGTGGAACCCAACAGGGTCCTGAATTTGATATATTGAACAGGAACATTGTACAAAAAAATCATTATTTTATTGTTTTAATTCAATTTCAAAGGCTTGCAAATGGATCATTGGGTGGAAAAATATTTATATAGAGTAGGGTTTTCTAAAATTTTAGCTTTAGAGCCACCATACTAGAAGGATGCTGAAAATGAATATGCATTGCATATATAGACCTAGCCTCTGCCGCCATAGCTCCTTTGATTCCAGTGAGGTTATGCCAGTGGAGAATTTGGACCAAGATATTTGATATTTTTGGTAACTATTTCTTGAATTTTTGAGTAAGAAGACATTTCGAAATGCTTAAGGGACTCTGCATTTTAGCTCTATGGTTGGGATTTTTTTCTTTTTAGTGATATGTACTGTGTCTTCAATAAACAAGCACCCATAGCAGAATCTTCTAATTGTTACATATGTTTTACTATGTGTCTTAAGCAAAGAAAAAATGTTGCCCCCACTCTCAGAAAGATTGATAAATAGAGAAACACCTTCATCTTATGTCTTGATTTTTATATGGTCCCCATCACTGTAGTACTGGATCACCTCACATTCATTAATGGTTTTATCCTGGCAACACTTTGGTGAGAGACAGAAGCATTATCCCCACTTTCCCCAGGGGAAGAAACAGATGCACTGGATAGGTACATCAGGTGACTTGCCCAAGGCCAGAAAGGATGTCTGTGACTAAGCTGGGAACTTACTCTCAGTCCACTAGAGCTGAAAACATTTGTATATTTAAATATATGTAAAAACCTCTCCTCTTTCAATGAGACGTGGTTCTTGGATGCATGTTCCAGGAGTGTCACCAAGGCCCACGCTGAGCACCGGGGTGAAGTCCTTGCTATCCCAATTCCAGCTGGCAGAAAGGAAAGCTTCTGCTCTAGACTCCCTTAGTTTTAGTGCCTGACAAGTTTACTGAGGCTTTGGGTGGCTGTTTTGAGATAGTTTAATTACAGGACTATTGTACTTGGTTTGTTATTTGACCAATCTGGCCAGCCCCCAAATCCATAACTTAGCACATGGGTCTGCTCATCTTTGGTGGGCTGTTGTTTTCACACTGACTTTGGAGGCAGTGCCTATAAAAGGGGTGGTTCTTCTGGGAGGGATGCTTCAGCATTGACCTATCAGCTTTGGCCACTGGTATGATCTCACTTCTGCGCAAGAAGAATTTTTTGTTTTCAAGATAGCAAAAGTCACCAGAGATTCATAGGATCAAGGGGTGGGAGAGGGAAATGACCTATGAGAGAGAGAGAGAGAGAGAGAGAGACACACACACAATTAGGTATAGTTTGAGTTTTCACAGACACACACAATGAGGAATAGTTCTAGTTTTCAGTGCACTTTCCGTTCTTTCCCCTGCGTGCTTTGATTTTCTTCCCTTAAGTTGTGCCCAGCTGTGGCGTAACTGCTGAAATTATTGGCCTAAAGTGCCATCCATTAAAATAAAGTGAGACGAGCTCCCACAAGCTGCAAGAATTTGCCCTACAAAGGTGTTCCCCAAAGAGTTTTGGCTCTGTAGAAAGCTCAGCAACAGGCTGGGAAGAGTAAGACTCCCACAAAACCTTGCAGGATCCTTCCAAACCCACCACAGGGCCCCGACCCTGGTTACCTTATGACCCTGCCCTTACACTCCAGAGGGAAAAGCATGTGGTAATCTGTAAAGCAGCTAGCCAGGATCTTTCGGAGGCAGGAAGGTTTCCAGTATCTTGACAGGTTTCAGAGGGGCAGCCGTGTTAGTCTGTATCAGCAAAAACAACGAGGAGTCCTTGTGGCACCTTAGAAACTGACATTTATTTGGGCATAAACTTTCGTGGGCTAAAACCCAGTTCATCGGTTCTAGCCCACGGAAGCTTATGCCTAAATAAATCTGTTAGTCTCTAAGGTGCCACAAGGACTCCTGGTTGTTTTTGCTCATCTCCTGAAGGGGACCCCTGTGATGCCCTTTCTCACCCTCCTGGGCAGGATGCTGAGCCTAGGGAGGGAGCTATTGCCATGCCCCCTTGACAGGTGCCCCGTTCCCCCCAGAGAGCTGTCAGCGTGGCCACGGAGGGTGGGAGGGGATCTGCCCTGAGCCCCCACAATGAGCATGAAGGAGGCCCGCGGTTCGCCATTTGGTTAGAGACCAGCCAGCTCAGCCTTGTTTGAAGCCTTTTTCTTGAGCTCCCGCTCCCGTGCCAAGCCCGGCAAGATTTCCTTGGGCTGCTGCTGGCCGACGGACAGCACAGGAATGCGTGGCTGCCGGCCTGCCAGGGCGAGCTGCGCGGAACAAATGCGCGGGGCAGACGTGACCCAAGGGAGGACTGGGCATTCCCTGCGCGGCCTTGGGGGTGCAGCCAGCCGCTGCAGTAGGCTCAAGAGGTCAACGCCACACCTGGGCGGGGCTCAGCACTCAGGAGCCCCGGGCAGGGCGCGCGGCGTTTGAAAATGGGGCGCACGCTCGGCGCGCCGGGCAGGTGATCGGCCACCGGCGGGAGCTGGGAACTGAGCCGGGAGTTTCTCCGGCAACGCGCAGCGCGTCCCCCGGGCCCCGGCTGGGCTGGCGCCATGCCGCGCAGCGTCTGTTTCCGTGCAGATGTTGCCGTCGTTTTGTTACGGTACAACGTGACACCCGGCTCCCCGCCGCATCCGAGGGGGGCCCATTATCTCAATTAATGCCTCGCCGCAAACATGGCGCGGGTAGGATCCAGGGGACTGCAGTCTATTACCATTTGCATGGTGACTAGCGCAAGAATGATGACTACGTGTGTTCGCTGCAGCAAAATTTGCCCTCGGGCTCTCTCCTTCTCTCTCCCTTTTTTTGTTGCTTATGACAATGTTCCCTTTTCCCTCCCTCCTTCTGTTTTGATTTCTACTTAAAGTTTTATGGCTCTGTCCCCTCCAGGGTGCTATTATCTTGTATGCTAATAGGGCTATGCATATTCTATTAGCGTTGTCAGTGTGAGATAAGAGGCACATTCTGTAAGGAGCACTCAGGGGGTAATAATCACAGCAAGGGGGCTCGGTGTTACTACATAATCAGTCATCTTCACATTTCACTGGAGCCTGTTTATGCACTTCTTCAGCTGCGCCGCTCAGGGGCTGAAAATTGCGGAATGTTTGGGGAGCCAGCTGCAGGGGAACAGGAGATGCCTTCTCCCTTGTTGCTTCCAGAGGCAAGATGCCTGTAACCGTCTGGAAGAAGTTGGATCATAAGTTAGTTATAAGGCAGCTAGCAGCTGAAATCAGGCTCTGATCCGTGTTTTAAGTAATGGCAATAGGTATCTAGGGAACTGGTGTCCCAAGCCTCTGTTTGCCAGAAGCTGGGAATGGGCGACGGGATGGATCACTTGGTGATCACCTGGTCTGTTCATTCCCTCAGGGGCACCTGGCACTGGCCACTGTCGGAAGACAGGATACTGGGCTAGAGGCACCTTTGGTCTGACCCAGTATGGCCGTTCTTATGTATCCGTTTAGGTGGCATCTCCACCAGGTTCACTTCCTTCTAGATCTCTCTCTCTCTCTCACAGTTCAGATCACTAGATAAGTTGGCAATTTTTACATCAAGTAATCCTGCCCATTTGGCTAGTCAAAGCTAATAGGCCCATCCGCTGGCAATGGTGGGAAAAGATGCCAAACGAAGTGGATCTCAGCAACCCTTCCTAACATGTTTTTGCTAATGAAACTCATATAGTCCGATGTCTATCCGAAGTGGATCCCTGCATGACCCATGAGCTGATGCTGCGTAGATAGTTAATAGTCTTGGCTTCTTCCACTGCTGCTGAGGCTAAAAGCCTGGTGAGCCCCAGGCTTCCTTGGTTTGGGAAGTGACAGCTCTTCCCCCAGGTTCACGCACAGACAATCCCAGGGCAGCCAATGTTGTCAAAACTGGCACTCAGTGGACTCGATGCATCTGGGTCAGACTCCAGCCCTGCCTTTGAAAAAGGAAACTGCTCAGTCTAACTTTTGGATTTGCCCATCTCCAAAAGTCAGCGCCACGTGTATTGCAGTTTCCACTTCCAGGCAGTCCGGCTCTGCTCCAACATTTCTCCACACCACGATTTTTGTAGGGAGCCTTTTACACATTGGAAGAGCGTCCACCAGGCTTTTCAGGGGAACTTCTCCAAATAGGGCTGAGAGGCAGTCCCAATCCCTTGTATGTTAATTTTAGGAATGTGTGTTTGGCTTTTGAAAGGGCCTTAGAATATGTTTCCTGGGGGGCACCTCATCCTGAATTATGGGGCCTGTCAGGTGTAGTTCAGAAATCAGGTTCACAGTGAAGATTTTAGCTCAGCGTTCACTGGAAGAGGTACCACTGGGAAATAAGCATCACCAGTAATTTAGGGTCCGATTCTGTCACCTCTCCTCAGGCTGAGCAGTACATTTCTACACAGACAGATCCATTGATTATAAGGGGACTGCTTGCCTAACAAGTTACAACTCAGCCCAGGTAAAGGTGACAGAGTCAAGCCCTTATCTGTGAAATTCCTAGGCAAGGGGAAGCCATACAAAGGACTCAGAGTTGTGGGATATGTTGCGATACATTTGGCAAATGCTTATGCAAACCACAGGTTGTTGAGGAAGGCAAAACTATAGGAAATTATCAAACATTTAGAGAGAGGAATAAACAGGTTTTGGGGAGTGAGCAGGGAATTTTTATAGTTTCGTTCCTATGAATAAAGGAGCAGCCATTCTGTCATGGGGAGTGTATTTTAAACACCCTTAAGTCACTTGCCAGTCAGCACAGAAATCTAAATTCCTACAAGTAAAGGTGCATGGTTCTATGATTTAAATGTGATCATTATTGGGAAGCAGGAGATGTTTGCTGATTACACCTGAGCAATGATAATGAGGAGGCAGGGAGCCGTGTTTTCAATCAGACCTATAGTACTTAAGATTACAAGTTAATATCCGCACCCTCTATTTTAACAATATTTATCCTTGACATTTTCAGACATATGCCTCGTGCTGAATGTATTCAGCTCCATCTCCTGAGGGTCTTGAGATTAAAACCCCTGCTTTCTCACCTTGTGATCTGGCATTAATAGCTGATAGAAAACTCACAGACATGACTGACATCTTCCTCGAAATGTGAGCCTGTGGAATTAATGAATGTAATGCTGGAAAGCAAGGGTCAGTTCAGAAATAGGATTTCTGCTGCCAGCCATCCACTCCTGGACTGGACAATCAGGGGTGGTTGTTTTTTCCTTAGCACTGAGTAAAATTGGTTCAGAGAAGAAAGCTGCCTGGAAATACGCAGCTACTTCTGTGCCAGCATTGGCGGTTGATGGACAGGGTTGCTAGCGGAAATCTGGCTGACTTCTTCTCTCCTAACCCAGTGGAGCAAAACCCTATTCCTCACAACTGCTCTAGCCCCCATCTGTTCTTATGGCTTTGCATAGCTGTTAGCAAAGTCCTTATCAAACCTGGGACTTCTAGGGGACCGGATGGCTCATGGGACTGATGATCGGACATGGAGCCTGTCATCTTTAGGTCAACGATGACAATACAGATCAAGATGTTAGTAGTGACTGAAAGTTGATGGTTGCTGAGAAGCATGAATGCAATGTTGCAGGAGGCCAAGGGCTGAACATTGTGTCACTCTAGAAGGGGCTCCTTCTGTGACATAGGTTGGCCACTATGGAAGAAGCATGTATCATGTTTAGCCCATCACCATAGTACCAGAGCTTGCACCGTTGCCCATGTTACACTTTTTCTGTGGCTACTGTCTCCAGTTCTGTCAATGTTGCTCTTTTTTGTGTGTGTCTCCTGAAATTATAAGTCAGGCTGATAGTGTTAGGCAGAGTTGAACCAAGAATCAAAGTACAATAGTTTTCACTAACAATGACTTCCATTACTGGAAGTGCTCTAGTAGTGACCTCAACAAAAAATGGAAAAATACTGGATTTTAGTTGTAGTTTTTGCTTTTCTCTCCATTTCCTCTATCCTTTTCCAGTGGCAAAATGGAAAAAAGAAAAAATAGAGGACATGGGGAAAAGGAACAGTGAGAGGAAAAAACCCCAAACTGAAAAACTTGGAGGGTTACTTTTTTGTTGAAAACTGGAATATATGCACAGAAAATATTTTTTCCCAACTTTCCAACAACAATACGTACATTTTTCAATCAGCTCTGCCATCTAAGTAACTGCACTGTCTCTCTGTCTCCAGTGCACTTATCATTGTGGTTTCTGGACACACTGTGACTATTTTGATGTTGACAGATGACGTCACCCCTCTCTTTGGTCTTTTCAGCTAAGGTAGAAGACAAACACTAACTAACCTGGAATATGCAAAGGAAGAGGAATAAAACAAACTCTTGTGCATTTGCTTCCAGTTTTCAGCTGAGCTAAATCAAATTAAAAAGAAATAATCTGGGTCATTCACAAAATCCTAACAAAAATTAAAATATGGCCATAATCATTTTATGACATGCAGTCAATTCCATACAGTGTATAATAAAGTCATTCTCTCCACTCACTAAAAGCACTCACCAAAACCCACCTTCATACCACAGCACAGTGCCTTCAATTGTGAGAGAAAAGGATCATTCCTTCCCTTCTCTGTTAAGTCTATTTATCTGCGTAGCCACTTTCCAGAGACCCCCTTTTTAATACCACGGCTGTGTTTGCTGATGTAATGCATTGCAATAATAAACAATCCTTGGCTCGGGGTGGTGCGTATAGCTCAGTCTCATTAAAAATTAATCTGAAGTTTGTCTAGACTCTGGCCACAAGCTCCCAGTAACTTCTTGCACCATAATGACAAGACCCCTCTGGCATTTGCATCCTTCTTATAAAGGCAAAGGATAAGTTGCTTGGCTGGGTGTTTTGTTGCAGGCCTTCTCAAGGAATGAAAAAATCTTTTTGGTTCCAGGTGGCCCTGCAGTTAAGCACCAAGCCAAAAATAAATGTTTATAATGCATCAAAAAATAGACCGTTATTAGCAATTTTTAAAAAATGTTTGTCCCAAATACACAATTATATTAATTTTTCTTTGGCCAGGCTAGAATTATAAGTGTGAAGCGGGGAAGATAGTTCCTTTCCTTTCTGTATCCCCCCCGTACGTATGCAGTGAGTGACTTTAATTTAAACAGGAGATAAACATCCCACTCCTAGCTCCCTTCAGCTGGAGTCCTAGGTCTCAATGGGTTTCAAGGAAAGTCAAAAATAAGGTGAAGTCAGTGAAAACAATAGTTCTAAGTAACCATCATTTAAAAAAAATTGGGTTATATCATCTTCCTTTTTATTGTGATAAAAGCAGCAGAAAACTAGATATAATTTTCTCTCTCTGTCTAATCGGTTTTGTAAGGTTGTCCGTCACCCTGGTAGCTGAACACCTTGTGTGAGAAGGAAACACAAAGCAAACTTGCAAGCCCCACTGTGTAGCCTTTGATATCTTGAGAGGTGGTGGGGCTGCCTAATGTGCTTTTGGACTTCAAGGATGAGTGTCAAGGTCATGCCCGGTAGGGCTGAGTTGTAGAAATTCCCAGTAGAAACCGGGATGATAATAGCCAATAACCCCAAACCCAGTCCAGCTCTGAAAGTCATGCTGCTGGAAGATAACGAGGGACCCACATTCCCTTTAATTCCTGAGAGTGAACCCATTTTGATCAGTGGAGCACATGAACATTGCACGGAGAGCAATATGGAAGCAATTACTTTAAGAGCCATGTTTTGGGCAATTCCCAAAGAGACATCAGACCCTATATTTATGAAGCCTATTGCATCGGGCCCTAATGAAGCAATTAAGCGAAGGGTCCTCTGCCTTTGATCTAAATGTGGTAATTTTTACAAAAACATCGCCGAGTGATAGATACCCATAACTCAGAGTCCTTAATTGTACTTAATTTGTTTGGAATACGAATGTGCATTTAATTAAGCCAGGGCTTTGCCCACATGTTTCAAGAAGGGCTGTCAAGGAAAATTAAGACCCAGTTTGCTTTCAAAGTCACTGGTTTTTATCAGGCCAGGACAGCGATCTTCGAACAGAAGGTTACAGATAATTAGACAGAGACCTCAAGCCAAAAAAAATGTAGAGACACTGTACAGCTGAGAAAGAAGAAGGAAAAATATCCTTGGTGAAGAAACATAAGAATTGGCTGCTCACATAGCTAGGTCATGCATGGTTGGGATTTGGTAAATGTAACCTGTTGGTTAACATGTGTTTTGCATTCCTAAATTTTGGGAGTGTGGCTGGAAGCTGGGTGCTGTGTTTAATGGCGTAAGTGATGGAAAGCCAGGATCACAATTCATGCTGCCCCGAAGAGCCGCTGAGCGGGCAGAGCAGAGGGACCAGAAAGCCAAGCTAGCCCACTGCATTTTGTTTGTGTCTTCAGCTTTGTACAAATCCAAAACAACTGGGGGGAGCAAGTGAACGAAAATGTTATTCCCTCTCCTCCACACTCTGAATTTCCTGGCTGGAGCTTAGGGCCCAGTGCTACCACCCGTACTGAGCAGCACTTTCCTATGGGGCAGGAGGGCCCCCTGTCGTTCTGGAGGGAATAGTCACCAAGGGCAGTAACTGTCCAACCTGCCTGCGGGGTGGCTTGGAGCTGCATTGCCCCAGGAGCAGCCTGGAGAACAAACTGTGATTCAAAACCATAATTCCTCCCCTCCTCGTTCTTGTTGGGGAATGAGTTACTTCAGCCCTTTTTGTGGAGCAGCAACTGTCCACTCTGCACCCCGCCAGCTATTCCCAGACAGCAGGTTCAGGGCCAAAAGCTGGGCAAGCCAGGACTCATTCCACTTCCTACCCACTTGCTCTCAGGGCGGGTGAGTGGCCCAGCTCCGGAGTTGTCTTGCATGACACTCATGCATTTGGTAGCTCTGTCCCTCCTGGTGCATTCCCATGTGAAACGTCACACAGGAGAGAGAGAGGAAGGGAAAGAGTGAGAGAGTCTTTGACCCGTTGGCCTAAGGGAGGTGCACTGGGGTGTGAGTCAGGAGACCCTGCCTTCTTGTCCCACATCTTCTACTGAGTACTAACATTGCTATGCATTTCACACCTTTCACTATGTGCCCAGGCCTGTTCACGACTCAATCAGCATTTGAGGGAAGCTATGCTGTCTAGCTGAGGGCAGCAAGGAGTTGTGAGGCTGGAGAGCCCTGCTTTCTGTTTTCAGCTCTGTCACTGGCTCACCGGGTAACCTTTTACAGGCCACTGAATTTCTCTGCGTCTCAGCTTCCCTATATGTAAAGTGGGGATGAGAATACTTCCCCCCCTTTCTTAAATTGCTCTGAGATCTTCAAGTGTAAGGCACTTCATATAAGTGAAAGGGTTAATATTAATTATTCTTATTACCATAGTGGGCACACGTCACCAAAGGTCTCATTGACGTGGGTAACATTGCAGAGATAGCCAAAAGTGTAACTGGGTTCAGAAAAGAATTAGGTAAATTCACGGAGGACAGATCCATCAATAGCTATTAACCAAGATGGTCAAGGATGAAACCCCATGCTTGGGGTGACCCTAAACTTCTGAATGTCACAAGCCAGGAGAGAAAGACAGGGGTGGATACCTCCAAAATTGCCCAGTTCTGACACTGCCCCTGAAGCTGTGGCCACTACTGAAGACAGGATACTGGGCTAGATCAATCCTTGGTCTGACCCAGTCTGGCTGTTCTTAGGAGTGTATCTTTACATGCAGAGTCTGTTTGTCATCAGGTCTTTAATACGTGCTGCTGTATCTCTCCACTGAACTGCAGCGAGGTGGGAAGATTATCAGTGTAGGGGGAAGCTAAGCCTGTTTACATATAACTTTTTGTTTTGCCACCTGTGCCCCTCTGCAGAGCAAAACTTCCTGTTTCCACTTGGCAGATTCTTTCACTGCAAGTGGAATTTTGGAGGAACCTCCCCCACCCCAATTATGAAAATGCTGATGCAGTTGTGTATTTAGATCCTCTTCCCCTTTCCTCCTCTCCTACCTGGAGGAAAAATGAACAGCTGGGGTCTTGTATGCCCAGTCTCAAAAAAATATATTTTAATAATGAATGCCTTGATGAGGACAACACAGGTGAAGACAGACAGTTTTGGGCTGAAAAATTATCTTTTCAGCGCAATGAAAACGTCAGGAGCTGATCCTGTATCTTCCACGTTTTGTGATTCTTGCAAGAATGAAATTTGTTACCAACCATTCATACAGACAGCTTCGTTGTAGGCCTCTCATAGCTATTATAAATACCATGGTAACTCAGTTGTGATTGAGGCCCCATAGTGCTGGACACTGCGAACAGATATTATGAGACAATCTCTGCCGTGAGGATTCTGAATAGACAACAGGGCAGCCAAAGGAAGAATTATGATCCCCATTTTACAGATGAGTAATTGAGGCATAGAGAGATTAAATGATTGATCAGAGGTCACAAGGGAATCCCTAACAGAGCAAGGAACTGACCCAGGTATTTTGATTCCCAGTCATAACAGCAGCGTTTTTTAAACCCTTCATGGACCAAACACAGAGCTTCTCACGAGGATGAACTGTAGATGCATGAAGCTGTGAGATGGTACCTGACCTCCTCTTCTTGGGTGGCTCAATAGAAACCTTGGCACAATACCCAGAACTGTATCAGACCTAATTTGGTATAAAATTAGCTGACTTAATAGAAATATCATAAAATAAAATAAATCGTAAGGTATAAATGTCCCCTTGGCTAGATTGCTGCCTACCCAGCTAGGATTTATGACCTGCTGTCACGAGAATGTTAGAAGGAACATGCAGTGCAGGTGTGCCCTGCCATGGGACCTTTAGTCTCTCTGTGTGAAGGGCATCTGACTTGGTTGGCCCCCCTGAAATAATATTCTGAAGGGGAGGGAATGAGGTGAGAGAGCAAGGGGGTAATAAGTTGCTAAAGGTGAGCAACAACAAAGACAGGGAGACTCCAACTTGACTGGAATGCACGATGTCACCCCTTCAAACATTTACAAAGCCACGCTGAGGATTTTTATGTATCTGCTAAGCACATTGAATTGGTTTCCCAACACAGCCCCAGAATACAATTCTTTTCATGGCAAATGAGTATGTCAGCTGTTTCACCCTCTTACCAGTGTTTAAAATTTTTACAGCAATAACACAGAATTTGAAAGGACATGAGAGGTGGATTTACGGGTCTCCTGGGAAATCAATTGTTTCCTGTTTCAACAGCTTCTTCATCATAACTTGCTTTCTCAGCCACGGAGTGATGTTCTATTAATCTTGGTGTGCAGAGATTACAGTTAAAAGCAGAGCTGAACCTCAATTTATGAAATAACCTCCTCTGCCTCTTGAATAGGTCCATAGTAGTGGTGTTTTGGATTGAGATCTACTGATCAAGTACAGGACTATGTTCCTATGAAGCTTGTGAATAATGCCCATAAAAGAACCTTCCATGAGCAATTCAGTTTGCACCCACCCATTTGAAATCTCTCTGTCTATCATAACTCTCAGCTGCTCTGTCACCTTGGTATCAAAGCAACAAAGCAACCCTTTGTGTTTAAGTTTTGACCTGTTGTTTGCAGCGATATTTACCTATAAACACTTCTTACAGCATAGGGAATAACATCCTGGAGCTGGGTATCATTAAGGGAAGGGGGAACAGGTTTGGGGAAAAAACTGCTCCCTTTCCTCCACCAGGAATGTTTGCCTTTTTCTGGACTCAAAAGCAAAGAGATATTTAAGATTCTTTAATGTTCAAATACATATTTTCCATTTCCAGGTTTTGACAGTGAGGGATGCAGTCCATAGATTAGATATATTAGAAAGTGTAATGTGGTATATTGGCCTTTTAAGACTGGATGGGGTCCAGAAGACCCTATTCCAGGAACACTGGAATAAACAGAGGCCCTGGAAATATCACTGTAGCAGGAATTAGGAAGAGAGGAAGCAGTCCCAAGGAATTAGGAAAATCCAGGATACTGCCCCTTTAAGGGCCCACGACTAGGACCCCTGTAGTTGTCAGGTGGGGCAGGGATTCCTTCTCTCCCAACCAGTCGGGGGGAAGCTCTCCAAAAGAGGGCAGTATATACGCTGCCTTCTCCCTCAGAACAGGAAGCATGCTGGCAGGGAGGAGGAAGCCAGAGCCGGGAGGCTGAGATCTGGCTAGGAAGCCCAGGATCGGTGGCTTCATGAAGAAAAACAGACAGAAGGGCCGGATATCTCATGACAGAGCCTGTCTTGTCAACACAAGACGCTCCACAAAACTTCACATGCTTATCCAAACTGCACCCAATCGCTGAGCCTTTGGAAGTTTGTCTGTCACATTTAAATAGTGAATGCTAGCTGATTTTGGTTTACATGCTGCTTGGCCCGTGGCTGCTCAGACCGAGGTACCACGACAGCCCACTTGTCTGGCTGAATGGCCAATAGTTCATGGTAATTTTGGTTGAAATCACTTAGCTATATTTCTCCTTCCTGAGAGAACTAGCAAGTTGTGAAGATGTAGCTTCTAATCGGTGCTGACAGGTTCATCTTTGACTCTGCTTGAAAGGTACAGCTCTCCGAGACATGCAGACGCTCATTTTGTCTCCTTGTTGTGGGTTCTTCAGTTTCCAGTCCATTAAAACTGACATATCCAATACATAGCCTGTCTGTCACTGCTGTCCTTAGAGTGGAGCATCTTCCTTCCAGCTGTACTCATGCCATGTCTTCACCCGGGCTCCACTGGCATATTTCAAAAGTCCCCAGCACACACAGGCCCTGGGCCATCTCCCACTGAAGCCATGGAGTGCCTTTCCATTGGGAACTGGAACAGAATCCAAGAGCCCACCCTCTCCAGCATTCACAATGGTTTGTGGTCCACGGTAGCAACCAATCAAGTCCTTTCCAGGGGGAATTATCTATGTTTAAAACAAATATGCTGCATGCGTGTTTCCGAGTCGGTGGATGGGGAACCTCATTGGATTATGATGTAATAATAACAAACAATCCTGGCCTCTCCTATAGAGCTTCTCATCCATAGCCCTCAAGACACTTGATAAAGGAGGTCAGTAACATTATCCCCATTTTACAGATGAGGAAACATGTCCCTCATCTTGGAAAATAAACATCCTAACAGACAACATTGTTATGGCTCCACCTGGCCAGAAGGAGGGAGGCAAAAAAGACATGGCAGTCATGGCTGATCACAGAAACATTTTGTTCTTATATTGCTCTTTTCATCTAAGCATCTCAGAGCACTTCCTGTACATCAATCGATCAAGCCTCACACCCGGCCAGGTAGGAGGTGTTATTATCCCTACTCTTCAGGTGGGGAGGTGACAAAGGAGGGCCAGATCCATTTGTAACATGTTTGAAGTCAATGGGACTATGTGCAGATGAACTATTGTGAGTATGAGCAACAGCTTCTGTCCTTAAGTGGTTTGCCCAAGGTCACTCAGCAAGTCAGTAGCAGAGCAGGGAATGGAACCCAGGAAAGCAGATTCCAAGCACATTGCTCTCATCACTGAACAGCACTAACTAAAATAATATATCTATTTCACAGCTAGAATATGAGCAAAGATTGAACCTTGTCAGTCTTTTTATTCATCTGTCTTCTTCTTCTGTGCCTCCGCCAAGAGCTGTAACATCCTTTCCTCCTCCTGCCAACTTTCCAAAGAAGAAAGGAAAGAAGTGAGAGGGAAAAGAGAGCGTAAGCAAAGTCCTTGGTGATCCTTCTGCCTTTTCCCAAATACAGTTCTTACAGTACCTAACCCTAGAATCTAAACTGCAGAGCAAAGTCAAACTGTTGTGTGACTCCTAGCATAATATTTATATATTTTTTAAAAGTGTTTGCCCATGGTAATATCATATTGGAATGAGCTTCCTTTTTTCTAGCCCCATAATCCTCTGGTTCTTTCTATTATGTCAATTTTAATACACTTTATTACAATTTTGTGTCTGATATTCCAATAATTATCTTCCTAGGATTAATCCCTATCCCACAGCAGTACCATTAGGAACGCTACATGGGAGTCTTAAAATAGTTATTATTTATAGCATGCACTCTTTTCAAGTCAGAGAAATCATTATTTATAATTCACTGATTGGAGAAACCGGGGCAGTGATTTCCAAAGTATAGTACATTACTCTGCTATGGTTTTGTCTGACAGACCCGCACTAATTACTCTGTGTGGTTTTGATGTATAGCCAAGAGCGGGTTGTAGAAAAATGTGTATCACTAAAGCTTGGGTCCCCAAAGCCACAAGTAAAACAAACAGTAAGAGATCCTTATCAGAGTCAGACCCTTACTAGCTGTGTACAAAAAATTCCCTTAAAAAAAAAATCCAGCCAGTACTTCTGTTTGTACTTGGAAACACTCAAGTTCATGTAGTTACTGCATACGGTGCATGCGTTCCAAATCTGCCTTTTCTCTCTTCCTAGGAAGAATAAATCCAATGCGACCATCCAGGTTGCTGCTTTTACTTGTGGCAAAGCTAGTTAGGACACCTGGGTTCTGTTTCCGCCTCTGCCAGTGACTCATTTTGTGACCTTGGGCAAGTGTTAACCTCCCTATGCTTCAGTTTACTCCTTTGTAAAATAGGTGTGACAATAATAGTTACCAGTCAGGGTATTGTCAGGATATTGGTAATGTTGGTATAGCAAACTGTGAGCCTCAGCTAAAAGGTGCTATGGAAGAGCAATTTATTTTTATTCTGATTCACTCCAGATCTTTGCAGAACTTCTTTGAATTTGTGAAGGAATAAACTGAAGAGTTAAGATGCAGGGATAGATTTAAAGTCAGGAGTCAATGTTACAAATGCAAAGATTATCATTATGTCTATGGCCCAATCCAGCCAAGCATTTATGTTTGTGCTTAACTTTCAGCACATGAGTAGTCCTATTAATTTCCATTGGGACTACCCATATGCATCAATGCTTTGCTGAGCTGGGGACCTATGTCAGCACTGATAAAAGAGAAGGGAAGTGTGTGAGTGTGTATTTATGATCCCAACAAGAGCATCAGCACAACAAGAATATAATAAATAAATCACACAAAATGGTGGAAAATTCATCCAAGATCCAAATCAATAAACGTAACAGGAGAGAAACGACAAGCTGTGCATTTCCACACAGGCTGAGCTTTTGCGGGATGGATAGACGCTGCCGAGCATGACCTAATGCCGGGGGAAAAAAACAACCACAGACCTCAGCATCTAAACAGTATGAATATTGAACCAGAGGTCCTTGAGTAATTGTCCTTTCTTCACTCTGGGGGTGAAAAGGGTACATTAGACATTCGCTACCAGCAAATGGCACCTGACATCTCTTTAAGTGAAAGTCAGTTTGGAATTTTTTTTAATGGCCAAGCATAAATCTTTTAAATTATAAATCAATAAATAGTTAATTCAATAATAGAAATCTTTTAAATATTTAATGAGTCATATGCAGAATGGCTCTATAACTGGATGTTGATGGAACTGTGTCAAAGGAATTTGAATCAAACTTTTCCAAACTCCCTGTATTAAAATAGTTATTGATTCAAATTTAAAGTACTAGGAGTGTAGTAAAAATGAGATGGCAGCAGGGGTATGTGCTGCCGACATTTTCTCATCTGAATCTCAATAAAAATACTGAATTCCTGGGTGTTTTCAGGTTTTATGACCATTGCTACAAAGAAAATTACAGAGCATCTATACCGAGTTGAGATTTTTTTTCCGTGTGTGCATACTAATTGAAACTCTCCGTTTAATGATGTCTCACTTTCTGAATCAAAGTAACAGCCATTCTGCATCATATAAAAGAGGGACTCTCTGAACTAAATTCAGCCTACAAAATTCAGCCCTGCTGCCTGTATACAAATCTCCCACTGACGTCACCAAAATTTTTAATGTGTACCAGCGTTTTAAAATTAAAGCCAATATCCAGTTATGCCAGGGCTGACTTTGGTCCTTTATCTTAGATAAAAATGCCTCTCTGTCTAGGTAGGTAGGTACACTGTTTTCATTATTGTTAAATGAGCGTTACAGAATCATTATAAAGCTACACTGATATCATTACTTACCCTGAGCCAGAAGTCCCTAACACATCTAGTTCACTACCGTATTTTGGTGGCCTTTCTGGCATATTCAGATTCAAACAGTTTCTAGCCCTCATAGTTGTGAAGTTACCTTTCCAAACATGACCTGAATGTAACCATTACAGTGTGGTATCTTCCGATCAACTACCTCAATGAGAGCTCTGAGATGTATGAACTCCCTCACTCTCTCTAAGCCTCAACTGGGTGTTGATTCTGGAGACTACTGATGTCCTATTTTATTGCTGAACATTTTTCAGATAGGATGGAGAATGAAGCTGGAGGGGCATCCATAGGGGGAACTGAGAGTTGCTGCAGTGGAGGAAATATCGAAGAAGAGATGTAAAGGCAGGGAAGGGGCACAGAAAGGATGGCGGAGAAAGAAATTGCTAGGGCTGAGTGGTTTTCCCAGTGAGCAATGCTGAATCTTAATGATAATGGGGACAATGAAAAGTTTAGTCACTGTCTATAGGCCAGTCTCTATGTGTTCTAACTCCTGATTTTGACACATGGGACTCCCATTGTCGACTGAGGGAGGCATGGTGTCCTAAATGTATGCCTTGGCCCAGGGTCCACAATCGGAAAGGGAATTCGGCCTCTCACAACATGAGTTTGACACTCCTGCACTAAACACTTGTCCTCTGGATGTCTTCCTGGGAAAGCTCGTGGCTTTGGCAGGAGGCAGCAGGGGATGGACTAGGGGAGTCCAAAGTCTTCTCCATTCGTTATTCCTTTTCCCTTCTTAAAGTTTGGGTCAATCAGCTGGGAGAATAGGGTAAGTAGAGTCGATGGAAGGCACCCAGACTGACCTCCTGCCCTTTCTCTTTCCGATACGGAGTTGTTCCCCAGAAAAACAGTCTGAGTTAAGTCACATTTGAAGTGGCACCCAGACCACTTAAAGAGAAATAGGGGCCATTTCAGAGCCTTCGTGCATCCCAGAGAATTCGCTGGAGCCAAGGTTCTCTTACTCCCCTTCCGTCACTGTGCCCTCCATTTTACCCCTGCTAATCTAATAATTATAGCTCATGTTCATCTTTCAAGTACTTGGCAATTTGTAATTCATTACTGCCAGAATATAAGCATTAACCCCATTTTACAGAAGGGGAAACTGAGGTACCAGGTGGTGACTAGACTTGCCCAAGGGAAGTTGGGGCCAGAACTGGGATTATAATACATAAATTCCTGTCTCCCAGTCCTTTGCTCAGGCCATGAGACCAGTGCTTCTCTCTCTCCCCGATACGCTTTGCAATCACAACAGTTGGTGGACCTTGTCCAATTTATGCTCCAAACTGGACATGACCCAATACTTCCCCTGGTGAGCTGGCTGTCCCAATGTTCCCATCAGCCACCTTGAGAGATGGTCCTACCCCTTAGCTCTTATGCCAATAACCCAGAACCCACCTGGCACTGGACTTGCCAAGGATGCTAGGTTTTATGTGCATCTTGCATGTAAGGAGTATGTCCATATTCTCGGCTTGTGCAATAAATGAAATAGCAATGTTTGCTATGTGTGTGCAGGACCTAGCACAGTGAGGCCCCAATCCAGAAATGTTAGAAACACTGAGCAAATCGTGGTGAACTGGCATCATGAAAAGTGGCTTGTTTCTAAGACGCTAGCCAAACTAAAAGATGTCCCTTGAAAAAGGCAGCAATGGAGTCCTCATTATTGCCCATCTGAAAGAACAATAACTAATTCCAAAGTGCTTTAGAAACATTAATTTTGTTAAGCTTCTGACACCCCTGGGAAGTAGCAGAAGGTTCCTGCACCCATTTTAAAGATGGGTAAAGGTAGTTGTCTCCTGAAAAGGGCATAGCATAAGTCTAAGGAATTCATTTCACTCCCTTACAACTGTAGTCAATACCAACCAAAATGGTTCATTACCTGAAGTGGGACCTATTGTTTGCTTCATAAGTGAAAATATAATCAGTTCTAGCTGGCTCGATATTTCTAAGTGATCAGAGTTTTGTTAATATTCCACACACCTCTCCTTTCCCTGTGTGTGTATCTGGAGGAGCTGTCTACGTATCCCTGTTTTTTCCCCAGAATGACAGATATTGTAACAATGACAGTAGATTAATATCTCTTTAATCAGCCAAAATGAACATGACACACAAGGGTGACAGTTCAATTTTCTGGTAACAGATTGTGGCTATCAAAGCCCTCCCGTTCCAGCTGATTTTTATTCCTGGCAGAGATAATATGGCTTTGGGAGGACCCCAGCTCCCCATCAGCTCGTCAGATGCCCATTAAATAAATCTCGTAACACATAGGCGTTACTCACACGCCTGTCAGGACTCTGGCTGGGGAATTAAATGAGCTCCGACACACGGAATGTAGCGAGACTGTCACTTGGCAGGGTGAAGCCATAGAACATATTTCAGAATATACAGTTATGTGGCTCCCGCTCCCTCTTTCTTGTTTGTTTGTTTGTTGGCTTCTCAGGGCTGAAATGTGGATCAGGCACTGAGTCTGTCTCCTGGGCAGACATAAAAAGAAAATGTGTAGGGAGCAAAAGGTGAATGGGGGGAAGTAGTGTTTTAGGTGGAAGTGATACAGTAAATGCTAGCCACAGAATTAGCTATGCTTAGAGTTTGTTTGCAGGTGGGATTTCAGCAGTATCGTGTTTCTGAATCTGAAGTTTAATCTGCAGGATCTAATTCCAATCTTTGTTGTTGTTTTTTTGTGTGGCATTTCTCAAATGAGGCAGCTCCAGATACTGCACAAAGGCATGGCAAGTCCTCCCAAGGAGTAGCTCTGCCTTTTATTGTAGCAGGTCCTGACCCCCAAACTCATTCAGCTTTCATTCTTTGTTGCTGAGACTTGTAATACAAAACTAGGCTTCACTTTATGTCACCTCCAAGAAAATGAAAAAAAAAGAAAAAAACAAGGTTGGAATTTGTCAGTCTAAATTTCTGTGAATACAATCTTGGCACTTGCAACCAACCACCTAGAACTCCAGCAGCAGATAGGTAAATCTTGCACTTGGGAAAGGAGATAACAATTGGCATTCTAGGGTATAATTTTGGCATTGTTTTCTAAATGCATCTTCACTGACTATGGTTCCAATCCTGCAGCCCTTAATATTAGCCATATGAATCAGGGCCGGCTCTAGGTTTTTTTCCGCCCCAAGCTCAGGTGGGGCTGGGCTCACAGGAGGCGCTGGAAGCGGAGAGAGTGATGGGGCTTTCCCCCCTCCCCTGCCCGGCCACGCAGAGAAGCCCCAATATAAGGGGTGGCACAAGGCAGCGCAGCCCCCGCTCTGCGGCAGGACTCGCCCTCTCCTCCCCAGGTAGCGGCTGGGCCCTGGCAGCTCAGCATCCCGAGGCTGGGGCTTCCCCTTCCCTCTGCGGGCAGGGGCACGGCGCCCTCCCCCCGTCTAAGTGGCGCAGCTCTAAGAGTGCAACTGCCCCAAAAGAAAAGGGTGTCTGGAAAGCCATCCCTGGAAATGTGCACCCCAAGCATGTGCTTGCTTTGCTGGTGCCTACAGCTGGTCCTGAAATGAATACAGGCTACAGAATTGAGACTTTAACAGAGCATAGGATTTGTCATCTGGCTGTGTGAAATTCAGTTGTTTCTTTTCATAGGGATTCACACAAACCATCTTTCTGGTTGTCCTTCAAACAAAACAAACAAAAAAAGGTGAAATGTGTTTGAAACTGCTTAGTTTTGCATGGTTTCCATTCCCACCCAAAAATGTAAATCACTTTTACAAAGCTGGCCCACATATTCGGTGTGTATCAAGACCTGATAACAGACAAATTTAATCTATTAATTTAGTTTTGGTTTCCTTACAAAACTTTTTGCACAATTCCTTGCTGTTCGTCTGGCAGAAGACATGAAATGTTTATTTTAAAAGATACAATGCAAGTATTTTGAATAAAAATGTTTCCAAGAGAAAATTAACAATAAATTACCCAAATAGTGATATTAAAACATATCCATATGATTGTAATTATGAAGTCAAATACATCCAAAGGAGCATTCTGTCATTCCCCGTTCTTGTTACAATCTCTGTCATTACAAATGGGTTCATATTTATGCCATTTTCTCTTCGTTCTTATTACAGCTTTTTTTTTCCAAAAGAATAAGTCATCAAGGTTTTAAATGACTAATAAATTCTCTAAATTACAGTCAAAGGATGCATTACTTTATTTTTCCCCTCCATATTCTGTATCTTAATTGCTTAGCTATTTCCTATCCTCCTCTCTTTAAAGACTCATTAGCCTAAAGGGGAAAAGAATAGAATTGAGTCCACCTAGAATATTGCATTGAGTTCTGGAGACCCCACTACCTGAAAGAGGGTGATAAATTGGAGGGACAAACTGTCATCACTTATGTGCCTTCTGAAAAACAGCACATAAAAATTTAGCTATCAAATATTTGTAAAACAAAAGAAAAAAGGAAAAACACTTACGAGTGAGCTGCAGACTAGGAATTTATTTGCATAAATTATTTGGGTAATCATTTCAAATAATAAATTCAAGATGCACACGGTCAGTTTAGAGGCTATTCAAAAAGGCCCTGTTCAGCAAAACATTTAAGCATGTGCATAATTTGGAGCACATGAATAGTTGCACCGGGTTCACTGGGAATAATCGCATGCTTGCATACCTTGACAAATCAGGGCCAAATAGAAAAAGAGGTGACATTATTGGCTATAGATGATTTGTTGAGCTCTACTTATTTCCATCTGGTCACTGTATGGCAGCCTATGTGAAACTAGCTGGCGGTCTCGGTCATCTTGCTAGTAGACAGATCTCCATATCTCCATTGCTGGGCATTCTGGTTTGCAATGTCAACGTAATAGTGAGGGCTCCATGGCTCATGGGTGCTGAGCTCTGCCCCTTGTGCTTAAATGCCAATCTTAACCTCCAAATGTGGGATTTTGTCCATACTAAGGTGCTCGTCTTTGCCAGTTAGGCCAAGAAAAATGTGCCCTTCCAATGAGACTACATGGAAACTCCCTTCAATTTAAAAAAGCTATGGCACCTCTTCCATCCATAATGTGGGTACCTGCATGTCAGGAAGGGCCCAACATTTGGGGGGGTGTTTTCCAATTCAGGGAGGTGAGCAGTTCCAATAGCAGTAGCCTCTTATTCATACTGTGCAATGTTTTTTTCTTCTAGATGGTTTTGAGTTCTATTTGCCGACATATATCACTACTTTTGTAGGGCTCTCTCTCTCTCTCTCTCTCTCTCTCTCTCTCTCTGAAATAAAGACTTTTAAGAGTTTCAGCTAATATTTTGGCAGGCTGTTGACCTGGTAAAACTCACTCAAGTTTCTTTTTTTTCTGTACCTTGACAGAGCTGTTAAATTGGTCACAGATTTTATGGGCCATCACCAGCATAGGATTTTTTTTTTAAAGCATTTTGGTTTTGACACTTAAAGTCATTAACAAGCTGGTTTGAGACAGAGTGTAAACTTTGGTCTGTGCACTTAGCTACCCTCTTTTTCTTGCTTACTGAGTTGGCACTATTGGAATTCTAGGAGTGTGAAAGGGGCTTAGGGAATTGAGGCAAGCCTCACTCCAAATTGCCTCACCATCTCCCTCCAAATGTTTATTGCGAGGTCTTTTCGAAGCCTTAGCGCAGCATGCTGAATGTTTCCTGTTATTGTTTGTCTTGGATGCTTCGGAGAGGAGACAGCTGACTTCAGATTTTCCCAGTGTAACGTTGCTGCCCTGGGATCTGTTGTTTCACAGCTTTTTTGGCATTACAGGAGGGGCTTTGAATGAACCTGATGCTATTGCACTGTTCAGGTCGAGGACTTTGGCCCACTCGTATACAAGTAAAAGAACAGCTTTGAAGGCGTATCGCACTGAGTGTCTGTTCATGGCACATGATAGTGAGATACACCAAGGTTACAGGTATTTTAGATACACCTCAGACAGATGCACAGAGAGTTAAGGAAGTTTATCACTGTAGCTTTATTTCTCCTGAAAACTTTATGATTTTCTGCTCTCAGCAGTTGGGGTATGGTCCTGATTTCTGTATATGCTGGCACCAGAAAGAGTGGCGGAGAATGTAAAACAGTCTTGAAATCAACAAGCAAGCACTCAGTATAATGCACTATTTACCACCTGAATAGCTAATAACCTGGCAGAGTGATGATGAACACAGTCAGTGTAACACTAACTAGAACTGGGCCAAAGCCACAAAAACAGGTTCCCAAACATTTGTTCACATTTTTAAAGATCTTCCCTTTGTGTTCACAATCATTTTTTTTGTTCTCGCCTCATGAATTATTGTGTGAATTAGATTTACTAGCATGAATGGCGATGAAAAGCCAAAAGTTTAAACTTGCACATTCACACACTTGCAGACAGCAAACTTTAAAATTTGCTCTTGACAAGCATTCACAACTAATATCTAATTACAAGAGTTTTGCTCATCCAACCGGAGAACTAAAAGAGTGTTGAATGGTAGATGGGACCAATAGCAATAAATCAACAGGGCTCCAATAGCAAGCCAATGCGTAAACAAAATAGATGAAAAATGTCATGGAATTATCCCAAACATTTTCTTGAAATTCAAGTAAATAGCAAACCAGATAAATGGGCAGAATTCTTCACATAAATTATATTTTATTATTTGTATTGCAGTAGCATCTAGAGCAGTGGTTCTCAGCTGTGGTGCACCACTTGTTCAGGGAAAGTCGTTGGCAGGCCGGGCCGGTTTGTTTACCTGCCACGTCCGGAGCTTTGGCTGATCGCGGCTCCCACTGGCCACGGTTCGCCGCTCCAGGCCAATGGGGGCTGTGTGGGGTGTGGGCTGTGGGATGAGTGGGCCTCCCTTCCTGCAGCTCCCATTGGCCTGGAGCGGTGAACCGCAGCCAGTGGGAGCCGCGATTGGCCTAACCTGTGGATGTGGCAGGTAAACAAACTGGCCCAGCCCACCAGGGGCTTTCCCTGAACAAGCGGTGGACCACAGTTGAGAACCACTGATCTAGAGTCTCTGACCAACATTGGGGCCCCGTTGTGCTAGGCGCTGTACGCACACATAGCCACCCCTGCCCTGAAGAACTTGCAATCTAAATAGATAAGACAGACAAAGGGTTGGTGAAGAAACAGAAGTGAAGTGACTTGCCCGAGGTCAAACAAGAAGTCAGCGGCAGAGCCAGGATTAGAGTGCAGGGTTCCAGAGGCCTTGCTGCAGGATACTAGCTGCTGGACAACATTGCCCCTCTAGCAGAGTTCCCTTGAGGCTGAGCCCTTGCTGGGACGCAGCGTACACTTTTGCATTTTCTTAGTAGTTTAAAGGGAGACTTGGAAGATATTGGGCTAATGAGTTCTGAACCAACCTGAACCTTTGCCTGAAATGTGAACAGAATTTGTAAAAGTTTAGATAACACATATTGTTTCTATGTAGGTTTCATTTCTTTGCATCTCTGGGATTCTAGGTAGATTAGTAAATGTCTTTGTAGGGCTGTAATTGCGAAGTATAATTGTTATTCTTGATTCCAAACAGACCACATGTTAAGAGAGGCTGATCATGTGGTATGTACAACCGTAATGGAAGCAAAAGTTAGTGTAAATATCATCAAAGAGCCCTTTCAATAGACTACTAGCCCAGCTGTGCAGTTGCAAATGATTCAGATAATTCTAGAATGTATTAAAGAGCCAACACATCAAAAACCAAGTCAGCAGCCCATTGACTGTATACACAAATGGGGAGCAACGCCTAGATTCCTGCATTTGTGAAGATCATACAAATCTCTCTAGAGGGAGTCAGAGAGCTATTTCTCCAGAAAGATGTGATAGTTTATAAATGCAGCATAATCAGGGACAAAATAACCCAACCAAATAACTCATCAAAAAAACCCTTGTGAAGTGTGTTTGCGGAAGGGGGTGGGGGTTAGGCTAGTGGTAAAGTTCCTACAAGTCGTTCCAGGCCCCATCCACTCCCCCTCCCTCCCTCCTCCCCACCCCATCACTGGCTCAGCCAGATTTTGCCTGTACTAAAATTGTGAGCACTTTCCCTGAAATTCAGTTATGCATGTAAGATTATAGATTTCTTATCTTTTTGCTTTTACTGGAGGTTGTTTTTGCTTGAATCAGGTTCTATGTAATTAAGATAAGTCATACCTGAGGGCTTCCTGATTATTTTCTCAAATGCCTTTATTCAAATCCAACTGCCCCACCCCCAAACATTTTGAGTTCATGCACTGACCATCAGAAGTTTGCTGTGAGTATTCGGTAATATGCATTCAACAATGTCAAGTGTGTTTCTTAGTTGTGCTTCGTCAGTTAAAACACACAGGGCCAAATTTCTAAGACCGCTCAGCATGCCCCACTGCAGTCAATGGTAAAACTCCCACTACGGCCAGGATTTCATCCCAGATTTGCAGAAGAGCTCATCTCTCTACAGCACCTAAACAAGTGGCCAGATTTTCAAGAACACAATGAACTCTCTTGACAATCCAGCCATGAGTGTCACGGTGGGACCACTAGACGCTGAACACTTTTGAAGAGCGAGGCACCCAAAGAAATGGCCAGTGGGGAGCTGAGCTCTTCTGCAGGCTCATTGTGGGTGCTGAGCCCTTGAAAATCTGGGCCTGAGTTCTCTGGCAAGTCTAGCTCCTGATGCTGTTTCCCTGAGCTGACTGGAATAGTGTGAATTGTTGCATATGCACAATTTCCAACACTACTCAGACATGCAACTTTGAAATTTGCTAACCATGAAATTGTGCACCAATCACACAAACATTTGCAGAAAGGCAGGCACAAAGAGGGGGTGAATGCAAGCAGAGCTAAATGAGTGAAAAATCAGAGGATATATTTCCAGAACAGATTTTCCTGGATTTACCCCTCTCTCCAAACCATAGAAAATTTTACCTGTTTAAAACCACATTCAGCATTGTTAAAATTAAATATGACCATTGCCATACAATAGGGCCTATTTCCTTTTACCAATTAACATTTAAAGGTGTTTTACAATTCAAATGAGCCAAGCAAATAAAGGCAGCATTGCCAATTCTGGACAGATTAAAATGAGACAGTCCTGCTGCGTGCTAGAACTTGGCCCACGTTGTTACCATGCTGTCTTTGGGATGTACCTGTCTGCTCCAATCTTCTGAGTCAATAGGAGACTGAAATGTTCCAGAATATCTTATTCTTTGGGTTTCCCTGCTCTCTCTGTCTGCCAGCGTCTCCCTCGGGCCTTTCCTTCCACTAGGTAATCTGGTAAATTTATACATACATATACGTGTGTGTGTGTCTACTTTGCAGTTCTTTAGTGACATTCCTCTGAGAGTTGGAAAGCACTTCATCATTAATTATTATCATTATTTATTATTTGTATTCAGTAGTGCCTAGAGGTTTCATTGTGCAAGGCACTGTATGAACACATCATACGAGTGCCCTGCCCCAAAAAGCTTGCGTTCTAATCAGACAAGACAAATGGTGGGAGAACTGAGGCACAAGGAAGTGATAGGCCTGGTTCTGCTCCCATTGAAATTGTTGGCAACATTCCTATTGATTTCAGTGGTGGCCGCACAAGGCCATAGTGACTTGTTCAAGGTTCCACAGGGAGTCCGTGGCAAAATCAGGAATGGTACCTAGTCCAGTGCCATAACCACAAGCCCAACTTCAAATATTAACCAGATAAGTCACCCCACACCCCATCATTATCCCATTTCTCATGTGGGGAAACTGAAACTCAGGTGGCTTGACTGGCCCCAGGGCACACAGGGGGACGTTGACAGCAGTGGTAAGAATACCCAAAGCTCCTGACTCCCCACCCTGTGCTCTAAGCTCTTAGCCCCATTAACTACTTCCCTGCATATCACTTGCCACGTATTTTTAACACTGTAAAGTGTTTTGGGGATACAGGTTCATGTATAGCAGGGAAGGAAGGGAGTATCTGGGCCAAGACACCAGAGCAAACTCCAACCCTTAGGAAGGGGTCTTTAATCTTTCCACAGAGCCAGGGGTTTGCTCTTTAGTTCTTATCTGACAGTCCCTCACACAGTAAACTATACGATACTTACAGGGAGCGATACAAGGTTCCCTGTAACTGGTATTGGAACTCCCCATTCCAGGAGTCTCCTGTCGCTCTGTAGTTCTTAGGGCTGAGCAAACAGCTCATGTGTAACTCCAAGTTTGCCCAAACCAGCCACGTGCAAGCCTGACAAAGGCCAGCATTTGGAGGATTCATAGAATCATAGAATCATAGAATATCAGGGTTGGAAGGGACCCCAGAAGGTCATCTAGTCCAACCCTCTGCTCGAAGCAGGACCAGTCCCCAACTAAATCATCCCAGCCAGGGCTTTGTCAAGCCTGACCTTAAAAACCTCTAAGGAAGGAGATTCTACCACCTCCCTAGGTAACGCATTCCAGTGTTTCACCACCCTCTTAGTGAAAAAGTTTTTCCTAATATCCAACCTGAACCTCCCCCACTGCAACTTGAGACCATTACTCCTTGTTCTGTCATCTGCTACCATTGAGAACAGTCTAGAGCCATCCTCTTTGGAACCCCCTTTCAGGTAGTTGAAAGCAGCTATCAAATCCCCCCTCATTCTTCTCTTCTGCAGACTAAACAATCCCAGCTCCCTCAGCCTCTCCTCATAACTCATGTGTTCCAGTCCCCTAATCATTTTTGTTGCCCTTCGCTGGACTCTCTCCAATTTATCCACATCCTTCTTGAAGTGTGGGGCCCAAAACTGGACACAGTACTCCAGATGAGGCCTCACCAATGTCGAATAGAGGGGAACGATCACGTCCCTCGATCTGCTCGCTATGCCCCTACTTATACATCCCAAAATGCCATTGGCCTTCTTGGCAACAAGGGCACACTGCTGACTCATATCCAGCTTCTCGTCCACTGTCACCCCTAGGTCCTTTTCCGCAGAACTGCTGCCTAGCCATTCGGTCCCTAGTCTGTAGATTGTGCTGCTGGGAAAGGGAAGTATCATCTGGTTTCATATTTAAAAAAATGTATAATTTAGATAATTGCATGATGGTGTGATGGGGGTCTGCCAAGTTCTGCCTAGCCAATCATATGCAAATTACTGAGATAAAGGGCCCAATCATGGAAAGGCCTGTGAACTTTATGGAACATGTTCAGTGTCCTTATTCACCAGATTAGGGCCCAGGAAAGTTTCCCGATTCTGAATTCACTTATGCTGGTTTTAAATTGGTGTAACTCCACTGAAGTTGATGGAGTGACTCCTGATTTACCTTCTGTGAGATCAGACCCTACATGTCCTGAGGGCTTAGTTCTCTTTTCACACTGGTTGCAACTTAATTGACTGATTTACACTGGTGAAAGTGAGAGCCGAATGAGACCCTTGATGGTGGTTTTTAATGGTTGTAATCGCACGTAGGGATGTTTCATAAAAGTTAGAAAAGGACATTGAGAGTCCAAGGTTATGGGTGCAGTGTACAAGCCTAAATAAAATAGCAAAACATAAAAGACATTTTAATTCACCCAGTACAAGATTTCTCTCTCCAACATATAATAACGTAGTATTTGTATCTCACCAACAATGTACTAGACGCTTTACGAAGTGCTGTATGTTATGACATCATTATAAATACGTACAAATCTAGTAATCTCACCTATCTTTTCTGAAATATTTTTTCACAATATGTCACTGGTGTCAGAGTCTAGCATATGGAACATGTTCTTGCCAACCAGCTACTAGGACAGCTGAGCATTTTAATGGCAGTACAGGTTATAGGATCCAGATCTTTTTGTGCTAGGTCAATCATTTGAATCCAGACCACGTAGGTAGTTATGGCTGTGAACAGAGGTGTTGGTCTCAATCCACTTCCGAGTGGAAAGATGCCCAGCTTGCAAAAACTATTGTGCCATCTGGCGCCTTTGTTAGCAGTGTCAGCGAAAGGCCAAATTCTGAGTGGCCCACGAAGACTGAGCTCTCCTGCCATCCGGAGGGGTGGTGCCTCTAGGTCAGCACTGAAATATCTTGGTGAGGATGGTGTAGGGAAGTTTAATGTTGCCTACGCATGTTGTATGCTCTAGATAGCGGGATGGCTCCACTCTCCAGGACTATCAGTGTGGCACTCTTCAGACTTGATTCAGAATATATTTTTAATTTGCTGTACAAAGTGGACACCTAAAAGAATTAGGACCAGCAAATTATTCAGGGCCAGATTCAGATACCCTAACTCTCACTGAACAGGGCCTTACTCTACAAGTAATCTCGGAGTGAATGGGACTACCTGTGATCTAAAGTACAATTCAACCAGAGCAAGGGTAACAGAATACAGAAATAAAGAGCACATTTTAACAGTGAAGGAAATTAACCATTAGAACAACTTACCTAGGGATGTGGCAACTTCTCCATCACTTACAGTCTTTCAGTCTAGGCTGGATGTCTGTCTAAAAGAAACGCTATAGCCCAGGCAGGAGTGCTGGGCTTGATGCTAAAATTATTGTGTGACCATCTTTGGCCTCTGTTGTGCAGGAGGTCAGGCTAGATAATCATAAAATGGCACCTTCTGGTTTAAGATCTGTGAGTTCAGTCCTTCATGACTGCTTATTGTGGAGTGAGTGACATGTGGCAGATATTTCCTGGGGAATAATGTGCCCTCCCACGTACCCCTTTAATAGCTGCAGGCTTCATGTCTGAACGCCAGCCTCTTTCAAAGATCAGGGTTAGTTTGTATTGGAAAGCAGGCCAGGGGCACATGTGAATCTTGATGCTCTAAGCCCCTCTGGCAGCCACGTTGGCATAATTTAAGATTTCTAGATAGCCATTGGAGCCCTGTATGACAAGCCAACAGTTCCCTGTGTTTCCCCCCCGCCCTCACCATCATCTCACCAAGTACAACTATTTCCCTTGACAGGCAGACATATAAATCTTAACCATTGAGAAACAAAGCCGTTTTTAAACTTTAACGAGCAGACTAATGGAAATAAAATGCAGCGAAAATGCAAAAAAGAAAAGTTTTTTATTTTGATCTCCTAGTGGGGGTGGCAGGAGAGGAGTGCACACGGTAAATAATAAATAAACCAGGCAATGTTTTTATAGCCTCTTTTCATATGCGTGAATATTTAAAACATGCAAAAATGTGGAATAGGCATTTGCTTGGGACAAAGGAAAAACATTTCTTTTATGTAAGGATGGAAAAGGTGTACTGAGAGCGAGATGGGGAAACCAGAGAGCTGTATGTTTAATGGATTGGTGGCTCACGTGGGGAGAGATTTCCAAGTGTGAACATATTTGTAGACAAACTGATCTGACAAGTCAGCTTGGTAAGGCGCATTTACAGTGCGGCTGGCTTGGGAAACAGGATTTTGTTTTCAGGGCATTAGGTCAACATGAGCGACGCCTGTTGTTTGCTGGTAGCCCAACTGCAAAGTCATCCAGTCACTTCAGAGTTTGTCAGACCTGCGCTTTGGTACCTGAAGGGCCACAGTTCAGGCTTCCAGGAAAAGGAGACTCAGCAGCTGTCCACACCTTCATAGTCTTTAAGACCAGAAGAGACGGTTGTGATCATCTGATCTGAGTTCCTGCATCACACAGATCATAGATTTAGAGATCTGGGTTCAGCCACAAACTGTGTGTCCTTGGGAAGCCACTTGCTCTGCTCACTGAGTCTCAGTTCTCCATCTGTAATCCTTCCTTTGTCTGACTTGTCTATTCAGACCATAAGCCCTCACTGAGAGGACCTGTTGCTTCCTATCTGCTTGTATTAGCACAAAGGGGTTCTGAAATGATGACAGAGAAACTTTAAATTAAAAAAAGGGAACATGGCGTGGGGAAGCCTTGGGCTGACAGTTTAGCAAAGGAAAGCGATTAGATACAATAATACACAAAGTGTGAAAGCCTAGAAAGACGCACCAGCCAGGTTTTCATGACCCTGCTGTGGTGTCTGAGATATCAGAACTTCCCCATGGCTAATCTTTGCGCTCAGGTCATAACTTGTTCCCAGTGTAATTCAAAACACAGTCAGCAATGCCTATCGCCCTGACTGGCAGGGTTGTTATTGTTAACTGTTCCTGGGCTTATGGCCACGATGTTTGTTTAACTGCATGCTTTTTTTCTGCCTTTTGATTTCTTTTTGCCAACTTTGTATTTTAATATATGTTTTTATGGAAATATTTATAGAGCACATGTCGGGTATAAAACACCAGCATAAAGACTTTTTGCAATGAAATAAATGACATTATTATAATTTCGGAGTTATATCTATTCGGTAATGAGAAAGGCCTGCGACTGCTTGAACCATCAACTCAGCGAGCTTTTACAGCCTTCTCCGGGCAGAGTGACATCACTGAGCCACTCAGACTCTTAAGTAGTCTGACTTCCTAGCTGATGTGGGCATGCACGGCAGAATGACCGAGACACGTGTGACATCTGTATCCATGGGATGTAGGATTCAGTGTACATGGTTTTACATCTGCCCCAGTGTTGCACATAAACCTGGCATGCTCTATTATATTGTGGTTATTAGTTATTATTACAAAAGTGTGCTAGGCACTTCATGGAATAAGTCATAGACAAGGTCTCTGCTCCAAAGCTCTTACAATCTTGACGTTGTTATAGGAGATAAATGCATCAACTGTATTAATTTTCAAATGTTTGCACAGAATCTGCACTTGTACTGTGCCGATGGGAACTCACAGCATTCTCGCATTTGTGTGTGCGTGCAATGCAGGGGTTTGTACATGGGAATTCTCGTATGTATGGATGTCTGTCCATACATACGAGCTGTTTGTCGTGCGCAAATGTGTGGAGTTGCTTACACAATGGATGTACACACATCTTGCAGGCAAAATATAGGTATTCAAAATGGTACCAATGGTGTTACTCAAAACTCCAATTATAACGCAGAGGATATGACTTTAGCCAAAGGGAAACGGAAAGGAAGTTGGTTACAAAGCTGCCACGGCCACCTGACCGTACCCCATGGCAGCTGAGGACTGCAGGAATCACAGAGGTCTCTCTGGTGTGACCCGGGTCACAGGTGCTCATGCCTTTATGATCTGCAGACTGGATCCTTGCAATCTGTCTTCAAGGGCTTCTGTCAGCAACAACCAGAAACTTAGCTTGTGCTTCCTGCTTGCTTGGGGGTTCTGGTGTAGGGTACGAATTGCAGCAATTCTCTGAAGAATGCCATGGCTTCTCTTTGATCCTTTGTGCCGTTCAAGGTGTTGGCCATGTTCTGTGAAGTCCTGTATAATTTGGGTCCTGGCTATGAGTGAGATTTACCCTGTTCCTATGTGCTGGTCTGACACTGAAGACATTGAACTCTTGCTAACAGTCCTCAGGTTTGAACATCTGGACTTGGCAGCTTGGCATAGAGCATTTTTTGGAAGGAGCTTCTCCCACTAGTCAGAGACCCCAAGTCTCTTAAATTTCAGGGTACAGTGGGGAAAGTTAATCTATTCACACAGACTTTTGCCCAAAGGGAGTGGTGGTGCATGACTATAAGGATATCAAACTGTGTATTCTTTGACATACTTTCTGTATATACCAAAGAACCGAGCGGTGAGTGCATTTAAAAATAAATAAAATACATCATTGTGTCACACTGTGCTACAATGTCAGCGGGGGGAAGGGGAAAGAAAAACACGAGTGGAAAATTTAAGAGTGAAATTCCTTGCTTTTGTTCTATCCTTAACTTTAAACATGTTTTAATCTTCAATTGCTTTGTTTTTTAACACAAGTTGACAAAATAATGGTACAGGAGCAAGTGGCCTTTACCTTCAACCCCAAATCGTCCCCTAGATTGTATTGTGTTCCTTTGCAGCAATTAGATTGTCAAACCTTTGCCAACGTCTGGGAAAATAACACCAAGCTCAGAGTGTGAGAATATTATGCCAAATTTATTCCTGTTTCTTCCCAGTGGAGTTATACTTGGGATGAATCTGCCTTGAGCGTGAAAAACCCCATTGCACTGTATTTTTACCGTGCAATATTTCTTTAATCTTAGACTAAACCTTTGCCTTTTTAAAAATAACAAGGAAAATGCTTATTAATAAAAACACAGTGAGACTGTGGAATTATTATTATTGTAAATGAAAACATTCTTAACTTGTCAGGTAAGGTACCATACGGGCTTATAATGTGGAAGTATACTGATCAGACTACTGCTCCATTAAGTCCATCATCTACCTGTGAGCACCAATGCCTGATACTTCTGAGAGAGGCACCTCCCTGCCGTTTCAGTTCTACACTTACCTTACAGCCTTGATGGAACTTCATAGTTTCTAGATTGTGGAACCTTTGTAGGTGTTCATGGACTCTAGAAATGGACCTTTGATGGAAATTCCCATGTTCCAGATTTTAGACTCTTTTCAAACTTTTGCTCTGTCAGTTCTGGTATCTTTCACTCTCTGCAATACTGGCTTTAAAAAAAAGCAGCAACAGAACCTGGGAAAAACGAATCATGTGTTTATTTATAAGGTGCCCAAACCAGCTACAGGAGTCAGGAAAATACTGCCATGGCATCATTGCCACAGTGATTACTAGGGAAGAGGCGACTTCAAAAATCACTGCAAACAGTTCCAGTTTTGGAATGGTCCGAGTGGCTGTTGGATGCTGGGTTTCCAGGCTGTTCCAAGACCTTCTATAAATAATATTAAATGTAATCCATGATTATGAGAGCACATTGGCTAGTTTCTTTCACCCTGAAGGATCCCAAAGTGTTTCATAGGTGATGAGCCCCAGCATGTTCCAGTTGAAGTCAATGACAAAACTTCTGTTGGATTCAACAATAACAGGTTTGGATCCTGTATATACAAGAAGCACTTAACCTGCCATGGAAACATAGCTCCCTCTGGAATGGGAGGGAGCCACTTTTTAATAGTGCATAGGAAGTCTTTGCAACAGTTTGGGATGAGAGGTGGTGACCACCACATCCACCTGAAACTCTTGGGGAAAGTTTAAGCAATTAAGTTTAAATTTTGGCTAGGACAGGGTCTGCTCCTGTGAGAAGGTTCTTTATGGACAAGTGGTCAGGAAAAAGGCTTTATACAGGATGCCCTGGCAAAAAGAGAGTACATTAAACTTTTGTATCTTTCTAATAAATACTGCCTATTTACCATTGGGGAGCTGCTTTGTTTTCATATCTGTGCATTGCATACCACACTCATTAATGCTGGGCATGCACACACATCAAGGTTAGAGGGCTATAGTCCCTGAATCACCTTGTACACACTATGTGATTCACTAGCTAGACTAGTCCTAAGGTTACGGGGGGTCCAAGCTTTCATTGCCGCTGCGTGGTTTGGCTGTGCATTCCTTGCTGATTGTAAAGGTGAAATGCCTGAACAAAACCAAACAGTTTCTTCTTTTGACCCTTCAATGACCCTGTGATTTTAATATTAAATGACTGGGCCCCAATTCAGTAAGACACTTAAGCATATGCTCAAGTCCCTCCCTATTCAGTTTAGCACATATTTAAGTGCCTTTCCGAACAAGGATGGATTTAAGCATAAACGGAAAGTTAAGCACATTCTTAAGTGCTTTGCTGAATTAGGACCCTTGACAAAAAATAAGACCAAATATCAGAAAGAAAGCTAAGGGCAAAATAAGAAATATATATCTATTTCTATGCTTTGTCTTATTCTTTTTAATCTGACTTGTTTATATAAAATAAGTCAATATAAAATATGTTCTATGGTTCATCTTCTGTAAAACAAGTCAAATTCAAAAACAATAAGACTAACAATGGAACATATATTTACTCTGGGTTAATGGTACATTTTAAAAATGAATACCCAACCATAAAAATGCTTGATTCAAGACGGAAGCCTTTTTGTAACTTTTCCACCCCAGGAAAAAAATAAAGAAGATAATGAATAATTGAATTATGTGCTAAGAAAACCTACGTGCTGAATAAGTGAAAAATAAATCTAAGGGGAAACTAGTTTAGACCAGCTGGAGAAAGAAACTGACTTTGCAATGATATGGAGAAGGGCAGATACAGCATGGGATACCATTTCTAAACATGGGCCCAGAGGTATAACATGAGTGAGGCTATGCCATGGATGAATCTGCCTCCTTCTATGTAAGAAAAATAAACATGAAGAGAGAGCGAGAAGCTGATAGGATGATGTTTCGTGCAGGGCTGTGCAAAATATTCACAATCAAACTCACCACTGTGTGAAACTTGCTTGAGTTAGTATTGTGTTACAAACACAAAACTCCCTATAACCTCTCTATGTTTATGGGCACCAGAACATGGAGATCCTCAAGAAGGGAGGCTGGGAGTCCCTTATTTCTCTCCCTTAAATCCCAGCTCAGCAAAGCACTTAACTACGTGCTTAAATCCAACTCTATTCAAAGCAAGACAGAGCCCTGCTTCAATCCCATTAAAGGCAATGGGATTTTATCTTGTGCTTAAAGCTAAAGACCTGCTTATGAGCTTTGCTGAATAGGGCTGGTTTTACTCTCTGTACTTTTCAGAGATGATGTGCTCACTGCAAATATTACGGTGCTTCCTGCACCCAAATGAGCCAATGAGCTCTGTATCCAGTGGCCCAAACCCCTCTCTAAAGAAAGGATCATTCTATTTACTCCTAACGGTGGAATACAACTCACATTTTAGCAGCAAGTTAACAAGATTCTCAAGCAGAGGCCAGTTTTGTTGACTAGTTTGGAGATTCCATTAACTCTAGCAAAAGACACTCATGCTTGGCCATGCCTTCCAGGAGACAGCTGCTCTTGCCATTTTTATAGTGCGTGCATGGTGCCTTATGAGGGTCACTCTCTTTCTGACCTGTATGGCAGAGCTTTTTTCCTAGTAGAAAGGAGGCTTGTGTTTTACTACTGGTCTATTTGTTTCAGGCATAAATCCATTCACTGCCATTGAGCAACCCAGGCCAGGCTGTGTGGTCCATTTGCAGGCTGGATCCTGTTTCTGAATTATTTGAAGCCCTGTTCACAGCCCGAGCCCTTTTGTGCCATACTATAAAAATGGCTGGGTTTTGCATACTCTGCTTTGGAATGAGACCCTTGGAGCAACAGGGCCCGTAAAGTTTTATAAGTCATATTTTATAAGCGGTAGGGAGTGGAACGAAAGGTGGGGCTTTTTGTTTTGTTTTGATTTTTAAAAAAAAATATGAATCAGATATTAATTCACAGGTTCCAGAACCCGAGCCTGGCAAAGCAAGTTTGGCCACAATCCCTCGTGTTGTATAAATACACCCCAAGGATGGGGATCGGAATGAAATCTCCATGGAGTGGAATGGTCATGGTTAGAGAGACACCATGTTAAAAAAACATATTAATCTGGCTGCTAATGGGACTGACCCTCTTTGCCTCAGCCTCCCTAGCTCTGCTAACAGTGTAGTGGTCTGGAGTTTTCCAACTTTCTCCAGATTAAAATTTGTGGGTTTAAAGAATTTCTTGTAAGAAATATTCATAAATGGACTGTTCCTTATGTGTCAGACTTACTGCCGTTAAAGTAACTCCTAAGGACCACGGTGTAGGTATAATTAGTGCACTCCTGCTATATTGCAAGGGGGTATGGAAGAGAAGAACCACAAGAGATTTCCCTGCTTCTGGAAAACAAATATCTCTCCCAACAAAGGCTAGAGCGTTTGTAATTCTGTGCATCTCAGGACTCAGAGGACAGCATGTTGGATGCTGGCTGCATGAGACAGCTGAGCTGTAACTCACGAAAGCTTATGCTCAAATAAATTGGTTAGTCTCTAAGGTGCCACAAGTACTCCTTTTCTTTTCACCCAGGGGATCTACTAAGATTCTAGTCTGTTCACTGGCTGATCAGGTAATACAGATTACAACTCAGCTTGCTCATAAGAACCCTGGCTAGAAGCAGGGTTTTATCCCATTGGAAGTCAAATTAATAATTAATTAATGTTCACCTCAAAGCGATTTTACACATTTTCCAAAAAAAGAACCACATCATCCCACCTTGAAAAGAAACCATCACTTGATGAACTATGGCAGCTGTTTCATAACCTGTATTTTTACACTGGAGTTTAGCACAGGATGCCAGTTGAAACTTCCGGTGGGGATTCAGCTCGGCAGAATTTCCCAGATTGGAAATTGTATCTAATGCCTCTAAAACCTGCTTCACATCTCAACTGAAAGCAACACCTCTAATGGTATAATACCTGTCTGTCTGTCTATCTAATCAATCAATGATCTATCTCATGGTTTTGTATAACATCAATCCCTGTAATATCTGAGCACTTGAACACACACATTACAGCTTTAGGATGATGTCAATAATGGATTTTGTATAGGAGTAATCTAAAGTGAGATGTGATGAGATCACAGGTTGTCATGCTATATGGACTTATGATTCTTTTGAAAGAAGAGGTAATTATTAAAGAAAACAGCTACAGACACAGACACAAACAAGCCAGCTTCCACGCAGTTCAAGTTCCAGCTTTGTCTCTGTGATTCACTAAAGATCACAACCTGTTTGAAACACTACACTGCATATAGAGACATCCAGTGATTGAATTACATGTTGCAAGTAAAGATATCAGAGTTAGCTAGTACGGTGAATAGAGTATGATTTTTTTTTTCTTTTCTTGCACAGTTTCTCTATTTCCCACACCACGGCCAATTTTGTCAGGAAGACATCTCCATTTTTCCAGTGTACTGTGGCTATTCTCCATGAAAAAAAAATTGCTAACCTATTTAAATTCAAATCTGCATTTCCCTTCTCATGTATGATTCCTGTGTGAATCATTTTGTGAAATACATGGTAGAATACACCAAGTTTAAATAGAAAAGCAAATCACCAACAGCACTCCTGAGCTCTAACCCCTTGGCCTGCTACAGCTGGCCCCGGTCAAAAACTTGTCACAAGGAAGGTTTGTTTATTTTTAGTCATTATCACAACTTTCCTGTATTGGCCTTGGAGTCATTGTGTGTGTGGTAGGTTTACTCCTTCATCAAGCAGGGACTAAGTAACTTCCTTCAATCCCCCTGCCCGCTCATTTTGGTTTCTGTTAAGCCTCTCAAACCCTGACGTTATTACCCGCTTTGGTTATTTCACAGTTTCTATCACTGGCCCTGTCCCCTCTTATTTAAGAAGGATGGTACCATAGTTAACCAAGACTTGGGAGACATGAGTTCAAGTCCCTCCTCCTCTATAAAGTTCCTGTCTGACCTTGGGCAAATTGCTGGCCCTCAGTTCCCTCCCTGTAAAATGGGGAGAATAGCACTTCCCTCTCTCACAGGTTAGTGAGAATAAATGCGGTAAAAAGATTGAGAAGGGCTTTGAGATCCAGGGCTTAAAAGCATGATATAAGAAATAGGTATTATTATTGAGTGTCCCTGGAGTTAAGCAGAGCCGCCCCAGGCCAATAGTCAAGAGGGACCTGCGTGTCTTCCTACTGCAATGCAGTGCTGAGCACTCTCAACTTATGTAAGGGCCCAGGACCCTAGATCTCTCTGAGTCTGTGGAGGGCACAAGAGAGGCGATTTCACAAGCACAACGAGGGGCGTGATTCCCCGGCTCGCTCTCCTCGAGCTAGCCTGAGCATAAAGAGCCGTGTTGCTGTGGTAGCGTGGGTGGGGTCTATGGAGGCTCGGTGCAGCTGGGTCGAGTTCTTACCCGTCGGGTTCAGGTGGGTTGTACTTGGCACGGCTAAGCTCTGTCTTTGCTTCCCAGGCCCCCGCAGCTACACTGCTGTTTACACTCGTGCTAGCTGGATGACAGCGAGTGCGAGTACCTGTACGCAAGCTGGGAAATCACACCCCTAGCTTGTAGTGTAGACATAGCCAGAGATGCATCTTCCTGAGAGACAACAGGTTTCCCTAAACAAGATACTGATGGTCATATAATAGGTCTCGGGCTGCAAGACCCATGCCCTGTTACCATAACATAGGGAATAGGGTTGTGTTAATCATTCCACTGCTTGCTATGAGCTTGTTAAATGCTATAGGCTAAGGAGGGACTGGCCTGGACAGTTTTATTGAAATGCATTGGTGCTTACGTGTACCACACTTGAAACTCCCAAGTTCTCTCTCCCCTCGCAGAAATGCAGAAAACAAATCTCATCTGGCAGTAAAGTGGTCTATTCTTCCTTTTGAGGCATGCGTCTCACCCCCCAGGGGCAGGCCACTTCTTGCTAAAACAAATCTGGATGGAGGGATCATTTGTATGCACACCCCTTACCTGTTGCAGGGTCAGTGCACACGGCTGCTGGCTAAGGGCTATCTAATGGTTGCCCATTTTTTATTTATGGCAAAACACCTCAGAGGTGGGATGACTGTATTATAAAGTTTGTGATACTTTAAATCATTGCCATCCTACAGGTGAGGGGGGCACTTCCAAATGTATTTCAGAATATTATTCCTGCTGTTCTCTTAATTGTTATGGGCTAGATTGTTGTCCTCTCACTCAGGCAGTATAGTACCTGCCTCTTCAAGTACTCCCATAGAATAAAGTGCTACTCAGTGTAAATAAAATATCGCAGTCTGGTCCCCTATTGGTTTAATTCACTATTTCTGACTAAATATACGTGACAGAAATCTATGCTAGGCTCAGCATAACGCAGAAAAGATCAAACATGTTGTCCAGGTATGGATTTAGTTTTAAAAACACACAGTCAAGTCATTTTTCAGTTTGGGATTATTTAAAAAATGTGATGATGATGATAATGGAGATCTTATAAAAATAACTAGGAATTTTGTTGTTACGTTTTTTAAAAAACATTTTTATAATCAAAAGATGGTCCTGCAGAGAGAAACCCAGACACAACTGCCTTGTGCTAGTGCAAGGGAACCAGACAATGAAACGAGAGGCTCAGTCGTGCAGGAAGCTGTGTGTGGGCATGTCAAGGTTCCTCCCCCACTCTGAACGCCAGGGTACAGATGTGGGGACCTGCATGAAAAACCTCCTAAGCTTCTCTTTACCAGCTTAGGTCAAAACTTCCCCAAGGTACAAAATATTCCACCCGTTGTCCTTGGACTGGCCGCTACCACCACCAAACTAATACTGGTTACTAGGAAAGAGCTGTTTGGACACGTCTTTCCCCCCAAAATACTTCCCAAAACCTTGCACCCCACTTCCTGGACAAGGTTTGGTAAAAAGCCTCACCAATTTGTATAGGTGACCACAGACCCAAACCCTTGGATCTGAGAACAATGAAAAAGCATTCAGTTTTCTTACAAGAAGACTTTTAATAGAAATAGAAGTAAATAGAAATAAAGAAATCCCCCCTGTAAAATCAGGATGGTAGATACCTTACAGGGTAATTAGATTCTAAACATAGAGAACCCCCCTAGGCAAAACCTTAAGTTACAAAAAAGACACACAGACAGAAATAGTTATTCTATTCAGCACAATTCTTTTCTCAGCCATTTAAAGAAATCATAATCTAACACATACCTAGCTAGATTACGTACTAAAAGTTCTAAGACTCCATTCCTGGTCTATCCCCAACAAAGGCAGCATAAAGACAGACACACAGACCCTTTGTTTCTCTCCCTCCTCCCAGCTTTTGAAAGTATCTTGTCTCCTTGTCTCCATTTTGGTCAGGTGCCAGCGAGGTTACCTTTAGCTTCTTAACCCTTTACAGGTGAGAGGAGCTTTCCCCTGGCCAGGAGGGATTTCAAAGGGGTTTACCCTTCCCTTTATATTTATGACAGGGCACATGAAGCTCCTTGCAAGACTGGGGCATGACATAGACTCAGTGGTCTGCCACATACTTTCAGGTGTGGGATCGGGGCCTACTTTTCCATTTTATCCTGTAATATGTGAATTTCATGTGCACTGAGGAATGCATAATGGAAGCTGGTTAGAAATCACTGTCTGGTCCATACTGTGCTCATCAATCGAATGAATGTTCATTCTGCAGTATTGCTAAAACCAAGCATTTAAAAATCCTGAGTCAGGCCCCAAATAATCATGACACTTAAAAACAATAATGCATTTTGGGTTCCTTTTAATTGCCTTCTGGATTTTGAGTCTCTAAGATTCATGTCTTCAAGCTTTACAATCATGAGTGCTAGAATGTATTTTTTCTTAATGAAAGCTGACATTCTCATGGAATCACATGACTGGAGGAGCTGCAGCTTGAAAAACATTAAGTTTTTAAGTATCACAAGACTTGGCTCCATGAGTCATCTTCACTGTCTCCAACTCTAAATCCATCAGTTTGCTCTAATGCTTCGCTCAGTTTGCCCTTAGCATGATGGCAATGGGCCTGCTTCTATCAATATCTTGCACCTGGGGTTGTGGAAAATGGTGTAGAAAGCTACCGCTGATGGAAGTGAGCGGAGAATTCCAATGTGGAAGCATGTTATATGGTTGTAAACGAGGACACAAGTTGCATGGCAGGAGAGAATTGGGCCCAATATTTTGTACTAAAAAAAAGTCATATTACAACAGTAATTTAGAGGCAGTCAGGATTTTAGCAGTTGTAAGGAATGTTACCTGCTATAAAGTTTGAGTGGTGTTGAATTTACAAAAAAGTGCCTGATGTAAAATCATATTGTCAGGGACAATTAGACACGCTGCATAAAAAACCTCTTATAGAGATTACACTTCCCAGATTGTTTTACAGAAAACTTTGTGTTAATGTTATGCTGCAAATGCCTCTTGCCATGAAACATTTAAGAAACAACCGTTTATAGTCTCAGATCTTTTATGGCTTGGAAGAATGAACACTCCCCTCATGTTAGGCCAAATTGATGTTTTAAATTCAGGAGAAACCCCACCATGTTATAAAAAGGAGAGAATGTCCTGAGAAGAAAGTGGTCAAATCATTCCAACATGTTATGGGTTTCAGGGTTTTTTTTTTTCCTATGGAAAAATTTTCATGATCCTGGGCATATGGTCAAAAAACACAGAAGTGAGATATTTTTAGACAAGCACATTTGGTATAAAATTACCCACTCCATTGCTTGCAGGGGGAGTCCAGGACAACTTAGCCTGTCTATAGCACATTATTACCCTCCTAGAGATTAATACAGAAAGATCGCCATTCAAATGCTTTAAATAGGAAGGCACTACAAGGGAAATATATCCTAGCTCTGCAGTGCAAAAGGAAGGCCTGAGAGCATCTTCAGTCTGAAGTGATTTGCCTGGTGGTCAGTTATTCAAGCTCTCAGAGGTTCGGGGAGGCTCTGTATATTCTCTGGATATGGCAATGCTCAGGAGAAGATTGCTACCCCGATGGATGTGTTAAACGTCTGATACCGATGGTGCACAGTTCCCACCAGCAGCAACGGGGGTTTAAAAATATGCATCAAAGGAGAATACAGCCCCTCAACATGTGGTTAAGGGTCAGAAAAGTAATTGTAAAAATGAGAGCAGGCCACCTTGCATTTCTGATTCTGGGTCCTGATACAGTCGCTCTGAACAGCGTTGGCAGTGCAAAGGGGCTGTGAAGTGAGTCTAATCGGACAGATGAAGACTTCCCCTGCTCTACCCTACCCCTTCCTGTCCCCCCAGTGAAGAGGGAATGGTAGGCACAGTAAGGCACACGGCCAGAGCAAGTGTGTCTGACATCTCCCCATGCAGTACAGCTGTATGTGTGTGTGTCTGACATCTCCCCATGCAGTACAGCCGTGTGTGTGTGTGTCTGACATCTCCCCATGCAGTACAGCCGTGTGTGTGTGTGTGACATCTCCCCATGCAGTACAGCCGTATGTGTGTGTCTGACATCTCCCCATGCAGTACAGCCGTGTGTGTGTGTGTCTGACATCTCCCCATGCAGTACAGCCGCGTGTGTGTGTGTCTGACATCTCCCCATGCAGTACAGCCGCGCGTGTGTGTCTGACATCTCCCCATGCAGTACAGCCACGCGTGTGTGTGTCTGACATCTCCCCATGCAGTACAGCTGTATGTGTGTGTGTCTGACATCTCCCCATGCAGTACAGCCGTGTGTGTGTGTGTCTGACATCTCCCCATGCAGTACAGCCGTGTGTGTGTGTGTGACATCTCCCCATGCAGTACAGCCGCGCGTGTGTGTGTCTGACATCTCCCCATGCAGTACAGCCGTGTGTGTGTGTGTGTCTGACATCTCCCCATGCAGTACAGCCGCGCGTGTGTGTGTCTGACATCTCCCCATGCAGTACAGCCGCGCGTGTGTGTGTCTGACATCTCCCTATGCAGTACAGCCGTGTGTGTGTGTGTCTGACATCTCCCCATGCAGTACAGCCGCGTGTGTGTGTGTCTGACATCTCCCCATGCAGTACAGCCGCGCGTGTGTGTGTCTGACATCTCCCCATGCAGTACAGCCGCGCGTGTGTGTCTGACATCTCCCCATGCAGTACAGCCGCGTGTGTGTGTGTCTGACATCTCCCCATGCAGTACAGCTGTATGTGTGTGTGTCTGACATCTCCCCATGCAGTACAGTCGCGCGTGTGTGTGTCTGACATCTCCCCATGCAGTACAGCCGCGCGTGTGTGTGTCTGACATCTCCCCATGCAGTACAGCCGTGTGTGTGTGTGTCTGACATCTCCCCATGCAGTACAGCCGTGTGTGTGTGTGTGACATCTCCCCATGCAGTACAGCCGTATGTGTGTGTCTGACATCTCCCCATGCAGTACAGCCGTGTGTGTGTGTGTCTGACATCTCCCCATGCAGTACAGCCGCGTGTGTGTGTGTCTGACATCTCCCCATGCAGTACAGCCGCGCGTGTGTGTCTGACATCTCCCCATGCAGTACAGCCACGCGTGTGTGTGTCTGACATCTCCCCATGCAGTACAGCTGTATGTGTGTGTGTCTGACATCTCCCCATGCAGTACAGCCGTGTGTGTGTGTGTCTGACATCTCCCCATGCAGTACAGCCGTGTGTGTGTGTGTGACATCTCCCCATGCAGTACAGCCGCGCGTGTGTGTGTCTGACATCTCCCCATGCAGTACAGCCGCGCGTGTGTGTGTGTCTGACATCTCCCTATGCAGTACAGCCGTGTGTGTGTGTGTCTGACATCTCCCCATGCAGTACAGCCGCGTGTGTGTGTGTCTGACATCTCCCCATGCAGTACAGCCGCGCGTGTGTGTGTCTGACATCTCCCCATGCAGTACAGCCGCGCGTGTGTGTGTCTGACATCTCCCCATGCAGTACAGCCGCGTGTGTGTGTGTCTGACATCTCCCCATGCAGTACAGCTGTATGTGTGTGTGTCTGACATCTCCCCATGCAGTACAGTCGCGCGTGTGTGTGTCTGACATCTCCCCATGCAGTACAGCCGCGCGTGTGTGTGTCTGACATCTCCCCATGCAGTACAGCCGTGTGTGTGTGTGTCTGACATCTCCCCATGCAGTACAGCCGTGTGTGTGTGTGTGACATCTCCCCATGCAGTACAGCCGTATGTGTGTGTGTCTGACATCTCCCCATGCAGTACAGCCGCGTGTGTGTGTGTCTGACATCTCCCCATGCAGTACAGCCGCGCGTGTGTGTGTCTGACATCTCCCCATGCAGTACAGCCGCGCGTATGTGTGTCTGACATCTCCCCATGCAGTACAGCCGCGTGTGTGTGTGTGTCTGACATCTCCCCATGCAGTACAGCCGCGCGTGTGTGTGTCTGACATCTCCCCATGCAGTACAGCCGCGCGTGTGTGTGTCTGACATCTCCCCATGCAGTACAGCCGCGCGTGTGTGTGTCTGACATCTCCCCATGCAGTACAGCCGTGTGTGTGTGTGTCTGACATCTCCCCATGCAGTACAGCCGCGTGTGTGTGTGTCTGACATCTCCCCATGCAGTACAGCCGTGTGCGTGTGTGTGTCTGACATCTCCCCATGCAGTACAGCCGCGCGTGTGTGTGTCTGACATCTCCCCATGCAGTACAGCCGCGCGTGTGTGTGTCTGACATCTCCCCATGCAGTACAGCCGTGTGTGTGTGTGTGACATCTCCCCATGCAGTACAGCCGCGCGTGTGTGTGTCTGACATCTCCCCATGCAGTACAGCCGTGTGTGTGTGTGTCTGACATCTCCCCATGCAGTACAGCCGCGTGTGTGTGTGTGTCTGACATCTCCCCATGCAGTACAGCCGTGTGTGTGTGTGTGTGTCTGACATCTCCCCATGCAGTACAGCCGCGCGTGTGTGTGTCTGACATCTCCCCATGCAGTACAGTCGCGCGTGTGTGTGTCTGACATCTCCCCATGCAGTACAGCCGTGTGTGTGTGTGTCTGACATCTCCCCATGCAGTACAGTCGCGCGTGTGTGTGTCTGACATCTCCCCATGCAGTACAGCCGTGTGTGTGTGTGTGTCTGACATCTCCCCATGCAGTACAGCCGCGCGTATGTGTGTCTGACATCTCCCCATGCAGTACAGCCGCGTGTGTGTGTGTGTCTGACATCTCCCCATGCAGTACAGCCGCGTGTGTGTGTGTGTCTGACATCTCCCCATGCAGTACAGCCGCGTGTGTGTGTGTCTGACATCTCCCCATGCAGTACAGCCGTGTGTGTGTGTGTGTGTGTGTGTCTGACATCTCCCCATGCAGTACAGCCACGTGTGTGTGTGTGTCTGACATCTCCCCATGCAGTACAGCTACACCAGCTCCATTGTGGTCAAGGCCCTGAATGCTGGCTCTCTCCTTTTCTCTGTGCACACACAGGGTTTACCCTTTGGTTTTGTTCAGACGAACCAGTGCTCCAGGCTAGATGGACCCATGCCCATTTTTAGGAGTGGCCAGCAGTGCTGCTGGCATTAGATCAATAACTGAGTACCAAGATGGACTGCACTCCATGTAACATTTTCAGTTCCCACTACCTCACGTTATGAGATATGGGACAAAAAATAACCACAAAGGCTGCCTTCTAGCCCCCATGCATGAAACACAATATAAAACGCTGAGCAGGAAACAGACCAGGGACCGATTGTCAATAATGCTTTAAAACCATGATCCGCATAATATCTGGCAGCAGAGAAAAAAGAAAACCACACAAGATCTTGGAATGCGTGTGCAGGTATGCACTGAGTTTATTCTGGCACGAGCCAGAGTATGCCCCTAATAAAGAGCCCGCATGTCTGATGTTGTGTGCAGTTCTGCTGAGCTGACAGTGAAAAGGCGCATTGAGATGGTGACCAAACTAAATGAGGCGTTGGGTGTGGGGATTAGGAAGAAAGATTAGCCAGACGTGGATGTGATACATCTTCAGGAAAAGAGAACTGAATGGTCTCCTGCAAGCATAGGGCCCAATCGTGCAAATATTTATGTATGTGTAACTTGACCCACATGAGCAGGTCAATGGGATTAGACTAGAGAGTCAGGTTATTCATATAAGTGTGCAGAGAATTGGGCCCACAGAAAGGGATAGAAATAGGGGAGATGAAAGGAAAATGCAGAGGCCTAGAAAGTCCTTATACATAGCTATGGGTGTAATTTGTGAGAAAAACGATCCTTTCTTTAAATACAGTAGCTTTAAATGTTTAGGGCCTGAATCAAAGCCCACTGCCACCCCCACCAGTCAGGGGTGCTGGAACAGTGTGTACAGTGGGGGAGCTGAGAACCGTTGAACCAGACTGCAAACCCTGAATGTGATGGAAACCACTTCAAGCCAGAGGGTGCTGCAGCCCCCCCAGCACCCCTAGTTCCAGCACCTGTGCCAGCCGTCTGGCCAGTAGAGTTGGTTGCATTTTCCAATGGAATGTTTTTCCATTAGAAAACGCTGATGAATTGAAACAAAACATTTTGCAGAAACATGTTGGTTTTTGTTTTGGAGGCCATATTTTCGAAAGCATTGCAGTCTCCTGACCGTGTGGGGAGGGAATGCTTCCGTTTTTCATTTTCAAACGACTGTCCATTTCAGGGTTTAAAATTTTGTTTTATATAACACAAAATAAAAACAAGTCAAAGTCAGAATGAAACATTTTGATTGTTATCCAAACAAAACGTTTCAGTCGACCCGAGACAACCTGTTTTCAGAATTTCATTTTCATTTTCAATTTTTGTTTGTTTTCTTTTCATTCCATTGCAGAATGGGGGAAAATATTGACATAGCAGAATTCCCTGCAAAATGAAAAATCTAGTTCTGCCCAGCTCCGCTTTCCATTGACTTAAAGAAAAGCCAGACCTGGCTGCAGAAAGCAAGTTGGGCCAGATTTCAGAAAGTGCTCAGCTCAGTGCTCAAATAGGCTGTTTTCCTATTGGCCAGCGGGCCTGGAAACAGCCAAATAACAACACATTTTTGCAAACTGAGCTTTGCACCTGCCCATTCCAATTAAGGTAGGGTGTGTCAGCTGATCTTCCTTCTTCAGAATTGTGCTGGCTTCCAAAACGGTTAGACTACTGTTCTCTCTGCTGCTCCTTGCAATCTCTTCTTTACTCAGATATTTGCTTGGGAGATCCTAGTGGGTTCTTTTTGCTTCTTCGCTCAGCACTTCGGAAATGAAATTTGTTCCCATTTGTAGGTCCTGAGCTATTGGAAATCTGACCCTAAGCTCTTTTGAAAATCTAATTGCTGTACATGTGTTGAGTACTGTTGATTGTTATTGTTGTGTTTGTAGACTATAGACTCTCATCAGGTGTGGAGGCCTTTGAAGAGAGATGACGCTACACTAAAAAACTTTATTGTACTAGTTTGTTTAAAATACTTCCTAAATATAAAATAGGAAGTCAGATGTAGATCATGGTAGAGGCTGGGCATATACACCTTTATGGAAGAATTGCTTTAGCATAAAAGTTTGAATGCCAGAAGTATTTTTTTCAACTTAAAAACTTGTGATGTATTAGCTTTGTCCCAGAAGCCGCAATGCTTCTGTTATTTAAGTTGCTTTGATCTAAAAAGCTGTTTATTTATGTTTTATTGAACTATAAAACCTCCAGTAAACACGCCTTATGCTTTTATTATGTCCTACATGAATTCTATCATGAAAACATCAAGGAAAAATAATGAAGATCTTTATCATGTGTTGCTGGTGTCTTCCTTTGGAAGTTCCTATGCTTCACATTTCTGTTCAAATGACTGTAAAATTCATAAGGCCTGCAGATGTCTTGCCTGCTAAACATCTGGGGATGGGAAGGGAGTTTCTCCATACAAAATCCCAATGACAAAATGTTGCATTATATGTAGTAATATCAGCAAATAGTGGTTTTGGAAGCTCTTTCTTTGAAAATGCCACTTGCTAGAACATCTATAATAAATGTCTGGTGGCATTCATTATGGTGATGATAATATTATGGTTTCAGTAGAAGGGAAAATTTTGAGTGATCAAGATACCAGTGACATGATGACATGACATGATGGATATATTTCACATTTGCAACTCGCTGGTGTCAGCCATCAAACTAACAGGAAAACTGGGAATGATTAAAAAAAGGAAATCACAAAATAAATGTGTATAATAATAATTTAGATTTGTATACTGCCTTCCATCCTGAAAGTTCCCAAAGCCCTCTAAGAAAGTAAGAAAAGGATAGACAAATGACATGTTAGGGGTCAGTACAACTGCCACAGAAATGCAGCTACCTCTGAGATTAAATGTAGAAGCTATAAATGAGATGTTTACTTGCAGTTCTATCATTCAGCTATTAGATGTCTCTTGTACTGCTTAGAGTTCCATGCAGGATGGGCTCACTGGCAAATAAGAAAGACAACGTTGGAACGCAAGCTGGGTGGAAGCTTGTTTGTTTGTAGTGGCTTTTTAAATAAAGCACTTACTGTTTAAGAGGAACTAGAATATCATAGATCAGTGGTTCTCAAACTTTTTTTTTCGCTGACCACTTGAAAATTGCTGAGGGTCTTGGCAGACCACTTAATGATCCTTCCAAATTTTGTTTGTACCCTTAACTAACTATTGTAAAGCAGGGCTGTGGCAACTATATTAAAAAAACTTAATAATAATTAACATCTTTTGTTCTACAAATAAAAGCACACAACTCATTTTAATATCAGTAGTCTGTTTTATCTTTCTAATGCAATGGATGTGCCCCCTCTCCCCCGCCGTGGCAGCTCCCGAGCTGGGGCTGGGATGAAGGGCCATCTCTCCCCGGCAGCCACAGCCCTGGAGCTGGGGAAAGTCGCCTCTTTCTCTGGCTGCTGCAGCCCTGCAGGTCCCAAATTCCCCCCACCCCCTCTTCTCACCCCACTGTCCCCTCCCACCTACCCCCTATTCTCCCCAAGGCCAGCACCTCACCTTACATGTGCATCTTCTCCAGGGTCCAGGCATCTAATTAGTGGAGCCATGCCTGCGTGGCTCCACTAATTAGGTGGGTGGCCCCCTCATTCTCTCGTGTGGCCGCCCTGAATGGTGCACAGACCACAATTTGAGAACCACTGTCATAGATTATGACTGAACAATTTAAATGTGCACAGTGATGCTCCAAAATGGGGCAGGAAATGAAGAATGAAGGTGTTCTCAATTAAAGAGGAGATTTAGGTAGACAGAATATAATTAAAATAAATAATTACTGAATTGAAAGTTTGTCAGGCCCATATCACCTCAGCTCTTGGGAAAAGTGCCACAGGATCTTTGACTGATCTCCTCCAAACGTTCCAAAAGCAGTTTCCCCTAGTGCCATAATGGGGCATTGGTTCACTGAAGGTCCCTTGTCCTATTATTGTCTTGACCCTAGTTAACTTGTGAGATCTGACTGGATAATAGCACAAAGGCTACGGCTGCAAAATATTAGTAATAACCTGCATTAAGCAAAGTGGCTGAGTCATTCTGTAATCTCTTCCTAAATGCTATTAATGCTTATAGACTCAGGAAAGAAATTCTGGCAAAGTAGGCTGAACATTTGCCTTGTCTTCTGAGTTTTGCACACTATTTTAATCCAGCAGCTAAAGAGTTAATCTTTTCTGGGTTCTCAGAATATATGCGTATGGACTAAAGTGGAGACCAGTGAGCGGCTGTTTTCCTATTGGCCAGCGGGCCTGGAAACAGCCAAATAACAACACATTTTTGCAAACTGAGCTTTGCACCTGCCCATTCCAATTAAGGTAGGGTGTGTCAGCTGATCTTCCTTCTTCAGAATTGTGCTGGCTTCCAAAACGGTTAGACTACTGTTCTCTCTGCTGCTCCTTGCAATCTCTTCTTTACTCAGATATTTGCTTGGGAGATCCTAGTGGGTTCTTTTTGCTTCTTCACAATATAGCACTGGAGACACGGATGAGTCCAGGTCCATCAGATTTGCTGGTAGGTCTGCCTAGCCACACTAGAAGCAGGCAGGCTGCTAGTGTTTTGAGAGATGTGTTTATGAACAGAGGTCGTGAGTGTTTGCTGTTGCCAGCTCTTGCCAATAATGCTGTTTTGGCGTATGATGCAGTCAATATTGCAATGGTAGGAAAAGCTGCAGCAGTTGCATGATTTTTTTTGAAGCGGGGGGAGGAGAAGTTACATACTTGTGCTGCCCTGAAGCCTATGGAAAAATGTGTTAAACCAGAAGCCAGCGACCTCAGATCATGAGTCTCCCGGCTCTTTCACTGGCTGAGATTAAGGTTTCTGTGCCTTTCACAACCTTTATGATGCAGTATTGTTAACCCCAACTATTCTGAAATCATGAATCAGGCCCCCAGAATCATGAGATTTAAAACAATAATGCATTTGGGGGTTTTATTTCCTTTCTGGTGCCTAAGCCTTTAGGGGCACTCAGGTCACGCGTCTAGGCATTTTCCTCCACAACCACTAGGGCCAAAGAGTTCCTTTTGTTGCTCTTGTAATGAAGACTGTAATTCCCACATAATCACAGGACACCGGGAGCTGGGGCTTTCAGAAAATCACCAAATAGCATGAGACTCATGATAAAATTACGTGAATTGGCAATGCAGAGAAACTTGCTCCGAGTACAAGCTCTTTAAGAAAACAGAAAAAAATCAAAACAACTAAAAAGCCACCTAGGTTCACATGCTTAGAGAGAGAGAAAAGAGACTGAGAAATCTCTGGAGAAAATTGGAGTTGCCAGAAAGAGTCCTATATAGGTGTCACCCACGCCACTATAGACTTTTTTTCGGAGTGGTTTCCTTTACCCCCCTCATGCCTTAATATGCAAACTCTCTTCCCAAAAGCAAGTGGCGACAATGAAAGTGAAGCCTTCTGCCTCTGTTCGCCTAATTCCAATTGGAGCAGTTGTACACTCACGAGCAAAAAGGCAAAGGATTCCAAGTGAAAGTCAGTTTTAACAGGGCTGGAACCTTGGTGATTTCAAACCTACGTCGTCATTAAGATGAGAATAACATCAGGCTACTATTATTATTATTTATTATTTGCACTTTGGTACTGTCTGGTAGCCACAAAGCAGATCGATGCCCCATGTTGATTGGCGCAGTGCATAGGGAAAAAGAAAGTCCCTGCTCTACTGAACCCTAAGTTAGTCAGGGAAAGGAAAGAGCCGCCCATTTTCAGGTCTTGAATTACAAGGGAGTAAGAAATGTAAAAATTAGCTTCCTCTCTGTTAGAAGAGAGAGCGAAAGGCTAATTCCATTTTACAGTCGTCTTTGTACCAATATAGTTTGTATGTTGCATTTGACCTCCTCAAACAAGGTTAAACCACAAGGATCCCCTAGAGAAGTTGCTATTCATCTTTTAAATGTGAAGATTTTCAGGTATAGAAGGGGGATAAACCTAATACGGTGTTTAATGGAAAAAAATTACGACACCAGCAACACATCTGTGTCTGTAATTTCACAGTTTTTTCTTTATATTTCTGTGTGTGTGTATATATATATGTATAATTTAATATCAGCCTTGGGGTTGTGGTCTCACATGTCATCAACTTGCAGGAAACTAGATCCTTGGAATAAGTATCAGATGATTTGCTAATGTTTGAAAAAAAGCAAAAAACATGCTTTAGGTCTCCATTTTATTGCTGTTATTGAAGTAAGAATTTGTGATTGTAACCTGATGCTTGCCTCACCAACATGTTTTCATTATTGTCTGGATAATTGAAAGTCCAGGCAAATTTGGATATTAGGAGGTATTGTACATGACGTTTTTAGTGCTCGGTGCTGCTGAATGCGTAGGTGGTTCAGATGAAGGATGAACACGTTTTACCATTTTATTGGGCTTAAAGGTTGCTTTCTTCCCCAACATCACTGGTCCAGATACAGGCTGATTAACATGTACTTAGTTTATTCCTGTGTCTGGTTTTCCAGCAGATTCTGGTCGTAGCCGCTGTTAAAGCATGCAGGCAGCCAAGCTCTGCTGACTTGTTAAGGGGATGGATGGCTTTTAAAACTTTTGAGTTGCTTTGCAATTCAGAGAGAAAAATTCAAGGGCAGTTCTGTGCTGGCTTTTTATTCTGCAAGGAGACTTATAAGGTGAAAGCAGGTGTGGAAAGGGGCATCGTAAGCTCCAGTGGTACACATGAGCTGGTCTGCAGGGTGGGGTGGAGGACCGAAGAGGTGCACCTAAGTTGGGTTTTAAAATGTAAAGCTATCAGCATGTCATTGTCATATGTGGCGCTTTTTCAGGACTAAGCATCATGAGCAATACTCTCTGGCATCATCTCCAAAGGCTCCTGGAACAACCCTAGTGTGTTATGTAGGGAGTCAGAACAAGTTGCAAAGGGAAGTTGATTGGCACATTCATCAATTTTCCTTTGCAGCTCCTTGTGAAGCGGCTTGCAGCAGGAAAGTGACCGGGATCAGTGTGCTCCGTGGCACTGTAGGTGCAAAGAAAAGCAGGCTAGGGCTCTCCTGCTACCTGAAAAGAACCTACTGCCCATTTCTGCGGCGGTCACCAATGCTCCAGGAGCCAGCTCTGTTTCCTTTTCGTCGCGGCTTATGTGAAATGGGTGGTCCCATTCCAATGTGCAGGTGCTGGAATCATAAAAAACTCCCTCCTCTGGTTGGCAGTCAGCATAGAGGCCAAAGACTGAATGGATGAACTATGGAGACAACCCTAGAGGAGGACCCTCCATCTCAGCGGTGAGACATGATGACAAGTGGCAGTTTGCCCTGCCATTACCTAGGCTGCTCCTGTTCTGTGGCTAAACAGATTATTTCAGTCTTCAGGGATATGAATCCAGCGGCTTCCCCACAAAATTCACTAAAAAACTGGCATGCACAGAGGAAGGTGCACAAAATTTGTAAACTAATCCTGATTAACTGGGATTAGCTGGGAAATTAAACCAAACAGAAACTTTGGTGAGCTGGGCTTCAAGAATGTGCATGTGGCTCAAGACTCCAATGCCAGGGTGCTGAATCCATTAATTAGAAACAATTGTCTCATCCACTAAAAACTTGCATTTTATCATTAATTAATCTTTGCACACAAAGATCAGTTAGAGCGACCCCTATAATGAGCAGATATTGGAAATGCAAAAATGGACCTGCTTATTGCTTAACCCACTGTTTTGAATCAAAACCTTTGCACAATTGGCAAAAGGTAACTCCATATTTGAGTTCTGCAGGGAACTAATTACTTGTCTGGACTCTACCCACATACCAGCTCCTACCCCCATAAATCCACCCAGCAGCAGGCATCCACCAAAGCCTTTAACATTGCTTTTTTGAATCAGGTTCTTTATGTACATCTCAGCTTTTTGGTGGAAGATTCATGGCCCAAGCCTCCTTAAGTATTTTTGTTATGAATAGGGGCCCTTAAATATTTCCTTCTCATTTAATTTATCATTTTTGCAGGCTTTCAACACTGGGTACAAGTTAGAAATAATGGACGGCAACGTTTGTCAATGAGAAGATGGCCTTGGAATAATAAAATTTACATTGGGGGTGGGAGGGGAAGAAAACAAATAAGCCATTGGTTTTAGGAAAGGTGTTTATTATTATTATTATTTATTGTTTTATTAGTGTGTTGCATCGTGATAGGATATCAGTGATTTTTTTTGTTGTAATTCAACATTCAAGGCACATAGTAGGGATAGAAAGAGTTAGGGAAAATTGCAAGGAGAACAACAATTATAACAGCAACAAAAATGTGTGTTTGTGCCTAAAGATTAGTATATAGAGGTGTGACGTGAAGTCATTTGTCGTTGTTCAAATAGTGTGTCATGCTCGCCATGAGGAGCGGCTAGCTAGATCTGGTGCAGCTCAGCAGTTCCACTTCTCAGGAGCTGTTGTTAATTATTATTTATTAAGTGCTGACTGTTTGCTTGAACATTCACACGAATATTTTCTATCCACGTGGGTAGGAACTGCTGGAGTTGTACTTTGAATTTTGGGTTCAAACAAACCTTCACAACTCAAAGTGAAACTGAGTCTGAAACCATGGAGTTTCACCCTTTTCACCTCTGCAAAACAATAAATCTGTTCACGTTCGCTTGGAACTGGTTTTGAGTTTGCTCAGTAGTGGGCCCACCGTCACAAACCTCAGTGAATCTTGTGCCCTGATCTGAGCTTCAAGAACATAAGAATGGCCACACTGGGTGCGACCAATGGTCCATCTAGCTCAATTTCCTGTCTTCCAGTTGTGGCCAATGTCAAGTGCTCCAGAGGGAATGAACAGAACAGGCAATCGTCCCCTGTTGGCCACTCCCAGCTTCTGGCCAACACTCAGAGCATGGTGTTGCATCCCTGACCATCCTGACCAATAGCCATTGATGGACCTATCCAGGTCTTTTTTCAACCCTGTCATAGTTTTGGCCTTCACAACATCCCTTGGCAATAAGTTCCACAGGTTGACAGTTTGAAGAACTTCGTTTTGTTTGTTTTAAACCTGCTTTCCATTCATTTAATTGGGTGACCCTGGTTCTTGTGTTTTGTGAAAGAGTAAATAAGATTCCTTATTCACTTTCTCCACACCAGTCAAAATTATATCATAACTCTATCATATCCCCTCTTAGTCATCTCTTTTCCAAGCTGAAAAGTTGCAGTTTTTAAAATCTTTCCTCATACGGAAGCTGTTCCATACCCCCTAATCATTTTCGTTACCCTTCTCTGTACCTTTTCCAATTCTAATATTTTTTTGAGGTAGGGCGACTTTCATCAAGCTTATAATGAAACTCAGACCTTGGTGCATTCTGGCTGGCTTCAGGTGCTGTTGCCAGTATTCTTTAAGTTTAAAGTACTAATCTTTCAGGAGAAAATGTTTTTTCAGTATATCTTACCAGTGCAGTATAACAGATGATAAGCTTAGAATGATGATGCAGTTGGTACATGAATACTGTGTTCTCAAGTATACACAAAGGTATCCAAGATACTCTGTTAATGAGGGCTATAGTTGGTTGGATCTCAGATGCTCCCTAGAAGTTGTAGTGAAATACTGTAAATCCTGCACAATAGCTTCTTAAATCCTGTGGCACGCAGGTAAAATACCAACCTCTTTCAACAACTAAAAGACCACTAACCGTGGGCAGTTTAGTTAGGGGTCATTTCAAGGGGAAATGCTTGAGAGCAGGATTGTATCCACTTAGATTTAAACATATATATATCCACTTCATATATGTGTGCAAATTGCAATGCCGATTAGAATGAACCATCCCTTACAGTGAACAGTATGGTAAGTATTGTATATAAAATATAAGGACTGAAAATGTCTTTTATTGGCCAAATCATGAGTCATTGACCAAATTCCAGTAGAGCAGAAATTGGTCCTTTTCAATGGTAAAACTCCCTTCCACTTAGTATTCTCTGTCTTCCAGTCTCTTCATGCATCTTGGTCATTCTAGTTTATGCATTGATCTCAGTGTTGGAAATGAAGGATGTTGATCCCTGTATGAAACGTGGCTGCTTTCCCATGAATCCAGGCTTACCACCTCCAGGACTTCCCTGTTTTCCATGGACTCTGAAGGAGATCTTTCTTCTTTGGTGGTTCCAAATCAACCAGGAGAATCCAAGATAGCCTATACAGTCTCTTATAACCCATCACTGGAACTCAGAATGCATTGCATTGGTTAGTAGTGATTCAGTATGTTAACAACTATGTCCATGAGAGGAATTTATAATTCATTTCAGCTATTACAGAGTTTTAGCACAATAAGATGATTATTGCCTTGCAACATCCTTCAGGTCACTAATTTAAATTGGAAACTCCTTCAGACAGGAAGTCATGCACAGCTCCTTCCATGGGTTTTAAAGTTGAAAGAAGCCCAAGAAATAGTTCCTACCAGTTGTTGTTCTCACAAACCTGAATCACAATTTCCAAGTGGTGCAGTAGCGGACTGTATATAATTGTCAAAGGTATCATTGCAATGATGAGGGACATACACTCTTGATTAGAACTAGGTGACTTTTTTGGTGAATAGTAAATTTACTGAAAAATTTTTCAAGGCACCAAAACTGTTCATGGATTCGGGTCAAATTTGGTGAATAATTTCAGCCAAATAAAAACTGAGAATGTAAAATGTTTTGTTCAATCCAGCTCACGGTTTTTTTTTTTTCAGTCTTTCATTTCAGTGAGGGAAAAAAAATCCATTTTGGTTTGCAATGAACCAAATTTATTTGGAGGGAAATTTTTGTTTTTTTCGTTTGGCCAATGAACTGAAAAATCAGTTATTTGCTCAGTTCTGCTTCTGACTCTGCTGCTTCTTCTTTCCTGAAGCACAATCTCTCGTTCTGCCACAACTGAATCAAACTCTTTTAAATATTCTACTGCAGTTTTGGGTCTAAGAGGTGGGATTTTTGTTGCTCGTGGGCCAGATTCTGATCTCAGAGTGCTGTAAATCCACAGTAATTCTGCTGTCATTAACTGTTCCTATTGGATGCTTTCAGAAGAGTCTGTTGGGTTATGGTGTGTTTGAGACGTAGTTTTGACCTTGTATCCAACGTAGAGATTAAGAGGGGAAAATGAACTCCTTTCATGGTGCAACACCGGTTTGGGCTGAGGAGAAGAATTCACTGGGAAAGCAGGTGAACTACTGTAATTGTTCAGGGCAGGGCTGAACTGGAAAGATGCTAAAATAGAAGAGAGAACTACAAGGCAAATAAAATACTCATTTATTTTTCTGGTGAGCAGTTTCTGATAACAAAACAGTGTAGGTCAGAGCTCCTGCTTCCATTGAGCACTGGCTTCACTGGTCTGAAAACAAACGGAAAGAAAAGCTCCAAACCAGCCTTTTGAGTATCCACTACTACAGCAAAATAAAAGCAGGTGGTATCTGATTTGCAAGTTTGTTCGACTCTCTAGGTCTCTAAAATCCATAATGTAAGTGATACAGTTTTACCCTAGAGATAGCTTATAGGGCTTCATTTTCAAACATTGGCACTTTCATTTCAGATGCAAAACAAATACGCAGAGGTCACTGCACATGCATGGGGTCTTTACACCTACCAGGTATCCACTGGTTTGTGCAGTTGTGTACTTTTTTGCACATATCTGCCTGAATGCACAGGTGCTCCTGAGAGGCATGTGTTCTAGAAATGCGCAAAACCAGGTGGTTTTGGTTCCATAAAACCTTTTCAGTCAAGGAGTGGTTCAGTCCTGTTTCATTTGAATTCCCAAACGTTTCTTCTCCTCCTGGATCAGTGATTCCAGTTTTGATCCAGCTTCAGTGTGAATATGGAGAAGACTTGCCTTGGGATTTGGGGGAAATGGAAGTCAGTTGTTCAGGATTCCATATTCACCTGTGTCACCAATGGGGCTTGTGAAGTTGGGCAAGTCACTCCATCGCTCTGTGCCTCAGTTTCCTTGTCTCTAAGATGGAGATAATACTTGCCTACTTCACAACAGTGATGTAAGGATTTATTAATTAATATTTGTAAAGTTTGATCAGTTCCTCAGATGAAAGACTCTGTGGAAGGGCAAAGTTGTTGTTATAAAAATGCAGCTATGAGGGTCTAGCTGTTTGTCTTACTCTTGAAAAAATAACTAGCATGAAAACTATGGAGTAAAAGGCACCATTTGTCAAAACAATGAACTGTTGAAAGACTTGGCTAAACATTAACTAGCTTGGAAGTTAGAGACAGTCAACATTTTATGAGCATTTCTCCTTCCAGTGGAGAGATTTTTAAAATGAGAAAAGAACACTGAAATATGGATATTACTGGAGTCACTTTTGCTTCTTTATTGCCCCTTTGTTGATTTCTTTTATTGTCTCATCCTCCGTGGTTCATGTAATCACTACTGCCTCATAACTCATAGAGGGGGTTTTAATGTACGCAAGAGCAGATCTTGTGTAAAGTCAGTGAAAATGAATGACAGCTTCTTTTATTTTTTTCCTATGCCTCCACTAATGGCCTAGAGCCCCTGACCTCTTAAAAGACACTAGGGATGTTTTCTTGGAACACCTGTTGCTTTTGGAAAATCTTTTATGGGATTTTAGAAAAGTTTGTGTTTCTTTATTAAGAAAAAAGCAGATTCTGGGACTTGGACATTATAGCTGCTGTGCAGGGATATCAATGGTAACTCGGACACTTCTTACTGATGCAAGGAGCGTTAGGATTTTGGCAGCAGATGGTAGGGAAGGGAATGCAGAATTTGACACTTAGGTCCTTAACCAGCAAAGGATGTGGCTTGTAATTTAGCATCTTTGTAGCCACATTGTCCTATTTAAAATGTACTCTCTCTGCAGCAGCACTCTGGTTTGGAAAGAAATAGTCTGGAGCAAGCACGAAAACATACGCATAACACCTCGATGGCTTGGGCTTTGCCACCTTTTTGCCCTGTTTGATCCAGGACTGATCAATCTCACTTTAAAAAAATTGTTGGACAAAAAGGTGACTCTCTAGTTTTTATGGCGATGCAAAGAGTCCTTAAGAAGAAAAGACTCAGTATCATTTATAGAGAACAGGCCTCTTTTTCGGAGACAAAATAGTTCTGAATGCAAAGATTCTGCCCTTTAGTTATTATTACAGAAAAGCCCAACCTGCAAGGTTAAATTCTGGATCTGAATTTCTCCCCATATAGGCGTATTCAGACCCAGGATTATGGGTTAGTTCTGCCATGGAGATGGAACTGGGATCCAAGCATATAGCCCAACTCTCCCAAAGACTGGAAGTTCTTTAGGACCCAGGTGTTGGTTAGGGCACCAAATCTAATTATTATAAACCTACCTACAAAACTATTTTTAGAGCATGTTAGATGATCACAGTGCAGCTACCAGTTCAGGAAGTCTCAGAAATTCTCAGGACTGTGAACCTCTTACTTCCTCTGGGAAGCAGTTTCTGCTCATACAAATAGTCCCGTTGATTTAGTGTTAGATTTCAATCGGACTCCCCATGCAAATAACAGCTCACCAGTGGAAATAAGGAGTTCCCAGTCTGGCCCATAATAAACACAGGGCAGTGTGTTTTTACTTATAAACTTTAAAGCTGAAGCAGAAACTGAATGCTAGTTGCAGTCATATCTGATTGTTTTCTCTCTCAAGTGACCCCAAAACACCAGAGCTGCTCCAATCCCTGTTGTCTTTAGCTTTGTTGGCTGGTCAAGGAAAAGAAAACTCCTTGGCAGTGTGCCATGCTGAAACCCCCACCCCTGATTTATTATCACTTAAACCAGCTGCAGATGTCAGCCAGGCCTGTGCTCTGCTGCCAATTAGCCAGGGTCTCATGCAGAGATTGCTGGCAGTCTTGCCTGGCACTCAAAGGGGAACATGGCTGAAAGGGGTGGATCCGTGAAACTAAAAAAACATAAAAGAAAGAAAAATAAGATCCCATCTGATTGGGTTAAAAAACATCAGTGGGTTGGAAATTGAGCTGTGCCAGGACAGGGTAGTTTCAGCTCAGAGGAAGGTTTGGCTCAGGTCATCTGTGGGGACATATAGATTTCCACTTCCTATGTCTTCCTTTGGGTTAACAAACCCTAAAACTCCACAGTGAAACTCACGAGGACTTTCATTTTTTTTGTGTTTTTTGAGGCTCGCAATTTAGCACAGGTTTACTTGAAAGCCAGCCTGAAATGTTTGTGAATTCATGTGGATCCCTCAGTAAACCTGGCCCAACCTGTGGTAGGGTAACAAAATCCCAACTCAGTTTGTCTGCAGTGGCGAAATTTGTCTTGAAAATTCTGACCAGCCATTCTGCTCCTTGTTTCATTCCAAATAGCCCATGGACTAGAACATCAGGTGCTTTCGAATAGAGAGATGAAATGGGGTTTTCGTGGGAGTCCGCCCTGAAAATTGCAATATTACAAGGGCAAATGTAGCAAATAATGAATGTGTATGGAAAGAGTACAGTTTTCGCAAATCACCACATTTCTGCAATTAATCCCCTCTTGGAAGATGGTATCTCCATATTAATATTTTCTCTCACATTGGTCATAATTCTCTCCCTGGTCTCCCTAATAAAAATTTTGTTTTGTTCAGAATTAAACTGAATTAAAACTTATCACATGCCACTTTTTTTTTGCTTTAGGATCTATGACTTAAAACCCAGCTGTAATTATATAGGACTGTACTTTTAGTCATGATATAATGTAAGAGTTTCCCAGAGAGCTTTTTCTCACTGTAGCTGGATAGAAGTATGGTCCATATTGCATTTTGGAGCTCCACACTAAATATTTCAGCCCAAACACTTACACTTTGGCAAAGTTATAAGCAACTGAAAACAATGGAAACAAAATGGAATGAAATGAATGAATGAAAACAATGTTTTTATAATAGAAACTTTTAGGCAAATTTAAAAATAGACTTTACTATCAACACTACCTATAATAACAAGGCATTGTTAACATCAAGCTCACATAAAAAGTTTTTTCTCACCTATGCGTTGCTAACTGCACTTTTGGTTATCAAAAATGAAAGTTTTTTTTAAAAAATCCTGTTTACTTATCTCATTTCTGCTTGTTATTTACTTGTTGCACTTCACTTAATTTAGACAATGAATATGGACATGGGGTGTTTTCTGCCAGTTGCATGCTCTAATTCACCGATCTTTTGTTTCAGTTCACGCTGTTGCAAGAGAATTTATTAAAATGTTAAGAATTCCTTTTTTTCTGTTTAAAAAAAGGTGTGCTTGTTCCATCACCACACTAAACTCATGGGACATGTTATTAAAACTACATATATTCAGATTTTCGAGTACTGTTAAATTTACTGAACATCTGAGTTAGAGACTAATCGGTTAAAACCGCTAACCTTTGGCAGGTTTAGTCTATACTGAAAAAATATAGCATATATCCTTAAAATATTGCATTTTGCAAAGTGCTTCAAGTGCAGCTAGAAGTATAATAGTCTTTGCAACATTATATGACAAAGATCATCAATCAAAAATAGATTGAGCTTTGCAGACAGTTATTATTTTATCATCTGAATTCTCTTCTCTCCATTTCCAAGCCTAAGTATTATTGCCAGTTGAATGTTGTTTACAGATGTCTTTTTTAATTTTGATGATGCAGAGTCCCTTTTACTGTAGTAGTGTAGTGATACAAAATAGAGCTACTTTTTCTTGATGAAAACCCATGTGCAAGTTTTGAAATCTTTGATGCATTTTTGCTCCATGAATATTAGTAATATCTAGTGATACATTATACAAAAATAAAATATCTCCCTTTCTAATCTTTACATTGCAGAATTTTTATGAATGGTAAAAGATAAGCACTGTGGATACTTCTAGGAGGATTTGATGTATTTTTAAAAATTCCTTCCTTTTTCTTTGATTTGTTATTTGATGCCTTCCTTCCCTTTTGAAAGCATGTATGCTTGTAATTCTTCTTAAAAGTTAATAAAAATAAATTTAAAAACATAATAGTTTGTAAGATAAAAAACTCAAAATTTTAATTTTGGATCTAAAACTAGTTGATATTGACCTATTAAAATATTGAACATAGAGCTATGCAAATGAAATACAAAAGCTAATCTCAACTTTTGACGAATTGGAATAAAATCTTTACATATACATGCAAGATCAGAACCCATTAGCAGCCAATATTAGTTGAAATGAGACTAAACATTACACGGTGTAATTTTATTTCTAGAAGCAGTTTATTATTCCTATAATGCAAAGCACTTCTTCATGACAACATAGTTCAACTGTTTAGTCTTTCTCTGAGAGCTCCCCTCAGTGCAAGGGAAAGGATGCATGAAGGAGAGCCAGCAGTTGCAGTGGCTTATCTGGAAAACAATCTGGTGCAAAGGCCCCAAAAGAACAGAAGGATGAAATCTGATAACCTGGCTTTACTTGAAAATTTTATTGCAACATAAAAGACTTTATTTTCTCTTTTAAGGTTTGAAATGCATTTTATGAAAATGTGGTGTTACGTTACCATAAACGCACAAAAGGATTTTGCAAGCAAAGCCTTCTATAAAGTTTCGCAGCTACTGTATAATATGGGCCAACCATGTAGGTACAATGGGACATTTAAACAAAAGAATAACATAAATCTCAAACCAGCAAAATATATTTGAACATTGCAGTGGTGTCCCCACTAGTGATCACATTCCATAGAAGGAACTAGTAGACTTTGAGCAATGTGGAAAAAAATTCTTACTGATGATGGAAACATTTTTTCCAGAGGGGGAGGTGGGAGGTAGGGTGGTCATGAACAAACTTTTTGTCTTTGCCCCCAATTATTTTGAACACCGAAAGACCAGTTTCTGTAGGTTGTCTTCTTCGTGTGGCTGATGTGAATGGAGAGCAATAACTATAATTTTACATTCAGAAAATTAAGCCAGATAATTGCATCTGGAGTAGTGGAGTGTATTGCCGTGATGCCTTCTTTGTATTTGTGAATCAGGCAATGAGTTGTTATATGTTCCACAGTCTGTTCTGGGTGACCACAGTTGCACACTGGGGAGTCTTTAATTTTCCATTTGTGCAGCAAGTATCCGCCTCTGCCATGGTTTGTGTGGATGGGGTTTAGGGTTGCCCATGACCTTCATGGGAGATCAAAGCCAAGGATCTTCTGTGTTGGGTCTTTCACGAGGTGTGTGTTTGTGACTTCTTGTGAACTCCATTTGGCTTTCTAAGCTTCGTTGGGGTGAAATTGCGTTGATGAAGGTTAAACATGTGGGTCTAAAAGGGCTCACGCGTCTTCAGGCAGCGAATGGATGGGGGAGCAATGTCTTACAGCACCAGCAGCCAAGGCGTTTGGAGTCATCTTGAGGGTTCCAGTGATGCACCACATTGCAGTTTTCAGTTGGACATCGACAAGTTGAGTATGGCTACTTCTGGTCCATACTAGTGCCAAGTTCTCGGCTACAGAGTGCACAAGGGCCATTGCTCATGTCTGTACCACTGATGCTGATGCTCCCCAGCTTGTACTTGCCAGTTTCTGGATCAGGTTGACTCTTGTCTTCGTCTTGGCAGCTACCTTCTTCAGATGGTCGTGGACGGTTAGCGTGTGATCCAGCTTCACTCCGGGATAGGTCAGAGCGGGGTCATGTTGCAGTGTTGCTGCAGAAGGTCACTTTTCAGGGTGCGCTTGGCATCCCTGGTATGAAGATGGAATGCAGTAACTTGTTTTCTGAGGATTTGGCTTGAGCCTCCATTTCTGGACATATTCCTCGATGGTGTTTAGGTCTCTGTTCAAGGTGTACTTGATGTCACTGAAGGTGGCCTCTTGTGTTGCCAGGGCAAGATCATTTGCATATGCAAATTTGCACAACTTTGTGGGAGGTGTGTCGCTTGTGTAAACATTGAAAAGTATCAGCACGAGTTGAGGAACTGGGATGAACTTCCTGTAGGTAGCAAGCAGTCAGTTCCACCTGGACAAATTCACGGTTGCTTGGAATTTCATTGCTTTTGCTCACCTGACAAGATGTATTTGTGGGTAGGAATGGCTGAATCCTACCTTGGTCACATCCATGAGCAGACTGGGTTTTGGTAGTGAGTGCTGGATGTTCTGCAGAGTTTTGGGCCTGAGTCATACTATGTGAAACTTGTAAGAGCACGCAGGGCATCATGTGAAACTTGGCCAGCTGACATTCACCAAGATTTGCTTCAAAACCATGCAAAACTATGACTAAGCCATGATCAGAAACTAACCCCAGGTTCACTCAAAAGGTTTGCGATTTTAGCGATGCTTTCAAGTGACCCAGGGTAACTTTCAATTGCGGATGAAAGCCAAATGCGGAGAGTTCCACATTGTTTTGAGGATTGTAGCAAACAAGTTGCACAGTTCTAATAAAGTGCTGGTTGGAGATGTTTTGACAGAACCATGTTTCATTGGAATATATGGTTCCATTGACATAGAAACACTTTATATAACTGCATTGATTTTACCAGATTTCCTTTTAGAAGAAAGACCGGGAAGAAAAGTTCTGAAAGCATCAAAACATCCAGTAGGACAGTAGTTTAACCGCAAAGCTATTCTTCCTTTTGGTACTTTTGTGCTGGATAGAAGTATTTTATTTGCTTTTTGGACATGATTTGGAATATTCTAACCGACCAATAGCAGATGGTTTTGGACTACTTTACAAGATTGAAGACACATTTTATTACTGATTAAGCGACCTAGAGAGATTTCAATCTATCCACATTTTGACAGAACAGCACCTGCAACTTGAACTGTTTACTTGGTTCCTCATTTGTTTCTTGCAGTATGCATGAACAAGACAGATGTGCAGTCTTCCGGTTTCTATGATGTAGTACCATTTCTTAGCACTCAATCCTGTAGGTACTGAGGGCCCCCATCTTCCATTGAGCTCAGTGGGAGCTGTTGGCTGATTGTGTGTGTGTGAGTTTTAGTATGTGTTGGTGCTTTTTCAACTTGTACCTTTTGCACATTAAATGTGAACCAATATAAACAACATTTCAATACAAAGAAATGGAGGCTGGCTAGGTAATGGCAAGGCCATTACGCTGCCTCATTCAGCAATCTTTCATTTAATAAGGTGTAATGTAGTGTAAATTCGACATGTAATTAAAGCCTGTCAGAATTCACCTTCATATTTCCAATAATTCTTATTGCAGCTTTTGCCCACTTTCTGCTTTACAGTCAAAACTGAGGTAACATTTAATTTACAGCATACACCTTCATAATGGGATGAGATTGATGGATAAGAGAAACATACCTATTATGGGTGGCTAATCCTAACTGAATTTTGTTACTAACAGTTATTAGAGCTAGACAATGAGAGAAAGAGCGAGAGAGAGAGAGCACCTTATAAAATAATATTTACTTTCTTTTTAGCCTAATCCTGAGCCAGGGTATAATTCCTCCCTCAAGAACATTTAGCAAAAAAACTTTTGCTAACTAAAGAAGAGCCCGGAAAAGCTGGTGGGCCAGGAGCATCTCATCAGTGCACCAGGTGTAACTGCGTTCTTTCACTGCTTATCCAGTGTTAATAACATTTGGAGATGTAGAAATGAGAGCAGCGGCTTCTGTTTCTGATGGACCCCCTTGCAATGAGATTTAATGGATTAGCTAAAATGATGTGAAAAAATGGATCTCTGATTTATTACCTGTAATTTTTTGCCTACTGCAGCACATTTTCCCCCCAATCGCAGTGTTTTCCATCCCGCTAAAGTCTGTGTGAATAAGTTCTATGTTGTGTTTCTGGATTTGCCCGGAGGGCTCATCAGACAACCCTTTGCCTGCAGTCCCCACCAGGCCTTTTAAACAGGAAGTTTAATTTTATAGTATTAAAAAAGAGAAAACGGTACTTAATTATCTGGCTGTGAAACAGCAGTACTCTTTCTTAATTTTAGTAGCTAATAAAATGCTGTTCCTGCAGTTAACTACTCCTGGTCCAAATGCACTACAATTTTGGCTATTTGAATAGAATATTTTATGAACTGTTATATATTGCACTACAGTTTTTAAGCTCCACTATGACATATTTCTCTCAAGATTTATTAGTATTTTTTATTTAAAACAATATATTAAAGAGAGGAGAAAGAGAGTAATCTTAGGTAAAATTCAAATATTAGAAAAACGTAACCTAGACCAAACCTTTTTATTTAGCTCCCCGCCCCCCCGTTCTCCTCTCCCACTGTTGCTATAAAAAAGTTTTTGGAACAACAACCCACACCTGCATCATTAATTCACTCGGCCTTCCAACATCATAGTATCAGTTTCAAGGGCCATTTGCTACTTAAATGACTTTATGAAAACAGAACAATGAATGACCCCTATGCAGTACCTGCCTCACTCTGCATAAAATAACCTTCATGATCTTTTATATCCCAATATATCTACCTCTCTACCGATAGTTTGCCTTTCTGATTCCAGTGCCTGAAGCAAATACTCTCTCATTAACTGGGATGTCTGTTGTGCAGAGACCCTCTTTACAAAAGCATGGGCTGCCCGTCTGAATTAAGCAGAAGGCACATTGGATGTTTCCTGATTTGGGAATTTATTATTGGGAGAAGCCATTTTGTCTGCGAAGAGCTGTTGCTGCTAGGCTGATTATCGCTCACGGACAATAGAACAATGTTATCTGCCATGCTGAAGCAAAGTGTGCACCAAAACCAGACAAGAGAACAGCTCCCTCAGACTAATTCACTTGGGAAAATACCCTCCTACCCAGTGATGATGAAAGCAATGTTCCTGGGAAGAATGTACTGGTCTCCATATGCGGAAAAGATGGTAACCCCTTTTCAACTGGACCTTCGTGTAATGACTTGGAATTTGATCCAGCAAAGCACTTAAGCATATTGAAATCAATGGGACTACTCATATGTTGAAAATTACACATATGCTTAAGTGCTTTGCTGGATTGGGGCCTTGGTGCTCCTTAAGATAACTCATGGCGGGTGAAAGCAGCTCAGCGCCTTCATTGATAAAGTTATCTTTTTTCTTCTCCTGCAGCATATCTTCAAAAATGTTCTAAGACCCCGATGAAGGATTGAATAGTGTTAGGGCAGTATCCGTTTCTGTTTGTTTGTTCTCTCTGTTTTTCCTAGGTGAAATAGATATGCATGCAGATAAACAGCTTATGGTTCTGTCTTGGATTTTGTTTCTGTGGACTGATTGGAGCCATGCGGGGATTCGCTTTGTGGTAGACGGGCATCCAGCAACATGCATCTGAAGATCACACATGGCCCGATGAACTCAAAAACCTTCTAAATGGGAAAACCATAGAAAAACCAAAACAAACAGGAAATCGAAATGAAAGAAAAAAGGTCTTACAAACCCAACACGGCTGTTCAAATCTGCATAACCTTCCAAGCAGCCATGCTCCCATATAAATGGGTGTATGGGTATATTTATAAAGAAGAAACACTATCGAGGAAAGAAAATGGGCATGCCTAAGAGTCTCCTCATGAGCTATCATGGGTTTGTCCTGGAGTAGTTTAATTCTAGTTATTACACTGACATCAAAGAGAAGTTCTAATTATAAAAATGTATGTGAAACTGTTTTGCAATTGTTTTCCATTCAAAAGCACCAAATATTGTTCTTTGCCATTTGAAGTCCCATTAAAACCAATAGCAGTGGAGACGCTGTTTGTTTTAATGATTTTCTTAGTGGGGATCTTAACTGACAGTAAAACGATTTTAATATGATTCTGATAACTCAAGTATTATTGGATTAGCAAGCTAACTTTCAGGGGAAGTAAAACTGACTTGAAAGAAATCTGGACTCAGGTTGGAAAGGGTAGGATTGATGCAGTTTATGGCATTGTAGAAACTGGAGATGGAGCAGGTTGAGATCAAGCTATGAACCCATTTAGAAGTAAAATGTTACGTATTTAGCCCTAATCGGTGTCTTTGTTGGCAGTGCCAGCAAAGAGACTGGGATAAAATAGACCTGAAGAAGGCACTTCCCTGTAATGCTGAGAAGCAGGGCTGAGGTGCATTGGCAGGGAGTGACATAAGGAACTTCTGATGCTGTTGAATCTAGGGCAGTCATTTGTTTTGTGCGCTAAAATAAGGTATTGGTGTTGGTCAGACAACAAGAGGAAATTTTTGCAAAAATTTTCATTAAAATGTCCTTTTTAGTTGAAAGTTAAAATTTCAATGAAAAATGTAATCAGTTTTGAATTTTTCTATCCATCTGTAATAATTGAAACTGGTTAAAAATAAGGGCAATTTTTGTAAAAATGTTGACTGTTTTTAGTCAAAATTCAAAATTTCAATAAGTGTTGAAATTTTAAAATTTTCAGCTAGGTCTATCAATTATTATTTGTTTTTTTTAAAAGCATGTTAAACCACGTTCCCCTCCTAACTTGTCTACACTGTATCTTGAAATGAGGAAAGACAGTTTAATAGTCACATTGGTTTGAGCAGTGTGGCAGTGTATATTTTTGTATGTAAAATTCAGAATGACTATTGAGCAAGCTGATTGGTCTGGGCTGAGGCAATAATGTAACAATTGTAAGAAAACCAATACTGATAAACTTCCAATAACAATGTTGTTTGTATAGTACTCTACAACAAATATTCTGCTTTAGTTACAACTGATCTAAACCCAGCACTGGGCATTCCAATGCCATGGAAGCATAAAGAGTCTGCCATTTTTATTAAGCATGTACTTATCTTCTCTGTACTGTAAGAAGTCACGGATGTGACTAGGCATGGGATATATCTGCCACATAGCGGAGCTAAGCACTGTCTTGGTCTGAGTCCCAAACTCCCTGTGCTGCTAAGTTTGGGAGTACTTTGGAGGTCATGACACCTCGGGGAACGAGGAACAACTCCTTTGAGCCCCCTTCCCCCAGCTGATCCAGTCAGGGATGGGTCACTGGATATTCAAGGAAGGACTTGAATTTGTAAGGGGAAAAATGGGAGGATGTCAGGGAATCTCCCAGAAAAATGCAGCACATAGAAGAAGAGTGTTCGTTCAGGACTTAATTTGCCAAATTGGTCTTTGCTGCAAATCCATCCACATAAGTAGATTTACACCCAAGATGAATTTGCCCCAGCGTCACTTTAGCCTGCAGCTGGACACTTCGTGCTTTATTTAAATGCAGCTTTAAATATTTGCTGCTTTTAATGAAAAAGCCGTGGTCGCTAGAGTGCCTCGTATAAAATCCATGTAAACTGCAGCTTTAATGGACGTGCTGCTTTTTTTTTTTTAAGCCAAACTTTTCCAATATATATATTTTTTTAATGAGCCTAATTATTTTGAGGGCTGCCACATGGCCTGTGCCACTCCTTTTCCTGAGCCTTTTCTGGCAGTATGTAGGGTGTTCTCCTCTTGGGTAATGGGTAGAGTCTCAGAAATTAATGTATCAAAAAAATCACAGGAGGCTGTTTATCTTTCTATCTCTGGTCCTTAACTGGCCCCTGTTATCATGGCATCTGAGCACCTCACAGTTTTCAGTGTCTTTAACCTCCCCACATGCCTGTGAGGTAAGCAGTTTTATCCCCCTTTTTTACAGATGGGGAACAGAGATACTAAATGACTTATGTAAGGTCGCACACGAAGGTTGTAGTTAAGCAAGGATTTGCACCCTGGTCTTCAGAATCGCAGTCCAGTACCCTAATGACTGGACTATACATCCTTCCTATTTGTCTGCTGATCATTGTTTGTTATGGGTAATCTCTTGTGTTGGATCAGTTGTCTGAAGTCTCTTGCTGACCTCTGGGTTGCCCGTTAGGCCAAATTCAACCTGGGAATAAAGCAAGCCAATTTCCTGTTGCAGCTAGCCAGACGTCAGTGAGGGCCATGCCGGTGGCTCTTTGGCTCCTTTCAGTGGCTAAAGCTCCCTATAAATTCAGCATGGGAATACACATATGATCGTAGACATCATTTGATGACCAAGAAGGGCTTTTTTCTCACGCTTACATTTGAACTCGACTTGTCACTGTGATCCTGCTGAAACTCTTGCAAATGTCCTTTAAGATACTCTGATGGCACATCCTCTGCTTTTTCTATCGGAATCAGGTACACAGCATGAACCTGATTCTCCTCTCACTTACACCAGATTTACAAAGGTGAAAATTTCGCTAACCTCAGTGGAGTCACTCTTGATTTACACCAGTGTAAGCGAGGGGCCCTATGTGTCCTGTCTTGTGAGTAAGATCTCCACTGCAAATCACACAGTGCACACATATATAATTTCATATGAGTCAGGCTTCTTATGAAGGAAATTATCATTTGTTTGCATAAGGGATAATACTCTGGTGAGCATCTGTTTAATCGTGGCTGTCACTTAGCAATAGAGGACATGCAATTCATACAGCTTCCCTATATATCTAACAGGGACCAATTCAGAAGGAAACCATTGTCATCAATTACATGAGTCAATGCTTCAGAGAAAGCATCCTTCACAACTGTGTTTCCACCATTTAGCTGTGTGTGGTTAGTTAATTTGCAGGCATTAAGAGACACGGGCAAATATCAATATTATTAACCTTATGGCCCATATATACCAGCAAAACTAAATTAGGTTATCTTTAGGGAACACACTATACTGGGAGTTCTCTCTCACACACTCATTCACAAATACACAGAGAGAAAATGCTTGTGACATTTTTTTTCTATACTGCAAAGCAAGTTTTTAGTAATGCATATTAGTAATGCAGCTACCATCCTGTTCATCAGAGACCTAAGTTTTGGCTAACATGAGCCCCCAAGGCTTGCTTGGAAAAAGCTTGCCTATTCACTGGCAAAGGGCTGCTGCTTATTTTATCCGTTTTGGTTCATCCAGCCCTAATATAGAGACATCTAGAAATCTTCCCAGATCTATTTTGGGCAATATGTCTGAGCAGGAAAATATTTCTGCGATGACACAAAGTGTCTTGTTGGTCTATTTAAGTGAGTCTTCAAAGGCTAAACTGGGACTGGACAGGATCCAAGACTCTGAAGAGAAGGGGGCGATTAGAATGGGAAAGGGGAAGGTTTTATGTAATCACTACTAGGGAGAATGATACAAGTGGGTGTATAGGGTTAAAACGGTATTTTTGTCTTCTGACAATTCTGGGCCAGACTCTGAACTCCCTTATTCTCGTGTAAATCAGGAGTATTCCCCTGAAGCTAGTGGAGTATCACCAGAGTGAAGCCAGAATAACAGAGGTAAAAATCAGGCTGAAAGTGTCCAAAAGAGCAACAAATGACACTGAAAATGATTTTTGTGCCACAATAGGGTTGTTTGATATCTGTGTCACAGTGACCCAAACTTTCAGGGATAGAAATTAGAACCAAAAGACACTATGTAAATATGGTAGAACAAAGAGTTTAGAAGGGAGCCCCACAGGGACTCTGTAACACTGCAAATAAGTGTTTGAGAAGGAATTATTTGTAGTCATAAATTGTAGACTTGGATTAAGCAATGAATGAAACCAAGAGAGAACAGCCCCTGAGAATCTAACAAAAGAAAAAACTCCCCAAGCATTCTAAAGGAGTCTCATGGTCAAGGGTGTCAAACGCAGCTGACAAATCGAGGGGAGTTAAAGCAGAGATCATGGCCTTGTCAAATGACATATGGAGCTCATTACTGACCCTGGGTAAAGTGGTCTCTCCACTGGGACTGGGCTTTTGTAGAATGCACAATAATCTTGGAAAAGGGGGTTTGAAAGTGCACAGCAACCCCCATCTCTCTTTTTGCCCCACACGATAGGATGATAAACTGATTCATCCACAGACAAAATGGGGGAAAGAGCATGATTTTACTTGATTAATGGCTGGACTTCGTTAATTTTAGACAGAGACACAACGTTAATTGTTAGTATTAATTGTTAGTGTGAACTGTTGTTTTGGTTGCTGAAGTTAAGGACTGAAAATAAGGAAGTCTGGCTGACACGTAACCTGATATTATTAGATGCTAGACAATAAAAAAAATGTGGTTGTAATCTGCATGGTGCAGATTTGCGCACGCGCACACTCTCTCTCTCCTTCTTTCTGTGTGTTTTTGCAGTTAGATATTTTACATGGAGACCTTAGTTAGCCCAGTTCCAACCCTCTTTGGTTCAAGGTTCTGACAGCCTCAGTTTGTAGTTATCCCCTGAATGCTAGGCTTGGAGCTTTCATTGCTGACTCCAAGTGGGAAATAGTTATTAGCAAGCAGTGGAATAAAAATGCAATAAAACTTAGGCAGTGACTAAGCAAATAAACATCACGACTCCGATCAGGTTTGGACAGTACATGACTGAAGGGCTGGTCAAAAAATTCCAAATTTTGACTGAAGTTTTGAGGAAAAAGAAAACCTGGGCAAAATTTCAATTGAATTTTTGTGACGACTCCCCTCTCCCACCCAATTTTCAGTTCTAGTATCGACCCCATTCTTTTGGGAAAGAGGTTGAAACCTTCCAGCTTATTGAAAAATATCCGTGGGTGGCAATGGCTGCAAAATGAGTGATAGGGCTGATTGTTTCTATAGATCCTCTCACCAAGTGGAACAAAGGATGTCATTAAAACAGGGACATTCACTGTTTACCTTTAGTCTGATCTTTGCCATATTCCTTATAGGGGAAATTCTACAAATATCTTGGCTAGCATAATGATTGTGGGAAGTATATGCTCAGTTTTTCATTGTGATTGCTGATTTCTCTGCACTAGGGTAGTTCCTTTTTCCTCTTCATTCCCCTGTTTCTATTTATCTACTCTTTTTCATGCTTTCTCTCTGTACTTCAAACATCTCATTTTTTGCCCTAGGACCAAGGGGACACTTCTCTTTTCTATTCTTCATACCCTGGACTCCTAGGGTTTAAATCTGACGATCTTAAGTGAGAGAGCTGAATTTATCCTTCCAGCTCAAGTCTAAGGCCTTTGTCTGTTATGAAGGCCATATCCTTCATGTTTCAGTCTCTGTTCTCCTGTGGGGCATCTCTCTGTGCTCCGGGCTTTTCCCCCTATTCTCCCAGGCCAACAATCTCAGTGCTACCACTGACTGCTACAGGCTAGCTGAAGAATGAGTAGATGTCAATTCTCCACTTCCCCCCTCTTCCCAACACCACCTCAAGCCCTCCAGCCACCCTTAAAGAGAACTCAAAGGTTCAAACCCTCTCAAACCTAGCATGTATAATAATAATAATTATAACACGGATATTTAATCATTGGAGCAACTTACCAAGGAATAGGGTGGATTTTTCATCATTTGACATCTTTAAATCAAGACTGGATGTGTTCCTAACATATTCTGTAGCTCATCCAGAAGTTATGGGCTGGATGCAGGAATCACTGGATGAAATTCTCTGGCTTGTGCTCTGCAGGAGGTCAGACTTAGATGATCCTAATGGTCCATGCTGGCCTTAACATCTATGAATCTAAGTTAAATTGGGTTCCAAGAAATTCCCCCAAATGTATTCCTGTTACCCATGCTACAAAAGGCAGCACATCTTACAAGGACAAGAGAATTCTGTGTTAAGAGCAAACCCAGTACCATTGGCTCCTTTGTTTTACATAACTCATAACTTTTATAATAAGATAATACACCATTAAGTAATATGCTGGCCAATTGCTTGCTGATTGCTTGCTGTTATTTCAGATATATATGACCCCTAAACTGCCACTCGTATTTACCCTCCTGAGCCTTATCACTATGTGCACTTAGTAACCCGGATTCATTTGCCATTATGTAGATTTCTGTTCTCTTTTGGATGATAGACGCATTCTTTAAAGACAACATCCCGAATGAGTCTATAATAGCTATGAGCTTGTCAATGATCCCCGCTAAGCAGATTGAAATCAGATTGTTTGCACTTCGAATTTGCTCAATTGGTCCTTTTCCATTATTTAGCCAGGGTTGCGGCTGTTCACCAGCCCTGTCCAGTGCATTAAATGTCTATTACCCTGTTTACCATAGCCATGTTAAACACCAGCTTATGAATGTCAATTTGTTCTCCAATTAGCCATGCCTTATTGACTTGCCCTTAAACTTACAAACACCAGCTTTCTGAAGTGCCTGTCACTATAAAATGCCTGTTTGTTTTATTTTTTAAAAGGGATAAAACCTTAATGTATCTTTCTAATTGACAACAACCTTGGTAATCCGCATTTAGAGCCTGTTGTTTGGGGGGAATGGCGTTTATTCTAATAGCTTCATATCAGCATTAATATTTTGTGACAGTTTTGAGTATGTTTAACTTGAATAGATGATGCGTTAAGTATATTCCACTCTGTATATGGCATATTAGCAGCAAACTGTTTATGATGCAAAGCTTTTAACTCCCTTTCCACACAGCACTGAAAGGTAAATGCATATATATTTGCTGGAATTAAATTAAGAGATCAGATGTATATGAGCAGCAGAGGTTCCCAAACATTTTCTGCGCTGTGCACATTAATGGAATCAAATGGCAGGTGGGCCTGGGAGTGTCTGGAAATGCTAGAGCAGGGATAGGCAAAGAAAGAGCAAGATCACAAGTAAAAAACCCCAAACCTTCTGCAGGTTATCCTTGTCTGTGTGGCTCTAGGACTAACTTAATACAACTGTGACGTTCCAAAACAAGATATGAGGGAAGAACTTGAATGAGCAGGCACACCTGTGTTCCTTCCCCATCTCTCTCTCTCTCCAAAGATGGGTTTGATCCTGCAGGATGCTTAGTTTGCTCAACTCAATGGGAATTAAATGTGCTCAGCATCTCAGCAGTCCTGGCATCTTAATGACAGCAGGCATTGAACTTTTCCTATAACAGATCTCTTTGCCCTATACGGCCAACCTGACACTAGGTACTAGGCTAGTCTTAAGCCCTAAGCAGTGGTCTCTGCCTGGCTTTTTAGACTTGTTCTGTGTGTGCAGAAAGACCCTCTGCATGGGCCATCAGCAGATATTGAACCAGGGACTTTCAGCACCACAAAACAGACCTCCACCACATCAGCTATAGGAATAGCTCCATTTGATGACAGCACTAGTAGGCAATTATCCTCTGTGTGGACCAGACACTAGAGGGGGATGTAGCACACACAGTGCAGTAGCATTACCTGTGCATCGGATCCATTACCACATTTGAGACTCAAGCAAGACACTTACGGTGTGTAAGCAGCATGTCTACCAGGGAACCAGGAAGAAGGGAGCCTCTGGCCAAGCTGTGCTCAGCTGGTCAAAACCAGAAGCAGTTCCTAGGTAACTTTCTCTCAAACTTCCTTAAAGTATCAGGCTTTGTGTCATCTCCACCTGCCGGGTTGCTCAGCGGTGACCCCAAGACTACTGCACAGAGCTAGAAGGGAGGCTAGGTTGATGCTGGTGAGAGATGGGGAGAGTTTGGAGCGGGAATTCCTTGTGGTGGTGCAGAAAGAGAATAACCTATTATGGGTATATCTGCATTGCAGCTAGAGGTGTAGTTTCCAGCTTGGGTGGACATACCACCTGCTAGCTTTCGTTGAGTGAATGCTCTAAAGATAGCAGTGTAGCCAACAGGCCATGGGCGGCAGTTCAGGCTGGCTGCCCTAGCATGTGTCCCTGAGACGGGCTCGTACTTGGGCGGCTAGTCTGAGCTATCAGCCATGCGGCTGCAGCTATACTGCGATCTTTAGTGCATTTGCTCGACCAAAGCGAGCAGATGTATGTCTACCCAAGCTGGCAATTACCCGCAGAGCTGATGTTCACTTGATTTAGTGATCCTGAGCAAATGTTAACTCCCAAATGTCACCCAAATTCCCTTTTTGGGGGTCTGCCTACATGGCAGCAAGTCTGAGCTCTGGTCAACTGACCCAGACGTTCAGGCTCGGGCCCTCTCCGCTTGCCAGATCGCAGAGCCCAGGCTCCAGCCTGAGTCCAAGCATCTAAACCAAAATTTTTAGCCCTATAGTATGAGCTCCATGAGCCCAAATCAGTTGACCTGGGCTCTCAGACTCACTGGCATGGCTGGCTTCCTCCCCCTCCACCCCAGTGTAGACATGCCCATTGACCTTCTCTGTACTGCTTCGCATTACTCCTTTTCCACATGCACCTGAAACTCTCCAGCAACTGTTCTCTTTTTAGCCCTGCCTTCAAACAATTATTCACTTAAGCCATGTCCCCTAAAGCAAAGTCTATGGAGAAGAGCACACAGAACTGGACAGATTCCTAAGAAAGAAGAAAATCCATGGTTTGTCTTGTCTTCTGTGCAGTGCTTTTTGTTGCAGCTTTCTTCTTGTTGTAGAGGACGACAGAGTACAATGGTGTTTGTGACATTGCAGCATTGTGTCAATAAACGGTTTTTGCAGTTATCCGAATGCTTTAGCTTTGCCCAGGCAATCTCTCATAAAAGCTAGTTATTGCCCCCTGTACTACTCCACTAGGTACATTAGCCCTTAAGGATATGAATGACACAATTAGGCCTCTTAGAGACTTACCAAAATAATGTTGACTAAAGGTCAAGCATAAAACTTCAGATGCCACTCTCCTTAATTAAGAAAGCTGGGGCCTCCTGCATAAAGCTCAGCATCAGAACTGAAGCGAAGAAGCATTGTTAGGCAAGGAATCAAATCAAGGAATCAGGCACAATGACTCGGTTAAATACTTTGTGGACGCATTTGGTTTCTAGGTAACAAATTGAAATTGCGAAAAGTGTTCATAAAAGTCCATTTTTACTATTAGCGATCTTCTCAAAACAGATCATTAACTTCAATATGCTATAAAATGTAAACTGCAGTTACAGGTGGCCTCACAAATAACAGGCAATCAAACCTCATTAACACTGTAGTTTATAATTACAGTTTACTGTAATTTGTGAGGTATTTAGCATTTTGCAAGGGTGTTATTTCTACTGTTAAGGGGCCAAGGAGCAGTGGTGTAACTCTGCTATAAGTTCAGTCTTGTATTCTTTCCATTTCCTCAGAAAACAAGTAGAACACCATGTTGCAAAGGAAGAGACTACAGCTATTGGAAACTGCAAATCACCCATTATCAACCATCACAAATGATTATTTCTGTAAGAAGCATGACATTAAAAATATTACAAATCACCATTTTTGTGCTATGGAAAAAAAAAGACAAAAAGTTTCTGGTAAACGGAAGGTCACACAAAGATTAGTTTTATTCTCTGGAGTTGGAAGGAATGTAGGGTGAATCAATACATAGAAGATAGGACACCAGTTGAAATCTCTGCCCGTTTCTATAACCAAACTCAATGGTCTGACCAAAAGTTCTGTAAAGCTTTGGATCCTTTTTGTTTTCACTTCTGGTATCTAGACAAAACCAAAACTGGGAGTGATGAGAAACCAAGAGAGATCCTGTTTTGTAATCCTTCCACTCCATTGTTACAAACTCAGGAGGTTCAGGTAGTTTGTGCCAGTGTCCCATACGTTTTCAGACTTCCGGATGTTAATCGGAAACATTTGAGGTTTGCTCTGCTCTTACTTGTTTTTTAAGTAGCGTCCGATAGTTACAATAAAACGACTGCGGCGCATTCTGACTATGAATTAGAAAATGGGCCGTAGTTAGATCGGAATTTCTCTAAATTTCATGGATGTTCCTATTTAGGGTTTTGGACTTGGCTGAATTGTGCTATAAATATTGGACTGCATTTCCATTCCAAGAAACTAGGGACTAATGAGTGGGATGAACATTCTGTAAGAGCTGCAGGTAGTGCATTATAACACTAGTTTCCCTTAGGAGGTAAGCTATGAGCAGGCAGCGTCATCTGGTAGATAGGTTGGGTACTAGGAGATCTGGGTACTAGGACAGTTTTGCCACTGACCACCTGTGTGGCCTTGGTCAGGTCACTTGCAGCCACATTTTTAAAAGTGGACTCTGATTTTGCGGGGGGCCTCAATATAAGACACCTGGAGAGATCCTGATTTTCAGAGGTGCTGAGCACCTGCAGCTCCCACGGACATCAGTTAGAGTTGTGGGTGTTCATTATGGCTGAAAAGAATCTCAAACTGGCCACCCAAAATTAAAGGCACGTGTCATCAGGGGGCGAGTTATAAACAGTGAGGGTAATGGACCACTGGAACATTTGTACCTAGGTTTCTCCATCATTTAAAGCCTTTAAAACATGACTGGATGTCTTTTTAAAAGTTAAGCTATAATAGTTCAAACAGAAGTTTTAGGCTTGGTGCAGAAATTACTGGGTGAGGTTCTCAGGCCTGTGTTATGCAGGATATCAGTCTAAACAAACCCTTCTGGCATTAAAATCGATGAAGCTATAAAATACTTGGCCTTAATATATAGCTGAGATTCACCTTCTGTACAAGGGGAATAATAATACCTACCCAGCTTACAGAGATATCCCGTGAAAAGTGCTTTGGATATTGACGTGCGATATTAAAGCTAATGCTTATTATCGCTGTAGCATTTTCATATTTTATCATAACTAATGAAGAAATGTTGAAATCAGAAAGATTTCTATATACCTTGTATATTCTTTGAGACAAATGTGAATTTAGGATCACTGAACTGAGCTGTGAAATACATATTAAGAAATACATACCTATTGCACCTGACAGAGAATATTCCCTTCAACTGGATGAAGGGTCTAGGTTAATATCTGGGTTTCCATTAGTGCCAAACAAGATTTTTACATTTAATTCATTTATTTATAATCACTAAAAGAGATTAGACGTGTAATTACATTTACTAAAATATGCTCCAAATGCACTTGTTTTTTAAGGTGAAGTTGAGAATGTTTTATAGATTTCATACTTTCCTCCATACTAAGAGCCGGTTGCGTAGCTGTTACTGATTCGATTTTAAGTGCAGGGCTGCAGTCTGCTTAATATCTGCTAAGCTCGGTGTCCTATGGTCCCTGGGAATCCCTGACTTGTAAGATTCCTAAAATTCCAAAAGCCTTCTACTTGGTGAAAAAAACAAAAACGTAATTTTTCAGAATAATGCTGAATGTTGTCTGAGGCAAATCAGGGAGAACAATTTGCAAGTAGGAACCATCTCTGAAAATAAAGCCATCGTTAGAGTTGCAGAGGAAAAGAAATATTATAACCAGCTCTGGACAAATCCCAAAATGTTCAGAGGAGCATCCAGACTTTCGTAGCTTATCCCAACTTATCCACAATATTTGGATTTGGAATTCTTATAGAAATGAATTAATTTTGCACCATCACTGGCATTACTGGGTTTGGGCATTGTCAGAAACTCTGCAAACCACAGTCCTATTTGTAGTATTGGGTCTTGTTCCTGCAAATGAATGAGCAATTTGAGCTCACTGGGACTACCCGTGTGTTAAAGTTACTCACATTACTGCCCGGGAACCCAAAAATAAAGGGACTCAAAGGCAGAGGTCACTTTGGGAAAATTAGGTCCAAACCTCCAATAATAGCTAGATTATAAATGAAGAATTAATGTGTAAAATATAGGAGCTACTATTTAAGACAACTGCCATAGTTTCCATATGAAATGGAAAATACCAGCAGCGTAAGTGCATTTTCATTTAGCATGTATTCGGAAAACTGACAATTGCTTGAAAATTCTTCTGTACTCTCTGTCTCTCTCTCCACATTTTTAACCTATCTACTGCATTTGAGATTCACAAGCAAAATTCCCAATTTGCTTAAAACCCTTGGCCAAAAATGTGTCAGCTTGTCAAGGGAAAATCTAATTAATTTTAAAATAATTAAAAATTACCTTTTTAATGAAGCTAGTTTCAGTTAATTTTAGGAGATACCCTCAAATGGTAAGCATGGTAGGATGTAATATATTACTCTTATCTTTGCATCCCATATACTTATGCTTATTAAAATCAATATAATCCATTAGCCTACATTGTTTCCATTTTTAATAATCTATTGATATATTGCCTGGGCTTTTACGGGACTAAACAAATTTCCTCTTTATGTGCCCTGTAATAGCCGGAGGTCAGGCTGGTTGAGAGCAGTTGCTGTATATAAATGTTTATTTACTGCCTGACTACTGATTGAGAACATATCTGGTCCACAGGCTTCAGATGGCTTTTAAACTAGAGATTTATGGCTTACTTCCTGTTTTCCAGACACAGTGCACTGTTTTTAAGGAAGGTAATGAATGCAAGTATTGTGAAAGTAATAGCTGGTGCTTTACCAAAGCTGAACATCTGAGGATGTAAAGTACTGGGACTTTCGTTATCTATTTGTTCTGTTGTTGTTGTTTGGGTTGTTTATGTGTGGATGCATCAAACATGCTGCAATTTAATTTTTCACCTGTGATCTCAAACACACAACTGATAGAGGATTGTCAGATCCTGAGGATGTGACTGTACTGGAATTTCTCAGTCAACATGGGTGCTGCTTTATTGGACCAGGCCAATAGTCTTTGCAGTCTAGAAACCCACCACAAGTACTCAGTGGCCACTGCCAAGTGTTTCAGTTCAGACCCAGCTGAAAGATTGCTGCAATGAACCTGACTAACTGTGCCCTCTCCTATGAGTTCATAGCAGGCAACTTCTCTGATCTTCCATTAGGACCCCATTCATCAAAGCACCTGAGCACATACTTAGCTTTAAGCATCTGAGCAGTCCCATCTACCACTCAGTTTCTCTCCTCTATGGGCTTAGGCCCAAAACTATCAAAGCACTTAAGAGCATGGTTAAGTTTAAGCATGTATATAGAAGTAAGTGTGTGGTTGTATTGGGATCTTTGTGCTTTGGAAGCCATGTTTCCTCCTCTTACGTGCATCAAGACGAATCAATTCCCATAGCTCTCATAGGATCACTTTTGTCCTCTTGACTTGCTCTGATCTTCATACCTTACATTTGGAACAGTCTCTTAATCGGTATGCACCAAACCCCCTCTAGATCTCCCTTCAACAAAACTTGCCAAACTCACCTACCTGGTGAAGCATTGTTAGCTCAAAAGGCCATTGCCACTAAGCTGTACCTGTGTTAGGGCCTTTAAACTATGAGCAGGGGTTTAGCATGTTTTAACTTTTGATTATTGTATTCTATTCAGGTTCTTATACAACCCTCAGTGGCGCAATATCTGCATTTACAACACCATATACATTAATAATAAGCTGGTCAGCTGGAATCTTGCATAATTATCTTTGTCCCAGTCCAGGCATCTGTTCCACAAAAATGTGGCCAGTGAGTGAAGAGGAAACTACTGCCCCTAAATATCAATGACAAACCAGAATTTCATACCAGGGACTTCACCTTTCCATCTAGTAGGTGCTCTACGAACAGGCATTCTTCCCTGTGTAAATCCTGCTGGTCTGTAAATTTCTTGGCAGAAAATTGGATCTGAATATGAGTGTGATTGATTGTAATTGTCCCCTGGGGATGGGATTTAAAACAAAATTTTTTTACAATGCCTGTACATCCAGTAAATGTCGCTTCCCCGGGGGGAAGGTGCATGATGTGGTCGAGGAACATTGTTATGAGGATGCTTTGTGGTCTTTTGGAAATCAAGTGATTTAGGGGACAGAGTATGAGAGTTAGCAAGCTGCAGCTTCAGCAGGCAAACAGTGGCAGTGGTTCTGACATATGGATGGATAGTTCACTCTTCCTCTGTCTAACATAGTGGCCCTGATCCTGTGCTATTGAAGCCAGAAGGAGTTTTCCCATTGGTTTCAATGGGAGTCAGAGGCCCACTGTGTCTTATTGACCTGAGCATTACTAACTGCCATTGTTTCAAATCTGAATAAAACGGTGAGCTTTGCAATTCATGGCAGCCCACTATATGCAGTGCTAGCGTCTCTAGGTAAGGCAGAAAGCAACGTGAGTTTCCACTGGCTCTGTCAATCCTGCTACAATTAACAATTCGTCATTTATTAATATATAGAGAGCAACTCACCTACAAGGAGCGCAAAGCAGTTTACAGAAGAAGGGTAATTGCCATAGTCACCATTTTACAGGGGGGAAATTGAGTCACGGGGCACTAAGTGGTTTGGCCAGAGTTACAGAACAAGTCATGGTCTATTCCAGGCACAGGGCCCAGTGAGAAGTCCTCATTCCTAGCTCCCTGCTTTGGACCCCTGCATCATGCTGTCTGCTAGGGACACTCCTAGCTTTAAACATGCAAAATGTATATATTCTTTTAGCAAGAAACAAGGTGCTTGGGTGAAACGGTAATATGATTAGAGTCTGGATGCAAGCGCACCAGTGATGTTGAGGTTCCTGCAGGGGAATCAGAGGGAAAAGACCTGGCTGAAAAGCACTGTGTAGATGTTAGAATGGCCCTGACACACAGGTCCAGGCCATTTCTGTGGGTTTTATGTGCATTTCTAATCTGTTCCTCAATAAAAATGAGTCCTAATCAAAGCAACGCATGGCACAATGTGCACTGTATGCTGCCTCGGGACACAGAAGGCCCTTCATGGAGAACACGCTTGTTAAAATGTGTAATGAGAGACATAACAAATCCCCAATATTTTGTAAAGCGTTCATTAAATCTCTAATTATATCAGTGTTTTCTATAATATAAATGTGTGGTTCTTTATGGACATACTTGGCACCAGCCGGAGGCAGGTAGGGAGGAGCTAGGCCATTCTAGGCGGAGAAATGCTGATCTCCAGTATCCCCATCCCACTCTGCTCTGGTTGCAAAAGGGCCATGAACATTCTTAAGACCTCTCTGCATTAAAATAAGCACAACTTTAATGGCGAGGGAAGGGTCTTTACTTTCTTTGGACAACGCAGTAATGTAGCTCCTTGGGCTTACAGACACTGGCATGGAGGGAAAAAGACACTCGTGCTGAGTGAAGACAATGGAGGGGACAGATTTTAAAAGGTATTTAGGCATCTATAGATGCAGATAGGTGTCTAGTGGGATTTTCAAGTGGGAGTTAGGCACCTAGGCACTTTTGAAAATTCCAGTAGGCACCGTCTGTAATTTTTATGTGCCTAAATACCTTCAAAATCTGGTTCTGGGAGTCTTTCCATTGATTTCAGAGGGCAGTGGATCAAGCCTGTAAAATTTAGTGGTTCAGCTGATCTCATCCAGCTGCCTGAGTCTGCAAAGCTGAGCTGGGAGCATCAGGTGAACAGGTGTCCTGGTGTGACTTCCAACACTGTCATGTCCAGTACTGGGTAGAAGTCTCACAAGAGCAGTCTTTCCTGTGGTATTCTACAGATATGGGCATAAGACACGATGTTTGCATCTGGATCCAAACTTCCCACAAAGTCTGAACATGTCCAGCTCAGGGCTTCTGGGTCAGGCCCAGCTCTAGTATTTTGGTGTAAGCCTGGAATTTAAAAGCTGGGGCGGGGTTCACTTCACACTGCAACCTTTCTGAACTTTTCAGACCTTTAAAACAAGGCTAAGTTGTAAAACCCTAAAATATTCTGCAAGAAGCAAGTTTTCACTTTTTAGCTAAATTCTTGACCTCATCCTTCATGTTGTCAATAGCACAGGGATAAGACATATTTAAACAGAACAGGAAACAAAACCCCAGTTACTTCACTGGGACTACATGTCCCTGGAGTTAAGCACATGCAAAAGTCTTTGCAGGACTAGGGCTTTAGGTGCCTATTGGCCAGATCACTCCTGTACAAAGAACTGTAGTATACAGCACAGATCTGATGAGAGGAGAGGAGTGACTGAGGGAAGCTGTAAGCGCATAGCAGGGTGGACTTGGGAGACTTGCAGAGAATCGGTTTCAGAGAATCATCTGCTCTGGGGAGTGAGAAACAGACCTGCCTGTTAGAAACCTCCCCAGCTCCACTTGCTGATACAAACACTAGATCTGGTTACAAAACCTTGAAATTCAAAATGTTGATGAAATATTTTTGTCTATATTTGAATTTCAACTCAAAAAGTCATGAATTTTTTGAAAAATATTGGTCCATATTTCAGCCAGCTCTAAAAATATGAATGTAGTTAAAGTAAAACCAAAGCTACAGACCATATACACACAAACACACACACTGATGATTATAAACTCCAGCTAACCTAAAACTCAGCGCTATCTCTTTGCTCATATTTGTTTCCACCACCTGGAAGCAATATGGAAGCCTCTATGTGCTGATTACGTTTTTTGTATTTTCACCATAAACTGTCATTTGATTTTGAAATGAACATCAACTTAATTGTGTTTGAACACAGGATAAAAATGACAGTGACATTTTGGAAGCATTCTGGAAATCTACTCTGAGGTTATTTCACCTTTTGTGAAAATGTCCCTTTTAAAGATTTGTATAGCATCAAATGGCTGCCAAGTGCAGTTTTGTTTGGTCATGGCAGCCAGTAATTAACCATCAGAGCTTTATGGTAATTGAATGAAATTCTTGTATGAATTTTCAAAGTTGTGTGCCGACAGGATGGTTATTTTTGCAGGGAGAGGGAAGGCAAAAGGCCTGTTTTAGGAGCAAAGAACCCTCCATAAGGCAGCATGGTCCCCTTCTGCATATTAACAATTGCACACTGCAAACTAGAAGTTTGGTGGTGACCATGAAGGGCACCGGTCACTCAAACACATTGGCTAATCTGATCAGAAACTTAAGACCCTTACCTCATGGAATAATTAACAGCTTAGTAACTGGAGCAGGCAAGGCCCTGGGTACGCATGTAAAAAAGTAAAAACAACCCAACCCTCTCCCACCTAGGTGCATTCCATGAGAATGATGAAATGAAATAGGATGCACAAGAGAATGGCACAAAGCAAAGTCCTGAAGGGAATTGGTAATTTTTTTACGGTTTAGAGGAAACAGAGAAAGTGACTGACCCACTGGCGGGAGAAAGGCAAGGACAAAAGCAAACAGCCACACAAACCAACCGGCTCATTATTAGTTTAAAGAAGCTAAAGATGGGCCTGAGTTAAGTGCTAGCTACCCACCGGCTGATCAGCACCAATACCCACATATAAGCATATAACCTGATTTATACAGGACCTAATGGATTCTTGCTGTATGATCTGACAGTGATGTACCTCACCACTAGTCGCAGAAAAAAGCAACCATTGACTGAAGCTAAGTCCTTTCTTCTGAATATGAGACATGAAATCTTGTTCTTCTTCAGCAAGGGTTTCCATCCTATTCTCTCTTCATACCCCTGCAACGTTCAACACTTCATTGCAATGAACTGATGAGCCTGGAGGTGACTGCTAGCCATGGGTAAGTTGGGGATCTGGGTCGCTCTTCCTAGCCTACGTTGATCTGCAGTGCACCCACGTTGATCTGCAGTGCACCTATGTCTTCCTCCGAAATGGCAGCAACTCTGAACACTCTGAAGCCCAGGGGTGGCTCTGATCACCATCTGTCATTTTGTCCTATTGAAGAAACCATCCTGTGCTGTGTGTTGACAGACGCAGATGCTCTTCCTGAGATTCTGTTCAGTTCCGCAGTGTCCTTGGTTCTCTTAGAAAACTATAGTATCGAAAAGAAGTCAGCCTGCCTGTAGACTGGGGAAACTATTATTCAATGTATTAGAATTAGGATGGCAATACAGGTCTTTCCAGTGTGCATGAATTTATTTGACTGGCTCCTTTAGGAACTGATCCTGAAACTCCCAATGGGATTGATTCTGATCTCATGTGATGCCCGTTTGACACTAGTTTAGCTCTGCTGACTTAAATAGAGTTTGGATTTCCAGTAGAAGAGAATCAGATCCATTGACATTTAGCTGCATTTGCAGGAGCTCAGCACCGCTCTGTATCCAGCTCTTATTCATCTACTTGTCTTTTTCACTCCACTGTATCTCTACAATCCATTTTTCCCAAGGTTGTTAATGAAATGCCTGTGTGGAACACTCTGTATCACAACGAAACCTCGGCAAAACTCCCCAGTGGCCAAAACCACAAACGTTTATTAGTTTAATTTTACTATTATTGATGGTTTGTGGTGTTGCGGCACCTAGAGCCTGACCAGAGGATCAGGGCCCTATTGTGCCAGGTGCCATACAGACAAGGAACAAAGCAGACCGCCCCTGCCCTAGAAAGCTCACAATCTACACATCAGACAGGCTGCAACTGGTTTTCCATGAATGTCAAACCCCAATAAAGTGCCTGATCTTGCCCCCCTTGGCGAGGTGAGTTGGCTCATTGATGTGGAGGGGACTATTCACATGGAGAAGAGCTGCAGGATTGGGTACCGTGCATTGCAGTACAACAGGCATGCAGTATCTGAACCAAATGGGTGACTTGGTTTTGATATGTTGCTGCATATTGGTTGCAGAGACCAAAGAAACCTGCTTTGCTTCTGTATTTGTATAGTCTGTTGCTCACAAACCAGGCTCTCCCCCGCCCTCCCATTGCAGAGGGCCAAACTCATCCAATCTACTTCAGTGGTTTTACTCCCTGGATTAATTTGGTTTAGAATATGGAGCATTTCCAACTGTTTACATTCTCCTCTTCCATGATCTGCAGACTGTCAAGTTTCTACCCTTTGTTTGGATGTTAATTTGGATTATCTAGTCATCAAGGAAATCATTAACTTTTATTGCCTCATAAAATCAAAGCAGGCGAGGAGCACACCCAACAATTTTGGATTTCAGTAGCAAGGCTGCCAGCAAGTTGTGGTGGCAGGGCTCCGTGTCTGTCTTTTTCTCTGCCCTGCTCTGTTTGTAAAAGGGAGGTTTCTGCTTGCTGGGGCCAGAATGAGCAAAACTTCCGGCAAGTGCAATGTGTAAATTTGGAGAATATTAAACATATGCTTTGCATTTCAAAACCCAGAAAATATTATGAAAGCCATAAAATATCCCCACTACAGGCAGCCCGAGAGGGCTATCTCTGAATGAACACATGCATTCAGGTTTCGTTATGTATCATTCTCTAACTAGCCCTGCTCCAAGAGGCAAAATTTGCAAAGCAGATTGTGGCTTATTTATGTTGTCTTGGGCTGGGCTTTGAAAAGGAGGTGAAGCAGCTGTTGCATTATGTCCCTAATGGAACCCATTCCAGATCATGGTAAAAGGAAGGTAACAAAAATATATCTCAATCTTTTGGTTTTCTATAGAACATCTGTAGCTACCCCCTCCTTGACAGAGTCCCATAAAAGACAGATGCAAAAACTTTTAGACAGACTTTGAGTAAATGCAGGTGCCTTGTTAAGGTTCCTGATGATAATGACAATTAATAATAATCATATGGCTTTTACATTTATACACCCCAAAGTGCTTAGCGGTCAATGGGAGTTAGTCTTGATTAGGGTGAAATCCACCTCTGTGCAAAAGGCCGATACAAAATCTACGCTGCACTTAAGTCTCACTATTTGGAAGGTTTCCATAGGAGGTCTGTGGTGCATAGGCTTGGCCCTCCGCACAAGGGTGAATTTCACCTTCATGACTAAACAGCTTGGCCTCACATGCACACACCCGTCTCTCCAACCATCATCGAAATGCAGCTACCTCTGGGATGTTTCACTGTGTCTAGAAACCCCTTACAGAGTTAAAGGGCAAAGAAGTAAGAATGCTGTAGCCACTAGAAATTGATACAGAGTGAACACAATGCCAATAGTCTTCCCCCAGTGGTGGTGTGGTTTGATTGAATCTGCTGCTAAATACAGCTTTGTTTAGGGAGCAGAGGCTGTTTATTTTTTTAATAGTCTGTGACCTGCAACAGACTTTAGGTTGGGTGTTAATGACCAAAGGTTTTGCAAGTAATTAAATTAGCGGAAAGCACTATCCCTCAGAGAGAGAGAAGCAGAAGAGGGTATTTGAGAACAGGCATGCGTCTATGCATTGCTGTGTTCCTAAACATATGGTATATTGTTCATAGCTTGTAAGAAGCTAACAGTCACTGATCTGGGAGATCATGTTTTACCTTAAATATCTGAGCTGGATTAACTCATGTAGTTATTTTTCTTATACAATTAATACCTTAATTACAAAGCTATTATTGGGACACTTGAATGTATATAAAATGAAAATGTATTTTCCATGTCATAGGACTGAAAAATATAGCTAAATGGCAAGATGCAGTGTGTGTGTATTATATTTTATATAATCTTGCCATTTAGCTATATTTTCAGTCCTATGACATGGAAGTGTGTGTGTGTGTGTGTGTGTATATAAAATTTTGATACTGTAATGTAATATTTATATAGAGACTCTAAGACTCAAATTCACAAAAGTGTCCCTGTACAGCTCAGCACATATTTAATGCTAAGCATGTGCTCAAGTGCTGTCCTGAATAGAGATGGACTAAATCATGTACTTCAGTGCACTCCTGGAACAGGGCCTAATAAGGTGGTCTTAACGAGTTGCAGATCCATACACAAATCAATATTGATGTTCCTTGTTAGCTTCAGGCATTCTATATGTGTTTTATAAAGTCATTGCCATCTTCACGTAAGCCACTGTATCCTCTGATCCGGTGACCCGTTAAATCTCCAAGTTTCAACCAAGCTATTGTGTATACCAGCCAGACCTACATAACAGATGTGTGATCTGGTTCAGGTAGAATAAGAAGCACCTAAACTTTCTCCCAAATCTCAAATCAAAACATTTTTTAAGGTTAGGAAAGCCATGCCTATATTTCAGTCCCATGCTTCGGGGCACACCTTTGGTCCAGCCAAACAAAGGCTGTTTTTGTGATATTTATTAGAAAGCTCACAAGAAGGCCAGTTCTTCTGATGGCTCTTAGACATGAGAAGATCAGATATATTTTATTTTATTATGTTGGTGCTTTTATTAAGATCATTATTCATCTAGTTTTTTTAGCTCTCTTATATGTGCGTTAAAATTGGTGGGTCCCATTCTGCCACGCTTACTCCTGTTGAGTAGCTGTGTTGAAATTATTACACCTGGATTAGGAAGAAGGGGCAAAAGACATTCCAGTGGTTGCTCCACCAAGGCAAGCCAGACAGCAGCCTGGGGTTTAGTGGGTTAATTCCCGTCTAGATTTCAGGATCCACGCAAGGAGGCAATTCCAGCTGGGAGCTAATTAGGTGCCCCTGAGCTGGTTTAGGCTGAGCACCTTAAAAGAGAGCTAGGTTACTCCCATAGGAGACATAGGGAGGGTGTTTTGCTACTAGGAATGGGTGTTCTAGGGAAATGGAAGAGCTGTCCAGTCTGGGTTATATGGTTTGGAGTTTACTGCCTATAAAGCCGCATGGAAGGAAAATAGCCAGGTTAAAACCCCAAACCCTGGCCAGGGCAGTTTGTGTTGACAGCCAACCCTTCAGCGAATACTTTCCCTTTGCACTCTGACACTGAGCCCATCATGCTCCCCACCCTTCCTAGGTCAGCCGTGAGACACCTCTGTAGCCCCACCTCATTAAACTCCCTACACTGCAGGTTTCCCTTGTGACGTGGGCACCATTTACCTGGTTAAGGTGTTTCTCTGGCTGGGCAGTGCTGGATTTCCTCTCTGTGGCTGAGGCTGGACTGGTGCTGTGGGGTGAATAATGGCTCACATTTGCACATTGCATCTCATCCCAAAGTGCTTTAGAACCTACATACGTTTTAAAATGTTGTCACCTCTGGGGTGAAACACAGCAGCTGTTTGAGAGTGCATGACAACATGTTATGAGCCAAAGTAAAGCTGGATACCACTCCCAGCTGGAACTGCAGCGGGGAGGTGGATAGGCAGAATGTAATCACCCAAATTGGAAAGCGGCAGAACGCTGGGTCTATAACTGCCTAGCCATTAGAAATATTCAGTGTGATCAGCAGTGTCCCCAAGCGGGCAGACTCCATTCAAAGTCTCACCCGGGGGCTGGCCCCGCCAGTATGTAGTATGCCTTTGCACCATGCTCTGGAATGTATTCAGTATCAACTGAAAGGGAAGAACAAGTGAATATGGCTGGTTGCCAGCACCGAGGATTGGGGAGGGAATCATCCTTTCCCTCTCCTTTTCAAATCAGAATTTCATTTGGGTCATTTTCCATCCGGCCATACCGATTACTCCCTAAAGCAGACCCTGTAACAGGTAGAACCAGGGTAACTTGGCTTCACAGCAGGGCCAGGCAGCGGCATCCAGGGTTGCTGAGCTCAGGCCAAGCACACAGTAAATGTTATTCACAGAAACGTCCTTCAGGGAACAGACTACTTCCCACGGACAGTTGCACCACCCATCTAGGCAACTGAACATTGCCACTGGGGCCAAAGGACCTACCTCTCCACTAGGTCAAATCATAGTGGGGAAGAAGGGAGGATGATCCCAGAGGCTAACAGAAGAACATACAGGCTGTGATGGGTGCAGGAGGTAGGAAAACCCCGCAGAGGTTGGATAGGTCGTCGTCCTGGGACTTGTTAACAGACACATGGAGGAGGCACCAGCATGCAGCTATAACCCCAGAGACCTGTACAGTATTGCCCACCCCAACAGTTCACAAAATAACATGTTTAGGTCCCAAAGAATCATGAGATTGGCTTAAGAATCAGGGGATCTTAAAATATAAACGCTGACTTCTTCCTCTTTCTGGTTTCTGCCCCTCCAGGGCACACTCAGCCCCCTTCTCCGAGCTTTTCTCTGCAGCAATCGGGGCTAGAAACTTGCTTTCTTTTTCAGTGAATGCTGGGATTCACCAGGAGCTGGAACTTAAACACTAAATATGGTGACGTGCACTAAGATCAGGAGAAATGGCAAAGCTGCCTGTGAGCTTTGCTGGTAAACAGTGGTAATTGTAGAGGTTTTTCAGCCCCTTCTTTTTCACAAAGTCAGGCCTACTTAGCTATTCTAAATAGAGGGAAACTGTTTTTTAAATAGTGATACAATTAGTGTTAAGGAGAAGTTACAGGATCCGATGGTAAGAATAAGCAGGCTTGGAAAAACAACTCACATCTAAAAGTGGCAGCCCAGAGAATTTGATTCCAGGCTGATTTTGCTTTTGCTTTTGCCTACACCAGAGTAAATCAGGAGTAACTCAGTTGCAATCAGTGGTCACCCTGCTGTCCACTGACACTTTGTGTTCTGTAATAACAAGATGTCACCAGCTCTCCCTTCTAAACAGTGGTTTTCATGATAGACAGCAGTAAATAGTGCGAGGCATTGTACAGATGCAGAGAAGAGAGAAACCCTACCTCGCGTGCCTTACGGCCTGAAGAGAATAAGATACACTGTTCCTAACTTCACCCTTTTCCAATAAGCCAAGTGCATTCTGCCATTAAAAATGGCATTGTTTTTGAAAGGGCAAGCTTCAGTGAGCCCCATCTTCTGAATCTTCTGCAGGCTCTTTCAATGATGTGACATTAATGGTGTTGAGAAAATTATGTATCAGAGAAGTTAATGTCTTCCTGATGCCTGCCTGGTGAATTATAACCTTTATAATACACTAAATTTTCATTAACTGGCCAGCCCACTCCCTCCTTTAAAGCCCCAGGGCCGAAGCAAAGGGTTGCAACAACCAGCCAATCAAAACACCAAGTCTTGGATGGTCAAAGGATTAAAGCACGTTATTATATTTCAGCAAAGAATATTATTAGGTATTTACAGCGTGATACTTCTGTTTCATCCTATAGGCCAAAGGCATGGGAGGTTTGTGTGAGCTAAAGCTGAAGGATTTGGCCCCAAGGCTTCTAGCGGAAGTTCAGGGAAATCCAGTGACTCCATTCTTTCTCCCAAAGTCTATAATGATAATTGTTAAATGGCATCTCACTTCTGATCACACCATCCTCGTTAGCTGGCAGATTTGGCATGTGTTCCTGGACCTAGCCAGGTGGCTGCGAATTACCTAGAATAACTCTCTCTCACAGTAAGACAGGCCAGAGAGAGAGGGAGTTGGCGTGTATGTTACATTTTGTCTATCTTACTTACCATACTCCGCTATGGTTAAAACCAGAGTTCAGCTCTCCATTGCGGTATTGCTAAGTCCTCAGAAAAACCGCGAGTATTAAGAAGCCAGAAGTGCAAAATAAGAGGAAAGCTTTAGAAAAAAAAAGTTTGTAAGCACATAAAATAAATGCATTTACAGTGCTTTGTGCTAAAGCTTTGCATGTAAGATTACCTACTGTGTACTGTGTCTTTAAAACACTAATGGGCCCACTAAAAAAAATACATGACAGTCCACTAGCAACTCGCACACTAACAGGTTCTCATCTGACACCAGTAGGGAACCGAAGATATTTTATTATTTGGAAACTCCATATAGGGAAAGCCAGCCTTGAATCTGTCATTACTCCAAGAACCGCACCTCCCCTGGGAGTTAATTATTTTCTTAAAATGCAACTTGTACTGTTAGTTTAAAACATTCCAACTGTGTTCGCACTCTTTAAATCTTCTGTAAACCTTAGAGTTTAAATCACTTGCAGATAAGAGTAATTCTATTAGAAAAAATGGTTGGTGGAAGGGGAAAGAGAGAGAAATAAAAGGGCATTGATAAAAGTGTCCTTTGGGTGCCCATTGCCCTGTCACCTTTAGAACTTGGCAAGAATTGCAGCCCACAGTAACTTTATAGGCCCTGGCACAGAATGAAACAAAATAGGTGCATGCCACATTTTCCTTCCAAAAAATGCTGGGGAGAGACTTACCTCCTTTGTAAAGGGGCTGAATATCTGAAATGGTACGTTAGAGTTCAGTAAAACCCCAGATAACAGGACTGACAGTTGCAGACGTTTTCTGGGCTCTTACATTTTTTTGAAATGGGGCAATGGGCTTTGTGAGGCTGGGTGACATTTGGCAATTGACGGGCTTGCAAAGTGTACAACATACGGCAGCATTTGATCCACGCTGGCTCCTCTCACTTTGGCTGCTTGCTCTGCTGTCTTTGGGATTCCGGGGCATCAATTTTTTTTTTAAAAGAGTAAAGCGCTCAGCTGAGAGTTTGCCATGAATTAGCCAGGGACAGGAGGATGTCTTAGGGAATGATATGTGTCATAGTTGGAACTGGCTACACAATCATTTTGAATATTGCCTTGGCTAGGCTTCTAGAGTTAAGGGTAATTCAGTGGTCCTGAGTCTGGCTCTTCCCTCCCCCCGAATTTATTTTTGGCTGAAAATTGGTTTCTCAAATCCTTGGACTGCTGTTTTTCTTTTTAACCAAAAGTTGCATTGATTGAGCCATTTTATTTTAATCAACAACGTGCGCCAATTGCCACTGAGTTTTGGGAACTTTTCACATAAGAAGAGAGAGGGGCAAGAATGAGCAAAAGCAAAGGGGGCCCCGTGGATAATGCAGGGTAGAAATCCTAGTAACTGCTGCAGCCCAAACTGGAGAGTAGGTGAGATTGGTCAGTTGAGGAATCTCCTTTGAAGAGTCATCTCTTAATGTAATAGCTCTGGGTTTATCTCCACTCACTGGGAGTGATACAAGGAAGTTTTTCCAGAGCAGTCTTACCGAAATTCTTGCATGTGTGCTAAAGGAAAAATGGGAAGAATATTTTCTGGAAACACTTGAGTGATTCTGTCCAGGGAACCTGGAGCAAGTAAGAGATTTCATTCCATTGGGTCCTCATGAAATGCTCAGAATAGTCTACAGTACACAGTAAACAGAGCAGAAACCACTTAAGTATGAACAAACCTGCTTAGAGGGCAAATTTCTTCCTCACCAAACTAAACCATGTATAATGAGACATGGGAACTCATTGAAAGTAATAAGCCATTAAAGGAATAAATAGTTAAAATAATAACAAAAACAACAACACTTGTCCAGCAAAAAGGCAGAGATGGTATAAAGAAATAGTTATCTATTTACAATAAATACAAAGGGGTGAAATATAATATTAAATTCGAGACACAAACTCATGATAACACTGCTGCTGTTTAGTTCACCCTACGGGTCCCAAATATTCCATTACTATTAATTAATAATAAAAAATTGTCTAAACACTTTGGAACTCCTTGGGTGAATGGTACTAAATATAAAGGGCAAAGTGATTTACAAACTCTCAATGCCCTCTGAGATAAGAAAGTATTATGATCCCCAGGGTACAGATTGGGAATTGAAGCAGAGATGTGCCTACAATCCGAGAGAGTCAATAGCAATTGAATATGTGTCTGGGATTATTTTATCATCGAATCATAAAAATGTAGGATTGGAAGGGAGCTTGAGAGGTCTTCTAGTCCACCCGCCTGCACTGAGACAGGACCAAGTATACCTAGACCATCCCTGACCGGTTTTGTCTAACCTGTTCTCAAAACCTTCAGTGATGGGCATTCCACAACCGGCCTTGATAATCTATTCCAGTACATAACTGTCTTTATCATTAGAAAGATTTTCCTAATATCTAATCTAAATCTGCCTTGGTGCAGATTAAGCTGTTTATAACAGCCCTTAACATATTTGAAGACTGTTATCAGGCCCCCTTTCAGTCTTCTTTTCTCTAGACTAATCAAGCCCAGTTTTTGTAACCTTTCCTCATAGGTCAGGTTCTGGGAAACTTTTAAAATTTTTGTTCTCTCCCCTGGACTCTCTCCAATTTTCCACATCTTTCTTAAAGTGTGGCACTCAAAACTGGACTCAATACTCCAGCTAATATATTTATTAATCTATGTCTATATGACATTATAGAAATGGAATATAGTATTATCTGTCTTCCCCTAAGGGATTCCTAGACAAGCAATGGACAACCTTTGTTAAAGTACTACAGTCCAATCAGTTATTAAAATGACCAACACTGTGCAGATATATTTCCCCAAACCAGAGAAACATCAAGCACAAGACAACTTCTTTTTAAAAATGCCCCCAGTGCAGAGGGGTGTATATTGCAGGAAAGGATATTGCATTTTGAGAGCATTAAATACATTTAAAATTTCCTAAATTGCTGGCTGAGGCAAACAACTTGAAGCTTTTTATTAGACCCAGAAATAGCTATAAATATTTTCTGCCTACCAAATTGCTGTGCGCGTTTTCCTCCAACATGGGGCACTGGTTCTACAGATTCTGCCTCTGCCTTCTGGCTAAACAAGAGTATCTCCCTGTCTTTTTTGCCTTATCAGTGGTGGTCTGCATGCAGTATTGATTTACAATTAATCTTTTATGTTGTTTTCCAGGGTCTTTGGGATAAGATTCTGTCGCTTTTGTTTGTCAGAACTCACGACAGTCCTTGCTATATTAGTTAAGTGAAGAAAAGATGCACAAAGTTTTCCAGGGAACAAAATTTATATGAAATTGTCCCCAGAATGTTAGAGCCAGGGACACACAAGTCTTATATCTGAATTGTAAGACACTTGCCTGCATTTTACCCCTGTTTTGGTGTATTTATTAAAGGTCCTGCTTCTGCAATAAAGACTATCATCAGTATCTTGTTTTCTACATGTAGCAAATGGACTTGAATTTTTAACATGAAAAATGTTCATAGATTTTTAAGGACCACTATGATCATCTGGTCTGACTTCCTGCATAACAAAGCCCATAGAATTTCACCTAGTGCTTCTTGCATTGAGCCCAAAAACTTGTGATCTCAGAGGGGAAAAAAATCCTCACAACAACTATCTCACAATTATGTAAGCTCTGTGTAAGATCAAAAGCTTATCTCTCTCACCAACAGAAGTTGGTACAGTAAAAGATATGATCGCATCTGCCATGTCTCTCACAATTATGATGACGGCTTTAGTTAAATAATGATTTTAATCACATTTATTTTAAGAGCATGTAGCACTGGTGAAAGTTGCCAGGTTGGCTTGGCAGCCCCTAGAGCCTGAATTCCTCTGTTTAGTAACAGAACAGGACCAGGAGGAATAGCACCAGGGGAAGCTTCCCACTACCACAATATGCTGCCCATCAATGCCCTTCTGCCATGAACTGAAGGGCAGCCCCATGCCTATTGGATCCTTGGCTTCCTATTAAAGGGGGCATTAGATTTTGCTGAGGGCAGTCAGGACAGACACCAGTGGAGGTAAATCATGGCCAAGGTGTCAGAGTCTTATAAAGGTTTCAGAGGAACAGCCGTGTTAGTCTGTATTCGCAAAAAGAAAAGGAGTACTTGTGGCACCTTAGAGACTAACCAATTTATTTGAGCATGAGCTTTCGTGAGCTACAGCTCACTTCATCTGATGAAGTGAGCTGTAGCTCACGAAAGCTCATGCTCAAATAAATTGGTTAGTCTCTAAGGTGCCACAAGTACTCCTTTTCTTTAGTCTTATAAAGATTACTGGCATTCAAAAAATAAAATAAAGGAAGATGCTTTGTGTAAAATGAATCCCCCCCCCCGCATCTTGTTTTGGGCAGTATAGGAGAAGGTGGGACGTCCAGTGTGCAGAACGAAGCAAATGCAACAACAAGTGAGGCTGAGAGCCCAACCTGCAAAGAGACAAAAGCCTCCCAGGAGTCCACGGGAAGCAGAAGATGCTCAAAGTTTAGCCCTTTGCAGGACAAGTCCCTTTGTGTTCCCAGCAGAGCAAGTGCTGCGTGGCCAAAACCAAGCTGTCCAGTAAAAGATGGTCGATCTGGTATTGTGTAAGGGAACAGAGCCAGTGCAGCCAACATGAAATTCTTCATGGAGTTAATGGAGTGGGCTTGACATTGGCAAAGGTGGAAGACTCCAAGGTGCTTCCTCACCACAGAAGAACAGAACATCTCACAGCGCCTGTCACAAGTGAGACTGGGAGTCAAAGTCGGGCCAAGGGGGTGCTTAAAGACAAAGGTTATCCACTCTTCAAAAATGTGCAGCAGGATCATTTTATAAAGTGAGTGGCGGACCATTTATTTTTGTGTGCATAGATGCAGATTTACCTCTCTGGTCATCTGTGCTCTTTATTTCACTTATTCAACAGAAAACAAGGCTTTTCTATATACTTCAGACTGAATGTTGGACATGTGTTCTAGTGTTGGAGTGAATAGACAGCGAAGCTGGCTCTGTGCAAGCCTTGGACTTGGCCACCCTTCCTAGTGCTAGCACGTTACTTACACTGGCAGGAGAGTGCATCCAGAGAAGTTCATCGTTGTGCCAGCTTTCATTTGCAGCATCTACAAATATTGCCAGTGCTATTTTTTTAGACTGCATTTGCTTGTTTGTGTTTTTACTTTGGTTCCATTCCAAGACCCTTGAGTATATGAGGTTGCAAATAAAGTGGCATTCTTTGTTGCCTTAATTTTGCCAGTTGGAAAGCTTTAAAAGTTAATATTTATGTGAAATGATCTAATATTCATCTTGCTTGACGCATGTTTATTTAACATATTTAAAGTTAGCTGAGTGCTGTGTTCATTTTTTAAGATACCTATACGCTAAGGTACTGTCGTGCTGCATGCAGTTTTAACAAAACGTATCTTTCTATAAACCCTTTTGATTGCAGCTTTGCAACAGATGAGAAATCTCTTTTGGGATATTTATTTTTATTCTTTTTATAATTTTATGTTCTATTCTATGTTTCAGACCTACATAATCTTCCAAGACGGAATTAGACTTTGGTTCTTGAAAACAATAATAATAATTAATAATAGCCATCCTATAATAACTTAATACTTTTTGAAATGGTAATTAAGAAAATATTCAGCTGGAGAGTTGTAAATAAAACATGGCCGGTTCTTTAAAAGAGAAGTAAGAAAATATTGTGGGTACCCTATGCCTTTTTATTTGGATTATTTAATATATTTTACAGTCAGAATTTTCTGCTTGATTCTGCTCTCATTTATGTTGGTGTAAATCAGAACTTAAATGAAAGGAGTCAATCGGTGTAAGTAATTGGAGTGAGTCAGAGGAGAATCAAGCCCTTATTTTCTATTTGGGTGGAAGAAAGGGGTTTGCAATAAAGATAAATTAATAACAGGGGTTTTGGATCTAGATCCAGATTTTGAACACCCCAAAGTTCAGGGGTTTTGGTTCATCTAATTATAAAAGTGCAAAGTTCAGCTCTGAATCCTGGCTGGGATTCTGACCTCCCCCAATGAGCTTCTTGGGTGAGCAGACACTACTGGCTTTGTCTCTTAATCCTGTAACTAGCTTCTTAAAAAAATTATATAAGAATTATCAGGTTTAGGAGAGTGGTTGTAGCTGTGTTAGTCCCAGGATATGGGTCATATGACCTCAGTCACCTTGAGTCTCAAGTTTAGGGGAAATAGTCCAATGGAAAAGGCTTATAGCATTTAATGGAAAATAACTTTTATCCGGATTTGTGGACCATTCTAACTGAATTCAATAGAAAATTCATTTCAGATGAGCCAAAAAGATTTAATTCATTAAATTCCATGGGCCACATCCTCAGTTGATGTAAATCAGTGTAGTTCTGTTAATTTGTACCAGTGGAGGGTTTGGCCTTTAGATGTTCTTAAAGTAATTTCTATAGGACCCGATTAAGTTTATCTAAAACCCTATAAGTTTAATCTTGGTTAAGTTCGTCAGGACGTTTCTATAAGGGAGAATTGAGTTTTTCAATATTTGCTTGAGAAAGAAGCGTGATACTGCATGAAATAACATTCTAATCAGAATTCCCTTCTCATTTAAGCCATGTTTAGACAGACAGTTAATTTATCTCTGTTTAACTGTTGAATCAATCCATCCATCAAAACTACAAAACCTAATTAGCTGGGGTCAAAGTTACACCACCTCCGATATGCAGTGGGGAATAATATCTGTTAAAATTGAAACATGGAATGCAGGACAGATTTCACTAAATATGGCTGAAGGCTGCTTATGGGCCCAGTGATGGAATCCCTGCTCATGCTGGTGAGGATTTACTCACATGATACCCACTGATGTCAATAGGAAAAAGTCAAATGCAAAAGAGTCCCATTCAATTACATCATGGAATGGGAGACAAGTTTTTAAGGTCCTTATATAGCAATGCTAGAAGCCTAAATAATAAGGTGCGTGAACTAGAGTGCCTTGTATTAAATTAGGATATTGATATAATAGGCATCGTAGAAACTTGGTGGAATGAGGATAATCAATGGGACACAGTACTACCAGGGTGCAAAATATATCAGAAGGACAGAACAGGTTGTGCTGGTGAGGGAGGGGCACTATATGTGAAAGAAAGCATAGAAGCAAATGAAGAAAAAATCTTAAATGAACCCAACTGTACCATAGAATCTCTATGGATAGTAATTCCATGCTCGAATAATAAGAATATAGCAATAGAGATATATTACCGACCACCTGAGCAGGATGGTGATAGTGACTGTGAAATGCTCAGGAAGATTAGAGAGGCTATAAAAATAAACTCAATAATAATGGGGGATTTCAACTATCCCCATGTTGACTAGGTAAATATCACCTCAGGACGGGATGCAGAGATAAAGTTTCTTGACACTTTAAATGACGGCTTCTTAGAGCAGCTAGTCCTGGAACCCACAAGAGGAGAGGCAATTCTTTATTTAGTCCAAAGTGGAGCTCAGGATCTGGTCCAAGAGGTGAATATAGCTGAACCATTTGGTAATAGTGACCATAATATAATTAAATGTAATATCCCAGTGGCAGGAAAAACATCACATCAGCCCAACACTAGCATTAATTTCCAAAAGGGGGACTTCACAAAAATGAGGAAGTTAGTTAAACATAAGTTAAAAGGTACAACTTAAATGTATACCCCAAATTAAAAAACATAGTAAAAGAACCAAAAAAGTGCCATCATGGCTAAACAACAAAGTAAAAAGAAGCAGTGAGAGACAAAAAAGGCATCCTTTAAAAAGTGGAAGTTAAATCCTAGTGAGGAAAATACAAAGGAGCATAAACTCCAGCAAATTAAGTGTGAAAATGTAATTAGGAAGGCCAAAAAAGAATTTGAAGAACAGCTAGCCAAAGACTCAAAAAGTAATAGCAAAAAATTTTTTAAGTACATCAGAAGCAGGAAGACTGCTAAACAACCAGTGGGATTGAGATGCTAAAGGAGCACTCAAGGACAATAAGGCCATTGCTGAGAAACTAAATGAATTCTTTGCATTGGTCTTCACAGCTGAGGATATGAGGGACGTTCCCAAACCTGAGCCATTCTTTTTAGGTGACAAATCTGAGGAACTGCCCAGATTGAGAAGTCATTACAGGAGGTTTTGGAACAAATTGACAACCTAAACAATAAGAAGTCACCAGGACCAGATGGTATTCACTCAAGAGTTCTGAAGGAACTCAAAGGTGAAATTGCAGAACTACTAAATGTAGGTTGTAACCTATCATTTAAATCAGCTTCTGTACCAAATGATTGGAGGATAGCTAATGTGATGCCAATTTTTAAAAAGGGCTCCAGAGATGATCCTGGCAATTACAGGCTGATAAGCCTGACTTCAGTCCTGGGCAAACTGATTGAAACTATAGTAAAGAACAAAATTGTCAGACACATAGATAAACGTAACTTGTTGGGGAAGAGTCAACATGGTTTTTGAAAAGGGAAATCATGCCTCACCAATCTACTAGAATTCGTTGAGGGTATAAGCAATAAGCATGTGGACAAGGGGGATCCAGTGGATATAGTGTACTCAGATTTTCAGAAAGCCTTTGACAAGGTCCCTCACCAAAGGCTCTTAAGCAAAGTAAGCAGTCATGGGATAAGAGGGAAGGTCCTCTCGTGGACTGGTAACTGGTTAAAAGATAGGAAACAAAGGGCAGGAATAAATGGTCAGTTTTCAGAATGGAGAGAGGTAAATACTGGTGTCCCCCAGAGGTCTGTACTGGGACCAGTCCTATTCAACATATTCATAAATGATCTGGAAAAAGGGGTAAACAGTGAGGTGGCAAAATTTGTAGATGAAACAAAACTACTTAAAATAGTTAAATCCCAAGCAGAGTGTGAAGAGCTACAAAAGGATCTCACAAAATTAAGTGACTGGGCAACAAAATGGCAGATGAAATTCAGTGTTGATAAATGCAAAGTAATGCACATTGGCAAACATAATCCCAACTATACATATCAAATTATGGCATCTAAATTAGCTGTTACCACTTAAGAAAGAGATCTTAGAGTCATTGTGGATAGTTCTCTGAAAACATTCACTCAATGTGCAACGGCAGTCAAATAAGTGAACAGAATGTTGGGAATCATTAAGAAAGGGATAGATAATAAGACAGAAAATATTATATTGCCTGTATATAAATCCATGGTATGCCCACATCTTGAATATTGCATGCAGATGTGGTTGCCCCATCTCAAAAAAGATATATTGGAATTGGAAAAGGTTCAGAAAAGTGCACCAAAAATTATTAGAGGTATGGAACGGCTGCCGCATGAGAAGAGATTAATAAGACTTCAGCTTGGAAAAGACGACTAAGGGGGGATATAATAGAGGTCTATAAAATCATGACTGGTGTGGAGAAAGTAAATAAGGAAGTGTTATTTACTCCTTCTCATAACACAAGAACTAGGGGTCACCAAATGAAATTAATAGGCTGCAAGTTTAAAACAAACAAAAGGAAGTATTTTTTCACACAATGTGCAGTCAACTGGTGGAACTCTTTGCCAGAGGATGTTGTGAAGGCCAAGACTATAACAGGGTTCAAAAAAGAACTAGATGAGTTCATGGAGGATAAGTCCATCAATGGCTATTAGCCAGGAAAGTCAGGGATGGTGACGGTAGCCTCTATTTGCCAGAAGCTGGGAATGGGCGACAGGGGATGGATCACTTGATGATTCCATGTTCTGTTCATTCCCTCTAGGGCACCTGGCACTGGCCACTGTCAGAAGACAGGATACTGGGCTAGATGGACCTTTGGTCTGACCCAGTATGGCCGTTCTTATGACTACATATGGGCATAATCGCCCACCAATGTTACTAACAGTTTCACAACTATCTCCCCTACATACACATTTTCTCTCCTCTGTGGCCTTAGACTCCAACCCAATAAAGCACTTAAGGGTGTGTCTAACTTTCAGCACACGAGTAATACCTGCTTAAGCGCTTTGTAGGATCCAGGGCCTTAATCCTTAGGAACAAACCTGCTCAAGTGGGCAGTGCACATGGAAGGGAGATGCACAGAGAAGGCTTCATTCTCCTGCCCATCTTCTGCTGGCTCGGAGCACAGCAGTTCTAGAGCTGTGAGCCACGAGCAGGTCCTCCAGCACTAGCTTGCGCTGAATCCTCTCTACAGAATGAGGCCTCTAAGAGAGGTTATTTTAGTCACTGCAGGCAGGTTTCCTCTGTCACCTGTGGGAGTTTTGCTATCATGGTGGGGGCTTGGGAATAGCTCTCCTCACGTTGGCACTTTGTACAGCAGGGTCGTTTCTCATGAGCACTCTGGAGAGGGCTGAACCCAAGACCTCTGGAACTAAAAAGCACCAGGGTCTGCTCCATGAGCTAAAGTACCAGGACAGCACAAGCAAACTCAAACTTCTTCATATGTTCCAGCTACTGTGTGGGGGGGGACAAAGACACACTTGTCTGATGTATTGCAAAATATTTGCCTAAGAAAGGCTGGATTAAGGACCCCTATGTCATTTCCTGTCCTCCAAAACACTTCAGCTCAGCAGGGTTGGCCTATTGCCAGTTATGTCAAATGGGAAGGGATACTTCCTAGTGCCATGCTATTGGAAGCCTGGGGCTCACATCTGGGAACTGAGACTTTTATTGTACAAATCTCTGTCACTCCCTCTCTTCTCCTGTCCCTGCTCGGGCTTTCCATGGTGCTGCACCTGCACCCGTGTGCTTTTTAACTAACTCTGACTCACATATAGGGACATCAAACATGAGCACTGAAATCATGGCGGCAGAAGGTTAAATGCCATTGAAAGAATAGCCAGGCCAAGGTGTTTATTTCCTGGGTACGTTGGTTGGCGCTGCTTGTCTGTTGAATGTCCAATTATTGCTGGACGGAGGACAGGAAGGCACAGTATGAAGACTGCTGGATGTGCTACTGATGTGGAAAGCCATTACTGATGTGGGGAGGTTGTTGGGAGTCAGGCAGAAGAGCTGCTGATGGATAAATAGATCAGTGGTTCTCAACCCTGGGGGGCTGCAAGCAGGTTTCAGGGGGGCCACCAAGCATGGCTGGTGTTAGACTCGCTAGAGCCCAGGGCAGAAAGACAAAGTCTCGCCATGCTGGACTGCAGCTCAGGCCTCTGAGCCCCACCACCTGGGGCTGAAGGTGAAGCCTGAGCAACTTAACTTTGCAATGCCCCCTGGGGCCTCGGGCCCTGGCAATTGCCCTGCTTGCTACCCCTTCACGCCAATCCTGGCTTTTATATGTAAAAAAACCATTGCTGTGGCACATGGGCAGGGGCATCTTTATAGCATGTTGAGGGGGAGGGGGCTCAGAAAGAAAAAGGTTGAGGACCCCTGAACTAGATCACATCGAATGCTTTTAGCCAGTCAGGGATAAAAGTATGAACTGGAACCTCAGCCTTGCTTTCTTTTAACCTGTTTGCTGATCTGTAACTATGGTGATAGGTAACCAATGACCTGACCTTTAATTTCTCATTCACTTTCAACTCCTGCCTCTGATCAGCCCAGGATGCCAGCCTCCATTGCCCACTTGTTACATTTTCAAACAATCCCCTTTGTGTGTTCTCCCATGCTGCCCCTCATGCTTGGGAGGAGCTCCCCATAAACGCACAAAGCCACCTCCTTATCCTCCTTCAAATTCCACCTTTAAACTCTCCTTTGCCATGATGCCTTCAAAGTACTTGACAATGGTCAGGCCGCTGCTGTGGAGACCACAGCTGATCAGTATTGTCTCATTGTTTCCTTATACAAAAGCCTGTCTGTCTGTATTCATCTGGTGACCTGTACGTTGTTTTATACTTAGATTGTGAGCTCCTTGGGGCAGGGACTGTCCTTTTGTTCTGTGTTTGTACAGCGCCCAGCACAATGGGGTCCTGGTCCATCATTGGGCTCCTAGGTGCTCCGGTAATACAAATAAATAATTGATAAAGCAACCATGACTTTTAATTCTAGATGTAACCTGTTTTAAAAAATAACCTGGCACTGATGCATCCTAGAACAATTTGGAAACCCTTCTGAGACAAACTGACTAATATTGGGGATCCTTGTTACCCTAATATCTTTAATACCCATTGTTGCATTATTTGAACACCTTGCTGCCAAAGGGCTGTATTTTCTAGTTCCCGCTGCTGCATCTCTAGGAGGAGGGGATTTGAAATTGTTTCTATGGATTGTACTTTTAATGTTTTGTCTGCCTGAGGTTAGGTGTCTTTGTGAGTATCTGAAATCAAAATAAATAATTAAATATTAAGCCGGAGTCTGCTCAGCTCTATACACATGCACCCCAGTAGACTGGACTGTTAGCTGCCTGGGACAGGCACATGCCTCCCCTTTGGCTGAAAAGGGCCATGTGTATCTATGGTCCTGTGTAGATAACAAGAGGACCATGTGTAACCACATGTAGTCTGGCCCATTGACTTCCCTTTGCACGTTTACCTTCTCCCAGGCTTCATAACGAAGGGTGTCTAGGTTACTGGCCAGATTCTATTCCTGGCTGTGATGTGCCTGGCTCCTGCACACTGAGAGCTTCATGGGCACATACGAGTTAGGCTGGAAACTTGCTTTTCAAAGTGAAGTATTGAAGTTGCAGCCCTCTGTGGCACTGCAGGTAGATGCTGTAGAAACAATGCAACAGAGGCTTTCCGCCTAATCCTGCCTTCAGGTCACCTTCGATCTCAGGTACTTACATGGTCCCCATCTCTGAGTTATTGATCCTCGCAACTCCCAGGCGGTAAGAAAGGGCTATTAATAGCACCCCCAGTTTTGCTGATTTGGAACTGAGGCCTAGAGAGACTAAGTGACCGGCCCCAGGTCACACTTGGATCCAGCTGGTGGGTGGGGCAGAGACCTGAGGCCTTCGGAGTCCCAGGTTAGCACCCAAACGACTAGTCCTCTCATTCCATGTGTCTGCCTCTGTGCGTACGGCTCCTACTGAGTCCAATAAAAGCTATCAAGGAGCAGAACTTGTCCCTTGATATAGAAGACCCTAGTCACAAAGCAATAGGGAAGAGCATATGCTGGTTCTATGTCAGGTGAGGGGAATACACTTGAGAAGCAGATACGCTCCTAAGAAAAAAAGACCCGGCCTTCAGGCAAATATCCGTCAGCAATACAGCAAAATAAATGCCAGAAAATCTTTTCTCTCCAGGCAGTACTGTTTCTTGTGGACAAGGTTTCCATAAGATACTATGTACTCTTTAAATAGTCTTTTTTAAATCCTTATTCATTCCATTGGGGGAAATGTGTTACTTATTAATTTTCCTGCTTAAATACAGAATGTAATATGGTCACTTGAGCCTCTAATTCACCTCCACAATACATTGTCATATGTCTACAGCAGTCCTCAAGTTTTCTGCAATAAGCTACACACTAGCTTGTGAGTAGCACCCCACCCATGCTCCACAACACATAACAATCCACCCAATTCACCAGTGAAACATCCAGAATAAACTCATGTAACATCCCCAGATAAAGAGGTGTTGGTTTTTCTCAGTTAACTGGGTTTCATTTTTTATACTTTTAGGATTCTGTGTTACCAGGTTTCAAATGCTTATTTTAACCATATACAAACTGTGTATTTTGCTGTTCCTCTGCATTATTTCACATGCAGTCATTATCATAATTAAATTCGGCGTCCATTAAATCCTGATAAATTGCTCGATGCTCCGTTTGTCATACTCTGCAAGAGCGTACAGTCTGTGTTTTCTTAACACATGTTCCATGTTAACTGTTTTCATTGACTATGAATCTATAAAAATACATGTGGGACAGAGGGTATATAGTACAGTCATGTCTGCTTGACTCCTTCTTATTCTAATTGGGCAGCAAAGCTATTTAATAGAGTCTGTGGAGTCTGTTTAACTACATACTGCCAGAACAATGCTCTATTCATGTTCTGAACAGAACACTAGTGATTGGACTAATATCTTTAAACTAGAAAACAAGTCTTAATTGGAACAGATGCTGCAAATACCAATGCAAATGGCCAGCTCATGTGTGATCAAAACCAGGTACAGCCCATTGATTTGTTTTTAATAGCAGCTTTCATTTTTTATTAGTGTATACAAAATTCACTAACACGATTCAAAAAGTCAGTCACAATACTTTGGAAAATCACCTTGTTTGAAACAGACTCTGCCATGCATTGTTTCTGGTAAGGTGCTGTAGAGAATTCAATCCTACTTAGCACGCTTTGTTTCATATAATCTTACGGAAATTATCTTCTGTTTTCTCTTCAGGAATTCAAATAATCATGATTTCAGTAACTACCTGCTGACATTATAGTTCAAAAGCAGTTTAAATATTCATTTACATTATAGATGGGGGTACAGGTCAGAATATGCTAAATATATTCCCAGTCCTGATCATACCATGCACTCTAGTATTGTCTCCACCTGGCTAGCTTGCTCTGTGCTTGCTGATGGTGAGCTCCATAGCAAGACAAAACATGCATCCACAGTTGCCTACCCATTCAGTTCCAGTGCATCATTTCTGTTGTGGCCATGCCAGACATGGACGGGGTGGAGAGGGTTCTGACGCAAACAACTCAGAACTCAAAGATTTTCCAGCTTACATCTACTAAGCTTAACAGCAAAATTGTTATCTGACCTTCTGAAACAAATGGATATGTTTGGGTATTTCATGTGGCTGTACGAGCTCTCCTCTGTCGGCTTTTCAAGCAGCAAAACTATCATAAGCCATTTGAAGCCAAAGAGAGGCGGGTTCCATCCATTATCCAGAAGTACTTCCTCTACGCCTCTGTGAAAGCAAATATTTTGATTCCCCTCAAAGCCAAAAAAGCAGGGACTGTTTAGAATTGGAGAACGTACGATCCAATCCGATCTCCCTTCCAATCTTCCAGCATAAAGGAAAAAGGCAGAAACCAGGGTTGAGATCCTAACCCCAGCTCTGCCCCAGGCAGAAGGGCCCAGGAGGCATAAAGGAGCCCTAAATGCCTCATATCTAGCCGGGGAAGGAGTCTCCCTGCACAGCACTTTGTGATACAGCCCTCAGCCACCTTCTGAGGACCCCCTGGGATAGGAGACCTGCTGGGGTTGAGTGCTGCAGCCCCAGGAAGCTGCTGTAACAGACGGGCATCCAGGGGTGTCTAAGTTATGCCAGCCCAGGATGGGGTGGGTGCAAAGGTAGTTTAGAACCCCACCCGTCTGGGCTATGAGTTTGGAATCTCACCCTACGTGACTCTGAAATATTGATAAATCAAATGCAAAACTACTCCAAATTCAGGTGGTTTTTGTTTTGTTACTCATTCAAAATTAAGCCAATTTCTATGAGAAATGCTTCTGCAAATGCCAATTTTCAAGTGAAATGGTCCCATTCTTTGAGTGCAGGTGGATGTGCATTTAAAATAAATGAGAGAAATGTTCCATTTAGCATATTCTCCACTTAAAAAACAAGCATTTTCCTGTAAATTTTCCACAAAGTGATTTTTGGGGGGGGAGGGGGGGAGGTAAAATAGAACAAAATGAATCACCAGAAATTACCTAGTGAAATTACAACCAACAGTGTTAATTTCACACAGTGCTAAACAAAAAACCTATGTAACCATCTACAGGGCCTCCTGCTTAAAAACTCAGGGAACAAAATAACACTGCTTCCCCCTTTTATTTCCATCAGTGGTGCTCACTTTCCACATTTATTACTGGCTAATTCAATCCCTAAGTCCAGAATGCTGTTTGTTCTTCAGACAGGGGTCTGCGTGGGGCAGATGAAGGAAAAGCCAGAAGAAGAGCCATGATAAAGCCAAAGGCAATGAAACGTGCTAATCAGGCGTTGTTATTGACATTCTGAGCCCTGCCACGTGGCCCGCACTTGGCAGTGTGCACTCTGGTGGCCATATGGATAACAGGATCAGACACTGATTTCAATCAAAGCAACAGGAGAAGATGTGAGTGAAAGAAGAAGGGAAGGTCCGGTATGATCATCATGCCGGTTGTCACGGTTACACCCCAATTCATGCTGCTCCCACGCATGGGGACTCACAGGATGCTCGTAGCACTCAATTCATTGCTGTGTCAAGCAGGCTCCTACTGGCATAATCAGGCCTGAGACCTTCGCGAGAGGAACAGAAGGGGAGATGCCACAAGTCGCCCGCAGCCTCACTCTCCTGGGTCCCATATCTGGCCAGAAAGGGGATGTAACTAGAGTCCCCTCGGCAGCCCCACTAACGGGGGCTTCTAGCGAATACTGCCCACAGAGGGGAGGTAGCCAGAGCCCCCTGGGTGCATGCCCCTCTGACGGGGCTCCTGACTTACCCAATAAAGGATCAGGTGCAGGAATGAGAACAGAGAGCACCAGCCAGGGCATTAGTGCAGGAAGGCAAGTGAAAGGAAGGAGGAGGTTGCCTACAGGCTGGGGGAGGGGGTACTAGAAGTCTAGATGAAACTGTAAAATGGATCATTATCTTCTGAGTCTCTCTCTGGCTCCCTGTGGCACTTGTCAACACTAGGAAAATGCTGACAATGATTTTCCACCCATTGCCAGTGTTTAAAGGACTCAACTGCTAGTGTAGACAGGCCCCAGCCTTTTTCAGTACCATTAGAGACAATTCTTTTGAGGCCTGGTGAAGCCTCTCCACAGCCTACCTCTCCCACATTCCCCTGTCTCACCCCCCGACTCTCCCGCACACGCAGGCAATAGAATCAGCATACAATAAGGTCAGTGTGCACAGGAGCAAGAAGTCCATTAGCAAAAGCTGGCACACAGAGCCTATGCTGTGGGTGAAGTGCTAGGGTTTCGGCCGATGGGGATTGAGGGCCATGTTACGTAACCCTGTGAGGAGCCTGCTGCATTCAGCTCTGCTCATCGGCATGGTGATGTACAGACCATTATGATTTCAGGCTGCTGACATGACAAACAATGGCCCCTCACAGAGCCAGCAGGAAGCTCCTCTGCCCAGGTGTGCTTGGGGGTCTTCCAAAACAGAACAAATCTTTCCTCTCCACAGCTATTGTTAGGCTACTGGCGAAGGCTTTTCAAGGGCTCGACTGGAGCGGAAAGGGAGCCAAGTTTTATTTTGCCCCTTTGGGTCTGTTGAAAAGAGATGACATTTGAGGAGGCCTGGGGATTGACTCTCTGGAAAAAAGGTTTTGCTCGCTACCTACCGCAGTAGGAGACAGGTCGGAGACTGGATTGGAAAGGCAGGGTCTGGATGGCTTCAGGAGGGCTGGCCCAATAGGGGGCCAGATTGAATTTGGTCTCCTTAGGGAAGGGGAAAGAAGGGCCTGTCAATCATCCTGAGCTTTGTAAAGAAACCAAAAGTATTGTGGTTGGCCAATGAAACACACAGAGACAAGGATCCCAATGCAAATAGGGTGAGTCAGGCACTTGCAATTTAAACATGCGGCATGGGCTTACAGTTCTCTTGCACGGAAGTTAGCCTGGCATTTTTATTTCCCCACAAAGGGAGAGAGGGTGCAGTTTGTGTCAGCTGTTGTCAGTGGACAGACAGGAAGGCTGAGGTCATTTGGAGAGGGGTGGGGTGTTAATCCTTCAATTTTTTGGGAGGGGGAGTATATTTTCATTTTCTTTTTAAGGCCAGAGCTCTGGATTGATGCTTCTGAGAAAATATTGTGAGTCAGGGCTGGTCTAGTCGCAAACTTGTAGCAAAATAATAAAAGGTGTGAATGGAAATGGTAACAGGATGGCTTGTGCCTTAAGGCTAGAGGCCCCGGACCAGCCAACCCTAGTTACTGAAGAGGCACACCTGAGAGAGAGCAGGTGATTCCCTTATAAGAGAAGCAGGAAGCACAGGAGTGAGAAAAGGCTTCTGCAGGGAGAGCTCCTGGCACCAGGAGTGTTTGGGAGCCAGAGCTAAAAGGCTGAGCTCCAGCCAGGTAGAGCCTGGGATTGGTGATTGAGTTGGGACCCAGCTCTGGGAAGGAGCTGGGGATGGGGGACAACTCCTTACCGAAGGGGAGAGAAAGATGGTGACCTGGGGCTGGGGCCTGGAGGGCCAGACTGTGTAAGGACTAAAATTGGACCCCAGGAGGGGAATGTTTTAAATGATCTTCGGACTGGGTGTTGTGGATTGTCACAGTGTATTCCCCACTATTATCCAGCAAAGGCACCCACCCTAGGCTTGTTGTCTCTCTTCAATGGAAACACATGTCTCTCTCCCTTCTGACCAAGGTATTTCCAGACTGGACAGTTCTCTGCCTGCGCTGCGATGTCTCCAGCAAAGTGCATGCTGCCTAAGCAGGCTTCTTTTGCCTTCTCTTCAGAGATGGTGAACAGTGTGATTGCCACAGTTGATCTACCATGTTGCTCTTTCTAAGCAAGCACATTTTATTCTTAAAGCAAAAGCACTACAGAGAAAACATCATAAAAACAATGAAAGAACCTACAACCTAATAAGCTTACCAGAAATCACCCCAAAAGGCTCTGGCGGGTGAGCAGTCCTTCAAACGGTTTCCAATTCATAACACCCTTTTCTCAGAACAAGCACACAGTCTTACGGGGCCCCAGTAGGGCAAAATCCTTCCAGTTCTTCCCTAAGGACTGGAGCCCTCTGTGGACCAGTGGTTTGCTGGATCAGAAAGTAGGCCATGGGCTCAGTTTACCACCAAGCTATTTGTCCAAAGATCCTTTCTTTGTTGGTTGGTCCCTGGAGAATCCAGTTTGAACTAGTTGATGTGAACCTCTTGGTGCAGGGGTGGGGGGGGACGACTAGAGCGTGACTTTGACTAATCACTCCCCTTTGCTCTCAGTTCTAGGAGAAGCTGTACTTTTACCCTTCCCATGGAAATACCTAAAATCCTTTAAGAACCCATAAACAATTGCATTTTGATATACTGGACCCTAAAGGTATTAAATTTAATTCAATAAGGTTTATCCAGGAGGTTGCAGGAGGTTGCCTGACTTGTCACATGGAGTTTTTTCAAAAAGCCCCTTGAGGGGGAAACTGAGATAGGTTGCTTTGTGACCTGGGCAATGCGGGGGCACATGGGAGGTGGCTAGTTTGGTGACAGAAACTGATTTAATTATTTGGGTGCCAGTCTCTGTCTTGGCACTCACATTTTGGAATAAAAATGGCTGAAGTTAGCAATTGTTATGATCTTTAGCTAAAACACCCTTATCACTGTTATTCCAAAATAAGAGTGTCCACACACAGACAGGCACCCGAAGTACTAAACTGGTTTTAGGAAACCGATATAATTCAATTGGTGCAAATTATGTGTGGCCTAAATAACATTATTCCAAGGCTCTGAAATAAGTGATACTTTTTAAAAGGTGTGGAGAACTTTGTTATTGTTCAAGGTGTCAAGGGCTGACATGCTCACAGTGTCCCTGGCTCCACAATGGGGTTCCCTGCAGTTTCAGGAGGTCTCAGAGCGGATTGCAGGGTCAGGGCTAACATTAGGGATGCTGATCCCAAACAACTTTCTGGACTGGCCAGTGATAAGAGCGCTAGCCTAAAATTTTAGGAGAACTGTGTTCAGGTCCCTTTTCCTCCACACACTGATTATGATCAAATCACTTAGCTTCTTGGGGCCTCAGTCCCACAGTTGTAAAATAGGGATTGTAGCTTTCCTGCCTCACCAGGTGTTGTGAGGGTACCTATATTAAAGGCTGTGAGGTGCTCAGATACAACACTGATGGAGGCTGTACAACAGCTTAAATAGAGAAACACACCGATGCCCACCCTGTCCCTGAGATAACTTTTCATTCAGTGAATTTTGTGCTGGTGAAATACCACGAGAGACTGACTTTCTACAGTTAAAAGACTCCGTACACCATGGTCAATGACCCAAGCATCCCCACTGATTTGCCTCAATCCTACAGAGGAGGGACCACTTCTAAGGGCAAGAACAAAGGTTAGTCATTATTGACCTCTCCCTTAGCCTACCAACGAAAAATAATAAGGGCCTGTTCCAAAGTGCAAGGGAAAGACAGCCTTTGATTTCAGTGGTTTGGGTCAGGTCCCAAGTAACAACTGAAATGGTGGTATTTCTTTTTAGCAATTTGGATTCCTGTGCACTTGATCTGTGTGCAACTTAGCACATGATGTTCACAGAAGGTCATGCAAACATTTTCCTTGGTTTAGGTCTGCGCAGTTTCTTGAGTTTTGCTGTGAGTTTTGGGCTCGAACTAACCCCAAACCCACAAGCAGTCAGTTGAAGCTGGTAGCCCCCTGGTTTGAACATATGTCAACATAACCCCATGAGTTTTCCATGGATTTGACATACAACCTCATGTCACTCCCAGGTTCAGTCAAAGCTGGGCCAAAGTTCACTAGGAAAGTTCAGCAAACCTGGGTCATGACTCAAGTTTGCAGCTAAACCTGAAAAGAGCTGAACTTTGGGTGGATTTTGGCTTTCCTTGAGAATGCTTTCCACAACTCTTCTGTCTGCTCCGAACTTCACTGCGACCAACCAACCAAACTCATGTAATCACCATTTCAAAACACTAATGAAAGCATCACAAATACTGGGAAAAAATACCAGAGCCAGAGGAAATGCTAGGAATTTAGCCAATGGAAAGTATGGTCACTCCTGCAGAAAGTGTGATCTATTTGCTCAATTAATGAAATCCCACCAATGAAGTTCATTTCACACAGTGCTGAAAGAAACCCAGATTTCTTATGTTGTCTTAGTGGTTGCACTCAGATCCCAGATGGGTGGATAATAAAGTTATAAATGATTTACTGCTGTACAGTATATATTATCGGAGGTTTATAGAGATCAAATCACATAGTGAGCCGAAAAATCCTCTCTATTGTTGAGGCTCCTCTGGGTCTGCTGTTGGCAATAGCCCATTAATGGCATATGGAGGAGTTTGCTTTATTCTAACAAGAGCGTAGGCATTAAAATTTAATTACTTCCATTATTAGGCCAATTTTGTTTAAAAAAATAAATAGACCCTTTCTTTCTTAGCATCATCTGAAAGAGGGTTCCGCTGGTTCTTTCCATGTCAAATTTTCTTACAGAACTGTATCTTATTGATGGTGTAACAGGAGATTCTTGCTTTCCAATAACAATATCCTTGCCCCATGTCTTTATTCCTGAGATATGGCTACATCCTGATGAAGATTTCCTTGACCAAACTTAGTGTCCCAGCATCTCTCTCCCTAGGATAAAAGATTGACTTGTCCCTTATGAAGAAAAACCCCCAACTATGGGACAGCCTTTTCCTGAATCTTTATTAGAGCCTTTGTAAACCCAGTTGCCATCCAGCTGATTGTTCTATTTCCTGTGTTGTCAACTCTCACAATTTTAACATAGATCTTGTGATATTTGGTGAAGTCCTTGAAGCCCTAGCTCCAGGAGTCAGGAGTCTCAGCTTTCAATGTCTCTAGCTCTAGTGGTTGCATTGAAAAGCTTCAGGATGTGATCTGAGTGCCCCCTAAAGGCTCAGCAACGAGAAAGGAAATAAAAAGACCCTCCCTCCTTGTTACAAAAAAATTGGTGAATTTTAAGCCAGTCTCATTTTTTGAGACTTGACCCATGGTATTTGAATGTGTGGGGCTGACAATACTGCATTTGTTGGAGAAGCAACTTTGTACTGATTGAAAAAGACTTGGGTTTTTTCCCCCACTGTGATGGAAGGGTGTAACCCACACAGACAACAAAAGGGTTAAGGTTGGCCTGAGAGGCCAATTATGCTACTTGGTTACACCTGAAAGCTGGGCCAGACTTAATTAAAGATGAAGCCCAGCTGGGGAAGAAGCTGGGGGACCACTATAAAGGAAGGAAGTCTGGAGCAGATGGAGACTTCAGGGTAGCGGTGCTGCAGTGCCTCTATTTGCTGCGGCGTGACTAGGAGGAAGGAGAGAGAGAGAGAGAGAGAGAGAGAGAGACCCAGACGCCTCTCCTAGGTAGAGAAGTTCAGCAAGAGGCCAGCAGAGACAGAGAAGCTAGTGAGGTGGGGCAAGCTTTGGTGGTGAGTCCTGAAAAAAAGGCAGGATATGGACTTGTAGGGGCAGAGTATAGGGGCATTCAGTTGAGGCCCAGAGAAGGACAGAAAGTGAGTTTGTTTGTACTCTTTAGTTTGGGATCTTGCTGGGGAATTCCAGGGGAGAACCCTGTTGGTCCCAGCCCTGAAAGAAGGGTGGACCTAAAGAGGTTGTGTGGAGAAGGCCTTTTGGACTTCTATGTTGCTCCAGAAAGGGAGCGGGGGCCTAAATCATGATCTGGTCGCAGGGCTGAATTGCGAGAAGAGAAGGACCACCGCAGGGCTAGAGAAACCACGGGCAGGGGCCTTAGACAAGAGGACCCTGCCGTGCCTTGCCAGGAGGGGTCTCTACTCTTCTACGCCCATTTTATACCACTTGAAATCCAACCCCTAGTGATTCTGACCTGCTCTCTACGTTCCTTCTGAGGTTGTGGAGGAGAATAGAGGGGAGCCTCATCTCTGTTCGTGGGGAGCTAGGGCTTTCAAACGGTAAAAATGTAAATAACAGGGCTGTGTCTTGGGCAAGGCCCTTAGCATCACAGATGGGGCCATGCTGACTTCTCCCACAGAGAAGTGCCTACAGCTGCCAGAATCAGCCGTTATGTGTGGGCAGAAGAACGAATAGGAGCAAGGTGTTCATGCTACGGCCGTTCGGGCCACCGCTCAAGGAAGTTCAGCTCTGTCTGGGAGTTGGAATTCAGGCGTCTGCGTCTGCGATGGTTGTCCTGCAGATAGTCACACACTTTCTCTTTGTGTTCAAAGACTCCTTTGTTTTGTCTCTGTTTTCCTGTCAGATACCTCACTTAGGTCCGTGTGTAAGGCAGATACCATGGGGTATTACACAAGGTAAACCAGGGAGGGCAACCCGACACCTGCATGACAGCAAATGTTGTGATTTGACAGTCACAAAGGGCCAGGGTACAGATCTGCTGGACTTTGTGCTGAGACACGCAGCGCTCTAGAAATAGATTCCAGCTATGCACCCATTGCCCAAGTCTGCATAGTGCTGAGTATGTGAGACACTGAGCACTCTTAGCTCTCACAAACTGCAATGAAAACTGTCTGGGGAGAGAGCTGACTGGAAATATCTCCAGTAGACTAGATATGATAGCTGGTAGATTGTAAGCTCTTTAGGACAATGGAGTCTGTCTTTCTTTATGGCTAGTAGCAATATTACCAGACTGTCTAGTGTCCTCACTTTACTAGGTGCTGTGCAAACACAAAGTAAGGTACAAGAGATTACAATCTAAATGGGCAAAGGGTGAGAGGGTTAACAGAGGCACCCAGAGGTGAAGTGACTTGCCCAAGGTCACCCTACAGCTCAGTGGCAGAGCTAGGAATACAACCAGGTCTCCCTGGTCACAGTCCAGTACCCTATCCACTGGACCACACTGCCTGTACACCTGTGGTGCTATTCAAGTAATGAATAGTCATAGGTGTCTTGATTTTCTATAGTATGTTTTATACAAATTGTATCCCTAAAGAGCTCAGGAGCACTAGACAGCATGTGGCCTGGGTTCTCAGACACTTTCATAGTACAGACTGCATCTTAATAGACAGATCACCCCATGGCCATCTCTCCTCTCATTCCTGATTGCCCGGACCATCTTGCTGCCCATTCACAATGATCAGGGCCCCCTTGTTTCCCATGTGTGGTCACGTAACATCCCCAACACATCCACTCCTGTTGCTTTTGTGGGAAAGTAATATTAGCGAGATATTTGCTGTGTTTTTTTTTTAACCTTCTGTTGTGATTGAGCAGCTTGAAACAAGGCGGAGAAGGCTCTCCAAGCAGGACTGTGAGGATGAGTTAGCTGTTCACCTGGTGCTTTGAGAGCCTTGGGTGAAAGGTGCAGCCTAAGTGCCAAGTATCATCGTTGTGGCTTTCTACGATTGCTGTGGTTTCATGGTGCAGCATTGCTGAATTAAATAATGATGCTGCTGCAACAATGGCAGGTTTGGGGGGGAAATCTGGATCTGAAATGAGCCCAGCCTTAGCGATAAGAGACCATGGAATGCTATGTGCCCGTGGTCTTTACCCTTTTCTCAGTGTGCGCTCGCCACTCCAGTTAGCATTAGCGGTGGGCTTTGAGGGCAAATGGCCCCATTTTACAGAAAATAGGGGCACTATATCCCCGAATGGGCGTAAGTCTGACCAGTGCCTGATAAAATCCTGGTGAGCAGGTTTTCCAGCAGCTGGGCCAAGAGCCTTTCACCTGTGCAAAGTGGGAATGCACGGAGGGCAGCATTGTGCTGAACGGTTTGCGTGAAGGAGCCTCTCCAATCTAGCAAACCCACTGCTGTTCCTTCAGGAGGCTGGCTCTGTGTTTTTGTGAGCCGTACCTAGCATACCTGTTGTGCTGGCACATAAGGCAGGAGGGATACGCTGCCAGCTGTAATCACTGCTCTGTGCCATGGTGCAGCATGAGGTGCCTATTTGCTTTGTTTATTAAATCTCTCATCACCCTGTAGGCATGTATTTCTTGTCTCGGAGTCACGATTACTGCTTTAATTATTAGCATTTCCTTTGCCAGCAATTCCTCAGCTTTCATTCCCTGAATCAGCAGGGCCTGCTGCAATTGAAAGCCTTGAGTACTTTACCCTACGGAGACGTGACTGGAGCCATAGGAGCCATTTGGAATGGCAAATCCATTTTTAAACACCCAAGCCTGAGCAGCCTCACTTCAATAAGTGACCCAACCAGGAGGATTCGCAAATAATGACTGTTCATGTCAAAGATTTGGATCATTTAAAGGGACAAGGGGGAGTAGCTTAGGTCTACAGTTTTGAAATATCTTAAAATTATTGTGTGTGTGTAACTGCCATATTTAAAATACCCTTAAATAAAATTACTTGGTCTCTTAGGGAATGTCTACATAGCGTTTTGGAGCAAGCCTCACTGCCTGCCCAGACAGCCTTCAGTTGGTGTGACTCACAAAAGGAGCTGTCTAGACAGTGCTTTGAAGCTGCAGCAAAGGCTGGACTTCAGGCGCCGAAACCTTCCTGCTCTTCTTCCCCACCCTAGGCTTCAGAACCCAAGCTCCAGCTATTTCTAGAGCTTGACCTAGCCTGAGCCTAGGCTGAGGCTTGCTCCCACTCCATCCAAAATGCTGTGTAGACAAATCCTTTAGAAAGCAAAGCCTGTGTTTATGTAGGATGAGGGCCAAAGAACAATGACCTGTGCTTTTGTCTTCCTTCCATTGACTCTGCAGCAGGGAACTATGTTCTGACAGCCCTATTCAATTCTTACTCCAGGTGGGTCAGTTCTCGGTATAGGGATTGAGCACCTGACAGCTGAGGTGGAGAGTGATGCGGGTCTGCAAGGTTCTGCGGGATGGAAATGCCAAGGAAGGAGAGGAGCCAGCTAGCCAGCCACAGTAGCAGTCCGTAGAGGTGCCTTATTCCTTTGGTTTAAATGGATGGAGGCTGCTGTCAGGAGGACCTTCCACTTTGAAATTAAACTTCTAGCCCAAGATGTCCCCAGTCTGTTGACTTTTAGGCTATTTCATTTAAATGTTTGTTCTTGGAGAATATCTTCTGGATTTGTATTAAATTCTAAGTTGATTCCCAAGCGCCCAGAGCTACTGGAGAAAGAGTTGTGGAGGCCAATCCAAATAACTAAAGCAATAGAAATAAAATGGTCTGAAGATAGAAAAGGAGTACTTGTGGCACCTTAGAGACTAACCAATTTATTTGAGCATGAGCTTTCGTGAGCTACAGCTCACTTCATCGGATGCATACCGTGGAAACTGCAGCAGACTTTATATACACACAGAGAATATGAAACAATACCTCCTCCCACCCCACTGTCCTGCTGGTAATAGCTTATCTAAAGTGATCATCAGGTTGGGCCATTTCCAGCACAAATCCATGTCAAGGTTCCTCCCCCACTCTGAACTCTAGGGTACAGATGTGGGGACCTGCATGAAAAACCTCCTAAGCTTATCTTTACCAGCTTAGGTCAAAACTTCCCCAAGGTACAAAATATTCCACCCGTCGTCCTTGGATTGGCCGCTACCACCACCAAACTAATACTGGTTACTGGGGAAGAGCTGTTTGGACGCTTCTTTCCCCCCAAAATACTTCCCAAAACCTTGCACCCCACTTCCTGGACAAGGTTTGGTAAAAAGCCTCATCAATTTGCCTAGGTGACTACAGACCCAGACCCTTGGATCTTAAGAACAATGAACAATCCTTCCACCACTTGCACCCCCCCTTTCCTGGGAAATGTTGGATAAAAAGCCTCACCAATTTGCATAGGTGACCACAGACCCAAACCCTTGGATCTGAGAACAATGAAAAAGCATTCAGTTTTCTTACAAGAAGACTTTTAATAAAAATAGAAGTAAACCTGGATTTGTGCTGGAAATGGCCCAACCTGATGATCACTTTAGATAAGCTATTACCAGCAGGACAGTGGGGTGGGAGGAGGTATTGTTTCATATTCTCTGTGTGTATATAAAGTCTGCTGCAGTTTCCACGGTATGCATCCGATGAAGTGAGCTATAGCTCACGAAAGCTCATGCTCAAATAAATTGGTTAGTCTCTAAGGTGCCACAAGTACTCCTTTTCTTTTTGCGAATACAGACTAACATGGCTGTTACTCTGAAACTGGTCTGAAGATAGTCACGCAACATATTTCCTTTGCTTATCATGATCACTCCAGTTCAGGAGGGGAGGTTTTTTGTCCCAAAGGATGCAGTGGAATCCTTTACATATCACCACATAATATGGCACTTTGCATTGTACCCAACAAGGTTCCCAATTGCTTGGATTATTATTTGTCAACCAGCGAGGTTTGTTTTGAAACTCTTCTATTTTAGGTGGTTATATAGGCCCCATCACCAATGTCTGAGCATCTTACAATCTTCAGTGCAGGTATCCTCACGTCACCCCTGTGAGGTAGGGCAGTGTTATTACCACCACCTTACAGATAGGAAAATGAGGTACAGAGATTAAATGACTTGCCTAGGATCACATAGCTATTCCATTAGTTGTCCCCCGGAATCACTTGGCTTCCAGGTCCTGTGGATCCTCCCCTTAGGCTGAGGGGGGGTCCTTCCGCCCGCCCACTTCCTGGATCCCAGTAGGATCACATAGGAAGCTCACGACAGCGCCAGGGATTGAACAAAGGGCTCTGGAGTTCCATGCAATCACCTTAACCCATGGATTGTTCTTTCACCCTGAAGCCACTGGCCTTAGCAGATTGGCATCAAGTTATTGCCTAAGTGTTCTTTTTCTCAACCTTGGGAGAGAAGCCTTCAGAAAATAAGTGCCTTGAAGTCCTGTGCTATTGTAGAGTTGGTCAAGTAACAGGGAAACATATATTTTGTTGTTTATTCAGCAGAAATGCCAACAACGTTCTTTGGATCAATCACTCACAATGAATAATTCAACAAGCTCCCTTGCTACAGGGCATAGGAAAAGGATTGTTTGGACTCAGTTGGCCCCTCGCTCTGTAATGGGTCCAGACCAAAATCCCAGGTCCAGACTTTAGGTTGTTCCAAATTTGGATCCAGATTAGACTTTGTGGCTTGGACCCAGCTGCATAAGAGTCAGAGCCTGCCAGATACAGAGTATCCTCAACACCCTCTGAAATTAAAGGGGATTCAGTGGAGTGCATGAGAAGATCCAAAACAGCTCCTTCAATAGAAGTTCTAGGCCATGATCTGTCCTGTGGAGAACAGGCAGCTCTTCCAACACACATTACCTAGCAAATATTCACCTAGGGAAACATAATAAAAGGGAAAAGCCAAGTCATTTAGGAAGTCTGGCTTCATACCGTATGTGCAGAGTGTACATGGCTGGTGGCCTTTTGAACAACTTCTCACATTAATTTTCTTCCAATGCTGACAACTTTGATTTATGACATTAAGGCTAGTTTAAAAACACCCAGACGTGAGGGAAGCCAAGAGTTTTGGAAGACTAAGGGAAATGAGGTCCATCAAGTGATGGATAGCATTGGTGGATAGGCAGACACCCATCTGCACTCGCACTGCAGCCAAATCGGGTCCTGGTTGAAAGAGAGCAGAGGGTTTGCTTGCATTATGAGGACCTCTCTCATTCAATTTTTAATATTGAATATTCTGCCAGAAATCCCATGGGATGGCAACAAAGTATCTTTTTTGGGTTGGATGCCAGGGGAGGAAACAGACAAAGAAGGACTTAGCAAATGAAAGAGATAAAACAGAGTGGTTGGGAAGGTTTTAAAAACTCCCTGCTGCAAGAACCCAGTGTAATTTCCTCCTTTTCTCTCTCTCTAATGTTGACAATAGTTGAACTACTCTCTGTCTCTCTGTGTGAACGTTGCCTGTCTCCCAATAACTTAGGTTGCCAGTCTACCACCCCCTGTCTTTAGCCCCTCTTTGCCTGTTTTCTGATCATTTCGTTTTCTGATGTCAGATCATAAACCGGACACTGGTTTAAAAAATCCTCGACCTTGGAGGCAGAGGGAAGCATCGTGGCAGCACTTTACATTTCGGGGGACCACATAATCAGCTAGTGTAAATCAGCCTCCACTGAAGTCAAAACACCTGATTTCCTGTTACCCTGCAGAAGGGAACAGCTTTTGAGGAACAGTCTCTGACTACTGGCCAGGAGATTCCTGTTAATATTTATATGAGTTACCCTCAACTCCTTTGCATGTCAGTGGAAGAATGAAACCACATAAGACCCAGTTCTGTTTTCAGATATGCCTGCTCCATTTCTGCTGACTTCAGTAGGAGCTGTCTGGTTGTGTCCGAGGGCAAATTTTGAGTTTTCAAGTGTAACTGAACCATAGAAAAGGTAAAGAAAGCAGAAATGGTGCAATAACAAATCTGAACAAACCAGATTAGCTGCCCATGCTGCTTACTGCTGTGTGGACACCTGTAAAGGTTGCACCTTAAAATATCATTTAAATATTGCTCTGATCATCAGGTAGATAAAAGGTTTATATACAATGCTTAAGAGGTGCCAACCATTGGTGAAATAACATGGGGGGAAATGTAATAGCTCAAAAGGAATATGCTTTTCTCCTAATGAAAATTAGATCAGTATTTCTTGTAGCTTTATTACAGAAAGTGTGATTGGCCCTTTCAACTTGTGAAAAATAACACTCAGTTTAAATGGCTCTTTCTTAGGAGTCAAGTGTTATTTCACAACAGGCCTTCAGAAGGATCACTTAAAGAGGTTTTCTTAGTTATCCAAACATTTTGCTGACATGCCCTGTTCCTTGGTGCTCTCACACCCTGTTAGCTGTATCGAGTTCGTGTTTACATAACACACACTTTCCCTGCAAACTAAAAATGAACCAAATAACCAAGGAGTGAAGTATTATGAAAGTTTTGTCTTTCATTTTATCAATAGTTTTAAATATTTAGAAAGCAAAACATAAACATCTTAGAAGAAATCCATGTGTTTGCTCTTGTCCAGAATTGTTAGGATTTATAAACAGATGCTGCTCTCAGGGTGTGGAACGGATGTTTCAGACTTTCCACCAAAGTTATATATGCTCGCGTCATTACAGCTCTTCCCCTGGCCTAAACTGCTGGCACAGTTTCCCGAAATGTTTTTCATTAGTAAACTTTTCATAACCTCAAACTGTAATAAGCTGCACAGTGAAATCCACGAGGATGCCAGCTGGAGTTGGCACTTGGCAAAGGACTTTCAGAGCTATTTGCTCAGCTGGATTTGAAGGATGTTCAGGACCAAGTAACAAGACATGTGACTTAGTTTTGACCTATATCACTGGCCAACCTCCAGTGATATTACACTTGAATGCTGGTTAATGTGAATGCCTTGCACCTCGGATTACAGAAACGCTGCCCTGGTTGCTTTCACACCTCATATACAACTTTAAATCACAGCCTGGTGGCAATAGGTTGCATAGGGCTAACTTGTAACAATGAGACTCCAAAATGGTTAATTGAAAATGTAATCCTAAATGAATAGTTATTCTTCATGGGTAAGAGGAGCACAAGTTTCCTTTCTGTGGCTCTTAATCTAGTTTTCACTCAGGGCCTGATCCTATACCCACTGAAATCAATAGTAAAGCTCCCATTAACTTCAGTGACACGCATACCAGCAAAGGTAATGAAGCAAGCATGAAGTGATACATACAACAAGGGACAACAGCTGGGGGAAAGTGACTAATGGGCAGTTGCATGCACAGATGAGTGTCTAGGTGGCTAAATATCCATTTGGGTACACAGTTGCATGATTTATTTGCACAAATATGGCTGCAAGCAGGTGTAAGAATTTTTGCACAAGGTTCTCTGCCTTTCTTTTTTTTAAATAGATGTTCAAGGTTTTATCTCTGCTGAATATTATTTTATTACTTGTATTGCTGTCAAGTCTAAGTGCCCCAGTTGAGATTTGATACTGTACGTACGCTAGGAACTATACGTACACATAGTAAGACAGTTTCGGCCCTATACGTTTACAATCCAGACAGACTCAGAGTGGGATTATTGTCACCATTTTGCAGATGGGAACTGAGGCACAGAGACTGAGTGACTTGACCAAGGTCACAGAAAGAGTCTGTGGCAGAGCTGGGAACTGACCAATCTCTTGGCTCCCAATCCAGTGGTTTAATCATAAACCCATACCTTCTTGGCACCAGGCTTTTATGCACTCTATAGGAGACGGCGGGGGGGGGCAGTATTTTTACTGACTTTCACTGAGCACCCAAGGAGGCATCACTTTTACCCTTGGCCCATAGCAACAGAAAGGGTTAATTCATGGCTGAGCAAAAGGAATACACTTGGGTGAAATTCCTTTACCCTTTCTTGATACTGTCCATGGAGGAAGTAAATAAGTCTTTTTCTGCTTTATCTCAATTTTCAGATAATCAAGTCTACCATTTTAAATATGTAGATTTTCAGCCAGGCTTTTATTTGTACATTATTTATACAGGGCCGAGGTGTGTGGTTCATTCTCCCATCTTTTTCTTTTCTTTTCTTTTCTTTTCTTTTCTTTTCTTTTCTTTTCTTTTTTGTTTTTTCTTTTTTGTTTTTTCTTTTTTGTTTTTTGTTTTTTGTTTTTTGTTTTTTGTTTTTTGTTAAATCTATTTTCCCAAAATGGAAAATATGCAACTAAGTGGCTTTTGTGAAGCTGGATTCCAAGCTGTTTGAATTAAATCTGAATCCTGCTGGGGCTTGAACCTTCCTGATTGTTTGTCACTAGCAGGGTTTGTTACATTTCAGATGATACTATTAATTCCAGGCCCTTCTCCCCCCCTCCCCCGAGATACTTAGTGACTGTAAAGAGTAGAAGATCAGGTCTGTATCCCCAAAGACATTCCAATTTACCAACATGGTAATTTAAGTTGCCCCTACAAGGACAGTGAGATGTATTTATTTTTGTGGTATAGTTTATAATTTGTTTCCACTTTCCAGAATACCTTTTTAGGAGTTGGAACATAAACACTTTCCCTGTTGATTTAGATCTTCTTTTCTATTTAGCAACCATTGATTTTATTTTCCTCCCCAGTGTTTTGTATGCAGCTGAAATTAACACACCTCTTTTTGTTTAGCACCGGCTTCAATTTGCACAGGGCCTGAGCCAGTGAGTACCATAGGAGTTGGATTAGGCTCAGAGCTTTCCCCTGTCTTTGCCGGCATCAATCCTTGCTACCACATAAAGCTCAGTGAAGGAAGTTTGTTACTGAAACACATCTGCAGGGTCAGCAGAGGGAGCACAATGCAGTTTTGTGGCTTCCGCATAACAAAGGTGTGATCCGCAAAAGCTGCCAAACGCACAGCTTCCTACTATGCCATTTCAATGGGACTACGTGTGATAGGAAGCACTATCCTTGGTAGCAAGTGTTTTGCAGCAGTGAGAACTGGTCATGGTTTTGGAGATGAGTTTTGTAAATCTGTTTCATTTTATATAGCTAAAATCTAGAGGATTTACTAGAGATTATGAACAAATTTAGGGTGAATTCCATCTCCATGTACAGGGCAATGCCGGAGCTATGTGCCACTTGAATTCTGTTTTGTGCTATCCTTCTGCATAGGGGTGAATTTCACCTCTCCAGAATAACAGAGTTGGTCTTAAAACATTAATCTTCCTTTGCCTATTTAAAAAATATCCAATGCTTAGTCTGCAACGAGGACCAAACCCTGCATTTCTGGTATGCACAACTCCAGTCTTTGATGGGTTTCTTGGAGAGTTGGGGGCACAAAGAATGTAAGGTCAGGTCCATTTTAACTAAAATCCTTCTCTCTTCCACACTTCGGATCTCTATTTCAAATTCTTCACTGCATCTCTGCTACAAAGTTAGCCTGCAGAACTCACTGCCACAAGGTATCAGTGAGGCCAAGAGCTGACCCAGGGAGAGGATCACCCAACTGCCCACTGCAGGGTTTCCTGCACCTTCCTCTGAAACACCTGGACACTGTCAGAAGGGGGTCACTATATTAGATGGACCACTGTGGCAATCCTTTCAGCATTAATAGGTGCTCAATGCATGGAATGATGGCAGATTTTGTACTCGAGACCAATATTTTAGATCAAAGGTCTGCCATGAAAATTGGAGAGGAGGACTTTGTCCATCTGGTGCTCACAAAAATGAGTTCAAAATGCTGCCAAAGTGTCTGAAATCTGGGTATGCAGCAAGTCGTGCATTGAATGTTTTACGTTTTTAAAAAAACCCTAAAAACACAAACCCCAGGCGTTTCAACAAACACGGTCAAATGAGTCAGTGCAAAGACTTAAAATCATCAGGGAAGGCAGTGTTTGTTTTTACATGGGGGTTATTGGAAATGCTAGGGGTGCATGGTAACAATTTGTAGCTGATGTGTTTTGAAATATCATAACTGGTGTCAATAAACACATTAAAGTTCAACTTCAGAGAGTGTTGTGGGTGTCTGGAGTGTGCTGAAGGGCTTCACATTGAAACAAGTGAGGAAGCAATCAAACACCTCCCCTCAGAGAGGGAAGGGATCTTGCAGGGTTGTTAGAGCGAAGAATCTGTGATTGTGATTACTGCTTCTGATTGGCTAAGAATTGTTCTATCCTGTTATTTTCGTGACCCTGTCTGAGGGAAGGCTGCTGGCGACCAGCTTTCCTCACCCGCTTGCCCACAGTGCATTGTGTTGCTTCCCCCTTTGCTCCTCTCTCTCACATCCAGGTTCTCCTAGTGGAGACGCCCTCGCTCCGTGAGAACACACCCATGTCTGTCTGTTCATCTCCCCAGAAACACTCACTTCAGCTGCCCTAGGACACACTATGCAAATCCACGCACTCCAGACGGGCACTGACTGCTCAGGTCCCATGCTTGCACTGGGGAGATGGGACTAGAATTCTGGTCTTTCAACTGCATAAACCACAGTCCTCTAGCACTTGACCTAAAAGAGATCTCCCTTTGCCAGCAGTAGTAATAGGTTCTTTATGTTATCTGTGGGATAGCCACTAGAGAGCAACATGACTTCATACAGAGCATGACTGGTCTGTCCGCCTTAAGATATATCGTCTCCATCATTGTGTGCCTCTTGTTCATTATTTCTTTTATTTTCCCCTTTTTAATTCATTGAATGTCGCTAATGTCTGGAAGCATTCTCTCGAATTGCAACTCCAAACAGATGTCAGCTACTAATTTTCTGTCCAAATATCAAAGGGACGCTGCAAAATCCTCTTTTGAGACAGTCACAGAATGTCCTGTGCTTCCTTGGCATGATGTCTTCCTGTCTATGGTTACATCCTTCTAAATAAGAGCAAGGCATATTTGCCCTGGCAATTGACTTGGTGCTCTAGGACCATGCAATGGTTAACAAGGAAGTTCCATCATGAAAAAAAAGGGACAGAAATATGTTTTCTTTGAAGCTTCACTGAAATCTAAAAGTTGCAGCTTAATCCATTTTGAAAGCCGTATCAATCATCCTGTCGTGCAACACACTATCACAGATGTGAAATATAAAAACGAGCTAGCCTGGCCGACGAACGCAGGGCCCATTCTACCCGTCCATAAAAGCAAACATGGAAACTATAATTCACACAAATAATAAACATTTAATAGGGGATTCATGGGAAGAAAGGGAGCAAAAAGGACCCTGACACACTGGCACTTGTGTCTTGCCCGACAAAGCTCATTTGATATTTGGGAGAGAAATTAACACCAATTCATCAAGCGACTTGTCAAGTTGATGATGGATATGTCACTTCTTGCTTGGAGCAACGTGTCTGAGATTTTTGTAAGCACTGTGCTAGACTGTAAAATGTGATTACTTGTAGAAATTTGAGGAAGTACCAGAGTTGGAATGGGTTTGGTTAGTGACAAAATTGCTTGTCCCAGTACTCTTCCAATGAAATCTTGGGGAGCTTTGCCAGTGACTTCCACAGGACCAGGATTTAACCTAGGGTATGCTGCTGGCAGTCTTGTGACTAACAATAATGTGCCTTGAGCACATGGCATGTTCTGAGCATCTCTCAGATGCAAGCTTAGCATTCAGAGGTTCCAGTTGTATTCAACTCTGTATAAACAATGTACAGTATATTATAATGATGCTCTGTAAACCTTATGCCTTCCCGTGGGGCAGATTCAGCTAAAATGGACCATCATCACCCAGTCTGACTTCCTGTATGACATGAGCCATAGGACTTCCTTGAACTAATTTCTGTTTGAATTAGAGCCCATCTTTTTAGGAAAAACATCCTAATTCCCAGTGATAGAGGATGTATCAAAACTCTTGAAAATGTTTCAGTGGTTAATTACCCTTACTGGTAACAATTTGTACCTTATTTCTAGATTTAATTAGTCTACCTTCCTTTTCCAGCCTTCCAGTATTTTGTTCAGTCTGGATTATCTTCGAGGAAGATTCAGATGAGAACAAAGAGATCCACGTAAACTTAAAAAAAATGAGTAGATAGTGGGATAATAACATGGAGAAGAGTTAGGAGACTTGATAATGTATTTAAAAGTTGGATGGAATAAAACTGAACACCAGGTTTTAACAATAGGTATAAATCAAAAGAAGAACTGGCAACAATGAAACAATACTGCATGCTTAACCTGCGGAACTCACTGCTACAGGAATCCAGCATAAAATAGTATGTCTGGATTTTATTCTACTAAAATATGGGTAATTTAATTATTGCCTACCATGTTGGTAGCTACCCTGTCTTAAACAGTATTAAAAGGACATTTACTCCTCATGTTTCAGGCTACCAGTTGATCATTAGAGCTATGCAAATTCTGCTAACAGTCCCTAGCAATTCCAGATCATAAGGGTTTGTTCCACTTTCTTTTCCCCTAATAAGGGCTCACATCCCTGCAGCCCAGTTCCATAATGACTTGAATGCTGTGCCAGCCACTAAACAATACATTATTTATATAAATTCTCTTGCTGAGATACTTAGATGGTCCACAACACTATAGTATCAGAGTGCATCCCAATCTTTAATGTGTTTATCCTCACAACACCCCTGTGATGTAGGGAAATGCTATAATCCCCATTTTACAGCTGGAAAACTGAGGCACAGATAGGTTAAGTGTCTTTCCCAAGATCACACAGCAAGAAATTGAATCCTGGTCTTCCAAGTCCTACTCCAGGGCCCCAACCAGTGGATCATCCTTCCTCTCTATTTGGTAGCAGCTAGAGGCTCTAGATCAGGGGCTTATTGTGCATGGTACTGCACAATCTGCATCATAGGCACTCAGTGATGCCATGAGGGTGCACTAGGTTTAATTCAGCACAGGACTCCCTTCACCCCACTCCCCACTGTTTTACCTTTAAACCCCACATCTTCAAGCAAAACGCACTCCATAACTTTTGTGTGGCTTCCAAACTCAGAATCTGGCCTGAATTCAGGGTTTGCCACCAGAGAGATGTTTAGCTAGCCGAGTATTGGGGGCGGGAAGAGAGCATTTCTGGGCAGGTGAGATGTTCAACGCACAAACTGTGTACGGTGTTTTCAGTGGAAACGGTATGCTCAGCACTTCTCAAATAAAATAAGCAAGAATGCCCTATTAGTAGCATGTTTAACTTTTTTTTGTGAATTGTGCCCTTTCACTTATAAAGTCCAGTGTCTGTTGATATGAATTTGACACCGTTTATGAAGTGTCTGCAGAAATTTTGTAGAATACACATATTAAAATATTTCCAATGGTTTTTTTTTTCCTTGGGTGCCAGTTCATTATCAGTTGCTTGTTCTTCAGTGGCCTGTGTGAAAGGAAACTGGTGGTCTCACCTGTTTCTGGTGGGCAAATATTTCCCTGACAATTGACAGCTGTTGGCAGACTTGCAGGACCAAGATTTGAATGGGCCATGGAGAATGAACTAACTCCTCACGCCAAAATATGTTCCTGCCAGGTCAGGTTTGAACCACAGTGTCAAGGGGGCATAAAGGAAACTTTTCTTCCTCCATGTTGTACCTGTTCTGAGTAGAGGTCTTCAGTCTCCACTACTTCCAATTGACGGGAGCAGCAAATTCACACACATTGTTACAAACATAATAGTAAGAAAGTAAAGGGTAATAATTCATGCATGACCTTGTTATGATGATTTATAAAGGAGGGCCAATGTTGGGTCCAGATGGGTGTTCCAACCTCTCAGTAGTATAAAACTACTGTTTTATAATTGCAGTCAAAATTCCCTTGTTTAAATAATAAACATTATGTTCTATACTGAATACTTCACTGTAAACAGCACACTGAACATGCTGAACTAAATAGGGCTTCTATTGCGATGAATATAACAACCTCTTAAATGATTAGGACACCTGTTGACATTAATATAGAAGTGCACATGGAAATAAATGTGCCGCACATTGAAATATATGTACACAAATATTTAGAGGATTAGAGAAATTGCTAAAATGGATAGAGCAGCATTTAACACGAACATGTGTGGAATCTAGGCTGAAATGGAAAGAACATGCATGGAGTCGATCACTTATCAGCTGTTACGTTTTTGATTTTGGTGAGTTTTTTTAAGTTCACTTGGGGCAGAAAAGTCCCTGCACTAACAGTCATGGATTTATATATTCAGTAGAGATTTTAAATATATCGTTCTTTGGAATCTGCCTCTGATTCATAACCACCTTCACTTAGTAGCTGGCACCTTTGCCGTGCAAGCTGCAAAAGAAAGTAATTAAATTTAATAGAAGCCACCTTCACTTTGAAGCTGCCCTAGATTTAAAGCCATGAAGAGAAGCAATTAAACTACAAGAGCCCTGGATTCGAAACTAAGTTATATGGTAATTTTTGTTAAAGGAAATTTTCACTGTAATTGGGATTGGGTTGTCAGACCTGATTGTGTTCAGAAGTATATTCCAAAATTAATGATAGAAACCTTCCTCAGGAAACCTTTTCTTAAATCAAAAATACAATTTAAAAAGAAAGCAAAAAGAAAAAATAGGTGTAAAACTGAGGTCAAATGTCACAGACAGAATATTTCAAAACTTTTGGAACTTTGGTTCTCCCCCAGAATGTGCTGTGATTATAAAGGCTAAGAAGGGAAGAAGGATGTTTGTTTGCAAGCAGGCTTATCTGGCAGCAGCACAATAGGTAGGTTCATTTAGGAAAGGTGCTTTTTTTTCAATGGAAAGTGTTAGATGCTTCATTTAAAGAAAGCTAGTCTCCTGAAAACAGCAAAATCTGCAAAAATGACCTGTTTGTTTTTCACTTCCATGATTTTTTGCAGGTAAGGTAGAGCTTTGAAAGTAAGTAATAGCAAAGACTGACGAGAAACAGAATGCCGTAACCAGTACCAAATGTAGCCCCGTTCTGTTTAAAAATTATATTTTTTAGGAGTTCTGCATGTAGGATTGAAAAGAATTAAGTGAAAGGTTCTGCTTTTGGTGCAGGCACTGTTCAGAAATCAAACAGGCATATTCAGCTAGATACCCCACAAAAGCGAAGTTGTTCCCATCTTCAACAGCTGTTGGCAATATTTGCAGATTATTAGTTAAGGTGTGGGTGCACGTGAGAGGTTTAATTATTTTCAAGCAGGCACTTTGCAAGCAGGTTCGAGAGTGATTCTTAAATAGCTCACAGTCCATAAATGAGTCCATATGGAGCTTATGAAAAAAAGCTAGTAAACTGTATATTCATAACAGAATATTTCTTATAGTGTCACCAGCCACTGGAGAAAACCTGGTAGGAATAATACAGGTTGGGGGGAAAAGCATTGAGTATTAGTTGTTGGTGAGGCATTATGAACATGTGTGCTTTGGTGTAAACAGTTGATTATTTTTATTTGTATTTGGTAGCACCTGGAGGCTCCAGCCAGGATCAGGTCAAATCAAGACATGCCTTTCTGTAAAAGACGCTTAAGTCAAACACAAATTATTGGGTTCAGTAAACGACTGAAATTTGCTGGCCTGTGTTATATAATGGTCCCTTCTGGCCTGATACTCTGCGAATCTAGGAATCTAAGCAAGCCATTTTTCAGGGATGTATCTGAGATCAGCACTCAAATCTGTACAGCCCTGACAGCTGACTCTTCAGCAAAACCATTATTACTTCACTGGTCCATTGTTAGGTACTTGAGAGCAGAAATGGGAAACTGCAAATTCCTCAAAAACCTGCCTTGGCATTTGTCAGTAGCGTAACAGCCTGGTTGATAGCGTGGGAGAATGAGAGGACTCTGCCGTGTATGACATCAGCAATCTAGAACATTTATTATCAAACATTCTGCCTGCATGGCATCTCCCGAAAGCAGCTTTCAGGTAGGCAGCAAATAGTTCAAAGAATGTTTGACCCTAAAATTTTAGATATCCCAGCTGTGATATTTGACAACGGATCTGGATTATGCAAGGCTGGCATTGCAGGGGACAGTGCACCGAGGTCAGTTATTACAGCAATTGTTGGTCGCTCGAAAGCCAAAGCAACGATGCTCGGCGCAGGGCAGAAGGAATTTTATGTTGGAGAAGAAGCCCAGTCCAAAAGGGGTGTCTTAAGTTTGAATTATCCAATCGACCATGGCATAGTTACGTCCTGGGATGACATGGAGCGGATCTGGAGACATGTCTACGAGTGTGAGCTGAGAATCAAAGCTAGCGACAGGCCGGTGCTGCTGACGGAGGCCCCGCTCAATCCCCTGCGGAACCGGGAAAAAATGACTGAGATCATGTTCGAAGGCTTTAAGGTGCCTGCCATGTATGTCGCAGTGCAGGCGACCTTGGCGCTCTACGCCTCAGCACGCACCACGGGGATAGTCATGGACAGTGGAGACGGTGTTACCCACACCGTGCCCGTCTACGAAGGGTACTGCTTGCCCCATGCTGTTTCTAGGTTGGATATCGCAGGCAGGGATATCACTGAATACTTCATGAGACTCCTTTTGGAAAGTGGCCACTCCTTCGTGAGCACAGCCGAGAGGGAGATCGTGAAGGACATCAAGGAGAAGCTGTGCTACGTGGCTTTAGATCCCGTCCAGGAAATGAAAGCAAAGCCGGAAGAAATCCTCAAAGAGTACAAACTGCCTGATGGAAATATCATTAAGATCGGCAATCAGCTCTTTCGAGCCCCAGAGACCCTTTTTTTGCCCGCTAACATTGGTATTGAAGCCCCCGGGGTGCACAAAATGATCTTCAACAGTGTGATGAAATGTGACATTGATGTTCGCAGGAATCTTTATGGCAATGTGCTTCTTTCCGGTGGGTCCACCCTCTTTCCTGGACTGGATGAACGGATCCTGAGGGAGATGCAGCGGCAGGTGCCCATCGGGATGGCCGTACGGATCATCGCACCGCCCGAGAGGAAGTACTGTGTGTGGATTGGGGCCTCCATCCTCACTTGCTTGTCATCTTTTAAACAAATGTGGGTCACCGTCAGTGATTACAAAGAGTTTGGTGCAGCTGTAGTTCACAGAAAATGCTTTTAAGGAGAGACTACGCAACTGAACCAGTGTCTCATTCGAATAGATGGTGCTCAAGAAATGCTCCCAAGATGTGAACCAGAAGATGCTACAGCGGTCTGTGTATTTATTGGCTGACCAAACATTACAGAAAATAAAACATTAGAAACATACCATCTTGTTCAGAATGGCTGTTGTTTTCCTATCCCCCTCAAAGGGTGCACAGTGTTCTGCCACCTCCCCTATCTACTTCTTCTTGCTCCCACGTCTTCACATCCTTATTTGCACCTGTCATCCATCTGATCTCTACTCAGTGTTGGCTGGGACTCCCTTCAGAGGCACGGATGCTGTTCCTTAGCAGGCCAGAGGGGTCACCCTAAAGCAGCGGGAGCCATTCTTTCTCACCACTGACTGAATACAGTAGCCCCAAAATGCTCTTCCTCCTACCACGAAGAGAAAAAAAAAATCAAACCTAGAATTGGAGTCAGGTCTGGCTGAACCTTTCTCTCCTAATGTAGCAACACAAAGCAGGGCTGGAGAGTCATGGGGGCAGTGTGGATAGCTTATGTTTTGTTATCTTTGGTATAGCGATCCAGCTTATGGTAAACAAATGTGACGACCCTAAAAGAACATTAAGACGGAAGTTCTGCTTTCCAAATCTTTACTGTGTTGCAGCTTGATCCTGCAAACATTGACCCTGATGGGATGACCCCCTTTACTGATATTACTCATGCGCATAAGCATTTGCAGAATGAGGCCTTTAGCTGCTCCAGAAAGAACAAGACTTGTGCAGTCTTGGGTGCAGCTCCCTGTAAATATTTATCTGTAAAGTGATCTCATTATCCTCCTTCCTTAAAACTCTCCTTTGCCATATTGCCTACGAAAATCTTGACAATGGATACTGCTGCCTCTTGTGCTGACTAATATTGTCTCCTTGTTTCCTTGTACCCCACCCCTCCACAGGCCACCTATCTGTATCTATCTATTGTCTCCTGTCTCAGAGGTAGATTGGAAGCTTTTTTGGACAGGGGCCTTCTTTTTGTTCTGTATTTGTACAGCGCCTAGCACAACGGGGTCCTGGGCCATGTCCAAGGCTCCTAGGTGCTGTGGTAATACAAATGAATAATGTTAATTAATGTTTATTTAATTAATTAATACCAAGAGAAGCCTATCTTTTCAGCACATAAAAAGGCATTTTCCTTTACACTGTCATGGTTCATAATTGTACTAATAACCCTTAGATCGGGGATAGTCAATAGGTCGATCATGGGCCAAATCCAGACCACCAGATGCTTTTGAACAGACCCCTCCATATTTTTATTTCATTATTAATTATTATTATTATCATTTTTAATTTTTTTTATTCTTTGCTCTGGAGTCTGGACCTTGACCAAGAAATTTGGACAAAAATAAATGCCTATCCCTGCTCTCGGTCATTTCAGACAGTTATTGACTTTCTGGGTTTAAGGGCCCGAGTCCAGGAGGTGGGGTTTTGCTTGTTGGCACATGGACGTTTAGAGTGTGTCTACACGACAAACCCTCCTTTCCTCAAAACAAGTCTCAGAGCCTGGGTCTACAGCCTCAGGCTCGCACTCTAACCGTAACTATGTAGTTGTTGCGGTTGGAGCTCAGGCTCCGAAAACCTCCCCAGGCTCTAGAGCCCGAGTTCCAGCCTGAGCCCAAATATCTGCCTTGGGGTTTTTTTGTTTGTTTTGTATAGACCCTACCCTTAGAGCCTTCTCCTTCAGAAGATAAAATCACATCAGATTTGCTGATCTTCCAATTCTGTGTACTGCTGAGTACACTGCTTAACTCACAGCTGGGCCCATCTTCTAATGGACGGATCTCTGTGCATCAGTGCCCCAGACTGGGTAGCACACATTTCACTAGGGGGCACCAGAGCAGCAGCTGGAAGAGAAAGGAGAATTTCTTCAAGGACGATGACTGTACTTCACTGTAACGTATATGAACCTACTGAATATAGTCATCCTTAGGTAAAGCAAAATGATACGCTAGTGCCACAATCTTGGCTAACTTCAGAACTCAACCAAACTGTGTAGGTGGGTGGAGCGGGACGGGAGCTGGTATAATCCCCTGGAGAGACGCATATTCTGTTTGGCAAAAGTGATCAGAAAAGGATTCAGCTCATTGAAAATGAGCACTGATGTACCTAAATGTCTCAATGTTAAAAATGCTCAGAGCCTTATAAAAGCAAATGGTGCATTGCTCTCTGATTCAGTGCATTTCAAATCCTTAAAATCTATATTTTAAATTTCTTAATAATTTCCCTGATACATATGACTAGGTGAGTTAATACACTGAAAGGCTTGAATATATCTGCTTCAGTTGTAATGGCCACCAAACAATCATTATCTAGCTCATCCATTGTTGTGTGTTACAGGACTAAGCACTGGAAATGCCTTGCTTGCCACTACATGAGTGGGGATAAAAATCCCGAATCCTGGTCAAAGTTAGGAGCATCAGTCCTAGACTTTGGAGACTAGCAGAGCTTGTCATCTTGTAAAACTGAGAAGATAAGGTTGGAAGATACATCCTTAAACCTTCACAACTAAGCTTCCCAGAAGCAGCTTTTTCAGAAACTATTTAAGGTCTAGGGGGAAAGCTGAAGTGATGTTGAATCCCCAAACTTTAGATATTCCAGCTGTGATCTTTGACAATGGATCAGGGCTATGTAAAGCTGGTCTGTCAGGAGAAATTGGTCCAAGACACATCATTCCTACGGTTATTGGCTGCCCCAAAACAAAAATGTCACTGTTAGGAGCAGCTCAGAAGGACTGCCATGTGGGAGGAGAAGCCCAGCACAAACAGGATGTGTTGTCTTTGAAGTATCCCATTGAACATGGTATAGTTACATCTTGCGATGATATGGAGAAGATCTGGAAGCATATCTATGAGCATGAATTGGGACTGAAAGCCTTTGAGAGGCCCGTGCTAATGACTGAGACCTCTTTGAACCCAATGGAGAATCGAAAAAAACTGACTCAGCTGATGTTTGAACGGTTTAAGGTGCCTGCTTTCTACCTGTCTGTCCAAGCCATATTGTCCCTCTATGCCTCAGCACGCATCACAGGACTGGTCATAGACAGTGGATTTGCTGTTACCCAGACGGTACCAGTCTATGAAGGGTACTACTTACCCCATGCCGTCTCCAGGCTGGATGTTGCAGGCAGAGATATCACAGAGTTCCTCGGGAAGCTCCTTGTGGAAAGTGGGCAACGCTTTGAGAGCCTTGCTGGGAAGAAGAGTATCATAGAGGACATCAAGGAAAAGTTGTGCTACGTGGCTCCAGATCCACACAGAGAATTAGCCAAGAGGCCAGAGGAGGTCCTGAAAGAATATAAACTACCTGATGGGACTCTAGTTAGTATTGGCAGCCCACTCTTTCAAGCCCCAGAGATCCTCTTTGTGCCAGGTAGCACTGGTAATGATGCACCAGGCCTTCATAGGATGATCGCTCACAGTGTTTCAAAGTGTGACATCAATATTCACAACACTCTCTATGGGAACATGGTGCTGTCGGGTGGTTCGTCCCTCTTTCATGGCCTGGATGAGAGGATTTTTAAGGGACTAGAACACCAGGCCCCCAAAGGGGTTCCTATAAAGATCATAGTACCCACAGACAGGTGGTTTTCTGCATGGATCGGGGCTTCTGTAATTACTTCCTTGACCAGCTTCAAGCAAATGTGGATCACTGCAGCTGATTACAAGGATTTTGGACCAAACATTGTCCAAAGAAGATGTTTTTAAGAGGACTTAGGTAAATCTAGCTAGCATCCATTCAGGACAGTGGTAGTTCTTGCATTTGCACATTAAAATGAAATAATAAATTCCTTGGACAGAAGTTTGGCTTTTTCTAATTGTATAATTGGCTTCAGAGTCATGGAAATTAGAGATGGAGACCTCTGGTCTGTTCAATTCTATGGCCAGTGCAGCGTTGTTCCCTTGATTAAAGACCTTATCTTCAGTAATACAAAATAATCTGCTAAAATGATTCTTACTGCTGTTAATTTTAAAGCTTTTAAAATAAAGCAGAGTGAGAGTCTACCGCTGGGAAACTGAGGTGCAAAGGGATTACAAGTAAGTGACTTGCCCAAGATTTAGATGATGTCTGTGACAGTGCCAGGAATTAAACCTAGCTCTCCTCCATCTCCATCCAGTGCCTTAACCCTGCGGCTGGTTGGTGTGGGTGAGTGTGAGATCATCACCTACAGCAAGGAAAGCTGAGCAAGAGAGCACAATGGATATGAGAAAGATAGCGCGTTAGAGAGATCAGAGGGCGTTGAGATGACCCCGAAAGGGTCTGGGAAGCTGAGCTCATACTGAAGGTCCGGAGGGCCCAGTCATAACAGCTGCCATTCTGTGTCAGCACAATGGTCTGTCTAGCCCAGTTCCTGCTTCTGACAGTGGCTAGTACCAGAGCTTCAGGTAGATTGTGCAGAACAGGGCAATTTTGAAGTGATCCACCCTTGTCTCCCCCTCGCACAAATGCTGTGTCAGACGGTCCTGTGGACTTAATAACGATAAATACTAAGGGTGACAGGATGCACCGTTAAGAGACTCAACATGCAGCTCCTAACCCACGCACGGGCAGCCATGGAGCCCCCTTAGCATCTCTGGATCACGAGCTGCTCTATGGACTGGAGAGGCCCCGGCATAATTTAGACAGCTGGGGATCCCTGTAGGGCTGTATTTAGTAGCTCGGTTCCTGATGTGCCCCCATGCCAGTTTGTGAGGGGGCCCTCAGAGGCCAGCCTGACAGCTGTCTGCTCCAGGGGAATGCTCCGTGACCAGAGCTTTTAACGCTCAGGGTAAAACACCGGAGCAGGACTGAGCATCTCCCCCCAGGTCTTTATTGATATGATTATCATTTGTGGGCTTGATCCAAAGCCCCCTGGAGTCAATGAGAGTCTTTCCATTTAGGCCTTTGCATCAGGCCCGATGTCTGTCTGTCTGTCTGTCTGCCTTTTGTGTCTCAGAGACACATCTGGCCAGAGGAGGAAGAGGAATGAGGGTATAATAAATAGGTACAGTACAAAGCTTGTCCCAAGCCAGCTGTGGTTCTGACATGTTAGGGTTCTCAAGAAGCCCTGGGAAGCTTGGAAGCTCATTTCTGATAGATCCAAAGACTGGAAGGTCCAAAACTTCTGGAGCTTTCCTGATAACCCGGTAGCTAAGAAAAGGGACTGCAAACCTCAGAAGGGAGAGCCAAACATTTCTAATAATTCATGGTCTAAATCAACTTTAAAATGTCAACATCTCTGCTGAGGCTAGGGACAGTAGAGGTGCATAACCCAGGCTGACGAAGAGATTTTGGCTCTGCAATATGGCTTGGCTGAATTTGGTTTTTATAGTATCCAAACTGGTTTGCCACTCCTTAATATTATTTTTCCACGCTAGCCTGTGGAAATGGCTAGCAGACTAATCGCTGTGCAGCCTTCACACTCACTTTGCACTCCCAGCAGAGTTTGTGCCTTTTAGAGGCACAGTCCATCCATCCCTCTCTATATTACCCTTGGGGTGGGCAGGATGGTGCTGCACTGACCCCTAGAAGGGCCTAAGGCTATAGCCGACCATCTAGACCAGGGGAAGGTTCTTGGCTTTATTGTCATATTTAAAAGTTGCTTAGCAAGAATTTATTTTGCTGGTGAATGTAACTTTCCAGATGAACAATTTTCATTTAAACGTATCAGTGTCCAAAGTATTAACCATTCCCAGTGTTGATCCATTTGGAGAATCCTTCCTAACCTGCCAGAACAATTCCTCAGGCCAACAAATAAGGGCTCAGAAGCCCCAGCTGAGATCAGGACCCTATTGTGCTATACAGATACATAATAAGGAACTGTCACTGCCTCAAAGAGCTTTCCATATAAATTCCATGATGACAAAGTTCTGTTCCAGTGGATATGGGTGACCTTAGAGAGGAGTGTATCTGCTGCTAATTGCTAAGTTTTATTTGCAGCTCATGGAAAATTATGGCTAACAATAATGTGTTGCCCTTGTATAGCCCCTTTCCTTTGAAGATCTCAAAGCAACTCATGCTTGCATGACTTCTTACAGTTCCTCCTGCAAAGCATCTGTTTCTCTCTCCCTCACCACAACCCATCCCCGTTTGACAAATTGGATTTTAAAATGATGTAATGTCAGAAGACACACAGAGGCATTTTTAGCAACATGTTTTTACATCACTGCTGTTTTCTGATGTTATCCATCAAAGGGCTGAATAGAGATTAAAATATATATACTCATTTTTACAAGCCTGCCATGGACACTTCCATAGCATTATAAATGTTCCAGACTTGGCTCTGAGCTCATTTACACTGATTTTAAGGAGACACAATTCCACTCACTTCAGTAGATTTACCCCCGAGTTACAGAGTGCACCAGAGTAACTGAGATCAGTATTTAGCCAACCATGTTTGTGAGAACGAAAGATTAATTAGGGAGAGCTGGTCAGGATTTTGGGTTGACCGGCTTGGTCGTCAAAGGTTCTAGACTCATGTTGCTTATTGGAAGAAATGTAACTCAGTATCTTCTTATATATGTTATTAAAACACTTACACAAGCACAAATAAAATCAAGAAAACTTAACACCAAAGTTAAGCTACTATTAATAATAATAATTAATAATTAATAAACTTAAAATGAAGCAAGACAACTATCAAATCAAGTAATCAGTAAGTCAGTCTCAACAAATCGGCCTTACCTTGATTCTTATGACTCACACACTTGCATACTCCATCCACCTTGTAGCGCCTCCCTCTAAGGTCTTTGGACAAGAAACTTGGTCCAGTCAGGTTCAAACTAGGTCAGTCTTAGCAAGCATCAATTTGGAAGACTTGTGCTTCAGTCAGCCATTCTTAAAATATTCAGTGTTTCAGAGACACCGAGCCCAACTCAACCTCCTCCCGCTCCCTCCCCAAATGGACACATTTGGGGAAACTGGCATGGACTTATCCTGGTGAAAAGGATTTGAGATGACCTTGTGTCACCAGTTTATGGGAAATTCAACACAAAAATCCTATTAAAAACAGCTGATTGGCTGGGTTCTTTTTCAACAACCAGTCACTCAACTTTCATCCAACTGCAAATGAAAAAATAAGTTTGAACAACTTATGATTCATGTCATCATTCTCACAAACAGGACAATTTATCAGGGTGTAGCCATGTTGTATATAAATCTCCCCACTGTATTTTCCACTGAATGCATCCGATGAAGTGAGCTGTAGCTCACGAAAGCTTATGCTCAAATAAATTTGTTAGTCTCTAAGGTGCCACAAGTCCTCCTTTTCTTTTTGCGGATACAGACGAACATGGCTGCTACTCTGAAACCAGACAATTTATGGTAACCGTTATATTTTGGAGCTGGCAATTATTGCAAACAAGAACATTTACAGTAATCTTTCTATTTAGGAACTGGGCTGCAAGTCAAACACTTTATCTTCTGGAATAACTTTTAAAGTTACTTTAAAAGCTATCAAGATGAAACCCATGTAAGCAGTACAAGGTTTAAAATTAATTTAAGGTCTGTATACCCATATGAGCTACTTCTCTAGCATATTTTCGACTCTAGTTCCATAGGAGCCAAGCAACTGGTTTTCCACAGGTTTCTTTTTACCTCATGGAGTTATTTATGGGACTCAGAACGTGGGGTTAAATCTTCTCAAGATGTCTCCATCATCGAGGAACTAGATAGTCATGAGCAGACCAAATTTCATGTTCATTAGGCATTAACAACTGAGTTAAAACAAATATATAATATAAGCAAATGCAAGCACTAGAATCTGTCCCCATGGTATGTCATGGTTGTTGTGCCTCTGTTATAATTCACCTGAGAGATAAGAATGGCTCAGTCATAGGGAGAGAAGCAAAACTCTTCATACTGGTGACCTTCAGGGCAACTCCCAGGCCTTTGGGAAGGGAGCAGTATTCATTAGATGGCCATGACGAGCTGTTAGCTCAGGGGGACTCAGAGGAATGTTCCCCCTTGTGACTCTCAAGAATCTAGAATATTTAACTAGACATTCTATGTCACCTGAGCAGAAGCACAGAGCCAGAGAGAGAGCTGCCTGGAGACTGCGTCCGTCTTGCCAGAGAATGTCTGAATCCAAAATCTTAGATCTCCCCGCTGTAATTTTTGACAATGGATCTGGGCTGTGCAAAGCCGGCCTGTCAGGAGAGCAGGCACCAAGGTCAGTCATCGCTACTGTCGTCGGCTACCCCAAATCCAAAGCGATCATGTTTGGAGCTGGTCACAGGGAGTATTATGTCGGAGAAGAAGCCCAGTCCAAGAGGGGCATCCTGTCTTTTAAGTATCCAATGGAACATGGCATAGTTACATCATGGGAGGACATGGAGAAGATCTGGTGGCATTTGTTTAAGCATGAACTCAAGATGAAGCCCAGCGAGAGGCCAGTGTTACTGACCGAGGCACCACTGAACACATTGTCGAACCGAGAAAAAATGGCCGAGATCATGTTTGAAGGTTTCCAGGTGCCTGCCATATTTGTGGCTCTGCAAGCTCTGATGGCCCTTTACGCTTCAGCCCGCACGACGGGATTAGTGCTGGACAGTGGAGATGGCGTGACCCTGACAGTCCCTGTCTACAAAGGCCACTGCTTGCTCCATGGTGTTTCCAGGCTGGATTTTGCCGGCAGAGATATTACTAAATACCTTGCTCAGCTGCTCTTGGAGACTGGATGTTCCTTCGTGAGCACGGCGGAGAAGGAAATTGTGAAGGACATCAAGGAGAAGCTGTGCTATGTGGCTGTAGAACCCAGCCAAAAAATTCAGGAAAAGCCCAAAAGGCTTGGATGGGAGTATATTCTCCCAGATGGCAATGCCATCAAGATTACAGACCAGCTGTTCAGAGCTCCTGAAACCCTTTTTGTGCCAGCTAATGCTGGCATTGAGGCACCAGGGATTGACAAAATGATCCTTCAAAGCGTTATGAAATGCGATGGAAATATCCACCCTGATATCATGAGAAATGTGGTATTGTCAGGTGGGTCGACCCTTTTCCGAGGTCTCCATGAGAGACTTCTAAAGGAGCTGCAAACTCAGAGCCCCAGTGCAATCCCTGTAAAGATCCTAGCATCCCGAGATAGGATGTACTCTGTGTGGATTGGGGCTTCCGTCCTCACCAGCTTAACATCATTTAGGGACATGTGGGTCACAAGTGAAGACTACAAGAAAATTGGACCATCTGTGCTTCAGAGAAAATGCTTCTGAGAAGACCAACCATCCAGAAAAACACAACACAAACCTGAACAGCTGGAGAGCAGCTAATAAATCATCGCAAAAATAATTGATTTGTAGTAAGTGATTTTATGGCTTGGTAAAGAAAGAGCCCTTGTTCAGTGCCTTTTTTTGCTATCCAGCATGCTGGTTTTAATTCTATAAATGTGTTGATCCTTGCTGGAACTGAAAATAGTTTGTCGGACTTTTAAACTCAGAGAACAAGCCACCTCCATCGTATGTCTGGGAGGGCTGGCTCACTGCCCTTCACCGTAAGCTACCAAAAGGTAGAGAGAGACCGCTGATGGAAAAATAGAGGGCTCTGGTGTACTGCTGACCCTTTGCTATGGCATTGGAAGTCTCTTGTGGTAGCCATGGTGAGCCTGGAAGAAGCCCAGAAAGAGATGAGCTTTTAAGTTTGTTTTTCTATATGAAATGAAAAGAAGTTGGTGGAGTTGTTAAAGGAAGGGCCTGGGAATTAGCGTTCCTATATTCTATTCCAAGCTATGCCGTTGATTAGCCACACAACACCAGGCTAATCACTTCACCCCCACTGTGCCTCAGTTTACCTCTCTGTGGTTTACCCCTCTATTCAAATAACTTTCTACAGCACAAAGATGATGTGATGCTTAATTAAAATATGCAAAGTAATCTGAGATCCTTGGGTGAAAGGTGTTGATTTCTGGTTATTGGGTTTGTTTTTTTTTCATGAGATCCCCTGACAAGTTTTGCAGAGTCAGGAGCTTGGATGAAGTTCAAATATCCACACTTTAAGGTACCTGTCTAAACAGGAGAGCCACTACACAGAACCTATCTCTATATTCAAGTCCTCCTTCCAACTGCCCACCGCCCGTCATAACTACTGCAGCAGATCCTCAACTGGTGTGAGTTGTGTTAGCTGCAGGTGAGGGGTGACTGTCCAAAGTAGGTTTCAGTGTTAGCAGTTGTGCCCCCTACCCCAGCAGCCCTTCTTCCCTAATGTGCAACTACTCGACTCCTTGGAGAAAGGTCTTGCAGAGACTGGTCTAGATGATTCAGTTAAACAGAAGGGAAGGTTCTTCTGCTCACCTCAAGGTGACCTTCCTTTGCACAAGGTATGGCTTTTCCTCCTACAGTTCTGACTCCAGCCTCTCTTCAGCTGGCACCGCCTATTGTGCCGAATGCTGCGATGGTTTCACCACATTGGATAGTTGACCACAGGGCCTGGGGTGAGACCCACCTAAAGGCGTTTTCGCTTGTGAACGCAGCTAAAGGGTTGAACCAAAGAACTCCCGAGGTAAAAGTTTAGTGGTTTAATTCGCAGCATCACCTAGCCCCTAAGGGCTGAGATTGTTGAGATTTACGTTACTCCATTAAGTTAATGTACATGCTCAGAGTGCTTGCAGAGCTGTTATGAAATCTGATTCACGATCTTAAATCTTTGTTCTATTACAGTATGTTACCTTTTAGCAGCCCACTGGAAATGTGTAAACAAACGAGGTACAACTGTAGACAGTTTAAATATTTTACAGCTCACTGACTTCCATATGAGAAGGGATTTACAGTAACTTAAGTGTTCAGACTCCTGCTCCAATAATCCAATGCAGATAAAAATGCAAAACACATCGCCCTGGAAAGCATGGGAAATCTGACAGAATGGAGCACCTCATGGTTGTTGTCGGCATGGGAAAAACAAAGAGAACCATTTCCTTGCCAACCCAGAGCCAGCAACACAATCACATTCCATTAACAGAGAAAGTGAAGAACTCACAGACATCAGTACACTCCTTTAATAACATTTCACACCTAGCGGGCCAGAGAGTTAGCGAGTGTAAACCAGTGGGAGTGATGGCCATTTACATCAGTTGAGGATCTGGCCCACAGTATCTAGCTCCTTTTATATGAGGCTCTCAAGCCCTTATTAAAGTCACATGACTCCCAACCTGTGAAGTGGGCCTTGCTGATTCCATTTTACTGATGAGACGTGACTGGCTCACACAGCAAAACTGTAGCCGAGCTGCATATGGGACCCAGGAGTCCAGACTCCGAATCAGTTTCTTTAACCGCTGGCCGACACTGATCTTCAAAGGGACCAGGTTTCCACTCTGTAGTGCTCACCTGGAATTGCTGACCTACCCTTATTTCATTTTTACTGTAAGAAAGCCTTGGGTCTTTTGCCTTAAGTGTCTTGAAGTAGCACCCTCCTCCCAGCCCTGGGACTGCAACTCCGAAGCCATGACAGTTACCTTAATCCAGTCCTGCCTGTGCTATACCTTGCCTCTGGATAGCTAGAGAACGTCATTCACCAAGCACCAAGCTGGTCTTCCCAGCACCAAGAGAGGAAGGATGGTCTTGTGATTTACGCCCTGCATTGGGACTCAGGAGATCTGGGTGTAATTCCTGGCTCTGCCACAGCTGCCTTGTTCAACTTTGAGCAAGCGACTTAATCTCTGCATGCCTCAGTGCCTGACCTGTAAAATGTGGATCATGCTATTTCCTGTGACTCACTTGTCGAGTTAGCTTGTAAACGCTTTGGGGCAGGGACCATCTCGTATTATGTACAGCACCTAGCGCAATGCAGTCCTGATTTTGGATGGGGCCACTAGGTTCTGCCATAATAAATCTTTCACCAGCACAAAAATTGACTTTAAACTAGAGATGTGGCTGTGTGGGAGAACCTGTGCCCACATCCCCAGGCCCGTGGGTCATCAAGAAATAAATACCATCATTTGAGAAGATGACACTGGGCTGTATAAACATATCTACTTGCTACTGTTAATTCTCTCCCCCCACATCTAGCTTAGCTTCCAACCTAGCAACAGTGCCTTCTTTTCTTTTAAATGTCAATTCATCATTTTATACATTCCCTGAGCTGAACAAATCTAAAGGTTTTATTGCCCATGTGTATCCGATCATGTCAGGCTGGGACAATGCAGACTGAGTACCCAAAACAATGTGGTTATTCTCACCTGCCTATTGCTGGCTGCAAGCTCTTGAGAAATGTAGGAGAGCTGCCCTCTCTCCCCCCACCCCATTATCACATGCACAGAAAAAGGTTTGGGCTCAAACCTGCACTAGACACATCATAATTTTCTCTTTTATTCCAGTAGCCTGGTTCCTTCCCCCTTCCCCTTTTCAGCAGTGTGAAAACTCTGATGTAAAAAAAGAGGTGACCACACTCCTATTCCTCTTACAGGTAGTGAGACGTTAAGGGGTGCCAGCAGGCAGCTTATGCTTAAAGCAGGAAGTGAAGGACCTTAAGCCAGGTAGATAGCGTTCCAGCTGAGTCTATTTCAGAAAGATCTGGGGGAAAAAGCTTGAGTGGAGGGAACCAGGGCAGAGAGAGAACAGGCCCATGCACAATCTGGTACATGCTAGCAGGAAAAAAGAATTGTTCTTAGGCACATAGGTCTGATACCTGGAGCAGTTCCTGTGGTCCACCTAGCCGAATGTCCTGTCTCTGACAGTAGCCTTACTAGATATGTCAGAAGAAGGTGTAAGCACCCCTCCCTAGGCAGAGAGATGCCCTCATGAACCAGGTCTGAAAGTGATCCCTTACAAAGTGTTGGAGAGAAGGGGAATATTGCCAGTAGAGGCAGAAAAATATCTGGCCTCAATTTCCTCCCCCTCTAAATGGATATAGTTCCATCAACTTCATTTACTCCAGTAGAGAGTTTGGCCCAGCTGCCTTCATTTTTGACCTTTGTGCGGCTGGGAGTGCATTTGGCTGTGAGGAATTTGACGGTAAAGGGTTAAGAATGTTCCTGTGTTTTGCCCTGCAGAGGTGTTGCTAAGTTAAGTACTATTTTCCTCTTGTTGAGAGAAGTTCTGTATTCCTTACATATACACAGCCTGAGTTTTATTAAGCTGTTCCACACAAGTATGATTTTTTTTTTTATTTGGAAAACTTCAGAGTGCCCTTTTTTCACACACACTAAAGTTAGCTTTGCTGAGATTCATTAGCCTCCTTTTCCCCAGTGTGGAAATGGATACCTCTCAGTTATGCAACTTTGAGGTGCACAACTCTGAAAAGCAGCAGAGGCAGCCAAAAAAAGCATTGTTCTGAGCTTAGACGTGTAAAATATTCATATTCAATAATAAGAATAAAAAAAACTTAATAAAAATTTCATAAAGGAAAATAGGCATTGTCATTCGGTTCCCAGGGCTGTAGCAGCAGCAACTTCCAGGCCACAATGTTACTTGGGGTTTGAATGTTTTTTTCCACTCTGTTAATGCAGAACAATTCATTTGTAAAGGCCCAGATTTTTAGAAGTGGCCTCAGATTTTAGGTACCCAACGTGAGCCCGATTTCCCTAAGGGCAGCGCACCTGTGACTCGGATTTAAGGCAGTGGGATCTGCACCAGGTGCTCAGACCTTCCAAAGCAAAGACCTATAAGAGTTTTTGTTTGTTCTTTTTAGTTTCTTATTATTTATATTTTAACAGCACCTGCATGCCCCAGCTGAGATCAGGACCCCTTCATGCTGGACATACCCTCAGCAAGACTGCCCCTGTCTCAAAGCGCTTTCAGTCTAAACAGACAAAGGGCAGAAGTACAGAAGGAACTAAGAGACTTGCCCAAGGCTTACGTGAAGTCTGTGGTAGTGGCAGGAGATGAACCTGGATTTTCTGCCTCCCCATACCATGCCCTAACCACCCGATCATCCTTCCTCTGCGTGTGTGTGTACAAAACCATTTCAGATGATTAGAGGAAAGTGAAGAGAGACAGAACAATGGGTGGGCCTGGGGGAAGTGGAGAGTGAGAGCATGGGAGGGATCAGAGGAAGTTGAGATGACATCACAATCCGGGCCTGGGAAAGTGAGAGATCGTCTTGAAGGTCTGAAGGCCCTGTGCCATGAATACTTTCTCACACAAATTGTCTCACTAAATACTTAGGGTGAGATTCTGGGTGAGCCCCTACAAGACTCAACATAGAATTCATAGCACTGGCAGAGGGGGACCACACGGGTTTCCAAGCCACCTTAGCTCCTCCTGACCATGGGGTGCTTTGGGGGCTGACAGGGCTTTAGTGCAACTTTGACAGTCCAAAGGGCGTAAGTTACTGTCGCCTCTCTGGGCTGCCCCCTGGGCTGCAGGTGCTGTCCAAAATCTTCACAGTAGATGGCGGGGAGGGTCTGCAGAAAGCAATCTTACTGTGCAACCTTGTTCTTCCTACATTGGGGGAATCCTCTCCCACTGGGCTTTTCAGGCTTCTCTTGTCCTTTTACCCAGTGTAACCATAGAGCAGGGGTGAGGCTTGCATCTGTAGTGCTTATTTTAGTGCTTCGGAAAGTTGTGTAGTACTCTTACCCCTGCTTTACAGATGAGAAATCTGAGGCGCCAAGAGGTTACGTGAGTTGCACCAGGTCACACTGCCGTGGCCTGACCCAATGCACATTGATGTCAGAGTTTTACATCTTTCCATGGATTTCAGTAAGCTTTGCCACACATCCCTAGTCTATGGCAGACCTGGGAATGCACCTCAGATCCTATCTGCTGCCTCATGTGAGCTGGGATAACTTGCATGTGTAAGCGTTTGTAGAATCAGGTCCTGAGAACCCAGCAGCAGTGGAGAATGTTAAGGCAATGCTATAAATATTGTCCAAAAAAAGAGAACTAAGGAGCAAGCAGAAAGGTTCTGAATTTAAAATTATTGCGCCTGACAGTGAAATATTATGAAGATATATGGGAGTAAAGAATGAGAAACTCCAAAACAACCAATGCTTGAGATGTTTCTTTTATCTAAAATATAGCTGGCTAAATGTTTCACATAGAACAAGTCCCAGGGAACATAAATCAGGGGATGTAAGTTGTTTTATAAAGACCTCAAAATATAAGTTCTTTACCTCCCACATTTTTAGACCAAATATTTTAACTGGAAAAGTATGTGAGACAATAAGCGTGCATATTACATAAGTCTTTAATGATGGCTCTTACCAAGCTGCTTTGTTCCATGCCCATGGTTTAGTGGTTATATACAAGGAAAATAATTTTTTTTAAAAAAGCACTGCAGAAAACATTGATGGTGGAAACATTGTGAACTTGAGTGACAGTTTGAAAACAAGAAATGTGTTGTGACGCTGTCTGTCACCTCTGTGAAGTTGTGTTGGGGGTGGGGGTAGAGAGAGAAGCAACGTAACTGTGCATTCCCTGTGCAGACTTCATAAAATACAGCCTCTGGGGAATGCCAAATATTAGCCCTGGGACTGGACTTTCTGTAGAATTAAGTATCTCCTCTGATTTTGGAGGAAAAATCCACACTTGGCTTTTGCTTCCACCATATTCGCTGTTATTGGACACAGGGCGTTTTTCTTCCTGAATTACGCTTTTGATCCCCAGCTTAGTTCATATATAGGAAACAGAATTAGCTCGCTGCAATAGTAAAGGTTGTAACAATCAACCCACTGGGGCCCAGACTCCGTTCCGAAGGAGAACAGCATAAAAAGAGAGAGAGGAACTGGTATGGCTCTGCTGTGCAAAGAGGCTGGTTTCACGCATGGGTTTTGCACACTCCTACATGCCAAAGAACTGTCCAGCATGGGAGCACTTAGCTGTGTTAGAATAGGGAGGAGGCAGGGGATCCAGATGACAGAAACTGCAAAGGAGAAGTCTCTTGTGCTAAGAGTGGCAAGATTGGGTAGAGTGGGCGAGAAGAGACCATTGCTAGGTGAGTAGACAAGGGGATATAGAGACAGAAGGTTAGTAAGGTCAGCTGGAGAGAGTCTGTGGTGGGTTTTAGCAACAAGGAGAGTGGGTTCCTGCCTGCGGGAGCAATGCAATTGTCTGGGGCTGCAGAATGATACGGTTGCTGAATTGAGATTAGACGCTATCTAAACCTTCCTAAAAGGCTCCTCGTTTTTTCTGTCTGATATTTCTGTGGCTGTGGTTTCTGCAAACGCAAACAGTAACATGGGGACACGTCTCTCCCTTTTGCGAGGCTCCCTGATAAATCCTTTTTCTGTCTCTGTAACACTTGGCCGCACTTTCTTAATTTCATATTTTTTAAGGCTCACATAATGGGAATGTGCTGAGCTGTGTGAATCTGACTTGGGAAGTCAGCCGACCAGGGGGTGTCCATCTGTGGGCCCCAGGAATTCCAGCAGGTTTTCTCCCCACCCATCAGAATCAGCTTGGATTTGGTATTGTCTCATTTTGCTATCTGCTTTATTCCGGTGTCTGAGAAGGGAGGATGTTCTGAAGCCTTCACATGGCTTGCCACATGAAACCACTTCCTCGCTATCCAAAAGTTTAGAACATCAGTCTTAATTTGTCTGGCCCTCGGTGCTGCACACTTGCAGAACTTGAGAATTTACTGCTTGTTTTTGCAATGAATCTCTCTCACCAGAGAAAGGGGGAAATCTATGGTGCTCAAACTTTTCTCTCACTCTGGTTCTTGAAACATTTTAGATCAAACACAACTCTGACTAATAACAGTGTCTCAGGCCAGGTCTTGCTCTAGAAACTTTTGCTGATATAGTAATGTCAGTTATAGGTGTGATATTTTTTTTTATCCACAGATAGTAGGTCAGATTCTGATCTCAGTTACACCAGTGTAAATCCATTCCATTCTTTGGATTACGCTAGATTTACACTGATATAACTGAGATCAGAATCTGTTACAGGAGTGCTCTATATCTCTATGTAGGTAAATAGTTAATTAATGGATAAAGTGTTAGTAAATGGCACTCAGGAATATGGAGCATAGTTCCTGGACTTTGTAGACCAGGAACTTCTTGTTGTGCAGCTGTTATATCAGCTCTCAACAGATGGTTCCAGCTGATGAGATGATAGCTGTATTCTGGGATGGATGAACTGTGATGTCAAAACCAGAGGAGGATGGTCCAGTGGTTGGCAACTAGCTGGAGGCTTTGGTTCAAGTTCCATCTTGCCAGGGCCAGATTGTGAACACCTTGCTCAGTGGGAGGAGGACAAATGGTGCCCCATGAGCTGATGGGACTACTTGCCCTCTGGTGGGAGGAAGGAGTTAGCAGTCTGTACAAATCAGGAACCCGGATAGCATGGAGTGCAGGGAGTTGCCTAAAACAGTGTGAGTATGTCCCAGCATGCCTGGCTGAGACCATTCCAATTCAGCGGCTAATATACCTCTGGCTTTTGGCTCCAATCTTCCATTCCCCACAGAGTCCCCAGTCCTGTAACTTGTTATTGTCAGGCAGATACCTACATTGCATGAAGTCCCACAGAAGCCAACAAGGCTCCATGGAGATGCAGGGGTCAGCCCACTCACCGAGTCAATTTCAGGATTGGGGCCTGAAGGCCACTGAAATCAGTAAGAGTTTTAATCTGAATAAGGAGCACAGGATCTGGCCCATATATGTAATTAGCTCTCCCCAAATTAAATAATCTTACTTAATGAAGTAAAGAGCCTTCGTTAAAAATGTGCTCTGAAATGTTCAGCACTGAAGCTAGTTCCACTGGTTTGATTTATGCATGTTAGATTTATTTTCAGTTTATACATGATGAACTGTGTACATGTCATAAGCAACCAAATGGGTGGGATTTTTTTCCCGGAAGCCACATATGTGGATTAAAACCACCAATATTTCATTAAATTGCCTCATAATTTTTTTTTCACGAGAATGTCACCGAATTTCTAACCTGCTCCAGTTGGCACCAGCTCACATCCAAGCTCTAATATCAGTGGAGTTTGTAAAGTTTCCAGTTTTTCTGATGAGAAATTACATGAAACCAAAATAATTCTTTCCATGGGGGATTTCACTCCCACTTTTGTTTCTAATATTCTGCCTCCTGGATAAGAAACCCTTTCTTGGGCATCTGTTTCTTCACTGGCTGTATTAGCTACCACTATTTACAGTACATAGGCATCAACCCATCATTTCATTTCTAAAGGAACCTGATTGCCTAAATGGAGTATCCAAAATCTGATTCTGGCTGTATGTTCCCGGACAATTAATTGCAGATGGGCTCTCCAATATAGTTGCACAAATCCCCTTAAATATTTCTAGTGACTGGAATGCAATTTGAGACATGCCCTAGGTAGTCAAATAAATATCCTTCATAGAGAACTGGCTGTGGATAATTAAAGTGACGCTCTTCTTCTGGATAGTTATATTGCTAATGATCTACAAAATCTGGACCAAATGTCTGCTGCTTGGATTTTGTTTCTTCTTTTCAAGTACCAAAGAGTGCTTCAGGCATTTTTTGGCAATGGTTTTAGAGCAGGAAAATAGGAAATGAACTGGAAAATTTGAAGACTACAGCAAACAAGAAAATTCTGGAAGGAACACATTATATAGAACCACCCTGGCCATTAATAATATGGAAAGATTTCATTAAGAACAGAAAAGCAAAAAGAAAGTACTGTCAGTATCACGCCACACCGGAATTCTGCCGCGGTCTAACTTGCAGAATGAGTTATTCCGAGGCCTGGCTGCCAGTGCAGGCGGTGGCCACTGCACTGAAAATTCCACTTCTCAAAAAGAAAAGAAAAAGTAAGAACTTTCTAATGCGGGGCAACTGGAATTTTTAAACAATCGTGCCAAGGCTGGTTTCCTGTGCCCTGAGTCCAGATAAGTGGATTTTTCTAAATGGTTTTGTTGTGGCAGGATTTATTGGGCCTGGTTCATTCTTACTCTCGTGCAGGTGTCCGTGCAGGGACTGGTGTGTGTGTGTGGGTGGGTGTGTGGGTGTTCCTTTTAGTGACTGCAGAATGACTTCTTTGGATGGAAGGTGCCATGATGATCATTGCTCAGATAGGATCTGCTCCAAATAATTGCAAAAGAAGCAACCTCCCAAACTGCTTTTCTGTATGCGTTCCCCCAAAGGCCGGACTTCTGGAGGTGCCAGTATACAGTAAACAAGCTACGTGAAACTAGCTTGATATGATATAAAAATGAAATGAAGTGCACCACAGATCGATTTCACTGTATTTAATCATTTATTTATTTGTTTACGTGTTTATTTGTAGGCAAACAGACTCTATTAACAGCTCAGCGACAGGACACCTTCTGTGCCATGGTGCATGGTCTGCAATGGGCCGTTAGATGAGCGGCATCAGGACGCAAAGGTGATTGTAGTTCAAATATAGGACAAGAAGCTAGAATTCTGTCCTGTGTTCTTTTCCCCACTGTCCCAATGAGTCATTATTTGGCCTTTGGAAAGTCAATTAACCTGTCTATACATCGGTTTCTCCATCTGTGAAAGAAGGTGACCAATATTCACAATAGCCTTCCACAATAGTGGAGCTGAGAGGCTTCATTGTTAATTAGAGCTCAATTTGGAAGGGTGCTGGATGCCCCATTATTAATAATTATTATTTTGTATTATGGCAGCACTTACGGCTCCAGCTAAAATCAGTGTCCCCCTGTTCTAGACAGCGCGCGAACATCCAGCAAGAGAGAGTCTCTTCTTCAAAAAGTCCAAAGCCTACATGAACAAGACAGACAAAAAATGGGGAACTGGTGCACAGATAGGAGATCTGGGGTCAATTCTGCATTCTGCCATACACTCCCTGTGAGACCTTGATCTGAGTCCCAGTCCAGTGCCTTAATCCCAAGGCCATCCTTCTGCCTCTTATTGGAAACTTCCATTGAAGGTAAAAGGCAAGATTAATTTTATAGACACCAGCAGGAGCCAGGCTCTGGACCCTGCATGCTGGAAAGTCTGCCTGGCTAGCAAGGATTAGGGGCAGCTGCCCACAACCCCCACTCTGTTGGAGCAGGGAGCCTAACACCAGCTAATGTAGCCTACAGATCAGGAGGACTGGCTGGAGAAGGGGCAGAGCAGCCTGGCCAGGAGATGTGCAGATTCTGGAGCCCTAGTGAGATTCTAAAGCTGCTCTTTCTCCACAGGCAAAGGGTGGGAGATGAGTTTTTGTCCCTCCGCCCACTGTTTGTTGAGGATGCTCAGCACCTCACAGGTCCAGGCTGGGTGTACATGTAGGAAAGGGAAATCCAGTGGGAAAGTAAAGCAAAAGGGGAAGCGGCAGGAAAAAATTATCTGGGGCTCAGGACAAGAGTTGGTCAGGAAATGGGGACTTCTTCCACAGAAAATGTTGATGAAAATGGGGGGGGAAATTACATTTGACAAAGAACCAAAAATTTTCAGCTGAAAATTAAAAAATGGCTTTGGGTTTTCAGTTTTTCAATTAAAATTTTCTGCAGAAACTGGACACTTTTTTTGTGAAAAAATTGTTGCTTCCAAAACCCAATTTTCTCAAAAAAACATCTTGGATGGAAAATTTCCAGTCGGCCCTAGTAAGAAGAATGCTTTCAGTTGTTCACAGTGAAGGGAATTCAGCCCTGCACAAGGACTTTGCACTCAAGTCCCACTTAAACCCTCACTATAAAGTTTAAATAAGACTGAAGTTGTGGATTGGCTTTGTACTGGCCCTCCACACCAAGTAAATTTCTTCCATTGTCCCTAACCTTCAGGTTTAGGCAAGAAGCCACAACCACAGGAGCTAACCCTTGAGCGGTACTTTGCTATTGTAACCAGTGTCTATTTGCATGGGATAAAATGGAACTGGTGCAATCAGAAATGAACAAAATTATAGCAAAGTTCTGCAAGTGTATGTTTGTAAGCCTGTGTAAAGATAGAAGGGGAAAAAAACTCATTTACATCAGAAACATTAATCTGTTCAGCTGGGCCAAGGCCCAATCAAACACTCAGAACCTGTGAAATTGTTTTGTGGAAGGCAAACAATTCTCTGTAGCCTTTCATCCCTCTGTGGTACATACCTGCCAACTCTTTACTGTTGCTCCTCCTCTCCTACATCAGAGCACTAGAAAGGCTCATAAGCTCCCAGAAAGCGTCCATTATCACAAAGGTTTCTGTCTGTTACAACTAGCAAAAAATCTACTGAATTTAACATGTTTTCTGTTTAGAAAATGGTTTTGTTCTTTCTAATCCCCTATGTGGGATTGTCTGTTCTCCCCATGTCTGTTCTAAGCAGAGTACACAGTATTAAAATGCCCACCACCGAAAAGTGCAGCAGAGCAATTGATAATACCTGCCTTTGTTAGAAGTTTTTGCACCATTATGTCACATCCTATACATCACATTTTTGGAGGAAAGTGGTTTGTTTTTTGCAGTAGATTTTAAAATATCCACTCTGCTCTGGGAACAGAGCTGCCAACAGCCGAAAGTTAAATTTATTATTTGTGTTTTGCATATTGCCAGTGCTCGTGTGAGAAGATATAAAAATAATGTTAGCAGTTATATAGTACACAGGGTCGGGGAAATCAGGAAATCCTTAAATTAGACATGTCAGCCATATTCCATGAAGGAGAACATACCTCTGGGACATCCATCTTTTCACTCAGTAGTATAATAAAGATTGTCCTATCTGAGCCACGTTTGCCAATATCCCTGACTATCAGAAGTGCCATTTCCTGAGCAGCCCCCCGGATCGTGAAACATACAGCAGATACTGTGTGGGAGTCAAAGGGCATTAGGCAGCAGCTGAGCACCTCGCCTGGCATTGTCATAGGGTTTGCTCTGTAGAATAATCATTTATGTTCAGAGTGTCTTTCATCAGGAAGGGTCCCCAAAGTACTTTATGAACTGGGACCCTGATCCTGTAATTGACTGCACACAGGCTTAGGACCCATTGATTTCATATCAGATACACCCTATTCTATTCTATTCTATTCTATTCTATATAATATCTTGTACAGCTCTCATCACCGTAGTATCTGGGCACCTTCCAGCAGTGCTTCAAGCAATATTACTGACATCTACCATGTGTTGTTTGTTCTTCATCCTGGGCTCAGAGGGGGAAGCATGTACAGTGGAGTGTCTTGTTTTAGTAGAGTTTTATTTATTTTCAATATACATATTGCTCTATGTTTATGTTAGAGACAGCACCTCCCACAGTCTATTGCAGGAACAGGACCTGAATATCAGAACTGGTTGAAAAATGCCAATATTTTTTTCCATGGGAATTTTTTTGGGGGGAAAAGTTCCTAAACCACCCCCTCAACATCAGTTTTTTCACGGAAAATTCAAAACTAGCAGGTTTTTTTTGTTTTTTGAAACCTGATCATTTTTACCAAACATCAAAAATCTTTCGGTTATGGACTGAAAAACTGGAATGTTTTTGAAAAAATGTTTGGGCCAAAAAGTCATGCTTCATCAAAAATATGTTTCAACAAAGCAGTTTTCAATCAGGTCTACTGAACATAAAGCAATCCTCCTCCCCGCCCCCGAAATGCAACCAGCTCTCTGGTGGAATGAGGTAGCTATTTCACAGCACACAGCAAAATTGCACAGCAGCTTTGAAAGGAAGTAAAGATGAAGAATGTGTGCATTTGAAACTGCTTTGTGAATTCAGGATTCCAAACTGGAATTTTTTCTGGGGCTAATCCCCATCTCGAATGCTGAGAACATACCCGATACTAGTGATTTCTCTGCTCACCTTAGGCCACAATGGTAGAGCTGACGTGGTTCTAATTTTCTTGACATATTTTTTTTTGCATACTTCTTTGAAATGTATTGTATTTCATTTGCCTTAAAGAATGCACATTTCCCAGTTAGTACTTCCAGGCTAGTCAGACACTGTGGATTAGAAATATGTTTGGTCAGAAAAATGTGCTTAGAAAAGACATTTGTGGTCGCAATTTTCTCTCACCCCTGTGTGATTATTGATACGCCCCTAAGGGAACTCATTATAGACACAAAACTGCCATCACAGCCTTCCCAGTCACCTGTGCCTGTTGCATATCCAGTCTGTGGCTCACTGAGAATTCACTCTGTTGCAGGGTGCCAGAGTCTAATTGCATCAATCTTTCTGCTATACACATCACTTTCCATTGACACTATTTGCAGCAATGTTACAATATTTTAAGGGGGAAGAGCCTGGTGCAGCCAGATAAATTAGGCCCACCTGGCTATGCTCAGCTTCATAAATGAGAGCACCTCTTTCAATTAACCAATCATATAGGCATATATAGAGCAGCACCAAAAGGAAGCAGTTTGCTTTTGTTTGAGAAGGTTGAATCTAGTCTGTCTGTGTTGAATCACAAGCCTGGTAGACTTGTTAGCATGTTTCTCTATTGTGCCGAGTTGAACTATTTTGAAGCAATGACCTTGGGACTCCTTGGCAATAATGGGAGCAGGCTGTGCCCCCCCCCCCCTCGACAAAGCACAAAGTACATCCTTGTTAAATGCATCGGCCCAATGTGTGTGGAAGTAAAATCTAGACCAAAATAGTGGTGCATGGGTATTACGGTTCTAGGACTATGCTTCCTTTAGTAACTGTTGTCAGCAAGTGCCGGTGTGTTTAAATGAAACCCCTGCTATGGTGTCATTACCGTTCCACCACAAAGGGTGCACCCTGCCGGGGGACTGGAGGTGAAATCGTTCAAACAGCTTCACGCTGCAGTCTCTCTTATGGCTTCAAGGTCCTTTGGTCTCGCCCCCTCCTTGAAGTTGTCGCTGTGGGGATCTGGTGCAGCAACTCCATCCTCCAGGAGAAACGTCAACGTGCCAACATGGATGACAAAAAGAGCTGATGAGGACAGTGGCTGTGAGTAATAAATCTACCCTTTTTTTTTGGTTGGAGCACTGGACAATATAGAGCACTTCTAGCCAACCTTGCTAGGCCGCCATATGTTTGTATATGTGTGCCAATTTGTTCATGTTTCATTGCCAGGTTATTTCATCTGACCTGTTAATGCTGTCTGGACTTTTTAAATGTTAGCCTGATTATGCTTCCCTTTATTTAGAGTAGTTCCCACTTTGCAGCCATCCAGGAAGAGAGGTAGTCCCTACCCTGAAGAGCACACAACTTCCCAACAGAAGGACAAGCAGATAGAGGTTAGGGGAAAGGAAGAATAGTTTATTATGCAAGTCAGTGAAATTCAGTGTAAGCATCACAGCAAAAGTGAGGGTTCAAGAATACATGGGCAGGATAGAGGCTTTGTAGATGGACTCAGGAATGTTGTATGGCCACAAAGTACTTCTTGATTTACTCTCTGTGCTACCTTATCTCTTCTTATTGTGACCTAATTTGCTGTGTCAGTCCCACCTGATGGGGCGTGTTGAACCTCTGAACCATTGATAACTAGTTAGATTGGGTAATAACTGCAGATTAAAGGGTCTATCGAGTCAAAGTCATTTATTCCCTCAGTAGATGTCTCCTTGCCACAAAGCAGACTGGCAAACTTGCCCTGTATTAAAAAACCTTCCACCATGCTTTAACCACCTCCCGTGGATCAAAATATCATAGGTTCATACCTATCTCCTGAGAGGGATACAGACCCCTTGTGTATGATAAGAGAGTGCTTGACCACTAAAATCACTGCAGAGTACACAAGTACCCTAACTTTTCAGTACCCCTTCTCTGTGCCCTGCCAGTCTACAGGGGAAAAGTGTGGATTTTTTCCTCCACTCTCCCATAACTCAATAACAACTGATTTGTTTTCACTCAGATTTTCTCCCAAAAAGTTCAGCTCTGGGAGGAGATAAAGGACAGAAAGTTTAAGACCCTGAAGTGTAAGCATATGAAAATAGAGAGCTAATATAGAAAGTGGTTTAGGAAACCTTAACTTTTAGAAGGTACCACTGTCAGCTGCTACAATTGAAATGCAGCCAACTCTGGGGTGGAATGTGGCAAGCATGCAACTACGTAACAGTTTGACGGGAAGTTAAGAGGACAACTTCAAAGAACATAATTATCCAAACTGCTGTTTGGCCGAGGCACTACTCCTGAAAAGTGTCATGGGCTAGGCTATAAACCCTGCTAAACCCCAGGATCGTGTTATAAAATTTCCCAGACCAAGCAGTTTGTGCAGATAACCGCCCAGACACTTTATGTTGATCTGAACTGACTATTTTGAGGCTTGGCCATTTCTAGGTCTTGCCAGATTGCTGAGTATATTTTGAAAGTGGAGGAGGGGTAAGACCCTGGCTGATTTCTGGATATAGAAGTCACATAAGAGTTTGCTGTGTTGCAAAGTAGCATAGTTGAATTAACCCAAACAGCTGAGTTCAGTCTGCTGTGTCCTGATGTTAGATTCAATTTGACTTAATCAAATGGTTGACAAATGTTTTTCTCATGTGGCATAATGAAAACACATAATGAAAAGAGCTGGAGAGTGGGTTTAGCATGAACCAGGGAAGGAGAGACCTCTTTAGAATTTCTGCTTGTTCCTTACCAGTGTTTCAGTGCTTCACTTGAGAACAAATTCCACTACCCACCAGAACCCATGAGCTTCGAGTATAAAAGTGGAAGGAAACCATCCCTGAAATCTGACGGAATATTGCTAGGGAATTGTGTTCTTCTTTGGAAATAACATACAGCCGACTACAAATGCATCTGCTCCTATTAAAAATAATACAGCTGCTTTCTCATTGCATTTATTGTTTAATTCATTCATGCTGCTTGTTGGAAATGCCATCATTAAATTCCTTCTGGGCTATTGCTTGTTTTAAAGAAAACTCTTCTTGGAAAAGAGACTTCTCTTTAAATTTAGCACAAAAGAAAATCCCAATAACTTTTATTTATAGATCGGGGCATGAGAGATTTCAAGATTTAAAGCTAGCTTTGTAATTTTGTTCCCCTCATAAAAAATGTTTAACATTTTCCCCCCAACCTTCAGAAACCGTATTATTTCAAATGTATGTGACCTGTTTTTTTCACTCGCCGTTTAAGGGAGAGTTCTAAAATACTGATTTTGTCCATTCAATCGACAATCTCAAGAAATAGCACTATGTACGTAGAATGCACTGGGGAATTTGTGTTACACGTCCCCCTCTGTGCCAATCCACAGAGGATATGAGTTGTTACGGCCCTCTACTATACTGCTTTAACTCCGTCTATAGTGGCTTATGCTAGCTCTGAAGATCCTGGTTCAATCCAGGGTGTTTTGGCTAAAATGACGACCTTCGCATATGCTTGATTCAGCTTGCAGAATAGGACCTTTTTAAGGAGCAAACGCTTACATGAGTAATTTCATTGAGTCAATGAGACAGTTCGCATGCTTGGAGTTGCTCACGTGTCTTCAGTATCAGGTCCTAAGAGTTGACAGTTTTTGATCATCACCAACACACATAGGTTTGGGATTTTATAGTAGGGGATACGTGTTCCTGGCTTGTGAGGGGGAGGAACTATCTAGAAAAAGATGGTGAGAAATATGAATGTGTAATGACCTGTTTGATGAGAAACTGCAATTTTAGCATTAGTTTATGTAGGCATAAGTAGAGAAGAGGGAAAATATTGAGTGTTGGTTTGCTTGGGGAACAGGCAGAGCTTGAATGAATGACATCACTGGGAACATAAATCTTGTTTTGTTTGATTTATTTATGTTCAGATGCAGAGTCTTGAATGGTTTTGCTTAAAGTGATAGTTTTCCCTTTTTAGTGAAAGGTAGGCCGTGATAAACTGGTCCAGCTGTAAAAATTAAAGGCCGAGGTGAAGCCCAGATGATTATAACACAGAAATGCAGAGTGCTTTCCTGCCAGGACTCTCACTACAGTAACTATTATACAAAGTGTCACAAATGGAGCATCCATTCTGAGTTCTTTTTTTAAAGAAATAATAGCAGATACTGGTCATTCTCCTCTTCCCCCCCCCCCCCCCCCCGATTGTGACTTGATTTAGGTTTATTATTTTGCAGTCATTCTCTACACTTTAATTGTGCCCTGCCAGACAGCATTTAGTGGTCAATATGCTTGCAGAATAACATACTTCACTGCCAGAACGGCTCATTCTGCTGAGCTTTATGACAAAAAAATTGATTAAGGTTCTGATTTCCTTGAAAACATCAAGCTCTTTCATGATCTTTAATTGGTTGACATTCTAGGTTGCTTAAGAGCAGAGTGAAAAAGCAGCTAGTAATCATGTTATAGAAAATACTTTCCCCCTAATGACTGAGCACTGTCCCACTTGCTGTAATGCACCCAGATGACTGAAAGTGAGTAAGCCTCTCATTCACAGGAACTTATTTCCTAAAGAGAGAAGACAGCCACTCTGAAGAAAGCCATTTAAAATCACTGTATGGGTAATCTCATTCAATTATTTGTAAAGAAAGTTCTCAGTTCACTCTATTTAATTTTATATTTTCTGAGGAATGAAACTATCATCCCATCTCATTTCATAATAAACGAGCAGAACTGCAACTTAGTGGTAGATGAGCTACTGAAGGTGTATCCGTTCTGGGGTACTGAATCCGGACTGAAGGTAAGAGAAGGCTCAGGAGTATGTATGAGGAAACAGTATGATTGGCACTGTTCTCTTAAAAGCTTATTGTAGCTGAATCTTGGAACATTTTATGTAAGCATTATTTTTTAATCTGATAGCCAAAGGAGTGTTCAACACCATGGACAAGGAATCTGAAGGGGCCTTTTACATGTGACAATGTATTTCTAATATTCACCATTTAATGTACAGTTAGTGTGCCCCAAGCAACAGGAACCCTTGGGTCTGATCCCACCCTGCCTCTCTCCTTTGGCAATTCACTTAACGGCTCTGCTACTGTTGGCCTGTCTTTAAAGGGGGCATAATACTTGTGAACGTCAACCATCTAGGTAGCTAATTTGCTTTGAAAATGGAAAGTTGTGTATAAGCACTATGTTTTGTTTTATTTTTATTACACTGAGGTTCTAGGTAGTAATAATACCTAGCTCTTATATAGCCCTTTTAATCAGTAGATCTCAAAGCTTATGTTTCAGCCAAATATGGTAAATGAATTTAACATAGCAAACAAACAAATTAAAGTATTTTAGAAGCAGGACTTGCAAAAATTGGGTGTACCCACTGTTCGTTGAATGGATTTTAATTGGCCGCTCCCTGCACTGGTTCCCCATTGAACAAAGTCAAGTTCCAAGTCACTGTACTGATTTCCAAAGATTTGCATGGCATTGGGTCTTGCTACCTGAGACAGTCCCCTCCTTCTATGACAATAACCTCACATGAGAGCTTCTCTCCACTGGAAAAATGAAACTGTCAACAAATAGGGGAGGTGGGACTTCCACAGAAGCAGGACAGAGATTGTAGAACTCAGTGGCAGGTGAAATGAGAGTGACCATAGACCTCAGTATCTTCAGAGCTCATTGCAACACTTTTCAGAGTAACAGCTGTGTTAGTCTGTATTCGCAAAAAGAAAAGGAGTACTTGTGGCACCTTAGAGACTAACCAATTTATTTGAGCATAAGCTTTCGTGAGCTACAGCTCACTTCATCCGATGAAGCAAGCTGTAGCTCATGAAAGCTTATGCTCAAATAAATTGGTTAGTCTCTAAGGTGCCACAAGTACTCCTTTTCTTATTGCAACACTTGTTTCTCTGACTTAGCTTTCCTGTGATTGCTCTCTCAAGCAGACCATCACCATCAGACTTCATATGCGTATTTCAAAATCAAATCCCAACCCCAGCTTTAAGCATGTTTCTGCCAGCAGGGCTGAACGAGAGAGAGAGATTTTTGTGTTGGCTTCTTGTGGAAAATGTTCTGATAGAACAGGTGACATTATAAAAATCAAGAGCAGGAATTGCAGTAGATGGCTCAAGCAACCTGGCTAACGTACAGGGTGTCAGTTGTCTAGAAATGTGCAGACTGACTAGAAAGTACATCACACGCTTTTAATAAAACAAAACAAAAACATGTGTACTTATGGGCTTCTTTCTATTTGCAGTGCAGAGAAACGATGCCATGGCCTCAGAGCATTTCCTGGGGAATAATGCCATCTGGGGCCCTTGAGTGGCCACTGAGACCAGCTCCTCTCAATCAATCTTTAGTCCTCAGCAAATGTCCTTCTTTTCTGTTCTTGTTGTTTTAAATATGTGGGGTGGGGAAAGAGAGAGGGGTAAAAAAATGCTGATTCTGTAAGTGCAAAAATAACCCCCCTGAATATAATGGATTTCTGGTAGGCCTGCGTGCACATGTGTGTGTCTACCTTTGTTGGGGTTGGTAATAAGTCATTGCTTTGCAGTGGATAAGTTATATATGTTGGAACTGACATAAATGAACAGTCCTGTATAAAGTAGGGGTCTGATCCTGTGTTCTGTGTGCATCTAGAAGTTTAGTGGGGATGCTGGGTATGCAAGAAAAGTGGGTTTTAGCCCTAGATCTACAAAATCGGTTATTTATTTTTGGGGTGTGCATGTGTATGTGTGTATAAGGAGAAAAGTGCTCAGTGGACTCTGGGCAGGTACACATGGAACCTTTTTCCCCATACAGTCATTATGCATGCAGTATATTACCCAAAAGTATCCCTTTGAGGTAGGCTGATGGGTACTTAATTCCTTCCTGAATTCAGCAAAGGCTGCCAGGAATGCACAGTAAGCTGGTTCAGGGAAGTTTGATTGGAGAGGCTTCCAATCAATAGCACGAGGATAAAGTTAATTTAATGCCCCTTCACTGGATAGCAATTTATTGGGGTTTGCTTCATGCCTAAGTATATTAATCTAGCAAACTTCTTCTTTTAAAAAGTCTAGTAAACACTATTGTTCAGTGAGATTGTGTTTTAATTTAGATGTTGGGTTCATTTTTACTTTCAATAACATTGGTTGTAAGATCATTAGTTTCCTACACAAGATCTGAAGGAACAGAAGGTGCTTTTATGATGTATAGATAGGCTTGGAGGATTCCATATTTCTTTTATAATTTTTGATGGACAGATCACTGTTTATTTTTAAGCATTTTATCAATTTTAATTTTCACAGTGGTGTAAAATTATGGGGTTTTATGCTTTAAGTTTTCACAGTTGTGAAATTATGCAATGGAGGGGGGGATCAGGGAATGACAGAAGACACTGAGATTCAAAACTTTAAATCTTTATAACCATTAAAACACAAATTGTCAACATCACGTCCAAATATACCAAGTAAATGTCACTCAAAGTAGCCCTCAAGCAGCGTTTTTCTTTCTTTGCCCATCTGCAAATGTAGATGATTATCAGTCAAAATATTTTTGGTAGTTTTGTGTGTATACAGTGAAACTGACATTTACTGACAAAAATCTAATCCTTCCAAGCCTACCCAATGCTTCACAAAATACGCAGGATATGTCTACACTGTGACAAACACCCATGGCTGGCCTCTGTCAACTGACTCAGGCTGGTCGGGCTCAGACTGCGAGGCTATAGAATTGCAGTGTAGACTTTCGGGCTCAGGCTGGAGCCTGTCTTCTGAGATCCCATGAAGTGGGAGGGTCCCAGAGCCCAGGTTCTAGCCCAAGCCCATACATCTACACTGCAGTTTTATTGCCCTGCAAGCCTGAGTCAGCTGTCACGGGCCAGCGGCAGGTGTTCTATTACAGTGTAGACATACCTACAGACGCTACCCCAAAGAGCCTGGTCTCCTCCCTTAACTTCAATGTGGAGGGAAGGTGAAGCCAGGGAGAAAGTGTGTGCAAGATTGGCCAATAGCTTATAAATGGAACAGGTCCTGGATAAGGAAGTGCAGAGGCATTACTAGTGGAAAGAGCAGGTTGGAAAAAGGTAATAGGTTGGGGTTATTTTTTTTTAACTTTCTTTTTTAATTTTTTCCCAAAATTTTCCACACACCGGGTGTACTGCAGTTTTTTGCAATTAATTTTGCAACCATTTTTCTCAGTGCAGTTTTACTTTAACTGCCTCAGAGTAAGTGTCTCACTGACCGTGCCCCTCTGCTCTGCTAACAAAACTGCAGCATGATATTTCCCCCCTGGGGAGCAGCCATTAGCTCTCAGGGTAGATAATTTGTGAAGCAAATCCTTAGTCAAATAAAACAGTCTGGTGATCTTATTTTTAAATGGTTGATATGCTTTCAGGAGAAAGGGAAATCTGGATAGGTCCTCTAATTCAGTGGCTCTCAACCTTTCCAGGAGTCTACCCCTTTCAGGAGTCTGATTTGTCTTGCATACCCCAAGTTCCACCTCACTTAAAAATTACTTGCTCACAAATGCAGACGTAAAAGTTCAAAAGTGTCACAGCTCACTATTACTGACAAATTGCTGACTTTCTCATTTTTACCATATAATTATAAAATATATCAATTGGAATATAAATATTGTACTTACATTTCAGGGTATAGTATATAGAGCAGTATAAACAAGTCATCGTCTGTATGAAATTTTAGTTTGTACTGACTTTGCTCATGCTTTTTATGTAGCCTGCTGTAAAACTAGGCAAATATCTAGACAAGTTGATGTACCCCCTGGAAGACCTCTGTGTACGTCCAAGGGTATGCGTATCCCTGGTTGAAAACCCATGCTCTAATTGCCAATATGTGTGCCCATATATTGAGAGGGAGAAGGGATGTATGAAACTTGATTTTGGATATCACAGACTGGGGTTCTCGTAGCAATGGGCTCTTATCTCTCTATTACACTGATCATTTGTGTGCTGAGATTTCAAACCACCCAAGTCACAAAATCTGGAATAATGAATGAGTGATCACTCAGCCTTTACAAACAATCGAGGTAGCAAGGCCACAATTATTTTTTGTGCTGGTGGTGGTGGAGGGGGAGATTTTTTTTTGCAATGAATTGTACAAAATACTTTCACTTAGAAAAATGCATGCTTTTTCCTCTTATACTGCCAACTCCTCCATGCAGCCCACGAACGGCATTGGAGTACACTGTGGAGTACATAGTAACGTGTGTTCTTAATGTTATTTGCTAGGACAGTTTTTCATGCATTGCTGCATCTAAGTGGATTAGATTTGTCCCATGGTTGGATGAGTTCTTTTGGGTTCTGATGATTTTTCCTGGACTTGGGCAAGATGCAAACTGTGTTGGCCACTTGAGAAATGCTTCTAAGTACTTTCCCAGCTCCAGCTATTCTCTGCCCACTCCAGGACAGGAGCGTGGTGTGTTGTGTTGTATTTGTGCGGTTTTTATTTGAAGGTTTTCCTGGTTTTAGGGACGGATGTGAGATGTTGCTGGCAGCGGTGTTGTGAGCCAGAGAGGTTCCTTCAAAGGTGGAAGAAAATAGGTGATATTTGCAATAAATCTCTCTCCATTGCTGTTTCTTAGGAAATTAAACATCAGGCTGGTTTGGGGCTTTAGTGTGCTCAGGGGATGTATGTCCCTTACCAGGCTGCACAGGTAGCCCGTACAGAGAGGAGTAGGGCACAAGAATGTTCAGAGAAGTTTCCCAGTCAGGTGGGTAATTATGAATGACTCTGCCAGCTAAATGCATTGGACAGGATTTTGGATCTGAACACAAAGGGAAACTCAGAGTAGGGTCTTGCTGTTGTCCTGCTCCTTTAGACTCTGCTTTCAAGGGGTGATTATTGAAAAATAGACAGAGGCTATTGTTGGGGGAAGGGATGAGCTCTATCCAGCAGGTCTGGATTAGGAGACACTGTGGTCCCATGGGGTAGGTCCCTGTAAATCAGGAGACATGGGTTCTAGTCCTGGCTCTGCTGAGTGTACTTGGGTAAGTCATTTATCCTCCTGCCCTGTCCCTTATCTATTTAAATTGCAATTTCTCTGAGGTGGGGCCTGTGGCCTGGTGTACACTGGAAGCTTACATGTAGCCTAGCTACATCTCTCAGGGGTGTGAAAATCCACACCCCTGAGAGAGAGAAAGCTCTGCCAACCTAAACCCCAGCATAGATAGAGCTAGGTAGAGGGAAGAATTATTCCATTGATCTAGCTACTGCCTCTGGGGGATGTGGATTACCTGTGCCCAACAGACAAACTCCTCCAGATGGCATAGCAGTTCCAATGAGACAGACCCTGAGTTTCATTATGGGTGTGGACCTACTATGATGGGCCCTGACCCAACTGAGGCTTTTGGCTGTCATTCTGTTATAAATGTTTACTAATACTAATGTCTTGAGCTCAGCACGAAATGGCCTGGGAGAAAAACCTGCAGCTTCCACCGTCTGCCTCCTGTCTTTGTAGCAACGGGCAACCATGCTTGTAGCATCAGCTTCCTTTGAATGGCTGTCCTGGCTCCCTTTTGACCGAGCAGTGACACAAATCAGCTGCAGGGCAGGAGTCAAAAAGGGTGCAGATTTAGGGTGATGTGATGGAACAGAACAACCACCAGTTCTTAGGGGTGCGTAAACAGACTCCCTTTTCCAGTGAATCCTTTTCTATTTCAGGGGTGCAGGTCCCCACCACCTAAAACAGCTATAGGACATACACTCTAGGGCTCCAGCATGTCTGAGTTCTCCTCTCCTCTCCTATCTACACGTCTGTTTATATCCAGCTACCTGGGCATGCAGTGTCTGCCTTACCCGGAGCCAAGCCAACCCCTCTTGGAATTAAAGCTGTTACCTAACTTCTTGAATGCACAGAGGACATTGCTCACCCCAGCCCTTTCTCATCATCTTCGTAGCGAATTGTATGATGGGGGGAGGAGGGAGTTTACTGAACTTGGCTAGGGCACAAAAAGGGTTAAAAGGCTCCCGTCCCTGCCTGGGTTTCCGCGAGCAGGGCAGGTCTCCCCGAGGTGTCCCCCGAGCAGAGCATGATTGATTGCATCTTCTTAAGGTCACATCCAGAGTGGTTTTGCTCCAGGGCTTTCCTGGTTTCTGCACTTTTGTAGCTGGCTTGGCAGAGCCGGGGCTCTTATTGTTTCCTTCCTATTGGATTAGCTATTTGTTGGCCAGTAAAGCGAGACTTCTGGCCTGATTTTAGCAGAGGGAGAGCGTCGGTTGGGGATGGGGGAGACAGACAGGGCTGGGCGCAGGAGTGATTGACCCGCCGGCGGGGAGGTGACTAGCCAGGATCTCCCCCTAGCTCCGTCTCCAAAGGGACCTGTAAGTCAATACAGGTGGGACGCGTAGCGGGGTTGTAGTTTTGGTTTAACCCTAATCGGTGTCTGTGAGTAACTTAGACCGGGAAGAATCAACCCACCGCCCCGTAACCCGCTGACACAGTTAGAGGGGGGTACCCCGCACGCTGCCAGCCCTGCGTCTTCACGGCGAAAGGAACCAGGGGTGTGCGTTACATCGAGTTAGCTAGCTCGACGTCTAAACGCGCCTTGCTCGCCGTGTCACTGGGGCTTCCAGCCCAAACTCAGAGCGGGGGGAGGGGGGGCGCGTTCGTGCTTTGGGCTCAGACCAGCAGAGGATCTGGGCTCAGGGCACACGGGGGCTGGGCTCAGGGCACACGGGGGCTGCCCCATCTGCGCGCTTTAGCCTCTGTTCTCGCAGAATTCTGCTGCCATCTTCCGTGTCAACGCCGCCCAGGTGCAAGCGCCAGAGCAAGAACCGAGGCGCGCCGGGCTTCGTGCCGCTTCTGCCTTTGCCCTGGTGGGTGGGGAAGGAAAAGAGGCGCCCCCCCCGCACCAGAAATGCAGATGTGCCCCCTCTCCATGTCAGCTTCGTGCGCCCTTTGGTTCTTGGGATTCTTTCCCCGAGGGGGGTTAGCGACCAAGACCTGGACAGAAATATTTTAAGAGGGAACCCCCCCCCCTCCCCCCAACACCCAACAAAAGCGAGTCAGAGGGCAGGAACCACAGGGTGGCGGGGGGGGGGGGGCAAGAATCATGAGTCTCCTGACTTGCACCTTATTGACAACTGCCTTTTTAAAGCTAGTCACCGGGGTAATCTACAGCCCTTCCCTCCTCCAGACCCAGAGCCGTGGCAATGACCAAGAGCCTTTAAGGAAAACTCCCTTGGACTGGAATCGAAACTAACCGTCCCGTAGGGGTTTCTGAGCCAGCCCATACACATGAGCGGAGAATTCTCGCTGTGCGGCGGGACGATTCAGCGAGCCTGTGTGGACGCAATCCCTCAGTCTTGATGAACAGCGGGTCGTGCGTCGGCTGCGTCTCTACTATGGGATTTTGCAGAGCGTTTTCCATTAGGGCCAGACGGAGCTAGACCCCGCGGTGCCAATGCAGGAATCCTTGCCGAGGGGTTTGGACTCAGCGAAGCAGGAGAAGGGACCCAACCCGGGTCAGTGCTCAATAGCTGGGTACCCGCCTTTGCCCGTGTGCCACGGTGATGTGGGGACGCAGGGCTGTCTGGATGAGGCCAAGCTCCCCAGGCATGTGATCGGGGTTCCTGGGAGGTGTTTTTTCCAAGCCAAAGACCCCGTTTGTCGCCACCCCGCCTGCTAGGTGTTAGCCTGCAGTCCGTATTTCTCTCCCTGCTCGCTCCTGTGTATATCAGGCACCCCCACCGGTGAATGAAAGACCACTGCAAAATCACCTCGCACTCCATAAGTTTTCCCCTCCCGCCTCCCCCATTGAATTATGCCCTTAACTACCTTGAATGTGAAAGGGAGTTTATCTATCAAAAAGCTGCTTTGTGTCCTAAATGAATAAAATATGTTCGTGTCCCATCAGCTCCCTGTTTGTTTCCATTATCCACCTTTATAAGAACAGGAGTTAATCAGAAATGGGTCGCCACTGGCTTTTTGCACTTCTCGCCTTCCCAAGAGGCAGCCAGAAAGGAGTTCAACTTTCTCAGTTTGCTTGGCTTGGATCTTCCTTTTAGGAACAAAAAAAAAGAGAGGAGAGGAGAGGAGAGGCGAGGCGAGGCCCCTTTGCCTTTTAAACAAATGTAGAGTGCACAGGAAGGATTGCGGGTGTGTGAGGGTTTGTTTTGTTTTGTTTTAACAAAGATGCGGTTAGAATCTCCCTGGGCGTATAAATAATCAACATCCAGCTGCACTTTGCCTGCAGATGATCACTACATAATTGGCACCCAAACGTTTTTCAGGTGGGACTTGGAAGAAGTCAGGCTCTTTCGACAGTCCTAAGCTATCATCCTGAGTTGAAATAATGAAAATCAAAGAAAAGAGCATTTGGGAAAGCCCTGGGTTCCCCCCCCCCCGCCCTTGTTTGCTTCTGTTAAAGTTGATAATTATGTCTCCGGAAAGGCTGTGCTCGGAAAGCTCCTGCAGAAAAGTAATTCTAAGAGTCTAAACTGCACAAAAAGAAATCCGCGATGTTTTATTTTAATTTTAATCCTTTTATTTTTTGCAGGCGTGCGAGCTTGTGCTTTAAAAATCAGTTTTCAGGAAAAGGCAAGAACAATGCAGCCTTTTAAAAAATCTGCAGACTTCTGAGAATATGCCCCCCCCCCCCCTTGATTGAATACACCGGATTTCTCTTCCTAGCAAAGGGGAAGGTTTTGTTCGTTTGGACAGTCTGTGAATACTGTTCTGAAACTTCTTTCAAGTGAGAACTGAAGAGGGAAATGTTAAGTTCTAAGAGGAGACAATACGTTAGCATCTTTGAACAGAGTCCCTTGCATGCAAATAAGGCTTTGGGCAATTTTGGTCAACTTTAATTGGAAGGTGGAAACGTGAAGTTAAGGATACATAACAAAGTGAATCTAGAGGAGACGCTCCCACGTTCTGCAATATGGATTCGTGCCGGGTGTCTGCTCCGTCTCCCCTTTCCCCATTCAACCAAGCAAATCTGGACGCTTGGAGCAATGCAGCTCTTGTCTTCAACCCCTGAAGCCCACTTCTCCGATTGTAGGGCTGAAGTGCGGATCCCCTTGAACGTTAGAGAGCGGATCCATCCACTGCTCAGCCCTATGGGGAGTCGAATGACACAGGCAGTTACGTGTGCTGGCCTTACCCTTCCTGGGTGAGACGGGCCACTCCTGCCTGCCACATTCCAGCCCTGGGGGGGCGTGTGTGTGTGTGGGGGGGCGGACAGCAGCAGCATCCGTGTCACCTTTTCCTAGTCAGTCTCGGTTCATTTAGGTAGGAACCCAAAAGGCAGAACCTCCTGCGCCCTCCCGCATCTGAACCTCCTTGAGCTGGACTCACCCGCCAGCTGCTTCCCTAGGGAGGTGGTTGCTGGTTTGGGGGGTTGTTCTTTGCTACCCCCGGTGCGAGACTGGGGCACGGAGCTCGCTGCGGGTCTGCTTCCTTCAGCCCGCCCTGCTGTCACTGGAGCTGAAACGAACTTTCGTCCGCCTCTTGCTTCCCACTGCACCGCTTCCCCGCGGAGGGTCTCCCCGAATGATGCCGCTGTTCTGGGCTGCTCCGTGCCCTGCAGGCTAATGCAACCCCGCTCTGCCAGCCAGGCTCCGTTCCCCGCTCCCGAAGGCAACTGCTCTTCGCTTAAAGAAGGCAGTCGCCGTTTATGTAACAGTATAATTCGGATTGATTCTTGCAATGGGCGCATGGACTGATTTGAGTGACTTCTGTGGGGTTGGGCGTTTTTGTATGTGTGTGGTGGTGGGGGGGGGGGTATTTTATTTTTTGCAGATCCTGGCGCAAATTTGAAACTTGCAAGTTCCTTTAAATGTGGAACAGGTTTCCCGGAGCGCGGGGGTCAGGGTAATCATAGATGCAATTTTTGCAAAGTGAGATTCCAACCCGAGCATTATCCCTTTGCCTTTCACTTTCCCCAGTGCCTGAGCCAGCCCTGGGGCTATCTGTATCTTCAAATGAAAAGAAGGGGGGGTGTCCCCAGAAATATGGGCTCCCTCCTGGTCTGATCTACATTCCTCAGCCCACTAAATGGAAAACACCCCCCCCCCCAGCTCAGGGTGAGTCTGTGCGCCTGCATAGCCTTTCACTTAATGTGCACTTTATTTTATTTAACTTTCTTGTGTTTCTTTTCTTGCCTCAAGACAAGCTGTTCCAGTCAGGTGCCTCTCTCGGCTTCCTGGGCACTAGCGTGGGGACTCCGCCCCAAAGTCCTGAAATAAATCTTTATCCGTTTAAAGTTTCTATCATGTTCACCTACTGATTCCCCCCCCCCCGCCCCCCGTTAATGTCTTTCTTCCCCCTCTGGGGGATTGTGTGAGGCTGGGCCCAGCCAGCCCTGGATGACTTTTCATAGCTCTTGGCTGTGTGCGGACCCTTCTTGGAATTAGTGGTCAGACGCCTCATTTCCCACAGCCATAAAAGGTCCTGAACTCAATTAATGGCTAATAATTATCCAGCTAACTCCGCTGCAGCCTCCGTTAGCATGGGGGGCGAAGGCACGGGGGACACAGACATGGACCCGGAGGTGACTCACTCAGTATGCAGCAATGTTAATTGCGGTAGCCGGGTATAAATATAGGGCGAAAGAAGGTTGCCCCCGTTCCGTCTTCATCAATTGGCCCCGCTTTGTTTATACTGGGAAGAAAGGAAACGGACACAATTTGCACACGATCCACGGAGCTGACTCCTCATTATGTCCTCCTGGCTGTCAGACTCTGGAAGCCAACATTTTTCGATTAGGAATCGTTGTTCATCAGAATTAATTAGGAACAATAGAGGGAACTCCACCTTCGCCCCCGCCCCTCTCCCCACACACCCTTCAGGGTTTGTGCTTTGCCTCCTCGGGAGAAATCGCTCCCTTGTTCTCCACCGGCAACTACTGCCTGAAACGAATCGCAGGGCGGCGATTTCTCCTCCGCTTCACGTGTCTTCAGAGCAACTGGCTCTGTGCAGCTTTGATCTGGGTTGAGAAAACTGAGGGAGGGGTTTGACTTTGCAGGGGAAAAGATCTAAACGGACCTGCCTTTAATAATTGTTATGAACATAACACTAGCTGGGAAGGCATCAGATCTTTTGCAGGCTAGTAAATTAAATCTGCACGCAGTTCAGTTTAACCTCCCCCTCCCCCCCGACTTAATTAAAGAAACTCCTCTCTTGGGTTACAACCCCCCGGGTGCCCGGTTTGCTGGCTATTAAAAATGGATCTACATTTTTATTTCAGACGAAGGGAGAGGGATAAGGTGGCGATCTCCCTTCGAGAATTAATTTTTGTACGGATGTAGATTTTCGGGGTCCCTCCCCGTCCTGTAGCCCATGCAGCTTGCAAGGGTTAACTTGCCAAATCATCATACTTCACTGAACGTTACAGCACCCACCTTTGAAATAGGCGGGGAGCTGAGCTAATTTTAAGCAAACAGGGACGTTAAAGAGAGCGTTTGGGGCTTTTAGAAATTATGTATTTCAATAGGAAAAAGTGTTTTTTCCCCCAAAATGGTTTTCGTTTGCGCCATAGCGGCTAAATTATTATAATGCGCAGGCCAGTCAGAAAAGAATTCCAACCCTCCTAGCAGGGGTGTCTGACAGCCTGTCCTGTTACATCAGGATACTTCGCCCTTTCCATTATAAAACGGCTGAGTGGTTTATAACCTGTCACTTGCTTCTTGGTGTCATTCAGCAAGCCTCCTCCTCGCAGCAAAACAAATCAAATGTAACAAATAATTTAGCATTTCTTTTAACTTTTTCATACAAGACGATCGGGATTAATTAAGTTTGTGCTGGCATCATGCAAAAGCTAATTTGACTGCCAGGATGGCATTTTAAGACACTTGTGCATCATCCTATTATCCAAAATGTTCTTTTTAAACCCTCTGATATTTGAGGCGCGACCGATCCCTTTCGCAGCCCCTTGCGCTGTCCTCTGCTTTGGACCAGCGAACTGTAGATTTGCACAATGGCCTGCAACGAGTTTGAAGGAATTCTTAAATTTATCATGCTGCTTTTTTAAAAAATACTTAATTTTTCAGGGCCCCAAAGGAACCAGTATTTTGTCCTGGGCAATTAGTAAACTGTACTGACATTAGTTTTTGGATCAAAATGTATTTTAACATTAAAAAAAACCTAGCCAGAAAATACTGTGTTTTAGGAAGACACGTGCAGTGCAGTAAGATCTATTTCGATTATATTAACCGGATGGAATCGGTATTTCCCTCCTATTTCATTTCTAATTTTCTCAGTAAAAATGCCTTAAGAATTGGGTTTTTTCTGTGCAGAAGACCAGCAGAATTCCCTCTCCCTCTCCTTCAAGAAGGAATGCTGTTTCCTAAGCAGCTGTTTAGGGGCGTTTGGGTAAATAATGGTTTTCCAAATGAGTGTGCAAATGACCAGATCTTTACTCAGGGAAGGAGCTATTACAGTTTATTAGGTAAATAACATGCCTTTAAAAAGTAGCATAAGGGTTTACCTGATTCTAAAGAGCCTTTCATCGGAACAGCTCCTTTAGGAGGCAGGGCAGCTCCCCTCCATTTTCACCCCATCCCCCCGGCACACACCCGTTTTATTAACCCCACCAGTACAAATGTAAAGAGAGGGGTACAGGCTCTGGCCAAAGAATGGCAAACGTGTGTCCCAGCAGAATCCTTCGGTGAAGGGGCATAACCCCGAGTTCAGAACAGTCTATGGGGCTTTTCTCAGCGCGGGTGCCGCGTCCCCGTTCCAGTGTTGGTTTAGAACAGGAGTTTTTGCCAATCGGTTTGTGACCAGTAGTGAATCCTTTGAATAATCTCCCCCCCCCACCCCCCGCCTCCCTCGAGATCTTTTCCAGGGCAGCAGTAAACATCTCTTATGAAAACAAACACAAACTTTCCCAGTGCCAGGCTCAACGTAGCGAAGTGAAAGAAAATAGCGCGTCCAGCAACACCCGGGATCTTTACACGGCGGCTCCTCCTTCGTTGACTTGCCCGGTGCTGAGTTCGGGGTTCCGGCTTCCCCCACCCCCGGCCAGTTGCGGCTGACCTCCCAGCCACCCTCCCTGGCTGCAAGGGTTCCCAGTCTACCCGTAACTGCCCCCTTGTGTCTGCAGAGGAACGGGGCTTTGAAGCAGGGATGAAAGATGCTGGAATTTCTGGGCATAATCGGGGATGAAAGGGAAGTTGCGTGGGTGCAGGCCGCCCTTAATTACAATGTGGTGGTTGTGTGCGTTGTTTCCTTCGTTTATTGATGGCGGATTAAAAAGGAAAAACCCGCTAGGTAAGCGTGTGACATTCTTACCGGCTAAGCTGCGGCTCGCTGACAGTAGAGCGGAGCGGCCCCTTCATGTGCCAAGGGGAGTTTGCCTATTTTTTAAAACCAATTCGCTGTATAATCTCCCTCCGACGCTGGGCAGGAACAATCAGCGTTTGTGCTAAAATCCCCGGGAAAAGGATGTGCCCTAGCTCCTGAGCCAGCCACAGTATCTCAGCCGTTTTAATCCGCTTTATTCCTTACAAAGCACTTGTGCGCACCAGCTTGCCCAGTGTAAACCCATGTTTTCCAAGCTGCGGAAAACAGCCGGAAAGCCGCCTGCCAGGTGCTGCTGTGGACATGTGCTCTCACGAGCAGGGCTGCCCTGCCAGCTTCGTGGCGGATGGCGAAGATGACCAAACCGGGCTCACTGTTGTTTTGAACGAGGATCCTGGCACGCAAAGTTCCGCCTGGAGCGGACTTTCAAAGCCAACTTCACCAAGTCCAGAAGGCGCAGGACTTGGCAATGAAAATGCCAGCCAGGAGACCCCTACATGAGAACCACTCCGGTGTACCCACCTCCGAGCCCCGTTAAAACACGACCCCCGCGCCGGGGAAATGTGTGGAAATGTGCCCTGGCTGGGTGAGAAACCAGAGATGAAGGTGGAGATAGGGACAGAGACTCTTTTAAAATGGCGATCTCGCCAGGACTGGTTTGTGCGTGGTGCCCGGCTGACAGACCCACCCTCTCCAGCCCCAGATTGTGTGCCTGGGCTAATTTAAATTCCCCTGTAATTCACCCAGTGCAGGAAGGGGTCTGCACGCTTCTCTCCTGTTCAGTGATTTTTGTTTTAAAATATAAAGGCCCTGAGCATTTTCATGGGACAGGAAAACGATTACGATCCTGCCTCAAAGTGACCTCCTCCGCGGGGTAGATAGCCTGAAACCAGCTGCAGGAATGCACCAAGCTGGCGAGCTACTGTGAAATTCCCCAGAGGTAGGCAGGGATTCCCTGTGCCCTGCTCAACCACTCACCCGTATTGTCTGCATCCTCTGAAAGCCTTGTAACAGGGCTACAGGGCTAGCTGGAGGAGCGGTGCGTCGGTCGTGCTGTGGGGATAAAACACACGGTTATGGGGCTTCACAAGTGACTCCCTCCCCCAGCCAAAGCAAGTAGACTAGCAATGAATAGGGAACACCCCCCCCCCCACACACACACATCCATGCAAGCGATACGTATTCAAACAGGTGCAAAATTGGATCATATGGATTTCTTTGTAAAATCAAATACCCGGCTAGCAGGTCATGCGTCTGCTCTGGCCAGGGACGTCGGGCTTTTGACAACAAGCCCACAGAATCGGTATTTGAGGATGGCTAGAGTTTGCTTCTTGATTCGGGACTGAAGAGTTGGGTGTTTGGGGTTTGCTGAGCACCAGCATTTAGTCTTCAGTCCCATTTCTTCCCCCTGGGAGGTCGAGTCTGAAATGCAGCAAAACCCCCAGTGCGCTGTTCGGGCGTATAAATCCGGGACGTGGGGCTGGGGGAAAGGCATGTCATAGCCTACAAAACCAAGCAGTTGTCTTCTCTGCGCATCGAATCGAACGATAATAATTAGAACCTAGCAGGAGCGCAGTGTAAACGGAAATCACGCCTCGATTTGATTGGATTTTTATAGAACAAGACAATGAGAATACGTTTTTGATCTTAAAACAAATTTGTAAAAGGGGACCCTGGGAAAACAGCGGGGATTCTTGTTCAATTATAGATGCTCTCCTCTGTCCCAATCAGGAAAGCACACTTCATATTTTCAAAAAGAAAAGGAGGACTTGTGGCACCTTAGAGACTAACCAATTTATTTGAGCATGAGCTTTCCTGAGCTACAGCTCACTTCATCGGAAAGGTGCCACAAGTCCTCCTTTTCTTTTGGGGAATACAGACTAACACGGCTGCTCCTCTGAAACCTGAGCATATTTTCAATAATTTCAAAGTGTGTGTATGTGTGTGTGTATATATATATATATATATATATATATATATATATATATATATATATATATATGTATGTTCTTGGCTTTTTAGTTCCCTTCACACCCTTTGAGCCCCCCCCCCCCCCGTATAATCTGGGGTAAATCCGACGTCATTTTGTACCTGTTTTCGCGGGGGGGGGGGGCGGGAGAGGGAGGAAAAACCGCCCCCCCCATATGGGATATTTCCTTCTTTGTAAATTATTGTAAATCAGATGGGAAGGGGAGGAGGAAGGGATGGGGACCGAAGAAAAATCCGTTCCATCTTTGTTGCAACATTTAAACAGTGCACGTATTTACTACATCAGCGTTGTTAATACCAGACGGGGAAATCATTTCAAAGTAAAACTGAGGGCTGCTCCCAATCTCTTTGCCTCGCCTTAGTTGGGAGCCCAGCCGCTCGTTTGCTTTGTTTTGCTTTTCATTTCCTCTGTTTAATTTGTAATGAATAAATAAAATCGATCATTTAAAAAACAAAAAACCAGAGCAGAGAGCCCCTCTTGTCACCGACACTGTCTAGGAATCTGTAACGAGACAGTCCTGCTCACACAACTGGTTCCTGGGATACTCCTGCCGCTGCATTATTTCTGGAAGGAAATACACACATGCATGTAATCGGGATGCAGGGTATTCGGCAATCGAAAGACAGGTTTATGGTTAAGAAGAGTTGCATAAGAGAGATGTCTCTGCACGGCCAGGGAACCGTACTTTCAATTATACCTTTGTGTAATCCGCATTAATCGCAGTTTTTACACGTTCGCCTGCTGTACAGGGGAATAGGGACAGCTGTGCCGGGAACCTGGGGGGAAGTTGTATAAAAATCCCCGAGATTCCGCTGCGCTCTCTTCACAGGGAAAGGTGATTTCTGACCTTCTGGTACAGTTTAAGCTCTTCATACGCACCTGAGTGCACCTTCACTCAGCCAGACAGCTGGATTCTAGCACTAAAATTAAACAGATCATGTATCTGCAGTTCATTGCTTCCTAGATATAACGCGGTGGAGTTCTCATATATGTATGTGTCTTGTGCAAAGAAATACTATTCTTGCTAATAGTCAATGCAAGATACACCTTTGTATATTCGGACTCCAGCAAAGAATTATTTGCATGCAGAATTTTTTTTTTTAAAAAAAGCAAACCCGTGTGCAATTAGCAAGAGCATGCTTTTAGAGACTTAACTTAAAATCAATCTGCTGTTTATACTCGAACCCTGACTCATTTAATATAGTCTTCCCGCCCAGTTGTCATTTGTTAAATCGATTTATTTTTAAATGCCATTTGGAAAAAAAATCAAGGTTTTGTTTTCACGTCTGTTCTGCAAACACAGTGAATGGACAATAACGTCGAAAAGAAAATAACTAAGAACATTTAGTTTAACCCAAACCTGAGTCTTCCATTACCGGCTCATTTGAGGGGTGTGGAAGATACCTACGGTCTTTGTAGGAAATATTTCAACTGATTTGAAACGTCAGCTCTGCTGTTTCAACATTTAAACTAAAAACGATTTGGGCTCCAAACCTGCGGGTCCGCCCAATGAAGTGAAAAGACTCTCTACATATTAATACATTTTCAGGAAAGAAATCTGCAAGCCGCATTTCAGCACTGTTCGCCACACGTGGTTGGAAGTTTCACTATCTATATATTTAAAAATTGGGCTCCTTCCCCTCCCTCCCTGTTACTAAATAAGTAGCATCTAAAAGGGCCCTGCTTCCACCTGCAATTAAAGAGCGCAGTGAGGAAGGGAAACCCAGTAATTAGCAAGAATAATTCCACCTCCCCCTTCCACCTGCAGTGCAAAAGTTCAGCTGGCAGAATGGATCCCAGGGGCGAGCCTAGCCACCCAGCGAGCTTTCCCCCTGGGTTTGAAATGCCCTGGAGTGAGAGGCCTCTGCTCGCCGAGTCCCCAGCGCGTTGCTGCACCTTCCCTGCAAATCGGCGCACTTTCCCCAGCCCGCTTCTCTTACTGACTGTTTATGAAGTCGCTCTCCCTCCATATTAATCTCATTAAATCCTACCTTTCAACCTTCTCCCGTGACCATCTGACCTGGCCCCTTGAATTAAAACAGTGCTTTCTCCTCAGTCAAAGGCAGCAAGCACATCGATCACCCAGCTCTTTACACCTCGCTCCTTCCTTCAAAGAGGGTCTGTCTGATCGGTCTGTGTCTCCGCTCCCGGGGATCCGGGACAACCCCAATGCCTAGGCAGTGACCGCTTAGGAGGAGCAGTGTTTTTAATATTCCCAGGGAGGCGATCGCTATTATTATCGGGCGTCCAGAAAGTGGCTCTGCCTTGGTACCTAAAATGCAAAAGCATGGAGCCTCATCTTTGCTCTCTCCAAACCAGGGTCTGTCCTACTCCTCAGAGCCCCTTCAGTGGGTAGGGGATGGGTAAGGCAGAGCATCTCGCCCGTCCGGGAAGGGGCAGCCTCAGAACTGGATGGCCCGGTCCAGACTGGAGGTCGAGCTAGTTTTTGGTGTGGGGGGTGGGAGAATCGCATAAGAAATGATATGGGATCCTTCTGAAATCCAAACTCAGGTACCTGCCAGAGCTTTGAATCAAAGGCACAAATGTAGACTGGACCAGAGGTTTCTCTGTCACACAGCACTCAGCATCCTAATTCGCAGTCTCTTTTAAAAACACCGGTGAGCTATTTTTTTTTAAACTTTTTACATATTATTTGGTCTTAATTGTTGGGGGGGGGGGTGCAGAAACACACACGCCACGCCAAATAGTGCAAATTAAGTGTGACTGCATCTTGTGCTAAATGCAGCCGCTCTTGGCTAATAACCCAAACAGAATTCCCACTCCCCGACTAGCAAGATCAAGGCTACATGTATATTTACTATTATTGGCCATATGCAAATGTGCACCGCCTAATAAAGAAAGGACTCCGAGAGCAAAAGTGCCACACGCACCCGAAACCCGAAAAAGTGTAAAAACGGTGTTGTTTTAATTTTTAATTAAAATGTTCACACATCAAAATTTCACCAGACATTCTCCTTAGGACATTCAAAAAAGGGAATATCCTTGTGAAAACCATTACATGATAGCATGGGGCAAATCCCAAATAACGTTTTTAAACAGCCACGCAAACCTCCGAACCAAAGCAAAAAACAAAAACAAAAACAAAACAAAACAAACGAACAAACAAAAAAACCCAAAAAACCTGACTGTCAAAGGAAAAGTTACAGTAAATTTTAAAAAAAGTTCATTCACTCCCCCCCAAGCCTGTTTAAAATACTCGCAATTACCAAATGACACCCTCTAACCATCTCCGTGCTACCACATTGCTATTAAATAATAGTAATAATTAATAATAAATAATCACCTCTTTATAGGATGGTACCTTGATCCTTAAATATTGTCCAGTGTGTAAGGTCAGTGTGCAAAGGGTTAGGCTTAGAGTGGGTTGATTTTTCTTAAAGGGGCAGATCAGGGAAAGGCTGTGATGGTGCTGGGGGGGGGGGGAGATAAGTGATCTGAAGAAGAGGATAGGACCAAAAAAAACCCCCTGATGGTGATGAATACATTGGAAAGTTTTTTTGGCCCTGGCGAGGGTGTCAGATTGAATGCTCTGTGCGCATGTGCGAAGGTGTCCAAACTGACAATGCTCGGGAGATGAAGATAGTGTGTAGCTGCTTCTGGGCTCAAGGAGGAGGAGAAGAATCCACAAGCCGACAAGATGAGATCCAAGGCGAGGGCGAGAAAACTGCCCAAAAGTAGGTCCTTTCTTTCCCTTCTTCCGCTTCCAGGGTCCCCTCCCGGGTCTCGCAGGATCTGTGCCGCCGGAGGGCTGGGCGGTGGGCGCTGCTGCGGGGCAGGAACCCCCTTTCCCTGCCCTTTCCCCGTCCTGGAGCGCAGGAGATGCGGGAGCCCCGCTGTCCACCCCTTGGCTGTGCGCGAGCGGCTCCGCACGGAGACGCGCTGGGTTCGCCGAGCGGCGGCTGGCCCTTGCCTGCGGGCTGGGGGTCTCCCCGGCACCCCATGAGCGCTTCGGTGGGGTTCACCCCGGAGGAGCGGGAGGAGCGCAGAGATGGCAGCGGAAGGGGGGGGGGAGAGAAGCGAAAGTTAGCTGCAAAGTTGACGAAAGGGGATAGAAACTTTCCTTCTTTCTTTTTTTTTTTTTTTTATTGAGTCGTTCCAAGTCTTGTGAAATAATATTCCTGGCTTTTGAAATAGTGGGCGCTAGAGATCTGCGTTTGGCACTCGCCGCCAGCATCCAGAGAGAGAGGGAGAGGGAGAGAGGGAAAAACCCCACTCGTCTAAGGGACAATTATTTAGGAGAGAGAGAGAGAGAGAAGGGCAGAGAATTTGTATCAAAATGGATCCTTTCTCACTGAGGGGTTGGAGTCGCAGATTCCTACGGGGAAGACGCTGAAACTGAAAGATTTAGACTCTCTCAGCTGGGGGCGGGGAGGGGGTGTTAAACAGGTCCGGGGGGGCACGACAAGGGGGTGTCTTTCTCTAGGTTGTGATTTTGGAATTGCAGCTCCTAAGTTTTGCGGCAGATTTTCCCCCATCGCCTGGACTCTTTCTTCCTTCCTTCCTTTCTTTCTTTTTTGAAAAGCTGAATTTTCACACGAGGAGTTGGGTTGCTGTAGCAAAAGGGTGGTTTTATTCCTACCCCCACCGCTTGCACCTCCTTTGTAGAGCCCAGCTTGAAATACCTGCTGTTTCCTAGCTGGGTCGATGTGAAGGTTTTGGTGCAGTAGGGAATTTAGGTGCCTAGTGAATCTGTCAAAAGGTGGGCTTTTCTATTTTTTATTTTTAGTTTCTGTTTCATTTTGGCTTTGTGCAAAATATCTGGAGACTGTAAGTTCCAACTCATTCTCGGTACTACTTACATTTGTATTTGATAAGGAAGAAATTTGTATTTGAATACTTTTACAATAGTGGCGTCTAGTTTGTTTAAATGGGGGGGCACTTTCACACGGAGTCTTTCAGGACTTAGTAATACTTGGACGTTACAAGAATATGTGGGATCACAGAGAGCAGCCCCTTTGCTTGTAAATACATTTTTAACATAGGTCATGGCAGTGAGGAGGTAAGAGCGCTGTTCCAGGTAAGAAGAGTGAAGTTTGTATCTAAATGCTGGGGAAGAGGAATTAGATTCTTAAATGACCATGAGATAGGAAGGGGAAGAAAACTAACTCGTATTTTATTTTATTTTGAAGTTTAAACTTTTAATTTTCCAAAGGGGCATGTAGGTGAAAGACACACAAATCCCTTGCTATTTCAAAGGTTTCTTTTGTAATTCTGGTGTATTATTATGTAGCCTCTTTACTTTTTTTCAGGGCCAGGGGATATTTTTGCATGGTTTACCGGGTCCAAGTCCTACCTCCACCCAGACAGTGGCTTTTCCCCTTCTTTCGGTTGGAATTGCTCTTCCAAATTTTGAACAGTACTGTCCGAAATAAGAGTACGACTCTACATACGGGCTTAATAATAAAGCAAATCGCATTTGTCCCGTAGTTTGCTTCCCTTTGAATCATCGCAAAGTGGAGCGAGAGTCCGTTTACCGCAGTCTCTGACAGACGACACTTCTCAACGCTTTTATTTTTAAAAGGACACACGCAGCGCCCAGGCAAGGCCCAATACCTTACCTCTCAGGTTGTGTGTTTTCAGTGTGCTCCATTAGGACACCCCACCGGCCCACATAGCTGTGTGCATGCGTGTAATACACGCACACACCTTTCTCACAGTTATAAATGTGGCAAAAGGCGTGCGTGGCTTCCAGTGTACATGGGCAACTTTAGGTGTGTTATTAGGGGAGTTGGCTTGCAATTAATACTGTGCTTTCCCACCTCTGGATCACAGGCCCCCATTTAAAAAATACCCCGTAAAATACCGAAGTTTGTTTATTTCCTTTTACTTAAGGAGCTGAACATTTTGGAAGCGGCTCTCTCTCTCTTTTTCTCCTCGCTGAAGAAGCGAGGCTGAGGAGAACCGGAGTCGTCGTTGTCGTTTTGTAGTTTAGCAGCTGTGCTGGGAGCGTGTGTGATGCAGATGCGTGCATCTCACATCCGATTACGCACACACCCAATTGTACCGAACGCCCCCAGCTTGCCTTTGACTAGAGTCGCGTGTCCGTGGCACCTACCCTGCCGCTCCCAGCCGGGGGCCGCTCAGGGTGGGAGTCCGGGAAGGGAGCTTCGGCCCCTGAAGCGGGAGCGGGTTTCCGCGCCGGGGAGAGGAGCTGGGACTTCTCTGCCTGGAACGAGCCGCGGCGCTTCTGCACTCGGCGCTGCAGCTCAAACACGGCTCGTTTGCACGAGCTCTGATTAACATCAGGTGTTTCATACACTACAGGGCCCAGCGGTTTGTGGGGTTTCAGCCGAGGATTTTTAGGGATCACAGTTCAAAACAGTAGCCCCAAGCTACGGTTTCCATCTCCCAGGAGTATTTATTTGCAAAACAGATTCTACGCCTACCTACACGACACTCTGCGTCTCTCCGTGTACCTAGTACAGTCGGCTGTTGCTGTTCCCACACGTCACACACCGCTCCAGCACACCCCTTCCCCAACACACCTCTGGATCCGCACTCGTTCAGCCTCGATCCCATTGATGTGTGTTTGTAGTTACGAATACGCCCATATATCCCGTGGTAAAGCGAGACACACACCTTCCCCGCACTTGGTATGCAGGCTAATGGTGTACAGTATATTAAAACCACAATCTGTTGTAGAATTTCATTTCATTGGACAATATTTTAAGCAGATGTGAAGCTCTCCTGGGAGTTTGACTGTATTACCTGATTTCGAAAGAGGCTGGGGGTGTGGGGGGGAGGCTAGCGTGAAATTCTTTGTAATTTTACCCTGGCTCACAAGGCGAAAGGCAAGTCTAAAAAGCTAAAGCAGTTCCTAGCTAGAGATGCAAATTGTTTTGGATCGCTTCAGACTATAATGTATCTATTGGGACAGGAGCCTCTCGGCTTTAATGGCTGTAAATCAAAAGATTAGGCTTTATAATAAGGTGAGTAAGGGCCAAACTACGGAATCCCACAGCCAGAGAAATGAACCCTACTGCCTTACGGTCTAACATTAATCTATGCGTATTATAATATACAAAATATGTCTCTCTCTGTGTGTGTATTACGTGTGTGCACAGACACAAGTGCACATGCTAAGCGCCTTCACAATCAGCCCTGTGCAATGCTTTCTGTATTTTACAAAGTATTTTTACCATTAATGTTGCTTGAATAGGGTTTTTAATTAAGATATCTTCTGTTCTAAACCCCTCTGGGACTCGGCGATCTGTTAACCCTGAAGGAAATTTCAGCTAGATCATCAGGTATAAAAAACCAATGTCGAATGTGCCTCTTAGTTGTTTTTTCAATATATGTGTGTGTGTGTATAATACAGTGTGTGTGTGTATCTGTCTAGTGTATATGTATACATGTATGAGTGTGTATAATATTTTAATGGACCTAGTAGTTTAAAAAGAAAAGAAACAGTAAATAATACGAGAGACCCTTTTCCCTATGACTGAGAATATCTCTTCCATAAATGAGAATGTGGTGGGACTGGACGTCAGCTATTCAGATGTTAACACACTGAAATCCGATTGTAACGCACCCGATTTCGACTCGCTCAATTTCGAGATCATTAGATTGCTTTTGGAGGGTTCCCACTGATTTGATTTTTTTTTAAAGGCCCTATTCTAAATAAACATCCATGTTGGAGAAGGATGGCTAACCCTTTTGCGTTCACATTTGCTTTTCATTATTAGGAACATGACAAAGTTAAAGTCTGAGGTCTGAGTTTTAGGCGAGGATGTAACAGCCGTCAGAGCTGAGCTGTGCTGAAGTATTTCTTAAAGAGAACTGATTGCAAGTCCAAACTCCCCCTTGCTAGTTCCATTCAGAGGTTTCATCGTGTTTCTTATTACGTATTATAGGGCTTCAAACGTTGCTTTTTAAGAGGACAGATTTGGCTTTTCCTTTTATTATTTTTTTAATCGACTCTATAAAAATGCTTCCGTGATGCTACTACCCCGGGGCAGAGAGGAGGAAATGAACTAAAATGCTGAAAACCAAGCTACTCATCCGATCCTCTTCACTGTTTTTTAACTAAAGCTTCTAATATCGCAGCGACACCCCCACCCCCCCAACCAAAGCGCTGTTGGTTTATCTTCATGTCTTAAAAGTGACCTGAAGCTTGCAACCTCCCTGGCCCGGTCTGGGCGCAGATCAGACTCCCGGGCCTAGCAAAGCAGAAACAGCCAGGGAGATCCGCTGCTCTGTTGCTGTTCCTCCTCTTTGGGTCCCAGCCCGGCTTGCCTGTGCTCTCTGACAGAGGGGTTTTGTGGAGGCAGTTTTAGGAAAATTGTTTGCGGTGCATGGCTTTGGTTAAGAAGTCTGGGTCTCCCTCCCTCCCGTTTGGTTTGGGGCTGGCTCTTTGTGCGTGCCCCTTTCCCTTACTCTAATCTCACTCTTCGATCTCGGAGCACTTTCGGTGCTCACTTCCCAACCAGCTGCCCTAGCAATGGGGTCAGGGAGCAGGCAGCCAGGGGGACAGGGTGGGGCAGACGGGGGTGGACTTGAGTCGGCAGAAGCGCCTAGGTGCGAGGGATGTGCATGGCGGCGCGCGCGCGTGTGTAAATGCACGCGTGGGCACATGATACCCACGCGTGCTCTGCTTCCCTGTAGGGCTAGATTCCCCCCCACAGCTCTTCTGGTGGGGCACAGGGGACGCGAGAGGCCGGCACTGCGCTCGCTCGCTCTCTTACGGGTTTTATTTCGCACGCAAACAATGCCCGATGTCGCTGGAGCCATGACGGCGGATCTGACAAGCAGGCATGCTCCGGCGGGATGGTGGCTGGCCGAACAGGGCATGCCCAGGAAGGCTGTTTTTATATATATGCGTCTCCCACTCCTCCACGCTCTCTTATATTGAGCTACAGCGACGGCTAGTTCCATCGGTGGCCACATCACTTCTCCCCCGTCAGCCTCCCAAGCCCCCTGCCGTGCCCGGGTCCCAGGCTGGGGGCTTCGCACCGAAAAATGCTTCTTTATTTCCTCTTCCTGCGAAGCCTCTCTCCTCCTCCTCCTCCCCCGCCGCCCAAGGCTTCAGATAAAGGATGTGGCCCAAACCAGGAGCGTGCCTCTGCCGAGTGGACGCGGGGCGGCGTGTCCGTGGGCTGCTGGGGAGAGACTCGGGGATTTAAATCCCATTCACTGGGGGGGCGCAGAAAGCATGTGGCAAAGGATGTCAAACGGGCTGGATGGCTCACGCCGGTCGCAGATGTAAACAGTTCCGGACGAGATGCCAACGCTATAAATTACACAATTTGTTGTCACCTCGATGAGGGGCTTGCACGTAATGCGGGCGGGGAGTTAGCCCAGCAGCAGCTGCTGGGAAGCCGGGTTTCCCCAGCCCGGGTCCCCTGGAGACTGGGGCTCGGGGCGATCCACAAGTGGGGCTGGGACCGAGGGGAACGAATTCCTTAATGCGAGCGCCGCGCACACGGGGCCGCTGGCCGCTCGCCCGATCATGTCTGGTGTGTTGTGGAGGGGGGAATGTAAACCTGAAAGGAAGGAATGGGGAAGCAAACCGGAGCGAGCCCGGAGTCTCCCCCTAGCCAGAAAGCGTCTCTCTTGTTTTTCTTACTTAGCTCTCTCTGGTCCTGGTCATTGCATAAAGGGCTTTTTGTGTCGCCACTTTGCTGAGGCTCTTTGACATGTAAATACAAACAGGTGTAGCCACTCCGGAGGAAGAAAACTCGGGCTAGGCAAAACACCTTTCTCCCTGCTGCCGGAAGCGTGCAGCGTGACCTGTCTCCCTCCCCTCCCAAGCTCAGAGGTATGGAAACCAGCTGCCTCCTCGCTGCTCCTGGGCCACACAGCGTTGAGAGCCCGCCTGTGTTTGCAGGGCACGGCACGGCACGGCACAGCCAGTCCCGGGCTGGCTCTGTCCGACTTCTGCAAACGCCTCTTCCGTTGCCCTGCTCCAGGAAGGCTCCCTCCCAAGTCCCCTGGGCAGATCCAGAGCTGGAGAGGGGCGAAAAGCGAGCCCAGTTCTTTGCTCTCAATGACCGCTCAGAGCAGCCTGGGTAATTCATAGAGCCACCCAGCTCTCTCCCTCTGCCTTGGTCCAACTGGGAAGGAACCTGATGCTGTGTTTGTGCAGGATGCTAAATGACTGGGGGGTGTAAAATGTGCCACTGGGCTGGAGGCTCTTTGTGCTGTGGAACTAAACCCACTCGTGTTTGGTTTTTTTGTTTTTTTGCTCCCCAGCAATCAGGGAAACCTCTCAAATAGCTTCTCTTTACTGGTCCTCCGCTGGCTGCTGCTCCCCAGTTGTATTCAATTAGGCAATTAGGAGCCCTTGGGGCGTTCGGCTCTGGTAATTAAGGTGATGGATAATTAGCGTTTCAACAAAAATTATCCAGGATTAAAAATCTTTGACGAATTTAGGAGGTTGGGGTTTTAAAAATCCCAAATAGCGTTAAATAAATTTGATCAGGATTTTTGTTTTAATCCCGTTTGCTAGATAAGTGTGGAAGCTGTAAAGGGAACAAATACACCCAACTGGCCTTCTCTCTGCGGGCCCAGAAAGAAACTTTGCCAAGTAACTAAAGCCTTGATTATTTGACCTGGGAGTTTTTTTTTTATGTTGCTGAACTTGTCCATAGACTAACAATATTTAAGGTGACAAAGTTTTTTTTTTCTGGAGCTGAAAAAGACATTGCAAATAAAGATTTCATGTAGTTGTATAACGGGATACCTGATGCATGAAGCCTAGTATAGCATTATATGTCCTTTGGGGGTCGAACATGTATTATGCACACATGCCTGTAATCTGTATACATTATGGGGTTTGTGTGAATATGTGGGTATAATGTAACCTTACGAAACACACACACAAAGTAACCCATAATGTCCTTATCGCTACATAGCTATGTACATTAACAGTGTCATCTCTGTGTGTGTGTCTATATAGGGGGGTAAAAACAGCACACATGATGTAACATGTTCTGTGCTTATATCTGTATAGGCAATGTTAGTGTGTATCCATCCATGTGTGTATCATGTATGCATGTGTATTAATGTACACATGTGCTATGCACACATCACTACCTATGTGTATCCCACCTGCAAAAACATGACCACTCTGTTTTTAAAATCTACACTTAAAAAAAAGCAGCTTCCCTGTGTTCAGGTTTTGTGTTGACCCTGTAGTGCAAAACTCCAAGCAAACCTACAAAGGGAAAGTGGGACCATTTCATCGGCTATAAAAAGAAACAAGAAATAATACAATTGCAACTAGAGGTTTCTGTGGAGAAACGCCCAATGGAACAGCCTCTCTTAGGACACAGGGATGCACAAAAAGTCACTTGTTTCTTCCTCTTATGCGTCTTCCTCCCCCCGAGCAGGGATGATGCTGATAAAAAATATCCTGAAAAAAGACTTGAAAACAAATAAGTTTTCAAAGCATTAAACTGGAGGTATGCAAACCAGGCATACCTGACATACGTAAAATCTCCACTCGTTCCTGGGCGAAACGCAAGGCAGAAGCTAGGCTTTCACAACACAGAAGCAGTGTAATTCATAGCTGTCGCTCACTGTAATAATATCCCAGCTCTTTAGTTGGACGTAACCGCTCTGTGACTGGTGATAAAGGAATGCTCTAGCTTGCCTGCTGCATAGAGGGTACACCTGCCTGCATGGGCTGCACTGTTGGCTGCATAAATAGGCTCAATTGTTAAGTGAAATACCTGAAGCATATGACAAGGGAATCTTCTGTCTGAGAGGGAACTATCCCTCTATGACACAGCTCTATAATGTTTGTAAAGCACTCTGAAATCCTCAGAAGTAAAGACCCTATTGAGCAAAGAGCATTATTATTGTTATTATGCCTATTATTATTATGGCTTACATATTTTATAAAAGCCGTGTAATGCTTAATAGAGTGCTTTAAATCCAAAGGCCCCAGGAAGTTTGCAAACATCAAGGAGTTTAAGCCTCAGCAACCTGCCCATGACATGGGGACTGTAATTATTAATTTCATTTTACAGGAGGGGAAACTGAGGCAGAGAGTGGTGAAATGACTTGTCCCAGGTTTCTCACACGCAGTTGGTGGCTGAGCCAGGAAGGGAATTGAAATCTCTCCAGGCCCAGTTCTGTGCTTTAACCACAAGACTTTCCTTTTGATTATTATTCAGTGTTACTATTCTATTTTTCCAGTCATGGTGAACTTCTGATAAATGAAATTCTTCTGCAGAAAAATGAAGTGACTTCACTATAAGATTTCCCCTATTGTGCGTGGGCAATGACAAATGACAATGTATGTGCTATATCTAGAGGCCAGGGGAAGGCTGTGGGCTGAAAGCCTTCACTTCTGCAAACTGAGGGTATTCCATTCTTCCATCCTTGAAGTATGTATCTTCTTTCATAAAATATTTTTGTGACCAGCAAATCAGAATCCAAATGCATATTTGCAAAGGTCAAAACCTCTAATGAACAAAAGGTTTTCTCCTTTGCATTTCCAAAATACATATTTAAATTATATAACCCATTATTGGTGAGTAACCAGCACATCAGTGTAATTTTTTTCACCTACACTTAAGTAGAATAAAGCCATCTGAAGGGTATGGACTGACAAAATTGTTCCTAGACCCTGGGCAATCAGCAATTTGTATACATGTCTATTCCCGTAAATATGTCAGTGCTTCACAGAATCATTTAATCTTTCATGTGTGCTCCGCTGAAATAATTGTGTGATCAGATAGGTCTTTTCCATCTTTACCTGTGATCTCATCATCTCTTGTATGAAACTGTTGAATTGCCATGGTGCACTTTCATGGGCTTTTTAGTGTTGTCCATGTTATAGTAGTGTTGAGCGGCCAGGGTCCAGCTGGGCTAGGCAGTGCTCAAATGTATCACAGAGACAATTCCTGTTCTAAAAAGCTTTTTTGCGGCTCTTCATTCATTGGGCGATGTGGCCCTCTTCACTAATAAAAATGACGTGCATTTCCCCTTCAAAATGAGCATCCTTCTCCATGGGTTTGAATTCAGAGTCATGTGATCCAAAACAGGTTGATCACCATCTTTGTGATCAGGAGGAAATTACCCACAATAAGGTGCATTATGTGGGTTTAAAATCTTTATTAATTAGGGGCAGGTTTAGGTCTCTTGGCTCACGTTGATTAGTACCTTATTCTGCAAGGAGTTCTCATGGAGTAAAGTATGTCTCCGTTTGAGCAAGGGGATCAGAATGTCACCCGGTAAGTTTAGATAGTACTTGATGTTTTCACAGTGCTGTTCAAAGCATTCATCACTGGGTAGGATACTGGACTCAGTGGAAGCCTCTGTTTGTTCACACAGGCTGCCCTTGCAGGCTGCCATGACAATGTGCATCAACATGGCCTCCGAGGGTGAGCTGGCCATGTAGTCTCTCTGTCCGCTGAACCCATGATCTCTCTGCTGAGCTGCCAATAAGGCCAATAGGTTGTGATGACAATTCTCTTGTGGACCTGTTGTCAATTAGAAACTGGACTGAGATGGCCAAAGCACTTCCGATAACCACTCTTCTGTGGCTTATGGGATGGTAACTTTTGGTTTCTCTTGGCCCGGTATGTGGAAAGACTCTGTGTTCCATCAGCCACCCAGTTTCTGTATTATTACAAGGAAGAAGCAGGAAGGATGGATAGTGCCTCTCCAAAGAGAAGAGTATGTACAGCTATGATATGTAAAATGTCAGACCAAAATAAGCTGGAGGGTGATGTATTTTCCTCTTGACAGATTTAAATCTTTCAGGTGTTTTGCTTGTAAGGTATTATTATGGTGATGGGGAGGGGAGTTTGCCTGTCAAGTTTTTCACCAAGACACAATGCCCTGGCATCAGATATTAGGGACAATTTAGCCATCATTACTAGATACCTCAAATGGGCTAGAGGTGTTATCTATTTGCTTAATAGTTAACATTCTGTACCAAAAAAGGGGGTGTGGTGGGGAGAAGTCAGACTCCAGTGAATGCTCTGCTTATTTTATATCCACTATAACTATTTCTGTCCATGAAAATTGGCTTAATTATATCAATGGAATGTTTTTTTTTCAATTCTGTATGCAATTAGTCCATCTTGCTGGCTGCAATTTATTTTAATAAAAAAATAAACCAGTGGTGTGTTCAGTTCCTCAGCCCCTAGGGACAAATGCGATTGGTGTGTTTAATTTCATTAACTACAATGCGGCCTACTGGAAAAATGTATAAAATCAGCTTTATACAGCTTAAACACTGGCATTTGAAACAAATCATTATTGCATTAGCTGTCACACTGGTAATTCTAGAATCCAAGACAAAAATATTATAGCTGTTTTCATAACCCTTTGCAAGTATACCGTTAAAATAATTTGTAATCATTTTTTAAACATGGCCTGGTGCTTTTAGTGAGAATATTTTATCACCCCCAAGGAAGGCTGGCTATTCATTATCACATGCACATTTTATGAACTGATTCCTATGTTGTTTCCAGTTTAGAAAATCCATGTTTCTCTTTCCAAAGATTGCAAAACTGAAGATGGACTTTTAGCACTCAAATGTGATTCTTCGTGTGTGTGTTTTAACTGAATGTATGTAACTGCAGGATTTCAATTCCAGCTTTTGGGAGTGAGGGGATGGGGTATATTTCCCCAACAACATAAATCAGAAGGTGAAGCAAGTTAAGCTGTGGTTCCAAATGCCCCCTCCTCCCCAGGTAGTTGATAGTGTATGCAGTGCTTCATTGAACATGGAACTAGCGTCTAGTTTAATGAAATATTTTTCTTGGGAATCCATGAAGATGTATTTTTGGGCCTAATCTTCCTTATCTTATTTTTGGGCCTAATCTTCCTTATCTAATCTTATCTTCCTTCCTTACAGTTATTTAGCCACAACACCATCCTCCCCCTTATTTAATACATGTACATATTTTATTTGAACACAGCTTAAGCTTCCATGGCGGCGGTGTCATGTGCTGGTGAATAACACTCCGCTTTAACGCTGTGTTCAGTGTGAATCAGGCATGTGCATTTCACTGAAGTTGAACTGGTAAACATCTTAGGATACAAAAGAAAAGTGGGGCTGATCCATCAGGATTGATGGAGCTGATTTAAACTAGATGAGAATTTGGCCCATGAGACTGTGTATAAAATATAGAAATATTGGAATATGGATGGTTTCAGGGAATTTTCTGTTAGCATCTGGAAATCAGTATACCGATAGAGAAATGTCCTTTTTTATTTATGGAATGATCAATCATATGATCTCAGCAGAATTTACATGGATCCCTAGTCTCTGGAGTTGCCTTAGCTTCCTTTTAAAGGCAAGACAACAAAGTAATGGTGTACAGAGGCAGGGACATCTTGGACACAATTCAGCTGTTGTCTTGGACCCACCATTTTCCCTCCTCCTGCTGCCTTCCTTAAAATAATTACACATCTTCTTTTCCTTATCACTTAAACTGTGTTAATTTCTAATAGACACAAATATGTGGGTGTGAAACGATCTCTAGGCTTTCATAATGCCACCACCTCTGTGAGATCTACTTGCCAAACTGTGGGATGTCAGCTCGGAGGTTGGTGCTCATTAGCATTTGGAAAAATGGTAAGGATTCCCCCCTCTTCATGCAATGGTAGTTAATGACCACTGAAATGTGGTTTCACTAAGTTTGTTCTCACTTGAGTGAATGCGGTGAGTGGGGACGGAATGTCCCATTTCCAGCATAGGGAGTCTATCAGTCTGGTTACATCAAATTTCAGGATGCTCAGATTTTTTGGCACATCCTTGCTGATTTTGCTAGCATTGGTACTTTGGTGGTATTGATACTCAGGTATTGGATTGTGGTCTCAAGGGGAAAAGGTTTGTCTTGTTTCCTGCTTGGTATAAAATAAGAAAAGTTGCAAAAAGAAGCTAAAAAATGGTCTCTAGCTGATGGCTCAGATGAGCAACTGAATCCTAAAAACAGGTGGCTTTGCATTACTGATGGGAGTTATCATTTAAATGAAGGTGCCTTTTATTATAGGACATTTTGCCAAAGGTAGGACTGTGCCTTTATTCTCTATGAGGGTGAACGAGGTCTTGAACTGCTGTAATTTGTGGGGCAAAGTGTGTGTGTGTGTGTGTGTGTGTGTGTGAGGGAGGGAGGGACGGGCCTAGGTTGCATAGGGAAACAGGGACATTGCATAGCTCCTTTGATCCCATAGACTGCAGAACACTGCTATGGGGAGGTTCTCTGATGCAAGGTTGGGAGGACTGAGACCAGAGAAACAGCATGTTTTCTGATCAGGTTCAGGGAGGGTGGAGAGAAGATACTTTCTCCTGAATGCTGTGGAGATCCCCCTCTGCAAAGTCTGTTTACTCTGGCTTTATGCAAAAGGCCAGGATTGGCCTGTCCTCACACAAGCCAGAGCTGCTCTCTGACTTCATGGATCAACTCTCTGAGTCTATGCTTTGCAAGTTAGAACATAAGTTTCTCTTTTCCCCCCTCCCCAGTTATTTTTCTTGAGTCCCGGCCTTTTTGGCTGAGCAGAAGTGCGGAAACTTGGATGAAGAGTTGTTTCAGGAGTGTGGAAAATTTATCCTATTCTGCAAAGCTGGGACTTGTGGGTGTGTTCTATGCATTTTAAAAAAGAGTCCTGAAAATACCCAAAGAGCATGGTCAGTGGGTTAAGGACACAGGAGTGAGATTTGGGAAACCTGGGTTCTGTTCCTGGTTTTACTATTGATCTGCTGTGGGACTCTGGGCAAATCCTTTAGCCTTCCTGTGCCTCTGTTTCTCCTTCGTACAAGAAGGTACAGTGTTCACCTGTCTTTCAACCACACTGAGATCCAAGGATGAAAAGTGCTATACAAGTTAATTCTTATTAATGATTTATCAGCCTGATACAGCTTCCATCAAAGTCAATGGAAGCCTTTCCACTGACTCCATTAGGATCAGACCCTGTGTTCTATTGCAACAATTTCAGGTTACACTTTTTTCTTTCTTCTAAAATGTCTTCTAAGGAATGTTTTGCTTTCATGCAGTTTTTGCGCCTTGTTCTTTATTTTAAACCTTTCACTATAATTTGCCATTGTTTGTGCTCCCTGAGGAGAGGGCCTGCAGGGATCACTCATGTAAATTAAAATATAAGTTTTAAGAAATTGATGTAGTTAAGGTTCACAAATGGTTTGTCATAAAACGGCATTACAAAAAATATTTTTTTCTGTATAGAAAAGCACTGGTTTCATTTTATATTTTATAACAGAGTCATGAAATAAAGAACATGCACACCCAGCACATATTCATATATGTACATATTTATTTTAGAATTATCAAATAGAAATAAAATCAATTTTAAATCCCTATGTGGCATAACAACTATATTTAAACAGCAGTTAATGCCTCATGGAAAAATTTGAAAAGCCTTCTACTCAGAAACAATTCTGCTCAGATATCCCATATACAGTGAATGAAAACCAGATCTTTGTTTTTTGTGGGAGTTCTTAAACTCTTGCTGTTTTTCTTCCTTGAAGAATAATTTAAATGGATTTGCTTCAGTTTTACACCTGCAGAATTCAGAGCAGAATTTGCTCCACAGTCTATTTTTGACATCATAGTTTAGTTTATTAATGAGAAGAGATGATTTTAACACACAGGTTTGTTAGGACTAGCTGCTGAATATAAGCTGTTAGGAAACCCATGACCTCTTCACGTATGTGTCCTTAAAAACAAAAGCTACTTTCTTAGCAATTGCAAAACACGTGACGTTTAAGATGAATTGTCACTAAGCAGAATATTGGATATGTCCATTTCAGCCCTTTAAGATTATTTCAATGCTTTCATTCAATACCCTACTTCCAGGGGTTTTAGATCATTGTAAAAAAAATTCCTCTGAAATGAAACTTGTGAGATATATATAGATATCTCACAAGTTTCATTTCAGAGGAATTTTTTTGTAAAACAGAATATTTAATTCTGGATTCTGTGCCCCCACTAATCCATATATCAATGTCTATGCAGAATGAAGGATATATATGGTACCCTTCAACGTACTAAAGTAAAAGGTGTGGGGTGAACGGAATTATTTCCACTTCAATGCATATGTTTCTTTTTTCCCTGGTGTGGGTGTGTGTGTGTTTGCACGCACGTGTGTTGAAATTTTTGTAGCTCTTTAGCCCCTAATGCTGAGCTAGATCTCTTTGTATTTGAAATAAGTGTCGAGTGCTTCAGTATAAGTATTCTGACAAATATCCCCAGCCCATGTTCAGAAACTTTCTCATAACATATTTTCATAAGCACATCGGCAGTCACATGATCTAGCAGCCAATATGATACATAAATATTGATTTACATAATAGCTCTTTCTAGTCCAGTGCTTCAGGAAAAGGAGCATGCATGTTTTTAAAATACTTATAAATCCATAGTTACCCAATGGTCTTTAACTGCCTCTTTAGAGGCATTGGAGTTTTATCAGGTCCATGAAATTATTGTTTCAGAAATAACCAAAAGGAATTCCCAGTGACTTATTTTGTATTTCTTTTCAAGTGGCTTGTCTATGGAGTCTGTTACTGTAGTGTTTGGGTGCCTCAAAACACAAGTGAATTTTACTTCTCAACACCTCTGTGATGTAGGGAAATAGCATTATACCCAGTTTACAGATGGGGAAGCTGAGGTACAGATAGATTAATAACTTGCCCAAAGTCAGCAAGAGTTAGGCACAGATGGGAATGGAACACAGATCATTTTGAGAACCAAAGCCAGGCTTCCAGCAGGAGAGAACCCTCCATCTCAGCTTCTCTTTAGAGGCTGTTGCTGTGTCTGGGGTGAGTGTGAGTATTTTTCCTAACAAAAATATCTAAAACACAGTTTAAGGCAAATTAAGTCTAAGGTCAAACCCTAAAGCCTGGAAACCCAAATTCAACAATGGAAGCTCATCTTTAGCCTCCTGTAGTTGATCCTTTCCCACACCCCCTTGTAATTTCAGGCCTTATCCTGCTGCTGATCCATGTGGTAGGAGTGCCTTAACACTAGTCACTCAGTAGCAGCCTTAACTGTGGATTTCTGGGCTTTGCTGAGTTCACGTCACCTACAGAGGATTACTTTGTACAGTGGACCTTCTCTCTAGCCTGATCTTCATTTATAACCAGCACTGCAAACTGCACACTGCATTTGATCTGACCCCTGTTGAATAAAAGTCTTTCCATTGACTTCACTGGATTTTGGAGCAGGCCCTCGAGGCACTGATCAGTTTGGGATTTCAATTCTATTTCACTGTAAAGAATTTCACTTATGTTTGAGTCCACTGTAAGCAGGTTCCTCTGTATGTAATGCTAGTTAAATGTTATCTAGCATGGGTTTGGTATGTAATATATCTGTTTTCATGGAAGAAGATGTTGTCTTTGTCTCCTCTTCTAAAGTCCCTTTGTAAAGTGACATAGCTTTTAAAATATTCATAAATAAACATGATTGTATCTGTAATTTTAAAAGAGCTATTAATGTGTCCAAATCTTCTCAAAACAAACACAGTGGAGTAATATGTTTCGTCACAATTTCAGATTCCCAGCACAGACAAATTGAACAAAACCTGCTTATTCTACTCAACACATTTCATTAACTGGAGACAAATAAAGAGCTTTCAGGACCTTTCAGCTTTCGGGGTTATATCTAGCTCTTTGGATCTCTCAGACAGTATCAGTTTATAGAGATATATGTGGGTGTTTTGCCATGTGAATGAGGATAGGTTCTCAATCCCCCTTTTCTTTCATTCAGTCCTGTTAGTGAAATTTAAATCTGTACAAGTTTGAAGTGAGAAGAATCCATGAACGAACACACACACACTTGTGTGTACGCACGTGTGTGTGTGTATAAAAGATTAAACACGGGAAAAGAAAGCGCAACCATTTAGATCAGTCTTGTGCCTGAGTGTTCACATTTTCAAAAAATTAGGCTTTCTTGAAAAATTACAGAATTATCCTTGCAGTGTCAGGTTCCAAGATAATGATGTGTCTGTGTGTGAAAATATTAAATTGCAATAACATGCAGAGTGAGTGCCTTTCTGAATGGGGTATTCAGTTCACAGCTTGGACTATACATAAAGCTAGTGAGTGACAGAATACAAATGGTGTCATAAAACATCAGGGGAATTTGCAGCCAGTCTCCATCTTTTTGATCTATATTCTATCTATCCTGCTTGGTCTCTCGATCCATCTTTTGTTAATGAAATAGTTAAACATATTTAATTATTCATCACTATTTAGTGTCAAGAGTTATAAAAAACAATTACGTTTTGTCCCTCTTAAAAGAATGAGAAGATCTCAAAATTATATCTATTAAAATCTGGGATATTTCCTGTCCATAGATAATGCTTTAAAATGCCTTCTTTGCACACCATTGTTTTAACACTGTAATTGCTCGATTCAACTGTCTCTTTGATAACTTCCCTGGTAGCATGATTTATCTGCAAACACTTTACTCATGTCTTATGTTGCTTGCTTTTCCCACTGAGAGAAAATAGGAACAATGCAGGGAAACCTGGTGTCCAGTTCAGCCACACAGGAGTAGTTACACATAGTGGGCCAGATCTCAGCTGGTGTAAATTGGCCCAACTCTGAGATGAGCCAACTGAAGGTTTGGCTGAGTAACACAGATTACAAGGGACGCTTTAAAAGGCCTGCTGTACCCCCTCCAACTGCAAATAACCCCCACGGAGAGCTGTGCATCTCTGTTTAATGACAGCCTGAAAACTCCGAGCACTCTAAATGACTACTCAGTCCGGAGAGTCTTTTTTATGTGTAAAAATTGACCCTTTAACCTGCTCCCGGTTCTGAAACATTAGGTGCGGATAATGCAACTAAACTGAGACTCTCTCGTTGAGAGATGGACATTCCAGACCTGCAAAGCCCAAAATGCCTCCAAGTTCTGACTTTTCCCCCTACAGAGGTGTTAATTTTCACCCTCGGAAGGTTAGGTTGAACTGTGAAAAGCCACAGTTTGCTATTGAATCTCATCTGCTAATTATGAGGTAGACGAAGTGGTCAGGATCCATCTCTGCCATACCACCTGGGTCTTCTCTATTGGCAGCTTTGATAAGGGACCATTCTTTTCTCTGTACCTAAGCTCTCCCTTTACCCAGGGTTTTAAATTGCTTTGCAATCCTGTTAGACTACCCTCGTTCAAAGAGACATGGGGAGGAGGCTGATGGTTATAGTTAGTATTAGGAGTCCATTACCAGAGGACTGATTTCTGTTGGGATCTCCTGGGAAATGCCCCTCCTTGGCCCACCAAACAGAGTATTGCATTGTGAAGGAAACAAGCAGGAGGATAAAGGAATCCAGCCCCACTTTGCTCTGACAAAGAATCCTTGAAACTTGTATTCAGCAGAAAATGGAATAATATTTCTGGGGTTGCTATAAAAGCCATTTTCAGCTGGGTATTTCAGACATTTTTATCTGTGCGTCTGTGCAAAAAGCGGTGTGTGTGGGGAGGGAATGGGACTTAAACGTGAAATGAGATGTATATGAAGGCATCGCTGTGCCAGTACGACCTTAAATAAATTGTGGATTGTTAGTAATCGGAGTCTTTTATTTATTATTTGTATTACAGTATTGACGAGAGGCCCAAGCAGGATTGAGGCCCCGTTGTGTTGGGCAGTATACAAATGCATAGTAAGTGACATTCTCAATTGGGAATACAGTTTTGTTGCATACAGTGGTCACCTTTAAAATGTGCCCTATAGAAATAGATAAGGTTCTCTCAGTAGTTGGAGTGTTCCCTTTGGGGAAGTTAGGGAATACTTCAAATACTGACATACCTGTATCTATGGAAAACTGGCACATCTTTAAACGGAAGTCCTGTATGTTCTAGATAGGCTGTCATTAAATATAATGTACAGATCGATAGCTCTGTGTGCTCTAGAAAAATATTAAGCAATGGGACATTTTCCGTGTGTGCATAGGAGAGAGCCTGTTCATTTTTATTCTTTAGGCACAGAGATCTTTTGAGTTAAATGGATTTAAAGACGACTTAGAAACTGTCAGAGAAAAAATATATTACTGATCTCCAAATAAGGCTAGTGCAAGAAAAAGAAGTCCGAATACAGGACTAGCAAGTCAACTCTTATTAGCGGAGGTATAATATGAGAGCTGGCATATTGGCATTTATGTTGTACTGTACTCCATGCTAACGTTTCATTTCATATTGTTTGAAAGGTGTTGGTTGGTACAATAGTGCATTATTTTATCATCTCTGCCTTCTGGGCCAAATCTCGCAGTCCTTATTTAATCAACATTTCTGTTGGCAACCTTTCTCCATCCTTCTGGTTTTTAAATGCTACTGCTCTAGTATCTTGGCACTTGGGAAAAATTAAGTTCAAGGCAGAATGTGTCACTTTTATACAGTATAAGGGTTGATCTTTAGAAGTGCTGAGCATTCATTTGCAACCAAAGTCAGTGGGAATTGTCAGTGCTTAGCACTTCTAAAAGTCAGATTTAGGATATGTGTTGTCAATGGTAGTTGCAACCTTAAGCCTAAATTAAGACCTATTTGAAATCAGACCTGATTTTGAAATGATTTTGCTAGGTCACTCAGATCAAAGTGAATCCATTTTCCTGGCCTACAGAAATGATATTTTCATTGCTAGTCGTCGTCGTCGTCTTCTTTTTTTAATACAATAATTTCAATTGTCAGAACAAAGTTTACATGCTGACACACATGGTAAAGATAAGCAGCGATCTCAAAGTTAATGCTGCCACTGGGCTGTGCACTCGCAAGCAGAAAAGTTCCTCCCATTGGATGTAGAAGAGGGGAAAAATCAGGAGGGGGTGTGTGTGTGTTTGCACATGCGCACACTCATTTCAGATTTCTGTCAAGCCATAAATTTCAGCTTTGTGGGCCACACTTCCTTTCGTTTTTGCCCTTTGGAACCCTGAACTTGTAGATGAGATTATAAAAATCTCAGGGAAGTATGTGGCCCCTCAAAGATAAAAAATATCTAAATCTTTTCCCACCAGACCAATATCAGCTAGGTACAATACTAAGAGGTAAAACCAGCGATACAATTGAGGTACCACGCTGGAGGATCAAATCTCTACTAACCCTATTGTTCCTTCGGAGAAACAGATTTCTTCTGATAATACACAGTATCTGGCCATGGCATCTGGAAAGTATGGTGCTCAGTCTAGGTTCTCAAATAGGGTTCATTAGCACCTCTGGCCACAGGTGGAGATCGGCCCATTTCTATCACAAGATATAAATCTCCACGCAGTCTTCTGCCTGAAGGAGAGTTGTGTGTATAACAGTTGTGCATATATGGGTCTACGGATATATCAATATTTCTTGTCTTTTATACCCTTCATTTTCCATTTGAAACCTTATGGCAACATTTTCAAAAGTAACTTAAGTGCCTAAGTTATTATTTTTTAAAAATGGGATTTAGGATCCTAAATTACTCTAGGTGCTTTTGACAATTTTGCCCTTGATCTCAAAAAACTAAAATGAAAATAAAATAAAATTTCAAAGCATCGCACTAATTCACAACTGCTCAACCTACTTGAGCACAGAATACCAGCTTTGTGTATCACAGTCTGTGCCAGTTCCTGATGGCTAAGGAATGTTGTGCCATACCTTTCCTTTGTGCTTCTGCAGGAGAGAGATATCCCTGCCATTGCTTTTGTTGTTGAGAGAGATTCATGGCAGCCCTAAACTGTCAAAAGGAATGACTAGGAATGAGGGCAGAATAGGTCAAGGGCATGTAGTTTCAAAGCTCATGTGATTTCTTGAGTTTGCAAAGCTAGGCAAGATCTCACACAAACCAGGTTTCTGGTGGTGTATAACTAAGTGACAATGACTGAAGTGGTCATAACCATAGAGAAGCAGAAATATATTGACATTTCAAAGAGCATAGAGTGTTTCTGAAGTGATTGGTAGGAAACCAGGAGCAGTAAAATGGGACTGGTAGCATCCTCAACAAAAAAAAAATTTTAGTAGATAAAATAATTTGGAATAAATATCCCCACCTACCAGATCCAGCACTTTTAGCTTCCACTCTTGGGAAATGCAAAAGTGATCAAAAATCAATGTTATCCAGACCTTTTGGCACATCCAAAAAAGTTTCAGTTCTATACATGAAGGAAGGTTGAAGTGTGCTCATGTCATCCGTACCACTTTGCTCATACCTAATTATATCTAACAAGAGTATTCCTCATTAATCCAGTCTTTACACTGGTCTACTATAAGTAACCAAAGTAATCTGTAGTCCTCCAAAAACTTACAGCACATACCAAAACTGGGCTTGCATTTATGCAGGGAAGTCCTCCTTCTCTTTGCTTCAGTAGGAAGTTATTTATAGTTCCATAAACATCTTGGTGGTAGAAAAGTCAGGCAAGCCGATAATGCCATATTAAATATATCGATTGATTATTGATTATTATTTAGTCCATGTTTAAAGTGCGAGCAACTGGTTGCTATAAATCACCGGATTCCTCTGGGGTTTCAGGGAAGCTATTTTAATGTCAGTGCCCAGCCGGATTCTATTTAGGAAGCTAAAATCTGGCTGCATTCCAGAAAGTGATGGGTGAAGCAAAGAGTCCAGTGCCATAGAATTAGGCTGACACAAACATTAAGATCCAGATGCTCTTATTGTTTAGCTGCTGCTTCTCTGCCAGAATAGGTGATAATTGCTAAGTTGTTCTGTTACTTGAGTAAAAGGTTGCTCAAAACAGGATCTTTTCTGTAAACCTATTGATAGCTCTATATTTACCAGGGCCGTATTTATCCCTGGTGTAACTCCACTGAAGACAGGGCAGTTCCATCAGGGATGATGGCACGTGGGTACAATAATTTAAAAATCTCTGTTCAACACTTACTATTCTAGTGAGAGCATTTTCATTTTGACGGCCACATTGAATAATCCTTCAAGAGGGCTAGAATACCTTGGACAAGGGCTCTCTGAACACTAAACTGGTTCATACTATACATTAAATGGCCAGTACCTGATGGGCTTGGCTGTAGGGGAAACCTGAAATAGCTCCTGATGCCAGCTTTAAAAGGCATGGGCCTTCCAGGAATTTATCTGATAGTGACAGGATAAACTCAAACTCATATTGAATCTCATATCCGTGATCTGCCAGAATCTAGCAGATTTTCCCTTATAAAGATATAGGAAGAGTTAGAATTAACCCAAAAGTATAATAAATGAGGAGAGGAAGAAAGAAAATGAGATCTCACACACCTTCCCATCCCCCACCCCGACACTCTTTGCTAGCTTTTCTGGGAGCAAATACAACTATCATCACGGTCTTATGTATTCAGAACATTTCATTCAAAACTGCTTTAAATATTAAACATCTAGGAATCATTTTACCCACCACTAAAATGCACGACCACTGGCATGGAAAGTGGCAGATATTTAACTTTGCACATAAACACTCTATAATAATTTTGGAAATAAAGGGAAGAAGAATACTGTCAATATCTGAAATTGTAGGGGGGAATGTAAATAGGAAGATATCCCTTCACATATACAACTTTATCCTGGCTTAAATTCTTTCTCCTGGATGCAGGCATTTTACAATATGATCTATTAGCCGTATATTTATTGTGCATATAGAACCTCCTATTGGTCTTCAGGACAAGCTCACATAGTTGGGAAAAACTTCTCTATGGAGGGAGGGAGTTACACTGAAAAAATACGTTCCCACTTTTGAACTTTGACCCAAACCTCAAACATTTGCTGCCATTATTTTTCATTTCTAATCACCTCTTCCTTTTTAGGCTATGATAAATTTTCATTCTTGGGTATTTCTACCCCAAGTGAGAGAAGAAAGTACTACTGTGTTGTCAACTCTTGTAGTAAGATTTGGTGTTTTTCTTAGAGCCCTGCTCCTGGAGTTATCTGATTTACATGATGATCTCAGGGATGTTTTTGTAAGGAAGTTTCTGAACCTCATGGTTGCAGAGAAAATGTTGAAACATGAACTGACTACACTCCAAAGGCTCTGAAGGAAGAAGGCAAATAACAAGAAGCCCAATTTTTTTAAGCCAACTTCATGACTTTCAGGGGTCATGACTCATGATTTTCAAACTCTTGGGGATGGCTGTATGGAGAGACCACCTGCTCTGAGGTTTGCAGTTTGAGGTTTGGCCAGTCTTTGTAGGCCAAAAACATTTGGGTAGTTTGGAGAAGTCCCCAGCCTTTGGGCACTTACCTGAAGCAAATGCCAAAGCTTTTGAAGTTTGTCCATTTGCATGTGGCGCAAGTTTCCCATTTGATTAAACAAATTTATTCTCAGTTTAATTTGTCTATGTTGACTGTTTTGATGAAATATGCACTTAATTAGGTAAAAAAAATACAGAAACATATTTATGCACAAGATTTATGCGAAAAATGAGAATCCCACTGAAATTTCCAGTAGTGAAGCAATTAAGTAATGGAATTCTGCAGTATAAACATGGTATAATTGAACTATAAAAATGATGGCTAAGTAATCTTAATGAGCTGACTTGAAGCCGCAGAAGCAAGAAAACGTCACCATTCCAGCTGAAAATCCAGTTTAGAATAAACTATAGCTGAAATAAGGCTCTGTAAGAAGTGACCTGTACTTCCAACTATAGCTCTGAATTTCCTTTCTGCATGTACAATATTTCAAACTTGACGACCTGGTAAATGCGTGAACAACTAAGGCCGTTGGGACAGTCTTTGTTATGTGTCTTGCATAATGGGGCCCTGATCCATGACTGGAGCCCCCAGGTGCTACTCTAATAAAAATAATTATTATTATTCCCTGGTCTGGTAAGTAATATTCCATTTGGGAGTGATTAAAAATAAGAATTTTTGAGAATAGATTCTGAAGGTTTTTAGAAATGAGCAATTAGCATATGCAGCTAACATTCTTATTAACTATTAAATTTATAAAAGAAACCCTGCACAATTATGAGTTTTAAAAATTCATAATGGTAATTTTTTTCAGAAATGACTAGTCCGTCCTTTGGACTAATATCTTGCAAAATATATTCTGGGTGTGCTGCAATTGCTCATTCAATATTTTCACATGCTGACAATTTAAATCTTCTCTTTGCTGAAATGCAATGCAGCCTGAGAACAAGGCATCTCTAATTATGGAGATATGTAAAAAATCACCTCTAACTATCTTCCTTTATGTATTTGCAAAGCACTAACTTGAAAGTGGGAACGTGTTTCTGGATTTTAAACCTTGAATGTTGGATTTGTTTTGAAATTTTGGCAAACCTAGGGGCAAATTTTGTAGCTGGATTATTTAAAATGAACCGTTTTTTTGTGTAAACTGCTCTCCCCAGAATGGGAGTTTGTAACAGAAATGCTTTTAAATCCTGAACTAGAACAAAGACAACAGGGCTGCAAAAATAAAAATTGCATTTATAATAGCCTGAGTACTGCTTTATTTTTTTTGTTATTTTTAGGCCAGAATTAGTGAGAAAAGCAAAATTGTTTTTATTTGTATCAATCTTGGTATGTTTCTTTAAAACCATTTTACGGATTATTGACGAAGCAGTTTGCTGTGAAATGAAGAGTGCATCTCTGTTTACAGCATGGGAGCAAATTCGGCAAGTTATGATTGTGCAAACACTAGACTAACATTTCTTTTAAAGTTGCATTTTAGTCAACTCCCTGGTGATTTCACTGCACTCTGGCCTTCATGCTACATTTTCTTTTCTTTTTCTCATTTCATGAGGTTGTTTCTATCACCTTCAAAACCTAGTAAATAGCCCACTGAAGATTTATGATGTTTAAACTTGTAACACTGTAACATATTTTATATATTCTTCACAGTATTATTCAGCCGTGCTCTGTTATGGTTAGTTCAAGTTCTAGGGCCACTGCACTGAGGAACTCTTTCCTTGTGCGTAGTTTCTCTTTGCCAAATAGTATTTGCACTTGCTTTTGAGGAGGAGGAAAGGAACGCTCCATAAATCTTGCACAGGATTAAAATTGGGGGTGCCAAACCAGTGCAGATAGAAAACAAAATAAAACCCCTTCTACTAGGCCCCCTACCCTGAACCCTAACCCCAGACTCAAAGGAACGATGAACCAAACCTTTCTTTCGAGACTCAGATATTGTTTCCATTGCTTGCTCTGTGCTTTGCTGGTGCAGTTAAAAATTATCCTGTCAGCGGTAACAGTGGGGATTTAGGGTTAATGTGCTCATACCATTGATTCAAGCGGCAAAGAAAAGGTAGGGAGGATAGAGTGGACAAAGCTGCTTTATAGCACACTTCCAGGTCGGTTGTGAGTGAACTTCCAGAGGTTCAGTCTGGACAAATATTCAAAAATTTGTCTAAAACTTCCCTACTGAATACTTTCCCTCCCCTGGTCTGGAAATCAATCTGGAAATCTCCCGAGAAACAAGACACGAGGTGTTGCCGAGTGGATCAGAATTACTGCCAGAATGTCTCCTCCATTGCATGCTGGGCTTTCTGCTTCTGACCCTAGGAAGTGCTGGGGTGTGTGGAAATGTACAAAAATTGTTAACTGAGCTATTTGGAACCCCAGAAAAGGCTCAGGTAAAAGTTCTCATGGGTTCTTTCTATATCCTTTTGAATAGAAGGCTGTATTTTAAAAAATGGCAAAGTATGTTCTTTATAAGTGGTGCTTACTGTATACTAAAAATGTCTGGGAGATGTCCTCCGCATGATATTTTTTTAAATGGCTTTCAGGTTTGCAGATGCAGTTAGCCATGTGTGCAAATGCTACCACTGGGACCTCAGACTGTCTGAGTATGCTTTTGGATGGAGTGCATGCATAAATGTGAGCATTTCCACGCACACGTAAGTCCACAAAACATGAGGCCCCTTTTTAAAAAAAAACAAAAAAACCAGCCCTGTTATCCTGCAGTCAGATGTATTATTAAATCAATGGCTCTCTGCATGGGTGCTGAAGTCAATCTATAAGCGTCTCATTGCAGGATCAGGCCTTAGACCTTAAGAATGCATAAACAATCATAAAAAGTGACTGTGTGCCTTTGGTGTTAATGCATATGCCATGGGAAATGCAGTACAGCACAGGAGAGGGGTGTTTGTACTGAGTAGTGTCTTTGTCTTTTATATATAAAAATACTAATTAAAATATAATGTAAAAAACTAAAGTATGTTAGTTATATTTTAGTATGCTGGTAAGGTAAATAAAAATGAAACAAAAGGCATATATACTAGGTCGTTAAAAGTGCATTGTTAAATCAGTCTATGCCACAAAATTTCCTAATTAAAAACTGAGCAGAAACACATCTGGAATGGGATACAAAAGCAGATTACTATTACCTTACCCAGAGTTCTGCATTTGGTCTATGGTTCATTTGTGCTGCTGGTAACCACTGTGCAGAGAAACACAAGCAAGCACAGCTCCTGGAACCATACCTTGCAAAATTTCCTTTTTACAGCATCTCCAATGGTCCAGCATAACCCCAAGAAGTTTTACCCTAAGGCTTGGAGATCTGAACTCCATATGCCGTTTGGTGCTTTGGATATAAGATCCCTTTTAATATGTCAAAAACAGAAACAGCTTGGAATATTAACTTAGCTATACCTTACTGCTTACGGCGTGTAATGAGAAAAGTAGACAAGCTGTCAGAGTTAGCAATTAAGACTGATTCTTTACATTTTAAATGTGGAATGCTGCAAATTAAATTGAACTATTTGAACTGTTCTAATCAAGGCATGTTAATGATGGCAAAGCTATATTGGAATATTTTTTTTCTTAAACTTCTGCATGACAGTATGTGTCCCCTCCAATCCTCCTCTGGAACCAATACAACATCCCCAGTTTTGGGTCCCCCTTATTTCCTTAAAAAGTCAGAGGACCTAGTTCTCTGTGCAATCAAAGAAGAAAGTCCCTGCTTCTAACAGATGGTGTCAGTAAAGAGCAACAGAGGTGTTCCATTTCTCTAGGGCTGAGTGCGCTGCGTCCATAATGCATCCAGCATGCCTGGCGCAGTCGCTTGGCACTAAATCCTGGATCCCTTTGTAGCAGCAGACTACTCTCCACACCAGCTGGCCTTGCAGCATCATGCTCATTGACATCCATAAATTAGCCCCGGGGCCAAAAATTGTGTCTCTGCCTCTTATAAGAAGGAGGGAAAGTAAGGCCACAAAATCCCTTTGTAACAGCAATTCTCCAGCTTGAGCTATTCATCCAAACTTCAGGATTCATTTCTTATTTGTTATAAATATGGGTATTGTAAAGGTGTCCATTGAAATCAATTCCGTTACACGGTCACAGAGTTGAGTCCCTTTTGTCAAGAGAATCCTACAGAGATTTACCAGGTAGATCCATGTTTGAGCGACTGGAATTGGAGCTTGAGTGATGTCGCTGTCACCTCATGACACAACAATGCTGCACCAGGTTAAACACTATGAATTATCTTCATGTATTCAGGGCAGCCAAACTGGACAGTGATTTGCTAATGTAGGAGGGTCTCCTTTCTAGTTCCTCAAGGGCTTGATCTGAAACCCATTAAAACCAATGGGAGCAGTGCTTAATTTGTAATGAAAGAGGTGCCAGGGCTCAAACAAATTTTTTTTATTTTCATAACTGACGTGCCAAGCCCGGAGGTGCTGGGCCTATGAACTGCCAAGCCTAGTGATTCCGGGGCTCAGCCCTGGCACAAGTTAAGCACTTAATGGGAGTCTTTCTATTGACCACACTCCGCTTTGGATCAGACCTCAAGTGTGTAGGATAGTAACTCATCCCCAGCCCTTGCTATATTAACCCGCTTATTAATAAGCCCTTCTTGGCCGAGAATTTACATTAGAGGCCTGTGATATACTTAGGGTCAAAAGAGGTCACTTCTGTGCCACTATTTTGCTTTAATAGTATTTGTTTAAATCACCTCTAGAATCCTCTCCTGGCCATCCGTGCACTGGATGCAGCCACCCTGATAAAAAAAGGTCTTTCTTTGTGCCACTATCCTCCTGAAGAAAAAGCTTAACATCTGATTTAGGTTTGCTGAAATAACAACAGATGTTTATCTTGTATTGTATGGCACATGGCACTTCAACTCATAAACCCCCTCCTGGAGCTCAGAGCAGAGTTTCTGGTCCCTCATTTGGACACTTGCAGGCTTTGTGCTATTTTTTTTTAATGTTTTCATTTTTCTGCATCTTAAGCTGCTACCAAAGTATTTATAAGTATCACGTTATAAACTGTGAAACAGGGAATAGCAGACGAGATTTTCAGTACTTCCTTCCGCTAAGCAGTGGCCAGTGTATGCAGCTACTTACCTGAAGCCTCAAATCATGAAATAATTATTCAAGCATTCCACAATTTCCCAGTAAGACTTAACTGTTCTGCGTCTGGGACTGTGCATATTGTTCTCGGGACAGCAGGCAAAAAATCCCCCCCACTTTGCTGTTAAAACATAGGAGAAAGTTTTAAGTGCCAGCGAAACTGTGGAGGAAAAAGGAAGTGAAAACCCTGTTTTCCTGGGGTTTGTAAAAGAATCTACTACAACTCATTTTTATTTTACTCTGACAATGGTGAATTTCCACAGCTGGAGCAATTTTACACAGACAGATGTGTGTGCACACCCCCACCCTCCCTTCTCCCCAGCTACAAAATGCTCTGTTACCAGGCAGAAGTGGCAGTTTCATTCAGGAGCTCATTTGCAAATGCGCGTGCAAGTGTCAAAGTTTGCCCATGTACACTAGTGACATGTGATTCTGCTTGGTGGATTATGGAGGTTTCTTGGATAATAAAACTGGCCACTGGGAGAACAGCTTATGCACATGGAAGAAAGGCTGAGGGCAGTTCAGGTGATTGATAATATGATACGTGGCTGGAAATGAGGGGACACAAGTGCCCTCCCCATCTCTCACCCTAACTTGTCACGTAAGTGGGAGGGAGAAAAAAGATGATCTCTCTGCAAAGGAACTCTGAGCTGGCAAGCAGAGTGCAGCGGGGGGTGGGGGAAAATAGGGGAGCTCAAGATGAGGAGCTGAGCCCTGGGGCTGTAATTTGGAGTTGGGGGGCGCCAGACCACATTTGGACCAGTTCACATATCTCTGGTGAAGCCCCTTTGAGTTAAAATGAAAGAGTGAAAGATTAGTCTGCAATGTGACCGCTGCACATAGACTGAGACTGGACTGTTTTCACTGAAGATTTATTTGTGCAGCAAGTACTAAAGCAGACTCCTTACTGCTCCTCAAATATTCAGTAGAAGCCACATTGTCTTAAATATACAGAGGGAATTGCTTTTCTGCCATTGCCTATATATTTCTTAGCTCAGTCAGTCCACGTACATTGTAGCTTCTCTTTTACATATCTTATGAAGGCATGATTCATTTTATGACTGGGTGAATGCAGTCTTCTTTTGTTACGTTGGCTGGCTTCTTTATTTATTGTTTCCTAAAATAATTTGATTTCCCCCCCTTCAAAAAACATACGATAGCAATAAGCAGATACCAAACAGAACTGGGAAACACAAGGCTGAACATTCTGATAATGTACATTTGGTTTGTATTTATCATATTAAGATGTGTTTTAATTGGTTCACGATCAACATCCTGTAGCTTTTCGGTCAGTCAGAAGAAAAACCTGTTTCATTTTAAAGCCGGTTCATTTCTTTCCCCTTCCAGCTGAGCCGAAAGGACAGGCTCCTACTGTAGTATCTCCAAATTCAATTGCCTTAAAACATTCAGAAAGAGGATTAAAATACATTTTGCTTTACGATTCTTGGCCAATGATTGAGACATTCGCCTGATTTTAGAGGGGGTAAAAAATAAAAAAAGTTGTTTCTCTGGAGCATGAGAAACCGTGATGCAGACGTGTACAGAGCCATGCGGTTACAAGCCCGGAAATAAACAGCTTTACATATCGAACTGCCCCTGGTCCTAGTCAGTTTCCTCGTCTTCAAGTACGCTACAGAAGTAGCCACCTTGCTGACGGTCTCAGCACAGAGGCCAAGGACTGAATGAGCCATAGAGACTTAACCATCTCACTCATAGAAGTGGCCCTACCCAAGGGTGCTGGAACAATGCTTATAGTGAGGGGTGCTTTGTGAGCTATTGACCCAAACCATAAACCTTGTTTATAATGGAATCCACTTTGAGCCAGGGCTGCTCTAGCACCCCTAGTTCCAGTACCTGTGATCCCACCTACACAAGGCTGAGACCTGTGCTGTGCCTGTCCTGTGGATGTACTGAGGGTTTCTTCAAGGCTCAGCCTGGCACCTTTCACCACCACTAAATGAGAGAGAAGTAAAATTCTCAATATCCGTAAATGCCTGTTCATGCGATTATGAAATGTGGGCCGAGGCACAGAACTTGGATCTGAGCTACCCAAACCTGACGAGCATTTAGTTCAAACCTGTGTCTAATTTAAGTAATTTATCCAGTGACCCACTGCCAGTCAGTGGTGGATTTGGATATAGAACCCAGGAGTTCTCATTCCTACTCTCCAGCTTTAATCTCTGGACACAGGACATTTCAGATAAAACTCAAATGATAATTATCTGATAATTGTGTGTCATGATTGTTTGTGCGATTAGCTCACCTCCAGGGTGAGAGTGTCACTATTTGCATGACTTTCGGCAATTTTTTTTTATGCCTATAGAACAGGTAACTTTTGTATTAACAATCTTTTTTGTAAATGTTTCCCTGATCTCATCACTACCCCCCTACAAAATGCCTACAATAATCTTAATAGATATATGGCCCAAAGGGCTTATTTAAATGCAAAATTTTGTAATCACCTGCCAATATAAAGAAGGTCTACATCGGACACAGTTTGCAATACAAAATATGTGTTAGTTATCACATATGTAGGGTCAGTACTGGACTTGAGAGGCTTCTTCTTCAATCAGCTTTAAATGCAGCCTGGTGCAAAAGAACATTCAGATATTATCTGAATCATTGCTATCTCCTACTGGACAAGAGGTCGAAAACTGAGGAACAATCAAATGCTCACAAAGAATGAGAGAGAAAAATCCTTTCATGGGAAAAAGGCGTCTTGAACCAGCCACTCCCAGTGTGATAATGAGTGTTTCTGTTGCTGTGGTAAAGCTGCTTTATGTGGTTAGTTCATTTCAAGAAGTGTAGTAAGAGAAGTGGTGAGGTGGTGGAATTACCTGGAAGTTTACCTTGGTTAGCATTACACAAGCCAGGAGGAGGTCTGCATTGGCTGACAGAGCTGAGGCGGTTGTATTCATGGCACAGGGTATAAAGGGGGAAGAGGGAGGAAAGTACTTTTATACAGAAAACAAGGATATCCCTACAAGTACGCACTAGAGCAGGAGGAACATGGGGTAGAGGGAAGGCTGTGAAAATTCATCTAAAATTTTGAAGTAATATTTGCTTTTCACGCTTTGAAAATAACTTTTTAATTTGCCATTTTTCATGAATATTTCTATGGAGAATTTTCAGTTTCAGAAACATACTTTAAAAACTTTCCATTTTTCCTTGTGTGCAGTCCTTCCCCTCCCTTTCCCCCCCCCCTTTTCCCTTTTGCTACTAGAAAGAAGAGAAATAAAAATGGCCAAATAATAATTTTTTTGAGAAAATTGAAAAACAAAGGGAAAACTTGAAAATGCAACATTTTTTCTTTGTGAAAATTTCAGATTTTGAAAGGCCACTTTTTCAACAAAAATTTGTATTAAAAAATTAATTTTGACCAGCTTTCAGTCTCCAGCCCTGCAAGGAGCTGAAGTCAGGAGGTACCTGTGCTTGTTCAGAGAGATTATTATGGGGTGTCCAGGCCTTTGTGGATGTAAGTATTCTGGAGGGAAACGAATTATTTCTGTATTGTTCAGTGTGTATATTTAAAAAATGGTCTAGATCAAAGGTGAAGCGACAATTCCATCCCACTAGAGTCTGTGGAATTACACCATGAATGAATTTACTCATCGGGTTTTTCACAGCTGATATAAAGAGGCTGCCATGCCAGAAAACAGATTAAGTATTTATTTAATTTAATGGACTAGAAATATGCCAAGTCTGCACTTTATATATAAAAATTAGAATGAAGTTAGAAATGTTCTTTGTGTTTTGCAAAGAAGCATTTTCTCTTCAACTTGTAAGGAATGCTAGCCTGAAGAAGGAAGCTCCAGGTCCGAATGTTTTTTTCTGCCTGCGTTGATTTTTGTGTGTGTGTGGATCCTTTGTAGATGTTTGGAAAACTTTACCTTGTTTGTTACCCCCATCTCCATCTTTGTAATTAGAGTTTCTTTTACTCAGGGAGTTTGCTGCAATAGAGCTTGCTCCTGTGAGAAATTTATACTGATTCCAAAAGGGATTCTGTTATTTTCCTATCTCTTACATTGGCTTCTGTTCCTCAGATTCTTACAGTGTAGGTTCCATTTCTGTAAGTGTGCTCCAAAAGCAAGTCCTGCAAGAAAACAAAAATGATATACTTCTTGAAACTGGCAAAAACCCTGGGCATATCATCCTACAGCCTTCCTTCTCCACGATGAAATCATGGTCTTTATTACATATAGACAAGAGCAAGCTTGTCAAAGAGCAGAGTTGAAGCCAGAACAAACTTGTAGAGAAAAATGTCCATGGGGGATGTAGCTTCTCTTGGGTTATGTTAATTGAAGATGCAGGCAAATGGGGTAAAGAGAAGAGGGCCAGTGAGTGGAGCACAGAGAGAGGTATGCAGAAGCTGGGCAGAAAAGTCTTGAAATGATGCAGAACAAGGAAGGTAAAGAGTGGAGAACATGGTGGGAGGCAGAAGGGAGACACGCAGCCAGAATTAAGGGGTTCAAAGGGGCAGGCCAGAATTACTAGGAAGGTGGGAAGAGGTGCAAGTTTTGAATCTTGCATTTTACAGTGGGCTTCTACCTTTCTGTGTGTGCAGGCATCGGCCTAAGATTTTAATTGAAAAATCTTTTAGAAATTGGGCTGAGTACCTTCAACTACAATCAGATTTAAGGAAAAAAAGGCATGTCCCACAGTCGCATTACCCTGAAAGCATGAACAGGGAGAGAGATGAGACGAGCATATGGGCGCAAGCTGGATCCACAGCCACACATTTCCCCCAATAAAACAATTGGAAGAACAGACCAAGGGCAAATTTCTTCTCTGCAATATCCACTCTGTGAATTCCTGTTGAATAGTCTGCACTTGTTCAGTGCACAGAACACCCATTGACAGCAATGCACAGAGGGAGTACAGAATATGCAATCAAGATCCTCACCACAGATAGCAGATCTTCAGTGTGGAATGGGGAGAAGAATTTTGCCCTAAATGTACACCAGATGCCCTGAGCACAGTCATTTCATGAGACTAGCCAAGCCATCACCAGAAGATTACAATAGAGCCCTTAGTCTTGAAGGCTGAGGTGTTGATGAAACAGTCTTTGAACTGTTTGAGGTTTCTTCAGTTTCTTCTTTTTTTTTCCTTGTGGGGTTTTCTTTCTTCCTAAGAACAAAAAAGTAACTTCCCAATGCAGCCCCAGTCTCTGCAAGACAAGGACTCTTTTGAACTATTTTACATACAGTACTTATTCAAAAGAATCTTCTTACAGTTTCCTCAGGAACCTCAACAGGATAATGTTGTTGGTTTGGACGCTGCAAGCATCCATTTCAGGAGGAAAGCAATGATTACAGCTGGCTGAATAATACAAAAAAGGGATTCATGGATAAAAGTGGTGAGTTTGGTTTGCTGCTGCTATTTGTGGGGTCCGATTCATTGTTGGGAAGCATTCAGATAGCCAGCAGTGAAACGGCTGTGAATACTGAAGGTTTCACCTATGATTAGTCATCCAAACAATCCTCTTGCAATCACTGCTCGTTATTAATTGTTGTTGCTTTGTATTGCAGTAACATCCTCAGAACTCCAGTTGAAATCAAGGCCTGTTCTGCAAAGCACTGTAGTTATCCATATTAAGGCCTGCTCCCTGATGGAACCTTAGTATAGAACCAGCAAAGCAGGTCAAAAAATGCGACTTGTTTTTCATAGAACGTTTGAAACTGTTTGGCTTTTCAACCACAAAACAACAAAATGAAACCGAAACTGTCTTCTGATTTTTGCTGTTGTTGTTGCCATTTATTTGTTAAAAGTAAATAAATCAGTTTTTAGTTATAACTTTTCAGTTCTCAAATACTGGGACCCCACTCCCAAGAATGTCCAGTGTCTGGGGGGTTTGTTCTGGGTTTTTGTTTTGTCACAACTCCCCAGAAAATTTGAACGGAGATGAAAATATTTTTAAAAAAATTGGTGAAAAAGCTATTTTTCATTGAAAAAAATATCTTGATGAACACATTTTGACTAGGTCTACTAAAAAGATAAAGGGTGATGGAAAGAAAGCATTAGCATTGTCACCATTCTATAAAGCTGGAACTAAGACACAGCAAGACTAAGGCCCAGACCTTCAGTGATATATAGGCATCTAACTTCAGCGAGAGGTAGGTACCTAAACACCTTGGGGGTCTTGGCCTAAGTTACTTCTTCAAGGTCAGACAGGGAATCTATGGCAGACACAGGATTTGAACCCAGTTTCTTGAGTCCCAGTCCAGTGCCGTTGTCACAGAGCCATCCTGCCCTTGGCACTCAGTTTCTTGGTTTGAAAAGTGTGTCATCCAGTCAGAGAGCAGACCCAAAGCTTCATGGCTTAGATAACTAGTCAAGTGCCATGAGCTGTTCCTTTTGACTCTCCAGGGTAAGCTATAGACTGAAACTTTGTGTGTGTGAAATAGTCTTCAAATAATCATGAAGAACAAAAACATTTGTAAAATCTGTATCTCTTTGCAAACAGAAACCAGTTGCATTTGTAACAGATACTTTTTACCAGATCTAGCACCAATGAATAAATGAGGCATTTCTCTATTACAGTGTCTTTAGACTCGAGATCCCCCAGTCGTACTGTGATGTAGACACAAAATCAGCCAGCCAGTGAGGGCTGGGTGGGGCAACACTTGGGATTATGTGAATTAAAATCTCTCTGTGATTCTGGAACCACCAAGTGGTGCTGCAGTTACTTGTGTAACCTTGTGCTCTTACCATTACTCTTTCTTCTTCCCCATCCTGTCTACTGCTTGTTTTAGCGAGAATATAAACTCTTTTGGCAAGAACCATGTCATTTGCTTGGTGCCTAATACAGTGGGATCCCAAGCTTGCTTTGGGCCTTTGGGTGGTATCTCAATACAATTAATTGGTAACAAAGAGGGAGATTTCAGAGTAGCAGCCGTGGTAGTCTGTATTCGCAAAAAGAAAAGGAGGACTTGTGGCACCTTAGAGACTAACCAATTTATTTGAGCATAAGCTTTCGTGAGCTACAGCTCACTTCATCGGATGCATACCGATGAAGTGAGCTGTAGCTCACAAAAGCTTATGCTCAAATAAATTGGTTAGTCTCTAAGGTGCCACAAGTCCTCCTTTTCTTCTTAAAGAGGGAGATGTAGATGAATAATAGTAAGAGAATACCAATGTAGGTGTGTGTTTTACAAGTAAGCCTGTTATTCCTCTATTGCAGTGTACTCAGCCAGCGGGCGGCTTGCAGCCCAATCAGCACCCAGCTGCGGCTGATGTGATATCCTCAGGGCCATACTAGTAGTATATATATTGTGTGGATGCTGCCCACCTAACACACTCAGAGGCCCACAATGTGGCCCATAAATAGGGTGAGAACTATGTCTGTTGTTTTTGCCTAGTGGCCCTTTTTCTTAGCAATGCTACTTAACAACACGTTAATTAAGGCAATGCTCACTTATCAAGAGCCCACCATTAGGAGAAAGGATGAACCCCCATTGCCAGATCATCATTAGCACTTCCACAAAGTTTGCAAGCTGATCGGAAATCTATTGGTGCATTTACATCACATTGGCTGAGCAATCCAGTATTTCAACTACAGAGAGTGCAGTCTAATGCAAATTGTGCACCATAAGGCAAGCCATACTTTGCAGTTCTTAGAAGTTATACTTAGAGGGTCAATAGGTGGTTAGCAAAATCTTTGTTTGATAAAAAGTTGCTTAAATTAGGCTAATGATGGGATCTCTGGCTGGCTAATGCAAGTGAGGAAAAGTTCAAAGCCCAGTGTTTTATGCAAGCAAAAACCAAATATGTGCCAAGTCTCTTTGATGAAGTGTCTTTGTCAGAACAATTAAAGGAAGGTTAAAAAGGCCAGACCTTTTCTCAACATATTTGACTTGCTCTTTCTTTCCCCTCTTCAAGGTGTCTTCATGTTACATTTATTTGCTTCATGAATTCTTTATTACACTAATCGGTCCTGATGTACAAACTCATTAGAAAATGAGCTGGAAATGTAAGATCTGTCAAATTTCAGAGACTTCTGACATGGCTGGACTCAAGGGCCTTTTTGCAAAGAAGCGGGGAAAAGGAGAAAGGAAAGAAGCTAATGAGGAAATGTCAGATAATGTAGAAGTCAATCCATTTCAGGATCAAGTCTTATAAACTTCAGAGAAAAAATCTGTAGCATTGCCAGGGTAAACACTTAAAACGTTTTAAAATGTAAATTGTGGCTCAGAAGAATTCTTTATTATTGGTGTTTCTGAATGTTTCTCATTTGGGTTTATACCCCAAGTCAACCAATCTATACTAAAAAAAAAACCAAAAAACTCCAACCACTGAAATGACTTCTTCTGCCTTAAACATGATCTCTCAGTGACATGAAGCCGCTATTAATTACTTATTTAGCTCCTACAGCCTCAGCCAAGATCACTGCCCAATTGTACAGACTGTACAAACACACAGTGAGAGATATTTACTGCCATGAAGAACTTAAATCTAAACAGAAAAAAAAAAAGGTGGGAAGTGAAACAAGGCCACAGAGGAGGGAAGTGACTTGGCCAAGGTAACACAGCAAGGTCAATGGCAGGGACAGGAATAGAACTCGCGTCTCTTGAGTTGTAGTTCAGTTCCCTATTTGCTAGATCACACTGCCTCCATATGTGTTGTGTTAAGCGTTGCATAGGCTACGCATGTTTCTTCTGCTAAAGAGTATTAAGAGTGAGGAACAATAAGCAAGACGAGTATAACCAGTCCTGAAAAAAGTGTGACAATCGTGTCTGATTTTACTGCAAATCAGTTCAGATCTTCTTGCAACTTTCTACATATTGATACTGGAAAAATGATCTCCTCTATTAATACACAGGTTTCAGAGTAACAGCCATGTTAGTCTGTATTCACAAAAAGAAAAGGAGGACTTGTGGCACCTTAGAGACTAACCAATTTATTTGGGCATAAGCTGTAGCTCACGAAAACTTATGCTCAAATAAATTGGTTAGTCTCTAAGGTGCCACAAGTCCTCCTTTTCTTTTTATTAATACACAGTGTGCCTCCTTGTATAAAAAAAAAAAAAAGAGCCATGTGATTTTGTGCTCATTGGCCATGCTGCATATACTGGCCTTATAGACCCACAGATGCATCAAAAGGCAAAAATATGACCATGGTGAAGAGATTTATCAAAAAGCTGGGGCCATTGTCAGCTAAATTGTGAGAGAGAACTTACTTCCCAGAAGAAGGAGCAGTTGCTATATTATTTCTCCTGGCAGTCCGGACTAATGCAGCAGAACAGAAGGGGAATTGTTAGATTTAGCCATCAACTCCTCCTCCTTTTCTTCTTATCAGTCAGAACATGGAAATATCTGTAGGGTTATCCCGTCAGCCCTCAAAATATCAAATAACACGCACAGTGGAGAAGGACACTTGCATGCCTGTTAGGGCTTTGGCTACACACCTGTGAAACTCATCATTCCTGCGGTTTCCAAAGGAAATAAGTAGAGGAGGAAGGGTGGTGTCATGGTTAAGGAGCTGAACTGAGCCTCAGGAAATCTAGAATCTAGTCCCAGCTTTGCCACAGACTCCCTAGGAGACCTCGGGAAAGTCACTTAATTTCTCTGCCCCCCTCAGATAATACTTCCTTTCTCTGACCCTTTGAGAAGAAGCATAGTCCAGTGGTTAGGGCACTAGCTTGGGAGTCCAGGGTTCAATTCCCTGTTCTGTCACAGATTACCTGAATGATCCTGGGCCAGTTACTTAGTCTCTCTGTGACTTAGTTTCCCATCTACAAAATAGGCATAATAGCATGGCCCTACTCCAGATTATTGTAAGGATAAAGCTAGGGAGGTGCTCAGATGGTATGGTGATGGGGCCGTATAAGCAGTTTGGATAGAAATGATAGGTGTGTAGCTCGATTGTCTATTTAAATGTAAGCTCCAAGGCACAGACAGTTCTTCCTATGTATATGTACAGCACCTAATGCAATACAGCCCCAACTATGGATGTAGCTTCGAAATGGCTACTGTAATGCAAACGGTAATGAGAAAGAAGGATTGCTTTTAGAAGGATTTTTCTGGGGTCACCGTTTAACAATAGCACTCCAGGGATTACCCCTTGACTCTAAAAAGAAGCACCGTGTGACCTTGCAAGCAGCAACAGATACAGAGTAATCTTGGCTCCTACCCCCATTAGTGATTGTGCTAGCAGTTCTGAGTTTCAGGGGACGCAGAGGCGCACAAGTGGAATTCAGAGACCATGAGTGGCAGAATTCTTTCTCTGTCTCTCTTTCCAGGTTTCTGACTTTTTGCATTCCCCAGCTGATCACAGTAGAGGTAGCTGAATGAGAGATCATCCAATATTAAGGAAGAAGCTTCAGACAATGGGGAAACTCCAAGACAGGGAAATAAAGGGGTTGGGTGTATTCCTGTGGGTGTATTCCTAAGGCTGGCGATTAGGGATCCGGTTTACTACAGACACTCAGTATCTTAAAGAAAGTACATGAGAAACAGAGGCAGACAGACGTGCACATACACTGCCTTCTTGCAAACTTGCTGCCACTTCTAAAAGGAGCTCTGCTTGGTTCGCTACCCACACAATCCCACGCAGGTCTATCGATCTACCTCAGTAGGCTTCTCTGTGTGTACCTGCATAGACGTGCCAGCTTATTTTTCTCAGCGCACTTCAGGGTCTTGTTAGTACTGTGCTGTGTTTGTGTGCAAGAGCCTCTGAATGGCTGAGGAAAACAGTCATAAATCACAAGGCATCTCCCGTTCGTTTGGCTGAAGAAGGGGAGATGAGTCCACCTATCTCAAATGGACTGAAGGGGTTACTAAGGCACACGTCATTGACTAGAGATTTGAGACCAAGAGTGGGACTCTAACCTTGTTCTTTCACGTGACACTGCAAGACGCATTCTGTGTTACTATCTGGCAATGTTTTGCTAACAGGGTGTTTCAGGCTGTATTGACCCTGCTGGGAAAGAGTTAAGTCAGTTCTGCTGACTCCCTGGGGCAAGTAGCTTATTTCGTGCAGCCAGAGGGAAGGTGAGAATGGTGCTCTAGAGAGGGAGGATCTAGTATGTTGGCTGAGCAGCCTTACCGGAGGAACTCTAGGAGCAGACAAGGTTGGAGATAATCTTTGTTATTCTGGTAACTTGTTTGTTAATAAAATTAAACTCTAGGAAGAGGGTGAGTTTGGACTGTAGTTTACTGTCTGTCTGAAAGCAGTTGCTCACATTATAGCTTTGGGTGTCTTTACTTGGATTGCTTTTCCCCCTTGTCATCAAGGCACATTATCCTATAGCCAGAGTTCACAGCCGGCAGCTGATTTACACACACAAGGCATGTTCTTTTTAAATATAGAGCTCACACACATGAAGGTACTTTCTTGGGGCCTGATTTTCAGAGGTGCAGAGCACCCACAGCTCCAGCTGGAGTGAACAGGAGCTGTAGTTTCTCTGCACCTCATTTAAACCAGGCCCTCATATTTTCTTTGATAAATGAAAGGAAACTGAACTCACCTAACAAAATGAGTTTGCTGGCAAATTGCTAGCAGCAATGACAACAAAAGGCATTCACATACCGATCAGAGGGGGATTGCAGATCTGGGTTCCGGCCTGTGTAGGAATCACTGGTCTCCAGGGGCCAGATTGCCATACCTCAGATACAGTGAACTGAACGGCAGCTGTCATCTTCAGTCATCCTTTTGACTGTATTCTAAGCACCTTCAGCCTGAAGTTGCCTGGGATTTATGGCCACAACTGCCCTGGTGAAAATCAATTGGGAGTGTGCAGCTAAATGCAATACAGTTCTTTGGAAGGGGGTCTGGCATACGATTTTGAAGTGAACACCTCAGACTCATCCATGTGACCATTGTTGCACCACCATGTTCAGATAGAAAAGAGTGATGTTTCATTTGAAAGATTTTTCTCTAAATCAGATTAGACAGTGAAGACTTGCAGACGGAAAGGGGAATGTTCTGCTTTGCAAACCTGTACTCCGTTTGCGAAGGTGTCAAAGAACCCGTACTTCCTTCTCGGTGCTTACATCTCTTTCCTTCCTCTTTCTATCTCTAGGAGTTGTCTTGCCTTTCTTGCAAACAAAACCACATCACAATTTCCATCTCTTGGACACCCCTGGTAATTCAAAACTTGCTAACTTCACTAGCCTTTGACGTCTGGAGTGTTCTCTCGGCCCAAGGAGTCTGGATCTAGCTTCTGAGGAGAAACCTAGATTTCTCTGCATTATCAAATACTGAAAATAAAATTAAAAGATTTTCATGTTCACAGTTCATTAAAGAAATTGAGGGACATTTGGACTATTCTGGCTGGTAACAGGATTCTGGTAAGTAGCTGAAGACTGTTTCCATTTTGTTTGATTGAATAAGTGGATTTATATAGTCCAGAAATTTAGATGGATGCTTTCCCACATAGGTCTGTTTAAAATCATCCTAAACTGTTTTCTGGCTGTATTAGGCCACGCTCATCACTGTGGCATTACCAGTCAGGATTTATTTGCCTCTTCTACATGTCTTGCGGCTTCCTTTCAGCGCTACTCCGTTGATCCCTAGCTGAGCTATCCATCTTTGTGCTCTTCTCTGTTTGATACCTTTTGACATCCTGCTAGTGTCTGATGCTCCCAAAACTTCTCTCTTGCCAAGGGAAGACTAAATATTGCAGCTGTCAGTGTTAAATGATTGTAAACTTTGCTTTCTGCTTTACCCACAGCCTCTACTGTTACTTCATTTTCCTTCTTTGTTTCACATGGGATCCCAACCTGCTGTGTCTCCAATGATAACTCCCTTTGGGTTCAATTTTTTTTAATCTGTGCTTTCAGCGACTGTTCAAACCCCTCACTTTTTCTTCCAGAATGGAAACCAGCTTGAAACACATGGAATCCTCCCATAGTCATCATTTATGAATGGTCTTTTGTTGTACCGTGGATAGCATCAGGCCCTTCAGCTCTTGATCTTTATAACAGTTGTTGCTTTGCTTTCAAATAAAGTTGGTTGAGAAATAGGGGGTGGGGATTTCCAAAAAAATTCACCACATATTTTTCACCAATATGTAATATTTTGACAAAATTTCACTGACATTTTCAAAATTCAAAAATTTTGACCAGTTTTCTTTAGAACACCTCCTGTTGGGAGCTGTAAGGGTTGCAGCACCTACTGTGCCAAGAACAGCCCTCTTCATAGTTAGGGTCACTCTTTGAATATTCTGTATTTAACAAACATGCCACTGTGACTCACTTCCACAGCTTGCCGTACATCACCTAGCTCCGTCTTCAGATCAAACACCTTTTGGTTTGGACTTATTCTCTTGCTGTCTATCTGGCTTGTTTGCTCCTCACCCAATTACCTTTTCAGAGCTAGATGGCAATCTAGGAGATAAAGGGGAGGGGCTTTATTTTTCAGAGAAGATTCTGAATCTGCACTCTTTTGAAACAGTTGGATTCACACCAATTGATTATTTCTATAAATGAGTCGTTCACCATTAAACCAATGCTACTTATTAGAAAAAACAAACTCTAGTAGTGTTTTCTGCCAGTCTGCTCCTACCAGTCATTATCCAGGGCTGTAACTGGAAGGACTGCCATGTACAGTAATTTTGTGCATGTTCCTCTGTTTTTGAGAAGCTTTGAGACTAATAGTTTGCCCACTGTGAGGAAGGAAAATTGTGCTTCATAACACAAAGCATCACTGTAACCTTCTCAGCATACAGGCCAAAGACTGAGTGGGCCAGCGCATCTTAACTCATGTGGTAGCCCTGCAGAGGGCTGTTTCTTAGGTTCAGGCATGTTAGAGGAGCAGTACATGGGGAAGCTTGTGCTGCTGCTAACCCTGTGTAGATAAAGAGAGGACTTTGGTCTCCAGGCCTGACACCTCTCACAAGTGCTAGTTTGCTTTAGGCTGGGGGGAAAAAATCTGAATACATTTTTCTTAACAAATTGATTACTTGTGTCACCTCAAAGTGTTGCCGTCTGGCAGCAATCAGTGTTGCGTCAATCCTGAGAGCCTTACATGGGCAAACTCCTTGGTGAATACAACTGAGGAAAAACTGAATTTGGGCTTTGGCATTTGGACCATTATTGAAAACTGCTAAGCCACTCATGATCTAAGAGCGATGTGTCAGTGTATATGTTCATGATGATATACAATGTTTGCCTCTGTGCGTGTGTATATCTATAAAAAGAAGAGGAGTACTTGTGGCACCTTAGAGACTAACCAATTTATTTGAGCATGAAGTGATGAAGTGAGCTGTAGCTCACGAAAGCTTATGCTCAAATAAATTGGTTCGTCTCTAAGGTGCCACAAGTCCTCCTTTTCTTTGTGCGGATACAGACTAACACGGCTGCTACTCTGAAACCTGTATATCTATAGTTACTCATACACATTTATGTAACTCAAAGAGTCCTAAGGAAGCAGGGCACCTAACCCTAACTCTTGAAGACTCCTTTAAAGATCCTAGCCATGGTATGTATTTTAAAAATGGAGCAAGAGTAAGATTGTGTAGCTGGTTGGGAAGGAATTTGTATAAAATGTTTCCCTCCATCCCCACATCTCTGTGTTGAAGAATAGCAAATCAAGAATGAGCTAAACTAAAATATAAAAGAGTATTAATAGAACCCTGGACTCTGTCTAGGAAGAGTTGATCTTTTATTTTAATTTTCTTTTACAACAGATTATTTGAGTAAAACAGGGCGTGTAGTAAAGAGTTAATTCCATTGCCACAATATACTAATTATAAGGCAAAGATGCATCCCGAATAGCTGTGACTATCATAGCCTTACCTGAGGGCTTGGGAAGTTAAGGATGCTTGGAACAAAAACCCATTAGAGAAACAAGGGTGAGTGTCTGTGTCTAATAGCCATCATGTCATTTAGTAGCTTTGGGCAAAGACTGGTGAAGGGCAACAAATTTTATACTTCTGTGCTTTTTGCTGCTAAACTCCAGGGCAGCAAGCGAACTATTAAACCAGTTTAATATCCAAAGTTACATACCATGCAAACAGTTGTTGCCTGTATAGCTTTCCACTAGATCTCGCACACTTGAAATAATAATATATAACAACAGTGGAACCTATCAATCTATCTTCTATCTGAGGATGTCAGAACACTTTCTCATAGCCACCCACCACTCTGAGAGACGTAAGTTTTGTCACCCCCATTTTGAAAATGGAGAAACTGAGGCAGAAAGCTGAAGGCCCAGACTTTCCAAAGTGGCCTTTAATTCTGCGCATTTCATTTTAGATTGCAAGGGCCTCATTTTCAGAGGTGCTAAGCTCCCAGGATTTCCAGTGAAGTCAATAAAAGCTGAAGATCACGCCTGATGTATCTAAAAACTAGAGGTCACTTTTGAAAATTTGGCCCTAAGTAACATTCCCAAAGCCACAGAAGCAGTTGGAGTCAGTGCCAGGATTAAAACTCAGGAGTTCCTGACTCTTAGTCTTGCGTTCAAACTAGTAGCCCATGTCTCCTTCCCAATCCCACAGCATATATCTAATGAAAACACTGCTTCAAATAAGTGACTATACATGGGCATATCATACCCACACTTCTCTCTGCTGGGTGGAAAAAGGAAGGGGGGGGGAAGTTACCAGAGTGGGGAAGATACTTTTGGTGCATACTGTACAGTAGGTTTTTTTCTATCACCACTTCCTTCATCCCCTAGTTGAAGCACTGAATTGTTACTCTCTTTACTTGGTGAGCGGGGGTGAGATTATGCAAAGAAAATGATGCTCATCTCTCCCAGAAAATGTTTTGATCAATTATTTCACCCGTCTGTTCCAGATGAGTTTACTTAGCATTGAGAAATTATTCTTTGTGCATCAGTTGTGCCATATCCTTTAAGAAAGGAGCATGCATCTGAATCTTTCCTGAGTTTTTGAGCTTCAATTTTTACGTCCTCAGACTGAGGAAGAAAATGGCAAACGATTTCAGATTCTGAATAGCGTTGCTTTAGCACTGTTTCCAGTGCAACATAAATTTGAATGTCCTTCCCGGCCACCCTGATACTACCTCCTCAAAAAATCCGCCCTTCTCTTTGCGTTTGTGATTTACAGCCATACTTTTAAGAGTTGTTTTCTCAAAGCAGTGGGTATCATGCTCCGTACTCCTCCTTGTCATTCCAGTGCATTCAGCTTGTGTGTGTGAACCAGACGACTTAAAAGTTCTTCCAACAATTCCTATTCCATTTACGGTAAATTAGCACAGTTTTTTGGCATATTCCACCCCTGCCTAGAATAGCTCGGCAGAGGAGGCAGCATGATCTGATAGATAGAGCACTGGACTGGGATTCAGGAGGGGTGCATTCCCGTCACTGTCTTCACCCTGCTCTGTGACTTTGGCCAATTCACTTCACTTCTCTTTCCTCGCCCACTCTTCGTGTTGTCTGTTTAGACTGTCCACTCTTTAAGGCAGGAAAGATCTCCTATTTTGTGTTTGTTTAGCTTCTGGCACGTCACGTTGGGGCTTAGAGGCATTACTAAAATATGAAAAAATGAGTAATAATCTTAACCAGCGATATCTGAATAGCATATCCTAATCTGCCTGCCTGCTGCTGGGAAGAGGTGCATTTGATCAGAGGCCTATAAAAATAAATGCAGAAGAAATACTTTGTGCGAAGTTAGAGCCATATTTGTTAAGGTCTTAATCTAAAAGAAAAAAATGTAGCCACCTGACGAGCTGACATGGCTTTTGAGCCACACCTCCTGATCTGCTCCTTGTCAGCACATAGATGATAGCCTTGAGAATGAAGAGGAACATGGCCTCTGACAATATTGGGTATATCATAAAACTAATCTCAAACTATAAAGGGGTCGGGAGAGGGAAATACCGGGATGAGGGAGGGACACTAAAGCATAAGCAATTGCTTGAGGGTGGGTCTGAAGGGTTCCCAGACTTGTCTTTCAGCAGCTCCTTACAAAGCAAGCTGCCTGCAAGTATCCATGAAAAATCAAACCTGGAAAAACAGAAGGGAGGCAGATTGCTGTGGCTAAACAAAAACCTTACCTTCCTTCCTTCCCTTAACGCCCTTGCGCCAGGGCAGATGAGCTTCAAAACCCCTGTGAGTTTGTTTGGCGCATTGATTAAGTGGCCAACTGCCAAAGGATATTTTGGGAGGCACAGAGACCAATGCAGCCCACCCTCTATACTATCCTGTTGTGAGTCTGACCAGACTGAGATCGGCTTGTCAGCCCATGGCCAACAACCTCACCTCCAGCAGTGGCCGTTACGTGGTGCACCACTTGTTACCCTCTCACCACTCCAGTCTTCGGAGGGCTCATCCAGAACTAGGTGCCGAGCAGCACGTGGATTCCATTGGCAGTGGAGAGAGGTCAAGGAGGCCAATGGATACAGTTCCAGGCAGGGAGCCAAGAAAGCTGGGTTCTGTTCCTGGCTCTGCTTTTGACCCACTGTGTGACCATGGGCAAGTCTCTCTGGGCCTCAGAGTCTTCCTCTGTGAAATGGAGATAACAGTACTTCCCCCCACAACCCTCCTCCACTGGGCAGCGTGCTTAGAGATCTATGGATGACCAGCTGATTATCACTTGAGTCACTCAGCGTATTGCAGCTTCCAAGCCTGCATTCCATTGACGAGCTGTGCACAGAAGCTGCTCACTCCTGGTGCCGCTGACCTTGGCAGTTATTCTGGTCTCCAGTGCTGATATGCAATGAGGCCCTGGCAGGCCCTGCCACTCTCACACTGCCTCTCTTTTTGGCTGAGAAGTTCGTTGATATTGATGCTGTTGGACGGATGGATTGCCACCTGTTTGGCTTTGACTTTCATATTGGGATTATATGGGGGTGGGGGGAAGGAAGAGGTAACAACATAGCTTTGTTTGAAGGAGAGTCCTCACCTACAATTTCAGGAATTAAAACAAAGATACCCCTCAAATAGAAATGAAGCCCTCTGAAATGTAAATAATCTCCTTTACCCTTTTGTTAATCATTGCCACGTACTTCTCCCTTCCCAGAGTGGAAACATGTAAGTACGTATGGGCTGTGCTGTTGTGGGTGGGGAAAGCCAGTGTAGTTTTGGGGGGTGCAAAACAAGGTTGGTTTTATAATGCATTTCTTCTTACTGCATAGAGGCGTCTCCCCTTTCCCCTCACAGCTGCAAAAATCAAACATGGCTTATAGGAAGCCTGTGTACATATTGGGTATAAATATACCTCATCTTCTATCTTCCCCAATTCCATGAAAACATGAGGTAGTCACAATGGGGTATGAACCGGATTCTGACCTCACTGAGAACTGTGTCATTCCAGAGTTGTCATCTATTGACTTCAGTGGAGTGACTCTGGATTTGCACTGGTCTAGCTATTATCAGAATTGTGTCCTTTGCATTTATTTTTTTCTGTGTTCCTTCTCTGGTTGTTGGTGGTTGTTTGTCTTATCCCTATTCTTCTGCCATTGGATTATTTCTCTCTTCCACCACCACTCATGGGCTCCCATTTGCACCTCACCAGCACAGGTGAGTGGGTTCCAAACTGAGCAAAATCAGTCTGCCCAGCCCGGATTGCCAATCTGTAATGGCCCCAGTGCTGGTGCTGCTTTCTTATTCTACACCACGGGGTGGCCAAACTTGGCCCAGCTGAAGACATCCTGGGCATCTTGGCAGGTGCCTGTGGCCCACACATAATCTGAATAAAATTAAGTGAACAGCAGTGACCCTTCTCTCTAAAATGGAGGTGCAATCCATGAAGACGAAAGTCTTGTGCATTGATTGTGGTGCGCTTTGGTCTCCTCAGCACACACGTCTCCTAAAAGGAGGGTGCTCAAATGCCACTGTAGAGCTCTGTGGCTGGACCTGGGTCACTCTGTTGTATAATAGTTAGCAATTAGCTACTGATTCTTACAATTGGGTTCTTCTTTATCTTGTGAGACATCTGTAGGCACCTCACATCATCAATGCTATATCCTCTGTGTTTGGTGGGTTGGTCACTCCTATTACGTTGGTGTTACCCCAGAGGACAAATGCTGTCACTTTGATCTAGTTCCATGTCAAAAAGGGCTCACATGAACAGTTACTTTGAGGCAGGCTAGTTGCAGGGTAGGGCCGCACCCCACCTTGCTGCAGACTAAATAATTGTAGAGACAAACCCTCAGTGTTCCTTCATGATTTATACTGCACACACTGGTACATAAGCTTGTAGTCAATCCCCCTGTCAGGAATATCCGTCACCAATGCTTGGATCCTAGGAGGCAACTCTTCACCAAGACTTGACTCTAATTAGAGAGCTCAAGGTAGAGCGTAAACCCTTTCGCTGTTTGACAGAGCTCCTCAGAAAGGACCCACATCACACAACTAACAACAAAACAGCATTTCTGACTGTTCACTACTCATCATGCTAAGAGAATAACTTGTAAGACAATGTGGAATAGCACCATCTAGTGACTTGCACCATGATGCTATAAAGCTCAAACCAGTTAACAATTCAGGGGAAAGATTAGAGCCAGTTCTTCTTTTAATCATTCCTAGACATCAGAGTAGCCACATTTTTCATTATGCAAACATTCCCACAGTTTGGGCATCTTCTGCATTATACAAGTGCATGATCTAAGCGAGTGGGACATTGAGTCTGTTGGTGGCCTTGACTCAGCTGTGTCTATTGGATTACACAGTCATCACTGCTCTTAGCTCAGGGAGAAGCATGTGATTTTTGCCTTTTGGCTCAGCTGCGGTTGTGTTCTCATCAACCAAAGAGAGTTCAACAGCGTTTTTTTTCCAGCTGGTTAAGTCATCCAAATATGCAGTTTTGGGATCAGAGAATGATAGATGTGCTATAGGTCTTGACCATTAGCTAAGGCAAGGCATCTTTGAACCAGCTAGCTGGCCCTAGACTTAAGCTCCATACTGACACACAACACCGGGATTCAATGCCTATAAGCTCATTGGGGCCGGGACTGTCTTTTTGTTCTGTGTTTGGATCATGCCTAGCACAATGGTGTCTGGGTCCCTCCCTAGGGCTCTTCAGCACTACAGTAATACAAGTAATAAATGGTAATAACTAACAACCTCTTGTTCCTGGGCTGGCAGGGCATAGGCATTCAATGGGAGTGTCCTGCCTCACTGTATAACCTATTTGGTTTTCCTCAGGTGTTGAAGGTACTTGGGAGCAGAAAGTAGAGTTCTCCTTTGGGAACCCCTCATCAAAGGCACAGTAGCCCACTTTTATTTAGCTTGGTTTGCTGCAACACATACTTGTGTGTGAAGAAAGTACATGGCATCTGCTGGTGTTGTATAGAGGTTAGAGAAGAAGGCTTGAGTCTTTTACTCTGACTTGCCATGTGAGCTTGCACAAGTCACTTAAGACATGATCTGATGCCTATTGAGAGGTTGATGAGAATCCTTCTGTTGACTTCCATGAGCACTGGATTGGGTCTGTAACCTTTCAGTTCCCCCATCTATAAAATGGAAGTAATGCCCCCTCTTATGATGTTGAGAGATTCTGTGATGAAAGACACACCACCTGAAAGCTGCTTGCTGATGGCTTACTAATTACAAAGATCTTAATTCCCTCCCACACTCACCCATACACTAAACTGAGAATAAAATAAAAAAAAACAAACAAACAAAGGCTGAAAGAAACTTGGCAATAAATCAATTTTTACCCTAAACTGATCTTGGCTCAGAAATGCTTCAATAAGTAGAAGCATTAAGGATACATTGACACAGTGTTATTGTAATAAATGTATTGCTGGAATTATCTGATGTTACTACAGTATAAAATCTCCATTCCCATCTCACATTGAAATGTGAGAGTCAACAATATTGTGATTCAGAAGGAAAGATTTTATATATACTTTGTTTCTGTTTTGTTTTATTTTTTCCGTTGCAAGAAAAATAAAGAAATAAAAATAATAAGCGGTGGCCACCTTATCCCATTGGTTAACAATGAGAAAAGGTGGGTTGGTCTCATCCTTTCCTAGACCAAAATTAATGACCAGCAATAAAACACACTTCCCATAGTGCTACTTGCTCCGGTTTTGACCTGTATAAGAGGGATGGAGAGCAACACGTCTCCGAAGGGCTCCTTTGACTCTAACGGGAACAAGAGAGACAAGGCGGGTGAGGTAATATCTTTTACTGGGCCAACTTCTGTTGGAGAGACAAGCTTTTGAGCCACACAGAACTCTTCTTCTGGTCTGTATTTAGCTGTGACGCTCTGAATACCTTTGCAGACTTGAAGAAGAGCTCCCCTGTATAGCTCCAAAGCTTGCCTCTCTCACCAATGGGGTCCAGTAAAAGATATTACCTCACCCGCCTTGTCTCTAATATCCTGGGACCGACATGGCTACAGCAATGCTGCATACATCTGTAGGAAACTGTCTACTGCACATGATACCTTCTGAAGGTCTTTTGTTCTAGGTTTTTATTAAGTTGTCCTTCGCTATCGATTCAGAGCAACTCTGAATGTGACTGAGAAGCTAGAGAACTCTAGCATCTGACCATAAAGGATGATATAGGCCCTGATTCAAGAAAGCACTTAAGAACTTGCTGAAATCAATCCATATTCAGGAAAGCACTTAAGCATGTGCTTAACTTTAAGCATGTGTTTAAATCCCAGTGGGATTTAAGCTCATGTTAAGTGCTTTCTTGAATAGAGACCATGGTAAAATAATTGAAGGAGTTTCCTTTCGTTTAAAAGAAATTGCCCATTTTCATCCACAAAGGTGGTGATTCCAGTGTTCACAGGGAGATCCTAACAGGTGTCCATCTGCTTCCTCGTTTGGCCCTGCCTACTTCAGGTCATGTTGGCGTCCGCATGAAGCCCAAGCCTGGGCCTTGTAGCCATGCAGGCTGTATCTGCAAATAGACATTTCTAGATGTTAAACTGTTCCCCCCCCCTCCCCTTTTCTCTTCTTCCCACCTCTCTCCCTCCCTCCTCCGTCCTTGACAGAGGCGCAAACACTCGTAAACGAGAGATAGTGGCTTCCATCCAATGGAGCCCTGGTTAATCACCGAACATCGTGGGAAAAGCACAAGATGAGGGCCGAGAAACAGCCCATTGTCTGGGCAAGATTAAAGCCCCAAAAGCCGTATTGTCTAGTGAGGGGATAAATCTTCCTGCTGTCACTCACGCACTGAATTAAATCCCCCTTCATTTCTAAAGGGGCTTATCTGCACTGAATAGGCTGTTGCACCACAAGCGTAAGGGACCGTATTAAGTGAGCTCCTGTCTTGGGCACCTTCACAAATAGACGAAAAACAGGAGCAAATCTGGAAGGAGAAGGGGGGAAAGAAAGTGCTCTGGACTTGGGAAGGGAGGACAGTCATTGTTGTAGCAGATTTTTATTACACAACGAGGCAAACGACATGGCCATTTTGCTCGACTGTCCAGATTTGTCACCATTAAAATAGATATTTGGTGAAGTATTTGGTGGTGGTGGGGGGGGGAGGGAATCTTTAAATGCAAGAATAGCTCTGGCAAAGGGATGTTCCTGCTGAGGCTGTGGGAGCTCCATAGCAGAGGAGGGATGGCTTAAGGAAAATGGAAGTGATCTTGTGTTCATGCATGGACTGGATGCTCTCTACTGGAGGAGCTTCCCTGCTCACTTTATCCTGAGATGAACACCAAACAAAAATGGCCTGATATTTGCCTTTATCACATGTTCTGCTCACTCTAATGGCTGAATGTGCGCCCAAGGAGGAGTATCAGCTGCAGCAAATACAAGGCAAAAGTTGGCACAGCTCTGTGTTGGGGGCAGTGCTGAGATGCACAGCCCCTGCGAATGCCATAGGAGGAGGAGAGCTTTAGCAGGTTATAACAACCCCAGGTGCTCAGAGAACACTGCCTCTGCTCCTCCCCCCAAAATCTTTCTCCCTAGGTGGCATTGCTGGCCAGTGTCCAGAGGAGAGGGGTACAGAGTTATGGTTCATCCTTATTCTTCCACCCTTTCCCCTCCCTCGTGGCCCTGTCTGGCTCTTGGATGTGTACGTGAAGGGGGAGAAGATCTTGGCATGGAACTCCTCCCTTTGTACATCCTTGCAAGACCAAGGCATCATCTGGTCCAAAGAATGCAAAATCCTACTGTTATATGCTCCACTAGGCAACAGGTTCTATTTTCCATGGTTCCATGGTCCTCCTATTTTCCATGGTTCAAAGAACTGGATTCCAAAGTGCACACTTGAGATGGCAAATGTGGGACATGGGTGCCTAGTTATGTGCCCACCTTTGAGAATTGAGCCTGGTGCATTAGAAATCCATTTGAGGATGTTTCCTCAGTTGTTCTCCGTAGGGTTTTGGAGACTGAGTAGTGACCTTTGCAATCAATGATATATTGAAAGACGTTCCTGTGGCAGTTTAGCTGGAAGACGCTACCCTCTCACTAATGTAGCTTTCATACAGGCTGATGTTCATTTCTGTCCGATTGCTCCAAGGAAATTAAAAAAAATTTTTTTTACATGTTAGCTGTGTTCACTTGCAGTTTATTTCTGTATTAGGACAGTTAATCCAAACTAGTGTTGAACTTTTGATGCTATTGGGTCTGATCTTATGTACCTTGGTGTAAATTAGGGGTGGCTCCACTGTATATATCAGATCAGAATCAGGCCCTTTGATTTTATTTAGCGTTAGGGCCTTGATAACAACTAACCTATTGAAGGTTACGCTATATATTGATTGTTGTTGTTGGTAGAGTGGGTATACATTTCTGTAAGGTTGAGTGCATGTAAATAAAACCTCCATTGAAAGTAAAGGCTGGATATTAAGTATTCTTGAATCAAACTGAGAATGTAACCAACTGTGAATGCTGTGTAAATGTCAAAGGACAGAGGCATTTATGTGTCTCTATTTACAATATTAAGTTATGAAAATATAAATGGTGCAAAGGGCCTATCCTATGCAAAGTAGTTGGCCAAAACATCCACATTAAGAAACCTGCTGATTATTACTTTCCTTGGTTTCAGTCTGTTGGATTAAAAGGACACTGCATTTAGGATTTGGTACATTTTGGTACGTGCTAAACAGGATTTTCTGCATCCTGTGTGAAGTTTCCTCTTGTTGATGGGGTTTAATGCTCTCTTGTACAAATCTCTGGATGTGCAAATACCTCCAATCTCTCCTTTTAGCAAGCCAAACCATTGCTTAAACAAATGGGTTTACACCTGTTTGCCAAATTAATTTAATTAGCCAAAAATAGAGTGAAAGAGCTGGCTTGGAAACAATAGCCTGTAAAGAATACCTTTCTTCCCCCCCCCAGCCGTTGAATTTGGTGTTCTTGTGGAAACTGGCTTGGAATATTATTCCTTTTAGTTGAATAGTTTCTGTCTATGGCTTCTTTTTTTTATAAACCAGTTTGAGAAAATAACTTGGGTTGAAATAATATGTTTTGGGGGCCTTTTGTCTACAAAATAATAATAATAATAAATTTTGATCTACTCTTTTCTACCATTTTGATAATACAGAGTTTTACAAATTCCTGACCCAATCCTGCAGTCCTCGAGTTGACAAAACTCACTTGCTGTCAATATTAGCAAATGCTGACTAAAACAGCAAGCATTAGGCACTTGCAAAGTCAAAGGGCTTATTTTCTCCTGCTTTGCACCTTGTATAATCAGTACACTGGTTTCCTGTCAAATAGTTGCTTGTCACCAGTGTTAGTTTGCTGAGAATTCTGATTTAGTAGCATTTTACACCTACTATACACACAGGGTGCAGGGCAATGGAAAATGAGGGCAAAATGATTCCTTTCCTACCATGAGATATTAGAAGTGAGATGGTATGTGGTCTGAGTATAAATGCACACACTCTGTGGTACATCTAACTTAGGGTGACCAGATAGCAAGTGTGAAAAATCGGGATGGACAGCCTCAAATATCGGGACTGTCCCTATAAAATTGGGGCATCTGGTCACCCTAATCTAACTCGAGCTAAGCGGAAAACTGGTTCCTCCTCCTGCCAATATTTTTGAGAAGTCCAAAATTTTCCCCTTCCCAAATCAGGATGAAAAGTCAAAATCTCAAATATTTTCACAAACTAAAAATCTTGTATCAAGTCAATAAAAATGCTTCATTTTGATTTAGACTTCATTTAATTTTAATTTTTTTTTACTATAAATTAACTTAAATTTATAAGTGAAACATTCTCTTGAACCCCCAACCCACATCATTTTGTTTTATATATATAAACAATAAGAACGGGATGTTTCAACCATTTGAAACTTTTTTTTTCCAAAAAAAAGTTTGAAACAGGAAATTTGTTAAAACTAACCTTTTCCTTCAAAAAGTTTTGATTTAGATGAATCAGCATTTCCCAATGAAAAAATGTTTAATCAAAAAATCCCTGACCTGCTCTCCATCAGATCAGCTGTGTCTCTGCTCCTCCTCCCGATATCTGGAGGAGTGTTACTGTCATCCATCAACGAAAAATTAAGTGGTGGTTTTCAGCAGCTACTTGTGTTTTGAAAATGAATGGATACCAACAATGCTCACTTTATGAAGCTGATTTTTAGCTTTATGCTATGTGAATATGAAACAAATGATACAATATGAAACAAACTATGTCAGAGAAAATTCAACAATTCCTTGGATGAGGATGCAAATGCTTTTTGAAAGCACGCACAGATACATAGGATTAGGTGGTTGTTAAAAATATTGGATTATTACAAATTAATTTAGATAGAAATCTGTTGATATTTTTCTATTCAGCTGAGATCTTGTTCTGTTCAGTTCATTTTTTTTCTTGTATTAATTCTGAAACCCCTTGGAAGAAGAACAGGGTCTAAGAAAAGCACTTTCTGTAGTTCACACAATGCTACTTTAAAGTAATTTATATTAAAAAAAATAATAATAACAAGCAAACAAACTTGTTAGCCCATAGGATGCTTCTGCCCTGTGGCTTAATGGCACAGGTTTTTATACATCCAAATCCTGCAGCTTTCAATAACAAAGGAGGAAATTCACAAACAAATTGCTTCTCTCTTCATAAGTCACGCACTTATATGCCAGGGTAAAGATGTGTTGATAACATTAAAATAGTTTAGTTGCCGATGAATTGTAAATTCCCACCGAGTTTTGGCCTGGCAGTTGTGTTGATAACAGCATGGTGTGGGACACAGAATGTATTCAGATTGTGGGGTTCGCTACTTCATTTTTTATATATTTTTAGGAGAATAGCTAAGAAACATCACTGTGAAATTTTGGTAGGCAGCTTCAAGAAAAGAGAGCAAAATATGCAGAGGCGGTTTAATGAACATCCGTAGTTCTTTAAAACTGTATCGATGTAAATGCGACTGCCCTTATTTGTGATTTTTTGAGGGGTGCGGGGGTGGGTTGGGGAGGAATTCTTTTTAACAAAAGGTGTCAGATTTGCGTCCCATTTAAACAGAGAGCTGCTGTTTATTCACAGAAATGATGTGACACAGGTATGAGTGAAGCTTTGACAGCTACTAACGTTCCACCAATCTGTCTCCACTCTGATCTGGAAGGAGGCCCTCTAAAGGTGAGAGTATAGTCTGGCTTCCATGTAATCCATGAGTAAGCGGGGGAATAGTCCCGCTATTGTGGGGAACTTTCCTGGCTTCTGCACGACCCCGGTGAAGTGGGCTAGCGAAAGGATCTGAGTCCTCGCTCCCACTTCCTTTACCCAGTGGCCTCCCTGCCCTTGAGGACTCCCCTTCCACTCTCCTGTCTGGCAGAGTCCTCGTAACCCCAACAAGGCTGGGCCCAGGATTCCTGGGGGGCTCGACCCCCAACCCTGCTGCGGTCACCTAGGACAGGGGCTAGGGTGTCCCCACTCCGGGGTACTCTCTCTGCATGGGGCATTTCTCTGACCCACTGATTATTACATACAATTTGAAGTAAATGCAAGTTATTTAATCAACAATTAATTGTAAAGAGAATAAGGGGAAATGGGAAAGGTGAAAGGAAACATATCACCCCGCTCTGTGGCAGGGAACATCACAGTGTCTCTGGAATACCCGGGCAGTTCCTTGTAAGTCCCAGGCCGCCTTCTCAGGCCCTGGCTGTGCTGCAGGGATGCTGGGGGTTGGACACTCGCTCCAGTGGTGGCCACATGCTCTCAGGCTCTAGGTGGCAGGGCCCTTCTTCCCAGCGTTGCCCCCGCGCTGTCGGGGTTACCAATCCCCCTTCGAGTCTGGCCTGCAGAGCCCCCTGGCTGAGGTGTCTCCTCTTGCTGGGCCCACTGCCCAGGGTCCCCCCTCGTGCTCCCCAGCTGCTCATAACTCCCGGCTCCGGACTGCTCCAGCCCCAGCTCCATTCTGCCTCCAGCTCCCTGGGCTGCTTCTCTGGCCCCTCTGGCTCTGGTTGTTGCGGTTCTGCTCCCAGGACAGGTCTGCTCTGCAGCCCGCTTCTGTGACTCTGCTCCCAGCACGGACCTGCTTTGTGGGCTGCTTTTCTGGCCCCTCTGGCTCTGGTTGCTGCAGCTCTGCTCCCAGGGCAAGTCTGCTCTCTGGGCTGTGCCTCTGGCTTTGGGGCTGCAGATCTGCTCCCAGGACAGGGTCTGCTCTCTCTGGGCTGCTTTTCTGGTCCCTCTGGATCTGGCACAGCTCTGCTCCCCAGCTCAGCTAAGGCCCCTGCTTTCTCCTTAGCTCGGCCCCACTCTGTCTGACCCAGGCAATTCCAGTTCACACAGAGGACGGGACCTCCCTGGCCTCCTGACTCCCTGATTAGCCTGCTCGCCCTGTCATTCAGGCTGACCTGGAGCATTGGCCTCTCCCCATGGTTCCTGGGGGCTGTCAGTCTCAGGGTCCTGATTCCCCATTGACCCTTCCCCTTTGAGTACTGGGAGCTAGCCAACCAAAACACCCCCAGTGAATGTTAGTAAGGGGGCAACAGTCCCCTTACACATGGGTCTTTTGCTATTACCAACATCAATCTGGGTACATCTACACAGCAGCTGAGAGTTTGCTTCCCAGCTTGGGTAGAGAGACGCACTAGTTCTGCTCAAGTAGCAGTGTAGCCGGGGGTAACACAGCTGGTGGCTTGGACTAGCCACCTGAGTACAAACCTGTCCAGACCCCCTGGGTAATACACTTGGGCAGCTAGCCCAATAGGCCACCCAGGCTACCCCCAGCTTCGCTGCTATTTTTAGCATGTAGCATAAGCAGAGCTAGCAGGTGTCTGTCTACCCGCACTGAAAAGCACCCTCCCAGCTGCAGTGTGGTTGTACCGGAATGGGGCAGTTGTGGTGATGGGGATGTGGATGGCCTATTCTCTAGGAACTGGGATAGAGGCCACCAAACGTATATCACAACAGCCACCAAAGAGCTGTCTGCTGGTTACATCACTTGGCTGGTAATGTTTGCACCCAGAGAGGTACATTAGAGGTACTTAGATGCTCATGTGCCATAGCTGTGCCGTGTGAAAGCCCCATATGTTCAAGCATTGATGCAATACATCCCTGCAACCCACTCCTATTGTGGCTTTAATTTTTAAGGGCAAAGTCAACCCTGGTGTAAATGTGATGGATTTGAAATTAGGGTCGTTACACAAGGCTGAGTTGTGCCTTAGGAGCCTTTTTTGTAGCATCCAGCACTGAATGGCAAGGAAAGCTGTATTTTAAAAAATAATAATAATGTTCAAGTGTTGGTTCTAGAGTTTTTCCCAATGACCAGCTTAATCACATCTTTAAATTATCCAGAACGCTTTAAACTCAACCAATGTACAAATGGAAAAGACGGTAATAGATGGCTTGCCATGCCAGTTTTGGTAAATACCCTGCTAATTTCAGTTCATTTGCAGCATAGTATTCAGCCTACCTTCTGCAATTAGAGTCCCTGAGTTATACAGCTGGATACTTTTACTTCAAACAAGGGAGAAAAACCCAGAGTTCCTTCCTCAGGTCAGGGTACTTTGGCTGGACCCAAAAGGGTTAACAAACAAACTGCCTGAAATGCTTTGTTCACTGGAAATCTAATCAGATGTTAACCTACAGTCTATATCCAAGCAATCCTTTCCTTATGATAGTGATTAGTATTACACTCAGAATGAATAGACCAAGGAAAGATTCCTATGGTAACCTTCAAAATGCATTCCATCGGCAAGCTCTGCCTACTCACAATAATTACATTCTTAACTCGTCTAACAAATAGCATGCTAATTAGCTGCTTAACCAGCCTCAGCTCATTATTCCTGGGCCTGGGTAGGTTTGAGTAAAGTGACCCAGAGAGACCAAGCTCACTTAAAAATACTAGTAATAATAAATTTATCAGGTTTGCCATGTGGATGGGGTTCCTTCACTGTGACTAGACTTTCTCTTATATGGGCTCCTCCTCTTGCAAGCCAAATGCCACCCCAAATTAATCCACTGGTACACAGCAGTGATTTCTTCTCATAAAAGTTGGTTTCAATCAGGTCTGCCAGTGATTTAGTTTAGCATCTGCTTCACTTGATGGATAGCCACAGGGAAGTCATCCGGGGTTGTTCATGGTTCACTACAGAGACAGGTGTGTGTTGGTGCTAATTACCCTCTGCAATAGACTTGATCCTTGAACCAGAGGTAGTTGATGTGCTTCCCTTTCTCAGCCCAACTAAACCACAACTGGGATCTCTATCCAGCTCCGCCTCGGGGAATCTAGGGAGGAGGTTGTTGGGCCTTTAGGTCTTAGTTGTACACAATCTCTTGGCCTCTCAATGGTTTGAACAGAACATCAAGAGAAGGTGCTCAAGTTGTGGTTCAGGTTTTTCAAGGGCAATCACTGGCTTTATTTAAGCGGGGTCTTTCTTTAAGCATAACTTGATTAAATAACAGCAAAGAAGTCTCAGAGAGGACTGTGGAGAAAGGATAAAGGAGTCTCAGAAGCTCTAGGACTTTGGTTCAAACTCAGACCAGCCCAGTACCAACACAGTGATTACCATCTGATGGCTAACTGGTGGTCTCAGTGTAGGGCGGGCATGTGTTTATCACAAACATAACCACGCTTAGTATTGACATTAATGATGGCCTTTGCTTACAGCTTGTCTATGCACACAGCTCTAACGGTTTAACTTAAGAGGTGATTTTTAGTCAGTTTAAATAAACCGGCGCACAAGGCCATGTAGATGCTCTTATTTCCATTTAAATCAGGCGCATATTGGTGTAGTTGACATTAATAAGAACAGGGTAACTAAACCAAACAGGTGCAAATTTGTGTGTAGACAAAGCCTTAGCCAAGAGGACAAGCCCTGAATAGGCCAAGGAAATTAAGCTTCCATCTCACCTCACCGGGATGGACACATTAGTACTAGGAGGATGCTTGTATTGCTGCTTCTTGTGCCATCTCTGTCCTGTGACTTGATAGAAGGCCTCGGCCTGTGTCTTCACTGCCTGCCGGACTGGCAGGCGGCGATCGATTTATCGAGTCTGGTCTAGGGGAGCAGCAGCAGTCGACTCACCACGGTAAGTCAATCTAAGTACGTCGACTTCAGCTACGTGATTCACGTAGCTGAAGTTGGGTAACTTAGATCGATCCCTCCCCGCCCCCAGCATAGACCAGGGCTCAGTCTCGTTCGAGGGCAGGTGGCATTTTCCAGGATTTACTATTCAGTGTCCCCCACCTTGTTTTGACCCTGTCACCGACATCCCCATTGCTGGTTTTCATTTGTCATCCCCCACAATCAGTTAAACTCTGGGTTCTGTGTGCCCTCCCGCGTTTGAGCTGGTCATCTTTTGCAGTTCCAGTGGCTCCACCTACCATCCCGGGTTTTCGATAGGCTAGCATGGTGCACAGCATGGAAGTCATTTAAGTATATCCACATACGCCTTTCTCCAGCCTTCCTGTCTTGGTCCAGTCTGTGTATTCGGAGAGAGGGGCCAAAGTGAACATCACTTTGTGCTTCACCAGCTGTTTGCTCACAAAATGTTAAATTTCCTGCTGGGTCACTGAGTTGTTTTTTTTTTTTTCCTTTTTCTTTTTCTTGGCCTTGTAGTTAGCATAAGGAGTGAGTGTAGCCGGAAAACAGCACTCACTTTATGGGTTTGGGATATTTTCAACCAGAGTTGGGAACATACTGATTGGGCCCAGTCCTGCAATCCTTACTCACGCAGAACTCCCAAATATGACCAAAGTCAATGGAAGTTCTGTCTAAGTAGGGACTGCAAGACTGGGGCCTTGTTATTAAGCACACAGGTTATTCAACAGTAGCTTGTGTGTTTAATAAGAGATTACAAAGGTGAGGGGTTTAAAAACCCGTTTTACAGTTCTTTGGTGTCAATCTGCAAAGCTAACCCTAATGTAAACACAGCAATAATGGAAGTACAGTTACATGCCACTTAATGCAAACTTGTAATATTGCAGAGCTGTGAAATGTTAAAGTTCTCGCCAAATACTATCTGTTCATCTTTTATTTCCTTAACCCAGCTGGAAATGCATGTCCTCTTACCATGATTGAGGGTGACCAGACAGCAAATGTGAAAAATTGGGATGGGGGTGGGGGGTAATAGGAGCCTATATAAGAAAAAGACCCAAAAATCGGGACTGTCTCTATAAAATCGGGACAGCTGGTCACCCTACTGTGATTTAAAATATTGATTTGGTTAGTGCACATCAAAATGTTACTTTAATATCTTAAACATAATATTTATTTTCTGTTTTCACACCTCCTTGCCTTCTAACCCTTAATATCTAAGGCTAATGCTGTTTTAATTTGTTTTACTCCTAATTATTTTTTCGCATATGCATGTTTCTTATTTATTCTTATACAATTGAAAAATAAAATTTAATAGCAAAAGATGGCTAAGCAGCTTGTCTCCAACAGAGTATATATCATTCCCCTCTGTGAATGCTTACTGAGAAGTACAGGCCACAGCTGACTACAAAAATGCCATTGAAAGGACAGAGATGTGTTTACAGTTTATGGAAGATACATTTGGCTGTCACTCTATAGCTGTGAATGAGAGTGAATGTTATGCTCTGCAGTAGGACTGATTGCATAGTCCATAGCTGAAAACTGGATTTCTCTTCTCCTCTTTCTAATCTTTGTTCTACCCTGCATCTCTGTTTGTTGGTAGGGTACAAATTTGTATGCTGTAGTTAGAATAAAATATATTGTGCTTGCTTGCTCTCCTTGAAAAATTGGCAGACTTTAAGTCAGTAAAAGCTAAAAGTGCTTTTTTATCCTCGTGTTTTTTTCCCAATTGCTAATTCAGGCCCTTCTTTGTACGGATGAATTTGCAAAAGGGCTTGTACAGTTCTCTAGACAGATGTTAAAATGATTAGGATTTTCAAAGTTTCAAGAAGTCAAACATCTTTTAATAACCTTGTAAGTGCTCAGTGTTCTCAGTATTCCCATATGCAATGGTTATTCATGAATGACAAAATATTAGTGCAGGGACTGTGCCAGACAATTAACTGAGGAGCGATTAAATGATGAATACATAGTTTATAATAACCAAACTTTTTTTTTCTTGGTTTAACGTCTGATTTTTATCGTGTTTAATATATCTGTTCCTTGGCTTGTCTGAAAATGTTAACTAAGGATAAGGGAATGCCTCAAAATTTTCACAAATATTCAGTGGAATTAAAAAAACAAACACATGCACACAAAGAATTTGATATGACTGCATTTGTATCCCTTTTTGTTTTCATTTTTCATGAATAATTAAACAAATGATCCTCTTGGAATTATATTTGTAGATTGTTTATTAGGTTTGTGGAAACAAATATATTTGCAGAATTCAGATTTTGAACTCATTTAAATACAAGTGTTTGTACCTGAATCTAGAGTCTAATTGTCATCCAATCAGAGAGAGAAATGATACTAAGTGAACTATCCATCCAAACAAAATGGACCAACACTGCTCAAATTCAGATCTTGTACACAAGTAGTTTGTTGTTGTACGTATTTAGCCTATAAGCTGAGAAACTGTTTGGTAAATTGATTCAAGAAAATTGTAAGCTGCTTGAAGATAATTCATGAACAGAAAGAGGCTAAATTTGTTGAATAAATTATTTGCTATGAATGGTCTCTTCAACTTGAATTGCAGCAGCTGTATATTATGGTATAAATCAGGGGGAAAAAATCTAAAAATATGTATGTAAAAAGCATAATATTTTTACCGAAATTACATTTTGAATAACACAGGTATTAATTTAACTATTGACAGAAGCTTCTATGTCAAAAATAACGGAGGAACTCCATTTGGCACTAAATATTTGTAGGTCTATCAAAAGTTGTGATCACTGTAGCTGGTGTTTAAGGAAACATCTCTCATTGAATTCCCTCCTTACTGCTGGACCATAACAAAGGCTCGGATATCCGGGTGATAGGTGATCATATACAAATTATGATAGATTCCAGAGAAAAACATGGGTCTCCCAATGCATTTTCCTTCTTGTCTGTCTTCCAGATTGCAGGCAACTAGGACGGGGCAATATTGGTCTTTCAGAGGGCTAAGTACATGTTAATATTAATAAAGTTAAAATTAAATTCAATTAATATTTGATCTTCAGAAACCCCTTGGCCCCTCACAAATTTACCCAGTATTCACTTTTGGTGAATTGGTTCTGATAAGATAAGACCCTTCACTCAAAACTCACACTAAATGAAACACCAGCATCTCTGAGACCTCATTTCCAGCAATGCTGGGTCCAGCAGCAAAAGAACTACTGAAAACACAACTATTACCTAGTTGATGAAGAGGAAGTAACCAATGAAGGTAACAAAGTACCTACTCTGGCCATAGGTAGGCTCAATACCTCCATACTGAGAGATACATAGATATTAGTGGTCATCTTAAGTCTGTGTGATGATGAAGTTAATGAATGAACATTATCTCCAGATAAAAGTCTCCATTGTTCTGGTATCAACAGGAACACAGTTATTTTTCAGCCTCCCTTCCCTGGAAGGACTGGGTTTGAAGTTGAGAATTGTTGCTTAGTTGGTTAGTGGCTTTCTTGTGGCTACTGTACTCCTCCATCCCTTAGCACCGATATTGACTTCCTTGTCTAAACCATGGCAGCTGGTCTGGGTCCTGGCTGACTGGGACACCACTGGCATGGTATCATACCAGCTGAGATCTGGTGACTATCTTGATCAGGCAGCCCTCTTATTTCAACAAGATGCGGCTCAGGCATGGCATTTGCAGTAAGGGACCCTTGACCCCAGAGTTTATTCATCCTCCAATCTGTCTGAGCTTCAAATCTGTTGATCTTCAAGGTGAGGTAACAGATTGACCAGTTTACCCAGGCCTGTTTGGATGGGGAAGGTCTGAACATGGTGAATTGGGGAAGTGGTAATTTGAATAGGAATTTTTCTTTTCCATTTCAGTATTAGTGAAATTTGGAATTTTTATGCTATTCTATTTATTGCATGTGGACCCAAGAGATGAATGCATATGTTTTAATGGAAGAAGAAACAGATAAAATAAGTAAAAGCTGAAGCATAAATCACTGAGGCAAAGTTTTTCAAGTGGTGTTAATTGCCCAACTTGAAATACAATTAAAAGAGCCTGATAGTCAGAAAGTGCCATGTAAGTCTCCTCTGCTCCTTTCAAGTATCTCAAGTTGGGCACCCAAAAATTGCTGAAAATCTGGGCCACAGAGCGGCTATTATTAGTTGGGATGAGCCATCTAATTCAGATATGGTAAAAATCAGGTCGGGCTTTTGCCCTAAACTCAAACTGTCCCTTTTATTACGTTTGAAGAAGTTGGCTTTTTTTGTAAAGTAACCATGGCTTTCCTGCCCCTTTGAACTCCTTGCTGCCCATTGGTATGGGAAGTGGAATTACTGTGCAAAAGGTGATCCTTGTGGTACTTGCTGCTGGCCCCAAAGCCGGAAGTGCTGGAAATCTGTCCTCATGTAACCAAAGAGGTTTTAGGTAGATTGGCCCAGCATTCAGATAAGCATCCAAACTTTTTAGGGGCTTTTCTGAACAGAACCTCCGCAGCTGCTGAGGTTCACCCATCTCTAATCTAGTCCTGATTTGTAGGTCCAGACTTTAAATCTGGTTGCGTTAATGCACCTCCCAGATTTGTACAGAACAAGGAAGAAATATGTAAGTGCAGCTTCTGAGGCTGTTGTGAAAGATTCTTATTATCCTTCCCCAGATGGTACCAGCTGTACTCCTGGACCAATACTAAGTGACTGTAGCTTGTGCCAAATATGTACTTGAGTGGGTTGTACATGCCCTTTACAAATAGAAGCTGAATGTTAATAGATACTGAATGAAACCCATTGCCAAACCAAACAGAGCCCCTGGATATATACAGGGCATGCAGGGAAATTATACATTTCAGCAACGCTTGCGGCAGAATGCATGCAAAGGATTTCAAAGTGTTGGTGGATTTAATGTAGTCATTGCTAATTCTCAGTATGCTAATAGTTCTGTGAAGATGCAGGCAGAAGAATGAGTAAAGGTTAAAGACCGCTGCACTGATATCATGTAAATTCAGGATAGGGTCAGCATCTGATGTTGTAAACAACATCACATCTAGGAGTACATGGAGTTCTGATCCTTTCAGGTATTTGAGCCTTTGTCTGCTGATATAACGCTGGCCTGTCAGCCCCACGGCCAGAGGTCTAATCTTTTTTTCTTCACTCGCTGAAAAGGTCCCAGCGCCACATCGGGGCAACATACTGGCTGCCTATTCTCCTTCCCTATGGAACGCAATCACTGGACAACTCTGCTATAATTCACTCCCTGGCCAGCCCTTTGAAAAGGTGGGCTGCCTCAGTGCTGTTAGCCCAGCAAGATAAATCATGTACTCGAAATTAACTTCCATTGAAAGGAAGGGGTGGAAGAAAAGCCGACTGGTCAGGCGGAGCATGCTAAAGAAAAGATGACTAGAGTTGATAAATGTCATTGCGGATAATTTGGGGGCTGTGATTAAGATCTTATCTAGGTAGGAAGTAAATAGAAAAGACTTAATAAAAGTCCGACCCGGGGATCCATGCTTATGAACTTGTGAAGTTTTAATTTTTTTTAAAGTGAATATAGAAGAGAATACCAGAAAGGTCTTCATTAAAAGGAATGTTGTATTCGGGGTGTTGCCTAAAGGGATTTAAAAAGCCCCTGGGTGGAACCATGCTTCTTCTTTTCCCTTCTTTTTCACAGTGGAGAGAGAAAGCATCTTTGTCTAAAAATTTCTTTAAAAAGTTAAAGGGCAGACAATCAGGAAAGAATTGATGAGGATTCCTGGGTAACGATCATCTGTTTTTCCTGTCTCTCTCTCTTTTTTTTTTTTTTTTAAATGAAAGGGCTTTGCTGCCATAAAGTTCTCTACAAATAAAATGTAACCTTATCCCCTATATGTAGGGAAGAGAACACGGAGGCCTGTTTGTTCATAAATACACATGCTGCTTGCTCAGAAGACACAATCTGCCTTCTATATATTTTTATCGAGCTGTGCAGATTTTGCTTTTATTTTATTAATATTTTACTTTTTTTCTTTTTTTGTAACCAATTACTTCAGCAACCTGCAAGCAATAGCAGAAAGCTGCAGTAAACTCAGTTAACATCTGTGAGATTGAGTGACAGGAATCTGGAGCCCAGTGTGAATTTTCCATCACGGCGAAGCAAGGCTCCTCTCCTCCCTTGTGCTGCACTTGGCTGATATTACTGTACGAACTACATTTACAACACGGAATGAGCACAGACAATCCTTAACAGCTGTACAGCTGTTTTCTGTGTATAGACTTCTGTTAGCTAATGAGAATGTTTAAAATTTTATTGAAGAGTGTATCCTGTGATCTATAACCTACCTAATCCAAATCTCTTAGGGATATTGAACTGCTAGAGATTTCCAGAAACCGTAGAATGCCAGCTCCTAAATTACCTAGGTTTCTTATTTACTTCCTCCTTTCTACTTTAACACCCTCCCCCCACCCGTGTGTGTGTGTGTGTGTGTGTGTGTGTGTGTGTGTAACTGGGTAATTTAGGAGCTGGGTGTTATATTTATACATTATATATAATTGAGCACTCAAGAAAAGAAGGCAGGTGAGGGCACAAAGAAAAGTAGATTGGCAGCACCTAAAATATTTTATTATTACTTAGATTCATGGGAGAAAGTTTCAAGATTGTCAGAGATAGGAAAACACATTGGGGTCATTTAAATTTCAGGCCCACTTGTGATATTTATTTGTTTGTAGAACAGGAGAGAGTCATGGAAAATTTCAGTGATGAGAGTGAGGCAGATCAGCTAATGATGTCACCTTTCCTCTTTCCTCCACTTTCAATAAGTTATTATACAGCAACACAACACAGAAAACCAGAATCTACCACTGCAGCATATTCTGCTATTAGACAGACAGGCATGCATTGCACCAGATGGCAGGATTTGGCATGGCTGTGACCTTTCTACATAGAATAAAGATATCAGCAAGTTGATGCAAATTAATTAGCTCATGCTGCAGGGTTTAGTGTGATGGCTGTCGTCAATGGCCTAAGACATCAATGATTGGACTGGGGACCACCAGAGTGAAAATCATGAGGTTCTACAGCTTTAGCCAAAGAGCCAGCGACTTGGCTCCTTTGTGGGTCAGAGGGGGACCTGTAACATACACTCACCAGTAGGTTACAATAGTATCTGTGCCAGCTAACCAGGAATAGTAGCAGTGCTGATGGCCTGATCCTACTCCATTACAGTCAATGGAAAAGCTCCCTTTGCCTAGAAGCTCCATGAGCCACAGCTTCAGTCGCCGAATTGCTTCACATTTTCTACAATTAGCCGCCTTTATTTGGTGTGTGGCTGCATCGTTACTTTGGGTTCTGAGGTTAGGGAGTTTGAGTGAGGAGAATAAACTGAACCTTGTTTGGAACTGGGGATGATTGTCTGTTTGTATTTTTAAAAACTCAATGAAGTGATCAAGAAATAAGGGAGAAGTTTCTGTAATCATTAAATATGTAAGTGGATTCGTTTGCAAATTTTAAAAGGCACAGATTCCACTTAAAACCGAAGCAACTGGAGCCTGATGATTTCTTCCAGGTGAACAAATGAGCTCACAAATATAGTCTTGTTTTTTTCTTTCTGTTTGTGAATCTCTTTTGCACCGATCCAGAATTCTGAAAATGTGTTCACTGTTTGCAAGTATACACCAAAGTTTAGAGGAGGATAGTGGTTTATTAAAATAAAATTCAATATAACAGGGCTGTTCGTAGATTACTTACTCTTTACCATGTGTGATTGGTCACTTGACATGCAGTTTCATTGCTGCTCCCAGATTGGCTGACTGACTCTTTTAAAATGGAAAATAGTGACTGACTGAGTTGTTGTTCATCCTTCGGGTTCGACGATGACTGTGACCTCACTGGTTGGTTTGGTTTTTATGAACACGCGAGTGGCTGATCAGGCCAGTTTGAGCTTTGAATGGTCTATGCCACACTGAACAAGAGATGCAACCCCTCGGCGTGACAGATGAATAACAAATAGAAAATGCCCTTGCACTGCATGCCAGCGTAGATACCTGTAGAAAGATCAACCATTCACCAAACTTTGGTGAAAACCAATCCCTGTTGACACCAATGCTCATGAATAGTGAAGAATAAGGTGCATGAACATGGTGAAGTGGAATAGCTAATCAGATTTTGAATGGATCTTAATGAGCTGTATTTCTACGAATTCAGTTCTGTCTTAAAAATGTTGTAAACAGTCCTGCTTTTAAGTATCCCGCTGCACTGAGGATCTTTCTGGTTTTTGTGTGTAAAATTTCTGTCTGTATAATACCGCAAACACACAAGGACTATGGTGCTTTTTAGTTTCGTATTAGTGAACCCCTATCACTTTCAAGTGACACAATCCTGAATTTTTATTTTCCCTTGAAAAAGAATGTAAAGGTGCTAAGTGAGCTCACTTTTTTTATGTGCAAATGCTCTTATAGATTCCAGTTATCTGTAAGACCTCCTTCGGGCCATCTTTTTCAGATGTTGATTGTAGAAAATGAAATATTCTGTAGTAATTCCTTCTCCCGAATCTATTTCTTATTTTTGAAAGGGCAAAATAGGCCCCTTTTAAAAACATATTTAGAAGTGAATGTGTGAACGCCTCCCAAGCAATAGTGTTTTTCAATGATCCCATCAGCACATCATAATCTCCTTTATTAATGACTCTGAGAAAACTGTGGACCCAATAAACTGCATGTCGGGTAAAGAATACAGTGAAGATTGGAAAGTGACAGATAAAGCAAATATCCTGCTCCTAAACAAACACAGCAGGACAGGAGAAGATGACAAATGATGGGATTGTGTCAGCTTGAAAACAGATTGGACTAATGGCACGCTGGACTTTGCACTCCAGGGGATCAATACTCTATCAGGCAGGAGAGCTTGAGACCTTGTGAATAGCATTTGTATGGACAAAAGAGAGATCTTTGCTGATAGTCTGTGCATTTGTTGCTAGCATAGTCCCGTCTCCTGCATACAATAAACTTTAAATTAAGACAAAATGGGGTTTGTTGGGAGGACTGGCATGGGGGGAGGGGGGAACAACCATAACTTCTATAGAATAAAATTTCCATAGACTGACAGGTATGTATATTTTAAAGGTTCTTCCTCTGATGGTACAAACAGGGAAACTTCATGCTTTTGCAAGCCTCCTGAATCTGTTTGTGGGGTCGACAAGACTTTAGCACACTTAGCTGTTTTCCTCTCTCATTTAAGGTTGTGTGTGTTTTCACTTTATTTATTTTTGTCCTGCAAGGGGGTAGAATCTATTTATTTTAAAGTCCATATTTTTGCCCTTTTTTTCCCTCCCAAAGGAGAGACTGTGCTATGTGATAGAGATGCAACCTTTCCCATTTCCTTCCCCCCCTGCAACCCCCCATGAAATATCCAGACTGACATGAAATGGATAGAATTCACGGGTGCTTTATTTAGTTGTGTTATGTAGAAGCAGCTTGCCCATCCTTAAATATAAATCAAAACAATAAAAGAAGATGCACCGTTATGTAGAAGTGGATTTGGATAGGCATATGTTACCCTGTGTGGTTCATTACAGGGTAGTATATGCAAACATCAGCGTGTATGGATTAAAAGGAGTGGCTCAGATTCTCCGCTCCAGCCAAGGAAGGCGTTGCAGTGGTGGCACTAAACCACCTTTATATGTTCCCCCCTCTCTTCCTCCCCACACCTTCCTCATCTGGGGGGCTGCTCTAGTTTGCACCTGTTGCCGAAACACCCCGAAACAGCCAGGGATCACCAGAGTGCAGGAATAGTCCATTCTCACCAGCCACACCCCCTTTGTGCTGTCATCCAAGAAGAGACATGGGAGCTTTTGTATTCAGCATTTGTTTCTTCATTAAGAACGGCCATACTGGGTCAGGCCAATGGTCTATCTAGCCCAGTATCAGCAGTGACTGGCGCCAGATGCTTCAGAGGGAATGAATAGAACAGGGCGAATGAGCCATCCGCTGTTGTCCAGCCCCAGCTGCTGGCAGTTGGAGGTTTAGGAACATCTAGAGCATGGGGTTGCGCCCCTGACCATCTTGGCTAATAGCCCTTGATGGACCTGTCCTCCATGAACTTATCTCATTCTTTTTAGAACCCAAAAGGATCTCCCGTAAATGATACTGTTGGGGCTGCAGTATAGTCTCACTTTTAGCATGTACACACTGCTAGGTGTGTGGAGTGCCTTCAACACCCATGGAATGGGAGCTAGTCACTCAGCTGAACCCTCTTCAGGGCAAGGCATCTCAGTAGCAGTTGCAGGTCTGGGCCTGAGGTGGGTAAGGTATTCCCCAGCAGCTGAGCACCTCTTGGAGAGTAAGTGTGTGTGTGTGTGTGCGGGGGGTGGGTGGGTGTCACACGGAAGAGCCACCATTGGAAATATAGTGGGAGACTTTCAAAATTGCTGCAGGGGCCTAGAAGCATGGATCCCACCCGTTGACTTTCAGTAGGACTTGTGCTCCTAAATCCCTTTGAAAAGCCCAGCCATGGAGTCAGGGCAGTTTAACCTCCCAAAACTAGAGATGGAGTAGATTTCTCCTAGTTAGACATTTTGCGGTACTGGATATAGCAATTCCCTGGTGACCAGAATTCCCTGGCAGAGTTCTATGGGGCTATAAAAGCTTTTTTTATTTCCTGTCTGACAGACCCAGGGACTTATGAGGACTGATTATATTTATTTATTTATTTAAAAATAAGGTCCTATTATGCTCCTCCCCCCACGATTAGGCAGTCCAGAGTCCTGCTGCGATTACCGCACTCGGCTGCACCCTTCCTTTCCTTCCTTTTTCACGGCCTGCCAAGCCGGCCCCGCTTCCCCTGCACCTGATAAAGAACAGGCAGCCAAACACATGGCAAATAGGGTGGCCTTTCAACTTTCAGCTGCGAGCTAGAGCAGAGGGGAGCAGCCCAGTGGCAATAAGTAGTATTGAAACTCCAGATGCATCCAAGCTGGTGGTAATTTTGTATAGCCCTTGATCGGCGGGAGGATTTAGTACTAAGAACCCAAAGGCTTCATGAAGTGAAATTTCCCCGATGAGCCTCTCTCTTGCTTTTGAGTGTTCCAGTACTCTTCTCAGTCATTCCCTAGGTCAAAACCTCCATCTGCTACAGAGCTAAATCAGGTCCAAAACTTTTGTCCACACAATGTTTTTTGTTCTGTTTGTATGTTAAAGTATGTTTTTCCACTAAAAGGAATTCCAAAAACTTTTTTATTTGTATTGATCTTTTGTAGCCCCAGTAAATTGCTCTTAGCTAAATTGTGCAGTCGTTAATAGATGTTTGTTATTCACTTGCTTTAATAAAATACACGTGACACTGAACATGGGGGGAAAACCCTCTGATTAACCAAAACTTTTGACTTTCTAAGCTAGTAGTGCGTGAGCCTCTAGAGATAATTAATGCTAAGGGGATGCTATGGGAGTGTGAGCGTATAAAACTTGTTTTGTGCTCTACATAGAGAACAAAAGAATTGACAACGTTCATTACAACCTCAAATCCCGATCCTGCAAACCATACCAATGGATTTACAGGGTTGAAATCAATGGGACTGCTTACATGACTAAGGATTTGTTGGATCAGCTCCTAAAACGTGTATTTTTAACTTCAGAAGGTCAGATTCAAAACCCAGGAGATATGTATATTGTTTGTGCTTTTTCAAGGTATTTATTCAGCTTTAAAGTCTCCTCAGAATGACAGGGGAAAGCCGCTTGTGCGCCTATCAATTTCTCTGTTGATATTTCTCTCTACCCATTTGATACTTTAGATAAATAGGCATGAGCTCATCTAAAGCAACTCTTTTGGAAAGTTCCAAATATTTATGATTGGAGTCTAACAAGCTGATATTTTAGGTGTATATATATAAGGGTATTCTGGAACAAGACAGGGTTTATAATTAAGGCTTTTAATCAGAAACAGCATTAAGACCCAGACAAAATGTATACAGTGAAATATAAAAAAATGTGGAAAGTTTAACTGTCATGCAACAATTTATACATGCACATATTTTGTAAAAAAAAATTGTACGATGCGTAATTAAAATAAAGTATTCTGAGTTTATATGTAAAAGCATTAGACTTTATAGTGGTTACATGGAGCTATATGGACCCTTTGTAAAATAAATACTTAAATATATATTTTGGCCTGCTAAAGGAGCTCTGTATTTTTTCCCTCTAATCATAAAAACTTTGGAATGCAAATGAAAACAGAGCTGATCAGGGAAAAGTTTATGTGGAAAACACGGTCCTATGGGTATCATAAGAACTCTGTAGGTATAGTCCATGAACATGTCCTTACACAAATGTAAAAGGTATTGATTATAATTTGTTAGTACAGTCCTTAATATGGGCTTCCCCTTCCATTTGCTAAAATTGCTGAACCTGCTAGACAGCTTTTCTGTACGGATCCAGTATGACTGTCTTATATCAGCCACAGTGTGTACAATCCTTGATACAATACTTATAAATCATCCAGAACTTAAAATTGCCGTGGCAAAGTTTTCTGTTCCCTCTTCATCTTGCCTCCCCTCTGAAAAGTGATTAAGGTTTAGAACAATATCGAATGGCTAAAAATATGGAGACACAAAGGCCGTGATTTTATTCCCAGCTCCAGCACTGACTTGCTATGTAGCTTTGGGCAAGTCATGCTCTGTGCCTCAGTTACCCCTTGTATATCCTGAAAATAATATGTCCCTCCCTCCCAAGGGTGTTGGAAGCTTAATTCATTAACACATGTAAAGCACTTTGAGGCCCTTAAATGTCGGGCATAAAAGGAATGCTAAGGCACCAGGACAATATGAATAAAATAACCTGGAATTTATTAATATGGTACTATTGAAACAACTTTACAAAACAACAACTGAGTTTTGCTTCCCACTCATGTGTTGATTCAAATGTCCCCTTTTCCAGCCTGAAACAAGGAGGGTAGTGAAGGGAGAATTTCTACCTGCCAAGCTTGCTGTTGCTATCTTTTCTTTTTTTTTTTTTGGATGCTTCTGCCACTGCTCTGTGGGAGCCAAGTAGGATCAGAATCAAATTTGGTGCTCACATGGTAGTGGTGGGGGAAAGCGTTTCAGTTATGGGTTGTCATAGATTCTAAGGCTAAAAAGGACCGCGGTGATTATCTAGTTTGCCCTCCTGTGACGGCACTTACCCGAGATGTCGAACAGTCGTAAGATAATAGAGATGACGTGCTGAGCGTGGGGAAGTGAAACAGTTCAAGGTGTGTTGCATCTGCTGCTCCCCCTTTTCTGGACTTCCTCGTTCACCAGCATTTTTTAGAATGTTTCAACTCTCTTTCCTGCCCGCTCCTTTCTGTAACGTATTCGTAACATGTTCATTAGCTGGAGAAAGCTGACTGCTCTAGGGACTGCTGCATCTGTTCTCATTGGCCTGTCCACCCCTGACTTGTGTTCCTTAGGCCGGGGGAATTGCATGTTGTGTAGCTGAGCTCTCCCGGATAACAAACACCAAGAAATGTCTGTCCTTCTTTGCCTAACTTTCATACCAAACCTGTCGCTCGGTTGAAGCATCAATTTGGACCTACCGAATCAAAAATAAATGATACCTGCATAGCAATCCCCCACTCCATCTCTCAAAGGAATTTAGTTTGGTTTGCCCTAAGAAAATTAGAAAGCCAAAAGCCGGTGCCCGAATGCAGCATGTATGTATGTTAGTTTCCCTGATTGTCTATAACACTGGGTAAAGGATGTCCAGAGAGGATGGGTGGTTGGAAAGAATGGACATTTCCCAACTTTTCACAAACCTCTTTTGCAAGGAAGAACCCTTGAAAAGGAACTCAATGTATATAAGAACACTTATCTGCAATGCATCAGGCCGCTGCTGCTAGTTACCTTAACAGCCGGCTGCACGTGAGGAAAGTATGTGCATTGTATTTGACAAGTAAAAATGCGTTGAATCTGCCACAGTCATTTGTCTTTATTGGAGCCCTAATTGGAATGAAAGCAAGCCCTAATAGAGACGTAAGGTGTAGTATGATGCTGTTTTTAAAAAGGAAAGGAATGCATGTCGGTATAAATATCTTATGAAGAGAGAAATGGTAGTATAATTTAATAGACTGGTTTATCTTTGCTCATGGTGAAGTTTGCTGTACAGTTGTGCTGCTTCCAAATGCAGTTCTTATCAATGCACATTGCTTTTTCTCCAAACAAACTTCCCTCTTGAATTCATCTAGAAACTTATCGATTCCATGCTGGGATGGAGTGGGACAGTATCCTCCTCTGCAGAGAGCTCTCGCTGTTTCCCTTTTATGAACAGTCGCAGACTGTGTCAGCCTTACTCGTATGGTAGTAGGTCTTTCCTTGTGATTCACAATGTGAGCTGCTCATCAAGGCAAGATAGACGTGTTAAATAAAGTGCCATCAGGCCTGCCCACTCGCTCAGTGGTTGGCCCATTGTGCTGCCATACGGGTGAGCAGGGGATGGGTTTGTCCCTTCAGAATCCTTTTTAATTACATTTAACATCATTCAGCTTGAGATGATATTTCAATTGAAGAGGACTAGAAGGACTCAATTACCTTCTTGTGTATTTCAGTAAATATTCATGTGCCAATTTGGTCAGAGGTTATGTGTGCATTTGTGTGAATAAACTGAAAATCTTTACATGTTCATGGAAAGGCCCTGGACGGAACAGAACTAAAAGCCACCTGCTCTCAAAGATAGCTGGAGATTTAATTGTTCTTTGGCTATTCTTAATTAACCTTACATACAATGGAATGTGTAAGTGTAAGCATCCCCTGACCAAGTTCAACAAGTGGAATAATTTTGTAATGTAGATGTATTGAAAGATTTCTATTGCTTTCAGTAAAGATTTGTATTGTAGATAGGGAAAATAAAACAATAGAAACCTTTTGGTACATCTGAATTTCCTTACATATAATTCTTCCAGTGCAACAGTGTTAGGTTGTTCTTACCTTTCTATATCAATACAACATCTGAAAATATCCTCAACTGCTCAGAAAGTTCTTGGTCTCTGAGGACATTGGCTTATGTCTAGCTTAGTGTCAGTGGAGAGATGAAGAGAAAAAGGGAGCACAGGTGGTCTATTGCTACCTGGGGGTCAGATTGTTGCCCTGGCGCTGAGTGAGCCCTGGTTCAAATCGGGCCCAAGAATACAAAAAAATCAGATATGGATGATGATTCACTTATTCAGAGTTTAATGCAAGGATTGTTCCTAGCTGAGAACACTCTGATGTGTCCCATGTCCATTGCTTGCATCGCGGTGATTTTTTTGTTTACTATTTATTTCTATATTTTAGTATGTTAAAAGAACCAAAGTCCTTCCTGATCTACAATATCCATCCTATTTTCATTGTCTACATATGGGCCCAGATCCTGGTGTCTGGATAATCAGAGAGAGAGTGAGAGAGTGTATACATATATATACACAGAAAAGTAGCTGAAATCTCACCTCTGCACTCCCATGATGCCTCTCTGCAAGGCAGGTTCCCCAGCTCAGGGCTGTTCTGTCTCAAGCTGGATCACTGCAGCCATCATAGCAGTGGCTCAGCATGGCATCTGGGTGTCCTGACCTTTTCTCTGACAGCTTGGCAATCAGGGCATGTGGTATAGAAGTCCCTCCATTGAGATCACTCCCCTACACTACTGTGGTCCTCCTCAGGCTAGTAACAGTGGCTTTGGGGTCAATTTATAGTGGCAGTTCAGTTCAAAGCAGTTGCATTGAGCTGGAGAGCCTGGTCTATAAAGCCCTAAGGCCACGATCTTCAGAATTTGAGGAGTGACTCAAACACCTCAGGTTTTGGTTGGCAACTTGAGCCAATTTAAAGGGATTTGATTTTCAGCCTTTCAAGTCCTGCCCTCCCCCTTCCTTCTCCCCACCTGCCTTCTGCCCAAGGCTTTGTGTGACACTTCTCAATTCTGACTTGCAATAACACATGGAAATTCCAAATCCTGGGTCTCTCTTGAAAAGAGGCTGTCCGATGGGTGCTAAATTTTCCTGGTGACTGTCATGTGGCAAATGTCTACTAAGGTATATCTGAAGACCAAGGCATCCATTTTCACATGTAACCCTACAAGGATTTGAATTCAGGTCTGTAGAGATGACCCCCTTTCTGTCATCAACTGTCCCCAAATAGAAGTGGTTGTGGCTTTTTGCATCATGGTTTCTCGTGTCCCACAGGAGGAGAGGGGAAAATACACTTCTAGGAATAAAAAAACAAATCCTGCTAAATCATTAAGGAGATGGATTCAATCTGTCTTAGACATCTTGCTTATCCAGTATCATTTAATTTCACATATATCAAGTTTCTCCACCCCATCATCAACACCTCCCCCCCCAAGAGAGACAACTACCACAGAGCAATTTCACTCTGCTGAAGCCTCGTTAATGTCACCAGTTGTTCATTTTGACTTATGGGATTTAATTGCCAGAAAATGGGCCAAATGTAAATAAACTTGGGCAGCTCTTTAAAATTCCATAGCACTTAAAACCGCCTGCAGCAAACAGGAGTTTGGATGGACGGAAGACAACAAACACCTGTTTGGGATGTCAGAAGGGTGCTGGGCTCTTGGGTCTGAAATAGAGCCTGTCCTCAAATCAGAAACAAGAAATCTTCTTTCTCTTATGTGGACAGAACTTAAAGCAAATAGCAGGGCAGCAGCAGTGATGATATAATAAGAACAAAAAAACCTGAACACACTTAGGTAATACGGTGAAAGGCACCTGAGAAACGTTGGATGGACAGATGATACTGTTTGATCCTCACTTAGATTCATTTGGTTGTAAAGAAAGTAGAATTATTAGGAAAAAAGATGTTTAAATTCGTGTGTAAGAGCTTTGACAGACCAGTGCAATAACAACAGATACAGAGGGGTACCTGGTGGTGTTGAACTGCTATCCCCATTTTACACATGGGGAAACTGAGGCACACAGAGGGGCGGTGACTTGCCCAAGGTCATCCAGCAGGACACTGGCAGTGCCAGGAATAGAACCCAGGTTTCTTAAGCCCCTCTCCAGTGATCTAGCCATTATACCACACTGCCCCCGTCAGGTGAGTACAATTTTGGATTGATCTTTATTTTGAAGGATTTCTCCCCCCGCACTACTAGCCACCAGCTGTGTGAAGCATGGTGGCTCCTTTATAGGATCTTTTACATTGGCCCAAAGAATATTGCTTGAAAAAATATACAGCTGGGCAGATTCTCCAAACCAACAAACCTATAAAATTGGTGTCGTTCTCCTTAGATGTAGTGGTTATAAAAATGTTTTGTTGACTTTTATGTTCTAAGCCTTTTAAGCTTTACATTGTAAAATAGAACATAATTACTAATGAAACAGATGCAAGTAACCAGCGGTGTTCCAGACTACAGATGAGCCCCAATCCAGAGGGAAAGTAGGGGGAGGGCAGAAGTATAAATACTTTTAAAGAAGTGGGGGGTTTTTTGGAGGTGAGGAAGTGTTGCACATGAAGAGCGGTAATATTCTCAGGCCGAGCAATCTATGCATATAAATATTTCCTGAACCTGAGAGTTTTACAGTTATTTATGATGCTGGCACCGTAGAGAGATGATGATTTAATAACAAAAAACAAAACTGCATTTGATTCAGTGTGCGTGTGGCATAATGAACATAGCCACAAGAGTTAAATTGTTTATTTTACTTTCAGACATTAGGTTGCTGCTACAATAGTTAACTGTTAGGAGTTTATGTTCTGCTTCTCCAAAGAAGAACTTGTTCTGTGTTTAGATTAGCAACAGGATATAATAAACTTGCTAACTTGTCAAAATCTTGTGTTGGGAAAACATAGGTGGTGGGTTTTTCCCCTCTCTCTTTAATTTTGTTGTGCAGTAAAACACAGCAATTAGTGCCTAGCCTCTGGAGAACATGCTGAGATATGTCTACGCAGACATAACAGTGGATGGCCTAGCAAGGTGTTCACCAGGAAGTCCTGCCTGGTTTCCAATATAAATCCAAATTTGCAGTGCAGTGTGGTCTTAATTTTAATGCGTACTGAGTTAGTGAGACAGGAAAAATACAGGGTAAAAAGTCCAAGAAATAGATGCATAACTAGAGGCATGTGGTGTTGGTGTCTAAATCTCATTTAAAAAAAAAAGTGAGAATATGAAGGGATTTGTAGACACAATCAACTATTTGTAAGCAAGAGAGTGAAGAGTAAGACATTTCCAGTGATAAAGTTTCTTCAGTCCCGTATAGTTTTTCAGAGGCAGCTTTATAATTTATATTGTTTTTTTCAAGTTATCAGAATGGCTTACGTTTTAAATCCCACGCCATTTCAACAATCTTATGCTAAAAAAATCAAAAACAAAAACAAATGGTGTCTAATTAAAAAACAACAACAAGTAACAGAAAAAAAAAGTTCCTTGATGGGGAACAAACACATTTTTGTTGAGTCCTAATAGAAGTTTGAGCTTTGTCCGAAAGCTCTCTCCTGTCTGCAGTGCCTCCCGCTTATTGAATAAGTGAAATGAAGCCCTTGGCGAGAGTTGGTAAGTGTGGAACAAAGGGCAGCAGTGAAAAATGAACACAGTTTCAAAATGCAGAGAAACAGATGTGAATCTGCAACAGAGAAAAGGAGGAAGGGAAGCCCATTACAGAGACCGTACCAAGAGCGGAATTTAATCTGCAAGACATTTTGCTTACTACACTTTGCTATTATCATGCAATGCTTTACAGAAACGTACTCTTCATTATCTTTGATATTTGGGGTCAGAGAGACCACTTCTCAGACAACATATAGCTTCTGAAGATTTTCGAAGAACACGCATCAAAGATATTTGGGGGAGGGCAGGGGAGAAGGTGGGTACTTATTAAGTGCTGCTAATGTTAGTGATGTATTGAGTGAAACATCATGAAAAATGAAAGCAAATCCTAGTATAATCTCGACAGAACAAAAGGCTCTCAGTTAAAATAGAAAAATGCTAAGGCGGTATATATCAAACATGGCTTTTATATTAAATGTGCATGTGGCAGAATGTGGATCACATTATATGAAGTTGGTTCACTTCTTTTTTTTTTTTTTTTTTTTTTTGACCAAGCACCTAAAGTTCTGGGCTGGGAAACGTTTGGGCAGCGCAGTGCTCAAATGAGATTTCTCTCAAGTTTTCTAATCAGGGGAGATTTGCCCATCTGCACTTGGAGGAGAAAAAATGTTGCTCATCCGTCATGAAGTACAAGGTTTACATGCCTAGCTTGAGTGAAAGTAGCTGCGTGTCTCATTCATCTTTTCTTGAAAGGGTAAAACTAATGTATTTGGGGATTCCCCCCCCCCATCCTAAAAGCTAACCATTTATAATCAATTAATGCTCTCCAATTTGCCTTTGTCTCATGATTTTCTATCTTCAAGAATAATTTCCCCAGTTCTAATTATTGCTAACTTGGGTACTAAAAGTAATAAAATATAGACCAGAATTGACATGAAAGTTAGATGGCCCCCTGCAAAAGTTAACTGCCCTGAAAGAAAAGGAAACTCTGAAAATTTCTTCTAAAGGGCCAGAAGTAGCCTTTGCAATGGCAGTCGTTTCCTTTAATGCATTCAATTTGTCACAACTGTAAAATGATGTCTTTTAAACTAGCTTGCATCCTTAAAAATGAATATAGCCCTCTTTGGCTCATCAAGGCTGGTGCCAAAGTCATCCTCTTGGCAGTGAAGAGACTTCATCTATTAGTTTAGGGCTCAAGCAGCATAAACAAAACTCAAGTGGCTGGAGGGGAAAAAAAGGATCATTATGTGAGTGAAAAAAAAATTAACCATCTTGACTCAACGAATGCCACAATCCTGTCTTTTACCAGACGCCCTCTACGCCGAGCTACGAAAGGAAATCGGGTTTAAGGAGGGATGGGGGAAAGGGGAATCATTCCTAAAGCACACAATTTTTAATTTAATAAAGACCTGGAAAGGGTTTTCTTATATTTTATTTTACTTTGAACAGGTTGAATCCTTCCTGTAAGCCTATAGGAATACTGTTTCTCTTTGAATTAATACCAGCACTGTAAGACTAAATTCAAACCAGGGCTTAAGAAAGGGCTAGACTATTTAGAAAGCAAAAATTTGAATGCATTTTTTTAAGAATGCCCAAGGATGGCATTGTCAGATGTTGGGCTGTCTTCTGGAAAGAAACCATGACAGATTGGAGGAAAAAGATTTCTCTATCAATCTTGTTATGCCACCTCTGATAAATCAACGTACGTTAATTAATTACATTCTTTTCGTACCAAGGCTTTAAAATTGATGAGGGTGTGCCAGTGTGTATTTATTGCTCATTAGCTGCATGACTATACACAATTTCTGTATTCTATTCCCAGACTTTTAGCAACTCCTCAGCACATTGGGCCATCTCATTTTACTTACTGTATGTGTAATCTTCCCGTCATGGTCACTTAGTTTTGTTACCACGCTGCGACCGAAATGTGATACATAATGGGGTGTGTGTGTGTGTGTGTGTGTGTTTGTGTTTTGTGTATAAATATACCTCAGTGCCTGCCCACACACACACACACACATCTATATGTCTGTGTTTTGTGTGTGTATATATAATATAAAATAATAAAAGGGACCTCTGGCTAATTCTGCTCAAAGGCCAGTAATATATTCACGTGACCATAATTGCATGTGTTTTAATTGCCCTTATCTTTATAAATAAACTGCGTGACCTCTATACTCCAAGGGTTGATAAAAATTCTTCATGCCATCAGCTGAACAATGCGTGACACCCCTCCCTTTAAAAACCACATGCACTAGGCCCCACGCTGAACGGTTTTGTCTCTTCTCATTCTGTTGTGCCAAATTTTCAAAAAATAAATGCATTTGAAGCTGGATCATTTACTTTATATGGAGTCTTTAAAATGCCCTGTAACTAGGCTAAGAACTGATGTTTGTTAGGCATAGCTGACAGGAGCCACAGCCTAAAATGCAAGATCCATGCAAAGATAACAAGATATAGCCTGTTTTAACTGTATACTATTGGTGGCATCGGGACAGCAATATTCAGAGTCTTTGGGTGCAGATCAGCTTGGCTAGGGTGACCAGATGTCCCGTTTTTAAAGGGACAGTTCCGTTTTTTGGGACTTTTTCTTATATGGGGTCTATTACTCCCCACCCACTCTCCTGTTTTTTCACAGTTGCTGTCTGGTAACCCTAAGCTTGGCTGAGTACTGCTTGTCTGGCTTGTGGTGAAGTTCATCTCTGGATAGCACATACTTGTGAAACAGGGTCTCATCATTATTTAGCCAGTTGTTTTAAGAGCACTAGCCACTCCTGCCAGAGCCACGAAGGGAGTGGTGAGGGGAAGAGGAGAACATGGAGAGTTTCCCAGGCTACAGCTCGTATGGGGAGATAACAACCAGATGGAAACTGTCATGAATAGTGAGGATAGTGTTGCTGCTCTTTGAAGATGGACAGAGCGAGGAATGAGGAAAAGAGGATGGGAGCAAAGAGGAAACAATGAAGGGGGTGTGTGTGAAAGCAAGAACAGGGAAAGCAGAGCATCTGGGAATAAGGGGCCCCACGACCTCCTCATTGTCCCCTGAGCTTTAGAAAGCACAGTAGCTTTTAACAGGTGCCTGCTCTGCCAAATTAGTATGGCCAGAAACAGCAGCAGCACCTCGATAAGAGGAATCACTGGTTATCTCAGCAGCAGGCAGGACAAGAACGGCAGCCAGCATGAGGTCACTGCCCAGCTGGTGAGTAATCCTGGGAGGCAAGGCCCTGTCTGCATACTAGCTGGCTACCTGAGGGGCCCTCCTGCAGCGCTCTGTTGTTTTCTGAAAGGTGGCCTCTGCCATTTCCTGCCCTCACCTCTGAGATCCCATGGACAGCCCTGATGCTGTAGCATCCCTTGTGGAAGAGATGGGGCTCAGCTGCTAGATTGCAGCGAGGCTACTGTATTTCAGCTGTGGGACATAGACCAGACCCAGTAGTCCTCTGTGGCTGTCTAGCTCCCAGACTGTCTGGTGTAACCTGTGTTGCCCATTGTCTCACAACATAAGTGTCCCTAATTCCTGGGCTCTGCAGTCATGGAAGGGGCTGTTGACTATGCTAAAGATACTCCCTAACTTGGTGCATTTTAAAATTGAGCCTCATTTAAGACAGGAGTGAGCCTGGAGGGGCGGGTGCTTGTAAATGCATCCCAAGCGAGCGTGAATCTCTGGGAAAGGGACTAAGGAGGACAGGGGCTGCTTCAGCTCTTTGTTGGAAGCTGAAGTGGTGAGACTCCTTCAGTAGCTCTGAGCTCCGGTTTGTTTAGTCCGAAAGGTCAGGTTTCCACATCAGGAGCCAGTTAATGGGCTGCTCATGGAAAACAAATGAACTGGCATATGGAGCTCAAAAGAAGAAGAGTCATCCCAAGTTTAGCTTTCGATACTCATTATATCGTGTTCTGCTTATTGGGGGTGAGCATTTTCTGACAATGAAGTAGTCTCCTCTTACCCCACTCCATCTCTGGAAAACATAACTGACAAGTCAGCACTTCACAATGCACCAGCTCCCCACAGTGCTCTTCCCCCCCCTCCCATGGATTTAAGTTGTTTTGAAATGCACAAATATAAACTCACATATTTTTGTCTTAAATAATTAAGATTTGTATTCCTAAAGCCATATTCTTAAACGCTAGACACTTGGAGGGTAGGTCACTGGTGCTGGAGATGCTTAAGCACATGCTTAATTTTCTATGCACTCCACTGATGCCCTGCCAGCTGGGCTACTGACGTGGGGAAAGAGAAGCACGTGTATGAGTCTTTTCAGGATTGGGACCCCAGCTCCCTAATAACTAAGAGGGGGATTTTACACTGATGAACTTCCTTGTAGTATCTGAGCACAAGCATTGTGCCCCTGATCTTTTTTTAAAGAGCAAAATCCCTCATTTAAGTTAATGGAGAGTTTTTACATTGATGTCACAGCATGGCCTGAAATAAAGGGCAGGTTTTGATCTCGGTTAAACCAGTTGAATTTGGACTTCAGTTTTAATTACTTTGGTTTGATGCCAATTTAACTGAGATCAGAATCTGGCCTTATAGCAGACTTCTCATTTCCTCATAGTTTTGCCAATGATGTTTTGATTTATCTGAGTTCATCTCATCAGACAATGTGACTGAATTTAATTCTTCTTTGTGTAGTTGAAAAGAATCTCCATATATTACAATAGCACTATAATAGCTTTCATTCAGAGTGTTATTAATATTAAGAGTGGCAAGATCTCTGTGCAATAAGTAAAGCATTATTATCCCCACCTTACAGGTGGATAAACCAAGGGAACAGAGAAATCAAGGCTAATGTTTTCAAACCGGTATGTCTTTATTGCGTGTTAATGTGAGCTGAGGGTGCTCAGCACCACTGAAAATCAATGTGTTTCTAATTAGTACCAATGTCTGGATTAAGTTCCTAACTTTAGTCACCCAAGTTTGGAAATTTGGGGTCAGTACAGGGTGTGTCACTGAGGCGGTGGAAGTGCCAGAAGTCCTGACTCAACCTGTCTTCTAACTAATAAACCACACTCCACTCTCATAACCATACAGAATACCCTCTTTATAGAGGGATGTCACAGACATTGCTATGTCCACCACTGCTCTTAGTCATGCTCTGCTGGATGTTTACATGTTCTTGTGAACTTTTATGATGAAAGTGCAATGCTGATCACTGCCTTTATGCAGAAATCCGTCTGATCTGCATATTCTGAAATTCATTCTGCATCAAAAAGATTATAAAAAAAGATCACAAGACCTATTTTCCATCCGCAGGGCCTGTAGTAGAAGTATATATATAGTATCTTTTGGGATTCAGGGGCTCCCCATGGTGTGTGGCTAACAATGCCTGGTTGGTTGCAAAGACTTGGGAAGAGATGAGTAACACAGTCCACACCAGAACTGTTGCAATAGGCCATGTTTCTCAGATGGTACTCTATTTCCTGTGTAAATACAAAGTGCAGGAGCCCCAAAGGCACACATTGAAATTACATGTACAACATGGTCCTCTGATCCAATCAGTTGCACAGATCAGGGAAGGGAAAAAGAGTAGAAGTTTCCCTGGAAACTCCCCATGCAGCCCCAGCCAGCCCTCCATCGGAATGTTGCACAAAAGGGGATCTGGGTGGGAGAGGTCAGAATTACTGGTCTAAACACTGTGTCTGACAGATTGCCCTTCACACCAGGCTCATAACCCTTCTTCTACAGTGAGGAGATGCCACTGTGAGAAAGCCATGCTGTGGATGCGCCAAGAGTTGCAGATCTTGTTGTATCTGTATGGTTAGGCAGCTCTTTTCCGCGTCCTCTTTGCATGGCCCACACCCCCTCCACCACTGTGGATTGGGGACTCCATGTTGCACCCCATGAAGAATTTTCCACCCCTGTCCAGCTAGATTTCTGTAGGAGGGGATCCTGCTGTTAGGCACAGGGCTGCTTTCTTTTCCCTCCAAGAAACTTTAAAAAATATCATGTGGTTCTTGTATCTTTATATCTATGCGTGTCTATTTGTTTAAATAAAAGCCATGGTTAACCCCTCCTGTGTGCAAACTGGGCTCGATCCCTGCCACCACCCGTCTCAGAGACTAATCTATGACAGGCAGATAAGGCCTCTCACTCAACAGTTCACCAATGGAATTTATTTTGGAATAATGGAGTGCGGAAACTGGAGTACCTCAGCTGGAGCCACATGGTTTGCTTAGTCTTGGAATGAGGGAGGGGGATGGGGGCACTGAACAGGAGCTAATGGCTCTTCATTTACTGTGTGTGCCATACAGCTATTTTGGTTTAAGCATGAATAACTGTTCCTGGTTGTGTGTACGAGTCTGTCACGCTCTGTGTATATTTAGCTTTAGCTGGACCCTTATGCAAAAAGGCTTAATACTTTTTCTAAAACTTAATAAGGAATGGAAGCACTGGGGTTCTATCTTCTAAAAACCTATAGCATTTAATAAAGAAACACATCCTTCCTATGGTACTTTGAATCAGTGTTCGAATAAATTTTATAGGCTGATTAGAAGAAATACCCTCTAGACACAGTACCATTTCACATTCCGTTCTGTGAGGCTTTCCTATAAGAGGGATTGGAGGGGTGAAAGGAAATCCTTTTTTGATTTTTTGCGGGTTCCACATCGTAACAAGACGTGAGTAGTTGAGAACCTCCATGGCACATTAAATAGTTTGACTGGCACCAACAATGTCCAAGGAACTTGAGAACTAGCCGGTGTTTTGAAAGGGTGGCGCTGATGTTGTGTTTTTTAGGAAGCAATTATGTGAGTCCTATTGACCAGCAGAAAAAGGGGGAAAAAAATCTTTTAGGTCCTTTCGTATTAGGTTCAATACTTTTTGCTGCCTGTTATGGTAAGTGTTGAACATTTGTAACTTGCTTTTCTCCATGAAAGATGATGAAATTATAATGAAATCCTGCACGCTAAAGGCGATGTGCCAGTGACCAGTTAGAATACCAGCATTAACCTAATTCATTAAGTGCTAGATGCCCGCTTTGTTTGTGTGGAGCTTGCAGCCCTATTGATGTCAAGCAGGCTGTTAAAAAGCATAATGACATGGCATTAGAGACCCTGAGAGCAATTAACAGGCTGCTTAATTAGCAAAAGGAATTAGAATTTGAGTGGCTGATCTTTGCTTAAAGACTTGTAAAAAAGCTGGAGCAGTTATCTGATTATGCATTGATCAAACAGGCTAACCCTGTCCTTAGGTAATTCTCTTCCTTCCATTGTAATCTTTGAATATACAACTGTTTAAATATTCTGAACTGTCTCAATAAACAAGAGGAGAAAAGCTGGCCATTATAGGGGGGATGTATACAGCACCGCTCTTTCCCGCTGTTGACTCAAAGGTTTTTTAGCTCAGAGCAGCAGGTACTGGGGCTTTTATGGATTCATTTTCAAAAACTGTCAGCAACTGCATAGGAAATGAATGTTAAGGTATCTTTAAAAGCACATGGGCAATCTGTAAAAGGCCCTCAACACATACCTTTTTAAGAAAGAAAATTGTAATGACCTGGGAGGAATAGACGTATAGATGCATATACATAAGTGTATGTATCCCTGTGTTCCTCCAGGGTTCAGGGTTTAAAGGAAGGAATGTATTCCATTGTAGTATATTGTATTAGCTCTGTCTCCATCAGGGATCACTTTCCTCACCCCTGAAGCAGCAGCCCTTACAACAGAAGGTAGCAGCTGCTTAATAGTGCCCAGCAATGCTGCACAATAGTGTGAGGCAGGTTGCAGACCTACTGTAGCCGGTGAAAGAGGACGACGGTCCTCAGCAGAGTGAGCATTTTAAAAAACAAACAAATGAAAACCCCAAAGTGACAAACCCCCAAATTTATTTAAGCGAAATAAACAGTGCGTGGTCACTTTCAGAGCCACATCCTGGGCCTCTTCCCTTTAAAAGGGGCATCTGTTGTTTTGAGGCCTCTGGCCCTTTAGCCAGAACATTATGCTCCTCTGACAACTCTGTAGTGTTAAGTGCCCAGTGGTTGTATTTTTGTTTTGTCCTGAATACTGGAGGCATGGGTGGTGCCTGATTTGGTGGGGGCTTGAGGAAATAACCTACTGCAAGCTGCACAAGAGGTGGAGCATTTGGGGAATTGGTTGATGAAAGTAAAATAGTGCCTTTGAAGCAGGCTGCAAAATCTTCATTTGCGGAGGGAAAAATAGTGTGTCGAATGCAGGATAATGCTGCTTCCTGCCTTTTCCAGGTCCCCCACTTTGTGCTTCCAGTCAACTGCTCACACCTGAAAGCCAGAGAAGCAGCACATAGTGATTGATTCCTGCACACACACACTTACTATAGTGTTTCCATTTAGTCTACCCTTCCTCTGAGTTGTGATTGGCTCTGAGTGTGTTATGACATTCTCCATCAAATAACAATCATGGAATCTCTGGAAGGGGTCAGCAGGGGTGGTGGGGAGATTAGGAAAGGGCAGAAGTGCAGCCCTTTTGTTTTTAGTGACATTTAAAATTAGATGAATTGGCAACTAATTGGGGGAAAAAAAATCTTTCCATCCTTATGTGGGTAAAACCCGGTGGCATTTTATATGGAGGTCAGACCAGATGATCTGGCCTATAGGATACTTGTTTGACCTTGCTGTGAGTTTGGCAAGAGGTGGCTGTTACTCTTTGGCAAAGAGTTATTTAAAAATCCAACAGCAGTGTTTCTACCTGCTCAAAAGCTGATATATAGAACAAATTATAGACATGATTTGTTTCTTGAATGTTTTTTTTCCCTCCTGCTACACATGATATCAGCTTACCTAAAAGACACTCTTTAACTTTTGTGTTTTGGTGCAGGCACTGTATTTTATATCACTATTTGCATGATCTGTGTAATTGAAAAAACGGAACTTAACCCTACAGGGGAGTTATTTTGACTGTATTAAGAGTGGCTTTCACAGTTACTTGCAGAATCTTTCTTTGGCCCAAACTGATTGTCTGGCTCTTGATGATTTTGTTTTGGAAACATTGCTTCTTAGTCATCCAGTCAGTAAAAGGCCATCATTGTTTATTTTCCTTTCCTTATTTTATTTTATTTTATTTTATTTTATTTTATTTATTGGTGTCTTCTAAACTGCTGGAAAGGAGAACAGAAAATAGCATCTTTATGTTCATTAAGAATATTAATATTATTAATATTAATGAATTTCATACTTTGGATCCTGTTTCATCTGTGTGAGTAATACTACTCTGAAACCAACTTCTAAACCTACCATCGAATGAATGTCTAAATAATTTTTAATACATTGCAATGAGCAAATTGCAGTTCAGGTTACAGTAAATCTCTGCTTATGGGGAAATTGTTCTGTAGGGAAAAAAGTATTACTTCAATATAGGTTCCTGTGTGTGTATGTGTGTGAGATTTCATGCCCTAGAAATACCATAGAATATTACCAAAACAATCTCCCCAATCAGCTGGTCTTTAGCTGGTGGAAGATAAATCTCTAATTCATCCTTTCTCTCTCCTGCTTGGCCAGGCTGAGTGATTTTTTTTTTTGGTACATCATGTAATATTAAAAAAATATAGTAGGGTAGTGTGGCCTCTCAAAGAGGAAAGTCCTAGGTCCTGATCCAGAACTGATTCCACACAGGCAGAACTCTCTGCCTTAACACAGAGCTCAACTTCTTTAAATAGGGCTGAATATATTTGCAAGGATCTGCCTTTATGGTTCTCTTTGCAAAATCAGGGCCTCAGTCTGCTACCATTAGAAAGCCAATGGCACATGTGGGCATTCCCCTCATCTTCATATTTTAATTATTTACTATCCGAATGAAAAAAATGAAACCTTTCCAATAACTGTAGAAGTGTATTTGAGACAAAAATCTTGTTCCTTGTGAGACTGACTTACTGAGAAATGGACTATTATGCAGTGCAGGCAAAGAAGATATTCATACTGTTTCAAATTGGAAAACCACATTAATAACTGGTTCTGTCTTTAAAATAAATTCCATACTAAAATGTATCATGAAATAGGGTTTAAAGAAAATGAAATAAGAACAAATGTGCATTTGACACACATCAGTGGATGATAAGTGTGTAAAGTTATGTACATGTGTAATTGTTTGCAGAATTAGGGCCTAGGTTGGAAAATAAACCATGTTTAAGGACTATCCTGCTATTAACTCTCTGTTTCATATATAATTTGACTGCATTCAAGGGCTTTATCCTACAGACCTTATTTAAAGTCAATGGGATTTTTGTTTGCAGTGTTGTTGTAGCTGTTGTTCCCAGGATATTAGAGAGACAAGTGTTCGTGGAAGGTACAAGCTTTCAAGCTACACAGAGCTCTTCAGGTCTGGGGAAGGAAGTTGAGTATCTGAGCTAAATACAAGTTGGGACAGATTGTTAAGCAGACAGGGTAAGGGTAATATTTTGTTTCTTGCATTTGCTCAGGAAGTAGATGTCACTGTTTAGTCTGGCTCCCTTCTTCATGTTGTGAAGTTTCCATTTTAAACAGCAAAAATAGATGTCTTCCATTGTTGTTGCAAGCCGTGTTGGTCCCAGGATATGAGATACTGGATTTTTAGTTTGAGTAAGACCTTTATATGGCCCTCATTACCATAGTATCTGAATGCCGCACAGTCTCCAGTGTATTTATCCTCACAGCTAGGTAGGGCAGTGCTATTCTCCTCATTGTCCAGAGGGGAAACGGAGGCACAGAGTGGCTAACTGACTTGTCCAAGATCACACTGGAAGTCTGCAGCAGAGTAGAGACTTGAACTGAGGTCTCTCAAGTCCCAGACTAGCAGACTTATCTAACCATCTCTTTTTTCCTTTCTCTTTGCTCATATTTTTACTCATATTGTTATTTAAAAGAGATTTTTCTCATGGTGCTACTTAATTTACATGTAAAGTTAAAGAAGCCACAAACTGGGAAGTCTTTAGTTTATCATGTTTGAAAATTATTGATTACTTTGAAGTGCTTGAATCCAAAATCTGTGGTGATAAACATGATTTCTATAAAATCTGATATAGATTAAAATGTTGTCGTGAAGATTAATTAATAAATGGCTCTTTTTAATTAAACGCATCTGCAGTAGAGTTGGAATCTCAAGTGCAACAGCATATTTGTAATGCATAGGAAACCAAATAATTCACTGATTCTAAACAGGAAATGAAACTAACCAGTCCAGTCTCATTGTGCAAACTGGGTGAAATGTAACTGGTGGAAAACCGAGCAAATGGTAAAAATCAGCACTCATGGTGAAAAAGCAAATCCAGTACTTAAAATTCTTTCAGGTTTAATAATCAAAGATGTTAAAGGCAACACGAAAATACTTTTTGGAATATTTGATTTTCTCAGTCAGTACTTAGACTGTACCCATCGCAATGGTATGAACATGCCCTTGAAACATGTTAGTTTACAATTCAAACCTTCACCCAGTGATGTAACTTTGCTTTCATGAGAAGTTCTATAATCTGTGAAGACCTTGGGAGTCCTCACAGAAATAAAGCTCTTCAATGCATATATTTTTCCAGCCCTGAAATCGTAATTGTCCATTGACTGCATTTTGGCATATCATGCGGGTGACTGTCTGTAACTCGTAGCAGCAGTTCTCATCTTCAGTCTGGCTAGTTTCCTGTAATCCCAGCGTTGGTAGTATCATGTGATGTCATTTCCCTCCCACAACATTAGAGTTTAGTGGGTGTAGTTATGTGATTACCATGACTCTAGTCCAAAGATTGAGGCTACTGTGTGGGGAATTTCAGAAGCTGGGTTGTGATAGAGGCTGGAGTTTTTCTGTTGTGCTTCTGATCCTCTCTGTTGATAGATATAATTAACTGAAATCTCAGCTCTGTGCTGAAGGACAGGCTGATAACAAGAAGGTGTGGCTAAGAGTCAGGTCACTCTGATAACATGTCCCATTTGTATTTTATTGTCTTCCACTAGCATTGTCATCTATAGCACAGATTACATTATTACCACCTAGTATTGACCATAGGTGCATGATAACTAGTAATCAGCATGGCATTAAATAATCACAGAAGTTGGAGATAAAGAGGATCTATTTAGTCCATTTCACCTTAGGCCAATTCAGGATTGTCCTTTGCAGTACATTTTCTTGTGCTGTGTACATTTTAAATGTGTAATGAGCTAGCCCTGAATAACATTCACTTCTCATTTTGATTTTACCAACAACGGGGTGAGGTTTTCATGGACTGGCAAAATATCCATATCCAAACCCTTCTATTTTAGCTAACTCTTATTATATCACCAGTGATTTCCTTTTGAGAACCGTACCAACTTTATTTTCTCTGAAACCTCTGAGTTTACATAGTCCTCCATCTCTCTTCTCATTCCCTGGCATTCTGCATCATTGACATGGTACCTGAACCATCCCTCATATATGTATGGACATGGTGGGGAACCATCCTTCCCAGTAACACCTGAGTTTTAGATTTACAAAACAATTTACAACATCCATTAATGAGCATCCCACAAGCAGGAAGATCCCAAGAAACTTGTTGGATTCTTTTAGTGATCAGTAAGGACAGTTTTGATTGGAACATAAGAACTGCTATTTTTTCAACTTTTAACACTGATAAATGCTGCGGGTTTCAGAGGAAGATGGAAAAACCACCTGACTCAATGAACCTGAGGCCAGGTCTACCCTAAAAAGTTAGGTCACTCAGGGGTGTGAAAAATCCACTCCCACCCCATTCCTGTAGTGCAGTGGTTCTTAACCTGGGGTGCGAGATGCCCTTTCTGGGGATGTGAGACATGCCAGATTTTTGTAGAAGGTAAATCATCGAAAACACAAATTAAGCACAGGCACGTAAGTACAACTACTTCGTTTCATCAAACCTGTGTGTTTATTAACATTATACATTTTTAACAATTATTGTAATATACAAATAAAAATATATCTAGGTTTAAAGAACTGACCTACTTCAACGATTTTGGATAAGGGGTGCGAGAACATATTTTGAGAACCAAAGGGGTGCAGGCAGCAGTAAAAGTTAAGAACCACTGCTGTGGTGAGTGTCTACACTGAATCATTACAATGGCACACAACTGCAGCTTGGAGCCTGAGGGAGAGGATTCTTCCCTGACCATAGCACAGGTGATCAGAGGCCTGGAGCATGAAAAACTGTGTGTGTGTGTGTACTATTGTCTTTGCTAGTGTAAATGGGTTTGATAGCACTTTGAATGCAGTCTCTTCAAACAATCTCTAAATAGTTTCCTATTAAAGAATGTTGTTAAACCAACTGCCTCTGATTAATTTTTCAGCTAAGTAGTGCAGAGCTTCAGGTGAGCCAGGACAGTAGAGCTCATCTGTTGAAAGTGGGCCTTTGTTAGGGTGCGCTGCCTGCATCCACTGCCTCCAGATATTGCTTAAAGAACGATTCACAAATAGTCTTGGGGTTAGCGAGTGGGACTGGGGATCAGGTTCCATTGCTCTTGATGTCTCTGAGTCACTCTGACTAACTGGGTGCCTCAGTTATCCCATTCTGACCCAGGCTTTAAGATCCTGTGATGGAAGATGCTGTAAGACTGCAGAATGCTGTGGATGTCCCCAGGAAAGAGGAAGTCTTGGGAGGTATATTAAGAAAAAGACATATACATTACGGGGCCAGATTCTGCCTTTTTATCCCTGTATAACCCCATGCTGCTCATTTAGTTTAATTTAGTGCAGCAGTGTTTAAAAAGCTGCCAAGTAAACACATTCACAACCTCAAACTCTAATAAATACAAATACTTCCACTCCAAAGCTCTAGCAAAACTGCCCTACATATTAACATCAAACTGCATTTAACCGCTAAAGGAAAGTAAATATTGACACACTACAAACTACAGTGCATAAAGAAGGTTAGAGCTTGAACAGACGACAAAGCAAGAAAATTCACACTTCACAAGGGCACTTTGGGAATATTTTTCATTACATCTGAAATGTTTTTTACTCAGTTGTATAATTACGGATACTTTAGGGCTGGGATTTTCAAGAGTCTAGGGGAGTTAGGCACCGAGACCCAGATCTTTTATGCTGCTATAGGAAATCCAGCATTTATACCAGGGGTTTTATTCAATAGGCTTCTCAAGTTCTTTCCAAGCTAAATACGGGGACTGTTAAGTCCATTGCTGAAATGCAGCCTCTAGAGTTGAAGAGAGGCAAACTGTTTAACCATGCCCAGCAATATTATACTGCAGTTTAGGGCAGAAAGTGACCAAATGTCAAATATAACTGAATTGCAGGCAGAATTTAGAGAGGCCAAATGAATTGCCCATGAGACCAGGGCCCAGGGGCATATACCCCTCTTCTCAAAAAGAGTGAGAGAGATCTTTACAATCTCCCAGTGGCTTAGGGAGGGACAAAATAAAAAACAAAGAGTACAAGGAACTTTGCAAAACAAAATACAAACATGAGGTTAGATGATTTGACCAGGTCCCTTTTAAGACCAAACCATGTGTCAGGGTTTCCAACACACGAGCCCAACAGGTCACCTTAAGTAGTTCAGGTAGCATTGTACAATGTCAAGGATGGAAGGACACATAACAAAGTATGCTTGGGTTCTTAGGTCACGATGAAAAGTGGTCACCATATTTATTAGGGCTGCTTGATCTCTTAGTTATGTTATCATAATAGCTGGTCTCCCTTATAAGCTTCTGGAAACTAGCTCCACTGAGAAGCCCTGACTAAATAAATAAACAAACCTGGATTTGGAGGGGAAAATCCCCTCGCCTGCAGCTCAACAGCGACCCCTCTGGTTGATGAAGGAGAGTGGCAAAATTAGTATTCTGTGTCCTGGGATTAGAAAAATGGTACCAAAGATGCAATGGCTTCAGTGGGGGATGGGTACTGAAACCATGACATGGGGAAAAGACCTTCCAGGCTCTGTCAGAGATGTGCAGGCCACTTGTTTCGCCATGTTCGTGATTTTAAAAAATTAAGTGACACTAGCACTGTGTGAACTGACAGACAATAACAAGGCCCCCCCTCTTCCCCCAGCCTCTGAATCTACAACAATTTTTTTAAAGGGACCATTTGGGCTGTGTTTTCTTTTCCATTTCCACCATGCTCCGCACCAGGTGTATTATTTTCCACCTGGAGTGGGAACAGGAAGTGAAGAAATCTCCTCGGAGCATGTTGTCCTGATATTGTGAGCTCAGGAAGTTTGTGTGCTTTGGGTGAGCACTGGAACGTTCAGCTTTGATTAACCCCATACCAATCCAAAGGCCTTGAGATTCACATAGCGCTAATTAACACCCACTTCAAACTGTTTCTACGGTTTTAGGTGGTAATTCTCAAGTAGTTAGCGTATTTTTGCTTAACTGACTTCCTTTTCACACAACTCTTCTTCCTGCAACTGAAGCACAGGCTTGTTCTACAGTGAATCTCAGGAGGCTGTATTTGCTAAGTGAAAATTTTTTCAGACATGCACATGCTTATTGGCAGAGCTTGGGCCTGTTCTAGCCTCCTTTTACTTTCACAGTTTGACTCTCAGCTTCAGTTGGCTTTAGGACCAAGCCTTCTGCTTATAGCCATCATCTGCTACACGGCAGCTTGAAACAGGGTTTTTCTCTTTCGTTTTAATTTAAGTCTTCATTAAAAAATTAAGTGTAGACTTGAAATAGGAGAAATAAGAACAAATTATGTTTGTCTATGTAGAATATATGCATATACAGGGAATAACATAATGAGAGATTAGAACCTCCATGAACAGCCCTATTGAAAGGAGTCTGAGTAAAAACAAATAGCTCTGTTTATATTCTTTGTTTTCAATGGACTTATTTGCCTTAGGTAACTAGTTATAGGACTCAAGTGACATAAGACCCGGAATAAAAATTTTGAAATGCTAAAGTCCCATTTTCAACCGACATTAACTTTCAATAGGACTTAGGCTCATAAGTGAATTAGCTGCTTTTGAAAAATGTTACCCCTTGTCGTCTTAGGTGTTTCCACCCATTTTGAATTGATGAAACCATAAGTCTGTAAATACAAATCAAAAAAATGAAACCCATACGTGCCTTGTTTCGAGGAACATTTCAGGAACAGGTGGGTTGATGGTGTGATATATAGTGGGTGTATTGATGGATAGAAGTTATTAAGATGACTGATTTCTGTCATTTTTTGGGTGCCCATCAAGTATCTTGTATCCTCTCTCACTTTTTTATGTCAATTATTTGTTTTAATAGGTGTAAAGTGCTTAGAGTTTAACAAGACTTTAAAAACATTGAAAGAAATAATCAATAAAAATTAGCTGTCATCTCTCATAAAGAAAGACTGTTTTAAAAAAACCACTAAAGGGCATAAGCCATGCAAAATATAAGTAGGGTTAAATTCTGCTGTTGCATAGTGGCACAGCTCTGTTGATGTCTCTAGGCACCAATTCATACCAGCGAAGAATATGGTCCATAGTCCCATAAAATAGACAATAAAAGAACCTCATCAGATAAAACTGGGGGGGGGGGGAGAAAAGAAGCAATAAATAAATAAACTCCAAACTGTGTGACCTTAGAGAAGAAGGGGTGAGCAGGGGGAAGAATTCAAATCAAGCTGGTGCGGAGTCATACTGTTTCAGGTAATCTGGACCTAATTAGTGTAATGGAACATACTCCATTCTAAGCATCTGTACCCAGAGTTTTCAAAAAGTAAAGATTAAATTTAAAGAGATTAGACAACTTCCCCCCCCCCAAGATATTAGCTGTTCAAAAATGACAAAAATGTTCTTAAGCCTCTCTGAAGGAAGGGTGACCAAACAGGCTGCCTTTTGTTTAACGATAGAGCTTGCCTGCAAGCCACGGTGAGGTGGTGTCCGGTCGCTGTGTGCGGGACCCAGAAACATGACTTATCTATCGCCAGTAAAGCGAATCAGGTTGGGGTATTAGCAGGGGGATTAAAAGTCAGAGTTGCTAGTGCAGCAGTAAAACCATTGGCCACCCACAAGATGTGTTGGAGTGAGTAGTTAGCAAACTTTTCTGCCACTGATAGAAAATTTCATGTAATACTCTTCTTTCCAGTGTTAATTTCAGTGGGTTCTGGGTTAATGGTATTCATATTGAATGAGCAATACATTATGGATAACACTTTCAAAATCATCTAGAAGATACTGACTTTCAAGAAGACTTAGGCTCCAAAGTGCCCAAATCTGTTTGAAAACAGGTCACATTGACAGTGTTACCCTACCTCTCTGAAAGTAGAAAGAGATTTAAGCTATTAAACCTGAAGTTTATATTTGGGGAACAAATGCTAATTTTGCAAAAGGTGCCAGCTAATCCTTTTTCTGCTCAGTAATCATAGTGCATGAATATGGTCTTATATTTAACTCTCTAAGGAATTAACGTTTCATATTTCATTGAGGAGACAGGAGGGACCAAATCAAAGGGACCTGATGGCTCAGGGGACTGGTAATGGGAACCCTAAATCTCCAGCTCTCTAGGTGCAAATCCAGGTCAATGTCCAAAAAGTTTTGCTCTGGCGGCTTTTTGGTGGCCTGTGGGAAATGAGTCTGTTCCTAACAAACAAATCCACCTTCTTAATGTAGAGTAAGCAGCAGCCTGGTTGGAGGTCTATGACTGAACTGGCCATGGGAAAGGGACTTTCCTTTCATTTTTAAAGGTGACTCCTTCCATTCTGTGTTGAGGTTTATTGGCAGGTAGGAGAGGTGGGACAGATTCCACTGCCGTGTCCCTAATCGACATGAGTTTTGGACAAATGCAAGACTTCATTGTTAAAGACTGTCTGTCTGGCACCTTTCACCTCTGTGCACATGGATGTAAAGTGATGGTCTCTCTACTTTATCATATTATAATCACCATAATGTTTACAGCTGGAAAGGATTTTAAAAAAATCCAGTTAAAGGTGTTCTGGTCACAGTTTGAACAAGGGATAACTTAACATAGTTCAGCTCTTGAGCTGAGAATGGACTGAGTTGTGCCCAAACCAATTGCAAAGCCTTTGAATTGGTTTCACCAACTGAGCTAATGGCAACAAGCAAATCTCTCTAATCCTGCCACCTCCAAACACATCTTTATGTCACGTGACCATATTAAGCCATCGTACCTTAAACAGAGGCACAAAATATTACCGCAACTCGTCTGATGTAATGTGCCAGAGTGGATTTATTTTAAGCATTGTGTCTTTTCATATACCTGCTTCCTTATTATTCTTACTGTGAGCAGAGAACACCATCCCCACTTGAGTGGATATTGGTAATTATGGGGGTCATGTTACCTGAAGAGAAACAGGTATTCAGTGCTACATACAAACCTCTCAACAAGACAGAGCACGTGGCATACCCCAGCTCAGTTCAGTTTTTCTGTTCTTTGCACTCTTGGGCTGCAAAGACGGCAGCAGAAAGATTTATATTAATAAAACCTCCCCAAAATATTGCTATTATTTTTTGGTTAAAATGATCTTTCTTTTCTTCCGCCATCTGTTTAGAACCTTAAAAGACCCTCTGAGCATCTTCCCTTTATTCTTTGTTGGCTTCTGTTCTGTCTCGGATGGTGATCACCAGGAATAACTTAAGGAATGGATTTAAATCAAAATATTTCCCTCTTGTCACTTCAGGTTCTGGATCATTTAATTAATGGCTCCGCCCGTAGAATGTTAAACACTGGCTGCTGGTTAGTTTGTTGAAAGTTTCTGCTCAGTTTTTTATTTGATTGAGATTGTTCCAGAGGCCCAAATTTACAATAGCTTTTCTAGATTCAGTTCTCTGCAACAAATAAAGAGGCATGAAAACATGGGTGAGTTTATTTAGCAGCTAGCTCTGGAGAACCCTATCGGCATATGTAAATCTGCCTATCATTTTCAGACAGGTATTGTACAAGAAAGCCTAACCTGCAGGCGCTCCTGCCATTCTAGAGCTCACGCTCTGCCATTTTGTACCTCAGTGCAGACCTGCAGCTCAGCCTCTACTGTTCTAGAACAAGGACACCTGTATGCCTCTTCCAGTCCGAGGGGGCCAATTCCTTGCTATTCTGTTTCTTGAGTGAAAGAAAATTACACCTCAGTCCTGATCTCCAGCATCCTTCTACCTAAATGCTTCCTGAATACAGACTGCCAGCTGTAAACCAGATTATTGTTGTGGTTTTGTACTGGACTAGGGAAAAAAACATCCAATTGGCTCCTACTAGGGAGCTAGCCAAAGTTTATCTGAGAGTATCAATCCAAAGGTGAAAGAGTACTAACCTATCCCCTCTCCTAAGATATAGGGCAAATGGCCAACCCCTCTATTATTCGTTAAATCAAAGTTCATGCATGGCACAATAATTTAGCTCCCAGTGAGTCCAAGTTATAGCAAACTAGAGCTGGTCAGAGCATTTCATCCATCCGTGGTAGATAAATGGAGAAACAACAAGCTATACTGGGTGGGTCACTTTCAGATTAGACAAAAAAAAACCCAGAGGCCTATAATCTGGGTACAGATATGAGAGATTTCTTTGTATTTTCTGTGAGAGGAGGAGGGGTTTGCTTAGGTGTCTCAAACCAAAAGGGTCCCACCCTTCTCTCCTGTGTAGCATGCTATGGGGTCTTTGTTCACCTGTCAGCTGCTCTGAATCCCAGAGGTGGCCAGCTGTGTTCGAGGAAGAGAGGGGGTAAAGGGCCTTGGGATAGTGAGGAGATAAGAGGTTGCACATGGCTTTTCTGACTGTGGACCATTAGCAAGGGCATCTTCCAGTAGAATTTAGGACTCCACCACCCTTGGTGTCATGTCACTCATTGCAGGTAGTACATTGCAGATTTGAGTCTATAGATGGAAAAGTCTGAAATGTGGCTGTATAAAAAAACGGCCCCTTTCACTCCACAGGGCTGCCCCTGGCCCGTTGTTGGTCCAGTCGGCTGACTAGAGTGACAGCATTTATTTTACTCCTGTTAGCCACTGACTCAAGATTCCACAAGAGAATTACTAAATTCCAATAGCCAGGCTAGATTCTGCCCTCAATTAGAGCTGTGCCAGTCTATTGACAGCAATAAGGCAGTTACAGGTATGTCTGGGAGCATGGCTTGAAAGTAATAGGGCGGGTGCAAGTGAGACCATAACTGGAAGACACTGAAGTTGCATAGATTTAAGAGAGGGCAGAATGTTTGGAGAATCTTTTATTGGTGGTGGTGCATGAGCCAGAAAGAGAGATTCCAGCTTGACTCTCTGATCTCAGGCTCCAAATGGCGAGAAAGTGCAGCAGAACCGGTGACAAAATTCTTCTCCAGTTGAAGAATAGCCGGCATCCCAAGATCAGATTAGTTGATTCCTTTCAAATTATTATTATTATTTATTTGTATTACAAAGCACTTAGGAGCCCTGATTATGGACCAGGTGCTGTACAAACACAGAACAGAAAGATTGGAAGGTCTTTGGGGCAGTGACTGTCTGTCTCCCTTTCCCCAGGTAAAATCTCTGCTCAATTCACCAGTCAACGCATACAGGAGAAAATCATCAGTCCATTGGTAGCTATCCCTCTGCTCCTAGGCCTCTGCTCCCAACAAATATCCTGTATTATTGAAATGCTGGGTTGATATACATACAGCAAATCTGATTCAGTGACTTCGAGACAGCCTTTGAGAATTTCATTTTTATGAGTGCACCTGTACTATTTGATACATAATGAGGATGTAGTGTTTAGGGAAAGATGAACTGGTTCAAATAAAGTAAACGCACCCTGCACATCTTTGGCCATTTTTAGATGTGAAACTGAGCAGGACATCTTTTTTAAGATTCTGGAACACAGATGTGCCTGAGCAACAAAGTTTGGATCCACGTCCCATTCTGGGGGGTTTCCTTTCACTCACTACAGAGATATGCCACCTGGGAAGTTTGGCATCCGGACTTTGCCAAAGTTTGTGGTGTTCAGCAAGGAGATTCAGGTTCATCTCTGTCAATGTTCAGATAATTTTTTTCACTCAACTTTCCACCTTCAGCTTCTGACAGAAGTGTGCAAAAAACAAATAATCCCCCAAACCCAAACAAAAAACCACCAGCAACAAAAAGCCAAAATTATTCTAAGAAATGCTGATTCTGCCAGCGATCTGGCAAGAAATCTTTTTTAAATGTGAGTTTTCCAGCCAATTGTGGCAGACTCAGAAGGGTCTAACCTATCCCAGACTTTAAATGTTTTGAGGTTTACTTGCTTTAGACGTTGGAGGGAGGGAAGAAGGGTTGTGACACTCTGAGAAAAGCAAACTCACACCTGTGCTGCTTATTGCCCACAGACATCCCCATCTCTGTGCAAAGGGTGGGGAATGTTCACAACCTCTTTCCTAAGCCCTGATTCCATCAGCAGGAGTATTTGTTAATCAACCCTCTGACTCTGAAGCCTCAGCTAAAACGCTCCTTGACCTTTCCAAGTGCATCGGCCAGACAGCAGCCATGTGAGGTGGGTCATATGGAACAGATTTAGATACAAACCCATATCATCCTACTAGAGGAATGCAAAGTCCCTCCCGATCCCTTCCGCAAAGCTGCATCATGTGTGTGAGATAAATCCTGGGGACATGAGGGGCTGCCAGACAGCCGCAAAGGACAATAACTTTGCTATCTCAAACAAAACAGACCACTGCTCTGAGATTTCACTCTTAAAGGTGCAGCAGCCTTCTCCCATGGTCACAGCAAACAAGCGTAATTGCAAGGGGGTGCTGCTGTCCTGACTCTGAGGTGCACCGGCAGAACTGAATGAGATAACAGGCTGGAAACACCAATGGGTGCTGCAGGTGGGAAATGAAGTGCCTTTGGAAATCTGTGGTTTGGAAGTTTGAGTACTAGGAAAAAATATTAGTGAACCAAACTTTTTCCTGAGCCTCCGAAGACCATTGGCTATTTCTTCAATCCAGCTGGTTTGTGGAGATCTATTCCATTATTGGAATTATCTGTTATTTATTCCAAGAGCTCCCATTAACATTGCTGGGAACTGCATGTATAGTGAAGAAGAAAAAACCTCTAAGTGTATTTGTCTTCAAATGGGAAGAGTTTAGTCATTGGGCCAGATTCTTAGATGAGCTCCGCTCCCGTTGAGACACTTAAATAAGTCGCTAGATTTTCAGAATTGCTCAGCGCATTGGCTGCATGTTGGGTGCCGAGCTCTTTTGAGAAATCTGGCCATGAATGTCACAGTGGGAGCTGACTCCCACTGGCGATACTGAATCCTTGAAAATCTGGCTTGATATTAATGGCTGCTAGTTAGGAAAACATGAGTATCAGGGCTGCCAAAACAAGCCTTCATATTTTTAGTGAGAGAGGCCTCAGAGACTCTTGACCAACATAATTCTTCATTCCTTTATTCCATAGCTTGTTCTTTCAAACTGCCTTTGCCTTAGGACTCTACAACTCTGACCTCTAGTACGGGTATTATACCTTTTAATTATGTCTGCTAGACAAATATGTCCCCTTCAATTTACTTCAGTCAACCCATGCTATGAATCTCCCTTGGTCAATGTACTGTAAGGCTCTGATTTTTGACAATGCCATTAGTAGCGAAGCATTTTAAGCCATATATTGTATAATCATCTCTGTAAGGTGGCATTTTCCCCCAAATTAATCAGCAGGGCCTGTATTAATCAACAACACTATATGTACATTTTTCCTGAAGATTACAAGCCTATGGTTCAGTGTTTCTTAGTAAACTGGATTTTGCACCTTATCTGATTTTAATAAGCATGACCCGTGCATAAGTAAACATATACTTGACCTTGAACATAACACCAGATGAGGGGCTATAGCCCCTGTTGGTGCTGCTGACAAAGCAAATAGCGTAAACATGGGAATTAAAATGTTCCTTTCTTTCAATATGTATCCCTTTTTTTAACTTAAACTATGACATAAAAATACAACACAGTTTGCTTCTGAGTCAGTCTCCACTATATTAATATTCTTATTAAAGAGCAATGAGGATAAAGAGTAAATGGAAAAGAGTCTGAATTTCTTTGCTTCCTGGAACTTGAGCTTTAAGATATTATTAAGATGATTTGTTAAATAATAGAAAGAGCTTTTCATTTCCAGCTCCAGCTAAAGCTATCTCCCAGCAAACTGCTTCTCATTCCTTAATATTTAGACTTATGGACCAATTTGAGAATATTTTCTTTCTTGCTATGATTAATGCTTCTATGAAACAATGTCATCGCAAGCCATCTACCTGACTTGTCAGTTTGGCATCAGTCTGGCTGTGCTGTGCTGTAATTTATGACTTGAGCCAGTAATTTGCAAATCTAATGTAAGGGAGGCTATGAGGATCTGAGATTTGAATGCTTTTTACTGATTTGGTAAGTATCTCCACCATTAGTAAAACAAATGGCACAGGGATCAGACATCATCTCCAAGGCTCAATAAATATTTTATCAGCCATAATGGAAATTGTCAAATTGATCTAATTGTACAATATGTTATCAACAAGATATCAAAGTTGGACATGGCCTCTGCCCTTGTCTCTCGTTTGCAGGCTTTTGTCTTCGATTGCTGCTCCCTGAGAGAAAAGTAGGAAAGTGCCGAGTTCATTACAAAGTAGTGTAAATAATATACCAAGCAAATATCCATTCAGAAGATAAATTCTGGTGACATAATTAACTCTGCTCAATTTTAAAGTGGGACTGGGGAAGATGCATTTAAATCAACTTAATCTTTTGAGACTGAACCTATTCACATTAGTCTAACACATAAGGGTAAATTTTCCCCTTTACTTTAGTGGGAGCAGGATACAGGTCTTGAGAAAACATTCATTGCACCACTGATTTTAATGGGTGCTGAATGAGTGCATTCAAAAGCAAGTTTTAGCCCTGTGCCTGGTATCTTAGGGACAAATTAATTGATTACCCAAATAAAATAGAAATATTTTTCTTAAATATTTTTTTAATATTGGTGACTGAAATTAAACTAAATAATTGCTCTGCTTGATTTCAGCGCAAGTTCTGGATTTTCAGCGCACTGAAATTCCAGATAATTATTTAGAGGACTAAGGTGTGGCTTTGGGTGTCTAATTCTAGTGGCCTCAAAGTTTTCAAACTTTGAAAACTTTGCCCTTACTAATTTTCATGCTTTTCATTGGTTAGCACAATACATTATGGCCATAGTTGTGTTTATTTTTGTTTGTATCTATTGCTGGGTAAAAAGAACCCCCCCTGCTGATAAAAAATATCCATTTCCTGAAGGTTCACTCCTAGGAACTGAGCATCCAACTCCCTTTAGGTAGCTTTGAAAATCTCAACTTTTCTAGTTGGGACAAATTCCTAAATTTTATCAAGAGCAAGTGAAATTCTGCTATTTTTTCCTATGAATGGTTGCATTTACCTACAGGCCTTGGTGATACTTTAATCCATGAAGACTAGCAAAAATATCTGGTTTTTGCGCAGGATTACTCACGAAGAGATGTGTGATTGCCCTGCATAAATCAATTAATATGTGACTTTCATTTTTCTGCATGCATGTTTGCAAGCACCAAATGCAGTGTGTCAGCATTATCCAGCAGTAAGAGCAGGAGATCTGGAAGCAGGACACCTGGATTTAATTCCTGCTGTATCACTGACTCACTGTATTATCTTGATCTGCTTTCTCTGTGCCTCTGGTTGACTGTCCCTGCTAAAAATGAAGACAATGATGCCCTGCTGCTTACATGGGGTCTCTGAGAGTCAACATTTCTAAAGTGCTTTGAGATCCTTGGATAAAAGGTGTTATAGAATGGGAAAGAACTTAATTTTTTATATCTCTTAAACTATTTATCATCTGGGTAACATCATACCGGAGCTTGCCAATGTCTCATCCATGGTAACTAGATGACGAATGTCAGTAGCAGTTTTCTAGTTTCAGAATTCTAAACATTTTCTTGGATAAAGCCCCTGGCTATGTTTTTCATTAGATCTCATGGAGACTTAAATAAAAAGTCTACACTTCGTGTTTTTGGTTTCCTGTCATATTGAATAAAAATAAGAATAGAGAGAGTGGTATCTTAATAAGAACCTTGAGTTAAAAGTAGCTTTAGGTAGCATTGTCTTAAAGGAAGGGTTTTAAAATTAAAGCCAACAAGCTGCACACATTCTGTAATGTAATGTTGCCATTAATTTGTCAGGCACAACCACTTTCTGTCTTGTAAACGGGACACGGAAGCAAATGGGAATTGTGTGGAATTAGAATCAATTTCAGGACATTAATAACTGAGCACCAGTCAGATCATAACAATCATTAATTCAATCAAAAGGCTATTTTAACAGTAGATTGCAGTCCGGCAATTTGAAGCCTATGCTGAATTTAGGCTTCCATGTAGCCTGTTGCCTTGGGGTTCTTGAGTTGAGAGAGGTTTCTATAAACGTAAGCCATATGCCAGTACTCTCCTTTAAATGTGATTTTTAAGTGTGCACTTTTCTTCCCTCTCCCTGCATTTGGCTATTGTGTCTCTTGCAAAGTTACACATGCCAATTGTTTTGTGTGGCTTTTCCTAAGAAGTCCTGGGGAAGGATTGATTACCTTTTCTACGGTGCGCCTGGGAACAACAACACAGTGGCACCAAGGACAAAACCTTGAGAGTATTTTAAAATAAACCTTTCTTATAAATTGTTTACTACAGGGGCTTCCAATGCATCTCCTTTATCTCCTGGGTAGGACGTGGTGATAAGATGTAAATCATAATCACCTTTTTGCTTAATAGGTGGCATGTCTCAAAGCATCCAAATGTTGCTAGTACCAACAAATTTTTTTTACATATTTTTTTAAAAGCATGCATTGGAGGCCTGCAAAACTGCCCTCCACTGTATGAAAGAGAAATGCAGCTGCTCACTAGCACTGCTCAGCCAGAGTGGGCGGGTGCAGGGGTGTGACTTGCAAGAGAGACTGGAGGTGGAGTCTGCTTCTAAACAAGGCATTCATAAAGCACCAGTCGAAAGAGCTGGGGAGATGTAGAGCGCTATTCGGAAGAACATAATATCCATTATTTTGTTGTCACTAGGGTTGTCATTTTTGGTATTCTTTTCCACTGAGTGTTGTGAGCCTGATTCCAAACTTTGATGCATCAGTGAGGGAGGATGGGGAATGAGAGAGGTTGTGGATCAAGCCTGCTAAATTGAACTGTTTCTTTCCAGTGACAGCATAAATCAGGAGTCTCCACATATCCTGTGAGTTTTGGAGCACTGGATTGTGGGAGACAGGGGCTGAGCCTCACACAACACAGAGTTTTGGGGTCTAGACAGTGTCTGCTCTGTCCTGCACACGTGGCAGTAAGGGGGCGCAGCTGCTACTGTAGTCATGGGAGGTGCAGATACAGCACAGGGGCTTCAGGGACGGGGTGGGGTAAGGTCATCCCCACAGGACTGACTTTGGCAAATCATGTTGCATGGCTTTGTGAAGGGCAAGAGAATTTGGCCTGAAATACGAAGAAGACAATGGGCTCTTTGGCCCAGCTGGGGGCAGCCTCTAACTTATTCCAGGGCTTTTTGCCTCTAGAAAACTAATTCCCTGCAACATCTTACAAGCACTGTGATAGCCTGTCAATCTCCCCGGCCCCATCCACATACCTCCCCCCGCAAACTGCTAAGAATGATTCCACACGTGGTGACAAAGCTGAGTGTTTGGGGGAGCTCGGCCTTCACAGAGGATGATCTACTGGACATCAGTTAACTTTTGGTGAGAGAGCTATTTATTTTAATGCAAAGTTTATTCATTCCTTCTTTCCCCTGCCCCCATCCCCACTCCGGCCAACCTAGATTTTTATCTGTAATGGCTTTTAGTGGGGTGGGGGAATACAAAATGTTGTTCTTAAGCATTCGTTTTCTAGGCCAACAATAACCCAAGCCTAGACAAGTAACTCCCTCCTAGTTCCTTCAGAGAAGTGTTAGACTACACAGACAGTGAGGTCATTCATAGCCACTATTGTTTCCTGATAACCCAATTAAGAAAGTGCAATTCATCTAGCCTGTTTCCATTTAATTATCTAATTTGTCTGACTGAGTAGGGCTAGCTATCTCCTCTGCACGCCCGGGCTGCTATCGCACCCAGCGCTTGTTCCTGCAGCACGCTCCCCTCATGCTTTTCATTCATTTGACCTATAGTCCGAGACGCTTATAAATCAGGAAGGTGGAAGGAGCCATCACATTGCTCTCCCTTCCTTTATCCTTAGGGGGGAAAGGTGTGCACTAGATTTACAGCCATGGCGCTATTGCCCTCTTGCTAATCTAAGACCAAACTGTAATGATGATATTTTATTGTCTTCCATTTAGAACTGGAGATTTTTAAAAAGAGGGAGAGAGAGAGAGAAATTGGTGAGTGTGGATGTTTCTCAGCACAGGGTCAAATAGCAGAAAATAAACTCTCCTATTAAATAGAGGGGGTTGAAATACAAGCATTAACCCTTCCTGCCTGGGTAAGGAAGGATGTAAGTGTTGGTGAACACGGACTGTACTGTGATGGGGCAGCAGATTACAGTGAAGCTGAAAAGAAAAGCTTTGTTGAGATGCCCATCTGAAGCAGAGGAATAATTTTAAACGAATAACCTGTTAACTTCATACTTATGAGGATGGGCCAATTAGTAGTTACAGGATGGGTTAGTTTAATCCGGGGTGGCCAACCTGAACCTGAGAAGGAGCCAGAATTTACCAATGTACATTGCCAAAGAGCCACAGTAATACGTCAGTGGGCCCCCATCTGCTCCCTCCCCCGCTCCCAGCGCTTCCAACCCACCAGCAGCCCTGCCAATCAGCGCCTCCCCCTCCCTTCCCACACCTGCCAGTCAGCTGTTTCGTGGCGGGCAGGAGGCTCTGCGGGGGAGGGGGAGGAGCGAGGGCAGTGCAGGCTCAGGGGAGGGGGCAGGAAGGGGTGGAGTGGGGGCAGGGCCTGTGGCAGAGCCAGGGGTTGAGCAGTGAGCACCACTGGAAAGTTGGCGCCCGTAGCTCCAGCCCCGGAGTCGGTGCCTAAACAAGGAGCCGCCTATTAACTTCTGAAGAGCTGCGTGTGGCTCCGGAGCCGCAGGTTGGCCATCCTTGGTTTAGTCCATTTCTCAAAAGTTTGATCTCTCGGATTCCTTATTGTTCTAACATTATTTTACCCAGAGATGCCCCATTAATCAGGGTTCATCTTCCTTATTTGCAGCACTCAGTTCTCTGACCGAGTAGTTTTAGGAGCTGGTTTCTAGAAATCTGCTTGATAAACACAGCGTGGGTTGAAGCAGGTGAGTGGAGGTCTGAACTCTTGGGCTTCCTCTCTCACTCGTTGGATGAACTTTGGCAAATCCTGTAGGCCAAAATTTTCACACTTGGAGGCCTAACTTTAAACACCAAACTCCATGTTTAGGCACCTAAATGAAGGACCTGATTTTTCAAAAATAACTTAAAACTTTAAAAAGAAAAAGAACTAAGCCCTGGAGCCCCTAGTTGCCCATCTTCACAAGTGTGAAATCAATGGGTCCTTCATTCAAAACGATTCCTCTGTTTAGCATCCTCAGCTCTTACTGTAGTCAGTAATTACGGCCCTATTCCCTCTGAGTCTCAGTTCACCCCTCTGTGAAAGTGAGTTGTTGACACTTGGAGTTGTCATACCAGGGCATTCCAGTATCCTGTCTCTGATGGTGCCCAGTAACACATGTTTCAGAGATATGTTGCAGGGCCAGGGGGGAGCCCTGTAACTGAAAATTATGCACTCTCCTGTCTATAAGGAGGTTTATTCTTAATTCTCATGGAGTGTTGCAAGGATTAATTAGTGTTTGTAAGGCATTTGGAATATGACGAGTGATATAGAAAGGCAAACGGGTATTATTACTTCTATTGGCCCTGCTGCCAGGCCTGGTGTTTATTATTTGTATTACAATAGTGTCTGCAGGCACCAGCCAAGATCAGGCCTCCCCTGTGCTGGGTGCTGTACAAACACAGAGTAAGACACGGTTCCTTCCTTTAAGAGCTTTACAGTCCCAATAGGCCAGACATATCTCATTTCTGGCCTCTAGCTGCTACTGTAATAAAAATAGTAAATAATACGAAAATCCTGCTAGTAGGGGGTGGAGAGTTTTACCCTCTTCTCAAAGTATAGACTTATGTTTTGCATCAATTGGCCTGCTTACATTTGCTTTTCTGATGCTTGGATGCCCAGCCCATCCACCCTTCCAAAGATTTTTTTTTTTAAATTTGTTTGATCTGCCAGGCACCGTTTCTGAAGAGGTGTGTTCTTTGTTACTTGAAATTAACCATGAACTGTGCTATCTGCTGATATTGTGGATATTTTATTTGCTCTGCTATAGTCCTGTGCAAGCCAAGCAGGTGGAAAAATACCTGAGAAGGGTTTGGCTTTATTTGTTTGTGTGTGTGGTTCCCTCCCCCCACCAAAAAAAGCAGGACTGCTGTACTATACATACCGTGGTGTGTGTGTTTTGTCATGCCGAATCATGTTTGGAAATGAGTTTAACAGTTCATCAGAAGCTCACTTCTACTTGAGTGTCCAGCATGTCACTGACTCCCTGTGGTCCCAAGCCAAAAGCTGCCCATAACAAGCCCTCCACAAAACCTTCTGTCCTCAGCAAAACTTTGCCAAGGTATATGATAGAGAGATGCCCGTAAAGCGACTTGCTTTGCTGTCATCCATCAATTCAGGCTTCAGCAATCTGATTGGCACAACCTGACTTGATGCATCAGAGCCCCTTAAAGCCATTTGACAACCCCTGATCCTTCTTAAAGCCACAGCCAAAGGTTTTGTTTTTTTGTTTTGTTTTTGAGGTAGGCAAGCTTTTCATAACTACTTTTTAGCAACAAACTGAGGCCCTGTTCCCACAATGAACTCTGCACGGATGCCTCTGAAATCAGCAGATGTCTGTGCAGGGATCTGCCTACTTAGACCTCATTACAGGATTGGGAGATCTAGTTTTTGTTGTTTTAAAACATCTGGTCAGATAAGGTGCAGGCTTTTCCCCCACAGTATTTTGCTTGCTTCCCCTGGCAGAAGAGAAAGCGAGTTATTGTACTGTATCTAGTAACTGAGTCATGTTGTGTCATGTTTATAGAGTGTCATGATTCAACATAATGGTATGATGTGACTTCAAGTAATCTGATGCCTCAGTTTAATAGGGATTGTCCGATCAAACACTTGTTATAATCAGGCTAGGACACAGGTTTTTTGGCATGTTTCTGAATGTGGTGATTCTGAGCTTTCTATGGACATTTTTAAAAATACAGATGGATCTTTATCTTGCCATCTCTAAAACACTTATGCCTGTGTTTTTTGTACGACAATAGTAATAATCTACCTATGGCACATTGCATCGGATACGTCAAAGCACCTTTAAAAAGCATAACCCACATTTTACAGATTTGGAAACTGATACACAGAGGGGTTAAGTGTCTTTCCCAAAGCCATACAGCCGGCAGTGGAGTTGGGAATTGAACCTACTCCTGTGCTCTCACCGCCAGACATGCTGCCTGTTCAGTGACTGGGGGAATGTGACTGTATGAGAGCTTTAAAGTTGGGATTTCTTGAGTTGCTTCCATTACCAAGTATGTAGCAAGGACTTTCAAAATCACTTCCGACCTTCCCCCGGCTTTTGGATGGACTCCTAAAGGGATGGAAAAAGGGGAACAGGCTGACTGTCACCTTGCCAGCACTAACAGAAGCTCTGCGTACATGCTGACCACATGACTTTCTTCGTTTGCTTTCCCGGGATCATTTTTTACTTTTTGGGTCAAAACAGAGATGTTGCATTGCCTCCTCCCCATAGGGGATTCCTTGCACTATGTCTAGCAGTTATACTCCCCAAAGCCTCAGACTAGCAAGAGGAACAGTCCCCTCAGTTGTGCCACCAGAGACATGCTGTGGAGGAATGGCTCGTCTTTCACATCCTTGTGCACAAAGTGCTGCGCTGGCCAATTCCAGGTCTCACATGCCGTTAATATTGGGGGCTTAGCTGAGACTATGCTTCGGTTTTCCTGGAAACCATTAACGAAGCTTAGAGGCAGTTGCTAAGTGTGCAGAATTATTGCACTCAACATGCCGGTGGCTTTATTATTCTTTTTCCTTCTCCTGAAAATGCTGAGTTTCAGGTTTTGGAAAGTACTGCTTTTCTTTCATGAATATTTCAAGTCTTCTTCAAATAGGGTCCTTTTTTAGACTTGGATCATATTTACCTGATGCTTATCTGTTTAAAGGCCAACAACTTGAGACTGCTGGATTAGCCAATAAATAGGTGAGATTGTTGTGACAATAAAAAGGTGATTTAAAATTAGCAGCTCCTCTGTGATTCCTTTTAAAATAAATATGTATATTGTTCTGTCCACATATGGCGCTCATGAAAGAGAGGGTAAATAACAAAAACCAAAGGGATGTATCATGCTGTGAAATGACTAGCAAATTTCTCCATTACTTTGCCAGAGCACCTAAATTCTGATCTGTAATATTCTTGGCCCTTCACTCCTGCGCCTCTCTAGAGAGAGCAGATTCATGATAAGTGTCCACAGAAGTTGGGAATGAGACCAAGGCTTCCTCTTCCACTTTAGACCTCAGATTTGAACCAAGGATTCCAGATATGAACTCCTTTAGCTTCAGAGAGTGCTGCTAGCCTCTCCTACACCAAGTAGGGCCATGCATTCCATTTGGCATCGAATGTGCTGTCCCCAGATCTGTCACTAATGAGGGGCACCTACCACCGTTTCTTGCAGGATAAAGTGCATGATCTTAAATTACAGGGTGCTGCTTTGCCACTGAATCTTTACAGAGCTGGTTTGTGGATGCACGATCTGACTTTCCTGAGAGAACTGCTTCCAATTAATAATAAACCCTAGAATTTACAATCTCAGATTTATTGTTCCAATTACTTGAGTGAAAATCCTTTCTTGTCAAGTGGTACTGGTGAATTTTTCTCTGAGAAGTGTTGGTACCAACTGGTGTCACTATCTGCTTGACTGTACCTTCTTCCACTGCTGCGGTAAGATGTGATGTGTGCTGAATTTCCTGTAATTGCTAATCAACGCCAAGAAAAATTCAACCTATAAACACTTTGCACCTAGTAGTAAAGACAAGATTAATGCTCTGCTACTGTCCAGTCACATCCCTGGCAATGTCACAATGTATCCCAAAGTCACCTGTAAAGATATCTCCCTAGGTGTCTCCTTCCAGTGCTTATCGCTCTAGAAGCACCTATCTTGCCCTGAACAAGATCAGATCCATTTCTAACCCCTTGGCAGCAATTCATAACTTTACATTTGGTGCCAGTACACGGTGATGCTACCATATGTGCAAAAGAATAAAAACAGGCCAGCAAATCTACACTCAACATTTAGATCAGCCTAGCTACATCAATCAGGGGTGTGGAAAATTCACACACCTGAGCACCATAGTTAAGCTGACCTAACGCCCAGTATAGATGAAGCTAAGTTGATGGAAAAATTCTTCTGTCGACCTAATTACTGCGGCTTGGGAAGGTGGATGGAAAACCCCTTCCCTCGATGCAGGAAGCATCTACGCTACAGCATGAAAGCGACATATCTGCAGTTGTGCCACTGTGGTGCTCTTAATATAGAGGTAGCTCTAGGCACCCTTAGCTTTACACCCCCACTCCCGAGGGATTTAACCTCTTTTCGCCCACTCATGGATTACTGCATGGAGCCTTCCAACTGGTGAGACAGGAAAATGGCCCGAGCTGCTTCTTCCTCAGTGGCAGGAAATTCTTGCACCTGTATCAAGAAACACGGATGACCTGCCGTTTCACCTGGATTTGTGATCCAACTGGGGAGCCTGTGGTCTCAAAAATTGTTAAGAGTTGAGCTGGTGGAATTCTTTCTTAAGTATTTGTGAATCTTTTCATCACAAAAAGCATGGGACATGGTTTGCTTTTCATGGGGTCATATTATTTCTTAAGTATTTGGATGAATGCCAAGTATTCTCAAAAATGTTTGTAAATCCTGAAAGCTTCACATATTTTCTCCTAAATGATTATTCGTTCAAATATTTATACTGGAAAAGTGTATCTGTCACTGTTTGTTATTCTCTTGTTTAAAACTCTTGTTGGCCAATCAAGAAGCAGAAATAAAATCATGATGTAGGTGACTGGCCACACAATGCAAATAGGTAATAGCTGAAGGTCCAATCCTGCGCCATGAATGTGAATAGGATTTTTGTCATCGCCTGTAAGCATGAGTAGGTTCTAACAGAGAGTAGCTGAAGTGAGCTATTCATGAACAACCCAGGGTCTGAATGTGATTAGTCCAAACTATTTCAGCAAATACTTACAAATAACAAACACATTCAGAGAAAAAAAATCAATCTGCTAACACAGAAAGGGGCTAACTTTGTAACTCAGATAATTCATACTGCCCAAGGTGTGCCATAGAAATGTCAGATATGGAATATATCTGCCAGAATAGATCCCTTAATTCTGTACTTTCATTCAGTCTTCAGTAATTTGTATAGGACTCTTGTTTAGTACTGAGGTACTGGAGTTTCTCTTGAACTAGTGGGTCTAGACCACCTATTAACTCTAACCCTAAAGTGAATATGAATTCACACTGACCCAAGGATAGATCTTTGATTCTCTCTAGGAGCAGCCATGTTGCCCTTCACATACATCTCTTCTTTTCGCCATTCTGTGGACCAGGAGAGTGAAGTCTGTATCCTTTTACAGGGCAAAAAGCCCAAGAGGGATCCTGTACTTGTTTCCATTATGATAAAAGACAAAACAATTAAATTCAATTGGAAACCATCTCTGCATTACGCAAGGCTGCATACTCCGAAATTCTCAAAACAAAAGAGGAGAAAGGGGGGAGGCAGTCGCCATCAGAAAAAAGTGTCTCTGGCCTAGAACTTTTACTATTCCTTAACTCAGAACCGAAATATTTTAACACCTCCGATGCCAGGGTAGTTGAAATTGCAGCTTATGCAGGGCAAAGGCGAAAATGTTTCACTGGACCTGGATGTTACCTGAGTTTGTTGCTCTTAGGAAATTACGTAATTTTGCAGTTAACGTCAGTGACTTTGTGACTGTCTGAACCCCTGTTCTCCCTGTGATCATTAGGGAGATGATTTAGCCTGCTCCAGGGAAAATGTGCTAGCGACTTGGCAGTGTAAAAATGCACGGGAAATCCAAATTGTCTTCTAGCACTCACGATTTCTTTTCCTTTTCTCTCCCCCCCTCCCTTTTTTGTAACATCTTTGAAAGGCTAGACTATTTATTATGGTTAAATTGGCCACTGACCCGTTGGCACAGAATGCAATCTTGTACAAAAACTTGTTGCTAGATTTTATGTCACTGGAAATGAAGGAGTGGAAATGTTAACTGATCAGGTATCTTGCCTCATCCGATTTAATCATTTCAATGAAAAAAAATGTGGAGAATTCCTAGGGGCTCTAGTCACAGCATTATTATCAATTCAGATTCAATGAGCCTTTGCAATCCAGCCCTTGTCTTGGGTGGAATCTGATCTTCTCAAACAGAGGTGCTCTGCCTGTTGTTGTTTTTTTTTTTTTTGTCCTGAAAATTATTTGTGGTTTCTTTTTAGCCTTGGTTCAGCTTTTGTTTGAAAACTGGCTTGTTTCTGCAATACATAAGTGTTATTTATGTTTAAAATAATTAATCCAGTGGTCTTTTTAAAGACAAAAGAAAATTCTTGCCCTTTAAAAGCTACTTTCAGGTTAAACTTCCAAGGGTCTCATCTCTTCTTTTTCATTGTTATTATGGGGTCAGCCTGTGAATGGAAATTCTTCACAGAAAGAAATAAAAAGAAGGAGCCATATTTATGCTGTAGATTTAAGCACGCTGCGTTCAGTGGGAAAGCCATAATCTTTAAGGTCTGACTGGCAAAGCAGGCAGCAAAGGGCTATGAGACTAGAGGGGGGTTGCAGGAGAAGCTTTCAGCATCCTGCAGGATGAGGCCCCTTCCACTTCAAATTCGTAAATGAACGAGGTGGAGGACCTGCGCCTGCTGCCATTGGAGAAAGTGTGTGGGTGTGTGTGTGCCATTGAGTTCAGTGGGTGCAGAACTGGACCCTACGCTACGTGTGCAGATTTAGGGTATGTCTACACTACAAAATTAGGTTGAATTTATAGAAGTTGTTTTTTTAGAAATCGGTTTTATATATTTGAGTGTGTGTGTCCCCACAGAAAATGCTCTAAGTGCATTAAGTGCATTAACTTGGCGGAGTGCTTCCACAGTACCGAGGCAAGCGTCGACTTCCGGAGCGTTGCACTGTGGGTAGCTATCCCACAGTTCCCGCAGTCTCCGCTGCCCATTGGAATTCTGGGTAGAAATCCCAGTGCTTGATGGGGCTAAACCATTGTCGCGGGTGGTTCTGGGTACATATCGTCAGGCCCCCATTCCCTCCCTCCCTCCGTGAAAGCAAGGGCAGACAATCGTTTCGCGCCTTTTTTCCTGAGTTACCTGTGCAGACACCATACCACAGCAAGCATGGAGCCCGCTCAGCTCACTGTCACCGTATGTCTCCTGGGTGCTGGCAGACGCGGTACTGCATTGCTACATAGCAGCATCAACCCATTGCCTTGTGGCAGCAGACGGTACAGTATGACTGGTAGCCGTCATCGTCATGTCCGAGGTGCTCCTGGCCACATCGGCCAGGAGCGCCTGGGCAGACATGGCACAGGAACTAAATTTGGAGTGACTTGACCAGGTTATTCTCTTTAGTCCTGCAGTCAGTCCTATTGAACCATCTTATGGTGAGCAGGCAGGCGATACGGATTGCTAGCAGTCCTACTGTACCATCTTCTGCCAGGCAGGCAAGAGTTGAGGATGGCTAGCAGTCCCACTGCACCGTCTTCTGCCGAGCAGCCATGAGATGTGGATGGCTTGCAGTCCTTCTGCACCGTCTGCTGCCAGCCAAAGATGTAAAAGATAGACGGAGTGGATCAAAACAAGAAATAGACCAGATTTGTTTTGTACTCATTTGCTTCCCCCCCTCCCCCGTCTAGGGGACTCATTCCTCCAGGTCACACTGCAGTCACTCACAGAGAAGGTGCAGCGAGGTAAATCTAGCCATGTATCAATCAAAGGCCAGACCAACCTGATTGTTCCAATAAGAACAATTATTTAGGTGCACCATTTCTTATTGGAACCCTCCGTGAAGTCCTGCCTGAAATACTCATTGATGTAAAGCCACCCCCTTTGTTGATTTTAATTCCCTGTAAGCCAACCCTGTAAGCCATGTCGTCAGTCGCCCCTCCCTCCGTCAGAGCAAGGGCAGACAATCGTTCCGCTCCTTTTTTCTGTGCGGACGCCATGTCGTCAGTCGCCCCTCCCTCCGTCAGAGCAAGGGCAGACAATCGTTCCGCTCCTTTTTTCTGTGCGGACGCCATACCAAGGCAAGCATGGAGGCCGCTCAGCTCACTTTGGCAATTAGGAGCACATTAAACACCACACGCATTATCCAGCAGTATATGCAGCACCAGAACCTGGCAGAGCGATACCGGGTGAGGAGGCGACGTCAGCGCGGTCACGTGAGTGATCAGGACATGGACACAGATTTCTCTGAAAGTATGGGCCCTGCCAATGCATGCATCATGGTGCTAATGGGGCAGGTTCATGCTGTGGAACGCCGATTCTGGGCTCGGGAAACAAGCACAGACTGGTGGGACCGCATAGTGTTGCAGGTCTGGGACGATTCCCAGTGGCTGTGAAACTTTTGCATGCGTAAGGGCACTTTCACGGAACTTTGTGATTTGCTTTCCCCTGCCCTGAGGCGCATGAATACCAAGATGAGAGCAGCCCTCACAGTTGAGAAGCGAGTGGCGATAGCCCTGTGGAAGCTTGCAACGCCAGACAGCTACTGGTCAGTTGGGAATCAATTTGGAGTGGGCAAATCTACTGTTGGGGCTGCTGTGATGCAAGTAGCCCATGCAATCAAAGATCTGCTGATATCAAGGGTAGTGACCCTGGGAAATGTGCAGGTCATAGTGGATGGCTTTGCTGCAATGGGATTCCCTAACTGTGGGGATGTTGAAATGCCTATATGTATCCTTGGGGACCCAGCCTACCCCTTAATGCCATGGCTCATGAAGCTGTACACAGGCAGCCTGGACAGTAGTCAGGAGCTGTTCAACTACAGGCTGAGCAAGTACAGAATGGTGGTAGAATGTGCATTTGGACGTTTAAAGGCGCGCTGGCGCAGTTTACTGACTAGCTTAGACCTCAGCGAAACCAATATTCCCACTGTTATTACGGCTTGCTGTGTTCTCCACAATATCTGTGAGAGTAAGGGGGAGACGTTTATGGTGGGGTGGGAGGTTGAGGCAAATTGTCTGGCTGCTGGTTATGCACAGCCAGACACCAGGCGGTTAGAAGAGCACAGGAGGGTGTGGTACACATCAGAGAAGCTTTGAAGACCAGTTTCATGTTACTGGCCTGGAGTGGTAAAGTGTCCTACCATGGAGGACGCAATAAGGCTGCCCTCCCCAGAAACCTTTTGCAAAGGCTTTGGGAGTACATCCAGGAGAGCCGCGAATATCAGGGCAAATTAATCCTTTCACATGCTTGCTTTTAAACCATGTATAGTATTTTAAAAGGTACACTCACCGGAGGTCCCTTCTCCGCCTGCCGGGTCCAGGAGGCAGCCTTGGGTGGGTTCGGGGGGTACTGGCTCCAGGTCCAGGGTGAGAAACAGTTCCTGGCTGTTGGGAAAACCAGTTTCTCCGCTTGCTTGCTGTGAGCTATCTACAACCTCCTCCTCATCATCATCTTCTTCTTCGTCCCCAAAACCTGCTTCCGTGTTGCCTCCATCTCCATTGAAGGAGTCAAACAACACGGCTAGGGTAGTGGTGGCTGAACCCCCTAAAATGGCATGCAGCTCATCATAGAAGCGGCATGTTTGGGGCTCTGACCCGGAGCGGCCGTTTGCCTCTCTGGTTTTCTGGTAGGCTTGCCTCAGCTCCTTCAGTTTCACGCGGCACTGCTTCGGGTCCCTGTTATGGCCTCTGTCCTTCATGCCCTGGGAGATTTTGACAAAGGTTTTGGCATTTCGAAAACTGGAACGGAGTTCTGATAGCACGGATTCCTCTTGCCATACAGCGATCAGATCCCGTACCCCCTGTTCAGCCCATGCTGGAGCTCTTTTGCGATTCTGGGACTCCATCATGGTCACCTCTGCTGATGAGCTCTGTATGGTCACCTGCAGCTTGCCACGCTGGCCAAACAGGAAATGAGATTCAAAAGTTCGCGGTTCTTTTCCTGTCTACCTGGCCAGTGCATCTGAGTTGAGAGTGCTGTCCAGAGCGGTCACAATGGAGCACTCTGGGATAGCTCCCGGAGGCCAATAACTTAATGTCTCAATGCCTTGGTTGCTACCCATCTGTAACATGGGGATGAAAACAGTTCTTTTCTCCCCCCTTTGCCTGTCTTTAGATGAAAAGCTTTTCTGGGCAGGGACTGTCTCTGACTGTGTGTTGTGCAGCAGCCAGAACAATAGGGCCTCAATCGCCACTAGAGCCTCTAAGCGCTCTCTTAGGGCAAATAACAAATACTATTTCCCACTGAATTCAATAGGGGGGATGTGCGGGTATCTGAGGACGAGAGAGGGCACCTAAAATTTACAGTGGGATACTTGTTAAACAGGACAGCTGGAGATCAGTTCTTCTTTCTACCAAGACTGGAGTTCAGAACTGTATGTTTTCCCCACTGCTACAACCAATACTAGCATCAGCGAGCAGACCTGTGTGAGAGACATGTCTTCCTGCTCCATTTTAGGTGTGTGTTATGTCAGCAAATGTTGCAGGGGAAATAGAGAATCCTGAAGTAAGTGTTTGGCAGGTATAAAAGCTTTATAATTCACCTCTGTTCCTCAAAGAAACAGTTTCCACAATGGATGACTGCTCAATGAGACCACACCAGCATCCCATTCATAGACCTCGAATAATTCAGAATTGGCTCAGAAGGTGTGACTAAGAGGTGAATGATGAGGGGATTAAAAAACAAACTACCAAACAATCTTCTTTGTTCAGAATTTACATTCTAAATGTACAAGACAAAGTATTGAATCTGAATTGATGAAATCCTGTATTGAGATCACTATAAATGGGCAATTTTCCTTTGCTAAAGCAGTGGGAAGGATTTTCACACAGAAAAAAAAAATCTTGGTTTTGAAAGCATTTCAACAAAACGTAAAATTTTTTTTCTCCTTTGACAGACGTTTTAGTTTAAACTTAGTTGTGTTTTCCTTTTGACTGATAAATTACAGCTTTATTTAGATGTCAGTGTACAAATGGTGAGATAACCGAGACAAAGGAGGGGCTTTCTCATGTTACATAAGTGGCTACCCTCAGGTAAAGCGACTCAGTTGTTCATAAATTGACCCCCTGACCTTCTAATCACTGACAAATTATCCAGTGCTTTATTCTACAGTCTTCATTAAGCACTGTTATTAAACAGACTAATTTGCTTTTTATTAGGAGAGCATCATAGAGATGCAGTAATAACCCTTTTCATCAACTTTAGTGAGTGTGTATGCAAGTGCCTAAGTGATTTGCCTTAAGATTCAGTGTAACCCTGTGGCTTTCATGTCAGTTTTTCAGTCATTTGCTATTTGTAAAGCAGTACCACTGGCTGTCAGTTGTTGTCTTTCAATTTTTTTGTAAATTCTTTAAAAACTAAAAGCTCCTACAGACAAAAATTCTTCATGCAAGGTTTGTGTTGGCTCAGAAATAAGAAAACTGCCCAAGTTACTGTCTCACTCCTTCCTTCTTATACATACATTCAAGCCAGGGGCCAAATCAGGCTCTCTACCAAATATGGAGGCCTTGTCTACAATGTAGCTCTCAGCCAGCTAAGCAGCTTTACTTAGGTCAGTGACCTGGTGCAACCACCCTGGTGTAGTGCACCAAGTTAAGCTGTAACTTGTGTGTGTGCGCTACTCACTGAAGTCACTGCATCTACATGAGGGGGGTTGTACAAGTGAAGCTACACTGTATGTACACTGGGAGGTGGTACACCAGTTAAAAACCCCAATATAAGTGACCACTCTAATCTATTGATCTGCAGAAATCCCAGCAGTCTGGGCTGTAAGGCAGACTCTGACTAAGTCAGAAGGGAAAAGAACAGGAAGTATGTTTTGCCTAAACAAACAGAGATAACGTTGTGTTGCTTGCAAGATGTTTTTTAAGGCTTCCCATCAGCCTTTTCACTAACACACTTCCAGTTTTTCAAAGGATTTATTGTTAAAGCGGTAAAGGGAGGGCAAGCAAGTTAAAGGTTCAGTATTACTTTTTAGTGTCCCTACTCCAGCCCCACTCTATCCAAACCTCAGTTCAGCTGAAAGGAAATCCGTGAACCGTGGCCTAAATGTTCAGACATGATTAGTGATGTTGGGTGTCCAAAATCTTAAAGGAGCCTGATTTTCAAAAAGTTCTGAGCACCCACCCTGAGCAAATCTGGCCCCTCTAAAGTGACTCAAGTTTCGCACTCAAAACCATAGTCGCTTTCAAACATTTAAACCAGTGTGTTCAACAAGCACTTGATATCTCAACCCCCATTTGGCAATCTTGATGATATATATAGTTCTTCTTCATTATACAACTGGAGAATGGACTTGTACCAAGTCACCAGATCCAGCTGCCTTCCCCCAAACTTTGAAAAGTTTGGACCCAGATCCAAACTTTTATTGCTAAGAGCCATCTCTAGGTATAACCACAGACAAGCAAATGAGTAGATAAAATAAGAATTCAGCCTGAACCCATCTTTTTTCTTTTAAGATTCATTATTTGTTTTCTTCTTCTTCGTGTTTATTTTTTTTGCCTCTGAACTGCCTGGGTCTATCAGAAAAAGAAGCAGAAGTGCTGAATTACTTTAGAAAAGGATGTCTCATGAGATATCCTGTTCAGACCAGTTTAGAAGTCCAAAGAAGTTCAAATAGTTCAGAAAAGATTTGCATGAATGTTTTGAATACTTCTCTGAACCTAAACTTCCAGTCCTCTGTGGTCTGCCCATCCCTAATAGAGCCCATCACTAACAGATCACTGCTTTCCCCATGCAATCCCCAATTATCCATTGCAGTTAGTTACAGTCAATGGAGTGTAAAGGCTTGAGCCTGGAAAATCTTGCAAGGGGGAGCCTATCCTCAGTATCTGTTGGATTGGTGGGAGATGAGAGCGCTCAGCACCTCTTTTGGGTGCTCAGTATCTTGTAGGCCCCTAACTGAGTAGTAAGGACTGTGCTCCAATGATAGTCTATTACCATCAAGAATCTCGATCCAACATTTCTGTTTTGAATTAATAGCTAGTAATCCTTTAAAAGTGCCAGATACACATTATGGGTTTGATTCTGCTCCTATTAAAATTGTGGGCTTAACATTGCTTTCAATGGTAGCAGGGTCAAACTCTTAATCCATTTTGTTCTAATACTGTAATAGCTTTGTGCTTAAACCCAACATCTTCAAATTTTGGAGCCTAATCTTAAATCCATATTTAAGCACAAAAACAAAAAAAATCTGATGTCCAGTGCTATTGATAACTTGCAGCTCCCATTGACTTTGGGAGCTGTTGGGTGCTGAGGATCTTTAAAGATCAGACCACTTATTTAGGTGTCTCAGTATGGATTTAAGTGTCTATTTTTAGGTTATGAGAGAGAAAAGGTGGGTTATTGGACCAGCTTCTGTTGGTGAAAGAAAGAAGCTTTTGAGCTATATAGACTTTGTGGGATCTCAGATCCTAGGCTCCGAATGTCTACATTGCAATTTTATAGCCCAATATCCCAATTTTGTAGCCCAATGTGAGTCCAAGTAAACTGACCCAGTCTAGCCACAGATCTTCCATCGCAGTGTAGATGTACCTGCTGAGAATCTTTCCCAGACCTGAAGAAGAACTCTGTGTAGCTTGAAAGCTTATATTTCACCAACAGACGTTGGTCCAATAAAAGATATTCCCTCACCCACCTTGTCTGTCTAATATCCTGGGACCAGCATGGCTATCACAATGCTGCAAATAACTTTAGGCTAGTAAGTTTGAAAATTCTGGCCGAACTGTTTCTTGAAGCGTCTCCATTAAGAATTAATGATGCACAGTTGGCATTGGATATATTGAAGTTCAACCAGTTTTGATCATCACTAATTATTTCGCTAACATACAGTATCTTTTAAAATCTGAAGAACTTTGATTTAAAGCATTGGCAAAGAGTTCTGTGTAAGTCGCACGTGAAAAAGCTCCGGTTTCTGTACCTCCAGAGTGTGCACTCCAATAACACTAATCTGTGATCTCACAACCACAACTAACCCTGAAGACTGGAGGTGCCCTGCAATGTGAAAACATTGCTCACATATATGCTTAATTTTAAACAAGTGAGTGTAGGCTTATTGAAATCATTGGGATTATATGCATGCTTGGGCATCTGTGCAAGTGTTTGCAGGATTGGGACTTATTACATTGGACTGATTATGAATATTATTTAATTTACATCTCCATGAAGATAGTTGGTGAACTGAAAAAAGACTAAATTTGTTGGGTAAATGATTCACTGGTGATTCCACCAGCTGTAGCGTGAATAACTAATTACCAATAAATTAAATTAAGTGTGGCACATTTTAGTTACCACTGGTAGATGGGTATTTCCATCCTGGCAGATCTTTTGTTGGAAGATTTACAAAAATAAAATAAAATCAAAGCCTTGGTGTTGCATCATGGGAGCTATACAGAGACTGTGTCTGGTGATTAGCATCGCTTACAAAAAGTACTTTCAGTTCAGGTTCACAGAATTATTTCCCTGTTATCTTTGTCGTTGATGGTATTATTGTATATAGATTTTCACAGTCATGTTCTGTTTTTTTGGAGTAAAAGGGACCTGTTGTATTGTTTAAAATGCACTTGTTCCAATTCTGAGCACTTTCCATCTGTTTTCCTTTTTCCTTCCTCTTGATATGAGCAGCATTTCCTCCGCCTCTCACTCTGTCGGAGGAACAGGGAGGGAGGTGCTGTGCAAAGCCCCATTTAGCTCTGTGTTGCAGATCTTAGCCCAAGATTCCAGTCTCAGCAGCTTCAGGAAGTTGGCGGGTTTATTTATTTATTTAATTTCTTTATTCCAAAGGCCTTACGTAAAGCCATGCTTAGGAGAATCTAAAAAACTGGAGCCAGAGACCTTCTCTTTTTAAAAATGTGAGTTTTGTAATCAAATGTATCTTGGCCTCTATTGTCAGGACACACTTTGTGCTATCTCACAGCTGTTGAGTGGTTTCTGGGATATGAGTTTGGGCCTCCATCCAGTTCAAAGTGGACAATGGGCAACGTCACAAATACCACCACTACGCTTACTACTAACTGCTATCAGCATCCCCGCGACTCCCTTTTTGTACTGTCAGCAAAGAAGCCAAGGACAACTGACTGGTGTATGGAGAGTTAAGTCCTCTTTCTCCCTTAGATGTGGTTCTACCAAGGCTGGGTTGAGGAGCATTGTTAGGGTTCAGTATCTCAAGGAAGATTGTCCCTGTCTATGCTGTACCTAATCTACGGATAAACAGTGCTTCAGTCTTTCAGGCTGTCAATCATTTTCCATCAGCATTAAATTAAAATGGAGGAAAAAAATAAGAAGATAAAAATGTGAACGAAAAAATATTTTGCACAAAGAGGACCTGGGGACTAACCAGCACTAAGTGATGGAATGGGGATCATATCTTCTCCTGACCCCCAAGCTCCTATAACCGTTCTTATGTAACCTTGTGTTCCTCAGAGCTGTGTGGTGTAATAGATTCCTTTAAATTAATAATGCGTAAAAGGAGATTTACACCTCAATGCTAAAATATTGTCTTTGCCTTTTATTCATGCATTTGTCACTGTAGTCTCTAATAGAGGTGTGCAGCGCGGGGATAAATAATGAAGGGGAAAAAATTCTGTCATAATCCAGGACCATTTGCAAATTCATCACCAATATTCTTTTGGAAGGAAAGACAGAAGGAAATGAAAAATATGCACCGGTACTAATATATCTCACTGATTTCCCTCTCCCATTTATTCAGAGAACCTACTTTGAGCTGTGATAGACTGTGAATCCTAGAAATTGCCATTCCTTTTATAAAGACAAGTTTGAGGCTGCTACTGACTTCCCAGGCAACAGGTTACATACTGGCCATGAGTGCTTAGTTAAAGTACTCTAAGTTAGGGTGCAATACATGTACCTTTCATTTTTTGATTAATTGGGGATTCAGGTTATTGTGTAGAGAACAGCAAAGGAAAGTGCCAGAAATTCTTCAGCAGACAAACTTCTGTGAATTTTTTTATTATGTGTAAAGGAAAAATGAAATCTACATCATTTAAAATTCTAAATATATATATATAAATAAATTAACTTTTATTTATTATTTAAAAATAGAGATGACTAAAATAGAACAAAAAAAAGGGCCGACATAAGATTTTGACCTAATTTGTCTTAAACTCCCGGTGTTCTTTGATCTTTCAAAAAGTTCCATTAACTTTAAAGAAAAATGTCGTGGCTCTGAAATTCTGAGGTTCAGCTCCAATTGGAAGTAGAATGCCAAATTTACTGCAAGACAGAATTTTTACTGCCACGTTCCCAGACCAAATGAACTCAGGAATTATTAGAAATCTTGTTGGGGGGAGAGGGGGAATGGGATGGGACAGGAAGCTACTTTCAGGAAGGGTCCAGGACATCAGACAAGGCTAACTAGCTGGGGTCAGGAAGGAACTTTCAACTATGGCCCCATTATTGCAAAATTATATATTATAGGGGGTTTTATACATTTCTCTGGAGTATTTGGTACTGCCAGGATACTGAACTAGATGCAACGTTGATCTAACCTGATATGGCAATTCCTCTATTCTTAGCATCTAAACTGGAACCTCTGGACAGACAAATTGACACTGGAGATGCTCTTGTGACAAAAGCCAGGAACATTGTTCGCCACCATGGTCTCTCTGAACAGAGAACACTCTGTGGTCTTTGCTGATATTATTGGATGACAATGAGACAATAGCATTGCAGCCAGCGTAAAGCAATGGAGAATTGCTTTGGTACGCCCCATACGTAAGTACCAGGGCAGCAACACTGCTCATGGCACCTTGTGATCTTAACATTATGTGGCCTCCATAGATGGAATCCATTGCTCTCTGCCTGATCTCTTCCTGCTGCCAAGCTGGAGCTGTGTTAGAACCAGCAACCAGAGTGAAAACAGGAGAGAATGTAGTAGCACTCCGAAAACGGGGAGAGGATGAAATATATCATAAGATAATAAGAAAATAAACCATTAAAAGGCTCTGTTTCTTATTATCATGTGGTTTTATGTTAATGAAGTTGTTCCAGGCCTGTTTGAGTTTAAGTCAAGCAGGGGAATATGAGTAATATGAAAAATATGTGGGGATGAAGACCCTAAGTTAAAAAGTCTGTGTAACATTTAATGTTTTCATTCTACATGCATTTCAGGATAAAGTATAAAGCAACCAGTAAGTAGAAAGAAAAAAACAACACAGGACCAGATTTTCTGTGGCCCTCAAATTGGGGCCCATAAATCTGAGTGTGTAAAAAGACCTACATTTTCACGTGCACACAAACAAATGTGTGTGCAAAATGGATGACTTGCATCTGGCTGTCCATCTGTATATACACTTACCCAGCTGAGCTGGGCTTTCACAAATGCAGAACTTTGCACATGCTCTCAAATGAGCCCACAAGTATCAATCACTTTTTTTTTTAGAGGTGGTCTGAGAATTCTGCAGGGTTTTTATATGTCAGATCAGAACTCTGGAAAGTAGAGAGAGGTCAGGATAGGGAAAGTCGATGAAAGAATTGGGCTTAGAAAAGGGAAAAGCAGACGGAAGAAGGGCAACATTAAGGTCTGTAGAAATCATATGTTCAGTGTTGTGTAGTGACAAGTAACTGATAATTAACAAACAAATGATGCAAATTACTCATCACCGTCACAGAGTTCTGTCTGCTTTCTAAGGTTCCTGAAGGCTTTGTTTTTTGAGGGGCACAAGTCTTAGAAACTTTTTTCAGTTGTTTCTGATCGGGGTAGAATTTGACACTTTCACTTCTAGTTTCAGGATCAAATAAAAATCTGCTGCCCAGATAGCATTGTGATGGGTCTACGCGAAATTACTAAATAGACAAATACCAGAATTCAAAGAGAAATTCGGTCAAAGTTACTGGTACTTTCCATTCAAACCACATGTATTTGACCAGGTTTGCAAAAAACCGAGTTTGGGGTTTGATTGAAAAAGTTTGCAAACTTTGGCGAAACAGATTTCAGAGTAGCAGCCGTGTTAGTCTGTATCCGCAAAAAGAACAGGAGGACTTGCGGCACCTTAGAGACTAACCAATTTATTTGAGCATAAGCTTTTGTGAGCTACAGCTCACTTCATCAGACGCATTCAGTGGAAAATATAGTGGGGAGATTTATATACACAGAGAACATGAAAAAATGGGGGTTACCATACACACTGTAGTGCTCTCCTGCTGGTAATAGCTCACCTTACCTGATTACTCTCTTAACAGTGTGTATGGTAACACCCATTGTTTCATGTTCTCTGTGTATATAAATCTCCCCACTGTATTTTCCACTTCATGCCTACCATGAAGTGAGCTGTAGCTCACGAAAGCTTATGCGCAAATAAATTGGTTAGTCTCTAAGGTGCCACAAGTCCTCCTGTTCTTTTTGCGGATACAGAGGATGAGTTTCACAGCTCTGCCATGTCCTCTACATCGGTGCCCTGATATTTTTTTTCTAACTGTGTGTACATTTAGCTGAATCAGGGCCTCTAAGGTAGATTTCTAGCTTTGTAATTTTATTCTTTTAGCAGCTAACATAGATTTTTAACCTTTTCAGTGTTGTGTTTCTTCAAAATTCCAGTGGAATGTCAGAACTTCCAAGAGAGGTATATGGCACATGCTGTGAACAGTGCTTTCCCTACTAGCTACATTGTTTATATTTTAGAGTAGCAGCCGTGTTAGTCTGTATTCGCAAAAAGAAAAGGAGGACTTGTGGCACCTTAGAGACTAACTAATTTATTTGAGCATAAGTTTAGCTGTAGCTCACGAAAGCTCATGCTCAAATAAATTGGTTAGTCTCTAAGGTGCCACAAGTACTCCTTTTCTTTTTGTTTATATTTTGCAGCAGTTATGTGGTTACTAGAAAATTTTTGTAAAGGTTTATTATTAATGTGATATCTATGGGTCTGTCCGTATGATTTAATCCTTGTATTGTGGTCGGTCCCCATCATGCTCTGTGCTGAGCAAAGACATAATACAGCAAGTCCCACAAAGAATGTTCAACGTAAATACTCTGTTTTGTTGATTATTGCCAATAACCTCATTCCAGAATCATTTCACACTATGGTACAAATCTAACTTTTAAGGTATATGTAAGTATTTATTTACAAATTACGGTAGGAGGAAAGGTAAGAGAGAAACTCTGTTCCTTTTACATATATTCCTGAACCCTACTTCAGTGCATACATGTATATGTGCTACTATATTTCCCATGCCTCTCTTATGAACCCATCTGCCTCTGTACACCAACCTTATAAGTGAATTATATTCCACTTACCTATCTTACCAGTAGCATCAATATAACACTGAATAACCAGAGGAAATTTTTTTTGGGGGGGGCTAAGTTTGAAAAGAGATTTAAAATAATGTTATGTTGTCTCTGGTCAGATAAACAGTGTAACAACCAATTTGAGATGACACATTCTGCAATATTAATAACTTGGACTTCCTGTTTCTAATATAAAATAAAATAAAAAAGGATTCATGGCCATTAACAAATATTGGTTCAGAAGTCATGGCAGGGGTAATTTCAGTGCATCTAGCTTCCTCTCCTTCCTCTCTGCCTTGAAGAATAACCAATTAAAGGCAGCAGCATTCAGGCAGCTGCTTGAAAGGGGTTAAGAATTTTTGCTCTTAAAGTTGGGAAGCTGCAAGTCACTTCCAATACCAGTTAGTACTTCAAGCCATTTGGGATTGTTGCCAGTAATCAGACACAATACTTTTTTAAAAAAAAACATCTTTTATGCCTTCCGTGTATTTCTTAATAATGATTTTGAAGGCTGATAAATTGCCTGCTCAAATACAGCTGCCTGTTCTGTGGCATGGCACGGCATAGTCAAAGTTATATGGAAGAGGGGAACTAGAGTTTGGGTGTTCTTGTTGCCTAGGCCGATATATGGAGCTTTTTGCCATAGCATGCGGCTGAACGAAGGTAATTCTGCCACAAGTGGGTTCAATACAGGAGTAACTGGATAAAATTCTCTGGCTTGTGGTATCCAGGGTCTAATGATCCCTTCTGCCCTTAAAAATCTATGAATTTAAGTGTTGTGGTAAACTAATTTTTTTTAATTGGATAGACCTTACGAACCTTAGATGATTGTGGGAGATTCTGCTAGCTTCCCCTCCTGTGTATGAGTGAAAGACACCGAACATTGGATGTGTGGGAGGTATCAGGGGGATGAGTACTATCTGGGGTGGGAGACTGTCAAGATGGAGTAGTAAAGAGGACGCATTGAGGGTAGGAGGTGTCTTTCTGACACTGGTAGTGTGATTGGGAGTGGGGAGAGTGCCTGCATTAGTCAGATGGACTATCTGGCCTGCCGTGGAGGTTCCTGATATTGTATTTGTCACCTAAACCTGACTGGCTGGCACTGCTGAGCTGGTCTGGGGACAGTTGGCTCCAGCCTGGCATTCCCTGTGGCCTGAGCTTGAGGGGGATTGTCGGTGGCTGTGGTGATTGCATCAAGCCTGAAATGTAGAGGGTCTCTCATCAAAAAATGGAATCAGATAGAGTGGGGTGTATCATGTATGTGTGTCTTGGGATGATGCTAACATGGGACTAGTGCTAGTAACCAGTTACCAGTTACTCATAATGCCTATAAGAGCCTTGGGATAGGTAAAGCTTTACCTTGTATGCAGACAGGCTTCATAATTTGCAGCTACACCCATTCTGGTGTCTTCTTTGATGCTGAAGTTATTGTAGGATGTCAACAGATCAAAATCGCCATTGTGGATTGGCACAAGGTGGATATTTGGGGTTCTCGGCAGGGCAGTGTAAAAGGCAGCAGAAAAAATTCTTTTTAGTCCCTGGTTATTACTGTATCTAACTAGAAGCATTAAACTGGAATATCACCTTGCCTTCTGCTTGGCTGAAATGAATTAAATGACAGGAAATCATGGATTTCCGAACCCAGCCTTCCTCACAACATTCCTCCCTAACAGAGAAGAATTAAACCGATGAAAGTGAGTAACAAGAAACAGGTCCTAATATTCTCTTGTATGGTAAAAACAAAATACCATCAACCTGTCTAGTAACAATCCCACTTCAGAGAGAGAGGGAATCTCTAACTCAGGGGATGGAGAGCACTGAAAACTGGATTAGAAGTGCGAGGTTACAATGAAGGCAGAGTACATATAATTATAGCTCAGGGTTGTAGTTTGCTGTTAACTTCTCTATAATACCTTTACATTAATGATAATCATAGCAAAATGCAGTAACTTATCCATCATAGGTGGGTTTGAGCCTGGGAAATAGCGAGCACTTTTCAAAATTCTGCCTTAAATGCTTATTAGGTAAAAATATTTGTATTTAAAACAAATAATGTTCTAAACAAATTTTTAACATTCCCACCATGGTTTTATTATCTTCATAACTGTGAATAGCCTCTCTGTTGAAACTGGTCTTTTCTAGTGGGAGTTACAGACGGATGGTACAGGGCAGGATTGAAAGAATGCAGTTCCGTTTCCATTCCATGCATGGGAAAGCAGGAACATTCAAAGCTGTTGCAAAGATTTCCCCCTTACAGCAGTTATGTAAGTCTCTGCTTTCCCATGCATTCAATTGGTCACCACATTCCTTCAAACCTACTCTGTGTCATGTGACCTTTAAGGTGAAAACACTTATTATATTTAATTATTATAAGGAATACCGTATTTGTTATTTATAGGCTCATGCATACCTAGGCAGTTGTATTGAAACACTTCTGAGTGGTCATCTCTTTGATGTTTTATATAGGTCAGTATTCAAAATTGGCCACTGAATGGGTACCTCAGATTTTTGGGCGTCCCAGATTTCCGAAGTGTCCAGCCTGAAATTGAAAATCAGCAGTTGCTTTTTCAAAAATGTGGCCATAGTAACCCTATAAGTTACATCGATCATTTATTTTAAACCGTATTTCCAGCCATAACTGTCCAGAGCGCTAGGAACAGAGGCAACAGTTTTTGGCCATTTTTTTCTTCTGCGGGAGGGAAGCCAAAATATTGGAGCTGGAGCAGTAAATTGGAAAATAACACCTAGCCTTGACCAACCATCATCATCTATTCACAAAGAGTACCATTTACAAAAGCGTCTAAGTCCCACTGAAAGGACCTCTGCTCCTAAGTCACCTAGGTGCTTAAAAAGAAATTTACCCGAAGTGCTTAGTGGAAACAGGCCTAGTGACAATGAAACAACTGGATGTTTATCCTTACACGCTCTACTGCAACCTTTGTGCCTTCCCCCAGTCTCCATGTATAGGTCACTTCTGTTCCACTGTTACTATCTAATTTCTCTTTTTTTTCTGCCTCGCCAGCTTACCAAAAAAACCCCCTCTCTTTCCTAGCCCTGTGGCTATGCTCTCCTTTCCTCTGTTCGTGTCCCAGAGCCGTGCTCGGGTCAGCAGCAAGCTAACGCTTTTGTCAGCGTGATTAATAGCGCTGTGGATTGTCGTTAATTCACTGGCTAATGACTGCAACTCTGGCTGCTCTTGGAGTAATCGGGTGATGTATGTGGGGAGCGCGCACCTCATGGCAGAGGTGAAAATCATTTCGACAAGTCAAATATTGTCACAGGGAACAAATGGCTCTCCCTGTTAATAAAAATTAATGAATTTTTTTTACCGCTGGCCTGCTAAATGAAGCTATGGAGTGAATGAGCAGAGGGGACAAGCTCAGTGGAATTAAGCACTTTATTTGATGGTTAAAACTATAAACATCTTTATTACAGTTGTGATAGGATGTGGCAAGTGTTGGGGATTTTGTTCGTGTGCCGAAGCAGTTTGCTCCAATGAATGTTGGCTTTTTAAAAGTGTGTGTGTATGGAGCTGGGTGGGGAATAGAAAGCCAAAGAGACTTGAAATATTGGGAGGCCAGCAAAGGCAGAACAATAGTGAGGGTTCCCCACCCTAAACATATCCCAAATGCACCCACCCACTCCCATGTGCATAACTTTGAAGAATCCACCATCTTGCTCCCTACCAACCCAAGATGTCCACCCTATCCATTGCCCGATCTCCTTACTTCATGCAAGCCCCCTATGGCTCTGAGTACTTACACTGGCAGTCAGCATACTGCTAATGTCTGCAGTTCCTCTGGGTGAGCTGCAGCCTTCCCCTATGTGATTTCAGAAGCCACCACAGGATATGAGGATGGGGCAGAGGCAGTTAGCCAAGGAGGACAGTGGCACCAAAGAAGTCACCAGCCACTTTTCATTGTCTTCTTACCTGCGGTAAGGACAAATATTCTGTTATCTGCCAGCAAGTCAGTTACCCATCAGCACTGGTCACAGAAAAGTCTGGCTTTGGTTAGTGAGGATTTTCCTTCCTGCACTAGCTTTTCCTTACTGTCTCTCTAAAGCCATTCACTGTTTTGAGTCAGGATCCCAATATGGCATTCGGGGGGTGATCAAATTGTAGTCTGAGGTCCAAATGCAGCTGAAAGAGCAGGGCAGTGCAACTCTTCTTTAACATGGGAAGCGTAGCCCATGGGGATTTCGGAATAGATCCCAGAGGTTAGCGGTCCATCTGCTTAAATCTTCAGATCATTGTATTCTGGGACCTATAGTCTCCACTGGCTGCATCTCCACAATAAAGATAAGGAGATCCTCAGTCCACCCCTTTTTACATATACCAAGGATAGCCTATGCGCTTTTGGCCAGTTGAACCAACCAGGGCTGTTTGAGAATTCCAGTGTTATGTAGAAAACAGAAACAACACAACCCTACTGGAAATCCTTCCCCATTGCATCAAATCTTTATTAACAGTGAATACGCCATACACATCTTGTATGTGAAGGGGAAGAAAAGAGAGACTGACCTGGCATGAGATCTTACTCTTTTAAAGATTTCACATAGCTGGCTTCCTGGGGAGCAGCAAAGCTAAGGAACTGGAAAAGGAAAACAAGGGGAAAACCCTAAAAAAAATACCCAAATGTTACGCTGGACTGACTATTATGTGCCCAGGTGCACCTTCCAGATGGAAGGGCACAGCAGTGATCTGACAGTGTTCTGTATGCTCTCTGTGGTTGTTTCATGTGATGCATCCAGGCAATTTCCTGCAAGGAACCCCCCAAAAGAGAGTTTCCCTGCGCTACTGCAAAGCAAAGAGAAACAGTTAAAAAAAATCACTTCTCTCTTAACAAGGCATAGGTGTCATCCAGGACGAAGTTACGAACTTGTATCATTTTTGGTTGTGCTGTTTTTTAATGAATTTTGTTTGAGTGCAAATTTTATATCCACGTAAACATGAAAAATTGCTGCATTGCATAAAATTAATTCAACGTGAGCCAATAAAAAAATAAGTAGCATTTTAAAAAATATTTTGTAGCTTTTAACCCATGGCATTTTGATGTAACCGCATACGTAGCTCAGTTGCTTTTTCAGTATCAGCTGGATATGGTGTGGTGTCACTGGGTGCCAATTAATAGGTCCTGAATTTCACCCCAGAGGTGATTGTATTTCAGAGATATGTAGAGTGATTGCATTATATATTTTGTATTTGTTTAAATTTTTTAAGCATTTCGGGTATTGAATAAATGCAAGATTACTATGATCGTGATTTTCACTGAATTAATACTTGCAAATTTTCTATCAGTCCTGCTCTCAGGCTCTCTTGCCAGCATGTATCTTAAAGGAGAATCCAGCCTAATTTTTGGCAAAACAAAATATGAGAAATGCAAGACACAAAACATATCATAACTCAATTAGACAATCTCAGGACTGGTGCAGAAGTGTTATGCTTAAAAATGAGCTCGGTGTAACATGCAAGAAGCAAAGGCAAACAACTGTGTCTTGGTATTAAAAGCTACATGAACGATAAATTGAGAGATCTTGTGATACAGACATTGCACCAGGAGACTTACCTTCTTCTCCAAATAAAAAATTCAACTTTGGACCTATGCATAAACCTTTACTCTGACTATTTATGGGTCTATTAATATTTTAAATAATACTTCACCAAATACTTGTGCATGTGCTAACTTATAAAAATGCTGTATGAAGGACCTAGGTAGGTTCTTATTTGAGCTGGTCAGAAAATTTCTGACCAAATGTTTAGAAAATGCTGATTTAATGAAATTGAAATGCTTTGTGGGAACGTATCCACTTGGTCAGTTTTCTGCAGGAGACTGTCAGTGCTTCACAATGACGTTATCATTTTGATATTTTAATAATAGAGCATAAAATCAAAATGAAATGTTTTGACTTTGAACCTTTTGATATTTTAGAATATTTAATTTAGTGAAAATTTCCAAGATTTCGACTTGTTGTTCTGATTCAAGATGAAATGAATGTTTGAAATCTCATTGTTTCCTGTGGGCTGGGAATTCCATTTTTTGACCAGTTCTAGTTCTTATGAAGAACAGTATTTCACCAAGTACTCCCCTTCCATCCTTTGCCCCATATGTTTCCATGTAGGGTCCTCCATGGAGCTAAGCAGCCCGATTTGCATGCCGGTTCATCTGCTTGGGAAGCTTCAGAAGCCACAAAAGAAGGAAGGAAGGATTGGTTTGGGGTCTTGGGTCTCAGTCTGAAATCTGCTCCAGAGGGGAGGGTGTACACCCTGCACAGAGAGCCAGTGACTTATTTATCTCCCATTTCTCCTAGTTTGTTGCACTCCCCCAGTGGAGCTCAGTGAGGGTGCAGGAACCTGCCTGCTTGGTGCTCACTGCAGGATCAGGGCTTAAGACTTTCCTGTGCCCTTCTGTAGAATAAGGCATAAATGTCATGTGGGAAAATATTTAGATTTTCCTTGGGGGGAAATCATGAATTGGTGGGTCCCCTTTAAGTGACCAGTCGAGCAGAAGTGTATTGAAGATGTGGAGACTCCTACTTGCTTTTTCTGTTGTTGTGTTTTAATTTTTGGTAATTGCTGTCTTAGTATAGCTCGGACCTTGTTTTTTTACTTCACTGGTTTTGGACCCTTTGACATCAATGTGCGATGGTCAGAAATATATTTGATTACCCCATTAACCATATATTCCCCATCATTTAATATTTATATTTATATTTGTGTGATCCTATTAATATTGGCTTCCATTTTCGTTGAAAATAACTATGATAATTCAAAACCAATTCCTTGCTGATCAAGTATCCATGCTGATGTTCAGTCTTATCAAGCTGTTGTGTGTGCATAGGAGAGAATTACTAGTAGCATGAAATAAAAGCTTTAGATCTCCAAAATACCACACCAAGAACCCTGCATATCTCCTTGTGGATTTTTTCAGGTATATTATTTCCCAATGTACTTGTCTGTAATTATCCCTATAAAACGGTTTTTACAGCCACATGACTCACAATGAAAGTTATCAGCCCAGCAGAAGTCATTTATTTTTACATTTCTATAAAATGAACAAAACCCCTAGCCAGGGTTTCTCTGCCCTGTCTCCCTCTGTACCACGACCATCCTTTGCAAGAGCAGACTGACCAGTTCTGGCATGCGTCTCTATAATATAGCCTCGTGAGCATTAAAATCCAGGAGATGAAGAGTTAAGGCAGAAATCAAATCTCGAGGTTCAGACTGTCAGCTTAGATAGTGCTTAGCAAGGGTCGAGGAAAAAAAAGTCAGTTGTGATTTAGAAGAAAAACAGTGAGATTTGAGCAATTCCATGGAATACCTTTCCTAGCTCCAGGGCAAGTGGAAGTGGTATATTAACCAAGGAATAGAGCAGAAGAGGAAAAAGGCCAAATCACATTTCTTTGAAACAAAGAGGCTTTTTACCAGGAACAAGCCTTGATAAAAATTACAGTGGCATCGCAACTCATTTCACCCACTCTGCCTCAGGCTATATTAAAGCAATGAGGAAATAGGGGATGCAGCAGCCCTGAAATACAAATACTGGGGTCCCAGGAGGATTTTCAATATAAATAATCCTTTTTTGAATAATGTATTGGCTTTAAATAGAGCCAGGTGGCATGGTGCAACACCTAAGCTTGCTTTGGAGGATCTCGGATTGAGACAGGATACTGTACATATGGTGGTAGCTATACAGTGAAGTCAGCCACACCTGCCCCTACTCCACTTCCCCTCCTTCTCACTCAAAAGTGCCATATATCAGCCTCTAAAGGGATCCCCTTATGAACCCAGATAAAATGTAAACATCAGATGGTGAGGTTGCGAGGTCAGGTGGCTCAATGATAAGAGCGTGAAATGACTACAGGCCACCCTGATTTTGAGGACGTCACTGATCACAGTTTGTACTAATGGGTCTTTGCATGACTCCATAAACCAGTTCAGGAAGAACGAAGTTTACTGCATTGACCACAGAACCATTTGCCTGATCGTGTTGCTTGAGTTGCACGTTGTTTCTGTACCTGGTGCCAGGCTTCTAGCTCCACAATGCAGTTTTTCTCCAAGTCCTGGACACGCAACATTACACCAAGGCACCAAGCGATGCGGTCAGTCGTCTATTGCTCAAAGATCGAGTCAGAAATATTCATCTTGTGCAGATTTTGTTTGAGTATCTTTGAAGTGTTTCTGCTGCCCTCCAAGCTAGCGTATGTGACCAGGAGTTATGTGAATTCCCATTGGAGATAATGAGAGATTTGTGTGCTTATGAGGGGTGAATTTTCTGTTTAGTGTTTGTTCCCATCTCTGTTTGCCTATCTGTAAAATGGATAGAAATACATTTCTGTTGCTCATGGATGTTATGAGGTTTAAATAATTGTTTTCAAAGTGTTAGAAAAGGGTTATAAATGCAATTTATTTTTACTATTACAACATGCCTCGTTGTTTGTGAGACTTGCCATTATCCCGTATCTGAATGTTACAGGAAAAACTCCAGGCACACTTTCCGGTTGGAACAGACATGTAAATGGCTTTCTTCATGTGAGTAAAGAGTTAGAATTAAACACATGCTTAGCACTTTGTCGGAGACTTTTTTGAGAAGTATTTTTTTTTAATTAGAGAAGAAAGTCTGTCTGCAAAGAGCACTTCAGTGACCAGGGAAAAACCCTAATGTGGTAGTCTCCATGGAAGGGTGTTCACTGTACAAACATTCATTGAAACCAGGAGATGAAACGTGAGGAAAAAGAAAGAGCTCTCTGTGGAGAACTGGGCTTAAAAATAGGTTGAATTGTGTTTCTTGCAGTTGTCTTTAAAATGAATTTTGTCCATGTCAAATATTATTTTCCCTATAACAGTTAAACATTTCTAGAGTCTATTAGAGCAGTTGTACCTGAAGGAGGTAAGAGGAAGAGAGTTTAATTAAGAAGAACAGCAGTGGCTTGTCTCTTTGGCCAATCAGCAGTGTTCATTTAGGACTTCTCTGGGAGTCTTTCTCCGTCTTCCTCTTCCAGCTGCTTGGAATCTGTCAAGTTAACCCTAAGTTAGTGGTGTGAGGAGAGGACTAAATTAGAGATGTACTTCAGCCATGAAAGTCAGATTCAGATCTGAGGTTTAGTGTTGCCAATTTAAATGTTTTTATTGTGAGTCTTGTGATGCTTGTTCTTCTTGAAAGCTCCAGCTCCTGGAGGCAAGTTATTACAGGAGAATCCTAGCTTTCTTTTTCTTTGTAAAGTAAATGTTTAGCCCTTAAGGTTGTGAAGAAAAACTTGAAAACAGGGCCTGAGTGAACCCTACAGGCTCAGAAACTAGAAGACGAAATTCAAAATCAACCCAACATTTATTATTTTAAAAAAATCTTATGATTTTGAGGGGTGTGAGTCATCGAGCTGGTTGGGAATTCTTCAACAGGATGGTTTTCGTCAGAAAATTCTGATTGATTGAAACAGAAACTTTTAGTGGAAAAGGTAGGTTTCAACAAAACGTTTTGTCAGGAGGGTTTCTCAGGTCAGGAATTTCTGGTCAAAATGAGAGAGAGAGAGAGACTCTCCTGCTGGGGCTGCTCCACTTTATGCAAATATCCACGGGGCCAGAGGAAGTAATACTGAGATCAGGGCAGTCCTGGGAGAGCTGGGAGTCCTAGTTTCAGATCCCTGGTCTGAATAGGGCTGTAGGTGTCTCTCCCAGTCACACCCACCTTTACGTACATTCAGGGCTGGAGAGAGACTTTTCAATGGCACTGTAATAAAATCCAAAAGCCAACAAAGAGCTCACTCTACCTTGATTTCCCCTCACCCCAAACAAGCTGGGTTTTGTGAGGGAGATCCTGGAGGGCAGCTAGGCTGGCCCTTCTCAGCTGCCTCTTGGAGCCAGGAGCCTCCTGATTTTAGCTTCTCTCTCAGCAGCTCTTACCTAGCAGCTTAAACCTCCCAGGTGGAGAGTTGAGACACTCAAAGCTTGCATCTCTATGGTTAAGTATCTCCCTGGCCATAGAAGCCTGTGAGTAGCAACCAGGGAACAGGAGCCAAAGCCAGGGCCCTTCCTAGCTAAGCAGCAGGAGCTGGACTCTCCCCACCCCTGAAGCAAGGGAATATGGGGCAAGGGATGTGCCAGAGCTCTGCATCCAGCTAAGAGATGGCAACCCAGCTAGACAAACCCACAGATCTTCCACTCATCCATGGGCAAGAAGCAGCTAGGCTCAGGGGCTAGCAAACCAGCCACAGCCTCCCACCCACTCTAGGACAGGGAGAAACCGTGCCCAGATACTCAAGGAACAGCCTGAATTACCTGGACCCCCAGCCCACTAAGATGCCAGAGCCAGCTTGGAGTGCAGTAATACCTGTGTTCATAAAGCTTCTTTCAGGTGGTAAATTTGTCAGTCTCCAGTGCTGATAATCAGGACATTTGCTGTTGTTTATGTTAGAAAGGTAATGCATGTTCTTCCTTAGGAAAATTAGTGCAGTTGCATAAAATTTCCAAATATCCAACCTTCAGCCTTCACAAGTAGGAGACCCCTTCCTCTGCCATTTTGGGCAGTTGTCTGGGAGGCCCCACCCTTGTAAATTTCTCCTAGAGTGGGGTTTCTACAAACCTTCACTCTGAGTTTCACGTTTGGAAAATTATACTCAAGTGAAGCTCTGTATTCGGGGCTGCAGGGAGAAGGATGTTACAAAATCCCCCCAAACTCACATGAACCAATATTTGATGGGCCTTGCCCAGCTGCTCAGTGACAGATTGGAATCCATATCCCAAATTCTAAGAAGTCTTGAGATGGGCCCAAGATGGAAAAGCCAGATCTGGGTTTTGAAAACAGAGATTGGATTTGTTTGAATTCAAGCTGTTCTTTCAGGATCCTCTCTAAGCAATAGGACTCTGCATTGTACTGTTCCCTATGCATCATCTGATGATAGCTAAAATTGTGTGAGATATTCACAATGGAAGATTGAATCTACTCGCAATCATATGTTTTAAACTTGCTATGAACTATAGTGAGCCAGTTTCACGGAAAAACTCAAATTTCACAGATTTCTTGCATTAAAATATATTTCTCAAGTATTGAAAATGAACCCTTTTCAGAGCACAAGGCAGCTGTGAAACACAAATGTAGAAATGTGGGTATTTACAAATTTCTGATTTAAAAAAATAATCATTATAACATGTTTTGGGGAAAGGAAGATTTGCAGAGTACAATGTTGCCCCAAATGGTGAAAATTGTAAGGTGAAATTTTTCAGGGGGTTTGTACAGCTCTTCTGTTTGTGACATGATGTAAAATTGTTGAACGTGGAAGAATTTTTTTTGTGGTCAGTCACAGAAAATCTATTTTATATTGTTACATTAAAATCTGCATCTCTTTCTTCTTAAAACAGAGCCTGGCTTTTGACATCCACCTCACGGCTCAGACCCTGTCCTGCATTGATTCACTTGTTCTCTCTTTATTCTGCAGAGTCTGCTAACACTGTCCCTTTCCTTTGCTCTGCCTTTCCCCCTCCCTTCCATGCCCAGGGTATGTTTGTCTAGCTCACGTTAGGTAATATAAATTGTTATTGATTATTATTAATATTTAGCATGTTTTTGAAAATGTCTTTTCCCACTGCTATTAATCTGCTATGTTAATAATGCCAGGACTCCTGTTCTGGACCCTAGGGAACCTGCAGTGAGTAGAATGACAATGAGACAGTGACAACAGCAGAAAAGCTTTCACTTGGCAGAGATGTGAATTCCAAATGCAATGTCTCCTTTTGGAGAGTTACAAATGCTTTATTCTTGTTCTGCAGTTTGCAGTTCAGGACTGAGAGAAATACCAAGCATCATTTGTTAGTTTTTGGAGACCTCAACTTGTTACATTTATTTATTTATTTTACCGAGACTAAATTTCTCTTACCAGACAAATTATCTTTCAAACAGTTTTCTTTTTTAGAGGTTTTACCTTTTCACATTGTCATAAAACAACTTTCCATTGAACTGGGAACTTTTTCATGCTTTACCAGACTTGATGAGAAAATAGCCAAAGCAGCAAAATGCAATTCTGATTTTTCTCTAAGAATCAGCTCTTTCCCAGACTCGGTTTCTGCTTTATTAATTGTTCATATTTTGTTCCCTAAATTTGCAGAAAGCTTGTTGAGATTAAAGACTGTGGTTGTATTATGTACTCTATATTTCTTTTGCTGCTTCATCACTGAGAGTTGGTTTTAGCAAATTATTTGCCACAGAAATCCCCAAGGACTGATTTATCTTCCCCCGTGGCTTTAACAATGCATAACTTGGCCATATTTTTTCTTTAAAGGAATCCAATTCTATCTGCTATATCTCACTAGGCCATGAACTGTCTGCACAACACTGTAGAATTTTAAGAAATGTATTCATACATTTCAAATTCAAATGTAATACTGGGCATATCAAAAACAAAAACAAAAACAAAAAACAAACGATCAGAGAGGCAATCAGGTAAAGTTTAGCTGCAGACAGCAACCTCCTGGTAATAAGACTTTGATTCTAATAGGCTCTTCTGTGAAAATATTTTTGATGCCTGGCTGAACTAGACTTTTACTGGAAATATAATACTGGCATTTAGTGGAGAGTTATTTGGACACTCTCCCTGCTGGTTTTACTAGAGGAAAATGCGTATTAAGGAACACTTTGAAATATTGTTACAGGATTTATTCTCCATTCCTCCAGCAGAAATCCTTTAATAAAAGAAAACACTTAATTTTGTATTTAGAACTGAAGGCACTTTAAATCTTTAAATCTTTTTCTTTTTACAACCAGCTTCTACAGAGACTTTTTTTAGAAAGATTATTTTAAATATGATTGTTTAACTCCTCAGTTCCATATTTCTGTCATTACCAATTTTTGGTGCTCATATTTTGAGAGTTCTACCTTTTTAATAAGAGAATTGGGTCTAACCTAAGGATAGGAGAAGTAATAAAGATAAAAATCAGAACAGACTCACCTTTTGCTGAAAATCTTAAATGAATCTTGGCTTAAAATTCAAACCAAACATTGAACAGTTGTGAAGTTTTGAATAGTTCAGTTATTTATGTTGGTTTTAGGTCCCGTCCCCTCCACTTTTGAATACCTCTGCAATTCCTAGTTTTGTCTAAGACTGAAATACTTTTAAAGGACTGTTCTCACAGGAGACGAGATGAGGAAAGCTATACTTGTCGCTATCTTAAATACCGATTGTAGTGGCTGGATGATGCTAGGCTGCTTCATTAGGCTGGAAACTCAGATTTAGTAGTAACCTTGAAACTTCTGTACCTGCTATATGAGAAGAGCATTTCGCCGACTTATCCTTTAATTTTGTTTTTTGTGGTTTTACACTGGAGAGGGATTAAATAAAAACCCACATCCACCCAGGAGCCAATTTCAAGGGCATGTAAAAATGACTTTCCTCAAGTAAAAGTCCAAAAATGAATATCTTGGGATCATATGTTTTTCATGAATTTATCCTGATAAGTGTTAACTGCCAAGAAGCAGGGTTATTTAGTGGTTAGAGCAGGGCTCTGGGAATTGGGATTCTTGAGTTCTGTTACTCACTTGCTGAGAGACCGGGCCATGTCACTTAACTTTCCTGTGCCTTCATTTACCCTTCTACAAAATGAACATCTTAACATTGTGCCTACCTCCTAAGTGTTTTCATAGATTCCAAGGCCAGAATGGACCACTGTGATCATTTAGCCTGACCTTCTGTACAACACAAGCCATAAAATGTCCCTAAAATAATTCCTAGACTCCAATCTTGCTTTAAAAATTATCAGTAATGGAGAATCCATCATGACCTTTAGTAAGTTGTTCCAACAGTTTATTAGTGTCACTGTTAAAAAAATACATCTTATTTCCAGTCTGAATTTGTCTAGCTTCAACTTCCAGCCATTGAATTGTGTTATACTGTATCTTTATCTGCTGGATTGAAGAGATCATTATTAATATACGTTCCCCATGTAGGTACCTGCGGAACAAGTCTTTCCTTAACCTTCTCTTTGTTAAGCTAAATAGACTGAGCTCCTTGAGTCGATCACTGAGACATGTTTTCTTTTAATTATTCTCGTGGCTCTTCTCTGAATCCTCTCCAATTTATCAACATTTTTCTTAAATTGTGGACACCAGAACAGGACACACTATTCCAGCAAGTTTTGCACCAATGCCAAATACAGAGGTAAAATAACCACTTGACTTCTACTGGAGAGTCTCCTGTTTCTGCACCTATGGACTGCAATAGCCCTTTTGGCCACAGCATCTCACTGAGAGCTTTTGTTCAGCTTATTACCCACCAGGACTCCCAAATCTCTTTGAGTCCCTGCTTCCCAGGATGGATTCCCCTTGTGTAAGTGTGACCTGCATTCTTTGTTCCTAGTTATATACATTTACATTTAGCCATATTAACATGCATATTCTTTGCTTGTGCCCATCTTACCAAATGATCCAGATCTTCTGTGTCAATGACCTGCCCTCTTTATTTACCATTCCCCCATTTTTTGTGTTATTTGCATACTTCATCAGTGATGATTTTAATGTTTTCTTCCAGGTCATAAATAAAAACACTAAGTAGCATACGGTCAAGAACCTATCCTTGCAGAACCCAACTAGAAACACACCTGTTTGATGATGGGTCCCAGTTTATAATTATGTTTTGAGACCCATCGGTTTGACAGCGTTGAATAAGTTTAATGTGTGCCATGTTAATTTTATATCTTTCTAATTTTATAATCAAAATGTCATGTCGTACTGAGTCAAAAACCTTACGGAACTCCAACTGGGTTACATCAACACTTTTACCTTTATCAACCAAACTTGTAATCACATCGAAAGAAGATATCAAGTTAGCTTGATAGGATCTATTTTCCATGAACCTATGTTGATTGGCATTAATTATATTACCCTTCTTTACTTCATTACTAATCAAGTCCCGTATCGGCTGCTCCATTATCTTGCCCAGGATCGATGTCAGACTGACAAGCCTATAATTACCCAGGTCATCCCGTTTACCCTTTTTAAATATTGAGCCTTATTATTTTTACAGTGCTGTAAGATCATCTGATAAGACAGTCATGTAAATGAAAATATTATGCTCCACTGATGTTTAAATGATACATGAGACGCACAAGAATTAAATTACACAATAAAAAGGGAAGCAGCAGCCTATGAACTAAGGAGTTGGAATGTGGATGTCAGATAGAGATGGGTGCATATTCAGATTTGTTGATTTGTTTCAGCCACGTTTGCATTCCATTACAAGTGCTTTCCACGTGGATTTGGGTGATTTGAGGTTTGCGGAAACTGAATTTTAAATCCACGTGCACAGTGGAATGAGTTGCACAGTCAGTCAATCAGAACAGAAATGATGTGATATGACTGAACAATCACAGCTACTTAATGCATTTTAATAGTGAATTTCAAATACCAGATCCTCACACAAAATTGTTCATGATCAATCCATAGAAATTTAAAAAAACTTGTAAAATTTTGGATACTTTAAAATACTGAATAAGTTCAAGAAAAATGTGATCTGCTCATGACTGTCCCACACACTGAAAAATTGGCTATATTCATCAGATAAATTACTTGATGTGCATTATGTTCTCCGCTCTCACATCATCCATTATTCTGAACCCCTGGGACATAACACAAAAAGGAAAAATTACCTACATGACTGAAGGGAGGCATCCCATTGTCCCAAGCTGGAAAGGTGTCCATTAGATATTTTCCTATACTTTTGAAAAATCAGGCAAAAACATACCAAGCAATAGTGGAATCATTCTAATCTGCAAGCTAAATGCAAGAATTGGACCAAGTCATTACACGCAGTAGAAATTTCTGAGCTAGAAAGAGACCATATGGCACTCCAATGGCACTGTGGTACCCTGGCCCATCCTTTCCTCAGTTAGGGTCAGTTTCCTTCATGCTTATTTATTTTAAGTGCCTGTCTAGGTCTTTCTTGCAATTGTGGGAGGTTGTGAAACCAAGGATTTTCATGAATGAATGAGTGAGCGACATCTCTAAATGGTCAGTTACACAGTAGATTCTACTTTCCTTTCTATGGGCATTCCAGAGTTGTACGGAAAAGTCTGAGGGCATTGTCTAAGGGTCTAAGAATCATGTAGGCCATGTGTTCCATGTGTGTACAAATGATTTTTCATTGGCTGCTTCTTACTTCAGTGTTCACCCAGATGCGGCTGGATTTATTGCTCTTTGTCCAATGTCCATTGGCAAATACTGTAGATCTCTATATAGGCAACTTGGATGGGGATGAGAAATTCCCGCAGTGAATTTGGGGGAAAATTACTTAAGTTCACAAACGTGAAGTTACTTACCTTCTGCTCTCCCAGTGAATTGTATTTGTGATTTCAGTCCAGTTCCTAGTGAACCAAAAGCAAAGCCTATCACCACAGCGGTCACTAATTAGCACCATTTGTGGAATTAGGAAAAACAAGTACTTTCAAAATACACCACAATGGCAGTCCAGAGATCCTTTAATTCTTCAGCTCTGGTATCTCTCACCTTCTGAGAGCTAAAAACAACAAACGCTGCCTTCTGCCTGTTCAGGCAGGAGGCCTCCTACCCACGGAAGGAATGTCACTATTAGCATCTTTAACAGTTCACTGAACAATCTGTAAAGAGAGGGGTGAACAGAGGAAGCTGGACCAGATAACATGGACAGTGGGACCTGCACTGTGTGTTGCCTTGTTTGGCATCGTTTTTGAATCAATGCGACAAAACACCTGGACTGACATCCTTGGAGAACATGGGTCTGATTTTTCAGAGATGCACAACTCCAGTCCCAGCAAACGGGAGCTGCAAGGTGCCCCTCCCCTCTGAAAACCAGGCTCTGTATTCAAACAACAGGGTCAGTGTGAGCAGACACAGTGCAGTTTTGCCCTGCACTAAGCTTCTGCCTTGCCCTTGTATTTCACCTCTGGCCAAGGTCAGAGCAGGGCCATTTGATCACCATGCCCATTCAGTGCTTGATGCCTTAATAGGGACTGCCAGTCTGGGTGCCGGTTGGTGCCAGGGGGTATTCTTTGTGATTAACAAACATGACATCTCAGATCTGAACTGAGACCCACTAATTGGTTTCATATGAGCCACCAGGATGAAGTTCCAGAGGCCTTATTAGATGTGGAGAGCAGAGTAAGGAAACAAGATTGGGGACTGGAGGCCCAAACAGTCTTCCAGAGGGAATCCAAGACAGCTGCTTGTTGAGAACCCTCAGGGTTATTTCCAGAAGAGAGGCCTGATTTTCAGAGGTACCAAGCACTGTGGCTGCTATTGACTTTGAAATTTAAGTACCTGCTTAAGTGCTTTGTTGTGGTAGGGCTATAATTCTGTTCTTTTGCACCATTTCCATTGGCTTATGATTCTGAGGCACCAAAATAAAATTTTTGCTTATGGAAAAATATATATGAGAATGCTTGAATGGGAAAAGAGAAGTCCTTTTGTGCCCCCCGCCCCCGCAATAAAAAATGGCCAAAAGTCCATTTTTATCCTGTTTTCCTGGAGGTGTGAATTTTTTCATGTTTTCTTGCTAATATAGCAAGAATCCAAAACAATTTCCAGTATAGATTTTTAAAGAGAAAAGTTGAGGCGACAGCAAAAATACTGCAGGAGCTTTGCCACGTTCTGCCGCCATAAAGGGAATGGATACATTCACTTGTCCGTTGAAACAAATGTTTGATGCTGCTGCTTCTTCTCTGGAGTCAACGCATAAGAAATAGGTCTCAGGGAAGTCTTAAGCTAATGGATATTTTATGCCTTCGGTGTTTGCTTGACAATGTCTTTTAAATTATAGTAGACAGTAGCCCGATAAGAAGCAGTTGGAGACAATACCACGATAGTCATTGGCTATATCTGTTTTCAAACTTGTGAAGAAGTATCAGTTATAAAGGATGAACAATAAAATGAAAAAAAATCCTCAATAATTAATCAACCAGTCCCCTTCAGGATATATTTCAATTATAGTTAATATATTGATATTTAGATTTTCAACTCTTTGAGACAAGTTCTTTTCCTTGAGCTGAGATTGCACATTAGCCTCCAAGAAATGTATGAATTCATTGGGAGCCTGAAATTTTCTCTTTAGTTAAGAAAATGAAAATATCAGAGCGTTTTATATGTATGCTGTATTTATGCAAACCAAATCCACTAGAGAATCCTCTTGAAGCCCTGGCAGCACTGTGGATTTGAGCCTGTTGCTATTTTATGTGCAAGTAAAAATGACCCATTTTCTGTGAACATCCAGTTCTTAAACTGTCTGCCAAATTTCAGCTTGGAAAGTCACCGTATGTCAGCCAACAGAATAATGCAATGGAGTATGACAAAAGTGTTATAAACTCAATCCTGCATTCTCTCTGCTCACAAAACTCCCACTGCAGTCAATGGGACTTTTAAGTACAGAAGGAATGTAGGATTGGGCCCAATATTATGTCTTACGAGGTCAGTGCAATTGAAAGAAGAGCACACTTACTTGCTGATCAAATCAGTTCAGACACTGGCAGCCTGAGCTGAGTTCAGTGTGGGTGGATTCTGTATGTCTTAAAGGCTAAGGAATCTGCAATGTTCCTCCAAATATCTGTGGATATAAAAGTTCTTTAATCATTTCACATAACTAGGTGTATTGCTAATGGAATCCTATGTTGTAAAAAGTAATCAACCTCATTGTTTTTGTGCACTCATTAATGTTCTGCTACTTTTTAGGTGGGAAATAATGCACATTTCCTTTGCTAGATTTATTTATATAAATATATTTATTGCAGCTGCTAAATAGATTATTCATGAGGCTTATCACCAATAATAAAGCATCACTTTAATTGTTGCAGAAACCTCATTGGTGTCACACAGATGTTAAGCCTATCCCCATATCTGATTATCTGTGGAAACAACCTTTCAATATCTTCTTTTACTGAGTAAGTTTGCTGGTGAGCTTTGAAGGTCTAATTTTAGTTTTATGATAATAACAATATGGTCAAGTTGTATTTCTATAGCGCTTTTCACGTGATCGGACATTCCAGAGCATTGAAATACTTGCCAGTAGAGGATGGAGTATGTAGGACAGCATGGCTGTCATTAGTGAATGGCAACATCCCACATGCTACGAATAAAAGCCAGCAAATCTGTGATGAAATTCAGTAGAAGGGAAGAGTGCTCCTAAACTTTCTCTTTAGTTAAGAAAATGAAAATATCAGAAGGTTTTTATGAATACTGTATCGATGCAAATCAAAGCCACTAGAGAATACTCTTGAAGCCCTGGGTTGTCTTCTGGGTTTTTTTGTTTTGTTTTGTTTTGTTTTTTTGTTTTGTTTTTTTGCCAGCCAAATTGAATTTAGAACAACATTGAGGGGAGCAGCCAAAAGGCTTGATAGTGAAATATGCAGTAGGTTTAATGCAGAGTTACTAGCATACTATATTGATGGCACCTCCACCAGCAATCATATGTTATGTGATGGGAAGAAACCAGAGAGGCTTAACCAAATATTGGACTCCACCCTCTAGTGGCTGGACTTGTCCCGTATGCATCCTGCATATGTACGTAGCCCAAACTGAAACCACAATCCTCCTTGTTTGTAGGCAACAACTGGGTTATAAAGATGCCTTCACACTGCTGAGCTTGTAATAGCTTGGGTAAGCTTCTTGGACGGAAGTCACTCATTGCAGATCTCACACAGTGCTCTGTTATTTCTGTTCAGACATTACAGCAAAATATCCCTGCTAGACTTGACAGTATTACATAGATATCCTGAGATAATTTGTATCCAGAGGGGTACTCTTAATGTCCTGCCTGCTTGTATCAGCTTTGAAAAGCTATTGGACAAAGGAGGAATGCCGCACCTCTTTAGATTAGAGAACACCAACATTCAGCTAATGGGCTACTTTATTCCAGGAGCTGCAAGCAAACGTACTCCAGAAGTGGAGCATCACACAAGTATACTGTAGTGACATCTAGCTAATTCCCATGGTCAGTCTCACTTCCACAGCAGGCCATGCCACTTCTCAGCTAGATCAGGTTGACAAAATGCATGGCTTTCGAGAGTGCCTCTGAACGCCCTTCTCAGAGGTACTTGCTCCAAGCTGGGTCTCCGTGGGTCATCTCCAGCTAAGGTTCCAAAAAAGCACTTAAACCCAGCAGCGTGACACAAAAGACCAACCTCAAATACATTTACCGGCCTAAAGCCATCTATATTATGTTGAATTAAGGGGCAACATTCAACCATTTTACAAAGTTAGACACTTTGCAATAAATCTATTTAACTCCTGTGGCTGAGCGTGATGGTTATACTTCAGAGTGGAGCGGGACAATGACTACATTACAGTCCCCTACACATTTTATAAAACGTTGCTACTTACATTCAAGCTGGAACATAGTGCATGAGAATTCTCTTGCTCTGTCGGTGCTTTGTTTTTTCAGGAGACTTTGGATCAGTCATACAGCTAAACCTTGCAGTTTTTCAGCAGTGCTCTTGTTGAGTTAAACGGGTGTATGCCAAGTGCTATAGTGAACCATGCAGACACAGCCAATAGTAAGGTTCGCTTGGAACTGCACTGCCCTGGGGGGAGAACCAGAGGCAGAATGTCTTCACATGTTCACACTACCCATTCTTGGGATGTTCCTCCCCCTGTGCAGCCAGGCTGTTTTGCTAGTGTATGGGGGGAGGAGGTAGAGAAATGGCCCTGTCTTGTCTCCATGACCATCCCTGCTCTTTTCAAAACACTGCCAATGGGTTAATGAGCCAAAGGTTCAGTTGTGCTAAATATCCCTAAATTCAGATGCCCGTCTGAAGACTTTCTGACATCACGCAGATCCCAGGAGGTTTCTAGAACTACCCACCCAGTATCGGCTAGGTCAGAATTACCATGAGAATATTCAATTTCATGGTAACTTGGTATTTCCACTTCCAGTACCAGAAAGTATGGCAGGATAGGGAAACTGAAAAGAAAGGAGGAGAAGCTAACGACACTTCATTGACCTTCAAAAACTATACAACATCAGATCAAGAGTGGGGTCACTTGGGATTACTTTTTAAATTAAATCTGGACTGGTATGTCCAAATAGCAACAATACTAAATGGTCTGTACTAGAGAGTAATCTCTATTGTCTACCTGCGCCATTTCAAGTATCTCACAGGTTGAGCTTTGCTAAGCCCCACTATGCTTTCAACTCTGTTGGAATTCCTGTTTCTTAAGTGCAAAAGAGGCTAATCATAGAGTAGAAAATAATTTGACTTGCTAATACCAGAAAAGAAAACATTTACAGCAACCACAAGTATTTTGGGGATTATGGCGTATAATGCTTATGAAAGCTTGTTTCTGGGGACATGTTTGCGTAAGCAGGGCTGCACTTTTTACTAGAGGAAACATTTGTAAGCTATAGCAGAGGATTTGCTGTGCTTCCCAAAATCTGGGACAGAAAAAGCCAGCAAGTGAAGAAGCAAAGTCTTCTCCCTTTAGTGAAGTGGGCCACACAGTTTCTTAGGGGAGAAGAAAGAAATAAACTCAGAAAAATCTTTATGAGGTCTCAAAAAGAGAAGAGGAGATATTTCTTTAATACAGAAGGCCTATTCTGAGGCTGTAAAAGAGATGTAGTATGTACTCCTTAAGCAGAGCCCTGCTGTGATAGCTATTCTCCCCTGATAGTTCCTATTTGGCAGCAAGAAATGCCTTCCATGCTGAAGTGAAAACTGTAATTTTTGTTGGGTGCTATTTTTCCCCATGATTACATCAGAGGTCAGTCATTAATATTCACTGTGGGAGTCCCTCTCATTTCTCCATGGCCCACAATGAGGCAGTTGTTGGAGTTGTTATCATAGTAGAAACTACTGTGCAACGAAAGCACAGTCATGCTGCCTCATATTTAATTGAGAGATGGTAAATCTGTTCCCAAAATACTTCAGCTCCTTGTATTGTATGACAAATATGTTTTTCTTTTTCCCTTCATCTGTGTATGTTTCTCCCCCTCCCGTTTTCCTTTTGGATGAAGAAAGCTCCATTTCCCCTACATCTGAGGGTCATAGATCAGCAATTGACTCTTCATGGAAAATCCCCAAACATTAGCAGCCTGAGAATCACCCATTTTCCCTCTGTTTCCTTTACTTTGCTCATTTGCAGCTTCCCAGAATTGGCATGGTTTGCTTTTATACCCTGTTTAGAATCAAGATGACCCGGCTCCATTTTCAAGCCTATCTGGCATTCACACTGACATTTGGCGTATTCTCTTCCCATGTGCTTCTGTGATGGTCAAGATCAGCGGAGACGCTCTTGGTACGAGACTAGATTTGAACATCTGGGAGATGAGGCCCTAGACTCTGGAATTCTCTCAGTAGTACCTCTGAGTCAAAAGGCCTGGTTCTCAATCATTTACACTGAGACAGGAGTGGAGGAGCTTCGTTGTTGCCCTAAATGCCAGAGGCATAATGGGAACATCAGGATCATGATACATCTACACTACAACTTCTGTCAGCATACTTCGGTCACTCAGGGTATGAATAAATCACCCCCCAGAGCAACATAAGTTACACCGACACAAACACCAGTGTGGACAGCACGATGCCGACATAGTTACTGCTGCTCGCGGGGGCTGGAGTAATTAAGCTGACGGGAGAGCTCTCTCCGGTCAGCTGAGCGCGGCTACATTAGAGAGCTTACAGCACTGCAGATATGCCACTGTAGACGTGCCCTTAGTCTTTATAGAGCGTTGCTTCATTGACTCCTGCAGTGAGAGAGCAGCATCCAGGTGCCACGGCTTGGTACAAAGCCCATCATCCATGGACTCAGACTTTTGTCTGGGGGGGGGGGTGATTGTGGTTTTTACACTTACACCATTTTATTTATGCATCATTAATTGTTGGCAATTTTTTAAGCACATGCTCAGCTGAAAGACAATTCTGATGGGCACACTTTGTAAATAGATGCCCACATTTATTTTTTTGTAAATTATAAGTACCAGTTTGAGTGCCAGCAGGTGGAATTTGGAGATCTAATGTGTGTTTCCAAATTAGAAAATTAGACCGACTGCCTGGAGTTCTGTGCATCGCCAGAACCTGCTTTTTTGCAGGTCGTTTTCACTGACCCACTTTCAGTTGCCACCATCCTCCACTGGTCTGTGCTCCACTCCCTGCCTTTAAATTCAGTTCTGCCGTCACGAGAGTCTGCCCTGTCTTCTTTAAGAGCCAATACCACGGTTCTGCTTTAAGATTTCCCTACTGCAATAATAATTGCTGTTCCCGGTTCACTTTGACTAACTATCATTTTAATGGCTAGGGTTCTCCTTTCCTTTGAAACCAGGCAGCATCTAGCTCTAGAAGAGTCAGGTACTATTGTAGAGACCCCTTCTACCATACTCTCTGGGATCACAAGGGAGTAGCAAGGTCACATTCTGTTCCGGTTACAATGGCAGGAGCTGTATATTCCTGAGCCAACATGCTAACTTAGCAGGGTACGTTTATTTCTATTCATTTAGAATTAACAACCATGGAATAGACTTATTAAGACATAGCTGCTACTACCCCTCAGTATATATAGTTTAAGGAGAACCATTTACTGTTTTACTCACTATCTAATAACTATCTTATTAGATATTTGGGAATATTAATTTAACATTTCCCCCAAGTTTCTCTTAAAACTGTTGTCTTCTTGCCAAACGTAAATCCCATATTAATTGAAGTAAATGAATATTGGGAAATAATGTCCGTTTGGCTGCAATATAGCAGGAGGCATGTGAATATCGATTTATTACACTGGATTCAAATAATGTATTATGGCATGTGTCGTAGCCAACACTCTAGCAGAAACTATGGAGATCCATGATAGCTCCTGTTTTCATTTCCTAATAATGTTCAGGGGGGAAAGGGGCCGAAATTTATTTTATGCTGAATCTCAACTCATTGATTAAGGAGGTTTGGGTTTCTTTCTTTCGGAAGCTTGAGGAAAATCTCTTCACTTGTCTGTGTGCTAAGTGAGATGTGTGTGTACCAAAATGGATGAGTTTGGCTAGAGAAATCAGCCCATTTGATAATGTTTTATAGACACATAGTGGGTAGCCTGCTCATAAGAGAAGTAATGTCTAGTGGTCAGCCCACTCCACCGCCTGGTATGTCCCTTTAAGGATTTTGAAAGACCCAGGAAAGATATATAAGGACCTAAGGAGGGACAGGGATACAGAAGAAGTGGTCCCAGGAATAAGTAATGGTTGGGATAAAAAAGTCCCTGTCTCTTTAAAGGCCTGGGATCAGCAGCCTGGCAGAGGGGGTGGGGCAAGGCTCTTCTCTTCCTCCAGCCAGTTGGGGGATGAACTGGGAGAAAGGGGCTGGCATAAAGGCTGCCTCCTCCCTCACAGGGAAGGCAGATACTGACAGAAGAAGGCTGGCCTGCTGAGTGCTCTAGTGGAAGGCTGGGGTGATGGTAGGAGCAGCTCAGGGAAGTGGCTGATGGATGGACGAAACAGTCCTTAGCCACCTAAAACAGGGTCCCTGGGCTGAAACCCAGAGGAGAAGGCAGGCCTAGGTTCCTCTACCTTTCCACCAGAGCAAGAGGAAGCACACGGGTGTTTACCAGAATTGCTAAAGGGGGCGCTAGGCTGAAAAAAGTCCCCTGCAACACTGCACATGGATGCTCTCTGAAAGTGAGAGACACATCAACAAGGCAGAATTCAGACACTGCTGTTACTAAGGGGAAATGATGCTTGTAGTCTGGATATTTTTTTTCTCTTCCTCCCGCCCCCTGACACACACACACTTTCCTTATTTTTTTAGGCCTCCCTGAAGAATGTTTTGGAATGACCAGCACAGTTGTGAATCTATACCCTGAAACCCCTGCAAAACCAAAATAAAGAATTTCAGGTTTTCTTACAAGTAAATAACTTACTATTGTGTAGCATATTTCCAAAGTCATTAAAAATCTCATGTTCTTGGCAAGGCCTTCCAGTGACCTAGAAGAGAGTGACTGGAAACACTTCGGCTGTAATTGAGGCTGGTTAGCAGTGATTGCAGGCCTGTGTTTGGATTGCAAATGGCCGAGGTACTTTTACAAATTACCCTGCTCTGGATTTGTCCGTTTACTGAAAAATACACCTCCTCTACTCATGCTTAAAGAAGGTGTTAGTGGAGTGCAGAGGTTGTGCTAAAGCAAAAACTACATTTGGAAAGGAACTACACCTATAGTATTATCTTCCCCCACTCCCCACATTCTTCTCCTTTAAGAGCGGGGAAGAATGGTTAAGGTGCTAGATGGAGACATAGGAGATCTGGATTCAGTTCCCAGCTCTGTAACAGCCCCCCTGGGTGAACTTGGACAAGTCACTTAATCTCTCTACGATTCAGTTGCCTAACTGCAAAATGGGGATAAACATAATTTCTTTCTCCCACCGTTCTTCTGTCTCATCTATTTAGATTGCTCTTTGAGGCAGGTACTGTCTCTAGCTATGTGCTAGCTGTTGTACAAACTCTAGGTGCTACTGTAATATAAGCAATAACTAAAATACTCTAAGAAGAGTCACAGTAAGCAAAATTAGACTCTGAGTATAGCAGTGCAAAAAAAATAAATCTCAGATGGTCTTCTCTTTCACTGCAGGATTTTCACTGTATCCAAGTTCTAGGTTCCACTGCATTTTCTTATTCAACTACCCTCAAAAATTACAGAACAAGTTTCTAGTTCCTAAAACTTCTTTGGGTTTATTTAGCTTTTAGAAGCAAAAATCAAACCAGAAAATTGATATATGTGGTGATAGCTTTAATAATGGTGTTTCCTTGCAATTATCTCAAGTGTAATAATTTGTACTTCTAAAAGAATACCACTTATTTCCTAATTATTCTGGAAGAATGGATCTTCAACAGCCTCACAGCATTAAGGATATTTACTGTAAAAACAACAACAAACCTTCCTTTTTTTCAAACTTGATCTGTGATCCAATCCTGTAAGGCTTAGCAGCCTCCACTCCAACTGCAATCAATTCAAGTCAAGGGTGCTAAGCTTTCCAAGGATTGGGCACATTGTTTGTAACCAGATGTGGTTACCAATTCTGACTAATAATGTTAATTGCTCCTACTTACAATTTTACCTTTATTCTGTATACATCCCACTTAAATGTTTTATGTGGGTGTTTCTGAAACCTAAACAACTTAAGAACTTTGGGTACCAGGGAAACAGCTGCAGTTCTGCTGTTGCTTTTGTGAAAAGATCACACAAATCAATTAAAAAAAGAAAAAGAAAAAACCACTGGCCATTTAAAGCCTAATAATTACAGTTCTGAATGCTGCTAAATTAAATAAGTGTTTTAGCCACATGACTTTTAAAGGTTTTGGTTTCTTTAGAAAATATGGTTGTAAATAGTCCTTGAATTGATCTGTTTCTAACCAGATTGTGAAATGCTGCATGGAATATTTTTCTGGAGCTGATATTATACAACTTTTCCATAGCTTTCTGTTTCAGCATTGTAGCACTGCATTAAACCACATCCCTGTCCTATGAAGTTTTATGAAACAATATATGTAGTGTGGTTGAGAGAGTAACTTAAAATGTCCACTGTTTAAGCATATATGATACATTACTCTTAATGCAATGTTATAAGCTAGTGATGCTATAGTTATGCTTGAGAAGGAACATTCATTGCTGAGTGCCAAACCGCAAATAAAGACAGAGACATAGTTGGAAGGTCAAATTGGCCACAGCTTTAATTGAATAACCCATTGAACCAAATAAACCAAACCTAAAACTAGTCTGCCAGCTCTGGCCAAACTTGGGCCACAGGTGCTGTAGGCTTTCTTAGGGTCACAGCTCATGCCACAGAACAGAGCTCCTTAGGCACTAATCTGCTGTACGTGTACTGGGGCCGGCTGTTAATGGTGATCCCAGCCTGGAGATTAGTTACCTATGCTCCAGTTATGGGATGTGCAAACAGGAGTGGTCACTGAAATGGACCTGGTCATTGAAATGGACATGACCAACATGCCCTTGCAGATGTTCCTCGCATTCAGTGTTGAAGAGATGAGCATGGGGCTGGTGCTGGTGTTCCTCTGAATCATGTCTGAATGACTCCTCTTCAGAGCTGCTCCGAAAACAGAAACAAGATTCATCAACATTCGTTTCCTTTATTAGTGTCTCTGTTTCGCAAGTACTGCCTGTCGTACTGTAAATGAGCTTAAATTGAGTACCTACATTCTCCAGTACAGACATGTGCTTTATCCTGCGACCCCTAAGGAAAGTGAAAACTCACTAGAATTATCAGATCTTTGTGCATGCAACTTTCATTCATAACTTTGCTTTAATGTGGCTTTTTGCATTTGATGTAAAATACCTGGAGTTAGTTAAAACAATGAACAACAGCAGAGAGTTCTGGCCACCTTCTCCATATTCCTCTGTCCTCATTCCATCATTGAAGGTCATCAGGCATCACTATCCTGAGCCTGTGCCACATGATAGTCATGGTTGCTGGCCTCTATTCCATTCTTCAATGAATGCCATTTTGCATACCACTTAGCCACTACAATACTTACATTCCTTTTTCCTCCCGCGTTAGAGGCCACCATTGCTTTCCCAGTAAAATCTCAACTGTCCAACCTGTTGGAATGTGAACACCTGCGACATGCAGGAAGATGCTCACAGGGCTGTCTAAAGTAATAGTTGTTTATCAGCTGGACTTGAATGTTTAACCAAGCAAAGGTAGCTCCTTAATGTTACGGTCATTAGCTGTGCGTCATTGTAGACCTATCTGCACCAAAACACTGGATCCTCACACCTTCAAATTACAGGGGAACTCTGGAAAACCCCCAAACTCAATGCGGAAAGCTGTAAATCTGAATTCTGTGGCTCAGGATCATCTTTCCTGTCGCTCCATTCCCACCCTCTAGAATGTCCACTGCACATTGACGTTCCTTGTCCCGGGAAGGGGTTAACTAACTATTGACTTCAGGGTTTTAGAATGTGTTGTTCTGTTGTTTCCCCTTTAGGTGACAGTGAGATTGTAAATAGTATGTATGAGACAGACCCTGATCTCCTGGCTGGTGAGAGTGCAGAGGAGGAAACAGAGGACAGTATTATGTCCCCTATCCCCGTCGGACCTCCATCACCTTTTCCTACCAGTGAGGACTTCACCCCCAAGGAAGGCTCACCTTATGAAGCTCCCGTCTACATTCCTGATGACATTCCAATCCCACCAGACTTTGAACTCAGAGAATCCTCGATTCCAGGGGCAGGGCTGGGGATTTGGGCCAAAAAGAAGATTGAAGTTGGGGAAAGATTTGGACCTTACATGACAATACCAAGGACCACGTTAAAGGAAACAAACTTTGGATGGGAGGTAAGCATGCTGACTATGATTGATCACGCTCATTTGTCTTGTGTACAAAATACTTATGAAGCTATACTGAGTCCTGACTGGCCTGGGGACAAGAGTATATAGAAAGGCAGTACTTTGCTAATGTCATATTTCCCTGGCTTAGTTTGTACCACAGTTTACATGCACTACTTTAAAAAGTAACAGAAATCCTGCTGGATAGCCTCTAGGCCACAAATGTTGCTCTAGCACCATTGTCGAAAGGCTAGCTTTAGTGACGTTGTATCATTTCTTAAAACACACAATCTTGCAGTTTTCTAAACTTACCGTCATAACAGAACAAATAAGATTAATCACATCATATTTTACAGATGGCAAAGTACTTAAGTATGTCACCTTAAATGGCCAGTCCATATTTGTCCTACCAGTCCTTTAGCTAGTTGTAGAAAAATAACTTGTATCCATTAGCATCCTTGAAGCAAGTGTTCTGGAGCTCTTTGCCATGTGACAATGGTAAAGAAACACAGAAAAAGAGTCGCTTTCCCCCAGCATTGAACAAGGAAATTTTTTAGAAAAAGGAAAACAGTATTATCCTTAAAACACTTATCTGCCTCTCTGCTTGACTGTTGAGTTTATCCCTAGAACCTTCTCCAACCTCTCCACCTTTCCTATCTGAAAATATCCCTCACCAGCACTGCTCAATCTTACGCTGGGGAGAATTATTTCAGAATTTTATATTAGCTGGACCATAAATTAGCAGTTTTGGAGAAATGTTATTTAACATGTCGTTGTTAAAAGTCTGTTGGAACGTTGTGCTTTTTTTAATCCAGAGCCTTGACTGTTTGGAAAACAAGACTACATTTTCAGTTCCATGATGCTCAACAATGTTAAAACACCTGAAATTCTATTAACCTCAATGCTTTAGAGAACCCTAGGGAAAACACTTTCTCGCAAGATTTCCAGTACTTTTTGGTTTTGGTCAGGTTAGAAACTGGATAATACAAGAGCTGCCTTTCTTCTGGTATTTCTCCTTCGTATCCTGGCTGATACTCAAGGAAAATACATGTTGCAGTTACTTTAGTTTTGTTCACGTGCAATTCCAAAATCTTAGAAAACCTGTGCTGGTTTTAATAAGCTCATACCTACAATCAGAACCACTGAGTAATATATCTCTTGAAAAAGAAATCTATCGATCAATCTGTCTATCCTTATCCTCATCCTAACAACGATTCTCATATCTGAAACAATGCACTTTATAACAATGAGGACACCTCTTACTCTGTCATCTGCAGAGCTGGGTGAATAGAGGTGACAGTTCTTCACAATAAGAAAAGGAGGACTTGTGGCACCTTAGAGACTAACAAATTTATTTGAGTATAAGCTTTCGTGAGCTACAGCTCGCTTCATGGGACGCATGCAGTGGAAAATACAGTGGGGAGATTTTATATACACAGAGAACATGAAACAATGGGTGTTACCATACACACTGTAACAAGAGTGATCAGGTAAGGTGAGCTATTACCAGCAGGAGAGTGGGGGACGGGGGACACCTTTTGTAGTGATAATCAAGGTGGGCCATTTCCAGCAGTTGACAAGAACGTGTGAGGAAGCGGGGAGGGAGAGGGGCGGGGAATAAACATGTTTGCAAACTAAATACCATACTTTAGTTCACAATGTCTGTGAAACCACTGTTGATTTTTTTTCACAAATGTTTTCACACATGGAATTCTATGTGTATGAATGTTCCCAAACAAAATGAACAATATGTACAATTCAAAACTGTTTTTGTAGGAAATGAAATTTGTCTTGTAACTGAATGGATTTTGCTTGAGAGAAAAAATGGAAATGCCATAAAGTGACCAGTCATAAATAGCAATTAAAAAAAACCTCCAAGAATGATTGGCAAAGGCACCAATAGGCCATACATTTTTGTCCAAACTCATAAACATCAGACTTTTCATAAACCGAAAAATGGTCAAATTTCATTTAAAATATGTTTGGGCTCAGCTCCGGTTATATTTACATTCCCCAAAATTCATTGACCCTTTAGATGTTACCATCAGATTCCACAAAGCCCCGATAAATGTGTCCAGCTGCAGTTGATGTCTTTGTCTACTTTTTTTAAAATGTCCAAAGTGCAGAAGAAAAGCAAAAAAGACACACACACACACACACAAACAAAATCTCAACTAGTGATTGCCTTTCTCCGTGGTAGAAAGTTCCTGAAGTGCTAGAAACGGGGCTTGGTTGAATGATGAATGAATGACGGAGTCAGGGTTCCCTATTTCTCTCTCTCTCTCTCTCTCGTTTAAAGAAAAGGAAAGAAAGAAAGAAAAGTCCCATGTACTATGGTGTCCCACAGTATTCTTGTCAGCAAGTTAAGGAAGTATGGGCTGGATGAATGCACTATAAGGTGGGTAGAAAGCTGGCTAGATTGTTGGGCTCAACGGGTAGTGATCAATGGCTCCATGTCTAGTTGGCAGCCGGTGTCAAGTGGAGTGCCCCCGGGGTCGGTCCTGGGGCCGGTTTTGTTCAATATCTTCATAAATGATCTGGAGGATGGTGTAGATTGCACTCTCAGCAAATTTGCGGATGATACTAAACTGGGAGGAGTGGTAGATATGCTGAAGGGGAGGGATAGGATACAGGAGGACCTAGAGAAATTGGAGGATTGGGCCAAAAGAAATCCGATGAGGTTCAATAAGGATAAGTGCAGGGTCCTGCACTTAGGACGGAAGAATCCAATGCACCGCTACAGACTAGGGGCCGAATGGCTAGGCAGCAGTTCTGCGGAAAAGGACCTAGGGGTGACAGTGGACGAGAAGCTGGATATGAGTCAGCAGTGTGCCCTTGTTGCCAAGAAGGCCAATGGCATTTTGGGATGTATAAGTAGGGGCATAGCGAGCAGATCGAGGGACATGATCGTTCCCCTCTATTCGACATTGGTGAGGCCTCATCTGGAGTACTGTGTCCAGTTTTGGGCCCCACACTACAAGAAGGATGTGGATAAATTGGAGAGAGTCCAGCGAAGGGCAACAAAAATGATTAGGGGTCTAGAACACATGACTTATGAGGAGAGACTGAGGGAGCTGGGATTGTTTAGTCTGCAGAAGAGAAGAATGAGGGGGGATTTGATAGCTGCTTTCAACTAGCTGAAAGGGGGTTCCAAAGAGGATGGCTCTAGACGGTTCTCAATGGTAGCAGATGACAGAACGAGGAGTAATGGTCTCAAGTTGCAGTGGGGGAGGTTTAGATTGGATATTAGGAAAAACTTTTTCACTATGAGGGTGGTGAAACACTGGAATGCGTCACCTAGGGAGGTGGTAGAATCTCCTTCCTTAGAGGTTTTTAAGGTCAGGCTTGACAAAGCCCTGGCTGGAATGATTTAACTGGGAATTGGTCCTGCTTCGAGCAGGGGGTTGGACTAGATGACCTTCTGGGGTCCCTTCCAACCCTGATATTCTATGATTCTATGAAAAGTATACTCACAGCTAAACTTTCCTGGATGTGTAATGGAAGTGCCTCATAGGTTTGTCCTGGAGTTAGCTCCTTCTGTTGTGAAGTCGTAGTGTATAGAATGTTTGGTCAATATCACGTCCAAAATATGCTTTTGGAAAAGACTCTCCTCTCCCCCCAACATTAAAGCACTGGAAATATTTGGTCATTTCAGGGAGGATGTGGGTCCAGGGAAGCTTTGGGATCACATGAAATACTGTTCACACAGATTAAATATTCTTCTGAGCAACATGGTAACACTGTGTGGAACAAAAGAAAATATTCCTCAAGGAGCATTACAACTAAATGGTTCTCAGGCTAAGAAATGGGAGTGACTGTGAATGGAAGTAAATCTTGTTTTTCTGAACCTGATACATATAGAATTGGTCTTTGAGCATGTGTGTCCTCCTTAGAATAATCAGGAGTTAAATATGGTGCCATCTCTTTGACTCACAAGTGCTGGAATTGGAGGGAGTTTGAACACTGGAGCAAAGTGCTTTCTTTTCCTCCTGTAACCTTGAGGTAACTTTGTTCTTGTCTGCTGTATTCTTCTGATAAAAGTCTCTGTTTACTTTCATATTTTTAAGTAATGTTCCATATCTCCATTACTCACTGAATGCAAGGCCTGGCACAAACCATTTCTATTATCTGCCATATATGTTGACTCTCTGATACTATTTATTTTTGTGGTGTACATGAGAGAACTTTCTCTCTCTGTGGTGCTCCTCACATTTCTGTGGCATTCCTTTGTTCCCTGACCTGCCAGCTACTTTTCATGCAAGAAAGCTAGCAATATTTGTCCTAAATCTAACGTCCTCAAACAGTCTTAGACCCACTCTGACACTATCTGTTTTGACCTTGGTTTCCTTGTGAGTTCAAATACCAACCGCCTGTTTTTTGTGCTCCTTCTCCTTTCAGTGCGTGTCATTTTCAAGTCAGTGATAAGCAGTTTTTAATAATAGTTGTAACTGCTTTTTTGAAATCTACTTTTAGTCACTAAAGAATCTTCCATGTGTTACATCTAAGCACCCTGTCTGGAGGCCTTTGATGTCTGAATTGGAAAAGTAGTGCTTCTGCCACTTTATTTGTGGAGCGAGTTTACATTTTTATTGCTATTTCATTTGAGTAGAAGGCTGGAAAACCCTGAAAAGACGTTTCCTGTGCTGTCTCACCTCGTAGCCCTTGTACTAAAGAATCATCAGTACTTAGAGCAAGTAAGTGTTTCCATCCTCTGGCAATGAAAGTCATTACATAGGAAGCGGGACGCAATAAAAGAATGACCAGTAAATCTTTGGTGATACTTCAAAATTTTAAGGAGATTCTGTATCCCAGTGCTGCTTATTGCAGTAATAATGATCAGTGATTGTAATGTTGGTAATGTACTATGAGAAATGTTCATAAAGATCATAGTGCTAGTTATGTGTTAGCTATTTCCACACCACTAAATACTCAGCTGTAGTTCAACGTTGTTTTTTATCTTTGTACACTACTTCTGTGTAACCTGTGCTTTCAATCTTCCTTGATTTGTAATGCTGGAAAGTGGAATCCTTTCACAGGATTATTTACTTACTGACAGCTACACGGTCTATGAATACCACAGTTCGATTTGCTGTGCACGTGATGTGCATTTCACTAGTGTTTTTATTTAATGAAAGATAATTATTCTTAGTTTCATATTTTCTTGCAGAATAAGTGGACATAATTTCATTCCCAATAGCTGAAATTTCTAAACTAAAAATTAGTAACATTACAAAAAATCCTGGATACTTTTTTTTTTAAAGTCCTGTTAGAACCACTTTCTGTTCCCTTGATGGTTTTGGATTCATGCCCAAAATATACTTCATAATGGGAGGTATGAAAGCACTCTTTGACTAATATGAATGAAGAATGCCACTGGAACTTATAATACCCATGTGGGATCAAGATCTCTGGGGATGGGGGGTCATCTTGTTTGAACTTTGGTTGCTGTAATGCTCACTAGCACCACCTTTGGGTACTGGTTCAGTACTAAATGTAGCCAACATTTTTCACCATAATTTCTAATTTTGACAACAGTGGAAAAGAGTCACATTCTTTTTGCCATATATAGACCAGTTCTATTCAGATGTCTTCCATTATTGGTTTTAGTAGTATCTGAGTACCAAGACTAATCTGGAAAATTCAGATAGGGCTTTTGGCCTAGATTTTGCACACCCCAAAAATGTGAGTTTCACCAGATCTTGCAATGTGGTTGACCCCATCTCTAATTGTCCAGGAATTGCCCCCAATCATTGTAAGTAAATATAGGGGTACTGTAATGTTGGAGGTCATTACTGTACAATATTGTGAGGTTTGGGGTTTTTTAATAGAAAGCAACACAGTAATGCTACAGATCCAAACACTGCCCAGACTTTCAGAAAATGTGACTCTGGTTCTGTACTTTGTAGCTCAGGTCCATTTGTATTTTCTTTAAAATAAGGAACAAACCCTTTTGGTCTGTGGAACCAGTGAGAACAGGCTTTCTATTAAATATGGACCAATCCATTCTGGTCAGGATGGAATTACTGCAAGAGCCGCTTTCTGTTTCTAGGCCTGGATGAGGCTAGGCATGTGAAAATTAAAGCAAAACAAAAAAAGCTAATTGAACTTCTTCAAACTTCAGAATAGGCTCAGGCGGTCCTGTTTGAGGCAGGGGTCAACTCTAATTTCATCAGAACAGCTTCACCCATGTCTGGTGCTGATGCAAAATATCTAGCTCCAGGAGGCAAAAGAAGAATGCCATATGCTGAAACTTTCAGCTTACTCATTATTTCCCTTAATAGCCTAAAACATCACGCAGGGAATACAGAAGGCTGGGTCTGACCTTGAAAGAGAAAAAAGATGCATTTTGCTTATTACAGACATTCTTCCCTTTAGTGAGACAGGAAGGTTCAGGTTTGCACTATGTGAATATCTCCCATTTTATCTGCTTTATTTCTTTAACCACATTGTTTCTTTATACATTTTTTCCTCAAATATTTGCTTTCTGGACTGTGTTTTTAAGCATATGCTTTAATTCAAACCACACCTGTTATTCTGGTTTTTTTTTTTTTAACACGGCATGGCAGTGAATGATTCACTCTCATTTCATAAGAATAAATGAGATGTGTCGACCTGATTATCCCTCCTCCTTCAAGGAGATGATTCAATAAATGCTCCTACAGTTCGGTGTGTGCCTGCCTGTACTCTCTGAAACAATCATTCCTGGAAACCACCACACTGCTAGTTTTTCTGTTTTTTTTTTTTTTTTAAAGAGGATGCAACCCAAATTAAAAGCCCTTGATTCTTTCGTGTGATGTGATTGCATTTCAGCGTGCTCTGCTCTCCTGATCCTTTGCCTGCTGACACAGAATGTAGCAGTCACAGTATCCCAAATAAATCATACCATGTTTTCACTTTATTGCCCCCGGGGCCTAAAAAACCCCACCACCACAATGAATATGATCATTTGTTGAGTAAATAATGACATTTATCATAGTGCTGTTTACTTTGCTAATTACGAGATGGCTGGGACTGACATCCTGGAGGGAAATATAGGAACCGAACGCTGGGGAACTTGGGAGCAGTGCTCCAAAATGCTATTAGGTGAGTTTTCATCACCGAATAAATACAACTAATAAAACAGAATTATTAGTCCCTTTATTCCAATTTGTATTTTAAGAGTGACAATCCATTGAGCCATAGAAGAAGACTTCTTGCACCTGTCCTATAAGCCTCAGAGAGGCAAAATCAGGGCATTAGTTCCATGTTTAAGGGTGGTTATAGAAACCATCCTACTGAAGAAAAATAGTTGTGCGGATAACTTAAGAGCAAGCATTTCAAGATACAGCAAGCGTTCGTTGCCGGGACGCTCCAGAATCCCATCTGGGCCAAGTGTAAATGCTGGTGGTTGCTGAACGTCTGAGACACTTTACGTTGTCAGTTACACATAATAGCGCAACCTCTTTTGTCCCCGCAGGAGAGACTGTTTAAGCAGTGTGTGTGTGTGTGTGTGTGGTTTTTTGTTTTGTTTTGCCTTTAAGAAATTGCGACGCGCACACACTGAGGGAAAATGTGCTTCAGAGAACTGGCTCTGGGACCTGTGAGGAGAGTCATGTCTCCTCAGGGCTTAAACAAAATTAAGTCAAGTAAGAAAAGAATCTGAGCAGATCTCAGAAAGCAATGGTCTCTGGATTGGTTCTCACCGGGAGGAACACCGAACCCAGCTTAAGAATCGGATCCAAAGTCCATTGGAGTCTCTGAGAGTCTTTAGGGGATCAGGCCCTAAAAGAATTTATATTCCCCACAACCTGAGGGGCAAACAGTTTCATTCGAGTAAAAGCCAACCAAAATCCTTGACCCTAAACTGAACTGACACGGAACCGCCAAATTTGTTTTGGAATTCAGATCCAGAATGCAAAGTGGGGGTGCTAAAACATGAGAGATCCTATCCCGGCTGTGTTGCTAGCTCAGCCTTACTAGGAAGGCACCAAAATAGATATCTCCAAAGACCGCTTGTATTCATCACCTCCTTTCTAGCCCAGAGCGGCTTGGAGAAGCATCTGAGCTCTTCAGCTATAGGCAACCGAACCAGAGAATCCGTTTGCCCCAACTCTTACTAATGTACATTCTGATTGTTTTTAGCCTGAGAGGATATGAGATACTATTTCCTTGTAGCTTTTCTTTCTACATCTTCTGATTCACTCGTTTCCCCCAACCTCTCCCTGTCCCCCTGGCTTGAGAGTAGTGTTAGTATAGTGACCATTACTTCTCTGAAGGCAGGAGTTTATGAATCATTCCTTCAGAGCCACATCTAGTGCTTTGGCAGGGGATAAGGCAGTCTTAGGGGCTGCCAAAGAACAGGGCACACAGCCCTCCCAGAGATGGAGCGTGGTACTTGGACAATATGTATATTTTTTCACACAGGGCTCCTTCGCAGTTCCAGAAGTTTTGTTTTGACGGCATAATTCTGCAAAAGCAACAGTCTGCAGGGCACTGTTTAAATGGTAAACAGGACAATAGGTCATTGTGGGGGCTTCCTATGTATAGCTATATTTTCTAGTAGCTGTTAACAGCTATTAAAGCATCATTGTTACTAACTTGGTAGTTAAACTTTGTGTCTAAATGATTCTCATGGGTTGCAAACCTGGATGTAGACGTTTGCAGTCAGCTGAAATTTGGCAAACGAAGTGTGAATTTTTACAAACGAGCCTGTTGGGGAAAAAAACATCTATTGAACTTCTTCTTTTGACTTTTTTTTAATGTGTGTGATTTTTGGGGCCCTTGAAAGTTGCTGCCCTGATGAGTCCCGGAGACTGAGTCATTTTCCCACAGAACAGGTACAGTACAGGCATCAACAATGCCAGTGTCTCCCACAACACATTGCCCAAACTCTGTCTTGGAGTGATCATTTCTTGGGCTGAGTGGATGATGCAGCCACCAGGCCCTTTCAATTGTTGGTTTCTCTGCTGTGAGTGGCATTAAGAAAATATGTCATGCTTTCCTGACAGCATCTTAATACTGGGTTCTGGTCCAGAAATCAGAGTGGAAAAACATTTATCTGAAATGTCAGAACTTCAGAAAAGTTTTGGAATTGGGTTCTAAAATTTGACTGACCCCAGGAAGGGAGGGTTCTTGTGTCATCAAAGGGAAATTACCCCTCTCTAGCTATGTCAAGGGCTTTTTCCGTTTAACCAAATTTTAACAGTAGTCAAAGGTGAAAAATATATCAAAACAGTGCAAAGTGCAACCATATACATCAGTGCCACTGACTGATGCTTCACCAACACCATGACATCAGGGTTAGAAGAGGGAGTCTTTTTTAGCCCAGGAATGCCAAGAAATCCTGCACTATCTTAGACACTGCTCTGAAACATGGGTATATAAGGAATTAAGGGAAAAAAAGAGACAGAGGCAATGACTAAGAATACCTCCCTGATATTTCTCCTTTATTTCCTTAAGGGGTAATAACTCATGAGTGATCCGGCAGAGGGCACTTTCTTTAAATAGAACATTCTGATTCACAAGCAGAAAAAGGAAATAAATATTTTCTTTTCGTCTTTGAGAGACATACATGAATACCAGCTTCTGAAACAGTATTTTATCATCCACATATTTTAAAAAAGAGAGAGAGAGACCCAAGAATAGCTCACTTGTGACCACAGGACTTGAAAAATAGCCGTTTCATTGTCAGAAGCCTTGCAGGGTACAGGACACTATTTCTTCCTCTGGAATGTTAACCTTCATATAATTCCAGGCTTTATTTTTTTTTCTTCTTCCAGAAAGTTCTGGCTGATGGAGCAGTAGAACACAGTAGCTTTTTGTAAGGGAAATGATCAATAGGTTAGAATTAAATCAAAATGTTACTTGGAAGGCACCATTCTTTATCCTATCTCATCTATGGTTCCAAAGTACAGAAGCATCACTAGGTGACTTGCAATAAGTCATTCTCTGTGCAGAATTTAGTGGTTGCACTATGAAAGGATTCATTTAATTATTTTCTTTAGGTTCTCTGTGTAGCTCATCCCCAGCTCCTGGGTTTCAGTGTTGGGTCAGACTCAGAATCTCCAGGGAAAGTTGTTTGCATACTTTGTTCAGCTTTGCGTCAAAGATAGAGAAAGCTGCCAAATTTCAAAGCCCCATACATAACATGATTTTCTTGCAAAATCATTAATCGGCCTAGAATTAGACTCTAAAGGTTTGTGACCTTAGCGAACCTCTGGGTGAACTTGAGCTGAGTTTTTGAGTTTGTAATGAAACCTGAAAATAGATTTCAGATTGGGTTGCCAACACCTAGCGCTACTCTATCTTATGGGAATGGGACAAGATGTTAACAGACAACGGTAGACGTTTCAAAATGACATTTTTAATATTAGATAAATTACTTGAAAGCTATTTTTATATTTGAAAATTTCATATTTAAAGAGACAGGTGGTTTCTGTGCTTTTTTTCATGAGGTGGTTTGGCAACTCCCATTCCAGCTGCAAATGCAGAGGGGTACAAAAGTTTCCAGTCTGAGCCTATCTGGAGCCTTTCAGATTTTGGAGAAGATCAGGATACCAAATTCCTGGCTCAGGAATATATACATTTACTTGCTCATCCTCGTCCTTGTTGTTTGTTTAATTCCAACAAAGTGCAAGGTCCTGTACAGTAAGCAAAATGAGACAATCCCTGCCCTGAAGAATTTACCATTTTGAAAGAGAGAAACAAAGAAAGACAGGCTTTACTGGGAATGCCTGAGGAAGGAATAATGGGGAGAGACATTGTTTTGGGCTGGTTAGTTGGCTTATGGGCATTGCTGAAGGAAGCGAGTCTTCGGGAGGCTGGTAAGCAGGATGGTAGCTTTGCCAAACAGAGTTGGGAGGCCATTACCATGCATAGGGTGGGTTTGATGATTTAGTTCCGGCACTACCTCTCTCACAAACCACATCCCTTTTTTTTTTCCTCTCTAAATCATGTATCCTGTCAGCCACTGTGCCCAGCCATCCCTGTAAAATATCCACCGTGGCTCATTTGTGCATCTCTCTTCATTTCCTGCTTCTCAGTGGCCTCTCTGAAAGTAAACAGATAACAGGATCATTTTAGACGCTGGGCTAAGTGGAAGCTGGTTAGCTTAATCAGGTTCCAGTCTGGTAAGAGTACGCTGTGACCATTTAATGTGTTTGCATTGATCAAAGACATGCACATTCAAGTGGGATGTGTAAATAAAGGAGAGGCATCTCTCTCCGAAGGAAAGTCAATTTGTGTACACATCAGAAGACACAGAACGGGAGAGTGGTTAGTCAGAACTTGCCATCCCTTATTGTTTTGGCTTCAGAAGTCTACGAATGTATTTTAAAAAATATCCCTGGCACTGAGGAGTATTCTCACCCAAATGTTCTATCTTATCTGCTGCTGTTAGCTGGGCCTACCTGACCCTGCCTTGACAAGACATTGCTAATTCTAAAATAAATCTCCAGTAGGTCTCTCAAGTGATGACATGTATGATAAATAACACCACAGCACACTGACCCTTGAGAAATACCATTGTATTTAATCTGTTTTATAACTTTTATGATATAGAAACCACTATATTCCAACCAGTTTGTCCTGGGATTTGCAGTTTATTCAGAAGAGGTAATTTGGTATTTTGCTTCTTTTTATCTGATTATCTGGCAGTTATGTTCCTTTATTTTGAGAGAATGCTTGGGCAAATCATTGGTTTAATTGTACATCGTATTGTGCCATCCCTGTTCAGTCATGTTCAGAAATGCCTACAATTCCCCCACCACCACTACCTCCCATTTCCCATTTAGATCTTACTAAAGTCCATTCTACCTTATCAGCACAGTAATTTCATGAACAGAGCTAGGATTTCTGCCATTTAGGCCCCGGCCATTGTCTGTCGCAGCTGCAGTCAAGATAAACCCTCACCCAGAACAAAGTTGGAATGACCTTTTACAAGCAGAATCTGCCTTGTTTCCCTCCAGACTAATTTATCAGCCTTCATTTCAGCCTAGTCTCTCAGCAGAGGCCTGAAAGAACATTACAGAGAGCATGAATGAACAGGGGGATTAAGATGCTTGGCTAGTCCCTCTTTTTCATCAGACACCTTCTGGATTTACTGAGATGTAAGCTGTAAATGACCATAAGTGGTGAACTGCCTTAAACTTGGGGAGGGGAGAAAAGAAACCAACCAAATGTTTGGGAGAAGAGGAGTGAAGTAGGGAAGAGGCTAAGCCTCCTGCCTTGAAATCAGAAAGTGGTAGGTCTGAGTGATAGCTGAGTTCTGCCCCTTTTCGCTGGCCCTCTTGTTTCGGGTCCCTACTGATCGAGCACTCCGTCGTCGCTGAGAGAGAAAAGGAGTTGTGCAGAATTTAGTGTTCTACCTACTGCAACCCCTACAGCTGTTTCAGAGAATTCTAAGCCACAGGAGGCTTCTACAATTTTAGGCTGAACTTGTTTCCCAAAATAAATCGATTACTTAGAAGCTCTGACGTGTACCCAAAATCGTCCCGTGTAGCAACCCAAGGCTACTATTTACTCACCTTCACCCAATAAACAGGGTTTTAAAAATAACAATATTGGAAGCTTATCTTTACTATTGGCAGGAGTTAATTGTCTTGTTTATTTCTAACTCAGTGAATTTAGCAATGGTGAGAAGTGTCAAAAGGGCAGGGCTAAAAGAAGTCCCCTTTATCTTCACAGCAGGCAAAACAGAGGCAGCTACCCCAACCTGGAGGTGCTACTGTGAGGTGGGGAGAAGGCATTTGTCTCTTTGGGAAAATAATGGGAAAATATAACCAAAAATAATTTTGGAGGAAGATTCTGTCTGTGCAGCACAGGGAGCTGCCCTTATTTTACTGGAATCAGCTAAGCGATCATTAGTACGATAGGACATCAGTCTTAGATCTTTCTTTTGTTAGTGCTTATATCTTTTGGCTTCCTTGCTCTTTTTATATAATAAAAAAGAGGTTATTTTTGTTTAATAGCTTTCAAATCCACTACTGCTAAAGCAGGAGTTTCTGTGTGTTGGGAGGGGAAAAAAAATCTTTATCCATAAAAGTTGCATCAATGTGCTGGATTACTTTAATTGAGTTGTCTTGAAAGCTTTTGGAAGGGAAGAATTAAATACAGGCCACTGGCTTAAACTTCATTGGCCGTGGCTGTAGTTGTTATGTGTGTATTGTCTGCCATCCGGGTACATAGCACGAACAAGACATAAGGGAGGTACGGTCCCTGCCTGAAGGAGTTTGCATTTTTAATTAGTTACACAGTAAGTATCAGGTGCACCATATATTGGAAAGATCAGATAATGGGTAACTCTCCATAGGTACAGAGGTGTACAGTTTTAGTGGAGAGAGAAGATTTAGACTCTGATTGCTGGGCTTTAGCCTCCTGTTTTAATGAAGGAGAAGGTACAAGGCAAAAGATGGAGTTCTAATTGTGAGGGCCTGCCCAGAAGGAAATCTGAAGATTTGTTGAAGAAGAATGCTAGAAGGCCCATTTGGGACATACGCTGTGTGTTTGCACACAGTGATAGGTGATGAACAAATCTCGAAAGGTGATACGGGGTTGGATAAGGAGCCACATTTCTGGAAGTTTATCTAAGGTTATGATCGGCCCAACCTACAAAATTGAGCTGGAAACCTCTCAAGGAAAGCTGTGGCAGAGAGATTTCCAGTTCTTCCCACCTACCATTCAGACCAGAAAATAACATCCTGATAACGGACCTTGAGCCACAATCGGCCTGGGAAATAGAATGGCACGTGACAATTAAAAATAATAGTAACCAAACCTTCATAAACCTCAGAGATTCTGATTTGAGTCAAGATTTGGTTGAAGGTTCAGTCCTTTTTTTGTTTTTGTTTGAATTATCTGTTCCACTTCACATGTTCACAATATACATGTTCCCTTGCAGTTATTTCGCTAGTTATCCGGAAATGCCAGGGTTTTTACGGTTAATGTGCTTTATTTCCCCTCAGACCTGGGCTGGACTTTAACTCAAGTTGTATTATATCTCATTAGGAAATGTCCACAATGCAAACTCACTACACTGTTCTCAAGCTTATAACCTGCTCTCCTCTTTAACATTAAGACAAAAATGGTTTGTGCATCTCTTGAATACCAACTGGACCATTGCTTCAGACAATGATTTAGAGAGACTGTAGGAAGTTAAGTTTCAGAGTAACAGCCGTGTTAGTCTGTATTCGCAAAAAGAAAAGGAGGACTTGTGGCACCTTAGAGACTAACCAATTTATTAGAGCATAAGCTTTCGTGAGCTACAGCTCACTTCTTCAGATGCATATCGTGGAAACTGCAGCAGGCTTTATATATACACAGAGAATATGAAACAATACCTATTCCCACCCCACTGTCCTGCTGGTAATAGCTTATCTAAAGTGATTTCCAGCACAAATCCAGGTTTTCTCACCCTCCACCCCCCCACACAAATTCACTCTCCTGCTGGTGATAGCCCATCCAAAGTGATAACTCTTTACACAATGTGCATGACAATTAAGCTGGGCTATTTCCTGCATAAATCCAGGTTCTCACATCCCCCCCACCCCCATACACACACAAACTCACTCTCCTGCTGGTAATAGCTCATCCAAACTGACCACTCTTCAAGTTAAAATCCAAGTTAAACCAGAACATCTGGGGGGGGGGGGTAGGAAAAAACAAGAGGAAACAGGCTACCTTGCATAATGACTTAGCCACTCCAAGTCTCTATTTAAGCCTAAATTAATAGTATCCAATTTGCAAATGAATTCCAATTCAGCAGTTTCTCGCTGGAGTCTGGATTTGAAGTTTTTTTGTTTTAAGATAGCGACCTTCATGTCTGTGATCGCGTGACCAGAGAGATTGAAGTGTTCTCCGACTGGTTTATGAATGTTATAATTCTTGACATCTGATTTGTGTCCATTTATTCTTTTACGTAGAGACTGTCCAGTTTGACCAATGTACATGGCAGAGGGGCATTGCTGGCACATGATGGCATATATCACATTGGTGGATGTGCAGGTGAACGAGCCTCTGATAGTGTGGCTGATGTTATTAGGCCCTGTGATGGTGTCCCCTGAATAGATATGTGGGCACAGTTGGCAACGGGCTTTGTTGCAAGGATAAGTTCCTGGGTTAGTGGTTCTGTTGTGTGGTATGTGGTTGTTGGTGAGTATTTGCTTCAGGTTGCGGGGCTGTCTGTAGGCAAGGACTGGCCTGTCTCCCAAGATTTGTGATCTTTTGCTATTCACAAGTGCTTAGATCATCACCAAACTGAATTTCAATACTGCAGGAGAAAAAAAGACTGCCTTTTTTTGGAGTGTTGTTGAAGCAAAATGCAGATACTCTAAACAGGACAGGTTATCTTTGGCTGTGGTCCAATTTCCTGGGAAACGGGCAGAGAGGAGCTTAACTTTTCACAGTCCACTGCACTTGTACTTAGGTTTTAATAAGTTTTATAAAAGAATGTCAAGAAGTGCAGATTCTAGACAGGCTGCAAGCTCCTTGGGGCAGAGATAATGTTGTTTTCTGTGATTTGTACACTGCCAAGCAAATTGTCATCATGGAACAAATAACAGGCAATAATAACAATACTATGAATAATGAAACATAAAGAAGTTGGTCTTCCCGTTCCACTCCCACTTACACAGCAATTGACCAACTTAGTGGTCTCCCAGTATTTCTGTTGTAAGTCCTATTTTCCAAGTTTTCATGGTTTTAAAAGGATTCATAGGAGCCAGAAATTCACCATGCAAGTTCTCATCCCACAAGCAGTAGTTTGTTACCATGTTTGATAGCAATCATTTAGCAAATTTCAGATTTAGAGATGTGAGCTAATGTAATGCAATTTATGAGGCAATATGGGTTAGGGTTTCATTCTTTATTCTTCTCCATATAGTTCTGTGATTCTAATCTAGTGTAATTGACACACCCAAGAGACAGAAGACAGGTGTAAGATAAAGAGGTATGGGGGAGAGAAAGGACACCTAATAATACCTTCTTAGCTATCTTATTTGCTTTTTCTACTACTGTCTTTGCTTCTGGTCCCCAGCATACAATTTACACCAACTCATGATACTCCCCAAGACACACAGCAACTTGGATCTACTTCCTGATGTTGATGTGAAACTTACATTATCTTAAACATCACTTCTGAATGAGGGGCTGTTTGTTTGAAACTTGAAAATATATGTGTATTTTTTCCTCACCACCATTGATATGGCTGATAAACTCTAAATACAGGTGAAAGATTAAGGGACTTCATTTTATAGAGAGAAAATAAATGTCTACCTGTATCTACAATTTACTAGAAATTATAATTGGCAAGACTCGGGGTATAGTTGAACTCAGGATGCAAATGATAAAATACTGATACCATACCTTTTAATTTATTACCTGTATTATCCACTCGCTACGTTTTCCACCCTGTTCTCTCTCCTTCATGAGCTGTGTTTTCACTAGACTGGCATTTTCCTACTCTGATGAATTAACTGTCAATTGAAGTTAGTGAGATAAATCAAAACAAATGGACACAGTACTCCATATTGACTTTCTCACTGCCTGATTCTGAAAACCATTTTCTGAAAACGGTGCTGCTATTATGCTCACTTAGTTCTAAGCAAATTTACAAGAAAGGAGGAATTGTGGGGATGCAGGTGTTTAATAGCCACCAATTACATTTTCATTACCTTTATTTTACCTTTGATTTTTATAAACAATACAGATTATTCACATGGAAACAAGACACTGATATTGCATAAGAAAAGTTCATTTTCTGTCTATTCAGAATGCTCAAGGACTTAGAAAATGCCTAACTGAAAATTGAAGACTTTTAAAATTCGGGCCCTAGTGTACACTTGAAAAGGTTCGCTGGTATAGCTGTACCGGCAAAGTGTTCTAGTGTAGGTGCAGCTTATACCGAAGAATAATGCGAGCCTTATTTGCAACTGCATCACATGGGTGACTCATATTTAATTTGTGATACTATAACCGCCAGATCTTTTTTTAGCAGTAATATCACCTAGCTAGTTATTCCCCATTTTGTAGTTGTGCATTTGATTTTTCCTTTCTAAGTATGTGTAGTACTTTGCATTTACCCTTATGCAATGTGGTCTTGTTGGTTTTAGACCAATTCTCCAATTTATCAAGGTCGTTTTGAATTCTAACCCTCTCCTACAAATTGCAAGCAACCCCACCCATGATGGTGTCATTATCCAAGTTATTAATGAAAATATTGAACAGTACCAGACCCAGGACCAAACCCCCAAGGAACCTCACTAGATGTAGCCCCCCAGTTTGACAGAAAACCGTTAATAACTAGTCTTTGAATATGGTCTTTCAGCCAGTTCTGCCATCCACTTTAATAATTTTACCCAGACCACATTTCCCTAGTTTGCATTGGTAGAGTCTATAGGCTGAGTATGTCTCTGAATTAGTGACTATAGATGAAGTTCGGCTGTGCAACTAGACTGGGAGAGGGCCTAGAATAATGTTGTCAAACTAACTTCCTTTCAGATTACTCTAAGATTAACCCTGAAGCTCAAATAATTTACCATGTTTCCTGTATCTTTAAGCAGAGAGCCAGTGTGGTCTAGCAGATTGGCCTGGGATCTGGGGTCTATGAACCACTAAATTCTAATCTTGGCTTTGCATTTGTTTGCTGAGTCACCTTGTGCAAGTCATTTAACCTCCCTGCCTCAGTTTCCCTATGTGTAAAATGAGGATAGTTACTTGTCTAATAAGTCCCAAGGTAGACCCACACATCATACATGGTATTGGCAGTAGATAAAATCAGCCAGACATTTCATGGGTTGTGTGTGTGGGGGGGGTGCCTTTATCAGGTAATGAAATACAGTCAAACTATTGTGTCTGCAATGTGGACTTGTTTAAGGGATATTTTAGTTTTGACTAAACATGGAAAAACTTCTAAGGTAAAATGAGTTTTCACTCATTGTGTGGGAGGGGGAATTCATTGTGATGTGATGTCATGCAAAATAAAAGTGTGTGGCAGCAATGAGAAATGATTGTCTTAAAATATGAGAATACAAATCCACATAAAAGTTAATGTCGGGAGCAATGTCACTGTAGTGCAGTGAAACTCCAACACTAGCCATATCTCTGACTAACCTTAGTGACTCTGTGTGGTACCATAAATAAGAGAAAGGATATGCCTGTCATACAGCAAGTGTTGAAATCTTTGTTATGTGACTACTTCTATCTTAAACATACAGTTTAATACTTGGCTTGGAAATGGTTTCTAGATCAACTAGCTCCTTTATTCATGACTATAACACTTGATCATGTGTTACGTTGTCCTGTGTCACCAACACCAGATTTAGCAAATAAAGTTAGCCCCATCTCACCTCGAAGGGCTCTTATAAAGTTTAATTCAAAGAGTAAGAGGTTAAAAAAGAGAGTGTGCAGCGGAATGGCTGGAGAAGAGAGGTAAAGCTGTCTCAGCAGTAGGTTAATTGGAGAGTGGAATACCAGTGTAGATGGGAGCACATAGTTTCCTTGGACAATGTGATAAAGAACCGGGAGCTGGGAAGGACCAGCTGGAATTGTTAGTGAATTAGCTGAAGTCAGAAACCCCTGAATGAAGCAAAGAAGTAAAGGGGAAATGAAGGTTAGGGTATAATTCAGTCTAAATTAGGTGGGCCATTCACAATGCATAAAAGGGCTCCGAGCTTCCTTTCTTGGGGAAAATGGGTAGGAAAGCTCACTTTTGTTTAGATGTGAGATGAGTGGTTGATTTTAAGAATGTATTACCTACAGCCAGTAGTGTTGGGAGCATATTATCCCACATGGATTTGGGTGAAGCGTTGGAAATAATCATCTGTCATGAACTTGAATGGCAGTAGGTTTAATAAGACAGAATTAAATCAGTTATGCTGCAAAATATATTTAAATACACTGTGAATTATCTGAAGCAAAGCCTATTCCTATATTTTTGCTTTGCTTACTTCCTATTAAAGACAAAAATTCTGGATGCAGTCACCTCTGAACCCTGGGTGTTGTGGCCTGGGCCCATCTCTACTTTTTTTAGGGAAGACATATGGCAGCATTTGCTTATGTTTATTAATCTCCCTTGGTTCCCATTGTCTTGTTTATTACAGGTCATGGCACTGGAAATGACACTGTAGACATGAAAATGTGTCTGTACAGAATAAACTTGCTGTCCCTTAAATTCTAAATCAACATTTTAGGAAGTCATTAATTGTATTTGGTAATAAAAAAAAGAGAAGCTAAAATGGTTATTATAATTGGCTTAATTTTATTTTTCTCCCTCTAAGACAGAGTGTCAAACCTGAGAATATTTGAATGAGTCTAGCAACCCCTTCATGCACTTCAGTCTTATTATAAGTCCAAATATAAGAGGAGGAATCATTTGATTCTCACCAATATTTATTTCCAATCCAGGAGTTTCATGCCCAGAGCTCAGAGCACCAGGTTATCAGGTTCCAAAGCTATGTTTTAACTATCTTCTACTATACTTTACTTTCCTGTTTTGTACTTTTGGTATATACCGTTGCGATCAACAAAGCATTGCCAAGAGGAGTTCAGTGCATATTGTGACAGGGTCGGGCCAGATGGCTACAGGAGAGTAATAGAAGGCAGATATGTGAGCCCCAGATTAAGTAGGTCCCTTTTCCCTGGGTAAGGTAACAGGGAAGGTTCCAGAACAATCAGGAACCTTCTGGAGACAATTAAGACAGACAGGCTGATTAGAACACCTGCAGCCAATCAAGAAGCTGCTAGAATCAATTAAGGCAGGCTAATCAGGGAACCTGGGTTTAAAAAGGAGCTCACTTCAGTTTGTGGTGCGCTTGTAAGGAGCAGGGAGCAAGAGGCACTAGGAGCTGAGAGTGAGAACGCGGACTGTTGGAGGATTGAGGAGTAGAAGCATTATCATACACCAGGAGGAAGTTCCTATGGTGAGGATAAAGAAGGTGTTGGGAGGAGGCCATGGGGAAGTAGCCCAGGGAGTTGTAGCTGTCGCACAGCTGTTCCACGAGGCACTCTAGACAGCTGTATTCCACAGGGCCCTGGGCTGGAACCCGGAGTAGAGAGCGGGCCCGGTTTCCCCAAAAACCTCCCAACTCCTGGTCAGAGACAGGAGGAGTTGACCTGGACTGTGGGTTCACGAAAACGGCCAAACTGAGGGCTGCCATGAAGCTCCAAGGCGAGCAAATCCGCCAATAAGCACAAGACCCACCAAGGTAGAGGAGGAACTTTGTCACACTATTTATGTGCAGCTCGTTTTTGAATTAGAATTCTTTTAATTCCCTTTTGTTGACTTAGATATAGACGAATCTATATTATCTATTATAGACTCTAATTTTTTGGATGTGATCATTTGGATTTTCTAAACCTATGAAGGTGGAATGATCGGTTTTAGTGTGCTGACTTCTAATTAGCCCAAGTTAGGTAGAGACAGATAGCTTAGCGGTCTTTGAAATATAAAATAGTTGGCATGGAGCTTGGTCTTTTGATTCCAGATGGTATTTTGTGATCAATGAGTTTGTGGTTTGGAGGTCAGAAATTCAAATAGCCTACTATTTGGTTAGATCACCAATAATAGTAAACAGTTGTGAGGTGCTGATGTATTAGGAGGAGGCTCTGCCCTGTGCTGTGGAAATGGACAATATTGTGGCAGAGAAGCCCTCAGTTAATTTTACAACTGACATTAATAATGTAACCCGCGTAGCATGATTTCATCAGGACGCTGCATCCAATTAAGGCCCTGATCCTGCAAAGTGATCTTCTAGTGTGGACCCTTACATAGTTCAGTGGGACTCTGTTCAAGTGTGGGGGTCTGTGCTAATTAATCCTGATGCGAGATTGGGGGAAAAAGATAGCAATGATTGATTCATTTATTCATGGTTAAGAAGTGCCTGTCTTGTACGCTAGGTGCCTTTGTTATGAAAATATTTACACAGAGAGAAAATGAACAGTTTCATCAAAAACAAATGATACAAACCCAAACAAATGCCCAACAATACCCACAACTGCATAACTGCAGCCACATCTGCAACCTCCACTACCCAAAACCCCAGGAAAGAGATGGCTTTGCACCAGGCCTTGAAGGTCCCCAATTTGAGACTATTTGAGACTGGATGGGGAAAAAATTCCAAAGTTGAGGGGCTCTCTCTTGCAGGCATACATCTCTTTTTCGATACTGAAATTGTTCCAGTACCTCTGGTGACCTCAAGTGTGTAACAGGTAGAGAGGCATTCTATCAGATTCAAACTATCCAGTGCTTCTTAATTGAATATATCCTGTATGTGGAATAGTGGCTGTTCTTTCTCAGGAGTGCAAATATATGTAATATAATAAAATGTTGGGGGGGTGGTTACTGTAAGTTTATAGAGTGGTGCAAACCAGGGTTAAAACTACAAGTATTTTTCTCTTCCATGTCAAAAGAAATCTCCTTCCAAAGACGAATGTTTGTCTGCAGTGCAGTGCTTTGTAACTGTTAGAAGAGTTCTCCTGCATGGCTCTTTCTGGTATGGCCCATATAAAATGTTCTCATGTAATGTTTGTGGAATCTGCAGAACTGCTTGCCTATGGCTCACAAGACTTGGTATGCTCCCAATGCTACCTGAGGATAATACACTATTGTCTTACTTCCCAGGGATGTCACTTGATTGAGGCTTGAAAAGTGCTTTGAGATCTATTTTGCCAGCGGCTGGATGCATTTAAAGTGGTGGTGGTGGTGGTGAGGCTGTTAATTAGGTAATGTAGTCTTCATGGTAGTACAGAGCATGACTACATCACAGGCTAGTCAGCTTCTGAAATAGAGAAATTAATATTAGTTTCTTTTCTAAAAAATCATATAACGTTATGTTTTATTTCCATATGGTAGAATCTATCATGAGCCAGACACAGAAACATCATGCTGGCCCACTGATGAGATAAATCCTGTCCAACTGTTGGTTTTTTGTTTTTATCAAAGATAAGATGCAGGGCTTAATTTGTAATGAAAGAGGTGGCCGGGCTCAGGCAGTTTTTTTTACATTCATAACAGATGCTGCAAGCCCAAGAAGTGCTGGGGCTATGAACTGCCAAGCTCACAAGCGCCGGGGCTCAGCCCTGGCAAGCCCGGGCCCAAATAAAGCACTGATAAGATGTGTAACAAAGAGAATTGCATATGACCGCTGAGCAGAATTCCACAGGTGTCAAATAAAGAGCTGGAAGGGTGTCTTTGCACTGTACCTGCCACGGCCCAAATCCATTTCTCTGTGTTCATTCAAAAGGCTTATGTCAAGCCCAGTCAATTTAAATGAGATTCAGAACTGGAGCAGCAAAATAAATGTTCAATCACAGTGTTTGATAAATCACTTAAACAATCTTGCAGATTGCAAATTCTGTAAATGTAAATTCTGCACTTATTCAAAACTAGTGAATGTGACAAGACTAAGAGACGGGAAAGTCAAAACAGCAGGAATAAAAACTCAGATCCTTTGATGAGATTAAAATACCAGCAATTTAAGTGGCAAGCAGGTAGGACTATGTTGCTTGTATGGCTTTCTAACCAATGCTTGAGCATTTAAAAGAAGACTATACAGTTGGGATAAAGAAGAGAAGGCTGATTTGATGATTGCAGCACAACTTTACCTTTACTTCAGTGTGTGTGTGTTTTCTTTAATATCTTGAATAGCAGAATTTGGATGGGCAGGAAAGGTTTTCTCTCATTAAATAGAATGACAAGTGACTATAAAAATGGGAGAGGGGAAAAATCTTAACAAAACCCAGATTGTTTCTGAATGGTAAATCATTTTCCTTGGTTTGTCATCTTGTAGCACTTCGTTCCTCTTGAGGGTTTTCTTCTGGCGTCACGTGAAAACAGAAATGTTACAACAAACTCTTTTGACTTGACTCTAAATTGATTATTTTTTACTCAGCTACTCCGACCATGAATCTGTCAAACTCTGTATTTAATGCCCTACTTGCTGCAATTTTGATGATCTCAAACAACATAAAAATGGAAAAAAATTAAAGCACTAGAAACTCTTCATTGACTAACTGCCAGAGTTAAATCCATGTATTTGACAGTCACCCTCTTTCTCTCTTCCATCCCTGTTCTTTGCTAGACATGAGGCTGTGATGGGGGGGTGAAACTATGAGAGAGGGGAATTTATTTATCATCATATAAATAAAAACAGGCAAAAAGCAAGATTTGACAGGGTAACGGTTTTCCGATTAACAAAAAGGAACGGAATGCTCACATCAGTCTAGGTCGCTCTGTGCGTCAGTGGCCTGTGTGTCTCTAACATGCACTTGTTGGCAGCGCTGCTTCTGTTCGCCTGTTTTGGTTCAACCCCCCTTCCAGCCTCAGCCCCTTTTTCACGATAACATGGGACTTTGTCTTAAAATTCTGGATTCTACACTGTTTGAAAGTATTTATACCTCTCAGTTGTCCCTTATTTTCATCCCAAGTGTATTTCTATTCCTCGGAAACTTGGTATTCCCTCACTTCCCCCTCATGAAAGTGAGGACATAATAAAAGTTGTTTAACTTTTCGCGCACGTAAATTCCTTAGAATGCAAACAAAATAAATACTTAGGAGGAAGATTACACCAAGAGCCAGAAGACCTGGGTAAATCTATTCCTGGCTCTTCGCAGACTACTTCAGTGACTAAAGGCAAGTCACTTAGCTTTGCCTCGTCCCCGCACCCCCATCTTTCTTACAGGAGGGCTGTGTGCTTTAAGGGCTTGATCCTGCACTGAGAACCGTGCATACTTGGGCATCTGTCTGCTGTGTTCTCAGCACAAGATCCAGAGCCTAATTCATTTAAGTTTATAAAAGCTTCAAGATTCACAGAAGGAAGGCACTTTTGCAGTGGCAACGCATTATATTATATGTAGTAAAACCGTTTTTGTCCCACATGTGGGCCTTGTCAGGCATGCGGGATGGTGTGCTTAGGGCATTCGCTTTATGGTTACTAGAGTGTTAGTTTTCTCTTGCAGCCTTTGGGTGTCGAGCTTGGGTTTGCTTCATGGTCCCTTACTCCCTAAGAATGTGCAATGAGAGCCTCTCCTATCTGTAGCAGTTTTCCTAAAACATCCACTAGTAAAGGTTTGCATTCTAGACCAGTAGCTATTCAAGTACCTCCGGTACAAGGGAAGATACATATTTTCTTGACATGCCAGTCAATACATACCATTGTGATTTGTTCTACAAATGTTTGAAAATAGTTAATATTCTTGTAATATTTGGTACCTGAACATACATGTTACAAACAAATCTGATATTTGGGAAGTGCCAAATTTCTGCACAATATGGACATTTGGTTATTAAAAATAGAATAACAATGAATAGGATCTTTCATTTCAATTTAAGGGAAAAAAAGTTGTCTGATCATGTCATCTGAACTCCGTGCAGTGTTACAGCTTCCGTTCTTTGCTCCACTTCCACACGTAGGGAAGAAAAATAATGTTTGCATATTCAAGGCCAAATCCCTACCCTTGGAATTACACCATGAGATCTCATGAACTTCAATCCCACCATATCCAATACATTATAAAGTCTTCAATTTTCTGGAGGAGTAAATTATATACCGGGTAGCAATGCTGTCACATGGCCCATAAACCTTGGGTGCTCCAGGCAATGGGTTGTCTCAAGAGAAGCCCAAATGATTGAGAAGATTTCCCTTTCAGTGCATTATTTACAAAGCAGCAGCATTTCTACCCTAAGTATAAAAAGGGAGGTATCAGTCTACATTAGAGCGGACGATAGGACTTGCACTTGTAGTTTTACTAAAACAGTACAAAAACCAAACCAAACTCCCGCCCCCAAACAATTTATAAATTCCTTTTCTGAAGAACAAACACAGTAAAGCCAATTTCATTTGAATTTTGAAATATAGTTGACTTTGACAATTTTTAAATCAGGCTTCATCCCGCAATTAAGTTTTCTTCCAGTGAGTGGTGGAATATGTGATAATGAAACTTTTAAGGGGAACGTCAACAGATCCTATATTATATAAATATCTTTAAAAACATGGTTTTTGCTTAAGTTGAATCAGGATTTTTTTTTTCACTTTCAGTAACAGCATCTCACTTTAAAGGCTCTATTGCTATGTTCGAACCTTCTTTATCTTGTACTAATGTATATTTTTACTGCTAATTATTTTGTAATTTATGAAATTTGACGCACATACACACTCATATCTAATAGGTCCTTTCTGTCTATAACGGCCAAGCTAATTGGACATTGTGTAAGCACTATGTGCGAGGCGGATTTATAAAGATGCAGCCACCTTTCTTTTCTGTTATGTCCATGGCATATTCTAGCAGACATGGGGAGGCTAAGCTGTGTGTGTGCGCATGTGAGCGTGTGTGTGTGTGCACGTCTGTTGTTTCATTCTTCTTAAAATGCTTCACCACAGTAGGCAAAATGGATGAAACATGGAGAAAAAAGAGACAATAAATAGTTTCCTAACCTGGCTTTGATAATAGAGAAAGTTCGTTAGATTTATTAATCCTCATTTTCCTTTGGACTGTCAGCTTTGGAGTGACAGTAAAAAAGCTTGTGACGACTTTGGCTAATTTGCACTCCATTCACTTTCTCGTGAAAACCCATCAGGCCGGCTGAAGAACTGCTCTGCAATTGACCTTATTCAATGGCAGAGTGATATACTGGGAAACAGGCCAGTTTTCACAATGCCGAAAAGAGCAAATTGGACGGAATCTTTGTTCCTCTCTTTCTTTCTCTTTCCTTTTTATGCCAGTCTTGCTCTAGTTAAGCTCCCTCCTTTGTTGCAGCAGCAGCTCTAGGGCTCAGGTCACCCTCGGGGGCTGCCGTTGCAGGTGATCACTGGACTGCTTGTCTTAGATGTAGAGGGAGGGTGGGTAGGAGGGGAGTTGCTGAGACGTTTGAAGTTAGGGACTCTGGCACAATGAAACAAAGTCCAAGATTGCAGCGTCCTGGTCAGGTTTGTGTTTAGGGAGTATTTTTGGGGGGTATGAATTGCTAATATGAAAGAGTGCTTGCATAACCAAAAGATGAAAGCCAGTTCATCTCCATATTTTAGTATATGTGGTCTTTTGGGTGAGGTATAAAACTGGGTTCCTGATTCCATGTGGCCACTGCAGAAACTACAGCTCTTTTGAGAGAGTAGGGTTGTAAACCCCAGGAACCTGGTCAAATCCCAGCCAAAGTGATGACATCCTGCCTCCCTGTATTCGCCTTGAAGTTTCCACTGAATAGTGTGTTATTCATATCCTGTATATGCCATGAAGTGTTGTCATGAGCTATAAAACATGTGCTAGGTTTCACCTCAGAGGTGGGTGCTTTTCACTTGATGAATGAAATGGTCCTTATGTGTCTGATGAAGCATTCTTTTAGCTGAAGGATGCTGCATTCCTCAAATGAAAGACAATTAGCTCTGTCATTTAGAAGCTCTAATAAAAATGCACTTGTACCCATTTGATATGCTGTATCCTCAGTATCTGCAGAGCAGTGACTGGGCAGCTGCGATTCACTGTGCTTAAATACACACTAAGGTTCTCCGTAATAAACCGTGGGAATGAATGTTAAACTTGACACATAATCCAAAATCAAAGTCCATTTATACATTTTCCCCCACTGTAATCCTGGGCCTTTGTGCTTTTTAATTGTCTAACTTTATATACTAGTACACGGATCCTATTAGAAACATTGATGCAAAGGGCCTTCCACCCTCGTTCCAGCCCTTTTCTTACATTTCTAGCTACGCTGAGCTGTACTTTGTTTCCTCTTTCCTTCATTTTCCCTCCCCCCCAACACTTCTTTTCAGTGCAGCAGGAAAGAAAAACACATCCCACACACAAAACCCCCCCACAAAAACCCAAAGACACAGCACACACCCATGGAGACAGGTAAGCAGAAGATGATTGTGCAGCTTCTGTCCCTCTGCTAGCTTGTACCTAACAAATTTCACTTCTAATTCTAAAAGGAAAGCACTAACTTTGAAGGTTTCTAATATCCCTGACTTTGGAATCGGATCTGTGCATCTCTCACAGAAGTTAGTGGATTTCCAGTTGCTCAGCACCTCTGTGGCTCAAGTCCTATGATCCCATCTTGCACTGTATTGAGTGTCATGAAACTCTTTGGAAATCTGTGGCTGTAATTCTGCCTGTGGTATTACCGGGAAGAGGGGAGAACTGTCATCTAGAAAAGTGACGATAATATGTTAAAACAAGAACATAAGAATGGCCATACTGGGTCAGGTCAAGGGTCCATCTAGCCCAGTATCCTGTCTTCCAACAATGGTAAATGTCAGGTGCCCCAGAGGGAATGAACATAATAGGTAATCATCAAGTGATCCATCCCCTGTCGTCCATTCCCAGCTTTTGGCAAACAGAGGCTAAGGACACCATCCCTGCCCATCCTTGCTACTAGCCATTGATGGACCTATCCTCCATGAATTTATCTAGTTCTTTTTTGAATCCTGTTATAGTCTTGGCCTTCACAACATCTTCTGGCAACAAGTTCCACAGGTTGACTGCGTATTGTGTAAAAAAAAATACATCCTTTTGTTTGTTTTAAACCTGCGGCCTATTAATTTCATTTGGTGACCCCTAGTTCTTATGCTATAAAATGCTTCCTTCTCCACACCAGTCATTATTTGATAGAGCTCTATCATATCCCCCCATAGTTGTCTCTTTTCCAAGCTGAAAAGTCTCAGTCTTATTAATTTCTCCTCAAATGGAAGCTGTTCCATACCCCTAATCATTTGTGTTGCCCTTTTCTGAATCTTTTCCAATTCCAGTATATCTTTTTTGAGATGGGGCAACCACATGTGCACGCAGTATTCAAGATGTGGGCGTACCATAGATTTATATAGAGGCAATATGATATTTTCTCTCTCATTATCTATCCCTTTCTTAATAATTCCCAACATTCAGTTCGCTTTTTTGACAGCCACTGCACATTGAATGGATGTTTTCAGAGAACTATCCACAATGACTCCAAGATCTCTTTCTTAAGCAACAACTAATTTAGAACCCATCATTTTATATGTATATTTTTATATGTATGGATTATGTTTTCCAATGTGCATTACTTTGCATTTATCAACATTGAATTTCATCTGCCATTTTGTTGCCCGGTCACCCAGTTTTGAGAGATCTCTTTGTACTCTTCCTGGGACTTAACTATCTTGAGTAGTTTTGTATCATCTGCAAATTTTGCGACTTCACTGTTTACCCCTTTTTCCAGATCATTTATGAATATGCTGAATAGGACTGGTCTCAGTACAGACCCCTGAGGGACACCACTATTTACCTCTCTCCATTCTAAAAATTGACCATTTATTCCTACCCTTTGTTTCTTTTTACCAGTTACCAATCCACGAGAGGACCTTCCCTCTAATCCCTGCATCCCATGCTGAGGTGATATGTACCCAGTCAATATGGGGATAGTTTAAATCCCCCATTATTACTGAGTTTTTTATTTTAATAGCCTCTCTAATCTCCCTGAGCGTTTCACAGTCACTATCACCATCCTGGTCAGGTGGTCAGTAATATATTCCTAATATATTCCTACTGCTATATTCTTATTATTTGAGCATGGAATTAATATCCACAGAGATTCCATGGTACAGTTTGGTTCATTTAAGATTTTTAGTTCATTTTATTCTACGCTTTCTTTCACATATATTGCCACCCCCCACCAGCACGACCTGTTCTGTCCTTCTGATATATTTTGTACCCTGGTGTTACTGTGTCCCATTGATTATCCTCATTCCACCAAGTTTCTGTGATGCCTATTATATCAATATCCTCATTTAATATGAGGCACACTAGTTCACCCATCTTATTATTTTGACTTCTAGCATTGGTTTATAAGCACTTTAAAAACTTGTCAATTTTTAGCTGTCTCCCATTACATGATGTAATCGAATGAGACTTATTTTCATTTGACTGTTTCTCATCAGATACTACCTGTATTTTATCATCTTCCATCCTCTCCTCCTTACTAGGACATAGAGAATCTCCATTAGTAGATCCTCTCCTCAGGGATGTTTCTGTCCGAACCACGTTCTCCTCCGCAACTCTTGGCTTTCCCTCAGCCGTCAGTTTAAAAACTGCTTTACGAAATGATATGTTGCGTCTTGTATCCCACCTTTAAAATACAGAGTGAAACGCAAGACAGTAAATGTCGGTCAAGAAAGGTGCAGGGTACCCTGGAGTCAAGTCCAATTGCCAGAAAAGGTTTGGCGGAGTCATTGGAAGTAATCCCATGCATTACAACCTCTATCTGTCTCAACCCTATTCTAGAATGACCATCTCTGAAAGCAAGAAGATACCGGTAATTCTGTGTCCAGGACTCATTTGGGCCCTGGACCTTTTGCTGAGGCACACGAGAAAGGGCCCAATTGTGGTGTTGTCTTCATTTTTAATACTGCAGACAAACCCCGTCAGATGTTGTCTGCATTATGAAGGCTGTTGTGGGCCCCCAGCAGCCTTCAGATGAGTTTTGATCACACGTGACCATTTCATCTATATCAGAGTCAGAAACCTGGGAGTGAAATGTTCCATCTGCTATTGAAAAGGCAGGAGCCAACAAGGCTTGTCTGAGTGGCCACAACTTAATTGCCTTTTGAAACACTGGAACAAGCTAACACTTAACCTATCCTGATAGCAATAGACTGACAGAGATGATAGCTGCCTACAGCTGACTCCTGCCTGCCCCCTCTTTGATACCCTCATATTGGTGCATCCTAATAATCCAAGGTCTATCCAGCCTGAGCCTGTGCAATTTCAAGGTGTGCAGTGATGCACAGTCCATTGCATGGGCAAAATCAAAGGTCCTAATGAGAGCTCAGCCAATCCTGGAAGGTGGATTAATGGCTATTTACCCTATCTGACAATGTCTCTGACCCACCTCTTTAGACACCCAACTATGACCCATAGCAAGACCCCTTGCAAGGAAGGACTGCCATTGGCCAGCTGCAGTGCTGCCTAGGGGTTAGGCACATCCTCTTTGTCCCTGTCTATAATTGTGTGCCAGATGCCATGGCCAGCACACATTATGAGTCCTCTGAGAGATTTAGCCCAGTAAAATACTGCCATTTAGCCATGTAACTCCTATGATTTGGAATATTTAGTGCTACACAACACTTTCTTTGTTTTACTTATTAATTGACTTTCAATTTATACACACATTTCATAAAATGGAGCATGTAGCCTTTGCTCTGGGAAAATCTTAACACATTTTAAAAATACAAATAGACTAAGGGAACCCCTTCACACAAAATATATATAACTAATAACCTAGCCGCTAAATACATATTGTTGAATTTTGTGATCTCCCCACCAGAGCCCTCTTGGTCCCTCTCAAAGTGGGAAAACAAATATTTCTTGTATCCCTGTATTTTAAATGCCAAGACTATATAAGCACATTGCCCAAGCTGATATTATCTATCTAATATGACCATTTCCAGATGTACTTTAGTTAAATTACAGGAGTAATATTTTTTAGATTTTTTTTATTTTTTATAATAGAGAGTACAGTCAGGTGTCTGTTATATCAACTATACAGACAGATTATACTAGTCTCAGAAAAATGATTAGATATGGAATTAAGCTGTGAACAATATTATAAAGGACCACACAAGCACTTCTATCTGTTCCATTGTTTGTTAGACATGAATCTGAAGGTTTCATCCATTTAATTTTTTTAAATAGTTTGAAGAACTGAAATAATCGAAAAGAACTGATTTAGTTCAGCTGGAAAAAAAAAAGGACTTCAGAATGTCAGGGTCCTAAACCATTGAGCAGATTTCAACAAGTACACTGTTCTTTCACCCAAATGTCACCAACTGGTTAAGCACACTTGAAGCCCATTCTCCCAAAGGGAGTTGTGGGTTCCTTTTAGAAATGCCAGTTTTTCATAGCATAAAACCCTGCTCTTTTCTGATGAGATCAAGTCTTCAAAATTTGTCCATATGAGAAAATAAAGCAGCATCTTACTGAAATTAAAGCATTTTGGGAAAGCTCAAATCTCCCCAAAGTGGCTTTGGCTTAAAAAAAAGCAACCCAGATGAGTCAGAAAAACCTTGGTTTGAGGCATTCTTTTTCAGGAAAGTTTTATAGACTCCTATAGAAAAGTTACAAACCCACTGTGTATTTAGATTATAGGGAGAATAGTGGAAATAATAAATAATTTTCTCTGCCATTTTGTCATGGTCATGTAATAATATGAGGGAAAGTGGTCTAACTAACACAAGTCATGCTCTGGGGGATAAACCTAGAAGAAGACAGGACACTGTATAGAATGTGGTCTGTTGTGACCATTATGTATTTCTTACCATATGAGAAACATATACAGCTCCATCCTAATGCTTTGGAGTAGGTGGTATGGAGTGACTCTACTAGTGCTTCTCATTCTTTCTGTGTATCTCATAGTCTCACTGGCATCGTTCTGGCATTCTCTCTGTCATCTTCTTGCCCTCCTCCTTCTGGTGCCCTCAGGTCCTCTAATTTCCCCTTCTCTCTCTCAAATTCTGCCCATGTCCGCACCCTCATTAATCAATGTCAAGTCACAGAGTGTTCAACAAGGGCTGTATTCTTCATCTGCCCCCTCAGCCCTCATACATCCCATTGTTCTGAAAAACGGATTCAGATGGCAAGAAAACAGCCGATGCAGCACATAAAAGAGATGAGACAAAAATGAAAAGAATCAAGGGGGGAAAAAAAGAGGAGGCATTTTTTTCCCCTGAAACACTCGAATAAATACTCAGCAATGATCATTTAAATTATTCATACATTTATGAAAACATCCATTGAAAAGTGAAGTGTATGATGCTCTTTGTCTATTTACTTGTCTCTTGTTTGTGATTAACCTTTACTGTAACTTGGGGTGGCACTGCCAGGCTCACAAAGACCAGACTTTTCTTTCCATGGGAAAAAATGTTTCATCATATCAAAATGAAAAATTAAGTGGAGGTATTTAGTGCTGATGTGGCAAATTACAAAGCATTAAAGATGCAGTGTTATCCGTGTCCAAAGTCCAAATACTGTCTGTTCAACAAAAATATACAAAGCAAGACTTCAACAGTATGTTCTCTTATAGCTGAGCCTGACATATATTCCACTTTCAAAACCATGAAGTCCTCCAGGAGCCAAGTAACTTGACATCACATGATATACAGGATTTACTGTACTTAAATAAGGAGAATTTATGTAATTATGAACACACTCGCGCGTGCACACACACTCAAAAGTGTAAAGTGAAGTGAAAGTTTCTCAGATTCTTTTAATTTCAACTCCTCCTAAACTGTACAAGCTAAGATTGTCCAAACACAGTATCTATGAAATGTTTGTTGTTAATGTGCTTGACCGCAAGTAAGAACTGAGGAACAGTTTATGGGCCTCATCCAAGCCCATTGAAATCAATGGGAGTCTTTCCATTGCATTTCACTGGGCTTTTTATCAAGCCCAGTGATCGCTGACTGGTTTCCTAAGTTCTTGGCTTGTGGCTCAATAGATAATAGATAACTTATACTATGGTTTGACAAACTAATTTCAGATCTAAAAACCAGCCTCAACTTGTAGTCTGTTAGATTTGAAAAAGTAAGGTGGGGTGGGGGAATTGCATTTTTGGCATGCCTCTGTACTTTATGCTTTCTGCTCAGAAGAAACACTTAAAGAAAGACATTTCTTATAGCATGTGTGCAGGGCCAACCCTAGACCAAATGGAGCCCAAGGCGAGGAGTGTCTTTGGTGCCCCCCTCCCATTTGTTAAACTTTGAATACCTTATTTTTATTGCATTTATAGCCCATTTCATGACTTTGATACATAATTTGCATGCATGATTTATCCCTGTCATATAAGATGATAGGTTTGCATGCTAGGAACTGTAAATCTGTATTTATTCATTCTGACCACTAAAACAGCACCCTGAGCCCAGTGCCCCCCAAGCCTGGCACTAGATTGCCTGTCACTAAATCTGGCCCTGCATGTGTGTCTTGATTGTAACTCATCAAATTTCCACCCAACTGCCCAACAAAAGAGATTTAGATCACTTCAAATAATCCATAAATAATAACCCAAACCCTATTCTTAAGTGAAAAGGTTTCATCCTGCAGACGTTTTTTATGCTTTTCCATAGCTACTTGATAAAACTTGGTTTTTTTCACCTTAGTACATGGAATGGGAGATATTGTCTAGTGATTAAAACCGAGGGGTTAGAAGCAGAAATCTAGTTACTATTCTTCTGTTAACTCCAGAGTTGACTTTCTTTGTGACCTTGGACAAGTCACCGATACTCTTATTGCTTTCGTTTCTCCTTCTGTAAATGAGCATTACAGTAATAACATCAAAGGGGTGTTTAGAGACTAATGTACCAATGCTAGTAAACTGCTTTGAGATCTTCAAGACAGGCACTATAGGGGCCTGACCACTGAAATAAAAGGCAGTTGTTCCATTTACCTTAATGGCTTTAGATGAGACTATAGGTGGGCAGCCCTAGTTATTGTTGCATTCATTTAGCTGGTGTTCCAACTTCCATTTTACACTTTTTTCTTTTTCTCTTCCCTCCTCCCCCTATTCATGTTTTGTTCTCTATGTAGCCGCCTAGTAATTTCTAGGGAACAATTTTAACATAGTCTCTGGGTTTGCATTTTGCAAAAGTGAAGCAAATGCAGTCGTGTTTCAGCAGAAAATGGGTTTTTTTAGTCAATCTGTTAAAGGAGGCTGTCATCTTTAGGATACAGTATTTATGCGAAAAGTATGGTAGAAAACTACATATTAAAAGAGGAAAGGAGCTAAAGAAAAAATCCTAAATCAAACTCCTGGCAATATAGTGTCTTACTGTGTATTTCTTGTTCGGCTGTGATTCCTTTCTCTTGGAAGTTATCCAGCACTTCCTGGCTCAGTGATCTGGGATACTGGCAATTCAGAATGATGTTTTTTATATATATACTGGATGTATGGAGTAATAGGCAAACTTCCAATGGGCCTGAGATTCGTTTTGGTTCAGAGAGACATCCACAATTTCAGTTACTTCTCTGAAGCGATTTGAATAAATCCTCCCCCACTGCTCTGAGCCAGTCTGCAGCCCTAGGCACCACAGGGTCCTTCCCTCCCATTTAAGCACCAGATCAAGTTGTCTTCAAGATCGGCCAGCCAGCTGCAGAATCTGCTTGCCATAGAGCAAGGAGCTACTCTACCCGCTGCATACTCCCTTGCTTAGACATGGACTAACATTTGGTATTCTGCAAATTACCTCTCTTTCATGATAATTCACTAGCCACTCTTCTTAGCTGCTTCTAGGAATTATTGAAGCGATAATCTTCCCACGCCCATGCACATGCCCACCAAAAAACAAACAAATTAATACTGATACGTCCTCAAATTTCACTCTGAATTTAGTGTGAGTGGTCAGGTAAATTTACCTATAAAGACTGTGGCTACCAAATATAAATAACAATGATCCTCACATTGCTTCACAGTGTTTGTGATTTACAGTTAGTAGTGCATCCCTTTCATCATGCTCTTAAATAATTCAGCAGGGAAAAAATAAAATGTTGATCCTCACACTGGGCTGGGGGGTTAGAAAACTTCTTGTACAATGAATTCTCTGTGAGCTATGATTCTGATGCGGGGTCCGGGGGGTGCAGAATTCTGCAGGTGCAATTCTATCCTGATTCCTCTTCTTACCCACATTCACAGGGAGAGTTATGTGTTACTTCCGCCTACTTTGCCCATACAAGGTATGGAGATGCCTCAGTTATGCAGCAGCTTCCCTCCTCCCACCACAGTCACCAGTGCTGGGCTCTGGGAAGGTAGCCAAATGCCACTGAGGACACTGGAGTAATAAATCATCCTCCTTCCAACATCTGCAGGCCCCAAAGGCTCACCCCTCGCCGATGAGGATCCCCCCTCCCACCCTCGCTTTTTATCCTGTCCCTCTCTGACAAAACACCTATTGTCATAGCCGGAGTGAAGAAGAGTCCTTTTTCTTTGACAAAGGCCCTCTGACGGCAAGTTGTGAGCTGCCAGAGAAGATGCCTATGGCTCTGCAGGGAGTCTGTATCTCACTCTCTCTCCCTCTAGTTTCTACTTTTTCTCTCTCCCGGGGGTCACCCAAAGCCTTTCACTCCAGCTTCATATTCACATAAAGACATCAAGAAAAAAAAAAACTCCCCAGAAAGAATTATTAGGCATGGCTGTCAAATGCTTTATCAGAAGGGCGGGGGGAGAGAGTGGGGAGGGTGGAACAGTAACTCTTTATGTACTATCATTGTTATAAGAGCTAATGTATGACTGCACGGATCCTAACTGTTAGCAGATCTTGTGCTCCTCACCAGTGACACAGAAATATGAATGTGAAATACACTATTTAGGCCACAGCACCTGACAATGAGGCGTTTTGCTTTCTTTCCCTCATTCTGTTTCCCTCTAGATGAGAAAATTCCCATCTGATCCCATTGTCCTGAAGAACATTTTTTTTTTAATTGAATAGGTTTTTATTGACTGTCATTTGTATGCCAAACTGCTGAGCGGTTTATAGGAACAGATAGATCAACATGTCCCCAGCCCACTTTTGCTTATGAAAGGAATTTAAAAAACCACCACAACCACCAAACCCTTTTCAGGATATTAGTTTTTCACATCAAAGGAACAAAGCTGCATTAGTACAATTAAGTTGGAGCAGTGGAACATAAGAACATCCTTGCATCCCGTCCATACCAATATAACAACACTGGGGACTTTTCATCTTCACTCTTTGTGTGTGTGTGTGTGTGTGTGTGTGTGTGTGTGGTTGGGGGGGGGCGGGGAAGAAACCAGTGTGCCAATAAGCAGATTCAGAATTATGAAATCGCCCAGTTGTGACAGGTTAACGCTGCATTGAATTCCTGAATACGCTGCTCATCTCTTCCCTCCCTCCCCCCTTCTGCCCACAAGCTCGAAGGGAACTTTGGAGAGCTGTGAATTGAAGGTTTTACAAATTGCCTACCCAAGGTTCATCCAGATGCCAAGTAGCCAAGTATATTTTTAACCCGTTAGAGCCCTGCTCCTGTTCACTGCCGACTGCAGAAGTGGGCAAAACTTTACTGGGGACTACGTTAAGAAGGCCCTGCTGGCCTTTGAGAGAGAGAGATAAATTAAGAACTGCCGCTAATCCTTTGGAAGGCTGAGTCTGTAAAGTTAACAGTTGAGTAATCTATTAAAATTTACTGTGCAAGCCATCAAAACAGAAGAAAAGTGCATATATATATAAAGTTTAAAACATCCTTATAAAAATCCGGAAACCTAACACTGCATTCCTACAAATTATTCCTTTAGCAAACATTTTTATTTCCAATTAGTAAAAGAAAAATTGCTAATTTGCTGCAGTTGGACAGGCCTGACGTCTCAATCTGCAAAGTGTCAGTGCTGTGAAAGGAAATGTTTCACACTGTGCTGGAGAGAGAGAGTAGCTCTAAAGAGGGTCAGGGCATTGGGCCCAGAAACCAGATTGACTGGCCATAGTGCTAAATTACTCACACAAGACATACATTGTCTGCAGTGCCAGCTACAGAGTACTCACTTTCTCATTCTTTCCCTTTTTTAGTTGGTGCTTGTGGGGGGAGGTGAGGGAAAGGGATGGTACAGGAGAAGGCGGGGGGATTGGGGAGTGAAGGGAGGAGGGGTAGTTTGGCATTAATTTAGCCTGTAGTATCATCCTCAGCTGCTGGCTGGAGCTGGAGATTCCAAATTGCTGTAGCGAGGTTAAATATTACTTTAGCCTGGCTATACCTTTTCTAGGAACCGAATGGTAAAATAATCTGAATACCTGCTCACCTGATTGTGCCCAGTAGGTACCCGAACAAGATTAGCATTTCACAGGGAGGCTGGTGTTCAGTCTGTAGGTGAACCAAAACAATGTGTAAAAGAGGCCATATGGTTCTTATTTATGTGTGAAAGAGACAATAAGGGCTAGAGATGCACACGCTACATTATAACATGAGTCCTTGACCAGAAGAGCCAATGGTGTAAGCTAAATTACGAGCTATCAGAGGAAGACAACACCCAAAGAGGCAGTGGGAGAAAAGGAACGCTGGGGAGAGGGCGAGAGGAGTTGATACATGTCCTCAGAGAGTATATTTTACAATGGAATGTTACCATAGTACATGAAAAAAATATTGAGGCTCAGATTTTTTCAGATAAAATCTTTTCAAATCATTTTCAGCTGAGACTGGCCTCCTCCATAAGTCTGGATCCAAACACCACCTTGGGCTTGTTTAAAATCAGAATTTGCCAGACTTTTAAACTGTCCAGTCCAAATCCTCAGATCTGAACCCTGCCCCACGGAACGATGGGGTGCTCCGAACGTGCAGGGTTTCCTGTGACTTCATCGTGCTTCTGTGTTCTCCTGTTAAGTGATGGTATGGAGTGCATGGGCATATTCAGAAGCCTGAGGCCTAATGACTCCCATTTACCTTAGAATACATAGCTCAGTATTTGGATTCAAATACTGATTACAGTATAATATAAACTATGTTAAAGCACCCAGAGCGAGGGATTGGGTGCTTCTGTGATTTTTATCATTTAAACTGAATAAAAATCTCATTGTACATTCTTGGACAAATTGCGTAACCCCGCTGCCTTAGTTTCCCTCATCTGTAAAGGGGAAAATATCAGCCTATATGCTGGGGTATTGTGAGGACTGATTAGTTAAGGTTTGTACAGGGATTGGAAGAGGTAAAGTGGTACGAGTATTAAGTTTTTATTACTATTGTATTTAAGTGTGGTGAGTGACACATCTCAGATGTGCAACCGGTATAAGCTGTTTAGGTTTCCTGGCAAGCATCTCCACAAATTGTTGTCTTTTTTTTATGATATTATGGGCTCTTTTAGAAGACACTCCAGTGGGTTTGAGATTCCCCCCCATCCCAGCCCTTCTCTTTACTTTTTATGAAGAATCAGTGTCGGGTAAGTAGTGCCTTATTTGCGCTTTGTGAACAAAGAATCCAAATATGTTTCTGCAGAGGAAACTAATTCACAGTATAAATCACTTACGGTATGACTATCTTGCTTGGAGAGAAGCTGGTACACCTTGACATAACAATCTCCACAAGCCCCTTTCCTTACTAGACAGGTTCTGGATTTCTTTTCACTGATAGTCCCATCAGGACCTTTGTTTCCCGATAAAATTAGATTCCAGTGGAGAAACCTAAACACATTAAGGGCTCCATTACATCCTCCTATCCTCTGCATAGTTCTTAAAAACTGCCCTGTGCTTCCTGTGCATTAAACAGAGCAGATGCCTACTCTGTTCCTCAATGGCATAGTCCAGCCCAGCCATCACAGTTACTGCTGATATCTATGCACAGCTGCCATGATAACACTGCTAACATTTTCAATGTGTCTCTGTTTAAAATAAAACGTGCCTTAAGTAAAATAAATTACTCCAAAATACCTTCACAGTGCAGACTTGATATCTTTTATTTTGCGAAGCCTGAAGATGCTATTCTTAAGAGCTGGTCTCCAAATCATTCATTCTTGTGACTCTCAACAGGCTGCTGTTTATGATCTGATAAAGAAACACTACTTTGCATAGTTGAGCTGAAGAAAGGAGTCAGAAAAGGCACTTTATTTGGGTACACGGAGCGAGTTTTTGAATATTACAGAATTGGAAGCCAAATTTTTAGTTCCTCTTTGAGACAGTGCTTAGTGCAAGAACTCTGAACTACTGCGCAGTTTGCATGAAATCAAAGTGGGTCAGTCAGTGAAACCAAGAAATGGTTTCTTTTGAAGAGATACTTTCTAGCTTCTGGTTCAGGAAGGAAAGGAGGGAGGCATTAAAAGTTTTGGGAGAATTTAGAGAGGTATTCTTTTGGGGGGGAAAGGGGAAATCTATGGACCTCATTCTGTGCTTGCTTGAGTGAGCAGCCTCAGTTGCCTGCATTGGAATTTGCAATTTTATCTTTGCACAAAACTTGGCCCCAAGTATTCAGAAACACATTTTAGAGTTTTCCATCTAAAACCCCTTCTCTCTTCTCCTCCCCGCAAGCAAATTGGATGTAAATACTCAACAATTTCTTCCTTTCTGATTCATCCATCCACAGAACGCATCGAGAAATAACAGCGGCAGTGCAAATTCCGCATGCCGCCCTGCTAAGATGCCTCGATCTGATCTGGATGTGCCGCCTCAGTGAGAAGGGAATTCACGGCACCTCTGTTTAGGCTGCCAACAAGAAGGTGGACAAATAGTACAGGTTGTGATGGTGCTTGTGATTTAAAAATTCCACTGAAGATTTGTTTTACTCTCAGGTCATGTAAAATAAAAAGTGCCCTGGCAGAGCTCCATTATTAGAGTCTCTCCCTGATGTTGTTCCTTTGTCAGACAGCTAAGAGGTAGGGGCTGAAAACACAGGCCAAAGGGGACAGGTGGTGTGCGGTCCTCATGGCTTTCACACACACAGCAGCTCCCTCGCGAGAAGCCAAAGGGGTGCTGGCAGAATCACCTTGTCCACTGGGTCCTTCCCACCTCCAGCACTCCAACTTTATTCTCAGTGCCCCAAGTCTGGGAGAAGTCCAAGGACTTTACATATGCAAATACCTCCACCTCCAAGCCACTGCTGTCAGCACAAAGGGGGCATTCTGCCAACCAGTGCCCGCCAGGGAAGTGGAGTAAGCTTCCACTCCCCACAAAGGGTTACTTCACATGGGTTTCCACAAGGCCAAATGTTTATACTGTGCGGGAGGGGAGAAGTCAGGGCCTTCCGTCGTATCAGATTGCCCATTCTATCTTCTGCTTTTTCTCACTCGTTTTCCGTCTCAGGCCTTCAGTGTGAGCCTCCAAGCTAAAAACGTAGGTTAATGCTCTTTAAAAATTATTATTATAATTTCTGACTGTGTGTGGCTGTGTGGCAATGCTGCGGCAGCCAGGTGTTGCATTTTGTAACCCCCGCCGCAGTGCCCACAAATACTTCAGTGCATACACTTGTGCTTTTGTGGAAACAGCCTTAACATTTCTGAGCGGCAGTTGAGCAGCGAAGCAAATTGGCCCGGGTGTGTAATTTTAGGAAGAATTTGTCACTGCTTCCCTGTTGCTTGTGGTCTTTTTCATGTGCTCTCTTCCTCAGTGAGCTTCGGCGTTCAGAGCCAGCCTCCACAGGCTTCTCCTGGGGCAGACCTGGCAGTTGTGGGGGCCCACATGCCCATCCCTGGAATGCGTTTTCTGACAGAAGAAATCTCCAAGTAGCCTTTTCCGAAGCCTCATCTTTGGCTGTTAGAATAATGTCTGCTGCCATACCAATGTGGGCTGCAATCTTGTCACATCTCTCAGTACAAGTAGGGATGGGCCTGGTCAGTACTTGGATGGGAGACCTCCAAGGAAAACCCATGGTGTTACAGGAAGTGGTATTGGTTAAGTAGGTGGCACTCATCCCTCTGAGTCACTGTTGAATCAATTCCCCAGCACGATGCTAGTGAGGAGAGAGTTACTGGAGAGTCTGACTTCCAAACAAGGCATAAAACTGCTATCTTGGTCACTTGTGCCAAAAAATGACATGGGATCTTTAATGACAAGAAGAAAGTTAATAAACCCAGTGTTCTGGCCAAATTTCAGTTTGGGTAATTATATTCTGCCTCCATAAATTAACCAAGCAGTTTCAGTTGGTAATGGTATTTCTTCACTTCCTATCCTGAATTATTCTACAGTGTTGCTGAGGGCTGTTAAATGGCTGTCATGTTCCTCCCCAGAGATGGCAATATTTCAGTTGTGGATGAACAGAACCCTATAGGCGTATATAGTTTGTAAAGTATTTTGGGCTCCTTCAGCATGGATAAAAGCATTATAGAAATGTAAGATAATTATTTCTGGTCTGAGCTGCTTTTTGTCAGATAGCAGTAACAGTGATGGTGAAGGGGACAGTTCCTGATGAGAGAGAAGACAAGCTACAAAGCCAGAATCTCGATATGTATCTAGTTCTGGACTTCTCCCATGTTGTACAGTGTTTGCATCTGAGGAGAAAGGATGGTCTTGTGGTGAAGGCACTAGACTGGGACTCAGGTGATCTGGACTCAGTTCCAGACTCTACCACAGATTATTTGCGTCATTTAATCCCTTGGGCATCAGTTACCTATATGTAAAAAGTGGATAGTAATCCTTCCTTTCTTCCATGTTTATGTGCCATCTCTAGATTGTCAACTTTGTTAGTCTCTAAGGTGCCACAAGTACTCCTTTTCTTTTTGCAAATACAGACTAACACGGCTGCTACTCTGAAACCTGTCTGAGATAGGGATAGTTTATTATTATGTGTTTGTACTGCTCCTAGCACATTAGGACTTTGATCTTAGTTGGGGCCCCTAAAAATCACTGAAATACACATAATAAACCATAATAGAGTATTGACCTGTTGTAGAGATAGGGAGTTCAGCCACAAGGTTGGGATTTGGAAATTAATGTCCTCAATTTAGAGATGTTCAGAAGGGAGTGAACATTTGGTCCCATCTCTAACTGAGAATTGGTTTCTCCCTCCCCACAGGATTTTCTTCCTGCTTCCTGTGCTGATATTCAATTTTTTCTCATTGTGTATGCCTGAGAATAAAAAGTCTGCATGAATTTCTTCATATGAGTTGCAAGCAAAACACCTTAAGGGAGTTATAACAAGAAATGCTTTTTCCATGCTTGTGTTTGCTGTATCTAATAGTAGATGTGTTGCTCATGGAGTTACCTGCGTATATCTGTCTGACAGTTCATCTTCTGAGCTGAGTTTGGTTTACAAAACAGAAGCCAAGTCAGTTGTAATGTCTTCTGATGAAACAAAAAAATTGGTGCTCTGTTGATCAGTCATTTAAAGCATTTCTTTGAGTAAATTATCAGGTGAATGTCTCTGGAGTCACTTTAGGCATGACACGGCTCATAAAAGCATGGTTTGTGAAGCATCTGTTGAGTATCATTAGTAAGTAAATGTCTCTGAGTTTATAACACCTGTTATCTGGGTCTAATAAAAACAATGAATTGATGAGTTGAAGGTCATCGCTTCTCTCTGTTCAGGTGACTCATGGAGATTACACACCACCCATTCTTACAAAAAGAGCTTTGTTTCTTTGAATAAAGTTTGGATGAGCTATTGCCAGCAGGAAAGTGAGTTTGTGTGTGTATGGAGGTGGGGGGGGTGAGAAGGCCTGGATTTGTGCTGGGGGTGGCCCACCTTGATTATCATGCGCATTGTGGGGAGAGTGGTCACTTTGGATGAGCTATTGCCAGCGGGATAGTGAGTTTGTGTGTTGGTTTTTGGGAGGGGGGTGGGGGGGTGAGAGAACCTAGATTTGTGCAGGAAATGGCCCAACTTGATTGTCATGCACATTGTGTGGAGAGTTGTCACTTTGGATGGGCTATCACCTGCAGGAGAGTGAATTTGTGTGGGGGGGTGGAGGGCGAGAAAACCTGGATTTGTGCTGGAAATGGCCCAACTTGATGATCACTTTAGATAAGCTATTACCAGCAGGACAGTGGGGTGGGAGGAGGTATTGTTTCATATTCTCTGTGTGTATATAAAGTCTGCTGCAGTTTCCACGGTATGCATCCGATGAAGTGAGCTGTAGCTCACGAAAGCTCATGCTCAAATAAATTGGTTAGTCTCTAAGGTGCCACAAGTACTCTTTTTCTTTTTGCGATACAGACTAACACGGCTGTTACTCTGAAACTTCTTATTGTGATAGTAGTTGGAGATGCAGATAGTTCAGCCTGGAGAAAGGCTTTCATTTTTATTTTTTGAGCCCAAATTTACCTTCTCAAAAATAGATTCCCCAGCCATTATCCAGGTCCCATTTTACAATATATAATCTGAGACACTATGAGTCATATTTTCAAAACCAGTGCCATAATTACATTTGCAACACTTGCCTGTTCAAAATCTCCATATTTTGCTGAAAACTAGTGTTTGCATTGTGCAAAGTGGCCGTCATGCCCATAAAAAGAACTCTACTGGTTCTCCACTAGTTTGTAAAGCCTATACCTAACACAAACATCATGAGCTCAGCTGGAAGTTTTGTGGGTGGCATGCAGACTACTAGCATTTGAAATCCAGCCCTAAGGGTTTGAATTCTCTGTGGATGTAAGTCCCATGAAGTCAGCAGTGCCAGCAGATAATTTGATCCATAATCTTTTTCTTAAGAATTTTGAAGCTACACTGATCATGTAACATACTCTAAGCATATTGCCAGGTTTCAGAGTAGCAGCCGTGTTAGTCTGTATTCACAAAAAGAAAAGAAGGACTTGTGGCACCTTAGAGACTAACCAATTTATTTGAGCATAAGTTTTCGTGAGCTACAGCTCACTTCATCGGATGCATTCAGTGGAAATGCATCCGATGAAGTGAGCTGTAGCTCACGAAAGCTTATGCTCAAATAAATTGGTTAGTCTCTAAGGTGCCAGAAGTACTATTCCTTTTCTAAGCATATTCTTATCCTTCCCTCATTCTGGTCTCTTTCTGTTTATATATTTTTCTCCATTTACTTGTGTGGTTTTTGGGCTTGATCTTTTGTTAACCACTTTTTGTAGAAGTCACTTGCACCAATGCAAAATGAGTGTAAAAGGATACTACTTTGACCTGGTAGTGTAAAACATTACACCGGCTCTTGCACTCGCGTTAATGACAGCACAAGGTGAAGAGTAATGGGGAATCAGGCCAACTTTCTTCCAAAATATCAATTGGTGTGAATATATTCAAAAAGAGTATTAAATGTCTTCACTTTTGTTCTGAGCTTTTGAATGAAGGGTATAATTTAGGATAGTGCAATTCCCCCCGCGCTATAATTTTTTTTTTTTAATTTCACATTGCAGTGCACTGCCTAACTTGTCTCCCCACTCTGTAAGATAATGGAAACAGGTAGCATATGTCAGTCTCAATCAGGTGCTATTCCAGTTAAACAAGCACTGCAATTATTGTGAGCCTCTTTTGAAAAATTCAGATTTAATAGAAAATCTATTGAAACAATCAAAATATTCATCTTTCAGAAAAGCCATTGTGTAAGTGCAACGTAAAAGACAGCTATAAATCACAGTGCTATGCACCTCAAATAGATAATCAATTTCACAGAAAGCATCAATAATCAGAGTTTGACATTTATTACCCTTTGGATGGTTTATCTTTTGGGCTAGGGGATAGCAGTAGTCGTGATGAATACCAGTTCAGTTATGGAACACAATTAAATGGTGCAAGGGTAAAGGATTTTATATTGTGCAAAAAAGCAATCAAATTTATAATTGAACCAGATTGCATGAAATCTGTAGGAAATAAATGTGATCCCCCAAATGCATAAAACTTGAATCATAGTGTCATAGCTCACGAGATAATGTCATAAACTCTACTTTTGTATATTATCTTTGGAGTCACTTATTTAGCCTCTCACTAAAGTTAACAGTCCTGCAAAGCCAAATCTTCCTCTGCACAACCTCAGGAGGATTTTTACCCTGTGCAGAAGAAGAAAAAAATTGAGATTGAATTGGTTCCTCCTATTATAATTGTGTGCCCTCACCTCATTCCCAAATGAGGAAAGTGTACAGGCAAGTTATACTGACTGCTTAGACAAAACCCTTGGTGAGCAAAGAGGGATCAGAATGTAATCCCTTGTTTATTTTCCAATAAGGGCAAGTGTTCCTTTTTTCCTGCAGAACTGCTTCCTGGTGGAGGGCCTAGAGAACACCTTCCAACGTACTGTCCAAACGCAATAATGGAATACATAAAGGGTGAACTTGTGGGAAAGCCCTCCCGACTGGCAGGGTTGCATTGTGTACAATTGTTACTTGCAAGTCCTGGAAGACTTTCAAGAATGTGAGAAACTCAAATTTAAAAGTTAGTGTTGTAGATTAAATTGTTCAGAAAAGGAGTAGGTGAGCAGATTATCTGCTATAGTTTGAGGTACATTGTTATAATAGGCTAATAGAATGCTACCTTCCAGGCAGATTTTGTTACTGTTTCTGAGATGTGTTAGCAGTTTCATTAGCTTTTCCGTAGAGGATTACATTAACCGTTTACCACTTAGTAACAATAAATATAGGCCACAGAAGTTGACCTAAAGTGAAGTTTTGTGTTCACACCATTTTATGAAAGCTGACCCAATGTCATCTTAAAAGCAATGTAAAATTCCAGGAAAAAACCCTGTCATTCCGTTTTGGATAAAAGTGGGAGCACAGAAAAATAAGATTCTTTACGGGGTCAGAGATGATTGAATTCAAACTCATGCCCCAGAGAAATATGTCAATCAGATTATTGTGCTTCATGTAATTTTAATATTCTATTCACCTGCAAGATGGTATATGACTTATGGAGGGGAAATGTACCATTGTGGCTTCTAAATTTACAATCAAATTTAAAAACATTTGGCGTTGGCAAAAAAGATGTGTTCCGTAATGCTGTGAGCTTTTCTTCTTCATTCTCAGTTTTATTCCCCAGCTCATCCAAAACCAGGACAAGAATCTCTGTTTATGCATTGCCCGGGATTCTGCTTAGTTAGAAATATGTTCTTTATATAAATTAAATTTGCTATATAAAAACAGTGGTTTAAATTAAGGGGAAACTATTTTGTGAAGCCCAAGAGGAAAGGGTGTGGGGGAAGGGCATGAATAATTAAATCCAAAACACCACCAGGTTCTGCTCCCCGAGAGCGAAGAATCTCAAAATATCTTGTGGGGTTTTCTAAAATTTGGCAAAATGGTAAAATACAGTGCCAAATTCGCAAAGCTCTGCACAACAACCCTGACCGCAAAAATGTATGAGTATTTGTTCCAGGATGGATCCAGGCACATTTCTGCAGCAATTCTTAATTTTCATTCATAATGTTCATTTACAGCTGTGCATTTGTTTCTTGGGAGGAAAGGTGCCCAGGGACTGTCTGAGTTAGTTTCCATTCTGATTAGAACAGGTGCCCTGGGCAAATTTGGGCAAACCACTGCAGCCTTTGCTAATAAGTTTATTCTTCCATTGCTTAAAGAACAACAGGAGCCAGTTGATCTTGAGGGCCCAGAAGTGGATACTGACAAACACTACAGAGTCTGTTAGTTTCACCGTCCTTGCTTTTCACTTTTGCAAGCTAAAGAGATTTGGAGCATTTAGGAATAACAAGAGTCAAATTCACAAGAACATTAAAGGGTTGTGTATTTCCCATAAGCTGCAATTCCTTGGTGGCACATCGTGATTATCTGACAACTCAGATGGAATCTCTAGCTGTACTTAGATTAGTGATTATTTACTTTGGACGTGCCATTAAAAAATGTGCTTTACTTTATTAAACCGTCTTCAACAGCTTAAAAAAATGTAATCTCCAGCATCTGGATGCATTATGGATGTTTCTGTGTCTATGAAATATTGGTGGTACATTTAAGACATAAACAGAAATGCTTTTTGGCAAGATCATGCAGAGAGACATCTTTTACCGTCAGTGTTCCTTTTGGCATCGGATTAAAACAAAAAAAGCCTTGCAATCAATATTCAAAGTTGAATTTCCCCAGGATTTTCTGCAAATCTGCACTTGGAGCATTTAATAACAATGATGGCTATGTGTGTGCGCTTCTTCAAATGTATAATGATAATAAATATTTGCCATTGTTCTGAGGGATGTGCCAGCCAAGAGAGCAAACGATTAGAAGGGCTTAGATGCCATGGGCCAGCTTTCAAAAGTGACTGGTGAGTTTTGGGTGCCTTGGTTTTTGGGTGCCGAGCTTGAGACTCCTTAAGGAGTCCTTGTGGCACCTTAAAGACTAACAAATTTATTTGGGCATAAGCTTTCGTGGGCTAGAACCCACTTCATCAGATGCATGGAGTGGAAAATACAGGAGCAGATATAAATATATGAAAAGATGTGAGTTGCCTTACCAAATGTGAGGTCAGTCTAACGAGACAATTCAGTTGACAGCAGGATACCAAGGGAGGAAAAATAACTTTTGAAGTGGTACGAGGACTCCTGGTTTTTGCTGATACAGACTAACCCGGCTACCCCTCTGAAACTTAAAAGAGGAGTGGTTGTTAGAGAGTTTTGAGCACCCACGCTCTGAAAATTGGAACCCTTTATATAGGTTGGGCACCTAAATGGAGGTGCTTGGAATAACTGATCTCTTTTGAAAATGTCAGCCCATAAGCCTGTCTTCCATTCATAAAGGAGATACAATAATTACCACAAGGAGAGCGTGAAATGAATACACCTTACTGGATTCTTCTGCTACCCCAAGGCTACTGGTAACATTAAAAGTGCATAGTACTTTTCCCCCCTACCTGGCAGTGCTCGCTGTACTATAGGTTCACTTTCCTTTTATACATTGCCCCATTTTAATCAACATTATGGCTAGACTGTGGCCTGCCTCTGTGTGGGTGCACAAGTGGGGCGTGTGGAAGGCAAAATCAGCTTTCCACCATACACCGCCATCTGCAACCCTGCTGGAGAGTGCAGGCCCTGCTAGCACCCTAATGGGAACGGGGAAGGGTGATGCTATAACCCTACATCATCTGGACCAGTCAGCTAAGCAGCCCTGCTGGAGAAAGAAACACAAGTTGTACTCCCTAGCAAGGGGATGATGGAGCTACTGCTCCAGCGTGTGATCCCCAGAAGTGACATCTGGCCTCTTACCTTAGCTTTTCTTGTCTTAGCCTGCACTAGTAAATAATCCCCTGATTTGTCAATTCCTTGGATTTAGCATATTTGTAAAACAGATACATAGTTAGGATGTAAACGATCAGGATTGTAAAGGCAGGCGCGTTCCAGATGAACATAGCTATATAGCATTACGGTTTTCCGTACCCTCAATGCACATTAATTCCCACCTGCAGAAGGTATTAACAGCTCATGCAGAAACAGAAACTGAGTTCACTTCAGACTTTCTGAAGTCCTCTCTCAAGAAAATGCATTGAAATTGCCACCCACTCTCCGTCTGGCTGATTAAATAAAATATTGACCCTTTCCAAACACAATATTATCATTCCAAGCATAATATTATCCAGTAGTGTCCGAGATTGTTTCTACAGCTCTTAAAAATGAATTCACCTGGCACCCCCTATCTACTCAGATAAAGAAACAACATTGTGTGCTTTTTAAATAGGAAACTGATTACGCAATGGCTAAAGTTAATCCATAGAATAATTCTTTAACCTTTCTTCATAGTGAATATCATTTGCCTAATATTACTTCCGAATAAAGGAAGAAAAAATGCTCGTTTCCGTCCCTCCATTGTTACTTTTCCCTGTACAAAACCATTACTATTGGGAACCGTTCTTCAAGTTAACACACCAATTTAAAAAAAAGTACCCTGTTTTTGATGTGCAGTGAGTCTTGGCGACAAGTGGCAAAACAATGGCACACACAATAGCACAAACCATTCCTGTAACAAACATAGATTGCACCAAGAAGTAAACACACAGATTGAAATTCACCCCCTGCAGAGTCAGCACAAAGCTATGTTCAGCTTAAATCCACTTAAACCATATTTTAAAAGATTCAAGGAAACTTAAGTGGTGCATTGTCTTTCCACAGGCCTTCTGCACAGGGGGAAAAAATCACCTGTCGTGAATATACTGGTCACAACTCCATTTTCGTTTTTGTTTTTTCCCCTCAAACCCACCTGGCTTAGAGGGCTCTAACTGAGGCTCTGAGCATCTGCTCTTCTCAGGGACCAGCCTTACATTTCTTTCCCAGTTCTTATCATGTATTAATAGGGGTCGTTTTTCTTACTACATCACATGGACTGACTACAACCTTGTCATGTTAAAGTGACAGTTGCACCATACTGCTGATGGATATCAAATTGACATATCCCATCCTTTCTGCTGGGGTGCCAGGTAAGGACACATTCCCAGACAGCCAAAACTCCCCCAGACAGTACCAGCTATTAAAAAGGCTGCTCTGACTTGCTTGTATCCATTCCTTTCACTGTGCGAGTAGGTAAACTAAGCTGCTAAATCAGAGAGTGCATTTCCCAATTTAGATTTTTGGGAACAATGAACATTGCATATTGGCTTTCTTTTCCTGTAAGGGTGATTATTAATGATCAAAAATCTACATTTAAGCACATCTCAGCTATGATATTTATTTAGGAAAGGTTGTTTTGCACTGCTACATTTACATGGAAAGTCATTACTTATGATATAGTTAAAATCCGTATTAGATATAGATACAATTTATTGAATTGGATTTTTGGGACATACTATTTACAGTCAATGGCAATTTTTTTTTTTTTGGCGCATGTGTTTACATGCTAACTTTGAAACATCTAGAAGACTATTAGCAAGCTTGACAAAGTTTGTATTATTTGTGCAGAGACAAGACTTGGCTTCTTAGAGACCACGTAAAAGACAAAAAGACAATTTATTGCATTATAAACATGCCCTTTGAGCACGGTAAAATGGTTCAAAATAACTTTTTAAAAATTCAGACTGCAAACAGAATAATGAAGTAAGCTCAAATCTCATCCATTCTCACTCAAATTCTTGGAGTCTGACTATATAATCATTACATTTACATAAGTATAGAGGTTACATCATTCAGGAAGAGAGATGGCAGAAGCCAAAGCAAGCACAAATTAGACTATTGGCTCTTCTCCCTTGCTTGGGGCCATGAGAAGAAACTCTGCTAATGGATACATGTTCTCCTAGTTTTATTAGTTTACAACTGGTAACTAGGGAAGGTGTTGTGATGAGAGGATTAAATGGTATTGTTAGCCTCAAAGGTTTCATTCTTAATTGATGCCTTCCTATTTGACAAGGCTTTGTCACATGAAGAGTGACTTTTTGACCTCACTGGTGAACTCTTTGTGCCGCTGATTGTATGGAACTGAACTGGTGTTGCTTGCCATTGATATCCCGGTCTGAAATCGAAGTATTTGCTGGTTAATCTCTGCTGATGAAGGGGGGAACAGCACTTGGTTCCTTGGTTTTACATGCTATTGATGATTTAGTAGCCTGTCTTCAATTATTCTTACCAAGGATGAATAAAAGTGAACTATGATGTCTGTAACTGCCTTGGTGCAAAAGTATTCAATATAAAAAGGTACCTCCCTCCAGCCCCACATCTCTCTTGTATAGTGAGCCTACTCATGTGCACACCATGTTTTGACATTCTGCGAACAATAGCACATCATTCAAAATATCTTTTGGATATTGTACTGCTTTTAGAGGAGTTCTTCTGCAAAGGACCTGGAAAACCAGGGCCCAGTGTGGGTGATCAATACATTGCTCCAAAGGACATGCCTGTGCTTGGAGATATTTATATGTGCTTGAATTTGTGCACCTTACAACTGAAGCCTTGGGAGCACAGTTTAGAGGTTAGATCAGAGGACTGGGGATTGGGAGCACCTTTCATACTACTGAGCGATCAGGCAAGCCATTTAACTAGCAGTATATGATACCTACACAGATATTCACACACCCAATCCCTTTATATCAGATTATTGTGGGATTAGTAGATTTAGATCCCAAAGCCATTTTAATACTTCTCTTCTTGGTTGAGGTGGGTATTCTGAAGATACTTTGGGGGAGAAGGTCAGATTAGATATTACAGTATGAGTTCATCTCCCTAAAGAGTCGAGGTGGGTGAAGTAATAACTTTTATTGGACCAACTTCTGTTGGTGAGAGAGAGACAAGCTTTCAAGATTCAGTTCTGTGTGAGCTCAAAAGCTTGTCTCGCTCAGCAGCAGAAGTTGGTCCAATAAAAGATATATTACCTCACTCACCTTGTCTCTCTAATACCCCGGGACCAACATGGCTACAACAACACTTCATCTTCCTAGGTAGATATATAGGCCAATATATATCCTGGATAAGAAGGCTGCAATTCAGTATGAAGTATGATCTCTTCAACCTAAGCTCAGAGGTCTTAATACTTTAGAGCAAGTGTATGTCACTGCTGCCATTACCAGAAGATGTATGATCTCTCCTTATTTACTTACGATTATTACTGATCATCTTAACAAACAGGTTATCAATATACAAAGTGAGGAAGAAATTCATTTATATTATTCTGTCAATATCAAGGTCATTTCTATAACTAAAAAGGGTTGTGAACAAAAGATGGATGGAACATACATGACCGAAGCTAGCCATCTAATTCATTTACTTTACTCCCGATAGCAAAGCTTTATCTCTGATCTCCAGAACAACGTGTTTAACTTTTCAAGACAATTTTTGCTCAAGTAATATGGAACTTTGAATTGAAATATTATAGTATTTTGTAGTTCTGAAGCACCTTTCATCAGAGGAGCTCAAATCACTTTACCGTCATTGGCTTATTAAGCCTGAAAATCAGCTTGTAATGTTAGTATCAAAAGTATTATCCCTATTTTGCAGATGAATAAACTGAGTCACTGAAGAGGTGGAAACAAAATGCAGGAATCTTGCTGATTCTGATTCTTGCTCTAACCACTTGATAATGTGCCTTTCTCAGAGCTGGGGATTGAAAACAGAAGTTCTTCTCCTAGTTTTCTGCTTCTAGTCAAAAGACTTCTCCGGTTATATTGCAGTTTTTTATTTTTTTATTTTTTTAATCAACATTTCTATTGAAATTTACTTTATCTTTTAGAAAATGAACATATATGAAGAGATGGTCTGAAAGAAAGTCTCCTCAGAAAAACTAAGTTAATTTGAGTTAAATTCAGAACTTCCCTTTTGTTTGTGTATGTATGTGTGTAACTTTTCTCTTCTTGGTCCTGACTGAAGTTCCAAAATACTACATGAAAGACTTTCTCTGGTATTCCTAGTGTAATTAGAATCAGGAATTACCAGTTACGTGATCCAAACTATAATCAAGTTTATTAACAGTGATTTCGCCATAGGGCCACTGTGCAATCCAAACTACACAAACCTCCTCAGTCTTCATAATTGTTCTGGAAATGTGGAAAACACTCTGAGATTTCAGGTACTTACTATATCTGGTCAGACCAGAAATATTAAAAAAAAAATGGCCTTTCCTTAATGAAAAAGACCTATAGGATGAAATCCTGGTCCCAATGAAGTCAAGGGGAGTTTTGATGAGGATTTCACCCATAGAATTTAAAAGGGATGACAACAATAGAAGTTACTCTAAAACCCTTTTCAATTTAATGCAGAATGAGATCCTTTCTATATGAAATTCTATAAAAGGGATACAACATTCTATTACATGCAGAAGGACTTTTTCATAAAGGCCATTGGGGAGGAGGTCCTTCTGCATCCAGACCCAGCCATACGCAAGGAATTCAGAGGAAGCCATGAAGCTGAAAAGAATGGGATTAGAGATCCTGAATTTTTTTCAAACCTCAGACATATTTTGGGTTCAGTCTGAGTTTGGGATAAAGGTTTTCATTGCTATTTGTCATCATGAGCACTGGTTTGTTCATTCCTAAATAAAATCAAACAAGGGACTGAACTGTCAACCTGGGTCAGAACCTCCTTGAACTCTAGAAACATTCCAGAGCTAAGTCCAGAGCTGAACTTTGTTCAAATAGACCTCTGTTTATACAACAGGAGATTCAAAAGCCCTCACACTTTGGCAGCACTCAGACTCTGATTCTGAACTTTACAGCTAAGGCCCACCTCTAAAGATGACTCTAACATCCTACAAAATAATTAAGATTAATACAAGAACTGATCAAGAAAATAGAGTCTCAAACTGAGTCAGAGCCACGCCTGGCTTCTCATTAAGCTCTCACTTCTTTTTCTGGGAAAATTTCCTTTCCATGTCTCGTTCAGGAGACACTTCTGTCACATTCCTCCTTTCTGTCCAGACTTCTCCAGTTTAGTAAAGTAACCAGATTTAGTGGGTTTATTTTAGTGCAGTTCCCTCCTGCACATATTATTATGTTTATCTGGGTGATTGCTTAGCTGGCAAGCCAATTATGTGGATACTCGCCCATAAACCTTATTTTCAAATGATTTCTTGGAATTTTAAGAGTGACCTTTTCATAACATTCAAGGGTTTCTGTCTGGCTGAATTTCAGCAAGACCGATGGGAAAAAAAGTTAAATAAAAGAAATGTGTTCCTTAATTAATTAACAGTGAGAATCAGACATTGGTTTGAGGGATGGAAATCCTGTAGTTCGCTAAAGCATACAGAACTGTAGTGCACAGAGTTCAGTTATACCAAATAACGTATGTGACACCTACCACACGCACTAAAAATAAATGTTTTTAATATTTCCTACATGGTATAATTGTCAATATTCACTTGGGGGAAAAGCTGAAGGCCTGATTATGTCACCCTTACATTGAATCATACTGTGAATAGACATATTCTAATCAATAAGACTATTCGCGGAGCAAAGGACTACTCGCTGTGAGTGAAGATGGCAGAATTTGGCCCTTAAGATTGTAGGCCTGATCCAAATCCCACTTAAGTCAATGAGAGGCTTTCAGCTGAACTCAGTGTTCTTTGGATCAGGTCATATCTCTCTATCTAAGCACTTGAAATGTGACCTCCATTGTCATAAACTGAGTACTATCAGATTTCTCAAAACATGCAGTCAATCCAGTCAATGTTCTCCCCTTTGACTCATGATGCACTTAGAAACTGTTTCACAGGGTGTGGTGGTGTGGCTGCTCCACACAGGGAGAAGAAGGGGTTAAAATCAGCACCAGGGAGGAAAGGACTTATTGAGCCCACTTGGACCCCCCTTGCCAATGAGGAGAGTGGCTGGTATACAGACTACAGTTTGCCCCTGTGACGAGGGGCTGGACCTTGGACTGCAGTTGGCTGAGGCAAGTGGTGGGACGAAGGACTGCCAGTCCCCCAGAAGGGGGGAGATATTGGAGTGGGGGCACAGCCAGAGGACCATGCCCAGAAGAGGACACTGCGGTCTGGGGAGCAATGCGAGTCCAAAGAGTGTAGACAGCTGAGGGCAGGCGTGACACCGCTAGCTGAAGGCAGACTAGAAGGGCCGAGAGCTAATTTCCAGGACGGCCAGTAGGAGGTGTCGTGGTCGTGAGCCCCGCCCTGTCGATAGGCAGAGCGCAGGCCAAATCCAGATGGCAAAATCTTTTTATTTACTTATCATTATCGTTATTATTTTTTTTTATTTTCTTGTGAGTCTGAACCTTGACTATACCTTAACCAAAAATTTGGACCTTGACAAAAAAATAATTGACTACCCCTGCTATATAATAAAAGTTATTTTCTGTTCTTTTCCTGTTTTAATCATTTGCCGTCTTGGGCATGTTGCTGTGGAACAGCTCACATCAAGAGATGGGGCTTTTGTTTCATTCTGGAAGCAGTGAAGCTCTAACTCACTCTGTATTTTGGGACTTCCATAGGTATGGGCCTACCATGTACAAATTTCATCCTAGCTCCAGAGCCCCTAAGGAGTACCGTCATTGTAGCAGGAAGTGGGTGTGGTTAAATGGGGGGGTTGATTAAACCTATTTTTAAATAGATTAAATAAGTGGCTCTTTAAAATGAGATTGGACTACTGAAAATGGAGGAATAGACCAGAATTTAGGCCACAAGTACCTCTGCTTCGGAGTAGCCTGAAAAGGCAAATGCATCTGTTGCTTGTATCCAAAGAATACATACAATGAATGAAATACTTTTTCTTTTAGCAAAACTGCCAAACTTCCAAGTGTGTTTCTCATGCTCATTAACACTGGACTTTAAGAACCTGATAAGAATGCAATATAAAATCAAACAGCCCCTAAAGACTGAGAGATTATATTTAATACCCTCCTATCACCAGCCTCTGAGTGCTTGGCAAGAGAAATGGTGACATTTACTAATCAGTACCCTCTCTTATTTGTCTTGGCTGAAAGTCTCAAGTCCTCAGCTTATTGAAGTTATTACAAATGCTCTCCATTAGATTGTGTTTTACTTCCTGGTATTTGCAGTAGAATTGGATCAGAGTGTCGTGGAGGAGATATGTCTTTAAAACGAAATGCAGGCATTCAGATACCATGCATGTAATTTGCATGTTTATTTTCTCTCTTGCAATCTTGTTCTTTAACTTATCCTGAGTGTTTGACATTCATTGTTTTCCCCATCGTCTGACCTTGACATTTTTTCACTCCTTTCTGAATCCACAGCCTTTTGTTTTGGGGGGTATCTGGTGTTATTTATTACTAGTACATGAATATCCTCTAATAGTTCATTTTTATAAAAGTGCAATTAGCCCCCCTGAAGGTTGCCAGAAGAGATACAGCCTGGGCAAGTGGCCAGGCAGGGTTGCTCCAAAAATGTGCTTGACCTGTCTTTAGCAGTGAGGTCCTTCTCCATGGCCTGCTCAGTCCTTGACGCCACTCTGTGTACTGGTTTTACTGATGTGGAAACCTGTTCAGCTAGAATTGGATTGAGACCACCATCTCCGTTTATATTGGTCACTAAATTCCTGCTAAACGGTAACAACTCTCGGACTTTGCAAACTCTCCTTTCCAATGGCAATGGGATATGCACATGCTTATCTGAAGGCAGAATTTATCCTTCAGTGTGATAAGCTCCTTGGGTATCCAGGGCCCCTGCTCTATTACGCCACAGGTTCATAGATTCCAAGGCTAGAAGGGACCACTGTGATCATCTAGTCTGACGTCCTGTATAAACAGGCCACAGAACTTCCTTCCCAAACTGTATCATGATATACCACAACTTTAATCAAAAGTGTCACAATGTTGCATATTTTAATGTTACATAATTTGATTATTACATATAGAATCATAACCTAAAGTCTCTGTAACTATTAAGTACTGGTGGTTAATTATGCTCTTTTTTCCCCCATATGCTGGTAGAAATTAGATGTCCCAATTCAAACCAATGTCATCTAAGTTGTTTAAGAGAAACAAAATGCTTTTGTTCCTGCGGTTGACAAAGAGTGAATTTGGCTTCAACTTCGACACATTATTATTCTAAATGAAACCAGACAAGTCTATCTGTAGACACAAATTCTAACTCAAGTGTCCCGTGTAGCATTTGGGTTATTTAGAGCCCTTCCCTGAGCAGAATAACGAATTCATGCTGTTCATCCTCAGTCATCCCACCCAATCAGGAAAGCAAATGCTGCCTCCCATCCCCACTCTCAAATAAGTATCAAGAACATCTTTCCTCCATTTCCTCTTAATTTCAGGTACATCAGTTTTAAGTACCCAGAACAGGATATTGAAAAGTTCCTCAATTCAGCAGTGTTTCACAAACCCATTTGATGCAGAACATTATGGCTTTTCACCTGTCATTTGCCAGAAAATACTGCAAATCGCAAACACTTTTTATTTATGATGAACACCGGAAAGAACTATTAAAATAACATCAAAAGAGCTTGTTATGGTGCCCATCTTCCCCATCCTTTGTTGTGAAGTAATGTTGCCATGGTGACGTGTGTACAATAGAGATGTCCTAAGTCCTAGAAGTGAGTTTTAAAGGACTGCTCTGGTGTCTCACTACACAAGCCGTAGCATCCTGCTTAATGTCATTGCCAGGCTGCCTTCCTCACACTGTTCTGTTGGCCAGTTTTCACAAGCTTGTCCTGCTTCTTCTCCAGGGTCTGAAAGTACATCAGGTGCAGAGAGGGTTGGGAGAAACTTTAACTTCACAAGTGCATGCAGTGATGAGTGGCATAAAATACTCAGCCACAGAAAATTTGAGCTGAAACCAGCAGCTCACGAGACAATCGAAAGTTGTCAAAGCAAAAACAAAAAGCAAACCTGATGAAAAGATGTTCCCGGGGATCAGAGGTCAGATTTAACTTTGGTATCTGTTTTGTTTCATAAAATGAGCACGATTCTCTGTTCAGGAGGGGATCCTCAACTCCCCTTCCCTCCAAATTGTAGCAGTAGAATAATTCTTGTACGCAACGTTAGCTTTACAAGGTTGTGGGTTTTTTTAATCAATTCACTTTGTCCCTGTTATCATTTGATATCATTTATGGCCTTTCCTATAACTCTCCCTGGGAGGTCTCAGAGTGACCTTAATTTAAAGGAGCTCCTAGGCGAGGTCTTTGTATCTGCATGGTGGTGTATTTCTAAGTGAAGAATGGTGAGACAAAAATGACCATTAATCAAGGCAGTGTTTGAGGAACGTCAAGAGGCTCAGGTGAAGAGTGCAGCTTTGCACAGCAAGGTGAAAATAGACACCCATGTTATGGGAGATAATGTTTACACAGAAAGCGTCTGGATAGGGTTAATATTAAACCAACTCCTTCCCTGTCCGTATTCAAATAATGACAAGGACCTGAATTTGCCCTGTTGTGCCTAGGTATTGCAGCTCATCGTACGCTGTTTGGGGACCCCTGTAATTGCTAGGCTCAGCAAAGGGAATTAAGGGTATTTTTAGCTGTAGTTTTGGACTTCTTAACTTTGGTAACTTTTAAAGTTAAACTGTTAATTATTTCACTTTATTAAATAAGGAGGCAGTATGTTCCATTGGTTAGGGCAGAAGATTGTGATTCAGAGCCTCTAGTTTCCGTTCCTGGCTGTGCCACTGACTCACCCTGTCACCTTGGGCAACTAACCTGAATTCGGTGCCTTGGTTTGTCAGTCTGTAAAAAGGATGTTCCTTCCTCCCCAGGATGTTCTAAGGCTTACGTAATTTAACATCCCTTTTAACCTTTTAAAAAAACTTGGTTAAAAATCACTATGCAGGTTGCAAAGATCACCTACACATTTGGATCTGAATCCAAAGTTACGATCTGAGGGTTAAAATGTGGTGTTCCAATTTGGGTTTATGTCCAATTATTTATTAAATGCCAGAGAAAACAGGCAGAATAAGCAAAAATTTATCTAAAGTTGTGTTTCAAGTAGTTCGTCCCTACAGTTTCAACATGATTTTGATCCTTTTAAAAATCATTACAGTATATAAGGATCCAAAAGTGTTGGAAGTGTGCATATTTACTTCAGTTGACTTCAGTGGGTTTTGTATAGGGTTCTATAACTTTTTAAAATTGTGTGTGTGTGTGTGTTTTACAGAGAGTATATTTACATATTATCTAATATACAAAAACATAATAATAGATAGTAATGGAAGGAAGGAAGTGCACGATTGTTCACTTACTTTATAGAGTGACAAATGAAGTTCCATGCATAGAATTACATTCATACACCGTTACTGCACATATATAAAGTACGTTATAAACATAAGGACAGTTACTACAGCTCTGTAGTAAGTGTTTTTTTAACATTAATATCTTGGCTGTCTAATAAATTTAACATAAAAAGGCTTTACACATAATGTCAAAAGGTACTAAACATCTATAAAAACAAAGATTTTTCTTTTGTTATACAAGTGCCAAACTACTGGATTTTTGAACAGATCAGTTTTTTGGTTTCCTTTCTGTATCTGAAAATCGGCAAACTATTTGAACATTTTAATAAATACAGAAAATAAAGGCGGACAGCGGTGGGATGCTTTTATCAAGTTGTAGAGATGAGGATGAGAAATGATGGTTTTGCCAGTGATGTGAATGACTATGAAGATTCAGGGTCAAATTCTGAGCTCTGTCACTGTGAATCCTGAATAACTCCAATGATCGCAGTGGGGTTACTGAGACTGACCCTGAGGCCCAGATTTTTAAAGGTATTTAGGTGTTGCCACTCTGTGTGTTGTCTCTTTTGAAAATGAGAATTCGGCTCCTAAATCAGTTAGCTGTTGCACCACTGAGTGCAGCAGCGCCTAAATACCTTTAAAAATCTGGGCCCAAAAGGCCAGGCTTTCCACCAGCCTTTGGATAGAAAGATATTTTCTTTATGAAAGAGACAGAAATCGGGTAGGGGAGGGGAGAGGGGGTTTTGTTTCTTATTTTTGTTTTTGCAAAGTGCTGTGTATCGCTACTTGTCTAGTATCATTTGGAGGTGAAAAAGAAGAGGTCTCCTTGTGCACTTCCAAGGAAGCCACTATTTAACCAGAAAGATAAATCAGAAAAATTCAAGGCAGAGTGGCCATTGACTGTGATTTAAAGTGAAAGTCCTTGTATGTGTTAATGCACTAAAACACAGACAAGTATATAGTTGGAAAGGACATCCATTTTTGTGCACCAGGAGGAAGGGAAAATAATAATTGTACCCCTCTTTGCAGTGACTGCTAGAACTCAAGTGTCCTAAATGCTGTCAGTTTCTCCATGAGTATGAAGGATTTGTAGTACAAGGCAAAAGTTCTAGATGGGGGAATGATTAGAATTCAGCTGAAATGGATTTTGGCATTTTATAATTGAGGGCTATCTCCTGAAAGGTGCTTGGCACTCTGGCCCCAATCCAGCAAAAGACTTTGTGTGTGGTCCTATTAACTTCAATGGGGTTACTAACATGCTTGAGTGCTTAGCTGGATCAGGGTCAGAGCCCTCAGCACCTCGTTGGATCAAGCCCTAAAAGAATAATTAAAGTTTGAGATACCTAGTTTGCTTTAGGTCCCAGCAGGGATATCTTCCTCTAAGCCAGCTTGCAGAAAGGGAGCAGAGAGTTGGTACAGAGGGTGAATACCTTAGCCATCTTCCTGGTGCAGGGCAGAATAGGCAGCTGCCTGACCAAATGGGATGCACTTTGGTAGTGTGAACCCCCCAGCTAGTGCATGTTGTTTAGGGTTACCATATTTGAACATTCAAAAAAGAGGACACTCCGGGGGGGGGGGAGGATTTGCTCACGCCGCCCCCCCCAGCCCAGCCCCAACTCCGCCCCTTCCCCGCCCCATTCCAACCCCTTCCCCAAAGTGACCGCCCCAACTCCGCCACCTCCCTGCCCCATTGGACCCCTGCCCCGAATCCCCGCCCCAGCCCCGCCTCCTCCCTTGAGTGTGCCGCGTTTCCCATTCTCCCTCCCAGCCGCTCGAAACAGCTGTTTCGTGGCACAAGTGCTGGGAAATAGGGGGGGAAAGCAGGCACTCTCAAGTGATCAACATTCACTTTCTTTCTCAAATGATCAACTCTTCTCTGGGGAAAAATAATAATGGCAAAATCCCGGATGTTTTTAGATATTTAAAAATTCCTCCCGGACGGTGATGGGGGTGACATCCCCAAAAAGCTGACATGTCTGGGAAAATACGGACGTATGGTATTCCTAATGTTGTTAGTCAGTTGCAGGGTAGGCCATTTCCCTTAGGTGACAGACAATGCTGTTGGGACTATAGTGCACTAATCGATACCTTAATGGCATTCAGTGCAAGGTTAAATCCTGCTCTGGTGTATATGGAGAGGCCTACTGTGACCTTCCTCACTAGCACATCACAGATTCTTTTAAGAAATGTATAACCAATTGAAAGAAACTGGTCCTGTTATGGCTGATTGCATGAATCTGTCATTTTATTCATAGTTTCCTAGTATTGTGTTAAGATAGTAAATAGTTGGGATACTAGAATTTAATTGACCTGAGCCTACATCATGGTCCCCATTGCAGACTTTTATGCTCAGGTGGAATCCCACTGACTTTAGTGAGGTTCTGCTTGGGCACAGGAGTCTGTTCTCTGGATGGGGCCTAGGTTTATAATTGTGTTTTCAGAATTTTCTACTGATGTCACAGAATCATAGAATATCAGGGTTGGAAGGGACCTCAGGAGGTCATCTAGTCCAACCCACTGCTCAAAGCAGGGCCAATCCCCAATTTTTGCCTCAGATCCCTAAATGGCCCCCTCAAGGATTGAACTCACAACCCTGGGTTTAGTAGACCAATGCTCAAACCACTGAGGTATCCCTGCCCCCCAAAGTCTGCAGCGCAAAAGCATGTAAAAGAATCCTACTTTAGTTGTGATCAAGGCTCCTATGCTTATGTTTAGAATCTGATTCTTCTCCCTTGGTTGAAAGGTATTGAATACATAATTGCAAAGTATCATTATTATGATTGATATAGTTAAGCGTACTGTGCCTTGGCATGTTGTTGTGAAGAATGCTGTAGTTCGCACATAAAAGTTGCAGTTGTGGTTTTCATAGTTTAGATAATCATAGATGGCAGCACTTGAGCATGTGCTCAACTTTATGCATATACTTAAATCCCCTTGACTTCAATGGGATATAAGCACATGTTTAAGCGCTCTTCCTGAATAGCAATGCCTTTCTGTATAAGGACCTTAGTTAGTAAACAGCTGAAGATGTTGATAAAGAAAAAAGCATTTAGAAAAAATGTACAGGACAGCTTTGATCTCTTCATTTGATGGAAACATTCGATAAATTCTACACTATATTACATGGTTGTAAACCTGTAGGAAATACATAAGAATCAGTATTTGATATGATATTACGAGGAGAGTTTGGCCCATTATATAGCTTCTTCACCCTAGAATTTGCTGAATATGTCACACCATGCCCATTTCAGATTTTTGTTTTAAATGACAGTTTATCTGAGCTCAGGGAATGAATGGATAACATTACTATTTACATAAGCTCATTGTGATCTGTCTCAGTAATGTAATCAAATTAGGGTTAACTGCAGCTGGAGAATGCCAGCTTGTAAACTGTTTTTCAAAAAGAATCACATGGCGTTACTTGACATGTTTAGTATACATTTGGGAGGCTTTGCAAAAATTATAGCACATCCCTAACTAATGTAACCAAAGTCGGGATTCTGCTGCCATCAATTCCCTAAATCCAGGAAATGAAATCCGGTGGAGTTCTTCAACAATTGGAGGAGTGATACCTCCAAACAGATTCCTGTAACAAAAATTTTTCGGACATGGCTGCTGCTGACATGTTGCCTTTCTTTTGGCTAAAAACAACATAACAGTTGATAGAAAAAGCATATGCTGTAAATTTTGAGTACATTTATGAACATCTGTGTTAACTGCAGAATTACAGCCCTCTGTGCGTGTCAAGCACTGCATTTAGTATTATGGCATTCGTATAAAATGAAGTCCAGCCTGAGCTAGAATTACCCAAGGGGTGGATTTTCAGTTTTGTTGTTGCTAACAGGCATCCTTTATGATGGTACTTTTCGTATTGTTTGTATGATTATGATGGATTATTCTTATCTGTGTTACAGTAGTACACAGAGAGCCCAATTAAGATCAGGGACCCTTTTTCCTACAAACACATTGGGTACATTTACACAGCAATTAAACACCCGTGTCTGGCCCATGTCAGCTGGCTTGGGTTGTTGGGCTGTAAAATGGCAGGCTAGATGTTCGAGCTCTGGCTGAAGCCTGGGCTCTGGGACCCTCCCACCTCACGGGGCCCAGAGCTTGGGATCCAGCCCAAGCCTGAACATCTGCACCACAATTTTGCAGCCTGAGCTCTGTGAGTCCAACTCAGCAGATACTGGCCCAGCGGCAGGTGTTTAATTGCTGTGTAGACATACCCAGAGTAAATGACCGCCCCTGCCCCTAAGATCTTGCACTCTTTAAACACACAAATTATTATTATTGCCACAGTACAACTGGAGAAATGAGGTGTTTAGAGATTAAGGGACTTGTCCAAGTCACAGAGGAAGTCTGTAGCAGATCTGGAAAGTGATCTCAGATTTCTTGAGTTCCTGTCTATTGTCTCAACAACAAGACCATCCTTCCACTTTAAAGTCCTTTGTAAGAATTAACTAATCTAGCCTCAAAATGCACGTAGAAGAGAGGAAAGTATTACCTAGAGATTGGACCCAAACCAAATCTCAGATGCTAAAGCATTGTTTCCCACTCTTGAATTCTGGAGGAGGTTCAGATCTGGATCTTGATTCAGTAGCTTATTGCTCTATAACGAGTAAAATCAACCCCCCCAGATCCAACAATAGGAACTGTGGAAAAATTCAAATTAGAACCCAAATTTTGCAGCTTAGTCTATCAGAAGTATTGTCATCCTGTTTTACACAAGGCAGCTGGCTTATCCAAAACTAGAGCTGGTTGGAGAAACTTTGGCAAAACAGGCAGTTCTGCTGAAATGAAAATGTCTCACAAAATCAGTTGATTTTGACAGAATTTCATTTAGGAAAAAAACTAGGGGAAAAAAGTTCTGACAACATCAGAGTGTCTTGTTTTCAAATTTTTTGAATGAAAAGCTTCAGTTTTTCAGTTTTAAATGAAAAGCTTTGTTTAGAAGATTTTTAAATTTTGTATTATATATCATAATACAAAAAATTTAAAAGGCAAAATTGAAGTGAAAACATTTTGATTTTGTTGAAATGAAATGTTTCCATCAACCCAAAACAAATTTTTTCAGAATTTTCCTTCACGGTGAATTTTTTTTCACTCCCGTTTGAAACAAGCCATACATAAAAATCCTAAAATCCTTTGCAAAACAGAATTTACCTCCTCTGCACAGATTTATCCAAAACCATAAAGGAAAGTTGTGTATGAGTTGGGATTCAATTTCAGGAGTTCCTGACTGAATCATGTGTACAGAGCAAGTAACAGGGTGGGTCTGTCCCATGTTAGAGTGAGCAGGTACTGGAGTCAATCACACCCTGTTCCAGATGTTCTGGAGCACATGTGGGGAGAGAGGAAGTGGTCCTGGAATGATAAGTAGTGTCTGGGTGTTTCAAAGTGACTGTTTCTTTAAGGACATGGGATAAGGAGCCTTGTGGTGCAGGGTCAAGCAAGGCTCCCCTCTCTCGCAGTCATGCAGGATGAGTTCTGGGACAGGATAGTTTATCACCTGTTTCTTCCCTCAGAAGAGGAGAGACACCTCTGAGCAAGGAGGCCTGCCTGCTGACCTCTCCCAATCCAGAGAAGAATGGAATTCATCAGGAGAGGTCAGCTGAGGGAAGCTGATCCAGGTCTGCAACTGGCAGGAATCAGCATAGCCCCAAGGAGGCGAACTTTGAGACTCCTCTGTTAGGAGGAGAAGACTTTGGAAGAAAGCTACTCAGGAAGGAAGGACTGGATGGAAAATTTGTGTTTGAATTTTGAAAGGGACTGTAAAGAGAAGACAGACCCTCAGGGATGAGGGGCCAGGCCCAGCTTGAGACTGGTATGAAGACTCTGTGGGGGTTTTGTTTGTCTTTTTGACTAGTGTACCCCAGAAGGGGTGGATTTTTGTTAAACAACTTTAGCCAGAGGACCAAGTCACTGGTGTAGCCAAACCAGGTTGTGGGCATTTTCAAAGATGCCCTAAGAAGGAGAAAAAAAGGCAGGGCAACTGCAGAACCATCAAGGCCATGCTGGGGTGAGCACTCAAGAATGGCAACCCAATTAGAGAGCACTAGAGCACATCCCAACTTGCACTTAGTTCTCACTTTTTTCTGTTCATTTATGGTCAAGTAAAATCAGTGCAATATGTCCTCTGAATGGGTCAAGAACATTGCTCCGACATTTACAATCAATAATATTTTATGGTACTTTGCATATAATAGCAAGGATTTATTCATCTGAGTGTGTCACTGTTTCACAAACAAATTAAGGCTCATCTGATTGGTGTATTCAAACTGTCATACAGAGGATCACACTGGAGTATAGAGAGTTTAGTGGCCTCATTCTCAAAGGGCATTGAGGACCATTACTTCCCAGTGAAGTTAGTGGGAGCAGTGAGGACTTAGCACCTTCGAAGATCAGGTTGTTCCAACGCAGCTCAGTGGAATCTGCTTGTAACGGTGCATGTTAAACTATTTAACTTTCAGCATATTGGGTGGCTGATTTCTCTTCACGGTTTTTTTTTATATTGCTCTAGTGTTCACCTTTCACACTTGTTTGCTTTTAGCTATTTTCCAAACCACAATTTCAGTGTCTATTAAAAGTTATGTAAAATATAGAAAGAGTTAGAATTCTTAATATTTAAAATATGACATGTTGTTATTACAGCTGAGCTCAGAAACATTTGCCAACATTTCTGAGTTCAGTAAATGGGTCAGTCTCACCTGCCTGGGTCAGAGAGGCCCACTAACTTCAGGCCAGGTCCTCACCTGGTGTAAATTGACATACGTTAATAATAATAATTGATGTAAATTAGCTATCAGAGCCAAGTGAATTTACACCAACTGAGGGTCTGTTTTGTTTTAAAAATGGAAATTTTTCTCTAAAATGTGTAACATTTCTCATTTTGATAACTTTAATTTCCATCTCAGTTTTTTGTACTGTCTTGCAGCTCCGGCTGACAGCCAGGATGGCCTGTGACATTGCATTTAGGGTGTAATCCTGCAAGGTGTTGAGCATTCCAGCCCCACACGAGCACTGAAAAAGCACTGTTTAAAAAAATGCCATAAGGTTACTCCCAAAACAATTTTTAGCAGAAAATTGTTAGCAATCGAATGTACCAGATGCTCTACTTTAAATGTGTGAGTAGTCCCATCAAAATCAATGGAATTTCTTAAATGCTATGTTGAATTGGAGCTAGAGTACTGGCTCAAGCTTTAGCATGCCTACCCTAATGAATCTTTACAGCATTTTATAGAACTTGAGTACTTAACCTGCCCATCTGCCTGCTTGTCTATATCTAACCTTCACCATCACCGAAGTGCAGTCACTCTGAGGCAGAATCCTGGGGCAGTTCTCTTACCACCTACTGTTTAAAAAAATGCCATAAGGTCTTTAATGAACAGAAGTGGGTTGGAAAACCCTGATGTTGGATCTCACCTGGAAGAGATCGCCAGCAGCTCGTTCCTCGAAACACATACCATACCCGTCACCAAGCCTGTGCTGCTGAATCAAGGGAAGCCATCATTAATGGTGTGCAATCCAATCTAATTCTCTAGAGTGCTGGAACAATTTTCATAGCAGGGGTGCTGATGATGGAAACCATGTTTTTGATATTTGGTATTACTACTTCAAGGTAGTTGGTGTGGTAGCACCCCCCACTACTCCTAATTCCAGCAGCAATGCATGGAGACCACTGTGATTTATTTCTTCTCTCTCCAATGTTAGCATCTTAAGTGTGTGAGGATTTCTCTCGCAGATATATTAGGATCTTCTGCAGACTTAGCTTAATTATTTTCCAATACAGTATTTCTTTACATCTAATTGATTTTTTAGACAGAATTGTGCTGCTGTACAGCATATTGGATGCCGGTGGTTACCTGGCTTCTACTCCAGAAATGACTGCATCACCACCTCTGGATTTTCCACTGCGTTCCATCTTCTCTGTCTGTACTCTAGGCAGGATGCTTTTTGTGCCTTTTTGTGTGTGTGTGTATCAAATCTAAAGAAATATTAACTAGAACAGTTGAACATTTTCAATGAGACATTTTTGTGAGGAAAAACTTGCAAAATTTCTATCTGCTCTAGAATAATAATAATATCAGTCAGGCTGGTATACCTCCAAGTACATAAAGTATTTTGAGATCCCTTGGTATGGGAAGTGTTTTATGAATGTACACTGTGGCTTGAGTGGAATGCTCTGAACTGGGACATCCCATTGATAAACCTGTCTTTCTTACTAAGCCATCCATTTAAGAGGCCAGACTATTTTGAAAAAGTCTTAACAATGAAGTAAACTATTGTACTGGATAAAAATATAGGAACAAAATAGTATATATGGCTTTCCACCTTTATTTTGTTACCTTTTAATCTTTGTTATACTTTGTTATTGTTTTGTTATACTTATTATTATAGATTTTAATATCATTGTTTATGTTAAATGTTACATATTATTTAAAAACAGGATTGAGAACCTTACAGCTAGCTAGAAATCACTAAACCCTTGGCACTCGTCAAATATGCCCCCAAGAAGTGGAATTTATGCTAATATTACCCTGCTTAGTTATTGACTTCAGTAGGATTTAAGCATTTGCTTAAGTGCTTTGCTGAATTGGGGCCTGAAGCAGCAGTCTTAACCACTTACCAATTTTAGACTAATTTAATTCGATGGGAAACATCCCAGAATGAAGTGACTGCTCAAGTCCAGCGCAGTGTGTTTTCATAGTAGTAGTACTGGTGTGAGTATTGTATCTAATTTTGAAAATGTCTACACAGGTTTGCTGCATTCAAGGACTCTGGCCTTTACACCCAGTGATGTTCTTTTTTCATTGCAAATTGACTTATTGTTGTTTTTATTGTTTTACAGCAAGTACTGACTGATCCTGAGGTGGCATCCCAAGAGGGCTGTATAAAAAAGGTAGGAAAAGATTTAATCTTCTCCAAGTTGTGTTCGTTACTTGGCTTTGTAAGTATCTTGACAGTTTTCCATTTTCATTTGAATACAAATGTGTAATAAATGTATGAATCAAAAAACATGAAAAAGGCTTTCAGAGCTTGGTTTTGTACCCCTAGTTTTATTTGGGGGTACTTTTATGAGTGATTTGTGGATCCAGTACTTATGTAAAAGGAATCTTTGTTACAGTTATAGCCTAGACAATAGCTGTTCAAACCTGGAAACCCCATTTTCCAGTGAAATGATGTTTGTCCTTACTTCTAAGTAGAAGTCAGTTCACCATATGATGTTTATTTGAAATCAAAGGGATCTGGTATGCATGAATAAAAGAACAGAATTTAACTAGTCTTATGTATTACCAAGCTTTTCCTCAGTTTGTGACATCTTAAATTATATTTCGAGAGAAAATCTGGTTTCAAGTGTATTTTAGCTGTATTATAATTTCTATAAATGTCTATACTGTAACTGTTTGACAACCCCATAAAGTATATGTCAGTAGCCTGTCTAGTATTTTGGTCAGGATTATTTTAAATAACATAAAAATAACATTCTTTCCACTGGTATCTTTGGTTAACGGTATTATAAGATAAAGCATAGCAAGTCACATTTGATTATAGCCTACCTAGATGCCCATAAGAGGGGTAGCTTATCCTTGTTTGAGTCATGAGTTGGCTTTAATTCCTTTCACGTTATTGTCTTATTAGAAATAGACACACATGAGATTCAAAAGTGTCAAATATTTTAAGTTGGAAAACTGCAACAACTGCCATTTTATTCACCCATTTAGGCCATCTTAAATACCATTTCTTGGCTCTGAAAGTTAAAAGAAAACACTTGTGCAGTTCTGCCAAACATAGTGAAATCTAATACTTGTCAGGCTCCGGAGTTAGTTTGAGAACAGATATTTAGACACATCTATGTCCAGTATGGACCATTCTATTCTCACCAGGTTGAGCAAAATAAGCTTTTATTTTGGAAGCTAAAGTTTCCTCTGTGAAATGTCTTTTGACCATCCATTGACCTTGCAAGAGGACCTATAGCAATAGTGCTGAACTTTTTACCTTGTTGATCTCCATAACTCATTTCATGTTCGTCTGTGCCTCAGTGGGATCCTTTTGTCTGAGCAGACATGGTGACCAGGTGGCAGGTTCTTATTATCCTAACCCACTTATCACAAAGATGGAAGTAAATTCTCCATGGCCCAGGGACTGCTCAGCTATTTCTATCTGGTAGTCTTTAATTACAATATCGCAAATCCACATTCAACCTAAAAAGAAGGCTTTGAACAAAGGAAGAGTAGGAGGAGACATTCAACAGATATCTTCAGATGTAAAAAAAATAGCATCTTCAAAATTCTCTTACTCTAAATGTAACACCGGACAATTATGATATTTGACAGAGGGACTGCCACTGTGACTTTTTCTTCTAAATGCATTGTAGAGAAGCACTAGTGGGAGTTTATGAGGTGATAAATTTACTGAAGGATGGGCAGTAGGGTTTTACAGCCAGGGTGAAAAAGGTCAAAGCAGTAAGGTAAAGAGTTCAAGTCTAAACTTAATGGCTTGTGAAAGGACCATTGCTGGACAGTTTTTCAGCTGGGGGAGGGGGGGAAGAATGAATGAAAAATAATCTTGTATGATTTTTGCAGCATCAGGACAGGGCTGTATGGCTTAATTTTGTATATCAACATTTCACTCTGACAGTGCAAGAAGCCCCTGGAGGAACATTTCAGTTCCCAAACTTGTCGAATCATTAAATTGCCATACCCAATGGGATACACAATTTTCTGGGGTTTGATTTCCATTTAATCCTCTTCCTTTGGAGGCATGCTGGAGGACAGGAATGTGGCTCACTCCCCATCCAGCCACCAAGACAGATGTGAATGGAGTGGGTGGGCCAGTCCAGGCTGGAAACAAGGGAAGTCAGAACCAAGCAGTGGTAGCATTGTTTGGAAATGAGTCAGTTGGGTGGCTGTTGGATCAAAGGTTCTGAAGGGGGCAATAGCAGGGAACATAAATAGGGAGTGAGAGAAAGAAGTGGAGGAGAGGGAAGACCTGAAAAAAGGGAAAGCTTGGAGGGAAGACTGACAGAATTGAAGTATAGTTGGAGACACGTGAAGTTTGTTTAGTTTAAACCCTCAACATCATTTTTCCTGGTTAAATCACCAACTGGAGGAAATGTTCTACTTTCTGTTGGTCCCTTTCCATTAATAAACTGTTAGTGAAATGCTCAAGAACTTTACTTAGAGGACACTAGTCTATAGTATAATAAATAAAGGCTTCATTTAGCTTGGGGTAAAATAGAAATTAACTCAGACTGTTTTTTTTAAGGTTCAAATAACTTTTTCACAATATGTTATGGCCTCCACATGTCTGGGTTCTGTAGCTGCTAGAAGTAGAAGTGTCAAACTAACACTAGAAGGCTGATTTTTGTGGTGGTACTGGACTCACAGGAAGCAGGAAGTCCCAGGAATCTAATAAGAGGACCTTTTCCCATGAGGTTTCCAGCCCAGTTCTGTGAAATCTGTAGATTCATATAGTTCACAGAATAACTCAAACTTCTAAGCATGTGCATCCCAGCCAAAGTGAACTGCCAAACATTTTTGTATATTTGCATATTGTTAGCTTTGATTGCATTGTGCCAATACATGGTTTGGATTATTTTTTCTGGAGGTTGAAGTATTTGCTTAAAGAGAATCAGGTAAAGTTCACATTTCTTTAGTGCACTGCATATATGCCATCAGGTAGGTCACACACATTTTTATCTGCATAGATATAGATATTTTCACAGATTCCCAAACACATTTTCAAGAACATCTTCCCTGATTAAATCTGCTGCCCTCTATTTTATTTTTCTTAAAGGGCAGCTCATGTGCTTTTTGTCTGCATTTTCCAAGCTTTCTCACTGCAGATAATACATCTAAAACCCAGCTTTGTATCATTATCATTTTGATTTAACTTTGAGCAGGAAATGAAAGATAATACTCCTTGTTCAGATAGGAAATGATGCCAATGTCCATTGCATGATGCTTTTATTTCTGATGGGTAATGCTACTTGAATTTAACTTTGCTCTATAAGTCACTTTGGATGAACATTTGAGAATCATGCTGAGAGAGGCTCCGGGTATAGGGCTCCCAACCAACCTCTTCTGGATGGACTGTTTTTCTAACTGTGGTGACAAGAGACCTCAGGGACTTCTCTCTTCAGTAGACTCTCTATTTAGTCTCTGTTTACTTAGAGGGAATAGCCTAAGGGGCTACTGGAGAGAAAACATCTGTGGGAGATAATCTATAGAGTTATCTATCTATCACTCTTGTCGACCCTGTCTCCCTTGAGAGCAAGCTGAGAGACTTGTAATAAAAAGGCATCACTGAAGAGGCTTTAGGGACAAATAAAGAGACATGTTAAGGGCCAGCTGAAAATGGATAGAAGACATTATTAAAGCTCAATAGCCATCTTATCAAAATCCAATAGGATAGACATTTGGCAAAAGGTTTAAAATTTATTCTTTGACTTTCTGGAGAACTTGAATTTATCCATTAACAAGCCTGTACTACACAGAGAGAGGGAGATACCATCAGCTTTAAAAGAGTTAGATTCAATCCAGTATTTCTATATATATATATATAAAAATAAAAACCCACCTTTTCTTTTGTCCTTTTTTGACTCACTGTATTTTATATTGCAAAATGTAAGAAGCTGTTAATACAGTACAGATGGAAACAAAATATAATCTGAAAGTAACCCTTTTTTCCAAAGTAAGTAACTGATAGTCTTGAACATTGTTTAGAGAAAACTCAAACTGTCTTAGCTTTGGAAACCTTGACCATCTAGAAAGTGTAACATAACACAAAGTACGCTATATAAGTGGAAAGTTGTTGGTAGTGGGCTTTTTTAATTAAAAATTAACTTAGTTTCATTGCTGCAAATGTGAACCAGGATAGACCTATAAATCTCTCTAGGTTTATTATTGTGTACAAAATGCTACAGGTCACAAAAACCATCTGATACTTCAGAAACACATTGTTCAAACTGGATGATTGATTGATAATTATGATAATTTGTGAAATGATTATTTGGGTATTATAACCATAGCTTGTCCCACTGGGTTGCTGTGAAGACATTTTCTATAGCCTGGGCCATCAGAAATGGCCTCTGGTAACAAGGGATATGGAAAGGTCTCGTCAGTCTCTCCCAGCGGGATCTCTAGGGCTGATGAATGATGACCCAGAGGAGTAAGAAATCAGACTTCAATAAGCAGTCAGGAAGGTAGTTAGGGAAGAGCAGGGGAACTGTTAACTGTCTTTTGTGGAGCAATTACTAGCTAGGCCATTCAGCCTGAGGCCTATGCAGGGTCTATCATAATATTAGATACTCACTGAGAGAGTGACTTAAAGATTTTAACTTGAACTGTTTAATGTTCATGGATTCACAGCATTTCGCATTAGTCTACTGTACTGCACAGAACACTTTATCACTACATTATTTATTTATTTATTTACACAAACACACAGAGAAAGTGAAGAGTGGATTCCCTGAAACTGTCAAAAAATCCCCAAATTGTAGTGACATTTGTTTTAATTTATAGTTCCATTAATTGAGCCACTAACTGCATATGTTTAGGATAAGTGTGATCTGTTAGAAAGGTCGTTGCAGTGCTTATGGAAAGGGTGCAGACCAGAGAATAAATGTAATTATTTCTAAATTGTGATACTGTCGGTCTCTGTGTTTATCTTTAGCTAGTGTTTTTATCTCTATCCACTCATAAAAAGCATTAATCCAGCAATAGTTCAAAGCCAATTCTATGAGGTGCCTGAAACCAGACCTTGATGATGTTTCACAAAACTATATTGGAGTGAATAGCAATATCCAGTGGTCATATCTAAAATCCAGTTTCAACACGATCTCTGCCTTAGAGGTGCTGTTTCTTAAGAACTTTAATTTGCTCGTTTTATAGGTTATATCTTTATGAAATAGAAGTATGTTTAGCTGCCACAAACAGAGGCAGCTTTGAGTTGATTTTTATAATCTTTTCTTGAATAGACTTGCGTCATTCCAATAAGCCCTGGACAAAGGAGGGAACAGTTGTCTGAGCGTCTTTTTTACAACATTTCTCTCTTTCCATTGTTAGAGGGCTGCTAATAAAAGAACCAGGAGTCCATTAATTCAGTGAATGAACATATAGTAAAGTCAGTTCCCTCTTGAGAACAATAATGTTGAGGTCAGCTTAGGTTTCCATGGAAACTAAGTACTAAGAAGTTTGCATCCTTGATTTTGTTGAAATGAAGCATGTAAAGTAAAAACGGTGTAAAGCAGCCACAGAAAAGTCAGAAAACTAAGTGTTGGTCAAATACCTTTGCACTGCTAATGCTGTAGATTTAATTTCTCTGATTCAATTGTCCGATTAGTGCTGTAACTGGGGGAAAGGGGCAAAAGGGGGGGAGGGTGAGTCAGAGAGAGAGAGAGAGAAATATTTCTGTGAAGAGGCTTTTTTATTTTGGTAGTTAAATGCATAAATCAGGTCAAGTTAAGAAGACCCGCCATTGTTAATATTTCTCTGTTCATATCTCCATCTCCAGTACGCTCAAGTGAACTCTAACCCCATGCAGTGCAAGAACATGTGAACTCCGCACCTTTGGAACAGTTTCAATTTTCAATATTGTCAGTACTGTGGATGATAAGGGTGATTGATGGTATATTATATTGTGTGTTAACGCAAAGCATAGACAGGGTGAAGACTTCCTTATTTCATTATAAATGTGACTTTTTTGGTAAATTACGTTGATTTTTTTCACCATCCACTCTAGCCGAGTCTCCATTAAATCAGCACAGCCACCAGATTAATCCAGAATGCAATGAAGCTAATTAATTCTTTTCACACTAATTTATAGCCCACTGTTATATTTTCATGTCTAAGTGAACAATGTATCTCAGGGGAAAGTGCCTAAACTGCATTACTGAGTTATTTATACCCATTGTTCTAAGTGACACGCATCTGTATTACAATGATATCTGTTAAGATAAAAATGTGTATTTACTTCAGAGGTTGACAGCTATGGGAGGTCACCTTGCCTACCTGGATTCTCAGCTTTCCTCAAACATAAATGCTCTCACTTTGAGGAAACCTGAGTTCCGTAGCAGAAATGGGTATTTAATTTTTTTGAGGTGGGGTGAAAGAGATGTGGCCCCTATGGCAAAATCAAAAACCAGATTGGTATGAATCTGTGTCCCTTTATATCTCTGCCCTGAAAGTTTGAGGAGGGGAGTGGTCAGATAAATTATTCCAGTCTTAGTTCATCTCTATTGGCTACTTAGTTTAAAAAAACAACAACACTACAACCAGTGTAACAGTCCTACATCTCACTAAGGCAAAAATGATGACAACTAAAGCTGGCCAAGCTATTAATTACAGCCCTTTTTTGACTGGTGTGTGATTTCTTCTGGCCTATTAGTAAGTATTCACAAAATAGTTTGATCAAATAATTTTCAGTTATTCACAAAGTGTTTGCGTTGATTATTTCCTCATATCAGTTCATGCTTGTGTGGTTGGCCAACTAAATCACCTGGTATTGTTTCTGCTCCTTCATTGGATTATTGAAGCTTTTTAAAGAGGAGGGGAATGAATAACACTTTCTGATGTGATTTTTCAATAGAATAATCATTTATTTATAGGACTCTCAAACAATTTTATGAATACCTGGCAGCTGCCTAAATAATACGAACCCGCATGGCATAGTGAGGGAACTCAGAACTTTTACTGGTGAAATTATTCAGAAATCTATATTTGCTATTTAACCATTTCTTATCCATGTTACCTTCCCTTGTATGTGTGCATTTCTGGATGTCCTTGTCAAAAGAACCAAATAGAATGCCATCTGCGAAATCCAAAACACTTCCTCCGCTTATGCATTTGTTCATTTAAATCAAGATGTGTTTTTAATTGTTTGAATACACTTGAAAGTATGCTGTCTGTCGTAAGGGAATTAGCTGCAAAATAAAATAAAAGTCTGGAGTTTATGTACTGCCTCCAAGATGATTACTTGTGAAATAATATTCTGGATGATTAGGAGGTATTACAGCCTCCAGTTAGTTTAAAAATGCCAGAATGCCCTAGAGATCCCCGTGAATCTGCTGCCAGCCGGCCCCCGTCAGAGCTGAAGGCAGCACTGTCTGGAGCCCAAAATCAACTTCAGGAAGGTCATGTGAAAGAAAATCCTCAGTCATCAGGAAGTCCTTGGCCTCATGGCCTTTCTGACATTTTCTGACAAACCTTAAATCACCAAAGCAGACAAAACATCACAAATTTCAGAACGATAGCCTCTGGGACTTCAAAACTGTACATTAACTTAAAGGTAAAAAAAAAAAAACCAAAAAACTAACCCAACCACCCCTGCCCCCAACCCACCCTGTAATGCCTTTCTGCACACAGAGGGTGGATGTGGCAGTATTAGATTTAAATTCAGAGCCTTAGATGAGATGGTTGGGAAAACCAAGAAGACTGTAACTAATACTCTAGTCTAGGAAAGAGATGTGTGTGTGTGTGTGTTGCCACCAACTATTTAGATGCTATATATATATATATATATATATATATATATATATATATATAAAATGCTGTAAGAATAGATTACACTGAGTAGGACAGATTTCTTTGCAGAATTGTTTGGACGCAGGATTTATTGTATATATTACGTACATTATAGAAGCCAGATGGTGGCAGTAATAAAATCTGTAATCTTCAGGTGCCTGCACTATTCAGTTAATTAAAATGTGCAGCACTATTAGAGGGAAGAATATGTATAAGCTAGGAGGCCTATTAGACCTCTCCTGCTAAAAAGCCTAGACAATAATAGGGGGGAGAAGGGGGACACGAGGGGAGGGGAGAAGAAAGAGAGAGAGAGACTGGAGAAGCGTGAATTAGCACTTGGCAGCACTGCACAAACATAAACGAAACAAGACCTAAAGTGTCATAGTAATGATCTAGATACTGATGGCCTATGCTTTTCCGAGACACTTAAACTTGGGAGGAAAAAATGCTCCTTTTAGGGTTTTTTGGGGCCAGAAATGTGTGTAGGAGGGACAGAACAACCAATACGTCACTTGAGTCCTGTGCCTAGTTGAGGCACACAATATGTTTTGATGTTGCCTCTCAGACAACTGCTTTCTTCTGACATGGAGAGCCTCTGCCTATAAAACGTGCTGAAATAATCTGATTTATTTTGCACAAGACTTTTGCTCTTTGTGCAACCAGACATGGTAGCTGCATGCACAAATGGTTGCAGACGAAAACTTGCAAGCACAAAGCTAGAGGCTGATTTGAGGCAAATGGAAAATTTGGCCCTATATCTAAATGAATATTAATTGTAATTCAAAATGACTATTTCTTTTCATTCCATTTTATGAACTCCTTGATTTCCAGAACCATGATATAGATGAACAGAAACAGAAGGCTGTCCAATTTCTATAAAGCATAGGATCTTAAGTAGAGCTGGGCCAAATATGGAATTCCTGAATTTCAAAATTTCATTTCAGGCTGAACTGGGATGAAAAGTGGAAACAGAATATTTTGTAAAACATCAAAATGAAACATTTCAATAACTTACTGTCAAAATATTTGGCAACATTCATATATTCCCACCAAACCTCTTGATTTTGTAGAATCAGCATTTTCCAATGGAAAAAAATGTTGTCAGAAAAGATTCAAGTGTCACTCATCATAAGCTTTATTTTGACTCTCCAAGAATAATATTTAGCATTTACACTGTATTTTTAAAGTTCAGAGTACTTTGAAAACATTTTCTAATTAAGTAAGTGTTCAGAGACCACACTAATACAGAGCTACAAGTGATTCTGCTCAGGCTTCTGCTGCATTTCTTCGTCCTTCTCTCGGAAAGGAGAAATCAGCACTTAGTATGGGAAAAGCCAGGGCTCTGTTGAGAAGCAACTGAGACGTTTAGCAAACATTGTTCATTCCCATTTGAGTCTGGAGTTCCCAAGAATGATAGTGAAAAGAATTAGAGAATCCGGGATAAAATCATATAATCCAGTGGCTCTCAATCTTTCCAGACTACTGTACCCCTTTCAGGAGTCTGAAATAGGTAAATTAGCTTTGTGGGGCCCCCTGTGGCATGGGGCCCGGGGCAATTGCCCTGCTTACCATCCTTTAACATTGGCCCTGCTCCCCCCTGGGTTGAGAAACACTGATCTAGATAAATTGATGTATCCCTGGTTGAGAACCACTGCTATAATCTGCTCTTGTGGCTTTCCAAGAGATCTATGAGTTATATATGTGAACAACAAGGTAGAATTCAGACATGTACTTTAATGTTTTTTCTCTCTGTCGGAGCATTTGATAGCTGAATAACCCAGACCAGCCAGGAGTTGAGAGATTACAAATAATGGGGGACTTCAAATGTGAGATGTCGCACACAAGCTTAATGGCTACACGCACAACTTTAACTCTTCAGATCCTCTAGAACCTTACACAGTCCCACACAGCTCTGTAGATACAGAGACAGGGACAAAAGGTCACGTGATAACTTTCAGAGTTTTAATATATCACCAGTAAACATGCAGTGAAGCTTCAGACTGTCCTCAGATAATCAGAAGCATTCTAAGGTACATTAATCTCTATCACCTTGGCGTTGTTTTTAGCTTTCTTGTATTAACAGTACATTCTTCCTAGCAGTGTACCACACAACCCTAAGGATAAGATAATGGAAAAAATAGAATGTGAACTTCATCCTTCTGCCTTCAGTTATGAATTGTATAATTTATGCTGGAATTCTTCTCTTAGATAGATGTTATGCACTGAAAATTCCCTGATTAGACTGGGGCAACTTGAGTCGGGGAGAGTGAGTGTTATCAATCTTCTTCATGTAGATTTTCTGCTGTTGCAGAATTTTTCTATCCACCAGAGTGCTGTTGTCCACCAGGGCTATCTGAAGAGGCTTGAATTCTGGTTGCACTTGACAAACTTAGATCCATTTGCACATTATAGGACTGTCACTTAACAGATGCAGGAAGGACATTTTCAAAAATAGAAGCATAAAGTCCAGCTCCTAAATATTTATTTAGACACCTAATTGGCCTAATTTGCCAAAGTGCAGAAAACCCTGTTTTGCGTTCAGAAGTACAAAATACCTATTGACATCAGTAGTGCTCTACGCTCTTGAAAATCTCAGACCATTTACTAAGGTACCTAAACTGAACTTAGAATTCTAACTGTAGACACCTATTTTTAACAAATCTTGGCCCTATGGACCTTCCAAAATCAAGAAAAATCCCCTGTGCATAAGTTGGAGTTATGTGTCATTTAAAATGGCTAGTATGAATGACCAAAAGAAGTGAAGAAGAAAGGCAGTGAGGGTATGCTACCCTCACTGCTGATTTTTTTGATGTTCACGACTCATTCTACGTATTAAAGCAATTCATACCTTCTGTGAAGTACACGTATATAATCCTGAGAGAAGCACTTGTGTGGGAGAGGAAGGGAAGGAAAGAGATGTTAATTTTTGTACCTCTAGACTTTACTATGATATACTTAGTGCAGAAGCCGGTGGAGTAGATACTGAGAATATTTGTGGTGAAAGGAAGCTTCCCATGCTCCAGGACCAGCTCTCCAGTTTCTGCTCAATTTTATTTAGACAAGTGCCCCACCAGTTACTGGAATTAGGAAATCTTGGTCCATTTTGCAGCAACACTGCTCTCATACTGACTTAGTTGATTGCAGTATATTCCATCTAAATCGGTGAATGCTGGCCTGAAATAGAGGGATGTTAGCCTGTTACTGAACAGTTTTTCTTGTTGTTAAGTACTACTTTGGAGACTGGTACTCACGTCCCCTGTTAGAATACTTCCAGAGTGTTATTTCATAGCCTGTTTCCTCAGGCCTAGAGGAATGAAATGGAAATCCTGAATTACTGGACGCTGTTTCTGAATTTCCAATAAACAATTTCTTGGTTCAGAACCCAGCCAACATGATCCAGGAGAAATATTAATTCCACTCCACTTCTATTATAGGCAGATCGGAGTGGAAATTCCAGAATCATAGATGTTAGTGCACCAAAATCGACTTCATGGTTCTTTAGTTATAGTATGAGACCTGTTTCCTTGAACATTTAATGTCAAAATTAATCAATGGAATAACTTAGTACAATGTTTTTCTGCAATTATTTGTATTTGCCTGAAAGAACTAAAGCTTGCCTTCCATTGGTCATTCTCTTGCATGACTGATCTTTTTTATATTGAAACCTTTGGTGAATTTTCTTCCTTTCTCACAGTTATAGCCAGGAATGACTGAGAACTTCTTGGTTTTATTTCTAGGTCCACTATTTTGACTTACAGTAGTACACTGGACAAGTCGCATAAGATATCCTATGAATCAGTTTACACATCTTTCAAATACGAACAACACTTGCCTGCTTCATGGGAACATTGCGAGGATAAGTCCTTAAATATTGGGAGGAGTTCAAATATGATGATGACCAGGGGTATATAAATGTTTACAGTAATAAAACACTACCTGTTTTCTGGGAAGTTCAGCTGCACTTTTGCTTGTTCCCATCTCTACTAATAATAATTATTATTATGACAATTTTTCATTAGCTAATATTCTTAATGTAAGTGATCGATTTCTTCCTAGCCAGTTAGCAAGTCTTTTTTCCAGAATGTAGTGTTGATAAATAAGTCATAAAAGCACGATTTACAATTTTATGCTGGAACCATGCCTGTGTTATTCCTGTGTGCCGGTGAGGGCTTCAAGCATCCTCCATATGAATGTTTGTGTTTTTGTGACTCAGAATCATTGTACAAAAAGAGCCCAGTCAAATATCCATGACCATGAAAGCCGTGTATCTGGAGATGATTAAAGACCCTTTCTGTTCATGTATACCACATGATACAGAGGTTGGAGAAAAAGTCATTGATAACCGTCAGACATTTTGGAGTCTGTTTGGTTTGGATACATACTCTCAAGTGCAGCTGCTTCTCTAAAACGTATCCGAACCCTCTGGGTCTGCAATGCTTAGGGGGAAATTTTGTGCAGAACAACCTTTTTTAAAGTGAGATTTCTAGCGATCCCTTATTCTAACTGGGCTGGAAATATCTAAAAAATGGGCTTTCTTGCCTTCAGCTGCTCTGCTTCTCTGCTTCCGATCTCACACAGCATATTGAAGTGTTAGCGGCTCATGAAAATAAATAATCATGAGAAAAATAAGGACGCTTTTTTTTTTCAATTCTCAAAAATGGTTCAGAGTTGGGTGTGGTTTTTGTAGAAGGAAAAGTGTTTGTTCTTCTTTTATCCAAGCTGGTGGTTCTGTTCCGAGGCAGAACTACAAAAATTGATACAATTTGACATGAATGAAACAGAGACCACTGCAGGTCCGAAGTGATATTGGCAGAAATTTTATGAGAAAACTTACACAGCTCCTTGATTGTGTTTTGCTTAGTGCCTTATAAAAGGGATCAATCCAATAGATAGTAAATGTAATGAATAATAAATTCACTCACAAATCATTGGGGGAAAAACTGTATAACTAAACAGTTCTCAACCATTACTAGTTTTTGGTTGTTCTTGTACTTATTTATTATTTTTTAAATCTATCAGAACTTGTTTGCTTTGGGTCTAGTATTTCTCATTGTGTTTCAATGTGCATCCTTCAGGAAAAAAGCATATGCATGATTTACAGTGAAGGAAAGAGGAAGAGGTGTCAACAAATTCTGCAATTTCTCCATATCAGTGAAGGTCTTTCCTTTTTAGATGGAAAATAAATTAAGAAATTAAATTCCAAATAAAATAAAAATAAAAACAGGAGGACCAGTGAAATGTTATATATAAAATAGGGAAAAAGCCAGAACCTTTGCCCCTAACTACAGCCAAATAGACCATACCCCTCTCTGTGTTTGAACAGCCTTGATTTATCTTTAATAACAACCTTTCTTCTCACAGCTTGTTTTATCATCACAGAATAACTTCTCTGAATTCACCCTCTGTACACAATGCTCTCCCTGCTCATGCTAACACAGAACATCAAATATTTGTTTTCTTTTCTTTAAATGTCCACCTTTATGAAGTAAGCGCTTCTTCTAAAAAACAAAAAAGGCCTCTAAGCATCATGATTCATGAATGATAATTTCAGCACCATTGAGATGGCAATGGCAAGTAACTGCTGTTTAAGAGAAACCTGAAATATCAAATATTTAAAATAAAATAATTGGGCCTGATCCTGCTTCTATTAGAAAATTTCCGTGAGAGCAGTAAAACACCTTTTGTAGCTAAATAACTGAATCCCAAATTCATATACTGTGTTATGTAAGCTTGGTAAAATCTTCATAATATTTCTATAATAGTTTATTATCATTGAAGTCCTCACTGTCTAATGGGTCAACCTGTGGAACTTCTTGCTGGAGGATGTTGTGAAGGCCAAGACTATACAAGGGTTCAAAAAAGAACTATACAAATTCATGGAGGATCGGTCCATCAATGGCTATTAGCCAGGATGGGCAGGGATGGTATCCCTAGCCTCTGTTTGCCAGAAGCTGGGAATGGGCGACAGGGGATGGATCATTTGATGATTACCTGTTCTGTTCATTCCCTCTAGGGCACCTGGCATTGGCCACTGTCTGAAGACAGGATACTGGGCTAGGTGGATCTTTGGTCTGACCCAGTATGGCCATTCTTGTCTTCTTATGTTGGTTAGGTAGCCTGTTTGAAAAGAGTTGGTAATCTCAGACCATTTCCTAGTGGTCAGTTGCCTTCACAAAAAATTATCATCATAGAGGCACAAATTATACCTTTCTTTGGAAGCAGCATCAAAGAAACTGACAAGCAAATGGGTCATGGAGTGTGAACCTTCTCGCTCTATAAGTGGGCTCTTCGGGTCAGGATTGAGGCATGGTAAAGCAGGTGTGAGTGGAAAAGAGTCAGGGCATTAGTCTGTTTTATTATTGTTATTTCTGTAATGAATAGAGATAAATTCTGTGCTTCATATAAATCCTGTGCTTTGTGTTCTCTGATTTTCAGTATTCCTTATCATGTCAGTCAATTGTCTCTTTCCATTTTAAAGTAGATTTAGTACTCATGAAAGGTGGAAAATTCAGAGGAATTCAGTTTTCAGAGCCTTGAAAGTTATCTCCAGAACAGGTACAGCGTGGACAGCAGCAGTGCAAGCTTCAAACCTCCTTCCTCCCCTTCCCACCACACACACCTGCTCAACAGAAAATGAAAGAGGATGGGGGAAAACAAAGATGTAAAAAATCCTTAAACGATACCTATGAACCAGTCCTCTGAATTAATCTGTAATGTATATAAAACAGACAATGACAAGTTAATATGAAATAACTGATATCTTAAAGGATAGCAAATTAATCTTGGAATGGTGTGATTTTTTAAAAAAAGAAGATTTAGTATGTCAAAATATTTCCCTGCTTCAGCCATTGAAGTTATTTGTCCTTGTGGCTGACATTACTCAGTTTCTATGTATCATTGCAATGGGTGGAAACATCTTTTAACTGCCAGACACCACTTACCGATAAGCCAGCCAATTAATAATGTTGATTTGAAAAGCCCAAGAATAGGTGAGAAAGCAAAGTCCTTTGGTAAGTCATATTTGCACAGTATTAAGAGTCCCTTTTTACCTGATCTAGTAAACATGGTATTAGGAACTATGTGCTATTGAAAAGCTGAGAGACTATAGTGATATGTATAACTGATAATTGCCACTCCCAACCATTCAGCACCCACTTATCATGCCTTTTGTACATACATACTTTTGAAACAGACAAGCTATGGCATATGTATTCCTCCTTCCTAAATACTGATGGACTGAAGTTTGTGATACATTGACCTGCTTTATCAAAGGAGTAAACAGAGAAGAAGAATCAGCATTTCCCTCAAAGCTGGTTGCCTACAAGTTGTAGACTTTAACTTGGGTCTGGAGATACAAACAGCAGCCAGCTATTTGCTCAGCTGATGCCACAGTCTCCTCCTCTTTGCAATGCCTGTGTATTCAAAGGACAAGATGAATACACCCTCTGGTGAAAAGGAAAAGTGGTCTAAATCTATATGTGATGGTAGAAACCACACAATGAGTCAATTTATAACTAATTCTACACAACCACTGCTTGTTATTGATGGTCAAAGCCTCTAACGTGAACCAGGTCACGATGTAGCAATAGGGATACTTTTGCAGGATGTAGGATAATCAGAGTCATTGTCAAAATCAAGGAGGGTTTGAACAGAGAGATAGGAGTAAACTGACTGCAGAATTTAGTCTAACGTCTATATTTATATTAGTCGACATATACTTAAAGTGGTATAGAGACAGCCATGTAATTAAGGACCTTCATTTTAGGTTTTTTTATTTAGTTTAAAATTTACTGAGAATTTATCAGTGCTTATTCCAAATTCCTTTTTTTAAAAGGTGAAAACTGGTTTAAAAAGCACACCAAAGAGCCAGGGATTAGGGGTGCAGTGGGCAGGTGGGTGAGGATGCCTGCTATTCATGATGTAGCAGTTGAGAAGGCTTCAGCCTGTCACCATAGCAGACTGACCATCTCAGATGCCAGGACCCAGCTCCCTGCCCGATTTACCCAGTGGAAGTGACCCTCCTGTGTGCAGGCGCTGTCCAGTGGGGACTCTGTGTGGGGGGACCGAGCAGCCATTTCTCCTCCCAAAGTGGGGAGCTGGGTCTGGGGAGTTTCAGCACTTTGAAAACTTTGGGTGAAAACTAGTAAAACCCAAATTGTGGCTTTTTTAAAACCTGGGAAATTTGGGGGAAATATCAGTAAAAACCCAAACTGAAGTGCCTTGCATATAATACCAGGGCCATTCGATTAAATGTTGTTTATCTTGCTGCATAGGAACTTCTCTATGTAAATTCTTACATAGTAGCATGCGAATGCCTTGTACTTTGCAGGACCAAATATAACAGATATTAACACTAACAGGAAAGGGATTATTGATAGTGCTGGGTCAGAAACGGTTTTTCCATCCCGTGAATATTATTTGAGATTTCAGAAATTTTTCCTGTTTCGCATTGGAATGGAACCAAAACCTTTCAACATTTTTGCAAGTACACTTGCTAGCTAGTACACCCACCTGGGATGTGCCTGATATGGTGCAGGGCTTGAACCCAGGTCTCCCATGTCCCAGGAGCATACCCTCACCCCCTGATTGTGGGATATTCTAGGGGTGGGACCCCATCACTCTCTCCTGGTGGAGCAGTTCTACATTGTATAAATACTTAACTATTCATTGGGCCAGAGAGAGAGAGTGATTCTAGAGCCTGGTGATTTAAGAACCATTTTGATGAAAAATTCTCAACCAGCTCTATTATAGGGTTGTGTTCAGTTTTCCTGTGCCATCCCATTAGGACTTATGTTGCACTTGGTGGAAGAGTATAGATCTCACCTTTCCGCAACTCTCCACAGTTGTATCCATTTTGCTTTGAGAAAGTATCAGGCAGTAGCAACTGTGTCCTTCCTTTGACGGTCAGCTTCAAACAACAGGTGACTCTCAAAGGATTTTTCCCAATAAAATACGTTGAATATGTAACATGGGCAGCTTTCAGAAGCTCCCTAAGACTTGAGCTCAATTGATCAGACAGGAAAAAGGAGCAACTTTAAATATCTGGGTTTTTGGTGATGGATGACTGGTCATACCATGTGCGTATGCACGTGTGTGTATATATAGAAAGAGATATTAAGATCAAAAGCAGTTCTTTATACAGAGATGGCGTACGGGTGCCAAACTGTGCCGCTGCCTTCAGCAATTTAACTTTATCAGCAGCTGCCTAAGTTCAGATGGATGGCAGTAGAGTTGATTATCTGTGTTTCTGGCCAGGGAGTGGACTTTGAATGCTTTTGCGATCCGTTTTAACGAGGGTAAGTGTAGAGTGAACTATTGGACTGTTACAGTCTGTGCTCTTGATGGGTCTGCACAGAGCGAAGAGAGATGTTGGCTGAAACCAAACAACAGTGATATTTTTGTCTTGGTGGATTTAATGTTGTGATTCAGTTGTATCGGCCTCGATAGTGTACACTGCCTCTGTTAAACTAAAACACTATTGGCTGGAATACAGAAAGTATAAGTAGGCTACCACACTGCCCTCTAGAAACAACTTGTTAACTTGTATGAAAGTCCACAATTACAGCTTGATTGGTGAATACTTACTCTCTTGAGCAGTAATATTGATGTTAATGGTACTGCTCACATGAATAGGCGCTCACAAGGGTGAGCTTGGGTTGAATAAACCAGCTCTTAATCATCATAAATGTATATTGCATATATACATGTGCCCCTCACCCCCAAAATGCTGTGCTTTAAAGGAAAAGAAATGCCCTTCATATTTTAGCTGATAATGAAAAGTTAATAAAATTGGGATTTTGTGCAATGCAGGACCTCTGACATCTTAATCTTTATTAAAGAGACTTAAACTACCAAGGAACTGCTGGTGCTGACTGGCACAGCCAGACTCAAGAAACACCAGGAGAGACTGGTCAAATGAACTGTTAAACAACTCTTCCTAATCCATCAAGGAGAAACAATAAGTGCTGGAAACATCTATTTACCATGCATCAATCACGCTTACCTAAGCAATTTCTAATTAATTATACTTCTGTTATATACTCCCAGAGATGACTGGTCTGAATGAAACATTTGCTTTATTAAACAAAAAAAAATACGTTTGTTGACTTATCAAATATTGTTCGACACTCTGAAAAGAGCCCTGGAAAAAAATACTAGTTTTTCTGAACATAGACTTTTCCTATTTTTGTGTTAAAATCTTACCTGGAACTCAAATAGCACATTTTCTTTTTGTAAAGTAATCACAAACGTGAACTATGTTTTTCCATTTTTTAGATGCTAGAGATTATGTTGTGTTCAGTACTGCTAAAACAATAGAAAGTGAAACTGTGACCGGATTAACAAGATGCAAGACTCCATTAGACCTACTGGAGACTGGCATTTCTGAAAAAAACAATAATAGATCTTTTGTACAATAAAAGCCAGCTCCCTGCTTGTTTTTGCTGGTTGCTTTCATCCAAAGTGATACAAACAGATTGCAAACATACAGATGCGGGTTTCTTTAATAGAATGTGATTGTCCTTACCATAGACTAAGACCATACCATCCTCTTTTTCAGTTCATGGCCTTGGAGATTTAAAAGTTGTATTAATATTTTTCCTGACCGATGTAATTTTTGCATTGATAAATTGAGCTTCATTAATATACCTTTCCCTGTGCTTTACACAGCTATACGAATATAACAGGTTTTTTCCAGTGACCCTTGATGATACAACATGGCGGGGATATAAATGTATATATTTAACAAACCCATCATTGTGTGGGGTTTTTAATGTCGTTTGCTAATCCACTGAGGGAAAGGGGAGGGACAGAGCCTTTGTCAGTATTCAAGCAATTAGGATAATTAAAAAAGAAAGCTTATTGGGTAAACATGCTCTTAGATTGTGACCTCTTAATTAATGGACCACAGGGAGAAATTACAGCAGTGGCAAGATAATTAACACATGCATTTAAAAAGAACTGTTAGACAAGGGTATTATAGGATAGTAAGACACAGATTTAAATCACCGAAGGGCTATGGAGGTGAACAAACACAGTTGAACGAGGGACAAGATTTGCATGTGTGAGTGCCCCAGCACACAAGAGGGAACAGATGAGGTTAACTTTGTTATCACATGTAGGCATCTCTTTTAGAAACCCTTCCCCTTCAGAAATTTATTTCAAAAGCCCACATTGCTGGGGTTTTTTGTATTGTCTCCGTACGAAATAACTCTTTGCAACTGAATCTGTTGCCTTTTCAAACCACATTAATCGTTACTAGTAAAAGCACCAGGACGTTTCTTGCCACCGTTGATAAAAGGTTCAGCTTGCCCAGGAGCATCAGAGATGTGCCTTGTGGCAGAATCATTCATGGTTTGGTTTTTAACACATCCTAAGAAACTAAACGTGCAATCAAAGCTGTCTTATGTTTCTTTTTTTGTTTTTGTTGCTCTTATCTGCATAATTGATCAAATAAAAAAATTAAAATGGATTAGTTGAGCTAATAACAGTGCTGATCAAAATGGAATCTGTAGAATTAGAATCCAGATATTCATATTTAAACACACACTTTTTTCTAAGGACAAAGACCAAATCATCTGTCATCTTTTAACCTTTCAAACTCTTAAGAAACCTTCAGATTAGTTAAAGATGCCACACATACACATGTACTTTTTCCTCTTTCCCCAGACTTCTATTTTCTGAAAATAATGGGACAGATTTTCAAAAGAGCCTCCTAAATTGTATTCACAATTTTCTCCTGCACTTGTTTGCACATGTGCAATTTTACATTTGCATATAGTCAGATAAAGTGTCGCATTGGATCCAAACTAACACAAGACTCCCTGATACTGCACCTGGGGCTCCTAGTAGAAGGGACACTTCAAATGCCACAGGATATTAATTTTGCAGTTATTCGTGGCAATCAGATGTCTAAGAGCAAGGAAAGGAACAGAGCATGAGCACTGGAAAGGAACAGAGCATGAGCTCCTGGTACAGTACAGTATGAGAGGTGCTGGTGGTAGAAAAATTAGCACCAATGAACCCAATAAAAGAACCCAATGAACCCTCACAAGAATAGCCCTGGCCAGGGGACCTCAGTGGTGGAAAATCCATCCTTGGTGGACAGGGATTATAGCAACACAAAATATCCATATTCCCCACTCCAACATTGTGAGAAGAGGGCTCACCTGCAAAATGTCATGATGTTGGCTGGGAGAGAACATGGCCAAGATGTCCATGAGTTGATCCACAACAGGCCAATGGTATGGCTTCTATGAAGCCTCAGCCACTAGCACCTTAAATTTGACCTCCCCCAAGGAGAGAAAGGCATTACAAACATTATTAGCTAGCTGTGAGGGCCTTCCCATGTTTAGCACAGCCATCCTCTGTATGTGAACATGCAACTCACTCCAGAAATGATGGGATAGATACGAAGGCATGGAGAGGATTTATAAAATAAGGTTATCTTGTGTGGTTTTTAGGAGGCCCTGAATTACTACTGGCGGACTTGTCAAGTTCTCCATTGAACATTATGGGGTGTGAGGAGACAAGGTGAGGGGAAAATCCATCTTTTCCACTTCTAAATTTTTTGTCTTGGACCTTTGTTCTGACATTGTACATTATTTTAAGAGGAGGGGAGAGAATAGTTTGTGGTTACCAGAGCCATCATGAGAGAGCGCCTTTTTCATCTGGCCTTCCTCTCCTCAGTCATTAGTCATATTCCATGTATTGCCTCTTTGAGAGGGAGCCCTGTGCCTCGCCTTAGAAGGTGGGAGTCAGGAAGTGGCTGAAGAGTGCATGTCTGGAGCTGGCCATCGGAATGTGCACAGCCTATGTAGAGCTACCTCTCCATCACACCTGAGACATGCCTAAAGATCAGTTAGCCCATGAAAGATAAGGGATAGGATTTGGACATGGTTACGCTGGTTGTGTGTATGGTGCCTGAAGCCCGACAGACTGTGACAAAGCAGTGCACGAGGAGCTCACCAACTGCTAAATCTGTAGCCCACTTTGTTTGGGGTATTTTCCCCAAAAAACACAATATACAAAGCAAGAAAAGCTTAAAATGTAACTCTTGATATGAATGGACTCAACCAGTTTGTGCCAAAGCATATCAACCTCCACATCTGTCTCTCTCTCTCTCTCTTGCACGCACACAAAATATACCAAAGGGGGTGGCTATGTACAGTTCATTGCAAAATGATTTGCATTAATTCCCACTGTTCACAATACCTTGGGGAATAAAGAAATGCTCTGCCAGTCCCATATTTCTTGCATCTGATGGAGCACGTGTCCCGAATCCCACAGACTTCTTGACAAGTCTTAGTATTGCTTCTTTTGTCTGTGTATTGTGTCACACATTCAAGACAATACTCACCCTAACTTGAACATTAAAGATCTATGTGGAGAAAAAACACATGTAATAACTCTGATTCTTTGATTAGTGACTTAGGCCCCAAATTTTTAACTAATTGAGTACATTAAATAATATGTCCTTAAAAGACTGACTAATACAAGACACTTTTCAAAGCTTCTTTAATAAAAATTATATTTGGGATTTGACCATAATGGCTATTCTTGCTTGCCAAAACATGACTTCTTAGCAGGTGACTTTCATCAAGTACATCTGAAATAGTACCTAAATGAATTAGCAATAAAATGGACTTAGGCCTAGCAGTAGGAGCCTCCATTAATCTTGGGTTAATCACTAAAGAGATGCCATTCACTTTTCTTAAGAAGTCACATTTTTCTCCCCTTGCTGGCGACCAGATTTCATAAAGTAACATATTTCTAATGAAAGGGCTCTGCTTGAATTAAAACCCTGAAGGTTTATGCAGATTTTAGTTTTGATTACTGCTGGCATGGGCTCTTAGCAGACTCCAGAAGGTAGGTCCACAGTGAAAGAGTCCCAGCATGCAGTTCATAATATTCTTTGAAAGAAAATAGTGCACTTGTACTTAGTGGCTTTAATCAGCTCTGACTTTTGATAGTCAAACAATAGCTAATTACAGTAACACCTGCCTTCTAAGTCATGTCATGTAGGTTTTTGCCAACAAGAAACCTTGTATCTTAGCTGCGTGATTATTATAGAGTCTAAAACCTATCTGTACAAAAAACTAGAACTGACATTCTGCAAGTTTGGTAGCCATTACACAGGTTTTATTTTCTGATGCAGTTTCTAGCTTTTCTATTTGCATTTTTCTGCATCTGAAGCAAAAAGAATGAGTGTTTGTGAGCGCACTGGGAATTGACCTTCAGCAAAAAATATATATTTGCATTTGTCACTCTTACTATTGTGTAAAGTATCCAGAAATATTTCTGAATACGTAGATTTCTAAACATATTTGAAAATGACTGACAATTCATCATGTATAACAAAGTAAAAATACATTCAGAATCCAGCATTCTTGGTATAATCTAAAATGGGCCATCAAATGGCATGTATCCACAGGGTTGAATTTTATTTAACCTCTTTAAACATAATAGTATTTTGGGTGGGGGGAAGGGGAATTGGAGAAAACCGGGTCAATTTTTGTAACCCTTACCCAAACTTGGAGGAATTGCATAAAATAGATTGCATATCCAAACATCTGATTTTGAATCAACCAAACAAATCCACCACATTTTTCTCTTCTCGACTTTTGACTGACATGTACAATCAGATGAGTTCCTCTCTAAATGCTAGCTGCTGTGGAAGCCATAAATTATCGTCTCATTGATTTTGCTAGCAAATAAGTCTTTGTTTTTACAAACCCAGTCAAGTGAGTAACATCATTTGTTGGCTACAGGCTCAACAGACCCTGTAACAACTTTCCAAGAATTAACAATACAGATATGTGTAATGATAACGTGATGGATGCTCCCTCCTCTAGGCACAAAGAGATAATGGGCTACATTCTGCTTTCTGTTGTTACATTGTGTAAATGACAGAAATATTTGGCTCAGGGCAGGTAAAAGGGGAATTCTGATAATAATTGTGTTCAAAGAGATCCTATCATTAAAAACCCAACAAAAATAATCAACCCAATAGAGTGACAGATAGATCTTGTGGTGTAACATGCCCGTGTGTCCATGCTTTCCATGGCTAAGCCCTTAAAGTTACAAATTGGATTAATTAAAACTGATCATCTGCAACTTGACTATTTAGCTCTGGTGACTGTAATGGAATATATATGAATTCAGAAAGCAGCAACTACCTTTAAAGAGGTGTGTTGCAGCACAGTTCATCTTCAATACCTTGAAAATGTAGATAAAATATTATATTTCAGAAGCACCATCAATCTAATTAGTGCTGTGCAACCATATATGAAGACATAATCCCTGCTCCAAAGAGTTTATAGACCGGGGGTGGGCAAACTTTTTGGCCTGAGGGCTACATCGGGGTTCCGAAACTGTATGGAGGGCCGGGTAGGGAAGGCTGTGCCTCCCCAAACAGCCTGGCCCCCACCCACTTCCCACCCCCTCACTGCCCCCCTCAGAATCCCTGACCCATCCAATCCCCCCTGCTCCTTGCCTCCTGACCACCCCCTCCTGGAACCTCACCCCCTATCCAGCCGCCCCTGCTCCCTGCCCTGACTGCCCCCTGGGATCCCCTGCCCCTCATCCAATGCCCCCGCTCCCTGCCCCCTTACCATGCCGCTCAGAGCACCAGGACTGGCAGCTGCACTGCCCGGCTGGAGCCAGCCACTTCGCAGCACAGTCTTGAGCACCGGGGCAGGCTGGCGGCTCTCGCAGGCGCACTGCCTAGCAGGAGCTTGCAGCCCTGCCACCCAGAGGGCCAGCAGGAAGGGGCCAGGGGCTAGCCTCCCTGGCTGGGAGCTCAAGGGCCGGGCAGGACGGTCCCATGGGCCAGATGTGGTCTGCAGGCCGTAGTTTGCCCACCTCTGTTAGAGATGATTTTCAAAACAAAACTAAAGAAATGTTTTAGGGAATAAGGCTTAGTGTGGAATAGCCTGGTGTGATAAAGGTTGCGAGAAGTGAAGTCACTAGCACACCAGGAAATCTCAGTGCTTAGCCTTTCCCTTTTTGCATCTCTTACATTTGAAAAACGGTGAATCTGGGCAATGAGCTAAGTTATTTCAAAAAAGTTTGCATTCAACCCACAGTTTGAGGAGTTGTCTGAGAGTAGCATAGTTTACATTCCCAGTGAAGCTTCTGGAACTCCTTTTATTTTCTGGGTACTGTTTTCTATTGGCTCCCATTGCATTCTAGATAACTGGTAAAATTGCAGTACCTTGTGCTGTGGAGCCTTGGTATTGATCGGATGTGATAATAAATAATAATCAGTTGCCATGGTAATTCCATATATGGAACACTGGCACAGTTTGGCCAACATCGAGGCCATTTGTGCAGAGTTTTGAAGGAGAGTACATGAAGTTACAAGATCCCTTCTTGCTGTTGGGGGTGAGGGGAGGACTTAAAAAGGGAAAAGATACTAGGACATTTTCTTCAAATACTGTTCAGGGCTGAGACAGCTAATCCAGAGATACTTGTAGTTAAGGGACTGGAAGTCAGCATAGTTGGGTCCTCTTCCTGGCTGGACTGCTAAGTCATTGTGTGACCTTTGACAAGACACAGCCTATCTGCCTGTGATTTAGACTAAAGCTTTTTGTCTTAAAACGTCTCTCCATTGCTGTCACCCACCGTTTAGCCAATGACCCAACCAAGGACCCATCATGCTAGGCATTGTATAAACACGCAGTGAAAGACAGTTCCTGCCCCAATTGGCAGGGGAAGTGACTTGCCTCCAGTCACACTGCAGGTTAGTGGAAGAGATGGGTATAGAACCCCAGTCTCCTGACTCCCTATCTATCACTCTAGCTAGTAGACCAGGCTGTCTCCCTTTGCCAGCCAATTAGAGGAGACCTGAGTGACACACTGGTTAAAATGCTGGTGCTCTGTCTACATTTTGTTCCCATCATTGCTCCCTCTAGTGGAATTGCATCAGTGGTGGCAACATTAGGACATTTTAAGGAAAAAGAAAATATCTATGTTCCAATGTAGGAATTGCCCAGTGAAGCTCTAAAGTGTTGAAGTTCTACGTGAAACCTTAATTCTTGCAACCTGTGTGTATATATTAGGATGTAGACTTACAGTCATACTAATTTTCAAATAATATGATATGATGCAATTTTATCCACATGTGTAGGACAGCATCTTTATTACCTCATGCTACTGGTATTTCCTGACTTTTCGCTTTCACCTTAACATTGCCTTACTATAACTTAGGCATTTTATTTTTAATAGCTTATACAGAGCTTTCAAATTAAACTGTACACTATCCACTCTTTACAGGCTGAAGAGCCAATTATAGCTCTTGCTTTATATACTGGCTGCAGTATACAGAATAAAACCAATGTAGGAAATGCATACAAATACGTTGTGAATCTTGATATTTAAACACTAAAGATGCACAGTGTTGAATTTTGTGCATTTCTCATTAGAACTAAAGTATTTTTTAAAACTAAAGCCAGTTAGTTACTGGGATAAGAGGGAAGGTCCTCTCATGGATCAGTAACTGGTTAAAAGATAGGAACAAAGGGTAGGAATAAACGGTCAGTTTTCACAGTGGAGAGAGGTAAATAGCAAGAACCCCCAAGAATCTGTACTGGGACAAGTGCTATTCAACATACTCATAAATGATCTGGGAAAAGGGGTAAACAGTGAGATGGCAAATTACTCAAGATCTTTAAATCTAAATCTGACTGCAAAGAGTTACAAAAGAATCTCACAAAACTGGGTGACTGGTCAACTAAATGGCAGATGAAATTCACTGGTGATAAGTGCAAAGTAATGCACAGTGGGTAATATAACTGCACGTACAAAATGACGGGGTCTAAATTAGCTGTTACTACTCAAGAAAGAGGTCTTGGTGTCATTGTGGATAGTTCTCTGAAGACATCTGCTCAATGGGCAATGGCAGTCAAAAGAGAGGCTGTTAGGAACCATTAAAAATATCATAATGTCAGTGTATAAATCTACTGTATACCTTGAATACTGCGTGTCATTCTGGTCACCCCATCTCAAAAAAGATATATTAGAATTGGAAAAAGTACAGAGAAGGGCAACAAAAATGATTGGGGTCTGGAACAGCTTCCCTCTGAGGAGAGATTAAAAAGACGGGGACTGTTTGGTTTAGAAAAGAGACGACTAGGCAGGATTTGGTAGAGGTCTATGAAATCATGAATAAGAAAGTGTTATTTACCCCTTTGCATAACACAGGGGTCGGCAACCTTCGGCACGTGGCCATCAGGGTAATCCGCTGGCAGGCCCCGAGACATTTTGTTTACGTTGATCATCCACAGGCATGGCTCCCAGTGGCCGCGGTTTGCCGTTCCTGGCCAATGGGAGCTGCAGGAAGCAGCAGCCAGCATGTACCTGCAGCCTGCCGCTTCCCGCAGCTCCCATTGGCCAGGAACGATGAACTGGAGTTGCAGGGGGCCGGGCCTGCGGATGGTCAACATAATCAAAATATCTCACAGCCCCCCAGCGGATTACCCTGATGGGCGCCATGCCGAAGGTTGCCAACCCCTGGCATAACACAAGAACTAGGGGTCACACAACGAAATTAGTAGGCAGCAGCTTTAAAACAAAAGGAAGTATTTCTTCACCCAACACACAGTTGACCTATGGAATTTGTTGTCGGAGGATGTTGTGAAAGCCAAAAGTGTAACTAGGTTCAAAAACAAATTAGATAAGTTCATGGAGGATAGATCTATCAGCACAATGGGCTAGATGGGCAACTGGTCTGACAAGTATGGCCATTCTTATGGTCTTTATGTTCTTATGGGATTTTAAATAAAATAAGTAATGTGTGTTATCCAGGATATTTGCAGTAAATGCATTTATGGTTGCCTTGATGAATGGGGGGGAAAAGTGCATGTTAAAAGGTGTTGATGTTAACTTCACATCCCTGAACTACACTGCAGCTCAGCATTTAATGTGCTATCTTTTTTTTCTTATTCAGTGAGTCTTTCTCACCCTATCATTTGTCATGTTCACCTCAAAGTGTGCAGTAAGACATCTTCTTTATATCAGTTACCATGTTTGCCATATCTGATCAGTTTGATTGATCATTGCCTTTGCCACAGGTTGGTAATAAGCTGTTTTGAGAGACTCCCACATTTCCCATAGGACAAAATTGGCATGACAGCATTATAAACTGGCCATTTATCAACCTGTTCCCCAGTGGTCAGTGTCTGAACACCGTTAGGCAAACAAACTCCACTTCTGCTTCACTGCAGTGGGGATAGATTTGAAACCACTGGACACTTAGTTGAAGCTAATATGAGAAGTACAGTAATGAATGACACTGCAATTGAATCAAAATTGTGAGCACAAATGTCGCATTTAAATTCTACTGAGTTCCTCTATAAACTCAGGCTACAACCTATATACCAATTATGAGTCAATTTAACAAGTTCAGGTAAAAATCTGCACTTTCAGATGCATGTCAGATTACACTGTTTCTTAATCTGAATGGACCTGTTCTGGACTGTAACAGGAGAAATCCATCCTTTCTTTGAATAAGAAGAACTTATTTGGCAAAGTTTAAATATTACAGATTGTCAGGTACCCTCTCTGTCTACCAATGTGCGAGTGCTGATAGGTAGGGCCCTACCAAATTCACAGTCCATTTTAGTCAATTTCACCATTTCAGATGTTTACATCTGAAATTGCTTGATGTTGTAACCATGGGGGTTCCCAAAACGAGGTCATGGGGGGGGCGTGGGATTGTCACCCTCACTTCTGCATGGCCTTCAGAGCTGGGCTCTGAAAGCAGCAATTGCGGAGCTACCTGCAGCCAGAGTAGGTACCTGGAGATGGGTCTGATCTCCCCCCAAGAGTGGCCGTGCAGGGGAAGAGGAAGTCACGTCCCTCCCCAGCCCTGCCAGGACTAGCAGCTGGAGCCTGATGCATGGTAGGAGCCCCCAGCAGGGGCAGACCAATTTCACAGTCTGTGGCGTGTTTTTCACGACCGTGAATTTGGTAGGGCCCTACCTATTGGGCTAGCCAGCACTACTCACAATAATAATCTTACATTAATCTAGCACTTTTTGCACCTTAGTGCTTTACAGACTTTGCACAGAGAATCTCTTCACCTAGAGAATAACATGGCTAGTTTTGTTGAGCTCCGACCTTTGTACTAAACCTATGACTGGACTAAGGCAATGTGGGCCCTTCAGCACAGTCTAATGTGGGCGCTCTCCATATGGAGTGGTGGTGACATAAGGGCGCCCCTCTCCTCCTAGAGAAGAAGACCCGTTTCTTCCCCGCACCCTCAAGAAGTGGCGCAGGGTCCTCCCCTCGGGAAAACAATGACAACAGGAGTCCTTTCAATAGCTGGGGCATATCTTCTGGGCATGGGAATGGGGTTGGGCTAGGATCTCTGCACTCTTCTCTTCCTGACACCTACAGAGTCCTCTGCTGGGATAGTGTTTATGGGGCACCCCATAGCAGTGATTCCTGACATTAACACCTTTGACATGACCCAAGGTCCAATCTGTGTCCCATTAATTCACTAGCCTGGGGTGCCTTTTACACTGCTGTGCTGTCAGAACATCCCCTCCTGGCCTGCTCACGCAGCCTTCGGCATGCAAATTGACTCCCAGCTAAATACATAAGCACTCTCACCAGTCACTCATGAATTAAACTGCAGGGCAACACCTGCAAATTCTTAGTCCCAGCCTTGGTCCCCCAGAAATATGCATCTTGTACTGTCCAGCACACTGCTGAACAATGCAAGCTCATAAAAGTCTGTCATTTCATCAAAGGAGAATGGTATATGTACCAGCCTTTGGTATATGTAACAAATGGAGTTTCCCTCACACTCCTATCCAAACACACTGGTTAAGATAACTACAGAAAGATAAATTTTAAGTGATTGCACTTGACAATTCATAAAAGACAGGATTGGTTACAAAGAAAATAAAAGTAATATGCAAGCTACTACCTAACTTAACAAGCTAGGTGAACTTAAAAGCAAAGGTTTTGTCTCTCCATACGCTGTTGTAAATTTCACAGGTTGGGTCTCCCTCCAGCCTGGGACCAGAGCCCCTTAGTTCAGTTCCTGAGGGTCATTGATGTCATGACCAGAGATATGGGAGGAGGAGAGGTGAAGTCAAGTCTTTATAATTCAGTTTCTTGTGCTGGAAATATCCTTGCTGAGTCATGGTGGCACGCAGTCTGTTGTGAACATGAGGTTTGACTCGTCCCTGTGATGAAATGTAAATTTCTTGTTTACACCCTTGCCCGCTGCTGGTGCTGGAGGATGGCCACTTAAGTAGGTGATGACTCTTTAACACTGGTCTGGGGTTTGCCTCTGAAAAACTGGTTTATGGGTGTTAGCCAGAATAACAACGTATTTCAATAACAATCATACAGTAGATTCTTATAATTTCGTATATAGTGTCACTACACCTACTTTAGCAGGATAATGAGATTCAGCAGATTATGACTTTTCCACTGATATCTCACGAGGCATACTTTGTACAAAATGTATCATAGCTTTGTAAAAGTGGTGACCATAAGCTAATCATAAGTTTATGGAGGGGATGGTATGATGGGACTGCCTGCAATGGTATGTGGCCCATCGGTGACTGCCAGTAGCAAAAATTCCCAGTGGCTGGAGATGGGACACTAGATGGGGAAGGCTCTGAGTTACTACAGAGAATTCTTTCCCAGGTATCTACCTGGTGGGTCTTGCCCACATGCTGAGGGTTTAACTGATTGCCATATTTTGGGTCGGGAAGGAATTTTCCCCCAGGCCAGATTGGCAGAGACCCTAGGGGGTTTTCATCTTCCTCTGTAGCATGGGGCATGGGTCACTTGCAGGTTTAAACTAGTGTAAATGCTGAATTCTCTGTAACTTGAGACTTTAAACCATGATTTGAAGACTTCAGTAACTCAGCCAGAGGTTAAGGATCTATTACAGGAGTGGGTGGGTGATGTTCTGTGGCCTGCAATGTATGGCAGGTCAGACTAGATGATCACAATGGTCCCTTTTGACCTTAAAATCTATGAGTCTAAAATAGTGTGGACAGTCACAACACCCCACTGAGATGCCTGGGGCATTTCATAGCTCTCAGAGCTATGGTTGTAGGCTGTCTGCAGACTTGGTAGACATCACTGCATTAGCTACATGTTGTTCATGATTGTGAGTTTTTCCTTGCAAACATAAGGCCTGTGGGCTTCTTAAAAAGAAGAAAGCTAAGATTCTGACATACAGTCTTTCTTCAAAATTTCTAAAGTACAGCTACTCGTGCCCTCCAGTGGTCTGGGCACTTGTCTGATAAGTTAAATGTAACAAATAAAACTCCCATAAACACATCCCACCCTCTCTTCAAGCATCTTAGAAAAGAGAGAGAACTATGAAATCATATAACTTCAGGAGCTGAGTCCCCAGACACAGGTCCATAGAGCCTGCGCCTGCATCTGGCCTTGATTAAATCTTTGGCTGTTAAAGGAATTTAAGAGTCAAACTGCACATTACTACTTGAGTATAAAATAGGCAAGACTAGAGAAATCAACTCTTTGCTCCTACCAGCCAATGCTGCTTCCCCAAATACAGGACCCTTGGTATGGGGGATCCCATCATTTCTCCTCTCCATTCCTCTGCCAAACAGAAAACCCTCTTTACGCAAGCCCAGTGGTTTTCAAACTTCTTAGGCTGCGTACCCCTTTCCAAATAATGCAGCCCATCATGTACCCTCATTGGAGATAGGGTTATAATATACCTATGGAAGCAGAAAGAAAGGTCTAAGGGATAACACGATGCAACACAACGCACAAGCTCTGGAGTGTGTTGTCCCAGATGCTGCTGCTGCAGTTATTATTATTATTTTATTTACTATATACTTTTGCTTTGGATAAAAATAGTCTCCCAAACAAGTTTCTAGTTGTTAATTAGATTGCAAGTCTTACTAAATAAAAACATTGTCTGCCATTACAGGTTTTCTCTCGCAACACTCCTGATGAGAGCTCATGTACTCTAGGGATATGCGTACCCCAGTTTGAAAACCACTGTGCAAGGCCTAATTATGTCATACTGCACAAATAGAGGAACCATGTGTATGTGAGATAGCGTTATGTCCTCCTAATCCTTTAGCACACACATAAGAGAGAAGAGGCAGGACGTCTCTGCTTGGTGATATCTATCTAGAAGTGCCAAGGTGGAGAGGTATTGCTTCCATGGATCAGTATTGACCGTCTGTTTCCCCCTGCTCTATTATTCATTGCTGAAGGGGGTCCAGGTTGAAATGGAAGCAATCAAAGCAGCAATCTGGGGGACTGATAGTTTGCAAAACTCCTCTCAGTCCATTTTGTTAAACATGTTTGATCCTGTCCCTAGTTGTCAGTAGTGTTGCTGCTGCTGTTTAATATTAATAATTCATTATTTTATTACATACATAAATACAACAAAGGGGACAGATGTACTAAACCAATGCAAACCTCTCCTTCCTTTTAATACACTTTCTCTAAAAAAAATGAGCTTTTGCAGACCCAGTGGAATATGTTCCTGGTCCTTTAAAAATTCTATCTTACAGGAGAATTTCTGCACTGCAGGGATCATTCTATTGCATAGCATTGAGTTCCCGAGTTAACATTAAGACCCACCCTTCTGTTTTAAAGGGCCAGGACTGCATATTAAGTAAGACCCTGATCTAAGAAAGCACTTAATCACCTGCTTAATTTGACTTTAATGAGACTACATGCATGCCTAAAATTATACACTGATGGATAAGGGCCTAGGGTTCTGTTGTGATGTAGATCATAGTGACTTTAATGATATTTGTATCTTAGTTTTAGAACAAATACGATAAAGTGTCATACTACCTCTCATTCATCCTTGTGATAACAGGTTATCTGCTGTACATCACAAATGGAAAAACAAACAACATATGAGTAAGACTGTATAAAATATTGCAAAACTTTTCTTCTCTTAACCTATTTTTGCCGTGTAGTTTTTTCCCATGGAATTTTGGTGAAGTGACTTCTGTTTTACAGGTTGAGTGCAAAGTTATTCCCAGACTGCACAAACTATAATTTTTAATCTTAACAATAGATTTAGTGACCGCTGAAGTGTAAAATAAACCACAGTGGCCCAATCAATCAAATTTGCATAGTTTAGAGAAAGTATCTGTATGAGATTTTTATATCAGAAGGTCTGTAATAGTAAGAGATGTTTATTAGCAGCCATAAAGCTGTTTGAATTTAATATCTCTCTTAAATAATACCAGCAACTTCAAAGAAATCTCTAAAGCAAGTGCAACTGCACCATAAACAGCCTGCAACATAAGGTTTAAAAGCTGTTACAAGAACCCTCAAGGATTCCTGGGCTGTGCTATTACTGGGATGCTCTATTGTGAATTGAAAAACATTGCGTTATGGTACAGAACTCTTCTAAAAATGTCTTACCAAGTATTAATCAAGCGATAGCCTTTGTATTTCAGTGTAAAATACACACAGTAATTGTAACCCTAACGTGTTAACCTGAATGGGTAACAGAAGCTTCTACAAAGTGTGAGCTAGCAGCTCAGATCCTTCGGACACATTAAAAAATTAGGCTGTAAATCTTATGAGATCAGGTGAGGTGCTTGGGAGCTTAAACCCTCAGATGGAACGTCCCGGGGGTGCTCAACACCTGTTAGATTATCCATTTGTCCTGGTTCAGAGTGAGCTGGAAATATCCCTAAGGGCAGCTTCTCTTCTGCATTATTTTGGAACTTCTCATCCGGGACAAACCATAGGGTGCAAATGTGAGAAAATGTTGGGTGTGGGGAGGTGTGGGGTTTTTTTTTTAAGTGTTTCCTCTAAATATTCAAGCAAAAGTTGTGTTTGGTGTAGTAGAGAGAGAGAGCCTGGGACGCTGAGCTTGGTGGAAGATCTGAGGCCTGAACCAGAGGCTGTGAACCAAAGCCAGGCCATGTATTAAAGCAGGTGCTTACGAGTCCACTGTCCGGTCCATGAACTTGGCAACATTGGTGCCAGTGTACTAGGCACTAGATATTTACATAAATATATTCCAGCTAATAGAGCTATATCCCAGTCTAGTACAACACAAAATGATTTGACAAAACAATGAATAGGGATGTTTTCTCAAGATATCAGGAACAAGGGGAGGTAACAAACAGATGTCATGAAACAAGTAAGGTGGTACGTAAATTGTTTATCCCAGAGTTTGTCTCAGTCTATAAATGTCGGGGTACGTCACCTTAACCCTTTGTCCAGCGTAGAGGGCAGCAGAAAGTCCCACTGCTGACTGATCGTAATCCTTGCACTCGTGTGTTAGTGTGCCTATAGACATTGATCTGGAAGCTAGTACTGTGTCTTGAGGGCAATAAATGTGGCCGAGCATCTTTGCTAGTGAATCGAGTCTGTGGTCTTTCCAGGCAGTTCTGTCGAGGTCTGCTGAGCCAGCTACCAGCGCAGAGCTGGACCGCACATGGAGAGAACGTGTGCGCAAGCCGACTCACAACAGTTGGGTTCGCCTCATTTTATTTGGACTTTTCCGCTGACTGCAATCACAAATGGAGATGGTTATGAACTGCAAAGTTCAGAGACAAATTGCTCTAAAGCCTCAGGGTGTTCAAAGCTGATGTTCTGGTTTGGCCTGTTGTTCAGATAGGAGCTTGCAGTTTGGAACTGGATCTGAATTTTCCAAGTGTTAAGGCCTGGGTCGTTTCTTGTTTGTGTCCATGTCTCTCAACATGTCCATATTAAAAATCTATCAAGGTCCATGTTTAGGTAAGTAGCACAATGCAGCTTTCTCTCAACATGCATTTTTGACTGAGAGTCTGTTTGTGGAAGAAACTATGAATGTTGCAAAAACAAACACCTGTGGAATTTTGTGCTTGGCTCCTTTATTAAATGGCTGATGATAATTGGGAAGTTTTCACCAGAGATGAATAGACAGAGGTACTGTCTGGATCTGACTTGGTGGAGATCCTGCTGAGGAGCCTGGTAGTCCTCTCCTTGAAGTGTGAAGATGGCTGGCTGCTAATCTCCCATAGGGTTATGGGAGATGAAAACTAATAAAATGTTGTTTAGCGATACTGACGCAGTCTGAGGTCAGGGCCCCCAAGAAGCAGTTGGTTTTTTGGGTAAATGTGGTCAGATCAAAGCATTTAAAAGAACAAGATGTTCAGATGACAGGAGGGCAGGACACATAGCAGAATAAGAGGAGATACTGTTTAGGCCTGCAGCTGTGGTTAGCTGACCGGAGTTCTGAAGGTAGCCTTCTCACAGGAGGGTAATGAACACTGCCTCGGAGAGAAAGTAACCATGCTGGCCCTCGCAGTGAGAAGGAAACATTGAAATGCTCTGTGCTTTCAGCACAGTCCATACAGAGTGAGCACACACATTGCAGAGCTGCTGCTTCTTCAGAAACATGCCTGCCTGTGCTATGGCATTGGCTGATCTGAACGGCCCAGGAGAAATGAGACCAAAAGCAGGATTCTTCTCAGCACAAAAGGGAATAAAAGAAAAGAAAAACAGCAGCCTTTTACTGCGAGTGCACAATCACAGGGCATCCTAGGCTCTAAGACTCCAAATAAAATGGCATATAGGCCAGGGAAGGACTGAAAGTGGGAGAGAGATGCTTTGGGGAACAGGAAAATGAAAATGTCTTGGACATTTCAGTACAAATGTAGCTGGTGGTAAGAAATGTCATAGTAGGCATTATGTGTGGCTGGGGATATAGGATGTTCTGTGCTGGCTAGTGATCTGACTCTCAAAGCTGGCTTTTCCAAACTGTGAAACCTACAGATAAGGGGTCCTCTGGTTTGCGCGATAACCAATGTAACGCCAGACTCAGGGGGTCTGCTGGATGCTGGGCATAGTTTGGCAGATTATCATCCTTGCAGTTGTGTATTGTGATGTGTGTAGGAATGTATGGTCTCTGTCTCAAGGATCTACAGACTAGCCTTGGACAGACAATGAGGAGTATGTGTAGTGAGGGAAGATATTGAAAGAAAGAGGGAAGAAAGGCCCTGTAAGTATGAACTCATTAGACAGCCCCAGAGGCCAAAAACCAGTTCTGCTTACCATTTGTGGGAGGATAGGGAATTCCATATGTGGCAGGTAGGAGGTGCTAACAGAGTTGTACTTCTGTGTGTATAAATTGGCTGTCCCTGTCTTTTCCATCAGAGCAGGTGACCATTTATGGTGCTTTCTAACACTCCTAAACAAGAACACTGCGTAACCAAGGGAATCACTCATTGAGCAGTGAGTTATAAAACAAAAAACTGACTTGAGGAGAAACAATTCCAGGAGACAGCTAATGTGCTGCCTTATTGTGATAACAAGCCATGATCTCAGCTCAGGAGGCTGAGGAGGTGACAGTCTTAGTGTCCCAGAGAGTTTCCTTTCCATCAGAGAGAAACTAAACATAAACACTGTGAGGAGAGCTAGGAGATTGGCTGCTAGAAAACGTGAGCCAGAGAAAATCCTGTGATTGTATAAGGGTATTAAAAACAGTGGGACTAGTCCTCATCCTAATGTGTTGTGTGTTCTGTGGGGAAACCCACAAGCCTGCAGAGGAAAATCCATGTTGTGTGTGAGCCATGTATATTTTGTTTCAGAGTAGCAGCCGTGTTAGTCTGTATTCGCAAAAAGAACAGGAGGACTTGTGGCACCTTAGAGACAAACAAATTTATTTGAGCATAAGCTTTCGTGAGCTACAGCTGTCCATATCCATGTGTCAAGTCCACAGGTGTGTTTTAGAGATGAGTGAACCTTAGTGCTTATATTTTGCATGAGTTTGGTCAATCTTTCATCAGTTTCAGCCTGCAGGAGTCCTCTTCCCCACTGAAATTTAGAATTTTGGCTTCTGATTAACCTTTATGGTTCAAAATAAAACCTGTGAATTTCATGTAGTTCCGTGCATTACGTATGAGTTTCACAAAACCCAAAAGGAAACATTAAAACCATAGCAACTGGAAATAATCTAACCCACTCCATTTGTCTGTTTCATCCACCTGGTGTGCCCTGCACATGATAAGAATGCTGAAAGCTCTTCTCAATAATAGAAGCTCAAAGGGAAGTGCTGCAAAGGCCAAATGATGAAGACAAAACCAACATATTCTGGGCCTGCTTCTCCACTGTATAGACTTTTACACCAGGGATACTCAGACTGAGGCTCGCAAGCCCCAGGTGGCTCTTTAATGTGTCTCCTGCGGCTCTTTGCAGCACAGGATATTAAAACACTGTGTGCTTTAATTATTAACTAATCTAAGTTATTAACCAATCAAGACATTTTTACTATGTTATTAAATAATTGTAGTTGATAAAATAATAATACTTGCTCAGTTGTTTTGCTGTAAGAATAATATATATAAAAACAGTACATAAAACAATGAATTCACACGACGGTAGCTCTTTCGGATAATATTGATTGCTAATTTGGCTCCTGAACCCCTGAGGTCTGAGTACCACTAGTTTACACCATTGCAAAGTAAGAGTAAAGTATTTCCATTCTAATTGGTAGCCTTTTATACACTCATCGCACAGATGTAAATGACTGCATCAGGTGAAGGGCAACAGAGAGTCAGGCCCTGTAAGCAGTGGGTGAAATAGAGGAAGTAGTTGTATCCTCTCAGTATATCAAACCGAGTGACTAGAAATGAGATCAGAAAGAAAGAGTGCTGTTTATGTGGGTGCAGAAGGAGACTTCACAGTCATACTGCTCTTAACCCTGCTCTTGGAACCTGCCTTTGCTAATTTACTTCCTGTTTCCTACCAGAGTGTCCTCCTCCAGGCACATGATCCTTACGGTAACCGAACACTTACCATTTACTGGCTGGCCCCGGTACTCTACTATAGCAATATGCACAGTAGTTAACTATTATCTGAATTTATATCAAGAACTAATGTGTTGCTTGGTTACAAGAATAAAAAATTCCGCTAATAATGTTAACACCAGTACTTAGACAGGAGGGGACTGCACATAACCTTGGGTACGTAGTGCCTGAGACAAAGGTTGATCTTGTGATGTGATTAAGGCATAACTGGGTCTCAGGAAATCTGAGTTCAGTGCCTGGCTCCGTCAGGCTTCCTGTCTGAGCTCGGGCAGTTCACTTAATCTCGCTGTGCCTCAGTTCTCCAATGGCAAACCTGGAATAGAAATACTTTTTCTCCCACCTTTTGTCTGCCTATTTAGTTTTTTGTTCAGGAATGGAACTAGCCCTTACTATGTAAATATGAGTACAGAGGGGCCTTGATCTTGGCTGGGGTATGTAGACCCTATCAGAATATAAATTAATAGGGTTGAACTGGAATTTTTTGACAACATTTTTTGGTCAGAAAATGCTGATTTGTCAAAGCCAAAATTTTCTGCGGGAGTTGGTTTCAGTGAATTTCTCAACTTTCAAACATTTTTTTTAAAAGCATTTTTTCAAAATTGTTTAAACATTTCATTTCAGCATTTTCCAAATGCAAAATTCCAGTTTTCCAATTCAAAATTACCTTTCATTTGGACATTTAAGCTAATGGTAAAAACAAACAAACAAAATAAATAAAAATCTGCCCAAACCATTTTGAAATGATGAAAACATCTTGACTGACCTGCAACCGTTTTTTTTTCCAATACAGCTTTTCAGTACAATAAAATGTTTGACTTGACAATAAAATGTCTGTCCCAATTCAATCTTGAAATTGTTTCCAGGGCATCAAACCTGTTTCCCTCCTAGTTGTACTATTTAATAACAATCAAATTAACCCTAGAGGTGTACCTTCCTGAGCTCTGCTCGCTCTGCTCCTGGGAACAAAGTAGGATAATTTTAAAACTTTTATTGATGCCAACCTTAGGTTCAGTGATACAAACTGCAAGTTGGATGCAGCACACGTTTGGATTCAGATTTGGAGAATGATTCATCTATAATACTAAAAAGTGAATAAAATGTAGCAGTTTTGTGGTGCTTCCTGTGCTCCTCTGACAAGCAATGGGTTTATGTTTTCATTTGTCCTCACCTCCAGTGAAAAATGTTAACTTCTCCTCCATACCCGGCTTGCTCCACCAAAGGGCAGAAAACATCTGCTCCCACCAGAACCCTCTTTAGGCAGCCTGAGATGTTGGCACTGTATCAGTCAGAAAGGGCAAGTTTTATGTAAAAAATGCAAGGAAGCACTGGACAGCATGCAAGCAATTGAGACTATCCATAGCCACTGTTGTTTTCTGTTGCCTTGGCCCATCTCACCAGCATATAAATATGTTGCAACCTTCAACATCCAGACCTGCTCAGTAGTTTGTGTTTGCCTCTTCCATCAGAGGACTGGAGGTTTGCAGAGACTAAAAGCCCTAATTCTACTGAAAATTAATGGAAACTCTTCTGTTTGAGTGCTGCAGGGCTCTATGCATGGAACAAAAAGAAGATCATGAGCATTCTCCATGTGGCATGTGAGCAGTTTAGCTGCTGAGCATAATTCCTATAGGTATCACTTGTCATCTTCAGAGTGCAAGTATTAATCCTCACAGGCTCCCACTGTGGTTTAGGTCAGTGTTATAATTCCCATTTTACAGAGAAGGAAATGACTTCCCCAAAGCTTCAGAAAGAATTTGTGGTAGAGGCAGGATTATGACTCTAGGAGTTCCTGATTCCCATTCCTGTGCTCAGACCACTAATCCAAGTTACTCTCAATGTACCTACCCCTATGATTCAGGTTAGATTACTTGATCAATGGCAGCTACCTCTAAACTCCCCAAATAGATTATTGTCTCATTGAATATTTATAGGTTTCAGAGTAGCAGCCGTGTTATATTTATAGGGATTATTAGTATGCAGACACAATACACAGCAGTGGCTCCATATTAAATATTATATTCTATCATATCCCTACAGCTGAGGTGCACAAAGGCTATAAATCTGCAATCTAAAAGTCTTTATAAGAGTTTTGTTAAAAAATAAATGTACTGTCCAACTACAGCACTCATTTTTCCAAATGAAATAACTTCCATTTAAAATATATTTTTCCTGCTTCTTCAAATATAGCCAAAGGCACTAGCCCACCTTCTGGATTAGCGGACAGTACTATTTCAATTTATAAATAAAGTTCTTTTCTGAATTGCAAATAAAAAACCATCTGAAACCACTAACCAGCTTGGCTTTTATTTTTATGCCTATAAAAATGTCTGAACCATTTGTTTTTAAAAAAAATTAACGACAAAAAGTACTCCTTTGAGCTGATATGTCCAGGTTTCAGTTGGAAGTGGAGTTACAATGGCCTTAAGTTTCAGATGGAGGGCTAAGAAAGAATTCTACCTAAAAGTAGCCACTCTTTTCCTGTTTTCGCCTAAAATTGTCATATGAGAACCTCTAAGTTCAGTTGCATTTGCATCCAGAAGTTCAGGGGTGAAATCCTTGCCTCCCTGAAGTCAATGGGAGTTTTGTCATTGACTTTGATGGGGCCAGGATTTCAGCCCAGAAGCTTAATCCAGTTCTTTGTATTTTCAATAGCACTCCAGTACTTCTTGGATAGATAGTGTCCAAGATATCGCAAGAACCGTTTTTGTTACCGCATTTCTTGATTCCAGATGCAAACAGGAAGAACAAAGGTCCAAGGAACAAAGACAAATAACCAAACTTTTTTTTAACTTCCAAAGATTGGGGTTTTGGAAGAAGATCAGGATGCTTCTTGTTTTATCTGAAAGATTTCATCAGCTATCCCTCTTCTAATACCCTGACTATATCATTTTTTTAAACCAATGGTTATAAATTGTTTTAAACCCCAGTTTAAAAGTGGTTTCTGCTGAAACAGGTGGAACTTTGTGTGCCAGGCAAAACACTTTTAAATGGTTTGGGAAAACATTTTCTAATAAGTACAGACCTTGTGCGGAAAAAGGGGACAGCTTCATCCAAAAAATCATACTCCTGTTTGCATTGTTTTTATCTGTTTTGTTACAAGAAGCATTTAAGGTTACTGTAAATGTGAGGGAAAGTATTTAATATTTTTTCCAATTTGTTTACTTTGTTGTTTTGGCAGCACTTTTGTGTACAGTGATTTTCACTCTCTTCCCTGTTAGTCAATTAATCAGTTTCCCCTGTTGTTTGTGAGAGTCTTTCCTGCAAGAACAAGGGAGAGAGACAGGGAAATGTGTTTGTAAAACCACAGAAAAATGGCAGGGAAACTCTAGAGCAAATGTAGTGCCTTAGACTCTTTTTAATTCCTTTTTTAAACTGATTAGATTTCAAAGTGACTTAACACTGTTTTGAACATTTTGCCTAGTCTGTACTGACCAGGTAAGCCACACTTTATCCATATTAGAAGAAATAATTTTTAAGATAACGTCTCTGCAGCCTGAGAATGTGTCAGGATATTAATTGTGATGCAATGACTGTCAGTTCACACTTGTACTAACTTCTTATGAATGAAAGCTATTCTAAGAACTTTTCTTCATTTCATTCCTTCAGTCTGACTATGGTAACACTGTACGATCTAACTCAATGTAAACAGTTGTAGGATTTGGCATTTATAGAGTAATATGTCAAGATACAGTAGCTTTGTTCTAGGCTTAAGCTAAAGTATTCATACAAGAAATCAGTGCAAACCTCATTAAAGTTATATGCTATTAAAATATAAATGGAATTTCAATGTAGCTTGTTACATGAAGAGCTTAAAAAGAAGCAAATAGCATTTATTTTAATATATTAAGTTGCATAATTTTTCACCGTGTGTATAATTTTCCCTTTGAAAAATAAAATTGATCAGCAGATGCTCAGAATATGAAAATATTAAAGTTGCAAGGAAGATCAGCACGACAGAACATGGCTATGTGCATTGACTTCTCTAGTCATTGTTCAAGTGTAGTAAGGTGAAGCTGATCTCCTTTTTTGAAGAAATAAAGGGGAATATGTGTAAAATAGTAAAATGTATACATGTACCTTCCTTTTAAAAAAACATAACGCTTGAAATGGAAAAGAACCATAATTTTAATAACCTTAAGATAAATGTCAGATGACACAATGCATAAATGTTGAATATTTTGTTGTATACTTTCTGTTGTTTTTGTTTTGTAGCATATATCAGGAGAGGAAATGTTTTAAAAACTGGTCAGACTGATATTTTACACATAAGACTGCCATGTTTTTTTCTTAAGCATATTGTTTGCCTGAACACTGGTTATAACTACTGTATGAAGGCGCCCTCTGTTGCTGAAAGATGGAATTTATAGTAATATGCAAATATGTTTTTGGCTGAGCTTAGAGAGTTTTAAAACTTAAAATAAAATAAACTTTTTTCTTTTTCTTCTTCTTCTTCTCCTCAAAATGCTCTCCCCAGATGATGCCAACTTTATCTGAACCTTAAAAATAAAACCCAAATTCTTGTGTTTTCTGGCTGGCTAATAAATAGTACTGGGCTTTGATTCATACAGAATTTTATGCTTGTTTAAATAGCAGGCATGATGCTGTATTTTATTTAAAAACAAAATCAGTTCTAAAAATAATAATGCTTACCTGACAAAAAAGATGACAGACATGACGGTAATTATTTGTTGCATTGTAATTCTGCATATAAAGAACCCCAATTCTAGATTCAAAGGCTGCCCTATAGTTAATGTTCCAGTTAAGCCAAGCAGATTGCTCCACTTTATATTTTAGATTTTTGCTCCATGTTATAACTTTAACTTCAGGAAGTGAAATCCTGGATGTGTTGAAGTCAATGGGAAAACTCCTTTTGACTTCAGCAGAGGCAGGATTTCACCCCAAGGTGTGTGTGTAATTTTTTGTTGCTTCTTTGTTTGTTTGTTTTTAGTTTTTGTTGTTTTTTCCCCACACCCAAACATTCTTAGTAAAAATTTGCCAGGAAGCACTAGTTACTTCATGGTGTTTGCTGAGAACTGCGGGCACAACAGGTCTGGCCTTGCTAGTAACAGATCAATGCTCTCTAGGGAAAAGGGGTGGAACAAGCCTCACTTAACTAGTTCAAAGCTGGACTCTGAGGCAAAATATACTCTGCAGAAACATGTGCCTTGATGTATCTCTTACTGACTGCCTTTTGCTTAAAGCAAAATAGTAAAATAAAACTAATACCTCTTGACAAATGTAAATGCTAAAGATCCAAACATTTTGGCCAGCATAAGTTTATTTTCACCTTTTCATACAGTGGCAGGGAGAGAATCACAATACTTCATTTTTGTTTGTTTGTTTCACGCGTCTAATATTTTATGAACATTATTAAAGATAACGGGGCTGAATTCTGCTCTCAGTTATGCAGGTGTTGCCGAAGCAATTGCACTTACCTGAAGAAAGTTACTACTCATTTTACACTGGTGTGAAAGAAGAATTTGCCCTAATACACACATGTATCTTTGTTTTCCTGTGTAGATTTACAAGATGGTTAGTTCTCCTAGAAACCATGTCACAGTTTAAGTCCAAATCAAATCCTTAAGGATTGTGGTTCTGTTCACAATACTGGATCCATGAAAACTACATCAGAAATGACAGCACTTTTCTGGATTTTATTATTCCAGTAAAATAAACTGCTCTTGGATGCATGACTTTCAGAGCATTGAGAGCAGAACTGTGTGGGGAAATTTTTGTTAAGGAATAAATACAATTTAAAATCAAACTTACCCAGGTTTGTGGGAAAAAATGTAATTGTCACAAATGTCTGGTCTTACAGCAGAAGACTGTCATTTTGCTGTAAGAAGTAATATTTCTAGCTAAACTTTTAAATTTCTTTGCAAAAATAGAAATTAACATGTGGGGCGAATTCAGGGGTTTTGTCCCGAGGACAGAACATGTCCATAGAAGTGGCTAAATATTGCCCTGCTGACTCAGTTTATTAAACATTTCCAAAAACTTTTGGAAGAATCAGATATTGCATACCCACAAAGAGAGCTTTGCGGCAACACTATCTTGGAAGCTTTTGCCTTGTTACATGAGAGCACGTCCCTTGTACAGTGTAATAGTTTCATATGAGGGACTCTCTTGAGTGAGGCGATGATAGAGTGGTGTTAACTTTGAGCACCATTGGTAAACACTACTATGTGAGCCAACGCTGAGGATTACAACCCCTCTGCCACTTGTGAGGAGGGTAGGGGGACTGGAGTAAAGAGAGAAAACTTCATAGTAATAAAAAAATCGGACGCTATTGGTAGCAGCAGACTTTCTCTAAAACCGTAGATTGATTTCTTGTGATATTAGAGCTGTTAGTATTTTGGGAAAGTTCCAGATTTTGAGAATGTTGAGATGTTGTTAGACATGTTCTGAATTTTGTGGTTAACTTGGAGCTGTCTTCCCTGAACCTTGTTTTAAAACGGTGTGGATCCCTTTAACCGTAGAACCACATCAGAATAAGGCCCTAAGCGAACAAAAGAACTGAGCAGCAAACTGCTCCAAACTGTTTAGATTTATAACTTCACTGGAAATATTTTATCTGTGTTCAATGTTGTTTGCTACAACTTTATTAGTCCCACACTTGAAAATTAATTTATAGAGGACAGGAGCGGCAGAAGTTGATTTATGGTGCATCAGCCTCTCTTTAGCAGAAAACAGGCGGCGTGTTTATATAACATACTGAACATAGAGAGAGAATTAACTGGTCTGAAAGCACTGTTTCTGATTTATTTTAAAAGTATGGTATATAAAATGATTGTTAATCCTTATATAAAAGAAAAAATAATCTGCATGTTTTTTCATCTTTTTACTTCCCTTTTCTATTTTTATATGTATCCATATTTATATATAAAATGCAAAAATCAAGCTTGATTTCATATATATTGAGATATAACATAAATAAGAATATATACTTGTGTTTGTACACAGTCTGCATTTGGATGTCAACATTAGAAATTAAAAATCTTGTGGTGTAAAAATTAGGCCAAATATGGTAGATAGTGAATGTACAATGGGACAATTTTGCAACCCTTGCTCATATTAGTAATTTTAGATTCTCCTCTCCGGTGTATTGGTGTGAACCTTGAGTAACTCCAGTATGTGTTGTGGGGGGAAATTATAAATTACAAGAGCTGTGGGATAAGGGAGAACTGAACGCCGATGGACCCACTCCAGTATCCCACTGAAAAGCAACTGACCATTCACCTTCGCTCTCTATTCCTGTGATGGTCCCTAATACACCTAGCCAGAAGAGCGGCTCATGCATATAGCGCTATTGGCTTAAGTAGCAGCCCAAACCAAAATCAGGCCCCATGTCTCTATTAGACTAGAAAATGACAGTCTTATGCTGCTGAATATGATTAACCTTTTAATCTTCAGATTAACATAAGGGATCGTAAGAATTGATAATAGCTGGCATGTGATGTCAGTATTTACTTTTAAAGTCAGTAATTATGACTCAGCAAAACCATATACCATAAAAGTTCTTTTGGAAACATAGCAACAGGAGTTTGTGTATTATTCCTAATAACCCATGAAATCTATGAAGGCTACTGAACATGCACAGTAAATTGTGGTTCTAAAAACCCTTAGAAATCATTATTTAATATGCACCATCTGTAAAGGAGCCATTTTAAAAACCAAAATAATTTGGATACATCATTATTGGCCAACATGGACTGAAGAGTTACAAAATGTTGGTCTTTCTCCAAAGTTTGTTCCCAGATAAAAGTCCTGCTTCAAATGTTGTTTTTATATAATATATATTTATCTTATATAGTACTGGTCTGGGTTTATTTTATTATTCTTAAAACACCATCTATTTACATTGTGCTTTACAGACAGTGACATATAATGGGCTCTCAGTGTGAGAGGTTACAGTCTAAATTCAATGCAAATACAATACTTTGTTGCAATACAATGCACCAGCAGGCATGCATGGTCATTTCCATGGTTTTCCAGTGCCCTTTCAAATAGTGCATCAGTCATTCTTGGTTTTGGAATCCACCTGTAAGATTCTGTTTTAGTGAGAGACAAACCTTAGTAGGATTGGAAAACTGATTCAAAATGTAGATATTTATCTGAACTTGTCTGGTCTAGAAATCATACCAGTAATCTTGTGAATACAGGCTCTCTTCATTTGATTTCTACTGCATCTTCCTTCCACCTGGATCTAAGCACCATAACCTCTCATTTTCTTTCTGCATGTGGTCTCAGCTGAAGCCAGGAAGAGACAAGGCATGGAAAATGTGTTTTTAAAATATTAACCAAACTCAGAACCTCAGAAAGGTTCTCTTCATGAGTGGAACATGCCTGGGAGAACATCCACTTCTGTTTTCATTTAATCTGAACCAGTTCATCCAGCCCTAGTTAAAACCATACATTATTGGATTAAATGTACTCAGAACAAGAAGTGTGTGGCGAGGTGGGGTGTGTGGAGAAAGAGGGTCTGGTTGGTATAGTATGGAGGGTTTTCAAACAGCTTCCCTCAGCAAAATTAGCAGACTATGCAGTGAAGAGCCCAGGTCACTTAATCTCCAAAGGGTTAACTTGAATTTCAGAGTTCCCAAAATGTCAGTGCTCCCTTATCCAAAAATACAGCAACTGGCTTTATCAACATATGCTTTTCATTACCTACAAGACTTACAATATTTTTGGTGTCGGTATCAACTTGATTCAATTACTGGTACCATTGTGAGGGAACATTACCTCCAGGGAAAAGGGGGTGAATGCATCAGTGCCCATGGATACAGGGTAGGGAGCAGATTAATATAACAGATTTACATCAAGACTGCTGACTCCATTACTTTAAAACTCCTGTAATTGACTTTTTTAAAAATGACATTAGCATTTAAATGGTACTGTCGTTACAAGGGTGAAGGTTCAGCAAAATATGATCAATTTATTGAGCTCTTCAAATGTTCTTTTGATATTTATTTTTTTGTTGCCATGCCGGAGGGGTTTTTGTGTTTTGTCAGACACAGGAAAAGTCTATAGCACTAAGATCTTTGACTGGGTGGCTACTGCCTGGACATAGATGACAAAGTTTACTTAAAACAGAGTGTGTGATCATCCTCAAAGGTGTCTCTTTTGCCTTGGCTTTTAAATACCTGTTCTAAGATTTGAAAAGCCTCTTTACGCTGTTATTCACTAACAGCAAATGAACAATGTATAGAGATCATATTTGCTCTATGACCATAGGCAGTGGTGCAAATTCTCCCTAAATTACAGATGGGGACAATATCCACCAGGTGGTCTTCATTTCCTCACTAAGGTCTCTCAAAATTATTTGAGTTGAATACAGAACATATAAAAGCCTGGAGTAAACACAGCTACAGTACATCGGACTTGAAGGCTGGACTTTTCAAATTGGCCTAAAGGAGGTAGGTGCCCAAATCCCATTAATTTTCAATAGGAGTTAAGTGTCTGTCTAAACAGTTTGAATATCTCAGCCAAAAGGCAAATGTTCTTCACTCACATTTCTGGTACATTTGTTTGGTTTTGGATGAAACAGAATCTAACCCCACAAACCCTTATTCACACAAATAATCTTTACTCATGCAAGTAGTTCCATTGCCGTAAGATGGCTGAAATTGTGAGTTCGTTTAGAACCAAATTAAATCTGAAGTAACTCCACTGAAACTAATGACTTTTTCAGCTACAGTATCATAAATAGGTAGAGAGTGAATATGTAATGGGGCAATTTTTCAACCTTTGTTAGTAATTTCAGATTCTCATCTCAAATGTTTTAGTGATCCATAATAACTTATGATCATGTAACCAAATGCTGCTTAGGATGTCCGTTCCTGGAGATGAACTAAAACTTACAAAGTTTGACTTGTATGGCTGCATGCGATTTTGTGGAATTGGTCCTTTGACACAGGTGAAAGACCAAACATCTTGCAGAATTCTTGAAAGATTCCTGTTAAGGATGCAGTTTGTGCCCTTAATATTTTATTTATTTATTTATTTATTTATTTTAGTTTTCATAGGTACAAATAATTTTAGAAGTAAGAAGAACATGCTAAATTTTTTGGCACGCTTGACTTGCAGCACTCCTGTTCTGAACTCCATTCTAAGTGTGCAATACTGAGATAAATAGGACTTGTATCTCCTTCTGTCTCCAGGGCTGTCTAGCTCCTGTCATGACTAAATTCATGTCAAAAGCAAGCACTGGAATGAAACAGACCAGGGAGCCTTAGTGGGTCCCCTACATTTTTTCCTATTTAAAACAAATCCCCTCAAAATCTGGAAATCTGCATTATTGGATTGAATTTGCAACCGGTGGCTCCCTGGCTGCTGCTGATACAATGGATACATACCAACCTGATTAATCTGGTCCAGCCTGGCTAGAAAAGACAATCTCAGACACAAAGCGAATTGAAACTACAGTGGCATTAGTAATTCAAACACCCCCCTGCCTTAGTTTGCTATAAAATGCTTGGTAATGACCCTGCTCGGCCCTGCCAGTTCTCTCTGATCTCCCCCTTTTCAGGATGCTGCTTAATTTGCACTAATTACATTCCAGTTTGACAGGAACTTGGACATTGTCTCAGGCTTTCAGGTACTTTCACTGCTCTTGTTCCAGGACAGAATGCTCTTGAGGCTGAGAAGAAGGAATATTAAAGTGATGACACAATAGCCAGTCCACATAATCAGGCTGTATTTTATGTATTGTATATGTTTATACACACACATACACCATATATATGTATAATATGAAATATAATATGACACACACACAGATAAACTTAAATGCACCTCTGAATTTGTCTCTATGCTGTAATTAGGCTTTCCTACTGGGATTTAGGAGATTTAGTTAATAAAACCAAAAGGAATGTAATTCTGGTGTTAAATGAATAATTATTAGTTAACAGTATTTACTTCTGGAACTTTTGGTGTCATGGTGTCACTGGTTCGTCCCCAGAACTCTCAGACCGAATCCCTGCATCAAGCAGCTGTAGGACTGACCGTGGTAACAGAAATGCCAAGATGCAATAGGTCACAAGCCTTAGCGAGACTTTCTATATAGCACAGAACCTACCGGGCAGTCTCAGCTTTGACAGATCTAAAATTTTGAGCTTCCTTATTTATTTTAAAATAAAATGCAGGGCTTCGCAACGTGGTGTGTTAGCACCAGTGGGTGTGTAAATTCTAGATTACATGAGTGTGTCACATGCTAACTGGCTCACATGGACCTTTCTGGAGCACACTTAAAGTTCCCCAGTGAACATTAATATGTACTTTTTGAAATGCATTGACACACACTAGGGAACTTGTACAACATGCCAGCCTGGTCCACGCAAGTTAGTGAGTGCATGATGTGTTGGTGCCGACGCGAAGTTACACCCCACTGGTGTAAACTAACACACCGTGTAGACAAGCTGTGGGGGCAGGATGCATGTGTATAAATATGAATCTAGAATTATGTCTAAATATATATATAGATTTCAAAATAAATTTTACATGTTGGCTTTTTACTAAGAATAAGTGAAGAAAATGAATCCATCTCAACAGTGCAACACTCAGGCACAACCATACAATAACAGTGACCAACGAGGACAATCAGAAACCAGCCCTTACAATTGACCTACAGCTGCAAGCAAGTGTGTGCATTGTAGTTGGGAAGAAGAGCTGGAAGTCTTTATGGAAGCAAATTTCAGTATGAAGCTTAGAAGAGGATGCTAAAAATAAAATTAAAACCCATGCCCTGTTTGTGTTGTTTTAAGAAGAGTAAGATGCGTGCCTTTGTGAGAGTTTAGCTCCACTAATGCTTTTATAAACAGAAAGCATCAGTAAGTTAAGTCGGTGTTTCAAAATATTGTATCATTTTAAAATGCAGTGCACATTAGATCACTGAAACGGGATACACCAATTTGAACTTTTTCAAATAATGCAGGTCTGTGTTTGCAGAGACAGAGGCACCCTGAACCCAAAATCCCTTGAGCTGTCTTTCAAAGAGTGATAGTTACGGAAATTAGCAGTGCAGAAATCCATACTAATCATTCATCAGCAGTCTTATTAACTGTCTTACCGATGTTATTAGGAGCGGGCCCAGCTTTCCGACTTGAGCAGCTGGGGAAGAGGGCTTCTTCTCCCACAGCTGTGAAAAAGTGATGCAGTCTGAGGTTGTAGGACAATGCTGTTAAGGTGGAGTTTTTCCACAGGGCTAATTCCTTGAAACTGTGGTGGCGTGAGGGAATAATAATATAATCGTAATAACGGAACCTTACCTTTACACTGCACCCTGTTGTGCCAAAGGGTCTGAGGCACAGTGCAAAAATAGGGGGTCAGTCCTGTAAGCCCACTCTTGCCAAGAACCCCAGGAAGTCACCGAGCTACTTGTGTGAGTAAAGATCCTCTTGGGCAAGGGTTTGCAGTCTCAGGCCCCTAATCTGTTACACACACTACCGTTCTGCATAAAATTGTTGCAAAACAAATACTTTCTTCCTCTCGTCAAAACCGAGCTTAGTGTTAGAATAAACCAATCCAGAATGCTGTGCAATAACCAGTGGTTTTGAGTGGGCTAATTCAAGCACATTGATCTACTGAAAGTGTTTTATCAATTATGCTGATGCGTATTCACTGTTCTGACTGAGAGTATACTACTCTCAAAAGGGTGTTGTGATTAGTCATTGCAAATGGGCAGAAACAAAGTCAGCTCATAGAATATGTATGTTAATATTGCTAGGTCATATAGTAGGAATTTCTTTAATTACAAAATGTCTTTGCATAAATACAAAGAAACAATAAACAACACGCAATCCAGCCAAATTTCTCATATTAATTTATTTATTGGCTGTTGCCTGGAGTTCTATCAAAGAATAAGGTGGGTGGTAATGTGTGTTTGTTTTTATAAATTTATGGCCTATTTCTTAGGAAAAGGAATAGAATCTAGTTGGGTTTTTGTTAGAGATCATGCACAGCATTGACCCTTGATATTCACCCAGCATTAGTTTCATATGAAGCAAAATTAAATTGAATAGTTGTTGAATCCAATTTTCTAAGTTATTGAACCTTACTCTAGCTAATGTCTCCACCTTAAGAGAAATAAAGAAACATCAAGGAGATAAATAATACTTGAAAAAGACAGGATCATTTTTGGCTGCTTCTTTATCTGCAATTTGACTGTGTTTCCTAAGTGTTGAAAGGGGCGCTTTCTTGGCAAGTATGACACACATAACCTTCACCCTTGATTGCACTGTCTAGAGACAGTAAATATTTGAGGATAAAGGAAATGAACAAGTTACAGTTTATTTGGTATTTTTTCATGACAGTCGAGAATATGAATGATCTTTTCAGTTGCATTTGTGGGATAGTTTGACAAAACAACAGGAGTTGTACTTGGGCATTTTAAAATATCACAGTGTCTCGCTCTCTCTTTTATGGTCCATATCACAGTATGTAACAGGCTGGAGGCAAGTTAGTTCTAACTGGACAGGCTGTTCTTCACCTGTGTCGTGCACTGTGCGCTGTTTAACAGTTTCTGAGTTTCACCAAAGAGATGATTGCACTTCAATGGCTATGTCATGGACTTTAAGGCCAGAAAGGACCATCGTGATCATCTTGTTTGACCTCCCACACATTGCAGGCCATAGAACCTCACCCACTCCTGAAAAGAGAAATATGCATAAACTGAAATTTGCATATCAATTTAAATAAGGAAAACGGAGATTCTTTGGAATGAAGGTGGTACAAATATAAGGTCATGCTCATTTCTACGATTACCATTATTTTGAGTATGATTATGATCACTAATAATACTTACATGGAGCAGTCCACCATCCAAAAATTAAGATTGAGATTTTCAAAGGGGTAAAGGGAGTTAGGTACTCAACTCATAGATAAAGTCTTAGGGAGTTGAATGCCTAACATCCTTAGGCCCCTTTGGTAATTTCAGCCCTACTAATGAAAACTGTTTGAGTTACGCTTTCAAAAGTGACTAATCTTTGTTGCCGCAGTTAGAGGGTGCCCATCGTATGACCCGTTACAGGGCCCGGTTTTCAGCACTTTATGAAAATTGAACCCATTCAAGACAGCTTAAGTTTAGCATCTTAAACTTGATGAACCTCAAAGCACTAGTCACTTTAGAAAATGTAGGCCATGAATGTTAGGTAACTTCAACAAAAGAAAGAAAGAAAGTCTTTCTTTCTTTCTTTCTTTCTTTCTTTCTTTCTTTCTTTCTTTCTTTCTTTCTTTCTTTCTTTTTATCAATAAAGATTTTTATTTGTTCAGAAATAATTTAGTAATCCCTCTAGCTACATTTAAGAAGCTGACATATACAGTGAAATATACACTTACCAAAGCTTTACACCATTCTACTTATTTTCGTTTAATTGCAGCAGCTAATCGCATATGCTTGGATTCTTGACATGAGCGAATAACCTGAAGTCATTTTCTTCTTTCATAGTGTGGAGCATTCTGGGGAAAAGTTAATACTTAAAACCCTCCATGATTATTTGAAGGATAATATTTAAGGAGTTACAGAATAACAACAACAACAAAAGCCAGAAAACCACTTGCCCAGTTGAAAACTGTATTCAGAAATCTTGGCATAATCCTGTGAGGTGCTGTGCACCAATTGCAAGGCATAGAGAGCCTTCCACTCCTTTGGGAATCTGGGTAATCAGGAACCACTGAGGTGCTCAACAATGTCAAAAGATTCAGTTCAGCATATGTATTGATGCTGAGATTTCTGAAAATAATCTGCACTCCACATTACAACTATTACAGCTAAAATCATTCAGGGCTCCTGGATATGAAATTATGGTAATCAGTATAAACATTTGCATCTCAATCCACACCTACACACAGCATTGTAATGAAACCTTCTAAAATCGCTATGGACACTGGTTTTGATAATATATGGCTAAAGGTTGTATTGATATCTGTATAGTGATTCATCCATCTATGAACCAGGACAAGGCATTAATAAGAGGGATTGTATTGCCAGGGGCAAAGTTAGAGTGCAAACTTATCAGAGGCACTGAACTTTGATGCTCTGCTTTTAAATATAATTCCATTATTATTTCATAAATAAAGAGATGAAGGTATCCAGGCCATGAACTGATGATCACATGGGAATGCAGTTTAGCTAAATTAATGAATAATATTTGCTTTGGGGAAATGCTTGTCTCAATTGATATTATGCTTTTTATTTTTTTTAAGATTGTTGAATAGAATTTATTGAGAGGTCCTGTGTGCATACTGCTTGACAATGCAGAGTACCTGTTCCTTCTGTTCTTCCCCCTTTGTTCATCCACTGGTCCCTTTCATTCATCTCCCAGGAATTATGGGATTATTTCTCATGGGCCATATCCTACCTTTTAAAATCAACTGTTAATCAAAACTAAAATTCAGCCAAATGGTATCCACTCTACAGCTGTTGTCATGTTTAGTGGTTAAATGATGTAACCCCTTTCCCAGAATGAAGGAAACTCCTGTCCTAAGCCATTCCATCCTTAGCCTGCTATTATTCCAACACACGTGTGTGCTCGCCCAAACTGGGCACAACGTTCACAGAAACACACACTTTTCTATCCGCCTAGCCACTTAATCATCAGGATACTCTTTTAGACATAGCATTGACGTACGTATACTTTCTTTAAAGAACAATTAGGATGAGTCATAAAATTGCAGCATCTAGAGATAGGAAAGAGTAACTAGTCCTTTTCTTGTACCACTGGAGGATTGTTCCCTATTTCACATCTATTAGTGTTTTGTCCAAACTAGTTTTAAAAGTGAAAAGCTATGGCCTTCTACTATTTCCCTTGGGGACACTCTTCCACGGGCTGATACTATACATCTCACTGTCAGGAAGGTTTTCTTCATATTCAGCCTAAATTTTCCTTCCTTAATTTCATCTGACTAGACATCGTTACATCCCACACAGCTAATTCAGATCCCTCCTTACTGCTTACACTAGCCAGTTATTCGTAGGCTCTCTTTGTGTGACATGCAGCCAAGAGGAGGAATGGCAAGCTCAACTTTAGAATGTCCAGGTGGAATCAAGAAAGGAAAAAAAATTCTGCATATATTTTTACCATTACTGAGCTAGGCTAACCCTAATGTCACTGGTCTGATGCCATGAGACTAGGCAGAAACAAGGCAGAATAGCCAGACAGAGATCAGAAACTACCTATAGCTTTTGACTTATATTTACTAAACCCGAATGCAGGTTGAGACTTAACCTCTTGCTCTAAGTAAAGAGATAGCATATAGTTGCACTGTTCCAGGAAGAGCCAAAGCAGGAAATTGTGATTTGGGTGTTCCCTTGGTTCCCCCCTTGCTCCTGGGGGAGACTAATCTGCTGCAGTACCTTAACCAGGTGCAACTTCTCTCCCCATGCCAGAAAAGTTGGGCATGCTGACGCAAAGGTGGAACTCAGCCAGCTCTCTGGCCTCCCCCCATCCACGTAGGTGGGGAGAAGTAGTGGCCCTGAGGAGCATGCTCTCCACTGGGGCACAGATTGACAATCCAGATTAGCCATACAGAGGTGTAAGGGGAAGATTTGTGTCTCCTTAATTTCCTGTGCAGGCACACAGAGTGAGTTACAGCCTTACCCTATGTTAGCAGGCTCCGGGCACCTAGGGATGTTCACCCTAAAGCCTTGGAGTGCGGCTACTCTCCCTCAGCTTTTATGATGGGGCCAGGGGTGGGGGAGCAGCCTTAGTTTGCGTAGAGGCTTAGCAGGAGCTGTTTGGTGGGTTGTTGCTGACTCAGTATGTTCTCCAGCCAACCTATCCATGTCCCTTTCCAGCTCAGCAGCGCCCACTTTTCAGGCCAATCAGAGCCACCCTAGCACCGAAAAGATCCTAGCTGCTTTGCACACAGACCATTCCCAGGAGGGATTTCCTGCTGCCAAAGCACAGGTCCAGTGAGCCTGTGGCTGCTGTTGGGCAGGATTCCTTTTCCCCTGAACTCCCACTCACTGCACTAAGTCCACCTACTAAATCCTATTAGTGTTGGGGGAATTATGTGTGTGCCTCAAGAGAACAACAGATTTTCATATTATCCTAGAAAGCATTTGGATCGTTAGTATTTGCAAAGGATAAATTTCTCTAAAATAAGAACAACTGTGGATTCGTTCCTTCTAGCAGATGCAATTGTCCTGTTTCCTAGCTTCATATACCAAGACTTTCCCACTGTTCCTTTTGTTTAGTCTGGACCGTGTTTAATTTAAGTCTTTTTTATTCCTCCGAAGCTCTATAGGCAGAAGACCTCTCCAAAGGAGCCAAAAATGACTAAATAACATCCTTAAATGAATACGTTCCTGTTTTACCTGAGGGCAGATCATCACTAATTGTACTAGGTAGCCTGCTGAGTGATCCAAATGGACTGTGCCAGCTGGGAAGCAGAAGCTCCAGGTGGACTGAGTAGAAATTTACAAGGAGATTTTAATGAAGATAGAAAAATCCCTTAAAATATTTCACATATAATATATTCTTCAAATATCCAATTTAGTTTTTGAGTTAGCCATGGGAATTCTGGCTCTTTTTCCCAAAGTACACCAGGATAAAGAACTGGATAGCATCTGTATCTATCACTGGGGCTGTTTAAAATAAATCCATTATTTTTTTATTTTCTTTTATAACACTGTAGTCATGGTTCTGTGAAGTTTTACTTAGCTTTAAGCACATGTATGCACACATAAATTTTTGCTGTATTGGGGGGCCGAGTATCATACATCTTTGAAGCGCTTTAGAAACATTCCCTAAGTAAGCTTCACCACTCCCCATATGAAAGAGGTTAATATTAGAACCAGCCAGGAATTCTTTAATGAAACTTTTTTCATCTGAAAAAATGTTGATTTGTCAAAACTGAAATTTTTTGCAAGAAAAGGTCAGTTTCAATGAATTTCTTGACTTGAAAAAATTTAGGAAAAAAGTTTCAAAATTGTTGAAACATTTCATTTAGACTTTTTCTAAATGAAAAATACTTTGTCCATCTCTAATACTTTCTATCCAAGTATCCCATGTCAGTTCACAAGCTTTACATGTTCATCCACACAATACCCCTGCAAGGTAGGAAGGGACTATTACCCACTCTTCAGAGAGAGGGAACCTGAGGCATGGACAGGTTATATGGTTTGTCCTAGTTCTCCGAAAACATCTGTGGCAGAGCCAGGGAAAGAATCTGGATCACCAGATGCCCAGGACCAGATTTCTAAGGATATCAGTGAGAGTTAGGTGCCCAGGCACTTTTGAGAATCCCCCTAGACAACTGTCTGCCTTTTTAGGAGCTTAAATACCTTGGAAAATATGGCTACAATTCCTGTGTTTTACCCCCTAAGGAACAGCCTTCCTCTCTAGTGAAGGTTTTTAAACACAGTGGGCCAATCTCTCTCTGTTACAGAAAGATCACCACCGTGGGTGGGTGTCAATTAGCGTGGTTTCTATTATCGTCACTATTAGAATATCAAATCTCCTCTTACTCCAGCTTTAGACATTTAGAATTCGAGACGATGGAATTCGAGATGACCTGTTAGGACAGCTGCGGTCACCCAGCCAGTGACAGATTGCCTCTATGATATAGGCAGTAGTTTTTATTCAGTATCATTTTTAAATGTTCAAGTAATGCCCCTTCTGCTCCCATTAGAGGGAAATTCCACTGTCTAAAAACAGAGAAACTATGTATCTGAGTACTTCTATGGCATCTATCACCATAGTATCTGTGCATCTCCAGAGTATTGGTGGATTTATTCTCATAGCTCTCCTGTGAGGCAGAGAAATATTATCCACATTTTACAGATATGGAACTGAGGGGCAAGTCACTACATATCTCTGAATCTCCAGTCCCTCATTAAAGTAGTTGTAGAGCTAAATCATTCATGTCTGTGCGGTGCTTTGAGATCCTTGGATGAAATGCACTATATAAGTGCAGAACATTTATTTATTATTATTTATTAACTCACCAAAGAAGAAGTTCAAGGAGTTAGGTGTGCCAAGGAGGACACAAAGTCTGGTTGATTTGGATGTAATGTTCTCATTATTTCATTAGACATAACGAAACTAAGGAGAGGAGAAAGACAAGGTTGTCCAACAGAGATGTGGTAACTAATTATAAGGTTGAAAATCAACATTTATGAACAACTGGGGAATTGAATTTCAACTAAACTCAAGCTTGTTCTACCAGATTGCCGTCCTGTTGAATGATTGTTTTAATTCATTACAGGTAACTTTTGTAACCTAATAGGAACAGAGTCTGCTGCTTTTTTGCTAGCAAAAAAGCAATGTGTCTCATTAGATAGTCTTTTAATGCATTATTATGCTCAGCTTGACTTTCTGAGTTGAGCAGCAAAGCAAATTCTCAGCTTTTCCCTGATGGGCTTCATTTTCTGTAAGATTATATATAATTGGGAAGCAAAGGAATGCCTGAAAAATTAAGTGAGGCAGTTAGATCAGGGGACTGGAGGTCAAAACTCCTGGGTCTGACTTTGACGCTGATTTACTGGGCACATCATTTCACCTCTTTATCCCTTAGTTTAGGTATCTGTGAAGGGGATGGAATAACCTTCATCTGTCAGTGACACTGTGATGCTTTAATTCATGCTTTTTAAAGCACTCGAAGATCCTGGATGAAAGCTTCTGTTTTAAGTGTAAAATGTTACTGTTGATTCCAGAGAATCATTTGGGGTGTTGTTTACTCACTGGCATCAATGGACAGGGCATAAACTGTATGGTCCATGACTTTTCTCTGACCAGACTGCTAACACTGAGGGCTAAGCAAAACAAGCCTGTCATGTTTTAGAGCGAAATTCTGCTCTTTGATCTGTGTTACCGATCTCTGAACTTCAGAGTAGCTTGTGGTCACAAATTCTGCACTTATTTTTCATGCAGAATAGAAGTTTGTCATACAGAATATTCAGTAAAAAAAGAACACTGTGGATGACTGTTCCAAGAAGCCTGCCATCTTGATATGCATGGAAAAGTTTTCTTTTTCCTGAACTTTAAATATACTTTGCCTGTGGCACATATAAAATCTTTCCAATGCTTCCCCAGCCCCACCACCTCCCAAAGTGGAATGCTTGAATTGCAGAGAAACATTATTAGAACTTTGTGCAGCAAAAGAGTTTATTCACTGAAAAATGTAGTTTTGGTCGACCCAAATCTACTCGCAAATTTATGTCAAGTGTGCCGAACAGGTCAACCAAATTGAAAAATTGAAATGTTTCAATATAGAAACTAATTTCCTTTTGGCATTACCAAAATATTTTGATTTTTTGGGGGTGGGGTCACAAAACAGCAGGAGGAGGAGGAGATGCCCTCTTTATCGTTTTTAGCCCCGTGGTTAGAGCACTCATGTGAGAGACCCAGGTTCAGTACTTCCTAGTGCCTGAATGTGGAGAAGGGATTTGAAATTGGATCTGTCTCCCACATTTCAAGACAGTGCCCTTGCCACTGAGCTGTGGGCTATTCTAGCATAGGCTTTCTCAATCTCTCCTGTGGAAGTTCTTCACTTTGTATAAATACTTAAACAGTCATGGGAGCAGGGACTCGAATCCGGGTGTCTCATATCGTAGGTGAGTGCCCTCATCCCCAGACTATGGAGTCATTCTCATTCCCTTGCCCAGTGACTATGCATTGTCATTCACAGCAGCAATTCATAGTGATTCATAATCCCCACTTTTCAAATCCCTTCTCCATATAAGACAGGGCGAGGGAACTGAAGCCAGGTCTTTGACTTTTGGTTCACTGGACATTTAAAAAAAATCAATTTCAACCTGAAATTAACCTTTTTTCCTGATTTTTCGGAATTGCCAGCAAACTGAAAAATCTATTATTCGCCCAGTACTAAAAATGATCTTGGTGGGGTGGGTAGGTTGGTTGGTTTGTTTGTTACCAAAAACTAAGAGAGAATTGCATTTTGAAATCAAATAGATATCAGGTTTGGAGGTGCAATAGGAAAACAGGGAAGCAAGCACATGCATTGTGGAGACTGTAGGTCTGATTGAAAGTGCAAATTAGATTTAGATTTCCTGAATATCTAACAGCAGCTCGGCATTTTTTGCCCTTTGTGCAAGAGCACTTCCATTCAAATTTACAAAGGGTTTGAACTGGATTAGACTCCCACAGTCACTTTGAAATAACAAAATACAACTTGGCTGACAGGGGCCATTTAGAAACCTTTTGCAAAAAATTATGTGCAGAAACGCTAACACTCAACAGTTACAAAATGTCTACTTTTGTCTTGTCCCCTTTGCCAAGTTCTCCTTTTGTCTTGCCATGAGGAGGATAAATTATCCGACTTGCAGAGATAAACCACAGTGAGGTGAGATACTGGAGCTGAATACTAGAACTCCCAGCACTCCATCCTCTTACATTGCTGTCTTTGTGCCAGCTTTGGTTTGGTTTTGGTTTTAAGCCCTGTTTTTGGCCACATCAATCAGTCATTTCATGAATAAACTCCCAGATTTATTTGTGTTTCCTACCCCCCTAAAACATGCAGTTAATGTTAAGATTTAAAATACCAAAATTGCAATAAATGTATGGAGTACAGCAAAATATTGTATTGATGTAACGCAAGGAATTGTCTGAGCAGAAAAAAGGCATCCAGGACATTGTTTTGAAGGGTCTGAAATGTGTTGGGGGGTATGTAGAACGGCTGCCATATACACTTTGCCATAAATACTTTACGACCTGACATACTGTGGTTATGCTAAACTTTAGCTAAGGATTGGGTTTAGGGCAAGAACACAAACAAAACACTGTTTCACTATTACTATCTTGATATTCTTTTACAAAGTATGTCTACAAGAATGTTCAATTTAAAGGGAAGGGGAAACCAAGAGAGGTTTCCCTCCAATAAAAGGTCTGGCAGGATTTTCCATCCTCGAGATAAGTCCTTCCAAAGGACCCATAGAAATATGACCTAGCTGAAGGAGGAGAAGAGAAAAATATTCTGCCAATGGGACAGAAACTGCCTCTATTAATCTTCATTATGGTGCCTAGATGTTACTTGGATTTGTGATTAGGGATATTTGTGGATGCATCCGAACCAGAGCTATAGGAGAGAATGAATTCTTTGCCTTCATTTTAAAATTAGTTCTCCAAAGGACTGTTACCAGGGATACTCCTTTTTTTTTTCACTAAAGGGGACCCAGCTGACATCAATGACAGCAAGGCAAATCTGCTGAGAGCAGATGACAGATAGATATTAGAGGCTGTTGAGCTGGGTGAGAGTTTGACTTTGTATTTTGTATCTAAAACCTGGTATTTAAATAGTTTTATAACAGGTAACAAATATAGAGATGGTCTCACAAGCTAGCAGGTGGGGTCAACAAGAACAAATGGAGTTCTGAGAACAAAGGAGAGGGGAGGAAACCTCTGTTCAATCAGATATTTTTTTCTGGTTCAGTCTGCCTGGCTTTGTACCCTTGGGGTCTGGGGTCTGAACAAACCCAAAGCAACAAACCCAGCAGAATTTTTTAGTTACACCTGGTTTTCTAGCGGGAATTGCTGACATCTGTGTTATGTATTAGTTTATTTTTTTTGGTACGTCAAGTTGCATGTAAACTAGTCTGTGAAACCACAAGATCTTACCATGGTTATTTTCATCCTCCCTCCCCATTCCCTCTGCTTGTTACACCCACTCGGCTTGAAAACAGGCCCCAATTCTGCAATGAGCTCGATGCAGGTGCACATTCCCTCTCTGTGTGGGTGCAGGATGCTATCTGCCCACAAAGAACTCATTGCCAGTTCAGGGGCTCAGACTGTAAGGCCCAGATTTTTAAAGATGTTGAACTGTTGCTCCTCTCAGAGTTGCAATTCCTAAAAAAATGACTTACACGGCTACATCCCGTTTCCCAAAGTGACATAGGAGCCTGAGTCCCAATGGGACAAAAGTCCCCCACCAACAGACTCTGGTCCAGTAAAAGATGTTACCTCACCCACCTTGTGGCTCTAATATTCTGGGAGCAACATGGCTACTATGGCATGAAAAAGTGCCTAAGTCATGTGTGAAAATGAAACTTAGCTGTCTGAGTCACTTCGGCCTTCCTATGCAGAGCAGAGCACAGCAATGCGTTTACAAATCTGAGCCTAAATTCTTCTGGGCAGAAACTGCATCTTCCTGTGTGTTTGAGAATTGCTCCGAACGGTGAGTCCTCATTCTGACTAGGTGTCTTTGGGTGCTAATGGTTTTACAAATGGTAAATAATAATAATTAATTAATACATACATAATAATAAAAAGTTCATAGATCAGCCCTAATGCTTTCCTTTAAGAATGTGCATAAGTTTTCAACTAGCTTGGGCTGAGTTAAGAGTTTGTAACAAAATGTGAAACCAAGAGACTTTCATGTTTCAAAACACAATTTCTGCATTGTGCTGTTAGGGAAGCTTTGGCGTGAACAGCACCATATGAAGGTAGGATATTATTTATTAAGCTACCTCGGAGGAGGATTTTAGGGGTATGTAACCAGCTCCAGTTGCAAAGATTTGTTATGCCTACTGAATCCTGAAATCAGAAGAATACAGTAAAATATTGCCACATGTAACTTTTGTCATTTGAACTAGCCATGGTAAAATCAACACACATTAAAAATTCCTCGGGGAATCAAAATTGTACTAGTACCAATGTGCCCTTTTTATGAGATCTAATAGCTCCCTGTGGGGCCCAAACTACACCACACCTCATCTGCTTTTTCAGTCTGAATTTTGCTGGCCTTGCTGTGTGGTCCTTGGACTAACTTGCTTTTGGCATGTTAAAAATGGTGGTAGAACAATGAAGTACATGTCTTGCAATGCTTCCCTGTGTAACTCTAAAAACATCTCTCAACTTGTAAAATCAAACACCTTTGTGTATTGTTTGGACAGTGTTTTATAGAGGTAGCAGATGTGGAATTCATGTCTTCAGCGAGCTGTACCTGATTTCTGTGCCTGAAAGACGTGTAAACTGGAATGTAAGACTCAATCCTTCCAGCTTCCGTCTGACAGGACACACTGAACAATCCCCTTTCATTAGCCATGGTGCCTGAGCAGCTGATGCTCTATGCAATCTATATGGCTGGCATTTATTCACATTTTAGACATGAATAATGCAAATTCTCTTCAATTTCTGACTACAGAATAAATAAATAAATAAATACGGTGTTATTGTGGAACCTTCCAAAGCTTGGGCAAAATTCTTTCCACTGATCTACATCGTGCAAAGAGCTAGGTGAATACTTCAGAAAGAGTTTGCATGCACAATTGTGTGAATTTTTAAATTGCCATTGGCACAAACTGCACGCATGCCCTCTCTGGGTTCATTTGTCACAAAAATGCTGGGGAAAGAGCTTTACTAGAATAACTACTCTCAGAAAGCAAAGTTTGATTCTGAGGACCGTTGAGTTGTGAATAGCAAAATTTACATTCTAATATGCAATTTGAAATTCTCATAGATAGTTAAACAAATAGGCCAATAAGAAAACAGAAGTCCAACGGGACTTGTGTAACTATTGTTTATTATTTGTATTACCATAGCTCCTGGGAGCCCTTGTCATGGGCCAGGTCCCCATTGTGCTAGGCACTGTACAAACACAGAAGAAAAGGACAGTTCCTGCCCCAAGGAGCTTACAATCTAAGTACAAGACAAAAGACAACCAATGGATACACACAAGTAGGAGAGTACAAGAAAACAGTGATACAGTATTGATCAGCCTGATGGGCAGTCATCTCAGCACCCCAACTGTCTAATGGTTGTCAAGTTTTTTGTAGGCATCAGGCCAAAGGAGAGTTTTAAGGAGGGATTTGAAGGATGATAATGTGTTAATTTCATGGCGTTTACAGGGAGCACCTCCCACATGTGAAGGGCAGCCTGGGAGGAAGCAAGAAGATGCTTGTTTGAAAATGTAACAAGTGTGTGATAGAGGCTGGCATCCCGGGCCACTCGGAGGCGGGAGTCAACATCTCAAGAGTTAATTATTAAACTGTTTGCAAACCAAGAAATAGTCATCACATTTTTTGGTACCTTTTAATAGTGAATACATCTGAGAGTTTCACAGTGTGTTCATGGGCAGTCTGTGAATAGAAAAAGAAATGACATTCATCCAGCAAATTACTCATTACACATCTGTAATTGTGTGTCTGTACCGCATATTCTGAATGCAAAACTTCCATTGACAGCTATGCAAGTTCTGAACTGCATAAAATTAGTCTGTGCAATGGAAATTGGCAGTGGGGATAGAATCGGAAAACTTTGGCCCTATTTCTTGACACCTGACTATGCGGGTAGTATGTAGAAGAGTGGCTCATGTGTGTCCTGCAGAAGATTAACTGCATCCTTTTGAAGGGGTTGCTGTAACTTTCTTTGTATGGAGGGAGTTCATATGAATTGACATGCTGAGCAGTAAGACAGTTGTTTTCAACGTAACAAAGCAATGGGAAATAATACCCATCCCTCACAAAGAATGATGTATAAAGATGCAGCCAGATTATCCCAAAATATTACTTTAACGTACAAAAAATGCATATGCTCCCTCCTCATCAGGCAAATGAAAAAGCTGAAAACAAGCATGGAGGATTTGGTGACACGGGTAACGGGACACTGAGCTTTTCACTTCAGGCTTGCCAGTTCAACTCTGGCTGAAATCAGTAGTGATTGGAGGGTCATTCCTGTCTAATGTCTTTTTGTAGGCTACCTCTAAAAGGAGATCCCCCCAAATCCACATTGGCAGGAGGTCACAAGCGTGGGGGGGACCTTCCATTGCCTTTGCCTATTCTGAACCTACTCTCTGGATAAATAGAGGCCTTCATTCCTAGGGCTCTTAATCTGACATCATCTTTCACAAGCACTAAATTCACTTTAAGGGCCACATTTTCAAAGAGCCCTCAACCTGGCCTTAATTTGCCTGCATGCAGCTTTGGTACAGTTATATATTTATTTTTTTCTTTCAGCATAAATCATTCCCCGCAGCCCCTTAATCAATTTAATTCCTTCCAATCTGAGATCAGAGACAGAAAGCTTCCGTACCCACTCTTTGTGACTGCAGACATTACCTGGAGTAATTTTATATCACATTGTGTAGACATTTATGTCTTAAAACAGACCCGTTATCTATGGCCTATAGCCACTCAGGGCCAGAAGTAGGCAAGACATGCATGGCAGCCTACACCATGCATCAATTAAAGGGTTAACTGCCAACACAGAACACAAACAGGGAGATGCAAGCAAACAGTCCTGAGCAGAAATTGGACCCATCACTTCCCTCTAATGAAAACCAGATCACTCCAGCAACAATCATTCCAGTGTTACAAGATACCATTCCTGGTTTGGGAGAAGTGTCACTGTTGTTGTTTTTTCATATATATATAGACACAGAGTAATATATATATACACACACTAAAAATTTTATATATATATATATATATATATAATTTTTAGTATTTTTAGTGTGTGTGTATATATATATTACTCTGTGTCTAGATTCGATATATTTGATCATCTGTTTTTCTTCCCGGGGGAAAAAAAGTCTGCCAGGTCACTAGATCATATATTTCTGTCATGCTTCTGAATTGTAGGGTTGCTAAACAATGAAGACAAGGAGTCTGTAAGGACATTGGGCCAGATATTCAGATAGTGTAAACTGGTGAAATTTCCTTGACTTCAATGAGCACCTTACAAATAAATGTCTTGCATTTTCTATGGAACAAACAATATTGAGCTGTTTTCCACATAAACATCTATTTGTCTGGATATCCCAGCAGTCCTTTTCTTCTTGAAAATGCCATCAGTTACACAAGAGAGTTATAAAATGAAAGGAGACCTGACCTACGAAATTTCTACTTTATAGTGCACAGTTGGATTGTCAGAAGCTAAAGTGAAAGATTAGAATTCTCTTGGACTACTTCTGGCTGATGCTTCTATTGATAGGAACACTTGTTTGTAATTTTATTAGGCAGAATTAGTGTATGTTTCTAACAGTAACTTTGAAAAATATTGAGACCAACCTATAAAATATTGTCTGTCTTGGCAGGGTGAGACAGTGAAAACATTTTTCTACCCCTTTTTTGTTTGGGTTATGAATTTTTTCATGCATCCCTGTCAAGTCTGATGCATTCCCCTCCTTGTGCTTTATGTTTCTTTGCTGTGCTTACCTCTCCCTCTGTACCGGCACCCATATCTGAAAGATACACATGCAGGCTTTTGTATGTTTAAAATGACGGGCCTTAAGAGGAACATAAACATTTAAGCTTAAGTAGGCTGTATCAACATGTGCAGTGTGTGTTTTATACTGTCCATATAGATTTTGTCCTTTTTAAGGGATTTGAAAGAGCCAACAAAGGCATTTTGATCTTACTGAAACAAAAGAATCTGATTTCAGACATTTTATATCCCTGAGCAGTTTTATTAAATAGTCAAATCAAGTAAGAAGGTCTTTATGAATTTATCCTCCTCCTTGATATCTCTGAACTGCCAAGTTGTTCTTCTATGAAGGCTGGAATTTCAATCTTACACAAATATTCCAATGCTTTTTAAACATGTTCCAGATAGACATTTATTTTGGCTACAACAGTATTTTCCTTTTATTGCTGTTATGAGATTCAACATCTCCAGAAATAACTCCTGAAAGGTACATATGGGGCATGAACATGTGTGATCTTCACATATAGCGGAGTATTTTAAAATGCATAATGTACACTAACAGATACACGTTCCAGAAAGTGATGAGTACTTTTATGAAGCTCACATAGTTTTGTAGGCATTCCTATGTATTCATTAAGAAACAATAAGTATCCCTAGAAGCTCTAGTAATGGCATCCCATAAATACATACACTTATGATTTACTTAGTGTGTATAATGAATACTAGTAGAAGCCTAACAATTTGGGTTTATTCAGAATTTTCTTTATTGTGATTATATGATGAATAGGATGTGGTCTGGGAGCCCTCTTTGGAGGCTAGGTTTAAAGCAATGTGCAGTTGTTTAAATCTAATTTAAACTGCTAGCTGTATATGAAACAATTGCTTACTTCTGTTCTAGAGGCCACATAATGACATATCTCATGATATAGCTTTTTTAATGTTCAAAGGGCGTTAGGGAAATTGAAACACTGAGTGTGTCTACACTGCAGCTGGGAGCATGCCGTCCAGCCCAGGTGGACAGACACACGCTAGCTCTGCTCAAGCTAGCATGCTAAAAATAGCAGTGTGGATGTTGCAGCATGTGAAGTGACATGGGCTGGGTGGGCTTGTACTTGGGGTTGGGTGGGCTTGTACTTGGGCAATTAGCCCATGCCACAGCATCCATACTACTATTTTTAGTTTGCTACCTCAAGCTGGGCTAATTCATATCTATCTACCCAGGCTGGGAAGCTCATTCCCAGCTGCAGTGTAGATGTCCTCTGAGAGGTTAAGTGACTGGCTAAAAGCCACATTAGGAAGTCAGTGGCAGGAACCAAGTTCAATCATCTGTAAGAATTCCTCGGAGTGACTCTTGATTCTATGTTCAGTCTGCTAGGCCATGCTGCTTTTATAATGTACTAAGTGACATTTGTGTGTAAATATTAGCGAAGGGCAAACTTCCAAAGTTTGGATGTTCAACCAAACAAAACCATTAAAAATTCAGCTACTTCTCCACAGTGTCTGAGTTCACCTTGAACCTTTTTGGCCTGATCCGTTTCCCACCGGTGGGCAGTAACGTTCCCATTGACTCAAGATTGCCCCCTGCTTTCTGCAAATAGGACAAGATATCTCACAAGATTTGGGGTACTGCCCGTTTTTATTCTGGTCAGAAAGAGGCTTCTCCTCCATGGTCCTCCCACTCCCATCATCCGGTATTTCAGTACTTCCACTTCTCGTCCTGCCTGGAACCAGATACCTTGGAGTCAGGAAAATAAAATTCTGGTTTGTAATGGGATGGATCACTTGATAATTGCCCTGTTCTGTTCATTCCCTCAGAAGCATCTGGCACTGGCCACGGTCAAACGATAGAATACTAGGCTAGATAGACGATTGGTCTGATGCCAATGCGGCCATTCTCATGTTTTTAACTATTTCAAACTCAAGCCCGCTTTCTTAATAAATGTTTCCTCCATTCTGTGTTACTGTAGGGTTGCTTCTGGGGGCTGCTTTGTTACTTGTATGGTGGTTTGTTATTGTAGGGCTGTCTGAGAATGCTATTGTCGGTGGTGTTATTGTAGGGTTGAAAGTAAATATATACTGTGCATTTCTCTGTGTTTGAAACACTTGATTCTGGATCTCTGTGCAGAGAGTTATGCGGGCGTATATGTAAGTACAGACATATATAATTATGTATCTATTACACACCAGCACATACATTTATGAAGAGATCTTACTGTTATAGTCTGATGTTTTGAGAAGACTGTATCATTTCCCATTCATTTCTGTAACACTCTTCAATCTGCTGACCCAAGCCAAAACCTCTCCACTCTCCTCTGCTCTCAGGGAGGAGTTAGGGATTTGTGAATGTGTGAAAGTATTAGCTGCCAGTTATAACTGGAATTGAGCCTAGAAGAACCCAAATACTTCAGCGGGAAGGCTTGTAATGCATTATCTCTGGAACTGGCCCAGCTTTCAAAACCAGGAAGTATTAATAGGAATAAATGTGAGCACTATTAGCACTCGCAAAACCATGATTTATTATCAATTTGGTATGGAAAACATTTGGTTGCATAATGTTATCTGTTTCACTATAACGCATAATTAATGGAGTTGTGTGTGCAAATGCAGAGAGATTCAAAATCGAGAGAATTCCTCTTTTAATCTACAGTGTAGACAGACACTCACTTCGCGCGTTTGTCTCAATCCCAGCAGGTTCCTAGTTTGCAGCTATTCAGTATCTGCCTTGAGAGAGAAAGCGTTTACATTTTCTGCTTTAGAAGAAACTGCTCGGTTTGTTAGCAACAGTGAAAACGAGGGGAAGATGGTGCAATGAGGTGCAAACAAAGATGGCATAGTTTAAGGACCATCTGTGTGATGGAATGTGGGGCGTGCTAGTGGGTACTAGGTAGTATTAAGGGTCTCTGTGAATCAGTGGAGGGGGGCATGGGACAAGCGTCTGCAGGAACAAAGTGAAAATGAGGGCTAAGTAGGAGTTGCAGGGCTAATCAGGGAGGTGTTGGAAGGAAGGGTTGGCGCAGTGTTTAAACTAAGGTGCCACAAGTACTCCTGTTCTTTTTGCGGATACAGACTAACACAGCTGCTACTCTGAAACCTGTTTAAACATTTTCTTTTCATGCCTGAATCCTGGTGTAGGAACATTCCCATTGAAAATGAGTCAACCCCCTTCTCATTCGGATTTTTGCGTGTCACAACCTCGGCTGCCTGGGAATAACACATTGGGCCGGGCTTGGCAGAGTTTTGCCGGAGATGCCAGTGCAGCACCTGCCAATGTTTTGCCAAAGTACAATTCACCCAGCAATGCCCTGAGCACTAAATCCACTCCAAATATTGAAGAACATCCTATCTGACGCCTGCTGCAGTTTCAACTCCTCAATAACTAAGGGAAATCTTTGCTGTACTTTATAGTGTTGACTGTAGTGATTGTAAAAATATAAATCTCCGTTGAGTGAAATATTAAACTACTTTTACTCCAGAAAATGTAATGCAGTGCCCATGATTTTACATAGTTATCTCGCTCTGATATATCGAGGCACTCTTACTTCCACAGACTCTCTTCTGTTACCAGAAGTTCTTCTTCCTTAATCTTTTGCCTGCATAGTCAGTCTGTTCCCTGTAAAATCCCTCCCTCTCCTGTCCTCTCCTTCATCCTTTGATCTACTGCTTAGGGTTCAGTGCCCTCATTTTTTGCAATTACTAGTCTGGAGTGAGGATGCCCCTGACCTCTTCCCAGCAGTCTGGCCAACATATGGGACAGGAAACTAGGATTTTATTTCAGGCTTTCTCTGCTATTCATCTTGCATGGATTACAACAGTAGCAGCTCTGAGTGTCTTCGTGCCTATTGATGATAAAGTGATCGGAACATCACATAGAGAGAAATGTGCAGATTAGCACTATCCAGCCTGAGATGGATTGAATGAGCACAGATCACCGCTAGGTAATCAGATGCAAAAACCATATTCTGTTCATTGCTCTAGAATCCCTTTTCTGTCAAGTTCTACCATGCTTGCCCCACAGCACAGTCCGCTCAGGGGGAGGATCTGTGTAGTTGTCATAGTGGTAAATTAGGCATGTGGATGGTCCAGAAAAAGTTACTTGCCTTTCTGCTGCATCCTTTTGCTTTCTAAGCTCTGAGAGTCGACAGGGCAATGGCAGAGCAGCCAAAATAAATCAGACTGCCATGACTGCTTTGCAAACCATTAGGGTGGGAGGTGGATTTATGTTTGAATCTCAGGAAGATGGGTAGACCCATTATACTGGAATGCCACATCTACTGATACGAAGGATTGTCTGAACATTATCAGTGCCCTAGGAGAAAAATACAAGAGAGAGCTGCCATTCTACAATTTGACACCTAACTCCTCCATAAGAAACTGCATTCGTCAAGTACTTCCCCCCTCTCCCCTTTCCCCTCCCACCCCCGCCCTTTGTTTACATAATCTGAAAAAATGTTTTTTTTCAGGAGACAGGTGACTAGAGGTGGAATAACTTTCGTTTATTTTTGCTTGCTTGCTTGTTCTACTATTTTGTCATTTCCATCAAAACATAAAAACATGTGGGAACTCCCCTATTAAAGAAAATGCAATACTTCCTTTTGAAGGCGTACAATTTATAACATGCTCAGTAATTATTCTTAATCTTGCGGGGGGACAAGGGGTTGTTTGTTTTTAATTTCAATGAGCCACAAATAAGAGACTTTTTCCTCCAGGTAGTTGTTGTGGTTTAGATTGATGGGAGTCATGTCTTCACTTCATAATAATAAAAAAGTGAAGACGGCATCTTGCGGTGTATGGGGAGAAGGAGGCAGGGAGCTGGAGAGAAGAGCCTAAGGAGTGACATTGGCCTGCTTGTTGAATGTATCTGTGGATTTAAATGACATCTCAGGGGACAGTATCAAACTTCTAAATTTCATTCATCCATCAGATGGGAGAACAAGACCTGGCTTTCAGTCAAGTGGGAGCTGGAGTTTTCTCCTGGAGTCAGTGAGCTCAGACCACACAGATAAAGAACTTCTTCTGTTCCATTTTAAAACGTTTCAGGGTAGAATCATCTGTCGCTAGACTCTGCGCCGGAGGCCTTTCAGCTCTGATTAAAGTAAGGAGTTCAGCGTAACACTGGAGCTTTTGAAACTCTCTCCAGGCCTGCCCTCCGTCTTAACTTCCAGAGTTTGCTTCAGAGCTTCCCAGGGTTTGAAGCAAACTGCCCGGCATTCAGATATTACCAGTGCTATTTTCACTCCAGGCAAACATTCCTCCTGGAAAGGTTGGGCTGTGCCTAGCAAACATTTTGCTGCTTATGCCAAAAAATGCCCTTAAAGCTCCTTGCTTCGTGAATTACCTGTGAAATTCACTCACTTCCTCCCAAAAACCTTCCCTCCTGAAGCGCACAGCCCAAGTTAAATAGGCGTTCTGTGGGGTGGGGAGCTAGGTAAGGTTTTAGTGACAGAATCCACACCCTAGCTCCAGAGCAGGCTACAGTAAAGCCCATCTGTGCCCTCTCTCCCTACCAGGCCTTGTATAGACTAGGGTTTAAAGGTGTGTCGTTAAAATATGTCAGGTGGTAACTGACAAGTTTATGAAGTCTAAGGTAGACAAGGTTCCCTGTCTTTAACATATGCTAAGCTGGTGGAGTGAAAGTCTAGAGAAAGCATAGGCTTTCGCTCCACCAGTTCATCATGGGTAAAGTAATATACTGCCTTTTCTACAATCGATTGTTAAAAGGTGTTAGTTATCCTCTGTTAGCTAATGTGCTAACAACACAACTTTTCCCTAGCCTCCACAAGGCTTGTCTGTTACTCCAGCCTATGGGATGAAACATCTGCACTCCCTCTGCCCTCCGGTGTAAATACAGGTTCAGTGGCCTGTGGCAAATACAGATAGCCAATCTATAGTCAGTGCAAAGCTCCCCTCCCTCCATGTCCCAAGCTTGCAGAGATCTGTAGAGCCCTACCTTGGGTGGCTGCCTTGTCTCCACCCTCTTCTGCCTTATGTTACATGCCTTCTTCAACTCACTGGGCCTTGCGGGGTTCTGCCAACCAAACGTCACCGCTTGTGAGGTCTCATTTGTAGGCAGACACATTTTGGTAGGATTTTTAGACTTGCTGCTAAAAGAATGCCCACAATGTCAATTATATTTTTTTACAATAACACACATTTCCATTTTGCTAAGTCAGTGATCATTAGAATGGCTTTCTGCCCTGCGCCATGTCCTCACCATGACGTGTGTACGTGCTGCATGTGAGATTCCATCCCTTTCGAACTGGGAATTGGGAAACCCGATCGGATTAATTTGACTTTGTCTCTTCATAAGTATAGTCAGAGGTGTGTCGCCTTACCTTTAGGTGCCTTTTGCAACAATATGTAAAACACTGAATTTAGGAAAAAGATAGGCCTTATTATATCAACGGGTACAGTGATTTGGTGGGAAGGGCTAACAACCACTCACCTCTTCCCACTCTCCTCTCCCTCCTTGTCAAGTGACCATGAAAACAGATGAGCATTACAGCATGTCCATATCAATAAATTCAGTCTCTGGTGGGCAAAAGAAGGAAGCAAGTTGCCTGGTTAAGAACTCCCAATACAAAATGCCAGCTGCCAACTGTCTCTCTTCTAAGCCGGGAAACTCTTAGCTCAGCTAGGTCCACTGACTGCAAACTGTAGCACGGCATAGGGAGAGGTGATCTCTCAGCCACGCAGTGCCCAAACCATATAGGTAGGGTGACCACATGTCTAAGTTTTAAAGGGACAGTCCCATTTTTGGGGACTTTTTCTTATATAGGCACCTATGACCCCCCACCCCCTGTCCCGTTTTTTCACAGTTGCTATCTGGTAACCCTACATATAGGCATTTGTAAATCAAAACCAGCCCCTTAAACTCCTTCTGGAAACAAATGTGGCACTGACTGTAGACTACAGAGGACTGGTCTAAGTGTAAAACATTGCGTAATAAGTAGGCAGCTGCCTTCTGTAGTCCCTTATGTTTTTGAATAGTCCCACGCTGAAGCCACAGAGCCAGGGGACTATAGTAGTCGAGTTTTGAGGTGACTAAGGGATGAGTAGCTGTAGTGAAGTCTGCTTTGGAAAGAAAAATTCTCATACTTTTCACCAAGCGCAGACTGAGACAGACGCACAAACCCCAATGCTACATATACATCCAGGACGGGATCTCCTGAATCTAGCAAGAATTATGTAATGAGTGGCTGGTGCACTCCCTCAGTCAAGTTGGCTGACATGCTCTTCATCATTTCTTCCACTTACTTCCCCCAGTCGACTAACACTACTACTGTCTCATCTGTGTTGAGCCTCAGCTAGGGTAACGGTGACCATCAGTCTCAACCAGACATTGAGTAAGTCACTAAACTGCCTCAGCCCAGTTGGATGGGGCAAAGATTGAGAGAGGGAGAGAGAGCAGTGTGTTTTCAGCATACTGAAGATATCAGGGCATCTCACCCTAAGCCCTCCTAATGGCCTCCCATGTACATTGAACAGGAGGGGTGACGAGAGAGCCTTTTAAAAGCAAAGAGCCAGATTAAATAATAATGAACTCAAAACCTTGGCCAAACCTTGAACTCAGACCCAGAGCCCTTTTCAAAAGTTTGAAAAAATAAAGGAAGCTTGTTCTTAAAAATAAAATACATCTGTTAAAAAAATCTGTCCCTTTTACTTCCTGGTTTGCTTTAACAAGAGCAAAATCACCCAGTTACAGTGAGAAAGAATTGCCTTCGTAGTCTGAAATCAAAATCAAGAATTACTGGAAAACTGAAGATGAAGACTTTTTGTTTACATTGTGGGGGGCACTAGATATTTCAGCCTGATTTCTAATACAAATGCGTTTGGGTAAACTTCAGATAAGGATCTGAAATGTGGATCATTAGTTTGACTCATTTCACTGAAAGCTGCCTTTGAAATGTATCCTCAGTTAACTTTACTATCTAGAAAGGCTCACTCAGTACATGTGATTCTGATGACCTACCAAATTCACATCCTATCTGTGTCATCATTATCTAGACAAAATTCATATAGCATCACAAAAGCTGTGTGTGTTGTATTTATAGTCAGTTCTACCATGCAGAATGAGAAAAACCACACAAAGAGCAAAAGATGGGTACCCTTAAAGGACTTAAAACAAAAAGCAACTTTTCTAAAGTAAAATGTCAGACTGGTTAACTTTGCATCCCAACTATGGAAAGATACATTTTCACCTTTGTTATGCCCTCGTTAGTGGTTCCTGGCACGTTACATTAACTAATTTGAGACTGAATTATCAAATTTGCTCATTGCTGCTAGCACTAATTTGAAACCTTACAATAAAGAACAGTTTGAGAGGCAGATGAAAGGTTGCCACCCACAGAGGCTCCAAGACCCGTCCCTGGTGTATCACAGCAAGGTTCGGAAAGATTTTGGGTAATTGCAGTCATGAGCTGGGGTTGATTGAAGAAAATTATACCCTGGTTTTTTACAAGTTTTTTTTCTTTTTCTTCCTTTTTGTGTATGTCTGTGGGGTTGAGGGGGGGGGGGGAGTTTTTCTTAAATTATGTGGCTAAATAAAATTACAAGGAAGACAAAGTGTTGCATTTTTAATAACTTTATGAAGACTGCAGTTACAACTCCTTTCTGCTTAAATCTTATTTATGTTGCTGAAGAATTCTCATTTAAAAGTTATTCCTATTTTCTAATTTTTAAAAGTGTTATTTTGTCTGAGAGTTTTATTTTGGTTGGTTGGTTGGCTTTTTTGTATGTGTTTTGTTTTGTTAGACTTTTCAACTTTTAACCACAAAAATGTTAATGACATACTTTAACCCAAAGTGATGGAAAACCTTTAACATTCTTATTAATGGGAAAGCTTTACTATCTGAGCTGACTTTTCACTTTAAGAGAAAAGTTTCTCATTTACTAAGTTTGAATGTTACAAATGTAATACAAGCAGTTTTCTAAACTTCTTCCTAAGATAGTTCAGTTTTGCCAAGAAAGTACTAATATAATGCCTCTTTCTCAGCAAGTTTGTTGCAAGAATAGGTAATAAGAAAACAGAGGAGTTGAATTTGGTGCCTACAGTGTGTATGGCTTTGTAATAAAAATGCAAATGACAGAAAAGGGGCCTGATTTGCAATTCATCTACTTTGGAAATGTAACATATTGTTATAAATGTGATGCAGCAATTTCTGAGATGGCCTGCTAGGATTCCCTTACACAAGGAACTTGATTTTAAAAAGCTATACAGAATGAAAGAGTAGGGGCCTGGAGAGAAGCGTTTTCATTCTGACCTTCCTGAGATAAATAATTAAGATGGAGTCTAGATAAAGATCACTGTCAAAGGTGAGAGGTCAACCCGGCTAGCTGGCCTGAACGGTAAAAGTGCTCTGTTCACTCCAGCAGTCACTTGGAGGCAGCAGCTTTGTGTCAGCTGGAAACAAAAAACGGTTTTTACTCTGTTGGGTAGAGGATGACGTTGAGAAGGGGGTGGTAGTCAGGTATTATAGGGTATATCAATTAAATTGTGTTTATAAAAATCTCCTCCTCCTGGTCAAGGTTAAGGGGGCAAATTAGGAGATGCTAATAAGGCTTGAAATTTGAAGAGTGCAAAGGTTAAATTGTTCTCTTATTTGGAGCCCTTAGCCATTCCTGGCTTTAGAGCAGGTTTTTCAGCTGTTCAGATTTTGGTTTGTGAAATAAGTGATTATTAAATGTGTGTTTAGACATTAGAAACCTTACCCATGGGCTTAATTCTCGTGTCTGCACCCAACCCCCTCACCCCCATCGTTTAGGGGTTCCAACACTCATGCTTTAGTTCAGCTGGTGATCAAGGTTTTGCTGTGGCAATTCCTGCAGTGTCAGTCTTACTCACTCTGGGCATCTTCCTCCTCAGGTTTGTGCTCCTCACTTTCAAGACTCCTGAAGTCCATTTTCAATCAGAAGAGTTTCCTGTTTTAACTGCAGCAGGTCCCTGACTATGAGTTGCCTATTTTAATTATTTCACTTTGTTTTGGAAGGAAGGTGCATAAAGGGAGGAATGGTGTTCATTGGTACTCAGAAGTGATGCACACCAAATAAGTACCTAGAAAACACCCTTCATGCTGGCCTATGACCAGTCCCTTTGCGCTGTTGGCCCCTTTTCTTGCCCAGCCCAATCACAGAATGTCAGGGTTGGAAGGGTCCAACCCCCTGCTCAAAGCAGGACCAATCCCCAATTTTTGCCCCAGATCCCTAAATGGCCCCCTCAAGGATTGAACTCAGAACCCTGGGTTTAGCAGGCCAATGCTCAAACCACTGAGCTATCCCAGTCATATTACAGTGACATTCAGAAGTCCCAGTCAGGACTGGGGCTTTATTGTAGTGGGCTTTTCATGGACCTTGTGCACCAAAGTGAATGTCATCCACATTCTCTAGGCTGATCCTTGGAAGGGAATTCTGGGCATCATCCTCTCCCCATAACAACACACTTATTATGATACAGCAAACTAAAAGCTGTATTGCCATATAGACAGACAGTGTTGTGTGCCATGAGGTGTTACCAAGCAATTCTGAAGTTAAACTGCAGTATTAAGGGCAATTTTAAAAATAACATCTTCGTTAATGATGATTTGTCATTAGAAGAGTCAGAATATAAGAACAATGAAATAATAGCAAATGCAGAAGAACGGATGTACAGTGCCAGCTTAGGAAGTACAGTTTCCAAAACTCACTCCATTTTGCAGCACATTGCTTTCAGAAAGCTTTTTTGTCAGACAACTCAGGCTATGTCCTGGTCTTTTGCCCCCCTTAGTATAAGTAAAAACGAAATTATGATATAATGCTACAGGCATCTAGAAATCTGTGTGTGCTCGCACTATGCATGTAAACGCAGGGTTTGCATGTTCCCCAGATACTTAGACATAGTTGCCCAATTTGCATGAGCACATATGCCAGTGTCTCACAAGTTTTGTTTTGCAGGCACACGGGGTGCATGGGTAGATTTTGTGGGCTCAGCTCAGGCATCCCCATTTGAAACAGGCAACAACAACAAAAAGGGAGCTGTGCCTTTAATGATCACTGCAAGATGTCTGCAGTTTGGGTTGGCTTTTTTTTTTTTTTTTTTTTACAAAGGCAGAGTGCTTGGGGGTTAGTTCCAGAGCTCAGTGACAGAGAGGAAACAGGGCCAGGAATAAATGGCCTGTTGATTTACTCAAGTTACATCATTTTCGTCCCCTCAAGAGCCTATAAATCTCACGCTCCTTGTAAAAACAGAATTTAAAAACAATTGAGAGCTTCTGAGACGACCCCTCAGCTTCCCGCCGCTAGGGCCTCTGAATATAGAACTGCCTTTCACAGGCTGGACCACTTGTTTCATATTAGATACTAGGGGAGCCCCACTTCCAGCCAAGCAGCAGAAGCTGTTAAGTTATTTTATAGTCTTCCTAGTGGTTTAGATAACACTCTCCTCATACATATCACGGGGCTTTAGCTAAATACCAGGCTTCCTGAGTTGGCAATCAAGCTCCAAGAGTCATTAATTCACACATTCAAGTTTCCACTCTCTTCAATAATATTTCTGATCAAAGACGCCCAGACTGGCAGAGGTGCTGTTGTTAAAAAGTGGACTCTTCTGATTATTGTAAAACGCCTTTTTGGTTCTGAGGGTTAAAATTAAAGGAAAAATGCTCAGTTGTTCAGTTTGCTACAACACGTGTTAATTTTGTTTTAAGTCTCACATCTGAGGAGATTTCTCAACTCAACAGGGATTTTAATGGTATTATTCTTTCCCTACTAATGGGATATAACTGGCTTCAACGCTCTACAGAGGTGGGTCAAGCTTTTGGATGCTACAGGCTCCTATTGGTGGATGAAGAGATGCACTTCTTTAAAATAGCAGTGGTCCAGATTAGGAGTAATGTGTCCCTTCCCACCTGTGAACCAAATGTCAGCATAAGAGAAGAGAGCACTAATCATGCCATGTGTTAGAAACCAGAACTATAGTGATACTTTAAAAATAGTTACAGGGCAGGATGGAGTGTGTTGAGAATGGTTGTCGTTACTAAACCAGAATTGGACCTCATTCTTTAATCCAAGGTAGTAAAAGCTCCAATTCAAAAGTCTCTAGGAACCTTGAAGCAACATAAGGGGTTTTTCTCAGGCTATTTACAACCTCTTGCCACTGCATGCAACAATGTGATTTCTTATGTAATGATGTCAAAGAGGCATTTTTTAGCTTTCTAATGGTTAATATCCAAGTCTTAACGCCAAAGTCCTCAAGTTCTAGCCTTGTTTTCTGCAGCTGATAAGCTCTAAAGTGGATTCTGTGGTACTGGGCTGGCTTGGTTATGTAAATCTATAAAAATTTGTGACTTGAAAATATTCCACTTGAAATGCTCCATGAATAAGGATTATTTTTTCATTCAGTGAAGGGAAGAGTAATGGTTAGTGCACATGAGACTGCTGTCACCTGCTAAATGTATAGACAGAAGGATATTGAGTTTATTTATCAAAAAGTGCTTTTAAAATTTGGTAATGATATTGTGGTTAAATGTAGGAAAAGCAGAACCAAAGAATGAAACCAGAAATTCCTTACAGACGTCTCTTTTTCCCGGAGAACAGAAATAAACATACAGGTCGACATAATTCAAAAATACTAGTATTTACCAGATTTTGGCTTGCTGCCGTCCTAGAGGAAGGAGTCGTCCCTGCAGGCACAATCCACATAAACTAAGTAGATTTGCTTATCATTTATCAAAACAAAAAGGAAGTATCTGATTAATCACTTCATGGGCTGAGGTCTCAATCATGATGGTTTAGGCAGCAGTTTATCGCGCGCTGTGTCCCAGCTACGTTATGCTTTCAATTTACACCTTTTGTTTGGAACTTTCCAAATGAATTGATGCTTAGATTAAAACATCTGGTGAACTCTTTCATCCCAAGGCCTCTTTAACTAGATGGAAATCTATAAATAGAAGGAGATGCCTGTAGATTTTAATTACTAATGAACCGGAGTAAGACATTTTTCAATGTAAAATATACAAATTCACTAAATTCACTCCTGGTTTATGCAGGCTACTGGAGGCACAAAGCAGAGCACAGGTCCCCTAGTGGTGGAGAATCTGCAAATGGAGGTTTAGGTATAAGGTGAACACTGCCATCAACCAATTTGGGAGGCCCTTGGTGGCCAGCCCCTGTCAAAAAGTGAGTGAGGCAAGCCAAGGAGAAGGTGTGGCCTGGGCTGATTCTGTACAGCCCCACTGCAGTCTCCATCAGGGAGTCCCAGCAGTCACTAAAGCTTCCAGTCCCAGTGTAGCAGCCCTGGCCCCATAATATATAGCTTCTTGTTGATATCGAAACACTTATACAGGGAAGACTTTGAAAGCTGGATAGCTACTTGTACTTTTAGGTTAAAAAAATATTAAATGATGAACCACTCCACAACAAGGGCATAAAAACTCATCTCGTGTGTGAATTCAAACTGCTGAAGAGGGGGCCATTTGGGACTTCAGAGCTTCGAGTTCCTGCAGTATGTCTCCTCAGTATTTTATTTTTGCAACTCACTATGAAGGCACCATGCTTATCTTCTTAAATAACATTTAAAATATGTCAAGGTGTCAAGAAAAGTATTTAATATGATGTAGGGCTTTATCGTCAAATAGGTGAGATACACGCTCAGAAAGCGGGATGATGTCACTTATACCAGGATGGGATCGGACTCTCATTCCATAAGCAAACTGTCTTGGGGTGTGGATGTAAAATACCAGATGTGCAAGTGTCTGTTCCATTGACTTTGGGATGGATTTCCCTAGGATCATATTTACAACTGTATTTAGGAGTCAAATGGGAGCCAAAGGAAAATGTGTCCAGGATTGTATATCTAGATGCAAAGCCTTATGCTGCCAACATGGCACCAGGAGCCATATACACTGCTGCTTTCAGGAACAGAGGCTAAGATGAGGAGCACTTTGTACTGCAGCCAGCCCAATAGCCCAGGGGACAGCTGTGGATTATATTTACTACTCCTGCACCAGTAGTCTCTCTGATTCTTGTTCCAAACTAGCGTTGTCTCATCAGGTTCATTATTGTCAGTTAAGTAGTGAAAAATGATCACCCAGATTGCAGTTTAAGTCATCGTGGTGATCATTGATTCCCAGTTCACCGTCAGCTTTTGTAGTGAAATGTTTCATTTTTGCGGTGCCAAGACTGATTTTTGCTTATGTCTACAACTGCACTTGAAGTAGATCTCCAGTATACACACACTCAACAGCTCTAACATGTATGCAAAAGATCCATGAGGAAACGTCAGACTGACCATGAATAGTGAAGTCTTTTTTCCTAATGAATAGAGCAAAAACTCTAGGTGGGAAAGCAGCAGTAAGCAATTACTGCACGTCCTACTCATACCTAGTGTTAATGTTGTGCATACTGTACCTCGATGTTAGGGTAAGTTTGAACTCCTGGCTCAGTGTTGGATTAAAACAGTGAGAACTATTTTAACTATTCGTTTCTGAATAAGAAAGCATGAGCTGCCTTTAGGCAGGTTTTAGTTTAAGCAAGTAATAGCGATTTGGGACCTTTGCTCCAACAGATTCAGGTTCCTCCCCAGAAGGTCTGTGCTATAAAATTGATTTTCTACATAATTGTTTTAGAAGACATTGGACCAAATTCAGATCTGGTGTGTCTGAATTTGATGTTTAGAGGTGTGTCTCTGTCATCTACCCAAGGGTTTGGCATCATCTAGAGGTAATGTGAAAATAGCAGCATTGGAACATCCAACCTGGCGAGACAGTTCTCTGGGACAATGCAGATCACATGTGCATGAGAGATTGGGGGTCAGGCATTCTTGGCTCAGGGGGTCTAGCTATGGAGCAAACTTCCAGAGGAGATTAAGAATTCAGAGTTTGATGTCTTTAGGAAACTCTACAAAACCTTCCTCTTTGAAAAAGCTTTTGCACCATAGCAGATTGACACACAATATGGGCCACAGATCCCAGAATAAACAAACAAAAAGGTGTAACAAACAAATCAATAATCAACCAAAGCAAACAAACAAAATACTCCAAGCTGAGCTTTTCCCCATAAAGGGAAGAGAGCTGGAGATTCCATGGAGTCCACTCAGGAGTTTGTCCTTGCTGTTGATTTTACATGGAAGCTGCCCCTATACTGCAGTATGAAACCCTCAGATAGCTAGACAGAATTTCTTCCGGGGCATCTTGCCCTGAAGGACAGAAATTCCAGGCTGGTTCCAGCACAGAAGAGCAAGTCACTGGAGGCCATGAGTCCAGAGTTTCACTCCTGTTGTGCAGTTTGAAGTATCTACAGATGGGGGAAGCAAGTAGAGGATTCTGTGAAACAGGTTGGTTCATATGTAGTTTAACCTGGAACATCTTGCCTTGGTTCAAAATCCAGTATCAATGCTTTACATTTTAATGCAGGCTGCCATGTGAGGCTCTCACAGTGCTTTAATCACGTTATAAGCCCCATTTTACAGCTGTGGAAAATGAAGCACAGACACTTCCCTGTGAAGGTGAGAGAGGGTCTCGGCCTTCTCTTCAGTAGCAGCAGGATTGTCCTGTGATCACTTGCCCCAAGTGTAAGGAAGTCTGTGACACAGCTGGAAACAGAAACTTCCTTTGCTGACTTCCAGCGTAAGGCTTCATTTTCCATTGCCAGCATACAGTCATTTTTGAAGAGAGTGTAAAACACGACCAGTCAGAATGGTAGCACTTCACACCCATTTCACAACAGTATAAATAGCTAGACAAGGCGCACAGCAGCAGAAAATTGGCCCTCTCAATTTCAGTCACAAAACCACAAAACTTTCAATGCTGATGCTTCAGGGATGTCTACATGAACGTTCAGTTCACAGCAAGCCAGTGTGTGAATCTCTCCCACACTTGCCTGCCACACACTGAGGGCTCATCTACCCTTACAGCACCGCAGCTGTGCAGCGGTAGTGCTTATTGCACACCAACGGGAGAGCTTCTTCCATCGAGGTCGGTTCTCTATCTCCCCGAGAGGCAGTAGCCGTGTTGACGAGAGAAGCCCTCCCATCGCCAGAGCGCTGTCTACGCCGGGGGTTCGGCCGGTGTAACTGTGTCGCTGTGGTATGGGTTTTCCATACCTCTGAGCAACGTCGTTATACTGAGATAAGGTTGTGATGCAGACCAGGACTCACTGTCGGTGTGGACCCTGCTGACATGTTAGATCAAAGTGCCCCAGTGAATTGTCTGTGGGCATCTGCAGGCTCCACCCAGACAGCTGGCGCTCAGCAAGCTAGCGCAGGGTAGAATCACACCCCAGCTTGCCGCGAGTGAAATGTTCACGTGGACAAGCCCTTGGTTTCCATACACCTGCGGATACTGTACTAGAAATGGAGCGCATTTCTCCCTCTGGTTACCCTCTGGAACATCAGTATATTTGCAGTGCCACACCTCACATTGCAGCTCAATGCAATTTAACATAGTCATGGTTTTTCTTAAAGAGAAAACTTGGTTGTTCTATTTTTTTTCTGTGCCAAACATGGGGTGGGGTTGCGTGGTTTGTTTTCTTTCAGAAGGCCACAGGGTTTTAATGTAGGGGCATAGGTGCTGCCATATGAGATATGGCAAATGCAAATCCAATATCCTGCCTATGTGAGGGCCTGATCCAGACAGGGATGGAACAGGTCTAGTGAGTTGTTGGCTGCAGATCACCCTCAGCTCCTAGTGGGTGCTCAGCACCCCACTGTGTCAAGCCTCTTGAGCACCTGTCCTGCAGTCGGGGATTTGGGGGAGTGGTACGGGAACAGGGTCCTGGCCGCTGTGATGCATACTATGGAGCACCAGACTAGGTTACCATGCTTTTAGCAGCGTTACTACAAATGTTCTTGTGGGTCATAAAATAAATCACTTCGTCTTACATTCGGCCTTGCAGTCCCTGATTTTTTTTTTATTTGGCTTTTGTAATGTTAGTATATCCTTCGCCTGGCTTGCAGAGTCTCTTGAATATCTACACAAACTATTAGCTTATAATTCCATGTGTACGTACCCTGGAAAAGGCATTAAGTAAAGACTGCAGCTTTTCAGCAGTGCATGTTGCAGTCCTTGTGACTTCAGTGCAGAGTTCTGCTTCTGGAAGGGCCTTTTTCTTCCTTTCTGATTAGCACAACACTGCGGAGCCAGGTTGAAAATCTAGTTCACATTCACACCGTAAGCTACAGAATCTGTCTTTTTCTTTTCTTCCTTTTCAAGAACAACAATGCCTATTTCCACATTCCCAATCAAAAATCAGTTGACCAACCCCCAAATACTTTGAGTAGAAAGCAGGTTCTGAATTCTGCTGGTGTCCACGGTATTTTCTTTCACCAGGGTATTAATGAGTGACTGGAAAAAAAAAAAAAAGACCTCACAGATGCCAAAAACTGTTGAGCATTGAGTTGTAGTCTTGACGGTGCTTCAGTTCCTCTGCTTGGTAGATAGGCAGCGTTTTTCATGCTGTTTGACAGTTATCTCCTCAGCAGCATTACCAGGCTTATACATCTCCTTTCAGCAGCCCCAGATAGAGCTGACAGCAGGGGGATTCTGTTTTGTCTCAGGGAAGAAAAAAAAAAGGTGGTCTTTTGCCAGTAGCCAAGGCCACACTCAAGCACCAAGGGGTACAATGTCTCCTCTGTCTCTGAGAGAAAATAGCTTCTGACAGGAATCAGCTTTCAGTCAACTGCCAGGCATCTCTCATTATGGGAGGCCCGACCTGCAGGCTGCTATGTAGATAACCTGTTATCGTAGAAGATTGAATGTGGAGCTCAATTGCCTCACGCTGCTGCTCCTGCAGGCTCCGTGAATACTGTAAAATGTATTCTTAGCAAAGTTTGTCTGTACGCACACTCTGTGTGTGCATGTGGCTCTACCGATCAGGAAAGACACATTTCCCAGCCAAAAAAAGACATTGGTACTGACCGTGTGTTCGTTCAAATGATAGTCATTAGCAGCCTTGTACAGAGGATGCACTGATGTCCGGGATGTAGGTACTGACAAGTGCTTTGACATTCTAATAGTTGGAATACTTTGAAAATCCCCAGAGATGATAGTAGAAATGCAAAATACTCTCTAAAGATGAATGGGAGATAAGGGTTATATCCATTTTTCAGTTGAGTTAACAGAGGCACTAAGACGGTGAGGCCGAAGTTTTCAAAAGTATCCTCATTCTGGGGAGCCCACTTTTAGGAGCCCCACTTGACACCACGGGTCTGGCTTGCTTAGCTCTGAGCACGTACAGCTTCTATTCACCACAGTTAGATTCGAGGTGTACAACACCTCTCACAATCAGGCTCTGGGCGTCCTATGCTGGGCAACGGAAATTAGCAGTTTAAAAAATGTGAGCTGTGGTGGCTTCCCCGAAGTCACCCAGCAAGCCGGGGACAAGTCCGAGAATACAGGCTTATTTAACAGCACTCGGCCCAGATTTTGATACACTTACTCAACTCTCTGAAAAAGCTTTCTTTACCTCCTCCATCCCTCCCAAGTCTAATTTGACATGAATAGGTTCCAGCCCCATTTCCTGGAGCTCCCATCTTCCCGTCCCCTCTCCTGCATTGGGATTCATTTTTCACTGAAACCATACACAATTAGGGCCAACAAACTTAGACAGGCCTATTATAGTAATTCTGTTTATCCTGACAATAAGTTATTTGACCTCCCGGCTGATCATGTTACTGATACTGAATGTATCAAATCACTGACACACTGGCTGATACTCTGAGCACCAATACACTGACATCTGGGGAATGAAGTGGGGCCTTATTTCGAGACAGAGAGGTAGAAGTTGCAAGGAAGGAGATATTGCCAAGGAAGAGCTTTTGCATGCTCTAGTAATGACACAGTAAAATTATGGCATTTGCTCTTTTCTGTGCCTTGGCTGGGGATAGAGATCTCCTGAATAATATATCCCAGCTTAACTTTATTAGCTTCACGTCAGGGCTGTATGGAAAGCTAACATATGATTTTATAAAGGTGGATGAAAATGATAATGGGCCCAATTTTTTACTTTGGAAAACTATGATAGGCACCTAAGTCCACGTCTGATTATTAAAATGCAGAAATAGGTCACCTTAATGTCATGTCATTCTGAAAACTGGGCTCTTTGTGTTAGGCTGACTGAGATTCACTTCTAAACTATTCCTTTAAGGTTCCGATGCACCCTGGCACAGTAAATGTGAATGAGATGTCTGCTCTGAACTCTCTGCAGAGATGCATGCTTTTAGAAGATGGGTTTCCATTGCCAACTCAAGCATACACCCGTTCATGGCAGAGACCATGTGGTAAAGCAAAGAAATATGCCATGAGCTGCACAGTTGTTCTTAGGAGGGGGTACACTGGTATCCGTGGTATAGTGGAGCCATCCTATTCATAACTCAGACACTATCTATACTAGGGAAATATAACGAAAGTCCTTAAATGACCCTCTGCTCTCAATGAATTTCTTTATTTTGAGAAAAAATGACTCCACTACAAGACCTTTATCACAATCACTGCAGGCTTCTGTTAGCATGGCAGCTATTGCTTCGCAAGCCTTTTACAGAACGTATACCCAATTTCATTCCAGCGCGCTGGAGGTTAGTCTTATCGGTAAAGCTCTAGTTTTGTGTTCCGGTCTCTCTCACTGATTCTCTCTGCAACCTTGGCCGAGCCACTTCCCCTTTCTCTGTGCCTCACCTTACCCGTTTGCAGATGGATACTTACCTTCCTCACATGGGTATTAAGGATTAATGTTTATAAAACGGAGTGAGATTCTGTGGGGAAGGAAGGTGCTTTATAGGTGCTTTATATAGTATGAACTGGTGGTGGTTTCATTTTTCCACCTTCATATAAAAATAAAGGAAATGTCATGCAGACATGCAAGTGTTGTACTTTTAGTGTACTGTTGGTCCTGATCTGATTCAGCTGTATTCCTTGTGTGATGGGATCATGCTTATATTTGTTGTGATAACAAATGCCTGCCTCATCTGTCTCACCCTTCTGCCCAGGCGCTTGTTACTCCTTGCAGCCCTGCCTAGATTTTTTTCATCACCGGCCCCAGGAGCTTGGAGCAGTTACAAAAAGCAAAGAGGAGAAAACATGCAAAGCTCATCACAAGTTCAAAAGGCCACAAACACTTGGTTAAATACAGGCTTTTTGTGCCTATCTTGTACATGACATAGTTTGCTGAACAATTTGATGACTACTGTATACTGTCAGCTCTCACTGCACTGCCGTGGGACAAAGGGGAGTTCTGAATGCAGTAAAGAGACATGCTTTCATGTCACTTTTATCTGACATTGGAAGCTTGAAACAAGTTCACAGAGGTAACACTGGGATCCCTCCAGCGCTTACTCAGTACTGCTCAGTGGCGTCAGTGGCACAACTTGTCTGAGAAAGGCCTACTCCAAGTGAGTAAAGGATCGCAGGATCTGGCCCTTCAGGTATCTTTCCCCCATTATTCAGGTGACTCCAGGGACAGTAAGACACGGCTGAAGAAGCTAAAACTAGGTTCACCATTTCACTGAGGCAAATCCTATCCCCTTTTCTGGGGCTCTAGATGGCACCAGATGCAACAAAGCCATTTATTAGTATAAATTATTTGTCTTGATATAGCACTCAGAGGCCCAAATCAGGGATCAAAGCCCCTTGGTTCTAGGGGCTGTATAAACTCAAACAAAAAAGGACATGACTTAAGTGTCTGAACTCTGCTACATGTTTAAAGTAGCCATCATAATTCCCTATTCTGTAGTTTCTTGAGCTGTTTATCCTTTGCGGTCTCTCTCTTACCTAATTTCTGCCAGAGGGACCAAAAGATAATGCATTTCTACAACCAACAGAAATGATATCAACACTCCAGTGATTTCTAAACTGTACTTAATACATTAAGTATGTGCCTCAAGGAAGTGGGAATGAAGTGTTTCAGGATCCATATTAACAGTATGTGCAAGAGGCGATATCACAGTTAGGATTTGATTTTTCCCATGTTTTGACCTGCAAAGCAGTAGTAAAATCCTGAAATCCTCAAGTACAGAGAGGTATCTTTAAGTAAAGCTTAATACAGCTCCCCATTAACAAGGCTGTCAGGGCACTGAGGGCAGAATATGTGTCAGGCGAAAGGAAAGTGCAAAGTCCACTTTGAAGAGCTATTTGGAATCACTGTCCCTTTAAGAATGAAAGCCCCAGTCTGCCACAGCCATCTCATTTTGATTTCTATCGACAAGTGATGATGTGCGGGTCTACACAGAGAACAACAGCTTGAATTCCCAGCCAAGAGGGGTTAAGGGTGCCTTTTAGACTCCTGTGGCCACCCACTTCACCTTGTACTTGTCAAACTCCACTGGCTTTCTTAACCCTTGCTTGTCCAGCACAGGAGGTTAGCAATAATGAGTTCTCTACACAACATTTCTTAAAATAAACCTCGAAACCTTTAAACAGAAATGGTTATTTTAGGCATGCCAGGTTTTTAATGTAGTCTGCAACACAAGCAGTCTTGGATAAATGTGTTCTCTCCCAAGGCATTAAAGAAACAAGGCTATATTTTTCCTCTTTAAATTTTCACAGGCACTCATGTGGTAGTTACCCTAACTGATCGTGGGTCCTGTCCCCACCAAAAGCTTCTCAGCTCAAGTGCTGCGCCTGTGAGACCTGATAACACTCTTTCAAAGTCAGGCAAAGTATAAATGTGAATCCTGATAAGAGCTGTTATGTTCTATGGTCTCAGCGAAGCATGCGCACACGAACACATACACACACGTTTCTAATTTCTATCCTTATAAAAAAGTCCTCTAGAATGTGATACGATGAAATTTTTTAACCAGCCTTAATCAGCCTAACAGAATGATATAGAAGGAATGTTGTTCTCTATAAAATTCCATTGTTTTTAGAGTAATTTCTAAATAACTTTGTTTGGCAAAGGCCAAAAGAACCAAAGTATTAATTTAGGCTCCCAAATCCTTATTAAAGTTTTTCAGTAAGTGACCTGAATTTCAAATTGCTGAACACAGTGCAACTCCTGTTAAACTAAGTGGGAACTGCAGGGTCCTTTGCACTTTACAAATCCTTTCTAAAGCACAAAATTACGTGCCCAATTCACTGGCTGTTGAGTCTAGCTCCCATTTGTGCCTTTCAAAATCTCCCATCGTGTCTCCTATCGAGAACCCTAACCTTCACTCCTGTTTTTTGGAAATCTTGGCCTTAGCCCCTATAAAATTCTGTAGGACTTTCCTGAAGGGTAATTAATCATTCTTTTATAGGAAAATATTAATTCCTTGGAATAAGAGAAACTGTGGGTTATGTTCACAGCCTTTCCTATGAAACATTTTCCAGTTGTGATTCCCAGCCACTTGAATCCTTGGAGCAGAGAGAGATTCACTTCGAATTTTGGGCTCATATAAAAGGGGAAATTTCACCAAAACCACCATGTTTTGCTTGATTTTGTTACCAACATCTCTCACAGCTTAAGGTTCAATTCTGGTTTTGACTTAATTGAATTCCTAACTTCTAAGTTCTATTTTCAGAAGCTGAGCTTTGTTTTAATGAGCTTTGGCAGCGAACTTGATTCAGTGCATGGAACGTAAATAAGAGGTCTAAAAATGGCCCCTCTTTTATTCTTTTAAGGCACTGCACCAAAGGACTTTGTCACCTATTCGCTCACTGGTAGAAATTAAATCCTGTACTTGCAGCCATGATTCAGGGTCAAGAGGTAAAGAGATAAGGCCAGGCTTTTTGTGAATGGAAGCTTGACTTTCAGCGTACAGGAAGTAAGAATGAATGCAAGGAGAATGGCAGGAGTCAGAACGGTGAAACTCCAGCCTGGTTTGATCTGATAAGGGATAGACACTAAACTTAACAGTGACAGGGCGACTCCACTCACAAGCTGAAGTTAAAAGACAGACAGTGGTGTCCCAGAGTGAGCCTGGAGTGTTTGCAATCACCCCAGTAATATTATATAATATTCTTTACAGGTAAATACCCCCACTTTTCTTTGCCACTGATGCACCTGCCTTGCTCCAGTGCAGCAGAATCCATTCAAATTCCCTTTGACACCCCCACAATACCACTCCAACACCTTCAGTTCAGTGTTGTTGAAGCAGAGGGCGAGCCATCAGAAGCAAAAGAAGAGTCAGTTCTTTGGGAGTCTTACTCACCTTTTTATGCCCATTCCTGTTAATTGTATGGGGAGTCATACTGGTGCATCAGTGAAAAAATAAGTCTCAGGATTTAAAAGTGAGAGTAGAATTTGGAGAGGAAAGTTGCAGGAGTCAGTCTGCAAGTTGGCACCCCTGCTATATGAATATGTCTCTCAAACTCAATGCCCTAACACAGAGGTGGGAAAACTACAGCCCATGGGCCGCATCCGGTCCGCCAGCAGTTTTAATCTGGCCCTTGAGCTCGGGTCTGGGCCTGGCCCCACTCCGGCACTCCAGCCAGGGAGCAGGGTTGGGGGCTACTCCGTGCAGCTCTCAGATGCAGCATCATGTCCCCACTCCGGCTCCTATGTGTAGGGACAGCCAGGGGGCTCCACTCTGCACGCTGCCCCCGCAGCTCCCATTGGCCAGGAACTGCAGCCAATGGGAGCTGCAGGGGCTGCGCCTGTAGACAGGGCAGCGCACAGCAGAGCTGCCTGGCTGTGTCACCGTGTAGGAGCCAGAGGGGGGACGTGCCGCTGCTTCAAGGAGCACTTGAAGTAAGAGCCACCCAGAGCCTGCACTCCTGAGCCACCCCCCCACCGCACCCCAACCCCCTGCCTCAGCCCTGATCCCCCTCCCACCCTCCAAACCCCTTGATCCCAGCCCAGAGCACCCATCTACACCCCAAACCCCTCATCCCCAGGCCCACCCCAGAGCCTGCACCTCCAGCCAGAGCCCTCACACCCCGCACCACACACCAGCCCAGACCCCCCCTCCCGCACCCTGAACTTCTCATTTCTGGCCCCACCCCGGAGCCCACATCCCCAGCCAGAACCCTCACCTGCTCCCATACCCCAACCCCAATTTTGTGAGCATTCATGGCCCACCATACAATTTCCAGACCCAGAGGAGGCCCTCAAGCCAAAACGTTTGCCCACCCCTGCCCTAACACATTTAACATGTAATGGAGAACGCAGCATTGGCTCTGGGCAGCACCCTCAGGGGCTGCAGGTAATAGAGATGGCAACACTGCCCGTCGGCAGCAACACTGCCCGTCGGCAGCAACTCCAGAGACCTCAGGGTAGTAGAGACGGCAGGGCTGGAGCTGGCAGGAGCCCTGTGGATAACAAAGAATGCATCACTAGTTTTGCACTGTAATGTACATAGTAGTAAACAAAGGTCTCTTATTTTAAACATTGGTCTGGTTATAAAATTGCTCCAAGGACCGGCAAACTGACTAGCCATGGATACAGCAGAAGTGCATAAGGCCATTAATACAGATACAGGGGCCGCAGCAATGCCAGCCTGAGCTGGTGGGATTTGTTTGTTTTTGTCTACGTTACATATGTCACCCTTCCTGGTTTTAAATTTATGCTTAGACAGCAGCTCTTCTAATGGCAATAACTCAGCATTATTTCAAAATCTATAATATGGTTTCAGTTTTTTCCTAGGCTTTGAACACATAGTTAGAATCGCAGATCAGGTACCAGTTCCCAGGAAAATCATCAGTTAATTGATTCCAATTACTCCTAATTGTTTCTCATACATTTCAATTAGACTGCTGTGTTGTTAGGAACAGTACCACTCAATTATACAAGTAATCAACACGTCTCTAATAACTGCTGTGGAAAGATTCCTGTGAAAAGAAGTTTAGGCGTTAATAACATTTTGGGTGTCAAAAAATGTTGATATCACTGATACTCCCTGACAGCAAAGAGTAACTTCCCCTGGGGTTACAAAAGTGATTTTTAGAGACAGAGGAAATAACTATATTGTAAATGTGTCACAATTAGGGAAAGGATTCAGACCCTGAGCTCCACTAAGTTACCATCTTGTCTCTATTATTCCACAGCTAATGGAAGAAATAAAAAATGAAAAACAAACCTGTTTACCGATAATTAACATACAATACAGTACCTCATCACCCATGAAGGGCAATTATATTTCTTTTGTGAAAAAGTTTGTAAGAGAAATTTAGGGTCAGATGTTTTAAAATTAGTGCAGAATTCTATAGGTGCCCACCCAAGGTTGGTCATTGCACCAATAATAGCAATGTGCAAAATATTCATAACAATATGTGAAATGTTGACATGGTGGGTTCCTTTGTCTCCTGGAATACTGGACAATGAACCTACTTTCACTGAAAATTTTGCGAAGCAATATACATTTTTTTCTCAAGCAAACAATAATCCCTTTTTCTATTTCACATGAGCCCATTTTACTAAGATGGCTTTTCTTAACTAAAAACATCCAGAAATGCACATTTTAAACGCAAAATGATCCATTTCATCAAACTTTTGCATAAAGCAACAATTTTCATGCACAGTTCCATAAAAACACTAAAGTTTAATTTAATGGGCATTTAAATACTGCAGTGCTGATTGATACTAACAGTGAGCTAGATGGAAGTTATTATACAGATTCTCCCATAAAATGCTCAACTTAAGCAGTGCAGAGTTTACTGCAGGAGAACAACTTCCATGCTGCTGGGATATGAGCAGGCATGTCATTATTAAATGTAATGGGAGATGTGAGAAATATTTTTGCTACACTCTCCTAGTAACAAAGCAATAGCATTTGCTACCAGTAAATCCCCACATCTTTGGGTCCTCTTGGGGAAGGGGAGATAACCCAAAAATAAATGTTCTGCTTTGAATGGTATCAAAGTGCCACAAAACTAGCATATTGGGCCAAACTCCTCACTGGTAGAAGTCTGCTAACCTCAATGGGACAACATGGAGGACAGCATATGAAGCCAGTGTGACCCCTGGCATCGAATATTTGCATCGTGATACTGCATTGTTGCAACTCAGCCTCATCCCAGTCTGATGCATCCTTGCATTGCAGGCCTCAAAATGCAATATCAGAGCTTCATTCTGTAATTAGTTCATGGCTGTCAGTGGCTAAGTTCACAGAATGGCCTGCGACCTGCTTCTGGATGGGGGTGGGGCTGGGAGACCATGTAGTAGTTTGGTGAATATTCCTTGGAGATGGCTTCTATAGCAATAAAAGTACTTGCTTTCCGTATGTTAAACACCCCTTCAGAAGTGGAAGCAAGCTTGAAGATTTTATTGACTCCACTTCCCCCCCCCCCTTTTTTTTTTTTTTTGACAATTAGGCCCTTCAAACATGTAAAATGATCCACTGGACCCAATGAAAACTCACCTATGAAAAGTACTTTCTCACTCACATCAGAATTGGTGAGCAAAATGTTTAACATTTATTTGACAACATTCTAGAAGAGGCAGAGCGGATTTAGTTTACTTTAAAGTGGCCAAGCATAACAAATAAATAGCATTTCAGATGAGCCAAGCCGGTCGAAAGGCTTTTGGAATTTAACCTTTAACTTTTGGTTTAAAAAAGCCAGTGGACATTAATCCATAAAGTAAATTCCAATAGTTTGTTTTAAATAGTTATTTAATGCACATTGCCTTATATTTCAATTAGGTTATTTTTGCTTCTCATTTACAGTAGGTGCCTATAATAACAGGATTGTAAACCAGTTCATTTTTTCTTAATTAAATTAAATATTCGTATACTTTACCTTCTGCTTAGGCTGTACCGACATGTGGGCGAGAGTCTAATTTAACTCTACATGCAGGTGTAACTCGGTCTTAAAAGAAGTTCTTCCAGATTTGCACCAAAGTAAGTGAAAAGAAAATTTGGCCCCCAGTGTATATGTTAACTTGATTGTACATCAAAACAAATTAGCTACAGGCTCTCAGCTTCAGATGATCCATGCAAAAATCTATGGCATACCAAAAATTCAGGAACCGAGTAAAGTTAATTTAATATGAAAATAAATAACACAAGAAATACTGTACTTACTGTATTGAACATTTCATATTAAATTCAATAAAGTCCTTCATTTTTAAATGTACCTGGGGCATCGCACAATTTAGGTCCTGTTTGCCACAGTACAAAGGAGCAGACAATAATAGCGGTGGGGGGGGAGGTGCGTGTATAGGCATGCAACACAGAGAGAGATAGAGAGTGTGTGTGTGTGTGTCTGTCCAGCTGTTGATTGATATCGGTATCATGACACAATATTACTAACTATTGTTCAAGGAAACAGATAGGCGGTTACAGCTAGAACTAGATAAAATGTTTGCAGTAAACCCTGAAGACACTGGATACCCACCCAATTTGGGTGTGTGTTTACAAACTAGAAACTCAGACTAGGTTTATGCAAGTGGAGCTGGGATAGATTTGATTCTTGTAGTAAAATGACATGAAATTCTCAGTTTTACACAGCTTTCATCCCAGCTGGGGAGTATTTCTCAACTGGGTGACTCTGAGCCACTTTTCCAACTCTCCTGATCCTAGTGACAAGTGGCTGAACTAGACAGCCCCCAGGGGATCATTCCACCAGCCCGGGATCACACACTCTGTGAATGGGGGAGCCAAGGGCATAAAGCCAGCACAGTCACTTTCATACCAACCGAAAGTGGGGAGGGGATTGCTCTGCACCAGGGGACTACCCAGCTGCTCCTTGAGGGACAAATAGCCTCCCAAGAACAGAGTGCAAATAGCCCCATAGAAATCACCATGAAATATAAGTGGTACAAAGGGATCTTAACCAAAGCCAAACATCTGGCATCAAGTTTTGACTGAGGTTTCCCGTCAAGAATTTGGGTTTGTCCAAACCCCAAACTTCATGAGACTCTAAGATCAAGAAACCTTTAAAACCAAAAAAAAATATTTACCTGACACCCTTTGAAAGGACAGTGCCAGGTGTTGCATGGTTCTAATTACGGCATCTATACTTTCAGTGGAGAGGAACCTTGGAGTTGTCTTCAAACACAATAATCACTGGAGGCCTGATCTGGCAAAGCCATGCACTTGTGGGATTTCCATTCCATTCAGGGGGACTCAAATTCACATTCAGTTCACAAGGAGGGCTTTTCAGCTCCAGGCCCGGGAGTGTTTGCAGCAGCATACTCCCTTTTCTATTTCTTTTTTTATTTCAGTTGTGTTTATTGATTTTGTTCAAAACCAAATAAATAAAGCATCATTTAGTTGTTGTAATAAATAGGTTAAAAAAAGACCAAAATAGGAAGGTCAGATTTTACATGAATACTTTTGAGTTAGTGCTCGCTTGCTTTTTTCAAAGCCTCTCCCATTTGCGTCTTTCTGCCTCTTTACTGGCCCGTCTTTTCTTTCTCAAAGTGTCCCTAATATTGGTCATTAGTATTGTCCCTGATTTCTTATTCCAGATACTGGAGGGGTCTGTGAATGACATTGGAACTGATAGGTTACCCAGGAATCATTTTTAAGAGTTTATTATTTCAGTGTAGAGTGAAACCACTTTACATTATATCCCTGCAGTGTCAAAGCCAAGCGAGGAAGACAAGCCAAAATTACATAAAAGACTCTTTTGCTGACCAAAAGGTTCACGTTCTTGGGGTTATTAGCATTGCATTGCAATGCTGCTGGCTGAGTCCATTGATAAACACTGAGCCCTCTCAATTCTCCTTTTTATGGGCCTTCTGAACAAGGCTTTAATGTGACTCATTTTCATTTTCCATAAATGAACTTTTGAATTTTTTGGGTTTCTTCCCTTTTTAACAATGTGTGCCTTTAAGATACTCAGGTGGGAAAGGAAGTTGAGTTTCAAGATGTTTTATATTTCCTTTCTCATAATTTATCAGCTATCTCTGCGCAGATGAGTCATTTGCAGTGTTTAAAAGAAATGAGTGGTTCTTTCTCAAATGGCCAAAGCTCTTTTTAGAAAAACCAAAATCCCACACTGTCATAAATTGAAAGGAAAGCAAATAGCTTCCACAACTGAAACTTACTTGGCTGTGGAAGTGTTGGGGAAAATCTGCATTTTCTGTATACTCTGTAAGTTTGGATAGCACAAAAAAGAAAGATGGGTTTTCGGGATTTTGAGGTTTACAGAGGATCATGCATAACACCTAGATAAGGTTTTGTTCTTCCTCAGGTATCCACAGTAACTCACATTTGCCACTAATAGAGGTTACAAGTGCAGGTCTAGGTTCTGACTTAGGAGCTAGAGAAGTCATCTTGGAGTCACACAGGCCTCATGGATTCAGTTCTGCCCCTTGTCACTGACTTGTTGCATGAGCCAACACAAGCCACTTGACCAGCCGTTGCTCAGTTTTCCCATCTGTAAAATGATTCTGAAACGTGTTGAGCTGAGTCCTTGTAAAGTGCTTAGAGATCCTGTGAAGAAAATATCAGTGCCAGGAATTAGACATGTAATTTTGATCATATACACTTATAAATAGAGCTGGGTGAAGTTTTTTGGCTGAAGCTTTTTTCTCCCGACAATGAGCATTTGGCTACACTGAAATGTTTTGCGGCTTGGTATCAGTGCTGCCGAATTGTTTTGGATGACACTCACCCCCACCCCTCCCCAAATCCGAAAAAAATCAAAGCATTTCATTTTGAATTTTTTCAAAACAAAACATGGCAGTTTTTTAGTTCAAAACACCTTTTTATTTCAAAAATTCCTTTTATTTTATTTTTTAAATAATCAAAAGCACTCTAAAATGGCAGAAATATAAACAAAAATTTTAGATTTTGTCCCCCAAAAATTTCATTTGACTCAAAACAAAATGTTTTTCAACTTATGATTCAGCAAGGATTTCAAAACCATTAATTTTTAGTTCAATCCAAAGCAAATTTTTTTCTGATTTTACAGAATTGACAGTGAACCAAAAAATCCATTATTCACGTTATAAACCCAATGTTCCAACCTTTTGTCTCCATTGTCCCGAGGGGTAATAGTCCTTTGGACACTACAGATATCAGTGCACATCATCCTAAGCATTCAGATGTCAGACTGGAGCATGTTTGTTTTAATATCCTGCAATTAGTCGTCATTAACTGCTTTTTTCCTCTACGAATATACATTGCATTATAAGGATTGCATCATACAGGTGTGCATAGCATGTGCTGTATATTCAGAACACCTGCTGGGTTTTAGACTTCCTCTATGAAACATTCACTTCTTCACATAGCTCAAGTGTAGATTCAACAAAATAAAACATTAAAAAGCTAACGTCTTTAATGTTACAAATAGCAAATGAAAAAGCATTACTAAGGCTACTCAGCATGTCCCAGAACAGCCCATTCAGTAAGGTGATAAGAGTATCTGAGATCCAATGACTATTGGCTATTTCTGATGTATATGGGCTCTATTCACAACATGGCAGAAAGGTAGTATTAAACAAAGCCTGGGGCCCTGGGATCAGGGACTATCCCTATGGAGCTGGTATCAGTTACAGAACAGACAGGAACAGATTTCATTTATCTGACACTGAACATTCTGTTGCAAAAGTTGGCAGTGCTAATAATGAGAGAAGTGAGTGCTTAGAAAAAAACCTGCTTAGTGTGCAATCTCTCTTTTTTAAAAAAGAAAAAAAAATCACTCCACCACCTGCAAGCCTACAGTGATCTTAAAATCAATAGAGGAAGTAAAATCCTATCCTGAGCAAGCTCTAGATGCTTGTATGGTTAGACGTACAGTTCTCAATATAGTTACATTTTAGAGCTATTCACTTTTCTATGGCATTTGTTACTACAGGGTTGACTCATTTCTGTGACAATACTAAGAATATTCTGTGGGAGAATTATCCACAATCCCCCGTTCGGACAATTAAATGATTTGGAGATTCTGATGGCACCAGAAAACGTGCTAAATATTGGTTTGATTTAAAAGGTTTAAAATAATTAATGCAGCATTGTAGCGAACATATTAAGTAAATATCAAAAGGGACGCATGCAAATATTGGCATATTTTATTCCTGGGGGAAAATAATAAAGCAAAAGTATAGTCCCATCTGTTTGGCTGGTCTCAGATGAGATGTTTGTGCTGTTAGGATTCATTGCCATCTTCTCCCTATGAAGTACATCAGTTCTACAGTTTTCTATCATATGACTGCTGAACTCCATAACTTCCACTCTTATGTTTTATCTCTGATGGAATGTCAGCCATCACCTGTGCTCCTCGTTCAATGAGTGTGTGAGGCTTCTAACCATGGTTGTGAATATACCTTGTGCTAGATAGTAGGATATATTGGGGGGAGGGATAGCTCAGTGGGTTGAGCATTGGCCTGCTAAACCCAGGGTTGTGAGTTCAATCCTTGAGGGGGCCATTTAGGGATCTGGGGCAAAACTTGGGGCTTGGTCCTACTTTGAGCAGGGGGTTGGACTAGATGACCTCCTGAGGTCCCTTCCAACCCTGAGATTCTATGATATTCAGCAAAAGGATAGTCGTGTGATATAGGTCTGGCAAAAGGAGGCAGATTGATAGCTACTGGGACTGAAACTCCTATTGTATTCATGCACGATGTAAGGATAGTGACAGGACAAACCTCTCACGTGCTAGCCTTCATTAAAGTGGAATCAGCCCTGACCTGGAAGGTCCCACCTGTAGGGGCATGAGGAAAGCCTAGTGTCCTGGTCCATTCAGTCCTTGGCTTCCTTAAATGGTGAGGGATAGCTCAGTGGTTTGAGCATTGGCGTGCTAAACCAAAGGTTGAGAGTTCAATCCTTGAGGGGCCATTTAGGGATCTGGGGCAAAAATTGGGGATTGGTCCTGCTTTGAGCAGGGGGTTGGACTAGATGACCTCCTGAGGTCCCTTCCAACCCTGATATTCTATGATTCCGTGCTCTTGGAACGTACAGCAGCATTTGAGCAAGTAAAAGCAATGAGCATATGTGCATTGGTTCACCCATTGAGTTGGGAATACAGATAGTTTCATATTTGCAGTGCAATGGGATGTATTATGGTGGCTTGTCTTTCCTCTCCTTCCTCCTCCCCCTTCCCCAGCCCTTAACACTAACATAAAAAGTAAAAATAATAGAATGAAGTATAGGTATTTACTTGGCAAAATCTCTGAGGTTGCAGACAAAATGCCGATAAATGCCAAAATACCTGCACTTCTCAAGAATCAACTTTATGGGCCAGTGCATCCGATAATGTCTTGAACATTCCCTGAGAGAATAAAACAATTATTTTTGGCAACTTGCATTGATTTAGTCTAATTTTTCAATGGTATACCCCGCACAGCAGCTATTCTTTGCATTCTCATCTGTGTCTTCAGGAAATAAAGCCTACAAGAAATTCAATAAACCAATTGTTTGCCCCATTGATCTTACTTTTGGTTCAGAAAATTCAGCAGACAGCACAGTGTTAAATTATTAACTAAATGTTACCATTCATAAGAGACATGTCTCTGTAAAGATCATCAGAAGGAAAATGATCTTTTTATAACATTAATAGTCAAAAGAATACCAATCAGCCAATGAAAGAAAATTCCTAAAGCAGTGAAAACAAAAAGCATGGCTGCCAGTGCACATGTATGTATAAAGGAGTAATTGTGTGAATAAGGTAAAAGCTGCCTGTGCAAATATGTACTTTTTATGTGCAAATGCTTGTTTTACTTCCGTTACCTGATTTTGCATGGGAATTATAGAGGCCAATTTCGGTGTTGCCTTTTCAATATATATATATATATATAGTGTGTGTGTGTGTGTGTATCCATACATCTACAGTCCCAGATCTAAAGAGCCAGCATTTCTGAGCTCTCTGGCACACACCTTAGTTCAATTCTGAGTCAAAGGAAAGCATATTGGTGCCACCAAGGGAGACATCGTCACCACATCCTGCCTTTCACATTGACTCATTACGCCATGTTCAGTCATTATTCAGTTATGTATTTATTTAGACTCACAATAGAGGCTACATTGGGCTCTAGCTGTCATAACAATTTAGCAGCTTCCCCAAAGCCAGAACAAGAATAACCAGAAATAAACCAAATAATACCACAGCCTTATGATGACAAAGAGCAGCACCACTCCTTCCCCAAAATCTTGGATAAATGCGTGTGCCTTACAGTATGTCAGGAAGGTCAACCTAGTCAGGCTATTTTAGACCAAGGAATCAGTGAGGGCCAGAATCTGCTGAGTCAGCAATACCATTTCCTAAGGCAAATGGGTTTTTTTCCCTTGGAAGTCTCCTGTCCAAATGCAGAGCAGGCCCAACCTTGCTGTGTATATGATAGTTGACAGATTCACAAAGGTGGCTTGGCCGAAGGTCAAGGTCTACATTATGGTAAAAACAAAGCAAACTATACCTGAAATACAAATACCAATGAATTTTTTTTTTTGAATCTGTGAAGCATCCATGATGAAGACTCCCTTTTGTGTTTCAAAACATTATACAGACATGGACTAATTAATGCTAATACCACCCTTACGGGATAGGTAAGTGTTGTTAGCCCTTTTTAACAAATAAAGAATCTGAGACATAGAAGTGTTAAGTGACTTGCTCCAAGAGAGTGGCAGCAGTGGGATTCGGAATCCCTAGCTCCCTTCCCGAGGCTTACGCCACAAAGGCAATGCTGCCCCTAGAGTATATAAAGATGAATTGACTGTGTGCAGCTTTTAACAATATGGGCTTTGTGATATATTTAGTTATTTCTGATTAAATGGAACCTTTTTCGGGGAGGATTATTTAATTTTAAAAAATGGCTTTTCCTGGCAGGTTGGGTATGGGAAAAGTTTATCAGATTTCCCTTTTGTTTATAGCATGTGAGAATAGTCGTAATGATGTTCCTGATCAGTTTAATCCCTGAGAAATATGTCAGCCCAATGTGTTTATGTTTTCTCTTCTGTGCATTTAGTCAGACTACTTTACAGCTTTCAGCAGGACACTGAGCTTTCCTGGCAGCTCATGTTCTGACATGGTGTTACCCAGCAGGGGAGAAATAAAGGGAGGATGTTTGGGTTAATGTGGTTTAATAAAAGATCAAGTTTAAGGTCTGGAAAAGGCATGGGGAAGATTCTTTCTCCCAGTGTAGACTCCATATGATCTTTTAGCCTCAAGGCTCCCTGAGCAATTTGGATCAGAGAGGAAAAATACGGGATCTAGTGGTTTTGTGTACCTTGTATTAGCAGTCAAATTGTCAGACCATGTGAGTTTTACTGCCTTTAGCTTCCACATGGTGAGCTTTCTCGGTTATAGTATGAGACAATTTACAAAATATGTGGTTAGGAAATGGGATACCCTAAAAAAAATTTTTTTGCACATTGAAAAGAACACATTGCATTCGTATGCAAACTCCTTTTTATGACTTCACATGTATGAAAGCCGTAAAAGAGACATTATTATTTGTGAAGAAATGATATTCTGTTCAAGAGCTACAGAGAGAAGTATTCAAGGACTCTACAAAGATTTCATTTCCCCTGTTAAAGGATCATTAATTTATGAACTACCTAGCCCATTACTGACACTGTACAAATAAAATTGGCAACTTTAGCCAAACCCTCAAATAGAACCTTCCACAGAAACTATATTTTGGTACAAAATTGCCCTGAGATTTACTAAGGTTCTCTGCTCTCTGGCTCTTGATTCTAGAATTCAGGAATTTCATATCCTAAGCTCTACATACACTTAGAACAGAGAAATCAGGGTCTATTGGGTGAAAAGGGGCTAGAATTACTTGTTTATGTTCTGCTCTAACTGCTGTTGCCCCGGAATGGATTATGATGGGAGGCAGTTCACTCAGGCTTTCTAGGGACAGAGCATTTTGCATCCCTTTTCAGTGATCTGCCCCCGGATGACACAAAGAGAAGCATGGGAAGACAACTAGTGGTTAGTTAGCAGCAGGTGTTCTCTTCCACAGGCAAGGACAAAAGAGAAATCAGTTTTTTTTTCTCGCCAGGCACTGCAATCTCTAAGAAATCTCACCGAAAGATAGTTACACTGGGATAGAACATATGGGATGACAGTGAAGGAACCAGATCCCAGGTTCCCACTTACTTATAAAAGGTGACTATGATCCATGGTGTGAAGAAGGACTAGAGACCAAAAAAGTAACATTCCACTGCAGAAAAAGGCTGCAAAATCTGGCACTCCTATGTCTAATGTGGAGGCAGCCCAAGATCTTTGGCAGTTAGTTCACATTTTGACAGCTACTAACTTTTGAAGGCTTCACCGTCCTTCCAGGACAATGTAGGGAAAGAGGCCTCACAAACACTCCCTAGAGTGAAACTGACACCCATTGATAATAGCACTATTATCTATGTCCCAGCAGGTGCCTAAAGGCCCTCAATGAGATCAAGGCCTCCTTGTGCTAGGTGATGTACACACACCTAGTCAGAGACAGTCCCTGCCCCAAAAAGCCTACAGTCTAAACAGACACGGGTGGAAGAAAGGAAGGATTATTATCTCCATTTTATAGATGGGGAACCAAGGCATTGAGAGATCATATGATTTGCCCAAGGTCACAAAGAAAGTCTGTGTCATATCTGGGAGCTGGAGCCAGATGCTCTGCATCCCAGTTCTGTGCTGCAACCACCAGACCATCTTTCCTGTTTGTTGCCCCAAATGGGGCCAGATTACAAGGCATGCAATGTGTTGTTCTTACTGGGATTTGTCAGGGTGTGTATTCTTTTCTACAGCCATTGCCTATTACAGCCACTGTGACTTAGCGCAGTGATGACCAACATATTCACCCTTGGCATTTGTGTTCCAGTCGCTTTCATTTTATTCTGAATAACTTTTGTTTCGTGCCTTTTTAATATGAACATAAAGCAGTTCCATTTAACTTTCTTTTTAATATTCATGCCCAAAGCCTCTTTGTTGCTCTGGAGGGGGAAAAAAGGGTATGGGGGTGGGGGGGAGCTGTTCACTGTTGCTCTCTGAAAATATATGTGCTGGTGACATAAAGCCATCCCTATCCCAGTGCTTGACTCACTTCCACGCTGAGTCCTCTTTGTGCATCAAGATGAGAATGCACAGCTTCTGCCACTTAAATGGGCTATTTTTCTTGCAAAATATACCTTTTAAAAAAGCATTTTTGGAACAAGATTCTTGCTAAGTGTAACAAGGTAAGACGTCCTGGCATCATTTTATTCTGCAATCCAGCTGTTTGGGAGCTAGTGGTTTAGGGTGGATTTTTCCCCCCATGTCCTATTTATAAGAGATGCAAACGAAAGATTTTTATGGACAAAAATTAGGACAAAAGTACTGCCACAACCTTCAAAAAAAGGGAGGGAGCCTATTGTTAGACCACCAGGTTCCTGCAAATAAGACTATGTTTTTGAAAATTAAATATATTGGACTTTCCTCATGTAATGGTAAGGATAGGAAAGTACAAGAGCCGTATTCTGGATACAGAGTGATAGAAATGTCCCAGTAGCTATAGTCTGAAATTACAGTAATAATTCTTGAATTATAGCAGTCAGAAGTTAATGTATTTCTCTTCAGTATTGTCGGTGGCAAACCAAAGCCCATTAATTTCCCACTCAGCGTTTGTTTGGGAAATCATCCTCTGTCAGCTGCTGCTGGTGAACTTGTCTCCTAGCTGCATTCCTAGACATGCTCTCTGTCTCCCGGTTTGGGTCCTATCCCTGCAGGAGATAAGATACAACCAGTGTTCACGAGGAGGTGTCAGCGGGCTGCTTTATGACACATGATGGGTGATAAAGGCTGTGGAAAGGTGCTGTTGTGGCCACATTAGTTAATGAGGTCATAGCTGAAGTTGCTGCCCCACTGATAACCTGCAAATCCAAATAATGTGAAGATATCAGTAGGGTGTTTAGAAGTCCTGTCCCTGTATTCTCTTGCTGTCAGTCAGATTCAAGCACCCAATCAAAAACAACAAAAATGCTTCCAGAAGAGTAACATGCATTCTTTTCCCAGTTTCCACAGCTGGTTGGAGCTATGAGAAGTCAGTAGGATATGAATATTTGTGCTCAGGCTCATTCATTCTCATCATAAAGAGCCAAGCATTTTATTTGTGTATAATAAAAGAATTATTCTACTGGGTTTTACAATGCAGAATCTACTTGAAAAGGAAAGGCTTTAGTAAATCTTATTGTACGTGTAGGCTTACATTGCTGTGAACTTATACTGAAGGCCCAGTAATATTCAGATAAGGTTTTTTTATTTAATCAAGCACATATCAGAGGAGCCTAGTACCTTTAGACAATGACCTGTTTTGTTGATGACCCAAAGTATTTGGAGGGCCTGTTCTGCTTCTCTTTTTAAAAAGTTCAGTTTTCCAACATGAACTTTTTGTGAGTGAAAATTAAAATGTCTCGCCCTAGAGGTCCACATAAGAGCTTAGAAGGAATAGCCCTCAGCTTGCAGAGTCAAATTAAATTAGACAAGCTGTGGCAGCGCCTTCATTCTTGCGGGGTGGGGTGTAGTAGAAATACACAGAAAGGCAGAGGTGGTGTGAGCTCCATTGTCCACTGACCACCAGTGCACAATGCTCAGAGCGTCATTGATCACTTCTGGACCTCATTTCAGCTGGAGAAGACCATCATGAAGTCAGGACTTTGAAGATGATTTAGCAAGGTGAAGGGGTGGGGAGAATGAAAGATCTCTAGGACACCCCAAATTAGACTGTTCTGACAGCGCAGGTCTGTGGCTATGTCAAAACTCACTCAGTTGCCAAGTGCCTCTGTTTTCTTTCTTCAAGCCTGTTGCTGCTTCTGTTGCTCCCCTCTCCTCTGCACGGAGATGCTTCCCTAGTCCCTTTTCTATGTGCAGTACTGACTGTGTTTGGCAATAGTCAGAGAACACAATGCAGGAAGTAGACATGCTCTTCCACTCATCTGAAAAACACACAGCTATGCTAGGTTTGAAAATCATATTGTCAGCTTTAATAATAGTAACAGTCTGGAATTCGGTAATCAAGTAAACTGTGCTCTGTTTTTTCCCCTTTTTGGTGGATTTTTCTCTTCATAAACAAGTCAAAGCCTTGGCAGTCTCTTGTTGTGCCAGTGTTGAACTTTCTGTCCTTCCCATCTTAGCAACTAAGGTCTAATTTATTTAATCAGCGTCGCAAACTTTCAAAGAGTTCCATACCACATCGTGTGTTGCTGTATTTTTAGCACTTGCTACTGAACTGGGTCTGTCCACTGGAGACGAATTAATTGTTGTTTGGGGTTAATTGTTATTCAGACATTTAAAAAAGAGGTTTTGAACACCTAAGAGGCTTTGTTATTTGTAGTTTTGATGTTGTTGCATTTTTAATGATGATTTAATTTTTAAAGTGAAGTTAGCACTGGCGAAAGGTGACAGGTCAGAAGAAAAAGTCCTCTATTTACCCTCACAGCGGTTACAAGCATCCCCACCTTGCCCTAAGAAAAGTGCCTCAACCTAATCTATATAGACCAGTTCAAGTGTAAAGGGGAGCTCCTTCTCCATAACTGTTGGGGGATCAGATTAAATGAGAGAGCTGACCCAAACCTTCACTTAACACCCTTAGGGAAGTTGAAATTTATCTTTTTTGAGACCGAAAAAAGTCTTGATGACTTTTTGTCTCATTATTTTTAATTGTTGGCAACCCATTCCAGCCAAGGCTACATATGCTGAAACAATACAACCAAGGATGTTCACATTGTATTTTGAGCCCAGCAAAAGGTCTAGAACTCTAGATTTCCAAACCAGTTTGGGGGGACTGCTATCATAGACAGCCCTTGATGTTAGAAATAGCTTCCCATGTTGAACCAAGAGACCCAAGTTTGCTGATCTTCAAGGCTCTGTAGCTCACGAAAGCTTATGCTCTAATAAATTTGTTAGTCTCTAAGGTGCCTCCTGTTCTTTTTAAGGCTACATCTGTTTGTTCAGGGTATTAACTGATGAAGGTTCTAAAGTGGTGTCTGGGGAAAGTTCATCCCAGGTTAACTTTGATCAAAATGTCTATTTTTATTAGACCAGGGCCAATAATTAATAATATTTTCTCTATTAATAAAATAGCCAACAGCTGATCATGAATTCTTTGAATATATATATATATATATATATATATATAATTTGAAATAATTTGATAATACTTTTTGGTGGATATTCTTAACTACATGGATTGATTGCAAACAGTTCCCTGCAAGAATTTGATCATTTATAATCACTATCCCAGCTGTGTTGTTTAGATAAGTCATGTGGTATTGTTTCTGTTCCCCGATAGGATGACAGAACAAGCACTTCTGGGTTGGATATTCAAATGTGTGAAGGCAACATTTATTTTCTATAAATACACTCACATGCTGCTTTGAAATTCACTTTGTCCCAATTTTCATGCCAATAGAATTTGACTGGGTGAACGCTGGTGTGAAATGAAGACCCAAGGGGCACCAGGATGGAGGAAGTGAATTAATTTTAAAATTTGATTGAATATTCAAGAGAAAATGTTTGCACTGTTCACCGAGCTTTCATTTCCATTTTATTTTACATATGTGCCCAGAGATCTTATGGTGGGTGCATCTTTGTAAATTGTAAATTAAAAAATAAACAAGACTCCAGATGTTGAGTTAGCCTGGATAAGTTTCAGGAAAGTGTTTGAACTTTTGGATGCTTATTCTAACCAAACCTTTGGAGGTTTGCCCATATCCTAGAGTCCATGCAAACCTTGGCCTCTTTGTGGAGACTGCCAGACACAGGGTGCCAATTTAGTAGTTGTAGTTTATTGCTTTGCAGTACAGGAGATGACGGTTGCCTCTGAGGTCAACAGGCAAACTATAAAAAATAATAATAAAGTCATAAGACCATGTTCTCCACAATTAATGCACCATTTATTCCAGAAAATATGGAGTTTCTATCCTTATTTCAGTTTGAAATCAGGCCCAAGTCACACTCCCTTCTTTCCTCAAGTCTTAAAAAAAAAATCACTTCTACTGTGAGCAAGTTTCTAAGCCCCTCTCTGTGCTCTTCTGGGAATGTGCAACTCAAAATTCTGGTGGGGTCCCCTGGAAGGGAAGCATTCTTGGCTCTGTTTAGTACTTTCTTTATTATTGTGTGCATGAGAGAAAAAATGTATATATAAAATTCTGAAAATTAGCTCCAAAAATAACAAACTAGGAGATGGAATAGTGTTTACAGTATCTTATTTTTACCTTGTCTTAGCTATTAATGTGTCTGCAGGAATCTTTCTCAGAGATGGGCAAACTGAATTGGGTTAACAGGACCTCACCTGAACCATTCCCCAAGACTCAGAATGGACCCGATTTTCTCTCAATAGAACCTGAATCTACAGTTGGAATGTATTTAAAAGAAAGAGCTCTTCAAGTGCTGTAGAAGCTTGGAGCAAATTCTGATGCACTGCTGAAATCTGGAGTAACTCCCGGACTTCCACTGTAACTGGACATAGTGTGGAGCTTACACTTTGTTTATTCATGACTCTCATTAAACAGTACTAGGGGGTATATGTACACAATACTCCTTAATTAATTACAAATGGTAACAGTCCTTACACAGGCAAACTCCCATTGTGTTCAATGGGGTGGAGACTGAGTGGGAAACCTATATATAAATACATTTCTTACATGGTTCATTGGTTTAATACACAAGCTCCTAGGTGTGGGTACAGGCAGTGCCAGCGAAGCCCTTGTCTGTGTCATCACATTTTTGGCCTTTAGGAGAGAACATACCTAATGGTTCTAGTTTTCATTTTCTATATGTTCTTGTATTTTTGTTTTTTATTTTTGGCTACTTCAGTGCCTTGTAATGTTCTAAAAAAATTAGTAATTATAGATTTTCCCCTCTTGACAGCATAAATTTGAACAGAATCAGTGGTTTCAATAACAAAAAACCCCTCACAATCTTCTTTTCAAGCAGTGCCGTGCATTATTTGCATCCTACGTTCCCACATATTTAACTACACAATAAAAGCCACTTACCACTTTGTTACCACATACAACAAAGAAATAACCCATGGAGACGAAGTGAACCATGAACAGGAAGTGAAATATTGTATAATAGACATTAGGCATAGTGGACAGGATGTCAAAGACCTTTTAAATGAGCTTTCCTATTTTTGATTTGTTTTTCTTTTTTTCCAGTGTTTATTTTTTAAAGAACAATTACAACAGTTGTTATATTCATTGTTTTGAGTGTGAACTGAAAACCAGAATATGTAAACATATCATAGTGCACTGGTTTGCCAAAGTGTGCCCTCTACTGGGTTATGGTGTAGCATTTAGGCACTTCCAGCTCACTCCATATTGTATGCAGGAGATGGTTGCCATAAGAAAGAGCTGGATGGGACTCCTGAAAGAATGTCCTCCTCTCACACCTGGATCGGCCTAAATTTTTCTTTTTAAATTACTGCCTCCAGTTAGTAAAAAGCCATCTTGGCATGTTCCCAAGTCAGGCTCCTGGTTTGGGGACAGCCTTGACCTGTGGGCAAACACAGAAAGAGAGAACAGCTTTCTTTACCCCCTTTTTACCTTTTTATAAAGCTATAGGTTTCCACATTTACTGGGGGAAATATTCTGACAACCAGGAAAAACCCATCAATCATTCTTACCATAGGGTTGTCCAGCTGACCTGACTATAAGACTGTAAACCTAAAGTAATGAGCCAAGATTTTAAAAATGGAGGGAGGAACTCACGTTCCCACTACAGCACTTTGTCAGCATAAAGAGACCACAGACGCCTCTGATCCAGCTGGAGGACAATTCCTCTAGTGCAGGAACTGAGTGAGACAGCTACAGGCTGTTCTACCAGGTCCCTTCTGCAAGACACAGGAGATGTTAAGGGATGGGGCCCTAATGGATGGTGCTAGGGTGATTCTGCCTAGTGCTGCTGCCCCCTGGCAGCTCATATTGGGCTGCTGCAACTTACACAGCCTCCAATTACACTGGGGCCATTTCAGCCCCGGTAGCAGCCCAGAGCTGGGAGGGTACAAACGTCCCCATCCCTGCCTGCTCAGCACACAGGTGCACCCTGTGTGCCTAAAGGTAGACTTCTAAATTCATAAACACTTTAATAAGAGGGACTTATTTTCAAAGGTACTAATTACCCAGCAGCTCCCATTAGCTTCACTGGGAGCTGCCTGGCATGCAGCACTATTGAAAATTAGGCCATTTCTTTCAGTGCCTTAGTCATGGAGTTAGGTGCCTAGCTTCAGGCACTCGCTCTTAGAAGCCTTGGCCACTCTCTTCAAGGCCTTAGGAATCCTTCTTCTGGTATCCCTAAAAATATATTGGCAATGTAGCCTTCCTTGGTAGCATGTCTTATGCTTTATAGCAGACCAGATGAGTAACGTGTGACTTTTTAATGGGCCAACTGGCCCCATAAAGGGTGTCATAACCCATTAACCTGCTTCCCTTGCATACTGGGTCCCACTGGCCAAAAGTCTAACTCCTGTACTTAGCATATACATATATTTTATGTCTTGCCTATACAGTACACAAGCTAAATTTCCCACAGCATCAACATAATTATGAAGCAGTGCCTGAAATGTGACCATGGGCTTAGAGCTGCCTCCTGCTGACACTGACAGTCCTCCAGCGACTACCCCTTCCATCCCACTGACTCTCCTTCCGCCAGTAGGGGACGAAACAGCTGCAGTCACAGGCGAGGCGTTTCTTGACAGCTGGAGCAGAGGCCACGTTCCGAGGTATATCTTTTCTAGCTGGAGCCTTAATGTTCCTTACTAGCTCTGAGCTGACATCTTTTATGGCTCCAAGTCTCCTTTCCCAGTGCTGAGGGATGTGAACTAAGCACCAGGGTTACCATCAGGATTAGGCTGCCTGGAATGTCCTGGGATTTGAGTCAGTTGTGAGGACTATACTTCTTTGGTGAATATTAGGTTTCTCCTGAGATAGAAATATAAACTGCCATTTTATGTTCTGACATACTGGGCTCCGAACAATGGAATAAATACACATGCCTTGTTGAAGGGCCAAGATCTCTACTTCATACAAGGGCAGGTTTCAGGAACAAATCTTTACACAGTTTGATCAAATTGCACTTCAGTGGTGAGTGAAATGATCTTTCATATAGGCCCCAATCCTGGCAAGATTTACGTATGTGGTTACATTTAAGATAACTGAAGCCTTTGGCCCCGCTCCGGCAAGTCACTGTTTGCAGACATATCGCTGCCCAGTGAAATCCATGGAGAACATGTCCCTATTTACCTGGCCAAGAAGGCTCAAAAAGTTCAATGCAGAGTCTAATTATCAAAGTAGATTAGTTCTGCATTTGGGCTCTCAAATCACAGGGCTGGTGTGACTGAATAATTAAAAAGAGGAACAGAGTTGGCTAAGTGATGACTGATAAGATATAAAAGATCATAAATATCTGAAAGATGCAAACTCCAGAGAAGAAATATTAGGAACAACAGCCTGGTGTAGAACTAGGAGGTATCTACAAGGTCAGATAGAGCCTCTGTGCAGCATTAGATACCGCGGATCAGCACATATTCCTGCCTCGCATCCTAAAGCTGCAAGGCAGAACAGAAACAACCTGACACGGTTCAAGTCCTTCCTCTTGGGTCAAACCCACATAGCTGTTATGGGCACCTGTTCATCCACCTCCAAGGTCCGCACCTCAGCACAAGGCCCAGTCATCTCCCCTATATCTTCTGCGTCTCTCTGCAGCCTCTGGAAGAGATAGTGAGATAATACAGGCTAAAGCACCAACGGTGTGCAGGGGACTCCCAACACTGTGCATCTCCTTTAGATCAAACGCCCTCTCCCAGCTTACCAGTAGTTAGCCAAAATCAGCACCAGGAGAGATGATGCTGGTGAAAAAAGAGGGAAGTGCTTCGAAGTACCAACATCTTCTGTAAGAGCTACCCTTATTGAGAGGGCATGCCTTCAGATTGCTCAATTGTTCTGTGGCCTTTGGGTCCTTTGGGACTCCCCCGTGCAGTTGGCTACCCAAATAGCTGGAGAGGCAAAAACACCGATATCCCTCTGCCAGATTATTGTCCTTGTGCCTATCAGACCTAGCTATGCATTCGTGACCGCCAGGCTTAATTATTGCAACCCATCATATCAAAGAATAAATACTCATCCCCTGCAAAAGCTCAAACTGGTATGAAATGCAGCAACCTGTCTGGTTAGTCACACAGATTGCCATGAGCCCATCATTCCAGCTAGTAATCACCTACACACTGAGCAGCATGACTTAGTATTTCAGAAGGAAGCTGCCAGCCTGCTCACAGTAGGCGTCAGAAAGGGGCACAGAACCCATTTCTGGTCCAATTTAAACCAAGGACCAAACTCACAGTGACTTAACTGAGACCTGGATTGGGGCTACATACTGCAGAGGGGTTTCCTGCTCCTCAGAGATAATTTCTTAACTGATTTTTCTTCATAAATCTGCTTTCAAACATTCTCTCGGTGCTTGCAATCACATCAAGCATTTATTGTCTAACATTTCCACTTTTGGGTCCCGCCATCAGCTCACCCTTTTTTTTCCCTTTTGCTTTTATCTCATGTCTTAAGGATTTTTGCAGTTTGGCTTTAAAATTACTTTCTCGCCCATAGTGCTGGTATTATTGTATTATTTTTTCAATGTACTCTTGCAATGTTACCTGCTTTGGGTATGGAGGCAGTTTCTATCTTTAAAATCATTCTCTTACTTGTTTTTTTAATCTTCATTCTCTCTCTCTCTCTCTCTCTCTCCTAATTTTGATTGTTGTTTTGGGTGTGATTTGAGCTGCATTTTCACATACCTCTGCTCTATCATTTGATTCAGTCTCTATTTCTTCTGGGCTTTTGGGTTTTTTTAAAAAAATCTCTCTTCCTCCCTCCATGGGCCCAGCCTCTGTGATTAAGTCTGCAGCTCTCCTGCTGTTTTTAATAGGCCTGTAGGCCTGACCATCTGATGAGAACCAAACTGCACAGCTTGCTCCTGAATACTTTCACTGGAATCTCCTAATGCACAGTATTAATCATTACTGTCAAACCATTCAGGCCCTAAATATGTCCAGTATAAAATTATACTAAACAGGAAAAAAAAATTGGGTTCATATTAAAAAACAGACATTAGACAGACAGTCCCCTGACTTTTGGGGCTCAAAGGCCACTGGCATTATCCAGTTTAGCAAACAATGGATTACTCTGAGTAGGGTTTTCATGTTTGGTGTTCATAAAAGTTTCAAAATATAAGCATAGTGAGTAAAAGGAAATCTAGAAAGGTGTGGCTTCCTCTGGCGCTTACTAGTACATATGCCTGGGTAATCGTTTTGTAGCATACTCTATTCAAATGCATTTCTCTTCGTGAACTTAAGAATTGTGTAGCAAGAGAATTCTTCTGCTGCAATTAAAAGGCAGCAACGGCTATTATCAGTAGCCATTGTGCTGTTATTGTATGGGTGGAGTTTGGGAATTCTTTTCCACAGTATATGGTTTGAATTTGATCCTGGGAAGAGTAGAACACAGCATATTAGGAAGGCATGGTGTTACTTCACAAGTCCCAAGAAAGGTAAGGCTGTTTCTCTGCTAGCTGGTTTAGAGTTATACCGCTGTGTTTTAAACCGTGTTTATTCCTGCTATTTCTAAACTGTCAGGGAATGCAGCCCTTAAAATTAGATTGCTTTGTTTTGGTTTTGCTTTTGCTTTCCCATCCCCTCCACCCTCATCCACACAAAAGATTATTTCTCACTCTCGGCAGCAAGAATGCCTTTATTCTTTGGAGATGGTGATCAAGGTTGATCAGGTGTACAGTACAGATTACAGACGGTTAGTGGTAAAAATGCATTACTCCTGACATTAGATTTATTGATGATTTCATTCAATGTTCTGAGCTATGGCATTCCACCAACCCCAGCCTGCCAGGACGTTAAAAAGGTAGTCCTGCACAGATGCCCTTCATCAATGCTCATCACAGAGGGTGTGTTCATTATTCAGCACAATAACCTGGCATGCTGTAGGAATTTGAAGTGAAAGCTGCTCAGCTAACAATTACAATATTCTTAGGTAAATGCAGGAAATTTTGCCAGAATTTTACTGGAACTACTCTTTGTTCCAGCAGAGCCAGCATACCATTCATGTTTTGACATCACCGGTTAGGGAACAGCCACTAAATGTGAATCGGCCACCGATTATCCATGTGTACTGATGCTACTGTAGCCATATACCATCCTATCATCTCTTTCTGCTCCCCTACTTCATTCTGTCCAAGGTGCAAGTCTAACCAGCCCATTTTCTGTCTCTCACACCCCCATCTCTGGGCCCTCTTCCATGTAACGTCCTAAACTAGGACCAGATCTAAGCCACCAGACCCTTTCACATGGGCTACCAGAGAGCCATCAGATGGTAACAACATTCAGCCTGAATTCAGAACACCAGCCAACTGATGAAAAGCTTAATTTCCCTGTATGCCTTGTCTTTACCATTTTGATAAAGGGAGCAGTTCTCAAGCTTCCACTTTTATAGTTGTCTTTATTATCTGTGATAGATATGTATCAGTAGGGAAAACAATAGATATTACTGACAAACTGTGGCTCCTTTTTGTGCATGATTGTAAGTTGTATTTTTTGTTTTCATGGCTAATAGGATAAATAATTTCATTTATAACTGTATTGCTGTACTGATTCTGTTACATGTTGAAGACAGAATATGTCTTGTTAGTTTAAGGGAAGCCTGTGTGTGTGTATACACACACACACATGCATATAATATGCCAAACTTTTCAAAAGTGGCTAGTAAGTTTGTCTGAATTTTTGGGTGCTCAGCATATGACTTCCTATATTGAGGCACTCCAAGTCATTAGTTGCTTCAAAAAAACTAGGTCATATTTTTTTTAAGACCTTGTGCCTGCACAGGTCATTGTTTAAGCAATCAATTATGAAAACTAAATATATTTTCTTATTCTTAGCCAAGCAGTAACAATGGAGCATTTCCTACTCTGACTCATGGCTGATTATTTACCATGTTAAGGAAAAACTAGTTTTCTAAGAATTGAGATGCAATTCAGTTTGTTACAGATTTTAACGAAGATGGTCAGAGGTGACAGCTGTGTTATATGCTCAAGGTATAGACTAAGATGAGGCAACCAAATTTATTTCAGTTGGACTGTAAGGTTAGAATTAGGTAGAGATTCCAGAAATTGGGGAAGGAAAGGGAGAGAGAGCGCAAGAACGCGCTGAGAAACAAGAGCTTCATAACTTCCCCTAAAGAAGACCCTTTCCCTAGTTACTTATCCCAGGGGGTCTGCTCCCAAGACAATGAATTTGGGGTGGAAGAGTCTTTCCCTTTATCCAGAATCTCTGAGTGTTGGAAGACAGAAAGGTCTATTTACATAATCAAATACTGTAACACCAATTGAGATCGATGGGGCTGCAGGAAATGCTTGTGTGAAAAATCTGTGACAAGTCAACCTAGTGACTTAGCCCTTCCTCCTCACTGAGAAGTACCTTAAAAAATCAGAGAGACCGTGTCCAGACAATCTATCCCAGTGCAATGGCACGAGACTCACCCCTGCGGCAACTCCTGCTGGTTGTCCAGGAATTAGCTCTTTTTACCAGCACCAGAGCGCCCTCTGCAGGCCAGTGCTATCGCCGCTGGCCCCCGTGTCCCTCCCGAAGCCCAGTGCCCCTTTATCTGGGGGTTCTGCCCCAGCAGTATCCCCCTACTCTCAGGATCTCCCCTCCCCAGGGAACTCCCAACCCAATAATCCCACTTTGCCTCAGCAGCTACTGCCAGTCATCATCTAGCCCCCGCTCCCTGGGGCAGACTGCAGTCATCATAGGCAAAGGGGGGTAGGACGGACTGCCTCTACCTAGCCCCAAGCTTCCCCTTCGCAGCTCCAGAACCTGTTTAGGTCCCACACAAGGCCCTGAAGCGTGGGAGGTTTCCAGGCAGGAGCTCCCCAGCTCCTTTTGCCTTGCCCCAGCGCTGCTCTACTCAGGTAGCTTGCTCAGTCCCCAGGCAGCTGGGTCCTTCCCTCTCTACAGTCAGAGAGAGACTGCCTGAGGACCTGGCTCACAGCCTTTTATAGGGCCCAGCTGCTCCCTGATTGAATCATAGAATCATAGAATAACAGAGTTGGAAGGGACCTCTGGAGGCCATCTAGTCCAACACCCTGCCCAGAGCAGGACCAATCCCAAGTAAATCATCCCAGCCAGGGCTTTGTCAAACCTGACCTTAAAAACTTCTAAGGAAGGGGATTCCACCACCTCCCTAGGTAACGCATTCCAGTGTTTCACCACCCTCCTAGTGAAAAAGTTTTTCCTAATATCCAGCCTAAACCTCCCCCACTGCAACTTGAGACCATTACTCCTTGTCCTGTCATCTGCTATCACTGAGAATAGTCTAGATCCATCCTCTTTGGATCCACCTTTCAGGTAGTTAAAAGCAGCTATCAAATCCCCCCTCATTCTTCTCTTCCGTAGACTAAACAATCCCAGTTCCCTCAGCTTCTCCTCATAACTCATGTGTTCCAGTCCCCAGTCATTTTTGTTGCCCTTCGCTGGACTCTCTCCAATTTTTCCACATCCTTCTTGTAGTGTGGGGCCCAAAACTGGACACAGTACTCCAGATGAGGCCTCACCAATGTCGAATAGAGGGGAACAATCACATCCCTCGATCTGCTGGCAATGCCCCTACTTATACATCCCAAAATGCCATTGGCCTTCTTGGCAACAAGGGCACACTGTCGACTCATATCCAGCTTCTCGTCCACTGTCACCCCTAGGTCCTTCTCTGCAGAACTGCTGCCTAGCCATTCGGTCCCCAGTCTGTAGCGGTGCATTGGATTCTTCCGTCCTAAGTGCAGGACTCTGCACTTGTCCTTGTTGAACCTCATCAGATTTCTTTTGGCCCAATCCTCCAATTTGTCTAGGTCCCTCTGTATCCTATCCCTACCCTCCAGCGTATCTACCACTCCTCCAAGTTTAGTGTCATCCGCAAACTTGCTGAGGGTGCAATCCACACCATCCTCCAGATCATTTATGAAGATATTGAACAAAACCGGCCCCAGGACCAACCCTTGGGGCACTCCGCTAGATACCGGCTGCCAAATAGACATGGAGCATTGATCACTACCCGTTGAGCCCGACAATCTAGCCAACTTTCTACCCACCTTGTAGTGCATCCATCCAGCCCATACTTCTTTAATTTGCTGACAAGAATACTGTGGGAGACCGTGTCAAAAGCTTTGCTAAAGTCGAGGAATAACATGTCCACTGCTTTCCCTTCATCCACAGAACCAGTTATCTCATCATAGAAGGCAATTAGATTAGTCAGGCATGACTTTCCCTTGGTGAATCCATGCTGACTGTTCCTGATCACTTTCCTCTCCTCTAAGTGCTTCAGAATTGATTCCTTGAGGACATGCTCCATGATTTTTCCGGGGACTGAGGTGAGGCTGACCGGCCTGTAGTTCCCAGGATCATCCTTCTTCCCTTTTTTAAAGATGGGCACTACATTAGCCTTTTTCCAATCTTCTGGGACTTCCCCCATCGCCATGAGTTTTCAAAGATAATGGATTGGGGCGTGGCCCAGCTGTGGCTGCTTCCCCAATCAGCTGAGGCTTGCTGATTTCCTCAGCAGCAGCCCTCTCGCAACCCCAGCCCTCTCCCAGGGCTGGTTTCAAGCCCTTTCAGCCCTGGAGCAGGTCACCACTCTGCTATACTCAGGTTCCACGCACACAGGGCCAGCTCCAAGCAGGTGCTTGGGGCGACATGCAGAATGGGGCATCAGTCCGTGTTCCACGGCAGCAATTCAGCGGCAGCTCCGGCGGCTCTTCCGGGTGCAGCGGCAATTCGGCGGCGACTGCTTGGGGCGGCAAAATTGGTGAATGATGGTTAAGGACTTGGGGAATTAAGTGACTGATTATATAATTTATTGGTTAGTCTCTAAGGTGCCACAAGTCCTCCTTTTCTTTTTGCGAATACAGACTAACACGGCTGTTACTCTGAAACCTGTTATAATGCAGATGTAACCAATAACAGTTATTGCTATCTACCAAACTCCTGAGTCTCTGTGCTTGGATTTAGGAGCTGCCTGTAAATGGGGACAAAACACCTCCCTGAAGGGTGACCTGATGCCAAAGTAAATATCATCACAAGTTGGACCCAGTCAGTGAGTGAATGCGTCCTGCATGTTGTCACTGCCAAAATTCTACCTCGGAATGTCTCAGGATTTTGGCCTAAAAAGAAAAAACATACACACACACTCGCCCATGCCTTCCCCCTCCCCCCACCTCTGGCATGGGTCAGAAAAGACATGGGGGAAGTTGCTATAGCAATTTTATAAGGTTTTTGGTTTTGTTTTTGTTTTAGGAAAATTCAAAAGCTGAAAATGATCAGCCCAAACCCAAGTGTTTGGATTCAGAAATGCCACCGCATTGGTTCCTCTAGGTGCTGTGTTCTCCGGCCAGACGATGTCTCCCCGGATATGCTACAGTCCCCCTTGCTAAGCTGCCACTTCAATTGACCTTGGCCAAATTTGGGCTACTTTCACGGGGATGGCAAAAAGCATATAGTTGGCATAGCAGCCCCCCCCATCCCCACCCCCCAGCCAGATTTCAAGTCCTTGCTCCAAGGCATGGAAGCTTGTAAATGCATGGCCACCTCCCGGGTGCCCCTCAGACCTCATGGCAGCCCTGCAAGTTTCCCTCTTGGTTCCTCACATAAACTCAGTGCAGCCTCCAGACTATATAATTAGCCATTTTGTGTGGTTAATTTATTGCCAAAAGTCCCCCTGCCAGAATCCTCCCACACAGCACAGTCCAAACAGTACATTTTGCCCAACAGTCCAACTCCAAGGACGTCTGTGGCACCTGTCAGCACACCCCAGCTGTCAGGTACGGCTCCAACATCTCTTCCTAGCCACTCTAGCTCAGGTATTCCTCCACCCAGGTACAGTTCCAGCCCTTGACTGGAGACACCAGTGGGCTCACCTCTCCATCATCCCCCAGCCTTCAGCCCTCTCTGGCCCTCTGGCTTCAGCTCTCTGCTTCAGAGACCCAGCACGCATCTCTCTTTGGTGCTATCAGCCTGGCTTCAGCCCGCAACTGGCCATGGCTTTCTGGCTTGAGAACATTCGTAGGTGATCTCCTGATTGCCTTCTGCTTTCACCAACCTGATCGGGCTCCAGGGAACTCTCCCCATTCCCCCCTTCAGGGGTGTCCCCTCCCTGAAGCTCTCAGCCCAGCTCTGCTCTTTCTTGGAGCACACTTTACTCTCAGGACTGTCTCCCTTTCCAAACTCTGGGGTTCAAAACTCTCCCCGTAAGCTCTCTCTCTGGATTCTGGACTATAGGTTCTGAACGCCCCTCTCAGGCTTCTGACCTCTCCCTTATAACTCCCACCCTCCTCATTTCACCAAACGAAGGCACAGCTGCACTGGAGCAGGAGAGCTAAGTCCAGTTTCGTGTAAGAAGCCAGCTATCCTGTTACAAAGCTCCATAATTTTTTTTCCAAAGAAAAGGTCACCAGATTTTCTTTTAACGTGGGCAAAAACATGTATATTTTGTCTCTAGCCACATTCTCCAAAATGGCTGTACCATTTTGTCTGAAATATAAAACAAAAACAACAAAAACCAACCACCTGAAGCAGTCACCTGGCATGTAAAAGTCCAGCCAGATGAGTAAAGTTTGGCAGAGTTATAAACAACTGAAAACTGGGTTTCATAGTGAGGTCAGATAACCTTAATAGGAGGCTGTGCTACCAGATCCACTTAAAATGATGCCTCCCAGATGTTTTGTGGTGATTTGCACCTTTTTCTAACCCTGTTGGCCCTGCCTTCTCTCGGAGGAGGGGAGGCCAGGGGAGAGGGTGTGACAAGAATAGATCAATCTTTTTGATGTGGCAATGGCTGCACCAAATCCTCTGTGGAGTATTTACCCTCCCAAAGATGTGTTTAAATAGTCGGTTTCAGAGCAGCAGCCGGGTTAGTCTGTATCCGCAGAAAGAACAGGAACCCTTGTGGCACCTTAGAGACTAACAAATTTATTAGAGCATGAGCTTCCGTGGGCTACAGCTCACTTCATCGGATGCATGGAATGGAACATATAGTAAGAAGTAAGTATAGTAAGAAGATATATATATTCATACAGAGAAGGTGGAAGTTGCCATACAAACGGTAAGAGGCTAATTTAATTAAGGTGAGCTATTATCAGCAGGAGAAAAAAACTTTTGTAGTGATAATCAAGATGGCCCATTTAGACAGTTGACAAGAGGGTGTGAGGATACTTAACATGGGGAAATAGATTAAATGGACACAAACCTGACATCAGGAATCACAACATTCAAAAACCATTAGGAGAACACTTCAACCTCTCTGGCCACTCAGTAAAAGACTTAAGAGTGGCAATTTTGCAGCAGAAAAGCTTCAAAAACAGACTCCAGCAAGAAACTGCTGAGCTTGAATTAATATGCAAACTAGATACCATTAACTTGGGTTTGAATAGAGACTGGGAGTGGCTGGGTCATTACACATATTTAACCTATTTCCCCATGTTAAGTATCCTCTCACCTTCTTGTCAACTGTCTAAATGGGCCATCTTGAGTATCACTACAAAAGTTTTTTTCTCCTGCTGATAATAGCTCATCTTAATTAAGTAGCCTCTTACAGTTTGCATGGCAACTTCCACCTTCTCTGTATGTATATATATATATATCTTCTTACTATATGTTCCATTCAATGCATCCGATGAAGTGGGCTGTAGCCCACGGAAGCTCATGCTCTAATAAATGTGTTAGTCTCTAAGGTGCCACAAGTCCTCCTCGTTCTTTTTTTAAATAGTCAGGGTTACGCCTACGATTGGAGCTAGGGCTGTGATTCCTAGTTCAAGTACACATACCCCTGCTTACTCTAATCAAACAAGTGTGTTAAAAGGAGTAGAGTACGAGCAGAGCACGGGCAGTGGTGGGCAGCGGCACAGGCTAGCTGGCCTGAGTAGGTACCCGTGGGGTCCAGGCAGGTTTGTACGCAGGTCAGGTAGCTTGTGATGCTGCTGCCCATGCTGTCATGACTACAGTTCTATTTTTAGCATGCATGCTTGGCGCGAGCTAGCCCAAGGATGTCTGCTCGAGGTGGGAATCGCACCTCCAGCTCTGAGTGTGGGGGCAGCCTTGCTGGGCTGTGTAGCTCTACAACTCCTAAACGCATTTTTGGGCTTCATTGTTGCCACACCTCAGCCTTTCCGAGAGTTTGCATTGCTCCCCAGAAGAAGCCTGGTTGCATTTTAGTACGGTGCCTTCAAGAGGCCTTTGCACAGGCTCTGAACGCATTCATCCAAATTGCATCGCTGGCCCACGTTGAAATGAAATTGGCCTCCCATCCTGAAGAGCTTTGAAAGGGACATAACCCCACCCCCCACCACCCCACCCCCATGCTTCAGGGCATAAACGAATCTCAGATTAATGGGGTTTAGGAAGAAACTTTTGCTGAGGGTAGGGTGAGCAGACAGCAAGTGAGAAAAATCAGGACCGGGGGGGAGCGGGAGGGGGGTAATAGGAGCCCATATAAGAAAAAGATCCAAAAATCGGGACGGTCCCTATAAAGTCGAGACATCTGGTCACCCTAGCTGAGGGCAAATTACTACATAACTACCTGCTGCAGGGAAGCCTGTACTTTGCAGTGAAGCATTTGGTGCTGGCCAGTGTTAGGGACAGGACCCTCAACAAACTGGACCATGGGTCTGATTCAGACTGAAAATTTCTCTGAATTGTCTAGGACAGTCTTTTACTTCCTTCCTTCCCCTGGGGGCTGGTCTACACTGAAAACTTACATCAGCCTAACTTGCATCCGATGAAGCGAGCTGTAGCTCACGAAAGCTTATGCTCAAATAAATTGGTTAGTCTCTAACGTGCCACAAGTCCTCCTTTTCTATCAGCCTAACTGTCTCTCTCACAGGTGTGAAAATGCACATCTCTGAGAGATACAGCCATGCCGAGCTACCTCCCCTGCGTAGACAGCACTAGATTTGTTCCATCGACCTAGGTACCACGTCTCAGGGAGGTGGATTACCTACAGTGACAGGAGAACCCCTCTCGTCAGTCTGCACTGAAGTGATCCAGCTGTGCTACTGTACCATTTTAAGTGTAGACCTGGCCTGAACCTTTGTAAACACAGAGCAGTAAAGAAGCGTGTGATTTGTATCCCCTCCTCCTCACTGTTTAAAATGTCTTCAGCATCTTGAGCAACATAAGCAATATTCCTCTAGTGGAAAACCAGATGGAGTTCATCTGAAATAAACCTTGCTATATTGGTACACATAGTTACTGGAGATAATTTGACCTAACAAAAGGAAATTATGTATGATTTTTACCTTCTTTTCTCTACGTACTCACTACAGTGTACGTGATGATTCATGCCAAGAGAGGGAGGGTGAGATCACACATAATTCAAACCATTTCGAAGGAAATGGACTCTTGGAGGTGCGCTGAATAGAATAGAAAATTGTTAATAGTTGAAAAATGGCCAAATGTTCCCTTCTGAAAAGTCAGTGCGAAACAATTATAACCAGTAGTGCTACTATTGTCAGCTTCAGCATTCTCTTAGCTCGGCAGACTGGAAAAAAAAAACCCGTTTGCCAAATGTAGTCTTTAAAAAATAAAGAAGAATCATTTTCAAAGATCAAAAGACCCATGGCACAAATTAAACAGACGCCTAGCTTGTACATCTTCAAGACTTTTCCCATATACAGGATTGACTTGATTTTACCTGTTTAAAATGAGCACCGATGTCTCCTTCAAGCATGCTTTTAAAATATATATATATAATATTAATCCTATCTTGCTCTCCTTAGAGAATAGTGTATGTACATTAGAGAGCTTTGTTCCTTATGTATCTGCTTTAGTGGAACATGTTTCCATAACTGTATTATTAGTTTTGTCCAGCCTACAGTAAAAAGTGATTCTGTAGCTGGCATCCTAGTGTTAGGTCATATTAAAACCATCTGTAACAAATCTTTATTTGCAGTTACTTTGGAGTTCAAATTTCAGTCTCTACTCCACCTGTCATCAATGTTTATCCTCATAAACTTTCACAGCTTCTTTTATTCTGACTTTTTTTCCCTCTAGAAACCTTTTTTCTAGATTGTTGGCAATCTTGCTCTTATTTTTCTAGCAAAATTTCTCTCTATTTGACTTAACAAAGACATAAGGTTAATGAATCCATATCTACAATATCTGTAGAAGAATTAAGTGTCTTTTTTGATGTGATCTTTAAAGGGAAGTAGCTCCATTGCCAAAAGTGATTCTGTATAAACTTTGGCATGGGATAATGGTCTATCATATTTAATATGTAATATGCCTTTCTGCAAGTTAGTACAAGCATGCTTTTGTTTTGACTCTGGTAAATAATTCTGTTCACACTCATTAATAGCTATTTAGAGAGAACGCTGACAAACTATAAAGGTAAATTCACAAAGATCTATTTGGCAGGCTGGTTACTGTACAATACAGCCAATTGTTTTGAGTATTGCCAGTTACATAAAATATAGAAGTCTAATTAAAAGCATTAGTAATTAAGTGGGCACCAAGTAAATTAGGATATAATTACATTTGAGCATATCAGGAAAAATATTTCACACATTTGAAGGCATGCATAAATAATATAAATAATTATTTTATCTGCTATCATCCACTTTTATGATGGCCATATGTGAGAGTTTTGGTATGTGGGTGTAGAAATATGATGTTAATCAGTTGTTTCACTAAGACAACTTTATTCTGTGCCTCAAAACAAATACTTGTTGTCTCAGTTATTAATCAAAAGTATCTAGTTCTACAGAAAATAATCCTCTGGAGATTTTAGAGAACAATTTTCCTGTTCTTTGCCAGCATTTACCCTCTTGACTTCTAGAGCTGGATGATCCTAGGAAACTTCTTATCAAACCAAGCTGGAATTTTTGGTTAAACATAAAGTTCGGGAACTCGATAGTCAAAGGAGTCTCTTTATATTTATGCTGGGTGTTTGGCTATGATCCAGGCTGTGGGTTCCAAAACTGTTTTAGGGTATATTATACTTCAGCCAATCGCCGTAGTATCTCTGAGTACTCTCCACGTACAATTGATAGTAATAGCGAAGTCCCTATTAGACTTCACTGGGTCTCTAGCACTTCTCCCTTTAAGGGGTAAAAATCTCTGCTTGGATTAAGGGGGTACTTTTGATATTTTTTATATTATATTCATTTTTCTAATATTGTAGGAGTTGATTAGGGAGAAGGGGATGTCAGTGTTGTGAGTGTCTTTTTTGATGTGAATACTTTTGTGAAGGGGAAGGTTTTGCAGCATTTCCTAAAGATAGGCAAATCTAGAGTCTGACCAATCTCCTCTGGAAGTATGCTCCACAGTCTGCTCCCCTTGAGTGAGAACACTTTGTCCCCAGATCTTGTGTGCTTTGTCCAGGACTTTGTGAGCTGATGTGTCCCAGGGGAGTGCAGATGTTGCTGTGGTTCATAAATCAAAAACCTAGTCTTTAGTGTAGCAATCCATTCATTGCTTTGAAGATTAGGACCAAAGCCTTAAACTGGCACTGGAAGCCTGTGCAGGGAGTTAAACATAGGTGTGATGGTCTCACAGGAGTCTATAACATGGAGATCACAGGCAGTCACATTCTGTACCAGCTTGAGTTTATGCATCATCTTCACACTCAGCTTCAAATACAGTGAATTTCAGTAGCCAAGCCTGGAGGTAACAAATGTTAACATTATAGTGGGTGCTCTACATTTAGGGTGACCAACACTATCTATTATAAAAGTTTATTACAACCTCTTTTCCTAAAATCTACATTATCTGCAGCAGGCTTTTAAATTCATCGGGAAGAAAGCCATGGGGCCAAAGAAGTACCTTTTCCTTGCCCATGCAATTCAATTCAGGTTTAGCTGAGCTATAAACTGTTAAAATTACCATTTCCCTTCTTTTACTTGAATTCCTCAGAAAAATTTTGTCAGCCATCCAGAATAATAATTGAACATGAATGTTCTAAAGAGCCAGGCCCATGCTACAACCAAAGCAGCCGCAGAAAATTATTATAACCCTATTTTTTCCACAGGACCCCTGCCTGATTCCATGTGTGATTGGGATGCACAAGGGGCAAAATTCAGATTACCCAGGCAACCCATAAATCTGGCATTTCCTTACTTTTGAGTATTGGACTTTGCAGCCTAAATAACTTTCTTTTAATGTCATTTTGGATGTAATTCATATTCATGATGGCTGATTGCTTATCTTTGTAAAATCAATGGAGTTTTCAGACTGATTCTTAAGAGTCGGCAATCCCCATCACAGCAAGAGCTGGGCTGAACCAAAATTCAAGATCTGAGCACCTCTAAACTGATGAACGCTGTGTGTGCGTGTATGGTATCTATCTCCTTACTTGGCTGAGCCATAACCTGAGATCCAAATGTCCTTGAACTTCTAAGTTCTGAATCAGAACTTTGCATCTCAGACCCATCTCTAACCATTGGAGTCCACATGGATCACATCTTAGGAACGGGCACACCTAACGATTTATAACTTGTACACACAGTCACCTTGCCACAGTTCTAGCCCAAACTTCTCAAGCTAGACAGCTCATTACACACAACAGGAGTATATGCAGCTGAAGGAAGAGACCTAACACTGTGTTCATTTAAAAAAAAAAATGATGAGAGAATCCACAGGAACCTTCCTGTCTTCAAAAGCAACTAAAAAAATACATCCTGATGTACATATGTAACCCTTCTGCCCATTAGAGTTGGCAGCAGCAAGGCCCGGGTTCAATATCTAGGGGTTCCATTCCAATAACACAATTCAAAACCGGCTCGAGCCCCCACCCAGTGACCTGGGACAGATATATACCACCCCCGCGGGGCACCTCCAAGAGGCAATACTTCCCCTCTCGCAAGCACAGAGCCTGAGTGTAGCAAAAAGCCTTTTAATAACAGAGAGAAACAATGTGGCATTATGTTGGGGAAACACCACCACCAGGGTTCATAACACAACCCATGAGCAAAAAACCCACCCCAAGCAAATTGGGGCATGTCCTTTCCCTTTGGTTCTTGAGTCCAGCAACCCAAAATCACCCAAAGTCCCAAAAGTCCAAGAACCCAAAAGTCTCTGTCCCTGGTCAGGGCAGCCCCAGAGTTCGAAAGTTTATCTGCAGAGTTTTACCTCCCAACCTGGGCGGAGATGGCGGGGGGGAGTGAAGCCCTGGCTGGGATGATTTAACTGGGAATTGGTCCTGCTTCGAGCAGGGGGTTGGACTAGATGACCTTCTGGGGTCCCTTCCAACCCTGATATTCTATGATTCTATGAAGGGGCACCTTACGTGGTCCAAAGCTGATGGCCCCACCTCTCCATGGGGCTCTGCTCTGCCAGCCGCCCCCATGAGTTGCTCTAGGCATCGGACAAACTGCTCTGCTGCACCAGCCGCTCTGCTCTGCCAGCCGTCCCGCAAACTGCTCTGCTCCAAGAGCCGCTCTGCTCTGCCAGCCGTCCCGCAAACTGCTCCGCAACAGATCTTCAGGCTCCCCCACTACGTAACACGACGCTCAGCGATTTCAGCTCTTAGTCAGTTCAGCTCTTTGGTGATTTCAGCCTGTAGTAGGGGAGCCTCAGGGCTGGTCCACCATGGGCCCAAAGTGAATTCAGCTCAGCAGCCCGTAACTAGACTCCTCATGGAATCAAAATTAGCTCGGATATTCCACAGTGGAGAGAGGAGGAAGTGCAATTAGCATGTAAGGCCCTCACTACTGGGCCCATACCACCAAGTATTAATACCTGTCCCCAGCCTCTCTCCCTTCACAGGGTTTTGGAACCCATGACCCATGCTGCTTAGTTGATGGTGAGTCCCTCCATCATAACCATGGTGAGTCCCTCCACTGTCCTTGATTCACATAATCAGGATAATAACAGTTTATTCCTGCCCCAATAACAGAGAAACGGGGGCTCCTACAGCAGCCAAAGTGACCATCTAGGCAGGGTGGGTGTGCCTGTGCAAATGAGATCAGCCCCTGAAGTTCTTTTCCACAACCCACCATGACTCGCCACCAGATGTCAGGGTAGAGCTCATCCTGACTCTGCTTACACCTACAATATGTTTTCCTACACCTATGTTTTCAAGAAAAGGCGAGGTAGAAAGTTTGCAGGCGTGGAGCCCAGTGTGCTCTCATTCAAACTCTGGGCAATGCCCTTGAGTTCACACACAGGAGCAGAGCTGTTATGCTGAGCTCCTATACAGTTCACGGTCTTTTTTTTTTTTTAACTTAAGGTGTTTCTGCATTTTCCAAAGTGGAACATCCTTGGTAAGTAATAAAGTGACACCAGATGTGCTCATGATGTCCCATTTGTGTAACATGGTTACAAGTCCATTCTCGTCTTTCATTTTCTGCAGCAAAACCATTTCTGTTTGATTTAGTGAAGACACTGATTTAACAATCACTGCAGTGTCTGTTACACAATATGCCATTGAAAGGCACAAAAAGACTTTTGAAGTGAGATAAAGTTGCAAGGAACAATGTGCCAGGCATCATGTTATACAATTCGGTTCTGTGGTGAACTTCAGGCGCTACAGACAATTTAAACTCTTTTCTTTTAACCACTGGGGTTTTTTTTAACCCATTTAAACCTTCACTTATTACCCTGTCTGAATGTGCATGGACTTTAAAGCTGTTTCTTCCTATTGAGTCTACTGATTCAATTTGTTCTTATTTTGGTTAGATTAATTGCTAATTGCAGGGCTGTGGTTAACCAATACAAAGTGGAAAAAAATGAAACCTTGGAGAGCAATGGAAAGTTTTGTTTCCCTTAATTAGCTTACTTTGCAACAGATGACACGGTGATGGCAACCTTGAAAATATCTAGGTCCTAAATTTTCAGTATATTCTGTGACTTCCATTTTTGGTGCCCCATTTGAGACACCTTCAAGGGGCTTCGTTTTCAGAAGGTGTATGCTCTGCACTTCTTCTGCAGTACATTATACTGTATTCGCAAAAAGAAAAGGAGTACTTGTGGCACCTTAGAGACTAACCAATTTATTTGAGCATGAGCTTTCGTGAGCTACAGCTCACTTCATCGGATGCATACCGTGGAAACTGCAGCAGACTTTATATATACACAGAGAATATGAAACAATACCTCCTCCCACCCCACTGTCCTGCTGGTAATAGCTTATCTAAAGTGATCATCAGGTGGGCCATTTCCAGCACAAATCCAGGTTTTCTCACCCTCCACCCCCCCACACACAAATTCACTCTCCTGCTGGTGAGTGAATTTGTGGGGGGGGGTGGAGGGTGAGAAAACCTGGATTTGTGCTGGAAATGGCCCACCTGATGATCACTTTAGATAAGCTATTACCAGCAGGACAGTGGGGTGGGAGGAGGTATTGTTTCATATTCTCTGTGTATATATAAAGTCTGCTGCAGTTTCCACGGTATGCATCCGATGAAGTGAGCTGTAGCTCACGAAAGCTCATGCTCAAATAAATTGGTTAGTCTCTAAGGTGCCACAAGTACTCCTTCTCTTTTTGCGAATACAGACTAACATGGCTGTTACTCTGAAACCTGTCATTATACTGTATGGTTAACTAATTTGCCTTGCAATCTTGCAGGCTAACATGCACCTTGTTAGACATGTTATGTTATGTTATGTTAGACCTCAGCCAGAACTCCTAAACTGTCAATTGTGATAATAAATCCTGCCCTAGGTAGTGAATATTTGTAGATTGGGTCTCTACGCTATAAGAGAGAAAGTTTTAAATTTGCTATTTTTAACCTAATATCTGATGTTCTCAGTAGAACTATTAAACATTTCAAAAAGATTCTAATAGTAATTAATTATTTCAGATTACTGATAGTGAATCATTTGTCAGAAAACAAGCATTCTACTGTACTGGAAGAATCACAGTTTCAATAATTCCCCAAAAAGTATGTTTTCCACTCAGATATCTGTTGTTGCTCTTTCAAGTAGGATCTGGGGAATTGTTAATAAGCACATGGTTTCTCTCAGTGTTTCCAGGGCTACCCAATGTAGCAGAGCTAGTAACCTGCATTCCTGCATCAAACTGCGGTACAGTGTTGAAGGAAATGGGACACTCTTGCAACTATTGTTTCTATCACTTTCCAAATACCATCGTAAATACTTGTGAATCCAGTGCTTGGTTGGCCGTATGTGTTATACAAAGTCATACCAAGTGAATGGTCCCAACTACAAAAACGTAGTGTTTGACAGAACGATGTAAATGGGCTGCTGGTGGAAGAACACAGTCATTTGGGAACAAATAAATAATTTTTGTTATTAAGCAATGCCTGCTGCTTAATTACATCAATCTCACTGTTATGTTGTGCTCCCCTTTGTCCCTCCAGTCAGTTTGTTGTATCTATCTATTGTCTCTATTCTTATGCTTAAATTGTAAACTCTTCTTTGGGGCACCACACAATACAAATTATTATTAATAATATTATTTAATCAAGGATAATGTATGAACAGATGCAAAAAAAATCTGAACTGACCTTTTATGAGGTTTCTACATTTTATTTTTAAAAATATTTTTGCACATATTTCCTGGTGTCCACTAGGGAAAAGGAAGCAGAAATGTGACACAGTCTGAGACAGCAGAATCTCACAGCCTGCAAACAGATTTTCAGCTTGCAAACATGTGATCTCCAGCTTGATTTTTCAGATAAGTTAAACATAAGCACACAAGATTTGGATGCTTATTCAAACCTGTGGAGCCTCTCCTTGTTGCCACTCCATCCATGCTGATCTTTGCCTTGCTGATTTTTTAAATTTGTTTTAAATCATTGGTGCAGAGTGTGTGTGTGTGCATAATGATTCTGATGGGGTTTCAGCTACAGCCATAAAATTGTCAGAAAACAAGCCTCGTCTTTATAACATAGAAGAGCATGTTATGGACATTTTTGGTTTCTTTGACGTTAAGGAGAAGGAGGGGAAGTGAAGCAAATGTGACAAACACCAGCTCTTTAATGCTAGGCTTGTTACCGCTTTGAGTGCCCTAAGGGTTAATGTAACAGTTTTAAGTCCTTCAGTCACACCCACCCCCATCTAGTGAACACTTCCAAATAATCCCTTTATAATAGAGCCGTTTCCACAGATTGTATCTAACCCGTGCATTAATGGGGCCCATTGGTGTCAAGCATTTTAACAAATACAGGCCAGCCAGCTGCCCTGGGAGCCCCTCTCTCTAACCATGTACCTTAATGATCTTTTGCCCCTCTGACTTTGCTCCCCTGCTGCAAGGACAAAATTAAACTACTGCGGATGGCAAAATAGTTATTTGATGCCCAGGCAATTGCATACTTCCAAAACTCTCCATCGCGGAAGGCCAGATGGACTTTATAGAAACCAGACCCAGGGCACAGTTTTAATTATCATAGTCCTGTCAGAAATGAGTGAAATTCTGAATGACCGCATGAAACAAACCAAAAGCCTTACACATGGATTTTTTCCTCAATAAAATTTTATGGCTTCTTAAAGAAACAGCATTCATATATTTTATGAGGCCTAATCATTCACTAATGCCTATATTAGTGCACCTGTGGCACTCAGCGCCATGGAAATTACAGCACTAGTCTCAGCTATGTTCTTTTGCATGTTATTGCAAACTCCTTGTCAAAAATTGAGCATATGTTCTGGGGATAAGTTGGGTTCATTTTAGCTAGCTAGCAATCATTCTAATAAGGCAAAGGAAAAGAGATTTATGGATATTTGTCTGCTGAAAATTGTGTTTCAATGTTACAAGAATAAGACTAGTATTTATAAGTATTTGCAAAGTATAATTTACAAGTATTTGCAAAGTTTACTGTGGAACACAGTGAAATTATTTGAAGAGACTAATACATGTACTAGAACTAGTCCAATACGAGAAAAATATTAACTGAATAATCTTTTCAGCAAAGATCACCATTAATTGCTGTATAATGACTTGACCAACTAGTATGCGACTAGCTCTGGAGATGGTCAAATAACACAAAAAAGCATGAGTCTAACACCTTATTCATCTGCTAGTAATATTCATGCAGCTGTAGTGTGTTCCCAAAATTCTATTCTCTGACATTTCCACTACAGTGATGGTAGATGTTCTGTCTGATCTATTTAGTCTCTTCCTTTGGTCCCACCTGTCTGTCTGTCCATGTGTGTGGCCAACATCAGCATAGAGTCTGCCCTGGAGAAGGATTTTGAGTAACGAAGCACGTATTTCTGGAGCAGAGAAGGGGTCCATTTGGCTAAGCTTTCAAACCTTGGAACTGAAGCTTAGAATGATGGGACATATGTTTGTGAGATCTACCCAGATTTCTGGCCCAGTCCAGAATATTATAGAGAGCTACCTTTCTCTTGGTGTTCTATTATTTTCATTTCTGGCCCCAAAAGAAACCAAGAAGTATGTAATCAATTAATCAATCAAGTCAAGCAGACTTTTCCAAGCTACATGATGACTATTCTAGCTTTGGTTAGAGGTCTGGGTTACTTAATTCTTGTTTTACCAGAGCAGTTGGCCCCACCCTTTTTATCAGTTTCAAGATGTTTAATCTTACTCCACAGACTAATTTTAATTCTAACCAAACTTCAGCTGTTCATGGGAAACACCCTGAAAAAGAAAGAGCTGTTTGTTTACATTATGGATAGCTGAAGCTTGCTGACTGCATTGTGATTGATTTAAGTCATAGAGGGAAAGGTACTGTATTTTGTGTAGTTTGGCTGCAGTTTGTGAATGTCAGCAGTAGGTCAGCAATGTCAGGAACCTTGCATTGTAGCTATTAAACAGAAGTCATAAATATAGAGTAAGTGGTTTATGTCACTTCTTCCTACTCTTCTTTCAAATCCAGAGTAGACTTGGTAATTAATGATGATTAGTGTTATCACAAACAATAGGCCATTTCTGAGAGGAGTGGGGAAAAAATACTCTAGTACAAATGTTGCAACCATTTTGAGACAAATAAGTTACTGAAGGGATAAGCAGGCTAGATCTGACTAAGAGAGGGAGGAGGTGGCACTAAGGAATAGATCTTCTCTGGCTGTTAAAGTCAAAGTCACTAATGAGGTCCACTTCAAAAGCGTGCTGACAGCCACAGTACATACTGGCTGTATTAGCTTCAGCATTGCTGGCATGAAGTCAGCTTTCTCTCCCTACGTTTTCTCATTACTTCATGCATTTGGCAGCTGCTAACAGACTGGACACGCTTAGCCAAAACAAGATGCAGAAACATGGAAAAGACTGTTCGTGTGTGCAGACGTTCTGATTGGGGAGATGGGCGGGAGGGGAGAAAGAATTGCTTTTATATGTGTTTTCTCTTCTTTGAATTATCAGCCATAAGTGGGTTATTTGCAGGGCCAGGGGGAAGGGGCGGGAGGAATCTACCATGCACATGCTCCGTTTGTTCCGTCTCTCTCCTGCTATGTCTCTTTGACAGGAATGAGTGGTCTGAGCATGTTTCCTTAGCTTGTTGCTCTTTACTGCTCTGTCGTGTGGTTTTAAAGATACAAAGTGTCCTTTTATTGGATATATCAATTCAAAAAGAGGCTGGTAGTAAACTGAGAATATTTGGATAAACTTGTCGGCCCTTAGGACTAGAAAAGGACTTTTGTTCATAAAGAGAAAAAGGCCACTACATTACCATGGAATCACTGGATCCAGTCCAGTAAAAACTGAGCTTGGAGTAGAAAAAAATGGTTAAAGGTGTCTAATGAAGGATCTTTTACTTCAGGTTCAGTGTTTATTTTTATTTATTTATTAGAATGTGAGATCGACATCCTATTGCATGCTCTTGTTCTGTGACAGTCTCTCTTCACAACATCGTCCGTCAACAACAAGAACTTTGTTTAAAGAAAGAGAGGAAGAGAGAAAAGAGGAACTGCAAAGTGGGCATGAACACCCCCAGTAAATAGGTCTACCAGATGCATTCCCTTCTACGGACTCTCAGGACCTCTGAGGTTGTCCTGATTTGTTTCTTTTCTGGCTACTTAATTTTAAATGAGAGGGGACTCTGATGTGTGAGGATAATCCATCAATAAACCGTATAGCAAGGCCTTGGGTGGCACAGGCCAGCCCCAAGAAAGCACATTAGGTGGAATGCATCACATCTGTATTTGTTAAGTGACTGTACGTAACGATGTTGTCAGAGAGAGAACGGATGGGTAGGGCACTAGGCGAGGCCTGGGAAGCCCGGTTTCAATTCCCTGCTTTGCTACAGACTTCCCATGTGACATTAGGAAAGTCACTAAGGAGATGTTTACACTGCCACTGGGAGCAAGCCTGGGTAGCCAGGCTCAACCTAGCTCGGCTTGAGCTAGCACATTAAAAATAGCAGCCTGGCCATCTCTCAGGCGGCAGCATGGCCATTGCCTCTCAAGTCCACCCAACTCCCTGGCTCAGAGCTGGGCTGGCTAGCCTAATTCTCCACCGGAACTGCCATGTCCACACTGACATTAACTCCAGCTGAGCTGGCGGGAATCTGTCCACCTGTGCTGAGGGGGCCCACTCCCAGCTCTAGTGCAGACGTGCCCTTAGCTTCTCTGAGCCTCAGTTCCCCGTCTCTAAAATGGGGATAGTATCACTGCCCTATCTCCTGGGGGTGTTGTGAGGATATATACATTAAAGATTGTGCACTGCTCAGTTACTGCAGTGATGGGGCCGTGTCCTTCAATAGCTAGCACTGCCAGAACACATTCCATCTCAAAGCACTTTACGAGCATTTACATAACTGTTCAGAGCCAGATTTTCCTCTGATGTTGGCAGTAGAGGGGACGCCAATCCGGCAGAACTTCCATCGCCTGCTAATTTCTTCTCCTGATCCCATAGATCCCATGCCCTCACGTGGTGCATGGCCCAAGATGGGATGAGGGACAGCCTCTGCTTAACCTTATGAGGATACTCCCCAAGAAGTAATTCTGAGGTGAAAGATGCCCAGTTCAGATGAATGAATGGAGAAGCTTCCTTATGGGTGCTTTGGAGCAATAGGTTGTGGAGATATATGTGGACCTGTCCTACTGTGGGTGAGCAGCCTGGACTCATTGAGCTTCTGATGATGACTCAAGATCTGCACTGATCTTGGGACATATGTAGCTTGAGGGGAACAAACTCCCAACCTGTTCCTAGGGGAGAAGATTTAGCAACGCTTAGTTTTTAAGTTAACGATGAGACATCTAGGACGAGACGTTGGTAAGACAGACCAAGAAGCAGGACTGGACAGAGAGGGAGCAAGTTCAGATTGGAGAGGTAGATTTATGAATCATATGAGTGAAGATGGTAGCTGAAGCCAGGTGAGCTCACCTAGAGAGGGTGCTGCAGCCAATAGGTTCTAATATTGACAATCCTGCTGCTTTTATAATACACTTACATGTAAAATGTAAAAAGATGCATTCGTTACAAGTCTTTTCCTTGGATTTATTTTTGTTTAATTACTAATTAAAGTTTTACTGACTTCATGTAACAGATTTGCTAACCACCCATAAACCATGTTTTGCTGCTTTAATTAAACCATTGCTATCCATGAGGTTTTATTCACAAACTGACAACATCAATATAAACATATCTCTGGCAGAGTAATTAATAAAAGCAGGCAGCTCATGGGAGAAAACATATGTGTTGTATCATCCTTGTAGATTCTGCTATTGTATAGTTCTTTCAAAAATGCCAAGAAATGTCCCAATTAAAATGCTATGTTGCTTATGTACACCCATATTTAATTTGGGATAATTGACTCTGTTATGTTCATCCTTGAGAATACATGGGGTTGCCAGATATATACGAGAATCAATTATACCATAGAAATATTATACAATTAAATTTTTTAATACTATAGGATTAGGTTTTAATAAACTCTTTCAGCAGCATTTCAGGCTATGAATAGATGCTTGAACTTACTATGTAGGTGCTTTCAAAGGGAATGTAGGTAATATTGTCAGGAATATGGTTTTAATTTCTCAGTATGTTTGTATTAATGGTGTTTGTATTTTGCATGCTGAAGAATTGCTAAAGGAAAAAGGGATTTAATTTTTTCCTCTTTATTATTCATATAATGATTTTTTCATAACCTGAAGAAAGGTTAAGTAATGCTTCATCTCAGATGCTATCTGGTATCTTTTATTTAATAAAATAATAAATCAAAATAATGCCACAAGGACGTTGATCAAATATTCTTTCCAACTGCAAAGGGGTCAGTGAGGACTTTTGGGTGAGGCTGCAAAGTACCTGGATGTTCCTTATAGTTTTCCCCCAATGTTTTTTTCAAAGCTGGAAGAGATGATCCTAAAGACATTTGGGAACCACATTCAGGTTTACATACAATTAATCCCTTTCCCTCATCATTTAACGATTCTCATACCTTTTCTTTTCTGACCTGTTGGCTTAGGTCTTGTCTTGTGGCTGGCTTGGCTTTTTCAGATTGCAAGCTTCTGGGGGGCAGGCAATGTCTTATCTTAGTGCTCAGATACCATGGTGATGATATAGCAACCCAGACAGAAAATAAAAATCATGTATAAAATGACGATAATAATAAGCAAATCCTGTGAAACAGGCAAACATTTAACCCCCTTTTACAAGTGAAAAAATGAAGACACCAAGAAGTTAGGTGACTTGCTGCTGAGTGAGTCATCAGCAAAGCCAAGAGAACTACCCAGGATTTCTGACTTGCTGACCCTTGTTTTAACCACAGAATATGTTTCCTCCCTTATGTTAGGACAGATCTAGAATAAAAAAGTGCATGTTAACTTTAACTCCATCAGCTGGACAGCCGTCTGGCTCTGCAACATCTTAGCAATAGCCAGTAGCTATTGTTTTTCTTTTCTGATTCATTTTTGGCCTGAAATCAGTGAATTTTAGAAATGGAGGAAGCATTTCCCATTGGATTAGAATGATTTTAAGGTAAATCAAAATATTGGACTCAATTGCCTGGCAGGTGTGTCTTTAAGATTGTGAGAAATAAGCCCACAAGGAAAGGAAATTCTGTGTTGGAGCTGTCAGATTCCCCTTAACTCAAACCTGCCTCGCCTAGGCAATCGCAACATATATAGTATGTCAGATTACGTATTGTTCCGAGACTTCTGTTAGTGGATTGACTGGGCTGCAATGTCTCAGCATAATAAGCCTGGGTCAAGGTATTGGTGCACACCTTTAATGTTGACCTTTTATTCTGGGTTTGTAATTACGCTTTTGCCTTAAACATGTCACCTTAAACCATCTTCTGACACTGAGATAAGATTCCTTTGATACTAGATCTTAGAGTTTCAAAATATATGTTTCTGAAAATACCCAAAAGGCAGATTATTCATTAAAATCAATTCCCTGGAGTATCAGAGTAACAGCCGTGTTAGTCTGTATTCGCAAAAAGAAAAGGAGTACTTGTGGCACCTTAGAGACTAACCAATTTATTTGAGCATAAGCTTTTGTGAGCTACAGCTCACTTGAGCTGTAACTCACAAAAGCTTATGCTCAAATAAATTGGTTAGTCTCTAAGGTGCCACAAGTACTCCTTTTCTTTTTCCCTGGAGTATGTAATTTTATATTTAAACTGGCCTGAGCTAAAGTTCATCCTGAAGGCACTGGAGACCAGACATGCAATTTACTCTTACACCACTTTATAACTAAAAATATGCTTTGTGATGGCTAACAAGATATTCACTTAGTTTCCTCAGACTGAGAGCTCAAATCCAAACCACCAAACTTGATAATGAAGTAAAATCAATCCTTCATTAGCATGACTTTGATCAGAGTATCAAATATGGATTAAGGGGCAAGTGGGCAGACCAAAACACAAAAGCAGCAACTTCCTATGTATTGCTTGTCCTATCTGACCAACAATAGGAGGATACAAGTCTAGGTAACTATTTGAAAGATGTGAACACTAAGAAGGGAGGATAGTATGGAAGAGTATAAGGATTGTAAACTATCTGGGGCAAGGACTGTCATCTTTCATGGAATCATAGAACGTAGGACTGGAAGGGACCTTGAGAGGCCGTCTAGTCTAGTCCCCTGCATTCAAGGCAGAACTAAGTATTTAGACCATCCCTGGCAGGTGTTTGTCTAACCTGCTCTTAAAAACCTCCAATGACAGAGATTCCACAGTCTCCCTGGGCAATTTGTTCCAGTGTTTAACCACCCTGACAGTTAGGAAGTTTTTCCTAGTGTCCAGCCTAAACTTCCCTTGCTGAAATATAACCCTGTGTTACTTATCTGAACAGTGCCTAGCACAATGAGGCCTTGAGCCTCTACTGGGGACTAGGAACTAACATAGTATAATAATATAGAGGAAGTAGTAATTGGATGAAATTGAGTGGAGGAATATTCAGGTTGAATGTCAGGAAAGAGGTTTATGTGACTATCAAAGTCTCCCTGTGGAAGTGATGAAAACCCCACTGCTCAAGTAATTTAAAACTAAACTGGAAAAATCACTGGAGAATGTACTGTGGGGAATAATGCTCTCCTGGCAGGGAGATGGACCGGATCACCTAACAGGCCTTTGCCATCTCTAACTATTATGATTCTACAGCAATACTCAAAGTAGCTTAGGAAGAGAAACAGAATCAGCACAGGGCTCTAAGAGTATCTCATAAAGGGCCATTAACAGAGGCAGCTGTAGTCTCCTGATTCAATGGGTGCACTGTACTAAAGTGCTTAGGGGGCATCAACCGCTGGCAGCAGGACCCTCTGCTCCAGTGCTGCAACTCTAGTCCTGGCCTGGTGAGGAAGGGAGGCTCCAGGAGAGGGGCTGGAGGCTCCTGTCAGATGGGACGGAGTCTGGCTCCCCACTTCAGGGGTTCCGACCTGGTGCCCGGGGATGCAGTACTACTCAGGTTTGGCCCAGCTGCCCCTGCATCAAGGTTGCAAGCCCATGCACCAGGGACCAGTCACAACACCACTCACTCAGGTTTGACTCACCCCAGCCCTCCATCATGATGGAAGGGTGGCCCGGCCAAACCTGCGTGGCATGCACCCCCGTGCACCGGGTTGCAGTGCGCAGAGTGGTGTGTGTGCCGTTTCTGTAGGTACTGTTAAACTCAGGGACCCACACTAAAGCTGCACCTAGCCAGTAAAATGAGAAATAGTCATGTATGTGGATACCTCTGAAGCACCCTGCCGACATGCACACTCTCAGTGTGAAAAGAAAAGGAAAGGAGGACTTGTGGCACCTTAGAGACTAACCAATTTATTTGAGCATGAGCTTTCGTGAGCTACAGCAGTCTAAGGTGCCACGAGTCCTCCTTTTCTTTTTGCGAATACAGACTAACACGGCTGCTACTCTGAAACCTCTCAGTGTGAAGGTGCTGTCCCTGCAGGTACTGTCATACACAGCGTGGTGTTGCCGGGGCCACTGAAGTGTAGATAATAGCATACTATCGGCGGATCACATGATGCGTGTCAGTCTTCACACCTTTCCTTTGCAGATGCCCTTAAAATGCACCTGGACAGGGTCACTTATCTCTACTTGGAAGTCAAAAAAGATACCGCTGGTTGGAAAAGCAAGAAAAGACTGAAAAATTGATCAGAAATTCTCTCACAGTTTGATCACTTCCACTGGGAGCCAGCAGGATTTAACAGTTAGAGCAGGAGACTAGAAGTCAGGACTGCTATGTCCACAGCTGATTATCTGCATGGCCTGGAAGGCAAATCACTTCGATTGCCGTGTCTCCGTTTATGTGCAGCTTTGGAAGGGGGATAACACTTACCTGAGAGGAGCATTGAGAGGGTTTGTTCACTCACTTCTGTAAAAGAGTTTTTAACTCCCCAGATGGCAGGCACTACGTAAGTACAGAGAGTCGAAATGAACTGTCTAGGACAATGGTGTCCGGCCCAGGGCCTGTGGGCTGCCTCTGGCCCTGAGGACTCTAAATTGTAGTTCTCAAGGGCAACTCTATTAATCAGGAAAGTTATGTCTGATTATGAATTGAAAGGCACCCCTCCTCCCCCCCGTGGTGCTTCAAGTGTACGAAGCAGCTCCAGCACTAGAGGGAGGCAGACCAGAACGCTGCCTCCCCAACGGCCTTCCACTGTTTCCCCTGCAGCTCCAGGAGCAGCTCTGGTACGGACCCCCAGTGCTCTGAGCAGCTGCTGTCACTTCTCTGCCACAGCTGATCACCAGCTCCCCCACCAGCCCTAGGCTGCAGGGCAGCAAGGAGAGAGTAGCTCTGGCTGCTCCACGGCCCAGGGGGCTGTGGAAGCACCGGGGAAAGCAGGGTGGGAGCTCAGCTGGCTCTCTTTCTCTGAGCTGAAGTGGGGCCCTAACACCAGGTGGCTTCCCCCATCAACCCACAGAGCCACCAAGAAGAAGGTGCAGAAGGAATACCTGCACAGGTAGCTCCCAGCATGGACATAAACAGCAGTGAAGACAGTGAGTCACAGCTTAGGCAAGCAACGTAAGACTGGCAGAGTGCGGGTATGTACCCTGTCTATGCTGCTGGGTTTTAGCACTATAGCGTCCCACTGCTGGAGCTTTGCCAGAGCCTTTCACTGACACACGGAGCTACACACAGCAGTGTGGATGCAGCTTGTGTTTCACTGTGGCATGTCGCTCTCTGGGCCCTGCACACCGCCGCCAGTTATGTGTAATGCAGAAGTAGCCTACATGTCAGAGGCCCTATCCTGCTACCAGCTAAGGGCGATCTCCCATTCATTCAAGGGGTCGAAGTCTGTGTTTTAGGGGCAGGAAGATATGAGCTCTACCTCCAGAAAGTCATGGCACAATGGCAACCACAAAGTACTAAATAGCTACAGGTTGGTTACAATGTTATTGGGGTTTTTTGTTTATCTGTCAAAGAAAAGTTCATGGACAGCTGTTATGCAGGATCGTAATTGCTTCAGCAGGGTAGGAGCCTCCGATGTTGCTGTGGAACAGTTGTGCAGCCTTCATGTTCTCATTTTTGCACCTCCTTTTTGGTTAACATCAAATAACACATAAAGAAAATAACACATTTCAACTTCATGATTGGTGAGAGCACGTTATTACTGTGAGATGGCCACTTCGTTTGCTAAGCTTTTTAAACAGAGGTCTTTGTTCTTGTTTGCAGTCAACTAAGTTGATTGGGAGGGAAACCTACAAATATTCTTTTATTCTTTTCTCCAGTGCCAACCAAGTTTACAAACTCATCTAATTCACACCTTCAAAAAAGCACGAGAATCATCTGCAAAGCAGCTGCCTTACTCATTTCTGGCAAGAAAGGTTACAAGGACTGTGCTTCCCCATACATTTGTGGCACCTTTGATGAGGGGGTGCTTCCTGTGTTAATGAAACTTCGGTTCTGATATGCTCAAAGCAATATCAACCCTGGGGGAGGGTACTGCTTTTCTTTTTCTTTTTCTAAACCTCTCTGCTCACAAGGTGTAAGTAAGGTCATGGCCAAGGCTGCAGTAATGTGCAAGCTCTTGGCTTATAATATTGTGCAATTTAATGTTCATATGTGAAAAAATGTACGCTGTTAGATTAATGTTTCTAACCTGCTTGAACACAGTAGCATATGCTGACATGAGATTGCAAATCAGACGTAAGAAAGGATTGTATTCTTTCTGCACTGGAGATAGTTCAGTGTTATATGTCTCACCACAAGTAGACGCTGTTCATGAATTCTCCTTTTTTTTAAAAAAAATGGTGAATTTAGAGCTGGTGAAATTTAGGTCCAAAATTCATCCACCAAGCAAGTACAACAAGAATAGTTTGTAGTGTGAGCTTTACAGACACAATGATCCTGCCAAGGTGTTCCAAACCGTGACCTCAGTGTGGCAGGAGTTCACTATTCATGACTCGTTCCATTTTTTGCCCTCTCTGCTGCGTCTCAAAAAGGTTCCAAATGTGATGGATGATTGTGTGACTGGACTACACCTCCCTTCACAGTTGCCACAAAATAGTAACAAATTTGGTCATTTCTAACCTGAATCCCATTTGAACTAGTAATAGGCGTCCAAGGGTTTAAATGCCCATTGCCAATGACTATAGCTCTATTGTGCCCCTGTAAGTGTGTTTCTTGGTATGAGAGCAGACGTACAGGTGAATTTCAACAGAGCGAGACCTAGAAAACGCTTCTCACTGGGATGAATACAACTAGCACATAATATATGAACTAATGTGTCATTCTGCAGAATGACTTTTCCTTAATCTGGATTCAGAGTAACAGCCGTGTTAGTCTGTATTCGCAAAAAGAAAAGGAGTACTTGTGGCACCTTAGAGACTAACCAATTTATTTGAGCATGAGCTTTCGTGAGCTACAGCTCACTTCATCGGATGAAAAAAAAAGATTTTTCAATTGGATCATATTACAATCATATTTCTCAGAACTTTTCCTGCCAGTAATTGTCCTAATGCTTGATTTTTGGCACTATGGATAAACCACAAAGTTTTTAGGGGGGAAAAGTTGCCCAGGTACCCATATAAAAAAGAAAAGGAGTACTTGTGGCACCTTAGAGACTAACCAATTTATTTGAGCATAAGCTTTCGTGAGCTACAGCATCCGATGCATCCGATGAAGTGAGCTGTAGCTCACGAAAGCTTATGCTCAAATAAATTGGTTAGTCTCTAAGGTGCCACAAGTACTCCTTTTCTTTTTGCGAATACAGACTAACACGGCTGCTACTCTGAAACCTGTCATATAAAGAAGGAGAAGGAGAGTGTAACAATCAGCTCTATGTACATTCTCATTTTATTTTAATTTAAATTCCTATGCCTCAAAATGATAAAACACCACAGCTTTGATTTTCCAAACCTCAAATGTCTGAAACTCCCTGTTAGCTGAAGCAGAGTTGTATCTCTCAACATCTGTTAATTGAATTGAAAATGCCCTTTATTTCTAAAACCTTAGTTATCTGAATTCATTCAACATTCCCCGTGTCATCTGGATAACTAAGGTTATAATTTCTTTGGTATAGTATTGATGATCAAGTAGAATCTGAGCATTTTTTGGTTTGGTTTTGTGATATGGGAGGAAAGTAGGGTTCCAAGAAGTTATCAGATAGCAGCCAATATTCTTCCACAGAAAAGGCTTGTAAGAGACCTTGAGACAATGTTATTTCATATGGCGCTTCTCATGCTTGAGCCTTCAATTGACTTTGCAAAAGCTGTAAAAAGGGTGGTATTTTTTAATTAGTATTAGCAGTAGGAATGGGCATTTGAAGTTTCTGCTACTATTCTGGCAAGAGTGTGAAATGTGGAAAATGGTTTTGGCACTCAGGGCTTTCAATGAATCATTCTGAAGAGGCCTACAAATTCATGGTGCTTCACAACTCCATTCCTTAAGCTTTAAAGAGAGAGAGAGAGAGAGAGAGAGAGAGAGGTAGTAATAAGTGATTTAAAACAAGCAGCAGTAACCCACCCCTCTGGATGCGGGTCTAGACAAATACACAAAACCTTTTAATGGAAGTTGATTAGAGATTTTTTTTAAAAAAAGACAAGCTACAGTTTCTTCACAGTGGTGGACCCATTTGAGTGTCATGCTGGGGACCTGCTGATTCTGTGGCTTGATTTCTAGTGTAACAGAAAGATGTGCATTCTGATTTTATCACTGTTGTTTGTTTGTTTGTAACACAGTAGCATCAAAAGGCATCACCTGAGTTCAGCATCCCCTGGTGGTGGGTGCTGTCAGAGACAGTCACTGAGCTTGCAATTTCGGCACGTCAGACAAAGGGTGGGAGAAAGGGAGCATTGTGATTCCCATTTTATAGACAGGGGACTGAGGCACAATGAGATTAAGTGATTTGCCTAAGGTCACACAGGTGATGTGGGGCAGACTAGTAATTGAACTCACACCAGCCACGTCTCATTCCAGTGCCTTGCCCACAAGAACATCCTTTCTCTCTTTTGTTTACTCTTCTCAGAGTCTGTTCAGCACATAGAAATGCAAAAGACAATAAGAACTGAAGCCTACAAATGCCCATTCTCCCTGCAACTGCAGGAGATCAAGAATGTAGAATATACCCTTCTGATCTTGAGGAATGATCTCTGTTCATTTCTTCAGAGAAAGCCAATGATACCCAGAATAATCCCTGCATGGCAGTTTCTTGGGACTACGGCACCCTTGTGCTTAGCATCCAGAAAGGAGTTCCCTGGACCAGAAGTCAGAAAACACTGACTTGTTGCATCACCTTGAGCAACTCTCTTAAGCTGTGTCTCTCTTCAGTTTACCCATCTGTCATATGGAAACAATGATTTGGCTAGTTGACATGGTTTCATTAGAAAGATGGTTCAATACTATATAAGCCTTTTTAAATGATAGCAAGCCAGTCATACCCAAACCATGCCACATTCAATCCTTCTGAACAGTACTAGAAAAACACTTGTGCTATTCTGCATGCTTCTGAGCCCCACACCCACCCCAGTCCCCCAGTCAGACTGGAATTAGATTGCATGAAATTCTAAATCTCAATGTACCTACAAATATTCTGTATCTTTTGTTTACCATGTCAAGCACTTTTATTTTAAGTACTTGCCTCTTTTTCCATCCACAAGGCTCCAGACACTGATGAACAATTAATATTAAAATATAGCAGACTTTTGCTTTTGTGTTGTTCTGTTTTTGATAAAGCAAAATGCACTATGAAAAAAAGATATGTTCTGAGCTCTTTCTTGGGAAGAAAGTTTCCAAGTTTGGTGTGTGTGTTGTAAAGAGTCAGACAATCCCATTTCTGACTTGTGTGTACAACATCTGTGATCTGATTCAAACATTATTTTTTACAGCCTACTGTTTAATTTAAATCAGTGTGGTATGAATTATGTTACTGGTGGAACACGAGCTTTTGTTGAGATAAATGCTTGCCATCAGCTTGAAACTCTTCTTCTGTTTTGACATTTTTACTTTCTGGTTTTCTGCACGATGATTAGCCGTTGCTGTGAAAGTTTAGCCTTTACCTCTCAAGGAGAGTGAGGTTGTGGGGGAGGAGGCAGGGAGAGAAAAGAGAAAGAGAGGGGGGAAAGATTACATGCATTGGCAGTAATTAGCATGAGTGGGACCTCTTTTGACATACTGTATTATTTACAGTTGGCTTCTATATAATGAACCTGCACCTTTAAAGCAAGAAAATAAGCAGGGATCTTTTTACAGGAGAAGAAAAGCAGAACAGTTGTTGATTTTTATCATAAGGTTTGAATTTTTCATCCTTATCCCTTTGCACAAAGGTTGCCCTGTCACGTAGATCAAGTGTGAGTTCTCTTAAACCTTCTAGTACATGCTGGGTCTGGTTGCTTTCTAGAGCAGGAAGATGCTTTTACATGGAAATTCTGTTTAGTTAGCTCTGGAGACAAGCATGCTGTCTTATTATTGCTGCTCTTGCTCTGTCTGGTGAGATTTTGTATTTACAGTCAGGTCTAATGTACACTCAGCTGGAATCAATCTGCTGTGCTTGAAAGACAGATCCATGTAATAGAATAATTTTTTATAAGGACACTGCAATTTCTCAGGCCCTCTGTCCCTACCCAAAGCCAGCTGATACATTGGAAATATTCACTGGCAGTTCTCTGTTGGTACAGAACAGCAATTAATAATGGGCAGACCTTCAAAAGGCTAGAAGGTTTGATTCAGATAGGAGACAAGACATTCAAAGGCCTTTCCAAAGTTTGTCTGAGCTTATCCAGACTCTCTTGGTCTAGAAATTGAGCAGGACATTTTGAAAGAACAGGCTGTTTTCATGGGATTTCTAGTAGTCTTTGGGCTTGGTGTTGTGGGGTGGGGCTTGGAGGAGAGGGTGTTTTGTCCTTCCCTTATGAAAAAATAAATGAAATAAATCACCAGAACAGTCTTTCTTGCAGGACACCGGTATTTCTGCTTCCAGGCCTTGCTGAAACCAGATAATGTAGAGGTGAATATTACCTAGAAATAGAAACATAACCTGACAAAACATTTTCATTTCAGCTACGAGTTTGGTCTGAGTGAAAAGTCAAGACCAATCTTTTTTTTTTTTATCTGAACTTGTTTATTTCCCATCCCTTGTAACTGTTTGTTGTCATCACTAGACCAGTTAATGGGAATAAAGCTGCCCAGCAGCTGTGAAGGCCACCATAAGACACAAACCCTGTGTTTGAGAATAGAAACTTCTAACTGGATTGGTCCATGGATTCATTTTTTTCAACCCAGTCTCAATAGTTGCCATTAACATACTTGTTTCAAAGGAAAGACATCTTGCAAGGCTTTCTTTTTGCTTCACACATTCTGAGCTTTCCAAGCCATTGGAGATGCTATTTTTTGGTATAAATAAGAGTAATTTTTAGTTATGCAGTATCTCCCACAATCTGAAGATCTGAAGTGTGTTACAAATCTTAATGAATTCAAGCCCCATGATATGCCTGAGAATAGTAGTTACCCCAATTTACAAATGCAGAAATACAGGCAGAGAGAGATTAATGCAATCATTACTGGAATCTGATATTGCAATCATTTAATCAAACACATAACTTGCCTCACATGAGTGGTCCCTTTGAAATCGATTAGACTACTCACATGAGTAAAGTTATGTATGTGCATAAATATTTGCAGGATGAGCCTAAGCAACTTTTCCAAGGTCATGTAAGAAGTCTGTGACAGATCCATCAAATGTACAAAGGTCCTGGCTCCTGAAGAAATCACCCTTCGTCCAATCCTTGTTATCTTTATCACATGGCACTCATGTTCTGGATGGGGAGAAGCTTCTCAGTAGTGTAGGTGGGGCTTAAATTTGGGCCAGACATTGTACTTTATGCTTTATAAAGTAGTTCTGTGTCAGTATCCCTCAAAGCTCTTCCTGTGACTCCAAGCTAGTGGGGAGCCAGTGAACAGGGCTGGTTCTGTTGCACCTCCCGTTGACTTTTCAGTACTATGACCTGTTTTTGTCTGACACATTTCTTATTAACTCTTTGTCAGATCTCCAGGAAGCCTGGTTAATTGCAGGCAGAGCACTGAATTTATGAGTTCATCCAGGCTTTGTGTCTACACATTGACAGAAGTGTTTCTCTGGACAATTTTTTTCCCTCTTCATCTTGTTGCAAGAATAGACTTTCTGTTTTAGTTACTTTTAAAAGTCATAAATTGTCGCAAATTTTTTTCCTTATTTTTAAAAAAACACAACAAAACCTTATGGCAACAGTTTATTGCTCTAAATCTGCTTGTGGGTCATTAAAGAAAAAAACCTCCCTCACTCCTGCCAAATAAAATTCGTACATCAGCCAAACTGTCAAAGGCAGATCCTGCAACTATGGGATGAGAAGGTTTATTGCACTCTCAGCTTCTGGGGAGTGGTGTTATAGCAACAGGACGCTGGGTCATTGATGGCAAACTCATGGGCGCTTCATTTCTTCATGCACACTGGGAATCCATTAGGCAAACTGACGACAGATCCGCAAGCATTCCAGTCCATATGGCACACCTCTGCTAAAGTCAAATGTTGGACTCTGCCCATTAAAATTTGAAAGAAACAACCCAATGGAGAGCCCACAAATTAGAGAAGCAGGAAACCTCAAATGATGTGCAAAAAAAAATTGTAAACGTTTAAGAGAATTTTTCCATAATTTTAGCTTCATAACTCAGCATTTCTGATTTAATAAATTACAAGCTGGAGTCTTTGCAAGATCAATGTGCCCTTTGGATTCAGATCCTCAATGCTGTTCAGCAGAAAGCAGAGGAAGCTGCAAAGTGAACCCTGGAACATGACAACAATTTCCTTTTGGCTAGATAAAAATGTGTCTGTACCAAAACTGGTCAGAACTTTAGACCTGGTTTCAAAATTCATCTCTCTCTAATGGGCCTATCCAAAACCCCTTATACAAACACACCTGAAGTCAGGAGCACTGGAGGATTGTTTTAACTGAAGAGACTAAAGAGGGGAGAGGTAGGAAAGCTGGAGGCAGAGAAACTATCAATAGTCCCAGAGAGATCAAGCCATGGCCCTCGCAGCGTGGACAGAGAGGAAGGGGTGGATTATAGCAGAAGAAGTGACACAGGTAGGATGTGAAGAGAAAAAGAAATGAAGGCGTATTGCTTAACCCTAGGTTTGGTGATCGAATGATGAAGAGGATAGTGGAGCTGTCGAATGTGATAGAGAAATGGGTGAGAGAAGTCATGAAAAAAAGGTAAATTCAATTTTTGACTTGTTGAGTCTAAGAAAGCAGTGGGGAAATCCACAACAATAGAATGGATAGACAAGAAGAAATGGGAAGCTGATCAGAGAGAGAGATTGCAAAGGGTTCATACGTATTTTTATTTATCCTGATTAATATTACAATACGGCCCAAAGCCTTTTTATGCTAAGTGACATACAGCCCATACAAAGTCATGGTCCCTGCTCTGAAGAGCTTATGCTCTAATTTAAGAGAGAGGTAGACCTGGGTATAGTCAAGACATATGTTCCTCTTTCCCTGTGAACTCTGCTTTGTGGGCAATGGTATCCTGTTTTGGACAGTAAGATACGCAAGGAAGAATGCAGTTACTGTAGTCCTGACACGGAGTGAAATATCCATAAATTTTCTCTTTTGACCTTTTGCCAAAGATTTATCAATAGCTAGTCACACGTGATTTTTACGGAGAGAGCTGATTAATTCTGGTAACCGTGGGCCAAATTCCCTCTCAAGCACACCTGTGCAACTTCACTGGCATAAAAGAGGTTGTTAGCATGTAAAACAAAAGGCAGAATTTGGTCTGTTAGATTTCAACTCTGTTATTTCAGATTCACTGGTTAAGTACAAACGCAACTTCTAAGTTTTTCTGTGTCATTCTGTTTGCTGCTGCTGAATAGACAATACAGGACACCTAAGGCTGGACCATCCAGCGAACCTGAGGCTGTTCAGAAAAAAAGGGACCTCTTGGGGCACTTGTGCTTTGTAAATTTGTGAAGCATTTTCCAATATCGATAAGTAAAAGTCCATGCCATTTAGAGAGAAAGGGTGGTCTTGTGGTTAAAAAGAAAGCTGAATTCAATTCCTGACTCTCTGACAGACTCCCTGTTGCTTAATCTCTGCGTACCACAATTCTACATCTTTAAAATACAGATAGGAATGCTTCAACCTTCCCACGCTTTGTCTGTCTTTTCTATTTAGATTGTGAGTTCTCTGGGGCACGGACTGTCTCTCAATCTGTGTCTATACAATGCCTAGCACAAGGTGGCCTTGGTCTTGGTTGGGGTCTCCAGATGCTACTGCAATACAATTCGTAATAATTTAACGTGACACAAGGATAGAATTGCTGCCTAGTCCATCCAAAACCACGGGTCACTTTTTAAAATGTTGGGCAATGTCTTTAACTGATTTGGAAACAGTTGATGCTACAGATTAGCCAAGCACTAAGTTTCTGATCGTCTTTCAACATAAACAGACAGAAAACTAGGTGTGCTTTTATGGGGTATTTTAAACTTCTCTCTCTACATGTGCGTTCGAAACAAAAAAAAACCAACAGTACACCGCTCAGGTAGTGGGGGACTACTTGCCAATGGTTTTCATCAATTTTTTTCCTATAGGCTCAAGCATCAAAAAAGGATGTGGGTGTTTATAATCAATATCTTTGGAGGTGTTAGCGTACTGGACTTAGTTAAGAATGCCTACACCATAGAGTTGGCTGTGCAGTACTTTATTTCAGTAAGCAGTCGATTCTGCCTATCTTACTGTGATGTCAGAACATCATCCTTTTTCAGCAATTCACAGCGTGGGGCATTTGAAGCTTGTCAGACAAATACGGAAGCGTTGAAATATTTACATCAAAAAGTCAACATTTGCCAATAAATGGTATCTGGGATATTGCAGTTATTTCCCTTCCATATACAGGGAGAAACTATATGGTATATTTTGGCAAATACTGATATCTTAATGCAGAAACTAGTGTTTAAATGTCAGATTTACACAACCAGCCTCGTGTGTGTGTGTTGTTCTGTTGTGTCATTTTTGCATCCATACTAAATTGCAAGCAAGTATAGTAATTACACAGCTAACTACCTCTTTGTGCCTTCAGATCAAGTAGTTAAACCTATAACTACTAACATTTTTACCTCCTATTAATTGTAGGCATAGAAAAAAGTGTTAATGCAATTATTTACTAAAGAGAAGTTGCTCTTGAAAAAACTGGAGGCCAGGTTGACTTCTAAATAAAATTAGTTGGGGTAGCTGTTTTAAAACAAATTAGTTAATTATTATCCATACCTATTAAGTTTGCTTTGTACCCAACCCTTATGAGCGCTTCCTGTTCTAAACAACTATGAGGGGCAATATCCCATTGCAGCAAAGGAACGAAATTCAGAGTCAGCTTTCTCTGTTGCACCAAAATGTAGCACCCATGGAATGTAGCACTCTTAAATGAGTCCAGGCCGCTACCATATCTAAAGCCAAACCGAAGGTGGTAGTGAAAGTCCTACCTCTGAATATGGAAGGTATTCTGGAGTATATTTAGCTCCTTGATGCTCCTTATTTATATTATGTCAATGTGTACAGGCCCCAACTAGAATCAAGGCCTTATTGGGTAAGGCACGGTACAAACCCAAAATAAGAGATTCAGGTCACACACAGGAAGACAATGACAGAGCCAGAAATCGATCCCGGTTCTACAGAATCCCAGTCCAGTGCCTTAGTCTGGGGGCTTGTCTACACCATTCATTAGTTCATGTTAGAGATGTATAAATTCTGTTGTGCAGTAACTGGCCTGTGTGGACCCTGCTGGCGCACGTTAAAAGTTCCCTAGTGCATGTTCCTGTAATCCCATTTTGAACAGTCCTACATTAATGTGCACTAGGGAACTTTTAGGGCATCCAGCAGGATCCACCAAGGCCACTGAGTGCACAACCCACTGGTGTGCACTAGAATTTACTCCTGCGTGGAGTAATGCACCATGTAGGCAAGCCCTGAGTGTGTTGATAGAGTCCCCATTAAAGAGAAGTGCTTTCCTCCTTTACAGCTGTGTTTGCTGTATGTTCATAAACTGTATTCATTTCTTACAAAACTGCCCCACCACGAGGGGTGGCCACAGAGGCATTCCCAGAATACCAGATGTCCCGGTACTTCCGGAACAGTGGGGGCCTGCCCCCACCAACGTGAGCCAGGCAGCGGGGGCAGAGCAGCACACTTTTCAAAATGGCATCTCCCATCTCATGCCGCACAAAACCTTATCCAGTTTTGTTTCAGCACCGGCCGCGGGACAAACCTTTGAAAAGCAAAACTCTCCAGTTTAAAACAGGATGAATGGCCTGCCTACCAACCCCGCGCATGGGCCCCGAATCTGCCAACTATCTCACACTGCAACAGGAAGCTGTTTTTATTTTCAGTGTCCTGATCAAAACTAGAGAAACACACGTTGTGAAACAATAAAGTATTGGACAGAACGTAGTTCGGTGTTGTTGCTGGGCCGCTGTTCATGTCAGCTCAGTTTATTTACAGATTGGAGGAGTGTGTGAAAAACAAGGGTTTCAGTTCTCAGAGTTTCACATAAATATTTTTTCCGGTTTTGGTTCATGAGATTTCACGCCCCCAGAGTTTCAATTTGGGCTTAAAAGCTCAAACCAGTGAGCTTCATGTGATTTTTAGCCAGGCTAGGCTTCATTCTGAAACACAAGGTCTCAATGGTTCATGAATTGTGAGTCTTTTAGCAAATTTGAGCTGAGTTCTGGCTTCAACCAGCACTCGTTGAAGTGTCTTTCCCCAGCCCTCAGAGAGTGCAAAAAGAAAACTTATAATTTAGATCATGCTTGTAGTCCCGGACATTGCTATCTTGTTTGACAGTATCTCTTCAGTGTTTGACCTTATTCAGATTGTCACTACTATAATATACAATCCACCTTGACAATGTCGTGAAGATTGGGGGATGCTACCGGATGCTACCTGATTTGCTCATTACCTTCAAGCTTCTGCACAGTGTTTAGTTCAGCAGCTGAACATCAAACATACATCCTGATTTTGTTACCCAGAGTATTTTTATTATTGCGGTTAGGACAAGTCGGGTCCATGCTGACAAATGCACTCCTTTCCCAGAAGAACTGTCTCCTTTTTAAAAAACCCTCCAAACTTCTGAAGCTTTTCTGTTTGAGATATATCCTCATTTTACCTCATTTCTTTAATAATAATCTTTTGTCTATGGGAGTTTCAGATTACTTGTTACTGTGATATATAAGCATTAATCTAACCAGTCATGGCACTTTCTGGTAGGTTAAGTGTTAATTATCATTTTTTTACTGTTAGTTTCAGACTTTCACTGTGGAAACATTGTATGTGGCTGGACCAGAATCTGTGAATATTCTTCTGTGAGGCAGACCCTGCCAAAGTAGTTCACACCTTTGTAACCTCAAGGCTAGTTTATTGCAGTTCGTTTTACTTAGCACAACAATTGAAGTCCATCCAGAAGCTTCAGCTAGTGCAAAATGCAGCAGCTCATCTCTTGAAGGTGCCATGCTGGTCTGAATGTTTGAAACCTCAGTGCTTCTCGCTCAGAACTGTTAGTCTCTCAGGTGCCACTAGTACTCCTTTTCTTTTTGCGAATACAAACTAACACGGCTGCTACTCTGAAACTTGCCTCTCTATGTTTACGATCTGTAAGGCCCTTTATGGTCTAGGACCCAGTTAAATTGGAGATCTCAGTTTCTGTATCCTGTTGTAGGAAATTAGATTATCAGGAGCCTGCGAGGATGTGTGTACTTTTTCTTTAAAATTATTTCAGGAAGCCGGGCTCGAGTGGAGTTTCCGAGGGGAGGCTGTACAGTGATCCAGAGAGAGAGTAGCTACAGGGATGATCATGTGTTCCTTATTACAAGCAGGGATAGTAGCACCACACTATTATTAAGCTTGCCTGATATTTCCCATTATTGGGACCCTTTTTTTTCGTTGCTTATAACTTCAACCATTTGGGCTTAAATTTTTCACACTGGGTGTCGGACTCAGGCTGAACGGTTTTTGAAAATTTCAGCCTCAGACTGGTCAGCCATTTCCAAGAATGAGGCCAGGGAAGAAAAAGATGTTGTTTTGCCCGTGTTAAAAAAAAATTCTGGTGACCTTTCCTTAAGCTCTAACATCCTCAGCTTTGAAGCAGAAACTTGAAATTTGGCAAGAGAGTGGTGGGCTTTGTGTCAGGGATCTGCCTTTCGCATGAAAATCTGCCATGCCAGCTGCCGGGCACAGGGGGGCGAGCAAGCCAGAACATGCTGGAGGGGAGAGGGGGCTCTGGCTAGCTCAGTCCCTGTCCCCAGTAGCCGAGCCCAGGCAGGGAGCAGGCGGCTGCTGCCTCCCATCTAGGCTGTCTCAGGCTCCATCCCATTCCCTGCCCAGCTGCCAGGGAGAGTGGCTGAATGCGCCGGGGAGGTGCAGGGAGAGATGGACCGAGGGCCCCCCCACACACACACACACAGGCAACATGGGGCAGGGAGAGTGCAGCAGCCCCGCGGTGGGGGGGGATATCAGTGGGCAGAGGACACGTGGGACAATCATGTCTCCTCCACTTTAGATTGTGTGTCCCCCCCCGCCCTATATGGGGAGGCACCAGTTGTCTAGGGCTGAGTAGGACTTTCCTTGCAATTACTGTTCTGGATTGCTGCAGGCCAGAGCTGGGGCCACGACCAGGCACCAAAACTGAGAGCAAGAAGTTTGTCCATCCTGTGCTGTCAATGACCTAGACCTAGGCAGCATGGAGGAGGAAGCTGCCAGATTTCAACGCAGAGGACAAAAGATAGACCTGCAGGAGTTGGGGGAGTCATTTGGGACAATGAGTAGGGAAGTGGAGGAAGACTGGGACTAGGAACTGGAGTTGTGAAGGAATCTGGGACTGGCTTGGAAAGGAGACTGGGACGAGGAACTAGTGGGAAAGGGTGACAGAGGTTGGTGGGCGGAGAGATAGTTCTGATTTGTTCTTGCAGAACTGAATGTCTGTTTTTATTTACAGTAGTAAGTACTGTGCTCCTTTTTTGAACCTAATAATAGAAACAGATAAGGTGGAGATGGAGCCATATAAGTAGCTAAATAGTTAATAGAAAGCAGTTCAGAAAAGGTGACCTGTTTAGTTGTAATAGCTATATGTATATATATGCATCTGATGAAGTGAGCTGTAGCTCACGAAAGCTTATGCTCTAATAAATTGGTTAGTCTCTAAGGTGCCACAAGTACTCCTTTTCTTTATATGTATACGGGAGCTCTATTTTCCTTGATCATTGTGGATGTGATCATGTGCCCCTTAAATCAGTGGAGGATCTTCACTGGGACTTGAGCAGCTTTGTAATTCAGCTGATGTTATTCTGTTTGTATATTTTTATTAGTGATGTAGACTAACAAGCTGTTTCTCTAGCTTTACTTCTTGTTTGGGGGGCCTGCAATGCAGAGAACTATAAAAGTACATTTCTCACTTGTTGATTTCCATACTTATCATTTCATCTCAAGTGAAAAAAATTCTTCCATCTCCTCTTCTTCTTCAGATCGCTGACGACCTGGGAAATGAGAAATTCTGTGCTGATGCTAATCAGACTGGCGCTGGAAATTGGCTGAAATACATCCGAGTGGCCTGTTCTTGTGATGAACAAAATCTAGCTGTATGTCCCGTTAATGACCAGGTATGCTTCTGCTCAGTTGAGCCATCACCATGTGGTTTTTTTATGGCTTTGGCAATTATCAGGTTGCTACATTCAACTGATCACTTTAACAAATACAGGTTTGCTTTGTATTTAAGGGAAAAGCAAAACATCACCATGTGGAAATTCAGAGGATATATTTACTAGGTTCCATTGAGATAAATCTGCATGCTTTTCTGAGCATCTCTGGTCTGGGAATCAAACTTGAATAAGATGAATTTAGGCTTTCTCCTGAGATATGTGATGTTTCTGGAGTTAGGGCCAAATTGACAGTACAACAGGAACAGACTTTCATCTGGTATTTTTCCTCCACTATCTTTGAGTTTTAAGCTAATATGTGGTTCACATTTTATTTTAGGTGAACTAGCTCTCCACTCCCTACATATACTTAGGCATGGAAAGATTAGATCTTTATCAGTAAATATCAGTAAACGTCAATTTCACTGCACACACACACAAACCAACAAAAAATAAATTTCTATTAATAATAATTGAAATTTACAGATAGGCACAGTCAGAACAATGCTGCTTGAGAATTTATGAGAGTTAAAATCCAGCAATCTGGACTTCTGAATTAGGCTTGTTACAAATAGACTAGCAAATGAAGCATAAAAACAAGTATGATCTGTTTTATGTTTTGACATGTGATGTTGATGATTTGTTTTAACAGTTTATAAAGCTTTAACTTTTTGAATCTCAATGTCTACTGTCATTAAATACTAATTTTCTGCCCACCCACATAATTTTACACAACCCTAAAAATTTCAATTGATAAAAATAAAAACAAGATCCAAACTTTGATATAATTTTTTTTCTGTGTCAGCTGCTTATTCTCTCCCCTCATTCCCCGCTCCCCTCCACCCACACACAAACACACACTAGCCATAAAATTATGTTTGTGACATCACACTTGGTTACTGTGGAGATGATGATGGCATCACAGAGAAAGTATTATGGATTTGCATGAGGAATAAGCAGCATGAGCGGCAGGGCCGGCTCCAGGCACCAGCTTTCCAAGAAGGTGCTTGGGGCAGCATGCAGAATGGGGCCGCAGTCTGTGTCCCGCGGCAGCAATTCAGTAGCAGCTCCGCCGCTTTTCCTGCCATGGCGGCTTTTGGGCATCAGCTCCACTGCTCTTGGCGCAGCGGCAATTCGGCGGCGACTGCTTGGGGCGGCAAAATTGGTAGAGCCGCCCCCGATGAGCGGATAAACTGAAACAAAGATCCTTTTTTAGTGCACGTGCAGATATTCATACCAGTAAAATCTGAAAGAAGCAAATAATCAGATACCCAGGCAGTCTGTCTGTCTGACAGCAGACAGACACAGAACTGCTCCTAAATGGTGAGCCTGGTTCTCCTCTGTCCTGTATCTTGTGTAGTTTTGTACACCTATGCAGAGTGGGTGTAAAAATCCACCTTCTTTTTACGCAGTCCTAAAGATCGCACAAGGTGCAAGGCAGTGGAGAATCAGGCCCTAAGTGTTTTTTTTTTTCCCAAAAAAAGTTTTGCACTTGTGTCAGCTGCTGCCTGGTTGAAAAGACAGTGTGAGTATCTCAGGTTGCTTTACTGCCACGTGGCAAGCAGAATAAAATCCCAAAGGAATCCGTTTGTAAGAGTTTTTAAGGGGGCTTGTTTGTTCCTGAAGTGACTGTCTCTGGTAGCAAATTGATATTACACTGGGACTTGAACAGAATTTATGCTATTTAAAAGTTTGTCCATAAGGTTGCACAATGTAGGACAACATGGAAATGGTGGGGAAATGAGGCTGGAGCCATTTCGTTTTCAAGACATCATGTTTCCAGTTTCCATAGCTGCAGTTTTCTTTTGTTTATTTTTATCCTTCTCTGGCACCCTTCAGACTTGGAGAGCGTTGGTAATCGAGCCCTCACAGGGATGTTATCTCTTCTTTGTGTGAGACTCAAGAAAATGACACATTTTTCTTTTCACTTTTTCTGCAAATGCTGCAAGAGAAACCTAATTACAATCAGCAGATTATCTCCAGGTTTTTTTGGAATCCAAGACAGAGGTTTATATACTTCAATCCAGAGTCACGATAGGTTTTTATGCCCATAATTTAGCAAGATTTGTAGAACACCAGCACTTTGGCTGACTCCAAGTGGCTGAATGGGATGTCCATTCAGCAGCTCTGATCTTTTTAAGGGCACTGGAATGGTTGGGAATCTCCTGGCCCACACGCCTCTTTTCTAGTAGGGGAAAACTGCAAAGCATTGACAGCAAGCATGAAACCTGAATTCTTGTGATTAAAAAATAGATGAATGAATGGGGATCGATGCTGGTATTTCATCGCCGTTCGAACAGTAGAAAGTGCATGCTGTACATTGACAGTGATGGATAGAAAGTCTGCTCCCAAGCTGTGAACTAAGTTTTTGTCTCTATTTAAGAGGGAGGGGGAAATGGTTTCGGGGACTGTTGAGAGAGAACTAGAAACATAATAGGCATGTTGTGGAGATGTCTGTAGCACACTCTCCTGGGGGAGGAGATGTTACAAGGAATTAATACGATTTTTATGATGATATTCGCAAAGGCTGAGTCATCTTGCCTTCTAGACAGATGACAAAGTCTCGCTAGGATTAATTATCTAGTTTTTGTAAAGCGCTTGGAAGATTAAAAAATTGAAATGGGTACATGAGAAACAATTAGATCTGGGGATTTATAAGACCTCAAATTGAGTAAAGTTCAGGTCCATGGTGTTGATTCAGGCGTATCTCAATGAGAAGTGCAATACTAATAATATTCCTACCTAGTATTGTCGATAGGCATTTGGAGGCATAAAAGGATGTACCGTGAGGGAGAATATATTTCTAACATGCATGTTACTAAGGAGGACATTACAAGAGACTCTTCAGTAGAAATGGAAGCCAAAATATTGCTCTGAGTCTGACATAGAGATGGGCACGCCCATTCATATAAAATGAGAATTGACTTTTCACTTTTCACACAACGCTTGACCCAATCCAAAATCCAAACTTAGTGAAGTTTGAAATATTTCCATCAACTTTTTCTCATTCATATTTTAACATGCTCCTACAGAGCTTGACTTTGGAGATGAGTGGCAATGGGAAAGCCAAAATACTGCAATATTTGTAGCCTGATTCCTAGACCAACATGGTCTGGATGAGCTTTTGGATAAAAGCATCCAAATTTTGGGTTGTTTATATAAAATGGACTCCTGATTGCTGTGATGCCCATCTACTACTCATCATGAACCCTCTTGAAACAAGAACCCTTATAACCAAGAGCCTTACGTTTGTCATCAGCTCCATGCCTTACATCAAAAGCTGCTCTATGCATTTTGTAGCACATGGAGCTGAATTCCATATCTCAGTTTCAGAGAGTGACAGGATAAATATCATAGAAGCCATTCCATTTCCCCTTACCTATTACCTAGACCTTTACAGTCCTTCATTCTGTGCAGATTATACAGGTCTCCAAGCAGGCTACAAATGGTCTGATTTCCTTTTAGTGCATCCCACAGATTATTTGAGCTCAGCCTATTACATTAATTCATATCTTTGGGACTCCCAATAGATTCAGCAGCTCCAGTGCATTGGATACACAGTCTAATACCTTCTCACACCGCCTTATACCTTACTAGCCTTGTCTCCAGGTAGTTCTGTTCACTCCCTGCCTTAAAAAATGTAGTTTCGCCCAACTGTCTATTCAAGCAACTCTACTTGTGTAACAAAAAGGTCCTTTACCAGGAATTTGAAAAAGCCATTTCCAGTTTCTGAAATAACCAGTGTAGCCACTGTAATAAATACAAACAACCAAGAGCGGTTGTTGGAGTGGGATGAGGACTTCCAAGGTCAGGCTTCTTGCAAAGATATTTTAGACTAAATAAAAGAGAGTAGAAATATACCAATTTGATGTTAATGTACATTTTTTTTTCTGTTTGAAATATTAACCTTTAGACTACTGGCCTTTTCTAAGCATGCCAGATTAATGGTTTGATTGAGAGCAACGTGTATATATTTTGCCAACAGCTAGAGGGCTAAATGATTATTTGTATCACATTTGATTTTAAGACCAATTAATTGCATCTCTTTTCCTTCATCTGGAGCTTCTTGGTTGTGCATAGTTTCAATTTATGTAGCCGTCTGATTAGAAAGAACTGCTGCATTGCACTCACACCAGACCTGCTTTCTCTACCTTCTGTTACATTCTAGCCATTTCCTGTGTATTTGCTTTATTATAAATTCACTAAAACATACATCAAAAAAGGTGGCAAAATGGTTATTCAAGAAGAGGGAAATAAAAAGGCCCCAGAATGTAACTAGATGGTAGGCATTTCAAAGTGTTTTCTCCCTCCAGCCTCTTTCCTGAAGCAATGAAGACTTTTAGGTCAGGCCAGCTGGTAGGAATAAAAAGATCCAGTGTACAAAGTGCAGCAGACAATGGTGATTGATAACCAGAAGTTCCAGACACTTATGTGAAAAAATCATAGGCATAACAACATCGAGGTCAGGATGTACTTTTTCTCAAGCAGCTCATTATGACAATCTGTGGGCAGCAATAGGTCTTACAATATTTGGGATAATCAGCAGCTCATTGAAATCCTTGTAGGCTTTATTATCATTATTATCATCAATTTTAACATTTACATGGGGGAAATACCAGTAAGAGTGTCCATGCTGGATTAATATTATTACTTTCCCCCCTTCCCGTTCTCCACACCATCTTAAAAACAAAATGCAAACACAATTTTCTTTTCTTGGAAAAATTCTAACTATTGCCATTATCTAAGTGTGACTCTGTTTTGCATAATCGCTAGTGGATAGTCTGGCCTGAAGAGTTTCAGTACATACAGATAGGTCTAGGATTTGCACCTGAAGTTGCTTTAATGTTAGGGGGGGAAAAACAGGAATATGAAATGAAGAAGTAACAGAAAAGAAAAAAATAACAAACCTACCTCTCAGGGCTGAAGTATCAATCTCAGTTAATGTGAAAATATCTATAAGCCAATTCCTGCTCCCACTGAATTGAACGGGAATAGGGTCAAATCATTGCAACTAGCCAAAGTTGTCTTTTGGATGAGAAGAAAATGTTATATTTTGAATTTTAGCCAATTTAAGGTTCCTAGTCACTGTACACTCACTAGACACCAAAATGCAGGTTTAGGAATTTCTAATCCTACCCATCAGAACCATTAGGGTACTGAGCAAAATAATGAAGACACACTCTAGACTTCCAAGTGCATTTTAAATTACATTGTGGCTAGTTAAAGCCTCTATAGTTAGACTCTCATTTACACTGATGTGGAAAATCATATTTCGCTCTTCACTCTGCCTGGCACTTATTAGAATTCAGTGTAAATAAAATAATAATTAACATTCAGATAAGGTTTGATCTTGCAATACTTATGCCCATGGGTAATTAATGCTGCTCACATGCATGGACTCATATGCATATATGTTTGTAGAGTTGGGGCCATAGTGGTTTACTGGCATTAATCCTCCCAGTTATCAGGTGTTATACATTTATCATATCAGATTATCAGTGCTGTGGTCACACTTCTTCCTTATGCACTATAAACTGTGAATAATTCTCTGGGGTGGGATTCTGCAAGGTCCTGAGCACCATCAGTATCCATCTCATAAGAATTTAGGCGGCTCAGAACTTAATAGGCTCAAGCCCTAAAACATCAAGTAGCTCACGAAAGCTCATGCTCAAATAAATTGGTTAGTCTCGAAGGTGCCACAAGTACTCCTTTTCTTTTTGCGAATACAGACTAACACGGCTGTTACTCTGAAACCTATCAAGCAGAATGTGACTTTTCAAAGTGAATGAACATTTTCAATTTCTGCCTAACAAACAAGTGAATGTTAATTTCTTGGGTACAGCCTGGTGCACATTCTATCTACAAATGGGGACTCAGGCTAGATGGAGAAAGGTTCAACCACACCCATTCAGTAGGCATGCAAAGATTAATCTTTTTTATTTAAACATATAAAGAAAACAAAAGCTCTGTAATAAAAGATTACCCACAAAATAACTAAACATCATGGTGCTGATGAAAGCCAGGGCAAGCTTTTAATCAAAACCATTTGCTGTCCAGACAAAAATAAGACATGTTTTCATTGGGACGTGGTCCTTTTCACTCTTATTTGTGCATACATTGGACTGAGCTCTGATCTCATCGACACCCATGTGAAGCAGGAACAGCTTCAATAATGCCAAGAGAATTATTCTGGGTTTACAGACGCGTGACTAAGAGCAGCATGTGAATTGCTGAACATTTTCTTAACTTCTTCTAAAGGAAATTGTTGCTCTTCTTCAGAGACACTAGTTGTAACATTTTATCCTCCAGTCCCATTTTAAAACCAATTCTCCAAATATAAATTGTAGCATGATGGTTTTGAAGCTAATTCTTACTGGGCCAATATACGTCCAAGCAAAAGCAAAATACACCATCCCAGTCCTGAAGTACTTACCCAATACTGACTCAGGCAAAACCACACTGGAGTGGTGTAATTTACATACATCTGACTGCATCTTTAGGTCAACAGCACTTAGAAATACTTTTAGTGTTGGTCACATAATTTCTAATATAACTAACTACATGAAAGAGAGAATAAAACTACAGAAGTAATTCTCCGTTTAAATTGTCTCAAACTGTGTACATCGCTTCTGTATCACGTTGATGCAATTAGTGGGTGTGCTTTTTGATCTTGGGCTGAACACTGCAGCTGTTTTCTCGGTTCTGTGATGTATGCCTTTCTTAAAAGTAGAAAAATGCCACCACGCTGAAGCTTAAGTAAATAGCAGCCATCACTCATGCAACAGGTAAACAATGCTGTTTCTAATGAAAGATACTTGAATAACGAGGTAGTACTCAGACGTATGTTGTTCACTCCACGTTTCATCTTTGTCTATTGCATGGATATTGAAAACAGTTAGACAATTACCACATTGTTTTTAAATGTCTGTCTGTTTCACGAATACTCTTTTCATAGAAAATATGTACAGCCTTTGACTACACTGTGATGTAGTGTTAATGAGATGGGACTTAGAATTCTGCATAATCAGTGATTGTACTAAATGATTTTTAATATGCTGCAAAATGTTGTATGCTACTCAGAGTGAGGTTCCCCCTAGATATCCCCAACACCAGGCTATCATCCTTAGAAACAGCTTGAGAAACACAGTTTTTAAGAGGAAAAAATAAAAGGACCTCATAAAAGTGCCTGGTCCAAAAGCCCATTGAAGTCACTGGGAGTCTTTCCTTTGTGCTGTGGTTCGGGCCCCAAAAAACCATAAATTTGTCTCTTTTTATTAATAAGCCATATCTAGCCAGAAATCCTTAGGAAAATCAAGAAGTGCAAACAGGAGTGTAACATTTTCAAGTCTCTGGGAAAGCATTGCTCTAAAACTATATTTTTGTACTTTCTTCTCATGCTAAATATCATTAGCTGGCCATTAATATCTGTTTGGTGCTTAAAATGTTAATGGTGACGTCTTCTGATGTAAGAAAAATGAAAAAGAAAATTAATAGGACTTTGGTGAAAGTGCAGAATATCAATTATTTCAAAAATATGATCTTTTATGTACTATTTAATCGGATATGTTTCAGTTCATAGCAAACAAAAGGGAAAGAGTTTTAAACACAGCAGTAGTTTTAATTAATTCAGAATTTCAGTAGCACAATTGCAAGATGAAATATAAGGAAGAATATGATAAAATGAATGTGACTCCTGCAGATTCTAGCTCTTTTCAGAGTAATTAATCGATCTTGTATTTTTACATTTCTTGATTGTTACTGTTTACGTCAGCTGTTTTTTGTTTTTGAAAACATATGGAAGGGAGCAAACATGATGATGATGATATATTGAATTAGATTTAATGTGATTATTACATTGATTATTACAGTTTTGAAGATATGGGGTGAAATCCTGGCCCCAATGAAAGAAATGAGAGTGTAAGTATTGACTTCACTGTGGCCCGGATTTCACTCATGATCTTAGACCATCTGCTGTTTATATCTATGTACAAAACAGAGTGTCTGTGGACTAGATATTCCTGAAGATTTTGCTCTATTTGTCAGCACTGGGTTGGTTTTGGATTATTGGCTCAGAGAGGTATACTCATTAGTAGGTATATTGGATTTCAGAATTTTTCTTGGTTCACTGACATAGATGTGAGTAAGTGGCACTAAATTATCAATTTTGTACCTACTGGGACTAACCCTAAGGTCTTTCCTCTGATAATTCTTACTCTGGCAAAACTTCCATTGAGCTCACTAGGAGTCTTGACTGTATAGTGACTGATCTGAAAACTGAGCAAGATGTTCAGTATGTGGCTCATCGTGTCTGTTGCATGAGACAGGAAAGAAATAAGCATTATGTGAAAATGAAGAAGAGTCTTTTCTGAAAAAAGTAACACTCCGTATCAACTGTAGTTTTTCTTTGGAGTCTATCCAGAATGCAAATAATTGTGGTTTGTGTATAATGATTAAGCATATTCTCCCAGGGGTATGTTCGCCTCTCAACATTATATATTTTTTAAAAATAAGGATGTGTGGCCTGGCTATAGAGCCTTTAGTTCGAGGATCTCAGAGCACTTTACAGCGAAAGGCCCTGATCCTGCAAGTAGCTCTGCATAGGCTGACCCCCTGAGCCCGCACACCGTCCCATTGACTTGGAGGATCAGAGCTATTGTAGATCTGGGAAGCAGTTAGTCGCAATCCAAGCAGTGAAATTTTGTTGAGAAGTTTGCAATGATTCAAAACAAGCTAAATCTAGAAAATGTAAGAATAGGATACTAGTCAATTTCAGATGGATTTTATTTTTCCCCTTTGCTATTTGATATCATGTCCATGTTACTGATAAAAATTCCAAGTTAAAGAACAGAACTTAAAACAGCTTTTGTGTTAGGACTCATTGGTCTGCTGGGACTGTAATATTAATTCTTGAATTAATCTCTGGCTGAAGTTATAGGACTTTTAAAATAAAGGAGCACAAATAGAGACAATTGGGGAAATCAAATAAATTGTCTTAAATGTATTTAGCAATAATGGAAATTGTTTTTTATTTTTGCCTGCCATGATTTATTCTGTATTAGTTGATCTTCATAATTGGGATTTTTCTTGCAGTTCAAATAACAATTTTTTGAATCTCAGGCCTTTTAATGAAGAAAGAGCTGTGAAAATAAAACCCTCCGCCTGTTTGAAACTTAGACTGCTGGCTGTATAACCCAAACTTCCTTTTCCTTTGATTTGCAGCAATGTTGTAGTCTCTATTACATGCATAATGTAGGGAGGGTCTCCAGAGAGAACAGTCCTCACTGATAAGATTAGGGGGAGTGTCTCAAACTTGAGTTTAGATAATCGAGAAAGGATCACTAAAGAAATCCCTCTGTACGAGAGATGCACAGAATGATGATGCAGTAGTCAGGATGGTCCTTCAGTGCATGAGCTATCACAAGGCCTGAAATACCAGCTGCCTCTCTTTATGTATAGAGGATGGCTTTTGTCACCAGCTCCTCTGATACTGGGGTACCTTATTGGAAAGCTTTAAACTTAACTCAAGTCACTGAATTGATGCACATTACCCAGAGAAAACAGGTTAGACAATTAATTTCTTATTTCTTTTTTAACTTCTTGCCTATACTGGACTGTTTTTCTTTTCATGTTATTGTTGGCACTTTTGTTTTCATTCAGTTCCTTGTTTTGATATGCATAGTGTCTTGAAACTGATCATAATGTTTAAGGAAAAGGAGTACTTGTGGCACCTTAGAGAGGAACAAATTTATTTGAGCATAAGCTTTCATGAGCTGCAGCATTCGATGAAGTGAGCTGTAGCTCACAAAAGCTGATGCTCAAATAAATTTGTTCGTCTCTAAGGTGCCACAAGTCCTCCTTTCCTTTTTGCGAATACAGACTAACACGGCTGTTACTCTGAAACCCATAATGTTTAAGGTAATCATGTTAAGCAGTATTTAGGTCTTTTATTTCCAAGTTCGGTTGATGGTAGATTTAGGAATATGCATGCAAAATTGGTAGAAGGAGGTTGGGATGCGATGGCCTTAAAACAACTGTTAAATGAAAAGCAGCGAGAGTTGCTATGCAAGGCAGGGGTGAAGAGAGAGTGTCTGTAGCTTTTGGTATTTATTTACAAGCTTTTATTTTAGTTGGTAAAGGCTGCCCCCTAATGGGACAACTCAGAAGGCATAATAATGCCCCCCCACAACTAAACTACGAGGTGTGCTGTTGAAAGAACATCAGTGCTGTTAAAGTCACTAAAAATAAGAAAAGTAATGGCCTGCTCTTTCTCCCTTATGTTTAGGCCAGCCAAATATATTTTTCAACAAAAACATATATAAAGTTAATTGAATAATCAAAATGTATTGAATCGAAGCTATATCCCTGAATGCTATTTATTACTGCAGATAATGTGTGAGGATATCTTACTGAATAGTAAGGGCTGACAAGTGATTAAAAAAATGAATTGTGCTGTTAAAACAATGATAGAATACCATTTATTTAAATATTTTGGATGTTTTTCTACATTTTCGAATATATTGATTTCCATTACAACACGGACTACAAAGTGTACAGTGCTCACTGTGTATTATTGTTTTTATTTCAAATATTTGCACTGTAAAAAACAAAAGAAATAGTATTTTTCAGTTCACCTAATACAAATACTGTAGTGCAGTCTCTTTATCATGAAAGTTGAACTTACACATGTAGAATTATGTGCAAAAAATAACTGCATTCAAAAATAAAACAATGTAACACTTTAGAGTCTACAAATCCACTCAGTCCTACTTCAGCCAATCCCTCAGCAAAACATTGTTTTGTTTCTGAGTGCAGTTATGTAACAAAAAATCCCTACATTTGTAAGTTAGACTTTCACAATAAAGAGATTGTACTACAGTACTTGTATAAGGTGAATTGAAAAATACTATTTCTTTTGTTTATCATTTTTACAGTGTAAATATTTGTAATAAAAAATAATATAAAGTGAGCACTGTACACTTTGTATTCTGTGTTGTATTAGAAATCAATGTATTTGAAAATGTAGAAAAACACCTGAAAATATTTAATAATTTTCAATTGGTATTCTATTGATTAACAGTATGATTAATCGCGATTAATTTGTTTTAATTGCAATTAATTTTTTGAGTTAATCATGTGAATTAACTGCGATTAATCGACAGCCCTAGTCATGATAAACTAAAAGTTATGTACTTAGTAAATACATTTTTCCAGTTTATTCTCTTTCTTTAACAGGATAAAAAATATGAATCATAGTGTAAGGTGATATCTGATGCTGACATATTGGGCCAATTCTTTCCTCAGACAAAACTTTCTCTTTGCTTCAGGAGAACCAGGTCCTGAATGTGTAATGTAATATGGTTATATTTCAATGCAGTTCTTAGATTGTATCAAGTTAAACTGACAAGCAAACAGAAAAGAGGAACAACAGACAAGAGATAAGCAAGATATTATTTCCCCCTAAATGTAATTACTCCCAGGATAACACCCCTGCATAAACTCCTCCACCATATACGTTATTAATAAATAATCTCGTACTTGAGAGAGTTAAGTGGCATATGGTAAACTACCATGTCTGTTTCAGAGGGGTAGCCATGTTAGTCTGTACCAGTAAAACCAATGAGGAGTCCTTGTGGCACCTTAGAGACTAACACATTTATTTGGGCATAAATTTTCGTGGGCTAGAACTCACTTCATCAGATGTATGGGAATGGGCCATATCCACCCTAATTGAATTGGCCTTGTTAGCACTGACCCTCCCCCCACTTGGTAAGGCAACTTCTATCTTTTCATGTGCTGTATATTTATACCTGCTTACTGTATTTTCCACTCCATGCATCTGATGAAGTGGGTTATATCCCACAAAAGCTTATGCCCAAATAAATTTGTTGGTCTCTAAGGTACCACAAGGACTCCTCGTTGTTTTTACCATGTCTGTGTTCATCTGTAATGTGGAATATTAATTAATTTATGTACCTGAGATTTTTTGATCTCACTAAGGATTCATTCTGGAAAAAAACCTTAGATGAGTAACGGTATTCAACTTTACCCCACTGAACTCAATGAGAGTCCTTATGGGAGTAAAAATAGTAATTTATGTAAGTTTTGGCATGATCAGATCCTGAAACAATGAAGGCCCAACTCATTTGAGGTACTGAGCTCCCATTGACTTCAGCTGGGGTTGCAGATGCTCAGAACTCCTGGGAATTTGGCCATTCTTGTGTATTGTAGTGTCTGTACGGAGAAATGAAAGAGACTTTGTGAATAAATATTCATCCTAGGGATATTGATCAGTACACGCCATTAGACTTATAGGAATTCTGTATGTTCGTTTCCTACTGAAACAGTGGATTAGCAAAGATTGAGTTATTATTGTTACTAAATCAGTGAACTATGAAAATGCTGAATAAAATCTAGCTTATACTCAGAAAAGGAAATTGTATGGGAAGTGGGGGAGGGAGACTTATCATTGATTAACTTGAAAAAAGAAAATTCTTATGAGCCTGTTATGTAAAACATCATGGTATTTATTCACCCTTACTAAAAGGATTGCCAGTGCTAACAAAACCTTGCAATTGACTTTTAAGGTTAATAGCTAATAGCCATTGAATTCTCAGGTATTGCTATTAGAACACAGCAATGTCCAGCAAACTCTTTGGAAAATTGGAAACCTTCTTGACCACACATCCAAGGTTCAGAACTTCTTGAACCTTTTCTCCTGGCATATTCCCTTTCTCCTTTGCCAAGGACTCCAGCTCAACCCCCACTATTAGCTTCCTTCTAACACTCCCCTTTCTGTGCTTTATTCTTCGCTGCTTCTTTCGTTAGGTGACCCCCCAAACTTTGATTATTGGGGGTCCACCCTCCCTCCGTCAACTCGCTCCTAAAAACTTTTTCCTGTGTTGCCCACAAGAAGTAAGTGTGTGTGTGTGTGTGTGTGTGTGTGTAAAATACAATTAATTAATTAAAATAAATAAATGCAATGGAACCTCAGGCACACATACCAAAAGTAACAATGTGATCTTTTTACTGTAACCTTCACCCTTCCTCACCTCCTTGTTTGTTACTCTCAGTTATTGCGTCACATCGAATGAAACTGACGGGAATCTGCATGGGTGCAGATGTCTGCCCAGATGTAATAATCTGCAGAAGGTGGGCCATAGACTGTCAGCTTATAAATTCATGCTTTTCTTACTCGTCCTGTAAAGACTCTAACAGACTTTTGGATACTGCATAATAAATAATAGTGCACACAACATAGTGTACTTAATAAACAATACCTGCCATGTGTTGACGCACACGTATTGCTTACATCATTATAGTCTTTTGTCTCTTGGATTCAATGAATGTTCATCTTGTATAAATAAAACAAGTGCTATTCCCCTCTAATAAATGTATCCCTAGGTTTCTGTTCAGGTTTATGCCTAATCCAGAAGTGGTCAAAGCTCACATGAGTGCAGGAGATCTCTGTAAGTTCTTTCAGACCATTTGAGCCCTGTGTTATGCAGTTTAAGTGGAGGCTTAAGTAGTGTACAGGACTGTTTGTGGGCTCTGCCCTTGAATGAATGCCTTCTATGTTCCCCTGATGATGCTTCAGTTCAGCAAGACCGATACCTAAGAGGTGCAGTATTGTACTCGCCAAATTCCAAAATGTTTGGCCTATAAAGTACCAAGTTTGGCTGACAATATTTTGAATAGGGACAGAATGGCATAAGGGATTTGTGAAGAGATACTGCATCTTTAAGGGCCACATACTCAGATAGTGTACATTGGTGTAGCTCCATTGACTTCTGGGGAGCTACGCTAATTTAGATCAGCTGAAGAACTGGACCTCTGAGCACCAGCCTGACTCTGGCCTTGGCAGGCAGGGACCAAAACTAGTTCTCTGTCAATGTTGTTTTCCATTTACATTAACAAATATCAGTTCAGTAACCTTATGGGGGTGGGGGGAGGAAGTTTTTTGTGTAATCTGGATAAGAGAGGCTCTTACTGTAAATACTACTTTATCATTCAAACCGCATGAAACTCTGACACACGTAGAGGATAAATAAAGGCAGAGAAACAGCTCTCGGTAGCAATTATCAAACAAATCGAGTGACAGCCCCCCCTCTTAGCCAGAATCATTTGAGTTATTGCATAAAATTATAAAATGTTGCTTTGCACATTTAACGTGTCTGTCTCCTTTTTGTTTTCCTATCCCCAGATCTATTATAAAGTTATTAAAGAAATTGAGCCAGGAGAAGAACTGCTGGTGTATATGAAGGAAGGTGCCTATTCTCTTGGGAACATGCCACCTAGTCTGGAAGGTGAGGCTCTTATTGTTCGATACCCCCAGTTGGGAGGTGCAGAGAGGTGCTAACAAAAGCACATCTTGTAAGAAGTTAAGCCTGTTGCCTGTTCTCTTATGTAACTGCAGCCTGTTCGGACGTTTTACAGTGAGACCTTTTCTCACTGGTTAGCTTGGTTGTCTTAGTCAGTGAAGTCTGAGCAAAACCCTTTTTTAACTGAAACCCAGGCCCAGCTACACGAATATATAATGTTAAGGAATGTTGTGGTTTTGAATACTATAGGTGGGTACAGGTGATCATGGTGGTTTGTTCGCAGTAAATCTGAGCCAAACCATTATGAGACTTGCAAACCAGGCTGTGTCTTTGGATCACATGGCAAATGTGACCAGAGCAAAGTTGGAACAGCCATTGTGCTGTTATAATATGGATGGCTCCACAACATCACCTGACATTCAGCTGAACAGTTAGAGCAGGGATGTGCAAACTTTTTGGCCTGAGGGCCACATCGGGGTGCGAAACTGTATGGAGGGCCGGGTTTGGCCAGGCTGTGCATCCCCAAACAGTCTGGCCCCCACCCCCTATTCGCCCCCTCCCACTTCCCACCCCCTGACTGTCCCCCCTCAGAACCCCCCCTGCTCCTTGTCCCCTGACTGCACCCTCCTGGGACCTCTGCCCCAAGCTGCCCCCACCCCCGGATTCCACCCCCTATCCAACTCCCCATCCACCCCGACCCCTATCCACACCCCTGCCCCCGAGAGGCTCCCTGTGACTCCCACGCCCTATCCGACCCCTCCCCTACCCGTTCCCTGACACCTGACAGCCCCAGAACCTCCACCCCAACCAACTGCCCCCTGCTCCCTGACCCTCCCCCCCCGGGACCCCCTGCCCCTAACCACTCCTGTTCCCTGACTGCCCCCCTGGGACTCCCTACCCAGCCCCCCCCTGCCGCGCGCGCCGCCCCCGCCCCCTTACCATGCTGCTCAGAGCAGAAGGAGTTCACAGCCCTGCTGTCCACATGGAGGTGGAGCTGCAGGGCACGGGGAACAGCGGGGGAAGGGCCGGGGGTGAGCCTCCTGGGCCAGGAGCTCAGGGGCCGGGCAGGACAGGCCCGCGGGCCGGATGTGACCCATGGGCTGTAGTTTGCCCACCTCTGAGTTAGAGTGACAAGCTGCATGAATTGATCACAAATAAAGTTAATATCTTTATTGCTATGTTGCCCGGCAATGTGTGTCCTTCTTGGCAGCATATTGGAATGGCAGGTCAAGGTGCCTGGCACAAATGAGTGAGCAAATTGCTTAGGGGTATCTTGCACTGTGCATTGAGCAGAGCTAGGGGCTAAGCATTTTTATCTCACTCTTACATTAGCATAATCATTTCCCCCTAAATACATTAATACTAATTATTAAAGTTCAGTAACCACATAGGACATCTAAAGAACCATTACTCTTTTGCGGACGAGTGAGTGTTTCATAATAGATACAGCAAGGAACAGTGAGTGAGGACTCCTGGGTTCTGTTTCTGACTATGCCATGCACTCACTATGTGAAATTAAAGGTAACTTGCAAAGGGAAAAAACTGAGCTTATGTCCTTCCCCCTCCCCAGCTTCCCCTTTTTATGATGATTAAAGATGGACTGAAATGATTTTTCCAAATCAAAGGGAGAGTGAAGAGGGGTTTCTGCTTGTATTTCATTAGAAATAGAGGTCTTATCTCCAGGGGAACACTCTGTGACTATTGGAGAACTGGTGATATGATGATATCATGAAAACAAAGAGTGAAAATGGAGCAGCTTTTGAAAGGGGAAGGGAAATAGACTATTTACAACTTGGGCTTTGGTTTTAGAAGAATTTTTTAAAACTGGCTATTTATATAGGTGGCAAGAATATCAGCGTTCTTTTTCTGAAGTCACTGGTGCTAGACCATGGTCAGAGACAGGATATACCTGGCCAGCTGGGCCTTTGGTCTGACCCAGTCTGACAGTTCCAAAGCTCCTATGTTTTGTTTTGTTTTGTTTCATTAATACTTAAACACAGTAATCAACATTTTGGTAAGAGGATGTGTTCATTAAAGATTCAATATCCCCCCTCCTTTCACCTAAAGTGACAGAGCTCACAATACAAGGGCTCTGAGGCATGGAAGTGGTCTCTCCACAAAAACAGGGAAGACCAGACATGCTATTTCTGGTATTGCTAAAGTAAAAACCTAAACCACCAAAAAGTAATTTGAAAATATAATCTTGTAAGCCTCCTTTAAAGAATGAAAAAAGAGCACAACCCACCTCTTTAAAAAATCCTTTGTAAGTCACATGTGTAACACTGAAACTAAAGCTACTGTAGGTGTGCTAAGAACTAATATATTTTAATGTGCTCTTTGTTTGGCTCTAATTTGGTGACTATGAAAGTTAAAGACTAATATAAGAGGGGGGTTGAATGATCTCCAGTGAACAATTAGCTGAATTTAGTCCATCCTTTCTGTTTACACATTGACTGTGGGAATGGTTCATGATAGGTGCAAACTTGGTCATTATTATTTGATGACTGATTTATACAAATCTATCCCATCCTATGGGTTGCTCATGAGCTATTTGCCTATTCCTTTATCTAATCAATATTTGAAAACTAAGGTATTTTGGTTGGACATTCTGGTCACATGCTGGGTTTTGTTCCCTAACTGGTAGATTAATTTAACTCCTCGTTTCAGAATTCTAATGAAAATATTTAGGATTATAAATGTTAACTCCACTTTCTGTGAATATTCTGCAATATTTGTTTGATATTTGCTGTTTCATTGAGTGGTCCTACCAAAAACCTCTTTTGCTAAGGGTATTCTGAAAAAATGAATGAAAAAAGATGATACAAATGATACAAATTAACTGAAGCATTCAGGTTCATGTTTCTGAATAATTTTTTTCAGTATTCTCTCAGAAATACTAATGCTGTTTTTGAGAGCAAGACAAAGATATGAGTAGTTTCTTCCTCAAAATAATTGCATAAAAACTACATGTAGCCTTGACCATTTGTGTAAAAAAAAAAGTGTGGGGGGGGGGCACAAAATCAGGAAGAAAACTCAAGCTGTTTTGTTTAATGTAGGATTATCTGTTTTGCTTCAGAGATATCATTTTTGTTTGTAATTGACATTTATTTGAACAAGCAAAAACACCTTGTTTCCTATAATACGCCATTGTTGTCATTATATAACCTTTATCTGCCTCCTCCCAATAATGTGTCATGCTTTTGCCAGCTAATTGCTTTCAAACTGTAATAGCCCAACAGCCAATATTTGTCTTTTTAATACTTTTTCACCTTCAGTAATGATTTCCTCCCCCTGTCCCACTCCCTCCCTCCCCCAGTTTAAACTCTGAATTGCACAAGAAAGAAAATGCAAAAATGTTCCACACAAAGATAATTATCATAAAAATCTTTTATCCAAACCCCAGTCGAATGCAGTAGTCCCCTTATCACTGCAGGAATTTTGAGTAGGGCTCTTGAACTCCTTTGAGACTTGAGTCTGGTAGATTAGCATGTAGATGCCACATAATTGTGTTCCCCTTGGTTTCTCTGAAAGCTATTAGGCACTGATTTATTTTCCTGTTACATTCCTGCTTTGTCCTGCGTGTTACTGATGGAACTTAAGATAGATGCATGTAACCACAGACTTGACAAACAAGACATTGAGCCCTGGCAACAATTTGTTGTTGTTGGATTTTTCTTTTTCTTTTTGCTGAGATACTGAAGTAGAAACCTGTTGTTGAAGGGCACAGTTTTTATGTATTGTGCTTAAAGGGGGAAAAAAACCCTTAATGAACCCAAATACCATCAACTGGAGGTAGAGGGATGATCTAGTGATAAAGGCACAGCTCTGGGAGTCAGGAGATCTGAGTTTAGTTCTGAGCTTCCTCTGTGACTTGGGATCCACTCCTACAAGAGACTGAGACTAGCCTTTATCTGTGTTGCAGTTTCTTTCCCTGTAGCAATACACAAGGGTCTTGTGAGCTGAACTTGCTAATGTTTGTAACTATTTGTTTGCATGAAAATTAAGAACTCCAAATGCAAGAAGAGTATCTATTATGTGTCATTTTGGGGTGTTCAGTTAATCTACGTGCCAATCAATTTCTTCCCTCTAGAAATGTTTGACAGAGCTTATTTCTAAGGTTCCTAAGAATCGGATAGTAATGACAACTAGTGAGGACATTTTGAGGGTGTGGCTACCACAATCTCGGTCATCTTCGTGTCTCTCTCATATGTTTTGTTTTCTCAGTGTTCCACAGGAAGAAAATCCATTTCTCTTCATATTGTCCATCCTCCATGATCATGAAAAAGCTGTTGCTCTTGACAAGGGAAGAAGAAAGTTCTCATGAGTTTGCTCAAAATAGATACTTTTTTTTCCCCAAAAGATTTGAAGCATAAAGAGCTTTATCTGCACAGTATTTGTTGCACAAAAAGGGTACACAAAGCAAAACCAAAAAAAATGGAGGTGGCTGAACTGAGTGAACTAGTCAAGCCACGTGGGGCCTTGTTTTTTCTGTCATTACTTAACAGAAGCCTTATTGGACCAATATTCAGCTGGTATCAATAGAGCTAGGCCAGTTTGTGGCAACTGAGGGTTGGCCAATAATGCACAACTTGCAGTGATTCTGACAATGGGCAAGACAGGAGCAATGCGGGAGGCAGAATTAGCCAAATAAGAAGAATTACCAGCTGTAACAAATGTGTTTCATAGATATGTGAATTATAATCTCTTTAGCTGTGCATCAAAGCAAAAGATGTGTTACTCTCCTTAATGGTAGCAGGGATTCTAAAGTAATATGCGTAGTGTTGTGATGTAGTGTGTACATGTGTTACTTACCTATATCTAGCTATCTAATGAAATATTCTCCCTTGAGAACAGGTGCCCTGGTGTTCCTGCTAAATCTGCCTATATCCATCTGCACATTTCATACCTAGAAACTGGTTCAGGGAAAATAAGAGCCAACCAAAATCACCACCTAAATCTTGAAGGCTTTTTGAAGTTTGAGGACATTCTTTGTTAAATTGTCTTGGTGAAGAAAAAAAAAAACCCATTCACCTCCGCATTTCCTAGTTTGGGGTAAAAGATGAAGCACCAAAATGCATTGAGACATGGGATATTTTTGTCCTGTGTGGAATTAGGATGCACTGAGAATTTCATAAGAGATCAGGCTTTTCTGGGATTTCCTAACCAGGGAAGTTTAAAAAAAAAAAAAAGTTCAGAGAAGCTATAGAGAAGCAGATGAACTTTTGATTAATTCTCCAGACCAGAGCTTTCCCCAGCTCACTAACTATTCAAGAAAGAAAGAAAGAGTAGATCAAGTGAGCTGTAGCTCACGAAAGCTCATGCTCAAATAAATTGGTTAGTCTCTAAGGTGCCACAAGTACTCCTTGTCTTTTTGCGAATACAGACTAACACGGCTGTTACTCTGAAACCTTACTAAAGTAGATGATCTTGTTGCCAGAACAGTTCAAGATAACCAAGGGACCTCTATAGAGGAAGATCCTGTTATCATGCAGGTGGGAGGAGGGAGGGACTAGACAACTCAAACTGGTCCTGTATCATCACCTGATTCTCTGGAGTGCAAAGACAGAACAAAAATGGAGGCATTTTTGCCAGCAACAACAGCACTTTGCAGTACAACTTGCAATGTGGATTCGATGTTGAGATACAGGCACAGCACGGAATAATCATCTGCTGCAGGATGCAGTGAGATCAAGATTTAATTAATATATGACAGAAGTGGAGTGTCTTGGTGAGGTGGCCCCATCAGCCTGTGCTGTTGACTGCATCGAAATGGCTGCAAAACAAGGTGTGCAGGCTGATCCTTGCAATATTGTAGCAACAGGCCCATCTGTCTGTCCCAGCACCTCCGGATGTATTATGCCTTGGACAAGGATAAGGAAAGGCTGTTCAGGTCGTGCACCAATCCTGCTGCCCAGCTCAGCTCTGTCCCAGAAGAGGCATAATTTAGCCAATAGATGTGTGCTGATGGTGTCTTAAATTTAGCCTGGAAACACCTTGTATCACATCATTCTGTCACATCACATAAAATGTGACAATGTCATTTGCCCATTCATGATTTTATTTTATAAGAAACAATTTCTTGAAGATAGAATAAACACAACAAGTGCTGCAGCTTACACTGCCTTGTCAACCTTCTGTTACATCTGGGTAGCTTCTCTTGCTTCTGTTTCCAGCTCTCCCTCCCTGGTGACACAAAACATGTCACTTACATATTGGCTCAGTTCTCAAGATTTCTAATAAACATAGTTTCTTCCCCTAAAACTAGAAAAAGGGGCCCAATCCAGCTTCAACTGAGGCCCAGGGCACTTTGGCCATTGACGTCAACAGTGGCAGAAGAATCAGACCCATATTCTATTATCCATCTAAGCTACTTGAAAAGGGAGGAAAAAAAGGGAAATTTTCACCAATTTTCCCCCTTTTTTCAAAATTGGATCAAAAATTTTTGAATAAAAATTTCATTTTAGAAAATGTTAATTTGCTTCTCTTTGTGTGCCCACCTCTCATCGTCCATTCTTCTCATCTTCAGCAAGTCACTTCACCTCCCCATGTTTCATTTTCCTCCTGTGTCCAATGGGAATGGCACCACTGACCTCCCTCGCAGAGGTGCGGTGAGAGCAAATTGTTTAGTTAATATTTTAACATTATTTGATGTACAAAGTGCTGTGAGTGGTAATTATCATTTATTGTTGATATTGTTTAGTTTCATTAATTGGCACTAGGCAGTACGGAAAATTAGAGAGGAGAATTAATATTTTAATCACAAACAAGGAAGCACTAAAAGACCCTGGATCTGATTGTGACTTCACTTACGTTGGTGTAACTATATTGACTCCAGAAGTGGTCCTCTTGATTTACACCAAACACACTTTTGGGCCTTGTAAAACAAAGACTAGGTGATGATATTTGGTGCAAAAGTTTGTGCTGGTTAGCACATGTACCTTATCGCATGGAAATCAGATAAAAAGTTTGTTACACATCTTAGAAACACCAGTGCAGGGCATACAGAGACTCATACACACAGGGGAGTCAGGGTATAGGAATGCTTCCCATCTTTTACCCACTCATCTCCTTTCTTATACCACAGACGATCCAGGTCAGAGCTAACAATATTAGCCAAGATCATGAGATTCACTACCAACTCTATCCCTTTAAAAATAATATTTTTATTATGCCTTTTGAGTTAATGAGTCTTGCTACAGGCTTTAAATTTGCCGTAAAGCTCTTGAAGTGCGAGAATGAAACTTGAATTGCAAAGACAACTTTCAGAAATAGAGTGGGGAGTGAGAAAGGGGAGGGAGGGAATCCAGCATAAAGAGACTAAATGGTCATTCAAAAGCTTCTGTTTCAAGCTGACTGCTGGGTGGAGAAACCCGGATTGTCCCAACTCCCTCACAGAAGTCGTTCTCCTGGAAAATTTACAGCTCTGAGCTGATTGTTTGACTTGGCATTATGGTCAGGATGCTGCCTTGTAAACTTAATAATAGCTGCCCTCTTTTTAATTTGTTTGACCTTGACTACAATAATTTATTATGTGCATTAGGTCTTTTTTTAAAAAACAAAGAATTTGGCTCCTTTTTCTTCACTGCACGGTGCTCTGGTTTCGAACTCCTCCTGCTTCATAGTGCACTGTGGCTGCTACATAAGCTTAGAGGATTGGGGGGAAAGGGAATCCCTTGAAAAGTGTGTTCTCCAGGTTGCCTTAAAGCAGAGGAGCTTTTCCTAGCAGAAATATAATTATCATCTTTTTATAGGTTTATTTTTGAGACAAGAATCCTTCTGGTTTGCAACGCTTTCCACCCCGCCTCTTGGCAGGCCCATTGAAGGAAACAGCCACAAAGTTATTTGTATTTTAAAAACACTTAATTGCACAAATAAAAAAGACAGCCAAAACCCAACACTGTGTAAATCCAGTAACTCCTGTAGGTATCACCTAAAAAGCCTCTTCTGAGCTGAGGACAAAAAGCAGACAGAGGAGTTCAAGCTGCTGCTGCTGGTGAAGACACTTTTCTGCAGCAAAGAGCATTCTAAAAGTCATGGTCTCTTCAGGTTGTATGACTTTTGTAATGACACCATTCATGCTCGATACTAACTGCACCAGCCCAGGGTATTCTGTACCTGCAGCGTGCAAACATGCTATGCTCAGATTATGTGCAATGGATGCCATTTTATTTGCAGGAGAAACAGCTGCTCAGAAGAATTGAAATTATTCGGGACTTTCTAATGCTGACGTTGAACTATTTTGTCTTCCTGTTTTCAGAAGAGCACACATTTCGTTGTGAGGACTGCGATGAGCTCTTCCAGTCGAAGCTGGACCTGCGGCGACACAAGAAATATGCCTGCAACTCTGTCAGCTCGCTGTATGAGACACTGAATGAGGAGCTCAAACAGGAAGGGTTAGGCGACGGGCAGGTCTATGAGTGCAAAGACTGTGAGAGAATGTTCCCCAGTAAATACAGGTATTGCTGAGACAGCAGGAACGTACCTAGCTAGTGGGATGTGGAAAGCTAGAAGGAATTATCCAAACACAAAATAGTATTTGCAAGTGCGTGAATCAAGGGGGAGGTGGAGGTCTCAGGGTTGGTATCTGATTGTGGTTTTTCAGCTGTAGGCCACCATTCTGAATATGGCTCCAACCAGGTGTTTTCAGAAAATCACTCGCAATCAGGCAGCTGGTTGGCAGCTCATGTTGAGTGAGTTGTGGTCTCAATTCATGCCCTAGGGTCCACTGTCATGATCCATTGACTATTTTCACACTGCCTTAGAAAATCCATCCTGCTAGTCGGCTCTGATTGTTGGCCATCTCAGCAGCAGGCATGGGGACTGAATTCCACCTCCCCCTTTTCAGGTCAAGACTGGTATGATTGTACTACCTCTCCCTCTATGCTAGTTCTGTGGACAAGCCGAAGTGATCAGTTCTGTCAACCCAGCATGAGGCCCATTTTAAAAAAGGATATCCATCAGGCCCCTTCCTTCACCATTGAAGTCAATGGGAAAAGGTTCTTTCCAATCAGTTCTGAAGTGAATGAGAAATAATTCATTGGAAAAAAAACTGAATGAAAAAACAGGGTATCTTCAATTTAGTATCTTCTCTTTAGTAGACATTAAAGTATGAGACAACTTCTAGCCCTTTATTATGAATTTTACCAATATATACCAATCCTAGAAGTCTAAATAATAAGATGGGTGAACCAGAGTGCCTCATATTAAATGAGGATATTTATATAATAGGCATCACAGAAACTTGGTGGAATGAGGATAATCAATGGGACACGGATTTAATACCAGGGTACAAAATATATGAGAAGGCAGAACAGGTCATGCTGGTGGGGGAGTGGCACTATATGTGAAAGAAAGCGTAGAATCAAATGAAGTAAAAGTCTTAAATGAACTAAACTGTATCATAGAATCTCTATGGATAGTAATTTCATGCTCGACTAATTAGAATATAGCAGTAGGGACATATTACCAACCACCTGACCAGAATGGTGACAGTGACCATGAAACGCTCAGGGAGATTAGAGAGGCTATTAAAATAAAAAAACTCAGTTATAATGGGGGATTTAAACTATCCCCATATTGACTGGGTACATATCACCTCAGGATGGTGAGGCAGAGATAAAGTTTCTTGGCACCTTAAATGACTGCTTCTTGGAACAGCTAGTTCTGGAACCCACAAAAGGAGAGGCAATCCTTGATTTAGTCCTAAGTGGAGCACAGGATCAGGTCCAAGAGGTGAATATAGCTGGACCGTTTGGTAATAGTGACCATAATATAATTAAATGTAACATCCCTGTGGTGGGGAAAACACCACAGCGGCCCAACACTGTAGCATTTAATTTGAGAAATGGGAACTACACAAAAATGAGGAAGTTAGTTAAACAGAAATTAAAAGGTACAGCACCAAAAGTCAAATCCCTGCAAGCTGCATGGAAACTTTTTAAAGACACCATAATAGAGGTTCAATTTAAATGTATACCCCAAATTAAAAAACATAGAAAGAGAACCAAAAAAGAGCCACCATGGCTAAACAACAAAGTAAGAGAAGCTGTGAGAGGCAAAAAGGCATCCTTTAAAAAGTGGAAGTTAAACCCTAATGAGGAAAATAGAAAGGCGCATAAACTCTGGCAAATGAAGTGTAAAAATATAATTAAGAAGGCCAAAAAAGAATTTGAAGAACAGCTAGCCAAAGACTCAAAAAGTAATAGCAAAAAAATTTTAAGTACATCAGAAGCAGGAAGCCTGCTAAACAACCAGTGGGGCCACTGGACAATTGAGATGCTAAAGGAGCACTCAGGGGTGATAAGGCCATTGTGGAGAAACTAAATGAATTCTTTGCATCAGTCTTCACAGTTGAGGATGTGAGGGAGATTCCCAAACCTGAGACATACTTTTTAGGTGACAAATCTGAGGAACTGTTCCAGATTGAGGTGTCATTAGAGGACATTTTGGAACAAATTAAACAATAATAAGTCTCCAGGACCACAAGGTATTCACCCAAGAGTTCTGAAGGAACTCCAAAGTGAAATTGCAGGACTACTAACTCTCATCTGTAACCTACCATTTAAATCAGCTACTGTACTGAATGACTGGAGAATAGCTAATGTGATGCCAATTTTTAAAAAGGGCTCCAAAGGTGACCCTGGCAATTACAGGCTGGTAAGCCTGACTTCAGTACCAGGCAAACTGGTTGACACTATAGTAAAGAACACAATTGTCAGACACATAAATGAACATAATTTGTTGGGGAAGAGTCAACGTGGTTTTGTAAAGGGAAATCATACCTCACCAATCTAGTAGAATTCTTTGAGAGGGGTCAACAAGCATGTGGACAAAGGGGATCCAGTGGATATAGTGTACTTAGATTTTCAGAAAGCCTTTGACAAGGTCCCTCACCAAAGGCTCTTAAGCAAAGTAAGCAGTCATAGGATAAGAGGGAAGGTCCTCTCATGAACTGGTAACTGGTTAAAAGATAGGAAATAAAGGGTAGGAATACATGGACAGTTTTCAGAATGGAGAGAGGCAAATAGTGGTGTCCTCCAGGGGTCTGTACTGGGACCGGTACTGTTCAACATATTCATAAATGATCTGGAAAAAGGGGTAAACAGTGAGGTGGAAAAATTTGTAGTTGACACAAAACTACTCAAGATAGTTAAGCCCCAAGCAGACTGTGAAGGGCTATGAAAAGGATCTCACAAAACTGGGTGACTGGGCAACAAAATGGCAGATGAAATTCAAGGTTGATAAATGCAAAGTAATGCACATTGGAAAACATAATCCCAACTATACATATAAAATGATGGGGTCTAAATTAGCTGTTACCACTCAAGAAAGAGATCTTGGAGTCACTGTGAATAGTTCTCTGAAAACATCCACTCAATGTGCAGCAGCAGTCAAAAAAAACGAACAGAATGTTGGGAATCATTTAGAAAGGGATCTATAATAAGACAGAATATATCATATTGCCTCTATATAAATCCATGGTACGCCCACATCTTAAATACTGCATGCAGATGTGGTCGCCCCATCTCAAAAAAGATATATTGGAATTGGAAAAGGTTCAGAAAAGGGCAACAAAAATGATTTGTTGTATGGAATGGCTGCCATATGAAGAGAGATTAATAAGACTTGGACTTTTCAGCTGGGAAAAGAGATGACTAAGGGGGATATGATGGAGGTCTATAATATCATGACTGGTGTTGAGAAGGAAGTGTTATTTACTCCTTCTCATAATACAAGAACTAGTGGTCACCAAATGAAATCAATAGGCAGCAGGATTCAAACAACCAAAAGGAAGTATTTTTTCACACAACACACAGTCAACCTGTGGAACTCCTTGCCAGAGGATGTTGTGAAGGCCAAGGCTATAACAGGATTCAAAAAAGAACTAGATAAATTCATGGAGGATCGGTCCATCAATGGCTATTAGCAAAGATGGGCAGGGATGGAGTCCATAGTCTCTGTTTTCCAGAAGCTTGGAACGGGCGACGGGATGGATCACTTGATGATTACCTGTTCTGTTCATTCCCTCTGGGGCACCTGGCATTGGCCACTGTTGGAAGGCAGGATACTGGGCTAGATGGACCTTTGTTCTGACCCAGTATGGACGTTCTTATGTACACTGAAGGTTTTAATGTAAATGTGTTAATTATGCCTATGTGTACATTAAACTCATCACCTTTTATGCTTAGGCTTTCAGTTACGATTTTCTTTTCCAAATATATAGTTCCATGCAGAGATTAAATTTAATGCCATTTCAGGAGGAAACTACCTATTCTTGTTTGGGCCCCAGTAAATCTGAACATTCCACTTTATTCCTAGAGAAGCCCTGCTAAGACAGCAGGATAAGTCCAGTCAGTATACCTAGTTTGCCTAATAATTTCTTGGAATTTAATATGGATCAAATCAAAAATATCACTAGAAAGCTGAAATTGAGCATTTAGGAGATGACTAAGTAAATAGATGTGCTAATCTCAGTAGATACTTTCCTGTAAATATTGTATTTAGTTGTCCATGTTTTCTCTAAATAAAATCATAAATGGCAATTAACCACAGGAAAATAATACAACTTCATGGTGAACATAGTTTCTTTATCAGAATGGATGATTATTCTTCATGATTAACAGGAAGTCAATTTATTAGTGTCTTTTTCATGAAGATTAACAATTAGAACTTGAAGGGAGAAGAGAGGATATCCCAGGGAGTAGTGAGATTTTAAACTGCTTTGGTTAGTCAGAAGTGGTTATCAGGCAGACGGAAATCTAGCCAAGCACTAGAGGTGTGCTGAAACAGCAACATACACAGTTGTCGTAACTTGTGAACCAGCAAATGCCATCAGGTCACAGATATTTGAATTCAAGTCATTTTTCAGTCCCATGAGTTTTTGGGCTGGGAATTTCACAAGAAACTAAGGAAATTAAATACCGAACTCCTGGGTTCCTAACGTCCTAAAACTCCTTTTGAAATCCCAGCCATAGGGGCTAACCCTGACAGGAACGGGTCTGTGGAATTTAATAGACTGACAGAACATTTCTATTGGGTTTTTAAACCATCCCACAGAATTTAATATAAAATTGTATACCTCCTTTAAAATTCTATAGGGACAGTTTAACTACCAAGACGATTTCATTTTCTGTTAAATTTCAGTGCGTCTTACAGTTCTGTGGAATTTATCTATATGGCTGAGTATCTGCAACTCCCACTGATCTGTGCTTGAAGCCAACAGGAGTTGCAAATGTTCCTCCTTTCTCTGGATCATAGGGTTTACAGGGTGAACAATTTGCAGCTTTTTTGGTACTCGAGTTGCTAATGGGGTAAATCTTCTTTACTGCACTTTATGTTCATCCTCAGTAGAGGAATTTCTGCCCTTCCTACCGATCCCACCATCCATCACATTGGCTTCCCTTTACTGTCACCCCCTGGTTTACTGGCTCAGCAGGAGAGCTGCTTGCTGACACACACGCTCAAGATGAAAAGGCAGAGAGAACACTTTGGCATGGGGGGAAATACAGCAGCTCTCTCTGTAATGGCACAATTTCAGCAGCCACTTGGGTTTGCCATCATCATCCAGTTGGCAGAAATTGAAAATCACCGAGTTAAGTAATAAAAGATGTCTGACATTTAAAAGTGAAATGTGTTTGCACCTTATCACATTTCTTTCAAATGTTGAGTCCCAGTGTTCTGGGAAGTTATGGGCTTTGTGCCCATGAAAGTGGCAACATGATAGGTTCAGCAGCAACAGCTAATATCTTGTCTTTCCTTGCCGGGATCCTGCTGGAGTCTCTGTCACTCGTGTTTTCCCTCATGGACCTTCAGGATTGGGGTCCATTTTCTCTCTTTTTCACATTAAATGGGAGAAAATTCATGAAACATAACAAACTTTGGAGGGCAGAATGGGCCCATTTTCAATGTGAAATTAAATGTCAAAAGAAAAAGGAAAAAAAGAAGAAAATTTCCCTAGACACATAATTGTTAATACGTTGTTCACTTTATTTTAAAAGGATTTTGAAGTCATGTTATGTGACAAGCACTGGGTTGACTAGTTAGGTGTGAAAAAAACAGTGCTTATTGACCTGTTTGTCTGTCACCATCTTTAATCACCATGGTCTCTCTCAAACCTCCTTAGTACTAAAGAACAGGATTACAGTAACTGTAGCTCTGTTGTCAGCAAGTGTCTTGTTCAGCCTGACCCTGAATTGGAACCAGTCGAGGACTACACTATTCATTGGCTCATTTATTGTGGCTGTATGCCTGAATTCTCTGCTCTCTTTCTTCCCTAGCTTGGAGCAGCACATGATAATCCACACTGAGGAGAGGGAGTACAAGTGTGACCAATGTCCAAAGGCTTTCAACTGGAAATCAAACCTGATTCGTCACCAGATGTCACATGACAGTGGCAAACGATTTGAATGTGAAAACTGTGTGAAGGTATGGTTCAGGGCATGATGCAGCGTGGGTTCACAGCGTCATCCAGGAAAAGACCTGGTGAGCTGGAGAAACGACTCAGCGGAAATAATCAAACGCAGTGTCAATCGGCATGGTTTTACTTTCTTGAGGAATGACAATTGTAACCATAATTCAGAATAAGGTAACATGAGTAACAGGAAGCAAAGAAAAGACTCCTCAGCCTGGGGTTTAACCCAGTCCTGTAAATTTGGATGTGGAACCCAATCTACCTGCAAGCAACCGTTCTCGTAGCCTTTTCCCAAGCATTGCAAGGTTCTTTAGATTTCAGGTGAGCACTGTGAAGCATGTGTGTTGTCAGGCAGATAGATTTAGCTATTCAGAAGCAAAACTTTATGTATGAAATCGGATACACCATAGACTGCATAGAGGGTGAGATGAGTTGGGTGCCAACCGGTGAACATGATACAAGTCAGCACTAATTGTATGTTATCTCTTCGCAGTGCAAGGTGAAAATCCTGCACTGCTGATCTCAGAACCTGTTATCCCAAGAACACTTACAATAAACAACAATAGTCAGCCAACCCTCCCTCCTCTGCCACAGCCATGTTTGTTTCTGTCCCCTAAAAGCATTTTCTCTTTTCTCACTTTCTCAGGTGTTTACTGACCCCAGCAACCTCCAGCGGCACATCCGTTCCCAGCACGTTGGCGCGCGAGCCCATGCCTGCCCGGACTGTGGCAAAACCTTTGCCACCTCGTCTGGCCTCAAACAACACAAGCACATTCACAGTACTGTCAAACCTTTCATATGTAAGTTGTCACGGCCATCACACAATCCTGGCTTTCGCTATAATTGTACATATCCTAAGGGGGGCCCCAGCACTGGCTGTACCTCTTTGAGCAGCCGCTGTAATTTTATAGGTCAGAGCACAAGATGAAATTCCGCAGAGATTTTTTTTTTTTTTTTGCATGCTCCTTGTTTTTCAGTAAACATTCATGGCAGTTTTTGACTTTCTTGACAAGTTAAAAGCTGAGTCTCTCAGCAGGCCCAGTGATGCCATTTTCTCATATCTTTTCTTTCTCTCTCTTTTTCTAATGGTCCTGTTGGTGACAAAAATAAACAGCCTGATAGAAATTTGTTTCTGGGGGGCTTCAAATCATACGATCAGGGTGAAGAATTTGGAAAAGCAGCATACAAGAAAGAAGAAACTTTTAAAAAGCATTTTTTTCTTCTTTATTCCCGAGGACTTTAATCTAGACAATACTCTCCAACTATTTAAATTGCAAATTAGCTACATCCTTGTAGTATTCAGGAGGGCGTTTCCAAAGGGATCATTTACCCTGGGAATGCCTGAAAGATCCTCATCTTATTTCTTGTTGCCTTTGGGTTTGTTTTTTTTAATCTCTGTAGTGCCCCTTGCATCTTGGTAGCTGTGCAGGAAGGCGTATTCTACATCACCAGAAATGTGCACGGCCTGCTCTGGTGGCTACCACTCACCATCTCACAAAAAAAGGTGGCCGTGTAGTTAAAGCACAAAACAGGATCTCTGTTCAGTTCCTGGCTTTGAGGCTGAGGCCAGATGTTCCACCATGCAAGCCACTGAAGTTGTCTGTGCTTCCATATCCCCAAACGGGAACAGTGCACAATGGTAGGTGCGAGGCGAAATTCATTAATGTGCATTGAGCTCATTAGATGGGCGTCAGTGGGGAAATACAAAATACTGTTATTACTCATTTGGCTGACTAGAGAGATGATGATATGATCTTTCACTTAGCATCTCATGCCAACTGGCACATGAAAGAAAGAGAGAGAGAGAGAGAGAATTTGAATCTCGTAATATTTCTACATTGAAATGAACTGTTTCTTCTAACAACCAACTCACTCTTCTTACCAAAGCAATTATGGGTAAAGTGTTCTCCTCATCCATATCAAGGTTTGAAATAACTTGAGAACAAGTCTGCCCAGTTCATGTGTGACAAGTGTTAATATTGAATCTGTTAACAACTGGGTAAAAGCTAACAAATGATGGGGCTCTGTGGGTGTGCTGACTATGCTTATGGAACCTGGGGGCCAGGGTCCCCTGCAAAACTTTTTCTTTCTGTTTAATAGAAAGTGTTTGCAGTTTTGTACCTGGATAATAAAGAAAGTCGGTTTTAGAGTAACAGCCGTGTTAGTCTGTATTCGCAAAAAGAAAAGGAGTACTTGTGGCACCTTAGAGACTAACCAATTTATTTGAGCATAAGCTTTCGTGAGCATCCGATGAAGTGAGCTGTAGCTCACGAAAGCTTATGCTCAAATAAATTGGTTAGTCTCTAAGGTGCCACAAGTACTCCTTTTCTTTTTGCAAAGTTGGTTTTGACGCTTTTATAACTATAAAATCCAGAACAGCAAGTGAGAAGATTCTGCGTGGATTTCCAAAATCATTACACAACTGGGCTTTTAAACAAGTATTTTTAGGCCCTGCTTGCCTTGGAAGGATGAAATAAACTCTGGTATCTTTAGCAGCACAAAGATGCCTGTTTGCATAACTATGAGGGTGTTGCAGGGACTCTTTAGGGCATGGAAGAATGGAAAAAACAATCCTCTTCTTTGGACAAACTTGCTTTGAATATTACCCTTCATCTTTCCATAATTTTTTTCTGCACGAGATTATTATACTTTGCTTGTTTATTTGCATTATTAAAGACATTTACCATAGGGATAATGCTAACCCGCAAACCCAATGGTCAGCCAACAAATGTTTACAAAAATTGCATTCTGTTCTGATGTAATTTTCTAAAGTAGATTAGCTATTTATTATGAATTGTTATGTCTCTTCCAAACCACAATATAACATCTTTTGGCACATGCTAAAGGAGACATAGTTAAAATTAGAAAGGGGCTAATTTTCCACTGGAAAGAAAAATATACAAACATCTTTTCAGTAAATCCAAAAATGTGACATTTCTCCAAAAATTATTAGTAATTTGAGAGGGAGTTATAAATTCACACACATGGAAACACTTGTTTTTACACAGACTCATATACACACTCTCTTAAATACATACAAACATTCTCAGAGGCCTACAGATGCTCTCCTTGCAAACACGCAAGCATGCAGGGAGAAACACTCCTGCCCACTAGAACTAAAAGAGTCCAAGAGATGCGACTGTCAAAGCCAGGAAATTCAGAGTTAAGGACAGATGCTCTATCCTTACCTTGGCCTACCGATTGCAGCATATTGACTTCATTGTTCTGAGGCTGCCCAATGACAGGCATGTCTCTTGGGCTCAGTAACAATGAGAGTCAGTGGCAGCTGCTGAAACACAGAGGAAGTTCCTGTAACTTCTGTGTTTTTCAGACTCTGGCAGATCCCTATGTACAAATTCTGGTGTAAATAAAACACACCCATAATCACTTTCACTTGCCCTGAGTGAAAATAGTTTGGGATTCATTTCTCTTTGCACCTTTTTAAAAGTAATAATAAAAAACAAGGAAATAGTTAAAAAAAATAAAGCAAAGCAACAACCAACCAACCCAAAATCCTTCTTTGAAAATCTTCGTTGAAGAATGTATAGAAAAATCATCACACTATATACACAAGCACAAACTACCACAGTTCAAGGTGCAAATACTGGAAATTAGGTATGGACTGAACAATTTTGATAAAATGATCATTTGGCCTTTTAACCTCTTTTGATATTAAAAAAAAAATTGATTGCTATTTGTCCTTTCAGTTCTGCACTGCCTCTGCACTTCTGAGTTGCATCCAGAGCCAGAAGCATGAGAGCTGAAATACCATGAGGAAAGACAGTTCTTGTAGTAACACCACCACAAGGAGAACTAGTCTGCTCTTGTGAGATCCTTCTGCCTTTTTGGGTGCTCATGTGTACTGAATTGCCAAACTGGTGAAATTTCACTGATCATGACTTGAAATCTCAGTAAAACTGGCTTCCTCATCAGCTTTCCAAGGATGCTTGGATTTGTCTCGGCTGGAAATATTCTTAGAACAGCTTCTCTTGCTGTGTTTTGATACTTCCATTCAAGTACTGATGTGGATAATAAATTATAGCAAAGGTATCACTTTTAACCCAGGCGTAAAGGCCTCTACCACAGAAAGAAGTATTGTCTCATCCTTAAACCACAGGACTGGGTGTCAGGAGATCCGGATTCTATTCTTGCTTGGCTACTAACTTGTGTAATTCACTTAACCTTGTTCTGCCTCAGTTTCTCTCTTTGTAAAATGGTGATAACAACTCTCTTGTAAAGTCAGTGAAAGCCTTAATTCATTAACAGGTGAAATTTATCCCTGTGCTAGGGGCCAGCTGAAAGCCTTTGCACCACTTATGTCCTGTATATGTGAATGGTGGATAAGGCTTGTGGTGGTAATCTGCACAGAGGGTGAATTTCACCTTCATGCTTACAAGGTACTTTTGAGGTGCTCAGGTAGAAGGTGAAGTAGAAGTGCTAGGCAGTAATATTATGAAGTGCAGAAGGGACATTTGAAAAAGTTAAATTTCTTTGGACTTGTGAAACAGTTTGGGTTGGGTTTAATTTCTGTTTCTTCATAATCACCGCTATAGTCCTTCCTTGTACAAGTTGTAGCAAGTCACATTCTGAAAGCCTCGTATTAGAAGTCTATATGGAAAATGCTGACAGAGCATTAACTCTGTCACTGCTAGGGTGCCCCTATTAATTTAACAAACACAAGATCTCGCCTCATTCCTCGCTGAAGCTGAGCCCTGGTTTGAGGAATATTTATAGAACATCCCTGTGGAGCGGTAACTTACTATTAATGGCATTTTAAAAAAATGATCGACTTGATTAAATGAGGCAAAGTTCTTCTCCCTTCAGCCTTGAATACTTCCTGCCATGCCAGACTACAAGGAAAGCAAACTAGCTAATATAAATAGATATTATGATTAAAGTGCACGATTATCTTTATTTAAAATAATAATAAAAAAAATCCTTGAGCTAGAATAGCACATTACATCAGGGTTTCTGAAGATTTGCAGGGGCAAAGCTGCAAGTTGAGAGATTTGCATCCCCTGGAATTTTTTCACAGGGAAATTTGTTGGTTATTATTTATTATTTGTATTACAGTAACTCTTCCACGTTTCAGCCACAATCAGGAGCCTGTTGTGCTGGGAGCTGTACAAAGACACAGTAAGAGACAGACCTTGCCCCCTGAGGTTTATATTCTAAATAGACAAGGCAGACAAAAGTAGAATTATTATCCCCATTTTATAAATGGGAAGCTGAAGCTCAAGGATATTAAGTGATTGGCTTAAGGTCATGCAGAGAGTCTGTGGTCGAGCCGGTAGCTGAAGGCAGATCTGACAGACCAGTGGCTTACCCGCAAGCCCGCTCCTCCTCATTTGTTTAACTCTACGGGAAAAGAGGGGTTAGGTGAAGAGGGGGAGCTGCTCATCCCAGGATCGAAGCAATTTCATATTAATTTCATATTGGTTTTGGTTTTGGTTTCTGTTGATGCTTTAGGTGAGGTCTGCCACAAATCCTACACGCAGTTCTCCAACCTCTGCCGGCACAAGCGGATGCACGCGGACTGTCGCACCCAGATCAAATGCAAGGACTGCGGCCAGATGTTTAGCACTACCTCCTCTCTCAACAAGCACCGGCGCTTCTGCGAGGGCAAGAACCATTACAACCCAGGGGGGATTTTTGCCCCTGGCCTACCTTTAACGCCCACCTCCCTGATGGACAAAGCTAAACCCTCACCCAACCTCAACCATGCCAGCCTGGGATTCAATGATTATTTTCCATCCCGACCTCACCCAGGGGGTATTCCATTCTCGCCTGCTCCCCCAGCATTTCCTGCCCTTACTCCAGGATTCCCAGGGATTTTTCCTCCCTCTCTATACCCCAGGCCCCCTTTGTTGCCTCCCACCCCGCTGCTCAAGAGTCCCCTCAACCACACCCAAGACGCAAAGCTTCCAAGCCCCCTGGGGAACCCGGCACTGCCTCTGATTTCTGCAGTGAGCAACAGCAACCAGCCCATCTCAGGGGAGGAGAAATTTGAAAGCAGCTTGGAAAACTCCTACTTGGACAAGCTAAAAGCCAGGAACAGCGACATGTCTGATGGGAGCGACTTCGAGGATGTCAACACGACCACAGGCACAGACCTCGATACCACCACGGGCACTGGCTCTGACCTGGAGAGCGATGCAGAGAGCGACAGGGACAAAATGAAAGACAAAAGCAAACAGACTGAGAACAAGCCAGATTTTGTCAGCAGTTCTGTGTCCACCAGTTCCACCAACAATGTGAACGAGCTCCCCCTTTTCTATTCTCAGCACTCCTTCTTCCCTCCCCCGGAAGAGCAGCTGCTCCCCACGACGGGGGCAGCCAATGACTCCATAAAAGCGATTGCCTCCATTGCAGAGAAGTATTTCGGCCCTGGCTTTATGGGGATGCAGGAGAAGAAGATAGGTTCCCTCCCATATCACTCCATGTTCCCATTTCAGTTCCTCCCCAATTTTCCCCATTCACTGTATCCTTTTACGGACCGGACCCTCAATCACAACTTGCTGGTCAAGGCAGAACCAAAGTCACCCAGGGACCTTCACAAAGTGGGTAGCACCAGCTCAGAATCGCCCTTTGATCTCACCACAAAACCAAAAGAGATTAAGCCAATCTTGCCACCACCCAAGGTCTTGCCGGCCCCATCTTCTGGGGAGGAACAGCCACTGGATCTAAGCATCGGCAACCGCATCCGAGCCAGTCAGAATGGAGGGAGGGAGCCCCGAAAAAACCACATCTATGGGGAAAGGAAACTAATGGCCAGTGAAGTACTACCCAAGATTTCTCAGTCTCAGCTCTCTCAGCAGCCATCCCTGCATTATGCTAAGCCATCACCCTTTTTCATGGACCCCATATACAGGTATTAACATACCCTGCCTTAATCATTTCTTCCAACAGGCCCATTTCAAAAGTGGGGTTCATGACGTAAGGCAGATCATGATGTGGGGGGTGGGTGGAAAGAAGAGAAGAATGATTCAGTAAAATCATGCTGCAGTTGAGTGTTCTTGCCCTCTTTTGTTAAAGCAGTTAGAGATTTGTGAATGAAAAGGCCTGTATAACTGAAAAGAATAATCATTGATGTTATCCAGAGGCATACATTTATGTAGGGAAAGGGCCATATTCCTATTTCAACAAGAAGGAGCATAGCCCATTGAAGAAACCTAGCCAACACTAAGATGGCATCTCATGTTGGGTGAATTCCAAAGAGTTTGATTCAGATAAGAATGCAACAGTTCTGAAGTATGTCAGAACCCTTACTCTAGTGAGTTGAGAATGACTCTGAGAGTCAGGAGGCATAGGTTGTATTCCCAGTTCTGCCACTGACCTCTTTTATGGCCTTTGGCAAGTCCCTTCACCTTGTTTATTTTTTATATTTATTCTGTCTGTAGAAATGGGGTTAATGATTTATACTCACCTTTCCAAAGTACTTTGAGATCTACAGGTCACAAGTACTATGTAAATGCTAAGTGCCGCATTATTATTATCCAAAACTCTCTTGTCTGCAAATCTTGCAAGTATGTCTTCCTTACAAGGTTTCACGTGCTTCCTGGTTTCAGCCAATGAGGAAAGCCTTATTCATGGTGTTTCGCTCCTGGTACTAGCTGAACCCAGGGAGCATGTGAAAGCTTAGTAGAAAAAAATAACCAACCTGGTTTTTGAGCCTCCAGAAAGAGCAAGTTTGGGTTCCAACTTACAGTGAAGGTTTGAGTCCTTTCATTTTAGAGCCCGTTAAAAATTTTTATAACACTAAAAACCCATAGAGACTCCAGTTACAAAAAATGGGCACCATTAACACTCTGTGTTTCCCACCCCAGTGCCAGCAATATCCTGGGTGTCTTCTTGCTGTACCATGGTACCACAATCACGGCGGAGTGGCAAATGCTAATTTTTAGCACCTGCAGTAAGTTGGTGCATCAGATTTGTGATCCAGGCACCAAATCAGGCACTTACAGTTAAAATGGGTATTGGGGCCACCTGAGTGTCCATTTCAGTATGCCAATGCTGGATTTGAGCTTCCAGCTTCCATTTTCCAGATTGGCTCCACAGGTTTAGTGGTTTGTCTTTGTATTGCTTCCTGCATGGAAATTGGAGCATCCAATACATGGCTCTGTACCTGCACTGGTCCTCCAAGAAGAGGTGGTGAGGAAAACTGAGTCTAGTTCTAGCCCAGTCTCCGAACGTTATTGGGCACACTCTTAGAGTTGGAGTTTGGCAATCCTTTTAATGGAAGGAATTCAAAGTTCTGCTGGCATGTGGGTCCCAGAGCACTTTGTCCATGTCCTCAGGGAGGTGCACACAGTAATTGAAGGGTAGCCCAGGAAAACACCTGCTATGCACTGCCTTGCTACTATTGCATGGCTGATAAGTGTGGGAAAAATGATGTCAATGTCTAACTAGGCCAAAGAGCTGTCAGCTAAGATGAGGATTAGTGAGCCCTCATTGCTTTGCTGTTAAGAAAGCCCCAGTCTCTTTGCCAGCACTTTCAGGGCTGATTCTGCGTTGCTTACTTACATGCTTACTTTCTGGGGTGGAAAGAAGGCTACTCCACGACCTGGGACATATAATATGTTCTGTCTGGCACCTATCATGATCATCCTCCTCCAGAAAAATAAGTGATGATGTAAATAGTCCAGTGTTTATTTTTGTAAAAATATGTCTGGACAATAAATAAAGTGGATTGGGTAGGATCTGAGAATCAGTTTAGGATTCCACTACCTCTGGGTATTCTCAGAAGGAATGCTAAAATAACAAAGATTGAAAAAAGCACTTGCCAGTTAAAATAGCAGTCTCGGGAAAACCGCAAAGGACCAGAAGACAGGCGTAAGTGAAGGATGAGGGTGTCATTTGCTGCATTCCATGGGATGCAAATAGTTTTAGTAAGATATTAAAATAGAAAGTCAGTGGTGGAGTCACTTGCAAATCAGACTTCTAATGTAATGAGCTAAATAGCAAAGCTTCCAAGTCCTAGCTTGAAAAAATATGGAAATATTTTGGTTCTAAACTTTATCAGACTCTCTCACATCATTTGGCTCCTCTGCCCCTCCCGCCCTCCCCTCAAAGTCCTTGACATTTTCTCTTGGTGATATAATTTAATGCAGCCAGACAGCCTGAAATCAGTGCAGTTTTCAACTCAGCCTTGTTAAGGTAATGTTCTCAGGCACTGGGCTGAAAAGATCAGCTTAATCCTTTAGTCACTGTGGAATTTGGCTCTGACAGGGAGATCTGCCCTTTACTGTGCTCAGTGCTTGGCATCGGAAGGTGCCAGAACTGAGCAGAACGTGGTGATATTGCTTCACCCAGGGCCTCATGTGAATGGTTTTTTCCATTTTTTTGATAGCGGTTGGGTTGTTTCATGGGAAACTTCTAGGCAGCTCGAGAAGGTACTTCCCCCAATTAATACATCGTGGCTAATTTCAGCCCTTCATGGAGGAAGGAAGGCTGAGTTGGCTGCACCATTATTAGCTGCAGTTTAATATATCTGCCATTTTACACTGGATCAGTTGAAATTTACTTCTACAATTTGTCTTTTTTAATCAAAAATGACTTAGTTCATGATTTTATGTCCAAATCGCTAAAAAATAAATCATTATAATTGGGACTAAGTTTCAGATCCTCTTTTTTCTTTTCCTCTAGAAAGAGTAGCTTCAAATTAAATTAATACACCAAACAGCACTGTGCAAGAACTTTGCCCCTCATTTGGATTAAACTCTGTTGGCTATTTAAACTATGTACCAAGCGGCTGAGATGTAACGCCAGATTCTGTTTTCATTTACACTGGAGAAATGTAATTAAGGTCACTATGATAATGCTGGATATTCACTGGTGTAACGGCGATAGAATCTAATCCAAGGTTTGAAAGATGCAGTTCCATTCCTAGGAGTTATTTTCCATAACATTATTACCCCAGCAAATGGGCTAGTTCACACTTTTGCTGGATGACTATGATGCCATGACATTAAGGCCAATGTTTTGAAAAATAGGAGCCAAAAGTTAGGCTCCTAAATCCATATTTAGGTGTTTAAACCTGAGATTTTCAAAATAGCCTAAGTGACTTCACTGGGGTTTTGCTCCTAAGTCACTTGGGCATTTTAGAAAACCCCACTCTTAGGAGCCTAAATGTAGATTTAGGGCTTGCTTACATGGGGAAGAAGCCCACAGTAGCTAGTGCAAGTGGGCATCAGCTACTCTGCATTAACTCCCTGTGCGAATGCTCTTATTATGCACTAAGCCCTGGTCTACACTAGGACTTTAGGTTGAATTTAGCAGCGTTAAATCGATGTAAACCTGCACCCGTCCACACAATGAAGCCCTTTTTTTCAACTTATAGGGCTCTTAAAATCGATTTCCTTACTCCAGCCCTGACAAGTGAATTAGCGCTTAAATCGGCCTTGCCGGGTCGAATTTGGGGTACTGTGGACACAATTCGACGGTATTGGCCTCCGGGAGCTATCCCAGAGTGCTCCATTGTGACCGCTCTGAACAGCAGTCTCAACTCAGTTGCACTGGCCAGGTAGACAGGAAAAGAACCGCGAACTTTTGAATCTCATTTCCGGAGACTGCGGGAACTGTGGGATAGCTACCCACAGTGCAACACTCCGGAAGTCGACGCTTGCCTCGGTACTGTGGAAGCATTCCGCCGAGTTAATGCACTTAGAGCATTTTCTGTGGGGACACACACACTCGAATAGATAAAAACGATTTCTAAAAAAACGACTTCTATAAATTCGACCTAATTTCGTAGTGTAGACATACCCTTAAAGAGCGTCTTTGTGTGCATCAACTTAATGCACTTTGGAAGTGTGTTAAGCTAAACTGCCTGAGGTCAGTCTCAGTGAGCATTAAGACTGTCCACACAGGGCTTTAATGCTAAGAAGCTAGTGATCTTTAAATTCACACCCTAGCTCCCTGCACACTAACTTCCCTGTGTAGATATACCCTTCAGAGCCAAAGTTTCAGCTCATAGTTTTGAAAATTTTGGTCACAGGCATTTACCAAACAAAGCCAATTGCAATGTATACCTAAGCTTTGAGAGAGAGGAAATAAATACAAAACACCTAATTATTTCAGCTGGATTTTAGCACACTTTAGGGCTGCAGAATCAGGCCCAGCGTGAACCATAAGATGAAGACAAACTGGGGCACAGGTCTTTCCTTTCTATGGCTGCCACAAACTCAGTAGCTTTTCTGTCTTGAATCAGAACATTCCACAACAGCGATAAAGCTTGTAGGGCACAGGTGGCATATCCATGCAGCAAAGGCACCAACACACTCCTGCGTGGGCACATCTAACCCTTTTGTTCATCACTAGCACAACAGTTGTGGTGTGTGTTGTAAAGTATCACCCAAAATATAAAGCATGGGCTGAGCCTGTTCTTTCAAAGAACTGTTGTCTGTGTGCTTTATGGGATCCCATTTGCGATTCCCATGGAAAGGGATGGCAAGGTGTGTTTATTACCAGAAACATAGTCTTTAAATATATTTCAACTGCTCTGCACATGACGTGTTGTTATTAGTTTTCTTCCCCATTTACAGCCCTGTAGGGTATGTAACCCTCTGTGTTGTTGTCCAGCAGGGTGGAGAAGCGGAAGGTGACAGACCCAGTGGGTGCCCTAAAGGAGAAGTACTTGCGACCTTCCCCACTGCTTTTTCACCCACAGGTAAAACCAGGAGAAACACAATACAGTGTTGATAGGATGCCAAGAAATTAGAGATGGAGATGTGACATTTAGGTCACTTTGTTCGTACCTCCCTGGTTAAGCCTGACAGTATTTTCCAGCACTTATTTTTAAAGCAAAGTAATTTCATACCCAATTTTAGCATGATGGAATCACTGCCCTATTGGTCCTTTAGTGCTAACCAAATTCATCTTGCCAGGTCCACGTGAGAAAGGGCTGGGCAGCTCGCAAGGGCCCATCTAACCTCTTGCTTTCCTCTCTTCCGAAATGCCAGTCTAATTTTTCATTGCCCTGCACCTTGTGTAGTCATTTAAACCAGTGCAAAGTGGGAGTAAGACACTACCAAATCAGAATAGTAGCATTTTACAGTGCTCAGTTTACACCACCATAACAATTGCACCAGTTGCAGGGCAGTGGAGAATCAGGCCCTCCTGATACAGTTAGTTCAAGAATGTATTTGCTACTAAGAACAAGATTGTGCCCCACCACCCTTGAGCCCCTGGATGACAGTTGGGCACAGTTACAGTCCCTATGCTCCCAAGAACTCAGAAACTGCTTCATCAGTTACTCCTGGGTGCAGTCTGCACCTAAAAATTAAAAATTCTGCACACCGTATTTTAAAATTCTGCAAATTTTATTTGTCAAAATAGCACTACATAATCACACCAAGTTCAATTATTTTGGAAATTTATTTCAAAATACCTGTCAGCAAGTATGTCTGTAACGATACACACACACACAAAATTTCCCCCAGGGGTAGAGAGTTGAAGAAACCCCTATGACAACCCAGTTCCTGTTTCCCCACCCAGAGCCCAGCTGCGGGACCAGACACCCACAACCCCTCCTCCCTGAGCCCACTTGCAGGGCCCCCTCCAGCCAATACACCCGAACCTCCTCCCTCCGGAGCCCAACCGTGGGGCCCCTCCGGTCCAAATACCCACTCCCCCCAGAACCCAGCTGTGGGCTGCCCTTGCCCAGACACCCATCCACCTCCCTTCAGAGCCCAGGGATCCAGAGGGAGAAACAGCCTGATGCTCAGTCCAGGGCTTGCACGGAGTTTCCTGTGTGGTGCCCTCTCCTTCCCTGAGCAGGCTGGGAACTGCAGCTGCCAGGAACCCCCTAGCTCCCTCCCCACCCCACACCCCCAGCAGTATTTTCTGTGTGCGAGCTGGGCTCTGCCAAGTCCAGCAGCCCCTTGTGGCGGCTCACAGCACTGCAGCCCATTTCTCTGGGGGAAAGGAAATTCTGCGTGCACATTCATTTCTGCAAAATTCTGCATTGCGCAGTGGCACAGAATTCCTGCAGGAGTAATCTGTGCCTCATTAAGGTGCAAGACATCTCAAAGGGGATGGGAGGAAGAGGGGTCAATCCCCCAAGCAAGAGCTAACAAAGTCAGCCACTTACAATACCCTCTGCTGGGTGTAGCAGTGGGCCCTTCATGCAGAACTGTGCTTAAAAGGCATGACTAAGCCCTAAGCCCAGAGTGACTGTCAGTGAAAATCAGGCCCATGTGAAACTCATGGCTAAGTACAAACTAAAACCTCTATCATTTAGCATTACTCTGGTGCTCTGTATGACTCATTCCTCCTTTAGAGATAATACAGTCAGCTCTGCCATGCTGTCTTTTTCTAAGTGATAGCCGCCAGCTCCCCTCATTTGCTCTCTCCAAATGCTCTGTGGTTGCTATTGTAGTCTCATTTATATTTACGTGCATTGTTCTCTTTTGACAGCATTTCCCACCTTGGATAAATAACCCACGGGTTTGTGAAAGCTGGATACCGGCTGCTTTCACGGCTAAACTTAGTTCCTTCATTGTTTCGCATCGGCCCGAGAGTTTGGTTAATAACTTCCCCTGATTTTTCCTTCAAGCTAGCTGGATAATAGCGACAGGCTGGTCAGGAACATCCTGTGTTTGTGTGAATTAGAATAGTGGGGATATCTGCCTGTAAAGGATCTGATAGCAGGGAGGAGCTACTAAGGCAAAGCCAGGGTCCAGCAAGATGGTGAGAAATTTACTAGCCTCGAATAAGAGCAGGCATTGGGTGGAAGGCTATTAACATTGTTCATGAAATCCAGACCCCCTCCTCTTCCCATGGAAAAAAAAAGATATGGAAGGCCTGGTTATCTCTAATAGCTTATTACACAAAATAGTCTAAAACCTAAATATCACTCAGTCTGAAACTTCCTGATAACTACTTTTTTTTAAAAGTACAATAGGTTCCTGTACAAAGGGTATTTAATCTTGAGCTGTAAATTCATTCTGATCGGAATAATTAAATGACCGTACTGTTCCCTTGTTATGTAGTTAATCTGATCATAAAGATGGAAGCAGACAGAGAGGACGCTTTTTTCTAGAGTTGTGTGGCATTCATCCATACTGTCCACCCATTTAATGTCAGGGATGTTGTTTGCCTAAATCCCATGCCTTAAAAGGGTTTTTGTATGTCTTTGTCTCTGCTTTTCTTACAGCCCATATTAATCTAAATGCACATTTGTATTTATTTCAGTATTTCTCTGAACTGGAACACAACTGAGAAATACACTGATTTCACTTCTACTGTAGGTCCTGATCCTGCAGCCATTCCTCATAGAATGGTCCCATTGACCTTTTAGGAAGTTCTGGGTAGTGGAGCCTTTAGAACTGAGTCCTAATGTGTGGTACAGACTGAACATTCAAAAGGCGTTTCTCCCTTAAAGCCGAATGAATTTTACACAGCTCTAGTTTTGCATCCAGTATTTCTCTGCAGCCCCTCTCCAATGATTTCCATTAGTCTGACATTGTCTATTTTAAACGAACCTCTAGACAACATAAATAAATGGTATGACTTCATGATTACTTAATGGCAAACGCTTTCCCACCTGTTAACTTTCTTTTCTTCTTCCTTTCTTTTTATTATACCAGTCACTTGTTCCCTAAATAACAAAGCACCTCTACCACTAGAGAGGCCATGACCCGTGTTTAGAATTTTAAAATAAGCCCACAGCTGTCATGCTAGCAAACATCTCTGACTAAGTGCCTAAAGAACAGGGCACAACAAAAGATATCTCCAGGTATTCCAGCAAAGGACAAAGTGACATGGCTCTGAAAGATCCAGATAGCATTTTCACATGATGGTTTTGTTATATGACTGGCAGCTAGGGCTGGACTTTTGCTGTAAATGCTCAAGTAACCTTTTCAAATGGCTGGTGCTAAGTGTTACTTACTATTTATCATAGGCTGTGAGTCTGCAGCTAACGGGCTGTGGCTCTATTAATGAGAAATGGCTTTACTGTTCCTCTTTTTTTAAGGTTTATGGATGGTTGTCAAACAATATCTTGGCTCTCATTACCCCCCAACCCAGTTTAATATAGTGTAAACGTGTAAAAGGTCAGCCCTTCCTGTACACTAGAGCATCTAGGTTTTGATATATGGCTTCCTACTCCCTTCCGCTCACTCACTGTCTCCCCTGCTCTGCGGCTGGCTCTCCAGCTCACAGGATCCCACTCCCCCCATCACTCACTTTTTCTTTATGATGTAATCTGCAGCAAGGAGGCAGTTTTATTGCTTGCTTGTTTGTTTCACCCAAATTTTCAGTTTGGTGTCTTAAAAGACTCCTCGTGGGTGGAGAAACAAATGTTAATAACGTTGGCCAGTTCCTCTAAATTGAATTTCTCCCTGTGATTTTCTGCATGAGCTTTTTGAGTCTAATGAAATTAATGATGATTCATTTTGCTTTTTCTCCATATTTATTTTTGCATGTGACTGGATTTATTTGCTGTCCCCTGGGTCTGTTTATCCATCACACTTTGGTCATTTAATCCCATGAATAGGTGCTGGAACTAAGGGTGCTGGGGCTGCTGCTGCAGCCCCAGGCTTGAAGTGGTTTCCATCATATACAGGGTTTACAGTTTGGTTTAATGGCTCTCAGCACCCCCACGATACAAATTGCTCCAGTGCCCCTGATCCCAGTCCTGTGTGATATGACAGCCATTGATGAATCAGCTTCCATAAGTCCTATAAATTACCGATGATAAAGACCCGTTAGTATTGTCCATCCCTGCTCATGCACCTTCTGCATAGAGCAGTGGCCATAGCGGGGTGGGAGGGCCCCAGAGCTTGGGCTGCAGCCTGAGCATGAACGTCTACACTGCAATTAAACAGCCCTTTAGCCCAAGCCCCGCAAACCTGAGTCAGCTGGCACGGGCCAGCCACAGATGTCTAATTGCAGTGTAGACATACTCGGTGTCACGCCACTATGACTTTCTGGATCCTCCAGCCCTGCATTTCCCCCACACACACACACACACCTTCTGTAGGTTTTTAAAACATTTAGTTTATGGCCTCTCTAAACCCTCACTCTCAACTGCAAGGAGCCCAGTATATTTTGGCTGGAATTCTCTTCTACTCCAGGAAATGGGCCCATATCACACCAACCCTTTCACCACCTTTACTGGCTTTCTAGCCTTCTTTGTGTCTAATTAAAACACTGCCTTCTTAGCTTTCAAAACTCTCTGGGGACTCACCCCATCCTAGCTCTGACCTCAGATCCACCTACTCCCTGTCTGCTCTCTTCACTCCTCCAAGCTCAGCCTGGTCTCTGTCCCTTCTCCATGGCTGGAGATCACTCCTTCACTTGTTCTCTTTCCCCCTCCATACATCTAGAATTCTCCTGCCTCCTCCCTGTGAGCCACTTCCAGTCTGAAACCTTCCTTTTCTCAACGCTGGGGTGGTCTGTCTCTCCCTCTCCTTCTGAAGCCCTTGGTGAGACTGTACGTGTAGCAGATGCTCTATTAAAAATAAAAGGCTGTATGCTACAGTCCCAGCCTTTGTTTGTTTTGTGTTTGAGGGAAGTGTTTGCTCTGCAGCTTCTGCATTCAACACTCTTATCTAGTTTCACAACCACCGCCCTAAGCCTCATTTAGATGGGGGGAGAGAGAAGCCAAGTGCATTCTGAGATTGTTATTAATGCCAAAAGTCAACATATGGGCATAGCAGACGATAGAAACGTGCCTGGTACAGCTTCTAAATTCTGATGCTTACTGCACAGCCAAGCTTGGCTTTATCTGCTGAATCCTCAGCTGATTTCTCAGAGCCTGGTTAATTATTTCCAAGTGCACCGACTGGGTTGAAGCAAACCTGTTTTACTCTGTGGAGCTGGCTTCTGAGGATGTGGGCTAGAGCCAGCAGTAGCCTCGGAAACACACAGTACAGCTGAGAAACATGTTCTGTGCCTTTCAGTGGCTTTTCATAACACGACTTCTCTGCTTGTACAAACAGGTGTCAGCCATAGAAACCATGACAGAGAAACTGGAGAGTTTTGCAGCCATGAAAACAGACACTGGCACATCCCTGCAGCCCCTCCCGCATCACTCCTTCAACTTCCGGTCCCCGCCCCCTACGCTGTCAGACCCCATCCTGCGCAAGGGCAAGGAGCGCTATACCTGCAGGTAAAGAACAGGCACTGCCAGTGGAACTAACCCGAGTTGCTCCGTTTGGGATTATGGTTCCATACTTGTTAAAGCAATGTCCAATACAGACATGTTACGGGGCACGTGGAGGAGTTAACCATCTCCACTGGGGTGTGGAGAAAAGATACACAGAGCAGAATCTGAGAAGAGGATGCTGGTGACATATTAATTTTAAAACTGATGGTTTTTGTCTGAAGAAAATTCAGCATCCTCCTTTCACCTAGAGCCTTAATCTAGCAATTCTCAGGCCAAATAGAATTTTCTAAACCAAATTTATGTGGGGGGGGGCTCAAATAAGGCTTTATAATGCAAGCTCATTGTAGCCTCAACTATCCGAAACTTTGCCACTTAACATGATAATTTATGCAGCAATATGTCAAATGTAGGCACAGTCACAAAAATATTTCTGGATCCATTCCACCTGCAAAACCCCATATCTGAGCATGCATATTGAATAACAATAATCTCTGTCTACACACCCATATTTTTATGTGCAATTACCAATTTTTATGCCAATTCCCATTGCATTTTTGGGAGGGTGGATGCATCCATTTTGTCCACAGTTCACATTTAGTCTTTAGTCCGAGATTTTACTTAGCTATTTAGAAATCCCTGGAGTCTATTATTCATCATGTAAATCCATCCTGGTTCATGTTCCCCATGACATTAACTGTCAGATTTTGCAGTGGCAGAATTTTAAAGCTTTATTTGCTATTATCGTGGTGCATTCTCTGTGTGTAAATATATCCACTCCTCCTTTTGTGTTTATTGTGAAATCCAGTTCCCTTTCTTATTTTCCTGCTTTCTGGTCTCTTACCACTTCCTAAAGCTGAACCACCTGGTTCGGAGCAGATGGTCACACCTGCAGTAGTTCTTCCAGACAATGGTAACTTATAGTCATGTAATGATGGGTATTTGATCCTGCTTTCCTGTTCATTCTCAGCATTTGAGCATAACCAATTGTCTTTTGCCCTTTTCCTTTTAGTCTGCATCTTAAATACAATTGATTGTACCAGCTTCTCCTGCACTTTAATAGTGTGTTGTTGCACAGGTCATTTGAGAAAGGATAATGTTGTCATTTGGGAATGTTACCAAAATAAGTGACAGAGAGTAGGGGGGTGAAACAGAATGTTATGAATTGGCCTTGTATTGCAGAGCATTAAGGCACTCATGGTTACTTTGACTTTTGCCTTCCTAGGTACTGTGGTAAGATCTTCCCCCGGTCAGCGAATCTGACAAGGCATCTTCGGACACACACAGGAGAACAACCGTACAGGTGATACTCTTGTCCAGATAATATCCCTTCCCTACATGTTGAGGGCCTGGTTCATCGCTGTGCCATTCCCTTGATTTCAGTAACGTTAGCCCTGCACAATGCTGTAGAAACGTAGTATTACACATAATGATTAACACTCTCATTATCCATTCACTTCAATGAGAACTGAAGACTGTCTTTGAATATTCAACTGTTTTGTAGGGGTTGCCAGTGAGCTTGCTGTTGGGTTTAGCTAGATTAGTTTTCTTCTAATGTTAGGCAGAGGTGCCTTGAATAACAGATTATTGAGCCTTTTTTGTATATCTTGTTTGAAATCTAAATAAGTAAATAAATATGAACTTAGTCAGTATGAAAGTATTGATCATCATAAGTAAAGGGCCACTTCAGTCTGCACTTGTGTGTGCACAAAATGGCATGTGTGCAAACCCACACACACCCTTTTTATACCTGTTTGCCCCGCCGGGGCACACTGAAGTGCTAGAAGCTTTGTATGCAAAATCCACTTGGTGCAAATGTTTGAAAATTTAGTAGAGCTAGCTGGAAAAATTTATATTTTTCACTGAAAAATGATGGTGGAAAAATTTGCCAAACTTTTTTTCCTTTCAATTTTTCAATTCATTTTATCGGTTGCTCACAAAAATTTAGAAAAAAATGTTTGTAGGCATATGTACATGCAAAACTGAGCTCACACAAGAGAAGGACAAGTTGTGTCCTCACCAAAGTTTATCATAATATTTATCAGAATTTTCAGAACAAGTCTTGGTAACTGTTATTGAGGCTTAGCATTAATATCAACAATCCAGGTACCTTTCATTGTTGTGATGGTGTTTTAGTAATTAATACCATTGGGATCTCTACCCTCACTACAGAGACCTGTGATATTGACCACATAAAGGCAAATGTAAACAATTTTAGGAACAGCAAAAGGCCATCTGGCCATTTTTGGTGGTTTAGTTTAACTTAATGAAGTTAAACATACTGGACATTTTTGGTGGTTTAGTTTAATTTAATGAAGCGACTTTCCCCCTTATTTAAACCTTTCCAGAAGAGTTAAATTTTGATAGTAAGCATTACGTAAAGAATTATTTGTAAGGCCTTTCTAAAATGGCATATATTTTGTAACCACTCGCTATTCTTCTAATTCTTCAATTTCATTATTTGATATGGGGTGAATGAATACTGCATATTCACTCCACACCCTTGTTTCACCAAAATGCACACTCCCGATTATGCACAGATGGTGAGTCCAGTTTTCTTCCAAAAAAGGAGACATGCAACCTAACAAAGGTTAGGAAAATAAAGATTTATTTGATCTGGTCTTCTCCCAGAAAATGAGCTCTGTGTGTGTGTGTTTTTATAATAGAGGATTGACTTCTGGACAATGTTGCATTGGAATAGTACTCCTGAGAGTTAGTGCTATGTTTACAGAAGACTTTAATTATCATTGATTTTCTTTTGCTCTCTGAGAACTGCGATTTCCAACTTTAGCAACAATAATTGTTCTGAAAGCTTTTTTAGCAAACATTGACTTTGTCTGGGTAAAGGAACCTGGCTGATTCTCAGGATTTTTTTGTTCTTGTTGCAACTTTTCTTTTGATTCTTTAAGCAGTTCCTGTGTTCACGCTTGTAATTTGGAAGATTATTTAAACTCACATGTGCACAAACATGAACAAAACCACCTACATGGAACACAGACCCAGAGATACAAATGTACATGCACAAATACAGAAGCAGTCTTGTTAGAGCAAGAATTAGCAAATCAGGAGATGTAGGTTCTGTTCCTGACTGCCACTGATAAACTGTCTCACCTTTGGCAAGTCACTTTACCTGTCTTAGTTTCCCCATCTGTAAAATGGAAAAAATACATTACATGATGGGAGCTAATTAACTAAAGTTTGTACAATGTTTTGAAATTTTAAAGTGCTACTTATTTTGTTACTGAGCCACACATACTAATGTACTGTACATATGTATTTAAAAGCAAAATGGCTAAAGATGATTTGACTGTATCATGACATGTGCACATCTATGTGATACAGCGGATTTAGGTGGCATTCTTTCCTATTTACAGTTCTTTTCCCCCATCTGGTCTAAAATTCAACAGTATGTTTCAGAACCCAAGAATAAAACAAAGCAATCAAACTTAACTATTTCAATTTCCTTCAGAGGAGGACAAAATAAGTTTGGCTTATTGTGAAATAATGTCAAACTTCTCTGGCAACTCAGGTAGTAAAAAAACAGGGCTCTGTCATCCTTCTCCTTGGACTGCAAGGCAAGATTCAGAAGAAGCAGGTTTTTTTAATGACCCTCTTACTGTTTAAAACACAAGAATACAAGGGTGTTTTGTGGGGGCTTTCCCCCTCCTGCTTTGAAACTACATAAAACCAGAATCAAGAACAAGCAAAGGCCATTTGGTTCAACAAGGCTTATTCCCTCTTTCAAAAGTCCATTCCCTCCAGGATGCCATCTAATTGATTCTTGAATTACACCCAATCCTGGAGCCTTGGCAACCTTGCTGTTACGTTGTTCCCTAGATCTGCGATGCTTTCTATAAAGATGTGCTTCCTGACGTCTGTTTTGAATTTGTTTTTCTTTCATTTCCTTTTCGGCCCCCCCTGTCCTGTTGTCTGCACTAAGTTGAAACTAACAGCTACAGCTGACATTTACCATGTCATTTAAGATTGCGTATAGGTCAATAAAAATCTCTTCTTTCTTGTTTTCTGTTAAAGACCCTGGGCTAAATGCATCTCTGGTGAAACTCCACTCAAGACTGGGAAGTTACATAGGGAAGGAATATGGACCCATATGTTTACAGGCTTTTACTGTCTTTACAGCCCATGTTATTGAGTCTTCAAATAAATGTAAAGTTTTACAAGTGGAATCATGTTACTTATAGTGTAGTAAGAACAAGGCACCATCATATCCCAGTTGTGATTTAATCAGAGTATCTTAGTTCCATGGTGACTAGCTCCGTTACACAATGTTATACATCATTGTTCTATCTGCTTTTGCCTCTCCTACTGGCTTTTTAAACCATGTCTCCGTATTCCCTGAGCTCTGAAGGGTTGTCCACTATTTCTCTGAGATCTTTCTCAAAGTTCCCCGGCTCTGGCTCATTGCTATCCATCATTTGTTCCTGCTTATTATTTTTGAGCCTGCTGGTGTATTATTTTAAATTGCTCAGCAATAAATTTCACTGGCAATTTGTCAGTGCGTTTACAAACCAAATGCAACTCCTTTTGTGTTCTATGTTCCTTCAGCCTCTGCATTTACCTCTTCCCTAAATTTAAAGTTGGTCTCTCTGTCGAGGTAATTTATTTAGATTAAAACCAGCAGAGATCCAAGTTCTGACCCCTCTGGGACCACATTTAATACAGTACGTCTCCCTCGTCCCTGCACTCACAGACATTAGAAATACCTCCCTTCACATGTCCCTCTGTTTTCTGTTTTTTTAACAAGCTCTTTATCCATTCTCCGTATCCTACCCTGGATCCCCATAGCTCATAGTTAAAGCAAGGGCCTGTCAAGCGAACTTTTCAAAGGCTTCCTGAACATCTAAATAAACTGACAAACATGGGGCCAAATCCTTCTTGCTTTACTCATGCATACTCCCTTTGAAGTCCCTGGAACTTCTCATGTGAGTAATGTGAGCCGGACGTGGCAAGTAGACCTACAATAACAGCAGCAGCAGTAAACAATTATATTATGGTAGCAGTCAGAGGCCCCAGTGAGGACTGAAGCCCTATTGTGTCAGGCACTGTACAAACACAGATAAGAGGCAGTCACTACCCCAAATGGCATACAGTCTAAAAGACACAGAGCAGACAGAAGGGATTGGGTTATAACATACGAGCAATTGGCACCACTTGGGGAATTACATGTTTGGATGGGGTTTAATTTTTTAACTGCGGGTAGAGGTCGGGTGAGGAATGGTAGAGTCAGGAAGAGTAAGGGAGCAGGAAAAGGAAGGCCGGGGAAGGAGTTCTCACCAATCTAGTCACGCTCAGCAGGCAGGGTGGTGTGGGGAGCTCTAAGGAGGGATTTGAGGGAGGATGAGGAATAAGCTGTATGGGTTTTTATCAAGGAGTATTTCCAATCCACAAGACACTGACTGGTGGACAGCAAAGGCTGGTGTCGCTGCCTGAGTGAAGGAGGGAGATGCTAAGGAGAGGTTATTAGAGCAAAGTGGGGCAGGGCTCAGTTGTGAAGAGCCTTGAACACAAAGACAAGAAGCTTGTGTTTGGTGTGGAGGTGACGGAGCAGCTAGTTAAGAGCTACTTGGAGCGCAGTGGCCAGAGTAGTGGTAGTCAGAGCATGTGGCTGGAGCAGTAGCCAGAAGGCTAGTCTTACCAGCATTTGGAGCGGACCTTAGGGGGGCAAGTTTGCAGAAGTCAAGGCCAGAGAGGTAGAAGCTTCTGCATTCAAGAAGCTAAATGACCTGTGTCCCTTTCTAGAGATCTGTGTCATTCTACAGTGTCCCTGTCCCCTTCCTTTTTATATTGCTAGAAGCCTGAAGCCAGGGTAAGGGTTGATGTACCTTCGAATCAAAACAGGAGTGACCTTGGGGTGTTGCTTTCCTGCACTTCCAGTGACGTTTGACCTGCCGGTGTGATCTGTGGTCATACCCACTGTGGGAACTGCCAGAGCTATGGTGTGTGTGCCCCTCCCTCCTCCCAAACACTCTCACCCATGGACAGCGTCCCTCAAATCCCTTGATTAGTCAAACCTTGTGAATTTCTGAGAATTTCTCCATTGTTTTACAGCACACACATTGTTCGAACTCAATTTCTCAGTGTGACGGCCTGTTCTTTGGAAGCGGCAGTTGTTCATTCAGCTAATAGAGAGTTTCTTGGAGTGGCTTAACATGCTTTTGGGTTGGTTTAATTGGGGGGTTCCTGCCAATTTTAGCATCACCTTTGTTTATTTATGGTGTGGTTAGCTCTGTGTGTAGGTGGGTATTGTGTACATACAAAAATATGACACTGATGAGCCAAAAGGCATACGTTCTTAATTGTCCTTTCTTACTATAGTTCCAAAGAATAGAAAACAAAGAGGAAGAATTGGTAGCCAGGTGTCTATGGAATAATCGGGACATGTTGTTATTTGGACCTTTTAATCTTGATTACAAGAAGTCATGAGCACCCTCATCTTCAGGTGGCGTCAGTAGAAGCCGCAGATGCTCAATATAAATATAAATCAGACCCTTCAATTTGGGGGAGGGAAAGGGCGCTGTACAAAACTTGTGCATGTTGAGTCATCAATACAGAACATGGGTTTTTTGGCTTTCTTGTTGTCAACAAAAGCAAGCGTCCAAAGAGGCAGCGTGCTCTGTTTTCATCGCTGAGTCAGTTTGCATGTTGTAAGAGTTGAGTTAAAAAAAGAAATGTGTTTGGAAAAGAATTTTGGAGAAAGGCAGTTTGAAAAAAATGTGATAAAGCAAAAGACTGGGTGCGTTTCCTCGTGTGTTGAGGATGAAGTTACATTATAGCTAATGTCTTGATCCTCATTTGTGATTTAACAGTAGGGAACACAGAGGTGGATGTGGAATCCATAAATATTTGGAGGGAGAGTTTCATATATACTGTCTATCTCTGTTACTTCCAACAATAATATGAATATATTTTTAGAGACCAAGCCACAGGCACAGCTGCAGCACATCCAGAAGGTGTGTGTGCCACCCTAGCATAGATTTTTGACACTTCCACATCTCCCTCATTTGAATCTTTTATGTTTTTTAAAAAAACAACATTATGTCTTACTGGTGGGCTGAATCTAGTTTCAGAGCTAAATGGTACAACCGAGTCCAACCCTGATTGCCTTCCTCACACCCAAGGCCTCTCACTGAAGTAAATGGGACTAGGAACATTCAGAAAATTAACAAGACTTGGCCAACAGCAGGGTTTATGTTGTGTTCTGCAGGAGCTGGGTTTAATGGGCCAAATTTTGCTTTTGGTTATGCCCGTATATATCCAGAGCAACTCCCTTTAAAGTAAGTATAGTTACTCAGGATTTATGCTGGTGTGAGTGCAGAAATTGGTCCAGAAAGTTTAAACGATTTGCAAAAGTCCACAGAGGAGAAAGAATTCCACTGTTGTTGCGGATTGTGGTGATGGGACTTGGGGAAAGGAAACTTGATGAGATTCAGACTGATATAAAAAGGACTTAACATTTGATATCTTCAATATTGAAACCCTTCCTTGTGGCTCAGAGCTGCCCTCTTCAGTAAGTTAGGTACATTCTTGTTCCTCAATACAAGTGAGTGCAGAGGGTTTGGGCTCACAAAGCCATTGCATTTGCAAAAGCCTCTATACTCCTACTTTGTTTCAAAGACATTGAACATAAAGTGTGTTGGAGCGTAGTTTGGAAATGAACTGCTGACACATCAACTGTGGGTTCTGCAGAGACTTATTTGAAAGGGAGAATCTTTCCCAATGCTCTTTTCCATGGCTCCTTACATTCACTAACTTCCCACCAATGGGTAGGTTTCCTCCACCTTTACAAATGCCATTTCTGGTTTGCGTGATCATTTGCTAAATAAATCATAGTTTTATTTTTAGATTGCATATACTCCTTAGGGCAGGGAGTGCATTTCCCTCTGTGTCTGGAGATTATTTTGCAGATGCTGGGTACTACCACAATATACATATTAATTAATTATTTTAAATTATATTCTAATAGGCCTACACCTCGAGCGCCTCTTTGTTCCTTCAGCCCTTTAGAAATTTCACAAAAAATTACTAGCCTATTTTATCTCCAAATGACTGTCACTTGTAAATCTACGAGTTAATGGGCTTTTCTTTCTCTTCCTTTCTATCTCCTTCTCCCCCTTCTTCTTTCTTTACAAAATAAGAAACCTGAGAGACATAAATTCTCCTTTTGTGGTGGTACATGGAAAAGTAATTATTTACTTTTAAGTTCCTATTTGTTTGGACTGGCTAACCTCTTAATTAATCCTAACCCCTTCTTTCTGCATCTTGAATAATACTAATATCAGAATTGTCTGAGATGATTAATGCCCCATGCTTTCCAGGTCCACAGTCAAATAAAGATTTATAGAGCAATGTTTGATGGTAGGTTTTTTTTCCCCCTTCGGTTGCACTCATTGGCATTTGCTTCTATTTTTCAGGTGTAAATACTGTGACAGGTCATTCAGCATTTCCTCTAACCTCCAGCGGCACGTTCGAAACATCCATAACAAGGAGAAGCCATTCAAATGTCACCTGTGTAACCGATGCTTTGGGCAGCAGACCAACTTGGACCGACACCTTAAGAAGCATGAACATGAGAATGTGCCAGGTAGGGAGTCAACCCTGCTGTGTAATTCTGTTCGGGACACTGGAGAGAGAAATCCTCAGTTTAAGTCACTCTGGGTCACATGTGAGAATCTTCATGGAAATATCCATTCTTGTACATGAATATTAGTGGTCAGCAAAAGAAAAATATTTATTTTAGATGTTGCATTTCTAAAATTACAAAGAAATGTGTTTGTGTATCTCTGTCTCTCACTCACTCACACACACACACAAACTTTTTTAAAGCTGAAATAATATATTTTTAGATGCTCACATAACGGAAGCAGATAAGTTGTTTTTCACATAAGCAAAAATCTAACAAACCAACCCCACAAAGAGAGAGAAGGAACCTGTGTATTGAAACCCAATATATGAACTATCAGCCAAGAAGAAATTTCTTCAAAAAGCTACAAGCAAATAGAAACAGAAGTTTATAATGAATTCTTCTTCTCCAATGTTTTTATACCGTAAATGCCAGTAATACTGAACTGTGTATGTGACAGTACGAACTTGACGTATTATTTAGAACTGCTAACTCCATAGTAACAGAGAGGAAGCGTGGTGCAGTGCTTTGGGTCGGGACTTCGGAGACATGGATTCTGTTTCCTGCTCTGTCCCAACCTCCTTGTGTAACCTTGGGCAAGTCACTTATTAAAGGTATTGAAGCCCCATAAGACTTTTCAAAAGTGCCCTGGGCATGTTTGAAAATCTCATTAGGTGCCTATCTGTACCTTTAGGTGCCTAGATACTTTTAAAATTCTGGCCCTTCAGTTCTCCATGCCTCCGTTCCTGCATATGTCAAATGGGAACCATAACTACCTGCCCACAGTGCTGTGATGATAAATTCATTAAAGCTTGCGAGGTGCTCAGATACTGCAGTAGTGGGGGGGCAGATAAGAAAATAAGAACATAAGAATGGCCCTTCTGGGTCAGACCAAAGGTCCATCTGGCCCAGGATCCTGTCTTCCGACAGTGGCCAGTGCCAGGTGCCCCAGAGGGAATGAACAGAACAGGTAATCATCAAGTGATCCATCCCCTGTCGCTCATTCCCAGCTTCTGGCAAACAGAGGCTAGGGACACCATTCCTGCTCATCCTAGCTAATAGCCACTGATGAACCTATCCTCCATGAATTTATCTAGTTCTTTTTTGAAGCCTGTTATGGTCTTGGCCTTCACAACATCCTCCGGCAAGGAGTTCCATAGGTTGACTGTGCACTATGTGAAGAACCTAGGATAGCTAGATAACAGTACTTAATAATATTTCCCGTCCCTGTACAGATACTAATTATGTCTCTCTGTGCACATTCACTTTTGGAAGATATCACTTTTTCTGCCAAGATTTTTGTTTCCTGAAACTTTCTTTCAATGTAAATTCTTACCATGCAGTAAATGCTTTATTGCGTTAATTTTCCTCCTTGTTTTCTGTTGAGAGCAGTGTTGGCAATATCTGATTCTTTCTCCTGTCCCTTGTCCCCTGTGCAGTGAGCCAGCACTCTGGAGTCATTACTAACCACCTTGGGACCAGTGCCTCCTCCCCAAACTCGGAGCCAGACAACCATGCACTTTTAGATGAGAAAGAGGACTCGTATTTCTCTGAAATCAGAAATTTTATTGCAAATAGCGAGTTGAATCAAGCATCAACTTTAACAGATAAAAGGTAAACAAACAAAGCCACACTAATGGACACTTCTTACCAGACTGTTCAAAGGCTGGCCAGCCATCTGCATGTTCAGGGCTTGATTTCAAATAGTCTGAAGAGATTAGAGTAATAATGAGAATCCCGCAAGGCACTCAACTTAGACTCCTTATACAGAGCGTCCCAATTCTTTTCTGTTTGTGGCAGAAATTACACAAGAACGGCCATACAGGATCAGACCAAAGGTCCATCTAGCCCAGTAGCCTGTCTTCCAACAGTGGCCAGTGCCAGGTGCTTCAGAGGGAATGAACAGAACAGGTAACCATCAAGTGATCCATCAGGTTAGCAGAAAAGCCTTGGAAAGCTCTGTAAAAGAAGTCTAAGTCTCTAAGGAGCCAAAGTTCCTGTCACAGAATGAGTGGTACAGCTCAAACTGGTGTGCAGCGTGTGAGGAAAGGAAGTGCTGTCTTTGGGAGCGAGTGTAAGTGGAGGACCCTCCCATGAGCACAGAATTCAGTGGGGAAGGGCACTACTGAGGAAGAATCAGACACTCATCATATGTCAAGAGGTTCACTTTTCAAAACTCAGCCTTGGTTTAAGAGTCTGGTCTTCTTTGACTTTCATGATACACAGACGTTTAGTTTCTTGTTTGCCTCTGGGATCAATATTGTTCTTGGGAGAGTTCTGCAACTCCTCTTGGTGCATTTCTACTCCAGAGGCCTGGCCACCATATATCTTTAATTCCTTTCATCACCCAGCTCCAAGTGTCACAGAGTCCAATGCGGCACGGGAAAAGCCACGGCACCAAGTCTCAGAGCCCAGGCTCCCATCCCAGCAGGAAGGTCTACACTGCTATTTTTAGCTCCATGAGCCCCAGTCAATTGGCCCAGGGTCTGAGAGTTGTTGCCCCGGGTTTTCCTTTGCAGTGTGGACATACCCTAATGTACCTTCAGTGTGAAACCACTCGAGCCTGGGGAAATGGCCACAGAACAATTAGTGGAGGCAAATTTGGAGCAAATGCAGCTTTGCGGGAGCTGATTGTATTCTGCAGTGTTATCCCCAATACGAACGACTTGTGAAAACCTCATTCTCCCCTACCTAAAAATATCCGTTATTGCTGAACTGTCCCCCTCCAACCACTCAGACCATCTCACCGAAGCCAGGAGATTGCTAAAGGAGCACAGAAGCACCAGATCTGGGTTTTGGTTCAAGACTGCCAGCAGGGATGAGGAGGAATGTACCGTCGTAGGTGTCAGTAAAGCCACGTGTGTAATGACTTGGTTTTTGACCCTGCCTGGATGGAAATAAACCGAGTGCTGTGTTCCATCGCTGAGGCTGAGCTTAGACCTCAGCATGGAAGCAGACGTAGGTAAATGGCCTCACCCTTTTCACCTGAAACATGATCCACATAAAAAAATCCCCCTCCCATCAAAGAGAGCCCTTCAGAACAGGCTCATTAATGGCAGTGGCTTAACAGGAAATGTGGCCCAGATCCACCAAAGTGCAGCCCCTTCAGAAAACTATCGCCCTCTCCCCATATAGATGCTTCCAACAAGCCCCTTCCCACCCAGACTCCCTTTTCAACCTCTCATAGCTTGTTTGTATAGAATAGACATGAGCTCTCTGTCCTTCCACACTTTGCACTCCTTGGGCCAAATTTAGACCTCTGGTGAGTGCCGCTAGCTTCTGTGGAACTGCACTGGCTCACAGCAAGTCTTAATTTGTCCCTTTGACTTCCCCCTTCATCCCCTTCCCATCAAAAGTCACTTGGCATCTCGGGCTCACTGCTACATTGAGTCCCCCTTCCCAAGTAGAGCTGGGTGAATAACGTCATTTTCAATTTAATGGCTATTTCAAAAAGGAAAAAAAAATTGTTTCACATAGGACAGGAATATTTTAGAAATTTCTGGCAAACTGAAAAGTTCAAAAAAATTGCTTTGGGTTGAATGAAACATTTCAGTTCTGTTCTTCACTCTGCTATTCTTTAACCCTTTTGATATTTAAAGTAAAATTAAAAGAAATTTTTAAACAAAGTTGTTTCAAACAAAAAAAAATTGAAATGTTTCAATAGAAAAAAATTTCCAATCAAAATGTTTCCTTTTTTTCAGATTATTTTTTCCTTTTTTGGTAGGAGGGGGGAAGTCCCCAAATCAACAATTAGGTGAAACTGACCAGAATTTGCCAAATGTTTAGATGTTGCCAAATGTTTATTTTTTCCTGGGGAAAAAAAGTTTGGTGTTTGCCCAGCGCTATTCCTATGGCTCCCTTCGTTTTCTCCATCACTCATGAACCCAGCCCTGGATATTCTGTTGCGTTCATAAACAAAGAACAAATTGTGCTGATGCTGGATGATTACGCTGCATTCAGCGCTGAACTTACCAGCAGGCCAGCCTTGTGTTCTTTGCCAGTGCTACAGTTGTGACAGTCTTTTAGAACTTTACATGTGGAATGAAACACTTCACTTCACCAAGGATGCTTGTAAACATGTGAAATTTAGACATGTTTTCCATTTCGTTCCCTACTCTGTTGCCTTCATCTCAGCCCTGAAAGCAAGATAAAGTAACCCCATCTCAGATACAGACTTCTCACCAGAGCTTTTGTTTAGATTGCACACGTGGAAATAAAATGGGGGGGGGGAAGGTTCACTGTATTTCCTGAGGGAAATTAGGAATCTTTCAACCTTGCCTGATATAGACAAAAAAATAGACAAGAGGAGAACTCCTTCGAAGGCTGGTATAATTGATCCAGAGGGAGAATCAAATTTGGGCCTGTACCTTAAAGAAAATCGATCAAAATTCTCTAAAACAAACATGCTGATGATGTGTTTAGACTGAGTGACAAGATCCAGGGCTTGGAAAACATCTGAGTTTCCCCTTAATTTTTTAAATCTTATTTTGACTGAGTGATATTTAATCTACAGGGGAACCCAAAAGCACATTCTGTGTTGTACAAATGTCACTCCGTTCCAGAGCCAGTTGTAATTATGTCCCTGCTGCTCTGTTGTTTTTACAAATAACCATTCAATGCTGATACCAAGTTTGAAAGCTTTTTTGTTTTGGTTTAAGAAAAAAGCTAAAAATGTTTGTATGGGACCTCCATGTAATTAGTGTAACCTACATTCGACAAAAGCAACAGGACAATGATGTTCCTGATTTTATAATTAATTTGGTTGTGGAAACTTTCTTGATGAAGATGTTAAAATTAAACTTCTATCATTCGATCTAGCAGCATCTCAGACTGTTCCAACTACATATTGTTACCAAATGGGATCTTGTTCTCTTAACCTGGTTTGTTTTATTTTGCTGACAGCTTACTTACTCTTATGTCCATATGGGTATAGCAAGGGGCAATGGGGCAAAAGAAGATGTACGTTGGCCGTTAGGGAAAGTTTGTAATGAAACCTATCCCAATGTGGAGCTTTGTTGATAGGCGAGTGGTTATTTTGATACTATAAGCACAGAGATAAACATGGCCTTTGGCCCACAGAAGTTACAGTGCAAAGGGTGAAGATACTTAAAACCAGGCTGGACAAAATCTAGTTTTAAGAATGGAATATATTTGACACACTCCATTAGCTCTTAGACACTGTAGAGAACAATCTTGCATTGGTAAGGAATAGCTTATCTAATAGGTATTTTCTGTCCCCAGCCATTCTGAACCATAAATAACAAATAAATGGTTAAATGCCTGAATCTTGCACCAAAATGGCAATGCAATTGCTGCTATCAACTGACATCTTGGTTCCTTCCCCGGTGCTCAAACATTCCAGGCCAGAAATCCAAGACGTTGATAGCAACTCCCAGTGTCATGGGATAGCAAATGAGAAACCAGAAGATGTGGATGAGGAGGAGGAAGAATTGGAGGAGGAAGATGACGACAGCTTGACAGGGAAGTCACAGGATGAAACAGTATCACCCACGACGGAGCCCCAAGGAACGTTTGAGGATGAGGAGGATGAAGAGCCCACATCCCTCACCATGAGCTTTGACCATACCCAAAGGTGGGTGGGGCCATTTCCTCTGGGAAGCACAATGGGGTTAGATTTCTCACCCTGTGTCATTAGCAGGTCATGGGTGGTATCACTTTATTTTTCAAACCATGAATCATACCTCCAGTTTGCCCTAGGAACTTCATTTTCACCATGGTGGAGAGCACAAATAAATAAACTGAAATGCAAAAATATAAGAAGACAGATACACAAGGCCTGAAAAATGCAAAGCGGGAAAGGCAAACAGTTAGCACATGAAAAAACCAGCCTCCTCAATGTATCATGAACTCTTCTACCTGACACAGTGTCAATGTCTCAATTTTTAAAACCCTGTTCAGTGAAAAGAGAGCTGATGCAAGGAAATCTAGATAATGGCAGTTTTCCACTACCCCACCCATGTTATCTGCAGCAAAATGGCAGCATCCTCTTGTCTCAGGATATAAGGCCTTGCATTAATTTCAGATGAGATGGTGCGGCTGGCCTTTGTGTGGGCAGAGTGGATGTGTCCCCATGCCTTTGTTTGCTTTTTGTGCCATCCATGCTGTGCACCCTGGTTCATAAACCACCAGGAAGACACTTGCAGGTACAAAAAGGACACTTTTGAAACATTTAATTGGTATTCTGTTTTACTCAGGTGCCTATCCAGGTTGATAATACAAAGCATCCCAGTGTAAAGCTGTGTAAACAAAAATAGGCAACTATCTGCTGCAGACGTAGTTTACACTATGAGGTAGAACATTAGCGTGAAAGAACCCTAGGATAACTGTACATTAGAAAGCGCAATAAACTATAGCAGTGTTTGATTGTAAAGATATAAACAATGGTGCAAAATGGAATCCACTCCTTCTGTTAGCTCTCTTACCGACTTGCCTTTCACAAAATCTGTTGCTTTGCATCCATGAGCTGGCATGCCAAAGTTCATCCAAAGTATGCTCCTGTAGATAGGGCAGGAAATCAGGCTTCTATACGTCACTCTGCCATTGACTCACTATGCACTCTAGCATTTAAGTTACTTTAAGCCTAAATGTTCAGGAAAAGTCTATTTTTGACTCTCAGTATTTTCAGAGGGGAGGAGCACCTGCAACTCCCACTGACTTCCATTGGGGTCGTTGGTGTTTGGGAAAATCAGGCCGTAAGTATCTAAAGTTGGTCCAAAACATTGGGCACTCAACATTGAAGTCCACTATTGAAATCATAGATCTTAGCCTCTCTTGTGCCACAGGTTTCTATCCACTAATGATGCTTTGATATCTATGGATGAAAAGTGCCATATCATGCAAAGTATTATTATATTCAAAGGGTTTTTTCAGTGTGTCAGTGTTTTCCAATTAAGCCTATTGTAAACCCTGGGGAATTTGGTGCAGTAGCTCTATTCCCCCAACTTTCGGGAATAGCTAGTAATCAGGCATCTCTGAATCGGAGACCAGAATGAAAATGGTAACCACACAACATATGGTAGCACTAATGCTTGAGATGTACGTGCGTAACCATGCATTCCACTTTTTCTTTGCTCCTTGCATCATGTGCATTTTTTGGTCCACCTGTCTGTCTGTCTCTTCATGCATGTGGCTTGTGAGAACCCCATGGTATGTGCATGCAGGCACTGAGTTAGCAACACACACATTGGTTAGACTGTAAACGGTGAGATGAGCTAACAACAGGTCAACCCCTTCCCCTGGTCATTGGTACAGGTGTATTGAGGAGGACGAAGCCGGCTTGTTAGATTTGGAGCAGATGCCGAATTTTGGGAAGGGGCTGGATCTTCGCAAAGCAGCCGAGGAAGCATTTGAAGTTAAAGATGTGTTTAATTCCACCTTAGACTCTGAGACAATAAAACAGACTCTGTACAGGCAGGCTAAAAACCAGGTAGGTATATGACAGAACATTTTATCGAGCTTACCTCCAGCATTTAGCATGGGATTATCAAACAGCTGGGTTCCTTTAGCCAAGTCTGTGTTCTGTCCATGCTGAATTGGAATTCTGATGGTGAAGACTAACTTGTAAATCACATCTGTTTGCTACCATGTTGCAGTCCAGGAAAAATAGGAGTTGGGAGGGAATTGTTAACTCATATTGTATATAATCAGTTTCACATACCCTTATAACTTTGTGGAGTGAGTGCAGGTTTATAGCTATATAGCGATGTAGTTTATCTATCTGTATCTGTCTATAGAAATGTATATAGAAATATGATAATGCAATTGTTACAAACTTTGGGCCAAATCCTCAGCTGGTATATATTGGAATATATTGGTTTCACTGGAATAATGACAATTTACACCAGTTGAGCATCTGGCCCTTTGAAACAGCAGTAAAATATAACAGGATTTAATAATAAAAACATAAAATCTGATTCAGAATTATAGTTTCTAGACTTGCTTGGAGAATTGCATCATCTTAAGCAAATTTAGAAAATGCCATTGTTTTGTGCATTAAGCTTTAAACCTAATGCCACTGCACCTTTAAGATAAAATCCCCCTTCTTATCAAAAGACATACCAGTTCAGGCACAGCAGAAGCTGATGCAGGCCTTCTTCCAAAACTCAAAACAAAATCCTGAAGTTTGAAAGAGCTTGGAAATTTTTTTTTTTTTAAATTAGCATGGCTCTGTGCTCGCTGGTTTTGCCATAAGCAGAAATGGCATGAGGGGCTCTGTTCTCATGAAGTTTGCATCCTGGTCCAAATAAAGCAGCAACAGATCTCATGAGGGAGCCGTTCTGTGAGATGTCCAGCCACATTACCAGAACAAAGAGGATACGTTGAGACAAGCTTCAGAGAAACACTCTGCACAAAACCTGCAAACTTTTTGCCATTAACCATCTGTTCTTATCTGCTTAAAAGAGGCCACATAGTTCAAATGCTTCTTTTAAGAATACCAGTGCAGGTTTGAGTATATTTACCTCTGCTTCAGGTTTTACTGGGGATGAGATTAGCTACTGTACTTGGCGTCGTTCTTTCCTCTAAGCAACAGGAATATAATACAATTTATGTTAAAGATCACCCAAAGATGCAACTAAATGCAGTTGCCTAATAGAGGTGGGTCTTTAATTAAAGGTCAAAGGGGACTGTGCTGGAAACCCTAAGGCTACTTTATAGTGACTGCTTAAGACTGGGGCCAGGAAGTTGAGGTGGGGGTTGCCTGTTGGAAGTGTGGGTATTTTGTACAGATTTGACTGCACTTAAGGGAGTATTTTGGCTATGACGAGACCACTGAAGTTCTTTTCTAGTGAAAAAAAGAGCTCATTTATACTTTCAACACAAGCCACTTGCATGCCTCTGTCTGTGTCCTTCTACTAATATGCTGAGTGTACTAACTATTTAGGCACAACTTGATTTTTCTTGATGGCAATGTTAGATCGGGCACATGATTGTTTTTTAACGTAATTTTGTAGTAAGTGAGATCTAAGACGTTACATTTTGTCAGATATGATATAACTTGGACAATTTAAAATTCTCTGCTCTGCATGTATTACGTGCAGGCAATATGGTGGGAAAATAATATTTATCTGGTCAGACCAGCACAGAAATCTTACCTTTCTATCAATTTTGGCTCACTGTCACTGTAGTATTGAAATGCACACAACCATGCAAACACCCATAAAGCAGAATGCCCTGCAGCACATACAGACGAGCATGAGATACAATGGTGAGACTGAGAACTGGATCTGAATTTGAGCTTCCTTTGGGGGAGGGGGAAGTTGTATTTGGAGTTTTGGGGAAGTTTTATTACTGTTATTTATTACATGTGTGCTAAGCACTGTACAGACATCTGCAGTAAAGAGAGCGTCCAATCTAGGGCCCCTAGCCTGCAAAGATTTATACACGTACTTAACGTTACACACCATGGGTAATTCCCTAGATTTTAACTCACAATGTGCAAAGTTCAGCACATTCATAAATCTTTGCAGGATCAGGACCTGGGTTGTGACAAGATGCAAAAAATGAATGAGACAAACAAAAGTGGAGGAGAAGAAGGCCTGGGTAGCAGCAAAGCAACCAAATTACTCTACAGAAAGCCGTGGTCTCTGTGCATTCACAGACTAGGCTTTGTCGGCTGGTAGTGCTGCAATGAACACACACAGTCATGCCTGCAAACACACACCATGCTTACACTGCCAAATGGACATACACAACTTCACACACGCTCCAGCTCCCTCCAGACACAATGGAAATGCTCAGTAAATGAAACAACATGCCATGCACAAGCTCATCTCCACTGAGTCACTTTTGTCTTATATATCTGAACCCCCATTTACACTTCTCCTTTTACGAGTCAACAATAACTTCTGAAGGCCAAAGTTTCACAGGCATGAGCTCCTGTCTTCCCCAGATGTACCGCAAAGTTATCATGCCCAGGTGGGGGGGATCGGCACGACTCAGTCAGCAATGCACACTGTTCCATATGCACTTTTAAAAACTATGTGAAAAAGAACTCCCGGGATATGTTCAGTGGGAAAAGTAATGTCCTCTAGGAGAGGGGCCTAGATGCAAGTGTCAGCATTTGTCATGAAGTGCAAGGTGCAAGGAAGGAAGCAAGTTAAACCCACTGCTGCCTGGTAAAACTCTATGGTAAGGTCCTTGGGTTTTCCTCATGTGTGAACATAAGTATTGATTGGCAGGTAGGATTCCCAGCCCACACCAAAGTGAATGGCACTGACTGTCCCCAGTTTCTGATATGTAAATCGTTGAATGATTCTATACTTCATGTGGATTATTCCAGGACCCAGGAGAGTGTATTCACCCATTCCCCTTCCTCTGCTTCTTCCCCTCCTTTAGGCTTATGCAATGATGCTGTCCCTTTCTGAGAACACTCCCCTTCACACTTCTTCCCAGAATAATCTGGATGCTTGGTTGAACATGGCAGGAGCAGCCTCAGAGTCGGGGACCTTTAATCCCATCAACCATCTCTGACGGGTCGAGAAGGCACTGGTTCAGAGTCCAAGTGAGGAGGTGGTGATGCTGTGACTGCCCTATCAGAAATTCTAGCACGCAGAAGATGGATCAGAGGGCCGCAGGGAGTCGTCTGGGCTTTTGGCTGGGAGAATAAACCTGTCACATCTACCCTACAATTCGCGAATTTGTATCTATCCACAGTTGTTGGTTTCTAATTTGTTAGAAAGAAACTCTCCAAACTGGATAGCCCTGAAGCAGCCCTAGGATTCCACCATCTCTAAGAATAGTGTAAACCATAAGTGAATTGCAATGGTGCAATCAAATACTGGTCCCTTTACAGTTACAAGACAATATAACTGAGCCAGCTGGTTTCTGCTTATAAACTAAAACTTGAAGTCATTCGACCCCTTGCCCCCCTCACACACCACATTCACTTCAGTTGAATAGCAGTCATAAGGGGGCTGGGGTGTGGTGGGGGGAGATCTAGGACTGATCCATCCCTGGTATAATTCTGATATAGTCACCAGCGTTATACCAAGGAATGGTGAATTTGACCCATTTTACTTAACTTGGCTCTTTGAAAGAGCGTGAAATTCGGCACCCCTCACAACAGCACTCATCTTTACACTGCAAAGTGTTGTTGTTGTGAGTCGTTGTTGTGGGAAGCCACGCTCCCTGACGTGCAATGTCCAAACAGGGCTAGCTTCTGCCAAGAGCACAAATAATTGGTGCAGAAGGAGCGTTGCTGGGGCTGCTCATACATGCACACAAATACATAGACAATGCCCCGTAAGCTCGACCCTAGAAAGCTACTGTGTAGTTTCTCTCCCAGAGGGTCTTTCAAATGCTCTCTCTTCAATGTTGGGGGAGAAACCTCTGCCCTGTGCCCTTGTGTTGGTTTGCTGGTGGTTGCTTATGCCAAGTACCCTGCCATCATTTACCCCATAATTTTGATAATATGGCTAAAAAAAATCCTTGTTTTTAATAACCTTATGAGTGCAGCTCAACTCCTCAAGCATGTGGCTAAGGAAATATATTTTCTCTCTGGATCTAAAATTACTTGCAATTTTTTACGGATGATTTTAAATTGCTTTGAAGTCTCAGCTCTTTTGCTGACATAAAGCAGCCTCCAGAAATCCTGTGACATTAGTTTGTGCTATTTCTACATTGTAATAACAACCTGGTGTTCTAGCTGTGATTTTTATAGGTAAAACTAAACCTGAACATAATTCTGAAAGGGGTTAGAAATATTACAAAGAATAACATTGGCTACTCTGACATTTGTAATGTGTGTGCTGAGAAATGCCTAGATATGGTGTTACAGAATCAGGATTGCCTAAAGGTAAGACAGGTGCCTGCCACCAAGTGACTTTAAGTTGAATCAGGGGTGCTACAAACTTGCCCATCTGAATGCTGCATCAGCAACTCACCTAGGAGCCTCCAGATGCTCTAAGGACCCAATTCTGTACAAGCCTGACTCTAGCAGTTTTTCCGCCGACTTCAATGGACTTTGGACCAGGCTCGAAACACTTAAAGCTGGGTGTACCACTTGTAGTAAGTGCTACACCTAGTAGTCAGTGTTTGCAGAATTGGGTCAATAGCTGACTTCAGAGAAACTTCTCACAGTAGTAAATACATCTACTAGTAAGTGTTTGCGAGATTGGGCCCCTAGTTTATTTGTGCGGGAACAGACTGCAGCTGCTCTGCTGTTGAATATGAAGATGCAGATCATGGCAGTAGAGGAGGTTCCAGCATGCAATGCTCCATCTGGAAGCAATTGCTCAGATTACAGTGGTGCATTGCATGCTGGGATTTGCAGTCCTGATGGGCCACACCTCATATTCCAGAGAAGGTCAGCCACAGGACTCAGCTGGCCCCTGGGGCTGCACCTCTGTTTGCCACTGGGGTAGAGGGAATGAAAGGATAATCAGCAACATCAAATAATTCTCCATAGTTCACCCAGGGAAAGACGACATCCCTCCTGCTAGTTTCTCCAAGTCACCATGTATATGCGCTGAAGGCTCTGAATCCAACAGTGATCTATACCCTCCCCGGTTTCAGATGTTTGCACAAAGCTCTTGACTAAGTGTAGCCCAAGAAGTCAGACGGAACATTCCTTTCCCTGGCACGTCTGCCTATGCTAACATTACAGTACTTGCCATTCACTTGGGCTTTAAATTATTCCCATAGGGGCCAATTTAAAATAATAAAATAATTGGTTTTTTTTCCTAATGGAATTTACCTTAATCTGTATATAACTTGTAATTTTTTTTCTAATTCTTTTCTTATTTTATTTCTTCCTTAACAGTATTTTTTGCATTGGATATCATTATTGTGAAGAAATAATGTTAATATAAGTATCTAGTGAAGGACCAAAATTGTGTAATTAAGGTTGTATGTTGTATGATTGATAACCAGGGAGTAGATTTTTTTATGTGCCAAATGACCCTAAATAATCCTGCTATTCTTGCTGCCGCTTTTCCCGACAATCATGTTTTGTTAAATTTGAGTTTAAATTACATTTGCATGTAGGATGTGTTCTATTTATTTCTTTTATTGTTTGGAAAAAATATCACAAGAAAACAAAAACAAAACGAAAAACCCTTCCAACATGCCCTTAATAAAAAACAAAAGAAACAAACTAAAAAGAGAGATTTCAGAGTAACAGCCGTGTTAGTCTGTATTCGCAAAAAGAAAAGGAGTACTTGTGGCACCTTAGAGACTAACCAATTTATTTGAGCATAAGCTTTCGTGAGCTACAGCTTAGTCTCTAAGGTGTCACAAGTCCTCCTTTTCTTTTTAAAAAGAGAGAGAGAGAGAGAAATAAAGCAACAAAAACTGTAAATAAAAACAACTGTGAAATTCCATATTGTAGCCAGGATGGCATGCAATGCAAATGTGCCATATTGGCGGGGGCGGGGGGGGAGAATCAGTGCTTATTTTTATAAAGGAATTGAAACAAAATCCCATCAGTATAATTTTTGTTACCTATAAGCAATCTATGCCTTGTAAATACCTGAAATACAAATTGAGCAGTGTAGATGGGTAGCTGCAGGATAACACTGATTCAGTTTTCAGAGTAGCAGCCGTGTTAGTCTGTATTCGCAAAAAGAAAAGGAGGACTTGTGGCACCTTAGAGACTAACCAATGTATTTGAGCATGAGCTTTCGTGAGCTACATACATCGGAATGCATCCAATGAAGTGAGCTGTAGCTCACGAAAGCTTATGCTAAAATAAATTGGTTAGTCTCTAAGGTGCCACAAGTCCTCCTTTTCTTTTTACTGATTCAGTTGGCATTTGTAGCCATTTACAAAAGTAACTGGTATAATTTCCAAAACTAAAAGGTGGCTCTTCTAAAAATAAAATGGTACAGTATATAGCGAGGTTGTCAGCAATATTATATCACTATAAATATTCACTCTTTCGAGAAACAAACATACCCCAGAAGAACCTGCAAGGTGAAGTTTCATCCTGCAAACATGTGTAGTTTTAAAGTAAATCAATGGGACTATGTATGTGTTTGCAGGATTAAGGCTCAGAGGCCCACTCCTATCAACACTATCACCAACCCTGCTTACCACATAGTACTCCCCACAGCAAGCACTTAAGCACATTCTTAACCTTAAGCATAGGAGCACGTCTGTCCCTATTCAGTTAAAACGGGAAAGTCTGTGCTTTGAAGTCAATGGGACTACTACATGCTTAAAGTTAAGCACATGCTAATGTCTCTTTCTGGATCGGGGCAAGAGTGCTCTGCATCTTGCAAGATCAAGCTCTAAGAGCAGAAGTAGGTATTTGCAGGGTCCGATCCTAAGTTTTGTCTGTAAGTAGATGGCATGGGTTTTTGAAGAGGGGTCAGCCTTGCTTCTCCATATATAGGGATAACTTGCCATGGTGACCTCATCTCCAAACCATAGGCAAAGATCTTAGAAACAGAAATGTTGTAAAGGCTTTTTTGTCTTCCCTCCAGTCTGTGGACACTGCCCTGTTATTTCTTGCATTGTTTCTTCAAAAGAACAATGTGTTAAAAGCTCTTAATTGTGCCTGACAATGAGCAATATCTGTTTACCTTCTAGGGACCAGGGTGTGCCACCATTTCTGGGGCTGAGTAGCTCACTGATTTGAACAGGGCTCTTTGAGTAGTACGTTACCAATCACCGTGAGTAAGGGTGACACAGTCTAGCCCTATATTAAGAAGATTAAATTTTTTTTAAATCATAAAATGATTTTTTTATGTTTCCTGTTATTTAAAAAACAAAAAAGACCACACTTTGTTTCCTTCCTTTTCTTCTAGCTGGTCTCTGTCAATTTAAGTATCCAGACTTCTCTAAACCAGCACTGGCTACACATTTTAAGATTTTTTCCAAGCAAGATAAGCAAATACAATGCCGAATCCAATTTATGTTTATCCCTTAGCCCCTTCTTTAATTGCACTCAAAACGTTGCGATTTGTAGCTAATGTTTTTGGGGCTTTAACAAAAAACCGCTTATTTTGAAGGATGTTTCCTGAGACTTGCTTATGTCAAGAATAAATAGAGGCAAGAAAGATCCCACAATCAGAACTTAGCCTCTCCTTCAGAACTAGCCAGGGGAAGGATCTGGGGCCTCTGCTGCAGCCGTGCAGCTCACGCACACCCTACACCACTAACATATTATGCTCAGGAACCAATGCTGTTGATGTGGTACATCAAGGGGTGGAGTTAGAGTGATTTCCATAAGGCCTGGTAATGGTTTGAAATCAAGGGTACCATCCAAGAGGTGATTATAACTAAGAATTTTGTTGGATGGGGGCTATTTATTTTACCTGTTTTCATGTCTGCAGCAGGTAGCCATATTGCCATACTAGTGGGAAGTGAGAAATGGGACCTGCTGTGTATTGTTCAAATCACTAGGTGGATCCAAGGAGGCTATTAGCAGCCTCTGGCTATGCCAAACTGTTCAGTACTGCTGAAATAAAACTGTAAGACGGAGGGACCCTTCCTTCTACTGATTGCTACTTTATTTAGAAATTTTATATATGAGCTAATTATAAAAGCAAAAAAAAAAATTTTTTTCTGCTACTCCTTTCTATTGCTCACTCAGATACCAGCATTCAAAATAACTATATGAATCACTCGGCAGATACAAGGTGCAATGCAACTGCTGTGCGACGGAATGTGCCAGGTCCATCCAGGTAGATTGCACTTGTTTTGTTTTTGGAAGATCCAGGTATGTCCAGGTAGAATGCACCAGATTTGCTGTTAGACATACCAGGCATGTTCCTGTTGAAGACACTTGCTGGGCTGCTGGTGCCTCCTTACAGAAGGCATCTACTGTGTTGCTGAACATACCAGCTGGGTCCAACATGCCATTACGTCACTGGATGATCAGAGCCCAGCCCGCAGAGCAGCATGCTAGCAGCAAACCAAACCGAAAGGGTTAAGAACAAAACATGAGCTGAAATGCTATACTACATTCCAGGACAAAAAACAAAGTTACGATTTTCTTCTTGCTCAAAACGATTAGTGGAGCCTCTCGATTTCCCCAAAATCAGCACTTAGAAATTCAATAGTTATTGAAAACTGCTTCTCTTTTTCATTTCATACGAAGCATTTATAAAAGCACTTGCACAATGACATATTAACATGTTTAGACTCTAAGCATCAAAGCACTGGACTGTAAGCCCCCCTCTCACCCCTCCAGCCTATTTCAATCTACTGACTTACATTCAATTTTTACGTGCTGTATTTTGTGTGTGTGTGTGTGTGTGTGTGTGTGTGGTGGGGATGTGGGGGGAAGCATCATGGTGTAGGAACCTGCACTTTGCTGCCTGTTTAAAAACAAGCAGGGAGTGAAACAATCTGCTCAGATTTGCGTTGGTAACATGAGGGCAAAAGCTCTGCTCCTAGTTGATGGTCAGTAGTGTTTAAAGCCATGAAACTGTTTCTCTGTAGTGTTGAGTGATACTGTGATTAAAATGTTATTGCATTATTCCAATATTTTTTCTTTATTCTGTCATTGATTCTTATTACCACTTTTGGAAAAGAACGAAAAAGAGAGAGGAAAAAAAAAAGGCAGCTTTGATTTCCAAATGTGCAATTCACGTGTGAACAAAGTAATTCTGAAAATATTTCTCAATGTATTTTACGTTCTCATTACTCTCTTCAAAAGTAAGAGATGTTTTGCCCTGATGTCATTTTCAGCCTGCAGAAGATGTAATTTAAAACATATATATATTATGCTTGCAAAAATCATAAATCTGTGCATCCTATGTCATTCCTTCTCCCATTGTTACAATACAGATTTGATTTAGGGTTTGTTTGTTTTTTTCCTTTAGAACTGTATAGTGTTTTGTTTTTTTTAAAAAAAATCAATTGTAAATGTCTGGTTTTCATATAATGTTTAAAAAACATTGAGAAAGAGGATGGTGCTTGTTCCATATCATTCTTGATTGTATATTGCTTCTGTTATGTTTATAAGTAAACTGTGCATGACTTGTGTTTAGCAGTCATTATTGTGTCTGTTTGTGAAATTTTTATCAAAAAGAAAAAAAATTCTGTAGATGCACTTACTGTATATGTGATTAGGTTTTGCGTCCAAGGCTAGGAGCCTTGAACTGCCAAGGAAGAAAAAAAAAGAGGTGGCAGTTATTAATTAATATGAAATCGCTGTGTTGGGAGCATAATGAAATAAAAGATATGAAGTGTAGAAAATAATTAAAAAAAAGCGATTTTACAAATTTCATTTTGATGCTTGTGATAAAAGGCAAATGTATTTGTGTAGAGAAAGACCTTTAAAATAATGAATAGGAAAGCTGATTTTGAGGTTAATGCTGTAGAATAGGAATGTATACCAAATGTAATCTTTCCAATGCTACAATGAATTTATACATGAGATTGATATGCAATAAACCTGTGTGCTTTTCTAAGCAATGGCCCTGTGAACTTTCTTGGCACAAGACAAAGTACCACAAAGTGATGCCTGAAAGTGGTCCAGCATTTTCATTTTGACAGTAGAGAAATGATAATAAAGATGTTTGGGCCTAACAAACTCACCAGCAGCCCCATGAATTTCCATGGAATACAGGTTTGTTTAAGGGATGGGGCCTATTATGGCTGTTTGGTTTAAGGCATGGGGAAAGATGGGTTTGTAAAAGTTTGGGTTTGGGACTTTTTCGTAGTCTCAATTGTGGCAAACAGCATCTTGGATTCCCTCCACCCACCCACTCCATTGTTGTTGCTGTCTTCTAACACAGAGTTAGGCCAGTCAATTCTTTTCTCCACTGTAAGTTACACATCACATGGACCTAGAGACCCAGGAGGGGTTCTCCAATGGCAAGAGGAACTCTAAAGTGCTGGCAGTATTTCTTCAGAGAAGGCCAATGAGGACTGCTCTAAGGATGAGGACGAGTCTAAGCAACTCTGTGTGACAGAGCACAAATGGCATGAACTCACTTTTCAGTAGTGAAGCACCTGTGGTGACGACATGAACAGGGCCTACCCCAAGTTGGCAGGACATTTGCATTGTAAATAAATATGGTAGAATTACCTTAATGAGCATAACCTTTACATGGCCACATCTGAAATGCAGCAAGAGATCTTTTAAGCAGAACTTCTGGATGTTTTGGAGAAGACAACTAAGGTAAATTAGGTTCCTGATGCCCTAACCCTCCTGAGTAGTTCTTCCCAGGTCAAGAAGAGACAGTTTGACATTTGAGTACCCAGTAGCATTGGCTAACAGGAGTGCCTCTTGCTTAGCAAAAAATCCTTAGTGGCAGGTGAGTCTCATACATTATAAGAGGGAGGAATTAAAATACATGGCAAATATTTTCACTTCAACACGATGAGCAAAGAGTTAGTGAAATATCTAGAGATGGCGGTCAGATGTTTCAGTGGGGGCGCTGGGAGCAAAAATGACTTGAAAGCAGGGTCTTTGAACTAACAATGTGCATTACAAAACTGATGAATGGGCCATGCTTCAAAAAGTAATTCATAGTGCTCAAATGACAGTATCCAGCATACAACATAATAGCACTTTCCCGGAGTTTGCCATATAAGGGTTTCAGTCTCAGCCGAACTCGGAGTTGAAATCCTCGGCATCTCTGTGGCGGCTGGCAACCTCTCTCCTTATTAGCCCTGGAGGGGAGTAAAAAAAAAAGAAATCTATTGGATAAGAAAGCTCCAATAATAGAGTGATTGTCAGGCAGGCTGTAGAGAGAGAACAGAGACATTTAAGAGAATATTGCTGACAAGTGGACTTTGTCGTCCAGAAAGCATTTGAGTCTCACCATAAACTAGCAAGAAAAAGGCTCCATTTTTAGGGAGGGGAAAAAAATCAACAGGGGAGGAAAAAATGAAGGTCAAGGAAAGATCTGTTCCCAGCAAAATGCGTGTTATCAGCTGTGGGGTGGATCCATAAAGTATTGCTGAGCAGGGTCAGGTTTTGCTGACTTGCTGTACCTCAGTTCTGTGTTGATAACCTTATTTTCTTTAACATACAAAACATAATAAATTAAATGATGCAATCAAGGGATTTGAGATCAATATTTGAAGTGCATAGGAGGATTTTATTATTATTATTATTTTTATCACAGTACCTAAAGGCCCAGCGTAGATCAGAGCCCCACTGTGCTAGACACTGAATGTCCACAGAGTAAGAGGCTGCACCCACCCCAAACAACTTACAATCGAATCAGACAAGGCAGATAAAAGGTGGGAGGAAGCATGGTAGACAGGTATGCAGTTATATGTATATTTGTCTACAAATGAGGGGTGACTTCCAAAAGCGAGGGCGAGGGTCAGGAAGATTAGAGGAAGGATGGTCTTGTGATTCAGAGATCTGGGTTAAAATCCAGCATGACTCTAGGCCAGTCTCTTAGACTTGCAATTCAGCGGGGCAGTTAAATATGTGCCCTTGCTGTAAACACGAGTAGTATCTCTGGGGTCACAAGTGCTTTACTCCGTTGGGACCTTAATCTCCCCATGCTTCAGGTTCCCTCTGGGAAACGAGGATAATATTTTCTTTTTACCTTTTCTGAGTGAATCTAGTGTTGGTGAAAGATGCTGGACTGCAATCCTCCACTTATCCGCAGGAGTGAAAGCACCAGCGTCTCTCACACCTGCCTGCTCCAGGGTGCCTACACCCTGCTGTGGAGACAACCAGCACGTTACACTCATTTGATCCTTGGCATGTCTGCTGCAACTGGGCCAGCTGGTGCCGGTTGGTAGCTGGTACCATTGCTGACAGGTAACAATGGGGATCTGGGTTCTTTAGGCCTCCCTCATGCAGGGAGCCAGCACAAAGCCCATGTACCACTTAGGCTCTCAGAATAGGGCTTAAGTGGCCCAAGTGGGGCTGCATGCTGGTCTCTACACGGGCTGCTTTTCACTCTTGGATCGCAAGATGCGAATATAACTGTGTGGGCTGGAATTGTCACTAAATCTACAGTCCCACTTATTCACTAGAGTGCTAGCTGTCACCTACTTTCCATCGCTGACCTAGCCCAGGAATTGATACTTTCGTTTGCCAACTGTTAGTGTGATGGGAGAATTTCTAAAGGTGTCAGAACTTCTTCAAACTATCTGAAGTCCATCAAAGGGGCACTCTGTCTTGTGAGTTTTCTGGCCCCTTCTTGCTTGTGGCTGGACTGGAAATACTATGGAAACAACTTCTCTTGTGTTAGTTCAAGCGCAGAAATTAAATATAGGAATAATTAGGCCTGGGCTTAGCCACAATGCCTGAAGGGTAAGCCAAACCCTTCTGAAGTTTGGGATGGTTGGAGCTGTGCTTTTGGTTTGGCTCAGTGCAAAGAAGGGAGCCAGCTGCAAAATTTGGTTCTGGATCGGAATATTTCCGCACTCAAGGCTCTTCAGTGCAAGGGATCTGGAGTGGGCTTATTTCTAAAAGTAATTTTTTAAGCAACACAAGTTCTAATCAACACCTTGATCCCGCTAACCCCATGGATAGCTTGATCTAGCCTCCTCCTTGCTTTGACCTTTGGCAACAATGGTTCTGGATGCCAGCATCACAGCTCTTCTACCAGTAGAGAGATGGCTTGGAGAGCCAGCCTTAGAAATGTGAGCAGATGTGCCCTGTTCAGCCATCTCCCTGCCCCCAACCACCATCACCAAACAGAGTGAAGACAAAGTTTCTGCCAACAGCCTTGCTAATAGCTCCCTGTATCATGTTAAGGTCACTGCAAAAAGATTTCCTGGAGAGAGCCCAGCGAGGGAAGATGCCCATATGAACACTGGCGCTACGTAATAGGTCAGGAAAATAATGAAGGAAAAGATCTGCAATGAAAAGCTCAATTGTTGTGGGTACAATAACACCCACATCAAATTCCATCGCAGTGCCATCCTCAAAGGCAAAGAAAATGCCCCTTATTACATCAGCTTGTGCCCACGGACAGCAGAGCCAAGACCCCCAGATTATCGATGTCAGTAACAAGTGATGGGGGGGAACTTCTAAAGATCCTGAAACCTGTATGCTGAGGTGACCCATGCTGGAAATGCTAATGCAAATGTCCCACATCTCGACAGTGTAGGAACTGGAGTTTATCCTCAGATCTCAGGATTTCTTTCTCCCAGCAAAAGGAGAAGCATGGAGATTTGGGGTTTGTTTGTTTTTTTAAAGGTTTAAGTTTTTGAACAAAAACTGGCTCCCGATAAGTGTTGGGAACAAGTTTGGGGTGAAAATGCAGCTCAGTTCTTATATAATGCAGGCCGATCAGCTCAGATGTGAAGAAAGGCGCAGAAAATGCTGAGAAACCAGTGACAGATGACTGCACTTGGAAAGTGTAACTGGGTTTTAGCATTTGAAGTGTTGCTATAGCAGTGTCCGTTCCTGGATATTAAAGAGACAAGGTAGTGAGATCGTACCTTTTATTGGACCAACTTCTGTTTGGGAGAAAAACAAGCGTCCGATCTTCACAGAGCTCTTCCTCAGTGTCAGTGTGGTTTAGTGAGAGGCTTGCGATACAAGTTATATAGACAGGAACGGTGCTGTTCGGATGGCCCAGAAGGAAGGTATGGGGGGAAAAGGAGCAGAACCAAGGCTTGGAAATGAGTACGGTTCCAAGCTTGTTGTTCATTTCTGGCAGGCACCTTGAAGCTCTTGTGACGCACGTCCCTGGAGAAACAGGAACTGATCCTGCTGGACTGGAAGGTTCTCTCTCGGACTTAGAGTGAAACTGCAGTTAGATCAGTGCTGGTTTCAAGGGTGCACTCCCACTAGACACGTGTCTACTTCTGACTAGTGCTAGCAACAGCCCTAGCCCTGGAGTATCACGACAAGGTGAGAAAACCCACCGTACCCAACCTGCAACAGTGACTGGGCCACGGCCAGCACTAGTGTGGCTGAACTAGGGCTGGAAGAAGAGCCCACGATTCCCAGCATCGGCAAGGCCTCCGCTGGGTGCACACAAGCCAGGGTGCTGCTGTGCAAAACGTGCCTCCATGTGAAGGGGGGGATTCGTCCCAGCCAGCCAGCCCATAGCTATATCACTGTGTGCCACTAGGGAGCGGTTTATCATTACATTTCAGTCTCTCCTTCTGCTCTGGAGAAGGCATCTGAATTCTTCATTTGTGTGACAAGGAAGTAAATTCTTCATTTACTCCACAGAACCTCAGAATTTTCTCTTTGCCCCTCGCTGCAATTATAAGATGACCCTGATCAGAGGCAGAGCCCCAGGGCAACAGTGGCCTTTTAAGAAGGATGAGGCTGTGCACCTGTGACTGGTCAGTTAACTCCCAAAGGAGGCCTCAGAGAGGGCAGCTGGCTTGAGAGGCGGGGAGACTGTGGGAATCAGACCCACAGGGGTGGGTGAGAGCTGCCTGAGACTCAGGGAAGAGACCAGAAGCAACCAGGAAGAGCTGACAGGAGCTGCTTACGGGAGAGTGGTGGGAGAGCTGAGTTTGAATGGGAGCTGAAACAGGCCTGTTGGTGAGCACTGTTCAAAGCTGGGGACCCCGGCTGACCAGATGCCTTGGGCAACGGCCTCTGGGAAAAAGTGGAGGATCCACATTGCTTAGGGGAAGCTGAGCCTGGAAGTGAGAGGGCTGCTTGGGAGAGTGGATCCCACTGAGCAGGAGCAGGACTCACAGGTAGGGAGGCCTGGAGGAGACAAGCACTGCAGGGAACCTTCCGGGCAGAGACTGGAGTGAAGGGTGGGGGGACAGAGGGGAGAAGGGGACAAACCTGGGATTTGGTGGTGATGTCCCTGGAGAGGGGAATGGAGACCCGCTGTGTCTTGAGATGTTTGCTGTGAGAAATGGAGAATGGTTTTACTACAAAGCTTTTGAGGAATTGCTGCACTGGTGGGAAGGAATAAATTATGCCCAGAGATGGACTTTTATCAGACACTGAGAAACTGTTCCTTCCTGGGTGGAAGAAAGGGGAAACTGAGGCAAGAGCCCCTGTCGTGGTACAGTCTACTGCTGGAGGGTGCCCAGGCACGATCCATTATGACAGTTTATAAATATTTTGGGCCATCCACCAGGAGCCAGAAATATAAAATACAGCAAACTATGGAGAAGGGAGAGCACAGTCATTCAGCACACACCACAGAGACTGAGGGATCCAACGGTAGCAGAAAACTTGATAATATTGACAACTCCCTTCCCCAGACAGGCTCACTGAGCCCTGCCAGCTCCCCACTTAATTTTTCACCATGCCCCCCCCACCCCCTTCAGGCCCTCTGTAACTACCTGGCTCTACCTGGCCAACGAGGGGCTGATGCAGAGGGATGGAAGCCCTGGCCTTTCCCTTACATCACTGCAAAAATCTTGTAGGGAAGATGCTTTGGATCCTGTGTGTCAGGAGTCCCAAGTAGGATTAATGTGCACGCTACACGGACAAGTTCCTGGGCACGGCCTGCGAGTTAATTCACTTTCCGGTATCCAAACCTCCTTACAGATTATTCCTGCCCTAGCAGGGGAAGGGAGAGCTGGGCATGGGGCTGCCCATGTTGAGCATACGGGCATGCAGCTGCACTATTCCTGCAGCATCTCTGGTGGGGAGGAAGGCATTCTACCCTGTGCCTAGTTGAGCACAGTTATCCAACAGGAGAGAGAGAGAGAGAGTGTGTGTGTGGTTTGCTAGCTCACACAGTGGGCCCCTTGACTAGCTCGTGCTAAAATTAAAGCGGGCACATATAGCGGGCGCAGCCTTCTGGAAAGTGTTTGCATGTGGGACACTGCCATGAGAAATTATTAAAGATTAGCTTCAAGGCCACCAAGGGATCCCAAGCAGGAAATGTTAACGCCAGACTAATGTTTCATGGAATCAGTTCCTGACCACTTGTCCCCCTTAGTCCTAGTTCCCTGAACCCCAGTTACCTGGTACCAGATAAGCCCAAATCCTGCATGAGGTTTAGCTAGTGCAGATCCCTGCATGTGCATTGAGTCCCATTGAAATCACTGGGGGTCCAACTGGCCCCCAAAGAAACCTTTTCTGCCTATTTATTTATCCACACTAACATGTTCTTAGGGTCTCATACTAGGATATTGGCTACCTTGAAATATACAAATACAGCTCTTCTCAGCCAAAGGTTCTAGCCAGCAAAGCAGCTGCTCCATTAATTTAGCTGGGAGGCAACCCAGTGCACTCAACTTGCTGCGATTTCACCGTAGTGAAGTGTTGGAAATAACGGCATGCCTCCAGCCCGGGGAGGAGTGTATTATACCACATGTGCCTGTGCGGACACGCACAGACATGTGACTGTAACGAGCCATTTGTCCTATTTTACTCCAGACTAGGAGCCCGAGCAGACAAACACACAGACAAGGAGTCCACGGGCCTACTCCCATGCTTCAGGTTAACCTGTCTGTAAGGAGCAAGGCCCCCAGGTAGGTTCACCAAGAACTTTATCCCACGCCCTGGGGAAGCCAAGCATCTGTTCCACTGTAATAAAATTGGTCTGACCGCCTAAATACGCAGCACCTGTGGTCTCCTGAAATCTCTGCAATACAACCCTTGGAACAGCAGAGGGCAGCCTTACACAGCTCCCGCCTTCTGCCCGGGAATGTAGCCACACTGCTCTGCCTGGAGACAAAACTCACTGGAACCTGATACTCCCCTGCCCTGCGCCTAGCTTTGTCCTTCAGATCCTTGCAAAGCAGGGCCTCACTGCACCCAGATGGGAATTCTCCATTCCTTCCTAGCAGTGCTAATGATTTACACTCATGAGCACACGGGCAGATGATGGCACTGCTGGGCCCTGGGAATCGGGCACATAGAGTACCCTACACGACAGCTGCTAGCGAGGAGAGCAAACCTTGATTTAATATCACACACCATTGACATCTGAAGCCCGAAGACGGACCCAATTTTTAAATAGCTCAACCCAGGGCAGAGCTGCTGCCTTTACGTCCACATGGGGCAAGGCTGTGTCCTCCCCGCACTCACAAGTGGCTTACCTGATTTTGCTAGAATTTCTTCCAAAATCAGACTTTAAAAACAAATTGCTGAACTTCTTTAGTGAGCTCTTTGCTCTTCAGCATGTTCTTGGGGCAAGACAGGGCCCCCCTTCAGTACACTGCCGCCCTGTTGGGGAGGTAGACAGAGAAGGCAAGTGCTGGTGTAAGAGGCTTGTTTTAGGGATACAGTACTGCCAAGTGTAAACTGTAGAGTAAACTCCAGCCACTCAAAAATCACAAGATTGGCTTAAAAATCATGAGGGTTTTTTTTGTAATACATTTGGGGTCTGTCTTTGCCTTCCGGTTTCTGAGCTTTCAGGGCTTTTCACTTCACCTTTTCTGGCTTTTTTCAGCCACCGTGAGAGTGAGAGAGAGAGAGTTACTTTGGGGAGAAAAAAAAAACCCAAACAAACCTAAAGCTGAGATTCTCTGGTGTTCAGCAGTGCTGGCTACGTTCGCCAGCCTCCACCTCTGCCAACCCCTCGGCCTCCATCCCCAGCTCATCTCCCTTTCGGTAGCACCCCAGGGGTCCAGTATTCTTGCCAGCAAGCTAAAGTATGGGCTATGAATGGACTATAAGGTGGATAGAAAGCTGGCTAGATCATCCGGCTCAACGGGTAGTGATCAATGGCTCGATGGCTAGTTAGCAGGCACTGTCAAGCGCAGTGCCCCTGGGGTCGGTCCTGGGGCCAGTTTTGTTCAACATCTTCATTAATGATCTGCATGATGGGCTGCATTGCACTCTCAGCAAGTTCGCAGATGTTTTAATCCGGCCCTTGAGCTCCAGCCAGGGAGCAGGGTCAGGGCCTGCTCTGCGTGGCTCCCAGAAGCGGTGGCATGTCCGCCCTCTGTCTCCTACACATAGGGACAGCCAAGGGGCTCACATGCTGCCCCCGCCCCAAGTGTCACCCCCGCAGCTCCCATTGGCCAGGAACCACGACCAATGGGAGCTACAGGGCCCTCGCCTGCAGACAGGGCAGTGTGTAAAGCCGCCTGGCCAGGCCTCCGCATAAGAGCCAGAGAGGGGACATGCCTACTGCTCGGGGTAAGCGCTGCCTGGAGTCTGCACCCCAACCCGGATCTCCCTCTGAACCCAGCCCAGAGCACCCTCCTGCACCCCCAACTCCACCCCACAGCCCAGCCCCCACCTGAACTCCTCATTTCTGGCCTCACCCCAGAGCCCGCACCCCAGCCCCCCCCTTGCATGAGCATTCCCCCATTCCCAGAGCCAGACGTGGCCCTGGGGCGGGAACTTTTGCCCCCCCCGGTCTAGGACGGACCCCGGCTGCAGCGGGACCCCTGGCCAGGGCAATCCCAAAGAGCAGCCGGGCTGCGGCCAGGTGGCTGCCTGGGCGGGCCGGGCAGGGGTGGGGCTCCGCGGGGCGGGCGCCTCTCGCCGCCTCAGTCTGCGGCCGGCGGAGCGGGGCCCGGGACACGCACCTGCCCGGCGGCGGGGCGGCGCTGGAGGCTCGAGTGCCCGGGGGAGGGGGCGCTCCGGGCTCGCTCGCCGGCCGCACAGGTAGGAGGAGGAGGAGGAGGGGGGGCGCCGCGCCGCTCTGCGCCGCTCTGCGCCGCTCTGCGGGGTCCGGCTTCCTCCGCCGCTTCCCTCGCGGGGCCCCCCCCCGTGCCCTGCCCCGGCCCCGGCCCCGGGGCCGGCTGCAGGTCCCGAGCCGCCAACACGGGACCCCCCCCCGCGCACGCCCCCCCGCAGCCCGGGCCCCGAGGGCGCCCCCTTCCCCGGGGTCTGGCCGCTGCCCCGGGCGAGGCGGGCGGCCCGGGGCGGGGACGGCACCTCGGCTTCCTCCTGCTGGATGTTTGGGGCACGACCCGCCAGCCGGCGCGGGGCTCTGCGGGGCTGGGACCTCCGGCCGCCCGGCGCCCCTGGCTCCCCTGCGGCTGAGCCCGGCCCCAGCGATGCTTTGCAGAGAGGAGCCCCCGCCCGCCCGCTGTCTCGGGGCTGGGTGGCACGGAGCCCCGCTGCCCGCCCCCGGGTGCGGCTGCTTGGCAGGGCGGGGGAAGGGGCAGTTTGCCTTGGCGCCCCCATGAGAGAGGGCCCCCAAGCCAAGTGGCATTGTGACCTGGCTTGCAGCGGCTCAGCCCCCACTCCCTGTTAGTTGGCCCAGCAGCCCCCCCAGGCCGTGACCCCGTGAAGCGAGGGTGGCTCTGTTGTGCCTACCGTGAGGGGAAACGTCCCGGGCGCCCCTGCCCGCGGACAGTGCATCGCCCTGGGATGCGGGAGACCTGCATTTGATTCTTGGTTCTGCCACCGGTTTGCTGGGTGACCTTAGGCAAGTCCCCATGTGCCTCAGTTTCCCCATCTCTAAAATGGAGATAACAATACTGGCATTTTAAAGGGAGATGTGGATGAAAAGCGCTCTATAAGAGCGAGGGATTATTACTATCTTTTCACTTCACCTTGTGGTTCATAACCAGTATTTGCTCTGAGACACCTGAGTCATGGGCACTGAGAACTGGGATAGTGAGCTTTCATGACAGCCTGATGGTGTAGCTATTTGGGGTAGCTGATGACTAATGATCGCCAGCAGTTCTCCCATGCTGTCATGTTTTGATTTGACCATTTGACCATGTTTTGATATCACCACTGTATCCCCCCGTGAAGACTCTACATCAAACTTGGAAGCCCGTCCTTCCTTATTTGCAGCCACAAAACTGGGAGAGGGTGGGGGAATGGCTAGAAAACCATGTGCTAAAATCTTTAGCGAAGCTCTTTGGGTGTTTTTTATGGTTGTTTTTGTAGAGTGCATCAGCTCAGATTTTTGCAGAACTCTGCTCAGTAAAGGCTTTAACAATCTCCCATTCTCAGAGTGGCCTGTTTCTTGACCTCTGGGAACTGCAGCCTGGAGAGATGCAATGGGAGTCTAGATTAAGGTGTTAGTTTGATCTCTTGACTCCCTTCCTGGGACATCTACTGAGCTCCACTGGTGATGACTAATTTGAGAGAGCTTCAGTTAATTGTTCAGGATGCAGTGGGATTTGGTATCTAGCCATTTCAGCAGCATATATGGAAGGGAACGCCTGGCCTATACGTGGGTTTTTATACCAGTAGAACTATTGTGGTTAGGAATGGGAGATTTATTTTTTCTAGAGAAGTTATGCTGGTCCAACCTCTGTTATGGATGCAGTTCTGTTAGTGTTCTGCTCCCTTTCCTGTTTGGCAATAGCTATAATTGGGTGGCCATGCTCTCCTGACTCTCCTGGTAAAGTTGAAACAGTCCAGCTTGTGTGTAGACAAGCCCCAGGTGTGTCTCTGTGCTTTTGGTTGTTGTTGTTAATACAAATGTTGCAACTTGTAGCGGGTGGGTTGTGTCACTGGCACGGTGCGTGCACTGGGGCAAATCCTCCAACATCTCTGTGCCTCACCACCCCATCTCTAAGATTGCTACTGCAAGGCTCCCCCACCCTTCAGGGATGTTGTGTGGCCAGGGAAACGCTGTTGGGGCCTCAAGGAGCTCCAAGCAGTGAGTCCAAACTGCTATTGGAGACTAATTCCTTCTGGTGTGAAGAGCCCAGTTACGTCTACAGAAGCCATTAAACAGGTGCATATTGCAGAGCTGGGAGTCCCCCAGAGGCCACGAGGTTACTTCTGCCACCACTGGGAACTGAAAGCAGAGTGGAGGTGAGAGCCAGGTCCGTTGCTAACCCAGAGTTGGTGGGTGTGATTGATTTCTTTAAAGAACTGCCCATTTCGCTTACCTGTTCCCAGCCCTGCCAGAAGGCAATGCTCCCATCCAGGGGTGGAGACTGGCTCTGCAAACCAGGCCCTGGAGAATGGGACAGTCCTGGTTCTGATGGCTGTCCTGCAGGTGGGGGACACTTCCTCTGAACGTCTGGCCCTGCTCTCCCGGCTGGGATCAGTTTTGTAACATTCCCTTTTCGCTGCCTCCACCCTGCCTGGCCAGTGGGGAGAGTGCAGAGCGTCCCCACTGTGAGGCTGCCCTTGCAGGGCCCACCCCATTCTTTGTTGTAGTGAGGATGTAATAGACCTGGCTCTTTTGTTAGCATCTTTCCAGCAGAGGAGGATCCCAGGAGCACTATACAGGTAATGAGCCATGTAGCCTCACAACAGCCCTCAGTGTAGGTGTGGTGGGTAGAACACCCACTTTGCAGGCGGGCGAACAGCGGCACAGAGCACTTGAACAGCAGGCCCAATGTCACTCACAAGTAGAATTTAGGAGTCCTGGCATCCAGTGTGCTGCTGGAACAACGAGATTCAACGTCTCCTTGAGAGTCGGCAAACTGCTCCTAACTGGAGTGCAGCTTTTCCGCAGAGCTTGTGCCTGGCTAATGCTCTCTTGCCCATCATCTTCCCCCTTGCACTGTGAAACCGAAAACTATCTGTTGGGTTTGCATCCAAAATCAAATCTAAAGATACACACTGAATAAATTTTTGCCCAGCCAATTGGGAAATAAATCCCAGGAGCCAGCAAGGCTGCTGAAACCAAGAAGGTCAGGGACTTTCTTGGAATGACAAAATAAACAAACAGACTGTCTGCTGGGGGGCAGGTTCCAGGGAGAGGAATCTGACATAGTTTCCCCTGCCTCAATTGCATTTATTAGACTTGTGTAATTGTTCTTGGACAATACCTGTATTTAATTTCTGTGGCTGGTCAGGGCACGTTCAAAAGAGTCTCGCTCTGAGCATTGAAGCAAAATAAATGAAGAAATACATAAAACCCACTTTAAAGGGTTTTTATATACAATTAATAGCAAGGCAAGAGAGTATGAGGAGCTTTGTGACCTGGGTAGCACTGATCCGAATAGTTACATGATCCTTCTCCTGGTCTGAGAAATAATGGCATAAAGAAGACACTAAACTATTCCCTCTTAATTCCCCAGTCAGGCCAATAGCTTCAAAGGGGACTAGTGATTTTGGATACCCAGCTAAGGCACTGTAAAGGGGTCTGGATTTCAGAAAGCATAGAGCACTCTGAAGATTAGGTCCCTTTCGAGTGTCTCAGGCTGGGCACCCAAAATCACTAGTTTCTCTTGCAAATCTTCATCTTTGTCTCTTAAACTGTAAGCTCTTTGGGCAGGGATTGTCTCTGCTTTGTTATTCTGTACAGCTCCAAACTCTTGGTTGGAATAAACCAACAAAAGGTAAGAATGCTTTTGTACCTTCCATTTGAGGATCTTGGAGTGCTTGCAAATAGTAGTGAATTAGGCTCCACAAAAACCCCTGTAAGTTAAACTTGCGATAGCAACAATGAGACTTGTGCAAGAGGTAAGTTTAAAGCTGGTGCTGTTGATTCATCAGATGGAGCTACTGTTTGAGAGCCAGTATTGAGCCAGTGCTTAGAGTAATGTGAAATTACTCAGGTGATGCTGGACACAGCCTTCTGGATGAGATGGAAAACTGAGGTCTTGTATATGGCCTGTGGTCATTAAGAATCACATGCCATTTTGTGAAATAGCATGGAGGGCAACCCCCGTGTCCTTGCCCAAGTGTAATTGGGCTGATTATGAGCTGCCAGCTGAAAGGGCCCCTGCAGTTTCTGTTTTGTTGCTGCTGCTTTTCAATTGAGAGGTGTCGGGGTTTCAGCCACAGGTGTATAGATTGAATAGAGGACATTTAAGTTTGTGAAGTACTTGAAGCAAAAGATATTAGTCAAATATGACTTCTTATTGGTGGGAATAGTTGAGTGCAGAGTGGCAGTGTGGTGTGAGGCTCTAATTCATGTTGATGGGGTGCTGCGTGGACCCAGAATGGTTGTGGCTATGTAGGTGCAAAGCACTCCTCTGTTTGTTGCTATCTTAATTCAGCAATCTCTGGTACTGCAAAGCAAGCAAAAGCACCTGCCTCTCCCTTCCTGCCTTCCACTGAACAAACTGCTCAGGGAGAGGCAGTCTCCGGGACAGATATCATTGACCTGTGAACTCACAGCAGGTATTCACTCCATTCCTAGTGTGACGTGGCACAGTCTGGACTAATGGCAGATAAAACAATTTCCCCAGCTGCAAAGGATTATAGCCCATCCAATGGCTAATGGCTGGGCCCAGGGGAGGATGTGGCAGGGTTAACTCCTGGCTCTGTTGTTAAACTGACCATAGCGGTTGATGATTAGTAGAATGGTGTTTCTGTATCTGCTGGGAGGTTATTGGCAATTGGATTTTTACAAGGGTTATGTTATTTTGCAACCGGTAATATCTGTAGTGTCTACTGATATAAGGGTGATCAAATCTCATGCTTCAGGACACAACATATGCAAACATCAAATAAGACAAACCCATGAAATTGGCCTTTCATATGTGTCCAAATCCACCTGGAGGTTCTGGGGGCATGTCACGTGTAGTGGAGCTAGCTGAGTGGGAAGCTGAATGTGGTATGTTGGGATTAGCATCTTTGAGACAAAGACTCACCCCTGGTTCTCTCTCTCTCTGACAGAGGGTAGAGCTGAGTCACTTCAGAACTAGCCACTGCCCAGAATGAAAACCCCTGATCCCCCACCAGTGTCAGCTCGGTAATACTAGAAGGCATGTTTAAGTCTTTCCCTCTTTATTGCGTTTTCCACAGAAGGGAATGTCAGGTAGAAATGGCATTAAGATCCACCGCCCTGGAGCCATGTTTCCTGACCAGCTCAGCTAGTCTGAGAAGAAGCTGGATCTAGTTTCTCCCTCCTTCCTGAGTGTCCAGCCTCCCTGAGCCTGTGTAATATCTGCACACAGCACACACTGCCGTTCTCAGGATGAGTGTCCCAGGCGGGAGAGGGGAAGCCTGTAGACCAGCCCTGCAAGGTTGGGAAGAGCCCTTGCCCTGAATGAGGTTGCAGAGCTTGGCTCATTTCTTCAGTGCTTAGTGACTGAGTAAGAAAAGGGCCCACCTAATGGATCTGGTTAGTGGTAGCTGGTGGGTCAGTGTAATCGGCCTTGTGCTAAGGTGCTCCTGAATGCATTCTTGTGTGATGATCCTGCAAACACATAGGCATATGCTTAACTTCACGCACATGAGGTGTCCCACTGACTTCAAGGGGACTGGTCACACGAATAAGACACGTACGTAAGCGTCTGCAGGCTGAGAACGTTCCGAACAGGGCCGTGTCCATTCCTTGTAGATTTCAAAGCAGGGGAGAGAGCGGGTTAAGGGACTGTTCTATAAAACACATGCCGAAGCACCCGGTCTGTGAGCTGGTGGGAAGTTGTACAGTGGGGAATGAACCCTCTCTAGAGCCCTTCCAAATCCGTGCTTGCTCAGCTCAGGGAAAGCTCACTATGGTCTGCTGGGCTTTGCCTTTGTCTTCCTCAGTAGGAGCAGATCGTGGACCTTGCTTCTGAGTCATGAGAATCAAAGTGATAACTAGTAATACTAGAGGTGGTGAACATGGGGATGGCCAGAGGAGATCAGGTCTGTGGTCCATTTAGCCAAGTATCCCGTCTCTGGCAGTGGCCTGATCAGATGCTTCAGAGGAAGGTGTAAGAACCTGGCTGTAAGCAGATGTGGGATAATCTGTCGCCCACAAAAGCTAAACCAAGATGCTGGATCCAAATGCCTCCAGACTTGCAGAGGTTCAGAAGCTGCTTTGAATCTGAATTTTGCAGCTGACTCTTGTCCCGGAATTGGGTCAGAGTCAAACTTCCTCTTTCCCATCCCTCAAACAAGGTAGGATCAGAATTCAGACCCTACCTCATGGCATGGACCCATTTTTCTTACTATTTAGTGCTGCTGTTCCCAAATGTCCCTGTTTCCCCTGAGAGGTGAAGTGACTTGCCAGAGGTAACATGGTGACTCAGTGTCAGATTTGGGATTACAACTAAGGAGCTCTTGGTTCCGAGGTCTGTGCTCAGAACAGCAGAACCCACCTTTCTTTCCCGGAGCACCTCGGGAGAACTGCAATGGCTGTAGGTTGGCCAGTTTCCTATTTTGCCATCTCTGTTAGCTGCCTTATTTCCACTGCTGCTAAAAAGGGCCCTTCTCTGCAGCACCGCCTGTATCAATGGGTGGAGCATGGCGGTTTTACTCTTCTCCCCCCGACAGGATGCTTGGCAGGACACTGGCCGGCACGGGGCATGCATCCTTTGTCCACGCAGATGATACATCTCTCAATCAAACAGGCTTTTGTAGATTGGGCAGACTTGTCTTTCTGCCAGTGCTTATAAAGAAGAACATGTTTCAAGTCTTGGTCTGTGTTTCCTGTTCGATGGTTGATGGGGAATGGCTCAGTGAGAGCTCGGTACAATGGGGCCTCAGTATGGACAACTTGGAGCATGTTTTTCTGAAATCATGTATTGGGGAGAAAAGGGGTGTAAGTGCATCAGTTGTGTTGCACATCACGTTAGCATTTCTCTCCCAGAAAAGCACTATGCAGAGTGGGGTCTATGAGGTGACAGCTGCTTGCAAATGGGGTCACCCCAAACTTGTCAGTAAGGACTTTGCACCCTCACCTATGCTCCCTGCTCTGCACAGGGCACGTGCCTGGCTTTCCAAATGGCTCTGGAGACATTTGGAACCTCTGGGGGAGCGGAGGTGCGTTCTCTCTAGTGCAGCTATTGAATCATGGTGTGGATTCCTCTAGAGAGAGCCCAGGGTGGCAGCAGAGGGCAAGTGTGCAGGAAGCAGAATAGAGAGCAATAAGTAAAGGACAAGTGCAGCAGGTGGTGGTTGCACCCTACTCATCTTCCTGTTCCCCGCTTGGAGCAAAGAACTGGAACTTGCTCTGCTGACATCAGCCCCAGAGCCAATCAAAGGAAGTGGCAAAGCTTTGAAACCCAACCAGAGTTGCCAAATCTGTTTCTTTTCCCTGTAGCCAGGGTGTGGTCCTCTCCTTACCTCACCTTAGGGATGGGTGGTGGCCGGATTTGTGTTTGTATTGCAGTAGTGCCCTGGAGGCTCATGCTAAGTGCTGTACAAACACGTGAAAAGAAAATTTCTTAAAGGAACAGTATATATATTCCTTATCTGCCCTCCCCATGGGCCGTAGACTGACTTTATCTCAGTACCAACCTCCTGATCAGTGGCACCTTCGCTTGTGTCGTCTGTCAAACCAAACCACCTCTTCTGACTGGGCCCACAGTTTTGCACCTGCTATGAATTAGCTGATTGGATTGCGAGCCCCCAAGATGCCCTACCATAGGGAGATTATCAATAGAAGGGGGATACCAAGGTGCACAGCAGAGACCACATCGTGCTCTTTCGATGATAATTGCTTTCATTAGCCAACCAGACACTGCAACCTGCTAAAGGGGAGAGACCAATACAGAATATTTGCATTACTCCCACCAAGCCTTATGGAAAAACCCTAAGAGCCAATCTTCATCCTCTTCCTCACCAGTGATTATCATCCTGGCATCTCCCCCCTCTCCACCCCTCCCAACCCCCTCGACTAACGCATGCAGGCCAGGATACGGCTTTTATAATGTGTTAACTGATGCCGCTGGCATTCAGACGTTTTATGAAGGTTTTAACCCCTTCTCCTTATTTGAACTTCCACACCCCACTACTTTTGGAGTGCCCCATTTTCATAGGCTAGCTTGTTTCCCTTGTACTTGTTAATGTTTACGTCCCCTTGTCCGCATAAAATTTTGCCCCGGTTACCAATGGTCATCTTGTGGTGGCTGCTGCTCTCTCGTAGTCGTTATTATCCAAGGTGAGCGGTTATTTTCAGAACATCAGCATATCACAAAACACAGACAAAAGTTGAGTAGGTTTATTACTAACTTAATTATGCTAATTTATCTTAAGGCCTAATTTGGCTACGCTGTTTTGCAGGCCTGGGGCTCTGTGTTACAACGTTAATTACTACTTATATTTCACCTCTGTGTCTTAAGTATACCTAATATACGATGTAGCCACAGATAAAAGGTAAGGGGAGACCTGGTACAAAATTCAAGCCCTGGAATTCCTGGTTGCTGTCCTATCTGGATGGGAACGAGGGTCCCTTCCCCAGAGGCTTTCCTTTCCTTTGAATGATGCAGTATTAAAAGGTGGGGGACTCAGGGTGCTGCTGAGACTGCTGGATAGAACCTACGTGTAAAGGATGGTGTGCAGTGAAGTCCCTCCTTGTCCGCAGTCTCCTGGGGCTGTTTGGGGCCAGGAACTTGCCTCCTGTGGAGTGTTTAAGCAGAGGAGAGAGGAAACACACAATGGACTGGACAATAACTGCCTGTATTTATTCAGATGCTCACTGGGTATAATGGTGAATGGGATCTAACAGGGGGGAAAGGGGGACTTGAGATTTTTCCCTCTGGGTTTTTCACAGAGAATGTTTTGATGGGAGAACAAACAGCTCCTTTATGGTCTTTTTTTTTTTTTTTTTTGAAAGACTCCCCAGAGCTGCTGTGGGCTTCTTGGGTCCATGGTGGGGATTCACATTCTTACCTGCGTGAGTCCTGCAGCCCCCTCAGCTCCATAAGCCCGGGTTTCGCTTGGGCCCATGACGCTGCCAGCTGTTTGCAAGAGGTCTTCATTTCTTCTAGTAGAACTCAGCCACAGTCAGTTAGCGTGACCCTGTCTGATGGCACTCAGGTAGTGTAGGCAGCTCTTGGTTCATTTTTGACTCATTGATTGCCTACGTGCTGGGCAAGGCCGTGTCACTTTCACTTCAGTTTCTTTTTTCATTTGTTAAACTTCTCTAGCTTCGCTGTTGCTTCCAGATTCCCTTGGTGTTTGCAGCATACAGCTCAGGCATGGGAGACTAAGTTCCTTTCCCAGCCACCAGCAGGTCAGGTCACTTCACCTGTCTGAGTCTGCCCCTTCCACTTTTTGTCTTGTTTCTTTTGTAGTCTGGGGCAGGGACAGTCTCTAACTGCATGTGTGTGCAAGGCTTAGCACGACGGGGTCAAAATCTCAGTTGGAGTTTCAAGGTGGTGTTGAAATATAATAAATGAGATCATGTAATTTCTTTGGGTTTTTTTTCCCCCAGGTCTGCTGTTCTGTGTATTGATTGATTTTTGCTGGGTGTTTTTTAATTTTTCCCGTCACAAAAGTCCTAGGCTAGCTCGTGCTCTAGATTTCATTTTCCAGACTCTCCTATGCTAACACAAAATGCTGCAAATGCCGGAGGGGATGTTTGTTTGGCTCTTTTTAAAAAAACAAAAAAACAACTGAACAAACATACCCCATCCAGTCCTGGACCCCTCTGTGTTGGTCCTGGATCTCTTTCATTGACCCTTCTTCCTGGAAGAGGGGATAGCTCCTTAAGCCTTGTGCCCTTTCTGTTCTCTCTGCAGGGTCTCTGGCTCCCCACCGCGCCAGCATGTCTCACAGGCATTCTGACAGCTCCGTGGGCGACAAGGCCCTTCTCCTGGAGCGCAAGTTCCATTCAGAGCTGCGGATAGATGCCAACGTGACCCCTCCCTCTGGGAAACGCAGCTCCATGGCAGCACTAGACAGCGCCTCGTTCGCGGCCCAGCGCTCCCCGTCCCCCACCGAGCCCTGTCGCGTCATCCTCAGCACAGAGAGCCCAGCCGCGCTGAAGATGGGCACCCAGCAGTTGATCCCCAAAAGCTTGGCCGTGTCTACCAAATCCAAGACCCCTGCCCGCCACCAGAGCTTCGCCGTGGCCATGCCAAGTAAAGAGGCAGCTCGCTGCGACCCCAAGCGGATGTCAGCCCCAGGCATTTCCCTGGATGACCTGGACATCGAGCTGGATTCTAGTGGGCTCAAGCGCAACCTACGGAACACGTCGTACCGGGCTGCCATGAAGGGGCTCGGGAATGCCGAGGAGCCTTCGAAGGACATCGCCACCCTAAAGCCCGTGTCGCAGGACACCAGCGCACACCCAGCGCGAAGCCCAGGGAGAACCAAGGTAGGCCCTGTTGTGTGCTTCCAGTCCCTCCTCCTGCTGGAGTGTCACCTGGGGTACGCCAGATCTGCCCTTGCCTGAACAAAAGGTTATGAATAGTTGTAATATCTTAGCTTCTATGAGCCCTAGTCATGGAGCAGGAGCTCATGGTGCCAGGTGCTGTACAAACAAAGAACAAAAAGATGGTCCTGCCACCCAAGGAGCTTACACACTAGATAATAAACTCTACCTCTTCTACCACCACTCCTGGCCAGACTCCATCAGCTGAAGCGGCAGCTGCCTGGGTGTTCCTGGGGCCAAAGCTCAGACCAGAGTTTTGTTCTCATCTGTACAATTCAGCTGAGCACTGTGTTGTCTCTGGTCACTCAGCCAGCAGGGATGGTGTGTCTCTTAGTTGAGCCATATATAGTCACCTCCCCTAATGGCTGGCTTCCAAATGCACGGTTGTGAAACCAGTTAATCGAGGTTTTGAAGCTCTGTTGTTCCCTCAGCTGGTTCTAGTGCACCCATGGCTGGTGGTTAGTCACCGGTGTAATACTGGCTGGGAAAAAGTGGCTGATCCTCGCCACCTGGGTGGCCTTCTGCTTTCCTTGGGTGTAGGTTGCTAGTGATCACCCTGCTTGCGTGTTTGATGACTTGGACACGCTTTTGAAGAGCAGCTGTACACAGTGAGGAGATGTGCTGGAAGGACTGCAGGGCCCTTCTTTCTGCCTTAGCTCAGTGTCCAGACATGATGCTCTTTCACAGCCTAACACAGCCGAGAGGGTCACGGTCTGATTTCTATCCCCTTGCTTTCACACATGTGAAATTTGCAAAATTATCATAGAACGTCCAGACTCTTCTGGCCCCTCCCCTCTCTCCCATTAGCAGATCCAACTTCTGTAACTCCACTCCCTGCAGATGCCATTAATTACTGCAGCTTGAACCCTAGGTATGGCCAGCAGGGGTTGAGAGGCCAAAGCACAATAAATAAACTAAGTCCCAGGCTTCCAGTGCATCTTCTGGGCTGTCTACAGCTATCCACAGCAGCCAGGTCGTTGTATGTACTTGCTTAAGATTAAATGAAATACACCATCAGAACTGCTGTGCCTTTCAGAATTAGGGTTTGGGAGGTGGGGGGGAGGGTTTGAGATCAGTCCAGGTTAAGTTTTAGCAACTAAACTCACTTGGAAAGGTTGTGGAGCTCGGGGGGGCAAGAACAGGCTATGTCTAGCTGATGTAATGCGGTGACTAATCCTCTGGGAAGGACGCAATCCAGCTGTTTAACATCAGCTCATGTTCTGCCTGGCTCCTTCGTTCGCTCACAATTGCATCTAAGGTTCGTGGCAGGGGGGAGCTGCTTGTTTTGAAGTGCTTTTCACAAATGTGCAAGTAACAGCTGGTGGGGAGTGGACTGAGTTTAGATAGCTGTATAGAATTGGTCTTTCAGCACATGGTACAGACATACCCTGAAAGCACAGGTGAGTTGCAGCCTGATGCATGTTGGCGGTGCAGACAGAGTCCAGTCACAGAAATGAGTGAAGCTGCTCACGTGAGCCAGCTTAACCCCCGTTCTACAAACGCTAGCCCCGAGCCTGGTGCAGTTCTCAGACTTGCACCAGGCTCGGGGCTAGCGTTTGTAGAAGAGTGGCATAATCCCAGAAACAAATGAAACGGACACTACCGCGGATTAACCGAAGGTATCGTTTGTATACGTGCTGTGACAAGACGTAGAGAGGCTGCATCCGGCTAGAAGAAATACTGAGATAACTTTAGGGCTGCTCTGACCCAAAACTAGGTAATGTAAGATGAAAGCTGAGTCACTCACGTGCTTTTTTTTTATTAAAAGCAACCAAAACTGCAAGCAAGACCAATGGAATTCACGTTTTTCCTGAGAGACGAGGATGGTATTGACTAGGTTACTAGCTGGTTAGATAACTTCCTTTTTTAAGGAACTAAATTTAAAAAAAAACCAGACTCCATGAGATTGAGAGAACACCTGGGTTCTATCCCCAGCCCTGCCACTGATTTGCTGTGTGACCCTGAGTAAGTCACTTAGCCCAATATTTTCAAAGCTGGCCCCTAATTTTTTTTTTATATGCTCCCATTCTGGATAACTCCGCTTAGGCCCACTGGACTGGATTTCCAGAGATCAGAATTGAGGGAGGGGGACTCTGCCAAAGGCAAAGGAGACACCCTGGCATGAGGGGAGAATCAAGCCTCTTATTTTTGGTACAGAGTAGAGTTTCTCTTTCTAGCTTGTGATGTAGGTAAGTTGAGGCATCTTCTGGGTGTCTTCCCATAGTAAAAATTGTTCAGACCCTCCTTGTCATTGATGCCCCTCTATGGCTGCCCACTTGTGACCTGATGGGACTTTATGTAAGTAAGGGGTTCTGCAATGAGAAACGTCTATACTTAAAGAAAGCACCCTTTCTCTCCACACACACGACCTAATTGGCTAACTTTGCTACAGAGTTCAGTGTTTGTTTGTGTTTCCTCCAGTCCCCAAGTGGGATTTTCCTCTTGCAAGTTTATAGTCCTCCAGGTGAGGACAAAGGGGGTGGGAAAGAGAACTGCTCTGTCAGGAAGCCATCCGAGGCTGGTCACAGGCTGGCTGTTCACTTCTGCTAATGACCAAAAGTTGATACCACTTAAGAGCGCTTACCTGACCTGTGGGGAAAGGAGCGGAGTGTGGCAGAGGTCTAGAGATGGAACCGACTTGTTTGCTCAACTAGTGCATCCCCTGTCAGCGCGGGATTACTCCCTGTTGGACACTTACCGGTGTCATATCTACTCCAGAGTTGGCAGCTTGTGTGGAATGTCTGAAGACTGAACTCCCTGGGGTGTGTCCCTCCAGGTCTGGGCTGGGGACATTGAGGGGGCAGGGAAACAGCATGTGTATGCGGAGATTGCACAGACACTTGGTTTAGTTGATGGATAAAGGGCAGACCCAGGGCTGTCAAAAGAGCATCTCCTGCTCCCTGTAAAATGAACCGAAAGAAATCAGACTCCAGCAATGGCTTGTTATTCCAGAGCTGTCAAGATGAGGTTTGACTTTGTCTACCCATGTCTCTTATTGACTCTGTCTTTCCTGTCACTCTTGCAGAGAACACTCGGGAGGAAGCGGATGCAGAGACACGGGGGCTCCTTTAAGGATGGTGAGTTGTTTTTCACTCCACTGTTCCCAAAGTCCTTGATGTTGCTGGCATCACCCTTCTCTCCCATGGCACTGCTCCTGCAGCTGGGCGTCGGGGAGGGTAAGTGAGTGTCTCCCAGCTGAGAGGTGCCTCCTGCCATCACAGCCATGGGGAGATGCTGATCCAAGAGGGCCTGAGAGAACAGCCAGGGTCGTGGTCTGAGCATTCCCTGTGGGAATGAGCCATGCAAACAAGCCTGCCCAGCGGATGGGGCTCGCTGCTTCTGGGTTCGAAGCAGGAAGGGTTGACCCAAGCACTGATCGAATCAAATCAATGAACTTTCACGCTTGAGGGATTGGGGGAATGTAACAACCAAGGTGTGTGCACCAGCCTCCTGTGTGACTGCATCATCTGACTGTCGTCCTGCTTGTCCACCTCATCCCCTTCCTCTGCTCTTGCCTTTAACCGTTGACCTAGACTGCAAGCTGGCCTGGGCAGGGAACCTGCCTTTCTTTATTCAGCGGAGCGCTAGGAATCACAGTGGCACTCTGGAAATAATTGAATTACTTGGTGCAGAATCTCGTCTGAGATGGCATTGAGCTTGTGTCCAGTGGTCCTGAGCATTATTCTGAAAGAAGCTTGCCCTGAGCCCACACCATGCAGCCAGGCACTCCTGAGCGCTATTGCCATGTTTGACATTATCCGCCTCTGGCCCAGGACAAGCTACTGGCCCCCTCTGCCTTGATTTCCGTACCTGTAAAATGGACTCCACAACATTGCCCCCTTCCTGCTGAGGGTGATGCAAGGATTAACTGCTTCCGTGGTGCGCTCTCTCTCTCTGGTATGTTTACGAGGAGCTGAGACCCCAGCTGCTGCTTGTGCTCCTGACCCTGTTTCCGGGGAGCAGGACCTGTCTGCTGCCTGGATTTCCCCTCAGCTCCAGCTCTGCACAGAGCAGTTGTAGGGCCTGTAAATGTCTCCTCTGTAAAAACTCTCCCTTTGTATGTTTTCTCTGTCTTGAGGCTCCCGATTTGCCAGAGAGGCCCCCTGACCTTGCCATGTTACATTCAGCGCTCTCATCTCATCCCTCTCCCCGGCACTCTCCCTTGCCCCTGTGCCACATCCCAGCCTGGCCACGGATCCTGCCCCAGCTGAGGAGACCCTGCTCCTGGGGACCTTCCAGAGGCTGTCAAATGCGGGGTTCCTGTGGTCTCTCCCCTCCCCTCCCGTGTGGAAAGGGCTGTGGGAGAGGTGGGCTCTGGGTGGAAGGGGAGCTATTTCTCAGAGTCCGTGTGTAATTTCCTGGCTCGTGTCCTCCCTCCAGAGCCCCGGCTCTATCAGGAGATCCGTGAGAGAGGGCTGAACTCCATCAACCATGAGTCAGACGATGACTTGCTGGAGGAGGACTCCAATGTGGAGGAGCATTCTGCTCCTGCCACCATCGTGGTGAAAAGCTATCGCCCCGCCCAGGTGACCTGGAGCCAGCTACCTGAGGTAGGGAGCAGGAGCCCTGCCTCACACTCTGCCACTTTGTCCTGTCCTCGAATGCTCCCTGTGGCGTGCCAGAGAGAGCCCGCTGCTGCTGCTCCCGCTCACTCCAGGCAAACTACCAGAGGGATTTCTAGTCCTGGACTCTGGTTTTCCTTCTCTTTCAGTATCCCACGGTGTGGGCCCCTGCTGCCGGTGGGGCTGGGGCGAGCAGGGCTGCGTAGATGGTGTGGGCTTGTACTAATGTGCAGAAAGGAGCTTGATCCGTTGCACAGAGGAGCAGATGTATCTGGGTTGAAGGTTGCTGTTTTCTCTCTTTGAACCAGACTTGGAGCTCACTGCAGGCGAATCTCCCTAGGGGCTGGGGAGGTTTTATGAGCACTTTTTTTAAAATTTGGCTCAGAGCTGGGTTTGAGTCTGTGTAAATCTTGCTAAGCCAGGAAATGGATGTGACCCACAGGAGTAGTGGCTGCTTTCCCCACCCCCAACCAAATTAAATGGGGTTTTAACACCACGAGGCTGGGGGCTTGAGAGTCAGTGTTCCTGACTGTCACTGGCTTGCTCTGTCAACATGGGCAAGTGTCTGAGTACACCCAGCTGTAGGACGGGGCGGCTGCCTCAGGGTGTGGCTGGCAGGAGGAAAGGTAAATGTTCATAAACCTTCACAGAGAAGGAGCTGATCGCTGGTCAAAGGGTTTAGTAAAAGAAAATCCCTTTCACTTTCCTTGCCAAAGCAGATGAGATCCATATTAGCGTCTAATTGGTTATCAGCCCAGGTCCCTGGGCTCTCATTCCAGATAGACCTCAGCATCCAATGTGCGTGTATCCGTCCGTCCCAAAAGCTTCCTAAACTCATTTATTTGATATTTCTGTTTGATAGAGGGGTCACATCAGGAGAAAAACAAATGCCTTTTACACTTCCCAATAATAGTAAAGGCTGCTATAGGAGAGTATAAATCTTTATGAAAATCATGATTCATTGTTCGCCTGGACTAGAATATGACCTCCAAGGGTCATTGCCTCCGAGGCTGCAAGTCTGTTTTCATGGTTTGGTTATTCACCGCCCGTTCCCATCCCATTACAATTATTAGACTTCTCAAGAGATGCCTCCAAGAGAGTCACTTGTAAGACCCAGTAATGAAGTTTAACACCTGACAGCTCTCCGGCAGGCCAGTTTAGCAACTGTTAGTACCTGCTTCAGTGGTTTGCTTTGGCCGAGGGTGTTGTGGAAATAGTGACCTGATAACTCTCAAACCAAGAGGTTCTACTCTACCATAGCACCCTGCAAGGTTGGGGTATCTCATGCTCCCGATGCAATCCGATTATTTGCAAAGGTCAGGAAGAATCTGTCCCGGGATACAGTTTTTCACCATTGACCACATGCATTGGGAATGATTTTAATCCTCCTTTGAATCATCTGTTGTTTGCTGCTGGAGGCAAAGTGCCAGGTTGGGTGTCTGACCTGCTATGTCGGCTCTTACATCCTTAGACCACAGAATGCAGGAGGCTGGGGAGAGCTCCTGCCGGATGCCTGGGGCAATGGTGCACCATGTGTGATGGCTTTCCCGGCCTGCGTGCGGGACTCCGTATTTGGTGCTGGGAGCAGCACTGCCCTTCACGCTCAGCGTGATTTTTCTCTGTCGTTCAGGTGCAGGAAGCAGGCATCCTAGAAAGAATAACCCCAGAGGAACGCAAAAGGCAAGAGGTGAGAGAAGCTGTTCTGCATACGTGAGGGCTCCGTCAGTCAGCTGGGGTTAGGTTAACGGGAGCCTTGTCCTAGGAGAGCCTTCTCGGGTGCACTACTGGGTGCATTAGTGAACCTACTGCTGGTGGTGACCATTGCTATGTTTCAATCAATGGCTGAGGTCTTCCGGCCTCTCCGTGGAATGACGCTGCCACGGTGTCAAGTTTCTCTAGCCTCTTACAGTCCAGCGTGTGTGTAGTTGTTGCACCATCATGTCGCTTCACTCATTCACATTGTCTATGGGAATGATTGCTGCTCAGATGTTTCAGTCCTCATGGGTATGTTGTTGTTGTTTTCCCCCCGGTACCCCATTGATCAGGCGATCTTTGAGATTATCACCTCTGAATACTCCTACCTGCACAGCCTGGGTATCCTGGTGTGTCACTTCATGAAATCCGAAGAGCTGAAGGAGACAATGACCCAGACTGAGCACCATCACCTCTTCTCCAACATCGGCGAGATCCTGAGCATCAGCAAAAGGTAAATCTTGGAGGCGAGCGCATGGGGAAAATCTACCCAGTAGTGGTGCCTATCGGGGTGCTGGGGAGGGGAAGAGGGGAGCGCGCACACCCCCGGTTTTTGCAGTTGCTTAAAGTTCCATAGGCCCTGTGGGGGCCTGACCCCAACCACTTTTAAGCAGTGGTCCTGTCCTAAATCAGTACAGCTGCCGCTGGATCGGTCTAGAGTGTTGCTCTGACTGCTTGGTCCCAGCACCACTGAACCTTGGCCTGGCTGCCCCTCTGTACAGATGGAGGGCAGCTGGGCCTAGTGATGTTACAACCTGGCTCACCTGTACACTGGAGCGCCAGGGAGTCTAAGAACTCAACTCCTGGCGGCGGCAGCTCGTACACTGTATGGGTAAGAGAGAGGGGAGGCTCCCTGGCCAAGAGAGACCTGGGGTCCCTGTTGGTGGGGGGTACAGGGACCAGAATCTGCCCCATCCTCCAAGAAATAGCTGAATTGGCACCAGGACTTTTCACAGATGTTAAGACCAGAGGGGGCCATTGTGTTCATCCAGTCTCACCTACGTAGCCCAGGCCGGAGACCCTCACGCTGTGATTCCTCCATCCAGCCCATAACTTCTGCTTAGCTGCAGCTTATGCTTTAGAAAAGCATCGAGTCTTGAGTTAAAGACCCTGAGTGATTGGGAATTCCCTGTGTCCCATGGTTGGCTGCCCTCCCTATTTAAATATGATTCATTTTGTTGAAGGAACAACTGGGGGGGCACCGCCATAGGTCTGTGTGTAATCTGTTGTTAGCAAACGTACCATTTACCCTCCTGCCTCCCCTTCCCCTCTGCTAAGCCCCTGTACCACGGTGCCGAGCCCACCTGACTGGCATACCAGGGAGCTAGCATCGTGAGTATGTCCATGTGGCTAGTGTCTACAGGGTTGTGTTCTCTGTGCAGACAGGGACGAGCACACAGGGCCCTTCCTCGAACTAGGCAGCCCAAGGCCTCCTGGTGCTGCTGCTCTGCAGTGCCAGGTTGTCTGGTGAAGTTTGCGTCCTTGGGTAGGGAGGTCCTGTTGATTAAAGCTGCGCTCAAACCTGCGTAGACTCCACTGGGCTCCCTGGACTGGTTTCAAATTCTCACCCTTGTGCCCTAGAAGAGCCTTGTTGTAAAAGTAAATTTTGTGGGGTGTCTTCTCCCTTCGTCTCTCTGGCCCAGTGACACAGGCATAGGTGCATCTCATGGCAAAGCCCTGGGCAAGTTTAGACATGACAGTGGCTGGTAGAGCAGAGGCTGCCTGGGAGCCTTCCAACAAGCCACTACTTGTTCTGCCCCAGCTCACTGAGAGGCTGCCGAAAGCGAAATGGCTGCATCCCTAACCCGCCAATGCCGGCTTGGCCTCTGCTCTTGAGGAGGGGATGAACCTTTCTGGCCTTGCGCTGAACCTAAAGCTTGTTGGCTGTCAGCGAGCTGGGCTGTGTGAAAAATGAACAAAGGCAAGCACGGGCCAAAGACTCGACAAGGCCTGGGAGCCTGTGTTGGGGGTGTTCCAGGGACTTGCAACCTGTAGCAGATGGGTGCTCTGTGAATGTCTGACTTACAGCTTGCTCTGTGAGAGAGCAGGACCGGAACTGGCCTGGAGAGGGTTTTGGCAGGGAGGGAGCAATAAAATTACTCCTCAAACAACTGACATGAAGAATCTGTTGGGGGCAGGGCGGGGAGGGATAGGCACAGGACTGAGAACCAGGAACTCTGGAGTACTAATCCCAACTCTGGGACATTAGGTGAGTCACTTGACCACTGTGTGCCTTGGGGTCCCCTTCAGTGAAAGAAGTGGGGGGAGGGGGAGCTGATTCCTTTGGCCCTTGGGAGGGGAGAGGACCTGTATCATAAGCAATATCGCTGTCACTGATTAAAAAATCAGTTGCTTCACCTTCCTGAGCAATAACCAGTTAAAACAAAGTCATAAAAGCTAAACATAATTATTCAGCGGGCGGACGGGCTAATCTGTGCCGCCTTCCTCCCCCCTCCCCCCAACCTTGCTTTCAGGGAGGTCCCTTCCCTCAGTGCGTATGGGCCAGGAGGGATTTCTTGTCTTTCTATGCTGCACTAGCTCGCCTGGCCTCGGGTCTGCAGTGCTGAGAGAACAGAGCCCTCGTTCTCCTGGAGCAGTGGATCTGCCTCCAGCTGCTGAGCAATTCTAGGCGTTTGCAAAGCTCAGAGCCGACCATCCTGCTCCGAGCTGGGTCTCCCAGGGCAGAGGGAAATCCATCATTCTGTCAGTTAGAACCTAACTTTTTTCCAAAAGCCCTCTGTGTGCGTATGGAAGCTTTTTGCTGGCTCTCTCCTCCCCCGAGGTCCGTGCTGACTGACTGTAATGTGATGCATGGCCCAGGTGCTCTTGGCTTGGGGCTCTTTCTTTTAAGACCTATTGCAAAGCCTCCCCTCTCTGCTATGAGACCTGTAGTGAGAGCTCATTATATGGAGCTCCTGGGTCTCTGGAGATCTGAAATAACACATGCGTGCGCATACATCAGAATAGACTGAGACCTGCCAGGGCCCCCCTGTCCTGGGTGGCCAAGCGTCAGACCCAAACCTGGTGACCATGTGAGCAAGAATGGCCCTCGTGAGGCATTGAATCCCAGTTACGTTCCATTAGCGCCGGGGGTGATGGCTTATCCCTTTCTAAGATTGGGGCAGTGTGTGCGTAATGCCTCTAGAGGCTCGAACCCAAACCCCACACCTGAACTTGGGGGAGTTTCAGATTCAATTCCAGATGCTGGGGCTGCGAGCCTGTCTCTCTGTTGAACCGTGCATGTGTGTTCCTGTGGATTCTGTCTCTGAGCGTGTCTAGGGAATGTCCCTTGTGAAGTGAGTTCTGATATTTAGGACCATGAACTATTCCTGGGAGGAAATTTCAGATGCTGAGGCTTAAGCCCCTCTTATCACCTCTCCCTGTTCACGTGCTACTGGCTGGCAGGCCACGTGGCTGTGCTGAGCTGGCTCTGTGCTTCAGGGGTCTCTGAGATTTCCCTTCTCTCCTGGGCCAGGAGTTCTGGATTCTCACTTGGGGAAGCTTCCCCTCTCTGCACCCTGTGGCGGGGTGAGGTATGTGCGGGAGAGGCAGACTCAGCAGGGAACAGGATAATTGCAGCTTAGCACGCTGCATGCTCCTCCCCAGCATTCTGCTATTTCCTTTAGGCCCATATAAAATCCCCCTTGATTGCACACACACCCCCATGTGACACCTGCTTGTTCTGGGAAGTGACTCTGTGGGCTTGACACCCAGGAGCTGCACCTCCCTGGGGCTGAAACATAGAAAGGAAGTTTAGAGTTACACTGTCCTGCTGGCCTCACCACATACATAGCTCCCTGCCTCCCTGCAGGCAGCTTCTAACAGCTCTGCTGGCAGTGGCTGGCTTTTTGTTTTTAAAGTCCCTTCTAAGGAAAGAGTCAATCTTGGTTCCCTAGTAGATTTCCTCCTATGTCTTAATCTGAGCTTTCTGGCTGTCATGGTAGCAGATCTGCCTTAAAATAGTACACAGGTAGATGGAGAAATCAGTCCTGGTGCTGCAGGCTGGCTGGGGCATGATGTCTGAGGCAGGGTGTCTCTCTGATAGCATGGGAGAAGAGCCATAGTCCTCTCTGGATGTTTATAGCTTGGTCTGCCCAAATGTTACACCCTCCCCGAGGACACTTCGGCAGCTTGCCGATAATCTAATGGCATGGAAACTCTCCCAGGAACACCCACTACCGCGAATTGCATGTTGGCTGAGTTTGCTGGTCAGCAGGTGGGAACACAGCCATTGGGGGGAGCAGACTTGTCTCTGCCTTGGTAGAATTTGGGCTTGTCTGCACAGGGTAAGTGACCGGAATAGCTGTTATGAGATAAATGATTCCAGAATAGCGATGCTGGAATAGCTCCCTCTGTGGACCCTCTGTTCCGGAATAGGAGTCACTTTGTTTCAGGATAATTACTCTGCTTTGGAAGCACACTAACTCTAAGAAAAAAAGGGACTTCTATTCTGGAGCAAAGCATCCATGTGGGAAGCTATTCTACAGTAGCTATTTTGGGCAGTTTCTTCATGTAGACAAGCCCTTGCTAGTCTCTGCAGCCTCATGCAGGGTAGTCACAGCCACGTGGGCCAAGCTCCTCCTGTTCTACCAGGTGTTTGTGAATCACCCACTTAATCAGAAGTGGCCTTGGCTTTTGGACCAGATATTGTAGCCTAGTTAGGGGTTTGTTTTTTTGTTTTTTCTTCCTGAGCTGAACTGTGAGGAGGAGGTGCACTGGAGGAAGAGCTGATAACACTGATAGGAAAAAGTCTCTAGAACACAGGACATTAAATAAGGGAGCGAAGTCCATTGAATGGAAAGCCATTGGTATGGGGAGAGGCAAGATGAATCCAGGGATGAGTAAGAAGTTCTATGAGACAAAAGAAGTGGCGAGCCGGCAGATCTTGGTAAGGGAACTTGGTAAGAGAGCATCCCTGTATGCAGACACACATAGTCTGCTTCCTGTGACCCCACCAATTTGCCCTGTGTGTGTTTGTTCTTGGCAGTTTTTTTGAGGACTTGGAGAAGCGGCACCAGGAAAATATACTGATCCCCAACATCAGCGACATCCTGGAGAATCACGTGTCAAACCGCTTCAACCCTTACGTCGTCTACTGCTCCAACGAAGTCTACCAGCAAAGGACGCTACAGAAGCTTCTGTGAGTTATTGCTGCACAGCAGGGCTTTGGGGTCTGTAACTAGCCAGTAGTAATCCAGGCTGAGCCACGCATGGCGACTTTCCATGAGTTTTGCACTCCCGCCAGTGAGTCACGCACAGCAAATTCTCCTGTAACTCGGATGTCTCCTTTTTCAAGGAATTCATGCCTGTCCCCAGGCTGCAGTGTGCTTGCTATTCAAGGCTAGATGTGGGGACGATCCTCTACTAGTTGGGACAGTGACTGTGGGACCTACCTTCAGCTAGCAATAGCATGATTGTTTGGGATTGTTTGTTCTGTGTGAGCAGAGGTGGTGTAATGAGGGGGGAGGAAGGGCATCCAAGAATGTCCTCGCCACTCACAAATTATCAACATCCAGAGAGGAAGTGCTTTCAGGGTGGATCCGTTCCCTTCCTGGATCTGGAGACTCGTGGCTGTGGAGGGGCTCTGACCCCAGCCTAGAAGCGAGGATCTCTCGCTGGGATGTCTGTGTTTTCCAAACAGTCAGGCTTTCTCCGGCTCATGCCAAGGTCATGTCATCCATTGCGATGTCAGTACTGATATAATCACCCGTGGGGAGGACTGAGTGTTTCCAGTGCCTTTTCTTAAGCTCCAAGGGGATTAATACAGGCATTATCTGAACCAAGCATGTGTCCCAATTGTTAACGTCTCCCTGGGTGCTGTAACCAACTGTTAGAAACCCTGGAGAACCCACGTCATGTCTGGGCCATTAGCTTCTCTAGCACATGAAGGGTCTGGAAAGCCCAAGCCTAATGGAGGATCCTTGTGTCCCATTTTAGAAACACGAATGCTACGTTTAAAGAGGCCTTGAAACAAATTGAGAGGAAGCCAGAGTGTGGTGGCCTGCCCATGAGCTCCTTCCTCATCCTCCCCATGCAAAGAGTAACACGCCTCCCTCTGCTTATGGACGTAAGTAAGAACCAGCAAGTGGAATTCCCTGGCACCTTTCAAAGGGACCGAGTGCATTGATCTCACTGTGCCCTGCCATGAATCTAGCACAGCAGAGTGCTTGAGACCTGCCTCCTGGCGGTCTTTGGCTGGTGTTATAGCTATGCAAGGAAGGTTCGGTTCGGAAACTGACCAGAATCTTTGTCCGGAACTTGAACTCCAGCCCAGAATGCTGGTTGGCCCTATTCCCTACTTCCTTCAATGCACAGTCTGCTATGGAAGGACCCTGTGTGGCTTATGATGTCTCTCATCCCTATCGCTCTGCCCTGGTTCCTCAATTACTTTTTTCACAGTCTAATGCCGCTGCCTTGCCCCGAGGGAGGAGATGCAAAGGCCTAGGGTAGGAAATGGTCTGCAAAACTGAGACTCTGTTCAATGCCCAAAAAAGCACCAGGGGTGTGGCATCTAGGTCATGCAGTGGGGAAAGCCTGGAGCTCCCCTGGTTGGGCCAGCAGTGATGTGCACGAGGAAGTTCGGGAGAGAGCAGTCTTTGAAAGATTCATCCCCTCTGTGCAATCCCTGAATCCAGCAACCCTCAAATGGGGTGGGTCGGGCGGGGGGGCGGAGAGCCAGTTTAGCTTTGCTCAACACAGCTAGTTTCTGCAAAGGGATGAGAACATGTTAATATCCTTGTTTTCTTTACGGCCCCTATGTAGCATCTACAAGAAACACCAAGAGGCCAAGTGGAAAAGATGCCTCCAAGTAGCAAAATGATTGCTTCTCCTGGTTTTGTTTATAATTCCCTCAGTGTTGCATGCATCCTTCCCTCCCTCACTTGCAGGTGCTAGTTATGAGCTCCCACCTGGGAGAGGACCCTGGGTTTGTCACATCCTAGAACCTGTGGGGGAATAGAGCAAAGCCGTTTAAATTGACGTTTGTTTTGGAAGGATCCTCTAATGTTCTCTCCACCTTCTAGACGGTTTGTCAGAAAACCAGCGTGGACAGCACAGCCTACGAAGCTGCCACCCAAGCCCTGAAAGCCATCAGCAAGGTGAGGCATCTGCAGCCTTGGAAGGAAGGAAGAAGCTGTACGTATTGTCCAGTAGTAAACTGCAGGTGCTTTGCCTCGCTGCAAGAATACCTGCCGTGCTTACGTGTTACACAGGAGACCTGATCCTTGGGGCTGCGAGGACTTCCCGAGTCAGCCACATGAGTTACAGTGCCTTTACCCTTTTGCTGCTCTACGCATCTAGAGGCATCTGATCCCCTCTGAGAGTACTTCAACATTATAAATCAAAGAATTAGCCACCTCTTCCCCCCCTGCCCAAACACAGGATTGTGATCATTCCTGCCATTAGTGTTAAAGTAGCCTCTTCCCCCACACTAAGAGGCTGCTGTATTCTGGCCTCTGTGAGCCAGTGATGGGGTGGGGGGGTACATGTGCATGGTTTAACTGCACTGAAGGGAAGCTGTCAGTGGAAGAGACGCCGCTAGCACTGTAGTCTGAAGCTGCATACTGTCGAGGGGCCATGCTCTCCGCTGTAATTAACAACTCGTCTCACATTCCCTGTGGTCTGTAAAGCAGTCTCCCTCAGACAGCTACTAAAACGGGACCTTCCACCCAGTGCCTCCCAGGATGGCTTTGAAGGGAGGTGGAGCGCTTCACTGCTGTGTCTGAGACGAGAAGCGGGGAAAAGCAGACTGCCTTGCTCCAGAACAGCCCAAGGTCCCTGATTCAGAAGGATCTGGTAGCACTTGAGAGGATGCTCTGAGAGATCCTGAAGTCAGATGGCAGTCCAGCCGAGGAGAGGAGGGAATAGTGAGTGGAGAGGGAAAGCGCAGAGTTTGACTCCACTGAAACTGTCCTAGCGTTGCCGAATCATATAGGCTTTAGGCTTGGGAGCAAAGGAGTGATCAGTCAAGCACCTGTAGCTGCTAGCTGTCCAGAACAGAGATGAAAGGCCAGCTGATCAGCAAGGATCCTAGTTTTCTGTGATATAACCAAAATTCTCCAATAAAAAAATCTGTTTTCCTGCAATTAAAATGAAACACTGAACTTCAGTTTCCCTTGCCACAATATCTATAGATATCAGTTGAGCACAATGTTTTATTGATATATATTTACAATTTTAAGCAAATTCTAAGCCTACCAGTGCCATTAGTCATTATTATAAAATAAAATTAATAGAATGATCCAGTCCCAGTGCAGTGTGTGTTTACTGCTGTCGATGGCCCTGCTGTTTCAGCCTCTTGTTTTCGTTTTTCATTCAGTTTGTTTAGCACTTTCCATGTGTTCCACAATTGAGAGATCACTTGATCGTTACCTGTTAGGTTCACTCCCTCTGGGGCAGATGGCATTGGCCACTGTCAGAGACAGGATACTGGGCTTGATGGACCTTTGGTCTGACCCAGTATGGCCGTTCTTATGTCTGCCTTTGAATGTAATGTACAGCCTTGCTGCATACAGTACAGAATGGTACATTACCATCAATGTGAAATTTGTCCTTGCCAAACTCAGTGACACAGTCTTCAGAGGTGATTTTTAAAGTTTTTGGCATCTTTTCATAACTTTAGTTACTCTCATCTGGAGGCTGAAATGAAATTGGACATGAACCTCTGTACACCGTTGAGTAACCTCTATATGCTGGAAGCAGTTTATTGGAGTATGTTTAGCTATGTAAATTTAAAGTGCATTCAGAAATCAACCACAAGAGGGGGAGATTACGTGCATTGAATAAGTGACACTGTTCCTCTCTGTAAAAGTTAGTTAATTTAATATGTTTTTATTTTTTCACAAAATGCATTTTTTCACAAAAATAAAGATTCTCTTTAAAATCGCATATTCCGCATTTTTCCATGGCAAACAGATTTCTAGGATCCCCTTTGATCAGGCATGTTTGGGCCATGAAGCGGGGAGCAGGAAGGGTGGCCGCTGCCTGTTGTCACCCTTAAATCAGTTGAGTCCTAGGCAGTGTTGCCAGGAGTTGCGTAGCGAAAGGCAGGGGGAGGGAACTGCATTTATTTTGCTTTCCAGCAAGAGAGGAAGTAAAGGCTGGAAAATCTTGGTGAGAGCAGGCAAAAATGGCCCAGCATTGCAAGCCTGTCATGGCTCCGGTGGAAAAGAGGGTGCTTTAAAGTAGCAAACCAATTCTTCTTCCAAACTTTTACATCTCTGGTGCATATCTCCAACCGTCCTGCCTCACTTCATGCCTCAGTTTAGTGGCAGTGAAGAACTCCAGGCTGTCCAATTATGTCCACTGTGTAGAAAGAGAACGCAAGCTAAGCTTTGGGATAATTCTGTCTTTCTGCTTCTAGCTAGTTAAGAAATGCAATGAGGGAGCCCACACGATGGAGAGGACTGAGCAGATGTACACACTTCAGAAACACCTAGAGTTTGGAAAGATCAAGGTGAGGAGTCCTCTTTGCTGGAAATGTGCCCTGGGCTTCTCTTCTTATGCTTTGCAGTGATGGTAGCTTTTTCAATACTTGCAGCCAGATTGGCAAAGGTATTTAGGCACCTAGTGAACATTACTAAAATGCCAGAGTGAGTTAGGCACCTAGCTCGCATTGAAAATCCGTCTGTCTCTTAAGAGTTTTATATTGTTGCTGTCATTTAAAACAAGAACTTTGGTTGATTTGAGTGAACAGTCTCTCGCTCAAAAGCTGTTTATCCAGCTGTATCTTTTACTACCATTTAAAATTGAAGATGCAAACTGTTAACATGCAATATTGGATCTCTGGGCTTTTTGCCGAGAGCGCTGTCAACCTGCTGGCACTCCGTACACACTACCAGTCGGGAGATCAGAACAGAAGGGTGGGACTAATTACTTTAAGAACTGCTGTGCATTTAAAAGAATTTCTTTTGAGGCCAATCCCGCTGGTGGGAGGAGCAAGAGAAATGAAGTTACTGTTGTCACTCTACGTGGTCTGGGGATGGTTTCATGCAGCTAAAATAGCTGTCTCTTGTTCTACCAGGGAACTCCTTCAATACTAGCTCACTAAAGGCCAGATTTTCAGAATTGCCCAGTGCCCAAGTTAAGTCCAGATTTTTTTTTCAAAGAGCCCAGCTCTCAACATCTGGCCTTACAATGGCTGCGTAGTTCTCCATTGACTATGCAATCGGGGACTTTTGATCACTTCAGACTCTTCTTTTACTGTTGCTATTGTGTCCCAAAATTGACTACATTTCTTGTTGCAGCCTTTCCCACTGATTTCAGCTTCCCGCTGGCTGCTGAAAAGAGGGGAGATCTCCCTTTCCCATTCAGAAGATGCTGGTATCTTCCGCAAAGGTTTTGGCCGGGCTAACTGCTACCTTTTTGTGTTTAATGACGTCCTGATTGTAACCAAGAAGAAAAGGTAAGGGAGGATATTTATGGTCTCTTCTTGTTGAGCTCATAAGAAGAGACTTTATCAATTGCCTCATCTGAAGCAGTCAGTAGTACTGAGGGTGCATTACCTAGTGGTAAATTACTGTCTCATGAATAGAAAAGGAGGACTTGTGGCACCTTAGAGACTAACCAATTTATTTGAGCATGAGCTTTCGTGAGCTACAGCTCACTTCATCAGATGCATGATCTCATGAATGTCTGCCTGTGTATTTGCAAAGCTAGAGCCCTAGTCGACTAGGTGGTTGAGAAGAATGACAGAGAGAGGTGGAGCATTCACGCCCATCACCGGTTTGAATCCATTCCATCGTGAGCGCAGTTGACCATCTGACTGTGGTTTGACACCTGTGTCGTTAAGCAAGCTGGTGCCCTTCCTCCAGCCCCAACACGACGGGCATCCTTATTTCAAAAAAACAAACCAAAACAACCCCCTTCCAGCTGGCGTTCCCTAGGTGCTACTGTTGAGAACCTCGGCAGAGAAGCCAGGGACTGAACGGGTCACGTCCCCCTCTTGCTGAGATGCTTGCTGCGGGATTGGGGCCTAGAGCGAATGGAATGGGACAGGTTTTTTGAGGCAAGTCTAAATGGTTTGTTTCAGCCAGCTCAAAATACTTCGATGTCTCACTTCACACCAGCTCATTTTAAAAAAACACACACACACACACACACACACAGGTGGAAAAGCACCTGAAGACGATGCAAAACAAAGAAGTGGGGGGTGGGGGGGAGAGGGGGGCAGAATCATTTCAGGTTGAACAAAATGTTTAGCTTGGCCTGAGACCAAGCAAATAAAAAAAAAAAAAAATATTTCCGGTCCAATGCAACTGAATATTTTCCCCCTGGATTTTCCAGTTTGGCTCCGAACCAAAAACCCCAGTGATGTCTCTCCACAGGTTATGGGTTAGGGGTGAGGTGGGTAGAAACTTGTTCCTGTCTCGCTGGGTATGAAGTGGCTCTACCCTCCAGTGCTGTCACTTGAACCTCTCTGATCAATGTTAGAGGCTAAAAAGGGCAAGAAATGCATTCGTTACAGGACAGCAGTCATCCCTGCCCTTTTATTAGTGAGCTCACCAAAGAGGAGGAGGGGGCACCAAGCCTTTTGTCCAAGACACTCCTTAGCCTGCAGCTATGAAGCTCTCCCTTTAACGGAATGTTTAAAACTTTGGATCTTTGACCAAATCCTTTGCTTACAAGTCATCAAATAGGAGCAATTTAGGTACACAAATTAACCCCATTGTGATGGCCCTTTTGCTGGAACCTATTGCTTCCAGCTATTCGGGAGCACTAACAATGGGCAGTGAAACCAGCGTGATGGAGCTGGCATCCACCGCCTGCTCTCAGAGGCCCAATTGAGGAGAGGTGGTGATGATCTTAAAACAAAACAAAAAAACCACCTCTCCCTCAAAATTTAAGCAGAGCACACAATATCAAGAATGAGAGAGGACAAGGAAGACAATAGCCAGTCTTTGGAATTTAAAGTAAAAACATGACCACCAAATCGCAGCCCTGCAAAGCTAGTATGAAAACTTACCCACCTGGGCACAACATTGACTTGGTCTCATGTGATATTTATAATACAGCAGCACCTGGAAGCCCTGGTCATGGATCAGGGCCCCATTCTGCTAGGAGCTTTACAGGCACAAGAACAAGATAGTCCTTTCCCCAAAGACCATACAGTCTAAAAGAAGATGGGGGTAGACTTTAATATTTGGTTTGCCTGACCAAAAAAGGGCACTTCCAGGAGAGCTCTTTGCAAGGCTGTGTTTATCTAGCTATCTACATAACCTTGCAAAGCTCATTTCACCAAAGGTAAGCACCTTCCCTCTGGTTCGTTCTGGTGCCATTTGTGCCAAGCTGGTACCACATAAAGAGGAATATTAGCCCTGCAAGGTTGCTTCTTAAACAGTTTTCTATAATTTGACTCCTTGGTTTCCTCTCACTCCCCCAGTTGGCACAGAGATCTGATTAAATTCTCTGCCTTCTGGATGTTTCTGTCTCTCGTGTTTGCCAGCCTTTAAAGTCTTTTGGGGTCACTTTTGTCTGTTTCCATTTGGAATCCTGTTGCTGCTGTGGGCAGGTGAGGATTGGATTTATATGGAAATAACTCACCACGGTCTACTGCTAGAGGAGTTAGAGTGAACTGCTGCTCCCGAGTAATTACTAACGTGCCAGCATGGATTCACCAAGGGAAGGTCATGCCTGACTAATCTAATCGCCTTTTATGATGAGATTACTGGTTCTGTGGATGAAGGGAAAGCAGTGGATGTATTGTTTCTTGACTTTAGCAAAGCTTTTGACACGGTCTCTCACAGTATTCTTGTCAGCAAGTTAAGGAAGTATGGGCTGGATGAATGCACTATAAGGTGGGTAGAAAGCTGGCTAGATTGTCGGGCTCAACGGGTAGTGATCAATGGCTCCATGTCTAGTTGGCAGCCGGTATCAAGTGGAGTGCCCCAAGGGTCGGTCCTGGGGCCGGTTTTGTTCAATATCTTCATAAATGATCTGGAGGATGGTGTGGATTGCACTCTCAGCAAATTTGCGGATGATACTAAACTGGGAGGAGTGGTAGATACGCTGGAGGGGAGGGATAGGATACAGAAGGACCTAGACAAATTGGAGGATTGGGCCAAAAGAAATCTGATGAGGTTCAATAAGGATAAGTGCAGGGTCCTGCACTTAGGACGGAAGAACCCAATGCACAGCTACAGACTAGGGACCGAATGGCTAGGCAGCAGTTCTGCGGAAAAGGACCTAGGGGTGACAGTGGACGAGAAGCTGGATATGAGTCAGCAGTGTGCCCTTGTTGCCAAGAAGGCCAATGGCATTTTGGGATGTACAAGTAGGGGCATAGCGAGCAGATCGAGGGACGTGATCGTTCCCCTCTATTCGACATTGGTGAGGCCTCATCTGGAGTACTGTGTCCAGTTTTGGGCCCCACACTTCAAGAAGAATGTGGATAAATTGGAGAGAGTCCAGCGAAGGGCAACAAAAATGATTAGGGGACTGGAACACATGAGTTATGAGGAGAGGCTGAGGGAGCTGGGATTGTTTAGCCTGCAGAAGAGAAGAATGAGGGGGGATTTGATAGCTGCTTTCAACTACCTGAAAGGGGGTTCCAAAGAGGATGGCTCTAGACTGTTCTCAATGGTAGCAGATGACAGAACGAGGAGTAATGGTCTCAAGTTGCAGTGGGGGAGGTTTAGATTGGATATTAGGAAAAACTTTTTCACTAAGAGGGTGGTGAAACACTGGAATGCGTTACCTAGGGAGGTGGTAGAATCTCCTTCCTTAGAGGTTTTTAAGGTCAGGCTTGACAAAGCCCTGGCTGGGATGATTTAACTGGGAATTGGTCCTGCTTCGAGCAGGGGGTTGGACTAGATGACCTTCTGGGGTCCCTTCCAACCCTGATATTCTATGATTCCATGACATGCTGAGGAGATGAAATGCGAATTTTCTCTCTGGGTGGGGATCTGTCTGCAATTCTGCCCGTTTCCGTGGCGCTCTCAGCGTATTATGGACTATATGCCCTTGAATGCTGCACCAGTTCCCATGGTGGCTTGAGAAATTCACCATCCCAGAAAAAGAAGTCCATGATTAAATGTTCAGTTGGCAACTGAACTCTGGGTTGCCAAGAGCCAAAATCAAACCAGCACCTGTCTCAAACACTCTCTGCTATTGGCTCTAGGACATGGTGGATTGTGATGGTCTGTGTGTTAGTCACGTGTCAAGGGCCTGATCCAGACAGCCCCTGCAGCAAAGAGATTACAGCCTAAACAAGGCGCAGAGAGAAATGAGTTGGCCCAGGTCATCCAGCAGGCTAGTGCCCTGTCCCCTGGATCATGCTGCTTCTCAACACGTAGGGCTAGTTCTCTGAAAACATCTGCTCCGTGCCAGTCACAAAAAGCCAACAGAATGTTAGGAAGCCTTAGGAAAGGGAGAGATAATAAGACCAAAAATATCATATTGCCTCTGTATAAATCCATTGTACACCCACAACTTGAATACTTTGTGCAGTTCTTGTCACCCTGTCTCATAAAAGATATTAGAATTGGAAAAGGTACAGAAATGATGAGGGGGATGGAACAGCTTCCACGTGAGGAGAGATTAAGATAGAGGTCTGTGATATCATGACTGGGGTGGAGAAAGTGAATAAGGAAGTGTTTTTTACCCCTTCACATAACACAAGAGTCACCCAATGAAATGAATAGTCAGCAGGTTTAAAAGAAACAAAAGGAAGAATTTCTTCATGCAACACGCAGTCAACCTATGGAACTCGTTGCTGGGGATGTTGTGAAGGCCAAAAATATAACAGGGTTCAAAAAAGAATTAGATAGCTGCATGGAGGACAGGTCCATCAATGGCTATTAGCCAAGATGGTCAGGAATGCAATACATGCCAGGCACTGGAAATGGCCGACAGGGGATGGGTCATTCACTGATTTCCCTGCTCTGTTCATTCTCTCTGAAGCGTCTGGCACTGGCCACTGTTGGAAGACAGGAAACTGGGCTAGATGGACCTTTGGTCTGAGCAAGTGTGGCCGTTCTTATGTTTTGAGGTCCAACCGCAGCCAGTAGCCAAGGTCGGATAGAGGACCGGTAGCAGCAGCTTTGCTGGCGTGATGGCATCTGCCCTTGAGGCTTCTGCCAGCACAGCTACGTTGGTCCCGTATCCCACTTCATCAGCCCCTGCTGTGCCAGCAGAAGTCTATAGGAGAGCCCAACCACTTGGCCTTGATGGGAGGCGGGAGTTAATGAGCTAAGAAAAGGCCTGATGGAACTACTAAGCTTTGTGTGTGTCTTGGCATTTGCTGGGCTCTGGTAAACCTTCAGGGAAGCTGCTTTCAAGACCGAGTTCCTGGCTCTGGAAGCAAGCAGCATGCCCAGCACTGGGAGGTTCTAACCCCGCTGTGCTTTGTTGCCTCTAGTGAGGAGAGCTACGCAGTTATGGACTATGCCAAGCTGGATCAGATAATGGTGGAGAAAATTGAAAGCCTTGACAGTCCCTCGTCTCCCCCTGGGAAGCCGGGGTCAAGTGGTGCAGCCCGTGGCCCGTGTAGCAGCCACTCGTTTCGAGTGATCATGAAGAGGAACAGCGAAGGGAAGGAGGAGACGATTGTGCTGTCGGCGGAGTCTCTGTGAGTGTTGCTCTGTGGGCTTCCTTCCTAAACATGCAGAGGGGCTGTGAATTTTTTTTCCTGGATTGTGGGTGGGGTGTGGGTTTTTTGTTGTTGTTGGGGTTTTTTTGAGGGAGAAACAGCATTTTATTAAATCTTTTCAAGATGGGGTGGGGAGGGGAGAACATGTTTAATCATATAGCACATGAATAAATACCTTAGAAAGGCCACCAAAACCTCTCCTCTCCCATAGCACAGAAATAAGTTTTTGCCTTAACTCTTCCCTGTTTGTCTTCTGCAAATTGTTGAGCTCTGCAGAGAAATTCCTTTCCCAAGGTCTCCAGCCTTGCTTCCCCCCTCCCTGCTTTGGAATCTCTAGACCATCAGCTGCTGCCTCCTTTTTGCTTTCTCTTTTATCCTTATCGACCTACCTTTCCCTTTCCCCTCGGGCCCTCAGTAACTTCCATTGGCTGCTGCTAAACCCTGTTCTCTCTTATGGAGGCTTGTCTTTCTCTTTCACTTCCTGCTGTTCTTAGGTCAAAATGGCACATGGTCCCATTATCCTGACGAGATCAGCCTTCATCCGTTAGACTCGATCCTGTTTCACAAGAAGCGACGGTTCTTTTGGGAATCCCCAAACTCTTGCCTCTGACCCTGGGGGTATATTTCAGCCACCTCCACCACTTTATTGTCTCACCTCATCTTTTCATTAATGCGTGACGCAGTCCTGTAGATACTCAGCAACCTCTTACACTGCTTCTGCTTCAAAGCTGCATCTCTCCGTGCCATCCTGCAGAGAATAAAGTCCAGACTCGCTTCATAGAGATTAAATTATTTGTTTAAAATAGCATCTTTCAGATGCTTCGCCCTTTTGGGAGAGGGTTGCTGGAATTTACCATGTGCAGGAGACCAGTATTTCTATCTTCTCTACAGCCTGGCAGAACCTTTTGGTTCTAATGCAAGGTATTTCCACGCTTGTTACCTGCACATAACAAGGTCTTTAACTCTTGACAGGAGTGACCGGGCTCGCTGGATCACTGCTCTGATGCACAGAGAAAACAAAACAGATGAAGTGGCTAGTAAAGGAGGTAAAACTTTATTAATAACCAGCCCTCAGTCATTAAGGTTTATTTTTAATGTCTGTAGCTTGCACACTGTCTGTTAATTATTGTACGACTCTCCCTGGTTAAGGACTAACTATCTCCTTCCAAAGGTCAAAGTCTCTGATTGGAAAGTTTGTGACTCCAAGGGATTCGCTTGTGCTGTGGACGTGCATGTATTAAATATGAAAGAGTCTAATTCTCCTTTTGGGAGACCCATTCTAATCTGTTGCATGTTCTCCTGCTACCAGCATTTGCCTCCCATGAAGATATCAGACCTTTTACTCAAGAGCCGCAGTTAACTCTAATCTGTCCCTTTACGATTCTGTCATTGGCTTGTGAGCTCCTTATAAAGGTGGGCGGGATGCTAAATAAGGGAAAGGAAATGGTTCTCCTTGGAGGAGGAATGCTCTTCCGAATAGAATAAGAGAAAGGGAGACTTTTGCTCCCTCTGCTGGCTCTGCCTCAGCAGCTGCTAACTCGCATGGTCCTGTGACTCCAAAATCCTTTCTTGTCTGGGAATATACCAGGAAGTGAACAAAAATGTCATGTTAATTCCAAGCTCTTCAGAAATGGAAAGGGGGCGGGGGCGGGAATTATCTGCCAAATGAAAAGCTCAAAGCTGATCAAATAAAAAAAAACCTTCTTTCTCCAACTTCTGTTTAGCCCCACCAGCTGTGTGCATGGTCTCTGCAGCACGTAATTCAAATGGTTGCAGTTGATTTGATTGTTATGAATCTAGCATTGCCAGCCCCAAGTGTTGAAAATTTATGTCAGGGCCCTAAGCAAATCATGAGACTGGCTTAAAAATCATGGGATTTTTAAAATATTTATAAATGCTGGACAGGGGGGTTCGCCACTTCCTGGTTTCTGAGTTTTTAGTATTAACTCAGATCCTGTTTTCAGGCTTTTCTCCATGACCACAAGGGCTAATAACTTTTTAAATGAAAACTGAGACTCTCTGCTAATCACATGACTCCAGAAGCTGGGGCTTTCAGAGCCAGCTTCCCATCTCCCACCCCCTAGGTATTGCGACACTTGTGATAAAATTGTGAGATCTGGCAGCATTGTGAATCACCTTCCCAAAGACCCATAGCTCTGAACAGCCTGGGTAACAAACTCTTCATCAGCTCAAATCATAGAGAAGTCGTGTCCAAAGCTTTGCCAGTAAGAGCAAAGGGTGGGACTAGAGCCACTGGAAATGGGTACATTTTTGTTCCACTCATTTGGTTTGTGCCACCTCCTGCCGCTGTGTTGCTTTGCTTTGAGATTTGTGATCAAATGACCCTAAAACCCAAACTCGCCACATTTTGCCTGGTTTGGGGTCAAAACCATCAAGTTCCACAGGGCTCATCCCCAAAATTCTGCCTGCATCTGCTGTAAGCACTGTCACAAATATTAATAGGCCTGTAATCATTTATCTATAGTGCAGTGTCAGCTTTTAGGCTCTATCCATGCTATGAGCTAGTGGCATGATTTCCCCTGCTTCCGTACCTGTGTGCGCACCGGCCCTTGCCGAGCTCGCGTGAGTCCCAATAGCGCCGTCGAGCTCTGCTAGCTGAGCCATGCTGAGTATTTACTCTCCTGCCACCAGCAAGTTTGTACTCGGTGCGGCTCAGCCATGCCTCTCCTGCCACTGCAGCTAACAGTGCTGATTTACCCTCTCCTAGCTTGCTGAGAGCTAGCGCATGGGAGCAGGGGACTCCCCCCCCCCCCCCCCGGCTCGCAGGGAGACGTGCAGGCTGCCCTGAGAGCTTGCAGCCGCGCCCAGACGAGCCCAGCTCTGGACAGAGAGAGGGGGCTGAGCACAGGTGCAGAGAGGAGTAGAAGGCACCTCTTGCAGGTGTGGGTGTACGGTGGGATTGGAGCAGAGCATTAGGCTGCCCCAAGGGCTGGGGAACAGTGCCAGGGAGGTTGTGAAGTGGAGACTGGGTTGGGGAGCCCATGGGGTGGGGTACAGGAGGAACGAGAGCAGAGATGTGGGTGGGGTGAGCAGCACCTTGAAGTTGGTGTCTGAGTGCTTAGCTTGAGTGGTTGTGGGGCCGTCACTGGAACCTGAATCTGCTCTGGACTTGCTCATCTGCACCTGCATCTCGGTACCGTTTTACAGCTCTCCTTGCGCGAGCAAAGGTTGTCTGTCTTGTGCTTTGGGCCTCCCGTCCCTTAGGAGCTGGCAGTGATGCAGCAGGGCCTGTCCGCTCTGTGACCAGCCCTCTCCCGTCTACCTGTGACTGGAGCTCTGAGTGTTTGGCTGCAGGGTCCAGTTGAGCCATAGCATCATCCGGCATTTTGTCCAGTCCCGCTGCGCTTTGCGTTTCATTCAGTCTCCGCACTCTCTCTCTCTCTCTCCTTCAACTAGAGCTGAGACAAGTGGAGATAATCAGGGCCTACTTGGCTAAACAGACGGATGAGATTTTCCTGCAGCAGGCGGATGTCGTCTTGGTCCTCGATGAAGAGGATGGTAAGTGATTTGGCGAGACTGAGGTAACAAGCAGAGGAGGAAGAGTGGTCTGGAAGCTAGAGCAGGGGACTTGGAGCCATGACTCCTGAGTGCTGTTCTTGGCTCTGGGAAGGGAGTGTGATCTAGGGGGAGACGGGAGCCTAACCTGTGCTCTGGAAAGGTACCTCTTAGTTTTTGGAGCGGGTTTCCCTGGGCTCAGATCCTGATGCTGCCGGAATGCCATTTGACGTTGGGGAAGTCCCATCCCTTCACCACGTGAATCTCTGGGAAGAATGGCTCCACCTCGTGGAGGTGTTGTGGGAAGTGCTTTGAGGGCCGGGGATAGCAGACGCTGCCGAGTTACCCAGTGAATATGCCAGGACTGTATAGGAGCTGTCTGGAGCAGCAGCCAGATGTCCACGTGAACCCATAGCCCGCTGTGTCATTTGCAGTCATGACTAGAGCTGGTCAGAAACTTTCTGATGAAAGAGTTTCATTTTGGGTTGGATGCTCTGTCGTGTGCTCCCAGGCAGGGCTCTCTTGGACAGCTGGGGTGTCCAGGGTCCAAAACTCGAGGGATCTCTACGTGTGGGCTACCCCAGGGTCCCTGCCATGGAGCTGGGAGCCTGGAAGTGTGGGTCAAGCCAGGGCAGCTTCTTCCAGGCCTTGGGCAGTTCATGACTGGCTGGTGCCCTGGAGTGGGGGATTTGGAGCAGACTGTTTGTGTTCACCATCTAGGTGTTCTCTTTTCCCATCTAACTGAGAGCTTCACTCCCTCTCTTAGGCTGGTACTTGGGCGAGAGGCTGCGAGACGGCGAGAGAGGCTGGTTTCCCCAGTCGTGCGCTCAGCACATCACCAACCGCAATGCTGTGGAGAGCAATGTCCGCCGCATGGAGCGGCTGCGGATAGAGACGGACGTATGAGTCCCAGGCCCCGGGGGACGTTCTTTCTCTGGAGTGAGCCAGTTATAAGGCCACGAGCTGCAAGCCGGCTGAGCCCATAGACTATTGAGGAGAGGAAAGTCTGTGGTCCAGACCCGCCGATGCCCTCGGTGTCTCTCCCATGCAGCTGATCTTCGGAGCAAACTCCATTTCCCTTCCTTTTAAGAAAACGCTCTCTAGAGGAACTAACTTGACTCAGACCTGAGCATTTTGTGCAGAGAGGGGGACTGTGTAACCTCTGTGCATGCACTCAGGATGTGTCGTCATCTCTCTGAAGACTTCAGCAACCCTAGGAGCTACTTCACATCGTCTGATCTGCCCTGGCTCCTCATACGCAGCTTTTAATATCAGCTGGAATTTGCTGCATGGAATTTAAAGCCATGGCTTCTTGCTTTGAAATCCAACCCAGAGACGTCTCTGAAATATTCAAATGTGGAGCTGGGGCTTTAGTTAGATATTTCAGTTTGTGTCTCCAATTCACCTTTATTCTCTCTCTGCCATCGCCTATGGCTATTAGTCCTGGGGCAAGCACTTGTTAGGGACCGTAGTGGAACATACAGCAGGGTTCTTTGCAGCCACTGTATTGTGGGGAACACGTCCAGGTGTGGTTTGATAAATGTGTATCTATAAAATGGATATTTTTCCTTCTTAGTGATTTGAATAGTCTGTCCTCATTTTCAGTAGATGGTTAGCAGCTGTGTCTGGCTCTGCATTGGCTGGAGTGTTGGGGAGGCTCTGTCGAAGTGACCTGAGCCACTGAAAGTCTGAGCTTCATCCAAACCAGGGCAGGCTGCTTATGTGATTCTGCGCCCACACAGAGGGCAAATCTTTCACAGCTGGGGGCTTGGGGACGAAGGGGGGTGGGCAGCGAGTGCTCTCCAGCGTTCTTAACACTAACTAAGCGCAGGAGAAACTACCCAGTGCTCTGCATGCACCCTGCAGGAGAGGTTTGGGATTTGTCCTGCAGGGTGTTTCTAAGTTCGAAAAGGCCAGCTGAGTCTTCGTGAGGAGTGGTCGCCGAGACAGCATTGAGTCTCCAGGCTTCACGGTCCCGGCGCCTCGGAGGAGGCTATGCCAGTGCCTGGAACGAACCCTCTGCGGAACAACCCCTGCGACGCTTCCCCACGTAAGCGACCCGTTCTCAGGTGGATTTTCAGCCGGCACGTGTCTTGGGCTGGATGTTACGGGGGGAGGATGCATTTTCTGAGAGTCCAGGAGGCTTCAGGGCCATTTCAGTCAGGCTACAGCGAGGAGTCCTCTCATGGGTTAGAACGAAGAGTGCCTGGAAGCCAGCACTGCAGGTCAGGCTTGGAGAGAGAGGGACGGATTAATTTTATCCATTGCAATCTTTCTCCCTCCCTTTCAACCCGACCCCATCAACTCCCTGAGTAAATGCTAAGGAGAAGGTGACGGGGTAAGGAAAGAGCTAATGAGTGAGGAAAAAACTGGAACTAGCCAGCGGCTTGGGTACAAGGCAAACCGCTGTAATGGGAATTCCCTCTGGTCGGTGCTGCTGCTCCAGAAAATCTGTCATAACCTGTAGCTGCTCCGCTTCCCTTCAGAGGTTCCCATTTGGCTGTGTGGCCACCAGCGTTTCTCACACCGAGCAGGTTGTGAGCCAAGCCCACCAAAGAGCTCTCGAGAGCTGGGAACAGAGGCAGCCTTTCAAACCCACCTGCGGCCTCTGTCTGACCGGGAGTGGGCTCATTACTGAGTCTGGCTCACTTGAATCCATTCCTCCCTCTGTCCCCCACCCACCCCCCAAGGGGTTTCATGGAAATATCATCTAAGCCAGCCCTGTGGCTGATCCAGACTGCCTGGAGGATGTGAGTAGTTTGGAGTCACTGGAGGGTTGTGCCATGTAATCTTTGTATTTTAGCACCTTGTTTTGATAAGGCTGAGCACACGGTATTTACGGCGCTGGTTACTGCGTTCTGTCTGGGAGCCTGGATTCCAGGGAAACCCAGGGCAGGTTTAGAGAGGTGCGAAGGATGCCTGAACTCCCCTTTGAGTGCTGCTCTGTGCCTCCCTCCGAGTGCTCCCGGCAGACGGCTTTAGCGTGTGAGAAAGCAGCAGAGATTCGCAGTGCTCAGAGCTGCTGGCCGTACAGTATTTCTCCAGGGCTATTGGCAGAACAGAGTCCGTGAGGGCGGTGGGAACTGAAGCCGATACAATGAGGAAACCTTGACCGTTGTGAGGGGGGGCTGGCACCTGGGGGGACATTGCAGGGTTAAAAGGCTTTCACCTCCACAGCCCCAGAACTGGAGTCTTACAGTCCCCTAAAGCACCTGGAATCTCTATTGTCACCAATGCTTAGGATGTATCATTTATACTCTGGGCACTACGCTATCTCCAAGGTTCCTCTCCTCTTTGTCCGTCCCCTCCCCCATATCGCCTCACAACTTGTTTCTAAATTTTAGTTTTACTTGTTAAAAGCAGTGTCCGGGCTGCGGCATGAAAACCTGTCCTTAAAAACCGTCTCCAACCATCGCCAAGGTGAAACAACTTGCAAGTAGTGACCTCTGGGCACTGGTGAAGGTTTGGTTGCCTTTTTTAATGAAGTTTCTCTCTTAGCAGCAGGGCCCATAAGTGTCTTTAAATTCTGTGAATGTAAGAAGGTCTCTGCCGTGATGTGAGGGACGTATTTACAGACCAGCATCTCTATTACGTATTGATGAGAGTGAGGATTTCTCAGGACAGTCAGACTTTCCAGACTTCTCTCCCCCCTGCCCCCCCACCAGAATAAGGAATGAGCAACTTAATTTTTTGATACTCAAACCATGGCAGTCTGATTACCCTTTGGTGTGATCTCTGGGAGCTTTGGGGGGCTGTTTTCTGGTGAGGTTCAAAGCTGGGAATGGTAATGTGGCTGCAGCCAAACTGCTCCCTCTTTGCAGTCTGAGACAAATGAAATATCGTGCTTTGTTTTCTAATATGGCTTCTTTTTACAAACGCAGTGAAGGCGGGGAAGGGCTGGGATGTAGGACTGAGCCAATCACCGTTCTTTATAGGTCTGGATGAGGGGCATGGGTTGATCCAGGAAGAAACTTGTATGTGACCTCCCGCCCCGGGAACGGCTTTGGGAGTTGGAATTCTTAGGAACGAAAGCCTTTGTAGCCAGTTCGTGCAACAGATCGTCCCTAGCTGTGCAGAGAGCAGTGAGCATCCCACTGGGCATGGTTCATACTCTACAGTTCCGCTGGGCGGTCTCCTGCAGCTCACCCTGCTCTGCCATTTCAAGCACTTGTGTTGAGTGAAGCTTTTTACGTGAAGGAATCCTGGAATCCCACCACCCCCCAAATCATCCCCCATGCATCAGTTTTACTTACGGAAAGAATTAAAACTTTGGCTCCCCCTCTCTTCTTTCCAGTTCTCTGTACTTCCCAAATGTTGTTTTTTTTCTTGGTTTTAGTAGGAAAATATGTTTGAAATTACTCTGGCCTCCATGCTGTGGGGGGACAGCCCAAGGCCTGCTGCCGACAGTGCTGTGTTTCACGCCCTGCATGGCTTTGTGAGCCCGTTCTGATACTCCACACCACTCTAAGACTGCTGCCACGTGTGTGTATCGGTGGGGGTGAGATTGTCTGTCTGCTTTGTCCATGAAATGTGGAATGCGGCTGAAGGCTCCAATGTGGAATTCCAGCACCTTGCGCCTGTAATTGTTACTTACCCAGATGACCTGAACACTGCTGTATATCGTATGTAGCAAGTATTTAAGCCAATAAACTTCCTGATCTGTTCTGAGCGGTGAGGGGGTTTGCTGGTTTTATGTCATTGGAGCTACTCAGCAGGAAGTCTGGCTAATAACTTACTTTAGGGTATCTGGAGGGGTTGTGTAGAACATCACGCCGTCAAAGGAATACGTAGCCATTCAGGCAAGCTAGACTGGCAGCCTGCATGCATCCTTCAGAAATGTCAAGGGGGCGAAAACTCCAGGAGTGGGTAGTTATTCTCCGAGAGAGCGAAATAAATGTGTATTAAATAGAAATGGGAGTTTCAAAACCTATGCAAAGTGGTTACTAGTCCCCCCCGTTTGGGGTTTTTCCATGCAGCGAATGAGGTTTTTGCTCTTCAGTTGGGGCAGTCATTGCATTGTTTTGGAGGAGGCCTGCTTTGATGCAGGCAGGAGCGGCTGACTTCCCATGGCAAATCTGTAAGGTAAGAATTGCTTGGCATTTGTGGGGCTAAACCGGCTGTGTCTTGGGGTCAGGGTCACGTCAGCTCTTTGTTCAAGTGCAGGTGGCTAGTGACTGGCATTTATGGTGGCTGTACGGAGAGTGGGCTGCCAGGTGTCCACATCCCAAATGCCATGCTCAGCGCCGGTGCCTCCCCTCCATGTCAGCCGGGAGACGGAAGTAAGTTTGGCCTTGCAGCACTCGGTTCCTCCATGTCCAAGGTGAGCTGTGTTAGGAGGGACACCGGCACCGCTGCTGCCTTGCGGGTCCTTCGCTTGCCAGTTCGGTCACTCCTGCTGCTTTCAGGAGCACACAGGCATCCTCAGAGCGTGGGGGAAATACAAGGTTAGTGTGGCTGAGCTTGCCAGGTTTCATTCTTTATCCCTCACCTTACTTTACCCTTCAGCACATGTTGTGGCCCCGTCAGCACCTGTTAATGGGCTTCAGTGCCTTGGTTTATCACTCTTCTCTGCTACAGGCAGGCTCTGTCGCGTTGCCTGGCTGGAGGGTGAGTTTTAAACCCGTTCCCAGAACGAACGCTGCTAGTGAGTTTTGGTTTGGTTTGTTTTAATGCGAAGTCAGATCCCAAAGTGAAAAGGCCTCATTGCTCTGCTCAGGCAGGACCAAAATTGCTCCATCCCACAACTGCAGTATTGAGTCAGATTTTTGTTTGCAGTGCTAAGGGTGGTTGATGTGGGTCAGAGTCATAAGTCTCTGGAACAGACCAACTCAGGAATACACCTGACCTGTTCTCTGTTTTTCTTGCAGGGACAAATTAGAGATGGTACAATGAGAACGTTGGGGAGAATGTGCTTGTGGTTAAAATGCAGGAGTGGGATCTAGGAGATCTGGATTTTATTTGCGGCGCTGCTACAGATTCCCACATGACCTGGGGTAAGTCTCCTAAGTTTTCTGAGTCTCTGTTTGCAAAGTGGGGGTGATCCCTACCTCATGGGGAGTTGTGAATTGCTTTGAGACCCTGAAATAAAGAGCGCTGTGGAACTGTCCTTCATGCCAAACTGTCCTTCCATTAATATTAGGGCTGTCAATGAATTGCAGCTAATGCATGTGGTTAACGCAAAACAAATTAACTGATTTTTTAAAAAATATTTGCACCATAAAAAAGACAGAGTATTTTTCAATTCTCCTCATACAAGTCCACTCAGTCCTCCTCCTTGTTCAGCCAATCACTAAGACAAACGCGTTTGTTTACAGTTACGGGAGATAATGCTGCCTGCTTCTTATTTACAATTCTCCTGAAAGTGAGAACAGGCGTTTGTCTGGCACTGGTGTAGCCAGCATTGCAAGGCAGTTACGTGCCAGGTATGCCCCTTCATGCTTTGATTTGTAGCCTCTAAAGTTTTATGTTTTGTTTTTTGAGTGCAGATATGTTTTTAAAAAAAAAATCTATCGTGAAAGTGAAATTTACAAATATAGAGATTGCACTACAGTACTTGTATGAGGGGAATTGAAAAATACTGTTTCTTTATCATGTTTACAGTGCAAATATTTGTAATAAAAAACAATACACAGTGAACACTGTACATTTTGTAGTCTGTGTTGTAATGGAAATCAATATATTTGAAAATGTAGAAAAACATCCAAAAATATTTATAATAAATTTAAATTGATATTCTGTTGTTGTTTAACTGTATGATTAAAACTGCAATTAATCGCGACTATTTTTTTAATCTTGTGATTAATTGTGATTATTTTAATTGTTGGACAGCCTGAATTAATATGGTCAGTAGGTGGCAGCCTAAGCTTCGGAAACATCAACACTTAGTGCGATGTGCATGCTGGATTGCGATTGCAGACGGGAGTTTGAATAAGGCTCAGCTCATTGTGCTGCTTGCTGCTAATTGTCTGTATTACTGGGCCGTGGAGCAGGACCCCATGGGCCCAGGTGCTGTCCAAAAGGTGGTTTTATATTTAGCAACAGCCGAGCCCTTGAATCAGGAATCTCAGCCATAGGAGTGACCAACCAAGTGTCTGAATTAAGCTTAGTTAGTGATTCTCATGAACGAGGCACGCACCCTGGGCATGGGGGATGGGCAGCGTGGATCCCCATAGCTGGAGCCACAAAGGGGAAGGCTGCTATTTTAATGCATTGTGTGCTGCACGTGACTGGTGCTGCTGCTGGCTTGGACTCGTTTGGGCCTCTCAAACGATCTGAATTCTGCCTCCTTCTTTTTGACGTCCCATCCCAACTGGGTCTGTGACTGCGCTTCGGTGGCGAGGGTTCTGTAGCACCATAGAAAGGTGGGGCTGGACGGGACCTTGCGAGGTCCTTGAGGCCAGCCCCCTGCAGCAAGACAGGACCAAGCAAACCTGGACCCTCCTTGGCAGGTGTTTGTCCAACCTGTTCTTAAAAACCACCAGTGCTGCTGGGGAGTCCACAGACCCCCTTGGAAGCCTGGTCCAGAGCTTCACTCCCCTTTTCCCAATATCTAACCTCGGGCTCCCTTGCCGGGTTCAGCCTGTTCCTACTTGTCTTGCCTTCAGCAGCCATGGCGAGCAATTGATCGCCGTCCTCTTTATAACCACCCTTAATGTATTCGAAGACTGTTATCAGCACCCCCTCCTGCCCCACTTTGTGTTTTCTTTTCTCAAGACTAACTCTGCCCAGTTTAACCTTTCCTCAGAGGTCTGGTTTTCAGAGATCACTTTTGTTGCTCTCCTCTGGACTCTCTCCAATTTGTCCCCATCTTTCCTAATGTGTGGGGCCCAGAATTGGACACAGTGCTACAGCTGAGGCCTCACTAGTGCTGTGTGTAAAGCGGGACAGTTACCTCTGTGTTTTACATGTGAGACTCCTGTTAGTGCACTCCCAGATACTCGCTTTTGTCACAACTGCATCACCGGGTTGACCCACTATAATCCAGCTTCTTGGGATCAGTACTGCTACCTCCCCCAGCATTCCCCATGGGGGAGTTTGCATTTTATTTCCCCCCCCCTTTTTAATTACCATGCACTTGTCTTTATTGACTTTCATTTTGTTGATTTCAGACCAATTCTCCAATTTCTCAAGGTCATTTTGAATTCTAACCCTGTCCTCCAAAGTGCTCGTAACCCCTTCCAGCTTGGTGCTGCTTGCAAATTTTAGAAGCATATTTTCCACTCCAAGTCATTACCGAAAATATCGACTAGTGTGGGATGCCCATAGCTTGACAGCAAACCTTGGGTAACTCCTCTTTGAGTACAGTCTTTCAACCTCCTGGGCACCTACCTTATCGTAATTCCAGCACCACTGTAACTCTAAATGCACCCCTTCCGATGATCCGGCTGCGCATGAGAGACGCGTCTGTTCTGTGGTTCTAGCTGGAAGGCGGCATTGCCTTAGCTAAGCAATGAGAGGGGGGTAAGAGAAGCAGCGGAGACGGATGTGTCCTAGAACACCCCCTGACTCTGTCCTGTGTTGAACTCCTGTGTATGTTGTAAAGTTTTAGATGCATCACACAACCTCAGTTTCCCTAGCTCTAGAATCAGGGTAATAGTGACCCGTCTTCGTCAAGTGCTGGGAGCAGCTGAAATGTTCAATGTGTGCAAGTTGTTTGTCAGTTGTTACAAAGGGTCAGGTCATTTGTTAAAACTAAATCACAGTAACTCTGTGTGCTAGAATTGGAACTGTGCACTCACTGAATGTTTTGGCTTCTGGCAGGTAATGAATACAAGATGTTAAAGTAAGAGTATTTTGTGGATTTCACGTGAAATTCAAAACTCAGCGTGCCCGGACTGTTGTTCTGGCTCATGATGTATGATGATAGCTGTTTTGTTTGGTTCCTGAGACTAAGTGTTATCTGCCCTCCAGGTCCACACCACAGTGATCCTAACTCAGCACACTGTGCTGAATGGAAGTCAGGAAACAAATGTTTTGCTTCTTGCTAGTTTTGACATTGGACAACAGATTTATCTTTCTCAGGGCAGTGAAAGGCTCCAGCTTAGTCTCCCAAGAGAATGGAAAGCTGCAAATCTGATTAAGAAACGGAATATTAAGTTCCTCGTTTCCAGTCTAATACATTTGTCCATTAGTTGTGGCTTGACTCAGAGGATTGACTTTGGTTTTTAACAGTAAAATGCCTCTGGGAGTGGATTAGCTCAGTCTGGGATGAAGTACTGCAGCCAATGAAGAGTGTCCTTGTTTTATCACTGATACAATTTTCTCTGAGTTGCAAAAAGTTAGTGTGGGCCTGATTCTGCTTTCCCAGAGCTTTGCTTGGAAACAACATTCAGGTGCAAGTCAACCCTCTGCTGCTTAGGCCAGGGCTCTAAACTTTTATTTACATTGTGTCAGTTAGCAACTGGCCCCAAACGCTCCCGGAATTGCTTTTTAAGTATTTCAGAACCCCTTTTGAAGTAGCGTAACATAAGAACAGCCACAGTTAGACCAATGGTCCATCTTGTCCAGTTTCCAGTCTTCCCAGAGGGGCCGATGCCAGCTGCTTCCCAGAGAGTGATCCAGTCAGCTCGTCCCAGCTTCTAGCAGTCGGAGGTTTCAGGACACCTAGAGCAGGGGCTTGTGTATGTGACGAAGTAGCCACTGATAGACCCACCCTTGATATGCTTTGCTATGCGGTATGTAGTTTAATATTTAATATCTAATATACCATGAAACATTTTTACCATCTACATGAAAATCATTGGCTACCCAGTGATCTTGATGAACCTGCACTGTTACCAGTAATAATATAATAAAGCAGGTCCTACTTACTAGGTCACTGATTGTTCTTTAAACACATCTAGCTTGTTTTCAGTGTCTGCATTGCCTTTTGTGCACCAGACACCGTGACAAATTTCCAGCACAGCAATTAAACATGCAGATCACCAATTGCTTTCAAATATCTGCCCAATATTCAGAATTCAGACCCTGGTCCCAAACTGCCTGTTCAAAGACTTAGCCTCCTCTTTCACAAAAACAAAAGGCAGAATAATTCCACCAGGTTAAATGGTCATTCTCAACCCTTTGTATTCAAGCCTGTAGCAGCCTCTCACTCCCTCAGACAGGCCCACTGTCATCTGAGCACCACACTAGTTTTGTCACAATGGATCATTGGCAGAAGGGATCTTATCAATTTTCTCTGCAAGAGCCTGGCCCCAGCAGCCTTACGTTGACTTGTGCCTGGTCTCAAGGATGCGCACATGCAAAGGGTTAGGGTAAGCTCACAAGCTTCGCTCACCAACAGAGGTTGGTCCAAAGAAAGATAGATATTATCTCACCTACTGTGTCTCTAAGATCTGGCATTAACAGCGCTGCAATCAATAGTCTTTTCATGTGAGGACTAGGACATTTGTCCTAGCAGCAGTGTATTTTAAGGTGAAATATCACCACTTTGTGAAGTCAGTCAGTGGCCACGATATTTTCACATTCCTGGTTGAGTTTCACAATCAGGGTGGATTCCTTAGGAAAACTAAGATGCCCCTGGCCTCCTTATTGGTTTGGGGCAGTTCTAAAGACTTACATATATTTGGGCATAAACTTTTCTGGGTAAAAAACCCACTTCTTCAGATGCATGGAGTGAAACTGCCCACACTTCCACTACGTGTGTAGGCAGTGCCTGCATCCAACTAGATTTGGGTTTTTGACTTACCCTGTAGGTGGTGTTTAAACGATCAGGGCCCGAGTCTGGCACCAAGAGCTTTGCCATTGACTTCAGTAGGCACCTGGGGGCAAAACATGGAACTGCCCGTGTGCTGCTGCCCCTAGTTAGGGTAGACACACTGATGTCCACCAGGGGAGGTTCGCAGGGTAAACGGAGCCCTAGCCGTGATGATATTGCTGTAGTCAGCACAGCTGGTGTAAACTCTTCCGATAACTAATGAAACTACCATTCAAGTTGCATCAGTCCCTTGTGCTCAACTCTAGGCTATGGAATGCACAAACTCCTGCAGTTCTGTCAATTAATCACAGCTGTTCAATCAAAGACTCCATTAACTTTTCCTGCAGAAGTCCTGTCCTAGCACAGCTTGTGAAGAACATTTGGGGCCAGGGTTTCAAAAGCACAAAACATCAATGGGAGCAGAGTTAAGCTAGTTGTTGGAAAATGCCAGTTCCTCAAAACTTTTTTTTTTCCCTGAACGGAAAACTTCACTGAAACTGATCTGTTCCTGCAAGGCCTTTTTCAAAATGACACGAGTTTTTGGTTCAGAAAAGCAAGTTAAGAAAGAGAAGGAAAAAAATCTAAACAATTTTTGAAATGATCAAAATGAAGCATTTTGTTATTAATTTCAACGTTTTTGGCCTGATTTGGGATTGGAAAATGATTTCCCACCCATCTCTAATGCTTAGTACTGTTGAAAGTCCTGCCCTTATTATCAAAACCACCATTTATGGAAACATTTCACTACCTTTTGGGAGCTGTCGCAAGCCCACAACACACTTGGGTCATTTGGTGTCTGGCCCAGCTGCTCACATGATTCCTACAACACTGGCAATTAGGGTTTGTCAGACTATCACGTTCTATATTAAGACAACGTTTGTTTATATTGCCTCTAAAACTAGAGAGATGTGATTCCTAGTTACATGAAAGTGCTCAGTGCTGTTTAGTAGTAGCTTGTAAACCTGTCAAATAATTAAAACAAAACAAAAAAGGTGATTAATAAATGTAAACTATCTGTGATTGGTAAATACAAACATCAGAGCTATACTTAAGCCTGCTGCCTATGTGATGTGCTTTCTTAGTACTGACCTATTTTAAACCCCTTTTGCCAGTAATGCACAACCAGATTTGTTAGTCGGACGAAGGGTTCTTAGCTCAGTTGTATAAGTGTGTCTCCGTCACAGAATGTAGTGGCAGACAAGAAAGGTGGAACCCTCATCCTCGAGGATCTTGTTGTAGTTGGACAGTGTCATTTTTGAAGTTAATTTTCCTGCACTTACAGTGTTTCTGGCTAAGATTCCCAGGAAGAAAGTGAAGTTGGGACTGTGTGCTGACATCACCAAGAACAAACTGAACTGCAGATGGGTAGATGTGGTATGAATTGCACTACAGAGCACAGTGTTTCGTATTGCTTTTTCCTATGCATTCAATTAGGGACACAGCTTGGGCCTAAGTGTATTTTGGAGATATTGAGCAGTGAAATCATATTCCCTTTAGCTTTTATTATAATTCAAACCAGATACCACTTTATGTTGTTTTTGACATAATACTGTGTTCTAGCACTCATCAGTTCAAAAGGAGTACAGAATAGAACATATATAAATAAATAACTTTTCACCAAATGAGCAGCTAAGTTAATATTTCTTTTAAAGCAACAAAGTTTCTTGTACCCAGCTGTGGAGAGGGAGGGTGTACTCTATTAAGTTGGTGCAGTGGAACAGAGTGCAAAACACCTTAAACTTGCCTTTAAACATCTCAAGGATAAACAGGTTAGTAGCTCAGCTCCTTGGAAAGACGAGGTTACGAACACTGAGTCTGATCTACGATGCTACTCCAGCCCATTATTTTATATACAGACTACTACCAACCAGACGGTGTTTCCTGTGCTGCTGGAAGAAGCAGTCACATGTAAGTCAAGTCTCATTAGTTTAACAAAGTTTGCACAATCCCCGGAGTCCTTGTCACCCACGAGTATCAAATGCTCCTCTATGGAACCAGGACTTACAGTACATTTTGGAACTTAAATGTGAGTGCTCTTATGACCAACTTATTGAATGTTTATTTTATTACAGCACCGTGGCCAGTGGTAAACTACAAGGAAAGACTGTTCACAAGTTCAAAAATCAAGTGATGCAGCACCTCCACACCCTGGGGCTCGGGGTCTTTGGCTACCAAGCATGAAAACACATTTGTACATCTTCCCATAAATATCTTTACATAAATACGTATTTTGATTAAAATTCCACACAGACAATAAAAAAAAATTAGAGGATGAGGCGCAGAAGTCCACTAATTGCCCATTGGAGAAAAAACTGCTGCATCTCTCTGATAGAGTAAAAATAAAATGCTTCCCAAAGTTTGTTGAGCATGAAATTCCAACAGCATTTCTCCCAGGTGTGTGACTTTTTACACACTTGTTCACAGGCTCCTTGCTGAGTTGTGTGCAATAGCCTCAAACCTCTTAGGCTGAATTCCTGTGTGGTTAGTGTTAGCTAAGACAGGTTCAGCAGAAAGACCAGGGGCTTGTTTACAGGCTGACTCTTGTTTTCCTTGAACATGGTGGCTGCATGACCTAATGTTTCACAGGCTGGAAAACTTCCCTGGGAGAGAACAGGTAGGATATTCTAGCTGCCACAGCTACAAGAGAAGAGAGAACAATGTGAGATCTTATAGAAGGCTCAGGTGTGTAGGGCAGAATGCCCTCTCCACCACTGCCCTCTGTTGGACTGATTCATACCTACTCAAATGCCATTGGTTTTCTCTATGCTAGGCAGGGTAGAGACACCCAACCTAGCTTTAATGTATCTACTTGCCTGAGGAAGGCATGCCCCAGCTAGCCCCACACAGCTGCCGTGTCGCTGCTGTTGGTACCCACCCTAGTGTAGGGTATGGCTGCAGTCACACCCTCCGTGTCTGAAAGCTCAACCACTCTACCTGCCTAAGGGAAACCCCTTGGGTGAGAGCTTGTCAGGTCCAGGCCATAGGGCTGCTTTAGCTGAGGATTGTGTCTACACTAGGCTGTGTTAGTCCTGCAAAACCCCGAGGGCATAACAGTACTGGGGGGTGCCCTCATATTAAAAGCACTAAACCACAACCCTTTGCATCTTGCCCCAATCAGTTACTGGTGTGGGGTGACAGTGGGAACGATGGAAATACCAGAACTGCTGCCTGAGGTTACCTTCTTGACATGTAGGGCCTATGTACCCATTAACGCACGTGCACTGGCCATTCTGAGCATTGCAGAAAGAATTGACAGGGCCACAGTCACAGGTCAGGGCGCAATCTGGGCCAAATTTATCCGTGCGGCAGTCTGGAGAGGAAAAGGCAGAGACTGTTTGGAGGAGCTGGAATTATTTCAGCAGGTTAGCTTGCAGAACTAAGCACAGGGCTGGTGAAAGGTAAGGGAGCAGTTTGCCCCACGAGAGAGATGGGATGCTGTACCTTACCCTGGATTTGTTAGACCACCCCAAGGGTCCAGAGAGGAGTTCAAGTTCCATTCAGTTGTTGGCTTCTTGACTCCAGCTAACTATCGGGGCAGAGGAGTGTGCGGTCAGGGGGCCACCCATCTACTAAGCGTGAGATGGACCATGGCATTCAGTCACTGCTGGGAGACCTAGAGGTGAATAGTCTCGCATCCCATAGGAACACCTGGAGCCATCCAGTCCTCCATGTCAGTACTTGTGTTTTATGAATGTGACCTACAGAGCCAACGGGCACAATTCTCCTCTCGCATTAGTGTACGGCTGGTGCGAGAAGAACCAGGTCCCATGCCGTCTGGCTAGGCCACAAAAATGCCCCTCCCTTTAGTAGTCCCAGCCCCAGACAGGAAGTGATGAAAGCTCATCCGTCCTTAGATCACCCTCCCTCTTACGCGCTTGGACACCTGTTATGTTTGTTGCAAATAATCCACGCTCACCCAGCTCACACTTGGCACCAGTTTTTCCAGGCGGACACAGGCAGCGCCCAGTGACTGGATCACATGGTGCGTTTCCTTCACAGTCACACAACTGCTGGCAACCCTCTCCATACCGCTCCTCCTCGCAGCCTGTGAGCACAAGAGAAAGGGGGATGGGCAGCACAAGGATCTTCAGCCCTTCGACCAGTGCTTTTCCCCACACAGCCAGTCTTCCCATTTCTGAGCCAATCCTGTGGGACTCACCCCCCCAAGACAAGAGACAATCTTCTTTACGTGGAAATTATCTCAAGGTACCGGGAAACCCTGCATGCTTCTTCCCTCTGAGGGCAGGGCCAGGACTGCACCCCATTAGTAGGAGGCCTGTGTGACAGAAGCTGATTCGGCAATTGGCCCTGTGGGCTCAGTTTAGTAATTACCCCCACAGAGTGTTGTGCAAAACAGCAAATTTTGGAGGAGGGAGAAACAATTGTTTGATTATTGATGTATTTTTGTGCCTCTGCTTGCCTAAATTTGAGTCATTCCAACTGGCTCAAGATAGCAGAAAACTGGTGTCTAAGAAATCACTGGGAAGAAATGTTGTCGGGGATCAGAGCAGAACTCCAGGGTTCCATTGCTGTCTCCACCTTCCCTGGTGTCAGAACACCACAATGGGTCTGGCACTACTGAACGAACTCACTCAGTGGGTTTGATGTTTGAATACTACCTCATACTTACTGAGCCAGAGCCCTTTTAAGCTTATCTTAACACATGTCCTGTTTGCCAGCAGTACCTTCCCCCCCAATGCTGAGTGCCTTTGGTGCCAGCTGGAAGTAGATTTACACACTAGTATAAGAGATCAGCACTGGGCCCTGTGTATGCAGTGACAACACTTCACCTTTTGATGGGAAATACGCTGAAGTCATCTATACCTTTCTGACAGCGGTCTTTGTGGAAGCCAGCAGGACACAGACACTGACCGGTCACTGGGTCACAAGTTGCTCCATTTTGACAATCACACAACTCCTGACAATGAAGTCCATGGAAACCTGGAGGGCAGGCTGCGAAGGAAGCCAGTTGGAAAGTTCATTAGTAAGCACAGAGCACTTCAGTGGGGCCTTATTCGCTGGGGGTCCCAGCAGCTCACCCTCCTGCTAACTCATGGGAGGAAGCATGAGCCCTTTGCACTGGGAAGTTTTGAGATGCAGAGGGACAATCCTGCTCTGTGTTATGAAGGGGCAGGGAGGGATTAACCAGTGGTCTTTCTGACACTTATCCTTCTAGAGAGCAGGCTACTGCTCTCCGTCTGCCTTTTAGCTCCATGCTGTACACTAGATCCACAAATAATCATCATTTATTACAGTAGTGCCTGGGAGCCCCATTCATGGAGCAGGCCCCCATTGTACCAGGCGCTGTACAAACACAGAACAAAGGACCTGAAAACTATCCAGTCAGCTCCTGAAATTCAGGAAGATTGTTGAGTGTAAAGTTTTACTCTTTCCATGAATCTCAATAGCAAAAAAATGTAAGCTCAAAAAACTCTTCACCCATCTTCCATTTTAGTGAACAACAGGGGAAGATTTAAGGTGAAAAATGCAAAATGTCATGTGAGAGATGAGGTGGTATCTTTTATCGAACCAACTTCTGTTGGTGAGAGAGACAAGCTATTGAGCCACACAGAGGTTAGGGAATGGTACTCTGGGCTAAATGCAAGAGGGAACAGATTGTTTAGCATAAGTAGTAAGCACATGTTCTAAGGGACCATTCAAGGTAGCGTGGCCCATTAACACCTCTGCAGTTATAGGACAAAACAGGTGTGTTGGTGGGTTACAGATTGTTGTAATAAGCCATAAATTCAGGGTGTCTGTTCAGTCCATGAGTGTGTGAAACTAGCCAGTCTTTCCGTTTGATGCAGGTGTGTCGTAGCACTGCCTTTCCCACAAAACTGCTAAGGAATCTGAGGTCCTAAAAACAGATCTATTTGTCTGACCTGAGCACACTAAAGAAACACAGACATTCCAGTAGGGACCATGTTGCTGCTTTTTTGTACTCTGGATTGTTTTTAAGCAGTTGCTAATGTGGGTCAGCTTATGTGTGCACAATCCCAGCTCACACAAAGGACAGGACATTCAAACCAACAGCTTCTTTAACTTGACTGATAACCTGCCTAGTGACGTACAGGGCTGCCAGACAAACACTGCAAATGCAATTTCAACCGGGCTGTGCAATGTTATGACCAACACTAGGCTGACAAAGGCCACATGTCAGGGCTCAAGTGGATCACCCAGCTGCTTTGTCCACATGCCTCCTTTTTACCCCTCCCCAGGACAGCGCAGTAGTGAGCTGGCCCTGTGCATTACCAAGAATTCTTCCAGTGTGCTGATGCCTGTGGTTTTGGCCTCTGCCAGAGGCAGGATACTAGACTTGATGGACCTCCTGGGGGAGGGGGGAGGAGAGAGAGCGAGTGTGTGTGTGTGTGTGTGTGTGTGGGGCCGGCCACTGGGCCTCTCACTTGCTCTGATGTTCAAACTGCCCCTACGCGAGTCAGCTCGGCTCCTCTGCCTTATGTCTCCTGGTGCTCACATTAAACATCTTTACAACACAGCCTCGGAGGGCAGAAGGAGCAGCAGTTCTGCTGCCTGAACTTACTTTGCTCACATAAGTGCCCATAGTGCCCGCTGTGGCAGTGGCAGGCGCCCGTCACTTGGTCACAAATCCCATTATTCCGGCACGCACAGTTCAGCTGGCAGTTGGCGCCATACTTCCCCGGTGGGCAGTCTGCGGGGAACACATCCAGAGAGTAATTGGCACACGGCTCATAGGCGAGCATGTCCTGTGCTGCAGTGACCTGTGGCCAGGCCATGCCTCACAGGGCGCCCTGCGAGGGAGGGCGCAGCTACGCCTGTGGCTACGGCAAAGAGGGCATCAATTCTAAACACAAACTCTGTTAGTTTAACGATTGTCAGCCTGCTGCCAGGCCGGAGCACTCCGGGGGGTTTACCCAGTTCGCAGAATTTCCCGGTCCGCCCAAGCCCACACAAACAGGAGCCGTCGGCCGCATGGCAGATTCCTCCATTCTGACAGGCGCAGGTCTGCGTACAGCCTGCCCCATACTGGTTTTTCTGGCAGACTGAAAAAGACAAAGGAGGAGAGAGTGGGAACCCAAATCCGGGTGTGATCAGACACTACAGCAATGGGGGTGGGGTACCTTGCCTGTACCCAACCCTACAGCCCTCTCCAACCACGGTGGTGAAATACCCAGTCTTGGTTAAATGGCACCATGGTTAATGTTTACCGTGTTCACAGCTGGGACCAGTTCTTCCTGCTGGACAAATGCAGATGCCTGTCACATGGTGACAGGTGGCTCCTTCTCCACAGGAACACAGGTGCATGCAGTCCTTGCCATAGCGACCAACAGGGCAGCCTAAGAGAGGATTCACTTCCATAAGAGATGGTGACATTAGCATTCTTAGAAGCAGGCTGTGGGGCACAGGGCACTTGCTGGAGGATTCGCTGCACCTTGAAGTCTTTAAATCATGATTTGAGAACTTCAGTAGCTCATAGGTGAGAGGTTTATTGCAGGAGTGGGTGGGTGAGATTCTGTGGCCTGCGCTGTGTAGGAGGTCAGACTAGATGATCATAATGGTCCCTTCTGACCTTGAAGTCTATGAGTCTGAAAAGGAAGGGCTTCGGTTTGGCTTAGAGGGGAATGTGTCTGGTGGTTAGAGCTCTGAGACAAGGAGTCAGGACTCTTGGATTCTTTTCAAGGCTCTGCCACTAACTGTGTGATCTTAGGTCTGATTTGGTAGAGAAAAAACAAGAGCCATCTAGATCACTTCTGGTGGAGGAGGAAAGCATTTTAATGGAGGCTCCAGAGCCAATCAATGGGATGGTGCAAGGGTGAACTGCCAGATTAATACAGCACTTCCAGACCTGGGAGCAATTATGGTGCAGAAAAAACCCCAGCAAGAAAGTGATTCTATTTCAATAAAAGCAAGAAATTAAATCAGTTACTTGGGAGCTGTAATAGTGGACAGGCTCTTTCCTCTCCTGTGTGATTCAGAGGAAGAAAAAGTAGTGCACACAGCCAATGGTGTAGTGTTGTACCTGGGAGAAAGACTTCCTTCCTGACACTGCAGCTGAGCGATTCATGTCCTGAATTGGAGGACTGGAAAGGACCTTGAGAGGTCAGTCCTGCCATGAGTGCAGGGGACTGGACTAGATAAGTATTATCTAGACCATCTCTGACAGGTGTTTGTCCAACTGGCTCTTAAAAATCTCCCATGATGGAGATTCCACAACCTCCCTAGGCAATTTATTCCAGTGCTTAACCACCCTGACAGTTAGGAAGCATGAAATTATCTCTCTGGCTGCACATCATGATCATCTTAAACTTCTACCTGGTGCTGTAGCTCCCTCTGGTAAAATCCATTTTGGCAAGAGCTTGAATTTTTGCAGCAATTCACTTTCCCTTTGTTTAGCTGATGTATCATTAGAACCATAACAATGCTGGGAGAAAAAACACCCATCCCCCAATGAGTAATAAGAAAATTCCCTTCCACAAAGGTCTTTTTGGCAGGGTCACCATTGCTCCTGCAGGGGTTTTGACAGAAAACATTTTGCTGGAACCCAAGAGGAAAAAGCTTCATGAATCTGTTCTTAGAAGATGAACCAAAGCTGTCAAGATTGTGCCACGCTCAGGATATTATTAGTATTGTGTAGAGGGGGTATTATTCTGTTTTGTGGCACATTTACTGTGTGACTCCCTTCCGCTTTAATGTCTAAAACCTTTCAAGTGTAAGAAACACCCCGAACTTATGGATTTTTGCTTTTATTGTAGTTCTGGACAGTGAATCATCTAAAACAGGAGTCACTGGGAGTCAGAGGAAGAAAGAATGGTCCATGCATTTCAGTAGTAATTGAGAATTCACTCCCCGCACTTCCTCTGCTAACAGACATCTCTAAACTAGGCAGTGAAAGATACTCAGTGTAATGTTTTGCAAAGCTTGACTTGGAAGACAAATGTGCTGCTTCAAATCTACCTGCAATGTTCTTAGACTGTGGCCTGCATCACAACTGCTGCTCTCTCTTGAAGGGCAGCATCTCATTCATGTGCATGGCGGCAAAGGAAGCTGCACACTCACCAATACTGCAGTCAGCTCCGACGTACCCAGGGGGACACTGACATGTCCCTGTGGTGGTCTCACAGTGTCCTTGATTCTTGCACTTACACTGCTGCTCACAATTGGGGCCATACCAACCAGCTGAACATCCTGGGGGGAAATTTAAAAAAAACCCAACGCTTAGAAAAATGACAAAGCCCAGACACTGATCATGTGGCATATGCACGGACATTCACAATGCAAGTGTCTCCTCCCCAATCTTTATATTTAAACACTAGGTCGTGGATGACAAGGTAAGATGATTCGAAATAGTGTGTAGCATGATGGCAATCTAAGGGGTCCGCCGATTTACTCATCAACATAAACGTTTGTAGAGACGTTGTTAACCATGGTTTACTTGCTCATAAAACAACAATTGACATTGATGAGTAAATGGTGTTGGTATGAATATATGCCAGACAGTGACACCACCCAATTCACTTCACTCAGTGAGAGGAGGTGGGAGAAGGTCATTTCCTGTCTATTTTGAGTGAGATGCTGCTGATTTCCTGACTAATCTGAACAAAGATCTCATGGTGAGCCAGAGAAACCGGTCCAGCTGACATGACATGCACACCAGCAGGATGAAGATTCAGGAAGCCAGGTCTGTTCTTGCCTAATGGACTGCATGATGGAGTGGACTGTTTTGATTAGATACAACCCACATATTGTGACAGAAATAATCAAAGCGCAAGGCTATCCTTCATCCTCCCAGCACCTGCTGACACAAAGCACAGCATAAAACACAGGGAAGTGCTCACAGCTCCAAGGTACTGGCTTCTCAAAAGCAGGCCGAATTCCACATTTTATCTTGCATTAGCCAAATCTTATAGAACTATAAAAAATAATCAGCTAAGTCACTGGTTTTCAAGGAGGCTCCTAATGGAAAAGCTATTAGTGCAGTGAAAATACATTTTTAAAAAACACTGCATAGAAAACTTTGAGCAAAAATGAAATTGGGGGAAGATTATTTTAAGAGGGCTGCAATAAGGTGCCCATCAATCCCCGCCCTTCCTCCAGTTGCGCAGTCAAAAGGACGAGGGTGAAAGCATCTCTAAATAGCCCTCCTTGCTCTTGGCAGAGGGAAACTGATCCAAGGAGTTTTACACTTAGAGAAAAACAACAGTACAAAATTCTCTGTTGATCATACTATGTAGCCAACTTGCCCATGGGTTAGATGGGAAATGGCAGAATGTGGCACTTGTGTATATTAAATTGTTTTTCATGGCACAAACTCACTAATTAGTAAGAGGAAGTGTGTGTATGGGGGTGAGAAAGTGCATGTATGGGTGTGGGTTGATGGATGGATGTATGAGTATGCAGGGACAGATGGAGGAACAAAGGGAACAGAAAATGCCTGTGTGGGCAGAATCATTTTCCCCATTACCGGCAAGGTTCACAAAGACATAACCTGGGAAATGTTTTTTAAAATCTCAAGCTGCATGAGTGAGGGGAAAGGAAAGCACAGTGGGAACCTGGGATGACAGCCAATCCGAATGCAGGAGGTCCCATATTGGAGCTGTCCCAAGGCTCCTGGAGTTCAGTTCCTGGCCTTAACTAGTATCCAGTGCTGCAGAGGAAGGTGGAGTCCCCTCTTCTCTGATTAGGGAATTGTGAATGCTACCAGAAACTTCCTTCCTGACCCCACAAGATGATCAGTTTATGCCCTGATACATGACCATGGACTCTCCTTGGAACACTCAGCATGAAGAACACAGTCCCTGATTCGCTACCATGCAACAGAGAGGCTGTAGGTGAAGTCACATGAACCCTGACAATGCTGAAGACAAAGGTTAGAGCAAACTCACTTAGTTGGCAATTTCTTCCATGATAACCAGGCGCACAGATACACTCCCCAGTGACAGGATGACAGTCTTGGTTCACTTCTGGGCACTGGCAAGCCTGAGCGCAGTTCAGCCCAAAGGTGCCTGCCAGACAGGCTGTAGGAAGAGAGAAGATGAAGATACCACAGCATTATTGTGGGGGCTCATGGTCTCCCTCAAAACCCTACTCCCTAATTTATTGTCATTTTTAGAACTTCACTATAGAGCAGGACTTATTGGTATCAAAACCCAGAGCCATGATTTAGAATGGCCTTTAATGCGCATGGTCTTCATCCGCCACTCAAAGCAAGGGGAAATGGGAACCAGTCTCCCTGGTGTATCCTGTTGTGAGGAGCATGGGGGTAGCCGCTAGGATGCACAAAGGAGTGGGATTGAAGAGGACTGGAAGTATTTTCAGATACTAGATGCCCTCTGCAATCATGCATCCACACATGCACAGAGAGATCTGAAATACACACACTTACAGACTGAATAATGTGCTCACATGCCTCTGTCTCTCCCAGACTTGCTCATATCCACAGGAGCTCTGTCTTACTCTGATTTATTGCTAATCCTTTGGATGGAATATACTGCTCTGGTTTCCTACTTGGCTCCTTTTGCTCTGTTATGATTATGTGGGCATGCACTGCCTGCCAAAGTGTGAGCTGCTATTTGGCAACGCATTGATTTTTTTTTAGTAGTAATGGATTGAGCCGTCTAGTTCCCTGGACTCTGCTAGTAACCGTAGAAGGGCTGTTCCCTCCTCCGTACATTGTTCACATCCATGGCCCATAAATCCTGGAGGGCAGCCACACTGGCCAGTGACATGGTTGCAAGGCGTTCCTGGGGAACAGTCGCAGCGGCTGGCACACTCCTTCCCAAATGAACCAGGCAGGCAGGCTGTAGGAAGGAAACAAGGTGGGGAAAAGAAATCAAAACAAAAGGTTTGCGAATTCTTCCTAGTGCCCAGCACTAGCAGGAATTTTATGCCCCCAAAATAAAGTGTAATTAAAGGTTTAATGCAATATTGTTGTAGCCTTCCTGGAAACGTGAAAGAAATGCCCCATTGAACACTGATGTGAGCTGAAGACACGTCATGTCCCAACTGGGCACCTTCTGTCCAAGGAGTTGCTAAGAAGCCGATGTCTCCGTAAGTGAGCAAATCTCAAAGTCTGGCTGCTTCCCCCAATCATCCCAAGGCCCCCTTTCCTTGGCACACTTCTCTGTCTAGTGCATTGAGAGATGCCAGACTGACAAGCCAAGAAAACAGTCCTCTTAACTGAATAGGTACAGTGGGGCACCAGCCACACAAACTTCCCCAAAGCTGCCTTGGCCTGGAGAGACTGTGAGAGAGGTGAGTGGGAGTTCAGTTTCTGTGACCCACTTAGTCCTGGGCCTCTGCTGAGATGTCTTGGTGCCTAGCAGTGCCAATAATGCTGTGGCTATCTGTCTACTGGGGAGCGAGCTGGGCTCGAACTCTGACATCAGCCAGCCGGCAGCATTTGTTACAGCAACTGAGGTACAAGCCTCTTTCTATAGCCCACTGCCCATCCCCTGAGCCATCTAGTCCTACTTCGTCTGTTACTGTAGAGAAATCAGGCTCATTCCCAAAACGTCCAGGGCTCCGTGACTTCATCTGAGGCTGAAATGTAACGAGAACAGCCTGGATACCTGAGCAGCAGAGACGATGCAGAGGCGACGTGATTCTCTCACCTTTCTCACAGCGCTGGCCCCTCCAGCCTGTGGGGCAGTCACAGGTGCCAGTGATGTGGTGGCATGAGACTCCAGCCCCACAGGCACACTGCTCTGCACAGTCCTCTCCGAACGTACCCTCCGGGCAAGCTGCAGAGATTCAAACGTACAGAGAGGTGGGGGATAAAGGGGTGCTACAGAATGAATACAGGCATGGTCTGGTTTCATTACACAGGGCAATTCAAACTATGCTCTCCAGGCACAAAGAACTGCAAACGTTTATTTTATGTCCCTCTCGTGTTCTCATGTCAGGGGGTGAAGTTTTATGTTTCACTTCATGTTTGACAAGTCAGGGGGGATCTGTCAGCTGCAGAGCTGGGTCTAACGAGACTAGGAACAGGATCAAATAGATCAGACTAGTTTCCTTTCTTTGGTGGTGGCGATAGGTACCAGCCTGACAGCTCTGGAGAATGGAGCCCTTCGTTCATCCCCAGAGGAGGTACAGCATGGGCAGCAGCTGGGCAAGCTTCCCAACACTGCTTGGCTGGAGCACTTCAGCCCTGACCTGAAAGGATCCCTGTACCACGGCTGCTGAGGAGTGAGAGGAGAATTTAATCTCTGTAGCCCAGTCAGTCCTTGGCCTCTCGGCTGAGCCCACCAACAAGGGATCCAACTGTGCTGCTGCTTTACCTTTCAAAGGGGAAACTTGTTGACTGGGAATAAACTCATGTGACCCTGGCCACTGTACAGTCCCCAGACAATAACGTGTTCATCACCACTGCTCTGGGCAAGAGTGAACCAGTGAGCACCAGGGGAAAGGCTCCATCTCCCAAAATCGCCAGTCCGCTGGGCAATCCATTGACTCAGCATCTCCTTGCCACTCTCCCTAACAATCTTTGCTTGTTTCTAAGAGAGGGATTTTCTGATTCTTCTGTTCATAAAGCGAGGTCATAAGGTCAGTTGGGCCAAATTCAGCCTTGGCCTAAACAGTTCCAACTCCCATGGAAGTCCGCAGAGTAGCACACACCTACGTCAGGGCTGAACTTGGCACATGCGGTTGGATTTGTGACATCACCATTACCTTTGAGACAACAGACCATGAGGTCAGAAACTTTGGCAGAATCCGGGACAGGGAGAAAGTGCGTGCTGAGGCGGGGAGAATAGCTGAGCCAGGCAGGAAGAGGGGAAGAAAGAAAGTTGTGAGCCGACAAACTGCTCTTTGCACAAACATTCTCTTCTTCCTAATCTGGTGTGAAAGTCTCTCTCTCTCTCTAACAGCACCAAATGTTTTTGGAAGCATTATTCCTGGCACCATTTAGTGGGAGCTGGGGGGCCAGGATAGTATCACCATCAGGGCCATTTTCCTCCTGTCATCTATGAGGAAGTGAGAGGCTGGTTCTTAAGGCAGATGAAAACCAGATAAGAGAGTCATTGTCTGAATTATAGAGAAGTTAGTTGCATAAACGCACAAGCTACACACCTAACTGACAGCTAGTCAACTTGACTGAGTGCACAAATTCAGTAACTGCATGTGCAAATGACAAAATAGGTGCATTTGCCCACGCATTCACCCAATTTGCACATGCAATTGGGGTAACTGCAAGCATAGATTAGGGACATAGTTGTGCATATATTGTATGTGCACGTTTGCACACCTAACTTTTCTAACCAATTTATTTGAGCATAAGCTTTCGTGAGCTACAGCTCACTTCATCGGATGCATACTGTGGAAAGTGCATCCGATGAAGTGAGCTGTAGCTCATGAAAGCTTATGCTCAAATAAATTGGTTAGTCTCTAAGGTGCCACAAGTACTCCTTTTCTTTTTGCGAAAACAGACTAACACGGCTGTTACTCTGAAACCTAACTTTTCTAAAAAACAACCCCTAAAAAGAAGTCAAATAAAGGATTCTGACTTTTGGTGGCGATGGGGTAAGTTAGCAAGGCAAGTTAGCAAGTTAGATAGGCATTGCTGGGCTTTTTAAATCTTAATGTCAATATAGACAATGGTCTCAATGTAGTGAAATTCTGCCTACAGTGAGACAGAAAAAGTCCTGAATAGTTTCACTGCAAATCATCATTCTGGTTATGATGACCATTTGCTTCAAGCTGCCCTGTGAAAAGCAACAACTTGACTAGAGGAGGGTCATGCGCAAAGAGTTCTATATAACACAGTGACATGGACCTGTGATCTGGTAAAGTGCCTTGAGGCTGACTTGAATACCCAGCCAAAAGGATGGTGCCTGCCAGTCCCCAAAGATGGTGGACGGTTAAGTGAGATGTGTGTTTCACGTTACAGTACTCAAGGCTGTACTGAGGGTGCGCCAAGTCCAGTCAAACCTCTTCATGGCACGGATCTCATTCTCTGCTTTTCTCCTCAGACACAAGAACCAGATGGCTAAGGTCCAGTGCAAATAAGTGAGGGTAACAAGCAGGGAGGCTATGGAACTGAGCAGACATTTGGAATCTTCCACTGAGCATTTGCTTTTGTGGGTAATTCTCCCCTGCACTTTCTAATTGGAAGGCGAAGCAGAATCATATACCAGTGTTGCTGGTTGCAATTTGCATCATGACACCATATCCAGGTCTGGAAAACACTAAAATAAATTTCACTGGCACCATCAGAATTCTGCCCTGGCCCCTCACGCACACTGGCCCAAGAGGAGCTCAATGCCACATAGCAGAACACTCGATATTCTGCTTGGAGAAGGCTCAGAAGCTTCTGAAGGTTCCGTTCAGAGCAGAATCCAAAAATTCAGATACTTTTCTTCTAACCATGAGGTTGGATACCTCACAAGAGCACATCTTGCTTTCATCGGAGTCTGAAATCCCCCAGAGCTGCCTTATTCAGATCAATGGAATGCCCACAATGGGAGGTGAAAAATCAAGCAGATATAGAAGGGGTTCAGAGACAGATGACAAAAGCTACTAGAGCCCTGGAATGACCTGCTGTGTGAAGAGAGGCTGACAGGGAGCGGGACAATGCTACACATAATGTAACATACATTACTCAGCCAGAGAGTGCATCAGTGAAAGGGATACTCATGAAAGGGATACTCGGGAAGGAGAAGATTAGGATTTCTCAGCTTTGCAAAGCCTCAAACGGCTCTTGAAACTTGCCTGACCTTCGTCCCACATTAAGAAATGTTCCAGCAACATCATATTACAGGCCACAGTCTGCTTCCTGCTAATGATCCAGGGAACAAAGCAGCCACACCCCCACATTACCTACAAGAGCCTAGAACCAAAACAGTGACACAGTCAACACCTTGTAAATGTCAGGGCCTTTCCTAGCCATGCTGCTGAGGGTGGGAATGACTGCAGCAGACAAGTCACTCACGCCCACGGCTTCAGCTGATTACCAGCCTCAGTCTAATAACCCCCTTCACAGTGGGCTACATTTGCTGTGGCTGCTGGGACTTCTGGGAGGGGAGGGGCTCCCCTTTGCTGATCTTCTGGGACTTGATCCAGTCCCTGAGGCTCCCCTTTCAACACTAGCTAATAGCAAAGGGATTGCCAGGGTACTTAGTAAAGTCTGTAGATAAGCTGAATATGAGGCCTGCGGAAGGCAGACCTACGAGCTTGCTGGGGCTTAGGACAGAAGCCAGGCATTCTGGGTCTGCACAGCGGTTCCAGTAGCGAGTAAGCTCAGAAGCTGGAAAGGGGGAGGAGGGAAGGTGATCTGGAGCAGCATAAAGCTATTAAAGTCTTGGGTCAGGTGGAGGTTTTCTTATGACATTTCAGCTTCACCTTGCCTTCCATTGCCATCTGCTTCCATTGCCATCAGGGGCAGGCTGTGTATCAGTCTAATTCAGGGTCTGCTCCTGCAGGTTTGCTATTCACTTCACGGGGAGCAGGGTGACACTTTGGGATCTCTGGGAAGGGACGTGGCCTTTTCGTGATCGTACCGCACTAGGTACACGTAGGAAACGGCACCAACAACGTTTCTTTTGTTCAGACCTTGAGGGGAGCACAGCGCCCGGCAGAATGAGTTCGCAAAGCTAAAACCATGGCCTGTTTTCTCTTGAGCTGTGCAAGCCAAATGTTGGGCCCTGTCACCTACAACAGATGCACCAAGCAAACTATCAGCTACCTCCAGCAGAGAGGACTTGTGCTTTTCTCGTTGTATCAAAAGCAGCCTTTTAAAAAAAAAACCAAGGTAACTAGACTTCCCTGAACCTGAGAAAGGTTCCATCTGAGGGAGGGCTCAGGCCAGCCAAATCTGTTCCCTTGCCCTGGCAGGTAAGTAGAAGCTACAACCATTGGTAGGCTCCTGTGGCTTTCACTTACAGCTTTGGCACTGCGGCCCAGTCCAGCCAGCCCGGCAGATGCAGAGGCCTGTCTGACGGTCACACAGCCCCCTGTTGTGGCAGTCGCAGGCTTGCTGGCAATCCACACCATACAGTCCTTGCGCACATTCTAGGGGAAGCCAGAGAGTTGACTGAAGTGGTTTTAGAAATAGCACAATAGAATCTTAGTCCAGAAATACAAACCCACAACTCCCCCTTGGGGACAGAAAGTAAGGATATGTCTACACGAGAGCTGGGAGCAGCCCCCAGCCTGAGTAGACAGACTTGTGCTAGCTTTGCTCGAGCTAGCATGCTAAAAATAGCAGTGTGGACATTGGCGCTCCGGTGGAGACGTGGGCTAGCTGCCTGAGTTCGAGCCTGCCCAAATCCCTGTGTCTGAGCTTGGGCAGCTAGCCCTCACCTTCCTGGGAGCTCCAGTGTTCACACTGCTCTTTTTTAGCGCTCTATCTCAAGCAAAGCTAGTGCATGTCTGTCTGCCCATGCTGGGAGGCACATTCCCAGCTGCAGTGTAGACATACTCTAGAGGGAGAACGCTAATGACCCTGCTGTTATCACCAGATTGTTCTAAGACTGGGGACTGGAGTTATGGCTCCATTGACCACTGGTGTTCCTCCCCCGGGTGCAGTCTTGACTGAGCGTAGATTAGATTAGAGAGCACGGACACGTGCTGCGCCAGGCATCAAAACCATTAGGAACCAAACTCAAAATGTTCCGAAGCTGCATTGCTGCTTTTTGTTGGCAATGTGGTAGCCCCGTTTTCATTATATTTTAATACAAAAAATGGCTCGAACTGTGTTCCTTGAGCCCCAACAATGCTCCCCGCTATCCTTCTGCGGCCAAATTACCGTTTTCTTGCCATCCTGGGGCATGAAATGACTGAAGTGAAATCAGGGAAAACTTGTTGGGAGAGGGTTAAACGTGCAACAAACGTTCTGCAGGTTTCAACAGCCCGGGGTTAACAAGGCTGCTCCCACTCCTGTTGCTTACCCAGCTCACAAGCCAATCCAGTCCATCCTTCTAGGCATGTGCAGTGCCCCGTGACGGGGTCACACCTTCCGCCGTTCCGACAGAGGCAGTGCTGGTGGCAGTTCGTGCCATAGAAACCATATGGACACGCTTGGGGAAAAATCAGGACAAAGACCGAAGTCAGAAAGCAGCTCGACACTAGGTTTACAATGCAGAGATCAGGCCTGTCGTATCGTGGGAGGCAGTGGGGGTTAGGAGTAGACAGAAATGAAATGGAGCTGCTACCGCTAGAAATAAGTAACAAGAACACAATCCAATAATGCCTGAGGGCTGCCTAGCTGGGTCCACAGGAAGGTTCTGCATTTTTACTTGCATATAAGAGGTGTCAGGTCACAGGGGACTGGCCTGGGGTGGGGAAAGGGAGGGAGAGAAACAGCAGAGAGGTGAGGGAGTCACGTGCATGGAAAATCTTCTCAGTACCGTAAACTCTCTCTTCTCTCCCACGCTTTCCCCACCCTCTGCGAGCTTCTCCACAGCTCCCACTTTAGCCATTTGGTGGTGCCTTGACCTCCTGAGCCCTGCCTGAGGCTTCCTCCCATTCCGTGTGTGCGAAGTAGGGATCAGCTCCAGCTCCCACCAACTACAGACATGTAGACGCAAGCCTGGCTCCCTCTCTCTGTCCCAGTGCAGTGGTTCCAATGACACCAAGTGACCCCTCCGAAGCTCGCCAGGCAGGTGGGAACCTACCAACAGACACGGCAGGATCTGTGGGCAGGGGCGGTGATGGTGGCATGAGGTCTGCCAGAGGGCGTGAGGTGGTGGGGCCACCAGACCACTCAGCCCCGCCCCACCCTGCCTCAGCAGCAGCCTGCTGCTCTCCTCCCCTCTCTCACTGCTGGGGGCTCCCCTGCTGCCCTGGACACCTGGCCAGCTGCAATCCCGTGTATTTTAAACCCGCCAGAGCCTGCAGGAGCGAGAGGCTCCAGGAGGGCAAGGAACACTGGCCCACTCCATGCCACGCTGCCATGGACACCTCCAGGGATGGAGCCAACCGAATCCTGCCGCCAACCCAGGTATGAGCTGCACACTCCCCTGGTTGAGTGACTTTTTGCCCTGGAAGGCCCTGTAATGTGACTCTTATGGGGGGCAGCAAAAAAAGGTGTTGGGAACCTCAGCTCTAGTCTGGGAAATGGCACATGGAGCCCAAAACAGTGAGTTTGAGGGAATGTATTAGAATCCTGTGTCCCACTAGAGAAGGTCTCAATAAAACGTGGCACTGCAAGTGAGTTGGAAGACTGGAGGTTTATAGGAACAAGGAAGGTGGTTTTGGCTCACCATCTAAACACAGCTTGGCACAAGGCTGCTATAAACTTGGCTTTTCCAAAGGCCAGATGGGGGATGGGGGGTGTCTTTCATAACACAGTAAACTTGGAAGAAAAGAGCCTTGATGCTGAACTATGCTTGGCCTGTATTTTCATGCAAAAGCTTTGTTGCTAGTGAAGATATTTCTCTTCTCCTTCCTGCTCCTGCAGTGAGGTCCATAACCCCGTGCTTGCCACTTCACACGCTGCTGCCATAGAAACAAGCTGGGGTGTCACAAATAGAGCCTCCCAACATCACTGCAGGATCCAGTGGAACGTGCTCCTGTTTCTTGGGATGTCTGCGCCTTGCATAAGGAGGCTGTGGGATCAGTAACTTGATGACTTGAAATTTAAGCAACTCAATGGTCCACCAGATGCCTTTGGAGAGTGTTTAGTCCAGAACACACTGCATTACTTTTAAAGGGAGTTGTATGAATTTAGTGCCACAGGTTGGCAGCCAGTGACTTCAATCTTGACTTGCAGAACACCCTGCTCTTCCACATCTGGACAATGCTACCAAATTTCACTACCAAAGAACCATAGGATGAACGCAGTTGCCTTGGCAGAAGAACAACTTCTCTGTCGTTTACCGTAGTAGTCAAGTAAAACTGGTTATATCTGCATTATCTAAATTTCCTTTAGGGCTTGATTCTGCATGCTAAACCTCCAGCTGCCAGAAGCTGGGACTGGATGACAGAGGATGGATTATTCAAAATTGCCCTGTTCTGTTCCTTGCCTCTGAAGCATCTGGCACCGGCCACTGTCGGAAGACAGGATACTGGGCTAGATGGACCATTGGATTGACCCCGTATGGCTGTACTTATGTTCTTATATTATGTTAAGCTGCTGTAGGAACCCAGAAAAAGCACGTAATCACATGCTTAACTGTAAGCACATCTATAGTCCCACTGATTTGGGACTAAGTGCTTTGCTGGATCAAGGCCAGAATGCCCTTACTGAGAGTTAACATGTGCAGCACAAGTGGAGATGATTTGAACCATGTTCCAGGCTCATCACCATGCCACCAGAGCACTCCACACAGCCAGCTGCTAGGCTGATTCAAACTACAACTCACACAGACACTTGGAATTTTTTTTCCAATGGCTGATTTTTTCCCCACAACAAGGAAGAAGACAGTCTGGAATAGGACATGACCACATGTTGTATTACCCTGCTGGCAGGTAGCTCCTGTCCATCCAGCCGCACAGAGACACTGTCCACTAACATGGTCACAGGTGGCATCATTAAAGCAGCTGCATGCCTGACTGCAATTCTCTCCATACCAGTGATCCTTACAAGCTGCAGGGAAACAGAAGTAGGCACAACAACTAAGTAACAGGTATTAGTTACATAGACTTTTACTGCTGATTCAGAAATGCAGCTGTTTGGGAGAAGACAAAGGGGACGAACCCACAACCTCACCAACCAAAATGTTACAAGAAGGTCAGGTTAACTGCCAGCTATGCCTGCTCATGAAAAGTGTGTGTGTTGTGTGTGTGTGTGTGTTTAAAAAAAATTTTTTTTACACTATCATGAGAAAATAACAGTCAGATTGTATATATGGTTGTAGTTCACAAATATGGACGTTATTTTTCCATGATATTTTGAAGGTAATCCATTGGGAAGCTGTTTTCACAGATGCCCCAAACCTCATTACTATCTGCAGTTAGGGGCACAGAGACTGAGCCATTCAAAACTTTTGGAGGTAAACTGCAAAATAGACAAAATTTGCCCCCAAAATTTCCCTGAGATTGGGAGTCTGTTTCAGATAAATGCTGCACAATTCAGATCCAGGTCAAAAGTGTCTCTGAACTTCTTGCAAGATTTCTAGCCCACTTTTATAGACTGAAGAACAGGATTTCTCTGGGACTTTTGGGATTTCCTGATTACAGTCAGGCTAGATGCAGCACAAGAACTGCCCATTCTGGCACTTCCACATCTGGCCCTAGCTGAAATCTGGCAGTAATAGGCAGATGTAAAAATAAGAAAAGCTAACTCAGCATTTCCAAACCTTCCCATGGGCATGGGTTATAGAAAAGGGTTACGCTCTGGGGGGGCCATGGAGAGGGGGGCTTATTTTTTCTGAGTCAATTTACCCTCCCTGGCTGGCACAGCTGTTCTCAGCATCCAATAAAGAGCACAACTGAAATGAGAGAGAAGATGAAAAGTGGAAAAGATCTGTGGAAACAGCAGGCATCCCTTGAAGGTGAAAACCATCAATGTCGCAGGAGACCCTGGTGCTGAGACCGGCCTTCCAACTACGTCTGAAACCCCACCTTCCTACTACTGCAGCAGTGCTCTGAGAATGAAGGATTTCATCACTGCAAGACTGAAGCAGGGTCTTTGATTATTTTGGCACAAGCACTTGCGTTGACTCTTCATACCAATGTGAAGGCAACAGCAAAGCTGTGTGTGTCACGCAGGAAAGAAGCCTTTTTTCCCCCCTCCCTAATGTTTGTTTCACTCGCACAAGCTCCTAAAGAGCTGCTGGCACCTCATGAAAAGCTTTGATAAATATTCACTAGAGTGACAATTTCATCCTGGACAAAATCCAGGTGGAGTAATTACCTTTAGCCAATCTAAGCTTCCACAGCAGTTTCAACTGAATATGGGATTCCTATACATAGAGCCAGATCCTCAGCTGGTGCAAATCAGAGCAGGTTCACTGACTTCAGTAAAGCTATGCTGATATACACCACCTGAGATCTGGCCCATCGTCTGTAAATTACTTGGTGTTCTTCTGGATGGAAGGGCAAAACCCACCTTCAAAGCTGATCCATGTACCTGGTACGTCCCTTTTCAAGGGCTACTGTTCTCATGTAGTATCATCCAACAGGAGTGCCACCCAGGGTTTAACTCCTCAATCAGCATCCATCAACTCCTGCTGCTTACTCCCTCCCTGACATCACACTCCTTTCTGTGGCATGAAAGCAACAGAGGTGGGAATAAGCAGCAAAAGAAATGCAGACACCAATCTCTTTGGATCACGTGCCAGGACAAAGAAACAAGGATACTGTATGATTGACTGCAAGCTGTCTCTGACCAAGTTCATCTTCAAAGGCACTAGTGGTCTGCAAATGGGAATCCTCTATTGGGATAGATTTAATGGTATAACCTCGGCACCTACTCTGGTTACAGTTAAGGCCAATCCAGCCGGTGGGACACGTGCAGCGCCCTGTCACATGATCACAGCGGGCTCCGTTCAGACATGTGCAGGTTTTCTGACACTCCAGTCCATAAAATCCATCGGGACAGGCTGGGAAAACAGAAAAAGTCCAGAAATGTTTGTATAATCGTCGGGGTGTGCAGAAGGCTGGAAATCTCCCAAGGAGAGAGGGACATTACACAATAGCTCATTCTGCTAATAAAGTGCTTTGCAAATGGATTTGTAGCAACTTCATAAAAAATGTACACCCTCACACCATGACACGATTCAAACTTGGAACTGAAGGGTACTGCCATAAGAGAGCCATGTCCCACAGAAAGCAAGGGCTGGTTATTCGAGACACTTGTGTTAGTGCCCCAGATTATCCTATCAAACAAGTTTATTTTTCTATATTAATATAACTATATTAATCAACACAGTATCTGAGAATTAAGCTGTGTTGACTGGTTAAAGCAGAGGACTAGGAGTCCAGATTTCTGGGTTTTGTTCCCCACTCTAGCTCACTATCTGTGGGTGAGCCATGCAAAGACTATTTACCACTTAAGTCTTGTTGCAAGGACCTTGTGCTAGCTCTTTGTGCATGGGTGAATTTCACCCTCAGATCTTGAGAAGTCATTTATCCTCTCTGTGCCTCCATTTCCCTATTGATATAAGAACGATACTGTGGGCTTGTCTACACAAACACTTAATTCACAGCAAGCTGGGGTGTGAATCTACCATGCACTTGCCTGCGTGTGGACTCTGCTGATGGGCAAGAACAGTTCCCTAGTGTACTTTATCTACCCCTCTTTGCAATGGTGTAGATCAAAGCACAGGAAGGAACTATTAGTATGAGTCAGCATGGTCCACATGGGAATAATGTATGGCAGATTCACACTGCATGTATTGCAAACTAGAGTGTTTGTGTAGACAAGCCCTAAGTTGCAGGGGGTGAGGTTTCATTCATTCCTGTTTATAACCTGTTTGGAGATCCTTGGTTGGCAGCTGTTAACAATACTGTAAAACTCTTGTATTGACATATTACAAACTGGGCAGGAAGACTGGAGGAATGTTTGTTCCTGCATATTCAGTGCTATGGTTTATCCCACCTGTGTAGCGAGAACTCACTTCATGGTTCATTGGTGGGATACATTTCCTGTCCCATAAAAACTACAAATCCCCCTTCGACCTTTCTCTTGTGTATTTAGGGCTCCAATCGGAGTGAGAACATAGCCAAGCGCTCGTCTCAGGGCCTAATGGTCTCTTCCCTTTGGCTGTGAAATGGGCTCCCCTTCTGCCTTCCAGGGCTGCGTGGTTGCTGGCAGACTAAAACTCACCTCCTTCCCGTCTCGCACCCCCGACACAAAACTGTCGTCAAAGCAGCTGCCAGCTCTTGGTGTTCCCTTCGTAATGTGAGTGGGCTGTCCTCTAGCCATCACTAAGGGGGGGGGGGGGGTTGCAGTATCCACCGTAAAACCATGGGGCTCAAAGCTCTACAGCAAAATCCTGGTCTGAACTGAAATGGCCTCTTCAAGGTCTCACTCAACTCGGGAGGGAGTTTTTCAATTATTTGGTTTTCACTGTATAAAACCCACGTTACTGTGCTTATTGCAGGTGGCTGTTTGCAAGGCGTGGAACTAGGGACATGCTGGAAAAGCAAAACTGGCCCAGGTTTGTGACTAAGAGAAAAAGTGGTGCGTGGGGATTATCTGCTTCTTCAGTGATCTCCCTTGGGAGCAGACAAACATGTTAGTGTCAGTCTGAATCTTTGGCAAATCTCAGAGGATTGTTCAAAACTGCAGATGCTTTTGGTTAGTGAATTGTTTTACAAATACATTGATGGATGTTAAGGCTGTGGGGTTTAGCCACCATAATTAGAAGCTTTGGACCAGTAATGGGCTATTAGTATTGAGGTAGCCTAAAGACCCTAATCAAGGATGGGGAACTCATTGGACAAGCACATAATGACAAAGATGGTCCCTGCCCCAAGGCACTTACAGCTGAAGATGGGACTCTCCAAACGTTCATCAGCTTGATTTGGATAAATACCCCAAAAATGGGACCTTTGACAAAGTACCCAACCCGCGTGGAGTGGGATACCTTGCTGTGAGATTGGTGTTCCTTGCATCTGACCAGGTTGGAGATAAGGTGAGAGAAGACTTTTGTTGGCTCTTTCAATCTTAGTGGGAAACAGGAAGTGCAGAGCTACCCTTTTCAAATGCATGCACCATGCAAAAATCAGATAGCCTTCATGCTGCCAGAACATACCCACATGCATGTGCAAACAGGGAGGCTCCTTGTTTACATGCACCATCATTCACTTGTTTGTATGAACCTGTTATTTCCAGAATTAAACTTTGGGACCAGCCTGGGACAGTGCAATAGTCCCCACAGCTCTGCTGGGTGCTTCTTGCCAACACTTCCAGTAGGAGGTCCTGCACAATTCCCAGTGACATGGAGACTTCATTAGACATGACAGGTTCCTTAGCTCTCCTTAAGGAGCAAAACCAGCGTACTCACCACGCTCACAGAATGTCCCGCTCCAGCCAGGGCTGCAAGTGCACGCCCCACTGACGTGGTCACAGACAGCTCCGTTGTGACACTGACACCGGTGTCGGCAGCTTAGCCCAAACCATCCTTCAGGACACTCTAGCAAATACAAGGCAACCAACGTTGACAAGAGTGTCCTTCCAATCAGGGTCATTTACGAGGCTACATGAGGCCGCTGGTTCAGACCCTGCCGAGTGAGGGCAGCAGTGAATGAAAGCAGCGCTATCTGATGGCTGGTTGTTTGCAGTGGACTGGTGGTCTCTGCTCCAGGACTTAGGGAACAGATCCATGTCACCAAAACACCAATCACAGCTGGCACTCATTGGTAATACAGTAGAACCTCATACGAACGCCTCGGGAATGGAGGCTGTTCATAACTCTGAACAAAACGTTAGGGTTGTTCTTTCAAAAGTTCACAATTGAACATTGATTTAATACAGCTCTGAAACTTTACTATGCAGAAGAAAAATGCTGCTTTTAACCATCTTCATTTAAATGAAACAAGCCCAGAATCAGTTTCGTACCTTAGAGTCCTGACTGGCTTCGTATGGAGTAGCTCCAGAGCATCAGCCGGTGACTCCGTGACACCTTGTCAAATCTTTTTTTTTTAAACTTTCTCCCCCCGTTTTTTTGTAGCCGTTTACATTTAACAGAGCACTGTACAGTATTTGCTTTTTTCTTTTGGTCTCGGCTGCTGCCTGATCGCATACTTCTGGTTCCAAATGAGGGGAGTGGTTAACCGGTCAGTTCGTAACTCTCGTGTTCTACCGCATCAGCAAAGAGACCAGGCCTGGGAAAAGAACGAGCCCCACCCCAACAGATGTGCCATCATGGGGGAAGCTGGCCCTGCTTCTACCTGTGCTTTAACCGTTGTGGATAAGCAGAGGGCTTCACTCAGCAGGGCTGCCAGGCTAGCATCTTTTCCTACCATAAAAGCTAATAGAGTTCAGCTTGGCTGAGCGCTCCAGCCTGGAACCCAAGGGCTAGACCAGCCTGCCGACAACACTCACTCTGATCACAACGGAGTCCCGTAGAGCCGGCTTCACAAACGCACTGTCCTGTCCTCATATTGCAACTTCCGTCACTGTTGCTGCAGTTGCAAGTGTTAGCACAATCTGGGCCCCAGTGGCCAGCGTCACAGGCTGAAACAGAGGAGAGACCACGCCGTGAATGGCAGTGCCCTTTGCTCAGCTGGGCAAGGACATGGGGGAGAAGGGGCTTTTCTTCTCTCCTCTGGATGCATGTGGCTTCCATCAATGGGCACGGCTTATTTGGGCCTAAGCTTTCGTGGGTAAAAAACCCCCACTTCTTCAGATGCAACTCCTCGTTGTTTTTGTGGATACAGACGAACAAGGTTATCCCTCTGATACTAGGGGATAAGGTAACACAGGGTACCACTGCATTTTGTACAGGGTCCTTTGTGCAGCTTGAATCCCCACAAAGGACACGGAAGGAGAGAGGGAGGGCAGGTAGGCAGAGGGGCTGTGACAGACAGTTGCACAGACAGAACAGAGACACATGAAAGCGAACATACACTGAGAGGTGCCCTCCACACAGTGTCCATGGCACACGAAGAGTGCTGTACCTCTCCTGCAGTTATCCCCAGTCCAGCCAGGGGCACAGCTACATTTCCCTGTCACCGGGTGACAATATCCATCATTCCCACAGCTACATCTCATCTGGCAGCCTGGCCCAAACCAGCCAGCTGGACACACTGCAAGGGAAGAGAGATATTAAGAGCAAACTGCTGCAAACGGTGCAGTAGTTACATTTTTGACAGGCAGCGTGTGGTGTTACACACCCTGATTTCCAGCATGGCTCTAGTGCAGGGCCATCAAGATTGGCCCAGCCACATGCTTTAAAAACCCTGCTTGCCTGATGCTCCCGCCTGGGCTGACCAGGTCCAGGAACCTGCCCTGAGGAGCTGCATTCCTTCTGGCATTACTGCTTCCTTCCATACATCAGACAAGGAGGAGGATTAAGCCACTTACCTGCAAGCAGCTAGACTTTAGCTCCATACCACTGCCAGACCACAGAGGGATTGTCTGAGCAGAGCACCGGGCCCCAGGAACTGACTCACTGTGTGACTCTGGGCCAGCTGCACAACTTCTTGGTACCTTGGTTTCCCAGGCATAGGCTACGTTTAAAATTTAGGTCAACATAGTGACATCAGTCAGGCACAGGTGTTGGAACTAAGGGTGCGGTGGGGGAGGGTGCTGCTGCACCCCCAGCTTGAAATGGTTTCCATCGTATACGGGGTTTGCACTTTGGGTCAATGGCTCTCCGCTCCCCCACTGTAAAAATGGTTCCAGCACCCCTACAGTTAGGGGTGTGAGAAATGCACAGCCCTGGCTGACGTAGCTATGCCAACCTCACCCCCAACTCTGTCGACAGAAGCTACCATCACTTGGGGAGGCGGTGTTCCTACACCAACAGAAAAATCCCTTCTGTTGCTGTAGGCTGCACCTCCACTATGGGGTTACGGCACTGCAGCGACGCTGGTATAGTCCTCCTAGCGTAGACATAGTCCCTACAAAAGGGACCCGTGGTAGCTCGTAGGAGCTGCAAGGACACCAGCTAACGCCCGGCACTCCAGGATGTAAAATGCTAAGCGCTGTTTCTTCTTTAGCTCAGTGGTGACAGATAACCACAGGCTCAGATCAATAAGTAGGATAGTCCAGGCCACACCTGTAGGAATCCTAGTGATCACCACCCACGCGCATTCACTGAGATGGAACAAATCCAGCCTTAAATGTCCCCACTTACCCTCCTGGCAGCGACTGCCAATGTACCCAGGTGGACACAGGCAGGCACCCGTGGCCGGGTCACAGCTGGCGTCGTTCTCACACTCCAGGCAGATCTCCTGGCAGCCCACTCCCCAGCGGCCATCGGGGCAAGCTGAAGCACAGACAGAGATGGATGCCAGAGGAATCTCCACTCATTATTCCAAAAGGCAGCTAGTGCTGGGGAAAGACGCCAGCTCCAGAGCCCTGGAGGATAACACGCTCCCTTTCTCCACAGAGCTGGTGTAGTAAGGGCAGGGAGAGGGCAAGCTTCTGTGCAGCCAGTGCATGCAATCCCGCCTTGGAGAGGCCACCCCTGGGGATGGAACCCATTCTGCTGAGAATACTAATACGGTGGCAATTAGTACCAACCGCAATGCGGACACCCGTCCACTAGGAAATGGCTGAAGACCACCATGCTGCCCACTCTACACCTTTCTCACCCTTGCTGTTACTGCTGCTCCTCACATCAGGGCCTGGGGACAGGAAAAGCAAATGCCACGAACAAAAGATGCCCCAAAAACCACTAACGAGTTTTCAAATCTGTTTCCCCCCCACCCCCCGACCCCCATCTCTCATCCACCAGCCCACATTCCTGGACAGAACCCCACCCTCATTCAAATGCTTTCAGAGAGAGTATTCACCCGGTTTACATTCTCCAGGGAGTTTTATTGTTATTTACTTTAAATTAAGCTTTTTTCCTTACTACCTGGATCCCTGGGTCCTACTCCAGAAAAGGGAGGGAAGTTAATGACATTAGAAAGGCAGCACTGAAGTCACACAGTTAAACTTAACAAGCCTTTTCTTCGCCCACCAGGCAATCTTTCCAGGAGTTTGAACAACGTCAATGTAAATGGGAACGAGCTGGGAAATCTGTTTCTTTGATTCCAGAGCATTCTTTCAAATATTACAGCCCTGGGGTGCCTGCAAGCCCTGGGAACCATGCCACAAAGCTATTTAAAAAGAACTAAAGAGACAGGTTTATTTTATTGTTTCTTTATGACTTAAGTGAGGCTTGTGCTCTCGTGATCTGAATTTCCTTTCTTTCAGTGTGGAGCTGGGGGACAGACTACACGCATCCCAGCTCTTGGGGCCAGTTATCTTTATGACAACGGAGTCTCTACGAATGCCATCATCCTGCACTACTCCTGTCTGTCTGGAATCTTCTTCCCTTACCAGCCAAAACGTTCTCTCTGCTGCACCGTTCCATACCGGGAGTGGAATCAGGTACATTGTCTCTACAAACTCAGCAATGCTGCCTCCCCCACAGCAAATGCTATTAATTCCTGAGCTGGTTTTCTGAATCCACTTTGCTTGTTCCATGCATTAGCAGGCTCTGTTTGTTTTCTTCACCTGTTTTGCTTGTTTTTCTTCTGATATTCTAGATGAAAAATGACAGTTTGTGTGCACAAGCCCTAACCCACCAGTTCTTCATCAAAGCCACATTGCTGGGAATCTCAAATGCCACTGCTTCAGAAAGAACAATTCATCCAGTGCCAGGGGATTTACAGTGACACAGAATTCCAGCCAGAGTTACTGAGGTCGAATAGGCTGAACCAAGTTTTCCCTAGCACTTGGAGTCTCTAGGCATCCCAAAGCAGCTGCTGAGTAAGGAACTGAACATTCACAACGCACTGACTGCGTGCAGGCAGCTGGTGCACCTGAAGCCCAGCATCAACTATGTGAGGGACACACGGTAAAGCAGGCCAGCCGCTTACGGGCACTAAAAAAGGGCCTGATCCTGCATGCCTTCTGCATGATGCTGCTTTCCATCCATTCCCACTGGGTTCAATGGGAACTGATGGTGCTCAGCACTCCCCACAATGGCATCCTAAAATTGTAAGAGCTAACCACTTGCTTTTGCTGTGCATTGAGATAGGTTTGCTTTCTTGCCTGCTTTATGCAAGCACATAATTCTGCAACCTAGGCTAGCCCAAGCACTTTCCAATGTGTTTCTTGCTGCTTGATCTTACAATTAGTGAGTTCTGACCTGCTCCTCAGTAAGAAAATGTTTTAAGCAGGTGGTCAGCATTCAGGCAAGATGGTTTCTTCAGGTTGCTAGACAGAGATCTTGCTCAGCATTCCTAAGATTTGCATTTAGTTCCAAAAAGGAGCCAAGAAGCTGAGAAGTGCTAAAGCTGAGTCAAGCATCCTTCTTAAAGTGATAGCAAGACCCTCCAATGGCTGGGGGGAACTATTAAGTGCCGTACATGTGTGTCTTATATTGCTCAGTCAAGCTATTAGAACTAAGACATTTCAATATGACTAATATCTTCCAGCTGTTGTAGCTAACTTTTTTATTTAGGGATCTCTGGTCTTCCAGACATTAAAGGGACATGGTGAGGATGATAAAAAAAAGAAAATATCCATCTGTAAAGAAAAATTCCTTAGACTTCAACACTTGGAAACTCCAATTCACTTTTCATTCCTCACTTGCTTACACGTCATTCAGCTTGGACAATGAACCTCGACTAGCTTGTTTTATTGTCAGTGTCTTGGACACAAGAATAATGCTGCTTTTTTTTTTTTTTTTTTACACTTTCTCACAATCTATTTGCAGGAGGTTTGTAAAACCTCTTTAACAAAAGAAAAAGAACCCCCCAAATGGACAGTTTAACTCTCCCCCCACCACCCGCAGCCACACCTCTTGCCTTCTCACCTCGGCCACAGTCAAGTCCTGTTCTACCCGGCAAACAGATGCACTTCCCAGTGAGCCGGTCGCAGGGGGAGCTGCCACAGGAACAGGATTGTAAACAGTTAACCCCAAACTTCCCTTCTGGGCACTCTACAGTTAAAATAATGGAGGAGAAATCACACTTCACTATGACACATTTTCCAAGAGAAGACTTTCAGCCAATCACAGCTCAGATCCCTCACGTCATCACAAAAGAGATACCTCTTCCCTGACTCTGTGGGGTCACATTATGGCTGTTTCCCGGTGCATGTGTCAGAAGTGGAGAGGGGAAATGGCTCCCTCCACTGGAAAGGAGCATAACCACACTGCATATTGCTGAGGAGCTGGGGAGGGTGGCGTGAACACAGGACCAGACACAGCCGCTGATGCGCTCCATGCTGCAGAGGGAATATGTCTTAGTGGGGTGTGTGTGTGGCCACGCTGTCATTCACCCTAGCCATCATGCCCTCCTCCCCCCTCCAGACCTCACCCTACCCACCAGGCCCACAGTGAGAGGTCCCTGACAAGGAGGCAGCACAGAAATTTCACAGCACCACACAGTTTTTCTATTTGAAATGAGCTCCTCTATTGCTACCTGCCCTTTCACAGGAAAGCTCATGTGTTCAGTAACTACCATTTGAGGCCAAACCGCCCTCCCCTGCTGCCTATGGTTTGCTGCCTGCAAAGTGTCCTTATTAGAGGTACACCCAGAGCACAAACATTCATCCACAGGCAGGAGCTGCCAGATTTTAGCACCTTTAGTGTATTTCCACCAAGACTGGGCATTGTCTGTAAACCAGCCCACATTCCTTCCTGGCCTGGAACCACGGAGGACCTCATGTCAGTGGTTCCCTTGTACTGAAACACAACTGACCCATTTTCTGGCATCTTGTTTCTGTAATCCGACCAATGAAATGTCTGTCAAATTTACCTATGGCTAAATCTTAATGCTCAGGGAAGCTAAAGGAGAATTCCCCCCCAAAACCAAAAACACAGTAAACTAAGGGAGGACGGGAAGGATGTTCACATGGCTAGTTTTTCCTGTGTTCCCTTAGCAATTAAGGAGGATATTTCTGTTTGGGTCAGGGATTTCCTGCCTCAACTGTACAATATGTGGAGAAGTCGCAACCATTCATTTGTCAAATCAGTCTCTTGCCATCAAAATGATTGCGACGGCCTCAATTCAACATTATGATATCGCTGCAGGATACGATAGGAAGGCGAATGCCGTGCAAGAAGCCCCCAGGCTTATACTGAGTCACACGTAAAATGGACGCACACTGGCACACAAACAGACACCACTGACGTCAGTTAACCCCATGCAAGTGCCAAGAGGAATAGCCCTAAGACCCTCCATAACTGCATGCCTCACCCCTTGAGCTACAGAAGTGGCTTTCAACACCTCAGCACATCTGACCTCCCGTCCACTAGAGGGCAGATGTGCACACACTTGCACGCCAGAACACTATTTTCAAATGAGTCAAACCTCGACTCTCCCAAATCATTGCCTAACCCGAAGTCCAAAAAAAAAAACAAAACCACACCTCTAAGTCGAAGACCGAAGTTCTCAGACATTACAGAGTCCAATTTTTATGAGTCAGCACTGTCGACAATGGATAATGTAATGCAAAGCGAGCAAGAGAATTATCATGCACAAGAGGAACGCACATTTTCATTTCCTTTGCTCACTGTGCGAGGCTTGTTTGGGAAAGCCAGATTTTGGTTTTTTGCAGAATGATCTGCTTTAGTAATTAAGTCCCACATAGACCGAGTGCCTCAAAGTTAAAGATCCTTAAATCCTATTTGAATCTCTGAGGAGAGCTCCAGGCTTGGAATGTGTTTGTACACGTGCCCCAGCCTTTCATAAGACTAAGCATTGTAACACACTGACACTCACAAAAGATGGAGGGGGAAAAACCCCCGCACATGTTCAGAGATTTAAAGCAACACTGCAGAGTTTTCTAATGTTTCTCTTCTTTGCTAATGGGTGGCAGATGCTTGTCTTCGCTCTTTAATAGTTTCCAGATCCAAACAAGAGTCAAGAGCCTATTATTTCTATGAAAATATTTGTGTTATTTCCTAGGACTCTTCCCTGAGGACTTTAGCTCCATTCTTTATTCTTTCAAAAAGCATCTCCTGATTGACATTTCCAACCTCTGGACTAGCTCAGTGGCTCCAGAGGCAGCACAGTTCTCTGCCATATGGAAGATCTGAGACCACCAGTGACCTTAGGAAGGACCCCTGCTTCCCAGGTGATTGGAAGCTAGGAACCCTGTAGTGAAGCACAAACTTTGCAAAGGTTTTCTGCATCTCCTCTGGTAGATTCCTGAAACTCTCGTAGATTTGGCAAGGAGGGCAGAATATCAGAGAAAGAGGGCAAGAACTGCAGGAGAATAATGCCTGATTGGCATGGAAGAATCACTAAGAAAAATCAGTGGCATTAGCATTTGGTCAGTCCCATGGGCATAACATTGGCCATGATGGGAGACACAAGCATGAATCTAACTTTGAGACAGTGTTGGACAATCCTCACAGGGCTCAGCAGTCCAGCACAGATGCGCAACCCAAAGATCAGACTTTTACCACAAAAGGGTGCCAGCTACAAAGTTTGGATGCGACCATCCCAAAGTTTTGAGGTGTGCTCAGCTACAGGGTTTATCCCAAGTTTCTGGTCTAGAAAACTGACAAGAATGGGCTGACAAGATTTTGAGCACCTCCTGCCTACAGTCAGAGCTAAATTAACCTTACACAGACAACTTTTCTTGCTGTATTTTGGCAGAGCCACTTATACACCTGGATAGTACCAGGAAGCATATGACAATTAAAACATTTTTGGAGGGAAAAAAGGAGAAGCACTTTCACGAACCTCAAAGAAAAAAGAATCCGTTTGAGTTGGTTGAAGTGACAGGCAAAAGAGTGGTGGTGGGGGCCTCTGGGGTCTCTCTTATTTCCCCCCGTCGCTTTTTGCAGCACTATTATTCAAACACAAAATTAAGCCACAGAGCTTGTTGCTAAGAGGGTAGTCATGTCAGCAGAGAGCGTGGGTTGCAGGCACAGAGCCCAAGCTGATCGAGATAGATTATTTGCTGTCATTGGCTTTTCACAGGAATGTAGAATAGATATAAAAGCAATCCCTTTGACTTGCTCTACTGGAATATTTTGGTGAAAATCTACGGCTTTCACCTTCACTGATAAAATGAATGGGCTAAATTTTCTGTGCTGTTATTCAGCATAAGCACATGCTACTAAATTACACTAACATTTGGTAGTCACAGTCAGAATTTGGACAATGAGCAGCAGCGAGTGTTTTTATGCTGTGGGTTTTTTCCTTTCTATGTCTGAAGACGACAGCACTTGGATATTTCCTATCAGATCCAAGAAGTTGGCACTAAGGTTAGAGGAGACAAAAATGGGGCCCAGAGGGGGCCACTCCTCCCCCCGGCATCCCCATGGACCAAGAACTGATGAATGAACACGTGACATGCTGCAATCACACAGGTCACTCTGTTGGTGTGTTATAGCCCTTCCCCCACCTGTGTCTGTCTTGTCTACTCTGACCAAAGCTCTTCAGGGCAGGGTCTGTCTGCCACTCTGGGTTTGAACAGCGCCTAGTACAATGGGGCCCCTTCCTTGGCTGGCCCATAAGCAGCAATGTCAGAAACACGTAATAACAATAATTAAATGCGCCAAGAACAAAACAGCTACACAAAAGGGGATGATGCTTTTTGATCCGTGGGCCAAACTGGAGGCTGGACCAAAGTCCAATTTTCCAAGTTCTGTTGCAGTCATGTTTCCTGGTTAATCATCCCCTTACACCTCACAGCAACAGTTCTTCTACTGTCTTTTTACATTAATCTACGAGAATTCACTGCAAGAAAATCTAACATGCACCTCTGCCATGAACTAACAAAGCCAGGGAGCTCGTACAGTCTGAGCACTGCACCGCAGTTAGCCGGGAGGTTCAGTCATGTATTCCAGTTGCCAGGCTGCCTGGCAGGACATTGAGAAAAGGATCATATGGGGGCACCAGGTTAAATTTTAAGACCACTGAAATATAAGATTTTCTTCTCCTCTTTCAGATCAAAAAAAGCTTTAATATGGAATAAAACGCAGAAAGGAGACTCTGACTCCATTCTGCCAGGGATGGAATGCCTGAAAAAGAACAGATGTCAAAGGAAGAAGAAGAAAATGCTGCTAAATATCATCTTCATCTACAAAAGCCGAGGCACCCAAATGGCAGGATAAAGTGTTGCTTTTTCCTCCTGCTCTGATTAAGAATCATTATTAAAAAATGTTTCCCTCCACACTTTAAAAAACTGCAATGCTTTGATACAGCCCCTGGGTGTTCTTTTATCATCTAAAGCCATTTCAATTTCAGCTTATTTCTTCTGGCTTCACTCCTATAGGGAGAGGAAGCTTAAATTGACCCCTACAGATGTTCAGACTCTGCACAGGCAGCAGCTGGCACAGGACACTGCAGGCACCCTGGAAAGATGTTTGGCCTAACAAGGAGAAGTACACAAGAAGGTGGAATGTGTGAACTGGAAGTTGGGACATAGAAGAATTTTGTCCCAATTCATTTCTGAAATTCACAAGCCCTTCAGTGAACTTGAGAGGCAATAAATCAGGGCTCATCCTTGGAGAACTAACAGACAAACTCTAGCCACGTTACAGCGCCCAGTCACTGAACAGACATATAGAGGCAACATTTTCAAAGGGACTTGCGATTGTGGATGCCCAACTTGAAATATCTGAAAGAAGCCAAATCAGGTCCCTTTACAGTGTCCCACACTGGGGATCCAAAACTGGAAGTACCCAAAGACACCAGTAGTGGCTTTTGAGAATTTAGACCAGAAGCCACACAGGAACGGCTTTAATAATGCTTCATTTCAAAGAACTGCCTGCCTAGAAATAAACCATTCACACCAACCCTTGTACAGAGTCTGTGTCCTTTATTTGTCTAATAAGCATTTTACAATGAAATATGCCACCCTCAATGTAAAGTGCTGTAAATGCCTCTGTAAATATATCGATGTATTAAAAACTGGTGTTCTAAATAGTTTGGCACTGATTTGGAAGCCAGTTATATTGTACTTCCAATGAGACTTAGGTTTCCAAGTCACGTAGGCACTTGCGAAAAATCTACCCCGTATCTACAGCGTGCTTAAAAATTGTTACGTGTGTCATTAACGCCTTTGTAACCTTTGAGGCAAGTAACCTTTAGAACAGTAGAATAGAGAGGAACATATATTGACCCCAAGCACTGTAGTCATGCTATAGCGAGAGGAATCAGCCTTGCAAAGCATAAAGTATCTGGACTCCACCTGCCGAGTTATTCTCTCTCTCCGTTTTTAGAGCATGTTGGTTACTGCAGTACCTGGGAAATCTCCTCCCTAACCCCCTGTGGTTTTGATACACTATAACAAGCTGAACAGCGGCATTCAGAGGTAGCTGCCAGCGAAGCTCACTGAGCTTCTGAAAAGTAGAATATGATACATGCACAATCTGTGCTGGTGCAACACTTGTCCTTCCGCAACCCAGTTCCACATGCGGTTTTTACCTTGGTCGCAGTTCTCCCCATGGTAACCCTCGGGACACTCTTTCTGACACTCTCCGCTCACATGGTCACAGGAAACTCCCAAGGGGCAACTACATTTGTTCTTGCAGCCACCACCATAATAGCCAGAGTCACACTCTGTTAATGACAGACATTGAAAAGAAAAAGCATTCGGCATTAGCAGACAGACCTGGGAAGAACACGCTGCCCAAACTGAGTATCAGGGATTTGAGGTACCTGCAGCGGAACGCTAACAGACCCCTCACTGATCTAATATATCACACCTAGCTGGACTGTGGACACAAGTTCAGGGAGTTTCCACCGGCATCCAATGTGTGTGGAACTAGACACCCTAAGTTAGCTGACCAAGGCTGAAAATTGGGCTTGCTCCTGTTCTAATTCACAGGATGTCCTTGGGGAGGATCTTAGTGGTTCTTTGTTTTCCCAGTAAAATTAATGAGCGGGGGAAAAAAAGGAAAGCCCAGGGAAATACTCCCCTAAACAGCCCATGTCACCTGACCACTCACTTGTCTGACACCTTTTGCCATGATAACCAGGTTTGCATCTGCAGGAGCCATCCTTCTTGTCACACTCCTGGGTATTCTGCTGCACACACAGGCATTCTTCAGAGCACCCAGGCCCATAGGCCCACTTCGGGCAGGCTAGATGTGTTGGGAAAGCATCATTAAGTGCTTTGGGAAACCAAACAGCAGAGAACAACCAATAGCATCATTATCACCCTCCAAAGACCCTGCCCAAAGGGAACTCTTAGAAAGATCTGTCTGACAGTGTTAGAAGGTAACGGTGTTAGAAAGGGTTCATCCTGGTTTTGAAAAAGTTAATGTGGGCCTGAGAGGCTAACTAACTCACCTGGCTGCACCTAGAGGGTGGGAACCAGGCCTAACTACAGATGAAGCCAAGCTAGGTGATGACTATAAAGGAAGGAAGACCAGATTAGAAGGGGGCTGCAGGAAGAGAATGTTTCAGTCTGTCGTTGGCTGTAGAGAGTGGAGAGACTGGCAGGGTCAAGGAGGAGGCCCAGGGAGATAGCTGGCCTGGGGGATTCTCCCTGAAGTACAGAAGTCTGAAAGGATACCAAGAGAGACAAGGAGCAGCCATCAGGGTGGAGCAAGCTGCAGTGGTGAGCCCTGATAAAAGGGCAGGATCTGGACTTCCGAGGAGAGAGCCCTGGGAGGCATTCAACTGCGAAACAGAGAGGGATGAAAGGTCAAGCCCGAGAAGGGAAGAAGTTGGGTGTGTTTGTTGTACTTTTAGTTAGGGATTTTGTTGGGGGATTCCAGAGGAGAGCCCTGCTAGTCCCAGCCTTGAGAAAGGGTGAAGCTAGAGAGGTTGTGGGGAAATGGCCTGAAAAAGAAAGAGGAAGAAGTCCAGGCAGGCAGCAGCAAGGAGTCTGCATGAGGCCCCTGATAAGAGGATAAGAATAACTGAAAGCCCTGAGAGAAGGATATGAGGATCATGGGACCCAGAGATGGGGTAAGGACATTGTTACCCTGGAATGGTTGGGGACTAAAATGTGACCTGGCTGAAGGGCCAAGTCATGAGAAGAAGCAGACGATGGCATGGAAAAGGAAAGCTACCTACACCACACCCAGCCACCAGGGGGCACACCAGCAGTCAGCCAACCCTTCTATGGCTGGCCAGACTCACCTAAATGGCAGTATCGTCCGTAAAGTCCAGGGTCACACAAACAGGCCCCGTAAATTCGATGGCACCGACCTCTGTTGGCACAGTTGCATTTCTTCCTGCATTGTTTCCCAAAGAATCCTTTAGGGCAGCCTAGAAAGAGGAAAATGTACTCCGGTAAGAACACCCAGCACAGGAGTGTCACGTCACTTTCAAAGTGGGTGCTGATAATGGAACTTGGCAAGAACACCCCCATTGCAAAATCACTGCCTGTATAGGATAACAAATTATCACAGTCCTACAGGGCACCTGGATGTGAAAGACGGAATGGATCATTCTGTCATGAAGAATAATGTCTGCCTCTCTGTGAGATAAGATATCAATAAGGGGGTAATCAAATCATATGCTTCTGGGCATTATCCAATGGCTGCGGGGATCAGAAAGGATTTGCATCTCTCACCTCATGTACAGGGCTGTTTATTAGGTTAGATGCATTATGGAGTGTTGGGACTCTCTCTGAAGCATCAGGAATCAGCAAATACCACAGACGGGATACTGGACTTGATAGAGAGTGATTTGATCTAGTGTGACACATCCTATGCTACAGGATGATGACAAACCCATTCTACAGACAGACCTCTACAAACAACTAGAAAACACCAAATTACCATTGTCAGCTCCGGGACACCTTTCAGTGCAAAGGCTCCCAAAGTGCTTTACAACCAGAAATGCACAGAAGCACTGAAATGCAGCCGCATCCAGGGTACCAGATGGGAAGCACCAGGTTAGAAATAAAGGCCAGTGGGAAACAAATGCCCTGTGATTTCTGATGACCCCCTAGATTAAACAGAACCTCACCCAGCAAATCACATGGTACTTCCTCCCTTTATGCATCCAAGATACTCCCCAGTGCACCCAGCACCATTGTTTCCACATTGGAAGGACAAAGGGCTGAGTCAATCCTGCTGGCAGCCAAACATGGAGTTCCAGGAAGTCTAGCTTTTTCAGACCTGACACTTAGACCACTAAGCCACCCCCTGGGAAAACTGACAATCATATTTGAACTGTTAAAGGAATAGAACAGTTGCCAGGTTTTTATTAATGCTGAAGAATTTAATATTAGAAGCATATGCCAAATACACTGCATCCGCAGAACACTCCCACCATCAGAGGTACAGGTAGCACAAGCCTTCTCCCATCTGATAACAACATCATACAGTTTAGGAAGAAGGAAGGCTGTCTGGCCCAATTCGCCAGCTCTTTATTGTTTATCTTAACCCCACCTTCCTGCTTTTTCACTGTGCCCCTCAGCTGCCTCCTTCCTAAGGAAAAACGTCTGGGTGTGCCTCAAACTCAGATATACTCTGCTTCAATTGCCTTCTCCAGCAATGGATTCCGTCTGCTCCTAACCACTTGAATGAAGTCATTTTAATGGAATTTCTTACTGCCTCCTTGTTTTCACGTTTTTAGATTATATCTCCATGATTTTAACCCTTCAGGGTGAAAAATAAATCAATATCTACCCCAGTTCAACTGATCCCTTTTGTGCAAGAAGATGGGAAGCGACTATTCTCAAATGTCTCCAGTGTCTACCTCCACTTCAGCGACAACCATGACACCTTTCCACACCACTTCTACTTCTTATGACTTGGAACCTTTTTTCTTTTTTTTTTTTGGCTGCCTTCCACTGAACTTTCCCCAAGACAATCATCTGCTAAGAGGCAGTGCCCATTACTGCTCCCTGTGTCTCAAGGAGGACGTCACTGATCTGCTAAACTCGGGCTGCAAGGTGCGTGGGGCAGGAATTTGGGCGTGACCTAGAACACTGATTCCTGGCAAGTGGGTTTTTCAATCACCCTTTTCATATGGAAAAAAAAGTCTCTTTAAACACAAGACTACGTGACCCAGCAAGTGAGATGGAATCTAGGGATGTGTCAGAGTCTCACACACAGTGATGTTCCAAGCAAAGGGTTAAAAGATGCCAGGTGCCCTTAAAATACAGGTGTCAGGTAACAGATTAAAGAATATAAACTGAACAATAGAGCACATCCTATGTAAAGTGCTTCTAAGTTTTAACAGAACCACAAGTGGACAGTGAACCCCTGGGCATCACACTTGGCTATGATCTCCATTTATCACTAGAGCAAACACTCCACTATAAAGTATCAATTCAAATAGCAAATGAACTATCCTGTTAGCTCTGGGAATGGAGTTTGTAAGCAGTTAAGAAATATTGTTTTCCTCTTGCTCTGTCCCCAATTTCATTAAAACACATTCTACAGTAAAAAGAGGAGAGCAAGACAATTAGGAAGGTACAACCCCCAGCACCTTGTGCAAGAATTCAGGGCCCAGAATAGCAGAGAGACTGCACCTATCCTATGCACAGATCCCTCTGTCCTTCCTCCACATGTATTGCACTGATATCATTCTTTCCTTTTTCCAGTACTTTATTAGCATTAACTAATCATCACAACACATTGGTGAGGGCACAGAGATACTGATTGCCCATTTTACAAATGGGGAAGCTGAGGTGGAGAGGTTAAATGACTTGCCTGAGGTCACTGAAAGAGTCAGTGTCAGAGCTGATATTGATGCTCGGGAGTTCCTGGTCCGCTGTCCTGTGCTGATACTTTCTGCTCTGCCCACCCCAGCTCCCAAACTGCTTAATCTGTGCATGAAACATTACTCACAATGTGCGTGGCACAGTGAGTGCGGCCAGACTGTGCCTTCAGTTACAGAACCAGGAGCACAGGGTGGCCCAGTGTTTCTATCAGCCTGCTGTCTAACTGCTTAGAATGAAGCCTTCCCGCACAGAAGCACCTCCCTCACCATCATGTCACTGGGCTAAGGGGAGCGAAAAGGGGGAGTCTCATTACTGCATGAAGCAGGAGATTGGGAACTTGACCATACCATCCTCACACAGTTCTCCACTGACCCCAGGTGGGCAGCGGCACTTCCCAGTCACTGGATCACACGTGCCTCCATTCTTACAGTGGCAGGTGAAGCTGCAGTTCCTCCCAAAGGTGCCTTCGGGACAGGCTGTGAGGGGACAGAGAGACAGAGGTCAGAAAGGCGATTGTACTGTCACAGCTATTTGTTGATTTGTATTGCCCTAGATCAGAGGCTCTCAAACTTTTTTTTTCTGCGGACCACTTGAAAATTACGGAGGGTCTTGGCGGACCACCTCTTTCCAAATGTTGTTTGTACCATTAGCTATATAAAAAAAAAAACCCTTAATAATAAACTTTTTTTGTTCTATAAATAAAAGCACACGACTCATTTTAATAGTAGTAGTCTTAACCTTTCTAACGTGACGGATGTGCCCTCTCTCCCCCGCCACAGCAGCCCCCAAGTTGGGGCTGGGAAGGAGGGGGGTCTCCCCAGCAACCACAGCCCTGGAACTGGGGAAAGTCGTCTCTTTCTCTGGCCGTCGCAGCCCTGCAGGTCCCAAATTCCCCCCACCCCCTCTTCTCACCCCATTGCTCCCTCCCACCTACTCCCTATTCCCCCCAAGGCCACCACCTCACCTTACATGTGCATCTTCTCCAGAGTCCAGGCACCTAATTAGTGGAGCCACACCTGTGCGGCTCCACTAATTAGATGGGTGGCCCTTCATTTTGTCATGTGCAGCCGCCCAGGTGTGTACCTTAGAGGGAAATATCTGTGGACCACCTGAATGGAGCTGGCGAACCACTGCTGGTCCATCGACCACAGTTTGAGAACCACTGCCCTAGATTGACAGATTAATTACAATAAGGTCTGACACTCAGCCCAAAGGGTTTCCAGCAAACTCAGTGAGACCTTTCCCTGCTTGACTTGCAGCAAGCACGTCCTGACATCGTAGTAATTCAAATGGATGACAGTGAAGCAGAGAAAGGGACATGGGGATGTCTGAAACCAATACAGTGCAGTGGGACTATTCGCATGCCTGCTCTGCACCACTCTACTCCAATGCATCCTAGTGCTGGTGCAGGGCCATAGGAAAATCAGAGGATGAGCAGATAAGGTGTACTCTCAACTGGTGCTTCTGATCTCTGGTGCCAGCTAATACTCAACCTTCTGACTAAGACCTCACTGCCGACTATGTTCTTTTTTCCTTCTTGCATTTGGCCTGTTATCCTATGTATTGTATTTGTCTGAATTAGACTGTAAACTCTTCAGGATTGGAATCTTGCCTTCTATAGCTCTGTGTACATCATTAATGATGGTAGCAGTAAGAATGAGCCAAAAACCTCAATGGATAAAAACCTCACAGTGTACAGAAATTTAGAGAAAGCTGAACAAAATTTGGAGATACGGTTCAGTTTAGATACTTATTCAAGCCTCTGATGTTTTCTTCTCCTCTTTTCTACAACAACCCCACCTGTCATTATATCGTACACTATGGAAAACACCTGGAAAACAAACTTTTTCAGCTTTGCATTTATTTGCTGAAAGGTACATGCCAAAATATTTTTTTAGAAAATAAATCCTGAAACCCAGATGCCAATTTCATTACCATTTAGGCAATATATGTATTCATTTTTATGTACTCTCTTCTGAAATACACACCGTTAATTTTTCCTAAAGTTACTTACTTAAAAAATAGATTTGCCTCAGGCCATGGAGTTCCATTAATATTTACAAGCACGAACCCAGCCAGGGGGTAGGGAACCTTGCCTTTCCCTTTCAACTCATTGCAAATACAGTTCCAAATATTTAAAAAGCAAAATAAGGACTCCAGAAAGTACTGGTTGGACAAGCAAGATTTTGGGCATCAAATTCAAACTGAAATTGCAAATATCAGCTAACTGCAGCCCTTTCTCTGAAATGGGCATCAAATGCCAATAATGTTTAAATGGAAAGAGGCCCCAGGGGAAAATATTCCTTCATTTAAACTGCCAACAGCTTTGAAGCCAGAAGTTCAGTTGGAAGGAGGAATTAGGACGACTCCCATTAGTGCCTTAAACAGTTTCTTAGTCTTAAAGAATGTAATATGTCTAATTCACTGCCAATAGGTTTGTGTGCACAGTCTGAGAGCTAAGCTCAGATCCAACACTAAATACAAACATTTGCAGGTTTGAACTATAGATTCATACTCTCTGGGATCTATATGGTAACGAGAGGTAGAGAACTTTATTAGGGATTTTGTCTGGTGACTACAACCATGCTGTGCCAACACAAACATTGCAAATGCAGGCAATGGGGCAAAGAAAAGCCGGGGTTGTTAGTGCTATTTAGACCAGCTGGGGGGTTGTGCTTACCTCACTCTTCTTTTTGACTGGCTTTTGGAAGGAACACAAACACTATAAAACCAGCCTGCCCTTTGCTTACCCCTCTCGTCCTGCCCTTCTCCAACTTAACTCACTCTGATTGCATATGACTCCACTCCAGCCCTCCGGACAGTCACAACCAGTCTGGTTCTCATTGCACGTTCCACCATTTCTGCAATCATCGCATGTCAGGCTGCAGTCATGACCAAAGGTGTCCTCCAAGCAGACTGGAAGAAAAAGAAGCTGCAGATGAGTGGGCTTTCCAAAAGCTGCTTCATCGAGCTGAAGGGTTGAGCTGGGCAGCCAAACCCATACCACTCAGGAACACTGAATCTCCAGCAAACGCACCAGTAATGTGTAGAGCAGTGGTGTGTCTGGGACATGTGGGGAATGCATAAGAGTCTGGAAATGGTCTGCCCATTGTGACAGTTCATGTCATAAGCAGCAAGACCCTGGAATGTTTGGGGTGACGTCCTGGCTCGGTTGAAATCAATGACAAGACCCACGTTGACTTAAACAGAGCCAGGATTTCACACTTGGTGTTTAATGAGAGGTACAATATGAATCCGAACTCACAAGTGAAGAAAGGGTGTGTGTGTGGGGGAGTATTTTCTTCTGTTTTGGCAGCAAACTAGTTCTCCGAGACAAGATATTGCTTTTAAATAGGTTAAGACCTTAAGAGACAAGTTGTGAGCCCTGGTTTACAACTGTGAATGCTCAAGTTTGCATAATACAACTGAAGGTGTCTGTAAAACGAAGGGGCACCACTTTTCCATCCGCAAGCCACTACTTGCACGCGGAACCTGTAGCTGAGTGCTCAGCTACCCAACCTGAGTGTGCTCAATGGATGACAGCCCCCGCAACCTGTGCCGTAATGCAGGCTTCGTACATGACAAGCTCTGTGGGTGCACTGAGCTGCTTGTGCAAATTTGGACATGTACGTTTGCTCCAAATGTGTTGCTACTGCTAAAGACACCAGAGAATTTTCCACATGCCCTTGCTACAAAATGCCCACCAAATTTTTCCGAAAGCGTGTGCTCTCCTCTTGCTTCCACCTCTTCTTCCTCCTCCTCATACTCCTCATCGAAGAGCTGGGTGAACTCATCACGCAGGATGGCGACGTGAGGAATAGGGCGTATGATGGGGCGCTGGCCATCCAGGGCTTCCATGGGGTCATCCAGAGCTGGGAAAATCCATGGGGAAAGACCAAACGTTTCCATCCAAATCACCAATCCAAAGAGGAGAGATTCAAAGATGAGTGAAACGAGAGATGAACAAGAGATTAGCAAAGAGCAGAAAAATGTGCAATAAAAAGCAGGAAAAGAGAACAAGATCTGACAAAGTCAGTGGTTCTGTACTGATTTAGCGTTTTATAGAGTCTACTCCAGTGACCCATACATCTGTCCCTGGCCACTTTGGGGACTGTGATTCATTCCCTGTCTCTTTCCTTCTCCCACATTCCCATATTCTTTTATTTCTCTCAATCTAGAATTTTATACCATTCCCATCATGTGAGTATCTGACTGCCTCCAAAAAAAAAATCTACTTGAAAGGCTTATATTTTATATTTACAGAGAGATCTGATTTTCCAGGAAACTGTTCTGTCACACAAGCTAGGTCCTCAAGGCCTAGGTCCACAGCCGTCTCAAGCTGCCGCAAAGGGACTCTTATCTTGTTTGTTATTTTTGTTTTTATAACCTAAGTACGACAGAGCTACCTTGACATTTCCAATCCAAATATGCCTTTCAGAAGCTGAAGTGAAAACTGGTTACAATTTAAAACGAGAGCACATGCTAGGGGACACAGCACAGCTACGTTTGTTTGCCTGTTTCCCAGCCTTTCCTGGCTTCTCCACTGTGCTTCAGCTGCTCCCTTGAACTGCATCATCATAATTCATCAGAAAACCCGCTGCATCCTAGAACAAGCTTAATGGAAGATGTATGCCTAATGCCCCTAGACTGTTTGGAAAATCTCAACCCTGCCAGGAGCAAAGTCTCTGTGCAAGCAGGGAAATTGTTCTGTCTGTGTTGTTGTAAGCTGCAGAGGTTTTCCATACAGTTATGATAATACAGTTCATAGTAGCAGTTTGTGTCAATAATGGAGCTGTGAAGAAGCCAGCAAAGGTTCAGAAAGGGTTTAATAAATCATTGCTCTGCCACCCAGCATACTTTCAAAGCAGCCTGGAGGATTTAGACTCAAGCCTTCCATTCCTCAAAAGATGTACATCAAAACCCCCCATAGACTGCTCTGGAGATCTCAGATCTGGCCTCTCTACAGTGAAAATGATTGGATTATACACAAAGTTGCACAAGGAAATGACACCAAATGAAAACTGTGTAAGGGAAGGAAAAGGGTATATATAAATGAAACCCTTGTTTTCACTTGATATTGTTTCCTGTTGAAGATTTTATACATAAATATCTTCAACAGGAAATCATACACACACACAAAAAGATGTCTCTTACGAATACAGCTCCTCCGGTCTTCATCCAGTTTGTATCCAATCTGGCAGCTGCACTGGAAGGACCCCACCAGGTTCTGGCATGTGTGTTCACACTCACCGTTATTTGAGGAGCACTCATCCACATCTAAAAATATATACATGGGACTATATATACATATGCAGATAAGAGAAGTGTCCAGCATAGGTCAGGGACTCCAAGGCATACAGAGTATTCAGAGACTAACGAGTATTACTGTTTCTGCCTGACTTTCTAAAATTAAATCAATGTTGGGCCGAGGGACGCTGCAGGTCTGATAGAAGCCTTCAGGTTCCAGAACTCTTTTCACCACGTCGCAGAATGGATTAGAATCATTTCTCCTTCCCATTTGAAGTTTTTAATTTATCCTACCAATATCTCTGGATAAACAAACTTTGTCTCATTTTCTGTCCTGTTCAGCCATGCAAACCTACCAACATTTCTTTTACATAAAACAAAGATCACACATGCAAGTGAACCACAAATATTTGAAAATCAGTTTCCCCAGTTTTAAGAATCAGCCTATGTATGCTGGGCCAGTTGGACTAACTTAATCTTCCAGCTAATAACATCAAATGGGGCTGGATAGCTATGCTAGTGACAAAACAGATTATCATCGGGGAATGGAAACCCAAAATCCCACCCACTTATTATATTCTGACTGGCTAAATGAGCTACTCAGAACAGAACTGATGGAAAAACTGACATTCCCTGGGAGAAATAATTAGAAGAAATGGCCAGCTGTTTGGGGCCATATGGAAGTATTTCATGTCACCTCACTTCAGAGCTCGCATTAGTCATTATCTTCCTAGCTATATTTTTGTAAACAGATTGGCATTTGCGTGGGTCCCTCCAAAGCCAAAATTACATGCAATACAAAATGACATTTCCATGAATCGTTAGAAGAGATGGGACCAAACCAACTCTCTTCAACTTTGGGAAATTCTGGGTTGGATCCAAACTGTGCTCTTTAGCTGCTACTATCTTGAGCTAATCTCTGTCTTGCTTGCGTGTTTCTTTGCTTCTTTCGTCAAACTAAAAAACTTAAGAGAAATCACCAAAAATAAGCCTTTAAATCTGACTTAACATTTATAATAAGTTCAATGTAATTGTAAAACCAGGCATAACAGGACTAGTGGAAGGACCAACACAGCCATGCCTGTAGCTGTCACTAACACAATACTGTAATGCAAAGGGGCTGAGCCAATGTCTTTCGTCTTTCACCTACCACAGTCCAGCTAGGCATTGCTGCTTACCATCACACCCACAACCATCGGTGTTGAGCCTGTATCCAGCATAGCAAACACATTCATAGCCGCCAGGATAATTGTAACAGTCCTGCTGACAGCAATGAGAACGAGCGTCACAGTCATCGATATCTAAAGACGGAAAACAAAGAGCATCAGTTAGCACAAATCTGAGAGTTTCTGCTTTGCAGAAAGCGGACACATGCATCCATCCAGGCCTTTCCATTTCTTATTTGGCTGATGAGCTCCCTTCTCTGGCCTGTGATTTTGTTTAAAAGTAAAGTGCAAAGGTTACAGAAAAAGGTCTGCATCCCAAATCAGTAATAGAAACGATATGCCATTTTAGAAATCAGCAATAAATATGTTTTAACATATAATATCTGCACATCATTTTCCCTTCCTTTTGCAACAGCTGACAACTTCATACCAATCTAAAATAAAGCAGCACTGCTTTCTTAGGTGCAACAGCATGAGCTGCAGTGGGCCACACAGGGAAACCTGAACCCTGGATGCAACAGATAAGGATGAGAAAGACCGAGCCAACGTTTCTTCTAGAGATGTAGCTAGCCATCTGGATTATCTGTTGGAAATCTTCATGAACTTCATGTTACTCACATAGGTCCCTAAACAGTGTAGGATTTTTTTTTAAAAAAAGCATTGGTGTTTACCTTCAAAGACATGTGAATCTGACTGTACTTGGAAAGTGACGCAATATTCATAATTGTAAGTGAACTAGGGAAGGAGTGGGGTCTAGTGGGTCAAGTACAAGGGACAGGGAGTGAAAACTGCTCAGTTCTATTTCCAGCCCTGTCACTGACTCACTGTGACCTTGAGCAAGTTTATTAGATCATGATTTTCAGAAGCGATAAGCACTTGCAGCTCCGTCTAAAGGAAAATGTCTGGTTCTTAATCTCTATGGAACTCAGCTTACCCATCTGTGAAATGGGCTGAAAACCTCCGTATTTCCCGGGGGTTCCCTGGTAAAGGGCTTTGCTATCCCCAGATGAAACCTGGGAGTGCAGAAGATTATTATTTTGTGATTAAAACTTGCCAGGGAAGAACCAACACTACTCAGGCCTATGTCAAACAACTTGGGTGAGGCATTTATGAGCCTACTGTGCAAAGCCAAGTTTAACTGCCACATTACCTCTCTTTTATCTTGCACTGTAGTAAGAGAGGTGTTCCTTTCTCAAGAGGTTTCTGGAGACAATACTTTTACTTCTCCAGCTGCTCTTAGGAGAGCTTCCTCTTGCTCAGCTATGCGAGAGGCAGAGCTAGTACTCCTTTCAACTAAATCGGTGATGGCTTGTCCATTGTGCTTTATTTCAGAAAGAGAGTGAATCTGTTCATTACAGATGGTGTTGTGAAAGGGAAGGCGATCCCTGAGCCCAAATGAAAAGCAGCAGCACCAGAACCAGATTTGAACCAGATTTGTCTCCTGCGTCATGCGATAACTGGGACTTTCCAGTTCCACACAAATAAGTTTTATATGGAATCAGTCATAAATCATTTCCCTATCATCTGTCACCACCCTGTACTCTTCCATTTTTACAGACAGTAGATAACCTTCTTCCATTATCCCATACATTCTTGCACTATTCAGGACATACAGCACCATACGTATGATTGATTTGACAGAATACCTATAGGGTTTCTTAACCCTTCTCTGAAATTCATCTGAAAGATCTCTAGGCATTGACCCAGCCAAGTTCATACTCACCATACCTGAGAAACATCCAAGGTTATCTAAGTTTAAACACTGGACCCAGCCCCACAGGAAATACCTGTTTAAGTTTATTGACACAGGAAATGCCTGGCTACTGAGCATTACAATATGTTTCCATTAGGTTAATTGTCCAGTGGCACACGGAACTACATAGTCTAAAGTGAAATACACACATCAAGATTATGGCATTTATGTACAGAAAGCTCAAGTTGCATTTCCTTCTTACCCAGTGTGTTAATACATCCATCATACACCCAGATGCAGCTGAGTTATAGATTGCTGGCTGGTGGCCGATCTGTCTCACCCAGTGATACAGTCAGTCATTTCAGCAGTGTTGCCACTGAAGCAGGAGGAGAGAGGCTACATTTCCTAGTCCAGGGACAGGTTTAGGGGTATTCAAAATAAGCCACAAGGGGGCGCCAAGGAGGAAAGTGCATCCCCAGCCACAGGCTAACTTCTTCATTATTCACAAAGAAGGAACTAATCTTCTGTATCCTTCAGAAGGAAATGCTTTCCAAGGAGCACTAGTTTAGAATAAGTAGGGATTTAGCTACCCATAGGTGCTGCTCTCAGCCATATAGCCCAGTGGGTCTAACGCATTTTCATATGGCGGAGCACTCCTTAAAAATCAAGATCCTTTTGTGAGCACTTCCCCTCCTGCAATCCTGATCCTTCACCTTTCCTGCAACAACCGCTATAGTGCTAGGCTAGAGGGAATGGCAGCATTCAGAAAATGTAAAGGGATCAATATGAAAATAGATTCCCATTAATATGATGGGTGCAGCTGCTTGAGTACAGCCCTACATTGTATCTGTGCTGTTTATATCCCCTCCCTTGGTGCAGAACATATTAATATTAGATCTCCCTTTGCTGCCTGCAGCCCTCGCTGCTCAGATCTCTTCAGGTTACTCTGCTCTTTAGTTCTGCCCTCCATGGTGTTTGCCATTTCATCCACAAATTGGATTGCAACTGATTTTACATCAGAGATGCCCAGCAAAGACAGATACACAGGAACTATGCACAAGACAAAGTGCTTGGATTTGTTTGGCCAGAAAAGCCTCAGGAGATTATAACAACAACACATTAGGTTACTACTGCTTGAAGTTGGAGGTGCTTCACCATTGGAACAGAAGCAGATCCATGGACCACAATCTGAGATCAGTGCATCAGCAAGAGTCTCATCTGCTGAGAAAGCCATTATCATCCAGTTCCACTAGAGCAGGGGTTCTCAAACTGAGGGTCGGGATCCCTCAGGGGGTCACAAGGATCTTACTTGGGGGGTCGCGAGCTGTCAGCCTCCACCCTAAACCCCACTTTTCCTCCAGCATTTATAATGGTGTTATTAAGTTTTTAATTTACAAGGGGGGGGTCGCACTCAGAGGCTTGCTATGTGAAAGGGGTCCGTACAAAAGTTTGAGAACCGCTGCACTAGAGGCACTGTACTCTGTGTAGTACTTAAGGAGGACTGGCCATTCAGATCTGAACTGGCTGAAGAGTCTAGATTTTATAATCCCTCCTTGCAAATAAATAATAGAAGAATTTTTAAAAAACGATTAGATTATCAAGTCCGTTGTCCTGCAAGAGCAGGGCGCAGACCTCAGATTCAGGCAGTATCAGAGATTAACAGGAATGGATGGTTACACTGTGAAAGAGAAAGCATTCAGTATTTTACTAGAGTGCTCTTCACTGAACTGAGGGTTTTGGTTTTTTTTTTTACTATCAATATTTCAGTATTTTAATATAAATCCATATGGTGTCCAGAGGAAGGCACCATCCCTCTTTGCATAGATTGGAATCTTATTCATACTCAGCCAGCACAGACCCTCCCCAATTAAGAGTTGTCTAAAACACAGCAGGACCATATGGATATGCCAGCCCCTGTGGAGCACACGGAAGTTCTAATGTGAAGGACATAAATTTACACCATGTAGAGGTTAAGCACAGGAGTTTATTACGTACAGCGCTGACGGAGTGTCACCTTGCTTATTAGGCTCAGAGACACTGTTAATTAATTGATTACAATGGAATATATGGATTTTTCATGGGCGGGGGAAAGTGACAGGGTAGGCAGTCCCACACCCCCAGATAGGTTTAGCAGCAAGACATAATAGCACAGTAGCCAATGGTCAAAGGTTACATAATGTCTTTGCCCATGGTCTTATGTTGACAAATTAATATTTAACATTTAATTAGTGCTTTAATAAATGTATTAGTATAAAATATATATGTTGAATTTTGATTTGGGGTTCTTAGGAATGAAGTAGCTTCTTTGATTGTCCAACAGATACATATTTAGAGGTAAAAGCAAAGAAACAGTGAAAGTATATAGCAATAAAGATTGTCTTTTAAGTTGTTTATTTGTGTTTTAAGGCAGGCATTGGTTCCCGGGAAAGGGAGGTGGGAGGAGGCCATATCTTATACTGACGTGCTTGAACCTTTTATAAACTTCAGGTTGGATGTGTGGGAAGAACATCTCTCTACAGAAGAAACTAACACAACAGAAACAGGGCTTTTTTGTTCTATTTGCAACTTTGAATAAGCCACAATTATTGCCTCCAACATCTGGCGTTTTGCTGACCAGGCATATTTTAGCAAAAGCAATGTTATTTTTCGGTTATTTTGCTTTTACTTAGCTAATTACTATTTTCAAGGCCTCTGACTTCTTGACCAAACTTTGGACTTTGGGCCTGTACACAAATCCATATACTAGGGTATTACATCAGCAATGGATTTTAACCCTTCATAATGGAACAATGTATCACTCAGCACACAACGGGAGCCACCTCTGCAGGGCAGACTGCTTCCCTTACCAATGCAGGTTTTCTGGTCCTCATCAAGCTGGTAGCCAAAGTTACAGGAGCAGACAGGGCCGGAGCTAGTGTGACGGCATAGATGGGAACAGCCACCATTACTGGCCTCACAGCTATTCACAATCTCCATCTCTATCCCTGGAAAGCAAACAAGCATACCGTATGGATATCTATCGAGCATCTTGTAACATTTACACAGGATTTTTCCAGGGGATCATGGCCGACCCATCTCTGCCGTACCTGGATTTACAGAGCCACATTCTGGCAGGCACCCAGTATTTGGGATAACAGACTCCCAGAACAAGCAGGCTTCATTGTGTGCACATATTATGGCTGTCTATGCGCAGCCCTCGGAATAATAAGAGTAGGAACAATGTGCAGGAGAGAGGGGTTGGGGGTAGCTGTAGTGGGTAGAGGCCATTGATAGGAGAGGAAATGATGCACAAACAGATCACATGCAGTTCACAGCTACTGATCCCAGGCTATACCCCATAATATCCCTGCACAAATCCTGTTCTGGACAAACTGTGGGGCAGCCTCTCTACAACCTTTCAAATGGCCTTGAAAAGGGGCCACTCCTGCTGCTGACTGCTGATTTTGGACATGCTCCAGCACATGCTGCCAGCCCAAATCTGGCGCGTCACCTTTCCGCAGGTTCTGCACAGAGATTGAAGGACAGCTAGAAACTGGATCAGCAGCAGCACAGAGCTAATTACAGAAATATTCAGGTTCTGATAGCCGGGAGAGTTGGAGCCACTTCTTGTAATGCTGGAAGAAACGTGAGTAGCAAACAGACACATGAGTTTTTGCCAAATGATCTAAAAAAGGTTTTTAATTAAGCTGATTTATGGCCAATATGAAACTTATTAATTACATGTTTTAAAATCAGGCTAGCTAATTAAAAGCTTTGCAAACACAAAGGAACTTATCCCCAGAGAGGATTTTGGCTCAGTTCCATACATCGCTTTAAAAGAACAATTTCGATATTTTCATCACAAAATGACGTGATTTTTTTTTTCAGCTCTTGTAAAATCCTGGGATGGGCGCATGAAAGCCACGAATGCTGGCCCTGCCTCTCTCCTGACATCGGGCAGGGAGCCAGGCCCAGGTGTAGAGCAAGGGTTTGTCTTTCACTCAGATCTCAGAACAAAATGAAGAACATTTTATTCTTTCTCCTTTGTTGCCATTGTAAGAGCAGTTAGCAGGGTTATGAAAGGCAGAACTTCTGCTTAGAGATAAAAAAAATGTTAACCATGCACCCAGTGAGGACACTTGAAGGAAATTAACACCAGGAACAGCACTAAATTGAGCCCCTTGCTGGAAGCCTTAGCAGAGACGCCAAAGCCTCAAAGAGCTGCAGAGACTGAATTAATCTCTCACTTCTAGCAGTGGACATTTCAGAACCGGGCTGAAGCATGCCAGTAGGAGGCTACGTGCATGGGTGAAGCTTGCACTGCAATCGCCAACAGATGTACTGTTTCAGTCTCCAGGGCAGGCAGTCTGGCATCTTTTACCAGTAACATCTACTAACCAGAACCAATGTGAATAAGAAAGCAGCTAGGCATTGAGAGTGGTCCAGATCTTTACAAGTCACCTGTGTGCCAATTAGCAGCAGAAGCCATGGGAAGACTGGGTTCTTTGCTGGGACATTCACAACGCTAAGAGAAATTAACTGGGCAGATCCACTACTCCCAGACTCGCATTTACCTTTCTCATCTGACACTCCATAAACCTACCTGCTTTAATTTCTTAACCCCATCCAAGAAAGGGAAGGAACATTGCTAATTTAATATGAAACTCCTCTTTATATGATCTGCCTGTAGGCTGCAAGGAACTATACTAGTGGGGGAAAACCAGTGTTATTTTAATAGTTGAATAGAGTACAGCATCAGTCCAATTCTGCACGTCACTCTCAGACCCCATCAGTCAGATTCCTACTCTTGTAAGGACAATTTTAATGTCAACACCTAGATCACAGAGAAGTGCAGTAGCAGCAGGAATGAAGGGTTGAAAGGATGGATCTCATATCGTGTTGCTTCTTATAAGAAACAATAAGCCTGAGGGACCACTACTACCCCCCAGTCCAGTGTACTACATAACTGACTAGCAGAGTATAGCAGGGAACAGCTGGGGTAAGCAAGAACATAGGTAGTGACAAAACCCAACGTTAATTCATTTGCTAGGGGATTAATAACAACAAGGACAGCTATGGTGGTTCTTTACCACATCAGTAATGGACAGTAGAGCTTTACGTGCCAGTGACTTCACTTCGGGCAATTAGCTATCACTGCTGGTCTTCATTAGCCTGATAAAGAATTATGTGTTTTATCATTTCATAACCCTGAACGTCTCTTTTTCCCTGGGAGGGAATTGACGGGGACACATTAGATCAAGTTCTGCCTCAGTAACAATTCTGCAATTTCACAGACTTCAACTTGGGGAGGACAGAGAGCAGCAGAGTTAGGTCCATTGTTTTTAGACAGCTATTAATACATCACCAAAACCACTGCAGGCAGTTTCATGATCCCTTTAAAGACCCAGCACAGCTCTTGTCCTGGTGAGAGAATAAGCAGTCCCATAAACTTCCCTTGAAAGATGCCACTGAAAACGCCTAGGACTCTCATTGTATCAGCTCACTTAGAACAACAATGGACACAGGTTTTGTCAAGGATTACCTCACTGTTTACTTCCCTTCTTTTTCCCCCTGTCAAAACCATGTTCTCTCCTCTCGTTGTCTGTGGGTTAGTGAGCCCGGGCAAGGCGGTCAATACTTACTGTAGCACTGCTTGCCATCTTCCCCCAGCTCATACCCAGGGTTACAAGTGCATTTAAAGGAGCCGCGGGTGTTGAGACAGCTGTGTGCACACACGGCCAGCCCAGTTGCACATTCATCTACGTCTGCAAGAGAAAGACGGGCAATTACCAAAACCAAGCAGAGCGGCTCTGGCAGTGGAATGCCCTCCAGGAGCACAGCTCCCTGCTTTTCAGTGTGTTCAAGAGAGGGACGGTTTGGGGGGCTCCTTTCTGAACTGCACACACAGACTGGTCTCTGGTCCCTCCTAAGAGATAAAAGCTGGAAATAGCCATGTACAGCTGCATGATGGAACTAACTGGAACTTAACTAGAGTGGGGAGGTTGGGGAGAAATATGGCAAACATACATTGTTGAATCGGTTGCCACATGTCTTGTGCACAGCTAGGAAACACGTATGATTGTCTTTCCTTTGTATTGCACTACTGCATTTCTGGAAGCAGGGATCACTGGCTCAAAAGCCTACGTTGGTGGGAATAGTGGGTTGTACCCTCTTCTTTTCCAAAACCTCTGCCACAGACTCAAACCAGAGACCAAGCATTTCATTTTTGGTGTTTCTGACTTTTGGGGGGGGGGGGTGGCGATGAGGGGGGAGTGATTCCTTACATTCCACTGCACCTCCCCCCAGACTGGTGTCAGGACCATAAGCAGAGACACCAGCAAACAGAAGGACTGCAATCAGGAGCTATTCATCTGTTCACAGGAGACCTCCAGCCCCACTGCTAGATCAGTGAAGTATGGCTGCTGGACAGATTTAAACTAATCACAGGAAATCTTGGATGCTTTCCTGAGCTGAACCTCTGGAAAAGCATAAGGTTCATTTGTCACTATGTTAGCCACCAACATTAACAATACCAAGGGTTGTGTCTCTCTCCATGCACGCTGCATTGTGGGTACTGTACCTTCACAGGCCTGGCTGTCAGCTGCCAGCCGGTAGCCGGGGTGGCACTCGCAGCGCACTACTCCATGGCGATTTTGGCATTGGTGCATGCAGCCTCCATTCCTATTGGCACATGGGTTCCTCACTACAGAGACAGAGCAGGGAGCAAGTACACATCATTTCAAACAGATCCTCTCTCTTGCTGGCATTAGCCTAGTGGAAGAATAAAGCGCCGAGTGGTCATGGAGATCAAGGAGAGACTGTAGTTCATTTAATACAATCCATGAATACAAGACAGAAGCTCCATTCCTGGGAGAAAAGGTCCTCATTTGCATTAAGGACTGCCCTGGACATGGCCCAAAACTCAAAGTGAACCCTGAACTCTTTTGGGGACTCACCGGAAATGCATTTACCAAGCAGTCCCTGGCAGCGCATGCCTATCCCACAGGCTCTGTGCACAAACTGTCACAAAAAGAAAAGGAGTACTTGTGGCACCTTAGAGACTAACCAATTTATTTGAGCATGAGCTTTCGTGAGCTACAGCTCACTTCATTGGATGCATACCGTGGAAACTGCAGCAGACTTTATATACACACAGAGATCATAAAACAATACCTCCTCCCACCCCACTGTCCTGCTGGTAATAGCTTATCTAAAGTGATCAGCAAGTTGGGCCATTTCCAGCACAAATCCAGGTTTTCTCACCCTCCACCCCCCCACACACAAATTCACTCTCCTGCTGGTGATAGCCCATCCAAAGTGACTACTCTCTACACAATGTGCATGATAATCAAGGTGGGCCATTTCCTGCACAAATCCAGGTTCTCTCACCCCCTCACCCCCCTCCAAAAAACACACATACAAACTCACTATCCTGCTGGTAATAGCTCATCCAAAGTGACCACTCTCCCTACAATGTGCATGATGATCAAGGTGGGCCATTTCCAGCACAAATCCAGGTTTTCTCACCCCCCCACCCCCATACACACACAAACTCACTCTCCTGCTGGTAATAGCTCATCCAAAGTGACCACTCTCCCTACAATGTGCATGGTAATCAAGGTGGGCCATGTCCAGCACAAATCCAGGCTCTCTCACCCCACCCCCTTTTTTCTTTTTCCCCGGGGACACACACACACACACACAAACTCACTCTCCTGCTGGCAATAGCTCATCCAAACTGACCACTCTCCAAGTTTAAATCCAAGTTTAACCAGAACGTCGGGGGGGGGGGGGTTGGAAAAACAAGGGGAAATAGGCTACCTTGCATAATGACTTAGCCACTCCCAGTCTCTATTTAAGCCTAAATTAATAGTATCCAATTTGCAAATGAATTCCAATTCAAACTGGACAGTCTCTACGTAAAAGAATAAATGGACACAAATCAGATGTCAAGAATTATAACATTCATAAACCAGTCGGAGAACACTTCAATCTCTCTGGTCACGCAATCACAGACATGAAGGTCGCTATCTTAAAACAAAAAAACTTCAAATCCAGACTCCAGCGAGAAACTGCTGAATTGGAATTCATTTGCAAATTGGATACTATTAATTTAGGCTTAAATAGAGACTGGGAGTGGCTAAGTCATTATGCAAGGTAGCCTATTTCCCCTTGTTTTTTCCTACCCCCTCCCCCCGCCAGACGTTCTGGTTAAACTTAGATTTAAACTTGGAGAGTGGTCAGTTTGGATGAGCTATTGCCAGCAGGAGAGAGAGTGTGTGTGTGTGTGTGTGTGTGTGTGTGTCTCCCCGGGAGAAAAAAAGGGGGGGGGGGTGAGAAAGCCTGGATTTGTGCTGGACATAGCCCACCTTGATTACCATGCACATTGTAGGGAGAGTGGTCACTTTGGATGAGCTATTACCAGCAGGAGAGTGAGTTTGTGTGTGTGTTTTTTGGAGGGGGGTGAGGGGGTGAGAGAACCTGGATTTGTGCAGGAAATGGCCCACCTTGATTATCATGCACATTGTGAAGAGAGTTGTCACTTTGGATGGGCTATCACCAGCAGGAGAGTGAATTTGTGTGTGGGGGGGTGGAGGGTGAGAAAACCTGGATTTGTGCTGGAAATGGCCCAACTTGCTGATCACTTTAGATAAGCTATTACCAGCAGGACAGTGGGGTGGGAGGAGGTATTGTTTTATGATCTCTGTGTGTATATAAAGTCTGCTGCAGTTTCCACGGTATGCATCCAATGAAGTGAGCTGTAGCTCACGAAAGCTCATGCTCAAATAAATTGGTTAGTCTCTAAGGTGCCACAAGTACTCCTTTTCTTTTTGCGAATACAGACTAACACGGCTGTTACTCTGAAAACTGTCACAGCATCAGTTGCCCCCCAAGATCCCCAAGAACTTTACAAAGTTTGTAAACTCTAAGTACACCGAAGTCACTTCCCCGATAAAGCGCAGACTCTTCTGGGGTGAAGCATGGCAGCTATTCAACAGCTAACAAACACTACACAACATTTCAGGACAGGAAGTGAAAAACACCAACCTATCCACCTGAAATCACCAGGGGAGTTTTAGGTAGACGGAATGCAATTAAGTTGTGATTAAGCCAGGATAACCTGGAAGGTGATCTCTGGGGATCCTTACTTACTGTATATGAATATTCAGGACCTTGGTTTTATGCCTCACCTGAGAAGGAGGGTATACATAGAGTGAGGTCCTGGCAAAGCAATGGGCTGACCTTAATGAACCATTTCCTGCAGAACACTGTGCAGTCCCATCCCTGTGCAGCGATCAAGAAGGAAAAGCAGGGCCAATCTCTTCCAAGGACTTTTTACTAAGAGATATGCTAATTCCGACCTGTTCCAGGAGCCAGGCAGATATGCAATTGTGAAATCCCATCGGATGCTCCATTTATCAGATCCCAGATGGTCCTGTTCTCCCAGCAGCTCCACAACAAAGACCTCCCTTCTCAGCACTTATGCCAACTGCTATGCATGAGAAGCCTGAGCTTCTACTCCTTCCCTCTTCAAGCTTCCTCTCCTCCCCAGCAGGAGAGGCAGGACAGCCTTAAATCTGTCCTAGGGCAGGAGGAAAGTGCAGGGGTTTCTGTTCCACTGATATACTGCTGCTCCTTTACTTCCTCAGGAGAGCATGTCCCAATACGATTTCATTTGGGTTGCCCAGGCTCCTTTCTGCTCTTCCTCAGCTTCCAAAATAATTCCCAGAAGAAGTCCAAGGCAATATAATAAGCAGAATTGGCACCAGCTTCTACTACAGTGCAACATGCCAATCTGATCTGCTCCACATCGGAGCATGCAGTTGTGGCATCCCCCTGGTTTGTGTTCAGTTAGCACTACGAGCTGGTCTCTAAATTATTATTATTAACCGTTTCACATCTGGTTCCTCTCTAGGAATGTGAGTGGGAACATGGGAATAACCATCAACAATGTCGAACTCCTACAGCGCTGGACTTCCTTTTAAATAAATCTAGCTGTGGGTACAACCTGGGAACGCAAAGACAAAAGAGAAGGAGTGCCTCTGAATTCACAATTCATTCCATGTGCTCAGAGCAGACTCACGGACACAGTGCTTGCCGTCCTCCTTCAGGTGGTAATTGTACCAGCACTGGCATTGATGCTGTGTTAGGGTCAGCTGCACGCAATCGTGTTCGCATCCACCATTGCTGACGGCACAGGTGTTCACAGCTGGGAGGGCAAAGGGTAAAACCGATTAGAGCAGGCTGACAAACAGTATGCAAGAGTCTGCTTTGCGAGTAGCCAGGGCAAAATACAGGCACCAATATGCAGATTTACGAATACAGCAGGAATCAGACTGGCTAATAAGAATTCCGAACTCTGGAGCATATTCAGTCCTGGCATAAGTGGAGGCAGTTCCTGGTGAGTCTTTAAACTGTGCTATATAAACACAGATTATTGTTGTCATAAGCATCTATTCTGTAGTCAATACACAAGATATATGCGACAATATTGTGCTATGAAGATATTCTGGGCAGTACACCCAGACCCAGGGCACTGTTCTTCAATGATGAGAGCAGCTCTATTCCGCAGCGTGAGTCTGCATCTTTAAAACACTGTTTACTATAAATCTTTATTTCCCAGTACAGCTCCCAGCTGCTCCTCAGGGAAAGGAACGTAGGCCAGAACATTTCTGGCTTGGATTACATAATCTAAAGCTAAATTCAGAAAGCTACATGGGAGGGAAGTTAACAACAAGCATGTTTGCTTTATAAACGCTAATCCCTCCCTAGCAGGTGGCAGTGTCAGAGGGCAGGGACTGGGGACTGCTTGTTTATCACGGAAACTCTTGCAATTGTTCTCAAAGGCACTGACTGCAGGTTCAATAGCCCAGCTAGTTCAAGTCAATAATGATTGTTTAGTGAAGGGCCATCTCTGGCATATTCAAATGCGTCCTCATGACAAAATGATATAGAAAATTAACTTTCTGGACTGGACGCACACGAAAGACACTCTGATTACACAGGATGAGGCCATGAAGTTATGTCACAGACTCTGCTGGGAAGACCTAGGGAGATATGTTCTAAGCCACACCTACAGGCCAGTAGCGTAGCCGGGGGGGGGAGCCGGGGGAGCGCCTGCTCCCCCTCTGAGCACAAGTGGCGCCATTTTAAATGGTTACTCAGCGGCGGCGCTCCGGGCTTTCACGCGCTCCAGCTAGGCGGGGGCCTTCACTCGCTCCGGGTCCTCAGCGGCAGGGGCCTTCAGTGCCCCTGAGGACCCGGAGCGCTGCCCGGGGAGTACAAGTGGGTGGCACCTTTTTTTAGGTGCCCCTGTTCGTTCCACCTAGCTACGCCACTGCTGCAGGCTTGCACATAAATCCGGCATCTTAACCTCCAATTTGCTGCTTTGAAAAATGTGACCTCTACACAAAAGTTAGTGGGCTTGTTTCTCCATTCACCTTATAACTTGTGTTATAAATATCGAAGCCACTTAGTTGTCTTCTTGTTAACAAACAGATGTAGAGAGTTTAGAGAGAGAGGTGCTGACAGGGAGTACCATCTAGTGGTTAGCACAGGAGACTGGGAATCTGGATTCTTGAGTTCTGTTCTTGGCCATGGCATTAAGTTTCTATGTAGCCTTGAGCAGGTCACTTCAACTCTCTGTGCCAAGGAACTTTACATAAACAAAACAAACTGTTCTTATGACCTGGGATGGCAGGTTGCCTCCAGTGAGGTTCCTCAGTTAGCCTGCTCCCCACTATGGTAAATTACCCCTAAAGAGTAACATAAGAACATAAGCATGGCCATATTAGTCAGACCAATGATCCCAGTACAGATCCTTGGGCAACCCTGCTAGTTACCTCTCTCCACTGTGATCATTTATTCCTACCCTTTGTTTCCTATCTTTTAACCACTTACTGATCCATGAGAGGACCTTCCCTCTTATCCCATGACTGCCTGCTTTGCTTAAGAGCCTTTGGTGAGGGATCTTGTCAAAGGCTTTCTGAAAGTCCAACTACACTATATCCACTGGTTCCCCCTTGTCCACATATATGCTGACCCCCACAAAGAATTCTAATAGATTGGTGAGGCCTGATTTTTCTTCACAAAAGCTGAGCTGACTCTTTCCCAACATATTGTGTTCATCTACATATCTGATCATACTGTTCTTTACTATATTTTCAATCAATTTACCTGGTACTGAAATTGGACTTACTAGCCTGTAATTGCCAGGATCACTTCTGGAGCCTTTTCTAAAAATCGGCATTACCTTAGTTATCTTCCAGTCCTCTGGTACAGAGGCTAATTTAAGTGATAGGTTACACAGCAGATATGCAATTTCATATCTGAGTTCCTTCAAAATTCGTGGGTGAATACCATCTGGCCTGGTGACTTATTACTGTTTAATTTATTGATTTGTTCCAAACCCTCCTCTACTGACACCTCAATCAGGGATCAGTTCCTCAAATTTGTCACCTAAAAAGACTGACTCAGGTGTGGGAATCTTCCTCACATCCTGTGCAGTGAAGATTAATGCAAAGAATTCATTTAGTTTCTGCGCAACGGCCTTGACTTCCTGTGTGGCAGGCTTCCTGCTTCTGATGTACTTAAAAAAAATTGCTGTGAGTTTTTGTCTTTTGCTAGTTCTTCAGATTCTTTTTTGGCCTGCCTAATTATACTTTTGCACTTGACTTGTCAGACTTTCTATTTTACTCAGTAGGATTTGACATCCAATTTTTAAAGGACGTCTTTTTTGTGTCTGTCTCTTTTATTCTATTGTTTAGCCACGGTGGCAATTTTTTGGTCCTCTTATTGTTTATTTTTATTTGGGGGTACACATTTACTTTGAGCCTCTATTGTGTTGCTTTTAAAACGTTTCCATGCAGCTTCCAGGCATTTCACTCTTGTAACTGTTCTTTTTAAATTTCTGTTTAACTAGCTTCCTCATTTTTATATAGTTCCCCTTTTTGAAGCTAAATGCTACTATGGTGGGTTTCTTTGGGACTCCCCCCTCCCCCCACAAGGGCATTAAATTTAATTACATTATGGTCACTATTATTGAGCAGTTCAGCTATATTTACCTTTTGGACCAGACCCTGTGTGCCACTTAGGACTAAAGCAAGAATTGCCTCTACCCTTTTGGGTTCCAGGACTAGTTGCTGCAAGAAGCGGTCATTAATAGTGTCCAGAAATTTTATCTCTGTATCTCATCCTGAGGTGATTTACCCAGTCAATATGGGAAGAGTTGAAATCCCCCACTATTATTGGGTTTTCTGTTGTTGTTGTTGCCTCTCAAATCTCCCTGAGTATTTCACTATCATGGTCAACATCCTGGTCAGGTGGTCGGTAGTATATTCCTACTGCTATACTCTTATTATTCAAGCATGGAATTTCTATCTCTAGGCTTTCTTTCACATATAGTACCACTCCCCTACCACTCAATCCTTAGCCTCTCCACTAAGATGAACAAGTATACTAACAAAGGTTTGAATGGATATGTGAACATAGTATCTGTAATAACTGAACTGAGAAACCTGCTCATTTCATACAGGCCACCAAAAAACTATCCAACCGCACTGACTTTTGGTCACTACACACCCAGGAGAGATTAAAAACGTGTGTGTGTGGCATTACGCATCACATTTTAGAGTTGTGTGTGTGTGGCTGGTCTTGAAAATACAACCTATAATGGAAACACAGAAAGGGCTCCCATCACTCAGATTGCAGAAGAAATTGTTGTACCAATAGGGAAGAATCTTATGAGGGGACTACCACAGTCCCTAACTAAACGCAACTCTCCACAAACCAGCACTGCTCAGGTAATCACAATTCTTGAGCAGCCTCCAAAGTATCGCTAACCAGTCAACCCTGGAAAGCTAATGCTAATAAAACTCTGCCTATTTTCCACGGGATCCCTATGTTCCTATAAAGTTCTCTACTGTAAAATCATATGCTTCTCTGGCAAACACCGCAACGTTCCAGCTCACTCATTTTTAAATATTATTTTACAACATAATTGCAAGAGGACAACATGCAGTACCATTAGCACTTAGAATCCATAGCTCTTCTTATCCCGGGATCTCAGAGGGCTTTATAAACATGACTTACTGAAGCCTCTCTATCCCCAGGGTGGTGCACAGGAAAACAAACACATGACTAACCCCTGAATGGAGTGGGACTGAAATTCTGGCTAGAACTCCAAGTGAACTGAACCTTTGGGAGGTTCAGAAAGTTTGTCGTCTTGCCCTTATTAGGCTAGGGATACTGAACGCCTCATTTACTCGCCTTTGGGTGCTCTATACCAGTGGTTCTCAACCAGGGGTCTGGGGCTCCCTGAGGGGCGGTGAGCAGGCTTCAGGGGGTCCGCCGAACAGGGCCAGCATTAGACTCACTGCAGCCCAGGGCAGAAAGCCAAAGCCCCTCACGTGGAATTGAAACCCGGGGTCCCACCACTCGCGGCTGAAGCTGAACCCTAAGAAATGCAGCTTTGCAGGGGGCCCTGTAGCAAGGGGCCTCAGGCAATTGCCCTGCTTGCTACACCTAATGCCAGCCCTGGCTTTTATATGCAGAAAAACAGTTGTCGTGACACAGGTGGGCCATGGAGTTTTTACAGCATGTTGGGGGGGAAGGGGGGCTCCTTAGGGAAAAAAAGGTTAAGAACCCTAGCTCTATACCTCCTCCTTAGAAGGTATGCCGAGTGCCCCTCTTAGCCTGATTTGGGGTGTTGCAGGACACCTCCCTTATCAGACTGGGGTAGGAGTGCTAGAATGCCTCCCTTGGCCTCGTCAGTGGGGGAATTCAGCACATACTGCAGTTGTAAATTGATTTTTCATTTGTTTTTATAGCTCACTTTGAAACACAAAGACCTTCTCCTATAGAAAGGGTTATGAACAGCTGGAAAGAAGGTCCGAGGACTTTGCCCAGAAACAAAAGGCTAAGAAGTTATATCAAATGACAGCTCATGGTGTTTATAACTTGTAAGTCAAATACAGTACAGCTCCTTTGCTCATCTATGAAAAATGACCTGAGGCTGGATGTTTACAGTAAGGAAACCGACCTCTCAGGCTTGTTCAATGCCTTTAATTTTCCCTCCTAATTAAATCCATTTAACCTGCACCTTTTTAACAAACAGTTTCTACTGTAGCAAAGTAGACCAATGAAATACTGAAAGCTATTTGATTAAGCCAGTCTATTTTTACCAGAGCGTTAGCGAAACCCCAATATTCTTCACTATGGTTGTGCAGACATTTGATCCAGGGTACACATGGAAAAAACCACAAAAATGTTCTGATTTTTCTACAAACAATTCTCCAAACTGAATCTGTTCAAACCAGAGCTCAGGACCTCTATGATACAGAACAGTTTGAACTTCCATTTGCATCAAGGCAAACATGAGTCTCTGATTAACTAAACAACATTTTTGGGAATAAAACTAACTTAACTGGGTCAAAATGTTGAAGAATGCTGCTCGGCGCTGGAGCAAGAACTATCAGTCTGCGTTAATTTTCCTGATTTTTTAAAATTTGTTCTACTTTGACAGAGGCAATAGAAGTAGTTGGCATTACTGAAAAATTATAGGTACATTACTTGAGTTATAACGGAGCTGGCTGGTGGCAATTTTAAATGTTCTGGTATATTAAAATGTTTAATAAAAACATATTCAAAGCCTCTCTAAAGCAGTTATAGTTCTTGGGTTTTTTTTTAAAAAAAAAATCATTAAAATAATGCTAAACTCAGCCAGTAAATATCTCCATATGGGAGAAAAACAAGGCCAAAGTTTAAAATCCAACACATCTTAAATCCAGAATAAGCTCACAGTATGAAACTATTCATTAGAGTCTGGAGTCTAAGTTGCCTTCGTGACCCATCAATTCTATACATCAGATTTTTAAAGATTTAAAACCTGAAGTCAAAGTTCTTGTCTTTTTTCATTTGAAAGCCATCATCATGCTGTGCTGACAGCCCAGGAGAGGGAAGTCTTCGAAGACAGCCACACAGCAGTAATAGCGTGGGCAGCAGCAGTGCAGGCTCCCCAAAGCAGATTTGAAAGGACCACTTCTACAGCTAACAAAACCAGGTTTCATCTCCCACATCCATTTAGTCCCTAGCCTTTCCACTGAGACATGCCAACCAGATGCCACATGCTAACAATTGTGATCATGGATTTTTGAGATGGGGACAATCGTCCGTAATGAGGCAGAGTGACACTTCCAGGACATCACATGGACGCCATCCAAGCACTGTCAGACGGCAAATGACTATCAGTCACGATAAAGCTGGGTTGGACATAAGCAACTAGTGAAAGGATATACATCCCATTATCAAGCGACTGACCAGCAAGTCCTCCTTGACAAAGGTCTTTTAGAAGAAAGCCCTTGGAATGCTGTGACTGACTGCTACCATGTCTTCGCCATGACTTTTCAGCGGCACTGGAACCAAATATGGTGTGACGATGGGCTGTGAAGTGCCTTGACACCTTACTGCATAAGCCAACTCAAAATATTTGAGAACTAATAAACAGAAGCCAAGAGGTAAAGCAGCAGGAATGTTGGGCTCTTACAGGTATTTTATTTCCTCTCATTCTCCTCCCCACCTCCCAAAAGTGCCATACATTGTGTTAGCAAATTTATTGTTAAAGACTAATAATCCCATCTGGGCCTCATAAATTCTGACAGTGGACATGCTGACTAATGAACCCTAGTGTTCTATTTGTGTTAACCAGGCCGGGTACATTCCAGCCCGGTACAAGTAATAGGAGCCAGACGTCAGTCTCTGGCAAGAGGCATATGGACAAGAGAGTTCTGGTTGGCATCACTGGCTATTCAGCATGAAGTAGTTTATGGTGGAAAGGATCAAAGCAATAACATCATATTGCTTTTAATATACACCACCCACATTACACTGAATAGCAGCAATGCTCTTAGATGCAAGCACTAAGATGTGCTAGGAAAAGAAGCAGACTGGCTGAATTCAAACACAGGGAATGGCAAGACCTAAAGAGTAAACAGCTTCCTCTTTTTTTCTTCTTAAAGGAAGGGCCGCTTAGTCCTGGGCCTCCTTAGGATGCGGTCTCACAGAGCAGTGAGTGAAGGCTAATAAGACTCATTATTGGACTGATTTGAATTATTAATCCCTTTCTTTACAAAGCCACACTAAAACAAATGTCCATCCCCAGATGCTTTCCCTAGCTGACCCTTTCTGTGACAGTGCTGCCAAACCCAGTGTCATATTGTGTATCATGTGGATTTGTGAGAGAAAAATTAGACAGATTTTCCACAGACGATATTTCACAGCTTTAAAAGAGACCGAACTATTTCCATCCCCTCTGCTTCTAGAGTGAGTTTTGTGTTTGGGAAACGTTCTGGGCTGAGAGCCCTGGAGCCCGAGGTCCTCAGCTGACCCTGGCATAGACACACCATGGACAGTGCCAGGGTTTGCCACATACGGAAAGCCATGTCTAATCTGATAATAGAATAGACTGAACCAACTGACAAAGAAGCACACCTCAGGGTCACGTTTGGCAAATGCATGCATCTGGCTCATTCCTGCAGCTGAAAGTCAAACCGAACCCTTGTGGTTGCAGGCAGCAGTTCTCCTGCAGTCTCAGAAGAGCAGATGCCAGTAGTAGCTGTCAGAAGTACATTTCACTTGAAGGTCTCTCGTCCCTCTCTCCCAGGGACCAATTTCAGAATGTAGAGGGGTAAGTGCAACATCCACTCCCGTTCATTCACTCTCTAGATGACCTGCTTAGACTGCTCTGTATCCCATTTACCAATCCTGATTCAGCTTTGAATCAGCAAAGCACTTAAGCAAGTGCTTAATTTATATGCTTAAAGTTAAGCACATTGTAACAGGGTAGCTGGCCTCTTAAATGCAATCAGGCCCAGCGCTTCTGTTCCAATCCAGGTGCAACCTAGTTTGGTGCAATAAGCAGGGCAGGTCTACCTCCGGGCAGTAATAAATGAGGAACAGCCCAAAGGCATGTGACAATTCAGAGTCCAGAGAGGGAGACAGAAAAGCCAAGGGATCTAGAGAAGCAGAGAGCTCAGAAGAAAAGAGCAAAGCTGGGCTGATAGCTGCAGGGAGAGGATGCCACTGAAGGAGGGAGCGGTGAGAGTTCCCTAGTTGGGCTGTGGAGGCAGAGATCAAGCTGGTGAAAGCAGAAGGCAGAAAGAAAGTGTGCAGGGGTCACCTACAAACTTCCCCACGTCGGACAGCCATGGCCAGAGAGGGCTGAGAGCAGCAGAGGGAGATGCTTGCTGGCCCTCTGAGCCAGAGGGCTGAGACTGGAGGTTCAGACAGGGCTGTAGGCTGGGGAATGATAGAGGGGAGCCCAATGTCATCTCTGGGCAAGAGCGAGAACTAGATCCGAGACTGAAAACGGGAGGAGAAGCTCCCTTCCTAGAAGGGCTGGAGTGAGGCCTGGTGATATGACAGGCCCATACCTGACAGTATAAAGAGATGCCAGAGTCTAAAGCAAGACACGAGAGCTGCACCAGAGCAGCTGAGCGTGGTAAGAGACGCCATGGCAGTACCTGGTGTGCTGATGGTTTACTGAGACTTGAAAGAGTCCATGTACTATTGGGATTGAAGCAACACACAAAACATCAAAACACAGTCCTTCCATCCACTCCAATAAATCCCTGGTATACTTGAGATTTCTTCATCTAACATACTCTTAATGATATAAATAGGGATATATTGTGTAATCTGAGCTCCAACAATTTCCAGAAATACATTGTGTGCTAATAAGGACCATCTCTGTTTCCCAGGCCAAAGAAAGCAACTGGCTCACAGTAAATACCTCATTTTGCAATGGAGTCCAAAAAAAGAAGAAAAAAAGAAGAAAAAAATAAACACGCTCTGAAACCGTATAAAAAAACTGGAAGATGTTTGCCATCCCTCTCTTCCCATCCATTTCTGAGCACGGGACAGGAGGTAATTTCAGGATAGTGTGATGATGTTCTTTTCTTTAGTAGAAATCTCTTTTTGTTTTCCCTTCCTTCTGTACTGAAGCTGCGTCACACTGGGCTGTCATATTTCAGCAGCAGAAAATGTGGACAACGTACAAGAATTTCTTGCAGCCTTGGTACAGATCACACAATGAGTTGTTGGCAAGGGTGAGACTCTGTGCTTTCCTGTGCTGTTCTAAGCAGCACACACATATCACAGCCCCAGGAAAGTGTGTGTGTGTGTGTGTGTGTGTGGGGAGGCGGGGATTAACAACTTTTGCACCCTCCCAATTCTAGGGTGTTCCATGGCCTCAAGTGAGCCTGGCAGAATTTAGGCAGCCCTCCGGGGCTGTCTCTGGCTGCTTATGGGCAGCAATGCGGCACAGAATCGCCACAGCATTGTGCTGAGACTCGTTCTCTGCCACTCTCACCCGCACTTTAGCACAACACCTGAGCCAGGGCTTGCAAAGGTCCCTTCGGGGGACACGCTGCGGCTTTCTCTACCTCGGTTCCCGCACCAGGGGAATTGTCCCCAGGCTGTATCTGGAGCTTTTAGGGTCCCTTTGTCCAGTGTATATGGTGAGAGTGGGAGTTCGAAGCATTTTTCTAGGGGAGGGAGTCTGCCTAGTGCAGTGGTTCTCAAACATTTGTGCTGGTGACCCCTTTCACATAGCAAGCCTCTGAGTGCGACCCCCCCCCTTATAAATTAAAAAACACTTTTTTGTATACTTAACACCATTATAAATGCTGGAGGCAAAGTGGGGTTTGGGGTGGAGGCTGACAGCTCGTGACCCCCCATCTAATAACCCTGCAACCCCCTGAGGGGTCCTGACCCCCAGTTTGAAAACCCCTGGCCTAGTGGGTGGAGCAGGGGAGGGGGAGCCAGGAGTCCTGAGTGCCATTGACTCTGCTACTGTCTCACTGTGACACAAATTAATTAGAATCATAGAATATCAGGGTTGGAAGGGACCTCAGGAGGTCATCTAGTCCAACCTCCTGCTCAAAGCAGGACCAATCCCCAATATTTTCCCCAGATCCCTAAATGGCCCCCTCAAGGATTGAACTCACAACCCTGGGTTTAGCAGGCCAATGCTCAAACCACTGAGCTATCCCCCCGAATTCATTTACACTCCCGTGAGTCAATTTACCCATCCATAAAATAGGTTTAATAAGAGGTTGTGCTGAGAGGCACAAATTAAAGTGTTTAGAGAACCTTGAAGGAAAAGAGCTAAAAAGGCCAAAATATACATTTCAAAATGTGACAGGTGTAACTGTGTTACCTAGACCAGTGCTACTCAAAGTGGTGGTCCGGTCCGCGAGCCACCAGCTGCCGGTCTGCGCGCACACTGGAAAGAAAAATTACCGGTCCCCCCACATCAGACAGCTTGAGAAGCACTGGCCTAGACAGCTATAAATATTAAATTGCCGGGCATCTCATTATGTTATTTCCTTTCTTTCCCTTTGTAAAATCTTTTCAATACATTTTTACATGTACCAGGAACCTAAAAGACCCGATTCTCCTCTGCTTTGCAGCTTGCCTCATCATTTACACTTGTGCAAAGTACACAAGTGTAAACAGCCACAGGAGGCACAAGAGACAGGAAAGAAAGCAGCAAAACGTTTTACCTGGCTTCTAGTTCCTGAATATTTAAAAGAATGAGAGAGGATAGGAATATCCATCACAAACATGTAATAGTAACCCAAAGAAAGAGCTAGAAGAGTATTCATCCTCTCCCTGTGCAACTCTATTTGTGGTGTGAGTTCTTCAACAGGTTTTGAACCTTCAGGGTTAACAGCAAACCAGCCTCCTCTAGTGGGGTTTTGGAGACAGGATGTGCTTTAGTCAGTATCGTTGATGAATCAACAGCTTTGTGGGTTTTGTGGTGATAGGAAAACATTCAGAGAATTAGATTCATTGATTGACATATTTTAACTAGAAACTTCATAGCAAGATACTCTTTCTGTCTCTAAAATACTCTCTGGCACCGCATTTCTGCTCACTAGTATTGCCAACAGCTTCCTAAAGTTAATATCCATGCTTGATGGTGGCTCTGGACTGCAAGACTCCTGTGTACCTCGGCTCAGAGCTCCATTAGGAATTAATATATGTTCCGTGTTTCCTTCAGCAGAATGGAACATGAGGGAGTCCACTGCATTTATTATTCATTCTTTGTTTCATTACGATCCATTTTCTATAACTTCAGGAATTTTGTGCATTAGCTGCACTGAGACTTTTCTGTGCTGCAACTGAAAGATATCCCACACTGAAATGCAGCCCATGCACACAAAGAAGTGACCTGATCCTCCAGATTCTGCACAGATAAAAATCCCATGAACTCAAGGGGAGTTTTGCCCGGATTAGTACAACACTACTGGGCCCAGGTCATTCAGAATGTCACTGGGATGCAACCCAGATCCTCTTGCTCCAAAAGCACAAGCTCCTACATATCTGAAATAGGGGAGAACGTCCTTCAGCAACTAGGCAATACAAGATCTATGGCACACGATGAAAAGTTCTGATTCCATCCAGCAGAGTGCAGCGGTACAGAAAACATACCCACACATAGTAAGCAGTTCATTACAATAGGTTTTAACTGTGGTTATTATTATACAAGACACTGAATGTCTTGGCAGGCAGCAACTAATACAACAATTAGAAAACATTTTGTCACCGGTTAGATGCTCAATTTCCTAATTGCAATCTACAAATGTAGCTTGCTGTGCCCTTCTTTAAATGTGTGTCCACACGTAAGCATCCAATCTTGGGGTGCAGCTCTGAACCAAATTCCAAATCATGACGTTTGCCTGCCACTGGAAAGGATCAACCATATGTGACTAAAAGTGTATCTGCCGGTCTTTATCCTTGTCTCTTTCACTCAGTCACATATTTCCTCTACCTTCAGGTACCCCTGGCCTTGCAGACTTTCATTTATGCAAGAGAAATTTTCTCTTCCCATATGGTGCTAGAACTGGGGAAGGGTTTGTAAAAGAAGAAAACTGAAGAATAAATTAAGGTTATTGTTAAGTGAGGCCTCAGGTCTGTTCTGCTACAGGCTACACACTTTCCTACAGCCCTCAAAGAGCCAGCCCTGTAATACTTGTCAAGAATGTTGGTTTAATAAAAACCATGTGATTTCAAAGATCAAGTCATAGCAAAGCCTCTGACTTTGCAGGGTAAATATTTATCTAGACTAAGCACTGGCGGAGTGAACCACTTTCATGTACTTGCAAAAACACCACAAAAAGCAGGCACACGTTCAAGGAACAGGGATTATTGCAAAGTGACCCACTGAGTGAAGACTGGCTTGATTGCTTGCATTTTCCAGACTTCACTGTGTTATCAGTCTAAGTATCAGAGTGTGGTGAAGGAACAGGAAGCCTCTGCACAGTTCCCTGGAACATACTTTGCCTAATGAATAAATCTTAGGAGGAAGAGTGCCCCTTGGCTGCCTCATGTTCACAATGCGGGGTACTTTCTGTGGGTTGGTTTTTTTAATTGATGGCTTGGACTATCGTACGTTTAAGTAACTTCTACAAACTCAAAACACCTCTCAACACTGCAGCTCACTGGTTGTTCGTGACTATTAAAGTGCAGTCAGCAACTGGATAGGATATAGCTACTGGTACCAAAAAAAACCACAACACAAAGTTGATGGGGTAGAAACCATCCACCAAGAAACAAACATAGGAATAGAGACACTCATCTGGCATAAGCATTCATGGCAGGAGCCAAACGGAGGCCTAGGAGTGACGGGAAGGCAGAGTCACAAACACAACCCCATTTACTGCGCATGGAAATACACCCAACTTTTCTATTCCATTCTGAGCTTTGAAAAACTCCCCTCTTATCAACTTTGATCCTAGTGAACAAATGGTTTCAGATGTTATTATAGAGTTAGAATGAGAGTATTGTACTTTATTCTATCATGAAAGTGTGTAAGGACAAAAATCATCAATCCTAAAATGGGAATGCTGTACCTTTATAGTTGTTCCGGTGGTGGTATTTTTTAGAAACATTAATTTATGAATTATATAGTGTGGAGGTTCTACAAGCTGTCTATTCATATTATAGGTCATATTCTAGTTGTACTTTGTCACAGAGGTGCAGGCATGCTGGAATAATGCCAGGTCCTGCCAGCCCTGAGCTCCAGAGATTTTAGAAGCTGCCCCAATACCTCCCATAATGGGAGGTCAGGTTTAATGATTGGAGACACCTTAATTCTAGTAGATGAGCTCCAGTACCATGCATCTTACTGCTAATCCCTCCTGGGAAGTTTAATGCAGAACAGTTTTGCAGCCTGCATAGGCCTGATTGGATTCTCACTGGAATTTTTTTGCATAGATGTTCCATACAAGTAGTAAATATACAAAAAAAGCAAGAAGGTTCATGGAACTCCATGGAAAATCAGTTTTAGTTAACTGGATGTTCCAGTTAATGATGATCATCCCTCATGTTTTCTTTTGGTTTTGGGGGCCTTGGTGACTGACAGGTTAATACTTCCAAATGGGAGGGTTCACTTTTCACTCTGTAGTATGCTTCGTTCAATGAGTAAGAAGAAACAGCAACACTTTAGGCCACAGAATGGGAATTAAATCCTAACAAATTGCACATTTACACATGTAACAGCAGCATATACATACAAATGGATGGTTATTGGTTCAAGTGGTTACAGCAATGGACTGGGAGACACTGGCTTCTTGTCTCTGTCTGCCATTACTTTGCCACTGGATTTTTCCCATGCAACACGACACTCCATGAACTGCCAATTTAAATGGATGCGCCCCTGACAACATTAGAAATATCATGATGTGGTTGGTACATTTGCGGGTGGGGTTTTGGGGTGCACAGTTGTGGATACGGTGGTAGCATGGGAGGAAGAGTAAGTTAAAAAACGTTGTACATAGGATATATGTAATGGTGCAGTGTGGCATAAAAGATTTCTGGCCTGATTTGGGGTTGGCCACATCAATCATGACTGGCACACACACACACACACACGTTCTCTCTCTTAGACATTTTTTTAAGCAGTCTTTGGCCTGACAAGTCTCAGAATCCCCTACACCCAGGAATTTGTTCCACTTATGCAAATATTCACTCAAAGAATTTGCAAAAATGACAAATAAACAGCATCCCAAAGGAAAAGTGAATTCAAAACAGCAGCAGCAAGAGCAAGAAGGCTGACACCAACCTCGAGTATCAGGGGGTAGCCGTGTTAGTCTGTATCCACAAAAACAACAGGGAGTCCGGTGGCATCTTAAAGACTAACAGATTTATTTGGGCATAAGCTTTCCTGGGTAAAAAACCCACTTTTTCAGATGCAATCTTCAGATCCATGCAAGGCTGAGCTCACCAGCCAGCAGGGGGAGCCAAGGAGAGAACTGTTAGAAGAAACTGGCCTGGAAACCAACCATACGCCAGCTACCATGTCTGAAATACTACATATGCTCAGGTTTCAGAGTAGCAGCTGTGTTAGTCTGTATCTGCAAGAAGAAAAGGAGGACTTGTGGCACCTTAGAGACTAACCAATTTATTTGAGCTTAAGCTTTCGTGAGCTACAGCTCACTTCATCGGATGTGCTCAGAAGGTGATGCCTGGATCTGTAGCAGCCAAGTGGCTGCATGACTGGACTCAGAGGCAAAGGTGGATGGGGAACTTATTTCACAGCACAGTTCCACCGCTAGATTCCTAGTGCTGCAGATCCAGCATGGTGCCACTGTTTTAAACACTGTTCTTTGTAGCTGCTGGGACAAGAGTGACCCTTTTACTGTGTGCCTGAATATTACTGCAGTGGGTTTCTCAGAATCAAGTGCTGAATAAGGAGCCATTCTTAATGTGGTTTGAAGACTCTACTGGCCCTCCAGAGCAAAGCCGCTGCACACTTCCCTGCTTCAGGGAAAGGCTATTTTACCATAAGATTAATTATCTCTGAAAACTCCTCAGTACAAACCTTTACATCTTCTGTTTAAAACCAGTCTCCTCATTCCTAGTGCATTCCTGAGCTAGCAGCAGGCTGACCTTCAGTGCTGACCCTCCTTCCCCTATCCCATGAAATGAAAGTTGACCTCTGGCAGGGGGAAGTACTCAAAAAACCCAGGCATCAATAAAAACTGGGGTCCACCAGAAAAGCCCAACCCCTTTACTGCCCTTAAAAATGTGGCCTTTTGTGTTTCCAGGGTGTTGATTCTCTCCCCCACTGTCTCTTTAGTGGCGATATATGACACTGGGAGCACTTTATGTCGAGCAGGGAAAACCCTTGAGTGCTGTGCACATGCAGGGAAACTCAAGCTCTCCGCATTTAAATTACAGATACACATGTGTAAAGTCTCCTATAAAATAAAAGAATGACAGAATTACATGGGGTACAGTCTTGGGGCCTTTTTCATTTCTAAGAGATCATCCAAGATTTTTTAATTCACTGAGAATGTGGACTCAGCTCTTAGTCCCTGACTGGGCACCATGCTGCTCATGTTAACAGTCCACAGAAGAGAAGTCCCGCGTGTAGTTTATGCGCAGTTGGGAGCAATATATCCTGTTTACTGCAGAGTGTGCTCTGAAATGCAAAAAACAGGGATGAGAGAAAAGCCAGCACCAACAGCTAGGATCTAGGTTTGAAAACCATATTGAACTAGGAATTGGATTGGATTACTGAAGCCAAATATATGGCACCTTTTAAAGATTTCAGAGCATTAGGGAAGGAGAAACGTTTCTTTAACTTTTGAAGATCTCTTTAAAAATCTCTACAAATGTTTCACAAAACGTCTCAAACATTTTGGAAAAGATATAGCAAAAACTATGAAACTCCCTATTTCTCTGGCTCCTCTCATGCTACTGCAGATTTAATGCCATAACTCCAGTCTTCCAGCAAACCACACAATTAATTCCAGAATACGGATAGCAACTTTTGAGGTATTCCACGACTGTGGAACTCAGAGTGCATGCATGTTATATGAAACTAAAAATGCACCTTGTTCTCTGGGGTTCTTAACCAGAGGCTTGTCTTTCTTTGATTAAATCCTAGGACCATTAAACTAAGAAAAGGAAAAGACTGGAAAGACAGAAAGACAGAAAGAAAGAAAAGACCCAACTAGTTCTATCTGACCGAGAAATGGGTCCTCAATTTTTAAAAGTATAAACCAATTCAGAATAAACTAGGGATGCAATATAGAATGTTACAAAGCACTTCTTGTGCTAACTTCTTTTCCTATTTACCGTAGCAGGCGGATAAAGGCTGATCGCAGGATGCGATAAAGTCTTATTTTTCTTGAAGACCAACACAGAATTCCAACAGATGTTTCTGCTTTTAGATCAACTGTAGTTTTATGGAGAAGTTTTCTTTTCTCTCCCAAACAACAGACGGCACCAGAACCCAGGAGACCTGCTGCTGCTGCGAAATACGCTGGCTGGCTTAACTGCCACACGGACAGGAGCTAGCAGGGGAAAACGATCCAAAAGCAACTGATTTTCCCTTTTGCAAAGAGAATCAAAACAGAGTGAATGTTGTGCTTGTTTGTTTGACAGCCCTCCTGGATGCTGACGCGCCACACTTTCTGGGTCTGGGCTGCGTCTGGAAGCGGAAGAGCCAGATTACCGCAAAGCAGGTTGGTTTTGCAAAATTTCCAAACTGAAGGAAGTATCTGAAGTCTCACTAAAAAGCCTATTCTGTGGACATTGCCAACCCCGTTTTGTACTCCCGAGACATTCAGGAAAGAGTAGAACCTGCAAACTCTTTAAGGTTCTCCCCATCGCTTTTTTAGATCACATCAGATATGAAACCAATAAGACCCTCAGTAGCTGTATGTTAACTATATTCAGTTAAACTTTCACCGTTTTCACTATCTCTCATCTCTCTGATAAAAATTATGGTTTAATTGGTCCTATGTGTGTAGATAATTTGAGCCAAATCCCTCAAACCTGACTTCATCCTTAAGCAGGGAAAGCTCTCATTGACTTCAGTGGGAGCTTTGCCTGAGACAGTCAGAACTGCAGGATTTCATCCTATAATTTCCCCAAAAGATGGGATATGAATCAAATGCAGCCCAAAAGCCTCACCCGTGAATGGAGAAAGGCACCTCAGATTGTTTCCTTGGCACAACACTATCCCCTCATGTCCAGGAACTTACTCCTCCTTGCCAAGAACTCATTAATCCTTGGCTCAGGAAAACTTACCATAACAGGGAGCACAAAAGCTCCAATACTTCCCACATAGGCTAACTTGATAATATCAAGAGAGAAAATTAAGACCCTAAATCAAGGATGGATCTTCTTTGATGTGCTGCTGTATAATTAATTTGTTACTAGTTTAAAAAATCGATTCACCCACTCAAAGGAGATTTGCTTTTCTCAAAATATGACTAGTCCCTTTTTCACTTTTCAAAACTTTTTTGGTCCTAGGCTTCCTCCCATTAGCTACGAAGTACACTGATGCATGCTATGAACTCCATCTTCAAAATATTCATAACATATGCAAAATGCAGGAAGGTGGGCTTGTCTATACACAGTACAACGAGATAGTCACCTCCCTGCCATCAGTTCAAAGCCCATGTTGGACCAAAGTCGTTGCCATCTACAGTCTGATCTGCGGGTCTGATCCCTAGTGGTTTTGGATTAGACATCCTTCAGAACAGATTACTGTACATAATGACTGAGGTCAGCCTCAAACCCAAGAAGGGCACACATGGAGCTAATCTTGTTGGTTCTGAGGTTAATAGGGCCACAATGACAGCATTAATGAAAACCCTTGCTGTTTTTTGCCTTCCTCTGTACCATGGGGCATGGGTCACTTGCTGGAGGATTCGAAGTCTTTAAACCATGATTTAAGGATTCCAATAGCTCAGACATAGGTGAGAGGTTTATTGCAGGAGTGGGTGGGTGAGATTCTGTGGCCTGCATTGTGCAGGAGGTCAGACTAGATGATCAGAATGGTCCCTTTTGACCTTAGTATCTGTGAGTCTATGCTTATTAGCCTCATTCGACACATCTAGGCTACAACAGTGCATTCCATGAAGCAATAGGCAAATCAACTCAGATAAAATAAGGACTAACCTGAACCTTTTACCCAAATTAACTTAACAAGAAACCTTGATGTTTGGGGAGGGGGTGGTTTGAGATTCAAAACAGTAAATTTTTTGGTTGGTTGGTTTTGAAAATGTTATGCCTCATAGCCACTGGACCAGAAGCAGAAAAACCTATAAGAAACACTATAAGAAATCAACAATTGATTTCTGTCCTCTCAACATGTCACTGCCTTGCATAGACAATGGAAGCAAGAGGGGTGGGCAAAAGGAAACCATGTTTGTGTTCCATGCAATGCTGCACGGGGGGATAAAAGGGATAAGGAGAATTAGATGCTCTCAAAAGAACAAAAGCCTCAACTTACCAATGCAGGTCCTGCCATCAGTGTGCAGGCGAAAGCCTGGCTTGCACTCACAGTAATAGGATCCCAGGGTGTTCACACATCTGTGCTGGCAGCCCCCGTTGTGAATCTGGCACTCATCAACATCTGCAGATGGGAAGACGAACAGAAACATTCAGTAAAGTGGGCATGAAAGTAGCTAACCTTAGCATTTCTCCTGGTTGTTCACGGACTCCAGAGCTGAGGAATGGATGAAGGACAGGAGGGGAGAGCGCCATATCATCAGGTTTAACCATTCAGGACATTGTGAAAATCACAAGGACAGACATGCAAAGAGCATCAATGCAGATCACGAGTCATTCAAAGTAAACCACCCTTCAGACTTGACTCTGCAACAGTGCCGCCCCCACTTTGAGATCAGTTACTCTGTGCAACTTTCAGACATCTGAATGTACTCTCAGGATAAAGAGAGTAGAGATGGACTGAACTAAACTACTGGAATACTCCAGGGGGAAATCCCATTTCTGAGGCCTAAGATCTGTACATACTCTAAATCAGGGGTGGCTCTTCCGAGGTTAATATGCAGCTCCTTGCATAGGTACTGATTCTGAGGCTGGAACTACAGGTGCTAACTTTTCCGCGTGCTATGGGGTGCTCACTGCTCAACCCCTTGCTCTGCCCCAGGTCCTGCCACCACTCCAGCCCTTCCCCCAAGGACCCTGCCCCTTATCCCGAGCCTTCCATGACCTCGGTCCTCCCCCATCCCCACCAGAGCCTCCTGCGCACTGCAAAACAGCTGACTGCAGCGGGCGGGAGGCATGGGGAGGCACTGATTGGCGGGCTGCCGGTGGGTGGGAGGCGCTGGAGGCCGGTAGCAGATGCGGGGCCACTGACATATTACTGTGGCTCTTTGGCAATGTTCATTGGTAAATTCTGGCTCCTTCTCAGGTTCAGGTTGGCCACCCCTGCTCTAAATCATCCTTGTTCTCACTCTGAACAGGCTGGGCTGTCCCATTTGCTATATACATATTAAATTATTTATAATAATGACAAGAGTAAACATCTAACATTTAGAGACTATAGCCAAAAAGTATACCTTAAAGCAGCAAGTTTTAAATCCCTAGATTCCCTGCATTTATGGGTTGGGATCCTAGCAGGGTTCATAGAATATCAGGGTTGGAAGGGACCTCAAGAGGTCATCTAGTCCAACCCTCTGCTCAAAGCAGGACCAAGCCCCAATTTTTGCCCCAGATCCCTCAATGGCCCCCTCAAGGATTGAACTCACAACCCTGGGTTTAGCAGGCCAATGCTCAAACCACTGAGCTATCCCTCCCCCGAGGGCTGACTCAGCCCTTCATCTTTCTGTGCCAGAGAGACCAGATTCCATGCAATTTACTTTGTAATAAAGATAGGGTTCACTGAAGAACACCTTGAACAGAGGTCCTCCCTTCTCTGTATGAACACTAAAGCTCAACTTTGCCAAAGCCTGCATGCAACATCTGATGCACACACGCAAGTTGTAGATTTCCCAATACCAGCCTGACTTGCTTGTGTGCTTGGGTTGTCATGCAGATAAGTCAAGTGTGCACAAGCTAGGCATAAAAATTTTGAAAATTCAGGCCATCATAAAAGTAGGGATTTGTCCATATGATGTTGACCAACATTCCCTCTCCCTCCCTGCATTATCTACATGGCTGCAGCTCAGAGCTCAAGAGGTGTTGTATGTATATATTGTGGGAAATACTTTCACCCTGAAGCATACCAAAGAATGCATATGAATATTAAATGTTATTACTATTGAGCTCATTCATCCCAATTTTTTCCAAAGCACTTAAATTTCACAAACTACAGGTCTCACTTTACCTGTTGTTGCCATACAGCTAACCCTGGGGTGGAAGGTAACAGATATTTAACCTGTGCTCAGTAATTCTACATGATATTAAAGGCCAGAAAGTAAAGAAAACCATCCTATCCCACTGAAATTGTGAATAATGGACTTGTATGAGGATTTTTTCATAATACAATGACATCTGTTTAAGGTCAACTTCACCCCATATATGAAACTCTGAAATGTGTGTTGCAATTTTCTTGTCTGCCCTTTCTAGTTCCTTCTACTGCACAGGTATCCATGGTATCCTGGCTTTCACACCAAAACAAACTTGGACAAACTGAGGCAAAACTTTCTACAAAGAGAAACACATTTGGCCAGCATTCATCTGTGTTGCCATTTCCATAATTGAAGCTATCTGGGCTTGAATAAAAGCCATTCTCCTTGCCAGAACAATTTTATTTTTTTCCTCCAAACAATGAGCATTCTTTGAAGGGTTCAAATGTTAACCAATCCATTATTTCTTGGGCACACATCCTATCCCACCTCATATTTAAGGCTATGAAAAAGTAGACATTTTGTGTTTAAAAACAAGAAATTCACTCCTGTTCCACAATGACTAAGTCACACACAGTTGTCCTTAAATACTGTAGAAACAAGGAAGATAACCACCCCGGGAGCTTCATGCTATCCAATGCTATCTCAGCTAGACATACCCTGAAAGTAATTGCAGGATTCAGAGACACAGGATTCCTTAGGTGAAGAGCAGTTTGTGTTTGTGAAAGTTATATATTTGCTAATTAACTGATCTTCTCACACATACATATATACACATACTAAGCTATAGATCCATATAGAGAAATCACAAGTCTGGATTTCATTTTTCTTCTGTTTTTGATTCCCTCTTCCCTTCCTACTAAGAGGCTGAAAGTCATATTAGTCCAATGTAATTGGAATAGTATAGCAGGAACACCATTCTCTTCTGTAAAAGGAAAAGGAGGACTTGTGGCACCTTGGAGACTAACAAATTTATTTGAGCATAAGCTTTCGTGAGCTACAGCTCACGTCATCGGATGCATTCAGTGGAAAATACAGTGGGGAGATTTATATACACACAGAACATGAAAAAATGGGTGTTAAAATACACACTGTAACAAGAGTGATCAGGTAAGGTGAGCTATTACCAGCAGGAGGGAGGAGGAGACAGACCTTTTGTAGTGATAATCAAGGTGGGCCATTTCCAGCAGCTGAAAAGAACGTCTCAGGAACAGTGGGAGGGGGGGGAATAAACATGGGGAAATGGTTTTACTTTGTGTAATGACCCATCCACTCCCAGTCTTTATTTAAGCCTAAGTTAATTGTATCCAGTTTGCAAATTAATTCCAATTCAGCAGTCTCTTGTTGGAGTCTGTTTTTGAAGGGTTTTTTTTGTTGAAGAATTGCCACTTTTAGGTCTGTAATCAAGTGATCAAAGAGATTGAAGTGTTTTCTGACTGTTTTTTGAATGTTATAATTCTTGATGTCTGATTTGTGTCCATTTATTCCCCTCTTCCCTTCCTACTAAGAGGCTGAAAGTCATATTAGTCCAATGTAATTGGAATAGTATAGCAGGAACACCATTCTCTTCTGTGTTAGAAACAGTTGGCTTCTTGGCTGAGAGACTAAACCAGTATACATTGTTATCATTCAGTTTCTTTTCCATTGCTCCAACACTCCTTTTTCATGACTGTATCGAGGCCCTAAGAAATGAGCCCAAAAATGTTTCTATCAGATTGCAACTGAAATTTGAAAATGACAATGGAAAAGAAAGGCTAGTATAATTAAATGCTCTTCTCTCCTGTCTGTAACAGGAAACAACAATAATCCTAGGAGACTATTGAAAATGTGAGACCTTTTGTTAAATCACTTGTTATTCTAATCTGTAATAATAGATTCTCAAATCGAAACAAATTCTTCCTTTAGGTAGAGTGGCCTTTCTGTAGTGACACTATTGCATGGTATACGGGTGACCACAAAGAAGAGAATTACAACAGCCAAGAACTCAGGATGCAGGCAGGAGCAAGATTTTCAACAGAAGAGTGGTTAAGATAGTATCAGGTGACAGAACACAGGGAAAAGCCATTTGGAAATATACAGAAGAGCAGCAACTACAGTGTAGCTGGCAACACTGAACTGAACAACAAGGAAGAGGAGTTACTTTAGCATGGTGCATCACAAGACATGAGTTTCACAGCACAGAGTACAACTAAGGATAACTCTCCCCTGCAAGCACCTTCATTGCCCTCATGCCAGCAACACACACTGAACAACAGAGGTAACTTGATTCAGAGTAGCAGCCGTGTTAGTCTGTATCCGCAAAAAGAAAAGGAGGACTGGTGGCACCTTAGAGACTAACCAATTTATTGTTATACCAAATATGAGGCTGCACGTCCTCTTCTTCAGATCAGTTGAGTGGGAGGAGGAGGACAAACAACACTCCTACCATACAGAGTCTAAAATAAACAAACTTAAAAAAAAAGGTCAGATCTTGACAACTGACCAAAGCCAGGACCATGGCTCATAAACACTCGGTCCAAGGAGAGTCATGCTGGCTATTAGGAACACAGACATGTGTTGTTCTAGTTTACATAGGTGGCTTTGGGTTCATTTAGGGAGATAAACAGTAGTGGCGGCTTGCGTGTGTCGTTAAACCACAATTACAGTCCCTCTGTCGGGAAACATCATACTCAGAGCTTTGTAGTTCAATCTAATTTGAACATGGATTTGCTTCTAGCAGAGCCAACATGCTTTCCCTACTGCACAGACAGCTCACAGAGTACGGGCTCTTCAAAGCCTCTCTTCTTCCTGGCCTACGACACCCAGCCCTCCCTCTAGTAAGCCTGTCAAACCCACCCTCCTCCCCGTTCTTCGTCAGTCTCCCAGGAGCTTTTAAAACAATATGTGATGAAATAAACAAAACAGTTAAGGCAGGAATCGAATTTCTGTGCACCAGGCTTATGGACTTGGGAGGTTTCCAGGGTACAGGATTTACAGTACACAAGGGGGGGGAAGCATTCCTGAGTCCTGCTGTGCTGGCCAACGCACTGCCGTGGAGATCCCCTGCCGGATTTACTCAGCAACAGCTACCGTATCGTACCTCACGCTGCACAGCGAGCAGCAGCAGAGGGAGTGATTCATGGTGGATACATAAAAGTACAGTGGGGCAGACGTTACCAGTCCAGCACATAGGTCAAGCCGCCAGCAGAGCGATATGTCCTGGCTGCGTGATGAACAAATACATGTCAGCACTGATTGTTACTAACAACACTGAGAAACAACTCCTCCGTTAATCGTTCTAGGGTATTTCCCATAACTGCTTGTGCCTTTGCACATAAGCCATTTGCAGGAGCTTGTCCCAGCACACACTTGAATCGTATTTGGAATCCCCTCTACCTGCCTGCATTAGGAGCTGCCAGTCCTAACTGTTTTCATTCTTTTCTTGCCCTCTACTGATTGTTTCAACAGCTGTGACTGTGCAAGGGATCTCATAAGTCTTCATCCTTTCTTTGAAAAATGAGACAAAATAACCCTGGAAGGACAGCGTGCTTCCTAAAACCACAAAAAGAACCTGGTTTGTGCTCCTATGGCTCGGTTACAGAGTATAATAGAAACGCTGACATTTCCTTCCAGCACCTTTCACCCAGGGGCTTCAAAGCACCTGAAAAATGTTAATAAACTATGCAGCACCACACGTGGCCAAGGTCCCTGTCATTAGTCAGTGGTGGGACTAAGGCCCAGAGAGGTTGAGTGACTTGGCTAAAGTCACAGAGCCGTCAGTGACAATGCCATGGGTAAACATGAAGAGCCCTGACTGCCTAGCCCTGCTCCAACCTCTAAATCACACTCCCCTCCCAGAGTCAGGAAAAGAACCTGGGAGTCCTGACTTCTAGTCTCCAGCTCAAATGGCCAGATAACACTTTCCTCAAGGCTCCTACCACATACCGATTTTCTATTAATATCTTTATATGAACGAGACACACCATGCTGCAGGCTGTGGATAAAAAAAATCACTTTCTCTATTAAGAGCTAGTTATTCTCATTAACTCCCAGGAGAAACGTCCATTTCAACAGACACTGTTGACTGAGCGGTGCCGTCTTTCAGGGGGAAGGAGGCATTTTTAAAAAAATAAATAGAGTGGTACCTTTTAAAGTAAAAACAATTACAAAATTCTGATGTGAAATCTTAGCTCCAATTGGTACCCTGTGGTGAAAGCCTAACGTGCCTGCCAAGCCAACCTAGCTCCAGCTAAAACACCTTCCTTCCTAAGTCTTTGCGAGACTTAGCTTCTACAGGGTCCCAAAGCCTGTGATGTATTTACTCTATATGCAGGTTGGATAAATCAGTTTGTTATCTGGAAGGCCTAGCAACAAAACAAAACCATGCTTGCAGCATGGGATCCGAGAACGACACCTTACTCCCATAGTCCATAGTGGCCGAAGGCATTGCAGAGATAACACCAGGGAGGGATGGAGTACCTCGCCTTGATGTCAAAGTGACCTTTTGATGTAGAAGCTGTGCTGATGAGCTCCATAGAAGGCAGAGTCCAAACTCTTTGGCCAGAAGATCAAGTCCTTTGCATGGAGAATGAGGGGGAAAGGGAGAAACTCCCTGATCCCCAAAATGAATTAAATATAAATTACACAGAAAAACCTACAGAAAATCCAACAGCTGCCAACCTGTTATTTGTGCCTGTTTCCACTGGCTACAATGGCTGGAAGGAGAGGGATCTGGCAAACACATTCCTGCTCATGTGGTCCAGGGGCAATATGAGCACAGGCTGGAATTATTAATTAATTATTAATTAATTGATTATTAATTATTAATTATAAGAAAATTTTCTCCATCTGACCCATTATTTCAGTGCTTAGCTTGAAGGCCACTTTCCAACTAGCAGAGAGGAAACTAGCAAAGTAAAGAAACATTCTACAGTCACCAGCTTCAGTACAGACCCAGCTGGCACAGTTCAGAACTTGAAGCGTCTTATCCACCTCCAGTGAAAATCTAGAGGACACTTGAACACTTTCCCTGGTTCGAGGCAAAAGGGAAAAACTGTAGAGTCTCAGAAAACCATTAAGGTGGAATAAGCTCTCACTGATGAAGACAAGGCTGAGAAAAGAGAGGATCTGGTTGAAAGAAGTTTCGTTTACTTCTGGTTTTCTGTGTGCATCTTTATCATCACTGTTAATTATGAGTTATTTATGGGAGTTTCCCTTCCTTTTGAGCCCAGCTTCTGCCCGTGACACTGCATTTTGGGGACTGAGATGTCACAAAAGGAGTGAGATTACTTCACTGCAGTAACACATCGACATACAGGGGATAAGCTGAAGGAGGAAAAACAATTAACACACCAACAGTCAAATTTGGTGGCTCTTGGTCCAGCTGCTAATGGACAAGTGTTCTCAAAATAAAAACGACTGTCACAATGGGTACTAAACTCTCACCCTCACTAGCACTCTTAACAGCGGAACCAAAGACTAAGTGGTTTTGGATACTGATCTAATCTACGTACCCACAGGTGGTCCTGCCAGGTGTAGGGTGATGCCATGTTGGGGCATCTTGTCCTGAAGTTGGCCATGTCATTCCCGCTCTGTGGGCAAACGGCAGTTCTCAGCCCCCAGGCTGTCCATCCAGCGCCTGCCACCAGCACGGAATTGAACATCCTCTCGCTCTCTCACATACACAAGGAACTTCGATGATAAGCTCCAGTGGCAACAGGGATTGAAGGGAAAAACGCCATGGGGCCAGACTCTTTGTTCTGCGACAGGCTATTGGTGCTGCTCCACCAGAACCATGAACCCTGAAGAACCAGCCCCTGGGGAGTTAACAGGTGCACAGGAAATCCCTGGGTGGTACAGAGCTCACCTAGAGGCCCTACACCATGTCACTCCCACCCCCAAGCATAGGGGGTACGGTCAGAATGGCACTGTGACCCCTGGCTGCAAGGGGCCATAGACATCCGGGTGCAAGCTCCAATAATCTCAGGGCTAGTACCAAACCACCCCTCTTCCAACTCTTATCCTCACCAGCATAAAAGTGTCTTAAATCTACCTTGCTCTCCCTCCCTGTGCTGAGTTGGGCTGGAATGAAGGATCAGGCCCTTGGTGTTCTACTTCCCTTATTGCAACAATTTTACCCAATGAGCCCTGGTACCCCTATAGAGAGACAAGGTGGGTGAGGGAATATCTTTTATTGGACCAACTTCTGCTGTAAGAGAGACAAGCTAAAGAAGAGCTCTGTGTGGCTCGAAAGCTTCTCTCTCTCTCTCTCTCTCACCAACAGACGCTGGTCCAATAAAAGATATTCCCTCACCCAACCTGTCTCTCTAATACCCTGGGACCAGCACTGCTACAACAACACTACATACATTCCTATAACCTGTCCTTTAAGAAATGTTAGCAGGCTCTTTAAGCGCTGTCAAGGCAGCTCACTGTATTACTAAAGGGATCAGGTCAATATGGTTTGTGTCAAGCAACTGCCCATTTGTTTAGCATGCCCGAGAGCCTACATTTCTTTGTCAATATGTACACAGCCTTTGGGAGCTGCAGTTCTCCAGTGAGTCAATGTGTCTGAGATCTGCCTGTTCACGTTTGGCTCCCTTGAGTGGAGGTCTCAGTGTGGGAAGGAAGACCTACAAGTATTTGGGAATGTCGTGCCATCCACAGAATGGTCTAGGAATAAGCATCATGCTAGTGTCAGTTAAAAGGAACGATCCTTTAGTTCAAGCAGCGATGGTTTGCGTAGCTGGTTCACTGAGCACTCTCCCCGAACTATGTAAAATTCTCTGATTAACTGTTAATCCTTTACTGGTATAGACAGCTGTTTGTACATACCACACTTTCCAAAACGTATCTTCAAATACGGTTTGTAACCCAAAGAGGTTATAATCCAACACAGGCAAGACGAAACACAAGACAATAGCTGAAGTAATGGAGGACGTGAGAAGATGTTGGTGATTCATCGCATTACCCTGACGGAGAGCCATTTCCTGTTTGATTTAAACCAAAATGTTTCTCTAACAAGAATTCCCTATCAGAGAGTTTTACTGGAGAGAGGGCAGCAGCAGATTGCAAATTACTGAACAGTCTGCACAGAGGCAGCTTCTCTCCTATGAAAGGCTGAGGAGAAGGAGTGAGAGGAGAAGATGAATCCCAGCTGTAAGCACAGGCACTAGATATGCTTTTGCGGTTTGCTGTATTTGACTAAACATCCAGTGCCAGGTTTTAATCTCTGTGGCAATTAGCCTGGATTACAGAGCAGGGATGCAGGAGGAAAGGTTAATTAAAATCTCTAAAGAGGAGTGCATGTGGGATTGGGCTACTTTATCTTTTCAGTACCAGTTGGTTAAAGTTGATTACAGCAATTATAGGAAATCCTGAGGCTGAAAGGCGGTGGAATCAGCAAAGCAACAAGTTGCAGAATCAGACAGACTGCTAACAGTTCGGGGAGCAGTGAAAATATGCATACTGACCTGGATCGGTTGTCCCACTGTGCAGATTCCCCTTGGAAATCAGTGGCACAGAATGGGACCTGGAGACATTGGAAGAAAAAATAATTGGTCTGTGGTCACTTTTTTCTCCTTCTGTTCCCCTCCCACCCACTGGGCAATCTGGAGCTGTTAGGGCTCTGTCATGCCCCGCATCCATTGTGATAAAGTCCAGGAAAAACACAGCAACAGCAGGTTCCAACAGTGAGAGAATCACCCGGGGGCAGCAGGTTTTTCATCTCCTTTCTGTCTCCTCTCTGCAGGAGCTCCCCTCTGCTTACCCCCCTCCCCATTTGGCCCCCGTCACTCTCAGGTTTTCCATCTTCTTCCTGGTTAAGAATACCAAACCATACTTTGCTGCTCTCTCCGGTGCTTTGGTCACCAAGACGACACACAAGCAATGAGGGGAAAGGGGAAGGTGCTGATGGCATGTGCCTGGACAGTCTTAGGCTTTCAGTGTCAAGCTGCAGTGTCCACCCATTACAGCCTGAGGGCCTGAAGATGTTGATTAAGAAAGATCAAGGGATCCCAATTAATACGTTGGGGCAGATCATCCGTCCCACTTGCCTGAGGTGGGGCAAATGGAGGGGTAACCACTTGCAAGGCCCCTGCCCAGGATTCTCCCAGAGGGTGTGGAGTCCCCCCAGCCTTAGGGCACATAGCATAGAGAAGTGGCTGCACTTGGGCTGGGTCTGGGGGAGAGCATCAGGGAGCTGTAACCAGCTGTCAGCTTCTCCCTTCCATTTCTCCCGGCTGCACTGGGTGGCAGAGGGGCCTCGTCCTTCGCTAGCACTGCCCCAGGTTCAGGCAGGGCCAGCTAAGCTCCCGTCCTGGGAGGCTCCTGAAGTCCAGCAGGGAAGCAAGAAGTGGAGCAGCCGGAGTTACTCTCCCCTCCCTGCCCTGCAATGCAAGAAGCGACCGGTGGGGGAGCTGCTGAACAGCTGCTATTGGCAAGAGACAGCGGCTGCTCTAAAGGCCCCAGCTGCAGAGCAGTTCCTGGAGCCACAGGGGAGGCGAGGGGAAGCTGTGGGAGGCAGCAATGGGACTGATGCAGGCAGTTCCGTTTACCCTCTGCAGGGTGTTGCTCAGGGGCAACACTTCCAATTTGTAATCAAATACACATTTTCTTCTTAATACGGAGGCCCTTGAAGGCCACTGGTTGGACAACCCTGCTTTAGAGTCGCCCACCAGCCCAGATGATCTCTATCCTGCCTGTGCTGGGTGATCTCCTTCACCACACCTGTCCGATAGGTGGTGCTCTTGATGAGCATATTAAAATGAAACAATGCTTTCCACTTCTGGGGCACCTTTCACCCGAGGTTCTCGAAGCCCCTTACACAACTACAATACCCACCTGCTGAAGTGAAGAAACAAATTGACAGAGCCAGAAGAGTACCCAGAAGTCACCTACTACAGGACAGGCCCAACAAAGATAATAACAGAACGCCACTGGCCATCACCTTCAGCCCCCAACTAAAACCCCTCCAACGCATCATCAAGGATCTACCTAACCTATCCTGAAGGACAACCCATCGCTCTCACAAATCTTGGAAGACAGGCCAGTCCTATAGACAGCCCCCCAACCTGAAGCAAATACTCACCAGCAACCACACACCACACAACAGAACCACTAACCCAGGAACCTATCCTTGCAACAAAGCCCATTGCCAACTGTGCCCACATATCTATTCAGGGGACACCATCATAGGGCCTAATCACATCAGCCACACTATCAGAGGCTCGTTCACCTGCACATCTACCAATGTGATATATGCCATCATGTGCCAGCAATGCCCCTCTGCCATGTACATTGGGCAAACTGGACAGTCTCTATGTAAAAGAATAAATGGACACAAATCAGATGTCAAGAATTATAACATTCATAAACCAGTTGGAGAACACTTCAATCTCTCTGGTCACTCGATTACAGACCTAAAGGTCGCAATATTACAACAAGACGACTTAAAAAACAGACTCCAATGAGAGACTGCTGAATTGGAATTAATTTGCAAACTGGATACAATTAACTTAGGCTTGAATAGAGACTGGGAGTGGATGGGTCATTACACAAAGTAAAACTATTTCCCCATGTTTATTTCGGCCCCCCTTCCCACACCCTGCTCCTCCTCATGCTGGTAATGGCTCATCTTAAGTGATCACTCTCCTTACAATGTGTATGATAACACCCATTTTTTCATGTTCTGTGTGTATATAAATCTCCCCACTGTATTTTCCACTGAATGCATCCGATGAAGTGAGCTGTAGCTCACGAAAGCTTATGCTCAAATCAATTGGTTAGTCTCTAAGGTGCCACTAGTACTCCTTTTCTTTTTACACAGGTACTGCTATCCTCGGGTACAAAGGGATGCAATAACTTGAGAGGCGTTCAGAAGCATGCTGGTTACAGAGGAGAAATCAGTGGTATTACAACTGTGTTGTAAGAACCATTGCTCTCAAGCTCTTGCAGGAAGCTAATCCCATCCTGCATGGGCCTGGTCTTTACTCACGTGAGTAGATCTGTTGTAGCCAACGAGATTATGCACAGGAGTAAGGGCTGTAGAATGGGGCCCTACGTGCTTTCCAGAAATCTGTGCACTATACTGATCATTATCGTCTCACTGTTTCCTCATGCTCCTCTGTCTGACACTGCCTGGACTCTTGTCTTCAAATGTGACCGTAAGCTCTTAGGGGTAGAGACCGTCTTTTTGTTCTGTGTTTGTACAACACCTAGCACAATAGGCTCTTGGTCCATGACTAGAGCTTCTAGGCACTATTAAGGTACCAAAACCACAACAGTAGCCAACAGGAGATGCCCAGCCACCAGCATCCCACACAATACAGCCCCAGGCAGGCTCGCTTTTGGAACAGGATCTTATTTTTCCTCTTCATAACCCTCCTCCTTTAATTTGGCTCCAGGCCCAGGGAGAAACACCAACAAAACTGGCAGATCCATCAAGATGAGCGAGCGAGCAAGCAAGCAGTCTCAGCCCCCGGGGAAACGATGAGAGGGCATTTTACTTTTCAGCGGAAGCAATAAAACCACCACAGATGGGGTCACATTGAAGTCCAAACTATTCACGTGACTAAGAGGTCAAAACTGCTCTTCAATCTCCATCCCCAGCCTGCAAGAAAACAACCACACTCGCTATTGCTAATCGCTATTGCGATTTCACAATATTTAATCTGATTAAACAGAAGTGCAAAATGGAATTATTTAAACCAAAAGAGGCTCCCAAATTCAGAGTCAAGTCACTTGCTGTGTCCTTAACTCACCTTTGTTTTGCCTCAAAGCAGCGCAGTTGGGAGAGTCAACCCAGCTCTTCCCTTGCTCACATTTCAGTCTAATCAAGGGACTGATGATTATCATGCCTCACTGTGCTCTGTGCCATTTTGACTGTACAGCACGTTTATGCACGGAACTGGCCTGTAACGGGCCATGTACACTCCTGACACCGTATAAATGACAGTAATACACACAGCATTACAAACTGGTGGAAAAGCAGGACATTGCCCCAAGGAACTCACAGTCTCATTGAGATCAAATGGTATAAACAAAAACAATCAACGGTGTTATGTATTGTATTGCTTTTATGTCTGTGTTACATGCATTTATGTCAAGTCTATCCCTCCGCAAGATCACAGCATAGGTCCCCAAAAGAAAACACATTGGATATTAACATAAGAATAGATACTACAACTAATCTATTTTATCTAGTAATGAAAGGATCTCAGAGGGAGCCTTTGGCACTGGAAGGCATAACCCTTCACTAACACTTTACATAGAAGTAACTCAGTGTAGAGCCTGTGTCACGGAATACATTACAGAAGCATTACAGAATACGTTTGCCAGAAGCTGGGAATGGGCGACGGGATGGATCACTTGGTGATCACCTGTTCTGTTCATTCCCTTGGGGGCACCTGGCATTGGCCGCTGTCGGAAGACAGGACACTGGGCTAGATGGACCTTTGGTCTGACCTAGTATGGCCATTCTTCTGTTCACAACACACTGAGATTTGAAAAGATATGTATTACACTCACACAGCAAAACGCTTCCCCCTCACCTACTCTAATATATTAAGGTGCCAGCCATAGGCATGTACTATATTGAAATGCTGGCTTGCTGCCCTTCTCTAGCTGCATGACAACAGTTTGATATGTTTATGGAGATGTGCATTGCATGGAATCCTAGCACTGAAGCAGGCAAAAAGGTCAGTGTAGCCCAAGTTTAACCAATGCATGTGGCTGCAAAAAATATAGAGATCAAAGAGACAAAAGACAGACCCACGACCCATGCTCTGGTCTATGGATCAAAAGGAAGAAGTGCAGTCAGTGAAGCAGGATCACCAAAGAAAACTACCATGGTACTGTATCAAACATACCATTATCAATGGACTACTGACCACATGCTCTGCCCTACCATGTGGGAGGACTGGATTTGATTGTACTTCTAATTCTAGTGCTCTCCTGGAGCTGCAGTAACTCCCTAACAGGAACACTTGGCCCTGCTATAGTGCCTTTCATCCAACAATCTCAAGGTCCTTTGCACGTATTAAGCCAGCCTTGCATCTCCCAAAGGGGTCAATATCACACAGATTAGGACGTCCATTGGACAGGTCGGTACACGGAAGATGGGTGAGACATTTGGTGTTTGTACTTCGTGTGAACCTTCCTTTACATCATCTGGTTCAGTTCGCACCTTTTGAGATTTTATTTCCATTTTAGGTCCCCAAACTCAAAAACAAATTGAGCCGAAATGATCTGATTTCACAGGGTCTTCATAAATGAGTCCAAACACATTCAAAACTAGGCCCAAACATCACCTGTGCTGATGTAGGAAGAAAGCAGCAGCACTGGATGGTTTAACCAATGCATCTTGGAGGATTACAGTTCAGAAATCTAGCTCCTTTCCCAGATCCAGGGTCATCTCTTAGGCAGAAAAAGCCTCATCCCTGCCAACAAAAATCTGCAATATTCTTGAGTGATCTAGTCTTCACACCTTCACCAGTATTAAACTCACCACTTCGTCAGACATACCATTTGAATACTTCATGCTGGAGTAGACCAATAATTCACTTTTCTTTAGAAGGAGCTCAGGGAGAGAGATTTTTATTTTCTATTCACTACTTCTCTTCTTTCCCTCTTCTTGGAAATCTTTTCTCTTGGTTATTTCCCTACTACAAAAGGGTGCCAGACATAATTTCTTCAAAGAAAAAAATATTTGTCTTACCGGCTAAATTCTGTCCTAAAAGAGAATATGTCTGGCTCTCTGATCCTCCTTTTGCCTGGAAGACAAAAAAAAGAGCCGCACAAGAGGGATTTACGGTTACATAGATTACCATCTTTCAATTGGTTTGTTGTTACGTTGTTATATGAATGAGGCTTCTTCTGCAGCTGTGGAAGTCTTCATCTGGGGAACAGTAGCCAAAGGGACAGGGTTTGAGAGCTGCTTGGTATCTTGACTGCCAGCTTTGAACTACCTTCCTGAACCACAGGAGCAGCAGCTCTATTGTGGAGGACCATCAGAGATACTGGGCCAGATTCAGATCTTACACCAATGTAAATCAGAGTAGCTCCAAAGCCATAGGGTGACTTGTTTGTGAAACTGGTGTAAGTGGGATCAGAATCAGGTAAGTGATATAATAAAAAAGAAAGAAGCAGGTAAGCCAATTTTTATTGGGTTTTTAAGCTTCCTGTGAATCCCCGTTATGCTGGAGCCTTGGATTTGGGTGTGAAACTTGACCTCAGGTGCCGCAGACATAACCTTTATCTTTTGAAGGGAGAGTTTGAACTTGTGGAAGCTGATAAACTGATGGACACTCCAAATGATGTGAGTCTGAAAACAAACAGCTGGTCTATAAATAGAAAGAGTAACACACCCAATTTCCAAAGGTGTGTGGCATCTAGTAAACCCGCTAGTGTCACCTCCACAAACAGCAGCTTGTGGCCATAGGTTTTAGCTTGTGCAGAGATACTGCACTCTTTGCTATTTACATGACTCACAAATGTCAATGGTTACCAGCTTTTGGTGGACTGTGGGCTCCACATATTCGCCGTCATTTCCTGAATTTTCAGACAGTCTCAACCTTTATCGCCCAGGAAGTCAGCTGAACATACAGCCAGGGAGACACATGTGCAGGATTGTACACAACAAATCCCTGCACAAATCCAGTCACCCCGGCATGGGAAGCAAGAGTTCTCTAGCTGCTGCCCAATCATTTCACAATTAGAACCAGTACACAGAAACCAACAGGCATGAGGCCATTTCTGATTAGTGTCCAGTGGAGAATTTTTGAAGAACACAATCATTTCTTAATTATCTCAGCCAAGTGACTAGTCAAATTCAGCCCTGGTGTCAGAATGTGTACCTCTCACTGGCACCGATGTCAGGGCAGAATTTCTTGTTAGTCCAGGGGATGGAAACAGGCGGGGGCTATTAATTCGCTTTTGTGCACATCTGGATCTGTGCCCAACACCAGCTGTCACTCCTATTTTAGCACTTGCAGAATTCAGATCAGCAGAACAGATGACAAAATGTTACATTACAGCAGCAGAATGTTCTTAATGTTTATAATCACATAAGATGTGGTGTGACTCTTAATTGCAACTGCTTGGCTGTGCCAGAAAATATCCACACAGCAGCAGGCTCAAGACAAAGAGGTTAGGAATTTGTTTTTAACAAAGACACTAATAAGTCTGGACCCTTAAATTCAGAGATGTAGTCTGCTGTGCTTTCCAGTCTGTGGCTGTCCTCTCAGCACTCACGTGTGTGCAAATAGGAGCTATGCTCCTTACTTCTTGTCTCTAATTACTGCTAGAAAAATGAATACTAAGAGCGTTTCCCATTACACGTAATGACACTGAACAACACAGAGCCACACAACTGTATGTTCTCATCATGCACTGGTCAGACAACCCAGACATGCTTGATCAATCTATCAGTCAGAAAGCCATCATTTAACCATTTCATTTGCTGCCCTGAGTGATTTGCAAAACTCAAGATCAGCACAACCCATAACAAAATACTAATTTATTTTAACATGCTTGTTGCACAGCAGCTACATAACTTTATAGCAATTGAAGTAAATGAAATTCCATAAAGTAAGCCTCTCTGCCAAGAATGACTTTCAGAATAATAAATCCATTCAAGCAGGAATATGTCTATAACGCTTAAAATTTACACCAACACACAATCAGATGGGCAATCAGCTCCCTGATGTGTGATTTCAATAGTTGTCAGGATGGCAGTCACTCCTTATACTACAGTTACCTGTCTCCAAGCTATCAATAAAGAAAAAACATTTTCACCTCATATCGGTTCATTGTTCAAAAGTGAGCCTGTCAAGAGCATCCCTGTAGCTGTGAATATAGCAGGGATACATACCTGGCCTCATCTCAACTCCATACCCTGCACGCCCCATATAACAGGGGTGACAGCTTCTCCAGAGATAGCGGTAGTGAACACCAGCGGCACCTGGGATGCCACTAAAAAGGCTAATGCACCAGAGCACCGTCCAAAAAAGCCTCGGTTCCTCTCCCATGGTGAAAAGCCAACAAGAATAAAAAGCCAGAAAACAGGATTCCAGAGCAAATTAAAGAGAAAATAATGTTAAGCTACAAAATGGTAGAAAAACCCTTAAATTCAAATAAAACCACCCCAGAACATGTCTGTCACCTACAGGGCAAACTGCACACAGAGCCAAGCTGCCCTGCAAAGACTCACAGATGCACAATGTGCCATGGTAATAACAGCTACTGCTTCCTAACAACAGATGTAGTTTGGGACCAAGCTTTCTTAGGAGCCCTCCTACACCCCTTCCCTTTTATGTTCTCAACTTTCGACCCGCCCCCTGCAGGTAAAGGCCAAACCCAGCAGAAGTGTCTCCGCCCTTACATTCATTCACTTTCCTCCCTCCCCTGCTCTGCTTTTTCTTCTTCTGTGCTGAGCCAGAATTTGTGCGTGACATCACATTCCTCCAAAAACCACACAAACTGAAAGAAACCAAAAATTCCTGGCTAGCAGCTCCGGAGCTGGGTTTGGGCCAAGCCAGAGTTCTATAATTGGTCATGTTAGCAAAAAAAAGAAAATATGAGAGCTGGGGGGAAATGCGTAGGGGGGGGATGGGCTTTAAATCAACACCACATTTTGGAAAGTCCCGCCTAGACACTACTGGTGACGGTAGAGCAAAATATCCTGAGACACTCACCACACTGTGGAACAAGAAGAGCGGTGTCTCTTCTAGGAGCAAAAACCCTGACAAAACAGAACAACATGAGTTCGTTTGGATGCCTAAAAAGAGGCCATCAATTACTATATAATTATGTCCCTGTTGCTGTGGCTTTACAGCACAGCGTACGTTAAAATGAAACAGCAACGAGACTAGGTAACAGCTGCCTCTATCTACCAGCCCAACCCCATAGTCCTAGCCCAAATTCAAGCAAATGCTGGCCAAAAACAGGAGTCCTGCACATTGCACTGAACTCTGTTCTTGGCAGAAAGTGGGAGGGACTAAACTCCAGAGATGGGGACTCTTTACCCAGGTGTCTTTTCTCCAGTTCTCTAGTGTCCCGTTCTAGAGACTGGTGTTAACAGCACTTCAGCTGACATCATGCATCTGTACACCTAAAGCAGGAATTTGGGAACCATGTGCAAAATTCGGTGTCATAATTTAGATGTACCGATTACGATGATCATCTTCATATATTGTCCGGGCTTTTCTTAATAGACAGTAGGTTCATGACTAGAACTGTGTGAATAGTGCAAAATAATAGTCTGCCATCAGTGGTTCAAAAATGTTAATGAATTCACTTTAATTGTCTTTGCTTCTTTATGTTAGCTGTTTCCCAGCAGAAACATTCACTGAAAGAAAAGGAAAATTGCAGAATATTTGCAGGAAGTGAATTCTGAATTTGTATCCACAAATATTCCACCAGAAAACTGATGCTAAGAAATATAACACATCCAGTTAGGAAACAGAAACATATTAAGTGTCAAATCAAAACATTTTGGGTTAACTTGTTATTCAAACAGACTGCTTGCAAACAAGCTATAAACCTCATTATTCGAGGCAAGCATTCAGCAAATAATTTGGAATAATGAATATATTTGAAAAAATTACAATCTGCTTGCAGACAATTCCCAGCGAGGTAAAAATTAGTGAGTTAAATAAACAATTCCTTACAAGTTACTTGGCCAGCTCTATTCCTGACTGATGCCCAGGAATATATTTCCTGTTTTTCAAATGGAAAATAAAGAACCACACAATGCTGCCTGTGTGAGCAAGAAACACAATTATACACTGTTCAGTACTGGATAATGTTACAAATGAAACTTTGCATAAAATTAAGATTGAAAAGTATTTTAATGGCTAAGAGAATTAAGATTCTGGGACAGACAGAGTTTTTCAAAAGCAATTGCTTGTGTTTTGGTGCACATCACTTTTGCAGGCAACTATATAACTATGCATATAAATATGGTAAATGCTCATGCAATGGGTCAGTTAATTCAAATTATCATCTCTGTGTGTACAACTACTGTAATGGCATTTGTAATCCTGATACCATATTTGCACACATAGCTTGGGCACACAAATGGACAACTGTGTCTGCAATACTCAAAATTTGTCCATTAATATAGGTCACCAGCAATCAAAAATTACTATCTTACAACTGTTCCATCACCAGTATGAAATGAACTGGTGGTCTCAGACCAGCTCCTAAGCACCTCTAGATCATGACAGACACTATTTGGTTCTCTTGTCTGAGCAGAGAGGTCAGCAGTTAAATAGGTAATACAGACTTTACTCTTACCTCTAGAGGCCGTTCCTCCAGCTATGGGATGAAGCACATGGTTGGGGGAGTTGAGAAGTTGAAATTGCCACTATCTGTGCTGTACCCAAGGGTTACACAAACTGTCCCAAGTCGGTCACATGACTGGCAAACATGAGTTTTGGCTTTGCTAGCTTACGCTCCGTCACTCCTGTGAACAGTGCATTATATAGACCAGTCATATTAGGGGCTGGAGATCACGACATCATTCTGAATGCTTATTGAAAAAATGACTCTCACAAATGATTATTTATTTTACTCTCCACCTAGGAGCCTTAGTCATGGAACAGAATCTCATTGGGATAGGGTGCTGTACAAACGCAGCACAAACAGGTGCCCCTGCCCCTGCCCCAAGAGCTTACAATCTAAATATAAAACAAGAGATAACAGATGGATACAGACAGCCTGATGGGAGTACAAGTAACGAACGAGACAAGACTGGTCAACATGATTGGCAACCTAACCATTCTTAAGGTTTGTACAGGCCTCACTCAAAGGAGTGTTTTAAGGAGCGATTTGAAGGAGGATCATCAGGTAGCTTTGACGGTATTTACAGGTAGCTCCTCCCAGGCACGAGAGGCAGCATGGGAGAAAGCACAAAGATGCTTGTTTGAACAAACGCTAACATATTATGCACTACCCTTTATACAGAGTACCACACCATGAGCCATTTGTCATTCAAAGCTACTCCTGGTGCAAAAGGCATCCTTGGGCATTACTGGAAAGGGCTGTATGCAGACACTGATTAACTGAGTCTTGCCTTGGACTGGTACACGGGTATGTCTGTACACATGCTCACACGGGCATGTGTGTGGTAGGAGCCTGTGTGTATGTGCTTTGTGAGAGGCCATGTCTACCAATCTGTGTGCTATGATCAGCATGTGTTGTGCATGTGTGGCTGTGTGCATTATGAGTTGCGTGTACCTTGTGTGGATATGTAAATGTCTGCATGTGTGCATGTGGGAGAGAGAACACTACGTTCTCTTAAAAACAAATAAAGGTTAGTTCTGCACGAACCTATCTTTTGAATCTAGATGCCAGCTGAAGAATGAAAAAATTGCAAACTGTTCCCACATTATACAGTCTTGCTAATGAAATAATACAAATATAATCTCTCCTAGAATGCTTAAAAAGCATTAATAATACTTGCAATTCATTTCTGGAATCCTAGGAATCTGTGCTAATCTCTTCACAGATTTTTTTATTTTACAGCAAACAAAACCATTTTTTCCAAATGTTTGCATTGATTGCTTCTGAATAAAGATCACGAAGAAAAAAGATGATCAAAGCTAATACAAACAAACATTCTATTAATATTAAAAAGAAAATGAGCTTGCATTCGTTCATTATGTATTTCATTGGTCTGCTGTCCATGCACAATGCTAAAAGAAGCCCAGAAACTACACCCACAGGCATCTGAGCCAACAATTACAGCCCCAGCAAAACCCTTTTAACTGTATTCTTCTTTTTGTTCATGAAAAGGAATACAGCAAGACTTTGACATTAAGGTAATTCCTTAGAGCTTTGCACTGTCCTCTGGTATCCCACTGTTGCCAGTGGAAGCTGTATATCTGAATGTCCTTATGTGATCCTTAATTGCCGTAACGAACACAGCACATGTTGACAGGCAGGATTCTCTTTTCCAAGAGATGGCTGAATTGATCTGTTATTACTATTCTGTTATAGTTTTAAGTCAATCTCGTGCTGGTGAAAGGTACCACTATTTATTTAACTGCAGAATAGGTACAACACAGTCAGCCACAGAGCAAGCTTCCAATCCCTACCCGCACTCCCCCCTCCTGCCCCCCGCCCAAATGTGCCTCAGCACATACCTGGAGGGAACAGTTAGTGAGAGAAGAGTTCAGTCCCCGTGACCCATTAAATCTTTTCAGTTATTTGCAGGCTTTTCCATGGCACTCACTGCCATGGCACCTCAGCACCTGGCAAATGTGATTTACCCTCACACCGAGGTAGGGCATTATTACTATTCACGTTTTAGTAGTGGGGAACTCAGGGACTGAGGTAGTGAAGTGACCAACACAAGGTTACATGGGAAACCAGAAACGAAGACCCCCATCTCCTGAGTACCACGCCAGATAATTAACCACAAAACCATGCTTCTTTTCTTGGCCTCTCTGCTCACACTGACATGGAGGGTGCCCGTTAATGCCAATAGCGAGTGATTCATTTGTTTTGGGGTGTAGTTTGGACTTGCACGGCCAGCTCATTTCCTGCAGGCCAGCAGACAGTTCTCAAACCACATTTTATTTAAAGTGGATTAGAACAGGTGGCTGAGACTCCTAACCCCTGCCAAGATGTCTGCTGCACCCTAACTGGTACAGCCACAAATCCTCTCGGAGTGGCCTTAAAAGGCCAGCATGACATTGCAGGGTTTTAACTCTTGCTTTAAGACTACATAATCCCAAAGATTAAACAGCAAGAAAAGAACACAAGCCAAAGGATACCGACATACCACTCACCTATTACCCAGCTGAATTTACCACCACTACACATTACAATGTAACAGATCCCAGAAAACAGAGCTCCAAGGCAACGTGGACTGCAATCTTTAGTGATGAAGTACAAAGCCTCCCAGCCCATGACTGACATCAAATGAAGAACCCTCCCTTTCCCATCTGACTCCCAACCAGGATCCCTCCAACCCTGTCACCAATGAGTGGTGAAGCCTCCTACCATCTGACACCAGAATCATTGCCTTATCCCCCCGCAGGAATGACATCAAATCAACATCCTCTTCCTCCTCCCATGGGACTGATACTTAGCTAACCAACTGATGGCTCTCCCATTCTGCAAGTGACACCTGAGCAACAGCTCTCAAACCCTGCGACTGAAAACATGGTATGAAAAGGTTGGGGAGACATTCGCCATCCATTAAAAAAAAGAGAGTTCCATATTTTGGTTCTTTGCCCTACACAGACTGTCCTAGAGAGCAAAAGCTATGGGAGAACACCCTATATTTGGTGTCTCCAAAGCTTTCGGTCCTCCTGTGACCCGAACTGAGAACAAGAGAGCAGAGTGTGTGGCTAAGGCATGGTGTTTCTCTAGCAACCACTAAGGTAAAGAAACTTTACTGGGTCTTTCTTTTTATTAATCCGATGAAATATTTCTAAATTAAGGCACTGCGTTCAAGCCACACCAATTACCCTAAGAAAGTAATAATGTTATCAATTCCTGTGCTCTGGAAGATAGAATCTAAATTTAAAAAATAGAGGGGTAAGCATAGTTTATTGGATTTTCCAGAGACCAACTCATAAAACACAATTAGCTTTCTGGAATGTTTCGTAACATGGTGTTCATACGAGTGGTGGAGAATAGCAGCTCCTTTTAGTGGTATTATTTGGCCATAGCAAAATTCCAAATTAAAATTTGTGGTTTAGACTGTAATGAATATCACTCCGTGATGAATATGCAACACTGAAAGAGTCCAACCCAGGAGGAAAACAACAGCCTAATGTGATCACCGCATACTTTCCAAAGGAAGGTGGACTCTAGTCACTTGAGTAGACTGTTCCAAATGTCAGCAGCTACCTAACCTTCCATGAATCATTCAGCTCCTCATAATATTCATTCACTGTAACAAACTGCACACTTGTCATTAATATTCTGAGTTTAAAAGAAACATTCTAAACCAAGAACTTGGACAGTTACTCTATGGAAGAAGCATGATCTTTCCAGAAAAGACATTTTTTTATAACAGTCTGAACAAACAAAAGTCAGTTATAATTGCTGATGTGATGAAGCATGCTTTGTTACAGCACACCTTTCACTCACCCTCTGACCTCCATGAACACATCTGGAATGTCTATTAAAGTCCTAACTGTCCAACACAACTGGAAGAAGCTTACATGGATGCAATCAATGGAAGTTAGGAGCCCAAATACATTTGTGGATTTGGGCCTACATCTTTATCACCTTATGCAATGTACAGATAAACAAACACCTACCACCTTAATTGGAATACTTAGCATTTATATAATGCTTTTCACCTGCAAAGTGCTTTATAAACATTGATGAATTAATCCTCACAACACCCATCTGAGGGACTTTAATGGCCCATTTTATAGACAAGGAAAATGAGGCATATAGAGGTTAATAAACTTTCGTTAGAAGGGATCAGAATCAGAGCCAGGATTACAAGTTAGGAGGTCTTGACTCCCAGTCCTGTGCTCAGACTGTTCAGAGGGATAAACAAGACAGATGTGCACAGTACTTATAAGTGATGCAATAAATATTTTACTAGCTAAATGAATTAAAACCCCTGAAGAACCAACTACCTTGATAGTAAATCTCAACTAAGTAAATGTGAAAGGCAGGGAAGCTAGGACTGTTAACAGAAAATCTGTTCTTGGCACTGGGACGGTTAGTCGAATAGACATATCGCTGCAAAAATTTCTTTTTAATCTGCTTAATCACAGTTCCCAGTGGAAAGCGAAAACTTTCCTTTCCCTTCCTTGTTCAAATTCCATTGCACCTGGCCCTTTTCCCTGGACAAGTTAAAAATGAGGTAAAATAAAAGGCTCATTAATCAACCATACTGATGATAGCAAATTAAGGCAGCTTGTAAACACAGAGAAACTGTAGATCGAACTAGTGAGTTTCGAAGATTGGGCAGCATCCAATACCATGAAGTGAAAGGTGGATAAATGCGGGCAATAGATAAAACAATCTAACCAGCAATGCTAAATCAGAGCAGACTGGTTTGAGAGCAGCAGTCCAGAAAAAGACCTGGGGCGAGATTAGTTAGCGAATTTCATATGCAATCCCTGCAGAATGTTCTTGCAATATAAGCAAACATTATTCTAGGATGTAACATTGGAATACTGTGTATTTTGTAAATCCGGAGAGGTTTCTGAATTCCTCAGCCTCAGGAAGAGCACAGAGAGTTCTGAGTACAGTTTTGGGTGCCACAAAACAGAAAAAGACCTTGACAAACTGGAGTATCCAAAGAAAAGGTACAATAAAGACTAGAGGGCACGACATGTAAGGAGAGTCTGAGGGACTGTGCAAGGGAGAAGAGGCAGCCAAGCAGGGAGCATGCGAACAATCCAGAAATACCCAAGAGGTACTAACTAAAAGGAAGGGAAGCAAAGGGGCAGACAAGGGAAATTGATGCCTGATATATGGAGTAAGGTCTATCAAGCAATGAAGAAATCCACCGTGGAAGTCACAGATGCTCCTTGGCTATGTTCACTCAAAGAATACTGGGTGTGATGTTTAAAGGAGTGGAGAAGAGCTGCGCCTGCACTCATGAGTGTAGCAGGCATGCTGCATGCAGGCAGGACACAGAGCAACGGGGCCCTGTGGCTGAAAGTCTGCAGGGCTGAAGGCAGTGCTGTCCCCACCCAGTCTGAAGCCCCACCCCCGCTGGGCTCTGGAGTTTTTATACCATGTTGAGCAGGGCCTCAGCAAGGAAAAGGTTGAGAACCCCCAACACAGAGCTTACTAGCTTGGAGGCAACATGTTTGGGATCTTCCTTAAGCCTTTTAGCTGCTAGATGTCGGATAATCAGCCCCGGCTGTGTTATCGTCATGGCATTGTGTGTCATGATAAGCCTTCACAGGGTGATTACGAGAGCAAGAACATAGGATTTCCAATACGAGAGGTCAATCTAGACTAAGTGTCTTTTTTCCAACAGTGACCAATGCCTGATGCTTTAGAGGAAGGCGTAAAAGTCCCATAATAACCGAATTGTGCAATTCTCTAGTACAGGGGAACTTTTCTTTTTTGTTTCACCAGATGTTCAGTTTATTTCTTTTTGCAGATACAGACTAACACGGCTGTTACTTACTCCTTCAGTTTATTTTAAGCAAGTGGATTGAGAGTTCCGGGTCTGGGGAAGCAGGGGGTTGGCAACAGACTGGCCTTTAGCTACACACCGGCCTCCACTGAGACAGGAGGTCCCTTTCCAAGCCTTATCTGTAAAGCTAATAATCTCCATATGTCACAGGGAGCTTGGCTTGTAGTGCATACAGTAGGAAGTGACAGCAAAACCCTATACACATCTGATACTCTCCCCATAACCGCTGCTTCCTTCTCTTTCATGCTGCCTGTTCACATTTCAGCCTCCAGATTCTTCTGCAGCACAAACCCGTTATCGTCCCACCACTGGGTGCGCTCAGCCCCATGTGCTGCATTTCATCAGCACAGTAAGTTTGCACTCAGTACACTGGAGCTCAGGGACTCCTGTCTCCAGAGCTTCCCTTTTCACCTGCTGCTGTTCTTCCCCTTTCCAGGGGGCAGCCTTGCCTATTAATGCTTTTGGGCTAATGCTTTTGACCTTCAATTAACCAGCTGCCATTTTGTATATGATTTCCATTCTATTCCCTAGTTTTAAACAAAGACTATACCTGCCAGACTATCTTAGCTGAAGGAATAGGAATTGGCAAGCACTGGAAAGCCAACAATTTTTAACCCTTTCAGTCCAGCTCCGTTCAATGAAGGTTGTGTTTTCCTAGGTAGAACCATCACCTAAGGAGAGCAACTGAGCAGAGCGGGCCAGTGAAGTGAACAGGTCCTGTAGGAGGCTCAGAGGACTACATCGACCCATGACAGCATATAACAGCCCACGTCTTAGCTGGTGGAAACTGCCAACACAGCAAGAAGAGACCTTCGAGCACTATTTTCAAAGTAACTTCACACAGGAAAAAATGTGCGTGGACTCTGGTGTCAGAAATGCCAGCTGTGTAGCTGCACTTTGAACACAAGTTGGAAGCGTTTAGAAGTGCAGCGGTTTGAGTTTACAAGGAGAGAAGAGTGTACGCATGTGTGCACGCGAATGCACAGGAAGGTAATATTGCATCTCAATTTGCTGATACAAAGTAGGTGGATGATGGAGTCCTCTAGTTTGTCAGTGCTATTGACAGTGCATTCACAACACTTCCTCTTGACAAATCTCCCAGCGTGGTGTTGGCATTTGTGAACTATGGGAACACACCAGCTTTGGGCAGGTGCTTCTCCCGTTCAGTGGCGGTTTGGGTGGGACAGTTGGCATGTTTTCCCAAGTCCGTTTGGGTTCCCTGCATATCCAGCACGTCGTAGTTACATCTGCAACACTGCCTTGCATGCAGTGATGTAGCTTGAGGAACTGCTCCGGGTATTCCCGCCTGTGGGGAGGTATCTGACAAGCCAGGGAGAAGGACAAATGGTTTGCAGCTTTACTCCAGTCTCCTGGAAACAATGCCATGGCCCACGCTTCATTCTCCACAGCTAAGTGTTCACTTGAAACAAAACAATGGTACAAAAGGAACAAATTGTCACCCTTGAAGTCTCAGAGAGGGTAAAGCCCCCCCTGCCCTTTTGCCCCAGAGATGTTCCTTCCAGGTCAGATGGGGAGCACCTTGACTAGGTTGGGTGAGGGTAGCTTGCACTGATACCACCCCAACTGCATGCTTTCTGTGAATAAAACAGCAGACTCTGGTTCTCGGGGTTGTCAATCTTCAGCCTTTTACAAGTGTTACAGTCATTTCCAATGTGCATTCATGAGGGAACTGAGGCACATGTGTAAACAGGTAAACTGAGGCACAAGCTGACAGTAAGTTAGTTGCAGAGTCCGGACTAGAACCCCTAAATCCAGACTCGCAGCCTTCTGCCCACATTCCATTCCAGGTACTGAGCTAACTATGCTCAAACGAAACGTTCAAATTCTAGCCCCATCCCCAAACAGATAACACCTAGACCTAGAGCCACAGACAATTCATTTCAAACGGTATTAAAGAGAGGGGGAAATTCCTGTAGCTTAGCATCATCCGTGGATGAACTGAGGCATTTCACTGGTATGCATTAAATTCCTGAATTCAAAATCAAGATCAGGCTAGTCTAACATGGATTCCAGGATAATCTAGGGATTTAAAGGAGAAACAGAGGAAGCTTCTCCTGGATTTAAAGACTGCACAAAGCAGAAGACACAAACTACCAGGTGATTATGGTTTACAGCGTTCACTTGCCACTCTGGCCTTTGATTCCCTACTAACCTATGCTATGAAGAAGTTTGGTACCACTCAGATATGTCTGTCTACGCTGAGAGGAAGCGGACGTTCCAATCTGGTTAGCTACGGCATTCTGACAACGCAGATTAGCAGGTCAGCTGTTCTATCGTTGTGCCGTGCTGTAACATTGGCTTTGGAAGAGTCAGATAAATAAACAGAATGGGAAATTTAACATATCCCAGTCACAGGCTGAATGCCCAAAAGTATTCCAGACAGATATTTGAACCCCTCTAAATGTGCGTAAGAAAAATGTTAGTTGATAATTAAATAAATAGAGCCCCCTTTGTGCAGAATTACATTTGTTTCACAAAATACAGCGAAAACTTGAAATTTCATTTCAGTTGATGCCCTTGTCTTCAGAAGAGTTTCCAAAGTTCAAAGATGCTTCCTCCATGAATAAGAAGTGACATTTAGACAAATGACCTAAAAATAACAGTTTGTGAGGACCACACTTCAGAGTTTTGGGGACCACTTGCAAGTCATGCTCAGTTCACAATACCACATGCACTGCTGTTTGGAAGAGTTCTTAATTTTGTATTGAGTCACTGTCCTACAGCTGCCCACTCTCCTGACAGTAAAAAAGTCGCATCTCAGTCTGTTTAGGGTTGTGAAGCACAGGAAACCTTCCAAGATGGTGACAAACTTCCTGCACAAATTCTACAATGCAACAGCAGCTAACAACAAAACTAACGGCCAGAAACTGTGCAATGATTCTGAACCTGCTGACACTTTAGGACCTGCAGTTGAACAACAAATGGGTACCTTGTTTTATGACTCTTGGTCTAAATGTTGCAGGTTCTATTGTGATATGCTTTGACAATGCTAGCCCTAGTTGTGTTTGAGCCTTTACACTCTCCAGTTTTGCTGCTGAAATGGAGTTTCTCACTTGAGAATGTATCTAGAAAGCCAGTGCTACATTAGACCTTCGAGTCAGATTCTGCAGGCACACTTGCAAACCCTCTGCAGTCTCCTTATGGGGAACACTTCCGGTATCAACTGGGTCGGCACTTTGCAGATAGTACACTGCGAGACCGAGCAGCCTGGCAGGCGGATTTACTTCTTACTGAGGTGCAACAGCAGTTCCATAATTAGGGCTGAATCCAATTTTTGCCTTTGAGGAGACTTTAAAGCCTCTTATTCATAAGCGTATGTGCCCACTGCCTCTAGGCCTCTACGCAAAAGGTTCCATCAACTCCAAGCTCTAGTCCTCAATAGTCCCAGCCCTGAATCTTGAACTCCTGCCTGAATCTGTTTGAGATCCAAACACAACCCCCCTCAGCGCAGCTGTAGGGTTAAACAGATACTATGCTTGAAGTCAATAGGCAGCCTTTCAGTTCATAGGAGAATGGGGGGGAATAAAGAGCTAATAAGTTGCCCAAATAACTCAAAAAAAGAAAACGGAGTGAAAACATTTTTCTGTACCACCCACTCAGCCCTGGCTAAAGCGGTCTGTCTCTCTACCCTACCTCTGTCTGCACTTGTTGGGCAGTCATGGGAAAGATGCCAGGCAGATGGCTTAGATACCCCAATGTCATAAAACAGAAGAACAGGGTACATTAAAAGTATGACAATGAACCTATTGTTCTAGTTGCTCAGCCAATCCACAAGCCAGGAGCTGGTCTGCTGACTCTCAGGGCAGGTATGTAAGCTTCCAGGAGAGACAGCAGGTCAATCTGCCGGATGTCACTTCACAGCTTGAAACTCTCCCCTGCCTGACAGTGGTGGTGGATTCCATAGACCTTTGTCCAGCACAGCTCCCAAACCTACACCTGCCTTGTTCCAACCCCACTCTTCATGCCTGATTCTGGCTCCAGTTTCCAACCTGACTGCTGCCGCACAGACCACTAGGCCCAACTTCCACTGCTTCAACCACAAGGCATGATCAGGCACCTCTCGGTTTCTGCCACTACATGCAACATACTGACGACACTCCATACCACGTTTACAATACACACTTAAATAGGTTAGAAATTTTTGGTGGGGCGAGATCACTATGGGATTGCTATGAGATATAGTTACTCTCAGCATTAGGTCCCCAGTTCAAATTCAGTTCATGTCCATAGAGATGAAAGTTAGCACCATGAGTGGCTATTCAACACCAATAATGAAGTAAGTTTGGCAACCTCCGTCTAGTTCATAGTTGGGTACATCACAGCACTAAATGGCTCCATTGTTTCTAGTCTCAGCAGAGGCAGCCAGGACTGCCTAAGTTATGAACGCTCTTCTGTCTAGACATGCTCCCCCCAGCCCACAGGTGAAAACAGTCTGGGCAAATATGCACTGCTACCACTCGGGCTGTACCTGTTCCGCGGATAAGGGGACTTCAGTCCTAAGGGCTGTGAACCAGACCCAAACACCAGTGGTGAATTCATTTTAAACAGAGACTATTTCTTAACTGTGAAAAAGAAATGCTCTTTCTCATTCAGTCCTCTGATGGGAGTTACTAACATGCCAGATGGCAGGAGTTAATTGAAAGATCACCTATCCATGGAAGATGTTGCATGAGATCTTCTCAACTTGTCAATAAGTCAGTCAAACTCTGGGACAGCCAATCACTTCCCAGAAATTCTTACCACTCCCTTTGGGTCAAAGGAAAACCTGCACCCGTTTCCGAGATCCCACCCATTACCCAATCAATTTCCACCATGGGATGAGAGGAGTGACTTTTTTTTACGCTTTTTTTTTCTTTTAACTGCATTTCTCATTTTCTATATCTTTTACTGTGAGTGACTCAACATAACAAATCCCTCCAATGCTAGTTAGCATGAGGCACAGTGTTTCCCCAAGAATTAAATTACATCTGTCTCAGGGGCTGCCAAGCCCTCAGAGCAGGTTGTTGAGATTCAAGTGTTTTCCGTAAAGTTTCCTACCCTGAACACAAACATCAAGTCCTGGAGTTTTCACCTTTACCCCAAACCCCCGCTGATGTTATTGTGTGGCTGTTTGTCTAACAGATACATCAAAGGGGAAGACTCCAAAGGGGCTTGCAATTTGGTGTCACCAAAATATCACAAGACCCATCAATCAAGTCACATGATGAAGACAGTAAAACAGTGGCCTTTGCCCCCATGGCTCATGCTCTCAGGATATTCTCAACAAAGATGTGAATTCCATCTGAACTTTGGGAACCTCTGTGTCCAACGTGGAACCAAGGAGGAGGACAGGATGCTGAGCCCCTCACACTTTGGAGTCCAGATTGTTTTATTCAAAGTCCAACAGGATTTCCAGTAAGAAAAGCAAGTTTCAAACTTTAAATATCGATTTGTGTCTCTTGTGCCTTTACTTAAAAAAAAACCACTGTACAAAAATGGGTCTAGGCCTATTAACTCTTCTTTACATATCCCTTAACAAACAGGATATTTGAAGGTGATTTCCAGTTCTGATGTACACGTAAGAGTAAATTTAAACTGCTCCAGATGAAGCAGAGTACACCCTGCCACAGGAATAAGAATTTTTGCTGATGAGCTCAGCACAAGCACCATGATTTGTCACTATTTTGTCCCTCATATAATTATTTACTGTGACCCTCAGAGCCCCTCAATGCCAAGTGGCAAAGGGTTCACTGTTTTGTAATAGTGACTTCTATCAGGTCTGACAAACTCACTACACCTAACATACTGCTTTCATGGTATTTATCCATAAATAGTGTCTTGTAAGATGTCAAATGAAAGATAGTGATACACTGGTTATTAACATCATTGCAAAGGACATGTACAGACGTTGTATAAGGAGTTACGTATACACAATGAAAATTAAACAAAGCAGAGTTCAGAATTGGGTTTTCTGTCAGACAAAGCATGTCTGTTCACCTATCCCTTTCTGTGTCATAAATTAAGCACTGAAAGCCAAAGACGATGGGAGCTACATTTACATTTCAAGTCAACAGAAACCTGTGAAGTCAAAGAGCACACAGGAAAAAAAGCAAAGAGGGAGAAGAGTGTTATCTGGTGGTGCACTTCAAAAGGACACACTTCAAAGGTTTTCTGGACTATAGCTGTCGGGACAGGGACAGCATCCCGGTTATCTATCACTGAGGAAACAAGAAAGAGAACACTGTGCATCCAGGAATGGTGGATTACAACCATGCTGGTTGGTGATGCTGGGAAGTTGCTTGAGGTAAGAACTTACTTCAGACAAGGATTTTAGTGTGTTAAAGTTAAGTTTAGACTCCAAAAAGAGTGTTATCCTTTTGTTTCGTATGTAACCATGCTGTTTCCAATATTCTTACCCACTACTCATTTGAGTCTCTGATTCTCTGTTCTATGATATTAAACTTGTTTTTGTTTTTATTATAAATACATCTCAGTGCTGTGTTATTAAGCAACGTGTGACTCCACAGTTGAATCAAAGAAGCGAACTTGGTAATTATTGTGAGTGTCCAGCAACGGGAGCTGAACACTGCAGGGAATGCACTTAGATGGGCTCGGGGACCAGGGTGCACCTTTTGATACCTGCAAGGCAAAGTCAGGGCTAGCAGAATTCTGAGGCTAGTGCTTGAGTGGCAGAAAGGCTGGCAGTGTCCAGGAGCTGACATGCAGAAACTACAAGAAAGAGGCAATGAGGTGACTCTCCCTCCTGGGCACGCAGAGGAAGCATCACAATTACACCCAAGCAAAGTGAGTGCAAATTTTGTGTAAAACGCCATCCAAATCAGAACCCACTTTAAACAGATATAAGTGACCACACAAGGGTCAAAATCTTGGAGAGTCAGACCCAAAAGCTTTGGATGAGGTTATTCAAACCACGATAGAGTGGAAATTGGATTGGTAATATTAAAAGAGCCATATGAGATTTCCAGCACCTGTCAGTTTAGACAGGACTGGAAATGCCATAGGAATAGACTCACTCATGAAACGTCTGCCCTTTATGGTCCCAGCTATTTAAAAACAAAATAAAAAAAAGTTTAGTTGAGTCTATGTTTGGGGCAAAGGTTCATGTCAATTTTATTTTAGCCAAACCATTTTGCCCATATGTATTGTATAACAGCACCACATGATCTGTACTAGAGAGTATAATTGGGTGGTTCACTCCCACCAGTATCATGAACCTCTTAATCATCTGAGAAACTAATCCTTGTCCAGGGAATATTGGGGAAATTCAAAATGCCTTAACTTGGCTCAGATAAGGGCAAAGCTGTTTATTTCACACATCTTGCCAGTGTGTGTAACAAGCCAGGAAATACCTTTCAGCTATTTTAAACAAAACATGACAAATATACCAAACTGGCAAGGATGCAACATTTTTTCCTCAAAAATTCCTCGATGTCCAAATCAATGTTCATAAAAATGGCTCTCTCCCAGTATGTCAGTAATGTTTATTAATTACTTTGAATCGTTTCTGCTTTCTCCCACTAAGCAAATCAGTGTAGTAAACTGATAATTCTACTACAAAACATGTCACAATACTAATTACACTAATATCACATGCTGAGTTTGGTGCTTTAACTATTATTAAAGAAAATATGTTTTCTTTATATTTTTAATGCTGTAAGAACTTGGTAAAGGTGTCCTTTTCATACAGTTTCAGCTAGTGCTAGGATTGGCATATATTCAGAAAAAATACAACTAATTCTTGGCTCTGGTTAGCAAATAATTTCTTGCAACAGTCTGACACTGAGGTCCAGCCATCCCAAAACTGGTATAGCAGATAACAGCAGAACTCGTATAGCAGATAATTCCCAGGGAGTGGGGGGGAAAAGGGGGGAAGTTTAGCTCTAGTAGAAAACTACAGGCTGTATAACAATAATGAATTCAAGCTCTAGAGGGGGAAACGTCCATATGACTGAGGCTTACTTTGGGGCCTAGACTATTACATTTCACAGTCACCTTATTTTCACTTTACAAAACATACAAATGTGTACCTCTTTGCCTATTTTGTGGAAATAGCCATTTCAAAGTGGAAGATGGCGAACAATGTAAAGATAAAAGAAAAGGAGTACTTGTGGCACCTTAGAGACTAACCAATTTATTTGAGCATGAGCTTTCGTGAGCTACAGCTCACTTCATCCGATGCCACAAGTACTCCTTTTCTTTTTGCGAATACAGACTAACACGGCTGTTACTCTGAAATGTAAAGATAGACACTTTGGGTGAAATCCCGGCTCTGTTAAGACAATGGCAAAACTCCCGTTGACTTCAATAGGGCCAGGATTTACCCATAAAGCCTGGTTTTCATCCTAGCCTCAAACCAGACAGCCTTTTCCCACCTCTGTGGATACAACTGGTATCATTTTAGATATCCATGCTACTGACTGTGCCCAGAAACTGAGCACTTCTGCTGGATGACTGAATGACGTCAGGAGTGCATGAGTAGAGGAAAGAGAGCCTGTCCTTTAAAATCTAGTTGTTAGGACTCTAACTTCTAGGCTACTCTGTGGGTGAAGTCATGGACCTATAAAACCCTCCTTATAAACATAATGATTCATGCCTAAACCACAGCGTGGACTGGTACTAAGGTACGAACACGGCAGAAAATGAGAAGACTAATCCTCTTGGAAGTTGAGCGTTACCACCAGGCCTCTGTAGAATGATCTATTAATTCTTCCTAAGGACTAAGGAGCTATCCATTATATTCACATTCTGTAGTCTCTCAATCGCATGGTTAAACTACTATTGCAAAAGTAATTTAAACACAAAAATATAACGTTCCCCTCAGACATGATTTTAGAAGAGATGACAGTACTGATGCTAAACAGAAGGCTACGTGACTTTGGACAGACCCTGCCACTCTCTGAGGAGCATTAAAATGACATTCTGTGTCCAGCCAGTATGAAACGCTTATTAAGAAATGACATGAGACAAGAAATTCCCAGCAGGGGATGGCAAAAGGGGTGTCAGCTAGTAGTTTTTTTAATGGCTTGGACCCTTGCTGAAGGGCATTTGTTTATATCAACATAAAAACAAGAGCAAATATATATAGAAAACAGGGAGAAGGAGATGGGACAGCGACTTTGACTGAAGTAAGCAAGCAGCAAGTAAGATGAAACTGGATTTTCTATTCAAGCAAATGTCTGGGTCCATGCTCACATTTTCCTTCTAATTTTCTACTGCTGCACCAGTTCAAAGGAAGATACACTGGACACCTGGAAATTAAAAATGCCAATGTAGCTGGATATTTCCTTCTAGGAGCAGCTTTTACACATGAATCCACACCATCCCATATTGTGGATGCCCCTTCATTTGACATACTGCTCCAATTCCCATGACCATTGTAAAGGAGAGTTTCAGTTTTCAAAGAAGGCCAATGCAAGCTTGCCACCATTTAGATGGAGCCCAGTGACGTGTCAGTCCTGGGGGGGAAAGGAATAGGCGAGTACTTGTAAGAGGAACATTTTATGTGGAAGTGGGTAAAAGGAATGGATATTTCAATCCTGGCACAGAGAAGACTTTCTTTAGCATCACAAACTCTGTTCAGAGGCCTGTTAACTTACTCTAAAACCTCAAAAGTGCTGGCTCATTTAAAATTGTTTTATTCAAGTCTGGATTTGACGTCAGAAAACTCAAGGCAATTCTGCCTTTCCAGGATGTTTGTTTTAGGTTTCAGCCACCATGCTGTAAATTACTAGGAAATGGAAAGAAATGGAGAAATATTTCAACAGAGGCTTCTCTCTCACTGATCCCCATCCAACCACCCCAGAATGAGGTATCAAATTCTGCCAGATTTCCACTCAAAATCATAAATTTCTCCCCAAAATTAGAAACTCCACCAAAGTTCACTTGAAATCGTTCCAAATTCATATATTTTGCATTGCTCTATCTCTCACCTAGCTGAAGAGACTCAAGGAAATTGAACAAGCTAAAATAATTAGCAAGTCTGTCTGCCTTATTGCAATAAAAGAAAATGTTCTTTCAGCAATTGTCCCAACTGGTGGTGTTGTCAGTACTGAAATATAATTGATAAATTACATTACTAGTGCTAGCTTTCCTACTTGGAAGCATTAGTGCAGAATACTGCAGAGTATTGTTATTTAATAAGAGCAGGCTTCTTTAAACTACAAATATAAACAACCACCTGTTTTCCAAGCATACTTCCCCCTTTCCTTGAATAATCAGAACAAATCTGTCCACTTAAAACCAGCTCAGCCAAAAGTTTTCCAAGACATTGTCAAGAAGGCTAAAATGCTTTGAAACCACAAACCACCCTTCTCCTCTCACAGACAGGACACAGCTGGGAAAGGGCACAAACAGAACCGTTACATTCCTGAAGAGAGAGCATTCAGTGATTTCACGTCACAAAAGGAAGTTCTATTAGGAGTGAGATAATAACATGTTGTCCGACAGAGAGAGAAAGATACTAGATGGCCTCTCCCGACTAATGGCCTTTCATTGCCTTGGAAATCTGGCTGAAATTTAAGATACCATTGCTGCCTCCCGGTAGCCAGAAGAGGCTTTCAAATGGAAGGTACCCTGGGTGAAGGAATAAAAGACATACTGTAATTAAGTGCATACGTCAAACCAAGCAGCTAAGCTGCAATCAATCATCTATGGAGCATGTAGTTGGTGTATGTTTTGTATTTGCTCTCCTAGTTACAGTTGTTGTCATAAAGGAAAACAAAAGTCCCACACTTGGTCCCATCCAATATGCTAAAGCTAAACCTGATTTCCTCCTATTCCTTCTCATAAGGGGAGGGTGTTGGATGTCAATATAATTAAAATTTTATTTTGCATCCTGAAATTACAAAAAGAGGAAGAATTCTACCAGAGTGCGGCATGATCCCAGACTATACTGTTCCATGTGCAATCACATACACCACCCCCAAAATACGCCCAGTCTGTCCTATACACTCCACAGTACTACTCCAGACCATACAGACCTCCCTCACAAACCCCCATCCAACCTCCCCAAACCCTATTATTCCTACCCCCCCACCCCACCCCCACACACCCCATCTACACGATTATTTATCTTGCAAACCATCCTGAGATACAAGTTGTGTAGAAGACTGTATTTTAAATGCAGTTGGATTGTAAAGAAGAAGAGGGCTAAGGGTACTGAACAGCAGAAGGGCAAAGGGTCTCAACACTACAGACAGATACTGACAAGCACCCACTACAACAGCTGATTCTTACTCTTCAAATCACAGGGAGATCCAATCTGTTCTGTAGAAATCTCTACGCATCACTCTGCTATAAAATTTGGTAAGGCCTTGCTTTATAACTTCAGAATTTCTAAGGCTACAAAGCAATTCTTTGTAACATACATGCAGCTGTAGGAGCCAAGGGAATTCATCAAAGCCCCCAGTGGCTGGCCCATGCCAGTGGGCTGTCATCCCATTCCTACCTTCGCACGCCTTCCCGTCTCCCTTCAGCCTCAGCCCATCAGGGCACTTGCAATAGAAGCTCCCAATCGTATTGCAGCACTGGGACTCACAACCACTGTTCCCGGCTTCGCATTCATTGACATCTGAAAGAGATGAGAAATTGGGGCGGGGGGAAGAGAACGTGAGAGATTTCAGTGGAGAACCAAACCAGAAGGATGATTAATGTGATATAAAAGTGTGTCTATTTTCAGTACACTTCTCTCTTTTATTTTTTAATTAGATATCTAGTGCCAATAGTAAAAAAATAAAGGGTAAATTGTACAAAATAATTTGCATGCTAAGGGATATATTTTAAAGCTTAAAATGTAGCTACAAAATAGGTACTTACCCCACTGAACATGCAGTACATGTGCTTGCATGCACACAGATATTTACACTCAAATATATCCGGTTTCCCTCAATAATACCCATTTGTGCATGAAAAATTACAGACTGGGGTAACGGGTGCACCTTTGTATTATGCAGAAGCAATTTATGAGCCTAGGTTTGAAAATTTTACCCTAATAGCCTCGTACTTTGTTTTTAAAAAGGATCAGACATTTGCATGGGTAAGAAGAGATGCAGGATAAAAACCACAAGGATTCGCAATCCTCGTATTTCAGTTGGTCACCAGTTGAAAGAGCAAGAAACTTCCCACCATGTAATCAAATTTCACAGTTAGCTGCGAAGTAGTAGGAGGTTTAAGGCTTTCATTGCAACATTCAGAAATGGCCACAAACACCAGACCTGATGGACCATTAGTCTTATCCTCTGAAACAGTTTTCATGTTTATTGCAATATTAAGAAAATAAAGTGCTATTGTGATGTTGTAATTTATACTTGCACCTATGACATAACCTAAACAATCATGAATTCAAAGCAGAAAGCACTGTTAATAACAGAAAATATCAAAACTATAAGAATTGCAATCATTCCTTAACACCAAAATCCCCTAATCAAAGAAGTTTCAGTTTCCAGACCTGCCCAAAATGACTTATTTGCTGATACGCATAAAGAAAGGGAACATGTATGTAGAACAAAGGAAGGATGAGATGTAGCAAAGTAACTGGCTAGCAGGAGTTGGCTACTTCTCAGCCAAACTTGTTAAACACCCACTATCCTCTCATGGAGAAAACTGAATAATATTTTGTATTTTCTGTATTTCTATTTCAACTCCCTTCCCTCCCTCCCCCCCCCCTTGCTGCTCATTATTCATCTGAGGTTGCAATTTTCTACTTGTGACAGATGAATCACAGATAAATCCCTAAGTAACAATGATCTTTTTGCACACCCGTATCCAATGGGGCAACACTGACTCTTGGAAGGTCTCAATTTTTTTATGCACCACCCTTTGATGATCTGATGCAGAAATGGTGCTAGGCATAAGCAGACTAAGTCATTGCTTAGGGGCCTGAGCAGCTCAAAGGCACCCGCTATTCACTTTTTACTATGTGCTGGGGGAGGCAAAATATTCCTGCTTTGGGCCTCAATGGGCTAGCACCGCCTCTGATCTGATGACAACTTCTTCATGTGTATATTTCACCAGCACTTCACCATGATGCACTCTTTATGACCAGCAGCTCCCTAGGCCTTCAACAGGCACTCCCAGCTCTTAAAGTTCTAGTTCAAATAGGAATTAATTCCGGGACATCCTATGGCCTGTGTTATATGGGTGGGGTGGGGGAATGTCAGACCAGATGATCACAGTGGTCACTTCTGGCCTTATGAGCTATGCATCTATGAAAGGCCCAACAGAGCGAAAGACACAGGGTAGCATGTAAGCTGAGTCTTCCACATGGAAGAGGAGATCACAGCAGGTAGTCACATGGCTGACCCCACTGGAGTCTTTGAATAGTCTAATGAGCCCATTCAAAGGCTCATGCACAACACATCACAGATAATTATTAATGAGGGGACATGAAGGAAGCAGGAGAAATCCATCTTCAAATGACGCATAGCAGGAACTTTCAAAAAACACACATGACAAAGAGTAAAAAAGCAGAAATCTTTACTGACACGGGAAGCCCAAATGATAAAATGAATCCATCTCTCACCAACTACTATGAGTTCAGAGTTTAAAAAAGAGACTAATCATCCCAAATCAAAAGGCTGGTTTCCAAGATAATTTTGCACGTTTTGCCTGCATTATCAAAGAAAACTAGCAAAAAGCCCATCTCAGTCTCTCAGAATCTAAAACCCCCTTTCTACTTTTATACTCAAAACCAATTTTCAGACCTTTAATTCCAGATCAGTTCTGGATGCCATCAAGTTTCATGTGTAGCTTGTTTAATAAGACTCAGCAGTGTGTGGTAACTCTTACATTGCATTCTGCTCAATTATTTCTTGCTGGGGACCTATAGGGAATCCTTTTCACTCAATAGCTGGCAGCAGCTGGTCATTTCAGCAAATACTCCCACAGACAAGAGAGAGTGTCTTTCTGACACCAACTTTCATTACTTACCCAACATAGTTTAACTTGTGTCAGCTTTTAAAAGCAAAATCTTTAATCCTCTGTTGAAGAAAAGGCAGAACCATTATGATAAATTTGCACCCAGAATTCCTGAGAGATTACCAATTCAGAGTCGGGGAAAGCACCATTCTTCTTTTTGGTTCCTCTGTTATCTAATGACAATATGACACTATTCTTTAACTGAACTGTGTGGCATAGGCCAATGGCACAGAAGAAATTCTGTGGGCAGAAAGTAATGCCCAGCTGTCAGATTCAGAAAAAGATTTAAGAATCAGAGCCCCAAATCAGCTGAAGTTTATACATCCCTTTCCCCTAACCTTGAGGCGCCATCCTCCCCATAATCCCTCTGGAAGCCATTCTCTGGCTGCACGCCCCATCCTCTTAAGTACCGGTAGGTGCCGGAGTTGCTGTCTGTAGTGCAACATTTTCATGCCTCACTGAAATATGAGAAAGTTACTTTAAACTACTTCAAAACTAACAGACTATCTTCAGGAGCTGCCAATGTTGCAAATGTATAGCATATCAACTGCTATAGAACCTCATATTAAAAGCCATTTCATACTTCAATCTCTCTGCAACCTGCAGTCAACAACTAAGGGACCATCAAAAATCAACTGCCTAGCAGAGGTGAGAATTTAAGTGAAAAATCAAACAAACAATAGTGCAAACCTTGAAGATTATTGAATATGGTTGCTTAGATAGAGGGTTACCAAACAGCTGTGTGTTCCCTTGTACAGGTGTCACTGCATATAAACTGACCCTCCCATACTGTGGGTGTACCCAGGAATAATACTCCATACCAGTGCAGAGGCACCAAATTCTGCAGCAACCTCTAAAGTGGCTTGTGCAAATAGGCTGCAGGGGAGATTTTTAGGAGACTCCACATCATGGCTAAAAGAAAATGAATATTCTACCATGGCAAGACTGGGACATTTCATATTTTCAGCTACAGAATCCAAAACAAACCCAAATTTGGAGATGTTATGTTCTGATCAGACATCTGAAATGTGTGGGGAGGTTTTAAAGAGATTTATTGGTTCACTATGAAATTCTTGACATTTGGCACCTAACAAGACATTCAAAAAATGTATTTGGGTTCAAGCAGCTAGTTCTTTGCTTTGTAAAGAGCACGTGTTACTTAAACCGGACAGAAAAAAAGGAGACCAGTATGGTTTTTAAGGCATTTGGTCTGGAAGTCAGAATCATGAGCTGCAGACTGTACTGTACTCTGTACATTTCTTTCGGCTATGGTAGCTAATTCATTTTCCTTCACACACCCAGAGCTCACAGGGCATGCTCACCTGCCTGCAGAAGTGGGAATCCCATTTCTACACACACTGCAGTTAACTTTGATTAATCTGACTCCAAACTCATCATCTGTATCAAAAGCCAAAGTAAGGCATAGCTCTTTGACAAGTTACTGGATACAAGTTAAGGCCAGGACCGTTACTGCTGGTAGATCATACACAGCACCTTGGAAGGAAGTCACTCTGTTCTTGCTTTGTATTGTTAACTTAAAAGTAATGCACAGACAGCTGGATGTCCATTGTCAGAATATACCATTCAGACAATAAACGCTAATGAAATCTAGGCTGAGCTAATGATTATATATTATTTTAGACAAGTCACTAGCTCTAAAATAGACTCACCTGAAATCTTGCTAAAGTCAGCATGTGCCACAGGGAAAAGAAGATTAACTGAACTCAGAACCAAGACTTCTGGAAGACTCAGTGCAACCTTCCAATCTGAGGAATGGAGATGACAGGTGTATTTGCCAATTCAAGGACTTAATCAGTCAGCAGCTTCTCTCATCTAGTGGCAAGACCCAACTTGGCACCGCTCACATTTCTACAACTGAGTCTTAACTTGCAGACAGTTAAGTCCCGCAGACAGACCCTGCAGCAGCCAAAATCGAGCCTTCTTTTTGGCCAAGCTGGTAGGACTTTGCTGACACCGCCTCTTCTAAAAGATGTTCTTTGCCGATCTCAGAATAATCTTCATAAAAGGCCACAGTTTTGTTTTTCTAGACATACATCATGGTACCAGTATATAAGACACAAACTGAGATGCGTATAGTATCATCTTTACAGAGGTAACAGTGAATAATGAAAAACATTCTTGGTAAAACAGTTAGGTTTTCACTTCACCTCTGAACTTCGTTTCACTTTTAATTTTTTTAAGCAAGGGTCACTGTGACAGGCAGGTGCTTCAGGTCATTTGTCTTGATGGTCACAAGACGTGGGGTCCAGTGGGTTACCCAAGAAATAAGGAGTCCAGTAATTGGGGTCTTTGACTGAAGAAGCCTGGCTCCAGCCATAAAGTCTTCAAGATTAGAGCCTCCCAGCTGATCTTAACTTAAGGATTCAGAGCAAGGTGTAAGGTGTAATATAAAGAACAGTTGCAAATTATGGTAACTGGAATAAAATTCCTGCAGTAAGTGGCAGTGCATGAGATGTGATGATATTCATCATTCTGACATCCAGGATGATGCAGGTGTCCAAAAACTGATTCCTCATCAAGAGAGGTACCAGATGCAAAAGAGTTGCCAAGAAAGATTCCATGGCCAAAATACTGGGAAGCTGAGGGCTTGCACTTATCAGACAGATTACATTAGCCATCTACTGTACATCAGGAGCAAATCAGAATGTCACCAAATGAGAGCCACAACAAAATGCCAAAGAAAGAACAGTATAAATTTTGGGGTAATATTCAAACCAACTCCTCAGTAACCACATCAAGCACACAGATCATCCTGCAAAGTAAAGACACTTGCCTATAGCACCTTCAATTATTATTATATTTTTAACTTTACACCTCCGCTTAAGAAGATTCATGCTACTGTCATTATAGTTGGCTAACCTGTGAGGCATCGCAACCTACAATTCTTTGGGTTGTAGGCTGCAGTGCCTCTCCGGTTAGCAAACTATTGAGGACCAGCATTTTTAGGAAAATTAATAAACTGGCAAACCAAGAGCACTGAGCTCCTGTTGGTCACATTCAGAAAAAACCACAAATCACAGGGTCTCAGTGAAAAGCATTCAGAGAGACGCTTCCACACACAATCTTCAGCACCTCTGCAAACAGCCAGAGGCTCCAATCTCTCTCCCGTATCCCATCCCATGTTGCTTTTTGTTCTTGTAAAATGAATGCCTCCTGGTGGCAGCTTTAAAACAGTGCACAAGTTCTGTTCAGCGCTCATTTTAAACTGCTAGTTATTACTGCAATACGTGGACTCTCCAATGCTTTGGGGAAATTTCTTGGTGTTTGTTATGCACAAACTTCAGCATAAAGATGAAATTCTTAGGAACTAATTTAATTATTACTGTCTTTAATGTAGCCTGCAAATCTTCAAACACAGGCTTCTGTCGTATGCTTATATAGAGGGGACAAACCCACCACTTTCCACCTGAAACTCCCCTGTCCCCAAATTTGGATAGTTTGATGAACTGAAACCCATATTTCAACCACTGCTTCTTGGTTCTGCAAAAACAAAGCTTGAGTGATGAGGTTGTGCAGAACCAAAACCTGAACTAGGCCTTCTTGGCCCTTTTCCAGTTTAAGAACCAGAGGCTAGTCTGGACATTTTCAGCTGGTGGGTAAACTCCTTCCCTTTATCCATGAATTATACTGCAAGAGCTCTGTAAAAAGATACAATCCCAAAGAAAACCTCTGACTGCAGGAAGAAAGGAAGGCTCCGGGCAAAGCATGTCAGGAAGAATATGATCATTCTTCCAGCCAGAACACTTATCCCATCTTCTAGAATCAAACCAAATGCAATGTTCTTATAGCTCTGTCCTCCTCACATGTTTCATTCTTGCACTAGCTCTGCATTTCTAGATCTGTGACTAAAGCTGTACTTGCAGTATTTTTATAATGACAAGCAGTACCTTGCATCTTGGGAAGGATCCTATTCTTGTGAGATTTCCAACCCAAATATGCAGACCCAAGGAGACTGAATAATCTTCAACTGGAGCGTCTGCAGCTCTGAGAGCTTGCCCAAACTCACCACAATCCTCCTGAAGTTTAAGATCCCACATCACTAGAAGAAATTTCATGGCTCCTTCCACATGAATTCACTACATCAGAACAGTCCAACAGCTGTTAAAACAAAACAACTGCTCCTCCAAAGAATGCTGCTTATCCCTAGATGACAAAGTAAGAGCTAGACAAGATGCTCAGATACTGTGGTGATGTGAGCTGCACAGATAAAACAAATGAGACAGGTGACAGAGAGAAAGATGTAGAAACAATCACCAAGGAAATGAGACAATGAGCACTTTCAGGAAATGAAAGCATTGCATTCTCAAAATGACGACCACCAAGGAGCCAGGGTTATGCTGGAAAAGAACACCATTCTGCTGTGGAGCCAGACATTCCATGTCAACTGTATAAAATGTTTTGATGAAGGCCATCACGCAAGCTCTGGAAGGACTTTGCAGCAGGCAGGCCAAAGAACAGAAAAGAGCTAAAATAAATGGAAGGAAATGAATGTGAAAAGCTGAAAACGCATGCATAAATGTCAGCATGGAAACACATTCACTATTACAACATATACATTCCTGCAAAGAGAATTAACCTGGGGCCTGACATAGTATTTCTGGAAAGCTGCATCTGGACCATCCATGAAAAGCTATTCACAAAGATGTTCCTTTGGGTGGTGTTCTTTAGTCATTATAACATTGGCGGTGGATTGTTTTTATAACAGCAAGAGAAAACATTCAGATGTCTGTAGTGACCTGACCTGTCAAGTTTACCTCTTAAAACCAATGGAGAATTAAGTGTATTAAACATGAGGGCTGTGAAAGCCTATAATAAATTAGGTTTTGGGAGTGGGAAAATAGAAGAAAGAATAAACGAGAAAAGCTCCAAGTTGTACAGGAAGATTTTAGGGGGTGAACGGCTCTGAGTAATTTCTGTTTTTTATTATGATACTGTCCAATTATATTTAATAAATTATGTCTGCAGCTTATGTGGAATTGTTATTCTCATTTCAGACATTCACGATGCACTCTGAAACTTAGACAATTTACAAATTGTGAGACTTACAAATCACTTGGTGTGGGACAACTTGACATTTGTCTTTTGGCTGAAGCTGTGTTGAAATATGACAGTGTTGGAAAAGGAGACCAAATAAAGTAAAATAAGCATGCGATCAAAGAGGCCTTCATTTTACCTCCCTCAGACCCTTCTAATTCAGACCTCAGGAGATTACCAAATACCATTGGCTGAAAAAGAGAGAGAAAAAGTGCAGAACCTGCAGTTTTGTGATTCATTACCTCCCAACACTAGTGCATGCTACATTTCACTCTACACAGCTGCCAGATTCCAGAGTAGGTTTTCTGAATGTAATTCTATTTGCCCAAATCCTGCATCTACATGTTTGGGCAACATGAACCATTGTTCATGCAAAATGATTATAGCATTTATCAAAACAAGCCAGAAAAAGTGGAGACAATGGTTTCACCTTTGTTTACATATTGAAACTTTTCAAATATGCTATTGTGCACACCATAGCAAGTAAATAGTGCATTCCTTTCAGGAGGCGGCTAATACTTGGGATGCACAAAAGTTTGTAATGAAACCCCTAGACAAACAAATATTTTTTCCTGCTTTGGGAATTCAACCAAATTTCCAAACTCAGAGTATCACCATTAAAAGGTGCTGAGGATCCCAAACTTGGGCAGGTTGGATTGGCTATTGGAAGCAGGGAGGGCTGTTTTGTTCTGTTCCCCATCTGGTGGTTTGGGATGGTTGGTAGGAGAATGATTACTATTGTGCCTAATGTGTTCTGTAGAGGCATGTGTTTTATTCTGAATGCATGGAATGTGACCTGTGACCAGTTAGTGCAAAATAAATGTGGTAACACACATCATATTCCTTGTCACTTTGAGGGGTAGGGAGAAGGGAGGGTGTAACAGGGCGGGACTCACCCCTGCGGCGCCTCCTGCTGGTCGTCCAGGGAATTAGTGTTTCCAACCTCCGGAGCACCCTCTGCAGGCCGGTGTCCCGCTTGTCACTGGGTCCCGAGTCCCTCCCAGACCCTGGTGCCCCTTTCACGCCGGGGTGCTGCCCCCTGGCAGTACCCCCACAGATCTGGGTCTCTCCCCCACGGCCGGGGAAACCCCACCCTCTATCTCCACCTCACTTCAGTCTTTGGAACCAGTCCTCAGTTGTGGGGATGAATGGCCAAAGTATCAATACTGGCATAACTTCTTGTAGGCTCTGAGCCTCTAGAGCTTTGAAGTGCAGTTTGGACCTGCTTGTGTTGATCAGTTCTGTTGTGCCGCCGGCCACTGAAGCAGCAGCTGGGTATTTCCTTCCAGGTTACTTTCAAAAACATGAATATAAACTCTTTCAGAACTACCAGTGACATAAAGTTACTATCTGTATGCATTTAGCTAACGAGGAAGGGCATAAACAGTCTGTATTTTGGAGATGAGGAGGCAGTGAGAAGCCTCCTTCTCTTATTTTGGCCATTGTTTAGATCAAGCAGGGAGCTTAATCTCATTGGTCTCACAATGTTTAGTTTCCATTAATTCCATCACAAATAAATAATGACAGGAACAATATTTATGATGAATGTGTATTTAGGAAAACCAGACACCATCAGAACAGCACAACTAGTGTTCGTATAGTTAGAAAAATACCATGTGCACATTACATCCAAATTTCCAACAGAAACAAACAAGGCTGGCAAAGAACTTTGTTGGAATGGACTAAGAAGAAGATCCCACAGTTCCCAAGAAAAATTCAGTGAAGCAGGCAACAGCATCCTAAAATGGCAGTGATTTCTAGAGAGGAAATGCCATGCCAACCCTGGCGGGGCAATCAGGCCACCACCCTAGTTGGGAGAAGTCACATAATTCTGGAGGTCTCCAAGGAGCACTCTCCTTATTATTAGACATCTTTGGAGGTGTCTGAATGTGTACGTGTGAATGATGTGTAGGGGTATCTCTGAAGATGCATATGCAAGGGAAATCAGTTCACCTCTCTATTTTCTTAATGTACAAACCTAGAGTACCGACCAGATCAGGATTCAATTCACAGAGATGATATTCTGTTGGAAATTCTGAAGGAATTACCCTGGCTTGATTTTCTCCCGCATCCATGCTCAGTGGGAGCAATGGGAACAACTGGCACAGGACCAGGCTCTGCGGGCTTTACATGTATCCTTAGGCGTAGTTTGACTTCTATATTTAGGGGGGCAGCTCCCGCAGACCAATGGGTCCATATTGGGGGGGGGCAAATTCCATGCCTGCAAGAGGCTTGCCCAAACTATGCCCATAAGCTCCCAAGAGGAATTCTCAAATGGCTCGTTACAGCTAGAGGGGATTTAAGAATCTGGCCCACTGTATGTACGAAGAGCAGAGATGGTGAATGAGAAAGCTGTTGCATAAAGGTGACTTTGACCTGTGCTTCACACATGTTTCACACAAAGAGATGAGTGATTTTTCATCTCTCTTATTCCCTGAAGAACCAGATGATTAGCCTGTAATTAATAACTTTCATCCTCTTTATCCACTGGTCTGACAAATCTGTCTGGGCTCGAAGTGCCCTTTCTACTTCTGAAGCATGAGGCTGCACAAGTTTTGTTTTACTTTTTCAAAATCCTAAGGCCTCGTGAAGCTTAACAAAATCCTCCAGGGTTTACATTCCTTTAATCCTCTCATTCCAGCAACCTGCCAGGGTTAGGAGACCCCCAGAAGGACAGTTCATTCCAAACATATTGTGGAACAGAGAAAGGCTACTATGGGGTTATGAGGAGCGGTGCATAACTATCGCTCAGAGTTATCCCTACAAATGGATTTCCATTCCACTAGGTTAAAAAAGAGAAACAACCCACACGTTTTAATTAAACCTTCTACAGTTTAATCTCCTAATCACAGTATTGGTGGATGGAAAGACATGTTATTCTAGAAACTTTTCCAGGGATGTATTTAACCTGGCTCTGGGGAGTAAATATTCGTCAGTTAAAAATGTCTTCTTTGCATTTTTATCAAAGATCCAAGACACATATCACTGGGCCACTACAAATCTCTTTTGAGGCAAAGACCAACACTGGTGGATACAATAGTCAGACACATGGCAGATCGTGTTTTACATATGATCAGAAAATGGTTCTAAAATGCTGCGAACAGCACTTGCTCGCAAGCACAAGGAAGAATTATTTTCCCAACCTTGTCCACTATTAACATAGCCATAAAGATGCATTTGTTATTCAGTCCCAACAGCATTGACTGTGGATTGGTCAGATATATGCCACCTGGAGGATGAAGGTCTCTGTGAGGGATGTTGAGTTTCACTGTGCAACAAGAAGGGAGTTAAGAAATATAACCCTCTGGGATTTTGATACGCTTTGAAAACGCAACTGATGTTTTAGAAGTTAAAAGGGCATCTCAAGGCAATGAAGTATCTGTCAGGCTGAGTTAGATATGAAGAGTGTAGTAAAAATGAGTTCAGATTAAAGGAGGATTTTTCATGCTGGGGGTAGCCTGAATAAGTTTATTAAAATGTTTGATGGTTTAATAAGAAGTTTTCACCTCTTGCTTTCCCTCTTCTGCACAAAATCCTAATTCTATGCTTATTATATCAATCTGTTGTGGAAGAGACTGCAAGGCCACAAATCAGCATAGTGACATCCCTGCAGGATCAAATAGAAGCCCTAAAGGGAAAAAATCCTCATTTAACCCCCAAAATAACAAAAGTAATGGGCTCACACTGAACAAAGTCACACAGAATCTGGCAACTTCACTTTGCAGGAGATTGATTAAACTCTTTGTGTTTTAGTTATTTGTATGTTTTATCTCAGAGCTCCTGAGCATGGTCTTGGGTTTCAGAGTCAAATGAACCTAAAATCCCAAAGGGAGACTCAGTCAAAATTGCCATCTTTCACCATGGTTCACATCAGAAGTGAATTTCACATAATTGTGATGCAAAACCACAAATCAGTCCCAGGATTGCTAGAAAGGTTCATAATGAATCTTAGCAAATTCTGATGGATCTGGGTGGAGGTACAAATTTGTCAGTAAGCCTGAAACCACATGAATTTCATAAAGTTTGAGGGTTTGTTGTGCAGGTTTTGTACAGCTGAAGTCTAGTATATTTGAAACTAGCATAATTTTCTTCAATATGGAACTCTCTCTTTAAATCATGGATAGATAATCTAATTAACTTTCTGACAATTAATTACACAAACTCCCACAAGGATGGAGAGAAGCATTTTTTTTTTGCATGGATGTTTGATAAAATCCATAAAGCATTCAGATTCTACAGTGATGAGTGTGGTATAAATAGATTAACACAGATTCCTGGAGCTTGTAGATTTCAAAGAATATGACCAGAGGCTATAAAAGCTCATTACTCCATCACTGAAGCATACTATCCATCTAGAGAGTCAAGAGCGCTCAGTCACAAGATGTCACTGGATGATACATCACAATGCTTACAATATTCCTCAAAAGTATAACTGCCTTCTGTATATTTTTCTAATATTATGCTCCCTCCCTTCCCAGCAGTCATTGGTAGGGGAACTGGCTTTTGTTCTAGCTCCGTTTTGATTCTGTCCTAGTCTTTCCATTGTTTTACCCTGAATTTATTACTGAGGAACATTGTATTTAGCCTCCCAAATGAACTAATGGAATACCCAATGTCTGGTTCATTTAAAATTGAGCAACGCCCTAAGGAATACTGCACAGAACAATCCTGTAGTAGCAAGGGAACTGACTACATGACCCAACAGCCCTTTGGCATCTCTGTGAGCCTTTATTTTTTATCACAAATACATAGGAATTACCCCAATGTCAAAACCTGTAACTACCTTCCCAATGCTGTTCCAAAATTCACCCTATAAAAATACCATTTTTGTGACTGTGTAGTACCAATAAAAGAGTAGGAAATGACTCTCGAAAGGATACCAATGATCCATACTTAGTTAAAAAAAAAAAAGAAGGGACTGAAAGAGTTAAACATTTTACTATCACAAACTTGGGACCCTCTGGTCATCCTCATGGACCTACAGAGTTATAGGACTTCTAGGTAAAGAAGGTTACAGAATACTAATCAAGCCACAAAGTATGGCACTGAGATTTATTTTGCCTCTCCATGAATCAGCTGTCACCAGCAGCCAGGTGTCATGAACAAACAGTGCTAGAGGCTGGTCACTAAATCAAACCAGAATCTGCTGAAGTTGAACTAACTAGAAGCAGCTGGGCTGGAGTCAGTCCTAATAGACCCTTTGAGTGCTTGGTAAAGGAGATTGTGTATCATTCCCAGGAGGTTATCATGCACCTTTAAAACAATTCATTATGTTTTACAAAAGTGAGATTGTTGCTGGCATTCCCTCGTTAAATACGTTTGGTCTACATTAAAGATTTTACGTAAGCCATGTACCACCCAAAATTAAAAGCATACCCGACCCCCCCCCCAAAAAAAATCAGTGAATTAGGTGTCAAGAACTTAGTTATAGAAATCCTTTTGGATTTTGAGAAGTTTTCACTAAATACTTTGAGCTGACATTCCAAGTAGCTAATCAGTACACAGATCATGAGTCAGCCTCACTCTCAGTTATTCTACGCTGATGTAAATCCAGTGTAACTTCCCACTTCACATAAGTTAAACCATGTTTTCACGAACATAACTGAGAGCAGAATCTGGCCCTGCGACTGTACATTTGTGAAATATCAGAACTGCAGGAATTTTGGGGGGGCGGGGGAAGCTATAAAACCCAATTCTATTCAAAAGTCTCTTGTATTTGTATTTCCAAACAAATTCAAACTCAGTTCAGGTTCACTGAAAGCTCTGAAATCTTTTCAAGTAAACTAGGCCTACATTTGAGCAAACAAGGGCCAAGTTATCATTTCACAGAAAACGTGCAAATTCTTCATAGTTCTCATATGAAACCCAGTGAAAGAATGTGGTTTTAACTATGTTTCACACTGAATGTTTGGTCTTGTTCAAAATCCAGAACTTACCTCAAAACTCAGAGGGGGTGAATTCCATTTGAGTCTGAACAGTAGAAAATTTTTGCAAGAAATCCCTGAGAAAAAAACGACATCAAGTTTCATATGGCTCGACAGCTAAACATCAAATGCTTGTGAGCAAGATCAGTAATGTTTGTTTGGAACAGAAATACAACTAGTATCCAGTCATCCACGAATGAAAACAATAAAATATCTACTTTATGATTTTCACTGCAATTCAACAAGTAGCATGTAGCAAGTTAAAGAAAAGTTAAATATTTCAAAAGGCTAAAGTGATAGGGAAAAAAAGTTTGTTAACTGAGAGGCAATTAGTTATCTTGTGATGGCTTCTTAGCTAGCTAAATAATGAAGTCTGCTAAAAGGTTTGGGGGATTAGTAAATCTCCACTCAATAAATTGATTTATGATGTTGAATACTTGGCAGCTACAGTCATCTCCCGCAACAGAACTTAGTAAGTGAGACCATGGGCACTGGCAGGCATATGCCTTTCATACCACTGCACACAATTTTAATTTCCTGCAGGCAACATTTCTTGAGGTGCACTGGGGAGTTTTACAGGTTTTTCATCCGATCTCAGTAGCTAACTGCCATGGTAGTAATCATGTATGTGAGATCAAGAAGCTGGATACAGTCCATATATTCATTTCAGATTGCTGGGTACATGGTGGGCCTAGCCACTGACAGTGCTCTATGTTGCCAGGTGATTAGCTGTATTTAGGGCAGAGATTCAATTCCTCACAAAAAGTCGAAAAGCTCTGCACCGTGACTGTGGGGCAAACTGGCTGAAGCTATAAGCTGTGAGGTGCAACCCACTGCACCCACTTACTGCAGCAGTAGATCTATCCCAATACACATAAACCCAACAATTCAGAACATAGTGCAGGTCTAAGAAATCAAATTCTGAAAAATCTGTAGCCTGGAAACGAATTACAGAACCCTACATAATTTAAGAATTTGAGGGGGTGAGGGAAAAGAGTTTGAAAACAATGTTCAATTCCTATCTTTTTCTCCAATCCTAACAAACAGCATCTCCCCAGCATGAAGCACAGGGCTAAACTATCTCTAGAAGACCCACAGCTAGAAACTGAGATCCACACGCTAGGGGAAAGAGGACCGAGTACGCGTCCAATAGCAGAGCTATTTACAACGGTAAAGACTTCTGCATTCATATTTTGCCACAAACTTGAAACTTGGGTCAGCTGCATAAACAGATCTCTGAGGCTCACAGACTTTGTGGGGAACCTGGGCCAAGGTTTGCATGGCTCTGACCCATTTGTGGCTTTCGGTGGAAAACATTTGAAATTCAGAATTTTCCACTGTTTCCATCCAAAACGTGACCATTTCTGCTGAGATAGGCTTTGAGTGTTGGAGTTTCAATCCTCAGCCCCATCATTCCACATGACCAGTGACATTAACCTTGAAACAGTTTCTTTGCTTCTCCCACAACAGTGTCCCTGTCCTCGTCTGCACCATTCCCTATGCATGGAACATCCTTCACAAACCCGTCTGCATGGGGCACTATCCTCTCCACTTCCACAAGTCTTCTGACCTCTCATCCCTGCCCTAGTGCCTACGAGAAATTAGCTGACTGATAATGGCAAATCGGTGGGACAACAGAGAAAAGTCTATCTATCCTTCCAAAAATTTGTTTTAGCACAGCACCCTATTACTGTGGCAAGATCATGGACCCTACCAGAAATAAATAATAAATGTTAACAATAATAAAAACAACAAAGCCAGGCCTGGGAGTGGAGGTGGGGAGAACTGAATAAAAAATGAAAAGGGTTTATATTAACACCCTGCAAACCAAACCACTCAAGATCTGCTCAGGTCTACAGATCAGATAAGATTTGTTTGTTTGAGACTGTCTCTTCGCTATGAGCTAGGGTGATTCCCACTGAGCTAGTACGAGCATAAATAGTGTAGCCACAGAATAACGGATAGTGGCAAGTATGCATACCTGTTCAGGGGACTCATACCCCTAGCTTGCAGTGTAGATATAATCTTTACTATCTTTCTATCACCTAAACCCCTGCAAAATGATCTCCCCGCCCCCCCGACCACAGTAGGATTTCCTTTCACTGGATCTGCTCCAGCTAAAACCTTCTCAGTTTATAAATCAGGTTAAATTTCTGGATAACGGTATTTTCAAGGAACGATTCTGTCTCTAAGGAGCAAATGCCAGAGTCATTAAAAGCTGGTAATTTGATGCCTACGCTTAGTACAGTGTTTCTTAAACTTTTTAAAGGAATCTGGATTCCAAGAGGCAAAAGGGGGTTGTTCCAAATGGCCACAAATTCACTCTGCAAACAGTCATTTGCTGTGAAAATCATTCATATTGAACATGGTTATTTCCATTTTATGGTTGTCCATGATTTCATATATCAGAAGATATATCTGCACTACTCCACCATATCATTACATATATAAATTTATTGGAGTAATGTAGTGTTGATTAAAAGAGTTGGATTGACAGCTCTGGAATATGAAACCCTCTAGACACAAACAGAAACAGTACGGGAAGTGGCAGTGCAAGATACCCAATAATTTACTTCTAACATTCCCTGGAAGAATAATCTCTAAGCATGAGAGAAGAGTTCAGTCCCAGTGGCCCATCCATCTCCTGAGAAACCAAAGCCCAACTTGAAGTACTATTGTGGGTTATGAATTTAAGGGCACTATAGAAAATTTAACTGACCCAACTGCTAGTGAAATCAATGGGAGTCTGGATCGGGCCCAAGGGGAACAAGTAGAGATGGGAAAACTGGTTTGGTAAAATGAAACCCTTTTGAACCTGCACTGCAGAACTCCAACAATATTCTCTTTTGGGATTTAGAAACGTCCTTTTCTCATGCTCACTCACTCATGAATTTTCAGGTACTGGCTGGTACCATAAGCAGAAATGTCATGGAGAAAACACATATTTATGAGACTTCCAGAAGAATTTGGCAGACTCCAGCAAATCCAGTAAGATTCAGACCTCTATGTGGTTGTCTACCGTAGACCGCTTAAGGATCACTAAAGGCAGGCAACAGTTGACAGATTCATGCAAACCTGCACATGGGGCTCACAGCTCCTGAGTTTCATTTTAACTTTTGGGTTTGAATGAACCCAGCAACTCAAAAATTAACTCAGCCATAACTCAGGGTTGATTCAACTTTTGCTGAATCTAGTCTAACTTTGAGGTTTGTAAGGTGGGTGTTGCCTGGTTTGGGATTCAATTATCCAAATTGGTTTTGGTTGCTGTAGTGGGGCAGCTGCCCCCCTCCAGTAGGCAGGGGGTTAAAAACAGCTCTGGAGAGGGCCGCGGCTGGGAAAAGCTAGGTTGATTTGGGAAGCAGCCACAGCTGGGGCCAGCCCAATAAGGGCCCAGCTGACTCTCATAAAAGGGCTGTGGGCCAGAAGCTGAGGAGTCTCACTCTAGCCCTGGAGTGGGAAGGGCTAGCTGCCTGGGAGTAAGGTACCTGAGGTAGAGCAGTGCTGGGGAGCTCCAGCCTGGTAAACCTGCAAGCCTTGGCAAAGGCCCAGAAAGGTACTGGGGCTGCAGAGGGGCAGCCTGGGAATAGGCAGAGGAAGCTGGTCCTAACCCCTTGCCAATGATGAGTGGCCATTACACTGCAGTCTGCCCCAGTGAATGGGGGTTAGATGATGACTGGCAGTAGCCACTGAGGCAAGGTTAGTTTAGAGGGTTGGGGGTTCCCCAGGGAGGGGAGACCCAGAGTGGGGGGGTACTGCTGGAGCAGAACCCCAGGGTAAAGGGCACTGGGGTTCAAGAGGGATACGGATGCCAACAGCAGGCAAGACACCGGCCTGCGGAGGGTGCTCCGAAAGCTGGAAAGAGCTAATTCCCAAGACGACCAGCCGGAGGCACTGCAGCAGTGAGTCTCTACCTCGCTACAGTTGTAAATTACTCAATTTGTTCCGGGAATGAAGTTTTTCACTATGAATCAGAAAAATACACAAAGCCTTTTCAAAGGAAAAAGTGATTTATAAAAGAACTATAATGATTTTGGCTATAATGATTGTAAGAAAAAAACCCTGCATTTTTTAATTATTGTATATTAACAAAATTCACTCCTCCCCCTTTACATTTCAGTAATCAAGGGCAATTCTAACAGTACTTAATAGCAAATAAAATACTTCCTGTGTTTCTTCTGTAGATTCCCTGCTGACCCTTGAAACCAAGTATGGGTCGCCTAGAATTAATTCAACAGGCTCCACCCATTCTTGATTTCCAAGGTCATATACAGGAAGTATCCAGGAATTCCAGCAAACCTGTCCCTTAAAGAAGCTTCCCAGTGTTATTGGATAAATCAGCATACATCAAACCCACACAGAGTCAACCACATACACACACACAGTAATTAAAGTAATGTGAATGGTCTGATGTAAATCTAGACAAATCTAGTACAACAAGAATTACTGTACTTTCCTTAGTAAGACTTAAATGTACCTTGCATACTGTTCCTAATTATATTTAAAGGATCTCTTTAAAAAAATTCTTAAAGTTAGATTCTTATACCCATAATTGCCAATTAGTAGCACTTTACTCCATAAGTAATCCCACTGAGTCCAATAGGGCTACCTGTAGAGTAAGGTACTTTCAAAACAAGTAAAGGTAATAGAATCTGACTCTAAATTAGGTAATGCCAATTAACTTGGATCTCTCTTTTGGTGTTGGCGCTCACACAGAAAAGAAACTAGTCGTTTTTACACAACTTGAGCAGATGCTAGTCTAGGTTCCCTCACCCAGCTCTTTGAACATACTGAAACCTCAATCCTGGCCAGCAACACTCCTTCCATTCTAGTCAAACCCATCCACCTACACAACTCTGCCAATACACTTCAACCCTGATCTCAAGCACCTCCTGCTGTTCTAGGCCAGAGTCTACTCTGAGCCCAGGCCAACTGAGATTTTGAAGCATTTAACGGTTGTACTTTTTTATTTCATTTTCCAAGCAACTTTCTATATTCCTTTGACGTTTCCCAAGCGAGTTTAACATTATTGCAAGGTTCATACCACAAAACTACAATGAATCTGTTGGACGATAAAATGTAGCCCAGGTCTCTGAGGTTCAAACAAACCTGTGAAATGGCTGGAATGGGATTTGCAAAGAAATATATTACTACGGTTAAATTTCCAAAACAATGTGTACACTTTTAAGCAGCTTCAGGGACACGCACGGAGTAAGACTTTTTCTGAAGTTCAAACATATCCTGCTGAAAACCGTGTTTTATGTAAAACTGAATTCATCTGCTTTGGGAGATCTTCATAATTCTTTTCCACTTCCCTTTTATCCCTGCACCTGTGCAGGATTCCCTTGAAATTCATTCTCCATATGCAGTTGAATGCACATAAATTTCTCTGCCTCCTTCCAACCATTAGAACTGGCACCAGCTTACCCTCCCAGCCTCGGCTATAGGTCTCTCTTATAGGGCATGGTAACGAAATGCAGTCAGTGTGACATAAACACCACTTAGCTCAACTGCATATTTATTTCTTTTCTGGAGTTTTTGAGAAGTTTGAGACTTGCTCCTATGGTTACTCAAAAATGGCTATTTACATTTATCCACACTGCATATATCTTCTATAGAGTCACGTTATAGATAAAATATAGCTGAGGCCACAATGGATAAATGAAATGGCCCATTTAGTGTGATGCTTTCAGCAGTGTCCAACAGTCAGTGACAGGTTCAGAAGCCTAGTTCGAAGTAGCATCCAAAAGCTGTGCATCTTCTTCAAACATCTCCAAATTATTTCGGTCGCAGACATCAAGCTGTAATGCTGAACAAGTTCTCTCAACTCCTAATTATGTGCTCATCACAGCCTCACTTAAACTCTGTGAAGTTCTCATTACCCTCCATTTTTATAGGCTTGGAAGTAAGAACAGCTTTCCTCATATGGTAATATTTCCATTTCTTTACCTATTCAAAAGCAGGAAGTGGAAATGGATATGGAATTTAAAAACAAAATGTCAACTGAAGTTTTGTGAAACTCTAAACGCTTTCGAGAGAGAGATTTTGGTTTTGTCTACATTTGAGCTGGGAGGTGAGATTCCCAGCTCACATAGACATACCTGCGCTAGCTCTGCTCCACCTGTTGTTAAGCCCCCACCCATGCCGCCATGGACCTATTGCTATTTTTAGGTGCTAGCTTGGCACAGCTAGAGTGGGTACCTTTCCACAAGCTGGGAATCACGTCTCCTAGCTCAAATGTAAAAGTACCCTTTTAGCTGTGGGGTGAAATCTGGGGCTGGTTGTGTTTTATCTGAACAGGTCAACCCATCAATAATAAGAGGCCGATTGGTTCCCTATCTACTTGCTCTTGTAAGACTGAGACTCCCCCCACCCCCTGCACTGGGCCTAGTGATTTTTAATATATATCTGTTTGTTTAGAAAGTGATGAAATTTCACTTTGGTACAAATGACACACTGTCACCACCTCAACACATTTTATTTTCAGTGTTGAGGGAAGTGTTGCAAGATAATTTGGAGACAGTATTTGATTCAGTGCCATCATTTCATTACAGGTGCACAACCAGGATTCTGGCTCAGATGAATAATATGCTCTCTCAAAATCTTAATAGGAAAAACTTCTGAACAGCTATAACATTCTTCAGGACAAGTTTGATGGAGGCTTATTTTTAAATTTCTTTAAGATTTGCCTCCTTAATCTCTGTCAGAAAGTTGCTTGAGACAATGCCAGCTCCATTAATAAAAATTCCTATCACCCAAAAGAAAGAAAATTGGGGACAGAGAACACAAAGGGATCCAGATGGGTAGAGGATGAATATTGGGATATTGAGAACTTTCATCGCTCGGTCACTAGTCCGAACGAAGAAGTCACTAACGGCCAGATCAAATGTCATTAACAGTAGATAGCTGTTTGGATTCTCTGTGAAACCAATTGATTGTCTCAGTTTGGTTTCTAGCAGACAAGTGTCCAGATCCCAAAAAACACCTCCAGGATTAACACGAATAATTCCCTTTGTTAGCAGTCCCAGCAGAGAGGCCATAGAGGGAATGGACCATGAATACTGAACTGCCCAAGGATACTCTCTAGGATACCCTCTAGGTCGGGACACAGCAGTAGGGCGGTATGGCAAAGCTTTCCCTCTTGCTCATGCTGTACCCACATGGTGGACAGACTCCAGTCTCCAGCACTGTCAATCTGACACCTTTTCACCAGCAAACTCACTGAAAGGAAATAGCTAGCAACAAGAAAGATTGCTATTCTTTATGAAAATCTCCAAACTATTTTAAAAGAAAAACAATTCGAGCACATCTGGTACTTTATGTATGGAGAGTCAACATTCCCAGATGAAAGAAACCCACCAAGTTAAACTGATAACAAAAAATAGCCCAAAGGCAGATGGAAAGTAAGGGTAAGAGCCCATTAACATTTACCACCTATTGTCAAGTGACTTTATAGGATCTTGTGAAAAGGCCTGGAGGAAGCATTAAGAATGAAGGGTCCCAAGACCATGGCATCTGTCTGAGTCCTGAACAATGACTGCCCCTTATCAATGTACAGCCAGTTTCCCAATTCTAAAACACACACATCAAGCAAATTCTGGGTGACCCTAGGCACTGAGGTGGTAGAGATCAAGGAACTCGACCTTCAAGAAAGAGAGGAATGTCTTTGTACATTATTCTTACAGGGCAATAAAAAGCAAATGCAATGTGGACCACACATGTCAGGGCACCAACTGGGTTATTTGTGAGTATCCCAAAACATAACTCCTTAGAAAGGGGGAGTAGGGAGCAAACCTTGGGTTGCAATACTTGAACAATAACATTAGAAATGCTGCCTCTACTTTTCGCGAAAGTTTGTTAAAGGAAGCTGTATTCCCTTAGACCGCAAGTTAGTTGACGGGGTCCCCTCATGAAGGCAAAGGAAGGATGTTGCTGAATGAGATGGTTTATTCTTCAAATGCCTTACTAAACAAAGAACATGTATGGACTGAATTTAGTCACAGATAAGCAGGCTCGCGGTCACAGCCTGCAAATCTGCTGGACCGCTGCAGTGAGGTGTTTCAGGGTGCATGGCACTGTGCGCCAACTCCAAGCCCTTGTGTCGGTCATGACCATTTTTCTCCGCCACATGGCCTTCCTCGCATTAACTGAGTGAAACTCGTGTCTGTGCAGCCTAAACTGACATCAGCACTGATGGAGGCTGGATGGCTCAGTGGACGGGTTACAGAAATTTTCACACCTATGTTGCTGATTCCAAATTAGCTCAGGTTGGCAGTCCTTGAAAGTCCTTACTATCTGGGTAGCTGCTTGTGATATATATGAAATAGGCAACTGCTCACAGTCTAGCTGCCAGTGGACTGGTATTCACATCAAAAGTGCCACCCAATCGGTCCCTCAGCACAGAGACGAAGAATTGAAATGGCCCAGAGCTGCTGACCCCCTGGAGGTACTTTCTTTAGAAGAGAGTGAGGGACTGCCAGTGCTGGTTAGAGATAGGACTGCAGTATGTCCTGTTAATGGGATTCTGCTTCCCAACACCAAATTCTCCCCAAAAATTGGAAAAACCATCACATTTTAAACTGTGCATCAAAATCATGGATAGAAGAAGCTTTATATTTGTACCCAGATATTATGAGAACCTCATACACCTGCTAATCCCATTAGAATTAACAGCTGTCCAAAAAGATTTTCTGTCTAATGTGTTCGCATCATAATATGTGATATTCTTAAGATGAAGGACTACACTGAAAAATGTTTTTAAAAAACAGCAGAGCTTTTTCAATTGCATTTGGTCGATGTACCCAGTGAGCAAATAAAAATGTATGGCTTACATCACAGGGTAAAGGTTGTGGAAAACATTCCAGATACATGTGAAAGTCAAACTGGGTTTTGGGGACTCTCTCTTTTTCAATCACAAAAGGCCTGGTCTCTTCTTTCCCTCTGAAAAATGTTCATATGTCTGCCCGGGCTCATATTAACAATAGGGATGGGTGGGCTGTTTCAAATCAAATGAAAGGCAACCAGATTCCTGGAGCAAAACTCAAACAAAGCCCTTGTACGAGGCCTGAAAATGAGTAACTTTGCTGGTGGTGGTTTGCATTCTCATGCTCCTCAATGCTTCCTGGTCTAGCTGCAAAGGACAGAGGAAGCACCAAACTCCAAGAGAGAGAGCGTTCTTGCCTAGCCCAAACCAGCAAACATTGCCAAATGCCAGGAGCTAGTCCCGGTCACTAGTCCAGTTCCTACTCCACACTTTTAGATGCTTCTCTGAACCCACAGAGAATCTCACCCTTCGGTATTTAATATAGTTCAACATTTCCACTTGGCATTGGTTCAAATTAGCAACAAAATAGTAGCAAAAAAGAGAATTTACAACATCCTCCCACACACATCAGCTGCACTCCATGCCAAGAGTGAAGCGCTGACAAGAGGAGAGACTACATCTATCGTGAACCAGTTAAATCATGATGTTTGTTGTTCAACATACCCAGAATCTGTGGCAAAACGCACATGCAGGGCTGCCTCACATATCTGGGCCCTCCCCACAGAGATGCCCAAGTTCACGTTCCACTGATGTGCAAAGGTTGCTTGACTGCTGCTCCCTCTCCTATGCATGTACTAGCAATTGGAGTGACACATCTTTGCATTCCCAGAAACACAACCTTTAAAGGGAGAACCTCCCTGTCTCTTGATTTCAACAGAAGTGTGATGGGGTGACAGGACAAAGAAGAGAGGTGCCCCTGTACGGAACACATTCCCTGTCCATGTGGCACCAATGTACTAAAACCTCAAAGAGCAATGTCTCAAAACACATCATTCTCCAGTTGGCTTGGATATCACTGCATCTCTCCTGAACTAAGACAGGTTTTAGAGTAACAGCCGTGTTAGTCTGTATTCGCAAAAAGAAAAGGAGTACTTGTGGCACCTTAGAGACTAACCAATTTATTTGAGCATAAGCTTTCGTGAGCTACAGCTCACTTCATCGGATGCATACTGTGGAAACTGCAGAAGAATTATGTCTTCTGCAGTTTCCACAGTATGCATCCGATGAAGTGAGCTGTAGCTCACAAAAGCTTATGCTCAAATAAATTGGTTAGTCTCTAAGGTGCCACAAGTACTCCTTTTCTTTTTCCTGAACTAAGAGGCATTCTCACATGAACAATGTTTGCTATAGCCCAGCCAAAGCACTAACACGCATACTTCTGGCCACTGAACAGCTAACAACCACCTGCCACATGTCACTCTTCCAGCCGGGATCTCCAGCACCATGCGCTACGTTAGGGGACCTTGAAATCTGACTCCATTAAGTAGGCCAAAGTTTTTATATCTTTTCAATATAAAGTAACTTCACAAAGTGCTAACTGATCAGCAAACGAACTTCCATGGACACTTGCTATCCAGTCACTGGGCACTGCTCTCATTAGCAGCTATTCTGTTAGACAGCCTGGCTGACGAGATAGCTGGTAGCTGTATTTGGATGACTGCCTAATTCTTACACTCCTGACTGAGCAGGAACCGTTTTGAGGCAGCCCAGAGGTTGGAAAGTACTTACTGTCTCTTGCCACATCGTTGCCTTGTGTGGGCCATACTGTATCTTGAAAAGTCTAGAGGGGGGGCAACCTGTTCCAGCCCCTTTGAGTAGAGCCAAATATAAAAATAAAGGGCCTGGGGAGGGAGTGCAGCTCATCCTCTTTTGCGGAAAGCAGACTCCTGCATTCTCTGAACTCAATCCAATTTATCAACATCCTTCTCGAATTGTGGACATCAAACTGGACACAGTATTCCAATACCAGTCACACCAGTACCAAATACCAAGGTAATATAACCTACCTACTCCTACCCGAGATTCAAGAGGATATTTCCCCATCCCCACTACTGTATGGAATCTGCTATTAGCCCATGATAGCAGTCATTCATACTCCTTGCTTGGTATTGTACCAATCTTGTTCCAATTAAGCAGTAAGTCACTCCAGATTCATGTATGAGCCTAATCCAACCTGGAGCCTACCTGCAATAAGGAGACCAGAGGGATAAACAGCACAAGGAAAGAGGAGTCATTTAAGTTAAAGGCCAATGTTGGCACAAGAACTAATGGATATAAACTGCCCATCAACAAGTTTAGGCTTGAAATTAGATGAAGGTTTCTAACCATCAGAGGAGTGAAGTTCTCAAACAGCCTTCCAAGAGGAGCAGTGCAGGCAAACAAAACAAAAGTAACTTGTCTTAAGACTGAGCTTGATAAGTTTATGGAGGGGATTGTATGATGAGACTGCCTACAATGGCATATGGCACATCCATGACTGCTACTAGCAACTATCTCCAATGGCTGGAGATGGGACACTAGGCAGAGAGGGCTCTGAGTTACTACAGAGAATTCTTTCCCAGGTGTCTATCTGGTGGGTCTTTCCCACATGCTCAGAGTCTAACTGATCACCATATTTGGGGTCGGGAAGGAATTTCCCCCCAGGTCAGATTAGCAGAGATCCTGGGATTTGTCACCTTCCTCTGCAGCATGGGGCATGGATCACTTGTTGGTTTGAACTAGAGTAAATGGTGGATTCTCTGTGACTCAAAGTCTTTAAATAAAGACTTGAGCACTTCAGTAACTCCGCCAGAGGTTATGGGCCTACTACAGGAGTGGGTGGGTAAGGTCCTGTGGCCTGCAATGTGCAGGAGGTCAGACTAGATGATCATGATGGTCCCTTCAGGCTTTAAAGGCTATTAGTCCATGAGACACGAGGCAGCAGAGCTCCTATAGAAGGTGACCAGTGTTGGATTTACTGCCACAGTTTTAATTTCACTTATGGAGGGAAAGATGTAAGGTGAATTGGACACCAGATGCCTTCTTTAAATTGACAGAAAGCTGTTCCTAAAGTTTTCAATCCCCTACTGACTGCTCCCTTCTGCCTTGTCAAAGCCCTCTCCTGCTTCTTCTGAATCTCACAATCAGCTCTGGGTAAACTCCAAAGGCTGAGCAATTTGGTTGAGATACTAGGAGTCTGAATACCTATATGCAGCTACTCTGCATTATCTGAATCACTAATAGTGGGGGCGTCACTATTTCACTCCCTCACTCAGACTGAAACCAGCTGGATTCTTCCTTGAGTTAGAGTCCCATCACAGGCCTTTCCCTCAAGGTCTCCATTCACCAAACAAGAAGCAAAGTAAGAAGCTTGCTTGTCAAATTCTGTTAGGAGCAACATTTCCTTTGCACACTGGGAAAAAACCCAACCTAGACAGACATAGGTACAGTTCATTGTCATTCACACTGTCAGCAGTGAAGACAGACACATCAGTGATTTCATAACGAGAGCTTGTGAATATAATCTGGACATTTTTATGGGCTGCTTTTCCCCAGCCAGCTGAAGCAGAAGCGCTAAATAAATCACAGTACCAGCCAGCCCCAAAAGCTTCCTCCCAGTTCGTGGGACAGATCTGTAAAACAAGCATCAACACCACTGACCATGATTACCATAAAAAGATGTGCTGGCATTGAAGATTATTATTAAAGGGACCCTGCCACCAACATCACTTCTCTGGAATTCTGTTCCAATTCAGACAGCATTGGCTTGTTTTCAGGCCTGCTGCTTTATAGTCTGGCCAGTTACCCTGTAAGACAGAATATCCATCAGCCCCCCTCCATTCATCTCAGAGCACATCATGACTTGCAGCAAATATATTAATTCACCTTTGGCTAAAGGGCTGTGCTAAGACACATGTAAGCCAAGTACTGACATGAAACCCCAGCAACACGAAAGGCATAAGATGGAGAACTGTGAATTCCAACCTGAGCTGATAGTTTTGTTGTTTGTTTTACCAGTGCACAATCTGAATTCCCAGCTCCAGGGCGCTGGGCTTCTTCACTGCTGGCACATGCTGCACATCACTGCAGGCAAGACTCCAGCAGAGATTCTCACAGTCCAGAGACAGCAGCTGTACTGAGTAGAGAGCCTTTGGGCTCGGCTAGGCCTGTCTCTGGAGAAATTTAAACTCACCTGTCATACAGAAGCACCTATGCTGAAACGTTTTGGCCCTTCGCTGCAAGGAAAAGCAAGCTGAGCCTGCTTATGAAAGATCCTACTAAGAATTCCTGAAGGGTTGGGGCTGCACGTGTCCTTCCAATAAAACAAAAGAGTTTTACGCTTCTATGGGCAAAGAGTCCTACCAGACTACGGCCCACATGGGCATATATGGGTGACATCCAATTATTTCCTGGGTAACAAATTGCCAACACCTGGTTCAGCTGTACCTTGAAAGGAAGCTTTTGTTTTCTGGAATGTGAAACATTGCAATTTCCCTAGGCTGTCTTCAGTAAAAAGAATGACTCCTGGACTGCCTTTTGTCCACAAATAGAAAGCAAGAGACGATGATTCCACAAAGCCCAATGTTTTAAGCGTTCTCCCTCTCTCTTTCACTCTTTGTATCTGTCTCTTTCTTTTTTCCTTTTCTCGCACTGCTTCACTTGATGTGTACAAGCCAAGTATCCATTCACTATCAAAGGCATTAATTTGTGAAACATACTTTTAAAGTTACTGCAATTTTAAGGCGAACCACCAGGGGGAACCAACTGCTCCCATTCCCTCTGACAACAGCAAAAAAGTTGAATTCTTTTATCTGGCTGCACAATGAACATCAAGTGGCTCAGGACTAAACACTTAAACTGTTTTTTTTTTTAAATATACCACAGTATAAAGCTTCACATTAAATATTTACAAGAATAGAGTAAAAACAGTTAGCATAGTAGCTTGTATCAAAACTCCAAGGAGGTCAATATGAAGATACCAGACACAGTTAAATTTTGATGCTGGCGTTGAAATTTTTCCTAGTGCTGTTCAGCCACTAACAGCATTGACCAAGGCAAAGAGGATTGGTACATTTCCAGTTCATACTGAGTGTCTGTCTGTCTAGGTGTAGAATACCACGCTCATCACTAGAAAACCAGGAGAGAGTTTGGTTTCAGAACTGTTGCTGGCCCCCAAAGAATTGCATCTTTCAGCACAGTCAGAAACATCACAAATACAAGCTGTTCAAGTACAGGGCTGTCAAAACCCTGATGCAGAGTACATAAAAATCAGGAGAGAGGAAGACGAATGGCAGCATAATAGAATGGACCAACAAAGAAATGCTCTGTGCTAGGTAACAATTACTGAGAATAGCTTGGGTTCAGAGTATATACTCCTCCAAAAGTGCGACTTCTCCAAACTACACAAACCTCTCGAGCCTGCAAAACTGGGTAGGAAATTTCAAAAGAATAATTTTTTCTCTGGAGATTTCTTGCACTTCTGATCCAAACTGAGAAGATGTAACAGGTCCTTTAAAAGTGTGGTCCTAGAGAAGAGGTGAAAGTTCCAGTCAGTTCAGAATTTCCTGAACTGGTTCACTGCTCCCTAATACTTACTTATAATGTTTAAGTCTACTTTAATGTGTAGGATTTACATAATCCTGTTGGATGGAGTGCTGCTAAGTTAACCCTTTCAAATGCCCCAAAAGTCAGTGGGTTTTAGCCCACGAAAGCAGATGCCCAAATAAATTTGTTAGTCTCTAAGGTGCCACAGGGACTCCTTGTTGTTTTAGTAGAAAAGGAGAGCATTGTAATATGGGGGAGGGACGGACAAGTATGAAAGGCTGCGTTCTTAATATGAGGGAGGAATGGGAGGCCAGGGGAGGAAGGAGATAAATTGACACCTCCTGTCAGGTGGAGATGGCCACAGTCAGTGATTCAGCATCATTCTATTGTTCTTTTTTCAGGTCTAACACACAATACAGAAAACAACAGAATATGGAGGAGATCTGACTGCATCTTGGTAAGACACTGAACCAAGAACCCTGGGTCACTAGTGGCAGGTCGAGTCAAAATTTCTTACATAACTAAGTAAAACAGACATCACCGTAGCAGCAATAGGTATTTTCCGTTTACATTCATGGGACTCCCTGGGTTCTGTTACTCTTACTTGAGAGTTAGGACCTGGGTCTCCAAGTCATTAATTCCAGAGATGCACCAAATACCTACAATAGCTGGCACGTCATATACCACTGATTAAAATGTTAATTGTTTCTTCCTACTGGCTTTGGCTCTGATGTGCAACCTGACATAGGATTAATCAGTGAACTTCTGATGTGTGTGAATATTCATTGGGTTTAAAGACATCTGCAGACAGTGCCTGCAAACTGTTGTGCGAGGGAGCTTCCCTTGCCCTACCTAGCACAAATATGAAAAGAAGCTTCAGGTTTGCTCTGGATGGGGTGGGGGGAGAGACTGCAGTGCTGCTCCTAGCATTCCCAGACCAGGGTGGGACTGCACCGAGACTCTCCTGAGAGAGCCTCAGGACCTCAGATATCCAGTCCTGGAGGGCCAAGACGATCAGAGAAGAAATTGAACTTCTGCACTCTCATCAGAACTGAATCACTGAGGTTCTCCCTTGCCGTGCTTAAATATGGCACTTGATTGCCTCTTCTTGCAATCAAATTCTATCACACCCTTCCCAACTCTAATGCAAAAGGTCATTAATGCACGACGCTCAACAGATAAAGCTTTGCCCTTACAGAGCCTCATTTAGCCAAGAAAACCGAAGTGCTTAAAAACAGACAGTTCCCTCTCCTCCTCCACCACCACCAAGCATTATGCCCATTTTACAGAAGGTGAGAGTAAGGAAACAAAGATAAAGTGGCTGGCCCAACATCACACAGGGACTGTCTTTTGTTCTGTGTTTGTACAGTGCTTGGCACAATGGGGTCCAAGTCCATAACCAGGGCTCCTAGGCACTATGATTATACAAAGAAATAACAGCAAAAACATCAAAAGCAAGTCAATGGAAGAGCTGGAAATAGAACCCAGAAGTCCTGACTGCCAGTCTCCTGCTCTAACCATTAGACAACACTACCATTCTTACACAGACAACTTACTGTCTAACTCCTGTTTGACTGTGCTAATCAATTTGGATTCTTTTTAGCTGTAGTGAGAAAAAGCATGGTGACATCTGATCATTTGGACCCATTGTTTCCATTGATCTATGAGAAGGCAAACTGCATTTTTCAGCAATGTTGCCAAAATTTATGGAGATCCCTCTCGCTGCTGAGATTCCTTTTCCTCCATAACCCACAGAACGCTATTTCACTGACTCTCCTCTCCTGTCACTACCAACTGCACCATCCCTGCTGTACATCACAGCATCCAACCCACTAACCACAAAGCCACTGTGTATGCTGAATGCTAATTACTGTCAGCTCTGATCTATGTCTTTCTATGTGTCTAGCTATATAAATATAGATTTAAACACATCCTTTATCATAACACTAGAAAGTATATTTCTGAGATACGCTGCAGTTGCTGACGAAGTCAGCTGAATACCATTCAGAAAGAAGAATGAAAAACAATCTTTCCTGGGAAAACTGGACACTTAAACATAGCACGTAAAGTGCCCATCAACAGCTGACTCAGTCCCAGCAGCTTCCCGAAGACAATGTACCAATATTGGCAAAGCAAATCATCTGGCAAGACATTAGACAAAACTACCACAGCTGCTGGCCATCTCTGCCCTGTACACAAAACTTCCCTGTGGTTCAGGACTCATGTTTGTTGTAAGTGACTTTTGTTTTAGAAGAGATGGCACTTTCTGTCCTTGTCCCATAAACACAAAATCAAGATGGTCATTCTGATCAAAGTAATGGCTGGTAACATTTAGAATCAAAGGAAATATAAATATTACTTCACACGACAGAGTCAGCCTGAGGATTCTTGGTCACAAAGAATCTTGGTCTAGATTTTTATAAAGGGGGGATTAATTGTCATGGTTACAGGACGAGCTATGCCCCAGTCCCCTTTTCAGGCCCTCTTCAGTGCCCCCCTTCGGTGACAGTCTTGGCTTCCTTCGCCTGCCTCAACTTCAACCATTCTTAGACTGGATCTCTGGGTTGCAGCCCCCCGTTTCCCAACCATGTTAACATGAGAAGCCCAACTGGATTTGGCTCCTGCCAGAAACTTCCCTTTGGAAGCCTGTGACCATCTGCTGATCAAGGTGACTCAGAACAGCTTCTTCAAAACAAACATATGGTTTATTCACCCAGGGGTACACAGCAATCACAGAATAGGGTTAAAACATCAAAAGGCCTACATGCCTGGGCCTTACCTAAAGCTGATCATTTCCCTCAAAGCTTGGGCAAGCTTAGCTAATTCACACTCCTCCTGCATGGCCTCTGACATAGTCCGTCTGCTTGTCGCAAACAGCCTCTGATGACTGAACTCCCCCTCCTTCTCTACAAGAAGAATTTTCAGCTGTTTTGTGTCCCTTTGATCTCAAGCCCTTAGCCTTGGCAAACCAGGCTTTTGTCTGTGTAGCTTTGTTTCATGCCAGAAAGAAGCATCTTCTGAATTAAAGGCCCAGCGTTGTCCACACAGGCACTGCATCTGGTGGGACAGGCACAGGCCCCACAGATCATCCCTGAACATGTTCTGACTGGGGGAGATGAAGTGTTTGCCAAACATGAGGGAGGCTGAAGCTTGGAGCTTGGTTTCTGACCCTGAAGAGAAGCTGATAAGGAGAAGGAGCTTGGCAGATAAACAGCTAGAGTGCCTCAGTTGTGGTCTCTATCTCCTGTTTTGATTTAATAGCGAAGGTTTACAGTTGGTGGCAAAAACAGACAGCTCAGTCGCCGGATCCGGGAAGAACATCCACCTTCTTTAGTTTCCAGAGTAACAGCAGTGTTAGTCTGTATTCGCAAAAAGAAAAGGAGTACTTGTGGCATCTTAGAGACTAACCAATTTATTTGAGCATAAGCTTTCGTGAGCTACAGCTCACTCCATCGGATGTGACAAGGGGAAATCGGTTACTTTTTATAATGAATCAACCATTCCCAGTCTCTATTCAAGCCTAAGTTAATTGTATCCAATTTGCAAATTAATTCTTTCTGGATGAAGCTCCCCTCCCTTCCCAGTCTCCATGAGGCCTGCTACTCTCATTTCTAGTTAAATCCTTAGTCTTTCTTAAATAAACCTACTTTGGATTTATAAGTGCTCACAAGTGCTGTGTGGTTTACAGGAGTGGTGGCTTAATGTAAAACTGGTAAATTGGGATACACTGCACCTTTGGGGACAGAGAATCCGGAATTTCTGTGAGTGCCCTGTGTCAGGGGCTGGATATTACAGAGGAACAATTCTAAGGGACTCATGGGTTGGGGTGCATGTACTGCTAACCTGCAAGGTGAAGTTAGGGCCGCCATAGCCCAGAGGAGAGCGCCCAAGTGGCTGAAAGGCTGGCGGTGTTACGGAGCAAACCCCCAGGTACCACAAGAGAGGCTTCTTCTTGCTGGAGGCAGAGGGTAAAAAGGACCCACAGTCCTATGTGCCCGAGAACCATCACACAGGGTGAAAGATTTTACCTATGGATCTTAGACAAAATGGTGGACAAATGTCAAGATAAGGGCAACTACAGTCAAGTCAGTTCTCCTGCAGACCTCTTTAACACACCGTAACACCAAGAGTTACCTTCCCTTGAGAAGCATGCTGAGGTCTGTGGATGAAAAGTACCTATATAAAAGCTAGGTGCCCAGCTACCATCAAGATGGAAGTGGTATAAGCAGCTCAACACAACAGAGACTGGAACAAACAGTAATGTAATGTCTGTTTTTAATAATAAACGAGAGTGCAATAAGCTGCAAAATAGATCAGCTTCCTGCTCACCAAGGGTGAAATCTTGGCCCCATTAAGTTAATGGGAGTTTTCTGTAGACTTCAATGGAGCCAGGATTTCACCCCTAGCAATCATCCCACACACACACAAACACACGCTGCACCTCACACACACTCAGCTTGAATATGTGAAGATGTCTATAAATACGGGCTCATCTGCAAAGGTGATAAATCTTCAGCTGCAGCTATCTAGCTTCATAGGACAGACCTGGGTCTAGCACAAAACATTTTTCTGCTTTAGGAAACAAGAGTCCAGAGATAGGATCACCTCCATAACTAGGTATGAGATTTGGAATGAATTATTCCCCACATATTTCTGTGATCCATATCCCTGGAGAGGTTCAGCAAGTAACTCCAACCACTAACTTTCAAATCAATGCTTGTAACTCACGGGCAAAGTAGAGAGCAGAGTGAACCAAACAGAGCAGGGGCAGCTTGCTGGGAAAGAGCCAGGAAACCTGCCTAAAAAAGGCACAGCCTGCAAAAGAGATGACTGGTTAATTAACCTTTACACTGCATACACCAACATACATGTTATTTCTAAGTTTCCCAAAAAGGCTTTAAAATGGTATTTTTTTCACGTTAGTAATCTTTAGTAAAGAGTAGCTACTTTATTACATTAGAAAAAGATGTTGAAAAAGCAAACAGTTACAGGCCATTAAAAATGTATTTTAACACACACACGCTAAGTAATAGCTAGTACGGCTTTTGTTATGTTATTGTCAGCAAAGCTGAGCTGGAGATTGGAAACCGCATAAAACAAAACAGAAGGAAGTTTCACACAAACCTCTTGGAAGTCAGATAGGAAATAAGGCATACATTTTTGATAGTGAGGGTAATTAACTTTTCAAACAATTTACCAAGGGTCATGGTGGAATCTCTATCACTAATAACTTTTAAATGAAGGTTGGATGTTTTTCTAAAAGATCTGTTCCAGGAATTATTCTGGGAAGTTCTATGGCCTGTGTTACACAGGCGGTCAGACTAGATCATCACAATGGTCCCTTCTGACCTTAGAATCTATGAACGCAAATCACCAAGTTTTTTTATTACCCTAGTTACTCTACTTCATAGCGTTTCCATGATAGTCACACAAAATAACTATAAAATAAAAGGCCCCAGGGTCCAGTTTTGGTGTTTTTTCCAGGTCTCTCTGGAAACTTGCCAGAGCTGGCTCTCTCATAGGATACTAATTCTTCACTGCTAGTTGTAGCCAGAACCAGGAAGTGCAGAGATGTGTGAACACTTACATTAAAGAATTTTATGCTATTAACTCTTGTGGCCTCCTCTACGTGTTCATGTATAAAACTGATCTCTGGATGTTTCTGGGGCAGGAGTCAAAGTTTCAGACTGCGTTAATGGAGAAGCTATTTTCCCTCCATTTTTCTGGACTGCAGGCCTGGTCCAAATTATTAATTTCATTACAGTAGTGCCTAGAGACCCCAACTGAGATCAGGGCCTGATTGTGCTAGGGGTTCTACATATCAGAGTAAAAGGCAGTACCTGCCTCAAAGAGCTTACCATTTAAACAGACAAGAGAGTCAAAAAATGGGAGAAAGGAAGTATTAATATCCCCATTTCATAGATGAGGAACTGAGATCTTACCCTCATTCAAGTACAGTGCCTCTATCCTTCCACTTCTTCATCCCAACTCACTCATCCTCAGTGTTACATAGGAGTAACTTCACTAACTAATTACGTTGCTCTTGATTTATACTGTTATAAGTGAGGAAAACTGGACCCTACATGTGTACTCAGTACCAGAGATAACGCTCCTGCCAAATCCTACTGAATTATGCAGCATCCCATGGCATGCCCTAAACAGAGAATGCAATGATAATCAACGTACCAGTGCTTTGTATTCCTATAAAATAGTCCCTTTACTTATTTATAAGTGTTTGCATTACATGACAACATGATAAAGGGAGACAGAGAGAACACATTCATCTAAGACTGTCATTTCTAGATAGCCCAGACAGTTTCTGCGGAGAAAATAATCCTACAATATCTCTTTGCATTTAATGAGATGCTGGCCTGAGACCAGGTACGGTGAGGAAATGGCAGAGACCTGCCTGCAGCTTCCTGCTGAAGCTACTAAACCCAACTGAAAAGCATAGCACATCACTGAGACACGCTCAAGGTGCTACCAGGCACAGAGGTCCCAATTAACCTGTGTGACGCGGGTGCAGCCATGTGCCAGATTAACCCTACAGACAGGAGATTCTTAGGAGCATGAGCCTGGCCGCAATGGAAAAGGCCATCATTCAGTCACAGTTCCATCATCTCCAGTATCTTCTTCTGAGGGTGGCCATGGTCACAAGAAGTTAAACTCCTCCATAATGCATCTAGTAGTACAACACAATAATATGGGACTTTTATGGCCTAGAATATATGAATTGGTAGCCCTCATAATATCTAACTTATGCTACTTTATCTGTAGCTGCTATTGTTACTCATACTATGAATTTAAAAGGATGAGATGTTTGAAAGTGAACTGCCACCCTAAGATCTTTCATTACCACCTGCAGTAGGTTAATTATTTGCAGCATACAAACTACTTTCTATACCTACTGTAAAGATCTGACCTTATAATTTCTCAGTAGGAATCATTTGCTGCTAGTGGTAATATTCAGACCTGCTAGGCCTAGACACACGGCTCACAAAGTATAAGGAAAAAACAGTTATGCAAGTTTGGTAACACTTCTATTTACAGGCTAGAAATACAGAAAACTTACATTTAATAGAGCACTGTAACAGTTCCACTGCTAATTAAAAAAAACCCCATGATTATTTAACATACTCAAGTCAATTTAATCAATGTAGTAACTATAAACATGCAAGAATGTCTAAAACATAGTAGTCCAACCCCAATTAACTTTTTAGTGCTCAATCGCTGTGTAATTAATAACATTGCTGAATGACACCTCTGTGTTATGGCAACCTGTAGGAAGAGATCATATCTTGCTGAATGACAGTTTCAGGAAACAGAGTACTGGTTTTTGGAAATTTATGATGTAACAGGATTAATGTGACCAAATGCTGATTCGAAATCTATGTTCATGTGAATGGGGTAGAGAGTCCCACAACACAATCCCCCCCTTCCCCCTTCACAGGCTTTGCCTTTATTGTTAATTTAATTAACAAAAACCTCAGCCTAAGTTTTCTCTGAACACAGCTTGTTCCTTAGATTTCTCCTTACAGAACCCCTTGCCCCATGGGCATGGCAACTCAAGCCTTTTTATCGTCCTGAGTAAGACCTAATAGGACACACCTGCTCTGGTGAGTCAGCAGAAATAACTCTGCATTTTTGTGCATCATTTTAGCAGGGCAGTTACCCCACTCCTGAGATAAGAGGAGTGAGAACAGCTGAGGGAAACTGACTAAGTAGCTGACCACAGGTGTGGCCAGCTCAATCAGGGCCCAGCTGGCCCTGATAAGAGGGCTGTGAGGAAGGAGCTGGTTAGAGTCTCACTCCAGAGCTAGAGTGAGGTGGACTTAAATACCTAGGAGCAAGGTACCTGAAGTGAAGCAGAGCACTGTTGGAGAAGGGCAAGAGGAGCTCCAGCCTGGTAACTCCCCAGGCTGAAGGCCTATGGAGGTACTGGGCTACAGGGATAGGCAAAGGCAGCTGGTCCTATCCCCTTGCCAGTGATGAGTAGCCATTACAGACTGCAGTCTGCCCCAGAGAAAGAGGGCTAGATAATGACTAGCAGTAGCTGGTGAGGTGGGTATAGAGAATGGGGGGGGGGGGTCTCCTGGGAGGGGAGACCCAGAGTGTGGGGGTACTGCTGGGGCAGAACCCTGAGATAAAGGGCACCAGGGTCTGGGAGGGACCCAGGGACCGGAGGCAGGCAAGACACCAGCCACCAGAGGATGCTCTGAGGCTGGAAAAGAGCTAATTCCCAGATGACCAGCAGGAGGTGCCATGCCAGTGAATGCTCAACCTTGTTACAATCATACTATAACTTGACTCTTATTACAGTTTGGATAAATAATGCACTTTGCTTTAGTTCAATAGCTCTGATCCTGCAGCCTACTGCCAATGGGTATTTTGCCAGCCCAGGAACACTAGTGTTCTGTCGCATATGATTGCGTGCTATGATATTCTAGGGTCTGCTGAAGTATCCACCCCTTGTTATTTTCTCTTTAAAGAAATAATTTATAAATCAAACTTAGTTGTGGTATGTGCTTTAAAGTGGGAATCAACCCTCAAGGGCTAGGTTCTCAAGCGGAACAGAGAGTGATTGCCCTCAGCCTTTAAATAATAATGAATTAAATAGTGATTATCCTGTTTTAGTGCAACTGAACTGAATTAATTCTAAGATGAAACACTACATAAATTTTCTAAAATTCAAATTACTACAGCATCTCTCTATGGAAACAGATGCACTGGAGAGACTCTGCAGTGTCTTGAGAATTAGAGCTACTATCCTTCACTCTAGATCTAGTGTGTATATTTAAGCACTTTATCTTTTTATAATATGATTCCAATGAAAAGACAACTGGGAGGATTGGGTCAAAAGAAATCTGATGGGGTTCAAGAAGGACAAGTCCAGAGTCCTGCACTCAGGAAGGAGGAATCCCATGCACCACTACGGACCGAATGACTAGGCAGCAGTCCTGCAGAAAAGGACTTAGGGGTTACAGGGGACGAGAAGCTGGATATGAGTCAACAGTGTGCCCTTGTTGCCAAGATAGCTAACAGCATTTTGGGCTGTATAAGTAGGAGCACTGCCAGCAGATCGAGGGACGTGATTGTTCCCCTCTATTCGACATTGGTGAGTCCTCATCTGGCGTAGTGTCCAGTTTTGGCCCCACACTACAACAGGGATGTAGAAAAATTGGAAAGCGTCCAGTGGAGGGCAACAAAAATGATTAGGGGTCTGGAACACAACTTATGAGGAGAGGCTGAGGGAACTGAGATTTAGTCTGCAGAAGAGAAAAATAAGGGGGGATTTGATAGCTGCTTCCAAAGAGGATGGATCTAGACTGTTCTCGGTGGTAACAGATGACAGAATGAGGAGTAATGGTCTCAAGTTGCAATGGGGAAGGCTTAGGTTGGATATTGTGAAACATTATTTCACTAGGAGGGTGGTGAAGTACTAGAATGCGTTACCTAGGGAGGTGGTGGAATCTCCTTCCTTTGAGGTTTTTAAGGCCCGGCTTGACAAAGCCCTGTCTGGGATGATTTAGTTGGGGATTGGTTCTGCTTTGAGCAGGGGGTTGGACTAGATGACCTCCTGAGGTCCCTTCCAACCCTGATATTCTATGAAAAGCAGTTGTGGTGTGTCACGGTTCCTCCCCCACTCTGAACTCTAGGGTACAGATGTGGGGACCTGCATGAAAAACCTCCTAAGCTTATCTTTACCAGCTTAGGTCAAAACTTCCCCAAGGTACAAAATATTACCCCCGTTATCCTTGGAATGGCCGCTACCACCACCAAACTAATACTGGTTACTGGGGAAGAGCTGTTTGGACGCGTCCTTCCCCCCAAAATACTTCCCAAAACCTTGCACCCCACTTCCTGGACAATGTTTGGTAAAAAGCCTCACCAATTTGCCTAGGTGACTACAGACCCAGACCCTTGGATCTTAAGAACAATGAACAATCCTCCCAACACTTGCACCCCCCCTTTCCTGGGAAATGTTGGATAAAAAGCCTCACCAATTTGCATAGGTGACCACAGACCCAAACCCTTGGATCTGAGAACAATGAAAAAGCATTCAGTGGTTTACAAGAAGACTTTTAATAACAATAGAAGTAAATAGAAATAAAGAAATCCCCCCTGTAAAATCAGGATGGTAGATATCTTACAGGGTAATTAGATTCAAAAACATAGAGAACCCCTCTAGGCAAAACCTTAAGTTACAAAAAAGAGACACAGACAGAAATAGTTATTCTATTCAGCACAATTCTTTTCTCAGCCATTTAAAGAAATCATAATCTAACACATACCTAGCTAGATTACTTACTAAAAGTTCTAAGACTCCATTCCTGTTCTGTCCCTGGCCAAGACGACTACAGACAGACCCAGACCCTTTGTTTCTCTCCCTCCTCCCAGCTTTTGAAAGTATCTTGTCTCCTCATTGGTCATTTTGGTCAGGTGCCAGCGAGGTTACCTTTAGCTTCTTAACCCTTTACAGGTGAGAGGAGCTTTCCCCTGGCCAGGAGGGATTTCAAAGGGGTTTACCCTTCCCTTTATATTTATGACATGGTGATATTTAAAAAATAAGAGCTGATGCATTTTATACTAAAATGCCTGGGGTTAACTTTTGCCCTAATGCAATAGCATTGGTGCTGGAGGCATTTACACAGGGTTGGATTTGGTGCATGCACTCTGAGACAGGAAGAGGGAAGATATTTTACAGTCCCTGAAAACGTGACTAAACTGATCAGTCAAGGGTGTGCTGCTCCACAGTATTGAAGTTCTGCTGATTCTTCGCTTGACCTGAATGAAAAGTTTGCCACCCAACTAGAAACTACAGAAATGCCTCCATTAAGGGTTTATTTACCAATTTGACTCTTAGGCTGATTTGATAGGTATTCCTAATATTCAAAAACAGTTTATCCTGAGTGATCCCAGGGACAATTGACTGGCTGCCATAGACACCAGGCAATGATTGTGGTTTTACCTAGACTGACATTTAAACAAGATAAAACAGAGTGGGTTTGAAAACTTGGGTGTCAAGCCATAGGATTTTCTCCTCCACTATTACGGCCTTTTTACGCTATTGCAAAATAACATGTCCACTAGTGCCTTGGATCTAGCCATGACAGAATTCCCTGTGGCGCAACCTTTTTGTAAGGTAGCGTATGCTTCCCTCTGAGGCCCCTGGTACAAGCCCCATGACAGGGGGTGCCCTGCTGGGAGGAGTGGATCAAAGGTAAGAAGGGCAGGGACACAGTGCATGCAGAACACTGAAGCTACTGCCCACAGACAGCTGGGGCCAGGCTGTGGTAACTAGAGGGGTGTCTGGCCTCCTCCGGAGGCTGCAGCAGCCCAGAATCAAGAGGGTGCTTCGCTCCTGTCTTCCTGGGCTGAGAGTTTGGTGCTACCCCATTTAGAAGCAGAGCAAAAGAAATCTCTCTCTCTTTCTCTGAGGTGGGGGGAGTTTTGCACTCACATGGTTCCTTTTTTTGCTCTCATAAACAAGCTTTAAAAGGATGGCAGCAACCGGACTATTTTTTTGAAGTGCATAACTTCAAAATATTCCAGTTTGTAATCAAGAGCCCTTGAAATGGCATGTCTGGAAAGGGATTCATTTTTATAATTCTGTTCTTAAAAATGGTAAGGGTTTATTCTACATCCTCACAGATGTTTAAAATGGACTCTTCCTTGCTAAATGTCTATATACAAAGTTTCAGAGTAACAGCCGTGTTCGTCTGTATTCGCAAAAAGAAAAGGAGTACTTGTGGCACCTTAGAGACTAACCAATTTATTTGAGCATGAACTTTCGTGAGCTACAGCTCACTTCATCGGATGCATACCGTGGAAACTGCAGCAGACTTTATATATATACACAGAGACCATGAAACAATACCTCCTCCCACCCCACTGTCCTGCTGGTAATAGCTTATCTAAAGTGATCATGATGATGATCACTTTAGATAAGCTATTACCAGCAGGACAGTGGGGTGGGAGGAGGTATTGTTTCATATTCTCTGTGTATATATATATAAAGTCTGCTGCAGTTTCCACGGTATGCATCCGATGAAGTGAGCTGTAGCTCACGAAAGCTCATGCTCAAATAAATTGGTTAGTTTCTAAGGTGCCACAAGTACTCCTTTTCTTTTTGTATATACAAAGTGTAAACACTGGGGCGGGGGAAGTGTCTTACTATTCCCACCCTCTGTTTAGGGATTCTGGATAACAATTGTAAATATAACAGATCCTTGTTTATTTCCTATTCACAGTACTTGGTGGGTGGGGTTGTGTTTTTTTTTTTTTTTTTTTTTTTTATAAATGGAGATGGGATGAGACAACTGCTTTTAGGGTAAAGTGTATTCTAAAAAGAACTCATTGTAGTATGAATGCACCAGACAACTATTGTGCAGTTCAGCTCTCTCTGGGTAACTTCATCAGGATATGACCAGATCTGTTTACATGACAAATGTAGTATGATTTTTTTTTTGTCTTTTTACCCTTTCAAGCTTACCATCTCTCTGACTCCCTCTAACCTGCAAACAATATAGTCAACAAAACATCCATCATAGGCAGCACCTCCCGGAAGTCTCTAAGAAAAATTATGGGCCTTGATGAGAAGATACTTAGATGAGATCTATCATGGGCTGGGGGGGTACAGAATGCCATTTAAATGCTGCATCTTCCAGGTATGGTCCAACAGTGTATCCAATGAGTGCTGACATGGTAAAAGATTGCATCTAATGTTGACCTTATTTCATAAAATCCCTCTCTGTTCTGTTGTCCTGTTTCTATGCCATCCTATTTCTATGGCAGACAAAGACTGAAATAGCCCACAGCAAAGTCTTTTGAGAGCATCTTGCATCTTCAGGTTGTCTTTGCCAAAGGAAATCAAAATATGTTATAGATAAAATGGTCCCACAGCTGCTGCACTGAAAGACTAAACATTTTCAGGCCAAAACTACTTTTTACCTCTCTGTGGGCAGTGACCCTATATAACTGGTATACAGTAGTAACACCTAGAGGCCTGCATTGAGACTGGTGAGTCATTATGCTAGGAACTGTAGAGACACAGAATAAAGGTAGTCTGTGCCCTGAGAAGCCTACAGTCTAAACAGATGAGACAGAGAAAGGGCCAGACAAAAGTAACAGCCAAACATCATAGACAAACTCTGAAAATGCTTTCAACTCCCACCTCAGCCCCTGTTGTAAGTGACCTTAAGCAGCATAGTCACTGGCAGAGACTCAATACAAATGTATCTCTTAACCTCAACAGCAACCACAGTTAAAGAAAACTGCTTTAAAGGGGGCACCAGCTTGGCTTCTAGGCCAAGCAACACTTGTGTATACTACAGTGTCTTTCCACCAACCCCATCTGCTCTTGTGATATAGCAGGGTATTGGCATATTCAAGAGTTTTGAACAGCATGACCTAGATTTCCTTTCTTAAAAGTTATGGAAATAGTCAATTTTGTTGAGAATGAGCACAAAAGGAATACCCAGAATGGGGGAAGGATGGTCTTGTGGTTAAGGCAAAAGAATAGGAGCCAGCAGATGTGAATTCTAGTCTTGCCTCTGCTCTACATGTGATGGGACTTTACTGTGTCACTGATCTGTGCCTCAGTTCACCCCCCCAACACCCACTGCAAAATGGGGGTGATAGCACTTCACAGGCTGTTGGCAGGTTTTATTATTTTAAATTTTAAACACTTGAGCATTCTTGGGTAGAAAGCAAAGTATTAGTGGTGCTTGGACACTAGAGTGATGGTCACTTTAGAAATGTGACAGACCTAAATTAGGCTGAAAATATCTCCAAAGACCTCAACAGCAATAACTCCAGCTTCAAGAGTCAGTGTCACAAAAGGGAATGAAATTCACCCTGGGAAACACATTAGAAGTCCATGGCTTACAAAATACCATCCCCATGTTCTTAGAGATCCTGCAGATCCTCTCACCCTAATCCCCACATCTAATCCTTAATGGGGCGGGGGGGCGTTCTAGCAGACACATCATTGGGCTTGTGGTAGCCAGCTGCTATTTACCAAAAATGGATCAAAGGGATTATGATGGAGAAATGAGAAGGCCAAATATCTCGGAGGTGTTTGAAAAGCTATTCAAACGTGACCTGGAAAGGTAAAGTTTGATGTCAGACTGGAAGGAAACTGATGACAGAAATTAGAGATACACAAATAGTCTTGAAAGAAAAATTAACAGACCTGAACTTCTGCCCAAAACCTAACTTTTCCAGCATTGGGAAAGATTTAAACATCATTTAGGGTTAACTTTTCAGCCGTAAATGTTCCAAATGTCACAATTCAGACTAGGACCAAGGGTACAAATGCTATGAAGTTTATCCTCTTGGCATTTCCAATGTGTCTGAACATGGGAAGTACTAGCGCAATATTTCTAGGCCAAAGATCTTCAGATGAAGATCTGAAGTTTTTGGATAGAATCCAAACAGGGCCAAAACATTCAGCATTTTAGATCCCTTATCTTGGATGGAAAAGATGACTGTTTCCAGAGTGCATGGATTGAGTTTGCTGCCTTGTTCCTCAGGCTAGTGGGGACTTTGGAGCATCTGATATCAGCAGTAGTAAGTAAGTTTAGCAGACAATTTTTAAAAGAGGTTTCAAATTTTCAGAGGATGTGAAAAGACAGATTGAATTCCACCCTTTTGGGGCATAACAAGTGAATATGCTGTTATGCCGGTGCCAGAGACAGGAATGATAAATTACCATTTACTCCTGTAAAGCAGCAATCAGGGACGATGTGAAGGTTTTGGGAGGAGAGAGGCAGAAATCATGATTAAAAATAGTTATCAAAATAGACATGTTTTTCCCCCTCTCCTTTTTAGCCCAACATTCAGGAGTAACTAAAACACCCAACATCATTGGGTTTGTGCCTGATGTTATTCCCTAGTGATCAGTTCATCCAAGCTTAACTAATTAAGTATATAAACAACATTGCAGATTTAAGATATACTGGTGACGTCTGCAAAGAGAGGAAGAGAGACAGAATGAATACCCAGGCAGTATGCCAGGCTGTGCTGATTAAAAAGCAGCAGGATAAACTAGCTTCACAACCCGAATGCCAGCAGACATTCCCAGCGCCAAACTCTGTTCTCAAAACCTCCATGCAGAGCTTTCTCCCTGACTGTAGAAGCTGTGACTGTTACTAACTACACTAATTGTAACCCTTTCACTGTCACTTTGTGCTCCCCATCTGTTGTCTCTTATAACCTCTCTGAAAGCTGGGAGCATCAATTCATTGTGTGTACAGCACCTAGCACAAAGGGGCCTTGATCTCCAGGTGGATCCTCTGTGCTACTACAATACAAATATGAATACGCTGTAACTATAAATAGGACAAACCTTACAGTTGTTACTCAGGCAATCTTCCATTGAATCTACTGAGTCTGACTGAGATCTAAGGAATTTTGCCTCAGTCAGGATTACAGTATTTGGCCCGATAAAGACTGAATAAGCATTAGGTACACCAGTAGTTTAGCATCCAAACTACTGTGCAGTAAGGGTTTTTCCCCCATTTCCCTGCTTGCTGTTGGAATTTTGAATCAGATTCCAAGAGATTATTCATCTTTGATTCCTAGTCTGACAAACATCATCTTTTAAAGGTGGGGAAAAAATGGAGTGGGCATAAACAGAGGGGGGGAGGGCAGATGCAGTGTGACCTCATCAATTTACCTGGAATTTGACTGACAACATAGACTCATAGACATTACGGTCAGAAGAGACCATTATGATCATCTAGTCTGACCTCCTGCACAATACAGACCAGAGAATCTCACCCACCCACTCCTGCAATAAATCTCTCACCTATGTCTGAGCTAGTGAAGTCCTCAAATCATGGTTTAAAGACTTCAAGGTGCAGAGAATCCTCCAGCAAGTGACCCGAGCCCCATGCTACAGAGGATGGTGAAAAATCCCCAGGGCCTCTTCCAATCTGCCCTGGAGGAAAATTCCTTCCTGACCCCAAATATGGAGATCAGCTGAACCCTGAGCATGTGGGTAAGATTCACCAGCCAGATACCCAGGAAAGAATTCTCTGTAGTAACTCAGATCCCACCCCATCTAACATCCCATCACAGGCCATTGGGCCTATTTACCATGAATAGTTAAAGAACAATTAATTGACATCCTCTCAACTTCATTGTCCCTGTGCTTGAAGAAATAGCGGCCAGGGGATCAACTCTACTCAAATTGCAACTGCTATGGGCCCTATTGATTCATATAATCAATTTACACACACACTTTATATGCATTTCTAAATCTCATAGCAGTTAAGGTTAGTTCACTAATTATTCTAACCTCCCTCCCCCCCCAAAAAGTGAGGACGGAAAGTTAATGGCCTGAATCTCAGGGATGCTGTGCACCCACAGCTATAACTGGAGTCAATCAGAGCTTTTGGTGCTAAGCACCTCTGAATATCAAGCCTCTTCATTTTCAGAAGTGACCCCTGACCTTGAGTGTCCAACTTAAGGCAGCCTGAGACTGATTTTCAGAGATGCTGATTACCTAGAGCTCCCACTGTCGTCAGCTGACATCATGGGTGCTCAGTACTTCTGAAAAATCAAGCCCAAATTCAGCCCTTCCTCCCCCCGAAAATGAGACACGTAAAGTCAGTGGCCGCGTTTGAAAATTTTGGCTTCAGTGTATGGCAGAGATGGAACAGAATCCAGATCACCTGTGCCTTGTATAATCATCCTACTTCCTCTGTTATTCTGCTCAGAGAAAAAAAGTGTAACTGTGTGTATACACACATACACAGCTATTATAGTCACACACACTAACATACAATTGTACATACAGAAAAATGCTCAGAGAAAAAAATTATAACTAGATCATTGTAGAAATTTCTTATGCTAATTAAATAATGTTGGGATTTTATGGTCCAATATCTCAAACTTTCCTGATTAAGTAAGTATTGTATATCTCATTGGAAAGGAAGATTCCTGACTTTCTAATGGGTAAAAAAAATCCCATTTTTAGCCTGCAGGGGAAAAAATATTGGTTTTAAATATTTAACTGGTGCAGGACTGAATGCTGCTCATCCTAAGAGCCACACCAAAGTAGCGTTTCAGAGGGAGGGGAAATTCTATACTTAGGAGGGGGAAAGCAGCATTTTTCTGGCAGGCTGATTTAAAAAAAAAAAAGTACAGCATCTGTTTGAATCTGCTCAGAGTTTTGGAATGTTAGAAAAAGTCCCAGTGGAGCTGGATTAGTGTGCAGAGTTCAGGTATGGTGGCCAAAGTTGAGTAATAAATTCAATTTATCACATGGATATCATCTCCACACATACTGAATATATATCCTGGAGATTGATTAGACAGGCTTTAAACAGCTTTTCTGAAAAGAATAAATTACCATTTTTGGCTTCTGTTAAAATTTTCTACAAATGTAAATATTCAGTACAGCCAAATTATACTTAAGCAGTATCACAGAACAAGTTTATATGGATTACAGGGATTACGGTTTCTGAATTTACTAGACTGATTCAGGAAAATTGTAGGTTTTTAAGGAAAAGTATATACGGTGGTATCAGCTCTCAAATTAACCTTCAATTTGTATGATTCGAGTCTCACAAAGAAGTGACTTGCCTCATACTGGCCATAAGCCTCCCAGGTCTCCTTAACTCAGCTCCTGGAGGTTGCACACCATACTGTGAAGACAGAAATTTTAAAGAGGCCAAACATTCTCTTCTAAATGCTCTGGGGGAGAGTGTGAAGTCTGAGTCTTTTTTTAAGGTAGATAGTCAGGTGACCCAAATAAACTCCACTATCCTGTTACTGACGTGCGTTTCTCTTCCACTGCCCTCCCAAAGGAGACATTTATGGGTCTGAAATAATATAAAATCTAGAAATTCCATATTCTCTACTGAAGAGAATAATATCACCAGATCAGATCCCCTGTTTTGGAACCACAAATGGCTCCCTGAAAAGCTCAGAACACACATACAAAGAGTGGAAATGCAAATACAAATATGGGAATCTGAGCACATCCCAAAGGTAGGCCCTTCCCAGCACTATTCTCAAGAGCCTATTAATTGTTTACCCTCTGCCTGGGAAGCCTACTACTTGAATGTTTCAACAGACCTCTTTAGTGCTGCAACATTTCACATTAGATATTGTCTCTATTTTCACCATTCATGTGAGTGACTCAAGGATCATTTTGGTCCTCAAGTTCCCCAGCTGGACTGTTTCTTCCATGACAATACAATTATGGTTTCAAGGAGGCTGTGGCCAGGTGCTTCGCAGAGGCTTCCTGGCTTAGCAGAGATTCAAAATAATGTCTGTGACCTCTTCTTAAATCCTAAAATCAGGCTCATCTCATCTGGCTCTTTCCTTGAGCCTCAGAGCATGAAGAACCCTTCACTGCTTCCAGCAACATCTGCTCAAGGGAGGAAATAATTAACAGAGGAACAACAACAACAACAAAAAGTCCTCCTAATCAAGAAACTGAGAAACCCATCTCCCAGTGACAGGGAGCAGCAGTTTTACTAGTCCCTAAGAAAGAGAAAGGCAAAGGAAGAAGCTAAAGGCTGGTTTGGAATCCCTCCTTCACCACTGGGATGTATGTAAGTACCTGTCCGGACTAGCATGAGTTATTTGGTTTAGGTTGTGCAAAGGCTCTGGGAGAAGGCACATCTATCAGAGAGAAAGTAGTTACACAGAGCTTGAAAAATGCTTCCATACAAATAACTCTAGGCTGCTGCTGATCTTCTACTAAGGGATGAGAGAATGGGGTTGACAAAGATGCTCATGAAATAGTCTTGCTCTATGCAGGACAAATGTACTCATAACATCTGCAATTTATGGATGTTCTGTCACCCTCCAGTTGCTTAGCTTCCAATCAGTCACCAGCACCATCCATGGCTTCCTATTCGTCCCTTCTCTACCCTACATAATTCCTACTGACTTTCTATTTCTGTCACAGTTTTCCTACCCATATTCTGTCACTGACCTCCTATTCATGCCCCCATCACTATGACAGGTGCACTATCCATCTACAACTTAAATCTGAAAACTGGCTTCCTGATTTCCATGGACTTGCTCCAGTTTCTCATTCTCTCATATTTCTCCTTCTTGTCCCACAAACCTGCTTCCCTCCCCCCATTATGGCACCCTCCCACCTCCAAAGATTCTGAGCTGGCATCCACAAGGGGCATAGAATCATAGAATATCAGGGTTGGAAGGAACCTCAGGAGGTCAGAGTCCAAACCCCTGCTCAAAGCAGTGCCAATCTGCAACTAAATCATCCCAGCCAGGCCTTTGTCAAGCCTGACCTTAAAAACCTCTAAGGAAGGAGATTCCACCACCTGCTCTCCCAGAGTGGGATCCATACAGAAACATACTTGAAAAAGAACCTTGGTTACAAGTTCAAAATTTGTTCTTTATACAAGAGACATTTGAAGTATTTAATCCAGAAATCTATCTGCAAATGGTGCCCAAATTGTCTCACAAACCTCCAATTTGTTCAAGTCACCAAAAAGCAACTTTCCCATTCTTTGCTTGTCTGACATAAAGCCATGACCTGGAGGTTGGCCACTCACTTAACAATTCCAATTCATAATCTAATTGGCAATCGCAGCAAATGGAACATAGTCCTACATGAGCACTCTGATGCATTAACAAGCCTCTTGGATGAGTACAGTGCAGTACTCTGCCAAGAAAGGGGAAGGATTTTCAATGCACTAGACAGTGCTGCTTTGCTCAGAGTGGATTCATACATTGTACCACATGTTCAGAGGCAAGCACCATCAGCACTAGATCCCTCAGGCCCATATCTTCCCATTTATCCTTCTCCAGGTTTTGCTGAATACTTTCCAATTCTAAGGAAAATACTGGAAGGCAGAATCGGACTTCACACACAGGAATATAAGTAGCACCTCAGGACTCAGGCTCACCTGGTGAACCATGCTTCTTCCCTTTTTGACTAGCTGTAAACAAGCCACCCTTAAATAAAATTCCTCCTAGGGTCATCCTTAAATTTGGGACATGTAAAGTGTCTTTCTCCATCAGGCAATTCCTACCTAGATATTAACTGGCTGCTTCTCAGCTCCCCCTTCATGGCCTATCACACACAAAGCTGGCAAACGTTCCACAGTGAGATGCTGTAGAAATAGCACATTTCTTCAGTGCAGTGAAAACAGCCCATTATGCTATTTATAACTCCTTAAAAAAATACAGCTAATCTGCCCTGTAGATGAAACATAAATCTGAGACTCTGACTATTCATGGTCATTCTAGACTATGGGGCACATGAAAGCAGAGGGGTGATGATCACTGTGAACTGACCAATTTCCAACTTGGGTACTTACCTAAATTCCATCTCTGAGTACAGCCTGTTGCATCAATGGTTGCATTTCAATGGTGAATGAAGTGAAAACTTCAGATGTAAAATTTCCAATGTACTTTGGGATATGGGGCAATAAGAAGCACTTTGCAAGATGTAAGATATCATTAACAGTACATCCGATGAAGTGAGCTGTAGCTCACGAAAGCTTATTCTCAAATAAATTTGTTAGTCTAAGGTGCCACAAATCCTCTTCTTTTTGCAAATACAGACTAACACAGCTGCTACTCTGAACCTGTCATTGACAGTACTACAGACCATCAGAGTCAGTTAGATTTATTCATCATGAGCAGTTATGCTCTTACACCCTCATTCCTTACCATGCATCGAGCTGCACTATGGTTTTTACACCATATATGCTTTTCAAGATACAACTGTGGAAAGCTTGCCCCATTCAACTGTAAACAGGGTCTGAATGAATTCTTCCCTGACAGCTAGATGGGAGGCGGGGAGAGACTGGGTTTATGTAAATACATTTTGCTCCTGCTTTGCTTAGATATCAAGCAGATAAAGCAGTGTTTTGCTCAAAGTAATCAACTTTGGCTGGTGTTGAGTTACAAATCACTTTAATACTGAATGCAGGGGTAGTGAAATGCTGTTACCGACATTTAATTATTGTAGGAATACAAAGAAGCAGGACTGTGCTTTGCCTCGTTTGAGACAGGTTATCACCCTCAGCTGAAAGAACCTTGTTAAGCCAGGGGCTCGAATGCCAGAGCTCTGTGAAAGAAAGGGGGTGGGAACAGGTGTCCCAGCCAGAAGGTGTGGACCCGCCCCCCACAGGTCCTCCCTGGACCGGTTTAACCTGTCTTCCACACACACTCTCTCTCTGTGTTCAAAGAAAGACTGAAATAGGCTTCTTTAGGAACCACTTTGTTATTTTAAATGTTCAATCAGGGCAGAAACCAGTTGTGGTAGGACTGTTTCTGTCCTGCCTGTTAAGACCTAAAAAATCACTGAGAGCTGAAATCACTTGAGATGGGGTAGTATTTCTGCCCAGCCTGCAAAGTGCTGAAAATTAAGAGACTGATGTGGTGTGGTCACAGCAGAGAGGCAGGTGGCAACTGACAGTCAGCTGGTGAACAAGTGGCTGGTGAAGTGGAGATTCGTGGCAAGTGGCCAGCAGGGTAGCTGGTGGAGAGGCGTGGTGCAAGTGGCCAGCAGGGCAGCCAGCAGGAGTGGCTGGCAGAGAGCCGTGGCGATCAGCTGGCAGGGCGGCTGGCAGAGGGGGCAGCAAGCGAGTGCCTGAGCAGTGGAGAGACTAAGGTGCCTCTTTACCCTTCTCCCTCCATCTGGGGTGAGAAGTGAACTCTGCAGATGTACCTTTGAACCCTAGGTCTGCACTGACCAAGGACAGCAACCGTGAGTGGGGTGCAGGGAAGGGACGGGCATGTGAAAGGGACTTTTGGGTTGCTGGGCTTAAGAACCTGAGGGGAAAAGGACACTGCCCAAATTACAGGGGGGTGGGTCTTTTGCTCATGGTTTATGTTTTTGAACCCTGTTTGGGTTCAAATTAACACCAAGCTACTTCCCTCCTTTTATTAAAAGTTTATTTTCTACACTCAGACTCTGTGCTTGCACATGGGGAAGTATTGCCTCTCAGAGGCACCCAGAGGTGGAGTGTAATTTTCCCAGGTTACTGGGTGGGGGCTCAAGCCGGTTCTGTGTTGTATCAATGGAAAGGAACTTCTAGATATTGAACCTGGCCCTGGTTGCTGCCGGCTCCATTTGGCAGAAAGGTTACACAACCTTCAGGCCCAGAAGTTTGGTGTTCAACTTCCTCAAAAAAGCAAATCACTCTGGTTTTCACAAGGAATTGCAGGGAAGTTTCACAGGTAATTTCAACTACCACCAGGAAGGAATATAAAAAAAGCTACTTCTGCAAATCTATTCAAACTGGGCAGGAGAGCCTTTCTAAAACAGCAACAATGCCACAAACTTGGTGACACTAAACATTGCTGCAGAAGTCATATATAGTAGGCAACTCCCTCTCCACCTCCCTTTAAGCTTCATGAATCCAAACAGACAGAGGGACATTTCTTTTACACTTTGAAAAACTGGTTCACTCACCCAAAGCCCTTGTAAAGAAGTCTGCAGTGCACACATAGCATGTTCTGAACTATGTGATTACAGAAAGAATCACAATACCTGCCCTAAACAGCTAGTGGAATGGAAGTGACAGCCTCAACGTTACCTCGGGCCAGACTGTTTTTTCCACAGACTACAGAGGAGGGCCCTATTTGGTTTAATTGGCAGTGTCTGCCAGTAACAAAGACTTTATAGGCCCTCCTAGGCCTGCCTAAGTTTTGTTCATCCTTTTCCCTCTAATAAGATCTAACCATTCAATTAGCCCTCACTTCAAAAGGCTATTCTGCTGGCTTCAACAAAGATAAAGGCTCATCAGAGAAGGAAACAGAGGCAGCAAAACGGGCTGCTCAGGTCTAGGCGGTTGCTTCATGCCTGTATTGAAAATTTGCCCTGGATGTCCAGAGAACCTGGGGAGCGATAAAGATAATGAGGCACTGAATTAAACAGCAAAGAATTAGTACATTTTGGTCAGGTAAGGGGTGGGACTATTGTTTCAAATAAAACCATCCTTCAGACTTCTTTGCTTCACAGTTCAAAGTGCTCCTGTGGCATTTCTGGCACAACTAAAAGTAGTCAACGCTGGAAATCTAATGAGAGAACAAGTTCTTGTGAGATTTCCAGTGCAATTTTTCAATCCCAAGGCTTTGGGAGAAGCATCTAAACCTACAAGTTCTTATCCAAATTGAAGAGGACCTCTCAATTTTGAGATTCACTTGTCATAACAAAACCCCCAGAAGTTTCAGAAAGAACTAACTCATTGTAGATGTTTGTTCCCTATCTAGGGGCTTATCCAGTTTAATTTTAAAATTCTTGAAATATGGTGCTTCCTCTGCTTCTCTTCATGGATTATCCTGGGTCTTAACAGGGCACGGTCTCAGGAAGGTATTGCCAATATCCTGCCAAAATTTTCCTTCTTAACTACGTCTAATTTTGAGTTAAACATGCTCCTGCAGAAGAGGCTCCTGTTACATTAAATCCCCCACAATGTTTTCAGAATCATTGCTCCATCTTTCCTCTCCTTGTTCTGAAGCTAGATGTGCTACTGACTGACCAAACTATATGGTTAATAACAAAGAGAAAAGTAGTAAAAACAACTAAGAAGAAGATAAAAACAGCTGACACTCTCTGGTCCAAGCTGACTTACCCATTTTAACTCAAGTGATACTTTTAAAGCTGAATTAAAGTTGCAGCTCTACAAAGCAGCCAAACCAGGAAATTCTGGTGCCAGGCTCAGAGCTCTTTGCATTTATCTGCCCATTTTTTAAATGAAGATTCTTCAGCCACATTTCGCCATCAAAATGTAATACAATAAATAGAGCTGGTCAGAGGACAACAATTCTATTTTCTGACAACTTTCACAATTTGTTTTTGAGTTTGTTTTAAACTCTGAGCCCTTGGAATGTGTTCACAAAATAGATGTGTGTTGAAATGTCCATTTTTAAGTTCTCTCTCTGGACCTCAGAAACCTTCCCATTGTAATCTCCGCAAAGATGATATTTTGTTGAAAATGTTCTGACAGCTCAAAAAATAAACTACTTGTCAATGGGACCCTGTTGGGCCCCCTGTTTGGAAAGAAGACAAACCAGTTAAGTGAGGGTCAGCATTATCATTATTTATATAGTCTGCACCGACAAAAGCAAAGCAGAGAATTGTGCCAATTCCAGCAGCGCAGCCCTGATCCTGCACCAATGAAGGCAATGGGAGTTTTCCCATTGATGTCAGGGAGAGCAGGACGAGAACCCAAATGAATCTAGATAGCAGGTTCATGGAGAAATATTAAAAACAAACACTGTCATAGGATGCCAATCTTCAGGGTTCAAATAGTACTTTGCAAAAAGTTTTAGCTGAGTTATTTCATCTGAACCAATTCACTCATTCACAATATCACAGTAACAGCATCAAATGGCTAAAACCCAAGACTGTGATGCAGAAGATCTGGATTCCAGCTTCGCCAAAGATTTGTTGTGCTATTTGGGCAAATCATTTAACCTCTCTGCTTCAATTTCTCCATTTGCAAAATGATATCAAAAGACTTGCCTGCTTCACAGCTTAAGGGCCTTTAGGTTGTGAGGTTCAATTCATTAGCATTTGTAAACTGTTTTGAGATCTTCAGATTGTTGCTATACAAGTGCAAAGCATTATTATTACTGATCTGTGAAAAGCACTGTTACAGAATATTAGGCACCAATTCTTGCTTTGTCAAGATAATTTCAGTTAAACAAATTGAAGTCAACCCAAGATAAAAGAACCAAAGTGCCTGATTCTCCTCTCACTTACACCCAGGTAACTTAATTGACTCCACAGTAATTAGTGCTAAGTGTGAGAGTGGAACGAGTTGCAAAATATCCAGAAGAAAAAAAAAATACAGGTTTACCAATAAACAGACACACACACACCCCTCAGAGAGAAGGGGGCAGATTTTTTTTTAATTGCCGTTTTCCATGCAAGTTGCTGAAATACATCGATCAAACAATACTGAAGATTTTTTTTTAAAGTGACATACTTTTCATTCTACACATTTTGAAAAAGAATGTTTTTCCTAAAAGTTTAGTGACTGGGTTTTTTTCCCCACTCTCTTTTGTCACTCTGGAGGGAGGAGACAAAGTAGGGGACGGGGAGAAGGAAAAAATGAAAAGCCAGAAACCTTTTGCCTTCAGTTTTTAATTAAAGGAAAAAAAATTAAAAATCACCAAAAAAAAGAATTTAAAAATATCCCAGTATAAGGCAGGGAACTGTGCAGCCTTACTAGCCCTAGGCAGGAGGGAGTGGAACAAGGGTCCCTGCCCAGAGTGAGGTGACGGCTGGAGATTTGAGACCGGACTGGGCACTCTAGGAGTGGAGTGGGGTGGGGGACATGCAGGCAGACCTTGTCCGCCACCCCACCCCCATGATTTACTGCTTGGCTTGTACTGGCCATGCTCACACAGACAGAGCATGCTCAGTAATACTGCTGAAGCCCCTGCCCTCACTCCGACCCCCCCCTTCCAACCTCACTATCAGCAGGCACGGGTCACCTTTTAGTACAAGATGGTTGTCATCCTCCCACCCCCAGGCAGCATGAACTTACAACATGTCATTTGCAAAGACTCCAGTGAGTTCAATTTGCAAACATTCTGATAGGCGCCTGCTGAAACCTCAGACCAGGGTACGGCGACCTTACTCTGGAGCGCCATGGTCAAAAAGAGAAGGGACTGTCTGGTCAAATCATTATCAAGAAGGCTCCCTAGAAAGATCCTAGTGCACAGCACTCGCCTTTCATTAAAGAATGAGTCTATGGGTATGTCCACACAGTAGCTGGGAGGTGATATTCCCAGTGCGGGTAGACAGCCACGCGCTAGCTCTGCTCGAGCTCGTATGCGAAAAGTAGCAGTGTAGCCATGGTGGGAAGGGCGGTGGCTGGGGCTAGCCACCTGACCCCATCGGTACCTACTGACACAGGTAGCCAGAGCCACTGCCCACATTGCTGCAGCCACACTGTTATTTTTAGTGCACTAGCTCGAGTAGATGGCTACCCTCGCTGTTAATCATTCCTCCCAGCTTCTGTGTAGACATAGGCTACAACTGTATCTCAGTCATGGGGTTTGGATTTCCCCTCAAGAGAAGGCACTTACACATATTTTGTTTAAATATCCATGAATCTCCACTTACCTCTAAGAATGTGAACAGCAAAAACTTTTTGCTTTTTGTTAAAAAACAAAAGCAAACTCACAACCACAACCCTCCAGGGAATGTTTGTTACAGAAATATATCTTGTGGTTGGGGTTTTTAATGGATTATTTCTACATAAACATTGCAAATAAATTGTGAAGGGCAGTGGAGTTTTGGACAAGCAAGCTAACTGCTGGCCTCCCTTTTTAAAATGATGGATGTATTTTTCTGCATCCCTGCACAATATAAACTTGTGGTCTTGTACCTGTGGGAGCCAGCAAACCATTTTGCTTCTCGGAGTGACAGACAAGATCAACAGAAGAGTACACCAGAGCAGAACTGACTGGCCATAATAAAGCCCTTCACTTGTTTATTTTTTCTTTTGATCCTGTACATAAACACCCATTAAAAGCCCATTCCCCAAACCTTTTTTCCCTAGATAATTAACAGCTGCTTCTTGCCCAATCCCTCTCAACCCCAAATCAATGAGCTGCCAGATTTCCTGATAGCAGTTTACAGTGACTAAACAATGTATTCTCAAGAATTAGATACATTAAGCTTCTCCAGGTATACATGTTTGAGTTTCTAGATTGGGACTTTCAAAAGGGGTCTATGGAAGTTAAACACCCTACTCCCGTGCCAGTGAGAACATGATATTTTCTCAGCTATGAGCTTTAATGGAGGCTCTAGTGCGTGGCCCTGGGTAATGCACAGCCAGTGTGTTTAACTAGGAAGCAAAGACCTGACAACATATTCGCAAGTAATCACAACAAAAATGAGGCACAAATGGGACCTGACTTCTTTTAGTAGTAATCTTCCTGTGATACTTACCTAAAAAAATAAGAATATACTGTCTGAAAAAATAAGATTGATAGTGTGAAAGTTTATCTGGGATGGGTCAAAACTCATACATAAGAAACGACATGAACAACGCCCATTTTTTGAAGGGAACTTACCAAAGCCATTTTAAGGTTCTGAAATCTTTGGTTATAGGCTGTTTCCCCACCCCTACCCACAACAAACCTATACTTCTTTTTCCAACTGGGAATAGAACCAGAAGTGCTGAAATATCAAGAGAAAGACTAACTAAAACTTACAAGTGGCAAGGAAAGGGCCAGACAGCTCAAGGATGCCTGATTTCCAATCCAGGAAGTCTAGAAAGTCTAGAAGTCTGGAAAGTTTGGAGAAGTAGCGTAACTTTAGGGTGTTTATTCAAAGTAAATCCAAACACTGCATCTTTTGAAGTTTGCATGCCACTGCGAGGAGCACACCGTTCATTTGAATGATCGATATGTTCCTAGATAATCATGGTTTCCTTCCAGTCTCTTTGTCTACGATATAACTGAGCTCAACATTACCGAAACCCCAAAAGGGGGCATATCCGGTGAGACGCTGAGTAAAACAAAAAAAAAATCCCTGAAAATAAATTGGAACAGTTGCAAAAGCAAATGACTTGTCTGTACAATAACTTGTATTAGGCAATTAACAGTGGGATGAAACATTGCATTGCTACTTAAAAAAAAGCAATGTTGTTTAAAGAACATTTTATGAGTGCGTTTTATGTTGTCCTCAGCAAATTTATTGCCAAGCTACAAAAGGCATTTATACACCCTTCCTTTTCCCTCTGATGAAAGGGTCATTGCTACTTAAAAAAAAAAAAAGTGAAAAAACAAAGTTCAGTCCTGCTGAATGCACTTTAAACTTCAGATTCTCCAATTCAAATTGTGAAAGAAACTTAAACAGCTCAAATTCAGTGCAAATATATTAGTTACGTGGAGGGAGCTCACAGCACTTTACAAGTGACTGTAATACCACAAAAAGAAAAGGAGTACTTGTGGCACCTTAGAAACTAACAAATTTATTTGAGCATAAGCTTTCGTGAGCTACAGCTCACTTCATCGGATGCATTCAGTGGAAAAATACCACAGGGATGACTAAAACACATCCTTGCAAGGTAACTAATCACTTTCTGATAACAGTCAGTCACGGAGTGCCACTAGGATCTATTGCACAGGCTTCAATGTGCAGACTGCTGTGTATACTTGACATGTCAAGTCCCTGAATATTAAAACAAAGTTACATATCAAAGCAACTGGAAAAGATGAAGGAAACACTCGCTTTTCTTTCTAGAGCAGTTCCTATACTGTGCGGTGCAAGGGCAGCTCCCCAAAGCTGATGAGAGGGACAGAGGAGGAGGTGGACAGTGCCCACTTTGCTGTAAAATCAGATACATTATCATCTTCACCCACTGGCTCTGAGGAGCAGTTATAGGTCAGTTTTGCCACCCACTTTAAATGTCACCATCCGCAACTGGGGTTCTTTTACTAGTAAGGTCCTCTGTCATTTACTGCTCTACACAGCAGACATGAAACAGCTACCATTGCAGAGCTGCTTGCCACGTGCTATTCCTTTTATTTATGTGCCAATCGTTGGTGCCAGAGAGCAAGGAATGAACAAACTGTTCCCATATAGTGCAGCTGGAAGATAGAACAATCCATTCCCCCCTTAGATGCTATATATTTACCATGGTAACAGAGACCTCAGCTATCACACACTAGGACCAGCTTTACAAAGCCAGATGCCGAACTGAAAATCTGGTCCTGGTCCATCTCCCTTTTGTTCTCTGCCTTGCAGGAATTCTTAAAGGGAACACTGGCTGAGTGCACTCCTAAAACTAGGGATGGGCAAACTCCATCAGAGAAAATGGTAAGCTCTGCAAACTTTCTCCCAGCTCTCAAATGGATCCAAAACCAGATCTTCTTGGGAGTATTTAAAAAGGTACGTATCTTAACAATTATTTTTTGCATCACCCCACACAGAAACCAAAATTACAGAGCCAAAATACTGTGAGAAAAGGTGTTTGTACCCTGAAAGAATACAAGCAGTACCCACCCTCTCCCTTGAAAGCCCATCCTTCGGAATTACAGCATCCATTCTGGAGCCACAAGAGGTTTGGGTAATTTGGACAAGCATACATGGCTAGATTCTCCGATATTGTAAATCTGCATAGCTCCACTTAGTTAGTGAGGCCACTTTACACCAGCTGAGGATTTGTCCTACAAGCTGTCCCAAAGTAACTCAAACTCCACTTTTTTTTTGGGGGGGGGGAAGGTTTCACAACCCTAAAAAATACTGGGAAGAGAAAGAGGTCTCTTAGCTGACTACCTGGGGCAAATGGGTCTGGAGTTGGTGCCTATGTGATATTAGCTTGAACAGACATACATTTATGCATAGGAAGACTATAATGTAGTCTTGTGGAGCATGCCAGTAACGCGTTCAAATGTTAGAAACCTCGTTCCAGTGCAGCTGTTTCAGGACCTGCCAAAACTGCAATATCTGTGGAGTGACAGATGATATGCTTTATTGTGTATTTCTATCGTGCACTTTGCTATATATTTTTATGTTGTATATAAGCTGTAATAATCAAAAGCTGAAGCAACGAAGCTTGAGTGACTAAGTGATGTTGCAAGGTGTATTTCTGAGCAGACTGATCTCTGGGAAACTATTCCAGATTTGTTTCAGGGATGGTCCCTAAACCAGGATAAGGAAATTGCTGCAATGAGTTACAGGAAATCAGTTACACCACATCAGCACAGCAATCTGCAGCCTAAGAGGTCCCACCCTCAGTCTCTGGGGAAAAGGAAAAAACTGGCATCACAGACTAACTCCATGTTCAGAGGGACAGACTACAATACTGCTCTTGCTGCTATCAGGGCCACTCAGTGCTGGAAGGGAATTTTGTTTCTGCCCTCTGCCATGGACTCTGTCACTGTCCACTGCGTAAGTGAGGCTGGTGAAAGAACAAATGCTGTGGCTGTGCTGAAAAGACAGTGTCACAAGTGGCAAGGGATTAGCAAGCTTGATAGTGCCGTCACTTGCATACATGAGACATGACCCAGAGGCTGATCTGTGGTTGCTAAATTTTCTTATGAGCTCGTCATCTTTGTGGCATAAGCTAAACACACAAGTGACTTTTACCATTTTAGCCCTTCTAGTGTATTAACTGGAAGTCAGCTGGTCATGTGAATGTTGTTACATTTAGTCCACATGGAAGCTAAAGAAGGGGACAAACCTGATAAGCGAAGTGGCCATTTCCTGTCCAGCAATTCCATGTGTCCTTTTGGAAAAGCATTTCAACACACTTGAAACTCAAGCCTTTAAATTGAACGTTAAATAAAGATCGCTCTCAACAGACCTGCAGTACTTGAACCTTGGGTGCAAAAGAACAGTAAGAATGGGTGCAGCAAGATAACTGGCTCTGTGGATGAGGGGAAAGCAATGGATGTGTTATTCCTTGACTTGAGCAAAGCTTTTGACACAGTCTCCCACAGTATTCTTGCCAGCAAGTTAAAGAAATATGAGCTGGATGAATGGACTATAAGGTGGATAGAAAGCAGGCTAGATTGTCGAGCTCAAAGGGTAGTGATCAATGGCTCCATGTCTAGTTGGCAGCCGGTATCAAGTGGAGTGCCCCAAGGGTCAGTCCTGGGGCCGGTTTTGTTCAATATCTTCATTAATGATCTGGAGGATGGTGTGGATTGCACCCTCAGCAAGTTTGCAGATGACACTAAACTGGGAGGAGAGGTAGATACGCTGGAGGGTAGGGATAGGATACAGAGGGACCTAGACAAATTAGAGGATTGGGCCAAAAGAAATCTGATGAGGTTCAACAAGGACAAGTGCAGAGTCCTGCACTTAGGAAGGAAGAATCCCATGCACCGCTACAGACTACGGACCAAATGGCTAGGCAGCAGTTCTGCAGAAAAGGACCTAGGGGCTACAGGGGACGAGAAGCTGGATATGAGTCAACAGTAAGCCCTTGTTGCCAAGAAGGCCAATGGCATTTTGGGATGTATAAGTAGGAGCATTGCCAGCTGATCGAGGGATGTGATCGTTCCCCTCGATTCGACATTGGTGAGTCCTCATCTGGAGTACTGTGTCCAGTTTTGGGCCCCACACTACAAGAAGGATGTGGAAAAATTGGAAAATGTCCAGCGGAGGGCAATAAAAATGATTAGGGGACTGGGACACATGACTTATGAGGAGAGGCTGAGGGAACTGGGATTGTTTAGTCTGCGGAAGAGAAGAATGAGGGGGGATTTGATAGCTACTTTCAACTACCTGAAAGGGGGTTCCAAAGAGGATGGATCTAGACTGTTCTCAGTGGTAGCAGATGATAGAGCAAGGAGTAATGGTCTCAAGTTGAAGTGGGGGAGATTTAGGTTGGATATTAGGAAAAACTTTTTCCCTAGGAGGGTGGTGAAGAACTGGCATGCGTTACCTAGGGAGGTGGTAGAATCTCCTTCCTTTGGGGTTTTTAAGGTCAGGCTTGACAAAGCCCTGGCTGGGATGATTTAGTTGGGGTTGGTCCTGCTTTGAGCAGGGGGTTGGACTAGATGACCTCCTGAGGTCCCTTCCAACCCTGATATTCTATGAGTCTATGAGATAACTAGAGCAATGACATAAACAAGATAGATATAAAAACAATGAGGAGTCCTTGTGGCACCTTAGAGACTAATAAATTTATTTGCGCCTAAGCTTTCGTGGGCTAAAACCCGCCCACAAAAGCTTATGCCCAAATAAATGTATTAGTCTCTAAGATGCCACAAGGACTCCTTGTTTTTGCTGATACAGACTAACAGAGCTACCACTCTGAAGAAAGATATACTCTTCCACTTAACGTTAGCATGAATGGAATCCTAGGAATCCTTCCCGTTCTTAGGAGACCATCTGAGAGAGCAGAAGTGATGGTACCAGCACATACCTTATGTGCATGACAAGACTGACTTTTCTCACAATGCACCTTAAAAGATTTCCAATGTCGTTTTACAGTAAATGAGAACCAGTGGCATAACCATGGTCATGTTGCTGTAGGCATCCCAGCAAAGGAGTATTTCAAGGAGGGATTTGAAGGAGGATAAGGAGGTAGTTTTGCAGATGTTTATGGAGAGCTCCTCCTATGTGTGGGGGCAGCACAGGAGAATGCGCAAAGGGGCATGTTTGAACATTTAAGAAGTGGGAGGTGGAAGCTGGCATCATGGCCTGATCAGAAGTAGGCGCTGACCTCTCAAGAGAGAAAACAGGTAGGGCAGGGATAGTTCATGAAGGGCCTTGAAAGTGGAGACAAGCAGCGTGTGTGCGATGCGATAGAGAAGGGGGAACCAATAGAGGGATGAAAAGAGAGGGTTGCCATGGTAAAATGACAGGCTCAGGAAATGATTTTTGCAGTAGCATTCCGAATGGACCTGAGCAGGGCAAGATTGCATTTGTCAAGGCCAGAGAAAAGGATGTCGTTGTAATCATGAGACAAGATGAGAGCCTGGAAGAGAGTTTTAGCTGGGTGGATTGATAGGAAAAGCCACATCTTAGAAAGGTTATGCAGAAAGAATCTACAAGGACTTAGACAGAGCACAGATCTGAGGACCTAGAAGGAGTTGAAGATGACATCCAGGTTACAGGCCTGAGCAACAGGCAGCTACACAGGAGAACTGACAGGCAAAGCCAGCCACTATCGAAGCCTTGATTTGTTCCAAAATAAAAGGGATGTAAAGCAAAAATGTATTTTTAAGGCAATTACTGAAGGAGAGCAGCACAGGAATCTAATCCATAGGTCTGTTGAAGAGTCAGAAGAGGGACTTATTTTGATTTCTTGGCATTCATGTACAACACAGCTTGCTGTTCTGGTGCCGAGTTTCCAGATCCCAGTTGTATTTTTATTTGCCCCAGAGATAGAAAGAAAGTCAGTTTCTGAGCATTCCCATAAACGAGAAACACCTGTTGGCATTCAAAACAGTTTCTTGGCTGGCTTTTGCCAACTGAGAGCCTAGCAGGTGTCACTGCAGCCCATGGGAATAACTAAAGTGGGTTCAGAGGCCCCACAGACGTTAAGCTATGCAAAGAAAAAATGTCTGCATAATTGCATGCAGCTCATGTGCACGTCTGTGTACGTTAGACCACGAGAAACAGTGGTCCCATAAAGTTAAGCATGCAGTTGAGTGTCTGGGAGGAAATTAATGCAGCCGAGACTGGAAAACCTCACCCCATAAATAGCAAATGCTGATTGGATACTCCATTCAATCTAACTGTTTCTGCTGGCAAAAATGCTGTGTGCACCTCCTTCTGGCTTGCAAGCATTCTGACTCCACACCTCAGCCAGGTGAAAAAAAACCCCACTACTCCAGCCACCCTACCATATAGCCTATTGCAGAGATTTGACATAGTTTCCTAAGGATTCTATTATTCTTTGAGGCACAGGCACTCATGGCCAGCATTACAAAGACGAATTAACAAACCCACCTGAAATTAGCTCCACAAAGCACTAATTCTGCGAGGCGGTGCGGGATAGTGTTAACTCCACGGGATGGGGATCTAGATTCCTGATGTTCTGCCATTAACTCATTGTCCAATTTGGGGCCTGAGCTTTGTCTATTGTCATCATGTGCACTTCTAGGGCTAGACAGATAAATCATATGAAATTATATAGGCCCTTGTAATGGGGAGACTGACTGAACCGCAATTAATTTTCACAGTTCCACTGAGGTAAAATCTTGAAATGTGGTACACACTTTCTCTAAGGCTAGGTATGACCTTTGGCCAATCCATCCAGGGTCATCAAAAGGGCATCAGTCTTTCTCATCCAATGTCAAACATTCCAGTCCCATTTGCAACAGGAAACCTGACCTTTGGTAGACTTACTCATTACAGACCACTGGCTACCGCAAAAGAAATCCAAAATCCCACGTATCAATCAAATCACCAAAGCATTCTCAATCTAATAACATACAGAATGTCTTACTATTTTCTGCGACCTGGTTGGGTTGGGTTGGGTTGGAGGTCTCCAGTTTTGGGGAAATTAAGTTTGCCTGGGGTCAGCAGTTCTATTTAATTAATTTTAGCCAGGCTAATTGGCGAAGATGAGTGCATGCTCCACAGTTACTGATGCTTACAGGCAGGTCCTGCCTCAGAATGGACTGCTGTCAACTAATCAGCAACACTCACCGTGCATCACTTTAGCCATCTGTAATACTGATATAATGATGTCCCCCTTTAAGAGGTGCTGTTAATAGTGTTGGGTAAATCTCAAAAGATTCAGTTTCAGTAATTCCCATCTGAATCTCCTCTGACTCCAGAATTGGCCAGGCACCCCCCTAGAACTTCTGGTTGGGTCAGCTTTCAGACCCAAGCGGAGATCCTGCAAGAACAGTCTTGGGGGGGATATTTTAACACTTTCAGCTCCTGTCTCAGCATAAAACTGGAAGTGAAAATACAACTACTGGAACACTGCAGAACTTCAATCAAGTTTGATTTTGAGTTTGGTTCTAAAAAAAAAAAAAAAAAAGGCAAAGGCATGGATTAAAAGGGCGAGTCTATGGTGGTTGTTTTTTTTTTAACCCAAACTGATTCACCCATTTATTCCTGTGAGGCTTTAAATTAATTAACTAATGTTGTGAAACCAACAGGTGTTGGAAAGCCCCAAAAGAAAAGAGACATACAAGGGCAAATTCATAATACTAGCTTGAACCTCACATTTGAACTTGATATAATGATACCAGAATAAGCAGGATTCCTGTTTCCTGAGATATCATTTTTCATTAGCATTTGGTAACAGATGTTACGCAATAAAAAAATGATTGCAACAAATTGTTTTTCTCTCTGGCTGGTGCCAGCTGTTGATCTGGTTACGATGGTTGCCAGAGAAAGCTTCTGCTCCTTCTCTGAAGAACCCTGTTATCAAACAACTCAGTCTGGCTTGATATTGCACAGAATAGCAAGGCTCCTCTGCAGTGAAGGAATTCCAGAGAGCCTCTGGAATGCACAGAGCTGCCAAGCACTTGAATTCGATTCAAGGATATGGAGAAATTGTCCGATTTTCTCACATGCCCCTCATTAATTATACCACTGGAAGCTGGAATCTTCAATGTCCCTTCCCGGAACACACAGCATCTCAAAGATATTTTGACATTCCAAATTATTAGTTTCTTAAATTATTATATTAGTTGCTTTAAAATAAATGTTAAATTATTCTATTCATTCGATGCTTCTTTAATACTGGGAGTGTGGTGGGGAGAGAAGAAAATGTGTTTGGATTCAACACAATGAAAAATGAAGATTAAGGTGAAACCTTCAGCTGAGCTGATTGTTTGTTTCAGAAACAGAATTCAAAGGTGATATGAATTGGCACAAAATGACCTTCTAATTGGCTGCCTTAAAAACCGCAACACGTTCCTAAGAAAAAAAAACAGCGTAAGGCTATCCACCTCTGCAAAAACATTAGCTGTAAAAGCACTATCTTTTGTGACATTTGGACCTGTGCATAAATCATCCTTAAACATAACAATTCTAACCATTTTCACAAAGTGTGTGCTTACATTTACCCTTTTCTCCTTCAATCTTCATTCCTAATTTCACTAAGAAAAAGGGTCTATTTTCATGGGAATTGGTCACATTTTTCAATTTGAATCAAAAGGCCAAAAAAAAAAAAAGCCATTGAATTTTGAGTAGTTTTGCATTTTGCTATGTTTTGCTGACCTATGAATCCTAATGAAACATCATCACAACTTTGACCAAGCGCCGCTATAGGGTTAATACTAATTTGAGTTTGAGATGATCTGGGGCTTTTCATAAGTCTCCTGAAGATAACTCCTAATTAAAGGTCATGAGAAATAAACTCTCTCAAGACACTTTTTTTCTATAATGTAAAAAGGCTGAGAGACTTGAAAATTCTCAGCAGGGTACAGAACAGAAACAATTCAACAACAACAGGGATCAATCAGAAAGCAGGGGAACTGTTAGGGACGGACATCTGAAGGCGGAATTTGCTTGACATTCCCAAAGCAACTAGATAAGCTCTTCTAGGAAACTGAAGTGAAAAGTCTGCTCTGGTTTATTATTTCATCCCCAGCCTGCACAATGGTCCCAGAATACCTCAGAAGACACAAAAGACATCAGTTAAGCATTCTGAGTAACATTATCTATCTAGTTTGTGTATCTGCTGCCAAAACAAATATATGTTCACCTGTCCACTACGAACTGGAATCTGAGGCTAAAGCCTCATTTCAGAGCTCCCAGTGAAAATCTTTTTAGAACATATATCTTATATTTGTTTTGGCAGCAGATACATGAATTAGATAAATAACCGTCACCACCATAAATGACACTAATTGGTCTCCTTGTTGTGAAGATCTGCTAAAGACAAAGTGGGAATGGAGTCTAAGCTACACTGCAGGTCAGAGATGAAGGGATTCTCTGGAGAAAGGGCTAGTCTGGGATAACTGGTAGGGGATGCTCTGGAGAAAGGGCTGGTCTTTGGTCTGGAGAAAGCTTACATTGCCACTGCCCATGCTGTACCTGCTCTAGGGCCGGTGGGTTTCTGTCTCAAGGCTGTCAGTCCAATACCATTTCTGAGCATTAAATAGGTATTTTTTTAAAAAATGAAAGAATTGCATTTTATTTTATCTACGTAATCCACAGAGACCAGAAATGTTGAAGACCAAAACCATTCCAACTCTTGCATGCTAGAAACAAATACAATGCACTTATGGTTAGTATTATTTCAAGAGAGGATAAACAGACTCGTCCACAAAGCTAACATACTTTGCAGTCTTGTGAGGTTAAATCAAGGAATGTATTAAGTGTCCTGACTCCTGACAATAGAACCAAGTACTAGCAGTACCCCACTTGTATCTCTGGAGGGTGACAGAAACACTAAAGTTAGAAATTTTTAAATCAATAGGTCCTGATAACTTGCGTCCAAGAGTATTCAACGAGCTGGCTGATGAGCTCATTGGACTATTAATATTGATTTTCAATAAGTTTCAAAAGACTAAAAGAAAGCTAATGTTGCCCAACTTTTTAAAAGGAGAAACTGGATGACAGGTAATTATAGGCCTGTCAGCCTGACATCCATCCTGGCCAAGGTAACAGAGCAGCTGATACAGAACTCGATTAATAAAGAATTAAAGGAGGGTAGTGAAATTAATGCAAATCTATTTATGGAAAACAGATCCTGTCAAACTAACCTAATATCTTTTTTGAGGAGATTACAAGTTTGGTTGATAAAGGTAATAGTGTTGATGTGATATAATTAGACTTCTGTGAGGCATTTGACTCGGCACTGCATGACATTTTGATTAAAAAACTAGAATGGTATAAAATTAATACGGAACAAATTAAATGGATTAAAACTGGCTAACTGATAGGACTCAAACTGTAATTGTAAAACAAGGAAACATCATCAAGTGGATGCGCCTTTCCAGTAGGGTCCCACAGGTATTGATTCTTGTCCCATGCTACATAACATTTTTATCAATGACCTGGAAAAAAGATAAAAACCATCACTTATAAAGTTCGCAGATGATACCTAAATTAGGGGAGGGTTAAATAACTAAGACAAGTCATTGATTCAGAGTGATCTAGATCTTGTTGGTAAACCAGACACCAGTGAACAATATGTGCTTTAATATTTAAATTTAAATTTAAATCTGGGAACAAAGAATGTAGGCCACACTTATAGGGTGGGGGACTATATCCTCGGAAGCAGTGACTCTGAAAAAGATTTGGAGGTCGCGGTGGATAATCGGCTGAATGTGAGCTCCCAATAAGATGCTGTGGTCAAAAAAGCTAACGAAATCCTGGAATGTAATAACTGCTGGAGTGCTGTGTCCAGTTCTGGTGCCCACAATTCAAGAAGGATGCTGATAAATTGCAGAGAATTCAGAGAAGAACCATGACAATGATTAAAGGATTAGAAAACATGCCTTGTAGTGATAAACTCAAAGAGCTCAATCCATTTAGCTTAACAAAGAGAGATTAAGGGGTGACTTGATTATAGTCTGTAAGTATCTACATGGGGAACAAATATTTAACAATGGGCTTTTCAATCTAGCAGAGAAAGATCTAACACGATCTAGTGGCTGGAAGTTGAAGCTAAACAAATTCAAGACTGGAAATAAGGTGTAAATTTTTGACAGTGAGGGTAATTAGCCATTGGAAGTTTACCAAGGATCATGGTGGATTCTCCACCCAACAATAGATGTTTTTCTAAAAGATCTGCTCTAGGAATTATTTTGGGAAGTTTTATGATCACAATGGTCCCTTCTGGCCTTTGTATTTATGAATATATGAAACCACAAAGGGCTGCACAATGCTACAGCTGGCAGATTCACCTCTGGAGATTAGAGCCTTTAACTGGCCTGGTCTAAGCCCACTTACATTAGTGGAAAGGCTCCCACTGATCTCAGTGGGCTTTAGAGTATGCTTTTTGCCTATACTGCAACAACACCTGACGGACCTTTTGCTGTCCCCAATTTTAAATCTCAGATTTGTCACAGACAAATTCCTTCCTCTGTTTTGCAACAAACACTCTGTTCTCATGAAAAGATCTGCTCTCTAAAGAGAAGCGGAAGCAAGTCCCAAAATTCCTCTTAGCTTTAAAAAAAAAAAAAAAAAAAAAAAAAAACCAACCTCACAGACACAACCTAGCTGCTCAAGTCATCCTGGCCTGACTATTTTGTGCCCGTGCTGCTCATTTTGATCAAGAGTGGTGGAATCTCCTTCCTTAGAGATTTTTAAGGCCCAGCTTGACAAAGCCCTGGCTGGGATGACTTAGTTGGGGATTGGTCCTGCTTTGAGCAGGGGGTTGGACTAGATGACCTCCTGAGGTCCCTTCCAACCCTGATAGTCTATGATTCTAAGAGGAGATTATTACAGAATGTTTCAGGAAACATGAAGGTCAAACTCTCAGCTCCCAAAGCATCAGAATCCTTATGAGCCTGGGTACCGCACTCCCCCAACCCTAATTATCATCACTGTCCAGCCATTGGTGAATCTCAATAGATTCAGAGTTTGGGTTCAAATCTCATAAGCACCCAGAAGTTTGGATACTCACCCAACCTACCTGAACCGCTAGAAGCTGAAAGAAATTAAATAAATAATAAACAACATTAACCAAATATTTTAGACCTTCCTGGGGTTTGATTCGGATTCACTTCTAAACATAAACAAAGGTTTGATGTGTTTTATTTTTTCCTCTAATCAATTCATCTAAAGCTTGATCCCCACCAATAATCATGCGATTCCATTGATATAGACACTGTTTCACAGACATCCCCAGAGCTAATTATTCTGCCCAAACTGTACTGAATCTTTTTATTTTTTTAATGTATTTAATATTATTGTTAATTATCTGCTGTTCAGATAAACCAACTTGGTGGGTCAGTGTTTGTGATTTTCCAGTGGCCTTTGACTTCCTGACTTTGGGAGCCATCGCATTCTCCATGTAATGGTTCAAGGACTCAGGACTAATTCTCTCCATTTGGCATTCATGCATCAAGTTCTCCTTAGTACCAATTACACTAAGAGACCCCAGGAGGTCCATTTTCAGACTTTATTATATTTTCATTGCTTGGAAAATGACTTGCTCTCTCCATACAAATATAATTCAACTCACCTCCGTGCATACATTTGGGCTTTCAACAGATGGTTTATGGGAGCAAAATGTTTAGGTTGAACACACAGCTCACAAATCACAAACAAAAGAGAAAGAAAAGGAGTACTTGTGGCACCTTAGAGACTAACCAATTTATTTGAGCATAAGCTTTCGTGAGCTACAGCTCACTTCATCGGATGCATACTGTGGAAAGTTTAGAAGATCTTATTATATACACACAAAGCATGAAAAAAATCTCTCCTCCCACCCCACTCTCCTGCTGGTACCAGAAGGTATTTTTTTCATGCTTTGTGTGTATATAATAAGATCTTCTAAACTTTCCACAGTATGCATCCGATGAAGTGAGCTGTAGCTCACGAAAGCTTATGCTCAAATAAATTGGTTAGTCTCTAAGGTGCCACAAGTACTCCTTTTCTTTTTGCGAATACAGACTAACACGGCTGCTACTCTGAAACAAAAGAGAAAACATTATAGATGCTCTTTTGAAAATTTAGACTGGGATCCAAAGTCATTAAGGTTTTGCACACAAAAAACCCCACCCTTTCAATTGGTCACAGCTGAGTGTAATAGTCGGTTTTAAATCCTTGTGGGGAAGATTAGAGCTGGGACTGACAGTCAGCTATTGTACTGGTGCTGTAATGATTAAGGACCTGACCATGTGAGGCACTCAGCGTCCTCTGTTCCCACTGGAGTCAATGGGAGCTGAGGACATGCGACACCATGAAGGTGATGTTCAGCACCTCACATGATTGGGCCTAAAGTTAGAATGACTAGTAACAAAGCTTAGACACTGTGACATAACCAGGCAGTTTCTCCCACATCTCTTTTATTAGTGTCGATCTTAAGCTAACAGGCTACTGCGCCCAGCTCCCTGCAAAACTCAAACTCAGTTATTTTTCTCTGGACTAAGATGTAGGATTCCTCCCAGCTGTACCACTCAAATACAACTGCTGTCCGCAAGGGAAACTTGAGGGTTTATCACCCATTGACAGAAACTTGTTTGTGTTACTTTTCTAACATATTCCTGGAGAGTTGTCAAAGTACTTTGGAAATATTCAGAGCAACATTAAATACCTTCTGGGGAACGAAAGACACCTTTTTTATGCGCACCTGCTAGCTGGAATTTGCTGGGGATAGTAGGAGCGTAATGATATAAAACACCAACACTGAAGGATAGTTATTAGTGAGGATTATGCTGCAAAAGCTTGGATAATCCACACCCTGCTTGCTCTTAAAGACCGCAAAACCAATTAGAAAAAATAAGAACTTTCTCCTCTACATGCTGCCAGACCTTTGCCAGCTCTAGAAATGAATCTGAACAGAACTTTATGTTTCTAAAATATTTGGTTACATTTTTCCATTCTGTTACATTTTCACACACTTATGTGCTTTCTGTCTGGGATCAGAACCCCTAGAACTGCAATGCCAGGCTGTTTGCACAATATTTCTGGCCTGCCTATAAACATGATAAGAGAACCATCTCCCATGAGATTTCCAGGCTCGTTATGCAGGCTCTAGAAGTTTGCATGACTATTAAAATCCTGACTTTTCACATTATAGACATGTTTGACAACAGCTTTAAAAATCTGCTCAAGATTCAAAATCGTTAAGAGAACCCTATGTGAGGACATGAAAATTGCAAAAAATGCAACTCGATATATGCTGAGCAACTAACTTCTGTTTCCCTTTCTGTGAAATGCAGAGAATATTCACAACACCTCTATGATACAGGTGGTATTAAATAGTACAGTCTGTATGATGATTTTGAACCTATTAAGAACTAAATATTATTAACACGTATTATTTGAAAATCGGTTCCTCCTTTATTTATCTACCAAGGACTGAGTAAAGCACTGCAAGACATCCAAAAACATCAGCACTGCATTTTCTTTTAGCTGATGTAATCAACCTTTTCAAGGGGGAACACGAAATCTTGAACCTTGACTCTCGTCTGGTAAATAAGGGCTTAATTCAACCCAAGAGAAATCTGAAATGAATGGAAAGATTCCTGCTGAATTCTAGGGGAGATAGGCTAGGCCCTAAAAAGTCAACTGCTTTCAACTACTGCAAGTGTTTTCAAAACGAAAATGGTCTGGTAATAATTTTAAGCCTATGAATCCATTATGTTACTGATCTGGGACATTGTAAATAAATTAACACACAGAAGTTGTCCAAAGGCTTTTCAGTTAACCTTTAGAAACTCAAAAGCATGTAAATAATTACGTTATTTATAGACTAATGCCCCAATATTTACATCCAAATTATTTAAAAACACTTCACATCTCCAGACACATCCCATCAGAAACCTTAAGAGGCATGCTGAATGGTGTTTTTGACATGAAATGTGTTATTCACTGGTTCTTATCTCAAACACACATCAGGAAAGGGACTAGAGGGAAATGTGGCTCTCAGTCAGACCCCCAGCTATTTTCCCTACTTTTCCCCTTAAAACGTATTTACCAAAATCTCCTTTTGAACTAAATACACCCTCACGTGGCTTTGGCTTATTTTCCTCTTACTAACTTCTTCAAAGAGTTCAGAGCTACCTGTTTGCCAACTACTAAATATTTAATATTTGACTGATGGACAAGCAGATAGCGCAGCATGAAGCAGCGCTTTGCACAAGTTGCCCTTGTTCCTTTACCTGTCAGAGCCAAAAGGAACAAGAAAGGAAAAGCCTCGCCAAGCACAATCACACAGCAAACCCGGCAGGCGACCCACTATGGGTTTCTACACTCCTCTGCTCCCCCGCCTCCAGCAGAATGATAAAAAGCCACCCTCTGTGGGCTGTTTGTCAATACAAGCATTGTGACTTCTTGGCTGCTGGAGGAAAAAAGGTTCTGCTTTATTTAGCAGCGGTATTATTAACAGTGCAAACTATCCAGTACTCTGATGAGAGCTCAACAACAACTGCTGCTACTTAGTTCCACAAACATATTTTAAACCAGCCTTGTGAACTGTAAAACCATGAAACATTAAGCACAATATCCTGTTATTGTCAAACCAGTGAACCTTTGTGTGGGTTCAGTGGATTTGGACTAGAACAGCTACCTGAGTTGAATTCAATGTCTTATTATTATACACACACATCCGATATAGCCCTGAGTTTCGTTCTGATGCTGGAACGATGCTCCTGGCTACTCCACCCAAGAAGAGCTCTACAAGGGATTTTCCTTTGCTTCCAGTGGGGGAGCATGAAACCTTTTTAGGTTTGTCTGTAATGCTTTGAAAGTATTTTACAGTTCCGTGGTTTTTGCTGCTTTCTTCGCTAAGGATCACCTCTGCTAACAACTCTACAGTAAATCCATCTCTCCAGCCCCCACACTCCTCACCACTCAGCAGTCCATGCAGAAACACTCCAGAGCACTTCCAGCTGAACAATCTGAAGGGATTAGTGAGAGGAACAGAGTTATTAAGCAATCAAGCAACACTGAGGGCCAGTCAAACATTTGTGTAAATGACGACAGCAAAACAAAGGAAAGAAATAGTGATGTCCTAAAGCAGAGGGGAAAAAAAACACTTTCAGCTGGCTTTGAAAAAGGGGACACTAACAACGGGGCATCTTCACTTAGTTAGCCAACCTCTTATTTATGTGGCTAAAGGTGGTTTGGTTTGGTTTGGTCTGGTCTGGCTGACCACTCAAAACACAGCCAGCCTAATTAGAAGGGTCAATCTCTAAAGCACAGCAAAGCTAGAATATAAAAGCCCTCCGAAATTCAGTGTGGTTGAAACTGTCCATTGTACAGTGAAATATTTAGTAAGCAAACATGAAGCCAAGGCAATTAACTTGCTGTGAAATCCAGCCAAGTAGCTGATTTACAGCATAAAACAAAAATAATGGCCTGTGTTGCTTTCACCCCATATCACAAAAGTTCACAGAAAAAACACAATGTTCTCAAAATGCACAGGGACCGGCGCTATGCCGCAGAAATGTGTCAAGGTGTTGCAAGTGGTTTCTCACTGCCACTGCAGTCTACTGAAAATGGAATGTCAGTGATATGCAGAGAGAACCGATTACATTCAGCAGCACCTTCAGTATGTATGACCCAGGTGTACGGACACATTCAGCCACACAGCAGGGGCAGGCAAATGGCTAAACAGTGGTTTGAAATAGCTGTCCTTCCACTGGGTTATCTCTGAATCAATGCTACATGCAAAACTGACTGGTGAAAAGCCTGCTGAGTAGTCCCACTGCCAGAAGTATAACAGCACTGCTGTTGCTGCCAGCAGAGGAGAGAGCACGCAACAGGAAATGCCCTGGTGCCTCTCAGGACTGAAAAGACACACTGTTTCTCTCTCATTTGGAACCACTGCTATTTTCTGCGGTGGAAATCCCACAAATAATACAATGATATTAAAATAACGTTGCCTATCTCTAACACCTTCCATCCATGTGTCTCAAAGCTATTTACAAACAAACCAAAATTCAACCCGTTTTATCAATGGGGAAACAGAGGCACTGCAAGGTTAAGAGACATGCCCAAGCCAACAGGAAGTCTGTAGCAGAGTCAGGAACAGAACGCCTATACACAAGTGCCTATACACGAATGCACGAAGCCTGGGAAATAAGCAGGGAGAACTGGAAGTCTTGGCAAAGTCAAGGAATTATGATGTGATTGGAATAACAGAGACTTGGTGGGATAACTTACATGACTGGAGTACTGTCATGGATGGATATAAGCTGTTCAGGAAGGACAGGCAGGGCAGAAAAGGTGGGGGAGTTGCACTGTATGTAAGGGAGCAGTATGACTGCTCAGAGCTCAAGTATGAAACTGCAGAAAAACCTGAGAGTCTCTGGATTAAGTTAAGAAGTGTGAGCAACAAGGGTGATGTCATGGTGGGAGTCTACTATAGACCACCGGACCAGGGGGATGAGGTGGATGAGGCTTTCTTCCGGCAACTCGTAGAAGCTACTAGATCGCATGCCCTGGTTCTCATGGGAGACTTCAATCACCCTGATATCTGCTGGGAGAGCAATACAGCGGTGGACAGACAATCCAGGAAGTTTTTGGAAAATGTAGGGGACAGTTTCCTGGTGCAAGTGCTGGAGGAACCAACTAGGGGCAGAGCTCTTCTTGACCTGCTGCTCACAAACCGGGTAGAATTAGTGGGGGAAGCAAAAGTGGATGGGAACCTGGGAGGCAGTGACCATGAGATGGTCAAGTTCAGGATCCTGACACAAGGAAGAAAGGAAAGCAGCAGAATACAGACCCTGGACTTCAGAAAAGCAGACTTTGACTCTCTGGGAACTGATGGGCAAGATCCCCTGGGAGAATAACATGAGGGGGAAAGGAGTCCAGGAGAGCTAGCTGTATTTTAAAGAATCCTTATTGAGGTTACAGGGACAAACCATCCCGATGTGTAGAAAGAATAGTAAATATGGCAGGCGACCAGCTTGGCTTAACAATGAAATCCTTGCTGATCTTAAATACAAAAAAGCAGCTTACAAGAAGTGGAAGATTGGACAAATGACCAGGGATGAGTATAAAAATATTGCTCGGGCATGCAGGCATGAAATCAGGAAGGCCAAATCACGCCTGGAGTTGCAGCTAGCAAGAGATGTTAAGAGTAACAAGAAGGGTTTCTTCAGGTATGTTAGCAACAAGAAGAAAGTCAAGGAAAGTGTGGGCCCCTTACTGAATGAGGGAGGCAACCTAGTGACAGAGGATGTGGAAAAAGCTAATGTACTCAATGCTTTTTTTGCCTCTGTCTTCACGAACAAGGTCAGCTCCCAGACTACTGCACTGGGCAGCACAGCATGGGGAGGAGGTGACCAGCCTCTGTGGAGAAAGAAGTGGTTCGGGACTATTTAGAAAAGCTGGACGTGCACAAGTCCATGGGGCCGGATGCGTTGCATCCGAGAGTGCTAAAGAAGTTGGCGGATGTGATTGCAGAGCCACTGGCCATTATCTTAGAATACTCACAGCGATCGGGGGAGGTCCCGGACGACTGGAAAAAGGCTAATGTACAGCCCATCTTTAAAAAAGGGAAGAAGGAGGATCCTGGGAACTACAGGCCAGTCAGCCTCACCTCAGTCCCCGGAAAAATCATGGAATCAATTCTGAAGCACTTAGAGGAGAGGAAAGTGATCAGGAACAGTCAGCATGGATTCACCAAGGGCAAGTCATGCCTGACTAATCTAATTGCCTTCTATGATGAGATAACTGGCTCTGTGGATGAAGGGAAAGCAGTGGACATGTTGTTCCTTGACTTTAGCAAAGCTTTTGACACTGTCTCCCACAGTATTCTTGCCAGCAAGTTAAAAAAGTATGGGCTGGATGAATGCACTATAAGGTGGGTAGAAAGTTGGCTAGATTGTCGGGCTCAACGGGTAGTGATCAATGGCTCCATGTCTAGTTGGCAGCCGGTATCAAGTGGAGTGCCCCAAGGGTCGGTCCTGGGGCCGGTTTTGTTCAATATCTTTTAAGTGTAGACTAGGCCTAGTTAATTCCACAGAAACTCCTTTTAAGGCAGTTGGAGAGACTGAGATTACGCAGAGAACTCACACCAGTTTAACTAGAGATACGTTGAACAGGTTCATTTAAACCAGTGCAATGTTATGAGCAGAAACTCATACACTGGTTTAACCCTGGCAGACATTGCTTTAGCTTGCCCCTGAAATGTAGCATACTATTTAGCATCAGTTTAGTTAAAGTAGTTTAACATCACACCTTCAGTTAAACCAGTGCAACAGTGTGTGTAGACCACTAGAAAGAATGAAAATTCAATCTTGTGGAAATGAGACACAAGACAAGACTTCTTCACAAGTGACAAGGAAAGGCATTTACAGATGTCAATCCAATCCTTTTGACTTTAGGACACAGGGATTAGAAATAAAGCAGAATGGCAGGTTGACTTTGCAAATGGATCTTCCAGCATTTTTAATTAGCGCTGGTCTGCTTGTTTTCTCTGGCAGCCAATAGAACCAATTAAGGATTCTGGCTTTGGGAAAGCATTAGGAGTAATGAAAAGGCATCACAAATTGGAGACACCAATCTGAGAAGCATCTATTTGCTGAGAGCAAACCACTAAAGCAATATTTGCCATTGATGTTTATTTAAAAAAAAAATTGCGCCTTTCAGGAATCAAGAGCTGTACCTAGGGCAATAATATTTTTCAAAGCTGGGGCTGGCTGGAAACAGAATTTAAAAGGAGAGTTTGGGAACTGGGAAAAGTTGCATGAAAATGCTCTGGCAAAATAAATACAAAGTCTCAAATCTACTTTGTCTATATATCATTTTCTTCATCTGTAGCTAACACAAAATGCTTCACTTGTGTCATCTGTTTGCAGACTAGGAAACCTACATCAATATGTGACAAAGCCTGATTATTGTTGGGTTATGCGAGCACAAACTATCCCTGTTCATTCACTTAACAGACACAAAATTAGCCAATTGTCAGATAAGGAGAGAAAAAGCAACTCAGCAAGATGTATTTAGCACCCATTAAGTGGATGATATTTTATCACCACTAAAATATTACAGGAACATGAAACCTATGCTCACTGTTCCACTCCCACTCCCACCCCACAACACCTTTCCCAACAATCTTCCTAACTAGAGCTAGGTGAAATTTTGCTACATTAACTTTTCTAAGCAAAATATGCAGATACGGGTTGACTGAAACATTTCACCAGTTTGTGTCGAATTCAGTGATTACTTCAGTCAAAAAACTTTAAAAATTCCAAAGAAGTCTAAACATTTCTTTTGACATTTTCAAAACAAAACATTTTGACTTTGCAGTTTGAAACAACTTTTTGTTTTGAAATTACTTTTAGTTTTATTTTTTTACTAAATTTTAAAAGAAAAAAAAAGGCTTGTGAAATCAAAATGCACCCTTTCATTTTTGGTACAATGAAAATGTCATTCCACCCAAAGCAATTTCTGCCCCCCAATTTTCAATTAACCAAAAATTTTTAAAAAAAATTGTTTTTGGTCAACCTGAAATAATTTTACTTTCAATTTTTTGGAATTGCCAACACACTAAAACTCAGTGATTCATACAGTTCCACTCCTACCATACTCAGTGCTCTGAGGAAGCAAAGAAGTATCTAGTTTCACTCCTCCTTTTGTTCTCCAGCCTCACCACCATAGTTTTTAGGATAGTAAATCAGTTAGTTCACCTGCCCCTAATAAAACAGGAAGATTCAAAACTCGCCAGCCACTGTCTGCATTGAGAGATAAACAAAAGAAGCGGGCACTTGACTGGGGTTAGTAAACTGTTTCCTTTTGAAACACAGTGAGTACCGGTGTGATCTCACAGTAAGATCCTCTCTGTGTGCTCTGCCCTCCATTCAGAGCCTGAACCCAAATCAGTTGACTCAGAATAGGACACCCACAGTTCCCGTCTTTTTTTCTTTAAACAGGGATTACCTTCACTACAGATGAGCTCCATTTATCACATGACAATCCCAGAGCAGGTGCCATTCTAACTGCATGTAGCAAATGGAGTTAAACTTTTCATGCGGGCAGCTCTGCAGAAATCTATATGAACCAAAAAGCAGAAGAAGGAGAGAGATTAATAGATCCTACTTCTAAAGATGAGTGATCCAAATCGTACCATTTTCAGGAGTGGCAGTTGTCCAAATGGGCTCTGAGACCCCCGAAATATGGAAATGGGGAGCATCCTGCAGATCCCTAGAAGAGGGGGGAAAGGCAAAGTATCTTTAAGATATTCTAGGGCATCTTGAAGCAAGGGAAGGGAGAGGAAAATTCTGATGTGAAGCAGGAGGAATCCAGGAATGCTGGAGGAAGGTGCAAGAGAATATGATTCCAAACAGGTGATGCTCAGACTCTGGGATCTGAATATTATCCAAATATTAGGACTGCCAAATCCAAGGAATGACCTAAAATGACCAATCTCTAAAATTAAGATAATTAGAACAAGCCAGGACCAAAGCTTGGGATGCAGGGTATGTATGTCTATACTGGCCCAGTTACAGCACTGGCAGTTGCAGAGTGCACTGAAGGGAAACTGCTGTTGTGCGTGCATGCTGTCAGCTGCCTGCGCAATAGCGTGCTCACACTTACAGCAGTATTCGGAGTGGTGCAGCTGTACCACAGAGCACCTCTTCCTCTTCTGCTGCTACGAGTTGTGGGAAGGCGGAGGGGGTCACAAGGCATTCTGGGTCCTGTCCCAGTGCCCCGGGATGCAATGCTTCGCATCCCAGCAATCCCTGTGCGCCCATCTGCATTTGGCACCATCTTTCAATGGTTTGTGTACTGCACGCTCTGCCTCTTCGGTCTGCAGGAACGGATCCTGCACTGTTGACCAGTATGCTGCTCGCTCTGATTAACACGTCACGAGTGGCAGTGGAGTTATTCCTTAAACTACACAGGCAAAAGGAGCGTGACGTTGATCTCGCCACGCATCGTAGCTTTGACATGAGATTGCTTGTGGCTTTCACGGAGGTGCTGACCACAGCAAAGTGGTCAACATCCCATACTGGTCAATCATCCCAGACCTGCAAAACTATGCAGTCCCACCAGTCTGTGCTTGTCTCCCGGGCCCAGAATCGGCGATCCACGGCATGAGCCTGCCCCATTGCCACCAGGATGTCCAAATTGCCAGTACTTTGAGAGAAGTCTGTGTCCATGTCCTCATCACTCTCGTCACCGCGCTGCTGTCACCTCCTCGCCCGCTTTTGCAGGTTCTGGTTCTGTACATACTGCAGGATAATGCACGAGGTGTTTACAATGCTCATAACTGTCGCAGTGATCTGAGCGGGCTACAGGCTTGCCGTGGTACGGCGTCTGCAGGAGACCAGGGTTGCAGCGGAAGCAGTGGCTGATGATGGATGTCACGAGAATAGATATTTATAAAGAACAACGAGAGGACCTGCGAGGTGGATTCATGAGAGCAGAGCGGAAGCGGTGGTTCAATGACGACGGTGAGCAGTCCTACTGCACCGTCTGCTGAAAGCAGTATGGCATCCGCACGGAAAAAAGGCGCGAAACAATTGTCTGCTGTTGCTTTCATGGAGGGAGGGGCGACTGACGACATGTACCCAAAACCACCCGCGACAATGTTTTTGCCCCATCAGGCATTGGGAGCTTAATGCAGAATTCCAATGGCCGGCCGAGACTGCAGGAACTGTGGGATAACTACCCACAGTGCAACGCTCCGAAAGTTGACGCTAGCCACTGTACTGTGGATGCACTCCACCGACTTAATGCGCTTAGTGGGGACACACACAATCCACTGTATAAAATCGCTTCCTAAAAAAATCGACTTCTATAAATTTGACCTAATTTCGCAGTGTAGACATACCCTTAGAGTAGAACACTTGAGCACCATTTGAGACAGAAGAGCCAGTTGATAAAGTAAAATCAAGGGCGAAACTTTACTTAAAATGTGAATCAAGCTTTAACTCTTTTTAATAGTTGATAAAATTGAAGTAACTTTAAAACAGTCAGTCAATCAACCTGGCTTCATACAGTGCCTGCCTGTCTGGGGTTAATCTTACTTCATGCTTGTAGTGCTTTTTCCCTTCATGCAATAAACCTACGTAACCTAAAACAAGAACGTCTGTGTGCCTTTCTTTGTGCTTCCTGATTTTGGCTCCGAAATGGAAATATGCTGTGAAAAGCAGTTTATCTTCTTGTCTGTCCCCGTCACTGAAAAGTTCATGAGAGTCGGTTCTCAGGAGATTTCCAGCCCAAAATAGTTTCTTTTGGGTCCTTATCCCACTTGAACCGAAGAATCCTTTGATGTTAACATAACACTATGGGCCTGATTCGATGAGGTACTGAGGATCCTTAACTTCCCAACAAAACTGAGGGAGCTCAGTATCTGTCAGGAAACACTTGTCACCTTGCACTATTGAGACCTATGTTGTTACCATTTATTGGCAAACTCCTCCAGGGTCTTGGAATTTCACAGGTTCACCCTCTCGTCCTTTCCTTAGAATTCACTCATGATCCAAATTCAGCATTGGTTACCTTATATTTTCCGCTACTTTAACATAAGAACAGGGAAACAACAGAAGTCATAAACAATGCAGCATTTCCTGTTTAGGTCTGAGCTTTCAAAAGTCCTGCCACTTCCTTCTAACCCTTGAAGTGAGCAGACATTCATGTCTGGATGGATTCCCTGTAAGGAGCAGGATGATTGTGCCTTTGGAAAGTTTATGAACCATAGGACTAACAAACAGTGCACAGCTATCTCAGAAGAATGGGACGTTAGGAGGTTGCTCCTGCCATGCGCTTTGAGACACGCTTCACTTGGGTATTAAAATAATTTGAGGAAGCAAACAAAAAACAAACAATCCACTCAATTCAATTGGGTTCTGCAGTTTTAAAAAGGATATTAAAAATTAATGTTTTATAGACTGAGATTAAGAGCCATGAAGAATGATTTACCTACCATACTCCACATTCTCCTCTCCACTTTTCTTTAATTAGCTTATTCCATAGTAACAGGTTCTCTCGCTCTCTAATTTCAGTGAAGGATAGCTTTGGGGATGCTGCCCTTTGCCTTTTGCACATTCTGGGCCACTTCCTCTGCTGGTATAACTCAGCCTCCCTCTGTGGACATCAATGAAGCTATACACCAGCCAATGAGATGACTCACAGTATTTTGCATTTTGGAGAGTTTTTTAAAATTTAAGGAGTACTTGTTGCACCTTAGAGACACAAATACTCCTTTTCTTTTTGCGAATACAGACTAACACAGCTGCTACTCTGAAACCTTAAAATTTATCATCATAATTACAGACGAGTGAATTCTCCGAATCGCCATACAAAGCACAATCTGAAGCAAACCATTTGTAAGGTTCAACAGAAAAACTTGGGTAACATTTTTCCGTTTAATTTTTTGCTTTTCTGTGGTTGCCTCTTTGCTTTCTGATTCTGTCCAGAAACAAATCCTGAACCGCCACCAGAAAGACTCAACTGACAGAGAGCTGGACAGGAGATCTTGTCAAACTGGCCTGTTTCTGCAAGATTTCCTACCTAATTTTGCACTCCTTAGCAGCTCAGAGACTTGGGAGAAGCATTTTTATAAAGGGTGCTTTGTCCAAACTGGCCCTTTGGAGGTTGACCCAGCACTAGCTTTTAATGGGTGATCATAATTTCTATTCCCACTCACTAATGGTCGCTCATTATTTGGGTGGGAAGTGCCCCTTTCCAACAGATGCTTCTGCTTGCCTGCAAATCTGTTACAATCATGGGAAAACTAGAACTAAACTGGTCTAACTGGGATGGTAACAAGTGATTTATGGTTCGATTGTTCCATTCTGTTCCTCCTCCTTTATACAGGTCCTTGTTTCTTCCCTGACCAGCCCCACGGAAGTGTCTGAATAAGGCACACGGTGTTGAGTGTGCCACTAACCCAAGCTACTATTGTCCTTCCCTTTCTATCTCATGCTGTTTCTGCAAAAGCTTTACAGAGAAGAAAAATAAAGGCTAATCTCCAGCACTACAAAGTTTGACCTTTTAAAGCCTAAAGCACTGACTTCAGGCCCTTTCTTCAAGGGGGGTACATTAGTGGAATTTACAGATGTATTTTCTTTCTCTCCAAAATAAACCAATCATTTCCCCCTTTTTTGGGGTACCAGAAAATATGCCGTTTATTTTTAAAGCTGCAATCAATTATAATTTAGGGATTTGTTAAACGTTTACAAATGTGGCAATACTTGATAGTTCCCAGGTTCTATATGGGAAAGCTCCCTGTGTTTATTTTATTATTTTGTGTGAGGGAAGATATGAAAAAATTTGCAAATGACTCTTTAAGGAATGTTTACTTCCAAAGGAAACTAATCTCTCTTTCACACACACATACCCAAGCAGTCTGTCGTGAGTACATCACCTGTGAATTAGCTCTCTTCTGATCCCTCCTTGTGTAGAGAATGAGAGATAAACACAAATGTTAACAAGTGGATTGGGATGGTAGATGTTGAAGAAAAACTGCATGCACAGATTATTCCCTGGGGCTATATTATAAAAAAATTAACTGTCGGGTATTTTGGAAATATATGTTTGCTTCAAAAACAAAAACAGTAATGTAGATTGTAAATGATTAGTGCACCAAACCCTTTTCCTTCTTACACTAAAATTTGGATTTAACATTTAATCTTGACCTTGCCCTGGAATGTTAAGTGATCAACAGGTTAAAACTGGACTGCTGAGTTTCCTGCTGGCAGATACAGGAAGGGAGACGCTGTGATAATCAAGTTCGGTACCAGCTTTTTCAGCAGAATTTGGAGTGGCTATAAATTTTTTTCCACATCTGCCTCAATGCAACATGAAATAAAAAACATGGTGCAAGAAACTTCACACTGTCCTGTACTCTATCCAGGCTATGAAACATATGACAGCCCCCTGCAGGATTATGTTCAAAACAGCACATAAGACCAGATGTTAAATTACCAGCATCATGTTGCTAACGGCCCATGGAATGAAGTGTCTCTCGATGATAGGAGGACTTTAAGAAAAAGAAAGAAAAAAAATTACAACAGGATAGGCCACCCTGTGTGCTTTCATCTGTCACTACTGCCTGATGATGTCTTTGAAAATGTGTTCGATAGAAGGACGATGAATCTGGGGGTGATGTCATGCACCACTCTATAACATTTGCCTTCCTGTGGCTTTGCAGTGAAAGTGCACTGGTGACACATAAGAACTGGCGTGGGAAACAAATCCTCTCCCCTGCACAGAAAAACAAGATGCAAAGTATGGGACACTCTAGAGCAGTGATTTCATGCCTCAGTGTGGGTCAAAATCTGCCGCCCTTACTCTAGCTGAATACTACTCCTCTTCAGGGCGGTAGTCCAATTTAAGCTCATAGGTGGCAAAATGTGTTCTTGTGCGATCAGTGCAGCATAGTGCTAGTGGTTAATGCCCTGCTCTGCCATGCAGGAGACCAGAGGTCAATGTGTGATCTCTACAAGAGACATGTACAGTGCACTGATCTATAGTGACAGAGAAGACACACACAACAGAAATCCGGTACCTCACAAAATCCATATGCTCTGGAGTGTTACTTCACCCACAAAACTTAGCCTCGCTTTTGTTTTGAATGGTTCCTAGCCATACCATTAGGTGAGGTTAGAAAGCAATGCTAGGCTGTTGGATTCTGGATCTCAGCTCCCTTTTGCCTTGCTAGTCAACTGAAGCCAAGTTTGGCTTCAACAACAGTTCAAGCTTTTGCACTGAACTATGTGCAGAGTCATACTGTATGTTTAAATATACTTCATGACATTTCCAGTTGGCATGCAGCTCATTATTAAAATGAACTTTCAGCTGTGATGATTGACAAAACAGATGAAAAGATGTCATGTTCGGACTAGAAATTCTGGCATCTTTGGGCAAAACTTGATACCTTTGCCCCTTCAACTTACACTACCCGTGCTTATCTTCAAGTGAGAGATGTAATCTCAAAGCTTCATTCAGGGCATGCAATGTATGGTGCAGAGAGGCTTGCCATAGGCTCTCCGTCAGCCCTAGGTCATGTGAATGCAGAGTCAGGGCTAAAAGGGTCTGGGTAACCGAAACTCTTCAACTGCTTCAAGAAGATCAATAGGGGCGGGGGAGAGGGGGGAGATTTAAAACCAAGGACTGGCTGTCTAAGATGAATGGGTAATGGGAGACAGAACCTTTATTCTGTAGTGAACGTGAGCCTCTGCCATTTTAAAGGACTAAGTGAAATTAGCTAGTGGACGCAGTCTACCGCCTAACAGAGGAGTGTCTGCGTCACGAGGTACCAGTGTAATCGGTACTCTCCTGGCACAGCCTCAACAGGATCCTTACAGATTTCCCGAGGCACAGACTGAGTTTTTATCGTGCGGTAATACAGTCAGAATAGGGCGGAACAGCACGAGGGAGGTGTGCACCACTGCTGGCTGTGCTAAACCTAGGCTGCAGAGCAATGAAGAACCCAGGGGTGAAACTCTGCCTGCACAGAAGTCACTGGGAGTTTTGCTCTTGACTTCAGTGGGGCCAGAATTTCACCCCTGCTCAGCCGGCTGTCGATATGGCACCTTTCACGCCGTTGTTTTTAAAAGGCTTGATTCACACAGGTTTCCTAGTTGGTTCAACTTCTGTTGGTGCATTTCCACAGACAGTTTCCCCACTTTGTATTGTGCCAATGCCTTTGATTCTTCTGTACAGTACTGTTAAAAATCAGCTCCTCAGAAAAGTCACAAAGAAGTTGGAGTGGTTCTGTTCTCTTCCACCAGGGCATAGACAGCCAGCATCTTGCTGCTTTGCTTTCTCCGCCGAAGGGGTAAGCTGTGCAGTCAGCTTCCAGCATTGCCATGCACGTGATGAAACACAGGAGGATGTAGTTGTGCTGGGCGCAGTATTCCAGCAGCAGCACCACCCTAAGCTTGCTGCGGACTCCGCAGGCACTCCATCAGCAAACAGAACACGGGGCTCCGGGCTCAAGAGACTATGTGTTTCCAAATGAAGCCTCCAATTCGGAAAATAGTTCAAGCCGGAATGCCCTTCAGCAAAATAGCAGCGGCAAAAGGTTGCTGCTAGCACACCTGGGCCTTTGCAGAAATTCCTATTTCAATTACCGGGGAAATTGGCTCCCTCCGTACCCGGGTATTTTACACCAGGCAAATTGGGTGGCCACCAGATAAAGGATCACATGCCAACTCAGTGTGCACTGGCTGTTCCACAGTCCAGTCAAGCCCAAAGGAAGGCTCAGATTCTCTGGTGGAAAAACACTCCCACTCCTCCTGACCGTGCAGGATGGATACAGAGCCAACTGAAAACACAATCTAACATTGACAACAAACTCTTTTACAGCAGCAAAGAGTTTCTTGATTAACCTGCAATTGCATTTCTGAATGAGGGAACCAAGGTTTTTTTCTTTAACAGGATTATCTGAATGAGACTTAAAGCCTTTTAAGCACTTCTTAATTGATACCTGTAACAATAATTAAAGTTCCTTACAATAGATGTGGCATGAAAAATCAGCTCTAACATGCTGACTCAGCAGCTGAAACCTCGCTGGCCACCATACCAGGTAATTAGGTGCTTTCTGGTGCATCAGAATGGTGGGAACTTGTCACCTTTCCCTCTTCGAAGTGCAGCATTAAGATGCTCGTTTATTCTGCTGCCGCAGAACTAGTACAATAATTTAGGAATGTAGCAAACTGCCCCGTTTCCCCAGTCCTCTTCTATGCATTCTGGCCACAGAGGCTGAAGTGTAAGCTTTATGCTGTGCGGAAACTGCTGTTTCCTCTCAACCCCAGATCTTCCCCCATGTCCAGCCCTTCTTACTGGGATAGACCAACCCTTTACCATGGCTAATCAACAATCTGGGGTAGAGAGACCAAACTCTTCCCCCCACCCAATAGTTCTAAACCAGAAAGGAAATAATACTTACTTGAATTTTCCACCTTCCTTAAATTCACCAAAGAAAGAAAAATATAGCAGAACTCCTTCACTTAGAGTACGTCCACACTGGAACCCCAGGGCGTGACTGCAGCTCGTGTAGACATACCCAAACTAGCTTTAGGGAATGAACAGCAGCAAAGTCATTGTAGCACAGACTTCAGTGCAGGCTGTACAAGCCCGCCTAGAACTCTGGGTAATTACTCAAGCAGCTAACCTGCACTAACGCCTGTGCTATCATGACTTCACTGCTGGATTAAAGCTAGCTCGTGTATTTCTGTACAAGCTGCAATCGGAGATATGCCCTGAGTCCCAGCTTTCTACTACAGTACTCTCAGACAGTGATCTATGCCAAATACTTCAGAGGAAGATGCACAAAACCCATTGGTGGGCAATTATCAAATAACCTGCCCATAGAGGAAACTTCTTCCTATCAAATTATGATTGGCTTCTACACTGACACACAAAAGTTTCTATTCCTATGAATCAGGAAGGAGGAGGAGTTTGTGTGTGTGGTTTTTGGAGGGGGGTGGGGGGGCTGAGAAAACCTGGATTTGTGCTGGAAATGGCCCACCTTGATTATCATACACATTTTAAAGAGAGTGGTCACTTTGGATGGGCTATTACCAGCAGGAGAGTGAGTTTGTGGGGGGGGGGGGGGGCGGAGGGTGAGAAAACCTGGATTTGTGCTGGAAATGGCCCAACTTGATGATCACTTTAGATAAGCTATTACCAGCAGGAGAGTGGGGTGGGAGGAGGTATTGTTTCATGGTCTTTGTGTATATAATGTCTTCTGCAGTTTCCACAGTATGCAGCCGATGAAGTGAGCTGTAGCTCACGAAAGCTCATGCTCAAATAAATTGGTTAGTCTCTAAGGTGCCACAAGTACTCCTTTTCTTATTCCTATCTCATTATTCATATAAATGTCCAGTCCCATTTTGACTACTACTAAGATCTTGGCCACAGTGATATCTAATGGCCATGAACTGCACAATTAATTATGCATTGTGAAAAAAATGTACTTATTATTGGTTTTTAACTTGTTGTTAAAGGTTTGCAATGCACTATGATCAATCGTTATATCATGGCGCATTTTCCAGACTGCCAACCAAATAAATGTGTTGATTGATTGAACGTTATGGGTAGACATTCCCAAGATCCCCAAGGAATAATACAACGTACATTGTTCTTACGCATTTGTTTTGTATAAATTAGGTATAGAGTCGTGCTCGGAGTTTTTGGCCTGCTCTCCAGCAGCAGCTTGCTACCAAATAGCATATCAGCCAACAAGAAGATTCTGAATTGCATAACACAAGAAGTTCAATAACCTTCACAAAAGAGTGTGTGTGTATTGTGTTAGGTGCTAATTACACAAAGTTTAACAGTTCAAAACCAGTAAGACCTGACAGAAGACATAACAGCTCTAGCTAGTCCTTTCGGATGCAGACTCTGTCAATGTTTAAACAACATCTACTTGTGAAAACATGTCTTGAAACCCTTGCTAGAAACAGCTCAACCATTGCTGCCCCTTTCCAATGGCGACGGTCTACTGCTGGGCTCACTCTGGATTTGTCCAATGGCTAAAGGTTCAGTTCACAGGAAACGACCCCAGGGTTTGCTTTGTTCAACCCAACTTTAATCAGCTTCCTTCTTTGATTCCAACAAACCACTTCAGCTGGTGGTGGCCAGGAATAAAGGCCATTGTATATTATGGAGAGATAGGGCTGTATTCACAGCAAGTCATGACAAGCACTTCCTTCCCAAACATCCCATTCTTAAAACATAACAAACAGGAGCCAGTATATGTGTAGAGCAAATTAATGGAGATATGCGATAAAACTGCAGCTTGCAAAGATAAAGGATGCTGGGGTCAGGAAGCAAACATCAGGGAAAACAACCTTCGTCTCCTGCTCCTTCGGCTTTAAATTAAGAATTCGCAGGAGGAAGGTTTAAGGTAAGGGGCTGGAAAGGCTACTCACCATACTGACAGCGGGGTCCCTGGAAACCAGAAGGGCAGCGACAGAGCTGAGAAGATCCTTCCATGCAGTTTCCTCCATTGAAACAAACTCCATAATTGCAGACAGCTGAAGGGGAGGGAAGAAGGAACAACATGAGATCATAATTGTACATACATTAAAATAACTTCAATGTCCATTCATCATGAAGGCTCCCAAAGCCCATTAAAAACGCAAACAGATATACAACCAATACACAACCAGCCCCAAAATGCATCCCCCCCTTTGTGTTAAATCAGAGCAGCAGTTTAATAGCACACAGAAAGAGTCCCCAGAAATTCAGGACAGCAGATAGAGAATATCTGACCTTGTGACCATGTTTGTATTCAAAGCATTTACCCAAACTGAAAAGGGGGGGGGGGGGGACTGGTACTGAGGTTTTGAACTCCAGTCTTACAAAGCACCAGGGGGTCTTTAATGACTCCATTTTATGCCTCATCTGAAAGGTGATTTATCCAGCACCAGTGATTTCCTTATGCCCAATCTGAGGCATTAATTCCTAACTGAATCAGAAGAAACAATGCCACTTACTGAATCATCAACATCACTTTCTACAGTGCCTACAGATGGGTGTTCCTTGGAGGTACCCCATCTAAATACTGACCCAGAATACCCCTACTTAGCTTGTAGAATACAAGGGGATACAGAGGAAAGAATATGTGCTGTAGTTTTTTACAAGTGGGTTAAGTTAAAAGTGAGATCATTAGAATGAAGAAGGTGGCACTGCCCTGATTCTTCCTCTGCTCGGCAAGCTCCACTTTAGCAAAGGATTTCTAGAAAGCAGCAATAATTCCAGGGATGGAGGGAGGCTGGAATCTTATAAATGAGAAAAATCTCAAATGTCGTTTTTTTCTTTCAATGAATCAGTGTTTAACCTATCCACGATCCCCAATCACAGAACACAAATGAACATTTTAGAAGTATACATTCTTTTAACAATATTTCCCTGATTTATCTATCTGCCAAAAATGAGAGTCCAGGGTTCTGTTCTGTGTTGCTCCTGCAACAATGACTGACATCACTAACGCCAAAAGCAGAAGCCAGGAACTACATTCCTGGCATTCCTTACCCTGTGCTAAGGTGCTAGTGACTTCAACAACTGTGGTGGGGAAAACAGAAAACCTTATACTTGTCACTTTGCAATTTAAAAGCCTTTCAGTCCCCTTCAAATGATGGCTGCCCACAAAGAGAGAAACAAGCCCTTAAGTATCATCTCTCAAGTGCATTTGATTCCGAGAATTAAGCTCTAGTGTAGAAAGCATGAGGCTTGGAATCGGAGGAGCTCTACTTCTAGCTTGGTCACTGGACAAGTTACTTCACCTCTCAGAACTTTAGTTTCTCTGTCTGCAAAATGAAGACAATACTACTGACCCGTCTCACACAGGCTTCGGGAGGTATCGCTCATTGGGTCATTTGTAAAATGCTTTGAGATACTTAGATGAAAGATGCTAGGAAAGTGCAAAGTCCTAAGCACCTCTCCAGATCTGGCTATACATGAACTAAGTGTATTCTGTGGAACAAGCTCACAGAAAGAAACATATCCTATGGCAGAATCACATAACCAACATTTTGTTACTAAAAGGACCATTAAAATCAGCTTGATCTGAAACATCTTTTGCTCAAAGTTGTAGCTCGTCCAATGTAATTACAGTAAAATAGTGAGAATCCAAAAGGGCATTTTTATGAAGGCCCGGGGTTTATAAAAGCCAGTTGTTTCCCTGGACGAGGTCCATCTGCTCTGTAACAGAAACCACTGCATTGAACACAGAGTCGATGACAGCAAGTAGCTCTCTCTATCTTTTGTAAACTTCCTGAATTCTGTGTATAACAGCAGGGTGGCAGATTTCAGACATCTAAATAGCCTTAGGGCATTCTGCAGTGGAGCTTAAGGTCAAATGAAAGAGACACGTACAGCCCTCCAGAAGTACTGCTATTCTGCAACTCCTCCCAAGCAGAGGTGGCGGCATGACCCTTATTCAGTGCAGGCTGAATCTTCACTATTAAAAACTCAGCATCCTGGCCAAAACCCCAGTGCAGGCATAAATACACTCTGCCCCCGAAATGCCTCATGCAGTTTCAGGTGGATATGATTTTCTTCTTCACTTCCTCTTCTAAACACCTCCGTAGCGTTGCTGTGTGCGAACGGCTGCCTTCCAGCCTAGAGGTAGCTGTATTTCAGCAGCGAGTGAAGTGATCGTCATCTATTTCTGACCTACTTCACTGGAATGGTACGTGGCTTAATAAATGCTTTGAGACGGTCAAATGAAAGGAACAATAGCAATGCAGAGTTGTTGTTTTCCAGATAGCACCTTGGTGTGCGCGGCGCTAACAGAAATAAAACTAGGTTCCTGCCCCTAGGATCTTACACTTTAAAGTAGACGAGACATTGGATTTATGATGTTCATATTCATTTCTATACTATGCAAATTATGTGCATTAGCAAGTTGTTTACATGGCACTTGCCACTGTGAGGACTGGGCCAGGCTTTAGGGCCACCACAGAGTGGTAACCTGAGAGCCCTGAGGCTGCTGCTACAGTGTGTGAAGCAGATGCTACCACAGCTCTGCCAACAGAGCAGTCTTGGGTTAACAGTTTCAAAAACCCACACATGACTCAGGACCCTACGTCCCGTTATCAAAAATAACTGAGACACTCAGGATTTTCACTTTTCAATAAGACTTAGGTTTCCAAGTGCCTCATTCACTTCTGAAAATGGGATTTAGGTGCTTTTGAAAACTTTACCCTTGCAACTGTGCGCACGCCTGGACTTCTCTCCCAACCAGACAGTACGATACTGTGGGAAGAACCACCGCCTTTGCTAAGGCAAAAGTTAGAGTTGCTCTTTCTTCTCTTTCAAGCTAGAGAACCTGGGGACCACAATGGATGCAGCATGCTGGTTCTTATTCATGTGCCATTGGAAAAACACACTTTCCCATATGAAAACATCCACCAGTGGTAACTATAACATATTGCACTTCTTGGCTTGCAAAGAATATTCCAGCCCCAATATCTTCCAGCTGCTTCAGAAATTTTATAATACAGGTTCCATCTACACTTAAAATGCTACGCAGCAGCTGAGCTGCAATGGTGCGTCAGTGACTCTCCTGTCACTGTAGTGAACCCACCTCCCCAAGAGGTGGTAGCACGGTCTTGGGTTTGCCCTCTCCCCCCCGGTGCCCCGACTTTTCCTAGCTCCTCCCCAGCTGGCACTGCAGTGTTCACTGGAGGGCAGAACGGGACTCCTAATCACAGCATTGTCAGAGCCTCCCCGCTCCCCAACAGCTGACAGAAAGCAACAGCAGTGGCCTGGGACAAGCTTAGCATGGAGCGAACCAGACCCGGATCCCTGCCCTGGGACAGCCATCAGTGAGACACCCCCCAGCCCACCATCCCACTCCCTGGGATAGGGCTGGCCCGCTAACCCCAGTGAACAGCTGCAGCCTCAACAGGGAGACAGAAGCGAGGACGCTGCACAACTTTGCCCCCGCTGCCCCAGAATTTTTCTAACATATCATCCTTGGTCCCATTCCTTGTGCAGTCAGTCTTCCTCGATGGAAGTGCCGACATTTCTCCAAATACCCCCACATTCCTGCTCCCTCTGTACCTTCAATAGCAAATTCTTTGCTTTACGGTTCAATTATGAGCTCATTTTATACATCTCTAAAATGTACCATCTGATTGCTGGTCCAGTTCCAAATTTCAGAGCAAAGTGACCTCATGGCTCCATCACACTGCTCTGCTGCCACATGAGCAGCTCAGCAGAGAGAGGCAGCCTGTGTTCCTGTTTGAAATGTGTTCCGTCAAATCTTCAGGGAGACAGTTTCATTGATTAAACAGGTGTTGAACTGGAACCCAGGGGAAAACTAAACAATAAGTAACCTCACAGGTACTCTGGAAACTACTCTACAACGGATACTTAAACAGATGATGCTCTGAGATTTGGGACTTATAATAGGTAAAATGTTAATCTCTACAGTCTAGAATTTTCAAGGTCTGAAATTCTGTATTATATGTAAATTTTTTTTACATAAACTAAAAAAAGGTGAGATTTGAAAGTCAGCCCTCGTTTTAATAATGCCTCACTGCCACTAAAAAGCTGTAGGTAACACAAAGTCTTGGAATCTACTTGAGCTGGATGAACTCTTCATAACAATTTGTTCAACAACTTTAGCAATGTTTTCTCTCCGTGAATTATCTGCAAACAGCCAGATTTGTGTAATGGTTTGAAGTTTTCCAACAAAGTAGTATGATTCCTTACAGATTACTTACACCAAGACTATTGCTTTGGGTATTCATTATTCTAGCAAATGTACATATGCAGCATACATATATGTATACCACCACCAATAGGTATCCATACTACAGAACTGTTTGTGTAGCCATCCTGAAAGCTTTTCATAATCTGGGGAGTCGTTCAATTAGAGAGCAGAAACAATACCATATTAGGTGACCAATCACACAGCACAAATAGCGAATACTCTAAGCAGTAGTCACAGCAAATGGTTCATGAGCAATCCAAACGCAGAAATACATTCACTTAATCCTTTTTGCTGGAAATCTTAAACAAACATTTATATAAATCTGGCCATTTGCTGATAATTCATGAACAGAAAATATTACTGCATTTGGTGAACTGCTCGTTATGAGTAGCAATTTTATATTTTACTGCAATGATGCTACAGCTTTTTGGTAGCAGAGTCTGGTAAAAAGGAGGACCCATTTAAATAATGAAGATAAGGATGGTTTTCATGAGGATTTGACTAACTCCACAGTACTGATAAGGAATAATTATATACAAGTACATTAGCTCTTTAATGCACCTTAAAATGCAGTGCAATATGTTTCATTTATTACTTTTTGATTAGTTCTTTGTACAATTCTCCATCAACCCTTTTCTAAAGCAGAGGTAAATTTGTATCCACAGCTACTTTTCCTGGCAACTCTTTGCTGCTTTCCCTCCAAAAAAATGCCATTCGAATTGTTAGGTGTGATCTACCTTTTGAGAATCCATCATAATGAAATGCTAGCATTTCAGGTGCTCCGTTAGCCTGTGTCTGATCAGCGTATCCAGTATGGTTCCCAAGCAGACTCCCAGCACTTCCTCTACACACTTCTGACAAGGTATTGAGTGGTTACAATGAGTCTGGAAAGGAGGGAGTGTATCTCCCCTGTTTCCTGTCTGGCACTGGGGCTTTTTCTGGTTAGTCTTCATATGGTCTCATTTTCTGATTCCCATCTTCCAATAAAATCTTAATTTCCTTTTGCATTTCTTCTCATTATTATTGGGAACGTATGTCCACTTCTGGAAGCTGTCCCCCATATTTCTGGTTGAATGAATCCATATGCGATCATTATTTTTGTTCGTTTGTTTTAACATAAACAACAGCTATTTCCTCTACCAGTGAATTACCTCGGTTATTTACTCTCAGAACTAGCCCTGTCCTTGAGGGAACGTTTCAAGGTGTAACTGAATATATTCATCTCCATGGACCACTCATTCCCTGGCTCCTTCTGTTGAAAGTGCCAACAAACAAAAGGTAGGGGATCATCTAATTGTTAACTGCAATGTGAACAGCTACAGATTGGCAACTGGACTGACTTCACCAGTTCACATAGATCAGACATTAGATGGCAAAAACTTTAGGTCACTACCAACTAGGGAATCATTTGAACCAGAAACCGAGAGCTGAAAAGCTGCATTTCCCTTTCCCAGCCCCTGCAGCCAGCTAGTTTCTGGGTGAAAAGTGTTGCTGAAAAATAACTGGTTAACAAATCAAGAAAATCGTACTCCCCCAAACCATCAAACTGTCCCCGAGTGGGATGCGTGAAAGACCAATTACATCAGAGCGGATGGACTCCTGCATATTGCAGCAGGAAGACTGCTATATAACAACTATTAAACCTTCTCTTTCAAGGTTCAGGATATTCTGTCCCTGAGAACCAGAGATTAAATATGCAATTAATTGTCGTTTCTCCAACAACTTCTTTTGGATTCCAAAGGAACCCTGTTCTCAACTTGATGCTTTCCACTGACAAACCCAGTGTGTTTAACTCTCATTGCAAATTCTTTGCTCAAAATAATGCATAAACAGCAGAGCTAGTGTTAGTGTTTATTGAGCAAATACTGAGTGTCTAGAGAAATGCAGATACTCGTAGCTGCTTTGCTGGCTGGGTGATAGAAAACATGGCATCAGTGATATCACCTACTTGCTTATGGGTTAATATGACTGGACAGAGTCAGAAGTAAAAGAAGATTTGATACTGCCTCTATTAGTCCTCTGGGGATGAACTAAACTGCTGAGGTTATTCCCCACAGTTAGGCAAAACAGCCAGAACTATGACTTGTACAGGGCAATATAACACTAAGGGTCTTAACTATTCCATAAGTAGTCATGGTCAAGAATTTGGAGGGTTTTTTAAAAAACAATAATCTGCAGAAACTACTGGATAGTCACAGCATCACCATTCTAACAGATGAGAAAATAAAACTGAGCCTAAACAAAAAGTAAAACTGAGCAGTCAAGTTTCATTGTTCTAGCCAAGTGAAGTGCAAAAATGTACACAGACAGTGAGCGTTCAATCAAGTTTTTGAAATCCCTTCTTTTTCATAATCTAAATTATTGTTAACACCATAATTAGGGGAAAATTGTTTAAATATGGAAGATGCTTTCCCCGTTAAATGTAGGATTCCTAGGATTTACCTACGCACAAAATAATTAGTTAATACCTCCCACTAGGATAAAGTTAATGTGGACAGAATTGTGTAAAAATAAGAAAACAGAGACAGCATCTCTCTCTTTCTTTTAAATCCAAACAAAGATTTGGACTATAAAATCATGTACCTGGGGTCTTAAAATGTTGTCAATCACTGTAGTGGTTGACCGCCTCCTCCCAAGAGATCACCACCAGAATCACAACAGGTCAATGTCTAGTTTCCCCGAGCAGGACATAACAATGGTTTTGGGAGGGGGGTTTCCCTTCCGGCTCTCCTGTCTTACTACAACTTCGATCTCCTTCTCTCTGTCGCCCCATAACCACTTCTTGCATGACTAAACAAATTCTGTAACAGAGTCCAAAAATAAACTTTATAAGGGAAGTAGATACTAATACATTTCACAAGGGCAATCACAAGCCAGATAATTAACAACACAGGGCAGGTGGGGGGGAAGTGTACACGTATCTGTACACTGTACTGTATATCTATATGAGTGAGAGGGTTTGCAGCTTTGTGCATCTGAAACAGACCTCTACATAGTTCCTGATCCAACAGTTCTCACTCAGTCTTTAACCCCAGTAGGACTTTTGCTTGAGTAAGGAGTGCATCCTGGACAAGACTAGGACAAAAGCAAGAGAGTGTGTGAAATGATGTATTACAGCTTATGCATTCCAGAGAGGAATGTACTGCAACTGCCAATTCTGTCATGATCATCCATTTTAGGGGCCCTCCTGTCCCATTGATCCAATTTATGAGTCCAGAGACCATAATTATTCAAGTAGCTGAAATTACAAGGGACAGGGCTGATGATCCAAAAATTATTGGCTCAGAAACATTAATTTACTAGAACTAGCAGAGAAAGCAAGTGACCCTGACAAACATTAACAGTTCAATGAAAGCCAAATGCAGCTTAGATTGGGGTTTGGTTCAGATTGTACTGGACTCCTTTGACTAACATGGCCTGCCAGCCTGCATAATCACTGAGTGAAGCTGGACTGCCAGCAAAAAGTGTCACCTCGCAAACATATCGTGAATCCTTATCAGACCGAAACCTGTTCCCAGGGAAGCAAACAGGAATCTTGCCACTGACTTCAGTGGAAGCAGGGCTCGGCTGAGAGAGAGACAGAGACAGAGTAGCCTTGTCTATATTTCTCTTTAAGAAAGTTACCTGCTGCTGTCATCACACCATCCCTGGCTGTAGCTGAGCCAGTGCTCAATATACTTTAACTACAACTGTAGCTAAGGACAAAGCATACGAAGCACCTTTCCAGACACTATCCTTACAGCTTGCTCAGAGCAGGCATATATCGGGTTCTGTGTGTGCTAGAAAGTTAGAATTCTCCTTCATCTTTTGGATTGAAAATATAATTGTTCCTCTTTGTCATTCACCTTCTTCCCCTAATTCCTGACAATATCACAGTTTGTTTGCAGTGTAGCTGTAGCCATTTTGGTCCCAGGATATTAGAGAGACAAGGTGGGGGAGGTGACATCTTTTATTGGACCAACTTCAGTTAGGGAAAGAAACGTGTTTTTGAGCTACACAGAGCTCTTCTTCAGACCTACCCTGAGGAAGAGCTCTGGGTAGGTCACAAGCTGGTCTCTTTCACCAACAGAAGTTGGTCCAAGAGACCAGCTTGTGACCTACCCAGAGCTCTTCCTCAGGGTAGGTCTGAAGAAGAGCTCTGTGTAGCTCAAAAACACTTTTATTGGACCAACTTCAGTTAAGGAAAGAAAAGATATCACCTCCCCCACCTTGTCTCTCTAATATCATAGTTTGACATTCTAACTCAGTGATGATTTATATACCCAGTTTGATTTTATTCTATTTAATATCTTGATTGTTCCTCAAATCCAAAAATGAGTCCTGGTGACACAGGAGTGGTACTGAGGAAAGCAACATCTGATACTGATAGACTTTACTGTTGGCTTTGTGATCAAGCTGTTAAACTTTAAGTATATAACACCGATCCTTCCCTCTCATGGGAGCACTCCTTTTGCTTCACAGCTTGGGACTGATGCTTTCTTAGGGTGCACCTAAATACACTAGGAATTGTGGAGAGCACCACGGGGGCAGGAGGAGTGGTTTTCATTTTGTCTAGCACTAGTATGGCTCTCAGCTGGGCTACACAAAACAATGGAAAAAAATACCTGAACTTACCATTACCAGCACCAACAGTACAAAAAGTCCTACTGTAATAAGGCTTTAATTGCAGTTTCAAAATTTCATCTTTGAAGGTTCTGCTTCACTAGGAATTATTGATATTGCTGAACGCTGTTCTCTGTTAAACAAATCATCATTATTGGATTCCCTGTTTGAAACTTTTGTTATCACCAGCTTGTCCCTCTTCCAAACGTACTAACTTTAGTGTCCTCGACTCAGGTTAAAGGGGAAACTTCAAGTTTTTCATTTGCCAGCATGTAGCATCTTAATTCATGAAGAAATGGTTGAGGAACACACCAATTATGAACCTATTTATAATAAAGAGTGTCCTCCTCCATCTCTTTGCCCCAGGGAAATTTCATGCTGACCCGGAAATTTCTTGTATGTTTATGGCCATTCCTTGTAAAGTGTCTGTGATTCTCTACAATACATTAATACTAACTGAGACAATAGCAGCCGTACCTGCCAATGTCATCTGTGCTCCTCAGTGCAATATGAAAATTTGTGGAAAGGCAGTTCCTTCTCATCTAAGCTTGTGGTACTGCCAGCTTTGTATTTATGACTTACCATAAAGGAAAATGCTGGAGAACTAAATACATCTTCAGCATGGCCTTCATACACTTTGGTAACTGATTGTCTTCAGCTACTGTATTTAACTATTGGTTTCAGAGTAACAGCCGTGTTAGTCTGTATTCGCAAAACTATGTTTGTAAGGATCTGAAGGGATGATGGTGACACCTGCTGGCATGATGTACTGGGCTCAGCCATGGGCACCAGCACATGGAAGAACTCCACAGCAGACAAGCACTAAAGTTAGTCTCAGGGCTTGAACTGAGTTGGTGCACTGCCCCTCCTCACGGTCAGTGACCAGGCACATAAAAGTGGATGGCTAAAGCACAGGCAAAATATCCCAACACCTGGGGTCAACTGAAGAGCAATAATCCCCCAATAACTGTAGGTGGCACAGATCCTATCCCCATCCGTCCTACCCACTACTTCTCTAATTCAGCCTGCTGAATTAGGAGCCTCTCTAGTTTCTATCTGGTTTCAAGGATTCTGATGAGCAATTCCTGGGAGGTCCTATCCTTCACATATTCACTCCCAAGATTCAAATCACTAGGATTAATCAAAGCAGTACACTGTGCACTGAGTGTGCATTACTCCCTCCTGGCAACATAGCAATATCCAGTCTGTGCATTCCCTCCTTCCCCATCACCCAAACAAACAATATTCACTATTAAAATAGCAGGGCTAATGGCGATACAATTCACATCTATTTGTGCCACATTATTACAGTTAGCAGGGATGCTCCAAAAATGTTCCCGTAATTCTTGCAGATACTTTATTTTTTGTATGTGCAAATGATTGTATTTGCACGTGGAAAATGTGCAGTTAAGAGCATGAATACTTGTTTTGCACATGCCAGCAAGAGGCTTTGCACACACAAATGGATGAAAATACTGTATTGTCAATGCAATTTCAGAGACCCTTTGAAAATTTGCCTTTAAAGACACACTCATCTTAAGACAGCATTGTGCCCCACTAGGACACAGGAAACCAAAACCACACAGGTGTCAACATGCCAGGTGTGGCACAATACCCCCTCTCTAGCTCACAGCACTGCTAATACTCGCACAGATAGGAATGTGACCTGCACTGGTAGCAATAGGACATGTGATCAGAGAGGGGTGTTTGCTTGGGCACTACAGGTCATCTTCCTTTCCCTCCTCACCCCATTCCTCCTCCCAACTCCTGTGTCCATCCTATGGGATGAACACAGTGAATCTAACACAATGTGGCCTTTGTCTCATTAACTTGTGCCATCACTCCCCCATACACACACAAAATAAAAAATTCAGAACGTTGAAAAGTTTCTTAAATTGCAGAGCTCATGTCAGCTCACTTCAGAAGCAGCGTATTTCAGCGAATCTGAAGTGGGACTGGAGAGATATAAATCTAGACTGCAACAGGGCCTGATGCTGGGAAGAAATGTAATTATGTTACCTGGAGCAACACAAAAGGAACATCTCTCCTGGCAAAGCAGATCTAGGTCAACGGACAGGGATGTGCAATGGGACTCTGTAGATTCACCTGGCTCCAAGGAGCAGTTCACAGAGCCTTTTAACTTGTTGGCAAGATGGTAACTAGCAGATCTGACATAGGAGCTTTTGAGAATCAATCAATGGTGTAAAGGAGATCAAAGCATTTTTTTATGTGGGCCCGCAACCAAAGAGTAAAAGGATAGAACAAAAACTCCAGCCTGTGGTGAAGACATATTTCTGCAAAAGAGGAGTGGGAGGGGGAAGGAAGAGAGAGGCCAAGTGTTAGGGAAGCATCTGAATGGAGCACATGGAATCTACATGCTAAAACTGGGTCCAGGTTGCAATGTTAAACATAGGAAAGGGGCGGGGGGGAGGAAAGGGGGAGAACAGACTTTTTTTTTCTTCCAGCTTGACCCAAAAAAATCAAAGAATCTAAGGAACACAGCCAATACTTTAATTTACATCCTTAAGAAGCAATGTACTAGAACAGAAATAATGTTAATTAACAAGGTGATTGAGATACAGCAGCTGAGACATTGAAAATTCAGAGGCATTTCTGCCCTAGGTTTTCAGGATTTTTAATTTTATTATACAACTAGGAATATTAAATACATACATACAGTAAAGTTCAGTGGTTCCTGTTGCTTACTACTCAACCAAAATCATAATCCATTCTTTGACATCTTAATGGTCACCACAGCAATTGCCTGTGATGTTAAAAAGAAAGAAAAAAAATGAGGATTTCAGGTGGGGATTAAGCAGCAGGATTTGGTGAAGTCCCAAGGAACAAAGAGCCTGTTTTCATGCACATGTCCTTAGTGGGGGGGGGGGGGGGGGGAGGGAGAGACACTATACCAGAAAAGACAGAATTGTTCCGAACTAAACTGTGCTTCATGGAAACTTTGGGAGCAAACAGCTCTTGAAATCACAGTTACCTGATTGTTAACTCTTATTATCACTCTGACTTGTTGGCCTTGTCTCCCACAGAGACCCACAGGATTAGACTTTATAACTCACTCAGGTATGTAAAATGTAACCAACTGGAGATTTCTAAGGCCCAGGGGACACTGGCTGTGTCTACAATGAGCTTTTTTTTCTTCAAAGCCTCCCAGCATGGCTATAAGACCAGTACAGCTCCACCGGTGGAAGCAGCAGCAAGAGTGCTGGGATCAGCCAGCTGCTCGGCATCCACCCCTTCTCAAAAATATACTTTTCAAAACTAATCGACCAACAAAATACATCTGCTACCAGTCTAGGACGGACCCTTCGCTGGTCAACCAGCATATTAAGTGTCTGAATTATATTTGTCTGAGAAAACCCTAAGATAGATAGATCTATCTGTATTTTCTGTATAATTAAAGGCTGGATTCTGAGCATATATTCCACTCTCACTGAAGTAAATTGTAAGTTAAGACATTAAGGGCCAGATTTTTAAAGGTATTTAGGTGTTTAGTGAGGTTTTCAGAAGCACGTAGATGTCTAAAACTCCTTTATTTCAATAGGTGTTTGGTGCCTAGGCACTTCTGAAAATCCCACTAGGTGCCTAAATACCTTTAAAAATCTGACCTAAGGCCCCAACTTCTGAAAGTATTTAGGCTTTGCTCTGTTCAGCTTTGCAAGGCCTAAGTGACGTCATCTGTTAAGTCCCATTTTCAAAAGTGACTTAGGCACTTAGGAGCATAAGATTCACTGATTGTCAAGTTTGGATGTTTTTCTAAAAGATATGCTCTAGTTCAAACAGGAATTAATTCAGGAAGATCCCTGGCCTGTGTTATGCATTGGTCAGACCACATGATCACAGTGGCCCCTTCTGCCTTTATAAGCTATGAATCTATGAACGCTGAGCAGAGCAATGCCTAAATACCTTTACAAATTTGGGCCTAAGTATCTTGTATAATTGAGTCTTGAAACTGTAAGTCCCAGGAGGAGGCATCACATCTTCCTCTACCCAAATTGCAGTACCAAGCCCAACAATGATACTGCACAGACAGCCTCATCTCCATATTTTCCCAAAGGATCCTAAAGCATTACACAAACTATATAGCTGCAACATCACTGATATGCAACCACCTCAGAAGTGGAGCTGGCAACTTGGCCAACTACCCACACATTTGATCAGCTTACAACACTTCTTACTAAAAAGGCAGCATGCATCTAAAATGCATCACCACCACACGGAGGTGGCTTGTTCCCCGCTGTCTTAGACGTGCCAAATCTCCTGAAGCTCTGCTCTCCCTCTATAAAACATCCCTCTATTTTTCATATTGGAAAGCAGGCTGCATTTATATCATGGAGGAGGGGGTACATACCCCAGGGGCATCATCCCAGCCCATCCGCTACAACTATAATAAGCTGCATTGTCACTCACTGCCTCCAGGGCTGGAATAGTGCTCTTGGGTTCTTGTAATGCTCAGGGCTGGAATGTTAATAGGCAGAAACAGGAGAAAGTAGTGAACTATTGGCCACCCAGTGTAAATCTTATCCTAGCTCCAGATCAGCGGGAGAGCGAGAAATGGCATCCTGTTATGCACTGAACACTTGGGAAACAACCATAATACAGAAACTAAAGAGAAACTAGAAAGGGAGTTTATGGGGTTTGTTGCACCAGTCAGTTAGTTAAAAATAAAGCAGTAGAGAGAGAAAGAAATACATTAAGCCAGACACTTCGATGCGTGCGAGAGATCACTACCTCTTACTGGGAGTTATAAAATATACCATGCTTGCCCTCCCCCCATTCACCATGTCACAATGAATACCACACAGTCCTTGGCAGTCTCAGGGCAGCAATGCTTTAAGAAACAATGACAACTATGTAGTAAGCCACAATCCCTATTTCCCAATTATGTTTCTATTCTGTCACTTTGCACTTTTAGTGGAGGATCTCCAGGCACTTTAAAAATACTAATTAACTAAGCCTCAGAATGCTTCAGTGAAGTAAATATTCTCCTCCTCCTCCCGTTTATAGATGAGCAAACAAAGGGGCAAAGAGATTACACAACTTGCATGAGGTAAGTCAGTGGCAAAGTTGGGGGCAAGACATCAGGAGTCCTGACTCCAAGGCCCACTTTCTTTAACCATTCGATACAGTGCATCCCACTTAATTCCCTATAGTGCTCCTCATTATCCCTCGATATTCTGGTCAATATAGCGTGTTCCCACTGGAACTATACCTACTTTGTATAACTGCAGTGCTACTGACTATCAGTATATAATCAATAAGAGATTTGAGGGCGCCTCACAAGAAACCAGGTATCATGTGTCATAACAACATTACCCCAGGCAAGCATCCAAGAGATTTATATTTAACAGCACAGTAAGAGGCACCATAACTATTCTGTAATCTCGGACTGCAGTAGATCCAGTTGCCCAGGTACAGCAATGCTCCCTTAGCTCTTTGAGATGTTAGGATGCATTCCCCAAGACCGTGTAGGACAGGGTTAGCCATAGAGGCATTTTGCAACATCACGGATGGGAGTCAATTGATGAGCTTCTCGGAGTAGTGGCAGTGTAATGGATACAGCTGGGAAATGTCAGGGCTGCTTGAAATTAAGACAAAAATACAAGCATAAAATCAAAGGATGTAAGGAATGAGCCCTTAGCAGAAAGGTACAGGGAAGGGAGCTCTGAGCAGACAATTTCCATTGATATGGAAAAAAGTATCAACCATAAACTGGAGGAAATTATTCCAGTTCGGTGTAATGGCTTAGTGAGGCTACATTAGGGACACATCTTTAGTGGCCAATCCTTCAAATTACATTCTCTTTGTCATGTTTGATTATAATTCTCTTATCGTAGTGTTTTATCAAACTGCATTCAATTATGATCCACTATAATATGGAGAACTAATTTCCCCATTACTAAGTTTCCTGCTATTCTCTGTTTACCACTGATAGCTACATGCATTAAATATTGACTACAATTTTCCTACTGAAACACAATTGGCTTCCTAAATTCCCACTGTATGCTAGGTACTGACATTGTCCTTTATCATGCTTTTCCTCCACAGTGTAAATTCCTCCTGTTTCACCATCTACACACGCACATTCAGTCCACCTAACACAAAGAAATAACTTCATATGTTAGCTGCTTGCATTTTTCTCTTCTCCTACTACTTAGTTCCCTATGGGTTCAGTTCTCTACTCAAAGGGTTATTATATAAGTGAATAAAAGGAAATATATGTAAGAAAAAATTCCTGAGAGTAGATTATTAGATTGCTGGAGTAGTATCACAGGGAAATGGTGGATTCCAGTTCACCCATTCTTGTCACACAGGAAAGACATACACCTGGGTCCATCCTTAAATTGAGCTTGGTGTGCAATCTCAAAATAAGTGAAAGCACAAAAATCTCACAACAAAGATCAGGACAGCCTGACCTCTCCATCACAATGACTAAAGGCCGAATCTATGGAAGAGGGAGAGATGATCAACCAGGTAATTCAACCCAGCAAAGAAGATCAGGAGAGAAATAATTTAGTTTTGTTATGCTGGTTGGGTTTCTTGGAGATGTGCTCCGAGTGTCACATCTTTAACTCTATGTCGCAGGAGTCAGTAATAATAACTGCAGTTCCCCTTTCTTTCAAAGGCACTAACTCAGCTATATCTTGGTGTCTCTGGAGACTCTCTTTAAAATGACCATCAAATGGTCAACTGAGCCCAGCAGAATTCCAATTTTGCTTAAGGACACGGTGTCATTATTTAGTTACCCTTCACAGCACTATAAATGTCACAATTTGTCCCACCTCTGTACCTGCTTCAGGTTCAAAGGGCTCAGGCAGTTTACTCTGAGAAGCAAACACTCCCTTGTCATGGAGCTGAGTAGATCATGACTGGCAAGGCTGAGCTGTATCTTTACCTTGATTTAAATCCCATTCTGACCCACATCTGAACCTCCACCTTAGACCTTAGAGACATTATAGCTGAAATACTTAGTCTGGGTGCTAGTTCTTGTTTTAGAGTTTAAGTATTTGACCATTTTTTATTCTCTCCCCAAAAGACTGCTTAATAATACAAAGGTAGCATTGAAGTTAAAATACCCCTATACCCAGACTAATGAGACTGTGATGAAATGCTGCCTCAGAAATCCATCTATCTTCCTAGCTAATGTTTAAGTCACTTTTTATGACTATGTAGCCTTGGGTGTCATTGCAAACCCATATATTTTACCTGTGGAGAAGCTCAGAAACCCACTCCTAAAAATCAAGTTCTGGTGGTTCCCCTTACAAATGTCAGTTTATATATATTTCTTCCAAATGTACAGGTCTTCCCCCACCCCCAAGTATAAAGACAAACTGACAATGTATCTATAGATATTTTCCTTGGGACTTCCTATAACAGATATAATCCATGCTGCATCTTTAGTAAAGTCCCAGAACCTTAAAATATCACTAGTACTCTAGCCCTACAGAAAGAGGGCATCTTTTTTTAGAGCATGTCAATATTATTCAATGGAAGTCTCTCTGCAGGCAGGAAATAACCTTCAGGGCCGGTGGAATGTTAAGGCTCTTTGGGTTTCATTCTATGATCCTGTGGGATCTCATAAGCTAGATAGAGTCAGGTTTGATCAGTGTTTGGCTGTGCATCCGCAAGGAACCTCTAGATACTGCATGGAATGGTACTGACAGTTCAGTAAGTGATCTTCTTCCCTCCAAGTCAGTACAAGCAAGGGCCACCGCATGGTCCTAGGCGACACTGGAAATACTTGTGGAAATGTGAGACTAGAAATCAGGATATGCGTTCTACTCCTGACCAGGCCCCAGACTTCCTCTGAGGCTTGGACAAGTACCTTCACCTCTCTGTTCCTCCTTTTCCCCAACTGTAAAATGGAAATAACAACAACATCCTATTACATAAGGCGCAAAAAGGGCATGAAAGTCTTAATTCACTAACGTTTGTAAAGAGATCTTCAGACAGAAGATGCAAAATATGGTATTCCACTGTTACACAATACATCTCTTTACTGTTAAACAGTTCCAATATGAAACTTGGTATACCACTATGAAATGGACAATAGCTACCATATAGAAATAAAGGTTTCAGAGTAGCAGCCATGTTAGTCTGTATCTGCAAAAAGAAAAGGAGTACTTGTGGCACCTTAGAGACTAACAAATTTATTACAAATAAATTTATATAGAAATAAAGCCACTTGCTTTTATCAGGGTTATGTCTTACCCTGGGGTGGAGGGGGAAATCACTATTCTCTGGCTCATTCCTTGGCAATGTTATTTATATTTAGGCATGAACTTTAAAACCTAAGCGAATACTTAACCCTTCCCTATATGATAGGAGCCAGCCCAGCACTTCCTACTTCAGGAGATCAGAAGCTAGAAAGAAAGCACTGCAAGGAGGATGACAAGCCGCAGGCCCTGGGGGAGTCCACCCCATTTCTGAGCAGCTCCTGCCCAGAGACAGCCCTCACAATTCCAGCTGGTGAGTAGGGGCACAGGGCTGCAGAGAGCACCCTGGGAGGCTGCAGGGGTGAAATAACAGATCCCTGCAGGCGCACAGAGCAGCAAAGGCTGCGCTCGCCTGGTACTATCAATAGATTTTGTTGTTGTTGATTTGTGTGTGTCAGGTGACATCGAAGTTTACAGACAACTACTCATTTAAATGGAACCCTGCCAAGCCTATAACTGTTTCAAAAGACAAGGAGTAGAGGCTTGCAGGGACATAGTAGAATATAGCTTTTCAAAAGAGGATACATCAGAACATTAACCAAAATTATGCTTGATCCGAGGCAAAAGGCTCACCTCAGGGTATTCTTCCCAGAAAGTTAAAAAAGTATGGATTGGATGAATGGACTATAAGGTGGACAGAAAGTTGGTTAGATCGTCTGACTCAACGGGTAGTGATCAACGGCTCGATGTCTAGTTGGCAGCCGGTATCAAGCGGCGTGCCCCGGGGTCGGTCCTGGGGCTGGTTTTGTTCAACATCTTCATTAATGATCTGAATGATGGGATGGATTGCACCCTCAGCAAGTTCAAGGATGGCACTAAGCTGGGGGGAGAGGTAGATACGCTGGAGGGTAGGGATATGGTCCAGAGTGACCTACACAAATGGGAGGATTGGGCTAAAAGAAATCTGATGAGGTTCAACAAGGACAAGTGCAGAGTCCTGCACTTAGGACAGAAGAATCCCATCCACCGCTACAGGCTGGGGACTGACTGGCTAAGCAGCAGTTCTGCAGAAAAGGACCTGGGGATTACAGTTGACGAGAAGCTGGATATGAGTCAACAGCGTGCCCTTGTTGCCAAAAAGGTTAATGGCATATTGGGCTGCATTTGAAGGAGCATTGCCAGCAAATCAAGGGAAGTGATTATTTCCCTCTATTCGGCACTGGTGAGTCCACATCTGGAGTACTGCGTCCAGTTTTGGGCTCCCCACTACAGAAAGGATGTGGGCAAACTGGAGAGAGTCCAGCAGAGGGCAACGAAAATGATTATGGGGCAGGGGCACATGACTTACCAGGAAAGGCTGAGGGAACTGGACTTATTTAGTCTACAGAAGAGACAAGTGACGGGGGGATTTGAAAGCAGCCTTCAACTATATGAAGGGGGATTCCAAAGAGGGTGGAGCTTGGCTGTTCTCAGTGGCAGCAGATGACAACAAGGAGCAATGGTCTCAAGTTGCAGTGCGGGAGGTCCAGATTGGATATTAGGAAACACTGTTTCACTAGGAGGGTTGTCAAGGTTCCTCCCCCACTCTGAACTCTAGGGTACAGATGTGGGGACCTGCATGAAAAACCTCCTAAGCTTATCTTTACCAGCTTAGGTCAAAACTTCCCCAAGGTACAAAATATTCCACCCGTTGTCCTTGGATTGGCCGCTACCACCACCAAACTAGTACTGGTTACTGGGGAAGAGCTGTTTGGACGCATCTTTCCCCCCAAAATACTTCCCAAAACCTTGCACCCCACTTCCTGGACAAGGTTTGGTAAAAAGCCTCACCAATTTGCCTAGGTGACTACAGACCCAGACCCTTGGATCGTAAGAACAATGAACAATCTTCCCAACACTTGCACCCCCCCTTTCCTGGGAAATGTTGGATAAAAAGCCTCACCAATTTGCATAGGTGACCACAGACCCAAACCCTTGGATCTGAGAACAATGAAAAAGCATTCAGTTTTCTTACAAGAAGACTTTTAATAACAATAGAAGTAAATAGAAATAAAGAAATCCCCCCTGTAAAATCAGGATGGTAGATATCTTACAGGGTAATTAGATTCAAAAACATAGAGAACCCCTCTAGGCAAAACCTTAAGTTACAAAAAAGAGACACAGACAGAAATAGTTATTCTATTCAGCACAATTCTTTTCTCAGCCATTTAAAGAAATCATAATCTAACACATACCTAGCTAGATTACTTACTAAAAGTTCTAAGACTCCACTCCTGGTCTATCCCCGACAAAGACAGACTATAGACAGACACACAGACCCTTTGTTTCTCTCCCTCCTCCCAGCTTTTGAAAGTATCTTGTCTCCTCATTGGTCATTTTGGTCAGGTGCCAGCGAGGTTACCTTTAGCTTCTTAACCCTTTACAGGTGAGAGGAGCTTTCCCCTGGCCAGGAGGGATTTCAAAGGGGTTTACCCTTCCCTTTATATTTATGACAAGGGTGGTGAAGCACGGGAATGGGTTACCTAGGGAAGTGGTGGAATCTCCATCCTTAGAAGTTTTTAAGATCAGGCTTGACAAAGCCCTGGCTGGGATGACTTAGTTGGAGTTGGACTAGATGATCTCCTGAGGTCTCTTCCAACCCTAATCTTCTATGATTCTATGAACAGAAATACAATTTATCCCTCTGAACTGACAAAACAATAAGCTTCCAGGAGCCAAGGGGCAATGTACACAGGAAAGTCAACCTCTTAAGGAAATTAAGTTGTTATATGAAAATATTTGCTGTGGATCACACCAACACACCTCATAAAATAATCCCTCATGAAGACCTGGTACAAGATTTTTTCTGCGGGTTGTGCAGCCCATGGTTATGCACCAAGCAGAGTTTTGACATATTTGCAGAATAGAAACCAACAGCTGAGCGTGGCTGCCAGAGCAGGCCCTGCTGAGTGCTGTTTAACTGCTCACTAGATGATATGCTAAAGCTAAACAGAGCTGGCAGTGAGACATGTAGTCCAGCATAGGGTAACTCACTTTGGAGTCTTTAATAGGCCATTTGTGACTAATAAAAGCTCCCCTCTTAATAAGGCAATCAGAATTTGGCTGCTTTCTATGCACCCCTTGGAGATGCTCAAAGTGCTCTTTCAACCCACCTTTGTCTCTGATAACCACCCCCCACACCAGAGTTAACATTTTATTCTCCCTCTTCAGCCACAATCAAGCCTGTACCTCAGAACCTGGAAAACAAGCAAGAGTCAGTGCCAGCAAGTCTTGTGCTGTTTAACGAGACTGGCTTGTACCCATCAAAAAGTCAAAGTACTGAATCTCCCACTAAATCTTTCTTCCTGTTCCTCCACATTTCCCCTCCTTTTCACCATCCTCAACTCCTCTCCATCCTGCAGTTTCATTAGCTGAAATGGAAGGAGTTAGCAGGGGTGCCCAGACACAGTGTCTGTTACTGAACTCCAATCATTCCATTCAGGTTAAGAGCTACCAATTGTAAAGACTTGATGGGACTCAACTTTTCAGCAACCTGGAGCCAACAGTAGACATCATGAGGCTACCCAGACACACAGGCCTTGTATTGCACAGCAAGGAGCTTAACTACACTATTCAACCCATGTGGAATTTATGTGACATCTCAGATGTCATCTAATACTAATAGTTTTAGCTCAAAAGTCAATCTTATCAGTTATCATTAAGGATAGGAATCTGATACCAGACCATGAGTGAAAAAGGCTGTCACGACTTCTGACCTTTTCCCTCTTTAAACTGGGCTGTGCGGATGAATGGCCCAGGACAAAGGTGGATGAAAATGCAGTTAGGAATGACATGGTAACAGAGCTGCAGCGAAGAAGCATGGGTTGACTTAAGTCAAAGTGATTTAAATCACATTTTAATCATGATTTAAACCATCAAGCAGGAAAGCTCGATTTAAATAATCAATTTTCATCTTGTTTTGCAATTGTACTTTTTAGTTATTTTCCTAAAGATAGTTTCTAACCAATGAGACTCAATTAAAAAACTATATGTTCATTTGCAAATAAATATAGCCCTTTACCCAAAATTTGGTACTTAACTAACCATAAGAACACAATATATCTATACATATTTAAACAATTACATAGCTTGCACATTTATTCAGATTATTGTTTACATATTTCAGTATATTAGAAAATGATGAATAATGCACTTATTATACAATGGTCATTGTTTACTTGTGATTTGTATCAAGCTCTATTTGGGTAGAAATTGGCATTCAATTCACATGTATAAAAACAACATTGTAAAACTGGTATATTAATTAAATAAATTTTTTTAAAAATGTGCTAGACAAGAAAAAAGTAAGTTTATTGAGTCATTCTGCATTTAAAACTGATGTATTAAACAAAGGAAATATTATCTGTAGTTAGTAAACTGAGCTGATCGTTTCTGGTGACCATGTTCTTCAGACTTTAGAACTAGTAGATCTTATTCTCTCTCACCTAGTTGTTACTCATAGATTGGAAGAGGAAAATAAGCTTACCTTTCAACTCTTGGTGGTTTCTTAACTTGACTGAACTAGTCATTCAACTGAACTAGCAGAATAAACTGAAATGAAAAAAATATTCTCTCTGCACCTGCAGAAGAGGCTAGTGGTGTCAAAAACTGGTAAAAGGAATTCAACGCACACTCTGGTTCCAGGTGCTTAGCCAGTGACTTCCACCAGTTCAGAGGTTTGACTTTTAAAAAACTTCTGCAGCAAACGTGTACACCTTAATTTTTATTTATTTACTTTTTATTTTATCTAAATGTAGTTTAATTAAAAGTAGTTTAGACCTTATCATAATTTCAATTTTAAGTAGATTTATTTTAAAAAAGAAAAATGGATTTAAGTAAAATAAAGCAATTCAAAATTTTAAAAAATCTGATTTTTTAATCATCACTTATTTTCCACTGTGAGCACAAGGGAGGAGAAAAAGCAGGTAATCCACAAGGGAACTGAGCACTACACATTTATAAGGTGAGATCTGACAACTCCTGGGAATGTTATAAGCCCAGCAGACAACTACAAATGGCACAGGGAGAGGGACATAGCAGGGAAATCAAATATTCTTCAAGAAATTTTCAAATCTCTGCGGAGCATTAATTCTTTAGAGCTCTTCCTTAAGTGACATTTTACAGGGTGTTTCAATGAAACTTTCCATCCATTTCCCAATTATTCATTCCCAGCAGAGACGCTGAACTCTGTTGGTCATTAAGCAGTTCCCAGCCTGATGGCACTGCATAGGCCATTCTCACACCTCTAAATACTTGGACAAGCACCTTTTGGAGGCTGGAATAAGCCCTCAGTGTTTCAAGCCAGCTGTAAGCCTGCTAAACAAGGAAGAGGCAGAGTGTGGGTATCAGTTGCCTAGGCAAAGCACTCTCCTGCAAGGCAGGTAATACAGCCCTGGGAAAAGCACACTCTTCAGGGTTGGGTTAATAACCAGGCAGGTACCGGGTCCTTGGTCTCCCATAATATTATTTATCGAACATCAGATACTACCTCATGACTGTGAAAGAGAGAAGCTACAGGCATGGCTGAGCGACAGGCACAAGCATAAGAACACAGAGAGTGCAAAGTTACCCGCACAGAGCATCGTGTGCTTCTGCTTTTAGACAGATGGAAGGGTTAGCCTCGCAAAAGGAAGAAGAGCATAAGTAAGCGAAGAGATTTGTAAAGGAGCATTCCAACGCCTGGAGGAATGAGCACATGGCAGTGAAGAAATGTTAACTCAAACTGGAAGACAGAAAAAGATGTTCTTGCTAGCTTGAGTCTGCCTTACAGTCTCCTACAGTTCTAATTATATTTTCACCATTGATGGCCTTGCCCACGTGTCTGCATGGAGCAGGAACAATATCCATTACATCTCTGAGGACAGACACTCAACTAGAATAATTTGGCATAGCTCCATTACTTCAACAGAACTACACCAATTGACACCAGCTGAGGACCAGGCCCTGAGCCTTCAGTGTTACATGAGGTAGTTTCCACAGCAAATCTTGCAGAATTCACAGCTTACTGGGTACACTTCTCTGTCAAAGTAGTTCTTCATTAATACAGTTTATTCAACTCATTTCCTATCTCCATCCTTACCCCTCCCCTTTTGATTAAAGGATCCATAAAAGTCTAGACAAGAACCCAAAAAAACCACAAAGTTCCCACTAGAGAACTGGGGGACTGGGCAGAAAAGTAATTACATCCATGCAAGCTAAAAAGCTGGAGATGCTACAGGGCCCCCTCAGGACAGAATATTTTGATATGTGAAAGAACAACAAACAATGTATTGCTGATTGAAGCAGAAAGCCTGGATATAAGTCACTTGCCACCCCACGGAGCAGTGTTGAATGGTGGGTAGATAGAACATTTAGGATAAACAGCTCTCTGATCTGTTAAACAACAGCTTTCTCCTATAGTGGTTGACAGTGGTGTGCCAACTTTAGCCACCAGGCTTAAGCACTCTGTTGTTGCTGCACCAGGTTCTAACAAAGTTTGACCAGACAGCGCAGACTGGACCAAACCATGTTATAACTGGGGCCAAAAACCTAGTCTACAGTCCTGGTCTAATTCAGCCATGGTTACAACACAGCTGTCTCCCGACATGGTTAAAGAACAGCTCTCTTGAAGTACTATTCGGACCGCAGCACGTGCCAGATCATTAAATAGCACTATAAAGCCTCACAAGATAGAAATATGCCATGGCCATATTGGAGATGGAACATCTATATTTTCACTTTGTTAGGGGTATAAACACAGTTTTATGCTCAAAAGAAATTGAAGATAAAAAAAGAAAGAAGGTTTGAATGTAGGTTCCAGAAAGGCACTTGGAAACCCAGTGCACATTTCCATGTGAGCCCACGCCAGATGTGATCAGTGAAAAAACCTTTGACTTCGGAAACTGAAACCCTTCTGCCACAAATGAAACAACAGCTCCACATTATCAAGCCAGCCTTTTTGCATTCTAGATTCTCCAGTTCTGCCAGAATTTCTACTGAAGTGGGTTTGGGCCAGCAATGACCCTCCCGAAAGCCTTCCTTTTCTAATAGCATTATATAGGTCCTTGTTCTTGTCACCCACAAATCAAAGTTCATCCCTCACCTCAATTTCTGGTAACAATTTGCCATCTCCCTCTTTTTTTATTTTTCTGGAGTAGCAACAGCCTCATTTTCCTTTAGTCAGGGCTCAGCCTGAGTTCCTGCCAGTTTTGGCTCCACCTGCAGAGACACCCAGGACTAACTGAGCTAACCCTGGATCCTGTTAAAAAGGAGATAAAATACACAAGCTGCCTGTGACCAGGAATATTATCCTAAGATACTCTAAGTGCTCAGGGTTAGCCAAACACAGAGGCAGCCAGCAGTGGCATTGCTGGAGTTATAGGGAGCCAGGAACTTAAATAGCCAAAGCAGAGAGGCAGGAGTGGAATTGCAGAGTTAACCAAGACAGCAGGATGGTAAGGTAGAGCGTGTTGCAGCCACAAGGCTCCTATTTTTTCACATTTACCCCCTTCCCACCAAAAGTATTATTTTAACTGGTTACCTGAATCACCTTTGCCCCTACTTTGAAATCTCAAGGCTCGTGAACGGAAGCAAGAGAAAATCATTGGCTTTGAAGTCTGCTTTTCAACCTACATTGCAGGCACAAAGCAAAAACTTCCAGCTTTGTTCCTCCCGGGGCTCATATGCAAAAATACCCAAACAAACAAAACTTAAAAGGAAACAACAGGGTCTACTGACTTATGCATAATAAGAAAATAAATGGCATTTGTTCTCCTGTCACATCAGCAACAGGCACATGATGAATATTTAAATAGCCCAACACCTTTGTTCTCAGAAGGCCCAGACATACTTCATTCTTTATGAGAATCCGGCATCCTCTATGCACTCTGCTTATTATCCCCTGAATCAATTCTTCTACAAACAGTCCAATGCAGTTAGAGATTATTCCTACACCTTTGACTTTCAGTACGTACAGTTGGGATGACAAGTTAAGAGGTTTCTCTAGGCAGTTCTCTTTCCCTTCCTCTTGCTCCCTTCCTGTATAGAATTATTCACTTCCTCTATAGGAAATTCATTACAGTAGTCACTTTTCTGAGTTCAGCTGAGAGTATTATCTGCCTGCTGCAACTGGGTTATGAAGGACCCACAGAGTTTCCTTTGACACAAAGGACTTAGCCTCCTATATTATCATCCTTTAAATCAGAAAAATAAAAATTGGCTTGCTAGACACATCTTACTCTTTCATCCTCACTTCAAGAAGCAAAGTGCAAGAAAATGGGTCTGCAAGCCCTTCTGGAGAACAAAAGAGGACTAGCTGTAAGAGACATTTTCCAATGCCCCAGGTCAATTACAATCAAAATCATTTTAAAAATGGATATGAAACCTGTTGGCTTTTGTTCTTTTGATGTCAGGACAGCCAAGCATGCACACCCTTTGTTAGTTCTCCTGTCTATCGCCTCTAATGAAAGCTAAATTTTAATGACATTAGTAGAAAATGCATCTCCCAGTGCTAATTAAAAAAGGAGCTGATGATTTTATTCAGTTACTGAGCATGAAATTAATAATATAATCATGAAGAATATACATGATACTCCCTCACTAGTAACTTTTATTTCTATGTATGTGCTTGGCTATATCAGTGTGAGATCCAAGAGAATATTTTTCTTTTTTCAAGCTATCCAAATATACCATTTTAATCAACCGTGTTCCACAATAAAAGCAAATACTAATAATATTTTGCACCTCCATAGCCTAATCCATCAAGAGATTTTAATACACTTTAAAAACATTAAAGGAACCTTGCAACACACTTGTGAAGTAGGTACCTTTATATCCATTTTACATATGGTTAAGCTGGGGCAAAGAGAGATTTACCAAAAGTCTCAAAGCACGGCAGTGGAAGAACTGGGCCTAGAACCCAGCAGCCCTGACTCCAAGTCCCTCACTCTAAACCACCAGAGATATCACAACCCCAGCTCATTCATAGCGGACAGTTAACTTCCTGTTCTGGGAGTGTGACATTAACCCTTTCTACTGTGGTCCTGACAGTACTAAACGCCAGCAGTTTAAGAAGTCCCAAAATCCTTTATAAGGGGAGATCAGCCGAAAAGAAAGTGGGTAGGGAGAGCCCCAAGTTCAGCCAGCTGAATTCCAAGCTTGAAAAATCCTAAAATATAACCAAAAATCATTTGACCGTTTTCAAGATATAAGGGGAAGCATCTCTCAGATTATGTAAATTCATGAATGAACCTCTCTCTCTCATTCTTATTTAATAAGTGCAGGGAGGGGCAAACAAAACAGGAAGCACACACAGTTGAGTGTCCATAAATTTCCAGCCAAATCTCACAGGGCTCCTGCACCACAGTAGTGAAACACATTTTTGTATATGAACAGTTCAAAGGCTTCATTTGTCAAAAGCTTCATTTCCAAGGCCTCCTCCTATGATGAAGTGGTGAGAAGCACTCCAGGAAATGCTGAGCAAGAGGAATTTGTAGGCAAATTAGCTAACTATCACTGGCATGTTCACTTACATAACCAGCAATTAATGTTACATTTAATGATAACGCCACTCAGAGTTGGGATTACAGCTTTCTGCAGCTTCTGCCACTGGGGCACTTTAAATCACCAGCTTGTGATACGTTTTAAAATGTTAGTAGCTTTTGGCAACTGGGTAACTGAATAATGTGACCCTGAAAATCTCCGTGTGTTAGAATGTGGAAGTTCTATACAAAACAGAAAGTGGCTCACACCACTTCACAGGAGTCCAGAGAGAAACTTCCTCTCCCATTAAAAGAAAGTATTCTTCTAAGACAGGGGTTTACAGCATCTGCCGCAGTGTACCGACCATGAAATAAGCATGCAAAGACAACTGGAATGAGAAGAAAACCTCATCGGTGCACAGTGGTACTTACAGTAAAGGCAGCCAGCATCCCCTCCAAGCTGGGACCATCCTGGGCAGCACTTGTACACAGTCTGGTATTCCATGCTGTACACCTGCCTGTAGTCTGTGTAATATGCTGTTCTAAAACACAAAACACAACCACCATTAACCCCTGGAGGAGGAGGATTTAGTATTAAAATGGAGTGCACAGAAGATTCAAATCTGACTGTAGCACCTAAATAAAAAGAATTCAATTTCAAATACTTTGCATAGTTTCCCACATATTCTAATAACAATCATGGATCGTAACATAATGCTTTTCAATCCATTTTAAAGAGGTAGGAGACAGCCCGGGGGAGCGGGCTCCAGAACAAGCCTAGCACTTTTCTTCTTGTCCAAGTTGTGTATTTCATTAATTCCTTTGCAGTTTTGTGAAATCGCTTCCCCCCTAATTTAAACTGCTGTTTGTCAAAGGAAAGTCAATTTATAAAAACAACAGGTATTTAAATCTAGCACCGGTGAGCGAGTCACACCAAGGGGCTGGTGAGAGCTCAAAAACTATTTGGCTTATGATGAAGGAATTTAAATATATATACATATATATGCTAGCATCCTACCGGAAAACATCAAGCTATTCCATGCGCAGACGGCTCCTGATGCAGTTGTGGATTAACCAACAAGCTACTCACAGGCAGAGCTGTGGGGAAGTTTCCAGTCTCCTCAATTCTCTTGCTCCCCCCTTAGCAACCATGACGAACACTCAACCCTACATCACTGCACATAGGACTGGAAGGGACCTTCTGGCTCATCAAGTCTAGTCTCCTGCTACCGCAGTCAATACAGTTCTAGAATCCCATTCTTAAATGCATCAAGCTCTTCTCGGGGCTCCTGCCACTCCTTTACCCCTTCCAGAACTGTTCTATTTATATAAAATAAAACTAGCTTCATGACTGACAGCTATGGCCACTAAAGGGGTGCCAGGACATGGGGTGCCACATGCAACACTGCTTTTCACATGAACCCAGTACTGGGCTCTGTGTAAAGAACCCACTGTCCAGGCCAATTTCTTCAAAGGGTCCCAGAGGACTGAAAACCTTCACAGCAATCCTGTGCCAAGTTTCTAGTGAACCTGCTCCTCTCCCAGGGAGGGGTTATTAGTCTTACATTCAAATTAGACAGTGTGGTGCATTTCAGGGTCTGGCTGAATTGGAATCATAGAATCATAGGACTGGAAGGGACCTTGAGAGGCCATTTAGTCCAGTCCCTTGCACTTATGGCAGGACTAAGTATTATCTAGACCATCCCTGACAGGTGTTTGTCTAATCTGCTCTTAAAAATCTCCAATGATGGAGATTCCACAATCTCCCTAGGCAATTTGCTCCCAATTAACAGCCACCCCAATATCCCACCCGACCAAATCCTGAAAAACCCCCACCAGCTGCCATAACAAATCTATTGCACATGGTAAATATCTAACTCATAGAAATCAAAGCCCTTCACACAGGAGGTCAATATCATTATCCCCATTTCTCAGATGGGAAAACTGAGACACAAAGAGGGAGTAACTTGCCCAAGGTCACCCAGCAGGCTAGTAGCAGAGTCAGTAATAGAACCCAGGTCTGCTGAGTCCCAGTCCTGTGCTCTATCCACTAAGCCACACCACATCTCTTGCAGCAGCTGAAGCTCCAGAACATCTCAGGGCCCAGCAGGATCATTATGCTTATTTTTGGTAATGCCCACGGCCCTGAGCAGGAATGGGGCTCTGTTACCACAGACATTGTACTAAGGCAGAAGCTGAAGATCTTTTAATGACTCCTGCTCATGACTTCCAGGTGAGATGTCAGTCTGACGAACAGATGTTGAGTTAAAACATAAATAAATGTGACACTTTTCCCCCTGAAAATTTAGTGCTCTGTGTATCTGAAAATCAAAAGCGGAGATAAAACGTTTGAAGCTGATTTTAGAAATCCTACTTTGGCAGAAAATGAAACTGCTCACCCAAAGCACAATGGACAAACAGCAACAACAAATATTTGGCACAGCTGAAAGTGTTGTACGCATCCACTGAAAATATTTACCCTAACTAATCCTGGTTGTTTGACTTTGTCTACATGACTCTACAAAGAAACTAAATAGTGATGCACTAACCAAATTAATTCCCATGAAGGAAATCTTCAACTACACTTCATTGCCAATGAGTATATGAGGTCACAGCTGATAAAAATAAAAACAGTTACCCATTTTTGTACAAGCTTTTAGCAAATTGTGAAGGAAGTAACCTGGGTTCACACACAACTAAGAATGGAATTCACTAAAGACAGCTAGCAATCAGGCTGAAATCTATCGGGATCTCTTGGTGTCAAGAGCTTCTCACCACCCAATGCCTTGTGTTCAAAACAAATATTGCTTTTAATGTAATGTAATGTGCATTACAATGTGCAAAGTTAATGCCAGGGATGCGATATGTAACTAAACCCAAAAGCATTCAGTGTAGAAATGAATAATATTACTCACCAATGAGTGGGGAACACAAACATTTCTATGCATTGTTGTGACAGGAAAAGATTTTTTCCCCATGCAGATTCACTGAGACATTGCTGGACTGTACTACAACAGTCAGTGTGGGGGGTTTTTTTAGGCTGCATAGACTCATACATGGAGGGCAAGCTGCTCCAAGGAAAATCAAAGGACAGTAGGAAAAACTTTATAGACTGTATTCTGCCCTTGGACATTCATTTGCAGCTCCTACGTAGGTCAAAGGGGAGTAGAGGAAGCAGTGCTTAACCCTAAAACTCTCTAAGATATTATAACAGACTACCTACGGAAGCAGTGGAACTAAGATAGCAGAGGCTAAGAACTACGGGAGAGGAGTTGAGGATATTGAAAAGTCCTGCCATATGCAAAACTTTACAAAGAAAAATGGGATCCAATATAACATTCTACAACTGATCACAGAAAACTAGACTGGAGAAAACACAGCTCTTGGAACCACTCTCCACACCTGCTGGGATGACTCAATAACTTAGGTGTTTTTGCATCCCTAATTTGAATGATTCTCTGATCTTTTTGTTCAACTGAGCACTGGCACAACTTCCTTCAGGAGTTTCCCCCCCCCCACCCCCAGAAGTTGATAGGATGGAGAGCTACTCTTGCTACCTAACAGAGCATCCAGAGATGTTGCACAAAAAGAAATGGCAAAATATAGATAATGGGACCCAAAACAATCAACATTCCCCAAGATGGCATAAAATACCAGCTCAGCGGCAAACCGTTAATCTGTCGAGATAACAGTTATGAAAAGCATTCATTCTGATGGCAAAGCAAAGCCACCAGCTAGTGCGGCAACCCAGTGTCAAATTCCTCTTTTTTCTTGCCCTCCGTTAGAATCAATAAAACCTAATAATGCGGGATTTTATTACACGGAGCCTGGGTTCCCTAATAATGCGGGATTTTATTTATTTACTGCACGGAGCCTGGGTTCCATTCTGCCCTCAACAGATTTCTAAATGTCTAGTTGAGCTGTGTGAGTGAACAACCTTGGCCCATCTCCAACTAACTTTATGTCAGGCCCAAGATTAACACATTTACTGAATCTTGAACTCAAGGTTCAGTTCAAGTAGATTTAAAATGTGATGCAAATATTTTCCACAGTCCCAATTGCCAGTGCCTCTATGGATGTCACCAAGGATAAAGAAAGTGGAAGGCGGAATAAGGAGGTGTGGAAAGAACTGTTAAAGGAGATTGTTTATCTTAGCTTTTGTTTTCTCTTTCAGAGTTTCTGGCCCAGAGTTATTCAGAACAGCCAGAGCTAATGGAACTCTAGCTTAGAAAAATACTATAGTGTCCTGCTGATGAAAGATCCATTTACATACCCTTGAGTACACGGCATACATGCATCAGCGTGTGATTCCTGAAGGCTATGTCAAACTAAACTCTTTGTTGTTAAAACAGACACAAATAGTACCAAAAATATAACATTTCCAGGAGCAGCTAGCTACACAACCCCTTGGATGTTTAGTTTATCCAATGCAAAACAATTTTTCACACTCTAAACCAGCAACCACCATGTCTTGAGGTCCCACATATTAACACACCAGCAGGACCACAGAAGTGATAGTTGGACAAGACCTATTAGATAATCTAGTCCACCACTACTAATGCCCCAGTCAATGAAGGACTGTTCCCTACAGTCAATTTTCTAGCATAAAGTGTTATTTATTTTTATAAAATGTGGCAACCCCAATAATCTGGGCCCATATACAAATTTTATAAAAACAACCACTATCACTTCAAGCAATGTCCAAAAAGAAAACCCCCCAAAAAACAACCAACCAGCCCTCTCAAACCCAACTGACTCTTGGACAATCCGTGTCCAGACACCCCAAGGGAAGAACAGAAGGTTTAAACCCTCAAAAATAAGCAATTAAACCAACTGATTGCACACAGTGTTATTTTACTGTAAGAGTATATGGAGTAAGATCTTTTATGGAAGCTTGTAATGCACTGAACAGTCACTCTGAGATAGGCATCCAGGTTATGGTTATGAACGTGTTAGTTACAATTACAATTTTCTATACATATAGTGGTGCCTCTTCTGCTCTCCATTGCCCCAACCAGTATTCACCCGCCCTCCAGAAAAAGCCTGAAAAAAACGGAACAATGCATTTGTCAGTGGACTCTGACTCACACAAAATTCATCCATTTTAGCAGGCCTGCTATGGGTTTAGGCTCCAAATGATATCACTTTACCAGTATCTGCAGTGCCACAAGAACATACACAGGGACATCAGGGGCTATCGATAATTACCACTAACGTTTACTGAATTATTGTCCATGCAGCCCTGCAGACAGCTGCTCCACATTAAACAGGTGAAACTACACTAGGGAGAGGAATAGCAGATGCTGTATTTTCCTAGTCACGTCCATTAACTCAGATAAGTTGCAGCCAAGGTCAGACCAGCCTTCTGTGTGTCAGATCCTGAGTCTGTTAATATGTTTCCTGAACCCAGTGTTGTTGGAGCACAGTCCAACTGGAGCAGCTCCAGTGGGTGAAACGGAGGCTGCATAACATTCACATGGATGCCGTCACCGTGCACTCCAGTGACTTCAGCTGCACGGCACAAGAGAGTTTGGCATCAGATCGTCATTCTAGTGGGATGTATTGCTGCTGTAATGGAAACTTCCAGCAGGAAGATCAGAAGGAAGAGAACAGCAGAGACAGCCTGATGAAAGGATTTTTAAAGTTCCTTTTATATCACTTATTTTTCATATTCGATAGGTAAATTCTGCTCCCAGTTACATGGGAGCAGCCCCATGGTTTTTGGCAGAAACTAAATCCCAGCATTGGAACATACAAGCTGTCATCCACCCTGGAATTATGAAACACCATTTGCCCCAACCCACTATTTGGCCACCTCTGAGGGCTCTGATTTCCACCCTCAGACAAGGTGATGTCTCTTTCCAAGACTGCTCTCAGTGTTGGGTCTGTGCGACTCTGTAAATTAGCTAGCCAAACTATGAAAAGAAAAGGAGGACTTGTGGCACCTTAGAGACTAACAAATTTATTTGAGCATAAGCTTTCGTGAGCTATAGCTCACTTCATTGGATGCATTCAGTGAAGTGAGCTGTAGCTCACAAAAGCTTATGCTCAAATAAATTTCCACTGAATGCATCCGATGAAGTGAGCTCTAGCTCACGAAAGCTTATGCTCAAATAAATTTGTTAGTCTCTAAGGTGCTACAAGTACTCCTTTTCTTTTTGAGAATACAGACTAACACGGTTGCTACTCTGAAACCAAACTATGAAGTTATCTTGGTGGGCCTTTGCTCAGTTCCTAGCAGACAGGGGTCCACTCCAAAAACCCACCAGCCACCCAAATCTTGTTTGGAGTCTTAATCCAGAAGCTAAGGACTGAACGGGCTTGGATAATACACTCTTCTCTTTCTCTTAGGAACGGTCAGGCCACTTCAGGGCTGATGTACCTCGGCAGACAGAATGGGGAATCAGGCTACAGCTACCTGCACTGTGTCTGTTGTGGACAAACAGAGAGACCTTTGGTCTACGGGGCTGCCAAGTCAGCACATTTCACCAGCACCACAATTCACTAAAAAGTGCATAAACCAAACCAAGACCAAACTGAAACAAATACACAGAATCTTTTTTTTTTTACCAAAAAAGGCAATAATAATACATAGTTAGCTTAAACCTCTACCTTCATCCTGTGTACAAGGCAACTTCTGTTCACAAGTAGACAGATGTTCTCAATGGAAAATTATGTTGTTTTAGTTCCTTGATTTACAGTGTCAAAAAACATGCATTAGCAACCTGAAACAGACATTTGCGACTGGAGAACTGCCAGCCTTTGAAGTAGCAGCAGACAAGGCACCTATCATTTCAAAGTACTTCCTCAAACACAGTCAGAGAGACAGACTCTATGACTGAAAATCAGAGGGTTTGTTTGTTGCTTTATTACCATTACATAGATATTATCACCAAGATAATTACTGACAGTTATAGGTTAAGAGCAATTCCTTAAACCCAACACTTAAAAACTGTCTCTAGTCCAAGGTACCTCCTTGGAATTAGTTTCCTGATGCATCTTTAAAAAAAAAGACTTATAACTGTTCAAGGGGATGGGGAAATAGAAAAGGGGGCAGAAAGCAATATAATGCTTGGCCCTACCTACTTTAGCCAGGACAGCAACCAGAGAAGGAAAGATCCAGAATTCAGCATTTGCAGTGTCCTTCCTTCACAACCCACTTCTCCAGCTTTCAACAGCCTCTATGCTCCCAAATTAGGCTCACCTGCTACTTATCTGATATCCTAAGAAGCGAAACACCTGCAGTCACTTTCAGTTCAGACCACTGCACTTCAACTACTAAAGGCCAACTTCATCCCTGACACAGGCAAGTGTAATCCACCTGACTTGTGTATAGTTGTACCTGCTTACATCAAGGCTAAATTTGGTCCTGCTTATCTATATTACACCCATTTTTAAGGAAGCCCTATTCTGCATCAAAGTCATCTGCTTCATGATAGCAGTTATCATAGTAAATCTCCCCAACAGTCGCCATCACCTCTCAGAGCAGACATTACAGCTCTTCTGGCAGCGCCAGCCCACTGCTCCTCACTGATTTCATCCACAGACTACAACGCTGCCTCACTCAGTGGTGCTCGAAGGTTACAGAGATGATCACTGATGCGTATCTGCTGTTAACAAACTCCACATCACAGAACCAACAGCAGCTGTAGACCACAGCTGAGCTGCTGACAGCATCCTGCGCTAATTTAATCTTTTCCCAGAAAATCTGACATTCATATTGCCCAGTGCCGGCTGGAAGACAGCCCATAGATGGCAGCATGTTATTCCCTGATTCACAGATTCTAAAGCCAGAATGGACCATTATGATCATCTAGTCTGATGTTCTGCATCACGTGGCCCATAGATTTTACCTAGTGAGTCTTTAATCAAGCCTCAAAGAACTCCAGTGCTAACTGCAGCATAGGCAATTTCAGCCTGTAGACCTTTATCTGTTCAGATTTTTAGCTCCGTACAGCCAGAGAAGCCAATGAACCCGCATTAAACATTTCAGTGACTAAGGACCAGAATCCTACTTCCACATAAGTCAATGAGAAGTTTTTGCCACTGATTTCTGAAAGACTAATATTAGGCCAGGAAGCAGTGCACAGTGAATGTGCATACATCCGCTACGCCCACAAACAAACCTAAACGTGAGTCAGCATATTCACTGGCAATTTGACTGTCTCGGAATCAGTCTTCAGCCCAGAACACTGTACAGTCGTATTTCAGAGGTAGCGTTAGTACCACACTGTACCTTTTTTAAACAACAACCTTTCTGGAGAACCAACAAACAAATAATAATTTGAAGTAAAATCCCAATCTAACATGGTCAAAACCCAGGCATGGAATCTGATATAAAATGCAAAAGGGATGTGTGTCAGTGTCTTAGTTTCAACACCTTTTCTATCCTGGAACAGAGCCAGTCCTCGAATCTCTGCCTGAAACTTTTTTCCATTAGAATCAGGGGAAGAGTTTTGTTACTGTTAAAAATCAGAGCATGTCCCTCAATTGAATTTTCATGGCTTGGGTTGATTCTCTGTACTTTCGTATAGTAACTGCTCCAGGCAATCTTATTATTCTTCTGATTATTGAGCAGTCTTTGCTCTGATGAGATTAAAAGAAAATGGGAATATATTAATATTCTTAAACCCTGCAAAAGATGGGATTTCCAGCTCAAACTGATTCCTAGTACTGTCAGTTTAAAATGTGGCCACGGACCCCGAATGACTCTCCCACAACGTATCTGCTCCCAGTCCAGCACCAGACTGGACTACTGCATTGCAGATACAACCAAAGCTGTGCAGGTGATTGATTTTTTGTTCAGTGCCAAACCTGGAAAAAAACGTTCATTTTAGGTCAAGGAAAGGTTTCATTGGACCTGAAACAAAACAGTCTGGCAGGCCCAAATCTGCATTTTTCAGCAAAAATAGTTTCAGCTGAAAAATTTCACCCAGCCCTAGATACAACTACAGTAAGGATCAGGTGGAAAACTCAGCTAGTGAAGAATGTAGATTCCTACGTGATTTGTGGTGCTTCCCACATGGAACACATTACAACTGTGCTCCACAGAAAACTCTGATCTGCAGTTCTATGTGTGGGTTTTAATCTATAAAGCCCTTTAATGATTTGGGTTATGTGTTTCTTAGAGACCGGACTCTCTCCTGTTAAACCATGGCAGTTGAGATTAGCTGGGACACTCAGTCTCACAGTTCCTAGATTGGTTAGGATCTGGGGGTAGGACATTCAGTGTGAAGAGTCCTTGACTCTGGAACTCGCTTCCCCACATCGGTCTGGGGAATTTGTTGACCTCTCTATTTATGTCGACTTTTAGTGGGGGGGGGTGAATGGGAAGGTAGGGCAGAGCTTGTGTTTGTAGGGGGGTGAGAAGCATTTAATGTTTTGTTAGTGTTGTTTCATCAGATTTATTTTGTGATGTGCTCTTCATTGATTTTCCATGGGCCTAAAGTCTTGGGATAGGAATAGTACAAAAATCAAACAAGCCAATATCTGCTTATTTTAATTACAAAAAGACAGATTTTGTTCCTGTACCTTGTAGCAAGATAGGAACAAATACAGATCAGGGTAGTGAGACAGACTCCATTTTGCCATCATCCACAAAACTGTTAGCTACATTCTGACACATTCCTGGTGAGGCGAGAAGCAGAAAGAACTCAGCTAGCTTGTAAGGCCGCAGGATGAGTCTGTGGTGGCAGCACCTGAGATAGGTGAAGGGAGGAATCACTTCTGCGACCCTGTTAACATTCTGAAGCTGAAATTGTTGAGAATGAAACATTACTCTGAAATGACATGGCTGGTTCCAGGAACATAACCCCATATTGTCAGGTGGTTACAGAAAATAAAATGTCCCTTCAGTCTTTAAGACTCCCAATTTCTCTTCAGAACTCACCATCATATGGACATCCAGTTCTTCACAATCATCTTTATATGCCAGTGTTTCTGGTTCAATGCCTTTGAAAGAGGCTGCTGCCTTGGTCAGTGCAGTTTAGAAGAGGGCAGGTTTGGGACTTCTATTTTAATGAGAACAACGTGGGACAGCTGTCGGGGGATGGGACGTCATCCCTTTCTCTTTGCCTAGCTTTTGAAAGATCCATTTGAATTACTGCTTCGCCCTTCCCCTGGAATATAGGTCATTTGGAGCTTTTTAGCAGATGAACATTTCGCTTTCATTCTGGAATTCTTTCATGTGTGGAAGAGACACTAAAGGAGACTTATAAAGTGCTGGCATGGCAGAGCATGGTACCAGGTGACAGGGAATGGGATATGAATAATAAACATTGAATTTTTACCCAGCATTAAACCTTTTTCTTAATAGCTGCTACATAAATAAATAAATAAGAAAAATGATGTTTACAATATTCTATAAAATAAGGTAGTCTGGATTTATTCTGCACTATATTCATGTTCTATTGCCCAAGTAACACTTTGTGATATATTAACACACGTCAGTTCCTACTAACAATCACAAGGAGTTCTTACTCTTCACTGTTTACTTGGTATCATTTAAAATACTTACGGGAGGAACTGGTAGACTAACGTGCGACCCCCTAGATCGACAGAGGTTGGGAAGGCTGTGGACACAGCGCAAACAACTCCAATGAGGAAAGCACCCCTCATTACATATGAAATGCCGGTAACGGGCTCTGGAAGAAGCAACCTCCAACCCCCCTCAGTTGGGGGGAGGATGGCCACAATTGACGTGTCAGGGTAGGAGGTAAGTAAAGAGGGGAGAATATGAGAGGGTCTCGGAAGATCCTATCCACACAAAATGGCCTTGCTATTATTAAACGTTATAATCGTGGGGTGGCAACCAGCATGGGGCTCCACTGAGATGGATGCCATACAAACGTAGTAAATTGCAGTCCCTGCCCAAAAGAGCTTACAGTCTAAAGGACAAGCCTTAGCAGGTGGGTGAGACAAACAAGTGGACTGGGGTGGAGGTTCAGGAAGACAGGGTCCTAAAAGTTAACAGAATGCAGGCAGTTCTTAACCAATCAGAAACTGTAACCACAACTCATCACCTGCCTAGCTGTTAATCAGGTTGCAATTTCCTACATGTATCAAGTAACAGGCAAGTTCTGAGAAAGGAATTGAAGGACCGAAAGGACCAATTTTGACTGGGAGCTTTTTCCACTTGTAAGGGGCAGTGTGGGAAAATGTGTTTCTTGGGGAAGCAGATTATCAAGGTTGACATCACTGGCAAAGCTAGGGCAGGGATCAACTTTGCAATACAAAACAAGCCTTACACACAGGACCAAGTTTTCAGACACTGGCACTTACGTTACACCTGTAAAAACTGTGCATACAAAAGGAGAGCTTTCATGGGAGCAACTCTGCCACCACTATTTGAAAATGTGGCTAGTACACTCCAACCCCATGAACAGGAAAATGTGCAAAGCAGGTTGAATGTTAATTCGGGGCTACATTACACTGGCAAACAGAGAAGAACAATATGTGTTAATGAGAACAAGTGCTGCTCACTTAATTATCCATGAACCCCATGTAAGTTGCACCCTGGTAACTGAAAAGCTGCCTGGAAAATCTGCACCAGTGCCATTAGGTTCTTGTCTACATTACAAAATTTTACCAGATGAACCAGGATGTGAAGAATTGAGTTGCTGACACAGTGCTAACTGGTCAGAGCAGGCCAGGCAAATCACATCCAGTATCATCTTAACTAACTAATCTTGATTAAATCCTGTGGGGTTTTTTGACAGAGAATTTTTTTTGTCAGCAAAAATGTATTTCTGTTTTCCAACCAGTTTTATTATTAACACACAATAAACTTAATTCACAATAAGTGATCAGTTTGAGAAACCCTGCCCTTTAAACATTTATAGTGACTTTATCTGTACTTTCCTGCTATGAAGTCAACACAACTGAAGCTGTTGGGATAATACAGATGATGCACTTAATTAATGTAACTAACATGGTATGATCATGGCAAACAGAGGCAATGTGGGTTAAGACAACTGGAAACAAATACAATGGCTAACCTGCTCCAAAAACAAACAGAGACCCTATATTCTACAACCTAAATGCTTAAAGGATTTGAAATTCTCAACATTGAGCATTGTTACAGTAGTTATATTACACTGGCACCCACAGACACCAGCTGGAATCAGGGCCCATTGCACTAGATGCTGTGCAAACCCATAGGAACACATGGTCCCTGTCCCATGATTGTGTTTAAAGGTTCACAAAATCCTCTGGGATTCCCCTATTTCTAGCCAGACCATGGTGTAATTAAATAGCTGCACTATTGATGGCTAATCTGTGGCTTTAAGCCACATATTTCTCTGCACGTGCCTCCCTTTGTAGGTTTGAGTCAGCCACTACATGAATTCTTTATGTTACCCTAATAAAAACTGCAACATGAAATCAATACAAATCAGATAGCCAAGGCACATACACAATAGCAACTAGCATTCTCCAAACTGGTGACTGAATTTAATGCCAGATCCTTCTGCGAGTCCTAATACCGAGTCGACGGTGACTTCTGTTAGCTGTTATTGTTAGGTGTGTTACTTTATAATGCACCTTTTATGTTCTTTGCATTGCCCAGTGTTAGGGGGGCTTATTCCTTCACCCACTTCCTTCCCTGGTCCTTCTCGCATGAACAAAGAGCAACAATACCCGAAGTCCAAAGGTGCAAACAATTCAATGTTTATTGGGGTGAACTTCCAGCAAGCATGATTCCAGTTTCCTTCCTTAGTATCCTCCTTCCCAGCTCTGACACCACAGAGCCTTACACCTGTGTCCCTGTTCCCATTCCTGCCCTTAGCAAAACATTATTCCAATTTCCTTACCCCCATTCCCTGTTCCCATTTCCCCCTTTAGCAAAACATGATTGCAATTTCTCCACTCCCATTCCCTGTTCCCATCTCTCCCACCCACACACCCACCCCCTCACTTCCTGATTGACTGCAGACTATATAGTAAAACTTGAGTTCGGCTTAGCTATACCTTAACCAATCATTTTCCTGAAATTTAACTAACCAATCCTAACATATTGTAACATGATTTTGTAACATGATTATGTAACCAATTATATCCCACCACCTTAATAGTTTACACCCAGCAAAATTAATTATACAGCAGACAGGAACAATCACAGAACCAGACAGAGATTATACAGACAGACAAACAATAGCAAAGTGGGAACTATAATGACAAAACAATACAAAAGTGAGGATTTCACATCCCAGTATTGATAAGTGAGTTCTTGCCAGACAGGATGCTATCAAACTAAGTTTCCTTTTACATTTTCTAGGCACTTCCCTTTCTCTGGAGGTGATAGGCACTATCAGGACACGACTGTATTCCTAACAGCCCAATAGCACCTTATTTCAATGTGACTAGTTTGGGAAGTGAGGAGGTGACCGGTCGCTTCCTAGCTTATGGCTGCCTCTGCTGCTTAGCCAAAGGCCTTAGCCTAAGAACAGGGCCTCAGACTGTGACAGTAGGAGAAGGCCCTTACACCAGCAGATAGTGATTTTGATTCTTTCTTTTATACCTCTAGAACTAGCCAAGTGATAAGAATACACCTCAATTCTTAAAGTACAGGCCTTTGCAGACAGGCCTGAATATCTATATCCTAACACCCAGTCCTTCTCCCTCTGAGCTAAACGGGGGAGCACCTGTATTGTCCACTCCCCTTTGTAAACTAGCATATACCACTTATACCCCCTCACTTTCCTGCAGCACTCATTACAACTGCACCAAGCCTCTTCTCAGGCTGCTTTCAATGCTGTTCTGTGGCTCATCCATCGAGGAAGGTAGGAAGGTGAAGGGCAGCCTGGTCTGTCTGGCTTTTCACCTTTGCAACAATCCCCACCTCCTCCAGTCCAGAATCTGAATAAACTTGAAGTCAACATTTCAGTCTAATAGCATGCATCTTTGTGTGTCTTTCTCGCTGTCATACATGCACACGCTTACAGACACACACACACACCCACACCCACACACACAAGCTGAAAGAAAGTGAGTTAGGTTAGCATTTCCTTTCAGAAGAAAAAATCTATTTTCATTTGACAAGGGAGAAAAGAAGCACCAGAAAGCAGCACTTACCTCCGTTCATAGCCTATGCACCACGGCTGTCCTCTACAGCCCTGTTTCCACACTTTGACCATCCGAGTGAAAGCTTGGACACATGGCTGCCTGTGCCCCACTATCACCAGCTCTTGCTCCGCACAAACGTTTGGCCTGTTGAACGGAGAGAAGCAGACATATTTATATCTCCCTCAACATCATGGAGTGAACCAGCACTGTGCTTTGACAGCCTGAGAATGAACAGGGTGTGAGTAAGCGATGCTTTTTCTGAGAAAGCGTCTCAGACGATATTCTGTACAATATTTATCTACTCATTTAATTTCTACGGGAGGAAATGGAAGAGACATAGCCTCTCAGCTAAGCAGGTCCGAAGCCCTTGGGGGCCTTATACTTCACCCAACACTTAAACTCCTTCTGGGAGCCCCAGGGAGCCAGTTCAAATCACGGAGCACTGGTTTAATATGCTTATGGTGAGACAGTCTACTTACCGAGCAGCGCACCACATTTGGCACTAGCTTCAGTACAAATAATATAATAAAATAACAACAGCACCTCCACTTCAAGAAAAGAACAGGAGGACTTGTGGCACCTTACAGACTAACCAATTTATTTGAGCTAAGCTTTCGTGAGCTACAGCTCACTTCATCGGATGCATCAAGAGTGTCTCACTGGAGGACCAAAGGCCTTCATGGATCAGTTAAGTCTCACCGCACCCCATCAGGTAAATATCAGCCTCCAACATGTTAAAAGTGGACAGACTGAGGCAGAGAGAAGGTAAATATCTGAACAAAGTTCACACAGTGAGTCAGTGGCAGAGACAGCAATAGGACTCCTGAGTTTAGACTCCCTGTACCATGCTCTAACACCTAGCCCCACAACTCTTCCCCACTTGATTATATGTTTAGATACCATAGTGGTCATCCTGCAAAAAAGCATAAAAGTCACATCTTTTTATACCATTTAACCTGTATTGAAATAACTTTTATTTCCATTATAACTTTTATCCAAGGATCTCAAAGAACTCTATAAACAATTGATTAAGTAAGCAAGGCAACACTCCTTTGAGATGAGATGAGATGAGAAAGAAAAGAAAGAAAGAAAATCGCTTCAACAGTCACTGGTATGCTGCCACCTCTGGCATGAATGCAGCTGATGTCTCAGAATGCACAAAGAAAAGGAGTACTTGTGGCACCTCAGAGACTAACCAATTTATTTGAGCATGAGCTCTTGTGAGCTACAGCTCACTTCATCGGATGTATGTAGCTCACGAAAGCTCATGCTCAAATAAACTGGTTAGTCTCTAAGGTGCCACAAATACTCCTTTTCTTTTTGCGAATACAGACTAACACGACTGTTACTCTGAAACCTGTCAGAATGCACAGCATCACTATACAGCTTAGAACAGGAAGTAATTGCATTGGGAAGCTCCCTGTAACAGAAAGTAAAAAATGCTGTCTCCAAATGAAAATGTATGGGGAATTTTAAGTGATCAGAGTATAATTACTTGAGTGGGAGTTTGAGCAAGAAACCAATGTCAGACACTGTAAGACAGTTTCCATCCTGCCATAATATATACTCAAAATAAGAAGAGAAAAAAATAAATCTGTTTAAATATAGCACATTAAAGGTCTTCTGATTATTGTCCAACCAGCATTAAGGCAGGCCAAGAAACCGCTTATGGTGTTTTAAATTGCCAGATTCATAAAGGTCAAGATAGTCACCAACAGTAATGGGTTCAGAAATGGAAACTATAACTGACAAATCTACTTCCAAGTACATTTCACAGTTTACAACCGAGGGGGAAGGTGCTTCATACTCTCAGAATTTTCAAACCAGGGGAATGAGTAAACTGGGTGCCGTTTTCTTTTATAGCATTTGGAACACGTAAAATTAATCAACAGCTTCAAAAACCGATGAAATCCGAGCAGACATATCAAGAACTCATGTGTAGTACAAACTTCATTGGCTTAGTGCTTTGCAACCAAATTATTAAAAGATGAAAATATTTTGGTTTCCCAAATGCTAATAAATAATAAGCTGTGTAATCTTTTTTCAAGTATCAGAGGCCCAGAGTTCAAAATTTCTAATAAATTCTATTTCTATTTGCTTTTGCCTCTCCACACAAAATAAAATATTAGTTTATTGTTAAGTTCATTTTATATTTTCCAAAATGCCCTCCCACTGAACAGAAGTGATTGGGGTTGATTCCTGGAAAGAAACAGGCATACGGGATTTGCCCTAGTAGACCAAACCTTTGCTTCAACAAGCAAAGAGTTTATATTCTGCTGTTCATTATAGCTACAATAGCATTGACTATCAAGCATGACTAACTTGAGGTGGATATGCAACTATTACCAAGCAGTAAAAAAAAAAAAGCATTTTCCCCCAGTACATAATAAAGTGGAGAACCTTTTGGAAGTCAGCCTTTGTTGCCACTGCTAACTTGATTATGGATGGTATGAAATATTTTGAAATCACAAGTTTTGGACAGTGAAGAGCTGAGAATGTGTTTGGGGATCCATAAATAAGCTACAACTGCATTACTGTATTACAGCCACGATAGGGCTGGTACAGTGTGAGGTCTACATTTCAGAAAGAGGATTTTTGTTTTGTGTTGGTGATCTTAACATTCTCTTAGAAAATGTTAATTCTGTATTTGGCATTCCTGCTTCCCCGACTGATTAAACCTGAACGTATTTTAGGAATGAGTTACTTCATATCCTGTTTACAAAAATAGGTCTCTCTCCCCTCTTGTAGCACCTCCTCCTGGCCGGCTACAGGATTGTATTATAACCAATTTTCAAAGCAATGACTGTGAAGCCAGCAGAGTGGATTCCTAACCTAATTTTGACCATATATGGCACAATGAACATATATTTCAAAAGTCACAAATGACTGTGCACTGCAACATTTTTTAATGAACAATGAAAATACTTCAGGGATATCAGTACAAAAATTGTATGGTCTGGGGTCACAGGAGTAAACACTGAGTGACTTGTGGGTCTTAGGAGGAAAAAACACTGCCAAGTCCTGCTCTGGTTCACTCTCACCCTGCCTTGCCCTGCTTTCTACAATGGGAATTAAAGTAACGTATTATATCCTGTGCAGCTCCCACCTTTTAAAGTAAATACTAATGTCACCCAACTTCTGACTGATAGGAATTCTCTTAACGGGTCCCAACTGGTTCTTACCATTGAAAAGATTTGATTGTACACTAGTCTAGTTGTACACAAGCACTCTCTTTATTCTGACTATTTCTGGGTGGTGGTTTGGGCAGGTGTTGTTCTGTTTTGAAGTGGTTGTTTTGTTTTGTTCCTGTTTCAATCAGGTTTCCTCCACAATTAGGAATACAAGAACGGTGATATGGAATCAGAGCACTGGTACACCTAGTCCAGTCTCTTACAGGGCTCAGCACCAAATTCTTCAGAGGTAAAGGTCCAAAACTTCCATAATGGACAACAATGCAATGCCTACGGCGGAAATCGCTTTCTAACTCCAGCGGGAATGAATGGTTTATATCCGCTATTATTTTTATTCTCTCTGTAACTGTGTATATTCATATTATCCATATAAACGTCTATGTTGTTTTTAGCTCCTGCTAAGCTCTTCGCTTCAGAAACATCTTGTGGCAGTAGGTTCCACATGCCAACTATGCATTTTGTAGAACATCTGTTTTCACTTTCCTCCATTTTAAATGTTACTTTTGTGTGTTTTAAGCTGATGTCCCCTTGCTCTCTTATCGTAAGAACGAGTATAGACCTTTATCATGCCCCCTTTTTCATTAAAAGAATCTGAAGCAACAGTAGGTTTACCTATAGGCAAAGCTAGTCATTGCCCTGACCCTTTTCCTGAATTAGAGTAACAGTAAGTTACTCTACCATGAAAGATGCATTTTTCAGTGGTTCTCAACTCTATGACTAAGGGTCCGTGAAAGGTTGTTGTTACCATACAACAGTGGTTTACAACCTGTGGTCAGCAGTGGGGTCCGCAGACTATGACTAAGATTTCCAAAGGGGTTAGCACTTCCATTTGAAATTTTGTAGAGGTCTACAACTGAAAAAAAAACTGCATTAGATCACTAGGGCTATCTGCTTCGCAAGGGCAGGCTTCAGTTCCCCCAAAAGAGGATCCATTCATATTATAAACTGACTGGATATCTGATTTTGGCCAAAAAGCGTATCAGGGTTTGCAAGAGAAGAGACATACAGGTCAGTTTGCCTCTTCTCTGAGGCCCGCTAAAGTTACATATTAAAGCACTAATAGTAATTGTCTTTTTCACAGGAACTGCATTTAGGAAAAAAAAAGGAAGTTTGAATTTTTTCATCTATTTTTTCAGACAAGGCTCTACAAGCCTTTTCAGCAGGAGTGAGCTGGAGCCAGTTTGAGTCGGTTCGCGCAACCAGTTGTTAAATTTTGAAGCAGTTTTAGAGCCGGTTGTTAACCCACTTCCCTGCAGGGGGCGCTGAGGCTTTGATGGGCTCCGGCCGGGAAGTGATGTAATTCCTCCTCCGGCCGCTGGGGGCGCTGCGCTGCGGGAGCCACGTGGGCTGCTGCCTGGCCCTGGGCACGAGCCCTGGTGCTGCTGCTACTCCCCTGGTCCTGGGGCTCCCGCTGCTGCCGGGTGGGTCCCCGGCTGCTCAGCTGGGCCGGGGCTGCCTCCTGCCGCTCGGGCTGCTCCGAGCCGCTCTCCCCGTGAGCACCCCGCACCCCCTGCCTCCAGCTAGCCCTGCCCCACGTCCACTGGTGCCCTGCAGTTCCCAGGGCAGTAACCCTGCACACTTGCTTCAATGAGGGGGGCAGGGAGCAGCTGGGACCCACACATGTGCACACCCTAGGGTGACCAGACAGCAAGTGTGAAAAATCAGGACAGGGTGTGGGGGGTAATAGGAGCCTATATAAGAAAAAGACCCCAAAATCGGGACTGTCCCTATAAAATTGGGACATCTGGTCACCCTAGCACACCCCCAGGGAGTGGCAGGGACCCACACATGTGAAACGGAGCTCATTTCTAGTTCAGGCCCATCTTTTTTAAAAATAACTTTAGGCAGGGTTAACACACACCCGTATTTTCCCGGACAGGTCAGGCTTTTTAGTTCTTAAATCACCGTCTGGGAGGAATTTTTAAAATTTAAAAATTCCTCCCAGGAAAATACAGACGTATGGTAACCCTGTTGGTACAAAAAAATACACACTGGGGCACATCCCTTAAATCAGAACTTTTTACAGGGAACCAGTTGTTAAGATTTTAGCAGCTCATCACTGGAACAGCCCGAGCGGCAGGAGGCAGCCCCGGCCCAGCTGAGCAGCCGGGGACCCACCCGGCAGCAGCGGGAGCCCCAGGACCAGGGGAGTAGCAGCAGCACCAGGGCTCGTGCCCAGGGCCAGGCAGCAGCCCACGTGGCTCCCGCAGCGCAGCGCCCCCAGCGGCCGGAGGAGGAATTACATCACTTCCCGGCCGGAGCCCATCAAAGCCTCAGCGCCCCCTGCAGGGAAGTGGGTTAACAACCGGCTCTAAAACTGCTTCAAAATTTAACAACCGGTTCGCGCGAACCGGGGTGAACCGGCTGCAGCTCACCACTGGGCACAACCCTTAAATCAGAACTTTTTATAGGGAACCGGTTGTTAAGATTTTGGCAGCTCATCACTGCTTTTCAGTAAATATGTGGTCTGACAGTGGTCTCTGCTTGGAGTGTGAAAAATATTTCAAAATCATAAAGCAAATAAACATGTGTTCTGAATAGTAATTATTCACATCTGTCTCCCTAGGCAGAAGCTTACCTTATAGCTGTTAACACTCTTCACATGCACAGTACCTCTAGGCAAGGTGAACCTCTATGAAAGATCCAACAACTACTTGTCCACTGATCCCCGACAGGTATATTTTTCTTTTAGGGACTTTTAAGAAAGAGCACCTTAAGAAAGAGCAAGAGTCAAAGAGGAGGCAATTTTCTTGTGGGCCTGGATTTCAAAATATATGGTAGGATCCATGTTCATCCACTCTCAATTATTCCAGAATATATGAGCTTTATTTACAGGTTAACAGATTATTTTTCTAACGGCCATCCTCCCAAACCCCACCTGAGATCCTCCTGCCTCTGACACGATCACCAGAAGTAATGAGTCTGCCACTAGACTTAAACATGGATTGTGTTGATGCTGCAAAAGACAGAATAGAGAGCTCGCTATCTCCTAAATGCACTGATGCCGACAGGGCTGAGAGGAGTACACACTTCCTTTAGTGAGTAAGGTGATCAATTCTGATTAAGTTAGAAAGCGGGTCTATTGAGTGAGTAGGTGCCATTTTTGCCTAACCGCTTTTCTGACTAACTGGGCTTCAATAAATATTAATCTGTTGTTTTAATTTTAGGAGGGGTAGCAAACATTAGTCTGTGAATTAATGAGATTTGGGAGCAATCTGTTGGGTTTTTTTCCACTTCTGGTGGTTATGGTTCCCCAAAAGAGCCTATGCATTTAAAACAAACCAACGTTCTATAGCAACAGACTAACTCAATAATTCAGACATGGAGAAGTATAGCAATTCCAGCTGGCATCTTACTGCTCCAAGACATTCAATTACAATACTGTTACAGAAAGCCTGAAAATGCCTTTTGGATTAATGACGTGTTCCCCCAATAGCTTTGCCTTAAAATTCTGGCCTGTTGTTCTCACATGTGGCCACTGAAGAGCTATTCAGTTAGCCAAGCCTCATATACATCAGTTCACCAGACCCCCGTCACAGATGGACGGAGGCCAGGGAAGCAGTTGTTATTTTGCTAGTATCTCCTTTTCCAAAAGACAACAAATCCATCCATATAATAACTATCAAAACTTGCATTTGCAGCTGATCGAAGGGCAATCTACAGAATGGTATTGCCCTGCGTGTCCTTTGCTATTTACTTACAAATGCCTCACCCCTTAGCTGTACGCACATCCAAAAAGGAAGAACTAAAAAGAACCACAAGAATGCGGTTGGCAGCAGCAATGTTTCTGGAATAATTTATTGCAGTGAAGGAGCGTTTTTGTGTGCACCAAACAGTGGTTTTATGTCTAAAGAGTATTGTAAGCAGTGCTCTATTGGGAATTATGTTGCTAAATTAAATTCAGCACTTCCCATTCCCTGGCATTTTCTTTTCTTGAATACACTGGCACACATCTCATTTCCAGTATCTGATCCAACAATCCCTAACAGGCATTGCTGGGGAGATAATATGAAATTCTTTACATAAGAAGAAAGATATCTTTGCAATAATTTTCCAAAACACATCCACTGAACAGGAGTGCCTCCATCCCCAATAACAGAGTTACTGATACAGGGAAAAGATGGTTTGGGTTTATTTCACTGCACAATACTAGTTTCATTTACAAAGAAAAGCAGAGAGATCCCCCTCCAACTTGTAAGGAAGTTTTCCCAGAGGATCCACACAGTTAATGCCAAACTAAAGCTGTAACATTTCATTAAAAAATACGGGGCTCAGTGCCTCTAGATTAAGAGCAGAAGAAAAAAAGGTGACTACAAAGAGGAATGTGATAAGAAAAGAGAAATAAAGAAGAGGGTATTATAAAAGCAGCAGTCATAGGAAAACAGTCTTCAGACTATATAATTACATTTCATACTCACACACTACCTACATCTCAATAAGAAAAAAAAAATCCAAGCATCTCCTACAGGCAAAGGGAAGCATCCATACTTTTCAAATCCCTGTTTGCCTTTGTTCTATGCACACTTGTGACCAGGGAAAACTAAAAAAGAAAAAGAACCTTTTTTTTTAAATTGCATATAGCAGTTTCTCCCTTAAATATTTGCGGACCTGACCCAGCCGGTGAGTCTCTTCACTCAGTACTTACATAAGGGGCTGCAGTTTGTTCCCATAGGTGAGCGGACACACTGGCAGGGTGAGAATGAATGATAGCACCAACAACACGTGTGACTCCATTGCTGCTGCTCCCTTCCCTTCCCAGGGTGGCTCTGGTGGGTGCCTAGAAAGTTTTACAGCCTTCTCAAGTGAGAGGCTGGCAAGCGTCTCTTCCTCAAAGAAAAATGTTCATGATTATCTCCTGACTTTGCCAATTTCGCCTTTGCTGACAAAGAACAATGCTATGGGAACACACACCGATTCTTGCTGGGGTCCGCTGGAAGAGCAGATTTATCACTCTTGGTCTTTTCCTCCTACAGGCAGTTTCCCCTGTATCTTCAGTCCAAGTGAAGTGAGGACAATGAGAGTGGTCACAGAGCTTTTCCAAAACCCAAACCTGGCTCCTTAGCTTCTCTTGTTAGTATTAAATTATGCTGAGGTGGCTTTTCCTGCTGACATTTACTTTCTGAGGAGATCCAAAGTACCGGTGGCTTACAAAATCTGGGTTCAGTCCAGCAGCGAAGTCCCATGTAGGTTTGATTGGTTTGGTGTCCTGATCCACTTCACAAGGCAATATATAACCCAACTCTGAGGACGGGAGCTCCCACAGAGAAGTCCACCTTCCTGAAGACACACAATTCCCAGCCCCCTTTCAGCAATGGGCAGAAATTTCCATTAACCCTCACTGCACACCCTAAGTCATCCTCTCTCCATCAACCTCCACCTTTCTCCTGGCAGGAGACTCACTCTCTTACACACACTCGCTTTGAAAGCGGCAGCTCTTCTATCCCCTGCACTACAGACCAACAAAACTTTCTTCTTGCCTTTCCCAGGTCTGCCTTTCATTCACATGCTCTCTTGTTTCTTTCTTGCTGACAGTCAGAAATCCCTCCCACCAGCCATGCCCAACCGTGAGGAGAGGAAGGGGAGGGGGGGAACCCAGCAGAAGTGCAGCAAGAATAATTTCATTTTGCTGATCAAAAGGCAATTCTTTTGCCGGACCCACTGCCAACTCCCAAAGCTTTGCAATCCTTCCAGCCCCCAAAGACAGGTCTAAAAGAGTCACCGAGATCCAAGCTTTCCTGCACATCTAGAACAGATAAGGCAGCTCACAACTCTTCCAAGAGAAATTCTGATGGGGGTGTGTAAGGCTGACAGGGACAGGCAGGAAGAACACTTTGATGGCTGGAGGGTTAATAGGTATGCAAGTGCCTTGCTCACAAATCCTGTTATTTAGTGCATGGTTTGCTAAAGTGCATCTGGGGTGTGGGGCAAGATTAAAACTATAATTAAAATAATACATAAATCTGGATCCAAAGGGAAAAAATCATTCCAAAATAGCTGGGCAAAGTGGGGGAGAAAAGGGATTAGACTAATTCGTTATTTGCCCTCTCCTACTTAATTGTCCCTCCTGCAAAAGAAAACAAAATGAGCAGTGAGGTTTGATGGGGGTTAGATCTGCGTGGGAGAGGGAAGCTGTGTTTTATTGGGCGTTGACCTCTGCTGGCTCAGGGGTAAGGCTGTTATTTAATTTTTTGTCCTTGTGGCTGAGGTGCCTAGAGGCCCCGTTTTATTATTGTATAAATCCAAATAAACAAACACAGTGGCCTTCTGCTGTCCCTGTTCAGCATGCTTCTCACTACCTCACCTTCTCTTCTCCTCAAACATTGCTCTATGGCCAAGCGCTCTTTAGAACTTTTATTTTAGTTCATACTTGGCAAGCAGAAAACATACCCCACCTGCACTAGACATTTTGGTTTGGCCCAAATGTGAAGTTTCACTCAAAGTCATAAGCGCATTTTATCTATTTAGTCTGGAATGGTTCTGAGAGCAGGACTCACTCAGGGAATGGAGTATTGAGACTGACTTCTAGTTCATTGATTCCCACCAAACACAGCGCACTAGGGACTAAATTGTGTTGCCATCCAATGACTGTGAACTAGCCAGTGTGAAATTAGTTGGTAGGTCTCAATCCAATTCCCAGTTGAACTAGTGTTACTCCCCACCCCATCAAAAAAAAAAAAAAAAAGAAAAAAGCATCACAAGTGGCATTAATTGTCCTGTTATTGTCAGTCTCAGCAGACGGACGTGCTGAGGATTAAATGAGCTAAAAAGACTGCGCTCCCTGCTTGCCCCTAGGGATGGTTCCGTCAGATGGGGCAGAGACACACTGGCTGGTACAAGAGGAGTGGGAAGAGCAGACAAGAAGTGTGAAAGCACTGCAGTAACAAACACCCAAGCGAGGAGCTGTCTGACAGAAGCTGAATTTCAAAAAGGGGTGGGGAATCAACAAGGGAGAGGGAGGTGAACAGACCAGTCCACGGAGCTGGGGAGTCCTCAGCAAAGGACTGACCTTCTGTACAAGAGAGCAATGAGGAGTGCAGGAAGACAGAGGGAGAGTCTGCTGGAGTGAGACTTCCAGCCCCAGCTGGTTCAGCAGTGCACCCAGGAATGTGTGTGACTAGGTGAAAGAAACCAGACTTTGGAATTAATGCACCTAGAGCAAGATTGGAACCCCACAGGGCCAGGTGCTGAACACACTGTAAGAGACTGTCCCTGCCCCAAAGAGTTTATGGAAATGTGATGTGACATGAGTTTATATTTGCTGGATTGAACTCACACCAAAACCAGCTTCGCTAGACACTCCCCAGCACCCACCTATACTTCTCCAGAGGAACAATGGGTTACCCAGCTCTTTCCGTAAAGATAGAGAGAATCTTTTTGTGAGCAAGTGGGCAGAAGCTTCTGAATGTCCCTGAAACTGAAACTCTCTAGTGCGTGGTGTGTGAATGCCAGTGTACTGCTATGGTAAGAAAATGGGGGCCCATGGGGAATGCTCCTAGACCTAATTATGTCTTTGAGGAATGCAACTCGCATTTGCTGTATACATAGTCTTGTTATTACTGCTCTTCTAGGCATACAGCTTACTGTGGCACTTAGAAAATAAAAATATGCAGGGTTCCTGGCTCAGGAAGAGCAAGGTGATGACATGTGGGCACTGCACATGTTGCTGAATTTGGAGTAACATAGTAGTACTCTAGGGGCAAGTTAGAAAAATAACAATTGCTTTTGTTAACAGCTAAATGTATCCCGTTGAAGAAGATGGAAAAGAAACAACTTCTGCAAATAGCTGGCTTTACACATTAATCCCTTCATAAGTGCCCCATACACCACCTTTACAGCTGTGTGCGTAACATTCTCCCTTAGGAACTAAGTAGCTGTCTGGCCCAACAGCTGGGCCTTCGATATTTTCTGTTTTAAGAAAGGGACATGGCGATGTAAAAATTCTATTGTTAAAACTTCAGAGTGTAAGTCAGCACAATAAGGAAATTCAAGCACTCATTTTCTTCTCAGGATCCTGAAGCCTTGTGAGAAATTACACTGATTTCTCAAAGGGAAACTGTAAAACTATTTAGATCCTAAAATTGCTTCTTGAAAACAGCAGGAAAATTCTACTGAGTATCTTTTGTAAATTATCTTCACATTTAATTTCTGAAGTTTTGTTCAAATCTGAAAAATAACTTTGTTAAAATGGCACTGTCTTTCAAGGACTCCAGATCAAATTTGCTCAATTTACAAGAAGAAAGATGTTCCAAATCTCAAAGCCAATAACCTCAACCTGGGATCTGAAATTCATATCAGTTCCTTGTGGCTCATGCATCACCAGTAAAATAGATTCTTCATGAAAAATCTTCCTTCAGTTATACCTCTGCATCACCAGTAAGAACATAAGAATGGCCAAACTGGGTCAGGCCAATGATCCATCTGGCCCAGTATAGAATCATAGAACTAGAAGGGACCTCGAGAGGTCATCTAGTCCAGTCCCCTGCACTCACGGCAGGACTAAGTATTATCTAGACCATCCCTGACAGGTGTTTGTCTAACCTGCTCTTAAAAAGTATCCTGCCTTCTGACAGTGCCTGTGGCAAATGCTTGAAAGGGAATAAACAGAACACGCCAATTAACAAGCGATCCATCCCCTGTCATCCAGTCCCAGATTCTGGCAGTCAGAGGCTTAGGGATACACAGAGCATGGGGTTGCATCCCTGAGCATCTTGGCTTATAGATGCTAATTTATCTCCGCTAATTTATCTCATTCTTTTTTTAACCCAATTATACTTTTGGCCTTCACAACATCCCCTGGCAATGAGTTCCACAGGCTGACAGTGCGTTGTGTGAAGAAGTACTCCCTTATGTTTGTTTTAAACCTGCTGCCTATTAATTTCATTGGGTGACGCCTAATTCTTGTGTTATGTAAAAGGGTAAATAACACTTCCTCATTCATTCTCTCCACCCCACTCATGATTTTATAGTCGTTTATCATCTCCCCCCTCAGTCGTCTCTTTTCTAAGCTGAACAGTCCCAGTCTTTTTAATCTCTCCTCCTATGGAAGTCGTTCCAGACCCCTCGTCATTGTTGTTTTCCTTCTCTGTACTTTTTTCCAATTGGAATATATCTTTTCTGACATGGGGCGACCAGAACTGCACACAGTATTCAAGGTGTGAGCATAATATGGATTTATATACATATTTTCTGTCTTCTGATTTTCTACCGATGCTGACATAGTCTGTGCTCAGTTAAACCTTTGCTGCCAAACTGTCTTTACTCAGATCCCATTTACAGGTGTTTAATTTTATTACCGTGAGTTGTCCTGTTCATTTCAACGGGGCTATTCATGGTCATAAAGTTAACCATCCAACTGTTTGCAGAATCAGGACCTATGAGTGAATGAGTACAAATCAGACCATTATGAAACTGCACCTGATCAGGGCATCACACTCCTGCAACTGGTGCTTAGTAAACAATTCTGGTGATGATGCACAAAAACCAGACTTCAGCTCACTCTCACCTGTGCTGTTCTGCAGGTTTAAAGGAAGTTGAAAGCACTGAAGACTCATCTTAGTCACGGAAGAGAGCAGCTCTGATTCTGAATACAAACAGGGGGTAGATCTGCGGAGCAGAAGGTGCCTGCATGCTGCTGGGTTAACTCACTAGCTCAGGAAGGATCAATGCCACTTCAGAGCCTCTTTTCAGGCCCTTGCCTCAAGGCACAATTCATTGGTTAAAGAGAAAACAGAAACAGAAACACCAAAATAAAGTTGTTTCCCCTGTCCAACATGGGCTGTAGTTCCTAAAGGCTTTTCCCTCACCTCTCTCAGCCCTTCCAGGACCTTGCCCTGTCATGGGGACTCCTGCAGGAGCCCACTGGCTCCCTGCAGTTCTCACTCTCCAGGCCTTCTACCTGAGAGTCACTTAACAGCTGAGTTCTTTCACCTACAGTTCTCTAGCTCAACTGATCCCTTGCTGACCTTTATAGACTAGGGCCCCCGTTTTTAAAGGTATTTAGGCATTGCTGTGCTCAGCACTGCAATGCTTAACTGATTTACATGCCTAAATCTCATTTTCAAAAGGGATTTAGGTGCTTAGGAGCATAAATCACATTGACTTTAAAACTTGGGGCCTTGGTACTCTTCAAGCTATCACATGACTCCTACCCCACAACCTCAACTGGAAGGCAACTGATCAATTTACTCTGTGCAAGCACCATTTTTACAGTCACTTTTTTGGACTAGAATCACACTTTAATCATTAACAAAAAACATTGGCTGGATATTCCACAACCTAATGAAGTCTGACCTCTGCTTTGCCATGGGTCCCATTCCTTCATGAGCTTGGAAAGAATTGCATTGTCCTTTTGACTAAGGAAAGACATTCAAAGCTTTGGAGGACATGAGGTACAAGAAATGTTTTACTCCTAGGATTGTAAAAAATGAAGGAACAGCAATTGCAATGCTCTAAATCAATTTACCCTCTAACCCAATTTAAGAATATGGAGACAAAGTTCAGTTTGTGGACTGTATATTTTTTAGTGGGTAGCTCCCTCTTGTGTATTTGGAAGGTACACGCAGCTTATAAGAATGGATTCAGTTCTTTAGTTTAAGGAGTCCGTTATCTCCACCAAACATGAAAAAGGAACAGTGGCCCCCCAGTGGACAGACACCAGAGCAAAGGAGGAGAGAGTAAGAACCAAAAGAGGTATTATTCTAGGTGCAAGTTTATCTTCCCAATTCAGACCTCAAGTAACTGATACAGTCTGAACAGCCTCTAGACTGATTTTCATAGATGCCAGGTAGTGTACATAGGTTGATGGTTAAGGTTATCCGCCTGCTGCAGTTTCCACGATATGCATCTGAAGAAGTGAGCTGTAGCTCACGAAAGCTTATGCTCTAATAAATTGGTTAGTCTCTAAGGTGCCACAAGTCCTCCTTTTCTTTTGACCTACACAGTGTGGCTATTCCTTGTAGGGTTGTCTGGGAAGAGAAGGTGACATTACGATGGAGAAAGCCCTGCTTTAAACACCCAAGATTTGGGCAGTTAATGTTATTGAACATGAGGCCAATTCTACAACCCTTACGTTAGTAGCCTTAGCGAAGACTATGGGGGTACTTCCATAAATAAATGGTTGAATAGGGATTTCAAGAATGGACTTAACTTAGGAAACACGTGTGAAAGATGAATGTCTGAAATCCAATACATTGTATGTCAAGTCTCTTGAATATGTTTTCAGTTTTTACTGTCTTCTAGCACAACTGTCTGCTAAAAATATCATCTTCTGGCACAAAGTATAGTAACCCTGGAAAGTAGTAACAGAGTTACAATATCGGCTGATAAACAGTATATATGGAATCTGCAAACAGGTAACTGAAAAAAAAATCTACATGCTTTGATACCCAGCTGTTTAATCTTGAGTATCAAATAGAGGAAGCACGGTACAGTGTACAGCATGCTGGACTTAAAACTCTACCCCTGACTCTACCATTGACTCATTTTGTGACCTTGGGCAAATCACTTATCCTGTCTGTGTTTACCCATTGGTAAAATGAGAACAGTGATACTTACCCACTTTTGTAAAGCTCTTTAGGATGTATAGATGAAGCATGCTACATAAACGGTAAGCATTATTCCCATGTTCTTGTCTCCTGGAATATTTATACCTATGGTCATTTGATAATTGCTCGTTTGTTATGCTTTCCCCTCCAGTTTTGACTCAACATATATTGTATGACTTAACTTATATCTGCTTATTAATTGATACATATCTGATTGCTTGTTAACAAGATTGATAAAATAAATAATCACTGGAGCACAGTAGGTAGTGTAATCTCAGAATGTTACTTACAGAAAAGCAGGGTTTGGTTTGGCCAGGGAATCCAGCGTTTCCAGGATGGCTGTGATGAGTTATACTGCCATCTGCTGACAGAAACGTGATCAATTTTAACAAAGACAAGAAAAACTGGCCCCAATAGTTCAGTGTATTTTTAATACATTGTGGATGAGAGTTTTTTGTATATTTATAAATGTTTGATTATTAAAACAAATTTAAAGGAAAAGCCTATTCCTATTTAGTGCTTTTAGGGGGCCCCAGATAGCCATTATTAAAAACTAAAATACAGGCTGAGAAAAAAAAAAAAAGATTGGCAACTTCTCCCCCATAACATGGCGCTAGGGTCAGTGTGTCTCAATCCTGATGCCTCTAAATTCTGTCTCCATGACTGTCTCACCTGCAGCTCCTGCCATATGGAACCACCTTCATGGATCTGACTCATCAGCTTTCCAACACTTCAAATCTCATCTGAAAACATCATTTACTCCCCTCGTTTAGGCTTTTCATTGCTCCTTCTCCCTCTACTATATTTTATTCAATTCAATAATGCGTTTTGAGATGAAGTGTAAATTTTTCAAAAGCACCTACGTGATTTGGAAGCCTATGTATGTCCCATTTTCAAGAGACAGACGCTCAGGAGCCTAAATCAGAGTGCCTTAGACACTTAAGAAAATTTTACCCAAAAATCTATATAAATGATCCTATATAATATAAAGCTGCGTTGTACTGATTGTATGATTCATACATAGCTACGGGCTGTAAATTTTAGACCTGGGCTCAGATCCTCAAAGGTATTTAGAAGTTAGGAGCCAAAATACCTAGGATCTGGGCCCTGGTCTCTAGATGGCAGCAATATTCTGTAATCACACCCTGTAAATATGCCCCATGAATCTGATCACTTCAGCCTAAATTCTTCTTAGCTTTGTGTTTTAAACAACACTTCTCATTGTTACCAGGAACATAAGAATAGCCATACTGGGTCAGACCAAAGGTCCATCTAGCCCAGTACCTGTCTTCCGACTGTGGCCAATGCCCCAGAGGGAATGAACAGAACAGGTAATCATCAAGGGATCCATCCTGTCGCCCATTCCCAGCTTCTGGCAAACAGAGGCTAGGGATACCACCCCTGCCTATCCTGGGAATAGCCATTAATGGACCTATCCTCCACGAACTTATCTAGCTCTTTTTTGAACCCTGTTATAGCCTTGGCTTTCACAACATCCTCTGGCAAAGAGTTCCACAGGTTGACTGTGTGTTATGTGAAAATAGGTAAGAACACTGGGAAATACGCCAGTAAAAATTGCATACCCAGGTGTTGCTTTAAAAAAAACAACATATGCCTGGTACTGAGGCTGAAGCAGTTTTCCCAATATGCTTCTCCAGTCCCTATAGAGTTTGTTTATTGCTTTTATGTCTCTTAATGTTTTCTCAACAGTTGTTTGTTTTCCAAACAGGTTACAATGCCGTCTCTCCCAGCCTAACCCACTGCATTGACTGATAGACCCCATTATGATGAGAAAGGGGACAAATCCTAGATTTGAGACCCCAAACCCCTTTACATCCACTGAAATTTGAGATATCTGTTATTCCCATACTTCAGGTGCCCACATTCTGCCCAGATAAGAGACTCATTGGCAACTTGCTAAGAGCCCAAAGACCAAACTCAAGTACATTAAATGGAACAGGTCAAAATCACCCTGATCTTTAATATGGCAGGCAGTTCATGGATACATCCCACCATGTGATACCCCATCTTGAGCCAGCCCATTTAGTACTGCCAGTTTGGTTGGGCTACACATGTGTATTAAAGAAGGCGGGGCATATTATTGAGCTCCACAGACCACACTCTGGGACAGTCTCCATTGTAAATTACTGACATCAGAAACATAGGCCCATGACATGGAGGAGACAGAACACTGTTGCTGGCTAGACAGGGAAACATTCGTAGGAAAATTCTTTACCACTTTCAATTGAGATTTAATTCAGATGGACATTCTCCAACCAGCTCTATTGACTACACTATTGACACAGGTAGCACTAAGCCCCCAACCCCTCTTCACATCAGCTTCAGTCCTTGGCTCCCCCAACCCCCCATCCCTCCACCCCATAACACGGACCATGGCTGGCTGCAGGAGGAGCCCTCAGCTTCCACTCTGCAGAGGGCAGGTTGCTGTATGTTTTAATTACCCTTCCCCTTTCTCCCCCACACTCACATCCCCTGTATCTCTCCCTCTTCCCTTTACCTCCTCCCCACATCCCCTTCTTCTTCACCCCTGCCCCCAATCCCTTCCCCCCAAAGCTTGTTCCATCCTTCCCCCTCTACCCCATCCCTGCCCCCTCTTCCCTTCCCCCTTCACCCCATCCCTTCTCCCTTCATCCCATCCCTGCCCCCTCTTCCCTTCCCCCGTCACCCCAGCCCCATATCCCTTCCCCCTCGACCCCATCCCTGCCCCCTCTTCCCTTCCCCCGTCACCCCAGCCCCATATCCCTTCCCCCTCGACCCCATCCCTGCCCCCTCTTCCCTTCCCCCTTCACCCCATCCCCCATCCCTTCACCCCATCCCTGCCCTCTTCCCTTCCCCCGTCACCCCATCCCTTCTCCTCATCCCTGCCCCCTCTTCCCTTCCCCCTTCACCCCATCCCTTCCCCCTCGACCCCATCCCTGCCCCCTCTTCCCTTCCCCCGTCACCCCAGCCCCATATCCCTTCCCCCTCTACCCCATCCCTGCCCCCTCTTCCCTTCCCCCGTCACCCCAGCCCCATATCCCTTCCCCCTCTACCCCATCCCTGCCCCCTTTCCTTCCCCCTTCACCCCATCCCCCATCCCTTCACCTCATCCCTGCCCCCTCTTCCCTTCCCCCTTCACCCCATCCCTTCTCCTATAACCCCATCCCCCTGCCCCCTCTTCCCTTCCCCCTTCACCCCATCCCTTCCCCCTCGACCCCATCCCTGCCCCCTCTTCCCTTCCCCCGTCACCCCAGCCCCATATCCCTTCCCCCTCTACCCCATCCCTGCCCCCTCTTCCCTTCCCCCTTCACCCCATCCCCCTGCCCCCTCTTCCCTTCCCCCCGCCTCTTCTCCAACCTCTTCCCTCCCGCATCCTCCCCCTTTCCCAGCTCCCCCACTCGGCCCCGGGCCGGAAGCGGAAGCGGGCTGCCGCAGGCCGGAAGCGGAAGGGGCGGGGCGGGGCGGACCGGAGCGGAGCGGAGGGCGGCGCCGGGCCGGGGTACCCGCGGGCGATGCTGCAGCTGCGGGACGCGGTGGAGGGGGACCCGGACGGGGGCCCCGCCGGGGCGGCGGCGCTGCTGGTGCCGGCCGAAGCCGACGTGCCCTTCAGCCCGCCCGGGGACTCGCTGCCGCCCCGCCAGACCCTGCGGCCCCTCAGCGTCCGCAACCCGACCCGGGGCGGCCGCCTCAAGGAGTACTTCGTGTTCCGGGTGCGGGCCGGGGCCGCCGCCCCCCGGGGCCGGCCCAGGGCCTAGAGCCGCGCGCCCTGCCCCTGCCCCTGCGCGGCGTGGGGGGAGCGGGGGCAAAACGGGGAGCCCGCTCGCCTGTCGGCCCAGCAGCGCTTGGCTCCGTGCGCCTCCCCCCGGAGGGTGGGGGGCCGCCGCCGCCGGGCTCCGTGCGCCTCCCCCCGGAGGGTGGGGGGCCGCCGCCGCCGGGCTCCGTGCGCCTCCCCCCGGAGGGTGGGGGGCCGCCGCCGCCGGGCTCCGTGCGCCTCCCCCCGGAGGGTGGGGGGCCGCCGCCGCCGGGCTCCGTGCGCCTCCCCCCGGAGGGTGGGGGGCCGCCGCCGCCCACTCTGGGGACAGACGCAGCCGGGAGGGGTTTGCTGCACTAAATGGTGTTTGTTTAGAAAACCCAGTTCGGTTTCAATGAGAAAACCAGACCCCCAGCACCCTGCTGTTCACCTCTGCGGAGAGGCCCTCAGGGCCAGGAATGTTTCAGTACCTGGGCTCCTTTCCTCCTCCACTGTTCCTGGTGATATAAATTACGCTTGTCTGTTTCCTCTCCATCCCGCTCCCGCAATCCTGGCCTTTGTTCCCAAGAGTGAGAGTGCGGTGATCGGCTTTCATGCCATGGTTTTCTCCATGCAGGTGGCTCTTAAGGAATTAGAGAAAGTAGTTACTTTCTCATTTCCTAATTCCCAGAGCCCCCTGCCAGAGCTTAACCTAATCTCCGAGAACAGGGTTTGGGAACCTAGACCACAAAAAGAAACATAAATGTGGTTGTTCTGTTGACAGGGGCAAGAGGTGACAAACCCCAGACTGGTTTAGAAGTGAGAGGCCAGTTAGAATATCGAATAATCTTTTAAAGGAAGTAGTGGAGGTCCCATTGCTTGAGATAGAGAAAGGCCAGGAGGAGACAATAGGGAGCAACTACCTGATCCCTGCTAGATGATTACAATTTGTTAGGTCTTTGCCTCTCAGATCTCTATCCCTGGTCCTGGTAGATAGGTGCTATATAGTAAGTCAGTTTCAGAACCTGCTGAAATGTAAAACAGCATGACTGTCAAGAAGTTGCAAACATGAATACGTAACTAGAGAAATATAAAACCTGATTCTTTCTTTGATTTAGCCTGGAACTATAGAACAGGCAGTAAATGAGATTCGTGTTGTTGTGATGCCCACTGAAGATGGAGAGGTGCAAAGTGTGTGGTTGCTAACAGAGTAAGTAACAGTACTAATAGACAAATGGAACTTTTCTTAGCTTTTCAGGACAAATTTTTCTCCTGGATCTGCACACCTATTACAAATTCTCTTGCTATCTGTGTGAAACTCACAAGTAATTGGAGTAAAGCTTTCTTGTGCAAATCTGACACAAAATTCATGTCTTTAGTATACAGTTCATCCAGCAACATTTATCTTAAAACCAAGATCTTTTTACTGCATGTTTTATATATTATTGTATTGACAATATTTGTAAAATGCTTTTACAAATCACTTAAAATCCCATGTTTGCCAGTATATCCTGAACTCTGTTGGTCCACCATCTGATTTATTTATATATACAATTGCTTCATTTACCTGCTTTCTTTTGATCAGTTTAAACCTGGTAAATGTTTTAGTTCTGGAATGCAGTATAGGTGTGCCCAATAAGATATTACCTCACCCACCTGGCGTCTTAGTATTGGAATAGAATATATTATAGACTTGGCTTTATCAAAAGCCCAAGCAATTAATTGTTTGAATGAAGGACTCTCAAATCTTGGTCAGACTCCAAAATTAGTCCCATGTCCTATTAAACACAAATTATTGCAGTCTATATTTTAATATCCTGTATCGCTCCTAAACTGCGTTGGGAGGGACCAAAACATAGCTGTGTGCTCAACTCCAGGGTTTCTCAGCTCTAGGCACTTCACAGACCAAGGAAAGTTGTCAGTTTCAATCCTGTGCCTGCTAGTAAGAGCTGAACTGGCAGAAGGTCAGCAAGACATGTAAGCACCTGCAGTTCAGCTATGCTTTGGTTGGCTACCCAGCCTGTGAATTAGGATTGTTTTTTTTAAAGAGGGGAGCAGTTTTGGTGTAGTCAGCTTTACTTTAACAGTGACTCTTTTTAAACCATCATACAAAATTCTTAGTTTTATTTTCAGAGAAAAACACTAATTCTACCATCTAGTAAAGCTGCATTTTAATCCACTGTTTTGAATCCTCTAAGGAGTCAGTGCCCCCTCAGTGGTGATTGAGGGTGAAAGCCATAGTCTACTCTAGACTGCTACAATAGTTAAGTACTAAAGAGCCAGAAATGGAGAGGCACTGATGTGATAGAGGCAATTGTTTCCCCAATGCATATAGAAACATGGCCAATGGTCACTGGTACTTCCAGCAAAACAGTGAGCTATGTGAGAATTCATTGGCCTTTATTGTAAAAGTTGTAGATTTGTGCAAGCATTAAAACATTACAAACTGCTTATATATTCATCTGAAGCTTTTCCCTTAATCTTTAAAAGTCTTCATTAGTAGTTTTTCCTATATTCTGTGTATTTGAAACATGCTTTCAAACTCTTGTCAATCCTATATAAAAATAGCAATGAATGGGAAATACAGCATCACCGTTATTTGAATTTTCTACAGAATAATACTGCTGTTGCTTAAATAATTCTCAGTTGCTATTGTATTAGTCAAACTATTACATGCTTTAGTCAAACTACTAAAAGGATAGAAGATTATCAGAGTTTACTGTTTGTCTTACAAGAGTTGACCACTGGAACAATGAGAAGGAGCGTCTGATTCTTATCACTGACTGGTCCCTTCTGATCTGTAAATATGACTTCATCAGCTTGCAGTGCCAGCAGGTTACTAGAATATCACTCAGTGCAGTTGACACTATTTCTGTTGGAGAATTTGAGTTCCCACCTAAATCACTGAATAAGTAAGTTTTGATTTTTATTTTATTTTTTTAAGTTTCTAATGATACTGCTAATGTTAAGGCTGTTAGTCTATCATTAGCCATATATCAATTTTGATAGCCTTTCAGTTTATTTGTATTAATAAAAGTTTTGATTTTGCTGTAATTAAAAAAATTATTGAAATTGGTTGATCAGCAGGGAAGCAAAATTAACAGTTACTATTTAGACTGAAAACAGTTTACTCCTGAAATATTCTTTAACAACATGGACTATACTTTATTTTGGGGAAAGTCTTTGTAAGCAGTCCTGTAATTTTATTTTAATTGTTCAGTATTAGCATTATATTAGAAACTTGTAAGTTAATCAGATTATATTGAGTATTAGTCTTACTATAGACCAGGATGTGTTAGGCTGCATGAATATAAAGGTGGAAGACTTGCATGTTTAATTTTAATAAACTTAATCTTTCATACAACTTGTCATTTAAACAATCTTAATGTGGGAGCTGGTATAAATGACTGATTTTCAACTATGCTGATATTTGTTTAGAGACTATTACCATCTAAGAAAAAACTTTAAAATTCTAAAATGGACTTTAGTTTTCATTAAGGTATTCAAAAATGTTTAAAAAAAAAGCTAATTAACCTGCTCTAAAGGAGCTTCAAGGCCTACCCTATCAAATACGTGGTGTCTTCAAATTTGTTAGGCGAGAAGGCATTGGCATTCGAATTCAATGGGATAAGCAAAGCCGTGCATCCTTCATAAACCGATGGAATCCATGGTCCACAAATGTGCCCTATGCTACTTTTACGGAACATCCAATGGCAAATGCTGATGAGAAGATTGCATCCCTTTGCCAAGTAAGGAAGTTTTCTATACTGTATTAGATATAAATCACAATGATTTAAGCTGGATACAGTTCTTACGAATTTACCTTCTTTTGAAAATGACTTGATGATGGAAGCAGAGAATAAATGTAAAGAGACTAGCCAAGCTTTTTCTATGCTCTCCATCTATTTCAGCAGGGTAGTGCTGCTAGAAGTAATCAGGCAAGTCTTGTTGACTCTTCAAATCATGTTCATATAGCAAAAATGAGGTTGCAATGATTTCCAAATTTACAAAAAAAAACAACTGAAGCTGAAAGAGGAAAATATTTCCTTAAACTGCAGGTAGAGTTCTTTCAACCTTCTTTCCTGCGAAGAGGTCTAGGCTTTACCTGGAGCGTTTGTACTTTGTAATTCTAGAAGAATCCTAGTAAATTATATGTAGTTCCAAAATATATACCCCTCCTATGTGCGCACATGTTTCAGTGGCTTTTTTTAAAAGGAGAGCCCTTAGGGTAAACAAATTATCAGTTGTGGACAGTTGTAGAGCTAAGCATTTATTATAAAAAATTACTGTTATAGCTGATCTTTATGCAAACATCTCATATTTAGGAAAGCATGTTCTCATTTGAAACTACTTGCATCAGTATATGCTAGCATGTGGAATTTATTCTAGGATGTAGGTAGTCTTATGTATAACAATTACAACTTTATATGTGTTAGTAATCTTCTGTTTCAGCAGCAGTGGCTCTTTTCGGTATAATTCTGCCTTTGTAAGCAAACTAGCAACAGATTTTCAAATAATGGGAAAATATTAAGTTGTCAAAAGTAAGTAGGTATACTTAATGTTGTTTTTCCCCCTTAGTTGGAAAACTTTAAGACTCAATTAATCCAAGCTGTGAAGAAGGCCCATAAAGAGTGTCCATTGCCAGGGAGGGCCAATGGAGTACTCGTGCTGGAGCGTCCTCTTCTTATTGAAACATACGTGGGATTGATGTCTTTCATCAACAATGAGGCCAAGCTTGGCTACTCCATGACAAGAGGAAAAATTGGATTTTAAATTCATTATAATCAATCCACTAAAAGGGAAAGTGATTTGAGATTAGTATCCTGGGGAAAGAGTTGGGAGGACTCAGTACATGGCAGAAAAGAACAAAAATGAATAAAGTGTATGGATAAAAAGGATTGGTTAGTTGCAGAATGAATGACTGTTTCAAGAACAGTCACTACTGTTATGAAGTTCATGGATAAGTCAGTTATTGAGTTCAGGTGGTCAAAGGGTAGTTGCATTTTTAGAGTACCCTGGATTTAACTTACTCACTATTTGTATGCAAGTCTAGTGAGCAATGATATTTCCTCTTACATTTCAAGCTAAAGGTCTTTCCTTACTGAGTGTGACTTATCTGTGAAATATTCCATATCACTATCCAGTGTAGATACATTGCATGTTCATGCCACAGCTATATTTACATAAGGATTCAATTGCAATGAAATCATTTCATGTGCAGTTGAGACTGATTTTATATTGGCTAAGAAGGTACTAATGTCTAAATTACAGTAATCTCAGGAATTTAATTCAGTGTCAAATTTTTAAAGAACTCATTCTTTAGCAAAGACAGCTAATTTGGTCAAAACTAGAGTGTTATGTCTTCTCCTAACCAGTGGAATCGAACAGTTATTTTGTAAGTTGAAGTGGTGTTTGAGTAATGTCACTGGTCTCTTTTAAATAGCTGTCGAACCTGAATCTGTATAATTTGCAGGTTTATCTTATTTATGACTTCTCTTTGCAGCCATCTATTAAAGAAAGACCTTAAAATAGAATAGCCAATTTCAAAAAAACAGTTAAAGGGTATCTTTGCCTTCCTCTGAAGTTACTTTTAATGCAACATGGGAATGGTAGTTTTATAATTAAAAAGGGAATTCTACTTTGAGTAGCTTTATATTTCCTTAGCAAAAGTGTATTGTGTTGTTTTTGGTTTTGTTTTTTGGGGGTTTTTGTTAATACATGGACCAGATTACAATAGCACCAAAGTCAGGTTTTTGTAATTTATGTGGCCATGTAGTTGTTGGAGAGGGGAAGCTTTAGTCATAGTATTGTACTTCAGTCTTATGTGATCTTCCCTTTAAGTTTGTAGAAAGTAAATTCAGTAGTACAGTGAACTTTAAATGCAGTAGTATACAAAGATACTGAACAGAACTACAGCATGAGATTACTGAGACAAGTTTCACTGTGGATGAATCCTTTATACAGACCATCTTAATCTATAATTTTATCAGAAGCATTTCTTTGCCTCTCAACATGTTAGTGATATGCTGTGCAGCAGTGGAATTGGTATGTTAAAATTTTTTTACCTTTTAACTTGAAATAAACTGTACATGTTTTTTTGAATGTGGCTCTGGAATGCAACCAGCTGCATGTTCTTGTCAATATGGGCTCTTTTCTAAGACATCAGTGTCTAGCTTTTTGTTAATAAACTTAGCCATCTTTGTTCTCTGGTTTTTAGTTGGTAGAACACTAGATGTTGTAAAAGCAGGGATATAAACCCTCATGCTTTAGGTCATAAACCAAGCATAAACTGATAAAATCTGTAGTAAGCAATTTATCAGGGCCTCTGTTGTACCTTCCTTTGAAGCATCTGGTGCTGATCAAGATGGACCACCTCCTCTCCCTAATTGTTATGGAATTCTTACACACTACTTCCAGTCCATCCAATTTGATACTCCACATTTCTGTGATTAAGTCTCTTTAAAACATCTGATATGAAATCCTTTCCCCTATGCTGGTCTCTTCCCACAACTAAAGCAGGTGAGAGTGAGGTGAAGACTGTCATGGTAAGAATCTCACCTGTCCTTTTTTCAAATGCTATTCTACACAATCACCTATAATTTAGAGGAACACTGTTCAGGGTCTGATATGATGCCAGCTTAACATTTTAGTTGGTAAAGCAAACTGGTTCTCACACAGTTGCACTTGATGACTTCAACACTTATTCATGGCTAAAATGATAAAATAACTTCAGAACTGCAGTAACTGTTCTGTATTCAAAACTTACAAGTATTCAGGGTCTAACAACTATATGCATTTCATTCCATATTTAATTCTAACAGAAGAGAGCACTCACTGTATTGAGTGACCAAATGCAAAGACTAGTCTATGAACTTGTACACTACTCCATGAAAATAGCTGGAAAATTGTCTTTTATTCTTTCTTGAACCCTGTGTCCTTGGGGGACTAGGGATTGCTGTACAATGGTATGTAGTTAGTCACTGTCCACTTGAAATCAGGGTGACAGCAATAGTGATATGTACATGTGCATTTCAAACCTCAGTTCCAGCTCAGAATATTAGAGGATTCTACACTTTAGGATAGTGCTGGGTTGATAGTTTGTAGCCACACTAGCAGAAGCTATCAAAATGTTTATTGATATTTATACAAATTAAATAACCTCTATACACTATTTACAAACATACCATTTTAGAAAATATTTTGACAAAAGTTCAAAATAAGGTTTAAGTCTTTCAACTCTAAAACTTCATAAAATCAAGACTGCTAGTTTCCACAATTTTAGCTGCAAAATTAGAGAGCTCTTTCTAAATTCCTTTGTCGAACACACTTCATTTCAAGTAACTATCACAGTACTTCACCCAAGGGAGTCTTCTTACACTCCCCCAAACGTAAGCTTTCTATTAGTATAAAACCTCTTCCTGCTGAACAACGAGGGCCTGCCCATTCTCATCTGTTCCATATAGATATAGCAGCACTTTTTCAAAGATCCATTTGCAAGGCAGGCTTTTCTAGCCTTGGGGGGCAGAGCGAGGGGTTCCATTATCTGCTTTTATTTTACCTCTTCTCTTTCCAAGTAGCACATGCAAAAATTATCCTTACTCAACAGTGCCATGGAGTCCCCCCTAGAGTGCCAGCAAAGTGAGAGGACCTGGAAGTCACCTGCAGATACAAATTAAAGAAATAAATAGCAAGAACTCAAGAGTTACAATAATTCTGTTCTAGAAATCTTGTTACTTGGAATAGCTTAGTAATTTCATCAGTAAGAGATAAGAGGCTTGAGTGAACAGAATTTTGTACTGTATATACCATTGTAGTTGAGCTTGACCATATTTTAATGCAAGTAAATATCACAAAATTGATCACTGTTGCAAAGATCTGCAACCTGACACTGAAGGTAAAATTTTCTTCCATGGAAGAACTACTAAGCCGAGAAGCATGCTATAGGTTATATTTAATATAATATTTAACTTGCAAGTAGGAAAGATATTTATAAAGCAATTAGCCAGCTAATATGCTAGTCCACTGAAAGATCTTACTGTGTACCTGCAGATTAGAATGGAGGAAAGGATAGATAGGAACCTTAATTCTGCCTTTTTGGAGTAGATTTAAGATTCAGATTTCATGTTAAAATTCTAAAAACACCACAAAAAGTAATTAATTTTAATGTACTCAAAAGTATGGTAGGCACTACACAGTTCTTATTTTGGCATTTGGTATACCAGACAGCTACAGCTTCCATATAAAAATTAACTGATATGAAAGCAAAGCCTTGAAGTGTTTTGATTTACATGTCAATAAATTACCATGCTAGGGCAATAACTTAATTACCTTAGATGTAAGCTTTATGTTCCATTCTCCCCATAATCTCTTGAATGTAGGGAATATGTGACTAAACACCCAAAATGTTTGATCACTTCAGGCAGTCAAAACATCACTATCACTAACAGTACAATCGTTTATATACATTAAACAAACTAATGATTCTGACTTGCAGCAGTAGTTTTAGGTGGCCTTACCTTCCATTGGTACCTGCACTGAGACGCACCCTGCTGGGGACCACAGGTACACTTTGCTATTCCCAGTACATATGGCAAGTCGAGGTTGACGTGGATCCCACTGGAACAACTGAACAGCATACAACTGCTCCAAGACTACAAACAATTTCAACTTTTGAACATCCCAGATCCAGATGGAGTTAGGAATGTTATCTGTTAGAAATGGCCAGGGAAATGGTTAGAATACTGTAAGGAACATAACACTATGTGCAATGTCATTGCAATATCTCACATTAAATGGGTTTCACTACCAGTAACCTATCTACTCTACTGCTTGCAGCATTGGTGCAGAAAAGTCTGGGCAACTAGCATTGAAGATTCATAACCTTTAACTCATTATCCCTTTAAGAAATGGTGAAAGGTGACATCACTGTGAATGTTGAATGTGTGCAGAGAGCTTGCAGTCTGAAGTACAGTACAGCAGTACCCTAGCAGTGCGCCTGAGTCCTCACTTTGGGGAAAATTGCCACTAGGACAAAAAGAGTAATTCAATCTATAGAACTTTCCTTCACCGGCTTTTCTAAAACTACATAGAGATGCCACTATTGGTGGGTTTTGTCATGTGAACATTTCTCAGCTAGGAACTGGATTAAGCCTCCCCCCCAGCCCCCTACCACCAGTTTCCCAAGATGTTTTTTTTCCCCCTTTTATTGATAACACAGCACCAGGAATGCTCTATCCCAATAGAGAGATCCAGATCTACCAGGGAAAAGGTTAGATGAAAAGTCCAGAACTCCCACTGTTCCTGCTAATGCAAAAATTAATATTTTGAAAATTTCTGAAAATTACTTTTGTGCAGGGAGGGGAGATGGATTTTAGCTAAGATTATGTATACAGTATAATGAGCTAAGGCAAATATGAAGGGAGATAATTTAGCACATGGTACTTAAAGCCAAGGCTATGAGTTCATGCAGCAATTAATAGCTGGTCCCACAGCTTAGTGGTTTATGCTAAAGGTTGAATTCCCTCTGCGTACAGTGCTAGCCTCAATCCCAACTGGGGCCTCTAGCTGCAGCCAGAATACAAATAATTCACAATTAAGTAATTTACTTGTTTATTTATAGCAGAAGCAACAAGACCTAGAAAAAAACAAAAGGGTTTCTCCTTTAAAATATAGCCTACTAGGTACTAACCATTTTTGGTTGCCAGGAAACAGTTATCAGGACTAAATGCCAGCATTCCAATTCCTATTCTGGGATTTGCCCGATCAGCAACTGGTTTGACATACTGTAAAGAAACTGGTACCTGGGAAATGTCATCTGAAATTTGAAATACAAGCACTATAACAAGCAAGTCCATATGGACATGGCAATACTATTTCTAAAAACAGTTAACATTATCTCTGAAATGATAGGAAAATAGTAATATATTGCACTTCTGTAAGATGTTCCATCCAAAAGATCTTTACAAACTTTGTCTCAACATACCTGTCAGATAGTATTTCTCCTTTTTACAGAAGGAAAAACAGGTACACAGAAGAGTCTGAGACAAAGCTATGACTACAACCAAGATCTCCTAACTCCGACCCATGTTTTATAACATCTCACATATAGGCAAAGCAGTACTTGTGACACCTTAGAAACTAGTCTCTAAGGTGCCACAAGTACTCCTTTTCTTTTTGCGGATACAGAGTAACACGGCTGCTACTCTGAAATCTCATATATTAACACTCATGTAAGGCAAGGGAATAATGAAGTTGAACTAGTTAATGATTGCTCAGCACTATAATAGTATATGCTGAACTTTGACACTCAAATATCAGTAGTAGTAGTAAAGAGATCAGGGACTGTTGTCTGAAAAAGTAAAGGTGTTAAATTAGAAATATTAAAAAAATTCATGGTCAGAACTTGTTAGATAAAAATAATGTACCCTTGCTGATGTAGCCACCCATTTTTCCACCTGACCATACAAAAAGGCAGCATTTCTATCAGTACAGGCAGTTAGAGAGGCTTTAGGTTGTCACATCTTCTGAATTTTTTTAAGTGTGGAAATTCCCATTGATTGAAGCCTCCTACAATAAGAGGAGTATACTCTGCATCATCTGCAGCAGTTAATATAATTCTAGACAAGAAATATCACTGTTGCAGAGACTTAAACCAGCCAAAAATCACCCTGTTCCGAGGCACATTTTGCACAAATAAAACAACATTGGGAAGGGGCAGGTTGTCTGTCACTTCTACCCACACTGACCCCCAAAAGTTTGCCATGCCTCTCCTGGAGCCCTTCATTGCCCTTAAGATCTTCACCGTTAGCCCCATTCTGCAACCATCATCCTCTTTAGCCGAGGAAAACATGTCCTTTGAAGTCTTGCATTTAATTGAATGGGCTTCCCCTTAGCAACCCAAGGTTTGCCCCTGCCTTCAGAGGCAAAGTGAGCTATAATGTTGATTTACAAGGCTTAAATATTTTACATCACAGGTATTCTAAAGTGGTCCATTTTAGTTTGCTTACATTTACTCTGTGTGCTGAAGAGAGAGCTGGCTTGCGCTCTGGCTGGAGGGAAAGCAAGGCTCTCTGTTTCAACTCTTGGGGATTTCTCCATTTCCTTATATACAATCTACACAGAAGGAGAAGACAGTTTCACAAAAGGGCCTAGCAAGATTTGAGCCTAGTGTGTTGAGTCCTCCACATCCCATGCTCAAAATGAGCACTAAGGCACATTCATTTTAAATGTACAGTGTTTCTCAATGCTCTTTACTATTGTACACTGGGAGCAGGCAGATTTGGGCATGGAAATGCTAAATTTTGAGATTTTTGAAAATTGGGCCCACAATTAGAAAAAGCAATTATGTAATTCAGAAATGGACATTGTATGGAACTACAAATAATCCAATCGTTGTCATTTGAGAGCCCATGTAAAATGAGTCACACAGAATGCACCTTCCCATCCCTTACCAACTGAAGGTAAATTTGGTAATATAACTGCAATCTTTTATACAGCAGGACATGCAATATTTCATTCCATGCCTTTGAGAACCACTGCAAACAAGCAATGTTAATGGGATAATGCTAAAAGGAAACAGTGATGAAATGCTAACAATGTGACTAAATTGGAGCTCCCAATCTAATTTTATTAGCAGGAGCTCTCTTCTTTCCAATGGAAAGGGACTGAACTATTTCATTTGATTCTCATTCTACCTCTCAAGTTTAGATTTTTATTCTTAATTCTGAATTTGAAGGATAATGGATACATTTGGGTGTTGCAGCACTTAGTCTGGCAGCCAGGTTTAATATCTAAAATGCTTGAGTCACATTGATTGGAAGAGAAAATAAAGAGCAATAATGAAGACCGCTACCACAGAACTAAAACGGTTTTCTAGCAAGGAGACATTTTACTAAAGCATATTCTGCCTGCCAGATTCCTTGATAAGCAGCAACGATAGATTTATATGAATTTTTTTAAATTTAAATCTGCACACCACAAACACTGATCTTTACTATAGCATATTATGTGAGACCTGCTCCGTTCCTTCTATTGGCCGTGTAATATTATTACTACCAGTGGAGATTCTTCCTCACAAGGGCTGGGGACAGAGAGAGCCTGTGATTTTGAAGTAGAATATACAGTTATCTCCCTGCTGAGAACTGTAAAAAAAACTGTGGCCACATGTGCAAGGATAAAAAAAAGATTGTGACAAACATTTACAGAACATACTCATTAAGTGAGCTAGATTTGCCTATACATATGAAATTAGGTGTCATCATAAGACACTTCAAATCAAATCCAACACTATTCATACACTGCAAATTGTATAGCGCTGAGATATACAAAGTTCTCATTCATGTTCAGCTTCCGAGCACTTGGGTACACCACCACATGCAAATGAAGTCTGTAAACACAGCCACCACCTCTATCAGAAGATAGAGTACTTAACAATAATTATCCATGACTCCCTTACATAGAGAAAAGGAAGATGGAGGGGAAAAGAGAAGAGAATTCACTGAAAGAAGTCAACTAAAAATGATTAATCTATTTTCCTTACTTCATCATTTTCATTCAATTTCCTCAGCAGCATTTGCAAATCAGCAGGACTTCAGTCCAAGTAAAAAAGCTTTTACCAAAGATATCAAAACAAACTGCTGCTAAGGATCCAAGGGTCCCCATTCTATACTTACTATCTTTGGGTTAGCAATGGTCACAGGGTGTTCAAACTCTGTAATCTTCTTCCAAGTCACGTGGTTCAGGATACGCACCTATTTCAAGGTAAGTAGTAAGGTAGTAAGAGGGGATTGCTATGACAACATTTTGCAACTGACTTGAATGGGTTTAAATTCCTTTTTTACCTTTTCATCATAGCTGCCAATCGCCAAGAACTGACTGCTGGGACTCCAGGCAACTGACTTAATACCCAGTGACCATTCATATGCACTGTATGTGGACAGCAGACGGCCATCAAGGGAGTACAGCAAGATTTTATACTGTAACACAAATTGATTTGATTTAAAGACAATTGACACTGTTAAAAACTAACAGAGAGTATATAACTCCTTTTTAAAAAACCATCCCCATCTCAATGCACAGATGTTCAAAATGGAGTTTCCCTTTTCTATATCTTATAAACTAATTCTGCAGTTATTTGTTTGGATAGTTACTAGGCTAACATGGCTGTTACTCTGAAACCATAGAATCTTCTGCAATTTTTTTTAAAAAAAAAGATACTTAAATTATGAAAAAATATAAGTAGGATAATTTGGTAACAATGAGTTTATATGGCAATTTAAGCAACAGTGTTTTGACGCCCATCACCAATACCTAAGTACAAAACTACAAATTGTTTCTTAAAGCCCTTCATTTTATTTTATTTTTTTTTAAAAGGTACTGCATTCTATGTAGCAGCCAGAAAACTACTTAATATATGTTCAGGAGCCCTTAATTAAGTGTTCAAGATCTTCAGAAATAATCTGTATTTTCTCATACCTCCAGACAAGTATCCCACACTGCCAACACACAGCCATTAGGAGCCCATTCAATCCCAGATAGGTCTTGAGTTTCAGTGTCAAAATGCTTCCCAAATGCAAAGAAAATAAAACAATGAAACAGTTTTAAAAGCTGTACTTAAAATGTACGGTTGCACCTGACTTTAAAAGTAAAATCCTAAATTAGTATCACATTACCTTTACACATTTAAAAAAACATATATAAAAACATTATATATCTATCTTATTGAGCTAGCACATCCTTTTATATGTCTGAATGCATAGACTAGAAACATTTCCTTTCCTTTTGTTATAATACACGACATTCACTGCTTCCTTATTTTCTCCTACCAAACTATACAAAAATCAAGATCTTTTGAAACAAAGTGCACTTTGTAATAAAAAGAACACAAATTCTCGTATGTTGTAACTTGTTGTTCAGATCATCATTTTGGCAAAAGCAAGTTGTGATCATGGTGCTGCGGCAATGTATTTTACTGTCAGCAGGATTGCTTGGATTATGCCAGAACATCTGAATGCTTCTCACAGTAAAAAAAAGAATGCAGTGCTTTATCATCCCTGTATGTGGTTTCCTAAGCAGAATTCTTCTGCCTCCCCACACACCTGCAGGCCAAGGAAGAAGAAGAAGAAGGAAGCCATCAGAGGAAATGCCCCAAATCGCAGAGTCTAAAGTGGAGCATTAGAGTTGTTCAATGATTTAGTTAGACTCTACACTATGCAGAGTACACTTTAAATCTGTGCAATAGCAATGGAAGGCAAGGACATGTCTTACCCTCAGTAGTTGCCAGTCACTGCATACAAAGAGGCTAATGAAGTCTTTGCAGTCACGCCTCTCTGCTAATGCCATATAGCGACCATCCTTCGTGAAGGCTATTCCTGCCAGAGAGATTAGAAAATACAGTCCAGACCAGTAATATATATACTTGTGAAACTGGCCCTATTAAAGCACCAAAGCTGAAAACAATTATGAGCCAAATCAGCTGGAAGTAAGAATTTATTCAGAAAAATGTGAATGATGATTGGAAATCATTTTGGCATACCTATTAGATGCCCAAAAAGCATGTTAGGCACTTCACTGAGACTCAAGCACACAAAATACTTGTCCCAAAGAGCCTATAATCTAAAAAACTGTAAACAGATGGAGTTCCCACCCTTCTCTGAAGAGTACTTCACTGTACATAGGCCAATCTTATTTCCTTCCTAGGTTTTGACCTTCATGGTAATTCAAGAAGTTTCAATCTCAGATCTCCCTTACCAAGCTTGGCTGTACCTGGTATTTTCCCTACAGAATTTCCAGTTCCCACCCTAGTTCTCTTTGCTTCTGCAAGAGGGATATTTCAGCCTCTCTTCCATCCTGCCTTCAGGTAACAAAATATACCTGCTACTGACTCAGCAGTAAATACTCAATCTTCCTACATGATTCAAACACCTGACATTAAGAGGACTCTGAGGAGCCTTGAGTCTCTGTGCAGGATCCCAGAGTCTGTCACCATTATATACACATGTATATGAGGACTGAATACAGATGCGTAACAAAAAGATGAGCAATGAGAGGGGATACTTATACTCCACATTTTTTGTTCTGGGTTTGTGTCACAATCCAATCTCTAGCTATACAGCTACATGAAATACTATATCACTGATTTCTAGCAGACTTGGCAGTGGTTTTGTTCAGTATCTCTTCTTTTTCACTGGTGTTTGGAAGATGGACAGGTGCATATGCTAAATGTAATATTTACTTCTCGTTCCTAGTAAGACTGCGATGACTACAGATTAGCTCCCATGGTTCACACAAACAGTAATGGTAGTGCACTGGTATTGAGCTCAGTAAGACCTTGTCTACATTTGTGGGGACATGTAGGGTACACGTAGCTATACCCCCCAGTATAAGGCAGGCTGTGTCCACACTTGTCACCATGGTGTATAGCTAATGGCTCTGGCAGCGGGGAGCTGCTGGAGCCTTTCCCCTCTGCCTCCTCTCTACTAGAGCCTTTCAATGAGGTAGAGAAAGCTCTGGCAGCTGGACATTAATTGCTAAATTTAGCAGTGTAGATGTGGAAGACGCTGCTTGGGCATGTAGAGAGACATGGAGATATACACCCTAAGGTTCAGGTATGTAGGTCACTCTACTTGCCTAAGTTGTACCTCCCTGTCTACCCTGCTATTTATACCCATGCTAGCTGGGCGTGCAGTGTCTGTACTCTACATGTCGCTGTAAGTGCGGACGTACCTTAAATAAGATATGCATGTCCCTCCAAGGTGATCTACAAGCATCAGCAGAAAGGTACTTGAATACACCCTGACCATAAACGTATGCTTGATTATATGTAAATTCCATTTTCCTTTATTACCATATTAAAAATGCTTTTCCTATATTAGGTATGATACACTCACCGTGCTGACAAGCTTTGGGATACTTGATATAAGACACAGATTTTGTACACAAGGACCAGACAGTTATCCGCAGCTGTTGGAAAGAGAGAGACAGGGAAGTATTTGTTTATCTTTGCAGACAAAAAAAGTGTACAGAGAATCTCATTCAACACTAAACTTTTCACACTGGGAGGGTCTCACATTAAAACAAACAACCATGGAACCAAAACTTTTCCTAACAAAACTGTTCTACTTAAATCTTAGTGTCTCTATATTAGATTGCACTTATGTTTTATTAAAAAACCTCTTTTCCCAACAAATGTATAACCCTTCTATAATGCCCTTCACATATTAGGTATTGTAATAATTGATCAAGTTAAAAACAGCCTCAAATTTAAGAGATTTATAGCGGTCCTGTTTTATTTAGTTCAGTAAAATGTTTTCAGGTAGAGTTTATATAGAAGTCATAAAATAATCAAGTTGTGTTGTATTGTAGTGTACAGAATTATCCAGGACACATAGAGATTGGGCAAACAGGAGTGCCAAAGGCTGGAGATTCCAACAAAGCAATGCATCCAGTCCTCTTCCAGACTTCTATCTAATACGCCACTTTACCCTGAAGCTTTTTAGTTTTGTTTTAAAAAGGAGACGTAGTACCCAACCTGGTCCAGAACTCTGGCAACAGGACCCTGGGCTATATGTAGAGTGCTTAAGAAGAGATCAGGTTATTAAAAATGCAAGTGAACTTGGGAGCTATAACAAACTAGATCCCCAGTCCTACACTTGGGAAGTGTGGCCCAGATCCCCAGAGGTATTTTAAGCTCCTAGCTTCTGCTGAAATCAACCCTTTGAGGAGCCGGACCAATGTAACCAACCTTAACGTGCAAGACTCTATACAAAACTGAACCTACATGTGTGCACTGCAACATTTAGGCATAACGGGAGGATTTAGTCACCACAGTTCAGCGTTCTCCTTTCATTTCCTTATTTCTGTGGTTTTAACTAAGGAAGTTTGTGAGCTCTGATTGCTAGGAATGTTAGGTTCCCTCAAACAAAACCCCATCTCTACTTTTCAGTCAATGATATTTATTCCGATTTAGTAATGGAAGCACATAGCAATACAGTGTTGATGAGATGTATAAAAGAAGCAGGAAGTTAAATGGCCAACAATATTAAAATTTACATTCATATTATTAAATGCTGATAGTAGTGTAAGAGCTAGCATCATGACTGCCAATGTGTATTAGGAAATCATTTTTGCACAGATCTGTGAGATTTCTAAACCATCACAGGAATCTGGAAGAACATGAAATACATAGGCTGGCAAGAGGTGAGAAATTCTTCTTGTATTTAGGTTCTTAGTGAATGATATGAGAACAGCATGTCATTTTTAGAGTGAAATGCTGCATCTCTTGGGATGAGATTACTAATTACTGACTCGTCACTGTATTTTTCAGTTTCAAAAAATCAAGATCTGAGCTAACCAATTTTCATTTTAATTTCCCCTTTCTCAACCACACAAACAGAAAAAAGTGACATTATGCAATTATTGGAAGGCCTTGATTTTCAAAAGACTAATTATGAACCATTTACATAGTGTTTGGGGTATTTTTGGAGACTCATGCATCTGTAGAATTCGGGAACCACAGAGGAAGCAGTCAGCTGCAAAACAGGCCTCTCCAGAGCATGGCAAGGTCACAGCCTGTATTATAGAGGCTCTGCATTACCATCTGCAGATTATTCAATTAAAAACAAATACTTACTCTACCATAGCAACGGCAGCAACACCAGACACATGTCTTCATCAATGTGTCATGTGAACCTTTGCATTTATATTTGCAGAGAGGAATATTTTCCAATATAATTTTTTTCTAGCTTTTTCAATATTTTGTTATAACAAGGGGATACTACAACAAAGTGAAAGGTACAGTACAGTGGGACACCAATAAATCTTTTCTGAAACTATCACAGCACCACCAAATCTTACAAACAATAGCAAAGTAGGTCTAGTACAATGTTTAACCACATCACTCTTTGTATTGATTTTAACCCTTCCACCAAGCAAAGGGGAAAAAATAAAACCTAGAATATGTATGGTTATGTCTACAGTTACATTGGCTGGTGTATAACAATCCTGAAGCTAGAGAAGTATCTCCCTTCAAGGCATAAACCAACTGCTGCCAGAGTTGGGGAGAGCTTCCACCATGGTTAGTTTACTTTACAGTTGTCCATGATAAGTATTCTTGCAACTTCCTCTGAAGTAACTGGTACCATTGGAGATGGGATTCCAAGCTGAATGGACCACTAGTCTGATCAGCTGTGCCATTTTTTATGTTTTTACAGCAATTTTACTAGAATGCATTTTCTTGCTACCAAGTAAGATCCAGCACTTGATCACCTGGGCGTGGCCACTATCACACCTAGTGCATGGAGCAAACTGTAAATTCTAGTGCTGCCCCCGTGTCCTAACTGAAATGCTTAAATTCTACTTCAAAGAATCCTAACTGTCACCTCCACAGAGAAGCATCAGGAGAGGCCCAAAACAAAAAGGACTAACACTTCCTTTTTTTAAATACACCAACCTCTACACAGAGCATCACAAGAATAAATTTAAAGAGCAAGGAAGCTTGTAAAGAGATTTAAAGACATCACTCAGAAGTTGAATCAGGGTTTCTAGTTAGCCGGAAAGAGAAACAACCAGTTAGGCCCCCAAGCCTCTTTCATGTAAAGCAAAAAGAAAGAAAAAGTGCAAGAGGGAGCGGAGGACATGAGTTTAACTGCTCTTATCACTTTCCTATTTACCTCCTTATGAACTAAGGATCAAGGATCCAGGGTCGTGCCTGGGGCAGAAGTGACATCGCTTCTGGGACTAACCACGCCAGGGGTGGGTAGTGGAGGCAGCGTCTCCCCAAACAGCCAAGTGTGGCTCCGCCCACACTCCGCCCCCACAGGGCCTTGCCGCTGGGCTCCAGGGGGCTATGGCCATGCCACTCTCCCTCCCTCCCAGCACTCCAGGGCTGCTGGGGGAGGCTGCAGTGCTGCCATCGCGTGCTCTCTCTCCGGTGGAAGGGGCAGGGCTGGGGGTAGCCTCCCCCAGCCAGCAGTTCACCCGCCGCCCATGCAGCGCCGGCCAACACACCAGCCCGCAGGGCTTCCCCAGAGCACGGGGCCTGGAGTGGTTGCCCCTATTTGCCATCCCCTAGGGACGCTCTGCAAGGACCTATAGTGTTAACTTTAAGAGTACTTAATATAGTAATTCAACAAGAATCCACTAGACCAGCAGTTCTCAAACTGTGGGTTGGGACCCCAAAGTGGGTCCCAACCACATGTTAATGGGGGTCACCAGGGCTGGCTTAGACTTGCTGGGGCCCAGGACCAAAACTGAAGTCCAAGGGCTTCAGCCCCGGGCGTCAAGACTCAAATTACAGGCCCCTGCCTGGGACTGAAGTCCTTGGGCATCAGCTTTAGCCCCCACCTTCCCAGGACTTGGGCTGGCTCAGGCTTCGTGTCCCCCCGCCCGGGGTCATGTAGTAATTATTATTGTCCAAACGGGGTTACAGTACAATGAAGTTTGAGAACCCCTACACTAGACTGACTTTTGATAATCAAGTTTTATATTACCACAACTGCTGGCTTCTGGACACACAAAAATACACCATCAGGCTGTTCTGGATACAAGATTTACTTTAAAAATACCAACACCATGCCCACTCACATTCCTCTACAGCAATAGAGGCATCCTGCTTGCTCCTATTAATTGCACTTGCCTCTGTTCCTCCCTTAATCCAATCCAGCATCTCTCTCTCACACACACACCCCGGCCACTTAATACAAGCTTTGAATGTTAAGTTCTGGGTTATAGTCAAGCATGCAAGTTTATAGCTGTAATACTGACTTGGCCTCCTGACCAAGTACCTACTGGGTATGGAAGTGTCATTCAGTTTAAGGCCATAAGGGGCCACCTAGTCTGACCTCCTGTATGTCACAGGTGACCAACATCAACCCGCAGCTGCACACTAAACCCAACAATTGAAATTAGACCAAAGCATTAGAGCCCACAGGAGATGTATGCGCCACAGGAAGAGAATAGGTAGAACCAAGGGTGCCAGTGTCCAAGTCCCCTGCATGATGCTCTCCTGCCCTGCCCCCACATAAACAGTCTTGGCCCCCCAGTATAGGGCAAATCCCTGCTGCTTGAGTCAACCCAAGTACACAGGTCAGGTGAACTCCACGAAGGGGCGAGAAAGCAAGTCTCCCCACAGGCTATAGAGGCACTCTAACTTCTGCTCTGTTTCAGCCTCCACCCCATGAGAGAAATGAGACAGTAGAGGAGCCACCTGCCCTCTCGAGCAGCGCAGAATGAACCCCACATCGGTGCCCAGCAGCCTGCCTTCTCATGCAGGAGGACCACACTAGTTCCACTGCACAGGAAGGGATGGAATGCACCTCGAGCTAACTGCTTGGACACCAGATGATAATACTCAGTTTGGAATAAATAAGCAAATAACGTATATAATATATTATTCTAACCAAGAACTTTATTGGCTTTTGTGCTGTTTGGTAGCTTCTAAGCTTAAATAAATAAATGTATATGAAAATCCAAAACTCACAAAAAGGTATATCCAGATACAGTATGGTTACAGACAGGAAAAGTGATTAAAATAAAACTAGAACATGTTGGGATTACATTTTTAATCAGAGTGTTCTGAAAACACCTATGAAGCATATATAGCCAAAAAAAGGGTACCATTTTTGCAGTCAGTATTTTCTCAAAAGACATTTACTGTTCACTATTGCAGAGAAACTTATACAAGAGGTCATGATCTTTATTATGCAATTCCAATCTTAAAACAGCTCCAAAATATCTGCAACTGTACCAGGTACAATTCTTCCTTATCCCCCCTCATTCTGTCCGTCCCTGGAGAAGCCATTTATGACAAATTTCACTGTAAAGTTCTATTAAATATCTGTTTTACTACTATAGCATGTACTCACATGGACACTCAGAGCACATTTTAATATTACTGCACATATTTCTACACATATCTATATGTTATTTCATTTATAATGAATAAATAAAATGGTCATTATAATATTGAGAATTTGATAGGTTCAGACTGCACACCCAGTACGTTATACAAGTCACAAGTCTGTAACTAACTGTTACAAAGAGATATTTCTTTTATAAAAGAAATACCAGACTAAATGAAGGTCTTATAGTGGGCACACAGGCTTCTTGTGTAGGCAAAGCACATATTTTTAGCCTCTTAATGCACCTGTGGAGTACAAGTACACAAAAACCCATAGGCTCTCCTGTCCAGCTCAGATATGTCACTTGAGGACCAGCTGTGGTCTAGTGCAATAAGCATGTAACTGGGAGTCACGAAATCCAAGATTCATTGATACCTTAAACAAGTCACAGACCAACATTTTCAAACATTGGTGCCTAACATAGGCACCTGAAAAAACTGGGCCACTTAAAGTGCCTAAACTCTGGTACCTAAGTTTGAAAATATTGCTCTTACTGTCTGCGACTCAGTTATCCCATCTGTAGAATAGGAAGATTCTCAAAGTTTGGGTAACAAGCACTTTGAAATCTATGGATGAAATGCAGAGTATAGTTATACTGTGTATATTTCATTGTCAACATGTAACTAGTCCCATGGACAAGAAAGCCTTCATATTCCCAATGGTAACAGCCACATTTATCCACATACTTGCCCTAAACCTCTATGAAAACTACACAAGAAAGATGGTCTCTGCTATCAATGAAACAAAGAAGGGAAGGAACAGAGTACAGTGCTCACTGCATGTGAAAAAAGGTAAAAACAGCCATTTAAAGTTTAACAAATGGAGTTTTCTGTGAAAAAAAAGTTTTTCCCTGAAGCAAAAATTGATTTGATCAACTGCAAGCATTTCTTTACTAACCATTCCAAGATGTTCTCTCTTTAGTGCAGATGACTGGACTAAGTGAAATGTCAAACTCAAATCCTAATGGTCATGCTGTCCAGGAAGTTTTCAGCTGTTGTTTTGCAGTGGAAAAACAAACCAAAAGCAGCAGCATTTTTAAAATAGCTTAAAAACAGCTGAGAATAAAAAAGTATTTAGATAGTAACGTGATAAACAGTCCAGTGCTGGGTTAGAGATTTCATCCCAGTTTTGACAGCTTTAGGCAGGTGTGAGACTGGTGATTTTCACTAGACAAAAAAAAAAAAAAAGCCACACACTTTTAAACAAACTTGCATCTCAAGTGACCGTCAACTTTCGTCCCAGACTTGACTGGGTCACAAGGCCTCCTTCCATAGCTGTGTCTGTCAGCACAGGATTTCAGAGGATTATTCAGGGCACATTCCTTGACAGAAAGTATTTTTCAACCAATATAGCCATTTACAATTACTAAGGATTAGCGCCAATATGCACAAAAAGCACACTTTTTAACACTGTGGCTGTAATTTACAATAGGTTTACTGACATCTTAACCCCCTGACTGTGCTAGAAAACACAGAAATATGCAGTTAATAAAATAGGATTCCTAATGGAAATACTGGATGAACTAATGTTACTGATTGTTGTATTGTACTTTGGTAAACATGGGAGTCACAATGAAAAAAAGAATGGAAACCTAAAGCTTCCTTCTCCTATGAATCAGGGGAGTGAATTATCTACAATAATTTGAACAAAATGAACATACCAAATTTGCATAAGTTGCAGGATGGGTGGGATATGACAATATCCTAGTGTTACATGTACGATCTGTACTATATAGCTAATTACAAACATCCACTTTCCCCCTCCTTACATTCTAGCCGAGTTCTCTTCGAGATACATACACTCCCACATTGTGGAGCATGCAGACAGAAGGACGTCATCATAAGATGCAAGATATCTGGCATAGTATCCGCTTTCCCATTGGCAGATGCTACCAGGCTGTTCTAGTAATACAGCAATAGGCTTGAAAGTGCCATTCTGCTCCGACAATGGTCACTTCTCTCTGTGGATCTGCACCCACGCCCGGTTCAGAGTTAGAGCCATTTCCTATAGCAGGTAAAGTGAGCACACTACTTTTTATCCCTACTAAAAAATACAAATATAACTACAGGAGACTGACCAGATTTCTATTCCATTTCGTGAGAACTAACTAACTACGATTTCTAAGCGAGCCAGAAAGAATCCAGCTTGACTTTCAGATTCCTGGCTGAGTTTGTAGAGCTGGTAATTAGAAGTACATCTTTTAGATTTTAAATTAAGCTAGAGTGATCTGGAGTCACTGAAACAGAAACATGGAACCCCACAGCACCATTAGGAGAATCACTGTTCAGTTTCTATTCACCCTTGAAGGCTGCTGTAAGCATCAACAACTGGAAATCAGCTCAATGCACCCTGGATGATAAAAATCAAGCTGCAAACTTTGCATGTAATGAGCCCTTATTTTGGACTAGTGCCTTTGCTATGAGTGTGTGACACAAAGGGGAACTTTTAGCTAAACAAAAGTTATAAGTGACTGAAAGCACATGGGAGTATGCTCAGCTGACAGCTGGCAAAGATGGTGGCAGACCCTAATAAAGGGTTACGCCTTTTATATCATCAGAGTCTATAGTGTCCCAGCCTGGCCAGCTGCTTAGACAATTTACAGGAGGACTGTCTCACTGACACCCACCCACCCACTCCACAATCCTCCTAGCAATGCAAGCTAGAAGAGCAAGCCTGAAAGCTCCTCACATCTGAAGAAGGCTTGCAGGATGAAGCCCTGCATATCCATCTTGTTTTGTTACTTCTGCCCTCATCCACTGTTTTTTCAGATTCTGTTGCTGTCCTATTAAGTGTTACACAACACATGACCAGGTATGGGTGGTTGGGTGGGGGGTTTGTTGTTTTTTAAACTGAAGACATTACATACAAAACCAACTTTGTTAATGCAGCATTAAGATCACATTTAAATAAATCATTACAAAATACCAGGGAATGCAATAGAGTCCCTAGGAACTTTTAACTCTCATACATATACACTATTAAATGTAACTTAAATACACAAAGACAATGAAATACGTATAACTTAATGTTTCTATGAAGACCATAACCATTGCATTCCTTGACTTTCCTGTTTTAAGTGTAGCCACAACAGTTTTTGCACCTTTTGTATACATCATATTCTCACAAATATATACAGGACCACCACCAGAACAGCCATACTGGGTCAGACCAATGCTCCATCTAGCCCAGCTTCCTGTCTTCTAACAGTGGCCAATGCCAGGTGCTTCAGAGGGAATGAACAGAACAGGTAACCATCATGTGATCCATCCCGTCGCCGATTCCCAGTTTCCAGCAAACAGAGGCTAGGGACACTTCAGAGCATGGTTTTGCATCCCTGCCCATCCTGGCTAATAACCATTGATGGACCTATCCTCCATGAACTTAGCCATCCTTTTTTGAACCCTGTTATAGCTTGGCCTTCACAACATCCTCAGGCAAGGAGTTCCACAGGCTGATTGTCCACTGTGTGAAGAAATACTTCCTTTTGTTTAATAGGCAGCAGGCTTAAAACAATTTCATTTGGTGACCTCTAGTTCTTGTGTTATGAGAAGTAAACAACGCTTCCCTATTTACTTTCTCCACCCCAGCCATGATTTTATAGAACTATATCATATCCTCCCTTAGTCGTCTCTTTTCCAAGCTAACAAGTCCCAGTTTTATTAATCTCTCCTCATAGGGAAGCTGTTCCATACTCCTAAAATTTCTGTTGACCTTTTCCAATTCCAATATATCCTTTTTGAGATGAGGCGACCACATCTGCATACAGTATTCAAGATGTGGGCATACCATGGATTTAGAAAGAGGCAATATATTTTCTGTTTTATTATCTCTTTCCTAATGATTCCCAATACTGTTAGCTTTGACTGCCACTGCACATTGAATGAATGTTTTCAGAGAACTATCGCCAATGACTCCAAGATCTCTTTCTTGGGTGGTAACAGCTAATTTAGACCCAATCATTTTATATGTATAGTTGGGATTATGTTTTCTAACGTGCATTACTTGGCAGATGAAATTCAGTGTTGATAAATGCAATTTTCTTGCCCAGTCACCCAGTTTTGTGAGATCCTTTTGTAGGTCTTCACAGTCTGCTTTGGACTTAACTATCTTGAGTAGTTTTGTATCCTCTGCAAATTTTTCCACCTCACTGTTTACCCCTTTTTCCAGATCATTTATGAATATGTTCAACAGTACTGGTCCCAGTACAGACCCCTGGGAGACACCACTATTTACCACTCTCCATTCTGAAAACCTACCCTTTGTTTCCTATCTTTTAACCAGTTACTGATCCACGAGAGGATCTTCCCTCTTATCCCATGACAGCTTACTTAGCTTAAGAGCCTTTGGTGAGGGACCTTGTCAAAGGCATTCTGAAAATCTAAGTACACTGCTTGTTGACCCCCTCAAAGAATTCTAGTAGATTAGTGAGGCATGATTTCCCTTTACAAAAACCATGTTGACTCTTCCCCAATAAATCATGTTCATCTAGGTGTCTGATAATTCTGTTCTTTACTATAGTTTCAACCAATTTGCTTTGTACTGAAGTTAGACTTACCAGCCTACAATTGCTGGGATCGCCTCTGGAGCCTTTTAAAACAATTGGCATCACATTAGCTCCCCCAGTCATCTGGTACAGAAGTGGATTTAAATGATAGGTTACGTATCAAAGTTAGTAGTTCTGCAATTTCATATTTGAGTTCCTTCAGATCTCTTGGGTGAATACCATCCGGTCCACGTGACTTATTACTGTTTTAATTAATCAATTTGTTTCAAACCTTCCTCTAATGACACCTTAATCTGGGACAGTTCCTCAGATTTGTCATCTAAAAAGAATGGCTCAGGTTAGGGAATCTCCCTCAGATCCTCAGCTGTGAAGCCCGACACAAAGAATTCATTTAGTTTCTCCACTATGGCCTCATCTTCCTTGAGTGCTCCTTTAGCATCTCGAGTGCTAAATTGTTTGTTTTGCAGGCTTCCTGCTTCTGATGTACTTAATTTTTTTGCTGTTAGAATTTGAAGAACAGCTAGCCACAGACTCAAAGTTTCTTGACCTTCCTAATTATATTTTTACACTTCATTTGCCTGAATCTATGCTCCTTTCTATTTTCCTCAATAGGATTTAAACTTCTACTTTCAAAAGTTTTTTGCCTTTTTGTCTCACTGCTTCTTTACTTTGTTGTTTAGCCATGGTGGCACTTTTTTCGTTCTTTTACTAAGTTTTTTAATTTGGGGTATACATTTAAGTTGAGCCTCTATGATGATGTCTTTAAAAAGTTTCCATTAAACTTGCAGGAATTTCACTTTTGGCACTGTAACTTTTAATTTCTGTTTAACTAGCTTCCTCATTTTTGTGTAGTTCCCCTTTCTCAAATTAAATTCTACCATGGTGGGCTGCTTTGGTGTCCTTGCCCTCTCCCTCCCCACTGGGATGTTAAATTTTATTATGTTATGGTCACTATTACCAAGCGGTTCAGCTATATTCACCTCTTGGTCCAGATCCTGTGCTCCATTTAGAGCTAAATCATGAATTGCCTCCCCTCTTGTGGGTTCTAGAACTAGCTGCTCCAAGAAGCAGTCATTTAAGGTGTCAAGAAACGTTATCTTTGCATCTTGTCCTGAGGTGACATGTACCCAGTCAATATGGGGATAGTTGAAATTCTCCATTGTTACTGAGTTTATTTTTATTGCCTCTCTAATCTCCCTGAGCATTTCACTGTCACTATCAGCATCCTGGTCGGGTGGTCAGCAAGACTTTTACTTCATTTGACTCTACACCATAGTGCCATTCCCCCTCCAGTACAACTTAGTCTGTACTTTCGATATATTTTATACCCTGGTATTACTGTGTCCCATTGATTATCCTTATTCCACCAAGTTTCTGTGATGCTGGTTATGTCAATATCCTCATTTAAACACACGACACGGCACTTCATCTTCACATTTAGACTTCTAGTATTCGTATTTAAGCACTTAAAAAAATTGTCTGCTTGCCATTATGTGATGTAATTGTATGGGACTCTCATTAAATTAAACATTACTATTTGTCATCCCTAATATAGCTGGTTCTTTATCCAACAGTTACATAAAATGGTATCCCTTGTTAACACATTCCTTATGTAAAATAGTACTCAATGTTTTGTAATGCTAATTATCTTATTTTTTCACACCTATTTAAATATTTGCTATCAACTGCTGCTTTTAGAAGTTTGATGGAAATAGTATCTCTTCTGCTGTTATCTGTAATGAGATACAGTGGCTGATGCTGGATTCAGTGGACCAAATCCAATGATCAAAAAGTTGCTGACCACGGATTAATGTTTTCCAGGACCTTTAGTCAATAAAGTGTAGGCTAACTTCAATTAAAAAGACTAGGCAGCAAAACAAGACACAAAAAAGAAAATATGTAAGTTAGGGATTTGTGCTCAGCTTTGTTTAAACTCAATATACCATAAATACCCATACCAATGACAATGCTGGGCAGTACTCAGCAAAAAAAAAAAAAATTATAGGTACAGCACTTTTCTATACTCTATTTCCAGTAAGACCGTGTCACTGAGTTGACCTGTGTACCATTCTACATGTTTTGATTGCATCATTCGTGTGAAGCGTTAGATATTAGTGTTAGAATCTCAATCATTGGAGATTTTTAAGAGCAGGTTAGAGGAACACCTGTCAGGGATGGTCTAAATACTACTTAGTCCTGCCTTCAGTGCAGGGGACTGGACTAGAAGTCCCTTCCAGTCCTATGATTCCATTTACCTGTAGCATTTTGTATTATTGGATACTATGCCATAATGTTTGGTCTCAGATATATGGTGTATTATATGTATGAAGGATTCTCATTTGCAATGAAACAAGTATAAACTGAAACATTTTCAGATTTGCATTGATCTTAGATACATACCTTTTTGAGACATGTAGCATTATGCTGTATCCACTACCGAGTTTGCACACCATGAGCAGTAATGGACTTCAAAGTATTCAAGGAAAAGTCTCCCATTTATTTTAAGTTAGATGTTGGTTTCTTGTACGCCGATCAGATCAGAAAAATCAGTGTTATGAACTATACTTTGTTTATAATTCATATACCATACAGAACACCCACTATGAAAATAATGCAGTTTAGTTATAGAGAGTTATAAATCACACAAGTAGCTAGAAACAAAGTACCACAATCACTTTTTTTTTTTTTTAAACTACAATGTGTTTAAAATAACATGAAAAAATATTAGTGAACCCATTTTGGAGCATATATATTGACCTGAAGAATTACAAGTATGAGTCATAATTAGTTGGTTCTATATTAAAATGTCAGACTACCAAATCTGAGCAGTGTGGGTTAACACAGAACCTTTAAAGCCTTCAAATGATCCTTGAACTTGATAATGTACATAATATGATGATATTAAGTATCCTGCTATTTCCTGTCTCAAACACCGTCTGTCCCGGTAGAGACTATGGATATAGCATACTAGAGAGTAAACACAACACAGACACCAGCATAACCCAAGCAGCTGTCTGACACAAGTTAATTTAGCAACCTGTTTACAGCTGGAGAGAAAACCTATCCTAGCACAGATGCCAACTTGGCAAAGGCTTAAATGAAATCCTGTGGGGTCAAACTGAGTTCTGATAGGTGGTAAAAAAAAAAAAAAAATACTCACTAGTCCACCCCCGCATGTGCCATTATGAGCCTACTTGTAGCATGCAGCAGCAGGAGCCGCCCACAGTTTTGGTTACTCAAACTACAACAATCCTGCCTATTAGACATGTGTCTGTCTTTAGTTTGAACAACCGGACTCATTTTTATCCCCACCAAGGACAACCAAAACGGGGAAACTCTTTCCTGGATTCATCACTGTGTAGTCACCACAGTCCCCTGGAAAAAGAAAGGAAGTGCTGATTTATAGTCAGAAAACTGTTCTCCCTCTACACTGGACACCAAAAACTCCCTTGTGAAACTCATTTAAAAATCCCAGTGTGTGGGTCATGAAATATTTTCTGGCTGTATTCAATTTCACTCTCTCACTCACTTAGAAATGTTAGCATTCCAGGCTTGCATTAACTCTCTACCATCCACACACAAAATCATCTTCTCATATCCACAGCAAAGATACCAACTCCAATATTCTGCTCTCCCTGCCAGCACAGGGCTTCTCCCATGGATGATAATGGGAATTTCATACATGTAAAAAACAAACAAGATATAGGAATCAAGGTCCACTGTGTAGAATGAAGAAGTGAATTTTTCCTCTCAAGTCATTTCCTCACCTTTACCTCTAAAAAGATACTCATATCCAGACAGGTGAAATCTCCATAAGCATTAAAGAATTTTGCAGCACACAGATACTATGAATTTGTTGGATTAAAGAGTGAATTTAGTGCTGGTAAAAGCTGCTGGTGTGACAACCCTGGTATATGAAGTTTATGAATATTCAGAGAACAGGTACAGTGGCAAGGCAAATTTACTGTATTTAGTTCTTAGCTTCTTTTCACTATTACTGTTACTGCTCTGAGCTCTGATCAAATCATATAGTTCTGAAAACACCTATGAAACCCCTCCCACTGTTTTCAATGAGCTTTGAAGCAGGCTCATACTGACCAAACTCAGTGTCATATCTTGGCTAGGATTCCAGACTAAGGCTCTTATCCTACAAGCACTAATACATGTTTAATTTTAGTCCTGCAAGAAGTTCCATTGAAATCAATAAGACTAATCACATGAGTAAAGTTAAGCATATGTGGAACTTTCTGCAGGTCAGGTTCTAAGTCTTAGAAGTAATTTATCTAAACAGCATTGCCTTATTTTTATTTAAAAGGGCACTCTTACTTAAAAAGCATGCCGTAAACCTATATTACTCGGATCACACTAAATTACTTGAACTATATTTTAAAAAAATTCTGCTTATGTATTACTTTTCATGCTTACTTTTTGCATCCCTCAGCTTGGATGATTAAAATCAGATAGATTACTATCAATTTCATACTCTTAATGCCTTAGTGGAGGAAATCTGTTTAAAAATAACTGTTCCCCTTAGAGTTTTAGAAACATTTCTGTTCACAGATTTTGGAAAAAAGTTTGTGTATTGTTTTTTTGCCCAAATTTGAATTTCTGGTCACATTTGCCAGTTCTTTAACATCTTTTTTTAAATGCATAATTTCATTTTGAAAGGCATGAGTGTTCAGTATTCCACCTTTTCACCAAAAAAAATTAGAAAGCAAACTGTAAAAGAACTAAGCGGTGATTAAATCAGAATGATCTAAAACAAGGAAAAAAATGTGCATATACATTGATTAATAGAACACTACAGCTTTAAGAGCTCTAGGCTATTTTAGATGCGGTGTGCAGGCAGTAATAGGATACTCTACAGAACAATCATGACTTCACACTTACGTAAAACTCAGTTGTATTGAGAATATGACGACCATCCGGACTCCAGCACGAAGCCACCAATCCTGCTGACCCCTCATCAATCTTGCAGTGCCAGTCTGGCTGCTCCAAGGACCAGACCTAGGTCAGAGAGACTAGTCAGTGCAGCAAACTGACTAGCACACCAAAACCTCCCTCTCATCACAGAGCCACGCTACAGCTAAGAAAGAAAATTCCATCAACACATACCAAGGGGTCAGGAAACCTTTGAAAGCCTTTGGCCATGAAGGACTGGCGCTGGATCCCATTACAAAAGTAAGCTGCACATCTCTGTGCATTAACACAAGTCATAAAGCATATTTTCTTCTGTCATGTTTTCTGAATACCATCCTTTTTAAAGCTTTTGCTCCCTTTAATAAGAGTCTGCATGTATTTATTTCCTTCTGAAATAACAGATATATGAGATACTTGGTAGCAGCTTCTGTTTTTACACATTTGCTCCAAGTGTTTTTATTCTGATGTTATTTATCTTCAGACTAACAAATAACCTTTTAATCAAGGTTTTGACAAACAGTAGCAACCTCGACTTTCTTCAAACCATGTGTTATTAATCAGAGTATCAGTTACTTTGGCAAAAACACTCAATTAGTGCTTGACATTAGAAGTTCTCAATTTAGTAGTTAGTAAATTTTAGACAGAAACAATACGCCATGCTGTATCTGTACTTACCTGAACAATCCCTCGTTTATACATGGCACACAAGATAAAGAGAGAGTCTGACGACCATTCTATGTACTGGATCTGATCCAGGCAAGTATACAGCTGAAGGATCTGGAGGTTGTTCACATCTCGAACTATCAAACGGTACTGCACACACGAAGCCTGAATGCAAACAAAAATAAACTGCTTAACTGACGCACCCATATCAGAGTTATTAACTGAGACTTAAGAGTGCCAGGACTTGAGCTGCATCATTCACTCTCTACCACACTGATCTAGAGTTTAGATGTTTTGGATGCACCAGGATTTATACTTTTGGATTTGTAGGTTTGTTATGAGCTACACAACCAATTGCAAAAGAAGGTGAATAGAGATTAATCCAAAGCAAACGTTAGATGATTTTAATGTATTTGTTAAGAGTTTACAAAACTCACCTATGTGTTTAAGGCTGAAGGATAGAAATGTTTGGTTTCAGGCCAAACTTTTTATTTTAAAGAGGTACTAAATTTGTTTTACATTTAAAGTACAAAAACGTTTTCAAACATTTCTATCACAAAAACTGTTGTTTTCTAAGATGATACGATCAACTTGAATCTAGTCAATTTCAAAAATGAATTAAAGTAGCTTCAGATATTGCACATGTCCCTGACTTTCCCCCAGTAAATTTTTGTGACTTCAGAGTCAATTTTCTTATTTTAAAATGTTTATTTTCTCCCTCTCCCCCCCCATTTTGCTGTGCCCTTAAAACTCAGTAAACTGACTATACAGAAAGCATCATCAAATGCATAAAGTAAACAAAAAAAAGGGATGGGTTATTATAATGACACTAGTCATAAAAGTTAAGCAGCTGCTTAAGTATTTTCAGGACTAGGGCCTATATAAGTAAGGAAAAATATCTGTTTGCTCCATTACTACTATTTATACTAGTCATAGAATCATAGAATATCAGGGTTGGAAGGGACCTCAGGAGGTCATCTAGTCCAACCCCCTGCTCAAAGCAGGACCAATCCCCAATTTTTGACCCAAATGGCCCCCTCAAGGATTGAACCCACAACCCTGGGTTTAGCAGGCCAATGCTCAAACCACTGAGCTATCCCTCCCCCCTATTGCACCTACTTCTTAAAACTATTTTTCTTCCATTTCATGTTTTCCTTTTAATGAAAAATTGGCTACGGCCTTATTCTGGAGTAAGTGAATAACATGCAAGTGAAGTAACACACATGTAAGCAATTGCACAACTGAGAACTCATAGCAGGATCAGAGCCTCAAGATTTTAAAAAGTGTCTTCAAACAATACAGACAATGGGTCTAAACTTTGCAATTTTTTGTTTTGACTCATAACTAAACCAGTGCATTAGAAATATTTGTAATTTTTAATTTAAATAAAACACTGAGGGGCACATCTTGGTCCCAATGATGTCACTGGGAACAAGCCTGATCCTGAACATTCAATTTTTGGGCTGAGATCTTGTCTGACAGTCAGTCAGGTTCAAAGTGAAGTTTTATGCGATGAAGAAACTAATGTACAGTAACTGCAAGTAATGAAGAAACTGATCACCAGTAGGTGTCACTATAATACTTAATACTGTACGACATTATCTTTACGGTCAGAGCAAAATAGAAGTTAAAACTTAGAGAAGGTTATATATTGTAACTAGACTGTTCACTAAATTGTTTTGCTAAAACTAATTTTTTTTAAAAAAGTTAGTCATGCTTTTTTATCACCTGCAGTATAGAAACCAGCTCACAAAGTACAGGGATTTGATTGCAAAAGACTAAGTGATCTGCTATTTGTCTCTCCCTCAGGTTCACTATTATGGTAGCACCCAGAGGCCCCAACTGACATTGGGATCCTGTTATGCTAGGCACTGTAGAGCAGTCCCTACATACCAAAGAGCTTGCAATCCATCTAGACAAGGCAGAAAGGGAAGGAGCGGAAACACAGGCAGAGAGGTGAAGTGACTTGCCCATTGTCACCCAGCAAATTAGTGGCAGAGCTGGGAACAGAATGCAGGTCTCCTGGCTCAGTGCGGTGCCATAGCTGCAGGATCAGGATACCTTTCCCTGCAGCTTTCGAAAAAAAGCTCAGTAAAATGGTGGCTTTTAAGATTCATTTGAACAATACATTTATGGATTCCTACTGCTAAACTTACGGCTAATTCTTACACAAAGCAAAACAAGGGAGTGTGTCGTCCCGTTCCCCCCAATAATTACTGCCTCTCAAGACAAAAGTCAGTTGCTTCAAAAAGGCCAATACAGGGCCAATACAGACGTTTCTATATTTTTTTTTTATAACAGCTGCTATTACTCACAATGAAAAAATATTGTAAGGTACGTGAAGGATCGTTTTTCATTAACTAAAATCCACACAGTATTAATGGCTGTAAGCATACTCTCCCTTAAACCAACAACGGAGGGGGTTGTTTGTACGTAATGAAATATCTAGGGTTGAGGAACATTCAAACAGTTCAATCTTAGTGACCAATTTTCTATACAATACTTTGATTGTACATTAAAAGGTTATTAACAGCAGCAGCAAAGTTAGGTGCATGTCTGTTGTTTGGTTATATACACTGGGTATAGGAATGGATGATAAATGCAAATTTTACTAAAGATTTAAATAGTTTTATTAGGAAACTAAAAAAAGTTGGTAAAGCCCCTTAATAAGTGGTTAACAGAAATATACAATATCCCAGGAAGATTAAATTTAGTTTTTGCTAGTAAAATCTTAAATTTTGTGATCAATATTAACATTGCTTTTGAATGCATTTAATGAGTCTCAACAGTTCTACTAATGATGCATTATTTCCACATGTAATTTTCACACAAAAGTGTTTATATCAAATGTATCACTAGTTAGGAACATCACTACAAGATCACTACCTTCAGAATAAAAAAGTGTGTTCATCAAAATAAAATGTTACATTTTAAAAGACATTTACTATTTGATAGAACAATTACATTTTACATTGCAAGGCCCCTGTTGACTGTTTTCTGCCCCGATGACAGATTCCCTAGACATCAGTCACTCTCAGATTCACTTGTACTTTGTTTCGAATTCCTTTTTTTTAAAAAAAAAACCAAAACAAAGCTGAGTCTCCTATTCGCAGTGAATACCTTTCGGCTAGAGGTTCACTAACCCACATGCATCTACAAATCGTTTCTCACTTTAGTTACACATTGCCCGTCAGTTCAGCCGGTTCTACAGGAGGATCTCATGCAGTGGCTCTCAAGCTTTTGCCCGGGTGACCTCTTGCACACAGCAAGTCGGGGAGCGCGGCCCCCTCGTGAACTAAAACCACTTTCTGTCCATCTAACACCATCATGAATGCTGGAGGCAAAGGGGGCTTGGGGTGGAGGCTGGCAGCTCGCGACCCCCCCGCCCCCATGTAGCAGCCCCGCGACCCCCGGTTTGAGAGGAGGCCCATACCTACGGGCAGAGGCTCCTTGGTGGCTGGGGACAGGCCGGGGGCCGGTTTCCTGACCAGGCAGCCACCGCACACAAGGCAGGAGTCGGGGGGGCGCGGCCCGAAACCCACCCCCCGGAGGTGGGAGAACGAGAAGCGCCGGGGGCCAGCCCGACCCCGGGGTGTGTGTCAGGGGGAGCCGGGCCCGGCACACGCCAGCCGAGCCCCTGCAGAGCCCGGGCTGCGGGTCTCCGGCCAGCCGCGGCGCCGGGCCACTCACCAGGTACTTCCCGTCGGGCGAGAACTTGCACAGCAGGCTGGAGAGCTTGAACACCTCCGAGAAATTCATGGCGGGCCCCGGAGAGCAGCCGCGGGGAGCTCCCGGCCCGGTGCGCGGGCCCCGCGGCCCCAGTGCCCGGGGCAGCGGCCGGCGTCACCCAGGCCCCGAGGGAGCCGGGCCGAGGGGGGAGCTCGGGGCAGCCAGGCCCCAGCGCGGCCTGCCCCGTTCCCCTGACAACGCGGCCTCGCACAGAGCCGCGGCCGGGGCCCGAGCCAGGCCGCGACTCCCGGGGCCAGGGGGGGGGGGTGAACCCGCAGCCCGATTCAAACCCGCCCGCTCCCCGCCGCCTCCAACCGCCTTCCCGGACCGGAAGCGGGCAGGAGGGTACCGGCAACCCGGGCGGCTTATCGGGGCCAGGCCCGCCCCGGGGCAGCCTGGGAGTTGTAGTCCGGGGTGGGGGGAGCAGGTACGGCTCCGGGGTGCGACAGACAGACAGACAGACAGACAGGTGCATCTGTGGGACAGGCAGACAGGGGCGTGCGTGGGGCAGACGGAAAGACAGACCCAGGGGTACCAGACAGACAGTGGGGGCGAGGCATTGTGTAGACCAGACAGACAGACGGGGTATGTGTGGGACAGACAGACAGCAGACAGACGGGGCGTGTGTGGGACAGAGAGACAGACAGACGGGGCATGTGTGGGACAGACAGACAGACGGGGTATCTATGGGACAGACAGACAGACGGGGTATGTGTGGGACAGAGAGACAAAGGGGGGGTGTGGCACAGACAGACAGACAGACGGGGTATCTGTGGGACAGACAGAGGAGGTGTGTGTCGGACAGAAAGACAGAGGGCCTATGTGGGGGACAGACAGACAGACGGGGTATGTGTGGGGGGCAGACAGACAGACGGGGTATCTATGGGACAGACAGAGGGGGCATGTGTGGAACGGAGAGAGAAAGGGGGTGTGTGGGGGACAGACAGACAGACGGGGTATGTGGGGGGGCGGGCAGACAGACAGACGGGGCGTGTGTGGGACAGACAGACAGACAGACGGGGCCTGTGTGGGACAGACAGAGGGGGTATGTGTGGGACAGAGAGACAAAGGGTGTGGGGGGGGACAGACAGACAGACGGGGTATGTGGGGGGGGGGCAGACAGACAGACGGGGCATGTGTGGGACACACAGACGAGGCGTGTGTGGGACAGCCAGACAGACAATCGAGGACAGGCCGGGGCTGGAGGCAGCCAGATTGCTGCGGGCTGTGTTTCGGGACGCCCAGGGACTGTCAGTGCCCCTGTCTGTACGAGGCCGCACCGGAACGATTATCGAGCTCCTGGCGCTGGCGAGGGGTCAGGGGATTCGGTGTGTCGGGGGCGGAGGGGAGGTCCCGTACTGCCAGGGGGAGCTGGGGAGCTCTGCAGAGCCAGGTGTCTCCTGGGCACCCTCCCCGCATCACCGCGGGACGCCGCTGGTGCAGAATAACGCCGGGAAAATGCCTCGCAGACCGATGAAGCGAGCTGTAGCTCAGGAAAGCTTATGCTCAAATACATTGGTTAGTTTCTAAAGTGCCACAAGTCCTCCTTTTCTTTTAGCGTTAATCTAGACACGCAGCTGTTAATCCATTGACAGGGGCCTCCTGCAGTCTCAGAGCAGGCTCGGTTACTTTTCTCCTGTACATGCGGGATAACGTCTGTCTGCTGCCAGCCCAGCTGTCTGTACCTTCGCAGGTTGAAACCAACTCCTCCCTGTGAATTTAAGCCTGGGAATCCTTTGGCATTAGTTATTTACACATGTGCTTACAAAATACATACAAGCAAGGCACAGAAATCTCACATTTTGGTTCTGGTCCTAAAGCTTTTAATTTGTTTCCATTAATTTTCGGTTAATTTTGCCAGTGTTACCCTTCAATTTTCCCTCCCTCCGGCAATACAATAATCCCGAATCCTTGTCTCTTCGTGCCTTCCTGAAATATTTTAAATATCATATTTTAAATAATTTTCTTCTCACCCTTTTTATCTGAAAGAAATAAATTATGAAATAGTTAATGTTACAGTTCAGCCCTGATGTTTTTTTCTTGGCACCTCACTGCTTTGTTTTGTTTACAATCCGATTGGAAGCATCCACTAATAAATACATTGTTATATACAGTCACATCCGTTTTTCAACGAATGCATCACTAAACCTTTCCGAATTTTTTTTTAACCAAAATCTCTTTACAATTACTAAATAAGGTACTGGGACCAAACAATAAGTGCGGTCACAGTTTAAAAGAATGCAATGATTTTCTGCTTATGAATTTACAAAATACAAATAATAATGTTTCTTATGACAACATGTTATTTAAAAATACTTTCGGTGATGGGGAATCATTCAGTGAAATTTAATTAACAATTGTTAATTGTTTTTGTATTTACTTTATACCACTACCATCTGACCAAACCCTGCCGCAGGTGTTTAAATCGCACGTAAAAGGGATAGGACAAAGTATTTCTGCTGGCTTTATGCTATAAAAAGCCCTGTCAGTAAAACTTGTATACGCAAGTGGACGTTTCAAGGACTCCATCCAGGGGAGTTTTGCCGAAATAAAGACTGCAAGCTAGGCTCCTTATTAATTATTATTGTTGTTCATGATTATTGTCAAGGACCCGACTGTGCCACAATGATGGCTCTACAGAACCATCTCTGGCATTAAAATAAGGAATAGCATCGCCTACCTTTGCAGTAAGAATATTTTGAATCTGCAAATTGAATCTGCAGTTTAACCAATGTCGGATTAAAAGCAAACGGATTCCTCTCCTAGCAGATGGATGGGGCCATTGTTTCAGAGACAAAATACGTGTTAATAATTCTCTCCTGCTTTTAATTTGCTATTTGTTTTAATTTCTGTAGCAATGAGTTTTATTCTCTCCGTTTCTCTAGTTCTGTTTATTTGCAGTGTCTGCCCTGTACGCTCCTGGGTGGCGTTAATTTGATACCAGACTTGTGTGCCAGAACCTGACATATTTTCTCCATTTGATTTCCTGGAAATAGGTTTATAAAATAAAACATTAAAAAACATTAAAAAACGACTTAACGGTCACATACACATACCAGGAGAAAATATGAATGCGTATCTTGCAGGAAAACCGTGATGCTTCCTTGGAATGATCATTTATTTCCATGTTATTGCATTTCGGAAGGTGTAAATCCTAGTACGCGCCTGTTGTTTGGTCGGCGTGTGACTGATTTGCAGTATTTCTAATTGCTTGAATTATATATTCTCAATTGTTTGTGAACCTCAATTCCAGTGTTGCGTTTAAAAATCCCAGGGAGATGTTTAAAATAAAATCCTTCCTGGGAAAGGATCAGAAATATCTGAAAGCTCTCTTTAAAGATCATCCTCAAATTCCCTCTCTCGTCTTGTCCTTTTAAAAGTATATGAGTTGGGGTCGGAGGTGGAGGGTGGGGGGCGGGGGGTTGCGCCTGGATCCTCTTTAAAGGGACATTTTAGTGTCGGAGAGCTGGGGGTCAGAGTGGCGGTGAATATGTAAATCGTAGCCTTGAGGAAAAGTGACGAGCTCAGGGATGCGCAGACTGGCAGACAATGGTGCGGCTTCAGTTTCAGGGGACACGGGGAAGGGGCGATAGACTTGTGTGTGTGGATAGGCAGAGAGGGGCCCCGGCTGGACCCGGCTGGGAACCACCTCGCCGGGCCGCTGCCTTCCTTCCCTTGGCCTTGCCCAGGAGCTGCCCCAGCCCCTGTCTTGGCCCAGCTCATCCCTTCCCTCCTCCTCCCCCCTGCCCCCGGCCCTTCCCGCCTGCTCAGCGCGGAAAGGCGGCTACGCTGCAAAGCCAGCCGCCTCCCGTGCCCCGGCTGCCGCGCGGGCAGGGAGGGGTTAAGGAGCCCCGGGCCCGGGCCCCGGGGAGCCCGCAGGGTGGCTGGGCTCTGGCGGCGGCGGAGGAGGCGGTGACTCGAACCCCAGCCCGGGGAGAGGGCGGCGAGGGGTCCCGTGCAGCCTGGCTCCTGCCCTGCCAGTGGCACCGATGCCATCCGAGCGCACGGACCGCCGCCGCCGCAGCAGCCAGGTAGGGCGGCCCCCTGCACGTGGGCCCGGCTGCGGGGCCGAGCCAGGGCAGCCCGAGCGCCCTGCCAGGCCGGGGAGGGATGGCGGGGCGCTGCCCGAGGCGCCAGGGGTGGTCAGAGCTCCCCGCGGCAGCGCCCGGCGTGCCCGGCCCTCGGGCTGAGCGGGGCTTCGCAGCGCCCGGCGCTCAGCGGAGGGAAAGTCAGGGCTCTGCTCTCCCCCTTCGCGTCCCGTCCTCCCCGAGCTCCCTCCAGCACCCTCCCCTCAGAGCCAGTCCCTCTGCATTGCCCGGCTGCGCCAGAGCCCCCCAGCCCGGGATCCTGGGACCAGGGGAAACACTCCCGGGAGGGGGAATTCGGGGGCAAACACCCAGGATACGAGTGAAAAGCTCTTTTCCCTGCTGGGTTAACCAACTCTCCCTCCACTGCCCCCGGGCATTGCCTGGTTGGTTCTTCAAACTTCATCCTCAGTACAGCAATATTCAGGCTGATCTCCGCCCCAGCTTTTCATTTCGCCTGTCGTTTGCCGGGCCAGCTCAGAGAGGGTTGCTCAAGAAAAATGGAACATTAATCACAGAAAGTGTCCGGGTCTGCATCTATTTATACACAAAGGTTTCCAAACCAATGAGTAAGACAAATGCAGACAATCCAGACATATGTAGAGTGATTCCTTGTTCTCCCCAAAAGAAAAGGAGGACTTGTGGCACCTTAGAGACGAACAAATTTATTTGAGCATAAGCTACAGCGTAGCTCACGAAAGCTTATGCTCAAATAAATGGGTTAGTCTCTAAGGTGCCACAAGTCCTCCTTTTCTTTTTGCGAATTCAGACTAACACGGCTGCTACTCTGAACTTGTTCTCCCAGGCATTGAGAGCTGATGTCTGACATGTAGGAGCCTCTGGTCACTGATCTGAGCGTTGTTTGTTTCAGTCAAACTGTCTCTCAAACTGGAAAGGGTGAAATAAGAGATTGAACAGTCGGATGTTTGCACCAACTTCCCCAGGACTGTTGTTTGCAAGATGATGTTTTGGAAATTGTTGACTATGAAATCAGTAACTCTGAGGTTGATTCGCCCTCAGGCTGGAATAACTTCATTGAAGTCAGTGGAGCTATATGGCTGTGTAAAACTGGTGAAAGCAAGAGGAGAAGCAGGCCCTGTTTCTAGGTGTATATGCTGTGTGAGAACCCTGTCTGAGAGTGGCCTGGGATCCCTGGTTCTTTTGGCCTGGGGTCATTGTGAAGATATCAGGCTCATTGTAGGGGTACAGGGAGCAGTGGGGAGGGTGGAAGCATCCATCCCTCATGGCTTCCCCCAACAGCTGGTCTCAAAATGGCAGTCTCCAAGATCAGAGCCAAGGTGATGCTGGTGTCTTGAATCTGTTGTGGGATGAGGATTTACACATCAGAATCTCCTGGGGTGTAAACCTATAATTATGTTGCAAGCTTTCAAAGTGGCTGATTTCTAGCAGACACATTTTATATAAAGGATCTGTTTGAAGGGGGTGGGTGGGAAAGAACCTTTTGTGAAATAAGGAAAATAATGCTCCTTGCCCAAAAAGATGTTCTGGACAAAGCAGGACAGACTTGTAACACTACTAGCCCAAATTCTGCTCTCATTCACTCGGGTGTAAATTTGGAGTATCCTTATCTACCTAGGTATTTTGATGGCCATAATCACCACAGTATCTGAGCATAATACTTCACCCTACTGAAGTCAAATAAAATAAATCCAATAGACTGAAGAAAATCAAATTAAGCAGAATTTACACCAGTATAAAAGACAGCAAAATTTGGCCTGGCCAACTGACTACCATGGAGTTTCTTCTGATTTATACTGGTGTAACTCCAGGCAGAATTTAACCCACTGACTTAACTGGAGTTAGACGAGGTTTACCCCACTGTAACTGAGAGAAGAATGTAGTCCACAGTGTGTGTTCCAGATCCAATCACTTTAATCCTGAGAGAGCAGGTTAGTGACCCTGCAGGAGTGAACTGTATTCTGTTACTATGGTTGTTACCATGGATGCCAGTATAACCAACTAGGAAGATTACACAGGTGAGGAAGCCAAGCTACAAAATTTAACAGAACTTTTAAAACAAAGGTAGAGAAGGGTTCTCTGGAGAATTAGCAGAACATGAGAGCTGACAAAGTTTAGGCTAGTGCTGCCTAGGTTTTAATTTTATTTTGCAATGGAGAGATCCACCAGCGGTTGCATCACTTAGAAACACTGCCATACCTTTTCCTAACTCTGAGATGTTACTTGATTTTATTTGAGTATCCTTGGTCAGTCAAAGGTGGGAACTTCTGCTTCTCCTCTTCACGGGATAGGTGTATGTCTTTTCCTTCTCACAAATAATGTTTATATTTTGGCTCGGCAGAATTTTATTTTTAATATAATTTTGATGGGTAATATGTTTATTTTTAAGCTTTTTACATTTTTTATTTATTTAAATTTTCACAGCAGTGGAAAATTAAGGGTGTAAGCATTTTTTCAATGTTTATTGATTTATTTCATAGTTGCAGGAGATTCTGGAGCGGGGTTCACATAATAAGGGATTAAACAATTATCTAATTACAGTAGACACTGTGATTCAAAAAGTTAAATATTGATAAGCATTAAAACACAAATTGTTAACTTCACATGTCAAAATATAAAATAAATATCCTTAAATCAAACTCTAATAAGTTCTCAAGCAGAATTTTTCTTATTTTGCCTAGCTGTAAAATTTGATTATTATACATGGAAATATTTTGGTTTGTGTGTATGGTGAAATAAACATTTACTGACATTCACAGATAAAAATCTAATCCTAACAAACCTATTTATATTTTGGGGGTTTTTTACAAAAAAAAAAAATGAACTGAAATGGCATTATTCCAATTCAACAATTTGTTTGCAGAAATTATTTCAAATAGAGAGTTTGGGGGGGACAGGGAAGCATTTTAAGATGTATTTGATAGGAGTGTTTAGTTCTTTGTTTGTTTTTACTTTGTTGTTTTCTTAAAAGATCACAGAGCAGAACAGTAAATTCAGGGTTTCAGTAAGAGCTCTAGAGGAGACAGATTATCCATCTTCATAGATTTTCTCTCCCTGGAAGGATTGAATATACAATGTCCTCATTTCTCATTCAAATGAGGGAGGAAAAGAAGGGTATCTTACAGGCAGTCTAATGTTGCTAATCCATTCTACCGCAGACTTAGTCCCCAAAGCAGCTGGTGAATGGGATTGGTTCTAAACCAAGAACAAGGACAAACCAGAAGGAAAGACTAGGTGTAAACTCTACAAAGCCAATGGGGCAGGACTAATATAATATTCACTTGGCCTTATATTCCATAGCTGACACATAAACTTTTCCATCCAAGCAGAGGCTAATATTGTATAATACTTTCCTAATCCCTAGTGGTCAGAGCAGGATTTCTGGCTTCTGTTATCAATCTTGATCTTGATATGCTGATATTGGGCCAGTCACCAGACTTACCTGTGTGTTAATTTACCCATATGTAGAATGGGTATAATGAGTGCTTGAGAGTCTTAATTAATGTTTGTCAAATGCTTTGAGATCCTTAGGTGAAAGATGCTATAGAAAGGCAAATTGTTAATAACTGATGTCCCTAGGGAAAATATCTTTCTTAAATGAATATTCTGCCCCTAGGTTAGATGGAGCCAGAATAATAACCACTCCAATGTCATTCTTATTTGGACCTGGGCATAAATTAGAAGTTCATTGCTGCTAAGACGACAACTCCAGTCAATTCAGAGCATGATGCATGCCCAGTATCCACAGAATGGATAATGACTTAGAAGTTTCTCCGCCTTGTCTGGGGTGTTTTCCCCCTTTGCAATCTGAACATATTCTCAGCATCTGAGAACAACATGTTTTGTGCCAAGTGCCATCTGGAGATTCAATTCACTTTATTACCTTTGCCAGTTGTAGGGTGATTAATTTCCCGCCTGCTGTTTCTGGCTGCAGTGGGCTCTGCTGGGAGACCCTCTCTGGGGGAACCTCTCTATGTAATCAGGAAGCCGTTCTTACATTTAGAGTTACAGCTAGTGTTTCTGTCACCTGTGATGTTGGCCCAGCAGAGACTATCCCTACCTCAACTTCCTCAAAACCAAACTCTCCTTAGGCCAGGTTTACACACGGGTTAGCATGTGACTCTTTACCAAAATAATAAAAGTGGTACAATCCCTAGTGTGGATGCCATTATACCAATATAAAGGTGCCTTATGCCACTGTGAGAATAGCAATACCAAAATAAAGCATCTTTATAATGATATAATGACATCCACGCTAGAGGGTTATAGGTCTTTAATTATACCAGTATAGTTAGAGGTAAAACTTCCTAGTGTCAAATTTAAATGTCTCAAGGGCCTAAATTCCACTGATTTAGGACCCTAATGGCCAGATTTTTAAAGGTATTTAGGCACCAAAAGATGCAGATAGGCACCTATTGGGATTTTCAAAAGCTCATAGGGCCACATTTTGAAAGGTATCTTTAGGTATCTAAATGCCTTTAAAGATCCAGCCAGAAGAGACTTGATCCAGGTCAGCAGAAAGTCGGGGCAGAGCTTGGAACAGAACAGTGTTTTAACCGCAAAACTGTTCTTCCTTTCCACTTAACCTCAACATCCAAAAGAGAATATCATTATCTAAACAAACTTCCATCTGGTATATAAAACACAATTATCTGAATAATAAAGAAATGGTAGATAGACAGCTATTGAACGTATATTTTAGCAACAGTTTATGTGTGAAGTCTGATAATCAAATAATGATAAGGAACAGAGATTAAACTAATAATTATTATGCAAATAGGATAAGCAATCAGCACACTATTTAATAAGATGTGATATGCAACGCCATGATTAGACACCAATTTTCTCATTCCTCCTTTCACATTCCTCATTCCCTACCGTCCACAAATGTCAACAAAACTGTCTCATAATTAGAAGAGTCCCCTATATATATCAATATATTTTAAGAAAGCATGTTCCAACTTGCTTCCTGATTCTTAATTTCTGATCATGAGCAGCCTCTTCCTGACTAATTATTGGCAGTAATGAAAGAAGAGGCATCAACTTGTGAAAGTTTCCCTCTGCTTTTATAGTGAGACTGCAAATTAAAAATGAAATATATTGGTAAACAAAAATTGGATAAAAAGGAACATTCATAAGATTCTGAGAAAAATGAAAAGTGGATTTGAGTTTAAATAAAGGGAAGACTGGCTACTTTGTGTTAAGATCAGTGTTAAAGGTGTAAATCATGCTTAATTTCAGTTTAACAGGTAATTAAATTGGATCCTTGTTTTATAGCAGTTTAATTTGCACACTGTTTGCAGTTAATTTGCACACTGGGTCAGCACCAGGGATGAATTTGATCCACTGTCTTTCAAAGAAATATTTAATGGATAATTCAGGTTGAAACTGTAGCTGCCTTATTCACCTGATCCTATGCCCACTGACTTCAAATAGTGCAAGATGGTGTCCTGTGTATCTTTCTTTCTGGGTCACTCAAGATCTCAGATTGTTATTCTGAATTAGTGAGGTGATACATGAAGTCTTTTTGAGAGCCTGACTCTTGCATAAAAACAAATTCCCATTGGCTTCTTTCTTTCTATGCCCCAGTGTAGTTAAAAGTACCATTCATTCTGAGTCTCTTGGAAGGAAGTATTTATATTGCTCTGAAGTTACAACAGCTTCTAGACTGGCTGTCGATCACAATCTAGAGCCAATATCTAGAGGCCATTGCCCTACCTCCTGGGGAAGAGCCGCCAATCAGAGAGCGTTCCCCCCAGGCAGGGCTGATATGAGCTGGAGGTTCTCCTGCCAGCCCCTGCCCTGGCTGCACTGGTGTGACCTCCAGCTCCCTGCCCTGCCCTCTCTGCACCTCTGGCATCCAGGGTGGACCTCTCCTCCCCGGCCAGGCCCAGTCCAGATGCATTCCCCCCTGCATCTTTGCCAGCTCACCCCTCGTGCAGCCCAAGCATACTTCCTGGCCACCCCTTTGCATCCCCCTCCCCGTCACCTGGACACTGCCTTCCATGCCTCCCCACCAGCCTCTGCCTGAAACAGTCTCTCCCTCTTCCCATGTGTCATGTGACTTCCTGTGCCTCAATCACATCCCTCCCCAGAGCTCACTCCACCCAGCAGAGACCCCTGTGAGGCCTTTGCTCAGCCCCCGGTGTGCTTGTGGGTCTGAACTGCTCCCACTGGGTCTGAACTGCTCCCACGCGGGCTGGCCTGTGGAGTGTCAGCTCCTTGGGGCAGGGACATCAGCTTCCCCAGTGCAGTTTTGCATTGTTCACACAAACCTCTCAGACTCTGAAACTGAAATCACGTTATTGCTTCTGTAGGCCGAGCTGTACAGCCAGCCACTGAGAGAGAGCAGCGTATTAAGCTGCTTCCTGTCATATGTGTGGCCAGCACAGGGGGTATTAAAGAGATTCCTCTGCCTGCAGCACCAAATGGGCACTCTGAAAATAACACCTATCACAGTAGTGCCAAGGGCCACAATCTTAGACCAGGGCCCATTGTGCTAAGTGCTGTACAAACATCTATCCAAAGAGACAGTCCTTGCCCAGAGGAGCTTGCAGTCTACACAGAAAGCACAATATAAACAAATTTCACACAAGGTTAATATGTGCAAATATATTCCATCAAAAGGCATTACTCTCATAACCTATTTCAGCTGAGTGGGGCCTTTGAAAATGAAGCATGTTTTTCACCTGTGAAAATAAATGCAAGGATTTTATAGTCATCTCAGGCAATATGAACATGCCAATGCTAATGTGTTCAGACCCTTGTAAATGTCAACCTATAATGAATAAATCACATGAATGTATATATGGGAATAAAAGATGTGAATATTCTAACAACAGACAGAAGTCTGCCCCATTAAGTGTGCTTTGGGGATGCCTAGGTACAGACTTTTGGTTATTGTTAGACACTGAGTGGGGATAAACAAACAAGTTCAAATGATGTTTTTAAAATAGTGAATACACTTCAACTGCCTTTTTCAAGTGTTTGAATGGGGTTAAGCACATAAACATCAGCAAGACTGATTACGCAGGGACAAGAGACAGTAAGAAGTTATTCAACAATTTCGTAATGCGAAGATAATTAGCGTCTTAGTTGGAGGTTCTGCAGGGCTTTCCAGACAGACATTGCCTATTGTTTTCAATCAGAAACAGAGTGCTCTTTACTGGCGACGGCTCTAGGCACAGCTTGGCAGGTCAGTTTTTCCCACCCACATTCTGGTGTCACCGGAGTCCACGTGCCTGTGATAAATTATACTATTCAACAACTGTCTGAAGAGAGAGAGAAAAAACTCCTCGGCTTCTGAGCGTGAGCGTATCACATTGTGATAACAGCCTCATTCTCACAGTATTTGATTAAACGCTAATAAAACAGAAACTCTCCTTTCATGCGTATATTTACCATGAGGGCAGTGCACTCTGCTGTTCAGTGGTACTGAATGGCTGGGCATTTCTGGAACCCTAGATGAGCCAACCTTGCTTAGCTTCAATGACCATCTTAATTCCCAGGCACAGTTGGCTGAGCGTTCCCCACCCCCTTGTAACTCCCTTGTGTTCCAGGAAGGAGAGCTCAAGCCCTTGCCACACTTTTCACATAGCTTTCAACAGCTCCAATGTCATCGCCTAGGCGACCGGGACGCTACTTGCTTGTAGTGCAGCAAATAACGTAGATCCACAATACCAGGCCGCCCCTGTCTGCTGGAGACCTCCGGGGGGACTCAAAACTCTCAGGGCTACAGAGCAGGTAGGAGGCCTTGGGTGTGTGTGGGTGTGTGTGGGTGTGTGATTTATTTAGCACAGTCTCTCTCTGGATTTCGCAGTATGGCATCTGGAGGATGATTTGTGCTGCTTTGCTCCCTAGTTATATGACATTAAACATCTTGGATACGTTGACCCAATCAATGCGTCTTTGATCCAAAGTGATAGCGCTGGTGGAGAAAAATAGCAACAAAGCCTCAGGTAAAAAGCCTGTGCTATGCATAGATAGATGCCCGGTGCCATGTCACCTGCATGGTGACAGAGGGGAGTTGTGTCTTGCCTGAGCTACAATAGCAGACTTCAGTGGAGTCACATTTATACTCAGAGGTGGACTTGAGCTGTTCGATTTAAGGAAGGGGAGTTACTTTAATTTAGTCTGCCCTCCCATCACAAAACACCCGGAGATTCCTTCTCTTTCTGCTTCTCTATGTACCAGTCCATTTTCCTATTTCACCTATCTAATCTTGTTTGTGGATTCATCACCATGGTGGCTGTTTTCTGAATAATTGGGGCTACTTTAATTTCTTCTGTTCTTCCATCACAAGAGGAATAATTTCTCCTCTGTAGGAGGCACCATGGGTTAGCCAGTGCTCAGTGCCTGAAAGAGGGAACATCATCTACTCCCTTATGATACTGTATTGTCTGACCTGTTTGACAATTGTTATAAACTGGACACAGCACAGGATCCGTAAGGTACAGTACATATCGTGCCTGTCCTAGGAGGTGGCCATGCATGTGTAAAACCTGAGAACAGCAAGCCAAGGAACAGCATTACCTTGGGTTGAGGAGACATCTAGAAAAAACATGAAAAAGGCCCTGCAGTTCATGGTAGCGAGGCACACTGACAGGCAAATTGCTTCTGTCCTCGTGGGCACTAAAAGAGAATTTGAAACTCAAGTGTGCTTTGGCGAAGCTTAGTATCTCTTGTAAATTCATACAAGCTCCATGTTCCAGATAGGAATTGAATAGCATGTGATTAATTATAAAAGTCATGAATTATCACCTGAGGATCTCAAAGCACTTTGCCAATGTTAATTCATTCTCTCAACCACCCCTGGTTCGGGTGAGCATCATTGCTCCCATTTACAGATGGGAAGACGGACATACAAAGAGATTCACATGACATCAAGGCCACACAGCAGGTCAGTGGGAGAGCTGGAAATAGAACCCAGGAGTCCTGACCCCAATCCTCTGTTCTAGCCACTAGACAGACAGCACTCCCTTTTTGGAAACGTGGCTGCCCAGTTATCTCTTACTAGTTGCCTCTGTGGTGTTGACATACCTAGGGCGTACGGCCTGTTTGTGCATGGGCCTTCTCCTCTCAGGGCATGCCTGAAGGCTGTTGGGTAATGGGGATTGAATGTACCTGCTCTGTGGCCTTGCACTTTGCAAAGTTGTTTACACCAGTGCACAGCGGGTGTAGAACGTCAGCGGATCAGAATGGTAGCATTTCATATTCATTGTGCACTTACCTGGCACTGTTACAAACAACGGAGCAGGGCAGTGGAGAGCCAAGGCTCTGTGAGGTCTCAGTGGCATGCCGTTTTAGAATGCTGGTAGCAATGGAGTTTTCTCTTCACACATAAAAAGCAAGTCTGTGTGGAACAAGGATATATGTGGTGGTAAAAGGGAAGGTTCCCTTTGCACAGAAGGATAATGGAGGAGTTAGAACACTACCTCAAATATCTCTGAGAGACACCTACTGTGGCCTGGCCCTTGGGTCCCATTGTAATGTAAATAGATGCCAAAATAACTCCATTGCTATGGTATTAGATCTGAACCAGACATAGAGCCAAAATCATACCAACAGGAGAGAACATTATCCTTTGTGTTCTGTACATTGTTAAACAAAGGAATTGAAAATTTTTGACAATAGCAACTACAAAAAGATGCTCAGCGATTATGCTGTGGGGTACAACGCAAAGGTTCTGCTAACAATAAGGTGCTGAAAATTAAGACTGCCACTCCATCATGCAGGCAGAGGGAAGTGAGCACCGAGTATCAGCCCTAGCTCAGAATTGCCTGGTTTCCATTGGTTGAAGTCATCCTCTAAGTAAAAACCTGTTTTAAAATTTGAATTAATCATGGTTGTGGCTTTGCAGGTTCAGCTGTTGTATTTTCCTGAGGTACCACTTCTTTCTCCTCCAAAGACATCAGTGACTCCTGGGGAATGTTGTTGATTCACATTCTTCGGGCTACGCTAGCATATGAGAGGTCATTTCGGCGGAAAATATTAATCAGATTTACTTGGAATGTACAATACAACCAAAGTTACACCAGAGGGGGTTCTTCAAGGAGACTGAGTGTTTCTAAAGGACTTCTTTAGAAACCATTTGTGCAGGCAATTCACATGGATGATAAATCCACAGAACAAATCAAGCCAGTTGGAACAAACCAAAGTCTTTCCACAAACTTTAAAGTCCAAAAGTCCAGTACCTCCGTGTGAGAAGGGCAGCCCTGGATATTTACCAGTCAGGGGACCATGTTGAATTGAGACACCCTAAAGCAAGATTTGCTTTTGCCCCAGCTATTTCTAATCTTCTCGACTCTGGGAATTTCTTAGAAGGCATTGACTAGCGTTAGAGGAAAGCAGCAGCAGCTGCAGGGGTGGGGTTAGTCTGAGAAGGGGGTTCTGATGTGGAAGCCTCCATTTTGAATGAAAACACAAGCACAAATGCACCAGTAACCTTGGGTTAAAGCAGCCAAAGAACCCAAATATGCATGTTCAATTCTGTGCCCTTTTAAATATCTGAAACAAATTTGCCATGTGCCCTGCTCTGCAGAATATCTCCCATCCCCCACAGTGCACAGAGGGGACTCAGCAGCCAGCAATGTCCGTTCATCAGCCACAGTTAGCTGGTAGACAGTTAAGGGCGTTCAAATCAGTTGCATGTCTAGTAAAACTCTTCACTTTCCCTGCAATTTGCATGGTGCACAGACACGCAGAAGGCAGAGGATCCCCTGCTGCAGCATTCCCCAGGCAAAGACAGGTTCATTATTGGGCTTTCAGAGGCACAGTTTGGCTCTGGGTCCAAATTCCCCCTAAATTCAGGGGTCTTCAGTTTGGGGTTTTTTGCCAGAGTGCTCTCCCTTGCAGGAAGCTTCCTAGTACTGGCCATCCAAACACCAGCCCTACCAAGAGACTTTATCCTTCACTGACAAAGTGACTTCAGTGCTGCTAACAGGTGCTGGGATGATTGCTTTGGTGATTAAAGTCCTCTGTTTGGTTATAACCACACACAGCAGTGGCTGCGGCAATGTGAGTTTCCTCTGCTGAGAAACCTCAGTCCTAATCAAGAGGGACCATGTTAAAGAACGAGAGAGGAGTTTAATCTCCATGGCTTATTTGGTGTCTTTTGAGATTGTCAGCAAAGGGCCAGTTGCACAGTAGTTTCCTGATGTGGACGTTAAGTGGACAAGGTAGGTCACCAGCCAGCCGCCGTAACAATGTTTGACCATTACTGCTCATCTGGGTGGACTCAACCCAGTGAGTTAGGCATGACAATCTCTACAGCCCATAATCAGTCCTCTGGGACTCCATCTGACACTGAAAACTCCAGAGAGGCTCAATTAGTAAATCTAGAGACCTGGTTTCAGTGAAATCCTAAATAAAACATGTGGCTAGCGAGACGCCTATTGTCAATGAACACTAACCCTCCCCCACCACCACTATATTATTACCCTGCCTCAGACTGTGTTAACAGAGCCACTGATATCTGCTCCCTTCCCTATCACTGAGTATCAACTGCATTATAATACTGCAGCAGGGTTTATACAGTGTCAGGAGAAAAAACACATCAACTTCATTATGTAATCCCAGGTATTAGTATTAGTGTGAACTAATGACTGGGGCATGGGACTGGGAGTCAGGATGATTGTGTTCTGTTCCTTGCTCTCACACTGGACTGTGTGTGTAGCCTTGGCTTAGTCACTTCTTGCCTCAGAGCTTCCTCTGTGAAATGGGGATACTACTCCTTACTTCCCCACCTCACAGTGCTGTAACCATAGCACTCTAGAAACAAGGGAGGAAAATGGCCTGTTAGATTATCTAGCCCACTCCTCTCTAGCAATACAGGATTATTCTCTAGGGCTCTTCCCAGTTCACTTTTAATTAACTTAAGTGATAGAACATCCACCATTTGCATTGGGACACTTTCCCCTTCCAATGGATCTCACTGCAAGGACATGTTTAAATCTTGCTGTTACAGACATTGCCCCAAGCCTAAATAGTTTTGTCATTAATTAGAAATAACGGTGTAAAATTATATCTCATTTTAGGGCAGCGTTTCTCATACTGGGGGGTCTCAAGCCTATTGTAGGGGGGTCACGGTATTGCCACCCATAGTTCTGCGCTGCCTTCAGAGCTGGGTGGCCGGAGAGCAGCGGATGGGCACCCAGCTCTGAAGGCAGTGCTGCCGCCAGCAGCAGTGCAGAAGTAAGGGTGGCCTGGTATGGGGAGTGGGCTCATCACTTTTTTTGGGGGGGGAGGGGATCATCCCATATTTTCAAAGGGGTCCCAGCAAAAGAAGTTTGAGACCCCCTGTTTTAGAGGATGCTGTGCTGCCATTAATATTGCTGACACTTTCTGGAGTTACTAATAGTTGTACAGCACTTTGCAGTTCTCTGCCTTTCCTTCCAGGCTGTCACAGTATTCTTATTACTACTCAGCCACACTCTCTCCTGGTTCCTACCACTTCCTTTATAGCAAATGAATTGGCAAACGCACGGACTAGTGTAGTGACAATATTAATAGCCCAAGCCTCCATTTATATCATAGAATTTACACCATAGAGTTTTAGTGGGAGCTCTGAGCTGTAAAGAGACACTAGCCTGGGTTTGCAAACACAGATCAGGCTTCTGAACTCCAAAAACGCCCTTAAAATATTCAGATTTTTTTTTTTCATCTGAAAATGACTCGAACCACGTGGTTAGAAACCGTGTCACCCATCATGACCACATTGTAGTGGGTGCTGCTGCTGTGCTTTCTCTGCTGAAAGAGAACGTGCAGCTCATTCCTGAGATTGCTCATTCCTGGGACGGAGAAAGGCAGCATGGAGCCAGGGTAAGGTTGCTAACAAAAGCCCCACAGCACCTCAGAATGGTTCTAAGCTTTCTCTTAAAGCTGCAGCCCATGTTCTTTTCTTGCACAAAGTTTCTTTCTCTTATAAAAATGGAGTTGGAGGATATGGGACTTCTACAGACAGAATCCTACTGTGGCTAAATTCGTAGCAAGAGAGTCCACTGTTGCTTTGGAAAAGCCCTCCAGATAATAATTTGTGGACATTGTATCCCACAGACAAGACACAAAGGTAATAGAACACCAGGGGCTAGGATCAGCTGAAAGAGAATACTCAGGCTGCTTTCATTTTTAACTTACAGTGTGATATTTTCAGTCATTTTTTTAATCCTTTAAATTTGAAGTTGACTCAGGGCAAGCACAGAGAGAAAGGGGATGACCAGAGGAATCCCTGAGCCAGAAGGGGTACCTCTGTACCAAGAACAATAGCTCACTTGGTTAGAAAGCTGCTGCTTCCAGATTCTGCAGTTTAAGATCGAAAAGCAGGAAGTTTTTAGGTTCTTAGTATCAGATGACAATACGAAGGTGCTATATAAGATGGTAATACTGGCCTTCTGCCTGAAAGAGGTTGCCCAAAGCTCCTGAGATGGGGATATGTCACCAACTGGATACAAATGGGGTCCAGTGTCCGTGGAGGGGATAGGCAAGGAAGTGAAACCGAGTGATTCTGCAGCATGGCTCCATGCAGTGTAAGGCAGCAGAGAGTCCAAGATGGCTGCAGCCTGGTGGCTCCAGGAAATGATGGTGTTTTTCTGATGGATTTAAGGGAGACGAATCCGTGGGGCACAGTGATCAAGCCCGTGCTCCCTGAACATTTATGTCTGGATTTGGAAATGACCTTGAAAATATAGATTTACAGGGTATGACGCTGGATCACTACACTACCTCCTGCTCACAGCATGAGAGAGACTTATCTGAGCCCACCACGGGAAATCCTTCCAACTCCGCCAGCCACTGACAGCACAAGTGCTCTGCTCCAGGCTCTGCGAGCCCCGCTCATTCCCACTGCAGGGTAGCAATTCACACACACCACCTTGTTACACTCGAGTGCCCAGTCCTTTGTCTTCTGAACACCTGCAAGGCACACAGATTCATCGCCCCCCTGGAAGCAGTGCACCCCCGTCCACCAGCCTCCCCTCAGCTCAGTGCTCTCTTCAGCGCAAGGCACTGGGTCATGTCCCCAATAAAACCAGATAGAAGTTTATTTCGCATAGCTTAAGATAAAGATCCAAAATCGATGCAAGTAAAAGGACTGGAACCACCAGGTTACGGTGTTACACAAAATTTAAAATGTAGTTGAGAGCCTGTACTTATTAACCAGTTCCCATCCAATCCAATAAGGTATTTCTCACCCAATGGACAATCCTTACAGCACTGGTCCAGTCCATAGAGGTGAGATCCACTTTTCATGGGACACTCAGGTTGGCAGAGCATCACCTCCGTAGTGGATAATGTGTTGTGCTCTTTCTCCTTCTCCTTCTTCTTCTATACAGCCTCAGACTTATTGTCTCTTTTCATAATCAGGGCCTTTCATTAACTTCAGCTCAGCCCTGAGGGCCCCTAGTCAGTGACTTTTCTTGAGTTTTCTTTGTCTTTGTCAATGCTCAGGCCTGCATCTGGTCCAGACTGTAAACTCAGGGCTGGGCTGAGCTGAACGATATTGATTGTTCTCACTCATTGAGTTAGCTGAGGCCCACCCTGCCTTAGGTGACATGTGTCATCTCCAACAATTTTGGAACATAATATTCTACACAGCTCTTAATATATGACCCATACAAACCTCTCACAATAACCATGACAATTAGCTATTCTTACCTTTTGCCAGAGAGCACACACACCACCCCCACTTTGGTGAAGTATCGAGAACCTGGTCAGACATAGTTGTAATATGCCTGCCTGGACATGTCTGGGCACGTCTAGGCATGCCTATGTTACATAGCGGCTTGTAGTGACTTGCAGCAAATCCAAGCATGCTGTCAAAGGCTACCATTGGAATCATGCCAGGCCCCACCAAAGCTGAGTTTCTCTACTCACCCTGGCTGACAGTCGGGACTGCCAGAGTTCTGGCAGCTGATCCCCAACATGTTGTCGAAAGTGATCCAATGTTGAAACTAATAAGGAAAATCTCTTTGGTGCATTGCCTACTTTCTAATAGCATCCCATTGTCTGAAACAGTTGAGATTTGCCCATATGCTCACAGATCTATAGTTTGCAAAGCAGGGCCTAATTTTTCACTGTAAGGTCTGTGAGAGCACATGGGAAAATATAACTGTATGTGCACAATGAGTACTGCACACTCTGATACTTTTGTGGGAGTGTATTAATTTTGCATTCACAAATGTGCATTTTATGCGCACATTTACCAGTCACCGCATGTGTGCACAGAATCTCCAGGTGAAGTCTGAGCCCTCTGTTTGAAAATTTGGTATAAACAATCTAAGTGTTTAATCAAGATCAGTTTAGATTTTTTTAATGTGCAGGCATTTTGGTGGGTGGTGGGTATTATGGACATGGGGATTGAGGGAATTACTTCAGACTGATCACCATATTTTGTTAATCTACAAAGAAAACCACAGTGTAAAATAAATCCTGACACTTCATTTCATTGTCTTGGCCGTACAATGAGACTGTTAGTGGTCTTAGGACAGTTTTCTCCCCACCCAGTAAACCCTGCTGTGTTTTGTCTGTTGTACCTCTGGGCATGTCTACACAGTGCTTTAATCCACACCAGAGGGGTGTAAATTTTTGTCCGCACTAGCATGTCGCACACTGACTGGTCGAGGTGGACCCTACGTTATTAGGTTAAAAGCACTAGGGACTTTTAGTGCGTACCAGTAGAATACACATGAGCCAGTTAGTGTGTGACATGCTAGTACAGACTAAAGTTTACTCTGGTGAGGATTAAAACACCGTATTGACACGTCCTCTTTCTCTTCCTGAGCCGTTACCTTATGCTTCCTTTCAGCCCTATAAATGCTTTGTCTTTCCCATGCAGAGGGCTTTCGAATCCTTTGCTTTGGAGGGGAGCTCTGGGGGAGTACTGAGTCCATTACTTCCCTGAGGGCAATTGAAGGACAATACCAGTGCGCCTCCTGGTTTCATGATGTTCCCTTTTAAGATTGCTGACCTTGCAATGTCGCCTAGGAGTCTCCTACTCGACGCTAGTTTACATGTAAGCCCCTAGGCTTTACACAAACTGACTCTGGGTCATGGTGCTTTCCTACGCGGACGCTAGTCACATGGTAAGAACGTGACTTTGACGATCATCACAAAGGATAGCATGAGGCCACTGATAGTCACCTTCTGCTTGCTGGAAGCACCAGAAAACACAGGGCTGATAAATGCACCTGCCGAACACATCCCACAAATGGGCTGCTGAGAATATGAGGTCTGTCAACAACTACCTGTGAGAAAATGTTCTCTGGAGGAGTGAGCAAGGTGCTCAGCCTGGGACTGAGGATGGTTTTTGTCGTCATGGCACTGGGCTGGGATTCAAATGACAAGTACTGATTCTGCCACAGACTTTCTGCGTGTGGCCCTGGGCAGGTCATGTGATCTCTCTGTGCATCAGCTCCCCATCTGTGAAGCAGAGATAAGAATACTCACATGCAGCTTATAACGTGATACATTTATTCATATTTGTGAGGTGCCGAGGTGTTGGGTGGGAGAGGCCTAGGGAGGTGGTAGAGTCTCCTTCCTTAGAAGTTTTTAAGGTCAGGCTTGACAAAGCCCTGGCTGGGATGATTTAATTGGGGATTGGTCCTGCTTTGAGCAGGGGGTTGGACTAGATGACCTCCTGAGGTCCCTTCCAACCCTGATAGTCTATGATTCTATGATTCTATGATTCTAAATACCTTGACAAATAAAACTCCAGACAGCTGGGTTCTGGCTTCACCGCTCACTTGTACTGTGAGTGGAGGAGACTCATTTTTCTTCTCTGTACCTCAGTTTACCCATCTGTATATTGGGCATATTAAACTTTACCTTCTTGACAGGAGAGTTATGAGGCTAAATTAATACTGGCAGAACACTTTGTAATCCCTGAGTGAGTAGTGCTATAGAAGGATTAATATTAATGGAGAAAAGCTTTACAAAAGTGATTCCTAAGAATGTTTTTATTATAGCTTATTGCTGTTGAACAGTGTCTAATAAAGAACAGTACATTCTGCTCCTGCTAGTTAAGGTTAAAAACAATCTGATACAAGTTTGGAGATGTTCCTTTGAATGAGCTCATTAGCATTAGAATTGCAGGAGCATTTGGAGATCAAATTGCTTTTGATAATATTTTTGGCTTAACACATGTAAACTTTTTTAGAGGGCTGCATGAGGACAGGGTTGGCTTTCAAAAGGATATTAATGTTTTCATGTTACATTTGCTATGACTCACATGTAGTAACTCCCATAGTCATATATACAAAATATTATCTAGTCTAAGGAGAGCTTTGTAAACTCTGGACTCCTGTGGTTACCCCCAAACCCAGACATGTGATGGTGGGAGCAGAGCCTGTGCTCAAAACAGGGAGCCCAGATTCAAAGAGCTGTGATGTGAGATTGTGTCTGATTCCATTGTGTTTTTACTGCACTTGCTGATCAGTGCAAAAATTATTAATTAATATTTGTTTGAATTTGAAAGGAAAATTTTGAAGGCAATGACATTTGTAACTCAGGTTGGGTGAATAATAATTATGAGAAAAATGCAACAAATATTTAGTGAATATGTTTGCAAATGATATTCCCAACTGTAAGTGGTCTTTAATGGAAATGAGTAGTCAGACGGTTTGGGCTGAGATGAGTACAAGGAATAATTGTCTACAGAGCACACCACTGGCTAAGAGGGCTGCCTGAAGCAACAGTTGACCCTTTAACAAAGTTTATTGTAACCTTCTCAAATGGGAGTCATGGAGCCAGTGTTTATTAGAGATGGGTTGGAATCCAAGCACCCACTGTACCTCAGTCCCTTCCGAGTTTTCGGTATATTTAGAAGCAAACTGAACGGTGTTGACATCTCCGGAAATACAGCCCCATTGGGAAAGCCCCAGCAGCCAGAGGGCTGCCGAAGGAACATTTCCACTGCTTCACTGCTTGCTTTCTCTCTTTAAAACCGGAAGTTGATTTTGTGCTGATGAAAGGAGACAGGCTGACAACCCGGGAGACTGGCGATCTCTTTCTCTAGAGATCAGGTGTGGCATGGGCAGAGGTAAAGCAACCTCCCCATCATATCCTCACCACGGAGCCTCAACCCTGCTCTGGACCACCCAGGGGTAAGGCAGTCAGGGTCTGACCCAGAGCCCATTGAAATCAGTGGGAGTTTTTCCATTGATTTCCGTTGACTTTGGATCTGGCCCTTAGTCTCCCTGGCTCATCCAGGCCTTGGCTTCTCTGTTGAGACTGTCAGTGAGGGAGCCAATTAATGTCAATGATGATGAGTTCATTGGGAACTCTACTATGGCCTCAGTTTATTTCCTACTGTAGGCCGCTGAAGGGCTAGCAGATGGTAACTAATTATATTAATTTCTAGTCGCGGCATAGGGCCCCCATGCATGGAATCTCTACTATAAATGCTTTGGAGAGTCCCTGTCTGTAAATTATTGGCTGTGTTTTATCATTTTCAACCCAGCAAAACACGTTTGATTAATCAGTTGGTGCTGAGCTTTTCAGAGTTGTTTGTTTCTTAAAGTGACAGTAAAATTGGTTTATATGGAAACATTGGCACAGCTCATCCTTTCCTTTCTATTGCTGGTAATGGTCTATTCTGTTCTACTCTGGTTCTTATGCTGTGCCCACCACTGGTATCTGTGGGCTTTGGTATTCTACTGAGAGAAAGCAAGGCATTGCTGATTGCAACTCATTGTCCTAGTAGAGTGGAGCATGCCTAAAAATATACAATTTTGGTACAATTCTCTGGGATCTGGCACTTCCATATGACTGACCATGTGCAGCATTAATTTAAATATAATGTGCAGCATTAATTTAAAAACACAAGGATAGTTTCAAGCAGAAGTTTGAGAATAGCATCTCATCAGCCTGGTTTTACATTTCATGCCCTAACACTATTTATTTTAGCTTTATCAGAAAGCCCCACTGCACTTTAAGGGCATAGCTCCATAAATCAGCTTAGCTCCATTGGCTTCGGTGAAGCTATGTCGATTTACACTAGTGGAGGATCTAGCTCCAAGAAGAGAAAGCATTCCCTGTCCTTTCGAATTTCCAGCCCCTCACTCCGGGTGGGTTGAATGTCTTGGCTCTTTGAAATGACATCTAGATGAATGAAAGGTTCACAGACACAGAGCCAGATTTTGCTCTCAGACTTTACTAGCAGGCATTTAGGAGAGGGGATGCCATCTTTCTCAGGTTGAGATGGAACACTGCATGCTGGGGCCTGTAGTCTTTGCTCTCCATACTTCACTATTCAGCATGAAGGTGGATGCAATCTCCTCTTTCCTGTGCAAACTGCCACTGGATTATAGCAAGGCAGCCCTCAGATGGGTAAAGTTTGGGTGCCCCCATTGCAAGCAATTTATTGTCTCTGGCCAGTGCTGTAGCCAAGTCCTGCTGCCTTGTACTCAAGTGCTAAATCATAACAAAGCAGCGTCCCTGGGACAGAGCAGCCTCAGGTGGGTCCTTCGGCGGAATACATAGTGAAACCCTCCATTCGGAAACCTTCTGGGAGTCTCACATGATCTTGCTGAATAAGGACCCAAAGGCTGGATGAAGTGACAGATTGCTTCTCCCTCCTCCCCCCTTCTCTTGGTGACCCATACTGAACAGGCCTGGGCTTGTAGGGCTTGGCGGTGCCAAACAAACGGGAAAAGCAGCTCCTAATTCTTTCTTTCACACGCTGACGACCTCTAGAGGCCTGAGCTCTGCCAGATTTGGGACTAGATTACAGTGCTGGCAGGAGAGGAAGTGGCAACATTTCAATGTAATGAGTCCTACGGAGATCTGGTTCCAAGTGCCACATCACTGGGGAGCTACATGTGAGCTCCCCGGGCGCGTCTGAGAGTGCTGTACTCCACCAGGGGCTGTCACATAGCAAAACTGGGAGCGAGCGAGAAACCAGAGGGTGGGGGATTTTCAGCAATCGGTTATATACAGTGGGATCCTCTATTTCCCCTCCTAAAATTAGAGGCCACTGTTATCCACATGCAATGTGATACAATGGCTCAATATGGGACTTTCAATCTACTTTATCTTAAACTGAGTTTACTGTATCTTGATTTAATTATACATGAGATTCACTGTCGAGGCCCAGGAAATAAAGAACTGGGAAAGAACAATTTGATCGTCTATTCCACCCCTCTGCATGCACAGAGCACACCCCTGTATATACACTTTGGAAAGCACTTAGAGAACCTGCGGCTGAAAGGTGCTATGTAAGTACAGGCTATTATGATTATATGCATTGTGGCAACACTAATGATGCTGTTTTTCTTTGGGCCCAGAGTGATTTATCCTCTGTCAGACTCCCCCTCTGTGAAGATGTCCCAGTCTTCTCCAGCTGATGAAGGAACGACATTTGAACATCTCTGGAGCACACTGTAAGTGCTACTTGACCATTTGTGCTAAAACTCACTCTGGGAAATAATTGGTCCATCACTGTTTAATGCTTAGTGACTCATATTGTTGAGGAACACTTAAAAGGGAAACATTTTTATGGGTACCTCTACCCAGTCTCTTAAGCTGCAAGCCCCGTTTTGCATGCCCATGTTTTCATGCATGTATTTTTCATGTTCAGATTTTTGCTTGCAAAAAAGCTCAGATTTGTCAGCTCAGTCTACATTTTACCAGCCCAATCTCCTTGCATCAGTGGAGGTCCTGATGTAAGACAACTCAGTGAGAGCAAAGATCGTGGAACATCTTGAACAAGAAACCACCCATCACCTCACAGCATCTGGTCCATAGCTTGCACATGCAAAAATCTGGACACCCAAAATTTGGCCTCCTGTTTTAGTGGCTGCTTTTGAACCTTCCCCCCGCTGCCTCCCCCCCAGCGCTAATGCTCTAGATCTGCACCATGAATGCAAGGGTGTGTTTCAGAATGCTGCAAAAAATAACTACAGCACAGCTCGAATTTGTTCTCCCCCTTACTGATTGAAGGTCAACGCCCAGGCACTTCCTCTTGCTGTAGCAAACTTTACTGTTTGGAGGGGACTATTTGGAAGTGCTCATTTAAAGTCAAAAGAAATTAGGAAGATGTGACACCCAAAGGGACTTAAGTTCTGCTGAGATGGAAGCAGCCAAGCTTGTGCCAGCTTTGTTCTCCTGCCTGCATCTATTCATAGAGACTTACCCGCCTGTTTCAACCCTTTGTAGGGTTCCCACACACACACTCCACTGACCCATGTACTGGACTGAAGAGAATTAAAGCAGGGCTGGTTCACACAGTGCTGCTGCAGGAAGCTAGCATGGGCTAGTTTGGGTTGTTCTAGCTGACATGGCGGCCGGGAGAGTTTGCCAGTCTTCACAAGGGATTGTGCTCTCTACACATGGCTCTCCCCGCTCCTGTGGGGCAGGGTAGCTCAGGTCTCTCTGTGACATTGTCTTTCCACTCAAGACCCTGGAGTCCTCCCTGTGTGGTCCAGATTCCACACCGGGGCAAGTGGGTGGAGATTGGCAGGGCAAGAGGGATACACGTTGTCCGCCTCTAGCCCCACACAGGTTAGTCAGACAAGAGTGTTCAGTCCTGGGCTGCATTATCTTTCCTTCATAGCCCCACTTGGGATCCCTGGGTGCAGCTGCTGCCATGAGACATCCCTGTTCATGTGGCTCCAAAGGAGTCGTGCTGCCAGAGAGCCCTGGACAGTACTGCACAGGGATCCAGTGCCAATGGGAAGGTTTTCCATTGGTGTTAATGGGCATTGGGTAGGGCCCCTGCTTAGCAGGAGAGGTGGATGTGAGGGACAGGCCCATGGCTGGATGGATCAGGTAAGACCCACTCCTAATGTATTGGTTCTCTCTCAGGCCTGACTTCCTTACACCACTCAGGGTCTGCCTGATTAAGAAATGAGCATTCCAAAGTTAAATACTCTGCATTTTCTAATGGCACCAAGGCTTTGGCAACCTCTCTGGCCTCTATACTTAGCATCCTGATCAAATAGGGAAGGAGGAGTGTGTTCCATTTCATATTCTCCTCCAAGCTGTTCTATAACTTAAAGCCATTCCCAGAAGGAAGAAATGCTCTGCCTGGCTAATCGATCGCTATTGAGTGACAAGCAGCTTCTAAGTCCTCTGAGTCTTATGCTGTGTTTGTCCAGCAATTTGTCTAAGTAAAATGTGCTCAAAGGGGGCAGCCCTGTCCTGGGAAAAAAAAAGGTTGGAGGGGTCAAAGTTCAAGGGAAAGCCAAGCTATTGGGTGGGATTGATGAAAGCTGCATGGGGGAGCTGAAGACATGTCATCTCCTTTTCTCAGGGAACCGGACAGCACCTATTTTGATCTCCCTCCATCCAGTCATTCAGGAAGCAGTGAGGTGTCTAACCAAACTGAAGTCACAATGGATGTCTTCCAGATGAGGAGTATGAATGAATCAGTCATGGTGAGTACATTCAGGTTACAAGAAAGATAGTAATTTTAAATAAAAGGTTGTTTCCCTCCTGGGGTACTGGATGGCTCAAGGGTCTGCTAGCGGGATATGGAGGCGATTATTTCTGTGTTACTGGCTCATAAGCCAAACAAATTCAGTGCTGGCCAAAAGCCATTGTATGGGTGAATGGAATAAGCAGGGCTCCTCCATATTAATTGTACTGCATTTTGCAGCCACCTCATACAATATCCAGGAAAATAGCAGTCCCTTATTAATAAGTTTCACTGGATTGTCCAGAACAGCACGTGGGTTAGTGTCCTGGTAAGACATGGAGTAGCGATCATCTCAGTACAGCTTCTGTCGGCTTGACCCCGGGGTGGCTCTCTCTTGTGTCACCTGGCAGAGGTGCTTTCCATAGACCATGGTGGTCCCTGTTTGAGTCTTGTCTGTAGAAATGTCCGGCTAAAACACAGAGCAACTCTGGCCACTTGATGAAGGACTCCCCACATCCATATAGTCAGCAGGAGCAGCTATTGTTATTGCCCCATGCCCTAAAGTATCCCACGTGGGAGCAACATGCTAAAATGAAACCCCAGAGACAAGAAGGCGGTGGAGCTCAGAGGGAGGTGCTGTTGCAGTTGGAATAGTTTAAAGCGCTCTAGTCATAGTAGCTGCATTGAGATCTTTGCTTCATGCCTCTGCTCGCTTGAACACGCCAGACACAGGCTCCTGGATAAAATGAAGGTGGAGAGCTGGGCAAGTACCATTTAACAACATACATACCCTATAATTGTTCAAGTACAAACATGCTGAGTGGTAAAAGTCATTTGTAAGCTATGCTACAGGCATAACTCGGCAAGGGCCCACTCCAGCTCCCACTGCAGTCAGGAGGAGCTTTGCCCTGGCTCTTAGGGAAGCAAGATTGAGTTCTTAGTACTTTGTGGGGCTCCCTGCATAGTCTCTCAGTTAGAGCTTGGAAAAGAGATGCTACGTCTATCAGGGAGAAAGGGTTTTAAATATTTATTGGACGTGATTGATTCTAAATGGGGAGAAAGCAAAATAAAACAGAAGCTTCCTAGCCTGAGGTGGGCTTTGCTCTCTGATTTTCTGGCTGTTTCTGACAATGGCAGTTTACAGGGAATTTTTCCATGGCTCACCAAAATTAAGGCCCAAGATGGCATATCTTTACTCATATGAGCTCAGCCTAACTCATGCGAGTAGCTGGTGAAGTTACTCAGGTGAGTAAGGTTTTTGTAAGATCAGACCCTTCATTTTGTTATTAGGAACCTTCACAACAATGGCTAGAATAAAGTAAATTCATTTGTTGAGTCGAGGTTTAAAAAGCACCAACTCTGTATTCTCAGCAAGTTCCTCTCATAAAGTTGCCGGCATCACTGGTCCATAATATGCAATTTTTTTTTAATGTTACTCTTTTACAAAAGGCACCAGAGCCAGCTGTCCTAGTGTATGCAGGGAATGCCTGCCCTGGGCCTCAGACGGTCTCCAGATCATACTTCCTGGGCTAATGCAGGCACAAGGGCTTGTGCAGTCCAGTTTATCTCGTGATTGAAAACCTGTGTAGTTGGGGCAGCGTGTTCTTTCTAGCATTCGGATCCACTGCCTGGATATTGATCGCTCAATAGGTCTGTTTTCCCCCACGCTGTCCACTCACCCACGTACTGCTCTGCAGAGCCTGAAAGCAGGGCTGGTTCAGGCAAACCTTCGCTCACACGGCCCCCACTAGTGTTAATGGGATGGTTACGTGTGCCGCTGCTGCGGGAAGTGAGCATGAGCTGCTTCCCGCTGGCTGAGAGCTCCGGAGGGATCAGAATGTTTCCCTCTTTATTGTCGTGGCCCTCGCTGGGACACAGCACAGGCTCTCCTTCCCTCCTCTGGAACAAGAACCTCCAACCACTCTTTGCACAGACCGTGAGACACTCACATGGTTTCGGATACTTTACTTATGCTCTTCACACCTCAGCCCTGCTTTAGGAGGAGAGGAGATCTGGGTCCTATACATGTTCTTGACCAAGTCACTTCCCCTCTCTGTGCCTGAGTCCCTGCATCTGTCAGCCCGAATGGCAGCCCCCTCATGTCCTCACAGAGGTGTTGAGAAGCGCAAAGCATTATTATTCATAAGAAAACACACACAGAATAGCTCTGACCTGTCTAGATTAGAACTGTTCGCTCCATATGTCTGGGCCGCTCTGATGCGCGGTTTGCAGCGATTAGTATGTCAAAACTTCCCTGTCAAACAGGTTTGGTCTCCTGGGAACGTCCCCTCTTTAACGTTAAGCACACAGGCAAGTGCTCAGAACTCCTGTCCATTTATTAAATCTCCCTCCTCAAACCTCCAGCTTCCCTCCTAAAAGTCCTGAGAGTCTCCTTCCATCTGCACTTTTCCCTCCTCTGTGGGCCTCTTTCCCTCTTCTCTGCAGCCTTTGTCTGCCTGGCAGACGGATCAGGTGGACAGCGAAATGCTAATTGTGGCTCTGCCCCAGCCTTTTGGCCGCGGCCTCCCTTCTCGTTATTCCTGCTGTAACATAAGCCGGGCCAAGTGTGAATTCCATGCAACCTATTATTGCTGCTGAGGGGGGGCATCCTACTGCCCACACCATACTGCAGGACACATGCCAGGGGCTGATGAGCATGTAGGATTCCTAGCGTTCTGGCTTAGAACTGGGGAGCATGTGTAGAGGGTGTAGCTACCTGCCAGTGCATGTTAGCACTAGTTTGATCGAATGAGCCGTTAGTAAACATTTATACTGGCCCAGCTTTGGGACTGTACATTATATTTCTTTGCTCAGGATGCGATGAGTCCAGCTGGTACTATCTGTCACCACTAAAATGTGTAGCAGGCTCACACGTATAAAAATAAATGCACAGGCATATGATCCTTTCGGCCTGAAATAAAGGTGGCATATGTGTTGAGTAAAGGAGGTGGCTGTTAGTTCTTTTTTTTTTTGAGGCAAAGTGCTCATGAGGTTTAGAGACATTTCTCAGGGAAGCAGTATAGTTTTGTGGTTACAGTAGCCAGGGCTCCAGGGTTTTACAGCTAGCTCTGCCACTGATTTGCTTTGTGACCCGTGGCAGGTCACTTAAAAACTGTGCCTTGGCCTAGGCATCTGCAGAAGAGGGGTAATGGTGCTTCTTTACTTCATGACCTGGGGGGTTGTGCCATCTTTTGAAAATATGACCCACCGTGTATTAAAAATTCCCATCCATTCAGAAAACCATCTGTCTCAAACCAAGGGGCAACTGCAAGGGGCTGTGGCTTTCTTTCTACCCCGTGTTCCTGATGGGATTGAGAAGCCTCCAAGGATACTGAGATATAGCTCTATTATGATGTCTAGCCAGGCGTAAAGTGTGTCTCATGAAGGCGTCTCGTGGGCAGCTGGCTCAGAGTGCCAGGCACTCCCATCTCTCAGGAGTAGAGCAGGCTAATTCTGGAGCTACCGCACATCTAAAAAAGATTGTGTAAGCGGGTGTTTGTGACAGACCTGTCAGTGACTAGCTTTCCAGGGTTTAGTTGTATGCACAGCAAAGATTCCTTGCAATTTATGACATTGTTAGACTTTTGGTTTGTGCACAGGTTTGATAGACAGAGCTACTTAATGCACCAAAGATTTTTGAATATGAAACTAAGAAATGCTAAACAAATTAGGAAATGTTCTGTATTTTCCCGATATGTACAACTACTGCAATTCATGGCTCATATACAGTAAAACTCTAAAGGCTTGAAAGTTGAGTCTGCATAAGCCTCGAAGCATTTGGATATTTCTCTGCTTTTCTGTGGTCTAGAAATGTCCTGGGAACAGGCATGTCAGGAGATTTCTCACATCCTGAGTGCAGCCAGATCAGAAGTGCCACCAGGGCGGCCTTTCCTACATGGGTGTGCTGTTTCTGATTCCAGTCCTGACAGAAGTGAGGACCTGCGGCAGGGTTGTGTTGTTGAGGGAAGGGAATTATCCACCGTTCTTCAAATCTGCACACAGATTTGGTTCAGGTTTGTTTCTAGGATGGGAAGAAGTTTCTGGTAAAGTTCTCTTTTTATCCAGACCAATTTGTCCCACCCTTGGCTGTCTCTGACACTCCTGGAACCTGCATAGTTCCCCTGACTTTGATCATGTTCCAGCCAGAAGCAGCTTTTAGAATCCAGGATTCCTACCGCACCTCTCTCGAATCCTGCCATTGTGTGGTGTTGTACTGCATCGCGCTGGGCATTGGGATCTCTAGCGTAGGCGTCAGTCAGGTGGGAAAAAGCAGGTTTTCTTCGTGATCACAGCAATATTATTGCGGGTTTAAAATCACTCAAAGCTGATGTCACAGTAATCGTTAGCTATCAGTAAAAGAAAATGAATTACTGGATGAAAACAGAAAAGACATGGGGCCTCTTTGGCCACAGCATTGATTTCCTGCAATTATTCAGAGCTGTTGGGCTATTAATTGATACCTCCCTGGGTGAATCTTGCTCTGCCGCAATTCCTGGGGGGGCGGGTGAGGCTGATAGTACTCTTGGGATTGCCGGTTAATAACAGCACTTATTTTAAAGGCGGAGTTTCACGTTTAAAAAGTCCAGGAGCTACCAGGCAAGGAGACACAAATCTTCTTAGTGTGAAGAGATGCCTAATTAGGCCATGTGAGTGGTGTGGCATAGAGTTAAATGCTACAGCTGGATTAAGGGTTGGATAATATTATGACCTAGGCACATCTGCGGCTATACATGCTAAAACAGAGGTCGACGGATCTCACGCTTCAGGCTGTAAGCTGATCACCTGGGCCTAGGGTGACCAGATGTCCTGATTTTATAGGGACAGTCCCGATATTTGGGGCTTTTTCTTATATAAGCTCCTATTACCCCCCACCCCATCCCGATTTTTCACACTTGCTGTCTGGTCACCCAACCTGGGCCCCACGGGCAGAATTGCCAAATATATTGTGAATTTTTCACCTCCTTTTGAAGCACCAGGTAGAGGCCACTGCTGCAAATGTCTCCCAAACGTAATGTTTGCAGAGATAGTGGAGCAGACACAATCTATTCAAGGAACCAGCACCACTCTTCTCCACTCTGCTAGGATCACTAATCAGGGACTCTGACATCCTTGCTATGGACAGTTACACTATCCATCTGCCTGTGTCTACTTCCACTCTCCTCCTCTCCAGCTAAAAATACCCCCCACTCCCACCATTTGCTTCTATGTTATTGGCCTCTGGCTCTCATGAGCTGTTCCTGGACCATCCTGTCAACTAACTTCTCTTGAAGTCAGACCTAACAGCACCTCTGAAGCCCCTCACTACCAGCCGGGATTTTCATCAGTCCTCAAAAATTGGAAATTCCAAAGTCACAACCCCAAGGTAGGGCAGAAATCTGTCAATCCAAAACATGGTTCAGAGGGTGAATGTCACTGCATTTGCCTCCAGCCAAAGAGTTGTTTGTGCCTAAGATTATTTTTTAAATGTATTTTCTGGGAGGTTGGTAGGTGAGACTGTTGTCATCATGATAATTCACAAGCTGCATTTGATGTGAAGGAATCTTATAGTCCGATTTCATGTTGGAAGAGAATTGATTAACAGTGTTGCAATGTAGCTTACTAGAGGGAAGTCTTGGTGTTTTTCAGGCTTGTTAAGAATAGGTAGATCATCTCTCCTTGAAAAGAGGCAATCCAATGACATAAGAACAGATATGGGGGAGGAAACGTTGAGTTATTGGTGGAGAGAAAACCCAGGAAATCAGCCGCCCATCAACTGGCTGCTCTGTGGCTCTGAACTGACAAGAACTTCCAAACTAGTGAATCATGTGTTCGCTTTTCCTCTCAATATTATCTTGTAGTTTTGGTTAGTGGATCATGAGTTACTATTTAGCATGGATTGCAACGTGGGGACATTTGTGTGACTACATTCTGGGAACTTCCCTACTGATCCACTAAAGGCAATCTGCTCTTTTATCTGTAAGAGATAATGATGTCATCCCACTTTATTCCTTCGGAGATGTTTTCCTAGACATAGTGAACAGTAAACCTGTGAGCTAAGTATGCCTCTTTCTGCATTGTACTTCTTATCAACTCCAGTTCTTCAAGAGTAAAAGAAGGAAACCCTGTTGATGTCATATGGATAACAGACCTTAGGAGGAAACTAAAAACAACCCCGCCATATATCAGAATCATGGGATCGATAGATTGATAGATAGATGGGGTTTATGGGGATGGATAGATAGATAGATAGATAGATAGATAGATAGATAGATAGATAGATAGATAGATAGGGTTTATGGGGATAGATAGATAGATAGATAGATAGATAGATAGATAGATAGATAGATAGATAGATAGATAGATGGGGTTTATGGGGATGGATACATAGATAGATGGGGTTTATGGGAATAGATGGACAGATAGATAGATAGCAAAAAGAAAAGGAGTACTTGTGGCACCTTAGAGACTAACCAATTTATTTGAGCATAAGCTTTCGTGAGCTACAGCTCACTTCATCGGAAGCTTTAGCTCACGAAAGCTTATGCTCAAATAAATTGGTTAGTCTCTAAGGTGCCACAAGTACTCCTTTTCTTTTTGCGAATACAGACTAACACGGCTGTTACTCTGAAACCTGTCATAGATAGATAGGTAGATAGATGGATGGATGGATGGGGTTTATGCGGAGAGATAGCTAGCTAGATGGATGGATGGGGTTTATGGGGATAGATAGATGGATAGATGGATGGATAGATGGATAGATGGGGTTTATGGGGATAGATAGATGGATGGATGGATGGATGGGATATATGGGGATGGATGGATGGATGGATGGATGGGGTTTATGGGGATGGATGGATGGATGGATGGATGGATGGGGTTTATGGGGATGGATGGAAGGATGGATGGATGGGGTTTATGGGGATGGATGGGGTTTATGGGGATAGATGGATGGATGGATGGATGGGGTTTATGGGGATGGATGGATGGGGTTTATGGGGATAGATGGATGGATGGATGGATGGGGTTTATGGGGATAGATAGATAGAAAGATAGAGAGATGGATGGATGGAGTTTATGGGGATAGATAGAGAGATGGATGGATGGGGTTTATGGGGATAGATGGATGGATGGATGGATGGATGGGGTTTATGGGGATGGATGGATGGATGGGGTTTATGGGGATAGATGGATGGAAGGATGGATGGGGTTTATGGGGATAGAAGAATGGATGGATGGGGTTTATCGGGATAGATGGATGGATGGGGTTTATGGGGATAGATAGATGGATGGATGTATGGATGGATGGGGTTTATGGGGATAGATAGATGGATGGATGGATGGGGTTTATGGGGATAGATGGATGGATGGATGGGGTTTATGGGGATAGATGGATGGGGTTTATGGGGATAGATAGATGGATGGATGGATGGATGGATGGATGGATGGATGGATGGGGTTTATGGGGATGGATGGATGGATGGATGCGGTTTATGGGGATAGATGGATGGGGTTTATGGGGATAGATAGATGGATGAATGGATGGATGGATGGGGTTTATGGGGATAGATAGATAGATAGAAAGATAGAGAGATGGATGGATGGAGTTTATGGGGATAGATAGAGAGATGGATGGATGGGGTTTATGGGGATAGATGGATGGATGGATGGATGGGGTTTATGGGGATAGATGGATGGAAGGATGGATGGGGTTTATGGGGATAGAAGAATGGATGGATGGGGTTTATCGGGATAGATGGATGGATGGGGTTTATGGGGATAGATAGATGTATGGATGTATGGATGTATGGGGTTTATGGGGATAGATGGATGGATGGATGGGGTTTATGGGGATAGATGGATGGGGTTTATGGGGATAGATAGATGGATGGATGGATGGATGGATGGGGTTTATGGGGATGGATGGATGGATGGATGCGGTTTATGGGGATAGATGGATGGGGTTTATGGGGATAGATAGATGGATGAATGGATGGATGGATGGGGTTTATGTGGATAGATAGATAGATGGATGGATGGATGGATGGGGTTTACGGGGATGGATGGATGGATGGATGGGTGGGGTTTACGGGGATGGATGGATGGATGGATGGGTGGATGGATGGATGGATGGGGTTTATGGGGATAGATGGATGGATGGATGGATGGGGTTTATGGGGATAGATGGATGGATGGATGGATGGGGTTTATGGGGATGGATGGATAGATAGATAGATGGATGGATGGGGTTTATGGGGATAGATAGATAGATAGATTGATTAGATAGAATAAAGGTCAATGTCTACATTTGCCCAGCTCCACAAACACAGTATTTGAGTTATCCCAAAGTCACTTCATGCACTCATCAGTGCAAATCTAGTTGCCTTATTCTACTGATAAAAGGTGCAGTTCAAATGGCTTTTAGCTCCATTGATCCTCTACAAGCAGCTTTTTGGAATTAAATCCAGCTGAATTTAATTATGGAGAAGGACCCTCAAACTCCCCCTTGGTAGGGACATTTGGTACAGTCCAATACATCATTGGGCAAGCCTCAGCCTGCCTGTGTTTTAATGAATAGTCATGAGGGAGAGAAAGGGGTGGGCCTGAGTTTTGTTGTTAGATGCAGATGACAGAACTAAGGGAGATGGAAAAAGCGAGAAAGCCAACAAACTGCAGACAGGTAGCCAGCCCAGCATCCCCGGCGCTGCCTCTCCCTAGTCACTTGCCCTTGTCTTTACGTTCCATTATCGTATGTCGATTAATACCCTCTTTATTTTTTCCATCCTCCCGTGACCTCATGACTCCTGTGGCGGGAAAGTTCCTAGTTGTTTTTAAATTCCAAGAAGACTAAAATGCTGTATATTAGCGACCCAATGCAGCATTACACCACGGTAGGTGCTACCTTTTCTGAACAGCATTTGATTTATTATTTTTCCTCCAAAGGGAATGTCCTCCCCCCCCCCCCCCCGCCCAAGACAAAAGGCTTTGCAGAATATTGCACTCGCATTCTTGTTTTCTTGAGTTTTGCGCCTGTTGCTATGTGAGAAATGCCACGCGTGAGATTCAGTCTTCATTCAGGCAGGGTGACCCAGTGCAAGAAGGTGCTGATGTAGAACGGAAGTTGGATGGATGCTTGCTTATGTGCTCTTCTGCACATGCACAGATCATGTTGTTTTTAGCACCAGGAGGCACTCATCTGTTCTGATCATCAGGCAGGTTGCGACTTCATGTGCAACTCCAGAATGTTGCAAAAGGAAATTTCGCCAGATTCTACTTCAGGATGGGGTGGTTAAAATGTTGTCTACTTAGTTGGCAGGTCTCTGCTGCACTCTCTTTATATCTAAGATATGTGTTGTGCTTTGCAAAATCTTCAATGTGATTTAAATCTCCGGCTGAGGTAGCTGTTTGAAGCTCCTGAGTCCCCCATGAATACATCTGTACAAGCCTCTATACCCTGCATTGTGGTTTCTCCCGTATCTTTAACTAACTACAGCTCTGAGCTACAATTTAAAGAAACAGTCTGTCTTCAAACTTCTTAGCTGCGGCAGCACCAAGGCATTGGTGTATCCTTCATTTGGGACTTGCTCATTTGCAGAAACCACGGGAACACTTGCATCTCTGTAATGCTGTGTGTGTTTGTGTCCCCAAACAGGTTTCCTTCTGCAGATTAAAGGGGCTGGGAGATTATGACAATTAGCACTGGACATGGATTCTCATATATACATTTTCAGCATGGTCTATAAACTATATGATGCTGTTTTAGTCTACAGATTTTGTTTTTGCTGTTCTGGTATTCAGGATATATGAGGCAAGAGCGTCCTTAATGAATATACAAGGTGAAGGAAAGAGATCTCTCCCCAAATGCATTTCCTTTTTAAATAACAAAGAATTTTTTTCTGAGGGTAGTTTTCTTTTTGTATTTATTGATGAATAATCATACATATAGAGTGAAACAGTGTTGCAGTTCTTGGTTGAAATTATTGAATTGCTTGTTTCTGTTTCCACATATGGTGGCTTGGTTTTGTATTGTAATTCCGTTACTCTGTGTGCCATTATTACAATGATATTTCTTTTTAATGTTTACATGTGGATTTTTCTTTTAAAGGGACACCACCAACTTGCAATCTAATCATTCTCAAAAAAGGAGTTAAAATCATTTTGGGTATGACAGCTGCCCCTGAAGCCCACTGCTGACATTTGGGGATTTACAACCACAATTTCCTATTTTTAAAAATAATCTTGTTTCTTTCTCCTGTTGCTTTGTAACAAGTTCACACAATTGCCAGGGGAAATCAGCTATACAGGGAAACAGGGAAACTGTCTGTACCCAAAGTGCTTTTAAACGCACAGAGAAAACATAGTGGGGGAAAAAAGGGGTGAGGGAAATACTTTTGACTAATCTCTATGGACTATGTTTTGGCACCTTTACTCACACTGCATGTAATTTGACTTTGTATTGATTTAATTTATTTAATTTAATTATGTCAGTTTATAGGAGTGCTAAAAAGAGAACCCATCTCTATGCTTTATTCGCCCTGGACAGAAATTAAAAATGTAGCCTAAGTGCATCAATTTAAAATAGCTTGCCACAATCCCCATCTCTCAAACAATTCCCCACCCCAACAATTACAATTGTAAATAGTTTCAGTGGGACTGCTCACAGATTAGAGTACTCCTCAATATGAATAATAGTGGCAGAATCCAGCCCTTCGTTCTATAATCTGCAATGTTTCTGTAACAATTATAGGGAACAAATTTTTGGGTAGGAATGTGAATTTTAAATGGATGGTGTGTCTGGTTCAATGTACCGATGATCACTTAGGTTGCTGGGCACGAAGCTTTCGTTTTCACAAATAGAGGGGTTTACTTTTATCAGAGGCTGTTGTCTTTTGAAAAGAAGAATGTCTCTCACACTCTAAGCATCGGTGCTCATGGCAGTGGCTCACTTCTGATTTATCTACACGTTGTACATTCTTCTTGCACTCAGGCACTGCACATGCTGGGACAGCTGGCTGGAGTGGATGTTGTATTGTAAATAGTTGCACATTATTGTTGCGTGTAATGAATCTAAAGGGGCAGCAAACATCCTTCTGAAAGCACTTATAGAGCATACACAGCGGGTGCTTTTCAAGTTCAGTATCTTACCCCTCGTTGTGGGGTATTTTGAAACACCAACAGTAATTTTGTTGCGTGTCCATCTCCTGCAAAATATCCTGGCCCGAGAAAAGCTCGTCCTAGATCAGAAAGCCGCTGTTTCATTGTGCTCTTATTTAGAACCGATCACACCTACTACACTAAAATTGTGTGGGAACATTCACACTGGTAGATGCTGGGTCCTTTCTCCTGGCAACGATTCATGCAAGGGACTTGTGCTACAGGTTCAATGCTTTGCACATTGATGGGAGAGTAGCTTACTTGCAGGTAGTGGCTGACTCAGAGAGTACTATATGTAGGGACTGTCCTTTTGCCATGTGTTTGTCCAGCACCTAGTACAATGAGGCATTGGTCTATGACTGGTCTTAGACACTATGGAAAGGCAAAGAATAAATAATAATAATAATAATAATAATAACACAAATAAAATATTGCCCAAAGGAAAAATGATTCCCGAGACCATGATGTATGGCCCAAAGCTGAAAGGCTTTATTCAGATACTACTGTGATGGGGATGGATGGGTAGAAAGGATTCCCTCTCCTATGCATTTCATTCCAATTGCTCATAAGTCCTCTGGGGAGCAGGGAACCTGGTGCTGGGGTGGCAGCCTTCGTAGGAGCAAGACGGGCAGTATCTTTGTGAGAAAGGGAGCAGATTGTGAGCCCCCACCCTAAAGGAGCAGCCTTGAGGGTAGAGGGGGAGGCATAGGGTTGTCTTCTCTTCCTCCACCCTCACTTCTTCACCTGCAGGAAGTGTTTCAGGAGGGATGCTCAGGAAGTTGGTCCAAAGTCACCCCCTGCACAGGAGAGGTCAGGTCAGCTGGCTGTGGCCATGGTGGGTAAAAGGTGGGCTTGGCTTTCCCAGTGGGGGACGTAGGGGTTGGGGGAGCTATAGGCTGTGGTAGCTTGCTGCTGCTCCCCCATTCCCATGACTGGACATGTTACTTATGGGTAAAGTGAGGCCCAGAAGGCTATGTCACATAGTCACATGGAGAATCTGTGATAGGGCTGGATATCCTGAGCCCAGGGGTCCTGAATCTAACCATGGTAAACTCGCTACACTGTTTAAGAACTCTTCCTATTTTTGTCGACTTTTGCAGCAAACATTTCCACTGGATTCTGGCTTTCTGCAGTCTGCAGAGCTCTTGACTCCGTGGAAACAGAAATTGTCAAGACGGGAAATGATGCATGTTTATTTCCCACTTTTCAGGAGATAACTAGTGGACCAACACACACTTTATTCTTTGTCCCTGACGATCAGAACACACATTGCTATTATTTTTGAAGGATGAATTTTTATGTACAGAATGAGAATCCGAAAAAGTAGTATGATGGTTCATCAGTGTAAACCAGTTACTTTCTGTTTGTTCCTGCGAAAATAGATTTGATTTTCTTATTTGGCGATGAATGTTTCTGGCAGGATCTTATCTTGCAGTTCATTTTATTACTCCTAGAGTAGTAAGAAATCAGCAGCTCTGTGCTTATCTGGCTGAACATGCCATCATGGGCTTTGTGGACTGTTTTCCAGGTATATTTTGATAACAGTTTAAATGAAGTTTCTTGTGATTATTTCTGGAATTATGGATAGTTCATGAGGTTCTTGTTTATCTGAGGCAAACTATACAGCAGGAGAAACAGACAGAGGGTTTCATACACATATTTAAGGGGAGAAGAGGGATGTATTTGCAAACGCAAGTTAGATCTTGTTTGACATTCCATCAGTTAGTCACAGAATCCTGACGATCTTGTGGGAGACGTAGAGAACTGGAGGTCTTACTTGGAAAAGTTTGATAGCTTTTTTTTTTTAAACGATTATACTGTAAACCCGTAACTTTCCTTTGGGTGAGGTTAGGTTCCCAAGTTAAAACATGTCTCTTGAGTCTGAAATCTGGTTAGTTGCGAGCATTTCAGACTGACTTCATTTGGGGGGAGGAGGAGTGTGAAGAGCTGTGCCCGTTTGTCATGTGAAATCATGCTTTAAAAAACAATACATTTAACAACTTGTTGTTTAACACATGTACATTTCCAAGTGCCATTATACACTGTGAGCCATGATGTGTGACGGCAGGGACAGTTCTTTCTCCCAGAGCAAAGGGGTTGGTTTGAGAACAGCTTGCAATGGCCTCAGCAATGGAAGACTGGATGGTTCAGGGTAAAGACAGATGGTGATTTTCACATCTGGGTTGCTGGGTCAGTGAGGCTGGGGGTGAGTGACAATAATTACCAGTCTGAGGGCAGTTTGGTGGCCTCTGTGCTCTGAGTTCAGATAGCAGCAGACTGCCTGAGCAGAAATACCGAGGGATGGATGGCCAAGGAGACAGACTTGGCCGGAACTGGGTGAAAGGCGTGAATGTAGGGAGACTGGAATAGTAGTCTGTTCCCTGGACATGGTTCCTTCAGAGGTGTCTTGGAACACGTGTGCAGGACGCTCTCTGGATGAGGCTTGCGCAGCCTATGCTATTCCTGTTGTATGGATGAGCTCAGGTTTTGCAGTCCCACCGGTGAAAAAAATGGAGCCACTTTTTGGATCATTATATTCACCTAAAAGAGACCCTGTGAAATAGGGAGGAGGCTGGTAGGAGTTATTACAAATACTCTCTTGGCTGTTCATGGTCTTAGTACAGTTGACAAGAATATGTGAGAAGTTGCCATAAGAGAACACGTGAAAAAAACCCTATAGAATTATGGGTAAAAAATGTATAACTCTTTCCATTAAACATCACAGTGGGGAAACGGTGGGAAAATTCTGTAAAGATTCTTCATGAGCAAATCTCAGACAAATTCAGTGCTTTAATTCAATAGATGTGTCTCATGGTCACTTTGCTAGAGTGTTCAGCCATAGAGTGCGAAAGTCCTCAGTTTATCCAAAGACTAGGTTCTACATGTAATAGATCAAGCTTCTCTCAGATTAAAATGATAATCTCATGAGAACAGGCTTTTTCATTTGTGAGATTTCCAGAGTGTTCTGACGGCATCTGAATAGGAAACACCACAGGAGCAATGTTTGAGTGGAGAATTGATGTATTTCTGCTCTGATCCCAGGTGACACCAAAAAATATGCTAAATGTTTTTTAAAAAAAACAGTTCACATCTTTGGAGCTTTTTTTTTCAACTTCAGAAAAAGGCTGGATTTTGGTCTGAGTTTTGGATGTAGGATTAGGTCAGTTATTGTTTTGCCCTGCGTGGTTCTGCTACATTTACATGATATTTAAGGCCATAGGATTTACCAAATAGAGGAGAACAAATTCCATCTTGTGCCATTGTGACACAGGCATGCCCAAACATGCCCTATCATGCCCAGGCAGGCAAATTACACCTATGTCTCACCAGCTTCACGATATCTCACCAAAGTGGGGAAAAGCTAAGAACTATCTGATTGCCATGGTTGTTGTGAGAGGTTTGTACAGCAAATATTTTAAGAGCTATATAAAATGTAGAATACTATGGTCCCAAACTGTTGGAGATGAAACGTCACCTGAGGTGGGGAGGACCTCAGCTAACTCAGTCAAGAGTGAGAATAATCAGCATCTTTTGACCCAGCTCAGCCCTGTGTTTACAGTCTGGACCAGATGCAGGCATGAGCATCTACAAAGGCAAATAAAAAAAACCAAAAACCCAACAAAAGATTCTGAACAGGGGACCCTCAAGGGCTGAGCTGAAGTAAATGAACTGATTATGAAAAGAGACAAAAAGTCTGGGGCTGCATAGAAGAAGAAGAAGAAGAAGAAGCAAGGGCACAAGATGTTACTTGTTACGGAGGTGACATTCCGCCAGCGGAAGCATCCCATGAAAAGTGGATCCCACCTCTCTGGACTGGACCAGTGCTGTTAGGACTGACCACTGGGTGAAAAATACTTTATTAGACTGGAAGGGAACTGGTTAATAAGTACAGGCTCTGGACTGCATTTTATATTTTATGTAACACTGTAATCTGGTGGTTCCAGTCCTTTTACTTGCATCGATTTTGGATCTTTATCTTAAGCTGTGCTAAACAAACTTCTATCTGATTTTACTGTGGACACGACCCAGTGCCTTGCGCTGAAGAGAGCCCTGAACTGAGGGGAGGCTGGTGGATGGGGGTGCACTGCTTCCGAAGAGGCAGCAGATCAGTGTACATTGAGGGTGTCCAGAAGATGAGGGACTGGGCACTTGAGTGTAACAAGGTGGCATGTGCAAATTGCTAGCCTGCAGTGGGAACGAGTGTGGCTTGCAGAGCCCGGAGCAGAGCACTGGAGGATTTTCCCCGGTGGGCACAGATAAGGCTCTCTCATGCTGTGATCAGATGATAGTGATTCACACTGAACACCTTGGTAACCCCAGAAGTGTCACAGACATCAGCTGTTAATGGAAATATTTGACAATGGAAATTCAGAACAGATGCTGAAAACCAGCTTTATAAGAAGGCAGGAACTGGCCCAGTACACACAAAATAAGGGTAAATTCGGCCAATTATCTTATTTTCACTCTGCATCAAAACTGTGCATTTGAATGTCTCCCAAACCGTGGACTGTATTACTGCAAACTGCAAAAAGATTATATCACTTGTGTAAAATGAATTGTACAGCCTGCCTCTGAAAGGTGATTGCAATGTTCATCCACCCTCACAAACCTAAAGAGGGAAACTGGGTGGGATGTGCATGAGTGTGTGTGAAGGGGTGAATGGATGGATATGGTTGTGCATGGGTGAAGTGAGAAATAGGCCCACCCCATTGCAACAATGCTATCATCTTATCGGCGGGTATGTTAGTGATTGCGGGGGGTGGGGTGGGTGGTTGCTCTGTGGGCTGTATGGACCAAGTTCAACAAGTAATTCAGGTGCTGATTGTGGTATTCAAGATATCTCATACAGGGGAACGTTTGCTTGCTCCAGAGTGGAGACCTCGTCAAGGATTCATTTACAGAGTGTGGCAGTACCACTTTATAAAGATAGAGGGCACTCTAATGACTCTTATGAGCGTCTCGAACAAACATTGCGGCTGTGTCCCACAGTAAATTGCAACTTTTATCAGATAAAATTCCAACCCTTCCCAGGGCGTCAGTCTCGTAACTTTCTACGACATTTGCCTTGGTGGAAATGCCATTATTTCTCCAAAGCAAATAGCACTTTGTAACTGAAAAACAGCCTTAATTCCATGAAAAATCTGAGAGATGAACAAAAAGTCACTGTGAGACAGGGGTTGCTCCCTGGTTTAACCAGCAGGCTGGTGGGGCAGGCGTGGGGTGTTTTCTCCAGCCCTACCCTTGATATTTTTATATTTAGGCGTCTTACTTTCTTTTTCAGTGTGACCCCACAAACAGAGCCGGTGCATCCAACTTCTCCCTGATTCTGAGAGTTTCCTGTCCCGTGGATGCATGCATGCATCTCCTAACAGAGACATATTCATATTCTTTGGACAGTCAGACCTAGATTTCTCCAGTTTGCAGCTCTAATCCGTTCGGAATCATTTAGGTTTTAGTGTATGGTTCTGGGAGATAGCAGAGGGGGCTGCTTTTCAGACAATCAGTGGGAGATGATCTCTCCTGCTAAACTCGACTACATGACCGGAAAGCTTTGTATGAGCGCGGGGTAGATAAAGAATTTCAGTTTGTCATTAAGTCCAAGATTTTCAACAGGGACCAGTGATTTTGAGTCCTCAAGTTGAGATGTCTTAAAAAGTCTGATTTCCAGACAGTGCCAAGCAAGCATCCCCCTCTGAAAATCAGGTCCCTTTAACGCAAGCATCCACAATCAGTAGTTACTTTGAACATCTTCTGTGGGGTGAAAGTTAAATCAGGAGGCAAACTGGTGTCTGTGGTGTCCCTTCAATGGGAGTTAGGCCCTGCTTTCCAAAAACCAAGAAGTGAAATGTCACTCTGGGGCCTGGGAATGGGCAACACTGACGTAATAGGGTTATGACAGGTCAAGAGCGAAGTTAATTACTGAAGCGGGAGAACGGGTGTGTGTGTCCATCTCTGTGTGTCTGTCTGGGTTAAGAACCAGCATCAGACCCATATTTTCACAAGCTCAAAAATGCCCCTAAGCGAGACACACAGTAATTTCTGTTAGCAAATGATTATTAAATGTCATGTTTAACGCTAGGCCTCGTCTAGCGGCTGATCCATTGAGGGAATGACCGAACTACAGCTATCAGCTAGAGGAGTCCTTTAGAACAATGGTAGACACTCATGGTGCTGGAGGTCCTCAATTCAATCCCCAAAGATGATTCACGACGGTGCCCGCTGTGAACGAGCCTCCAGCAAACCCCACCTTTGTCTCACTGCTATGATGAGGCCTTGCCATTGGCCAGCAATTGCATCTTTGTGCAGAAAGTCCCACCTACCAATCTGGGTCGTTTTGTCCAATATATTTGATTCGGTCGGCCTTATGGAACTGAATGCAGCAGCCAATTGCATCCTCCTCCTCCGCCCCCCACCCCGGGCATCATGGAGGGCAGACAGGACATGGTGCAGGACGCTTAGGAAAGGTGCACCAGTGGGCTATGCTTGGAAGGTGAGGAGTAGGACTTTGCAAAATCGGGCAACAGGTGCCCAAAGGCCAAGTGGCTGGGAAACTGGTGCTTAGAATTCCGCCTCCCCCTGGTGCTTAGAAGTCCCAGAGCTGTCAGTGCAATATACCATTACTCGGTGCATTCCTGCTCTCCCACCCCAAGGGAAATGCATTCTGTCCCACTTTGGAACAGGGGTGACCTTTGCTCAAGTCTACCCTTGACTTTTTTATTGGGCTGGCTGCCAGGGTTTCCCTGGGCTGAGCCAAGAAGCTGTGTTTTGCAGCATGTATGTACATGTGCACATGTCGCTGTCTGGCTCTGGGCACGCTGCAATTACCAAGAGATAGAGACTTTTCAAAGTTGTTTTCTCCTAAATTTCTTACAGCTCCCGAGTGGTCTTTGTTGCTTTGGGGGCAGCGGAATCATGGTTGTGGGTTTCACCCACAGGTTGTTCCAAAGGGACTAGAGTCAGAGTTTGATGATTCTTTATGGGCTGCTGCCATCCCTCAGTATCGTCTGCATGGGCTACGGCTGGGCTTTTGGCATTAAATGCTGTCGGTGGTGTTGGGCTAACTGGGGGGAGCACATTCAGCCTGTGATGTGAAGGCAAGGGGAGGAAAGAGACATGTGAGGAAGAGTTTGTCTAATCGGTGTCACTTTCCTGATGGGAAGAATTGGGAACAACTAGAAAAAAATGAGAAAGTTAAATAAATCTGGGAGGGGAAATGAAGAAGGAAAAGTGAACGAAGGAGGAGTAAAGCTGGAAGAGAAAGGAGAAAATGAAAGAAGAAATAAGGTTTATTCCAGTAGTTTGGATAATGATATGAACTAAACACGATCCACAATTGCTAACCAAGCAGATGTGACAGGTGAGATACGTGTAAATAACAGGCTGGCCCCAGAGCAGCTTATTTGTTGATGTGTCTATGTTCAGCATAACCCAGCACAGCTAATATATGGACAGGAGTCAAGCCCAGGAGTCCTGACTCCAGCCCTGTACCCTGGTCACCAGACCATCCTACTTCCCTTTGTTATCACTTGGATATGTCTCCACAGTGCATCTGCATAGATAGCAGATTGCCGCAGCTCGGCCTTGCTTCCCAGAGCTGATAACAATGAATCCACTTGGTGGGTCATAGCTTGAAGGCAGCTCTTTGCAGCGGAGTGGATCCTTTTAAAACCCTGTGCTGGCTACGTGTGATACCACTGGTAATGGAATGCAGCGTGTGCATGGAGACTCACCACCCAGCCACCAGTGTAATTCATTCAAGGTGACTCTTCGGGAGCGAAGTGGGGAGCAGGGAACGTTTTGCTCCACACACGTGGGCGTTTTGTTCTTGAGTCCTGGGCATGCATGTGTTTTAAGGACTCTCCTCTCTCTTCCAACTTGGCTCCTTCTCCTGATGGAATCTGCAGGGAAGGCACAATCCTGCACTTGTGGCATCCCACTGCTTTGCTACGGGAATAAAGTCACATACGCACAGGCTTCAGGGTGGGATCCAATGGGAGGGGAGATGGGTAGTGACTTGGGGTGGAAGCCCTGTTTTTACACACAGCCATCTCAGGCAATGAACAAACCGTGGGAAGAAAGATTATCAGAAAGGCTGGAAGGTAAATTCAAGGCTTCAGCATCAGTCTCTCTTCAGAACTGATTATTTTGTTTCCAGTTCACTAATAGAACTTTCTTTCTTTCTATGAAATAGTGTAAAGTCTGGCTACTACTGAGCTTCTGAGATGGGGCTTCTCTACTACTAAGGTGGGCCCAACCTACAAAAGAGATCCAGAGTTCAAACCCCACAAAACTTAAGGTGGCTGGAATCTGGGGGGTTGGTTCAGCCCTTTAGAAAGATAGGAGCCATTTGCAAAGTTTGGTTCCTGGTCTGGGTTGCTGTGTGAAGTTTGGGAGTGTTTGGCTCAGGGTTGGGGGTTGGGTTAGTCCCATATGAACTGAAAGTACTGAGATTTGAAATGGAAGTGAATGAGCCCTTACAGAAAGGTCCCTGATGGAACCAACGGGGATCTATAGAAATCCCTCTGAACATCTCCAGAACTTATCAGAGGATGAGAGCCTTTCCATCACACTTGTTCGGGCATCCTCTGGAGTTCTGTACTATTGGTGTATTCTGTAGGGTGAGCTCTAAGATCATTATCATTTTCTAGTCAATAGGCCTTTCCCATAAGGGGGTAGCAGAAAACAGCAAATATATGTCTCTTCCTAGCTAAGTGATGATTTCCCTGCAAAAGAGGTGGTTTTACACTGTTAAGTGCACTGGCAATTCAGGAATCTTGGCCCCTGGCTGCCTCCGTTATGGATGAAGCTGACAAAAGGGGGTGATGTCAATGTGTCAGGTTTTATCCCTTTCACAAGCGGTGACCTGTTTTAAAAACAAACCAACCCAGCGGAGGTATTTCAGCTAACTTTCCAGTGTGCTGGCCCTTTAAGGAGGCTGTAACAGGACACCTGAAGTCCTGGAGAAGTGTAGTCTCTAAACTGGCTGGTGTTTTCTTTTTTTTCCCCCTCCTCCCCTTTTCCCTTCCTCCAGTCCCAGTTTAATTTGCTGAACAGCAGCATGGATCAGAGCATCGGCACCAGAGCAGCTTCCACCAGCCCTTACAGCTCTGAGCACCCTTCCAATGTTCCAACGCATTCTCCCTACTCGCAGCCCAGCTCGACCTTTGACGCCATGTCCCCAGCTCCTGTCATCCCCTCCAACGCTGACTACCCCGGGCCCCACCACTTTGAGGTGACCTTCCAGCAATCCAGCACAGCCAAGTCTGCCACTTGGACAGTAAGTTGCATGAGTTCTTCTTGACTTCAGTAGAGAGATGCATGTGTGTCTGTAGAACTGTTTGCAATGAATCTGCATCAAACCCTTTACTGTCTCTGCAAAAAGAAAAGGAGGACTTGTGGCACTGTAGAGACTAACACATTTATTTGAGCATAAGCTTTCGTGCCCTCCTTTTCTTTTTGCAGATACAGATTAACACGGCTGCTACTCTTTACTGTCTCTGTATCATTTTGCAGAAGGATACACAGTGCATGTTTATATACTGCAGACGTTGCAATGTCAGCTGCAAAATATCTGGTTGTTCAGTAGTAAACAGAGGGTATTTTGGTGGCCACCTTTAGAGGCAGCAAATATAACTCAAGCCTGACAAGCAAAGCTTTGGTGGGAAATAGGGGGTTTATTTTCAGGATTTGTTTCCAGACACAGTAGAACCCTGGATTTTTCATATTTTTTTTATTTCTTTTGATTTGTAATAGCAAATGAATCACTCAAGCTGTAAGAGCCCTGATGATAATTAAACTTGCAGCCACAAAAATATCATTTAGCAACGTCACACAATAAGAAAAATGAACAGAGGAGCCAGTAGATAGTAGATAACACAGTTGCATAGACCTTTTCCCTGAGTACCCAAAAAGCCAGCCGCTCAGCTGTGTCAAAGAGATGGCTTTCACAGCATCTCTTCAGGTCAATGAAAAGCATCATCTCAGCACAGCAAGGGACAGGGAAATTACTGAGAGAAGAAGGGTGCTGCTTTTCTCATCAGAGGTTAGATCCTAAATTCATGTCATAGGGGCTTTTGCATAAGCATGGCCCATAAAGAAAAAAAATATTTACACTGATCTATTTTTAAAACATTTCTGTCCTAGACGTTTCTCTGAAAACAAAGTATTCACAAAAAAACTCCCAGTGCAACTTAAGCACCCGCTCAGATCCTACCCGCCAAGAAATGCCTGGGAAAATAGAGGCATCTTACAGACAGAGTTCATCTCCCTGAGGAGAGATAGCTGGCATTGAAAGGGAGCAAAGGGGTCTCCTGTAGGATTGTGGTTTGACCGTGCTACCAAACCAGCACAGCAGAACATGAGCAAGGTGTATCAGCCCTACGTGCGATAATGACTTGTTTTGGAAGCTGATGTGTTCAGTTACTGTGAAAGGTCTTTTAATGATGGACAAAAAGTTGTCTTCCGGCTGTTTAATGTATGGGCTATGAGCGTTGAAACCCCAAATGGCTGCAGCTCCTATTCTGTTCCTGTCAGTCCAATATGTGCCACCCCTCTAGCTGCTGCGTGTGGGAATGGAAAGTGCACACGGAATATAGCCTAGCAGGAGTGTGGCAGGGAAGAGGTTAAAAGGGCGATTTGTAACAGCTGTCTCCCAGCAGTTTGTTTTGTAATTCTAGACAGCCAAGCTTCCCCATGAAAATGAATAGGGAGAGCAGTGAGGGGTCAGCTCTGCGGGGCTCCCAGGTGAGGGAGACCAACGGGACTGCTGAATTCTAAGCATGCCCAGCACAGTGCTGAAGGAGGGAACTCCTATCCCAGTGCCCATAGCACTGGCAGCCCTCAGCACACAACAAGCTCTTGTCAGAATGATCCCCCAGCAATTATAAGCCAAAATATGTGGATCCTGGTATCAGCAAAGAATAAGGAGCCATTGTGGTGTAAAATAAAGCAAATGCAAGGTAAATCCGTACAGCATTGCACTGACCACTCAGTCTTCAGAGAGCAACAGAGCTTCTAAAGCAAACCAGAAATAAATCTGGTTTTAAAGGGATCATTGCTTTCTTCGTGGCTTGGCGTAAAGGGCCAGATTCTCTGGTGTAAATAGCATAGCTCCACTGAGCTGAGGAGCTGGCCCAAACATTTTATGGGGAATCTTTACTTGACCAGCATTCTAGTTAAAAGGACAGGCTGTCTGGATGGCAGTGTATCCCCTGCCCCCCTCTGGGTCTGGTGAAGTGTAGATTAACAATGGGGTACCTCTCTGGATTAGGTCTGGGATTAACGTTAGGCCTTGAGGATAAGAAACAACCCTAGCCTGTTTGTCTTCCCTTGGGGGGAAAGCTTCCTCAGTGAAATGTGAAGGTCAGTAGGAATTGCCCAGCTAGCAGAGGGACTCAGGACTGTGACCAGAGCCAGATAAGAACCTAGGTAAATTGGTAGGGCCAGATTTGGATGAAAGATGGAATTTTCTGCCCAAACCCTGGTTCTCTGGTGGTGACGTTCAAAAGGAAGGGACACCAAATGGAAAACAAACGTAGGCTACTCTGATGGGTCTCATCTCTGAGATTCCTCCCTCCTTGGGCACTCAAGCGAGCTAGGAGCCACCACATGGATCTGGGGTAGCATGGTGGTCATCGAACGTGGTTTGGTCAGATACAAAAGGCAGGGTTGCTTTAATCGTGAAGCCTGCAGTTTGACATCCCATCCCCTGACAGTGCAGGTGAAATTAGGGTGACCAGATAGCAAGTGTAAAACATCGGGACAAGGGGTGGGGGGTAATAGGTGCCTATATAAGAAAAAGCCCCCAAAATCGGGACTGTCCCTGTAAAATCGGGACATCTGGTCAGCCTAGGTGAGACACTAATAATCAGCCTGGTGGCAAACAGCAAAGAAAATAAACTCAGCATTTCCCAGGGGGAGTCAGTAGCTTACTTGATCTGGTATTGCCCCCCAGTGATGCAAGCGGAGTGTATCAGCTACAAACGCTTGAGAGACAATGAAAAGCCAAAGACAGTTCAGCCTGTGCTGCGAGCCAGCTGGATTCACGGGGACAGGGACAGATCCCGGATATCAGACAATGCCCTCCTGGATTCTTACCATACTCCTGACATTAATACACACCGACACAGAGCTGTGGTCAAGGGCTGTTCAGTGCCTGTAAATCAAGGGGAAACACCTGCTGAAGGAGCACCCACTGATCACAGTTGAATGACCATTAGGAAAATGCCTTTTTCCTGCTCTCAAATGTTCACTGATCCTAGGATTTGTGCCTGGAATACATACAGGGTGTATATACCCGATGCCATGTCATTCCCACAATAGCAGCAGCAACCGTCAAGGATAGAGCAGCACAGAAACAAGTGCTTTGGGCTCGTCCCATACAGCGCGCAGCCACTGACTGCTTCACATCCCTCGTTCTGTTTCAGTGCCATTTTTCTATCGATATCAGCTTTGTTGCTGACTGTTGTGTCCCAGGTTAGTGGGAGCTCTGTTTCTGGGACTGGGGATCATGTTCTCTGTCACTAGAGATCCGGGCACGCTCAGCTTCATTGATGATGTCTGCACTGCATGGGCATCCACACAGCACTGATTATACTACCAAAGTCCTCTGCCATCATGCACTGGGCTCCACATAAAAGTTAGGGTGGATTCTTTTGCGGGATATTCAGTTCTTCAGTTATTACAGAGCCCTGCTCAAGAAGCTAGGATCTTCCCAGGACCTTGCACTAACGCAGGACAAATGATCAAAATCAGGATATTCTTATCTCACGGGAAGCACAGTGGAAACTGCTTGCATTTCATCCAGATTCAGTAGAACTCCGCTTAGAATGAAGTGGAATGAAAGTCCCAGACTGTTTCGGCATATCACACTGTGTTGGCTGCAACCCTGGTTTCTTGTATCCTTACACTTGGAATGAAGTTGATCTGTGCGGGGGGGAAATGACTAACATGAGAGACTAGTTTTCATGTTTGGAAACCCAAATTATCATCCCTAGCCATGCATTCAAGTGCCCAAATCAGCTTTGACACCTGAAAGAGGCATGTGAGTCCACATGGCTCAAATACACATTTGAAAATTAGCCTCCAGGAAGTTGTAGGCACTTCCGTACCACAGTGAAAGAATGAATATGTGGAATGAATGTGTGAGATAGACACGGTCTGATTCTGCTCTCAGATACTCCATTGTAAGTCAATTTGGAGTAACTCCACTAAAGTCTGTATAGTTACAACATGTAAAACCTGTGTGAGATCAGAATCAGGCCTATCATTTCCCTGTATTTTGGACAGTGAAACTTGTGTCAGATGCTTGGTTCCAAACATCAGCTGCGTTGCTGGAAGGAGCACAATTTCCCATGTGACTTTGTAGTGACAATTGTAACATCTTCTCTTTTAACAAATACTGGTCATGCTGGATTGGCAGCGAAACTCATCCCAGATTGTATCGTCTGATTGACAAAGTGTCTGAATTTTGTAATTTTGTATTTTCTGTTAAAAGAAAGAGATTATTTTCCAGGTCTGTTTTCTCTCCACTAGACTGCATGCTTTATTTCCCCACTAGATACAAGACTGGAGAATGAGTATTTATGCAAAGAAAATGATTACAATTGAATCAAGTGATCACACTCTAATTTCACTTGCTATATGCAAACAGCAGATAGTCTCAACCAAAGTAGTACTAATCAGCAGTTAGGAATGCAGACAATTGGTAAGGGAAGCTAAAGGTATCAATGAAAAATCTATGGCCAGTGGGGTTGAGGATAGCAAGAAAAATTTCTTTAACTATATCAGGAATACATGAAATCCTAATAATGCTATAAGTCTGATATTCAACAACAATGGCAAAATTATTAATCATGATGCAGAAAGTAGTAGTCAACAAATATTTCTGTTCTGTATTCAGAAAGAAGCAAGATATTTTCATATCTTATAGTGATAAAGAAATGTTTTCTATTCCATCAGTACTAGGAAGGATTGTAAACAACAGCTATTAAAGTTAAACATTTTAAAATCAACAGGAGCATATAAATTGCTCCCATGAGTATTAAAAGAATTGGCCAAAGAGCTCTCTGAACCACTAGTGTTAATTTTTAATAAATCTTGGAGCACTGGACTGGAGAGAAAAAAGAGAAAGCCAGTGGATGATCAAAGACCCTCTTGGCCAGTTAGCCTGACAATGATCCAAGGCATAATCATGGGTAGGCTGATATGGGGATACAATCACTAAGAATTAAAAGGGGCTAGCATAGTGAATACCAGTCAGTATGGATTTATGGAAAATAGGTCTTGTCAATAGGTCTTTGATGTCGTGTTTTGATGAGAACACTAGTTTGGTTGATAAAGGTAACTGTGTTGACATAATATACTTAAACTTCTGTAAGGCATTTGACTGAGAGCGTCTCTACACAGAGGATTAGTGCACGGCAAGTCAGGGTTTAAATCTGCAGTGACCAGCTTGCCACGCACTAAGTAGCCATGTGGATCCTGGTACCACACACTACAAGTTGCACAGTGTGCTTTGACATTCTGCTATTTCAAGTACTTGCGTGGGAGGAGGTTTCTGGTAGTACAGGGCTCCTTAGTCTAAAATTAAAAAACATAATGAGATCCAATGCTTGGAAGCTGAAGCTAGACAAATTCAGACTAGAAATAAGGTGCAGATCTTTAACAGTGAGAATAACTAACCATAAGAACAACTTACCAAGGGTTGTGTTTCTCCAACACTTGAAGCATCTAAATTAAGGCTGGATATCTTTCAAAAGATAAGCTCTAGCTCAAGCATAAATTAGGGGCTCAGGGCAGGAATTACTGGCAAGGTTCCCTGGCCTATGCTATGAAGGAGGTTAGACAAATCGTAATTCATCCCTTAAAATCTGTGAATTTATTAATCTATGAAAGGGAGTAATGGAGAAAGGGACCAAGGCTTCAGTTGCAAATTGAGGGCTTATGTGGGTCAGAAAATGTTTCTTTAGGGCTGCTCCATGGGAATCTCCTGCAGAAGACGCGTGTGAATCAGGAGTGCCTGTCCTGTGCACTGACCGTCAGACCAAATCTGGCTTTCTGCAAAGCGTTAGTGGTTTCTGTCTCTTAGTACAATCCTTTTAAAATAAAGCCGTCGTATTTTATGCAAAACTTTAGAGCCAGGTTGTTTTTTCAAACAATCTCTTTGTCAGTGGAGGGCCATGAGGTGGGACAGAACCTGAAAATGAGATTTTTTTCTCTGCCTTGGAAGGCCCCTTTGGTGGCTTGTTTCCTGAGGTGGGAGGAAAGGAGTGGATCTGTAGCAGTACAAGACAGGGCATGCAAGGCGCCTACCTGCTTGTTGGAAGCTGTCAGGACTCCCCGTTTCCTGGAGCTGCCTGTACATGCTAGAGCTGGGAGCCGATCTTGGCTGTTTTCTCACATTCAGCCCCCTTGCCATGCCAGCCAGCTGGTAACTGATAGATAATTAGTATTTTTCTCAAGTACAATTTCAGACTGACTGGTGCTTTCCTCCCCTCTAAAAACATTATCATCCTCACCAAAGCCAGCAGAACCATTAATAGGGTCTTTGGCCTCCCGCAGCCTCACTGAAAAAGAGCCCTAGGAATCAAGCTACCCTCCTCCTTCAGATCAGGACTTGTCCCTGCATTCCCTGATGACCCAGAACAGACGAAGCGTCCATCCAGTCCAGCATTGTGGGCCTGATTCTCCATTGCTTGGCCTTGCTAATGGTTTATGCTAGCACTTTGCAATCTCTTCGCTCAGGTGTATATGACTGCACATGGTGCAGGGCAACAGAGAATCAGACCCATCTCTGGCACGGAAGGCGTAACTCTCCATCATGGTGCTGGTGAGGATGTTGTTATTGGAGGAAGGAGATGATGTTCACCCCAGACCTCAGCTGCTGACCCAGCTGGCACTCTGAAGCTAGAAACTGGATAGCCCTCAAAATGAAGTGGAGCAGTTCACTGGACTGAAATTTTGACATGGGTCTGGTGTGGATCTAGTGCCCAGTTCACTTACATGGTTTCAACCACAATCCAGGGAATGGAGCCAAGCTGCTAAGGGAGACTGTGACCATCTCCATGACTGGAGAGATTCAAGGCTGGCACTAGACACCAGTCTGTCAGGGATAGGAATAATTATGGACCAGGGGACACAATCCAAACCAGGTCCAACCCCAGAGCTAAGTCAGTTAGCTACTACAGCGACGGGCATGTTATAGGACCCTAATTAGATCAATTCTCCAACTTCACAGCTTGATTAGTTTCAGAGTAGGTGAGCTGTAGCTCACAAAAGCTTACGCTCAAATAAATTGGTTAGTCTCTAAGGTGCCACAAGTACTCCTTTTCTTTTTACAGCTCGATTACTTACTGCATAATGTTAGGGCTGGGATGGGGAAAGCAGGGAAGGGAGAGGGAGAAGGGAGAGGATGACTGAAAAATTTTGGTGTCCCCAAAATTGGTTGCTTCTGCTATAGTCATCATCTAAAATACCCTGTAAATAAACAATGGCAAAAATCTGTCTCCCTCTAGCAGCAACAGTAGGAAATAACTAACTCCTGGCACCGCTCCTAAGAATGTGGAACTCTCAACAGTCTGCTAAATGTCCCTTAATAAGGGCCATGGCTGTGAGTCAGATCTCACTCTGCCTCTGAGCTCTGAACACTTTAGCTTGTCTCCAAGCAGCTGAAAAGAACGGGTGAAAGATCTGGAATGGCAGAAATAGGAAAGCATCCGCAGTGGGGGTCTGATCCGGAGTCCACTGAAATCAATGGGAGTCTTTCCATTGGCTCCAGCTGGGCATGGCTCATGCTCCGTAAATCCCAGATACAGTGGGATTGCGGAGAAAGGCCCATGGCAGTGTTTATGAGAGTTATTTTCGGCAGGCCCTGGGAGGACGCTGGAACAGTAGGCTGTTCCAACAGGACTGTGGTATCAGTTGCATTATCTCAGAAGTTTATGGAATGCACTGATTGATGTGAGTGAGGCCTTTTGCTCTTTAGCATGAAGAGAGAATTCTCCCTCCTCAGTGCTGCCAGCAAAGCCCAGACAGACAGTTAGGACCGCTGTAAATTAGCAGCACTGCATCTAATATTCCTGGGCCTCAGCAAGCTCCATTCACCCCTGGGTTACACCTCTGAGGTCCTCTAAAGTCAGTGAGGCCTGGCTGATTTACATCAGCGGAGGGACTGGACCTTGTTACATATGTGGTAACAACAGAAAGTCCCACGTGGTGAAAATCTGTCTCATTCAGGAGCCATGAGCAGTGGTCACGGAAAGCATTCTTCCAGGCCTGATTTCCATGGCTGTGAGTATGCACTTACATGCACCGAAATGCAGGGGCAATTTGCATGCTTAGCGAGGTGCACGTTTTCCCTGCACATTTTGGTGCTTATGAAAATCTCTCCCTATGTTTCTGTCTCTGAACCAACGGAAAATAGACCTGAGCTTGGGGATTGGGACTGGGTGAAGGGGGAGCTTGACTCCAGACCTGGTAGCTACCGGCATCCTGTCTGAGTTCAGTGAGCTGTGTGAGGAGTCGGTGACTCTGATGCCTAGGTGTGCCCAGGCCTGAACCTCACACATTATTTTGAGGGAGGGTTTTCTTGCTGTTTTAAACCCATTTGTAATTAGTCTTCACTAAGGACAGACGCACACTCCCCTCCATCCCAGCTGTATAGTCTGAGACTGCTCAAGGCAACCTGCTGCCCCAGGCAACATTTGAGTGTGTTGCCCCCCACCTCTCAGATTTGGCCCAACCACCTGTCTTGTCATGACAGAGGGGCGGCTGGGCCAAGTTTAAGTGAGTGAAACTGACAAAATTCCAGCCCAGATTGACTGGCCTTGGTACCCAGATCACAACAGCTGCAGCACAGTTGGCCCCTGGCTGGCTGTCTTTCCAAAGAGCCCTTGGACAGCACGGGCCTTGAAGGGTGAATTTCCTTCTCCTCCCATCCTCTGGGCTGCCCTGGATGAAGTGCCCTTGCACCAATGCAACCGACACTGTACCTACTCTGTGCATAAGGAAAGGCTATGACTCTCCCAGGCTGTCAGTCAGGCACCCTCACAACTAGCCGAGTCACTTGAAAAGAGGAACACGGAATGCCGGGACCTTGACAGGATCGCTACCAGGCACTGCTGGGGTTGGGGGAGGAAAGTCAGATAGCCCACCTGATTGTAACAGTCCTTGTTCAGCAGTGTTTGTTCTCTAAAGAGGGGCATGTTGATCTCATCTGGAAGGCTGTTTTTCTCCTGCTACATGGGGAGGATCAGGGTTTTTCCTCTTCTGTATTAGAGCAGATTAGTAACATTCTCATACCCTCCCGTGGATTCTAGTGCCAGATTCAGGGGCGGGAGCAATGTAGCTGTGTGTTGCCATCCTCAGTGGCTTGGAGGGAGGATGGTCTTGTGGTTAAGGGACTGGAGATCTGAGCCAGTTTCCAGCTCTGCCACAGACTCCCTGTGTGCCCTTGGGCATGTCACTTGTCTTTCTGAGTCTCAGTTCCCCATGTGTAGAATGGGGATAACAATCACTTCTTTCTCCTGACATTTGTCTGTCTTGTCTATTTAGATTGTAAGCTCTTTTGGGCAGGGACTGTATCTTACTGTGTGTGGACCCACATACCTAGGGGCTTGTGGCAGGAAGCTGACATCTGCTATGCAAATGGTTGATTCCCTGCTCCCAATGTTTTACTTGCCAAAGCAAAATCATTTAAAATCTTGTTTATTAACTAGGCTCCTTAGATTTACACCTTGTTCCAGTGACTGAAATGCAGGAATTTTCTGGGCCATTTGCTCACCTCTGTCTCTCTCCTGTATCAGCCAATTCATTTAGGGCCTGACCTTGACTTCAATAGCAAACCTCAGATAGATTCCAGTGCTGTCAGACTGAGCCCTCTCTGTTTACATGGCAGCCTGCAGCTGATCAGCCTCTCTCCCACACTCCAAATTCTGCAGCCTTATCAAGCAGCAGAGAAATTCAGGGACACCTGTTTCCTGCTGAGGTTTGAAATCACCTGGAGAGTCAGGCAGGAAGATACAAAAGGAAGTCGTCGGATGTCAGAAGCTGCAGAGGGGATGTCTGTGGCTCCAACTATGGTGAGCAGGGACACAGAGGAGGCCAACGTCATATATGCAGAGGGAGAAGGAGGCTGGTATATTTATGCTCCAGTTATCATCATCTCAGTGTTAGGGATTTGGAGTTCTTGTTGCTGATAGGAAGACTGTATCTATAAACTGGGTATTTGGTGCAATTACAAAAAGAACAAAAGGCACATTGGACATAGTATCCAATTTACAAAATACAGCTCTCAGGAAAAGCCACTTAATTTCTCAAAATCAGCAGCACAACTCTGGTACACGTGAGCCTTTCCCTAATCCCAACTGTGCTACAGAGCAGAGCAAAACAGCGCTTGCAAGAGGCACCTCCCCCACTAGGAACTTTACTCTCTCAAAAGGTGTAGAAAAAGGGTATTGGCCAACGGTTGCTCCATGCACAAAGTCTGCTGTGCCCTGTAAAGCTTGAGATGTATCATGCCTCCTTTATGGTTCCTGAGTAGCCGACCCAGTAAAGATAAATACACAGCCTGGAATTCAGTAATAACACATACGTGTCCAGTATGTGATAATGCAAGAGCACTTGAGCTCATGTTGAGCTCCGTCCTCGATCAAAGCGTCAATCCATTAGCTCCAGTGGGGACCCATATCTGAGGCTATACTGGGGGGAAACAAAATGAACCATATTGCACCTGCCCCTTTGTGCAATGCCGGTAGGGGAATACTCCTTCCTGACCCCTGGAGTGATCAGCGGATGTCCTGAAGCGTGAGCTTGGATGCCTTTTTTTTAGCTGCATATGTGCAAATCCAGCTCTGTATAAAATCAACCTAGAGCATCTCCAGCAGCAAGTTCCACAGTTTGAATACATGCTGTGTGAAGAAGTGTTTCCTTTCATTGGCCCTAAATGTACCTGCCATTAATATCACTTTGTGTGTCGCCATCAGGCAGATCTTGGGGGAGAGGTGTACTGGAGGGCTGGAATACTGATCTTGCTCAGCAAATAGTGCTGATCTCAGTGCTTTGCAAGCCAAAATTTCATTTCAGAACGGCTGCTTTGTACGCAGCCGGTAGACCTCTCTTGTGCATGAGGAATAAGGAAAGTCCTTGTGAATGATTCTAAAAGGGGGACCACTACTTGAACCCTGAAGTTTCATTCTTAGTTAAAAGGATGTTTCACAGTCATTCTCTCTATGGCTTTCAAATGCCTTTCTGAATCCAAACTGGAAAGTACTAAGCGTTGATGGAAACCACTATGCAATGGAGAGGGGACACTTCCCAGTGATGCAGGGAATGTGCTGACGCCCTCATTGCCCACTTGGGCTCTTTCACCCCCTGGGACCCTCAGCTTGTGAGCAACAGGAAGGTGGTGTCACCGTTGAGCTGATCGTGTCAGAATGCACCAAGGAGAGCAGGTCTGAGACTCCCTGGGGACCTTTGAAAATCTCTCCGCACCTCAGTTTCCCCATCAGTAAAATGGGGTAATAATAAATTAAATAATAATACTACTTCCTCCTCTCTCTATTTAGATTGTAAGGTCTTCAGGGCAAAGGCTATCTGTGACGATGCACTGTGCGACCCCAGCCTCTGTTCAGGGAGCGCTAGCTACTAAAGATTAATTAGGATCCGACGCCAGGTCAGATTCTGTTGCCCTGTGTTTTTGCATCGGCGTGTTCAGCTAGATTCCCCCGATCATATTTCTTCACTCTTTATCCCCATGAGTTCCTCAGCGCATCCCAAAGCAACTGCATTGCTGGGTTTTCTGCTTGCTTGTTAGTGGCACTTGGCCTCTGTGCAGTCTTGGTCACATGGTCAAAGTAGCCAGACAGAGAGCGAGTCAGACTTACTGGAAAGATTTGAAAAGAACAAAGTATGTGTGGCTCGGCCAAGCAATGAGTAAGAGAGGATGTGAGCCCAGTCGACAGGTATTTAAAAGGTGTAAATGTCAGGGAGGGAGGGAAATCAATTAGGGTGAACCATGGGACTGTAATTAGGGGTAATGGAAGGATAGTAAGCACACAAAAATGCAGACTGAAGAACCAGAAATCTATTCATTTGTGGTCCTGCTAATAGAACTGGGGTACAGCCTTGGGGAGTCTCTGGTAACACAGCCCCAATGAGAGCTGGGTTTGGCAGTCACAGGTCTTCCTGCAGATCCCCGAGGTGTGGGGTGAGCTCTTGGGCAGAGCAAAGGCCACCCTCTGAGGGGATGAGGTGAGCTGATCTCAGCATGGGGATCCTTGTAACGTCTACCTGCTCACCTTGTGTTTGGTCGGAGCAGAGCCATCTTCTGTGTGAGGAGATTTTGGCTAGGCACAGCAACTGCAGTATGCATAGAGGAGACCAAGGGTCCTGCTGCTTTGGGAAGAGCCCAAAGAGGGCCTTTCAAAGCTAAGTTGCTATGCACACCTTTGTGTCTCTGTGTCCATGAAGCCTTCCTGGTGAAGAGGCGATTTTACGATGATCTGTTTATTGAGAGAGCTACGTTACATTAGAGTTAAAGGTGGGGCTAGCAATGCTTACAGCTGGGTGGAACCTGTACCCACTGTATAGGTGCAGCCAGGGGAGATTTTTGGAAGACGTATGATCCTCAGGAGTCCTGGGTTCTACTCCTGGCTCTGCTGGGTGACCTTGGGGCAAGTCACTGTCCTTCTTTGTGCCTCAGTTTCCCCATTCCATAAAATGGGGATAACACTACTGACCTCCTTTTGTACAGAGCTCTAAGTGTATGGAGGAAAACACTATCCAGGAGGTAGGTATTGTTCCGTCCCCTTTATATTCCCAACCTTTTACTGTCCTGCTCGTTTAAACAGTCACTTGCAGCCATCCTGTGATCACCACTGTCCAGAACCAAGCAGCTCCGTGGGAAAGATCTGAAATTGTTCTCTTCAACTTGATCATTACCAGCCACTAACTCCACTTCTTTTCTTCTGGAGGGATGGACGAAGTGGATGGGGCATGGGGTCAGACGGAACTGGGACTTTCTGGTTTTATAGACAGTCCATGTAAGGCTTGTGTACATCTCCCGATGCAGTGCACACGATGCCCTGGTCACAGCCACATCCTTGCTCACACTAAAAGGGAAACAAAGTAACTTGTGATGGAATTTCCAAATCAGTGAGAAACTATAAAGACCAATGATTAAAAAAATGGTTATTAAAAAAATTAGAAAGGAAAAAGCCCTGCAGTCGGCATGTCTTCCAGGATCTGTTGTAACAGATTCGTCCGAGCCAGTTAACGGTCTTTGCGGTTTGCAAGCTCCTACACGTCTGAGTAAAATGACAGACACATTATTATCACCTCTCCGCCGTGATCTGTCCAAACCTGTCCTGGGGTGCAGCTCCACAGCTGCTCGCTAGAGAGTACAAGGAAATGAGCAGCCCAAGGCACCACTTTTCTTCTCTCTCTCCCCCTTGCCAGTCTAGGGGCTTTATTGGGATCCACTGACTGCAGTCCTGGACACGTCTTGAGCGGGACTAATGGGGAGACTGGAATGTAAGGAGGAGGAGGCGGTTGCAGGGGGAGATAGTGGGGGAAAAAGTAATTGTTGGGCAAATCATTTCCTTCAAGAAAGAAAGCAGCAGCTCTCGGATCCAGTCCTCCCGAAGCAGGCAAGTCTAGACGCTTCTGTGTCAACAGCTGAAGATAAATAAGATTTTTATCAGTTCAGAATCTGTTGGGACACATCCGCCTAGCGGTTCTGCAGAATGGGCAGAACTGGGGGGAAGGGATGTTTCGGTTAGGCCTTTTCACACAGAATATTTAAGTTAGATTTTGGTTTTAGGCTCTCAAAGCACTATGGGAAAATGCTTCTCTTTTCTCCTGTCCCCATCACAGGAAGCGGCGCCAGTAGCTATAAGCAGTGAAGTAGTTTCTTTCTTCACGGAGTTTGGGATTCTGTTCCCCTGCTCAGGGTGCAGGGCAATAAATGGTAACACTCAGTGCCGTTCGACACTGCAGACAAGCTCAGACTTCAGTGGGTTTGCATGGAGTATTGGAATGGGATTTTGACCACTGTCTCTGTAAAACCCTTCCTTGGACCTAAGCTATAGATGATAAACATCGGCCTCGAGATGGGTGTTATTAAAGAGTCTTATCAAAAGAGCAGATTACATCCCCAGGAGAGTTTTTATTTTCTGTCACAGGTGCGGAATGGCTGCTCTGTCCCACCCCAGAAATGGCTGTATTTCAGAAGATAGGGGAAGTGACCTCTATCCCATTACACTCCGGGATTCTTGGGTGTGAAAGGCACTGGAAAAATGCATGGAATTTGCTCAGAGATGTGCTTGAATAGTGAAAGGCTGTCAGTGTTTCACTATTTTGGCTCCTCCAATAAGTCCTACAACTCTGGAATTTACTTGGACTTAAAGAAAGGAGGTTGCAGTAGCAGAGAAGAACCATCTAAGCAGGTTGAGGTCTGATTTTCATTGCAACAAATGAAAAAACTCTGGCATTAGAAATTGCATCAATAGGGCAAAAATTGGATAAAAAGATATTTCAGATAGAACAGCCTCAGTTTATGTCAGATTGGTGCTACTACCATTGTTTGCTATTAATTATCACAGCAGCTCCTAGAAGCCCCAGCTAGCTGAGGCCCTGTTGTGCTCATTCCTATACAAACACAGCGTAAGACAGTCTCTGCCTTTGTTCAGTGAGGGGAATGACATTAGTTATAAAGCTAGTGGGCAGGAAGATGCTAAAGGTCTATAAATACCCAGACGGTACAGTAGGAACCAAGAATAAAGGGAAGGAATGATACAGAGGTGACAGAACAGGGAATACATTCAAGCTCGTCTGTATTAGAAACGGAATCCTAAGAGGGAGGTCTCTCTGGTGATAGACTAATCCACCGTGGGGAAGTGAGAAAAGGAGTAGAACCCAGGTGTCCTAGGAGCTAGTCCCCTGATGAAGCCACTAGGTATACATGCTGAATAAAGACAAACATCTACATGTAGTTTGACTATGTTCCACCTAGACCAGGGACAGCTCCTTTGGAAGAGGTCCAAGACTTTTTTCAAAATGCTTGTTCAACAGCTCCTTTCAGGAAGCCATTGTTGTCTTTCTCTCTTTCCAGTTCTCATCCAAATGGGAACAGCAAATTTTTACAAGAAAAAGCAGAGTCAGAATTTCTCCAAATGGAGACAAGAACCTTGAAAATAGGATGTCAGACTAGATGATCACAATGTTCCCTTATGGCTTTGGAATCAACGAATCTCTGAAAACATAGTACAATCACTTGGACTGAAGATGTATCTGAGGGTTATTGATATATATGGAGTTCAAGCAATGCAACCAGGAGCAAATGTCACTTTGCACTATGGGACGTTAGGCATTAGATGAAGGTTGGGTTTTGTCCTCTTACCTGTGAGTGAGCTACACAATAATTCATATCACAATACAATGCAAAAAAAATCTATATTAAAAGGCCACGTATTTCAAAATATGTAGAATATGAGGGAATACAAATGAATAACCAGAGTCTTTAATGGCTGTTGTCAAAAGTGTGCTCTTGGAAAAAGGCAAGGTGGTGGCTCTGGGCTAGTGACTAGTGTAAAGCATTGGGACTTGGGAGTCCTGGGTTCTAGCTCCAACTTTGGAACTGACTTGCTCTGAGTGAGAGCAAGTAATTTCGCTAGTGTATGCCTTTGTAAACTAGGGCACACATATCTTAACGAATGCTTGTAAAGTGCTTTGATATCTTAAAGGTGCGAATTACCATGGGTCCATTTTTTTTCAAAAGGCCAGAAGCCCAGGACTATGGACAGAAATGCAAGTGCAATAGATTATTAGCTCATGCAGATCCCCACTTAGATGTCTAACTTTGGCATCTGAACTAGGTACGAAATTTCACATGCATTATGGTGAGTGCAAAATATTTTGGGCTTCTTCCTTTTGAGAATCAGGCGGTGTGTGTGCACAGTCGTATTTATTTTTTAAAATAGAGGGTTCTGGTGCATAGCGGCAGTGAACAGGCTCATTCAGAAAGAAACATCTACTCTTTTCAAAGGAATAACTCTAAGAGGCAAGGAACCAGTCACTCCCAGCAGAATCCCACTGAAGGCAAAGGGCATGCAAATGGGAGATGCATGACCTGAGTGGACATTGACTGGTAGGTGACAGGACATCTGAGCTAAAGAAAAGAGCAGTGTATTGTATGCAGTATTGAAATGGGATATAAAACAGGCTACTGCTCTCTCTGAGTTATCAGCACACAGTTCCTTAAAAGAATAGCTTGTTATTGTTGAAGGATCTTTGAAGACAATCCTGGAGCTGTTAAGACACGATAAGGTTATCAGTGGAGGCATGTCTGTGTTCGGCTGTAGCTCTTTTGCCTGCAGGGCAATCGGTTTTGCTATTTAACAGAGATTTATCCATGTCATAACATGGTATAATGAGAGCGTGTGTTACCGAAGAACTTACCATAATGCACCTCTACTCTTCCAGAAAAATGTTATTTCCCAGGCATGTTGGGGACTGCCTGGGGAATGTCGACATGAAAGGATCCTTTGACAGGAGTTGCCAGTATGTTAACACCTGGCCAGGAAGAACCCCCCAAATAACCCTTGTTCTGCCATGCTGCCTTCTGAAAATGAGTGTATCAGATCACAATCACACAGAGTATGTAGGTTACATGGGCGAAAGCAAAGGGGTCAAGCTTCTCTGTTCTGTGCTCACAAATTGCAGCTATGTACACGTTTCAGGAGAGACTATTTAAATCTAATCAAAAGTAAGTGCAAAGCTTGGTTTATATGCTAAATGGTATCACATCTGAGAAACTGACTTTAGTATGTGATCAAAATGTAGTCTGATCCTGCACCCTTCATTCGCCTAAGATCTGGGTATGTCACAAAGAGGCGTGTTCATAGTGTCACCCAGCGTTCTACTGCTTTTATAACAGGACGCTGACCTGTAATCAGACAGGAGCACATCTGTGTGACTCAGACAGGCCAGGAGAATCCTTACTGCCAAATTCACCCTCATGTCATATATACAAATTGTTACCACCCACCCCACCCCTTCTTCAAACACCTCTTCTGTTTCAGGAACTAGATCAAAACTGCCCCTCTTTGTGTTTAAAACAGTCCATAGACCTGATTCCAGCCAACTCCTTGGTTCTGGCTCTCTTCCCTGATACCTTCACTTACTCGCTAGCCCTTTGCACAATCTCACCCCTGCGGGTCAGAGAGCCGTCTCCTCTGCAACTCCTGCCATCTGGGACAGTGTTAAGTGCTCTCTGCATCGCTTCATGGCTCTCCGCTGAAAAGGTATCTTTCATTCCTTGTTTCTCTCTCCTAACCTCTCTCCCCTTTTGCTAGTATTTCACTTGATAGCTGCTTTATCTAACTCTGTAACATTTCTGAGATACAGTTGGCAGGAGAGAAACCAAAGTGAAGTTGCACTGGTCTGTCAGTGGAGAATAGATGTTCATGGAATTTCCTTGGGCCTGGGTTCCACAGCAGAATTTCCTATCAGAATGTATCTGTACACACATGCCCCCACCACACAAAGACCCACCCAAAAGGGAGCTTTTGAATGTAGCTGCTAATATTTACTGGAAGTCATATGTCATACAAATCCATCTGTCCACCCCTCATCCGGGCTGATCAGCAATCTTGATAGGAACTGATAAGTGGAGAGCTGTAGGGCAACAGAGACCTTGAGACAGCTGCATTCTGTGTGCAGGCATGATAAAGATAGCATGCCTTGAGACAGGAACAAAAATCACGTCCAATTCACACTGCCTTTTTATTGTACAAAACTCAAACCAAAGGGGGGTGGGTTTGAGCCAGGTGTGTTTGCCAGAAAGGTCAGCTGCCAGGAACTCAGCTTTAGATTCCAGGGGTTAGACCGATTTTTGTTGGATGTGTCTGTGTGATGGTGGATTGTGTTCAATCATAGTTTACACTAACACAGCATGACAGAGCACCAAAATACTTGGAAAACTGCCATAGAGTGCTGCAACCCCAGTGATATCCAGCCTGGCAGAGCAGCCCACGGCACATCACACAACAATCAGAGAAAGGGCAATTTACACTATAAACATTGAACAAATCCTTACTCTGGGACTGTAAATGTCCATACAGGGCAGACAGGATCTCAGAATGTCAGCTGTCCTCCAAAAGCCCTACCCCATGCACAGTGAAATGCATGGAACTCAGCTAGCTGCACTGGAAGGATGAAGGGCTGAGTCAGCCCTGTCACAATTCACAGCTGTGGTTCCAGGGAGGCTAGTGATTGCAAACCTGGTGCTCAGGCCACTCAGCTATCCTCTGTCTCCATACGTTTTGATGTGTGCGACTGCAAATGCTTCACTGCACTTTATATCACCACATACATATAGAGAGCAGCTGTGTCAGTTAGCATGCATGTACACATGATTAACTCAGATCACGGAAGAAGGAAAGCCAGTGAGCTCTGATCCGCATTCATCCAGATTGCTAAATTATCTACAATAGTAGCATTTCCTGGGTGGTTAGCACCAGTTGCCCTTTGGCCCTCTGCCTTGGAAAGACAGGGCTATAACCACCTAGAAATGCACTGGCCACGGGGTCCTGTTGTTCAACTGACTGGAACCACAAAAGCAGAATCACCATCTTAAAAACCCAAAGGTGTTCGCAGCAATCCTCTGTGGATGTAGCCGCACCTGCCTGTGCGCCCTGCAGCCACGTCTATTATAGGCATGAAACTTGCCTGGGAGTAAAATCCTGGGTGCACCAAGTGACTAAGGATAAAACTGACCCCAGCTGTAAGGAAAATGTGAAGGCTGGCTGGAGGCATGCCGGAGTTACGTGGCCAGTGCAATGGAACAAGAGCACCAGTGCTGCTAAAGCATTTCATTGCAGCCAAGGCGGCTTGTCTCCAGTCAGAACCGTCTGCTCTCATGTCCACTCGTTGCCCAGGAAGCTGCAGGACTCCTGCGGTCTCACAGTTTGGCTTTTCTCTATGTGTTTTGATGGCTCAGGACAAGCTTTACCAACCCTGCAGATGGCCTGTGCAGTGGTATATTTTGGCACAAAGTGTGTGTTGTTGGGGATAAGATACAGTGCTCTGAACAGGAGCATGCCCTGCCATGCAGTAACTAGCACTCCGCCTGCCCTTGGCCTGCTCTTAGGTGTGTGCAGGAGAGGAGAGGAGCTCTCAACAAAACAACAAAACAAACACACAAACACACACTCTTTCTTGGCTGCAAAGCAGCTTGGAGGGAGGTGGCATGGAAAGGGGACTCGTAGATTTGCTTATCAGCACAAAAGGCATTGATTTCTGGACAGAGCGAGGGGAGCCACATGCTTATTTGAAATGGAAGAAAGATGTTGCACCAGGGAAGCTCCCGCCTCCTCACTTCTCTCTCTTCCCTGGCTTTAAATGTTCCATAACATCCCATAGACTCACGCTTCTGCTGTGTATTTTGCTGTAGCTGTATGAAAACTTGTGACATGCCACCAGCTATGGGACCTCAGTGTGGCTTTTTCCTACCAAGTGGCAAAGCAGTGGGCTCTTTCACAAGCATGCTTCCATGCCCCACCAAGGCAGGACACGTGACACTGAGACCCCATACTTTGTGCTTCACCCCGAGTGGGAAAATCCCCTTATGCCAAGCCATGCAGGGGGCTAACGTACGCCCGCATACACTATCAGGCCCAGGGGTGACCTCAGAGGCATGTCACGCAGTCACACTGTTTAGCAGTCTACAGAAAGCTGGGACGTGACTGCAACAGTATGAGGAGCCCAAATTACTTGACAGATCTTAATGAACCAAGGCTTGTAACTACAACCCCTGTGAGCTGGGTAACAATATTATCCCCACGGTTGAGAGGTGGAAACTGAGTTACAGAGAGGAGAGATGACTTGCCCAAGGTCATAGAATCATAGAATATCAAAGTTAGAAGGGACCTCAGGAGGTCATCTAGTCCAACCCCCTGCTTTGACCAATCCCCAATTTTTGCCCCAGATCCCTAAATGGCCCCCTCAAGGATTGAACTCACAACCCTGGGTTTAGCAGGCCAATGCTCAAACCACTGAGCTATCCCTCCCCCCCAAAAACTTTCTTGGCAGCGGTGGGATTCGAACCCACGCCATCAAAACGACTGGAGCCTAAATCCACTACCTTAGACCACTCGGCCATGCTACCACACAGCAAGTCAGTGGCAGAGGTGATAATGTTGCCCAGCTTTCTCAAAACCCAGCCTCGTTCTGTAGAAACTAGACCTCTCTGCAGCTTTCCTTAGTGCAAATCAGTCATTGGCACCCCCTAGTCACTGGAGCATTCCCCTGCCTCATTTACAGCTCTTTGCACTGTGCCCTACGCTGTCCCCACCCATACCCTGCCAGTCACTGTCCCTATCTGGCTGCACCCCCAGAACCAACACACATTCCCAGGGCAGGAAAGAAAACAGCCACCCACTGATCTGGGCTGCAACTATGCAAAGAGCGTCTCTCCCCACAGCAAGGCCTAACTACTGCACCAGCTCAGCCCCTGACCATAGAAGGAAAGCACCAGCCCTCAGATCACTCCTCTTATAAGCTCTGCTCCTGCAGCAATTCAGCCCAGCTGAGCCCACCCTGGGAATTACTGTACTGAGAGCAAGCACCTGTGGATGGTGTTAACCCCATCCCTGCCAGAGTCCATGCTCAGGTTTTCACCCATTGGGGGATGTGGTACTTTATTCGGCAGTGATTACCCTGTAAGTGCTTTTGTACTTGCACAGTAACTGCACAGGTCTGACTTGGCAGCATACAATCTGTGGTAATTACATGCTTGGGCAGATTAGTTGGTAGGTCCTACGCTAATTGCTGTGTAATTTGCATTCTGATTTAAGCCTGGTATATACCTGACCATGAAACTGGATTTACATGAGAACGTGTGGTTAGTCCAAGGGAACTAGATATATTGTTGTGAGGTCTAGGGCAAGTCTCTGTGCCTTGATTTCCCCGCTAGAAAACATGGCTAATAGTACTTGCTCAAGCTGGTCAATGGCTTTGCAATCCTCCTATGAAAAGCACCATCTAAATGCAAAGTAGTATTACAATACTAATTAGTGATTCTCTAATGGAAGCCAATAGCACGCCCACGAAACCAGCACATGGGAAACACCAGGGTTTGCCTTTCTTAATGGCAGCCCTTTGCTCGGAAGAGTTTGCTTCTCTTTCACATGATCAGGCACATCCTATAAGAGCCTTGTGGAGAATATTTCAATGGTAAAAATAAAATTGTTTTCTAGATATAAACCAACCACTCTGGGCACGTCTCAGACTGCCTGCGGGGCTATATCACCACTCTTTGTCTGACTGTCTCTCTCGCAATTGACATTTTTTAGGACAGTGTCTTCAGTCTCTGCTACAGTAATATTAAGGTTAGACTGGCTGATCAGACTGGACCCTTCTGGCTATTCTCTGCTCTGGAGTCTGGTAGGAAGCCATACAAAACTGAACATCAGCAGCATAACAAGGCACTACACAGTTCTAAGAGAGGCTCTAGTTACATGAGACACTACAGGGGAACTGGGGCACTAAGCTGTTTGGAAAATCACTCCCACAGTGCCCCAAAGTGGGCCCAAGCATTCAGGTGTGTGTGACTTACATGGGTACTGATACTCTGGTAGTGTTGTGCAATGCACATGTATTAGGTTCTATACAGATACTTCCAACTCCGGCCAGATATTGTGGCAGGACAATGTGGAATTCAAAGAACAATATGTGGAAATGCATTCACCACTGGTGATGTACTACAGAGATCCCTAGGGAGGTGGTAGAATCTCCTTCCTTAGAAGTCTTTAATGCCCAGCTTGACAAAGCCCTGGCTGGGATGATTTAGTTGGGGATCGGTCCTGCTTTGAGCAGGGGGTTGGACTAGATGACCTCCTGAGGTCCCTTCCAACCCTGATATTCTATGATTCTATGTGCACACAACAGCAGCTTGTCATGTAGCCTGACATGTGAGAAAGGCAATGTAGGGAAGAAGTGATATATTAAATAACTTCAAAGGAATACCTGCGTTTCTCAAGTGATGCCCTTTGCCAGCAGACAAAGAATCTTTACATTGGCACAATATCCTCAAAGTGGTTAGGACACAAAAGGCAATAATTGGCTCTTCAACAAGTAATTATTTCAATTTTCTGCTTTCCTGCTGTGTTGGCACTTGGGTTGAAATACACAGACAGCAGAGAGTGGGAGGATCATAAAAGCCAGAGGAAAATAAACGTCCATTTTCTTCACACACTGCAGGGTGCAGGAGTGCTAAGCTTGAGCACTTTTAAACTTCTACTTGACAGCAAGAGCGTTTAGCGCTCAAAGTGTCCAGAAAAGTAATTACCTTTTGGGTCCCGAACTGATGGAGAATGCCAGGCCGCGGCAACTCCTCCTGAGAATATGCCAGCAAAAAAAATACGTTTCTTATTTCCATGTGTACGTTCAATGGGCAGTGGACGTGCGGCAAGAGTTGGCTAATAGTCAGAGTTACAAATGGAAAAGGCCAGGCCTATTAGAACAGAAGCCACAACACACATCAGCACAAGGCTGGTCCCCATTGAATTGCTTTGTGCAGTGCAGCTCTAAGTACCAATGGGGCTTCCACAACAGCCCCTGGGACTCTCTTCCTACATGGCTCTCGGCTACAAAGTGTTTAGTGAAACTTACTCTTAAACTTCCCTTTCTTCACTTTCGGAGAAAGGACAGCCTTGTGCGCTGGGTTCAGTTCCTGCCTCATGGTGCCTCTCCTTCCGTGTGCAAGAGAGAGAAGGTGATCTTCCTTGGTTATTTAGATTATAACCTCTTCCAGGTTCTGTGTGTGTGTGTGTGTCCACCACAGTGTACTTTTGTAGCCAAGATATACAAATATGGCTCTGTTAATCAGTCCTCACATGTCAGTCCCTGATTATCTTTGTTGCTTTCCTCTGCACTCTCTCCAAAGTGGCAATATCATTCTGGTGCTGCGCTGCCCGGCGCTAAACGCTCTGCGTTAGGTGCAGTTACAGTTGGGCACTCGCCACCCTGATCCATTCTGCCATGAGCTAGGTCAGTTTAGTTCCAGCTCCCTTTTGTTACAGGGAGGTCGGCTGCTCCTTGATGCCATTTAAGTGCTGAATAGTAATCTGGTTTTTCAGAAATGCCCCTCATATACTCCAGTCTTGGTCATTTTCACACTGGAATAGCAAAAGGACGTGGGTGCAGGTATTTCCTGGGGAATGGATGCCCTGCTGGGGGCGGTCACTCGGCTTCCCTCACACCCTTCATCCAAAGGATGTTAACGTGCTGCATAGACACTCCTTACCACTGTGACTTGCCCAGGCTCATGCAGTGAGAATCCAGGAGACCCTGCTCCAAAGCCAACCCTAACCATGTTGTGGGGTTGTGCCTGTGATCCCTGGACCTCTCCCTTCCTTGCTGGTACGGCTGCAGGCTATAGACAAGGTACCAGAAATACACTGCAGAGTAAGCACTTATGTGTGAAGGCGCCTTCCTCTCTGGAGTTGGATTCAGAGTACACCCCAAGGGCAGCACCCCCATACCTGTGTTAGTTTGGGCAATGCTCTATCTCAGGGCGGGCGAGGGACTATGTGAAGTGCTCAGTGTGGCCTACACTAACGGTTCACCTCATCCGAGGCCATCAGGGGTTCAGAAGCAGATTTTAGCTCCCACCCTCCAGTAAGAACGCTTGGGCTCTGAGGCAAGGGCTGTGTGCAGAATTAGCCCCATTTCAGCCAGCTGGGTGGCAGCACTGATGTAGCAAAGGAAAGCTAGGACCGGTACTAGTAATTCTCAGCCTGGCTGCAAAAAGGGCAACCACTGGCTTCACCATCTACACCAAGGGGCTGTAGTGGGGCAGATACACCCAGGAGTGAAATCAGGCTGATTCCAAGAGTAGAGACAGTCCCTCCTCATTTTAAGGGGAGTTGATCAGACACTATAAAGGGGGCTCTTTCCTCCATTCCTGTCCTCTGCATCCAGTTCATCCCGACCTGTTGCAGCACATCCGTGCAGGGAGCCAACTGGTGCAGAACAGCTCCTCGAGCTCCTGGTGAATATTTGGGATCCCTGAGCAAACCTGCCTGTTCCAGCATGTTGCAATAAGCCTCCCTCCCCTCCCCCACCAAAAAAAAAAATCCCCAAATCTTTGCTGAGAGGAGAGTCTCAGCCCAGGCTGATGGGGGTACGGCTCAGCTAGCTGATCAGGTATCCCTGCTGAGCTGTGTGCGTAGGGGAGGGTCATACGGGCGTCTAGCAGATGCCAGGGATGGGAGGCAGGTGAGTTTTTGTCTCCCAACTCCCTAACCCACTGTGAATGCAAGCCATGGGTTTATCGTCTAGGAATGGCACATAAAGCTCCCGTCCCATACGCAGACACAGACCCCTGTGCAGCCAGGCTGCATTTAGTCAGGTTGGAGGGGAACAGAGGATTATTGGAAAAGGACATTTTGTTGCTTTTCCCTCCGTGGAGGGGGCAGGGAGACATCAGCCAGCAGGCAGCTGTCTCTGCAGTCTCAGAAGAAAGTTCTGTCCTGTGCTTTATACCTGTGCAGCCCCAGTGACTTGCTGGACCCAGCCCTGATGGCTGTCAGGTTGCAGGCATATAAGTTATGAAGGCAGAATATGGCTTTTGGCAGTTGCCCTCCCCAGGGTGAGTGTAGGGGGGGCCGTTACCCTTGCTCCTTTACATGCTTATCGTTTTAATTGAGTTGCCCCAAACATTTTCCCCTAGCAAACCCTGCCACGTGTTCTGCGTGAAAACCAGGTGCGCCGGCCAGAGGCACATGCCTGGCTCTCTGGCCCAGCCAAGGTGCAAAAAGGCAAATGAAGATGGGGCAGTGGAGGAAGAGGGCTGCAGACCAGGTGATCTCAGCCAAGAGACATTTCTAAAAAGTGGGACATACAGGTTACAATCTACCCTGGCATGGGGCAGGGAGGCACTTAGCCTGAGGGCCCCAATGCACCCCCATCCCCCTGGCCTGGATAAATTACATTGCTAGCTCTTTGGGGCAGGGAGCGTGTCTCACTGTATGCGTACAGCACCTCATGCTGATTGGGGCCTTTTGGTGCAACTGTAATATAAATAAATAAAGGAGCCAATCCTAGGTGTGGGTTTTCTGGAGCTCTAAGAGTGCGCTGGCCTGAGCAGCGGTGTGGACCCCACAGTGCGGGGCACACTGGCATGGAGACACAATGCCTGCACTGCAAAGCCCCATGGGCTCAGTCTCTCCAGCTGCTGTGACACGTCTGATACCGCGATCCATTCCGTCCCCGACCACCCTTTGCCCGGGCCACGGGATGTGCCCTAACACCCAGCTCTCCCTCCTCTTTTCCAGTACTCACCGCTGCTGAAGAAGCTCTATTGTCAGATCGCCAAGACATGCCCCATCCAGATCAAAGTGTCCACGCCGCCCCCGCCAGGCACCGTCATCCGGGCCATGCCCGTCTACAAGAAGGCAGAGCACGTGACAGAGGTGGTGAAGCGCTGCCCCAACCATGAGCTGGGACGTGACTTTAATGATGGTGAGAGCTGGTCTCCTGCCCCTCAAATAGCGGGTCAGTGTCTCCGTCATCTGCCCAGCTGGTGGGGACAATGATTCTGTTTGAACCTGTCTCATGCTGGTAACCTGTATCCTGGAGCTTCCCCATAACCAAGACTAGCACTAGAAAATGAGCAGGGCCATGCGACACCTGACAGGTGGGGTTCAAGACCCTCCATTTTCACTCCTGTATACAGAAGTCTTCCCTTCCCCACCCCACCCCAGCCTGTTTCACTCTGAGAACCAAAAAGCTGCCTGTGAAGCTCAGATGAAACCAGCACGTTTTGCCTGGCGTGTGCTGGGAACCATCGCTCCTGGCAGCCCCAGGACTGGACTGATGGCGAGTGAGACAGATGAGGTCTGAGCAGAGGCAGAGCTAACAAGCCCTGGAAGCACTCATTGAGCCAAGTGCTCCATCCACTCTGTGCTAGGACAGCATCACCCTTTACCTTACCTCTCCCTGTGCTGTCTGTCCTCTTGGTGGTGGTAACAGGACAAGTGCCCGCCACAAATTATTTCAAGGTCAGATCTGCTTGCCTGTTAGGTATTTTTCACCTACTAGCTAAGCTACAAATTCCTCAAGTTGCTGCTTGTGACACTCGGATAGAATTTTCAAAAGTGCCCAAGTTCCAAATCCACAAAGGTATTTAGGCACCTAATGTCCATTGATTTCACTGGAAGTAAGGAGCCTAAATACTTCTGAGCATCTGTACCTAAGTGACTTGGGAGCCTAAGTCCCCTGGACATCAATGGAGCAAAGCTACTTAAGTGATTTTGAAAATGTTACCCACTGACCTCCTCTCCCTTAAAAGGCAGGGAGCTTGGACTCAGTTTGGCTCCAGCTGGCACCCTGAGCTCCTCACTAAAGTCCATCTAAAGAAGACAAAAGGATCAGAGCCCCAAGTGTTGCTTGTGAGATTCATGCTGTTATACATAACGTTCTGCTCCCAGCAGAACCCTTTGCCTGCTGAAAATGCAGCCCAGCCGCATCAAATACAGAAGGAAAGAATTGGGGTAGGTGTTTTGAAAGGGGTTAGGTAGTTAGGGGGCCCCCGCCTCTCATTGCAGGACTTGCCTGACGTGCCTCTGTTCAAGTGGGGCCCTGCTCTCTGGTCAGCAGGAATGAGCAGGTGTGAAGCAGACAAAGGATTCTTCAGGCAGGGCAATTGTCCGCACCTTCACTGGCACTGTCAGAACCAGACATTCAAGTCTCCCTGGCTGGGGCCTGCCTCGTACCCCGTTTCCACAGAGCCACGTCCAGGCAGCCCAGCCCAGGAAAGGGAAGGGAGTGATGCATGCAGCCACAAAATCATCCTTGAAAATGCTTCGATTAAGAAAGCATCGAAACGCCCAAACGAACAGTGGCTGTGACAGCAAACCTCCCTGTGCCCCGGGGAAGCCTGAGGCGACCTTTGCACAGGTCATTGGTGGCAATGCACCACTGAAGTGGAGCAGCCTCAGCGCCTCTGGAAATAGGCTGGCAAGAGGTTGCCATTTGGAATGTTTGGAGCCCACCAGGCTGCTTCAGGATTCTCCTGTCTTGCAGTTGCCCAGGGTTTCTCAGTCTCAGAGGATGAGGGACAGCGGCCTGGTGTCTTGCTAGGTGTTTGTACTTGCCTACTGTGATGGGGCCCAGTCCTGATTTGGTTCAGGCCCACCTGGAACACCCAGTAAATTCAAAGGCAGATGAAAGTAAAAGTCAGTTAAACGAATTCTTTGGCTCCTCAGAAGAGTTTCAGGTTTAGGTTGAATGCTACGTTGGGTGGAATTTTCAGGTCAGGTTTTATGTGGCCTGACCCAAAACAGCCCCCTTTGGCCTCTTGAGAGAAGGTGGGGCTGAGGGGAAGCTGGAGAGAACAATGTCTACACGTGGAAGTTGAACCGGTTTAACTTCCATAGTTTTTTTTTAAACCATTTTACCAGAACCATCCCGTACAACACTCTTTCTAGTTTAACTCACTTATTTTGGTTGCGTTTAACCCAATTCCTAATCAACTTAAGCTAAACTAAAATGCATGTGATGTAAACCAAAATGTGAGCGTCCACACTGCCTTTTGCCCTGGTTTAAGTAAACGGATTTTATAATCACCCCGTGCAACGTTCTTGGGTCGGCAAGCCCACCGAGAAGGGTCTTTCCTCTAACTCTCCCCTCTGCAGGCCAGTCCGCTCCAGCCAGCCACTTGATCCGGGTGGAAGGCAACAATCTCTCTCAGTACGTGGACGACGCTGTCACCGGAAGGCAGAGTGTAATGGTGCCATATGAGCCACCACAGGTATTCTCTTTGCTTGAAGAGGAATAGGGGTGCTGGGGCAGGGGAGAGGAAGGGGCCAGGAGGGAGGGTGAAAATACTGTTTGTAGTTTTCTTAAATAAAGTTATAGCTACCTCACTAGCTTTGACCCTGCAGTGACTCCACTGGCACCAAGGTGGCTAAAAGCAGCATCCGCCCTGTGGAATTTAGGAGATGAATTTCAATCCCTGACAAAGCTCCTGATGGCACTGCAGTGTCTGGAGAGTAATATCCCTCGTGCTACAGCCCTGATAGCAAATACATTTTGCCTGTACTCCTTCCCTTTCAGGATTTGCCAAAGCATCTCACTTTAAAGGGGAATCTTGCTTCAAACCCACTGGGATCACAGAGCATTGTGCAGGTTAACAGAAACTTCAGTCCAGCTAGTAACTGCTCAGGGGCACATTTAGCCAATAACGAAATTAAATAAAATGGTGAGTGGAAAGCTTAGCGCGCCCCCTAGGGCCCTGTTAAATTAGTGTCTTTGTGATGTTGATTTCCAGCTGCAATGTCACATGCCCAGGGCAATGAATGAAGTATCTAGCAGTAAGGTCCCACAAAACTGGCATGATATGAAAGTAACACAGGCACTCTGCAGTTACAGTGGCTACATAATCCCCATTCAAGGGGATATTTCTCCAGAGCACTGGTTCCCAAACTTGTTCCACCGCTTGTGCAGGGAAAGCCCCTCGTGGGCTGGGCCGGTTTGTTTACCTGCCACATCCACAGGTTCAGCCGGTTGCGGCTCCCACTGGTCACGGGTCGCGGCTCCAGGCCAATGGGAACTGCTGGAAGTGGCGCGGGCCGAGGGACGTACTGGCCACCGCTTCCAGCAGCTCCCATTGGCCTGGAGCCGCGACCTGCGGCCACTGGGAGCCGCGATCAGGCGAATCGGCGAACGCGGCAGGTAGACAAACCGGCCCGTCCTGGCCCGGCCCGTCAGGGGCTTTCCCTGCACAAGTGGCGGAACAAGTATGGGAACCGCTGCTTTAGAGCAAGGGTCAGAAATTCATCTTCCCCGCCTTCCTCCATGAATATTCCCCCAAACACACACACAAACCCCCCACTGATTTGTGAGCTGAGACACGCTTTTTGCACCTGTCTGGCTGCAGCCCATTGCTGCAGTGACTGAGGTCTGCCACCATCTCCCCTGGGCTTTTAACACCCTGCCCCCTACTAACCCCACCCCCCACATGATGTCATTTCCTCTCTTTTGGGCAGGTTGGGACTGAGTTCACCACCATTCTGTACAATTTCATGTGCAACAGCAGCTGTGTGGGAGGGATGAACAGACGGCCCATCCTCATCATTATAACCCTGGAGACAAGAGAGTGAGTCATTCTTATGGTACCTGTGCTGCAAAGGACAGACATCTGCTCCCCTCCGCACTCCTGCGCCTGGCTCTCCTGGGCCCTCCTGGACAGATTACGAGCTGAACGGCAGCTGCGTAAATAGCTAGAGAGAGGCTCACCCAGTTCACATCTGGGGATGAACCACGCATGGCCTGGGGAGAACCTCAGCAGTGAAACAGAGGAGTTAGCAAAACTCCAGAGCCTGATTTGCAAGACCTCTGGAGGAGAAGGCAGCCCATAAAGTTCTGGAAGCTGCAGTCCAAAGCAAACTCCTGGCCAAGCATCTTTGGCATGGAGAGTCCAAAGCACAGTGAAGAGGTGGGAAAGTGGCATTCCCTGACTGGGAAGTTAGTGACTACGAAGAGCCTTAGAGGGTGGGTGTGGGGGAAGGTAGGAATACACAGGGGCATGGGCTTCTCCTCTGCACACCTTTCACAGCCTGGAAAAAACTCTTGCTCCCTCCTGTCTCCCAAGGTGTAACTGTATTAGTCCTTTGCTAATCAAAGATGAAAGGCCACCGGGGGAAATTCACCCCTAGTCAAAGAGACCTGCACAAGAGCCCGTGCATCACTGTGAGACTGTACATGGAACACAGCACCTTGTGTGCTGCATCAGGCCTGGTGTATATGTACAGCAGCCTTGGGCTTCTAAGATCAGCAAATTCCTGCAGAGCCCTTGTTAGGTGCTCACAGGAGGGGAATTCCTTTTCCTGAACTTTTCTTTTTAGTATTTTCTGGATTGTTTAAAAGCTTTTTGAAGAATTGATCAACACAAAGTCAACGGACAGAAACCCAACCCCATAGAGAATGAGGTTTAGTCTGATTAGTTCCCTAAAAAAATAAATCCTTTTTGGTTTTTACTCTGCTCCCCAGTGGCCAAGTATTGGGGAGGAGATCGTTCGAAGGGCGGATCTGCGCCTGTCCCGGCCGAGATCGGAAAGCCGACGAAGATCATTACCGAGAGCAACAAGCCCTGAACGAAAATGCAGCAAAAAATGGCAACGTCAACAAGCGCAGTGAGTCCTCCTTTCAGGAAAGGGTGAATCTCAACTCCGAGTGAGACCCCCAGCTTTGTGCTGCCTAGCACTGCTGAGCTGGTGTCGTCCAGGGCATGGCCCATGCTTCCGGGGCAGCAGCAATGAACACTCTGAACTACGGAACTTGGGTGGTGACGTTTAGCTGAAGAGCAGTACTCCGATCCAAACGTCATCGCTCAGATCCAGCTGCAGTCAGAAAAACAGAGTGGCATTGTTAGTGGAGGTGGTTCATTGTCCAGATCTATTTGTTCATCATTATTATTATTAAAGGCAAGTGTTTGTTAGTGCTGAGATAGTTAAAAAACTAACATGCTCCATAAGCTTTAAGCTTATTTCCTGCAGGCATCAGAAAGGAATTTTTTGCCCCCTCTCTTCCCATCCAGCCATGGCCAATTACGTACTGTGGGTTTTTTGCTGTACTCTGAAGCATTGCCCCTCCCAGAGATAGGTTAGCAGCAGGCAAAGCCTCTGTTGAGTGTAGGGCTGGGGGCTGAAGTGGGAGGCAGAGGGAAAGAATTTTCTGTGTAAGTTTATTATATTTCATCACTAATTCCACACCCCCAAATAAATTGGGCACATACTGAGCTAAATCTTCTCAGGGCAGGTATTTAACTGTTCGCAGTAAAACCTTACAGAAGGCTCCTGGCAATTTATCAGCTCGTACACAAGAGTTTCTCACTAGCCCTCTATCACAATGGTGATAACTCATCTTTTAGGCACCTGTCAAATATTTACGCTCCTAGCAAGTGTGTGAATTTAATGATCTGTACTGATCTTCCTCAACTTTAACAAAGCAAATCACTACGAAGGGCCTAGGGACATGCAGCAATGCCCTCTTTCTTCCCTTGTGAGCTGGAGTCATAGTTAGGTTTGTGCAGTAAGGTTTGCATTGTCCAGCAATGGGCTTGGAGTTCCTCTTGTTGGTAGTCAGGGAAGCTCTGGGTTCTGGCTTTCGTTCAGTGGGGCCCTTCAGCAGCTGCCTGCCCTACTAGGAGCTATTGCATTTACTCTAACACAGTTCCCAGTCTAACGTTATAAAGAACTAGGGAGTGGCCGCTTAGATGATCACATTTAACTTGATTTTTCCGTAATACTGTTTCCCATCTCCTTCCTCAGCTTTCAAGCAGAGCCCCCAGGGGATTCCAGCACTAGGGGCTGGCATTAAGAAAAGGCGGCACGGGGAAGAGGAAATGTATTATGTCCCAGTAAGTATCAAATCTTCTGCTGCACGCAGTGTCTGAGCCCTGCTCTGGGAGAGCAGTGGCGCTGGCCCCTGGATAGGATATGGGGGAGCGGCTCCCAGAATTCAAAGGGCAATGAAGTGATATTTTACCTAGCTGAAAGGATGAGGCCTCCCCAGACTGGCATTCCCAGCAGTACACAGCACTGAAGCGCTTTACTTTGGGTGGCTGGCGCTTACCGTCCTGATGAGTCCTTACAGAGGGCAGACAGGGTGCAAGGAGCAAGACTGATGAGGCTAAGAATGGGTACAGTGAAGAACAGGCTGGGAACAAGTCTGCAATGAACGCTGAGCAATGAGCAGCAGGAGCGGAGATCCAGAATCATGCACTGGAATTGCTTTGCATTCCCAGGGCAAAATAGCCTGCTCCAAAACAAGGCTGCAAGTCACCTTCCTCCCTGATCCCACCGTGGCCAGAGGGAATTTGGCTTTGTGTGCCTTCAACCAGGGACTTGGCTACCCCGTCTTCCTGCTGTTAGGGGAGGAGACACGTTATCGGACCCCCACTCTGCTCCTGCAGGAAGGGGACTAGAGGAGACCATGCGTTGTAACTGGATTTCTTGAGGATGGCTCCCCTAGAAGCATGGAATCCCAGGTAGCTGCTTGCCTTGCTTGTGCTTAAGGCTATCCTCACATTGTCCCTTGAGTGGGCTGGGTAAAGGAGGGGGAAGGTGGGACTGGCTATGAGAGAGGGTCCTCAGCAAACCGGACAAGGCAAGTCAGACTGAAGTACAGGCTCGCCTTGGTCCCTGATTCAGGTTCGCGGCCGGGAGAACTTTGAGATCCTCATGAAGATAAAGGAAAGTCTGGAGCTAGTGGAGTTAGTTCCACAGCAGCTGGTCGACTCCTATCGGCAACAGCAGCAGCAGCTCCTGCAGAGGCAGTAAGTACCATGACCTTATTGTCTACTGTCGCCAAAAGAGGTCTCCAGAGATACGTCGAATTAAACACAAGACATAACAGGGATCCAGGAAGCTGGCCTGACCCACCCTCAGGGTTCTTATGCTTTGTATAACTATGGGGTGTGGAGAGGCCTCTACCACCTTCCAGAGAGCCCCTCACTTTGATTCCTCCTTGGTAGTCACCAATATTGGGTGGGGGTGGGGCCAGACCTTCATTCTTCTCTCTGGAATAAACTATTCTTCCTCTTTGTTTATTGTTTCCCTGACTAGACATTGATGAGCACCTTGGGAACGTATATTATGATAAAAAAAGCCAGAAACCAGATACACCTTACACTGCTACTTAACTCTTACCCAGAGCTCTTCAGCCATAGCTCCCACAATAGTTTAATGGTGGGTAGACTGCAGAATAGATTCACTGATTCCAAGGCCAGAAGGGATCACTATGATCATCTAGTCTGACCTCCTGCATACCACGGGCCATAGCACTTCCTAACAATAATTCCTAGAGCAGATCTTTTAGAAAAGTATCCAACCTTGATTTAAAATGGTCAGTGATGGAGACTCCACTATGACCATTGGTAAGTTGTTCCAATGTAATTACTCCCACCGTTAAAAATTTACGCCTTATCTCCAGTCTGAATTTGTCTAGCTTTAAATTCCAGCTATTGGATTGTTATATCTTTCTCTGCTAGACTGAAGAGCCCATTATTAAATATCTGTTTCCCCATGTAGATAGACTAATCAAGTTACTCCCTAGACTTCTCTTTTTTAAGCTATGAAATCTGATTAAGCAACAGCAGTGAAAAATGGAATGCAAAGAAAGGAAGTGACTTGTCCAAGGATGCAGAGACAGTGACTGGAAGAGTTGGGAATAGAACCCAGCTCTCCTGACTCCCAGTTGGGGACCTCTCCATGGGACCACACTGCAGTGTGCACCTTACTTCTTCAGTGACAGGTGATAGTTGCCCATCAGAAGCTTTAGTTCTGCACTGCTGGTTTAATGGGTAGGAGGTGGAGAGCAGCATCCAAGCAAAGAGTGTTGGAGAAAGACCGACACAGAAGTGAAATCAGCAAGCAGGGCTGTAGGATATATTGCAAGTGAAGCCTCTGACAGTATATCTCCATAAAGCAATGTGATCTATGGGTTAGAATGGATGAGCAAGGACCAGGAGCTCCTGAGTTCTTATTCCATCTCTCCAACTGACCCACTGTGAGAATCTGGGGATGTCATTTCACCTTTCTGCCTCCACTTCTCCATCTGTAAAATGGGGATAATTCTGCTCCCTTACCTTATAAGGAGGTTGGGAGGGACTCAACTAACGTTTACACAGGGCAGTGCAGATGGAAGCTGTGTAAATGCTATGTATTAGGATGCCTGTAAGGCCCCTGCTACGGTCCCCGTACTGAGGTGAAGCCAGCTGTTCCGCATCCCATGCACATTCCAGACAAACCAGTGCAGAAGTTGATTTCCCCAGTAGGGGTACAGCACGATTTGCACCAGTGCAATGTACCCAGCCTTAAACCAGTGTCAGTCGCGTCTAGAGCAGGGTTTTGCACTGGTGCAGCTATGCTGCTGGCTAAAATCTCAGTATGGACAAGGCCGAGGTCGGAGTCCCTAGAGAGGTTTGATTTGCTCAGTCTCCACTAGGGTCTCACTGACCGTGCCACTCTTCCCGAGCAGGAGTCACCTGCAGTCCCCTTCCTCCTATGGGCCCGTCCTTTCGCCAATGAACAAAGTACACGGAGGAGGGATCAACAAACTGCCGTCTGTCAACCAGTTGGTGGGGCAGCCATCACAACACAACTCCAGCTCTGGGCCCAACCTGGGCCCAATGGGTAAGGCACCCGCACTGCCATGTGACACGGGCTCTGCAATCACAAAGGGCCAAGAGGCCAGACAGATAGACAGCCGCCTCAGCGAAACAATACATAAAGCAGTGCAAAGCTCCCTACGCCGAGCTCCAAATTCTTCCTCCTCCCGCTCTCCCAGGCCAAGCAGAGTAGGTTACCATGGGCGTGGTCATTAGTCGCTTATGCAGCTACATTTCTCAGAACAACTCACCATGCCAAGAGCTGGGAAAGCCCTGCCCAAGCCAGGCTGCCTGGATCCACGGCGTAGCCGCTGTCTGCAAAGGTTGCCCCTGAATCTGTGGATTGTGGGGGTGGAACCTCCAGCTTCTTCACTCCTCCTCCACGCAATGGGTGAATTCCCAGGGAATCCTGCCAGTTAACACTCAGGATCTTGGGTCCCTGAGGTGGGTTATTCCTGCAGATTGGAGAATGGGGCTCTGTGCTTGGGAAAGGACAGTTGTAGCTTCTTTAAGTTAAATCAAAAACTTTTCAATGGTTCTCCCCTGTACGCTCTGGGCACAGTCCAGGAGATGGAAACCCTTTTGCTTTTTCTTGTGCTCAGGACCCGGAATGCTGAACAGCCACCCCATGCAATCCAATGGAGACATGAATGGAGGCCACTCCTCCCAGTCCATGGTCTCAGGTTCACACTGCACTCCTCCTCCACCCTACAACCCTGACCCCAGCCTTGTCAGGTAGGGACGTCACCGGTCCTGTGGTGTGTTGTCTGTTGTTGTTTCATGCTCTTTTCCTTTACTCTAACCTTCAAAGATATGTTTAGCAACTGGTCAACTGGTCACTAGTTCCAACTGAGAAATCACTGCTCATGAAACCAGAGAGCGTTTTCCTCACCCCTCTTCACTTCAGAAATTGTCCTCGCCAGCCAATTGCTGGTTAGAAACACATATCACCTGGAAAGATCTTTGGCTTATTCATTCTCACTAAGTTCATTCAAAACTTGATCCCTTTAGCAGACTGATATGAAAAGGCACCTTGCCCTGCATGTCAAACACTGGCATATAACTTTGCAGATCTTCCTTCTTCCCCCTTTCGGACCAATGGTGACTGGAAATGGCAGTAGAGGATTTATATCCAGACATTAACAGGTCTGTAGTCTGTGATTTGATGTCCTTCTTAAAGAACCGATACCTCAGATGTTTTCCCAGATGGTCTACCAGAATCCCGGAGTAGCACAATCCGTGCTAGCATTGTGTAGCTACAGCCAAGCCCTGTACATAAAATATTTCAGCACCAAATGTTATAGTGCAAAGATTAATTGTTGTTGACCAAATCGCTTAAGGCCAAATTCCACAACCCTTCCTCAGTCAAGTTGCTCCAAGGGGAAAATTAATCCCTAGAGTAATTCCATATAGGTCATTTAACTGAGACATTGAAGACTGCTGAAGCCAGTGGAATTATGTTAGGATGAATTTGGTCCCATGGGCTTTACCTCTCCAACATTAATGCCAAATTAGTTCGCACTTTTCAGCCCCAAGAAAACTCTGACCAGGAGTTTTGAGGATCCCTGAAATGGGTTCTTGCTACGCTTCCAATTTCTTGCATCCCACAATACCATAGTAGCATGAGAAGAGTTGCCAAGCCTTCAGATGAAATAAATGAGTCCAGTAAAATGTCCCCATACCCTCACATGAATTCAAAAGTGCTTTGCCACAATGGTGACACTTGAGAACACAGCATATATACCTGACAAGTTAATGCCACTTTATTTTCAAATTCTTTCTGCAGTTTTTTAACAGGCTTGGGGTGTCCAAACTGCATCGACTATTTCACCTCACAAGGGTTACAGAATATTTACCACCTGCAGAATCTAACCATAGAGGTAAATGCTTTGGGAAGATCTCTTCTTATCACTTGTTTCTACCAGCTGTTGATCTTAAAACAAGGACAACCAAATAAAGGAAATAAATGTGCACCTACCTATCATACAGGCTTTATAGGCATGTTTTATGTTTCCCAATTATGCATTCTTTGTAGTCCTATAGATTTAGAATAGTGCTATCCTTAAAAGAAACTGTAATATTCTCTACTGTTGATTTTTCCAGGCTGTAGGATGCAAGGCCTAGCAGAGATCTGAATTAAGAAAGAAATGCAAACAAAAACAAAAATGAAAAAGAATTCAGGTGCAATCATTCTCCTCATGTGCACATCTAAAATAAAGCCAAAGATACAGAAATCAGACTTTGAATTGATTTTCACTAAATATGTCTACTGAAACAAATCACAGTACTCAGGGACTGACCCTAAGCCCACTGAGCAATGGAAAGATCGCCCTTTGACTTTGATGAGCTTTAGCTCAGAGCTGCAGGGCCCAGCTGCTTCCCTTGCAAATCAGGAGTAACTGCACTGGCCAAATGGAGTCACATTAGCAATAAACCAGAACAAACAAGGTCAGAATCAAGCTTTTTGTATTTAGCAATTTTTTGTTTCAACCCCAGGACCTGATATTGTGGGCTGGCTGGTCAAGAGCTGTAATTTTTTTTTTTAATTGATACATTACACGGGAAATGCTCTAATTTGTGTTTAAACACCTTGCCTCTGGGTGTGGTGAGTTTTATTGTAGCTATTTCTTGGTTGAAGAACAATCTCTTGGGAGAGGAGGAGCCAACTTTGCATGAAATTCACCTGCCTTTGGTGCCGATGAAAATTGTAAGGTCATCCAGCCAGTCTTGACATCAGTGAGGCAAGGGGCTCCCTCAGTACAGTAATGTAACCAGCATACACATAATGCATTAACACTTTTCATCTATGACAGACCCCAAATAAATCCCAGACTCAGTATTTTGACCAGGACAAAGCTCTTATCTTGATCCCATCTCATTCTTAAAATATTTGCTGTATGCCTTCCTAGTCTAGCAGCTAGGAACCAATCAAGAACGCAGATGGTATAATTATTGAAGACACAATGATTTTTCATTGGTAGCTGGGGCCAGTTGCATAGTCTTAGATTAGTTTTGAAACATTTTAATAACTAACCCTGTAAGTGATTTTTTCTTTAATCTGCCAAAAAGCACATGTATGGCACAGTCAAAATAGATTGCTGGGTTGTGTGTCTGAGTTGACATTTTTAACCCCTAATTACATACTTACTTCTTATGGAATTAATGCTCACGAGTGAGTCTGTGTGTTTGGAGTTAATGTGGACCTCTAGCAGCAATTCAGTACGTCTGAAATACAAACCACTTGTATTTGTTCTGATGCAGCCTCTGGCATGTATGATACAATCCTGAAGTTTTCATGCTTCTGTTTAACATTATGACCACAGCACTTAATGTCTGTGATGAATAACATCAGTCAGTGCACATGCTGGCATAGGTTAATGCACCAGAATCCTGTGACACTTCATATGGCTAGAGCAGAGAAACAGCAGCCATTCAGAGCCGATCATGCTTCCCAAGGCAACCTTTGCCCATCCTGCCAGCATTTGTGACCTGAGATTTTAGTTCAAGGCTTAATCCAGGTTATGATTATCCAGGGGAGAGAGAAATGATTGCAGGCAAAATGGGATGATGGTTTCCTCCTTATTTCAGTAAATTGAATGACCTGACTCCTCACGTGGTGCTCTGCAACCTGCACAGTGAAGGCATTCAGCCTCACACCGTCCATTTTGTTAATTAGATTCATTTAAAGCAAAGGAATTCTCTTTTCTTTACAAAATGATATGGTATATGACCCAAAGCCCTGATCATCTCATGTGTTGACTATGTGGCTAGACCCACACACTGATCTAGACATGTAATGGTCCATGGGTTTGCCCCTCTCTTGACGATGCTGTTTAGCAAAATCATTTTTGAAGAGGCCCACCTTAGTGACGTTGTTGTTCTAGGATCTCGGAGCGCTGAAGGTCCCGGAGCAGTACAGGATGGTTATCTGGAGAGGCCTTCAGGAACTCAAACAGGGCCAGGACTATGGTGCCCAGCAGCTTCTCCGTTCCAGCAGTAATGCCGCCACCATTTCCATTGGCAGTTCTGGGGAGCTGCAACGGCAGCGCGTCATGGAGGCAGTGCATTTCCGCGTGCGCCACACCATCACTATCCCGAACCGCAGCGGGGCTGATGAGTGGGCGGACTTCGGCTTTGACCTCCCAGACTGCAAATCCCGCAAACAGTCCATAAAAGAAGAGTTCACCGAGGGCGAGATCAACTGAAGGTCTCCAGCAGTGCGGCAGCAGGAGACCAGACACAGAGATTTAAAGGAATGGGGGAAAATATAGAATCCCAGCCTGAAAAATGGAAAAACATTTCCAGCTTTGAGTGTCTGAAGAAATATTTTTTAACATGGCTTTACTCAAGAGATGGGAACTCATCAGCTGTGTGAGGACATGGGTCTGGGACCATCCCCTGGAGGAAAATTCCAATGGTTTTATGACAGGGGATCAAGGGAAGGAAAAAGGGCAGCTGCCACAGATCTCTCAATGGGCTGTAGAGTTTTTTTAGCCTTGTGTGGCAGGGGAATATTCACTTGCCAATGTACAGTGCAACTTTACAATTTGCTGGACCATTTTTGCATCAAACTCTATTGCAATGTAAAGGCAAAACACACACATTTTCTTTAACTCTAGCCTGCCCCACATTCCACCCTATCCTCACTGTCTGCTAAGGGACGGCTGAATAATAACAGACCTTTGTCTTGTGAAAGTGGTTTAACCCTCAACTGTTCCACTTTCTTTAGGGACATCTGCCATTGACTGATACCCAAGAACAAAAGGACTTGCTTTCCTGATGGACTGCCAAAAAGTATTTGTTTCTTTTGTTTTTTTGTAGAGCAGAAAAGCAACTTATTTGCTGATTCCAGACTGTGTGCATGTATCTAACTGATATTTGTGTATATAGACACATGCTATATATACAGTATATTCACCATGCTGTAAGGATAGAGAGATTTATTTTCATGAACTTGTACGCTACAAAAATATTGATAATTTCCCCTAAATAAGACACTACTGTGTCATAATTAAATTAACTTCATGCTCTAGCATGTAAACATGCAAAAACCTGATATATTTCAAGCCTCACTTGTAAAAAAATCATTTTTCCCATGTGGATTTTTAATACAATTCTGGAGAGACAAATCCATGGACCCCACTGCTAGGAATTAGAGGATTCTGTATAATTAATTACAATTATTCACCCAAATCTTGCTCAAAGTTCCTGATATTGCCAGAACTCAGATTTTTTGTAGCACACCATTAATTTTACCTTAACCATTAACCTGTATGTGTTAAAAAAAAAATGGATTTCCCAGACTGTTGATAATCATCCCCATCTGGTAAAATGATTATATTTTCCACATCAATGAGTGGAAATGGTTTCTTCCTTCCCTATAGTCCCTGTGGATAGGTGTTTTGTTGATTTTCCTCAAGCCTTTTGTTTGTCTGCCGGTTGAACTTAAAAACTCAGCAGGAAACAGTCAAGCATGCAGATGTATTCATCTCCAGTTCTTGTGCAAGTCAGCTGGAAACTCTCTGCGTGAGATTCTGTGAGACACCTCTAAGAGGCACAGCACAGAATTCACTGCACAGGCAGAGGAGGGGCTATGGTGGCTTTAAGCCAACTTTATACCCCTCCTCGTCCTGGACTACTATACAGCCCCATAGTTTAGACAGCCCTGAAGACCTAAATTATGGCAGCTTGGGGCTTCCACGCTGTCTGGAATCTCCACAACACTGCAGTCCTGCCTTTGGCATACTCCCTACGCGGAGGCTAGCAAGGGGGTCCTTGAAAGAGCCTTGTGGCTATTTTCCACTGTGCTTGCACGGGGGGATTCCTCCCTGGTCTGATATGTTTTTAAGAGTTCCTTTATGCTGCTCAGGGCCTTTTACCGGGCATAAAGGGGCCAGAGGTAGGATTTCACCTATGAGCAAGTACAGCGTTCACCTCATAAGTTCTGCTTCTCCTCTCAAGCAGGATGGTCACTGTCCTCAGTCTTAGCAGAGGGAAGGCCACAGAGAAACTGAGCTGTACCTCTGCAAGTGCCAGCACAGTAGCACAAGTGTACTTGTCTCTTCCCCATTTCTACGCAGATTCCCCCTTCGCTGCTGGCAGCTCAGGAGCTTGGGAAGGCAGGAGACCACTGCTCTGCTCCTTGTAAATGACCAGCTCAGTTTCCACTGGCTTTTACCCCAGTCCACCAACCTAAGCCAACCCAGCATATTTGAAAGCTGTACACTTGTGCACACTGTACTCTTTAGGGATTAGCACTTCAGGGCGTTGCTGAGCTGTGAACATGCGCTTTCTAAGTAGTAGTGAATTAAAGCACTTTAATGCTTTAAGATTTTTAAAATAATCATTCATGTTTTCAATGTTAACTAATGCTTTTTCCAGCAGTATTACTGGATATATTCCAACTCTATTAATTGTATTTTTTGTAATGTTATCTTTTGGAAAATGTGTTATTTTTATAGCTGTGGTTTGTTTGTTTTTTGTAACACAATAAAACACACGTCTGAAATACAGTGGCTCTGATAGAAAAACAGCTCCTGACTAGATGGCCCAGGAGGTGATCTGATAGTACTAATGATCTACAACTTGGAGAGTTACCTTCTGCCTTTCAGAATTGGCCTGAAGTTTGAGCAGAAAATGGGAAGCTCGCTGTTGCAACTCAGTGAGTAGTGTGAAGATACAAACGAGCAAAGCACAGAAGTACTTACCCAAGCCAAAGTAAAATTAAGATAGGCTTTGAGTGCATTGAGAAAATTGCTTGCAGGATCCCATCATTCAAAACAAGACATGGCATTCATCTGTGACTGGGGAGCAGCTGTGCATGAATCTTGGTCAGTGCATACAAAAAGTCTACCTCATTTCTACAAGCTTTCAGCACACTGGTGCTACTTTCTGCAACATATGAGCAGAGACAATCTGAGGTCATACTTAAGGAAGTTACATTTAGGAAAATGTAAGTTTTAGAAGAACTATGGCTGGATCAAACATTCATGTCAAAAAGAAAAAAACCCAACAAAAGAAAAACATTCGCTTTCATTTAATAAGTGGCTATCTTGATTTAATGGAATTTAGGGGAAGAGGGTTATATATAAACTATCTTTCAATAAATGGCCAGAAAATATATCACAAATCTGACAGTATATCATTAAGACACAGCTTTCTTTGGGTTTAAAAAAAAATGACACTTAAACTATTTCCACGAGAGAACTGGGTTTAGTTATAAATATCACAGCTATTCCTAGTTTTAGTAATATATACCGTGTATATATATATATAAAAAAGAATTGGAAATTGACAGAGTTAAGAAATTTTTTCAGGAAGAGAAAATGTGACGTATAGTTGCTCACACATTCAATGCAAGAATGTTATTTTAATACAATTAAAAAAACCCTTTTTTTAAATCTTGAAAACCAGGGTATGAGAAATACAAACAAGAATACAAAAGTCAAATATATAAATTTCAATATGCTCAACATAAGAATAAAAAGTTACAAATAACCTGGTTTAAAGCAGACTTGCCTGTTATGGAAGGCACTATCTTTTCCTGTGATGTGTAATCCAAATCTGGTGGACTGTAACAAGCATGTATATCATATTCCCTTCCCCCACTCACGGAAAACATGTATTATTTAATTTCCCTATTGAAGAAACACTGAAACATGAATTTGGATTCAAGCAAGGAAAACAAAACTGCTGACAGATTGTACTCTCTTTGTTGCATCCAGGTGACATTTCTTGTAACAGACGTTGTACAGTGCTACTGTGTAGAGATTCACAATTTTATTCTAAAATAAACCTTTATTTTTTAACAGTGATGCAGTGTTCATAGAGAAATGCCCAAGTGCATGGTTTGCTCTGTGAAACAGTCCAATTCATAGCATGCCTTCCAAGTTTCTTTCATTACACTCTAGAGCCAGAAGTCTCCCTGCCTGTTCATTTTCAAAAAGTTAGATGCTCACAACTTCCCAGCGATGTTATTTCAAAACCACAGCAATGAATTAAGAACAACGTGGACAGTTGGATAGATGGGGGATTCAGAACAGGGGTATTTAGTACACAAATCACATTCCTGCATATACTAATGAGATGTACCGTATGGACCAAAAGGATGCTCTCATTTTGAACACCATGGTTGCACCTCATTTTCAAGCTGCCATTATAAATGTTCATTGCACAGTCTTCACTACAACAGCAGGTTGTCAGTACGTCGTTGTCAATATCATGATTAGTGTCTGGGAAATCCACTTTCAGGAAACCAGTATTCCAGAACCTGAAACTAACTCCTTGAAAAAAGGAAATACCACTGCAGACAAAGCCTCCCATAATCTCCTCTCAGAGTCCTGAGCCATCGGTAACACCAGTACTGAACACTTTTGTAGCTCTAAAAGGTATCCGAGTTACAGGCGTTGTCAGTGAAAATGTAAAAAATAATAAAAAAGGTTGTTTAGTTTTGTATTAAGACAACAGTGGAAACCTCCCTAGATGAAGAGACCTCACTCCCGTTAGCAGAGCTCAGGGAATACCCTTCACTTCAAACAGCAGTGTGTGTCACATTATTTCAGTCTTGATTAGAGACACATCTATTGCTTCATTGCGTAAGTCAACAGCAGATCCGTTCCTCCAAGACTGCTCGGCAGCTGCAGCTACCTGAATCGTCCAGAGAAACTGCTCTTTGGTGATAACAGGGGGTTCTTTGCCTGTAAAAGAAAGACTATGTTACTACAGGCAATGAAGCATAGAGGATAAGGCTTTGGACTCTCAATCAGGAGTCCTGGGTTCTATTCCTAGCTCTGCCACTGAAGTACCATGTGATCATGAGCAAGTCACTTCACCTATGTTTCCCTTTCCACCCTTTGTCTGTTTAAACTATAAATTCTCCAGGGCAGGGACTACCTCTTCCTATTTGCAAGTATGGTGCCTATGCACAATGGGGTCCCAATCTCACTTGTATCCTGCAAGAGCTACTGTAATACAAATAATAATGATCTTTATAAAAATAGGGTTCATCAGTGTATCTCATTATCTGGTAATAACCAAATGTTTGTAGGGCTAACTTAGCTCACACGAGCAGGCCCAAGTTAAGAGAAGACAAACCTGAACAAGTAATTGCTCAAACAACTAACTATTTTGAAACCTATTTTGAATATGTTTATGGTAAATAAGGGAGAAAGAAGCTAACTAAACTAATTACTGTGGGTACTTTCATAGTAAACAAAGTAGGCAAGAACACCCTGAAGCTTGCCTTATACAATCTGCAAAGTGATTGGTCCTTTACATGCTAGAAGTAGGCTTGTCAAGTGATTAAAAAAAAAATAATCGTGATTAATTGCACTGTTAAATAATAATAGAACACCATTATTTAAATATTTTGGGTGTTTTCTACATTTTCAAATATATTGATTTCAAGTACAATACAGAATACAAAGTATACAGTGCTCACTTTATATTTATTTCTGATTACAAATATTTGCACTGTAAAAAACAAAAGAAATAGTATTTTTCAATTCACTTAATACATGTACTGTAGTGCAATCTCTGTCATGAAAGTTGAACTTACACATGTAGAATTATGTACAAATAACTGCATTCAAAAATAAAACAATGTAAAATTTTAGAGCCTGCAAGTCCACTCAGTCCTATATCTTGTTCAGTCAATTGCTCAGACAAACAAGTTTGTTTACGTTTGCAGTAGATAATGTTGCCTGCTTTTTGTTCACATCACCTGAAAGTGAGAACAGGCATTCGCATGGCACTATTGTAGCCGGCATCACAAGATATTTACATGCCAGATGCGCTAACGATTCATATGTCCCTTCAGGCTTCAACCACCATTCCAGAGGACACGCGTCCATGCTGATGACAGTTTCTGCTTGATAACAATCCAAAGCAGTGTGGTTTGATGCATGTTAATTTTCATCCTCCGAATCAGAGGCCACCAGCAGAAGGCTGATTTTCTCTTTTGGTGGTTTGGGTTCTGTAGTTTCCGCATAGGAGTGTTGCTCTTTTAAGATTTCTGAAAGCGTGCACCACACCTCATCCCTCTCAAATTCTGGAAGGCACTTCAGATTCTTAAACCTTGGGTCAAGTGCTCTAGCTATCTTTAGAAATCTCACATTGGTACCTTCTTTGCCTTTTGTCAAATCTGCAGCAAAAGTGTTCTTAAAACAAACAACATCTGCTGAGTCATCATCCGAGACTGCTATAACATGAAATATATGGCAGAATGCAGGTAACAGAGAGATGGAGACATACATTTCTCTCCCAAGGAGTTCAGTCACAAATTTAATTAACGCATTATTTTTTTAACGAGCATCATCAGCATGGATGCATGTCCCCTGGAGTGGTGGCTGAAGCATAAAGAGACATTCGAATGTTTAGCATATCTGGCACGTAAATACCTTGCAATGCCAGCTACAAAAGTCCCATGCAAATGGCTGTTCTCACTTTCTGGTGACACTGTAAATAAGAAGTGGGCAGCATTATCTCCCATAAATGTAAACAAACCTATTTGTCTTAGCGATTGGCTGAACAAGGAGGAGGAGGACTGAGTAGACTTGTAGGCTCTAAAGTTTTGCATTGTAGGAGGACCTTGCACCCATTTTGCTCAACACAGTAAGAACATTTTGAAAGGAAAGAAGCACTTCTCTCTGGGGGGGAAGATATTAGATGTATTTTAAAGATTTCTTCAATTTAGCTATTGTTTTGGATCTTGGTATTAATAGCAGCTTGTTTAAAATGTAGCATTTTATACTGTACTTATTATGTGAACTTGAGAGCCATGAACAGAGGCAGCTAACAGGAGAATTTCAGAGTAAGTTTAGAGAAGGGAGTGTGGGAATCTTCCAGGTTCAGTTCTGCAAGTGATTTCAAGCATAGTGGTGACATGCAACAGATGTGCCATGTTTTCTTTCCTGCCTAAAACTAGAAGCGACTTCCTATGCATGAAGTACAGGCCGGTGACTGCGCTGAAGGAGAAGATTCTTGGTCAGGAGGGGGAAATAGACACATTAGTGAGAATAAGAAAAGCTGAGGCATTTCTAGACAGCCAGGTTCAGGAAACATCAGTACTCCAGCTTCAAGGAAGAAAGGAGATGGCCACCAAGGAGTCGGAGAGAGAGGAAGTCAGAGTGGAGGCCTGACAGTTCGTAACCACAAGAGGTAAGATGTTATGTTGGCATTCTGTGTGGCTACTGATAGCCAGGAGTAGGCAGGCTGTGGCTACCACAGAGAAAAGGACCTGGAGGAATTCCACACTAGACATTTCTAATCGATACCAATTCATCAGAGTGGAAACTGTGGAAGAAACCTCTTCCAGCTGGTCCAAGGGAACAGAGAAATGTATGGGATACACCTGTAGATGGCAGGTTGGCCCAACCTGTCAGAAAATCAAGCTTGCCCACAAAGTCCTACAACCATCCAAGGAAGACAGACGATCCAGAACTTAGAAGAATCGAAAGAACATTCTACAAGGGACAGCAGACAAACACCCTGGAGTGCTGCCTTCCCTGAGCCAAGACTTGAGATATGACTCTGAGGTTGGATAGGCTTCTGAAGTTGATGTGAAAGAATCCTAGAGTCACTAATGTCAGTGTCGCAGGACATACTGCAAACAGTAGATTACTTCAGGAAACTTGAAGCATTCTGTAAAAAATAGAATGTCCAAGCTATCTTCTCTGAGTTACTTCTTGCCCCACAAGCAAAGGAAAATAGAAGATTCTAGACGTGAACTGCTGGCTAAATAAGTGGTATAGGGTGGTGGGTTTTGCTTCTGTGGGGTGAAGGGGCTGTATAGTTTGGATGGCCTTCACCTCAGTAGACGGGAGACTAATCTTCTCAGGGCTGGCTAGAGTAGTCAAGGGTGTTAAATAAACAAACAGGGAGGATAAAAAGAGGGAAGACAGGCATACTCAACTCAAAATGGAGATTTCGAGAACAAAATTAATCAAGGAACTGAAGGACAGGAAGAGAAGAAATTCTTTAGTTGCCTCTACTACAATGCAGGTAACAAACTTTAATCCAAGAGTTTTCAAAGAGCTGTCTGAGGAGCTCACTGGACTGTTAAACATAGAATCATAGGACTGAAGGGACCTTGAGAGGTCATCTAGTCCAGTCCCCTGCACTCATGGCAGGGCTAAGTATTATCTAGACCAGGCGTTCTCAAACTGGGGGTCATGAGGTTATTACACAGGGGATCGCAAGCTGTCAGCCACCACCCCAAACCTCTCTTTTCCTCCAGCATTTATAATGGTGTTAAGTATATAAAAATGTGTTTTTAATTCATAAGGGGGGGCCGCACTCAGAGGCTTGCTATGTGAAAGGGGTCACCAGTGCAAAAGTTTGAGAAGCACTGATCTAGACCATAATGTTGATCTTCAGTAAATCTTGGAGAACTGGGGAAGTTCCAGAAGACTGGACAAAAGCTAATGTTGTGCCAAATTTTCAAAAGGGTAAACAGGATGACCCGGGTAATTATAGGCCTGTCAGCCTGAGAATGATCCCAGGCAAGATAATGGAGCAGCTGATACAGGACTCAATTGATAAAGAATTACAGGAAGGCAATGTAATTAATGCTATTCAACATGGGTTTACAGAAAATAGAGCCTGTCAAACTATCTTGATATCTTATTTTGATGCGACTACAAGTTTGGCTGATAAAGGTAAGACTACTGAAGTAATATACTTAGATTTGTGTAAGGTGTTCAACTTGGTACCACATGACATTTTGATTTAAAAAACTAGAATGATAGAGAGTTAATATGGCACACATTACATGGATAAAAGCTATCTAACTAATAGGTTTCATAAATATAATGTACACTGGGAATTATCACTGATAATTTTAGTGGAGTCCTGCAAGGATCAGTTCTTGGCCCTATGCTATTTAACATTTTTATTAATGACCTGAAAGAAAATCACGGATAAAGCTTTCTGATGACACAAAAACTGGGGAAGTGGCAAATAATGAAGATGACAGGTCACTGATATAGAGTGACCCAAACCCCATGGTAAGCAGGATGCAAGCAAATAATATGCATTTTAACATGACAAAATGTGATTGTACCCATCTAGGAACAAAGAATGTAGGTCGTACTTGCACAATGGGGAACTCTATCCTGGGAAGCAGTGAATTTGAAAAAAGATTTGCGGGTTGTGGTAGATAATCAGCTGAACATGAGTTCCCAGTGAAAAGACTAACGTGATCTCTGGATGCATAAACAAGTGAATCACAAGTAGAATTAGAGTAGTTATTTTTCTTCTACACTTGGCACTGGTGTGACCACTGCTGGAATATTGTGTCCAATTCTGGTGCCCACAATTCAAGAAGGAGGTTGATAAATTAGAGAGTTCAGAAAAGAACCACGAGAATGAGTAAAGGGTTAAAAAACATGCATTGTAGTCACAGACTCAAAGAGGTCAATCTATTTAGCATAACAAAGAGACAGTTAAGGGGTGACTTGAATACGGTGTATGAGTACCTATCACGGGGAACTAATATTTAATAATGGGCTCTTCAATCTAGCAGAGAAAGGTATGTCATGATCCAATGGCTGGAAGCTGAAGCTACACAAATTCATACTGAAAATAAAGTGTACATTTTTAACAGTGAAAGTAATTAACCATTGGAACCGCTTACCCAGGGTTGTGGTGCATTCTCCATCACTGACAATTTTTAAATCAAGACTGGATTCTCACCCCCAACAAAATAAATAAATACATAAGTAAATAAATAAATATAAAAGCTCTGCTCTAGGAATTATTTTGGAAAGTTCTCTGGCCCGTGTTATACAGGAGGTCAGACCAGATGATCACAATGATCTCTTCTGGCCTCTGAATCTATGAAAACTGTACTGTCAGCAAATTTCCAGCTCATGGATGCTCCTTTAAACCACCAGCAAACCTTAAACGAGTTAAACACTAAGCATTAAACATTGAAAATCTACACTCTTTTTCTACATCTGACAGCTTTAGGGCCAACTTCTGTCTTCAGATATACATGTGACACAGTGAGACAACCAAGGGCAGAACTAGACCCATTCACTGCCAGTGTCATCAATTAGCATTTTATTTGGCTGCCACCAGAAATGCCAATTCTAATTTTAAAAACAACCATCTAGATTTCAGAGTTATTTAATGGTAACAAGGTTTTACTTTTCAAACTGTTCAGACTGGCTGGTGTTTAGAGTTCATATAAACACCCGTTTCTTCATTTTCTCTCGTTGCGGAGTCTGAGATTCCAAGAATAAATGAACCCCAAATTGACATCGCTTTTGGAACAATCTTCAAGACTAACGTTTGTTAAAAGCAAATCCAAAAGTGAAATTAAGATTACTCTTACAAATAAATGGACATTGCATATGTTGGCAATTTTTTCCTAACCTTTGAGAGTTCTGAGAAAGTGTCTAAAGAGTTCTCTGTATGCTTCTTTGTACCGATCAGCCTGGGTTTGTGAATATATAGACACAGATGTTCCATGTTCTGTAATTCCCAAGGGATTCTGATTATCTACCCGTAATGTTCCTTGAGAACCATGAACCTAGGAGAAAGAGGGGAAAAAAACAAAAATACACATAAACATGTGTTAAAGACCCCTAAATTAACATGCTTTTGGCCTTAAAACAATCTATAAACCATGTATAAACCACTATAAACCAATCTATAAATACTCCTACCACCTGAGGAGTAACTCCTCCAGCAGGTAGAATTACTTGCTCGGTCACTACAGAGGATGCAAGCACATGCTGTACTAGCCTGGGTTGCAGTTGCACAGTATATCCACTCTCCCTTGGTTATGAAACAAGCTGCTTTTATTTTAAGGCTTAAACATTTCCCCTCGCCAAATCCAGCTTAGAGAACTTTATATTTTTGCCACTCTAATATAAACCAACATGAACTTAGGCAGAAAAGATTTCCTCCAATAATGATAGATCTGTACCTTTTTTCCCCCCTTGGTACCATTTATATCTGTGATTCTGATTTACCTCTTGGCTTGCTGTGTCCACAATAAAAACATTACATTAAAAAAAAAATGGGGGTGGGGAGGGAGATAGGTTGTCTACAAAGTTTAAGACTCAAGGCACCTGAAACAGCTGAGAAACTATCAGGGCCAAATTCTGCTCTTGGGTGACCATATGAAGCTCACAGTAACTCCAAAAAATGACCATGTGCATATCCAGTGGCAGAATTTGGCTAACAAAACTGGAGGTTTATTTTAAATGGAGAGCATGACAGTCAATTAATTGTTACTTCTACTGCAGTAGTAGTGTTCTGTGTAGTGTGCGTATACCCATAGTACCATGACAGACTCATCTGAAAAAACCCACCTCTAGTCTCTGATCACAGCTTTTAGTACAGTGCTGACTGACGTCCAAAGTAACAATTGCTCCACTAGGAAATTTCATGCTGACTGCTACAGTGTCTGCATCCTTCAAGTAGGCCATATCTGAGTGACAAGAGAGGCACTAACTCAGACTAGGAAATTAAACCAGCAAGTCTCTTGTACACAAAATTGCTCTTATTTTGTAAGAGGCGTTATAGTGAAAAGAACATCTTTAAACAGTAAAACAGGAAGCACAGTAAACATTGAACATGTGTGTGGCCGCCTACACTAATCAGACTACAGTCATCCACACCACTCTTCGGCACCGCTAAACTCTGGAGAACCTTCTACTGTAGTTACTGGGGGCTGAACTCTCCAGGACAAGCAGCCTGGCCTACCTTAGGGAGAACCTTTCGCCTTTGAAACATAATTGCCTTTGTGGTTACAATACAGACAACATCAGGCAGCCTTCAGTATGCGGCCTACATATTCCATTATAAGGTCACTTATTGGTTTTGTTCCTGGCAATTCAATGCCCTACCATACATTAAGATGGTCTATACTGCCGCTTGTAGCAATGGCAGCTGATTGCTGGCAGCAACCAATATTACATGAAAAACAGTTAGACTCTGATTAATAGTTTAACAGTCTGAAGTATTAAAAGGGAAATAATCAACTTTATCTATGTCAGGTTTAACCAAAGAACTGAAAAAATGATATTGTTAAGCACAAAGCTTTGTTTGAAACCCCCTGGAAATGGTAATATTAGCAACCCTTTACAAATCACCAATGTTCACAGTAATTGGCATTACTGATATTCCTATAATAGTTTTGCAGCACTGAGAAATCCACAGAATTCAGTGAAGTTTTTTAAGTGTTTGCAAATCTATTCCAACATTCTAGAAATTGTTCTGTATTTCCATTTTCAAACAGATCCATGAGAGAACATCTACATTAGTTGCCCCTTCACATATTTTCAAACTTCTAGCACTGAAATCTGCAATTACTAGGAAACTAACAACACATCCAATACAAAGTCACCAATCCATGAAGTTTTACCTGCACAGAATGCATGTCCCAGTGAAAATATTGTATCTGGTGCACTTTCTCCCAGTAACAAACTGATAATATCAATATCATGTACAGCAGCATTATAGAAAATTCCACCTGGAAGTAAGAGGGGAAAAAATGGGCACTAGAAGATTTAGCATTATAAAACCTATGAGCAAACCTAGATATCTATACTGCATGAAAACCAACGTAAGAGCACCAGAAATATGATTTCAAAGAACATACAGATATACTCACTCGTCCACAATCAACATTAGGGTCAAAGGGAATATTCCCTGCCATAAGGGACAGAATAATGCATTGCAGGACACACACACGGACACACACATATACATATGTGGCAAGATAAATTGCTATCCCTTCACAGAACCAACCTCTTCTTCTATAAGAAAGCTACTCAGTACCTGACTTTTTTAGGAAGCTAAGAGATGCTGCTGGATATATGCTGCTAACTGTCGAAATCCGATGAATCCTCCCCAGTGCCTGGCTGTCATGGACTTTTTTATACAAGAACTGCAGGGCTGGATCAAAACGCCTACAGAGAGACAGCCAATGTGGAACAGTGAGTGTTCAGTACAGAACAGGTCATCTACACCACTGACATGCAGTCAGATGTTTGGGGGCAGAAAAGAGTCTGGACTTCAGACAACTTCCAACTTAGACAAGGGTCAAAGTCCAATTTTTCTGATGAGATCAATTGCTCAGCAATTTATGAGACTTTCAAAAAAACCCTCACAATAAGTTCTTACAGGCAATAAGCAGAATGAGTATTTGCCCTTAAAGCTCTTTACCAACAATATAAACTAAGATATTAAGCCACTATAAATAAAGTGATGAGCAATGTCCAGGAAGTTATATATAGCTAAAAAAATACACCTTTATGGTTTTATATTCAATTAGGTCTTAACAAAAAAAACCTCCACTCTAGAGAAGTTCAGATCCAACCTTGTGGCTTGGGCTCAACTTTCTCTGAAGCACTCAAACCAAAATGCAGTATCACAGTATATATTGTGTTTGAATATATTTCCATCTATATATAATTTGCACACAGATAATTTTTGCTTAAAATGAAATGAACAGTTTTCAACAAAAAAAACAGTAAGTGGTCAAGGCTGGGGGGAAGGCAGGGAGGGAAATAATCCACACTGTTACTAAACACATTGGGTCAAATGCTGAGCGTAAACTCAGAGCCACTTTCCTTGACTTCAGTGGAGTTACCGAGTTTACAGAACTGTAACAAAGCGGAAGTACATTAGAATTAACCTACTTTCCCCATATTTACAGTGATTTATGATTTAGGGTTAGTCTACACTAGAAACGCTACAGCAGCGCTTTAACGCAGCATGTCTGGTGAAGACACTCTATGCCAATGAGAGACAGCTTTACCGTTGGCATAATAAAATCACCTCTGCGAGAGGCAATAGCTATGTCGGCAGGAGAAGCTCTCCCGCCAACAGCGCTGTCTACACCAGCGCTTAGGTCGGTGTAACTTATGTCACCAAGGGGAGTGGCTTATTGACACTCCTGAGAGACATAAGTTATGCCGACAAAGCCTGTAGTGTAGACAAGCCCTAAGATCTATATATACAACCACAAGGAGAAAACACACTTTTTAATATTTACTACATGTACTCCTATTTAAATGGGCCAACCATTCTGAAAACAAGCAGGACTTTCATTTTGATGTCCATTATGCGACCCTAGAATGTACAAATACGACTTCTTCCAAAAGGTGTTATAAGGAATAATGAGCTAAATTCACCTGTATACAGAAGGTCAGCCTAAAGTATTCAAAATAGGGCTTACGTTACATTTAAATAACACGTACGTACTATACTGGCTACATGCATAGAGGTGAATTTCACCAAATTACAGTGGCCTAATTACATCAGTAGTAGCTCAGAAAGAGTTTGTGTTAAATACATTCTTTACAAAGAACATTATTATTTCAAAACCTACTCTATTATTTACACCCTACAATTATGTCTGGTCCACTGAAGAAGGGCTGGCATATTTCAGTCAGTACAAGATTTAGGATACAGCTAGCAAGTCAGTAACAAATATTCAAAATAAAGGTAAGTTTTAAAAATATATAAAATCTCTTCCGCATGCTTTTTATAGAAAATTATGCTGTGATATTTTAAAAAACAGAACCTATTTACTTCTATTTTTATTTTTCGATTGCTGCAACAGAATTGTCAGTGTAGTTATTAAAAAAAATAACAGCCAAACAAATAAGCTCTTCACATTCCTAGGATTTGAAAGAAAACAAGTGCAAGACACAAGCAGAAATTGTCTGTGAGGAGGATTTGTACTGTGTGACAAGGCTTAATGTTGTAATGTTTTTCACTGGACTCAACATTTTTGCAAAGTATTTAGTTTTGCAACTGAGAACAGCCAAATGCAGATCTCAAGTAGCCTAACTTTTACCAAAACCCATGTCTGCTGAATTAGATGACTGTATACACATACAAAAAAATTCCCACTTTGTTTTTTTTCTGAAACCACAGACCAGCAAAGTTGATCCATAGTATGGCTCAGTAATTCTAGTTACCAGTACATTTTCCTCACCTCTAAAAAAGATCTGGCATAACATTTTCAAGAACACCTAAGTGACTTAGGAGCCTAAGTCACTTCTGAACATGCTTAGATGCTTTTGAAAATCTTATCCTAGGTACCTGTAATACAAATTCTGTTAGCACCCAATCCAGTGTAGATGAATAAATTAATTTTAATCCTATGCCAATTAAGAAAAGATTCAATTGTCATCTCTATGAAGCGTGAACAATGAATTTTGAAGCAGCAAGTCCACCGAGCTCTCTGTTTAGCTACCTTCTAAGCAAAATTTCTCTAAAACAAGTATTAAGTAGCTATAAAAATTTAGGAAGGTTTCATCAGATAGAAACATTACTTTACATTTATGCTTCTTGTTGAAAACAAAAAAATGCTGGTCTTACTTGTAGAATCCACAGACCAATGGTCTTCCACATCTGTCAGCTTCATCAAAACAAGCCTCTGCTGTCTGCCTATCTAAACTGGGTAGCTTCTCGCAAAACACGCCTTTCCCTATGTAAATGTCATAGAATACAAAATTGAAGGCAGGACATAATCCACACTGAACATTATATATTCTGCAGTGTTCTATACATGTCAACACATTCCAGAGACAAGGTTTCAGAAAATTGAAAAAATTGTTTTTGCTGAATGATTTTCAATACCTACAGCAGCTACCATTTACTATTTACAAACCTCAAGAAGTGATTGTTTTTAGAGATAATGAAACTCTGATCTTCTTGGGTTTTCTTTTATACCTAGCTGTGTTTCTCTGAACAGACATTTCAGTTACCTGTAGTCAGAACAACAACACAGTACAAGCTCCGCTGACATTACAAGTCATTAGGGTCATTGTCTTCAGTGGACTAAGTTCTCCCTAATTATGCAATTAGACACTCAGTGTATCCCTCAAGGGAAACTACAAGGTACAAAGAGGCAGACTGCAAGTGATTTTAATCACTGGAGAGGAAGAATAAATCCCTGATATAAATGCTGATGGGAGGGCCTTATTGAATTAAGACAAGGAATTTACAAATAAAACTGAAGTCAGTCCTGTTCAGAGGGCATTAACACAGATGCATCATCACTAACCAGGAAGCTCAATTGGTGTCTAGAGAAGTACAGTTTATAGGCCACTAGAGAAAAATTATTTCCACATATAAAAATGTTGAGACATTTTAGCAGAAAGATAAAAGAGGCAACTTGTTTTGAGCACCACTGCACTAAACCATGGTCTATGGAACACCACTGACCAACTGAGCAATTGGTGGTAGTCCACGGAGAGCTGGTCTGTTAGAGGGTGCTGGCTCTCTTCTCCATTTACAGTTGATTAAATGCATTAATACTTTCCTAATGTTACTTTTCCATGTATGCCCCCTGATGTACTTGCCACAACTATGCCATGAGACAGCAAATGGGAACAGAGGTGTCCACAAGACAATCACCCCACTAAGATGGATTGATACTACAAAGAATTGTGGATCCCTGCTCTAGTGGACTGAGTGTAGGGCTGAGACTGAGAATGGGATCCAGAAACTCCTCAATTCCAGCTCTGACATGGACTTCCCAGACATAAGTGCTAAGTTTTGTTGGGGCAGATGTTCTTTAATCGTCATATGTAAAAGACACAAAAGGATTTCATTCTTGGAACAATTTTCATTTAAACAAGCATTCAGAACAAATATATGACTGATCTTTAGCTGGAGAAATATATGAAAACCAGAAAATTAGCAGTTTGGGGTGTTTTTAATGTTACAATTATTTTTAAAATAGCCAATTTAGTACTTAAACTGGGCCTGATCCTGCTTTCATGAAGTCAATAGCAGTTTTGCCACTGACTTCAGGAGCACAAAATTGGGCCCTAATAGCATGTCTTAGATCAATTATCCAATAAGTAGATCCAGGAGATTTCAAAAGCCAAATCATTTTTTAGTAGACTATCAGTTTTTGAGTTCACTGTCTCTCTACCCAAATGGTGTTTCCTCTGGTGCAAACAACTAAGGATGTAGCTTTATAAACATAGTGGGCCCAATTCAGTGGGGCAACATGTTATATATGAAAGCAGAATTTGCTGCAGATCTACTTCAGTTCTCCTTACCTGCTCGTAAAGCATCTATCACAATTTCAGAGGCCGCTTCAGGTGGTGAACAGACAATGGCTCCAGAGACACTGCAGAAATTAAGAGAAAAATACTTAGATGGAGACAAAATTTCTGCTGAAACAAACAGTGGCCAAAATTAAGGAGAGAAAAAGATTCTTGAACATTACAAAAGTTCCTCACATCAGGAAGAGGGTGGGGAAAGAAACCAGCAACTCCCAGGAGACAGTAATATTACGAGCAGGGAAAAGTTATTTTTTTAAGAACAGCAAGGACATAAGCTCTGGGGCAACAGTACCAGGAACAGATTGGGTTCCTACATTTAGTAGAGTTTTTTAAATGGAACGCTGACTTAATTCATGGTCCGCAGCCTCCCTAAATACTTTTTTTAATGGTATAGTTATAAAGAGCATGTGTTCACAGCTTAATAGAAAAACCTTTAGAATGGTTTCTTTCAAAACCTGTTTGAACCCTCTATGTTATCAAAACATATGGGGAAAGGCTTAACACAAATCTACACAGCAAATTGCAAAAAAATGTACAGTGAGTAAAATTTAACCGATTTTTACCTTTGAATTTCTACTGTGAAGTAACATCTTTCAGAGTCACTGTTCCCTTTTAAGATTTGTGTGAAATCTGAAATATTGCTTTCACAGATTCATAGATATTTAGGTCAGAAGGGACCATTATGATCATCCAGTCTGACCTCCTGCACAACGCAGGCCACAGAATTTCACCCACCACTCCTGCAAAAAAACTCACACCTATATCTGTGCTATTGAAGTCCTCAAATTGTAGTTTAAAGACTTCAAGGAGCAGAGAATCCTCCAGCAAGTGACCCGTGCCCCATGCTACAGAGGAAGGCGAAAAACCTCCAGGGCCTCTTCCAATCTGCCCTGGAGGAAAATTCCTTCCCGACCCCAAATATGGCGATCAGCTAAACCCTGAGCATATGGGAAAGACTCATCAGCCAGATACTACAGAAAATTCTTTCCTGGGTAACTCGGATCCCACCCCATCTAATATCCCATCACAGGCCATTGGGCCTATTTACCATGAATATTTAATTACCAAAATCATGTTATCCCATCATACCATCTCCTCCATAAACTTATTGAGTTTAATTTTAAAGCCAGATAGATCTTTTGCCCCCACTGCTTCCCTTGGAAGGCTATTCCAAAACTTCACTCCTCTGATGGTTAGAAACCTTTGTCTAATTTCTAGTCTAAATTTCCTGGTGGCCAGTTTATATCCATTTGTTCTTGTGTCCACATTGGTACTGAGCTTAAATAATTCCTCTCCCTCTCCAGTATTTATCCCTCTGATATATTTATAGAGAGCAATCATATCTCCCCTCAACATTCTTTTAGTTAGGCTAAACAAGCCAAGCTCCTTGAGTCTCCTTTCATAAGGCAAGTTTTCCATTCCTCGGATCATCCTAGTAGCCCTTCTCTGTACCTGTTCCAGTTTGAAAGTTGACAGGAACTCTATTTAGCCAACGTGTTTTTAGCAATCTAGATCAGCATTCCAGAACGTTTAGTGAAACAATATAAACACAACATAATATTGCACGTTTACACTGTACCCTTCATCTTGAAGGATCCCAGAGTGCTTTATGAGCTTTTCACATGTACCTCCACTGAAACAAGCCAGGCACTGTGCGGTGGAAGGGTGGCAGCCAGCAGGGAAACTGACAGACGACATGCTACATGACAGCATGAGGAAGGGAATTTGGCCAAAGGCATCATCCCTGAGAAAACTATCCGCGGAGACGAGACAGATGGTTTGTTTGTACAGCTACATCCACAAGCCCTATATACCTAAGTTAAACTACGCTTCCCAGCAAGATCCAAGAATGCGTGCGATCCTCAGGATGTCTAGTAAACAGTAAAGTAATTCAACTAGACCTACAGCTGCCACCTGCTGGTGAAAGGAATACAGCGTTCCAATCTCACAATGTAATATTGAGGCTACTGAGGTCAGACGAGCAGGATTCACCAAGTGTGTCCTAACTCTAGGAAAATTTTCCAAAGACAGAGTAAGAACACTGATTGATAGTGCTACTTATCTCTTAAAGCCTTAATTACTTAATAAGGAAACATGCATGGAAGTTATTGGCGGACTGTACCGTTGATCATTGAGCACTATGTCAGCATCCTGCTGCCGTAGCACCCTGGTGTTGGCCAGGAATTCTGTATTGAAGGCACGTTCCACATCTGGCAGCTGATCCTCCACAATGTAAAGCAAACAGCAGCCATTTTCTTCCATTAAACTTTGAAACAATGCTTTGTTACCAAGCCCCACGCCGAAGAGGGCAAGACCAATATTGCTTCCTGAAGTCCCACTACTGCTGTACCGTCCCACTGACCCTCCAGAAGCCACACTGTTGGATGCCTCAGAAATAACAAGTCTTTGGATGCTCTGTTTTGAGGGAACAGGCGCATTTCTCATATGGAGGGCAGCGAATGCCGACGGGTGACTGGTGGAGGTAGAGGGTGTTTGGTCTTCTCTGGCAGACATGACACTGGTTGTGGAGCTGATGGCGCTGGGGTGAACAGGGATCAAGGACTTGTGGTAGGAAGGTGGAGATGGTACCATGCTATAGCTGGTGCCGGTGCTGGTGATGCAGGGATTGGTTGAGAGAATAAATGAAGGCTGAGAAAGCAGGGAAGGAGTGTCAAGTTGCATGGAAAGGCTGGTACCAAGGTCTGAACCTGCAGATCTAGATAAAAGGGGACAAAAATCTTAAGGAAGCTGCTGTAATTCAGGATTATTCAAATACAAAGATTTTATTCCAACAAGAGAAAACTGAGGAAGTTTTACTGAGCTTCAGATGTCTCTAGCTCTGTGATCATAAATGTATTAAAGTTTTATTCCATCATTTGACTGATATGCTATCTGGCAATTAAATTTAGTTAGCTATACAGAACGAAAATAGTATCTCCCATCTTAACAAGATTTAATAGCAGGTTCTTCATGGTGAGCTATTAGCTACACTTTCACAAAATATACAAAGTGCACTTACTAGTATTCTGTGAAGTAACCTAAATCATTCTATTCAAACAAGTTACCAGAATACATGGATGACGTTCATTCTGATGGTTACACTTGCTTTTGTTTTACTTTCTTTTTAATCCATAAAATTCAAGAAATTTGCAATGTTTCCCAGTCAGTGTACTTTAAGTAAAACAGGCAACATACACATCTTAAAATACACATTACCAACTCTGAAAAATTCCTCACCTGTTACCACACTACTCTGAATTAACAACAGTGTGGCTGGTTTTTTTAAACAGTTTAAACTTCTGAGGGTATTTTTGTACTATTCCGCTTTGATCATGAAAATCAATTAAGTCATTTCCACTTCCAAGTTCTTAGTACTCTGCAATACTTGGGTTTCAAAGGCTGCAAGGGGATGTTTAAAAACCAAATGACCTTCTTAGCAGTAAAAATATTTCGAGAGATCTTAGGTTTTATAAAACCCCGGGGGGGTTTTTTTTTGGTTTGTTTGTTTGGAGTTTGTTTTTTTTTTGTTCTAAGAACCAACTGTGCCGAATTGAAATGGACAAACGCAAAGCTACCACACTACTGCCCTCGCACTTCCTGGAAACCAGGGAGTTTGCCGCCCGGTGTAATTCGCAGGAAGGACTCGGAGGAAGTTTTAGCACCACTCGGGGGTGGGGTGGGGGAAGCAGGTCAGCTTTTTCCAGGATGAAAGAACAGCCCCTCCCTGAACGACAGCACGAGGCTGAAATCCGGGGAGCAGGACAAGACCCCCCGTGTAACCGCCTGGGGGGGGGCGAACGACTCAACCCCGAGGCCGGGCAGGGCCGGGGGCCCCCGCGGGGAGGCGCCCCGGGGGCGGCAGCGGCGGGCGCTCCCCGCAGGCCCCGCTTTGACCGGCACAGGCCCCGCTCTGGGCGGCTTCCCCTGGGCGAGGCCCCGGGCTGGCGGGGGGGAGACTCACAGCAGCAGCGGGGCGCGGAGGCCGTGCTGCTTGACCAGCCGGCGGTTGCGGTAGTGGCGGCCCGAGGAGAGGTGCTCCAGGATGCGGTCCCGCCGCACCCGCATGGGCAGCTCGCAGGACTTGCAGTAGAGGGTCTCCACCACCGAGCTCTCCCCGGGCCCGCCGGGCTCCAGCAGGTGCCGCTTGACGCCCAGGTCGGTGAACTCGGCCGCGTAGTCGTGCAGCGTCTTCTTCTTGCGCCCCATGGCCGGGCCGGGGCCGCTCGGGCCTCGGGCGGCTGCGGCAGCCGGGCGCTCTCCCTTCCGCGGCCGGCGCAGGGGGCCGCCTCTCATCCCAGGCGGGCGGGGCCCTGGGCGCCCCCCAGCAGCGACGGGGCTCGCGGGCACCGCGCGCGCGGGGGGGGGAGGGGCGGGCACCGCGCGCGCGCGGGGGGGGAGGGGCGTCCGCCCCCCTAACGGGCGCGGGGCTGGCGGGGGGTGGGGGGGCCGCCCGGCCGAGGCGCCTCCGGGCCGCTCCCCTTCCCGTTCCCCGGGGCCGCGGCCCCGCTCTGCCTCCGCCGCAGCGCCCGGCCCCCCCGGAACCGGAAGCCCCGACCTGCCCCTCGGAGGCGGGAGAGGCCTCGCCGGCAGCCAGGGTCGCCGGAGACCGGCCGCGGTGGGGGCGGGGCAGAGAGCCGCCCCGCCCCGCCCCAAATAGCCCCGACTGGGGGACGAGGCACCTCATGGAGATTCCCGGGACCCCCCCCCGGCTACTGGTGCCCCCCCGACACCCCCTCAGTGCTGCTTCCCCCTAGTCACCCCCCCTCCCATGTGCTGCTGCCCCCCCGACACTGCTCCTCTGGACACCCCCCCGCCGGTACAGCTGCCCCGACCCCCCCCCCAGCTACTGCTGCCCCCCCGACACCCCCTCAGTGCTGCTTCCCCCTAAGTCACCCCCCGCCGGCACAGCTGCCCCGATCCCCCCCCAGCTACTGCTGCCCCCCCGACACCCCCTCAGTGCTGCTTCCCCCTAAGTCACCCCCCGCCGGCACAGCTGCCCCGATCCCCCCCCCAGCTACTGCTGCCCCCCCGACACCCCCTCAGTACTGCTTCCCCCTAGTCACCCCCCCGCTCCCCCGGACCCCCCCCCCCGGCCGGCACAGATCTCCCAATCCGCCCCGGCTACTGCTGCCCCCCCCGACACTCCCTCAGTGCTGCTTCCCCCTAGTCACCCCCCCTCCCATGTACTACTGCCCCCCCGACACTGCTCCTCTGGACACCCCCCCAGCACAGCTCCCCCCCCCCGACACCGCCTCAGTGCTGCTTCCCCCTAGTCATCCCCCGCTGGCACAGCTGCCCCGGACACCCCCCCCCCGCTGGCACAGCTCCCCCAATCCGCCCCGGCTACTGCTTCCCCTCCCCCCGACACCCCCTCAGTGCTGCTTCCCCCTAGTCACCCCCCTCCCATGTGCTGCTGCCCCCCGACACTGCTTCTCTGGACACCCCCCCGCCGGCACAGCTGCCCCGATCCCCCCCAGCTACTGCTGCCCCCCGACACCCCCTCAGTGCTACTTCCCCCTAGTCACCCCCCCTCCCATGTACTACTGCCCCCCCCGACACTGCTCCTCTGGACACCCCCCCAGCACAGCTCCCCGGGATCCCCCCAGCTACTGCTGTCCCCCTGACACTGCTCCCCCAATCCCCCCCAATTACTGCGTCTCTCCCCCACTACCCCCTCAGTACTGTTTCCCCCCAGTCATCCCACTGATGTGCTGCTCCCCTCCCCCCCCATACTGCTCCTCTGACCTCCCTGAGGTATTGCCCCTCTTCCCAGCCACGCACACCCCTTGGCACTGCTCCCCTTTACACCCTCCTCCCCAGGCACAACTGGCCTGGGGGCCCCCCTGACACTGCTCCCCTGACCTTTCTCAGGTATTGCCCCACCCCTCAGGGGCTGCTGTCCCTGGACATACACACACCTCCTCCCTGTGATTTATAACCAGGGCTGGCCTACAGCCAGATTTTGTACTCATGGCTCTGTGAGAGAGGGTGGGTGGCAGAGGGTGTTACACTGATCCTTGTGCAGCCCCCTAGCCTGGCCACACTCATGCTGGTATGAAGATGCCTGCCAGTGAGCACATTACAGTGCATTTGCCCAAATGAACTAATATAAACACCTTTGGTACCAGTATCAGAGGGGTAGCCGTGTTAGTCTGGATCTGTAAAAGTGGCAAAGAGTCCTGTGGCACCTTCACTACATACACCCTAGGGGATGGTATCAGTTTAACTGTACCTGTTTCATTAAATCCATACAGAAGTTGTACAAACCCAAAAACCTGACCTAAGAACATGAAAGGATCGAAGCTGCAGCTCTTGACACGTGCCCCAAGAGGGACTGAGGGGATCCAGGGTAGAAGGGTACTGTCTTCAGTGTGTCACTGCTACCTGGTGTCCTGGCTGATGCGAGGGAGGGATAGTGCCAAATGAATCACCCACCAAAAGTAAATGAACATAAGAACGGCCATACCAGAATCATAGAATATCAGGGTTGGAAGGGACCTCAGGAGGTCATCTAGTCCAACCCCCTGCTCAAAGCAGGACCAATCCCCAATTTTTAACCCAGATCCCTAAATAGCCCCCTCAAGGATTGAACTCACAACCCTGGGTTTAGCACTCAAACCACTGAGTTAGACCAAAAGTCCATCTAGCCCAGTATCCTGTCTTTTGACAGTGGCCCATGCCAGGTTCTTCAGAGGGAATGAACAGAACAGGTAATCAAATGATCCATCCCCTGTCGCCATTCCCAGCTTCTGGCAAACAGAGGCTAGGGACACCATCCTTGCCCATGAAGCAGTGCCATAAATACAGTGTTAGTGACAGGGGTGTTTTATCATATCTGTAAATTCTGCAGACAGTACAGTGCTTTATGTCCCACTTCTCAAAAGGATGCTTCTGGTTTCTCTGTCTGTCTTGGACCCTGGCATCCTTCCCCCATCCTTGGCTTCACTGTTTTTGCTTACTGGGGTTTAGCTTCTTATTCAAAGGCATAGTACAAGTTTCCCTCTGCCTCGCAGCAAAAAAAGTAATTATGTAAGTCTTCATTTTGTGCCCAGCTTTTATTCTCTATTAAAGTCATGAACACAATAGGCCTTAGCATTCAGTACACTACACTGGTTCCAACACCAATACTGTGTGTATTCCAGTAAGTACTATGACTATAAGTTTTCTATTGAGGCAGGTTTCTTCTGGAACTTTTCAGTACAGCTGGACTTTTCAAAGGCATGTAAGTGAATTAGAGGCCACCGAATTTCAATAGTTTTTCAGCACACTAACTTCCTTAGACTGATTACTGGATCAGTTTCCCTGGTATAATGGATTCAGATGGTCGCTTCAGGTATTTGCAAAAATCCTCCTAGAAATAAAACAGATAAGAGACAGACTATGTGGCAAGGATTGAATTTCTAATGCAGTATTCTTAGCATGCTGCAAAAGAAACATTTAGAAGAAAAACTTTATCAGGTCAAAAAGAAGAGGAGTACTTGTGGCACCTTAGAGACTAAACAAATTTATTTGAGGATAAGCTTTTGTGAGCTACAGCTCACTTCATCGGATGTATTCCACGAGTTTTTTTCATGAAGATGATAGATTTCCACTCCATACGGCTAAATTCAGTGCCTTGCATAATGACAGGTTTCAGAGATGAAGTGAGCTGTAGCTCACAAAAGCTTATGCTCAAATAAGTTTGTTAGTCTCTAAGGTGCCACAAGTACTCCTTTTTGCGAATACAGACTAACATGGCTGCTACTCTGAAATTTATCAGGTCAGATTCTTCTTTAATATGTGCAGTTGGTCATCTTGAAATTTCTACATCTGAAACTTTAATTGACATCAACGGAATTTCCACTATCAAAACAAGCATAGTATAGGCAACCAAGATCCGCACTGTGAGTAATTCTGCCCTTTATGGGTGACTGAAGTAAAATTTAATAGAAATTAGATGTTAGTCATTATTTAAAAACGTGAGGTTGAATAAACAGAAAAATATAACATGCATAGAGTTCTACTGAAATGCATTATAAAGCAGACATTCTAGAAATGTCATTATCTTGTTTGCTTACATTAAGACCTGACAGTTCCAAAAAACCTTATAAAAGGCCTATTTCTGAGCGATCCTAAACAGCAGCAATTCCCTTTGGCTTCAACAGAAGAGTATCTCAGGATCAGGTTGATAGTGAGCTGCTAAGCTACAGTCAGAACAACCTTTTGGGGAGGACTTCTCCCTTCATTCCTATTGATTGTTTGAGGAACACTCCCATTCTTCTAATTCAAACCCATTTTGTCCATTTCAATAAGCATCTGAACTCTGGATGCTCCTCTGAACCTTCTTAAAGTTCTACCAACAGTGATAATAGATCTCTGTTTTCTTTCTGACAGGAATATTCTAAAATCCATTATCCTACAGATCTATGTCTTACTGGAAATCCACAAGAACCTTCCTCATATCCGTGTCCAGTGCAGTTCTTTCCCCCGTGCTCTGGGGCAGGATTATTGCATCGTCGAGATCGGCTCACCACGCCGAGGCCACAAGAGATGGGGCAGGGAGTCCAGGATGCCCACGGAGACCACATCCCATCAACTGAGACAAAGAAAAGACAAGCATCATGACCAGTGCTTCTCTACTTCATTTCTTTTTAATTTCTACATGTTTCAGGCATTTATGTTCAGGAAAGATAACTTCAGATGGGCTGTTGCAAATTGGTCTTTTCATGCAAGCCACTAGCCACTTTTTCATCTGGCAGCATCATTATTATTCATAAAGTACTGTGCGGGTACATCACAGTTTACAAAACATGAAAAATGTAGTAGCCATGCCCTGAAGAACTTACAGTGCAATCTGAATAAAAACCATGGACCAGCAGTTAGCATGCAAGAAGCCACAGAGACTTTAACAGTGAGGGGAAAATGAACTAAAGTCTTCACAGAAAAGGGGTTTTAATGAGGGACTTGAAGAAGGAAATGGAGATTTGGTATGCAGGAAAAGGTGGTTGTTCTAAGCATCAAGGCATAAGGAAGATGTACACCTACTGATGGGAGGAGGAGACAAAGGGAGTAGTTAGGAGTGGGAGGCAGTGTAGGGTGAAATGGGAGCAGAGATGTGGTGGGAAGCAGAGCTCTGGGGACACTCCAATCTGGTACTGAAGTCCCTTTGACAATTACTTATGCAACAGAATCTCTTTCTCAGTCTCATCTGCGTCTGATATTTTGGTGAAATATTACAGTATTCAAAATAACTACTGTACCTGGGCATTTGTTGTTGTTGCACACAGTGACTTCCTCCTTTAACCCAGCACAGGGCAAACCTCCTCTGGAAGGAGCAGGACTATTGCAAATCCGGATTCTTTTCTTGATTCCCAAACAGGTGTCAGAACACACTGACCAGGGTGACCATTCTGACCACTGGCCATTCACTAGAGAAATGAAACAGAAGCATTCTCATCTCTCTGAGCAAGGTGGCAGATCCATATTGATTCAGACTATTAGCAGCTATTTGTGTTGAATCTTGTCACATTCCATGAGGATACACTTCACTGAAAGGGATTCACATCATTGAGGATAATGGAAAATAATCATTAGGACGAGGATGTTGTCACAGAATAAATAGCACACTCTCTCTCTCAGCAGAAATGTCTCTGCTTTACCTTATGGATATATTTTTAGTGAAGCCTTGAACTCAGCTTTTACATTTACATTGTTCTAGAAGCAATGGGGCCACTGGGTATGCTCTGAGATAGACTCGCAGGATGTTAAAACATACCAAAAATATCACCGTCATCACATGTTGATACATGTCGTGGCTCAGGACAGCTTATTTTTCTGGCAAGCTCCTCCAAGTGACAGTCCTAATTGTGACAATCCATGCTGTCCTGTGACCACCTTCTACTCCACTGACATGATCTCTTCCTTCAAATGCAGGAGATGACATGTTATTTGATAGGTGCTGTCACAGGCTGGCTGGTCCTTTAAGGTTCAGCCAGTGACCTAACAACTAGCCCCCACTTGATGGTGATGTGAAAATAATTAATGATAATTAGTGACCCCCTGCTGTGAAAAGGTTAGGGCGGGAAGGCCTGGGAGAGAGAAGCAAAGAAGTCAGGCTGGAAGGCCCACACAAAGCAGGGTAGGCTCCTGTGGGGGGCCCTGAGCTAGGGCCCACAAGGGGCAGAGAGATCCCTAAGGGAAGCTACCAGAGTCCCCAGGGAGAGGAGGCAGCAGTGGGGGGATCCTGTGACAAAGCAGCAGCAGAAGAGGAACTGTGCAGGAGTAGAGTTGAGTTACTGGTTTATAGATTTAATTGGACTTTCATTTGGACCCCAGGCACCAGGGGGCGCTATCAATGATAAGTGTACCCCATTACAGGTGCCAACTAAGGGCCCAATTCACAGTTTTCCTGAACCTTGGGTAGCTGTTTTCCCCAATGCAAACTGCTACTACCATTCTCGCTTGGTAATATTTTATGCCCACTTTGCATTAATGGAAATGACTAGACCAAAGCAGGTCATCAGCAGATCAAGCCCTAAGAATTCCTCTAACTTGTGGTCAACTAAAGAAGCATATAATACAAGGGATTGTCAGTGAGAAAGCTTCTGTTACAGCCTGTCTTTTTATGGCTCCACTGCTGGAGAGAATGGCAAACCAGCTTTGAACAGGTTGAGTCCCTACTCCCATCCTCAACACAGCAAGCAGTTCCTGAGTTAGTATCCAAGCACCCTCTTCCTGGGCTTGGCTTTAGTGGAAATTCAAAAGCAATAACATAACCTCAATCTAAACTTTCCAAGCTTAGATGTTCTTTGGGCTTTCTTCCTCTGTACTAGTCCCCTGTGGCCAGAGACACCCTGTGAACCCCTTTATACACTGGTTGGAGTTTACTGCACCCACCTGCCAGTATGACTTAAGATTCAAGGTAATTACTATTAAGACAGGGTTTTTATGAGCTACACCTAGGGGAACTCAAGGAGTCCTACATTCCTGTACAAGGTCCTGGGGTCAGCCATCCTGTTATACCAACACAACTGATCATCATTTTGTGAGGACTCATGCTCTAGGGGATAGAGAACTGAAAAGCAGAGCTGCTGAGAGCAAATGAGATTCTCATTTAGTCTGTTTTGAAGCAGGACATCCCAATTTCTGGTTCCCATGCCAAACTGGCACAGTTTAGCTGACAAATGTTGCATAGGGAATCGAAATCATACAGCAATCTGTATGAGTTTGGAGAAATGAATGAGTTTGGACTCACTTGGGCATGGTTCTAGATTGGGACAAAGCTTGAGATCAGCAGAAGGTCCCTCACAACGCATCCCACTTTCTGGATGGGTGCACAAGCGGATCCGCATCTGGTTCTGGTATCCACATGTGACAGTACAGACCGACCAGGGAGACCATGGGGACCATATGCTTTTTGCTGCCATAGGGAGGACAAAGATGAAAACATCAGGATGAGAAACACATCCACGCCTCACCTCTTCCCAGTCACATGTAAGTAACCAACAGGTAATCTCGTCTCCTTACCTTTACAGTGAATGCCATCGCCAATGAACCCACTCTGACACACACAGAAATAGGAGCCAAGAGTATTCAGACAAGTAGCATCCTGATTACAGTTATGGATACCTCTTGCACACTCATCTATATCTAGAATGGAAATAAAAACACTAATTTTTTCATTTAAAATGCAGTTATACAGGATTCATGTAAATTACAGGTTTCTACAGCACAACAGTATCTTTATTCAGGACCTTCGACATGAGGAAACAACCACAGATGTTGTTTTGCGTCTGTCTTGACCAAGGCTCCTTGGTAGGAATGGGACTTAATTTCCCTAGGCCTCCATCATTCCAAGCCATCTTAATAGGGCTCATTGCCTGGCCCTTTTTTGGCCTATCAAAAAGCAATTTCTGCACATTTCTTTGGTACCTGTAAATCACAACCACAGTCTTCTCTTTACCTGTTTAATTATACAGGCTTTGAAAAATGGACTTGCTTCTAAACTTACTGTTCAGAATGTATTAGCTGACAAGCTAACTCAGTTTAAAAAAAAAAAACCCTCAAGTCTCAGAGCTCACATTTCCTTTACCTACACAGCTGTACAGTCCATCACCTTCGAATCCGTGTGGGCAACGACAAAAGTATGATCCATATCTATTGATACATTCAGCCTCGGGCAGGCACTTCATGGGCATTCCTTCCACACACTCATCTATATCTTCAAGCAGAAAGAAGTGTCAGAAGATAGTCAGAAGATGCCCAGAAGCATGGACTTGATTAATTCTCTATCTTAGGCTGTATAATTGAAAATAGTATTATTGGACCAAAATGTGTCTTGTCCTTTTAAAAACTTCAGCCACTACCATTAACAGCATGGCAGAGAGGTGCTTTCTCATAGTGCATCTCACTATTGCACTGTAATCCTTTTTTGCATCTGCAATGTTTGCATATCAGACACTTAAAAATCACAGTAAAACAGAATTCAAGCCAGCCATGGAAGGGAATGTTGACTAAACCCATCCTTTCTGGAATTAACCTTGAATTTCCTTCACAAGCTGCATGGCACAGCGTGAAGATGTTTTTAACAAAACTCATTGTTATATCTAATGAGTGATTAATCTTATTCTGATCCTCACCTTGAGGCAACCCTTCAGAAAGGCTACACTATTTTTGCAATAGCAGCTTAAAACACTAGCAAAAATCATTAAAATGTGCAATTTTAGGGTCATTACTGAAGAATTCTATGATATTTTTATAACACATTCTGAAATGGATGCCTGGGACTTGACACCCTCCTCCCCTGTCTTTTATTCTTTTCAATGAGGCAAGCCTCATTTTGATGTCACATGTGAATCCTTTACATGGATATATAAGGCATTGAATGGCTGCAGCATATCACAAACGCTTCAGTCTCTTCTATGTTAAGTTATGCTTACATTATGAGAAAATGCTCCAGGAAGCAAAGTGTATGAATATTTACCAATACAGTGTACGCCATTTCCCTCAAATCCCGGGTTACAGTGGCAATTCTTTTCATTCCGAGTTCCATTGCACATTTTGCTAATATCTGGGAGGGAAAAATGCACATGTGACACAAACAAACAGGAGACTGGCCAAAGTAAAGTAATTGATCCATTTAATCATTTCATGTTATTCAAGTCAAAAAGACATAGTTGCCCTTTATAGTAAACACAATAGGTGTTGGTTCATTCACAGACTCAGATTTTAAGGCCAGAAGGGACGATTAGCTCATCTAGACTGACTTCTTGTCTAGCACAGACCACAGAATTTTACCCAGTTACACTTGCATTGAGCCCAATAACTTGTGCTTGACTAAAGTCTAAAGCAAATCTCCCAGAAAGGCATCTGGTCTTGAGGTAAAATCATTAAGAAATAGAGAATTCGCCACTTTTGTTGGTAGTTTGTGCCAATAATTAATCACCCTCACTGTTAAAAATGTGTGCCTTGTTTCTAATTTCAATTTATCATGCCTTTAATTTCCAGTCATTGGCTTTTCTTGTGGTTTTCTCTGCTAGGTTAAAGAGCTGGTATATTTTCCTTGTAAAGGTATGTGTATTCTGCAGCGAAGTCACCTCTCAGTCTTCTTGATGAAAAACTAAACAGATCATATTCTTAACTTAATTGTAAGGAATCTACTCCAGCCCTCAAATTATTTTTGCGACTCTTTTTCTGCACCCTCTCCAATTTTTTAGCATCCTTTTAAAAATGTGGAAAACCTCGTTCATTAAAAGCTTTGGTGAACAGTTAATTGAACTCATGTTAAAAGGGTACTGTCAAGCAGAAGTGACCTATATATGTATTTGCATATAAAGTAATAATTTAAATAAAAAGTGGTCTTACCAAAGCTAATATTAATAGAATATTTTAATGATTTTTAAAAAAAATATTGCATTGGCTGATTTGGTTGTACTGAATATCTAAGTAAAAAGGTAGAGATGACATGGAAGTCAAATCCTGATGAAAGCATACTAAGGATAATGCACCACAAATTTAAAAACATTCAGTACCCTTCTTTATGAAGAAGAGCCTCTGGGCTACCATAACCCTTCCAGGAACATCAGGGGTGAAATCATAGACAAGAGCTCGGATGTAACCAAATTCACTATTCCTGAGAGAAGGTAAAACAGAAAGGAAATGAGAATCCTCGATTTCCCACTCAGGTTTTCTACTGAAGGTTGCTTTACAGTACTCAGACTTCACTCTGGGGATAGGTTTCCTACTGGATGAGCAGGGAAGGAGATTAGAACTCAGACATTTTGTTGATTTTGTCTCCCCCTCAGACCACAGGCAACTGGAGGCTAGTTTAGGAAGAGAAGGGGGAGAGTACTCAAGAGGGAAGAAATAGAAGGAACGGGGAAGTAGAGGTGATAGGAGATGAGGGGATTAAAATGCAGAGATCCACTCTGTTTTATGACAGCTGCAGAACCCCTGGATGGCTATTTTTCTTATGGACTCAGTTCACAGTTGCTTTGTATTTCTACTCCTTCTCTAAATCTATTTCTATTCCTAATCATTTAAGAAATAATATTTTTACAGCAAAGTATGAGGAGCACCACTAAGTGATGATAATCCCAACAGTCCATGTGCCTTATTCTCTGCTCCTTGTGGATGCTTATCCCATATTGGTGTGCATATGGGGGGGGCGGGGGAATATGATAGAGGTTATAAAATCAGGAATGGTGTGGAGAAAGTGAATAAGGTAGTGTTATTTATCCTTTCATATAACACACAAACCAGGGATCATGCAATGAAATTAATAGGCATAAGGTTTAAAACAAACATAAGGAAGTACTTCTTCACACAATGCACAATCATCCTGTGGAACTCCTTGCCAGGGGATGTTACGAAGGCCAAAATATAGGTGATTCAAAAGAAAATTAGATAAGTTCAGCGAGGATAGGTTCATCAATGGCTATTTGCCAAGATGATCAGGTATGCAATCCCATGCTCTGGATGTGCCTGAACCTCTGACTGCCAGAAGCTGGGAATGGAATGGATCACTCAGATTGCCCTGTTCTGTTCATTCCCTCTGAAGCATCTGGCATGGGCCACTGTCAAAAAACAGGATACTGAGCTAGATGGACCATTGGTCTGACCCAGGATGGTCATTCTTATGAAGATGCATTACTCCTGAGCACTGAGAAGGAAACAGGAGTTTACAGGCTGAAAGTACAGCAGATTACAAGCATACTTTACTCCTTTGATCTCAATCCCCTCAGTCCCGTTGGCCAGCACAACAGCATTGGTATCAAACAGTGTCATAAGCGAAGGCTCTTTGGTCCACTTTACAAAGCTGGAGGGAGACACCTGAAGATACTGAGGCAGCTGTATGGTAACGGTGTCTCCTTCTAAAAACTGTCCAAGCTCTAAAAGACAAATGCAAAACCAGAGAACAAGATCGATAAACATTTACGATGGCTCCTAAAAAACCCCCAAACTTTCATTGGTTCTAAAAGCATTCTACCAATAAATCATGCCAAGTATGCCTCAAGGAAAGTAACAGTCAACTGAATGAAATGTCTTAGATTTATGCTCTAGTCAAAGTGCGATAAATATCTCCATGAAGTTGGAGATAAATATATGCAAAGATCCTGGAGACAGTATTTTGTCAATGTTCATTGGCAGATTCTGTGTGTGCCAGCTCTACTTTGATCTTTAATGATCAGTACCATACAAGCATCTAAGCAGAGTGTTATGGAGGAAGCCAATTTTTTTATAATGTGTCCTTGCACAAGCACTCAGGGCGCTGTAGAGAGAATTAGAAAATAATCATATTAATAAGCAGCATACAATTAACATCATATAATGCAATATAAAAGCAAAACCACATGCTGTAAATGTAAATCTGATTTAAACTCCTCCCTCAAATATCAGGTCTCTCTGGATATGAAAGTCTAAAATCAACATTGAATGAAGAATACAACAGAATAAATGGGCATAGCTATAAATAGGGTGCTACCTTCACAGAAAGAGGTACAGTTTACTATTTCTTTATAGGTGAGAAACAGTCCTACAGACAGCCTCTGAAGGTGATTACAGAAGAAAAAAGGGTTTGTTCGTTTACTAGGAAAAGGAAGTCTCATGAAATGCAGGATGGCTGGTGATCCCAAACATAAAAGGCTTAGCTCAAGAGCATGCCACCCTTTATGTTTTATCGGCTGGGTGTTAGTACAGGTCAGCCGTTTCTGATAAAATGGGCCCTGATATGGATGAACACCCATGGGCTAGTCCATTCTCATTTAAGGGGATGTTTACAGATGTAATGGTCACTGCAAAGCACCAGGCATGTTTCTGGTTTTACAAAAATGATAACCAGCTTTGTCTTATTTGACAAAGATTTCCACACTGACCCTTACAGCATGGCAAAGTTTTCTAATGTTAACAGTGGTAGCAGTTTCCATTTCTTACCTATTGGCATTCTTTCTAGGACGAAAAAGTACCTCAAGTGGGAAGGGTTTAACATCTGAAAGTCTGTGAAATCATACGCTTCAATGTTTGCCTGTTTATCAGGCAAGGCTTTTGCTTGGATTTCAGCCCAGAACATGTTTGGGTAAAAATCATCCTCATCAATAGAAAACAGCTTCAGAGACAGACTGCTGTTGGCCAGAGCCATCTTTGGGGACAGGTTAGCAGCTGGTGTCAATCTCCTTCGATAACTGCAAAGAAACAGTCCTTGTAACCAAATGGGATTTTTTTGGCTAAAATCAATTGTAGGATCAGTGTAATACTGGATACACTCTATATTTGAGAGTGACTATCCCAGGCTGAGGGGAATAGAAATGGTGACTGGTCTTTTCCAGATCTTTGCCAAGCCATATGCTACCCTCAGTGTTTGGCAATTCTCATTGACACCAATGGAAGCCCCTCACATAGAATGCAAGGAATGCATGTGGGTTAGATCCTCTGTACGATATGATAGAGGGCAGATCAGGTGTAACTGGAGGTAGGCCAGGGACACATCAGGAACATGGGAGAATGAAGAAGAATAACATGCTCTGGTGAACCTGGCCAGCAGAGTGGCTTCTTAGGGACATTCTTCACTGATGTAACTTAACTATCTAACTTGTGCTGGAGGCCAGTTGCCCCTCTCCCCAATATCACTGGAGGGTAAAGGTGGTATGAAGCTATCTCTGTGTTTCTCCCTCAGCCCACCATGCAAAAAAAGTCCTATTCCACCAAGCCTGGGGACCTGGCCATGTATATATAAAGGTGTACTAGTAATAAGTCCTCCCACAAACACATTTCTACAGTGATCAGTAATGGTGCTCTGAACAAATGGCTGGCCACCCTAAATGATAACAGACTCTGTTTGTCTCTAAGGTGCCACAAGTCCTCCTTTTCTTTTTGTGAATACAGACTAACACGGCTGCTACTCTGACAGCTGCAGATAAACACTCTTTAAAAAATCTCTAAACTTATACTTAGGAACTTCAAATACAGGATTGTTACGTACTAGCTGTTCTCAGCCTCACTCACCACATAAACTACTCACACCAATGACTGATAGCAATTTAAGTGAGACAAGGTGGGTGAGGTACTATCTTTTATTATTACCTCACCCAGCCTGTCTCTCTAATAGCCTGGGACCCACAGGGCTACAATACTTCATGCACCAATTTAAGTAACACCCAAGTGCCCTCTAGTGTTGAAAGTGGTATTGCAATGAGATTAAAAATCCATCAGAATTCAAGGTGAAATTCTCTCCTATGCAAAGGGCCAACCCAAGGCCTAGGCACTATCTAAATCCCACATAAACCCAGTTTGGAGGATTTACAGGGGACTTAAGGGGCTGATAGATTTTGTGGCTGTCTTCTATGCAGGCGTTAATTTCCCCCTGTGTTATCAAGAAGCAGTTCAGTTCAAGCTTTGCCAAGGTTCAGGCAAGTGGTTATAAAAATTGCTAAACTCAGTGTCCTGAATCTGCTTGTTAAGCAATCCACAGTGGAATACTGCAGCCTTCAGCTAATGGGGACTGAGGAAGAAACAAAATGTTATAAGGCCCTTCCCCCAAAAAATATATGTTCCAGAGGGTTCCCCTAATTATTATGCCATTTGCCAGATACATGCAATGCTTCCAGGCTTCTGTGCAGAAACCTTCCTCTTAGGGAAGCTGCTAGTTCTATGAGGAGAAGAACTCAAGGTGTTGGAGAGCAGAAGCTCACTAATTCTGAAATGAACGAGGTGCAAGCGGACTCACCAATTCAGTTTTCCTTCCTACTTCTAAAAAAAAAAAAAAAAAAAAAAGTTTGTAAGTCCTGCTCAGCTACTTCAGCCATGGTCTGGAGCATGGAATTAACTATAAACTAAGATAAGATCTGAAATAGGTTTCCAAGGGAGGTTGTGGAATCCCTATCATTGAAGGTTTTAATAACAAGTTACACAAACCCTTGCCAGGGATCACAGCTGCCGACTTTCCCAAGCACCGGGGTGTGTGTGTGCGCTCAACCCCTGGCTCTGTCCCAGGCTCTGCCCCCACTTCACCCCTTTCCCCAAGGCCCTACCCTTGCCCCACCTCTTCCTGCCCACTTCCCCGAGAGCGTGCGTCCTCCCTTCTCCCTCCCAGCCTCCAGCACGCTGCAAAACAGCTGTTCATGGCGGGCGGGAGGCACTGATCTGTGGGGCCTGCCAGCAGGCAGGAGGTACTGAGGCCTTGGAGGGGAGCTGATGGGGGGCTGCTGGTGGATGCTCAGCACCCACCATTCCCCACCCCCATGGGTAATCCAGCCCCAGAGCACCCACAGAGTCAGCACCTATGCCAGGGATGGTCTAGGTTTACTTGGCTTTGCCGTGGCACAGGGGGCTGAATTAAATAATCTCTCAAAGTCCCTTCCAGCTATACATTGCTGTGATTGTTTCTTATTTTATCCAGGCTGGTCCCCAGCATACCTAACAATGACATCACCACCTGTAAAAATAGATAATTTCCTGTAAGAATGCATCAGATCATGCTTATATTACACATATTATAGGCTTGTAATATCCATAATGGTGTGGAATCTGCACTATTCTAAATATACCTGTGGAACTGGGGTCCTTGGGCAGAGTAGAATTTGTACCATTTTATCATAGATGGCTGGTGGTTCCCAGCAAGAGAGACTCTGAAAGTGACTTTTCTTCCAGTCATCACTTTGATAAGACAAACCTGCTCTCCAAAGCCGTCACAAGCAGATTTATTGAAAACAGTTATGCTGTCAGCAGGCTCTAGAAAAGGATAAACAAAGATCTTTGTCTGTCTTTAGAATCATGGCAAGCAGCATTAACCTGCTCTTGTTTATTACTGTTATCTTAGTGAATCAGTACTGGTAGAAGATGTCAAAAATCGATCTCCATTTCAGCCATATTGCCTGGGTAATTCTGCTGCTGCTGCTCTCTGGACACAGAAAATTACACACACAGGAAGCTCCACAAAGGTCTGACCAATTTCCCTCTTACAATAGCAGCATAAGCAGTTACCTCTAGGCACAGGTAGCCCATAGGGGGCGGTTGTTCATATTTGGATGGACATGGACTGGTCTGTCCTTGTTAAGGCTTGTCCTAGTCTTCATTTTACAGTACAGCACTTTGCTTACCGACAATAATACTATAATACTTTGTGCATCTTTAGTCCTTTCCATGGAAGGATCTCAATGCATTTAATAAGCTCCAATTAATTGCTATAGGACCCTTGTAAGATAAATAGGCATTATTATACTGGTATATAGATAAGTCAACTGAGGCACATGGAGGTAATGTAACTCGCTCAAGGTGAGTCACTGGCAAAGCAGAGAAAAGAATCCAAGAGACCTGATTCCTGATCCACACTTCCTCCTGCTGAAAGGAAGTCCCCTAAACATGCTGTCAGAATTAGCCTAAGATGTCACTTGCCTTGACAGTAATTAGTGCCGTCACCCTCATATCCTGGCAGACACTGACAATAGAAATAGGTTGTCACTTCATCCAGCTGACAAATTGCCTTTGGATGACACTGAATTCCCCTTGTACTGCATTCCTGCTTGTATGGATCTGGAAAGAAAGACTGTTTACAACACATAGAATCATAAAAATGTAGGGCTGGATGGGACCTCAAGAGGTCATCTGGTCCACCTTTCCCCTCCCCCAACCCATCCCTGTTCATCAATAGTATGCAAAGCTGATAGAATGATATAATCAAGAAGTCCCAGAAGGCCTGATCCATTGACATTAATGGAGAAACTCCAACTGCCTTCAGTGGGCTTTAGATGAGGTCAATAATGCTTGGGAGAGCCACAGATCCAAGTCTGGAAACAGAATCTCCAGCACAAATTGATAATTTAATTATCTTTTAAATAGAGTTAATCCAGAAATATATCTTTGTTTCTTTGCAAAAATTAATGTAATTTGAAACTGAACAAAATCTAGATTCCTGATGAACAACAAATTGCATTTGAATTAATATGATCAGCATTTTCCATTTGTGTGTGAAATCTTCATATAAGGCTGTGTTATCAGGGGACACATTTTAACAGCCTTTGGACAAAGGTTTTTGCCCTCTGGAAATCTAGCAGTTCAGCAAGAGCTTTCACACAGCTTCCTAGTAAAATGCCACCACCCGATTCTAATTTAGCATTCATGGCATATCAATAATCGCTGACATAGGACAGATTTTTAAGCAATGTTTCAAATATACTTTTGACTCTAGGCTTCTAGATTCACCCAGGATTATGCTTTAAGCCGGAGTAGGAAAGACCCTGAACTTTATCCAGGGTGGGAGCTGAGAATTTATGTTTTACTTCCACGGCTAATTAATAACGCACCCCGGGTTCTGCTCTGAAGCTGGGTCGCTAATAACGGCAGGAGGAGGATCCACTTGCCCAGCATTTCCAGTTCACTCTCTGCTTGGTGTGAATCTCACATCCCGCTGCTGCTGGTGGCATTAGTCGATCCCCAGGGGCAAGCCCCCGAGCCCGTGGCGGGGAGCCGCCCAGCCAGCCATCGGGGCCCGGAAAGCGCCGCGCCCAGGGCCCGCGGCTGCCCGGTAGCTGTGGCGGAGTGGGGGGGGGGGGGTCGGTTTCCGTTCAAAGCGTCCCGAGGGTTCGGATTCCAGGGGCCGGAGCCGGCGCGGAGCCGGGCCGGGCGAGCCCCGCGAGGAGCTGTCCTGGCGCTCGGGTGCTGAAGCGGCCCCCGGCGCACCCCAAAGGCACCGGGCCGCGTCCCTCGGCGTGGCCCCCGGGCGAGCTCCCTCCCGCTGCCCCGGCGCCGCGGGGGCCGGCTCCTGCCGGGCTCTGGCTTTTTACAAGCAACGCGTCCCGCCGGCTCGCGGCTCGCGGGCCCCCCCCCTGGGCGCTGCTCCCGGGGCGGGGGTGGGCGGCTGCAGCGCCCGGCCGGGAGGACGGAAGGGGCGGGCCGGGGCGGCTGCTGACCCTCTGCACCGAGCGGGGGGGGGTCACAGGTGGCCTCAGGAAGCCACTGGCGGGGGGGGGGGAGACGCAGGGTCAGTTCCCGCCCCCTCGGCCCCGGGGGCGGGAAAGGGGGCTACGGGCTCCCCCCTCTCTCAGCAGAGGGCGGTAACCACGGGGCGACGGATCCTGGGGGAGCGCCCGCTCCGGATGCAGCCGGGCTGCCTGGGGTGCTCCGCAGCAGGGAGCCTGCGTGGCCCGCGCCGGCCGCCAGGGGCGCGCTCAGCGGCCCCGTTTCGCCCCCCCCAGCGCCCTCGGCCGGTGGCTTAGCAACAGCCGTCCACGAGCCGGGCGCCTGCCCCGCCCCGCGCTCGCCGTTCCCTCCGCTCATTGGTCACCTCCCCTGTCCGTCCCGCCTCGGGGCTGGTCAGGCTCCCCCAGGCCAAGCGGCTGGTTGAGAGGCCACCGCCGGGGGCAGGGGCCGCAGCGGGTGAGGAGCCCCGCCCCCAGCGCCCCCCCAACCCCCTCTTCCCCCCAGCTCCCTCCACTCCCTCCCCCTAAACCAGCCCCCTCTTCCCCCCAGCCAGGCTCCAACCCCCCCTCCCCCTAAGCCAGCCCCCCCAGGCCCTGGCCCCCCAACCCCTAAACCAGCCCCCCCTGCCGCCCCGCCCCCAGCCAGCCCCCAATCCCCTCTTCCCCCCAGCTCCCTCCACTCCCTCCCCCTAAGCCAGCCCCCCCAGTCCCTGGCCCCCCAACCCCTAAACCAGCCCCCCCTGCCGCCCCGCCCCCAGCCAGCCCCCAATCCCCTCTTCCCCCCAGCTCCCTCCACTCCCTCCCCCTAAGCCAGCCCCCCCAGTCCCTGGCCCCCCAACCCCTAAACCAGCCCCCCCTGCCGCCCCGCCCCCAGCCAGCCCCCAATCCCCTCTTCCCCCCAGCTCCCTCCACTCCCTCCCCCTAAGCCAGCCCCCCCAGTCCCTGGCCCCCCAACCCCTAAACCAGCCCCCTGCTCCCCCAATCCCTGAGTCAGCCCTCCTCCCTCCTGCTCCCAGCCCCCTCCACTCCCTGCCCCCAGCCCCCAAGCCAGCCCCCCCAGTCCCTGTCCCCCCAACCCCTAAACCAGCCTCCTGCTCCCCAATCTCTGAGTCACCCCTCCTCCCTCCTGCCCCCAGCCCCTAAACCAGCCCTCCTCCCTCCTGCTCCCAGCCCCTAAGCCAGCTCCCTGCTCCCCCCAGCCCCCGTCCAGTCCCTGGCCCCACTCTCCTGCTTCCCCTGGCTCCCCCAACCCCTAAGCCAGCTCTCCTTCCTCCTGTTCCCCACAGCCCAGACCCTCAACCACATAGGGCTGGTGTTGCCCTGAAAGTCCCTCTCTGCCTCTGCCACTGCCCCCCCGAGGGGGGCAGGCCCCCCAGTTTGAAAACCTTGGATTGAAACTTATCAGGAACACAAATGAGGAAATGTGATCTGTAAAATTATAGGCCTTTTAACCCAGCAGGCTCCTGTTAATTCTCCCCCTCTCCATGTTGTGAAAGGCTGAGATTGATGAAACACCATTAGAGAGATGAACTTGATGACGAAGGGTTTCAGTGAGCTCCAGGAATTAAGCAGCCGAAGGCAACAGACACCAGTATGGAAGCTTCCCAGCGGTAGATCCACGCTGAGTAAATCAGCTCAAGCAGTCAGACGCTACTATGAGAACCAAGTATTTAATATGCTGCTATTTTAATCACATTTTAGACATGATAAAATGGGATTTGATTTGAGAAGCAAAGGGTTATGAGGGGCTGCCTTGCTAGCACTATACACCTTCTGGGAAGTACTCAGCACCTTGCAGGTTGGCATTTTGGGCAGCAGCTTCTTTCAGGCTTAAGCTCCAAAGAAAGGAAAATCCCATTAAGTAGAATGGATTCTGCACACCGCAGGAGCCAGTCATATGCCATTTGCTTATCCACAAAATATTGGGGCCTCTCAAGGCAAGTGCAGCCAAGGCCAGCTGTCATATGCAGGTAATGGCAAGAAGTGGATTTTCATCCCTCCTGTGCAATTTCAATGCTTTGTTTATCAGTAAAATCATAATCCCACCCCCAGGATTAATGCTGACAGTTCCGAAAGGGGTTAGGCACACAGTTTCAAGGGGATTTGGGCATTTAATTCCCTTGAAAATCTTAGCTGAAAGGAAGTGGGAGAAAGGAATTTTAGCATTTGATGAAGGATTTCTTTGTGAGGGTCTGATCCTGCAGTGAACTCAGTGCCTCCTATGACATGCTGAGCCCCCTCTATTCCCACCAACTTCAAAATGGAGTTGAGGATACTTTGCAGATCAGGCTCTGACCTTGAGCTGCCTATCATTGCTGGTTGTCACATCACAGAATGGATTTACACCTACATTCCTGCCAACCTACAATTAAAAAGCACTTTTTGAATAAGACACATCCAGTTAATGGTCTAATTTCCTCCTATTTGCCAGGCTAATATCAAACCTGCTGGCTTCTTTGAGTCAGAGTATGAGCCCCAGGTGGAGGAATTACAGAGATCTTTTCTAATGCGCCCTGGATGTCCTAGATTTAGTAACAGAGCAACTTCAACATCCCAGCTCGGTAAGGCTCACAAGGAAGATCAGCAAACCCCTCAATACCCTTTCCTGTAATATATTAAGCTATTTCTCCCACACAATAGCCCTTATTTCCCCAGTACTCCTGTTTAAGTCCTACAAATTGTTTCCCCATTCATTCGTCAAATTGCAGGTAGCCAGAGTACTGATGATTCCCTCAGCACGACTTTAACATGTAATATGGATCTTGCACTTGACGAGTATGTATTTGCTAGTAGGGGCTTTCGACAGTATCATTTATTTAGCATTTCCTCAATGCTACGACAAAGTTAGAAAAGCCTAGCTGGTAGTAAGTGAAAAACCCAAAGGCAAGTGTACATGATCCAAGAAGGAGGAGGCCAAGACCATGCAAACAAAAAACCATCCTGCCATTCAGAGGGTCTCCAGACCACCACCAGCCATCTAGAGTTCCAGCTTCTTTTATTGTTCTAGGAGGCAGGCAAGCTGGCTCTTTTTCCCTTAGACAGCAGGTCAGGGAAGAAACAATTTAACCAAGTTCATAAGGCCCTTACCTCAGAGGGTTGAGTCAGAGCATATAATCAGAACACAAAGTCTCTGAGGCTGAGGTCAGGCTGGTGACCAATGGGACGGTTGAACCACTATCACCAGCACCACTTCTGGTTCCTTTCTCTCTTACTTGGCTGCCTTTCCCTGTTTATAAATAGCCCCAGGGCGGGCAGGGTGCTTCTTGATTGCACCCGGGCTGTTTAGGCTGTAAACTCCACACTGTCTCTTGAAGGGGTAGTCGCAGAGTAGGGTAGTCCTACTGAGAGGAGTTTTTCCCTATGTCCCGAACACCAGCCCCATTTTTCAGGCTAAGGAACCTTTGGGTTTATGCTGGGCTGTGACAGTTTTATGCTGAACAGAGTTTCAGAACTAGTTTCTGGATGCTCTGGTGGTCCCTTTTAGCCTTAACCTCTGTGACTGAAGACAGATTTTTCCTTATTCAGAAGGACGAGGTGACTCAGATCTCAGCCCCTTTCATTCTATCATAAGTTTGTGTTACCATGACCATGTAAATCTACCTGGATATTAAAAGTGATAGGTTCCTCACATACCTGAACTAGGAATTCAGTATAAATGTTTAATATTTAAATCAGTCCATCTCATTTTGCATAAAACCCACATTCTCTTCACTTCTCTGAAACTGGTAAAAGTTTCAACACTTTGGCTTATACCTTCTGTCACGTTAAAGTTCCGACAATCTGGAATACCTCAAATGGATATTTTTCCTTGCCAAAAACAAAAAAGAAAAACCACTTAGCAGTAACCAGAATTTTTTTTTTTTAAACACAGAAAGTACTTTAGCAGACATTCCTGATTTGCGCTATAATTTCAGTACCATCAGTCTGTCCTCCCAACTCAGCTTTGAAGAGTGGAGTGCTGCCCTTCAGAACACACATTCATTAGAATCAGTCACCAAAGGTAAGGGTAAGGGGATGACTGTGAAGAGTGTGCATGTGTGTTTTCCCAGGAGGGTAAAAATCAGCTGCGAAATTGTTGTGTTTGCAAGTTAGCGCATTACACTGCTCCAGGAAACACCACTGGGCTTGCCTTGGTTGCTCTTTTTAACCAGTTGGTGGCATGACATGATCTCCAAGCTGTATACTCCATAGAGCAACCTGCACCATGTAGTAGAAGTGCTGTCTATGGTCCTTCAGGGTCCCTGTTCCAGTCTAGGTGTGGTTATATGCAGAACACAGGGCACATACAAGTCCAGCCATAAGTTGGAGGATTTTGCTGATCAAGGTTGTAGCCAGAAGTTGGAACAAGACACAACTCCCTTTTGAAGCCTATCCATTGCAGGCTGGGTCACTGCTTTTAATTCAGTATGGTAAATAATAATTTCTGAGGAGTTTTTTAAATGGTACAGTCAGTGGAACCCAAAGCGCTGAGGTTAGTAATCAAGATTTGTTGCCAGAAGAAATAAGTTTGACAGAACAAATATGTTTTTCCAAGACTCTGGTTGTTATTTAGATAAATGCTCTTTCCACTATTCCCCTCTCCCCCACCCCCCAGAAGCTGGCCAGCTCCCACACAGTAGAAGTCTCACTGGACTCTCTAAGTGGAAGAGTTTCACAGAAGGAATAGTTTCACCCGAACAACAAAGAGGACCTAGAGAGAGTAAAATCCCATGGTACATTGATGTAATCCGTGAGAAGGTAAGAAAATGTTGCTATAATACTTCAAAAAGAAGAAGAGACCACACACATAGTTAATTGCAAAGTGATCCAGCTAGAAAATTAACTTTCTAAGGGTGTGATGTAAATTACGTTAATAATATAATTGTATTTGGATAAATGGATTCAAAGGATCTCAGAGTTCTTTTTCAAAACAACGTGAAGTGCAGGAAAGAAGGGAAAGCAAATAGAGGAGAATGGCAGTAAGTCCATGTAAAATAAGAAAGAACCTAGGAGTTCTGGGTCCTAGTCCCTTAGACTAGATGCCATTAAATTCCCTACAGATGGGCAGATATTGAAATACAGTACATCATCCCCTCGCATGCCATTCATCCATCTTTTTCTTGCCCACCAATATCCCATCAAACCTAAGATGCATTGTTTGAGTGAACAGTATGCCTGTTTCTATCCCCAGGAACGATGCTTGTTGATGATGGGAGAAGAGATTATTCGTCTTTCAAGATGTGAGGAGGAATGTGCAAGGAAGGATGATGCAATCTCTATCCTTAGAGATGAGATGGAGAATCTGAAGAAGCATCTGGAGCTGCTCAGGAGGGAAAGTGTCATCACAAACGAGGTAACTTACACTCATTTTCTCTGTATGAAATGAAGCACACATTTAAGACAGACCTCATAGTGAGAGACAAAATGGTTATCAGCAGTGGCCATCACTAGAGGAAAAGCTGATGGTGATGATGCTTGTGATCCCTTCTGATCCTATGATGTAAGCAGATAGGGGACTTCCTCAAACAGGTGCGTGAGCGCGCACACACTCACACACACCAGACTGAGGAAGGAGGTTCAAAATAAAAGCTATTTAAGGCCCTCCTTGTGCTCTGAATTCACTAGTAGCACAGTGAGAGGGAAGAGCATTCTGGGTAATTATATGCAAATGAGACACACACACCCCAGCAGTCCCATTTTGATTATGAGCCTCATAAGGGATGTAATAAAGCTACTGACTATCACTGTGCCAGTCGGTGGCAATCTGAAGCAGAATGGAATGCTGGGAGTGCTCATTTGTGCATCATTTTCTAAACATGTTATCAGCTTCCCCAGAACCATTGTGGAGGCCTTGCACTAAAAATTCACTGACAAGGTGAGGTATATTTGTGGTTACTGCACCAAGCTCTTTCCTTTATGTGCTGCAAGCTAGGAGTGTGGAAAGCAGCTTCCTACTTTTAGCTTCCTAGGTAGTTTTCCTCATACTAAAAATTTTCCCTTGCAGAAAGATGCAGCCTCAGAACCTGTAGCTGACGACAGCAAGACAAAGATGGCTAGGCTAAGCAGCTCAGTGCAGGATGGCTTAGGACAAAGCAGCACTAGAGAAGATTTGAGAGAGGAGGTGGCATGCTTAAAATTAAAACTAAGCTACTCTGATAAAATGCTGGACTCCAAGATTGCTAGCCTGTCTGAGTCCTTGATGAAAGACCAGGAGGAACTATGGCAACTGGAAAAGGAGGTGAAAGAGGATCTGCACTAGTCCAGATATGGCAAAAGAAACTGGCAGTAGAATGAGAGGAGTCTCTGCCATTATGTACTTTTCACACTGTTGCTAAATGTGTCCTTTAGTGACTGCATCCCCTAGATCAGTGCTACTCAAAGTGGTGGTCCGGAGCCATCAGCTGCAGGTCTGGGCGCACATTGGAAAAAAAATTGCTGGTCCCCCACATCAGATAGCTTGAGAAGCACTGCTCTAGATCAGCATTTCTCAAATGCAACCACCATGGTTGCATGCGACCACCAGGGGCTTTTCCTGTGGCCACAGCCTCTTGGGCAGTGATTCGGGGAGAAGGGGCAGCAAGGAGGGGTTGGGTCCTGCCCCCCTCTTGAGCCACAAATGTCAGAGAAGCAGACAGCCGGTGTGAGTTCCCCACCTTCCCCCGGGGTGGTGGGGCTCAGGCTTCCGGCTTCAGCCCTGGTTTGGTGGGCGGCAGGCTCTGGCCTCATGGTGGTGGGCTCTGGCCACAGGCTCTGACCATGGGGCTTTGGGCTCTGGCTGCACAGCTGCGGGCTCCATTCTCTGGCTGCTGGGCTTCAGGTTCCAGTGGCTGGGCTTTAGACTCACCCCCCTCCTATCGCCCCTGGCCCCTCACCCATCCACCCCCATCACCCTGGCTCCCACTGCCTCCATACCCACCTCCCCATCCAAGGCTTAATTTGTTCCCCCAGCTTGCCAGGGCTGAGTAAGTCTGCTCTGAAAAGTGATATTTGCATGTTTGTTAATATCACTTTTCACTGCCTCCCAGCTAGATAACAAGTGTCTGCTGTGAAAAAGTGATCTTAAGAAACATACAAATATTACTTTTCACAGAAGGCTTTAGACTAGTTAGCAAGTCTAAAACCAAACAAACCTGCAACCAAAAAAGCCAAAGAAACAACAACAAAGACAAGAACATGCAAAGCATCTTATTTGTGTTTTTATTCTGTTTAGGTCCAGTAAAGAATAGAGACAACTGTGTGTTGTTATTATTGAGTCTGCAAAAATACCCCTACATAAATAAATTACACTGATTGGACCTGTATATGTGCATATGTATTTGTTTTTCCTAAAGTTAATTAAGTATTTTAGGAAAAATTGTCAAAGCGGCCATCAGCAAGAGACTTGGTGGCCACACTCTGAGGCCACCCAAAAATTTGTTGCGAGAACCCCTGCTCTAGATTGCCCTCTCTCCCCCAACTCCTTTGGGTCTCTGATTTGCAGACATGGGAAAGTGTATACTGAAAACCAAAGCATTTAGAACCATCATTATAAAGAAAAACTTAGGTTAACATCTCTGGGCCAAATTCTTCTTTCAGTTACATCAGTGTAAATTAAGGTACATCTACAACAAGATAAATTCTTATAATTTAATCCTCCTTCCCGGGTCCACTGCTGTGAAGATTCCAGGGAAATTGTCTAACCACAGGAGCCAAAGAGATCAGTGTGGACAGATCCTAAAATAAATTAATCCTCCTAATTGTGCAGAGGGGGTCTATAAACAAACAAACAAACAAACATACATCTAACCACACAGATCCAAAAAGGTGCTCCAATGTAGCACATTTCAAATGCTCATGTATAAAAGTGACAAATATTCAGAATCTTCTTCTCTTGTAGTATCTTGGAGATATTGCCTGGTTTTGGGTCAAGTTCACGGTCAGTGGATTTGGTGTCTGTTTGCATTTGGACCAAATTAGGCAGGAGGGCAGCCCAATAATGAACTTCCGGAAATCTTGCTCCAGGTCTGCTTGGGTTTTTGGGTTGTGCCTCCAGGAGTATGTTTTTTTAATATCTAGACATTGTGAGGTCCCCAGATGCTCCAGTGCTGGACCCAACAGACACTTTCAGATAAAGAAGAAGAACAGGAAGCAGAGCTGTCCAAAAGTTGAAAAGGGAACTAGTAATTAAGCTGCAGCAGTTACTGAGTCATTTTCTTAAGCCAGTGTCAATGTTTCACCATACATTATATTATTCCATTTGTAAGGTGTCTGGCTCAGGGTTAGAGGTGCCCTAAATGCAACTCCAGAACTAGACTCTTGTCCCTCCAATGTTCAGCTCCAGAAATGGAGCCTGATAGGACTAAAGCCAGTCTCTACCGAAGGCTGCATTTTGCTTCAACTTTCAAAATTCTTCCTGTCCTTTTGTCCTTACAGTATTCAGAAATGCAGCAAAAGGGCTTGAGACAAGAGGACATGGAAAAAGAGCTTCTCAGTGGTACAGAGATTGAAGTGGCTTCTGAAGAGGAGGAGGAGAATGAGGCAGAAGCAGAAGAGAAAGCATCCCTGATCAAGCTCAAAGAATTCCAGCAAATGAACCAAGAACTCTGTAAAGAACTGGAGAAAGCAAAGATGGACTATGACATGGCCACAGGTACCAGGACTGGCACAGGGGGAACACAAAAGGGCTAAAGACCAGAGAGTATCTCGAGTGGCTCGATCCCAAACTCTTCCCCTGTTCTGTGAACAATTTGTATGCCGGTTATGGGGAGCAAGAGGAAGTCATAATTGTGGCTCAGTTCCTTCTGTCTAGGAAGGATCTACATTAGATCTTCACTGAGAGTCTGCAGCTTCTATTCCCTCTGCAGTTTTAAAGGTAGCTTCCCCACAACAGCAGCTACTTTTCCCTTACAGCTTGCCTGGTAAAGATGCCTATTACCAACCAAGGGCAGATTCTACTTAAAAGTGCCTAGTAAAGTTTGAACTGCTAAACAATGCGGGTGCTAATCAAGAGCAGCTTTTGAACAAAGAGGTGCAGCCCTGTCTAGCTAGCAGCTCTTTGGGAACTCTGTGACGTGTCCAGCTTCTGATGATTTAATTGGGGATTGGTCCTGCTTTGAGCAGGGGGTTGGACTAGATGACCTCCTGAGGTCCCTTCCAACCCTAATATTCTATGATTCTATGATTGTATGATTCTGTCGCTAGCCTGGAGGGAGCTTCTGCATGTCAGACCATTTCTAAGTCTTTGGACTCTTGCACAAGATGAATTTGGCTGGCATTAAGAAATGGACACTTCAATTCAGTCATGCGATAAAGTATCATTCAGCTGAAGTGTTAACCCTCACTGTACTTCTGTAGTGACTGTAGTTCTAAGAACTTATGTTCACAACTAGATGACTTTTGGATTATGGAATAAAATGACTGGCCCCTTTTTCATCACTTGAGGGAGGTTTCCTGAGGGCTTTAACAGGGATTCAGTTGGTTCAGAACTCTACTCTGATTATACAGGTACCATCACTTCCTTGCAAAGGCAGTTGGCTTTCCAAGAGTCACAGCTGCGGAGAACTGAGTCTGAAAAGGAAATGCTACAGAAGGAGCTTAGAGAGCGGGGAAATCAACTACAAGCTATGTCTGCCAAGGTACAATCACTAAGAGCATAACACAGGCCATTGGCCACCATTGGGTAGTGTGGGAAACTGGGAATTTATTCTTTGTGAGACTTTTTTTTTTGTTCTTTTTTAACAAATCAGGAAATCATGATTCTGTGACCTGTAGTAAGGGGGATGATGTGTTAACTGGAGCTTTTTCCTCTCAGTTTTCCAGCCTTCGAGAAGAACGGAAGTGTGAAGAAATGATGGGAATAATAGAGAGAGAAAATTACAAACTCCGACAGGTGACTCATTGGTGCAAAATCCTGTGCTCAGTTACAGCAGCCAACACCCTAATTCTCCCTGCTGTGCACCTCTTAGGCCTGGGCCTGTATAAATTAAACAGAACAATACCATTGTGTGAGCACCTTGTGCTCCTTTAGGTCCTTTCCTGCTCTCTCTCCAAATCCTGCACTGATGTCCTGTGTCTTTCAGTCTAGTTATTCGCAACCCTAAACCCATCCATGTCCTCCCTAGTTTTTCAGGGGAGTTTGTCCCATGAAAATCAGAGATGGGATAGCCCTGGCATATGTTGTTTCTCAATACACTTTATTGCTCAGTTTAATTTTTCTAACGAGCCTGAATTGATGAAAAAGGGAACAAACCTGTTTTAATGGCTCTTAATTAGAATAATTATTAAATACTATAGGTAAAACTGGCGGGGGGGACAAAGTCCCAAACCAGTAACGTTACTGGGCATTGACATATGCCGATGTTTGAGTAAGGCAGCTTTCTCCTTCATTCCTCCTGAACTGCGTTTCTCCTCAGGACATTGTAGAACAAGAATCCAAACTGGATGAGAAAAACAAACTGATTGATGATTTGCAGAGCAAGATCAACCAGCTCCAGGCAGAGGTTATGGTAGCCCAGCACCATGTGCAGAAGCAGCTGTGTGACCAAAGTGAGATGCAGAGCCAAGTCGAGGCCTTGAAGCACACTGAGCAGCAGGCCAAAGTTGCACTGGAGTGCATCAATGCCAGGGTAAAGACAGCCTCCTTCACTGCGGGCCTCTCTCCTGGGGGAGGGACTCCAGCTAACGAGAACAAAGGCCCCAGTTTAGTCAGGGCCGTCCTTAGACACAATCACTGGGTGGACTGCATGGGACTCCCTTTGGCACCTCAGCTCCAGCAGCTGGAATGGAGGGCCTGGCAGTTAACAGTCTACTTGCTCCCCAAACTTTCCCGGGCGGCTTGGGCTCCTGTGCTTGCCAGGGGCTTTTGTTTCAATTATGGGTCTTATGGGATACCAAGAAAAAGAGACCCCGAGGTTTCAGAGCAGAATAGTTACAATGCCAAACTTCTTTCTGAATTTTATCCCACAGCCTCCCAACCCGTCTGGGGATTCCCCCCTCTCTCAAATACAGCAATAGGCTAAACAGCCATCATGGGAAGACATTTCTCCAGATTTATTCCTAAAGGGCCATATTCAGACCTGCTGCAAGCAGGTGCAACTCCATCCAACGTCAGGTCAGATTTGCTTACATTACTAATTCAGAGACACACGTTGCCACTAGGTGTCTGTGTGGGGCTTCTGGTGAAGCCATCTGGAATTGCACATACTCAGCCCAGGGCAGAATTTCAGTCCTGCCCTTTACTGGTCTCCTGGGGACATTCAGAGACATGAGAACCTGTCAGAAATGCCAGCTGTCATACCAACCCTCTTGTTGGCATATCTTAAAAGCAAGGGTTGCTTCAAATTCTCCCTCTAGTGAGAGTAGGTCTTTGCTTGTGTCAAACAGTATCCCTCTTTAATTGGAGAAACCTGGTTAACTCTTCAGCCTAAACTAAGGTAGTTTTTTTTTTCCTTTTTAAAATCAAAGTTTGAAAGATTTCGAAGCAAAATAATTCAGGCCACATACAGCACTGCAGGCTCCAAATCCCCCCAAGCTGAAATTAGCGATGAGGAGGCACTAGAGGCTATGCAGGTATGTGATTCAGTGTGGAATGATGCTTCTGCTTGGACCCCTGAGCTGGGGACCTGCAGAGAGGTGAGGGGAGAAGGAAAAGTTTAACGATCCTATCACCTCCACGGCTAATGCTGGATTCTCCTGTGAATATGTCTGATTTCCAGAGAATAATTAGTGAGCGGCTGGATTTTCATCAGATGCTGAAACAGAAGGGTGTGAAGGTCCCGTCTCTCTTCAGCACTGAGCCAGCAAATCTGTCCTCTCCTAATTCTAAGACCAACAAAAAGAGTCCTGTGAAATAGGGCCTTGTACGCTGAGAGCTGATTCCTGCAGCTGAGTCACAGAGTCAGAAAGGCCCTTTCCCCTGAGGTTCTTTCCTGGTTGCATTTTGGTTTTTCTCTGGTGTTTTGTTTTTTATTGACAAATTAAACAATTAAATCGGACTTCAACTGCATTCTGTTAAGCCAGCTGATCTCTAATTAGTCTACACTGTTGTCTCATAATTGGAGTTGGGGACTGGAATCAGCGCTCAATTTGCCATAAATCACTTATTCTCTCGGATTTTCCATCTGTAGAACAATCTCCGCCTCACATGGGAGGTGTGAGAGTTAATGTGAGTTTGCAAAGTGCTTTGGGGGTCCTTGGATAAGAGGAGCTAGAAAATGAAAATGATTCCCTTTGTGGGCACACCACCTGCTTTGGCCAGGTTATTCTATTGCTGCTCATTGTGCTCCTTTTAAACACAGGGTGCAGGCATAATCACTGGCTCACCAAGCTTCTCTGGCCTGAAACAAGCAGGCCTTCCAAACTTTCCAGATTCTAGCAATCACATCCAGGTCATCTCTGAGCATATTGTACAACAGGATGGTTCCCACCCACTGCTAGATATCACTAGCGCTGGCAATCTAAGCTTTAGTAATCAGTCTCCCCTTTCCCAACCTTAATGCTAAGCCACTGTGCCAGGCTCTCATACAGTGTCACTGCCAACCTCCCATTCAGCTGTGCACCCTCTAACCCACCATGGAGTTTGGACTGCTGCAAAGCCAGCTTTTATTTCAGGTTAGCTGAAATCTGTTCCTTATCAACTTAAACTGAACCAGAATAAGCCACTCTTTTTTTTAAAATAAGTGTCCACACAGGAGTTTGCATTGACTCAACTAAACTGGTTTAAATTCACATCTTTAGTTAAACCAGTGCAACCCACCATGTAGACAAGCCTGAAATGTCTTTACAAACCTAAACATCCTAGTGAGGTTTTAGGTGCAGATTCTGAGACTGGTCTCCGTTTTAGTGGACACAAGTTGCGGATAATAGATTTATGGGTATAACTGGGAACTTAGACATCTACAAGGGCCTAAAATGCCAGCACAAATAATTGCCGATGAAGAATTGTCCTTGCAGTTTGGTTCCTGCAAGACTGAGACTCAGGGCTGGGCTGAAAATCTGGCCCTTAAAATGTTAGTGTTCAGTTTTCCTCTGCAATAAACACAGTAGGTGGTGTGTGTTCCTGGATCCCCATTTCAAATGTCATGGCCAAATTACTTTAACCCTCTAGCGGTGAAGTAATCACCTTAGTAAGGCCTGGTCTAGAGTCTCTTATCTCTGGTATGAAATTAAAGTTCAAAATTAAATTAAAATTATCAGTTCAAGATAAGGAACATGGACCAAGCTGTGCATTTTAAAGTGTGGTTCTTAAGGGTAAAAATGATGCCTCCTTACTCGGCTAATCTGCCTGTGCTTATTCAATCATGTCTGCTGACTTCACGGGCTAAAATTAGGTTGCACTTTTTAGCTCTGTAGCACTCATACAGCTTTGAGAGCGGGACCTGGATTCTATTCTGGCTCATGTTCCCTTAGCAGAATTATTAATTGAGTTCCCATTGCAAAATCTTTTTTGTCAGCGATGTGTGAGCCATAGAAAACCAGCTTGATTTTCAGATACCAAGACAAGTTTGCAGGGCTGGCGATTAGAAAAATAAAATCTTTTGGATTGCAAAGTGAGCGACAAACACGGAACCCCACTCTGTCATTTCTACAGAGTCACTTTTCAACTGTACCTTATTGCCATTAATAACAGCAAACTAGAAACCTGCCTTTGTGACCAAAATTTTAAACCAGTTCCATAATCAATGTGATGATCACCTCCTTGACATGCACATGATTATTCTGTTCTAACTAACAGAACAGGTCAAATACCCTAATATCTACTTCCCGGAAGACTTCCCCGTGTGCATCATGCCAATTCCGTGCTGTCAGCAGGTAGCTCCAAAGCCAGTTACAAATCGAAATTGCATGTTTGTGTTTTACCCCAACCAAGATCCACACTTATGAATTTCCCATTGGACAAAGTTATTCCAAATGCATAAAACAGCCTCCTCATCTGTACGAGATTTCTGGCTGAATTATGTCACAGTAAATAAAAGGTCTGGTTCTTCAGGGCCTGGACCTTGTGACCTCATCTACACCAGTGTAAAGTGGTGATGAAACGCTGCCAAATTAGGATTCTCCACTCACTTGTACCATTTCACTCCTACTTTGCAAAAGGGCACAGGGTGACAAGAGATTCAAACCCAAAGCCCTTAGGAAGGCTAAGGATACAAACCTCTCTGCTACAGAACAGAAGAATAAATTCACAACTCAGATGGTTGCCTCATAGTTATTTGGAAATGAAATGCATCCCCGTGTGGCAGTCCCAGCCCTTTGCCTGGTGTTCTACAATGCTTGCATCCAGAGGTCTGTTGCAAAGGTCAACCAGGCTAAAGTACATTTTCCTCGTGAGCTTAGCACCAGGCTGAATCTCCATGACTAATGTCTGCCACTGCCCTCTTCAGTCTGATCTTTGCATTGTTCTAGGTGCTGTCTTCACACAGCTGATAGTCTCTTGGAAAACACCATTGCCGATGGTAGTGGGGGATGTGCCATTGCTTTTCTCTTCAGTTTTAATATTTCTAATACAACCAAACACAAAATCAACTTCCTTTTTGCATTTCTCTGTGAACTGACTACTGATGAGAGATGCTGGACTAAGGGTCCTACATGGGCAAGCGCCGTAGAACCCTGACATTGGGCCTCCACTCCAGGCTGGAGTGGACTATCTCTGGGGACAAGACAGGAGTTAATTTCTGAGGCCCCTTCAAGTGTGCCCTCTCTGCTGAGATGGATGATCTAGCTGCCAGTTGTAAAGGTGATTTTGGGATGCTGACACCTGCCCACTCAGTACTGAACTGGGGCTTATGCCTGATTTCAGACAGGGCACCAGACAGCCTTCAGTTGGAAACAACAGACCAGAGCTGCATTGCAGCAAGCAATCTGGCTGTGTGAAAGGCTCTGTATCCCATCAGCAACCTTCCCCCGAGCTGCCCAGTTCCCTAATCTGCACCATTAAAGAGAGAAGTACAAGTGTAGGATTTTGCTTCAGACTGATAGTGCTGACTAGATCTCTGATGCACTGTACCTATTCTGATCTCACAACTCTGATGTAAATCTGGAATAACTACATTATGTCAGTGGAGGACAGAATGAGAAGCTCTGGATCTAGCCCAGGAGGAGTAAGGGCTGCGGGCAGGATTTCAGGGATTACAGAATATTCAAGAGTTTCCCCTGCTTGTTGTCCAGCTTCTCCCAGGGCCATGCACACCTTTCACTGGAATCCCAATGCTGTGATGGCACTGAGGTCAGAATGCTGAAATAAAGGAAGGGCCAGATCCAATGGTCAATGTTTCTGGTGGTAACCCTTATACTCCTTCCTCAAATCAAGCCTTTGGCATGCATTCTCCATTGCATGCACCTCATTTGCCTTCAGATGGAGTGGGGTTAAAGAATTTGCATGTGGGAACTGTGGAAATTTTGCCCCAGCAATTTGGTGCTTAGGTCAGAATGTACGGAGTCAGCCAGCTGTAGCTGGCACCTGTGTTTTTGTGCTGAAAGGCTCTGAACTGATGGGCCCCGCCTCCTTCCCTGCTCCTCCTCTAATCTTGGTTTAATACAACAGCACACGCAGGAAACACCGAGGCTCAAAAGCTCACAATCAACCCAGCAAGGAAAGAGCTCAAGGCAAAGGGTTATTTTTCTCCAAGAAACAGTGTGGAGCAGAGTCAGAGAAGGACTTTGATCCTCAGGTGAGAGCACGCTGCAGCTTTAAACACAGTCTCTGGCAAACTCGCTTTTCTTTTCTTACTTTTTTTCACTTTTCCACCCAATTTTCAGGGGTAGACTTGCTGAAGCCCAGCTCTGTGCAGACGTTAAGAGGAGAGGAGGAGTATAAAATCCAAGCCCATTCCAGTGGTAAACTACTTTTTACTGGTTGGTTTGGGGGAAATGGAGAGAGGCAATATGGCTTCATTTTAAAAATCTCTCAGCCAGAAGTAATGTGTCTGCTCTAGCCAACTGGTCAATATGTTATTTGAATATACTGATCCCTGGAGAGGATGTGAGACCTTTGGATCTGGAAATCATACAGAAGGCAGCTAGGGAGACACCTGAAAGGAGCAGCTCCTCAACATCCCAAAGTGCAAGGACTGACGTTGTGCTGGGTCCTTCCCTGGGACTTTAAAGGAGAGTAGGCTCCTTGTGTCACCCCTGTACAGGGACAATGGCTTTTATAAGTGAAAAAAACACCATCAGATTGAAAACCAGGGGCCAGATTCCCAGCGGGGCTGCAGCTGCAGAGTGTTGATATAACCCAGCAAAGTCAGGCAGTGGAGAGTCCCCTGACAGGGAGGAATTCTCTTGTGGCACAGGGTGCCTCCTGCCCTGCACAGCTTCCCCTTCTCCAGCACAGGAGGTGCAGCCTAGCAAAGAGGAGGCTTGGCCAGGACACTGTTGTGTCTGGCTGTTAGTCTGGGATAGTCCTGTGTGGCCTCTGGAGATGGGTGTGAATTAGAACAGCCTTCAGGCTGCTCTAACCCACTTTCCAGCAGCGCCAAGATTGGACAAATGCTAAAGTGGATTAAAGCCACCTTTGACCCAATCTGATCCGGCACCATGCTGGTCAAAAAGGGGCATCTTTAAAAATGTAAAAATATTTTGAAAAATTCCTCACAATATGCCAGGCTCATGCCAAGTTGCAGATGATAGTAAATGTTTCTAAAAACCTGCAAGATGCTACAGGGATATGCACAAAGAGGCATTTAGATCGCAGAGCCAGAACTCTGAACGGAGCTGCTGGGTCTCATCGCTAACATGGTACGTTAGCAAACACCAGTGCGACTGCTGGCACTAGCAGGTTTAGAATTTGGACCTTAATCAGGGACATTGTTATGTCAGCAATGCCAAGAACGTAAAGTCCTCTATTTACAAAACATAGGCTAGGGTCCAAGTGAAAATAATCACAGTTAAAAGGGCAAATTGAAAATACCCCCCAGGCAGCATAATTCCTCTCGGTCCTGCCCCATCTTCTCCTTCCCAGTTCTGCCCCATCTGCGTTCCAGGTCCCCTTTCTTTCCCAGACACACGTCAATTAGTTGCATTTCTAGTTTTCTTTTGTGCTGCTTCCCATAGGGCCACCCTTTCTTCTAGCTCCCTTCTGCCAGGCATGGCTGTCTCACAGCACTGGGTGCTGCGCGCCGTGTCTCAGGAGCGGGAGGGCTGGGTCATAAAGGAGGTGGCAACAACAGGAGAATTTAAAAATTACTGCAAATTAGCTGTTGTAAAGCATTATCTGTTAAGTGTCGATGGCGTGTTCTCTACAAGGCACAAATATCTGGTACTCTCAGTCTGGAAGAGCTTATGACATGAGAAACAGACAACCTGCATTGCAAGACAGAGAGTAAGGAGTAACTTTAGATAACTCAGTCTTGGTGAGAATTTTAGGTAGGCTTCATAAAATAAAATTTTACGTTTCTGTAGGGGGACCTTTCACCATGAGAATCCCAATATGCTTCAAAAACCATGGGACATACATACATCTCCTTACTGAAGTGCAGACACCTCTGGGGTGTGGAGGGCAGCAGCTAGGCAGTCCTTACTCTGCAGGGAGAGGGGGCTCTTAAGCCTTCCAAAGATTTGTGGGTGTTTGGAATCTGGACCCGAATCAAATGCATATATAAGATTGAATGACTTGCTGGAGCCTTTCACCCCAGATTGTAGGTTTATTTGCTTGGGTGAATTGGTTTGATAGTCTCAGTCTAATTCCCAATGAACAGGTGTTTACACATAAAATTATCACGAGCCCAGTTGATTGATGTACTTAGATCAATAAATGGAATCTCAGGAGTGGTTTCACAGTCACCCATCCACTTTTTTTTAGGCTTGATCAAAGTTCCCGTTCAAAGTCCTGTCAGACTTTTCAGAGGGATTCCGTTTTAACCCTGATAGTAATTGGTACGTATAGCTGTCTCAATACTTTATGCCTGTATTTCTCATTAGTCTTGACAGCTATTGATCTGGAGTCAGTAAGAGAGTGTAACCCCACATGGTCATGCCCGGTGTCACATCATTGACTGTCATTGTCAGTTTCATAAGGAATAAAGGAGAATAAACAAAAGTTAGGAAACTGCATTAAGTTTTTCCTCTTGTCAAGGCATCAGCTTAACTTGTATCTGCCTTTGCCTCCTTCCTAGAGTCTTTTTCCTTCAACCTTTTCCTTGGAAGGATGCAGCCTCAAGACACAGGTGTTCAGTACAGCAGGTGGAATGACAGTAGTCGTGATGAAGTCAGCGTGAACACATCCACTGCTGAGGTGTCGGGATGTAAAAGGTGAGACCCCTGTGGCTCGGCTGCCTAAGAGGTGTAGACTCAACAATAGCTGTCCAGAACCTATTCCTCTTGCCAAGGTGTTCCTCCTGAGCTATGGAGGCTCCCTGCAAGCCCTCTTGTCCTTCTCCTTAGCCTTAGAGAGTCTGTCAACCTTTTATTCCTCTGTGCTGGAATTACAGAAACCCACACGGTTTGACTGCCCATGGTCAATCAGCAGAGTAGCCCTACATCCACCATACATGGTCCTAGAACCAGACACACTGTTCCCCAGGATCTACCAACTGCATTTCTGCAAGGCCAACACAGATCACCTCCTGGAAGATAATGGAGTCAAATCTTCCAGGATTGTCTTTGTCTCTCAGTTTATAGCAGCGCAGAAACACACAAAGGTTCCAATCACACAGTGCCACTGTTGTCAGTGAGATTAATGCCTGAGTATTGATTTCCGAATGGGAACCAAACTTGGAATTTTTAAAGCAGAGAAATTGGGCTCTACTCACAATCTAGCTGAAGTTACAGATATAGCTGGCTGCCACGTTACGATTTTAAAAGCTAAGATGTCTGTACACAATTCTAAATAATTCCTTTGTTCTAGAAAATTGCAAACAGTGACTCAGTGGCTTACAGCATCGTGATTCTTTCCTCCACTCACCCTAACGCATGGAAAGGAAGAGATATACGACCTTTCTCTCCCCCCATGTAGACTCTGTAAGAATAATAGTAACATTTATTTCTCTAACACCTTTCCCCCTAACGTGTTTTACAATAAACTAGAATCACTTCACTTGCCACTAAAACCAGCCACCTCTTGCCAGAACACAGCCACGCTACACAACAGTTCAGGAAGTGCTGTGAAGAATGTTGTGTTGAACAGAAGCTTCAGGGAAGATTGAGGGAGACAAAGTTTAATTACTCCAGGTGGACTGTACCCTGAATTAGGGCTAAGATTTCTACTCTGAGGAGAGATGCTGTAAAATCTTCAGTGATCACAAGCAGTCAGGCCCTGGGTTTTATATTTCATCCAGGAGATGGCATAGCCCTCGCAGCCCCTTTCACAGGGCAGCTGATCACTAGTGACTGGGTGCCACCTCCTGAATCACCAGCACCACTTCCAATACCAACCTGGAGTTTGACAGCAGGTCTCCCAGCCAAATAACAGGCTAAGTAGAGCTGACTGGGTTTGCTAATGCAGCCAGGATGACTACAGCTGTTCCTTATCCCTGTTTATCTCCCCAGAATCTACACTAAGCTGTGCACTGGGAAAATCGGCATTGCAGTTAAAGTGGTTGGAGGAAACATCCTCTTTTGGACGGTTTTTGTCATTGGCTACGTGACAGGTTACTATGTGCACAAGTGCAAGTAGAAGGAACAGTGAAATTCACCGGCAGGACCCCAGGCCTGGATTTCTCTGGTGCGGTAATCCCAAACCTCCTTGTCCAGTTCCCACCCGCAATCAGGCAAGTCACCAAGCATGCATGCAAGATGCAGGAATCTTCACTATGTGTCAGATGAGCACGCAAAAAGAACCATCAGCATCAGGGAGGTGCACAAAGCCAGTGCTGGATGCAGCACGTCTTGCTGCCTACGAGAGAACTGATCGTACAGTCGCAGCTGAAGGCTCAACAAAGGCAAAGGGGGAACTAGAAAGGGACGTGCTCTCCCTCATGAATCAGCAAAATGTGCTGTTTCCAAAACCTGTCACTGCTGCCAAAATGCCCTGTATTGCAATGAGAACTCCTCCCTGGTCCTGCGGTTTCCATCCTTACCCCTTATGACACCCCCATCAGCAGGGGATCTGGGTACCGGTTTTGCATGGGCATGTTTTCTATGAGCTTCTTAATGGCACCTGCATACCTCCTGGAACATCCATATGCATGTGAAAACACCTCCATTTTGTGAGCACGTAATGGGTAGCTGTGTGAGCAAACCTGTCACTGGGCACCCAACCCGTTTGTGCACCTGATTGCACGTGCAGGAGACTTTAATCCAAATTCCTTAGCAGTCACTGGAGCCCTTTGTTGATCGCTGGGCCGACACACATACACTTCTATTTGACTATGAATTTTCCAGGAGCAAGGTGCTGCTCCCTTACGTTTGGGATCTTTCTCTTTTCAAGCCCTTATTTCTAGCCTACACTTTACTAGAGGCTGCGAGTGCAGTGCCTGGATTCACAGGATTTGCTGAACCAACCTTTGAAACTTCTTTATGCTCTATCAGTCACGTCAGCCAGGAAGATTAAAGGCTTTTGCACACAACCCCTCTACTAACTCTTCAGGAAGGCTGCATGCCAGCTTCCAGCGTAGCTGGGTTCATTATAAACCAGTGTGATGGGAACCTTTATTTTAATCATAACCTCACTGGCTTCCCCCTGCAAAGGAACCGGTTGCTCTTTATAATCATGTTAATGTTTCCTTTAGAAAACTCTCTTCCAGACCAGGGCTCTCCCACAGATTTTCAAACTGTGCAGCAGGCATGTAAAGCTCTGCATATTTCTGCAACAAAGTCAAATTGTTTTAAGCAATAAAAAGGAGATTTAAAGCCAACAGGCTGCCCATGTCTCTGATCAGTGCTGGAATATGTGTCTCAATGGAAAGGCATATACAGGGGAGACTACTGAAGTGTATCTTGCTGTCTTAGACTAATTTCCTGTGAACTGCAGCTTGAATAGGAAAGGTCAGGGAACTCTACTCTTGGAGCTCCCTGGGACTGTACATTATGTATTTGGGGTTCAACTAATTGAAGGTCCAGGGCTCCCCGTAAAGAGTCTGGGTGGGATCCAAATTCCAACCCCACCCCACTCAAGGCAGAAAGATTTGAGCTCATGCCTCTTCTAAACAATCCTGACAAGAATAATTCACCCCATCTGAGCACAACCCCAATTCCGATCCTCCAGGCAGGCCCTGCTGGTAGATCTTATCTAAGATGTGCATTAATGCTTTCCCAGGCACGAGGTGCATGCATGCAGCCTGGCCTGACACAACTAAGCAAAGGGGAGAGACTGATGCAGTTATTTCAGGGATTTAGTACAAGCCTGGTGCATTAGCCAAAGTTATGCAGATTCTGTTCTCTTTCCCCCACTCAAGGCTGTTTGCAAACAAAATGGTGGTAGGCCGTTGTTCTCTTCATGTCATTTTCATCAGCATATCCCTCTCTTCTTCCCCCAGGAGGCAGGGTTCCCTCAGGCACATGCTGCCTTTCCTAACTTCTGCTTCCTTCCCTCATTCCCCACTGGACCACAGCCCATGCAATGGAGCCTTTCGACAGGATGCTTGTAAGAGCAAAGATGCTGAGTCAACCCAGATCTGTGCTGTGGAAGGTCACACAAGGGAGAGGAAAAGCATTTGAGCAATGCTGTCAGCAGTATCTATTGCTCTGGATGGACTGGCCCAAGATGCATCTGTGGAAGAGACAGGCCAGCCCCCACATCGAACAGTCAGAGAAGCCACATTAGATAGCACAAACTGTAAACTAAAGCAGCACTGAGTATTTTATTTACCAAGGGGTCTGTTTGGTTTTTTTAAGTCACTGGTAAAGAATGAAACCTGATCTGCAGCCTTGGGGGAGCAGGGCAACACAGAATGGGGCACTGGGTCAGGGCAGGTGCTCTGGAGACTTCAGGGTAACGACAGGATGAGACAAGGGAGCACTTTGGGTTTGATATTCATTGTACTCATTTCTCAACTTCCCCTGCTGCTGCTACCCACAATTCCATGTACTGCCCTGAAATAGCTTCTGCATCTGCTCACTAGTGTCACTGATCCCTAGGCCACTCTTACGTAGGGCTCAGAATCCTGATTATTGTGGGGCTATCTGGGAGTTTTGGAGGGTAAAAGCTGTTTAATAGGCTGGAAGCTCTCAGACTGCTTTTCAGCCATGGATCTCCAAGCAACTCATTCACAGGACTGCTTATCAGAGGAGAGTGATTCATCCCAGCTGGGCTGTCTGGCAATCCCTACAGTGACGGTAAACACCTGTGGGGTAGGTCTAATTTGGCAGCCGTTGCCTCCTCTCCTGTTTACAATGGCATTGCTTAACTTTTCATGAGAGGAGAGATCTTGGCTTTCAAAATAACTTTTCACCAGCTATCTCATGAGCAAAATACATTCCTGACCTGATCATCTGACCAGAATGAAAGAAGCAAGCACAATTAAACCTGTCAGCCAGAAGAAAGCAACAGAGCAGAAAGACTGTACAAACCCTGAGATTTCTCCTCTGGCAATAGCCTTCACTAACCTGAGTTAATGCTGGCTTCATTTGCCTTAAAATGTGGTGCTGCTAGATGGGAGCTGCCTCTTTCCAAACACACCGTCTGACGCAGTTACTGTGGCCCTGAGTCGATGGTTGTCCAAAGTGCTAACCCAGAGGGGCAGGAGCCTAGCGTCCTCTGAGCCCAGGAAGCAACAGTGCCAACTTCCCCACACTGCACAGCTGACACCCATCAGTCAGGGGTACTTTTAGGTCTAAGCAGAGAGTTCAGCCTCGATGGCAATCCTGTGCTCCCTCCAACAGACCACAAAGAAGGAAGCTAATGGGTGCTGGATGCAATGATAGTTTTGTGATGTGATCACCTGTCCCTCCAGCAACTGGGCTCAGACCCACCCAATTAATTTCACACAGGCTACCACGGAGTGGTAACTTTGGTTGCTGTTGACCTGGCTGAGATTTGAACCAAGCAATCTCGAGAAAAAAGTTATCAGAAGAGGAGTGATTGCATTTTAAAACACTGTATGAGAGCACACAATCTTTGGCGTTGGAGATCATTGTTAGAATTGATGTGTGGCAAATTGAGCCAGTTTCTGATCTTACACCTACATAAACCCAGAGTAATTCCACTCCAGTATCTAGCTAAGGTATTTTATGTGCTGACCCCTGTTGTATCTCATGCCTGACAGTAATAATGTGTGGAAGCAATTGTGAAATACAGTTATTACATAGCACACACAGGACATAACTTGTGACATAACTTGTGCCAGTTTCTGGCATATTGCTAGGGGCTGAAGCAGTTTTGCAGAGGAGGGAATATCACAGGCCAAGGTTCTGATGCAACCGTAACACCTACCTGCTGGTACAGCACTTGCAGCTGTATCTTGATAACTGGTCCATTACATATTTAGTCCTTTCCCCAAATATAAAAGTGGCATGTTCCCAAGGAACAAGATGTACTGCTCAGGAGCTTTATTGCTTAAAAGTATGAGTCAGCAGTTTGGCCAAACTGGACTCTACCCTCATCCCACTTCCACCACAGCTTCTGAATGCTACAGGCTTGTAGTTCTTGTTTGTTTTAAAAGGACACTTGTCAACCTGTTTTCTTGGTCCAGAAACTAGCTGTAACCTTTTAGGAAGCACGTTTCCTACGTGTCAAACATCGATTTAAACAAAGAAAAAAAAAATCCCATCTGTGCACCATTAAGTAAATGTTGCTAATAACGATGGCTTCTATTGCGTGACAGGCTCATTCTTGGTAATGTCCCACTGTCCTGCTGAAAGATCGTCTTCCACCTTGATTTCCACTTACAGCAAGACATCTCCATCTAGATGGATCTTTCTAGTGCACCAATAACTATCGCATGTTGGTCCCAGTTCTGAAGCCCACTACGATCCTAGGTTACGTATTTCACTGTGTATACATTGGGCCCGCTCCTCAGCTGGTACAGATCAGAATAACTTTACTGATGTGAACAAAGCAATGCTGATTTACGCCACACGAAGATAATTTTTTATTGCTCCCAAACCCTCCAGGTCATGCTGAGGGGAATTATTTGTAATAAAATAACTGATAATTGAGTCTGCCTCAGCTTCTCCGGGTGACCGGTCTGCAAGGAAACGGTGAACTGTGGTACGTTTCGTATTTGAAATTACTTATAAACTTTTGGGACTGAACATTAGTGAACAGGTGCAGGTAGCTGTTTGCCAACTGGCACTGGGCTGGGGTAGTCACAGGGTGTTGATTCTGTTCCCTGATTGGATAATTTATTTAACCAACATCACTATGTTGCTAGCACCTTGGAGTGGGAAATTCACCAGTGGAAAATCTGCAGGCTGGTCCCTCTCCCTGTCCAGAGCATGAGCCTAGGGCCTAAGGTTCCAGGGCACTGGGCTGGAGTATTTTTGCACTGGGTATGTAGCGGATTCCCAGCAAAGCTGCCGCACCGCTGCACGATCAGGATGGTGGTGTTCGGCTCCAGTGTAGGGCTCCCCAGGGCAAAGCAACTCTGGTTGATCTGCAGGAGCCACTCCCAGATGTGCTATCAGGGTCCAGCTGGGGGCTGGGCAGATCCGGCTGCCCTGGGACAGCCCTGCTTGGCTCCTTCCCTGGCCAGCAGTGCCCCTGCTCTTCCTTCGGGCAAGGCTCCACTGGCTCAACCCCCGCATGCCCAGGGCCCCTCCCCTGGCTGGCTGCCCCCACTCCCTGCCGAGTTCTTCAGGGGAGCCTCTGCCTTGGAGCACCAGCCCCAGCCGGCTCTGGGAGTCCCCGTTGCTTAGCAGGGACCTTCCTCCTCTGCTCCTGGGCCAGCCTGGCAGAACAATCATGCTTTCACTTACCGGCTGCTCCCATGGCGGAGCCGCTCCCAGCTGGATGGGGAATGGGGGGGGGGGGGGGGGGAAGGCCAGAGTTTATGGTAGGGGTGCTGAAAGCGAGCTAATGAAACTGTAAACCACGTGTGTTCAAAAGCAAAATTCCTGCTCACAGCACAGCTCTGGAATTCTCAACAATTGCGAAATAATGCTCGGCTCATTCTGACGGCACCAGCCAACTTTTCACAGCGTAACCCAGGGTGCTGCAGCACCTGCCCAGCCCTAGTTCCCGCACCCACGTGCTCTGCTCCTTCACTCAGCTCCCAGACATGAGGGAACATCTGCCAGGAAACTATGCACCCAGCTGCAGTTAGCCTAGGCTGTGAGGGGCCACAAGGGTCAGCCCTCAGGGCACAGAAAGCAAACAGCAGGAATCCTGGCTCACTTTACAAGTGACCTGCACAAGCTTGTTTTCCAAGCAGTAACATAGCCCTGCAGCAGTGCTTAATTTGTGCCCTGACACCTCTGGGCATGGCCGTTCATATTGCCATCAGTTATGAAAGTAAAAAGATTGTTTGAGCCCTAGCACCTCCTTTGTTACCTATTAAGTAGTGCCCTCCAGGGTCTGCAAGCTCCCCTGGAGCAGGCCCTGAGTGGCTGCCAGGCTCAGCCTGACTCAGCTTACAAGCGAGGGAGAGAGGAATGAGGGGTGGTCAGACTGCACTGGCTTGGTCATTGCTACTTCAGTTTAGGCATGAAAAGGGCTTTGAGCAGTAGGAAAGTGCATGATCCATTTACTGTTTTAGAAGATAGTATTTTGTGAGAAGGGCAGGGTGGAACACCAAACTATCTTCCCTAGAAGGACACAACATCCCACATTCCCTATTAAACTAGGCACTTGCCCAGTCCCGGGAACAGCTTCTGGAGGGCGGAGGTTAGAGCCCCGCATGGATACAAAATTTGTATCTGCATCCAATCCACAAGCTGCAGAAATGACCCACGGATATCCACATCAATGGATTTAAAGTGGGTAGGCACAGATTTGCAGGGCTTTAGATATAAAATTTGGATCCCCATCCACCTGTGATCTACGGGTAGCTGTAGACTTGCAGGGCTCCCGTGGAGGTGCTTCTCCAGTAAGGAAAAGGCACCAGAACTTGCCTACATGCACCTCTCTTCTCCCTTCCCTCCCACCCCAGCAATACTTGCAGCTGTGGAAGTGGACATTTCTGAACTGCAGAAAGTGTTTCCGTAAGAACAGGACAGGTTAAAGTAGGGCTCGAGTAGGACACAATAGCTCCTCAAATACAAGCACAATACAGATAACAGTGTAGCACTAGCCTTAATGGAGAGAAAGCGGGTTTAGTAGTATGGCTGCTCTCTTAAGTTGGACTGTGATTGGAGAGAGTACTGAGGTCCCTGAACTCCATGTTCAAGAACTAGTAATGGAGAAAACTCTACTGTAAATATGCAGAGTTTTGTAAAGGACTGCCCTAGCCTAGCACGTATTTAATAGCACACTGCAGGAGTTCCTTCATGCTCTCGCAGGAACACTCGAAGCTATGTCATATAACGTAGACCACTTCTTTGCAAAGCTTCTAGTGTAGTTTCATGGGGTGTATACATGTAAAGAAAAAAACCTCATAAGTAAACTGAAGGCAAGTTCGAACTGCTCTCAAAACACAGAAACCCTTATTTAACTAAAGGCTGGCTTACTGGAAGTATCTCCGCGATCCAGCTGTTTAGTACACAGGTGTACCTCTGGCAGGTTACAGGACTTGAAACACAGAAACACTAAGGACAACACTGACCGTGATTACAGACACCATCACTTCAGTTTTCCCATCCATTATGAAGATCTCAGCAAAATTCAGTGTGTTTTATAGAACAGTGAGTAGTTCAACTACGTAGACAGAGCTTGACTCCACGAGAAAATACAGTTTACATGTCATCCAACAGTATGGAACTATTAGCATGTCTGCCGTTACCGAGTTAGTAGCTGGGATGCAAAACCATCCCACACACAAAGAGTGCAAGGAAGTTGTTCGTTTCTCCATTAAAGTTACCTGGCTACTTCAAAAAAGCTTTTCGTTATTTCACCCAGTGCATTCCATCGATACTGAGTGTGCTCATGAGACATTCCACCCCCTGAGTCACCCTTGGGAAGCAGCTCTCTCTGTGCTGCAGGGTTAAGGGAGAGTTTGCACAGCACAAGGGGGAACATCAATGCTTTTGCAAACAACAGACCTCAAATGCAGGCGTGTAGTATAAACTCTGAGCAAACTCAATAGGCAGCTAATGTAATGGTTTGGGACGGTTCAATGGTGGCTAATACTTCAGTGTGAATGGATTATAGCTTCAAAATGCAGCATGACCGATAAACACCTCCTGAAGTGGCTTGCTGGTGCTTTGGTGAGCAAGAGAAGCAGTATCACACCTATAGCAATATGGTGGTGTAACTATCACATGAAAGGTTCACAACTGAAATTTTAAAAAATGTTTGGCTGTACTTAGACTGACGAGTTTAAAAAACCACAAGAGGTTACGGGGTTTGCAGTGATTCAGGTTTAGTTCCATATGAACACATTACAAAGCAGAGTTGCATCAAGAAAAATAAGACCCAAATCATGATAATCAGCAATAGCTTTAACTCTCCACATCATCTTTTTATGGTATATTAGACAGCCAATGTCTTTAGTACCAGTAGATGGGATATATCCTTGTTGGTCAGTTTTTGTGTTATCTATTAATTTACTCATTAAGTCACAAAATAGGTTTCCACATTAATTCACATGAACAAAACAAAAAACAGGCTTATAAAAAGATTGATTTTTGGGGAGCGGGCAATTTCATAAACTGGTATTTTGTTTCAAAGCATCTTAGAACAGCTCAATGTTATTTCAACTTCCAAGGTCACCATATCTATAAATTACAACTAGATGGGATAAGAATAATCCTGAGCACAAAATATGTGAAATACTTAGATCCCAAGTTTAGCATTTAAAGACTGATTCACATCTCTAACCAGTTATAACATTGGGACTTTATTACTAAGACAGGAAAGAATGTAGTATTCCTTGCCATAGTAGGATCAAATTATCAGAGTTATGCACCCAAAAGGAGGGCACTTTACATGTTTCTTAAAGACAGAGGAGTCTAAATAATTTAATTTTACCATATACAAACTCTGTATTTGTAAAATACGCAAAAAAATTCAAAATCAAAGCATTTTACAAGAACCTTGATGGCTGTTAACGAATTACAGTTAAAAGAGATGAGACCAGAATTAGGTCAGTTTTAGATGGATACAGTACTTTTAAGTTCCCATCCATGTCCACAACGCGAACCTGCTCCACTGTTAATGGAGAATTCTCTTGCTCTGCATTTTGGCTGGGATTTGAATTCACTGGTTCAGAAATCATGTCCGATTCAGCATCAGACACAGATTCTTCCTCCTTATTCTCTAAAGTGAATTTGTTGAGTTCTGCCATTTTCTGATTAGGAAACAAAAAGGAATCAAAGATATCAATGTACATGGTGAATGCAGTGGATGGCCTATGAATTGCTTAAAGAATTTCCAGTAAGAAGGCCTGAGCTTTACATACTACTGAGGGACTGATATAAATGGAAGCTTTCAGTAATCATTTAAGCATTTTTTTAAAAAGAAACTTACAGCTCAATATACAGGTTAGTGAATTCTATCTGAAAACCTTATTTTCTTCTGCTATTCTTGTCCTCCAATTCTAGAGGAGCAGGTTTACAAATCAGGCTTTGCAGCCCAGCACTTCGATTCTAAATGAAAAGAACCTGCTCCAGTGTCACTACTGAGGACTCTGCTTTCAACATATTTTAAATTGTCCTCATTCCTGCCCTGTATCAACTATCCAAGTGTCACTGAACTTGGACTTCAGAACATGCTAATGACAGTTCATTAATGAAGTGTAAGAGAGGAACTAGGGGGTAAAGCATCCATCAGACACCCTGGACTGTGGGACCTGCACATGAACAAAACTGCAACCTGTCACAACAAAGTGTCAAAGAGGTCGAAGTGGGGAATCTCCCAGTCTTGAAAAATTAGGATGACTATATCTGGCCAGAGAGACCATTTGTGATGACTGGTGAAAGATCTGTTCAATCTGCCAGCCTATTCTGGAGACCTGGATGGTGGGAGGCTTGGAAGTGAATTGTATTGGCAATACAAAACTCCCAAAGCAGTATTGCTTCTTGGCACAGAAGAGTCAACCCAGCTCATCCTTGTCTGTTCACGTAGATCATCACGGCTGTGTCGTCCGTGAGAACTAATAAACGTAGTTTTTTCCCCATACATATGGGTTTATGGAAGATAGAGCTTGTCAGCCTAACTTCACTTTTTTTTGGATGAGGTTACAAGTTTGGTTGATCAAGGTAATGCGTTGATGTGATATAATTAGACCTTTGTGAGGCGTCTGACTTGGTACCGCATGTTTTGATTAAAAAATTAGAAGGATATAAAATGACCATAGCACACATTAAATGGATTAAAAACAAGGCTAACTGATAAATCTCAAAATGTAACTGTAAACAGGAATAATCATCGAGTGGGTCTGTTTCCAGGAGGGTATCGCAGCGATCAGTTCTTGGCCTTAAGCTATTCAACATTTTTATCAATGCCCTGGAAGAAACTGTAAAATCCGCACTGATAACCTTTGCAGAGGACACAAAATTTGGGGAGTGGTAAACAAAGAAGAAGACAGGTCACTGATTCAGAGTGATCTGGATTGCTTGGTAAACTGGGCACAAGCAAGCACGATGCATTTTGACAGAGCTAACTGTAAATGTATTCATCTACAAAATCAATGTAGACCAAACTTGTAGAATGTAAAACTATATTCTGGGAAGCAGCGACTCCGAAAAAGATTTGGGGGTCATGGTGGATAATCAGCTGAATATGAGCTTCCAGTCTAATTCTGTGGCCAAAAGAGCAAATGCAATCCTGGGATGCATAAAGAAGGGAATCTCGAGTAGGAATAGAGAGTTATTTTACCTCTCTACTTGGCAGTGGTGCGACCACTGCAGGAATACTGTGTTCAGTTCTAGTGAGGGTTCAGAGAAGGGCCACAAGAACAATTAAAGGATCAGAAAACATGTGTTATAGTGACAACTCAAAGAGCTCAATCTGTTTCTCTTAACAAAGAGATTGGGGGGGGGGAAGCTAATTACAGTTTAAGTACCTAAATGGGAACAAATATTTAACAATGGGCTCTTCAACCTAGCAGAAAAAGGTGTAATACGATCCAATAGCTGGAAGTTGAAGCTAGACCCATTCAGACTGGAAATAAAGTGTACATTTTTAACAGTGAGAGTAATTAACCACTGGGACAGCTTACCAAGGGTTGTGGTAAATTCTCCATCACTGACAATTTTAAAATCCAGATTGGATGTTTTTCTGAAAAGCTCTACTCTATGGATTATTTTGGGGGAAGTTCTCTGGCCCTTGTTATACAGGAGGTCAGATTAGATGACAACAATGGCTCCTTCTAGCCTTGGAGCCTATGAATCTATACAGAGATAGGCATGTCCAGTAGGCAGTAATGCATCTGAAATCCATTGACACTTCCTGATTAAGTGGCATAGTCACAGGCAATAAAGTTACCAATAAATGTTCATAGTAACATGCAATAAAGACAAAATTATAAACAATAAAGGGAGAAATTAAGCTCCATGTACCTCTCTATTCCAACTTGGTTCTCTTATTCAGGGAACACACAAAGAACAAGCTATAGATTTAGCTTATTGGAATACTTACTAGAATGAGGGTGTCCATGACATCTTTGCATATCTGGAGGCTGGTGCCGCTCGTCACTTCCAGAAATAGATCACAAGTGTTTTTTCTAATCTAAAAAGTATTCCAGAGGGACTCAGAAAAGGGAAGGCTGAATTGTATTACAATGAAATAGAAACTAGTGTGCACAGCTCCATAATCACACTGGTGCATTTGTTTCTCAAAGAATATTTCAGCTATTATTTGAAAAGCATCCAAGTGCTTAAGTAACGACATGTGAATCCTGCTAACTTCATGAAGGAAGAACTGTAGGTTTGCACGTCTCCGGCCAAAACATCGTACCTTTGGAACGGCTTGCTACTGAGTACGGTTTCTCAGCCTGTGGGTCGCCATCCAAATATCAGGTGGCCAGGATTTCTCAAAGGCTATGTCTGCACTATGAGCCAAGGGCATGATGCCCTTGTTTGTGAACACATACTCGCGCTAGCTGTATACATAGCAGACCACCCACGACAGCACGGGGAGTGACAGCGGCCGCACGGCTCAGCCATGCGGACTATGTACCTACTGGGCTCAGCATGGCTTAGCTGGGGCTCTGCTGCCACTGCCTGTGCGATGATGGCTACACTCTTATTTCTACTCAGCTAGTTTGATGACACCTAGTGCAAGTCTATGTACACGACCCGGGGAAAACACACCCCTAGCTCATGGTGTAGATGTAGCCAAATAGTCGAGTGGGAGGCCTGGGAGGGGAGGGGAAGGGTGGCCAAATCCTGCCCTTGGGGAGATGGGAGGCCCTGGGTGGGACAGGAAAGGGAGGCTGCAGAGCCTCCCCCACACTCATCCCACAGCAGTGACGCCTACAACTCCAGTCCTGCAGGGCTGGCTGGGCTCATGTTACTACCTGCTGCGTGGGGGATGTTACTACCTGCTGCGTGGGGGAGTCACAGCACCACTCAGGTTTGGCTCAGCCACTCCTCCATCATGACGACAGGCTGCCAGCCAGGGCAAATGTGAGTGAGTAACCCTACGACCCCAGAGGTTACCACACCCAGAGTGAGGAGCCAAGCCCAGCCAGCCCCACAGGACAGGCACCACTGCTATGGTATGCAGAGTGTTCTTTTTCAGTACTTAGTACAGTAACGTGCATTATATAATCTAGGTAAAAAAAATATTTAGTAAGGCAGATTTTTCTTCTCTGCAGGAAAGCTATGCACTGGGTTGCTACAGGCCATCAAGGTTAACAAATGGCTCCTGAGCCCAGAAAGGTTAAGCAGCACTGCTAAATAGCTTAATGTAATTTTGACATTCAGCATTAAAAATGCATAGTTTGACTTCAAATTCATTTTAAAAAATCTAGTGCTTTTAATGTATAAACTTTAGATCTTAAAAGTTCAGATTCTAAACTCACTCATGAATTTCAATGGAGACTTGAACATATGGTAAGATCAGGAGCATTTATTCCACAACACCTGAGTATCTCCTGACAAGGAGAGGATTGAAGTGATTTAGTTTTGAAGCCTGGCCCACTTCCACTATCATTGAGACTTGGATATAAGTGGATTGAAACTTTTGTACCTTTGTTCTCTCACTGTTAGTGATTGGTGGGAAAGAAATCACAACACCCTCAGCATCTACTAGACAAGGATAGTTCTCTTTCCCATCCAGTAATTGAAGGTACCTGTCAAGGGAAAAAAAAAAAAGGTGAAGATAACGGAAAGAGATCAGGCAACAATAAATAAGACAGTTAGAAGAGTGGGAAAATGGAGGTTATGTGTTTCTGATCCAACACACAGAAAAATGTAACTACGGCATCATGACAACAACTGCACGGCCTGCACTAAATGTGAGTAATGAAGCAATAATCATGAAGCACTTTGAAGTTAAAGTAATATTCCGATTGCCAAAGTGAGCGAACACGTTCTTAATGCTTTTACTGCACCCGGTGCTCAAAATATAGCAACATTTTAGAGCTTGTTTTACTGATGCTACAAGCTCATATGCTTAAATTTAAGTCTCATTACCCGTCTCCACCACTTACAAAAATATGCAATCCCCACTTTGTTTACCTGGTCGGTTTCCCCAAAACATGCATGATGATGGACATGTGAGATGATCCCAAAACAAACGGGATGGGAAGGGTGATGTGTCGTTTTCCTTCAAATTAGATGTAGTCACTTAAAGGTTTCAGCTCCTTACAAGCTGTTCCATTGACAGAATTTTGGACATTTCACATAAGCAAACTTATTGTGCTTACATTTATATTCAGCTCCCCTCCAATTTCCCTCCTCTCAAACATCTGCTGTCTTTCGGCACAATTTATATTGTAGTAATGGTGACAACTTCCAAATTAACTCTTGGTATAATTGGAGGCCCAACAACATGTCACTCAACCACACTGTACTCAGTACTGTTCTTTGAAAATTTCCCCCCAACCCTTCTTCCGCCCCCTCCCCTCCTCTAGATTTTCAGGAGCTCATGTTAAATGCATATGCACCCTGTTACCATTAGATGTTGCCTTTCATAACTAAGCACAAAGGGCAAATCTGCAGTTACGATACTGTTGCTTTTCATGTGATCTTAAATTGGCCAAAATGTGTCTGATCAATTTGAAAAAAGCTGTGCATTAATACACTGACTTGTGCAGTCCAGAAACATTTTGACGCTTCTTCTGTTTTCTTTGTTCCTCAGCCTCTAACTGCAACTGACGGACAAGATCCTTTGCCTTGATCTCTTTCCGACCCAGTGGCATTACCTGTATCAGAGAGAAAGCAAATACTTAAAGCTAAGAGTCATTCAATTGACGTCAGGACTATCTGAGCTAGTTCATAAGAGCTAAAGCAATAAAAAATGGGGAGATAACACTTAACTGAAAGTTCTGCATAACTTTAATTCTTTTGCTTGGAACATAGACAATGGGGGATTTTATGAAACATTTGTGACACTTCATTCTTTAAAAACATCCTACATATTCAGGCATGTTTAAACTCCCTGCCCGGACTCTTGTTTGTGTTATCACACCAAAGGGACATTCCTATTAATTATGGTATGTTCTTGAGTTTTGAACACCATGTTTATTTTAGAATTGAGTGAACAGGAGACATTCAAGAATAAAAAGCTTAACCCAAGATACACATCTTAGAACCATGGCTCACCCAAAGACTTTCCAGTGCTCTGGACTATTTTAGAAGAAAAAACTGAATAGTTTTAGTATTAACTCTTATGCCCTAGAGGCCTAATTTGTGATGTGTATATCTCAGATTTTACATTACTATAGATTAAGCTCTACAGCTCTTTATTCTGCAGAGTTTAGAAAACTCCCCTGCCCCAATTAGTGCTGCTGAAATCTCTTCTAGTTGTTCTAAGTTTTATCAAGGGTGGCTGGTGCTACATGCTCAAGCAGTGATTATGGTTCCTCACTATTTGATCAACTCTGCAATCCGCGTTCTCATTGGTGCTAAAAACAGACTGGAGCAAAGCAAGACTCGGAGGGAACAGCAGGATGGAAAACAGGGGTAGAAAAATAATCATTTAAAAAAACAAAAACCTTTTTATTTAACTTTACACGTTGCTAGTTCTTTGCCTTCTTTAGTCTTTGTTTTGTACTTCTCTTTAGTTTATTAATTGCTTGCAGAACTTCAGATTTTACATAGAGATTTCTTTCCAAGAACCATCACACTTAAAATGCTCATCTGTGCAGAAAAAACAAGTCCAGAACCTCCTAACATCCACAAACTCAAACAGAAAATGGCTACGCAAATAGCCATTGCTCTATTTACAACCAACACCTTCTGATAGATTGTACTTCCACAAGTCAAGAAAGCTGAAATGCTTCAAACAGGCTATACTCCTACATCAGGGTTCAGTTTGAAGTCAATGGGACTTGCATTCCCAAGTCACTTTGGTGATTCTGAAAATTCCACCCAGAGGTACTCACACAGGGGCTTTGGAGCCTAACTTTAGGCTCCTATATTTTAGCTTGTACATATAAAATTCACAATCATTTTGGTATTGTATTGAAAATCTAAACTTCTTGTGGTTAGCACTGAAGCAAGCCGTTTAAAATGACAAAGATGATTATTCTACTCAGAGAAAAATATTTAACAATACAATTTTAGCCCCAGATTCTGCAAACACTTGATTTTAAGCACACTGAAATCAATGGGACTATTAGTGAGTGAAGTTACGTACCCACTTGAGTGTTTGCAGGATCAAGACCTTAGTTCTCAATGTTTTATTTTGCCTATAGCAGTTACATAAAACTGAAAGAAGATACTGAACCATCCTCATTTATAATCCAGCACAACTGTTTTTCAATCTAAAATTGCAATGGACAAAATCTAAAATTCATTTTACAAAGCCTCAACGTGATTTAAAATAGTTATTTGTATTTGTTTTAGATCAAGTAATTTAAATTATGACAATGATTTAGATGCCTTTATTTTAATCACTCCATCCTGGAAATACTCCTGAACAGCTGGGAGGAGAGGGTATGGAGCACAGCTGTGTCAAACTGGAGCACACGCACTATGGTTTATTTCTAATGAGCAAATAACCCCCACTTCACCACTCTGCCTCCCCCCCCACCTTTAAAAAAAATTTTAAAAAAAGCCAGTCAACTGCTCTCCTATTGTATTAATGGAATTAGGAGGACACTTTTTTAGGTGCATCTCAAAGGCTATTCCCATAGCTTGGTCAGCAATTCGTGGTAACTGCAGAAAAAATATAGCATTGTCTCATACTGTGAAGAACTACCCCACAATTTGGATTCTGGTCCCTTTAGAATCATGATGCTGTGGGCAACTGAATTTGAAGATCCAACAAAATCTTTCACCTGTGATCCAAGGAAATAATTGGACCAAAGTCTCCAGAAGTGAAAGAAGTGTGCATTAGCCTACTGTATTTTGTGACTATTCACGCACAATAACTTGTAGTAAACATGTCTGTCTAACTAGCAAGCAAGCAGAGTCAGGTAGTCAGATGTCCACATTCTAGTATTTGCACCTGCAATTAAGGCCACAAGACAGGCAATTTTTCAACATCAGGTGGTGAACATGAAGTTCAGGATTTATTTGTGATCCCTTGGCCAAAGTCCACACCTGCAACATTTTTTCTAATTTCAATTATATATGAAAGACTTGGCTCCTGGATTCTACTGCTGGCTGGTAGTGTTTGCTAGGAGTTAAATATATCCTGTGGAGTGGGTTCTCAGAAAGCCTTGTTTGATCAGGGATTACTTTGTGGGCTGCATGGTTTAAATCAGAGATGCTTTGCCATCTGGAATATTAAAAGTAAACAAAACCAAAGATTAGTAACATTTCATCAGGAAGTACAGTTAAAAGTGTTTTTGCCTTGGGCAACAGGTAGGTAAGTTTACTACAGCCTGTCAGTTCCTTTGTAGCAAGAGACAAGTACTGGGCTTGTTCCAAGTAATTTCTAGCTTCGTATGGCCTCAGTCCATAAGAGGGCAACTGTTGGAGGACTGAACCTCATCAGTATATGATTAAATGCTTTAGACAAAATGCATTAACTACTAACATTTGCCTGCACTCCTATAGAGCTTGAGAAATGAACAGAAATGCCTTGATTGCATTATTAGTGATGAAAACGAAGGCAGTCTGCATCTAAGGCCTGGTCTACACTACGAGTTTATGTCAGATTTAGCAGCATTAAATCCGAATTAACCCTGCACCCATCTACACAACGAAGCCATTTTTTCGACATAAAGGGCTCTTAAAACCGATTTTTGTACTCCTCCCCAAGGAGGGGATTAGCGCTGAAATCGACATCGCCGTTTCGAATTAGGGTTAGTGTGGACGCAATTTGAAGGTATTGGCCTCTGGGAGCTATCCCACAGTGCGCCATTGTGACCGCTCTGGACAGCACTCTCAACTCAGATGTACTGGCCAGGTGTACAGGAAAAGCCCCAGGAACTTTTGAATCTCATTTCCTGTTTGGCCAGGTGAGCTCATCAGCACAGGTGACCATGCAGTCCCAGAATCGAGAAAGAGCTCCAGCATGGACTGAACAGGAGGTACTGGATCTGATCGCTGTATGGGGAGAGGAATCCGTGCTAACAGAACTACGTTCCAAAAGACGAAATGCCAAAACATCTCAGAGGCCAGGAGGGACAGAGGCTACATCAGGGACGCAACACAGTGCCGCGTGAATCTTAAAGAGCTCAGATAAGCGTACCAGAAAACCAAAGAATCAAACAGACGCTCCGGAACAGAGCCCCAGACATGCCACTTCTATGCTGAGCTGCATGCAATTCTAGGGGGGGCCGCCACCACTACCCCTCCCCTGTCCATGGACTCCGAGGATGGGATACTCTCCGCCATGGCTGAGGATTTTGCAGATGGGGAAGATGAGAAGGATGACGAGCTTGAGGAGAGCACACAGCACACCATTTTCCCTGACAGCCAGGATCTTTTTATCACCCTGACTGAAATACCCTCCCAACCCAATGAAGCTGGAGAAGGGACCTCTGGTGAGTGTACCTTTTAAAATACAATACAGGTTATAAAAGCAAGCTTTTTTTAATGATTAAGTAGCCATGAGGACTTGGGATGCATTCGTGGCCAGTACTGCTACTGGAAAAGTCTGTTAACGTGTCTGGGGATGGAGTGGAAATCTTCCGGGGACATCTCCATGAAGCTCTCCTGGAGGTACTCTAAAAGCCTTTGCAGAAGGTTTCTGGGGACAGCAGCCTTATTCCATCCTCCATGGTAGGACACTTTACCATGCCATGCTAGTAGCAAGTAATCTGGTATCATTGCATGACAAAGCCTGGCAGCGTATGGTCCAGGTGTTTGCTGGCATTCACGCAACATCCGTTCTTTATCTCTGTGTTATCCTCAGGAGAGAGTGATATCGTTCATGCTAACCTGGTTGAAATGGGGGAGTTTGATTAAGGGGACATTCAGAGGTGCCTGTTCCTACTGGGCTGTTTGTCTGTGGCTAAAAAGAAATCCTCCCTGCAGTTAGCCACGCAGTGGGAGAGGGGGGCCTTTGGCGCTGAGCTGTTTGCTTTTGGCTAGCAGGGATCTTCCTTTCCCGGCCATCCCATGTTGACGTTGATGAAATGTCCCTTGTGATCCATCAGTGCTTGGAGAACCATTGAAAAGTACCCCTTGCGGTTTATGTACTCGGCGGCTTGGTGCTCCGGTGCCAAGATAGGGATATGGGTTCCGTCTATAGCCCCACCACAGTTAGGGAATCCCATTGCAGCAAAGCCATCCACTAGGACCTGCACATTTCCCAGGGTCACTACCCTTGACATCAGCAGATCACTGATTGCGTTGGCTACTTGCATCACAGCAACCCCCACAGTAGATTTGCCCACTCCAAATTGATTCCTGACCGACTGGTAGCTGTCTGGTGTTGCAAGCTTCCACAGGGCTATTGCCACTCGCTTGTGAACTGTGAGGGCTGCTCTCATCTTGGTATTCTTGCGCTTCAGGGCAGGGGAAAGCAAGTCACAAAGTTCCATGAAAGTGCCGTTACGCACGCAAAAGTTTCGGAGCCACTGGGAATCATCTCAGACCTGCAACACTCTGTAGTCCCACCACTCTGTGCTTGTTTCCCGGGCCCAGAATTGGCATTCCATGGCATGAGCCTGCCCCATTAAACACCATGATCTCCAAATTGTGGGGGAATGTGGTTTTAGAGAAAAGTGTGTTCAGGGCCTCATCACCGCATTGCCATCGCCTCCTCGCCTGGTTTTTCAGGTGCTGGTTCTGCATACACTGCACGATAATGTGCAAGGTGTTTGCAATGGTCATAACTGCTGGGGTGAGCTGAACGGGCTCCATGTTTGCTATGCTATGGCTTCTGCTCCTGCTCAGGCAATCCAGGGAAAAGGGCGCGAAACGATTGTTTGCCGTTGCTCTGGCGGAGGGAGGGGAGACGGACAACATGGCTTACAGAATTGGCTTACAGGGAATTAAAATCAACAAAGGGGGTGGCTTTGCAAGAAACAAAGTGGCCCCCTCAAGGACAGAACTCAAAACTGGGTTTAGCAGGCGGTTGATTTCACGGTGGGAGGGAGGAGAAAAGGAGTACAAAACAAATCTGGTCTATTTCTTGTTTTGATCCACTTCATCTGTCTTTATACATCTTGCTGGCAGCAGACTGTGCAGTATGACCACTGGCCATCGTCATCTCCTGGGTGCTCGGCAGAAGACGGTGCAGTATGACGGCTGGCCATCGTCTTCTGCTGGCTGCATGTTAAAAAAAGACAGTGCACTGCCAGTAGGACTGAATCGCCATGAGATGAAACTTAAAAGGGAAATGACCTGGCTGAGTCACTCCCATGTTTGCCCAAGTGCCCCGACCTCATCGAGGTCGGTTAAAAGAGCACCCTGGACTACGTCAACGACGGCTACCAGTCATACTGCACTGTCTGCTGCCAAAAGGCAATGAACTGCTGCTGTGTAGCAATGCAGTACCGCGTCTGCCAGCACCCAGGAGACGTACGGTGACAGTGAGCTGAGCGGGGCTCCATGCTTGCTGTGGAACGGCGTCTGCACAGGTAACTCAAGAAAAAAGGTGCAAAAAGACTGTCTGCCCTTGCTTTCACGGAGGGGAGGGAGGGAACGGGGGCCTGACGATATGCACCCAGAACCACCCACGACAATGTTTTAGCCCCATCAGGCACTGGGATTTCTACCCAGAATTCAAACGGGTGGTGGAGACTGCAGGAACTGTGGGATAGCCACCCACAGTGCAACGCTCCGGAAGTCGACGGTTGCCTCGGTACTGTGGACACACTCCGCCGACTACATGCACTTAGAGCATTGTGTGGGAACACACACAATCGACTGTATAAAAATGCTTTCTACAAAACCGACTTCTATAAATTCGACCTAATTTCGTACTGTAGACAAGGCCAAAGAGATCTAGCCAACCAAAGTGAGGTCATGGACCATGCTTCAGGACTCTATAGCTCCTGAACCTTAAGCACTCCTGCCTGGTTTGCAATCACAGCATCTAGAATTGAAAAAGCTTTAGTGCCACTGAAAATTTCTTCTGGCTCCCACTGTGCGGATGTGATGAGTTAAGAGACCTACTCTTCTCTTCATGACAACACATTGTCTACTAGCAACAACAAGAGATGCACAAACACTGACAGAACTGTGTGTTCAAAGAGTGCAGCTATTTCTGATAGAATATCCAAGTTTAATATTGAGTTATGTTTTACATAACCTTCTTTCCAATGTTCACCTGAATTTCCTGTCAGGAGGCTAGCTTGCCCATGATTAATAAGAAGAAACCAAGAACTGGAGAGACAGACAGACAATCTAGTTTTTAGCACTGCAAATGAACCGGAACACTCGAGTACACATCTCTGTTGGAACACAAATTGATGTGGACCAGACTGACTTCTACTCTAAGCATGCAGTGTTACTGTTTGAAATGGCTCATTACCAATGAATTACTGCAGGAGCACCCAGAGCTTAGTTTTACATCCAAACTCTGGAGACAGCCTGCAGATTCACTAACTGGACACCATACCATCTTGGAGAAGAAACATTACTTTTAGCCCATGTAACAAAATACACGATATTCTGAGTGTTTTTCAAGTGTAGGACCTCGAACATAAAATGGTTTTCTACTATTTGTTACTGTAGAAAAATTTATTTTGCCAGATTTATTCAGCCCTGAAACCTAATTTCTTTTGAACATGAATTACCCTCAGTGGTAAAAGCTGCCTTTGAAAAGACTGGCACAGATGACATCTAATTAATCTGAAAGCAACAAGCCCATCAACCATCACAAAGACTGGCATAATCATCTTGCTATTATCATACACTGAATGAGGATAACTACAGTACACAGCAGAAGCCATTCTTGGGCAATCCCTGGATAAACTGCAGACCTGGAAATGAAGTACATAGCCTTGCTGATTAGACTGTGTGCAGAATGAAGAAATGAACAATACAGAGTCGCTCTCAAAATCCACACTATTCAGACTTCCCTGTTTAATTAGAACAATTAAGTTAGTGAGTTCACTGACTTCCTCTTACAATGGCAATTCAGGGTTTCCTGATCAGCATGTTAAAGTAACATTTTGTAACGTGGATTTAAGTTTCATATCAAGTTTAGCTTAAGAGGTTGGTATACTAATGGGTTGTAAATGATTACATTATCTGGGAGTGTGGCAATAAAACTGCCAGAGAGAAAGAATTGGTGAACAGAGCCTGAATTTGGTTCAGCTGATCAGCTTATAGATTGCTGCCCATCACTCCCGGTACATTCACGTGAATGAACACCTGCTATGCTGCACAACACTCCAAGTATATCCTAACATTTTATGGACTTCCACTGAACATTAACTTAGCAACAGCTCAACACAAATGAGAGGACCAGCAGTGAAACTGTTAACAGGGAAACACCAAGACCTCTGTCACCCTAAGCAAAATGCGTAACATGCAAGATCAAAATGCTCTTTATGGAGAAAAAACATTTTGGACTGCTTTACCTGTTTGAATTTTTAAGGTATTCAACTAGTACTAGGGGTTCTGTAACTATTAGTAAATCAGATACTTTGATAAACGTTCACATTCTGAAGGATATTTGAACAGCGAGGAGTTTTCTGAGCCTGATTTAGATAGGGGTTGGCACACTTTCTGAACTTAACCTCCTGGTTCCAGTTAAATTTTCTTATTTCTTTAGCGTGCAAAATAGCATCTTCCCATTTCTGTACCACTCCAAAATTTGATAAAGCAACAGAAAAAAGGTTATTTATCCTACCTTTAATTCATTAGGTGGCTGAGCATCATACAGCAGGGGCCCTTTGATCAGCTGCAGGTCATGTGTGGCAATGGTTGCTGCTGTTCGTTTCTCACAGATGTCGTCATGAAGTTTGATCTAACAAAATGTGCAGGACACAGAAATATGAAGTTACCAGCCAATGTCCTTCAGCATTCCTATACCATTACCAACTTCAACCTTACTCTAAGTTGTCTTATTAAACTAGTCCCTTAGCCTCAAAACATTTTTGCCCCCCCCCCCATCAATTTTGTCTTTTTCCATTTGACAAGCCTTTGCTTCCCCCTCTGTTGGATCAGGCTGAAAGCAATAGTTCTCTTTACTTGTTCACCAAAGAGTAATTCACCACTGTCCACATGGCACTGGAAGGAATGCTTGTTAATTTGCTGATTATAATTACGCTCTGTAGCATTGGATTGAAATGGATAGATGTTGGTAAACTATTTCAACTGACATACTGAAATTGACGGGAAAAAAAACCACTAACAGTCAACGGGAGCGCAGCCTCCCTGCCTTGCACCTACAAGGACTTGGTGTCACCATCCATGTGGCAGTGCAGGGAGCCCTCTGCAGCCCTCTGCCAGGCCCTGCTCTCACCAACTGGGAGTGCTGGGGATCCCTATTCTGCCATACCAGGACAAGAGCATTCCTTACCCCTTTTGCCTGCAGGGATTCAATGTCACCAGCCCAGAGAGCCCTCTGCAGCTCTGCCGTCACAGCCCCACCCACTCACCAGCCAGGCATGTAGAAGCCATCCCTGTGCAGGAACTGTTCAGCAGCAACCTGGGGTCAGGGACTCTGCTCTACCAGGCCAGGCCCACAGCCTTCCCAGCACCTTGTACCCTTGGTCCCTTTGACCATACAGGGAGTCCCCTGTATTCCCCTACTGTCAGTGCTGCCCTAACCCCAAATCTAACCCCTGCTTAATTTCCAGCAACTGTAAAAATTAAGGATACATTTATACTGCAAAAAAGCCTCGCAGCAGCAAGCCTCAAAGCCCATGTCAATGACTTGGGCTCATTCTATAGGACTATAAATAGCAGTGTAGACATTGGGTTTGGGTTGGAGCCTGGGCTTTGACACCTGGTGAGTGGGGTGGATCTCAAAGACAGGGCTCCAGCCTGAGGAAGAACATTTACACTGCTATTTTTATCCCCATATGTGAGCCTGGGTGAACTCAGACATGCTGTTATGGGTGGGGTTTTTTGTATTTTTTTTTTAACCCTTAAAAAAAACACCAAACACACTGTTGAAATTAGAGAAAAAACATCAATTTCTGCCAAGCCTAATTATAATGCAGAAACAGAAGAGAGGAGTTCAGACTGTTTTGCTGGTTCCATAAAAATGGAGACTTAAAAACAAAACACAATTAGGGAGCAGATAAAATGCTTCTATTTAGACATTTAGCATATCAATTACACACAGAAGCAAGAGGAACTTCCCTCCAGCTTACAATGCTAAGGTAGGTCAAATTTTGCACCGCACCACTTGTTTTTCTTCCAGAATAATCTTCCCCATCCTCCACTCTCTCCTCCCCACCCCTAAATCCCATACTTATTTACTATACAAGTAAAGAAACTGAGTATTCAAAGGTGCTTATTACCACATATATGGCAAAGCTAGCAAACCCGTGAAAAGAAACTGATCCAATCTCAACAAGGTGTTTTGGGGAAAACACTCCACTGCAGCCTGCAACTTCAAATGCAATTGTTATGCATAATATTTTGAAAGATTGTGCATTTGTAAGCATCAATTACCGTATGGGACCAAAGTTGTGCTTTTTGGGTGATCTATCCCACTAATTCTCCGTTTTCCATTAGGAAATGTGTAGCACAGCCCAAGTCAACTAAGGTAGAAAAAACTACAGATGCACAAGGACCTGCACATTTGAGAAAAGCAATCATTTGCCCTCTAGTGGACAAGGTGACTAATGTACCAGTTAGGAAATTTTTTCAAACATACCACCTTCAAGTCTGAAAACTAGAGTACAAACATGTGCCGTTAGTATGGCTTAATACAGTTTTAAAGCCACATATGGCATTTAAAACTAGACTGGACAAAGCACTGAAGAACAGTTGTAGGAAACTACCAGTCCAGCACCAGAGAAAAAAAACATTATAATCTAACTCAGTGATACTCAGACTGAAGCTCATAAGCTGCAAGTGGCTCTTTAGTGTGTATTCTGTGGTTATTTGCAGCACATATTAAAACACTGAGGGATTTAATTATTAATCAGTCTAAGTTCTTAACCAATAAGGACGCTTGCATTATGTTAACAACCAATTGTAGTTGATAAAATAATATAATCTATATATTAGATATTCTCACACCAATATATAAACTAAATATTTCCTGTCATACTATTGAAATATGACTATATAGTACTATAGTGAATGAAACAATGAATTCACACTACTGTGACTCTTTTGGGCAATGTTGATCATTGATTTGGCTCCTGAGCCACTGAGGTCTGACTATCACAGATGGAAACAATCTTTGCCGACTCTAATTTTAACATGGATTCACAGTTATCCTTCATTCCCAGAACATAATGTATATGGCAAAGCTACAAGGATCTTTTAAACTGGTAGAGGAAATCTGTGCGCTTATGTGGCACCCTCCACAATAGTATTTCAGCTTCCAACACCTTTTTAATAAAGAAAGCTTTGAAATTTGCAGTAGATCACGCGATTTAGTGCAAACTGGGGCAGAAATCTGATAGGAAAGCAAACTGTACATAAAGGAATAGATGCAAGTTGTTTTGTACTGTTATATTGCAATCTAAAGTCACCCAGAATTTAAAAACATCAATGTTCATCATAACAACTGATCAGTTACTTCCTTGGTTGGGAAAAGCTCTCTCTCTCTCCCCCCCTCAAAAAACTAAACTTATGTTCTTACAGAGAAGCTGTCCTCGAGGTTTATGCCTATGTGCAATAGCTTCTTTAGTCACTCTGTTTTCTCTTTAATGGAGTCTATACCCAGGAACAGACTGTTCCTAACTCTGTTCATTTGGAATGGGAGTAAAATGATATCACTGAAAACGCATTCACAAAAGTTCTAGCCTAATCCTTCAATAATTACCTGTGCAGAAAGAAATCTCTTCAAGGCATTTCCTTGCTTCAAATTCATTCCCTTCACCACACAGCCAACAATGTATGGCCGAACTTCTTTTATATTTGGACTAACTTTAACTACCACTGGAGCTGGATTTTCTGCAATGTGCAGAATCTTGATCATCAGTTTATTCACCTCTTCCAGCTTGTCTTGTTCCCCATCTCCACTATCCTTTTTCTGGCGTTTATCCCTCTTTTTTTTTTTACTTTCCTCTTTATCAAAGTTGTCTGGCTTCCCTTTTCCTTTGCCACCTCCTCGGCCTCCAACCCGCAAGTACTCCAGGATGGATTTTGTCTGGCAGCTATTGACCATTTTCTCCAGCCGCTTGTCTTTCAGTTTGTTCCCTCTGAAGTTGACCTCCTTTAATTTAGGGCAGTCAGCAACCTCAACAGGGATTTCTGATAACTCATTATTGGAAACATCCAGGATCTGAGGGAGGAAAAGCATTTACAAAGTTAGACTGGCTGCTTCTAAAAAGCTTGAGCTTCACTCACCCTTGGCATGCTGTTTGCTCAGAAGGCAGCTAGATGCACAAGGTAAGGCATGGCATAAAATATCTACATGAAGAGATTCCATAACACCAGGTTGAAAATGCTTGAAATTTAAATCAGTTATTTTTTTCCCCCCAAAAAAGAAAAGGTAATTTGTTTTAGCTAACACTAGAACCAGGATATGCCATTCTATCAATGCACCATTACATAGTTCATGAACTCTGCCAGTTCCTCTATACAACACCCACTACTTTTAGAACTGGTAATGTAGCCGAATCCAACATATCAACCTTTTCCCATGAAGGTCTAATCACCACCCATGCTGACAACTCTCAAGTCATGCCATATTTGTGACTTTCTTAAAGCCCCAGTATCCAGGATCAATTTAGTGAGAATCTCATCTTCCATTAAAAAAGTTTCTAGACCTCTTGGTTGTGGAAAAAAAGCTCGATAACCTGAACCAAATGAAACCTAAAGGCTCAGAAACTAGAAAGCAAATAAAATGAAGCCCAAATGGGTTGTCTGTTAAAATCACTTTTTTTAAAGTGCCTAACTTATGCTATTTGTACACTGGGGTTGGCAAAACAGCATCCCTCCCTTCCCACAGGGCTCCAGCATCACCCCCATTCCAACCCACAGGAAACTACCTGCAATGTCCTGTGGGGTCCCAGCCCCTCAACCCCTTCTCCGCCCACCGTATGGGGGGCCCAACCTCACACCCCCAAGGGGTAGCCAGTCTCTTTGCCCAGCCCCTTCTCCTCACCCTCCCCCCCTGACCTTGAGGGCCGGCAGGTTGGCGATGGTAGAGCCCAGCTCCTGCAGCCCGTTGTCGGCTGCCTCCAGCTGGCTGAGCAGCGGGAGGAGGCTGGAGGCGCCCGGGGGCAGGAGGCCGCCGGGCAGGGCGCTCAGGCGGTTCCCGGAGAGCAGCAGGGTCTGGAGCTGGGGGGCGGCCCGGGCCAAACCCGGCCCCAGCTCCCGGAGCCGGTTCCCGGTGAGGTTCAAGCTCCGCAGCTGGGGGAAGGCGGGGGGCCCCCCCGGAGCGCAGGGCCCGGCCGGGCCCAGGGCTCCCCCCAGCGCCGCGGGCAGCGTCTCCAGCCCGTTGCCGGACAGGTCCAGCAGCCGCAGGGCCGGCAGGGGGCCTCCCAGCCCCGGGCCCTCCGGAGCGCCCAGCCCCGCCGGGCCCAGCCCGTTGCCGCGCAGCACCAGGGTGTGCAGGGCCGGCAGCGCCGCCGCCAGCCCCGGGCCCAGCTCCCGCAGCGCCCCGCAGCCGCTCAGCTCCAGCGCCTGCAGCAGCGGCAGGGCCAGGAGCCGCGGGGGCAGGCGGCCGCCCCCCGCCCGGATGCGGGCCTCCACCGCCGCGCCGGGGAGAACCAGCTCCCGGCGCCGCTCCCGCTCCGCGGCCTCCAGCTCCGGCCAAGCGGCCGGGTCCGCCATGCTGCCCGCCGACCCCGCCCTTCCGGGTCACGGCACTGCTTCCGGGGGCGGCGCTGGCCCGGGCTTGGGCGTCTCACCATAGAGACATAGAGACCATAGAGAGCGGCCCGGCGGGCGGGCGAGAGCGTGCCGCGCCACACCCGGCACTGCCATAGAGCGAGGGGCCGCCGGAGAGGCTAGAGGGTCCCGTTGCCATTTCAAAGGCAGGGCGGTGGGCCTGGCTGCCATAGAGAGCAGCCCAAAGGGAGGCTAGAGTGTCCCACCAGCCTTCCCCTCAGCGCCGACCTGCCCGGAGGCCGCTTGCAGCGCTGGGCGTCTCCGGCCCCGGCTGAGGGTGTATCTGCGGGGCCGCCGCGGCAGCGGCGCCATGGTAGCACAGAGGGCCGCCAGTTCCGGTGGGGTGACTCCCTGGGGGCTCCGTCCCATGCCACCAGCTTTAAAATGAAGGTATTAATCTTTCACTCCTGGCGGCCCCCGGGCAGTCCTGGAGGGTTGGCAACCCCGTGTAACAGCGGCCCCGGGCCCTGCGGCCGCGGGTGTCCGTCGGTGGTGCCCTCGCAGCCGCTCCCAGAGGCCGCCCGGGCGGCTGCTGGGCCCCCTGGGGCCGGCGGGGGTGGCACTGATCTACCCGCGAGGCGCAGGCCTGAGCGCGGGGGCGAGGTCGATCTGGTTTTTAAGCGTAGACCTGGCCTAGCCCTGCGTGCAAAGCTGAGGGCAGATTGCGGGCTGCGGGCGGTGCCTGGCTGCGCCATTCCGTACAAGGTGGCCGTGCTCAGAAGGGCCCGGTTTCTTCGCCTCAAAGGATGGGAAGTACCTTCTTTCACTGACGTAAAGGGGGCTAAATTTCCATGAAATGAGTGTGTGGTTGAAGGACATTGGAAGAAGAGAGAGCGCTCGCTACCCCAGTCTAGGCAGGGAGACGTGGGGGGCGGGAATCCTTCTCCTTTTCCCACCTCTGTTCTCTCAAAGGGGTAGCAAAGAAAAATTAAAAAAAAAAAAAATTATGGTGAACGACCCTTAAGGTGCAAAGTCGATCACTCAAAAGTTAGGAAATGCCCGTAATGCCTATTCAGCCTTAATTCATCTCCTTTCTGCATATGAATTATGATACAGTCTTTAATTACATAAGCACATACTATTTTTTCCAAAGGAATTTGTCCCTTTAAATCCACGCACATATTTGACCTTAATTATACAACATGTAACCTTTAGATGTGAAATAAAATGTGTTAAAAATAAAATAGGAACCGTTTAATTTCCCAAATAATTTAGAAAATGGTTTTTGGTACTTTGTGGACTTCGTGAATTAGAGCAAGAAAATATTATAAAGGGGTGTTATATGGCAAGGGATTTTAATACTCTCCGCACAGAGGGTCCCAGGCTTGGGGCTCCCTGCAGGGCCATGAGGGTATCTGCGGCTTGGGCATCAAGCCAAGCATATCTGGATGCCCGATGATATATTTAAAAGATGAACATTTAATTCCATTATTATTAAGAGATAATCATTAATCAACCTCATTTACAAGACTCCCCTATGAAGGGAATTGGGGTTCTTCAAACAGTGAAAATGTAATAATTATAAACTAGAGCTATGAAAACTTCTTAAGAGACACACTATAAAAGCCAAACACTTCAAAAAGCCAAACAAACCAAGTAGGATAATTAAGTATACTCTATCTTGATATCATAAAGAACTAGTTCACATTCTCCTGTCATACTGAAAGAAACTTCAAAAAAATATACACTATGTTATAGAAACACGGATACCAGCAACATCAAATGCTATCTGTGTCTTCAGAGTATGTCTCTAACTTCTAGTAAAAACACTAGGAGTGAATCTATTGCTCTGCCAATAGAGGGGGTATTATGCCCATGTATGTATCAGTATACTACCAGAAAGCAAGATGACTAGGGCCATATGTTGCTCAATTAGAGTAAGAAAATATTATAAAGGGGTGTTATAGCGAGGAATATTAATACTCTCCACACAGAGGGTCCCAGGCTTGGAGCTCCCTGCAGGGCCATGCAGATATTTGCGGCTCGGGCATCAAGCCAAGCAGTTTTGGCTTCAGGTGGTGGCCTGGGGAGCCAGACCTATCCTGGCAGGCCCGCCCTGGGGAGTGGCCCTGCCGTTGGCCCAAGGCCAGGACACCAGAAGCACTCTGCACATCTCTCCATCTCCTGGGATGGGCTAGCTCCAGGCTAGAGAAGTGGTAAGCTGGAGCCAGACCTGCTGACGGTGTTCCTGGCAGGTGTCAAGTGCAGGGTCCCAGGCGGGGCACACGGATGCCTAACTGCTGGCAGGGGTCCGCTGCCCAGCATGGAGGGCAGCTGCTGGCTGCACACGGTGCTGAGGGCAAGCGTGAGCATCTCCTGTCTCCTGCCATGCTGCTCAACCTGCACCAGCTGTGGCAACTAGAGCCAGGGTCCCGGGGGCACTGGGCCCCCTGGGGCTGGCTCCAGCCGGCCCATAGTAGCCTGAGCCTGGGCTCCTCTTGGGAGGCGCTGCACCCTTCCCCAAGGGCAGGACGCTGGACTGCGTGGTGCCGGGTGCCCCGGGCAGGCGGATAGGTGATTCCACCCCTTGCTAACGCTCCGCCACCGCCGTTACTTCCTGCTGTGGCTCAGACACCCGAGAAGTGCCTGGGCGACCGCACTGCCCTGCTCTTTGCCGTCCAGTCAGGGCTGGAGCACTTTGAGTGGCAGGGGGCCGTGCAGAGCCACGAGCTGGAGTTCATAGAATATCAGGGTTGGAAGGGACCCCTGAAGGTCATCTAGTCCAACCCCCTGCTCGAAGCAGGACCAATTCCCAGTTAAATCATCCCAGCCAGGGCTTTGTCAAGCCTGACCTTAAAAACCTCTAAGGAAGGAGATTCTACCACCTCCCTAGGTAACGCATTCCAGTGTTTCACCACCCTCTTAGTGAAAAAGTTTTTCCTAATATCCAATCTAAACCTCCCCCACTGCAACTTGAGACCATTACTCCTCGTTCTGTCATCTGCTACCATTGAGAACAGTCTAGAGCCATCCTCTTTGGAACCCCCTTTCAGGTAGTTGAAAGCAGCTATCAAATCCCCCCTCATTCTTCTCTTCTGCAGGCTAAACAATCCCAGCTCCCTCAGCCTCTCCTCATAAGTCTTGTGTTCTAGACCCCTAATCATTTTTGTTGCCCTTCGCTGGACTCTCTCCAATTTATCCACATCCTTCTTGTAGTGTGGGGCTCAAAACTGGACACAGTACTCCAGATGAGGCCTCACCAATGTCGAATAGAGGGGAACGATCACATCCCTTGATCTGCTCGCTAAAAGGTCATCAGAAAAAGTTTGTTCCTATGTTACTAAAACTTTAGGTATTACCCTACTATATTTACTATGACAAACAGAATTTTAAACCTGCATTTATTTTTCACCATTTATGCTGTGTTTACTTTTTCCACATCAGTCACTGGAGACAATGAAAACAGAACTGGCCTGCCTTGTCACGTTCACAAAGTTGTGTTTGGATCACAACCCTGAAGGGGAAAGTTTACATGTAAACAAAGTTTCCACTGAAAATTAAAAAACACACAAATACACAAAAACATTTAAAAGCTTTAAAAAGTGTTAACACAACATCCCTTTGGGTATGATCGACACCAGCAAACTATGTAGCCATAACTCAACAGCGGTGGAACCGCTGGAAGACAGCGGATGTTGAAGCTGTAGTGTAGGGCTCAGCTATTTTTGCTACTGTCTCATCTAACTTTGCTCAAAAGCTGAAGGACATCAGCAAGGTGCGGCTCCTCTAGTGCTAGCAATGGTACGAATGGAACAGTGATAACCTGCCCGTGCTTTAAGCCCTGAGGTGCATAGACCTGCACAGAACAGAATTAGTGCAGCACCAGGAGTGAGTTACAGCCATGATGTTTACTAGGGCATATACAGCCAACAGAAATTTGGATCCATTCTGCTCATCCCAGAAGCCTGGAATGTTAGAAGAGAAATAACGTTATTTACAATATGTAATCCTGAGTTTATTCATGGAGAGAGGAGATGCTTGCATTTTAGAATTTCATGGTGCTAGCCTGCAGAAAAATGAGTACCATTCTCCTTTACATAACATGTGCAACATTTAAAAAAAAGCTATCAAAATAATGTAAGAATGGCGTTACTAGGTCAGACCAGTGGTCCATCTAGCCATGTATCCTGTCTTTGACAGTGGCCGGTACCGGAGCTTCAGGGGAAGCGATCCACTGGTCTTCCCCTCCTGGCTTCTGGCAGTCAGAGATTTCGAGTTGCCCAACCATGTGGTTGCATTCCTGATTATCTTGGCTAATAGCCATTGGTCCATCTATTCTCCATGAACTTATTTAGTTCTTTTTTTAACGGAGTTTATTTTTGGCCATCACAACATTCCATGGCAATCAGTTTCACAGGCTAGTTGTGCTTTGTGTGAAGAAATACTCCCTCTTATTTGTATTAAACCTGCTGCCTGTTAATTTCATCAGGTGACCCCTGATTTTTGTATTGTGTGAAAGAGTAAATAACACTTCTCTATTCACTTTTTCCACACCACTCATGATTTTGTAGACCTCTATTCTATCCCACCTCCCTTAGTGACCTCTTTTCTAAGCTGAGCAGCACTTACGTCACTCTGTGTAGGGAAGCCGTTCCATACCCTGTATCATATTTGTTGCGTCTCTCTGAACCTTTCTGTATTTTATTTATGGAATTCAAATCCAGTAAGCAATGTCCCCAGTCCCAATAATGTTCAAAAGTGCTGAAGTTTGCCTTGGGTCTTTGTATTAGCAAGTATAAATCCAAAAGCATTTAGCACTGACTAGTAGAACTTAAGGAACCTGTGCAGTTATTGCACAGACGAGAAGCCTAGTTAAACATAGAAAGTAGCTTAAGATAGTAGGAAAGCAGTTCATACACCTGCTGTGAGGTGCTGACACATGAAATGGGAAGATGCACATTTTAGACAAGTGACCTAAGCATCACAACTTTCAAACACCTTTGAGATGAGCGAGTCCGAGCCAAGGAAAGGATTGGAGATGTCAGAAAGAAGCAATACTGAATTCCTGAAAACAATGCCAGGTTCAGCCCCAAATTTATCAGCTATTCAAAATGGTGAGTAACAGTAGAATATGAATAGAATATGGCCTTTATTCCAATTCCTGGGGCTTAACCTATAGACGATGTAGTTATAAAAGTCTACCCCTGGCCTTGTTTTCTGGGCGGCCCCCTACACAAATTAAGAGACAGCGAGCATATTTGCTGCTTCAGTTATGTGAAGGATTTAACTAAATGCCTTCGTTTTAACTGTTAATCATCTGATTCATAAGACACCACACTCTGAGAAGGGTCACATTTACCAATGCAGTGCACCCCAGGAGGGCCCAATCCAGCAAACATTTACACGCATGAAAACCTTTCCAGACAGGAGTAGATCCATTGAATTCCAGGTATAAAAGATTACAGGTTTGGACCATTCAAAGGTAAGCTGTACTCTGGGATCTTATCAACTGACCCTGCAGTCACTACACAGGCTAAACTCTGAGCAAAGTCAACAGGACTTTTGCCTGCATAATGGACTACAGGATCAGGTTCTAAAATGGAGAGACCGTTTAATTTCTAACAAATATGTGAAGGAGTGTTTAAAGGTTACATACAACAGCATTTCAAATGCAAGTGCTGCAATGTGCTTATAAAATTCATAGACATGCACGGAGCACACAAACAAGCTCTGTTAAAAACTGTACACTACAAATATAGTATATACAAAATACAATAAATACAGCAAATTCGTATCAATGTGGCAAAAGAAAAAATATTGCTTTCAGATTACTATAATCCCATATTTCTGGATCCTGCTGTGGACAGTGGTGCAGAACAATTAATTTTATCTTGGAAGGAAATATCCTGAAATTTACAATGAATAAAAGGTGTTTTAAATGCTGTTCCAGGGTGTACATGAATTTTAACACACTACACCTCAGAACTAAGTGTTCTGTTTAAAGCAGAACTACACAGTGGAATGTCGATTTATGAATGTTTATTTTACTAAAAAGCTAATGAGAGAAACTGTTATTATGAAATTAGGGCACTGAAAATAACCAAGGGAGAAGGTCACTAGAGCTAAAGCTTTAAAATATATATTTTTTTAATGGATTTTTACTTTTTAGTAATTACAGTTCCTAAAACCCTTCCCCATTTTTAAGGCAATATTCAGCCAACCTCTGGGATTCTATTTGGAGCTGAGTCTTGGCATTAACTAGGATTTGGGCAGCACTCCTCCTTGAAAAGTCTAGACTTATGATTAAACAGAAGGGAAGGCCAAATTTCACTAAAGGTACCGGGTCTTTTCTCTCAGTATACACGGCTTTTGTTCGCGTCTCCAAGGATCATTTTGGTGGGCTGAGCTACAGAGGGGAAATCAGTCTCAAGACTATACGCCTCCCCTATTGCTCCCAGCAGTGGAGCTACACGGGTGGCAAATTATGGATCACAAATTTCCTAGAGAGAGACAGAACCTACGAGGTATACCACATTTTCCTTCTCATACGGTCAGTGCTCCTACTAATACCTAAGGAAGGTGCTTGTCCACACACATAAGGGAGGGCATACAGTTCAACATTTTACTATGCATTTACACTAGTATTGTTATTAACAATTTAATAAGCTGCAAATTCCTGTGGTTATGCAAACTGTTCCCTTCTAATCAAGAAGTATTTTCTCCTGTAACAGACATTTCCCCCTCCCACTCTATAGCCTTTATTGGTAGCAGGTTTCTATTAGCCCACTCTTATGAAATCAAACAATTCTATCTAAAGGAAACTTTTGCCATCCCCACAGACTACTAGGCAATGGAGCAACAATCTTATTCAGCTCTGGGGGTGGAAAGTGATGTAGAAGTGCAGCATGTTATATTAAAAGTTAAATAATAAATAGACGGGTAACACTTCAAACAGCTGCTCACAAACACATAGCTGTAGAGTAAGTTAGACTGCGGGTGAAAGTCCAGCCCCACTGAAGTCAATAGCAAGACTTCTATCGAATTCAACAGGGCCAGGATTTCACCATGCATTTTGATGAATAGGCTAGTCTCTTGTTTGCAGTTCAGAAAGCATTACGGTGTCTGAGCAAATAGGGTGGGGAAATCATCGATGGAGACTATGTGGTTGTCAAAGAGGCCATTTAAACAGCAACTTTTCTAGCACTTTGGTGACTGTAAAAAAAAAAAAATTAAAATTTATTGGGAACTTGTATTGTCTATTGGAGAAACATTTTGGAATATGTACTGCACTAACTGTGCACAGCAAATGCATGTCGTAAAACCCACTGAAAAGTGTAGTAAAAGCCTTTGAACAGTAACTTCTCTCCTTCGAGAGAAACCATTTTTCAAAGCTACACTTCCTGGTAGCTTTTACTCACAGACATGTATTGTTATAAGGGCTGATCCAAAACTCACTGAAGTCAATCGGAATCTTTCCACTAAACTTCACTGGGAGTTGAATTTGGTCCTAAATGAAGAATAAATCATTGTTATAGAAAAAATACTATGCACAATTTCAGTTTAGAAACATGGCAGTTTTGAGCTAAAGCATACAGAAGAAATGACTAGCTTTTTGCAGTTCTGTAAGTTAAATGACCAAAATTATTTCATCCACTTTTGCTAAAACAAAATTTTTCCCCTCAGCCAACGATCTGTCTCCCAGAATGATTAGAAACCCCTGAACAGATGGGATTGCTGTAGACATATAGATGGTACCCACAGTCAATGGTTGTTGCTGAATTACTATCAAATCATGTTAGTATGTGGCGTAATGGAGAATTACAGTCTCCAGAGAACGGGATGATATTTTGCTTTACAAGATGTTAGGGTGGATAATAGAGAACAAGGCAGTTGACAAAAACTTTTCAGTTTCTTGTCCTGCTTATAAACTGGGCACCTTATGGGTAGAGAGAAACTACAGGTTGGGTCTTGCAGGATTCAAAATATGTTCCTGGCCTGCGCTGGTGACTCTGCAATGTTATTTCTGAATTAAACAGCTCTAGTAGAGTTTTATTTTAGGGAAACTGATATTTCACAAGTTCACTGCTCCAGGTGTGTATCTGTTCACAAGAGTCCATCTAATCATATTTATGAAATAATTGTTTTGGAAGTACAATCTGCTTTTTTAAATGTGACTTTAACTGACAGAATAATTTATGCTTAAGCCCTTGCTATAAATGTCTAACAGGTACTCTGTATAGACAGGCATATTTTTATAAGTATACATAGTTATTATATAATATACAAGCTGCTACCTGAAATATTCATTATACTGATCATATCAAACTTGGATCTGGAGGTAAGACAGCCAACCCAAAGGAATGTAAGAACAGTTAAAGTTTTTCTAGAAAGAGCATATTGTTTACCCACATCCTTCTGTGACTACGGAACATTGGCCAGCTAGAGAATTTCAAAGTGTCTCATAAAGGAATATTTTTAGCTGCTCAAGACTTACTTTCTACTTTAATTTTTGTTAGCTGTATGTTAGAACAGTTGGGTTGTGGGACTCCTATGACACAAACTTAATGACAGCAAAGCTACTGTGATCGCAATATAGCTATTGTGTTTCTAATATTCAGTGATGTGTTTCAAAGCCTAAATATGGTAATTTCTCTGTAGATTGGTTTTGATTTGCTGGACTGGTGCAGAAATACACCTAGTCGACCCATACTGTAGGTAAATGATACTATAGTCTTATTGTAGTTCTATTTCGGTACAACTAGCACTTCCCCCCCTCAATCAGATATGTAGTGACACTATTCATTTTACTGTGTCACACACCCAAGCAAGTTTTGACAGAGAACAGTTACCAACAAATTTTATAGTGACTTCATTAAAGTGATAAAGTCACATGATACAATGATTGCATTCTCTAAACAGTTTGGGAATATTTGTCAGTGAACATTAGCTTTGGTTCAAAGGAACAGATACCTCAAAGCTTTGTTCTGAAAACCTGATTTAGTTGGACTCAGAGTCTCAGCTATGCCCCGAGGAAGGGCCAAAAGAGAGACAGTTGTGGCTTCCTGACCCTGGGGCCAGTTCCTTACTTGTCCTAGCATCAAGGATGCTCTTGTTTACACTGGCTACCGCCCTCGTCCCATGGGATCATACACTGACCAGGGACAGCTGAAGCATGCTATATTTTGGCCAGGATCTCTACATTGGTTGCTGCTGCAGTGGGTAGCTCAGGATCTGGCTATGCCATGGGATACTCCCCCATGCTGAGACAATCCTCACCAAGGAAGGTTCAGCTGCTTTCTGCTCCCTCTGTGCTACTGGGGAAGTGCAAAAGGAGTGTAGCAGGCCAGAGGCTTTGTCCCTAAAAGACTGCAGATCACTAACAGTGAGATGCAGATTCTTGGGATAATTATACACAACACTACACAGAGAGAACCAATATATAAGCTTTAACTATTGGGTAAATGAAGCAGTCAAACACTATTTGTGGTTGATAAACAGCAGCATGTAGTTCAGGTGAAATGGATGACGTGGGGCTCCTATCACTTGCAAACAAATCTTGGAAATGTTGTGCATTATATAAAACTTGCTCAGTTATGGAGACAAAGGAAACGAGTACTTCTCATGTCATCGCTTTGCATATGTTCTGCCAGTGCTTTTATTCAGGCCCCCTTTTGGGGCAGGGATCTTGCTTCCTACAGAGGGGGATCGAACCTTTGTTGCTGTAGGACCTGATTTGGTTATGGTTAATCCTGCTGCTTTTCCTGGGAAAAGAACAAAGATTATCAATCACAAACAAATACTGCATATCTCTTGCATTTCAAGTACATGCCTTAGCTACAACATTGACAGAAGTAATAAGATTGACTTTGAAGTGACAGGATTACTCACAGGAGTGGTAACAGGAGATGGATCATACATTTGAATCCAGGCCAGGGAGTAAACATGAACATCTGACATGAACATACCATCAGTCTGTTCAGAGACCCACCATATGTGACATGAGTTCATGGTCAGAGTTCAGTTCCCAGCTACCTACCTGCCACAGGCATTTGTCTGATGCTTATCAACCCAGTGTCCTAATTTCTAGTTCTCTACAGGACAGATAAAGACTACCTATTCATTTCACTCCATCCCATAGTTAGGATTAGATTAGCATCTCTAATTGGCCCTTCTCAGGCCTGAGGCATATTGACAATATAGCATTTAAGCAGCTGCCTGTGCACTACTGTATCTGTTGGGTTTATAGCATACCGTGTGATATAAGAGGGCAACTACAGCAAGAAGAGTCTTTGTGGTATGCTGCTCCATAAAATGAGTGAACAATAAGACAAAATTAAAAATGAGGCAACTTCTCCACTCCATTACAACAGCGCATCTGTGATGAAGTCATTGAGATTGACTGGCGTATCAGAGGGTAATCTGCCCTCTGCGTGTGCTATTCTATACCAACATATTTAGAAATACAGAGTCAGCATATTCAAATACTTGAATAATGCATTGAACTGTTCTTGACTAAGGATCAACTTGCTTTCTAGAATAGAGCCTTCTGCTTAAATAAGTAAACCAAGTGAAAAGCATAGTAATCACAAGGAAATCCATACCAGACTGCATCAGCAGAGTTTTATTTAGCGTAGGCACCCTCCGCAGATTCATTTGACAGCCATCTTTGCCCATTAGGTGAGATTTCCAGGCCTATGATCAATTAAGAAACAAGTGATGTTACAAAAGCAGAGAAATAGCAGGTCTTTCATACGAACGCTATTTCTGTATCTACACGTGTGCACAGCCATGTGAATGCGCACACACTTTTTACAGCATCAAAGGAAAAATGAAATGCTAGGTGTCATTTTACTGAGAAAAGCAAGCAGATTTCAATAGTTTTGGCCCGCACTGAGGACAAAATCTGGAACATCTCACAGTCACCTTGGGTTTAAGATGACACATTGTCTCATTCTTTTGCCTATTAACTACGGTCTTGATCAGACTGAGAAGAGACCTCTGAATGAAAGCCAAACATAGATAATCAATTCCTGCTGTAACCTGAACAAGCCTAAATGTAACTCCATCAAATCACTTAGCAAAGCAAATTAAGGCGGGGGGAGAATTGGAGGCACCATTTCCTGCTTCAAGGCTGATCTCAGAAGAAGTAAGGTGGCCATTAAATTCCTGTTTTGCACAGCCTTTGAAAGTAGTTTGCTACCAGTTTGCATTTATTAACCTTGTTCTGAAGCCACAGGCAGAGAATCCCGGCACTTTTTGATATGGTTATGTTCAGGCAGTGTAGGTAATTTCCGTGTTAAAGAACAAACTATTTGAAGTCTTAGTGACAAGACTACCAAGACCAATTTGACATTACACTCATTTTCTCTTACCTCCTCTCCTGGGGCGAAGTTTTCATGGCACAATGGACAGCGGTTTGCCACCTTTTCTGGTTTTGCAGCTGAAATTATTAGAAAGAGGGAAAAAAGTTATGCTACTGCCACGTGTTTTGCCCAATGCAAGAGGAGCAGCTTGATCTCTGCCAGTTTCTGTGAGCATGGGATGGAACTGGCTACTATTCTACCTTCCCCTGCCTAGTCAAGAAACCGATGATCAAGAGAAAAAATGAAAAGGAAAGGGAGAAAAGCAAACACAGAAGTGCCTTCAGCTTGTTCTACAGTAATGAGGGTGCTCTAAACTGTGGAGCAATCTTCAGGGGTTTTCTGTTCTTGCTCACAAGACACTTGCACATGCATTAATTGGAGGTAAGTGCAGGGAGCACTGAAAGGCAAAAACGTTTAGGCCAAAAATATTCAATCCTTAGCCTCAAGTTAGGATTCTAACACCAGCACCTAAATTGAAGAGGCTTGATTTTCCAAAGGTATTGAGCTTTTGAGGTATTGAGCAGCTCCCCCCGGCTTCACTTATTCCATTTGAAACTACTCACGATTGCAAGTCTTGCCCTTCACATGTTTGGGCAGTTCCTCTTTTAGAATGGCCTCACTACAGCGCTGACATTTCCCAAAGCCATCTTTTTTATCACACTCAGTCAGCAAGTGCTCTGTCAGGCTTGCTATCTCCACCACCTGCAACAGGAACACAGACAGGTGGCTGAGAATACAAGAAATACAGGAATAGACTTGTATTGGGCTATGAAATTAAGAATAATATTTTCAAAAGATCTTAAGTGACTTTAGAGCTCAAGTCTCATTTTTAAAAGTGACTTAGGCACCTACAAGCTTAAATGTCATTGAAAATTAATGAGACTTGGGCTCCTAATTCACCTTTGAAATTAGGACTCAGGGTAAAATTTCAAAATGCCTAAGTCTGGTAACATTCTGCTTGTGTTTCATACACCTGTAACCTGCAAATTTAAAGCAAAAATGTATCGTTATAGGCTTAAAAATAAAACAAGGAAAGGTAACTTAAAACTTGTTCCTGTGTTTAACTCTATTCTTACCTTGAAATACAGTTAGAAATGATTCCATGTATTGTACTGTGTATGAACACAGAAGTTGCTAACACTGCATGTACGTACAGGCAGGCATGGGACAAAACAGGAACACATGCTTCTTCCTGGGATAATCTTTGTACAACATATCAAGCAGCATCTAGATAGATGCTTCAAAGCCACCTTGACTGCCAGTGGTTGAGTAAATCAATGAAAGTTTCACATTAAACACCTCAGTAAGGGCTCCTAGGCCAAGTTCATCATGAAATAAATGGATGCAACTCCCATGGAAGTCTTGGGGCCCACAAGTGGTGTTGTAAGCTGAACTTCAGGTAGAAGTTGGTCACAAAGCAGATGTAAATACTGAAGTACATTTGGACTAATCTAAAAGTCAGTGGGTGTACAAAATAATGGTGCTTACACACTAAAGAACAGAAAGGCAGAGGTGGGAGAAGGAACAGGAAAAGGAATTGAAATAAGCTGTCCCAGGCCTCTCGCTTTTTAGTCCTTGTTTTAATTGCTTCTCCGGCTACATCCCTCTTCTGCCCACCTGAGGTGTAAGTTACATTTGTTTTGCACTTTCAGTTTATGACAAATTGGAGCAAGCTACTCGACAGGTAACACTGGAATGTTAAAGTGTCCCCACAAATAAATACATATCTGAAACAGGGCCCACACTGAGCTGGTTAGTAGTCATATGGCATGCTGCCTTGTTCTCCAGAATCTCAGCACTTTTTAAAAGACAAAATCTAGTCTCTAGATGTGATAATTATCAACACAGCTCAAAAACATGTATGGAGTGTAACTGATAAAGTGATGCCTGCCCACGTTTGCAGAACCTGAACCAACGGCACTGAGTGTTATTAGCTGCCCGATTCATCTCAATGGGAGCTTACTGAGATGCCTAAAATGTTAACAATACAACTGATTGTAAAAAAGGAGAGGGAGGGTTACATTATGAAAATCTGCACATGCACCATCTACCGTGAATGACAGCTCCCCTTGGCAACTGCAGCAAATGGGTTTGGGAGACACTGCTACATTCCTCCCTCAATCAAGAAAGAGTTGAGCCCAGCAGAATCCCATTAAGGAGAAGCCAAGCTCAAGGAGCCCAGCAGAGTCAGCAGTGTATTAGGACCCAAGTGGTGGAAAAGCCGAACCCAGAGAGCCTGCGTGATCATATTTGAACATCTGCGCAATCAACTATGACTACATGTCTCCTGTGGGCAGAGCTGATTTTGTGGGTGGAGTCTGAAAGAGTATCACTAACTTCTCCTCCCCCAATATGACATCTGGTCTGAAATGATTTAGAATTTCACACACAGCAAGAGCTCTGATTTTCACACATGCATCCGCAGCTTATACTGCATAGCAGTGATTCCCCTATAGATGTGACACAGCCTTTCCTTCCAAACAACACTATTTAAAAGGTATTTGTCCTAACCCAGAAGAGAGATCCCCTTCCTTTCCCGTTTCCTCATTCTAATGGTTCTGTGACATTTTAAATAGACAAGTATGTTGAGCAGATTTACTTTGGTTGTTAATTTGGTTCCTTATACTGCTCTTTTCCTCGTGTTATTTTCCATGACAATGATTCTGCTACAAACTGAACTTCTTGTTAAACAGCAATTTTCACCTTTTGCAGCTTATCAATTGACAACAGAATAATTCACTACTTGTGTTAGTTCTGGAACGTGTAAGTTAGGTTGAATATTGATACAGGCTTTTGAGTCCAATCCCTGACCTGTTTGCAGTGCTCACATCTTGTCAACATAGGGCAATGTTTCCAGTAATGGAGATCCAAACCTTCCTCTGTGAACGATTCATCCCTTTCACCACAAAAAATGCATAGGCTGGAGAAGACAGAGGAAGAATAACAAACACTATAGATTACTGAAAGAAACAAGGGAAGGGAACCTCCTTCCAGTATAAAATCATTCTGTGACATAGACAGTTTTTTTTTTTTGTATAAAACATCTTCCCTACATAATACCTGCCTCTGATTGGGCTCAGGCAGAGACTTTTGTAAAGTTGTAGTGTAGCTATAACTAAAAACGTTCACTCAAAGAGAGAGACATTATTACAAATACATACTGGGGAGGGCTCACTTAGACAGTTTACCTGATCTCAGAAAGCATTCTAGATCTTCATCAAGCTCTTCAGCGTGACAATCTTAGTCTTAGTTTTGCCTCTGTTTCTGTAGCAGTGATATGCTGTTATATTGTGACAGTTTTCTAATCCATGGACACAACTTCTCAAACACATGTACAAACCTCACACTGTACAAGTGGTGAAGGATATGTAATCCTGATTTGTCCAATATTAAGTATATTTATTTTGGAAGATAAAGAATAAGGAGGAAGAAATTAAAATATTCAAAATGCCACCTATTAACACTTAACAATTTAAATCTTATTTAATGAACTGTCCACAAATGTCAGTATAGATATTTGCATTTGGATGATCACTAACTGCTCTTTAGCAATTACTCTTTTAAAGTGGTTAGACGCTGCTGATTTTACTTACTTATCCAAATAATTTGCAACCGAGGAATGATCATCTGGAATCTCTGTTGCCGCAGGTAGGGTGACTTTCTTTCCCTGCTCATCTGTAACAAGGAATCTATTAAACTCAATAGATGGTTCTTAGTTCTTTTTGGATAAATATTGTTTCTCAAGGTCTTAATGGCAACTGACTATTTGGAACAGTACATTCCTAAACGTCAAAAAGCACAAGAGGAAATGCTTCCTGGATACAGCAGGACAATTGCTTGCCTTTTGAGTGCGCTGCCATATACAAAACAACAGCAATGGATTGTTTGCACACACAGTCATCACTTAAAATGCTGGTGAACATTTTGAAAATAAAGCAGCAGATGATTTCACCTCAATGTGAGGAGAAATGCAAACTGGCTTCAATCCAAGCCAATCTGAGTTGGTGTAAGAAACCACCCACCCAGCTGATGGCAACCAATGTTGGCACACTAAATGGTCAGTTATCCCCTGAAGACTGAATGATTCTCTCTGTCAGATTGAGTCAGCCAATCCAAAGCTCTAGGATCTGTGTGTTTCTGAACTCAGATGAGTCAGCGTGCATTATATCATAGTCAGTCACCTATTGGTTATGTATCCTAACTACTTCCCCATCCAAAACATTTCAAGGCTAATTTGGTTTTTGTGTTTCGTTGAATAGTTTTAAGCTTTACCTTGAGTCTTTAGTTTTTGATAATCATTTTCTTTCTCCTGCCAAACAAAGAAATAGATGTCAGTAATTCCCTTGGTGACTAAGGCACCACCCAGGAAAGAACAATTTCTTGGTATTTCAAGAAAGAAGAACAGATAAATCCAGAGAAAGTCCAGTCAGTGAACAAACAAGAAGCACGGTCAAGGCAACACAGGTTGTGGTGCAGACAGACAGCCTTCCCAAAGAGGATATCTCCTGAGTGCTGGGACACAACAGTGTTCCTCCAGTAGATATATCCCTTTCCCTGCCTTGGTACAGGCACATATATTGCAGCAGGGTGGGCAACAGTCCCTCTACCATATCAGGGTGCAGTTACTAACCTTTTAAAGTCACGTATGTTCAAATCCAATTGATGACAATTATATAGTATAGCATCATTCTAAAGTGACCTACATGAGTTATTATGTATAGTACCCTTGCACTGCTCTAACAAGTACTTGGACATTTTAAAGCTTGTAGAAGCAGACTCCAAACACCACACGATGGATTCAACAATTCTACATGGATGCAATTTTTGTACCACTGTACCAAAAACAAAGCACAGAATTTTAATTTTGACTTCTCTTTATGCCATGAGTAAAGACTAGTCCCTTCATGTATTTCAGTTAAACTTCTTGTGGTTTAATATAGTACCAGAGTTATCACAAAGCAGCCTTCATCTCACAGAACACAGCAGCTTAATCTGTTTCCAGTATCCATCAGGAAAAAATAATAGGACCAGTACCTGTAATTATACCACCATTACAAGATAATTTCAACCCAGAACATCTGCTAAAAAATTATATTGACCTTTCCAGCCTGAACTGCCTGGATCTCCTTCAGTGCTGCTAGCTGCCCTTGCAGGACCTTAATCTCCTCTTTCTTCTGTTTTTCTGCTTCTTCTGTGGCTGCTTTTTTCTGTGCCTGTTAAGAAATACTCTTTCAGTTACAGTGGTTTTGTAATACTCTTTCACTCAGGGAAGGATGCAAAAACACCATTTAATCTAGAACATAATGTTGTTTTCTTACTGTGTGCAAAACTAACAACTGGTCCATTACAATATAAACAAAAAAGGATCTTCTATGCTAATTTTAAAGAAATGCATTATGATTTAGACCTGTCTCTCATGTAAATACCCCACTGACAGATAATGAATAAATTAACACATCTTCCATTCGTCCCACAGTCAAAGAATGACCATACTGCCACTGACCCTAGATTTTTACCTTACTGATGTGAAAATATTGTTAGTGTTTCAGAAATATAACCTGTGCTTTTTTCTATGCTTGATCCCTATCATAACAGTGATTATAAATGGGTTTATATAGTAAAGTGAGTGCAAGTCTGTTTTTTTACTATACGACCGTGATATTTACAATTATGAAATTCTGCCGTAAGTGTTATAACCATTTTTTTTTTACGATCAGTGCAGCTACAAATTCAATACATGGTTCCACCAAGACACTGCTGAAAATACAATATCTTAACATAGCTGCACACTTTCCACAGTCTTATTACTTACCCTAAGCTCAGCCTCAGTAAGTCTACCATCTATTTTAGTAAATCCATCAAAGAGTGTTTTATAGAGAACATTCTTGCGTGTGTTGGCATCATCTGGAGGAAGATAATCCAGTATAATGGCCTGGTGCTGCCTGTACATGTCGAAGATAATCCGTAATGCTGTATCGCGTACCTCATATACTCTGTGCTCCAACGCCCCTGTCGCAAACTGAAAATATTGGTGAAAAAGGTTATTCTTACTTTCTTCTGGAGTTAAACTGGGCCGGACTATTCTCACCACATTTGGGGGAAAAACAAAGATAGCTTTAAACCACCTTCGCCAGCCCCGATTTCCACTGTGTGCTGAGCATACCTCAGTCAGACCAAAGGATCTGTCCCTTAATCAGGAGCGACTGCCCACTGCAGTAGGAGCATTGATATTGCCTAGTTAGACAGACAGGCATGTTTCTCCAACCACGTATCCTTTATAGATTTTCTTTTGCATTATGGATCTTCACAAGGTTGACTAATGCCACCTAGAGAAGCTCACTGGGCCTCACTGACTGGTGTATGCACCAGGCACTCTAACACAAATAAATTAACATTCATTCAAGAAAAAGAGACTTAAAATACTGTAGTTTCAGACGCTTACCCTCATGACGTTGTCAATGGTAAACCCAGAGTTTTCTGTTCCCAGGTCTTTCAACAGGCGTTCCACCAAGTCCACCTGACTCATTGCCAGATGAGTAGGGGAATTTGGTTTCAATGGCTGGACCAGATGAACCGGAATGATTTGAAGAGGTTTAACTTCATTACACAGTGCCATTTCCTGTAGGGAAATACAGAGTTAACCCGCACAGGAAAATGCTGAAACACAGGATGAAATGGTTTGCAAAGCCACTGTTATTCAGGACCTCATGACCAAGAATGTCCTGTGTTAGTTACAATGAGATAAACCTTTCAGGAGAGGAAGATGGTTATTCACTATTTCAACACAGTCGGCTGTACACAGCATAAAGAGAAGAAAAAAGTGTCAGTCTTGCTATTGGCAACAACTTTATTGACCGAGAACATGCACACATTGCATCTGCTGGGAAATATGTTTTCACTGGGATCTCTCATCTGAACAAGACCTGCAGAATTGGACACTAAGTTTTTTTTTTTGTTTTTAGATAACTGAAGGAGAGAGAAAATTTCCTAGAGGAAGTCTAATGATAATGCCTCAAGACTGATCTCAGGAAAGTGCTTTAGCAGAGGAAATCTACCACCTCACATTTTATTGATCTACTAAGGAAACAGCCTCACAGCTGAATTCTGTTGTCATAAGATGCTTGCTGTTTGGTCCTTTCAATGCTAGACAGTACCTATTCTAGCTGTGTGTGCAAAACTGATAATTTTAACATGTTCGTAGAAAAAAATACAGTAACTTTCACTTAACATTTTAGTTTTATTAGGCTAGATTCTGTTTTCAATAAGAAAACTGGATTAAATCCACCAGCGCCTGATCTAGTATATAGCATAACAGATCAGAATCTGACACACAGAGTACATTTAACAAATAAATCCAGTTATTTTTCCCTGTGAATAAATATTAATATGCATGAATCAATTATTGTTCCTTCCACTAATGAACAGTGAAGACTAGCATTTTCATATCTTCTGTGCTTTTATGAAGGGTAAAGAAATGCACATTTCTAGGACAGTTCTCCATTCCTACATAAGTTCTAAATCCTAAAACATGGTCAATGCAGTTGGAGTCTCACTTGTGTTCAAATTACACTAACTTTTGTGCCCATTTCATTTCTTCAATGCCACATCGCAAAGATAAGATTTTGGTTTGAATTTTTTAACATTTCAAGTAATGTTTGTAATTTGGTTCACTGGTTTATTTTTACTTTCCATGTGGTGCCAAGTATCATTATTGTCTTCAACATCAAAAAAAGTCATAACATTTAGTTTAATAGTTGTGCTTTAAATTTGATAAGGTCACAGGAAAAAGGAGAAAAGTATATTTAAGCTAAGGTTTCCTGACTTGTCTAAGGAGCTACCAACAACAAGGAGATTAAAAGAAACACCCAGGTCAGTTGTGACAATAGAAGTATGGAAGTAACAGGCACCAGATCATGAGGCTATGAAGCCTGGTAGTATTCCTTTGAAATCACTGCACTCTGTCCTCTTGTAAGCAAACCTGACAAAAAGGGGAAAAATTGAGAAGGAGCCAGACATTAGTTCAGGTAGGTTGTACAGAAAGAAGAGTCTGTTGTAACAGGTTTACTGCAACATAGCTCAGACCATAAGCCACTATTGGTCTTGCCATCACAACTGACTGAATATTGGTTGCCAGTGGCTAGGAAAGAGAGAGTAACAGCTTATAGGAGAAAAGTGAGACATGTGAAGCAGCTTGCACCAGGATCAAAAGAATATGTAGTGGATGCACATGGAGGAACAACACTGATCTGCATTGCACAGGATAATTTATGAAGCTTTCATTTGCATGGTCTGTGTGGGAGCCCTGTGCCAAAGGAGTAAGTGGTGGTAGCAGTGGCAGTAGAGAAACAGCTTCTTTCATAAATTGGTTTGATTTTAAGTGATTATGGAGCAATGTTTCATTTAATCTTAGTTCATATTTCTTAAAGGACACATGAATGATCTGCATTCACTTTTCAAGTAAGAGGCAAACCTACTGGAAAAGGTACTGAGTGTATATAGGAAAAGGGCTGCTTGACCATCTTTTATACCTCCTGTTTGGAAATGTCATACAAAAACCCTACAGGAATATTACACTGTCACTCTAAATATTTCTTAAGTTTTACTGTTTAGGTTCTATTAAGTTTTATTTTCTGCTAGCAATAATATACTAAGTATATCTTCCTCCTTTTCCAAGCCAAGTACTCTATGTCCTGGCTACAAAACTACAACAGTAATGGCTTCCTCATTTCCTTTCAAGTATACAATTACAAATCTAGTGTACACGAGCCAAGAGGTATTAAAAAAAAAAAGCCACCTTTGGCTTTAGAGTGACAAACCAGAGCAGTTCTCACACTATCCCTGTTAAAATCTGAGTCAAGTCTGTAGTGAAAGAAAAAACTTTTCTCCCAATCTTGATGAATGCAATGATAAAATAACCCAGAGCCAGTGACTCACCTAGTATCCTCCTGGGATTATATTAACATATATACACACACACAGAGAATTACTGTTCCTGCTTTGAAGTTTTACTGGAAAACAGAGTCTGTACTTCTTCAACAGCTGTTCACAAATGCTCACTGCCACCACACAAGGAATGGATTGTCAATTTTTAAATTGGCATCCTTTTTTACTTTTGCTAAATCTGATATTTACGTCATTTGTTTACTTCTAATTGAAAATTTCCCTTAATTTTTATTGCAATTAGGTTAAAATGACTCTATAAAATGACCTAAAATTCAGTCACAGAACAGGTAAGTTTATTTATAATTTTACAATTAGTTTGAGTGTAAATATATTTTCTTTTAATCAAAAATTATACCATATTACAAATAGGAGACAAGGACTATCTAGGTACTTTCATAGCTCTTATCACTGCAGTACCCTTCAAATTAATAATAATAAAAAAAAATGGCAAACTAAACTTTATGTCCATTCTGCTCTTGCAGGAGTAGACTGAAAACTAGCAGATTACTTCACAACCAGTAGATTTGAGCAAGCTGCTGAAAAAGTAATTGTGAGGAAGCTAAGTCAAAGAAATGGAGTTAGTTCCAACTACTGTGAGGTTCATGGTCATTATCTCTTCTGTGAGTGAAGTCCACAGTTTAGGTCCAAATCCTGTGAGAGTTCTGTCTCCTGCATTCACAAGCAATACAAGATGAATCTCAGGAGTTCCAGTTTACGAGATATTTCAACATTTTGAAATATGGTTTAATTCCAGTTCAGCACAATATTTTGAAATTTCTTATGAACTGGAAATCCTGAAAAATATTTTGCTTCTCATACACCAACACATTACATTTCCAAAAAAGAAACTCGCTTTCCAGAGGGCAAAACTAAAATTGACTTTCTTGGCAGTTTAGCCACTGCTACAGCAGTGAAATGGACAAGAATGTCCATTTCAGTCAGCAGTTGTTGGAGCTTCCAAGTTTTGCAACTTTTGGGGTGGACCTTCTTAGGGCTGGGGATGGAGGGCTTCCAGACCCGAGGGCAAGCTGGCTTCCATGGCTGCCTGCTTGGGAGCTCAGCAGCCCAGGAGGCAGCCAGCCGAGGAGTCTGGAAGTCCTTGGTGGCTCTTAACAATCCGCATGTAAATATGATAGTGGAATGTGTAATGAAGTATTTACCAGAAATAGCACATTCAAACCAAAAAGGGTAATTAACACTTAGCGTCAAAACGTACAACCATGATATGGAGCTTATTTAGGTTAATCCAGCAGCAGTAAACTGATTACTGTAGCACCAATATATCTTTTTACATTTGATTTTGGACAGATGTCATGCAGTCCGTGTCTTGGTGGCATTCTCAGTCTGTCATATGTGTGGGTAAAACAGCTAAATGTTGTATTAAAAAAGTCAATCTAATATGCATTTCCAGATGACATTCCTACCTGAATAAAGTTGGCAGCCACAATACGAAGACGGGTTGAGGAGTCTCCTGTTCTAGAAAGCAGATTTGGAAGCGTTCTTTCCACACAATGAGCTGTTTCCAGTTTACCTAGTTTATGCTTTGGTATATACTGAGTGATGATCATTTTCAAAAGTTTCAGGGAAGCTTGGAAAACCTGAGTTAGAAAGATTATTAAAACAAAAAATATTTTAAAATGTCCTATTTCCATGTAATATAACTCAGTCTGTTTTCTAGAATTAACAGAAACAGCAAAAGTCTAGAATTACCAATATGGAAAACACGGTAATGGAAGCGACCTCAGGTTTTTTCCCCTAGAAAATATGAGTTAAATCCTTAAGTGAAGGGCCAAACAATATATTCTACTGATTTTCTATAAAGTCCAGCAAGCTCTTGAAAAAACTGAACTTTCCCCATCTCCTAAGGCCTAGCTGGAGACTAAAAGTTACCCCTCTGCAATCTCTTCTGTTCCCTGTATCAACTTTATAAAGTAGTATAGCCCAATTTTAATACATACTGTATCCATAGTTACTTCTTCAAGCCCATTACTCAACTTTGACTTACACAAATGTGGAAAATATTGCCTTGATTTTGTCCAACCCTAGATTAAATGACTTAAGTTAAGGCAGATATTCAAGTAAAGGCAGATAGTCTAGCTTTCTTTATTCATTCTGAAAAAGTCTGCACAAACTATTTGTTGCAAGAACCAAGTTGATTTAACTACATACTTCTGCTATGCAAATTTAACTGTTACTTGTTCTTTGGGTATTTTACAGAATTAAATTGTTAAATTTAAGATGAATTTTAGGATTCTCAGCTTTCATTCATGTTTTGTGGAGCACAGTGGATAATTACAGGGTACATTATCCATAAATAAGGCTACATTTTAGTCACAGGTATACTAAGTAAAAGACATGGATAGGTCACAGGCAGTAAACAAAAATTCACGGCCTGTGACCTGTCCATGACTTCTATTATATACCCCTGACTAAAATTTAGGAAGGGGTCAGCTTGGGAGGGTGGCTCTGGGGGCGCTGCGGAGGCTCGGGGAGGGGGGGTTGGTGGGACTGGGGCAGGCTTCCTACCTGGCTCCTAGGAAGCGGTGATCCCAGCTCCTAGTTCCACTTGCTGCCTCCGCTCTGTCCCAAGCCCTGGTTCTGCAGCTCCCATTGGCTGGGAACCATGGCCAATGGGAGCTGCAGGGGCGGTACCTGCGGGCAGAAGCAGCACGTGGAGCTAGGAGCTGAGGGAGGGGAGTTTTTGTCGCCCTTCCGGGGAGCCTCCCCCCGACCAGGTAAGCACTGTCCCACACCTCAACCCCCAGCCCTGAGCCCCCCCACGCCCAAACTCCTGCTGCTAGGGGTGGGAGGGCCTGAGACTGCCCCAGCAGAGGCTGGTGTACCCTGAGCTGCTCAGGCAGCCCCTGGGCCAAGTGCACTGGCTGCTGCAGAAGTCACAGAGGTCACGGAAAGTCACAGAACACGGAGCCTTACCCATAAAATATATTATTTGCTAAATAACCTACGTTTCTCTTTCTACTATAGCATTTAAGTGCTGTATAAAAGTTTCACAAAAAACTTATTTATTGAGCACAGTCACTATTCTTCATGGCATGCAATACACAGACAACCCAAGATGCTCACATTTTATAAACTATTTACCTCTGTATATTATGCAGTTCCCTAAATTTGGCAGCAATTAAAAACCTGCATGAACTCACATTTTTGTAAAATTGCAACTATAATTCAAAGCCAAAGTTAATATAACAGCATTCCCTTTTAGAGTGTAGGCTATTCAGATATTTAATATTATTAAATTACAATTATTTTCTCAACTAAAAGCCTTCACTTACTAGGCCCTGATCCTGCAACTTGTTCCATGTGAGTATAGCCTTGCACAAGGCTGTGCAGGACTGGAGCTTCAATGAGGATATTTTTATTATGAAACAGTATTACTCACTGAAGACACTATGTCTTTTATGGCTCTTCTTATAAGAAAGACAGCAGCTCTAAGCATATTCTTTAAATCATCCTTAGATGTGCTGGCAGAGATTTCCATCAGCTTTTTATATATAGCAAGCAATGCATCTTCTCGATACGACCAAGTCTTGGAATATGCTCCTGCAACCTGATACAGAGTAAGATTACTGTTAAAATGGCTAATACTGGCAACTCAATGCATAATTTAGTGCGACACAGGAAGAGATTTGCAAAGGCAAAATGGGAATTAGGCACTCAAATCCCATTTACTTTCAATGGGACTGAGGCATCTTACTTCTTTTGCATTCTTGAAAATCTCTCCCATAAAATTGCTTAAAGGAAAAATGAGACTTTATACCAAAGGAAATGGGATTAATACCTTAACCTCAACAAACTAACCCAGATTTTGGCAACTACCTATCTACCAACAAAGCACCATTCGCTGTGACACTAACAGTGAAACTTTCATCAGAGGACAAATTCTAGAGCAGATAATCTGTAAACCTCTTCTTATCTCACTCCTGAAAATGGATGAGCTAAATCTACACAAACTTATCTAGATATAATAGATTCCTCTGATAATATGTAATCAGCTCATTAACAACCGAAAGTTAGGTAGCCATGTAAATGCTGAAAATAGGCACCTGATTTTAATACTAGTGACAGTAATACCAAACTTTAGATTTGCAGTTCTATTTAATCATTACATATATGAAGCTATTATCTCATCATGCTTTTGTTCACAAAGTGAATTCTAAAATGACTCAAGATCTGGATTATAAATGTGAAATGGTTTATTTTTCTGGTCTTTACCAAGGCCTCTCCGAAAACTTCAGTGGCAGGGCTGGCCTCCCTCAGCGCTTTCTCAGTTAATGGTTCTGGCTCCCCAGTGATGCCACTTCTTGGAGTATCACTGATATCTTCTTCATTCATCTCTGGCTCAAGGTAGGCAAATCCATCCTCATGCTGCTTACGAATAGCTGGAAGAGGTCTCTCATCGTAAGGCAAAAATTCAACCTAATGGAGAAGACAAGGAAAGTAATTCGAATTGTGATTCAGATCTGATGTTGTTCCATCACTACTTTGATTCATTTCAACACAGTCCATCCAGACTTTTCTCCAGAGTTGTATCTCCTGCATTTTAAATGCAGGTTTGGAAGTTTTCATTTTTTAATCATCCTGTTACCATGGCAACAGTGCTTTCAGAATGGAAGTCAGTACTAAGGATATATTTTATATGACATTAAGCAGATAAGATAAAAACATTATGGAATTCCATTTATAGCCACTCTCCAGATATGAAGACAATGTAAACAGTTACATTATTTTACTCCAGTGTGCTGTAAAGAGATTATTGCTGCTCTTAGAGTCCAATCCAACTCCTACTGAAGTCAATGGGAGTCTCCATTCGCTTCAGAGGAAATTGGGCTGGCCTTACTGGTTATGTCTGCACTGCAATTAGACATCTAGAGCTGGAGGGTGCATCTGACTTGGGCTCAGGCTAAGAGGTTGTTTAACTGCAGTGCAGATGTTCCAGCTCCGGCTGTAGTCTGAGCACCAGGCCATCCCACCTCACAGGATCCTAGAGCCTGGGCTCCAGCCTGAGCCTGGATATCTATACTGCAATGAAACAGCCCCGCAGCTCCAGCCCTGTGAGCCCGAGTCAGCTGGCATGGGCCAGACTAGGGTTTTTAACTGCAGTGTAGACATAGTCTTAGTGTTTCTGGTTCCAAGAATTTTATTACAATTACTGCCTGGATTACTTTCCCTCATGATGCACATGACATCAAGCCATTACTGTGTTCTTCAGTCTCATTCTAACATACTCTTTGCTGCTGTTTTGGCCCTGAGCCTAGAATCACACATGATCATTTCTAAAAGAGGAGTGTTATCAGATCATTAGAGGAACAGGCTGAGTTGTAGCCCAGCCCTAAAGTGAGTCAGCAGTGTGACCTTGGACAAGTCACTTAACCTCTCTTTAGGTCAGTTTCCCTATTCGTAAATTGGGTCTAATCTTACTTAACTCATCTTCATGAATGTTTGTAAAGGCTTTCAAGGGTCTCACACAAGCATCATTATTACTAGATGAACACAGATTACCAGCAGAGAAAGCCAACCTCTGATGCCATATGAGACATCAGCATAACCAAAAGATGATCAGATTCCTAGAGGAAGCTCAATGTAATAAGAAAATCATTTTCTTTGGTAGATTCCTATAGAAATGGCCAAGAAAGGTGACTTTTGGCTGGATATGATTATATGATGATCTCTTGCAAATGTGGGAGGCCTCAAATCAGAGAAGACTCAGATAAACAAGATCACTTACATTTATCTTTGGAAAACTCTCTACAGAGGCTGGTGGCTGGGCTACATGAGAAACGGAGTGGTCAGGGACAATGGGCTCAGGAGAAGTTGTCTCGGGTGGCTTTTCTTGTGGCAAAGGCTCAGTCTTCTGTGCTTCTGTTTTTTCATGCTGGAGTGACTGCATGGGTTTCTTTTGCCGAGGGCTAACTGAATAAACCATAGGCTCAAGGGGAAATTCAGGAGGTCTTCGGATCTGAGACAAGAAAGGGCAATTTTGTACAATCAGATTTCCGGACATGGCTTCAAACTAAAATGCTGAAAGTGAAGCTCAGTCACCACTACTACATCAGCTGCTTTCGAACCAACACAACGTCACTTATAAAAATCAGTGGAAATTGTGGCTCTAAATGCAGGTGTCTGGCATAACAGCAAAGCAACACAAGGGAGAAGACTACAGATTATAAGGAGCCTCACCTAATTGGCAAATAATGGTTTCCCAATAGCTTTTCAAGCTATAAATACCCCTTGGGATTGTGGTATGCCCTCATTTTGAACTCCTGTGGTTTGCAGTCAAGCCACCAGAAGCCCTTTATGCATGTACGTTAGCAACAACAAGAGGTGCTTAGTAATATGAGAAAGCCACGTGTCTTGATTACATTTAGGTCAGACTAAGTGATCTAATGGTCTCTTTTATCCTTGAAAATCTGTGACTCTATGCTGGATGGCCTTTAAATTAGACAAAACATGTGAGTATTTCTAGTGTAACTGTGATTGTTAGTGCCTTTTCATTATTATTTATAGACCACTAAGTGTATATGGCTGGAAAAACTAGATGAGTACAGATCAACAGCAGAGAAAGCCAACGTCTGATGCTATGTGAGCAACAAACAATCCAAGTAAAAAAAATAAAGTTAACAAAAATACTCTGACAATTACCTAATGAGTCCTATCCCTTGAGTTTATTTTAGCTTCTCAGATACATATAATACCACTTGATAAAGCCCTATGAGTCAAGCCACCATGTGTTTATTTTTATATTATGACTAGTGATCCCTACCATCAGCTCTGGATCCAGAAGGTTGTGCAGCTCCAGTTGCTGATACACCTTCAGGCGGTACTCTTCCATCTGCTGTTTCTTCTGTTTAGCAAGATCATAATCTTCCTTCTCTACAGCACAGCGCTTTTCTACCTCATACCGCCCGAGTCGTTCCCCAACCTGAAAAATGGTGCTTTCATGTCATTAAGGTTGCTGGAAATCACATTCTTTTAAATGTATATAGAATTCCAGCCTGTAAAACTCAATTGTCTGACTCTTCATTTGTTATTTTTAAACACATCAGAGGGGTGACCTGCAGCCACCAAAAATGCATTTTACTGCAAAGATTGAGGACCATCTTATGGACAAATGAAAAACTCATGGATTTGTGACATGACGGTTATTAAACAGTACCTTTTGCAAATCAGCAATAGCTTGTTTGAGTTTCTTGGCATAGTCATAACGTTCATGACGGACAGCTTCATGCTTTTTCTCATCCAGTTTACGAATTATCTGAGCAACTTCCGGATCCTGGTACATATCAAAAGCCAAATCATCCAGTGGTGAAATAGAGTCAGGTTTTCTGGAGAAATATATATATATTTTTTTGAGGTTAATCTGAAGCACCAGCTACATATATTCCTTCTCTTTTTGCTGTGAGAAGATTAATATATATTAAGATGACAATTATTTTTTTCTCATTCTTCAATATACTGTGGATCTCACTTATTTTAAATGGCTCATCAAAGTCACATTTTTCCTGTTTTACTTTGAAATACAAGTTTAGCTCTTGTAAGAGTTATTTCTTCTGTTGGGTTCAATAACATTTAAGCAAATGTATATTTTCCATTTTACTCTACATTGAAGTTTACTGGATATGTTATCCCCTAACTCAATGTTCTAGACCTACCACTAACGAGACTTTGATGTGATCTGTTGTTTTCAGTGACATCTATATGATTAAATTATCACACTTCTATGTAAATGAAAGAGCTCCTCAAGACTCTGGTCATTGAGATTTTCTAAGGAAGAAGAGCAGATGTCTGTTGTAATGTTTATAACGGCTCTGAAGGTTTAAAGTACTAGGTAATAGCTAATTATTATACTCCTGTTATTTCCATCATTCACCAAAACCTTGTCCTCCCAGCCCAGATCCAATTTGAGGTGCTTCTTCCTTCAAATCAGATAAACTGGAAAATGCCGCCTCTAGCACTAGTCGATGTTGGTATGGACTGCAGTGATGTTAGTAAGTAAACAGTTTGTCAGTGTCCACAGAAAATTGTCTTTTATTCAAAAGAAAATGCCTTCTACTTACAAGGGAAATTAACCACTAGAACATCTTATCAAGGAACATGGTAGATTCTCCATCATTTAAGTCTTTAAATGACAACTGGATGTCTTTCTAAACATATATTCTCTAACCCAACCACAAAATAGGGGTTTGATAGTATTTCACCCAGTAATTTCTGTAAGGTCTGTGTTATACAGTTCAGACTAGAATCCTAGACGATCACAATGGTTCCTTCTGACCTTAAAAATATATGAATTTATGACTGAGAGTAACAGTCTCTTCTTTTAAGTGAGATGCTAACATTTTTAAAATGAACAAAGAAAAAAGATCCAGAAATATAAGATTCCTGAAAACTAAAATATTGTGTTATTCTGATAGAGTGTTTTTGTGTACTAGGCATGCAATGATATGACCTCTAGTTGTCATACAGGTAATTCATAATCTGCTGATTATTCTGAACAAATAATGCTAAGATTGGATCAATTTGATCAGAACAAGCAGGAAGTATTGTAGGCCAAAGTATCAAAATCCTATGCAATGGACACAGATTGTTCATACACCGCCAACACATGCAAAAACCAACATGTGTGTAAATCAAGTAACTGCACATTTACTAGCATACAAACTGAGTCAGTTACTTGATCTGCGTGCCCAAAAGAGGGCTTCTGTAGGCACAATTTGTATGGCTTTTGTAGAGGTTTGAAATATGTGGGCCATGTAATTATGCAGCCTAAAAAGCCTAACTGAGAAACAGTTAGTGCTCTCTGACATGGCTGTTTGCTATGACAATATTATCGATAGGAGAGTAACTCAGTAAGACTCAGAGATCTAGCTAGCTTCTGGAGAGTATAGGCTAGTCTGTTAGCCAAACTACTCTCCTCATCTGTCACCTGATAGAAGAACTACCACTGGCCAAATTTGCAGTGCCGCCACATTGGTTGAATCCCTGACAGCCAGCATACATGTTGTGATGGCAACCACACTGTAAATGTTAAACAGGAAAATAGGATGAATAGTAGTTAAAGTTGGGCTGGTTAACAAGACGCCAAGAAGAATAGCTAGTGCTATCAATTCTGTAACAACCGCTTGGGTTCAAATTTTGCATTTAAGGAACAACGTTTCTGAGATATAAGACACAAGGGTAGCTGATGAAGAAAAGACCCAACAGAATGTGACTGCACTCTGTTCATTCACTAAGCATGTAAGACATAATTAAGTGCTGAAGTTCAACAATAATCAGCACAATTCACAGCTTGGAAATGACAAAGTTTTGGCACCTAAAATTGTTTATAATTATAGCTCATCGGGTCACTAGTTTTATTAACTCCTCTGATCCAAATCTCAGCAGAGAAATCTTACCGAAGGTATGTTCCATCTAAGGTTAGGTCATCTAGATTGTTCCCAAGATAATGGTCAATCAGCTTCTCTCTTGAAGGCTTTGAAAGAAAAAGGTTAATGAAATGTCACCAATTTTTTTGTGAACAGGATAGAAACTATAGAGTCAAACAATTAAAATTAAATGTGAGACATCATGTCATGCCTTTTTCTATGCCTCTATTTTTAGACTTAAATAACTAAGTTGAATTAACAGTATCTTCAAACAAACTCACATATATAACAAGGTCTCACAATGTTAGAGTTTTTACTACATCTCTGACAAAATACTAGTTTTGTTTAGCACAACAGTAAAAAGCAAACATGGCAAAACTATTATATGCAAATTACACAGTAAGTTTTAAAATAAAAAACGCTATCATTTATATTTACTGTACTATAAGAGAACAGCAGCATTTGTTCCAAACATACTCAGTTCCGTTATGCTATTTTGGTTTACTTCTTCCAAATGGAATTTCTTTTCAAAATTACATTAAAAAGAACAACCAACCAAAAAACAGAAAATAAGTGCATGACAGCTCTGTTTAAACAACACTAATGTAACAACAACAAAAATCAAAAGGCACCCTACATTAGGTGAAGCACATCATTATTAAGTATGTGTAGCAACATCCAATGGACAGTCTATGTTTGAGATGGAAACTTTCTTCCGTAATTTACTTTATATACTTACGTTATTGCTGTCATTGCTGTAGTCTGCAGGTTCCCCAATTATATTTATTGCTACCAGAGCAACCTAAGGTAGAATTAAAAAGAAATACAAGACCACTATTACTTTACTTGTATTTTATGAAGACTTGAACAACATCATTATATAACATGCACTGAGCCATTACACAGCTTGTGCTGGCACCTCTAAAATATTTTTGATCACTTACTGAAAATTATCTAGTAGTGAATTACTTAAATTCATAGAGAGTCTATGGGCCCTATGCACCCAAATATATATAGGCAAGAGCTCATTGTAAGAGTAAGATGCATATGTTCAACAATTTGTTATTAAATTAGCTAAAGGTAACTTGGCTAGAAACATGGTGTAGTGGTCTGCTACTCCCCTTTTAGGGCCATAAGCCCTGGTCGACACTAGGAGTTGAGGTTGAATTTAGCAGCGTTATATCGATTTAACCTGGCACCCGTCCACATGACAAAGCCCTTTTTTCGACTTAAAGGGCTCTTAAAATCGATTTCCTTACTCCACCCGACAAGGGGATTAGCACTGAAATTGGCCTTGCTGGGTCAAATTTGGGGTACTGTGGATGCAAGTAGACGGTATTGGCCTCCCGGACCTATCCCAGAGTGCTCCATTGTGACTGCTCTGAACAGCACTCTCAACTCAGATGCACTGGCCAGGTAGACAGGAAAAGGCCCGCGAACTTTTGAATTTCAATTTCCTGTTTGGCCAGCGTGGCAAGCTGCAGGTGAGTGCAGAGCTCATCAGCAGAGGTGACCATGATGGAGTCCCAGAATCACAAAAGAGCTCCAGCATGGACTGAACGGGAGGTAAGGGATCTGATCGCTGTATGGGGAGAGGAATCTGTGCTATCAGAACTCCGTTCCAGTTTTCGAAATGCCAAAACATTTGTCAAAATCTCCCAGGGCATGAAGGACAGAGGCCATAACAGGGACCTGAAGCAGTGCCACATGAAACTTAGGGAGCTGAGGCAAGCCTACCAGAAAACCAGAGAGGCAAATGGCCGCTCCAGGTCAGAGCCCCAAACATGCTGCTTCTATGATGAGCTGCATGCCATTTTAGGGGGTTCAGCCACCACTATCCCAGACGTGTTGTTTGACTCCTTCAATGGAGATGGAGGCAACACAGAATCAGGTTTTGAGGATGAGGAAGATGATGATGATGAAGCTGTAGATAGCTCATAGCAAGCAAGTGGAGAAACTGGTTTTCCCGACAGCCAGGAACTATTTCTCACCCTGGACCTGGAGCCAGTACCCCACGAACCCACCCAAAGCTGCCTCTCAGACCCACCAGGCGGAGAAGAGACCTCTGGTGAGTGTACCTTTTAAAATAGTATACATGGTTTAAAGCAAGCATGTTTAATGATTAATTTGCCCTGGCGTTTGCGGCTCTCCTGGATGTACTCCCAAAGCCTTTGCAAAAGGTTTCTGGAGAGGACAGCCTTATTCCGTCCACCATGGTAGGACACTTTGCCACACCAGGCCAGTAGCACGTACTCGGGAATCATTGTAGAACAAAGCATTGCAGTGTATGTTTGCTGACATTTAACCAACATCCGTTCTTTCTCTCTCTGTGTTATCCTCAGGAGAGTGATATCATTCATGGTCACCTGGTTGAAATAGGGTGCTTTTCTTAAGGGGACATTCAGAGGTGCCGTTCCTGCTGGGCTGTTTGCCTGTGGCTGAACAGAAACGTTCCCCACTGTTAGCCATGGGGAGGGGGAAGGGGTGAGGGGCTAGCCACGTGGTGGGGGGAGGCAAAATGCGACCTTGTAACGAAAGCACATGTGCTATGTATGTAATGTTAACAGCAAGGTTTACAGTGAAAGAGTGTACCCATTGTTCTATAAAATGTGTCTTTTTAAATACCACTGTCCCTTTTTTTTTTCCTCCACTAGCTGCATGTGTTTCAAGGATCACAGGATCTTCTCCTTCCCAGAGGCTAGTGAAGATTAGAAGGCAAAAAAAACGCACTCGTGATGAAATGTTCTCTGAGCTCATGCTCTGAGCTCACACACTGACAGAGCACGGACGAATGCATGGAGGCAGACAATGTCAGAGTGCAGGAAAGCACAAAATGATCGGGAGGAGAGGTGGTGGGCTGAGGAGAGTAAGTGGTGGGCTGAAGAGAGGGCTGAAGCTGAAAGGTGGTGGCAGCGTGATGAGAGGAGGCAGGATTCAATGCTGAGTCTGCTGGTGGATCAAACTAATATGCTCCAGCATATGGTTGAGCTGCAGGAAAGGCAGCTGGAGCACAGACCGCCACTACAGCCCCTGTGTAACCAACCGCCCTCCTCCCCAAGTTCCATAGCCTCCTCACCCAGACGCCCAAGAACGTGGGGGGGGGCCCTCTGGCCACCCAGCCACTCCACCCCAGAGGACTGCCCAAGCAACAGAAGGCTGGCATTCAATAAGTTTTAAAGTTTTAAACTTTCAAAGTGCTGTGTGGCCTTGTCCTTCCATCCTCACCCCTCCCAGTGCTTCTCTCCTCCACCACCCCTCCCGGGCTACCTTGGCAGTTATCCCCCTATTTGTGTGATGAATTAATAAACGGTGCATGAATGTGAAGCAACAATGACTTTATTGCCTCTGCAAGCGGTGATCAAAGGGAGGGGAGGGTGGTTAGCTTACAGGGAAGTAGAGTGAACCAAGGGGCGGGGGGTTCATCAAGGAGAAACAAACAGAACTTTCACTCCGTAGCCTGGCCAGTCATGAAACTGGTTTTCAAAGCTTCTCTGATGCGCACCACGCCCTCCTGTGCTCTTCTAACCGCCCTGGTGTCCGGCTGCGCGTAACCAGTGGCCAGGCGATTTGCCTCAACTTCCCACCCCGCCATAAACGTCTCCCCCTTACTCTCACAGATATTGTGGAGCGCACAGCAAGCAGTAATAACAGTGGGAATATTGGTTTCGCTGAGCTCTAACTGAGTCAGTAACTGCGCCAGCGCGCTTTTAAACGTCCAAATGCACATTCTACCACCATTCTGCACTTGCTCAGCCTGTAGTTGAACAGCTCCTGACTACTGTCCAGGCTGCCTGTGTACAGCTTCATGAGCCATGGCATTAAGGGGTAGGCTGGGTCCCCAAGGATAACTATAGGCATTTCAACATCCCCAACAGTTATTTTCTGGTCTGGGAATAAAGTCCCTTCCTGCAGCTTTTGAAACAGACCAGAGTTCCTGAAGATGCAAGCGTCATGTACCTTTCCTGGCCATCCCACGTTGATGTTGGTGAAACGTCCCTTGTGATCCATCAGTGCTTGCAGCACTATTGAAAAGTATCCCTTGCGATTTATGTACTTGCCGGCTTGGTGCTCTGGTGCCAAGATAGGGATATGGGTTCCGTCTATCGCCCCACCACAATTAGAGAATCCCATTGCAGCAAAGCCATCCGCTATGACCGGCCCCTTTTCCCAGGGTCATTATCGTTGATATCAGCAGATCTTTGATTGCGTTGGCTACTTGCATCACAGCAGCCCCCACAGTAGATTTGCCCACTCCAAATTGATTCCCAACTGACCAGTAGCTGTCTGGCGTTGCAAGCTTCCACAGGGCTATTGCCACTCGCTTCTCAACTGTGAGGGCTGCTCTCATCTTGGTATTCATGCGCTTCAGGAGAGGGGAAACCAAGTCACAAAGTTCCATGAAAGCGCCCTTACGCATGCGAAAGTTTCGCAGCCACTGGGAATCGTCCCAGACCTGCAACACTATGCGGTCCCACCAGTCTGCGCTTGTTTCCCGGCGCCCAGAATCGGTGTTCCGCGGCATGAACCTGCCCCATTAGCACCATAATGCCTGCATTGCCAGGGCCCCGTGCTTTGAGAGAAGTCTGTGTCCATGTCCTCATCATTCTCGTCACCATGCTGACGTCGCCTACTCACCCGGTTTCACTTTGCCAGGTTCTGGTGCTGCATATACTGCTGGATAATGCACGTGGTGTTTAATGTGCTCCTAATTGCCAAAATGATCTGAGCGGCCTCCATGCTTGCTGTGGTATGGCGTCTGCACAGAAAAAAGGCGCGGAACGATTGTCTGCCATTGCTCTGACGGAGGGGGGGCGACTGACGACATGGCTTACAGGGTTGGCTTATAGGGAATTAAAATCAACAAAGGGGGTGGCTTTACATCAAGGAGAAACAAAAACAACAGTCACACAGAATGACCCCCTCAAGGATTGAACTCAAAAGCCTGGGTTTAGCAGGCCAATGCTCAACCCACTAAGCTATCCCTCCCTCTGATATTTCAGGCAGGACTTCATGGAGGGAGTGGGGAGCAAATGAATACAAAACAAATCTGGTCTATTTTTTGTTTTGATCCACTCCATCTATCTTTTACATCTTTGGCTGGCAGCAGACGGTGGAGAAGGACTGCAAGCCATCCACACCTCCTGCCTGCTCACCATAAGATGGTACAATAGGACTGCCTGCAGGACTAAAGAGAATTACCTGATCGAGTCACTCCTAATTTAGTCCCTGAGCCCATATCTGCCCAGGCGCTCCTGACCGACCTTACCGAGGCGGCCAGGAGCATCTCGGACATGAGGAGGATGGTTTTCAGGCCTATTGTACCATCTGCTGCCACAAGGCAATGGGTTGCTGCTGCTGTGTAGCAATGCAGTACCGCGTCTGCCAGCACCCAGGAGACATACGGTGACAGTGAGCTGAGCGGGCTCCATGCTTGCCATGGTACGGAGTCTGCACAGGTAACTCAGGAAAAAAGGCGTGAAACAATTGTCTGCCGTTGCTTTCACAGAGGGAGGGAGGGCCTGATGACATACCCAGAACCACCAGTGACAATGTTTTTTGCCCCATCAGGCATTGGGATCTCAACCCAGAATTCCAATGGGCAGCGGGAACTGTGGGATAGCTACCCACAGTGCAACACTCTGGAAGTCGACGCTAGCGTCGGTACTGTGGAAGCACTCCGCCAAGTTAATGCACTGAATGCACTTAGAGCATTTTGTGTGGGGACACACACAATTGACTATATAAAAACGATTTCTAAAAATACTACTTCTATAAATTCGACCTAATTTCGTAGTGTAGACATAAGTCTGATTCATACACAGCATAAGTATGCAAAGTTAGAGAGGGTGATTCTCAGCTTCTTTCATTTTGGATAGATGTGCAGTGTAACTACTTAATTGTCTTGCCTGTATTATACAATAAGCACTCAGAGCGCAAAATGAAAAACAGCATAGAACTGCACATTTGATTAATCTGTTCTGGATACACTGAATACCACTTCTGGCCAATCTGACAGAAGAGCAGCCAGCAAGAGAACTTTTACCTTCAGATATTATCTATACTCTTAATATACAATGCAATGCTTGGATGAAAATGTGCCAAACGAAAGCTCTCGATTATATCCAAATGTCTTAAGTGTAGTATAGAAATCTTTAGAATCCTATATATTGAAGCTAATTGAAGCTAATAATTTGCACATTAAAGAAAAGAGACACCAGACTTTTAATTGACATTTTTCTGAGAATTACTCATTCACAACAACTTCCCACTGGCAATTTTAGTTTTATAAATCAAGGCAGCATTTTGCTATGGCCGTCTTGGACAACTGCAATATTGTCTAGACCATCAAGTCACCATTTTAATTAATCTTACCTGACTGTATAAGTTGTATCTATTGATGTAATTTTTATGGAAAGTGAGTTTTAGATACTGTCCTACTGCATCCACGTAGACTGACTTCAGCTCCCGTGCTTTGTACCCAGTCTTCTCATTGTCTGAGAGAGAGACATAACTGTAGAAAGAAAATTGATAAGGCAGATGGAATGTGTAAAAACGTGCAAATAAGTAAAATATATTTTGTTAATATAGAACATCCATTCAAATTAGTATTTTGATAAGATTTAAAATGGTATTGAGAACTGAAATAAAGAATGCCATTTCTCTTTTTAAAAAAGCACTCTACAGACTTAATTCAAAGTGCACTGAAATCAAAAGACGTTTTGACACTGAGTTCCAGGGGCTTTGGATCACTTCCTATATCAATTCAGTAGAATAAGCCCCACAGCGCTGAGCCTGCATTGAGAAAACATGTGAGTGAACCTTTGGGGTTCTACTCCGGCAGCCACACATATGGACACAATTGCAGCACTGGGGCCTATGTATTAAAAGAGCTGATGTGTTAAATATGCTCAACTATTAATAGAATACCAGAGAACAGGGATGCATAAAACCACCTGAAGTTATGGCAACCACCATCCCTTTAAAACTGCAATAAAAAGGACTTTTCTATCTGAAGATATTAAAATTGAAATCATGTACTTAGAGTATAAGGTCTTTGGGACATGGATCATATTTTTGTCATGTTTTTGTATGGCACCTAGCACAGTGAGGCTTACAACTGGGGCTTCTAAGTACTACCACAATACAAATAAATAACAACAACACAGGACTTAATACATACTGTTTTTTTATAGATTTTTCTTCTTTCAACAACTGTGCCTGCTCCACATGCATATTTAAAAAGATGACATGTCAGCTTGTATACTGAGAGATATTGGTCAATAAGTCTAGTTGGATGTCTATATCCATGTTTAATAAAAACCACAGAAAAGAATGCAGCTGTCATGTGTGTTCTGAAAGTCCAGGGAAAAATGTTGTCCTCAGTTGCACCCATACAATTCGAGTGACTTCAACTTTATTACCGTAGCATTCCACAGATGCAACTGGGGGACAGAATTTCCCTTCCCTATTTCCTTAACATCACATCAACATTTTACCAGTGACTAACATACCACTCCCTTCCCAAATCTTACCTTTCTGATTAAAGTGACACTATCATTTAGCACCTTTTGACTTACCCCAGTCTGCGAAACCTCTCTGACTGATATGGTGCAAAGTACTCAGGCAGATTTTCACTAATGTAGAACTCAATTTTGCTTGAAATCATATACTGGTGAGCGAGTAATTGCAGCTTTCGAACTCGACATCTCTCCACCATCTGAAGGACGATTTCTTGCGGATACTGGCAGAGTCTGAAAGTAAAGAAAATTTTCAATAGTCATCTTCTTAAAGAGTTATTGCCAACTTGAATCACACTTTGTCTAAAAATTGTTTCTCTCTTATTGCTACAAGTAGTCCCTAATATTCAGAGCCATGCTGGGAAGGATGGGGGGAGGAGGGACAGCTTGCCCAGGTCCCTTGTTCGAGAGGGCTCCTAAAACCAAGTGACATTGCTGCCTGGCATGCAGGGTCATAGTGCCACTCACAATAGAGGGTCAGCCAGACCAAACCTCAATGGCTTTGCAACTCCATGTAATAGGTTGGAAAGCCCAGACCAGAGAGCCAGGCCCAGCCCTGTGACACAGGAGCCAAGCTCCTGCTGTGGGCTGAGTGTAGTGTGGGCTCTCTCTCCAATTCCCCACCTTCCCTCAGTGGTAACTTTTTTAGCAGGGTGGGGGCCCTCAGTTTCAGATCTTGCCCAGGCACACCAAAATGTGCAGCCCTGCTAACATCACTACAGCAAGTTTTGGTGTGTGTGTGTTGTGGGGGCTCTTTTTTCAATTTACTTTGTTTATTTAACAGCAGTATGTATAGACAGGTCACCCTGCTGGATGTGTGGGCCTGTCACACAATAGAAGTGGAGAGAAAAGCATTAAAAAAATAAGAGAAGGCAAGTGATTGTAAAACCACAAAAATTGGCAGGAGGACTTGGAGGCAGATGTAGTGCCCAAAATCACTTTTTTTTTTTCAAATTGACTTGTTTCTAGTTAATGGTATCCCTTTTAAGAACACTCTGGAGTTTTGGGGGATAAGAGCTGTGTGGGATGAAAGGTAACTAAAGAACTTGGTCCATAGTTCTTACAACCAGTGAGGTCCCTCACCCTGCAATCTGCTTTGGGCAGACAGAACCAGGGCGCTGACTTTGATGGGGTCTCACGTGGACACAGGAGTCTGCCTGGAGCAGTTCACAGGACTGGGGCTGGATTTTGTCAAACTCTTTGTGATCTTGAATGAGAGGCAATTATGCAAAATCATGATTTTCTATCTTAGATTTCTTATTTTTTGATGTAATCAGATACCCAGGGTAGAATTATTTCCCTGTGAATTACTTATATCTCATATTTTAGAGACACTTCAACGCATCCTTAATATAAATAACTCTTTCACTTACAGTACCTTGGTGATCTCCATCCATTGACCGTTGGTGCATGAACCATCAGTTCTTTTGCACTGAAGCCATCTTCATGTCCTGATGAACTGATAACTACAAATCCAATTTTGTGTGGCATTCTGCACAGTTGAGCTGATAAAACAATGACTTTTTAAAATTAAGTTAATTCATTTTATAAAAGCTACAACTAAATAAGTACAACCCACTCCAGCAGTCTCTACTCAGACAAAATGACTGTTGACTTTCATGGGAACTTTCTTGAATAAAAATACTAGCACATCAGATTCTTAATCTAAATCCTATCAAACCTCATTAATATTAAAGGTATTAGTTTTAGCATTGTTTAATAAAGCCAATAAAAACTTCCAAACTCAGAGGGAACTTTGTACTATTAGCCAAGATGGTTAGGAATGCAACCCTATGCTTTGGATGTCCCTAAACTCTGACTGCTAGAAGTTGGGACTGGACAACAAGGAATGGATCACTCAATAAATTGCCCTGTTCTGATCATTCCCTCCAAAGCATCTGGCAACGGTCACTGTCAGAAGACAGGACACTGGACTTGATGGACCATTCGTCTGACTCAGTGTGGCTGTTCTTATGTAATGAATGGAACTGGTAAGTGAGAAAAGTAGATTTACCAAAATACCTCTGATATCACAACACTCCACATAACTCAGTTGCTCATGGGGCAAAAGCACAAAAAAGTGCATGGATCTCTCTGATCAAAGAACAGCCTCCTGGTTAGTGATCTTATAAAACTGAACTCATTTCACAGTGAAAAGGATACAGAGCTAGCATGTAACACCTGCTTTCCTAGAATGTCTGTAAAACATATCCATCATTCCCGCACTTAGAGTGGTCTGCAAACAGGTTAATTGGCAACAAAATAACTAAGAAGTAATGTATTAAGTTATCTTTGAAAACTGAGCACATTGTAGTTTCACACAAAAAGTAGGCGGCAGGAAGGGATGATGAGCTCCCTTCTCCTGTAAAGTTCGTGAACTCTGTAAAAGAAATGCTCCCTCCTAGTAGAACACTTTCAGTTTTCATCAGCATCTGCCTCAAAATTCATCACCTTGTTTTAAACTCTCACAAACTGGTTTGTCACGAGTTGCACTCTGTTCTGAAAACTAACATAAATGGTCTATACCATCTGACAAAGTAAATAAAATGTATCATGATTAGATTAAAATGAGATACATGCAAAATCCTGGGAGTCCGTGAGCCTACCACAAAAAATTTTAAATAGAGTTCAACCTGACCACTGGCACTGGTGACTGGAGCAGGCTTTAACACCACAGAACACATTCTCTTGTGGGCTGCCCTGTATACCCATTACTGTGGTCCACTTTCACGTGTTAAAATGGTTCTCTTGGGAGGAAATTCAGTTTTGCTAAGCTTCTAGCCCACCTCATCATGCTTTGTGCACAGCAAACAGTGGCAAGTATTAACACAGCACATGCACTTTCCCATCTCTCACATTCTCTGAGCCTGCACTCCTCCAGCCCCCTCAACTCTCAGTGACCCTGGGACAGGGCACAGGGGTGCCATTTCAGATTTTGGTAAGTGGGGGGCAACTTTAACTGTGATTCCAAGGGCTACTTAGGCACCTGAAAACTTTAGGTTTTTTTTTGTTTTCTGCAGATAACTTCAAAATTAGGAGCACTGTATCTAATTCCTATATATATATATATATATATAAAAAACAGAGGATTTAATAAATATTACTCACTCAGCTCTAATACTGACATGTTCTCACATCTTGCGTCAAAATCACTTAAGGAACACTGGTTAGGTTTAAAATTTTAATGTATATCCTTTGTTACTAACTCTTGAATACAACAATTGAAACAACTGTAGAAATATCTAGATTACTTTCTATCACTTTTTTGCAGTTCATCAAGATTCGAGTAGATCATTTAATTTTGGAAACATCCTACTAGGGCAGGGCCCCCTGAGTTTATAATGCACCTGCCTGGGGCTCTAGAGGTATTATCTCATGATAAATAATAGACTAGAAACTAATCTTAAACAGGAGTGAAGCTGACACTTTCACAGTATTGCCAATCCCAAATGTTCAAAAATGATGAATCTGGCTCCCCAAAAATCATGAGATTGGCTTTAAAATCATGAGATTATGTCAAAATAACAGATTTGGGGTTCTTTTTATTTGCCTTCTGCTTTTTGAGATGTTAGGGTGCTTTGGGGTCACATTTTGACGCTTTCTCCACAGCCATGAGGACTAAAAACTTCTTTTTTCTTTAAGAACGAAGGCTAAAATAATCACATAGCCACTTGACTCCAGGAGCTGGAGCTTTAAGGAAAACAATCATCATAAGACGCATGACAAAAATAATAAGAGTTGGCAACACTGCTTACTTCTGTTTAAAAGCTAGTTACTTTTCAGAAGGCTCTTAAACACAACACTACAGCAATTGTGTTGCAGTTCTCACAGGAGAATATTTAAAACCAAACACCAAGAAAATTCTATAGTTTAAAGTTGAGAAAAAAACAGACTTCTGAGGTATATCAGAGCAACTGCAGGCAGGAAAGGAAAACAAACAGGCACAGGAGTTCTGGGCAGCTCTTCCTTTAGAAAGAAAGTTGGAGGGTCAAATCTTCTAGTCCTTAATCAAGTAAAACTTCTACTGCCAGAAGTGCCTCCACTCAGAGCTATAAACATCACAGTGAACATGTGAAAACGTGTGGTCAATAACTGTACAACCTCATATTTAAATATCTGAGCCATCTTATCCAGATTTACACATTTTATACGCATTGGCTCAGGGACTGGATTTTCTGGCATATTCTGAAGAGTGCCGAGCACACAGATGGTGCCCAGTGAATAATGCAAATCATGACAATCATTGACTTTATGGACTCTGTGGATGCAGTTTCTGTTCTTTGTTCTGGAATTGGCCTCAATACAGCTGAAACCCTAAGAATTTGAGGCATAAACACATCTGATACTTATATGACACTTTCTCGTTCCTTCTTTTTCTCAAATTCAGAACAAAAAATGACTGAACAAAATGGTTTTCAGTTAAAATGTAAAACTGCACAGCAGCCATTGCTCTACAACCCAGCATGGGGCAGAACCTGCCACCCCTTGGGAGTTAAGTCATCTCCTCTCATCTGACTCTCATTCTCCATCCTTCCTAACCTCTGCGCTGCTTTTCATGCTGTCAACCATGACATCCATCCTGGGACCATTTGCTGGAGTCTCAGAGAACTGGCCGCCATGGTTTTGCTCCCATCTATCAGAGTCCTCTTTTTTGCAGCATGCAGCAGAGAGAGAGGCTGGTCTGCTGGATAGGGAGCTAGCCCTGAGAGACCTGGGTTCTACTCCCCCCATGGACTTCCTGTCTGACCCCACCCCAGGCCAATGCTTTAAGGACAGAATTTCAAAGGTGTTTAGGCACCCAAAGATGCAGTTAGATACCTAGTGGGGTTTACAAAGCACCAAATCTTCTAAGTGCATTTGAAAAACCTCATTAGGTGCCTAAATACCTTTGAAAATCTGGCCTTTAGTCTCTGTGTGCCTCAGTGCTCCACCTGTACAATGGGGATAACAGCATTGCTCTACCTCACCGAGAGGCTGGGAGGAGAAATAGGTTAGACGTTGTGAGGCACAGCCTCAGATACTGTGGTGATGGGGCCACGTAAGACCATGGGTAGAGTGGGAACCTCTCTATACATGGCTAGCCCTGCCCTGGGTCTGACCCCTTCTTTCCACCTACACCCCCAAATCTCCCCCTTTTCTGCATGTAACCTAGGCTCAGTGCTTCGCTATATTTTTTCTAAATCCCCTGTTCTTTCTAACACAACCCCTCCCCCCTCTCCAGAGACGTATTCCTCTTTTACAGGCTAAACTTCCATGTCTTTAATTTAATCACCAGCCAACTCCCTGAAAAAGCACAAGAGCAAATCCTCACAGACACACCCCTAGAACCCCGAGAAGGGGTATTCTATCTGCTACCCAAGATCCATAAACCTAGAAATCCTGGACACCCCATCATCTCAGGCATTGGCACCCTGACAGCAGGATTGTCTGGCTATGTAGACTCCCTCCTCAGGCCCTACGCTACCAGCACTCTTAGCTATCTTTGAGACACCACTGACTTCCTGAGGAAACTACAATCCATTGGTGATCTTCTTGAAAACACCATCCTAGCCACTATGGATGTAGAAGCCCTCTACACCAACACTCCACACAAAGATGGACTATAAGCCGTCAGGAACAGTATCCCTGATGATGTCATGACAAACCCAGTGGCTGAACTTTGTGACTTTTTCACATAACTATTTCACATTTGGGGACAATGTATACCTTCAAATCAGTGGCACTGCTATGGGTATCCGCATGGCCCCACAGCATGCCAACGTTTTTATGGCTGACTTAGAACCACGCTTCCTTAGCTCTCGTCCCCTAATGCCCCTATTCTGCGCTACATTCATCATCTGGACCCATGGGAAAGAAGTCCTTGAGGAATTCCACCATGATTTCAACAATTTCCATCCCACCATCAACCTCAGCCTGGACCAGTCCACACAAGAGAGCCACTTCCTGGACACTACAGTGCTAATAAGCAATGGTCACATAAACACCACCCTATACCGGAAACCTACTCACCGCTATACTTACCTACATGCCTCCACCTTTCATCCAGACCACACCACACGATCCATTGTCTACAGCCAAGCTCTACGATACAACCGCATTTGCTCCAACCCCTCAGCCAGAGACAAACACCTACAAGACCTCTATCAAGCAGTCTTACAAGTACAATACCCATCTGCTGAAGTGAAGACACAGATTGACAGAGCCAGAAGAGTATCCAGAAGTCACCTACTAAAGGACAGACCCAACAAAGAAAGTAACAGAACGCCACTAGCCGTCACCTTCAGCCCCCAACTAGAACCTCTCCAGTGCATCATCAAGGATCTACAACCTATCCTGAAGGATGACCCATCATTCTCACAGATCTTGGGAGACAGGCCAGTCCTTGCTTACAGACAGCCCCGCAACCTGAAGCAAATACTCACCAGCAACCATACAGCACACAACAAAACCACTAACCCAGGAACCTATCCTTGCAACAAAGCCTGCTGCCAACTGTGTCCACATAGCTATTCAGGGGACATCATCATAGGGCCTAATCACATCAGCCACACTATCAGAAGCTCGTTCACCTGCACATCTACCAATGTGATCTATGCCATCATGTGCCAGCAATGCCCCTCTGCCATGTACATTGGCCAAACCGGACAGTCCCTATGTAAAAGAATAAATGGACACAAATCAGACCTCAAGAATTATAACATTCAAAAACCAGTTGGAGAACACTTCAATCTCTTTGGTCACTCGATTACAGACCTAAAAAAAGTCACAATATTACAACAAAAAAACTTCAAAAACAGACTCCAACAAGAGACTGCTGACTTGGAATTAATTTGCAAACTGGACACCATTTACTTAGCCTTGAATAAAGACTGGGAGTGGATGGGTCATTACACAAAGTAAAACTATTTCCCCATGTTTATTTTCCCCCCTACTGTTCCTCACACTTTCTTGTCAACCGCTGGAAATGGCCCATCTTGATCATCACTACAAAAGGTCCCCCCCCCGTAATAGCTCACCTTACCTGATCACTCTCCTTATAGTGTGTATGGTAACACCCCTTGTTTCATGTCCCTGTACGTATACATATCTTCTTACTATATGTTCCATTCTATGCATCCGATGAAGTGGGCTGTAGCCCACGGAAGCTTATGCTCTAATAAACTGGTTAGTCTCTAAGGTGCCACAAGTCCTCCTGTTCTTTTTCGGATACAGACTAACAGGGCTGCTACTCTGAAACCGGCCTCTGTTTGTAAACAAAATCCTGACTCCCTGCCCGAGGGGCACCTCTCCTTTGCACAGCCTCACACGAGCCCTGTGCTGTGGTGAAGAGCTCCACCTGGGAGCTTGCACTGAGACTCGGGGGGCCGCTCTCCCCTGCCCAACTGGCGCCCTTGACTGGGGGGCGGGGGGAGCTTGCTGAGACGCCTGCACAGAGGGCTGAACACAGAAACGGGAGCGGGGGGGGTGCGGCTCATCCCCGGTGAAAGCCAGGCTCTGTCTCCAGGGCGGTCAAAGGGGAAGGGTCGCGGGGCCAGGCCCTAAGCGCTGGGGGGGGAGGGGGGGTTGTAAAACTCGACAAAGACTCCGGCGGGGGCGGACAAATGCAGCGTGCGGCGGCGACTCCCGCCCAGCAACGCGAGGCCGGCAGGGAAGCGCCAGGGGCTCGCCCGGGGGTGCTGTGGGGAGGAGGGAGGAGACGGCCCTGCCCAGGCCGGCCGGGTCTGGGATCCTCCTAGTCGCAGGCCTATGGGGTCGGGGCCGGGCAAGGACACCCGTTACCGCTCACCCCGGGCATGACAGGACCCCGAGCGGGACAACGACCCCCCCTCCCCGGCAGCCCTCGCCCTCAACCTACTTCACTCCGGCGCCATCGCCAGGGCCACTGCTCCCATGGCAACCGGCCTAGTCCACGCCCCCTGCGCATGCGCAACATCCTGCCGCGCGGCCGGGCCACATCTGCGCATGCGCCAGGCGAGCTGGCGATGGGGCGGGGACAGACTGCTTCCCCGCCTCGGTAACTCTCACGGCGTCCGGAGCTGTGAGCATGCGCAAAGTGATCTGAGCGGCGCTGGGGCCCGGGAGCTGCTGATGCCAGAGGCTCGGGCCCCGCTCTCGGCTGGGCCATGGCCCCGCGGCCCAAGGCCTTCAAGATCCGCAGGCTGCGCGGCCCCCAGAAGTACGGGGTGGCGGGGCGCAGCCTGCCGGAGCTGCTGCGCAAGGCGGGCAAGCGGCTGCAGGTGCGAGCCCCGGCGAGCCCGGCTGCGGGCAGCCCCAGGGCTCGGCCTGGCTCCGCGCCGTCGCTCCCCTGGGGCGGGCCCAAGGCGCTGTCAGGACGGCCCCCCCCGCCCCGCCCCGCCCCGCGCGTCGCGGGGTGTTGGTGGGTGCCCCAGAGCTAGGGCACCTGAGCGCCCCCGACAGGCAGGCGCGTCCGAGCGTGGGGGGTGAGGGGCGCGTCGCCCTCAGAGCAGGGGGGCCTGTCTTCCCGGATACCCCCCCCCACCCCCACCCCGCTTTTCGGGAGCGGACGATCATGGGGCCCCGGCACCTTCACCCCGCCCCAGAGTCCAGGGAGGGCAGCTCTGGAGCCGCAGAGGCACCTCTCGGCGCTGGAGGAATCTGTATTTTTGCGCCGTCGCTGATGTTACACTGTTTATTTTAACGCATTTCACTTGTAAAGGTTTCTGTGGGTCCATTTGCAGAGAACCTTCATTAAAGTGCAACTGTGTGCGCGCGTGTGTTCTTTTTGTGAACAGCTTCCTTTTCCCGACTGCCGGCTCTGTTTGTATGAGGATGGGACAGAACTGACTGAAGGTTACTTCCACGGCGTTCCAGATAATACAGACCTTGTACTGCTAGCCCCAGGGGAGACCTGGCAGGGTTGTAAGTGGGAAAAAATTTAATCCGTTTATCTTGCAGCTTAAACAGTTTCACATTTCGAAACCCCAAAAGGGAAGGAGTCGGAACTTGGGATTTTATCTCCATCTTCGCAACTGTTGCTCAAGGTGACCTTGTAAAGGCCTCCTTGTGCCTCAGTTTACCAATCTGCAAAAGGGAGTATGATACCATACTAAAATTTCATTACAACATTCTACTGTGCATTTACTAGTCTGAACTACTAAAGCCAATCTACAGTGGTCATCTTAAGAATACATGTGGATGCATTATCATTGGGTTTTTGTTCACGCCCTTATTTTAAAAATGTGTGCAATGGGCTGCCCACTTTTTCGTGATGTGTTACTATATTACTAAGAAAAGGAGTACTACTGGTACCTTCGAGACTAACACATTTATTTGAGCATAAGCTTTCGTGAGCTACAGCTCAAGCAAGCTTATGCTCAGATAAATGTTAGTCTCGAAGGTGCCAGTAGTACTCCTTTTCTTTTTGCGAAGACAGACTAACACGGCGGCTACTCTGAAACCTTTATTACTAAGGTAAAAGTAAAAAGTAAACGGGAAGAAATTTCCCTCATTTTTCAGAGTTGGTTACTTGGGTGGAGAAAAGCCTGGTAGGTTTTTGAACAGGCACAGAATAAAAGTAAAGATGCCTTTACTCGCTCTGAGTGGAATCTTACTCCCCAAGTAGTCATGTTGAAGTCAATGGGGCTACTCTGAGCAAGGTGCTGTTCATCATGAATAAGGTGAGGGGAAGTTGGCCTGAAGGGAAACCCTTTGCTCCCACATTTCTGATGAAACACTAGAAAGTCAATACCGCGGGTTTGGATTTACTTTTAATTAAGATATAAATGTTGGCAAGTAGCATATTACTCTTTTAAAATGTTTTTTATTCCGTCCCAGAGAAACTTTTTATGGAACACACCAAACCCCAGCTGAAAGCACAGTTCAGACTACATAAGTTTTCCTAGCACTAGTTTGCTTTTTTCTTCATTTAAAACTACAGTTGTCAGTGACATAGATCACTTCCTAAATACATTTTACGCACAAAAAGATGACATTGTTGAGGCTGCACAAAAGCTGCTATCAGATGAGCAGGCTCCCAAGAGACAGAAGCTTCTAGTGGATCTCATATCAAACCTAAGTGAAAACATTTTGGCGGAAAGCAGAGAGGAAGACAGAAAGTGGTTTGAAGGTAAGTTCTGTATCAGTATAGCAGTTAAATCTCTCAGCAGAATGATAGATGAGATAGTTTAAAACAATTTCCATCTTTAATTTCTTAGATTTGATCACAACACATGGTCTAGGCCTTCAACTCCTCTATGCTTTATCAAATCTAATTCTAAAATGACCCAAGTGAAGAGGATCCTGCCATTTGCCTAGGAACATTGTACAGTTCAGTAGATCTGTCAGATATTCCTCTTACTTGCCTCCCATTTCTTTTACATATACAGTCTCTGGGCAACTCTTTAGTATTTAGATGTTTTTGATGTATATTCCTCTTTGTTTAGATATCTATTCCCTTTAGATGTCACTCAGTTAAGCTATATCTATTTGGCTCTTTTAATATCTCCTTTTAAACCCATCCATCTTGTACCCTAATCATTGTGATGTTCCTTTCTAAATACCCTTCAGTTTGTCATCTTTCTGATACAGAAGCGCCTGGAACTAAACATCGTATGCCAGGTATGGGCCATCAAGGAGTATCGTTAAGAGCAATGATTGGTATATGATTTATTAAGGGCAAACAATGTACTGAGCCCTATGTAAAGCCAAAATAGTAAGGCATTCTTGGTGTCCAGAGTGCTTACACTATGAACAGGGAAGCAAAGCAAATAAACAATCATACTCACTTCATTTCATAAAGAAAAGGAGCTAGAGATCCAGCCAAGTAAAACAACAGCTTGAGATTTTTTATACAAGTCATAAAATATTTATTTCTTTTAGGTATGGAGTCTCGCTTTAAGAATAAATCAAGTTATATGAGATACAGTTGTGAAAGCAGAATACGAAGTTATATGAAAGAGGTAAAAATTGCTGTTTTGAATGTAGCTTGGTTTCAAGCTGTTATTAAAAATAAATCTTTACATTAGACCTGAACAGCTGAATTTTTTCCATAAACAGCCATGGAACTATAAGTTTTACATTTAAATCTATTGGATTTATTAAGTAGATTCAGGGTGCAGTAGGCACTGTCTGAGCTAGGAATGACATAGTGCTTTTTATTTTCTTAAAGGTTAGCAGTTATACTTCAGCTGTTCATCCAGCAGCACAAGCAGAATATAAAAGAATAACTGACTTTATGTTGGATAAACTGAAGTCTGTTAAATATAATGGCTGTTACTTTGACAGAAGAGAGGAGGCGGCGGTCCGCCTCTGCACTACTGAGGGATGGTTCTCCTGTCAAGTAAGAAACTATTTCAAAGACAAATAAGTGTGTGTAATGTATATTTTATGTGCTGTGCTTATGAAAATAAATTGTAATGGGAGTTATGCATTTAAAGGCAGAATAAGCCTTTGGGCACTGCAAACTATTAAACTGAAGAGAAATAATTTACCTACCTACAGTGACTGAAGGACGCTGCCAGCATAATTTGTTCTCAGATAAAATTCTTTGGTGTTTTTACTAAATTTAAACAAGACTTAAGACCAACAAGTGTTTTGTTTTTGTTTTTTGGAGTGATATTTTAAACATTGCAGCACTGAGAGTGAAACTGACTAATTACTTTGAGCATCCAACTTTTGAGAAGCAAAGTGTGGCATATTACCTCTTATTAATCAAGGGTGTGGGTAACATAACTAACTGATTTACAACATTTTTAAGTTGACAGTGTCCCTTTGCTGATTGTCATACTGCTGAACAAATTCAAGCCTTACTAGGGGAGGCAGGGCTTTCCAGGATTCTGTATTTTATTTAAGTAAAATGTCTGATTTAGGCTGATATTTCTGTTAGGCTTTCAGCAGGACATGGTGCCAACGGTTGTGTAAACAATCACCTAGCTTTAAAAGAGGACTTGTTTCTTGCCCTTTATAAGCTAAAAATTGGATTTCACATCTGCTCTCCTGAACCACTGATCCCCAAATTGTTGTAAAACAGCAGCGGTATCAGGGGCTTCAGTACAAGCTTTCCAATCATTGTTAAAAGTTCCACCATGCTAAGAGCTGCCCTCCATTCACCTCTTACATAGGCACACATTTCACAGTCATTTCTTAGCCAGAGTTCTCTGCTGCAGCAAGTGCTGGCATGCTGTACAGCAGTGGTGGGCAACCTGCAACCCATCAGGGTAATCCGCTGGTGGGCTGCAAGACAGTGTTTACATTAACCGTCCTTAGGCACGGCCACCCATGGCTCCCAGTGGCACGGTCACGGTTCCACAGTGGCGTGGGCTGCAGGGACATGCTGCCTGCCGCTTCCCACAGCTCCTATTGGCCGGGAACGGCAAACTGTGGTCACTGGGAGCTGCGGGCAGCTGTGCCTAAGGACAGTCAATGTAAACACGGTCTTGCAGCCCACCAGCAGATTACCCTGATGGGCTGCAGGTTGCCCACCACTGCTCTACAGTGATGGAATTTGAGGAAAGAGATAACTACTTAGATACCTAATTAAATACAAGCATACGTTAGCTTACTGATATTGATTGCTTATTTGTGCAGGGAAGAACTATTAAAATTTTATCCTGTGTTTCCAAAGGCAGGCTTTGTCAGTGGATGGCCTTGATTCTTCCCATATCTTTTCCTATGCAACAAGTCGAATACATTTTGCTGGGTGGATACTATCCCTCTGCCTTTATCTTTTTACAGGGTCCTTTTGACAGGGATTACTGCCTGTGTAAACATTCCATCAATCCCTACAGTAACAGGGAGAGCAGAATCCTCTTCAGTACGTGGAATCTCGATCATATGTACGTATAAAACATTAAACCAAACATACCTGTTACACACCTTCCACCTTCAGCATTAAACAAGATACCAACCCAGCTTGTTTTCATCTTATGGGGAAGTCTGATGGTTGGTCTGCTCATTTTATCCTAAATCCACTGAGATGGAAGGTTTGCAGAAATGGGTGGCAAGATAGAAATCTACAATACATACTACATTCTAGTACATTCATTGTTAGCTGCTCTTCCCTTACCCCTAACTTCTCTGTGTATTAAAAACATCCCCCACTAGGCTCCTCAGGTGACTAGTCTTTCATTTCTGCCCCTGCCCAAAGCTGTTTCAGGTGTTATGTAATTAGAAATTACATAGGATTCTAGGGTCCACATTACTCATGCTAAGCTCCTTTCTTTAGAATTTAAAAAAAACTACCATCACCACCACACACATCCTAATATCAATGCAGAAAAATCTTACACATGACTGAAAGGTTAGCTCCCATCCTTCCTTTAGGGAATACATACATGGTTTGTTAAAAGGAAGTTTGTTACGGTCAATAATGGAAAATGCTTCCCTCATTTTATATTGCAGAATAGAGAAGAAACGTACTATTGTACCAACACTGGCAGAAGCTGTCAAAGAACAAGATGGAAGGGAAGTAGCCTGGGAATACTTCTATCAGTTGCTATTTACTCTGGAAAATTTAAAACTAGTGCATATTGCTTGCCATAAGAAAGCCAGCCATAATCTCACCTGTGACAAAACTAAAATATACAGAAAAAGAAAGCGAATGCAGAAGGTCTCAAAGTGACTTCCCTGAAGATGGCTTTTTGCTGTGGTTTTCTAAACTATATGAAAGGACACCATTTATAATATTTCTGAAATTCTTAGTGAAAGAACATCATAGATTGATCTCTTCTTGCTAAATTTCCTAATATGTGTGGCTGCAATCAAACCTCATTCAAACATTTGTCATTCCACCTTTCATACAGTTGGTTTCTGAGGCCCCAGCTCATTTTCTGTGAGGTAGTTAAGTTGTTCTACAGAGCTTACAGCTGGGCAAACAATCTGTGTGCCTTAGATTTACCAAAGGCTACCACACAGTTAGTGGCAGAGCTACTCCCAGTTCTGTGTCCCTGTGATCTCTGCTCTAATCTACTAATGACTCCCATTTTTAACCTATTATTTTACATACATATTTTCTAAAGAAACTTATCAGTGGTGCTAGATTCTTTTTTTTTCTTGGTTCATATTCCTCTTTTGTTTTTTTTAAAAAAACATCTTCTAACTTCCTTGGCTGCTTGACATTTCTTACAGTGTTGTGCAGTACTGCATATGAAGGATATTATAGGAAAAGGCATTGTATGTTCAATATCTTCGATAATTGTCTGTTCATCAGCTGTGCTCCCCTATACCTCTTAATTATGTAGTAAAACGTGAATGATTTTTTTTAAAAAAGGCCCTCTGGAATCAACTGAATTCTCAGGAACTATGTTAATGTAAAACTTCAATGTATTTTTATATATTTGTTTAATAAAGATCTTTCAGGCATCTTACCTCATACATAAGTATAAAGGAGAGATAAGGTGTGTACAAGCAACTAGTGCAAAATCAAATGAACTAAGACCCACTTCTGATAGAGTGAAGTATAAATTGGTCAGGCTAGAATAATGTCTTTTGGCACAGAGTTGTGTTTTTACATTTGGTGAAACACTAGTCACAACATGCCTGTCTGTTTTTTCCATGTACTTGCGTCTCTCTCTTTTCCACCACAAACACTACTCCAAGTAGCATTAGGTTATTAGTAAAAAAGTACCATCTTATTGTTCAAAGTGGGGAAGTTTTACTATATAAAGTGAGTAACAAACTCAGAAAATAAGCATTCAGCATTGCTGCTATACAATGAGCGGGTGCATTTTTAAAACAGGGCTATGGCAGACCCAATAGTTACCTGTCCCTGTTAATTTTTAAACATATACTTCTTTATACAATCAAAACAATTGAATAGTAATCTGCAACTGTTTTAATACCAGTAAATAAGAAATCTACACATTCACTCCAGGATATTTTTGGAGATGTAACAACAAAATGAAGATCCTGTTCTTGCCCTGCTGACAAATCTAATGTCGTCTATACAGTATGTTCCCTAAATAATTTAATATCACCCTTTAAGATGCTATTCAAAATAAATGTTATTCCGCCTGAATAGACACTTACGAGGTACAGGGGTTTACAAATAAATCCCCAAAAGCCTGAAAGACAAAAGCTATAGGGATTACAGCAAGATTTAGTTAAAAATCGTAACTACACTATTTTAAAAAAGTTGAATGCCTCTGTATTAGAAAAGAGGAAAAGCACTAAGACATTGCTGACAGTAATATATCAGAAGTGAAAATAAGTGAATGAACATATCATATACAATTCATTCAGCTTTTATGTGGATGCTTAATAGGCAATAGCTGTAGAAATGAATATATATGTAAGCCATCTGCTGAGATGTTTCCTACTTTTCTAGAAGTATAGAGAGCAAGTACTTAAATGTTTCAAAAATAAAGATCTAGAAGCTTATTGCCTAATAACCACTGCCAGTGAAGTGTTACCAATGTTAGATAAACTAACAATTTTCATGAAGTCATTTGAAGCTGCTCATTTTCCAAAACCACTACAACCTGGGAAAATCAGGCAGACCAACCTTATTCTGTACTTCCAACACCCATTCATCTAGTAATAAATGGTTGAAGAAAGCTCAGAGATTAGTTTTTATTCCTTCTTGAGCATCAACAGATTTACTGAGCTCCCATAAATAAGAGCTGTGTAAACCAACTGAAGAAAAACAGTAAGGTTACATAGGTATAAATGAGGGCAATATTTATCCTGCAGTATCTTTACTGCTGGTAATATATGTGAAAGAAAGAAAACCCAGCTTATACCTCAGATGGTAGGTGGAGTTCATTGAACAGAGAGTAAAGCTCTCATACTTGTTTGTAAAATAAGCACATCTGGTCATCTAGAGACAAAACAGAACCCACACTGACATTTGTACAGGGCCATTTTTTCCAACAGAACCACAATTTAAAGGTTTGTAAGTTGAATTGATTAGTTTCAGAAGTAAACAAATGGTATAACACTAAACATAAGAAATACAGGATGGACTCCCTCTTAGGTATTGGGTACCAGCAGCTTACTTACTAGGCACCTATGAAGGACACAAACGTGTTAGTCACATTTTGCTTTTAAGGTTTTTCTTCTTTTTAAGAAGATCACTGTTAGCCCCACGGCGACCTGTGTTGTACGTGCTCAAATTTACATAATGCTCGTTAGCTGTTCCTCTTCGCACCAAAGAGATAAAGTAAAATTGCTTAGTTTATTAAAGCAACAAGTCCTTTAATGCTGTTAAATTGGTAAATCAGTAGCTGTGGCTTCTAAATCCTACAGACTTCATACTTCCACATTCACTAGTAAAGGCACTCACTCTCTTCCACACCCAGCTTCGGGGTTTTGTCTAGGATTCCTAGAGAAACTGTCTGTTTCTCTAGGAAAGGCACTTGTACAAAGATGTCATGCCAGTGAAATGTGATGGGTAGGGCAGCTAATTATAATAGGATCACTAATTATTTTAACAGACTTATAGAAAGAGACAATTTAACAACTATAAAAGTTATGTTTTTTGCATTCTGTGCTTAAAGTGCATCGTTGTCGTCGTCATCGTCTTCCTTTGCAATGAAGTGTAGCTTTCTAAATTCCCGCCTGCTCATTGTGGTGCATGTGACTGCAGCTGCTGGGAGGTCCTTTAAGAAAGAGAATTTATTAACAAAAGCCAGCTGCTGTAGCAACTAAACAGCCCTCCCATACAGACATTTCACATTACTTTATACAGGTTCCTCAACTGGTATATGCTAGACATTAACATATACTCTACTGCAGCTGACTGTGTTCACATACATCTTAAGCAAAAGCAGTCTGAGGTGAGCCTGCTCAAACTGCTCATTTTTTGCTCTTAACATCTGCCTTAATGTGTGGTTCTTGCTTTCTTTTTTTAATACTTGGGGGGAAAAAATTGGGCTAAGTGCTCTACAAACAAATCCGCACATTACCCCTGTATGATGGTTAAGTATTATTCCTCATTAAACAGCTGGGGAAAAAGATTATGTCTTGTCCAAAATTACAATGTGTCAGTGGTGGATCTGGGAATAGAACTCAAAATCCTGTCCCATACTCAATCCATTAGTTCAGCTGGTGGAAAATTTCTGTTCTGTGGGAAAATTCTCAAAAATCCTGATTCAGAAACATTCTTTTGCTTAGGTAAAAATGTTTAGTTTTGGTTGTCATATTAGAATATGAAAGATGGTCTTATATTTAATATTATTAAAATATAGTAAGTCAAAAATTTGACACTATTGAAATGAAACATTTTACCTTACCAAAACAAAATGATAAAAGCTGAAAAAAACATTTAGACATTTTCCTTTCAAAATCAAAAGTTCCTGCAAAATGTTTCAATTTAGATTAAACCCCCCCCTTAAAAAACAAAACAAAACATCAAAATGTTCAGTTGAAAGATTATCAGCCGGCTGTACCCAATAGCTCAGGATGCTTTGAGCAGGGGTTGGACTAGATGACTTCCTGAGGTCCCTTCCAACGCTGATATTCTATGATTCTATGTTTGTCTAACAGATTGTCAATATTGGTCAAATTTGCTTGAAGTTTTGGCACCACTCTAACATTCTTTGGACATATAGACTAGAAGCTAAAAAGGAGTTCATAGGAGCAAAATTAAAACAAACAAAAAAAAAACACTTCAGAGTTTTATTCTTCTTACCTGCATGAACTCAATGTTTCCAAAGAATCGATCCACTGGCATTGGCTGGTTACTGTCCTCATCTAAGAAAGCACTATTATCCAATTGAATTGGTTTCTTCTGGAGATCCACGGTCTCCAGCCCAGACTCATCTGAAAACGCAGTTCCACAGCTGCTCTCCTCTTCCACATTTGGGATATGGTTTTGCAGAAAAGTTTCACCTTCCTCTTTCTTTGGTGGGCAGCTCTTTCCCTTCAGTGCAGATGGTTTTATGGAAATATCATCATCATTCCCCTCTCTCTCTTCATTAATCTTTGGTGCACTTTTGATTTTACTCTGTAAAGGTTTCATATTGGGGTCAACTGAGTCTCCCAAGAGTTGAGTCTCATCAGATGTTTCCGTTGGTTCTTTCAGACAGCGAACACTTCCATTTCCAGATACAAGTTCTTGTAACTGCAGTTTCACTAGGCTGTTTTTTTCACATTTTAGCCTCTTTGAAGGGCGTCTGTCAGTTGCTTTGTGTGAAGAAGCCTATCACAAAGAAAGAAGATCTAAGGTCTAGTTCAAATAAACTTCACTAGACAACATTAGTGGCAGGCTGGATATGGAGCTTAACAGCTTAATGAAGTGAACACTGGGTGTTCTTTAAGGGGCTGCCGTTTGATCTAAAGCTATATGCTTAAGTAAAGTTGATTTTATGATAAACAGTGGGTTTAAAATTTGACGCAATTACATTTCACAAAATTACAAACAATCAATCACCATTTGGAATCCTCTTCCCATAGAAAGCACAGAACTAACGTAGCATGTGGATGATCACCCATCATATTTTTCACAATATTCTTCTTGATAATTACCATAACAGAACAAACAACTTTATACACCTTATTTTATGAGATAGCTATATAGGAATTCACAAGACAGTACATACACACATGGTTTACCACAGTGCACTTTATGCTGTGAACAACAAATCCAGAAAACTGACTCCACAATGTATAAACTTGTTCCCTTGATTGTGTTTTTTTGCATAGCCATATAATCAAAATAACGTAAATATAGTGAATCTGAAACGTTTTCTTTAACCAATTCTCAAGCTAAATCGATCACACTGGTGGCTCATTTTGTAGCTGTTTATAATTAGATGCAAAAAACCCTTCGTTGCTGTGTTTAAACAGATTTTAAACCTCAGAAGAACTGTGGTTCCCACAGCAGCCATAAGTAGGCCACATTGCACATATATTAAAGGTAAAACCCTAGACAGAAAGTAAGGGATAATGATTGCTGGGGAGGACACATTATTTCTTAGTAATTAGTGACGTGCTGAAGAAATGGAGTCATTAACCTCACCAGCCATTGACTGACCAGAAAATGCCTTAACTATTCATTATTGCCATTATCAACCATGAAACTGTAAGTTTAAGGAAAAATAAATTACCACTTTATAAACTCAAGATAAAACTACATATTACTATAGAGTACTTTTTTTTTTTTTAAACAGAACAGGTTAACTGCTAGTACAGTAGTCAACAGGAAGACAGGATTTCACTTCCAGTGTGTTCCTCTATAGTATGCTGTTGTTCCTTAGAACCATTTAATGAACCTTAGAACCAAGGTTTTATGATACAAAACTGGACAATTCAACCTCCGTATAGACATAATATGCAAAAAAACCTTGTTTTTAGAGTGAAAAGGAAAAGGTGCCAGTGCATTTATTTGCATGTACGCACCACTGGTTGCATGTTTAGAAAACATGCCACTGCCACCCTGATATTCTGAAGTAACAACCTGAGGAATCAGAATTAGTTATATATGATCTGGCGTACCTCAAATTACTGACACATCCATATTAACATGCAAAATGAATGTTCCATATGTTAATATATTAAATGTTCATCGCTATGTTTCTTTATATAGCTAATACAAGGCATGTATGTTATGCATGTTTATTTCCATCTCCCTTGCTCTCTGGATAATCATGTGTAAATTAACTAAAGTTTAGCTGTAGCCGTGTCAGTCCCAGGATGCTGGGGAGACAAGGTGGTTGAGGTAATATCTTTTATAGGACCAATTTCTATTGAATGGTCCCTTAGCATTTAGCTGTGACACTCTAGGGTACCTTTCCCAGACCTGAAGAAGAGCTCTGTGTGGCTCAAAAGCTAGTCCCTCTCACTAACAGAAGTTGGTCCAATAAAAGATATTACAGAGACAAAGTGGGTGAAGTAACTGAAAACATTTTGTACAACATATAATTTTCATGGCCTTACTAAAAGTCAAAACATCCCCTATATCATACTCCAAAATGAACAGCTCAGTGCAAAATGAAGTTACTTAACGTTCTTAAAACATTTCAGAAAGTGAAAGTCACAGGTTTTTCCTACCAGACACACTGTTTTTGTGGATTTGCAAAGATCAACCTCTTGATGAGATGAAGACTGGGTTGCTGCGTTGTTTCCAGCCTTCTGGCGTTCTGAAGATGGCACTCCATCTGCAAGCTAAACCAGATGCAATTTTACAGTGCAGAAGGGATGTGGGGGTTTTGTTAAATCTTTAGCAGTAGAAGCACCCATTTGAGCAACAAGGACTCTCCGAAAGTATCACGGTGTGCACCCAAACGATCTGACACAGATCCCACAGGAACGCAGGGCAGACCGCTGAGGCAGAATCCTCTCTCCATTTAGGTAAGGCGGGAGGTTCGCCTCCTTATCACGTGGGAGAAGTCCGCACCCGAACTTGGAAGTGGTTAGGGTTAGCAAGAGAGATCGGGACAGGAACAAGATGGCTTTTAACCTCTGTCCAGCACCCCCCCACAGCTGCTCCCACCAGGGCAGGGTGTGGGGCCGCCGGTTGGGGGGGGGGGGGGGCGCCGGCTGGGGGGGTGGGCAAAGGGCGCACGGGGGGGGCGCCGGCTGGGGGGGGGGGCAAAGGGCGCACAGGGGGGGCGCCGGCTGGGGGGGGGGGGCAAAGGGCGCACAGGGGGGGCGCCGGCTGGGGGCAGTCGGGGGGGGCAAAGGGCGCACAGGGGGGGCGCTGGTTGGGGGCAGTCGGGGGGGGTAAAGGGCGCACGGGGGGCGCTGGTTGGGGGCAGTCGGGGGGGGTAAAGGGCGCACGGGGGGCGGTGGTTGGGGGCAGTCTGGGGGGGTAAAGGGCGCACGGGGGGGGCGCCGGTTGGGGGGGGTAAAGGGCGCACGGGGGGGCGCTGGTTGGGGGCAGTCTGGGGGGGTAAAGGGCGCACGGGGGGCGCTGGTTGGGGGCAGTCTGGGGGGGTAAAGGGCGCACGGGGGGCGCTGGTTGGGGGCAGTCTGGGGGGGTAAAGGGCGCACGGGGGGCGCTGGTTGGGGGCAGTCTGGGGGGGGTAAAGGGCGCACGGGGGGCGCTGGTTGTGGCAGTCGGGGGGTAAAGGGCGCACGGGGGGCGGTGGTTGGGGGCAGTCTGGGGGGGGTAAAGGGCGCACGGGGGCGGTGGTTGGGGGCAGTCTGGGGGGGTAAAGGGCGCACGGGGGGCGGTGGTTGGGGGCAGTCTGGGGGGGTAAAGGGCGCACGGGGGGCGCTGGTTGGGGGCAGTCTGGGGGGGTAAAGGGCGCACGGGGGGCGCTGGTTGTGGCAGTCGGGGGGTAAAGGGCGCACGGGGGGCGGTGGTTGGGGGCAGTCTGGGGGGGGTAAAGGGCGCACGGGGGCGGTGGTTGGGGGCAGTCTGGGGGGGTAAAGGGCGCACGGGGGGCGGTGGTTGGGGGCAGTCTGGGGGGGTAAAGGGCGCACGGGGGGCGGTGGTTGGGGGCAGTCTGGGGGGGTAAAGGGCGCACGGGGGGCGGTGGTTGGGGGCAGTCTGGGGGGGTAAAGGGCGCACGGGGGGGCGCTGGTTGGGGGGGTAAAGGGCGCACGGGGGGGCGCTGGTTGGGGGGGTAAAGGGCGCACGGGGGGGCGCTGGTTGGGGGGGTAAAGGGCGCACGGGGGGGCGCTGGTTGGGGGGGTAAAGGGCGCACGGGGGGGCGCTGGTTGGGGCAGTCGGGGGGTAAAGGGCGCACGGGGGGCGCTGGTTGGGGCAGTCGGGGGGGTAAAGGGCGCACGGGGGGCGCTGGTTGGGGGCAGTCGGGGGGGGGTAAAGGGGGCACGGGGGGGCGCTGGTTGTGGCAGTCTGGGGGGGTAAAGGGGGCACGGGGGGCGCTGGTTGGGGGCAGTCTGGGGGGGTAAAGGGCGCACAGGGGGGCGCCGGTTGGGGGGGGTAAAGGGCGCACGGGGGGGCGCCGGTTGGGGGGGGTAAAGGGCGCACGGGGGGCGCTGGTTGGGGGCAGTCTGGGGGGGTAAAGGGCGCACGGGGGGCGCTGGTTGGGGGCAGTCTGGGGGGGTAAAGGGCGCACGGGGGGGCGCTGGTTGGGGCAGTCGGGGGGGTAAAGGGCGCACGGGGGGCGCTGGTTGGGGCAGTCGGGGGGGTAAAGGGCGCACGGGGGGGCGCTGGTTGGGGCAGTCGGGGGGGTAAAGGGCGCACGGGGGGGCGCTGGTTGGGGCAGTCGGGGGGGTAAAGGGCGCACGGGGGGGCGCTGGTTGGGGCAGTCGGGGGGGTAAAGGGCGCACGGGGGGGCGCTGGTTGGGGCAGTCGGGGGGGTAAAGGGCGCACGGGGGGGCGCTGGTTGGGGCAGTCGGGGGGGTAAAGGGCGCACGGGGGGCGCTGGTTGGGGGCAGTCTGGGGGGGTAAAGGGCGCACGGGGGGCGCTGGTTGGGGGCAGTCTGGGGGGGTAAAGGGCGCACGGGGGGCGCTGGTTGGGGCAGTCTGGGGGGGTAAAGGGCGCACGGGGGGCGCTGGTTGGGGGCAGTCTGGGGGGGTAAAGGGCGCACGGGGGGCGCTGGTTGGGGCAGTCGGGGGGGTAAAGGGCGCACGGGGGGGCGCTGGTTGGGGCAGTCGGGGGGGTAAAGGGCGCACGGGGGGCGCTGGTTGGGGCAGTCGGGGGGGTAAAGGGCGCACGGGGGGGCGCTGGTTGGGGCAGTCGGGGGGGTAAAGGGCGCACGGGGGGGCGCTGGTTGGGGGGGTAAAGGGCGCACGGGGGGGCGCTGGTTGGGGCAGTCGGGGGGGTAAAGGGCGCACGGGGGGGCGCTGGTTGGGGCAGTCGGGGGGGTAAAGGGCGCACGGGGGGGGCTGTTGGAGGGTAAAGGGGGGTGGAGAGAGGAGGGGCGCTCGGGGGGGGCGCTTTGACCGTGTAGCCCCCCCCACCCCAGGGGAGCGTGACTGGCCCGGCCAGAGCCGCTCCGGGCTCGGGCTCTCCTCACCTTTCGGGTCCTCATAAGACGCCCAGGAGGGGGCGGCTCTGGCCGGGCGCCGCCAGCTCCCCCAGCTGCCTCCCCCGCCCCAGCCGGCGCCGCGCCGCTTCCGGGACGAGCTCGGACGTCGCCCGCCGCCGTGCCGACGACACTACGCCACGCACGCGGCGGCCGCCATCTTTGTGATGGGGGGGAAAGGCGGGGGAAGACAGACAGAGAACAGGCGCCATCTTTGTGAAGGGCGCAGCCGCCTTCCCCCCCCCCCCCCGCGTGGTTGTGAAGAAAAGCTTGAAAATGTGACCCTTAAAAAAGCTCAAAGTCCAGAAAGCAAAAAGAAACCCCACATTTATTGTTTTAGAAAAAGTCATGATTTTAAACTAATCTCATGATTTCCGGGGCCGCACTCATGATGTTTGAATGGCTGATATTGTAATATTATAGCTAATGTTTCCGATCTCTGGGATGAGGGCAATAGGGGTGTATGTGAGGGAAAGTCACTTCATTTACAATGAGATCCTTTCAGCTTCGTCTTGCTCTGACTTTTGCTTTCTCAGAAAAATGGCACACCTGCAGAGCCATGGCTCTCAAATGTCCCTCATCACAAGGGAACATCACTCATTTTAGTGTTAAAGTTACTTATACCCCTCTCCGCCATTGTGACAGACTTTTATTATGGACAATTATTTTACATCAGAAATAAAGAGTCTGGAAACTGTTGCTATCAAAAGACTGATTACACAACACGATGGAATCCTGCCGGGTTTGAAATTGCCTGAATTAATAATTTTGGTGTGTTCCCGATTTTGGGTCTGTGTCATGTTTGTTCCACATTTGGGCCTTGGCAGGGAGAGTTTGGAGGAGATGGAGGAAGGAACATGTGCATCTTGAATTCATTCCTTCACTGTTCTCTCCTTTAACTTCCCGTACATTTATGATCTTTTCTGTAATGGTTGTTTTTGTCAAAAAACATTGTGGGAATCACACATAATCCCCTTTCTGAAAGGAGGGAGAACAAAGGAGACCCATTCCCCTCACCAAAAGTTTGCAAACAAACAAAAAAGTTGTATTTTGGGAGATAATTCAGGGCATAAAAAGAGTTTTAAAGTGGATATAATAGTAAAGGGGCAAAATTCTCCTCTGCATGCTGGGTCTCTAGTGCACATTTTGAATGTGGAATAGCAATTGATGCTAATTATGGGTAGAACATTCACTGGAGGCTGGCTGTGCAGCTGGGAGTAGAGAATTTTGCCCACAGACAGGACTATGTTAAAATCACCTTTTTATAAAAATGAAGAATTTTGCTTCAAGTTGCTCCCCAATGGGCTGACGTTTGGAAAAACACAATTTTTGCCTTATCGTTCTATCAATTATAAACATTGCAGATCCTTTTCCTTCCCACTGCGTCTCCTTTCTGTAACTGTAGTTTGATTTATAATATGTGCAGTTAGGGACTTATTCAGATTTGCCTCTCAGTTCATTTGTGCAACCCACAGGGAACAAAGTATGTTAGTAACTCAAATCTCTGTTTAACTTCAAGGACTCCAGTGACACCAGTGATAATAGATGCATTTATGTGAAGCAAGGAATGAGACACCTGCACTTAAATATGTAGTTATTTTTTTAATAAGGATTATTTAGTATTTTATCATTTCAAGTAATGATTGGTATCTGTGGTCTGTAACTGATCGTGTTACAATACCCAGAGCACATGTGCTGGGAAAGAGTTGGAGCCCTATCCAAAGTCCATTTAAGTCAATGGAAGCTATTGACTTCAGTGGGTTCTGGATTTGGGCCTTGGTGCATGCATATCTGTGAGTGTCACACTAAATTGCACATCTGCTTTTTGTTGGTTTAATGGATCAAGAATAATATGGAAACTTTTATTGCTATGTCATCAGTTGAATAACAGTGCAGTACAATACCATAACTGTGACTCTGAACTGACAAGTGACCAGATTAAAGGTCTGAATGCTGAATTCTTCATTGGGAACTTTTCAAACATTTGCAGATTTCAAAACCATACAAACACTCATCAGTGGTTTGATGTTGTTACCCACCTTCCTTCTCCAAGTCCCTATTGCTCAGGGAACAACTCTTGTCCACACCTCTCGGCTTTAAAAGAGTGAACAACAGCTTATGTCTTAGAAACAAATGGCAACAGCTTAATGTTTTACCTGTGAGAAAATTCAGATAAGACATTTTTCTCAGCAGCATAAAGCTCTCACAGTTAAACTGAGGTTGAGAGACATGCCTGCTATGTTGTTCTGCAATTTCATGCACGGCTCAAGGGTCCTTCCGTGCTTTATTCTGTAGCTGAAGTGTAATTCATATCCTCCTCCAAAAGCATCCTAATGTTCTCTGTTCCCTTACAGAATTGTCACTTGCAGTCAAGCAATACAGATAATTGTTTTTATTATATAGTGAAAATGTCAACCCTGCTTTGTAAACACATCAGGACCAACATTCAACTTTGCTTTAGCTTGGCCAGTCTTGGCCAATACTTGAAATTAGCAACTCTTCCTTTTCAGAATAATCTAATCTAACATGTTGCACTACCTGAGCTTCTCTCCTCTGAAGATCTTAAAGCATGTTCTGAACAGGGGTGAAAGTAACTTAAGGGACTTACCCATATGCAGGGCTGGGGTCCTGAGCAGGGGGTTGGGGCCTCAACTGGAAGGGGTCGGGCCTTTAAATCCCCAGGTCCTTTAAATCACGATTTAAAGGGCCCGGGGCTCCAGCCCTTTTAAATTGCCTCCTGGGGAAGCTGCCCCCTGCTGGTACGGTCGGCTGTGTACCGACTCTTGCTGGTATGTGGTACCGGACCATACCGGCTTACTTTCACCTCTGGTTCTGAACAATTATGCCTCACATAATTCATTAAAGTTGGGAGGTAGGTATTGTCATTATGGGGAAAATGAGGTGCTCAGTGGCCAAGGTGTTTGCTTATGGTCATACAGTGAGTCTGAGGCAGGTGTGGGAAGATAACCTAGATGTCCTGCTTCCAGCTCCTAATACTGTTCCTTTCAAATACTCCACCCTGTAACTTCTGACAAGATAAAGTACACTAGAAACCAACTGGCTTGATATCCTCTCTAAATGAGGTTCTTCCCTTCCTCCTAAACATGTTATACTCAGTGGCCATGAATGTTATATAAGAATGTATGACTTGCCATTCTGACTCAGATCAACATTCCATGGCAATACGATATGATAATTCTGTTCTTTACTGTAGTTTCTACCAGTTTGCCTGATACCGGCCTGAAATTGCTAGGATCAACTCTGGAGCCCTTTTAAAAAATTGACTTTACATTAGCGACTTTCCAGTCATCTGGTACAGAGGCGGGTTTAAGTGATAGGTTATATACTACAGTTAGTTCTGTAGTTTAATATTTGAGTTTCTTCAGAACTCTTGGTGAATACTTTCTGGTCCTGGGGACTTATTACTTTTTAGTTTATCAATTTGTTCTCAAACCTCTTCTACTGACACATCAGTTTGGGACAGTACTTTGGATTTATTGCCCAAAAAGAATAGCTCTGATGTGGGTATCTCCCCCACATCGTCTGCAGTGAAGACCAATGCAAAGAATTCATGGAAGTTCTGAATTCTTGCAGCTGAAGATCTGGGAGCTTTTCTGAAGCTTCTGCTACTATGCAGAGTAGTGTGACATGGAAAATGCACCATGAAAAGGGAGCTGGAATGGAGATCCCCTTTGAGGCCAGTCCAGACTTCTTCAGGGGACAAGTGACTTGAGAAATTGCAATGTGACCAGTAACCACCAAGGAGCCCTACAAGGGGATCAGATTGCATAAAAGAGGATGTATTTTCAATTAGATTAAAAAGTGTCTTTTTTAACCTTTGGGCTGACAGGCAGGAGAAAAAAAAAGAGATGAAAAATGCTGTATTGAGAGCTCGCTTGCCTTTAAGCAAGGGAGGTCTGGGGTGGGGAAACCAGACTATAATCTTATTAAACATGCAGCAAGGTACAAGCTGTGAAATGGAATGTGTAAATTAGTCTGTTGCAGCACATTTCTCTTTGCCTGCCACACTCATCAGTGTCTCCATTTTTTTTTTATAACCTTCTGGGCTCATTTGGCTGAACATTAGGGACAGGATAGGGACAGCAGTCAAAGGAATAGAATTTTGCCTGTAAGTGTAATGGCTATTAACTGTTGGATGGTTCCCCCCACCCTCCAAGCCAAGTAATTATCGAACAGAGACACTTGGTGATGCTTTTCTGAATCAGAAAGTAACGATCTTGAGCTAAGGTGTCCAAATTCCTCTTTGTTAAGAAAACGTAGGGGTATTGAGAGTGAGAGCATGAAGACTAGGGAATGGTCTACTAATCAGCGGGATACTTCCGCCCAGAGTGGGTTCCACATCCCTTTCTGTGTCTAATTGAGAAAAGATGTCAATTGGGAATAGTCCCAGCTGTATGAGTTAATCTTTAGCTCAAGCTGTCGAGACTTTTAGCTCTGGAGTTCTCTGGTTCAATCCATAGTCTCAACCAAGATGGCGGTTGTCATGCAAGCTCAGTTAATACATTAGACCTTCTACTCCCAAGTGTGGTGTGTCCTTCTATCATTTCATCTCAGTTCAAATAAAATAGATCTTATTTGGGCTCCTGAAACATTCTAAGGTGCCCAGCCCAGCATGAACAACAGAGAGTGTCACTCCATAACCTAACTCTCAAATGTTCTGAAGTCGCACCGTACAAATCTAATGTGCCTTTATTAATATCACTGAAAATTATTCACATCAGAAATAAAGAGTCCCGAAGCAGAGGTTACAGACAAAGTTATTTACATTAAAGGAAGAGATTTTTTTGTGTCCTGCTCTTTAGATCTTTCTCATATACTGCATTCTACATTAGAGTCTTAGCAGGGTGAGAGGTGTGGTCAGAAGGGATGGAATTAAGCAAGTTCCGCAGTAAGGTACAGCTAAGACAGGATTTATGATATGCCTGACCTTAGCCAAAAAGCTTAAGGGAAGGAGACAGGGAATCAGAAATTTCATGGTCAGATGGGAATGTTATTTACAAGAATATACAGTTATCTCTTGCAGGCCTCTGAATGTTTCTGGTATTACAAAAGATACTGGACCCTGGCCTGTGTTCCCTGTTGTTGGCAATAGAATCCATTTAATAGGTCCCAGTATTCAGCACATTTACTCAGTGATAGTCACAGTCCTTAGCCCCAATGTGCTACTCATTGTCAAAGCACTTTACAAACCTTAACTCATGAGTGAATGGCTTTGAAATGAGTCCACCTCGGTTCTATACCCCTTGCAATGCTTAATTGCTTTGTATAATGCTTATTTTCAAAGAATTTAATCAAAAATAAGTAAATCTCTCCTAGCAGAAATATCCCACTGAGCATCTAAGAGTATGTCTCCACTGCAATTAGACAACCGTGGCTGGCCCATGCCAGCTGACTTGGGCTTGCAAGACTTGGGCGAAGGGGCTGTTTAATTGCAGGGTAGAGTTCGGGCTCAGGCTGCAACCCAAACTCTGGGACCCTGCCCCTCACAGGGTCCTAGAGCTGGGGCCCTAGCCCAAGCTTGAACATTTACATTGCAATGAAACAGCCCCTTAGCCCGAACCCTGGAGCCTCAGTCAGCTGGCACAGGCCAGTCACAGATGTCTAATTGCAGTATAGACATACCCTTAGAATCGCTACCATTGCTTCAGGAGCCCGTCTGATCCTTTAGAGTGGGGCTGAAGGAATGAGAATTGCCCTGAGGAAGCAACAGAAATCAGGGACTCACAGAACTTTTGTTCTGAGTTAATTTAACTATGGTTAAGTTAACCACACCAATGTAATACCGACAGACCCCGGTCATCGTTGGGCGGGATCGAACCTCGGACCTCTGGAGCTAAATGCATGAGCCTCTACTGTATGAGCTAAAAGCCATACAGAAGAGATTAACAAGTCTGCTCTACAGCCTTAGCTAAGTGGTCTCGGTGCCACTAGATGGGACAGAACACCACACCCAGAGGGTATGTGCGTTACACCAACACCCACTTTTTAACCACTTTCCATTTCCTTCCCAAACCTTAGTTCTACAGGTTTATGGGTGAAATTGCATCAAGCTCTGAATGCTTCTACCCACCTAGTTACTTATATGGTCCCCTCACTGGAGTATCTGAGTCCCTCCCAATCATTAGTGAATATCTCTCACAAGCCCCACATTCTCCTTTTGTGTATAGAGAAAGGGGAGCTGAGGCATAGACGGATTAAATGACCTGGTCTAGTTTACACAGAAAACAGTGGAAGAGGTAGGAAATGAAGCCAAATCTCTTGACTCTGCATCCAGTGCAAACCTCAGCAAGCTTCACCGGGTGGGGGTGAACCAGGATTAATTTGCAGCAGCAGCAGCTACTTATTTTGAGTCCTTCGATGCAAATTACTTGTCAGCTATTTGTCTGTCTGTCTTTCTTAGTGCCTCTTTCCTTGGTGTTGTAAAGGCTAAACAGGTCATCATATAATGAACACTGGGTTGGAAGCTCTCTGATTTTGTTTAAACCTCCCAGCTCCCAAACACTTGGGGTCAGTATTAGATAGGAAATTAACTACATAGACAAGGAAGCAGTCAGCAAGGGCAGCTCACTGCCATGTGGTCATAATGGTTCTAGACCCTGGCTATCCCTATGTGGGGGAGGGGAGGAACGTTCCAGGTGTGGGGCAGGGTGGGGCTTGACAAAATAGAGGGAGCAAGTAGCACATCTCTTGACTCCCAGGGTTGTCAGAGTGCAGCCTGAAGCCACAGCAGGGCTGGGGGAAATGTTAATTTTCCATTTCTCCATTTGCAGACTCCCTCTCAGCACCCTTGAGACAATTGGGGAATGAACATGTAATATTAAAAATGTATTAATGGGTGAGGAGCAGCTGTTCTCTGGCGCGAGCTGATTATCATGAAAGGAACTTACCTACTGTGCCAAGCCATTTAGCTCTCTTGCGGGTAGCTAGATTCCCTTGCTGCAGAGCCCGTGGGGAGTCACAGAGCCGGAGCTGTTATTTTATTTAATAGCCCTGACAATCTGCTATTCCCAGCCAGCATGGCACTTGGCATCAAACAGTTTCACTCTTGTTTCCGTCAGTCTACTGTCACTGTTTCCATTTGCTGACTGGTTGCAGGTAAGCAGTCTGAGCCTGGGGTCCCCACCACTCCCGAATTTCAGCTGAGCAATCCAGATTTTGATAGCTTTACTTTCCGTCTTCTGCAGGACTAAACTTGGGGAATGCTTAAAAGTCCAAAGTTTAAGGCGGAAATTCTTTTCCTGTTATTCATTTGTTTTTATTTACTCTTCAATAATTTAGAAAAGGGTATAAAATGCACCTGGTGAAACACCTCTGGGCACATGAGCAAGATTTCACACAACACAGCAGGTGACTTATTCCTACATAGAGTGACTTCTTTCCACCCACCCGCAGATCCTTTCAGGCAACTCACACACATCCACTCCCTCACACACGCATGCTTGGCACATCAAGCTGGGTTCCATCCTCCATGAAATCTCTTAGCCAGGAGTCCAGAAAGCAGGTTGGGAATTGATTAAAATAAAAAAACAACAACTGATACTTGAGGTTGCAAAAATGAAGTCCAGATAGAAGAAGGGCAGGGGTGGCTTTAGGCCACCTCTGCACCCTTTAAATTCTGGCTTTGCCTGGCATCTGTCTCACTTTAGAGCAATTACAGGGCAGGGCCTTACATGTGAGGCTAAGAATCATTCCCCTCTTGCTCTGAACCACTCCCTATTCTGGGGACTGTGCAGGAGCTTGACACTAGTGAGGGAACCCTTGTATATAAAATGATATTTCTTTACAATGCTTTTGTGCTCACATCTCTCCTCTACATCTGAGAGACCTGGACACCATACAAATGGGATATCTAACAGCTAGAGGCCTTCCATATGTAGTCTCTGCACACCATTTTGGGGATCCGCTGGCAAGACAAAATTACCAACCTGGAGGTTTTCCAAAAGTCAAATCCCACAAGCATCAAGGTCATGCTGATAAAAGCCCAACTATGTTGGGTTGGACACGTCATTAGGATGGCTGAACATTGACTCCCCAGAAAAATTCTCTTTGGAGAATTGGCACAAGAACACCAGAATCCAGGCTGCCTCAGAAAGCGCTACAAGGACAGCATCAAGAGCAGCACACTCCTAGGTGCAATAAAACCAGATGATCTCCAAGGCTGCATCAAGTAGATCAGCCTGGTGACACACAGCACCCAGAGGTTTCCAAGCCTTTCAAGAAGACAGAAATAATCAACTGTTAGCTGCAAGGGGAAAGCATCAGACCACGGCTATAGCTACCAAGATGCTCACTCATGACTTTGTCTGCCCGATCTGCTCATGAGCATGCACATCATGCTTTGGACTTCAAAGTCATTCCAGGATCCACAAAAAGAGAGAGCATGAAAATGTCATTGTTGAACCAATGGACTATGCAAGAGAGATTTCTCAGAAGGGTCATTTTGCCTGCTTTATGCCTCCAGAGCAGTGCAAAGGGGCGGAAGTGGGAGATAGAAACAAGCATCATTCGTGTCTAAGGCCCTCCCAGTTTTGGACTTTCCTGTCCCTCTCTGCTACTCCCCTCCCTTGGGAGAGGCCTGCTGTCTCTTTCTCTTTCATGTCTGTACTGGGCCATTTCCCCTCTGACTCTGCTGGCTCCTAGATTTGGTCTGTGTTTGATTTGTCATTGCTGGACTTCCTGCAACCCACTGGTCCTCAGAGTAATCTGATTGCCAAGCAGCTGTGGTTCCACATGGAGAGAAGGCTCCTTACTCCCTCCCTTCTTAGATTTCCTCTTAATTACTAGGCTTTCTGTACTGACCAGATTCATGCAGAACATTCTTACAGCTCTGTCATCCTGTATGATACACCTAACAGTTTGGAATCTCCCTTTGTTCCACGTTAACACTTGCTCCCAATATCTGCCTCTTTCAAATAGCCTATCAGTGCTTTGCCAGCTCATCAGGACTTTGACAATATTGGCCTAAGGCCTGAGAAAACACGCTGCCGGATGGCTTTTTGTTTGAGAGATTTCAGGCATTATCCTCCTCACAGCCACTGGAACTAGCTGGTGTTGGTGCTAGCTAATGAGCTGCGCTCAGTCACGCCTCCATTCGTCCTTCGCTTTTTCAGAGAGGTTTTCTTCCAGGGAAGGTCTTCCCTTCTCCTTCCTGTCTTGTGGCTTCCTCGTTCCCTGCTGATTCCTCTCTGCCCATCACACTCTCTCACCCTTGGGTGTCTGTCCTTATTAGAAAATAACATAAAGCACTTCCTCTCCAGAGACAGTGCATGTCCCTTTGGAGGAGCACGCACTAGCAATTCTCCCACTAGCTCAGGGGCCAGACCCCTATAGTTATTCTCTGTTTCTATTAATATAGGCTAATAATTCTCTGTGATTTGGGTGCTGCCCTCTGACCCAAGCGCTGAGCACCAAACACCTCGTTCAGGAGGAACTCTGGCTGAAGGCTCAAGGTTCTGTTGCTCAGAAGATTGCCTGTTATGTGGGGAGGGGTTTTAGTGGAGTGGGTCCCCAGCTAGATTGCTGGATGTGAGTTACTCCCTTGCTCCCTAGGCTTTGGGGAAATCCCATTCAGGTTTGATTCCAGGTCTATATTTGGTGGCTAAAGCCCATCTCTAGTTCTTAGACATCCTTGAAAGTCAGGGACACACGACACATAAAAGCAGACCTTTGTGTTATGAACTGGGGGACAGAAAGGTGGTACTGTCTTCCCTCACTCAGTTCTAAAGCTTTTTGTTGAGATTGGATGTAGGAGGTCTGAAGCAAAGTTGGACAACCTGGTGTGCTCATTTGTCCCACCTCCCTCCCATCTCCAGGTATTTCGTAGCAGGCTTAATGTCAGATCTCTGACAACAAATTGAATAGTGTGTTGCACTGAGATCCTGTCTCTGCAGTTTGCAAGCATGTATTATAGGAGGCTACACCCCATACGCCTCTGGACATCTCTTCCAAGGGAAGTGCTGGACATCTCATTGCCTGAAGCTTTGAACACTAGCCTGGATAAAGCAAAGGAGAATTTTCTATAGACTAGATGCTGTCTCTAACTTCTGTAAATCTCAGTCTGGGATATAAATTCAAACATTAGGTGCAATAAACATGGTTCTAGGCTTAAACTGCTCAGGTCAGCCTGTGTCAAAGCTTTCCGTGGAGCATATTTCAGAGGAAATAGCAAGAGAATGCAAGATGCATCCATCCTACACTCTAATGAATATCAGGCTTAACTGCATCCAGATTTTCCTTCAGTACCAGGAAACATTTTAGTAAATGTTCTGCATTATTTAGTATTGTTTCTTTGGGGAGATTAAAATTGCTTTGTGTAAATGTAGCTCTCCGCCACACATACCTGACAATGACAGAGGAGCCCGCTTTACAGAAGGCTCATTAAAAATATAAACATTATGTTGATTTCAGCAGCTTAAATTACTTAAGCCAGTGTAATGGGATAAATATTTGATGCTGAAGTTTTATTAAATTTCTATCAATAATATGTTGTTGCTAAATATGTGGAGCGCTCTTTAAAAGCGGCTTGGTGGTCTAGGCAGGGAGATTATTTAAAACCCATCTCAAAGCTCTGTGCTCATTGCTTGTGGGCTGGAAATGAATTACATTCTTCCTGTTATCACCTGCAGGTAATAGCAAATAATTTCTGGTGCCATCAGGCCACAAAATATCCTGGATCAGATCCTCAGCTGGGGTAAATTGGCTTAACCCCATTGAAATCATTGATGATTTACATCAGCTGAGGGTCTAGCCCACTCTAGCCCAGTTTGTAAGCAGTGGGGGTAATTTCTAGGCATCCCATTGAAAAGTGAAGGCACATTCTGTCATGCTGCAGTGGAAAGTTGAGTTGTGGGAGTGCGTGTTTAGGGGATGTTCTACTTTTTAAATGGTCTGTTTGCATAGTATCTTTTATTGTCACCTTCTTGGACTTTCCCACCCCACTGCTGTGCACTTGGCCACAGGAAATGGATTGAAGTGAGAAGCTGATGGAGAGGAGAGGCAGAGCTGAGGGCAGGACATGCTGCATTAAAGAGAGAAAACTCAAGGAAGCTTGAAAAAGAACCGTCTGACATAAATGATGCATGTTCCTGAAGTCCAGCTCCTAATCAGGCAAAAAGTGGCATTCACAGAAGATTACTGTAAAGATGAAGTCAGACAATGAGCCTGAGAAACTGCTGAGCCAGCAACCTCCTCTCCTGGGGAGGTGGGACTGGGAAGGAAGTATCTCTCAAGAGGCTTCTTGGGAGTTGACAGATGCAGGAAGTGGTGCTGACAGGCCCTGGAGGGAGTCTTACTCTACCTTATCAATCACAAAAAGGATCCTTTGCGAGGAGCAGAGTGTTAGGTCAAATGGGAAATCCCAGATGAGCTCCCCGCGCTCACAGATCCAGGTGTTTTTTATTGCTAAGCTATAATCAAGAGGTTGTTTTCAGTGTGTTAGTTCCCCGAGTGATTTGGGCTCCATTCCGCACTCCTTGCTCGGGCAAAGCTCCCTCAGAAGCTAATGGGACTTTTGCTTGAGTCAATAGTGCTCTAAAGTCCAGTGCAGTCCAAAGGGCTGAGGCAGCCACCTTGGGGCAGTGTGTAATAAAGGCCTGTGTTTTCCAGGCCACTGCCCCAGTTATTTAAGCTGAGAATTGCTGCTTCCCAAAGCTGCTGGGCTCTGCAGAATGGGGGATGGGGGTGGGTTCTCCACTCCTTTTAGCTCTGGAAAAGCAGTAAAGGGTGGTTGCGATGCAGGTGACATCCTCTCCTAATCCTCAAAGTGCAGAAAGGGAGTTAGGAAAAAGGGTCCAGCTTTGATTCATCTCTAACTTCTAATCTTCAGTCTCCACTGCCTTGAAGTTGACTGACATAATGGTCCCAACCTCCCCAAAATTGCCACAAACCACATCTTTCCCCTTTATTATGAGTTTCCTTAAAATGCAATTGGGTGTCCCATTGCTCCTGCTGTGCCTAGGGACTCAGGTGTTTGTGTTTTGCTTATTCAGGTAAGAACAGTGCTTAAAAGGTCAACATGCTTTCAAATTAATCGGAGTTTGTCCAGCCATCTGACAGAGTACACCGTGCATTAGCTCTCTGAGTGGAACTGTGGTTCAGAGCAGGTGAACAGGGCCAGCCTGAAGGATGGGAGGCAAAATGGAGGGGGCCTTCCTGGAGTCTGAGGTGAATATTTAGCTCCAACTTCATATATTAAAAAATAAAAATCCAAACAGTCCCTTAAAGAGACCTTTTCCCAGGGGTCCACCGAATTCTGACCCATCAATGACGCTATTTGGCTGTGAATAAAGATAAGACTTATCCTGCCTTTGTGAGAATAGACTGAGTAACACCATGAACCTCTTCAGCAAAAACCACTGTATAACACCGATGAGGGAACTGGGGCAGACACTGAAAGGTCTAGCTCTACGGCCCTTACTAAGAGGCGTAGTCTCGTAGACTCCAGCAGTATTACCGACCCCAAGTGTCCAAAAATCACGAGTTTGGCTTAAAAATCATGAGACTCTAAAATAATGCATGTGGTGTTCTTTTTATTTATCTGCTGGTGTTCATGTTCTCCACCTTTTCTTCATAACCGTGAGGGACACAAACATATGGATTTATAATAACATGAATCCAGGAACTGGGACTTTAAACCCCCCCCCCCAAGAAAAACAAAAAAAACCCCACCACTGAAATGTTGCGAGACTCTAGAATTGTGAGAGTTGGCAATACCACTTTAATAGTACCTGGATTCCATCTAAAACACCTTATGTAGACTGGCTAGTCTGAGCAAGAGCTGCAGGGTTCGACCCTTAATTTGTATTTGTATTGATAGCAAGTATATCGTAGCAATGTTATTGGCAGTCACTGGCAGTGAGCGGTAGCCATGTGGAAACTTATCAAGATGGACAGAAACTAGAAGGTTGCATGGCTAGATTCTGTGCTGATCTGAGTTGAGGGGGTCTTTCAATTAATTGTCTTTGGGGCCAACTAAGGAGGAACCACAAGATTTTCCCTGGTCAGATAGTTTGGCCACACCATTTTGTTTCATTTGGGAAAAAAAAAATCTTTAACAAAATCTACCATGAGGATAAAGTGTTTCCACTTTGATTTAATTTCATTGAAATTAGTTATTGAAATCTAGACCTTCCTCTGCAGTGTCTGCAACCCAAATACAACATCCTTTGCTGGTGCAGGAGAATCAGAAAATGAAACTGACCAGTCTGGCTTCTCTATTTCAAATGGAGTGAAATGCAAAGAAGTTAGCAGAATGTAAAAATGTGGAAAACGTCAATGAGATTGTGTTGGATTTGGAGCTGCCTGTAATAATTTATGAATATCATATGTTGACCTGGTTAAGTGATGTTTACTATATACGTATACTGAGTTAGTTCAGGTTTCATAGTAGCAGCCGTGTTAGTCTGTATTCACAAAAAGAAAAGGAGTACTTGTGGCACCTTAGAGACTAGCCAATTTATCTGAGCATAAGCTTTCGTGAGCTACAGCTCACGAAAGCTACAGCTCACTTCATCGGATGCATCCGATAAAGTGAGCTGTAGCTCACAAAAGATTATGCTCAGATAAATTGGTTAGTCTCTAAGGTGCCACAAGTCCTCGTTTTCTTTTTGAGTTAATTCAGTATCAGCATTTTCAGTTAGGGGTGTGGTGAGGTGGATCCTGGTATTCACTTCTCACAAACACTTGAAGCACTATGCAAGAGCCATTGGCTTAGATGCTCTGCTGGGCTTGCCAGATCCATTTCCTGACTGAATCAGTCCCTGTGTGGGGAAGGAAGATCAAATGGTCCAAGAGGTTTTAAAGAGAGACACAGTCCATCAAGCAGGAGGAGAGACAGTTAACACCCAGCACAGACTTTAGGGGTGGTTTAGCCTTAGTCTGCTAGGTCGCCATTTTGGCATGGAAGGACTCTAGGAAAATCCATTTTCTTCCAGTGCTTTGTTCCTACAAAATAAACCATACTTTGGTTTCAGAGGGCTGTATGGGGTCTCTGAATACCATTGGTCACAGGCTCCTGAAGAGGAACAAGGATCCTAAACCTCATTGGAATTGCAGGGTACGAGCGGTTGATGCATAGTACTGCAGCCAAAGGCCCGGTAGGATAATCGTGCGACTTCACCTGAGAGGAGTGAAGGCAGCCCCTGACACCAGAGGGTGTGCACTCAGAGAGACCACAGAGAAACAGAAGTGCAGTGAGCTCAGCAACTGTGACAGAGATTTTAAAATTTTACTCAGGTTCACCAGCTTCTAGTATTATTAGTAGCACAGGGAAGGACAACAATTATTAAAATATTAATTTTTATTTTAAGTAATATTAATTTTATCCTGACAGTGTTTCTTCAAGGACAGTCAGAATGTTTTAAACCCTGATCCTACAAAGACTTACACGCATGCTTAACTTTAAGCTTCTGAGTAGTCCCATTGCGATCAAATTAAAGTTAAGCACGTGTGTAAATTGTTGCAAGATCAAGGCTTGAATGGCTCCAAAACTACAGCCCAGTCTTGATTTACTGCTGTGACTTAATGGGACTTGTGTTAGTGAGCAATGGGCTTAGTAGCAATTGTTTGGCGCACGGGATCTATCAATATTTGGATTGCCTTGTGAAGTGATTACCATGTGGCCTCTCTCCCTCCTTGTCACTCTAAATTCACGGTTGTTGTTTTTCTATTTCTTATCCTGTGAAAATTCAATAAAAATAAAGTTTAGAAAACACCAGCAGTTCAATTCCTGCCTCCTAAGAAATGCAGTTCTTAAGAAGATGAGTCATATCCCTGTGGACTCAAGTCAGCCAAAACAGAGAAGCATAAGAAATAAAACTCTCTGCCGGTCACTGATCTGAGATGAAGTTAGCTAGGCCAAGTAGCATCTCACCATTGCAAGGAAAAAACCCCACAAATATTTTCCTTGGCAGGTGTATCTTTCTCCAGTGTCTTACAGGGTGGGAGTTTCAGCCACTGCAGAAATATCATTCTGGGTCACTGCTTTCATGCTTCCCCCACGATAAAAGGCTAATTACCAATGAACACATGCTAGAGAAAAAGAACATGGCCAGGCGTTTCTCTTAAAGAGCTGCGCCCATCTCTTTATCCGAGAGTGTGAGGAGATGTGGAAGTAGTGGCGGTTGCACCAGTTTGCCCTGGGGGCACTGTTCCCTCTAAGCTGTGCCCGTGTGCGCGTGCACGGTGAAACCCCGCGTGCACAAAAATTTGCACAGAAGAAATTTTTTTGCACACACGGCCTGTCAAAAATTAGAGGGAACGTTGCCTGGGGGTAGGGTTTATATTGGTAAAGTGGGAAAAGAGAATCAGGAAAATATTCTTACTTTCCTCCCAGTTCTCTTTAAGAGTTGCTAAATTAACAGAGGAGCTCTTCCGCTGGAAAGGTCCATGCTAGGGCAACTTCTCCAAGGTCCCAGACTGTAGCGGACTTATGGACTCAGTCCATTCCGGGTCTCCAATGCAGCAGTAGCTCTTCAATGACCAGCCTTGCATCCACTCAGAGTCAGGGAGCCAAGGCTCTGTCACGTACTCCTCCCTCCCTGATATTCCGTCGATATGATCACATCCCAGGCATGTCACTCTGTCTGCGTTCACGCTGAAGCCTGCCACGCGATGGGAGCAGCTACAAGCCTGGCTAAGGGCTCTTTTGGTTCAGAATCTCACCAGGCTGAATCATTATGGATTTTGTGCTGCGTTACTATCCCGTTTTTAAGTTCTCAGCCGTTTTGAATGGTGTGCAGCGACAGTAGGCAGGTAGCTATGCCATACCAAGAGGCCCCAGTGATATCAGAGCTGACTCAACCAAGTACCACCCTGCCTCTACAGCTAACTTGCACTCAACAGTTTCATTGGTGGTCTAAGGGAGACTGGTTGTTTACTTGGGCAAATAGCCACACCCGTGCGCCCAACTGCCATGAGCACAAATCAACACAAATCACTCAGCACAACCCAGACAACAACACAACCAGCCTACCCAACCCCAAACACAACACAACACAACCAGCCTACCCAACCCCAAACACACACAGTCCCTCACCACTGCACCCCCCCATTTGCCACTCACACAAAACTACACAACTTTGCCAGCACAAATACACAACCAGCACACACAGTAACCCCAAACACATATAGCCCCTCACTGCAGCATACAACCCTCATTCACCACCTGCACAAATCAACATAAGTCTCCCAGCACAACACCCCTACACAAATCAACACAACCACCTACATCTCAGCACAACCAGCATGTACAACCTCCTACGCGTAGTCCCTCCCCACAGGACTCCACCTCCCCTCAGTCACCACCAGCACAAATCCACACAACACTCCCAGCACAACACAACCCACCCACAAACCTTCACAACCACTCACATGAACAACACATCCAGAACACACAATAACTCCAAACATCACTCAGAAAACTAGAATGTCTGTTGAGTCAGCATGAAGTGATGGAAACAGCTGCAAGCATCGCTGAGAGCTTTTTGTTTAGAATATCACCAGGTGGAATCATCACGGGGATTCACGGACTGTTACCGTCCAATTTTAAGTTCTCAGGCATTTTTGGCTTTTTTACACATGTGGTTTTATGAATTACACCCTTGTGACAGCATGGGTTTTCACCTACTAGTGTGCAAATATCCCCCCACGTCCGCCTACCAACCACCAAAGGGAACATTACATCACTGATTCATTAAAAGCACTTTTTGCAAGAGCAGGAATGGTTGCCTGCATGTCCTGGCCAGATTCGGACCTTCTGCAGTTTCAGCTGGGTATGATGTAATTCACACCACAGCTTCCCTTGTTCCCATATAGAGTCTCGGCAATCAGTTGTTCCATGACAGGTGGGTAAGCTCTTCCAGGCTTCTTCTGTGCACACTGACAATGCTCAGTGCATGACGCAGAATCACTCAAACAGAATTAAATAGAACCTTTGGGATGAAAAGTGCTACCAAAACACACGATCCTGGCTGAAAATCTACCTGGTGTCTTCTGCCTGCCTTTAGCGTACTATATCTCTTTAAAACCAACCCTCTGGGACCGCTGGGAATGAAAACAATTTTTTATACTTGGAGAGTTTTTGATTTGAGTGACACGTCTGGGCTTGAGACTGTCATGCCAGGTCATTTGTGCTGAGTCATGAACTGTCACTGGAAGGAGTGCACTGTAAGCATGTGTTTGCAGAGTCTGGGGTGGCTTTGCTTTGAGGACATAAACACAGATTGTCACTTCCCATCTTTGTCTGCCCGGATGGTTGAGGTACAGGAAGGTGAATAACAGGCTTTACAGTTCTAAGGCATCTGTGTTTTCAGTCCATTTGCACACGGATTCTGTTTGAGGGTTGTGTCATAAACCCTGTGTCTGTTGAAAAGGGGCAAGTTTTGACTTATTCTGTGGGCACACTGATTTCTGCTCTTCGGAAATACTAACATGCTGCTCTTTTGCCATGGCTTTCATGGCTGTAAAAGATGTCAAGAGCTTACTGCTGTCTTAAAGCAGCTAAAGTACTAAAGCCTAATTGGTTATAAAGTCAGGGCACTTACAACACCAAACAGGAATCATCCACCCTGGCCAAATTCACTTTTGGGAGAACTCCACTGGCTCCATTAATCAGATATCGAGATTTTTGTGAATTTTTTTGAAAGGACACCTTCCCTCTCTCTTTTCTGAGTGCAATTTGCGCCTGTAAAATTTGCACCTTCATTTTCTGCCCACAAATCAGGGATGCAAATCAGGTCATTAGAGGTGCAAGCACTCAGAGCTGTGCACACGGTTCATTTGCAGGTGCCAAAATGGCAGATGGGACTTGTGCCCCCCAAAAAGGGAAACTGGGCCTTAACCAGGCTTGATACCTGACCCAGAGTTTGTAAAGAGCTTGGGATCCTTCAGGACAAAAGGTGCTATACGTACATGTGAGATAACAACAACAGTCATACTTGTTAGCATACATACAGGATCTTCCTTACCAGATTTTCATAGTCAGTCCCCATTGGTGATCTCTTTTCAACCAAAGAATCAGTCCTTCAAATGCCATCTTAAAGGGACAGGGGTTGTGTGCTGTGGCATTTTGACATTTTGTGACATGACGTCAGCCAACATGAGAGACTTCTTAAAAGAATAAACTATTTCCTGCTTCCCTCTCTCATGTTGTGATTTTAAATAGAAAACAAAGCATGCAGCTCTTGGCACTGTTGGGGAATTGGAGCTCGGGCATGAAGGACAATTTCCCCAAAGGAGCAAGCATAAGATAACAAAGTAATGGACTGCAAGGAGCATACTGGCCTCCTGTGGCCAGTGAGATCAGAAGGAAGCACTTGAATGGATCTTTTAATCCTGTGCCTGGGTGGAGGATGGAAAATGGTTTTAGCCAGGTTAACATAGGAAGGATCTAACCTTGATCAGTCTGCATGATAAATAAGCGCAAGTATTAGTAGGGGTTAAAGTAAAATTAAGTCAGTCTATTATGCTACAAATGAATAATATGGATGGCCCAAATAATGGTATTTGCCATACAGAGCTAAGAATATAAAGGTACAAATAGGTCAAATACAGAATGCCTCGACAGCAGTCATTCTAGGTGTGGGGTCTATCATTCTGGGGCTCTGCTGAATGACAGAGGAAACAAGTAATTCACTATCTAAGTTGTTCAGAGATGCAGCTAATAAGCTGTTAGTACATTGCAGCTACACATCTCCATGATTTTTCACACAGTTAGCAGGGCTGCCTTCCCCTTTGTGAGTCATGGATTGTATATGGAGATGAAAGGAGCATTCTTGATAAAAGATGCTGTTTTGTCAAAGCCAAAACATTTAGGTTTTGACAACGTTTTATCGGGAAGTCTATTTGGGTCAAAAGTAATGGGGGAGACAGACAGCAAATGCTACTGAGACTGACTTTCATAGATAGATTCATAGATTCATAGATATTTAGGTCAGAAGGGACCATTATGATCATCTAGTCCGACCTCCTGCACAATGCAGGCCACAGAATTTCACCCACCACTCCTAAAAAAGACCTCACACCTATATCTGTGCTATTGAAGTCCTCAAATTGTAGTTTGAAGACCTCAAGGAGCAGAGAATCCTCCAGCAAGTGACCCGTGCCCCATGCTACAGAGGAAGGCGAAAAACCTCCAGGGCCTTCCAATCTGCCCTGGAGGAAAATTCCTTCCCGACCCCAAATATGGCGATCAGCTAAACCCTGAGCATATGGGCAAGATTCATCAGCCAGATACTACAGAAAATTCTTTCCCGGGTAACTTGGATCTTACCCCATCTAAAAACCCATCACAGGCCATTGGGCCTATTTACCATGAATATTTAATTACCAAAACCATGTTATCCCATCATACCATCTCCTCCATAAACTTATCGAGTTTAATCTTAAAGCAAGATAGATCTTTTGCCCCCACTACTTCCCTCGGAAGGCTATTCCAAAACTTCACTCCTCTGATGGTTAGAAACCTTCGTCTAATTTCTAATCTAAATTTCCTAGTGGCCAGTTTATATCCATTTGTTCTTGTGTCCACATTGGTATTGAGTTTAAATAATTCCTCTCCCTCTCTGGTATTTATCCCTCTGATATATTTATAGAGAGCAATCATATCTCCCCTCAACCTTCTTTTAGTTAGGCTAAACAAGCCAAGCTCCCTGAGTCTCCTTTCATAAGACAAGTTTTCCATTCCTCGGATCATCCTAGTAGCCCTTCTCTGTACCTGTTCCAGTTTGAATTCATCCTTCTTAAACATGGGAGACCAGAACTGCACACAGTATTCCAGGTGAGGTCTCACCAGTGCCTTATATAACGGTACTAAAACCTCCTTATCCCTACTGGAAATACCTCTCCTGATGCATCCCAAGACGACATTAGCTTTTTTCACAGCCATATCACATTGGCAGCTCATAGTCAACCTATGATCAACCAATACTCCAAGGTCCTTTTCCTCCTCCGTTACTTCTAGTTGATGCGTCCCTAGCTTATAACTAAAATTCTTGTTATTAATCCCTAAATGCATGACCTTACACTTCTCACTGTTAAATTTCATCCTATTCCTATTACTCCAGTTTACAAGGTCATCCAGATCCTCCTGTAGGGTATCCCTGTCCTTCTCTAAATTAGCAATACCTCCCAGCTTTGTATCATCTGCAAACTTTATTAGCACACTCCCACTTTTTGTGCCCAGGTCAGTAATAAAAAGATTAAATAAGATTGGTCCCAAAACTGATCCTTGAGGAACTCCACTGGTAACCTCCCTCCAACTTGACAGTTCACCTTTCAGTAGGACCCGTTGTAGTCTCCCCTTTAACCAATTCCCTATCCACCTTTCAATTTTCCTATTGATGCCCATCTTATCCAATTTAACTAATAATTCCCCATGTGGCACAGTATCAAACGCCTTACTAAAATCTAAATAAATTAGATCCACTGCGTTTCCTTTATCTAAAAGATCTGTTACTCTCTCAAAGAAGGAAATCAGGTTGGTTTGGCACGATCTACCTTTTGTAAAACCATGTTGTATTTTGTCCCATTTACCATTGACTTCAATGTCCTTAACTACCTTCTCCTTCAAAATTTTTTCCAAGACCTTGCATACTACAGATGTCAAACTAACAGGCCTATAATTACTTGGATCACTTTTTTTCCCTTTCTTAAAAATAGGAACTATGTTAGCAATTCTCCAATCATATGGTACAACCCCTGAATTTACAGATTCATTAAAAATTCTTGCTAATGGGCTTGCAATTTCTTGTGCCAATTCTTTTAATATTCTTGGATGAAGATTATCTGGGCCCCCCGATTTAGCCCCATTAAGCTGTTTGAGTTTCGCTTCTACCTCAGATATGGTGATGTCTACCTCCATATCCTCATTCCCATTTATCATGCTACCATTATCCCTAAGATCCTCTTTAGTCTTATTAAAGACTGAGGCAAAGTATTTGTTTAGATATTGGGCCATGCCTAGATTATCCTTGACCTCCACTCCATCCTCAGTTTTTAGCGGTCCCACTTCTTCTTTCTTTGTTTTCTTCCTATTTATATGACTATAGAACCTTTTACTATTGGTTTTAATTCCCTTTGCAAGGTCCAACTCTACTTGACTTTTAGCCTGTCTCACTTTATCCCTACATATTCTGACCTCAATAAGGTAGCTTTCCTTACTGATCCCTCCCTTCTTCCACTCCCTATATGCTTTCTGCTTTTTCTTAATTACCTCTCTAAGATGCTTGCTCATCCAGCTTGGTCTACAACTCCTGCCTATGAATTTTTTCCCCTTTCTTGGGATGCAGGCTTCCGATAGCTTCTGCAGCTTTAATTTAAAATAATCCCAGGCCTCCTCTACCTTTAAACCCATAAATTCTTCAGTCCAATCCACTTCCCTAACTAATTTCCTTAATTTTTGAAAGTCAGCCCTTTTGAAATCAAAAACCCTAGTTGCAGATTTATTTTTGTTAATCCTTCCATTCAGTTTGAACTGAATTAGCTCATGATCACTTGAGCCAAGATTATCCCCTACAACCATTTCCTCTATGAGATCCTCATTACTCGCCAAGACCAAATCTAAAATGGCATCCCCTCTAGTCGGTTCAGCAACTACTTGTTGAAGGAATCCATCAGCTATCGCATCTAGGAAAATCTGAGCCCTATTATTATTACTAGCACTCATCCTCCAGTCTATATCTGGGAAGTTAAAGTCTCCCATGATCACACAGTTTCCATTAGTATTTACTTTATTAAAAACATTAAAAAGGGCTCTATCCATATCCAAATTAGATCCCGGCGGTCTATAGCACACCCCAAGCACTATCCCAGGGGAGGCTCTAATAGTTTTCTTCCCCAATTTAATTATTGCCCAGACAGACTCAGTCATATCCATTTCATCGCTTCTTATTTCTTTACATTCTATCTCATCATTGATATACAGTGCTACTCCACCACCTTTACCTTTATTTCGGTCTTTCCTAAACAGCACAGACCCTTCAATACCTGTAGCCCAGTCATGACGACTATTCCACCAGGTCTCTGTTATACCTATAATATCTGGTTTCACTTCCTGCACCAGTAACTCTAGTTCCTCCATTTTGTTACCTAGGCTCCTTGCATTAGTGTACAAACATCTTCATTTTTGCTGTTTGGCCTCACTCACATTCTGTACCCTATTAGGCACGGTTATTTTACTACCAGTATAACCTATTAGACTTGTATCTACACTGCCCTTCCTCCTACCTACAGCTGTATCCACTCTTACTTCATTTTCTTTCCACTCTATGCTAAATTCTGGCGTGGAGATTACCTGGACATCTCCCAACCATCTCCCCCAAATTCCTAGTTTAAAGCTCTCTTAATCAGTTGTGCCAGCCTCCATCCTAGAAGTCTATTTCCTTCCCTACTCAGATGAAGTCCATCCCGAGAGAACTGTCCTCTATCCATGAATGCCTCCCAATGGCCATACATCCCAAAGCCCTCCTTATAGCACCACTGCCTAAGCCATCTATTGATAGTCATAATCTTGTCACACCTTTGTTGCCCTTCTCTAGGAACAGGCAGAATCCCACTAAAGATCACCTGAGCCTCAATTTCCTTAAGCGTCCTCCCCAGCCTAACATAGTCTCCCTTAATACTTTCCAGTGAGAATCTAGCCGTATCATTTGTTCCCACATGAAGGATAATTAGGGGATTCTTTCCCGCTCCCTTTAGAATCCTTTTTAACCTCAGGTCTACATCCCGTATCTTAGCACCTGGAAGACAGCACACCCTCCTATTTTCTGGATCAGCTCTGGTTACAGGCCTATCTATTCTTCTCAATAAAGAGTCCCCAATCACATAGACCTGCCTTTTCCTAGTGACGGTGCTATTCTCCAGTCTATCCCCTGTTCCCTCTGGCTGCAAGTTTTTTCCATTCCCATTCTCCCTTGTAATCCTTTTTAACCCATCCTGTATCCTCCTGGGGCTCATATTTGGTGTAATCTCCATTAACTCTTCCCCTTTTCCTATAGGACTAACCGCTCTTCTCTTCTTCCTTGCCCTGTCACCTTCAGTGACTACCTGCTGAGCCCCTTCTTCATTTTCCAACTCTGCAAACCTATTCTGAAGCTCTATTTCTCCTTCACTAGCCCGTCTTTTCCTCTGCCTAGTTCTTTTAGTCACATGCTTCCACTGACCACTTTCCTCACCCAGTCTCCCCTCAGAATTCCCTAGTCCTGCTTCCATCTGCAAGTCTGAGCTTTTCCCTTCAGATACCTCATGTCTTTGCTCCATAATCTGCTCAAACCCCTTCCTAAACTCTACCAGACTTTCCACCTGCATCTCCAAACCTCTGATCTTTTCCTCCATCAGCTCTATCAGACGGCATTTCATGCAGACAAAACTCTTACCAGGTGCCCCCTCCAGGATCATGTACATACCACAGCTTCCACATCCAGTCATCTTCATTGTGTCATCTGCTACATGGGTCACTCCCACTGCCACCTCTGAATCTGTCATAGCCTTCCCACCTAAATCCTGTTAATCTGGGAAACACAAACCACACCAAAACACCACCACCCACAGCAAAACCAAACCCCACACAAGCACCACAAGACAAACTCCCCTTTCAAACTCCCACTCAAACTCCCCTGTTTACAGCTCTGTTTGCTAGCTCCTGTGCTGCTGCAGCTTGATAACTTGATAACTTGGTAGCTAGGACATTGGCCTGGATCGTAGTAGACCCAGGTTTAAGTCCCTACTTTGCTGGATTCAGAGCCAAGTGTGTTATCCCCAATCCTGCTGAATCAACAACAGAATGAAAACAAATGTATAAACTTTGAAAGTTACCATGAAACACAATTGCTGTCCTCTGAAGGGCTCTAGTCCTGTATGTTTCCCATAGGTCCTGATTTTTTTAGGGCCACATATGTCTCATCTGGTGTTTAAGCCAAGGTTGCTACATAGATTTACATTGGGGTGTTGATGGTTCTTTGCTATCTCACATCTATGTCAGCAGGGACCTATGTTCTTCCTCAGGGGGTGCATTGTGTTGTTTCTTGTCATATGATTTGTCCACAGGATTGTGCTGTGGTCAAGCTTACAGAGTATAGGTCCCCCAGCTGCTTACCTATAGCAGTTTAAAGGCAATGCATTCTAATGTAGGGTATATGTTCCACTTTGCTTTGTGCTTTGGGTCACAAGTTCTTGCTGCAGCAGTGAGCTTTCCCCTGTTTTGTTTCAACAGTATAGAATCAGGGAAGGGAAGAAAAACCCCACGTCTCATTCGTGTTGCATCTTCGGTGAAATGTAAAGAAATGGATCTCCATAAATATTTCATGATGGAGTTTATTAAACTACTAAAATGATGATTACTGCATTAAATATGTCTGAGGCTCCAGTGGGGTATTTTTTAAAAACAATCCCAGAAGTTCCTGCTGTGCTCACTATCTTCAGAGCAAAGATACCTGGCCTGAAAGGGTGAATGGGACCTGCACAGCCAGGGGGCACTTTATGTCTAGTGGTTGTTTTTTCCTCTCCTCTGCAATTAAAATAAGGTACAAAGATGTGTTTTGTTGTTTGGTGGACCCTTGGGAAGACGTTTGGAATACATGGGCTTCATTAATTCAGCTGCAATTAAACTGTGAGCCTGATTATCGTAATAACAACAATACCTAGATCTTCATCAGTAGATCTAAATGTGTTTTACCAAGAAGGTTAGTACCATTATCCCCATTTCACAGATGGGGAAACAGAGGTACAAAATGACTTGCCCAAGGTCACCCAGCAGGCCTGTGTCAGAGCCAGGAATAAACCCCAGGTCTCCTAAGACCCCATGCAGTGCTCTGTCCAGTAGGTCACCCTACCTCCCAGGGTGCTGCACAGGACCTACCCTTTATAGAAAATCAAAATCTATAGTTTTGAGAAGAAAGTGAAACATGGTGGTGAACTATTAGATACTGTGCCTAGTGGCTGGAGCAGAGGACAGAGACTGAGGATTCCTGGATTCTCTTGCTGGCAGAAAGAGAAGTGTTTAGGGCAAGTAACTGAGAACTGGTTCTCTTGAGTTCTGTTTCCAGCTCTGTGTGGAATTGGGAAATGTGGTCTAGTGGTTGGAGTGGGAATCAGGAGTCCTCATTTCTATTCTTGGGTCTGGTTTTCACTCACTACAGAGATATTCTGTTGAAAAGGACTATAGAATCACAAAGCATTATTACTGGTATAAGATGCTGCACTCACCATATACTGTGTGTGTATTAGGGATAAAAGCCAGGTCTGGAATAGGTTTTATCCTTAGCAATCAAATGTCCAGATTGGCAGGTCTGAAAGATGATATTGTCCAGCCCAGGGATGTCTATTCCAGGTCATTAGTTTGTGATTTCAAAGTGAAAAATTCAAACTGCGCATATTCATAAGAGAGACACCAAGGACTGTAATATCTGGTCAGTGCATGAGATCGTATCCGATGTGTTTGCAAATCCCACTGTTAATACCAAGGGAAGTTTCCTGGACAAATCTCCTTTCTCCCCAAACAGAGAGGAAAATATGCCTCATACATTTAGGATGGATTTTGAGTCTCTCTAACTGTGAAAGGGAGTGGCTGGGTCATCACACATATTGCATCTCTTTCCCCATGTTAAGTATCCTCACACTTTCTTGTCAACTGTCTAAATGGGCCATCTTGATTATCACTACAAAAGTTTTTTTCTCCTGCTTATAATAGCTCATCTTAATTAATTAGCCTCTTACAGTTTGTATGGCAACTTCCACCTTCTCTGTTTGAATATATGTATCTTCTTACTATATGTTCCATTCTGTGCATCCGATGAAGTGGGTTGTAGCCCACGTAAGCTCATGCTCTAATAAAGTTGTTAGTCTCTAAGGTGCCACAAGTACTCCTGTTCTTTTTGTGAAAGGGATGTTGCTCCTTAAATATTTAAGACTGTCAGTGTGAAACACAGGAGACAGCTGTAATGTTCATATTGCTGTTTGTGCTGCTATCTTCACCAGATCCCAAAAGGATTGGTGAGATAACTCCAACTCCATTTTCTTTGTGATGGTCACAGCGCTGACAAGGGTTATTGCAATTACAGGAGGGCTTGAATTTATGGTTTGTCTGGAATCACAAGCACTCATTAGTCACAAGTTCTTTGCCCAGGCAGAAGAATGACAGGGCTGTGCAGCTGGGCCCAAGATACCATGGGGAAAGAGTAATGCTGCTGAGTTTGCTGTTGGATCAGATGAACTCCCTTTTCCCATCGTTTTAGCTCTTCTCCCATCAGTTTCAAGTGGGAAACTTGATAAAGGATCAGAGCTAATGTGGGCAGCCTCAAAATGGCACCCGACTTAAAGGAAGGTTTTGTTTTCAACGTGTGGTTTTATTTGCAAAAGTGACTATGTAAAAATAGTGTCACTTCATAGATCTACCGAGTCTTTAGTCCAGCTAGCTCACGTTATCGTCTAGAACAAGTTGTACTGCTCTTTACCGACCTTAGATTTTTCTGCAGCACCCATCATTCCCATATCTATGAGCTCTAAACCCATTAGCCCTGCAGGGCTAACACAGCTAAGAGAGCGAGTGAGCTGGATTCTACCCCTACTCGTGTGTCATCAATAGAACGGCTTGTTACATTTCTATCACTTGCACCTGGCAAACTTGTTGGCAACAATGGGGCTGCACGGGTGTCACCAAGGGCTTCATTTGACCCGTGGAAACTTTACTGCTGGCAGTGAGCAAGGGAAGAGCCCAGCTTGGCTCTCCGATCCCAGGCTGAGTTTGCAGGGATGAAAGTTAGAGAAAAAAGCCATTATTTTATTTATAAACTGAGTGGATTTGACTAGGAGTCCCTGAGAGACAATGAAACCCCTGCAAAGCCATTTTGCAGTCATGTTTCAGAGCAGAAATGCACATGAACTGACATGCGGATTCTGGAAAGACTGAAACCTCCCCTCTTCCTAAGCTCCGCTTCCTGAGACCCAAGGACTGCACTGTTCTGCAGCTCTTCTCTGAATGACATGAGGACAGCATTTGACAAATGCTGTTGGGAGATGCATCCAGCCACAAGGAAGGTCAGCTTGACGCAACAGGGAGCAGAGAAAGACAACGTGGGGCAATTTTTTTCCTAGAATGGCTGGTGAAATTGTCCTTCTACTCTCCCTGCTGTCTCTGGTGCTGCTCTGAATGCTGGACAGTGACACACACATGATAGGTGGCTGGTCTCAGTCAGGTTCCCTGAGATCAGGTGTCCACATCACCCCAAACACCCTGGTGCTGCTAGCTCCCCTCTCAGCAGGGAGGCTAAGGAATAAATGTACCAACCTCCACTCTCATTGTTGGGAACCTCAGGGCACATGGTGAGGAGCATTAAGCAGGGGTCCACTTGGGGTATTTTCACTGCTGTCCCTGGTCTGTGGATAAATGTCGGATCTCATTCTCCAGGGGGATAGTCTGGCCCCTTTCAGCAATGTTACGTCCAAGTGCAGGACAGATTTTTTTAAAAAGCAGCAGGCTCTCGAGCGATTTCTTCTCTTCTTAATTAGGTAAAATGCATCCGTCTAATGCGATCTTGTTGCTTAAATCCCAATTCCAGCCTCCTGAGATTAATTACCTTCCCCCTGTATTGGCATCCTGCCTTTTGCCTTTACATTCAAATCAGTGTAAGAGATGATGTGGTCTTGGAAGTAGAACTCCCCGTCACTAACCGGCAAACCAACTTCTCGAGAAGTGGCTCAGAAGGGAGCCAAGGGAGGGTGCCTGGGGTGAGTGCTGCCTGGCCTGAGCTGCAGTCACTGGGAAGAGATAAATCGCACTCGCCCCTTTGGCGAGCTGGCACTTCGCAGCGTTGGTTACACAGGCCTCCAGATCGAGCTCTGCATGAAGCAGAGGAGAATCGGGCCTTTTGCACTTCCACAAAACATTCGGTGCCTCCAAAACCACCAGCGACAGCGAGGGATGTGCCATGGTGCAACAGCACCTGGCGGCGAGGGAAGTCCTCAGTGACACTGAGGAAAAGGGTCGGCATCAGCTGATGCTTCAAATGCTGCACAGACCTAGCCACCGGCCCCTCTTCTCATTTGAGCCTGGGAGCTGCTAGCTCTTGTAAGGGCCTGAAGTGAATATGTCCATGACACTGATGTGCCAGACGTATTTCTCTCCTCTGGAAGTACAGCCTTGTGGCATGCTCTGCCGAACATTACAACCTGCAAGGGGCATGTGCACATGAGCCAGCAGCTCCCAGGTTTACATGGGAGGAGGCGCTGGTGCTGGCATCTGTTCAGTGAGGGGCCATCGATACTGCAACTTACTGCCCTGCCTCAGTCTATCAGAGCTTGGATGCATCAATTTTCAAGGCATGCGGCAAGGCCTATCCACTCTCCCTGGTGGTTCCTGACAGGACTGGTTAAATGGGGTGTGGATGGGGGATGAATGCACAGTGGATGGGATTTGTGGTGGAAGGACAGCATTTGAATCTTTGCAGGCAATTTTGAAATGGCCGATATTGATTTAGATTTATCACGTGTCCTTTTGTCACTAACAGACCATTTCCTTCCCTCTTTCCTTAGGTTTTTATGGTGCTGCTCACAGAGTAAGGACGACAGGATCAGGCCCTAACTAAAGAGGAACAAAGCACACACACGCAATCAAATGCAGTGCCATGTGCTCACACCCAATCACCCATAGGTGCACTCCCCCCAACACAAATGCTTAACTCCCATTCCATTGACATTTACCCAAGCACTGCTTTGTGTTTCAAGGGCAATTCATTGCCAATAGCCATTCCTCCTCCTGACTGCCCATTGCTTTGAAATCCTGAACTCATTTCCCACCCCAAATCAACAGCCATAGCTGCATTCTGCTAACTGGGCATGTATGTTCCAAATCCATCACTCTAACAACCCCATGGAAATGCAAATAAAAGTGAGATTATGATATTTTACGTAAATAAGCAATGTAGCAACTCCAATCTGGTTCAGGCTGTCAGTGGAATTCACTGGAGAGATATTAACACTGAAAGATTTGAGCATGTTCTCATGGAACATTTATTGTGTAACTCTGGGCTCCAATAAAGCTTTTCTATAAATTATTCATTATGGAATTCAGATGAAATGCCAAAAATCCCTCCCATCAAGAGACTGTTTTGTTTATTACTAAGAAAATCTAGTCTTAGTTAGCAACTAAGCTATTAAATTGGCATGCAAGATAATTAGGAGGGGGAAATGAACAGTTATATCATTGCATCACTGATCATACACTATTACCCTTCAAATATGCTGGACCTCCACAGTTAAGGGTTTTCTCAGCTAAAACACAAAAAGTTGCTGTTTATCAAAGAATATGAGTATCTACCTACTCTGCTTCTCCTTCTGGGCTCTGGAAAGGGACAAATAAATATTTTGCACAGAGGGAACTACAGGGGTCTGTAGGCAGTGCAAAATTACCTAGCACACTGTTAGCACTATGAGGAATAATAAGCAGCCACTCCACCATAACTGTAACCTAACTGGATCTCACTAGGCAAGGCTGGGCTTGGTCAGTGCTTGGATGGGAGAGCAAAAGAAAATATGTGCTACAAACAGCAATGTCGGTGGTATTGTCCGGTGGGTGAACAACCCAGAGGTGCATGATGAGTATCAAGGTCTGGGTGAGGGGTGGAACTGCTGGTGGATTTGGGAGAGGGGACAGATTTTTAAGAAGAAGAGAGAGCATGGCTCTAATAGGTGTTTTATGGTAGGGAGGGTATTTCATCCATTTATGGCCATCGAGGTAAAACATTTTCAAAGGGAGCCCTTTCACTGATGCGCAGCCTCAGCATAGAGGGTGAGGCTGAATGTGACATGGGCTGGCATTTTCCAATGTGCCTAAGGGAATTAGGCACCCCAACACCATTGACATTCAATTGGAGTTGAGCACCTAACTCCCTTGGGCTCCTTCGACACTCCCAGTCCTGGAGCATAAACTGCTGTCTCATCCCTGGATGGGGCTGCTGATACCATGGGGGCAAATGCAGTATGAAGCCCTAGGGAGAGATGGCCATAACTGAGACACGTTGGCTGACGTAGCTTAGGTCGACTTGCTGCGGTGTTTACACTGTGCTGTGTCAATGGGAGACGCCCTCACAACGACCTATCTTGGGGAGCTGGAGTACTAGAGCTGATGGGAGAGTGCCTTAAATCACATCACCTCCCTAAACCAGGTGATGCAAGTCCTAGATGATACAAAGGCTTGGGAGGTAGCAGAGGAGGTTTGGCTGCATCTCTGGAGAGTAAACTCCTGTGGCTCCCATCCCAAAAACTGAGACTCCACCAAGAAGGATGTTAGAACTGGCCAAGGGCTGTGTCTATAGCAAAGGTACGGGGAGCCGGGCACAGCTGTACCGAAAGCTGCCTTAGATGCCAGCACATTAGTGAACAGCTTTGAAGCCAGAGCAGCCAGTCCTACATCAACTAGGCAAGACTTCAGAGTGTAATACAACACACACAAACGCTGCTGATAAATAATGGATCAAGCCTGCTGCCTTCCAAAATCTGCTCAGGGTGAGAGTCCACAGGCTGGGCTTCGCTAGAAGAGGGTGCCAGCTGGCAAACAGTTCCGTTTAGTAATTTCACTGGCCTAGTGGGCACTTCTCATCTTCTCTCAATTTCTTCCGCTGCAATTAATGTGGATCGGATGCAAGAAGCCAGCACAGTCCTGGGCGAGGTAGGCAGACCTACGGGCAGCATTGCGGTTTTCCTGTGACTCTGTCACACACAAAGTCCATTGTTCTACACACTGAATAGAAGAAAGTTAATGCCCTGTGCAGACCTGGTGAGAGTGGCTACAGAGCTGCTAATCTCGGGCTGGCTTTCCATCTCCCTTAGTTTAAAAAAGCCAGGGAGCCCTCCTAGAGGGTTGGTATCCACCCAGGGAACAGCACAATGTCCTCTAGCTTGAAAGTTCCTTGGGGGCAGATGCAGCATTGCAGAAATAATCAATTATGTTCTGAATCTCAGCATGTCCTTTTAAAAACTCCTTGGCAAGCTCCTAAGCCTCCATTTTCAAGGTCCCCCCCTTTCAATTGTAATGGAGACTATGTCTTCATCAGGCTTTCTGCCACCATTTCTAGCACTGGTCAGGCCCTCCTGCTGGCAGCAGCAGAGGAAGCCCTAGTGTAGACCAGCTCCTGCCGTAATCTCTGTGCCACTGAGACCTGCTCTGACAGTCACCACATTGCTTAAAACACTGCTGACCAGCTGGCCTCTGCTGTCCTGGCTGCTGTTTCCACTTCTCCAGTGCCTCACGAGGGTGATTGTCACAAGAGCGCAATGCATCCTGGGAGATTTAGGGACTCTGGAGAGTAACACGGTTATATAAGGAACTGATGACTAGGAGCAAAAGAGCTCCTGAAGGAGACAACTGCCAGTTTGCTTGGAAATAAGATTCTGCCTTTCAAGGAGGAGCGTAACCATCTGCATTATGGCTACACGCACAGAGCATAAGTGTTTCCCTTTATGGCTGTGTGAAGGACCACAGTGTGGCAGTTGCCATGGCAACTCCCTTTTTGAACACTCCATTGTTAAATAGTTACGTAAACTCCCCAGTAAGTGTTGCTGCAGCGCCCTGGGCTCTGACATTCTCTGGCTTTTCTCTTTTCACTCCAGGAGCCCCTGTCTTGCTTCAGATCACTGGTATCCTGCAAAAGCCTGGGCTCGTCTGCTGATCTGTACTGCCTAGAGGGTGCTGCTGGATGCTGCTCATGTGCTGACCATGAGGCGGCCCTGACCCTTGGGGCTGCCGGCAGGGGGTGGGAAAAGGAAGGCCAAATGGAGCCCAGATCACCCAAAATCTTACATTTCTGTGAGAGGGCTCAGTCCCCTGACCTGTCCTCTTGAGAGTCTACCGGCCCTTTGAGAGCTTGCTCTCTTAGCCTTTTGCACAGCTCCTGCTATCTTCAAATCCTTATGCGGTATCCCTCTTCGGCTTGGTCACAAGGCCTAGGGGGCCCAGAGAACAGGAGAAGGGGGACCCAGTTAGGCTGGCGGGATTTCCCCAGCTGTCTCACCCCAGTCCCCAGGGAACTTCAGGTTCTGCTCCCAAGGCAGCTTCCTGCTACTTGTCTGTTCAGGGTGGGTATTCCTCAGCCTCTCTAGCAGCCCCCCTCTCCTCTTGCACCCCCTTATCCCAAGCATGGCTGGGTAGCCAATTAGCACCACCATTACAACAGGGAGCTTTTGTTTAGAGAAACATTACACAGCTATCTAATCATTCGATCTCTCTAATATAATCACTTTCTAATCTTCCTCTTCTTGAAGGCTGCCTGCCCTTCCCTAGGTGAAGGGCACAGTGAGTGTCACACAAAAATAAACATTTGCCATGCTGGGCAGCCACGGGTACCTCCACCTGGGACCCTTCCTACAGGAGTCAGCCCCGAGGCATGGTAGCTAATCCTCACTGCACCCAGTATACAGTGCCTCGGAGACATGGGAAATGCCATGGTACTACCAACACCACGGGACAGTTGCTGTTTACTTGTTGTTGGTGCCCAGGGTTAATCAGACTTTGATTAGAAGTGTTGATGTAGAAGTATCATTATCATGCCCAGGGGGTGCAGAACCAAAGGCAGGGTTGGCGGTAAGCCCAGAAGGCTGTGAGGAGGCTGAGTTCCACAAGGATGTGGTGTGAATAGCATCTCCCCAGGGGAATCATTAGGGCTCTAAAATATTAACGACATGGCAAAACCAAAGAAGAAAACAGCACTTAAAATCCATAGAGACTGGAGCTTCCAGGGAATGGCTTGCCCAATGCCCATTGACTTTCAGTGGGATATGGGTGCTTTAGCTTCCTTTGAAAGTCCCAGCCCGTATATTGGTGATAATCCCATGGTGGATGTGATTGGGTGAAATGTAAGATGGGCCCCTGGTAACCAGGGTGGGTTCTGTCCTTGCAGGAGCTCATCTTATTCTCACCACCTTGCTATCTACTCCCCTCTCTGGTCAATGTTGTTTGGTGATGATGTGTTATAACATGTTGCCGTAGTTCTGGGGTAACAAATGGAATGATTGCAACAGAAGATTACTTTTTTCACTTCGAATGCAACAACACTAACACTCCCGCGGTGTAGCTGCACTTGCAATTAGTTATTTTGTGGGTTTTTTCCACAAAGACTATTTTTTTTCCATTTATGACTCTTCCTCTTTAGCTTCAGTATATGTTTCTTGAGGATGATTTGGGCTGCCCCCATGGAGGCAGGGGATCAGACCCCAAACAGGTAGGCTTTTGTTTCTTTACTGGTTTATAATGACTGTGCCACAGATACCCCTAAATTTAAACACTTTATGCATCCGATGAAGTGAGCTGTAGCTCACGAAAGCTTATGCTCAAATAAATTGGTTAGTCTCTAAGGTGCCACAAGTACTCCTTTTCTTTAAACAAAACAAGTTGAAGTTAACAGCTCTTGAGATTGCACACACAAATGGACAGTTAGGCATGCAAAAGAGGCATTTTAAAATGCTGATTTGAGCATCCAGATGTGAGATTTGTATGTGTTATTTCGCTTCCACGTTTATAAAGTAAGCTCCCTTTCTTTAGGGAACCCTTAAGGACACTGTATGCTGTGAGGCTTGCCTGTTTGCAGCCTGACCTACTTCCCAACAGACATTTATATTTGTAGCATTACACTGGGGCCTCCAGCTGGAGTGTTAACATGCTAAAATTCAGTTAAACTGGCATAGCAGCAAAGTCCCCATTGCTCTGGATGGTATGGTGATAACATCTAATAATGACTGTTTCTTTCCTAAAGCTCTTTAACAAATTAATCTTGTAAAACTGCACCTACATCTGCAATGCAGCCACTTCTACAGCTGTTAACAACTATACAGTGATACTGCATATGGGAGTGAAAAAAAATCATGGCTGGATTCTCCACTGTTTTGCATTTGGTGCCATAATTTATTTCTGTGCAAACCCAGAGTAAAACGCTACCAGATCAGAGTAGTAACATTTTACATGAGTCTTGCACTGGGATAAATGACCAAACTAGCTGCAAGGGACTGGACACTCCTTCTTTGGCCAGATTCTGATGGTATTTATCATGGTGTAAATCCAGAGTATCTCTACGGAAGTCAGTTGCATTGCCTTGGATTTACACAGGTGTAAATGAGCTCAAAGTCTGTCCCTGTCTCTCTTACTGGGAGTGTCATGGGCCTGTTCTGGTACAGAAATGGCCAGGGTCCTTGGCTTTACATCTCATCTTGAAGACAGCATCTCCAGTGGCTCAGCCCCCGCGAGCAACCTCTCAGGGCCATTGGTTCAGTACCGATTCAGAGGGTAGGGGACTGACACCATTTCCTGCGGTGCTTGTGGGGCCAGGAGATTCCTTAGAGGGTTCTGATCCTGTTAAATGATGACAGGAGGGAGTCACACACCCAGGGAGAACAGAGCCTTACCGACGGCCCCCTAAACTGACACCTGGCACCTGCATAAATAAAGGTGGGAAAGTAACAAATTGCAATAGTTACTGCACTTTATTAGCTTGTTCACAGTGTAGCACTTGCAGTCCTACATAGCCCATAGAACCGTAACTGTAACTTTTTTATATGGCAGCTGTCTGCCTCTGGCAGCCTTTTATGGATCATCAGAAAAGCTAAATGGAACTTTCCCCTTTTCTTTTGGAAGCACATCAAACGCCACTATGGCATATCGTTCTCTGGAGCAGAGGGCTGTGTGCAGGCCACCTGGGAAAGAGAGAGCAATGGTGAGTTGAAAGCAGTTCAGCGGCTTCTCCGGTACCTCTCTGCTTCTTCCTTACCCCACCGCCATCCCCCTGCTTTGTGGGAGACAGGGCCAGCCTCATGGTGCTGGGGCCCCAAGCAAGACCTCAGAGGATTTGGAATCTGTAACCATGGGCATGTACCAGGAGCTAAATACTCTGGCTTTTTGACAGTATGAAAGTGTGGCCTGAAGTGAGTGTGTTCTGTGCATCGTGAGTGTATGTGAACAGGTGTGTTCATGAGCAGGCTTAGTGATCTGGAAAGCTGCCAGACAGGTGGTCCTATAGATTGCAGCCCTCTGTTTACCCCAAACAGGTAGAGGGTAGGACAAGCATCCCATGTGCTGCTCTGGCTGGGGGCTTTGGCCTTTCTCTGGAGGGACCACCTCAAAAACTGAGAGGAGAGTTCTGGTTCCTCCAGCTGTCTGCTGGCACTGCTTACAGTGATGCCGTGAGTGCCGGCTGGGGCGGTGGTTTTTGTGATGTGGGCACCTGTCTTCATGCATATTGAGAATTAAACAGCTCGCAATGGCAGAAATGGAATTGCAGCAACTTATCCTGCGGGAGGGTTGGGTGAGAAGCTGTTGCAGCTTGTCCTGCTTTTGCAGGAAGTGAGCTGGGACTGGAGATGCTGTTGGCATGAGGCAGAACTCTGTGGCTTTGCCCATTTGAAATATTATTGAAAAAGTAAAACAATGAAGCAACCCCGCTTGTTATGTCCACCAGGCTGTGTTCAACGGGGAGCGTTCACGTCCCTGCTTTTGGTTTCTCCTGGGCAAACGAGGATGTCCGTGTCCCACCAAAAGGTACAGCAAGCTTTCTCTGTAAACAAGAGTGGCCCTCCCATAAACTAGCCTGAAAGAGCTCCCCCATCTCCCCCACTGAACCGGAAAAGCAAACAGAGGGTAAACACAAGAGGAAAGGCCCAGGGACTTTGCCACGTCTTGCACTGGTGGCACTCATGCTGTAACCTACACCCAGCGAGTGAGAGCCCAGCAGGACATGTCACTCTCACTCCAGGTGCAGAGGGCGGGCAGGGCTCAGTGTGTGTGCCACAGGCAGCGAGGGTGCTGCTCTCCAGAGCGTGGCAGAGGTAAAAAGGGCCCGGGGATATTGACTGCTGAAAGGGCTGAGATTCTGGAAAGGGGCAGGGAGGCCAGGGGGCAGGAATCAGAGAGACTCCTGCCGAAGGGTGTTGGTAAGAAGCCGATCAGGGCAGCGAGGTGAAAGGAGGTGCCACTCCACTCTGGCAGAGTCAGGCGGGATTGGGAAAGGTGCCAAAGGAGCCCTGGCAGCGGAGAGGAGAGGTAAGGACAGTGCCCTTTGGCGGGGAGGGAGGGCATTCAGCACAATGGAAGAAAGCACAGATCAGCAGTTCAATAGCAAACAACCACACTCTGACGGCAGAGAAGCGTGGGGAGCTGCTTGTGCTGGGAGCAGGGAGCGTGAGGCTGGCCAGGCTGGGAGCTGTGTGAGAGACACAGGCCTGACACAGCCCATTCAGGAATGGAACAACCGATGTGGCAAAGGGAGAGGGTGGGTCCTAGGGGGGCTGACATCGCAGGGGAGAAGAGGCCAGGAGGAGGAGGAGGAATAAGAAACAAACCTTCTGCGTATGGCTGCACAGTGGGGGCTGGGGGTGGAGGTGGAAGGGCCTGGGTTTGCTAGGCTGTTGGGATGTCCTTGGATTCCCTGGGAGTAGAATAGAGCCCTGGCTGGTTGTTACAGGTCAGGCCTCTAGCTTAGCTTACCTTGGCTGGCACAAAGGACATCCCAACGTTTGCTGCCTCCTGGCAGGTGCAGCTAAGGCTTGGTGGCACAATGGGCTCAGGCATCCACTATTCACTTGTCTACCTTTGCTAAAGTGATCCAGCTACACCTAGACTCCAGTTCTTCTGGGGTCTATGTTGTTTCCCTAAGGCCACTGTCACTTTAAATAAAAAGAAGTGGGATACAGCAGAGGCAGAGTGGCGCAGTCGGGTTCAGTGTGAGGCTCACATACTGTGTGTGGAACCAGCTGAGCACGCGTTGTGGTAGCTTTCCTGTGCGCCCTCTGATGGGGAATAGGGATCGCGACTGCTCACTCCAGGGACGGAGGCTCAGCTGCCCTCTACAGTGTATATGATGGTCACAAGTGGAAATGCATTTACTGGGTCTCAGCCAAAGCTCTGGCGGGCTCTTATCCACATCACACACCCACTATGTGCCATCTGTACCTGACAAGTGCAAAAGTCAAGCAGGTGGAATAGAGAATATTAAGAATGAGGCTCAACATTAAGCAAATTTCCCTCCCACTCACATGTTTCCATATTGCATTAAAGGAGCTAGCTAAGGAACACATGAAATATTTTCTGTCCTTCTCCATTAGGGTGCGGGGGTTATCAGGAGGAGGAATGGCCAGAAGTTATATTTCAATGAAGCATTAGGAAATGCTGACCTGTAGCACTGGCAAAAGGTTTAGCCACACCTTTGTGGAAGTGCAGAATTGATGGATAGGTTGGCTGACCCCAAGGACACAATGGGAACTTGCTGGAAGCCACAGGTCGTCTCCTCTGGCAATAAATCAAGCAGATCGTGGTTGCCTTGGTAGTACTCACAAGGGATCCGTGGTCTGGGAGCGTAACACCTCTCCTTTGTCTTTCCTAATGAGGTGTGGCTCACACGGAGAACTCAGCTTGCAACACTTGATCCTGGGTGGCACTTCTGTGTTAAAGGACAAGAAAGCCACAGGCCATCCCCTCCATGGGGTACATTTGTCTGTGGAAAGTGCTTTGACAAGCCTTGATTTGTTTCTTGTAGCTCTGCATTCTTGTGGCAGGCAGCAGTCTCAGCACAGTGTGTGCGTGTCTCTTTGTGGGCGTGATTATGTTGCTAGGTCTTTTTTGGGAGTCTATTTTTTGCTCACCTTGCTTACAATAGTTTATATCTGTGTGGTAACTTCAACACTGAGAATGTGTCCTGAGCAGCACACAGATCATACTGGAGGTCACTCGGTAGCCTGTTGAAATGCTGATGCTCATTGAGATTGTCCTTATTATGCACAAAGACTTCCGAAAGTTCGCTGTCACATGGATTCTGCTGATGCTAGACAATAGCAGCAAAAGGTATTTTTCCTCAGGGATGGGGAATGCCCCAAGTTAGCCCCTTTTTCAGAGCAGCTGGGCCTTGTCTACATGAGAAAGTTGCCTTGGTTTAACTTAAATTGGTTTATAAACCAATGTCGCTAACCTGGGGCAATCCCCTGTGCAGACCCCATTATTTCTGTTTAAAGGTGGTTTATTTAGCTTAAACTGATTCTTCCCTCTTGAAAGCTAAACTGAACTAAAGGCCTCCCCACAGGCTTTTGCACTGGTTTAACATCCCACCTTAAGTTAAAGTGGTTCATAGACAAGCCCTTAGACAGACAGATGTTGCAAACAGGAGTGACAGCCCTACCACGTCCTCTGGATCCTTCACCTATGATAGATGCCTGAGAAAAAGGTGGCAGACAACGATTTCGATAAGCTCTGCTTAGTGCAGTGAGAATCTCTGGGGAATCCATGTTTAACAGAAATATAACTGTATCCAGTTCTGAGCAATATGATCTATCATCTCTAATATACATAACAATTAGGGATTTAAAACAACAGTAGTTTTCTATGACAGCATTTACTCTTAGGACAAAAGCCTGCCCTCCAGTGTGCACATAGCGCCCCCAGAGGGCAATGTAAGCACCTCGGAGAGTAGAACCTGGCTCTAATCATCTGCTTCTATTCATCTACAATCACACTCCTCTCCCTCCAACTCCTGGAAGCAAAGTGTGAATTTTTTGCCATTCACTGAAAAGCTGCACAGTGCACTGCCCCTGGTGACACTGCTCTTTGTTAACATAATGTGTGAAAGATAACAGCAGGAGAACTGTAATTATAACATTACAATCTTAGGCTTCAACCTGTGTTCGGCTTGTTTCACTGGTAGGATGGGAAATAATTTCGCTATAGAGAATGTTAATAAGAGCTTTTATAAGAGATGAACACACAATATCTACCTATCTATCGCAATACCGAATAATGAAATTCAGGGAGTAATAATTATCAGTGCATGCGGATTCCAGGCAGAGCAATGATCACAAGTGCCGTATGATTAACTACTTTTTATTTGTACAGCTGTCTCCCATCCCTTAGTTTGTTTTCACAAAACACTGTTTCAGGTGGCTCCATCTCACACTGATAAGGCTTCTAGTGTTTCTTGTTTAGCTCTCTCGTCTTAAGATGCCTGTCAGGGACTGACAATTAAACGCATTCCCAGCAAATTTCAGCAAGCAAATGTGCAAGATCTTAAGAAATCAATTGCATTAAAAATTAAAGCTGGAATCACTGTTACAGTGAGAAAAGATTTGCTAACATTTTGTTTACAAATCACAGATACTGAAGATGGCAAAGTGGATGTAGAGTGACATGGAAAACTCCCTGTCCTCCCCCACCAATTATGGTGCAGCCTGAGATGCCTCCTATCCTCAGGGTTAGTAGAGCTGGCATGATTGAAGGAGCATTTCTTGGTCCTACTGCGACTGAATGGGGAAGCAAGTAGGTGACTAATCCTCTTTTGGCCCCATGTTTGGACTGTGAAGGCAAATGAGTTTGGTTGCTGCTGCCAGATCACATAGGCACAGCAGATACCTTTTGCAGCACATCCCCCCTCTTGAGACAGGGTTGTTCCCCACTCTAGGGGAACTGCTAACATTTAGCTGCTTGGTTCTGCAGAGAAAGGCAGAGCTGCCAACATGATTCCTACGCCTCCTAAAGTCTGCATGTGAAGTTGGAAAATCAGCTCCACAATCCTTGATGCTAAAAGGACAGGAGGACTTGTGGCACCTTAGCGACTAACCAATTTATTTGAGCATAAGCTTTCGTGAGCTACAGCTCACTTTATCGGATGCTGTAACACTCAAGAAATAGAGACATCGAAAGCACCAAGGTTGCATGTATGATGCTTCCAGGCCAGATGCCAGCTCTTGCCCAGGCTGCAGGCATTAGCTGGAACGGACAAACTTGTAGCTGCAGACCAGACCAGTTGTATCTTAGTTTGGCTCAAAATAGGTATTAATCTAATAAGAACGTATTTAATGTTTAGACTCTATGAAATACTTTTAAGTTGTTGCCTGCGTTAATCTCACTTGCAATATGGGTGTTCCATGCTGTAAGAAAATATGTAAGTTTTGCTTTATAACTTTGAAAGTGTTTGCTCTGAATTTGTGAACCCAGGCATGAGAATCATCTCCCCCGCTTATCCAGAAGGACAATCAACTCAGATAGGCCATCAAGGAAAATTGCAATACAAAGGATTGGTTAATGGCCCTATGGCACCTTGAAAATGCTACGTGCAAGGAAGTGCACCCTGTGGACTCGGAAAATTTTCCTGTGACTTTGTTTATTTCCTTCATTCAGCTTCCATCTCTTCCTTGTTTGAACTCTCACAGGGCTAGAGACACCAAACGGAAGCCAGAGATCCCTTCTGAGTCTGCCCTGAAAGATATTTGAATTGACAGGTCACTACAACGCTGTCACTCTTAGGATTTAGATGATAATCCATTTGTGTGTATGTTTGCTGCTTTAAACTTTAAATAACTCTCTTATTTCTTTTTCCTAGTTAATACACCTTTAGATAGTTTATTATGGACTGGCTACAGGCATCGTCTTTGGTGTAAGATCTAGGTACCAATTGGTCTGGGGGTACGTGACTGGTGTCTGGGCACTGGAAGCAACCTGAATATGGTGTGAGTTTTGGTGTAATTGACCATTTATCACGAAGTCCAGTTTGTCTGGGTGGCAGGATAGACTGGAGAGTCCAAAGGGACTGTCTGTGACTCCATGGTAAGACTGTGACAGCAATCCAGGAAGTCACATTTGTTACTGGCTTGGTGAAAGCTCTTATAGAACACACCACAAGTTGGGGTGTCTGCCCTGGTTTTGACAGTCTGCCCTGAGATAGGCACTCTCACTTGTGAGCCGCTCCAGACAGTGTGACAGCATGGGCTCATTAAAACCTGCTCTGTTATTGCGGGCTACTTTCTGAAGCTGCTAACTCCGCCACCCTGGAAATGAAGCCTGGCATCTCAGCAAGGATTTTTTCTGCAATATAATTATTTATCATAAAATAGACTTTAAAACAATGGCAGGAAAAGCATGTTGGGCATCAAGAGCCAAAGTCCGCCATCCTCTTTTGTGATGAGAGATGATGTAATTACAGATTGCGGCTTTTTTTGCATGAATTTATTTACTAGCCTGCAGCACAGTATGTCTTCAGAATGTCTTTGTTTGGCTGAGAGATGATCGAGTGACTGGGGACCTTGAGAAAGACAGTGATGTCAGTTTCTCTTCACAAAGTTTCTATTTAAGATCTGTGGTGTGTGCTGGCAAATATGTCGAAGGTTTCCTCTGCTGCCTGTCTCTCCCCAGCGTTAGACAGCACTCTTGTGCACTGCTTGGGCCATACGCAGCAGCTGTTGCAAAACTCAGGTAAGTAGTTCTTTGAATAGGCCAAACTTTAAGAGGACATCCTGCGGCATTAGTCAGCTGCTGCTTATCCCAGAATAAGTCTGGAGCGGTTCCGGTGGAATCAGTGAACAAAATACAGAGATCCAGCTGGTGAAAGCAAACTGATTTTGGTTAACACAAGAGGGGAGAGGGAATAACAGAAGTAACTTAATCCCTGTTCCCTGCCCAGACAAGTGGATCTGGGGGCCAGGACCAGCCCGAGCAAACATGTTGTTCTCCGGGCTGATGGTGAGGGGAGCGAGGCACAGAGAAGTGAGTCAGTATCTGTGCTGGGGTTAGAAATGTGCAGCTCCTAATTATGTGTTTACCACCAGCATCCACACTCCTGTCTCAACAGTCAGCCCTGGGCCCTGCTGCTGCAATGGGATCTTCAGGTGCCTTCCGGTCTTCAGCAGGACTTTGCTTGGGGCCCAGGGACCAACCAAGTGGATCCTGCTGCAGCATCTGGGCTTTGCATCAGTTTGGTGGGTTTTGTTCTGTCTGGGTCGGGTCTCCCTCCTGCCTTCTCGGCAGAAAATGACACAGTCTCTGGGGTGGTGTGTGTGGGGACATAATGGGAGAGCCCCCGACATCCTGGTCTGCAGGAGTTTGTGGGGTAGGACCGACTGAGGGACGGAAGGAGCTGGGGGATCCACAGCTGCACTGAACCACTGTTTTGCCACCCCCCACTCAGCACCCATGTAGGGAGCGAAAACAGCCACGGTGATGCCGTCTTGGCCATGGAGTGTGGTTTGCGGGGGGGGGGGGGGGGGGTTCTCCCTCTGCCCCAGGCAGCTCCAGTAAATCTCTGGCGAGCCTGGCCAGTGCATTCAGGTTGTGCACTTAGAAGGAAGAGGAGGAGGAGCTGGCAGCCCCATGTCCAGCTCTGCACTTAGCTAGGCATGCATGGCCTGCCTTGGGGCTGCAGGTGTTTGAGGGTCTGTGCACATTCCAAATACATATGTTGCTTTAAAGCCACATTTTAAGAACTGGCTTCTGGTTTTGCATCGAGCATGAATTGTGCCTACAGAGAAGGCAGACGGGACATCACCATAGGTGCAAAGATAGAGGCTGGGATGAGGGTCATTTAAACATATGGAGCTCAGCACATCTGTGATGTGACATAAGCAGGTGTTAAGGATGAGCCCTTGGGTAAAACTCAGACAGCGCACACATTCTCTGCTGAGTGAGCCTTGCCCTTTGCTGCACTGGACCCTGGCTTGCAGAGACTGACTAGATTTTATGTGTCATTATTTAGAATTTAGCAAGTCTTCCTCTGTGTTCACCCCCTCCGGTCATGACTTCAAATCCCAGCTTCCCTCTCTCCCAGTCACGAGTCAGGACGGGAAGGGAACAGTGGGAAGGGATCATAGACAGGGGCTTTCCCGCAGCCCTGCAGCATCTATGTCTAGCAAGCCAGGAGGATTCACTTTCCCAGTCAGACATACTCCTATGGAAGTTGGGATGTCAGGCAGGCCAATAGGCACCTGGAGAAACAGGCCCCAGCTAGGACATTTCTATGGGTTATTTCTATTGCAGGGATTCATTTAGCTGCTCAGGTACAAAGCAGATTACAAACCTACCACCTGAACAGGGACTTGACCCCTCGGATTAGGACTCTAATGCTCTGTTGACTGAGCTATCCAGCGTCATAGGGGCAGATGGCTGGTTAGGCTGGAAAAGCAACTGGGTAGGCACACTATAGGCAAAAACCTGCAGGAACATTGCATTTTTTTGGTCCAGGGCTCTAGCCCATGGGTGAGAATCGCCCTCTTGGCTCTGCCTTCCTCCCTCCAGCACCCAGAGGCTTTTCTGCCTCCTACAACAGATGTGATGTTCCGCCTTCCCATAGTCTAGGACCCGTGACACTAGCAAACCAGGTGCCAGCTCATGCCAAAGTTCCCATGTCTCAATGGAACACTGACAGATACATGGCTGGAGCCAGTTTGGCTCACCTATCTAGCAGTATTGTTAAAATAGGTATTAGAATTATAAACTGTGTCTAGTGTTTAGGCTTTATTGAATAGTTATGAGTTTCTAGATGCATTAATTTCACTTTTAACGTCTGTATCCCACACTGTAAGGTAATATTTGAGCGGTTGTATTGTGAGTCTGTGTGATGCACGGGGGTAAAAACGGCTAACAAGAAGGAACTGCATCTCTGTGCTGCTTGGAGTCTGCAGGGCAAGGTTTCTAGTCATAAGCAGTAGATCCCCAGCTGCTCAGCCTGGGTTAGCCCTAAAGGACATATAGAACTTGCTTATTATAGAAGCTTCTATCGCCTTTTGCAACCTATGATTGTAACTCATTTGTGTATCTGTTTACCTGCTTTAACCTTGTAAATAACTCTCATTTCCCTTTTTAATAACTCAATGTAGTTTATGATAGAATTGGATACAAGGGTTGTCTTTGGTGTGAGATCTAAGGTGCAATTTACCTGGAGTAAGTGACAGGTCCTTTGGGACTGGGATTACACCAAGAATCACAGCAGTATTCAGGTAAGGGACTATCTCTCACAAAGATAAGCTCACCTGGGTGGCAAGGTAGATCAAAGTACCCAAGGGGACTGTCTGTGACTCATGGTTAGGCTGTTATAGAGCCTGAGGAGTTTATACTTGATAATTGGTTGGTGAAATCTAAGTATAGAATTCACATTCAATTTGGGGTTTGTGCCCTGCTTCTTAGCAGCCTTCCCTGAGGTTGGTACTCATGCTCTTGAGCCACTGCCGGCAGCATTACAGACCCAACTAATAAGTGCACGTTTAAATTTTAAAAAGCAGTTACCTCCCTCTAACCAGCTCTTCGGCTGCAATTGTACCAGGCCATTTAATTCCTCTACAAGCAAAACATTTCATTTGGCTAATATGGTGTAATAGGAATATTAATGGATTTCCCCCTCCATAGCAGACAGTTTTCAAGAGATTTTTTAATGTCCCAATCTGGAAAAAAAAAGTTAATCCCCTAGTTCTAGTTTATTTGCAGATAATGCAATTACATTGCTAAAATCCTCCCTGAAATGAATACAGATGGTTATAAAACCAAAACATTTTAATTAATCTCTACAATGAACACATGAATATAAGTAGATCATTATCTCTCTCCATGAGCTCTTGCACAGCAGAGAAGGGTTTATGATTTCTTGACAAGGGTCATTAGAGGACTTGAATAATTTATAGCCTGGTGGACAGATCAGGTCACAGCTGATTTGGCCTCAGAGCAGAGGACAAATCTGCTACTACAAGACTAGTAACCTAGTCTGTGATCATTGGTCTTCCTATTCACTGACCTTCTAGATTCTAATTTGAAAAAAAAATTCCACTGCATTAATGCTTCAGTCTATTAAACGCTAATGGCCAAGTTACAGAATGAAATAAATAAATGAAGTAATAAACATACACAACCTAGTGATACCACCCTCCATGCTCATTACTGTAACCCTATTCTCACATCCCCCAGCCCCATTGTCTTGCCCCACCTGTTATCTCGTTAAGGTCTCCATAGCAGGGACTGTTGTTTGTTCGTTCTGCAAAGTGATTTTGTAAAGGGACCACTCAGTGCTTGAGAAACATTTCACTTACAGTACTTCAAGGTGGGAACTTATTGTTATGTAGTTGAATAAAGCAGCAACAAATGGAGAGAGGGGAAAAACACACACACTTAAGCTGTGTCTGCACTCCAACGTTGGTTGAGGTAAGTTACATCATTGGACAGCTGCTGAAGTTTGTATACCACTCAGGTGCATGCATACTTGGCTGCTTGCGTTGATGCTGCACGCCCACACCAGGAGTGCTTGTATCAATGCAACATGCAATGTATGATGGGTAGGTGTCCCAGCGTGCTACACTCTGCCGTTCGGCACAAAGCCATTTGGGAAATTTTCACAAAGTGTTGTGGGGATGGAATTGGGTCAACAGCTTGGGAAAAACCTGACCATGCTCAGTGCCAGTCTGCTGAAGCAGAGATGCTAGTACATGTTTGTCAGTGTTCCTATACTGCTCAGATACCTATGGACAAAACCAAGTAGTCCCTTGTGCAGGAGAGGGCCACGTTAAACCCGGCTGCTGTAACGTGCTATTGTTACTGCAGGGAGACACCTGACTCTGCACTTCGTAGCAGCTTTCAGTTTTCCCTTTTGAATCCTTGTGCTAAAAAGCATTACCTCCGGCAGCACTTGAGGCTAGCTCTCGGTCAGAACAGGAAAGCCTGCGATACCCTGATGGAAGCTCCCCTTGAGAAGTTAACTGTGGGTAATTATACCCCTTTACTACCAGCTGAGTGTCCACAGCTCACTATGCATCCGTCAGAATCGAAGTGATGTGGCTATTGCCTTTCTCTCCTCTCTCCGTGTGGATCTGCTTCCTCCATTCAAAGTTAAAGCTGGGTTGTAGCTAAGCCATTGGTTTCAACACATGTACACACACACACACACTGCAATGCCAGTTTGGTGGTGTTGGTTTGGATTTTTTTTTTTTATTATTACTTATACACTCCAGTAAGAGGCAGGAAGGTAAATGATGAATAATCATGATAAATAGAGCTGATCGAAAAATTGGTTGACTAAATTTTAAATATTTTTTTTAATCAGAAAATGCCAGTTCACTGAAACCAACACCTTTAATGGGAAGTTTGACAGGAAACATCTTTGGGGAAAAAAAGTTTTGAACTTGTTGACACTTATTTGGACATTTTCAAAACAAAATTCCACTTCAAAATTACTTTTTATTTGGAAATTTAAAATAATTATAAATACAAATACATAAATAAATAATTACAAAATGCTTTATATTGATAAAATAAAAAGGTCAATCAAAATGAAACTCTGGTAGTCTCAGACTGAATGCTTTCCACTCAGACTTTCAGTTCACAAACATTTTCGAGATTTTGTGGGATGGGAAAATATTTCCATTCCTTAAACAAAACCAATGCGGAAAACAATTGCCTGTCTGCTGTAATAATGAATAAGCATTTTTCACCCATAGATCTCAAACTGCTTTCGAAAGGCAGGTATCATGATACCCATTGATCCCCCCCCCCCCAGATGGGGAAATGAAGCCATAGAGAGGGGAAGTAACTTGCATAAGCTCATAGAGCTCTCACACTCCTAGCCAAGCCCATAAGATCATGTTGACAAAAGTCCTCTTACAAAGAGACTAATACCTCTTCACACTTCCTGTTCTCAAGTGTCCCTTACACTAGGGGATGGGACCCTGTTCTACTTGCCTGTTATTTAACACCACAATGTATAGAGTCTACTCACCTACATACTTTAGCGTTTGAAGGCGAACTGGAGACTCCAGTTTATTCTGGATCTCTGGTTCACAGAACTGAGCCAAATTTCAGGTAACAGCCTGGGACTACAGTTAGCAATTTGTGCTCCGGATGAGCATTCACGATTTCAGTTATTGCATTCACGAGTGTCAGAACTTGTGCTGATAAAAATCTTGTTACAGGGTCCGCTTCTCCTCTTAAGAGTGATATGAATCAGGAGTCACGCCACTGAGTCAATGAAGTTGCACGGAGTTGTAAAACTGAAGTGAGAGGAGAATGGAGCTCACTGGCCCCTGTTATGCTGCTCAGGTTTGTGGGAATGGGCCCATTTTCTCACTATCTAAGGATGTCCTTGCTGGCAACCTGAATTTAAATGGAACACTTTACCCATTTAAAAAATCCCTGCATCAGAAAAAGCCCTGATTTGCTGCACCACCAATAGGTTGTTAACAAGCTGCTCACAGTGGTGACTGGGTAAATGTCTCTCTGCAATCTTTCTAAGGGACGGAGAATTGATATTAGCCTCCACTGGCTCCCTCAAACTTCACGTGTGATGTTACAGTTAAAAAGTTCCAATGACTAAAATCTGAATCCCTGTGCGATGACTGAAGCATCTCACCTATGAAGGGTGATTACCATTTCTTTCACTTGTGGGGGAAAAAAAAAGACTATAAAAGAGCTTTCTCTCATGCCTTCAGCACCCTTGAGTTATAGGTCTCTCCTCGCCATAAAAGAAACATAATGTTCACCCTTCACGAGTGAGGTACCCAAGATCAGCTGCCAAAGTGTGAGGCTGTTTTATGGATGTTCTGCATCCTTAACCTTCCTATCCGCAGAGCAGACATTACTTTGGTTTGAAGACACTGAACTTCTCATGGAAATAACGGAGGGTCTAGCTGCACTACAGTTACAGTTGCACAGCACCAGAACCTATGTAGATGCTTCCAACATCACAGAAGGGGTTTCCCATTGACGTAATAATAGCGGTTGCCAACTTGCTATTATAACAGAAGATAGTGGAGACTTCACTGAATTTGTTGCTGAGAATTGTACCAACGGGCATTTCTGGCTTTCCTGCTTGGCTCCATAGGTGCCGGAACATAGGTCCTGCCACGCCCCCTGGCTTGAAGTGGTTTCCATCACACACAAGGTTCACTGTTTGGGTCAATGGCTCTCAGCTCCCCCACCGTACACACGGTTCAGCACCCTTGCCTGGCTCCCAAGTGCCATGGCAACATGCTTCCGCTAAGGGTCACTTCACCATGATTCCCCCCCATACAACACTATGGGTAACTTTGGTCCCTACTCTGAAGTTCCCACTATCATTACAATTAATCCACCTCTCCGAGAGGCAGCAGCTAGGTCAATGGAAGAATTCTTCCATCAACCTACCTGGGGCTAGGTCAACCTAACTATGGCCCTCAGGGTGTGAAATGCTCAGGGCTATGAAAAAATGTAGACCAGGTTTCAGTCCACCTAGAGCAAGGTTATGTAGAAACAATGACATTAAGTAGCCATGAAAGGGAAAAAGAGGAGAGACCCCCCAAAGACTTTGAGGTGGAGAGCAAACTTTAAATACAAGATTCATCTGAAAGCCCTTCCCTAAAAGCCAGTGGAGCTATATCTGGCTCCTGTAGCACAGAGAACTTGCATGGAAGTCAAGAGTCGCAGTCTTGCTGCTGGCCTCTTTGAGCACAGTGATTTTTCATATATATTTGTAGCTCAACGGAGAAAGCTGTGCTTCATATTCAGAGCCTTAATATTGCAAATTCTCCTGCTGCTCTTGGAAACCTCAGCAGTTTCTGGAAGGATGAAAAAGCTGTGAATTCATGCTGATCCACTGGCTTTCCGAAAGGAGATTACAGACAGGCACTCCGGTGTCACCAAATCAGGCATGGACTCTTTGATCACTGCTGTCGTCTGACTTTTTCCTTCCAGCATTGTGACTTTAGGCTTTTCTATTCTGAATTGGTTCCTAATCTCCCTTTAAATAAAGATCAAACAGGGCCCTGTCTCTTTGTAGGTTGCTTCCTTTATTTACTTTTAGGTCATTACCCTGCACTGGCTCCAGGAGTTTTGAAGTATGATTAAAAGGGAAATGAGAGTTCTGAGTGCTGGGTTCAAAAGAGGGCGAGACTGTTCCGGGTTGTAAGAGAACCAGGTTACTTTGCTGAATGGCGCATACAAAAATCCCACAGTAACTGCCCCAAGCCACAGCACAAAAGCAAATGGGGATATGGGGATTTTTAATAGACGCTGCAATAGTCTGTTCAATCCCTCTATTTCGCCATGGGGGGAGCCATTAGTGTCGGCCTGTTTCTACTTCACATTACGCTAGAGCTGCATTTGGACTCTATAGCCAACGTGTCCATCCCCAAAGAGAAAAAACGGCGAGAAAGTTAAAGAACTCCTGCAAGCTGATTCTACAGCCCGTTGAAGAAATGACTGCGGCCATGCATTGCCGTCCTTGTCTCTGATATTCCAGAGCATTAATGTACCATAGGCAGCCATTATCCTCCTATTTGATGCATTTAGCAAAGTCATTCCCCTCTCCCCAGGACAAATCACACCACGAATGATCTGTCTGAGGACAGGCCAGTTCTCCCGGTTCCTCTGATGACCAGCCACCTGGCCCTTGTGCCTCCAGTTCACCACTAACTTCACTAATGGAATCTTACACCTCTCAGTCCCCGAAGGGCACTAGCAGCGACACAGCTGTGACAAGCCTGCGTTTCAGTGGAGCCAGAGGTCTTGATTTTAGGACTTGGATGTTTTGGGTTTTGTGCTATTTAGGAGTGTTGGGAATGTAATTGCCAGACCATTTGGTCCAGTAGTCCACTTCCTGACATTCCAGACCTAAGCACTTGCTCAGTTAGCATTGTGAAAGACATCAACACCAGATTCTTCAGAGGAACTCATATATCTGTACAATACCATGGAGAAAATCTTCCAGCTGCTGACCAGTTTATACATCTTTGCAATTTTATCCCAGATATCTACCTATTCTCTTGCCCCAGCCACTACTAGAGTATGTTTCTTGCTACATTTGAAAGCACCATATTAAACTGAGCTGTGCTGATAAAAATCCCAAGCAGGAGGGCCATGACTTTGATAAAGAACTTGAACTGTTTCCCCCCAAAGATTCTTGTAGACACTACACCTTGGAACAAAAAGTGGGAGTGTGCTAACAAAATTTGTGGATGATACAGAGTTGGAAGGTATTACCAATATGAAGATCTGGATGACTTTGAAAAGTAGAGTTTTGCACCTAGAAATATGTAAAGTGCAAGGTCATGGATTTAGGGATTAACAACAAGAATTTTTGCTATAAACTGGGGACTTATCAGTTGGGAGTGACAGAGGAAGAGAAATATCGTGATGTATTGGTTGATCACAGGCTGACTATGAGCCACCAATGTGATATGGATGTGAAAAAGGCTAATGCAATCCTAGGATGCATCAGGCAAGGTATTTCCCGTAGAGATAGGGAAGTGTTAGTTCTGTTTTACAAGGCACTAGTGAGACCTCATCTGGACTACTGCGTGTAATTCTGGTCTCCCATGTTTAAGAAAGATGAATTCAAACTGGAGCAGGTGCAGAGAAGGGCGACTAGAATGATCAGAGGAGTGGAAAACCTACCTTCTGAGAGGAGATTCAAAGAGCTTGGCTTGTTTATCTTAGCCAAACAAAGGCTGAGGGGTGAGATGATTGCTCTCTATAAATACATCTGTGGGATAAATACCAGGGCGGGAGAGGAGTTATTTAAGTTAAGTGCCAATGACAAATGGATATAAACTGGCCATCAACAAGTTTAGGTTTGAAATTAGATGAAGATTTCTAACCATCAGAGGAGTGAAGTTCTGGACCACTCTTCCTAGGGGAACGATGGTGGCAAAAAAACCTAACGGGCTTCAAGACTGAACTTGATAAGTTTATGGAGGGGATGGTGTGATGAGACTCCCTACAATGGTATAAGGCCCATCCATGATTGCTACTAGCAAATATCCCGAACAGCTGGAGATGGACCGCTAGATGGGGAGGGTTCTGAGTGACTACAAAGAATTCTCTCTCAGGTGACTAACTGGTGGATCTAGCTGACATTCTCAGGGTTCATCTGACTGCCATATTTGGGGTTGGGAAGGACTTCCCCCCCAGGTCAGATTGACCAAGACCCTGGGGCTTTTTTGTGTGTGTGTGTATGCCTTCCTCTGCAGCATGGGGCATGGGTCACTTGCAGGTTTAAACTAGAGTAAATGGTGGAGTCTCTGTAACTTGAAGTCTTGAAATCATGATTTGAGGACTTCAGTAACTCAGCCAGAGGTGAGGGGTCTATTACAGGAGTGGGCGGGTGAGGTTCTGTGGCCTGCGATGTGCAGGAGGTCAGACTAGATGATCACGATGGTCCATTCTGGCCTTAAAGTCTATGAGGCTAGGTGTTAGTGGGATCTTTAAGATTCTTAGAACACTGCCAGCATCTCTTTCTATAATGACTGGCGGGAACTCAGAGAATATATGAGATGCAGGCTATAATTTAGAATGTCCTGGGTAGTCAGCAGACGCGGTTGCCTAAACTCTTATTGAGCCTACATTGGAGTAAATTATGAAAAGTGGGCTGCTAATTTAACATCGGGGTTAGCAGCAGGGTCATGTACAATGATGTGAAACAGTGTTTCCGTGACCTTATGAGATAGGTAATAAACCTGAATGAGATATGCTTTGTTCCCTGGAATAATAGTCTCCCTCCTTCAAGAAAGGACAAGATATGCTCTGCTTAATGGTACACAGAAGAACAAGGGGAACTATGTTGGTTTGTGACTGCAATGTCGGCTTAGAAGAACTCTAGGAGAAATGGTTTAGCTTATAGGAGATTAATGCTAAGACACAGGCAACCTATAGAGCAAGCTAAAGGATCTGCAGCAAATGGGACCACTTATAGCTTCCTTATTCTAAGCCAGGAGGACATTTTCATAGAATCATAGAATATCAGGGTTGGAAGGGACCTCAGGAGGTCATCTAGTCCAACCCCCTGCTCAAAGCAGGACCAATCTCCCACTAAATCATCCCAACCAGGGCTTTGTCAAGCCGGACCTTTTCCATTTTCATGGTTTTCTATATGTGCTTGTAATGCAGCATACTCACCACAAGTGTGTCCCCTTGTGTCAGGGTGTGATGTTGCGGGGTTTTTCATCTCTGGCACCCCCTGCAAGCCACCGTCTTTGCCACGTGCCTCGAGGGTCTTCTGGGGCCTGACCCTCCAGCAAAGTCATGTAAGAGTTCAAAACCCCTCTCGGTTCTCTTACTGCCCCTTCCTGGGGGCTTCCTCCACAGGATGCTAACATGCTCCTGCAGAGTTCCTCCTCTGGTGCTTCTGATGGAGCAGGTTTCCTCCCCTCCCTAGGGACTCTGACAGCTTCCCTAAGGGATCTCCGTGCTCCTTGCAGGCCCTGGCTCAGAGCTTCCCCTGCCACAGGCCCCTCTGCTGCTCCAGCAGAGCTCTTCCTCCAGGAGAGGACTGCCTTCTCTGTAGCCTTTACCCTTTCCCTCCCACTATGGCAAAGCAGACTTGACCGGATTGTTTCTAGCCACCACCAATTCTAATTCCTAAATACCTGGTGGTCGATAGTCTGTCATCTGCCCTCTATCTTTGAGGTACCGTAACAGCGGTGTTCTAATACTGCTCCATTTCCCCAACATTTTTACTAAACAACAGAATATAACTTTTGTTACCTTAAGCTGTGTAAAAAGCTTTTCTCTTTCTTTATCTGAGCCCTAACATACCCATAGAAGGTGATAAATTCTTTCATTCCCTTACTGTGCTCTCTCAGTCTGCTTATATGGCCCAAGTGACCCACAGTTCATCTCCTAGATCTTCCCCCCTGTGGCCAAGGGGCACTCAATCGCCACACAGGTGTAGGTTTTTTCCCCCTTCTCAGGCAGGTGATGGAATTCAGCTGCATCGCAGTGCTTTCCAGTGCTCGCTGGTGGTTCGAACAGGGACTATGAGTTCAGCCCCACCCACCCTTTTCTCCCCAGTTGGAATTAAATATCCCCAACAACTGATCTCTGTCCCTGGCCCTAGTTATTGTTAACTGGCTATCTGCTTGTGTGCAGCTAGAAGCAGGTACCAGGGAGGGTTAGCGCTCACACTTAGGAAGTGAATTGCACAATATTACCTTACGTGGGGTAGGCAGTCCAGCAAATCTAGGAAGATATTTGGAAAAACTGTCGGGGTTATGGGAGAAAGGGAAAAACACCTGAGACATAGGTGAGAGGTAATGGAGACGTTAAGAGGCTACCACCAGAGGGTGGTTTCTTTTAGAAGGAGCTGTAACAAGAAGAGACAAAGAAGCCAGTCTGGGATCTCCCATGCCGTTGGTGGTGCCACCATCCAACCGTCTGGAAGGAGAATGCAGAAAAAGAGTCATCAGGAGGTGGAGTGAGAGATGCCAGGAGAATCGTAGCCTGGACTGAAGCTCTAGGTCTGTAGCACTAGGCCATTATTACTATAATCAGCCCCAATGGACATAGGCAGTGGTCTCTCTGCTGCCTTCTGAGGAATGGCTCTGGTGCAGCTGTTTGGAATAGTTCATTTAGTTCTTAGCCTTACCCCACAGGCAGGTTGACAGTGAGTTTAAACTTCCTGTCAGCCTTGAAAGGCAGATCAGAGCGGAGTTGCTGAACTTGTCTGGGTTTACCTATTATTGCTGCATTTGTTTCTTTCATTTATTGAGCCTTCTCCGGAGAATGACGATAACCTGAGCTTGTGCCTGCATCTCTGTGCGCCGGTTGGGATGCTTGCATGTGTGTTTGCATGCATGTGGCAACAGCGTTTGCACACCTGGGACTTGCGTGTGTGTCTGTGCATGGCTGGGCTGTGTTTGGGGCCAACACCAGAACAGAGAAATACAGCAAAACAACAGCATACACAGACATGGTAATGTTGCTAGGCAACAGGAAGTTAGTTGTTGAGCAGGACGAGGAGCCAAACCCGCTGCTGGTTCAGCTGCAGCCAACTGGATTTACCCGGAATATGCTTCCCCTTGGCTCCCACCCTACTTCCATTGAAATCAATGGCACAGCTAGCTCTCCAGAACATCTGTGGGAGGAGGGTCAGGCCCTGGGGTAACGGCAGGAGTACTCGGCTCCAGTACTGTTATCAACACAGGCCTCAGAGAGAAAAGGGACAGACACCTGAAACATCAAGGTCCCCTGCGGAAGTGGAGTGTTGGTGTCCTGCTGGCCAAAATTCAGTGGGAGCTTTGCCTGCAGAAGGACTGGGTCTTTAAGGTGGTAATAAGAGGAACAGGATCAGGGACCAAGCCCAGAACCGATTTGCTCTTATGTCATCGGGAAAGGGGAGGCCTAGCAACAGTGCTGGGTTACAGCCCTTACACTCCAGGGTAGCCAAAGAGCCCCCACTAGAGAATGAGTGACCAAAGTAGATGAATGGTGCATATCCCCAGAGCATGGGTTAGCGCTAAGCCCCTGTCCAAGGTGCCTCCTGGAGGGATTGCAGGATGTGATAGGACAGCTGGTGTTTCTCTTACCCATCCACTGCTCTCAATGCTGAGTGGAGATAACTGTGTGTTACTGCTGGCATCATCACAGACCTTGGAATGACAAACTCCCAGTTAGAGCTGCATGTAAAACAGCCTATTACCAGATTTCCAGAGCTTGAATGATACTGTATTTAATTTAATATAATGAGTTATTGTTTCCCCCCCAGAGTGTTATCAATAAGACAATTTAACTGCAGTTGATGAAGGCATCTCCAGTAATTTATGCCTGGGCAGGTCAGGCAGCCTATTAAAATGCACAGCATAAATTCATTGCCCTGAATGAATTTTTTTAATTATATATATTTCTATACCCAGATTCGCTGGTATCCAGGAACAACTGTGCTGACTAGGAGAGAATGATTTGGGGCCGTCAACGCTGCCACAGACGCTTCCCTGTGAAGCAAGTGAATTTAATGCTTATCAGAGAGGAAGCCAGTCCAGCAAATCTCTACGCTGAGGCGACTAGCTCCCACTGAATTCAATGGGAGCGGAAGGGCTGAGCACCTCGCAGGATCAGCCCTTAGGCCCTGATCCAGTGAAGCACTTGAGCATATGCTTACCTTTAAGCACGAGTGGTAACTGGAGTCCCAAGGCTAAGCAGGTGCTAAAGAGCTTTGCAGGATCAGGACTTTAGTGCTGTCACTTAGGGCTTGCCTGCACTGGGAAAATGCACCCTACTGTGACACATGTTGGCTAACACCATGTCCAAAACTCCAGGTACGTCTACACTGCGATGAAAGACCTGTGGCACGGCGGCCTGGGCCAGCTGACTTAGGATCACGGGGCTGAAAATTGTAGTGTAGGCAGTCAGGCTCAGGCTGGAGCCCTGGCTCTCAGACCCTGTGAAGTGGGAGGGTCTCACAGCCCAGGCCTGAACCCGAACATCTACACAAATTAGCCCTGCAGCCCAAGCCAGCTGACCTGGACTCTGAGACTTGGTGTCGTAGGTTTTTTCATTGCAGTGGAGACATACCCTCCTTGTGGACAAAGGCTCTCATGTTAGCTGCTCACAGCTGATGTTATTACCATGGGGTTAGTCCCAAGCAGCTAACGCAATTGTCAATGTGGCAGTCCTCATTTACAGTGAGTGCTAAACCATGTCTTACATTGTGTGAGTTCACACATTTGCTATCACAATGTATTATCCCAGTGTAAACACACTCTGAGTGCAAGCCTCACTCAGCTCTGGGTCATACCACTCAGGTCTGACCTGCAGCACTTCATGCTACTCAGATCCTGGACCTTCTTGAACACAGACCCCTGGCTTGTCCATATGGGTGGCATGGGTAAAATAAGACCTTACGAATGTATTTTTGCTTGTGACCTAAATTGGCCTTAAACCCCAGGTCCTTACAGATACAGGCCTAGAGCACTATGCACTGCCTAATCAAGATGTCTTTCTTCTGTCTTTCAGTGGCTGGGGATTGTGGAACTAGCTGTTTCATCAGTTTACTCCAGCATTCTTCATGTTAATATAAAATATTTAGGGGTTGGTTTTTTCTGCAACAGACTAACTGCCATCATCTCCTAGGTCATATATAAATCATGGCTCAGAGTTAGGGAACATTAAAGAACTTTCAAACTAGGCAGGAAGAGTTTTCTTTTTCCCTGAAGTTTTATCCTTGGCTGTTGTGTTTTAAAGGTTATTATTATGGAACAATAAGAAGACCCAATCTCCCCCCCACCCCAAACGATTCACCACTTTGCTTCATTTCACTGGACTTTTAAAGAAAGCTGCAGGCTAAGCTAACCAAAGAACTCCTAATAACATTGTTCTAACCAGACACGCAGCTACTTTTCTTTATTCTAGTCCACCTCAGGCAATTTTCTTCACAGATTTAACCTCCAATTTAGATTTCCCCCCCTTTGTTGCCTGTCAGAGGTAAAAAACAAATGGAAGCTGTAGCATTCCTACATGGATTGGCTGGCCCTATAAGGAAGAGAGACACACAAAGCCACAGGCTCCCTGAACCCCCATCTTCACTTGTTATTTCACTCTCATTGCTGTGATATAGGCTTTCATTTCAGCACCAGCCACGGGACTTACAGGAGTTTAAAGGAACAGGGAGCCCCCACGGAAGGGACTATTGAACCTCTTGGGGTTTTGGGGTAGGAGCCAGGTGTCAGGTGCACGTTATACCAGCTGTGCTGCATGGGAAAATCTGCCTCTGTTTTATTAGTATTTTTGCTAGTATAGCAAGTTCGGTAACTCATGGGATCATAACTTTCCAACCCTGGTAAACACAAAGCAAATCTAAACCAGAGATGGATCTGGATGTTTATCCAAACCCTTTGCATTCAAGCATTAACTGGGATCCCAGTAAAACCAGGCCAGGTCTTGGTGAAACCTCTCAGATTTCCTGGTTCTGCCTGCATGGGAAATGCTAGGAGAATAGCTGGGTCAGACTCTTTCAGTTTCCTTTATCAGCTGAACCCACACAGCACAGATGCACAGGGAAAAACGAAGCCCATCTTTGTCAAACCTCAGACAATGTTGGGTTCTGTTTATGGCATGGCCCAAAGTTTGGATCAGTTCCGATTCTGAGCCAAACTAGTTCCCGCAGCCCCGGTACTACTGCAAGATTATCGAGAACTTGGTTTACCCAGAAGAAGTGCCTGGAGCAGGAGTAGCAGCCATTTCATTGAGGTATGCCGTGTCTAAGATAAACTGACTATTGAATGAACTGGGAATTTATTGAAAACCTGCTTTTATTCTTAGAACCTTTTTGTCTTTTTGCGGTAAGCAGTATTTTTAACTGCAAAGGGACAGAGTTCTTCCATGAATGGTTTGGTCTCTTTTGCACATGAAACCTAAGGCAGGGAATTATTGTGTGGTGTTCAGAGATGGAGTTCTCTGAATTCTTTTGTTGGCATATCAGGTCCTGGTCGGGGAAGATAAGGGCAACTGACAGCTCTTACTCTAACAGCTAGCCCCTGTGGCATGAAGGAAGTTGTCCATCTGAGCTTGTAGCTAGTGGAGATGTGCCCTCACGACAGAGCCAAGGAAACAAGAAGACCTAAAACAGAGACAGATGAGCACTTTCCAGCAGCAGCGTTGAGATGAAGCTCAATTGCTCTCAGCTTAGTCCAGACTCTGAAATCCTGTGTCCCAGCCCTGGAATCCGCTTTTCTCTTTAAATGATAGAGATTCCCTCAGAGGAAAACAAACACAAACAAATGATCAAAACAGCAGATGTCTCCACAGTCAAACATTTAATTCAAACCCCAAACAAACCCGGAATCCAGCACTGTATTGACACAACACAGATGGAGCCAGCTTCAACGGGGCCGGGGCATTGTGTCACTTAATATGCAAACATGAATGAGAACATATTGCCTATTAACTGTGCTTTCAGTCTCATTATAGAAACTCCAGGGTTTACTTCTGGATGTTGTCACCCTTCCATTTCCCCATATATTGTGCAGCAATAATTATACAGTTCATAAATAGGTGCTGGTTCTCCTTCAAACTACGCAGTCAGAGCGGTGGCAAGGGCTTAGAAAGTGCAAAGAGGCCTATTTGTCTGTGCTATGAAAAGTTAAAAAGGAACAGCCAGACTTAGTGTCACCAACATTATTTATTATGACTGCTTGGACTGCGGTAGCACCTAGGAACCCCGGTCCTGGACCCCATTGTGCGAGGTGCTGTGAAAACCCAGAACAAAAAGCCAGCCCCTGTCCTGAAGGCCAGTAGCATGCACTCTGGAATGATCTCTAGGCTTTGAGCTCTAGCTCTCTGTACCATATCATCTGCACCCTTCACTGAATTATTCTTACTTATTTTTGATGTAGCACTGTAGACGTGCAGGATGCTTGTTTTAAAAATACCAGGTGAAACATAGATTCCCTACAACAAGGAATTCAGAGTTTAAGGCTCCGATTCTGCAAATGTGCATGCCATGAACAAAATTTTAAACATATCAGTGTTTGCAGGATCAGGACCTAAGTTACGACAAAGACAGACCCAAGAAAATAACACCACAGGGGATAAAGGGCGGGACAGTGTAACCATGTGGATGCTTGAAAGGGTAAGATTTGGAGGGGAGGGTGGCTAACACATGGCTAAAGGGAAATGGAGTGTTTTTAATGGAATATTATTGTGTTAGAGAGAAACGTGCTTTCTTGGTGCTGTACCTATGTTTGCTGACCTGTGTTTGACATAGCCAAGCAATGGGCACTATGATTTCTTCAGTCAGTGTAGACATCACAGAGTACCATATGGGAATATGTCCCTGGCCCTCATTATTATTTATTTGTAATCTGGATTTGCATTAGTCTTCATCATTGTACCTGTCAAATCTGGCATTTTTTGCTTTGAACATTTCAGTGAATGTTATTCAACCTGCCACTTGCTAAATTACACGCACATTGCTGGTTTTGAGGGTGGGTCACTTTGTCTCATGGCAGTCAAAGTTTCTGCCCAGTGGAGATTGCTGCAATGGGTGTGGAGGAAGTAGTTGTGGTTACTCCATGTGTTTCCTCTGCAGATTGTGCATTTGTCTGTGAATGAGCCTGGATGTGTGTGTGTCTCCCATATTGTGTGTGTGTGTGTCTGTATGCGCCTGTGAGAACATACATGGGTCTGGGTGAGCGATGCAAGTATACATGCATGTTAATGTGTATAGGGATGAACTCTGTGACTGTGTGTGTGTGTCTGTGAGTGTGTGTGAGAATATACATGGTTCTGGGTGAGCAATGCATGTGTGTAGGGATGAATTGTGTGTGTGTGCGTGTGTGTTTCTGGACGAGTGAAGGCACACATGCATTTCTATATCTTTGAATGAAGGATGTTTAAACTTAATCAACCAAGTTATATGACAGCAATTTTTTTGCCTTATTGACTGGTGTACTCATTTAGACATTGTAATGGGATCTTTCTCTAACTTTATTTTCAGAAAATTTTGCATTGTGATGAGACAGAAATTACCATTTTCATTGCTTAATGCCAGGGTATTGTAAGAAAATACCAGTAATGCGCTCTTCAAATGAGGATGATATCATTATGCAAGCAGCTTTGGAAGGAGAAACATATTTACTAACTCTGGGCTTAATAATGCATCCCTTCCCCAACTGCTCCTTTGCTGTTACTTTATTTGTCTCCATCCTCCTGTTTTCTTCTTGTCATGAGCCTACAAAGAAGAGAATTCTGCTAGGGTGGCTTGTCTCTCCTATCAGGTCTTTCTCTAATGCCCCTATGGAGGCTAATTTACTAGCTCTAGTCTTGTTGCAGGGACTCCTGGAAGGGGGGATTCATTCCCTCTCTGGAAGCAGAGGGGGGAAAAAGATTGACCAGCATCTTGCATTTTCAGCATAATGAGTCTGTTAAGCTGAAAGAAATGTACAAAGTGCTTTGCAAATACGAATTGCTTCATCCACACTTGAAGTGCAACCATCTCTGGGGTTGAACTCGGCAGCTGTTTAATAGCTGATCAGCAAAACTCCACAGTGTCTTAACAAGGAAGAATTCTATAGCCCAGCAGTTCCCAAGCCATGTTCCTTAGAGAGCTTATTGGTGGTCCATAGAGAGCGTGTTGGTTATTTGGTGTTGGCTCCTCCTTGTTTTCAGTTGCTATGTCACCTGAAATGACAGCTACATACCCCTCTAATGTCACTTTTCCATGTAAGCCAGTCACGGCTATAGTTTCTACACAAACTTGAATGTGTGGGGAGGAGGCCTATGCAATTGGGAATGGGCAGGGAGATGCTCTGTGATACAATCTTTCTATGAAGAGGTGGTCCAGACTGTGAAAAAGTTTGGGAACCTGAGTTCCAGCCTGCGCAACCTGTAACAAGCTGGAGAGGGGTCAAGCTCTGCATTGCTGCAAAACAATGTTCTTTGCACACCTTGCTTTGCAGGAAGAAACTAATTGTCCCTCTTTCTGAGCATGTCAGTATCAAGAAGTCCATACAGCTCAATGGAATTCACGTCTGAGATGCATTCTTATGTTAGCTCAGCTGAACGTGATTCATGCTTTATGTATTTTAAATAGTTTTAGGGTGAAAACTGCCTGCAGTTAATGGATGCAGGCCGAGTCTCTAACATCTTCTGGGATCTTCCTGATTTAGATGGATGGGTCCCAGTCTGCCAGACAATCAAAGCCAGTCTCCTGGAGAGGTTTTAATAGAGATAGATACTAGCAGGCTTCAAACAGTTTGAACTTTTGGTGTATAATATAGCTCACTTGCAAATAAAACAAAATAAAAACCCAGCACACGTCTAAGTGATGGAAAATGTGCATTGATTTTGAAAAGCTGAGAAGTTCAGTTTGCAAGGCCTTCATAAAAAAATCCTCTGGTGCCAAGGGGAAATTTTTGTTATTATAACTTTTAAAATAAAGGTTAAATAGATAATATGAAGCATAGGGAATGAATATCATGTGGGCCCTCAAACTCTTCTTTCCCAGATATGCCTCTCATATCACATAACTTATTGAGACAGTCACGACTTACAGGACTCCGAAATGCTAGATATTTTGGCTCCCTACCTCCACCCCTCCACTCCAGTTTTCCTGCTGTGAAAATGAATGGCATAACAGTGACAAGAGAGGGAAGGAAACATTAAAAGGAGAATGGAGATAAGGGAAAAAAAAGAAGGGAAGATGGTTAAAAGAAGCAGGAAGCCAGAGAGAGAAGATATAGGACAGCAAAGTGGTTCAAAATGGAAGGGTTGTAATTTATTTTGACACTAATCATGTATTATTCAATTGGAGTAAAAATAAACCTTATTAACTAAGAAAATAGACCTCCCTTTTCAAGCCCACACTGAAACATAATCACAATAATCTTGAAAATCATAAAGTTTGCTCAAAAATCTCACCCTGCATGCTAAGATTCAGATCCTCTCAGGGCAGAATTGTACGAACAGGCACTTGCAGCTAATGTTCTGATTCCTCACATATTACCATTCTGTCTGAGCTACAAACATTTCTAGCCACTGCACATGCAGGATAAAGTGCCAAAATGAAATGAATTGTCAAAGAAGCCAGATATTGAGCATTTTTTGTTTTTAACCTCTGTTAAAAATACCTTTCAGCGCCCCTCCCCCTGAAGGATCTCAGTACATTTTGCAAACTATATACAAATGGGTCAGTTCATCCACTACTGAAATGCAGTCACCTCTGGGTTGTAATGTGGCAGCTGTTCAATCAGTGCACAGAACCTCTATATAGTAGTTAAGAGAGGAAATAATGAAAAAGAATATTTATCTGAAACTGCAGTGAGAATTTTAGAGAAGCAGAATGTAATTAGATAACCTGGAATTTGCCCAGGACATCTGGGTTAAACATTTCTATTGTGAAAAGTGCCATGGGATTCCAAGATAATATAAGGCCAACACTTTGGTTTTATGTCTCATTTGAAACAGCACAGTTTCTCCAACATTATGCTGCTGCATTGGGTGAATACTAAGAAGGAAGAATGCCACCTACTGCACCCTCCAAATCACTTCCTGAAATACCTGGGCATTCTTTGGAGGTAGCTCATCTGAGTACTGATCTATCCTAACCTCATCTTGTTTAGTTTATGAGGTTGGACAAGATTATGGTCCAAAGATCTATGGTTTCACTTCATAGACGACAAACTGCTGTAGATCTGTTAGTGACTACCAGAGTAGTTGGTAATTTGGGAGATTCACAGCATTGCTCAGGAAACATGTAGCCATTTATGGACACCTGAGAAAAAGCAGAGAGAATTTTCTCTTCCTTTTTGCCTATTTAGACCATGTCTGCAAATTCAGAGAAGAGTTTATCTGCTACCTAAATTATGTGACATTGCAAGTCACACCTCTGAGGGGTACTGATTATTTATTTCCTTAGGCAAGGGGCTGTTTTGCCAGTCCAATAACCCTTTTTGCAAGTGCTGGTGCGTGTTCTGCAGGTTCATGCTAGGCTCTGCTGTTTGAAAATTTGGCCTTTAGTCTGGAACTAATGACAGCTGTGAAAATGGCTAAAAATGCTTATCTGGGCTTGTGTGCCATTAGAAACTTGAAGCCCTATGCAGATTGAGAGGGAGCTCAGTTTCCAGTAAACCTGAGGTTGATTTATGGTTCAGTGATGCAACCCTGTGAAATTCACATTTGTAACTAGGATTTGCTTTGAAGTGTTGAAATTCAAAGTAACTCCTGGGTTCAAAACACATGAATTTAAACAGATTAATATGGCAGCGGTGAACCCCCTGAAACTGCTAATGACACAATTACAGGTGTTACCATACAATTTTTAATGCCTGAGTTTAATTCTTTTCTCTCTGTACCAACAGGAGACCACTATACAAATTGCATTTCTGCGGGAAGGTCAGGACTTCACTCAGTCTGTTCTGGGCACTGGTTAGAAAGTTGGTTTAGAATAAGTGGTTTTATTAAGATCAAACTGGGATGAATCCTGGTTCTGCCTACATGAGAGTGGAGAATGCATCAAAAAGAGAATGAGGGAACCAGGATTGTCAGCTCCAGGCATTCACAAACCATACGTCAGCCATCACCCTTCTCCCAAATAATGAGTTTTTAAAAGGTAATAAATGTTGGGTTCTTTTGATTTCCCTTCTGGTTTCTGGGCCCTCAGGGTTTACTCAGGACAAATTTTCAAGCTTTTCTCTGCAATCATTAGGCATGTTGTTTATGCAGGAATCTCAGCTTTAATTTTTTTAATCATCTGACTCCAGGAGCTGGGGTTTTAATAAAAAAAGAATCAAGTGTCATGAGACTTTTGCAAATCTGCAGAAGCCTTCTCTTGAAAGTGATTCCATTGCTTTCAGTTTTGCCAACTCTCAAGATTTTATCACAACATATGTTTTTGTTACATAATTGGTATCAGACTATAAAATCTGCGGACTAACACATTTTCCACTGAACCCTTAAAAACAAATCTCAAACAAATAAATCCAAAATGAAATGATCTGCATCTTGTTTCTTTTAACACTGGGCACAGTTACAGCTGTCACTTGTATTGCATTCCATGTGTATAGGGAAATATGATTTGAGCCAGCTCTATATATGTACATGAAATATGTTTTAATTGAATGGTTATTTTCTTGATGATTCTTCAGACCCTTCAGACCCCAGAGGAGGAACATACTCCAAGCCGCATTGCTCAAAGTGTGATTAGCAAGCGTTTTATTAAGTGTGGAGACAGTCCTGAAAACAGTTGCGAGGGGCACCAATAAAAACATAACACTCATCATCTCAGGTGAATGTGGGTGGATATATAGTTGGCTTTTTCTGTGGCAATATTTGTTTAAGAACATAAGAACTCAGAGTGCAGTCTAATGGTTAGATCCATGGGATCAAATTCAGCTGACATTTACACTGGTGGAAAAGAGTAACTTCCAATGACTTTGCCTAAGGGTAAAGTCTTGACATTCCTCTGGTGTCACTAAGAGGACCATTTTGCCCATGGACTGGGAGATGGGATTTCTGGGTTTGGTTTTTGCCTGCTTTTCGACCTTGGGCAAGCCATTCTCGGTGACTCAATTTCCCCAGCTGTAATGCCCAAGAAAGATTATGGAGGTGTAAAAATATTGCCCTCATCACATGGCGGACGGGGCTCTTCTGTTGTAGATTAAAAGCAGCAGAAAGTCCATGTAGTGAGCATGTGAGTAAAAAATACCAGATCTCTCAGAGGCAGCAAATGGAGCTGAAACGTGTCAATGGAAGCATATTAATATATTGTTTCCCTGTTTTGTTTGCCGTGATGTTAATAACGGGAACCCTACATTTATTCTAATGGGCAAAGCTCAGGGGACAAGCACTAAATAGCTCTGTTTCCCCACTTCAGAAAAACTAAATCACAAACCCAGAATCACTAGGGATTTGCTGTTTCTGCTACTCACGAGCCATCCATGCAATTACAGCACTAAACCTTTTTACTGGCAGACAAAACCATTTCCTTTAAGCCAAAAAACAAAAATACACCTCCCTCCCCACCACACACAACCCCCCACCACTCACATCTGCTCTGCTGACTGGGGGAACTGACTCTGATGTCAATTCCAGATCAAATTCTTCAGGCTCTGAAGGGACTGCTTGGGAAAGGGGAGATATGCTGACCTGAAAGAAGGCATTTCCCTGTGCCTTTTCTCATTGTTAGTGGCTCCCTTCAACATACACTGCAAATACGTGAGATCGGGTGAAGTAAATCCCATTGATTTATTTACATGTGTAAAACCATTGTGCTGGATGCTTTCACACTAATAAAAGCCTCACAATATCCAGTCACATTATCCATCCAATCCAATGCAATAGACTGCCCATCGTACCCGCAGTAATGAACACCCTCCAATTACTCTCCGTGGAAATCAGTGTCACCTCCTCAAACCTCGACAAAAATATCCCCTGCCTATTAGCACACACAGAGTATGAGGACAAAGTAATCGCTAAGCAGGGAAGCCGATTCCTGTCCAATCAGCCTGGTTGCATGTTCATTTGCTGCATTATTCAGAGCCTGTAAAAAGTTTTATGAGAAGAGGAAGCCAGTTTACAAGTGCTGCTGGGTTCAGAGCTTTTCTCCTGCAGGGTCAGCAGTCCTCATTGTGGCGCTCATCTCTTGCTCTGTCTGGTCTGGGCTGAGGCTGCCCACATGGTGTTATTTGAGGGGGCTGAGGTTGTTTTTTCTATGCACAAAGCTGAACTAAGGAACTGGGCGAGGGCTGTGCCTGGAAAGAGGCAGCTGGCAGCCCTGGGGCGTAAACTCCCTTTCTCATGCTTGGAGGTGTTTTTTCCAGGTCAGGGGTGGTGAGGCAGACACGCTGGTAGGGTGTGGGCTGAATGGGGGCAGGAGGGGAATTTGCTCAGCTGCTGCCATCACTGGCCCTGTTCTGTGGATAAATAAATGACTTCCATCTCCTCCAGGGCTGCTGTGAGTTCTTTGGAAAATCCTATTACAGCTGAAAGAAATGGCCCTGGTAAAAGGGATGTGTTTTTAGAGCAGTTTAAGGACTCTGGGGGTTTTCCTGGGTCCCTGAAACATGTGAGTTTCAAATGAGACCAAGGCCTTGTTAAAAAGTTTCTTGGATTGTCAGGGCAAACAATACCATTATCATGCGCCAAACTCAGCCCCTTCTCCTGTTTAGCCCATGCTCACTTGGACGGGTTTTCTGTAATCAAAAGGTGTCTCGTCTGTGGGGGGAGTGAGTTTTAACAGCAAATACTTGCCCTTTAATTACCAATCACTCCTCTTTGCTCGATGTGATCATCTGACATCACACCATGTTGCCATGGAGATGGATGTGACAGCATAAGCCTGCAAGCATGACTATTCTGTGTTTTGCAAGAAAGGGCACAGGGGCTACTGATGATCAGTCGCTGCACACAGACAGAGAGGGGTGTGTAGCCCAGTTGCCTTGCTGTGGAAGAGCATTTAGCTGAAATCAGGAGAAGGGGCATATCTCAGGCTCCCTGAGCTCTGCACAAACAAGTTATTTGTTAGCAAGGCAAGCAGCAGTGGGGAGAGGAAATTAAAACCACCGCTAATTTACTTTTAATGAACCCTGTGAGCATCAGCTGTGGATAGGCCCAAAATGAATATGGAAAATAGCACAGTAAGCGGGAAAGCACTGATTGGGTTTGCATTGGGGGAGGCAAGCAGCGGGCTCGATGTCTGAGACCATTTATTTCTCTAGATCCTAAGTAATAATTAATGCTGAGCCTAAAGAGTATGGTAGTGCTGCTAATTTGGTTCATATTATGATCGCTCGCTGGTTTCCAGCCCTGTTGTTTTAATGGGAAGCACAGGAGTGCAGACAATTTCTCCCAGATACAAACCGGGAAGGTTCACAGTACGTGATCAGTTTATTGCTGAAGATGACCCTGAAATAGATTGGGTCTGCCCTGAGGTGGGCTGAGCCAGCACAGAGTGCAAATCTGTCTGTGAACGGCACCGAGAGATAGAAAACATGATAATAGATGGGCCAATCAGGCCTTCTGATATTTTTATCGGCAACATAACATCTCTCCCCAGGTCTTCAGTTTGGAACCCTTCCTGGCATCTGTAGCACAAATAATGAAATAGTCTTGTAAGTAACAACAAATGGGCAGAAATTAATGCAGTGGCAAGACCTGGGTATTTTTCTGATGTTTTGGCCTTTGGCTCACCCCAGAATCATATTGTCTGAAGCAGTTTAGCTAGAAGCAAAGCGTTAAAACAACAACGAACGGCAGGATATATAATCCTGGTGTTTCATCTCCCCATTGGACAGAAGAATGGTTTGCGTATCTGTAAGTTTGGAGGTGTTTTAGGAACAGGGGGTGACTTAGCTTTTCCCTAAATCCTTAGCTCCGTTGGAGTCACTGATTTATACCAGCGGAGGCGTTGGCCCTTTGACTTGGCACAACTAGGCCTCATTGACCAAGGAATCCAATTCCTATGTTGAGGATTAGATTCTGATTAGCAGCTAGAGGCACCCGGGGGGCAAGTAGCCGTAGAGAGCGCGTGCCCCGGCAGAGTCTCCCTCACTAATTCTACCTGGGCTGCATGCTTCAGGGAGCACTGGAGGTGATGCCTGGCTCCACCACTGGGGTCGTTGGGGCATCCCCATACCCAGCACTTCAGTCCAGGGTATGCTAGTGCCTGGAATCATTGGACTCCTGCCTGGGAGGGTTGGAGGCAATGGCATTCCAGAATCTTGGCCTTACTTTAATGGGCAGGCTCAGAAGTAGCAACGGGTGAACCAGCTTGGAAATGATAGGAAATGGGGCCATTCCCAGCCCTGATCCAGGAGTTGCTGAAGTGCTCTGTTTTTGTCACCATTGTTTTTCATTTTCACTATGCCTTCAAGCACCTGGTTCTCCTGCCAGGACCAGGAGTGGAAACACCACATGCTCCCATTCTTCATCCACGCTTGTGCTGTTTCCAGGAGGCGCCAGCAGTCTTCATAAAAAGCCCATGCTCGTGGACTCTCCAGCCTGAGTTTGTAGACTTGAGAGATCTGAGCAGTCCAGAGAAGGCACTGAAATTGCCTGCGCTGCCCAGGAGCTCTGATCTTTTGAGGGCCCAGGTCTATCTCTGCAACATTAAGGAGGGGAGACTGGAGTTCCTACAGCACTGGAGTTTCCCTTGTGCATTTGCCATCCCAGTCCAAGCCCGTGTAAGATTGTGACATCTGATGTATTCACTGCGCAAGCTGGTGGGGCTGCAAACAACATCACCAAATCCAGAGCAGGCAACAATGCAATAAACCAGGGCTGAGTTCCCTATTAAAAACACACTCTCGTTCAATAAAATATTTCAGCTCTCAGCCTTTCTTTCTGACCCACGCTCATTTTTCAGAGAAGAATCATACCTTTGGGCCCAGTCTAATGATCTCAGCAGCACCATTCCACAGGTGAGAGAGATTTTATGCATTTCAGGGGCACAGAGGAGATTGTAGTTCCTACAGATAGCAGATGGTTTTAGATCTGACATACTTTCCAACACTATTGTTCTAATCTGGCTTTAGCAGACTGACCTCCCAACATGGATCTCAAATCACTGCTATGTTGAATTGAGGTCGCGCCAGAATGACCCTGGTGCTTTTCATATGTAGGATTGGGGGCCTGTTTGTGTTTATTCAAAACCCTACCCTCCTTCCACCAAAGTTTGGGGAAAAAAAGATTTTGTTCTTTTTCTGTTTTTAAGTATTTCACTCACAACATCTAAGACGCAGCTCATCAGATCATATTATCCCAGTATAAAACAAACCTTCCCTGACTTGTGGTGAGATTTAGGATTGATTTTAAAGTGTTATTACTGACTTATGAGGCTTTAAATAATATTGGAACCCTCGTATCTTTCAAATCTACTTTCCTTTAATATCCCTGATCAGTTTTTAGATCTAAGTCTGGAGATTTATAGGGCTGCCCTGAATATAATTTAGAGTCATTGTGGCTTTTGTTTTTAGCATTTATGCTCCTAGATTTTGGAAGTGTTTCTTACTTCACACTGTAGGGAATTGGAGTTGGGTTTAGTTTTAAAACTAAGTTAAAGGAATAACTATTCAGCAATGTTTTCCACTGGGCTGAAGCATACTGGATCTTAGGGAAATGCCGTGCAAAGAAGTGATATTATTACTAAGTAATGCAATTTTAGCTAAATAAGAAATAAAGTAAAAACAATCGAAATTTCCAATTATTTATTGAAAAGGCAGGATTTGAATTGCTCTAGTGTGAGGCTATAGAGTTTTAGATCAGTATTATATACAAACCGGCCCTCACAAAGAGATGTCCCTTTTCATCTTCCAAGTGGCTTACACACATTAGTCGTCATGGCCCCCCTCTTCTATATGTCAGTATGATTCATATTTTCCAGCAAGGTGGAGAGGTTTGGTGCTTTAACGCCCCTGCACATTCCTTCAGCACTTTGTGCCACTCCCCAGGTGTGAGGCAGGCTGCTCTAACTTGGGTTGTTTCCTCTGCTCCTCCCACAGTTTCCAGGAGCTTGATTGCTGTGGCATCAGGGAGCCCCATTGCCACGCCCCCTGCACGAGCCTCAGGTGTTGGTGGGAATTCTCCGGTGGCCAGTAAAGCAGCCCCTAGCGCAGCTTTGCACCTGTTGAATGACACTCGGCTGACCTGGCCTCTGATATTTCCCCTTTCCTGTAGCAGCAGGTCTGAGTGTTCCATTATAGAGACACGGCTCCAGCATCATCTTGCTGTTAAACAGTTTAATCGGCGTTCGGTAAATTTTATTAGACAGCAGCATAACTGCTAATAATTCACTCCTGAAGATGTATTGAGAGCTGCTGGCTGTAAAACAATCCATATCCATAGACACCCTGTTACTAAAAATTCCTTTTGTGTCTTTCATGGTTGCTAGGTTAAGAAATGAGAAGGCACTAAAAGCTGCCTTGCTCCATAAAGAAAGCCATCAAGGGTTTATAATAAAGCACAAAGGATTCCATATTGCATTTAACCTTCAATTAGCAGCCAATAAATACATTGCAAAGAGTGGCCGGGTGCAAGAGGGCCAAGGGTAGGTGTTGTGGGCCTGCCCTGTGCTCAGGCTTCATGGATACAGGTCACAACCTGGCTCCAACTCCCAAGAGGCAGGATTGTCCATGCTGATGATCTCTTTCTACCCTTCTCTAACAACCATTTCTCCATGTCTTTCTGACAATGTTTACCAGGAAAATTAGTCGTAAGTCCCTGTCCTGCAACTTGTGCACACGGACAGCTTCAATGGCTGGCGAACTGCTGTCTCCATGTCCTGCTGGTGCTACCCACACCGTAACGAGGGGGCACGAAGGAGACGTGGTTCCGGAAGGCGAATGTGAAGCATGAAATGATAAAATAAACATTGCGTCTAACCATCCAAACAATATTGAGAAGATGTTGGCTTCTGCTGAGGTTAACATCAAGGTGTATTGACCTTTAGGTCGGTATTTATAAGAAGTAATTCTTCCAATCTACTCCCCGCTGATTAGGCTTCAGCTGGAGTATTGTGTCCAGTTCTAGGCGCCACATTTCAGGAAAGATGTGGCCAAATTGGAGAAAGTCCAGAGAAGAGCAACAAAAATGATTAAAGGTCTAGAAAACATGACCCATGAGCGAAGATTGAAAAACTTGGGTTTGTTTAGTTTGGAGAAGAGAAGACTGAGGGGGTACATGATAACAGTTTTCGAGTACATAAAATGTTGTTACAAGAAGGTGGGAGAAAAATTGTTCTCTTTAATCTCTGAGGACGGGACAAGAAGCAATGGGCTTAAATTGGAGCAAGGCCGGTTTAGGTTGGATATTAGGAAAAACTTCCAAACTTCCAAACTGTCAGGGTGGTTAAACACTGCAATAAATTGCCTAGAGAGGTTGTGGAATCTCCATCATTGTGGATTTTTAAGAGCAGGTTAGACAAACATCTGTCAGGGATGGCCTAGATAATACTTAGTTTCCTCGAGAGGTCATCTAATCCAGTTCCCCGCATTCATGGCAAGACTAAGCCTTGAAGTTCATTGAAAGATAACGTCAAGATGTATTGTGAATGTTTTCATTAGAAACACAGAGAAAATTTCCATTATGGTTATGGATCTCTGCTTTGTTAAATGCTCGAAAGTGGGAGAACTTTAGAAAGTTGATACATACCTGAGAAGCCAGTCCAGATAGGGACATAGCTTGGGAAGGAACCTCCTCCAGCATAGAGTCCTGTCCCTTGCCAATGCAGGCAATCCCATCCTATAATCCAATTTGTAAATTTATCAGGCTCCATCTTAAAACTAGTTTGGTTGTTTGTCCCACAATCAGATGAAGCATTTGAATAAGCCATCTCATTATTTAATATTATTCCAGTTCTCAGTATTAATGACTTTTGAGAAGGTCAGCACAAGAATAGAAATTTGCTGACACATCACATGACTGTTGCCAGCCAACTATGAATCTGCAGGTACGAACTATGTTAATAAAACAATAATTACATGCACTATGCCCTGAGGAGATGGCAATGCAATGCAATCTTTTCAGGGAAAGAATCATAGCAGTACTTATTATTTCTCAATGATATTATGAAACAGCGATGAGAGATTAAAGCCATGGCCCCATCACAGAGTTAGTTTTCTGGTCTTGTTTCCACTACAGCTCAAAACTCTGTTCGCAGGACCCAATACCTTAGATGGGTCTGGAATCTGATTTACAAGTTGTCATCCAGGAAGCAATTATTTTTTAAAGGGTTGAATGTTTTAAGGCCAAATACTGTGTTAGTTCAAGGATGGCACCTCCTTTCTTGCCCTGTTATTACATAGTGTTAGAGGCATTTTTTTTTGTGTGGCTTAAAACATTTTGTGTGTTAAAGAGAGAAGTTTGTGTACATTCAGTTCATATTGGGAAGGAATAGTCTGAAATCACTAACATATGCATTAATATGTATTATTATTATTCATCTTGGGAAGCCGGTAAATAACTCTCCCATTGTACAGCAGAGCAAATGGAGGTGCTCGAGGCCTGCTCCTGCTCCATTGTAAACTATGGAATTTTTGCTATTGACAGCAATAGCAATAGGAACAGGCTCAGATCGTGGTCGCCTTCCCTGTGGGGAGTATGAAGTCAATGAGGCTTGTGGGAAGTGGGATACCGGGAGGAAGCACGACCAGGAGCGCATGAGAGAGGAGGGCTCCTGCCTCATACTGAGAAAGAGGGGCGATCAGCGGGTTATCTCAAGTGCCTATACACAAACGCACAAAGCCTGGGAAACAAGCAGGGAGAACTGGAAGTCCTGGCAAAGTCAAGGAATTATGATGTGATTGGAATAACAGAGACTTGGTGGGATAACTCACATGACTGGAGTACTGTCATGGACCGATATAAGCTGTTCAGGAAGGACAGGCAGGGCAGAAAAGGTGGGGGAGTTGCATTGTATGTAAGGGAGCAGTATGACTGCTCAGAGCTCCGGTATGAAACTGCAGAAAAACCTGAGAGTCTCTGGATTAAGTTTAGAAGTGTGAGCACCAAGGGTGATGTCGTGGTGGGAGTCTGCTATAGACCACCGGACCAGGGGGATGAGGTGGATGAGGCTTTCTTCCGGCAACTCGCAGAAGCTACTAGATCGCATGACCTGTTTCTCATGGGAGACTTCAATCACCCTAATATCTGCTGGGAGAGCAATACAGCGGTGGACAGACAATCCAGGAAGTTTTTGGAAAATGTAGGGGACAATTTCCTGGTGCAAGTGCTGGAGGAACCAACTAGGGGCAGAGATCTTCTTGACCTGCTGCTCACGAATTAGTAGGGGAAGCAAAAGTGGATGGGAACCTGGGAGGCAGTGACCATGAGATCGTCGAGTTCAGGATCCTGACACAAGGAGGAAAGGAAAGCAGCAGAATACGGACCCTGGACTTCAGACAAGCAGACTTTGACTCCCTCAGGGAACTGATGGGCAAGATCCCCTGAGAGAATAATGTGAGGGGGAAAGGAGTCCAGGAGAGCTGGCTTTATTTTAAAGAATCCTTATTGAGGTTACAGGGACAAACCATCCCGATGTGTAGAAAGAATAGTAAATATGGCAGGCGACCAGCTTGGCTTAACAGTGAAATCCTTGCTGATCTTAAACACAAAAAAGAAGCTTACAAGAAGTGGAAGATTGAACAAATGACCAGGGATGAGTATAAAAATATTGCTCGGGCATGCAGGAGTGAAATCAGGAAGGCCAAATCACACCTGGAGTTGCAGCTAGCAAGAGATGTTAAGAGTAACAAGAAGGGTTTCTTCAGGTATGTTGGCAACAAGAAGAAAGTCAAGGAAAGTGTGGGCCCCTTACTGAATGAGGGAGGCAACCTAGTGACAGAGGATGTGGAAAAAGCTAATGTACTCAATGCTTTTTTTGCCTCTGTCTTCACGAACAAGGTCAGCTCCCAGACTACTGCACTGGGCAGCACAGCATGGGGAGGAGGTGACCAGCCCTCTGTGGAGAAAGAAGTGGTTCGGGACTATTTAGAAAAGCTGGACGTGCACAAGTCCATGGGGCCGGATGCGCTGCATCCGAGAATGCTAAAGAAGTTGGTGGATGTGATTGCAGAGCCATTGGCCATTATCTTTGAAAACTCCTGGTGATCGGGGGAAGTCCCAGACGACTGGAAAAAGGCTAATGTAGTGCCAATCTTTAAAAAAGGGAAGGAGGAGGATCCTGGAAACTACAGGCCAGTCAGCCTCACCTCAGTCCCCGGAAAACTCATGGAGCAGGTCCTCAAGGAATTAATTCTGAAGCACTTAGAGGAGAGGACAGTGATCAAGAACAGTCAGCATGGATTCACTAAGGGCAAGTGAGGGCAAGGGCCTGACTAATCTAATTGCCTTCTATGATGAGATAACTGGTTCTGTGGATGAAGGGAAAGCAGTGGACGTGTTGTTCCTTGACTTCAGCAAAGCTTTTGACACTGTCTCCCACAGTATTCTTGCCAGCAAGTTATGGGCTGGATGAATGCACTGTAAGGTGGGTAGAAAGTTGACTAGATTGTTGGGCTCAACGGGTAGTGATCAATGGCTCCATGTCTAGCTGGCAGGCAGTATCAAGTGGAGTGCCCCAAGGGTCAGTCCTGGGGCCTGTTTTGTTCAATCATAAATGATCTGGAGGATGGTGTGGATTGCACCCTCAGCAAGTTTGCAGATGACACTAAACTGGGAGGAGTGGTAGATACGCTGGAGGGTAGGGATAGGATACAGAGGTACCTAGACAAATTGGAGGATTGGGCCAAAAGAAATCTGATGAGGTTCAACAAGGACAAGTGCAGAGTCCTGCACTTAGGATGGAAGAATCCAATGCACCGCTACAGACTAGGGACCAAATGGCTAGGCAGCAGTTCTGCAGAAAAGAACCTAGGAGTTACAGTGGGCGAGAAGCTGGATATGAGTCAACAGTGTGCCCTTGATGCCAAGAAAGCCAATGGCATTTTGGGATGTATAAGTAGGGGCATTGCCAGCAGATCGAGGGACGTGATCGTTCCCCTCTATTCGACATTGGTGAGGCCGCATCTGGAGTACTGTGTCCAGTTTTGGGCCCCACACTGCAAGAAGGATGTGGAAAAATTGGAGAGAGTCCAGCGGAGGGCAACAAAAATGATTAGGAGACTGGAACACATGACTTATGAGGAGCGGCTGAGGGAACTGGGATTGTTTAGTCTACAGAAGAGAAGAATGAGAGGGGATTTGATAGCTGCTTTCAACTACCTGAAAGGTGGTTCCAAAGAGGATGGATCTAGACTGTTCTCAGTGGTAGCGGATGACAGGACAAGGAGTAATGGTCTCAAGTTGCAGTGGGGGAGATTTAGGTTGGATATCAGGAAAAACTTTTTCACTAGGAGGGTGGTGAAACACTGGAATGCGTTACCTAGGGAGGTGGTAGAATCTCCTTCCTTAGAAGTTTTTAAGGTCAGGCTTGACAAAGCCCTGGCTGGGATGATTTAATTGGGGATCGGTCCTGCTTTGAGCAGGGGGTTGGACTAGATGACCTCTTGAGGTCCCTTCCAACCCTGATATTCTATGATTCTATGATTCTATGATTCTCCTGGAGTAAGGTGCTAGTCACTGCGAGTAAAGAAATCACAATCTGGCCCTGTGTGACTTGGCTAAGTGAGTTAGACAATCAAATCAAAAAGGATCTTTCACTTGATAATGGGAACAGGTCACATGTAGGATGCTTATTTTAAAGGAACTGGACTACCAGAACTTTGACCCATAACCTGTGTAACACTTTGTTTCACCTATTTTGTCTGTGTCTGATTGAAGGCCCAATTTTGCAAAATCCTTTATCATGTGACCTATCCGTATTCACATGGATAAGGGTTACTAGAGCGAGTAGGTGCCTGCAGGGCAGGGCTGTAATTTTGCATGGTTCAAAGCATATTGTAGGTTGCCTTTCCTAAATACAATCACATAGCACCATTGTAATGTGCAGATGGATTTTGTATTCATGCATTTGTCTCCATATACTTCAGATTAACTGCTGAAGGGTTTGTTTGCTTTTGGATCACTGTTATAACAGAGAACTAATTACAAAGGGCTAATTAATACCCCTGAAGTAGAAACAAAAAAGGCTTGTATCTATGTATATTATTAAGTTCCTAATACTGATGGCATTGTGAATAGAGCTGTGAGTAAGCAATGGTACAACATACTTTAGGATGCAACAAATTATAAATTAAGGTATTCAATCTTTAGAAAGCCTACATGTTTAATTATCTAGCAAGACCTTCAGGGAAAAGAATTTAGAACAGTAATTGTCAATTTGTCCTCTGTATCCAAGGGCAAATTTAGCATTTAGAGGACAGGTTTGTTTTGTTTTTTTTGCTTTATGTAATGCTGATTAGCAAAATGTACTGAAGTCTTCAAAATTAATGACTCTCTTCCCCTCCAGTCTGAGGTGCTGTTGTCTTGGAGAATGTCCTGGATTTCAGAATGATTTTGACTCTAATAATGCTAGGGACTCAACAGATTAAAGAAATCCTCACTTGTAGTAAAGGAAAAAAGCCACTGGAGATATAAATTCAATTTTGACAAAATGGACCTCTTGTTGCTATGTTAAGTTTTCCCACATAGCTGGAATTGAGCCCAGCAGGTCCTAGCAGACAACGGAAATATACCAATCAGGGAACTGCTTCTGCCACTGGGATCTCAGAACCCTCCTGCTTTCTCCTGGGTGAAACTGAACTATGACAAAGTGGGAATTTTCTGTAATATTTTTATGACGCCTATGTGTGCCTCAGTTTCCCTCTATACTTTGCATTGCTACCCAGTGGTTGCAGAAGGATTAAAAAGCTGCTCTTGGGACAGAGCAGGAGACATGAGCTGTTGTATCAGGTAACTGTTGTGGGGTGGAATAAGCTGGGTCATTAAAGGACTGGCTGAAACGGACACACAGTTTCCTACAAATATAATGGGACCCCTGAGGACTGAACAATTAACATATCTACGGGGATCCCTGGCGGGCAGACTACAAGAACTCAGCACGGGTCTGTGAGGGTTGGACAAGAAAAAAAAAGTGTGAAAGTCTCGGGCCAGGAATCTATCCCAGTGAGACTTGCTGGGCCAGGCTCATGGTGTGAAACAGGAGTGCTGGAGCCCAGAGACTCAGTCTTGGAGGCCTGAGGCTGTGTGCCCTACCCGTAAGGAAGTGTGGGGTGGCATTGGGGGTTTGACACACTGCCGGGGTTCCTCCAAAGGATTGTTTAAAAGCTGGGGTGTAGCACAGGTCCTGTGGATCCATGGCGCCAGCCAATGGCCATCTATTGTGAAATCCTGATTCCACTGAAAGTCAATGGCAAAATTCCCATTGACTTTGGTAGGGGAAGTATCTCAGCCCTGAATTGTGTGGGGACTTCCCTCATGTGGATGGTGCCTCCCACTGCCTTCCTAGGTCCCTCACTCAATCAGACTGACTGGCCTTAGAACATCAAGGGCTGGAACATGTGCAATATACAAGACGGAAAGCATTCCACGAGCCATGTGGTTAATGAGTGCTGGCTGATCTGTAAGGGGGGGCACTTGTCCCCGGGCGGAGCCCTATTGACTTTTGCGGCCATCCTTGTGGGTACAAAGGTCTGACCATGCAGAGCAGCTTGCAGGACTGAGGCCAGAGCAACCCCGAAGAGTGCAGACATTCTGATCTGGACCCATGTGTGAACTGTGTGTTTCAGGCCCATGCCTGGTACAGAATAGACAGTAGTTTACAGCTGTCCTAAGGGAAAGGTGGTAGCAGTTTTTCCAGACACTCACCCACATTCCACCCCCTGAAGCTTGAAATCAGTTATTATGTCCCTAGATTCTTGGGAAGGACTGATGCATCGTGGATGTAACTTAGCGTGGGTCTGGAGGGGGAAACAGAACTATGTGCAGTCTGGGTTTCTTTGTTCTTGCAGGTGCACAAGTGAGGTTATCCTTTTTCATGTCTCACAAGGAAATATAAAAAAATTGGAAAGGCAGTGCTGTCTAGTGGCTAGAGCAGTGTACTGGAACTCAGGACTCCTGGGTTCAGTTCCCATGTCTGTCCTGTGCGACATTAGGAAAGTCACTTATATTTTGTACCTCAGCCTCCCTACCTGTTAAATGTGCATAATGGTAATGCTTGCCTGGTGTCTCCTGTGAGCTAATTAACTAACGCTTGTACAGCTCAGTAAATAATATTAAGTATTAGTCTTTTAAATTACTAAAAAAGCCATGATGCAGAGGGATGGACTAGATGACCCATTAAATGATACTTTAAATGCCCTGAGGTGCAAACTCCTCATCCGAATCCATGTGCACAACGCTGCACCGGTGTAGGAACTGGTTGTATCAACAAAAAATTTTTTTTGGTGTACATCTTACAATATATTCACTGCAAGTTGTCTTACTATTGATGGGATTTTATGTTTCTAGCTGCATGACCGTGTACCACAACAACTGTAATAAGCCAAAAAGAAAAGGAGGACTTGTGGCACCTTAGAGACTATTGTTTCATATTCTCTGTGTATATATAAAGCCTGCTGCAGTTTCCACGATATGCATCTGAGGAAGTGAGCTGTAGCTCACGAAAGCTTATTTAGTCTCTAAGGTGCCACAAGTCCTCCTTTTCTTTTTGCGAATACAGACTAACACGGCTGTTACTCTGAAACCTGTAATAAGCCATTTCATGTAGATTGTTGATCAATGGGAATTTACAGAAACTATATATTTAATTTACATCACTGTAATATTGAGTTACTGATACTCTGCAGAATAAATGAGGTTATTTTTTCTGTGATTGCTTCTGCGACTGAATTAAATGAACACATGATTTTGAACAGCAGAAATAACTGTTCCTGCACTAGAAAATGAGAATAGTTCTGGTCAAACGGGCTGTCTCTCAAATTCTTCTCCTTCTGTATATCACTCTCCTCATGGCTTGTAGGTCTGACTTCAGATGGCCGAGGATGTCCCAGTGTGCAGTTCTCAAGAGTCACGTAGGTGAGATGGGGGAAAGAGAGGAATGCAGCGGTTTCATGCAATCTTCTAGACAGAGGGACTTGTAACTTTGTACTATGGAACTTTTCTCCTTTTTCCCTTTGTCAACTTCTACGGCACCATCACCAAATTAAATATTTAATATTTATTTGGAAAGAAGGTAATAAAACAAACTTGTAGAACTAAACATTGCTGGGAGGATTTTTAAAAAAAAACATGGTGATGGGCAACATTAATAGAAAGAGAGTTTGGAGTTTAGCCCACCCTGGGAACTCATCACTCTGCAGTGAGAAACCACTAATAGAGTAGAAGTATGCAAAAGCTTTTGCAACAGAACCTGAAGCCAGTCAAAAATAGCCAGACACCTCAAACTCACGGTCCCTGAGTTGTACCTGGTGAGAATCTCCTTCTTTTGTGTTTCAGTTGGTGTCTTCACGATGCATTTATGGTTCCATTTAGGCCATGGGGAAACCTGAAGATTTCCTGTGGCTGAATCCAAACCAAACAAAGCTCAGTGGCTTTGGTTGAGTTTCACCAAGAATCTCTGGCCTTGTTTTAGCCTGGGACTCAAACCAGCAATCGGGAGGTGTGAATCCCTGAGGACAGAAATCAGCCAAGTCCTTTGCAAAGCAAAATGGGTGAGTCCCCCAGTGCTCTGTGTAGAAAGGAAGGCAGAGATGGGACAAACCCGAAGAGGCAGATTGCTGACAACAACCACTAGTGGACTTGAACTAGAATTCCTCTTCCTCTTTGCCCACACCTTGTGGATAGCCACCCAGCAGCCAGGGCTCTTCTGGACTAGCTATGGTGCAAAAGCACCTCGGGAAGTGACCAGCTAAGCGGTGGCCACCCCATGTCACTATGCAGTGGCTGGGTTCAGCAGATGTGAATGCAGGTAGCTTTCCATCCTGGACCATACACACACACGCGACATCACAGAGAGGCCCTGAACTAAAGTGGCCCCAGCAGCCTTGTTGCAACTTCCTCATCCAGTGAAATCTCTCATCCCTGGGAGAAATGCGGAATGGGGGAGGGGAAGAAATAGCAATTGTTTAAACAAATTGGTACCTAATGTCTTTCATCTTGTTAGTGCACAGCCAAGAAGATTTGTCCTAAGGTAAAGTTTGTCCCCATTAAGCTGCAGTGTATTTACGGGCTACCTGCCGTGCTCTGTAATTGTCAACAGTGCGAGTTACAGCTGGTTAGGGACATCTCACACACGATTCAGACACTTCTAAGTTATGAATTTCCAGAGCCTGCAGATTTCTGCCTGCCTTGCCTACTCCTGAAGTGTCCAGCATGTAATGAACGGGTTTCCCAAGGATCTGGTTAGTTGGATATCAGTTCCCCCTAAAGGAGATGGGAACAATTATGTTCGCTCACTTTCCACCTTTAGAAAAGTTCAGGAGTCAGACTTTTGTAGGGTCTGACTGCTGGTCAGGGAGGCTTGCACTGGAGCAAGTGGTCCCAGACTCAAAAATCACTGATGGATCCCAGAGACTTGGTGATATTTTAAAGGCCACCATCATTTAACGGAGTTACCACAAACGACCCTCATGGGGAAAGGATACAACACAATTTCCCCTTCTTTAGGAATAGGAAACTCTTTTTTAGGCCATTTACTCTGAAGTGACCCCGAGGCTGGTGAACCATCCCCCTCTGCTATCGTGACCTGAGTCCCCAGAAAGGGGAATAAATGTTTCTTAGGAAAGCACTGCCGTTCTAATCAGAATGAGCTTAGAGTTTTGCTCTGTGCATTCTTCGAGAGGCACCATTAGCAAATGAATCCACCTCTCAGCACCCTTCAGGTGGAAGAGTTTCAGGGGGTACATACAAATTAAGGACCTCAAACTGCTGTCATTAAAGGCAAGGGCTTAATGTGCTGCAGTCATCTGCTCCTGACAGGCTTTTATTTATAGATAATGGACTTTTTTTACACTCATTACTTGAATGCATCAGTTTCCACTTGACCTGTCTGAGCAAATTCTTGATGGATATTCAACCTCTTATATAAATGTGGCTTATCCTAAGGCTGAGGAGAAAATTAAACATTAACAAGAAATATAAAATGCAATTTGGGATTTTCATGAGCGGAATAATTCCTACTTAGAGCAGAGACAGTCAAAAAGTATAGAACTCCCCGCAGGGAGTGCGATGGGGAGACACCTTGCCCAGAGTTCATGAAACAGCACAAGGAATTGTGGGAAATCCTTCTGCCACCACCATGCAGTGAGTGGTTCCTGCACCCAGCTGCTTGCTGCTCTCGGCCGCTTTCCCTGCCCTCTGTGTTAGATTGACTCTCCAACCGTACTTGGGGTTATTGGAAAATAAAGTCCTGAATGTTATTCTGAGTATAAGGGGCTCTAGGAGTTATGAACTGAGCAGTTTGAAAAATGGAATTTCTGTCCCATGGGAAATTGTGAGATTTTGAAATTTGGTTTCTTACCAAATTGTGATGAAAAGTGGAAATCTTGATGTTTTTCATGAAACAAAATATTCTGAAAATATTTAGTTTTGACTTTATCAAAGTGTCCCACTTTGATATTATATTATTTAATAAATTTACATTGTTTTAGGTAGTCCTTTTATAGTGTATAATTTACAATATAATATAAAAGTCAAACTGTTCCTATTATATATTAGTCACAATGATCACAAAAACTAAATGTTTCCCTGAGGCCCGTGTCACTTCCCGTAGCTCCCATTGGCCAGGAATGGCAAACTGTGGCCACTGGGAGCTGTGGGCAGCCGTGCCTGCGGATGGTCAGTCTAAACAAACTGTCTCGCGGCCTGCCAGCAGATTACCCTGACGGGCTGTGTGAGGCCCGCAGGCTGCAGGTTGCCCACCACTGGCATAGAGAGTGCACTTATAAAGTTTGCGGATGATACCAAGCTGGGAGGGGTTGCAAGTGCTTTGGAGGATAGGATTAAAATTCAAAATGATCTGGACAAGTGGAGAAATGGTCTGAAGTAAATAGGATGAAATTCAGTAAGAACAAATGCAAAGTACTCCACTTGGGAAGGAACAATCAGCTGCACACATGCAAAATGGGAAATGACTGCCTAGGAAGGAGTACTGCGGAAAGGGATCTGGGGGTCATAGTGGACCACAAGCTAAATATGAGTCAACAGTGTAACGCTATTGCAAAAAAATCGAACATCCTTCTGGGCTGTATTAGCAGGAGTGTTGAAAGCAAGACACGAGACGTAATTCTTCCGCTCTATTCCGCGCTGACTAGGCCTCAACTGGAGCATTGTGCCCTAGGCACCACATTTCAGGAAAGATGTGGACAAATCGGAGAAAGTCCAGAGAAGAGCAACAGAAATGATTAAAGGTCTAGAAAACATGACCCATGAGGGAAGATTAAACAAACCCAATTTTTTCAGTTTGGAAAAGAGAAGACAGAGGGGACATGATAACAGTTTTCAAGTACATAGAAGGTTGTTACAAGGAGGAGGGAGAAGAATTGTTCTCTTTAATCTTTGAGGACAGGACAAGAAGCAATGGGCTTAAATTGCGGCAAGGGAGGTTTAGGTTGGACATTAGCAAAAACTTCCAAACTGTCAGGGTGGTTAAGCACTAGAATAAATTGCCTAGGGAGGTTGTGGAAGCTCCATGACTGGAGATTTTTAAGAGCAGGTTGGACCAAACACCTGTCAGGTAATGGTCTAGATAATACTCAGTCCTGCCATGAGCAGTCCCTTCCAGTCCTAGGATTCTATAATTCTATGATCCTGCCATATTAGAAAATGAAAGTACCTGAGCTTTGATTACTATTTTTTCCCTCGGCTTTTTTTTAAAGTAGTGAGATGATAAAGATGATGAAGCTGGCATGGAAAGCTTCCTAGAATGAGTCACATTATTAAAAATGCTCAGGTTAATTCAGATTGATACTTGCTTTTAAGTAGTGGGTTTCCCTTTTATAATTGAGTTACACCTTCATCACTGAAGTCAAAACAGCTTTAGTCACCACCAGTGTTATGAAATGTATGCTGAATTTTTGGGGTCACTGTTAGTGCCTAGAAGAGAAATAGAGGAAGCTGCTCTCTGCTACCACATTGCCCTTCCCAGCTCTGGGTGCTCTCACACAACACCCTGTGGACGTTAATGATCCCTGCCTGTCCTCACTACTTGGGAGATGCATTCTAATTACCACGACTTCTGACAGCCCCCTCCTGTGTATTTTGAGCTCTTCATTCAGGATCAAAAATCACAGCTTTCTCTGAATTGTCCTTTTCTCTCTCTTTTCTTTCAGCTGTTTTGACCTGTAGGGAATTATAGGTATTACTTTGCATGCTGAGCTGTGGTCCTACCACTGGGTGCAATGAACCTTTTGCATTTGATCGCTCCAGCTAAACAGCTTTTGATCAGGCCAGTGCAGGCAGTGGTCTACATCAGAGGCTCTCAACCTTTCCAGATGACTGTACCCCTTTCAGGAGTCTGATTTGTCTTGCGTACCCCCAAGTTTCACCTCACGTAAAAACTAGATGCTTACAAAATCAGACATAGAACTACAAAAGTGTCACAGCACACTATTACCGAAAAATTGCTTATATTCTCATTGTTACCATATTACAAAATAAATCAGTTGGAATATAAATATTGTACATACATGTATAATATACAGAGCAGTATAAACATGTATGAAATTTTAGTTTGTACTGTCTTCACTAGTGCTTCTTCTGTAGCCAGTTGTAAAACTAGGCAAATATCTAGATGAGTTGATGTACATCCTGGAAGACCTCTGCATCCCCCTCAGGGGTACACATACCCCTGGTTGAGAACCACTGATCTATGTAGGACTCTTCCCTCTGAGCCATGTTGATGCAATTTCCCAAAGTGGCATGAGGAGGTGTGACCCATCCTGCTGCTCCTTTGGAGTAACTTCTCTACAAACTGAAGCTTTGAACAAAGGACCAAGAGACCCATCCAAGCTTTGGATTTGTTCCAGAGGGACTTTACAAGCCAGCAAACTCACCAATAGACTCTGAAGGCATATGTATGTATCTGATTGCTTTGACCTTTTAACAACTCTCTTCTTGTTCTTTTCTTTTCTTTACTTTTCTAATAAAACCTTTAGTTTTAGCTATTAAAGGATTGGCTGGCAGCGTGGTGTTTTGGGTAAGATCCAGGCTAGCATTGATCTGGTAATGCGGCTGGCCCTTTGGGGATCAGAAGAATATTTTGTATAGTGAACAGAGTTTTAAATAACTCCTCACCTTACTGGACCTATTTGCTGACTGGGAGCCAGAGAACTGGAATGCAATAAAGGGGGCTCTGTGATTTCTTTTTCTTTTCTTTTTTTTTTTTTTTTTTTTAAGCTTCTCGATAACCAGTGTGGGGGATAAGGAGCACAGTTTGCAACTGGTTGGTCAATCTAACTGCAGTGTTAACCACCACTTTTGGGAGAATCTGCTCATCTTTTTGCAGCCTGCCCTGACCTTGACATTTTCAGTGTGGGCTCCCCTAGGTACTTCAGGTCACAGGAGGCACTGTGCCTTTTAGCGGAGATCTAAAAGCAAAGCTCTGATGGTCAATAAAGGCCCCATGGCAGTTTTTGGAAAGGTATCATCCTCGGCCAAATTCCAGTTCACTCTGTCTTTTTATTTCTGATTGATCTGCAGTTTCAATTGAGTATAGTATGCCTCTTCACTTCCTGTCCCAAATGGTTGCTGCTATGCTCCATTAAACAGGCACTACATTTCATGGGTGGAGGCAGTCATCTCCTTGTATTGTACGGATCATTTGTAAGGCACTTGGGAATCCTCCAGGTCATTATTGTTGTGCCTGAGAGCAGGGCCCAGGCAGGGAGGTGTAAATGGGCGAGCCCGCTACTTTCCTGCCTATAGAAGCTGATTGAATGGAATTTATGGCCTACATAATCATCATCAGTTCCTGGGGCTGATGCTTCATTCGTGAGTGTATCTGAAAAGGGAAAGTGGCACTGGGAGATTGCCATCAAATTAAAAATGGCCCTAGCCCTAGTACTGGCTGAATTCTAAAATAGCAGGAGACTGATAAGGCAACTGAGGGGAAGTGACTTGTCCAAGTTCACCCAAGAAGTTTGAGGCAAAGCTGGAAATAGAAGCCAGGTTCCTAATTTACAAGCTCCAGTCTCATTCAGCTAGAGCGCTGCTCTATGTTCTCCTGCATCGCTTGGCTAAGGGACACACATACACGGTACGGCCACATGCATACAGAATTCCCTAGCCAGATTTGTACAAACCAAACCAATCAGACTCAGGCAGCCGCCTCTTCATCCTGATATCTGATAACCTTCATAAATTCCTGTATTAAATTTAATATCTCTGATCAATCACAGTAAAACTTGAGGAGATGAATTAATAAAATGAAGAATTGCTTTGCAAGGTTTACAGTTATTGTGCTACCTAAATTAAAAAGGTAAGCGTTGCTATTTAAAAGAAAAAAAAATTACTCCCACTGCCCTTAAAGCCATGTATATCATTTTAGTTCCAGTTAAAGAATTCTGATAAACAGCAATTACATTGATCTCTTTACACACACTAATTAAACAACCACCCCATTTGCCTGAACTGTGAATTACAGGCTGGCTTATTGGTCCTCGCCTACAGGGTGCAGCATAGTTTGTCTTTGTGATGTTCTGTAATCACAGAACCAAGGTCCTGGGCAGAGACCTGCTTCATGCAGTGTCTCAGTTCCAGCTGCCTCTGCCTTCCATTGCGTGAGCCTCTTAAAGGTACATTTCCTCAAAGCCCTCGGAACAATGGAGCACCTCCTCATGAAGTTCCCTCTTGGTCTTCAACTCCATGGCCTGGAAATGGGGCTGGGAATTCTTCCTGCATTCAGAGGGAAGAGGAAAGTCCCATACCACTTTTTGAAGCACAGTGCTTCCCAGCCCTGACTGCACCTTCTGAACCATGGCCTGAAAGCAAAAGACAAAGGCATCCAGATGCTGCATTTCCAACCGGTGTCAGATCAGCAGGCAGTGGGTCCTGTTGGGGATTCGATGAGGACAGTGGCTGAACTTCAAGCGGGTTAACAGTTTGTGGGCAGCAGCTGTCTCTGGAAAATGGCCTGTCTATCCTTGCGGGGAGGTGAGATGCATTAAGATGCCTGCCCCTTCTCCATGAGGGGCTCATGCTGAGCTAGATTGGATCAAAGCAGCCCGCCCTGCCAGGGGGTTCAGGAGAGCAATCTCGTTAGTCAGTCATTCCCCTTCGCACCTGTCCCCTGGCAACTCCTGAGGAATGTGAGTGGTTCTAAAGGACACTCATTAAGAGGAAAAGTGGCCCAAGCCCCCTAGGCTGCTTCCCACACCAAGGAGGAAAGGCTGTCCCTCAGCTTTGCTCAGCAGGAGCCAGAAAGTACCAGCTTTTATCCCACAGGGCAGAGCCATTTGGGAAGTGGATGGGGTGGAGGAGGCGGAAAAACTCTCCCCACAAAACCTAGCTACCTGGTTTGGTGATTTCTCTGCAGACCTTTGGAGAGGAGCTCGGTGGCCAGGTTTCCCCTCCCATTTGCTCTCCTATGACTCAGGCTCCCTGAACTCATCCCAAAGGCCCATACTCCATCCACGTTTAAATCTGTCTTCAAGGCTCATTCGCCCATGAGCCCTGCAGTGAACCGAGGTGACTTGTATCTAAGAATCCATGCATCTTGCTTCCTTTCTCCTACCCTCTGTCTACTTATCTGTCCTTGGACTGTGAGCTTCTTGGGGCTTCTGCGAACTTCAGGAAGGTGCCCTGTACACTGTGGCTGCTACTACAAGTAATACATAATAAAGGAGAGTAAGAACCTGGATCTGAACTTCTGGAGGAACCTGGAGTGGTTCTGTATAAAGTTGCATGTGAAAACCATGAGATACTTGCTGAAGGTGGGATGTTTTCTAATTTATACGAAACCAGGCAGCCCTCAGCAATTTCAGCTGAAGTTTGTAGGCTGATTTGAATTCAAAGTTCAAATCAGAGGACGTGAATACAAGTGAGATGAAACTGAAGGAAAAAGTCACACAAACGGTTGCAAGCCAAATCCACAGCATGATGTTAGTGCTCCTTGCACCTGAGCATGGTTTAAAGGGTCTAGACAAACCATAAGCCCATTAATGCACTGCTAAGCCCGCGGCTTTTATTTATTTGCTGTAGAAACAGAGATTGGCCAGAGAAGGCTGAAATTGGGCTGGAAAATCTGTGGCGCGCATGTTGCTTCTTAGGCTTCCAGATGCTGTAGTATTGATTCTTTGAACTTTTCACAGTACTCAAAAGCCACATGAGTCATGGCTACCGTTGATATAAATCAATCATTTGTATGTAGAGTGCTCTTCTTTGGGTGAAGGGAATGACTGAATTTGCTGCATACATGCAGGCTGGGGGAATTTGTGCAACGAGTAAGATAGGGATGAAGGGCTCTAAGCTTGTGAAGGAATATTCAGACGCTAGGCTAGATCTGTAAATCAGCTTTCTGCCTCAACCAGCCCTGTGGTTTGCTGGGGGCTGGACCAGTCCCAAAGCATGACAGAGCAGCCTAAGGATGTTCCAGTTCTGCTGGACTTGTAATGGCATCCTAATGGCCTTTATGACAATGAGGATTATGGCAGATCCCTGACGGGACCCCTCTGCTCGGAAGGTAGAGGTGATACTGCGACCCTGGCACTGCATGGTTCAATGGGTCCCCAGCTAAGCTTTTAGGGCAATTTTCCAGCTGCTTTGCACGGACTGAGTCCTGCAGAGAGCAGGGATCGGGTGCAGAGTTTTTATTAACTTTGCATTAGTGAAATCAAAGAAAAACTCGACATCCATCCTAATGACACACAAAGCGTTTTGTACATTTCTCAATGACCTCCACATTCAGAAGCATACAATCAGGCACGTGACTAATTTAAAGAAACGCTGTGACAGTTCACAACGTGTATTGACTTTCTGTGCAGCTAGCGGGCCCATCACAAGGCACACAGCCTCTCTTTTTCCTTGCCATAGAAACAGGTGCCATGCAAATTTGTGAAACCAGAACCAACATCCTCACTCTCCTAACTCTCTCCATACACCAGGGGAATAGATGGGCTGGTTAACGGAATCACAAATTAGTTACTACGTCTTGGTTTACCAAAACACAGCTCATTGGCTGCTTTTGTGAAGTTCTCTCTTAAAAATAAATGGTCGGAAATGCCAAGTCTTGACCTTTTGGGGTCTGTGTTTTTCCTGTCATAGTCACTACCACTAACCCTTAGGCAGAGCTGAGCAAATGATCTGTTTTGAATAATTTATCTGACAAAATTAACTTCTCTTTTCTGCTTGTAGAATATCCTCAGATTATGATTTTCCTCAGATTTGTTTATTATCTCAGCGGGATGGATATTATTAATTAATGTGTGTATTGCACCATAGGTGTGCCTGCTGCTCTTCATGGTAGCAAATAAAACATGGTCCCTTGCCTCACAGCTCTTGCAAACATATACCTTTTGGCAGTTTTTTACTCCATGGACTGAGCATGAATATTTGCATTTGAGCCGTGCTGCTTAATTGTGGGCAAACAGGCACATTAAATGATTTTGAAAATTTCACATTAAAATTTTTCTTTTTGACAAACATTCATTTGCATAGGAAACACTCATCAAGACGAGAATCTGTCACCTACGCTCATGTCTCAGAGCTCTGGCTCCTTTTATCAGGGTCACTTCTGGAGGACGGCCATTGCTACAGGATAGCTCTAGTCTTTCTATGCGGGGGCAACAGAGCAACCCCGGTGCTGCTGTAGCGGTTGCTGCTCAGTCTCTGTTTCCCTACCTGCACTGTCGAAGTGCCCTGCCTTCGGAAGGAGATTGTGGAGTGACACTCTGAGGGGGTCCATGATCAATCTGAAATTGCAGCCTGCCTGGCCTTCCCTTCAAATCAATGATCAGCCAGTAAAAGTATCCTGATCGTATAATGTGTCTCTCTTGCGTTTCACTGGCTAAGTGTCACTCGTTATTCTGCTGCATACGTCAAATTCTATGAAAACTCATCTGAATCGTTCTGGTTTAGAGACTATGCCACCACTCCAGTTTGCCTGTGCCATTTCAATTTAGCTTTGTGAAATTTAGCTTTTAATAAAAAGCTTTCTAATTTGCTGTCATACTCAGTGAGCCTGAAAATAAAGGAGGTCTATTATGCACCCCCAGAACTCTGGTTCTGAACAGTGTTTGGGCTCATGATACAGCTTGGATTTACCCTGCTGACCAGAAGAATGCTTGTGAGTTCTGTGGAGAACTCGAAGGGTGAAAACAGAGACACAATTGGCTGGGAAGTTTCTGAGAAGTCAGAGGAGTTGGAGAGGCCCCTGATCTGCCTGACAGTCTTATGATGCTGAGAGGAAAAATAAACCAAAGATTTTTTTTTCAAATGTGTATGAGAGATCTTTTGCTATTGAGATAGTCTTCATGCATAATAACCTTCACTGTAGTCTATGAAACCCCACTTACAGATCTCAGCACTGCGTTAAAGCAGAGAAAGATAAACAGATTTGTTTTAGGCGTAACATTAACCTGACTTTAGTCATTTTGAAGCTTGAAGGTTTTAACTACCTGGAGAAAAATATAACAACAATAGTCAGAAGTAGGATTATTTTCTAGTTTTGCTGCAGCAGCTGCTCCAAGACAAAAGAGTGAGCAAAAGAGAGAGATATACACAGAGTAACTTAAAACTATAGCACCCTGGCAGCTTCTGCTACTGCAGCTATGGTCTTTATTTCGCCTCGGGATCCATGGAGCTAGGGCTCCTCAGCATGATAGAATACCTATATAGTGCATGACTCCTGGGTGCTACGGCTACTAGCTAACAGAGTGACTCGTTTAGCTGAGCAGTGGTAGAGAGCTATGCTTTTAGTCCCAGGTTCTATCCCTGGAGATGGTTGATGGTGGCTGGGCTACTGTCTGTGTTATTAGGAGGATTAAATGAAAGAAAAACAAACAATAAAGAGGAAAGAGAAATATTTCAAAAGATTTCTTCAAAGTTCTTTTTAAACCCACTGCATGGAAATAGAAATGACAGGCAAGAGCTTTTAAACTTTTCTTTTTAAACTCACACCAACCTTATAAAAAACCCTGTCATGCTTTGTGTTTTTCATTTTTAAAAATGTTTTTCCAGCCCCTGCAGTTGTGTGCTGCTCCTGTCCAAATTCTGGCAGGATTTCATCTGTACAAAGCCAAGAGCAGAAACCGACCCATGGGAGTACTGAAGCAAGTCTAATGTTCTCTGAGAGAACACAGTTGAGCTCGGGTAGTGGGGAAATATCTCAGCTTGAAACCAGAACCCTAACCAGTTTAGCTCCTTCCAGGTCCCACACTGGAGCATCCAAGAGGGCAGGGACTGGCTTTCTAACATTTGTTTCATTATGATTTCTCAAGGTCAATCTACACATATGTCCTACCAGCTGAGTTGGGAGGGGCCTTGGGCTCCACAGCTAAGCTCTGGCAGCATCATGGACAAACAATGATAGGCCAGTCCTGACCCCCTCTTCTCCCTCAGCAAGATTCCTGCCCACCTGCTGTCCCCTCATCCGTGCACACAACTGAACAGGAGCAGAGAGCCCTTGGGCCAGATCCTTTATCTGCAGAGTTATGAAATCAATGGAGATGCCGATTTATAGCAGCCAAGCATCTGGTCTCCTATTGCAGAAGGAGAACTCATAGGTGGTGGACCACCTGAGCTGAGGAGTTGGGTGGGAGGAGAATAGAAGGCAAGATACCAAGAGGAAGAGTGCCATACTTAAGGGGCTAGTACACCTGAGTTTAATTCCTTCTGTCTGTCTGTCCACCTACCAATCCTTAAACTGCTCCCCTGGCCACGACACATGAATGCCTTCATAGCCTAGTGCTGATCTGGGATTGTGGCTATTTCTCAGTTAAAGAAAAGCTTTAAAAGGGGAGCCCACCTGACCTTCAGTTCTGCCCAGAAGGAACAAATGGCATTGGCAACAGTCTGTGCATGTTCGGGGGCAAGCGGACGGGAGTGGGAAGGTCCCTAACTTTCAGGGAGCCTGGGTTCCAATATCCACCTTGCATATTACATCCTGCACATTAGCCGTCAGTCTGCCTGTAATGGAATTCAGGCTTTCAAAGCTGGTCTCTGCTGAATACTCAACTCCTTCGTCTTGTTCTTTCATTGCATGATTGGACAAGGTGTCATTACGCTGATTGAAACTAAATTCAATTTCCTGGAGGGCTCGTCTTTGCTCCTCATTCCTCTAATATACATGGCTCCATTCTCCCTGTTAAGGACATATGCCTTTGCTTGGCTATTATTCTAATTTGATAACATTACATTTTACAAAATTAAGCTTGAAGAAATATAATAAAACCATCAAAGACTCAGGCCTTAGCATTGCAGAAGGGCCAGTGAGCTCACAGAGACTCAAAAAAACATGGATGTGGGTGTAGGAGGACAGGGATCTTTCTGATCCTCTCCATTACACTGACTCTCCTGGAATCTGATTTAACTGTCTCCTTACTTTCTCAGTGACACCTGGAACCAGTGCTAGCAACTGGCAGTTCATAGATTATTGCATCGAGCAATTTTCTCCCATCCCGTTAAGGCCAGATGCTACTGCTGGGTGCAGTGATGGTAACCATGAGGGTTTCTTTGGACAGTGTGCACTCCTGGCTGCTGTGAGAGGATTACTTTTCAAATTTCTCGCGGCTGTAGCAGCCCAGTTCTGCCAGGCATTCAAAGGCAATTTTTCAAGGCAACTGGCACTTGGACTAGAGGGAGCCAGAAATATCTGATGTTGAATTTGGCCTTTAGTTTTTATGGTATTAAAAATAATTGGAAATTGGGTATGCCCAACGTAAAGGGCAAGTCATCCTAACATACCCAGGCTGCTGTCTTTCTCAGTTACTTCTGTATGTATTTAATTCTTATTGCTATTGCCTTGAAGACATAACAAGTGGCTCCCTTTTTCTTGCTGGGACATGTGGTTGCATTTATTTTCCGGGGCGAGCTTACATTTTGAAGAATCACTGTTCACTTCAGGTGTTGGCTTGCTGGTCTGACAACCCCTTGATTTTCTTCTTCTACTCTGAACTGCAAACAAAAAGAGTTCACTTAGTCCAACATGAGATCGTCAGTAAATTGGGAGAGTACAGAATTATATTTTAATTATGATTTGACACAGGAATTTTCATACCATCACATGATCCTAGGTGTTTGTAGGCTAGTCATGCGCATAGCTTTATCTTACAATTAGGGGATAACTATGTGCAAGGTTAGAAATATTTTCTCCACTAACTATAGTAAATGAGCAGAACAGGCAGGCATAGTGCATTGACAAATGAGAGGTTCCATTTTGGGTTAGCCAGTCAGTGCACAGTATGTGTTCAAAAGGGCAGAAATAAGGGAGAAGATGGATCAAGACCATGTACAGAAAACGACTGAGAATAAACCCTGGTCTACACTTGACATGTAAATTGACCTAACCGTGTTGCTCAGGCATGTGAAAAATTCACCCCCCCGAGTGCCGCAGTTAAGCTGACCTAAGCCTGGGTGTAGATGCACCTGGGTCAATAGAAGAATTCTTCGGTCAACCTAGCTACTGCTGCTCAGGGAGGTGGATTACCTACGTCGATGGACAAACCCCTTCTGTTGATGTAGGAAGCATGTTCACTCCAGCGCCGCAGGTAAGCTGCTGCAGTGCTCATAGCATAGGCGTATCTGTGAATTTCAGGTGCAAGGGCTGGCACGAGGTTTAACTATTCTGAAGCGCAGTCAATAAGGCAGGGGTCACTGCAGGAGACTAGAGGCACCGTTGTTCAATTTTAGCAGGGCTACTGCTATGTTCCTCTGAGAATGAGCTAGCTTTAAAATTGGAATTTCCTGACATCTGTGGGGGTAAACAAGTCTTCAGAAATTCTGTTAACATATGTGAGCTGAATGCTCCTTTAAAGTGTGGCTGCCAGACATCCTCTTGCCTGATTTAATGCTGTATGTTTGCAGCAGAAGTCTCTTCAGGGTACTGAAGCTAAGCTGGAAGGACTAGCTAGTATATTGGCATCTCTGGGGGACCAAGCGAGGCTTTCTGTTGATGTGACTGTGTGGTAGTGAGTTATGTTCTCCTTGAGGATAACAGCTTCCAGGATGCTGATGGTACAGTGGCCATTGGGTCATTTGAACTTTGCTGGTAGTGTTACAGCACCCAGAGGAGCTTTACGGCTAGCATGATCGTGACTAATAAGATCAGCTACCGACTGCACAAAGAAAACTTCAGGGCATGAATCCTTCCGCAGGTAACTCTGTGCGAGACCCGGGGACAACAGTTCTTTCTGAAAGTGCATGAAGTAAGCTGGATTCCAGGGACTGCAGACAGAGAAAGGCAAAAGCTAAAGTGAAGTGGAGGAAAGTGGCTCATCTCTCATATTTAAGAAAGATGAATTCAAACTGGAACCAGTGCAGAGAAGGGCTACTAGGATGATCTGAGGAATGGAAAACCTCCCTTATGAGAGGAGACTCAAAGAGCTTGGCTTGTTTAGTCAAACCAAAAGAAGGCTCAGGGAGATATGATTGCTCCCTATAGATACATCAGAGGGATAAATACCATGGAGGGAGAGGAGTTATTTAAGTTAGGCGTCAACATGGACACAAGAACAAATGAATATAAACTGGCCATCAACAAGTTTAGGCTTGAAATTAGACAAAAATTTCTAACCATGAGAGGAGTAAAGTTCTAGAATAGCCTTCAAAGGGAGCAGTGGGGGCAAAGAACCTAACTGGCTTCAAGACTGAGACTGATAAGTTTATGGAGGGGATGGCATGATGAGACTGCTTACAATGAGATGTAGCTGATTTGCAGCTGCTAGCAGCAAAAATCTCCAACTGCAGGAGATGGGACATTAGATGAGGAGGGCTCTGAGTGACTACAGAGAATTCTTTCCCAGGGGTCTATCTGGTGGGTCTTGCCCACATGCTCAAGGTCTAACTGACCACCATATTTGGGGTTGGGAAGGAATTTTCCCTCAGGTCAGGTTGGCAGAGACCCTGGGAGGTTTTCACCTTCTGCAGCATGGAGAACAGGTCACTTGCAGGTTTAAACTAGTGTAAATGGGGAATTCTCTGTAACTTGAAGTCTTGAATTTATGCTTTGAGGACTTCAGTAACTCAGCCAGAGGTTAGGGGTCTATTACAGGAGCGGGTAAGTGAGTTCTGTAGCCTGCAATGTGCAGGAGGTCAGATATGATGGTCCCTTCTGGTCTTAAAGTCTATGAGTCTATAACTCCTGACCAGGATATTTGAGAAGAAATTATGTGAATTGAGCAAAGTCCTTTATTGCCAATAGAGCTGACTGCTGCCGAGCTACATGTTTGCCACCAAGGGTAGGATGTGGCTCTGTCACAGACCCTTAAGCTGCCTGTTCTCCTCTGAAAGCGGAAGTGATGGAAGTCAGATGCAAGCTGAACTAACCGTGACCACACCCTCTGTTTGGAACTCAAAGCCAGCGTGTTCTGGTGCTCGTGAGGTACCGGTGCTCTGTCATGCATGTTTTCTTATGTTCTTGTGGGAAGCTTACAACTCATTGAACAGATGTCCAGAAAGAACCAGTGGGAGCAGCATTGCAGGGGACAAGGAAAGGACAAATGCATCATAGAACCAGTGATAACTAGCAAGAGCTCATCATGTTCCACCCTGGCAAATGTATTTGGGTTTGTGTGGGAGGCAAAGAGCTGCGCTGTGTGTGTGAAACCTGCAAAAGGAGTCTGATGAAATGCTGCTTGAATTCAGTGAGCTTCAAAAGGAGAATGGTGCTTCCTGGGCTTAGAAGCCGAAGGGGTGTCACTTTGTTTTCTCTTTTGAAAGACAAGACATTTAAAAATGATAAAAGGAACTGTACCAAACAATGCCTAAGTAACTTGTGGAACTCACCATCACAAGACCTTAGCAGGAGTCATAAGAGAATTAGACATTTACATGGTTAAGGAGAGAATCCAAAGTAATAGGGTTTTTTTAAAGAAGGGATCTCAGTCCTCCTGCTTCAGGGTATAGGGCAGGGAACAGGAAGAAACGTCTCTTGTGTGGAAACAGCTCCATAATTGTCCACTTTGCTGTTACTGGCACCTGTCCCTGAAACATCTGGTTCTGGTTACTGTCCTCTATGAGACGCTCCACAAGCTGATTTGAAGGGGGTGGGGGGAAGATGTTACCCTATTCCTTTCCAGTCCAGGAAGTGCTGGCAGTCTCATGAGAAATCCTAATCTTGCATAGTGTTCAGCCAGACCACACAGGTGTAATAAGCACCTGCATTTTAGGGCACTCAATAAAAACGAACCGCCACAATGTTTGCATTTCTCACCCATCTCTAATTTTCTCTGTACCCTTAAAAAGAACTTTGAACTGCAGTGCTGCGGATGTTTTCCTCTCATCACATCTCCCGTGTTGACTCTTTCCATCACAGCTTGTCGCTTTCTCTGTTTGCAGATACCTCGGCAGTGATATATGAGTCTGCTTCCAAAGGACCTCTGGCTGGACACAGAATTTATGTGATTTATTGCCTGGGTCCAAGTTGCTTTGTAGCAGTGGGGTGTCTGTGACTTGGAATGAAACTGTTTAGCGTTACACTGTTCACGCCCCGGGGGCTGAGCCTTCAAGAAAACATGTCTCTTTGGGTCAGCCTAACATCATGATGTATAACACACATGCTGCAGGTTCGAGCCTGCACCACTTGGGTCAAGGTGATGGAACTAGATCTTCAGCTGTTAGCTCCACCTCTAGTTACGTTTTCCTGGCACTTTCCATTACAAGACCCTGTTTTCAGTTGCTTATAACTTTGCAGGATTTTAACCATTTGGGCTGAAATGTCCTGTTTGCCCATCCATTGCTGGTCTCCATACTTTTACTTTAATAAAAGTTTTTCATTAATTTTTAGCGTTCGCATTTTCTTGCGAAGAAACGTAGGATTTAACTGTGCTCTTCACATGCACGTGGCACTTCCAGGAACACCAATGAAGAGAAGAATCGTGGCTTCATGGTGAAGGCACGGAACTAGGATTCAGCAGCTTGGGGTTCATTTCTGAGCTCTGCCCCACACCAGTCGCCAGTAAAATGGGGCGAGTAATGTTTCTCAATCTCCCACAGTGTCACGAAGTTCAATTAATTGATGTTGTGAGATGGGCAGATACCCTGGTGATAAGTGCCACAGAAAAGTCCATGGATACACTGAATAATAAAAGCAAATGAGTGCATATGAAGAGGAAAAGAGACTCCTTACAGTAGGGAGGAAAGGCCTATGTGGAAGTGGGGCAAACATGAGAGGAACCTAAAAGGCTCCATCAGACACACAGGGGCAAGTAATGCCCTTTGGACAGCGAATGATGGTAGCATATTTGCAGATTGTGTCGGAGTCTAACATTGCTTAGAGCCCACCCAGTCTGTTTAATGGCCTTAGGAATCAGCCAGAACATTGTTACCAATATGTAGGCTGCCCCCAGCTCAGCTCCCTCTGAAGTTCATGTTCTAACCAGACCTGTTCCTAAGCAAACTTCCTGTGCCGGCTGCTGCTTCCCAAGTGGGTTGTGAAATACACAGCACAAGGCAAATAGTATTGATGAATTCTGCATTTATTCTCCCCCAAGCCATTCCTTCTATGCAAATATTAAATGCACCAGGCTCACTGTTAGTTGCACATCACCAACCTGTTTGAAATATTAATGCTATATTGACTCTCGAGTTTCTTTTGGCATCTGAAATTAATTTCATTTTTGTTTGGACCATGATGGATTTTAACATAAGATAACAGCAAACCTTTGCCAACCTTAGGCAGTTTAATAACCAAAATCTTTGATTAAAAATTTTAATAGCCTGGAATGATGGAATGGCTCCCATCCATGATAAATTAAGCGCCTGTCATTCAAATTTATGTACAGTGTAAATTCTCTTTTTATGCAAAATCTATCCCCTTACCACCCTCCAAAACATAAGTATGTAGAGCAGAATGTTTTCCTACATCAGGCCCAGCACTTTTGCATAATTGTGCTTTTTTTCTGTAACAGTCACATCTGGGCAGGCAGCGGTCCAGCCCTTCAGCTGTCTCAGTTGCTGTTCCTTTAAGGGGTGGAAGGAAATGCACGGAGGCCTGAGGACCGTAGCTTTCCAACGCTGTGGGCTGTGAAGCACGGAAGAACCTCAGGATGTCAGCAAGCTGCCTCTGCTTCTGCAAATCTACACAAAAAAATAACATGCTGCCTAAACGGAGACTGGAAAATATCATTCAGAGCTTCCAGGGGGCAACACAACTAAATACTACAAAGATTTTAAAAATGTGATTTAAACCCCGAGAACATCCCTCATGTATTATTGCAGCTGCTTGTTAGAGCCAGATCCTACAGCCCTACCGGGCAAAGTACCCACCAAAGCTGACTAACTGATTAAAAAGTCCAGCACAAAGCTGGCTGGGTGTGGCTTTTAGATATTCCATGGAATCCTTTTCACTGAAGGATCCCAACGCATTTTAAAAGCCATACATTCAGGAATCACTTTGCCCACCACTGAAATGCAGCCGTTGCTGCGGTTGTGCTCAGCAACGTTTGAACAGCCGACAGTAGCACTGAACAGCATCTTCTTTTAGGACTGGAACTGAAGTCAAGTATTATATCCACTTCAAACTGCAGCGGGAAACCTAGGGTGGCAGAATGTGATTACCCAGAGAGGAATTTGGCAAGGACACTGGGATTAACATTCCTTTTTTGCAGCTAGACCCATAGGACTGCCAAGTGTACCGGGGTATTGGCTTTATCTCACAGATGACACTTTTAGCAGCAGAGAGACCCACTTGCACTTCTTGCAGCACCCTGAGTTCTCCTTGGAGTCTCCTATCCGAGGACACAACTATTATGCCTGGCTGCTCAGCCAGTGGGAACAAACGGACACTGTGTGAAGGGCAAAACTGTTGCTTATGAGAATTTCCCTGTGGCAGTGGTGGATTTTTATCTCCAGACTCTTCAAGGCACTCTTCATCAGTTGTTAACCACGATTAGACGCAATAGTTGATATTGCGGGTTTAAAGTACTTGGCTTGTCCCTTTTAAAGTCCAACTGGAAGTCCAACACGCCCACCTGGTTCAAATTTCCCTCATTTTGAAGATTCCTGAAGGTATTTTTTTTGCAATTTGACATGGATGTTCCACCTCAGCAATAGAAGCATCTTAGATATTTACAGGATTTGATACCATTTATAAACATGACAGTTCTGGCTTCTATTCACGCACAGTGAGTAACAGACATACTTCTGTCTAAAAAAAAGTGTATTTATATTGAGGTCAAAAGTTAAGTTGCCTGGAGAGAGTACAGTGTGTGTGTCTCCTCCGTAACAGTTTGCCGCTACTCTGAGAATGAGCTGACTGCCATCTATGCACACCAGCAGAGTTCTCTGGAAATTTGAAGGTGCAACACGTAGACTGAATGGCGTTGCAGGTTCTTCGCCCCCTTTTTCATTTTCTTTCCTGTTAATGTGGTTGTTCATTTTCTTAAGCACTGCAGAGGAGAAAATGTCAAGGATTTTCTTTTGAATCAGCTTGCTACCTGTCCGTCTCCCTCTTTATATTATTATAACATGGGAATTTTAAAACGACATCCATTTTAGGTCTTGGAAGTAATGGGAGATAGTCCAACCGTTCCAAGTCCCATAAATAGATTTAGACCCCTGATGAAACCGAGTGCCTTGCCCGACCCCCGTGCCCAATCTTGGCAACTCATGTCAAGAGAATGAAGGAGTTACAGCTTTTTAGTATGAATCCTCCAATGTCCTAAATCCTAAATGTCAGGAGGAAAGCAATTACAAAACATAATCCAATTTCATGTGGCCACCTCCTTAGCTGAGGGAGAACTAGGAGACAATGAAACATAGCTGTGTTTTGGGCCTGCTAAACACAATGATCTCAGACCACAGCCCTGGAGGGACACAGAGGGAGAAAAAAGAAAAGGAGTACTTGTGGCACCTTAGAGACTAACCAATCTCTAAGGTGCCACAAGTCCTCCTTTTCTTTTTGCGAATACAGACTAACACGGCTGTTACTCTGAAACCTGTCATTACAGAGGGAGAAAAGGGGAGGTGTATGCAGCATTCGAAGCAGTGATGTCTGTCTCGCAGGTCCCTGCCCTCCTGCTTCTTCCTTCTCTCTGAGGGGGCAGGGAGAGGGCAGAAGCCAGCAGGGGCAGAGGAAGAAGTCTCAAAACCAAGTCTGACAAACAAATTCCCGGGCTCAAGGGCCAGAAATCACCGAACCATGTGAGCTCTTGGGAAGCACTTTCTAAAAGCAGAACGGTGGGTTAGATAACAGAGTAAATTCTCAAGGGAGGCCCTGCAATGCACAACAGTGGAAATACTTAGGGCAGGCAAGGCTAGTGGAAAAGGAAATCTATCAGTAGCATCATCCTGCAGTCACGCAGGCCCCTGCTGGACTGTATGGCACAAGATGTCCTTTCCAAGCCGTGGAGTTATGAAATCACGCCTACTGACCAAGGCTAACAGACCGTGCAAGGCCAGAGGGGGCATTTGGATAATGAAAAGAAAGGTTGGCAATGGGAGAAGAAGGAGGTGGGATGGCTCCAGGTTTGCTAATGGAATATGGGCCCTTCTGCTTGCAGGTTACTAGTTCAATTCCTTCCCGGGTCAGTAGTGGCTGACAGCTTTACCCTCTGTGTGAAATGAGTGGGTGGGTGTCACTTCAGTTCTTAGTTCCACATGTCCACACAAGAAAAATCACCCACATAACTGGCCGTAAGCCCAGACTGTGAACTGCTCCTTCATCTCCAGTGGATCCAGGTCAGGACGCAGGCACGCTAGTGGCTGGCCTGTGCAGAGGGACAGGACCTCAGTTTCTGGGGCTGTGCGCTGGGCATGGAAGGCACTTTGCCCTAATTTATTATAATTCTTTAAGAGAAATCAGGGAGGAACATGCTATGGCTGGTTGTATAGGCCAACCCAATAGGCCTTACTAACATGAGAGGACCTCCTGAAGCCATGGGACTACTCACGTGGGTAAGGCCCCTGGGGTTTGGCCCTCAGTGGCCGGGCCTGAGCCAGCCTTGCAGTATTCTTGATGATTATTGGTACTATTTATCATTTGCGTTATGATTCCCCATTGTGCCAGGTGCTGTAGAGAGACAGAGTAAAAGGCAGCTCCTGTTCTGAAGAGCTCACAGTCCAGCTGAGACCAGGGACAACAAGTGTGTGTCACCAACAACTGGGAGAAATGAGGTGGAAGGGGGGAAAGGAAGGAAACAATAAGATGACTACTCCTGTTGCCTATGTAAATGCTTTTTAACATCGCAAAGGAAACTGGCCGTAGAGGGGACCAGCCGTGCTGCCATTAGGATGTGCTGCAAGAATAAGCTCCCCAGTGCCTGTCTCTGCAGGAAAACAAAAAATGGCGTAGCACAAGCAGAATAAACGACTGTATCAGAGGCAGCTCGAAGTAGAACCGCGCTCACCCGTTTAAGCCTCATTAGCCGTTAGGATCTGGGAGCAAAACCTTCAGAAAAATGCTGGTGCTGGGATTTCTCCTGGTTTGAGATTCCAGGCAGGGTTAACACACAGGCAAAGGTCCTGGTGTGTTTGGTGTGTTTTATGCTTTGGGATCCTTCTGGATGAAGGTGCGACATAAATGCACAGTATTTTTCAGGTAATGTTTTGCTATCTGGTTACCCTTTATTAATTTCTCAGAATCCGGTAAGGGTTATTTTAAATCAGACAGTCTCATGTCATTTACATCATGATTGTTAAGAATCCTAATGCCTGTCTGACCTTCAGTATGATCGTTCTCTAAGAACTTATTGTAGTGAATATTTCTATTTTTAAATTGGTGACTAGATAAATGCATTGCTGCGGTAGAGGATTTGAGAGCAAGAGTGGAAAGCAGCATGGCATTTTAAATGGATTGAACGGGATTATCTGAGCTGGAAGTTCACCCAGATACCAGGTCAACAGCTGTTTAATGGGACTCACTGGGGCGCCGTGTGGATGCTGCCCACACAAAGCAGTTTGCAGGACCTGGGCCCTGCTCTCCAAACTGCAGGACCAGGTTGCATCATTTAGCACAATGAAATGCAAGGGAATGATGCTTGTTGACTTGTATTTCCCCCTATGGTCTCTCTCACCTTCACTCTATTATTATTATTTTGCAATAATGGTTTTCAACAACATGGTTTATTTGCAAATTAAATGAACAGAAAGTTTCTCCCAGAACCAGCTCCCTTTTTTCCAATGCAAGTCAGGGCGGGCTGAATGCACAGAGCAGCTATTGGCAAAATTTCCCTTGCCACGGTCATGCAGACGGACAAGACTGGGGAGAGAAAGTCTGACTCTGGGCAGAGCCTGAACTAATCTGTTCACCCAATTTAGCCCACTGCAAAATGGGGAGGCTCCTATGCTCCCTTGTAAAGTGCTTTGAGATGTGCAAGTACAAAGTGTTACAATGATTTTTATTGGACTTTCCGTGTTCAGGGTTCGGACGTCAGGCTGCCATTTTTTGAACTGTTCAGGTCATCACTTTGCTCAGGCTTTCACGTTTCCAGAGGGAAATGTGCCATCCCTCTTGTGCTGCCATGCCACCTACCAGCATTTTGATAGCTGTGTCTCTCTGCCTCAGGAGCTGTTCATAGGATCCTAAATAAACTCATGTCACCGGTGATCCTCCATAAATCTTCATTACCGTTTGCCTCAGCTGCAGCTCCAAACATTTCTTCTCTCCCTAATGGTTCCCAAAGCAGCCATAATTTTCTTCTTCAGGGCCAAGAAGTTAACAATATTTTCTAACCATTGGGTACATTCAGTTTATATCTTATTTCTCAGCCTTATGTTTTTAAGCAAACATCATCATTTTATAGGAGAAGAAACTTTGGATTGGCAGTAAAAGAAAAGCAGGACAGAGAGCATTTCTCATACTCTGGAGCAAGCAGACGGGTGACTGATTTTGTCTCAACCTGCAGGAAATAGAAAACAAAGTTAGGAGAACGAAATTATAGGCTTTTAATCTGACCAAAGACATTTATTGGGACTTAGCATCTTTCACACACTGCAAAGTGCTCTCCCGACCTTTTCAAATGTATTCTTTTAAACACTGCCCAAGAGTCCAGACTGTGTGACTCTCCTAGATCTTAGGAATATACAAATGATCCCATTCCAGCTACAGAGGGAGACATTTTAAAAATGCCTTGGCTTGTGATATGAGGATTGTGGGACACAGCAGAAGCGTGATGAAGATGGCAGGGCTCAGGAAGTATTACTGTGCAGCATATTATTGTTATTTACTCGTACATCAAGTATTGCTTAAGACTGAGGATGGAACAGTGGATGTAATGGGCCACTGGTTCAATCTGGTATGGCAGAATCTTAGGCTCATGGTCAGTGGAGCACCGCGGCGTTGATTAAATGGATCCCAAACTGTGTGTCTCAGAGAGGCTCCAAGTCTCTGGTCTTTGCTGTATTGCGTGGCATCTGGCCTCATGTCAGTGCGCTGGTCAGGCTCCTCTGCTGAGTCTAGATTGCTCCGTGAGCCTGGCTGCGGCCATGCCCCGGCCTGCTCTCTGCGCGGATCACCTCGTTCTGGGGGTGGGGCCTGCTCCCCCCAACCACCTCCACAACATGTGCACCAGCCTCAACATGTGTGTTCTCCTTTTAGCCCTGCCCTGGTGCCAGCTGACTGGCCTGGAGCCAATACTCTGTCCCTGCTCTGGAGTGACATTCCTCTCCTCCAATGGGAAGTCTGGTTGGCAGCAGGAAGTCAGGGGAAGTCACGTCCCCTTTCTGTCCAGCCCCTTGTCAATCAGGCCAGATGGCTCCTTCCTCATTACAACCACACCACACCTGGTTTTTTAAAGACCACTGCATTCTACCTTGGCAAGACAAGTGGCTATTCCCTGGCCAGTGTAGGTGGCCCCTGGCTCTCACTGGCCCTGGAATAGGAGGAAGATTACACAGTGATAGCAGTTCCCATTTGCCTTGCAATCCTTGTACCACAAATTCCAGTGCTTGGCTTTTCTGTCCATGTTACAGTGTTAGTCGCATGAACAAGCTGGTTGAATTGTAATACGGGGAGCAGTCCACGAGCCATATCAGTATGCACAGACACTGCCATCTTTTTATGCAGTCTGTACTTTTCTTGCTGGCCATTCGGTCTCTTTCTCTCTAGCGCCCAGAGACTGTACAAAAGAGAAGAGAAATGGGCAGAGTCAAATTAGAGAACAAAGGAAAGGTCAAACTCATATTTCAGGATTACATCTCAGGACATTTACAGGTGGTCTCCATTGCGGAGCATGAGCATTGTTCTTGCCATAATCACCACAAGGAACAATTTCCTGAAATTACCACGTTTGCCTCATTTTTCCAAAATGCCGGTTACTCAGTTTGGGACTGATTATCCGAGCAGGTGAGCACCCTAAGCTTCTACTGACTTCAGCTGGAATTGTGGGTGTTCAGCACCTCTGAAAAATCCTAAATGTCCAGCGTTGCAAAATGCTTTTGAAAATTTAGGCTGCTTGATTCTATACAGTTATTAATCACATTTGGTTAAAGTAAGAGTCAATGGAAAACTTCTCCCAAACCTGAACCCAGATTGGAACATCCCTTTGGCTTTTTAAAAAAAGCGTTATATTTCTTTTAACGTTCAATTGCTCAGAAAAGGAGGGACTGGAATATCATGGTGTTTCTAGTGCTGATTGACCTGGGGTCAGGGAGTACTGGAAATTTTATGGAAAAGCTAAGATTTCCAGCTCATCTTCTAGATCAAAACAGTTAAGAGGAACATCTAGGAGGTCGGATGCTTAGCTAAATTGATCCTCTGATCCTTTTGAGCTTTGCCCATCCTTAGTTAGCTTATGTAATTATTTGAGATGTGTTCAGTTATAGGTTTAACAAAAACGCTGTTGTACAAATTTGGCTTCAACTTTAGGTACTGAAAAAATGAATTTTTTACAAAAAACTGAAAACCTATAGAAATGTTTTTATGATTAACAAAATTCCAATACAGTTTTGACAACTTCCCTGCCAAATACAAAACAACCTCCCCGCCCTATTCTTTTGCAGTCTAAACATTGCAGCATTGAGAAAGCAGACCCTGAGATTAGAACATACAACTGACTAACAACTGACTCCACCAAAGAGGGTGAAATTGACTGGCTAATTTTTAAATTATTTCAATTATTGGGAGTGGACTACATATACCCTGACTAAATTGGCCTTCAATGTTGGTTCTCCACTTGTAAGGTAACTCCCTTCTCTTTCAATATATATTTGTCTGTATCTGTACTTCTCACTCCATGCATTTGAAGAAGTGGGTGTTTTACCCATGAAAGCTTATGCCCAAATAAATCTGTTAGTCTTTAAGGTGCCACCGGACTCCTCATTGTTTTTGTGGATACAGACTAACATGGCTACCCTCTGATGCTTGGCTAATTTTTATTTTTCCTCTTGATAGAAATGCAAAAAAGATAAACACATAAAAAGTAACAGATTTTAAATATCAATTCCATTGCAGTAACCCAAAGAAGATGTAATTAGGAAGGCAGAGTTAGGAATTTAAAATTAATAAATACATAAAAATAAGAGCGTTATGGAAATTGTGGCCTTTTCTGAAACTAATAGAATGGCATACTATTTAAGGCACTCATTACCATGGACACAAAAATGTTCTCCAGCCCAGCATTGTGAAATATAGTTATATGTAGTAAAGGTTTTATTTCAAAATAAGTTGCTGTATAAAGTCTAAGGGAAATCTTTATTTAAGACTTTTAATTTAACTCCTGCTCCCAGACAACAGCCTCATATCTGCACTGCTATCTTCTACCACAGATCCCTGACATCAGTGGGCCTTGACATAGATCATGGGGGCTGTGCTAGCAACTTCCAGTGGAGGATCAGGACTGTTGGTTGTTAAAATGCACCTGGAATTCCCCAAGGGAGAATGCCCTGGGCATTCCTCCTTATTGCACCTGCCTAGCCACTGAACTGAGGTGTTTTTTCTTGTTAGAGTCAATTGTGCAACCCCCCCAGGACTTATAAATGCCTTGATAATATAGATAACACCAGGCACTAAAGCTGAACTAGTTAGGTACCTGATCTCTTTTGTGATAATGCCTAGAAACCCTCATCAGGGATCAGTACTCCACTGCGCTAGATGCTGTCCACACATATAACAAAAAGCCAGGCCTGGCCACAAAGGGCTGTCAATCTAACAGGGTAATTCATCCTCCCTCTTTACCCTCTCTGTTGACCCGAAGAAGTGAAGCAGCCTCAGTGGAATGGAAGCTCCCTGAGAAAACAGCTATGCACAGTGGGCCCCTGACCAGGGAAATATCCGGGAAACGGGATGTCAGGAGAACGCCATGCAAAGCACGGGGCGCTTGAGGGAGGTGATTAGGACTGAGGCCACAAGCTCATTTTACACAGGCCACTGAATGTATATACATATATCGGATTGACTTCACGTTCAGGCAGGGTGAATTTCAGGAACATACTCTCAGTCTCTTCTTGTGGGTGACATTCACCCCTGCACAAGAAGCCAGCACAGGGCACCACTCAAGCCCCATTCTGAGACCTAGAGTGGTTCATAGGCTTTGGGGCCTTCAGCTCCGGGGTTGAATTCACCCTGAGAGAGGACAGATGGTCCAGTGGGATGGGTGCTAGCCTGAATTCAGCTCCCTGCTCAGCCACAGACACCTTCTGTGACCTAGGGCAAGTCACGTAGTCTCTCTGTGCCTCAGTTTCCCATTTGCCGCATGGGGATAATACTTCCCTACCTCACAGGGGTATTATGAGGATGTACCCATGACAGACTGTGAGGCATTCTGCCAGAATGGTAATGGGGACTGTACAGATGTCTTGGGCAGGTATGTACTATCACCATTTTGCAGCTAACCCTGTTTTTAGAAGAGCATTGAGAAAAGTCTGAATAATTTTGCTAATTTTTGTAGAAATATTTTCTCTTTTCTTTTTTTTCTGTGTGCTCCATCCATCTTTAGAGATAAAGAAAGCAAGATCTCTGGGGATTTGGAACAAATCCTAAATTAACAAGCTACTTCTGTGTTGACACAGAGTTAAATGGTTTTAAGATTAATACTATCTTAAGTAATTGTTTAGATTAAACTCCATTATGCTTAATAAATAATTAACCTTTCAGATGGAATGCACTTACAAAAAACAGAGCAGTCTGCTTAGCAGGAACATGGGTAGAACAGACAGGAGGTATTTGTAGGCACATACAGAAAAGCTGACTTCCCAAACCACAAATTAAATTCAGATAAGTTTTGCGTTGCTTTGTGCATAACATGTAAGTGACATTTTCTGGGCAAGAAGATCTGCAGTGCTCAAGGGGAGAACTTGCAAGTGTAAGAAGGAAAACAGAAAAGCCATATGGATTCTTTTGTCCCCAGTATAATTCCTCAGCTTGTATAAACCACCTTTTTAATTTGTTCAACACTCTCTAGGTTAAGGTAACCATTTTGTAATGTCAGGGACACACAAAGTAGCAATTATCTCTGTTCCTATTGGTCAGGAGACTCAACTAGCTTCCTTTACATTTCATATTTATTACTTTACAACCTCAGGCTTTCAGCCAAAAAAACAAACAAACCACACACATGATTTTTATTAGCAAAACCAATATTAGCATTTAATTCTTTGCCCCTATATAGTGCCTCCCATCCAAAGCCTTTCACAAATATCAGTTCAGTCTCTCCCCACCCTTTCTGAGGTATCATATTGTCCATTTTACTGATGGGTAAACTGAGGTTCCGAGGGGGCACTTGTCCAGTGTTGTACTGAAAAGAAGAGCTGCCCATCTCTGCTCAGTGGGCTGAAATAAGCCTGGTTAGGCTGTCTGGTCTCTACACTCCCTTGACTTTTGGGATGAGGTGAAACTATTAGACATTATTTTGAGATATTGAACCAAAGTCTGGTCTCAGTTATTCTGGCATAAATCCAGAGTAGCTCCATGGGATCTGATTTTACCTCACTGTGACAGAGAGAGGTATCTGGCTCATTGAGTTGGACTTCTTCCCCGGTCTGAGTTTGCTGATTTCAGCCCAGAAAGCCCCGTTCAGCATCCTTCAGTGGAGCCGTGCCATGAGCAGGACTGGCTCTAGGCACCAGCAAAGCAAGCACGTGTTTGGGGTGGCACAATTCCAGGGGCGGCATTCTGGCCACCCTTTTATTTTATTTTATTTTATTTTTTTTGCTTGGGCAGTTGCAAAAAACCTAGAGCTGGCCCTGGCTGTGAATTGTGCAGGGGATGCAAGTCTCACTGAAGCACAAGGAAATGGTCTGATTATACAGTGAAAATAAAGCATGAGACCGTTTGATGCTCTGTCTAACAGCTGTATGGCACATTGCCCCATGTGGGGAATAAGGGGCTGGTTCTTGCGCGTTCTGTGACACTGGCCCTGAGAATGCTCCAGAGGCAGCATGCTTATCTTGTGCGGTGCAGGGAGCATCTCTCAGCCCAGCACCACTCTCTGGCTTAAGGACTGGCATTCACAGGCCCCAGATGGGCATGTGTCCTTCCTCTTCAGATGGAGAGGAGTGTCTTATTTGCAGTGCTCGCTCCATTGAGAACTGCAAGAGAGAAAGGGGCTATCAGTGACTCTCTTTGCCGCATATTATCGATTCTGTTGAGCCCCGTCCTCTGCCATGCCTATAATCTGGATCGCGACCTCCCTCCCTGCATGCCACTGGTTGGCCTGAGGGCAATTTACCTCAGACAGAAGGGGATAGCAGCGTGACTGTGGCCGGTTTGACGAGCAGGCTTCTCCACTAATAAAGCTGTAATGGGTTGGAATTAGGATTTATTGTGCTGCGCAGACATTTCTTCAATACTTCGAGTTGATGACCCCAGTGTTGGTTTTGAACTATTGTTTAATTTGCACGTGTTTCAATTTAAAACTCGCAGCAATGATTAATCAACGGCCTGGAACATCACAGCGCTGCAGAAACAGGGATATGGAGATTAATTAGGAAAGGAGATTTGAATGTACAGTTCAGAATTTCAAGTACTTAGAGATGTTGCATCTTGAGTTCAGTTAACATGTCTCTGCCCTCCCAGGGAATTGTTTGGTTTCTCACATTGTTCTGCTAAAAGGATGGCTGGGGAGGAGATGGTGGGGAAGTATATGCAACATACACTGCTACCTGGGTCAGTAGCAAGGGGCTATGATACGCTGCTATGTAGAGCTGGGTGGGAAATGGTTTTCCGAGCCCACAACATTTTTGGAGATTTTGGAATTTTTTTCCTGCTTTGAGATGAACCTGAGACCTGGGGGAGGGGAGGACAGAGGGGGGGGGGAGAGAAATGACATGAAAAACACCTTTATTCACATAAAATCACATCAAAAAACTTAAAAATGTTATAAAATTTCAACACACACACAAAGAGATATGAATAAAATAAAGCAAATCAGGTCTCCAATGAACTTTAAACATGGATCACTAAAGCATCATCATCATGGAGTTGACTCAAAATATTGTTAACCCATCAAGTCAACTGAAAAGTGTCCCAGTTACGAGTCAATTGATAAAAGTGTAATCAATCGGCAGCCGGGCCACCATCTGTGTGGAACAGCCCTAGCACGTGACTCCACTCTACCTGGCCATTCTATTCCGGTGAGACTTCAAAACAGTTTTGTTTGACCCAGCAAAAAGTTAGCAAGGCGGGAAACCAGCCGAATGCGAGTGCTGTATCTTGCTCCAGGGACAAACAGGGGTTTGGAGAAAAACAGTCCTAAACTGCTGAAAAGCTGCTGCAAAAGAAGAAGAAGAGGAATCAGTCAGGAGCAGCGTAGGAAAAAATGGAGCACTGGGCCTCATGCCAAACAGGAGGAGTGCTGCGCGGACCCCACAGTGCTAACATGGTGCACAGAACGATTGGTTGCTACGATGCAGTGGAGGACCCTCCACTGCAAGTCACCGGAGCGCTTAGCATGAGAAGGTTTGCACAGCATCCTCCAAGCCAGGGACACAGAGTCACCCAGGGACAGAGGCTGTATCAGGGAGACCAGAAGGGTGGCATAATGCCGCAGCTTGACACACATACCACAGAGCTGCTTCTTGGTCCTGGCTGCAAAAGGAACATTCACCAAACCCTCCCAGGAGAGCAATCTGCCTGGAATCTGCACAAGGATCTCATCTTCAGTCCAAAAGGCCTAGAGGGGTGTGGGGTGGGAGGGGTCCAGACACAGTAGCTGATGCCATGACATTGATGCCAGGAAGGGAGCAGCCTCATTTCTGCAGGGGGCCTTACGCTTTCTCTTCAGCCCCCTCCCAGTTCCTTACCATGTATTGTTCGGATCCGAAAGAGACCCCCAACACCTTAACCCCCAGAGATGCCCCACTGCAATTGTTGGGGGCAACAAGGGGGTCCATACACTGCCAAGAGCCCAGTAAGATTGAATTGCTCCTAGCCCAGGAAATGTAGACAGAAGATGCCTGTTCACGCTCTTGTAAACAAGTGCAAAGTGCCTGCATGTCACTGTCAGATGTGATAAAACCCTAGATACCTTCAGCATAGGCTGACAGACAAGCTGGGAAAGCACCCGGCACAGAAAGGCCAGTCAGACGGCTTCTGAAGAGATGCAGAAATGGCTCCAAACTATGAGCATACAGCATCCCAGACAGAGCACACCCAGACAAATGCCTCTGCGAACTGGGAAGCAGCAGCTAAGACCCCCCATTAATCTTTAGAGCACTGAAAACATGGTGGTACAATAAAGAAATATATGAGGAGAACACTGGCCCAATCCCCAAAGCTTCTAACGCTTTTAAAACATAACTCTGCTTATCTCTATCAAAGGCCTTCTCCTGATCCATTGCAACAAAACGAATGATGAAAAATAGAGCTGCAAGGAATACAGTAGGTTTGATCAGAGTGCGTCAAGGAGTCCAGACAGTCCTTCAGTTGACTAGCTAAGGGCCTGAATAAAAGTTTATAATCAGAGCAGAGAAGGGAACTAGGTCTCCGGTTCTGTAAGTCACAGAGATCCCCTTTCGAGTGCAGCAGGGTGGTCTCTTCCCAGCTGCAACTGAGGGCAGCTCTTTCTCTAGGGGAAACTCCAGCCCACGAGAAAAAAGTCAGGACTGATAAGATGCCACAAATGCTTATAGAATTCAGATGGCAGCCCATCGATGCCTGAGGCCTTGCCTCTGGATAGCTGCTGGGGTGCAGCAGAGAGCTCCTGCAGTGACAGCGGGAGATCCAGGCCCCACTGTTCTGCACCAGTCAACCAGGGTAACCCCTGGGGCAGCTTCTCTATTGCTAGCACATGCCAGGCTTCAGGCAAGTACGGAGTACTGTAAAAAGAACCAGCTGTTTTCTGGATCCCAGCAGGGTCAGCCGTCAGATGACCATGCAGCAGCTGTAGGCAAACAGTCTGCCACGGTGCTTAAGCTTTTTCTCCAGGCAGAAAAAGAACCTTGTGGGAGGGTCAATTTGATGCAAATGAGTAAAACTCAGGGCTCCCTGCATCGTCTCTTCCAGCAAGCACCACAGGAGCTGGTATTTCTCAGTTAAGGTTTGGTAAATCTGCACTGGGTTTCCCATATCAGGATTGCCATGAAAGCCCAAGATGTCATATTCCAGGAGACTCATGACCTGATGCAAGGACTGTGTGGCAGCTGGCATACTGCTGGCAGGGACGGTTGGCTCTGGACCTCTCCGATATCCCACCACTGTCTCAGGGACTCATACAGGGGCTTGTGCTGCCGTCAACGCTCCCGAAGCACAGACAGAGCCTGCATCCGCACTGTCAGATTCTGTCTCCTGCTGGTCTCTTGCTGTCCCAGTCCCCTTCCCATTATCCTGGGGTCCCACATTTCTACCAGGGACCCCAGAGCCAGCAGTGTGTGGGCAGGAACCCCTCAAATGACCACACAGGAAACACTGCACGTTTTCAGAGGTAACAAGCACTGTATAATCGGCCCCATCTTCGTGGTGTATAACACCAGGTTCTGGGACTGTTCAGGGTTATTTAGAACCACCTGAACCTGGCGCTGAAATCACGTAACATGTCTCCCCTTCGGCTTCTTGTAGCTCAACGGACTCACGCGAACAGCGGACACCGCCTTCCCATAATGCGAGGGCTCAGACACTCGCCTCTCACTTTGAAGCCGGGGGGAGGGCAGCTGGGACACTGGAAAAAAACACGAAGTTGGTAGCAGGGGTAAACATGGGGAAAACTTGAACAAACGACTCCTTGACACAGAGCCCTTCCTCTACCAAACGATTCACAAACTGCTCCTGGGCCAGGAAAAGCACAATAGATTTATTAATTCAGGAGACTGATTTTACATTAGCACAGCCAAGAATTTTATCTTCACTCAGCAACACACCCTCCCCAATGCTGGAGACAGCAGGTGTGCACCGAACCCCATGCTTACAGTCAAACCGCTAAACCCATGGAAGTGGACCCCCTGGAGAACAACCTCCCCCAAAGGAAAGGCGGGGCAGGGACCAACAACACCCCTAAAACAATGAAACCGCAAGTAACAAAACAAAAGCCACAGACTAACAGACACCCAGCTAGTGCACACGTCAAACACAGCCTCCCCTCACCCTCAACAGCGCCCCCAATCCCGAGAGCGAGCGAGCAAGTGAGCCATCAGAATAGCTAATAGCCTGGTGATTAGGACATTCACCTGGCCTGTGGGTAGATCTGGGTTCAAGTCTCAGCCCCACCTCAGGCAGAGCTCCTGCTGAATCTGATTCACTTAGTATAAATGATGATAGAAAGCACAGAGGCTGCTCAAAAGATGTAGATGCTCATGTAGCAACAGTTGCCACCATGTTCCAGGCCACTCAGTGACCTCTGGTGAGACATGATGACATCAAGCTTGCTGTGGATCTATAGAATCAGTTGCATTGTACGGCTGTGAATTGTAGGTGCCAGGGAAGCTATGTGTTGACATTTTTGATGCTCATTCTTTTAATCAGCTGTTCCACATCAAGTGGAGGGCAAGATCAGCAATATGAGGATATTCATAGATGAACCGACCAACTACCTTCATCATCACTGGTTTGGTTTCAGTGTCTTTCCTGGTACAAGACGGAAGATCAGCTAATGCTGGAGTGCATTTACCCAAGGAATGCCCTTATATGGTCGGTGATCATGGGGGCGACAAAAGCTTTGGGGGCATGATCAGACTGCCAATGACAGACAGTGAATGAACATCCAGCCAGATGTCTTAAGGACCTAGCTAAAGACTGGCCTGGATGTTGCTCAGTCTGCACAGAAGCGACGTCCTTTTGGGATTTGATAATGATGATTGGAAAGGTGTGTCTTAACACCACAAGAGAAACTATTGTGATTTCTAGCCTACTCATAAGAGGAATTTTGCAAGAGACATTTCTGTTCTTGAGAAAGCTCCAGCTGAATTTTGAAGGTTCAAGAGGCAAAAGAGAAAGTAGGAGGACGACAGTTTTTTGGATGCTTTATCTGAGGTGCACCTTTCTGAGGTTTGCCCAGAATTAGGTAACTACCTGGTTCATTTGTCCCGGTTGCAGTGTGAAAAGCAGACATGGATCTTTAAGTACCCGTTTTATTCTTGATGAATAATTGTCCATCCCAGGACACTTTGGTTGTTTGGTAGCCGCATCATTCAGAACAGTTTAGTTTCGATTTCAACTCAGCATTGTCCCTGGCTGGTGGGGATCTGAGTTAGGATTAGGAGTTCAGCCCCCCCAGACCTGCAAAGGCTTGAGAATATCTCTCATGTGAGAAGACAGCTGCCCTCTCTGATCAGTTCTTGGAGCTGTTTTGATGGGGTCTACTGGCAAATAAGTTTGGTTCTCTTCAACTGGAAGAAGCGCACAATATCAGTAACATGGGGACAAGTCTTTTGTCCTCCTCCTAGGTTACAGCAGAGGGGGTGACCCTGAGATTCCAGATGGCTTCCCCCAATAAATAATAACAATCCATCCCATTTCTGCCATCTCTCTAACTGAAGGAAGGGGATGATGTGATTTCCTGCAGTGTAAATAGGATGTTAGTCCATTAATTTTTCAGAAAGCTTTCAAGATATCACAGGACCCTGTAACTTACAACCCAGAGATTCCACTGTGGCAAAAGCTCCTTCCTCTTTGTTAATGGATGTTACAGTAACATACAAAACCTATTGCATGTAAATATTTGAAAACATTTACGGGTAAAACCCTTTGTTGTGTTTTCCCAAGTTTTGCATGTGGCCTTCAGCGCAGAGAGCCTTGCTGTAACAATGCTAGCTAACGACCATAAAGTGTGTAACTTTAGGTGTTAATTGCAATTCCCTTGTGTGTTTGGTTCCAAATCTAAATGAGCCATTCTTTGTTGGAAAAACAAAAGATCTGTTGAATTATTTGTGTTGCACTCTTAGTAAATCGGTGCCATAATGTAGTTGTTGGAGCTTTCATGGAGTGGTGTTCTCAAAGCAATGAATTCAAACATTGAATTGCAGGGGCCCTGATTTTTTTTAAAAAAGCTATTTTAATATGTTAGACCCAACCCTGAAGTCTCTATTTTGTTTCAGATTTGTCCTTGTTGCCATAAATTTATCTTCATTGTTTGAACTGCAACTTTGTATATTATCATTTTATATTATAACCTAAATATCACTCCTCTGGTTAGTTAATTTCTTCTAAGAGAAGGTCCAACATGAACTACTGGATTTACCTACTTCTTGCTCTTAAACAGAAAAGTAGTTGGGGATTTTGGATGGATGGAAAAAAGTCATTCACTTGTTAACTAAGAAAAAACAAAGAGCAGGTTATCTGGGCCTATGATGAGTCTTGGGTGACACTATTTTGCAGCGTACACAAAAGTCAGGTATCTTTTACTTCTGTGATAATCACATGGGTTAAATTAGGCAAAACATATGTCTGTAAATATATGTCAATAGCAAAGGGTGCTTTTGGCCAGATTAGCCCCTCTCCTGGGGAAAACAGGGTTGGAGAAAGTAGGCAGAAAAATTCCATGAGATAAGCCATCTTCTTTATACTGATGGCTCCTAGATCCATCACTCTATCCTGACGATCTTCATGTAATTTAGTAAGAATGGTCTGATCTTGGGGTAAGGCATGGGACTGGCACTCAGGAGATCTGGCTTTTAATTCTTATCTCTGTCACTGACTGCGTGTGTAACCTCGGGCAGCTCACTTAATCTCTTTGTGCCTCAGTTTCCCATCTGTAAGATGTGGATAGTCCTTCCTTTCTTCCACTCTGTGAGCTCTCCAGGGCAGGGATTTCCTTTGACTGTGGGTATGTACAGCCCTTAGAATAATGGGGATCATGGCTGGGACCTCATACTCCCTGTAACTGAATGATGGGTCCATTCTTTTTGCTCATTCACTGTGCCACGTGTTGACTGGCGTGTGCTAATGACAATGTTTACAGTCAAAAGTGACTGTGCTCAGATGTCAGATTCTCCAATGGACTGTGCCATAGGAGAACCTAGAGTGAAAGGCATGTGGTGCCCTGGGCAGCTTGACTATGTTAGTGAATTTTAATGGTTTGGTTTTTTTACGTGGACAGGCAGGACTAAAACAGGAGGTTAACAACAAGTCTAAAGCAATGTGTTCATGAGTGGCAGCATGTGCCCACAGCTGCCTTATTTAGGAGGAGGATGTGCGCACGGGAATATCAAACCTAGTGACAGTGGCATTTCCATTTCAGGCTGAGTGTACCAAGCAGAAGAATCCTGTTTGTGTTCCAACAGCCCCTCCTGGCTTTTGATTTAGGATGAGTGTGTCTGGTTATTTCAAACCATTTCCCTGTCCCTGAAGTGGTCTTTTCCCTTCTTGCTGGGGGATGCTGAGAATACTGGATTTGCCCCCCCAGGCTGATCACTGACCCTTCCAGTCTGGTTCTCTGCCTCTGACATTGCCCACTATCAGAAGATGAGCCTCTACACTTACATTCAACTAGCTGGTTCTGAAATGCTGCAGGTGGGTGGAGGGCAATTTCTCTTTGACCCCCAAGGTCATCAAAATATTGCTCTGAAGCATGAAGTGGTTATAATTTTATTTTTATACTTTGCTGCTTTAAATAGATACTTGAATAAATACTCTGTGTGTGTGTGTGTGGCAGGGGGGAATGGTACATAACTTGTTAAATGAAACTCCTAACCTAGCTAAGTGCTGCTGGTACTGGGAAGATAGCTGCAAACTGCTGCAAGTGGGCAAGTGTTAAGTCAACCGTTTTCTTTACACGTGCTCAGAAGAGCCTGCGATCTGGCCTTTGAAATCTCTCTGTGACCTTGAAAATATTGATGGGTGAAGACGATGTTGTGAGTTAACAACAGCACTGCCCCCGATAATGAATGCTAACTCTCCTTTAGCTTTTATTAACCACATATATCATGTGACACAGCAACTGGGAAGATGGCAAAAAAATCAATAATGAGGACTCTGCGGTTATGGGGAACAATCAGGAAATTTAAGTTGTCTCTATCACTAACTTTTTAAAAAGCCCAAATATTTAAGGAGCCCTGGCTAGACAGAATGGGGATCCTTTCAGCAGGGTCCTCTTCTCAGGGTTTTTTTTCCATTTCTTTGTTTTTGTTTTTTCCCTTTGGTGATTAGTACAATGGGTTGATTTTAGAGATAATCCAGTTGACAGGGTTTTGTGGACAAGTTCTGGATCTGAGTTCAGAATTTTTTCCTTTATGACTTCTTGCCTCCCACTAAGGGCACCTTCCAGTGAGACATTTTTGGTGGCAGAAGCAACCCTAAAAAGAACAAAAGCTCCATCTAATTGCATCATAGGGCTCAAGAGAGAACTTTGGTCTAATTCTGGTTGTTGGGCTTGGTGTGTGGGTGATGTTATGTGGCTTGTGAAACACAGAAGGTCAGACTCTATGATTTGGTGATCCCTTCTGGGCTTAAACTCTGAGACTTTCTAGGTTGAAAAAAGATCCTTTGCAGAGAGATCCCACTCTGTGTGAGAGAGTAACCATGTCCAAGCTACAAAGAGCTGATATTATGGTTGGCTGCAAGAGGTCTGGAAATCCATGAAGGGGTTTGTTGGGATCATATGGATTATGGAGATGGAAGAGATCTATTAGGGCACCTTCTCCAGTGTAGGACTGTTCTCTGGATAGGCGATCTCTGAATGCTTTCTCCTGCCTAGTTTTAAAAGACTGCAGTAATGAATGGGCTCTTCCCCTCCTTCTTTTGGATTGAGGAACTATAGAAAAGGAAGAGACCAGGGAGGGGTTCTTCCCATTGGTCCAGCCCTGTATGATAGCATCTTAAAGGGAGCAGGAACAGTCCTTAGCTGGCTGGGGAAGAATTCTCCCGGTGCAGACACTGCAGGAGGCTGCTGTCAGTGATAGATCCCTGGCATAAGGACATGCTGAGGGTAGGTTTGGGAGCAGAAAGGGTATTCAGTGGTGGGAGGGGGCAAGACTCCAGCACACAGCCCCATGGGGATTTGGGCAGTGCAGCCACCCACAGGCAGCTGCGAACAAACAGATGTAATTTGCCTAACTTGTGCTGGGGGCTCTTAAGCTCCCAAAACTGCCCTGAACTGAGAGGACATAAAAGTGCCATTAACCCACCCTACCCAGTCTCCCCTGAGCTGTACGTTTTCTGTTGTGCCTCTTACAGATGCAGCATAAAATTGCACCCCTGGAACTTTATTTCTTTAAAACTATTTTTCAAAGTGTCCACTTGACTTCTGCCTTTGCCATCTAAATGGAAATTTCCCTTTGATTGGTGTTTTGTTCTCTCACAGAACGGCGTCCCTGTTCTGGAGCTGCTGATGCTGATATCACACCTGGATTTTATAGCTCCTGGTGCTCTGCAGATCTAGAAGTTTTTGATCAAACTATAAAATGATCAAACGTAATGTAAGGAAGAGATTAGAGCCCAGACATGGCTTGTGTAAGATTTTGACGGCTTTATTAAAGTTTTAATATTCTCCCCACCTCTAACTAATCTTCCAGTCATTATGACTAGGATGTGGGGGAAATTAAATTGACAAGATCATCAGCACTAGGCCTGAAACTTCTTCAAATGAAAATGTTCATATCTGTAGTCATTTCAGAGCCACCATCTTGTCCTATTCAGGTGATGTCATCTCTACCAACATTAGAGAAACAGAAGGGGGAAACTGAGATGGAATGGTAACGACTGTCCATGTGAAAATTTATAGGCTGTAAAATACTAGGCTGAACCCTCATAAAGATTCTGCCCTCCAAATGCAAACATTTAGAATGTTTGGTGGGGTGGGAGGAACAGAATGAGATGGAGAGTAAAGTTTGAGAATAAATTTATTCCATGACTCATGGAGATAACGTTTACTCCTGTCCAATAATGACACGGAAGCATTGGCTCTCAAGTTAAGTTTTCAGAAAGAAAACAGGAATATTTAGAGAATCAGACAAGCCAAATTCATCCCATTTCAGGAGGACTGGATGGGCTAGGAGGATGCACTTATTTGATTCATGGGGAAGTTTGTTCCTTTGCTCCATTAATCTGGATTCCAAAGACGACTCTATAAAAGCAAACTCTTGGAACACTTCTTGCAGTCAAAATGAATTCTATCTTCAATTCTAATCCCCTTTTCAGTTGCTCATGATGTTCTCAAACACATTAATGTTGTGTTGAAATTTTCCACATTTTTTCTCAGCTGAAAAAGGTAAATAGTGGTAGAAAGTTTCAGCAGACTTAGCTCAGCCATCTTTGTGTTCGTAAAGTGAGGGGAAGAACATACTTCTCATATGTTCCAAGCAGAAGTGCAGTGCTCTGACCATTTAAAGTAGAAACATCAAACGGGTTTCACTTTGCTGATCCCAGAGAGACTTAACATCAATCCAAGAAGAGTCATTCAGGAATTCTGAAGTTGGGCAGCATTCGCTCTCTCCGCATGGACATGACATAATTTATATCTGTTTTGTATCACTCATTTTAAGGAAGTCTGACCTTAAGAATACTGAGGGGTGCACCTGCTAACATCAGTCTGTCATACCTTTACAGCTACTGCAACAATTTTCTGCAAACCTTTGCAGCATTCACGGAGATTTAATCGTAGAGACTTGCTCCTGAACATCTGGGCTCAAGGACAGCTGGTTCAATGGGACTGTGGACCAAAGAATGCTGGCCAGATTTACTGGATGGGAGACTATCTTGGGAAGCAGTGACTCTAAAAACAATTTGGAGGTCATGGTGGATAATGAGCTGAACTTGAGCTCCCAATGTGATGCTGTGGTCAAAAGAGCTAATGTGATCCTGTGATGTATAAAAAAGGGAATCTCGAGTAGGAGTAGAGAGATTGTTTTACTTCTATATTTGGCACAGGTGCAACCGCTGCTGGAATATTATGTCCATTTCTGATATGTACAATTCAAGAAGGATATTGATCAATTGGAGAGGGTTCAGAGAAGAGCCACAAGAATGATTAAAGGATTAGAAAACATGTCTTATCGTGAAAGAGTCAAAGAGCTCAATCTATTTAGCTTAACAAACAGAAGGCTAACGGGTGACTTGATTACAATCTATAGGTACCTACCATGGGGAACAAATATTTAATAATGGGTTCTTCAATTTAGGAGAGAAAGGTATAACACAACTCACTGGCTGGCAGTTGAAACTATACAAATTCAGACTGGAAATAAGATATACATTTTTATTGGTGAGAGTAAATAACCATTGGAATAATTTCCCAAGGGTCATGGTGGATTCGCCATCACTGGCAATTTTAAAATCAAGATTGGATATTTTTCTAGAAGATTTGCTCTAGGAAATGTTTTGGGGAAGTTCTCTGCTCGTGTTTTACAGGAGGCTAGACTAGATGATCACAACAGTCCCTTCTGGCCTTGGAATCTATGGGTCAGTGGTTGAGGATGGCTTAGTTAATGAGGCCTCAGTCAAGGATAGCTGTTTTCAAGAGGCATCACACTGAACAGCTGCAGCTCAAGGAACTTACGGACTCTGCTGTTGAAGGGAGGGAATGGAATTTCCAGTGAAGTCTTGTGACCTTGATTAGATCCCAAGTTGCTTAGGAGCTATTTGACCATCAGTTTCTCAGGAATACTATTCACTGTCATGTACAAGTAATGATGACATCCCAGGAAACCGCTCCTGACAGCCTTCACTGAGGAATATAGCCAATTAATCATAAAAATGACATTTCCTTGCTGGAACTGGGAACAGATAGGCAGGCAGAAACATGAGATGGAAAATACTGCAATGCTGGGCAAACCTGTATAAAATAGAGCCTGTCTATTCTTATCTTGCCCTCACTCTGGGATTGTTTATTGAAGATTGAGCAGCTCACTTAATTCAGGGTCTCATTTCACACAATTACAAGCCTTTTCTTAAAAGACATTCTAGGCGAATGAACATGTAGACTGCATAACTCTTCTGCCCAGGAGACACAGATTCTCTGCTTCTATAACAAGCGGCTACCGGAGGGACAAACTGGGGTTTAAACTACACCCACTTGTGTACGCTTCCTGACAGGGCATTTCTTACTGGCACTGAACAAAAGAAAAGGAGAACGCTTTACAACTGCCCAATAATTGCTGCTGCACCAGAGGGGGTTTCTGTGGAGGCCCAAAGGAACAGATCATTACTGGTGACAAAGAGAGAGCTAACTCTGGTACCACCTCACAGGCCCAGACTGAAGCAGTTCAGTGAGACTGTTGCGCTGGTTTCAGAAGAGGGAAACACTGAATACTGAGCAGCGTGATTATTTCACCCAGTAGGGGCAGATGTGCACATATGCAACTGACAATTTATTGCAAACTATGCTGTGGAAGCTTGTCCACCCACCCTTGCTAACCTGCCCAGAGACTCTGGCTGATGCTACCCATTTCTCTCTGTTGTGGACACTTTAAAAATCACTGCAAAAAAAGAGAAGAAGAAAAAAAGAAAACACAGTTTTTGTTCAGTGAACTGCTCAGCTACTTCATCTCAGAGCTTGACTGGGAAGGGCTGTAAAAAAGCGAGCTTTGTGCATGCAATGCACTGTGTAACGCAAGCAGTGACATCCCTAGCAGTGACACTCAGTGTCGCTGAATGATGAAGGGGCTGTAAATACACGATGCACCTTGGGCCGTATGTTCAGTATGAACTGGGGAGGTAACAATAAATAGTAATATTTGGCTTTTTATTGCCTCTTTCCTAAGACAACCTTATGACATTGTTGAAATTCCCTAACTACAGATAACTTGCAAGAATTGTTACTTTCTTTTGTAATGTCAGTCCATATTTATTTTCAGTTTTTTATGCTAAGTGACCGTAGATCCAAAACCTTTTGGCATTCAGATTTGCATGATTTGAGGTCGTAATATTTTTTTGCAGCAGAACCTCCACATCATACCTCCTTCCTTTCTCTTGACAGCAGCGTGCTCCTCCACCATAAAAAAGTTATGTACATGTACAGTCAGTCTCTGATCACAGGGCCACAACTTCTCCCCCCTCAGGGATTTTAGAAATTTCCTTTCGTACATTTGAGAAAGGAAATTTGCTAATGGCAAAAACACTCTTTCCACACAGCAGCTAGCTGGAAATCACAGTTCCTACGGCACCGATTTATTTTACACTGAGAATTGAGAATGTTCTGTGTTTCGATGAACAATCTGTTCAGTAGAAATATATGGGAATTAAGTAGAGCTGGTCAAAAATGCCATTTCACCAGAGTGAAAGAGAGCCCAGAATAATGTGGGAGACCCAGGTCAAGTGTTTGATCCGGAGCAATGACTAGAAACAGGGTCTCCCATATCGCAGCTGAATGCTCTAGCCACTGGGCTATTGTGGGATGGGTCAGTCTTTTGTCTCTCTCTCTCTCTCTCGTTTTCATCAAAAGGTTTCATTTATGTTCTGCATCATTACAAAAACAAATCTGAAACCCTTCAGGGTTTTTTTTACGTGATTTGCAATTGTTGTTTTCCAGCCAGCCCTCATATTAAGGGATGGGGTTTCTTTAGCCAAGTGAAACTCTTAGGCTTACAGTGACTGAACTGGGACTAAATCCTTAAATACAGTAATTCTTTCATGGTCCCAGCATCACCATCCATTTAGCGTAGGGAACTGTTTCTGGCATTGTTGTGCATTTTGTATGTTGCATTTCAGCCAAGAATTCTGATTTCTCCAGAAGTGTGTTTCTCATTGCCAATGGGGTCATGCCCTTTCCATTACTAAGAGAGGCTACCTGCTCTGCATCCCATGTATGCCTCTCTCTTATGTATATGGGAAGGGAGCTCTCCAACAATAGGCAGGCTGCCAGATTTTGAGTGACCATGAGCTCATTGCCTCCAACAATTCAACAAACACATCCCGCCCATCTCATGGGTTAGCCAACTCGTATTTTGAAGATCAGAGTAGCTTGAAATAGGAGAACAAAGACTATGTGATAGGACTTTGGCAGCCTCTTGCTACACCATGATGCAGTCAAGTGTCCTATGGGGGGATTACTGCAGCATCCCATCCGTGCATTCTTCAAGGCATTGGTGCATCATTAACACACAACAGTTTATTGGCTTTTCATTCATCTCATGCCGTTCTGTTCCGGTGTGAATGACAAGAACCGTTACCTGGCTGATACCACCCCCATTTTCAGCTCCTCAGAGGAAGGTAAGCAAAGCTGTTTGCTTAGCATGGTCTTTAACATGATCAAAAGGAAAATTGTGCAATGACCTTAACTGACATGGAAAAAAATCAAATCCATTTCAAATTCATTGAGCATGAAGGGTACTTTTTGACATTTGAGAGACAAAAGTTGTGCATAAATATAGTTTTTCATCATCATGTTATATTACCCAAACACTATATATTGTTATAAATGTCACAGCAGTTATGAATGTTAATAATGCCATTAAAATAGTTCAACTAGCATACACTGATTTTACTGAAAATTCCCATATCTACAGCAGCTTCTGCAAGGACATATTTTAAAATGGAAATTAAGCTTTGAGCAGAAACCTAATTTGCTTAAAGTAGCTGTGACGTTTCTATTGGTTTAATTTGAAAAAAAAAACCAAATAAACAAATGGAAGATGTGATTTTGACAAATGAGGGCAAACTTCATATGATTTTAAAATATACAGTTATAGATGAACTAATTACATGAGTGCATCCTATTTACATTGTAAAGCGTATCTGCATGTTTACACAATTGCATTTCAGTTCTGAAATCCAGCAGTCTAGTCAGGATTATAAATGAATACTTTGATACCACTTTATTTTGCAGGACGCTAATAACCATTTAATAAATATGTGAATACAGATTCATCCATTATATTACTGTATGGCAGCTACCCTGCTGCTCAGTCTACTAGATTGCAAGGAGAAACATATTGGTTATTTGGATACAATTCAATACCTTTGCCATGGACCATTCTAACGTCAACCTGTTACACTTTCAGTATTGGCAATGATCTGACAACCCCACCCCCCACAGGTGATCTACAGTTGAGTGATTGTGGTTACTATTGAATGATCCATGCAGCATTGCCTATGGCAGAACAATGGGCTGATGCCTTTTGATTGTGATACCAGGGTGTTCTGTGGAAGGAGAGTGAGGATAAGATACAGAGAATCATTAAGGGGTGCAATCCTCCTTTCCAACACACACCGAACTCTCAGTGACGTGCCGAATGCATGAGATACGTTTTGCTCTTGCTTCATCAGTGAATGTCTTTATTTCTGTTGGCTATCAGGGTATAGGCATCGCCAAAACACTTTTGTTTAAGATTTAAGAGTTCATTCTTCCCAACACCACTCAGTCTTCACAGGCTTCACCACCCCTGTCGTCATTCTGGGTCACCATTGGCATGAAAGATGTGATGCAAAATAAAGCTTTATTGCTTGTAATGCAGCAGCTCACTCCCCCTCTAGTGGCATAGTACTTTTCATGCTTTACTAGGCCTAGTTAGCTTCATAGACATCCAGAGATTATAGATGGAAAATACCCACAAGGCTGTCTAATTCCTCCCTTGCTAAGGTATACCATACTGGTGCATTGTCCAGGCTAGTTTAAAATGCAATGGGGACTCTGTCACTTCCTCCTGAGAGACTATTTCACACTGTATCAGATCCCATAGAAAGTAAATTTCTCCTAGTATCCAGCCCAGTTTCCCCCTATTTTAAATTCCTCCAAATGGCTCTTAGTTACATCCTTTTGTGCCACCCTAAAGAATTTTTCTCCCTTCTTGGTGGTTGCACCCTTCAAAAATTTATCATATAGTCTTGTAGATTCGTAAGAGCCTGGTCTTCAAAGGTGCTGAGCACTCACAGTGCCAGCTGAATTCGACAGAGCTGCAAGAGCTCTGCACTTCTTGAAAATCAGGCCTTTCGCCACTGTTTGGCCCAGCTGTGTCATCACGATGAGAATTAAACAAGCTCCTTGACCCTCTCTCCAGAACTCTAATCCTTTCCGGGGTTCTTCTCTGAGCTAGTTTCAGAATGCCATTGTCTTTCTGGTAACAATGCACCTTACAGACAATACAGCGTTCTAGGGATGGTCACACCAGAGCCATAGGCAGAGACAATTGCCTCCCTTTCTTATGGGATGAAACTTCTGATGCGGAGCCTGACAGTGCATTGGCCTTTCGTGTTACCATGTCTTGCTATGCACTCTTGATTATTTGCCTGTCCACTTTCAGCCTTAGTGAAGGATGGGCAAGGGCCTAGACTAGGACATCTAGGTTTAATTTTTGGCTCTGACACAGACTTTCTGTATAACCTTGTAAGAGTCACTTTGTCTCTCTGTGTCTCAGTTTTGCACCTGTAAAATGGGCATAATGGCACATTCCTATCTCACATGGGTGCTGTGAGGATAAAAATCCATCAGTGCCAATGTGGTGCCCAGATACTTCTGTGAGAAGTACCGGATAGGGGGCTCTTCCAGCATTATAGCTTTTGGGCTTTTGCCTCCTCTTTAATATCTGTCTTTCACATTATTATTATATCTTCATTTAATATTTTTCAAAGCCTCCACCATCAGCTCCCTGACGGAGACACAGGAAATACGCATTCTGCCATCCGCACATTGGCAAGCAGACAGAACATGTGCCTTTCAGTTCTTTCACTTCCAGTGCTTTTATGTCAGGTGCTTTCCCTCATTAAGTAGGCAGTGTCATCTCACTAGGGGCGTGCCTCCCCCAGAGAGCTGCAGAACCGCTCTGCGGTCAGAGTAATATTATTTACTTTTCTTGGAGTCAAACTCCAGCTGCTCACCATACAGCAAATCAAACTAGGAAACAAAGGAAAGGATTTGGAAAAGTTTAAGTTACTCAGAGGGTCAATTTTACATCCCAAGCCTCTGAGTGCTTAAATCCCTCTGATAGACTACTGCCACACCCAGACTCTAGATCATGCCCCTTTCCTCAGGCCTCAGTTTCTTATTCAAAGACAAAGCAAGCTGCAAAGCCTAGAGAGCTTTTCCCTTGCGCCACTTCCCTCTGCTCTGCAGCTTGCACTAGACTACCCCCACTTCCCACAGCTCCCTCTTCCAGCTGAGCCACAAGCTGGCTTTTATAATCACTTGGTCTGTGTCAGCTGGGAAATGGCTGATCAGGCACAGGTGAGACTGAGCCCAACTCCACTTTTGACCACTCTGTCACCAAGTTGCTGAGTAATCTCCATCCTGCCCACCTAAGCACCCTGCAGGGTTTCCAGGTGTACGACTGTCTATAATAATGGCCAACTGCAGACCCACACAGCCTAAATTGCCACACGAAAGTTCTGGGGCTAAACAGAGTGATCTCAAGTCACTAGTGTCCTTCAGCAAGGGGGTACCCAGCCACACTGGCTGTGGGATCATTGCTTCTCCTTCTCCTGGGATCATATCGCCCCTTTCACTCTTCCCTCTCCAGGACTCACCTCCTCATATCCCGCCTCAAGCTGGCAGCTCCCCAGTAATGCCATGTCTGTAACACTCATTGTCTCTACTACACAGCATCAGGCCTATTGTCCGCCAGGAAACCCTGATCAAGGCACAGTGCTGTGAACGCTGATGGTTGGTCTACCCCCAGCTCCTACAACAGAGCAAACACTCTTTGATGCTAATGGCTGAGATGAGAGTACCAAGGACAGACTAATACCCCTTGGGAAGTGCCATACTCTCCGCTGCCCTGTGCAGATGAAAATCTCCATGATTTCTCCAAATACCTATTTATCCACAGGGAACCTCACATTCCAAATGTCAGCTCCTGCTCATTCAAGGCTGTCCCCATGCTGCACTGTGGTATGCGTGGCCCTCACAGCCCTCCACCCTGACTGCTTGGCGAGTTCTACTCCTGGGTGGTGCTTGGACAGGTTTTAAATGAGGCATCAGAGATGAGAAGTCACGGATCTAATTAGGAAGCGGACCCGTGGCCCTGCTCTGAAAGAGCTCGGATGACACACATTCTTGGAAGAGAAAAACGCTGAGTTTTCTTCCCCGCTGCACTTATGGCTTCCAATTCAAAAGTCTCCATTTACCAAAAAACAGTCCATTCGCCACCCCCGCCAGCAGGATGATTTTGGATGCGAACGGAGGGGATGGGGGAGAAGCCATGGTGCCAGCCTCATCCTGCTGCAATGGGGATTTTGCTTCTGACTTTGTCAGCATGGAACGCCTGCGGCAAACTGGTTCCTTCATTTTCATGAACTGCTGCTGCAGCGCCCCCAGCCATCCCCGGGATTGTGGGAGCGGAAAGGGGCTTAGAGGAAACTTGCTCTCCTCCTCCCCACATCCTATGCTACACACAGCTCAGTGAGTCTCTAGGAGCTGGCTCCCAGCCTTTAAATTACAGTAAATACACCTGGCTGCCTTAGTCTGCAGCCTTGAGCAACTCCGCATGTTCTTCTCTAAATGGGGTGAGAGCCTTGACTTGTGTTTTGGGTTGTGAAGCTGAATTGCGTATGAAAAAACAAACAGAGGGACATCTGGTCCAGCTGTAGTAGAGGGAAAAAATAGCAGTGCCCCACTTGATGCCAGGCTCTGGCAATAGCAATTAAATTACCAACACTTCATTCACAATAAGATCTAACACCTGCAGCCGTACCCACAATTGGGGCATCCTCAGGTTCAGTCAATAGGTGACAGGATTCGTTTTCGTTGAACTAGCTTTTCCATGGTCACAGCTCTAGGCAATAAGAAGCTGACAATAAAAATAATTTGTTGATGGAATGTTGATAAACCCCTGGTTATTGCAAGCAGTAAATTAAATGTGGATACCTCCACCTTTATTTCCCATCTCGGGAACAATATCCACTCACACTGAACTCAGAGGAGAAAGGAGAATACAGCACAATCACTCGGTCCCCCCGGTCTTACCAAGAAACTCATAAAAATGGAGGAATACTTTTTCAGAGAGATAAGGGTGTTATGGATGCTAAAACTCAAGTACAAAATTATTCTTCCCCTGAGGAGGTGAGTGCAGGATGGAAAGGGATTTCTTTTCACATTTTTAATTTACCAAATTCTTGTGAACTACAAATTAAAGTAGCAATAGCAATTTCAAACGGCTGGATTCATTTAACCTTTATTTAGCCCTTAATGTTCCAAAAGAAGAATAATTTGCTTAGTGAACATGAGCTATGTGCTAACAGCATGCCGTTCCCACACAGATCTTCAGCAATGAATTTTGGCTGCTGCATGTTTTCCAGTTGCTCTGTTCTCATTTAAGTGTAAGGATATGATTTCATGTAACAGGAAATGCCGCTTTCATAGTGAAATCCGCTGTGTTGTCTAATGCAGCATTGAAATGCATTGTATGCCATGATGTTGTGGGCATAGATAATCATAAAATTCCCTGAGCGAAAGAGATGTCTATAAAAATACAATTCTCTCTAGAATGCTGCAGTTATTCACTTTTATGCAGTCCTTACACATACGGAGCTATATTTTCAGGCGCTGTCCAAAGCACCTTGTGTGTTTTGGCTGCTGTATAAATAAAATAATAACTATCAAGGCTAGTAGAGGCACAACTGAGGTCACCAAAGACCTGATCTTGGGAGATTCTAGGCCCCCGTAGCTTCAGATACATGACAAACCCTTGCAGATTAGACCTTTAGATGTTTAAGCCTTTCATCGGAAGGTGCATTCAAGGACCTAATAGTCCAGGTGACCTAAACTACAGCTGCAAAATTGTGCACGTGTTGTGGCTGCAAAAATGGAGTGCCAGTTAAGGCTGGTTGAAAATTTGACCCATAACATTTTAAAATAGCCCAGCCTGTTTGCTGCTTAAAAACTTCAAAGCATTTTCCTTGCAAAAGGATGGACAGAGGGGCTGGGTGCCGCAGGTAGTTGGCAATGTGACACAAAACCGTTCACGGCGTGGTTTCTAGTTAACAGTTGGACTAGCCTAGCAGTGATCAGAGAGGGAGGATGGCCTTGTCAGTGCACAGAGCCAAGACTCAGGAGAGCTGGGCTCATTTCCTGACTTTGCTACAGACTCCCTGGGGCAAGTCACTTAATCTCTCTGTGCCTCAGTTTCCTGTCTGAATATTGGGGATAATAACACTTCCTGTCTCCCACCTTCTGTCTTGCCCATTTAGATTGTAAGCTCTAGGGGGCAAGGACTGTCTCGTGCTATTTGTAGGCAAAGCACGCAGCAGAGTGGGGCTTTGGTTTCATATGGAGCCTCAAGGCTCTACTGTAATGCGAATGGTGATAACACCGACTGAAGGGGGTTGACATCTGGCAGCCATTGAATTGTGCCTGACCAGGTCTTAAGCCAGGGGTTGTCACAGTACAGTAGACTGCCTCAGAGCTAGCACTGACTGGCATCTTTGTGCACAGTCCAGACAGGAAGGCTCAAGAATGATATGGCCTGGAGGAGTCAACCCTTCAGCTCTAGGGCTGACCCTTCCCGGGTAGAATGAGGGTTCGTTGGCAGGACTCTGGGACAGCGTGTGGAGGAGGCTTGCGTGTCACTGCCCATGGTCTGCCTGTGCAGTGAATAAACGGAGGCCTCGGTCTCCAAGGCTCTCCGTCTCACTGTCCCTTTGTTTAGACTCTGTGACCTGAGTTCCTGTCCCGGCTTGTTCATTTTTTTGCCCCTGCACTCTGCCTGTGGCCCCTCCCAGGCCTGAGGGCTGGGCCTTTTGTGGCTCCGTCCACCAATCCCAGTCATACTCAGCTGGCACTTCTCGCAAGGAGTGAAGTACTCTTATAAATTGAGGCCAAACCATTTCTTCCTGAGCTTCCTCAGTTTTCCTACTCCTGGGAAGCCTTGATGATTGAATGAATGGGACACAATCTATGTATTGGTTATGTATGTTGTCTGCCCACAAACCACCCAAGTGTGAAAGCTTCCATTTCCAAAAATGGAAGGACTGGAAAGTACCTATTGATGTAGGGCGATATGGGCATTCTGTGCTGCTCCCAGCTTCCCTGCAAGGGAGAGGCACCTCTAAGAAAGGCTCTTTGCTCATTTAGCCTTAGGCCTGTGTGTGGAGTGGCAGCTTGGCTGAAATGAGCTGAATTATTTGTGGTGTTTTTGGTGAGGCAAATGTTACACCTGGGGTACCACGTCCAGAGAAACACACTCGTTTCCCTTCAGATGCCAAGATGAACTTGAGCTCCTACACACAGCAGCGTTGCTAACTGAACCAAAAGGGGAAACACGAATAAGGTCAGCGGGCACAACAGAAGCATGGCTAGAAATTACCAGGAAGGAAAAATGCAATATTCATTGCGGATTGGATGGATAAAACCACAATTCCAGCTTCCAGCATGCAACTTAGAGTGCAGCATTGCACTGGCCCCAAAGTGCATTTAAAGAAAATGATTTAATTTTTAATAGTTGTATTTTACCAGTGGACCTGACTGAGTTGTGCCCTGTCTTCTTGTGAATTAAACACGCTCCCTATAATCCTGATGAGATCCACATGCTTGCTGGATTCTGTAGTGCTCTGTGTAAGGATTCCTTCTGCTCTGCCCTTACCAGCTCTAAACCTGGAGCCTGTAATCATTTGAGTTGTCCCACTGATTTCTGGGACTCCTCATTACTGATGTCAATGGTATTTCAGAGTGCCCAGTTTCTCTTGGGCATTTTAAGGAGGGTGAGTCCCTAAACATGGATATTTTGCCCTTTACAAATTGATTGTTTTGTAGCTCAAATCTTTGATTCAAATTGTCTTCATTTAAAGAAAATTGCATTAGCTATCACAGATGTATAAAGAGTAATGTACATGTGTATGGAGAGGAGAGGGCATGCAGAGTTAAGAGGCCCTTACGGAGTTGAAGTGGATGGTTAAATGTATCAGTCAGAATGGATTTGCCCCTGAAATAGTTGAAACAAAATTACTCTGAATGTGCACTTACAAAAGCACCTTGTATGGGCTCAGGTGAATTCATACGGGAGAAATATCCAGGACTAGGAAGAGCGTCATGTAGTCAGGTTTGCACATTTCACAGTGCCATAGTAAATTGGGGAGCTACCTTGAAAAAGATGAGAATATCACTTTCGGGACTCAAACAAAATGTAAAAGTGCTGCTAAAGGGGAAGATGCTGCTTTGTGTATGTTCAGGCAAAGCGGGCCCTAGCCATCCCTCTCACATATTCTGATTTCCTGACGCTCTTTGAAAAATCTAGCAGAAGAGCCATTGACTCAGTGTGTGACTCTGAGAAAGTGATAAGACCCACTCATGCCTTAGTCTCCCCAAGTGGAAAATTGGGTGAAAAGCAGGAACGTCACTAAGAAAATGGATGCTGCACGAGAAGCCGAGCTTCCCTAAGTAAATAAATTACAACAGCAGCAAAACCTGCAGGAAGTCACTGGAGCTGAAAAACTCTGACCCTAGTGTACTTGTTCCACTTGTTAGCCTCTCGCACGGCCATCAGCTTGTGGAGAATTCAATCTCTTTTCAGTTTCCAGTTCCTGACTGACTGCACCTGATGATGTAGAACGTTTGCTATCCAGCGAAGGTCGGAGTGTACTGCCTCTGAAAATGTGAACTTGGAGAATCCTTGAGATTCACTATCAGATTAGGTGCAGAGAGTCAGGTCAGCACTGACTGAGATAGGTTGCATTGTCCACTTAGTTTTAACCAGCTCATGGTTGTACGTGCTTTGAACATGTACACTGCCAGATAATTATGTATATAATCATCATCATCATCGAAATTCTTATTATTCTTTCTGTCAACCATATGACTTGCCTCACCGGATGGCAGAGGATCCTGTTAGTAGGGAAAACTTGTCTAAGAGGTAGCTTTTCAAGCTAGTACACTTGAATTAACTAACGCAAGGTAAAATCTTACTGAAAAATCAGGGAGTTTGTAGTTTTCACATGAGTCAACAGATCAAAGTAGACCCTAGGCCCCTCCATAGTCTTTAATACGATGTGCTGCTGTGAAAACGACACACTGCCTTGTAGTCTTCTCTAGGCTTTTTCCTCGTGTTGGCGAACACGAGTTAAGAACACACCTGTTTCCTTAGTGACGATGCCAATGACAGTTAGGTGTAGTAAGTGACATATGTGCTTTTGAAAATTTACCACCGCATGACTGAGTAGAGGGCATGGCACCATTTTTACCTAGGAATGGGTGAATCTCAGAAGAGGCATGGAGGTTCAGGAATGCAGCCAGGAAACGGGCTATGTTCTGGTTGTCGCCATTCATTTCACTGGGAGCCGTGTGGTTGAATACTTCCATCAGCTTTAAAAATCACAAGCCCAATGCTTCTCCAGGTGTTAGTCACACTCAGGAAAATGCAGAACGGGGCTGTGCAGCTCATGAGAAGATGTTCTCGCAGAGTTAGAGCCAAGCCAAATTTTGGCCAACAAATTCAGGTTTGGAAAAAACTGGCAATTCTAGAGTTGGATTAGCACACATCAAATGCATTTTTTCGCTGGCTCATCCGGCTGCATAACGCAGATTTAACATTTGTGAATTTCTTCACAGCCTCACCCCCTACTAGAATAGCTAGCAAACAAGGTCAATGCAAATATCTGATCTTACCATGTGTTGACTGACACAAGGGACTAGGCAGTTACTCTTGAATATCAATTGAAATATGTTTTTTTGTGATCATTCAGGTTTAAAATTTGCTTTTCACAAGTGCTCATATTAGCAAAATTTAAGTGCTTTGAATTTGTGTAGCAAGTGTAACATGAAAGCATTCTGGAGATGGCCAAAGACATCCCCAGTGGAGATTATGTGTTACCGCCCATCACTCAGAATTGCATTCTGAATCCTTGTTTTCAACCCATCAATGTGTATTTAGTTCCTTCGGGGCCTGAGTCAAAGCCCATGATGGCAATGGAAAAATTCCAATTAGTTTCTGGATCAGACCCTAAGTGATGGAAGAGAGTGCACTGTGCTATGTGAGTGAGAGAGAGATTGCCTTCCAAAGAAATGCTGTTGAAAGGATATAAATATGTCCCTTAATTCCCTGAGAAAACAGAAATAAACCAGGTACAAATAAAAGATTAAATTGACAAGATAAATACAGCTGCTGAAGCCATGGTATTCATTCCCACCTTGACGTGAACCCTGGTGGAAAAAATAGCTTCCTCAGTGTGCGAGGTTCTGGAGAACCTTGCTGCAAGAGGACCAGATGATTTCAATTACTTGTGCTTCCATTCCTTTTATCGTGCATGGGATTAAACTCTGGCCCCATTTATTTTAAAGACCTGCCTCGTCTGACCTGTGTACAGGACTCGTGGCTTTCTCATTGTTGCCTTTGAAAGGATGCAAGAGAAAATGCCTCCAACCTCATGTTCCTGTGTGTGGCTTTATGGGCACAACTTGAACCAGGTACAGCAGGAGGAATAAAGAAGAGCAGCGCTGTGTAAAAGATTGAAGGCATGTGCGTGTTCCTGTCCACACACTCTGGGGATTGGTGAAGGACACAGAGAAGAGTCCCCTCTGCTCTTCTTTTCAATATCTCTTGGGAAGTGGAGGGCACACAGCCACCGACATAGAATCATAGAATCATAGAATATCAGGCTTGGAAGGGACCCCCGAAGGTCATCTAGTCCAACCCCCTGCTCAAAGCAGGACCAATTCCCAGTTAAATCATCCCAGCCAGGGCTTTGTCAAGCCTGACCTTAAAAACCTCTAAGGAAGGAGATTCTACCACCTCCCTAGGTAACGCATTCCAGTGTTTCACCACCCTCTTAGTGAAAAAGTTTTTCCTAATATCCAATCTAAACCTCCCCCACTGCAACTTGAGACCATTACTCCTCGTTCTGTCATCTGCTACCATTGAGAACAGTCTAGAGCCATCCTCTTTGGAACCCCCTTTCAGGTAGTTGAAAGCAGCTATCAAATCCCCCCTCATTCTTCTCTTCTGCAGGCTAAACAATCCCAGCTCCCTCAGCCTCTCCTCATAACTCATGTGTTCCAGTCCCCTAATCATTTTTGTTGCCCTTCGCTGGACTCTCTCCAATTTATCCACATCCTTCTTGAAGTGTGGGGCCCAAAACTGGACACAGTACTCCAGATGAGGCCTCACCAATGTCGAATAGAGGGGAACGATCACGTCCCTCGATCTGCTCGCTATGCCCCTACTTATACATCCCAAAATGCCATTGGCCTTCTTGGCAACAAGGGCACACTGCTGACTCATATCCAGCTTCTCGTCCACTGTCACCCCTAGGTCCTTTTCCGCAGAACTGCTGCCTAGCCATTCGGTCCCTAGTCTGTAGCTGTGCATTGGGTTCTTCCGTCCTAAGTGCAGGACCCTGCACTTATCCTTATTGAACCTCATCAGATTCCTTTTGGCCCAATCTTCCAATTGGTCTAGATCCTTCTGTATCCTATCCCTCCCCTCCAGCGTATCTACCACTCCTCCCAGTTTAGTATCATCCGCAAATTTGCTGAGAGTGCAATCCACACCATCCTCCAGATCTTTTATGAAGATATTGAATAAAACCGGCCCCAGGACCGACCCTTGGGGCACTCCACTTGATACCGGCTGCCAACTAGACATGGAGCCATTGATCACTACCCGTTGAGCCCGACAATCTAGCCAGCTTTCTACCCACCTTATAGTGCATTCATCCAGCCCATACTTCCTTAACTTGCTGACAAGAATACTATGGGAGACCATGTCAAAAGCTTTGCTAAAGTCAAGAAACAATACATCCACTGCTTTCCCTTCATCCACAGAACCAGTAATCTCATCATAAAAGGCGATTAGATTAGTCAGGCATGACCTTCCCTTGGTGAATCCATGCTGGCTGTTCCTGATCACTTTCCTCTCATGCAAGTGCTTCAGGATTGATTCTCTGAGGACCTGCTCCATGATTTTTCCTGGGACTGAGGTGAGGCTGACTGGCCTGTAGTTCCCAGGATCCTCCTTCTTCCCTTTTTTAAAGATTGGCACTACATTAGCCTTTTTCCAGTCATCCGGGACTTCCCCGGTTCGCCACGAGTTTTCAAAGATAATGGCCAGTGACATCAAGGTCCCCATTTGATACTGGGCAATAACCTCAGAGATTGGTTCAGATTACATGGGACTGAAAATACTCCATGTTCGTGACACGAGACTCTTCTTCTCAGGGAAGTGCTGAGCCTTTTATTTTCCATTTAGAGTCAGGATCAAATTCCCAAGTAGCCGAGCCCTTGAAGGGTGTGGCTCCACTTTGTCTCCCAGGGGTATTCACCGTGAGAGACTGCTAAAACGAGTGGAAGGCACTGAAGGGTTTCTATCTTTAGAAGGAAGATATGAGCCCTTGAGCAAGGCATGCAGACCAAAGGCTGTTTCCTCTTTATTGCACGGTTAACATTCAGTGACGGGAAGGGCAACGGGGGAAAGTGTCCTGAACAGCAATAGAACAATGGCTCCGGCAGTTCCAAGCAGTGAGGAAGACCCAGAAGTTCTAGACTGCAGGAATTTATGAGGTGCTTGCCAATGCTACTTCTCCTGTTATGTTTAAGGATCTTAAATACTTAGCCAAAAAACTGGAATAAATACGAAGAGCTTGTAGAGCAAGAGGGACTGCAGATACCCCAGCCCAGCAAGGCTCTCCAGCCCATGTTTTGCTTTAAGTTATGAGTGGTTCCATGGATTTCAGGTTTGACTGGAGGCATGTATTAGTATTATTTATATTATACTATAACAAGACTTAATAGGGTTCACCAAGACTATAAATGGGTTCAATAAAGCACCAGATAAGTTCGTGGAGGATCGGTCCATCAATGGCTATTAGCCAGGATGGGCAGGGATGGTGTCTCTAGCTTCTGTTTGCCAGACTCTGGCAATGGGTGACAGGGGATGGATCACTTGATGGTTACCTGTTCTGTTCATTCTCTCTGGGGTACCTGGCACTGGCCACTGTCGGAACACAGGATACTGGGCCAGATGGACTTTTGGTCTGACCCAGTATGACCGTTCTTATTATGGCAGTTTTTCCAGGCCCCAGCCAAGTTCAGGGTCCCATTGTGCCAGGTGCTGTACGTAAATATAGCAAAAGTCAGTCCCTGCCCCTACAAGCTTGCAATCTAAACAGACAAGGCAAAGAAAATATTAATATTAGAGCTGGTCAGAAAAAAATCTAATGAGATATTTTTATGTTGGAATTTGCTGGCTCATTTAAATCAAACTGGTCACTTTGGAACTTTTTGATTTCAACAAAGTCCCTCTACAAACCAGGAAGGTTTTGAAGCCTGGTTTCTTGTCATATTGCACACCCAGTTCCTCAGCAGCCCATCTGGCAGGCTGCTGCTTGAGAGTCCAGATTCCCAGGTCTGCAGCTCCAGGACAGTCTGCCAGACAGATTGCCCTGGAGACAGGACCCTCAGGCTTCCAGGTCCATGGCTCCAGGACACCTACCAGGCAGACTGTCCCTGTCACAGAAAATTTCAAAAATGTTGGTCTTCATTCTGAATGGGAACAAAATCAAACGTTGAAATACTGAAAATCCTCTGTGGCAGTTCTCCCAAATGCCAATTCAATGCATTAACCATAAACTGACCTTTCTCTCTAAATCCATCTCTCTGTTTTGGCTGGGCCCTTTCCTTCAGCGAGGAATGGTTGAGAATTGCTGCTTTCCTGAGTTTTAAAGAGCAGATTCCTGCAGGAGGGATTTCTTTGCCCACACCCAGGGAAAGTCTGGAGTGTGAATCACAGCATGCTGCCTTCGCTCTGTTGAATTACCATGGCACATTTCTCCTTTGCCACAGCTGAATTTTGTCTTTATTCTTCTTTATTCTATTTATCCACTGACACAGCTTGAGTGGTCTCTCTCATACATTCTGTAGTTCTTCCAAATGACTAATCAATTATTCTTTATTAGGTTTATTTGCTTCATTAGTCATTTCTTCAATGCTTTCAATGTTTCATTAGTCCTTTCTCAAGTTACTGTGGATTTCAAGCATGCTGGAGTATGGGATAATTTATTTTATGAGGTAATTTATTTTTGGGTACATTTTTAAAGGTCAATTAATCAATCTAAATAGAGGGGTGAGGTATGGATTGCCACACAATTTCTCCTTCAACTTCTGCCACTCAGACTAAGATATACCACTATTGAGCATTTATTTATCCAGTAAGGGAAACATACACTAATAAGCAGGATTACCTTCCTGTGATGTCTTAACCTGGAATTGCACTTTCATAATTAGTGTTGATTATGTGCATAATTAAAGAGATTGCTGCTGTGGATGGATGACCCAATTTGGATTAAATGAGCAGAGCCATGGACTTTCACTGAATACCAAAGTCAGAATAGAACCTTATTTTCCGAGGTTTCCAAAAGTTCAGTTCAGTTTTTAATTTTCACATTCAGGCACATGCTGGTTTCAGCCCAAATCCTGGCAGGTCACCAAGATTTCAACCAATACCAGACGGTCCAGGAAAAATACCCTACTTTTTATTTTTTTACATTTCCAGCCCAGTTTCCAGCTCACAGGGGTTAAAAATATAGATATAGCTGAACCTAATAGCACCTGCCTGGCTGCGGGATGGGAAAGGCAAAAGTGGCTCTAAGCCACCTTCATACCTCCTCAGACCTGCGTTGGCCAAGGAGCAAATTAGTCACTGGTGCAAGACAGAAGAGCCACATGGCTGCTCTAATTTGTGCAGGTTACTATGGTTCCTTATCCCAGCGATTATTCACCAGTTGGGCTCAGCAGAGCTATGGCCCTTTGGCTCCTCCCACTCTATCCCTTCCTGCTCCCATGGCACCAAATGACTTCAGATGGGGCTAAGGATCTTCATACCTCTCCAGGTGTGCCGATTACTGGTGCTTCTAAAAACTAAACACTGAAGCTGCATGTACAAAGCAGTTGCACGTGCAATTGTACACACACATGTTTTGGAAATCAGAGCTGAAGTATGCTGAGTTTTTCATCCTGTACTCTTTCCTTAAGGCCACAGAATTTTTCTTCTTAAAATTAAATTGGTAAAAGGGTTTTGAGAGCTTTTCCCCCTCTCTCCACTGGATTTTTAGAAGGAAGAATTAGCTATAAGTAAAGCTGGCAATTTTGGCTTCAAATTCTCATTTCTCGCTTTGCATATTTCTTGGGGAGAACAACTGACAGCTGCTTTGGTGCTGTGTGTTCGGCATCAGGTAGTTTATTTTTGCATCCATCAGTCCACATATTCTGTGCATGGGAATGAAACATCCTGATTATTATTATTGTTATCATTATTATTAACAGCAGCATCTACAGGTCCCAACCAAGATCAAGGCCTGATTATGGTAAGCACTGTACACATGTAGTAAGAGAGAAGCATTGTCTCAAAGTGCTTGCAGTCTAACTAGACAAAGCAGACAAAGGATGGGGAAAGGAAGGATTATTATCCCCATTGTACAGATGGGGAACTGAGCCCCAGAGAGATTAAGTGACTTGCCCAAGGGCACACACTGAGTCTTTGTCAGAGCTGGCAACAGAACCCAGAACTCTGAGTGCCAGTCCAATGCATTCATTTCACTGTGGGCCCCAAGTCAGGTTGCATCTGGAATGCAGACACAGTACCAGTTCTTTACTTTCCTAATGTTTTTTTTCAATTTTTATTTTCCGGGCATATATAGCGAGAGCCCTCTAACAGGCAAGGGATCGTAAATTTCGTTAGTTATGTTTAGCCTTAGGAAAGGACAAACTTCAAAGTGACTTTCTAATTAATCACAAGAGCCAAAAAACCCAAACAAAATATCACATCCCAGTGCTAAATGTGGCACCATTCTGCAAGACTGGTTTGGTAGCTCATAACCAGAGATGGAAAAAAAAAGTGGGGGGGGGAATATTTTCACCAATAAAAGCACCAAGTTCACTTTGCTGTGATTCATGAGGTCATCGTCTGTGAGTATTAGGACAACCGCCAGGTAGTCACGAAAAGTTTGCAGATCTGGAAAATTTCATTAGTTATAGCAGCTGAGGTTATACAGTCAGAAATTCAGAATAGAAGTGTGCTCACCAGTCATCTTGGGTCACCTTCTCCCTTGTGCACATGGCCAAGGCATCACTTAAGCCCTCAGACTAGGATCAAATGGGTCAGAAGTGTATCTAGACTCTGTGCTGTCCCTGTGAACAGGGATGAATTTCACCCTATGTTATTCACTCCTGGTGCATCATTCAGTCAGGAAGCAGGAACAATACCTCTTGACCTAGGTGACAAACAGTGAGCAGCCAACCCGAACAGCTGATTGACAACCCCTAATCTGAGAATTATCCAGCGATTGCTTTGGAATGCTGAGCGCTTTCTGTGGAAATCAGGTTTGGTTCATCCACGGGTCGATAAGCAAGGAATGGGGTACATTATTCATTGCAAATGGTTCAACCAGCTCTCAGCATATACACCCTGCTCTCAGTGGCTGTATTAACTCCTGTCATTGGAGATCATTCTGATTTATACTAATCTAAATGACATTACGGCCTAGGGTGGTTGTGCCGTGAATTTTGGAATGGATTATAATCCACCTAAGACTTCATTTTCCCAACCCAAACACTGTCATTGATGGGGATTTTTATCTGAGTGAGAAAGATTCAGCATGATCATTTTTTATGGGATTTTTTCCCACCAAAGTGAAGCGATTATATCAATTCTATGGACCTGAGTATTGTGGAAATTTAAAGACAAACTCTATTCTCCTTGCCCACGGGAATCATTCCATGTTGGCAGGATTGTACAGGATTATTGTTATTATTGTATATTACACTGGATATGATGAGTAATGCCGATTCTGAAACCCTGCCCATGGCTATAGGTGTAAGAGGAAGTGATGATGTAATGAAATAATAAGTCAAGTACCTAACTTTCAGCTTCAGAATAACAATGAGGGTAAACCACAGCTCAGTGAGGAGAGGCCTGGATTCTGAAATGTCTTTTATGAAACAATAGCAATAAGACTTAATCAAGAAACTGGGCAGCTTCATTTAGATGATTGATTATTATTCCATTCAAGATATAATAAGAGATATGCAAGTTCAATCCACTGAGCAAGAGCTAAACAATCCATTGGTTCTGCTGCCTTTCCAGCAGTTTCTATTTATGTTTTCATTGATACTGCCCAGAGCGAAACACCTATCATTTTAATCGGAAAGTTCATTGAAAGAGCCATAAAGCTTCTCCGGAAGAAGCTATTTAAGTGTAGTGCAGAGAACATGAACAGCTTGATGCTTCATTCTTATCCAGCATGTGAATGTGACTCAATCTAAGAACTGTGAAAAACCAGGCTTTTCTAAAGTCGGGAAACACTTGGAAATGTAAAAAGTGCATGTTCCGTACATTTCATAGAATCATAGAATCATAGAATATCAGGGTTGGAAGGGACCCCAGAAGGTCATCTAGTCCAACCCCCTGCTCAAAGCAGGACCAATTCCCAGTTAAATCATCCCAGCCAGGGCTTTGTCAAGCCTGACCTTAAAAACCTCTAAGGAAGGAGATTCTACCACCTCCCTAGGTAACGCATTCCAGTGTTTCACCACCCTCTTAGTGAAAAAGTTTTTCCTAATATCCAATCTAAACCTCCCCCACTGCAACTTGAGACCCTTACTCCTTGTCCTGTCATCTGCTACCATTGAGAACAGTCTAGAGCCATCCTCTTTGGAACCCCCTTTCAGGTAGTTGAAAGCAGCTATCAAATCCCCCCTCATTCTTCTCTTCTGCAGGCTAAACAATCCCAGCTCCCTCAGCCTCTCCTCATAACTCATGTGTTCCAGTCCCCTAATCATTTTTGTTGTCCTTCGCTGGACTCTCTCCAATTTATCCACATCCTTCTTGAAGTGTGGGGCCCAAAACTGGACACAGTACTCCAGATGAGGCCTCACCAATGTCGAATAGAGGGGAACGATCACGTCCCTCGATCTGCTCGCTATGCCCCTACTTATACATCCCAAAATGCCATTGGCCTTCTTGGCAACAAGGGCACACTGCTGACTCATATCCAGCTTCTCGTCCACTGTCACCCCTAGGTCCTTTTCCGCAGAACTGCTGCCTAGCCATTCGGTCCCTAGTCTGTAGCTGTGCATTGGGTTCTTCCGTCCTAAGTGCAGGATTTATGGCAAAGGTTGTTGGAGCACAAGAGAGGTGCTTTCTGGCAGATTATGAATCCCAGTAAATTAAATACCTAAATGTTCCTGGCTAAGGAGCATCGTATAACACTTTTAATTTGGGGCTGGGAGTCAGAGCTTGTTTTTCCCCCACTGCTCTTTGAAGGAATGAGATCCCAGCCCTGGGAGCAGGGGATTGCGGTTCATGACTAGAGCTGCTGGAACGTTTACAAATGGTGACCAATTTTAGAATTAAAATAAAAAAAGGAAACTTTTTTGAAAAAATGTTTGCAATTCCCCCGCCCCGCCCTGCCCCAATAAGCTCCAGTCAAGACTCTTGGGTTCTATTCCCAACTCTAGCCTGTGACTAACCCTTATGTAGCTGTGCAGAGATGTAGGAGGGTTAAGAATTTCCCTGTGGCTATCTAAGAACTACTCATGGCTGCAGCCCCAGCACTCCACATGCTTTTTCCTGGGAACAACAGGGGGAGCAGGGGCAGGGAGTAGGTCTGTTGGCTCACCCCAACAAATGGGGCAGGAGTGTTGTATTTTTCAGGCAGGGGGATATGCTGTAGCCCTGTAAAGAGGTGCTGCTGCAGATGATTCTTCCGCTACAACCAAGAGGAATTGTGCTTCTTGGAGATCAGATGCTCAAGGCCTCTGTGCGGGGAGCATGATCCAGGACTTAGAGCTGGGGAATCAGTCAGAGCTCCTCACTCATCCATCCTAGGAATGACAAGCCCGGCAGCTCCCTCATATGCAATCTAGCTATCTGAGATGCATATGCAGCTCCCGTCACCCCAACAGCTGAGCATCTCACAATCTTTAATGTATTTATCTTCACAACAGCTGTGGGACTGGGAGGGTGGGAGGAAAGTATTAGACCCTGTTTATGGCTAGGGTCCTGGTCCCAGAGAGACTGAAGGACTTGCTCAGGGTCTGTGACGGAGCAAGAAATTAAAACCTGGTCTCCTGAGTTCCAGGCTGGCATCATAACCACTGAACTTCTCTCTCTTGATCCTGCCTGGTACAATTTCCCCTGCCTTCCGGCCTTCTTCCCATGCCTAGGTGAACCACAAAGCTCCCCTCCTACACTGGGATGAGTACTGCTTGTTTAAGTGGATACATTTAGCTTGAAAAGCGCAATTAAAATAGGTTCCCTATTTGTTTCTTTTGTTTTGTTCTTTAAAACTCTTTGCAGCATCCAGGGTGTTTGAACAAGAAGAGTTTAATAGTGGCCCTTTTATTTTGGTTATAGCATATTCTCTCTGATCTAGCCTGTTATATCTGAGGGAAAGATTCTAACTATATTGGGTCAGGTACAAAGGTGGCGTAAATCAGCATTACTCCCACTGATTTCAATAGAATAACACCGATTTACATCAGCCGACAATCTGGCCATATTTTAACAGGGAGTTTTTAGATACCTACATTTTCTTAAGGAAGTGACCTAGACATTGAGCAGTTTGTTCTGTTCTTGCACAATTGGGCTCTGGTCTATGGCTAGGGCCCCTAGGTGCTATGATCATACTAATAATAACACAGGACAGATCAGCAAAGTCACTTGTGGGGTTTTATTAGGAACTGGAGATCTGGGTAAGTGAAAGTAAAAGAGAAACAGAAGAGAACATTTTCCTTTAGAGCAGCCCTGTCACGTCCACCACAACAAGACACCATGGAGCATGACAAAGAAGAGCTGACAATCTTTTAAAAAAGAACCATAAGACATAGAAGAAAAAACATTTTAAAATGATTTAAAAACCCTGATGTGTTATTATGAAATTGTTTCATAGTATTTTTTTGGTTACATTATCATGGCATGGTAGAAGGATATTAATGAGGTTGTATAATTAGTCCCAATTTACATTAATAGTTTTTTACATTAGTCACAGCACAGCATTACCTCCTGTGTATTAAATAGGCAGGATGGTATGAAATGTAAAAGAAAACAGAGAACAGCACAATACAGTGGGATGTATTTCAAATCAAGCAATGACAATGCCCCTTCTGTATCTAAAGGAACCCTATTTCTAGAGTGAAAAACACCGTCATGTGTTTGACTGGCAACAATCTGCTAACACTTATACAGCACTAATGAGCAGTTAAAGCCAAAAGGTGGAGTGGAGTCACTGAGTCCCCTCCTCCTGTTGGAGATGAAAAGACATGGCTCAGCAATTACACGTTCCCCACGGCTAAATTCAAAAGCTATCATGTTATCCCGGACTAGAGTCCATAGCAAGCAGAGGCAAGCACAGCATGGAGACGAGGCACAACCCAGAGCATGTGTTCGAATGAGTGTGTTGGGCAGGCGGAGAGAGACCTGCATTGTTTCCTCTTAGCTGGCTGCAGGAAGAGGAGTGGAGGGGACAAGGGTGCGTTGTCAGCAGGCTGGGTTACAGAACGGGATGTGAATAGTCCATCCCAAAACAAGAATATCTGGAGGTTCAGAGAGTGTCTAGAGGAGCAGAACTATTCTTTACAAGTTCATGTAAATAGAGATATTTCTCCATAACCAAAGCACCGATCCAAAACCCAGATGCTCGGACAATACTAAAGCCACATGGACAGGTTACAAAGGGCCAGATTCCAATGTCTTTTTTACTGCCCTCACTGCACCAGTGGTCTCAGTGACATCAGTGGGAATCCTCATGGAGGAAGATGCTGCTCAGTGAGAGTTAGGAGATCCTAATTTGGTCCTAAACTGGGGATCAGAAGCAAACTCTTCTTCACCCCTCCCAGTACATCAGGACTAATAATTTCCTCCCCAGAGCCCACTTAAATCCTCCTCAGGTAACTCCTCCTTCTCAAAGACTGGTGAGAATAGATTGTCTTGAAAATCTAAAGTCTTGGACTGTAAGCCCATGCACCCGGGTGGCTGTTACACTGCGAGTGAACATTAACCCAGGTTTTCTGGTGCATTGGCATCGACATTGTCCACAGTTTATTAAGGTAGACGAGGAAACTCATGTCTCAACAGCCATTTCTGTTTACAAACTGAATGTTAACTGCGCCAGGCTAGATCTTAATGTAAAATTCTTGGGATTATAGTGTCCAGGGTCCGGTTATTGTATTTACACTGATTAATCAAAGCAAAGCAGTGAGAGTGGTTCTTTCCCTGGGGAGAGAGTCACCCATGTGCAGAGAGTGCTGGCTAAAGGCCCGGGGACCCATGAAGAAGTTCCTTTGACTCAATGGGAACCACTCCCTCCCCCCCCTTCAAGTCCAGTACAAATGTGTAATTTAGTGTGGTTTTTTATTTTTATTTTAAACATCAGTGCAGGTTAGTTTTTGCTTTCCCCGTCTTCGTTCAATCACATTAAATGTGGTAAAAAATCTTGCCGCAGGCTTTTTTAGCCCTTCGGTCCCAAATATCTTAATTTTGTATAAATGACAGCTGAGAACACCTTGTACTGTTTCTTCAAGAAGCCTCCCCTCTGAAATCTAAAGCATCGAGAAATGCCAGTTCAATACAGTTCAGATAGTTCCCTTGGAAAAATCCGCATTAGAAGCTTCATTTATTTTTTTACATTTGTAAACAACATCATTCTTGTACTGTGGCTTGAATACCTTAATTATGTTCTCGCATCCCACTGTACTAACTAGTACATCCTTTTATTTAGTCTTTAGAAAAAGAATGTCAAAGGCCCCAGGACTGTCACTGCCTCACCGGAATCATTTCAGCTCTTCCTGTTACTTGGCAGCCTTGCATCACAGACATTACTTCATAGGCAAGTTGGAGTGCGCTAGTTTTTATGGCAGTGGGTCATAAGCATTCAGCCAAGAGCCTTCTAAACATGCCCCAGGGGACAGTCGTATGCAGGAGTGTCCCGCCAAAATCAGCACCACAGATATTATGCTATCCAGATCTGAGAAAGCAGACACATTAAAGAGAGACTCCATGGAATCTGCTGTATCTGAACTATTCCTTGAACCCTGAACACCCCTTCTGTGTGTTTCCTTGCCTCCTGGTCCACACATTCCTCTTCCAGGCTGCTTCCCAGACTCATGGCTAAGGCACTTGAGTGGGATTCAGGAGATCAGGTTCTGCTCCTGACTTCCTGTGTGACCGTGAGCAAGTCACTTTGCCTCTCTCTGCCTCAGCTTCCTGCTTTGTTAAAAGGGGGTATTAATACTTGCTGACTTCACAGGGGCATGGTGAGGATAAACCCAGGCCTGTCAAGCCCTTGAGATCATGAATAGAATCTTCATTCAATTAATTATCGATTAAAGAACTTTAAAGATTTATATTGCATTAAAGGCCTCAAAACCAGGCTGGGCCCTGTTGTACTGGCTATACAGACATAAGAATGGCCATACTGGGTCAGCCCAAAGGTCCATCAAACCCAGTATCCTGTCCTCTGACAGTGTCCAATGGCAGGTGCCCCAAAGGGAATGAACAGACAGGTTATCATCAAGTGATCCATACCCTGTCACCCAATCCCAGCTTCAGCAAACAGAGGCTAGGGACACCATTTCTGCCTATAAGACACATAATACGTAACCCTCCCTGCCCCAATAAGCTTGCAATCTAGCTGATTTTCAGGAGTAAGGAGAATATGTATCTCAGTCTCCGCCATTATGGGATGATTTCAACACCATAGTAGAGCTTTCATCATAGGCCCCCTCGTTCCTGAAGCCACCTGGGATAAATTGTCCTGGCTCATTGTGAACTGTTTCGACATTGAGCTCTAGGGGCTGTTGTAAAAACCAGTGCTGATTCTCCTGCCACAGTGCAGGGAGCCCGGACCCAAGAAGATCTTGTCAGCCTTCATATCTTTGAATAGGAAATCAATCTAGGTTCTGCTAGTAGGAAGTGTAGAGAAGCTTAGACGACCTGAAGTTGGCCATCACTGTGCCTTATGGCTGGGTCAGTGCAAGACATTTTCCTTCTGTTTGGGAAGGGCTGGAGCCAGGACTAGTTTTCTTAGGAGAAATCTACTAGTTGAGTTATATCTTGCAGTCCCTCTGTCTGAGAGGTGTCCCTAGTTAGCTGTCACTCGCAGGGTTCAGCATGCTGCTACAGAAAGGCTCATGTGGGGTAGATTTCCTTGTAGAAGAGTTTATTTTCAAGGTGATCTTGTCTAGATGTTGTTTGGCCGGCAGTTTTGCGTTACATTTGCTGCCTTTCTCACGTAATGATTTTACTCCGATAAAGAGAATTAGGGGCATCTGCTCTGTTACATATACACACAGACACACAGAGCCATGCATTGGGGATAGAATGTGTGTGATACTGTTCTCCATTCACTCTATTCTGTGATCACGAGTGTCTCTCTGTGTGAGATATATAGACACACACACACAGACGAATGATACAATTCTTCATTCATTGCTGAAGCACAGAGTTCTAAACCAATGCACCCAGAAATGAAAGCCGGAGGTGCTTTTCTGTTCATGGGGCTCAAACTCACGTGCTGTGGATTGTGTAGGGTGGCACTGAGAATGAACAGCGCAGTAAGGCAAAAAATGTAGACCCCATAATTCCCCCCCAGGAGTCTCAGCCTGGAGCTGGAGTAGCGCAAAAAGGAGGAGGAGGGAGAGAACAACATGGCTCACGTGTTCGAACAGCGCACAGAAGGCGCAGGCATAGATGCTACTGCTACTCTCTGGTTGCTTTGTGAGGCTCACAATCTCTTAATGAGATGCTTACCTGTGCACAATAGCTATCCAGACACACAGCTGTGCTGTGCTTGGCTGCCACTGTCTAAGGGAGAGAAATAAAGGTACATGGGGAATAGGAGAGAATACGGCTCGCCCACGCCTGCTCGCTCAGTACTAGCTGTCTGGCTAGCAGACTAAGAGCTGCTTCTAAGAAACAAGCAAGCATCACATCGAATCCAACTCTGTTCCTTCTTTCACTCCCTCTCTCTGCCTCCAGTATTCTTTTCTGATTATTAGGACTGCATGGCTATGCAGAAGGTTGTGAAGAAGTCCTAAGAGCCAGACTGGAAGAAGTAGGCTAGCCTTGAGAGGAAAATTAAACCTCTGGAGGTATCCTACTCCTGACATTAGCCTGCTCTTCTCACACAGGTCTTAGTGCTGAGATACCCAGGGAGGGACTCACTCAGAGAGTCAACTTGTTCAGATGCTCAGAGTCCAGGCATTTGCAAACTGGGCTCTTCCTTCTCTGCATCTGGAGAGCAGAGACAAAAGAAAAGATAAAGTATTGCCAGATTACATGGGAAAGCAGGTTATTTTTCCATCTGCCATCAGTACAATTTTGGGATCCCAAATCGGGCAAGGGGCGTTGGTCTGTTTTCAGCTCTGTAGCATGAGCCCGGCACACCAGGGTCACTGGACCCAGGCTCCGAGACTTGCTGCCCTGTGTTTTTTTTTTTTGCTGTGTCAACATCAGGCTTCTCTACCTTATTTAGGCATGTAAATTAAAAAGTGGTCTGATTTTCAGAGGTGCAGGGCACCTGCAGCTCCATTGTCCTCAGAGCTCAGCACCTTGGGAAGTCAGGCTGCTTTCTATTTACATGCTTAAATATGGACTTAGGCGCCTAATTTTAGGCAATCAGGTCTGCAAATGTAGCCTGTGTAATCACATTATTCACAACCAGCAGCTGGAGTATGACTGATGAGTAGTTTTGGCTACGGCTGATGAAAAACTGATGGTTTAGTGCTTTTGTGCTTCCGCATTTTCTCCTTGAATTTGGGCTAGTCTATTTTTAGGATGAATTGTAACTGAACTTTCCCCCAGTGGCACTCACCAGGGCTGGCTTGGAACTTGGAGAACAATATTAATTATGCACAAGGGGTGAGGCTGAGCTGAGCACAGAATATGCTGCTTGCTGAAGTTTACAGTTCAGAAAATAGGTCAAAATATTGTTATCCACTACATGACGGAGGAAACTGATGCTCTCTTCCCATGGCCTTGTCTCTGGACAAGTCAGAGGTACCTTGTCCTACATGGCTGAGATAATTCAGTCCATTGATTGAAAGGAGCATCACTTGAATCCTGATTTAGAGAAAGCCAGAAAAAGACTAGGGGTTTCTTTTATTGTATAATTGTATCCTGCTGCTGTTACTAGGTTGCCTGGCTAATGTTGCTTGTGGCATTTAGGCAGGGAAGATGGGCTGTGTGTACTAGGAGGCCTTGAAGTTTAAATAGTAATAGTTTTCAGAACATTTTTGGCCATTCAGTCAAGAATAACTATCAGCCCCTTGAATGTGCTCTCATTTTACAGCAGGTGTGGGGCTATTTGATTTAAAGCATAAAGGAGAGTCACAGCAGCATAAAAGAAGGTGTTAGGAAGAAAAATCATTTCCTTTGGCATTTTGAGCTGCCTGCAATTGGCTCTTAATCAAGAAGTGGCAATGTTAGTAATTCCCCAGAAGACCCATCTTCTTGAAGCCCCCACGAGTTCAGAAAGGTTTATAGACTATCCGTGAGATGGGGCACGACAGAATATATGACACACCTGCTAGATTCTTCTGAGGCAGGTGGCAATGGCCCTGCTGGGTTAGTGAAGTATGGGGGAGATCCCTCCCTGGTGGAGTGCCCAACCCATGTCCTGTAGTCTGTGGAGCTGAGCTCTGCAGCAACTAGACTGGAGCAGAGGAGGAATATTTTAAACTTGCTAACACTCTACAGGTTGTTAGTCCTTCACAGGAAGCCCATGGAGGGCAGAGGGCCTGTAATACAACAGTAGAAGGAAGCAGAAATATTTCCCTTTGTAAAGACGAGTGACCGGGAAATGCTTCATTCAAGCTGCCATTGTCTACAGCTATTATAGATTTCTTTATTGTTATCAAAGCCCTGCCACCCAGGGATATGAGGCTGAGCAATATTTCTTTTGTCCACCCCAATGGGTTTTTCCCCATTCCAGCACCTTCCCACACGATCTTCATGGGGGTGGAACAAATGACGTCCTGTTAGCTCTGTAAAACCCATACTATATCTCGCCCATGGCAAAGTGCTGTAGTCAGAGCTGTAATCATGGAGTCGGCTGCTGTAAGGCAGTTTTGCTTGCACCTGGCCTTAGGAACAGTAGACACCTAAGCAATAGCATCCTCTGTTATCCAGTACAAAGCTGTAACTCCAGGGAACCCTCATTTCCAGCAGTCCAGTGATCAGAAATATTGGACTAGACTAAACTGTGCTCTCTGGGTTTCATGATGGGCTTTCTGTCCTTTGCTATACTCGTGGCTTATTCCCTTCCCCGATTATAGCCCTGGACACAGAAGGTGCAATCCAGCAGCCAGTGATCCCACCAAGGAGAAGGATTTACCTCTAAAGACTAGAGGTGGATATGCACTTGAACCCTGGATTCAAAAAGAACTGAACTTGAGTGGGCGAAGATGTCTGGATCTAGAACAAAATGTTATAATTAGGGGTCCTGTCTCTAATGATTGTGAACAAGAAACCTCACCGGGAACAGCCTTGACCTTGGGGGATCCATATCATCAGTCAGACTAACTACATGGCCTGAGCTTCTTTCCCATTTGTCTTCCATTATGCTCTTGATCCTGGCAAACCAAGGTCCCCAGCTTGTCTGCTGAGCCATCAGGGTTGACCAGTCACCAGGAGACTTTTTGATTTGTGTGTATGTTTTTCTCACCTTCAGATACCTGGTACCTGGCACATCCCCTGACAAGATTACAAGATATTCACCCTTTCAGAATTAAGGGGGGGGGAAGAATAGGGAACAAAATGATATTTCACTCTGATTAGGACCAAGGGAAACTGGGCTCTGGCTCTAACCTTTGCCTCTTCTTCTTTTAAGAAGCACACAGCCAAGATCTATTTCAGTAATACAGCAGGATGGGACAGCAGACTCCTGGTCGCTGATGTCATACGGCTGCAGCTTCTTCACAGTGCAATGGAGATGTTTGGATAAGAATATATAGTTGTTTTTTTTTAAACCATGGGGCGGGGCGGGGAGGGGGGAGGGAAGCCTTAGGCAGAAAGTTTTTCAAGCCTTTTGAGTGGCCAATTTGAGAGTGGACCTGGGCTTATCACAGCCCTGTCTCTGTGCAGTTTAGCAAGAACTGTAGGCTTTACATATTGATCTTATCAAAGTCCTCACACTCAGCTGATGATAAATAAAATAGAAAAATAACTCATTTGTAGTTACAGCCTGGAGGCATTACACAGCTCGCCGGAGGCACTCACAAGCTGAACACCAAGGACAAGCATTATTTCATCAGGAAATGGAGGTACAGACCTCAGTGTTATCATCACACATGAGCCGGTAGGAATGAGGTCAGTTCTTTCACTTCAGCGTTCTAATGGGAGTGCACACGTCATGCCCAGTAATGAACCACACAGGGCTGGATTCTACCCCCTCTTACTCATGCTGAGAAATAGACCCCTCCAATGGGGAGGCTGTTTTCCACCGATGGGACTCCTCGCAGAGTGAGGTGCTACTCAGTGTGAACAAGGATGACAGAATCTGTCCCTTTATACATTTCCAGATACAAATATCAGCTTCCATGTATCTACCATGCAATTGAAAATTTGATTCTGGAACATTTGACCGTGTAGGAAAGGGCTGAGGAAGTAGCAAGGGTCAGAGGTGGGAATGAAAGAGAACGAGGCCAGCCAACATTTCAGCTTTCCGGAACAAGGGACATAAATGTAAGGAATTAGTAATCCACCCTGTTCTGGAGGCGAGAACCGTTTGAACTGCTCTGTGTTCACTGTGGGAGTGTTAAGACTTTAACCTTCCCACCCTCACTGAAATAAAAATTCATGGGACATAGAGGAAGAAATACAGAGTGCACATGGGGGAGGTTTAGATTGGATATTAGGAAAAACTTTTTCACTAAGAGGGTGGTGAAACACTGGAATGCGTTACCTAGGGAGGTGGTAGAATCTCCTTCCTTAGAGGTTTTTAAGGTCAGGCTTGACAAAGCCCTGGCTGGGATGATTTAACTGGGAATTGGTCCTGCTTTGAGCAGGGGGTTGGACTAGATGACCTTCTGGGGTCCCTTCCAACCCTGATATTCTATGATTCTATGATTCTATGATTACTTCTTCTCAGCTGAAAAACACAAGGCGGGTTGGTACATTCTGAGCCCAGCTAGCCATGTACAGTAGCAGATTTTCCATCTTTAAAAGCTGGGGGAAGGACTAAAGCCTCTTGAAGCAATGAAACACACAACAGTGACTATATACTTAACCTGATAATGCTTGGGAAGGGTTCAGAACTGAGTCAATTACAAGATCTCATACGTGTTTGCAGGTAAAATATGTAAAAAAATAGTTTTGGTGGAAGTGCCAGTCTTTATACAGAGACTGGAGGGAATGTCTCTCTGTGTTTGTTAGCTGATAGCTCCAAAGAGAATCTTTCCATCGACTTCCGTGGGTGTCGAATTGGGCCCTTTCCCTTCACTTGTGTCATGAATGCTGTAAATAGTCATGGCAGTCTTAGCCTGGCACAGAGTTCATGGCAGTCTGTCTGGTTGTGGGTGTCTGAATGGAAGATGGAGAGCGATTCTGCTGGCTCACCTTGACAGCCATATCAGGTGGGTCTTATTAGCTGCAACATAGGAAGATAAACCCTGGATAATTTTCAAGGAAAAATATGATTTTGCAGGGAGAGAACTCTAGAAACAGCCAGCTCAGAAGGAAGCTGGTGCTACAGTTTGTGTTATGAAGAAAGGAGGTGCTTCATCATAACACAAATGTGTGAACATGTGCATGTGGTGATGAGAGGGGTGTGTGGGGTTTCATTGTACATACAGAGACCGGTGGCAAATTTGGCTTCAGATCTGGGTCCGATTCAAAGTTCAGAGGTGGCCAGGTGCTGGCTTTGGGTTAAGGTCCCCTGGTAGTTTAGATGGACTTCTCCTCATCCCAATCCTGTACTGAACAGTGAATGCAGAGGACAGTCCCATGAATGATGCAGTAGGATAGCAGCAATATCTGCTGTAGAGGCTTCCCTGGGAATATACAACAATGAGAACTGGGAAAGCCCTACTGGGCCATCTAGCCTGTTCCCCCTCTGTTACTAAGGGAGCTGCCATTTTCTAGCTCTGAGGCCTAGTGTTAAATGACTCAAAAGAGCTTGCCTAAGACTGGTTTGTGTAAAAATCTGTCCAGTGGGCAACTTCCAGCTGAGATCATCTCAACCAATCTCCCCAACACAGCCTGGGTGAGGGTTTCTTATCATTGCTGCCACAGAAGCACTTGCCTTCTCCTGGCTTTAAGAGGGTGCAAAGACAGGTATCATAGACTGAGCTGAATTGTAGGGAGAAGATTGTGTGTTGAGATTTAAATCCAGAACAGTTTGGTTTGCTGTGGACATAATCCAATAAAAAACAAACAAACAAATCTTGCCTTTCAACACAGCTGTGGAAGCAGCAAAAAGTCTATCTTTCTCTCCCATTTTTCGGCAGTGCAGAAAAGGAACATATTTTTTCTTTACTGATGAATGCCCTAAGCTGTAGGTTTTGGAAAATGCTCATTTTTGCAGTGGCAAATTAACAAAACTTCACCATTGCCAGTATACAAACCAGCCTTACCCCATTCATTGGGCAGTGTTGCACAATCAACTGTACACCCTCTTAATAAAACATAATATTATAATTAATACATTGCAACAGCTTCTATACAGGGGAGATTCCCTAAAATTGAAGAGAATGGGTTGTGAAAAAGCAAATTTCTATTGAGATTATATTGAATTATATCTTGGTGATTTTTTCCCCCAGCATCATCACAGCAAAATGACTGTACATACAGTGCTAAATGAATCTTCATGAATCCGCTCCAGAATTATTAGGCAATTAGGCTGTGTTTTATGCAGCTGTCTCTCTGAGCTCAGCATTGATGTCTTCGACATTTGGGTTTATAGCCATATAGACTTGAAATAGCTACACACCTGAAGTTGGACAATAAGGGATTCATAGGAGAGAGTTTAACAGACAACAGAAGCAGTCATCACTTGATGTCTTGGAACAGACGGTAGAATTCCGGTAAAATAATGTTCAAAGCCTGAATGTGCCATAGGCAAGAACTTACTTTGTCTCCCTCTAAATGTTTTTTTTAAATTAGTTGCAAAACATAGAAATCTTTTTCAAGGAAACATAGTAAATTAAAATCAAGATGCTGAAGCACATTGTCAGCCAGGCAACTACTGGACTGTAGCTCAAGAAAGTGTGTGGGCGCAATCCTGTTCGATACAGAGAACCCCTTGGGACGCGCTGATTGCTCTCAAGTTCCATTAAGGTCAGTGCAAATGAAGGCACTGAGCTCCTCTCAAAATCAAGCCATGAGAAAAGTGGAGCTTGAAACAGACTTTGAGTACAGTTGAGAGGCTCTTTGTCTGATATGACTGGTGATTTCAGTTTCACTCGCGATGCTTGGCTAACTTTGATTGCATTAACTGTTGTACAGGCTCAGTGTTTTGTGTGCTAATACATTCCTTTTGGTGCCCATTAATGCAATCAACCCTCTGATTTTTCTTATGTTCTGCAGATTCAAGTTCCAGCTAAAACCATTCAAATTTGTAGGGAGGTTGCCACGGTTGAGCTGGTGTGGAATCAAATAAACACTGAACTTGTTTCACACAGTGTGCTGGGGAGGACAGCGGCACCCACCAAAACACAAAGGGTTGCTGTTCATAACTGAGCTTAGCAATGGCCTGAAAAGCCTCTTCTAGTAAATCAGCCTCCCATCAACACAAGAAAAGCAAAATATACTCTGCCCAGGCCACACTCACAGTTCAGATGGAGGCACTGAGCAGAGCGAGTGCCCTGAGACTGAAATTAGACTGAATATGATTTAAAGGATCCCAAGGGACCGTGTAAACTTTGGACCAATTTTGCTGGGAATAACAAAAGACACAATTGTGATTATATTATTTGTCTTCTTAAAAAAAAAAGATGAAATAATAGTTTATACCAGTCTCTCAGCTGCTGAATTCTTCCAGCCAGATTTTCAGAAGTGCCAGTCGGTCCAGACTCATTGGGAGCTGCTGATACGCAGCACCTTCGAAAATGAGGAGACTCATTTGTAACTGGAGATGGAGCACAGTCAGATTCGATGAGAAGAAGACTGGATTACTTACAAGGTCTGTTTAAGTGCCCCCAGCTTTCCATCCCCCGAAAATGGCAGGAAGCTACCCAAGCAGTTCAGTGAGAGCTGCTGAGTACTATGAAAGACTGAAATAATCTGCAGCCAGCCACACATTTATGCTGAGCACTTATATAGCACTTTTCACTTGCAAAGAGCTTTACATCTGTCATTTACAATTCACATTTGTACACCGCAGATGACTGTCTTGGCATAGCTCTCGGGGCTAAGCATTAAGACTGGTCAATTCTTAGATGGGAAACCCAGAGCTCAGCAGAAAGTGGTGCTGGTAATTCAGTAGGTGGCACCAGTCCCGATGAGCTAGTAAAGAACTGATGCCTACGGAAAGTGTGAAGAGCTGAGTTCCTCACTGAGGTGCCACCTATTAGAGGACATATCAAATCAAGATCCTAAGCTGAATCTCGCTTTAGCTAGTTCACACCTACTGGGTTTTCACTTTCCATGCACAATTGTTCAAGAAAAAACATTTTTTCAGGCACTTCTCCCAAGATGCATCAAGCCAAAAACATTAACGGGATTTTATGATTAAATGATTTTTTTTTACATGTGTATCTGTTGCATTACGATTTCCAGAGAGGAAATGAAATCATGTGACTTAGGCCCTTTCCCTAGATATTTAAGATGAGGAGGGATACACACTTGGTCATCGAAAGCTGCTATGCAAACATAGAGGGCCAAAACCTTTAAAACTAACTAGTGATTTTGGGTGCTTGAGACCCATTAAAAGGTCTGATTTTCAGAGGCTGGGTGTCCAGGTCTTTCTGGACTCTTTAGTTTGTTTACACTAACAGAATATGGGAAAGCACAAAGTTGCAAACGGCGTGGGCACAGAAGAAAGCGAATGTAAAGGTAAAACCAGCAAATTTATGCAAGCTGGTAGCCAAACCAGAGATTTCTCATCTAAGTATAATTGAAACAATCAAAGTGTGCACGAAAATGTCCAAACTGTCAAACCAGCTGTGGAAATAGAGTCTTCAGTATAAGTAGTCTTTTATGTATTATTCATGCCTCACAGTTCAACGTATCTACCATCTACCAGCTGCAGGAGAAAAGCCTTTTAAAAGATCCCATTTGACTCACTAAGAATTACTGGGTGCAGTGTGGGGCTGTACAGGGAATTAAACTCCTCATAGATATATTGCAAGTCTCTTATAACATGATTGCGCTTTAAACAGGCTAAATAAATATTAATAAACCATAAAGAGCATGGACTCTGTTAGAAAAGTGGAGGGTAACAGATGGTCTGTAGTTAACAATTAAATGATGTTTGGTTGAAGAGACGGGGTGATGTGACAGACGGTGAGAGCAAAGCTTGAGCTCTTTAAGAGCTATCCAGACCAGGAGATGTAAAATACTGTTACAAACTCAGGCCCATCTGCTGTTCTTTATGATATAGTATATCCTTGTATGCTTTATGTGGAAGAAAGCTTGGTTAGAACAGCCTACTGAAAGAGCTGCTGGTTTACTTTATGTTCATGACAGCGCTCTGGTTTCCTGAAACAGCCAACACACCTAGGGCCTTCAAACTGCAGCGCTGGCTGCATTAGAAATATCTGAGGGACAGACATGTCACCTGATGACATCAAAGGCCCTCTCTGGATTATTTGCACTGAAGTGAGGGATTTGGCCAGTTCATTTCCATTTGGATAAATACCTCCATTCACAGCCATTTCCAAACTTCTGGAGTCTGCAAAACTGGGCAGCAAATCTCTCACAGAAAGGCAGCTTTTGTGAATGTCAGGCAAGTCGGTTCTGGCCCAGCTGGAGGCTCCAAGGGTTCCCTCCTTCCAAGGGAGAATAAAAAAAACAAACCCCGGCACATTCTATCATTCGACTCCAAGCCTGCAAAGAGGGTTCAGGTGTCTTGTTCAGCTAGACCAGAGGTTTTCAACCTGTGGTCCAATCAGAACACAGCTGCGCCCCTGAGGGCCATCCTATATATATTATATATATATATTGCGTGGCCGCGGCCCACAATAGTAAATGGATTGAGAATCCCTGAGCTAGAGGTTTGTTCAGAGACATGTGGTTCTGCAGGGTGCAGACTGCTTCCCTTCTTATAGCAAAGTTCCCCAGAGTTCAACAGAAAACAATGACTTTGCTATAGGTCTTTTGAGCCATCCTACAGTAGGAACAGAGACTTACATAACTGCTGTAGAATTATGCAGGATGCTTTTTAAAAAGCCTTAGAAGAATCACCTCTTCTATTAAGTTCTACAGGATTTTAAAGAAATGTAGAACCCTATTACATTTCTATGGAACCCTTTTGATTTCAGCCCTATTAAATTCCATAGATCTTTTCCTTAAGTGCTGCATGGCACGAGTACCCTTTGCACTTATGGACAAGGACACCTCGTGGATCCACAGCATTACTTGGGATCAGGCCCAACATTGCTTCTTATTTTATCCAAGCTAGTTATTTCTGTTTAGATTTGCCCCCGAAGCCCTCCCAGCATGCTGGACATTCCTGCTGCAGGGATGGTTAAATAAAGCAGTTAAAAATACCTCATTGCTAGGGAGGAGCCAGAGTGATCTCTCCCATTAGACTAGGAGACGTCTACTGTTGTAGAATGAGAGATGGTGAAGGAATAAGTGCACAGGAAATTTACTACGCTGATTGGTGTTATTTTGGAGCACTCCAGCTGAAGAGCAGCTTGATAAATGGCTCAGGTGTCCAGCTGAAAAACGTAAGCCTTGAACGCCAGCTGGGAAGCTGAAATTGTAAGTGAAAACATGGGGATTTGCTGACTAAATACTGATGTAGAAATAAGTGATGCAAAAAGTTTCCCTTCCTCCACAACTGGCTTTTCTGTTGTCCTTGGGTTTAGAACAGCGAAAAGAAGTTTTTACAGGAAGTGCTGAATAGTGGATGGTGAAAAACCAATTAAGATAGAGACAAAAGTTCCCTTCAAACAGACTGGCAAGGAAATCAGCAATAAGCAGAGCAATCCTCAAAGAAGCTTCTGAAATAAATTAAAGAGAAAAAAATCCATTTACTTTGGATATTCATTTTTGTGCTTTATTCCAAAGAAATTGTTTTCATGTAAAGAGCCTAATGTAACATCAACTAAAGTATTCTGGGAAATTTGGTTTGGGGCTAATCAGATTTTCATTTTAGGTCTCTTTGGATTTGGACTCTGAGAAGGAGAAGGGGAAAAAAATCCCATCTCTTCATTTGTATTCATCAGCCTTAAGGAGCCTAATTGTCTGAGCCTGCCCCAGCATGCTCCAAAATAACCACACAGTGTCACTTTAAGTCCTACATTCTCAAACTGTTGCATCCTGGCACTGGAGTAGTCTGTGCTGGCAGGCCCAAGGCATTCCATGCCAAAGGTGTGTCTATGACCGTGATATTCACTCCAGATCATGCGACAAAACTAAAAGGCACTTGCACGTTCATAGAGCCATATGTGTTAACGGTCAGGGTGAATCCAATCAAACTGATGGATTGTCCTTGCTTTCTCAAAAGCCATGTTAACACTGAAGAAAGTAGGTGTCCCTGACATGATTGCAATACCTAATTCAATTTCCTCCTCTTCAGACACTCAAGAACCTCACTGCCAGTGGTATGATGCCTAGTGCTATGCTGACAGCTCCTTTGTTGGATGGATAGATATAGGGAATGGCACGTATATACAAAGTTTAAAGGTGCTTGTAGCGGGTTGGTCACCCGCTCCGGGCCTGAAAGGGTTGCAGCCAGCCCTGGGAGAGGGCTGGGGCAGTGAGCCAAAGGCTAGGCTGATGGGGAAGGCAGCCTACAGCTGGCCCTATAAAAGGCTGTAGGCCAGGAGGTCAGGCAGTTTCTCTCTAACTGTGAAGAGAGACAGGCCTGGCTGCTTGGGAGCTGAGTAAGGTACCTAGAGTGGAGCAGGGCTGGGGGAGCTCCAGCCTGGGAACCCCCCAGGCTGCAGGCCTTGTTAAAGGCTGGGAAGGGTACTGGGGTTGCAGAGGTGCAGCCCAGGGTAGGCAAAGGCAGCAGGTCCAACCACCCCCCTCCTTTGCCAATGATGAATGGCTTGTACACTGCAGTCTGCCCCAGTAAGCGGGGGCTAGAGGGTGACGGCAGTAGCCATAGACTGAGGCGAGGTGGGGATAGAGGGTTGGGAGTTCCTCTGGGTGGGGAGACCCAGAGCGTGGGTGTACTGCCAGGGGGAAGCACCCAAGATAAAGGGGCACCAGGGTCTGGGAGGGACACAGGGGCCTGAGGCAAGTGGGACACCGGCCTGCAGAGGGCACTCTGGAGGCTGGAGAGCTAATTCCCAGGACGACCAGCGGGAGGTGCTGCGCTGGCGTGTCCTGCCTCGCTACAGTGCTTTGTAAAAACTAGAGCTGGTAAAATAACGTGAGATGAATTTCTCGTGACATTTTTGTGGAAAATGTATGTGATTTGGGGGGGGGGGGGAATTGAACATTTTGGTGAAAAATTTCACTGAAATATTGAAATTAAGAAAATTCTGACCAGCTGAAATAAATGTCATAGCTAGATTAGAAAGATCATGGAAATATGTTACAACTAAGAAACAAGAAAAGAGGGTGGTATTTAAAATTCATGTCAGTTAAACATAAACGAGACAAAAGACAACACTGTCAAGCAGATATTACAAGGAAGAAAAAAAAACCAATATAAGCAGTCACCAGGAAAAGTTCGTAGAAAACAGAAACACCAGGTGTTAAGGTGGAGAATTTAAAGATCTATAGAAAATATTTCAGTGGCCAATAAAAGGATTCTTTAAATATATTCAGAGCTGATAGAAGTTAAGGGAAAGAAAATAGGTCTCCTAAAACTAATGATAGTAGGGTAGATGAGACAGAGAATAAAGGACTGACAGTTTGGGTAACCAGTTGATTCGCATCTTTCCAACGCAGGAGGATGGGAAACTGAAAAGCAGCTACTTGGTGCCCTTTGTTGTAATAGCCAACACTATTATAAGAAGGTAGATTAGACAGACTAAAATGCACCCACAAATTACAGATTCAAAAAATATCAAGGTTTTAAAAATTGGGCCCATAAAGTGTAAACTTTTTATAAAATACTTTAGACTCTGAGACTTGTGTGTGTCGAATTGAAAATGCATGCTATTAGGTGGGATTTTTGAGGCATTTCAGTGAAGTTCTGTAACAGTGATTCACACCTTTCAGCATCCTCTACTGAGGGGTGTCCATCCGTGCCTCTTCAGAAAAGCTTCTTGTTAGTTGTGGTTATGTAGGAAGTGAAATGTGTTCACACTGCACCTGAAATGCAGCTCTCTAAACTGGAAGGGTCATTTTGGTAAGCAAATCCCCAAAAGCGAGTATGCCTGCTCTTCCGGTCTCCTTGATAAACGCCTGTAGTCAGGCTTTAGACACTGCAGCATATAGCTAAGTGGGCCCACTAGCTTTTTGACTGGTTGCTTCTGCGCTGCCATTGTCAGTGCAGGGGCGCTGGTACAATTTGTATCGTGGGGCTGCTCAGAGCCATTGAACCAAACTATAAACCCTGTATATGATGGAAACCACTTCAAGCCAGGGGAGCAGCAGCACCCCCCGCACCCTTAGTTCTAGCATTTTTGTGTCCATGCTAGAAGCAGAATGATTTTCATCAGAAGGTAAAGTGGTGGGCTTGGGGTGAGCAGACAGCAAATGTGAAAGCCCCCACCCCCATCCCAGGTTAATAGGCACCTATATAAGACAATGCCCCAAATATTGGGACTGTCCCTATAAAATCGGGACATCTGGTCACCCTAAATGGGCTGGCTACTGGTATCCTGGCGTGTGTACTGATGATCTGCCTAGCTCTGGGCTGCCATCACATTACAGGTATTCTTGTAGTAGCTCGGGAGAAAAAATTAACATCTCAAAAGAAATGTCACAATGATTCATTCACTGAAATGCTATGAGGTGATAGAGACATTTGGTGCAAGCGATCCAGACACTGCCATGCGTGCATGTAATGAGAAAAACCCTCAGAGGAGCTATGATTGCATAAAACATAAAGAATTGCACAGCTTCATTTAGAGCTGCAACGAGCTGCTCCCTGTTGTTCAGGAGATTAGAAACTCTGAAGTGCAAAATGGTCGGAGCAATGCAAACTCAAATGTATGCGTTGCCTCTCATTGTGGACTCCGATTGTAAGCTCTCTACTTCTCTAGCTAGACTGGATGCAGGCCCATAACTTTTTGCCTTGATGTCCCTTTGGCTAACTGTGTGCTGGGAGGATGCAGAGTAGAGAGGAGACCAATATTTCTTTTAGGGGTGAAATGAGAATATCCTGTGGGTGCTTCTCCCACATCTGACAGAAGCCAGGCAGACTGATTTACTGGCTTTATTACTTTTATTATGGGGAGTAAACAGGAAGAATTGTAATTTATTAGTACATCAGCTAAATTATGACTTAACTGGCATCACTGAGCCTTGGTGGGATAAATCTCATGACTGGAATATCCGTATAGAGGGGCCTGGCTTGTTCAGGAAGGACAGGCAGGGGAAAAAGAGGGCATGGTTGCGTTATATGCCAAGAATACGTACACTTGTTCTGAGTCCAGAAGGATGAGAAGCAGACAAGTTGGAAGTCTCTGGGTGAAGATAAAAAGGGGAAAAATGGGGGTGATGTCAAGGTAGGAGTCTACTCTAGACCACCAAGTCAGGAGGAAGAGGCAGAGGAGACATTTCAAGAACAAATGACATAAATATCCCAAACACACAACCTGACAGTAATGGGGGACTTTAACTACTCAGACATCTGTTGGAAAAGTAATACGGCAAGATGCAAAATTTCCAGTAAGTTCTTGCAATGTGTTGAGGACAACTTTTTGTTTCAGAAGGTGGAGGAAGTAACTGGGGAGGGACAGGGGAGGGAGCCACTTCCGACTTGATTTGGCTAACTAGGAAGAATTGGTAGTGAACCTGAAGGTGGAAGGCGATTTGGATGAAAGTGATCATGGAATGATAGATTTCATGATTCTAAGGGAAGGAAGGAGTGAGGGCTGAATAAGGCCAATCGACTTCAAAAAAGCAGTCTTTATCAACCTCAGAGAACTGGTAGGTAAGGTCCTGTCGTGAGGCAGCGTGGCCTCCCTCCTAGCCAGAGGGGGAGGAACCATCCTCTGTGTCCCAGTGGGCGGAGCCAGGCCTGTCTCGCCCCTCCCACCGGAAGTACATAACTGGGACAGGAAGTAGAAAGGGCGGGGCCTCCCGTTCAGTTGGGGCTGAGACATCGAGGGAGGCAGATGGATTCTGCTGACACGGACCTGCCTGGACTGCCACTGGCCATCTATCCTGAAAAGATGCAGGACTCCCCGCTGATCCAGGTACACCCCAAGGGGAGGGGAGGAAATGGCCTAGGGACAGCCGACCTCAGCTGGGCTGTAGCTCCGCCTGGTCAGTGTCTTGCAGTTGGGATCCCCGCTGATCCAGTGGCGGACCATTCTGCCACTGTGAGGGCCCTGGGTTGGGGTCCGGTGGAGTAGGGTGGGCTCAGACCCCACCTGCCACCCCACTCCTGGGGTGGCAACTTCCCCTCGCCATGTCCAGTGGCCTGCGTTCATCTGTTGTCCTCCAGAGCTAGGATGTCCGACCCCTTGGGTTTGCTCTCTCTCTGCAATGAGAGACCAGAGCTCATTGACTACGGGGTTTACTCTGTGGCAGCATCAAGGACCCAGAACTAAGTGACCTCTGGGACTGCTCTGGCTCCTGCTGAAGGGACCCCAGGCCATAGCCTATGGTGTTTGCCCAGCCCCTGCTTAAGGAGCCCAAGGGCAATAGACTGTTGGCCATTCAGCCCACTCCTCAGGGCAAGGGCATACAGACTCCTGGGAGAACCTGTTTCTGCCTACGGCCTGGAGCTAATTGTCCATCTGGGAGTTCATCCCCATTAGGCCAGTCGGGATACTAATGCCTAACTGTTAATTCCCCCAACAGTAGGCTGAGATCCTGACGATGTAGTGAGGTGGTGTGGCCTCCCTCCGACCCCGAGTGGGAGGGATGACCGCCACCCAAATACAGGTCCCCAGGAAGAAAATCTAAGGGAAAAAGGAGTTCAGGAGAGCTGACAGTTTCTCAAAGAGACAATATTAAAGGCAAAACAGCAAACTATCCCCATACAAAGGAAAGATACTAAGAGGCCAATATGGCTCTATCAGGAGCTCTTTAATGACCTGAAAATCAAAAAGGAACCCTACAGAAAGTGGAAATGTGGATGAACTGCTAAGGATGAATACAGGAGAATAGCACAGACATGTAAATCAGAAAGGCTAAGGCACAAAATAAGTTACACCTAGCAAGGAACATTAAAAGCAATGAGAAGAGGTTCTATAAGTGCATTACGAGCAAGAGAAAAATGAAAAGTGTAGGTGCTCGACTTAGCAGGCAAGGAGAGCTAATAACAGAAGACATCAAGAAAGCTGAGGTGTTTAATGTCTGGAACTATTTAATATTTCCATGAATGACTTAGGTAATGGAGTGGAGAGTACGCTTATAAAATTTCCAGCTGAGTGGGGTTGCTAGCACTTTGGAGGATAAAATTAGAATTCAAAATGACCGTGACAAATTGGAGACTTGTTCTGAAATCAGCAAGATGACATTAAATGAAGACAAGTGCAAAGTACTACACTTAGGAAGAAAAAAATCTAATGCACAATTACAAAATGGGGAATAACTGGCTAGGCTATAGTACTACTGAAAAGGTTCTGGGGGTTATAGTGGCTCATAACATGAGTCAACAACGGGATGCAATTGCAAAAAAGGCTAATATCATTCTGAGGTGCATTAAGAGGAGTGTCATATGTACAACACGGGAGGTAACTGTCCTGCTCTGTTTGGCAATGGGCCTTAGCAGGAATATTGTTTCCAGTTCTGGGCACCACAGTTTAAGAAAGATGTGGAGATTTAGGTTAGATATTAGGAAATTCTTTCTATCTATAAGGATAGGAAAGTTCTGAAATAGGGAGGTTGTAGAATCCCTACCATGGGAGGTTTTTAAGAACAGGTTGTAGAAACCCCTGTCAGGGATGGTCTAGGTTTACCTGGCCCTGCCTCAGTGCAAGGGCTTTAAACAGAAGATGAGTTACACTGAGGCCAGGACACTTGTATACTTGTCCTTGGGGCATGGGTGCCCTTCCTGGTGAATACAAACATGCTGGGATAGGGGATGCCCTCAATACTCCCATGATGGAAAGGATGGCTAAAGGGATTGTATGGTCATGTTGTTAAAAGGTCCTGGGACAGCTTCCTGAGCTGCTGCGGTAACAGGTTGGATCCATGATCTTTCTCCTCACTGGGCTGAAATATTTGTTCCCCCGGTGCCTTGTAAGAAGGGGCAAGAAGGGAGGAGATTTATTTTGGGGTGGGGGGAAGGATTCCCCCCAATGTTTCCTTGTTGCTATCTCTGTTTAACAAGTTTCTCCCATGGGATGTTCCTGGCACAAAAATAAACCTTGTAATTGCTCCTCAGACGTGATGAACCCTGTAAAGAGAAAACTCTAGCAAACTCTTGCTTCCTCTTCATAAGAGGATGAGAAAACAAAAATGGCTGGAAAACACTGAGAAATAAACTTAATTGCCATCCTGCTCTTGGGTACTGCCCTTTGGTTCTTCTTGGCTTTGTATCCAAGTCATTTTGTTACATTAAATATCTTGATCACATCTCTGCTAATTACCCTCAAACTGCTGGGCCTGGTGTCTATCGCTCACTCTCTACTACTTCTCCAGTGGTCAAGTGAAAGAAACAAAGGCTGCTCTATCTCATTCTCCTTTTCACATGGCTTCTGCAAACTAGGGCTTATAAATTGTCATCATGCATGGTGTTTCACGTTTTCCGAAACACCAGGAAACAATGAATGTGCTTGAGGGGCACTGTGGTTGGGAAGAATAAAGACTCAATGTGTTTTTAGGGCATGGTAGTTATGAGATCCAATCAGGCACACACGCGAGTGGACTTTTATCAAATGTTCTCTAACCTGAGGTGGTGCAGCGTCAGTTTGAAATCCATGCAGGGGTCACTGTTGTTCTTCATGGTAGAATCCAGAGCTAGTTATTAAAGGGAAGTTACTTATCCTGCTGGCTCAGACCGCTGCGTACTCCGTTGAGCCAACTCTCAACACACATCTAATGGATTTGCTAGAAGCATTTTATATGGCCTCCCACTCAGCGTGTAGTCAACAGAATCTGTTTGCAAGTAATTGCTTGTATAACTAAGTTCCTAAAAGTGACTGCGCAGCGGAACCAATGTGACCTTAGGAACAAGCAGCCACCGTTTCAAATGAGTTTAGGGCTAGATTTGCATGAGATCAGTGGGCATAGTTGGGGAAAGAATTTCAAAAAGTAGCCAGCCCCTCCCATCATTCCACTTCTGGCCAGATTTCCAAGAGCACAGTACCCAATTTGCACCCAACATGCTGAACTTCTGGAACCCTGGTCCCCGTCGTGGGTGCTAGGCACTTTTGAAAACCTGGCTCCAAATGGGAGACAAAAGAAGGAGTCCTGCTAGGCACAGTCAGTCCGTGCTCTGATATCTCTGTCCTGCAGCCACCTTCCCCTTAGCAGGGGACACAGGCTGAGTAAAGCAGCTCGGATGAAACATAAGTGCCCTCAGAGTCATTTGAAGCACTGATGGAATTACCAGGGCCTTTTCTGTTGAGTGGAATAAACACTAGAGAAGTTGGAAATCTCTAGCCAAGGCATTGGGGTTGATTGTTTGTTAAAAAGCACAGAGGAGAGCTGCAAAGTGTATTTGCCCTCATGAATTGAACTGGACAGGACTCTTTAACACCTGGTTGTGATGTTATGTCTAAAATTAAATTAATTGGACCATGAAGAGACAAGAGTTTAAAAAAAACATACTAACCCAACAGAAAGGTAGTGTTGTTACCTCACATTCAGCAAAAAAGCCTCTGACTTTGGGAACTGTAGCGTTAGTTTATTAAGGGAATCGGGGTGATTTATTTCAAAGTCTGACTTGAGTTTAAATGTGTACTAATGTCCAGATGGCCTTGAAAATGCTGATCAAAAGTTTACAATTATATATGTGCTTATATCAATGTGGATAATTACAATGAGCAAGTTTTAGGCCTTCTGGTTGAGCCTGGGCACCGGGCTTGCTCAAGGCCTATACACCACTGAAACCCCATTTACACACAGTTTTGTCAGTGGTTCATAAGCTTTCTACTGCCCCTCTCCCCACGGTACATTTCACCCTCAGTACTAATCTTACTCTAGAGGGAGGTGTCTAGAGTGAAACTGTATGCCCTTAGAGAGGAATGGATGGGCAGAGACATGAGCATTTGGTCTGAACTAAGGAACGGGAGCTAAGAACTCCTGAGTTCCTGGCTTTGAGATTGTCTCCTCTTTCTGCTCTTCAGCTAACCACCTGAAGAGCTTTGCCCTGATGGGAACATAATTAAATTATAGAATGTTAACAGAGGGTGAAATTCACCTCTACGTAGAGGGTTTGTTAGAGCTTAAGTGAGACTTTTCTAGTGCATTAGCCTTGAGTTGACCTTCTGGCTTTGGTTTATGTTTATGTCCTTCCTGTTCATCAAGAACGCTGAACATTTCATCCGCTTTGCTAGGATCCCTCCTTTAGAACGACCTTGTACGTTTTCATTCTGATATTTTAGCGTTATTATAAACACTTCCCTGAGCTATTTGATGCAGAAAGCATCTTATAATTAAACTACCAGACTGCCTTTCCTTCCTAGTATGTAGGTGAATCCTTGAGCACAGAAAGGGACTCTTGAGAGCTAATACCGCTCAAGGTCTGCCAGGTGGGCAGCAATAGATCCAGACAGCCCAACTGGGATTTATTACCCTACTTTAGTGTCTCCTACAGACGTAAGTGACTGAATTAAGAGTGCTGAACCAAAAAAAAAAAAAAAATTGTCCAGCACAGAAGCTGTTTCTGTAGGTGTTAGCCACTAAACAAGGTTATATTTGCTTTGTAGGTCAAACCATGACAAGGAGCAACACAGTTAAGTCAGGAGAGATGACAGGGTGTATAATAGATCTGCAATAGATTGGCTAAGTAACCTCGCGCTGAAGTCTGTTAGGTGACCCTGCCATAGGCTAGTGTACTTCAAGGTCTTATATATTGATTATGGAACAACAGAAAGGAGAGTATGTGCAGGGGGAGCGGTCATGGCTGGCCTGACAGATGTATTGTTTAACTAACTCTTGTCCACTTGACGTGACTGACAGCATAGGACAGTGTCATCATCATCAACAGCCAGCCTCATGCCTGTATTGTCACGGCTCGGTTGTCTGCCCAGCGACAGTGTTCAGGATGAGGGTTTCACTGCCCGGACCTTTGTCTACACTAGGAAAAGTACTGGTTGCTGACAGTGGATGTCCCCAGCAGGTGCAGCTGAGCAGGATTTAAGTGAAAGTGTAGGCAAGCACAGAGGGCGCTTTGCTCCCTTGCAGAAATCATGGTCAATAGCTTGTCAGCAGGGGCTAAGCTGCTCAGAGTAGGGAAGGCTTTGAAACCTACAGGAATACCAGTGTCGACTCCATGTGTATGGCAGGGAGACCTCCCCTTTCACGTCTGTCTTGCAGCAATATTTTAGCTAACCACTTTGCCTGTCAGAGCGTTTGGGCGAATTTTTAAAAATTTGTCTTCTAGCATTGATATTGGATAATTGCAGATACTGGGCTAAATTAATCCCTGAGGTAACTCAAGTGAAGCCAATGGAATATCACCAGGGATTAATTTGGCCCCTGTTTTTACAGAAGAGAAGAGAGCTTGATAATACAGAAAGCATTGCTGTAGGACTGTCATTGGATACCCTTGCTAGGGTCTGAACTATTCTAAATGAGGGGGAAAGGCAAAAAGCTAACCCTTTTTTAAGTTGACATTGCTTATGTCTGGGAACGTAATTGCTAGAAGGGATACTGCTTGCTGTACTGGACATGTAGACTTTTGGGTAACAATATAATACATAGGATACTGGGCTAGATGGACCATTGGTCTGACCCAGTATGGGCGTTCTTATATTTCTGTCTTCTGACAGTAGCCAATGCCAGCTGCTTCAGAGGGAATGAATAGAACAGAGCCATTATCAAGTGAACCAGCCCAACGTCCAGTCCTAGCTTCTGGCAGTTAGAGCATGGGGTTGCATGCCTGATCATCTTGGCTAATAGCCATTGACCTATCCTCCATGAACTTATCTCATTCTTTTTTGAACCCCGTTATACTTTTGGCCTTCCCAACATCCCCTGGCAACAAGTTCCACAGGTTGGCTGTGCATTGTAGAAGTACTTTCTATTGTTGGTTTTAACCTGCTGCCTATTAATTTCATTGGGTGACCCCTGGTTCTTGTGTTATGTAAAGGAGTAAATAACACTTCCTTATTCACTTTCTTCACACCATTCACTATTTTATAGATCTCTATCATAGACCCACTTATTCACCTCTTTTCCAAACTAAAAACTCTGCCTTTTTAATCTCTCCTCATATGGAAGCTGTTTCATATCTGTAATAAATGTTGGTGCCCTTCTCTACCTTTTCCAATTCTACATCTTTTTTGAGATGTGTCAACCAGAACTGCACACAGCATTCAAGGTGTGGGCATACCATGGATTTACATGCTGGCATTATGATATTCTCTGTCTTATTGTCTATCCCTTTCCTAATGCTAATGGTTCCTAGCATTCCGTTAGCTTTTCTGTGTGCGCTGCCTTCTGGGGGCAGTCCAAGCAGGGTGACAGTTCACAGGAGATGGGTGCACTCGAATTACTGATGGATTTCTAGGAAGAGCCAGGTAACAGGTGATTATATCTATTCTCACGGTCGCTGTCCCAAGTGGACTGGGCTGTGGAGGAAGATATTACATCCAGCAATAAGCATTTGGACTAACAGGTTCAGCCTCTTGAGCTGTAGGCAAGCAAAGCCTCCAGGAGCAGAATTCTCATGTTGCTCTGATAAGTTGATTCCCTCTTTCCCTTCCAGGCAGAGCTGCGTTTTCCAGGCATGCTAGCAGTGTGTGTGTGGCACACACCAGGAGCAGCTGACCTGAAAGAATACTGCTCTCACTTAGCTTCAGCTTAGTTGCTCACTGGATGGAAATAATTTTGGGTCATTCAATTTAAAGTTTCATTTTGAAATCTCTTGGGGAGAGGTCAATCACTGGTTCTCAGGTGTGAGTGGGCTTCTACCTCTCCCTTCCCCCACTCCCAACTTCATATTTCATGGCTTGGCGCTTCAAGCTGTTATAATCAAGATTAGTTGAAGTGCAGATTACAGATCAATAAATTTTGGAGAAACAACAGCACTAACGGGCACCCTCTGTAGAGATGCACCTTTCATGCTAGGGTTACGAATTTTGAACAATGGAGAAGATAGCTATCAATTAGAGAGAGTGCCATAGAAATCAGACAAGTATCTGACTGGAGAGAAACTAAAGAGAAATCCCTTGAACGTAATTGCGTGATGGGTCAGACAGACCCCCAGACATAATACCTGGGCTGATGTCAGGTTTCCATTTTGCCAGCAGTTCTCAAACTGCAAGATGTGGTGAGAGCTGTGTGGAAATTGTTACAAACCTGCTACATGGGACAGATTCAATCAAGGTTTGTGAAACTCCTGGGGATCTGAGTGATCTAGTTTCAAGTGAAGCTGGAACACCTGGTAATTCTGGGTTTAAATCACGCAAAAGACTTTGGGTTTGCATATTTATTTTGAAGAAACCTTGACAATGTTGGATGAGTTTCCCTTTGAGGTTTCCCTTTGAGAAACTTGAGAAAAGCTCGGCAGGAACCAGGGGTTTTGTACAGTTCTAGTCATATGTGCCAATGGCTTCAGTGGGATTGCAGAGGGGCGAACAGGGCTCTCACCCCTACTTTTTAGCTTTCCATTAAAGTGCTCCATCACTTGCCACAGGCTGCTCCCTCACCACCAGCTACATGATGAATTTGTGGAGTGCATCTGAAGAGGACCAGTATAAGTGGCTCAATACAAGGTGATGGTCTCAGAAGCCCCCTTCGGGGAGGGAGGTATTGACAACAGCCTAAGAGTGAATGCCAAACAGACCTGGTTTTGGCAGAACCCCTGCATTCAATAGAAATGCAACATCTTTTCCTGTTACACTTCAGACCACTCTAACAACGCAAGGAGACATCATTTACCTTGTTCAGCAGAGGTCAAATGAGAACTGGGGCCACTTAGGAAAGCCCACCTAGGGACCTGGTTCACTTCTATGGAAACAGCCTGAAAATCTCACCAAGCCTGGGAGGGGTAGAGAGGAAATAAATCCTAGAAATCCAACAGAGAATGTAAAAGCAGGGGGGAAAACTGTAAGGCAGCAAGAAATATTAATTAACAAGCGCTGGTGCTGGAAACCAATTCCGAAAGCAAATCTGCTGCCAGCTAGCATACTGTTGAAGGGAAGTGATAGAAATCCTCTGAGTCTGTGCCTCTAGGAGGTGTAAATCCCACTTTACCAGCTCTCAGGCTTTACTCTGCACTTAGTCATAGCACTGACTCCCCGGGCTCCCTCTCTACAGTGCAATCAACCACGTGTCTCCTGCTATTGGAGCACAAAGACAGCAGAAGTCTGGCTAGCAGAATGTCACCATTTGCTTTACTAGAGGCAAAGTTTGTCCAGGATATTGCAGGAAATCGCCATCCCTGTCACCAGTAGGGTTTGCAATAATGGGTCAGGCCATAACATCCATCTAGGGCAGTATCCTGTCTCTCACAGTGGCCAGTGCCAGATGCTACAGAGGAAGGTGCCCTGAAGAGGGCAATTCTGGAAATACCTGCCAATAGGGGAAGTCTCTTCCTAACAAAGTGAGAAGGCAATTTATACCCTGAAGAAGGAGGGTTTGGATTCCTTTGAAGCCATGGCTGTCTTCAGTATCCATATAAATGTTTAATCCTTTTAAAAATGCTGCTGAGATCTCAGCCTCAGGGATATCTTGTGGCAGTGAGTTTCATGGGCTAGCAGTGGACTGTGTTAAACAGAATTAACTTTGACCAGTCGTCAATTTGCTGCCTTCGAGTTTTGCTGTTGTCCCTTTGTTTCTGCATTAGGAGAAAGGGCAAAGCAAGCGGACATGTTCATGGCCAGCAAAGATGCATGAAATCTGTCATTTGTCATTTCTGATAACTGGCCATAGCCTTTCCCAGTATGTTGTTTATTGTTCTGTGCTACACTTATTCCCAATTATGATTCATTGTAGTCCAATTAAATGCCACTTATGCTTCATTGTAGTTATCCAGTCCACTACTCTTAATTAGTTTGTAAAGTATTAAAAGTCAATTTTAAGTATTGCCAAAGGGTTTCAGTGAAATCTCAATTAGATATCTTGTGCTACCAGTATAAGCAGTAGCTCTTCGTTGCTTTCCCTAAATGCCATTTACTTCTGGAAGTTTTCACTGACTCATTTTGGCTAATATACACTTGGAGTCAGTGGGCAGCACAATGCGCTAGCAAGAAATATTTGGATCCAGTCAGTTAACTGCAATGAAAACAGTGGGATGCCACTAAAGTCAATGAAATTCACTTGAAAGAGACAGGGCAATTTTTTGGCAGGGTAATAAAATTTCATGCTTCATGACCTAAACTCATCATCACAGGGGTCAGGAGGAATGTTTCCCTCCCATGTATAACATTACACATTTGGTCAGGTACTTTATGGTTTTCTGTCACTTTCCAGGCACCAAGAACTGACCACTGTGGAAACAAGGACTCTGGGCTAGATATCTAAGTGCTTTGTCCTACTATAGCAAATTCTATTGTTGTTCTCAGTGTGTTCTATTAGTGGGGACCACATGCTCCGGAGATGGCTGCAGTTTGCTGGTGGATGTAGCGATACTGGTATGCACAGACTCTGCTGTGGGGGCGCAGTGGGGGTCTGTGCCGGAATAGCACCTGATAGGAAATCACCTGAGAGAGGCAGAATGGCTCTGGGGGGCTAGAGGAGACAGGTTCTGCACTGAAGCAGGAGAGTATTATCCCTTCCAAAAGTTTGTTTGTTTATTTTCCAGGAAATACTATGATACCTCTGGACATTTATGTCACCTATAGTATTGTCTTGTGTCCAGTCTGAATCATGTGATTTTGTCGCACCAGCTCTGCCCATGTTCCTCACTTTTGACCGACATGACTTCTGCATTTGGAGTACTGCATATCACCTACGCAGAGAATTCCCAACATGCCAAATTGGGAGGCTTTTGCAATTGGTGGGAGATTCCCAGGCTCCATGGCCTTGGCAGATTTGAACCTGATGTCTGGAAGTGAAAGGCAGATTTGCTAATGGAGCGTCTTTTGAGTCTTTTCAGAAACAGAAAAACTTTTGCAACAATAGGAAAATGGAGTGGGGCTCAGTTCCTGGCTTTCCTGTGCACTTTCCTAACACAGTCATAGCTATCTGGGATTTTTTTTTTTTTTACTTCAGCTCTTGCTGGATTTAAATAAAAACCCCCCAATCCATGCAGAAAAGGCAGAAGACTGAAGACCTGGGAAAGCTGTGAGATTTGAATAGTCCCAGGTGACATCATTGTGCTGCGCACATTGGTCTTTGATTACTGGCTCCTGCTTTTTAACTGAGACCACAACTATGATTTATGTGTGTGATTACTAAAGTCACCTGGGCATCTTTTCCATTATTAATGCCATTGTCATTCTCTTAGGGCTTTTATATTGAATGATGGATTGATTTGTAGCATGTTTGGTGGGACTTGGGATTTCTTCTGGAGTGATTTCTTACGCATTGAGCTTAGAAAACAGTTGAAGAAATTTGGTAAATAATTTTTGTGAAGATGATATTGAACATTCTGGAGGCTTTAGAGAAATCTCTTAGAGAAACAGGAAATGGCATCTTCTGTGGCTGACCCTCTCTGTATCAGATTGTACCTCCCCATTAGTATTAATAAATTAACAGACGTTTCTGTATACTGACACACTACACAATAGGGAGGGGATGTCCATACCATATGCTGAAAGTATTCATTAGTGCAACCTGTCTATCGAACATACATTTTCAAAAGCGTCTAGCAAAGTCATGTTGGATACTCAGTCTTTGGGTGTCCAACATAAAACATCTATTCCCTGAAAACCAGCTCCCTCTCAGCTGACTCAAGTTTGGCACCTAAAATCACTAGTCAGTTCTGAAAATTGAGGCCATCTGAATAAACACAAAAACACCTATTATGGGCCAGATTCACTGATACACTCAGGCGGTTTTGCACTGTTCTGGTGATGCAAAGTAACCATCAAACCACTTTAACTAGCAGGCTGAAGCTCGGTTTATGGCTGCTTTGCACTGATAGATTGTTGTAAAGCAGTCGGGCTGTATTACTGAATATTGCCCTACATATACAGGGCAACATTTTATAATTAGTTTAAAACATAGCAGACTCTATTCTTTGTGTGCACCACATAAGAGACCAGGCTTTCAGTATCTTGCATTTGCCATGGATTGCTTCTGCACATGAAAGTGAATGAGGGAGAAGCCATGTACAGTTGCTAAGATAGCCATCAAATGACCTTTTTCTTAAAAAGAAGTCCTCATCAAAATATACTGGTAGTGAGCTTTATTGCCATCAGTGTACAAATCTTAATAATCCAGATGTCCTCCTGTTATGTTCCCAAGTGACTGCTGGTACATCCAAAAAACTTCTGGACAGCCCCTGGTTTTCCTTTTGCATTTTCCGTTAGCTGGGATAGATTAAAAAATAGGTTTGCATTTGTTTTGTTTTCTATTACTACCTTGAGAAAATAATTTGGTGACTAAAATTGTTGCTGATACCAGTTATCAGCAACAATTTTAGTCACCAAATTATTTTCTCAAGGTAGTAATAGAAAACAAAACAAATGCAAACCTATTTTTTAATCTATCCCAGCTAACGGAAAATGCAAAAGGAAAACCAGGGGCTGTCCAGAAGTTTTTTGGATGTAGCTTCTTTCCCCCTCTGTTCTAATGCTGAGACAACCTCTAACAAGGTGGGGGAGGTGATGTCTTTTATTGGACCAACTTCTGTTGGTGAGAGGGACACAAGCATTGGAGCTTCTTCAGCTCTGTGTAAGCTCGAACACTTGTCTCTCTCATGAACAGTAGCTGGCCCAATAGAAGACATGACCTCCCCCACCTTGTCTCTCTAATCTCCTGGTACCAACATGACTACAACAACACTGCATACAACTACCTATAACAGAGAGAGTACTCAGTGCAGTTTAGTTTCATTTACTCTGCTGGGCACAATTTCCTTTCAACAACCATCTCAATGATATCCATAGCTTACACTCAGCTTACCTGGGAAGTTTACTATCTATTTGTTTACTAGCAAAGCCCAAACTCCTGCAATGTTTTTTGTTTGTTTGAGAGCTTTAAGCAAGCTCCATCAGTTACCCAAGACAGTTAGATTTCCTGCCCAGTGTGGCATGTTGCATCCACTGGGATGCCTTCACATCATCACCATTTCCAATGAGACAGCATTTACCAGAATTGCAGTTAAAGTAACAGGAGCGGCATACCCAGGAATTCTACCTTTTGCATGACATCATTTAAAAGCTTAGAAATGCAGGGCACCACATACTTTTTCCTTTGCCAGTTTCACCTTTTAGACAAAAGTTTTCTAGTTCTGGGCCAAAGGTCTTCTGTTGTCAGAAAGTAAACACCTCATTGGACCAGCTCTTTAGCTAGAGTAAACTAGAATGGCTCCATGGAAGTCACTCCCAATAAATTTGGGTCCCAGGTTACTGGGAACCCTTCATTAACAGACCACTGAAAAGTTGAATACTAAAGGAAAGGACAATCAGCTTACTGGATATGCTCAGCATGTCCATAGACAGAGAAAGTGACAGTCCTACCCCAAGGAGCAATCTACCAGCCTGCCACGTCTTGGCTGCAGTCTCTACATTGGTTGTTCCGCTGTCCTGCTCTGGAGCGTGGAATGGATCTTTCCAGGCTATGACACCTTTTAGTACCACGTGTGAGGAATGGGGCAGAGAAGACTCTGAATATGGATATGTCTAGATGAACATGGGGGAATGTTGCTATATTTTTTTGTTTTACCAATGTGAATGTTGCTATATTTTTATTGTCTGCAAACAGCACCTGCTGGCATTAGACAGAGAGCACCACAGCTATCCGGGTGCTGTTCCTGGCTCTGCCTCTGATCTATCGCAAGTCCTTTCGTCTCTTTGGGCCTTGATTTCCCTCCCACCTTTTGTCTGTCTCATCTATTTAGACTGCAAACTCTTTGGGGCAGGGGCTGCCTCTTATGGAGTGTTTTTACAACACCCAGCACAGTAAGGCCTGGATCTTAGCTGGGGTATCTAGCCGCTAATGTGACTTAAATAAGCAGGCCACACATAGCACCATGAATACGGTGCTCCTATGAATGACAGCATAGCAGAGCCTGTGCAGTGGGATGGGTTTGGCCAGCCAGATATTCTCCAGCCCTGAACTGCCCCGTTTATAATGTTCCCCAGGCATTTCACTGGGAGCTGTGTTGAAGAGCTGACCTTGCTGACCCTATCCCTAAGATGCAGTGTACAAGGAAGTCCAGCAATGCAGATGCGTGGGCAAAGCCTCAGGGCTAGCCTGGTCAGAACACAGGAAGCTGGCCTCTCATGACAGATGCCTAAAACGCAGTATCAAAAGGCAGCAGAAGCAGCAGCTGGGAATGGAGATAGAGCATGGGTGGTTAAATGTTAACAGCTGCCCTGGGAGCAACCCTCAGTTGTCCTGGGAGTCTGTTTGGAAACTGGAAGCCCATGAAGGAGGCTATTTATTTAGCTTTAAACACCAGAACAGTCTTGCCTTGGCGACCTTTTCAAGGCACTCAGACCCTCTATGGTATCTCTGAATTACTGACTGCAAACAGCAACATTCTCACTTCATTTATCTGCAGTGGCTGATTTGCTATAATTTCTTCTTGCTGTGTCGAGAGGAGGGGGGCGAGGTGGGAGTGAAAGCGTGCATTTCATTCAGGACTTCAGAATCGGAGAATCAAATCTAGATTCATTACTGCTAAAGTGGATGGAGTTTCACCTCTCAGAGCTAAAGGGTAAATCTATTTCTTCTGAGAAATTACATTTATTACCACCATGCTTGAAAAGTATATCAGCTATCAGGAGTCTCAAAGAGGAAAAAAACCACCCTGATGCTGTGAAATGTATGTAGCCAAACTAAAAAAATAAACCAGTACAGAACATTATACAGACAGCCCCACAAAGCCTAGAGAGAAGGCTCACACACGCCCAGGGCCAGTTACCTACACTTCTGGGGATAACCAGTCTGCCAACATCTGTCACTTTCTAAATGTTACTATTTAATTATTTACAGGTTTCACATTTTACCTGTCCCCTCCCAGAATCTCTGCTGCACCAACGATCACTTTGTAGAGCTTTCAGCCCTGGGAAGAACACACAGAATCGAAAAGGTAAAACTGATGTCCAGCTTGAGGTTCTGGACCTTCAGCCTATCCCGCCAAAGCTAGCGGTTTCTCCAGAGACATAAACCGGGGCAACCTGACTCCACTTCTGCTTAGCTTGGAGTGAAATCATTTTAGGAAAACTGCCTCCCTGAGGAATAAAGCTGCAGCAATAGCTGGGACTGATTGGTGCCCACTAATTGGACTATGAACTTGCTCAGAAGGTAGAAGCTGCTAGTAGGGCATGAACCCTATTGTGTTTAGAGGGAACTGTAGGGAAAACAATAAATCTCATGCTGCATTTTTCTCCATTAATGTAACAAAATGTCTTTCTGCACCTCCTGCGTTGCTTCTCAATTGGAAACAACAGGGGTCTCACCATGCAGCGGAGGAAATTTATTATGAAACCTGATTCATAACCATCCATCCATGTTCCTCCTAAAATCATTTGTGGTTTCACACCACAAGGGTGTTAATTTGGGTAGCTGCTTTTGATTTAAAGCTTGACATTTCTATCTGGTGCCAGCCCTGCATGGGGTAGAGGGGACCCCACTGGAGACTAACAGATATTAATGGTATTTGCAATGCAAACCAGCCTGGGGTTTGTTTCTGCATGGCTTGTTTTTGTTTTACTTTACAGCAGGAGATACTCAAACACGGGTCTATCCAAAGTCACCTTATCAACAGAGGTTGAGTTATTCTTTAGAAAAGAGCAGGGGAGCAGCAGTCTGCTCCATTTTATAAGGCACAGTGGCCTACAGATACTACAGCTCACAGCCTTCATTGCTGCTTGTTACACCCTTCTCCAAGCAGTGACTGTTGGGCTCAGGATGGCACAATGCCTGCTGGGATTTGTAGTCTCCAAAGGACACATTGGTCTTGTCAAGGTTCCTCCCCCACTCTGAACTCTAGGGTACAGATGTGGGGACCTGCATGAAAAACCTCCTAAGCTTATCTTTACCAGCTTAGGTCAAAACTTCCCCAAGGTACAAAATATTACACCCATTGTCCTTGGACTGGCCGCTACCACCACCAAACTAATACTGGTTACTGGGGAAGAGCTGTTTGGTCGCATCCTTCCCCCCCAAAATACTTCCCAAAACCTTGCACCCCACTTCCTGGACAAGGTTTGGTAAAAAGCCTCACCAATTTGCATAGGTGACCACAGACCCAAACCCTTGGATCTGAGAACAATGAAAAAGCATTCAGTGTTTTACAAGAAGACTTTTAATAAAAAATAGAAGTAAATAGAAATAAAGAAATCCCCCCTGTAAAATCAGGATGGTAGATATCTTACAGGGTAATTAGATTCAAAAACATAGAGAACCCCTCTAGGCAAAACCTTAAGTTACAAAAAAGAAACACAGACAGAAATAGTTATTCTATTCAGCACAATTCTTTTCTCAGCCATTTAAAGAAATCATAATCTAACACATACCTAGCTAGATTACTTACTAAAAGTTCTAAGACTCCATTCCTGGTCTATCCCTGGCAGAAACCAGCATACAGACAGACACAGACCCTTTGTTTCTCTCTCTCCTCCCAGCTTTTGAAAGTATCTTGTCTCCTCATTGGTCATTTTGGTCAGGTGCCAGCGAGGTTACCTTTAGCTTCTTAACCCTTTACAGGTGAGAGGAGCTTTCCCCTGGCCAGGAGGGATTTCAAACGGGTTTACCCTTCCCTTTATATTTATGACAGGCCTGCAAGAGGAGAGATTGATTCTAAGCTATCTAGTTGAGCCACAATTTGGCCCACTTTGTTTATGCAAAAAGCAGCTTTTAATAATGGGAAAGCTTGTAAAATGTTGACAATGCATCTTTATTCCTCATCACCTCTTATCTTCTACTTTGTTTGGTTAGGAAAGGTAAAAAAACCCTCTTTTCTTTTTCAGCATCCAGGTTATTAGAGAAATAAAATATTCTGCAGATCAGTTGATTCATGAACTATTAAATGCCCCTTGAGCCAGTCTGCAGAAGAACTGGCTGATACATAAATGGGATGGGTATTCTACAGGGCTCCCTGCCTTCAGCAGCTTCCAGGATCAGATGAATATTACACATATTTTTGAGGCGTTTGCCTTTCATGTAAGCAGAACTTTCCCTTTCTTAATTTAATTTCATCCCCTCTTGATACACTGCTTTGTGCCTCCCTAAATCACCCTTACTTTGTTGTGATGCACATTTACCAGCCCAGGCACAAAATCTACCCCCTGCCCTTTACCCTGATGATTGGTAAGGAAAACATTAGCAATATTTTATTCAGATTTGTGGATCTTTTATGCCTTTGGAGTGAACCACCAAATAGAATCATTCGAGGTTGCCCTGAAGAACGCTTTCCATTCATGGGGTTTGCACCCTTCAAATATTTGCAGACTCACAACTTCCCCTGGCCAACATGAGCATATTCCCCTCTTTTAGTCTTTCCTCATAATTCAGGTCTTCCACCTCATCTCCTCTTAATGTTGTGGCTTTTCTCTGAATTGCCTTTGATCTGTCACTATCTTTCTGGTGCCAGGATGTGCAGAACTGAACACACTATTACCTGTGTGGGTGCACCAGAGCTCCATAGAGGGCTCCTGATGTATGATCTGATCATAGAATCATAGAATCATAGAATATCAGGGTTGGAAGGGACCTCAAGAGATCATCTAGTCCAACCCCCTGCTCAAAGCAGGACCAATCCCCAATTAAATCATCCCAGCCAGGGCTTTGTCAAGCCTGACCTTAAAAATTTCTAAGGAAGGAGATTTCACCACCTCCCTAGGTAACGCATTCCAGTGTTTCACCACCCTCCTAGTGAAAAAGTTTTTCCTAATATCCAACCTAAACCTCCCCCACTGCAACTTGAGACCATTACTCCTTGTCCTGTCCTCTTCTACCACTAGGAATAGTCTAGAACCATCCTCTCTGGAATCACCTCTCAGGTAGTTGAAAGCAGCTATCAAATCCCCCCTCATTCTTCTCTTCTGCAGACTAAACAATCCCAGTTCCCTCAGCCTCTCCACATAAGTCATGTGTTCCAGACCCCTAATCATTTTTGTTGCCCTCCGCTGGACTCTTTCCAATTTATCCACATCCTTCTTGTAGTGTGGGGCCCAAAACTGGACACAGTACTCCAGATGAGGCCTCACCAATGTCGAATAGAGGGGGACGATCACGTCCCTCAATCTGCTCGCTATGCCCCTACTTATACATCCCAAAATGCCATTGGCCTTTGGAAAGAGTTCCTTGAGCTGCATGAAATGTTCTTCAACTGACTGGATTGCATAATGTAGCACCTGGTTAAAGAATTCAACTTTGAATTGTTATCTCCTATAGCTGTGAATAGCATTGACCATTTCTGCTGCCATCACACTGCATACCCATGTCAAGTTTACTGTCTCTTTTAGCATTATTGATTCCCAGGCTTCTCCCTCCTACCACTTGTTTTGTGTTTATTGACTCAAGTTTACTGGATTTGTCAGTCTCTGTAGGAATTACTATTATTATTTATTTGTATTATCATAACGCCTAGGAGCTGCCAGCATGGACCAGGACCCCATTGTGCTAGGAGCTGTACAGACACAGAAGAGTAACGGATATTTTTACATGCTATCTGTGAGCCAGATTTCCAAACACCTGGCCATGAACACCCTATGCCTAAATGGGAAACGAGCTGCTTGGCCTCACCTTTCTGGATTCTGATGCCACATCCATCAGCATGGCTTTGGGGTGAAACCTAAGAGATAATCACTGTTCCAGGAGTTGGTATGTATGGCTTATGTTCAGCTGAATCATTTCCACATATCCACTGAGACCAGGATATGTCTACATGGTAATAAGAGACCCGCAGCATCACTGTGCGGGTCCACGTCTGCTGGCTCAGGCTCTGGGGCTAACAATGGCACTGTAGACATTTGGGCTAGGGCGGGAGCCCGGACTCTGAAACCCTGTGAGGGGGGTGGGTCTCAGAGCCCAGACTCCAGTTAATCGCTCATGGGGATTGTCAGGACTTAGCTGCATACCTGAGACAGAGTCCTGACAATATGTTACTTACGCACAGCGGGAGCTGAAGAGGCAGAATGGAGAAGGGAAGAGAGACCAAAACTGGCACGAACTGGCCCCAATTTTTGGTAGCCTTAGTAGGCTACACAGGCTAAACTCCTGCTCTGCCTTAGGAATGCTTCCCCCAGGCTCAAGGCATGGGGCGTTGCCTGGGGCGTGGTGTTTTAGGGGGCATCGGCACCACGGCTGCACAGGGCTGCCATCCTGGCATTTGGGAGTTTAGCTGGGCTTTCGCTGGCCAGAGCAATAAAGGTGACAGTGGCGATCCTCACGGTGCAGTCTAGGTACTTTGATTTAAGGAGCTCCTGGTAATGAAGGTCACAAGAGGAAGCAGTAGACCAAATGCTGCGTATTAGCGAGAAGATTACAAATCTCAGCATCGCAGCATGGAGCCTGGGTCTGTATTAGTATCTCAGGACTCAGATACATTAGATATATGATTTTGTGGGGACTGGGGGTAAAATGTGGTCACACATTTTGTGGCAACTTGGCTCAGGGATTTGAAAGGGGAACGTGCTGGAAAGGGGAACGTTCCATGCAAGTGGGGGGGGGGGGCTGCATAGCAGAGAGCGAGCCGGTGGAAAGAGAATGCCCTGCCAGCTTCACTGACATGCCTGTACGGGTCACCACACCAGACAGATGAAAAGCCCAACAAGAATTAACAATGGCTTTTTCCTTTACTGCAAAACCTCATCGCATTTCAGAGAGACTCAGGATGTGTGAGGAGCTGAATTGGTGCTAAAACCTTCAGTGCGTCTAGAAGGGCTGGGTGCTTCATGTGTAATTTCAGAAGTAGAAGACAAGCCTCTGAGTGCCAAGTGCCCAGCAAACCTTATGCTAAAGGTCTTCATTTCCCAGATTTTCAAGGCCTGCTTATTCACACCTCAGGGCAGCACCCTCTTGGTGGAGTTCCTTCTCCTCCTATTTCACACAACTCCCCCCTAGCCCCTTTAACAAGTCTGTTTTAGTGGGAGGGGGTAATTTTCAGGGGGTCAGTTTGTTCTTATGGCTGGGGCTAAAACCGCTGCTCATTTGGCTAACTGACATGGAAGGCCTGGTTAGGGGCAAGGCAAGGATATCCTCAGCTAAGTCTATATGGTATTGTCGTGGCTACCCTTCATAAACCAGCCAGTGTGGGCAGGTCCCCACTGCTTGTGTACAACCGTGGGACAAGAAGCCAGCCTGGGAAGAACCCACACCACACCTGTGCAGTCGCAGAGCAAGAGGCCAACAGCTGCACACCCCTGCTGCTTGTATGCAACCATGCAACAACAAACCCGCATGTTTGAGCCCTCACCACTGATGTGCAACCTTACAAAAACAAGTCAGCATCTTCAGCAGCCCCCACAACACACGAGCATCACTACAAAAAGAAGCCAGCTTGGACACTCACCTCCGAAGGGAGAAAATTAACTAGGGTTGAATTTCAGTGTCATGCTTCGAAGGAGTGATTATAAATGATGATGCAGGGAAAAAAGATGATTTTTTAAAATGATGAAAAATAATCTCTGAAGTTCCCTTTTTAACATAATTTAAATACAGCCTCACTGTGAACATCTCTATGCATGTCCAAAATCATTTGTTAGAACAGCTTATAAAGGCTATCACTTCAAATGCTGATGAGTAGCTGTCTCACAGTCATGTCTCTTAATGTTTGTATAAATGCTCCTCACTTGATCTTACTTTTATTAGGGAGCTGAGAAATTTCAGCAGCAGAAAAACCCCCTTTAGGGGAACAAAACAACAACTAAAAAGATAAAGCAATTTCCAGCTCTGATGGAAGATATATCCTTTTTCTGCTCATTATAAAATACTTATTATCTCCCTTTATCTCCAAGCCAACAGTGTTATTTCAATTTAACAGTGTTTGAGAAATGCAAGGAAATATAATAATAGGGCCATAGATGCACTATTTAATGTCAGAATGACAGATGCTTCAATTAGGCAGACAGGGCTATTTTTCCCCAAAATAGATAAAGATGAAATTTTTATAAGATTGTGCTGTTTGTGTTTATGGTACTGCACTGTTATAAGCTTCCATTACAACATAAATTAAAATAAAACCTCCTATTTCAATGGAAGCCTAAATAGGTTTTCCAATAATTTTGCAGCTCATAAAAGCATTTTATCCAAAAGCTACCCTCCTCTTCCCTCTATTGCACTGACTTATTGCCATCTGTATCATTGGAACTGGAAGGTGTATGGTGCTTGTGACTGTGAAATGTAAACCTGTTTTTTTACAGGGGATTCAAATCCCTCTCCTCAGTTTACAGGGTGCGAGCTAATTAGCTTCACCCTTCACCAGCATGGTTCAGTGCACTGCTCCCTCCTGTGAGCTAGGGGCATATCAAAGAGAGCCAAGATGGTAGAGCAAGGATCACATGGAATCTTGTCTGTTACTTTGGCATCTCTGAGATAAATTACCAGGACCGCTGTTGCATTTTTCCTTCTGCAGAGTCAGGCTTTTGGACTTGGACTTAGAGCGGGTCAAAAAGCCCAAGGGACTGCTAGCAAACATTTCACACACACTTTTAGTTTGTTTCTTTCTTGATTTTTCGTTTCAGCCTGCTCTACTCAGAACTGTCCTAGAGTTAAGGCTAGATGGGACAAGATCATCTCGTCTGACCTCCTGTATGTCACAGGCCACCAACATCCCCCAGTGCCCACACACTAAACCTGACAACGGAAAGGAGACCAAAGAATTAGAGCCAACAGGGGAGTAGACTGTCTGTGTCACCACCAGGAGGGACCAGGTGCACCAGTGCTTGAGCCCTCTGCAATAGCAGGGAAAGTATTAAGTGAGTTATAGTCAGATAATCCTGGCAAGTGATGTGCACCCCCATGGTGCAGAGGGAGGCAAATCCCCCACTCCCAAGGTCACTGCCAATCTGACCTGGGGAGAATTCCTTCCCAACACCACATAGGGTGATCAGTTGGACCCTGAGCCAGCCCAGCACCTGAGAGAGAGCCCTGGCCCTTCCCATCCAATATCCCATCTCTAGCTGTGGCCATCCCCAATGCTTCAGAGGAAGGAGATAAAAAAATACATTGGGGGCAAAAATCCCTTCCTGACCCCTGTCATAAATATAAAGGGAAGGGTAAACCCCTTTGAAATCCCTCCTGGCCAGGGGAAAGCTCCTCTCACCTGTAAAGGGTTAAGAAGCTAAAGGTAACCTCGCTGGCACCTGACCAAAATGACCAATGAGGAGACAAGATACTTTCAAAAGCTGGGAGGAGGGAGAGAAACAAAGGGTCTGGGTCTGTCTGTAGTCGTCTTGGCCAGGGACAGAACAGGAATGGAGTCTTAGAACTTTTAATAAGTAATCTAGCTAGGTATGTGTTAGATTATGATTTCTTTAAATGGCTGAGAAAAGAATTGTGCTGAATAGAATAACTATTTCTGTCTGTGTATCTTTTTTGTAACTTAAGGTTTTGCCTAGAGGGGTTCTCTATGTTTTTGAATCTAATTACCCTGTAAGATATCTACCATCCTGATTTTACAGGGGGGATTTCTTTATTTCTATTTACTTCTATTTTTTATTAAAAGTCTTCTTGTAAAACACTGAATGCTTTTTCATTGTTCTCAGATCCAAGGGTTTGGGTCTGTGGTCACCTATGCAAATTGGTGAGGCTTTTTATCCAACATTTCCCAGGAAAGGGGGGGTGCAAGTGTTGGGAGGATTGTTCATTGTTCTTAAGATCCAAGGGTCTGGGTCTGTAGTCACCTAGGCAAATTGGTGAGGCTTTTTACCAAACCTTGTCCAGGAAGTGGGGTGCAAGGTTTTGGGAAGTATTTTGGGGGGAAGGACGCGTCCAAACAGCTCTTCCCCAGTAACCAGTATTAGTTTGGTGGTGGTAGCGGCCAGTCCAAGGATAACGGATGTAATATTTTGTACCTTGGGGAAGTTTTGACCTAAGCTGGTAAAGATAAGCTTAGGAGGTTTTTCATGCAGGTCCCCACATCTGTACCCTAGAGTTCAGAGTGGGGGAGGAACCGTGACAACCCCCAACCAGTGGCCAGCTGAAACCCTGAAGCATGAGCTTTGGTAACATAACACATCAACCAGAAGTGAGCCCCCAGGCTGTTGAGCCCTGCCCCCCCACCATCACAAGCAACCCCATCACACAGTCGCACTCATAAATTTGTCCAGCTCGTTCTTAAAACTAAGTTGTTTGTCCCCACAACTCCTTTTGGGAGACTGTTCCAAAACCTCATGCCTCTTAGAAACTTTCTTCTAATTTCCAGCCTGGATTCATTTTTGGCCAGTTTATTTCCATTTGTTCTTGTGCCAGCTTTGTCTTTTATCTTAAATAGCTTTTCACCCTCCCTAGTGTTTATCTGCTTGGTGTATTTATACAGAGCAATCAGAGCCTGTCTCAGCGTTCTTTTTTTTTTTCTAGATTAAACAAGACAAGCTCTTGTGGGCTCTTCTCCATCCCCCTGATCATCCTTGTCACTCTTCTCTGCACCTGTTCCACTTTAAATTAATCTTATTTGAACACAGGGGACCAGAATGATCCCTTCTCAACCCTTTTGTGTGACCTCTTCTTGGGTGTCCTGTGGCAGGCTCCCAGGAACAACGCTTGCCTTGCAGATTTTTCTCTTGATAAATAAAACTCACTGCTGTACAGGGCCGCTCAGCACAAGGCCTAGCCACCACCTCAGCTCACTTAGGACCCCGGTGATACACAGGACTCCTACATGCTCTCCTCTCAGGGTAAATTCACCTTATGTTAGTACAGTGAAACCTGCAGCAAGGACCCTGGGGCTTTGTTTTTCTCTCGCTGGCACCAGTGTTTAAACCAGCAGCAGCCCAACTGAGACACACGGAAGGACACAGATGTAAAATATATAAGTGAAAGGGGATTCAGAATTCCTACCTCCACCAGGCAACCCCCTGTTTTCAAGGACCCCGGGTTTTCAGTACAATTTGGTTTAACCTGGGGTTAAAGAACCTCCTCTACTCGGCACTGGACTGTTGCTGATTGTATTTGGTCTCCTCCGCCTTTTCTGGGGGTGGGGTCTGGGTGTGTGTCAGCTCATTCCACCGCTCATTTTTCTCCCTGGAGCTGTTGAGAAGGCATAGTCATTTTTGTTCAGCATTGCTCCCCTTGGTTGGGGGGTGGAAGAGCTGATTTGGGGGCCCAATCCTGCAAGGTGCGGGGCACACCTCAGTTGCCATTGAATTCAGTGGATACTTGGATGCTTTGTAGCCTCCGGGCCTCAAGCTCCTGATGGGCAGTGAGACCGCTCTGCAGGGTCACAAATGTGTGGCAGGCAAAGTTGTAGTCACTCCCTGTCTGTTCAATACTTTCTGTTAACGAGGTACCTAGACCTGAGCAGAGAGATCCAGAAAAATACGGGCAGCAATCTGGAAGCTGAATCACTGGTGATTTGTTGCAGTCCTCATTACCAGAGAGCCAGTTCAAACAACTCCTCACCACGCAAGCTGCAATTTCTCAGAATGTGTTTCAGAGCATTGCTGAATGCCTGCTAATGTTTGTGTTTAACCACGTCTGTCTACCAACACATCTAGTGGGATTCTATTTAATTTCCTTCTTCAAACAGTGCATCTGCTTAATGTAAACCAATTAGACAGTTTCTCCTTCTAGGAAACCATGAGGCATAATCAAGAAAATGCAATTTGTTTGCCTTTCACAAATACATATTTTAACACAACCGCAGGAAAATGGATTTCTGTGGAGCCACAAAAACAAAATAAAGCACATTAAAGCAAGCATGTGCTGTGTATATATGGTCTCATTTAAGCCCAGGAAGGTCAGGAAATGCCAGCTTGGACCTGGGAATCCAAGTTCGCATTGACACTATACTACTAAAGTAAACAGGGTCTGATCAACATGCGGGGACCTTCACTGACACATCTGTGACTGCTGGCCAGAGGGGGCCATTAGAAACTTACACTACATGCTCCCTCTTTCCAAGATAAAGCATTATGTTCTCCTGAGGCCTTGTTTACACACCATCTGGCACCCGTTTAGTTAAACTGGTGCAGCCCCTATGGGAACACATTTATTTTGGTCTAAGAGGGGCGTCTTCCAGTTTATCTTATTTTGATTCCGTTTAAGTCGAATGGGAATCAGTTTAAGCCCCTCTTAAACTGAAATAAGAGCGTCCACACAGTTCAGTTAAACCAGTGCGACTCTGCATATAGTCTAGCCCTGAGCGTCCACCCCCTGCTGGGTCAATGAATGAACGTCCCAGCTCAGATTCCTCATTTTGGAAAATCAGTGTGTTGAGGCAGAGGCAGCTGCACGTGGGATACAGGGTGGTTAACGGACTGGAAGGCAGTGCCAAGAAGTCTGATAGAACATGCCAGCCAGCAGCCAGTCCTGCATCAATTTAAACTAAAAAATGTCCAGGTAGGTGACTATTTACCCCTGCATGAAAACCAAACGGAACTGGATTGTTATCTCCCAATTCAGAAGCCTTGCCAGAGTTTGGAGTTGTTTTTATGATCAGAATGGAATAACAATGCTATTCCCCAGACAGACTCCCATGCCCATTGTCTCTGACGCTTGTCATCAGTCTTAGCTCACTGGTGCTGTGCACGTTCCTGGGAGGTTGTTGAAATAAAAGCGTGATACCTTGGAGAGTTGGTAAAAGATTGGGATTTGTTTTCTGGCTGCATGCACTTGACATGGCTCAGAGTTGCCAGAGGCTAATATCTCTTTGTCATATGCCCCGGTCAGTGTGCTGTTACTGTTATCATGTCAGGCAGCCTCTTCCTTGCTAGTTGCATTTGAGGAATTCTTGGAGTGCTCAGTATGTCTATGAGTAAACTCCAGTTGCAGGCAGTGACCCAAGTTGTCAGTTGATCATGAGCTTCGGGCCGAGAGGCTACAGAACACACAAGTACCCGCAGAATTCAATGGCAACTGAGCTGTGTTTGGTGCCTGTAGGATTGGGCCCCAGGTTCTCAAGGATGCTGGTGTAGCTTTATTCTGAGTCGCTGGATGAGACGGATTCTGTTTGTTCTCGAACGACAGTAAAGACCCCTGGTGTTCCTGCACTCCACCCTGCCAGCGTTGTATGGGGTGTGCCATTTGCTGCTTAGCTGCTCCTCTCCATTGCTCAGGGGCTGTTTTTCAGTGGTGCTCATCATGCGTAATGACATCTTCACAATGTGCCCACTGCTGGTTCTGTATCCTGTTTAGGACTTTCCTGTTGTACAGAAGCCAGCTGTCTATATAATCACTTGAGAAGTAGTCACAAAGCTCTCTCATCTGATATTTTGCGCAGTGTGAGGGCAAAGGTGAGGGAAGCTAAGACTTGGATTAGACACCAGGGCCATCTCTGAATCACCCTGAGGCCATACACATGAGTTATTGAAAATAACTGTCACTCAGCCAGTATTTCCTCCTAGCTTCCCTCAGTGGATTATTCCTGTAACACAAAAAGAAAAGGAGTACTTGTGGCACCTTAGAGACTAACCAATTTATAAGGTGCCACAAGTCCTCCTTTTCTTTTTGCGAATACAGACTAACACGGCTGTTACTCTGAATCCTGTAACACAGCTGCTTTACAGCTGTATAACATTTGAGGGCTGATTTGTTTCCCCAGCTATTTTTCTTACTTTGCCGTTGGTTAACATTGGTCAGGACCTTGTAGTGGCCCATAGCTTTGAGTTTCTTTTCTTTTTAGTTATACGAGTGACCTCTTTAAGGCTTTGCAGAATTTATACTAATCTTATCTGCTAATGACTTCTCTTTTTCCCCTTTTATTTTATCCAAGATTATCTGTCTTGGCCGATTGTGAAGTGTTCTCAAAGGATGTTATTAAGAATTTGTTATTCCTCCTTTTGCAAATGCAAGACAAAAAGCATTACTGAAGGCATGGTACTGTAGCTGACACTTATCAACCAGCAGCCAAGTCTCTTTGACTGAATATTTTGTGTTCTTCGTTTCGGCTTTTGGGCTATTATATGTGAAATAAACACAGCTCAAAAAATCATTTAGTACAAAGGGTTGCCGATAGTCAGAGAGAAAGTGAGCAGGATCATATTAAGCTGTCATCCTGAAACATCAAAGAGCATAGCAAGTGCTGAACATAAATGGCTGCCTCTAGTCTTCAGGCACAGAGACATATCTGCACTAAGAACTTATTACGAAGGATTTGTTTTAAGTATAATTAATATGATCTCGTCATTGGAGAGCGTAGTCTAGTGGTTAGAGTAGGGGGGATGTTAGACTGGTTGTCAAACTTGGATTCCTTTTTTCCCTTTGCTGCATCACTCTAGGCAAGTCACTTCACTTCTGTATGGCGCAGTTTACTCCCCTATTAAATGGGGATAGTGCTACTTACCTACATATATACAGCGATGAGCTGCCAAAATCTTAACAACGGGTTCCCTCCTCACCCCACAAGGGGCTCGTTGCCCACCCCCGCCCCCCGGGACTCCTGCCCTATCCAACCCCGCCCCGTTTCTTGACGCCCCTCCCCCCCCCCGCCAGGACCTCCTCCCCATCCACCCCTGTCCCCTGACTGCCCCCCAGAACTGGGCAGGAGGGTCTCGTGGGCCACCGTAGTGGGTGCCCACCCCACCCCTAAGAGCCAGAGGGACCTGCCAGGGGGTGAGGTGGGGAGTCCCGGCAGGGCTTACCTGGGGCAGCTCCCAGGAAGCATCTGGCAGGTCCCTCTGGCTCCTAGGGGTGGGGGAGCGTAGCTAGGGGGGGAGCAGGGGGAGCGGCTGCTCCCCCACTGATCACATCAAAAGTGGCGCCTTAGGCGCTGACTCCGTGGGTGCACTGGGGCTGAAGCACCCGCGGGGAAAATTGGTGGGTGCAGAGCACCCACTGGCAGCTCCCCGCCCTAGGCCCGGCCCCAGCTCACCTCACCTCCGCTCCGCCTCCTCCCCTGAACCTGCCGCCCCGCTCTGCTTCTCCGCGCCCCCCGGGCGTCCTGCGAATCAGCGGTTCAGCGGGAAGCCTGGGAGGGCTGAGAAGCAGGCAGCGGCTTCCCCCTCGGGCCGAGGGTGGCGGAGGTGAGCTGGGGTGGGAGCGGTTCCCCTGCGCCCCCCCCAACCCCGGCTTACCTGCTGCGGCGTGGGCAGCCCTCCTCGCGCCCCCCGGCCCCAGCTCACCTCCGCCTCCCTGGGTCTGAGTGCGAAGCTGCCACCTGCTTCTCAGCCCGCCCCGGCTTCCCGCGCGAACAGCTGGTTCGCGGGAAGCCGGGGGGCGGGGCGGAGAAGCAGAGCGGGGCGGCGCGTTCAGGGGAGGAGGCGGAGGCAGAGTGGAGGGAGGTGAGCTAGGGCCGGGGGTGGGGCGGGGAGCTGCCGGTGGGTGCTCTTCACCCACCAAATTTTCCCCTTGGGTGCTCCAGGGCTGGAGCACCCGTGGAGTTGGCGCCTAAAGCGACACTTTTGGCCAGTTAAATTTAGAAGCCCTTTTAGAACCGGTTCTCCCTCGCGGAACAACCAGTTCTAAAATGGCTTCTAAATTTAACAACCGGTTCCAGCGAACCGATGCGAACTGGCTCCAGCTCACCACTGCATATATGGGTTTAAGACCTACTCACTTACTCACAAACATTTTCCCAAATTAGACAGGCTTTAACTTGGCTTGTTCAATGCTATATTATTTTCTGTTCATCGACATTCAAAATTTTGTTTCTATGATACTTGTGAAAAGAGAATTTCAGGTCTGATGCTGAGGGTCATTTATTCAAGCAACAAAATGTGTTTTGTGGTATAGTAAACTTAATTCTGAGCAGAAATGGCAGTACTGTATAAAGGTTAGCCCAGAGGTAATTCCATGCAACTCAGCGGACCAGTCACAAAGCCTGAATGGTGAATTTCCAATATGGATTAATTAGCTGAATAAGCCTCATGAATGATCCACAGGCTCCAGTATATTCATAAAAAATGTTTGACAAATAATTTTTAATGCAAAATTAGTGAAGAAATTATCAGAAAACAATCAAAACAAATTTTCTATATGCTTTTCAGTTTTTCATTGAAATTTCATTCTGACTGTAATTTCCCATCCACCTCTACAAGTCCCTGATCCAGCAAAGCATTTAAGCATGTGCTTAACATCAAAGGGCCTTCCATGAGTCGACCCATCTGCCTCAATTCAATGTGTGTTTAAACACATTATTAGTTTGGGGGTCCAAATTAGTAAAAAACATGGTCTTCTTTTTGGTAAATAATTTGCAAAAAATCATAACACATTTTCCTGTGTGCTAACTATTAGTTTCAATTAATTTGTGACCCTCTTTAATTAAGATCCTCAACTAATCTAATCTTTCCCCAGATTTACTGGTGGTCTGGAGTGGAGTTTTGGATCTAATCTAATCTAACCTAATCCATAAGGGCAGAGACAACGTTTAGGTCCATGTCCAAATCCAGATATAAACTTCTCCAAAGTTTGGGGCTGAGACTTTGGGCTGTGCCTAGCTCTAATTTAAAATATCACCATTTCGTTATAAAACACCCATCTAACTTCAGTCTTTTCTCTTCTTGATTCAGATCTTTGAAGAAAAATAAAAAGTCAGAAGTTTCCAATCTTTTGTGGTGTATGTCCCTGGCAAAATGACTTGGATGTTTTCCTTTGTAGTGAAATGCAATTTTATGTCATTTCAATCACCATATGATACCACAGGCAATAACTTTGTAAGATACATGAAAGATGCTGATGACACTTACTATAGAGTTTACTTTAGATGCCTCCTGGTAAATTTCTTCTTCAAGATGTGCATAACCTATCTGGGAGCCCTTGAAATTCCTGGAGGTCTCATCTTTTTATCTCTGCTAAATTCTATGGCATATGTGTAGAGTAACTAGGTCAAGAAATAGTCAACAGAAAAAATATGTCTGTATTTACTCAGGAATTATATATGTAGCTTGAATTGTGCATGAATTTTAAAAAGTCAACAATAGATACATAATAAACATTTCATGTTTGCCAGTTATTTTAATGGTGGCAATCTAGCCAGCTGGATTGTTCCACAGGAGTTTAAGTACAGGACAAGCTTCCTGACTTTCAGCATAATTGCTGCAGAAGAAAATACTTGCAAATGGAAATCAGAGCTGACACCAGATTACAATCTGGCCTTGAGAATTGCCTGGTGAACTTTGTAGTCAGGTGGTGTGCAGGAGAAAGTTAATGCTTTTTAGCAGAGCAACACAAACAATATGAAATAATGTATAGTCAGAGCCAGACTGGAGCAGTGAACTGCACTGAAGCACATAAAAGAATCAGATTTTCCATAAATGAAAATGCTATCTCAGGCTATGTCACAGCCGCTCCATTCCTTCCAGGTTGCAGCCTTTTGCACCTACAGGGTGGATGGCTCCAAGATAACCAGGCACAGGGTTGACGCTTGAAAAGGAGCTTGCCTATCTCACTAGCTCAGTGATGTGCTGGACCCGGCTCCTGGGAGTCTGTCATTAACATTCCACCAGCCTGCTGGGATGGTTTTTCTGTACATGATGTGATTTCCCTATGCCGTCTCTGGATACTGCACAATCAAGCTTGTAACTGGGCTGGCCACCTCCTGTGTGCCCCCTGGTGGCCTAGGGGCATGCTACAGGTAGTCTGCCTCAGTTTCCCCTCAGACTGTTCAAATAAAACTTCCCTTCAGATGTTTCGTTGGTCAAAAATACCCCTTCTTGGGGACTAGGTTTATTAATAGAAAATAAACAGCAAATAAAACTCAAAGTCGCCAAACAAAGTCAATTCTTAAGGCCACACAAAGCAAGCTTTCTCTTCCTCCTCCCAAGCCTTTCTGCGTGGGGTCTTTGCAGTCTCTCTCAGGCCTCCCTGCTCTCAGGTCCCTGCAGGAGCTGGTCCTCACTCTCCTCAGACTCGACCACAACTTCCTGAGCTTTCCCCCTTCACTGCAGCCACCTGCTGCCCTGTCTAGGGAATTACCTGACTCAACCCAGGTGTGCCTTATTCTGTACTGGGGTTGGCTAGCCCCAGCCCCCCAGCCTTTAAGGGGTGAGCCACCCTTTTACAACCCCCTTTGGCCAGCACCCACACAGCTGACATAGCTTACGTTGGGTTGGGCGGGGGCGCCATCGGACCGAACTGAAGAGGAGCAGAGGGGCTGGCACTGCAGGGAGGGCGGTGGTGGCGTGGTGAGAGATGGCACAGAGGTGACTGAGCCAGGATGGCTAGAGGTGTTGTGAGTACAGGGTATGGGCAGGCATTTCTTCATGGAAGCACTTTCCCGCCAGGGGCTGGAGATGGACTGGTCCAAGTGCGTTTCTGGGATCTTGGTACTTCACTAACCCCTGACAACAAACCGTGAATGGGATGCACCAAAAGGGAAAAGGGGGATGGAGAACAAGATGTCAAAGAGACATTTGTCCATCGGACCCTCACATTGTCAGGTGGGGAAACTGAGGCAAAGGTCTATTGCCCAAGGTACTCTGGGGTGGTTATTTTACTTACTATTCATGCTGATTTATTGTGTTGTGTTTTCCTAGTTCATACTGTGTTTCTTGTTTTATACATAGACTCATGCTCACGAGAGGTTTTATTACATAGACTCACCCTGTGAAGGGTGCCGATGGGAGGGGTTTAGTTTTCCCAGGTTTCTGAGTGGGGAGGTATGTATCCTGCATACCAGGAAAGCAGCTCGTTAAATATTTGTTACCATTCCTGCACCTGCCTGGAATGGTACTCAGCCAAAAGGATGTGGCTCCTTTCACACAGCACTGTTGAGTTCAGACAAGCACTGTGACCTGAACATAGGTTGTAGGCAATGCTGCTGCTCCGAGACAGAGGGCCATATTCTGATCTCAGTTGCATAAGTCTTGTGTAACTCCAGTGATGTCAAAACAGTTAGAGTGGGGTAAATTAGAGGATTCAGCTGAGCACTTATTTCACTACAAGCTTTTATTCTCATTATTAATAATATTAAAATAGCATTTATAGTACTGACTCCCCAAACAGGCAAATACATCATCTTTGCTCCATGGCTTAGGCAATGCTAAAGGTCAGTTGGTGCACAAAATAAATCAGTTTCTCCAGCCCATAGTCTCAGTTAGTGGGCCATATTTGAACTGATATATTGCATTGTGCAATACTGTGTGTTTGCTTTCTGAATAGTTTGGCATATTGATATTATTTATGGTTTCGTTCTGACTTTAATTGTTTCAACCTTGTATATTTTAGTCATTTAATCTGTATTTGATTTGTCATAAAGTGCCCAGATACTGTGGTGACTATGCATTATAAAAATATTTATTATTTTACTTCAAGCAAAACAAGCATTACTTTAATTTATTTGTTAATCACTTTTCAAATTCTAAGGAAACATCTGTGCAGATTTGCAATTAAAGTGGCATATAGCTGCAGAAAGATATCCCCAGACTTTCTGTAAATAGACCCTGAGTTTATTCTGTAATTTTTTCAATATTCCTGAACAATTATAATCCTTTCCCTTTGTTGTAGACCATTAGCTGTCATATCCCATATGACTGACTTATTTAACCAACAGGATTTAATTACTCAAAAGCGAGACCTTTTATTTTTCAAACTTGTCAGCCAGCGAATAATTCAGTTAGGGGCGAGTCTTTCTCCCAGTGAAGTTCCAGAGCAAAGGTTCTATTGACTTCTGTAGGTCATAAATCAGGCCATTAGGCACACTGGGAGCCTGACAAGTCTGTGCCTCCATAGAATCATAGACTATCAGGGTTGGAAGGGACCTCAGGAGGTCATCTAGTCCAACCCCCTGCTCAAAGCAGGACCAATCCCCAACTAAATCATTCCAGCCAGGGCTTTGTCAAGCCTGACCTTAAAAACTTCTAAGGAAGGAGTTTCCACCACCTCCCTAGGTAACGCATTCCAGTGTTTCACCACCCTTCTAGTAAAGAAGTTTTTCCTAATATCCAACCTAAACCTCCCCCACTGCAACTTGAGACCATTACTCCTCATTCTGTCATCAGCTACCATGGAGAACCATCCTCTTTGGAACCCCCTTTCAGGTAGTTGAAAGCAGCTATCAACTCCCCCCGCATTCTTCTCTTCCGCAGACTAAACAAACCCAGTTCCCTGAGCCTCTCCTCATAAGTCATGTGTTCCAGTCCCCTAATCATTTTTGTTGCCCTCCGCTGGATGTTTTCCAATTTTTCCACATCCTTCTTGTAGTGTGGGGCCCCAAACTGGACACAGTACTCCAGATGAGGCCTCACCAATGTCGAATAGAGGGGAACGATCACATCCGTCGATCTGCTGGCAATGCCCCTACTTATACATCCCAAAATGCCCTTGGCCTTCTTGGCATCAAGGGCACACTGTTGACTCATATCCAGCTTCTCGTCCACTGTAACCCCTAGGTCCTTTTCTGCAGAACTGCTGCCTAGCTATTCGATCCCTAGTCTGTAGCAGTTCATGGGATTCTTCCGTCCTAAGTGCAGGACTCTGCACTTGTCCTTGTTGAACCTCATCAGATTTCTTTTGGCCCAATCCTCTAATTTGTCTAGGGCCCTCTGTATCCTATTCCTACCCTCAAGCGTATCTACCTCTCCTCCCAGTTTAGTGTCATCTGCAAACTTGCTGAGGGTGCAATCCACACCATCTTCCAGATCGTTAATGAAGATATTGAACAAAACTGGCCCGAGGGCCGACCCTTGGGGCACTCCACTTGATACCGGCTGCCAGCTAGACATAGAGCCATTGATCACTACCCATTGAGCCCTACAATCTAGCCAGCTTTCTATCCACCTTATCGTTCATTCATCCAGCCCATACTTCTTTAACTTACTGGCAAGAATACGGTGGGAGACCGTGTCAAACGCTTTGCTAAAGTCAAGGAACATGTCCACTGCTTTCCCTTCATCCACAGAGCCAGTTATCTCATCATAGAAAGCAATTAGATTAGTCAGGCATGACTTGCCCTTGGTGAATCCATGCTGACTGTTCCTGATCACCTTCCTCTCCTCTAAGTGCTTCAGAATTGATTCCTTGAGGATCTGCTCCATGATTTTTCCAGCGACTGAGGTGAGGCTGACTGGCCTGTAGTTCCCAGGATCCTCCTTCTTCCCTTTTTTTAAAGATGGGCACTACATTAGCCTTTTTCCAGTCGTCCGGGACCTTCCCCGATTGCCATGAGTTTTCAAAGATAATGGCCAATGGCTCCATCATTTGAATAAACTGCTTGGAAAAGAAGAAAAATTTGTTTCTGAGTTGGAAACATTGTTTCATGATAGCTGCAATCCTGTAAAATGCTCAGCACTCCATAGCTCCCACTGATTTCGGGGCACTTTGCAGGATCTGGATGATTATGTCAAATAGGAGTTAATTAGATTTTCTACTGGTAATTCTGCTCATTTTCCCTCCTGGCTGTTTTGTAAGGAGGCAGCAGTTGGAGTTCTAACACTGGCCAGAACTATGGAGAATGTGTTTGCTGGAAGACCTCACAAGGTGAGTGGCAGAGTGCCAGAGATGCAGCATAGCATTAGCTGCCAAATGGGACTTTTCTTTTGAACCTTACCCAAGAAACCCAAAGTGCTACAGAATGTAATCTAGATCATTTTGTAGCCTTTCATTTTAATCATACAAAGGTCAACTGCCATTACATTTACAAAAAACACAGCAGGGTTGACTTAGTTTTTACTTTAGGTACATATCAAACTGCTAATAATTGGATCCCATTGCTAGTGAATAAAATTCTGGGGGAGGCTTGTTTTCTTTAGTTTAAAAGACCAGGGCAGATTTAACCACATCTGAGACTAGGATGGTCATAGTTTGGAGTATGCAGAATCAAATGCAGACTTCCTTGGCACCTGGCTTGCTAGGAGCTCTGCTCAGCTGGGATCTCTCTTTCTAGACCATGCAGAGGTTAGGAAGAAAGTTGCTAGTTTTTTTTTTAGAAGAAAAAAGTTTGATCAGTAGCTGCAGTGTGTGGGCCAAACTCACCTGTCGGTCACTGGTTTCAACAGAATTGGACCCGGGGTGCTGAGACAAATCTGGCCAAGCAAATTTTCCAAATGACTCACCCGCAATGCGCACTGTGAAAGCTTAGTCTGGTGCCTCCTGTGCTGTATTGTTTATACTGGACGACAGGTCGGGTCAGGGGATTGCTAACGTTACACAGAGCTTTTCACTTCCAGGCCGTTGGTCCAGATCCTGCCTGCCAGGTCTCTAGAATTATCTGACTAAGCTGTTAGTGCCACTGGGTACGATTTTCAGGGCTCTCGGGATCTCTGGGGCCACCTTAACGTCTCTGGAATAGAAACAAGGCCTGGGCGTTCGACAGCCGCTTTGCACTGCTTCAGCCAGGTGGCAGCTCCGTCAGATGGCTGAACGGCTGTTTGGAAAGCCAGTGGGGGTCTAAGCATGGGATAAATGTGATACTTTGAAATCACTGGTACATGACACAGTTAGCCAGCTTTAGGTGAAATAACATCGCGCAGGGAATACAGTTCAATGCCAAGCAAATCACTTCATCTGAAAAAGAGCCCTCTAAACTTTTCAGTGCATCATACTAGGGACTGCTCCCTGAGTAATGTAAATGCCCATTATTAATATAGATATACGTTAGCATCACTAAGGACGCTGCTTGATTTTAGGAGAGTGACCTAAAAAGCCATTTTGCTAGTCATGCTGCTCAGCAAATGCTGGCTTTCAAACCCCAATTCTTGCCTTTTTCAGTAAAAAGACTCCCTCGTCTCTCCCACCAGGGTGACTTACCATAGTAACCAGACAAATGTAGAGGCTCTTTTTGCCAAGCCTTGTTCCTAACCCGAGGGGTGGCATTACTGTATTTCTTCATAATCACACACTGCTCCCATTGCCTTGATCTATAAATAATATTTATCACTCTGAGTCCACTTTAAGTTCATCATCTTTAGTCCCCATCACTGTGTGACAGGACACAGATATTCAATAGATGTTTTAATTCTCAGGAGGAGGAGCAAGATTAACAAGTAATGCTTTAAATACATCACCTACTGAGGGACTGCAGTGCTATTGACAACTATAAGAAAGGCATTTTTCCCCTTTCAGTCCAGTGAGATCTTGCCTTATAACAGAGCAATAGAGATTTAGGGGCCCTTGGAATGTTGTTAACTCCGTGGATGAGATATTAGCTTAAGTTGTCCTATCTTAGAAGAGAAGAGCAGAAGGAAGGGAGATCAATAAAAGATGCCTCTATGAAATTGAGTGTGGTCTTGCTAGAGGGAGCAAACCATCCCCATCCAAGAATTTATCTTGCTGACAAACTGAAAGTACAAACAATTCTACACCACTCAGAAGTGAGTCAACTTACTGCTATAATTCTTCTACCATAAACCCTCTGCGATACTCACTTGCAGAATATAAATTAACTAAAAACATGGAGAGTAGGCAGATGCTGCTGATAAAAGTCTTTTTGACGTGAGCTTGGATGATAGAAAAATTGCTTTGATTTCCCCCCCCATTCACAGCAATTGAAATGTTAGAGGAAAATGTGAATCCATCTTGTTGGTTAGCTGAGAAATCAGCCCTCCTCCCCTCTCCATCTCAGACTTCTGATGTGCTAGATCCTACTTCCTTACTTCACTCTGTTTAGGGTTAGCTAGTAAAATTCACAGGTGATTAGGGAGGGGCCAACCTCACAGAGTTCTGGGAAGCACCAAGAAACTTCTCTAACTTTTCAGACCCTTTGGAGTTTTCAGTACTAGTTGGGGAGCCTGTTGTGGCTAGTGTTCATCACTGTGGTGTCTGAGCTCCTATGAACGGGGCAGGAAGGATAGTCCCGTGGCTAAAACTCAGCTGGGAATACAGCCCAGATATTATGATTCCCAGTCCTGAGCCCCAGACTGCTTTTGTGTGCTTGGCAGGCCATTTAAACACTCAGTGCCTCAGTTTCCTCACTTGCAAAAAGGGAATAATGGTCCCTGACCTACCTTGCTGGGGTGTTCATTCATGTCTGGGAAGAGCTTTGAGATCCCTGTCTGCAAGGTGCTATTGCAGTGCAAAGAAAGCACTGCTTTTATTTCTTGCTTGCATTCAGGCATATCCTTGTATGGTCATAGAGGCGGTGACCTCAGGACAGGCTTTTCTTACTGTATTTTTGCACCTCTTTTTCCAGTGTCTGAACCGGAGGGGGAGAGAATTTTGTTTGAATGTTTCAGAACCTTAGAAGAAGGTTTGGTTTGGACGTGGTTCCAGAAGTGCAAGGGAGAGGTGAGGACAGAAGGCTCACCCAGCGCACCAACACGGCTCACCTGTTAATGAGAACTTTGAGTCCTCTGCACAGTGGCAGCTGAACTCAACACGCAAAATACTCACAGAGCGATTGGCAGGGAGTTTGGACTGCTGGTCAGTGGCAGTATTTCCTTCAGGCCCGAACACACTGGAACATCACTTTGCTCTGGCACTGACATCTGCCACAGCAACTCCTGGATTTCAGCCCAGAAGCCAGCCCTTAATTGACTGAAGCATCTCTTTAAAGTTGGGATGAGCCACCGCTGGTGGGCTGCAGTAATGGCTTGAGTCACAGCTGAGAGGAAGCGTGTGTACTCTCTTGTGAATGCCCAGTGCCAGCTGGCTGTCTCGGGAGAGAGCATGATGACTTTCTTGGCATAGATCTCACACAGATACTGCCTGAGTATATGGAAAGGGACAGCTTTTTGCAGTGCCAAGTCTCCCTCGGACTACTGCCACCTGTAATTGATTCTCCTCGTGTATTCTTGGGGCAATTCACTGTTTAGCTTGAGGCCAGGACACTCTCCAGTCAGCATGCCAGTTAGTTAAAAAACAAAGCCTGGGTTTCCATCAAGGCCTGTGTTTGCCAGATCTCCGCTCTGTGACAAACATGCCAGCTAGAATGCATTCTAACCACGCAGGGTTTGATTTGTGTTGCACAGCACCATAATGGTTGAGAAAGCATGTGACAAACTGAATGCCACTCCTGGGTTGTGTGATCATCACGTGATGATCCGCCATACACACTGTACCTCTGATGATTGGAGATGGACATTTCACTCTGGACTATAGGAAAGGAGTTTAACTCTGAACTTCTGATTGTAGTTGAGAACTATATGAGTTTTCAAATGAAACTCAGGAGCCTCTGTTGTTTCTGAGCCTCATCCAGACAAAACGTGACCCCACAACAGAACAGGCTTTGGAAATAAGTATTGTCACACGCTGTATGAAAAATATCTGTATTATTTCCCTGCCAGCAGACTGAATTCAAATGACACTCATTAGGCAGAATACTATGAATTGAAAAAACCTAGAAGTGCTGGGGGCAAAAACCGACAGATGAGCTTGTTCTTTGAAAAAGTTGAAGGCCAGATGCAAACTAAGTTAGATGGGACTAATTAATGGCTGACAGCTCAGTAGTCAGCTTTCAATTTGTCTGGATATCAAAAATATATATTTTATTATAATTTTTTTAAGTAGAAAAACTATGAAAGGAGAGTGTTTCTCTTGCATTTGGTTAAATCTTGTTTATCTCCAACATGCTCAGCAACATCTCTCGCATCACTGTCTCCTCTGTAACTACCAGCTGTTTTGAGAAGAGGGCTCTGCAAATTATGAATAAGTAATTAAAACTCAGCACCTACCAGCCCATCAGCATATTAAAGGGACTATCAAGATAAATGACTCCGACTCTTACCTTCCTCCTAATTAAGCTTTAAAATGTCACAAATTCATCATATCTGGTAAAAAAACCCAACAACTTTTTTGAGAGCATCAAGCTTTGATCATCTACTGAACTGTTTTTTCTGAGTCTTCAGACTGCATGGAGTTCTAAGATGCTGTTCAAAAAACTGTTTTATTCATGATAGACCCTGTGCTAAGCTTCCCAAAATGCCATGTGTCATTTGCCATTTGAAACGGAATGTATATTTATAATCCGCCAGCATCCTCAGGACCAAAATTATAAATTCTGTGTTACATTTTAGCAGTTTTATCCCAGTTCTCAAACGTAATACATTTGCTAATAATAAATATATAATGCCATTGGTGTTTCCAAGAGCGACCTCTGGGTATATGAAAGATGGCTTAATTACAAGGAAATCACTGTTGATAGATTGTAACATGCTGTCTGCGCTTTAAATCGAACTAAGCACCTTGACCTGGTGGATGGAGTTTACAGTATATATTTTCTTGCACAGGATAATATCAAATTGGCTCTACCATGTATGGAATCTATTAGCTTTCTCTCTACCCCTTTCCTTCACGTCCCGTGAAACATGCCTGCTAATTAGCAGCTTCATAGGAAGGTGAAAAATGCTTCCAACCTAACATTCCTCCTGTATATAACAAACAGAGTTAAATTTTGCCCCTGTGCAAGCAGCCATCATGAAGCCCATGCCCCGCTTAAATCTTATGTTGAGGGATTAAGTGGGATTTGTTGCTGGGGTTTCCAATGGAGTCAAAGAGTGTTAGGTGCCTGAATCTCATTGAAATCAATGGGATTTGGGGCCTAACTCCTTTAGGTGCCTGGGAAGAACCCAGCCGTTGCGCGGCGTGGGATTTGTGCCAGCTCTGTGCATGGAAGTGAATTTGTTGTTGCCCTTAAACGCTACCCGTTCCTTTGAGACGCTTCGGAGGCTACCAAGATGTCAGCAGTACGCCCAGGTGAGTTTACGACCCTGTCCCCTCTGGAACTGCTAACCCCACTGAAGACACTGACACTCTCCTCATCCTTGCATGCAGGGACCCCAAACCCCAGGGTTGTGGCAGGTCTTGCACAGGTGCACAACGGCACCTTCACCCCCTCTCTCATAGCTCCTGCATCTACACAAGGTGGACTGAGTTTACCGCTAGCATGCATGCGCCTAGCACAGTCAAACCTGGGAGATTTGTCCTTCTCTCTTTGTTTCTCTTTCATTTCGGTTGCATGTTCCCTTTTCCACCTCTTCCTCAGGGCTATAACTGAGTAGACACCAAAACACAGTGGATTTGTTTGGACCAGGCAGATAGGGCTACAAGCATTTTTTGCTTTAGTCTGTTCTAGTCAGGTTCTCATACTGGAATCATCAGGGTAAGTCCTGATTCAGCATGTGTTTAAACATTTTATTGAATCTGGGCCTTCGCTCCTTCCAAAATGCAGTAAGCACTGTGAATAACATCTGTCATGTGTGATTTCTTTGCAAATTACGGAGGGAAAATTGTACATGGATTTATAATTTTATACTACAAGATGAGTTTTCATTTGTGAAGGCAGGTCAAGAAGTGTGCCTTGCACTTGACTGGAAGCTGACTTTTGTTAGCTGTTACTTTAGGGCTTTTTCTGCCCATCGATGTTACCTTTATCTAAAAGCAAAGGAAAGAAATTGTCCCAAAATACATGTTCTATTTTGTAACATAAAACTCACTGAGGAGTATTGCAAGTACTGACAGGGGAAAGATGATACTTTCCAAAACTTAGGCACAAAATATTTCACATCTTAACAAACTTTTTATTATTGCTTTCTTATTGAAACGTTTTATGACTTACACTCAGTTCAACTCCCTCCTTTTTATTAACACAATCAAATGTATTTCTTACTTTCCTCCACCAACCAACATAAAATAAACGCCTACAAACACCTAAGATAAGAGAGTTGCATTTACCTTCATTCATTGATTTCCATGCCCCACGCTGCATGTCTGGAGTTATCTATAATCTTTCATATCTGGGATCTAAACTGTTTTCTAATATTATTTAGAAACAGTCTCCATATATCATCAATTGCCTCTATTTTGCTTTCAAGCCCATAAATCACCTTTTCTTAAACTGGAATATTTCTATCACCCTCCAGCTCTGATGTGCCAGATATCTTTTCGGTGCTTGGCTATAATCTGTTTTGCTACCATCAGACTAAAGTAACCTGTTTAGCCTTTTCATAGGAGACGCTTATTGGTTTCAACGGATATCATTCCAAAATCACTTTAGACTCCCCAAAATATATTGCCATAGTCTCCTATAGGTTTCCAGCATCTCCAGTGTAGATTATTAAGGTCAGCATATTTTGTAACAAGACAGCCTTCCCCCATTTTCTGAACCAGACTGGGTTTAATTCAGGCCTCCTTCCCCATATGTGCTTTAAATATGAAGGGCTGGATCTCATCTGGTGTAGAGCGGCATAGCTGTAGTGACTTGAATGGTACAATGCTGATGTACACAGGCTGATGATCTGAACCACTGAGGGCTTAGCAACCAGTCTGAGAGGAGGTTAGGATCGAGAAGAACATAAATGTACTTCATGCGTTTCCCCCCACAGCAGAGTGGATAAAATCTGTAGTAAATGAACCTATTATACCAGCTTCTGGTTATTTTGTCTCAATATTTACTTCAAGAGCCCTGTGCAAAATATTGTGTGCATAGCAGAGATAAACCTGATGGTGAACTAATTAGAAATCATTTTTGTTGGCAGAAAAATTGTATAAGGGAGAATTTACTAAAACTACTGCTGTGGTTAACTGCGTGTAATAGGCAAATTCAACAATGAAAATATAACTGCTCTGCAGAATCCCTGGGATGAGATAGCGTAATTCTGGAAATGGAGCCGGTGACAAATACTGTTTAAAGTTCACTTAAGGCTCCTGTCATTCTGCAGGGCTCTAAAATTGCAAATAGACTGCACTTGATTTCTAAGGGATGAACAAGGCAGAAATTCATAGTCACCAGGGATGGTTTTGTGTTACAGTCAACACCGCTTACAATAGCTGGAAAACGTCCGTTTTCAGAATATACTTTGGCTCAGATCCCTCATTTGTTGTAAAGCGGTGTGGCTTCACTGAAGTCAGTGGAAATATGCTGATTTACACCTGCTGAGAATCTGGCCCTGCATTTCCGCTTACCTCCTCATGACCTCATATGCACCCACTAGAGTATTAGGGTCTGTGTCTTTAAAGGCTGAGCTTCATAGAGCTCTGCCCAGACTCTCTGGGAAGCTCAGCCCTTAAAGGCACAGCCCACCACACCCACCAATCCACAATCACCAGTGGGTCCACTCAGAGCTGCCTTCAGTGCAAAACATCTTCTGCTCCCTCTGTAGGGGAATAAGAATTTGTCCCTTTAGGGAAGCTGTAGTTCAGCGTAAGTCTTCCAGGAGGTTATATCTTCTCACTCTTACAGTGACGGGGTATTTTTCTGTTAGTCGCACACATTAAGAGTGTTATCCTTTCCAAAGGGCTTGATGAATGGTGTGTATCTATTCACTTAGAACGTTGCCTACTGGGACAGAGTTCGGAGGGGCATGTCATGGTCTCAGGAGATGCCCACCATACCATCTTACTCCAGTAGACTTCAGCGCAGTACAGTCGGGCTGGACTGGTGGTCACTTGAGACTAATGCTCACAGTACTAAAATATGCCTGATTAACAGTCCCCACCTCCTGTTTGTTGATGTGTGTGATCTGTTATGTCACATAGGACAGAGACAGTCTTGGTTTGCCTGTTTGCACTGCACTTAGCAGAATGGGACTGTTGTAATATAAATGAAAAAGAAGAATGGATGATACACAACGTAAGAAAGCAACGTCGAACAGTTGCAGTTCCAGTCTTTCTTTACATTTTCACGGTTTCCTTAAAGGATGGATTAAAATTCTCTTAAAGCCAGTTATTATTGGAACCTCGTTGGGCAGCAATGCAGACAAAGCCATTGGGCGAAAAACATTCCACCACTGGATGCACATATATAAACCCCTTTGGCCTGGCTGCATCTGAGAGCAGTTTGTCTTATTGAATGATACTTTACATAAAGCTTTTTGCATCTTTATTTCCAAAATCAGACAGCAATTAGGAAATCTCCAAATATATGGAGAATATAGGTTCTCTGTCCCCGAAAAAATGGCAGCTGTTTCCACAGATTGCTTTTGCCTCTTCCAGCATGTTTCCTTTGCTCTCCCTCCTGGTGGGTGCAGTGAAAAGAAACATGTGCACAGAGCAGTATGATCATACGCTGGATCAGACTGGCTTTCTGAGATCTGCGGTTGGGAGGCCTAGGAGAGAGGGTTTTCAGAATAAACATGCTGCAGCTGTTTATACATTGTTTCCTATTACAAGCTTGTTTGGAACTCACTTTTGAAAGAACCAATGCCAGTGTTGCTACAGCAAAAGAGCTGGCAAGAAAAGGCACAATTGTCTCAGAAAACCAGGTGGTCAAGCCATCCATAGCCTGACTTCCTGCCACTCAGCTGAAAAGGAGTTGAAATTTCCCTTTGGCCTTCATAGTAAGTCAGTGCGCAACTTGTGTACAACTGTGGCAAGATCAGAGTTCCCATGTATGTGTGGAGTTCCCCTGGCACTTGGCAACATGTTAGGTATCTCAAATCATTATTGTCATATAGAGCTGCAGTGGAAATAGCTAAAGGATATAGTGAGCGAGACCAACTAAAGAACTAGAAAAAAAGAACAGGAGGATTTGTGGCACCTTAGAGACTAACCAATTGATTTGAGCATAAGCTTTCGTGAGCTACAGCTCACTTCATTGGATGCATTCAGTGGAAAATACAGTGAGGAGATTTAATTACACACAGAACATGAAAAAATGGGTGTTATCATACACACTGTAAGGAGAGTGATCACTTAAGATGAGCTATTACCAGCAGGAGAGCAGCCGGGGAGGGGATGGGGGGAGAACTAGAGTAAATTCTGCGGCCTCCCAGGTCTTGCTGTTGTTACATTACATAGCATGACTATTCCAAACTTGTGGGGCTGAACCTCAGATCTTTTCCAAAAGCATAGGCCCCAGCCCCTTGAGTTTAAGGGGGAATCTTTCCCATAGCAGTTTAAGGGTTATAGACTAGTGCTGCTTGAATTGTTTGTTGCAAATCATTTATCCAAGGGATTTTGGAGTTTTTCTTCAAATAAATGATATGCAAGTACATTTTTCTGTTTTCCCGCCAGCTCTATAGATTGAATATTAGTCTGCAAATAATATGAACTTCTACCAAGCTCTGAATAATTCAGTCACAAATAATTGTTTTTTCCATTATTTGACCCAACAACAGGGTCGAGCAGAGTCCTGATTCCCCCCAGTAGAGGGCAATAGTACACATACAGACTAGCCATTCCATCATAGTAGCTTGTGTTTCTTTGCTAATAAACTCCACAGATATCTGCATTCACCAGAAGCACCACTTATCTTTTAAAACTAGGAAGGGCAGTGCCTTTTCCACCAAGGAATGGCAGCATTAACAGCTCACACGGTACCAGTAGGAATCTCCAAGTCAGCAATTTAAGGTTAGAGACTGAAAGGTGTCCCAAGTTAAAAAGATGCAATTTAAATGCAATTTTCAGAGCTTTCCTGCTAGTGAACTAACCTCAGCAAACATCCATTCTTTTTGAACAAATGTTTACTTGCTTTATTTCAGGAGTAATAATTATGGATGAGCAAACATTTTGGTAGATTCCTTAGTACATTGCTGGTTATGTATGTGCCCAGGCTGGGGTGACTGCTACTATACTTGAAAGACTACAGCTTGGAGTAAGCTCTTCAGAACAGACATGATCAAGTGCTACATTAGGTCTAGGTTTCACGGAGCCAAAGGTTGAATTGAAATTAGAGGTAATTTGAATTAATTACACCATTAACAACTACTCTTGAAAGGTCTCAAAGACCAGAACCCTCAGCTTCAGCAAATTAGCTCTGCAATTGCTGGGAAGCAAAATCCTTCAGTGAATACTTTCTGAAATTCTGATGTCCATTTCTGGACAGTGTGTAAAATGTTCACGGTGGTAATTCTAACCGGCCGCCGACCCCCACAAAAGGTAACACAATCAGAATACGAGACCAAAAACAACCCATGCTGATAGGTGATGAGGTCAGACATTAATAATTGGCTCTGGGGGCTCACACAGAGTAAACTGAACAGCAACAACAAAAGTAGCTGCCCAGCAAGGATGTCAAAAAGCAGAGCTGTGGCCAGGTGTGTCTGGCAGTGTTCTGGCCATTGCTGTCAGACGTGTCCCAGTCACTCCCCCGCTCACGAGCTTCACTTTTCCTTGTGAAACTGAATACTGGCTCCCTTCACTAGCACCTTCCGCCTTTGGACCTCAAAGTGCTTCGCATCTATTCACAGCCATGTTCTCAGCGGGTAACAGGCCTGGCAATCCGTGGAGCTTTGCTGATTGATACCCGCTGAGCTTCTAGGCCCAAGGCAGTGGCGTAGCCAGGTGGAGAAAACAGGGGAGTGGAAATAAAAAAGGCCCCCCGCCACTGCAATGCCGCCGAAGACCGGAGCGAGTGAAGGACCCGACGCCCAAGACCCGTATGATATGAATATAGGAATTTCAAAATGGGAAGTGCCTACATGGCATTCCGTACCTCTGGACCATTCCCTGAGTCAATGCTGATTGTCATTAAAAATTTTGGGGGCTTCCCAGGGACTCTATTATTATCATTATGTTATTTCTTGTGGTGCTAGTTACGCAATTCTCCATTGATTTTGCTCAAAGGCTTTGGAGATGCACTAGCATGTTACTGATTAGTTTTCCAAACCAGATTACTTTGTCTGGTATTTTTTCCCTGATTCTCTAAGCTCTCATTGAAACCAAACACAGATTTAAAAATAAACCTGGGGTGTTGTAAAAGTATGAGAGAGTTTTTGAAATTGTCTTTTGTGCGTGACAGCACGTTTCCCTGTAGAAATTGAAGCAATTGTGTCTTGGCTGTAATTGCAGAACTTTCCTATGAGCCTCTGAAGTATTAAGATTCAAGTGTATTATTGCAGAAATTTACCATGGAAGTAGTATATTACTTTGCACTCCTTGAGTATTACCAAGAGTTGGCAGAATTGTAATATTATTCTTGAAAGTCCATGGGAATAAAAACAGATGATTTTTCTCATCAAAATTTAGCTCATTGCAAAGCTGAGTGGTTCATGAATAAACCTCTGATCTCTATCTCAGTCTAGTTCAAACTAGTCTTTCCACACCTTGCTTCGGAACAGGATGTACGACTGATGATTCATAGAATGGTCAGGCTAGGTTTTTTGGCTTGGGTTTAAGAAATATTTTAAAGAAATCTGGGCCATACTGTTTAGAAACTTGAAAACAGAGGTCAGGGGAGAAAGAATGTGTTTCTTTAAAAGCAAATCTACCCTTCCCAACCTGTCTTTCGCCATCCAAAGCCTTATCTCAGCCAATTTCTCTGACACCACTTGACATCACCAAAGCTGAACTTCTGATCTTTCCTCCCCAACCTTCTCCTCTCTCACTTGCCCTGTTACTTGGGAACACACTTTCATTCCCACTGTCACCAAGCCCATAGCCTGCAAATCATTTTTGACTCCATTTGACTGTGTTTCTGTATGTGTTTGTACAGAGCTTGGCATATCTCTTTGTTCTGTGTTTGAACAGCACCTAGCATGATGGGGTCCTGTCCATATCTAGGACTCCTAGGTGCTACATTAATTATAATTATGATTAATTAATAATAATAATTTTGGGCCTTATTGCAATAGAAGTAAATACCAATAAAGGGAATGGTTTGTTCTTTCGGTGCTTCTTTTATAACAGGTGCTCCCAGCCAGTCTTCAAAATCTCTACAGGGCATGAACTTAGTTTTCCTTCTGCTTCATAACTTTGGGGCACAATGGGTATCCAGTGTTTTAACAATTACATACAGGAAGCAGAGGAGACTAGGTGCGGAGATTCTTAGTATTTCTTAATTAGAATCCAATGAGAGTTTTGCCATTGACTTAGATGAGGCCAAGATTTCACCCCCAGATTAGTCGTTTGAACGTATGGGCTGAGAAATATCATCACCACTGCCTTATAAAATATTGACACTGAGACACCGAGAAGGAAAGTGATTTGCTCACAGCAGATGCAGGAATCTAGCCCTCCTGACTCCCCGTCGTGTGCTTCAAACTCTGGGCTGCTCTTCCTCCCATTATCTGTTAGTATATAGGTCTGTTTGTTAGCCTGGGATAGAATTTTGCGTTTGATTTTTTGATACTCTTATATACAAAGACACTGTGATGTTGCTTCTGCTTAGTCAGATGTATTTGTTAGTAAAATGGGAACAGATAAGAGCAGTTAAAGTGTTACTCAAGAGCACACTTTAAGATTGCCTCAACCCATATCTCAAGGCAAAGTCAAGCAACCAGTCAGGAGAGGCAAAGGGGCTTGGGTGAGGAGGGAGATAGAAAACACTACAAGACCAAAGAAATGCCACTCCCTGATTGTAGCACAACCTCACTCCTTACCCCTCCCATGGGATACAAAAGAGGTGGGACGAAGACCCCAGACCCAAAATGGAATATGACCCTAAGTTGTAAGGAGTGGGACTGTGGGCGTGCATTGCAGGTATATTTGCGCCTGCTAAGAAGGAGGAGGGGAAATGGGGGAATGGTGGATGGGAAATGGGAATAGGGAAGGGGGACATGGGGTAAAGGCTCTGTGGCATCAGAGCTGGGAAGGGGGACACGGGGTAAATGCTGGGAACGGGACACTGGGAAACAGACTCTGCCGGTGTGTAGAGCTATGGATATGTTAGTTCCAAACAAACCCCAATAACCACTGCATTGCTTGCACTTCGGACTTCTGGTCTTCTGCTCTCTGTCTGCATGACAAGAACCAGGGGAAGAGGGTGAAGGGAAAGCCCTCTAACATGATCCATCCATATGAATTGCAGGACTGGACCAGATCATCCGTCATCTGCCATTGGCACAAAAAATATTGCAGAGCCTACGGCGCTTTTGTGATGTTCTTTGGAAAAGATGAAAGATTGTGCATGCTGTCGATGTAGAATGAAGGGTGCATGAAGCTATAAACGAGAGTGGAAATCTGTCCAGCACAGGAACCAATCTGATCCACCACCAAAGTCTGAAATGTGTTGCATATGTCTGAGCTGGAATGCAGCCATTAACTTTCACTGGCCAAATTAGCAGAATTTGGATGGGATTCTTCCCAGGCATTAGCCTTGTTAGTCTCACCCACTCAACACTAGGTTCTGCTGGCCTTGCTGAATTACAGGAGTAACCTTTGCCTGGAGACTGGGTTGGTAAGTCTTAAACACTGGAGTGAAGGGGAGAGAGACAATGAGAGCAGGCCCAAGAGTGAATCCCTGGCCTTTATTTCAGGCATAAAACTCAGCTGATACTTCCCTTCATTATGAAATCATGCTGTATGAACTGCCAATTACACAAATCATTGTCTGATGGGAAAAGCAAACAAGGTAATCCTGGTTTAATACAAATCAAAATAGTTTATTCTTATCAAATCATTTACTCACCATACAGTCGAAAATGAGTATTTCTGGCATCCACTCAGCCCTCTTTTAACAGCTGAGCCCTGAATCTGTGGCAGTGATATTTTAATATGAATTATGTGTATACTGCTGGAAGATTTCATCTAGGACAAACTGTCAAACCACAAAGGTTTAAAATGGAATTCTTTAACGTAATTAATCAAAGAAGAGTATGGACTTGGAAATGAGAAATGTATGGTGTTTAAAACAAAGAGATGAAAACAGAAACAAATCAGACAGATGGAAATGAACATGGGAACATTCTTGGACAGTTTCCCCTGCTTATAAGAGATGTGGACAATTAAATGATTTCTTGTTCCTTTTTGCTAGCATTAACTCCCACGCACCAGGTATTTTAGTTTCCATGTGAGATGACATGCCAATAGCCAAGATGAAACAACCTGTGGGCAAGCGGCTTCTGAGAGTGTCTATCCAGCTCTCTATGCCAAAGAAATCCCCATTTGTGCACGCTACAGTAAAACTGTCGCATGGGGTAGGTGCCTTTCAGACAGAATAGGTCTTCCCATGGTGCTTCAGAAGTTTGCAATGCACATAAAGCCCGCGTGTGCAGGGAGGAAGTGTGTCAGGTGGTTAAAGCAGGGGTTGGGAGCCAGGACCCTTGGGTTTCATAGAATCATAGAATATCAGGGTTGGAAGGGACCTCAGGAGGTCATCTAGTCCAACCCCCTGCTCAAATCAGGACTGATCCCCAACTAAATCATCCCAGCCAGGGCTTTGTCAAGCCTGACCTTAAAAATATCTAAGGAAAGAGATTCCACCACCTCCCTAGGTAACGCATTCCAGTGTTTCACCACCCTCCTGGTGAAAAAGTTTTTCCTAATATTCAACCTAAACCTCCCCCACTGCAACTTGAGACCATTACTCCTTGTTCTGTCATCAGCTCCCACTGAGAACAGTCTAGATCCATCCTCTTTGGAACCCCCTTTCAGGTAGTTGAAAGCAGCTATCAAATCCCCCCTCATTCTTCTCTTCTGCAGACTAAACAATCCCAGTTCCCTCAGCCTCTCCTCATAAGTCATATGTTCCAGTCCCCTAATCATTTTTGTTGCCTTTCATTCCCAGTTCTGCCACTTACACATCTCTTCTTCTCTTTCTGTGTCTTATGTTGGTGAACAAGACTGTAAAATACACTTAAAATGCTATGTTTTGATTTATTCAGAAAGATGTGGTTAAATATACACGTTATTCAGGAGCCTCACACTGTATCCAAGCAAGTGTGTGTTGAAGAGAAGCCAAAGGTAAAAGAAACACCATCAACAATGTTGGTAGCTTCATTCCCTTTTGACTTAAGATCAATAAATCCCAACTCCAGGCTGAGAATAGCAAGAAAACCAGCAAGCCCAGACTCATTATTACCATTTTTTAATATCTCATTGAAAGCATCCTCACCAGGGAATATGTCCGTGGTGACAGAATATCTGCCTCTGTTTTCCTGGTGCACAATTGACAGCAGTGCACTACTTTGGTCACTCTGATGAGTGCTGGAAGAACTAGCTTGTGACTACCAGGCTGGCTCTCTGTTTCCTCTGGATTCTTAGAGAGAAGGGAGGGTAGCAAAAATCATGACGGGAAGTCAGTTACACCAGGGATGAAACTGGCCCAACATCGACCTTCTCTCTCTCTGTGGTCCCTGGGACACAGGCAGCCCTTCCTACTGACACAGGAACTTTCACTTGGAGACAAGTTGCAGTCAGACCCCATGATGATGCCTGAACAGAGGTGAAGGCACCCTGAATCAAGCTGTCAAGTGGCTGGTATTGAGAGCGGCTGGCAGCAGTGGAGTGTGGAAAGCAGCATGGCTGTGAAGAGGGACTGAACGCTGGAAGGAGTTCGAAGGAGAAGAGGGGAGGAGCAGCTCAGGAAAGAAGCGCTATATGTTATATCTCCTGGCTGACTTTGAGCAGCCAGGGGAAAGCATGGGCTTTCTGGGGCTGCCTCTGCACGGCTCTCTCCAGCCGCAGTGCCCCCGACACACTCTTTTCACTCCTGCTTCCATGTCTAAAGCTGAAAAAAAAGGGCGGGGATGCTTCTGTCCCTCGCCCCCTCCAACAGCGTCTGCATGCAATGAGATTACCATACCAGTGCCCATAATTGTTGAATCACAGGGTAAATTACTCTAACCATTCAACAGCCACGCACAGCTGCAGAGAGCAGAAGTAAGGGCTATGCTTGCCCCTGGAAAAATCACACAACCTGCAGTCTAGTTTCTTGTTTAATCCCAGAATCCCAGATGATAGCTTTGGAAGGTGCTTCCTAGATCATCTATTCTAAACCCCTGCTTCACTGTACTTTCCATCTGCTTATTGAATCTTGCCTTGAATGCCTCTGACAGATAAACCAAAAGTAGAAGGGAAAAATGAGCTTGGCTGAGAATTTCTATCTGAACGCAGCTCCAGGTCTTCCCTTGGGGGGATGGTCCGTCTCTGAGTGATAAAAGGAGGCAGGTATTGATTTGAGAAAGAATGGGATGTAACAGCAAAAATGGAGCTCACTTGAACTCAGTGCTTATCAACCTTTTCAATAGCAGGACCCCTTTTGCTCACCAGTACACCCCCAAATTTAGCAACATGGAAAGGGCAGAGTGGGTCACAGCCTCCCCCACACTGAGAGCCCATGCTGTAAGTCATGCCAGCTGCAAGCCCAACAAATGTGATGGGGGACCAGATCAGAGGTATTCGGGGAATAGTTCCCACAGTTCCAGGCCATGTGTGCAGTCTCAAAGTCACAGATTCCAGAAGAGACAAAAGAAGGAGATCAGTATTAATTGGATAGTAGTTTACGCAAATGACTCCAACCTAAAATAATGCATTTATCAGAAGTGCTCTCAGATGAGGGGCAGATCTAAACGCAAAAGCCACGAGACCAGCTCTGACACATGAACAATTCAGTTATGTGTAGGATTTAGGAGTTGTAGGCACAACCTAGAGGAGTGAAACCTTGTTGCATTTGGTGTATAACAGACAACTCAGAAAAGTCCCATTTTAACATGGTACTAGAAGTGGAGAATCTTGTGCAGAGCAGGCCCCTTTCTATCACTTGCATGTCTAAATACACGAGGGGGGGGGGCGGAGGGAAATCTGGGCAAGAGACAGTCCCCAGACTTAGGAACATCCATCTTTCCGTGTGTACTTATGTTGTCACAGGCTGGTCCACGAGGGGGTCTCAGAGCTCCGCTAAATTATTATGCTAGATACATCCAGTTGTTACAGAAATAGTTCTCCACTTGTTTCCGAGGGTGTTCCATGGGAGCTCTGCTCTCACAAGGGGCACACCTGAATGCTCTTTTATATGTCCTGTGTTTTCAGGATGTGAAATGATTCATTTTGTTTCTTTCAAGCTGTCCAATCCTAAATCTCTAAATAGAGAGTTCTGCCCACGTCAGCTGGAGTCTGGTAGTTTTGCACAGCAGAAATAGTATGAAAAAGACTGATGACCTAGGAGACATGTACAAGGGAGGTAATGTAGCCTATCAGAAAGATTTGCTCAAGCACAAAGGAGAGAACCATCACTCCTAGGGGAATCTGGGAGATGATATGGGAAGAAGAGCCAGGAAAGGAAACTCAAAGGGAATCTGTGGGGGAAGAGAGGAGAGCACAAAGCTTATTTCTAGCACAAATCACAACTACCATTACGTTAATTCTTAGCCAGGGCTTTGCTTCCAATGCACGTGTGCTGTACAGCGGCGAATTGTGCGGGTGCTCCATTGACGCACTGATGCAGCAGACATTAATGGAACAGTAAGCTAACTGTATTACTGCAGGGCAACTTCAGAGGAAAACAGGCAACACAAAGGGAAGTTGCAAAGTTTTAGAGTCAGAAATCTTGATAGCACAAAGGGCTTGGTGGCTCCCCACCATTTCCACCTGTATGATTGTGGGGCTGCTTGAGAGACCAGCAACATTTTAACCCTGCAGCTCCATATGGGCCCTGGCATCACGCTGCATTGCGAACAAAATGGAGTTTTAATTGTTCCTGGTGACAACATTCCTGCCTGCTCAATCTGCACAGCAAAGGGAAGTGAGTCTGTGATGCTGATAGAACCTGGCTCAGTTTACCCAGGCTCAGGGTTAGTGCTATTGCTAGTTAATGGCTGCTAACAATTTCCAACCCATTTCCTTGATTTGTATGGGGGAAATAAGTCCCTCAAGTGGATAACTAAAGGCATTGTCTTATTAGGAGGATGAAGAGTTCAAGGTTTATTACCTCACATATAGCAAGTGCCAGGCATTAAAAGGACTAGGCTGCAGTGCAAGGATTATTTGTAAAGTTGCATGGAGAGAAAATCCTGCAATATGTTGCCCTTTCTTAGTGCCTTCTAGTTCAAAAGCATCACGCCCAAGATTTCCCCCCCTCCAGCTCCCACTGTTCCTCAGACATTCTTGTCAACTGCTGGAAATGGCCCACCTTGATTATCACTACAAAAGGTTCCCCCCCCTCCCCCTCCCGCTCTCCTGCTGGTAATAGCTCACCTTAAGTGATCACTCTGGTTACAGTGTGTATGGTAACACCCATTGTTTCATGTTCTCTATGTATATAAATCTCCCCACTGTATTTTCCACTGAATGCATCCGATGAAGTGAGCTGTAGCTCACGAAAGCTTATGCTCAAATAAATTTGTTAGTCTCTAAGAGGTGCCACAAGTCCTCCTTTTCTTTTTTGCGAATACAGACTAACACAGCTGCTACTCTGAAACAGGCCCAAGATGTGTGTCTCCAGCGGCTACTTGCCTTTGCCTGAGGCCTCTGGGGTACTGAGAAAAATGAAGTGCTCCGCAGGTTACTGTCGAACCATGGGGCCACCGGGTCACCACATAGCATCTGGACAGCAAACACTCCTGCGCTGGGCATTGTCTGGTGCAAGCTCTTTTAGTTCAGACCTAGAGACTGAACTCAGGGGTGCTGCTAGCTGTGTGATATTTTCCTTTGTTGTTGGGAAATCTCTGCTCTACTTCCAGCACCCCATTCGTCAGCCTCTCTCCTTCAGAGCTTGCTGCTTTTTGGGGTGCCACCAACAAAGATGCTGCGTGGGCTAGCCTTTAGTGGGCATTTCAGAACAGTTCAGCTGCAAATTATTTGCTTCCTCTAGAGCTGCTGTATTTTCCTTAAGCATTCAGCTGTGAACTTACAAGATCCCTAGCGAAGGTGACGTGCTGGTGTGTTTTGCACTTTGGGGATACATATGTACACAGTGTCTGTGGCTTGTTCATAAATGGATTAGTGGTTCCTGTTTCTGAATGAAATCATTTGTACGGCAGTTAGTGTAGATAGACTGGGGAATAATGGACATGGAAACAGTTTTGTAGGCAAGACTGCCCGAGTTTTGTATACCAGCCTAATGAGTTTAATAGGCAGTTTAGGGTAATGAAGAACAGCAGTGAATTGAGGTAGGAAAAAGGGGGATTTGCTGTGGTCTCAGTTCACTTTAACTGACAAAAGAAAAACTTACAGGAAACCTCCAGAGGGCACAGTTGGAGGGAAGTTAGTGTTTAAGAACAGAAATTGCAACGGGAAGTCTAGAAATGAATCAGAAGTACTAAGCTTTATACACAACATGTCCCAGGGCAAGGAGTTCTGAGGAAGTGGCTGTGAAATCAGAATTCTACTCCCTCCCCTTCTAATGCAGCCTGTCATGAGATAGGTACACACCCCCTTCCCCAAGCCCCCACTCCGCCTCTTCCTGCCTCCTCCCCCTGCTTCCACCCTCTCCCCCGAGCGATGCCAGGAGCTGACGCGGTGGGCTGGGGTTGGGTCGCTCACCAAAGCACAGGGCCCTACAAAGTGTGGGGCCCAGGGTGGTTGCCCCAGTCCGTCCTATGGATGGGACGGCTCTGGGTACACCCCGTCACGGGGTGTCGGGTCATGTAGGATTAAATGGAAGGGTGGAGGCAGCCTGTAGGTCCTACACCGATGACCCTTACTGTAACATGGGGTAGTATTACTTAGTAACTAGAGACAGTGAACAGCCCTTCCCGTCAGGGCAGCATGGCCCAATGGCCAGAGACAGTGAAGTAGCCCACCTCTGTGAGATTGCGCGGCTGGTTGGCCCGTTGGAGGAGTGGATAAGGGGGCTTGGGCCCACCCTGCTCCTCCGAGCCCCAGCCCAGGGCCCTGGTGGTGGCGGGGGTGCTCATCACCAAGTCAGCAGGGATCCTCCCAAAACACACTGACCGGTCCCCCGGTTCACTCACCGGTGAAGAATTCGAGTCATCTGGGCTGCTTCTTACCCTTTCCCCCTCGTTGAAACTCCCCGGGGCTCTCAAATGGCTGGGATCCCACCAGTGTCGTCCTTTCTCTGGGCTTGTCGGGCAGCCTGGAGTCTCCAGTCAGGAACTCTGTGAGACATAGTCCTGTAGTGGGGGTTTGTAGCAACTCCCTGCAGGACATTTGCAACCTGCATCCTTCCCTGTCAGCAGCCTCTCCAGACGGAGGTGGGCTGCTACCTTTTATATACTGCCTCCAGGCTGAGCATGCCCAGCAAGGTCGGAGGGGTGGGCCTTCCTCAGCCTGCAAAGCAGAGTTAACCCTTTCAGGGCTGGAGCGGGGTAGATACACCCCGTCACAGTCCTGTAGGCTGAATATTAATTCTGTCCTTTCCTCCAGGTGTATGTGTTACCAAAGGTGCAGTGTTTTTGGGGTTCCAAGAAGCTCTAGGGGACTAAGTGAAATGAAGATGGAGTCCTTGGCTTTTGTTATTTCTACTCATGTGATCAACTGTCTTCAGTAGCTTTTCTGCCTATTACACTTATCTCTGACTATAGTTTATCTATAGATCTAGTTTAAAGAGACCCAAGACTCCCCCACTTTCTCACTCACTTGCTGAAAGACCGGTGAGCATTGGTTAATGCCTTCATGAGTAGATGATGTCAGAGAAAATCTCAGAGCACAAACAGAAGTTTGCAGATTCCTCGCACCAGTGAGACCCAGTCTCCTCAAAGTACCTTCCCAACTGATTGCTGCCAAAGAGAGCTTGTACCACTGTGTAAGAAGAAAAGACATCCCTTCACAGTAGGTGCTCAATATCCAAATTATCTAGTCTACCTGAAAAGCCTTGCAACAAAATAACTCTGTTTATCTCATACCAAGCCTATCTCTAGTCCACCCACAGGAGCCAAGCCGCAGCACACCTCCACTTCTATTCCTGGATCATCAACAGAAGCTGTTTCTATGTTTTTTCTTAGTGTAGTTCTTCAAGCTGAGAAACCATGCAGAATGCAATATGGTGAAAGTCTTTGCTAGGGTCCCGGCAGAGAGCACAGCTAATTTTCACCATCTCAAACATGTGCTGAAAAGATCATACATTTTCAATAATAACACAGAGGATTATGTGTCATCATCTTGCATCCCAAAGCAACCTTGTGGCAGCTGCCAAACAGCAATGTAGCAGTTGAGGGCAGGAAGTGAAAAAAAAATGCTAAATCCGGTGGAAACTGTACAAGAGATCTGGGCAGGAAGAATATAACTGGAATTTGGCTAAAACACAAAACCAAAGTGTGGGAGGAAATGGTCATCATTCACCATGTCTAAAGATTAACACTGGGGCGTGCCAGGGTTCTCTACAAGAAATGATGCAGTTTAATGTATTTATTAATGATCTGGGAAATGTGGTGAGTAACGAAGAGGCAAAATTATATGACTCAGAGTTTTTAGGATAGTCAAGTCCAGAGAAGTGTGAAGGACTTCCGAGCAACCTAGCAAAGCTAAATGAATGGGCAGCACAAAGGCAGGTGAAAGTTTGTGTTGCCAAGTTCAAGGTAATGCACATTGGATGGAATAAACTGAACTATATATACTGGTGAGTTCTAAATGAACAGTAACCACTGAGGAGAAATACTTGGGCTTCATTGTGGATAGTTCAGTGGAAGTCTCTGCCCAACGTTCAGCAGCAACCAAGAAAGCAGACAAAGTGTTAGGCTGTATAAAGCATGGAATAGGAATACTGAGATATCATGTTTCAGAGTAACAGCCGTGTTAGTCTGTATTCGCAAAAAGAAAAGGAGTACTTGTGGCACCTTAGAGACTAACCAATTTATTAGAGCATGAGCTTTCGTGAGCTACAGCTCACTTCATCAGATGCATATCGTGGAAACTGCAGCAGACTTTATATATACACAGAGAATATGAAACAATACCTCCTCCCACCCCACTGTCCTGCTGGTAATAGCTTATCTAAAGTGATCATCAGGTGGGCCATTTCCAGCACAAATCCAGGTTTTCTCACCCTCCATAAATGCATGGCTCACCCCAGCTGAATTTGGCCCAGAGTAATCAAAGATGCAATAGCCAACTCAAACAACTTAGTAGCTACACAAGCAAGAGATTAATGTAGCAGGAATTCAATTGGCTTACAAAATGGGAATATGAATCAAACCAAGATAAAAGGATTTTATAAGGTAGAATACTAAGTATTAGAAAGGCTGTCAGATGACTCCATTTAAACTTGTATTGAGAATCTGCTGGCAGGTAACTGGGACTGATATTTCTCTACCTGTAGGTAGTTGATACTTCAATATAAACCCAAGTGCACCATGTTCAATCAGCCATTGAAAGAGAAAATGTTCCTCCACGGTTATTAGTGGGTTATGTGCTGCTTGGAAGGGAAGGAGAGTTTTATTATGTGCAACCAGCAGGTTGCATAGACATAGCTATTTTTTCTTGGTTTCTAAAAAGTCTCCTAGAAATGGAGCAAATCAGTATGGAAATCTCTAAACATGGGAGACAGTGCTGACTCAAGACATGCATGTACCGTGTGATCTCTGCACTGCTTTCTTAACTCTGACCCTGCACACTTATTATTCCGTTTCATGCGAGCAATGTGGAAGAAGAATAATTTGACTGCAAGTTCCTTTGAAAAGGGTCTGTCATTCATTATATGTTTGTTATGCCACCTAGCATGTTGGGGCCCAACCATGATAGATGCTACCCTGGTACAAATGTTAATAATAATATTAACATTGATGAGTCTCCTGGTCATTTCATGTAGCAGATTAATGCTCCCCAGGGACTACAGGGAGGATCATCTTCTTTATATTCTTCATGGTGTACTACACTTACGTATGCACTGAAAGATGCTTAATGAATGGCCAAGTACCAGTTTTCGTAGAGAGATTTGAACCTTTATATTGACGTCAGCAGTGTCATTCAAATACCCCTTCTCTTTGGCTATAGAAGTCTTTAACACATAAGATTTGCCACTCTAGATCATCTAGTGACCATTACCTGATATTTCAAAGATGCTCACGCCCACAAAATGCAGCTGGCCAACCCTGCGGTTCTGTCTGAAGGAGAAAAATGGATCCCTGGCCCCTAGAGCCTGGATTGCCACTATTTTAGCATTTACAAATATTAATGGTAACAATGTAACCCTTTGTAAAATCCTGGGCCAGTGACTTCCATCGGCTAACTGCCTCCACGTGTTGAAGGAATGGATAATAGAAATCACGCCTCAGCTAGCTACCTCCATTCCTATCCCTCCTTATGTCTGTTAATCTTTATGGGGGGAGAGGGGAGGGGGAGAGATTCAGCACTGATGCAGCATTGACAATAATGTAGTTACTCCTGCTCTGGGCCAGTTTGTCATAGCAAAAGTTGTGACATTAAGCTTAAACTCACATTTTATTCTTCTTGTTCTGATTTCTTAGTGTGGCCTTGGATGATGCAGAGAACATGTACTGTGCTGCCAGCTGTTTCAAGTAAACTCTTAAATCATTTAGCAAATTAGAGCCAATTAGCTCCATTTGCATTGTTTGGGTATGACAGCTATGTAGAAGGCTAGGCAAGCCTTCCGATATTTATCGGGCCTATCTAAATGCAAATTCTTTTTACTGCATCCCTCTTTCTTCCATCCCCCACACTTACACCCACTTGTTGTGTCTTGTCTTAATTAGATGAAAAGCATTTTGGACAGGAATGGCCTTTTACGTTGTGTTTGTTGCAACCAGGATTGTTGTTCCCAGCCTCTCTGGTTACATAGCCACATACTGCACATTATTATCAGTTCTTTGTAGCACGTAGAGCCGTCCGTGGAGTTACATTGTGATAGGTGATTATAAACACAAATATTTGTGGTCATCTTCCTTGGAAATTTTTGACAAATACCTCCTTGGTATTATAACCTTGTAATGCATAGACTGTTTATGAAGGTTGTGCCATCCTTTACTCAGGAAATGTAATTCTCATTATATTTTGGAGACTTAAAAAAATGTGAAAAGGAACAGCCCTTAAAACTAACTTAACTGGTGGACTTTTCCATTCTGAAGGAGCTCATGCCTGCCTTGATAAAAGGCACAATACAGAACGTTCTTCCCATTTCCTCCAAGCTTTTGATAGATTTCCACTTGGCAGCTTTTGCATCAGTCAGGGGGCATGGGAGTGGGCAAAGTACAGTGAAAAAATAAAGAACAAGAAACAATGTCAGATCTAAGCAGCTTTCCAGGCTGGATCCTCAGAGACAAAATTGAGCTGCTTTCTAATCTCCGTCAATTATTTAGAGGGACAAATAATTGTGAGTGCTCTAAATGTTGTGGCCACAATACAAATGTGGGAAGAGGAAAGAGATGCAGGATAAGCAGCCAAGGTGTTCCAAATGCATTGTCCCCACAGTGCTGCTTACTGGGGTGATGCCGAGGAAGTGACAAATGTGAATGAACTGGGACTGCTGGATGCTGGTGTACAGGGGGCTGACGCTGGCTTAGCTTGCTCTGAAGAATCAGGGAGTCTCAGGTTATCCTCAGTTGGCACGGGGCTGGTTTCCCCTTCTGCTGCCTGCCCCATCCATGGAGTGTCTGTGCCCGGGTGACCTCTCACTGTTCCAATGGCTTCTTGGGGGCATTGGCAGGTGGTATAAATCAGACAGACATATCTCGGCCCTTTTGGATACATTGGAGCTTTCCCCCTCATTTTTCACTTTACTTGTCTCGGTGATGAGCAGAAAAGAGACAGGGTGAAATATTGAGATCTTAGCACCTGGGGCTCCAATACTTCCTCTCCCAGCAAAGATCATCTCCAGTCTGACCATTTTTCAGAGATGATGGCTCTACATACACAGAGCTGACCAGCTGACAGCTCGTGTTAATACCGCAGCTATCACGGTCGTGGGGAGCTCAGGTGTGCGTTGCACCATGACAAGTTGTCAGCTCTCCTTATTGCTGCACCAGATATCTGCTACGGTGTCTATCACTTCCTTTTGTGCAGTGGCATGGAGTGGAAGTGCATGCCAACTGAGTTGCTCCATGTCAAATGATCTGTGTGTCTAGCTATCCATAAGAACTCAGTGGCAATCAGCACAGTTACATGTACTGTTTGTACTATGGTGCTCATTAGCTTTTTAATCCCGCCTCACCTGATTCTTATTAATGAGATCTGACTGTCATAGAAGTGTTGGATATTGCTATAAAGTCAGCTAGAGTGTTTCCAGAGAGAGCCAGCTTCTCACAGTCCCATGGAGAGCGTCAGCTTCTCAGGATCAAGGAGCATTGCAGCTACGGGGCCATTGTTACCACATGACAACGTTACAGAGATAAGTTGTGACAGCTGAAAAACTGCAGGAATAAAAAGCATGGCAGCTCAGCACCATGATATATCCCTCCATAGGGGAAAAAGGGTGAGACATGTGGATGTTAGATTACACCAAGATCTGCAGGTGCCAAGAGACACAATCTGTGAAGCCATTCATGGCTGACGTGTTACCTCGGCAAGGCGGGGGTGGTGGTGGTGCTGTCAGGGCATCTTCAGGGCCGAACTGATGTGCCGTAAAGACACAGAGGTCTTTTGGCAGCTGCTGAGTAGTGTGTGGTGTGGGGTTGGAAAGGAGTGCTGCTTCTGCATTGACTGCTTCTCTCACTAAAAGGCAGTTCACGTCACTGCTTCATGCCTCGGTTTCTCCATCTGTAAAATGGGGATCCTGATCCTGACTTTCTTTGTAAAACATTTTCAAATCTACCAAGCAAAAGAGCTATATAAGAGCTAGATATTGTTTTTAGCTTTAACATGTGTCTCATGCCAAGAGCATGCTATGCACTAGATGAGCCTTCTCTGATTTTAAAATCAGAATAAATAAATAACTGTATCGGAATTCGGTATGTAAATAGCAAACTGACATGGATAAATGCTAAGGCAAAGGTACATGAAAGGAAACTAAAGAAGATTAAACTGGGGGCAGGATTCATAAGGTATTTTTTTTGTTCCTTCCAAAGAAGATAATAAATGTACATAAAGGGTAGCTACATAAACAAGATAGTTGGCGTACGCAGTGGGGTCATTCAGGAAACGATTAGATGCCATCCGAGGGGAAATGAATTACTGAAGAGGGACAGGCTCTCGGATACTGAGTGTCCTTTAGCTGTTCATAAGAAACTGTTCTGTTCTGTTACTGTACATCCTGAGACAGAGGGCAATTGTGCACACCAGAAAGACACTTAGGGGGGATTGAATGATCAAAGCACAAGTCCTCAGCAAATCAAAGTAATGTTAATGTATAAGGTGACGTATTGCTATAGAAGCTATTGTAAACTGGAGCACAATAATATAACCGTGGTACAAACTGATGGGGTTTGTACATTGTGCTCATATTATTGTACTTTTCTCCTAGTACAGTTCAGTTTAAGATGGAAAACGTGAGATCAGGTTATTACCTTGGTTGATGTTAAGCCGGTACACATAGTAAAAAAGAAACAGAGCCACGTTAATGTCCCTTCCCCCACAGCACTAAGAAACAGCAGCAGCTTGTAATGATTTTGCAAAGACTCAACAGGGGTCCCAAGTTGGGCACCTCTAACCATTAGGCTTTGTGCTGCAATCCTGCCAGTGGTTGATGGAGCAATCTCTCCATACCACCTATCTACCACAGATTTATAAAGTGCTGTGGATTTCCTATATGAACAGTGCTGTGACAATGCACCTTATTATCAAGCCCACACAGTCCGTCTATCAGCATCATAACCTATCCCAGGGAAAAATGGCTCCTGTTTGTCAGCCAGATGTCTTTGGTGATTCCTATTGTATAAACTGAATTATATGTGTATTGTGCCTTGATACAAATTAAGTGCAGCTCATGGGCACTTTTTGCTGTCATGTCCATGTAAGATATGACAATTTGTGGTTTAAAAAAAAACAATACTAAAGCAATCAAGACTCTTTCTTCCCTTCTGTTATGATGCCATGCTCCTCCTGAAACTCTGCAGGCATCAGAAGCTGTATCTGTGTCACAGGGGTACACATCCTTTACTGGAGACTGGCATCTGTATTGTGTAACCCAGAGTTTAATCAATGAGGGTACCTAAGATGTTCTAGTCAGGGACTAGCAGGTGAGGTGGAATGGGGCTTTCCAATTGAACCAACATGCTTGTTTTTTTAAAATACAGAAAGTTCCAGAAGAAAAAATAAATGAAAAGAGATGTAAAATAAGGAAAATAAAAGGCGCAGAAGAAAAAACATGAAAAGAATCAAAGGTTGCCATCTGAGCAGGGATGGACAGCTCCCCTGCCCTTGAGAAGAAACAGTTGTAGAACATGTTCAAAATCCCTGGATTATATGGCCCTAGTTTTGTTGAGGGGCATGTGTTTCTACTTTCATTTCTCTTGTGAGTGTCTTCAGCATCAATGGTGGTTCCTCCTTGTACTGAAGAGGAAAAAACTGATTCAATCTGAAAGGTCACAGCTGACCAAAGCAACATCCCCTTGTGTTTCATTTTATTCTTTCCCACAAACCCACCTTCAAAGGGCCCACGTCAAGGGGAGCGACCCTCCAGGCTGTGATGGAGGCACCTTCCTCTGTAGCGGGTTAGTACTCTTCATGTCACCCTCGGGGGTGACCGGCACAATTGAGGCAATAGTGACTCAATGTCCAGAGGAATTAACCCGACTAATCATCTCACTGGGAAAAGACGGGCTCTGGGATCATTCAGTGTCTGTTCAGGATGGAGCTTTTCTGCTCAGAACCCGGAAGCTGCTCTGGATACATCTTTCATGTAAGAAACACTGGACAACAGCCTTGCAGGCTATCTGGGTATGACTGTCAGTGGGAGTTCAGTAGGTACGGCTTGATCCTATGCCCATTGAAGTCAGTAACAAAGCTCTCATTAACTTTAATGGTACAGGATCAGGGCCCACCAGTTGGCCTTTTCCATTGCTAACTACTAAGATCCTAGCTAAGCTTCCCAAGGAGCCTGTGACATTGACAAATATTAGCTAGGTAAGAATCCCTTTCCATTAGACCTGAAGAAAGACAGTGACAAGATACCATTTACAAAAGTAAACATACTAAAAAGCACAGGAGAACTGTGATCTTTGCAAAGGCAATACTAAGAAACCATTAGCAACACTGATAGATTTTGGAAGGTAAATAGACTTTCATTAGTTAGCAGCTGGAAGGTGACTTCCCAGCAGAAAACCAAGACTTTTCTCAGCAACAGAAATCATCCATCACAGAGGATGCAGCCAGACTTTCCAGGGCCCTGAATTTGCATAGACAATACTTAACTATCCTTACGCTGAGAAAATTTTTCCTAATGTCTAACCTGCAATTTAAGCCCATTATTTTTTGTCCTGTCCTCAGTGGTTAAGGAGAACAATGTATCACCCTCCTCTTTATAATAACCCTTTACATACTTGAATACTTGAAGACTGCTATCATGTCCCTACTCAGTCTTCTCTTCTCCAGACTAAACAAACACAGTTTTTCCAATCTTTCCTCATAGGTCATAGTTTCTAGACTTTTAATCATTTTGTTGCTCTCCTCTGGACTTTTTCCAGTTTGTTCACATCATTTCCAAAGAGGGGTGTGCAGAACTTGACACAGTACTCAAGCTGAGGCCTTATCAGTGCTGAATAGAAAGGAAGAATTATGTCTTGTGCCTTGGGCCATGTCTATACTTATAGCTAGATGGGGAATGCTGTGATGGATGCAGCGCTGTTGATTTAGCCAGGGAGGTCTCTTACCATACTTCCTTTCTTTCCTATGCATTGGGACTATTTGCTCTTGTGCCTTTAACAAAAAATAGAGAATAAAAAAGTTATGAAAAATAAAGTCATGGTCTCCAGCCATGGTCTCTGGTTAACTTACTCTCATGGCGAATCAATAGGACTGTTCAGACACGAGGGTGCTCACCAGGGTCAAAGGCTTATATGAGGATCTGCAGGTTGTGTGGCGCTGGTAGAAAGTAGGGCTGCTCTGTGTTTTCTGAACATAGCAAGGAGCTAATCAGTGTATGAATAATAAAAGAATAATTCAAAACTCTATTTTGAGTCGAAAGTTCCCAGTCAATACCTACCAATTTATAAGAAATTGGCCACCATAAACTAATCAAAATATGAGTAACAAAATGAAACAGAATAAAAAAATCGCATTCCCCTGGAGAGGGAAAAAAGGTGGCATATTTAATGAAAATGTTATATGTCCTTGTAGCGGTGCTCCGACCCTGACAGGGCTGAGGCCAGCCCTGGGAGAGGGTTGGGGCTGTGGGAAAAGCCCAGGCTGATTAAGGGAGCAGCCATGGCTGTGGCCAGCTCAATCAGCTGCAAGGTGCCAAACAGGATACCTAGATTGGAGCAGGGCTGGGGAAGGGCGAGAGGAGCTGGGAGCTCCAGCTTGGAAAGCCTCAGGCTGCAGGCCTGACTACAGGCCAAATAGGTGCAGGGTTGCAGAAGGGCAGCCCACGGGTAGGCGGAGGCAGCAGGTCCAAAATGCCCTTGCCTGTGATGAGTGGTGTATAGACTGCAGTTTGCCCCTAATATAAGGGGCTAAGTGGGGACTGGCAGTAGCCCAGACTGAGGTGAGGTGGGGTTAGAGGGTGGGGGTTCCCCTGGGTGGGGAGACCCAGAACCTGAGAGTGTGGGGTTACTGCCAGGGGGGCAGCACTCCAGAGAAAGGGATACTAGGTCCTGGAAGGGACACGGGTGGGGGCCGGCAGTAAGGCGGATCACTGGCCTGCAGAGGGTGCTCCGGTAGCTGGATGAGCTAATTCCTGATGGCTACCAGCAGGAGGCGCCACAGGGGTGAGTCCAAACCTTTACAGTCCTACTTGGAAGCTTTGTTTAGTTGGGCTTTGAAATTAATTTCCTATTCCTTTCTAGAGCACTGTTATTGCCTTAATTCCCTGCTCTGAATAAGGCCATTTGTATTGCCAAATGGGTGCAGGTTTTTGTAGTGTAGACTTGCTGAGCAAAGTAGTGATGGCTTCCTTTGAGAAGGCTGGCTTTTGTCAAGCACTGTTTTGCCTTTATATATATTTTTTAATTTTAGATGTGTTTACCCCTGTTTCCTTTCAGTATAGTGTTACAATTATATTATTCATTAAAGGGTGAGGTATATATTTTACTTTTCTCTTCTTTGTAAGATATTATTGCACTCTTGCTGCTTCTGGACCAGTGCACTGCTTCTGCATTTATATCTAGAACATTTAAAAGTAGGGGAAAGAAAGTGGGGAGGGGGAATGAATTCATCAGGGCAGAGTACACAGTCAAAGGGGAATCTGCCTTGCTTTGCTTTGACTGCACTCTAAAACCACAGAAATTTTATTTTCAAATCTGAGTGTGAATATATTGAACTATCATGTCAAGCTTGAACAAAATAGAAGTATTGCAAACGTTAGGCCTCAAACTTCCGTATTCTGCAAAATGCAAGCCTTGCAAAAATAAAGCTTGTGACTTGTGGTCAGGAAACGAGGCGACCAGATAGCGATTTATGCTGATTCCTATGTACTTATCAATCCAAAATTACCCACATTCAAAATCTGATTGGCTACAGAAAATAAACAGGCATAAAAATTAATTATGCATCAGTTATACATTGAGGGCAACCACATACGATGTGATCCACCCTGATTGGCTGGTCTGTTCTAAAACAGGGCTGTCAGACCAGATAAAAAGGCGAAGGCACGAGAGTGTGTGCATGTCGTTGGTCGTACCTGACCCACGACCCCTGAACCGAAGGGATGTGCACTTCTCGACTGTCTGTACCTGGCCAGTGTGGAAAATGGCCAACTGAAGGGTAACATATTTTTTTGGACGAATGCAGGGTAAGTCTATGGAGTAAAAAAGTCTGGTCTCTTGAGCCAAATTGATCATAGTCGTATGGATACCATAGTATAAAATCAATAGTAGATGGCTGATGCATAATAGCTTTCCATGTGTTATTGCTTGTCTTTTACATAGTCCTAGCAAATGCATGTAGTGCGGTCATTCATCAGCTTTATGTTGCCTCTAAAAACACCAGGAATATAGGGCTGGTGAACAATAGTTTGACCTATGCTTGTCTTCGAGGCTTTTATTATAACCTGCCAGGACCAGTATATGTAGAGTCCCTGTTCAGGAACTCACAAATGGTCCACGATATTACTTGTACTTGTGGTTGTCTTCAGTATAATCTGCCTTTTGTATTCATTCTTATTCAGTGCTGGTCTTTGGTTTTTCTTTTCTTGTTTTGTTTACGCTGCTGTTATAGTCTAAAATCATTAAAAGCTTTTCTTGAGGAATAATTAATAGTTCTTACTTAACCTCATTACATCTGTGTTGGGTCGTGGGAAGTAGCGAACACCCTGGGGTGAAATAGGGCCCCGAGGCGTGCCTCCTTCTTCCTTGATCTCCACACTGAGTTACTTAAAAAAAAAAATTTATAATGAGCAAATTTAGTACTGGTGAAAGATTTCATGAGAAGTGCCTTAAATGTACCTGATTTCAGTTAGACAGCTAATAATGGCAAAATACTTGAAGTTACTGATGCTCTCATGGCTTGGTATGCTCACTGGAGTTACTGGATAATTCGCCTGGAATACACAGGCCAAGGTCTTGTTCCGTCAGATGAGATAAGATATCCTGATGTCAACTTGTCCAGTCAAGACCATTTATGATGCTTCAAACAGACTTTCCTTCCCATTTCAAGGATTTTTTTAGTCTAACGTTACATCAACTTGTGACTTAATGAGTGTCTTCAGAGGTCATTGCACTGTCATTTTCCAGACTAAAACTAACTCAGTTTTCAATGCATTTCACTCTGTTTTCTGCTCGTTTCTGTCAACCATCCTGCTGAAAACATATATAGGTCACAAAGGCTCTTTTCACTCCCTTTGGCTCAGCAAGGCTTTTAACATCTAGCTCAACTTTGTAAAACAATCTTAAATTATACATTTCAGCTCAATCAATTTTCAGCATCCCTGAAATCTACCTACTTATACAGGTGCCTATACAGTATACATATAGCTTTAGTAACTCCAGCTTGAATAACTTTAATGACTCCAGCTTGAAATGTGTAACCCAAATCCACTGAATTTTAAATGCTACTCATTTTGCTAATCTCACCTGAATTTTTGTGATTTTAATTTATCTAAAGGTGACAGTAAATCTCCGAGGCCTGAGGTTGTTGTTGTTCAGGTGAGGGTGTGGTGTGTGGTTTTTATTTATTTTTTTTATTTTTATTTTTTTACAGGAGAGAAAATAAAACCTGTTTGGACAAGTTTCCAGCCAGGCAAAATTGCTGCAATTGTTTGAAATAGTCTGAAAAATCTGATCCCCTTATGGTCTCTGCTGTACCAGCAAAGCATGAAAATCAAGATCTAATTGCTCAAGTGATGAGAGAGAAGTACACTTGGGAATGTTTTGTTCTTGGAAAAATAAGAGATGTGCAAGTTTGAAACTACCCACCACTTGCACATAGGAGACAACTGGAAAGTTCCATGGCCTCTGTAACTGGTAACAAATGGCTGGGCTCTCCAGTTCTTAAGGATACCAGGTGAAAGGATCTTTCAGTTTTCCATCACCCACATCCCTCAAATTACTTTCAGCTTAATAAATCATGATCTTTTAAAATGTAAAGTGATTGAAATGCATGGTGCCTACATTTGCGCACGCCCGCCGGAATCTGCTAGCCTGGACCCTTTGCTGATGTAGAATCAATGAGACTTTGCACATGTGCAGGGGTTGTATGCTTGCCAAGCTTGATGCGGGATCGGGGCCATATTGAGTTGAACTATGAAGCTGTTCACAAGACAGTCCTGTGGAATTGCATTACCTTACACTGCAACCCTCATCCTCTCCCGCATTCAATCTCCACCCTGTTGTTTGTTCCCAATACTTGTTGCATCACGTTTAAATCTTAAACTGTAAACTCTTTATGGCAGGGGCTTTTTTTGTGCAATCCCGAAGAGATCCCATCTGTCTTTCAAGGATTATGTAAATAATAAAAAAATACTATAATTAGGACAGTATTGCCACTCCCAACCTTTCAAAATTCACAAGTCAGCTCCCCTCTCCCCTAGATCATGATTGGGTTCCACATTAGCAGATTTTAAAAATTAATGCATTTTGGCTTCTCTTTATTTGTTTGGAGCCTTTAGGGTTCACGTTTTCAAAGTTTCCTCCATGACCATGAGGAGTAGAAACATGGTGGCTTTTTTTTTTAAAACCTGAGATTTTTCACATAATCCCACATAACTCCAGGAACTGAGGTGCTAAACACACCAAGCACTGTGAGATGCATAATAAAATTGTGAGCATTGGCAACCCTGCAAGATACGAAAGGCACCCTCCTCCTTTAAACATATGTGACTCCCTTTTTAGCACCTTTATGCCTAGCATCTCCCCCACATGACAGACTTCAAAAAAGTGGCACAAAGCAAAATGACATGCCTTCTGTTTTTCCTCCTTTACTGTCTATAACTTTGTAAGAGCTATGGGAGAGTCATATTATTGCTATTATTTCAGCTAGATATTATGAAAAGCTTTCCAAATCTAATGATAGTTCAGGACTGGAATAGGTTACCAAGACAGGTTGTGGAATCCCCTTTACTGAGGGCTTTTAAGAACAGGTTCGACAAACACCTGTCAGGGATGGTATAGATTTACTTGGTCCTGCCTCAGTGCAGGAGGATGGACTAGATGACCTCTTGAAGTCCCTTCCAGCCTGACATTTATATGATATGATTATTCATTTATGACTTTTTTTTTTGACAAATAGAATCTGATCTCATTCACACCAATGTAAATTTGTGGTAACTCTGAATTAAGTACTAGTTTTGCTTTTCATGTATTCTCCCAGTTTGTCACTCTGTCAGTGGACTGGTATTTGTACATTTCTACGTGCTTTAAAAAAAAAAAGATAAACTGTCATGGGATAAGAGGGAAGATCCTCTCATGGACTGGTAACTAATTATAAGATAGGAAACAAAGGGTAGGAATAAATGGCCAGTTTTCAGAATGTAGAGAGGCAAATAGTGGTGGCCCTCAGGGGTCTGTACTGGGACCAGTCCTATTCAACATATTCATAAATGATCTGGAAAAAAGGGGTAAACAGTGAGGTGGCAAAATTTGCAGAGGATACAAAACCACTCAAGATAAGTCCCAAGCAGACTGCGAAGAGCTACAAAAGGATCTCTCAAAACTGGGTGACTGGGCAACAAAATCACAGATGAAATTCAATATTGATAAATGCAGAGTAATGCACATTAGAAAACATAATCCCAACTATACATATAAAACGATGGGGTCTAAATTCGCTGTTACCACTCAAGAAAGATCTTGGAGTCACTGTGGATAGTTCTCTGAAAACAGCCACTCAATGTGCAGGGGCAGTCAAAAAAGTGAACAGAATGTTGGGAATCATTAAGAAAGGGATAGATAATAAGACAGAAAATATAATGTTGCTTCTATAGACATCCATGAATCAACCACATCTTGAATACTGTAGGCAGATGTGGTTGCCCCATCTCAAAAAAGATATATTGGACAATGTTCAGAAAAGGGCAACAAAAATGATTAGGAGTATGGAACAGCTTCCATATGAGGAGAGATTAATAAGACGGACTTTTCAGCTTGGAAAAGACAACTAAGGGGGGGTTATGATAGAGGTCTATAAAATCATGACTGGTGTGGAGAAAGTAAATAAGGAAGTGTTGTTTACTCCTTCTCATAACACACAAACTAGAGGTCACCAAATTAAATTAATAGGCAGCAGGTTTAAAACAAATAAAAGGAAGTATTTCTTCCCACAACACACAGTCAACTGATGGAACTCTTTGCCAGAGGATGTTGTGAAGTCCAAGACTATAACAGGGTTCAAAAAAGGACTAGATAAATTCATGGAGGATAGGTCCATCAATGGCTATTAGCCAGGATGGGCCAGGGATGATGTCCCTAGCCTCTGTTTGTTAGAAGCTGGGAATGGGTGACGGTATGGATCACTTGATGATTCCCTGTTCTGTTCATCCCCTCTGGGGCACCTGGCATTGGCCACTGTTGGAAGACAGGATAGTGGGGGCGATGGAGCATTGGTCTGACCCAGTATAGCCATTTCTTATGTTCTAACTCCTTTCCCCAGAGGGCTAAAATGAGTCTACTTCACTTTTTTTGAATCAATTCCTACAACTGGTAGCAAATCACTACTCCATGAAGGGAGGCGGGGGAAAATGATCATGTATCCAATTTTCCTTATTATTAAGAAGTGAGATTTCTCAGCCACACCTAAATTCTGTGCCTGCAAAACTTGTGCTGATATTCATGTGCTCCCTCAATAAGCTGCCAGTTTTGGGTCTGAATTGCAAAATGTGATTCATCAAAATAATTGTAACGGCTCATTTTACAAATATTATTATTTAAACCACTGTAATGTAATTTATAATAAAAGTATTGCATAAGAATTTCAAAGTGCAGCCAATAAGATCAGTCAAACAATCTGGAAAAACCAAGTACTTTATCTCTAATTAGCTAGCTTTTATCTTTTTTAAGAATAAACAAGATTGAGGCAGGTTAAGGTAGCCACAACATATCATAAAGATGCCTGAAGCCATGCCTTTCTGCTGTACGTTAATAATTGATTTTAGAAAAATTCAGCTTCTGCATAGGCATTTCAATTACCTGGAAAATGACAAAACACAGAGAGGTTAATGGTTGTAAAATATTTAAAGAAAAGGTGTTTGTCTCATACCCCAATCATTTAGCTTCACTGATGATTTCTCTCTTGGAAAAATGAGAAAATATAACAAGCACAGTGTTTAAGCCCTTCAGAGATGCATGCTACTAAAAGAGTGATTTATACAAATGATTCTTTCATTAGGAAGACCGCATGTGGCATCCGCTCGATGAATGGAAATGGAAAGGTTCTTCCTTGGGCGCCCTCAGGGCGAACTAGTCTGGTAGTACTGACAAACACATGCCTATGCTGAAGATCAACCCTTGCTCGAGTAGCAGAGGGCCAGCATAAGGCACGTGCCCAATTTAAGTCCCTCTTAAGTCTTGAGGTCTTAAGAGGTTCATGGGCGTGTGCTTGCCCTTTGCAGGGCAGGTGGACTTTACACTCAGGGAGTACCCAGAGACCAGGTCACCCCAGCTCCAGCCCCATCATGCCAGGGAAAAGGGCCAGAGCAGAATATAGGGGCACAAACAAGCCATATCCAGCCAGGGGAGGAGGAGCCCCTCAGGCAGTCACCGTGGAGGACCGCCAGTAATCCTACCCTCTGACGATGCCTTTACAAGCCCTGGCATCGGGGGCGCGCCACGAGAAGGACGGCAGCAGCATGGTGATTTTGGACAGTTCTGTGGTTCATGAGGCAGCTGCTGTTACTTAGACAGGCAGAGCTGGGAACTGGACCCAAATTTCTGAGCCCCTCTCTGGCCCCTTCACCAGAGCACTGGCCTTCCTACCTTTTCATAAGACTGGCAGCACATCAGTGGCTCTCGTGAATGTATGTTTCGACATTCCACATCATTGTTTCTACCCCTTGTTGCCTTTCCTCTGGGCTGTGACTGACCTCTGTGAACAGAATGTTTGTTGGACGATGTCCATTCAAGTCACTGTGTGCAGTGGATTTTCTTCCCACTATGTGGGAATAGGAAGCTTTATTCTCCTTACGTGCGTATGTTTGTTTTTTCTCTGAGCCATTTGGCTGCCTCTGTATTTAATCTGAGGACTATGACTCAGACGTATTCTTTTTCAAGCACAGGGGCAGCTAAGCCTTTGGTGCTTGGTTAATTCATAGCTAATTTTTTTTGTTTTGGTTTTTTTGTTGGTTTTCTATGAACTAATTTAACATCAAAATTCACCATGTTGTGCACAGTTCTGCTGCCTCTTTGGAGTTTATCCCTTGTCTTGAGACAAATATCACAGCTGTACACATTGACATGATGGGTGTTGGCACAGTGTTTCTATGCTGGGCGTTTTTTTTCTAGCTCTGTACCGTAGCCCTTTCTTCTTCTTCTAACAAACCAAACTGAGAAATCTCCTCCTGTGTCATCTGATAGGGTTGCAGTGTATTTCTGGGTTGCCACCAGAACTGTGTGGCTTTATTTGTTTTATTTAGCAGGAATAGAGAGGTGAAAGATGCAGACTGGAGTCCTCTAGTCATTCAACTAACAGACACAACACAAGTTGTGGCATTGTACATTTTTCCCAGGGATTCCTTAGTTGATTTTGCTCTAATGGGGACATTCTGAGGTGCTCAGTTGACACAGCCCATTTAGTCCTTCACCTTTCTCCACGGGCCATTTGTAGTGGTGACTTTGAGATGCAGGAATGGGACTAAAACTCCAACTCCAACAATTCCCCTCTCAAATGCCAGTGGCTTGTGGTTATTTATCTAATGATAAATACATCCCAACCAATGAAAAGGCCTATAACTCATTCATACTCACCTATGCCAGCTCTTTCCCATAACAGTTATTTTATGAAGAAAGTGCCATTAAAAAACTGTTTCAAAAGGGACCCACTGCAGTCATTTACCAAAAATCAAACTTAAAAATATATTTATGATGATCAGCACAATTACTGCTGACTGTCTCCGCTGGTGGCAGGAGCCTTGACCAGGAATTTTCCTGGGTTCTCAGAGTGCATAAGGTCTTTGATCGTTTCTTCTGAATTTATCTCTAATGTAGCAGAAATGAGACACTTCTTGGAACTGATTAGATAAAAGACATAAAGAGATGTTACTGTAAGTGAGGAGCTGCTGTGGATTTGCCCATGGGCATTGAAATCCTGGTCATTTATTTTACTGTTATCCCTTAGCAAAAGAAGCCTCCACAGCAATTGAGCCTCATCCTATCCAGGAACTGCGAAATCAGTGGAAATGGGGGTCTCCCTATTGAAACTGGGGTTAGGGCACCTATTTCTGCCTTCGGGTGCTCACACAACACATCGGCAGTCAAGACCAGCATCTGAGCATTAAGTTGCTTACCTGGGCACTCAAGTGGAGGACACGTGTCCCCATTTCAATGCTGAGCCCATAGACCTTTTTTTTGGTAAAAGGAGGTGGCGGGGTTCCTTTGTCATATAAAAGCATTCGGTGCTGGAGCCCCCAAGGGAGTGCTGTGTGTGGTGCAGGATGAAGAATTTACCGGGGCTTGTATTTATGACAAGGTAGGGCTCAGGTTAAGTTCAGCTTTACCAGCCCCAGCAATGGCTACTGCTGTCACAGCTGCAATTAAATTCCAAGTAATGCCAGAAAGGGACCTCTGAGACTCTGCTGGGCTGAGACGGTGATGCTCACACTTAATCTGATGCTGAATATGAAATTATAGTTGTCTGATCCCAATATGGCTACGGGACTGAGAACTTGACAGTTGGAGGCTCGTTTTTCATTCAAGGGGCTGTAGTTCTGCTTTTGGATTGATAGTCCCCAGCTTCAAGCCCCGCCAGGGACAGACTCCACCTACTATGCAGAAAACAGCAATGGTGGTGTACTCTTTACAGAATTCCGTGAGCTCTGCATGATGCTCTGGTTTGTGTGCTCTTTGATCATTATACCTCAGCTCTGGGAAATGCTTGGGTTCCCTTTTTGTTTCAAGAGAAGGAGTACTTGTGGCACCTTAGAGATTAACCAATTTATTTGAGCATAAGCTTTCGTGAGCTACAGCTCACTTCATCGGATGCATTCAGTCTAAAGCTTATGCTCAAATAAATTGGTTAGTCTCTAAGGTGCCACAAGTCCTCTTCTTTTTGTGAATACAGACTAACACGGCTGCTACTCTGAAACCTTTTTGTTTCAGTTAACTTTCCTTTTTCACTTTCATCCTTTAAAATTTATACTAGTTTGTTCTATTCACTTTCATATTTCGGTTTTACTTTCTTTTAAAATTCTGCTTCAGTGGCTTACGGTGAGACTTTGAAGATGTCTCTCCCTGTCCTCAACCTTTTCACAGGAACAAAAACCTATCCTTTGCAACCAAAGGGAGGGATCCATTTAACTCTTTCACTGCTATGTGTTATCTATTTACCTCCCTGTTAACTGCAATACCAAACAAAGCAGCATGTAATCAAGGTAGACTGTCCATTGTTTCCATATCCCTTTCAATGGGAATTAGGTGGCAATGGGTTGTCTGGCAGGAATTGAGTGAAAACAGCCTGCATTCATTAACATACAATAGGTTTTCTCAGTTTTTTTTTAAATAAACCAGTATATAAAATGATACAAAAACAACTAAGGATGGAAACCACCTAGTACGTCATCTAGTCCGGTGGTTCTCAAACTAGGGCTGACATTTGCTCAGGGAAAGTCCCTGGCGGGCCGGGCCAGTTTGTTTACCTGCCACATCCGCAGGTTCGGCCGATCGCAGTTCCCACTGGCCGCGGTTCGCTGCTCCAGGCCAATGGGGCTGCGGGAAGGGTGGCCAGCACGTTCCTTGGCCCGTGCCGCTTCCCACAGCCCCCATTGGCCTGGAGTGGCAAACCGAGGCCAGTGGGAGCCGCAATTGGCTGAACCTGCGGATGCGGCAGGTAAACAAACTGTCCTGGCCCACCAGGGGCTTTCCCTGAACAAGCCGTGGTCCTAGTTTTGAGAACCACTGATCTAGTCCACCCAGCACAGACAAACAGTACTGGTTTGGCTCATACTTTCACAGAAAAATGACCCCAGAGCACTTATTCATAAGAGCAGGTGACAACTCCAGTATTCTACCCAATATCTGCACTCTTTATAAAAACAAGGTTGACTGGACTTAAGCTATCAGGGCTGCTCCATTTGCCTACACCGCCAATAGCCAATGTTCACTGCCATACTTTCACATTGTTCTGATTACTTTCCAAAGAGCTTTACATTAATTTCTGTACTGCATAAAACCACGTTGCAGTGTAATCTAATCTGCAGATTTACTTCCGTTCTAAATTCACATGAGTTAATCTATTGAAGGTGAAAGTGACTATGCTATTTCTTTGAGACCTAGTTGTTCACCCACTGAGTAATGCAAAGAGAATGAACACAAATCAGTATGAGCTTCTGGAATAAATGTACTGCTTGAATGGAGAACATGCCTCTGTACATGCATGGAAAACCTATACATAATGAAACAATATATCCAGTGCTAAACAGAAGGAAGACTCCGTGGAGAAGCTGACCAGGACATTAAAACCGTTTCTGGAACTGGCACTAAAACATGCTCCTTGCATGGGCTGTGTTAATAAAAGCCTTCTCCAAGAAGGGCCTTTTTTCTCTGAGTTACAAAGATTTTAAATTTTTCCAAAGTGGAGCAAAGGTTCAGTGGAGAAAAATACTCTTATGCACAGCCACTGAAAAGGGCTTTCAAGACAGCTGTTCTTGTCCCCTGCCTAAACAATGGAGTTCTTTAGCTGGCATTTCCTTTCCTTTTCAGATGTGGAAGCTTCTTTACTTCACTTCTTTGTAGAGATGGATTTTTTCCCCCACCTTTTGTTCTCAAGTTTTTGGGTTGTTTTTTTAAGAGAGATTTCAGCCTGGAAGATTTATTTGATTTCAACTTTAAAATGAATCTTCCAGATAGAAACTGTGGGGAGTAAGTGCCATTTGTCTATCAAGTTTATGGTATTTACACAATTGCTTTTTGTTTTATTAGACCCTGACTGCTGTTAATATTTCACTGGGCTTTCACTGGTATGTTAGCGGTACATAGTGGGAGGGCAGATTTTCCTACCGTACCAATTCAGACCCCATTCTTCCAGCTATTCTACCCACAGAACTCCCAGTGACATCAATAGGAGCTCTGGGTAGGGAGATTCAGGAGCATTCCCTGCATGTCCTGGCTTTGATTCTCAGAACCTGAAGACTGACTTGAGCTTTGTCATGATGTCAGGGGTAATAGTGGCTGACATCAGTGCACCAGGGAAAGAGGGGTATTATCTTATTAGAAACAGAATTCCTTTCCAAAGGGTCTGTGTTTGACAGCAGTAGCTGTCAAACTAATGACATCTAAATAACCTGCAATCTAAATAACCTGCTGTCGTTCGTTGACATACTGAATGAACACTGTAGCAACCTGTGCGTGAAAGGAGAGGAGGGACTCATTGCCATCTCAGATAAGCAGGTCATCTGCTGCCAATTACAAGAATCAGATAGGTAATTAATTGGACACAAAGCAGGGTCCAGTTCAGAGGGAGAAAAATTGTTGTTATTATTACAGTGACACCCACAGACTCATCCTGTCAGGCACTGCCCAACACACAGGAAGACACTGCTCCTACACTGAAGAGCTGAGTCTTCCCCAGCTCATCTAGTTATCAGGAGAGATACACAGCCTGTAAGTCCCCATTTTTCCACTTTAGTTTACGGAGGAGATTCTGCTTGTTGCCACGTCAAGCTGCACAGAACAATATGTTAGCAATCAACAATTATCTATTTATACAATGTCATTTACCCTGGAGGTTCTCAGAGCGGTTTATAACTGATGGTATTCGGATGCCTCACTCCTATTGATTGGCTGCATGGTCAAGCAAAGCTCCCATTAAAGTCAATTGACAGCAGGATTTGACCCTATGTACAGAGAGGAATCACTTGGCCACTTAAACATAGCCACCCCTGGCACTCCAGTCCTGGCGACCCTTCTCAGGCTCATGTGTCAGGTCAGTGATTAACCAATTGGCCTCTGTTAACCCTGGCCTTCCCACTGTGAAACGAATGGGTCAGGCCTGGCAGAGAGCTGGAATGTCTGTTTGGTGCCCCCAAAGGTAAAAACAATCAGTGCCCGGTGTCAGCTCTTTCAGGAGCCCATTAGGAGCTGACCATGCAGAGTTTGGCAAAATCTCTCTTTGGCATTATGTCATGCAGTCAAACTTGCTATGTAAGAACCTGCAACTCGCTCCCTGGACTCCGTGTAGGAAGCATGGCCTAGTGGTTAGAGTGCTAGCTGGGATCATCGGAAACCCAGGATTGATTCTTGCTCTGCCACAGGCATCGTGTGTGAACGTGGGCCAGTCACTTAGTCGCTCTGTGCCACAGAGTCCCCATCTGTTAAACAGGAATAACAGTACGGCCCTGCCCCATGGGGGTTGCGAGGAAAAATACATTAAAGGGTGTGAGCTGCTCAGATACTCTGGCAACAGGGCCCTGTAAGTACCTGTGACAGACAGACATGTACTTGACAATTAGTTGTGATGGGACTGTCAAAAGCCTCAATTATTGGCAGACAGCGTGAGGCCAGAGTCCCATCCTAGTGCATAGTGTTGCATTACTGTACTTCTGGGCCTGACCCTGTGCACCCTCAGCCATGACTGCAGCTGGGGGCACTTAGTACCTTGCAGGGCTGGGCCGTTGAAGAGCACACCAGGAAAGGGAGCATCGGAAGGAAGGAGTCACTGGACTCTCTATTGTCACTGGATCCTATTGACTTGCTCTCATTGTATGATGTTCTTATGTCTCAGGACAATAAAAACAGAAGTGTCGAAGAATGTTACCATCCCACATGGCCATTTCTAACTGACCTTTGACTTGAGAGAGCCGGCGGCTTGGCTCAGGAGGATAAACACAGCCCATCGCAGCGGGCCAGGAACAACACTTATAGCACTTGTTCAATATCAAGCCAACAAGAGGAGGGAAGGGGAGGGAAAGAGTCAAGAGAACTCCCTGGGCTTGGAGCTCAGCCCAGGCCTCTGAGCCTGGGGGAGGATCCTAACTGGCCCCTGCTGTGTGAACCAGCCAGTCTTATAGGGCCTCTCCCAGAGTGCCCCCATTGAGAGGAACTGGAGTGCTTCAGTAGGTTTCAATCAGGCCCACCCTGCCTCCCCTGAGCAACTGGGAGAGCGGAGGGATAAGCTGAGCTGGAGGTAAGCTCTGGTTAACTTGGGACCAAGTAGTGCTGAATCCTTTTCATTATTACTTCTATGATGGTAGCAGCTAGAGGGCCTGCTGAGATCAGGGCCCCGTTGGACTGGGCTCTGCAGACCGGTAATAAGACACAGTTCCTGCCCTGAAGAGGGAAACAAAGGTGCACTGACTGACTTGCCCTAGGTCACCAGCAAAGCCAGGCATAAAACGCCGGTCTCCTGGCTCCTAGTTGAGTGACCTAGGACCTTTCCTCCTATTGGGTTTCTTTCATTTGCTTTGCATTCAGATGGGATTACACAGGTTGTGACTGAGTGAGAATTTGCCCTTTGTATTTAAATGCATGTCTTCTCCCTTGTTCAACTAGGCTTGCACTGGCATCGTACAACCTGCAGATTGCATCTTGATTGGATCCCTTTTCTGTCTCTCCCACCGTTCCTCAAACACTTTTACTCAAAGCATTAAAATTCAGGCAGCTTCTGGAGACCAGCAGAAAATAACAGCACATTAACACAGCCAGTAAAATGCTATATGGGTCCCTACATCGCCAACATTTTAATATCCTGCATTTGTATTGGTGGGCCCTGCCCTCTCTTTCCAGCAGGGTAATGAGGCAAGGTACCACCCAGTAATGAATGGGGGAAGGCCAAGTGGACCAATGGGCCCATCATCTAAATGCACGATCCAGGAAAGGTCAAGTCAGCCAGAGCCTCCTTCTATGACTCACAGCCTGGAGGAGACATTTGAATTCTGAGTTCTATTGAGTTCAGATTTATTCTTCTGAGAAATGTGGGAATGAGATAAAAAAAGGTCACGGAGCCAGGCCATGTGAATGACAAAGATTTTAACAAGGCTGGCAAATGGTGCAATTAATCTCACTCCTTCCAGCCCCTGCTACACTGTGATCTCACAGTTCCTTCTCAGGTCAGGGTGACACTCAATCCCAGCTGAAGTCTTTGATTCAGCACTGGTCAGGGCTCTTGGTCTTGTTCATTTTTCGCCCCTTAGCATTTCTCTTTGGCCTTGTAACAGTGTTCAGTTCAGAACTGGAGCTAGAGAACAGATTTTACTCCGTGAAAACAATGGGCGAAGCTGGGAAATGATCAGCGCCAACTTCCTTTCCCAGAACAGGGCCTCTGTTCAGCAAGCTACTTCAGCATGTGCCTAACTTGAAGCATGTGTGTAATGTCATAGGGACGACTCACATGCATAAAATCCCGGCTGAATCAAGTCTCAAAGTTCTGACCATTTCCATGGCGCAGAAGAAGCATCGGCCCTTCACTCATCTCCCAAGTATCTTACCTGGCAATATTTTCCTCATTCCGATTGCAAGCATTGTTTCAGAACTCAAGACTATTCGAAAGATGTGCTAACCCCAATACACTGCCCTCTGAGAGAATCTGAGAATCTCTTTGGCCTGGGAATCTCAAAGTGCTCACCACTCCCTGTGGAAGGAGCTGAGTGTTAGCCATTTTGTACCGATGGAGAACCGGGCACAGATACACAACTGCCCTCAGGGACTCAATGCAGAGGGAGGTCTGGGAATACAGCTCACAAGTTCTGATTTGCCAGTCTCCTGCATTAATCCACAGCACACCTTCCATAGCAGGCACTTTCCCCTCTGTACACCGGGAGCCCAGCAGCTCGGAAGGTAAATCCCTAGCCAAATTATATTTTCATACCCCTGGAAATGAGACCTGTGACAAATTCCTGTTCCTTTCCCAGAAAGGGATATGGCGGCATGACATCAATCACACTTAAGCCTATATTAAGGTTTTAAGTGGAATGTGAGCAGTGCATTGGACCTAGTTCTCGCCCTCTGAATTTCACCCACCCGTGGCAGTATAACAAGCCCCTTATATGAACATATATGGCAGAGCTGGCTCTATAGGTTAGGAATAGCTCAGGAATCTGAAAGCTGATATGTCTGCTAATATTGCAGACCAGATTGTTATGCTCCAGAGAAGCTGTATTTGGGTAACTGGAGCAGATTGGAGGTGGAGCTCTCCCTTCTAGTCCACTGGAGATCTAGCATGTGTGGGGTGAAGGGAGAGCAGTTATCTTCTAACGGATGTTAAATCAAATGCCAAATGTAATGCAGCTTCTTCCCAGGAGGTGCTTTGCTGTAGACACTCTGCTTCAGTGATAAAGCTTTAACCAGGATAAACATCTGTGCGCTCGGACTGGAGCTGAGGAGAAAAATCCTTGTCAAGGACATTGGGTGGTGTTTGCACACGTCTGAAATGTTAATTTGGAGAGGAAATTTGAATGGTGTAATAACTGGAGCAGAGGAGCTCGACTTCAGGCAGGTTGTTCACTTGCACTCCACCTTACGAGGTTTGGATAAACGCAGAAGTCATTTTTGGGACCAAATGAATACCCCGCTCCCACTGCTGCAGACTCTCCATTTCTGCAGTGATCGAGTGCAAATAGTACATGTCACGCGTACAGGGAGGCTTAAAGGAGAATCTCAAAGCTTGTTAAGTGCCTTATTTAAGAGACCCTCAGAATCCTCTTGAGGCGACTATTGTTACTCCTGCTTCATAGATGGGGAAACTAAGATACGGACAGGTCAAATGACTGGTCCAGATTCACCTAGGGCCTCATGCTGTCACCCTTCCAAAGAGTGCGAGGCACCACGTGGGCCTTTTCCTGGAGTAAGGAGCTACTCAGCTTGGGAAAAGTGAGGAGATTTAGGCCCACAGGTGAATTTCACCCTCTGAATTTAGGAAGAGCACAAGGCCTGAAGCTGTGCTGGCTGCTTGCAGAGGGGTGAAACTCATCCACTTCTTGTTCGTTCCACTTGGCCTTCCTGTCTCCTCCACACAGTGAGCAGGGGCAAGGATCCCAGCCTGGAAATATGGTATATCTCCCACAGTTATGTAGCGGGTCACATGAGGCTGTTTTAGGCTAGAGGAGCAAACTAGAAAAGGGCAATAAAACGAATGTGTTGCATTAGCAGATTGTGATGTTGGGTGAAATGAAATCGTTCCCCAGCCTTGTCCCGTTCCCTGACTGAGACCACACAGGGCTGCAGAGAGATGTGTGCTTGATGGTATGCACAGCTACATGAGGGCTAGAGAAGGTTTGATCATTTCATTTTTGTGCAAAGGCCTGCTCCTATTGAAGTAATAGCAAAATTCATACGGTCTTCACGGGGGAGTAAGAGCTGAGCCATGATTTGTGTTATTACAGCCTTCAGAATTGCTGTTTTGAGCTGGGATCTCCTCAGGCCTCCCTAGAAGAGTGGTGGTGAACTTGGACAGATCTGTAGAAAGAACCCCTGAGGGCTGCAGGAAATGGCACTGGTGGGCTGGGATGCTGTGCCCTGGAAGCAATTAGGTGCCCAACTCCCCAGTGTGCTACCAGTACGATGGCTTATAAAATGGTTTACTTTTCTTGTAAGTTCTTTGGGGCAGGGAGTGTGAGGCGAGGCCTCTGTATCCGTAGCTGTGTAAAAAGTTAACAGATAACGTGCCAGTAGGTGGCACTGAAGAGTACGTGCCATAGTTCCTAAGTTTGACAGACCCAATAAAAGTTGTGTTTTGTTGTTGTTGTCCTGCAAATGGCTTCCTCTGTGTAGCTTTTCACACCAGCTAGTCACAGGTGTACAGTGTGTATTTAGCACAACTGAGCCCAGATCATCTACTGAGGCCTCTAGATACTACAACAAACAACCACAACAGTAGCTTGGGATCCCTAGAAGGGGAGTGCTGGTGTATACACATGAGGAGGAGTTATTATTATTGATGTTGTTGTGTAGGGGGACTTGGTGTGTGATCCTCAGTAAAACCCTTGTGTTTTGTCTCATCCTCATGCCATATAGAGGATACAAGCCCTGCTTTAAAGAGGCCTGTTCGTTTATGGGGAAGTTCCATGTTTATGGCTCTCAAGGCAAATGTACCTTCAAGCTCAAGGGTTTATGGCAACAATCCTTGGATTTTTATTTTTTCTTAACAGCTTTGGGATTTGTAACACCCAGAAAACAGTCACACCCACGGGATAGCACCTAAACCAATGTGCATTATGTCACTTCACACCATGTTAACCTCCCTGCATATTTTCCAAAGTAATCGGATTTGACTGTTTCCGTGCAAATTGAAAGCGTAGCAGAGGCAGCCGAGCTCACAGATGGGCACATAGACAGAGCTGAATTAAAAATAGTTCTGCATGTAAGGACTTGTCCATGGTAATCAAAACCACGCAGGAACCATTGATCTCATTCAAATACACAATTTAGCAACTTTCCACCCACACACCCTACACTTTCATGATCTATATTTATAGATGTATATACATGCCCACTTACACACACCAAGCACAAACAGTACATCTAGGCCCATGATGTGGTTTTTGTGTGTGTACTTTGTATGTATAGATAGATGATCTATCACTTGGGTGGTTACTAAACACTTGGGAATGTACAGTATGTTGATAATCCTGCACACTTCAGGGCTAGAGACTTAGGCTGAAATTTCCAAAGTCACCAAGACTTTGAACTTCCAAATCCCATTAAAATTAATGGGGACAGGTGTCCAAATGCCAAGAGGCAGCTTTGAAAACCTCAGGCATATGTCTTTGCTGCCCCTTCAGTGTCTAGGATTCTGTTTGCTGGTATCACATGGGAAGAAGTGTCTCAGCGCTGACAAACTTTTAGAAAAATGCATTGATCAAAATGGGCTCAAGTGGTCTGAAAAACTCCCCTCTTCTTTTCCCCCTAATGTGCTTGCTAAGTTTAAAGACATGTCTCACAGCTTGTTGACAGAGAAATCTCCAGGGTGGTGACTGGGTGAACAGGGCTCAGGAATAGATAAGGAGGCTTGGAGCCTTTCATCGCCAGCTCCCGGGTTCGAAGCAAGCTGGCAGGGAGTCAATGTTGTTGCTATTTGGCAGCTGTTCCCTGGCGTGTGTGAAGTGAGTGAGCAGACTTCAGCCACACTGGGCTCTCAGGGGAGCGGTTCCCACACCACAAAAAAACCCTCCCCCATTGGCACAAATTGGTACCCAGGCTGGCAGTCCCAGAGCAAGGCCAGGAAGCGAACGGAGAGGCACTGAGTCCACTGCTGTCTTTGCAGGGGTGTGGCAGACTGAGCTGAGCCAGTATCTGGTGCTGCTGGTTACATGGAGGGTGTCCCCCCATCCCCCCCACCTCCACTGTTCTATGGAAAGTTGCCAGGGTTGTAAACTCAGCACTAAACTCACTTTAAAAATACTTTAAAAATACAAGCGAGAGAAGGTGGGTGAGGTAATACTTTTTATTGAACCCCCTTCTGTTGGTGAGACAGACAAGCTTACCAGCTGCATGGAGCTCTTTTTCCGTTCTGGGAAAGGTTCTCAGAATGTCACCTACACAGCCCTGAAGAGGAGCTATGTAGCTCAAAAGCTTGTCTCTCTCATTAGAAGAAGTGGGTCCAAAAAAAGATGTGATCTCACCACTTTGTCTCTAACATTCTGGGACTAACATGGCTACAACGACACAGCATTTAGAAATACAAGGTGGTTGTGGTGACCCCGCTCTTAACCAAGCTAAAGATCTGCCAGCTTGATTCCCTTTCCCTGAAAGCCAGAATTTGGCTAGCTCCGGACACATTCATTTTCTCTGACAGGCTGTGGTCAGTGTAGATTGTCCTGGGCTTTATTTAACTCTTCAGATTAATACTGCCTTTTGCAAGGACCAGCCCCCCTCTTGGAGCTGTCCTCTGCCATCTAATTAAATATTTCTCCTTAGCTGCCTCATCGGAAACAGCTCATCTCCTGAGTGCCTTAAATGACTCTCAATGAGAGAAGCTGGTGCATCTTTAGATCCTGCAAAGCACCTCAAACTCCTTCCCATATCAGCTGCTCTGCTACCTCCAGTACCCTTGAAATGGGTCTCTTACATTGCGGCTGGCTAGTGAAATGAGAAGTGTGGAATGACTGGAAATCATTATCATGGTTACCCTGTTTTCTACCAAAAACCCTATTCATCGCTTTTTAGATTAATAGGACAAAGCAGTCAGTTCTGCGGATTTTTCTGGGGAAACACAGTAAGGCCCCAATTCTGCAATGAACACCATGTAGGAAACCCACTACCCCCATGTGCAACTTTAATCTCTCTCCACCTAGACCCTCTCTCACACACAGTCTGTTGCAGGACTAAGACTGTGAAGTGATGTTTCCCTTCATCAATCGATAGCTGATGGTGATAAAGACCACCTAGATAAACAAACAGGCAGGAAGATGTCAGCTAGATTTAAATGATGTTAAACAAATGAATAGTTGTGGCTCAGGGCTCAGGGAGAATTTATTCCTCTAGGGTGAGGAATTAAGGCCAGCATCCTGGCCTTAAAACACTATACACCATTTCAGGTGTATGAATTAGCCAGGGTGTGCAAAGTTCTGCTACATGAGGTTAACTCGAACACTGCAGCATTCTGGACACTGCCCCAGCTCTGCCATTCCTCTTTGAGAGCATTAATTGCTTGGAAGGAATGAGAAGGACTTTTTGAAAGCAATGTATTTCCTTCTTCTCCTTTGAGTAAGGTTGACGTTTCATAGGTTTCATGGGGTAGCAGACATCTTTCATTTTCCAAGTGATCATCTGCAATGGGCAACTGAGGAAAAAAATAACAGGAAAATATTTGTTGAAGATATAGTTTTTTGAAAGTAGTGTCTGGCTAATGGGCTGGAATATCTCATCAAAGCAAGTGAGAGTAAAGAAAACAAACATTTCACTTTCAGAGTGAACATGAGTTGACTAAAAATCAGTCACTTACAAAGTAGCCAAGCGCAGATGGCACACTCCATGTGATTTTGTTATAAATCACAGAGGAATAAATGTCACAAATTGACAAGCCATTGTAACACTACTTAAGGTGAACATTAGGCATTAGTATCTTCTTCAAGCGCCTCTGAACAATTATACATTTCACGAGGTATTCCTGTGCATAAAGACTCATCTTCAGACCTTCCTGTGTGACTGCCTTCTTTCATTTCCCATCACAGTCACATCCATCCCCAAGCACCTTTCCTTTCTCTTCTTCTTCCACTTCAGAGTTATTAGGCCTTTACTTGAAGACATTTTGCCCCATAGTCAACTGATACAGAGTTAGACTGGAGTCTCTTGGAATGGCCACTCCACAGAGATGATTCAACCCTCACATGGGCCATGTGCTACTTACTGCCATGGCAATTCCCATGTGCCTGGGTTTCTCTGCTACTCTGCCTATGAATAATACTGGTCTATCTGGGTACACAGCACAAGGCTTGTTTTGTGGCTACCATGATGGACTGGGACCTAGGAGTGCGGGGTTCAATACCTGGTTCTGCTACAAACTCTGACCTTAGAGAAAACAATCTTTCTGGGCCTCAGTTTGCCATATGTAAAACAGAACTATTACAACTTTCTGTCTCCCACTCCATTGATTGTAGGTCATTCATGGCAGGAACTGTCTCTTGCTATGTCTTTGTACAGTGCCTAGCATCTCGGGCATAGGACTATCACAGTGATAATGTTTACACTGGACTCCACCATACGGCATGTGAGCACCTTAGAAGTTGGAAAAGAAACACACTGGTTTCTCAGATTCTTTCTCTACATTCCTTGATGGAGGAAATCTTTCATCCTGTCTGATTGGGTGAAAGTTGTAAGGAATGATGCGACTCACAAGTATTTTGAGGGGGTCTCTAAGAGTTCGGCTTCCATTCCATTGCCGCGTGAGCTCATCGAGCTCTGCAGTAAGTGGTAAGCAGCAGATTTGTAAATTACTAAGGAATTGTCATAAGAGCGGGAAATCAGTTATTGCTTGGTGCGAAGAAAAGTTAGCAAGGAGATGCCAGCACCCCACAAAAGAAAGGGTCCCTCTGAGCAGTGTGCCCTGGACTGAGGCTCACAGTGTCCCTTATCTCCATGGGGCAGGGGGGAAGGGACTTGTACCCTCTTCAGGAAAGTCTCTTTGGTAGGGGAGCCCAGTCCCCGCCTCTCCCCGGTCTCTGACCCAGGGCCCTATGAACGGCAGTGATCGCTAGGGTGCTCAGATAGCATATGTGAAAAATCGGGACAGGAATGGTGGGGTAATAAGCACCTGTATGGGGAAAAGCCCCAAATATCGGGACGGTCCTATAAAATAGGGACATCTGGTCACCCTAGTGATAGCAAATATTGTGGAGTACTGTCTTCCTGGGCCACTTCCAACTACTTCCTTTCCCATGCCACAGTGTTACCAAAAGCTCACAAATGATCCACTGGAAGTTAGAGTGAAGGATTCCCAAGTCCTGGGGAAAGACTGGTCCCTTCTCTATGGCCAGGGGTAGCTGCCACTTACAGCCCTCTCCCCATGCAGCTGGCTGCTGTACCCTTCTTCACCTCCTAAGACAGGCGTCTGCCCCCATCTCAGCTCTCTGGATGTCTTTTAAGCCCTTCCTCCAGCTAGAGCAGGCTCTGACAGTGCAATGGGGCAGAGCCACCTGGGCCCAGAAATGATCCTTAACCACTTCTGCCCCTAACCCCAGTGTAGGGTTTATACACCCCATCACCATGCTTAAGCTCAGACTTGGAGGGTTGATGCTGACCATAAAGGAGGAAATCTATCTAGCCCAGTTGCTCCTTGACTTGCCGGCTGAGAATTCCAACCAGAGTCTCAGCTCTGCTGGTGGCTCTTGAAATGTGACTGTATTCCCGCTAGAAACTTCACTGAGACAATCAACCTGTCACAAAGGCTACCCGAGGGCTAGGCGGTCATCAGATGGAAATGCTGTCTTTTGACCACCACTGGCCCATGTTGGATTAAGGTATTGAACCCTGAGCATTGGATTCTGCTTTGGTGCAGGGGTCTGCCAAGCTGAGGGTCCCTGTGAATCTCTAGGCTGGCTAGTATACCAGTGGCAGTGTCTTCCGGCAGAGCAAACGGGGTGTGCAAAAAGCTGTTCTGAAACTGTGCAAAAGAGTATGCTCAAAGGAGAACAAATGCAAAGCAGGGGAGAGAAAGCTAAGTAAATAGGAATGCCAGCCTCTGCCGCCAGCCTTCCACATGGCAATCACTACAGTACGGAGAAGACACAAAAGGCCAAGGGGCGACAAGAAAGAAAATTAGGTGGAGGGGCAATTGGAGAAAAGATGATAAAAAGTTAAAAAGAAAATGAAATAAATACAAGGAAAAAGCCAGGCTGCATCCCAATAGACTGCAGGGTCCAGTGAGCAGATGTGACACACACACAAAGGTAAAACACCCTGCTTCCTGAATAATACAAAGATCAGAGCACAGGTGATAAGAAATGGAAGGAAGGAAGGGTAAAATTTGAATGCAGAAATTACTGAAGGGAGTAAACTGCAGGCAATATGCTATTTTGCTATGCTAATAAAGAGATGAAAGCAAATTCAACGGGAGCAGAGACTGGCAAAAGTCTTATTTTTTGTTGGAAAGAATAAGAGGATAAATGTTTTTAACATTTATGAAGTCACAAAATAAAGCAAAGAGACTCAGAACATCAAGCTTATAGATGAGAAAATTAAAGTACATAAAATATTTATTCATTTGTGCTTAGTGGCTGTCAGCCATGCACGCATTTGTAGAAATGGGATGTTTCTAGGCATAGTTATAGACTCTTTCCTCCACTCCTCTATGCCACAGATGAACAGGAACAATTTGGTAAATAGCAGCTGAATATGCAGTTCATTTTCCACATTCCATTAATGTTTCATTTCTTAATACCCTCAAAATAAAATGGGAAGTTTGGTGTAGAACATTCTTCCCTCTTAATATAATAATAAAAAAGTATATGGCTCCAGGCCAATAATCAAGATTATGAACTGGCGTCTGTATTAAAATGTGGTGGTAATGCTGGTAAAAGGCGCCAGATTGACAGCAGCCCTGTAGTAATCAGCAGAAACCGGTTCAACAGTGGCAGCACAAAGTTACCTCTCAGGACCAGCTCTGCAGGATGCTTTTTGTGCTTCTTGCTGACATTGCAAATGAAGATGGTAATTGTAGTGGCAAATGTGGGCCAGCTGCCTGCTGGGAAATGCACTGAGACCCCTGCAGTTCGTTTCACAGTGTGGAGACAACAGAGCAGACAACAGCTGGTAATTGCCATGGCTGAACTCATTACTGTGATTGGAATGGTGGCTTTTAATGAAAATGTGATTAAGTATATCTGATCAGTGATCCCATTAAAATCAGTGTACCTTTTAAATACTTTCACACCTTTTGTCCGTTCTTCCCCCTACTTCCCAGTTCTGGACCTGGGGCTCAGTCATTTGAAGTGAGACTTTAACATGATGTCTTAATGTTACCTCTTATAAAAGGGACATTCGATGTACGTTTTAAGAATACTACAAATGCCTGGAACAGATCAGTTCCAAAAACAAGACCGTTCAACTGCTGGCTTCACCCCAGGCTGTGCCCCATTAGCCTAAGGCAATGGTCTGAAAGGCGGCTATTGGCTTCTCTGTTTCACATCACTCTCCTTTTCTCTTGCCAGTTGTGTGTGGGTTTTTTTTTCTTTTTTTAAAGAAATCTGTCCACAAGGAGAGAACAAGGGCGACCCCATTAATGGAGAGAGAGAGCATGTTGTAAGATGGAGTAACCATTCCAAAGTCAAAGTAATACCCTTTTATGACTGAGCATGGAAGGGCAGATCTGTGGTTTTTAATTCTGAAAGGCCCAGTTTTAAATTGTAATAGTAAACATGCCCAGTTATACAGCAGCTGGAGAACAAATCTGCAGCATATTCAGCCTGATTCCAGCTACAGCCAGCAGCCAGCCAGGAGAGCCTTTGAAAGGGTCCGGGGCCCAGTACAAGATGAAAGGTCAACAAGAGCATGGATTGGTAGGTGGAGGTCTGGAGTCGCTGGCTGGGGAAGTTGGAATAACGCCCCCCTTTCCTCCTGCCACATGTGGCAGCGGTGTTTGCAGGAGGCCATGGGATCTGTAACGTATTGTGCTACATACACCAAAGCAACAGGGCCTTATTCAGCATCCCCTTGAAGGGTCGTGATGCTGTGAGTTTGGCACCAAGGGGAGCAGAGGAGATTTTGAGGGCTAGCAGCTACAGAAACATTTTGCTGCTCAGCCGATCTCCCATCTACTAAATGGAACGTGAGCATGAGGTTTCAGTTGTCATCAGCTCATCCTCGTCAGGAGTTGGGCTGTATTTGGCCCGAGGCAATGGGCAGGTTATTAGCCTCTAGCCTATTACTAATTTTAATTTGTTTGATAGGGAATTCCATTAACTCCAGTGCTCTGGTTCACATCACTTGGTATCTGTTGAATGTGTTTATTCTCCTGACAACAGAATTTTGAGTTTACCAGTTGCATTTTCCTGTATTGGGTAGCTGTAGCTCTTGTGTAGTTTGTCATTTCCCTCCACTCTCTTAGAAGCAAGCATTTCTTTCCGGTCATTGAACCAGCTATATTTATTTTTCCCTTTTCTGTAGCTTATGTTGAACATGCAACACCTGGCGGACAGGAGGAATGGAGAGGCTAATGAATCCCCTTTGGAACAAAACACCACCTCTCACCTTACCGCATTCCTTACATGATTGCCAGGCTAGGGAGATGATCAACTCTGAAAAAAACTCACAAGTTCAAAGCCAAGAGTTTTATAGTGATCTCATCATGGGCCCACAAAGAACTGTGCTCTTTGGTACAATGTTGCACCTGACATCAGGTTGAGGAGAGATTGGCAGAACTGCTGAGGGTGCCCTGAACCTTCAGCCTTTGTGGTTTGTCAACCCACTAATTTTGTTGTTTGTCTCTTGTTTGAAGAACATGAGGAATAGTGCCACATAATTGATGGAAAATATAAACGTTTCACCTACTGTTTAGGACAGATGAGTGTGTAGCCACACCTTGCTCTGAACCTGTCAGGGTGGGTGAGTTCAGTGTGCAAAGGGAACAGAGTGGATTGGATCAAGGGGCTGAATTTCAGTGTGGGGCATTTTGGGGTGGTCTCAGGAACCCAGTTTCCCTAATCCTACTTGTATGTAGTGATGGGCAAACCTCAAAGGTTTGGAAACTTAGTTCAGTTCCAATGATCAGCCAACATGTGTGTGCCTCTCTAAACTATAACCAGCATCTCCAAAGCTGGGCTGGAGTTTTCAAGAGGATGCAGCCTCTCATCAGATTCTGGCCATTTCCTGCTTCTGATCAAGCTGCAGTCTGGAAATGCAACGACAACATCACAAAGGAAAAATGTTGGGGCTAAAATGCTTCTAATGCCATAAAGGATCCATGTGTAACCTGCACTTAGAGAATGGGTCTTTGTCCCGCTTTAGAAGCTGGGCTACGTAAGAGGTTAATGCTGATAAATCTGCTAAATGTGCTACCAGAGGACTTAGTCCTTTAGATTGAATGATCATGATTTCTGGTTTTAATGGTAAAGGTCTATAGTTCAAGCCCCACTCTTGATCAATGGGGATCATTTATTGGTTATTTGGGTTTGAGGTTGGAATGAAGTTCAGGTTAGTTGTTAATTTAACCAAATATCAAGTGTGTGTTTTTATTACACCACTGATTTTCCATGGGCCCCTGAGTTTGAGGAGAAACCGTATAGAAGGGCCCCAGGCATTTCCAAACCCTGCTTTTCCATGGAAAGCATCATCTATGATGTGTGACTGGACTTTGGTGGGAGACATGGTGGGAGAAAGAGGTTTTTATATTTTTTCCACTCATTAATTGCACATTTCTATATAATATGGTGGTTGGAACATTAATCTCATTAAAATATACAAATATTGTTACTTATAAGCAGAATTATTTGAAATCATACATTCTGGGAAGTTCCCTCTACCCCTTTGATTTTTACAGATTTGAATCTTATCCTCAGATGTGTAAAGTGGGGTAACATCATTGACCTGAATTGAGCTTTGGAGATTTGCACCAGCTGAGAAGCTGCCTCTTAATTTTTAGTCTGGTGGTTTCTTTATTTAAGAAAAATGGACACGTGACTAAGTATGGAAGAAACAAGGAGCAACTGATAGAATCATAGAAGAATAGGGCTGGAAGAGACCTCAGGAGGTCATCTCATCCAATCCCCTGTTCAAAGCAGGACCAAATCATCCCAGCCAGGGCTCTGTCAAGCTGGGCCTTATAAGCCTCTAAGGATGGAGATTCCACCACCTCCCTAGATCAGTGGTCTCCAGACTTTTTGGCTCACACATCCCCAGCATGAAGACCGGAAGACCTGCCACAGGTGGGCCGCCGGAGGGGAACACCAGCCATGGACGTGCAGAGCTGCCGCCAAAGAAAAAAAAGGCGGAGTGCCATCCGGTGGTGCTCCTGCTGCCGCGCACCCCAGTTTGCAGACCACTGCCCTAGGTGACCCATTCCAGTGCTTCACCACCCTCCTAGTGAAATGGTGTTTGCTAATATCCCACCTAAACGTCCCCCACTGCAACTTGAGACCATTGCTCCTTGTTCTGTCATCTGCCTCCACTGAGAACAGCCGAGCTCCATCCTCTTTGGAACCCCCCTTCAGATAGTTGAAGGCTGCTATCAAATCCCCCCTCACTCTTCTCTTCTGCAGACTAAGTAATCCCAGTTCCCTGAGCCTCTTCTCATAAATCATGTGCCCCAGCCCCCTAATCAGTTTTGTTGCCCTCCGCTTGACTCTCTCCAATTTGTCCACATCCTTTCTGTAACAGGGGACCCAAAACTCGATGCAATACCCCAGATATGGCCTCACCAGTGCCGAATAGAGGGGAATAATCACTTCCCTCAATCTGCTGGCAATGCTCCTACTAATGCCGCTCAATATGCCGTTAGGCTTCTTGGCAACATGGGCACACTGTTGATTCAAATCCAGCTTCTCATCCATTGTAATCCCCAGGTCCTTTTCCACAGAACTGAAACTGAGCCAGTTGGTCCCCAGCCTGTAGCAGTGCATGGGATTCTTCCTTCCTAAGTGCAGGACTCTGCACTTGTCCTTGTTGAACCTCATCAGATTTCTTTTGGCCCAATCCTCCAGTTTGTCTAGGTCACTCTGGACCCCATCCCTACCCTCCAGCGTATCTACCTCTCCCCCTCAGCTTAGTGTCATCCGCAAACTTGCTGAGGGTGCAATCCATCCCATCATCCAGATCATTAATGAAGATATTGAACAAAACCAGCCCCAGGACCGACCCCTGGGGCACTCCGCTTGATACCGGCTGCCAACTAGACATGGAACCATTGATCACTACCCGTTGAACCAGACAATCTAGCCAGCTTTCTATCCACTTTATAGTCCATTCATCCAGCCCATACTTTAACATGCTGGCAAGAATACTGTGGGAGACCGTGTCAAACGCTAGCTGGAACAAGGAGTTTACGTATAGCCAAATGGCGCCACTTTTCTCTAAAATGAGGGATCAGAATTCTCTCTAGGTGGGAGGAAAACACAAGTGACAAGTGTATTTCAAAGCTTCAGGCACTGCTTGTGTGGTATGCATTCTAATGGTAAAGCAGTTTAAAGCCTTCAGTCCAGGGAGTACACTTGCTCAGTCAGTCCACAGGAAGGAGTGTTTGTTTGATACCTGGCTAATAGTAGACCCCTAAGGAAAACCTACTTAGGGGATGGGATTTAGGCCTGTAAAGAGTAAATATAAAAGGAAGAAAGGTCAATATGGAAGAAACACATTTTAAAACTTTTTGAAAATATTTCTAGGTTCTTTGATTCTTTTTAAAAGGGGTTTATTGGTGAAAGTGCACAGTGAGAGATTACATACGGACATCGGAAGGAAATGTGTTAGCGGCTCTTCCAGAAGCCATCCCATTACACGAGAGAGAATGGCTACAGCTGCTAATTAGCATGGCTTAGTATCCGCTCCTGACATTCCATAAGGAACCAGTTCTGTTCTTGGCTGCATGTTCTCCCTTTGATTTCAGTGCGGATTAGAATATACACGTGAGCAGAATCTGCCCCAATAAATTAAATAAAAATGGTCAAAACTGATATGATCTACAAAAAAGAGCAGGGAAGGTAAAAAGGTAAGGGGAGTCTTTCCACTGACTTGGATGGGCTTTGAGTCAGGCCATTCTGACAAGTGGAATCCCAACTTGTAGACGGACTTTGAGTCTCCCTGTATAGTGGTGTAAAAAAAAAAAAAAAGCCCGTATAGAAAAGAGATTACATAAAGGCAGCATCCTACTTTGCAAACTTAAGTACCTAAGTTGCATGCCTGGGATGGACCATTTTGGTGTCTAAATGCTCCTCTGCATGTGCAAGTGATGGATCAGCACATGCTGTGTAAGTCCTCTGTTTTGCAAATGTATGTTGCCTTCTGCAATTCAGTGAGCTTCAAGGCTTCGACACTAGCAGTAGAAGATCTAAGGCATGGCCAGACACAACTGAACCAGTGGTAGATGGCGGCAGAGGGAAAATCCAAGCTTCAGCATGTTTTTGAAGGTCAACAAACTGTCTTCTAAATCTGACAAACTCCAATGAGCAGTGTAGTTGGATGGAATGAGGTGCTGTGAGGATCTAGTCCAGATGAAGATTCTGGCTGCAGTTTATGATGAAACCTACCTGGCAAGGCTCATCAGGGAGCCCACACTGGGCTTCTTCAGTGCCTGAGCCACACCATCTGCAGGAGGCAGACTCCACCCATGACACAGAGCTGCAACGTGCCGACAGTGTACATCGTGAGCATCACAGGCCTGAAATGTAAAGAAGGTCTCAAACATTCAGCTTACCGTGGGAGCCCGTCTCAGGGAGAATAATTGGGCTTGCGAGTTGAGGTTTATGAGCTTGCATGGGCTGGCTCACTATGGAGGGTCTGAACCTCAGCAGGTGTAAATCCATGTAGTTCCAATTAGTGTACACCCATTGACGCAAGATCTTGCCTGGAATCTCCAGGGACAAATAATTTAGGCTATATATGCAGATGATGAATTCAGTTTTGCCGGTTGCCTACCCTCTGTGCTTACCATTGCATTTCCACCAAGTACATACACAGTGTCTGCATTTACCTTGAAACACTTTCTTCCCAAGAACTCATGAAATACCTCTGTCGCCCATTCCCTGGGGATGCTGCAGTTTCTAAGTGAGCAGAGAGGAGCAAATTGCTTTACTTTCACAAATATCATTTGCAGGTTTTCATACTTAGGAAGCTGACACCTTTTCTGAGTATCATCATGTGGTAGAAATCAGGGATACCTAGTCTTAGGAGATGTCACATAGAAGCATTTCTCCTGTCATTATCAATAACCCATGCTCAGTCAATGCAGATGAAAATCAACAGTCAGAGGGATGGGAAATATTTTTCTCCCCTGTGTGTGTGTGTGTATAAGGGCAAAACGGATTAAAAGAGCTATTGAAAATATATACAAATATTGGAAGACCTGTGCAATGTAAAAGTCTACAGCTCCTTGCATGAACTCTTCTGTCTTGCCATGTGGAATAAAAGGAAACACTTAGGAACTCCACAGGTTGTGAGCATGGATCGCACCAATGCTTTTATCTAATCCAGTGTTCGGTCTCTGACCGTCACCAGCACCAGATTCTTCAGAGGAAGGTGTAAGAAACATCCAAAGAGGACAATTATGTGATAACTTGCTCAGGCAGCGGCACTGGAACAGTCTTAGAGTGGGGGGGGGTGCTAGATGAGCCCCCCCTTACCCCTGTTCATGCCCCTCACCACCCCCTAGAGCTCGGGCCGGGAGCAGAGCAGTGTCTCCGGGAGGGGGAGACGCATACAGGGGTAAGGTGGCCAAGGCTGGTGCCACGGCTGGGGGCGGATGCGGAGCCCCCAGGTGCAGGGCCAACAGCCGGGACCCCAGGCCAGCAGCCAGGACCGCGCCTGGCACCGGAACTCCTGAGCATGAGGCCAGCGGCTGGGACCCTGGGCACGAGCCAGCGACCAGGGCCAGGACTGGGGCTTGCGGCGGAGCCCCTGGGCATGGGGCTAGAGGCCAGGACCCCATGCAAAACCTGGGGGTGCTGCAGCACGCCTCACACCTCTAGTTCCCATGCCTATGCTCATTTTCTTCCTATTCCCCTAAATTAGAGGCAGGTTTGTGCCCTGAAGCTTGTTTCTAAGGAGGAATATATAATAGACACGGCATTACATTTACAGAGAATAGAAGAAGAGTGGCTTCCTCTGAACAGGGATTAAAGAGAAAGAAGCCCAATTCCCAGGCAAAGTCGTCTGGGCCGTTTTCTCTGCCTGTCCTTCAGCAGATTGTTTGGAAAGGAAAACAGTCCCAGTAATTCTTGCACACCTCTGGTTATGTTAGTGGCCCGTTTTACTCTCCTACAGTCTTAAAGGGCATCCAGAATAGCTAGCATGGCTGCATAGCTTCTCTTCCCCATGTGGCTTAGGAGTTAGGGTCCATTTTCTGTTTCTACTGGGGGTTTGGCAGTTTACATGCTGCCTATCAATGTGAGGCTCCTGTTAGAAGGCGGTAGGGTGTAAAAGGGGTGCTTTGGCCTGTTGGCTACATTAACTTCCCCCTTTCCCTTCTCTGCCTCTGTATAACTCTCCACGCAGGTGAGCCCAGCCCTGGAGCCTGTGTTAACCCAGCCAATGTACAGCAGGTAACTCATTTCACAGCCCTGCCATTTCATTCAGTCACTGGTTAATTTACTCATCTAATTTAATCAATACCGCATGAACCAGATCTTTGTTAAAAATAATACAACTTCCACCCGTCCAGCTGCTTGATTCCAGCTGGTGCTATTGGATTAATTTAATGAGTCTGGAGGCCAAGTCTGCATGTGGCAGGAAACCACGCGCAACTCGCAGCTGAGGTATTCATACAGTGTGACAGGCCGTGAGGGTTATTTGTATTATAGAAGCGCTTAGCGGCACCAACTGGGATCAGGACTCCACTGCCTGAGGCACTGCACATACCCCTCCTAGGAGAACCTCCCTGCCCTGCTGAGTGTACGATCTAGACAAGACCGAAGGAGGATGGGGAAAAGGAACGGTTATTTCACATGATGAGATTATTTCACAGTGGAAAACCGAGGCAGAGCTAAAGCCATTTGCCGAGGGTCATACAGGGAGTCTGTGGAAGAGTCAAGTCCTGGACCCAGATCTCTTGAGTCCCAACGCCTTAACCACAAGCCCATCCTTCATCTTTAGAACCAAAGTTTCGTTACGGTACCAACATGGGGTGTACATTCCTGGAGCAGTGGTGCATTTTTCTTGCCTTTGGCTTCATTCCTCAGCGCGCCAAAGGCCAGTAACTACGACCAAGGAATGCACGCACAGATGTAGCTTACTGTTAATTAGATGGCTCTCTTTTGATAAGCATGAATCCTTCCATCTCTTGTTCCACCTTTAATCAAATTTGTAGCGCCTCAGGCTTTTCATGGGGGGTGAAAGGGGAAGCTTTCAATCTGTAATAAGGATGTGTCTGTCAAGTGGAATAAAATTGATAATTAAGTCATCCACTCTGGCTGCAATTTTTATGAATTTCTGAAGAATTGTCTTAAAGCAATGATGCACATAGAAACATTTCTAAGCCACACGAGGAGGCTGATAAACAACAGCAGGGACTTCTGCTTTCAAGGGATAGCAATGAATAAACATGTTTCCAAATCAGAGTGTACAGAAGAGAGGGCAAAGAAGCAGCATTTTTGTCTAGGACCTTGGACTAGGCACTATTTTAATAGAAAAGGGAAATGAGTTTATTGGAAATAATACAAATATTAGTAGGATGGTTCAGATTTATGTTAAGGGGGTGACTTGATTACAATCTATAAGTACTACCTGGGGAACAAATATTTAACAGTGGGCTCTTCAATCTACCAGAGAAAGGTATAACATAATCCAATGGCTGGAAGAAGAACCTAGACAAAGTCAGACTGGAAACAAGATGTCAATTTTTAACAGTGAGAATACTTAACTATTGGAACAATTTACCAAGGGTTGTGGTGGATTTTCCATCACTGAACATTTTTTAAATCAAGATGGTCTGTCTGTTTTTCTAAAAGCTCTACTCTAGGAATTGTTTTGGGGCTGTTCTGTGGCCTGTGTTATGCAGGAAGTCAGACTAGATAATCACAATGGTCTCTCTTAGGAATGGGCGACAGGGGGTGGATTACTTAATGGTGACCTGTTCTGTTCCTTTCTTTTGGGGCACCTGGCACTGGCCACTGTCAGAAGACAGGATACTGGGCTAGATGGACCCAGTATGGCCGTTCTTATGTTCTCCTGGACTTGGATTCTATGAATCACCAAAACTTGTGAGACTTCCCTTTGCGGTTCAAGCCAGGCCCATGCCTGCTTTGCTTGTGAGGTGTGACATGATTGTCTAACTGCATGGCATTCAGTCTGCTCTTTGAGCTCGGGGGTTTAGTTCCTAGCTCAAGGAGACTTACACCGGCTCTGATGAAGTAAGTACACTAAAAACAGAGTGCAGCCCACGGCAGGTGTGACAGGCTAGCCACCTGGAGTATTTGCCTAGGGTCTCAGGAGGGCAAGTACTCAAAGTGCTCGCTCCTCCCACCAACCATGCTGCTATGCGTTCACTATTTGTGTTGTACTAACTTGATTGGAGATAGTGCAGGTATGTCTAGTTGAGCTGGGAATCACACCCCCAGCTCAAAGTGGAGACACTCCCTAAGTCTATCAGAAGACTTCCTATTAGAGGTTAATACAGCTTTGAAATCTAGTGTAATGTGAGATGAGGAGACTCCAGGCTATGGAATCGTTCGTTCGTGGATTCATTTGTCTCATGCCTTGTTGACCTATTTAGAGTCCTTTTTGCAGTGCTTTCCCCACTTGGCAGGATTTTCTCTTCCCATACATTTCCCGTTAATATCAGTGCTTTTTACTGTATCAATCATGTTGATGTCTTCCACGTAAACTTTCAATATTTTCTCTTCTTTAAAGGTCTGTATCTGTCCCTGCATGAGCTATGTATTGCCTCCCACTAAACATCTGTTTTCCATGACTTATTCATGGAAAAGAAATTATTCTTAGTCAATGTTCTGCACCTTTGAAATCGTGCTGAAATGAAAACAATGTCCTCTCCAGTTTAATATGCCTTTCGGAAGTCTAGCCTCCTGAAGGAAGAATGGCTGGGAATGATATTTCTGTGCCAGTGCATCTTGTTAGTTTCTGCTTATTGTACATTGGGCATGTGCTTATTTCTTAGAGACAGGAGAGATTGGCATGATGCTGGGATGAGAGGAGTGTGAACAGAAGAAAATTTTCAATTGTTTATATACCAGTCCTAGGAGTCTGGGTAACAAGCAAGAGGAATTGGATATTCTCAATGATGAGAAGAAATTTGATCTAACTGGCATTATAGAAACCTAGTGGGATGATTCACATGACTGGAATGTTAAAATTTCTGGTTATATCCTGTTTAGAAAGGACAGAATGACTAAAAAAGGTGTGTGGGGGGGTGGCAATATATATGAAAGACATCATTACTTGTTTTACAGTTGTTGATAACTCAGAACTGCAGGATCTTGAATGCATATGGATCAACGTGCTAACTAACAAAGCCCAGGAGGAGGTAACGGTGAGCGTCTTTTACAGACCCTCAAATCAAACAAGAGACCAGTAGGAGTTACTGCTTAAGCACCTGCTTGTCATGGGTGTAAAGAAAAACTACGTTTTTAGGGGAGACTTCAGTTTGGGAGACAAAGGCTTGAGGTCGCATGTAGCCAGTAGTAAAACACCACTTGAGTTTCTAAAAAATTATAGATGATCATTTTCCTACACAAAAGACAGTGCGCGCAGCGCGAGGTAATGCTATTTTGGACCTCACTATCATATGGATAAAGTTGAGTTAATCAAATTGGTGGTTCCTTACAGACCAGTAATCATAACCTGATTACATTCAGTGTGGGCAAAGAGAGGACTGGCCCAACGAGTTTATATATACATCCACGCAGAAAAACGTTAATGAAAATAGGGAATTTTTAAAGAAACTTTATTAGACGTCCAAAAAGCCATGATTTGGAAAGGGAACAGCTTTGGATAAAAGCCCATCCTAGATGAGTGGGCAAAGTGAAGGCAGCAATTAGAAATAAAAAAGTAAAATGTAATAAATGGAAAAAAGGACAAATAGATAGCAATCAGTATAGAAATTATGAAGTACAAAAAACTGATAAGAGAAGCTAGAGACATCAGGGAAAAATCCATAGCTAGCAGGGCTAAGGATAATAAGTCTTGTCAAACCAACCTGATTTCATTCTTTGAGATTACAAGTTCGGCTGATAAAAGTAATTGCGTAGATACAAGATGCTCAGACTTTTGTAAAAAGAAAAGGAGGACTTGTAGCACCTTAGAGACTAACCAATTTATTTGAGCATAAGCTTTCGTGGGCTACAGCTCACATCCGATGAAGTGAGCTGTAGCCCACGAAAGCTTATGCTCAAATAAATTGGTTAGTCTCTAAGGTGCCACAAGTCCTCCTTTTCTTTTTGCGAATACAGACTAACAGGGCTGCTACTCTAAAACCAGACTTTTGTAAGGCATTTGACTTAAAATCCTAGTGCTATACAATATCAATAGAAGACACACTAAATGCATTAAGAACTGACTGACAGCCTGATCTCCAAAAGCAGCCCTCAGTGGGGAAAAATCATGGAATGGAAGTGTTTCTAGTGTGATTCTGCAGGTACTGGGCCTGATGGTATTCAACATTTTTGTCAATGATCTGGAAGTAAATATAAAATCACTGCTGATAAAATGTGTGGGTGACACAAAGATTGGAAAGGTAAATAATGATAAGAGGGAAGGCAGATAGAGTGCTCTGGATTGCTTGCTAAGCTGAGACCACTCCACTAAAATGTGCTATAATACAGCCAATTGGACAGTTCTCCATCTCGGAACAAGGAATGCAGGTGAGCCCTACAGAATGGGGGATTGTATCCAGGAAACCAGTGACACTGAAAAGGATTTCCGGGTCATAGCAGACAAGTGACTCAACATGAGCTCCCATTGCAATTCTGTGGCAACGTGCTCCTGAGGATGGATAAAGAAGGGAGTAGATGTGGGGAGGTGATCTTACCTTTGTGTAAAGAACTGGTGAGACTGATTGTAGAATACAGTTCTGAGCACGAGCTGTTACCACTTGAGCTAATTTCCCGTAGCTGAAGCTATTGCAGACGTCTGTCCTACGTGGATCAGGCTCTTAGGGGGACTTATAACACACTCTCCACAGCGGGTTACACTGACCCTTCACAACTGGCAGTGTTCCACCCCCTCTTTGCCTAGACATAAGTGATAGCACAAGGTGCAGAGCAAGGAAGAATCAAGCCCTGCATCTATGCCATGGACAGTATTAAATATCTGCAACATCCCTTTTTCTTCACAAAAATATTTCATCACAGAATCTCAGGAAGAAAATTCACCAGTGGGCCAACTGCCTAACTCTGAAAAATCAGACCAATCAAAACCAAGGGCCAGCATCTTAAAAGGGCCTCATCTCAGCCTATGGTTTTCTGGGTGTCATTGAGTGCTGCAAATAGACCTCTGACTGCCCAGGAAATAAGGCAGAGATTATGGCTCCTCTGAGTTTCTGGGACCAAAGCAGATCATTACACTGAGTGATGACTGCAGTGCAATGGGACACTGACCCTGGTTAAATAACAGATGCAGGGTCACTTTTAACAGAGGGAAATGGTTTCTTTCCCACAGCTGTTACACTCACATAACTGCAGTCCCTTATGCTGTGTGTTTTTACCAGCAGAGAATGGACTAGTTCCTGCAACAGCTTGTATAATCTTTATCAGAACTTTTCCCTGCTGTATTTTCCAGAGGGAAAGCTGCTGCTGGGAGAGGGGACTCTTGTGCTTTCCCCTCCACCCAGAATGAGGTTCAGCTTAGACATGACTGACCTGGGCACGTGGATCGTCTTCTTCTTTTTCAAGTGACAGGGACGAATGAGTAACTGACTCCCCCCCCTCAAATTGCTAGCTCTCAAGGCACAATTTTCCCTTTCCACTGGAATTGCTGTTATTTTACAGCAGATGCTGCTTTTAGATGTCCAGTCATTCTGATAACTGCTTCTAATGTAGACACTTTCTTCTGCTCCATTCTTTTCTTCACTCTGCTTGTGTTTTCTACTAGGCCTATTTTTGGTGGGTGTGTGGGCATCTAATTGAGGTTCTAATTACTACCAGCTGCCTTAATCCACATTTGAAAAGGAGAAAGTGCAGCCTCCTTCTCTCATGTAGATGAACTCTCCAGGAAGTTAAATTCATTTTCAAGCGTACAGTTACTTTTTTCAGAGCTTTCTCCTTTTCCCCTTTTTGCAGGGTGAACTTAGCCCCAAAGATTGAAGGCTGCTTCAGTATTACCAACCCCAAGCATTCAAAAATCATGAGCTAGGCCCCAAAAGCAGAAGATTGGCTTTAAAACCATGAGATTTAGAAATCATGAAGGGTGGGTTCTTTCATCATCGCTTAGAAAATGTCAGTGACTACAGAATGCTGCAGCGTGTCTCCTCGTCAACCAGGCTATCGCAGGCGACTCCAACCTGTCCTTTGCTCCCTACTGGCTCCCCCAGAATATTGAATCAAGTTCAAAGTCTCCGTCCTTATCTTCAAAGCGTTCCATGTTCTGGACCTAGAATATCTTAAAGATCAACTATAGCTCCAGGAAGATGATCGTGGTTGACAATCTGCTCTTCTGGCACAGTGGGACTCTCTCCAGTGAGTGCAAAGCCTGTCTGTTTGGGAGACAGAACTTTCCTAGGGATTGGTCCAAGGCTGCAGAATGAACTTCCCCAGGAATTAGGACAAGCACAAACCTCCCCCGTTCTATTCCAAGTGCAAGGCGTGTTTCTTTGGCCTTGCCTTCTCCAACATAAACACAGAGCAACGTGTTTTAAAAAAAAAATTAAAAGAAGACTCATCACTGCACCTGCTTCTGCCTCTAGGGAGGGGATGAAACAACAAACAGTATGTGGCAGATGTGTAATCCGTTGGTTCATGAATGACTGGAAGGCATCAGATACTCTGGTGATGAGTACAATATAAGAACCAATGTGGAACAGAATAGATCATGGGTTGGATGCAGAGTCCATTGAAGTCAATGAGTGTGTCTTCCCATTAAAACTTTATACTAAGTACACTTCCTTTTCCAGCAGGGAAGCCATAGCCTCAATGAGAACAGAGATTTATATCTTCTCACTCCCTGTAGGTGGGACTACCAAGTGATGAGGGGAATGTATTAGGTAGGGTAGTCAAGGCAGAGCAGCATGGGGCAAACTTGCATTGTCATTGCCTGTGAGTTTTAGCCTGTAAAATGCTTTTCACCAGCAATAACAAATAAACCACTTTAAAGGTAACCGTGAAATAAACCCAAAAAGAATTTGGATTAAGCACTAGAGAGAGTCAGCCAAAACAAGTGCCTCTCTCCTTTTTTTTTTATTTTCTTTCAGCAGAGGTCAATTGATTCTCTGTCACCTTGGGACTCATAACAAAATCAATGTTACTTCATCCATAATTTGACCTTTTCATTTACTAAGGGTAGCAAATGTTAGTGCCACTGTAATTTTACAGCGTCTTGTTAGATAACAGGGGAAGATATAATGTGAAGATTATGCACGGTATCAGTGGCAAAATATTATAGCTGGGAATGAGTTAGAAGAACATTAATGTTTGAGGCATGCTATAAGACATGACATGTATCCGATTATAAAATGTCTCATGCTTCAAGTAATTACTCAAAACCTGACTCACTGATGTACTACCGATAGAATATCACCCAACAAACTGAATATCCTATTAGCAGAGAATGACCTACAAATATTTCTCCTAAGCCAGGCACCTTTATTCTTCAGAGCATAATCTTGTATGTCAAAGAGCCAGGCAGGCTGCAAAGAGAGAGAAGTGACTGATGTTGTAAATTTTAGACAGATCGATAATAGAATCTATATGGACCTTGGATATTTTTATGTTTAATTCACTGGATAAAATGAAAGAGGGTAAATCACTCCAAGAAGATATGAACTGATGTTCATAGGCACATTTATAGAACTATCTAAAAATATGAATCCTACAATTACTGACTTAAAAGATCATTGGTACTGTAGTCAGTACTGTACATTGGTACAGTAGAAAAAATGCTATGAAAAAATCCCTTCTCTGAGCACACTGTGTGTGTTTCAGGAGTGAGAGTTACTGCAGTATTAGCTAGAGCAGAAGCAGAGATGGGCTGAAATTGAAGTAGAGATCCTGTCTGTTGTCAGGGTCTAGCAAACGTGAGACTGTAATGTCCAGACTAAATCTCTCTGTGCCCACCATCGAGTTGGGGGTGCGGCGCAAGTGGGTGCCATGTTTTTGTCATATCCTCCAAACTACTGGGTGTGGTTCTGGTCTTATTTACCCTGGTGTAAATCAGTAGTAATCCCAATTAAATTAATGAGACTCAACTAGTGTAGCCCCACTGTCTCAAACAGGCAGGAATCCTTATCACCATTTAATAATAGATTGTAGGTTGTCAATATGTAATGACAATACATAATGCAATCACTCAGCTGCTGACATTGCATTTATCTGGTGCCAACAAATAACCCCAAAGAACAACGACAGCTGAGACCAAAACGACACCAGAGTAGCAGTGAAATTAGACCAGCGCTTGTTGATCTAGGGCTTGATCCTGCAAGGAACTGCACAACCCCTGGAGGTGCTGAGCACCCTCTGCTCCCGTTGAGTTGGCTGAGTTGGTACAGGGCATAGATTCTAAATTTCCTAGGGTCACGTTTACTTTGCACGGCAGCAAGGGTGTGAGGTTAGAACTGAGACATGGAAAAGATTTATTATACTGCCTAGTCCATCTCCCTGCTGGGGCAGGATCAGCCCCCAAACCCTGTGTGCACATGCTTTTCCAAGTCTAGATTTCAGTGTCTCAAGTGATGGTGTCTCCCGCATATGCCTTGGCAGCTGTTCCATGCTTCTCACCGTCTGAAAGGTTTCCTGACGTTCAGCCTAAATTTTCCCTGTCTTAATTTGTTTTTTTCACTCTTGTTTTTTAACTTCATGGACCACCTTAAACAATTCCTCTCCCTCCTTGGTGTTCACACCCTTCAGATGCTCAGTGGAAGTGCCATTGCCTGGTAGCTGGATTTCCCAAGCCAATGAGGTGATGTTCCAACATCGACAAAAGCACGAATTCCCGAAGGAATCGTGTACAGAACCTTGCTTCGTTAGCTGGAAACCAAAATGCAGCAGTGGGAGGAGAAAATAAGGAATGAGGGAGAGAGAAAGAGATTATCAAATTATTATGGCTGTGTTTCATCACTGTTATTATTATCTCCTGCTGCAAGGAATTCTGTCTCTTAGTGTTAAAGGTTTCTTCTGTGCTTGGCATGTTTCTGTTTCATTTATCAGCTGAACACACGTTGTGGAGGATGCGGCGAAGTTGCTGAGCTGAATAGCGTGCTGGCAAAGTGCCGGGGGGGGGGGAAGTTCTGTTTTACTTCTGCTAACAAAAAATATTTTGCAGCAAATCAAGAAGAGCTTATGCAAATGATGACAGTTACCGGACTCCTCCAGGCACCCACAGACCTTCTCTCCACAGAGCAGTGAGCTGGTGTCACTGTGCGTGGGTGGTGCTGCTTAAAGTGGGCCTGTGTTTTCCCGATGCTCTTTTGAGCAATATCTGTTTTAGATCTGGAAATATACAATGAAATGGGACACAGTCTGTGCACATGCACCCACACTGACATATGCATGTCCCAGCATGTACGCACATACACGCAAACATACATGTGTGTGTATATATGCCCACACTTATGCATTTGCTTACACACACATGCACACACGACACTGGTACATTTTAGCTCAACAAACCACCAAGCAAACCCATCCACTCCACCCACACTGTTTTCTGCGGCAGTTTTTGCTAATTTGAACCACGGATGAATGCTATTGATCACACATCTTTAACGACATAGTGAAAACTGGAACATTTCTCTCGAGGAAAGATGCAAAAATCAAACTGGGATCAAAATAGCATTTAAAAAAAAAATCCCACTCCTCTTCCCAGCAGCAAGCTCAGTCATCTGGGCTGGGCACTGGGTTGTAGGTTTACCCCTGTTATGTTAATTTCTGTAGGTGGTCTCAGAAACAGGGAGACGGATGACAGAATCTGAAAAAAAAATAAATAAAATAAAGCACCCTTTGCATCCAATCTCTCTTGCAGGCTCCTGAAGCTTCCGTGAACTGTAGGAGACCATCGCTCCTGCTTGCTGAGTCTATAGTTTTGCTCCATGCATTCCTGGCATACATTTCTCCATGCTGTCTTTTTGACCTGCTTTCATTAAATAACAGGTGCTGCTGAAAGTCTCAAGAGGGGCACGTGCACTTGCAAAGCAACCACAGTGCAGTGGGTAGAATGGATAGCCAGTGGGACCAACAGGCTAATTCAACCAAATTGGCTGCAAGCATTCTGAGAATAGCATCTCATTAAAACCCCTGAATTAGTCTCAGCAGAGGCCTTGCTCTTTCACTGAACACTGGAGCAGTCTCAGTTTGAATGCTGGATGGGAAGGACAATCCCACGCCAACGCCTGCAGATTCCTTTGAAAAACCAGACACAATCATGTCATCACTGCTGTACAGAGTGGGGCCCCAAACTGCATCACCCGAGAAGGTGGGCACCAGCCTGGGAAAAGAAATAGAGGAGCTGGGTTGTAAAGGTAACAATCCTGCCCCCAGGCAATGGCAAGAGTTAACAATTAGAGTCCATGGAGTCGCTGTGGTTTCCCAATACAAAACAAAATAATTATTATTCTAAACTTGACTGGCGCCTGTGCATAATCTCATTACACACAGAGCCGCACAGCACCAAGGAAAGCTCAGGATGACAATAAAATGTTCCGTAGATGCACAAAGCAATTAGAATGAAATTTCTGTAAGGCTCAGGTACGAGTCCTTTGTCAGTTGAGTCACTGGGGTGGTTCAGTGGCTGTCTCACAACTGGGTCAGATATGCAGCGCCTGCACTGGAAAGTCTGGTGTAAAGCATGCCTTTAGAAAAATACATCGGGCTCAAACAACCTCTTCTCCAGGGTTTCTGCCTTTCATGTAGCTGCGGCTCTTGCTGTCTCCCGGAGCATGTTCAGACAGCAGAGAATCGGCTGCTGTCATTTATGCTGCATTTACGGACCCTCATCCTGGAGTTGGATCTGGGTGGATGGGGCCCTACTCCAAGCAGAGCACCCTTGACATAAGCATCTGCCTGCCTGGACTCAAGTACAGAACAGGCAACTATAAATAGATACTTTTTTTGGAGGGGGGGGGGGAGAAGGGGTTGGATATATTTGACTCCCTATCTTGAGTCAAACTTGAGCTTTAAACTAGGAATTTGGGGGAGATGGTTGGGAGATGTCCAGGTAATCTCCACGCCAGAATTTAGCATAGAGTGGAAAGAAAATGAAGTAAGAGTGGATACAGCTGTAGGTAGGAGGAAGGGCAGTGTAGATACAAGTCTAATAGGTTATACTGGTAGTAAAATAACCGTGCCTAATAGGGTACAGAATGTGGGTGAGGCCAAACAGCAAAAATGAAGATGTTTGTACACTAATGCAAGGAGCCTAGGTAACAAAATGGAGGAACTAGAGTTACTGGTGCAGGAAGTGAAACCAGATATTCTAGGTATAACAGAGACCTGGTGGAAGAGTCGTCATGACTGGGCTACAGGTATGGAAGGGTCTGTGCTGTTTAGGAAAGACCGAAATAAAGGTAAAGGTGGTGGAGTAGCACTGTATATCAATGATGAGATAGAATGTAAAGAAATAAGAAGCGATGAAATGGATATGACTGAGTCTGTCTGGGTAACAAATTGGGGAAGAAAACTATTAGAGCCTCCCCTGGGATAGTGCTTGGGGTGTGCTATAGACCGCCGGGATCTAATTTGGATATGGATAAAGCCCTTTTTAATGTTTTTAATAAAGTAAATACTAATGGAAACTGTGTGATCATGGGAGACTTTAACTTCCCAGATATAGACTGGAGGACAAGTGCTAGTAATAATAATAGGGCTCAGATTTTCCTAGATGCGATAGCTGATGGATTCCTTCAACAAGTAGTTGCTGAACCGACTAGAGGGGATGCCATTTTAGATTTGGTCTTGGTGAGTAATGAGGACCTCATAGAGGAAATGGTTGTAGGGGATAATCTTGGCTCAAGTGATCATGAACTAATTCAGTTCAAACTGAATGGAAGGATTAACAAAAATAAATCTGCAACTAGGGTTTTTGATTTCAAAAGGGCTGACTTTCAAAAATTAAGGAAATTAGTTAGGGAAGTGGATTGGACTGAAGAATTTATGGGTTTAAAGGTAGAGGAGGCCTGGGATTATTTTAAATTAAAGCTGCAGAAGCTATCGGAAGCCTGCATCCCAAGAAAGGGGAAAAAATTCATAGGCAGGAGTTGTAGACCAAGCTGGATGAGCAAGCATCTTAGAGAGGTAATTAAGAAAAAGCAGAAAGCATATAGGGAGTGGAAGAAGGGAGGGATCAGTAAGGAAAGCTACCTTATTGAGGTCAGAATATGTAGGGATAAAGTGAGACGGCTAAAAGTCAAGTAGAGTTGGACCTTGCAAAGGGAATTAAAACCAATAGTAAAAGGTTCTATAGTCATATAAATAGGAAGAAAACAAAGAAAGAAGAAGTGGGACCGCTAAAAACTGAGGATGGAGTGGAGGTCAAGGATAATCTAGGCATGGCCCAATATCTAAACAAATACTTTGCCTCAGTCTTTAATAAGACTAAAGAGGATCTTAGGGATAATGGTAGCATGATAAATGGGAATGAGGATATGGAGGTAGACATCACCATATCTGAGGTAGAAGAGAAACTCAAACAGCTTAATGGGACTAAATCGGGGGGCCCAGATAATCTTCATCCAAGAATATTAAAAGAATTGGCACAAGAAATTGCAAGCCCATTAGCAAGAATTTTTAATGAATCTGTAAACTCAGGGGTTGTACCGTATGATTGGAGAATTGCTAACATAGTTCCTATTTTTAAGAAAGGGAAAAAAAGTGATCCAAGTAATTATAGGCCTGTTAGTTTGACATCTGTAGTATGCAAGGTCTTGGAAAAAATTTTGAAGGAGAAGGTAGTTAAGGACATTGAAGTCAATGGTAAATGGGACAAAATACAACATGGTTTTACAAAAGGTAGATCGTGCCAGACCAACCTGATCTCCTTCTTTGAGAGAGTAACAGATTTTTTAGATAAAGGAAACGCAGTGGATCTAATTTACTTAGATTTTAGTAAGGCGTTTGATACTGTGCCACATGGGGAATTATTAGTTAAATTGGATAAGATGGGCATCAATAGGAAAATTGAAAGGTGGATAGGGAATTGGTTAAAGGGGAGACTATAACGGGTCCTACTGAAAGGTGAACTGTCAAGTTGGAGGGAGGTTACCAGTGGAGTTCCTCAAGGATCAGTTTTGGGACCAATCTTATTTAATCTTTTTATTACTGACCTGGGCACAAAAAGTGGGAGTGTGCTAATAAAGTTTGCAGATGATACAAAGCTGGGAGGTATTGCTAATTTAGAGAAGGACAGGGATACCCTACAGGAGGATCTGGATGACCTTGTAAACTGGAGTAATAGGAATAGGATGAAATTTAATAGTGAGAAGTGTAAGGTCATGCATTTAGGGATTAATAACAAGAATTTTAGTTATAAGCTAGGGACGCATCAACTAGAAGTAACGGAGGAGGAAAAGGACCTTGGAGTATTGGTTGATCATAGGATGACTATGAGCTGCCAATGTGATATGGCTGTGAAAAAAGCTAATGTCGTCTTGGGATGCATCAGGAGAGGTATTTCCAGTAGGGATAAGGAGGTTTTAGTACCGTTATATAAGGCACTGGTGAGACCTCACCTGGAATACTGTGTGCAGTTCTGGTCTCCCATGTTTAAGAAGGATGAATTCAAACTGGAACAGGTACAGAGAAGGGCTACTAGGATGATCCGAGGAATGGAAAACTTGTCTTATGAAAGGAGACTCAGGGAGCTTGGCTTGTTTAGCCTAACTAAAAGAAGGTTGAGGGGAGATATGATTGCTCTCTATAAATATATCAGAGGGATAAATACCAGAGAGGGAGAGGAATTATTTAAACTCAGTACCAATGTGGACACAAGAACAAATGGATATAAACTGGCCACTAGGAAATTTAGATTAGAAATTAGACGAAGGTTTCTAACCATCAGAGGAGTGAAGTTTTGGAATAGCCTTCCGAGGGAAGTAGTGGGGGCAAAAGATCTATCTTGCTTTAAGATTAAACTCGATAAGTTTATGGAGGAGATGGTATGATGGGATAACATGGTTTTGGTAATTAAATATTCATGGTAAATAGGCCCAATGGCCTGTGATGGGTTTTTAGATGGGGTAAGATCCAAGTTACCTGGGAAAGAATTTTCTGTAGTGTCTGGCTGATGAATCTTGCCCATATGCTCAGGGTTTAGCTGATCGCCATATTTGGGGTCGGGAAGGAATTTTCCTCCAGGGCAGATTGGAAGGCCCTGGAGGTTTTTCGCCTTCCTCTGTAGCATGGGGCACGGGTCACTTGCTGGAGGATTCTCTGCTCCTTGAGGTCTTCAAACTACAATTTGAGGACTTCAATAGCACAGATATAGGTGTGAGGTCTTTTTTAGGAGTGGTGGGTGAAATTCTGTGGCCTGCGTTGTGCAGGAGGTCAGACTAGATGATCATAATGGTCCCTTCTGGCCTAGATATCTATGAATCTATGAGTCTCATTCAGATGGGTATTTCTGCCCTGAAATCACCTGGCCTTTTAGGGGTCCCCAAATGGTACTTTAGGTCAGCACAACCAGACCTTTACAGGGCTGAACCCTTCCTAGAGTGTTGAACTTACTTCTCTACTCCATCTTAATTTTTCTCTCCCCACACTAAGAAAATATAAATACCTCAGATTTGAGGTTAGTCATTTTTCCCTCACTGGAAAACAAGATAGGACACTTTGGTTTTTTAAAAGATATGCTTTAGTTCAAACAGGAGTTATATTGAGGACATTCTCTGGCCTGTGCTATCCAGGAGGTCAGACTAGGTGATCTCAGCCCCTTGGAATCTATGGAAACGAGCTTCCTGTTAAGAGGAAGGATGGTGTAATGGTTAGAGAACGAACTGTGGTCCTAGGGTCACTTCCAGCTCTGCCACAGACTTCTTCTTCTGTGTGACTGCAGTCAAGTCCCTGAATTACTCTGTGCCTCAATTCCCCATCTGTACAATGGGGAGATTAGCACTTCCATACCTCACAAGCGTATTCACACCTGTAACAACACTAGTGGGTCTAACACAAAAAAAAAGGAAAGGGGAAAAAGGTAGGGCCTGAATTTTCAAAAGTGACTAGCCTCAATTCTGGGGGTGTCCTACTTAAGAAACCTGCTTTTCAGAGGTGGCTTCGAAAGTATGTCAAGTTGGGCCCCCCCAATCACTAGTCACTTTTGAAAATTTGGGACCTACCCTCTCTCTCTCTCTCTCTCTCTCAGACCCACTCATTAGTGTCATTACTGGTTTGACTTTTAAGTTTCATTCTGTTCTGAAACATTTTAATTTGGTTTTATTGTGTTGTACCAAGCATAAGCACCTCAGTGAAGGGTGCAAAATAACAGCTATTTTTTATTATTTTATTTTTTATTTTGTTACATGGACTTCTAAAATTCTTCTGACGTAAGCAAACTAGTTTCACATGTATTGAACAATCTCTGGAGTTCATTAAACAGGATAAATTAGCTGTTTATGGAAGACAAAGTAATTAAGATGATGCCAGTACAGTTTGATTCTAGCAAAAGCAATTATTTAAAAGAGAGGAATTACATGGGGATTAGAGATGGGTATGAAGATATTATCTGGCATCTCAAACAGCCCTCGGGTAGCTTTGAATTACCTGATTTGTGTTGGTATCCATTCCACTTTGAGCCAAGAGGGAAGGGACCTCTGTTTCTTTAATTCTTTAACATGACAGGTGTGTTTGCTTCTGGCTTCTCTACATTATGTTGCTTTGTTCTTTGTCTTGAAAATTTAAAGAAACATTCCCCGTTTCTTTCCATTGCAGAGCTCCATGAGTGAGCAGAGAAACGACCTGGGAAGCAGGCTTCCTTTCTCCCTCCCTTTAAACCTTAGATAATTTGAGTAAGATGGGGAAATGTTGTTAACATCACAAAAAGACAGGCCAGTAGAAGGCAGGGGAGCCTGAAGGGATTGGGGATGTCATGAATATGCATGGAGAATCCTCCTGGATACTATGATAACTCCCAAGCTTTCTGGATCTTTCTCCAAGGTTTCAAGAAAAACTATGGTTCATTCTCCCCCAGGTACCCCACTGCCTCTCTGGGTACCAGCCAGGAAGGAAGCTGAAGGGCTGAGCCTGCCCTTGTGGTATTTCTCACCCAAGTCGAAGCATGAGACCACACTTTCTTCTGCGGTTTGCAGTCAGAGGTTTCAGCCCCAAGAGGCCTGGAGAGCTAGGAAGTGAGGGTGCTTTCCATACTGATACCAAGCCTTTCCAGGGGCACCCATCATTCCCCATGTGGGGAACAGGATGTAGGAGCCAGCACCTACACTGCTGCCCACAAAGCACATACAAGCTTCCATATCACCCAAGGCATAGTAGCTGTGTTTGCTGTACAATAGATGAAAGAGAGAGAGAGAGTGAGTGGGTGGTGGGATCCTAAGGGGGTGGGAGGAGCTAGAAAGCAGGTCTCATGGCTCTGTCACACCATGATGCGACATTGGACAAGTGCCACAACACCTCTCTGTGTCAGTTTCCACAGCTGTAAAACAGGGATAATAATCCATACCACGGTCAGCCCTTCGGTAACTCCAACAACTTCAGTGATGTGGCCCAATATCCATTGAATCCTTCTAACAGCCTTGCAAATTGGAACCGGTATTTGTAATAAATAATAATATAATTAATAACTAAATAACTAGACCTAGCTCTCATAATGTGCTTTAAAATATTTCACGTGCTATATACTCTGGGCCATATTTTGCAGTATCTTACACCCTGGGCAACTGCAGCAGCAAGGCAAAGCAGTGAGGTTCCCTGGATATAAGGCAGTGCAGAATATGGCCCTAGAAATATCATTGTGGACTTGCAGAGAAAATATTATGGGCCAAACTCAGCAGCCCAAATACTGCCAGCCTGATTCTTTTAGCTGTTGCATGTCTCACATAGAGGGCGCTAAGTTCCTTGAACATACATTGACTTTACTGGGAGTTTTGCCTGAGGAAGGACTGAGCAATGGCTACAGGATTTGTCCTTTTGAGATTACATTACAAACAATAATACTTTATCCTTACAGTGTCATGTTAATGCTAATTACCTGAAATGCACCAGAAGTCTAACCCTTTTAACATTCAGTTTAACAAAAATGATTTGTCCCAGAGTGTGATAAAATATATTTACGGACTGTCTTGCAAGCCATAATTGAAATGGCATTGGAGTGGTGCTGTTTTTTTTTTTTTAATTTTAAGCAGTTCCAAACCTCTTAATAGTGTTTTAAACTGTAACTTAGATTTTTAAAAGTTTATCACGCACTAATTCATTCAGCTTTCATTTGCATTCTGTTGACAGGCTACAAAATTGCTTCCCTTCCATTCCAGAAAGCTCCAACTCCTGCAATTTACAGTGTCTTTCAGGATATTTCCTAAACTCCACGTTAATATCAACAAGGCAGTTTTCAATAACACCTAAAAGATGAATGGCTATTATTTATACTTTTAGCACACACTATTTTAAACCACCTTCAATTGTGCATTAGAATAAAGATTGGATTAGGCAGAAGGCCCCTATAAAACACGCCTGGGCAACAGCTAGGAAAGCTCCTACTTCTCAGGTCAGAAAAGTGGCACATTTGGTAGTACCTTTAAATTGCAAACCACAAATCCTGCCATCACCTAAGTGCTGTTTATTTAGGGCCTGAGCCAAAGCTCACTGAAATCAGTGGGATTCTTTGTGCTCGTTAGAGTGGGCTTTGGATCAGCCTTTTAGAACAACAGTAATATCTAGCTCTTATGTCGAGCTTTTCATCAGCAAATCTCAAAGGGCTTTATGAAGTGCCTTGAGACATGCCAAGCACCCTCACTCCCTGGTGGGAGCCAGTTTAGGATACCCATTACCTTGCAGGAGTCACACAGCACCTCACAACATCAGACCCTTCATCACTGCCCTAAAGAGTCAGTATCATATTGTTACTGGGTCAAACACTTGTTATTTCAGTCTTCTAAATTCTGCCAGTGCAAGTCAGAGCAGAGATTATTTTTGGCTCTGCCATGTACAGGTACCTAAGCAACTTGCAGGAGGCTGGTGTTACTGTGTAGTCACTAGAGCTGCGTGAAATGTTTTGTGTGAATTTATCCCCTTTTCCTGTTCACAAATGATCAATGAACAGATACTGAGTTTTACAAATTTGTTCATTATTTGATAAATTTCAGACTCTGGGTTGCTTCTGAACTATTCACCACGGTTATCGCTTTGAGTGTTCACTGGTTGTCATTCTCAATTCACACTGGGTGCGTGGTCACCTAAATTACATGGCTGTTTCTTCTCCTTGATTGGTCAACCAGCCACTTGTGACATAGACATTTAGGCAAAGCCATACTGCAGTAAGTATTCATGATGGTTTGGAAGGTGGGTTTAAATGTCAAGAAAACAATGGCAAACATGTATTTTAGCCAATCCTACAAACCCAGTAATAGTTTGAGAAGTCCCAAAACTCTGAATCCAAACTACTTCACCTGCCCCTAGCACTAGTGCTGGATCCGATCTTTGGGGAGAATTTCTGGGTTACTGAATAAAAGTATTTAAGAGCTTTAGGAAAATAAAGTTGAAAATTCAGTGGAAACTATAGTATTCATTCCCTGGGATACCTTCCCTCAAGAGTATTTTCCCACGGTATTCTTGTCAGCAAGTTAAAGAAGTATGGGCTGGATGAATGCACTATAAGGTGGGTAGAAAGTTGGCTAGATTGTCGGGCTCAACGGGTAGTGATCAATGGCTCCAAGTCTAGTTGGCAGCCGGTGTCAAGTGGAGTGCCCCAGGGGTCAGTCCTGGGGCCGGTTTTGTTCAATATCTTCATTAATGATCTGGAGGATGGTGTGGATTGCACTCTCAGCAAATTTGCGGATGATACTAAACTGGGAGGAGTGGTAGATACGCTGGAGGGCAGGGATAGGATACAGAGGGACCTAGACAAATTGGAGGATTGGGCCAAAAGAAATCTGATGAGGTTCAATAAGGATAAGTGCAGGGTCCTGCACTTAGGACGGAAGAACCCAATGCACAGCTACAGACTAGGGACTGAATGGCTAGGCAGCAGTTCTGCGGAAAAGGACCTAGGGGTGACAGTGGACGAGAAGCTGGATATGAGTCAGCAGTGTGCCCTTGTTGCCAAGAAGGCCAATGGCATTTTGGGATGTATAAGTAGGGGCATAGCGAGCAGATCGAGGGACGTGATCGCTCCCCTCTATTCGACATTGGTGAGGCCTCATCTGGAGTACTGTGTCCAGTTTTGGGCCCCACGCTACAAGAAGGATGTGGATAAATTGGAGAGAGTCCAGCGAAGGGCAACAAAAATGATTAGGGGTCTGGAACACATGACTTAGGAGGAGAGGCTGAGGGAACTGGGATTGTTTAGTCTGCAGAAGAGACGAATGGGGGGGGATTTGATAGCTGCTTTCAACTACCTGAGAGGTGGTTCCAGAGAGGATGGTTCTAGACTATTCTCAGTGGTAGAAGAGGACAGGACAAGGAGTAATGGTCTCAAGTTGCAGTGGGGGAGGTTTAGATTGGATATTAGGAAAAACTTTTTCACTAGGAGGGTGGTGAAACACTGGAATGTGTTACCTAGGGAGGTGGTAGAATCTCCTTCCTTAGAAGTTTTTAAGGTCAGGCTTGACAAAGCCCTGGCTAGGATGATTTAATTGGGGATTGGTCCTGCTTTGAGCAGGGGTTTGGACTAGAGGTCCCTTCCAACCCTGATATTCTATGATTCTATGATTCTAAGAGCATGTGTTCTTGGGCTTCCATGATACTTTTGAATATTATTGTTACTTGTGCAACATTTAAACTTAATAGAGTATTTCACTATTATGAAATCAATTCATGAATTCCACACAGAACCTTTCCCTTTGGACTACAAATGGAAAAGTACAATGTCTTGTTGTGTGACTATTCTTTAGGATGTCACTTAGAAATGTCTAGTTCTTCACGATCTTATTTTAATATACCTTAGGTTAAAGCAAAAGAATTTGTAGATTTTTTTCCATCTTTCAGATTCTCAGTGTATAGAAGCACATGACTTACAGGTCATACATATTATTTTACATTGACCTCATTAGCCCTAAGGGGGTTTGTCTTTTCATTCCCCCAGAAAACTACATGCAAGACTTCATACTGGGATGAAGAGTCACCATTATTCGACTAATAACTAATATTGATTGCTAGAAAGCAAATAAGTCAGTGCATTCCAATCTTTTGGTGTCTATTTGTCAAACAGGAGGAAAAAGTCACTAGGAAGAGATGAGGTCATGTGGAATACGGAAAGTAAAATCCAAGTGGCTGTAAAACCACACTCTGCTACTGTAAATATACAGGAACCTTAATTAGGAACAAATTAAAGATACTTTATTTCCATGTGTACGGTTACACACTATATTAAATTACAGACAAAACAGGGAGAGAGAACACATTCTAAATGCCTTCCTATTAATGACAGGTTTCAGAGTAGCAGCCGTGTTAGTCTGTATCGGCAAAAAGAAAAGGAGGACTTGTGGCGCCTTAGAGACTAACAAATTTATTTGAGCATAAGCTTTTGTGAGCTTCATGAAGTGAGCTGTAGCTCACGAAAGCTTATGCTCAAATAAATTTGTTAGTCTCTAAGGTGCCACAAGTCCTCTTTTTCTTCTTCTTATTAATGGTGTCCTTAATATCAATCTCCTAGAGTTATAAAATCTCCCCTAATTCTGAAGTTTGCAAAAAAACTTGTCATAGCCACTATTCTTTTCCAAGATGAATTGTCAGTGGATTACACTAGGTAATGGCCTGTCAATAGTCTCCATGGATCTTTTGTACACTGTGGATTTGAGTAAAGCCTAGCCAGCTCAGATTGCTGCAGATCTGAAGCAGGCCTGATTGCTTGCTGGGAGGTAATCTGGCTATTTTGTAAACCTGACCCACTCTTTAAACGCTGGGTGATGCTATGTCAAATGTTATTAGTCCTGGAAACATTATAACTGGTTGCCAATTACCTGTTGCTTCTTCAGTTAGTGTAAGGTAAACAAGTATTAATGTACCAATTTAACAGATGGCTAAACTGAGGTATGGAAAGAGAAAGGGTCCAACTTTCAAAGCAGCCTTCATCAAGCCTCCAGTTATGGCTGAAAACACATGAACAAACAGGTTTTGGAGCCCTACCACTGAATAGAATTTGCATGGATCGAATACAGTGAAACATCAGCCGGAGTCGTTGAGTTTTGCCTTGTACCAGCCAACAGCCAATGGGCCAATCTTGTTCATGACTTGGCCCAGGTTCTCCATAAAGTTGCATGATTCTCCACAGACCTTCCAGCTAGCCTCACTTGCATTTTAGATTTGAACCAAACCCCAAAGCTAGACTAGTTTGGAATGGCTCCTGTTGGAAGTTCAGCAGCACACACAGAATAATGAAGCACTGAACATAGCTGAAGGACATTCATTTTTCTGGTCAGCAGTGCAGTTGTGTTTGCTCTCCGATGGTACCACTGACAGGTGGAACAATGCAGGTATATCAGATGCCTTTTTGGAGGGGATATGTTCATAAACCTCTGCTCCCAAAGCATATATATGTTTGTTAGATCTATGGCCCTGATTGGTTTCTTCTCCGAAGTTGTCACATAGTGTAAGAAAGGAAGGAGATGGTTGTTGCTGAGCCTCAGTACTTTGGATGTTTGCTTTAAATAGAATTAACCATGGAAATCAAAACATGTAAATGTAAATTAGGGTTTATTTTGCAGTTGTTCTTGGTGCAAATTTACCCTAACATTACCTATAAAGCATCTGCTGAAGTGCCATTCTTTTAAGCCTTTAAACAGTATCTATTGGTCCAAAAAGGAAAAAAAAAAACCAAAAAACAAAGCTGTTGCTTCTCATATGAAAGCCTGCAATTATCATTAAAAGACTATTGTGTTTTAGCAATGATTACCCAAGATCTGTGAGCTTTTCTAAAGTGTGATATTCATATCTGTTAATCAAAGTCTAAGTATCTGTTGCTCATTTTCATTATTGGCACAGCGTTCAAACTGTTACAAAGTTGTAATGTATTTGAAGGCAAACTATGAAGGTCTCTTCAAAGAAATAAATTAACCTATTTCAAATCCCGAATCATGATCTGAATAATTGTGTTGACCTTACATGAACCACTACTTTCATCTGGAGAAGGCTGTGTTCTTCTTTCCCTCACACCATTGACTTCTATAAAGCTACTCCAATTTAAGATGCTGTAAGCGTGTGGAGGATCACACTCTTGAAATTAGGGCGGGGTAGAAAATAACAAATCCATTTTGTGAAAATTTTGGTTTGGACAAAATTACATTTTTTAATGGAAAATCATTTAGTCTAAAAGTGGATGGGCAGAATGGCTGGAAACGCAGTTCCTCATTTACTTAAACCCAGTGTGCAAAAGCACCTGCATCTCCTTTAAGACCTGAACAACATCACCAAGACATCTAGCACCATATGGAATGTGCTCCCTGCCTGTAGCTGGCATGTGGCATCACCTATTCTTTGCAGGGGAAACATAGAACAGTGAATTACATTCTTGGCAGGTAAAAATGCTTTTCACTTTTCCTGGCAATGGATATGTTCCCACTTATACCAAGTCCCGAACGAGCCAAGGCATTGCAAGGCACTCTGAGGTCAAACAAGGTGACAGGCATTTATGGAAATGGAAAGTATGGGAATATTATCGTGTGTTGGAAACTGACCCTCCCTGCTCAGCATGGGGCTTGTAATAAGAAACCAAGACTTCAAAGTGCAGTCTAGTGAGACAACATAAGCAGCAAGGAGATGACTCACCTGAGAGGTTTCAGAGTAACAGCCGTGTTAGTCTGTATTCGCAAAAAGAAAAGGAGGACTTGTGGCACCTTAGAGACTAACCAATTTATTAGAGCATAAGCTTTCGTGAGCTACAGCTCACTTCTTCAGATGCATATCGTGGAAACTGCAGCAGGCTTTATATATACACAGAGAATATGAAACAATGTCCTGCTGGTAATAGCTTATCTAAAGTGATTTCCAGCACAAATCCAGGGTCCATGTTGTATTAGCTGTTGTGTACAAACCAAGCCCCTGTGCATGTTTAATGTGGCACAGTTCTCGTTCTGAAGCAATGAGCAGGATCTTCTCTCAAGCATTATGTCCCATCTCCTGCCCTCTGTGAAACTCCAAAGCAATCAAGCAGATTCAAGCAGTTTCTTTAACAGATCTCAATTGGGGAACAAGACAAAAACAGCGTCTGCCTTTAAGTGAGCTATCAATTTTGCTGGGGGTGGGGAGGGGGGTTGGTACAGTGAATTGGAAACATGACACCAGATGAATGTTGGGTCGTATCTAGTCAGGATTTTCATTCAGCACCATTCCATGGGAGGAGAATTCACCATCTATTGTGAGACTGAAATGTCCATTATCTCCAGGTGACAGCTATTTTCCAGTGACCAATAAAGAGGAGAGGGGGGGCACTAGGCTGCAGGAAACATAACTTCCTTTCTCCAAGCTTTCTGCAGCCTGATGTATTATTTACATGGTTATTTAAACTTTTGTTGTCATAACCTGGAGAGTTATTTTCCAAACAAGATGAAGTGCCTGGATTCTGGAACCACTGTGCACCATGTTCTTCATGGTAAATTTGGTTTTGCCAATCACATTGTGGATCAGTCCAAGGTGTGGTAGGATTAGGAGTAGAGCTTGTTGGGAATTTTCTGATGAAACCCTTTTTGTTCGAAAATGCTGATTTGTTTAAACGGAAACGGTTCACTGGAGAGGGCCAGCTTCAACAAAACTCCTGATAATTTTTTTTTAAATTGAACAAAATTTTAAATTGTTGTAACGCCCCTGTTTTCGAAACAAAAAGTTTTGTTTTTTGGTTAGAAAGGACTTTTTTTACTGTAACTTAATTACAATTTCATGATGAAAAGATTTAAAAACATAAAAAGGTTGAAATCAAAATGACACATTTCACAATTGATCCAATTCAAATAGTTGTTCAGATTATTGATTCATGAAGATTTTCTAGGTTTTGAATTTTTGTCCCAATTCAAGATGGGAAAATGCTTGAAATCCTTGTGGGTCAGGAAAACCATTTTGCACACAGCTCTAAATAGGAGTGGGGCAAAGGCGAATGGCTTTGCCTTGCAGGTGACTCATGTCTCTTTAATGTCCTTTTGCAGTCTGAAGGAAAATCAGAAGGAAACCAAGATGACACATCCCAAAAAATTATACCCTAGCAACCATATCTGCCCCTACATTATTATATTGGTAGTATTACACTAGCAACTAGCAGTTTCAACCCTAGGTACCACTGTTCTAGGTGGTAAGAGGCCATCTCTGCCCCAAAGAGTTTATAGTTAAATAGACTAGACAGACAAAGGGCAGGAAGAGAAACAGCAGCAAGGGGAGAGGAAGTGACTTGCTCAGAGTCACACAGAGGCAGCGCCGGGAAGACAATCCAGGTCGTCTCTGTCCTGTCACACCAAGGCTAAGAAATGGGAGTGCCATGTGTGGGCTGTATGCGTTACAGCCAATGGCAATCACCACCTTGAAAAGTTTGTTCTAATTCCCATTATTTCCAGCACGTTTCAGACTCTGCCCCCACACCGCAAAGTGAGAAAATTCGTTTCAGCCTCATTCACCTGAATAACACTGGATAGAATTCTCTCAAAGCATTTCTTCAAATTTCACACTATAGCGACATAGCGTCACGTGTGATCCTGTTAACACGTGGCCCAAAGACGGGCTTACAGTCTGAATTAGTCTTAGCTACTTACAATATAGCTGGGAGCTTATGATACTAACAGAGTCATGTATTTAGCTTCTATATCAAAATAAGCTATCTCAGGTTAATTAAAAAAATACCGTGGGGTTATTCACTGGTTCTCAGGAGATGAACTGGTCCCCTTAGATTTAGCAATTACTTCCTGCACAGATGAAATTTTGTTATAGATAATCCATAGAAATCAGCTATTACACAATGGAAATACACAGATTGTTAAACCAGGTGGCTATTACTGGATTTATATTGCGGATGCTCAAATTTTATACTAATGTGGAAAAATGGACTAGACTAACAGCAGATAGTTAAACTGATTAGTGAACTCCCATCTCTTGGATTCTCTAAAGCACATTTATAGAGCACCAAGCCTGCGCAGAATCCCAGGGGGATTTATAGATACCTCATTAATACACGTCTGGGCTGAATCACAAGGTGTGTTGGTGGAAGCCTATGCAATCAGTATACAGGGTATCTAACAGTGAATCAGCCAGTTATTCAGAAATAATGTTTCAGAGAATCATAGGTCTGTTTGGTTGTTTATATGTAGTGAGCTGAGATGCTCAGAAGACAGTGGTGAACACACTATTCATGCAAGGCATAACTGTCTAATCAGCACTCAGGTTGCCAATTAGCACTAACTACCACCCGAAGTGGCAAACCTCAGCAAACGGGCCAAATATTGGTTTGGCCCTGGAGGCTGAACTGTGCTGTCTGTCTCCCAGAGAAGGCACCTCCTGATTAGGGATGAGGCGCCATGTTTGTATAGAGCAAAGTGCAGTGGACGCCTCTCCTGCTGCTGCTCATCTCATACTGATTTGCACCAGCCTAAGCATGATCAGAATCAGGCCCTAAGAACTCCTGAACAAGCCTCACCACCATGGATAAATATCTGAGTGATCTTATTGATGCTGCAGCTTCACAACTGGATCAGAAAACATGGGCAATGGTTTATAATTCCATCTGGCATTTGATTTGACTGTGAGGGTTTTAGGAAGGGATTTGATAGATATCTTTCCTTCTCCTGTTTGTCATGTTCTTGCTGCAGGCGTTAACCATTGCTGGTTTCTAATGTCAGATACTGAACAGGGGTTACCCTTTCGCTGCTGGCAAAATTGGGTGGCAAGTTCCCATTCCCATTATTTTGTAAAAATGCGAACGATAATGTGGGTTCTTCTCCTTTTTTCATTGTAAGATAAAAAACTGTTTCTGAAGGCAGCTAACACACATTGCAAGTGGCTTCTGCAAAGAGGGATCATGTAGAAAAGTCACGTGTGAAGAAATGCCAATCAAATGCTGACTTTCGCCATGCTAGAGCTAATTAAACACTATGGGGCAGATCCTCAGCTGGTGCAAACTGGCATATCCCCACTGAATTCACTGGAGCTGTGCTGATTAGCTTCAGCTGGGAATCTGGCCACCCAAATTCACCCCTTTTTGTGCCAATTTAAACCAGCTGGGGATCTTGATTAGTGTGTTTAGCCAGCCCAATTCATTGGGTTCACCAAATGTTCCCCAGATACTCTTTTCTTTGAATAGGTTAACTATGGGGAGCGCTTCTTAGGATGACACAGTCAGCCAAATACATCCCTGCTATAATACTGAGTTACTCCCAGGGAGAATTTGGCTCAGTTGGTCTTTGCAGGCTTGACCCAAAGAGAGAGAACTGCACTGACTTCAATGGGATTCAGATCAGAGTTTATGTATTTTCTTTTCCTCACTCACTAGTTTTCTCACACCAGCTTCTCCTATTGTCGCAATCAAAAAAATTAACTTTCAGGAACTTTCTTTTACAGTAATTTCTCTGGCCTACCAGACAAGTGAATTTATAGTGGATAAAATGTCCTCCACACATCACTGTTCTGAAGTCTATATTCCAGGAGAGTTTAGCTGGATTAGCATAGCAGCTGCAAAGCTCAGGTGAAGCAGAGACGGGTGAACCTCATAGAGCTTTATAACATTTATAGGTTGAACCTTCTTCATTAAAATTATGGAGGGGGGCCCACAGAGACTATTTTGGAAAGGTCATAACTATAAAAACATTATGAACATAATTTTAGCCTTTTTGCTATTTCTTTAATGTTTTATGAAAAGGCAGCCTCTGCCAAAACAGTAACGCCTGCCCACCTCCAAGCTGCCCCCCACCAGAAATGGGATGTATGTGTGGCCTTTTGTCATTCTGTCCAAAGGGCACCAATTGTGTCTGTCCAAGTTCAGTGGACTCAGCCTAGCTGGAAGAGTTGTTGGCTGGATTTATGTTGGGCCAGATTCTTAAAAGGTCAAAGCTTCCTTGTCTGTTCTGGGGGGAGCGAGTGCTAGGTTAGACGATAATGCTACAAACGCCAGAACCCTGGATATCACCACCACTCCAGAGAAACCTCCTGAAACAAGTTTAGCTAAACTAGTTATAAAAACAGTTCAAGTCACCATAGTCTTATCTACACTGTGGTTTCCAGCAGTTTAAAAACTTATTTTATTTTATTGGGGGTAGTATTCTCATATGGAAATTGGCATATAATACGTATAGAACATGACATTGGGCAGGGTATATAAGCATAAATATATTGCCTAGTATGGATGAAACCCCTGTTTAGGGTGACCAGGCAACAAGTGTGAAAAATTGGGATGGGGGTGGGAGGTAATAGGTGCCTATGTAAAGAAAAAGCCCCAAATATCAGGACTGTCTCGATAAAATTGGGACATCTGGTCACCCTACCCCTGTTGCAGGAGCAAAGTGTGCCTGAAAAATTGGGCTCTCAAATAGGAACAAAGAGGTTTTGCATACAGAATCTTTTTTGCAATGTTCTTCTAGGGAAATGCAACCTAGATGGAGCTACTATGAGGTGGGTACAAAACTGGTTAGAAAACCATTCCCAGAGATTACTTATCATTGGTAGGTCATAACGAGTGGGGTCTCGCAGGGATCAGTTCTGGGTCCGGTTCTGTTCAATATCTTCATCAATGATTGAGATAATGGCATACAGAGTACACTTATAAAGTTTGCGGACGATACCAAGCTGGGAGGGGTTGCAAGTGCTTTGGAGGATAGGATTAAAATTCAAAATGATCTGCACAAACTGGAGAAATGGTCTGAAGTAAACAGGATGAAATTCAATAAGGACAAATGCAAAGTACTCCACTTAGGAAGGAACAATCAGTTGCACACATACGAAATGGGAAATGACTGCCTAGGAAGGAGTACTGTGGAAAGGGATCTGGGGGTCATAGTGGACCACAAGCTAAATATGAGTCAACAGCGCAATGCTGTTGAAAAAAAAGCAAACATCGTTCTGGGATGTATTAGCAGGAGTGTTGTAAGAAAGACATGAGACGTAATTCTTCCGCTCTGATTAGGCTTCAACTGGAGTATTGTGTCCAGTTCTGGACGCCACATTTCAGGAAAGATGTGGACAAATTGGAGAAAGTTAAGAGAAGAACAACAAAAATTATTAAAGGTTTAGAAAACATGACCTATGAGGGAAGACTGAAAAAAATGGGGTAGTTTAGTCTGGAAAAGAGAATACAGAGGGGACATGATAACAGTTTTCCAGTACATAAAAGGCTGTTACAAGGAGGAGGGGGAAATTTTTTTCTTCTTAACCTCTGAGGACAGGACAAGAAGTAATGGGCTTACATTGCAGCAAGGGCGGTTTAGGTTCTACATTAGGAACTGTCGGGGTGGTGAAGCCCTGGAATAAATTGCCTAGGGAAGTTGTGGAATCTCCACCATTGGGGATTTTTAAGAGCAGGTTGAACAAAGACCTGTCAGGGATGGTCTAGATAATATGTGGTCCTGCCATGAGTGCAGGGGGCTGGACTAGGTGACCTCTCGAAGTCCTGCCATGAGTGCAGGGGGCTGGACTAGGTGACCTCTCGAAGTCCTGCCATGAGTGCAGGGGGCTGGACTAGGTGACCTCTCGAAGTCCTGCCATGAGTGCAGGGGACTGGACTAGGTGACCTCTCGAAGTCCTGCCATGAGTGCAGGGGACTGGACTAGGTGACCTCTCGAAGTCCTGCCATGAGTGCAGGGGACTGGACTAGGTGACCTCTCGAAGTCCTGCCATGAGTGCAGGGGGCTGGACTAGGTGACCTCTCGAAGTCCTGCCATGAGTGCAGGGGACTGGACTAGGTGACCTCTCGAAGTCCTGCCATGAGTGCAGGGGGCTGGACTAGGTGACCTCTCGAGGTACCTTCCAGGCCTATGATTCTATGTGGAAAAAATTCCAGTAAAAAAGGTAAACATTGCCAGAAAAGCACCATTACAAAAGGCTATCTAATGCAAACTGTCTCAGTAAATCCGATGGGACTTCATCAACAGCCACAGTGCAGCGCTACTTATGGCCTTGATGCAGCAAGGCGCATAAATATGTGCCTCACTATACGCACATGACTTGTGGTATTACTCATGTGCTTACAGTTAGACATGTGCTTAAGTGTCCTGTTGAACTGAGGCATACAGGCACTGAAGTGTAATCTCCATTGTGCTGTTTGACTTCAGACTTATAGTAAAAGCTTTGCCACTGATTCACCCATTAACCTGGGGCAAATCGCTGAGGAGCGGATTTTGCCACCCTTACTTGCGCTCTGTATACCTTACTGTATGTAAGAATGGCAGAATCAAGCCCATAACCTTTCATGCCTCACTTTACCAAGCTGTAACATGGTGAAGTCGTACATTCCTACCTCAGAGAGAGCATGTGTGGGTTAGTGTTTGTAAGAATTCTCATTATACTTGGATGAGGTACAGAGAAATTAGCTGCTTTGCTCCACCTCCAGCAATCCGTGGCAGCATTAGGGATAGAACCCAGGAATCCAGACTTCTAATCCTCTGCTGAGTGGAACATATTCCACAGTTTCATGATGTACCTAAAAAGGAAATTCTAGCCACCTGAAAACAAACCAATGCAGCTCCGTCAGCTGGGAGACCTCATGAGAGCTTTTCAGCGGTATCACAGCATGGGAGCGCAAACACACAATGCAGATTCAAACGAAAAATGAAATGAACCAATGTCTGGTGGTTCCATCAATACTAAATGCAGCCAAATATTTATAATGCTTTCTACCTAGCTTATAATCAAATACAGAGTTTGCCACTTTTCCTCAGTCATTTGTTCGAAGGTTCTTGTAAGAAGTACAAAACATTGTAGGAAACATAATTGAGCTTTTTTCTTGTAATTACAAAGAGGATTGGTCAAATTGATCAAAATAATCTCCCCAAAGTGATGAAAAACATGAAAACAAAAGTCAACAGAATCCAAAAATTGAGATACTAAAAGCAAATGGGGAGTTTAAGCAAGATGGTTCCATAAACAAGTACAAAATATATTTAATAGGGCAGTGCCAGGAGCCAGTAAAACCTGGAGCAACATGGTTTCAAAAGAAAACTAAATGAGTTTGTACACCAGGGAACACAAAAAGGATGTAATGGGAAAATGCAGATAGAAAAACTTGTTTAAATGAATCTAAGCACTGGAGCAAAAAGTTTTTTTTTAAAAAGTGGGTTTTTTATGTGTAATAATGAGGGATCAAATTCTCTTCTGAGTTACACTGGTGTACAGCCACAGTTTGGATGTTCATTGTAAATTATTTTTTGTTAATGTGTTCAGAGATCACCAGGTGTTTTCAATGCATTTTGTGCTATTAGAAGGTGCAGGATTTTTTCACTGCTGGAGAGGGAGGTGTGAAAGCACAGAGAGTGAAGGAGAGGTAGAAGAGCAGAGTAAACTTCCATAAACTGCCCTACCAATGAGCTTCCAATCTGATCTGGAGTGTCCTCATCTAGGACTGAGAGCATGGCATGTTTTCTATTTCCATTCAAACCATTACCCCACTACCAACTCTTCAGTCAAGTTGTTAGGTGTCTATGTCACAAAAAAACCTAACATCATAACAGTCTTCTAAAAACCAAGGCCGCTAATTAGTTTTACAAAGACCAACAAACATCTTTCAGATGGCAACACTTTACACCAGGGTTGAATTTGCATCAATGACACACAGCTACAAGTGAATTGCTTCACATTCCATTAACCATCCTCTGAGCTACACAGTTCCTCACCACCCCCATCCCAACATCTCCCCAAAGTTTCTAATTTACAGTGGCTGCTGAGGAGCTGCAGCATGTCAGACTGTAGTTAAATGTCATGCTGAATGCCGGGACACCCAACATCTGAAGTTTGTTGGAAGAGTAGTTCCCTTGGGCTCTGAAGGTGAAATTGGACCCAGGCCAGAGGGTCAATGCAAGGCCTATAAATATCTCTGGAGTTTCATTTATATTGTATTTTGAGCACCAAAGATGCTTGCCATTCTGGATAGATGTTAGCAAAAGTTGTAGTCACTGTCTTTCTGAAAGAAGATAGTTCCCAAGATGGAAAAGGGAAGTGGGAGAAAGTTCTCTAGGAGCTATTATGGATTGTCCTTCACTTGATGCCAGATTCATCATGGGATAAAGCCCATGCTGGGATGCCTGGGCTGAGGATGGAGAGAGCAGAGCAATGCCATAAAAAAATCTTTTCCACAAAAAAACAACCAAACTTTCCCGGTCTGTGCTATGTATACTGTGCAATTTCCAAACTTCAGCACTGGGGTCTAGAATTCTCCTGGCCTTATCTCTAATGGGGATATCCTGGCTGGTGAATGTCTGTAGATGCCAGGGGAACACAATCTCTGGTTATAAATTTCTTGTGTGTTGGGGAGTGGATATTTGTACAATCAGTTCCATTACAGCCATTGCCAGCAGAAAATATCTTTGCTAGACATTCTTCTGGCAGTCCAGGTCACCAGAATTCCATTGCTTTCTTAAAGCTGAAAATGATGATTAAACTTCCTGGGCCAGATTCCCAGCTTGAAATCAATGGAGGCTTATACCACCTGAAGAGCTAGCTCTATAGTCCTATAATATTTTCCACACTTGGCAATTTGATTATGTCTATTTCATATCTCAACATTTTATAACTACAGCAACCAGTGGGAGGCGATGGAAAGACTGTGTAACAAAAGTGCTGTCTATTAAGAAAGGTTATATTAGTACACCTTATTACTCTCTTTATATACTGTAGTAGGCAGTAAAATGTTAATTTCTCATTCTCACGAGAAACACTGTACCCAAATGCCGAGAAAGTTGAATTCAGAATTAGCTCTTAGTTCTTGTAAAGTCATTTAATGGGTGCTTCTTCCTATAGACTCTTCTCCAACTGAGATGGCAAAACTGGTAACTCAGTGACTAAAGAAAATGCCTGGTGTGTCTTCTGCCTTATTAGCTCGTCTCCTGCTGACACTTGGCAGAGACTATTGATCTCTTCCTTCCTCAAATTCAACTAGTCATTTCCAAGGTCTCTCTTTCTTATGGCTGTAAATGATGCTGCCTCTGAACACAATTTAAGTTCATGCTACATCTTCCATTGAAACTTGTTCAAGCCACACAAAAAGGGAAGATAAAGGGTGATGTTCTGGCATCTGTCTACCTTTCTTAAGTCAGGAGAAGAAAACTCACTCAGCTTGATTTAGACATATCACTATTTATTTATTTATTTAGCTTAAATTTGTTTGAATGGAGGACTCAGGGGTCCATTTTCCTCTCAGTGTGGCAGTAGAATTGCATGTGTAATTCCCATTAACCCCACTGGGAACTGCACACAGAAAGGAATAGATGCTCCCACATGGTGTTCACTATTAGGTTTGCAAAGCTTAATGCATTTATGGTTTCTATAGTGATTATCCTTTTCTGTATCTACAGACCTATATCTACAGGCACAGGGTAGCAATGCAAGTGTCTCAATACCCTGCTGCTGTGCCTCCATCCTGATTTGGAGGTGCTTACAATAGAGCTGGGAGGGTGCATATGGGAACAGGAGGACAATTCTGGGGCAATTTAGCCTCCATGGTGCGCACTCAATCCTAGTTTCTACAGGGGGACTGCTGATTGTAAAGAGAATGAATTTCACTCTAGAGAGAGAGAGCAACACATCTCACCTGTATTAGGAGAGAAAGCGACCTCTGTCTATCATCAGAATTTCAAACATCTCTGCTAGTCACCTCAACCCCTCCTCATATTCCAGGGGAACCAGCCCAGCTCCTTTAGCCATTCTCCTAATTTAGATTCTTCAGAGCTGGTGTCATCTCTGCTACCATCCACTGCTCCCTCACTTTGTAAGCAATGTCCTCCTCGCAGGACAGCACGGAGTACCGAAGAGGTCTCATGGAGAGCTCTAATCAAATCAAGGGTGAAATTCACCCCTATGCAGAGGGCTCAAGAGAGAGATAAGTGTTGCTCAGCTCTTGTGCTGGCTCATGGCACAGAGGTGAATTTCATCCTTATTTCCACATCTTGCTTGAGAATCTTTCCCTCGAACATGCTACTCAGTCCCCTGGTTAATACAAAATCCAAGTCTGACTTAGTTCAGTTATAATCAGTATATATAGTACAGTATGTTTGCTGAGCCATGACCATTATCCCTAATAAAACATGGTGATTAACAAACCAAATACCTGTGCAGCCTGGGAAAAGTCGGTATTTGGGTCAATCTTATTAATCCCAGTGACAGATGATCCACGTCTTTTAATAACATCAGGTAACTTCTGATAACCCCAGGTGCATGGAACCCCACCAAGCCAGCACAATATTATGTCACCACAGGAAATACCCCCTCCAGAAAGTGGTGACATCAGCCAGTTACCAATGACTGTTGCTATGACATCACACTTGGGGACAGTGCTTGATCTGCATATTGCAATGCTGTATCAGAGGCTGGGAAGGACAGGTTTGGTTGTGTTTTTTTCAAAACCATCCGATTTATGAATTTCCTTCTGCTTGAAAGCATGTGTACATCATGACTGGAGTTTGCTTCACATATAGTAGGTAGCTTCCTTTACTGTGAGTGACATATTATGATTTTGCCTTCACCCTTAATCAAACAAACTTTAGCTTAAATGTTTTAAATTTACAATGTTTTACAATAATTCTGATTATTCATGGCGCCTTCTGTAATCCATTGCATAAGCATCATGCTGCAATACCCCATCAATCCCTCCTATAATGCCAAATCCATATTTTTCTTTATAAATTGCAGGCAGAATGAGCAGGGGATGGAAAATATACCTATAAAATAAAAACCTGGTTTTATGGAAGTCTCTATTGCCTTAAAATCATTCATTCTGACACTTGGGAAAGAGAAAAGAAGGCGGTTTCCATGAATAAAAAAATGGCACTACGGGCTAAGTGACTCCCCTCTCATAGTCAATATAATGATGCAGTGATTTGAATTGTTAGTGTTTGGCACCAAAGCGGGAGGGAAGGGAATACACCTATTCTTCATCTGTAGGAGCTGTGCAGGTAGATGGTTGACTGTGGCCTGATGTCTTCATTTACATGTAATGAGTGTCCTGGAACCTATGCAATTTCTTTACCCAGCTGTGACATTAGTATGTTCATTGTCTACAATAGGGTTGGGTGAACCAGTTTGGATAAAATAAGAAAACAACCTGAAGTTTATCCCCAGGTTTCAAACCAATCCTAGGAACTTGACTTGAGGCTTAAAAAGAATTAATTGGACTTTTTTCTCCAAAAAGAGTTGTAACCATCTGGTGGCAGCTGCTGTTTTTGATTCTGGCCAGGACCAGAAGAAGATATTCTATGGGATGGGCTATTAAAATGACCATAAACAATGGACATTGGAAATCTTGTGAGGTGGTCTGTTCAGCACACCCCTTCCATCCCAATTTCTAGGCAAAATTCCCATCTTCAATGTCTAGAGCTGTGGAGAAATATCTGAATTTCTAGATGCTTAGCTAATGGAACTTCCAAACACATCCCTAGTTCTTCCATCCAACAAGCTGGCTGATTATTCTAAGCACTTAGCAAAGCTTTTGAAACTTAATGGAGAATGAAGGCACAACAGCTTCTATCAACAATTTGTTTCCACATCCCAAAGAAAAGAGATTGTGTTAGTTAATTTTAAAATTATTGTGACCTCATCCTGATTTCATTGAAATTATGTGCCAAAATCGAGGTTCTTCTTCATATGCAGGCAAAAATGTCACTGGTACAAGCTGGAGGTTTGCATAGAATTAAGCATTGAGTCAGTCCTGAATAAAGGATTCAGGATTCTGCTCAGTAATAATATTTTACACATATATCATGCCTTTCACTTGACAATCACAGTGATCTTTACAATCATGAAACTCCGAAAGCCTTCATGTAGAAGATGGATATAATTATTCCCACTTCATAGATTGAGGATCTGGATCTTTATGCCCAAAGGTATTTAGGCACCTAACTCCCACTGAAATCAATGGGAATTAGGCACTTCAGTACCTTTGAGGATCTGGGTCAATGATGTTAAGTGACCTAGCAAATGTCATGTAGAAAGTCAACAGCAAAATCATTATCAGAAACCCAAATGTCCTGAAACTGAGTCCTCTGTTTTAGCCAGACACAGTGGTGATGGGTGCAGTATGAGAACCCAAATAGAACAGAGTAGCCACAAGCCCATTCCTCCATTCCCAATGGGAACTCAAAGATATTTGTTTCAGGGCAGTGAAAACATTGCAACAGATCCCCATTAAACTTGACTAGTTGTCAATTTAGACAATACTGATTTGCTGAGATCTGATGACAGACAATTGTGAATAAAACTGAAGGTCTGTTGCTTTAACATGACAGCTAAACTGAGAGCAATGATCAGCTGTGTATATTTTTGGAGATGAGTACAAAATTTGTCCTCTTCCCCCAAAATTGAGAAAAATGAATGGAGAGCTATAGCAAACAGTGTCGCAGGAGGTGACATCTCAGTCAGCTACCCACGCTCACAAATCTTGGACCAGAACATCAATAAGTTCCCACTGGGCAGCAGACAACACTTCAAGATTCACCTGGAGGACCTTAAGTGCCAGATCTGTGACTAGAAAATCATTGTCTGGAACTTGTTTGACCGGTTGACCGAGATTCCTGGTAGTCCTTGAATGTGAACTGCTAGTTGGATCATCCGTTTTTTTTCAGACCGCAGACAAGCTGCAGCTGGGTGCTTATGGGGGATGCATTGTGAATGAGACAATCCACTATCCACAGGCTGGGCAGCCACAAACCATGAGACACATTGTTGAGGACTGCAAAATGACTCAACTTCCTGGAGGTCTTCATGCCTTGAACATTGCTGATCAAAACACTGCGGCCTGGCTTGACCAGAGTGCATACGCCAAAGAAGTCTTGGGCCTCAAGCTCCTTGCTGTTCACAAAAGGGAACTGGTATGTGTGATGCTCATTCTGTCCCTAACAACTGGGACCATGCCACCAAACTTCTGGCTACTTCCAGCACATCCCTATATGTGACCAATGTGTATCACTATACACATACCATTTCTGATCAAGCTTGACAGGTAGGGCAGGGGAAGAATCATTATAGTACATGTCAGAAAGAAGTATGCCTTTCTCGGCCCCATGCTCACCTTTGTTTGACTTTCCTTCTGATTTCATTTGAACGCATTATCATTCCTCTGTTGGCTGTAATGAAAATCCAGTCCCTTCTCCTTCTCTGCTCTCCATCCGCTCCTGAGCTTGGTCACTACAGACTTTGTTAAAAGAATATAAATCTGTGAGGATGGCTGCTCTACATGTGACTGCAGAATGAGAATTGGACTTGGGAAATCTTAAAAAAACAAACAACTCACCAACCCTCTTTTATAATTTGCAAAACTAGGTTGTTACTGGCAACTATTGAGAATAGAACTAAATAGCTACATGGTGCTCGTATGCTGATGAGGAATTTTAAATAGAAATCTTTGTCTCTCCACTTATGTAAAACAGTTGTTCCCTTCTTCCGCATTGTGTCTGAACAGCACCCTCCCGAATGGATTCTTTTTTTAAAAACTAAGAATGGCTATTTCCACAGTCACATTCATCTCCGCTGACAGAGTGACAAAAAGGTCTGCAGAATGCCCACATCCTAGGGCTGTTTTGCAGCCCCATGAAAGCAAAACCCTTCTCTTATGTGCTTGTGAACAGCAATGCTACCCAGCATTTGCATTTCTATTTCTCGTTAGCTTTATGCCTGTAATATGGGAATTGCTTATTTTAATGAGCTAATGCAAATACTTTAATAAGAATCATAGCTACCTACTACGCATAGGTGTTGTGAAGAACAGATAATGTTTAATGAGTTAATGAGATCACAGGGTAAAATATGCTATGGAAGTACAAAACCGTATCCCTCTTAACCCTATGTTCTGTACTGTAGCTCCCTCCTACAATTAAGTCTGCAGTATATTATCATGAGCAGCTGCTGAGGCTATTGGATGTTATTGATTGTGCTGGGTAAGATCTTCTTTGTTCAAAGAAGTTCGAGAGCTTTCCTGAGGAGGGAAATGACTGCTTGGGGAATGCTTCTCTTTCTCAGATAGATGGAAAATATTTCTGTGGCCACTTCAACTACCACTGAGCCGGCTAGCTTTAAAATCATATTCAGCTTCACATTAAAAATTAAATAGAATAGCTACTAAGAATAAAGTTACTTACATGATTCTGATTAAATGTTTTCTGTGAGCAAGGATTCGTCAGATTAAATTGGGAGTTGCTTCTAAACCCCATTGTAACTGTGAGGTTTTAAATGGAAATTGAAGAGAAATGACTGATGGGATATCAGTAATGGAAAGCTTATAGGCAGCTTAAAAGGGGGAAAATATAATTTAGAAAGATAATGTTTAATCTCACTGGGTTTCTTGATCGCTCAAATCTTGGTGGACATAGGGAAGTAGCTGATTTATCAGTGAATTCATTGTTCATTGCTTTGTCATTTACTAAGAAGGATCAAGCCTTAACAAAGTCCTCTCCAAAAATGTATCTGGCACAAGAAAATATCTAAGAGAATGTAATGTATTCTGTGACATCCATTCAAAGGGATATGACAATATCAGTGAGGGTGAAATGCACCTTATGGAAAGAGCTAGCACAAGGTATATGAACCACTTAAATATTTTCACTGTATGGGTAAGTATGGGCAGGGATGGTGTCCCTAGCCCCTGTTTGCCAGAAGAAGGGAATGGTCAACAGGGGATGGATCACTTGATGATTACCTGTTCTGTTCATTCCCTCTGAAGCACCTGGCATTGGCCTTTGTCAGAAGACAGGGTACTAGGCTAGATGAACCTTTGGTCTGACCCAGTATAGCCATTCCTTATGTTCTTCTTAAGTATTATGTTCACAGCATACAAATAGACAAAGTGGATAAAAACATAAAATACCCTAGTCGGGAAGGATGCAGTGTAACCCTTCATTACTTTTTAGAATGACAAATCCTAGTACACAAAATCCTAAAAACAGAGGGGGACAAAGCAGGCTGCTCCCTAAGAAAGAGAGGCACAACTCACCCTACCTTACTGTAGGTTGGTTCTTTGCAGACTGACTGTTGCTAAGCCCACTTCCCTACAAAACCACCTTCCTGCAAGCAGGAACAGACCTCTTCTCCCCTAAAGAGTTTAAAGTGATAGATCACAATTTTAACACATCACACTAAAGATTCTGCCATCCTGGCCCATATCGAATAATACTTTATTCTTTGCACAGTCCCATGGATTTCAATGTAACTAAGCAAGCAGTAAGATAATACTCAGTGTGAGGAAGGGGGTCAGAATCTAGCCCTGGAGGAGTAACTAGAGCATAGGTTATGAGAAGCAAGAGATCATGCAGCTATTACAGGACAAAGAACAACTGTTATCAATCTCAAATGCTGTGATAAGGTCACCAGGATGCATCTGACTCTGTACAGTGGTGATGTGTTTTGGGTTCCTTACTGTCACCATGATGATAGTGAGAAATTGGAGGGAATTCAGTGAAGGGAATCTAAAAAGAAAACATACTTAAGGGGCTGGAAAGACTGATTTATGAAGACAGATAAAAAGAACTGAAATGGTATCGCTTGGCCACATGCAAAAAATGTGAGGGCACTTGATAAATGTCTACCAATATTTCAGGGGATTCAGCTCCAAGGAGAAAGAGCAATTGCTGAGGGGGGTCAAGGCCAGGTAAATAAGAGTAATAGGATGAAATTTAAAAATATGTATTGGGGGGGACTTCCTAACTGTGAAATGCATTACACTGTGGAATAGTCTGGCAAAGGAAACGGTGGAAGCCCCACTGATTGAGTCAATAAAACTGGACACGATGCTAGAAAATCTACAAAAAGGAACAATCCTTCATCCCTGATGCAAGGGCTTTTCCATCTTTCATTTCTGTGATTGTTTGATTTGTATCTCAGCCCTCTCTACTAGACACCACGCACCCAAACCAGGTATCTCCACTGTATAACTCCTGCACTTACTGCCTCTCCACTGGGCTGGTTTCAGGCAGCACCTTGGTAATCGGTCCCTGAATCTCACAAGGTAGAAATTATGAAGTAACTGTCCATCTGCCTGAGGGTGACATACTGGAGGAGAAGTCACTAACTTATATCTCTAATAAACATTTATGCTACTTGTATGAGTGTTTTGCTAATGCAGATGGAATGGTTGGATTAATTGAGAGTGCCAAGTGGCACTTTGTTGGCATTCTAACCCCGATTGATGGGTTTTATTTTCTCCTCATCATCTTCCTCTGTTTTTCTCCCATTTTAAAAAGAATTACCTATTTCCAGCAAGACTTCACTCCCTTGCCACCTTCCCCTTCTAGCTATAACTAGTCACAATTATCTTGGTAGACTTCCTGTGCACATGATAAATATATCTCATTCCCTTTTTAACAATCCTGCAGCCAATAAAAGACAATAGCAGGTGAAATGACACGCAAATTGTGTCCCCAAAGAGTGGTAAAGTGCTAAACTACTGCTCCATGCGATAATCAGATGAGATTTTTGTCTTTAAACAAATAACTCTAGTTAACAAAGAAGAATATTCAAATTGTGTAGCAACGTATTTGAGCAGCACAGGGAGCTTGTTTATAGCTAATGGGCTATATTCTATGCTCAAAAAGAAAAGGAGGACTTGTGGCACCTTAGAGACTAACCAATTTATTTGAGCATGAGCTTTCGTGAGCTACAGCTCACTTCATCAGATGTTTACCGTGGAAACTGCAGCAGACTTTATATACACACAGAAATCATGAAACAATACCTCCTCCCACCCCACTGTCCTGCTGGTAATAGCTTATCTAAAGTGATCAACAGGTGCTCAGTAACACCAATACAAATGCAGAGTAACTCCGTCTACAGAGAGCAGAGTTTGAAAGTGTCTCCACTCTAGATCTGCTGGGGAGGGAGAAAATAGCTTTAATTTCTGTTCAATCTTTGTGTGAAAACAAGCAAGTTCCCTTTATTTCAGCTAATAGACACTGTAAATAACTTACAGTTGGCTACTTTGCCTCACAGTGGATGCTAACAACCTGCACTTAAAGTTGTATTGTTTTAGGCTATATTATACCACATGAGAAAGGTGAGTGTCAGGGTTTCAGAACTGTCTGTTCAATGGGCAGAGCTCTAGCTTGGGTCACAAGGAAGATTTTAAATCCTTCCTTCTCTGAAGCATGCACATGCGTGCAAATACCATGGGCCAGGCCCCCAGCTGACACAAATCAGCGTGTCAGAGGTCAAGGCTGAGAATCTGGCCCACAGATAGCGAGACATTTGTCTCTATTGGGGCACTAATTTCAGATATTCGTTTGGAGAGAAAAGTGCAGAAATGCTTTCCCTATTGTTAAGCGATAGGATTCCCATTTTATCATTGGCCTCAATTTTCCTTCCTTTTTACTAGAATAGTTGTTCTCTAAGCCCGGATTTCAAATATTAGAGAGTTTACACGCCACCTCCTACGCTTGGCATGCAAACTGGGTCCATAAATTCTTCAAAATTCAGCTGATGGGAGCAGGACTGAATTTGTGATACATGGAAACCACTTGGGAATTTTTTAAAAATTAAACTACAAGGGGCTGATGCTATATTATAAAGGAACTATGAGAACCTGGTGCAAACTGGCACAGTTCCACTGACTCCCAGTCCAATTCAGATCAATGGAACCATGCCAATTTACACCAGCAGGTTCTAGCCATAATGTAGGCATAAATCATTGGAGAATATTCATAAGAGCTCGTTGAGAAAGAGCAAAAAAATTCCTTCAAAAATTATTTTTGGATCATCTCTAATATTTATGATCCTGGAATTGGAAAGACATTTTCTGTGCCTGTTTTCAATATACTTTTGGATGTTAGAGGAACCCGGCGTTGCAGCTTACTAAGCATTCTCCTATCCAAGGTAGCGGAAAGCAAAGGTGGCCACTGCTATCTGAAATTATGGCACCAGTACACTACTTCAAGGTGAATAATTGCTGCATCGTATTATCGAGGAGGGCTCTGTAGCTTTAAGCACAGATATAAACTAACACAATCCCCTGGTTCTGTGACATGTCTTCAAACTCAATGGCTGCACAGCCTGCACAGAGGCTGTTATTTTCATCTTGGTCATATTGGTCAGTCTCTTAAATACAAACAGAGAGATCAGTCACTCAGAGACTGTGCATTCATGGGCTGGGCTGGGCGCTAGCCATAACACCAGGCAAATGCTAAGCCGCCACCTTGAAAAATACATATCTTGTTGCATTAGGGGAGTCATCACATACTGTCACAAAGCAGGCAGCAGCCCAAAGGGACAGTGCTGAAGCCCAGAGGATACAAACACCCAGCACTAAAGTGACAGCGGCTGCTCCTGATGCTAAAGCTCTTTCAAACCATCATTCTCCAAGGGGAGCTGGAAATGGTACCTGGGGCCTTTCACCATTAGGTCACTGCCTCTAACCCAGCCCAAATAGATTCTGAATGTAGAAGCCAAAAGGGGCTAATCCCAGTCCCCAGCCCCACTGCAGAACGGGTGTGGCTCTGTGGTGTATCCGCAAGGCTTTGTGTCCCGCACCAGTGACCTTCAGTTGAAAAAAGTCAATCATTAAAGACATCCCTGGTCAGTGGCGCCGAAAGTCAGGTGCTCAGATGGCCCCTTTGACAGGACTGTATCTCTGGCCTCCAAGTTCTGCTTCAGAAGCCAACGTGCTTCCTCTCAGGCTGTACTGCTGAGTGGGGTCCAGAAAACCCTGCCCACCACCTCTCCAAAGGTCTGGGTGTTGCAGAGCATTTCCACCTCCGCCCTAACACGGCTTATCACCAAGAATGGGTCTAATCCAGCAGTTCCTATGTAGGCCAAACTCCCCTTAACTACAGCAGGAGTTCACCTGTTTTAAGGGCTGGGCCTGCTAACAGCACATCATTTTTAGTTTGCTTGGTTCTTCCAGCCTGGACTTCATTTCCGTGCAGTTCCATCCCAGCGCCCGGCGCTGTTAACTCTCCCCGGTAATTGAAGTAGCACTGATGATAGTCTTTAAGGAGAATTGAAAAGATTTTTGCCCTCTCTGTTCCAAAGCAAAGCTGGCTCCCATGTAGCATGGTGACTCCTTCAAATCAGGCACTGACAGTAACGACAAGCCTACACCAGTCAACGAGTCATCAGGAGCTCGGGGAAGGGCTCCCTGCTGGCTTTGTGAATGCAAGGTGTGCATGGTGGGACTGTCAATAGGGGCCGGGCCTGGGGATCAGATGGGGTATTGATTGATCTGGTAGCTTTAATAAAAATCAAAGGGAAGCAGGGAACCTGTCAAAGGTACCGAATGAAGCTGAACATCAATAGCAGTAAAGGTGGGAGATCACAATCGCATGTGGAGGGTCGCTCCTGCCAGGATACATGCCGTTAGCTGGCCTTTCCAGTGGCCTCTGCTCTGCATGGGGGCAGCTCTCTTCCATGGGGAGGATGAGCAATAATTCAGACTCCCCGTGGATCAGCAGAGCTGCCCCCTGTATCGAGCGGGGCTGAGTCAACTGCTCCACTTGTGCTGTAAACTAAACACTCTGTCGCAGGGCTGAGTTTGCTCAGGGGCCTCTGGGTGGACATTAACCATGGCCAGAGGCATAACCAAAAGCCCAATGTGGAGAAACCTCTCCTGTCTTTCTGGCTTTATCTGCTGGGATACACAGAGATCGGCACAGGCACATGCAGACTGTGTAGGCATGCACCCAACAGCTCCCCAGGGTGCATGCACTAATGTGTGGGGGGAGGGCTCTGCACAGTCCTTCCCACACGCATTAGCCCCCTGCAGTTACCAGCTGCATGTGAAAACTTTTCTTGGTGTGCACAACACATCAGACATACCAAAAAAACCCAACCCCTAGCTCAAAGCTAGAACCCCCTTTGGAAATGCCCTTTTCCCTACAAAGTGTGGTCTCATTCAGAGCTGGGAGACACCATAAATCACCCCACTTTCCACAACCATCTGTTACATCGTAGTAAACATCATTCAGTTCAAGGGTAATCGGTGAGGAAGTACCATGCCCAGGGCTTTCTGGACAGGTCATTGCAGAGTGCTTTGAAATACTTCTGCCCTAATGGCCCTGCAAAGCTCAATGCCTCAGGAAGTACTTATAAATCCCCACAATCTTCTTCCTTATGTTCAGACATCCTCCTGGGAGAAGAGTAGCCTGGACACTCCAAGCAGGTGTGGGACACTAAGTATTACTGAGGGAGGCCAAAAGAAAAAAAAAGGGAAAAAAAGTTATTAATAAAATTCTGTTCTCACTACTCAGGAATGGTGTTTTATTGAGGGGGAGGGGGATGGGGCGTGGAGAGGGATCAATCTTGACAGTATATTCCCCACTCCCTCCAGGGCCCAGCACAAGCAGCTCATGGTAAGGCAGAAAGGCTCCACTCTGAGCTTGACCCATCCAGCTGCTCAAAGGAGGAGAGAGAGCACCCAAAGGTGCAGAGTCCTCCTAGCGCAAGGCACTGCTAATGCCAGACTGCTGGTGCAGTTAACTGGCTGCATAAGTGACTGCAGTACATGATACTAAAACAAACTGTGAGACTGTGAAGCTTTTTTTGGGTTCAGCTGGGTCCTTTTGAATCAAGCATATGGGGCAGATAGCGTGGCTCGTGTGATCACAAATGACCTCCAGAGCCAGCTGGGAGAACTAGCCCATCCCTGTAACCCCAGCATGAGCACCTCCTTACTTCCCCTCTTGTCAGCCATTCCCCAGTGGAATCAAACACCCCCCTCATTCCCTTTTGAAACCCTGCTCCTTAGCTTAACCCTCCTTTATCACCCCCTATTAGCAGATAATAACATTTGGGGACAATGTATACCTTCAGATCAGCGGCACTGCTATGGGTACCCGCATGGCCCCACAGTATGCCAACATTTTTATGGCTGATTTAGAACAACGCTTCCTCAGCTCTCGTCCCCTAAAGCCCCTACTCTACTTGAGCTATATTGATGACATCTTCATCATCTGGACCCATGGAAAAGAAGCCCTTGAGGAATTCCACCATGATTTCAACAATTTCCATCCCACCACCAACCTCAGCCTGGTCCAGTCCACACAAGAGATCCACTTCCTGGACACTACAGTGCTAATAAACAATGGCCACATAAACACCACCCTATACCGTAAACCTACTGACCGCTATTCCTACCTGCATGCCTCCAGCTTTCACCCTGACCACACCACACGATCCATCGTCTACAGCCAAGCTCTGCGATACAACCGCATTTGCTCCAACCCCTCAGACAGAGACAAACACCTACAAGATCTCTATCAAGCTTTCTTACAACTACAATACCCACCTGCAGAAGTAAAGAAACAGATTGATAGAGCCAGAAGAGCTCCCAGAAGTTACCTACTACAGGACAGGCCTAACAAAGAAAATAACAGAACGCCACTAGCCGTCACCTTCAGCCCCCAACTAAAACCCCTCCAACGCATTATTAAGGATCTACAACCTATCCTAAAGGATGACCCAACACTCTCACAAGTCTTGGGAGACAGGCCAGTCCTTGCCTACAGACAGCCCCGCAACCTGAAGCAAATACTCACCAACAACCACATACCACACAACAGAACCACTAACCCAGGAACTTATCCTTGCAACAAAGCCCGTTGCCAATTGTGCCCACATATCTATTCAGGGGACACCATCACAGGGCCTAATAACATCAGCCACACTATCAGAGGCTCGTTCACCTGCACATCCACCAATGTGATCTATGCCATCATGTGCCAGCAATGCCCCTCTGCCATGTACATTGGTCAAACTGGACAGTCTCTACGTAAAAGAATAAATGGACACAAATCAGATGTCAAGAATTATAACATTCATAAACCAGTCGGAGAACACTTCAATCTCTCTGGTCACGCAATCACAGACATGAAGGTCGCTATCTTAAAACAAAAAAACTTCAAATCCAGACTCCAGCGAGAAACTGCTGAATTGGAATTCATTTGCAAATTGGATACTATTAATTTAGGCTTAAATAGAGACTGGGAGTGGCTAAGTCATTATGCAAGGTAGCCTGTTTCCTCTTGTTTTTTCCTACCCCCCCCCCCCCAGATGTTCTGGTTTAACTTGGATTTAAACCTGGAGAATGGTCAGTTTAGATGAGCTATTACCAGCAGGAGAGTGAGTTTGTGTGTGTATGGGGGTGGGGGGGATGTGAGAAAACCTTGATCTATGCAGGAAATAGCCCGACTTGATTATGTAAAGAGTTGTCACTTTGGATGGGCTAGCACCAGCAGGAGAGTGAATTTGTGTGGGGGGGTGGAGGGTGAGAAAACCTGGATTTGTGCTGGAAATGGCCCACCTGTTGATCACTTTAGATAAGCTATTACCAGCAGGACAGTGGGGTGGGAGGAGGTATTGTTTCATGATTTCTGTGTGTATATAAAGTCTGCTGCAGTTTCCACGGTAAACATCTGATGAAGTGAGCTGTAGCTCACGAAAGCTCATGCTCAAATAAATTGGTTAGTCTCTAAGGTGCCACAAGTACTCCTTTTCTTTTTGCGAATACAGACTAACACGGCTGTTCCTCTGAATACTGATACTGTCTCTGATGTTAAAATGGGTCAGCGTTGGCTCTGTTCTGAGTGTCAGCTTCTCCACCTCTTGGAAGAAGAAAAGTTACTGTCCAGAATTCCACTTTGCATCACAGCCTGTGGGTAGACCCCCCAGCATTAGGGGGCTGTTCAGCATTACGAAAAAGCTGGGAGAAAAACTTCCTTCTTTGAGAGCCCCTCTCTTACCTGACTCACTTATCTGCCTTGTTCAGCATTTCCCTACTTGAATTCACTCTAAGTAAGGCATTTCAAATGGATACATTTCTCCATTCAGAACACCTCGCTGTTGTATGTTGAGAGGCTGCCTGTATTCCTTATCTATTGCTGGGGCGTTGTGTTGATGGAAAGAGAGGAGCGAGGGAGGAGGAGCGAGGTAATATAATGAAGCCCTTAGCCCAAAGTATTAGCTATGTGTCATGGAAAGTGTAAATAGGAAGGAGGTTTTGTTGCAATAACACATTGAGTCTTACAGCTGTTTGGTTCTATTGCATTTTGCAAGGCACTCCCTACTGCGCTATCCTGCCTCTCTAACATGCATGCATACACTTGCACAGCTCACAAAATATTAATCCAAGTTTTCTACATTATAGTGCAGACCAACAATAAGCAAAGAAGTGTGGCATTGCAACAATTGAACAGGCTCTGAGACCACGATCAAGAAGCAGTACTCCCAGGAAGGGCTAGCAATAAAACATTTTCCTTTTGTACTTAAACAAAGGATCTCAAACTGCTTTTAAATATTCATCAATAAGACACCTCTATGAGATAGCTAAATATTATTAACCCATTTTACAGGTGGGTAGAGTGAGGGCACAGAGTTTAAATGACTTGGCCATTCTGCTCCAGGAGTCAGTAGCAGTGCTGGGACCAGACTACCTTGTTTTCTCTAAGAGTCTCAACTTCCTAAAAATCTGCTATTAGTAACCAAAGGACAAGATAGTCCTCAACCAGGCCAACAATAGGAACAAGAACAGATAACATTAGTGTATTGTAGCTATAAAAATTTCCTTACTAAAGGGTGGGTCTGCTCTGAAAATAGGATCCTATTTATTGTCCCTCAATGATTCCTTATCGCAGATAAAGCAGCTTTAGCTGCTTCCCTCATTGCAGAGTAACCTAGGATCTGAGCCAGCCAAGGCCTTCCCTTCTGGTGCATGCTCACCTGCAATAAAGCTTTTGGAGGCTAGATTAGGCCCTCAGTGACATCTGTGCAGCTCTTTGTTGTCCGTGGGTTTGCACAGGTGTAGCCAACAGGAACTGAGTGAATAATTGTGCTGTTGATGCAAGGAAAGGGATAAAATGCAGCTGTGTCCTGCTTAGCTGTGTGAACTGCAGGGCTAACAGGAGCGACAAACAATGAACACTTATTGTCCTCACCAAATTATGCAGCTAAAACAATCACAGGAGATTTCCTGAGTGAGAAGGTGCCAGCTGTACATGGACAGAGCCAAACTGCACTTTGAGCCATAGTTTATCAGCGCTACGGTTCCCACTTTCCCCAGCTGCCCCTCCCAACTGCTCTGTTAGGCAAGTGGGCTGGAAGTGAGATAAAGTGTGAGTCCAGCTCTTTTTTTCCTTCCTCCCTAAACATGCCTATTTACAGCTTTTACAAGTGTTGGCAGGCCCCGTAGAAGTGCACTGATGCTCCAATCTGGCCACAGGACTTACCTCAGGGCTGCTGCCGAGAATGGAGTCATCAACACCAATTACGGCTCCCTGCTTCAGCCGGGACTCCTCTAACACCAGACAGCCCTCGGGGGCAGCCACCTGCGACGGGCGCTGCTGCTGAGACTGACAGCGGGGCATTTACAGCCAGACGGATTTTACAGCCATGTGAAAACACGCCCCAGTCCTCACAGCTGAGCTAGTCAGAGTGACCCCTCTGCTTCTGACAGTTGGACTGGGGAGAAGTTAGAGGAGGAGAAAGACACCTCCAAAATCTCAAAACCATTAAGGACAGGCAAGCAGTGGGCAAAGGAGGGTCCCATGCCGCAGAGAGAAAAGCCTCTACCAGCAGAGCAGCGTAGTCAGTTGCTTCTGGTACTTGCACAGCTGAGGGGCAGGAAGACAGAGGAGATGACTGGGGATACGCAATGGACATCGAAGGCCGTAGCCCAGGATATATATAATTGTTTATAATGATGGGAGTGATAAGGTGGCCTCCACTTATGGGGCTGGGGGAGATACACCAAGGGGGATGCTGATGCACTCTGGTTACATAGAAAAAGCCAGATGACTCTAAGCTACATTTACACCAGCTAAGGGTGTGGCCCAGGATCTCTGCCTGAAAAGAGGAACAGAAATGGGAAAGGGTTCAGAGCTAGGCTGGGGCTGGTCTTTGTGGAGTTGTACAGGGGCAAGGAAGAGATCATCTTAGGAGGGGCCAACCCTTTGTATGGCCTACATAAGGTCTGAGGAAAAACTGCAGCCCCTGCCCTAGATGAAAGCATAGGGACAGCTACCAAGATGCTCTCTTGGGAATAACTCACTTGAAAGGGAGAGGAGAGTTCGCCCGTGCCCCTCCTCATGTGTTAGACAGTGGAACTGGCTGCAGGAGGAGTAAGCTGAACCTCTTAAAGGGCTGTCTCCGGCTGTACAACACCCAGCACAACCAGAGAGCTCCCGGAGGCATGAGAATTAGATATCCTGACCTTCAATTCCCTTCTGCAGTTACCTCACTGCTCATGTAGGGCCTTATCCAAGGAGATCCCCACAGGACCATCCAAAAAAGGGCAGGAAATACATTGAAGGCTCATAATGGTGACGGAGCACGTGTCCCACCCGGAGATGTTGTCATTGTGTCTATTGTTCATTGTGTTTATGGGATGAGAATTTATTTAAAAAAAATAACCTGCTCCAGGAGCCGGCTAGATGCCGACATTGCTGAGGGTTCCAACAGCAGGCATCCTGCCCTTGCTCCCTAGGCAGCGTGCTGCCATCTCTCCCAGAAATGAGATGTTTCAGCTCCGTCAGCTCTTCTTGTAACATTATATAAATAAAGAAAAGAAAATCCATGCACATCGATGTTGTTGTCCTAGAGTGACATACGGCACTGAGCTACCACTAACTACACATATCTTGAAGTTGCTCTACATAATACAACATGCAGCAGGCAAGGCTGAATGTTCAGACAATATTTGACAGCTACAATTTTGTTTCCCCAGCAGAATTTCATGTCTGATTTACCCAAAGCCCCTTCAAAACATCATCTGCTGATACTGAGAGTTTGTTCAAATGATGTGATAGCGAAGCAGGTGGGATTGCACTATCAGCGAGTAGGCTTTGAGGTTTCGGGAGACAGGCACTGTGATCTAACCAGTCATGGCTGAGTTCTGCAATGGTTTACACCTTGTGCAATCCCATTGGTTGTATGTCTTAAATTAAAGTCTTTGCAGAAATCCAGATAACAGGGAAGTGCTCCCAGTGCACCAGAAAGGTCTGTGTGGCTCTGGCCCAGAGGTCCAGGAGTGTCAAAGCCAGAGCAGGCAGGTTGGGTAGTGCCTGCCCTGTTTTTTCAGTGGCCTCCACACAGAGCTCAGAGTTCAACAGAACAAAAGAAACAGGACCCAACCCAGAGGATACAGTTACTGTGCTGGGTTTGCTTCCTACCAGCTTTGCCCATAGATGCCTGTTCATATGAAGATGATCCAACATGCTGGAGGTCTTGCACGTACAGCCCGTTAGCCATTCTGCATTATTCATGCATCCCACACTCCAGCATCTCCCTATTCATTAACAGAAACCTTTTCATTTATACATTAAAGGGCCAGATCCTTAGCTGTTTTTAATAGGGAAAGCGCTACGGAAGCCAGTACAACTATGCCAATTTAGACCATCTGAGATCCAGCCATAAACCCTTTACCTGCTGGAACTCCAGTTCCAGTATACTTTTGAACCTGCTTCTGATGACTTCCACAGAGAGACTTTACAAGCCTATGGTTGATTAAATTGATTTTCAGTAACGACTCATCATGGAGTCCAGTGTCTGGATGGTGAGACAATGCTGGAATGCCTAAGGAGCTTGTGTCTCTGATTCCTTGTTAACCAGTGTCATGAGACAGAGGTTTAATTTTCTTACTGGCTTGGTATAATCTAATGACAGAATGGCCACCAGTTTGGAGTGAGTGTGCCCTATTTCTCAGCAGTTTGTCCTGAATCTGGCATTCTCAGCTGTGACCCACTGAGGCACGGTGACAGAAGTCATGTATCTTTTAGGGCTGACTCTGCACTAACTTACACTAGTTTTACCCTGCCATAACTATGTTGATTCCTGATGTACATTACCATAAGCTCAAGGAGAATCAGACCGAATATGTACTACCGGTTCCAGCACAATTCACCATTGAAGCTTGTAAATCTTCAAAAAACAAATGTGAACTATTCGTTTCCTTTGGAACTGCGACTGTAACATTTTCTATGTGGTTTGATATTTGCAGACAGGCTAATGTCTGTAGCCTTCTCTGGCAGTTGTTTAACACGATCCTCTTCTAAAAGAAAGTTGAACATGAATGCCAGTTTGATAACTAGAGGCAGAGCATAACTCCCATCTGCTTTGCTTGCCAGACCTACTTTAACTCTTTTCAGACAGGTTTCAGAGTAACAGCCGTGTTAGTCTGTATTCGCAAAAAGAAAAGGAGGACTTGTGGCACCTTAGAGACTAACCAATTTATTAGAGCATAAGCTTTCGTGAGCTACAGCTCACTTCTTCAGATGCATATCGTGGAAACTGCAGCAGGCTTTATATATACACAGAGAATATGAAACAATACCTATTCCCACCCCACTGTCCTGCTGGTAATAGCTTATCTAAAGTGATTTCCAGCACAAATCCAGGTTTTCTCACCCTCCATCCCCCCACACAAATTCACTCTCCTGCTGGTGATAGCCCATCCAAAGTGATAACTCTTTACACAATGTGCATGACAATTAAGCTGGGCTATTTCCTGCATAAATCCAGGTTCTCACATCCCCCCCACCCCCATACACACACAAACTCACTCTCCTGCTGGTAACAGCTCATCCAAACTGACCACTCTTCAAGTTAAAATCCAAGTTAAACCAGAACATCTGGGGGGGGGGTAGGAAAAAACAAGAGGAAACAGGCTACCTTGCATAATGACTTAGCCACTCCAAGTCTCTATTTAAGCCTAAATTAATAGTATCCAATTTGCAAATGAATTCCAATTCAGCAGTTTCTCGCTGGAGTCTGGATTTGAAGTTTTTTTGTTTTAAGATAGCGACCTTCATGTCTGTGATCGCGTGACCAGAGAGATTGAAGTGTTCTCCGACTGGTTTATGAATGTTATAATTCTTGACATCTGATTTGTGTTCATTTATTCTTTTACGTAGAGACTGTCCAGTTTGACCAATGTACATGGCAGAGGGGCATTGCTGGCACATGATGGCATATATCACATTGGTGGATGTGCAGGTGAACGAGCCTCTGATAGTGTGGCTGATGTTATTAGGCCCTGTGATGGTGTCCCCTGAATAGATATGTGGGCACAGTTGGCAACGGGCTTTGTTGCAAGGATAAGTTCCTGGGTTAGTGGTTCTGTTGTGTGGTATGTGGTTGTTGGTGAGTATTTGCTTCAGGTTGCGGGGCTGTCTGTAGGCAAGGACTGGCCTGTCTCCCAAGATTTGTGAGAGTGTTGGGTCATCCTTTAGGATAGGTTGTAGATCCTTAATAATGCGTTGGAGGGGTTTTAGTTGGGGGCTGAAGGTGACGGCTAGTGGCGTTCTGTTATTTTCTTTGTTAGGCCTGTCCTGTAGTAGGTAACTTCTGGGAACTCTTCTGGCTCTATCAATCTGTTTCTTTACTTCTGCAGGTGGGTATTGTAGTTGTAAGAAAGCTTGACAGAGATCTTGTAGGTGTTTGTCTCTGTCTGAGGGGTTGGAGCAAATGCGGTTGTATCGCAGAGCTTGGCTGTAGACGATGGATCGTGTGGTGTGGTCAGGGTGAAAGCTGGAGGCATGCAGGTAGGAATAGCGGTCAGTAGGTTTCCGGTATAGGGTGGTGTTTATGTGACCATTGTTTATTAGCACTGTAGTGTCCAGGAAGTGGATCTCTTGTGTGGACTGGACCAGGCTGAGGTTGGTGGTGGGATGGAAATTGTTGAAATCATGGTGGAATTCCTCAAGGGCTTCTTTTCCATGGGTCCAGATGATGAAGATGTCATCAATATAGTGCAAGTAGAGTAGGGGCTTTAGGGGACGAGAGCTGAGGAAGCGTTGTTCTAAATCAGCCATAAAAATGTTGGCATACTGTGGGGCCATGCGGGTACCCATAGCAGTGCCGCTGATCTGAAGGTATACATTGTCCCCAAATGTGAAGTAGTTATGGGTAAGGACAAAGTCACAAAGTTCAGCCACCAGGTTAGCCGTGACATTATCGGGGATAGTGTTCTTGACGGCTTGTAGTCCATCTTTGTGTGGAATGTTGGTGTAGAGGGCTTCTACATCCATAGTGGCCAGGATGGTGTTATCAGGAAGATCACCGATGGATTGTAGTTTCCTCAGGAAGTCAGTGGTGTCTCGAAGGTAGCTGGGAGTGCTGGTAGCGTAGGGCCTGAGGAGGGAGTCTACATAGCCAGACAATCCTGCTGTCAGGGTGCCAATGCCTGAGATGATGGGGCGCCCAGGATTTCCAGGTTTATGGATCTTGGGTAGTAGATAGAATATCCCAGGTCGGGGTTCCAGGGGTGTGTCTGTGCGGATTTGATCTTGTGCTTTTTCAGGAAGTTTCTTGAGCAAACTTCGAGACACCACTGACTTCCTGAGGAAACTACAATCCATCGGTGATCTTCCTGATAACACCATCCTGGCCACTATGGATGTAGAAGCCCTCTACACCAACATTCCACACAAAGATGGACTACAAGCCGTCAAGAACACTATCCCCGATAATGTCACGGCTAACCTGGTGGCTGAACTTTGTGACTTTGTCCTTACCCATAACTACTTCACATTTGGGGACAATGTATACCTTCAGATCAGCGGCACTGCTATGGGTACCCGCATGGCCCCACAGTATGCCAACATTTTTATGGCTGATTTAGAACAACGCTTCCTCAGCTCTCGTCCCCTAAAGCCCCTACTCTACTTGCGCTATATTGATGACATCTTCATCATCTGGACCCATGGAAAAGAAGCCCTTGAGGAATTCCACCATGATTTCAACAATTTCCATCCCACCACCAACCTCAGCCTGGTCCAGTCCACACAAGAGATCCACTTCCTGGACACTACAGTGCTAATAAACAATGGTCACATAAACACCACCCTATACCGGAAACCTACTGACCGCTATTCCTACCTGCATGCCTCCAGCTTTCACCCTGACCACACCACACGATCCATCGTCTACAGCCAAGCTCTGCGATACAACCGCATTTGCTCCAACCCCTCAGACAGAGACAAACACCTACAAGATCTCTGTCAAGCTTTCTTACAACTACAATACCCACCTGCAGAAGTAAAGAAACAGATTGATAGAGCCAGAAGAGTTCCCAGAAGTTACCTACTACAGGACAGGCCTAACAAAGAAAATAACAGAACGCCACTAGCCGTCACCTTCAGCCCCCAACTAAAACCCCTCCAACGCATTATTAAGGATCTACAACCTATCCTAAAGGATGACCCAACACTCTCACAAATCTTGGGAGACAGGCCAGTCCTTGCCTACAGACAGCCCCGCAACCTGAAGCAAATACTCACCAACAACCACATACCACACAACAGAACCACTAACCCAGGAACTTATCCTTGCAACAAAGCCCGTTGCCAACTGTGCCCACATATCTATTCAGGGGACACCATCACAGGGCCTAATAACATCAGCCACACTATCAGAGGCTCGTTCACCTGCACATCCACCAATGTGATATATGCCATCATGTGCCAGCAATGCCCCTCTGCCATGTACATTGGTCAAACTGGACAGTCTCTACGTAAAAGAATAAATGGACACAAATCAGATGTCAAGAATTATAACATTCATAAACCAGTCGGAGAACACTTCAATCTCTCTGGTCACGCGATCACAGACATGAAGGTCGCTATCTTAAAACAAAAAAACTTCAAATCCAGACTCCAGCGAGAAACTGCTGAATTGGAATTCATTTGCAAATTGGATACTATTAATTTAGGCTTAAATAGAGACTTGGAGTGGCTAAGTCATTATGCAAGGTAGCCTGTTTCCTCTTGTTTTTTCCTACCCCCCCCCCCAGATGTTCTGGTTTAACTTGGATTTTAACTTGAAGAGTGGTCAGTTTGGATGAGCTGTTACCAGCAGGAGAGTGAGTTTGTGTGTGTATGGGGGTGGGGGGGATGTGAGAACCTGGATTTATGCAGGAAATAGCCCAGCTTAATTGTCATGCACATTGTGTAAAGAGTTATCACTTTGGATGGGCTATCACCAGCAGGAGAGTGAATTTGTGTGGGGGGGTGGAGGGTGAGAAAACCTGGATTTGTGCTGGAAATCACTTTAGATAAGCTATTACCAGCAGGACAGTGGGGTGGGAATAGGTATTGTTTCATATTCTCTGTGTATATATAAAGCCTGCTGCAGTTTCCACGATATGCATCTGAAGAAGTGAGCTGTAGCTCACGAAAGCTTATGCTCTAATAAATTGGTTAGTCTCTAAGGTGCCACAAGTCCTCCTTTTCTTTTCAGACAGACAGCATTATCAAATTAATGTAACACTTGTGTCTTTGTGAGGTCTAGAAATGAATGCCTCAGCTTGTGAATTCCCTCAGACTCATTTCCTTTATTGTTCTCCCTCAAAGACTCCTTTTAGCTGATGGAACTAAAACAAAGGGACTGTTAAGTAACAAAGCCAGTCTGATGTGCTTCCTATTGATTGTTTAATTGATTACCCAGCCTGTGTGGATGTGTCCATGTGCTCAGTTTAGTGAATCAGGCAAACTTTTTGGACTTGAATATCAGAACAGTGAGATTACTTGAGTTTGTTGTTGTGGAGGAAGAACAGGTGCTTGGATCTAACTGTTCACATGTTGCTAGCAGTGTCTGGTTCATTTATGTCTTCTGTGTGCTTGGGTTCTGGAGGAAATGTGATGAGAATAGTTCCTGTTTATCCCAGACTGCATTTGCTTTTGCAAAATGTACTGACGTTATTATGCAAACAGTAACATATTTGCAGCAGGTGTAATAGATGCCAAATGTTCCAGCGTGTTGTACAATTCTTCCACCCTGCCCGCATTAACCATGGACTGAAGAGGCTCAATTTAGCACAATACCAGCAAACTCTACATCACCACAAATGGGATCCTACATCCTGAGCTTGATTGCTTCCCCGCAGATGGATGACATAAAAATGGACCAGTCTCCTAGTTCAAAGACTTGCATGTTGATGGATGGCAGTAGTTCTTGATGCCACCTGCAGCTGAGATCTTTGGATTGTATCCCTTGCATTCATGACCACTGAAGGGACACTATCAGCTGTCTGATGCTGTTGAGATGAGGACAAAATAAGCACGTGCACTTCTCAGTACAATTTGAGTTTGTCACTAGAAATCTCAGAAAGAGCCCTTTACACAATATTGGGGGGGGCAGAGTGAAAAAGGCAGGCAGGCATAAATAATTTAGAACAAACATGGCTTAAATGAACTTGTCTTGTTGTGATACCCACAGTAAAACCAATAGGCTGCAGTGGAGAATTTAGTTCCCTTTCCAGTGAGTCTCATACAGTAGGCTTTGTGGTAGTATGCTTTCCTGACATCATTCAAATAGGTGTTTTTCTCAACAGAATTTATTTGTTTCAACATTCCCAGGGAGATACATGAAATGACAAGTCCTACAATATAATGACTAAAGGATGACTAATACTGGCTTCTGCATATTACCATGCTAAGCTCATCTTCAGCTGGGGAAGTGTGCATCAATTCGTGCTGTGGTTTCTTCCATAGAAGAAAGGTAGAGACCCTGGTAGGGGCAGAATCTTTGTGGTCTGCAGCCATCTTACTTCTGCAAACCTTCCCATTGTCTTTTTTTAAATAAAATCTCAACATGTGCTTAGCAGGCTGGATTCAGATATTTAACTGTTTGTGCTAAGGATGAAATTCACTCCCATGCAGACAGTCCATGGACCACTGAAGTTCCATTTAATCCCAAAGGTGCATTTCATCCTCCAAGATTAGAATGGAGAATAATAAATAGAGATTACAGCAGGGTGAACAATTCACAATTAGCAATTTATTCATTGACTGTCACCCATTTTTCTGTACATAAATGTACTTGAACAGCCTGTTTTTTTCTATTGCATAATTATTCACTATTCATAAGTGCTGAATTAATTTTTTTTGTAAACCCACTTAAGGCTGTGAGCTGCTTGCTAGCTGTTTTCTGGGACTATTCAATATCAGTGATTTGATAATCAAGCTGTGTTATGCCTCACTGAAGTCACATGATCTTGTTTCTCTTCCTTGATTGGATAATGTAGCATTTGTAAACCATCCTCTACAAACAAATACAGTTGTATCACAAAATTATTTTAGTTTTTTTTTCAATAAATCCTAGCTCTGAGTTGCAAGTTTGCTTCTTGTGTTACATGCACATACAAAATCTTTCCTCATGTTAATGTTTGCCAAAAGTGAATAAAGCTGGGAAGGATGAACAGCCACAAAGCTACATGTCAAAGTTATCAAGGACTTTTCTCTTTTGACAGTTAATAAATATTTTTTTAAAAAAATTCATAACAATATGTGCAACTTTGCAGTTCATTTAAACAACTAGAGGACAGGACATGATCAAGTCAAATTTGCATGCAGTCTCCAAAAAGTAAATTTTCTTAATAGTCACTCAGCAATAAAGGGTCCTGATTTGGCAAAGCACCTAAGTATATGCTTAAGTCCCATTGTATCCAACAGGAATTTAAAGCTAAGTGTGTGATTGTCTACTCTGCTGAACAGGGATGGTTTGCTGAGTGAGAGACTGTAGAGAGATGGACCTGTCCATGGTGCTGAAATTCAGAGTGCATTCCACTGGAGGCAAATGGAGCATTTGGTAACAATATCGTGCTCTGAAGTAGCAGCAAATACGCTCCCTGCTGTCTGGTCACATGATAATAGTTTAATATTATTACATCTCATAAGCAATCAGAAGATTCCAATTTTATATAATATAGCTCTAGCATCTCTTCTATATATCCATAGTCTTGTAAAATTAAGAAATGTCTGCACTTTGAAGAGAAGCTGCTTCCATTTTTTGTCCTTCCCAGTTCTCAGAAACATTTATATATTTGTCCCAATAAAAATGACTTCTTGTATAATAAATTACTTGAAGCTGCATTTTTTATCCACTTTTCCACATGAACAATAATGTTGAACTGAATGTCAGTCATCAGACAGACATAATTGGATTTGGAAAGTGTTATATTGTGAATTAAGTTGACTGATGGGGAAATGTCAGTTTTATTAACAATCTTCCTTCAGATGATAATTTTATACCTATAAGGATGAATTACAAAAGAGTACTTGAAGGCATCAATTCAAAATGATGGAGTCATTTTAATAAAGGCTGACTTTCTCTTTTATATTCTTGTTTTTAAATATTTTATCTCCTTGTGGGAAATTGCATCCAATTAGGAGCCAACACCATTGTAAAAAAATGCAACATAACCAAACAGAATTAGTTTGTATCACAAGCTTGGATGCATAGGGCCAAATTAGCAATAGAAGAGACAAATACTTATCTCTGTAGTATTTGCCCACAAACAATACATGGGTTGGAGTGAGGAAAGGGTTAGAGATGCTTGTTGTAGTTTTTGTTATTAAGAAATGCAAAATATTTTCCTATTGCAGCACTGAAGTTGAACAAATTACAGAAACTGGATGCCTTTATTAATTTAATCTAATAGAGTATACAGTGCATGTCTCATTAAATGTCTCTAGGTCCACAAATAATAAAGTGATTATTTAAAAACAACCATAATAATAACTAATAATCAAATAAAATTATCAAATTATCAAATTATCAAATCAATCAGAGGACCCTTTAACCCTCAATAACTTCCCTACGCAATCTACCCCGCATTTGCATTCAGGTCCTGAATTTGTCCTGCACCTGAGCTCTGCCTTGCAGCACATGGGAATGTGTGCAGTACAATCCTCTTCCATGGTTTCTCCACAGCTTAGCTCTCCTGCAACAGTATTGTACTCTGTGTCCAATACACTAAAACCTGTAGGATCTAGCCCTTGACGGATTTCCATAAGCACTCCACATTCTGAGTAACACACAATTGCTTTACAAAGGCTTCCAGAAACTCAAAAGTGCAAATACTATATGCATAATTACTTTACATTCCAATAATGGTCAAACCACCAGTGTCCAACCCAGCCCCTAAGAGCAGTCCAGTGTAAGGGCAAAAGTTAATATTCAAAAGAATGTATGCAAAGGGCACATGAACTTTTACATGTCTGACTTAGGTGTGCCCACACCCTGATCCCCACATGCATGCATAGGTCTGAAATTTTGGACAAGAAATTATTGGTGAGCATCCGGAGACATGCAATCTTTGTTAATGCATTCTGGTACCTGTGACACCCTTTGTTACTTCATTACTGGGGCCTTTGTATTCATCTGCCAAAGCTCCTCACTATCTTAGTATCCCAGAGTTGAGCTTTCTCACACTGCAAATGAGAGTTGCATTGAGTTATGCCAAACTAGTTTTGGGAGGCAGAAAAAGTCCCGCAGGAACTAGAATGAGAGCAACAAACTTATTTCTAGTCCAGATCTACTAAGGCAGCATCTCATCTTATCTCCCCAGAGGGGAAATCTTGGTGGAGAACTCACACTCCAACTCAGCTTTCAAAATAATATTTGAAATGTTTTTCTCCTAAAGTTTGACACCACTTTAATTACTTTGAACACACCTAGGCCCTTTGGAGCAGATACACACACACCACTAAAATTCTACTTTAAATTTTACCCTTTGATATATTTTCTCATTGGTTTTTCATATGGTTCCACTCATTCCTGGAACTGATGAATATATTAAAGTTTTAAGGGAAACAGTAGCTCGATAACATGTTCTTCAAAAGGAAACACTCCATTTTTTAAAACATTCACTTCTAATATAGTAGTAAAATAACCCCTAGTATTATAGTGGCATTAAAAAAGCAGGATTTCTCAATAAAGAATGGGTTTTTCTGAATATTATGAATGTATATAAATAGCAATACCACAGGAGATATCAGTAAACAGTGCTCCACGATACAGGATTTAGAATGCACTTAATTCTAAACTAACCTCTGTAAAGCCAAAGTCATGTGAAATGCATAGACATTTCCTTATATCCATCCCAAGTATATTTAACTGAATCAGTCTTTCATTCATATATTCATATATAAATACTTTATGCTGCTTTACCCCTTTAAGCAGCCTGCTACAAGCAGAACTGAGGAGGATACAGATATTAACCACATCACCTGATTACATTTGCAGACAGGTGCCTGATTATGTTAACTTGCTTTCTTCATCATCTCATCTTTATTCACATATGCTGGTCCTGCTGTTCAGCATAGGTGTATTGAAATGCATCATACCAAATACCAATTGGTTCAGGAGGAAAAGAAGTTCAAAGCTAAAGAGATTGGGATGTTTAGCTTTCCCACTGCTCTAGTCATAGAATCATAGAATAACAGAGTTGGAAGGGAACTCTGGAGGCCATTTAGTCCAACCCCCTGCCCAGAGCAGGACCAATCCCAACTAAATCATCCCAGCCAGGGCTTTGTCAAGCCTGACCTTAAAAACTTCTAAGGAAGGGGATTCCACCACCTCCCTAGGTAATGCATTCCAGTGTATCACCACCCTCCTAGTGAAAAAGTTTTTCCTAATATCCAACCTAAACCTCCCCCACTGCAACTTGAGACCATTACTCCTTGTCCTGTCATCTGCTATCACTGAGAATAGTCTAGATCCATCCTCTTTGGATCCACCTTTCAGGTAGTTAAAAGCAGCTTTCAAATTCCCCCTCATTCTTCTCTTCCGTAAACTAAACAATCCCAGTTCCTTCAACCTCTCCTCATAAGTCATGTGTTCCAGACCCCTAATCATTTTTGTTGCCCTTCGCTGGACTCTCTCCAATTTTTCCACAGTCTGTGTCAACTCCAAAACAAGACTAGTTGGCTGAGCAATAATTTTATACAGAGCCCTGGTCTACAATACAAATGATTGTAGGTATAACTACGTCGCTCGGGGTGTGGAATGCAGCAACGCATTTATACCAACAGCACTTCCGATTTAGACAGTGTTATGTTGATGACAGGACTTCTTTTGTCGACCTGGCTGCCACCTCTTGGGGAGGTGGAGTACCTAAACCAAGGGGAGACGCTCTCCTGTTGGCACAGGCAGCGTCTGCACTACGCGCTACAGTGGGGCAGCTGCAAAGCTGTGCGTGTAGACAAGCCCTCAGTCTGATCACTAAGCAGTTGATCTGAGACCAGATTCCGCCCCCAGTACATAGGTACATCTTCCACTGAGCACTGCATGAGTGTTTCTGAAAGCAGGATTTGGTCATTATATTTATTTCAGTGCAACACCTTATGCAAAATATTAAGCCAATATAGTCAACGTTCCTCAATAAAATATTCCTCTGTTTGTTTCTTCAGGATGTGCTCACTTAAAACATTTAAAAATATATTTCAAAGTGAAAAATGTACAAATATACTTTTTCATCAATGGAGTTTCTTGCAGGAAGTTCAATAGGGGCCGGACTGAGTCTTTTTTGAAGCCCTAGGTCAGTGATCGGTCTGATTTTCTTCTCAAGTTTAACCTAACAGATTTTCCCTTAGACTATGGTTACCTTACATTTCAGATGTTTAGTCTCTGTTTAACTTGACTGTAAAGGAAAGTCATGCATTTATTGAGGAAAAACCCTTCAGGAGCATGACTAAGCTGTAGTGCATGGCCCCGACACACAGAATCCTGAACATTTATCAGAGATTTACACCTGTTTGCAGGCAAACACTCTCTTTTGGCTCACTCGCTGAATCACGCACAACTGAGACTCTGAGTCAGAGGCAACTATCCTTGTTTTACAGACCCTGTGGTTGCTCCATTTAAGTCTGAGGTTCCAGAGTCACATTAAGTTGCTGGAGTCACGTTCTTATCACTGGAGAATGGTAGGTTCATTAGATCACTATTGCCTTGTTAACAACCTTTGCTTTTATTGAAAAAGCCAGCAAAGGAAGGATGTGGGGGAAAGTATTGTGCAGAAAGGAACATTCACATTCAGCTTTCAATCCATTCTTCCTGTGAGTTCGAAATGAGACCAAGAGAATGTACTAAACTTGGACCCCATGACCAGTTGTGTCAAAGGGATAATGGTAAAGAGATAGAGAGATGGATTCTCTCCTGTTCTGCACCGTGTGTGGCTATTTACACTAGTGCAAACTGGGTGTGAAAGGCGACATCAGCTCAGAATGGCAGAGTTTTACACCCAACTGCACTGGTATAAATGAAGGAGCAAGGTCGAGGATGATGGAGAATCAGGTCTGAACTTTGCAAACATCCACAGAAGAGGTGTCAAGCCTTGCAGCATCACTTCCGTGGTTCAGCACTTTTTCAGTTAATCTGCTACTATTTATTGACTGATGGAAGATCAGCACTTGGCACATATTAACCATCGATGGGCCAGCCTCAAATGGCCCAGAGTTTGAATCAGTTTGAAGCAGCTTCCAAAGGTTCTGATAGGCCCCCAGACTTAGCAGGACTATTTAAGCCTGGGGCTCAAACTGGGAATCTCATGGGAACCCTATGGTGATAGTGGAATGTAAAGCTTAAATCAAATGTCAGTTCCACTGAGACATGTGGAGCCCATGTCTGAGCCCAAAGTGATCCACCCCGCACCCGTGGCATCTCAGGTACAGAACAGTAGCAGCTCGTTTCCAAAGGCATCTTCCTCTTCTACTGAAGGTTGGAAGAAGGGAATAAAATACAACCTTCTAAATGACTGTTTAAAAATGGGTAATTGGAAAATAACACGCACTGAGCAAAAACCTTCCTGACAGCAATGTTTACAGCCATTTGTTCCCATTCCCCTGGTGCGTGTGTGTTTGTCCACGACAAGCCAGCGTGCTGGTCTCATCCAATATTTACAATACATATAAACTGAAAAAGAAAACCAGCCTATTTCCAATACTGAATGGGGTGGGCTATTAGGCAGGGGGCTGCCCATCAACATGGGTGCTAACTACCTGGCTCAACGGGTAGTGATCAATGGCTCCATATCTAGTTGGCAGCCGGTATCAAGTGGAGTACCCCAAGGGTCGGTCCTGGGGCTGGTTTTGTTCAATATCTTCATAAATGATCTGGAGGATGGTGTGGATTGCACTCTCAGCAAATTTGCAGATGATACTAAACTGGGAGGAGTGGTAGATATGCTGGAGGGGAGGGATAGGATACAGAAAGACCTAGACAAATTGGAGGATTGGGCCAAAAGAAATCTGATGAGGTTCAATAAGGATAAGTGCAGGGTCCTGCACTTAGGACGGAAGAACCCAATGCACAGCTACAGACTAGGGACCGAATGGCTAGGCAGCAGTTCTGCGGAAAAGGACCTAGGGGTGACAGTGGACGAGAAGCTGGATATGAGTCAGCAGTGTGCCCTTGTTGCCAAGAAGGCCAATGGCATTTTGGGATGTATAAGTAGGGGCATAACGAGCAGATCGAGGGACGTGATCGTTCCCCTCTATTCGACATTGGTGAGGCCTCATCTGGAGTACTGTGTCCAGTTTTGGGCCCCACACTTCAAGAACGATGTGGATAAATTGGAGAGAGTCCAGCGAAGGGCAACAAAAATGATTAGGGGTCTGGAACACATGACTTATGAGGAGAGGCTGAGGGAGCTGGGATTGTTTAGCCTGCAGAAGAGAAGAATGAGGGGGGATTTGATAGCTGCTTTCAACTACCTGAAAGGGGGTTCCAAAGAGGATGGCTCTAGACTGTTCTCAATGGTAGCAGATGACAGAACGAGGAGTAATGGTCTCAAGTTGCAGTGGGGGAGGTTTAGATTGGATATTAGGAAAAACTTTTTCACTAAGAGGGTGGTGAAACACTGGAATGCGTTACCTAGGGAGGTGGTAGAATCTCCTTCCTTAGAGTTTTTTAAGGTCAGGCTTGACAAAGCCCTGGCTGGGATGATTTAACTGGGAATTGGTCCTGCTTTGAGCAGGGGGTTGGACTAGATGACCTTCTGGGGTCCCTTCCAACCCTGATATTCTATGATTCTATACCTCCTTGTACACACAAACCCAAGAGTATTCTAATATACCTTTAAAAAAGGGCAAAATACCAAAGCCTCCCATAGCTGAATGTCCTGAGCGATCATTATATCACTGATGTGTCGTCAATGAGACACATTACTTTTCCAGCGTGATGCGATGGCCCTCTGAGGCATTCAGGCCACATCTTCATCCTGCAGGGAGTCCTGCCTTCGTTTGCTCTCATGTTATTAGCTCACTGTGTGGGCCTTCTGGCCAAGCTACTGCCTTCATGTGTCATTGTTCACAGCTGCCTTCCACAGTCACTCCTCGGGGTCTGACCTTGCCGTCCGCTATCTGGCGGTGATGTGTGGAGCAGAATGATGTGAGCGTGATTATCTTACCTCCTAAAAATTGAAAATATAAACAAAGACTCCATGAACTCTGCACACTTGAAATAAGAGTGGAAAAGGTGTGTCAGGCCTGAATGAGAGTTAGCATTCCTGTACAAAAGGGGCATCTGCTGCCCATCGTGGTGAAGTGCAAAAACACCAGAGGAACGTGTAGGGAAGTGGAGAAAGGGCAGGGATAAAGTTTTACATAAGTTCTGCTGGTACCAATACAGGCAAACATTATGACTATTAGCATTACGGTACAGCATACAAGCCCCAACTGAGGTCAGCGAGGCACTATTTATACAGGCTGCAATACAAAGGCAGGTTCCCACCCCAGAGAGATTACAGCCTAACTTCTGATCCTGCAAACACCCTCCCACACATTTATCTTTACACAGATAAGAAGAGTCATTGAGATAGATGGGCCTACTTATAGGAGTCACATTAAGCACAGGCAAAAACATTTGCAGGATTGGGGCCCACATCAGCCACTATTATGACTGACCCATTTGTTCTTATTTTGCTTGAGAGATGAATGGAAGCAGCTTGCTGTGTGAGTTTGCCAACAGCTGAGATTAGCTAATGTCTGCCTACCACTTTGGAACATAAAGAACTATATGGAAGTGCTAAGGATGACCGTGATTATTACTGCTATGACAATAAAAGCCTGTACTTGACCAGACTTGTCCTGATCCTACAGTCATGGAAAGAGAGGAGCCACAAGCTAAGTTTTAGGGCTCTGTCAAATATGCCTAATTTCCCCCCTCCCCAAAAGGGATCCCAATTTCAAAGCAAATATTAAAATTCAAGGTTATCGTTGCTTGAGATCTGAATTTCTGTCTTCTGCTGCAGTGGTTTTGTCTTGCAATGGTTTTGAAGTTGTACATATTAGCACCATTGAGAGAATGAGGCAGGATTTGCCTGTGAAATGAATCACACTTGGTGTGATTATAAATGGCCATAAAGGTTGGATTTAAGACTTCTTTGTTACATACTATTATAGTTTTCAGTAATTTTCCACCCCCTGGGATGTGCATCATTCAGATGAGGTTGGAGAGAAAGTTTCTCTGCAATTCGTTGCTTACAGACTGATCCAAAGGGAATTCTTGATTTTTAAGTAAAAAGCAAGAGTAAAAATAAAAGTTAGCTCTGCTTTTACCAGAGAAGGATTTTTGTAGAAATGCAAATGCTTTGAAGCATCAGAGAAACATTTTAAAATTTAAAATGCAGAACATTAGCAAATCGATAAATTACTGAGCCCTAGGCTAAAATCCAGGCCCCACTGAAGTCAATGGGGAGTTCGCTATTGACTTCAATGGATATAGGATTTCACCCTGATCTCTGTTAAATTAGGATCCTGGAACATTTCAGTAATGTATGGCTCTCTTAACAGCTCTCTGCCACATCAGACAGGACAGCACTGACAGTGATGAAACACCAGGCTCAGTGGTGGACTCAGCTCTTGCTGCTTAGAACCAGAGTTTCCATAACCTGTGGGAGCTGAAGTTTCTCCAAAACAAAGTAGGTTCTGGAGACATGGGGTGTGGAGAGGGGCGCTCCAGGGGCAGGAAGAAGCAGAGGTGCCTAGTGTTGTGCTAGATCCCAGCTGGTGCAGCAACTGGCCACGAGTGGGGTAATTTGGAGACACCTAAGTGTTGATATAAGTTACACAGAGACCAGTTTGGCCTCTGGCCAGCCCAGGATCAAGGAAAGAGAAAAGTGGCTCAGGAGAGCTAAGCCCCACCCTGGACTTCAGAGCCAAGCCCAAATGTCTACACAGGTCTTTTTGAAACCATGGTGCAAGCCCTATGAGGCCAAGTCTGTAGGGCTGAGCTCTGAGATTCGCTGCCGTGGGCTTTAAAATGCAGTATAGAGGTGCCCTTAGATTCCCTTACCCCCAGCCTCTTCTCAGCTGTGCCAAGTGTATATTCAGCACAGCAGAGGACTAAGCCCAGCTTGTCTGAGGCTTGGAGCGCATGCCTAGCGGCCAAGATTCCCTGGTTCTGCTCCCCCCGGCTCTACCACTGACTAGCTTTGTGACCGTGGGCATATCACTTAACCTCCCTGGGCAGAACTCACCCCTGCAGAGAGGGTCAGCACAAAGCCTATACATCAATTACATCCGAGGCAAACCCTACATGTAATGCGAATGACGCACTGGTCATTCTGCACAGGGATGAATGTTCCCCACAATGCATTAGTATTTCCACAAAATGGGGTTAGTAAGTACATCCCAGGGACATTGTGCAGATTAAACCATTAATGCTGGTAAATCACTTTAAGATTCTTGGGTGAAAGGGGCACTACAGAGTCAACGTATTGTTAGCATTAGCATTAATGACAATATAATATAATTTGACGTGGAAAACACAGCACCAACCCGCTGGGAAAGGATAATTTCTCCCTGTAGCTGTATCATTCCTTGCACAGCTCTGACATTGACTGACAGGGCTCTCGGTTTCTTGCCAGTATGCAGACCAGAACTGCCAACAGACGATTTCAAATTCTTTATGAACTGAGCTGGGCCATCCTTAAAATCTTTAGCACTCAAATAACTAGAGCAGAGGGAAGCTGTTTCCTGTCAGTCTTTTCTTGATTGTTTCAATCTCAGCCCACCACCAGCAGAGACTTATAAACAGGGAAACACTTCCCAGTTTGATGGATAGGTCCAGGATATATAACCCTTGCATCTTGGTCCAGCCTCAGAATGCTATGTAGAGCCAACTATAGAGATATTCCTCCATGCTAGTTTAGTTAGTTAGGAAGGAAGGAAAGCAAACAAGCAAGAAGTTAGGGGACAGCCCAGCATCTCATGAGATGTCAAAACCTAGTGAGATATCAGCTTTAACTCGGGAAAATTAAAGTGTGTGTGTGATAGCGGCTTAATTTTAATAGAAAGCTTAAAGAAAGATGAGACTGGGGAGAGAGACAGTTAACAATTTTAAAGACAACCGAGTAGATGGAATTATCTTTAGCTGAAACAGTATGTGACAATTCATCTGTGCAAAATCAATATTAGTGAACCAGAGCGCCGAGGAATACGATGCAAAGGACAGGAAATCCAGGGGTAAGGTTAATAGCAAAAATCAATGCGGGCTTAACTCAGCAGAAGTGCCATTTCCATGGGCGGTGGCCAGAGAGTTTTCATGGAATTCCACAGTTCGGCACCTGCATAGAGTGTCTTAATCTTGAGACAGGGCACAAAACTCTCCTTTGGTCTCTCAGATACTATGGAATAGGCCCCGTGCTCCTGGCTTTGGCTGCATGCCTTAGATCGCCATGGAACATGCTGTACATTTGGGAAGGATAAATGTGTCCAGCTCAGTAGACAAGCATTATGGTTGCTAAAGCAGATAGTGTCTTGGATGCCTCCTGTTATATTTTATTCCCTAGTGAACACTGAACAATTTGTTAGTTGTCTAAGGTGCCACAAGTCCTCCTTTTCTTTTTGCGGATACAGACTAACACAGCTGCTACTCTGAAACCTAGGATAGATTTAACACCTTCCTCCCCATTCCCTGTTTCCTCAAGTCCATACCTTCATACAGGGGTAGCCTCCTGCAAATATTTTCAGGGACTCTGCTGAGGTCTTCTGGGGTATTTCTGAGCAGATTATCCTGCCCTCCAGGGAACCCTACCTGCCACAGAGCTCCTCCTGATAAATGCATGCAAGTTGTTCTAAGCAATTGGTTCAGGCGTGTGGTGGGACAGGGAGACTGGACCTGACTTCACAAAGGCTCGTAAGTGTCACTATTTAACAAGGAGCCTTCTCCTCTCCTCACCAGAGTGGGACAATCCCACAGTAACAGGGTGCTGTCCCTCTGCCCCCTAGCTAGGGTGCACTCCTGCAGCAGGCTGCTGCATGAAAGGTGTGCCTACCTCAGTTTTCCCTCCTTCCAATCCCCAGTAACTCCGTGCAAGCTTTCTTGATTCAGCAATACACTCCTGGATCTGGTTTATTACCAATGAACAGTTCAAGTAAACTGCCACAAAAGTCCCAAACATAATTCTCACACACATGCCTTAAAACCCCACATTCTCTAATCCATCAGCATAGCACATACCAGCATCTTCCACCACACCTGGACTCTTCTTTGGACCTCTCATCTCCTTTTACTGGGACGGCCACTCCACTTTCAGCTGAGGAGCAACTCCTCTCTTTCCAGCAGGAATCCCCACAGCCCCCTTCCGCTCTTTGGCTTAGAAGTCAGCAGGCAAGTCCATCTGCTACTGTCTGATCTTCAGTCTTCTCCAGCCCTCTGGCCCTGGCTCTCTGGCTTCAGGACCCCAGCCAGCAAACCCCTCTGCTGCTCTCCTGCCTTTAGCCTTCCGCAGGAACCACCTACAGCTTCCTTCAAGGACCTTCTGCAGCCTCTGGACCTCTAGCAGCTCTCACCTGCCAATCTGTACCCTCTAGGGCACAGGTGCCTTCTTTGAAGCTCAGCTGAACCAGCCTCTTCCATCTTGAAGGGCCAGTGTTGTCCTGTGATACCCACTTACACCGAGAGAGATGACAAAGAAACAACAGTGCAGAGTAAATGCCATGGGACATGATGCTGCCACACTAGAGGGGAGTATGTGGTGAAAAGCAAACTCCATGAACATTCACTGATATTGGGAAGTGATTATGGATTTGCGTTCGCTTTCTGTGCACATTTCAGAGCTTTGCCAGCATGATTCCTTGCAAAAAAGGTCATTTTCTCTCAGCCTTAGAGATGAAGTGCTGCTGTGCACATCAGATAGGAGCGTCTGATTTCTCAAGGAAGATAGCTGTTTAACTGCAGATTGTCAAATTTAAAGATGGATGGGACATGGCATTCTTGTCCCCTGAGTATATTTTTAGAGTTCAATTTTTTCCCCAACTCAGATCAGGATGAAACATCAAACTCTCAAAACTATTCATGCACCAAAAACTGGTTTGTGTTTATTTCAGGCAATCAAAAAGTGCCATCATCATTTGATTCGACTTCAGTGGGTTTTTTTTCAACATGTTTTTCAATCTAATTAGCTTAAATTTGGAAACAAAATGTAATTTCAAACTGGAAACCTGGAACTTTTTATTTGGAAAGTGCTGAAACATTTTAAACCTTTTCCCTCGACATGGTTTGAGTCAGAAAGTTTGTCAGAAATAACCTTGTTTCATGCCCAGTTTTGGTTTGGATAAATCAGCACTTTTCAACAACAAAGATTCATCTAAAAATTTCCAGTCAGCTCTAGTCATATTAGGAAGCCTATGGCCAAACTCTGCAGGGAGGTTACCCCCAAGTACACACTGCTGTGTGGGGGCCCTCTGCTTTTCACCTCAGCTGAGATTCATCTGGGAACCTGGGAGTCCACTGGCAGCAATTTTACAAGGTAAAGCAAAAGGCAACTTTCCGCTGGCTGAGCCAGTAGGAATTTCATTGAGCTGGTCTAGGCCTGAAGTTGCTCATTGCATATTTCACACAGACCAAGCACTGCGCACAGACACACAGTTGCTGAGGTAACTGCGCTTCTTCCCGTGAATAGTTCCTGTGAACTAATGATGAGCAGTAATTGATTAGCATATAGAGCCTGCATAATTTCCCACTGCATATGTTATTCCTTCTGTGGCAAGACAGTTCTGAGACCCTGCTTCTCCAAAACTTCACCCAAAGTCTCCTTGGCAGAACTACTTGCTCTTCCTTTTCCTCTGCTGATTCAACATCTTCTTTCCTTTATCTTTTGTCCCGTTTCGAGTGATGGGAGCTATGTGAGTGAAGAACCAAAACAATGGTATCAAATAATAGAGCAGTAGCATTCAACCTGTCGTCCGTGGGCCCCTGGGGGTCTGCAGTCTCTGACTAAGATTTCCAAAGGGGCCTGGACCTTCTTTTGAAAGAAGGGGTGCACAAAATAAAAAGGTTGAAAACCACTGTAGTAGAATGATTCCAGGTTATTTACATGTGGTCTTATAAGTGATGTATTGACACGTGTTTTTATCCCCTGGTCCATATCGATACTGGCAAGATTCAACTGGTGATCGAGAAAGAAAATACATATTGAAAGTTGAAATGATACTTATATGCAAATGTGTTGTTTCTAATGCATGTTAACTAATCAGTTGCTACAGAAGACACTGAGTATTCATAGCAGGGAAGCTTTTTAATATGGCAAGAGCTATAGAAAGTATTTTACATGATTTTTTCCCTGACTGTCAAAGTTTTACCACAATGTAAATTAAAAAATAATTGAAACAGATCATATGCAACTCAGAGCAGGCATTATTCTCCAGTGAGTGGTAAGGGAAGAGTAAAGCGGCAATGCATGGCTTTTGTAGTCTTGTCACTTTGATGAATTCTTGAGTAACGTCAGCCTTTAAAGCAAGGATACTCTTGCTTTATTCTACATTTCTGTCAATTAAATACCAGATGGAACAATAACTCAGGTTGGCATCAGAAGGCCTAATTTCTGTGTTTTCTGCTAATCAGAAATATATTTTTTGTCTTGTAAAAAAAATTGCAAATGGGAAATTTGTTAAAAGGAGCCACTGATTCATTCCTTTACAGTGCAGTGTGTTTCCCTGTGATCTGTGCTTTCTGGCCTATTGCAAAAGGAAACTAGCTGGCAAAGATGACTCTGAGTTCACTCTAGTCTCACTCAAGAAGGAAAGCAACATGAACTATTTTTGTTTAAAAACCCAAAGGTTGTGAAGTGTGGCGTGAGTGAGTGAGTGAATCAATACGGAGTAGGGTTTATTTTCTAATTAACCATGCATGTTATTCACAAAAGCAATCTCTTATTACAGTCGAACATGCATCACTCCGAGGGGGCTCCTCAGTAGCTTACAGAACATCAGGAAATAGGGTTTAAAACAATATTCCCTGAATGTCAAAAACAGATTTTCTTTATCAATGGCTGCATTCAGAAAGGAGACTCTTTGAACATGTGCCTTACATTCTATTCTCTGAAGAAAAGATTATCTGAAAGCCTAGTAATATTCTTGTGCTCCCTGGAATTTCTCTTATTATTATCCCCCCAAGGCATGTGAGGTGTCGTTTGCACTGAAGGTTTGGAAGATATTTCAGCTTCAATTATTGCATTTTCCCTCGGAGACAGCTGATGAGAGCAATGCATATTGATTTTGTGATCACATTCTATTCCTCCACCAATAGCAAGGTTTTGTGGATACCTGGGTAGCTCATGGAATTGTCGAAGCAATAGGCAAGCTCTACGGCCTGCTGTTGTGATCTCATTCATGGTTTAGGAAGCAAATGGGAAGGTGACATAAATAAGCAACCTTTTTGTGAGTCTCTATATGTTTTTGTGTTTGAAGACAGGTGAAACGTAGAGCTGAGTGAAAAACTGTGCAATGACTAATTTATGAGCCGAAAGTAGCCTCTTGTTCCTCTCCTGGAATATCCACAAACAGGTTAAGCTCTTTTAACACAGTCATTTGTGTGTGAATAGGTCTGTGTCAGCAATCCAAACTTCAAAATTAGTTTTTTGCAAGCATATATATATATTGCTAAAAGAAAAATACAATCACTTGCATGTGCAGAGAAACATAAAGGAGGCATGAACTCAGCACAGCAAATATTTGCAAACATTTTTTTTCTAAAGTATTCCCCGAACTCTAACAAATGTTTCCCAGCCTTTTGCTAGAGTGATTGGAATGCCCTCATATATTCAGTGAATTATGATAGTAATTGCACTGTCTTGATCTTGTCAAAGACAGTTAATTTGATTTGACTAGCTCTTCCTCTTCTCCGGTGTATACAGTGTCACTAATCCATGTGGAAAGGCTGAAATGATCAACATACAGAACATGCAAATGACAAAAATTACCCAGCAAGCCAATCACAAAGCAACGTAAGTCAGAGATGCTCATAAAAGGGCTTGCATGCATACTGCGCAGTACGGGGCTGTAATTTATTTTTCATTAACAACAGTACGCAGTCTGCAAAACCTTCCATCTCCTGGGGTTGGGGTCTCACTTCCTATAAAGTCCAGATAATTTCCAGATGTAACAGAATGGGACGTTTCTTGGACGTTTACAAGACATAAAACTAAACAGTTGCGTGTGACACCGTTCAGATTGGAACCAGTTTGCCTCCTTATCAAAATACATGCATCACACACAATTTCAGCTCGAATCAAATGAAAAGCCCCATGCAGGACAGCAACATGACCTTTCCAATCCAATTTCCAAGGATGGAAATATTTGCATAGCATCATTGTAAGCACAGGCTTAGTTTAGTTGCCATAACAGCTCAGACTGTAGGTCCATCTAATCCTGCATCCCATCTCCGGCAGTGATCTGTACACGGGGGCGTCAGAAATTCAACCTTCCATTGTCCCTAGCGCCTTGTGACATTCATACCACCTGACATAGGGGGCTGTGCAGATCTGCACCACCAAGAGGAGGGAGTGAAGGAGTGAGCAGACCCTGTGCTCCCTTAAAGGCACGGTCTCCAGTACCACATGCCCCATTGCACAAGACTTGATATTTTGGGAGACCTTCACATAGGTTGAGCAAGGGGAGGGGAGATTACCTGCATTCTCCTCCAGCCCAGCCTCATAAGAGCCATCACAATGAACCCCGCCGATCTGTGCAGGGCTGATCAGGAGAGGGGCAATCTCTTTTCAGTCACCTGGGGGGACAGACAGAAGTGCTGAAGCCTGAGGTTTGGTTACCCCCCTAGCGATGGGTCAAAATGCATCCCTGGGATAACTGTCACAAAGCCCGTGGAGATCTGGCAGGGGTGATTATGGCCCCACCTTGTTAATGTCCACAGCTGCATGTTCTGGTTTAACTTGGATTTAAACTTGGAGAGTGGTCAGTTTGGATGAGCTATTACCAGCAGGAGAGTGAGTTTGTGTGTGTATAGGGGTGGGGGGAATGTGAGAAAACCTGGATTTGTGCTGGAAATGGCCCACCTTAATTATGCACATTGTAGGGAGAATGGTCACTTTGGATGAGCTATTACCAGCAGGATAGTGAGTTTGTGTGTGTGGTTTTTGGGAGGGGGGTGAGGGGGTGAGAGAACCTGGATTTGTGCAGGAAATGGCCCAACTTAATTATCATGCACATTGTGTAAAGAGTTGTCACTTTGGATGGGCTATCACCAGCAGGAGAGTGAATTTGTGTGGGGGGGTGGAGGGTAAGAAAACCTGGATTTGTGCTGGAAATGGCCCACCTGATGATCACTTTAGATAAGCTATTACCAGCAGGACAGTGGGGTGGGAGGAGGTATTTTTTCATATTCTCTGTGTATAAATAAAGTCTGCTGCAGTTTCCACGGCATGCATCCGATGAAGTGAGCTGTAGCTCACGAAAGCTCATGCTCAAATAAATTGGTTAGTCTCTAAGGTGCCACAAGTCCTCCTTTTCTTTTCACAGTCATCGAGACCTTCCTAGCAGTCAGACACAATGTCTGTCATTTTGATTACTTCCCCTAGGTTCCTTTTATAAAACCCTCAGCTCACCCTGATGCTTTGGTTAAATACCCATCTCATCCCACATGGGACATGGTCCAGGGAATAGAGGAGAGATGGTGAGCAAAATCTAAAGTTTTTAATGACCTCCTCCAAAATTGCACCAACAATGCCTTCAAATTGCACCAACAATGCCACTTTCACACAAACGTTTAGGGGTTCATGTTAATCAAACTGCTGACATAAAATTGGAGCCTGAGCTGAGAAGCCCCTTAAAACATGGTCTCCTGCCTCCCACGCCATCTTTTTGGTGATTATTTTCATCTTGTTTTGCCTCCTCGCAAATAGACCTTTCCCATAAAAATAAAAACAAGGCATGGTTTAGAATTGTATCTGTGCATGAACATTTTCATTTTGCATCTGCTGCTTTGAATTAAGACTTGAATATTCATTTACAAAATGTATAATTTATTGGTGAGGCTGACAATTAATAATTTAAAAGTTATTGCCCTAAATTAAGTATAACGTTTAAGCTGGCAGAGGATGGGAGCACTGAAGCTTGGAATCACAGACAAAATTGGAGGAAATCCTTTTAGGTCATCACTGGCCCAGACCCTGGAAGGAAAAGATTATAATTTACAGCACAAGGAATTTGGGTCCAAGGGCCTGATACTAAACCTAATGAAGTCAAGGGAAAGACTCCCATTGACTTCAGTAGGCTCTGGAACAGACCCTAAAACACATTGCAGCCAGCACAGGTCTGCATCATTCAGCTAGTTCTCCTCCTCCTCTGATAGCATTTATTAGACAAAAAGAGACAGCAGAAATGAAAGTAGAGAATTAAACCTGAAAATTTAATTAAACCATCCTTTGATCACTCTCTGCGCAATGGACTTTGGTTCGAAAGATTATTTGTAGGAGTGCAATAATAGCATCTAATTAGGATAGGAATCAACCTGAAATGAAAGTTAAAAAAACCCACAAATCAACTCACCCCATAAACATTAAAGGGAACCAAATCTTATTAAAGTTATATTTTATAGCTCAATTATTTGCCTCCTTTCTATTGTGTATCAGCTTGCTCTTTTTGATTTAAAATAAGCACATACATGTAATCAAAGAAATATGTGGCCAAGTTGGAGTTTTGCCTAAGTGAGGATTGCATGACAGTGACCGGATTTGATCCTGTAGAAATTGAAAAGACCTTTATATACTCTAAAGTCACATGCATTTCATCTTCTCCACATGCCCGTGTGGGATTGTTGCCCTCAGTATGGTAGGGAGTGCTTTTTCCCTATGCGTTTTGGTCTAATGCTTCTGAAGTGGCTTTGGATTTGTGACATGAACTAATTACTTCCCTAAGGGCTTGCTCAGCCTTGCTCGGTCACCAGGGAAGAGTGCCGACTGGAAAGGTTCATCCAAAAAGGATCCCCATCTCCATCACTAACTACGTGGATACAGAGATACAAAAGCAGAAAAGCTAATCACTTCAGACACTAAAGAGAATATATGCATCCAATTATTACAGGGACTCACACTCTCCGGGAAACATTTTAATAGAGGCTGAGATGATAGAGAAGAACTTGTGCAATAATTAAAACCCCTTTTCTTGGCACCCTTTTGTAATATTTGGGGATATAAGGCTAGAATATGTTTCTTCTTTTTGGAATATATGCACGCAGGATATTCTTCAAATAGCATTCGCAGTGGAAGCAGATCTGTATCTCTAGGACCTCAGGGCAGACACACTGATAACTAATGTGACATGTTTGTCACCCTCTGGTATCACTGTCTTTTATTATTTGTGTTACAGTAGCAGTCAGAGATCCCTTGAAATCAGGGTCCCATTGTAGGGGAGAGGTATTTCCTGCCCTAAAGAGCTTACAGTCTAAATAGACAAGACAGACAAAGGATGGGAGAAAGGAAAGATTGTTATGCCCATTGTATAGATGGGGAACTGAGGCTCAGAGATGAAATGAGTCCCCCAGTGTTACACAAGGTGTCTATGGCAGAGCTGAGAACAGAAAGCCAGCATGTTAACCAGAAGACCATCCTCCCTTTCTAGCTTTATGGACATTTCTGGAAACCATACACTATCAGTCTCTGCTGGGAATATGGTTTTTGTTCCGTGCTAGGGAATAGGTCTTCCACTATATGTGAGCCTAATGGTATAATGATTCAAAGGGTGGTGGAAAGCAGAAACTTTGGATGGCAGTAATTATCTTTTAGGCTTTTCCTCACACAGAGTAAATTCCACAAAAGAATATGCATGTACCTGGCTTGGTTTTGTGAATGAGGCCCTTAAAGATTTGCATATATCATAATAAATGTGAGTCATAGCCAGTCTGCATTTAAAATGCTCACTGAAAGAAGGAACCAAATATCACCATTAGTGTTTTTATCCTCTGCTATTTCATATCACAATAAAATGTCACAAGAAAAAGAGAAGCAGATTTCTGATATTATTACTTTGAACTTTTCTTGGCTATAGTCCCCCGAAGCATGACATTTAGCGAGGGATAAAAAAAAACGGACTATCTCCTTAATCATTTTTACCTGACTGCAGTGGTGCCAGGCTGCTGGGTTTCATCGTCTTATTTGTACTTCAGCAGCGAGTTGGCAGCGGTGCTGAAGCCCTGGGACCTGACGCGTTCCTCACTGCGCTGCCAATCTTTCCAACACACAGGCACAAAATACATGTCATTGAAGGAACGATGCTCTAGGTAAAGCCCATGGAAGGCATTTGGCAAATTCAATAATAGTAATATTTAGCATTTTTAGGGCCTGATCCACAGCTATGGACTAGATGTAGCCAGTTACTAAGGAATTCTTAAACTACATAACATTAAACAAGCCTGTTAATAAAAAGTAGAGGCATGTGGGAACGGAGGATTGGACAGCTTAGATGGCTTCACAGGGCACAAGTTACCAATGTAAATTCAGTCCAGGTTAGCACTATGGGAAACTGTTCCTATTTGCTGGTCTTCTGGTGTGCTATGGTGCACGAAATGAGTTGGAGGGTCTCAGTCCAATTCCTAATGGATGAATGTTCACATCGCAAAAACCACCATGATAACGGGCATGGACTATCTGGTAGCGTGGGCGAGGGTGAAAGAAAGGGATGGCCAAAATCTTGGCTCACACCCTCAGGACTGAACCAGCTACCTCCAGATCTAAAAGAAAGTTGTAATAGATGCACTTCACCTGGGGATTGGGCACAGATTGGGCATCAGCGCTCCTTGTGGTCTTGGGGGATTACAGCTTGATGTGCTTGCTGCTCTCCTTCATCTTCTGGCCTGCAAAAAGGAACCTCTTGTTTATCAACGGTCTCTGGAAGACATTTTATTGACCTAGTGCATCAGAGCACTCTTGTGTGCTGAGGTATGTCTTGGTAGACCATCTTTCTTAATGGTGCCATCAATAGTTGGCTTTGAAAAGGGAGTTTCCTTGGCATGTGAATTTGTCTTGTGGAGGATTAAAAATGAACTAGTAAAAAAAAATTACAAGTCATTAAAAATTCACGGTGAAAGGAAAAATGTGAATAGATGTGATAAAAAAGTTATAAGAATAAAGTGTTTTTCCATCAAAGACTTTTATGAGTTCACTTAAAAAACCCTCCATTTTAACTGTATTTTAATTTAATTTATGGACCTATCATCAGGCTTAGGAAAGACCAGATTCTTTCTTTCTTTCTTTCTTTCTTTCTTTCTTTCTTTCTTTCTTTCTTTCTTTCTTTCTTTCTTTCTTTCTTTCTTTCTTTCTTTCTGAAACTTCTGTCAGAAGTTGTGTATGTCTCATAGGGATGGGAAGCTAGTAACATAATAAATTATTTTAATTTTTGAACAAATACTTTCTTTCATGAGGAGATGGTGGCTTGAATTCAAGGGTGCCTTAATAATTGAGGAGTACAGGTCCCTTTGACTTTCCAGAGGACTTATGCTCCTAAATCACTTGGAAGATCTTGAAAATCCTTGTGAGCCTATTTTTCAAATTTGGTCCCTAGAGCCTGGTCCAACTGTTCTTTGAGTCAACATTCCAATTGGCTTCAACTGGAGTTGGCTGAAGCCCTAGATAAAAATTCCCAATTTGGGTGCTCAAATCAGCATGAAGGACCTCAGTCTTGCAAGATTTTCCGCATGGAATCACTCGAGAGACTGGGGCTTAGGTGCCTAAAATAGGCATTTGGGTACCCAAATGAAGAATGGACTACCCTAATTTAGATACCTAAAGTTTGAAAATGGGGCCCCAATAGATTGTGAGCAATTTATACACAGAATTCCACACCTTTTTCCGTTTGGGAATTGTCTGTGAACATGTCGCTAAATTCCTGAATTCACTCATTCTTCAAAATTATTCATGAATATTTTCAGAGAATAGTTCTTGGTGTCCAGATCATTTGCAAGCAGCTCGCTGAAAATATTAAAAATCTATGTGGTGCTGCCTAACTGCACAAGTCACATAACATTGTCTCCATTCCTTGAATGGATGACTTATGAATACATCAACAAAAGTTCCAGTTTCAAATTGTATTTTCAAGCATAAAATTTTCTATTTGGCATTCAAAATTTGCACAGTTGTTGGTTAATTCTGCAATTCCAAATTTGCTTCATGTAAATATTCAAGCTTTGAGCTATTTATGTATTTTCACACTAGCAAAGATGGATTTCTAGGATATTTGCAGAAAGCAAACACAAAAGGAGTGTGAACACAGCTGAAGCAAATTTATTTAATAATTTGAATGAATATGGATGGAAGCTGTTTGGCAGTATTTCCCCACTTCTGCATATTATATGCAGGCTCTTTGACTGCTGAAAGTGAAAAGCTGATAATTGATTGCAGCAAATCAATATAATCTGATAATATAAAAGGAGATGTTGAAAACACCTAATTCTATTTTCTTATTTCTTATGGTTCTTTGTATCAGGCTTTAGGAAGACTTCCTTCTTTCTTTCTTTCTACTCAGTTTGCCTGCCTTCTGTATTTTCAGAAATGTTTTTTCTTTTACATGAGAGATTCTTAAGCATCTGATATTCTGTATCAGTTTTTCTGCCCACGTAAATTCCATGTCAGGTCCTTTGACATTTTGAATATTTCCTCCTGTCAATCCCTTTTATGTCCTTTTGGATCAGTCACACACTGATGCCCATACTCTGCAATACTCTTTGATTTCATTTGGGTAAATGGTATCATAGAGGGAGGCTCTGACCAGGACATCCTACATTTTTTGGCTATGAGAGTTGTATACTGCCCTTAATCCACACGTGTAGCTGATACAGACTAGCATTGAGATTGTCAGAACTGACGAGGGGATTTAGACACATGACCCCCATAATGCGAGCTGTGTGTCTAGATCCCTAGACCACTTGGACAGTCTCAAACTAGAACTGCATTTAACCCAGAGGTTTCACTTTGCAGGAGTTCACATAAACCCTCCCTTAGGTTTTGATTCTGTGGGTCTCAACCCCTTTGTCCAATTCTCCCATAATTGCATATGTGTAAATCTCATTGTCTGGTAAGCTTCCCATTGGCTGGGAGTGTGGACAGGGCTCCAGCATTTTTACCACAGTGTCTTCTAAGCCTGGTCCTAAAGTCTACACCTTGTCCACACTACAGCTTCCAACACAGTGACCACTGGTTAGGAATTACAGATCCCATTCCTGGCCAGTGTAGCAAGGTCCCAGAAGTTCTGTGCAGTCTGTCATGCACTGACAAGTTCATATATCAACAAATCATTGAAAACATTACGAGTTTGATTTAAATCCACCAAAGCTAAGATGATTCGGAGATAAAATAACTAGGGCATTGGCCTTTTTTCTGGCCTTGTGAAGAGGGAAAAATGTCACCCTAAATGATGAGCTATTCACAGGCCGCAGGACTTTGTAACATTTTATACCAAATAAATTGCCCTATAAAGCAATATAATACTATACTATAGTTTACATGGCTGTTAATGCATGGCCCATCATGAAATAAAATTAATTTCATATAGTGGAGGTGAAAAGTGACAGCCTGGATGAAGGAAGCCCCCCCTCCCTCTTCATAAACAGTGTGGTCAATAACAGCACAAGTTCACCACCCATTCGTTCACTGAGACTATTGTAGTGCCAAGAAGCCGCACTTTCATTGGGCCCCATCATGGTCGGTTTGGTAGAGCCACATAATAAGTGACAGCCCATATGCCAAAGAGATTGCAGTCGGAAAGACGTGGGTGTAACAGGTGGATGAGACAAGCACACAGGCAGGAGATTGGAGAGGGGAGAGCAGACTAACAAGATACGTCTGCACACACTAGCTGTACACAACCGCTGCACACACAGCCTTATCCCTGAGCTGGAGTGACTTGGCAGAGGGTGGCTTACCTTCCATGTCAGCTGGTCCTCAGCCTCAGGCTACCAGGAAGAGAATCAGCAGGAATGATTTGTGATCTGCCAGGACACCAGTCCTCCAAGAGCTGCACTGAGGCTGCCAGCCGAAGAACTATCTGACAGCTAACAATTGTCAGTCACTACTGTCCTAGGCTGGATTTGAACTGGGAAAATAGAGCTGAAAGGGTCCCGTGGCCATTTCCAACCCTCCGAGCTACTATCTAGTCTCTCTTGAAATCAGCCATCTCATGAAAATTCTTCAGTGGCTCTCAATATTTAAAATGATATCTATATCTATTTTTTTTTCAGATTCTGATTGCTAGAGACTGAACTGAATTCCGTCACTGTGCTGTTTTGGCCTTGGTCCCACTGGCCGTGCTATGATGGTTTTGAGCTCTGTAAGTGAATCTAGCTTAGTTGATTCATCCTGTGCATTTAATTTTGATGTTTACATAACAAGGTTATATAATTGCACAGCAAGAGCCCAGAGGCAGGATCTAGAATTATAACAGACAGCAGGATTAAAAATTCTTACGTGAAGTACATTAAAAACAAAGTTCTTAAGCTATATTTTATCTCAGCGGTCTGGGGAGCTTTCAACTTGATTTGAAAAAAAATCAAAGCTACTGGCATTTAAGAACCACCGTTTTGTCAGGATTAAATTATAAATAAGAAACTGGCACCTCACTAGATAAATATGTTGACTAGGTAATTTGGAAGGAGTGGAGACAAGATGATTGCATGACACAGAGAAAAATAGAGGCTGCCTACCAAGGAAGTCAATTTCTCAGTGGAATTATATGTTCTCAAGTAAGTTACTGAAATGAGGGCCCTTTGACCAAACTATTGTTAAATTCCTTTATTATAACTAACCTTGGGTTTGTGAAACCCCTGGCAGGGTGCTGGCCCTATACAAACCCTACTAATAATAATAACAACTGAACGAGGATAACCATACGTAATAATTTGGGGGCTATTTGAACCAGGTCCATCCCTTGTTCAGGTAGTGTAAAAACCTAGTGCAAACCTGCCCCCTAACTCAGACTAAATGCCAAACTCCTCTGAAGTTTGAAAATGTCTGGTAAATCTCTTCCCTTTTTAAAACATCTGTGTTCTTCTGCACTAGGCTTTCAGATGGGATCAGGAATGTCATAGGAAGTTGTTCTCATAGCATTTCTGACTAAACAGAATTCAGGAACTAGTTGAAATCGTCTAAGAAAAATGGTTTTCCATCCGGATTCCCATCCTGAAGAGGTTCCGGAAAGCATAGATGTGAGCTTCCAGTCTGTGACAGGCCTTCACAGTAATGTGAACGAGCTAAATGGAAAAGTGCAGACTAATTAATACCCTTGTCACTAAAGCTGGTCAAATAGCAGAAGAAAGCATTCAGCATGTAAACCATACAATGGAGACTGGTGGTGATAGTGGCCAAGTAACACATTGGCAGAACACCATTCGACGGCTCTGTTCCCTGATGCGCAAATTATCGAAGTGGCTGGGCAGCTAAGGAGAGCTAAGAGCCAGTTTGTGAAACTGAGAAAACATGGAAAATAATTGCATGTACAGATGGATCCAGCCTGAGATTTGTCACTTTGAATTAACACTGGCAGGCACCTGCACCAGCAGCATTTGGAGGGGAATTCTTTGCTTATCACCACAGCGACCGTACTTCTGCAAGTGAGATGGTGGCAGTTAGTCTCCAGAGGGGGAAAAATACAGTCAAAGGGAAGCTGGTATTTAAACTTTGCAGAGTGGGAGAGAAAAGGTGTTGTTATGGTAACAAATTGCTTGTATTCTCCAAAGGAAGCTCTAGTTTTGTTTAAGAGGGAGGAAATGCAGAGAAGGCAACAGGATAATATTTCAAAAAAAATTTAATGAGACGTGAATTGCACATTCTCATTCTGCTGGAGTGTGTAAAGGTTCAAGAGGAAGGGAGCATGGCATTTCTAACCAGGTCTTAAATACAGTGCGTGCACTGTCTTCCTGCTGACAGCTCTGCACCGCGGACTGCACAGAGCCAAACGTCAGTGACTTTGTTCCTTCTCATGTTGCAGTCTCCAAATCAGGCTCATGTTTGTAAAATGCAGAGAGCAGAAAGCACCTCGGGGGGAACCAGGGATAGCCCCTTATTATTTTCTGGAGAGAAAGAGAGAGAGAGAGAGAGAGAGAGGCTGGCTCCTGCCAAAGAGCGCAAGGGGAAGCCATGGTGAATTGGACAGGCCAGCATGGTGTCGCTTCTCACTACCCTCTCTGTGATGCTTCCAAACAATTCCTCTCCGAAGTAAACCCTTAGAGGGGAATGCAAAATGACATGCTGTGTGATAATGGGGGAGGCACTGGAGGCCAGGCAAGAGAGTGCTGAGAGGTGGCCCCGAGGAAAGCCTGGTTTGCTCTGCGTGTGAGCTCAGCTCAGCACTGCTGCTGCAAAAACGCTTTTCTAGTTCTGTGGAGACAAAAATTCCCGTGCGGTCGCCCCCGACGCACCCTGCAGCGAAGGCTGTGGCACAGGAACACAGCGTGGTTCGCATTGCTCAACAACCACGCAGGCCTTCAAGCAGCCTCGCTGCAAGTTTACTGAACAGATTTCAGTTTCACAGTTTTGCCTGCCCTCTTCTCCTCGGCACAGGCACTTACTCGTCAGAGGAAGGTGGCAGTTTGACAAGGAACATGATAATTAGGCACGTGCCAGAAATCAGGTATTAATAGAAGCACGATTAGAGAGTTTATGGATAATTTAAGATGCAGCACATTCTTTTAGTGAGTGCCTTGTCTGTTCAAGAGCAGTAATTGCCTGTTACTTTGCAGCTTCTGATGTGCTTGGCTGCATGACACATGAAGATACAGCATATATTTAAAGAACTAACACTCATTCAAAGTACCTGCTTGCAATTTTAAACACAAGAATCCAATAAACTTCTAATGGCAGCACGGAGATTGACAAAAAAAAAAAGAAAGAAAGAAAGAAAGAAAGAGAAGAAAAAAAGCACATACAAAACAGCAAATCAACAGTCAGGTAAGTACCCTATAGCAAAACACTGGATGTAGCTCTTATTAATGGCTTAAACTACAGAAGGCAGTTTTGCTTATCTTTAACTGTGATAAATATTGCCTCGCCTTTACTATATGCCACTTGTTTTGTGCCCCAGAGCAAAGATGCTTTCTTGTGCATTGATCAAACAGAATGTGGTTACTGGTTAAGGGGAAATAAAAGAGCTTTTGCATACTGAGTAAGCCCTACAGCACATTACTTGTTTACCTTCTGCTATGTCTCTAGAACTGCTCTAATTTGATTCTTCACAATGTGATGGAACTTTGATCCCGGCTGTGTATTAACATAAAGGAAGATCTTTTATTTCTGAACCAAAAGGCGCGTGCTGTCTCATCTCCCCCTAGCCACTGTAGTATGAGCAGCTCATGGCTGGTGGTGGCATTGTGACATTACCTGTCAATCCCCCCAGCCAATCCCATGTAAATAGGCAAACTAATCGGATGTGATACTGGAAGAGGCCTCAATTCTTTGTGTTTCATTAATTTGCATGTAGTAATCCTATTGGGTCGAATGCACTGAGTCAGCGGGGCACGTGAGTGGGAACTGGACACACATTTTGAAGGGCAATAGAACCCCGATTTACATAGACAACCCCCCAAGCCCTGTTAGCACAGGTGGAAGTCTCTAGCTTTTGGGTGACACCCTCCCTATCAAAACTGGTGGAGACACAGTAGACCCTGGGAATTCACTCAGGGCAGTTTGAGAAATAACAACAGAGGGTGCCTCATGCACGTAGGCTAAGATTTTCAAAAGCGTCTATTGATTTTGCAGTGCCCAGCTGCTTGAAACACCATGAAGGAGTCTGATGAAGGGGTCTGATTTTCAGAAAGTGCTGAGCACTTGCCCTCTGACAATCAGCTCCCTGTCAGACATCTTAAATTGGGCCTCTAAAAATGGTGGCATCTGAAATCACGAGTTCCATGTGCACGAGTTCCACTTCAGTTTCGTGACAACAGCTCATTTCCAGTGTGCCAAAGCTCAATGTCTCTGGTGCACTGTTCCTGGCTCTTGACAGCACAATGAGCCCCTTGCATTTTTACAAGCACCAACAAATTTAAATAAAAATAAAAATCAGATTTGACAATTGTTTGCCTGTGGAATAGTGGGGAGGTGTCCCTTGACCCCAGAATTTCTACCCTATGTGACAGTGCTCAGTGACATGAACCCTCCTCACATGTTGCTGTTCACTTGGCTGAATCATTGTTTTTGTTGCAATTAAAGGTGGGACAGGGTTTTGAATAAGGGTCTGTGGCTGAGAGTTGGAATTCAAACCAACTCTTTAAATGCAGTGGGGCAGAGAAGGGGTTTTGTTAGGTATCACAGAAGCCAAGGCAAAAGGTAAGAAGAATTCACTTAATGGACGCCTGGACACCACTAATTTCCACTTTCTTTCCTTTTATGTTTTTAAAATAAAAATACTGTAAAAACATTTTTAAAAAATCCAAAAAGTAAGTGAGTTCCGGTGAGTCCCTGGGGATAATGGCGAGAAACTTGAATGCAGCTACCAAATGAAGCGCAAAGCTGACAGACATGAAGAGCGTCAGCTCAGCACGAGTATATGAAGTTTCTCCCCCATTTGACTTTTGTGTTCATATTCATCACCTTCGGAGTCACTTTTCCTTTCATGGAATTGCAATGTTGTGCCATCTTGATGGAGCAGCCGATCATTTTCCACCCCTGGATATGCATCTAGATATAGTCCCCTTCACGCAGCAGGCTGCTTCTTCGTTAGGAAAGATGACAGGCAGCCCAAAGTATTGCACTTCTCAACAAGCTTCCTAGTAAGGGGGTAGAAGTAGGCTGGAGCAGGGTTCTATCTGCCAGCTGCCAAAATGATGGGACGGCAGTCTCAGCAGAATGCTTGTCGATTCATCTCATGTATGCTGAAAGGAATTTTAGGTTGCGAAAAGCTTTCCTACAGGTAAAATGAAAGTTCACATTTTTTCAGAGTTCCCAGAGCTCTGCCAAACTCTGCAATCAATCCATCAATCATTCACTTTTTTCATCTCCAGTCACACTCGTAGGGAACCTTGTTCAATTGTTATCTCCCAGGCTTTTAATGTACTACAGGTGCCCTTTGGTATGTTGATCTTTGTGATTACATGATGAATTGAATTTGATTTAGATATAATTGTTCTAATTTGTGCACCCAGTTACTTATCATTTCTACATCATGGATTTTGGATCACATCCAACCATTACAATTAAGGTTTGTACAGTGAGTAAATGATACAGGAGTGCTTGAACACAGGATCAGCAAAAAATGCAACTGAGATTGCAAAACCCAAATTATTTTTGTGATAATTTCATTCTTGAGAATTTCAGTTAATTGTTGCGTATCTCTCTCTTTCTTTTAATGAGTTCATTTGTTTTCAACGGTTTGCCTTCCCACTACTGTGAGTCCAGAGAACTGAAATAGCAGCCAAATTCCAGTCAGAATGGAAAATCACTTCGTATTATCCAAGTCCTCAGATGAGCAACATTCTTTGCTTTCATCTTCAGTGTGAAACATTTTTCATACTGTCTCAGTGGTGATGAAAAATCCTCCTTAAATTCAGGCAGAGCAGAGGTGAGAATTCAGGCTTTCGGAATTGCACAAACCCCCAAACGTATATACCAAGCTGGATTGAATCAGTCCTTGGAGGAGAGACCTTCAGGAGGAGACCTCCAGTGACAGCACTGGATCCTTGCTGTTGGCCCAGTGTCTCAGTTGGGATGCAATGTGGTGCTGTCTTTCTGGGTGGGATAAAGATGCCAATGCACAAAGCCTGATGGTTTACAGCCATCTCCAGCATTTCTCATGAGCTGTGGTGCTGACTCCATTGCCCTGGAAAAGTCCCAGTGCAGGTTATTTTATTCTGCCTCTCTAAAATCCCCCTGCAGTCTCAGCTGGAATCGTCAGTGCTCAGCCCTTTACACAATCGGGCCCAAAATAACTAGCTTTAGTTTGCCCTCTGTAAAATGGGGATAATGAGCGTGACCTCCTTTGTAAAGGGCTTGGAGAGCCGCTCGGTGTTAGGTAAGAGCTAAGCCTGCTGCTGATGATTAATAGTGACTGCAGGTGCATATCAGCTCTGAAAGTCGGACCCTTGGGGTTTGTCTGCACAGCTAGGTTCAAAGCACCAGCTGCACTGGTAGCACAAGCCTTGCTATCCGAGTCTGTCGACATGGCTGGGCGGTTCACTGTGTAGACGTTCCCTTATTGGCTACAGCACATTTCTTCACTCCTTGCCCGAAGCTGACGTATGCCATAGCTGCACTGTGTGAACACTCAGCTGTACCCCAGTGGGAGCTGCATTTCAGTGCTGTGTGAATTGACCCCTCTAGACCCATGACCTGCCTCCTTGCAGGCACACTTTCCATCCTTAGCAGACTTCCAGCAGTAGCAGCTGGTCCCAAAGGAGTGGGTTGTCCTGCTTTTGCATTGTCCCTCTCCCTGGGGGACCTGCCAGGGTGGGGCAGCTTGGAGTTACATCCAGAGCCCCTGCTGGCAGAGACTGCCCAGTGGATGTACTTTTCTGCCCACTTTTGGGACGAGGGCAGTGCAAGGTTTATGGGTATCTTCGGCTGCTGAGGCCCCCTTTCTCTCAGGGTGGACGTCCCTTGCCAGGGTCCTTGTATGACGGTCTGTGCTGGTAGAATCCAGTGCAGATGTTGTGGGAATCAAGCTCTTTATTTTAAGATAGAAATAGGTTCATAGAGTCACAGATGCTAAGGCCAGAAGGACCCATTAGAACATCTAGTCTAGCCTCCTGTATAACACAGGCCAGAAAATTTCACCCAGTTACCCCTGTATTGAGCCAAGTAATTTGTGTGTGACTAAATCCTATCTTCTAGACAGGTAACCAGTCTGGATCTGACCACATGATGAGGTCGTGAATCCACCACTTCCTTTGGGAATTGGTTCCAATGGTCAATCACCCTTATGGTTAAAATTTTGGGTCTCATTTCTAATTTGAACATGGCTACGACTTGCAGACACTGGTTCTTGCTTTGCCTTTTTTTTACCAGATTAAGGAACCCTTTTGTATGCCGTGTTTTCACCCCCTAATGGTACTTGTATATCGCAACATAGCCACATCTCTTATCTTCTTTTTGATAAGAAAAACAAATTGAGCTCTTTATCTTTCCTTGTGAGGCACTTTCTCCAGCCCTCAAATCATTGTATGGCTCTTTTCTGCACCCTCTCCAATCAGAACCCCTTTTTCTTCACGGAGCCTCTGTTTTGTTTTAGTTTCCTTAACTAACTTAGTTTTTGTAGCAAGGCCTTGCTTGTGGGTGGTGCTATAAAAAGCCATACATAATAAATAACAATAGTGATAAAGGCTTTCACTGTCTCTCAAATGAGCACAGAGACGTATACTCTGAGGGAGCACTTCATTACTCTGCTGCTTTTCCAAATTCAAGAGCTTTAAATACCTAGCTTCTTTAAAAAAAAACAACAGTTGGGTGCTGAATATCTTTTCCCCCAGGAACCTATGGCACACCTGGCCCTCTCTTTTGAAAACCCCACGGTGACTCCCCATTGTTTGACATTTATTTCTGATCATTCAGTCTCTGTCACTCTGGTTTCCGAGTGGGCCCAGAAGTGACAGTGACATGGCAATCACTGGCCGTGATCTCCCAAGCAGCCTAGCTGATGAACACGCACTCAAAGCTGCTGCTGGCATGTCTGAGTGGTTGTTGTCATATAAATTGGTTTTGAATGATACAACTAGATATATAGAGATACTTTTAAATTTAGTCCTTCAATTCAAGTTAATTGCTAACCTCTGCTGCTTCCAGGGCAGGTAGGGTCCTTTATTCACTTCATAAAGTTTTGCCTTGGCATGTGTCTTGCCGCTTTCTCTAAACCGTGGTGAGTGAAACAGCTCTGAGAAGCTGCTAGTTGAAAATAGATGCATCTGAAACCCTCTAGGGGACTTTGCAGTGAAAGAGCCCTTCAGCGCATGTGCAAACATTAAACAAAAAATCAGGAAGGAAGAATTTAAAGCAATGAGAGCAGGAACCCAGCTGCTGACTGCTCATGGAGGCCTATTGTTAATTAACAAATGGCTGAAACTTGCAAGATTATATGTATCACCAGTACTGATGAATTTATACCCCTGCTATTTGTGATAAGGGATTAAGGCATACAAACCCCTTGATGAGATCAGGATATGTCTTCTGTTTATAAGTTGCATGTATCTTCACTGCTTTTTTGATCAAGATCTCTACAAAATAACCTGGCAACAGCTATACTGTCTATTTCAAGGTTAATTGAATAAGCAGTTGAAGGTCATGCGAAATGCACTTGCTTTTAGTAAAAGGTCTAATAGAAAATAGACTTTTGTTATTTCCCATAACATCGAAATCCAAAGTGTTAGTGCTGGAAATATTCAGCTTTCCTCTGTTGGCAAATCTTACTTGCCAGATATCCAGATGGATAACCTCTGAACCAGTTTGATTTGAAACCCACGATAGGCTGGGGTTTTGATGAGTCAGGTAGCTTGCACTGCTTTCCCCTAAAGTGATAATTAGGGTTGTGCATCTTATTTACAGAGAAATCTTGTTGGCCTCACTTGGCTGGGTTTTTAAAAATGTTTTGTTTGCTAAACACTTATGAAAAATGAGTATAGCATGCCAGATTATATTTGGTCGTGAATATGAATCCACAGCACATAACAGCTGAATCTGAAGGAAAGGTGGGTTTTGCTCAGAAAACTACATTTTAGTCGAGCCAAGGAGCTGCACAAGGTCCAGGCCTGAAAGACTCTGTAGGCCTTACAGGTCTGAGCTTGAAATAATAATAATAAAAAATGTATTTGGGGTTGGCGGGGCTTACAGCTTCTATACTGGCTCTGAAGGCACTCCCAGTTCTCTGCGGCTTAGGTTGCCCACTTGTTTGGGAAATGTACAGGAAAGAATTAACCAAAATTCACATAAGTCACTGGGGTGGTCTTCAGCCTAAGATTACTGTCTTTAACATAGTGCCTGCAATGAAATCAAGTGAAGTACAGGAGGCAAGCTGGTGCTGAAGCTGTGGAAGGGAATGGATAGAAAGGAGAAGTATAAAGATTCAGGAATCCTATTGACATGGGATATGTTTGTCATTCACTGCTTGTTACATCTCTTAATTGTGTGTCTCCATCACTTGAGCTTCCCCCTCCTGATCTTGACAGTACGTCATTTCTATGTATTCTCATAATATCACTTTTTCTGGAATCTTTGCAATCTGTTTCCTCTTTTAACTCTCCTGGGCGTGCATGCACAAACAAAGCCACACATACTGCTAAGCAACAGAGCCCACGCACCTAGAGTCCTTATAGTTGGTATTTCAGCCCTTTAAAAGAGCTCTTGAGCCAGCATCTTTCCATATTTTTAAACTACAGGTGTTATACGTCCTCAGCGGGGGCAGATGACATCTGAAAGTGAGGAGGCAAAACTGACTCACAAAGGTCTATGCTGAGCCAGTTCAGAGTAGTGGGTGAGGATTAAACTGTATGTCTATCCTCAGGATAGTCCACTGGTCCTCCTTCCCCCTAACATGGGTAATATTTAGAGGGATGTTTCACACTGTGAATATTCACAGGTGGTCACCAGAGAGGGAGGGTGTATTGGATCCCTATGGGCCTCAGAGCAGGACTAGGAATATTTACCCTGAAACATTTCATCAGGAGGAAAGGACCAGAGGATAGAAAGTGTCACATTTGGGGGGAAGGGACCACAAGACAGCCTCGGGCATCTACATGCTCCCCACTACCACAGCATCTGAGCACCTCACCATCTTTACCCTCACAACCCCTGAAGAGGCAGGGAAGCACTAGCCCCATTGTACATATGGGGAACTGAGGTCCAGAGAAAATAAGAGACTTGCCCAAGGGAAGCTTGTACCAAAGCAGGGACTTGAGCCTGGGGCCAGCCTTCTACTTAGGGATAACAAGCTCCAAGTAGGGTGGGGGCGTGTAACAGGCATGCAGGGGGTCCTTGTGTGTATTAGTCTCCAGTGCCTGAGGGATGAGCAGAATCTGAGCCTGGACGAATGTCTGGCATGCGCTGTGCTGCGTGTGGAAAGTGGGATGCCTGCCAAATGAAGCATTCCTGCTGGAAAGTGCAGTGCCGGCTTGTGATGCTGCCTGGGGGACAATGCTGGGAGTCCGTATTGGAGCCTGTTCGTGCACCTGGCTAGGAAGTGTGAAAATGGGAGCGGGGGAAAAACACTCCAGAGGTTACATGGAGAGAGCCTCAATGAGTTCAGCACAAAAGCTGGTAACAAATGAGCCATCCCTAAACCTCCAACTGCCAGAAGCTGGGGCTGGACGACAGGGGATGGATCACTGGAAATTGCCCTGTTCTATTCATTCCCCCTGAAGCACCTGGCAGCAGCCTCTGGCAGAGACAGGACACTGGGCTAGATGGAGCATTGGTGTGATCCCTTATGGCCACTCGTCTGTTCTTATGTTCATCTTGGTCACATCCCCCATGCTGTCCACACAGAGGGTGGGACCTTCTCTGTGCAAAAACGGAACCAGGCATTTCCATACCCCTGAGGTTCCCCAGGGAAGGGGGTAAAGCAGGCCCATCGCACCCCCTGCCAGAGATGCCATATCTGCCTTGCAGTCTGCAGCCAGAATGTCTCATTAATCTAGAGCCCCTGCATAGAGGAATGCTCCCTGTGGGGCTCTGCTTCCGCTGTCAGGCCCTGGGTAATTGCATGAAGGGCTGGGGAGGTTGTTATAGTCCACTGATGAGGCTTTAAGACAATGAGGAAGGAGGCACTGTCATTGGGCCAGGCTTCTGCCCCAGCTGCAAAGCATGTGCTGCCTCACTAACTCAATCCTTAGCCTCAGGCTTCAGGGCCACCCCTCCCAGGGGCCTTTGCACTTTGTCTGCTCCCTGCAGCTTCCCACTTTCAGTCAGCTCTGCTCCCCCCCTGGGGCTGAGTCGTCCCTTGCTCCTGGAACCCAGCACAGGAGCTAGCTCTGCTCTGGGGTGGCTTTCCCTCCCTAGGGCACAGCCTGTCTCCTTCCCCCATCTGCCCACGAGCAGCCCTTTATAGGCCAGGTGTAGCCCAGCTCTCTTTAATCGGCTGGATTGGGCCCACCTGCTCTGGTCCAGGGGTGCTGGGCTTCCTCTGTCCACAGGGACCGGCTGCCCTGGGACAGGCACATACAAGGGCATGTGGCTGCTGTGCTGTGTCATTCGAGGGTTTCCTCTCCCCATGGTTAATTCCTTCTGGCAGGAAGAGCAGAAGGGGCTGGTTGCCCTTAGCAGCAGCTGATAGGAAAGGCACTCAGAAGTGAGCTCCCCTGCTCTTGCTCCCAGACCCTTCATCCTTCTCTCTTCGCCCCCCCTGTCCCTGCCCCCTTTATTGCTCTAGCAACGGCAAGCAAAGTTACAAGGAAAGTGTGCTTTGCCCAGCACACCCCCCGACACACCCACCCTACATAACACATGGCACATCCACAGGCCACATCATACAACCCATTGCACCCACCCTACGTGCACATCGCATGCCCTCCCCATACCATACACCCCACTGCAAAACACCCTAATAACACACACGCTCTGCACCCACTACGTACCCCCCCCCACACAGAACTCCCTGCTCCACACACAGAACACCCCCACAAGACACAGATCCACTAGCACAAAGCAAAGCACTTAGGGCTAAATTTTCATTCACTTCTACCTACCCACACAGACTCTGCCACAGCACATGTGCCTTTGCTCCAAACAACCAACACATTCAACTCCATAACACATACCTCTTCCTCTTCCTAGTATCCCAAATAATCCTTCCACATTCACACACCGGACCCCTACTCCTCTCCACGTACACCGGATGCTTGAGTAATATGAAAAGACTTACAGAGAATGACCAATAAAATAAATGGGTGAGAATGCTCCCAGGAGCAGAGGGGTTACTTAAAACATTAGATTTACCCCCCCTCTCTCCCGCCCAAAGATCTATATTCTGTTTTGTTTGGCTGTGTTCTTTGAATTTTCTATTCATAGCTGATTACTGGAACCAGGTTGAGCTCATTTACATGCAATTTACATAAAGAGTTATGAAGTGACACTGCCAGGGTTTCTATTATCCAGCCCATAAACTTCCTTTTTTACTTGAGAAAGTAACACACAGATCCAGAACGAGCACTAAAACTTCACCTGGGCCTTTAATTTCAGTCCATCACATGGTCCAAATTCACTCTCAGGAGAGCGCAGCCCCAGATTACAGAATCATTTTTATGCTAGTGTCATAATACCCACAATAATTAATTAATAATCTCTGGTGGTGGTAATAATAGCCTTATAAACCACCTTCAGATAAGGACTTATCTACACTAGCCATGTAGAACTGCCTTAACTAATCCAGTATAGTTCTAGTATCTTAGTATGGATATAATTATAATGGCATAAAGTTACTTTATACAGATATAGCTGTTCCCATCTGGGAAGGGGAATAATTACATCACTCTAGGTCACCTTTACACTGGTAATAACTGCATCTACACTGGGGCTTTTACAGGTATAACTACCTTGGTAAAAAATCACACCCCCAAGTGAAATGTTATATTGACGCATCTGATAAGTGCAGAGCAACCTAAGTATCATTTAATAAATGGAGACACAGAAATATTAAGTGACAGGTTTCAGAGTAGCAGCCGTGTTAGTCTGTATCTGCAAAAAGAACAGGAGGACTTGTGGCATCTTAGAGACTAACCAATTTATTTGAGCATGAGCTTTCGTGGGCTGCAGCCCACCTCATTGGATGCATAGAATGGAACATTTAGTGCTATATGGAACATACAGTACACGAAAGCTTATACTTAAATAAATGTGTTAGTCTCTAAGGTGCCACAAGTCCTCCTGTTCTTTTTACAGAAATATTAAGTGGCTTGTCCAAGAGAGGAAAAAAAGTGAGCGACAGAGGTGAATAAAAAACAGATTTCCTGACTTCCAGCTTCCCACTCTTAACCACTAGACCACACTACTGCCTTAAGTAGTGACATGATAGCTACATGTAAAAAGGTAGATGATTGTATATAATTGTATTGTATAGAGAAAGGAATAAAAATGTCATTTGAGATCTGAAACGGTTAATAGAAAAGGCAGGGCACAGGCACCCAGGAAAGGTAAGTGTAAATATTTAAATGCTTTAATCAATAAGGTATTAGTTATTCAGTCTGAGAAAAACACAGTAATTCACTAGATAGAGAAAACAAGTATGCGAGAAATGAATTAATGAATCGACACTGCTGCCTGCAGCTTATCCCCTCTGCCAAGGGCAAGCAGAGTTCTCTGAAGCAGCCCTGTTGCGGATACAAGTCAATATATTTACATTAATCCCAAAATGCAAAACAAAAGTGCCATCATAAATTCAGCCAAGTGCATAGCCCTCATTTAGGAAGAGCGTAGAGCACACTTGCTATTTCCCTCAATTAGAAAGTCACAGACTCTCCATACTTAGGGAGCCAGGGGCTGTGTAAGATGAGGTGCTCAAACTTCTCCCAGTTTAAGGACTCAAAAATGATTTCCCAAGAGCCCAAAAGGCCATTCTTCATTTGTATTATGTGGAACATATTGCTGCTACCTTCAGCTTTAATCCAGAGGTTTCAGTTACTGGAACTCAAAGAAGTAGCTAAAAAACAGGGGAATAGGTTTTTTGCAATTTGATTTCTTTGTCCATTTGACACCAATTCACACAGAGTTGGTCTCACTATTTCCCCTACATAATTAGGCTCCATCTATACAACAATTTACCATGCCACTAACTAGTCAGCTCAAAACACTTGGGGCCTGATTTTCATTTACACTTAGTCTCTGGCAGTGTAAAAGAGCTGTCCAGTTACATCCACTTTAAGGTCCCTTTAAACTGGCGTAAAAGGTCCTTAGTGCAAATGAGAATCAGGCCTTTTGCCTCCACATGGCACTTGGGAATGTCCTTGCTATTATTATGATTAATATATTTGTACTATGGCAGTGCCTAGGGTTCTCACTCAAAGACCAAGAGCCCATTGTGCTGGCACCATACAATCACAGAACAAAACCACAGAGGAGTTTAGCTTGTGAGCAGAAGACAAAAGAAAACAGATGGGTACAGCAAAAAGCCAGGGGGAGCACGAGGAAAAATTGAAATAATAACGGTCATCTTGAAAAGCAGTAGGCACAGCATTTCCGCCTGCTTTGCACTACCAAAGCAGCGCGGAGCAATTGTTACTGACTACAGACTCTGATCCAGCACACTTACAATCAGTAAATTTACATTTACTACAACCAATTTGACTCGTGTTAAAATACTGGCCGTCCAAGAGCAGGAACATTTAGTAGGCCCTTTGTCAGCTCCTGTCTCACATGTATACAGACCAGCATGTTTGGGAAAGGATGAGCTCAAGCAAGACATCAATCAAGATCCCTTATTCAACTGACTTCTACCCTCATGTAGAGGGATTGTTGCATTCCTTCCATAGGGTCAAAACAGCTCTTTAAATCGGAGGTTTAACTTGAGTTTACAAAGAATCAAATGCCAAGTTAGGAAAAATTAAATTCTGCATGGTATTTTGTTTTGCTGAAAACATCTATTAGCCTTTTGATCTCTGAAATGGGCTATTGAGAAAGAACGTGGCCCTTTGTTTTTAGGATTTTAGCACAGAAGTGTGTAATAATGTTCTTGGTACGAATAATGGTGTTTCTGTAGCTAGCAGTCCTTTCTGGGTCTCCATGCACTTCAGTTGCCATTTAGTGCAATTATTTCCCATTGTGAGCTATCAACGTGGATTCAAATGCTATGACCTGTTAGGCCAACATTACTCTCAGAAGCAGAATTCTCTCATATTAGAATTTTCGCTCTGAAGCTTCTCAGCCCATGACAAGTGGAACCAGTGTAAATCAAAAGTAATTCTACTGAAATCAATGGAGTCACGGGGCATAAATGAAATGAGAATCAGGCCCATAGATGGATATCACTATCACTGCTGATGAGAGATCCCGTGTGTGCCTGTGTCCAGTAGCTACCCCTTTGTTTTGAAGCTGTGCTGTTCTCCTGAGTACGTGGATATATAGCAGGGTGATGCCGTTAGTGGTTAATGTCTTTGAGGACCATTGTTACTGTTGCTTGAATTGCTGACCATGCTCTAATGTTCCCTTCACTGGAACACTTTAGATTCTGTTTCTCTGGGAGTCTCAGGGTAAGACCACAAGGTCACATAGATACATTAGATATGTTCCACAGACATGGATGGCAGCTCAGCTTTCACCAGGTATGAAATAGACAGAGTACAATCATTTACCACAATACCACATCTTGTCCAGTTCAAATGTTGCACTCTTCTTTCAAACACAGCTACTCACTTGCATAAATAATTAATGCCATGGTCTCCTACGACTTCTTCCTCTTAGACGTGCTGCCAGATCCGAGTATTCTGCTGCAAACCTATTTCCTATTAATTGCCTCTGTTGTATACCAGTTCTTGGCCTTAGGTATCATTTATTAGTGTTCCTATTAATGTTCAGATGTTCCGTTCAGGGTGACCTTGTTCCTAAACCTCAACCTAGCGCTATATCCTATTAAATCACCACATTGTAACACAGTTGGAGTAGAAACAATTTACTGCTTAAATAATTTATCTAGATTCAGTACAGAAAGTCTTTTGAAGAGATTCATCAGCTAATAAAGAAAATTGATTCTGGAAGCCAAAGTCAATAAGAGGTTAGAGAAACACCACAGCATTTACAAAGGCTCTGCGTCAGGAGGTTCTCTGTCATCATGTTTGCTCTGATATTGTGATACCATACCATGCCTCCCAAGCAGGGCAGACTCCCTATAATTATTAGCTCCCTGCTGGGTAAGGTTCAAGGTGTTCCCCCTAGCTAGTTAGACCCCCACTGTGTTCATACTTATTCCAATTTACTGTTTTTGTGTCTTTTTGTAACTTAAGGTTTTTCCTAGAGGGATTCTCTATGTTTTGAATCTGATTACCTTGTAAGGTATTTACCATCCTGATTTTACAGAGGTGATTCTTTTACTTTTTCTTCAGTTAAAATTCTTCTTTTAAGAAACTGATTGCTTTTTCATTGTTCTTAAGATCCAAGAGTTTGGGTCTGTGTTCACCTATGCAAATTGGTGAGGATTTTTATCAAACCTTCCCCAGGAAAGGGGGTGTAGGGTTTGGGAGGATTTTTGGGGGAAAGACGTTTCCAACCGGGCTCTTTCCCTGTTATATTTGTTAGACGCTTGGTGGTGGCAGCAATAAAGTCCAGGGGCAAAAGGTAAAATAGTTTGTACCTTGGGGAAGTTTTAACCTAAGCTGGTAAAAATAAGCTTAGGGGGTTTTTCATGAAGGTCCCCACACCTGTACCCTAGAGTTCAGAGTGGGGAAGGAACTTTGACCCAGGGCTATGGGGAACTCACTCCTGAGTCTGAGTGCACAGTGCATTCGATCCCAGGAACTCATGATGTTCTTGGGTTCAGTCCCTAGCAAACTGAAGGGTAAAGTGAGGACCAAGAAAAATGAGGCTATACAGTTACTGCTGATAAGAAACAAGGCACAGGTGAAATGTTTAAAGTAACTTTGGTAGAAAAGTTTTTATCTAGGCCTATGTTTGTAGGTCATATTATGCATATGTGTCTACATGTCATGCGCATATACACTGGTCTCTACACAGCTTGCGTACAGTATATGTTGGACAGGAATTGTCTCAGAGGTTGAGATTTTTTAAGTAATCTAGGGGATTTAGAGATATGTCTTCCATTAATTCCAGTAATTCTAATGGGTCATGTGTCCAAATCAGAAAGACTGCTTTGAAAGCCTCAACCAAAGTCTTCACTCTTGCCTTTCAGACATGGCTTTTACATGCTCTGAAGTTTCTAAGTAGTTCTGAAGCATTATGGCTTGTCAGGGTATATTAAAAATTCATCTCCTGATTGTTTGCATTACAAAGGGACAGCAGGAGATAAAATAAGGAGCCAGCTTAGACACAGCAGTGGCATATTTGCTTAGAAAGGAAGCATTGTCCCCCCTTCCCCTGACCCTGCTGGTGTCTGATGTCTATCAATAGAGGAGTCTTTTTAAAACTACCACCAAAAAGATCATTAGCTATTTTATAAAATATGGCACGTACAATACTCCATATTTTGACCTATCCATGTAGTAGTCCAAATGGAAAAAATATGACTCTAGACTGTATCTAATGCAATGTAAAGTATCTTCACAGCATCCTCAATACCTTTCTTCTAACAAACAAACACACACACATTACTAAAAAGAAAAGGAGGACCTGTGGCACCTTAGAGACTAACCAATTTATCTGAGCATAAGCTGTAGCTCACGAAAGCTCATGCTCAAATAAATTGGTTAGTCTCTAAGGTGCCACAAGTCCTCTTTTTCTTTTTGCGAATACAGACTAACACGGCTGCTACTCTGAAACCTGACACACATTACTGTTCTTCAGGCTGACGGTGCTTAGAAAACCCATTGTAAATTGTGAGGTGGTGGTGAAACCAGTACAAGCATTTGTGTCTCTGTTTAGAATCAGTGGGCTATCACACTGTCCATCAATCTTCCGCAGCATGAATCACTCCAAGTAAGCACATGAGCACAGAAAGTGCAATAAAAAGGTAGGTGGAAAGGTCATAGATATAAATCACAGGAAGGAGACTGAAGCTAGTTGTTTTGATATTATAAACTTTACTTTAAAACTGGGCATCTAACACATATCTAGGAGAAGGGCTCTGGGATAATTGCAGACCATGAGTCAGTATCCCGCATGGAGTTCCCCTGTTATACATGGTACATCTTTGCCTTTGCTTTTAAATAACCTGATATTTCTCAGTTTGACTGGCTAACTTGAGGCCTCTCTCAAGCTAAATGCTAGAGACTCAAATGTGTCTTAAGGAAGTTTCTCCAAAGGGCTGACAAAAATTGGTTGCCTAATAGAAGTGTATCTCAAACTAAAGGTCAAACAAAATTGTACGGAAAACCATGGGGATGCTGTAAAGTGATGGCTTATGACAGGGGATTTCTTCTAAGACTGTGTCTCTGCCTCTCTGACCTGCCAGGCCAACTGCATTTGTCTGCAATGCTCAAGATAACTATCCCCCAAAATGAAGCTTGAGGGAGCAGGGCATTCTCTGCAGGAGGTCCCCACCTCCAGTATTCACTTCAGTGAGAAACGTATCTGAGCGTGAGCCTGGGCAGGTTCAGGAAATGTCGTCAGAGCACTTTGTCCAGGCTTCTTGGTAAAGGCCAGATCTGGAATGCTCAGTACTCTGCTGACAGGCCTGGTCTCTTTAGTGAGATAATTCTAAGGGTCCATCACCTTAGTAGCTGAACACCTCACCTGCATTAGTGAACATTGTGAGTCAGATAGAGCAGGGTTATTACCTGCATTCTAGAGACTGGGAAACAGAGTCCCAGAGAGATTAAAGGCTTTTCCCAAGGTCAGATAAAGAGTGTGTGGCAGAGCTGGGAATTGAAGCCTGATTTCCCGAGTGCCAGCCCGGTGCATTAACCGTAAGTATGTCAGTCTTTTAGCATTGCAGTGCTGTGATGGAACATGATATATTTCCTCCTTATACTTGGTAAATGGATTTTGGTTTTATTGGAGTGTCCCCAGATGCTACAGTGATGGGCACTTTCTCCACATTTGTAACAATACTGAGCCTCTGTGCACTTTTCACTGGAATGAAATGCACACTGAAGTGTGTGCATTGGGTAGGAGAAGTTACTATCTTGTTTGTGATTGGCCTAATTGCTTAGTTAATTGGTCAGTTAATTCAACAGTTGCTAGGAGGGTGATACTTGCTCCTTGAGCTAAAATAAAGAGAGATTCTGTGCGGTGATCAGACCCCTCTATTTGTCTTGATTTCACAGGGAATTGCATGGGCTTTGTACAACAACACACCCTTTCTCCTTCTCCTTCTCCTGCCCCCAAATATGAAACTGTTTGTCCTTTGGAATCTTTAACAGCTGCCTAAGAACAGAATATAATTCAGTAAACATTGGCCCAGACCTACCAAGGCCTGCAGCAAAGCTCACTTATGCACCTCACTTCACTCAGACAAGTCCTGGAGAATTTCTGACTCTTCTTTTCTGAACTCAACATCTGGAGGCCATGAACATTTGAATTGGCAAAAATAAATATTAAAGATGCATTACATCATTCTCCCACTCCTCTGCCTGCTTGTCATTTATTTGAACAGCACAGAACCTGTATAGAACCTACATTGCGAGCAGGTATCCTTAGGGTGAAAACAAATCTATTTTAGGCCCATATTCTTCTCTCAGCTCTACAGGTGCCATCAGTGGGAGTTGCACCTTTACAGATTTGACTGGAATTTGTCCCTTAGTGGTTAGTGCACAAGAGAAAATCGGCAAATGATGTAACTAATTCATAATCATTAGATGCTATGACTTAAAGGGAAGTGTCTGCTTTTTCTAAGCATAATTTAATTTAGACTTTAATGCTTGTGAACTCCTATATTCAGAACAGCAAATAAAAAAATGGTAAACGTGCTGGCTGTACTGAATCCTGGAATTCTGAAGCAAAGAGCAATGGCTTGATGTGCTAGTCTACATATCAATCTTCACAATGATTCTCCAGATCACAGCTATTTCATAGTGGAGCTAGAGTCGGAGCTGAGCTCAACAGCTTTGGATGTGCCAGGAGGGGTGCTGGGATCTCTTCCTCTGTGTGCTTTTGCAAGATATGAAATAAGAAAACCTCTAATCAATATTCACCATTTTCCTGGCTTCCTCTACTCTGAAAGGGGAAACCAACCATTGAAAATGCATGTGGCTGAGCAAAGTTAATTTCAAATGCCACCTCCTCCTGTTTTTTGCTATGAATCTTATTCGGAAGCTAAAGAAAGCCAAAGAGAGCCAACTTGGAAGTGAAAATTAATGTAGAAATGAGAACTTGGAGAAAAACGTGAAGTTGCTATAACCTTTAAACCTGTAATCATATTTTCATGTGCTGAGTCTATTGTATGAGTTTGATTTAAAATGAAAATTCAGAGCCGTTTCCTGGTGCAAATCATATGTAGGGGATGAAACAATCAATGGAAGGTATTGTTTCCAGCCAGCTAGAACATCTCATCTGTGAACACAGACTCATTAGCGGCGTCACTAAAAGGGTTTGAAATGTGGATGTCAGATGGTGTTAAAACTAGCTTTAAATTCTTGTCTCCACTGAACACATACAATATGTATGGTACCAAACCTTAGCCTTGTTTCAGCTTCAGACTCCAAAGGAGCCAGGACATTCAAGAGTGCCATCAAAAGTGTATTGTGAAGGTGCTTTTCAGTCCTAATGTGATGCCCATTTGAAGTGGGAATATTAGAAGCTTTTCTGAAATTTGCTGTTTTGCATAAAAAGAAACTAAAGGAGTAAAGAATCTATTTTATTCTTGTCTAATTTCTATTTCTCTCATTTCTACAAAACAGATATTTTTACCCACTCCAGTACTCCCTCAAAGGAGCTCCTTGGGTGTTGTAGAATCCTTTGCCCTACAACTTAACCTCCTCGCCCCCACTGAGTTGCATCTGAATCAAGTAACCTGGAGGTGAAAGACTATCTCTCCCTGGAGCAATTTAGTGCCCCATTTTCCCCCAGTCTTTTCTTTTGGGGATCTGATTCTGCACTCATTTACGTCAACGGGTGCTAATCGGTCCTTTTACTGGAGGGAGAAGTTGATGTTAATTAGCGACACTAACAGTAACTAAAAATAATTGCTCTAAAATAGAATGCAAAGAGTTGTGCAGAATTCACAGGATCATGTGAATTAGGTCACCAACTGCATGTGAATTACATATGGTGAATAGCCTTAGAGAATGGATAACAAACGACACACAGCCTGAAAACTGTGTGGGCCAAATTTTACATCAAATGCTTTCAAAGATGAATATGCCGACATCAAGATCAGTTTAAGACAAGATACAAAAAAGGTGTTTGCAGTCAATAATTAAATAATGAGAACATCACTGGTTACAAAAGGTAAGAAAAAGAAAGAAAGAAAGAAAGAAAGAAAGAAAGAAAGAAAGAAAGAAAGAAAGAAAGAAAGAAAGAAAGAAAGAAAGAAAGGTATCTTCTGGAGTGCTCCAGCCAACCACTATCTGAAGGCATTAGGATCACACTTTCTTTATGAGATGCTTATTCTATAAATGTTCATTCAGGGGTTTCTTGCACCTGCCTCAAGAATAAGTGTCACTGGCCTGTCAGAGGTAGGATATAGGGCTACATGAACTTCTGGTCTCACCAGTTGTGGCAGTTGCTATTTTCCTATAGAACAACTGACCAGTTCTAGTTCATATGGCCAAATCTGGCCCCAGGTTCCACAGCACATGAGGCTTGACCCAGTGGAGCTGGTGTGGGTGTAGGGAGGTGAGGAAACAGGACAGGGTTTGGAGACCCACACAAGGGGTCACTGACTTTGATCCTCAACCGTAGCTAGGGAGGAGAATTCTTTTCCTTCCACAGCCCTTGCAACAATCCTTGGGGCAGAGGCAGTGAACTGGGGCCTAGAATTCTGTCTGGGACCTGAGGGCTGCATGGTATGAGGCCGGGCTCCTGCACTGGAATAAATTTGACCATCAGAGAGCAACACCTACCCGATGAAATCGTTACTATTATTATTATATTTTAAATAATGAATGCCGACCAGAAAGAAGTTGATAGAATATTTGTATTCATGAAGGATCTCATGCGTTTTCTCCTCTAAATGGCCTCCTTGATTAGATATATCAAAAGTATACCTTGAAGAACCAAGCTCCTTTTATGGATATGACCTATCATTAGTGTAAAAAATGCCTGACAGGACCTTTCAATTTCCTTGTTAAACACTGATCATTGTATAGCCACCTGCCTGTGAATCTCTCCAGTTCATTTGTAAGAAACCTCATTTGCCATTGGAGGCTGGGCTGCATCCCATCACTCACCGCCTGTGTGTCATTTGCAAACAATGGAAGAATTATGTGCCCATGATGAGAATGCATGTCGCGCTACTTAGCCACATTGCCGTATATTTTCACTGCTGTTATATAATAGAGGCTTCCACAGCTGGCAATATCTGGACACCTTTTTCCGTTCCTGTCAGCAAGCTGCTTCTTTTCCATTTTCATCTGTCATCTGAAATTAAATGGTGAAAATCCTCCTGCGAAAATGGAAAGTGCTATCACTCTATTAAAGCAGAGGGAGCTATTGCTAATTCATCTTGTACCCTTTTCTTTCTAGTTTGGAGTCAAGAGAATGGGATTCAAAAGTAAGGGAAGTGCTTAACAACCTGAGACATAAATTTGGATTCCTCTAAACTCAGGTGCAGCTGTCAAGCCCCAGGCAAGGCTTAAGGCTTCACTTCCTAGTTTCTTTGCCATTCAGGTAGAGCCATCTTTTTCTAAATTGGCAAGAAAATAATGACTAGGCAAGCTGGAGCTCTGAATAATGTCACAATGCCCCAAAATAATCTGGAGGTGTTTAAAGTTTCAAAGACCCTACCAGGCTCCCCCTTTCTGTGCATACATAACACTAGCTAGTTGCCTCATGGTTACATACAACCACATACTTAATTAAGCCCCCATGCGTATAGTACTGAACAGATGCATTTTAATAGTGAGTGCTCGGTAGCATGGGCCGGTGGTCAGCCACCAGTTTTTCTGGTCCAAGAGAGAGGCCTGTTGGCAAGAGCCCGCACTCTGCGTGTCTAACTTCAGCAGAGACTTCGGAGCATGCTCCAGGGCTGTGGGGGTTAGTTCCTATGGAATGTTTCTGAGCTCCACATTCCATAGGGAAATGAATACTTCCGGCCTGGTGCCTTACCCAGGGGGATTTCAAGTGGGCTGAATGCGATTTGCCTGGAGCAGAATTTTGCCAGGACATTTGTGAAAAGAGCAATAGGTTCAGTTCCTTAATAGTAGCAAGTGGTCAGGACCAGAACTTTATGTCTCATCCCAGAAAGGCCCCGCCAGCAGCTTAGAGCCACTAGCACAGTGCAGGGGCTTTGGGTTAGGACTGACTCTGAGGAAATGACCAATACCACTACCCAGGTCGTCCATCTAATCGCAGGTCAGGTCCAAACCTGCTTAGCTTCCAAGACTATCGTAGCATGAGATTGCAGGGTTGCAGGGCTCCTGGTTGCCACTGGCAACCGGAACAAACATGCCAAGGACTGAATGGGCTAGTGCACTGGACTTCTCCATAATTGGCCCCTCCCAGGCAGGTTTGAGGCATCCTGCCACAGCAGGGTGTGTGCTGTCCATGACTGACGTGTTATGTCAGTTAACAGAAAGAGTAAAATAAATAAATCTACACAGAGCTAATGAGTAGCCCTCACATCTGCAGCCAGCTCTGCATTTATTCTACCTCTGACCCTGGAAAGGGCACAGATTGCTATGAAAATGATGAATTGCCAAGGTTTTTCATCAGGGGAATGGTCATTTCAAGATCCTATTTACTTCCTTCAGGCACATGAGGATGAGACAGGACAGAGGGGAAAGGTTTCAGAAATGTACTTTAAGGCTGAACTTCACCACACAGAAGAAATTAATTCTGCAGATGCAGTGGAAATGGTAGCCTATAAAGTTAATGAGATAGCACTGAAGGAAGGATAAACAATTAGGAGTATTAGCTGCAAAGATAAACCAAGACCTGTTGCCATCAAAAATACTGAAACTAATTAAATTGGAAAATACAGCGAGAGAGTGCAAAAACAAAAACAAGTAAAGTGAGGGTGAGAATTAACGGGCTTAATATTGCAATGACATTATTATTATTAACAGTGGGAGGTGGGGATGGTTTTGATTAAACCCGTTTGTTCTCCCATACCTTTGCTAAAACACAAAACTAATGTGTGTTTGGGAACACGCAGGGGACATGGAGTTCTGGACTAGAGGATTATTGATGCTCTTGCTTTGGATTCGGGGGGGGGGCGGGCGGGAGGGAGTGGGAAGCAGAATTCCCTTCTTTATTGGATATTTGGCATCTGCATCAAACTCCTTTTAACATTTGATATCTGGAACACTGAACTGGGGTTACTGACACAGACGATTGCTGATCAGCTCGGGCCAGCTGTTAGGGCCAGATCCTGCTAGTCCAGGGGTTCAGAGAGCCTTACACACAATGCAACTGCCGTGCAGAGGATGGGGTTAGAGGTCAGGCTGTGAAAATTCCTCTGCCCCACTGCTTGCTGCAGAACAGGGCCACTGGCTGCCCCTCCCTGGCAGTGCAGAGGAGCGTTATGGGGGCAGGGGAAGGACAGGTTCATGTTCATTACAGCTGCAACTCTGCAGATCCACAGGCTAAACTTTGCATCGGGGGGGATGAGAGGGGCCCCAGTCGCTGTGAAGTGTGAAGGTTATAGACGTAGCTGTGCTGGTGCTCTTCTCTTTGGGGAGGGTGGGTTCTGCCCCCCCCCCCACACTTCGGCAGGCATAGCCTGCACATGGTGCTTTTACCCAGGCTTTGACAGGACTCCAGAATTTGGTCCTCAGAGCTCAAGGCAGATGTTATCCCATTATTATTACTGAGCATGTGTCTGGCCATGTGTGGATCTCAGAGTTTCTGACCAGAAACTGAAGGAGAACCACAGACACAGAGCCAGATTCAACCTGGCTGGCACAGAGCCATGCAGACTCACCCCAGGAGGCCAGCCTGGGGTTGGGGAGGTTTTCACCCAGAGGAGAGCAGGTTTAATCCCAAACAGGCTCCATAGGAGACTTGCTGCCAGAGTCTGCTAAGGTCGCTAAATCAAATACATCCACTGGCTACCCTGGCTCCTCCCCTCCTCTGCCCGCACCTCTCACTTCTCAGGGCTGTGCTATCCCCAGGGCTCACTGGTACAATGGAAGCTGGGGGCACACTCTGCCGCGGGCACAAGCGGGGGGCGCACTTGCTGTTGCTAGGGGCCCTATGCCTGGGACTATCCCTCGAGCGGCTGATGTGGAGCAGGGCTGAGTTTGCTCCATGCTCTCAGGAAGCACGTTTTCATGAGCTTTGCAGCCCGAGCTTGCAGGAATCAGGACAGCTGGATGGTTGCGCTGGATAAAGAGCTGGGCTTGTGGGCGCTTTTCTGACCCGAACCTCTGACCCATCTGCCATTCATTCATCATCAGCAAGGAAAGTGGCTTGTGCCACAAGGGCAGGAACAAGCAGTCTGATACAGAACAGCAATGACACAAGAACACGTGTTGAGGAAGCCAATAGGTTCCTGTCAGAGGAAAGGGCTTATTGATTTGAAACAACACAATTGACCCATGAATAGAAAGCGGGGCTAGCAAGGGCCCCTGTGCCTGCCTGAGCGGGAACGACCCATGGCAGCATAACCACGTGCTCTTGGGTCGTATACGGAGAGCCCTCCCGCCCTGTGCTGGAGCTGAGCACTGGTGCGATCTCCCACAACAGCCAGAGCTATAATCTCTGTGGCACTGGCTGACAGCAGAAATCTTTGGTTTAGTTCTCCTATGTCACGTCCCATGACAAGTGTCTGAGGCTCTACGGGTCCTTGTGCTGGGTAAATGTGCAGAGGGGCACAGTCAGTAAGTGCAGAGCGAGACCCTTGTGGATATTGGCAGATGGGTTTTTCTGTGAGCTGTTGATTAATTGAAAACACCTGAGTGCCTTGCAAAGCAGCTAAAAATTGGCACCACTACCAGGCTGCCTGTAGTTGTATCGGAGGGTTCAAAGGAGTCTGGCTACTGTCTTTGATGCAATGAATGCCTTTGATGAATTATGGCATGAAGGACTCTGCTATGAGCTTTCAGGAAACAAGAAACCAATGAAAGCTACAACGTTCCTGACAACTTAGTTCAGGAATATTTGGAGTAGGTTCTTCCTCTCAAAAGCACTGCACCTGCAGGCCTGAGCAGCCAAAGGGGGCTACTTTGCTTCACCCCCTCCTCTTTCTGGGATGAATTGTCTGGTTCCTGCTGATTCCATTCCATTGTCTGACTGGTCACCTTTCTGGGTTAATCGGAACTCCCCTGGGCCAAGGGAGTCATTCAGAATGTGTGAAAGCTACTCAGTGAGACAGTCAGGTCCAGCGTTTGCACAGAACGACCCTCAGTTACAGGTCTGGGAGTCTGCAAAGACCTTTTTGCTGCTTATTAGCAAAATGAGTGCAAAAGCTGAGCAAAATGAAGGAACAACACTGTTAGAGCAAGCAAAGGAATGACAAATCTATAAAACATAGGAGCTTTCTCAAGGGCTTCTCTGTGAATTTAGGAAACCTACAGAGACCTTGTAAGAATTTAACTACTAGTCTGGGTACTGGGGAGAGATGGGCAAAATAAACAACAAAAACAACAATAATAAAATAGTTTTCACTCTTGCACAGAACCTTTCATCCAGGGATCTCAAAGCACTTTACAAAGGAGACCAGGTATCCTTATTCCTGTTCTATGGATGGGGAAACCTGGGCAGGAGAAGGGCATATTTTCAAAGGCGCAAAGGGGAATTGGACGCCCAGCTGCCATTGACTTTGGGGAGTGAGGTTTGAGAACAGACTTCCAGCAGGAGTGGTTGGGGGCAACAAACCTCACTGGTTTTAATATAGATCTAGATACGTTTCAGAACAGGATTACATGAGTGCCTGCAATAGCAGGGCCCTGGACTTGATGACCCAGGAGGACTCTTCCGGCCCTACGATTGTAAGTAGGCATCACACTGCCCTTTGTATCTTCAAAAGACTCCCCTGAAGTAACTTGCTCGAGATCACACAGTAAGTCAGTGACAGAGCTGTGAAAAGAACCCAGGTCTCCTGACTCCCAGCCCAGTGTGCTCCCCACATGCTTTCAGTTAATTCAATAAATACGCTACCTGTGCTCTTCATTGATTTATTTCAGTTTAAAGAGTGTTTACTGTTTTGTGAAACAGAGAGAAAAAGAGAAAGAAAAAATATAATGAGTGTTTTAACATGGCTAGGTCGGGGTTTAAAACGATCCAGGAACGTGAAACAGAACTAGCCTTAGCAAAACAAAACAAAACAAACACTGTAACAAGGACACTTAAAGCTATCTTTTAAAATTTAATTTATGGGAACATAATAATTTTTCCATTAATTAAATAATATAAGACTCTGCTAGCAAAAAATGTTAACCTGAAGGAAAGTATTTAGCTGCAAACATTTCAGAGGGTCATTTGTAAAGCTTAAGCATAACTGTGCTTTATTAATTTAGCATTTGCAGTAGCTTTAGAGGTTTTGCAGCATTCCAATGACTTTACCAGCAGACACTACTTTGATCTACTTTTCAACACTTAGATTTGTAACTCTTGGGGCCCTGGCCAAGGTGACTAGTGATTCCGGGTGCCCTGAGGTAAGCATAGCGGGCCCGGTTTTAAAAGGGCAGGTGCTCAGCACTATCTGAAAATCAGGACACCCCAAAAGTGGAGACCTTCAAAACTATTAGTTGCTTTTGAAAATCTTGAGCTGTTGTAAGCAGCTGGTTCTCCATTTCCTGCCATTGGAGGACTGATATTTTTGCTCTAAAATATTTCTGAGAAGGCAAAGGTAGCTCTTCGTTCTACTTCTTCCAGAGGTGCTGGGGGCACTGCCGCAGCCCTTTCTTGAAGTGGTTTCCATGATTTACAGGGTTTGCAGTTCAGTTAAATGGCTCTCAGCACCCCCACTGTCCAAATTGTTCCAGCCCCCCAGGCTTCCTCCCCTGTGTATTGAAACCTAAACTGTATAATAACAATTTAAAAAATAAAAAACTGCAGTTGGGAGCGTGACTGAATGCTGAGGCGCCTGGGCTTGCCCAAACACTTGATTTCTTTACTGTTCCATTGTGTTATGAATTTTGTTTTAAGAAATTAATGAGGAGAGTTGTGGTGCCAATGATGGACCGCACGTAGAGACGCCCCCACCACATGGGAAGGCTAGGGAATACCATAAGGAAGAGCAAAAGCAAAAGGCAACTGAACGCTGACAGCATGGGCAGTGCATCTGCTTAAATATCCTCATTGGTTATGTCTGAGTTATGGCTATTTGGTGGGTTATTGCTGCTGATTTGATGCCTGCTTGCAGCTCCGAATGGGCGCTTCTGCTGGCTCCTCAAGTGCAAGCGCATTGTGCATTTGGTTGTGCCCTGCTTTGGAAATGTCTGTTTCCATTTCAGAGCATCACCAGTCAAGGAGCGGCTCTCCGATGTGAGGAATCCAGGGGACAAGCTCCGAATAGGCAATGTTTTCTAACACCTGGAATACTAGGGACCTAATATAGCCTCTGCTTCAACAATAGCACTTCAGTCTCCTCCCATGGCCACTGTACAATAGGCTTTTTCTGGCTTCAGACCCTGAACTGCTCTAGTCAGCCACTGTCTGGCAGAGACCTCCAGAAGAGTCATTAGCACTTAAATAATTGGTTCCATTTAAAGGGTTTAGCGCCAAATTAACTTTATGGTTTGCCACCCAGAAATAATTCCACTTTAAGTGGTCAGACTCATCTGTGGCACCCAGGGAGACAATGAGTGGGCTAAGTGCTGCTTGTGGGAGTTCTCAGCAGTCTACAGGGCTGGTAGTCTCTCCTCTGGGGAGCTCCCAGCATGCCTGATGAGGTGAGCTACATGGAGGGCCGATGCCTTAGCCACGGTTTCATGCAGCATTGCAGTGGGCGTGACGCGCCCTCGAACAAACCTGAGACCGACAACCTTCAGAGGATGTAAAATCAGATGCCAAGATGAGGAGGCTTCAGGCAAGAATCTGTGTATTCCAAAGGGGAAGGAGGCAAAATTCCCAACTATATGCGGAGACCTCATTCCCAAAGCCATCTGGTCCCTGTCCTTCTCGTCGAAAAGAATATAAAAGCATTAGTGATTTCTCTCTGAGCAGGGATACAGATGTGCCGATAGCACAGACTGTCTTGCTCCTTAATTATTGTGGTGGGATTAACTCACTCAAAAGAAGATTGCATAATAGATTTACATTTGCAAAATTTCCTAAAAAGCTCGTTTCTACTTTCTCCCTTGCTGATCCTTAGGCAAAGGAGGAGCTCCACAGAAACATCTACAAAGCCACCTCATTGTCTCCCTACAAATCCCACCTTAAAACTAACCCTGCCTTGGTCCCTACACAGCACTTGACAACAGTGCCCTGACTGCTGCTTATCATGCTTTGTCATTGTCTTCTTGTTGTGTTGTGCTCTTCCGTGCAGGGACTGCCACTGAGTTATGTGTGTATATCTTTCCTTAGCAGTATGGTGCTGAAGTCTGTAGATGCTTCTCTAATTCTAACAACAATAATAATAACAATGATTTGCTAACTAATGGCAATGTTAAGAGTCTCATATTTCAAATCAGTTTATATGATGCCTCCTACTGGCTCCCCTAGGAAAAACATGAGAAGTGGTTAGCCTCACACTTGCCCAGTGAGATGAACAAACTCAGGTAATCCACAAGAGCAAAACTGTACCATCATCACAGCGGATCAGCTGTAAGGGAAGGCAGCATGGCCTAGTGGATTGGCAAGTGGACTGGGAGTCAGGAGACCTAGGTGTCACTCCTGGCTCTGCCACTGACCTGCGTGTGATCCTGAGCAAGTGATTTCACCACCCTGTGCCTCAGTTTCCCCATCTTTAAATGGGGATAATGACATTGATCACCTTGGCAAAGCGCTTTGACATCTAGGGATGAAGAACCAGGTATGTAGGTATTATTCACTATGATACTTACTTATCTTAGCAAGGATGTTTGAATTCTAGAGATGGAAGAGCTAATTATTAATAATTATTTTTATTATTAGTCTGAAAACACTTTGGGATAGAGAGCTGTCTTTGACAGAACACTTATGCTGCTATAAGAATAATAAATAATAATAATGTTAAAGCTATGAACTGAGGCTTTACCTATCTGCAATGTGATAGATACGAGACTGATGTTAATGCCATATACCTGCCAAATATTCATCCAAAAGGCAAGGTATGTATAATGTCTCAAAGGAAGCATTACAACTTCTGATCAGAAATCTAGTGGCATCTGGGAAACTAGCAAGAGCCAGAAGAAAATTTATAAGAATGTACGAATTAAAGAGACAAAATTAAGATGAACAAATTCAAAAGATTTACCTTATCCATTCTCTTAGTAGAATCTCTGATAATTAATGAGATAATCCGACAAATGTAATCTACTGAATTATGCCTTAATTCTTACATTTCACTCATCTGAGATGAGGAAACCAAACTGGTCTGTTTCATTTCTTGGTTCTTGTGGGCTACCCAATACCTATTGCCTTCTTTATTCAAACTGGAACTATACTAAACAAAAATGTGTTGTGAGAGAAGGCCAGATTCCCAAAGGAATTTTGACGTCTAAGAGATGCAAATAGGCACCTGGTGAGATTGACAAAAACACCGAAACAGATTAGGCCGCTGCCACCCCTTAAAAGGCACTGCACGGCATTGGTTAAATTACATCAAGCTACTTTCACAGACGTTAAAAGCAGTTGTGGAAATATTACGTTTCAAATTAACTTTCGTTAAACCCTTGGCTTTATTTTTTACAAACCTCAATCTGGGGCCTTGACAGTGTCACTTTAACCTCATACTCCAGGGAAAGTCATCTACTGCACTCAGACACAGAGCAACAATACATCCTGCTCAGGAACGTTGGTGCATGTGCTTAATTGCTACAATACTTGAATGGGCCCCAATCCAGGAAAGCTCTTAAGTATGTGCTTAAATCCATTCCTAATTCAGGACAGCACTTAATTACTGTCCTAAAAAGGGATGCTTTATCAAGTCGTGGCCATGGTGTGTGACATCTTAGCACAGTGGGAGGGAAACCCAGAAAACGCTGAACACTCCAGGGGATAAATCCATCAGGGTTTGAGTTTGGTTTTGATTTTCAAATCTTGAAGAGTGCTGCAAAGAAATTAACTGAAGAGATTTAAGGATATGACTCAATGATCAGCCTGTCACCTCAAGATGTTATATTGTTAAAGTGACCTTCCCCATTTAATCAGTCAGCCGCAGAATACCAGGCTGCATCATCTGCAGGCCAGAGTTTCAGTTCAATTCAGGAATTTCGGTGTGTTTATGGTTTTCCAGTGAAACAATAAAGGCCCTAGAAGCAGCTGGGCAGGTTGAAGAGCTGGTGCTTCAAAGCAGCTCGTTAGAGTGTAATGACATTTCTGAGACTAAATGTTCATATGAGCAGCAGGCAAAATCCTTGAGTGTGTATGGCTTGATAGATGGCACTCATCAAGAAGCAGCTAGTGCTGAGGTGCATGCCAGGACTCAACTTTACATCCAACTGTCTACTCTTAATGGATACAAATTGTTGCCTTTAGCCCTGAAAAAGCTGAATAGATACAAATATTACCAATATCTTAAAGGTTTACTGGGCCTTGTTATCCTTGGGTAATTGAGGTTATGTGCAATTGTTCTCTCTTATCTGTCAGTGTCTCTCCTGGCAACATGCTGAAGCAGAAAACTCAAGGATGAATTCCTATAAACTTGGTAGATGTACGGAACCCAGAAATACCGATATGCCTACTGAGGCACTCTGACTGCAAGATCTGGCCCTCCAAAGCAAATGATCAGGTATGCAGAATAAGAAGCCTGTGCACGGCCTTGCATACTTCCCATTGATATCAGTGGGAGATTTGAGAATGTAAGAACGGCCATACTGGGTCAGACCAAAGGTCCATCCAGCCCAGTGTCCTGTCTGCCGACAGTGGCCAATGCCAGCTGCCAGAGGGAGTGAACCTAACAGGTAATGATCAAATGATCTCTCTCCTGCCATCCATCTCCACCCTCTGACAGACAGAGGCTAAGAACACCATTCCTTACCCATCCTGGCTAATAGCCTTTAATGGACTTAACCTCCATGAATTTTTCCAGTTCTCTTTTAGAGAGAACAGATTCTGACTTTCCTGCTGCTCACACCAAACTAACATTGTATCTTGTATTCCTACACCCTGGAACTTGAAAGTTCAGCAAGGAAAAAAATATTCCTTGAGCTACGAGATGCTGGTATAGAACATACGATGTTATTGTGCCTACGACACAGTACTTGGATGGTTTCAGTTAGACCTGAGCAGATCATTAGGGGGAAACATTTAAACAGTTCATTTTGTATTTGTTTGTGAAAAGCCTGTGAACAGACAGTGAAATTCTCAAATGGATTCATAACTGTTTCCTAATTTCTCCAGGGAACATTACAATGTGTACTGTCTGGTAATTCCATGCTTCTGTTCTCTTACTGGATCATCTTCTACTTACTCACCAACATCATTGTATATAAAGGCTGCTCTGGTTAGTTAAATGTGTCAAACAATCAATGAAGAGAAACAGTCCATGTGACTAACCAACAGCAAGTGAATTCCAAAGGTGTGTTGCTTTGTAATATTCATACTTCACACTGTGTTGGTTGGTTCCATAAGTCACAAACTGTTCTTTATGTTTCCTGATGGGATGGCTTATGTAACAGCACAAATCATGTATTTTACAGCTGAATGTACAAAGCAACATTTGCTGTCAAGAAATATTCAGGCATTCAAGCTTAAAATTTGTTTTTTGCAAGCATTCTGGCTAATAAAGCTCCGGCACTTAAATATTCTTGGAAAGTGCTCACAAAAGGGTTGCAAATATGTCCAGTCTCTAATTCACTTTTCAGTTCTAAAGAACAGTCAGATTTTTTTTTCCATGATTTGCTCAGCTCTAGTTGCAATGACAATTTTTACCACAATGGGGACACAGAAGTATTCCATACAAGTCATAACGAGTCGGTGTGTTCACATACAGTGCTACTAAAAACTCTTCGCAGATATTAGCCAAAATTAACATGCTGAAATATTAAACATCATTTAAAAAAGATTCAGAAAATTCCAACTCCGTGAACTCCTGTGTCATTTTCAACTGCACTTAACAGACATCCCTCCCTCCTCCTTTGGCTACCTCAGCAAAGATGCTGAAGACTAGATGGGCCACGGAGACTGAGCTGCAATATTCATTCCTACAGGTGGCTGCTCCCAGCTAAGATGGGAGCAGACTGGTGGAGGGAATCCTGCACCATTTCTGCTCCTGCTGTGCATGACTAGAGGACTTTTGTTGCCAGGGATGAAGATGCTACTTAACCAATTGTTTTAAGTTCGCTGTAAGGGTTAATCAAAACCTTTTGCTTTCCAGAAGATTAATATAACTTCAGAGGTCAGTCAAGGCCATGCTCCTCTCCTCACTCTTTTCCTACATACACAAAAAGTTATGTTGATGTTATGAAAATGGCCCTTAGATTTCCACCGCAGATTTTTTTTAATATGGCACCATTCCTTTCAACCCGCAGCTACGATAAAGAAGACAGATCACCTTTCTTGGGTTTAAAGGCTTTTAAATAGAGAGCAGAATTGATTTTGTCATCTGAATAACATTCATTTAGCTTGTCAGCAAGAGGTTGCTTTTGATGACAAAGCATCTCACTGTGTTGATTCTCTTCAGTAATACTATACGTCTATTTGTTTCTGTACAGATGTAAGGACATAATAGATATACTGTTTTGCTATCATTCCAAAAGTTTTAAGTTGAAATTTTCTTGTCCTAGTCATTTCACAAAGATCTCCTTCCTCTCACAGTGAAAAATAATTTTGAAGTCACTTCAGTTAGATTCATCAGCAGTTTAAAAACTCATTTGCTTTAGATAGTTTTCTTTTCTTCTTACAAATTCTACAGAGATACTTGATGGGACTGAATGTGTGAACATGATCCTAAAAGTAAGTTAGTGCTTTAGTTCAGTGCAACATACCTCACAGACGTATGCTAACACTGAGAGCTAACACACAGGGCTTCTCTTCTACTGGGTGCTTTGCCATCCTAGGGACGCTGACACATACGACTTGCCATATTGAATCAGACCAGGAGTCCGCCTCCTGTAGCATCCTGTTTCCGACAACACTCTGAACCATAGCTGTAGTGGCTCTGCTATGGGGCCCTCTGAAGGGAGGGGTGTGGGGGGGGGGAGAGGTGATACAAGGACCCAAGGAGTTCTCCTCTCTAAAAGAAAGAGCATCACTTTGCAATGTCATTCATATTGCTCGCCCTCAGCCTCCGCGAGACCCAGGTGGGATAGGACAGCAGCGAGCTGGTTGGTTTTCATGCAGCTGTGGCTGATTCCACCAACAATGTGATTCATGTGACAAAATAATCCTTCAGCAAAGGCAGCCCCTGGCAGCCCCGATCCTTTCCTTCTGTGCGGGGAGGTCTGCAAATTGCACCCACACGGTCCTGGTGACAGCAGATGTGCTGGGTGACGTGTGTGCTATCTATCACTTTCCCCACAGCTTCCTGCAGGCTCATTTCACAGGTGTAGCAGGAAGGTTAATGGCTTTCATTGGCTGAGGAGCCAAAGCAGACGACTACAAACGGAGGGCAGTTACCTCCCAGCTCAAGTTTACACTCCAGATAAAACAAATTCCTCATTCTAATCCCGTTTCCCAAACTCCCAAGAAGAGATTGTAATGGGTAAGCCATGAAGGGAAAAGTAATTACCTTTCTGTGGCACATTTGCACATCACTTTTATTACTATTCATTCTCTGCATGCACGTCGCCCCTTTTCTGATTTATTCTTGTGCTTTTCAGGTGGAACAATGTTAATGTTTGCAGATCCTGTTTCTCAAGAGGAAGTTTTAACTCTTTCTTCACACAGCCACATGTCAACCACCTTGGTAAATGAGAGAGCAGGGGGAACCTCTAATACGTATGGGGCTGTGGGGGCTACCACTGGCTCAGTAGATTCACCGTAGATCTCCCCACTGTGCCTAGAGGCAAAGAGCACTGGGCTTTCTTCTTAGGAATCACTCTGGCAACCTCCACTGGGAGAGCAAAGGGGCTGTCCTGGCATATGTTTACATCGTGGGGTGGGAAGAAACAGAGAGAAGATCTTATATTCCTTTATTTATGCTGAGGGGGTAGGGGAAGGGTGTTGATAGAACCGTATGAGTCACGGAAGGGCAGGAAGAGAGTTAGGGGGAAGAACCTAAAGATGCAAGGACATTTTAGTACTCCACAGAGAGTGCTTGCTGCAATCTTAGCATTTGGCCACCGGGCTCAAGGTCCAAAGTTAGATTCCCCCATCCTTTCCCTGACAGCCAAGTCCAATGTGAACCTGAATCTTTTCCACCCAATACAAGTCTAATTACCATTTTGTTTGTCCTTTGTCATTTTTCCCAGCTGTCCCTGTACTTCCTTGTCATGGCTGGAACTGGAAGCAGGAGGTACTAAGGCAACACAGGAAAGCCCATACTCAGGGTAAGTTCCTCCCACCTGACAGGAAGCTGGGCATTCCAGATGTCTCACAAGAAAGAATATGGACATCAGGCTTCCAATCTGAATTTGTAAGCCCAGGAAGTTGGGAAAAGGCTTGGAGAAACATCCAAACTTTCACATGCTTGTGCAAACTAAACATCTAACTGTCTGAGATCTCCCCTGTGGCATATTTAGTCATGCAACTGTGATGCCTTTGCTGTCTGTATTTTGTACCTTTAAACCTCCAAGGACTCAGCTGTCTGCAGAGAAGGGCAGCCATTTTGTGTTCAAATGACTGCAAGTTGTCAGAGGAGCCATAAACACTGTCTGCTGTCTCATGTAGTCTTTGCTTTCATTCTTTCTGGTTCTTGGGACCTGCTTTTCAAAGATATTTAGGCACCCAAAAATGAGGGTAGGCACTTTGTGGGGTTTTCAAAAGTGCCTAAGCAGGTTAAGCATCTGCCATTGAAACCAAAGTGACATCAAGCGGCACAGGGGCCTCGCCACATCTTTAGGCACCTAGGTACCTTAAAAATTCCTAATTTGAAATCAGGCAGGGAGCGTCTCTTTGCTCTGTGTGTCTGGAGAGGGACAACACTCCACAGCACGAGCAATCATTCCATTTTGCTCGGAGGAGGATCTGTAGGTGAGAAATACCCACTGGAGCGTCTCCTTTCGGAAGGTAAGGTCCTGAAATCTCCAATGGTCGTGATTTTCCTCTCATGCCAGTTGGACACGGGTGTTAAATGAAGGACTGTCGGGCTCAATAAGAGGCCATCACTCTGGCTAACCCCAGAGCTCCCAGTGTGACATTCTCTTGCATTGCCATATGGTTATCAAAGAATTTTTCTGCCCTCCCACAAACAGCTCCCGCTGCCCCCCGCCCCTCCCATGCCTCCAACCCATTACCGAGGCAGGGCTCTACATTTGCACCTCCTACCACAGGTTTATCAGGCTTTGCAGGCCTGTCAGAAGTGGGGGTCAGGTTTAAGCAGCAGTGGCTTACACCGGGAAACATCCGGAGTTAATTCTGAATTCCTGCCATCCGGGGCTTTGCGGAGGTAAAGCTTTTAATGGAAAGAGGAAGTGTAAAATGAAAAGATGGGAGGATTAGAGATACAGTAGGCCAACCACTGTAAGATAAAAGTGAACAGAACAGAGGAGGCAGGAGCCAGTTCATCATGGCTGGGCCCACTGCGTCTAATTTAGATCAGATAATGGTTATCAGAATGGAAAGCACATATCTTAATCTGCTGTGTATTTTCAATTTTCTTATCAGCGCTACGCAAAGGGCATGGGGAACCATGAGAGAAGAGCTGCCTTGATGCTCTTTTACACTTACAAACGTGCATCGAAATAAGCTTCTTTGTATCGTTCCCAGAGACCCTGCCACACGCAGGCACACCTTACAGAGGACACGGAATTGGTGAACTGGTTAATATAACAGGAGAACTGACCTGAACCTTCACTCAAATTCAGATCAGATCCCGAATGGAATCTTGTTGGGATTTCAAAAAAAGTTTCAATGACTTTCCCACCTATTATTTATCATTATTGTTAATTTCTTCACTTCTGGCTTCCAGCCGTTATTGGAAGCCAAAATGCTGTCAAGCTGCTGTATTTCTGGAACTGAAATTCATGGGGGACCGGGGGGCGGGGGGAACTGGTTTCCAGGAGCTTTCCAGACCAATTTTGCAGACTCAATATGTTTGGATAAATATCTGGGCCCAGATTTTCAGAAATGCACATCTGCATCTGCACATGCAAAAGTGTGTGGGCATTTTCAGACCTGAATGCACTAATATGCATGCCTAGTTATCACAGGTACCTGTGCAGAGGGTTGGTTAACTTTTTTATTCATCAGTTATGTGCACACTTATCATGACTGCACAGACTGTCACAGTAATGCACACACAAACAAAATCAGGTGTAGAGATTTGCACCTATGACTATATGCTACATTATGTGTCCAATTCCGTTAGTCTGGGACCTGAACTTTTATCTCAACTGAAAATCAAACCTTTGGAGATTTGCCCTGCACTAACTAAACCACCATCTGATTGCCATGCTCTTTCCCCAATATATCCTTTACAACCATTGACTCTTCATAGAATCATAGTAGAATCATGGAAGATTGGGGTTGGAGAGACCTCAGGAGGTCATCTAGTCCAACCCCCTCCTCAAAGCAGGACCAACCCAACTAAATCATCCCAGCCAGGGCTTTGTCAAGCCAGGCCTTAAAAACCTCTAAGGATGGAGATTCCACCACCTCCCTAGGTAACCCAGTGCTTCACCACCCTCCTAGTGAAATAGTGTTTCCTAATATCCAACCTAGACCTTCCCCACTGCAATTTGAGACCATTGCTCCTTGTTCTGTCATCTGCCACCACTGAGAACAGCCGAGTTCCATCCTCTTTGGAACCCCCTTTCAGGTAGTTGAAGGCTGCTATCAGATCACCCCTCACTCTTTTTTTCTGCAGACTAAACAAGCCCAGTTCCCTCATCCTCTCCTGGTGAGTCATGCGCCCCAGCCCCTGATCATTTTTATTGCCATCCACTGGACTCTCTCCAATTTGTCCACATCCTTTTTGTAGTGGGGGGCCCAAAACTGGACGCAATACTCCAGATGTGGCCTCACGAATGCTGAATAGAGGGGAATAATCACTTCCCTCAATCTGCTGGCAATGCTCCTACTGATGCAGCTCAATATGCCGTTAGCCTTCTTGGCAACAAGGGCACACTGCTAACTCATAACACTAACACTAACACTGCTAACACTGCTTCTCCTCTGTAATCCCCAGGTCCTTTTCTGCAGCTGCTTAGCCAGTCGGTCCCCAGCCTGTAGCGGTGCATGGGATTCTTCTGTCCTAAGTGCAGGATTCTGCACTTGTCCTTGTTGAACCTCATCAGATTTCTTTTGGCCCAATCCTCCAATTTGTCTAGGTCACTCTGGACCCTATCCCTACCCTCCAGTGTATCTACCTCTACCCACAGCTTAATGTCATCTGCGAACTTGCTAAGGGTGCAATCCATCCCATCAAACAGATCATTAATAAAGATGTTAAACAAAACCGGCCCCAGGATCGACCCCTGGGGCACTCCGCCTGATACCGGCTGCCAACTAGACATCGAGTCGTTGATCAGTACCTGCTGAGCCCAACAATCTAGCCAGCTTTCTATCCACCATATAGTCCATTCATCCAATCCATACTTTTTTAACTTGCTGGCAAGAATACTGTGGGTGCCCATATCAAAAACTTTGCTCAAGTCAAGATATATCATGTCCACTGCTTTCCCCATATCCACAGAGCCAGTTATCTCATCATAGAAGACAATCAGGTTGGTCAGGCATGACTTACCAAGACATTTTTCTTCAAGGAAAAATTCTAGTGTCGTCAGCCAATTCCTGTTGTCTGATTCATTAATCACAATCCATATCACAATCCACTGCAGTGAATTGTGGGGATCACACAATATAACATTCAAGAAACATTATGTTATTGTCCTCAAATTAACCTCAGTCTGTCAATGCAAATGGACTTGTCCAGGTTCGGTCACCCTCACAAATACCTTACTCCATGACTAATCCCACTGAGGTTAACAGGACTCTGATGAATAAGGTACTACTTTAACAGTAGCAGAATTGGGACCATCGCTCATCTCACAGCCAGAGGCCCATCATGAACATCACTCCAATTGACTCAAACTAGAACCAGCAGGTCATGAAGGCAGCAGCTCTACCAAGTGGACAAGCAACCACCTGCTGGCAAAACTGAAATGGGCAGAGTTTCTCTAAAATGGAAACTGTTCTATGTATGTTGTGAGACCACAAGGGGCAACAGACTTGGCAACAAAACACAATGAAGCATCTTGACTTCCTTTCTGGGCTCCCACTTGGCTGTTACCATTACAGCATTCAGACTGGACAAAGATGGAACTTTCTTTTTAATTTAGTAAATTTCCTGGAAGATGATTAAAGATTTTCTGTTGCACACTGATTAGAAATCACCTTACAGTGTGTGCATTGGACAGTTCACTCTCTGTGAGTCGAAAATGTCTGATTTGGGTCCAGCAACTGCTCTTGCCGTGGAAACTCCATATCCAGTTGGGTGCATATTTGCTACTACATTCCGTCTCACAGCTACACAGAAGAGAGGAACCAGGGGTGGTCTCACAAACATCGTCTTGATTCTTCTTCCCACACGTGCGTGCACACCCACAAATATCTGTTCATTACAATGGTCGTGATGCTATTACTAAAGGAACAGAAAGTATCTCTATCATGAGCAATTCATTTAAACAGTACAATTCTGAAAGTAGTGTCATCCTTAGGCCAGTTATCCACAGGTCCTGTTATTATCTGTCTTGTTAATGGGGGAATACCAGGTCTGCATGTATTTAGGCTTGAATATGGATCAGGGATTTACTGTTTTCCTATCAGTCCTTTTTGCTAGGTATTTAATTCAGCACATGTTGTTTATTTAGTTCGGATGGAGAAGCAGCTGCTGCATTCAATATAATTTATCTTTCTGTCAAGCTCTCTGTCCAGACAGGTAGAAAGGAGAAAGAGCCCCCACCTCTGACTGCAGGAGTTCTGGGGTTGCTTTGCATGTGGGGATATGAAAGCACACGCTGCAGTCGGCTGGATCACAGCACTAGAACTGGTGGGAACATTTGGATGACAATGAAAATTTTGACTCAATACAAAATGTTGCAAAACAGAGTCTCAGGTTTTTCCTATTCCCCACCCGGACATCCAGGCAGGGAGTGTCTCTGAACGTGTGTGAGGCCAAAAATGCTGGGCCACATCCTCAGGTGGCGTAAATCAGCTTCCGTCTGTGGACGTCAATGGAGCTATTTCTGTTTACACCAGTTGAGGATCTGGCTTATTATATGATGGAGAAAACTACCCTGAAACTACCCCCTGACAACGGCTGTACTGTGATGCCAGGTAAAGTGGAAGGAAACTTATTGGTATCTTTTTTTTATACCAGCCTCCTGTATTTCATCCAAAATGCACCACCAGAATCCCCTCTCTCTCTCACTTGCCAGTCAGCCTTGGATCCCCCCCCACATCACACCTCATTCAGACTCCTTGTCCTTGCTGTCACAGCCCACAGCCCATGCCATTTCGTTCCACCGCAACCCCCTCCCAATCCCTGTGCCGCCCCCTGCCTGGGGCACCCTCCACACACCTGTTCACCAGGCCACCTGCCCTGTCTCTTGTGCAGCCTTCCTGGAAACCCGCTCCGATCGGAAATCTCCAAGAAGTGGGGAAGCGAAACTCTACCCTGCCCTCCAAACCCAGGGGTTAGGCTGGAAATGTTGTTCCGTTGGGTGTGCTAGCCAGCAGGCTTAATCTGCAGCTTAAATAACATGCTGCCAGCCTAGGACCCTTCTCTGGGATGCAGGAGACACCTGCCCCTGGCTGCCAGAACTCAGTGGGCCATGAGACAGAGCAGTGACTGTGATTCTTTCTTAAAGCTTCTGGGATTTGGGAGCACCCCGGGTTCTGAAAGGCTTGTGCCCCCCCCTCGCAAACACATGCCTCTCCCTCTCTTGCTGAAGTTCTACGGGGCCCTGGGGCTCAGAGGAAAGAACCAGGTGCAGATCGGTGAGGACAGCACTGCACTTGGACTGACAGGCACTTGGGCTTTGCGTAAGGGGAGGGGAGGGAGACAGAGCGCTCTTGTTTCTCTGCGACGCTCTGGTTTGCCAGAGCCCCCAGGGACTGGACAAGGCTCAGTGGTTGTTTTATGAGATGTGTAAAGGCCTCATAGCAGTGTTTAAGATTGCTCCTGCTGGGAGAGAAAGGAGAGCGACTCTTCCCCAGAAATCTCAGCGTAGCTCTGGCTTGTTCTTTTTAATTGAATAGGCCGCAGCTGTGAAGCGCTAGACAGATAGCCCTGGAACCGGCCTCTCGCTCCAGCCCCACCCCAGGTGAGGCACAGGCCAGTGCAGCCTCTCCCCTGGGCTGCCTGCTCTGCTACAGGGCTCACTTCTAGGGATCCCATTGCAACGTAGCCCCTGACACAGCCCCTGAGGGTGCCAATCAGCCCCATGATGGGGGTGTGTGCAGTGATGGGCTTGCGCTGGGACATTGCACACTTAGGCCCCTGATCCATCCTCAGCCATGACCCTTGGTTACTGCTGGCTTGAGCCACGTTCGCACGGACAAAAGGCTGCACATCCTGTTACCAGCCCCAGGAGTGTCCCAGGCCTTAAGATCAGCAGGGACGGCAGGACTTTTAGGGATCTGGGGCAAAAATTGGGGATTGGTCCTGCTTTGAACAGGGGGTTGGACTAGATGACCTCCTGAGGTCCCTTCCAACCCTGATATTCTACGATTCGGGCCAGATCCTCAGCTGGTATAAATCAGCAGAGGTCTACTGAAATCAATGGAGCCATGAGGAACTGGCCCCTGGACTGTAACTGGTGAGCAGCAAAGCCATCGGTGGCGTGGGTGAGAGACAGAGCTGCAGCCTAGAACCCAGCCAGAGACAGTTTTCCAACCCCCGCTTCTGAATCTCAGATTGTTAAAGTAGCACTGTTAAAAAAAGAGAGGCTGAAATGTACTGGAAATAATTCCAGCGTTAAATGTATTCATCTCTGTTTGTTTGTTTTTAAATTAACCTAGGCTATACAATTATTCGCTGAACTACAAAGAGATCCCTCTGCTTGACAAGAATTACAGGCGGAATTTCCTCCGCTTTCGGTTATCACAGGAAATGGCATTTCAACATCTTGTTCGCTCAGCGCAGGGGAAGGAGTTTTGTACTGTGTGCCTAGACAACAAGAGCCTGATCAAAACGTCTCGGGCATCAGCAGGGATCGGGTGGCATGGGGAATGGGGAGAGGCATTCGCTCTGGGAATTCGCATTCAGTTCCTGCCTTGTTGTGAGCTAAACGGCATGCTGCCCCCAGTAGAATGCCGTGGGTCAGGCACAGGAGTGGGGGGCAGAGACCTGGGCTCTGTTCCCAGCTCTACCATGGCCCACGGCGGTCACTTCCCCTTTCTGCGCTTCTGTTTCTCACCCCACTCTGTGTCATGTCCACGGGGGCAGGGGCGGTCTCTTACTATGTGCCTGTGGGCAGCTCCGTTGCAGCCACAGATAGCGACCATGGGACCAGAAAGTGCATTGAATCAGAGAAATGTCGGGCTGGCAGGGACTCGAGGGGTCACCAAGCCCAACTCCCATGATGGAAAGGGCTGAGGGTCCCAATGTGCAGCCCCCGGGGTGGGGGAGTGGGAGGGGCAGAAAACTTCCCTAAAGCCTGCTTGGCTTGCATAAAGGTTCCCCAGCTGGTCTAGAGCTGCTGCAGTGTCTCTCAGCCACAGGCACAGGGAGGGGATGTGGCCGGCTGTCCCGAATTGCTGGCCTTCCCTGGCTGCTGAAACAGACCAGTGGGCTCAGAGGAGCATACCGGCAGCTGGCCACCACACCTGCACCCTGGCCCCTGAGCTGGCTCGCTGTTCACCCCACTGGTGGTGGTGGAGAGACAGTGTGTGGACACAAGCGGATTCCCTGGATCATGTAGCCGATCAGAGGCACTCGCCCGTTAAAAGCTGGAGTGAGGCTGGGGCAGCAGGAGTAACTCCAGGGCCAGTTTTCTTCCAGCTGTCTGTCTCTCAGGGACAACTACTCCACACTTCAGATAATGACCCTGGGGCAGGGTGCAAGTGACCCAGATGGAGGGCACTGAAAGGCCTCAGGAGTGAGGAGAATTCAGGAGACTCCTGACCCCTGTCCCTTTTCCGTGGACGCCAGAACCACCCACTTGCCAGTTCACTGAAGTCCCTTCGGTGCTCCTTTGCTTTCACACGCTGGTGACTAGCACCTTTCATTCCATGCCAGCTGTTGCCCTTTAGCTACGTGATCCAATGATGTGGTTAGAGTTCACACTTCCCAGGATAACTGATGCTGGCCGGCCGTATGCTCGGGAAAGATATACGTGCACAGAAATGTGCAATGAGAGAAGGGAAATCAAGCTGAAATGCAGCAAGGTGCACTTGAGAGCTGGAAAAGTCAGATACCTGATGGCTTTGACTAAAGGGAAACAAGCCATCGTTAGCCTGCGCATTGCTGTCACTCACACCCAATGACCCATCACACCTGGTACCACATCTCTGTCCAACGGGCCAGGCTCACCTTTGGCTTGCCCATAGTATGGGCAAAGCGAGTGTGAAACACAGTCAGATCAGAGCAGTGAGCTTTTACAGCCACTTTGCAAGCCCATTGCACTGGTGTGAGTGAGTGGTGCAGGGCAATGGTGAAGCGGATCTGTAGTATGAAGTCTGCCTATGCTTCCTTTTCAGCCAGTCCCTTTGCTTCCTGTGCCCCCATCCTAGACTTTCTGCTTTCTGTCCTGTTGCCTTGTATGCCTGCCACAGCCTTTTGTGTGCTACAACCCACCCCTTGCCACCTCTTTGACCCCCACCTGTTCCGTGAGAGCTTCAGGCTGTAATGTGTGTGCTTGTTTTGATCAGCTCTGTGTTCTAATTTACCGGTCTGTGGCTTGACAGTCCCTCCCATGGCGTGGAATCATGGTGTCACTGCACCATTGCGGAAAGAATCGGGGCGGGAGAGTGGGGGCTGGTTCTGAAGGGGAATGTTACCCACAAAGACCTTGAGAATCTACAACCCTGGAGATGGGAATGGGGAGAATTGCCTGAGAGTAAATGGAGCTTTAATTAAACAGGCATCTGGGGGCAGCAGGACTCCTTAAGCAAACACCATGACCTTCATGGTTAAGCTCATTTTCAGCACCTAATAATCTGCAACATTCTGACCTGTCCATTTCCCTGGTAGCGCTGAACTTTGTCTGCATGAACTTGAGCCCTCTAGTGGAGCATTGCACAACGGAGACCTTCACAGAGCCAGGAGAAGAAATGAAGTACAGTTTTCTGTCTCCTATACAGTAAACTGCAATTGCTGTTCCTTGCATCACTCAGCTTTCGGACAGTCAGATGCTTGGGAGTAAAAGGAACCGTACAATCATTCAGAGGAACTGGAGTCTGACAGCCCAATTTTCCTGACAAGACAGAACTGATGGCATGACAGCAATTTTTCCAGATGAAGTAGACTCGTAGTAATTTAAATAGACCTTTGCCTCGGATTGGAATGGGCATGGATGGAACCCTGCTTTCCCAAGAGACAGTAAATTCTCGACTCTTTCTGACTTGCCCAGATCTGGTGTTTTCTCTGAGATTCCTCCAGACAACACAGTTCCTGATTCTGACCATCACTGAACCTGAGTCCCCGAAAGGCATGACTGGGAGAGAGAAAGAGATCCTTGCATGAGAGCTCAGTGCAGTAGAACACACAGATCCCTTTAGGAATACTTGTAGTCATCTCCAAAAGCTGCAGTTTTCCAGGAAACACTGGATTTGTATCTATATATCACAAAGACCTCTGTACACAGCCTTCACTGGACATGTCTAGGAGAAGAGGAAAGCCAGTGAGAGGGCAGGAGGTCTCCCATACTCTTAGGAAGCATTGCCATGTTCCACTTTAGGACAGAGCTTTTATGTGCTAGCAATATTGACTAACAAGGCCAAGAGGAAGCACAGGCAAGAATAAGCATGTGCTCAGAGGGAGAAGGGACAGAACTCCGGCAATTTGCACCCAATGTCAAACAAATAAAAGTTGCTCACTGATTCTCTTGAAGAAGAAACCAAGATTTAAAGTGTGAACTCAAAAGACACAGGGGGAGAGAGGGAAGGAGAGAGGAATATCCACACTGCAAGCGCCATCTCATGACTCTCTGCTCCTTGCATCCCTTGTGCTGCAGAGCCTGGCTCTCTAGAGTAACCAGACTGCTCCTGCTTTACCTCTGCCCCGTGCCCTGCTCAGACCCACCCCGCAGGACTACAGGAGCTGCCCTGCTTTCCCATCTTTCCCTGCATGCCTATCCTAGCCCTGCCCACACCGCAGCCAGCTGATAGCCTCCTCGCCACTCTGAAAACTACGTCATTGCTGTCACGGGGTGTCAGCAATGGGTGCACAAGCAAAACCAGTGGTCAGCAATCACGTCAGAAACCTGCTCTTCTCACCCTGGGGTCTCCACACCCTGAACTTTCTGTCTCACGCAGGCTCACGCTCCCCACCACACAAACACACACAGACACAGAATACAGCATCCTATTACCATGAATACAACGTCCTGTTATTATGAACTCCCCCCTCCCCTTTCCCCTTGGTTAAATTCCTGCCAGTGACCCACAGTCATGCGTATTGCAAGGGACTCTAGTTATTCATTATCCATAGATATTTTGTGCACATTGAGGTGATGACAGTAATGATGATCGAGATTAGAAGATGAGGCAGGGAAAGCTGGGCTAGCCAAAGAATACGGAAAGCCCAGGGCCATAATTAGACTTTTGGGAGAGAATGACCTTGTGAAGTATCAAGGAATAGAACTTATAATTAGGAGGCAAAAGGGTCAGATCCCGTAGAAGATGTCTAAAAGACACGAAATTGGTCTGGATGACTTTATTGCCAAGAAAATTAGGGAGAGAAGCTGACAAGCACTAGCAAAAGTGACCAAGCAAGAAATGACTGCACATTCTTTTAATGGATGGTATAGGACCTAAGGGCAAGACGGTAACATGGAAATGCCAGTACTGATGGGGTGGGGCAGGTAGAGGAGGGCATTTGCTGGGCAATGGAGCTGAGAGTTTTAACAAAGAACAACAAAGGGAGATGAAGATCTGCTGGTAACACGGGTAGGAGTGTGGCAGGTCCAATCGGTTCTCCCTGCTGGTGTCTGCAGGGTAGGTTAAGATTCCTGAGCTGTAGGTGGATTAGGGCTGGGAGAAAACATTGGCCTCATTGATTAAATTGATGAGATTTTGATTTGTGGCAAAACCGATGAAGGGGTGTGTTGGAGGGAAGGGCAGAGAACATGAGGTTACAATTTCTCATATTTCCCATTTCTCATATTTCCCATGATCTTAGTGGGGGACTCTTTCTCTGACTGTAATGCCTTGGGATCTAAGCACAGGACAAACTTACACAGTATCAGAAGAATCCAGAACAATTGGCATTTTCTTGCCTTTCCCCTGGCATTTGGCGAGGCAGAATACAACTGCCCACTTTTTAAACTCGGAGGAACATCCAGTTCTTGTGAAATGTGCCCTGAGATCTTTAGTGACTACAGGTTGCTTTTAAAAGCACTTGTAGAACACTGACATTTCTACCGTTAGTTCTCTATGGAACCCAGAAGTTCAGAGGCTGATGAATGTGGAAAAAGAAGTGAAGAGACCTTAAACAAAGTTTGCAGATTAGTTGGTTTCTATTTTTATTTGAGCTAGGTTGCCAATTCATGCTTTAAAGCTTCCGATATTTCCAGATTCAACACTGTGCTAATAAGCTTGATGATCAAGCTCTCTTTTTCTCTGTTAGGTCTCTTTCCAGCTAGTTAATGAAAAAATATAGCATCTGAAGATCGGGATCATCCTTCTTATTTGTCTTCGCTGGTCCTTTGGAATTAGCTCACTTTAGACTGTTTTTTATATCATTTTAACAAATGGACCAAATTACATCCTGGCTGCTCCCTGATATACCCAATTCTCCCAATTTAATGGAGCTGTTTCTATTCTCTGGCCATTAATCCTATTAGTGTCAGATTTTGTGTTTGGTGTTAGGCATGTGAGAGATAATAAATTGCATTAATATGGCACAAAATAAAATAACAGCTCTTTGGAGCACATCCCTGCATTAGGCCACAGAGATCAAGAGCTGTGTTTATTAGCAGATTAACAACAGCTAATTTCCTTTCACCTGCCCTGTCCCTATTTCCAAATATGTCTCTGAATTAAATCTCAGAATCTATAGAGAAAGCTGCTGAAGAGTCCAAGAAAAGCTGTGGGATTTGCATTCCTGTGTCACTTCCCTACAGGCGATTATCTTAATCCTCTGTGTGTACAGTCTGGCAACAGGCAGTAATCTCCCAGCTGATTGATCTAAAGCAATGCGGATTGAGATGGCTGCTCTGCCACATGATTGTTCATTACATCTCCAGCCTCGCTGGCCTCCTCTTCGCCTTCTGCCCCAGCTTTCAGTAAATGGGACAGCGATGAGGCGGGTGAATGCCGAACTATTTTAACCCTACTTGAAAAGGACACTGAGATATCACAGTTAGTACTGGGTGGCCAATTTGTTCCAAGCATGGCTCTAGTTTAGACTGGATGCTTGTCCCAGGAATTCAGCATTAGATAGTGGGTCTATCTATGCTGCACCAAGTACCTTTGTTCTTATCTGTACATAACATACCATAGCTACAAAGGGAATGCCTGCTTGCATATTTAACATGTATGTTTAATGGAGTACTTACCTGTCAATGGAAAATACTTTTTAATTGAACAAAGTTTAACCCCAAAAGACATTTGTAAATAACAATGTTGACCAGAGCTCTAATTATTTCGTATGTCGCATGTCCTATGGCCCGAATTCTCGGGTCTGGAGGAGTTTCTGTGCCAGCCGAGGAACAGCTGTAATGCTCCAGCACATCCTATCCCACCAGCAAACCCCGGACATGCCCCCTGTGTTGGAGAAAGACAAGTGTCAGGAGGTTTAAGGCCTGGGTTCCCATCACACAAACCCGGAAATGGGCTCGAACCTGTCTAGCTGGGAGGGCGATCCCAGTATGGAAAAGGGGATCTTGGTGGGGAAAAGACTGAGAACTATTCGTGTGAGGGACAGCTGCATCTGGCAGGTTATGCTGGCTTTCCAACCCCTTCACCATGCCAGCAGAGCAGCACCAGCAGGAGGAAGATCTGGCTCTCTAATCTCACATTGCACCATATCATGGCACCAGTTTTCCTTTTTCTTTGCCTCCCATCCCTTCTTTATGTATTCCTTCCGGAAGAGCTGTGTGAAAGGGAGCAAGTCCCTTCACGAGGCCTCACCCTCTTTCTGACTTAGCTTCTGGGGACGTACAGCCCTGGGGTTTCAGTACACTGGGACTGTGGAAACCACAAGGTTTGGAAACTGACCCACAGTTCACAGGAAAAGATGTGTTCATCTCTCAGAGAACCTGCGTGGAGATGTGATACACGAATGAAGCTCCGCAACAGGGGAGCTGTGTATGCTTTCCGTCTTCAGACAGTTCTACTGTAAGTCAGCTTAGCTCTGGTAAAAGGTCCTTTATGTACCCACAGAACAGGAGCATCAGGGCAAGTTTCCTTCTTCTCCTGCTCCAGGCTAGCCCAGAAAGAAGTGGAAATGTTATTGCAAAGCCAATTTGTGTGCAATTTTCCTCCTCATATCCAGACCAAAGCAGTACGTATGTGTCTGGGACACAGCCAGCTTGCACTTCCTGCTTGCCCATCTTCACAGCTAAAACATGTGCAGAATTCAATATGGGACGCTCCTAGTCTGTTCAGTCGCCATCTGGGTCTCTAGCCAATACTATATGCATCTCATCCCATTGTCTCCTGGCTTTATTTTGTTTTTGCACTTGTCGGCTTGGTAGCATTCCAAGTTGTTGTTGTTTTTTAAAGAAATCCTTTTGAGAGAAAAGGGACTGGACCAAGAAGTATAATAAAATCTGGTATTTCAGCTGGTATAAATCCAATACCTTTTTAAAGCCAGAGAATTAATGCTTCCTAGGATGGCTCATGACAGAACCTTAACAGACAAAAACATGTAGAAATTAGACAGCGGGAGGGGATATTTGTGCAATAAACCAATAGAACACGCAGGCAGGAAAATAAGAGTTGATGAGAATGAGCTTGCCCGCAGCAGATTCTGAATGGCTGCAGCTCATATTCCAACAGCAACCAAACCTCATTCTCTCTTAAAGGCCCCGCAGCTTTAAGGTCACTTTCCCTTCAAGAGCCCTACAATATGAAAGTAATGTGTTGATCCTGTAGCATTATTTTTCAAATTATTTTTATTCTGAAAAAGAGACAGAGATTAACGGGATAGAGAGGAGAAGCGCCTTAAATCAAAATCCCCAGCTCCAACTGAAACTGATAGATAGAGACTTTTACAGGACAAATTTGCAGAGTAATGTCTTAGTTGCACTTGAGAAATGTGTGTGCTCCACTGTTGCACACAGAAACCGCACAACTGTGTATTTCCACTCTTGTCGTGTGCATGGTTTTCATGCACACTAATTTTGGGAGAACAGTTTACATACCTCTACGAGAAAACTTGACTTCCATGGTGAAATGTGCAACTAGACTTCAACTAATAAGGCACAGCAAGGGTGCTGTTGCAAGAATTTCTTAAAGCTACTTACTGTGTCTGTGTAATGAGAGATGTCTGCTACCAGTTATCTATTAGATTTTCCTTCCTCCTATCTGGTTGTTTTTGTCACACAGTCCACATGTGGTCTGTGTGCAGTTTCAATTGTAGATGTAGTCTGGTGACATTTTAAAGGCATGGGTGTAAACGGTATATGTATTATGATTTGTATTACCATGCTGTCTAGGAGTCCTAGTCATGGGCCAGGACCCCATTGTGCCAGGTGCTGTACAAACAAAGAGAAAAGACACTCCCTGCCCAAAGAGCTGACAGTCCATATATGAACTATAAAATATATGTATTTGTACTTTAGATGCCAGATCTCAGTGTACTGCACTGTTTTCAAGCAAGCCCCAACACCTTGACCAGCCTCCCCATCCAGCATCCAATACTTCCCCATTTCCATCTCCTACCCATCTCCTTAAAACACACTCCCTCTTTCACCCAGCTCCCATCACGGATTGACTAGGACCCGCATGCCTCATCCTTTTAACTGTCTTTATCGTAGTCATTCAAATTAAATTCTCAGCTCCTTCAGACCAGCCCCAGTGCAAACTGGTGGTGGAGTTCTGTAGAGAAGTGTGTACAGCGAGGGTGCTATCTGAGGGGTAAGTCTAGTAAACACTAGCACCATAAAAACCAGACGGGATACTTTTTATTGACTATTATGTGAAGTCTGTATTCTGTACTCTGCTGCTACCCTTGTTTTCATAGAATCATAGAATATCAGGGTTGGAAGGGACCCCAGAAGGTCATCTAGTCCAACCCCCTGCTCAAAGCAGGACCAATTCCCAGTTAAATCATCCCAGCCAGGGCTTTGTCAAGCCTGTGAGATTTTCCCCAATCTCACAACACATGGCTTCTTGTAGAAGCTACACTGAGTCTTTGAGTATCACGTCGAACATTCCATCTCAGTAAGATCTGAGCTCAGGCCAGGGCAGGAACATGACACTGGTCCAGAGACAGCATCTTTCAAAGCCTGGGGATGGCTTTGGGCCAGTAATCCCTAACAAATATTTATAATGCAAGTGCCATCTCTGCTGGAAGAATGAATACCTTCATGATACCAAAAGGAAAAGCTCGGTGTCTGGTCTTTGGCTGGATACATTGCATTGGTTGGTTGGATCTACCCGTGACAGATAATTAATTGAACTGCACTTCACTGGCAGAAAAAAAACGTGATGAAGTGGATTGTGGACAAGCCTTCCCTCCAGGGGACCATGAGTGCACATGTCAAGCTCAGTGAATAGGAAATGCCAAATGGAAGTCATTCTGCTGCTGAGGGGGTTGAAGTTTGCAGCGTCTATGCAAAGATCTGAAAGTCTGATTGTCTTCATGTTCACACTGTGCCAAGAACTATGTCCCACCCAGTACTGTGAAAAGAAGATTACAACTAGAAATAGGAGAAGACAAAAGAATAATTTTCTTTCCATTACTCACTCTCTCCTCTATCCTGTTGCATTTTTATTTTTTGGGAATAAAGCTTTACGGTTATTAGCCCTGGGTGAAATTGAAAATGTTCAGTGCTTCAGTTAGGACAAGCATCCAAATGTTTACATATTACTCTGCATGTCTCTGGTCACGAATTGCCGTGAGGGACTCCATGAAATTTTCAATAATTCCACTACCTATCCTGGCTGAAATCAAGACCTCACAAGCAGTACAAAATAAATAACCAAACAAAATATTAAAAGAACCCAAACAGAAAAGTTCTACATACTTTTTCCCACCTCAAAAATATTTGGGGTTCATTTTGGACATTGGTGCCAAAATCTGGTTCTGCTCTTATCCTATCAGAAAGAATTCCACCCTTCTCATTCAAAACAGAATCAGAGCAAAGGGGTTGTCACTAATATTTGCATATAGTGAGTGTCTATTAAAATACAGGTTTCAGAGGGGTAGCCGTGTTAGTCTGTATCAGCAGAAACAACGCGGAGTCCTTGTGATGCCTTAGAGACCAACACATTTATTTGGGCATAAACTTTCGTGGGCTAGAACCCACTTCATCAGATGCATGGAGTGGAAAATACAGTAGCAGGTATATACATACATAGTACATGAAAAGATGGGAGTTGCCTTACCCCCCGCCCCAACTTGGTAAGGCAACTCCCATCTTTTCATGTACTATGTATGTATATACCTGCTACTGTATTTTCCACTCCATGCATCTGATGAAGTGGGTTCTAGCCCACGATAGCTTATGCCCAAATAAATTTGTTGGTCTCTAAGGTGCCACAAGGATTCCTCATTGTTTTTATTAAAATACAGTAGTGTATCATGTCATGCTCTTCCATATACATAGAATGAGATAGTCTTCATATGACGTGGGAACATTCACTTCAGAGGGTGTTTAAAAAGAAGTGTTTAAAGGTCCCTGCTGTTGAGGTTTTTTTTTCTTCCTGGACAGAGTTTCACAACAACAGCTGAAAAGTGTTTTAAGTTTCAGTTATAGAAATCTCATATACACATGCATCTCTGGCTGGGTATTCTGTACAGAGTCCTGCCACTTACAGAAGCCCTTTAAAGTTCCTGCAGGAGTAGAGTGCCCTTTTTAGAAGAACTTAGTGTTATTAATGGAATTTATCCACAGGACAGGTATTCGTTTATTAATATGATTGTTTATTTGTATTGGGGTAGCACATAGGAGCCCCAGTCCTGGACCAGGAGCCCAGTGTGCTTGGAGCTGCACCAACACAGAACAGAAGGACGGTCCCTGCCTCAGGGAGCTGCCAAGCTACAAAATTACTAGTCTTTTCTCTGACCCCTATCACAATAGTACCTTTGAGCACACACGTTAGTGAATCGATCCTCACAAGAGCTCTGCGGGAGGGGAAATACCATTACCACTGTTTTACAGGCACAGAATCAGAGCACAAGGAGCTTAAGTGTCTTGCCCAAGGTCACACAAGAAGCTGCAGAGGCTGGAATTAAACTCCGATGGCCAGTCCATTGCCTGGGCTTTCAAAAGACCAGGACTGTATTTGTGCAGCCAGTCTGCACTTGTGTGCCTGTGTACATGCAACTCCGTGTGATCCAGGCAGTTGGAAGAATAATACCTATTATCACTAAGACATCCTTTGTCTGATGTATCACAGTTCTTGAAATAAAACAGCCGATCTCTGGTGTTTGATGAGAAAATAATGACTGCATCCTTCACTGAAGGACAGCGGCCATGAGCTTTGTGACTGATGGATGCAGTCTAGTACCATTTGTACAGGACTTTTGAGCAGCACTCAGAAGGCCACTCCAGGGGAGTGCTGTTTCAAGATTGTGAGATGAGAACTTGCAGAAACTAAGAAGAAGCTGACAGAGCTCCCGGCTGCAGGCACACTCCAGGGGCTTTTCTGAGACACCGTGCTATGGCTTCTCCTGGACTAAGGCCCTGCCCACCAACCTTAAAGACACAGGGGTTCTCTTCCTGCCTGTGCAGGAAGGCGAGTCAGATGCACGGAAGCCGTGATGCTTGATGTTTATTGGTTGAGTAAAATGGGAGGGAAAAAGAGAAGAACACGGAGACGGGACAGGCAAGGAAATGCTGGCTATTTAATCCAGCTATTTAATCCAGCTGACCTGACTGTTACTGATGCCCAGCGCTCATTGCTCTTTCAGGCTTGGGCCTCCCTAGCTCTGCTGCAATCCAGACCTACAGTGCCCCGGCTGGCCCCGGCTCAGGCTCTTTCTTAGCCTTACTGTAGACATGCAGCACCCCCAGCTCTTCCAATCTCTTCCCCCTGGACAAAATGGTGGGGTGGGTTTCAGATATGGACAAAGAGAGGTAAGGCCAAGACCTCCCCAAACTCATTTCACTTGAGCTCTGAGCCTCGGTCTCCAGGAATGAAAGGCCCGAGTGCAAACACAGAATGTGCATGGCCCTATGGATCATGCCATTGTCCTGTCTGTAGCTAACCAGGACACCCCACACTGACTGTAGCCAGTGTTGCCAACTAACTCTCATGATTTCAGCATGAGTCATTGGATGATATTCTTGAAGCCCTGGCTCTTAGAGCCCTGTGATTACTTGGGAATCTCAGCTTTCATTCTGAAAACAAGATCAGTTTCTAGCACTCATGGTTGCAGAATAAAGCCGGAACAGGCTCAGAAAGCAAATAAAAAGAACCCACAGATTATTAATTTTAAAATCTCCTGATTTGGGGGGCCTGACTCATAACGTTTGAATGCCAGGGTCAGCAGTATGGGACCACAGCAGCTATGCTAAGGGCTGAGCCCGTTCTCCCTCATTTATTTTATAAGCTATGTAATGATTCCAACTGGAGGCTCTTTCATGTCTGACCTTGGGCCTAAATCTTGCTCCTGCCTTCCAGGGATACAGCAGGCTCCTGGCCCGACAGAACTGCTGTGGTTCCTCTGTGCAGAGGGTAAGCAAGTCAGCAGGAGCTTGTGTAGGGGAAGTGCACCCTTTGTGTGTTACTCAATGCAGCTCTGCGGGCGGGACAGGACCTCTCCAGTTTTCCTTCTGTGACCGCAGGTGCAAGGGCCACAAAGCATGCTCCTGCCCCGGCTGGCATGGAGTCTGTGGAGTGATTCTGCTCCACAGCCCTGGGGAAGAATTCCTCCTATATTCCACAAAGGGTACTGGTGGATTTGCCCAGCTGGGGAACATAATCCATGCCTTGAGGACCCACCCCTTCCTAGCAGGCTGGTTTAGTGGGTGCTAATGAAGGGAGGATTTATCTTTGAGCATTTGTTCTGCTTTTGTTCCCTTGAACAAGACATCTGCCTTTCAAACAAACAAAGCAATGAATTGTCATGCTAGCAGGTTTCAAGGAAAAGAAAAAGTGGAGCTCTGATGACAGCACAAAAGAAGTTTTGTAAGGACATGAATTACTTGAAATATGGCTGGGAACTTCCAATCCATAAATATATTTCTGATCACTGCTAATAAATCATCATAATTATCCTATAAATAAAGGAAAGGAGAATTGGTTGATGCTCAAATTTCTCTGTGGGTCCCTAGAGCAAATTTGTTAGTGTCTTAAAATAAACTATTTGCTCTAGATAGTTTGTTTGCATTCTGCAGCTTGTATTTGTCATTGTCTTCGGTTTGGTCTTTGGAAATCCATGCTGGGCTTTTTCTCCTGCTTGATTCTTACAGAGAGATTCTTTTCTTACAACAACGTTTCCTTCTTTTTTTTTTGGCTCTGTGCAATAAGAGGCCTTGAGAGCGAAGATCAAAGTTCCCTTCCACATCCCTGAGGTTGGCTGATGTCATGCTGCTCTGTCTTAGGAAGGAGCACGTCTTCCTCCTGCCAAGTGTACTTTTGCTTAATGTCCTCAGGGAGAAGAGAAGAGCATGGCAGAGCAGTACCGTCCATCCCGGTATGGCCCAGCTCCATTTACACTTCAGCTCACTTCATCTGGAGTTCACAGAGGCGCCAAGTCATTATTGAACTGACCCATTACACTGGTATTTGACTCCCTGGGGGTAAGCAGCAGGATAGTGGATCCCTAGTGATGTACTGGCAGTAGAATGTGCACAATCGGAATTTGGATCTCCACTGGGCCATCAGGATAGGGAGGTACCATACTTGGTCAAGGGCAGGGAGCGAGCGACTCATCTTTAGGAGCTTCATTAGTTCAACTGTTTGAGGCCCATGTTCGTGGAGCTGACGGGCTGCCAGGATTCTCAGCCCAGATGTGTGCGGGATTTACCTTGTAACTGTGTCTGTTGTCCGCAGAACAGTGGTTTCTTACAGTATGCTGAAGGGTCATGATGCCAGAGATCAATTGCCTTACACCACCTGAGCCGCACAGCATTCTGGTGCGTTAAACACGTTAACGTGCAGGGTATTATTGATTTGCTATCATGATGTTGTAAATTAATCACCTATAAAATAAACCCTTCAAGGCTTTTAACACAGTTTGTCCCCTTGGCTGGGCATGACGGTTTGATTGTGAGCGAGCACGGATGCTGTGTTGTTATGCTTAGCTGGAACTTGGCCAGCTAATCAGACTGTCCCTTTCCTGGCGCCCATTGCACAGAGTTGTTCTAGCATGGTATGCTGTGCTCAGCTCAGGCCCTGCTGCTTTATACCAAAGTTGTTTGTTTCCAGATGCAGGTGGGGAGAGGAAGGGAGGTTTCTGGAGAGTGGGAGGTTCTTGAATAACACTAAAATGGGCAGGAGTAGTTCCTGCTTCATGGCGGGAGATTGCTAACAGGTGGAGGCCTTCATATCAGAAGAGGTGATCGCAAGTAAGCTGGAGAAGGAAAAGCTTTCACAAGCAGTTTAACCTATTGTGACATGCTTTATAGATCTGCACTCTTATCTGATACAGCTCTTCCGTTGGACTCCATCAAGGCAGGAGTGGATTTGAAACACAGGCTTGCTGTTCTTGTTTAAATACCAAAGATTTAAAGTCCAAATATGGAAGAGAAGATGAAAAATAAAGTCTGGTTTTGATTACGCTTCAGCACTCACAGGAAATTGTCTCACACTCTTAGGGAAAAGGGAAATTACATGAAAATTAAACCATGCAGCTAGACCCACACCAAGCCTTTCTCCTGTGACATGTACATTGTAGCTGTCATGTCCAGTTTTCTACAATATCTTTTACTTATCAACTGTTGGTTTTGCCATACTGCATTTCATAATGAACTACAGTGTAAAAACACTCCATAAACCCAATGTCAAGTAATGACACATTGTACACCATATGTCAAGTGACTGTGCAAATGAGGACACACTGCACTGTGCAGCAGAGACAGGATTTTCATTCCTGATTTGCCAAATCTACTCCTGGGAAAGCTGGATCTGTTACCGGCAACAACTGCACCAAAAGGTGCTGGAGCATCATGGAAAACAGCAAGCAAAGAATTGTTTTCAAAATGTCAAATGCTGTTTGTTTTATTTCCTTTTACATCAGTAGGAAAATTACAGTCCTACACAGTTTTATACGTAAAGCTACATTTTCAATATGCAGGGCAAGAGGGAACCCAGTATCAGGAGTGAAGCTTAAGCACATTCACAAAATCTGTACATTCAAAACTTCTCTTATGGTGCAAAATGGTCAATTGTAGGCATAAGCATCTATTTGTTTATTTAATGCATGTACTTAGATTCATTTATTTAAAAAAACCCCAAAAACTATCCCCAGCCTGACAATGATTTAAAGTAACAGTCCATACTAGCATAACCTGCATCAACATAAGAGACTCGCCCCACCTCAACAAATCCAGCCAGTAATTCAAAGGCAACAAAATATACCTTATTCAAAACCCCATCGCACCCATGCCTTCAAGGTCCAGGCTGCCAGCAAAGCATTGCACACATGAAATTGTGGATGTTGCTTTGTGCAGCGCGTGGGACAATGTGGGCCCTAGAGGTTTGAAAATTTGTCCCCAAATGTTCATCTTTGGTTGCTCACAGAGAGGTTCTTGACCTGATTACCATGGTGCTGAGCCCTCTCCGCTCCCGTTGATTTAATTAGCTTTTCGCCCTCTCAGAGGCCAAGCAATACAAGTCCTGGTTCTTTATGGATGCACTGCTGGCCGACCTGCCTATGCTACGAATGTCCCCAAACCAATCTGTGTTACTGATATGATAAATGAGCCCTACTTTCTGGTTTTGCAGGGAGATAAATTCACCAGGAGCATCCCTATTATTCTTTTATGATTGTAGGTAACTGCTGAAATTGGCTAAGTCAGTGCGTTTGGCCATCTACCCCAGCTATTACTACTGTGACTATAGAACAGAATAGCTCCAGGCCTATGTAAGCACCTTGCATACTGAACACGCCTCTCCTCAAGTGCTTCTCGAAGGAATGAGGCAGATACCAGGGATAGAAGGACAGATCCTCCGAGGGGCTGAACACCCTCGACTCCTACGGAAGCCCCGCTCATCTTGGAGCGCTGGGCAAGCCAAGTTGCTTGCAGGTGGAAATGGACACAGCTCTACCGACCTCAGTGAGGCCAGCAGAGGAGCTGACCCAGCATCACACAGAATCAGGCCCACAGTGACTCAGCAGGTAAAAGTCGCGGCCCCCTCAGCCTGCCTTGGTGTCCCCGTGAGAGACCAGGGGCAGGGAAGCCGGGACTCTGGGGTGGAGACTCTGGGATCTTGGTGTCCGTGGCACGTCATCGCAGCAGTCAGAGGCGTGAGTGCAGCTCAGGTGGACATGCCCCTGCTCACTTGAATCTCGCTAGCCCAGCTGGGAGCAATGATGTGGTGACAGAGGCATCAGCACAGGCTCTATAAGCCTGCCTGGAATTCTGGATACGTATCGGCATTGTTAGCTCACCCTGGGGTTCTCCCCCAGAGCTGTCTGTGCTAAAGGGGCCTGGGGTTAATGTCTCACCCACAATAGTAGAAACTTGCACCATTCCCCTTTTCTTTCCGAAGCAACGTTACTAGTTATTGGAAGTTTACCGTTCGGAAACCGTAAGAGGAAAGTAACCTGAGACTCAGCCCTGGGGGAGGAGAATGCTAACCACAAGCACAGTCACTGCACTGAGGCAAAGGGAAGGCGTTCAACCACTCCTCCTCTACTTTTCTGGAGCTCTTTTCAGGCATCCAGACATCTCAGAGCACTTCACCGAGCATTTAATTACAAGCTGGTGGAAGAAATACTATGTTCAGACAACTTCAATAGCTGTTTTGAGCAAGTAGCATCCTGCAGCCCATAGCATATGGGCTCAGATATATGCATTAATGTCAATTAAACTGCACAATAAATCAGCATATTCTGTCTGGTAAATGAGCAATGTATTGAGAAGATGAGATAAGGAGCTTCAGCACTCATATAAAACATAAATAGAAAGGGTTTTTTTAATGTGCCATTATTAGAGAACATTTGTTCATTGCATGCACTGCAGTGACAAAAATGAAGTTATCTGAGTGAACAAGTAAAATCTCTCAGCGCTCTTGTGCTGGAGATGGCTTTACTGGTAGAATCGTGCTTTGAGATTTGGCCCAGCCTCCTCTCTCCCAAATTCAGCATGCAGCCTATCCATTGTCAAGTACCACTGGCTGGAAGTTAAAACCAGACACATTCAAAGGAGAAATAAGGCACGTGTTTTAACAGCGAGGGCGATTAACCATTGGAACAGATTGCCAGGAGAAGTGGCAGATTCTCCACTTCTGGATGGACTGGATGCCTTTCTCGAAGATGTGCTTGACCCAGACACAAGTTACTGGTCTCAATACTGGGGTAACTGGGTGAAATTTTATGGCCTGTGTTACACAGGAGCTCAAACTGGATCATCTAATGGTCCCTTCTGGCCTTAAAACCTATGAATCAATTAATTATGCTTCCCCCTTCCACTCACCCTTTTTGGGATTGGTGGTGGTGGAAGAGTTTAGGCAGAAGGATCCTTTCTTCAAGCCTCCCCTGACTCGCTGACTGTACAGTGTTGTATTCTCATCATGCTCTTTTCTAATGCCCATTGATCTAAATTCTCACATCTGCACAGAAAAAAGAGATCTGTGAATTTTCAGTTGATATGCTCAGGTATGAGGATTCCTAGGACTTTAACTATCTTTGGAGGTATGTTTAATAATGATTAGTATGTTAATTACATGCATTTCTATAGCACTTATCCCTTTAGTATCTAAAGTATCATTCATGTTGCTTATGACTGTGCCTCTGTGTAGCTCAAAGCCAGGGGATGAGGATGTGGCCAGAGCACCCTGAGGACGTCAGCACATAAAACACAGACAACTGATCTGAGGTCATTGGGACTGAGATAAGAAAACAGTTTGTGGGCTCCTTATAATTTCAGATCTGCGGAAGGGATAATTATCAGGGTTCCATTCACATTTAGCAGTTACTGTCTTAAAGAATGTAAATTCTTGTTCATTTCCATTCACGTCCTTTCATTTTACAAACCTGTTCTCATGTATGGAGAAAGCCTGTGTTGAGTTAAATCGCTTATCCTGTCGTGATGTAAAAAGACTCCAGCTCAAGAATATTGACATGGATGAAAGTCAAACTCACTTCTCTTCTTGAACACATGAATTATGACAATGATTAGTTATCAATGCAATACACCTGCTATGCACTGAAAAATAGTACTACCAGATAATAAGGACTCTAGGCAAAGAGAAAATAGAAAGCTTTTCAATAAGTGAACAAAAATGGTTTTAAATATGGAGCATTACTCTGATTTGCAAGATTAAACCGATGCACAAGTGACAACAGCACTGAGATTTATGAGACACAAATATGGCTAAAGGAAAATGAATCTACAAAAGGCTTTGTAAAGATTCCCCAGGGATTTATGGAGGCCCTTGTCCTTTATGAAAGCAAATGTGCTAATTCCATTATTCCACAGAATCAGAGATAATATAGCAGGCTACTTCACAGCAAGAGAGAGTCTAAAATGCCCATCAACTAGGTAAGAAAAGAGCAGAAGGAAAATCTGTTAACACACTAGACAGGAAAGGTGCTACTGCTAAAAATACATCATTTCCATCTCTCGGCCCTGTGAATGTCACCATATACATAGCATTGTAGAGCAGAGCCTGTGTATAAGATATGCCACCATCATAGCAAACCATCTCAGTTTGTTCCGGATAAAATATTTCTAATGGCGTGTGTGAGAAATAAGCCGACTGCTGCAGATGTGCAAGAAAGGGATAAAAACAAACAAACCCCACAAAGGAAAATCACAGATGTCCATAGATCAACTCATTCAAGCTCTGCCTAATGTAACCTTGTGTTCTCTAATGATCTCACTCTCTATTAGGGATAATGGGTTTATTCCAGGAGCCTATGGTACCTGTGTAAATTGCACTGAAATTAGTGGGAGCTGCCCATGAGTGAATGAAAATAGAATTTGGCCTCTTATATGAACTTCCTCTGGGCCTAAGTCTGTGATTGCTTCAAACCCCAGAGTGCCTTGAATTAAAAGTAGCCTAGAGAGAAGCTAACAAGACAAAGTCTTGATTATAGAAGTTCCCTTTTTGATTGACCTTTAATTAAATCAGGAAGAACAGAGGCTTCCTATATTTGGGAAAACAAGGGGCCCATTAACCCTCCCCTTCATTTGGGTTCTATTGCAAAGCATTACACATTGCACTTTAGTACTATGGTACCTTTAACTATCCCAGCACCCTTGCCAAGTAAAGGGGAATCTTTCATATGCCCTCAGGTGTTTAACCTTTCTCAGTCAATAATTCAACACCATGAGTGAAATCTTGGGCCTGCTGTGGCTAATGGGAATTTTACCATTGACTTCAAGGGGGCAAGCATTTCACCCCATGTGTATGTAGTCTAGGCAGACTGAGAGAGGACAGGGAGCTATCAGTTCGCTACCCAAGAGAAGGGGAGTTGGGGAGAAGCCCCGTTTTCCCAAGCCAGCGAGTTAATGGGAGCGTCCCCTTTAGTTTGCAGTACAGGAAGGGGAACTGTACACCCCCCTACTTGCTCTAATTTTAAGCTCCGTGATGCAATCCTGGCTCCAGTGAAGTCACTGTGAATTTTGATATTGATCACAAGGGGGACAGGATTTTCCCTCTGGGTTAGTGGAGGTGAGTTACTTCCTTGAGATACAACTGAGCTCTTTCAAAGGTTTTTCTATTTTTTAGTTATACAGAAGTTTTGTTCTGTGACCTTTATCCAACTGTAATTGTAACATCCAGTGTATCCGGTGGTAATTAGCATCCAGACTGCTTGCACTAGAAGAGTTCAGACACCTGGGGTTATTTTCACATTCATATTTTAAAACCAGGACCCTGCCCCAGAGCCAGGGGACAAGCTGCCAACTCGGGGAGGGCCAGTAGCTTGAGGAGAGGATGGGATTCTGAGCCAATTCATATCAGCCATGTTGGTGTTTGCAGAGCCTACAAAGAACATTGTGAGCCTGGCTCAGCAGGCCTGGTGTTGCCCCCACCTTTGAGAGGTTTGCGTCTGTGGGTGCCTGCCTGCCCAGCATGGTGAGCTGACCCCTTCCCTCCCCACTTGGGGCACTTTGCACACCAGGAGAGACTTGTGCTATCCAGATTCTGGAGCCCTGTCCCCCAGTCTGTGCCCAGTGAGCTTGCTGGTCTAGGGGCTAAGTTGAATTTCTCAGGGTTCGCTCAAGCCAATTACCCAGCACTGAGGGAAAAGCTCCATAGCTTTATAGAACGGTCAACGTTGAACATCCAACTCAGCTCAAGCAACAAACTGTCCCAGTGGTTCATATCATCCACTGTCTGTTCTTCAGCCAATTACCTGGTGACTCTAGCTTCTAGATGGCCTGTTAGAGTTGCAGACAACAACAAACACCAGAGTCTGTGCAAAATTCAATAGCTGTCGGGGGTGTGATACTGTTGGAGCTCTGGGATATTCCATGGCTTAGTTAGTTGCACAAGGGACAAATCTTCACTTTGGAGCCTAGTTGTTATTTTGCTGAGTTGAAGGCAGATTTGCAAAGAAAAGATTTAGTGCTTTCCTTTTTTCGAGTATGTACAGTTCAGGCAGGATTTGTTTCAGAGAGAGATGTTTACAGGACACATTTTAGAATTGAAGGAATTGATTAGCAACGTTTGGATTAAAAAAGCAAAGGGAATAATGTACAAGTGGCCTAGATAAGCTAATGCAATGCAGGGTGCTGGCTCGCCTGAACAAATTACTCTCTTCATGTGCTGAGACAGTCTCAATAAAGGGCAAATGCAGCTGTGGGGAACTCTGGGGTGCACAGACAGGTTTGAGGCAGGATGGTTACAGAGTAATGCTAATCAGGGGAGGCAGGATGCTAAAGTTTCTCTCCATGGGAAAGAAGCATGGGGGCATACGTGCCTGGCTAAGCAGTCAATTTCCTTGTGAAAACAGGCAGAAGAAAAAGACAAGCTGAGCGCACTTGGGAGGCAGCTGTGCCCAAGGTGAGTGGCCATGTAGGTGCCCTCTGCAGGGGATGTGGCCTTGGCTACAGGAAGTGAGGCTCAGCAAGGCAGGAAGGGTGTCATGCTCCTTTTCTTTTAAACTTTGAGAATGTGCAGAAGATAGAGGAGCTCCTCCATATGCTACTTTGTTCTTGGCTCTGCCAAAGCTTCCCAGTCCTGAGATCTAGTGTCCCTGCTTCTCCATCCATGCAACTGTTGCTATGTATTTCTTTTACAGTGCTCAAGAGTGTGTCGGGCATTCTGAGTGTTTGGCTTCTCTCTCTCTCTCACACACACACACACACATGCATTAGTGATCCTGAGTCTAATTTTCAAAAGCACATTTAGGAATACGTCTCCTTGATTTTCACCAGGACTTGTACTCCTACGTCACTTAGGCAGTTTGGTAAATCACACCCACTGTCAACAGAATTCTGTGAGATGGCCAGAAAAATCAAATTACAGAATAACAAAGAGGTAAAAATCACATCACATTCCTGCATCCCTCACAGACTTTATATCAAATTTAATGACATCCATAGGAAGAGGAAATGGTTAAACATTACCTATTTTTATTGCAAAGACCATGCTGCCATCCTCCTTGGTAACTGTATCCAAGACAGCATCTTTCCTTCCACCTACAGGCAAGTTAACAGATGCCTTCTTAAGATCATGATCCAACAAATCACAAAGCATGTGGAGGTTTTCCTAATGACTTATTAGCAAGTTTCTTAGGATCCCCACACTTACTTACAGAAAGAAAGGTTACAATGGGGAAAAGATGCTAGTGAAATTATCAGTAATAAAATCAATGCAGATCAGAGACACTCTGGATAAAACCCCTGCTTTCCTTCAAAACACTGCTCTCCCTGCTGATCTATATAATGAAGGAATTGGTCATTTATAATCACATTTTTATACTCCTTTGCCAGCCATTAGGGGTTTTAAATGAGTTGGTGAGATGAGGAACAAGTTGCACAAACCAATTCACTAATGGCTTCCTCCCCTCCTACTTAAACTGTGGATTAATTCACATTTCCTGTCACCAAAGTGGGCCGTTCTCTCTCTCATTCTCTTTAGCTCATGCCTCCCATTCACTGCTAGGCAACCCCAGCAGTAAATGAGCTAGACATTGCTAGGGCCAAGATTTTCAATAGGCATCAGCCTGCCCTTCAAAACTGCACCCCACATTTTGTGCCCGCAATTTTGAAAGGGCAAACAATAGAATTTTAACATCTCTCCAGTATTGTCCTAGGTGGTAGGCGGTTACACAATAGTGTAACTGCCCGTAGTCCTATTGTCTGAGAGAAGAGAAGAATGTGGAAGAGACATCCAAAGTGGCTCAGCGAAGAGGATTTTGTCCTCTTAAGCTTTATTTTTCAGACACAATAAGAACAAGCCCACTGTTTGTCCCCAATTCAGAATTTAACCTGGAATCATTTCCAAAGTATAAAAATACTCAGTGCAAAAGAAAACACACACAGAAAGTTAACTGTCACAATCTTCTGCTCTCCCTTGATATTTCTGGGTCAATAATCCTTTGAGAATTGCCTTCCCGGTGGTATTTTCGACCGAAGGCATTAAGGTCTGTAAGCCTGCTTCCTAGATGCTGAAGAGGAGGAAAGAAGTTTTGTAGGGGAGTGGCTGGCTGAACTCTGGTTGAATTAATGATTTTATGGCTGTTGGGATGTAAATTGTGTTGTTAATGAGCCCAGGGGCACTCAGCGCCTTAGAAAGGAGTCTTTTCAGTTATTTTAAAATCAGAATGAATAAACAAATAGAAGGATGATTTCCTCTTGATTTCCAGCCCAATTTCTAGGCAAAAGAATTCTGAATAAGCATCAAATCCCATGAAGGCTCCCAGGTGTGATGTTACTCCCTTCGCCTGCCGGAATCCTAGCTCTCAGTCTGGCATGGCAGGACTCCCACATATGAAACCAACCTGCAGGCTGATTACATTTTTGCGCAAACAGAACTCATAAAACATTTTTGAAAGGTGGGGAGGAGGAAAGATGATTTGAGCTCAGAAATGGCTGCAGTTAACAGGCTTCTTGTGTTTAAGCCGTAAGTCATTTTCTTCTGCTTAGCAACCAATGTGTTTCAGTATATCACTAGCCCCTCGCACTGGCTTTTTAGATATGGGAAATTGCACTGTTTCTCTCCTGAGTGACCTGTGTTCTCCACACACCGTTTATGTGCAGAGTTATTATTTTCAATAATGCGCACAAGGTGCTTGGTGCTGTCAAAACGTATAGGGAGACAGTTGCTAGATTTGCAATACTGAAGTTGGACCCTCATGTCAATGTTCCCCAGGTATCCAGAAAGGAAATGTTCAGGAAAAGAAATGCAGGATTTACCTCTGTCATTTTGCTAAAATTGTGTTAATTTACAAAGATTAGCTCCATCATTGCTAAAATTTAACTTTTTTACAATGAATATGATTATTCATTATTAATTATTTGCATTACCGATAGGCCTGTGTCTTGGCAATATCAAAATTTAGCACAACTCACTGTGCCCATATGGAGAAGGGATTAGTATTTTAAATGGATA